>NW_027362771.1:95540953-105540953 GCF_046119375.1 Phyllobates terribilis | reverse complement strand
GCTGTGTGTATTAATGTATGTGTGTGTCACTATGTACTTTGCTTCGCTGTGTGTATTAATGTATGTGTGTGTCACTATGTACGTTGCTTCGCTGTGTGTGTTAATGTATGTGTGTGTCACTATGTACTTTGCTTCGCTGTGTGTATTAATGTATGTGTCACTATGTACTTTGTCTCGCTGTGTGTGTTAATGTATGTGTGTCACTATGTACTTTGCTTCGCTGTGTGTGTTAATGTATGTGTGTCACTATGTACTTTTTCTCGCTGTGTGTGTTAATGTGTGTGTCACTATGTACGTTGCTTCGCTGTGTGTGTTAATGTATGTGTGTGTCACTATGTACTTTGCTTCGCTGTGTGTGTTAATGTATGTGTGTCACTATGTACTTTGTCTCGCTGTGTGTATTAATGTATGTGTGTGTCACTATGTACATTGCTACGCTGTGTGTGTTAATGTATGTGTGTCACTATGTACTTTGTCTCGCTGTGTGTATTAATGTATGTGTGTGTCACTATGTACGTTGCTTCGCTGTGTGTGTTAATGTATGTGTGTGTCACTATGTACTTTGCTTCGCTGTGTGTGTCAGTGTATGTGTGTGTCACTATGTACTTTGCTTCGCTGTGTGTGTTAATCTATGTGTGTCACTATGTACCTTGCTTCGCTGTGTGTGTTAATGTATGTGTGTCACTATGTAATTTGCTTCGCTGTGTGTGTTAATGTGTGTGTCACTATGTACTTTGCTTCGCTGTGTGTGTTAATGTATGTGTGTGTCACTATGTACCTTGCTTCGCTGTGTGTGTTAATGTATGTGTGTCACTATGTACTTTGTCTCGCTGTGTGTATTAATGTATGTGTGTGTCACTATGTACTTTGCTTCGCTGTTTGTGTTAATGTATGTGTGTGTCACTATGTACGTTGCTTCGCTGTGTGTGTTAATGTATGTGTGTGTCACTATGTACTTTGTCTCGCTGTGTGTATTAATGTATGTGTGTCACTATGAACTTTGTCTCGCTGTGTGTGTTAATGTATGTGTGTCACTATGTACTTTGTCTCGCTGTGTGTGTTAATGTGTGTGTCACTATGTACGTTGCTTCGCTGTGTGTGTTAATGTATGTGTGTGTCACTATGTACTCCTGTGTGTGTTAATGTATGTGTGTCACTATGTACTTTGCTTCGCTGTGTGTGTTAATGTATGTGTGTCACTATGTACATTGCTTCGCTGTGTGTGTTAATGTATGTGTGTCACTATGTACTTTGTCTCGCTGTGTGTATTAATGTATGTGTGTCACTATGTACTTTGTTTCCCTGTGTGTGTTAATGTATGTGTGTCACTATGTACTTTGTTTCCCTGTGTGTGTTAATGTATGTGTGTCACTATGTACTTTGTCTCGCTGTGTGTATTAATGTATGTGTGTCACTATGTACTTTGTCTCGCTGTGTGTATTAATGTGTGTGTGTCACTATATACTTTGTTTCCCTGTGTGTGTTAATGTATGTGTGTCACTATGTACTTTGTTTCCCTGTGTGTGTTAATGCATGTGTGTCACTATGTACTTTGTCTCGCTGTGTGTGTTAATGTATGTGTGTGTCACTATGTACTTTGCTTTGCTGTGTGTGTTAATGTATGTGTGTCACTATGTACGTTGCTTCGCTGTGTGTGTTAATGTATGTGTGTCACTATGTACTTTGTCTCGCTGTGTGTGTTAGTGTGTGTTTCACTATGTACTTTGCTTCGCTGTGTGTATTAATGTATGTGTGTCACTATGTACTTTGCTTCGCTGTGTGTGTTAATGTATGTGTGTCACTATGTACTTTGCTTCGCTGTGTGTGTTAATGTATGTGTGTGTCACTATGTACTTTGTCTCGCTGTGTGTGTTAATGTATGTGTGTGACTATGTACTTTGTTTCGCTGTGTGTGTTAATGTATGTGTGTGTCACTATGTACTTTGTCTCGCTGTGTGTATTAATGTATGTGTGTCACTATGTACATTGCTTCGCTGTGTGTGTTAATGTATGTGTGTCACTATGTACTTTGTCTCGCTGTGTGTATTAATGTATGTGTGTCACTATGTACGTTGCTTCGCTGTGTGTGTTAATGTATGTGTGTGTCACTATGTACTTTGCTTCGCTGTGTGTGTTAATGTATGTGTGTGTCACTATGTACTTTGCTTCGCTGTGTGTGTTAATGTATGTGTGTGTCACTATGTACTTTGTCTCGCTGTGTGTATTAATGTATGTGTGTGTCACTATGTACTTTGCTTCGCTGTGTGTGTTAATGTATGTGTGTGTCACTATGTACGTTGCTTCGCTGTGTGTGTTAATGTATGTGTGTCACTATGTACTTTGCTTCGCTGTGTGTGTTAATGTATGTGTGTGTCACTATGTACTTTGTTTCCCTGTGTGTGTTAATGTATGTGTGTCACTATGTACTTTGTCTCGCTGTGTGTGTTAATGTATGTGTGTCACTATGTACTTTGTTTCGCTGTGTGTGTTAATGTATGTGTGTGTCACTATGTACTTTGCTTCGCTGTGTGTGTTAATGTATGTGTGTGTCACTATGTACTTTGTCTCGCTGTGTGTATTAATGTATGTGTGTCACTATGTACATTGCTTCGCTGTGTGTGTTAATGTATGTGTGTCACTATGTACTTTGTCTCGCTGTGTGTATTAATGTATGTGTGTCACTATGTACGTTGCTTCGCTGTGTGTGTTAATGTATGTGTGTGTCACTATGTACTTTGCTTCGCTGTGTGTGTTAATGTATGTGTGTGTCACTATGTACTTTGCTTCGCTGTGTGTGTTAATGTATGTGTGTGTCACTATGTACTTTGTCTCGCTGTGTGTATTAATGTATGTGTGTGTCACTATGTACTTTGCTTCGCTGTGTGTGTTAATGTATGTGTGTGTCACTATGTACGTTGCTTCGCTGTGTGTGTTAATGTATGTGTGTCACTATGTACTTTGTCTCGCTGTGTGTATTAATGTATGTGTGTGTCACTATGTACTTTGTCTCGCTGTGTGTATTAATGTATGTGTGTGTCACTATGTACTTTGCTTCGCTGTGTGTATTAATGTATGTGTGTGTCACTTTGTACGTTGCTTCGCTGTGTGTGTTAATGTATGTGTGTGTCACTATGTACTTTGCTTCGCTGTGTGTATTAATGTATGTGTGTCACTATGTACTTTGCTTCGCTGTGTGTGTTAATGTATGTGTGTCACTATGTACTTTGTCTCGCTGTGTGTGTTAATGTATGTGTGTCACTATGTACTTTGTCTCGCTGTGTGTGTTAATGTGTGTGTCACTATGTACGTTGCTTCGCTGTGTGTGTTAATGTATGTGTGTGTCACTATGTACTTTGCTTCGCTGTGTGTGTTAATGTATGTGTGTCACTATGTACTTTGTCTCGCTGTGTGTGTTAATGTATGTGTGTGTCACTATGTACTTTGCTTCGCTGTGTGTGTTAATGTATGTGTGTCACTATGTACTTTGTCTCGCTGTGTGTGTTAATGTATGTGTGTGTCACTATGTACTTTGCTTTGCTGTGTGTGTTAATGTATGTGTGTGTCACTATGTACTTTGCTTCGCTGTGTGTATTAATGTATGTGTGTGTCACTATGTACTTTGCTACGCTGTGTGTGTTAATGTATGTGTGTGTCACTATGTACGTTGCTTCGCTGTGTGTGTTAATGTATGTGTGTGTCACTATGTACTTTGCTTCGCTGTGTGTGTTAATGTATGTGTGTCACTATGTACTTTGTCTCGCTGTGTGTATTAATGTATGTGTGTCACTATGTACATTGCTTCGCTGTGTGTGTTAATGTATGTGTGTCACTATGTACTTTGTCTCGTTGTGTGTATTAATGTATGTGTGTCACTATGTACTTTGTCTCGCTGTGTGTATTAATGTATGTGTGTCACTATGTACGTTGCTTCGCTGTGTGTGTTAATGTATGTGTGTGTCACTATGTACTTTGCTTCGCTGTGTGTGTTAATGTATGTGTGTGTCACTATGTACTTTGCATCGCTGTGTGTGTTAATGTATGTGTGTGTCACTATGTACTTTGTCTCGCTGTGTGTATTAATGTATGTGTGTCACTATGTACTTTGCTTCGCTGTGTGTGTTAATGTATGTGTGTGTCACTATGTACTTTGTCTCGCTGTGTGTATTAATGTATGTGTGTCACTATGTACTTTGTCTCGCTGTGTGTGTTAATGTATGTGTGTCACTATGTACTTTGCTTCGCTGTGTGTGTTAATGTGTGTGTCACTATGCACGTTGCTTCGCTGTGTGTGTTAATGTATGTGTGTGTCACTATGTACGTTGCTTCGCTGTGTGTGTTAATGTGTGTCACTATGTACGTTGCTTCGCTGTGTGTGTTAATGTATGTGTGTGTCACTATGTACTTTGCTTCGCTGTGTGTGTTAATGTATGTGTGTGTCACTATGTACGTTGCTTCGCTGTGTGTGTTAATGTATGTGTGTGTCACTATGTACGTTGCTTCGCTGTGTGTGTTAATGTATGTGTGTGTCACTATGTACTTTGCTTCGCTGTGTGTGTTAATGTATGTGTGTCACTATGTACTTTGCTTCGCTGTGTGTATTAATGTATGTGTGTGTCACTATGTACTTTGCTTCGCTGGGTGTGTTATTGTATGTGTGTGTCACTATGTACGTTGTTTCGCTGTGTGTTAATGTATGTGTGTCACTATGTACTTTGTCTCGCTGTGTGTATTAATGTATGTGTGTGTCACTATGTACTTTGCTTCGCTGTGTGTGTTAATGTATGTGTGTCACTATGTACTTTGCTTCGCTGTGTGTGTTAATGTATGTGTGTCACTATGTACTTTGTCTCGCTGTGTGTATTAATGTATGTGTGTGTCACTATGTACTTTGTCTCGCTGTGTGTATTAATGTATGTGTGTCACTATGTACTTTGCTTCGCTGTGTGTGTTAATGTATGTGTGTGTCAGTATGTACTTTGTTTCGCTGTGTGTGTTAGTGTATGTGTGTGTCACTATGTACGTTGCTTCGCTGTGTGTGTTAATGTATGTGTGTGTCACTATGTACTTTGCTTCGCTGTGTGTGTTAATGTATGTGTGTCACTATGTACTTTGCTTCGCTGTGTGTATTAATGTATGTGTGTGTCAGTATGTACTTTGTTTCGCTGTGTGTGTTAGTGTATGTGTGTGTCACTATGTACGTTGCTTCGCTGTGTGTGTTAATGTATGTGTGTGTCACTATGTACTTTGCTTCGCTGTGTGTGTTAATGTATGTGTGTCACTATGTACTTTGCTTCGCTGTGTGTATTAATGTATGTGTGTGTCACTATGTACGTTGCTTCGCTGGGTGTGTTAATGTATGTGTGTGTCACTATGTACGTTGCTTCGCTGTGTGTGTTAATGTATGTGCGTGTCACTATGTACTTTGCTTCGCTGTGTGTGTTAATGTATGTGTGTCACTATGTACTTTGCTTCGCTGTGTGTGTTAATGTATGTGTGTCACTATGTTCTTTGTCTCGCTGTGTGTGTTAATGTATGTGTGTCACTATGTTCTTTGTCTCGCTGTGTGTTAGTGTATGTGTGTGTCACTATGTACTTTGCTTCGCTGTGTGTGTTAATGTATGTGTGTGTCACTATGTACTTTGTCTCGCTGTGTGTGTTAATGTACGTGTATGTGTCACTATGTAGTTTGTTCCGCTGTGTGTGTTAATCTATGTGTGTGTCACTATGTACTTTGTTTCCCCGCGTGTGTTAATGTATGTGTGTTTCACTATGTACTTTGCTTCGCTGTGTGTATTAATGTATGTGTGTCACTATGTACTTTGCTTCGCTGTGTGTGTTAGTGTATGTGTGTCACTATGTACTTTGCTTCGCTGTGTGTGTTAATGTATGTGTGTCACTATGTACTTTGTCTCGCTGTGTGTATTAATGTATGTGTGTCACTATGTACGTTGCTTCGCTGTGTGTGTTAGTGTATGTGTGTCACTATGTACGTTGCTTCGCTGTGTGTGTTAATGTATGTGTGTGTCACTATGTACTTTGTCTCGCTGTGTGTATTAATGTATGTGTGTCACTATGTATTTTGCTTCGCTGTGTCTGTTAATGTATGTGTGTCACTATGTACTTTGTCTCGCTGTGTGTGTTAATGTATGTGTGTCACTATGTACTTTGCTTCGCTGTGTGTGTTAATGTATGTGTGTGTCACTATGTACTTTGTCTCGCTGTGTGTATTAATGTATGTGTGTCACTATGTATTTTGCTTCGCTGTGTCTGTTAATGTATGTGTGTCACTATGTACTTTGTCTCGCTGTGTGTGTTAATGTATGTGTGTGTCACTATGTACTTTGCTTCGCTGTGTGTTAATGTATGTGTCACTATGTACTTTGTTTCGCTCTGTGTGTTAATGTATGTGTGTGTCACTATGTACTTTGCTTCTCTGTGTGTTAATGTATGTGTCACTATGTACTTTGTTTCGCTCTGTGTGTTAATGTATGTGTGTGTCACTATGTACTTTGCTTCGCTGTGTGTCAGTGTATGTGTGTGTCACTATGTACTTTGCTTCGGTGTGTGTGTTAATGTATGTGTGTCACTATGTACGTTGCTTCGCTGTGTGTGTTAATGTATGTGTGTCACTATGTACGTTGCTTCGCTGTGTGTGTTAATGTATGTGTGTGTCACTATGTACTTTGCTTCGCTGTGTTTGTCAGTGTATGTGTGTGTCACTAAGTACTTTGCTTCGCTGTGTGTGTTAATGTATGTGTGTCACTATGTACTTTGCTTCGCTGTGTGTGTTAATGTATGTGTGTCACTATGTACGTTGCTTCGCTGTGTGTGTTAATGTATGTGTGTGTCACTATGTACTTTGCTTCGCTGTGTGTGTTAATGTATGTGTGTGTCACTATGTACGTTTCTTCGCTCTGTGTGTTAATGTATGTGTGTGTCACTATGTACTTTGCTTCGCTGTGTGTTAATGTATGTGTGTGTCACTATGTACGTTGCTTCGCTGTGTGTGTTAATGTATGTGTGTCACTATGTACGTTGCTTCGCTGTGTGTGTTAATGTATGTGTGTGTCACTATGTACTTTGCTTCGCTGTGTGTGTCAGTGTATGTGTGTGTCACTATGTACTTTGCTTCGCTGTGTGTGTTAATCTATGTGTGTCACTATGTACCTTGCTTCGCTGTGTGTGTTAATGTATGTGTGTCACTATGTAATTTGCTTCGCTGTGTGTGTTAATGTGTGTGTCACTATGTACTTTGCTTCGCTGTGTGTGTTAATGTATGTGTGTGTCACTATGTACTTTGCTTCGCTGTGTGTGTTAATGTATGTGTGTCACTATGTACTTTGTCTCGCTGTGTGTATTAATGTATGTGTGTCACTAAGTACTTTGCTTCGCTGTGTGTGTTAATGTATGTGTGTCACTATGTACTTTGCTTCGCTGTGTGTGTTAATGTATGTGTGTCACTATGTACGTTGCTTCGCTGTGTGTGTTAATGTATGTGTGTCACTATGTACTTTGTTTCGCTGTGTGTGTTAATGTATGTGTGTGTCACTATGTACTTTGCTTCACTGTGTGTGTTAATGTATGTGTGTGTCACTATGTACTTTGTTTCCCTGTGTGTGTTAATGTATGTGTGTCACTATGTACTTTGTCTTGCTGTGTGTATTAATGTATGTGTGTCACTATGTACTTTGTTTCCCTGTGTGTGTTAATGTGTGTGTGTCACTATGTACTTTGTCTCGCTGTGTGTATTAATGTATGTGTGTCACTATGTACTTTGCTTCGCTGTGTGTGTTAATGTATGTGTGTGTCACTATGTACTTTGTTTCCCTGTGTGTGTTAATGTATGTGTGTCACTATGTACTTTGTCTCGCTGTGTGTATTAATGTATGTGTGTCACTATGTACTTTGTCTCGCTGTGTGTATTAATGTGTGTGTGTCACTATGTACTTTGTTTCCCTGTGTGTATTAATGTATGTGTGTCACTATGTACTTTGTTTCGCTGTGTGTGTTAATGTATGTGTGTGTCACTATGTACTTTGTTTCCCTGTGTGTGTTAATGTATGTGTGTCACTATGTACTTTGTCTCGCTGTGTGTATTAATGTATGTGTGTCACTATGTACTTTGTCTCGCTGTGTGTATTAATGTGTGTGTGTCACTATGTACTTTGTTTCCCTGTGTGTGTTAATGTATGTGTGTCACTATGTACTTTGTCTCGCTGTGTGTGTTAATGTATGTGTGTCACTATGTACTTTGCTTCGCTGTGTGTGTTAATGTATGTCTGTCACTATGTACATTGCTTCGCTGTGTGTGTTAATGTATGTGTGTCACTATGTACTTTGTCTCGCTGTGTGTATTAATGTATGTGTGTCACTATGTACTTTGTTTCCCTGTGTGTGTTAATGTATGTGTGTCACTATGTACTTTGTCTCGCTGTGTGTATTAATGTATGTGTGTCACTATGTACTTTGTTTCCCTGTGTGTGTTAATGTATGTGTGTCACTATTTACTTTGTCTCGCTGTGTGTATTAATGTATGTGTGTCACTATGTACTTTGTCTCGCTGTGTGTATTAATGTATGTGTGTCACTATGTACTTTGTTTCCCTGTGTGTGTTAATGTATGTGTGTCACTATGTACTTTGTCTCGCTGTGTGTGTTAATGTATGTGTGTGTCACTATGTACTTTGCTTTGCTGTGTGTGTTAATGTATGTGTGTCACTATGTACTTTGTCTCGCTGTGTGTTAGTGTATGTGTGTGTCAGTATGTACTTTGCTTCGCTGTGTGTGTTAATATATGTGTGTGTCACTATGTACTTTGCTTCGCTGTGTGTGTTAATGTATGTGTGTCACTATGTTCTTTGTCTCGCTGTGTGTGTTAATGTATGTTTGTCACTATGTACTTTGTCTCGCTGTGTATGTTAATGTATGTGTGTGTCACTATGTACTTTGCTTCGCTGTGTGTTAATGTATGTGTGTCACTATGTACTTTGCTTCGCTGTGTGTGTTAATGTATGTGTGTGTCACTATGTACTTTGCTTTGCTGTGTGTGTTAATGTATGTGTGTGTCACTATGTACTTTGCTTCGCTGTGTGTATTAATGTATGTGTGTCACTATGTACTTTACTTCGCTGTGTGTTAATGTGTGTCACTATGTACTTTGCTTCGCTGTGTGTGATAATGTATGTGTGTCACTATGTACGTTGCTTCGCTGTGTGTGTCAATGTATGTGTGTGTCACTATGTACTTTGCTTCGCTGTGTGTGTCAGTGTATGTGTGTGTCACTATGTACTTTGCTTCGCTGTGTGTGTTAATCTATGTGTGTCACTATGTACCTTGCTTCGCTGTGTGTGTTAATGTATGTGTGTCACTATGTACTTTTGTCTCGCTGTGTGTATTAATGTATGTGTGTCACTATGTAATTTGCTTCGCTGTGTGTGTTAATGTGTGTGTCACTATGTACTTTGCTTCGCTGTGTGTGTTAATGTATGTGTGTGTCACTATGTACTTTGCTTCGCTGTGTGTGTTAATGTATGTGTGTGTCACTATGTACTTTGTTTCCCTGTGTGTGTTAATGTATGTGTGTGTCACTATGTACTTTGTCTCGCTGTGTGTATTAATTTATGTGTGTCACTAAGTACTTTGCTTCGCTGTGTGTGTTAATGTATGTGTGTCACTATGTACGTTGCTTCGCTGTGTGTGTTAATGTATGTGTGTGTCACTATGTACGTTTCTTCGCTGTGTGTGTTAATGTATGTGTGTCACTATGTACTTTGCTTCGCTGTGTGTGTTAATGTATGTGTGTCACTATGTACTTTGCTTCGCTGTGTGTGTTAATGTATGTGTGTCACTATGTACTTTGTCTCGCTGTGTATGTTAATGTATGTGTGTGTCACTATGTACTTTGCTTCGCTGTGTGTTAATGTATGTGTGTCACTATGTACTTTGCTTCGCTGTGTGTGTTAGTGTATGTGTGTCACTATGTACTTTGCTTCGCTGTGTGTGTTAATGTATGTGTGTGTCACTATGTACTTTGCTTCGCTGTGTGTGTTAATGTATGTGTGTCACTATGTACTTTACTTCGCTGTGTGTTAATGTGTGTCACTATGTACTTTGCTTCGCTGTGTGTGATAATGTATGTGTGTCACTATGTACTTTGTTTCCCTGTGTGTGTTAATGTATGTGTGTCACTATGTACTTTGTTTCCCTGTGTGTGTTAATGTATGTGTGTCACTATGTACTTTGTCTCGCTGTGTGTATTAATGTATGTGTGTCACTATGTACTTTGTTTCGCTGTGTGTGTTAATGTATGTGTGTGTCACTATGTACTTTGCTTTGCTGTGTGTGTTAATGTATGTGTGTCACTATGTACTTTACTTCGCTGTGTGTATTAATGTATGTGTGTCACTATGTACTTTGTCTCGCTGTGTGTTAATGTATGTGTGTGTCACTATGTACTTTGCTTTGCTGTGTGTGTTAATGTGTGTGTGTCACTATGTACTTTGCTTCGCTGTGTGTATTAATGTATGTGTGTCACTATGTACTTTACTTCGCTGTGTGTTAATGTGTGTCACTATGTACTTTGCTTCGCTGTGTGTGATAATGTATGTGTGTCACTATGTACTTTGCTTCGCTGTGTGTGTTAATGTATGTGTGTCACTATGTACTTTGTCTCGCTGTGTGTGTTAATGTATGTGTGTCACTATGTACTTTGTTTCCCTGTGTGTGTTAATGTATGTGTGTCACTATGTACTTTGTCTCGCTGTGTGTATTAATGTATGTGTGTCACTATGTACTTTGTTTCGCTGTGTGTATTAATGTGTGTGTGTCACTATGTACCTTGCTTCGCTGTGTGTGTTAATGCATGTGTGTCACTATGTACTTTGTCTCGCTGTGTGTGTTAATGTATGTGTGTGTCACTATGTACTTTGTCTCGCTGTGTGTGTTAATGTATGTGTGTGTTTCACTATGTACTTTGTCTCGCTGTGTGTGTTAATGTATGTGTGTCACTATGTACTTTGTTTCGCTGTGTGTGTTAATGTATGTGTGTGTCACTATGTACTTTGCTTCGCTGTGTGTGTTAATGTATGTGTGTGTCACTATGTACTTTGTCTCGCTGTGTGTATTAATGTATGTGTGTCACTATGTACATTGCTTCGCTGTGTGTGTTAATGTATGTGTGTCACTATGTACTTTGTCTCGCTGTGTGTATTAATGTATGTGTGTGTCACTATGTACGTTGGTTCGCTGTGTGTGTTAATGTATGTGTGTGTCACTATGTACTTTGCTTCGCTGTGTGTGTTAATGTATGTGTGTGTCACTATGTACTTTGCTTCGCTGTGTGTGTTAATGTATGTGTGTGTCACTATGTACTTTGTCTCGCTGTGTGTATTAATGTATGTGTGTGTCACTATGTACTTTGCTTCGATGTGTGTGTTAATGTATGTGTATGTCACTATGTACGTTGCTTCGCTGTGTGTGTTAATGTATGTGTGTGTCAATATGTACTTTGTCTCGCTGTGTGTATTAATGTGTGTGTGTGTCACTATGTACTTTGCTTCGCTGTGTGTGTTTATGTATGTGTGTCACTATGTACGTTCAGTCGCTGTGTGTGTTAATGTATGTGTGTCACTATGTACTTTGCTTCGCTGTGTGTGTTAATGTATGTGTGTGTCACTATGTACTTTGTCTCGCTGTGTGTGTTAATGTATGTGTGTCACTATGTACTTTGTTTCGCTGTGTGTGTTAATGTATGTGTGTGTCACTATGTACTTTGTCTCACTGTGTGTATTAATGTATGTGTGTCACTATGTACATTGCTTCGCTGTGTGTGTTAATGTATGTGTGTCACTATGTACTTTGTCTCGCTGTGTGTATTAATGTATGTGTGTCACTATGTACGTTGCTTCGCTGTGTGTGTTAATGTATGTGTGTGTCGCTATGTACTTTGCTTCGCTGTGTGTGTTAATGTATGTGTGTGTCACTATGTACTTTGCTTCGCTGTGTGTGTTAATGTATGTGTGTGTCACTATGTACTTTGTCTCGCTGTGTGTATTAATGTATGTGTGTGTCACTATGTTGTTTGCTTCGCTGTGTATGTTAATGTATGTGTGTGTCACTATGTACGTTGCTTCGCTGTGTGTGTTAATGTATGTGTGTGTCACTATGTACTTTGTCTCGCTGTGTGTATTAATGTATGTGTGTGTCACTATGTACTTTGCTTCGCTGTGTGTATTAATGTATGTGTGTGTCACTATGTACGTTGCTTCGCTGTGTGTGTTAATGTATGTGTGTGTCACTATGTACTTTGCTTCGCTGTGTGTATTAATGTATGTGTCACTATGTACTTTGTCTCGCTGTGTGTGTTAATGTATGTGTGTCACTATGTACTTTGCTTCGCTGTGTGTGTTAATGTATGTGTGTCACTATGTACTTTTTCTCGCTGTGTGTGTTAATGTGTGTGTCACTATGTACGTTGCTTCGCTGTGTGTGTTAATGTATGTGTGTGTCACTATGTACTTTGCTTCGCTGTGTGTGTTAATGTATGTGTGTCACTATGTACTTTGTCTCGCTGTGTGTATTAATGTATGTGTGTGTCACTATGTACTTTGCTACGCTGTGTGTGTTAATGTATGTGTGTTTCACTATGTACGTTGCTTCGCTGTGTGTGTTAATGTATGTGTGTGTCACTATGTACTTTGCTTCGCTGTGTGTGTTAATGTATGTGTGTCACTATGTACTTTGTCTCGCTGTGTGTATTAATGTATGTGTGTCACTATGTACATTGCTTCACTGTGTGTGTTAATGTATGTGTGTCACTATGTACTTTGTCTCGCTGTGTGTATTAATGTATGTGTGTGTCACTATGTACGTTGCTTCGCTGTGTGTGTTAATGTATGTGTGTGTCACTATGTACTTTGCTTCGCTGTGTGTGTCAGTGTATGTGTGTGTCACTATGTACTTTGCTTCGCTGTGTGTGTTAATCTATGTGTGTCACTATGTACCTTGCTTCGCTGTGTGTGTTAATGTATGTGTGTCACTATGTAATTTGCTTCGCTGTGTGTGTTAATGTGTGTGTCACTATGTACTTTGCTTCGCTGTGTGTGTTAATGTATGTGTGTGTCACTATGTACCTTGCTTCGCTGTGTGTGTTAATGTATGTGTGTCACTATGTACTTTGTCTCGCTGTGTGTATTAATGTATGTGTGTCACTATGTACGTTGCTTCGCTGTGTGTGTTAATGTATGTGTGTGTCACTATGTACTTTGCTTCGCTGTGTGTGTTAATGTGTGTGTGTCACTATGTACTTTGCTTCGCTGTGTGTGTTAATGTATGTGTGTGTCACTATGTACTTTGTCTCGCTGTGTGTATTAATGTATGTGTGTGTCACTATGTACTTTGCTTCGCTGTTTGTGTTAATGTATGTGTGTGTCACTATGTACGTTGCTTCGCTGTGTGTGTTAATGTATGTGTGTGTCACTATGTACTTTGTCTCGCTGTGTGTATTAATGTATGTGTGTCACTATGAACTTTGTCTCGCTGTGTGTGTTAATGTATGTGTGTCACTATGTACTTTGTCTCGCTGTGTGTGTTAATGTGTGTGTCACTATGTACGTTGCTTCGCTGTGTGTGTTAATGTATGTGTGTGTCACTATGTACTCCTGTGTGTGTTAATGTATGTGTGTCACTATGTACTTTGCTTCGCTGTGTGTGTTAATGTATGTGTGTCACTATGTACATTGCTTCGCTGTGTGTGTTAATGTATGTGTGTCACTATGTACTTTGTCTCGCTGTGTCTATTAATGTATGTGTGTCACTATGTACTTTGTTTCCCTGTGTGTGTTAATGTATGTGTGTCACTATGTACTTTGTTTCCCTGTGTGTGTTAATGTATGTGTGTCACTATGTACTTTGTCTCGCTGTGTGTATTAATGTATGTGTGTCACTATGTACTTTGTCTCGCTGTGTGTATTAATGTGTGTGTGTCACTATATACTTTGTTTCCCTGTGTGTGTTAATGTATGTGTGTCACTATGTACTTTGTTTCCCTGTGTGTGTTAATGCATGTGTGTCACTATGTACTTTGTCTCGCTGTGTGTGTTAATGTATGTGTGTGTCACTATGTACTTTGCTTTGCTGTGTGTGTTAATGTATGTGTGTCACTATGTACGTTGCTTCGCTGTGTGTGTTAATGTATGTGTGTCACTATGTACTTTGTCTCGCTGTGTGTGTTAGTGTGTGTTTCACTATGTACTTTGCTTCGCTGTGTGTGTTAATGTATGTGTGTCACTATGTACTTTGCTTCGCTGTGTGTGTTAATGTATGTGTGTGTCACTATGTACTTTGTCTCGCTGTGTGTGTTAATGTATGTGTGTGACTATGTACTTTGTTTCGCTGTGTGTGTTAATGTATGTGTGTGTCACTATGTACTTTGTCTCGCTGTGTGTATTAATGTATGTGTGTCACTATGTACATTGCTTCGCTGTGTGTGTTAATGTATGTGTGTCACTATGTACTTTGTCTCGCTGTGTGTATTAATGTATGTGTGTCACTATGTACGTTGCTTCGCTGTGTGTGTTAATGTATGTGTGTGTCACTATGTACTTTGCTTCGCTGTGTGTGTTAATGTATGTGTGTGTCACTATGTACTTTGCTTCGCTGTGTGTGTTAATGTATGTGTGTGTCACTATGTACTTTGTCTCGCTGTGTGTATTAATGTATGTGTGTGTCACTATGTACTTTGCTTCGATGTGTGTGTTAATGTATGTGTATGTCACTATGTACGTTGCTTCGCTGTGTGTGTTAATGTATGTGTGTGTCACTATGTACTTTGTCTCGCTGTGTGTATTAATGTATGTGTGTGTCACTATGTACTTTGCTTCGCTGTGTGTGTTAATGTATGTGTGTGTCACTATGTACGTTGCTTCGCTGTGTGTGTTAATGTATGTGTGTCACTATGTACTTTGCTTCGCTGTGTGTGTTAATGTATGTGTGTGTCACTATGTACTTTGTTTCCCTGTGTGTGTTAATGTATGTGTGTCACTATGTACTTTGTCTCGCTGTGTGTGTTAATGTATGTGTGTCACTATGTACTTTGTTTCGCTGTGTGTGTTAATGTATGTGTGTGTCACTATGTACTTTGCTTCGCTGTGTGTGTTAATGTATGTGTGTGTCACTATGTACTTTGTCTCGCTGTGTGTATTAATGTATGTGTGTCACTATGTACATTGCTTCGCTGTGTGTGTTAATGTATGTGTGTCACTATGTACTTTGTCTCGCTGTGTGTATTAATGTATGTGTGTCACTATGTACGTTGCTTCGCTGTGTGTGTTAATGTATGTGTGTGTCACTATGTACTTTGCTTCGCTGTGTGTGTTAATGTATGTGTGTGTCACTATGTACTTTGCTTCGCTGTGTGTGTTAATGTATGTGTGTGTCACTATGTACTTTGTCTCGCTGTGTGTATTAATGTATGTGTGTGTCACTATGTACTTTGCTTCGCTGTGTGTGTTAATGTATGTGTGTGTCACTATGTACGTTGCTTCGCTGTGTGTGTTAATGTATGTGTGTGTCACTATGTACTTTGTCTCGCTGTGTGTATTAATGTATGTGTGTGTCACTATGTACTTTGCTTCGCTGTGTGTATTAATGTATGTGTGTGTCACTATGTACGTTGCTTCGCTGTGTGTGTTAATGTATGTGTGTGTCACTATGTACTTTGCTTCGCTGTGTGTATTAATGTATGTGTGTCACTATGTACTTTGCTTCGCTGTGTGTGTTAATGTATGTGTGTCACTATGTACTTTGTCTCGCTGTGTGTGTTAATGTATGTGTGTCACTATGTACTTTGTCTCGCTGTGTGTGTTAATGTGTGTGTCACTATGTACGTTGCTTCGCTGTGTGTGTTAATGTATGTGTGTGTCACTATGTACTTTGCTTCGCTGTGTGTGTTAATGTATGTGTGTCACTATGTACTTTGTCTCGCTGTGTGTGTTAATGTATGTGTGTGTCACTATGTACTTTGCTTCGCTGTGTGTGTTAATGTATGTGTGTCACTATGTACTTTGTCTCGCTGTGTGTGTTAATGTATGTGTGTGTCACTATGTACTTTGCTTTGCTGTGTGTGTTAATGTATGTGTGTGTCACTATGTACTTTGCTTCGCTGTGTGTATTAATGTATGTGTGTGTCACTATGTACTTTGCTACGCTGTGTGTGTTAATGTATGTGTGTGTCACTATGTACGTTGCTTCGCTGTGTGTGTTAATGTATGTGTGTGTCACTATGTACTTTGCTTCGCTGTGTGTGTTAATGTATGTGTGTCACTATGTACTTTGTCTCGCTGTGTGTATTAATGTATGTGTGTCACTATGTACATTGCTTCGCTGTGTGTGTTAATGTATGTGTGTCACTATGTACTTTGTCTCGTTGTGTGTATTAATGTATGTGTGTCACTATGTACTTTGTCTCGCTGTGTGTATTAATGTATGTGTGTCACTATGTACGTTGCTTCGCTGTGTGTGTTAATGTATGTGTGTGTCACTATGTACTTTGCTTCGCTGTGTGTGTTAATGTATGTGTGTGTCACTATGTACTTTGCATCGCTGTGTGTGTTAATGTATGTGTGTGTCACTATGTACTTTGTCTCGCTGTGTGTATTAATGTATGTGTGTCACTATGTACTTTGCTTCGCTGTGTGTGTTAATGTATGTGTGTGTCACTATGTACTTTGTCTCGCTGTGTGTATTAATGTATGTGTGTCACTATGTACTTTGTCTCGCTGTGTGTGTTAATGTATGTGTGTCACTATGTACTTTGTCTCGCTGTGTGTGTTAATGTGTGTGTCACTATGTACGTTGCTTCGCTGTGTGTGTTAATGTGTGTGTCACTATGCACGTTGCTTCGCTGTGTGTGTTAATGTATGTGTGTGTCACTATGTACGTTGCTTCGCTGTGTGTGTTAATGTGTGTCACTATGTACGTTGCTTCGCTGTGTGTGTTAATGTATGTGTGTGTCACTATGTACTTTGCTTCGCTGTGTGTGTTAATGTATGTGTGTGTCACTATGTACGTTGCTTCGCTCTGTGTGTTAATGTATGTGTGTGTCACTATGTACGTTGCTTCGCTGTGTGTGTTAATGTGTGTGTCACTATGTACGTTGTTTCGCTGTGTGTGTTAATGTATGTGTGTCACTATGTACTTTGTCTCGCTGTGTGTATTAATGTATGTGTGTCACTATGTACGTTGCTTCGCTGTGTGTGTTAATGTATGTGTGTCACTATGTACTTTGTCTCGCTGTGTTAATGTATGTGTCACTATGCACTTTGTTTCGCTGTGTGTGTTAATGTATGTGTGTCACTACAGAGGTGTATCTAGGTCTTCTGCCCCCCCCCCACCCCAAAGCACATATGCGATTTGCACACTTAGTCACGTGCTGACGAGCTGCTTTTCCTAATTCTCTCAATATTCAGTGGAAAACAGAGAAGCAGGAAGAAAAGCTAGTTGTCAGGTGACTGTCAGTATGATAATCGCATATGAAAGAAGTGGCCATGTGATGACTAATGGAACCTGCAAGCAGAGCTGAATCCTGACAGTGAGTATATTACCCCCTGTTAGGATTGGCTGCAGGGCTTTATTTTATAATTAAAGGGCTCGTACAGGTTTGAGATGAAAGTCTGTAGTGACTCTATGTGACTGCAGGCTTCTGAATTTTCACAGCACATGCACTGCACACTTTTAGGATTCTCCCTTGCTACTTCTGGCCATATTCCTACTAGACGTGTCTGGCCTCGCTCAATTCGTTTTCATTGAGTGACGCCACGTATGTCTAGTAGGCATGTGACCGCATGTATGCAAATCACCAGCACCAGAAAACCCTGACAGACTGCAGTGTGCACTGTGAGAATCCAGAAGTCTGCAGTCACATAGAATGACTGCAGACTCAGCAAACACTTGGACAACCCCTTTATTGCTCCTAACATAACGAAAAATATGAGCATTAGTCAGTATCACAAAAAAACATTTACATACAGGTACCTTATAGATGACGTCTCTGGAGTCATTCTCATTCTTTTCTTCATCTCGTCCAGACTCCATCATGACTATTCTCATCCACAGTCTCTGCAGACTTCCATCTTCTCCGGTCTTCTGGAGCACATCCCCACACGATGCCTTTAAAGATAGCAGTGCTATAATGCTCCTGAATAAAAATATGTGCCCTACACTGATCCCCTGAATAAATAATTGCCCCTCACTATATTCCCTGCACAAAATATGACCCCCCCACATTGTCCCTCTTATGGTACATGCTCTCCAAACTACCCTCTCCTTACCATACTGGGCCCCCTCTTCACACTGTCCTCACACTGTGTCACCCCTATAGGGCCCATTCTCTATACTGTGATCCTTCATCACACTACCCCTCTTTGGGTTACTGTCCCCTCCTGGCCGTGACCTTACACTATCCCCCCCATACTACCCCCCACACCACTCAGTCTCTATTCTGTGCCCACACACACTTTTCTCCCCATAGTCTCCTCGCACTATTCCCCTCAATAGTCTCCTCACACGTTTCATTCTCCCTTCTAATACATTTACCCTCTCACTTTCCATACTGCCTCCTCACACATCCCCCCAATTCCCCATACTGTGTCCGCACCCATCCCATCACCCTCACTCCCCATACTGTGTCTGCACCTACTGTGTCTCCTTGCTCCCGAAACTTGTGCCCTCAAATCTTCCCCCGTTACACTAAATCTCCCCCACACCGTAAATCCCCCCAGAGCTGTTATACTAAATCTCCCCCACAGAGTAAATACCCCCACAGAGTATATACCTCCCACAGAGTATATACCCCCACACAAACAGTATACACTCCCCCACGTAAGTATCCCCACAGAGTATATACCCCACCTACACACACAGAGAGTATACACACCTCCACAGTAAATATCCTCCCACACAGTATAGACACCCTTACAGTAAATAACCCCCTACACACAGAGTATATACCCCCCACAGTAAATACCCCCCAAACAGAGTATATACACCCTTACAGTAAATAACTCCCTACACACCTAGATTATATACACCCTCACAGTAAATACCCCCCACAGAGTATATACCCCCACTGTAAATCCCCCCCGTACACACAGAGTATATACACCCCCACAGTAAAGACACCCCCCCACACACAGTATATACACCCCCACAGTAAATACCCCCCCACCACACACAGTATATAACCCCCAGACACAGAGAGTATATACACTCCCACACTAAATCTCCCTCCCTCCATGTAATCTTCGGTGTCTTCAGCTCCAGTCAGGAGCACTTACCACCACTGATGCTCTTCTCTCTGCACGCCAGCGAGTGAAGTCAGCAGCGTGATCACATGACCTGATCACGCTGCTGCCGTCGTAGAGACGCGAGTACAATCACTGGGAGATGGCACGCTGCACGTTCTGTGAGCTGGCTGTCAGCTTGACAGCCTGCTCAGACAACGGCCGCATCCGGGGGTGGCAGAATGCAGCTGCCGTGGGAGACTCTTTGGACCGCCCCATTAGGCCTATGTGTCACTATGTACCTTGTTTTGCTGTGTGTGTTAATGTATGTATGTGTCACTATGTACTTTGTTTCGCTGTGTGTGTTAATGTGTGTGTCACTATGTATTTTGTTTCGCTGTGTGTGTTAACGTGTGTGTCACTATGTACCGTACTTTGTTTCCCTGTGTGTTAATGTATGTATGTGTCACTATGTACTTTGTTTCGCTGTGTGTGTTACGTAATAGGGTACGTGATTTATATGGAAACAGAGAGTTTGCAGACCACATTTCTATATCCGTCTAAACAAACAGCCACATTCAGAAAAAAAAAACACAAACGGTGTTGATTTGAACTTCGTTTCTGCCATAGCAGTCAGTGACTCTGTCGTGGGTTGGTACAAAGCCAAATGTCCTGCAGAAACATAGTGTGACTAGGGGATAACTTAAATGCGGACGGCCTGGGCATTGAAAGGCGTCACTGCCACTGTATGGCTATCTGACCAGTCAACCCCAGCTGGATGGGGGGGTATCATCTTAGCATATGGCTAAGGGTTATGCACCCCTGTTCTCAACGTAAGTGAGGGTTGTACAGGTAGGACCCGTACTAATCAGGCGCTTATGGCAAAAACTGGAAAAAGTGATGAAAAGACAAAAGGATGGGGCAGCAGTTTTGCACAGGTCGCCATCTAGCCTGAGTTTAGCCCTGCCCATAGTTTATAATGTCGCTATGGTAACAGACCACAAAGTGTCTATCAGCATTGCCTGTAATAAGGAGGTCTACAGTCTGTTGCCATGGAGACAGTGAAGAATCACTGACCACACTACTACAAATGTCAAACAGACTGGACACAGGTGCAGTTCTGCTTTCCAGGTAGCCAGAGAGTATATCCTGTATACTATAAGCCAGGGAGTATCATACATGCCGGCCACACCACAAGGAACACCGGTGCACCATGCTGTGGCTTCTCCTCCGGGCAGGTTACAGAACAGCCACCTGTGACTACTATTATACCTACTAGCACTATCATTACTATCAGTACTAGCTGCGCACCATGCTGTGGCTTCTCCTCCGGGCGGGTTACAGAACAGCCACCTGTGACTACTATTATACCTACTAGCACTATCATTACTATCAGTACTAGCTGCGCACCATGCTGTGGCTTCTCCTCCGGGCAGGTTACAGAACAGCCACCTGTGACTACTATTATACTTATTAGCACTATCATTACTATCAGTACTAGCTGCGCACCATGCTGTGGCTTCTCCTCCGGGCAGGTTACAGAACAGCCACCTGTCACTACTATTATACCTACTAGCACTATCATTACTATCAGTACTAGCTGTGCACCATGCTGTGGCTTCTTCTCCGGGCAGGTTACAGAATAGCCACCTGTGACTACTATTATACCTACTAGCACTATCATTACTATCAGTACTAGCTGCGCACCACGCAGTGGCTTCTCCTCCGGGCAGGTGACAGAACAGCCACCTGTGACTAGTATTATACCTACTAGCACTATCATTACTATCAGTACTAGCTGCGCACCATGCTGTGGCTTCTCCTCCGGGCAGGTTACAGAACAGCCACCTGTGACTACTATTATACCTACTAGCACTATCATTACTATCAGTACTAGCTGCGCACCATGCTGTGGCTTCTCCTCCGGGCAGGTTACAGAACAGCCACCTGTGACTACTATTATACCTACTAGCACTATCATTACTATCAGTACTAGCTGCGCACCATGCTGTGGCTTCTCCTCCGGGCGGGTTACAGAACAGCCACCTGTGACTACTATTATACCTACTAGCACTATCATTACTATCAGTACTAGCTGCGCACCATGCTGTGGCTTCTCCTCCGGGCGGGTTACAGAACAGCCACCTGTGACTACTATTATACCTACTAGCTCTATCATTACTATCAGTACTAGCTGCACACCATGCTGTGGCTTCTCCTCCGGGCAGGTTACAGAATAGCCACCTGTGACTACTATTATACCTACTAGCACTATCATTACTATCAGTACTAGCTGCGCACCATGCTGTGGCTTCTCCTCCGGGCAGGTTACAGAACAGCCACCTGTGACTACTATTATACCTACTAGCACTATCATTACTATCAGTACTAGCTGCGCACCATGCTGTGGCTTCTCCTTCGGGCAGGTTACAGAACAGCCACCTGTGACTACTATTATACCTACTAGCACTATCATTACTATCAGTACTAGCTGCGCACCACGCTGTGGCTTCTCCTCCGGGCAGGTGACAGAACAGCCACCTGTGACTAGTATTATACCTACTAGCACTATCATTACTATCAGTACTAGCTGCGCACCATGCTGTGGCTTCTCCTCCGGGCAGGTTACAGAACAGCCACCTGTGACTACTATTATACCTACTAGCACTATCATTACTATCAGTACTAGCTGCGCACCATGCTGTGGCTTCTCCTCCGGGCGGGTTACAGAACAGCCAACTGTGACTACTATTATACCTACTAGCACTATCATTACTATCAGTACTAGCTGCGCACCATGCTGTGGCTTCTCCTCCGGGCAGGTTACAGAACAGCCACCTGTGACTACTATTATACCTACTAGCAGTATCATTACTATCAGTACTAGCTGCGCACCATGCTGTAGCTTCTCCTCCGGGCGGGTTACAGAACAGCCACCTGTGACTACTATTATACCTACTAGCACTATCATTACTATCAGTACTAGCTGCGCACCATGCTGTGGCTTCTCCTCCGGGCGGGTTACAGAACAGCCACCTGTGACTACTATTATACCTACTAGCTCTATCATTACTATCAGTACTAGCTGCACACCATGCTGTGGCTTCTCCTCCGGGCAGGTTACAGAATAGCCACCTGTGACTACTATTATACCTACTAGCACTATCATTACTATCAGTACTAGCTGCGCACCATGCTGTGGCTTCTCCTCCGGGCAGGTTACAGAACAGCCACCTGTGACTACTATTATACCTACTAGCACTATCATTACTATCAGTACTAGCTGCGCACCATGCTGTGGCTTCTCCTCCGGGCAGGTTACAGAACAGCCACCTGTGACTACTATTATACCTACTAGCTCTATCATTACTATCAGTACTAGCTGCGCACCATGCTGTGGCTTCTCCTCCGGGCAGGTTACAGAACAGCCACCTGTGACTACTATTATACCTACTAGCTCTATCATTACTATCAGTACTAGCTGCGCACCATGCTGTGGCTTCTCCTCCGGGCAGGTTACAGAACAGCCACCTGTGACTACTATTATACCTACTAGCACTATCATTACTATCAGTACTAGCTGCGCATCATGCTGTGGCTTCTCCTCCGGGCAGGTTACAGAACAGCCACCTGTGACTACTATTATACCTACTAGCACTATCATTACTATCAGTACTAGCTGCGCACCATGCTGTGGCTTCTCCTCCGGGCAGGTTACAGAACAGCCACCTGTGACTACTATTATACCTACTAGCTCTATCATTACTATCAGTACTAGCTGCGCACCATGCTGTGGCTTCTCCTCCGGGCAGGTTACAGAACAGCCACCTGTGACTACTATTATACCTACTAGCTCTATCATTACTATCAGTACTAGCTGCGCACCATGCTGTGGCTTCTCCTCCGGGCAGGTTACAGAACAGCCACCTGTGACTACTATTATACCTACTAGCACTATCATTACTATCAGTACTAGCTGCGCACCATGCTGTGGCTTCTCCTCCGGGCAGGTTACAGAACAGCCACCAGTGACTACTATTATACCTACTAGCACTATCATTACTATCAGTACTAGCTGCGCACCATGCTGTGGCTTCTCCTCCGGGCAGGTTACAGAACAGCCACCTGTGACTACTATTATACCTACTAGCTCTATCATTACTATCAGTACTAGCTGCGCACCATGCTGTGGCTTCTCCTCCGGGCAGGTTACAGAACAGCCACCTGTGACTACTATTATACCTACTAGCACTATCATTACTATCAGTACTAGCTGCGCACCATCCTGTGGCTTCTCCTCCGGGCGGGTTACAGAACAGCCACCTGTGACTACTATTATACCTACTAGCACTATCATTACTATCAGTACTAGCTGCGCACCATGCTGTGGCTTCTCCTCCGGGCAGGTTACAGAACAGCCACCTGTGACTACTATTATACCTACTAGCAGTATCATTACTATCAGTACTAGCTGCGCACCATGCTGTGGCTTCTCCTCCGGGCAGGTTACAGAACAGCCACCTGTGACTACTATTATACCTACTAGCTCTATCATTACTATCAGTACTAGCTGCGCACCATGCTGTGGCTTCTCCTCCGGGCAGGTTACAGAACAGCCACCTGTGACTACTATTATACCTACTAGCACTATCATTACTATCAGTACTAGCTTCGCACCATGCTGTGGCTTCTCCTCTGGGCGGGTTACAGAACAGCCACTTGTGACTACTATTATACCTACTAGCACTATCATTACTATCAGTACTAGCTGCGCACCATGCTGTGGCTTCTCCTCCGGGCAGGTTACAGAACAGCCACCTGTGACTACTATTATACCTACTAGCACTATCATTACTATCAGTACTAGCTGCGCACCATGCTGTGGCTTCTCCTCCGGGCAGGTTACAGAACAGCCACCTGTGACTACTATTATACCTACTAGCTCTATCATTACTATCAGTACTAGCTGCGCACCATGCTGTGGCTTCTCCTCCGGGCAGGTTACAGAACAGCCACCTGTGACTACTATTATACCTACTAGCACTATCATTACTATCAGTACTAGCTGCGCACCATGCTGTGGCTTCTCCTCCGGGCAGGTTACAGAACAGCCACCTGTGACTAGTATTATACCTACTAGCACTATCATTACTATCAGTACTAGCTGCGCACCATGCTGTGGCTTCTCCTCCGGGCGGGTTACAGAACAGCCACCTGTGACTACTATTATACCTACTAGCACTATCATTACTATCAGTACTAGCTGCGCACCATGCTGTGGCTTCTCCTCCGGGCAGGTTACAGAACAGCCACCTGTGACTACTATTATACCTACTAGCTCTATCATTACTATCAGTACTAGCTGCGCACCATGCTGTGGCTTCTCCTCCGGGCAGGTTACAGAACAGCCACCTGTGACTACTATTATACCTACTAGCTCTATCATTACTATCAGTACTAGCTGCGCACCATGCTGTGGCTTCTCCTCCGGGCAGGTTACAGAACAGCCACCTGTGACTACTATTATACCTACTAGCACTATCATTACTATCAGTACTAGCTGCGCACCATGCTGTGGCTTCTCCTCCGGGCAGGTTACAGAACAGCCACCTGTGACTACTATTATACCTACTAGCACTATCATTACTATCAGTACTAGCTGCGCACCATGCTGTGGCTTCTCCTCCGGGTAGGTTACAGAACAGCCACCTGTGACTACTATTATACCTACTAGCTCTATCATTACTATCAGTACTAGCTGCGCACCATGCTGTGGCTTCTCCTCCGGGCAGGTTACAGAACAGCCACCTGTGACTACTATTATACCTACTAGCACTATCATTACTATCAGTACTAGCTGCGCACCATCCTGTGGCTTCTCCTCCGGGCGGGTTACAGAACAGCCACCTGTGACTACTATTATACCTACTAGCACTATCATTACTATCAGTACTAGCTGCGCACCATGCTGTGGCTTCTCCTCCGGGCAGGTTACAGAACAGCCACCTGTGACTACTATTATACCTACTAGCAGTATCATTACTATCAGTACTACCTGCGCACCATGCTGTGGCTTCTCCTCCGGGCAGGTTACAGAACAGCCACCTGTGACTACTATTATACCTACTAGCTCTATCATTACTATCAGTACTAGCTGCGCACCATGCTGTGGCTTCTCCTCCGGGCAGGTTACAGAACAGCCACCTGTGACTACTATTATACCTACTAGCTCTATCATTACTATCAGTACTAGCTGCGCACCATGCTGTGGCTTCTCCTCCGGGCAGGTTACAGAACAGCCACCTGTGACTACTATTATACCTACTAGCACTATCATTACTATCAGTACTAGCTGCGCATCATGCTGTGGCTTCTCCTCCGGGCAGGTTACAGAACAGCCACCTGTGACTACTATTATACCTACTAGCACTATCATTACTATCAGTACTAGCTGCGCACCATGCTGTGGCTTCTCCTCCGGGCAGGTTACAGAACAGCCACCTGTGACTACTATTATACCTACTAGCTCTATCATTACTATCAGTACTAGCTGCGCACCATGCTGTGGCTTCTCCTCCGGGCAGGTTACAGAACAGCCACCTGTGACTACTATTATACCTACTAGCTCTATCATTACTATCAGTACTAGCTGCGCACCATGCTGTGGCTTCTCCTCCGGGCAGGTTACAGAACAGCCACCTGTGACTACTATTATACCTACTAGCACTATCATTACTATCAGTACTAGCTGCGCACCATGCTGTGGCTTCTCCTCCGGGCAGGTTACAGAACAGCCACCTGTGACTACTATTATACCTACTAGCACTATCATTACTATCAGTACTAGCTGCGCACCATGCTGTGGCTTCTCCTCCGGGCAGGTTACAGAACAGCCACCTGTGACTACTATTATACCTACTAGCTCTATCATTACTATCAGTACTAGCTGCGCACCATGCTGTGGCTTCTCCTCCGGGCAGGTTACAGAACAGCCACCTGTGACTACTATTATACCTACTAGCACTATCATTACTATCAGTACTAGCTGCGCACCATCCTGTGGCTTCTCCTCCGGGCGGGTTACAGAACAGCCACCTGTGACTACTATTATACCTACTAGCACTATCATTACTATCAGTACTAGCTGCGCACCATGCTGTGGCTTCTCCTCCGGGCAGGTTACAGAACAGCCACCTGTGACTACTATTATACCTACTAGCAGTATCATTACTATCAGTACTAGCTGCGCACCATGCTGTGGCTTCTCCTCCGGGCAGGTTACAGAACAGCCACCTGTGACTACTATTATACCTACTAGCTCTATCATTACTATCAGTACTAGCTGCGCACCATGCTGTGGCTTCTCCTCCGGGCAGGTTACAGAACAGCCACCTGTGACTACTATTATACCTACTAGCACTATCATTACTATCAGTACTAGCTTCGCACCATGCTGTGGCTTCTCCTCTGGGCGGGTTACAGAACAGCCACTTGTGACTACTATTATACCTACTAGCACTATCATTACTATCAGTACTAGCTGCGCACCATGCTGTGGCTTCTCCTCCGGGCAGGTTACAGAACAGCCACCTGTGACTACTATTATACCTACTAGCACTATCATTACTATCAGTACTAGCTGCGCACCATGCTGTGGCTTCTCCTCCGGGCAGGTTACAGAACAGCCACCTGTGACTACTATTATACCTACTAGCTCTATCATTACTATCAGTACTAGCTGCGCACCATGCTGTGGCTTCTCCTCCGGGCAGGTTACAGAACAGCCACCTGTGACTACTATTATACCTACTAGCACTATCATTACTATCAGTACTAGCTGCGCACCATGCTGTGGCTTCTCCTCCGGGCAGGTTACAGAACAGCCACCTGTGACTAGTATTATACCTACTAGCACTATCATTACTATCAGTACTAGCTGCGCACCATGCTGTGGCTTCTCCTCCGGGCGGGTTACAGAACAGCCACCTGTGACTACTATTATACCTACTAGCACTATCATTACTATCAGTACTAGCTGCGCACCATGCTGTGGCTTCTCCTCCGGGCAGGTTACAGAACAGCCACCTGTGACTACTATTATACCTACTAGCTCTATCATTACTATCAGTACTAGCTGCGCACCATGCTGTGGCTTCTCCTCCGGGCAGGTTACAGAACAGCCACCTGTGACTACTATTATACCTACTAGCTCTATCATTACTATCAGTACTAGCTGCGCACCATGCTGTGGCTTCTCCTCCGGGCAGGTTACAGAACAGCCACCTGTGACTACTATTATACCTACTAGCACTATCATTACTATCAGTACTAGCTGCGCACCATGCTGTGGCTTCTCCTCCGGGCAGGTTACAGAACAGCCACCTGTGACTACTATTATACCTACTAGCACTATCATTACTATCAGTACTAGCTGCGCACCATGCTGTGGCTTCTCCTCCGGGTAGGTTACAGAACAGCCACCTGTGACTACTATTATACCTACTAGCTCTATCATTACTATCAGTACTAGCTGCGCACCATGCTGTGGCTTCTCCTCCGGGCAGGTTACAGAACAGCCACCTGTGACTACTATTATACCTACTAGCACTATCATTACTATCAGTACTAGCTGCGCACCATCCTGTGGCTTCTCCTCCGGGCGGGTTACAGAACAGCCACCTGTGACTACTATTATACCTACTAGCACTATCATTACTATCAGTACTAGCTGCGCACCATGCTGTGGCTTCTCCTCCGGGCAGGTTACAGAACAGCCACCTGTGACTACTATTATACCTACTAGCAGTATCATTACTATCAGTACTACCTGCGCACCATGCTGTGGCTTCTCCTCCGGGCAGGTTACAGAACAGCCACCTGTGACTACTATTATACCTACTAGCTCTATCATTACTATCAGTACTAGCTGCGCACCATGCTGTGGCTTCTCCTCCGGGCAGGTTACAGAACAGCCACCTGTGACTACTATTATACCTACTAGCACTATCATTACTATCAGTACTAGCTGCGCACCATGCTGTGGCTTCTCCTCTGGGCAGGTTACAGAACAGCCACCTGTGACTACTATTATACCTACTAGCACTATCATTACTATCAGTACTAGCTGCGCACCATACTGTGGCTTCTCCTCCGGGCAGGTTACAGAACAGCCACCTGTGACTACTATTATACCTACTAGCACTATCATTACTATCAGTACTAGCTGCGCACCATGCTGTGGCTTCTCCTCCGGCAGGTTACAGAACAGCCACCTGTGACTACTATTATACCTACTAGCTCTATCATTACTATCAGTACTAGCTGCGCACCATGCTGTGGCTTCTCCTCCGGGCAGGTTACAGAACAGCCACCTGTGACTACTATTATACCTACTAGCACTATCATTACTATCAGTACTAGCTGCGCACCATGCTGTGGCTTCTCCTCCGGGCAGGTTACAGAACAGCCACCTGTGACTAGTATTATACCTACTAGCACTATCATTACTATCAGTACTAGCTGAGCACCATGCTGTGGCTTCTCCTCCGGGCAGGTTACAGAACAGCCACCTGTGACTACTATTATACCTACTAGCACTATCATTACTATCAGTACTAGCTGCGCACCATGCTGTGGCTTCTCCTCCGGGCAGGTTACAGAACAGCCACCTGTGACTACTATTATACCTACTAGCACTATCATTACTATCAGTACTACCTGTGCACTCTCTTCTCCCACTGAACTGCTGAGGCGGCTAATAACTGGTCAGGTGACGCGGAGGGCGCGTCCTGCAGATCGCGACAACATCCAGTGACGGGCAGGACGGTCGCGGAGTCAGTCTCTGGGGCGGAGTCAGTCTGTGGGGGCGGAGCTCCGCTCTTCTGGTGAATGCGTTACCGGCGCTGAGAAAGATTTGCAAATCCGCGAGATGTCAGCACCGACGTGAAGAAGTGACACAGAGGACCTCCAGCTGACTAATGACCGGTTCTAGAACCTCTGTCGTGTATATGACCTCAGATGCTACTGTGACGCAGGCAGATGACGTCACCACGATGACTCAGCGCCGCTTATCGCCGGCGTCCTACAGCCAGGAAGAAAGGACGTATAGCCGGCACTGCAGAGAGCAGTCTGTTCATGACTGGCTTTACCAGACACCAGAGGGGGGCGCTGCGGGGAAACAGCTGCATAGTTGAAATTGTTGCGGCCTCGCCGCACTGGGCTTCAGCAGGTAACAGCGGGGGCGACTTCTCCCCGCCCTCTATGCTCTGCTCTCTGTCTTCTCACACGGCCGTCTACACCAGAGAGTGGGGGAGGGGCGCCGGCACCGCTGCTGCCGATCACCCAGTGCTCTCCTGGAGAACTGAACAAGCCTACTGTATAGGGGAGTATAATGTGTGTTATATGTGTAATGTATTATGTGTGGTCTTCATGTGTCATGTATAGGATGGAATGTAATATTTGTATATAATATTGCACCCTGTACATGGCAGCACACACAGATTTATGTGTGTCTGGGTCTATCTATCTGTGTGTCATGTATAGGGTGTAATATAACGTATACATATAGATCTATCTCTCATGTATAACATGGAATATATATACTGTATATATGCTGATGAGACGCCAGCATGCACTGTGGCTGTGGCTCTCTGATAGGCCCGTGGCTGTAGAACCAGCCAGTAAAAGGAGGAGGTAGGAGCTGCTCTGTGTGGGACCAGAGTTAAGAACATGTGAGAGATGATGGGTTTTTTAAGTAGTAGTAGAAGTTCTCTTATCTTTTGGCAAAACAATATTGGAAGCTAGTCCTTATATGTTACATGGGTCACTGCTCACTGCAGGTCACCATGTGATGGTTTAACCCGTTAATGACCAGCACCATACATGCATGGCGCTGATTGGCAGCTGATAAGTGGGGAAGGTTCAGGAGCAGAGCTCAGTCCATTCTTGGCAGATGATGGCTGTGATGTTTAGCCATCATCTGCCTCTAACAGCTGTGAATGTAGTGGAGCTCTGCCCATTTATGTTAAGGAGAATCTGTCACCCCCTGGGAGTTATCAGACCTCTACTATGGGCATACAGTTTATAGAAAAGTAAATCTATACATACCTGTATGACCCATAGTAGAGGTCTGCTTGCAGAGAAAAGTGTTTTTATACATTCAGTATTACACAGGCTTGCCGTCTAGAGGACGCCAAGAAATCCCCGCCTATGTGCTTATTATTCCCCCAAATCCCTGCCTATGTGTGTATTTATCATAATCACCCCCTCCCCTGTACATCACAGGGTCCTGTGATGTGCACTGTGCTCCCTCACTTGCAAGACATGTGCAAAGCGCGGCTCACACAGAGCGCGCTTTGCTTCATCCCGGCCCGTCTCTCCGTGCACTGCGCCACAGGGTTCTATTGCGCAGGCGCCGGGGGGGGGGGGGGTCATTGTCACTTCCCGGCGCTTGCACAATAGAACCCTGCGGCGCAGTGCACGGAGAGACGGGCCGGGATGAAGCAAAGCGCGCTCTGTGTGAGCCGCGCTTTGCACATGTCTTGCAAGTGAGGGAGCACAGTGCACATCACAGGACCCTGTGATGTACAGGGGAGGGGGTGATTATGATAAATACACACATAGGTGGAGATTGGGGGGAATAATAAGCACATAGGCGGGGATTTCTTGGCGTCCGGGCGATGCCAAGACTGTGCACAACGGAGTTTATAAAAATAGATTTCTCTGCAATCAGACCTCTACTATGGGCCATACAGGTATGTATAGATTTACTTTTCTATCACCTGTATGCCCATAGTAGAGGTCTGATATCTCCCAGAGGGTGACAGATTCCCTTTAAATGCCACTGTCAATCTCTGACAGTAGTATTTACAGCTCGCCAGCAGGGGACAGCATGCTGTTCTCACCTCTCGTTGGCACCCCCACTATCGTCGATGGTTTGCTATGATGGCTTCTGGCTGGCGTTCATAGGGGACCATGATTTGTGCTATATATACTGCGCATTGTGAAGATTCTCCTGTGTCAGTGCCAGCCACAATCTAACTAGATTGTTACCAGCCTTGCTCAATATACTTGCATTGAGCAAGGCCGCACACATCTAGTTGAATTGTGGCCGGGAGTATGCATAGCGCATACTTGTGGTTACGTGACTTCCATTCCTGGTGCTGACACCGGAGAATCTTCACAGTGCGCTGGAGTGACTGCAGACTTGTCATTTTAGACCAAACTATCCCTTTAAGTCCCTCAAGGGGACTAATAAATACACTTAAAAGTGGATGAAAAAGGTTTTAAAAAGTAATGTGGAAATAAAAAGTTGAGATACATTATGAAGGTCTGCAGCAGCTGAGATGGGTATTATGATTTTCTTTAGCAGCTGAGATGTGTATTATGAGGTTCTACAGCAGCTGATGTAAGTAATATGAGATTCTGTAGCAGCTCAGATGAGTATTATGACGTTCTGCAGCAGCTCAGGTGAGTATTATGAAGTTCTGCAGCAACTGAGGTGCATAATATGAGGTTCTACAGCAGCTGATGTGTGTATTATGACATTCTGCTGCAGCTGAGGTGTGCATTATCAAGTTATGCAGCAGCTGAGGTGTATTAAGAGGTTCTGCAGCAGTTGAGTTGTGTATTATGAGGTACTGCATTAGCTGAAGTGTGTTGTATTATGAGGTTCTGCAATAGCTGAGGTGTGTATTATGAGGTTCTGCAGCAGCTGAGATGGGTATTATGATGTTCTTTAGCAGCTGAGATGTGTATTATGAGGTTCTGCAGCAGCTGAGGTATGTATTAGGTTCTGCAAAAGCTGCTGTGTATTATTAGGTTCTGCAATTGCTGAATTGTGTATTGTGAGGTTCTGCAGCAGCTGACATGTATTATGAGGTTCTGCAGTAGGTGAGATGTATTATGAAGTTCTGCAGCAGATGAGATGTGTATTAGGTTCTGCTGCAGCTGAGATGTGTATTATGAAGTTCTACATTAGCTGAGGTGTGTATTAGGAGGTTCTACAATAGCTGATGTGTGTATTATGAGGTTCTGTAGCATCTGAGGTATGTATTATGATGTTCTGCAGAAGCTGCTATGTATTATGAGGTTCTGCAAGCTGAGTTGTGTATTATGAGGTTCTGCAGCAGCTGACGTGTATTATGAGGTTCTGCAGCAGATGAGATGTATTATGAAGTTCTGTAGCAGTTGAGGTGTGTATTATGAGGTTCTGCAGCAGCTTACATGTGTATTATGAGGTTCTGCAGAAGCTGCTGTGTATTATGAGGTTCTGCAATAGATAAATTGTGTATTATGAGGTTCTGCAGCAGCTGACGTGTATTATGAGGTTCTGCAGTAGGTGAGATGTATTCTGAAGTTCTGTAGCAGTTGAGGTGTGTATTATGATGTTCTGCAGCAGCTGACATGTGTATTATGAGGTTCTGCAGCAGATGACGTGTATTATGAGGTTCTGCAGTAGGTGAGATGTATTCTGAAGTTCTGTAGCAGCTGAGGTGTGTATTATGACGTTCTGCAGCAGCTAACGTGTATTATGAGGTTCTGCAATAGCTGAGGTGTGTATTATGAGGTTCTGCAGCAACTGACATGTGTATTATGAGGTTCTGCAGCAGGTGAGATGTGTATTATGAAGTTCTACAGCAGCTGAGATGTGTATTATGAGGTTCTGCTGCAGCTGAGGTGTATTATGAAATTCTACATTAGCTGAGGTGTATTATGAGGTTCTACAATTGCTGATGTGTGTATTATGAGGTTCTGCAGCAGCTGACATGTGTATTATGATGTTCTGCAGAAGCTGCTGTGTATTATGAGGTTCTGCAATAGCTGAGTTGTGTATTATGAGGTTCTGCAGCAGCTGACATGTATTATGTGGTTCTTTAGCAGCTGAGATGTGTATTATGAGGTTCTGCAGCAGCTGTGGTATGTATTATGATGTTCTGCAGCAGCTGAGGTGTGTATTATGAGATTCTGCAGCAGCTGAGATGTATTATGAGGTTCTGCCGTAGCTGAGTTGTATTTTATAAGATTTTGCAGCAGCTGAGGTGTGTATTATGAGGCTCTGCAGCAGCTGAGGTGTGTATTATGAGGCTTTGCAGCAGCTGGTGTGTATTATGAGGTTCTGCAGCAGCTGACATTTATTATGAGGCTCTGCAGCAGCTGAGGTATATTATGAGGCTCTGCAGTAGCTGAGGTGTGTATTATGAGGTTCTGCAGCAGCTTAATTGTGTATCATGACATGTGCCGCTCTCAGCCAAGACATGGCAGAATTCCTATTCATGTGTATAGGAATTTTGACCACCTCTTCACGAAATCAGCAGTGCATTATCCTTGTGATATGTGTGAGTCCCATTGGTGAGATCTGCATATACTATCCATTATGTAATATACTGTGGATACAGCATAAATATACGAGATCAGAAAACCCCTTTAACCCCTTTAAAGCCCATGACGTACTAATACGCATTTGTGCCCTGGGACTTAAGAGCCTGACCCATAGTAATACGTCATATCTTTAATGCGGCACCGCGACTTAAGTCGCGGTGACAGCATTAAAGTTACGGTGCCATCTTACCTCTGGGTAGATGGCGCCGTCATCCAGGGGGGTGTCTCCGCCCCCCCGCACCAGCGATTCAAATCTGAACAGCCAATCACAGCATTTCTCACTGTTTCCGGCAATGTGAATGCCGGAAACAGTGATCTGCAGCCTAGGATCGAGCACCGATCCTAGGCTGTTGCTAGGACACCCCAGCCCTGGCCCCAGACTGCTATGATCGGTGCGATCGCCGATCACATCGATCGCACCGATCGTAGCGCAACCGCGCGGTGACAGGGCGGCCATGGGGCGGTGACCGGCTTGTGACCTGCCTGTCACCGCCCCACGACCCCCTGTAATGTGATCCAAGCCCCCAGACTGCTGTGATTGGAGCGATCGATGATGACATCGATCTCTCCAATCAGAGTTCCTGAATACAGGTGACAGGGCGGTGACAGGGAGGTGTCACCTCCCTGTGACCCCCTGTGGTGCGTGCTCTGCTCCAGCTATGTCTGATTGGTGCAATCAGTGTCACCAATCAGATGGCTGGGGCACAGCATGCACCACAGGGGGTCACAGAGAGGTGACACCTCCCTGTGACCGCCTGGTCACCTGTATTCAGGAACTCTGATTGGAGCAATCAATGTCATCAATGATTGCTCCAATCAGATTACCTCCACCTGTCACCACCCCATCATCACCCTGTGACCGCCCTGCAGACCCTCACACTTGGTGAGGATTTCTACAGAGCGATCACATCTGATGTGTCTGTGCTGGGCCTTGTAGTGCCACAGAATATTCTGTGACACCACAAGACCATCTTCTCACTGTTCCAGTCGCTGCTGCTGCTGCTCCTGGATCTTCTGCTCCAGCGTCCTGGATCTTCTGCTCCAGCTCCTGGATCTTCTGCTCCTGACCTACTGTGGTTCCTGCTCCAGAGCCTGCTGCTGATCCTGCTGCTGATCCTGCAGAGAAGACTTTGGTAAGTCTGTTCTCCCCTCATCCACCCCAATGCCCCCTCCCCCCTCTTTTTACCCCCCCCTTACCACCATTTTTTTTCTGCGTCCTGCAGCGGTCTTCAGCTCCGGTCCCAGTCTCCAGCTCCGGTCCCAGTCTCCAGCTCCGGTCCCAGTCTCCAGCTCCGGTCCCAGTCACCAGCACCGGGCTCTCGCTTCGGGCTCCCGGGCACCAGCGCCGGGCTCCTGCTCCCGGGCACCAGCGCCGGGCTCCTGCTCCCGGGCACCAGCGATCACATCTGATGTGTCTGTGCTGGGCCTTGTAATGCCACAGAATATTCTGTGACACCACAAGACCATCTTCTCAATGTTCCAGTCGCTGCTGCTGCTGCTGCTCCTGGATCTTCTGCTCCAGCGTCCTGGGTCTTCTGCTCCAGCTCCTGGATCTTCTGCTCCTGACCTATTGTGGTTCCTGCTCCAGAGCCTGCTGCTGATCCTGCTGCTGATCCTGCAGAGAAGACTTTGGTAAGTCTGTTCTCCCCTCATCCACCCCAATGCCCCCTCCCCCCTCTTTTTATCCCCCCCTTACCACCATTTTTTTTCTGCGTCCTGCAGCGGTCTCCAGCTCCGGTCCCAGTCTCCAGCTCCGGTCCCAGTCACCAGCGCCGGGCTCTCGCTCCGGGCTCCCGGGCATCAGCGCCGGGCTCCTGCTCCCGGGCACCAGCGCCGGGCTCCCGGTCCTGAAAGAAGAACAGAGAGGACTTTGGTAAGTAATCTCTGATCTCCCCTCATCCACCCCAATTCCCCTCTTCCCACTCCCCACACATCCGTGCGCACATCCAGCAGCCGCCGAGTATTGATCGGTGGCATAGTTCACCAATCCACACTCGTGCTCGCTGTTTGCACCACATACAGTATTTCCTTTTTCCACACACTCTAAATAAAGTATTGACACACACGCACCACATACATACCAAACAATGTCCCGCTCATCCCAAACTCACTATTCAGCGGAGGAGGCATATGCTATTCTTGCCTCCAACACTGACAGTGAGGGCGAGGATCCCACATTTCTTTGTTTTTCCGACTCCTCGTCGTCTTCCTCCTCCTCTTCTTACTCCTCTTCCTCTTCTTCTGCTGGCCCGCCCCGCCGTCGTCGCAGGAGAGACGATAATCCAGCGCTCCCCACTACTGATCCCATATGGACTTCGCCCCCTGAAAATTATGAGCTGCTGATTCCTGATTTCGTGGTGGAATCAGGAATCAAGTTTGACACCACCGGCCTCACAGAAATAGACTTTTTCAAAGTCTTTTTCTCTAAGGATTTTGTAAACCTCATGGTGGGCCAAACTAATTTATACGCTCATCAATTCTTGGAACAAAACCCCTCTTCATCATTTTCTAGCTGGTCTCCTGTAGACGCAGTAGAAATGATGAAGTTTTGGGGCCTGGTCCTTCTTATGGGGATCCTGAAGAAGCCCGAGCTTCGGCAATACTGGAGTGTTGACGTTTTGTATAACACTCCAGTGTTCCGAATGGTCATGATCCGGAGACGCTTTCAGGCCATCCACAAGTTCTTGCATTACAACGATAATGTAAGGTGTCCTGCACGCGATGACCCGAACTTTGGCCGGTCATCGAGCACTTCAACAACAAGTTTGGTTAAGTGTACGAGCCCCAAAGGGACATCTGCGTGGATGAGTTCTAAATTTCTTTTAAGGGGCGGCTTGGATTCCGGCAGTACCTGCCCAGTAAAAGGTCCAGGTACGTGATCAAGCTGTATAAACTTTGTGAGAGTACCTCAGGGTACACTCACAAGTTTAGAGTTTATGAAGGGAAGGACTCCCGGATTGAACCCCCTGAATGCCCCCCTGTTCTGGGAGTGAGTGGGAAAATTGTGTGGGACTTGGTGCACCCACTGCTGGATAAAGGTTATCACCTGTACGTGGATAACTTTTATACAAGTATCCCGCTCTACAAGTCCCTCTCTGCGCGACATACCGCAGCTTGTGGTACTGTCCGCAAAAATCAGAAAGGCCTCCCAAAGACGCTAATTGGGCAGCTGCTCAGAAGGGGTGAGAGCAGAGCCCAATGTAGCGACCACCTGTTGGTGGTCAAGTACAAGGACAAGAGGGATGTCCTTCTCTTGACCACCATACATGGTGATGGCAGCACCCTCAGCACTGTAAGAGGTTCCACTACACAGGTCGCCAAACCAGACTGTGTAGTGGGGTACAACAAGTACATGGGGGGAGTTGATCTCTCCGATCAAGTCCTCCAGCCGTACAGTGCTTTGAGAAAGGCCAAGATATGGTATAAGAAGCTGGCCGTGCACATTGTACAGATGGCAATGTTCAACGCTTTCTTTCTGTCACAATGTGCAGGCCAGACTTCTATGTCATATCTTCACTTCCAGGAGACCGTTATCAAGGCCCTGATATTTGGCAGCGGTGACGGAGCAGGCCCCAGTACTTCCGGAATTGAAGGACCGAGAATTGTACCAGGCCAGCATTTCCCAGGGCAGATCCCTCACAGCGGAAAAAAAGGAAAGTCACAAAAGAGGTGCCGAGTGTGTTATAAAAGTGGAATACGCAAGGACACCATTTATCAATGTGACACCTGCCCTGACAAACCTGGCCTGTGTATGAAAGACTGCTTCAAAAGGTACCATACTTCGATGGACTATTGAATTAATTTCTGACGTATGACAACCTGACGAACCCTACACAGCTGACGTAGTGTTCATCAGGTTGTCATACTTCAGTTGTGTAGTGTTCGTCAGGTTGTCCTACACAACTGACGTATAACACTACATTATAAAATTCAAAAATCAACTACCACTACCAAAAAGGGGGCACTTGTTGGGCATTTCCACTGTTTAGGCACATCAGGGGTTCTGAGAACGTGACATGACGCCCGCAGACCATTCCATCAAAGTCTGCGTTCAAAAGCGTCACTCCTTCCCTTCCGAGCCCTGCCGTGCGCCCAAACAATGGTTTACCCTCACATATGAGGTATCGGCGTACTCAGTAGAAATTGCACAACAACTTTTGGAGTCCAATTTCTCCTAGTACTCTCGTGAAAATAAAAATATTGCGGCTAAAAGATCGTTTTTGTGGAAAAAAATATATATATTTTTTTCACGCCTCTACGTCATAAACCTTTGCAAAACACTTGGGGGTTCAAAGTGCTCACCACACATCTAAATAAGTTTCCTGAGGGGTCTAGTTTCCAAAATGGGGTCATTTGTGGGGGGTTTCCACTGTTTAGGCACATCAGGGGCTCTCCAAACGCAACATGGGGTCCGCTGGCAATTCCAGCGAGTTTTACATTGAAAACGTCAATTGGCGCTCCTTCCCTTCCGAGCCCTGCCGTGTGCCCAAACAATGGTTTACCCCCACATTTGCGGTATCAGCATACTCAGGAGAAATTGGAGAACAACTTTTGGTGTTCAATTTCTCCTAGTGCCCTTGTGAAAATAAAAATATTGTGGCTAAAAGATCGTTTTTGTGGAAAAAAAATGATTTTGGCTCTACATCATAAACTTTTGCAAAACACCTGGGGGTTCAAAGTGCTCACTACACATCTAAATAAGTTCCTTAAGGGGTCTAGTTTAAAAAATGGGGTCACTTGTGGGGGGTTTCCACTGTTTAGGCACATCAGGGCTCTCCAAACGCGACATGGGGTCCGCTGGCAATTCCAGCAAGTTTTACATTGAAAACGTCAATTGGTGCTCCTTCCCTTCCGAGCCCTGCCGTGCGCCCAAACAATGGCTTACCCCCACATATGAGATATCTGCGTACTCAGTAGAAATTGCACAACAACTTTTGGTGTCCAATTTCTCCTAGTACCCTTGTGAAAATAATAAAAATGGGGTCTAAAATAAAATGTTAGTGAAAAAAAGTTAAATGTTCATTTTTTCCTTTCACGTTCAATTAATTGGTGTGAAGCACCTGAAGGGTTAATAAAGTTCTTGAATGTGGTTTTGAGCACCTTGAGGGGTGCAGTTTTTAGAATGGTGTCACTTTTGGGTATTTTCTGTCATAAAGGCCCCTCAAAGTCACTTCAAATGTGATGTGGTCCCTAAAAAAATGGTTTTGTAAATTTTGTTGTAAAAATGAGAAATCGCTGGTCAACTTTTAACCCTTATAGCTCCCTAATAAAAAAAAATATTGGTTCCAAAATTGTGCTGATGTAAAGTAGACATGTGGGAAATGTTATTCATTAACTATTTTGTGTGACATATCTCTCTGATTTAAGGGAATAAAAATTCAAATTTTGAAAATTGAAAAATTTTCAAACTTTTCGCCAAATTTCGTTTTTTTTCACAAACAAATGCAAGTGATATCGAAGAAATTTTACCACAATCATAGAAGTACAATATCTCACAAAAAAACAATCTCAGAATCAGGGGGATCCGTTGAAGCGTTCCAGAGTAATTACCTCATAAAGTGACAGTGGTTAGAATTGTAAAAATTGGCCTGGTCATTAGCGTGCAAACCACCTTGGGTTGTAAAGGGGTTAAGGATGAGTTTAGATGTTATGAAATTGATGTGGATTGGAGATGCAGATTCCACAAAAAAACATCTCGTTCATGTTCTGTGAAACTGGGTAAAAAAATCAATAGGGTGGTGACACCGAAGGGCAATTTTGCACAAAGCACCATTTAGGCCAGGGGTGGGGAACCCTCGGCCCACTACATCATTTTCTCCGGCCCCCAGGCAGATTCCCGGAGACAGCAGTAGTCGAGCCGGCAAAAGGCCAGTCGCCATACCTTTAATTGTTTTTGACACTACTGAACACTGCTGCCCCCAGCCCTTTCTGTAATGTATGTGCCCCCTGCTCCTCCTGTGATGCACGGTATGTGCCCCCTGCTCCTCCTGTGATGCACGGTATGTGCCCCAGCCTCTCCTGTGATGCACGGTATGTGCCCCAGCCTCTCCTGTGATGCACTGCATGTGCCCCAGCCTCTCCTGTGATGCACTGCATGTGCCCCAGCCTCTCCTGTGATGCACTGCATGTGCCCCAGCCTCTCCTGTGATGCACTGTATGTGCCCGTCCCAGCCTCTCCTGTGATGCACTGTATCTGCCCCAGCCTCTCCTGTGATGCACTGTATGTGCCCCAGCCTTCAACCATGTCTCTTCATCAGACATAATCCACAGGGAACACAGAAAGTGGATAATAACTTTCAATAAAATACATCTTCCTTCTTCATCAGATTTAATCCACCAAAAACAAAAAAAATAAAAACACCCAACATTAAAATCTTTCTTCTTTCTTCATCAGATGGAATCTATAGGGAACATGAAAAAGTGGAAAATACCCATCGATAAAAACCATCTTTCTTCATCAGCCGTAATCCACAGGAAACAAAACAAGTGGAAATTAACTTTGAATAAACTACATCTTCTTTCTTCATCAGATGTAATCCTTAGGGAACATGATAAAGTAGAAATTACCCATCAATAAAAACCATCTCTCATCATCAGACATAATCTACAGGGAACACAGAAAGTTTAAATTAACTTTCAATAATACACATCTTTTTCCTTCATCAGATGTAATCCACAGTGAACACAAAAATATCAAAAACACCCAACATTAAAATCTATCGTCTTTCTTCATCAGATGTAATCCATAGGAAACACGAAAAAGTGGAAAATACCCGTTGATAAAAAAAACATCTTTCCTCATTAGGCACAATCCACAGGGAACAAAAAAGTGGATAGTAAACTTCAATAAAATACATATTCCTCCTTCATCAGATGTAATCCACAGGAAACAGAAAAAAATCAAAAACACCCAACATTAAAATCTATCTTCTTTCTTCATCAGATAAAATCCATAGGGAACACGAAAAAGTGGAAAATAACCGTCGATAAAAAACATCTTTCTTCATCAGCCGTAATCCACAGGAAAGAAAACAAGTGGAAATTAACTTTCAATTAAATACATGTTCTTTCTTCATCAGATGTAATCCTTAGGGATTGTGAAAACGTAGAAAATCCCCATCAATAAAAACCATCTCTCTTCATCAGACATAATCCAAAGGAAACACAGAAAGTGGAAATTAACTTTCAATAAAATACATCTTCCTTCTTCATCAGATGTAATCCACAGGAAACAAAAAAAAAATCAAAAACACCCAACATTAAAATCTATCTTCTTTCTTCATCAGATGTAATCCATAGGGAACACGAAAAAGTGGAAAATACCCGTCGATAAAAACCATATTTCTTCATCAGCCGTAATCCACAGGAAACAAAACAAATGGAAATTAACTTTGAATAAAATACATCTTCTTTCTTCATCAGATGTAATCCTTAGGGAACATGAAAATGTAGAAAATACCTATCAATACAAACCATCTCTCTTCATCAGACATAATCCACAGGGAACACAGAAAGTGGAAATTAGCTTTCAATAAAACATCTTTTTTCTTCATCAGATGTAATCCACAGTGAACACAAAAAAATAAAAAACACCCAACATTAAAATCTATCTTCTTTCTTCATCAGATGTAATCCATAGGAAATGTGAAAAAGTCGAAAATCCCCATCAATAAAAACCATCTCTATTCATCAGACATAATCCACAGGAAACACAGAAAGTGGAAATGAACTTTCAATAAAATTTATCTTCTTTCTTCATCAGCCGTAATCCTTAGGAAATGTGAAAAAGTCAAAAATCCCCATCAATAAAAACCATCTCTCTTCATCAGACATAATCCACAGGAAACACAGAAAGTGAAAATTAACTTTCAATAAAACACATCTTCTTTCTTCATCAGATGTAATCCACAGGAAACACTATAAAATCAAAAACACCCAACATTAAAAGCTATCTTCTTACTTCATCAGATGTAATCTCTAGGGAACACGAAAAAGTGGAAAATACCCATAGATAAAAACCATCTTTCCTCATTAGACATAATCCACCGGGAACAAAAATGTGGATAATAACTTTCAATAAAATACATCTTCCTTCTTCATCAAATATAATCCACAGGAAACACAAAAAAATCAAAAACACCCAACTTTAAAATCTATCTTCTTTCTTCATCAGATGTAATCCATAGGGAACACGAAAAAGTGGAAAATACCCGTCAATAAAAACCATCTTTCTTCATCAGCCGTAATCCACAGGAAACAAAACAAGTGTAAATTAGCTTTCAATAAAATACATCTTCTTTCTTCATCAGATGTAATCCACAGTGAACACAAAAAAATCAAAACACCCAACATTAAAAACTATCTTCTTTCTTCATCAGATGTAATCTATAGGTACACGAAAAAAAGGAAAATACCCATCGATAAAAACCATCTTTACTCTTTAGGCATAATCCAAAGAGAACAAAAAAGTCGATAATAACTTTCAATAAAATACATCTTCCTTCTTCGTCAGATGTAATCCACCAGAAACACAAAAAAATCAAAAACACCCAACATTAAAATCTTTCTTCATCAGATGTAATCCATATGGAACACGTAAAAGTGGAAAATACCTGTCGATAAAAACCAACTTTCTTCATCAACCGTACTCCACAAGAAACAAAATGGGTGGAAATTAACTTTCAATAAAATACATCTTCTTTCTTCATCAGATGTAATCCATATGGAACACGAAAAAGTGGAAAATACCCAAAAATACAAACCATCTCTTTTCATCAGATATAATCCACAAAGAACACAGAAAGTGGAAATTAGCTTTCAATGAAACACATCTTTTTTCTTCATCAGATGTAATCCACAGTAAGCACAAAAAAATCATTAACACCCAACATTAAAATCTATCTTCTTTCTTCATCAGATGTAATCCATAGGGAACACGAAAAAGTGGAAAATACCCGTCGATAAAAACAATCTTTCTTCATCAGCCGTAATCCACAGGAAGCAAAACAAGTGGAAATTAACTTTCAATAAAATTTATCTTCTTTCTTCATCAGCTGTAATCCTTAGGGAATGTGAAAAAGTAGAAAATCCCCATCAAGATAAACCATCTCTCTTCATCATACATAATCCACAGGGAACACAGAAAGTGGAAATTAACTTTCAATAAAACACATCTTCTTTCTTCATCCGATGTAATCCACAGTGAACACAAAAAAAATCAAAAACACCCAACATTAAAATCTATGTTCTTTCTTCATCAGATGTAATCCATAGGGAACACTAAAAAGTGGAAAATACCCGTCGATAAAAACCATCTTTCTTCATCAGCCGTAATCCTTAGGAAATGTGAAAAAGTAGAAAATCCCCATCAATAAAAACCATCACTCTTCATCAGACATAATCCACAGGAAACACAGAAAGTGGAAATTAACTTTCCATAAAGCACATATTCTTTCTTCATCAGATGTAATCCACAGGAAACACAATAAAATCAAAAACACCCAACATTAAAATCTATCTTCTTTCTTCATCAGATGTAATCCATAGGTACACGAAAAAGTGGAAAATACCTGTCGATAAAAACCATCTTTCCTCATTAGGCATAATCCACCGGGAACAAAAAAGTAAATAATAACTTTCAATAAAATACATCTTTCTTCTTCATCAGATGTAATCCACGGTGAACACAAAAAAATCAAATACAACCAACATTTAAAACTATCTTTTTTCTTCATCAGATGTAATCCATAGGGAACACAAAAAAGTGGAAAATACCCGTCTATAAAAACCATCTTTCTTCATCAGCCGTAATCCACAGGAAAACAAAACAAGTGGAAATTAACTTTCAATAATATTTATCTTCTTTCTTCATCAGATTTAATCCACAGGAAACACAATAAAATCAAAAACACCCAACATTAAAATCTATCTTCTTTCTTCATCAGATGTAATCCATAGAGAACACGAAAAAGTGGAAAATACCCGTTGATAAAAACCATCTTTCTTCATCAGCCGTAATCCAGAGGAAACAAAGAAAGTGGAAATTAACTTTCAATAAAACACATCTTCTTTCTTCATCAGATGTAATCCTTAGGGAACGTGAAAAAGCACAAAATACCCATCAATAAAAAGCATCTCTCTTCATCAGACATAATCTACAGGAAACACAGAAAGTGGAAATTAACTTTCAATAAAATACATCTTCCTTCTTCATCAGATGTAATCCACAGGAAACAAAAAAAAATCAAAAACACTCAGCATTAAAAACTATCTTCTTTCTTCATCAGATGGAATCCATTGGGAACACGAAAAAGTGGAAATACCCATCAATAAAAAAACATCTTTCTTCATCAGCCGTAATCCACAGGAAACAAAACAAGTGGAAATTAACTTTCAATAAAATACATCTTCTTTCTTCATCAGATGTAATCCACACTGAACATAAAAAAATCAAAAACACCCAACATTTAAAACTATCTTCTTTCTTCATCAGATGTAATCCATAGGTACACGAAAAAATGGAAAATACCCGTCGATAAAAACCATCTTTACTCATTAGGCATAATCCAAAGAGAACAAAAAAGTGGATAATAACTTTCAATAAAATACAGTACAGACCAAAAGTTTGGACACACCTTCTCATTTAAAGATTTTTCTGTATTTTCATGACTATGAAAATTGTACATTCACACTGAAGGCATCAAAACTATGAATTAACACATGTGGAATTATATACTTAACAAAAAAGCGTGAAACAACTGAAAATATGTCTTGTATTCTGGGTTCTTCAAAGTAGCCACCTTTTGCTTTGATGACTGCTTTGCACACTCTTGGCATTCTCTTGATGAGCTTCAAGAGGTAGTCACCGGAAATGGTTTTCACTTCACAGGTGTGCCCTGTCAGGTTTAATAAGTGGGATTTCTTGCCTTATAAATGGGATTGGGACCATCAGTTGTGTCGTGCAGACGTCTGGTGGATACACAGCTGATAATCCTACTGAATAGACTGTTAGAATTTGTGTAATGGCAAGAAAAAAGCAGCTAAGTAAAGAAAAACGAGTGGCCATCATTATTTTATGAAATGAAGGTCAGTCAGTCCGAAAAATTGGGAAATCTTTGAATGTGTCCCCAAGTGAAGTTGCAAAAACCATCAAGCGCTACAAAGAAACTTTCTCACATGAGGACCGCCCCAGGAAAGGAAGACCAAGAGTCACCTCTGCTTCTGAGGATAAGTTTATCCGAGTCACCAGCCTCAGAAATCGCAGGTTAACAGCAGCTCAGATTAGAGAGCAGGTCAATGCCACACAGAGTTCTAGCAGCAGACACGTCTCTGCAACAACTGTTAAGAGGAGACTTTGTGCAGCAGGCCTTCATGGTAAAATAGCTGCTAGGAAATCACTGCTAAGGACAGGTAACAAGCAGAAGAGACTTGTTTGGGCTAAAGAACACAAGGAATGGACATTAGACTAGTGGAAATCTGTGCTTTGGTCTGATGAGTCCAAATTTGAGATCTTTGGTTCCAACCACCATATCTTTGTGTGACGCAGAAAAGGTGAACGGATGGACTCTACATGCCTGGTTCCCACCGTGAAGCATGGAGGAGGAGGTGTGATGGTGTGGGGGGCTTTGCTGGTGACACTGTTGGGGATTTATTCAAAATTGAAGGCATACTGAACCAGCATGGCTACCACAGCATCTTGCAGCGGCATGCTATTCCATCCGGTTTGCGTTTAATTGGACCATCATTTATTTTTCAACAGGACAATGACCCCAAACACACCTCCAGGCTGTGTAAGGGCTATTTGACCAAGAATGAGAGTGATGGGGTGCTACGCCAGATGACCTGGCCTCCACAGTCACCAGACCTGAACCTAATCGAGATGGTTTGGGGTGAGCTGGACCGCAGAGTGAAGGCAAAAGGGCCAACAAGTGCTAAGCATCTCTGGGAACTCCTTCAAGATTGTTGGAAGACCATTTTCGGCGACTACCTCTTGAAACTCATCAAGAGAATGCCAAGAGTGTGCAAAGCAGACATCAAAGCAAAAGGTGGCTACTTTGAAGAACTTAGAATATAAGACCTATTTTCAGTTGTTTCACACTTTTTTGTTAAGTATATAATTCCACATGTGTTAATTCATAGTTTTGATGCCTTCAGTATGAATGTACAATTTTCAAAGTCAAGAAAATACAGAAAAATCTTTAAATGAGAAGGTGTGTCCAAACTTTTGGTCTGTACTGTACATCTTCCTTCTTCATCATATGTAATCCACCAGAAACACAAAAAAATCAAAAACACCGAACATTAAAATCTATCTTCTTTCTTCATCAGATGTAATCCATATGGAACACGTAAAAGTGGAAAATACCCGTCGATAAAAACCATCTTTCTTCATCAGCCGTAATCCACAGGAAACAAAACAAAAGGAAATTAACTTTGAATAAAATACATCTTCTTTCTTCATCAGATGTAATCCTTAGGGAACGTGAAAAAGTAGAAAATACCCAAAAATACAAACCATCTCTTTTCATCAGATATAATCCACAAAGAACACAGAAAGTGGAAATTAGCTTTCAATGAAACACATCTTTTTTCTTCATCAGATGTAATCCACAGTGAGCACAAAAAAATCATTAACACCCAACATTAAAATCTATCTTCTTTCTTCATCAGATGTAATCCATAGGGAACACGAAAATGTGAAAAATACCCGTCGATAAAAACCATCTTTCCTCATTAGGCACAATCCACAGAGAACAAAAAAGTGGATAGTAACTTTCAATAAAATACATCTTCCTTCTTCATCCGATTTAATCCACAGGAAACACAAAAATCATTAACACCCAACATTAAAATCTACTTTCTACATCAGATGTAATCCATAGGGAACACGAAAAAGTGGAAAATACCCGTCGATAAAAACAATCTTTCTTCATCAGCCGTAATCCACAGGAAGCAAAACAAGTGGAAATTAACTTTCAATAAAATTTATCTTCTTTCTTCATCCGCTGTAATCTTTAGGGAATGTGAAAAAGTAGAAAATCCCCATCAAGATAAACCATCTCTCTTCATCATACATAATCCACAGGGAACACAGAAAGTGGAAATTAACTTTCAATAAAACACATCTTCTTTCTTCATCCGATGTAATCCACAGTGAATACAAAAAAATCAAAAACACCCAACATTAAAATCTATGTTCTTTCTTCATCAGATGTAATCCATAGGGAACACTAAAAAGTGGAAAATACCCGTCGATAAAAACCATCTTTCTTCATCAGCCGTAATCCACAGGAAACCAAACAAGTGGAAATTAACTTTCAATAAAATACATCTTCTTTCTTCATCAGATGTAATCCACAGTGAACACAAAAAAATCAAAAACACCCAACATTAAAAACTATCTTCTTTCTTCATCAGATGTAATCCATAGGTACACGAAAAGTGGAAAATACCCGTCGATAAAAACCATCTTTCCTCATTACGCATAATCCACCGGGAACAAAAAAGTGGATAATAACTTTCAATAAAATACATCTTCCTTTAATATCAGATGTAACCCACCAGAAACACAAAAAAATCAAAAACACCCAACATTAAAATCTATCTTCTTTCTTCATCAGATGTAATCCATAGGGAACACGAAAAAGTGGAAAATACCCGTCGATAAAAACCATCTTTCTTCATCAGCCATAATCCACAGGAAACAAAACAAGTGGAAATTAACTTTCAATAAAATTTATCTTCTTTCTTCATCAGCCGTAATCCTTAGGAAATGTGAAAAAGTAGAAAATCCCCATCAATAAAAACCATCACTCTTCATCAGACATAATCCACAGGAAACACAGAAAGTGGAAATTAACTTTCAATAAAGCACATTTTCTTTCTTCATCAGATGTAATCCACAGGAAACACAATAAAATCAAAAACACCCAACATTAAAATCTATCTTCTTTCTTCATCAGATGTAATCCATAGGGAAAACGAAAAAGTGGAAAATACCCAGTGATAAAAAACCATCTTACTTTATCAGCCGTAATCCACAGGAAACAAAACAAGTGAAAATTAACTTTCAATAAAATTTATCTTCTTTCTTCATCAGCCGTAATCCTTAGGGAATGTGAAAAAGTAGAAAATCCCCATCAATAAAAACCATCTCTCTTCATCAGACATAATCCACAGGAAACACAGAAAGTGGAAATTAACTTTCAATAAAACACATCTTCTTTCTTCATCAGATGTAATCCACAGGAAACACATTAAAATCAAAAACACCCAACATTAAAATCTATCTTCTTTCTTCATCAGATGTAATCCATAGGTACACGAAAAAGTGGAAAATACCTGTTGATAAAAACCATCTTTCTTCATCAGCCTTAATCCACAGGAAACAAAACAAGTGGAAATTAACTTTCAATAAAATTTATCTTCTTTCTTCATCAGCCGTAATCCTTAGGAAGTGTGAAAAAGTAGAAAATCCCCATCAATAAAAACCATCTCTCTTCATCAGACATAATCCACAGGAAACACAGAAAGTGGAAATTAACTTTCAATAAAACACATCTTCTTTCTTCATCAGATGTAATCCTTAGGGAACGTGAAAAAGCACAAAATACCCATCAATAAAAAGCATCTCTCTTCATCAGACATAATCTACAGGAAACACAGAAAGTGGAAATTAACTTTCAATAAAATACATCTTCCTTCTTCATCAGATGTAATCCACAGGAAACAAAAAAAAATCAAAAACACTCAGCATTAAAAACTATCTTCTTTCTTCATCAGATGGAATCCATTGGGAACACGAAAAAGTGGAAATACTGTCACGCTGTCTCTGTATACTGGAGGTAGGGGGCCTAAGCTGACCCTAAGCTGGGGCCCTGACTAATCCCTCAACCTGGAGGTACTGTTAAAGGTACAGAGGTCCAGGCCACCAGCGTAACCCCTACCTCCTGAAGATCCCTGCACCTCAGTAATCTAGTCCTGAGAAGGACCCCGATCACAACCAAAGGGAACAAGAAATAATATGCCCAAACACAGTATTTAGACGAACGAGACAGTACAAGGGAAAAACCAAAACCACCTTGCATACAAACAACTTCTCAACTACAACAGAGGGAAAACCAACGGGTAAGGAGATAAATGATAAAGCGAGGAAAGGGAAAAAACACTTCCAAATACACTTATCTCAGCAACTCCAAACACCACGATCCGCTCTGTCAGTCTGAATGAAATGCTTTCACCGACACCTCCCAAACAGACCAGCAGGTATATGAAGGAGTCTCACTACAGAAGTATTGATTGCAGCTGGGCGAGGCTGGACCTCATCTAGCCCAGAGAGAGAGAGAGAGAATTAACTCCCTCACTGCCGAGAAACACAAAGCACCAACAAGTCAGCTGCGAGAAGTCAGGCTGTGTACTCGTGACGATCTTCGTGGCAACACACCCGTGACAAATACCCATCGCTAAAAACCATCTTTCTTCATCAGCCGTAATCCACAGGAATCAAAAAAGTGGATAATAACTTTCAATAAAATACATCTTTCTTCTTCATCAGATGTATTCCACACTGAACATAAAAAAATCAAAAACACCGAACATTTAAAACTATCATCTTTCTTCATCAGATGTAATCCATAGGTACACGAAAAAATGGAAAATACCCGTCGAGAAAAACCATCTTTACTCATTAGGCATAATCCAAAGAGAACAAAAAAGTGGATAATAACTTTCAATAAAATACATCTTCCTTCTTCATCATATGTAATCCACCAGAAACACAAAAAAATCAAAAACACCCAACATTAAAATCTATCTTCTTTCTTCATCACATGTAATCCATATGGAACACGTAAAAGTGGAAAATACCCGTCGATAAAAACCATCTTTCTTCATCAGCCGTAATCCACAGGAAACAAAACAAAAGGAAATTAACTTTGAATTAAATACATCTTCTTTCTTCATCAGATGTAATCCTTAGGGAACGTGAAAAAGTAGAAAATCCCCAAAAATACAAACCATCTCTTTTCATCAGATATAATCCACAAAGAACACAGAAAGTGGAAATTAGCTTTCAATGAAACACATCTTTTTTCTTCATCAGATGTAATCCACAGTGAGCACAAAAAAATCATTAACAGCCAACATTAAAATCTATCTTCTTTCTTCATCAGATGTAATCCATAGGGAACACGAAAAAGTGAAAAATACCTGTCGATAAAAACCATCTTTCCTCATTAGGCACAATCCACAGACAACAAAAAAGTGGATAGTAACTTTCAATAAAATACATCTTCCTTCTTCATCCGATTTAATCCACAGGAAACACAAAAATCATTAACACCCAACATTAAAATCTATCTTCTTTCTTCATCAGATGTAATCCATAGGGAACGCGAAAAAGTGGAAAATACCCGTCGATAAAAACAATCTTTCTTCATCAGCCGTAATCCACAGGAAGCAAAACAAGTGGAAATTAACTTTCAATAAAATTTATCTTCTTTCTTCATCAGCTGTAATCCTTAGGGAATGTGAAAAAGTAGAAAATCCCCATCAAGATAAACCATCTCTCTTCATCATACATAATCCACAGGGAACACAGAAAGTGGAAATTAACTTTCAATAAAACACATCTTCTTTCTTCATCCGATGTAATCCACAGTGAACACAAAAAAATCAAAAACACCCAACATTAAAATCTATGTTCTTCCTTCATCAGATGTAATCCATAGGGAACACTAAAAAGTAGAAAATACCCGTCGATAAAAACCATCTTTCTTCATCAGCCGTAATCCACAGGAAACCAAACAAGTGGAAATTAACTTTCAATAAAATACACCTTCTTTCTTCATCAGATGTAATCCACAGTGAACACCAAAAAATCAAAAACACCCAACATTAAAATCTATGTTCTTTCTTCATCAGATGTAATCCATAGGGAAAACTAAAAAGTGGAAAATACCCGTCGATAAAAACCATCTTTCTTCATCAACCGTAATCCACAGGAAACAAAACAAGTGGAAATTAACTTTCAATAATATTTATCTTCTTTCTTCATCAGCCGTAATCCTTAGGGAATGTGAAAAAGTAGAAAATCCCCATCAATAAAAACCATCTCTCTTCATCAGACATAATCCACAGGAAACACAGAAAGTGGAAATTAACTTTCAATAAAACACATCTTCTTTCTTCATCAGATGTAATCCTTAGGGAACGTGAAAAAGCACAAAATACCCATCAATAAAAAGCATCTCTCTTCATCAGACATAATCTACAGGAAACACAGAAAGTGGAAATTAACTTTCAATAAAATACATCTTCCTTCTTCATCAGATGTAATCCACAGTGAACATAAAAAAATCAAAAACACCCAACATTTAAAACTATCTTCTTTCTTCATCAGATGTAATCCATAGGTACACGAAAAAATGGAAAATGCCCATCGATAAAAACCATCTTTACTCATTAGGCATAATCCAAAGAGAACAAAAAAGTGGATAATAGCTTTCAATAAAATACATCTTCCTTCTTCATCAGATGTAATCCACAGGAAACAAAAAAAAATCAAAAACACTCAGCATTAAAAACTATCTTCTTTCTTCATCAGATGGAATCCATTGGGAACACGAAAAAGTGGAAATACCCGTCGATAAAAACCATCTTTCTTCATCAGCCGTAATCCACAGGAATCAAAAAAGTGGATAATAACTTTCAATAAAATACATCTTTCTTCTTTATCAGATGTAATCCACAGGAAACACAAAAAAAATCAAAAAATGCCCAACATTAAAATCTATCTTCTTTCTTCATCAGATGTAATCCATAGGGAACACGAAAAAGTGGAAAATACCCGTCCATAAAATCAATCTTTCTTCATCAGCCGTAATCCACAGGAAACAAAACAAGTGGAAATTAACTTTCAATAAAATTTATCTTCTTTCTTCATCAGCTGTAATCCTTAGGGAATGTGAACAAGTAAAAAATCCCCATCAAGAAAAACCATCTTTCTTCATCAGACATAATCCACAGGGAACACAGAAAGTGGAAATTAACTTTCAATAAAACACATCTTCTTTCTTCATCAGATGTAATCCACAGTGAACACAAAAAAAATCAAAAACACCCAACATTAAAATCTATGTTCTTTCTTCATCAGATGTAATCCATAGGGAACACTAAAAAGTGGAAAATACCCGTCGATAAAAACCATCTTTCTTCATCAGCTGAAATCTACAGGAAACCAAACAAGTGGAAATTAACTTTCAATAAAATACATCTTCTTTCTTCATCAGATGTAATCCACAGTGAACACAAAAAAAATCAAAAACACCCAACATTAAAAACTATCTTCTTTCTTCATCAGATGCAATCCATAGGTTCACGAAAAAGTGGAAAATACCCGTCGATAAAAACCATCTTTCCTCATTAGGCATAATCCACCGGGAACAAAAAAGTGGATAATAACTTTCAATAAAATACATCTTCCTTCTTCATCAGATGTGATCCACCAGAAACACAAAAAACTCAAAAACACCCAACATTAAAATCTATCTTCTTTCTTCATCAGATGTAATCCATAGGGAACACGAAAAAGTGGAAAATACCCGTCAATAAAAACCATCTTTCTTCATCAGCCGTAATCCACAGGAAAAAAAACAAGTGGAAATTACCTTTCAATAAAATACATCTTCTTTCTTCATCAGATGTAATCCATAGGTACACGAAAAAATGGAAAATACCCGTCGATAAAAACCATCTTTACTCATTAGTCATAATCCAAAGAGAATAAAAAAGTTGATAATAACTTTCAATAAAATACATCTTCCTTCTTCATCAGATGTAATCCACCAGAAACACAAAAAAATCAAAAACATGCAATATTAAAATCTTCTTTCTTCATTAGATGTAATCCTTAGTGAAAAAGAAAAAATACCCATCAATAAAAACCATGTCTCTTCATCAGACATAATCCTCAGGGAACACAGAAAGTGGAAATTAACTTTCAATAAAATACATCTTCCTTCTTCATCAGATGTAATCCACAGGAAACACGAAAAAATCAAAAACACCCAACATTAAAATCTATCTTCTTTCTTCATCAGATGTAATCCATAGGGAACACTAAAAAGTGGAAAATACCCGTCGATAAAAAAACATCTTTCTTCATCAGTGATAATCCACAGGAAACAAAACAAGTGGAAATTAACTTTCAATAAAATACATCTTCTTTCTTCATCAGTTGTAATCCACAATGAACACAAAAAAATCAAAAACACCCAACATTTAAAACTATCTTCTTTCTTCATCAGATGTAATCCATAGGTAGACGAAAAAATGGAAAATACCAGTCGATAAAAACCATCTTTCCTCATTAGGCAAAATCCACAGGGAACAAAAAAGTGGATAGTAACTTTCAGTAAAATACATTTTCCTTCTTCATCCGATGTAATCCACCAGAAACACAAAAAAATCAAAAACACCGAACATTAAAATCTACTTTCTTCATCAGATGTAATCCACAGGAAACAAAACAAGTGGAAATTAGTTTTTTTTATCTTCTTTCTTCATCACCCGTAATCCTTAGGGAATGTGAAAAAGTAGAAAATACCCATCAATAAAAACCATCTCTCTTCACAAGTGGAAATTAACTTTCAATAAAACACATCTTCTTTCTTCATCAGATGTAATACTTAGGGAATGTGAAAAAGAAAATATACCCATCAATAAAAACCATGTCTCTACATCAGACATAATCCTCAGGGAACACAGAAAGTGGAAATTAACTTTCAATAAAATACATCTTCCTTCTTCATCAGATGTAATCCACAGGAAACACAAAAAAATCAAAAACACCCAACATTAAAATCTATCTTCTTTCTTCATCAGATGTAATCCATAGGGAACACGAAAAAGTGGAATATACCCGTCGATAAAAACCATCTTTCTTCATCAGCCGTAATACACAGGAAGCAAAAAAGTGGATAATAACTTTCAATAAAATACATCTTCCTTCTTCATCAGATGTAATCCACAGGAAACACAAAAAAATCAAAAACACCCAACATTAAAATCTATCTTCTTTCTTCATCAGATGTAATCCATAAGGGAACATGAAAAAGTGGAAAATACCCGTCAATAAAAACCATCTTTCTTCATCAGCCGTAATCCACAGGAAACAAAACAAATGGAAATTAACTTTCAATAAAATACATCTTCTTTCTTCATCAGATGTAATCCACAGTGAACACAAAAAAAATCAAAAACACCCAACATTAAAATCTATGTTCTTTCTTCATCAGATGTAATCCATATGGAACACTAAAAAGTGGAAAATACCCGTCGATAAAAACCATCTTTCTTCATCAGCTGAAATCTACAGGAAACCAAACAAGTGGAAATTAACTTTCAATAAAATACATCTTCTTTCTTCATCAGATGTAATCCACAGTGAACACAAAAAAAATCAAAAACACCCAACATTAAAAACTATCTTCTTTCTTCATCAGATGCAATCCATAGGTTCACGAAAAAGTGGAAAATACCCGTCGATAAAAACCATCTTTCCTCATTAGGCATAATCCACCGGGAACAAAAAAGTGGATAATAACTTTCAATAAAATACATCTTCCTTCTTCATCAGATGTGATCCACCAGAAACACAAAAAACTCAAAAACACCCAACATTAAAATCTATCTTCTTTCTTCATCAGATGTAATCCATAGGGAACACGAAAAAGTGGAAAATACCCGTCAATAAAAACCATCTTTCTTCATCAGCCGTAATCCACAGGAAAAAAAACAAGTGGAAATTAACTTTCAATAAAATACATCTTCTTTCTTCATCAGATGTAATCCATAGGTACACGAAAAAATGGAAAATACCCGTCGATAAAAACCATCTTTACTCATTAGTCATAATCCAAAGAGAATAAAAAAGTTGATAATAACTTTCAATAAAATACATCTTCCTTCTTCATCAGATGTAATCCACCAGAAACACAAAAAAAATCAAAAACATGCAATATTAAAATCTTCTTTCTTCATTAGATGTAATCCTTAGTGAAAAAGAAAAAATACCCATCAATAAAAACCATGTCTCTTCATCAGACATAATCCTCAGGGAACACAGAAAGTGGAAATTAACTTTCAATAAAATACATCTTCCTTCTTCATCAGATGTAATCCACAGGAAACACGAAAAAATCAAAAACACCCAACATTAAAATCTATCTTCTTTCTTCATCAGATGTAATCCATAGGGAACACTAAAAAGTGGAAAATACCCGTCGATAAAAAAACATCTTTCTTCATCAGTCATAATCCACAGGAAACAAAACAAGTGGAAATTAACTTTCAATAAAATACATCTTCTTTCTTCATCAGTTGTAATCCACAATGAACACAAAAAAATCAAAAACACCCAACATTTAAAACTATCTTCTTTCTTCATCAGATGTAATCCATAGGTAGACGAAAAAATGGAAAATACCAGTCGATAAAAACCATCTTTCCTCATTAGGCAAAATCCACAGGGAACAAAAAAGTGGATAGTAACTTTCAGTAAAATACATTTTCCTTCTTCATCCGATGTAATCCACCAGAAACACAAAAAAATCAAAAACACCGAACATTAAAATCTACTTTCTTCATCAGATGTAATCCACAGGAAACAAAACAAGTGGAAATTAGTTTTTTTTATCTTCTTTCTTCATCACCCGTAATCCTTAGGGAATGTGAAAAAGTAGAAAATACCCATCAATAAAAACCATCTCTCTTCACAAGTGGAAATTAACTTTCAATAAAACACATCTTCTTTCTTCATCAGATGTAATACTTAGGGAATGTGAAAAAGAAAATATACCCATCAATAAAAACCATGTCTCTACATCAGACATAATCCTCAGGGAACACAGAAAGTGGAAATTAACTTTCAATAAAATACATCTTCCTTCTTCATCAGATGTAATCCACAGGAAACACAAAAAAATCAAAAACACCCAACATTAAAATCTATCTTCTTTCTTCATCAGATGTAATCCATAGGGAACACGAAAAAGTGGAATATACCCGTCGATAAAAACCATCTTTCTTCATCAGCCGTAATACACAGGAAGCAAAAAAGTGGATAATAACTTTCAATAAAATACATCTTCCTTCTTCATCAGATGTAATCCACAGGAAACACAAAAAAATCAAAAACACCCAACATTAAAATCTATCTTCTTTCTTCATCAGATGTAATCCATAAGGGAACACGAAAAAGTGGAAAATACCCGTCAATAAAAACCATCTTTCTTCATCAGCCGTAATCCACAGGAAACAAAACAAATGGAAATTAACTTTCAATAAAATACATCTTCTTTCTTCATCAGATGTAATCCACAGTGAACACAAAAAAATCAAAAACATCCAACATTAAAAACTATCTTCTTTCTTCATCAGATATAATCCATATGGAACACGAAAAATTGGAAAATACCCGTCGATAAAAAACATCTTTCCTCATTAGGCACAATCCACAGAAAACAAAAAAGTGGATAGTAACTTTCAATAAAATACATCTTCCTTCTTCATCCGATTTAATCCACAGGAAACACAAAAAAAATCAAAAAACGCCCAACATTAAAATCTATCTTCTTTCTTCATCAGATGTAATCCATAGGGAACATGAAAAAGTGGAAAATACCCGTCGATAAAAACAATCTTTCTTCATCAGCCGTAATCCACAGGAAGCAAAACAAGTGGAAATTAACTTTGAATAAAATACATCTTCTTTCTTCATCAGATTTAATCCTTAGGGAACGTGAAAAAGTAGAAAATACCCAAAAGTACAAACCATCTCTCTTCATCAGACATAATCCACAGGAAACACAGAAAGTGGAAATTAACTTTCAATAAAACACATCTTCCTTCTTCATCAGATGTAATCCACAGGAAACAAAAAAAATTAAAAACACCCAACATTAAAAACTATCTTCTTTCTTCATCGCTGAAAGCATGTCCTTTCTTACTTGGGATTGTGGTCCTTATTCTTTCAGACACTATATTGACTCTACTTGGACCATGAATATGACTATGCAAATGTGATCTAAGAAGGAAAGTTATAAAATAGTTTTGCCCTGCACAGTTTATATTCTTAGTTATGTTATTCTTAGTAAAGTCATCTTTTATAATTAGCAATGGCTTTCTTCCTCATCATATATGGCTCACACCTTTTACAGCAATATGTCAAAGCTATGGAATAATGGCTCTGCAATGCTACTAAAATAAATGTGGAGATTTGGTCCCATGGAAGTTGAAAGCCACAAATGAAAACAAAGGCCGTAAACTAAAAATACAAAGCCAAAATAGTGTTGCAAAGGATGACGTTTTTAAAAAATGGCATTTCTATCAAACAACGTTTTTTTAATATAATTATTTCAGAAACCTGGCAATTCCTGATGGTATAGGAATATTTCTATCTTATAATATGGAGAAGACCCCACTGATCATGGTATGATCATTGTGGTCTGATTTGAGAGACCAAAATCTATCCTGAGAGTAAAAGGGATGTAGTGCTCAATAATTGCAGCAGGCATGAGTCACCCTTGGTGATAAAACTTACATGGGAACATAGTACTAAACCAATGCTGCAACCCTTTATTCTCAGTGTCTGTGGGAGTCTCAAGACTCAGATGGCCATAATCATAATGTGATCGAATATCATTGCAATATGCTTTCACTTATTAAGGCGGGATTTACCCTTTAATACCATAATATATATCTTTAGGGGTTCAAAGCTAAATCATAGTGCCCCATAGCAAACCTTAGTATGGACCCACACAGTGGCGTAGTATAGGTTGCCAGCGCTCAGACAATTATTTTGAACCCTCTAACCCATGGACCATTAGCATTTCTTAGGTCCTTTCCACAAGTCCAGTATTGAACCACTTGTCATCAAAACACATGTATTGTAATTGAAAATAAATAATGATGTTATCACAGTCTGCCTATTGGCCCTGTAGTTTTTCCTACTTTGTACTGAAAAGAAGAGGTCATGCCTGTCTGGGCCGAATAAAAAAGAAAAAGGGAAAATGAATGACAACAATCAGCAAGAACATCACTGGTAGGAACCTGCACAGTACACACATATATCGTCTGCAGAGCTCTGGTGTAGAACAGATATTACTAACATATGATCACTGTATGGTGGTAATATCAGTCCTAGTATAGAGGTTTTGGTTACTGATCACAAGTATCGCGATATTATCACCACTGTATATCTGAAGGTATTTTTTTGTTATATTGCAATATTATTATTATTATAAAACCTTATATAACGGTATCTATAATATACTCACCTTGTAATGTCTTCACATCCTGTTCCATCCAGATGTGTCCGGATCCCAGAATTCCAAGCGGCGGAAGTTCGTCGACCGCCATATTGGGACACCCAAGTGATGGGTGTCTTAATATGGAAACCGCTGGTGGTACCAGCCTCTTGCGCGGTATCACCAGCGGAACACCGTCGCGTACACGCCGCCACCGGGATCAGCCGAATGATTCACTGACCGCCGCCATCTTTGTACAGGAGGAGCGCATGCGCAGTTTTAATGTGACCACCGCTATCTGCCTGCACAAAGATGGTGGCGGTCTGATTTACTGCGCGGGGAGACAGCTCAAACGAGAGAACACATAAGGGAAGAAGACAGCACATGGGTGGAGAGAGAGAGCAGACAAGGGGGAGAGCACATGGGGTACACAGGTCAAAGAAGAGATCACATGAGAGGACAGTAGATGGGGGAGAGAGAAAGCACACGGGGGAGAGAGAAAGCGCACAGGGGGGAGACAGCTCACACGGGACAGCACATGAGGGGAGAACACAGCACAGGAAGGAGAGAGACAGCAGACAAGGGGGATAGCACATGGGATAGACAGATCAAAGAAGAGAGCACAGACGGGAGAATTCAGCACATGGGGGAAAGAGAGAGTGGATAGGTGGGTGAGCACATGGGGGGGGGGGGGATTCTCAGCGCTACAAAGCCTGCCCCCAACGTGACATTACCGGCCTCCATCTAGTTATTAAAAATATAGGTAGAAGTCTTGATTTACTGCAGGTTCGGTACTATAAGTAATAGAGACCCCAATCTGGGGAAGGGGGCGAACACAGCATGGGTCTGTGTGCTTTCAAATGCCAGCGCTGAATTTTAACCTCAGTCTGTCCCTGGCAGAGACCAACAAATCTCTGCCCTTCACTTTCTTTTAGGATACATGACAAAGCACAAGGACCCCAGAGCATGTGGGCAAGAAGGTGGTGCTGCATCATAAATGTAAAATATGTATTATTTTTGGCTTTTAAAGAGGTTTTTCGGTCTAAATTGATGTCTGCAGTCACACTTGTACTGAGTGAGGCCACGCCCAATTGACGGGCTCTGGCCAGGAGTATGCATAATGCATACGTACTTGCCGGTCCCGGATCAGAAACTGGTGAATCCTCGCAACGCATAGTGCGTGCACTGGGGAATTCATAAGTCTGCATGTAGTTACACAGAGTGACTATTTACTTACCAATTTAGACTAGACAACCTCTTTAAAGCGCACCTGTCAGCTAGTAAACTACATACACTGTCAGGTGGGCACCGTTTCACTGATTAAAATGATACCTTTGTTGATCAAATCCGTGCTGTGGTTCTTTTTTTATTTTTATTTTCATTCCAGACATAATGATATGCTCGTGCTTCGGGGCGGGCCTTTGGGGAGGGGCTTTATGTGGTGCTCTGCTTATATATTCCACTGTATGGCTTCTGACAGGTCACTGTGCCTTCAGTGACCTGCCTACTATTTTAAATACTGCCTGTGTAATTGTGGTAGAAATCTAGAAATTTACATGTAACAAAATGGCCCCGCCGCCTGCGCAGTAGCATCTCTTGTTTGCCAAGAGATTCTACAGCACGGACACACGTGTTAGACTCTCTGATCACTGGGTCTAATTGTGCTGAGTAGTAAGCTATCGGTCTTTGTTGATGTGTCAGCACTGCTGTAGCATGAGCTCTTTGTTCTCTGCAGAACAAGAAAAATGGCTGATCATAGTTTGGAATGCGTAGGTCCGGGGCTGACACAATAAGCAGTTTGAGAGAATGGAAGGAATCAATTGTTTCAAAGGGGTCTGGTGACTGTCATAGAGGGGTTGCATCGTTTCGATAGCAGACCTTATCTAAGGCCTGCAATAGGACACTAAGCCCAAAAAGGTGCATAGCTGTCGGTGTGACCTGGGTAAAGAGAAGTTTTTAACAGCTTGTTTTCCCTCTTCAGTCAAATGTCTTGTACCTTCAGCAATACAGCGGCCTAAAAACGACTCCTTCTGTTTGCAATACTGTCAGTTGTCACGTGAGACTTTGCAATCCTTTTCTGCTAAGAAATATAGCAAGGAAATTGCGGCTTCCTTGCACGACATCTGGTCCGGGCAGCAGAGCAAAAAGTCATCCACGTACTGCAATAGCATAACCTACTGATGAGGTGGTTGCCACTGATATAGGATTCCTGCCATAGCTGTAGAATAAATGGTAGGGGAGTTCATTCCTCCTTGTGGGAGGACTGTCCAGCAGTCCTGTTTCCCTTCATGTGTGAAGGCAAAAAGATACTGACAGTCAGGATGTAGGGGCACATAGTAAAATGCATTTGCCAAATCACTTTTTGTAAACATTTGGAGGTCGCTGGGATTTGTGACCGTAAGGTGTGTGGGTTATGAACAATTGAGGTCACACTAACAGACACACACTAGCATTAACAGCTCTCAAAACATGAACCATTCTGTTGGGTACTTTTGTCTTAATGGGATACAAGGGAGTGTTACAAGGGGAGGATTTTTGCATGAGAGCCACTGCCTGGACATATTCCCTTATACCCCTGGTCAGGGCTGTTGATTTGGCTAGGCTTAAGGGAAACTGTTTTAAACAAGGAGGAGTGGTTCCCTTTTAATTTAATCATGACTGGGGGGATGGGGAGCCAACCCACATCAGTTTTTGAAAGTTCTGTTTTGAAAATGATCATTAAAAATTATTTGGTTCAAAAGTGGGACCAGATTCTGAGGGGACAAAAACAGGGTACACATTGTCACTGGGTTGCCAGTTTCCTAGGCCAAAGGCAAAGGAGGTAGAAAATCAGTCTGCTCCATCTCTTCTTTCGGGTTTTTGCACTGTCTGGAGTAATGTCCGCTTTCCCCACAATTCCAACAACGCACTGTTGATAGGTCATTAGGTCCCTTACTCTGTCTCCACTGTTTTCCTTGTGCTCTAGCATACATGACTGGTTGCTTGGTCCTTGTCTGTTAAACTGCCTTAGCTACTTGCAAAAGGTGTTTTGGGTCCATGTTTCTCTATTCAGGTCTGGCTGTCTATACTGCCTCCCATAAGTCCTTGTTCATACTGTCAATGAATGCATGCATTCATGAATGCAGTATTTTAACATCAAGAGGGTTCCTGGGACTGTACACCTTATCAGCCCACTTCAGCTGTAACCATTCAAAGTATGTTTCCATACTCTCGCCTTTCTGCTGTGTCAGTCAGGAGTACAGACTGATCTGCTGTTTCAGTATAGCCCATTATTTTAGTGCTTCACAGTACAGACTGATCATTCATGGACCATGCTTGATTCTTTGTCACATCTGTGTGCGTCTTAATTATATGTCCCAGTACGTCACCAAACTGTGTAGGTCTGCCGAGGTGCACTTAATAGCATCCGCTGTATTGTCTGTATTTGTCTGTAAAATGGGAAAGGTTGGCTCTCAGGGTCAGACAACTGCTTCAACATAGGTAGCTGGTCAGAAGGGCTCAAGTGATAATACTCCTGTGTCTGTCTTACTCTAGTTACCTTCTCGGTCCTGATGTGCATGGTTGTCTGATGGTGTAGGTGACAGGATGTTTCACACCTCCTCCTTCTCAGGGTTACTGTCAGCTTCTTCCCATGAAGTCAATGTTCTCACTACTGTGTCAGCCTCTTCTGTCACTATATGTGATCTTGTATGAATGGGATTCAGTGTAACTCACTTAGAGCGGGTGGCAGTGTGGGGCCCCTGAGGGTACGACCGCCACAGGGATGCTGCACTTCTTTAATGGATTGTGGTGTTCCTCCTCTGAGGTAAGGCCAGTGTGATAGTCGTGACCCAACCTCTTGCATCCAACACCACACTTCTCCACCAGAGGGAGCTAGTATGCACTAGGTGCTGCTCCCCTGGTTACAGGGAGACTGGGGAACACAAAGTGGTAGGAACCAGTTAGTGGGTGAGGGTGGAGGACTTACAAGTTAGTTACACTTTAAAATTTTATATTTAATTCAAAGCCATCTTTTATCTAGGTCTTTGGTTAGTCAAGTCCTTGTGCGGCCTTGGTTGCTGTCAACTACTGTGTGTAATGTGACCTCCCTCCGGGAGCGCAGATCCTGTGTGGGCCTGCACCGGCAAGGGACACAGCCCTCGTACCCTGGCTTGGGACGAGAGGTAGGTTGTAGACCAGGAATGTCTCAACCCGGCCAAGGACCAGGATCAAGAAGGCCCGGAGCTTAAGAGTTTGGCTCCACAGAAAATGGATCCCTGGCAGGATGCAGACGGAGCGGTGTACGCCACCTGTCCTCGCCAACCTGATATATTCAGAGGGACTCCGGCTGCAAATGGGGTACCGGCCCCCGACACCCGACCTTGCAACTCTATGTCCTGGACGGGAAAGCCCGGTAGGCCCAGAAGATCCCACCGGGTATCGGACGGAGCGGAGCTGCCACCCGTGCCCTTGTTCTGAGAGGAGCTCAGAGGGAGACCCGGCCTTTCTACACACGCTCAGACGGGAAAGGGTGAAGTCTGTAGTGCAGGAACACTCTGGTGAGGGGACGCGACTGAATGCTGGACTTCCTCGGAGGTAGTCGGACCCTCGTCCCTGGTGGCCGCAGGACTCCACGGGGAGCAGGGAGTTGCCTTCCCGCTGTCATCTCTAAGTGAGTAAAGCCTTGGAAGTTCACCCCTATGGCCTCCGGACTGTTCATTATGCGCCATACCACGCGACGCGGTGCCCGTACTCCCCGCACTACTACTCCCCCCCTTCATCCTGTCTGCCTGCCCCGAGGCCTTGCTCCGCCTGTGGGGAGCAGCGAGAACTTTGGCTGCCATGACAGCGGGCCTCGGCGGACTGCAGCGGCACTGGTGACCCTTCACCAGGCACCACAGGTGGCCTAGTCGTTAAATAAGCCACTCAACCCGGACGAGCCCACATCTTCCTTTTCATGTGACGGCCCTGAGCACGGGTCGGGTCCGGGCCACGGCTGCACCCCATCTCTTCATCACAGGACCCGACGCCGAGTCCCCCCATCACCCAGGGTAAACTCAAACACGGGCTTTACGAGTAGAGGCGTCACAACCTGGCGTAGTCGGCAGGATCGCGTGCCCGCAGCAAAGGAAGAAGTACCCATTGCTACCGGGTACTGTGTGCCTTACACCTTGAACTGTTGTTTTACACTTAAAATGGCGCCCGCCCAAGAAGAACAGGCGCCATAATGCTGTGAAAAGACTGTCTTTGAACGCCTCCCATCGTGGGCTGGGCTCCCGCTTGGCGCCAAAAATGTGGACTGCCCCTTCCATCAGAGACTGTCCGCGGGGTAATGCCCGTCAAATCGGATGGGCTGAACGAAGGCGGGCCTGTCAGCATTCCGCCCAGGAACCGCCCCGAAAGAGGAGGAAGAAGAAAAGCAACAAGGTGCGGCCATTGCAGTCGGAGCTTGGCAATCAACAGAGGCAGACATGGACGCCTGTGGGGAGCAAGTCCACGCACCTTCTGAACCCGGTTCAGGCCCTTCACCCGGCTTCTAGAGACACGTGTCCCTGCGGACTGGCAGCAGACAGACTCTTTAAATTGTAAATAGTTTGCATCTCTTTAGGTGCTCCATATTGGTTTTATACAAAAACCGCGGATATTTCTACCTCAAGACCTCAGAAGAAAAACCTGTCAGGGTGGCTCGCCAGGAGGTCCAACTCGGGATCTTCATATCCTGCAGCCACCCCAGGGCCCATGTTGAGGGTTTAGGGCAGGTCCCTCGCAGTTCTGAACTGACTCTGCGTCCTTGCACTTTAATCTGTCTGTTTGCACAAATATCTCTGGAAAAATGCTAGCACATTTATAATTTTATACTTTTATATTTTTATACTGTATATCCTGTTATGCAATGTTTAAGAAATGGTGCCTCCCATAAAGGGATGATAGTTTTTCTTGTTATTATAAAAAGAAATTTCCTGGGTGTTACTTCTTTTGCAGCCCGCGGACGTGCTGTGTTTTACCAGGGGGGAATGTGGCGCACCTGAAGGTTCGACCGCCACAGGGATGCTGCACTTCTTTAATGGAGTGTGGTGTTCCTCCTCTGAGGTAAGGCCAGTGTGATAGTCGTGACCCAACCTCTTGCATCCAACACCACACTTCTCCACCAGAGGGAGCTAGTATGCACTAGGTGCTGCTCCCCTGGTTACAGGGAGACTGGGGAACACAAAGTGGTAGGAACCAGTTAGTGGGTGAGGGTGGAGGACTTACAAGTTAGTTACACTTTAAAATTTTATATTTAATTCAAAGCCATCTTTGATCTAGGTCTTTGGTTAGTCAAGTCCTTGTGCGACCTTGGTTGCTGTCAACTACTGTGTGTAATGTGACCTCCCTCCGGGAGCGCAGATCCTGTGTGGGCCTTCACCGGCAAGGTACACAGCCCTCGTACCCTGGCTTGGGACGAGAGGTAGGTTGTAGACCAGGAATGTCTCAACCCAGCCAAGGACCAGGATCAAGAAGGCCCGGAGCTTAAGAGTTTGGCTCCACAGCAAATGGATCCCTGGCAGGATGCAGACGGAGCAGGAAGTCGCTTTCCCGCTGTCATCTCTAAGTGAGTAAAGCCTTGGAAGTTCACCCCTATGGCCTCCGGACTGTTCATTATGCGCCATACCACGCGACGCGGTGCCCGTATTCCCCGCACTACTACTCCCCCCCCTTCATCCTGTCTGCCTGCCCCGAGGCCTTGCTCCGCCTGTAGGGAGCAGCGAGAACTTTGGCCGCCATGACACCGGGCCTCGGCGGACTGCCGCAGCGCTGGTGACCCTTCACCAGGCACCACAGGTGGCATAGTCGTTAAATAAGCCACTCAACCCGGACGAGCCCACAACATCTTCCTTTTCATGTGACGGCCCTGAGCATGGGTCGGGTCCGGGCCACGGCTGCACCCCATCTCTTCATCACAGGACCAGATGCCGAGTCCCCCTATCACCCAGGGTAAACTCAAACACGGGCTTTACAAGTAGAGGCGTCACAGCAGCACATGTCACACAAGTATCTTTTCAATCTGGATTTGGCTGACCACAATGTTTACAAGTCCATCTGTCTTGTCTGGGTTTCCGGTTATATAGATGTGGGCGATAGCAGTCACAGTCTTAGATTTTTGTGCATCAAAACATTCATAATACGCTTTACATCACACTATGGTCTTCTTACATCCGTAATGCGGCACTTCCTCAGCCACACAACACCATTTATTCATTTGCTGTTCTTTTCCCTTGTTTTTTAGCCAACCCTTTTTTTCTTTCCTGAAACTGTTCAATTTTTGTACATCCAGACATCCACACTCTGGCATGTCTGATTTTTTCAGTATTGGTCCCACATTATTCACCACAACCTTTCCTTCTCAGTCTGTTACTATCTGTTAAGCTGTTTTGAATCCCATTAGGGGTTCTGAGTGCACACTGAACAAGTTGCCCATGGCTTCAACTTATCCCTCCACAACCCACCTCTATGCAAATGCCCTCTCAGTGTGCCTAGACTTTGTCCACAGGCCACACTTCAGCAAGTCAGAAAGAGCTCTCAAGGAGTAGTGAGAAGGATCAGACAGCTCTCTCACCTGCTACACCTGCAGGGTGTAAAGGAAAGGCTCTGATAGCTCTCTCACCTGTTAGACCAGCTGACTATAGTATAAGGCTCAGGTGTAACAGCTCTCTCACCTACTAGACCAGCTGCATGTACAGAAGGCTCACGCTGCTCTCTGACCCACTAGACCAGGTTTGCAGTTTGGTACCCCCTCTGTTGATCCTTAACTATCCTGTACATCAACCACACAATGAGAAGCAAGTGCAAACACACACTGATGACCAACCAATCACTTCCAAGTATTCCTTAACTAGACACAATATTACTTTCAGCCACTGTTAAGTTTGTCTACACGTGTTATATTCAGGTTAAAATCTCCAGTTTTTCTGTACATCACTGCCTCTTTAAAATCACACACTAGCACAGACAAAGTTAAAGAAGACAATTTTAAGTTCTCCTCACAGCAGCTCACAAGCAGCAGCTTCCCCCCTCAACATTGGCAGAACAGAGATTGTTTACCAAAACAAGGACTTATTTTTCACACAGAAACAGGAGGAAATACAGCACAGCAGACCGGGCAGTTTCTATATTCAGCTAAGAAAACTTAATCCTATGCAGTCCATACATCAGGTCTCCGCATGAAAATCCCATAGGACCCAGCCCCTTGGCATACTATACCCAGTACACCTCTGCACCATTCACAGCATGGCATGTGATGATTCATTCATGCATGCTTTGTGCTCAATCAGGGATCTACTTCCCAATGATCTGAAATCATTTGATCGCTTTATGCAGAGTTCCTTGTCACTCGGCCTGATATTCAGCTCAAAGTGATTTGAATGTCCTGTCACATACTGTGGAACACACCAAATGGAACCCCTCATCAATCAGGGACGTATCTATTTGTTCCTTATACTAAGTTATTCAACACTCATGTCATTCAGAGGTTCTCATAAACATACATACAAAAACTCACAGCCTACCTACTTTACCTAGGGATTAGTAAAAAACGTATGGGGACTGTAGTGCTTACTGACACTGTAGTGCTCATGTAAGCACCCAAAGCTGCTTACATAAACACAGCCCATGAGAAGTGTACTTCCCATCTGGGATGCCCATAGCAGTGGAATTGTACAGAGACTGCCCCAACTCTATACTATGCAACCTATTAGAAGACAAATTTATACAGAAAATACTTATCATCTTATTACTCTATTAATCAACTCTCATACAGACATAAAATCACAAAACTCACTGGTGCTGTCGGTTCTTGAACCGTGTTTTTACAACCTTACTATCAAGAGAATCGGAGAGATTAAAAACACAAAAACAAGATGTAAGAATAAAAACTTCTTACCTTGCTACAGCTGGAATTTGAATTTTCAATCTCTCAGGAATCCCCCACAGAAGGTTTCCGAATAGGCTGGCTACCATGGTCCCACGTTGGGCGCCAAAACTGTTGGAGCTGTTTTTGTTCTGACCCAAAGTCAGATTATGGAATTACCAGTTAGGCCAAATTTAGATACCATGGTCACCAAATAACAAGAGCTCAGAGAAAAGAATGCACACTTGTTGTGAGCAAAACAGTTCTGTTTATTTCTCTGTGACTACTTCTACTTATACCGTTTACAGACAATGTAATTCTCATTTAGAAATCTCCACCTGCCACCCCCCTGTAAACATGTCATGATAACTTTTTATTTATTATGTACCCATAACACAGTTTTTGCAGAACCTCAAAACATTGCATATGAGATAAGAAAGTATGAAAGTATGAAACCTTGACTACAAGACTATAAAGCCGGTTAATAAAATGTAGAACAGAGAGGAAAAACATTAACACTTCTGTATCAGGGCCATTGTGCAGTGTGTGGGGGAAATACTGGGGGGGGGCATCATGCAATGTGAAGGGGGAATACTGGGGAGCCATTATGCTTTGTGGGGGGGATACTGGGAGACCATCATGCTGCGTGGGGGAGGAATACTGGGGGGGGCATGATGCAGTATGCGGAGGAATACTGGTGGGCCATCATACACTGTGGAGCCATTATGCAGTGTTGGGGGTGGATACTCGGAGCCCATTATGCAGTATGGGGGAGAATACTAGGGGGCCAACATTCAGTGTGTGGGGAGAATACTGGTGGGCCATCATGCAGTGTGTGTGGGAATGCTGGGGGTTATCATGCAGTGTGTGTGGGGGAATACTAGTGGGCCATCATGCATTGTGGGGGGAATACTGGGAGGCCATCATGCAGTGAGTGTGTGTGGGGGATACTGGGGGTCCATCATACAGTGTGTGGGGTGGATTACTGGGGGCTATTATGCAGTGTATGTGGGGAAACCGGGGGGGCCATCATACAGTGTGAGGGGGGAAATACTGGAGAGCCTTCATGCATCGTGTATTGGAAATATGGGGGAGCCATCATGCAGTGTGGGTGGGGATACTGCGGGCCATCATGCAGTGTGAGAGGAGGAATACTGGGGGGCCACGATGCAATGTAGGGGTGAATACTTGGGGGGCATCATACAGTGTGTGTGAAGAATATTGGAGGGCCTTCATGCCGTGTGTGTGGGGAATACTGTGGGCCCATCATGCAGTGTGTGTGGGGAATACTGGGGGGGCCATTATGCAGTGTGGTGGGGATATTGGGGTCTATCATGCAGTGTGTGGGGTGGATTACTGGGGGCCATCATGCAGTGTATGGGGGGAAACCGGCGGGGCCATCATGCATTGTGAGGGGGGAAATACTGGATAGCCTTCATACATCGTGTATTGGGAATACTGGGGAGCCATCGTGCAGTGTGGGTGGGGATGCTGCGGGGCCATCATGCAGTGTGAGAGGAGGAATACTGGGGGGCCACGATGCAATGTGGGGGTGAATACTTGGGGAGCATCATATAGTGTGTGTGGAGAATATTGGAGGGCCTTCATGCAGTGTGTGTGGGGAATACTGTGGGCCCATCATGCAGTGTGTGGGGAATACTGGGGGCCATTATGCAGTGTGGTGGGGATACTGGGGTCTATCATGCAGTGTAAGGGGCATACTGGAGGGCCATCATGCAGTGTGTGTGGGGAATACTGTGGGGTCATCATGCAGTGTGTGAGGGAATACTGGGGGGCTATCATGCAGTGTGTGTGGGGGAATACTGGTGGTCCATGATGCAGTGTGGTGGGGAATACTGAAGGGCCGTCATGCACTGTGGGAAGGGGAATACTGGGGGGCCATCATGCAGTGTGTGTGTGTGTGTGTGAATGCTGGGGGGCCATCATGCAGTGTGTGTGGGAATACTATGAGGCCATCATGCAGTGTGGAGGGAATACTGAGAGGCCATCTTGCAGTATGTGGGTAGGAATAATGGGGGGACATCATGCAGGGTGGGGGAAAGAATACTGGGTCACCATCATAAAGTGTGTGTGGTGAATACTAGGAGGCCATCATGCAGTATGGGGGAGAATACTAGGGGGCCATCATGTGTTGCGGGGGGGATACTGGGAGGCAATCATGCAGTGTGTGGGGAGGAATATTGGGTGCCATCATGCAGTCTGTGGGGGGGAATACTGGGGGCCATCATGTAGTGAGTGTGTGGAGGGGATACTGGGGGGGGTATCATAATACTGGGGGGGCATCATGCAGTGTGAGGGAGGGGAAACAGGAGAGCCTTCATGCATTGTGTATTGGGAATACTGGGGAGCCATCATACAGTGTGGGTGGGGATACTGGGGAGCCATCATGCACTGTGGGAGGAGGAATACTGGGAGGGCATGATGCAATGTTAGGGGGAATACTGGGGGGGCATCATACAGTGTGTGTGTGGGTAATATTGGAGAGCCTTAATGCAGTGTGTGGGGAATACTGTAGGACCATCATGCAGTGTGAGTGGGGAATACTGGGGCACCATCATGCAGTGTGGTGGGTATACTGGGGGCCATAATGCAGTGTGGGGGGGGGATCAATATAGAGATTTTTATCTCTATACCTATGACTAGGATGCGCCATCATAGTTGTACACAAGGTTACCTGGTTAGGGGCCCACTCTGATGTCTCGCCCCCCCCCCCCGAGCTGAACCCCTAGCTACGCTTCTGATATACTGTGTATGTGTGATATAGATGTATATAAATAAATTATATATTATATAGTCTCCTCATCATGCGTATTACCATCCCTTATTACATAGTGCCCTCTCTTGTTACATACAGCACTGTACCTTGCATATTGGTTTCTCTTGTTATTTTTGTTATTTATAGTGCTCTGTTTTTATTTCATAGCGTCCTCTCTTGCTAGATATTATAGAAAATGACTGCTGATAGAACATGGTAAAGCTTCTTTTGTAATAGAGGAGACTTACGGACTAGTCTTCTGGTCAGATGTTGTTCCATCAGCAGTCATTTTATATCTAACAAGAGAGGACGCTATGTATTAAAGAGAGGTGATTAACAAAAATAACGTTATGTAAGAGACAGTGTTATACACAATAAGAGATGATACTATATAATAAAGGGACAGCGCAGAACATAACAGAGGACGCTACATAATAATGAATAGCGCCACACATAACTAGAGAGGATTCTACGTAATTAGGGATGGTGTTACACATAATAAAAGAGAAACTAAGTAATTAAGGATTGCCCTATATATAACAAGAAAATACACTATATACTAAGGGATGGTGCTATACATAATAAAGCTGTATTCCTGTATCCGTGTGAAGTGTCAGTGTGCTGCCTGATTTTTTTCTCGGACAGCACACAGACTTGTTGAGCAGGTCCTATTCTAAGCCTCAAAATTGGAAAAGAAATGAACTTGCTCTGAGTCTTACAGATCTCATTCTCAAATCCGTGAATGGAATGGATATGAATGGATCTATGAAACGCTATGAGTTTGTGTGCCAAAAATCTGGCAGCACACGGACATTTCACATGCATGTGAGAATGTAGCTTAAGGGAGGTTATTTTACAAATAATAGTATTATTCCAAGTCATACAGTATAAACAAGAACTATTTACATCCAGTGACCGTTGACGTCTTGTCTGATTAGAGTCTTTTCTGTTGTTTCTTCTCCATCTGGTCAGACCGTTATGCCAACATATTCCAGCCTCAACTTGTCTTGTCAGACTGATCACTGCAGCCCTAAAAATAACAAGGTCACATATATTGTATATATACATTTGTTTCCACCACAACATTAATTTACTATTTGCCACGCATCATTCGAAATATAAATTGATAATCCAGCACTGTACCCTCCAATAACTATAATCCTCGCAGCCCAATAAATATAAATTAATCAGCCTCTGTGACTCTTCCCCTCAATTCATTTGAAGTCTATGTGCACACATTGTATTTTTGTTTCATTTTTCCGTTTGGATTTGTTTTGGAAGATATACAATGTTTTAAAGTACAAGCTGCAAGGCAGCGGTTTTCGCGTCGTGCGGCAATGAGGCAGTGACTCAAGAAAGTTCAACTTAAACGTCTTTATTTTCCAACTTACAAACAAATCCAAAACTTTATTCTCCGGTTCACAGCCAGAACGTCACTGAGAGTCCGTATCAGTCCATTGCCATGAACGACTGCAGCACCGTATAATGCGTGGGTGCGCTAATGGCTTGCTCAAGTCTCTGGTCTGTGTTTAGTTTTACACAGAGAGGCCTGCACAAAAGCTCCTGTTCTGTTGCTTGCAAAACCCAATAGTGACACAACCAAACCTTAACTGAAAGTTTAAATGGGAATCGTGGACATGAGCCCCTCCCAAGACCCAGAGTGGAGGGAAAGATCCATCCCACCACCATCCTACAGATCTTTCCAAAAATAAAAGCCCATTTCAGGTTTTCTTAAATCTGACTTGGTCAAATAGTTTGACCAAATCCACACTCTCTTTTATTTTTAATTGTAACCAAAGATGTGGCTGTAATTACGTTATCCAGCGGGTTTAGTATGCTTCTATGCACATCCTGGGGGACATATAATCCCTCCATATAATAATGTCCCCATTCTGGCCCCTTCCTAGGATAATGTGCCCCATACTGGGCCCCTTCCAGTAATAAAGTCCTCCATCCCAGGAGGGATGAGCCCCAACCTGTAATGAGCCCCAACCTGGTTCCCTTACTGGGTTATTATACCTCATCCTGGTTCCCTACCTGGGATAATTGCCCCATCCTGCTCCCCTTCCTGGGATTATGTGCCACATCTTGCTCCCCTTCCTGGGATAATGTTCCCCATCCTAGTCACTTTCCTGGGATAATGTGCCCCATCCTGGTCTCCTTCTTGGGATAATGTACCCCATCCTGGTCCCCTTTCTTGGATAATTTACCCCATTCTGGTCCCCATCCTGGGGTGATGTGTCCAATCCCCGTCCCCTTCCTGGGATAACGTGCCCCATCTTAGTACCCTTCCTGGGATTATTTGCTCATTCTGGTCCCCTTCTAGGGATAATGTGCCCCACCCTGGTCCCCTTCCTGGGATTTTGTACCCTATCCTGGTTCCCTTCCTGGGATAATGTGCCCCTTCTTGGCCCCTTACTGGGATATTATGCCCTATCCTGGCCCCCTTCCTGAGCTAATGTGCCCCATCCTGGTCCCCTTCCCGGTATAATGTGCCCTGTTCTGTTCTTCTCCAATACATTAAAAAAAAAGATCATTCTTACCTTCTCTCCGAGTTTTTGCCGCGAAAATCGCAGCATTTTACTGGAAAAGAAAAGTTGGATTTCTGAGACCTCATGCACATGTTGCTGCTTATTTTGAAGCAGTTTCATATTAGCAGCATGTCAATTCTTTCAGTGTTTTTGCAGCATTTGTCATCCATTCAAATGAATGGTACAAAAAAAGCATCAAAAACGCACGCAAAAATTGTGCGTCTTTCATGTGCAGTGTTTTTTCTGCCAAGAGACACGTTTTTTGATGCAAAAATATCTGTAGGAAATACCTAACATGTGCACATGCCCTAGTAATAAGGTAACGCCCATTGGGAGTATAATTATGTATACCCCTTGCAATAAAATGACACTTACGAGAGTATTAGGATATATTATGATTGTACTCGAGGTGGAAATCGTCACATTACTGCAAGGTAAGCCTGTGTGTGTTACTGAATGTGTGTCACTATGTACTTTGTCTCGCTTGTGTGTGTTAATGTATGTGTGTCACTATGTACTTTGTTTCCCTGTGTGTGTTACTGAATGTGTGTCACTATGTACTTTGTCTCGCTTGTGTGTGTTAATGTATGTGTGTCACTATGTACTTTGTCTCGCTGTGTGTATTAATGTATGTGTGTCACTATGTACTTTGTTTCCCAATGTGTATTAATGTATGTGTGTCACTATGTACTTTGCTTCGCTGTGTGTGTTAATGTATGTGTGTCACTATGTACTTTGTTTCCCAATGTGTGTTAATGTATGTGTGTGTCACTATGTACTTTGTCTCGCTGTGTGTATTAATGTATGTGTGTCACTATGTACTTTGTTTCGCCGTGTGTGTTAATGTATGTGTGTGTCACTATGTACTTTGTCTCGCTGTGTGTGTTAATGTATGTGTGTGTCACTATGTACTTTGTCTCGCTGTGTGTGTTAATGTACGTGTATGTGTCACTATGTACTTTGTTTCCCTGTATGTGTGTCACTATGTAGTTTGTTCCGCTGTGTGTGTTAATCTATGTGTGTGTCACTATGTACTTTGTTTCCCCGCGTGTGTTAATGTATGTGTGTTTCACTATGTACTTTGCTTCGCTGTGTGTATTAATGTATGTGTGTCACTATGTACTTTGCTTCGCTGTGTGTGTTAGTGTATGTGTATCACTATGTACGTTGCTTCGCTGTGTGTGTTAATGTATGTGTGTGTCACTATGTACTTTGTTTCGCTGTGTGTGTTAATGTATGTGTGTCACTATGTATTTTGCTTCGCTGTGTCTGTTAATGTATGTGTGTCACTATGTACTTTGTCTCGCTGTGTGTGTTAATGTATGTGTGTCACTATGTACTTTGCTTCGCTGTGTGTTAATGTATGTGTCACTATGTACTTTGTTTCGCTCTGTGTGTTAATGTATGTGTGTGTCACTATATACTTTGCTTCGCTGTGTGTATTAATGTATGTGTCACTATGTACTTTGCTTCGCTGTGTGTTAATGTATGTGTCACTATGTACTTTGTTTCGCTCTGTGTGTTAATGTATGTGTGTGTCACTATGTACTTTGCTTCGCTGTGTGTGTCAGTGTATGTGTGTGTCACTATGTACTTTGCTTCGCTGTGTGTGTTAATGTATGTGTGTCACTATGTACGTTGCTTCGCTGTGTGTGTTAATGTATGTGTGTCACTATGTACGTTGCTTCGCTGTGTGTGTTAATGTATGTGTGTGTCACTATGTACTTTGCTTCGCTGTGTGTGTCAGTGTATGTGTGTGTCACTATGTACTTTGCTTCGCTGTGTGTGTTAATCTGTGTGTCACTATGTACCTTGCTTCGCTGTGTGTGTTAATGTATGTGTGTCACTATGTACTTTTGTCTCGCTGTGTGTATTAATGTATGTGTGTCACTATGTAATTTGCTTCGCTGTGTGTGTTAATGTGTGTGTCACTATGTACTTTGCTTCGCTGTGTGTGTTAATGTATGTGTGTGTCACTATGTACTTTGCTTCGCTGTGTGTGTTAATGTATGTGTGTCACTATGTACTTTGTCTCGCTGTGTGTATTAATGTATGTGTGTGTCACTATGTACTTTGCTTCGCTGTGTGTGTTAATGTATGTGTGTCACTATGTACTTTGCTTCGCTGTGTGTGTTAATGTATGTGTGTCACTATGTACGTTGCTTCGCTGTGTGTGTTAATGTATGTGTGTGTCACTATGTACTTTGCTTCGCTGTGTGTGTTAATGTATGTGTGTGTCACTATGTACGTTTCTTCGCTGTGTGTGTTAATGTATGTGTGTCACTATGTACTTTGCTTCGCTGTGTGTGTTAATGTATGTGTGTCACTAAGTACTTTGGTTCGCTGTGTGTGTTAATGTATGTGTGTGTCACTATGTACTTTGTCTCGCTGTGTGTGTTAATGTATGTGTCACTATGTACTTTGTTTCGCTGTGTGTGTTAATGTATGTGTGTGTCACTATGTACTTTGCTTCGCTGTGTGTGTTAATGTATGTGTGTGTCACTATGTACTTTGTTTCCCTGTGTGTGTTAATGTATGTGTGTGTCACTATGTACTTTGTCTCGCTGTGTGTATTAATGTATGTGTGTCACTATGTACTTTGTCTCGCTGTGTGTATTAATGTGTGTGTGTCACTATGTACTTTGTTTCCCTGTGTGTGTTAATGTATGTGTGTCACTATGTACTTTGTCTCGCTGTGTGTGTTAATGTATGTGTGTCACTATGTACTTTGCTTCGCTGTGTGTGTTAATGTATGTGTGTCACTATGTACATTGCTTCGCTGTGTGTGTTAATGTATGTGTGTCACTATGTACTTTGTCTCGCTGTGTGTATTAATGTATGTGTGTCACTATGTACTTTGTTTCCCTGTGTGTGTTAATGTATGTGTGTCACTATGTACTTTGTCTCGCTGTGTGTATTAATGTATGTGTGTCACTATGTACTTTGTTTCCCTGTGTGTGTTAATGTATGTGTGTCACTATGTACTTTGTCTCGCTGTGTGTATTAATCTATGTGTGTCACTATGTACTTTGTTTCCCTGTGTGTGTTAATGTATGTGTGTCACTATGTACTTTGTCTCGCTGTGTGTGTTAATGTATGTGTGTGTCACTATGTACTTTGCTTTGCTGTGTGTGTTAATGTATGTGTGTCACTATTTACTTTGTCTCGCTGTGTGTATTAATGTATGTGTGTCACTATGTACTTTGTCTCGCTGTGTGTATTAATCTATGTGTGTCACTATGTTCTTTGTCTCGCTGTGTGTGTTAATGTATGTGTGTCACTATGTACTTTGGCTCGCTGTGTATGCTAATGTATGTGTGTGTCACTATGTACTTTGCTTCGCTGTGTGTTAATGTATGTGTGTCACTATGTACTTTGCTTCGCTGTGTGTGTTAATGTATGTGTGTCACTATGTACTTTGCTTCGCTGTGTGTGTCAGTGTATGTGTGTGTCACTATGTACTTTGCTTCGCTGTGTGTGTTAATCTGTGTGTCACTATGTACCTTGCTTCGCTGTGTGTGTTAATGTATGTGTGTCACTATGTACTTTTGTCTCGCTGTGTGTATTAATGTATGTGTGTCACTATGTAATTTGCTTCGCTGTGTGTGTTAATGTGTGTGTCACTATGTACTTTGCTTCGCTGTGTGTGTTAATGTATGTGTGTGTCACTATGTACTTTGCTTCGCTGTGTGTGTTAATGTATGTGTGTCACTATGTACTTTGTCTCGCTGTGTGTATTAATGTATGCGTGTCACTAAGTACTTTGCTTCGCTGTGTGTGTTAATGTATGTGTGTCACTATGTACTTTGCTTCGCTGTGTGTGTTAATGTATGTGTGTCACTATGTACGTTGCTTCGCTGTGTGTGTTAATGTATGTGTGTGTCACTATGTACTTTGCTTCGCTGTGTGTGTTAATGTATGTGTGTGTCACTATGTACGTTTCTTCGCTGTGTGTGTTAATGTATGTGTGTCACTATGTACTTTGCTTCGCTGTGTGTGTTAATGTATGTGTGTGTCACTATGTACTTTGCTTCGCTGTGTGTGTTAATCTGTGTGTCACTATGTACCTTGCTTCGCTGTGTGTGTTAATGTATGTGTGTCACTATGTACTTTTGTCTCGCTGTGTGTATTAATGTATGTGTGTCACTATGTAATTTGCTTCGCTGTGTGTGTTAATGTGTGTGTCACTATGTACTTTGCTTCGCTGTGTGTGTTAATGTATGTGTGTGTCACTATGTAGTTTGCTTCGCTGTGTGTGTTAATGTATGTGTGTCACTATGTACTTTGTCTCGCTGTGTGTATTAATGTATGTGTGTCACTAAGTACTTTGCTTCGCTGTGTGTGTTAATGTATGTGTGTCACTATGTACTTTGCTTCGCTGTGTGTGTTAATGTATGTGTGTCACTATGTACTTTGCTTCGCTGTGTGTGTTAATGTATGTGTGTCACTATGTACGTTGCTTCGCTGTGTGTGTTAATGTATGTGTGTGTCACTATGTACTTTGCTTCGCTGTGTGTGTTAATGTATGTGTGTGTCACTATGTACGTTTCTTCGCTGTGTGTGTTAATGTATGTGTGTGTCACTATGTACTTTGGTTCGCTGTGTGTGTTAATGTATGTGTGTGTCACTATGTACTTTGTCTCGCTGTGTGTGTTAATGTATGTGTGTGTCACTATGTACTTTGTCTCGCTGTGTGTGTTAATGTATGTGTCACTATGTACTTTGTTTCGCTGTGTGTGTTAATGTATGTGTGTGTCACTATGTACTTTGCTTCGCTGTGTGTGTTAATGTATGTGTGTGTCACTATGTACTTTGTTTCCCTGTGTGTGTTAATGTATGTGTGTCACTATGTACTTTGTTTCCCTGTGTGTGTTAATGTATGTGTGTCACTATGTACTTTGTCTCGCTGTGTGTGTTAATGTATGTGTGTGTCACTATGTACTTTGTCTCGCTGTGTGTATTAATGTATGTGTGTCACTATGTACTTTGTCTCGCTGTGTGTATTAATGTGTGTGTGTCACTATGTACTTTGTTTCCCTGTGTGTGTTAATGTATGTGTGTCACTATGTACTTTGTCTCGCTGTGTGTGTTAATGTATGTGTGTCACTATGTACTTTGCTTCGCTGTGTGTGTTAATGTATGTGTGTCACTATGTACATTGCTTCGCTGTGTGTGTTAATGTATGTGTGTCACTATGTACTTTGTCTCGCTGTGTGTATTAATGTATGTGTGTCACTATGTACTTTGTTTCCCTGTGTGTGTTAATGTATGTGTGTCACTATGTACTTTGTCTCGCTGTGTGTATTAATGTATGTGTGTCACTATGTACTTTGTTTCCCTGTGTGTGTTAATGTATGTGTGTCACTATTTACTTTGTCTCGCTGTGTGTATTAATGTATGTGTGTCACTATGTACTTTGCTTCGCTGTGTGTGTTAATGTATGTGTGTGTCACTATGTACTTTGTCTCGCTGTGTGTATTAATGTATGTGTGTCACTATGTACTTTGTTTCCCTGTGTGTGTTAATGTATGTGTGTCACTATGTACTTTGTCTCGCTGTGTGTGTTAATGTATGGGTGTGTCACTATGTACTTTGCTTTGCTGTGTGTGTTAATGTATGTGTGTCACTATGTTCTTTGTCTCGCTGTGTGTGTTAATGTATGTGTGTGTCACTATGTACTTTGCTTCGCTGTGTGTTAATGTATGTGTGTCACTATGTACTTTGCTTCGCTGTGTGTGTCACTATGTACTTTGTCTCGCTGTGTGTGTTAATGTATGTGTGTGTCACTATGTACTTTGCTTCGCTGTGTGTTAATGTATGTGTGTCACTATGTACTTTGCTTCGCTGTGTGTGTTAATGTATGTGTGTCACTATGTACTTTGCTTCGCTGTGTCTGTTAATGTATGTGTGTGTCACTATGTACTTTGCTTCGCTGTGTCTTAATGTATGTGTGTCACTATGTACTTTACTTCGCTGTGTGTTAATGTGTGTCACTATGTACTTTGCTTCGCTGTGTGTGATAATGTATGTGTGTCACTATGTACGTTGCTTCGCTGTGTGTGTTAATGTATGTGTGTGTCACTATGTACGTTGCTTCGCTGTGTGTGTTAATGTATGTGTGTGTCACTATGTACTTTGCTTCGCTGTGTGTGTCAGTGTATGTGTGTGTCACTATGTACTTTGCTTCGCTGTGTGTGTCAGTGTATGTGTGTGTCACTATGTACCTTGCTTCGCTGTGTGTGTTAATGTATGTGTGTCACTATGTACTTTTGTCTCGCTGTGTGTATTAATGTATGTGTGTCACTATGTAATTTGCTTCGCTGTGTGTGTTAATGTGTGTGTCACTATGTACTTTGCTTCGCTGTGTGTGTTAATGTATGTGTGTGTCACTATGTACTTTGCTTCGCTGTGTGTGTTAATGTATGTGTGTCACTATGTACTTTGTCTCGCTGTGTGTATTAATGTATGTGTGTCACTAAGTACTTTGCTTCGCTGTGTGTGTTAATGTATGTGTGTCACTATGTACGTTTCTTCGCTGTGTGTGTTAATGTATGTGTGTCACTATGTACTTTGCTTCGCTGTGTGTGTTAATGTATGTGGGTCACTATGTACTTTGGTTCGCTGTGTGAGTTAATGTATGTGTGTGTCACTATGTACTTTGTCTCGCTGTGTGTGTTAATGTATGTGTCACTATGTACTTTGTTTCGCTGTGTGTGTTAGTGTATGTGTGTCACTATGTACTTTGCTTCGCTGTGTGTGTTAATATATGTGTGTATCACTATGTACTTTGTTTCCCTGTGTGTGTTAATGTATGTGTGTCACTATGTACTTTGTCTCGCTGTGTGTATTAATATATGTGTGTCACTATGTACTTTGTCTCGCTGTGTGTATTAATGTGTGTGTGTCACTATGTACTCCTGTGTGTGTTAATGTATGTGTGTCACTATGTACTTTGCTTCGCTGTGTGTGTTAATGTATGTGTGTGTCACTATGTACTTTGTTTCGCTGTGTGTGTTAATGTATGTGTGTCACTATGTACTTTGCTTCGCTGTGTGTGTTAATGTATGTGTGTGTCACTATGTACTTTGCTTCGCTGTGTGTGTTAATGTATGTGTGTGTCACTATGTACTTTGTTTCGCTGTGTGTGTTAATGTATGTGTGTGTCACTATGTACTTTGCTTCGCTGTGTGTTAATATATGTGTGTGTCACTATGTACTTTGTCTCGCTGTGTGTATTAATGTATGTGTGTCACTATGTACTTTGTTTCCCTGTGTGTGTTAATGTATGTGTGTCACTATGTACTTTGTTTCCCTGTGTGTGTTAATGTATGTGTGTCACTATTTACTTTGTCTCGCTGTGTGTATTAATGTATGTGTGTCACTATGTACTTTGTCTCGCTGTGTGTATTAATGTATGTGTGTGTCACTATGTACTTTGTTTCCCTGTGTGTGTTAATGTATGTGTGTCACTATGTACTTTGTCTCGCTGTGTGTGTTAATGTATGTGTGTCACTATGTACTTTGTCTCGCTGTGTGTTAGTGTGTGTGTCACTATGTACTTTGCTTCGCTGTGTGTCTTAATGTATGTGTGTCACTATGTACTTTACTTCGCTGTGTGTTAATGTGTGTCACTATGTACTTTGCTTCGCTGTGTGTGATAATGTATGTGTGTCACTATGTACGTTGCTTCGCTGTGTGTGTTAATGTATGTGTGTGTCACTATGTACGTTGCTTCGCTGTGTGTGTTAATGTATGTGTGTGTCACTATGTACTTTGCTTCGCTGTGTGTGTCAGTGTATGTGTGTGTCACTATGTACTTTGCTTCGCTGTGTGTGTTAATCTATGTGTGTCACTATGTACCTTGCTTCGCTGTGTGTGTTAATGTATGTGTGTCACTATGTACTTTTGTCTCGCTGTGTGTATTAATGTATGTGTGTCACTATGTAATTTGCTTCGCTGTGTGTGTTAATGTGTGTGTCACTATGTACTTTGCTTCGCTGTGTGTGTTAATGTATGTGTGTGTCACTATGTACTTTGCTTCGCTGTGTGTGTTAATGTATGTGTGTCACTATGTACTTTGTCTCGCTGTGTGTATTAATGTATGTGTGTCACTAAGTACTTTGCTTCGCTGTGTGTGTTAATGTATGTGTGTCACTATGTACTTTGTTTCCCTGTGTGTGTTAATGTATGTGTGTGTCACTATGTACTTTACTTCGCTGTGTGTTAATGTGTGTCACTATGTACTTTGCTTCGCTGTGTGTGATAATGTATGTGTGTCACTATGTACTTTGCTTCGCTGTGTGTGTTAATGTATGTGTGTGTCACTATGTACGTTGCTTCGCTGTGTGTGTTAATGTATGTGTGTCACTATGTACTTTGTCTCGCTGTGTGTGTTAATGTATGTGTGTCACTATGTACTTTGTCTCGCTGTGTGTGTTAATGTATGTGTGTGTCACTATGTACTTTGCTTTGCTGTGTGTGTTAATGTATGTGTGTCACTATGTTCTTTGTCTCGCTGTGTGTGTTAATGTATGTGTGTCACTATGTACTTTGTCTCGCTGTGTATGTTAATGTATGTGTGTGTCACTATGTACTTTGCTTCGCTGTGTGTTAATGTATGTGTGTCACTATGTACTTTGCTTCGCTGTGTGTGTTAATGTATGTGTGTCACTATGTACTTTGTCTCGCTGTGTGTGTTAGTGTGTGTGTCACTATGTACTTTGCTTCGCTGTGTGTATTAATGTATGTGTGTCACTATGTACTTTGTCTCGCTGTGTGTGTTAATGTATGTGTGTGTCACTATGTACTTTGTCTCGCTGTGTGTATTAATGTATGTGTGTCACTATGTACTTTGCTTCGCTGTGTGTGTTAATGTATGTGTGTGTCACTATGTACTTTGCTTTGCTGTGTGTGTTAATGTATGTGTGTCACTATGTTCTTTGTCTCGCTGTGTGTGTTAATGTATGTGTGTCACTATGTACTTTGTCTCGCTGTGTATGTTAATGTATGTGTGTGTCACTATGTACTTTGCTTCGCTGTGTGTTAATGTATGTGTGTCACTATGTACTTTGCTTCGCTGTGTGTGTTAATGTATGTGTGTCACTATGTACTTTGTCTCGCTGTGTGTGTTAGTGTGTGTGTCACTATGTACTTTGCTTCGCTGTGTGTATTAATGTATGTGTGTCACTATGTACTTTGTCTCGCTGTGTGTGTTAATGTATGTGTGTGTCACTATGTACTTTGTCTCGCTGTGTGTGTTAATGTATGTGTGTCACTATGTACTTTGCTTCGCTGTGTGTGATAATGTATGTGTGTCACTATGTACGTTGCTTCGCTGTGTGTGTTAATGTAAGTGTGTGTCACTATGTACGTTGCTTCGCTGTGTGTGTTAATGTATGTGTGTGTCACTATGTACTTTGCTTCGCTGTGTGTGTCAGTGTATGTGTGTGTCACTATGTACTTTGCTTCGCTGTGTGTGTTAATCTCTGTGTGTCACTATGTACCTTGCTTCGCTGTGTGTGTTAATGTATGTGTGTCACTATGTACTTTTGTCTCGCTGTGTGTATTAATGTATGTGTGTCACTATGTAATTTGCTTCACTGTGTGTGTTAATGTGTGTGTCACTATGTACTTTGCTTCGCTGTGTGTGTTAATGTATGTGTGTGTCACTATGTACTTTGCTTTGCTGTGTGTGTTAATGTATGTGTGTCACTATGTACTTTGTCTCGCTGTGTGTATTAATGTATGTGTGTCACTATGTACGTTTCTTCGCTGTGTGTGTTAATGTATGTGTGTCACTATGTACTTTGCTTCGCTGTGTGTGTTAATGTATGTGGGTCACTATGTACTTTGGTTCGCTGTGTGTGTTAATGTATGTGTGTCACTATGTACTTTGTCTCGCTGTGTGTGTTAATGTATGTGTCACTATGTACTTTGTTTCGCTGTGTGTGTTAGTGTATGTGTGTCACTATGTACTTTGCTTCGCTGTGTGTGTTAATGTATGTGTGTCACTATGTACTTTGTCTCGCTGTGTGTATTAATGTATGTGTGTCACTATGTACTCCTGTGTGTGTTAATGTATGTGTGTCACTATGTACTTTGCTTCGCTGTGTGTGTTAATGTATGTGTGTCACTATGTACATTGCTTCGCTGTGTGTGTTAATGTATGTGTGTGTCACTATGTACTTTGTCTCGCTGTGTGTATTAATGTATGTGTGTCACTATGTACTTTGTTTCCCTGTGTGTGTTAATGTATGTGTGTCACTATTTACTTTGTCTCGCTGTGTGTATTAATGTATGTGTGTCACTATGTACTTTGTCTCGCTGTGTGTATTAATGTATGTGTGTGTCACTATGTACTTTGTTTCCCTGTGTGTGTTAATGTATGTGTGTCACTATGTACTTTGTCTCGCTGTGTGTGTTAATGTATGTGTGTCACTATGTACTTTGTCTCGCTGTGTGTGTTAATGTATGTGTGTGTCACTATGTACTTTGCTTCGCTGTGTGTGTTAATGTATGTGTGTGTCACTATGTACTTTGTCTCGCTGTGTGTATTAATGTATGTGTGTCACTATGTACATTGCTTCGCTGTGTGTGTTAATGTATGTGTGTCACTATGTAGTTTGTCTCGCTGTGTGTATTAATGTATGTGTGTCACTATGTACGTTGCTTCGCTGTGTGTGTTAATGTATGTGTGTGTCACTATGTACTTTGCCTCGCTGTGTGTGTTAATGTATGTGTGTGTCACTATGTACGTTGCTTCGCTGTGTGTGTTAATGTATGTGTGTCACTATGTACTTTGTCTCGCTGTGTGTGTTAATGTATGTGTCACTATGTACTTTGTTTCGCTGTGTGTGTTAATGTATGTATGTGTCACTATGTACGTTGCTTCGCTGTGTGTGTTAATGTATGTGTGTGTCACTATGTACTTTGCTTCGCTGTGTGTGTTAATGTATGTGTGTGTCACTATGTACTTTGCTTCGCTGTGTGTGTTAATGTATGTGTTTGTCACTATGTACTTTGTCTCGCTGTGTGTATTAATGTATGTGTGTGTCACTATGTACTTTGCTTCGCTGTGTGTGTTAATGTATGTGTGTGTCACTATGTACGTTGCTTCGCTGTGTGTGTTAATGTATGTGTATGTCACTATGTACGTTGCTTCGCTGTGTGTGTTAATGTATGTGTGTGTCACTATGTACTTTGTCTCGCTGTGTGTATTAATGTATGTGTGTGTCAGTATGTACTTTGCTTCGCTGTGTGTATTAATGTATGTGTGTCACTATGTACTTTGCTTCGCTGTGTGTGTTAATGTATGTGTGTCACTATGTACTTTGTCTCGCTGTGTGTGTTAATGTATGTGTGTCACTATGTACTTTGCTTCGCTGTGTGTTAATGTATGTGTCACTATGTACTTTGTTTCGCTCTGTGTGTTAATGTATGTGTGTGTCACTATGTACTTTGCTTCGCTGTGTGTTAATGTATGTGTCACTATGTACTTTGTTTCGCTCTGTGTGTTAATGTATGTGTGTGTCACTATGTACTTTGATTCGCTGTGTGTCAGTGTATGTGTGTGTCACTATGTACTTTGCTTCGCTGTGTGTGTTAATGTATGTGTGTCACTATGCACGTTGCTTCGCTGTGTGTGTTAATGTATGTGTGTCACTATGTACGTTGCTTCGCTGTGTGTGTTAATGTATGTGTGTGTCACTATGTACTTTGCTTCGCTGTGTGTGTCAGTGTATGTGTGTGTCACTATGTACTTTGCTTCGCTGTGTGTGTTAATCTATGTGTGTCACTATGTACCTTGCTTCGCTGTGTGTGTTAATGTATGTGTGTGTCACTATGTACTTTGTCTCGCTGTGTGTATTAATGTATGTGTGTCACTATGTAATTTGCTTCGCTGTGTGTGTTAATGTATGTGTGTCACTATGTACTTTGTCTCGCTGTGTGTATTAATGTATGTGTGTCACTAAGTACTTTGCTTCGCTGTGTGTGTTAATGTATGTGTGTCACTATGTACTTTGCTTCGCTGTGTGTGTTAATGTATGTGTGTCACTATGTACTTTGCTTCGCTGTGTGTGTTAATGTATGTGTGTCACTATGTACTTTGCTTCGCTGTGTGTTAATGTATGTGTCACTATGTACTTTGTTTCGCTCTGTGTGTTAATGTATGTGTGTGTCACTATGTACTTTGATTCGCTGTGTGTCAGTGTATGTGTGTGTCACTATGTACTTTGCTTCGCTGTGTGTGTTAATGTATGTGTGTCACTATGCACGTTGCTTCGCTGTGTGTGTTAATGTATGTGTGTCACTATGTACGTTGCTTCGCTGTGTGTGTTAATGTATGTGTGTGTCACTATGTACTTTGCTTCGCTGTGTGTGTCAGTGTATGTGTGTGTCACTATGTACTTTGCTTCGCTGTGTGTGTTAATCTATGTGTGTCACTATGTACCTTGCTTCGCTGTGTGTGTTAATGTCTGTGTGTCACTATGTACTTTTGTCTCGCTGTGTGTATTAATGTATGTGTGTCACTATGTAATTTGCTTTGCTGTGTGTGTTAATGTATGTGTGTGTCACTATGTACTTTGCTTCGCTGTGTGTGTCAGTGTATGTGTGTGTCACTATGTACTTTGCTTCGCTGTGTGTGTTAATCTATGTGTGTCACTATGTACCTTGCTTCGCTGTGTGTGTTAATGTCTGTGTGTCACTATGTACTTTTGTCTCGCTGTGTGTATTAATGTATGTGTGTGTCACTATGTACTTTGCTTCGCTGTGTGTGTTAATGTATGTGTGTCACTATGTACTTTGCTTCGCTGTGTGTGTTAATGTATGTGTGTGTCACTATGTACTTTGTCTCGCTGTGTGTATTAATGTATGTGTGTCACTATGTAATTTGCTTCGCTGTGTGTGTTAATGTATGTGTGTCACTATGTACTTTGTCTCGCTGTGTGTATTAATGTATGTGTGTCACTAAGTACTTTGCTTCGCTGTGTGTGTTAATGTATGTGTGTCACTATGTACTTTGCTTCGCTGTGTGTGTTAATGTATGTGTGTCACTATGTACTTTGCTTCGCTGTGTGTGTTAATGTATGTGTGTCACTATGTACTTTGCTTCGCTGTGTGTGTTAATGTATGTGTGTCACTATGTACGTTGCTTCGCTGTGTGTGTTTATGTATGTGTGTGTCACTATGTACGTTTCTTCGCTGTGTGTGTTAATGTATGTGTGTCACTATGTACTTTGCTTCGCTGTGTGTGTTAATGTATGTGTGTCACTATGTACTTTGGTTCGCTGTGTGTGTTAATGTATGTGTGTGTCACTATGTACTTTGTCTCGCTGTGTGTGTTAATGTATGTGTCACTTTGTACTTTGTTTCGCTGTGTGTGTTAATGTATGTGTGTGTCACTATGTACTTTGTTTCCCTGTGTGTGTTAATGTGTGTGTGTCACTATGTACTTTGTCTCGCTGTGTGTATTAATGTATGTGTGTCACTATGTACTTTGTTTCCCTGTGTGTGTTAATGTATGTGTGTCACTATGTACTTTGTTTCCCTGTGTGTGTTAATGTATGTGTGTCACTATTTACTTTGTCTCGCTGTGTGTATTAATGTATGTGTGTCACTATGTACTTTGTCTCGCTGTGTGTATTAATGTATGTGTGTGTCACTATGTACTTTGTTTCCCTGTGTGTGTTAATGTATGTGTGTCACTATGTACTTTGTCTCGCTGTGTGTGTTAATGTATGTGTGTCACTATGTACTTTGTCTCGCTGTGTGTTAGTGTGTGTGTCACTATGTACTTTGCTTCGCTGTGTGTATTAATGTATGTGTGTGTCACTATGTACTTTGTTTCCCTGTGTGTGTTAATGTATGTGTGTGTCACTATGTACTTTACTTCGCTGTGTGTTAATGTGTGTCACTATGTACTTTGCTTCGCTGTGTGTGATAATGTATGTGTGTCACTATGTACTTTGCTTCGCTGTGTGTGTTAATGTATGTGTGTGTCACTATGTACTTTGTCTCGCTGTGTGTGTTAATGTATGTGTGTGTCACTATGTACTTTGCTTTGCTGTGTGTGTTAATGTATGTGTGTCACTATGTTCTTTGTCTCGCTGTGTGTGTTAATGTATGTGTGTCACTATGTACTTTGTCTCGCTGTGTATGTTAATGTATGTGTGTGTCACTATGTACTTTGCTTCGCTGTGTGTTAATGTATGTGTGTCACTATGTACTTTGCTTCGCTGTGTGTGTTAATGTATGTGTGTCACTATGTACTTTGTCTCGCTGTGTGTGTTAGTGTGTGTGTCACTATGTACTTTGCTTCGCTGTGTGTATTAATGTATGTGTGTCACTATGTACTTTGTCTCGCTGTGTGTGTTAATGTATGTGTGTGTCACTATGTACTTTGTCTCGGTGTGTGTATTAATGTATGTGTGTCACTATGTACTTTGCTTCGCTGTGTGTGTTAATGTATGTGTGTCACTATGTACTTTGCTTCGCTGTGTGTGATAATGTATGTGTGTCACTATGTACGTTGCTTCGCTGTGTGTGTTAATGTATGTGTGTGTCACTATGTACGTTGCTTCGCTGTGTGTGTTAATGTATGTGTGTGTCACTATGTACTTTGCTTCGCTGTGTGTGTCAGTGTATGTGTGTGTCACTATGTACTTTGCTTCGCTGTGTGTGTTAATCTCTGTGTGTCACTATGTACTTTTGTCTCGCTGTGTGTATTAATGTATGTGTGTCACTATGTAATTTGCTTCGCTGTGTGTGTTAATGTGTGTGTCACTATGTACTTTGCTTCGCTGTGTGTGTTAATGTATGTGTGTGTCACTATGTACTTTGCTTCGCTGTGTGTGTTAATGTATGTGTGTCACTATGTACTTTGTCTCGCTGTGTGTATTAATGTATGTGTGTCACTATGTACGTTTCTTCGCTGTGTGTGTTAATGTATGTGTGTCACTATGTACTTTGCTTCGCTGTGTGTGTTAATGTATGTGGGTCACTATGTACTTTGGTTCGCTGTGTGTGTTAATGTATGTGTGTCACTATGTACTTTGTCTCGCTGTGTGTGTTAATGTATGTGTCACTATGTACTTTGTTTCGCTGTGTGTGTTAGTGTATGTGTGTCACTATGTACTTTGCTTCGCTGTGTGTGTTAATGTATGTGTGTGTCACTATGTACTTTGTTTCCCTGTGTGTGTTAATGTATGTGTGTCACTATGTACTTTGTCTCGCTGTGTGTATTAATGTATGTGTGTCACTATGTACTTTGTCTCGCTGTGTGTATTAATGTGTGTGTGTCACTATGTACTCCTGTGTGTGTTAATGTATGTGTGTCACTATGTACTTTGCTTCGCTGTGTGTGTTAATGTATGTGTGTCACTATGTACATTGCTTCGCTGTGTGTGTTAATGTATGTGTGTGTCACTATGTACTTTGTTTCCCTGTGTGTATTAATGTATGTGTCACTATGTACTTTGTCTCGCTGTGTGTATTAATGTATGTGTGTCACTATGTACTTTGTTTCCCTGTGTGTGTTAATGTATGTGTGTCACTATGTACTTTGTTTCCCTGTGTGTGTTAATGTATGTGTGTCACTATTTACTTTGTCTCGCTGTGTGTATTAATGTATGTGTGTCACTATGTACTTTGTCTCGCTGTGTGTATTAATGTATGTGTGTGTCACTATGTACTTTGTTTCCCTGTGTGTGTTAATGTATGTGTGTCACTATGTACTTTGTCTCGCTGTGTGTGTTAATGTATGTGTGTCACTATGTACTTTGTCTCGCTGTGTGTTAGTGTGTGTGTCACTATGTACTTTGCTTCGCTGTGTGTATTAATGTATGTGTGTCACTATGTACTTTGCTTCGCTGTGTGTGTTAATGTATGTGTGTCACTATGTACTTTGCTTCGCTGTGTGTGTTAATGTATGTGTGTGTCACTATGTACTTTGTCTCGCTGTGTGTGTTAATGTATGTGTGTCACTATGTACTTTGTTTCGCTGTGTGTGTTAATGTATGTGTGTGTCACTATGTACTTTGCTTCGCTGTGTGTGTTAATGTATGTGTGTGTCACTATGTACTTTGTCTCGCTGTGTGTATTAATGTATGTGTGTCACTATGTACATTGCTTCGCTGTGTGTGTTAATGTATGTGTGTCACTATGTAGTTTGTCTCGCTGTGTGTATTAATGTATGTGTGTCACTATGTACGTTGCTTCGCTGTGTGTGTTAATGTATGTGTGTGTCACTATGTACTTTGCCTCGCTGTGTGTGTTAATGTATGTGTGTGTCACTATGTACGTTGCTTCGCTGTGTGTGTTAATGTATGTGTGTGTCACTATGTACATTGCTTCGCTGTGTGTGTTAATGTATGTGTGTGTCACTATGTACTTTGTCTCGCTGTGTGTGTTAATGTATGTGTCACTATGTACTTTGTTTCGCTGTGTGTGTTAATGTATGTATGTGTCACTATGTACGTTGCTTCGCTGTGTGTGTTAATGTATGTGTGTCACTATGTACTTTGTCTCGCTGTGTGTGTTAATGTATGTGTCACTATGTACTTTGTTTCGCTGTGTGTGTTAATGTATGTGTGTGTCACTATGTACTTTGTCTCGCTGTGTGTATTAATGTATGTGTGTGTCACTATGTACTTTGCTTCGCTGTGTGTGTTAATGTATGTGTGTGTCACTATGTACGTTGCTTCGCTGTGTGTGTTAATGTATGTGTATATCACTATGTACGTTGCTTCGCTGTGTGTGTTAATGTATGTGTGTGTCACTATGTACTTTGTCTCGCTGTGTGTATTAATGTATGTGTGTGTCAGTATGTACTTTGCTTCGCTGTGTGTATTAATGTATGTGTGTCACTATGTATTTTGCTTCGCTGTGTCTGTTAATGTATGTGTGTCACTATGTACTTTGTCTCGCTGTGTGTGTTAATGTATGTGTGTCACTATGTACTTTGCTTCGCTGTGTGTTAATGTATGTGTCACTATGTACTTTGTTTCGCTCTGTGTGTTAATGTATGTGTGTGTCACTATGTACTTTGCTTCGCTGTGTGTTAATGTATGTGTCACTATGTACTTTGTTTCGCTCTGTGTGTTAATGTATGTGTGTGTCACTATGTACTTTGCTTCGCTGTGTGTCAGTGTATGTGTGTGTCACTATGTACTTTGCTTCGCTGTGTGTGTTAATGTATGTGTGTCACTATGTACGTTGCTTCGCTGTGTGTGTTAATGTATGTGTGTCACTATGTACGTTGCTTCGCTGTGTGTGTTAATGTATGTGTGTGTCACTATGTACTTTGCTTCGCTGTGTGTGTCAGTGTATGTGTGTGTCACTATGTACTTTGCTTCGCTGTGTGTGTTAATCTATGTGTGTCACTATGTACCTTGCTTCGCTGTGTGTGTTAATGTATGTGTGTGTCACTATGTACTTTGTCTCGCTGTGTGTATTAATGTATGTGTGTCACTATGTAATTTGCTTCGCTGTGTGTGTTAATGTATGTGTGTCACTATGTACTTTGTCTCGCTGTGTGTATTAATGTATGTGTGTCACTAAGTACTTTGCTTCGCTGTGTGTGTTAATGTATGTGTGTCACTATGTACTTTGCTTCGCTGTGTGTGTTAATGTATGTGTGTCACTATGTACTTTGCTTCGCTGTGTGTGTTAATGTATGTGTGTCACTATGTACTTTGCTTCGCTGTGTGTGTTAATGTATGTGTGTCACTATGTACTTTGGTTCGCTGTGTGTGTTAATGTATGTGTGTGTCACTATGTACTTTGTCTCGCTGTGTGTGTTAATGTATGTGTCACTTTGTACTTTGTTTCGCTGTGTGTGTTAATGTATGTGTGTGTCACTATGTACTTTGCTTCGCTGTGTGTGTTAATGTATGTGTGTGTCACTATGTACTTTGTTTCCCTGTGTGTGTTAATGTGTGTGTGTCACTATGTACTTTGTCTCGCTGTGTGTATTAATGTATGTGTGTCACTATGTACTTTGCTTCGCTGTGTGTGTTAATGTATGTGTGTGTCCCTATGTACTTTGTTTCCCTGTGTGTGTTAATGTATGTGTGTCACTATGTACTTTGTCTCGCTGTGTGTTAATGTATGTGTGTGTCACTATGTACTTTGTTTCCCTGTGTGTGTTAATGTATGTGTGTCACTATGTACTTTGTCTCGCTGTGTGTATTAATGTGTGTGTGTCACTATGTACTTTGTTTCCCTGTGTGTGTTAATGTATGTGTGTCACTATGTACTTTGTCTCGCTGTGTGTGTTAATGTATGTGTGTCACTATGTACTTTGCTTCGCTGTGTGTTTTAATGTATGTGTGTCACTATGTACATTGCTTCGCTGTGTGTGTTAATGTATGTGTGTCACTATGTACTTTGTCTCGCTGTGTGTATTAATGTATGTGTGTCACTATGTACTTTGTTTCCCTGTGTGTGTTAATGTATGTGTGTCACTATGTACTTTGTCTCGCTGTGTGTATTAATGTATGTGTGTCACTATGTACTTTGTTTCCCTGTGTGTGTTAATGTATGTGTGTCACTATTTACTTTGTCTCGCTGTGTGTATTAATGTATGTGTGTCACTATGTACTTTGTCTCGCTGTGTGTATTAATGTATGTGTGTCACTATGTACTTTGTTTCCCTGTGTGTGTTAATGTATGTGTGTCACTATGTACTTTGTCTCGCTGTGTGTGTTAATGTATGTGTGTGTCACTATGTACTTTGCTTTGCTGTGTGTGTTAATGTATGTGTGTCACTATGTACTTTGTCTCGCTGTGTGTTAGTGTGTGTGTCAGTATGTACTTTGTCTCGCTGTGTGTGTTAATGTATGTGTGTGTCACTATGTACTTTGCTTTGCTGTGTGTGTTAATGTATGTGTGTCACTATGTATGTTGCTTCGCTGTGTGTGTTAATGTATGTGTGTCACTATGTTCTTTGTCTCGCTGTGTGTGTTAATGTATGTGTGTCACTATGTACTTTGTCTCGCTGTGTATGTTAATGTATGTGTGTGTCACTATGTACTTTGCTTCGCTGTGTGTTAATGTATGTGTGTCACTATGTACTTTGCTTCGCTGTGTGTGTTAATGTATGTGTGTGTCACTATGTACTTTGCTTCGCTGTGTGTGTTAATGTATGTGTGTCACTATGTACTTTGCTTCGCTGTGTGTGTTAATGTATGTGTGTGTCACTATGTACTTTGCTTCGGTGTGTGTATTAATGTATGTGTGTCACTATGTACTTTACTTCGCTGTGTGTTAATGTGTGTCACTATGTACTTTGCTTCGCTGTGTGTGATAATGTATGTGTGTCACTATGTACGTTGCTTCGCTGTGTGTGTTAATGTATGTGTGTGTCACTATGTACTTTGCTTCGCTGTGTGTGTCAGTGTATGTGTGTGTCACTATGTACTTTGCTTCGCTGTGTGTGTTAATCTATGTGTGTCACTATGTACCTTGCTTCGCTGTGTGTGTTAATGTCTGTGTGTCACTATGTACTTTTGTCTCGGTGTGTGTATTAATGTATGTGTGTCACTATGTAATTTGCTTCGCTGTGTGTGTTAATGTGTGTGTCACTATGTACTTTGCTTCGCTGTGTGTGTTAATGTATGTGTGTGTCACTATGTACTTTGCTTCGCTGTGTGTGTAAATGTATGTGTGTCACTATGTACTTTGTCTCGCTGTGTGTATTAATTTATGTGTGTCACTAAGTACTTTGCTTCGCTGTGTGTGTTAATGTATGTGTGTCACTATGTACGTTGCTTCGCTGTGTGTGTTAATGTATGTGTGTGTCACTATGTACGTTTCTTCGCTGTGTGTTAATGTATGTGTGTGTCACTATGTACTTTGCTTCGCTGTGTGTGTTAATGTATGTGTGTGTCACTATGTACTTTGTTTCCCTGTGTGTGTTAATGTATGTGTGTCACTATGTACTTTGTCTCGCTGTGTGTATTAATGTGTGTGTGTCACTATGTACTCCTGTGTGTGTTAATGTATGTGTGTCACTATGTACTTTGCTTCGCTGTGTGTGTTAATGTATGTGTCACTTTGTACATTGCTTCGCTGTGTGTGTTAATGTATGTGTGTCACTATGTACTTTGTCTCGCTGTGTGTATTAATGTATGTGTGTCACTATGTACTTTGTTTCCCTGTGTGTGTTAATGTATGTGTGTCACTATGTACTTTGTTTCCCTGTGTGTGTTAATGTATGTGTGTCACTATTTACTTTGTCTCGCTGTGTGTATTAATGTATGTGTGTCACTATGTACTTTGTCTCGCTGTGTGTATTAATGTATGTGTGTCACTATGTACTTTGTTTCCCTGTGTGTGTTAATGTATGTGTGTCACTATGTACTTTGTCTCGCTGTGTGTGTTAATGTATGTGTGTGTCACTATGTACTTTGCTTTGCTGTGTGTGTAAATGTATGTGTGTCACTATGTATGTTGCTTCGCTGTGTGTGTTAATGTATGTGTGTCACTATGTACTTTGTCTCGCTGTGTGTGTTAGTGTGTGTGTCACTATGTACTTTGCTTCGCTGTGTGTATTAATGTATGTGTGTCACTATGTACTTTGCTTCGCTGTGTGTGTTAATGTATGTGTGTCACTATGTACTTTGCTTCGCTGTGTGTGTTAATGTATGTGTGTGTCACTATGTACTTTGTCTCGCTGTGTGTGTTAATGTAGGTGTGTCACTATGTACTTTGTTTCGCTGTGTGTGTTAATGTATGTGTGTGTCACTATGTACTTTGCTTCGCTGTGTGTGTTAATGTATGTGTGTGTCACTATGTACTTTGTCTCGCTGTGTGTATTAATGTATGTGTGTCACTATGTACATTGCTTCGCTGTGTGTGTTAATGTATGTGTGTCACTATGTACTTTGTCTCGCTGTGTGTATTAATGTATGTGTGTCACTATGTACGTTGCTTCGCTGTGTGTGTTAATGTATGTGTGTGTCACTATGTACTTTGTCTCGCTGTGTGTGTTAATGTATGTGTGTGTCACTATGTACTTTGCTTCGCTGTGTGTGTTAATGTATGTGTGTGTCACTATGTACTTTGCTTCGCTGTGTGTGTTAATGTATGTGTGTGTCACTATGTACTTTGCTTCGCTGTGTGTGTTAATGTATGTGTGTGTCACTATGTACTTTGTCTCTTTGTCTCGCTGTGTGTATTAATGTATGTGTGTCACTATGTACTTTGCTTCGCTGTGTGTGTTAATGTATGTGTATGTCACTATGTACGTTGCTTCGCTGTGTGTGTTAATGTATGTGTGTGTCACTATGTACTTTGTCTCGCTGTGTGTATTAATGTGTGTGTGTCAGTATGTACTTTGCTTCGCTGTGTGTGTTAATATATGTGTGTGTCACTATGTACTTTGCTTCGCTGTGTGTGTTAATATATGTGTGTGTCACTATGTACTTTGCTTCGCTGTGTGTGTTAATATATGTGTGTGTCACTATGTACTTTACTTCGCTGCGTGTGTTAATATATGTGTGTGTCAGTATGTACTTTGCTTCGCTGTGTGTGTTAATGTATGTGTGTCACTATGTACTTTGTCTCGCTGTGTGTGTTAATGTATGTGTGTGTCACTATGTACTTTGTCTCGCTGTGTGTGTTAATGTATGTGTGTGTCACTATGTACGTTGCTTCGCTGTGTGTGTTAATGTATGTGTGTGTCACTATGTACTTTGCTTCGCTGTGTGTGTTAATGTATGTGTGTCACTATGTACTTTGTCTCGCTGTGTGTATTAATGTATGTGTGTCACTATGTACATTGCTTCGCTGTGTGTGTTAATGTATGTGTGTCACTATGTACTTTGTCTCGTTGTGTGTATTAATGTATGTGTGTCACTATGTACTTTGTCTCGCTGTGTGTATTAATGTATGTGTGTCACTATGTACGTTGCTTCGCTGTGTGTGTTAATGTATGTGTGTCACTATGTACTTTGCTTCGCTGTGTGTGTTAATGTATGTGTGTCACTATGTACATTGCTTCGCTGTGTGTGTTAATGTATGTGTGTCACTATGTACTTTGTCTCGCTGTGTGTATTAATGTATGTGTGTCACTATGTACTTTGTTTCCCTGTGTGTGTTAATGTATGTGTGTCACTATGTACTTTGTCTCGCTGTGTGTATTAATGTATGTGTGTCACTATGTACTTTGTCTCGCTGTGTGTATTAATGTATGTGTGTCACTATGTACTTTGTTTCCCTGTGTGTGTTAATGTATGTGTGTCACTATGTACTTTGTCTCGCTGTGTGTGTTAATGTATGTGTGTGTCACTATGTACTTTGCTTTGCTGTGTGTGTTAATGTATGTGTGTCACTATGTATGTTGCTTCGCTGTGTGTGTTAATGTATGTGTGTCACTATGTACTTTGTCTCGCTGTGTGTTAGTGTGTGTGTCAGTATGTACTTTGTCTCGCTGTGTGTGTTAATGTATGTGTGTGTCACTATGTACTTTGCTTCGCTGTGTGTTAATGTATGTGTGTCACTATGTACTTTGCTTCGCTGTGTGTGTTAATGTATGTGTGTGTCACTATGTACTTTGCTTCGCTGTGTGTGTTAATGTATGTGTGTCACTATGTACTTTGCTTCGCTGTGTGTGTTAATGTATGTGTGTGTCACTATGTACTTTGCTTCGTTGTGTGTGATAATGTATGTGTGTCACTATGTACGTTGCTTCGCTGTGTGTGTTAATGTATGTGTGTGTCACTATGTACTTTGCTTCGCTGTGTGTGTCAGTGTATGTGTGTGTCACTATGTACTTTGCTTCGCTGTGTGTGTTAATCTATGTGTGTCACTATGTACCTTGCTTCGCTGTGTGTGTTAATGTCTGTGTGTCACTATGTACTTTTGTCTCGCTGTGTGTATTAATGTATGTGTGTCACTATGTAATTTGCTTTGCTGTGTGTGTTAATGTGTGTGTCACTATGTACTTTGCTTCGCTGTGTGTGTTAATGTATGTGTGTGTCACTATGTACTTTGCTTCGCTGTGTGTGTTAATGTATGTGTGTCACTATGTACTTTGTCTCGCTGTGTGTATTAATTTATGTGTGTCACTAAGTACTTTGCTTCGCTGTGTGTGTTAATGTATGTGTGTCACTATGTACGTTGCTTCGCTGTGTGTGTTAATGTATGTGTGTGTCACTATGTACGTTTCTTCGCTGTGTGTTAATGTATGTGTGTGTCACTATGTACTTTGCTTCGCTGTGTGTGTTAATGTATGTGTGTGTCACTATGTACTTTGTTTCCCTGTGTGTGTTAATGTATGTGTGTCACTATGTACTTTGTCTCGCTGTGTGTATTAATGTATGTGTGTCACTATGTACTTTGTCTCGCTGTGTGTATTAATGTGTGTGTGTCACTATGTACTCCTGTGTGTGTTAATGTATGTGTGTCACTATGTACTTTGCTTCGCTGTGTGTGTTAATGTATGTGTCACTATGTACATTGCTTCGCTGTGTGTGTTAATGTATGTGTGTCACTATGTACTTTGTCTCGCTGTGTGTATTAATGTATGTGTGTCACTATGTACTTTGTTTCCCTGTGTGTGTTAATGTATGTGTGTCACTATGTACTTTGTTTCCCTGTGTGTGTTAATGTATGTGTGTCACTATTTACTTTGTCTCGCTGTGTGTATTAATGTATGTGTGTCACTATGTACTTTGTCTCGCTGTGTGTATTAATGTATGTGTGTCACTATGTACTTTGTTTCCCTGTGTGTGTTAATGTATGTGTGTCACTATGTACTTTGTCTCGCTGTGTGTGTTAATGTATGTGTGTGTCACTATGTACTTTGCTTTGCTGTGTGTGTAAATGTATGTGTGTGTCACTATGTACTTTGCTTCGCTGTGTGTGTTAATGTATGTGTGTGTCACTATGTACTTTGCTTCGCTGTGTGTGTTAATGTATGTGTGTGTCACTATGTACTTTGTTTCCCTGTGTGTGTTAATGTATGTGTGTCACTATGTACTTTGTCTCGCTGTGTGTATTAATGTATGTGTGTCACTATGTACTTTGTCTCGCTGTGTGTATTAATGTGTGTGTGTCACTATGTACTCCTGTGTGTGTTAATGTATGTGTGTCACTATGTACTTTGCTTCGCTGTGTGTGTTAATGTATGTGTCACTATGTACATTGCTTCGCTGTGTGTGTTAATGTATGTGTGTCACTATGTACTTTGTCTCGCTGTGTGTATTAATGTATGTGTGTCACTATGTACTTTGTTTCCCTGTGTGTGTTAATGTATGTGTGTCACTATGTACTTTGTTTCCCTGTGTGTGTTAATGTATGTGTGTCACTATTTACTTTGTCTCGCTGTGTGTATTAATGTATGTGTGTCACTATGTACTTTGTCTCGCTGTGTGTATTAATGTATGTGTGTCACTATGTACTTTGTTTCCCTGTGTGTGTTAATGTATGTGTGTCACTATGTACTTTGTCTCGCTGTGTGTGTTAATGTATGTGTGTGTCACTATGTACTTTGCTTTGCTGTGTGTGTAAATGTATGTGTGTCACTATGTATGTTGCTTCGCTGTGTGTGTTAATGTATGTGTGTCACTATGTACTTTGTCTCGCTGTGTGTGTTAGTGTGTGTGTCACTATGTACTTTGCTTCGCTGTGTGTATTAATGTATGTGTGTCACTATGTACTTTGCTTCGCTGTGTGTGTTAATGTATGTGTGTCACTATGTACTTTGCTTCGCTGTGTGTGTTAATGTATGTGTGTGTCACTATGTACTTTGTCTCGCTGTGTGTGTTAATGTAGGTGTGTCACTATGTACTTTGTTTCGCTGTGTGTGTTAATGTATGTGTGTGTCACTATGTACTTTGCTTCGCTGTGTGTGTTAATGTATGTGTGTGTCACTATGTACTTTGCTTCGCTGTGTGTGTTAATGTATGTGTGTGTCACTATGTACTTTGTCTCGCTGTGTGTGTTAATGTATGTGTGTGTCACTATGTACTTTGCTTCGCTGTGTGTGTTAATATATGTGTGTGTCACTATGTACTTTGCTTCGCTGTGTGTGTTAATATATGTGTGTGTCACTATGTACTTTGCTTCGCTGTGTGTGTTAATATATGTGTGTGTCACTATGTACTTTACTTCCCTGTGTGTGTTAATATATGTGTATGTCACTATGTACTTTGCTTCGCTGTGTGTGTTAATGTATGTGTGTCACTATGTACTTTGTCTCGCTGTGTGTGTTAATGTATGTGTGTGTCACTATGTACTTTGTCTCGCTGTGTGTGTTAATGTATGTGTGTGTCACTATGTACGTTGCTTCGCTGTGTGTGTTAATGTATGTGTGTGTCACTATGTACTTTGCTTCGCTGTGTGTGTTAATGTATGTGTGTCACTATGTACTTTGTCTCGTTGTGTGTATTAATGTATGTGTGTCACTATGTACTTTGTCTCGCTGTGTGTATTAATGTATGTGTGTCACTATGTACGTTGCTTCGCTGTGTGTGTTAATGTATGTGTGTGTCACTATGTACTTTGCTTCGCTGTGTGTGTTAATGTATGTGTGTGTCACTATGTACTTTGCTTCGCTGTGTGTGTTAATGTATGTGTGTGTCACTATGTACTTTGTCTCGCTGTGTGTATTAATGTATGTGTGTGTCACTATGTACTTTGCTTCGCTGTGTGTGTTAATGTATGTGTGTGTCACTATGTACTTTGCTTCGCTGTGTGTGTTAATGTATGTGTGTGTCACTATGTACTTTGCTTCGCTGTGTGTGTTAATGTATGTGTGTGTCACTATGTACTTTGCTTCGCTGTGTGTGTTAATGTATGTGTGTCACTATGTACTTTGTCTCGCTGTGTGTGTTAATGTGTGTGTCACTATGCACGTTGCGTCGCTGTGGGTGTTAATGTGTGTGTCACTATGCACGTTGCTTCGCTGTGTGTGTTAATGTATGTGTGTGTCACTATGTACGTTGCTTCGCTGTGTGTGTTAATGTGTGTCACTATGTACGTTGCTTCGCTGTGTGTGTTAATGTATGTGTGTGTCACTATGTACTTTGCTTCGCTGTGTGTGTTAATGTATGTGTGTGTCACTATGTACGTTGCTTCGCTGTGTGTGTTAATGTATGTGTGTGTCACTATGTACGTTGCTTCGCTGTGTGTGTTAATGTATGTGTGTGTCACTATGTACGTTGCTTCGCTGTGTGTGTTAATGTATGTGTGTGTCACTATGTACTTTGCTTCGCTGTGTGTATTAATGTATGTGTGTGTCACTATGTACTTTGTCTCGCTGTGTGTGTTAATGTATGTGTGTCACTATGTATTTTGTCTCGCTGTGTGTGTTAATGTGTGTGTCACTATGTACGTTGCTTCGCTGTGTGTGTTAATGTATGTGTGTCACTATGTACTTTGCTTCGCTGTGTGTGTTAATGTATGTGTGTCACTATGTACTTTGTCTCGCTGTGTGTATTAATGTATGTGTGTGTCACTATGTACTTTGCTTCGCTGTGTGTGTTAATGTATGTGTGTCACTATGTACTTTGCTTCGCTGTGTGTGTTAATGTATGTGTGTCACTATGTACTTTGTCTCGCTGTGTGTATTAATGTATGTGTGTGTCACTATGTACTTTGTCTCGCTGTGTGTATTAATGTATGTGTGTGTCAGTATGTACTTTGTTTCGCTGTGTGTGTTAGTGTATGTGTGTGTCACTATGTACGTTGCTTCGCTGTGTGTGTTAATGTATGTGTGTGTCACTATGTACTTTGCTTCGCTGTGTGTGTTAATGTATGTGTGTCACTATGTACTTTGCTTCGCTGTGTGTGTTAATGTATGTGTGTGTCAGTATGTACTTTGTTTCGCTGTGTGTGTTAGTGTATGTGTGTGTCACTATGTACGTTGCTTCGCTGTGTGTGTTAATGTATGTGTGTGTCACTATGTACTTTGCTTCGCTGTGTGTGTTAATGTATGTGTGTCACTATGTACTTTGCTTCACTGTGTGTATTAATGTATGTGTGTGTCACTATGTACTTTGCTTCGCTGGGTGTGTTATTGTATGTGTGTGTCACTATGTACGTTGTTTCGCTGTGTGTGTTAATGTATGTGTGTCACTATGTACTTTGTCTCGCTGTGTGTATTAATGTATGTGTGTGTCACTATGTACTTTGCTTCGCTGTGTGTGTTAATGTATGTGTGTCACTATGTACTTTGCTTCGCTGTGTGTGTTAATGTATGTGTGTCACTATGTACTTTGTCTCGCTGTGTGTATTAATGTATGTGTCACTATGTACTTTGCTTCGCTGTGTGTATTAATGTATGTGTGTGTCACTATGTACTTTGCTTCGCTGGGTGTGTTATTGTATGTGTGTGTCACTATGTACTTTGTCTCGCTGTGTGTATTAATGTATGTGTCACTATGTACTTTGTCTCGCTGTGTGTGTTAATGTATGTGTGTCACTATGTACTTTGTCTCGCTGTGTGTGTTAATGTGTGTGTCACTATGTACGTTGCTTCGCTGTGTGTGTTAATGTGTGTGTCACTATGTACGTTGTTTCGCTGTGTGTGTTAATGTGTGTGTCACTATGTACGTTGCTTCGCTGTGTGTGTTAATGTGTGTGTCACTATGTACGTTGTTTCGCTGTGTGTGTTAATGTATGTGTGTCACTATGTACTTTGTCTCGCTGTGTGTATTAATGTATGTGTGTCACTATGTACGTTGCTTCGCTGTGTGTGTTAATGTATGTGTGTCACTATGTACTTTGTCTCGCTGTGTTAATGTATGTGTCACTATGCACTTTGTTTCGCTGTGTGTGTTAATGTATGTGTGTCACTACAGAGGTGTATCTAGGTCTTCTGCCCCCCCCCACCCCAAAGCACATATGCGATTTGCACACTTAGTCACGTGCTGACGAGCTGCTTTTCCTAATTCTCTCAATATTCAGTGGAAAACAGAGAAGCAGGAAGAAAAGCTAGTTGTCAGGTGACTGTCAGTATGATAATCGCATATGAAAGAAGTGGCCATGTGATGACTAATGGAACCTGCAAGCAGAGCTGAATCCTGACAGTGAGTATATTACCCCCTGTTAGGATTGGCTGCAGGGCTTTATTTTATAATTAAAGGGCTCGTACAGGTTTGAGATGAAAGTCTGTAGTGACTCTATGTGACTGCAGGCTTCTGAATTTTCACAGCACATGCACTGCACACTTTTAGGATTCTCCCTTGCTACTTCTGGCCATATTCCTACTAGACGTGTCTGGCCTCGCTCAATTCGTTTTCATTGAGTGACGCCACGTATGTCTAGTAGGCATGTGACCGCATGTATGCAAATCACCAGCACCAGAAAACCCTGACAGACTGCAGTGTGCACTGTGAGAATCCAGAAGTCTGCAGTCACATAGAATGACTGCAGACTCAGCAAACACTTGGACAACCCCTTTATTGCTCCTAACATAACGAAAAATATGAGCATTAGTCAGTATCACAAAAAAACATTTACATACAGGTACCTTATAGATGACGTCTCTGGAGTCATTCTCATTCTTTTCTTCATCTCGTCCAGACTCCATCATGACTATTCTCATCCACAGTCTCTGCAGACTTCCATCTTCTCCGGTCTTCTGGAGCACATCCCCACACGATGCCTTTAAAGATAGCAGTGCTATAATGCTCCTGAATAAAAATATGTGCCCTACACTGATCCCCTGAATAAATAATTGCCCCTCACTATATTCCCTGCACAAAATATGACCCCCCCACATTGTCCCTCTTATGGTACATGCTCTCCAAACTACCCTCTCCTTACCATACTGGGCCCCCTCTTCACACTGTCCTCACACTGTGTCACCCCTATAGGGCCCATTCTCTATACTGTGATCCTTCATCACACTACCCCTCTTTGGGTTACTGTCCCCTCCTGGCCGTGACCTTACACTATCCCCCCCATACTACCCCCCACACCACTCAGTCTCTATTCTGTGCCCACACACACTTTTCTCCCCATAGTCTCCTCGCACTATTCCCCTCAATAGTCTCCTCACACGTTTCATTCTCCCTTCTAATACATTTACCCTCTCACTTTCCATACTGCCTCCTCACACATCCCCCCAATTCCCCATACTGTGTCCGCACCCATCCCATCACCCTCACTCCCCATACTGTGTCTGCACCTACTGTGTCTCCTTGCTCCCGAAACTTGTGCCCTCAAATCTTCCCCCGTTACACTAAATCTCCCCCACACCGTAAATCCCCCCAGAGCTGTTATACTAAATCTCCCCCACAGACTAAATACCCCCACAGAGTATATACCTCCCACAGAGTATATACCCCCACACAAACAGTATACACTCCCCCACGTAAGTATCCCCACAGAGTATATACCCCACCTACACACACAGAGAGTATACACACCTCCACAGTAAATATCCTCCCACACAGTATAGACACCCTTACAGTAAATAACCCCCTACACACAGAGTATATACCCCCCACAGTAAATACCCCCCAAACAGAGTATATACACCCTTACAGTAAATAACTCCCTACACACCTAGATTATATACACCCTCACAGTAAATACCCCCCACAGAGTATATACCCCCACTGTAAATCCCCCCCGTACACACAGAGTATATACACCCCCACAGTAAAGACACCCCCCCACACACAGTATATACACCCCCACAGTAAATACCCCCCCACCACACACAGTATATACCCCCCAGACACAGAGAGTATATACACTCCCACACTAAATCTCCCTCCCTCCATGTAATCTTCGGTGTCTTCAGCTCCAGTCAGGAGCACTTACCACCACTGATGCTCTTCTCTCTGCACGCCAGCGAGTGAAGTCAGCAGCGTGATCACATGACCTGATCACGCTGCTGCCGTCGTAGAGACGCGAGTACAATCACTGGGAGATGGCACGCTGCACGTTCTGTGAGCTGGCTGTCAGCTTGACAGCCTGCTCAGACAACGGCCGCATCCGGGGGTGGCAGAATGCAGCTGCCGTGGGAGACTCTTTGGACCGCCCCATTAGGCCTATGTGTCACTATGTACCTTGTTTTGCTGTGTGTGTTAATGTATGTATGTGTCACTATGTACTTTGTTTCGCTGTGTGTGTTAATGTGTGTGTCACTATGTATTTTGTTTCGCTGTGTGTGTTAACGTGTGTGTCACTATGTACCGTACTTTGTTTCCCTGTGTGTTAATGTATGTATGTGTCACTATGTACTTTGTTTCGCTGTGTGTGTTACGTAATAGGGTACGTGATTTATATGGAAACAGAGAGTTTGCAGACCACATTTCTATATCCGTCTAAACAAACAGCCACATTCAGAAAAAAAAAACACAAACGGTGTTGATTTGAACTTCGTTTCTGCCATAGCAGTCAGTGACTCTGTCGCGGGTTGGTACAAAGCCAAATGTCCTGCAGAAACATAGTGTGACTAGGGGATAACTTAAATGCGGACGGCCTGGGCATTGAAAGGCGTCACTGCCACTGTATGGCTATCTGACCAGTCAACCCCAGCTGGATGGGGGAGTATCATCTTAGCATATGGCTAAGGGTTATGCACCCCTGTTCTCAACGTAAGTGAGGGTTGTACAGGTAGGACCCGTACTAATCAGGCACTTATGGCAAAAACTGGAAAAAGTGATGAAAAGACAAAAGGATGGGGCAGCAGTTTTGCACAGGTCGCCATCTAGCCTGAGTTTAGCCCTGCCCATAGTTTATAATGTCGCTATGGTAACAGACCACAAAGTGTCTATCAGCATTGCCTGTAATAAGGAGGTCTACAGTCTGTTGCCATGGAGACAGTGAAGAATCACTGACCACACTACTACAAATGTCAAACAGACTGGACACAGGTGCAGTTCTGCTTTCCAGGTAGCCAGAGAGTATATCCTGTATACTATAAGCCAGGGAGTATCATACATGCCGGCCACACCACAAGGAACACCGGTGCACCATGCTGTGGCTTCTCCTCCGGGCAGGTTACAGAACAGCCACCTGTGACTACTATTATACCTACTAGCACTATCATTACTATCAGTACTAGCTGCGCACCATGCTGTGGCTTCTCCTCCGGGCAGGTTACAGAACAGCCACCTGTGACTACTATTATACCTACTAGCTCTATCATTACTATCAGTACTAGCTGCGCACCATGCTGTGGCTTCTCCTCCGGGCAGGTTACAGAACAGCCACCTGTGACTACTATTATACCTACTAGCACTATCATTACTATCAGTACTAGCTGCGCACCATGCTGTGGCTTCTCCTCCGGGCAGGTTACAGAACAGCCACCTGTGACTACTATTATACCTACTAGCACTATCATTACTATCAGTACTAGCTGCGCACCATGCTGTGGCTTCTCCTCCGGGCAGGTTACAGAACAGCCACCTGTGACTACTATTATACCTACTAGCACTATCATTACTATCAGTACTAGCTGCGCACCATGCTGTGGCTTCTCCTCCGGGCGGGTTACAGAACAGCCACCTGTGACTACTATTATACCTACTAGCACTATCATTACTATCAGTACTAGCTGCGCACCATGCTGTGGCTTCTCCTCCGGGCAGGTTACAGAACAGCCACCTGTGACTACTATTATACCTACTAGCACTATCATTACTATCAGTACTAGCTGCGCACCATGCTGTGGCTTCTCCTCCGGGCAGGTTACAGAACAGCCACCTGTGACTACTATTATACCTACTAGCACTATCATTACTATCAGTACTAGCTGCGCACCATGCTGTGGCTTCTCCTCCGTGCAGGTTACAGAACAGCCACCTGTGACTACTATTACACCTACTAGCACTATCATTACTATCAGTACTAGCTGCGCACCATCCTGTGGCTTCTCCTCCGGGCGGGTTACAGAACAGCCACCTGTGACTACTATTATACCTACTAGCACTATCATTACTATCAGTACTAGCTGCGCACCATGCTGTGGCTTCTCCTCCGGGCAGGTTACAGAACAGCCACCTGTGACTACTATTATACCTACTAGCACTATCATTACTATCAGTACTAGCTGCGCACCATGCTGTGGCTTCTCCTCCGGGCAGGTTACAGAACAGCCACCTGTGACTACTATTATACCTACTAGCTCTATCATTACTATCAGTACTAGCTGCGCACCATGCTGTGGCTTCTCCTCCGGGCAGGTTACAGAACAGCCACCTGTGACTACTATTATACCTACTAGCACTATCATTACTATCAGTACTAGCTGCGCACCATGCTGTGGCTTCTCCTCCGGGCGGGTTACAGAACAGCCACCTGTGACTACTATTATACCTACTAGCACTATCATTACTATCAGTACTAGCTGCGCACCATGCTGTGGCTTCTCCTCCGGGCAGGTTACAGAACAGCCACCTGTGACTACTATTATACCTACTAGCACTATCATTACTATCAGTACTAGCTGCGCACCATGCTGTGGCTTCTCCTCCGGGCAGGTTACAGAACAGCCACCTGTGACTACTATTATACCTACTAGCACTATCATTACTATCAGTACTAGCTGCGCACCGTGCTGTGGCTTCTCCTCCGGGCAGGTTACAGAACAGCCACCTGTGACTACTATTATACCTACTAGCACTATCATTACTATCAGTACTAGCTGCGCACCATGCTGTGGCTTCTCCTCCGGGCAGGTTACAGAACAGCCACCTGTGACTACTATTATACCTACTAGCACTATCATTACTATCAGTACTAGCTGCGCACCATGCTGTGGCTTCTCCTCCGGGCAGGTTACAGAACAGCCACCTGTGACTACTATTATACCTACTAGCTCTATCATTACTATCAGTACTAGCTGCGCACCATGCTGTGGCTTCTCCTCCGGGCAGGTTACAGAACAGCCACCTGTGACTACTATTATACCTACTAGCACTATCATTACTATCAGTACTAGCTGCGCACCATGCTGTGGCTTCTCCTCCGGGCGGGTTACAGAACAGCCACCTGTGACTACTATTATACCTACTAGCACTATCATTACTATCAGTACTAGCTGCGCACCATGCTGTGGCTTCTCCTCCGGGCAGGTTACAGAACAGCCACCTGTGACTACTATTATACCTACTAGCACTATCATTACTATCAGTACTAGCTGCGCACCATGCTGTGGCTTCTCCTCCGGGCAGGTTACAGAACAGCCACCTGTGACTACTATTATACCTACTAGCACTATCATTACTATCAGTACTAGCTGCGCACCGTGCTGTGGCTTCTCCTCCGGGCAGGTTACAGAACAGCCACCTGTGACTACTATTATACCTACTAGCACTATCATTACTATCAGTACTAGCTGCGCACCATGCTGTGGCTTCTCCTCCGGGCAGGTTACAGAACAGCCACCTGTGACTACTATTATACCTACTAGCACTATCATTACTATCAGTACTAGCTGCGCACCATGCTGTGGCTTCTCCTCCGGGCAGGTTACAGAACAGCCACCTGTGACTACTATTATACCTACTAGCTCTATCATTACTATCAGTACTAGCTGCGCACCATGCTGTGGCTTCTCCTCCGGGCAGGTTACAGAACAGCCACCTGTGACTACTATTATACCTACTAGCTCTATCATTACTATCAGTACTAGCTGCGCACCATGCTGTGGCTTCTCCTCCGGGCAGGTTACAGAACAGCCACCTGTGAATACTATTATACCTACTAGCACTATCATTACTATCAGTACTAGCTGCGCACCATGCTGTGGCTTCTCCTCCGGGCAGGTTACAGAACAGCCACCTGTGACTACTATTATACCTACTAGCTCTATCATTACTATCAGTACTAGCTGCGCACCATGCTGTGGCTTCTCCTCCGGGCAGGTTACAGAACAGCCACCTGTGACTACTATTATACCTACTAGCTCTATCATTACTATCAGTACTAGCTGCGCACCATGCTGTGGCTTCTCCTCCGGGCAGGTTACAGAACAGCCACCTGTGACTACTATTATACCTACTAGCACTATCATTACTATCAGTACTAGCTGCGCACCATGCTGTGGCTTCTCCTCCGGGCAGGTTACAGAACAGCCACCTGTGACTACTATTATACCTACTAGCACTATCATTACTATCAGTACTAGCTGCGCACCATGCTGTGGCTTCTCCTCCGGGCGGGTTACAGAACAGCCAACTGTGACTACTATTATACCTACTAGCACTATCATTACTATCAGTACTAGCTGCGCACCATGCTGTGGCTTCTCCTCCGGGCAGGTTACAGAACAGCCACCTGTGACTACTATTATACCTACTAGCAGTATCATTACTATCAGTACTAGCTGCGCACCATGCTGTGGCTTCTCCTCCGGGCGGGTTACAGAACAGCCACCTGTGACTACTATTATACCTACTAGCTCTATCATTACTATCAGTACTAGCTGCACACCATGCTGTGGCTTCTCCTCCGGGCAGGTTACAGAATAGCCACCTGTGACTACTATTATACCTACTAGCACTATCATTACTATCAGTACTAGCTGCGCACCATGCTGTGGCTTCTCCTCCGGGCAGGTTACAGAACAGCCACCTGTGACTACTATTATACCTACTAGCACTATCATTACTATCAGTACTAGCTGCGCACCATGCTGTGGCTTCTCCTCCGGGCAGGTTACAGAACAGCCACCTGTGACTACTATTATACCTACTAGCTCTATCATTACTATCAGTACTAGCTGCGCACCATGCTGTGGCTTCTCCTCCGGGCAGGTTACAGAACAGCCACCTGTGACTACTATTATACCTACTAGCTCTATCATTACTATCAGTACTAGCTGCGCACCATGCTGTGGCTTCTCCTCCGGGCAGGTTACAGAACAGCCACCTGTGACTACTATTATACCTACTAGCACTATCATTACTATCAGTACTAGCTGCGCACCATGCTGTGGCTTCTCCTCCGGGCAGGTTACAGAACAGCCACCTGTGACTACTATTATACCTACTAGCACTATCATTACTATCAGTACTAGCTGCGCACCATGCTGTGGCTTCTCCTCCGGGCAGGTTACAGAACAGCCACCTGTGACTACTATTATACCTACTAGCTCTATCATTACTATCAGTACTAGCTGCGCACCATGCTGTGGCTTCTCCTCCGGGCAGGTTACAGAACAGCCACCTGTGACTACTATTATACCTACTAGCTCTATCATTACTATCAGTACTAGCTGCGCACCATGCTGTGGCTTCTCCTCCGGGCAGGTTACAGAACAGCCACCTGTGACTACTATTATACCTACTAGCACTATCATTACTATCAGTACTAGCTGCGCACCATGCTGTGGCTTCTCCTCCGGGCAGGTTACAGAACAGCCACCTGTGACTACTATTATACCTACTAGCTCTATCATTACTATCAGTACTAGCTGCGCACCATGCTGTGGCTTCTCCTCCGGGCGGGTTACAGAACAGCCACCTGTGACTACTATTATACCTACTAGCACTATCATTACTATCAGTACTAGCTGCGCACCATCCTGTGGCTTCTCCTCCGGGCGGGTTACAGAACAGCCACCTGTGACTACTATTATACCTACTAGCACTATCATTACTATCAGTACTAGCTGCGCACCATGCTGTGGCTTCTCCTCCGGGCAGGTTACAGAACAGCCACCTGTGACTACTATTATACCTACTAGCACTATCATTACTATCAGTACTAGCTGCGCACCATGCTGTGGCTTCTCCTCCGGGCAGGTTACAGAACAGCCACCTGTGACTACTATTATACCTACTAGCTCTATCATTACTATCAGTACTAGCTGCGCACCATGCTGTGGCTTCTCCTCCGGGCAGGTTACAGAACAGCCACCTGTGACTACTATTATACCTACTAGCACTATCATTACTATCAGTACTAGCTGCGCACCATGCTGTGGCTTCTCCTCCGGGCAGGTTACAGAACAGCCACCTGTGACTACTATTATACCTACTAGCACTATCATTACTATCAGTACTAGCTGCGCACCATGCTGTGGCTTCTCCTCCGGGCAGGTTACAGAACAGCCACCTGTGACTACTATTATACCTACTAGCTCTATCATTACTATCAGTACTAGCTGCGCACCATGCTGTGGCTTCTCCTCCGGGCAGGTTACAGAACAGCCACCTGTGACTACTATTATACCTACTAGCACTATCATTACTATCAGTACTAGCTGCGCACCATGCTGTGGCTTCTCCTCCGGGCAGGTTACAGAACAGCCACCTGTGACTACTATTATACCTACTAGCACTATCATTACTATCAGTACTAGCTGCGCACCATGCTGTGGCTTCTCCTCCGGGCAGGTTACAGAACAGCCACCTGTGACTACTATTATACCTACTAGCACTATCATTACTATCAGTACTAGCTGCGCACCATGCTGTGGCTTCTCCTCCGGGCAGGTTACAGAACAGCCACCTGTGACTACTATTATACCTACTAGCACTATCATTACTATCAGTACTAGCTGCGCACCATGCTGTGGCTTCTCCTCCGGGCAGGTTACAGAACAGCCACCTGTGACTACTATTATACCTACTAGCACTATCATTACTATCAGTACTAGCTGCGCACCATGCTGTGGCTTCTCCTCCCAGCGGGTTACAGAACAGCCACCTGTGACTACTATTATACCTACTAGCACTATCATTACTATCAGTACTAGCTGCGCACCATGCTGTGGCTTCTCCTCCCAGCGGGTTACAGAACAGAAACCTGTGACTACTATTATACCTACTAGCACTATCATTACTATCAGTACTAGCTGCGCACCATGCTGTGGCTTCTCCTCCGGGCGGGTTACAGAACAGCCACCTGTGACTACTATTATACCTACTAGCACTATCATTACTATCAGTACTAGCTGCGCACCATGCTGTGGCTTCTCCTCCGGGCGGGTTACAGAACAGCCACCTGTGACTACTATTATACCTACTAGCACTATCATTACTATCAGTACTAGCTGCGCACCACGCTGTGGCTTCTCCTCCGGGCAGGTTACAGAACAGCCACCTGTGACTACTATTATACCTACTAGCACTATCATTACTATCAGTACTAGCTGCGCACCATGCTGTGGCTTCTCCTCCGGGCAGGTTACAGAACAGCCACCTGTGACTACTATTATAGCTACTAGCACTATCATTACTATCAGTACTAGCTGCGCACCATGCTGTGGCTTCTCCTCCGGGCGGGTTACAGAACAGCCACCTGTGACTACTATTATACCTACTAGCACTATCATTACTATCAGTACTAGCTGCGCACCATGCTGTGGCTTCTCCTCCAGGCGGGTTACAGAACAGCCACCTGTGACTACTATTATACCTACTAGCACTATCATTACTATCAGTACTAGCTGCGAACCATGCTGTGGCTTCTCCTCCGGGCAGGTTACAGAACAGCCACCTGTGACTAGTATTATACCTACTAGCACTATCATTACTATCAGTACTAGCTGCGCACCATGCCGTGGCTTCTCCTCCGGGCGGGTTACAGAATAGCCACCTGTGACTACTATTATAGCTACTAGCACTATCATTACTATCAGTACTAGCTGCGCACCATGCTGTGGCTTCTCCTCCGGGCAGGTTACAGAACAGCCACCTGTGACTACTATTATACCTACTAGCACTATCATTACTATCAGTACTAGCTGCGCACCATGCCGTGGCTTCTCCTCCGGGCAGGTTACAGAACAGCCACCTGTGACTACTATTATACCTACTAGCACTATCATTACTATCAGTACTAGCTGCGCACCACGCTGTGGCTTCTCCTCCGGGCAGGTTACAGAACAGCCACCTGTGACTACTATTATACCTACTAGCACTATCATTACTATCAGTACTAGCTGCGCACCACGCTGTGGCTTCTCCTCCGGGCAGGTTACAGAACAGCCACCTGTGACTACTATTATACCTACTAGCACTATCATTACTATCAGTACTAGCTGCGCACCATGCTGTGGCTTCTCCTCCGGGCAGGTTACAGAACAGCCACCTGTGACTACTATTATACCTACTAGCACTATCATTACTATCAGTACTAGCTGCGCACCATGCTGTGGCTTCTCCTCCGGGCAGGTTACAGAACAGCCACCTGTGACTACTATTATACCTACTAGCTCTATCATTACTATCAGTACTAGCTGCGCACCATGCTGTGGCTTCTCCTCCGGGCAGGTTACAGAACAGCCACCTGTGACTACTATTATACCTACTAGCACTATCATTACTATCAGTACTAGCTGCGCACCATGCTGTGGCTTCTCCTCCGGGCAGGTTACAGAACAGCCACCTGTGACTAGTATTATACCTACTAGCACTATCATTACTATCAGTACTAGCTGAGCACCATGCTGTGGCTTCTCCTCCGGGCAGGTTACAGAACAGCCACCTGTGACTACTATTATACCTACTAGCACTATCATTACTATCAGTACTAGCTGCGCACCATGCTGTGGCTTCTCCTCCGGGCAGGTTACAGAACAGCCACCTGTGACTACTATTATACCTACTAGCACTATCATTACTATCAGTACTACCTGTGCACTCTCTTCTCCCACTGAACTGCTGAGGCGGCTAATAACTGGTCAGGTGACGCGGAGGGCGCGTCCTGCAGATCGCGACAACATCCAGTGACGGGCAGGACGGTCGCGGAGTCAGTCTCTGGGGCGGAGTCAGTCTGTGGGGGCGGAGCTCCGCTCTTCTGGTGAATGCGTTACCGGCGCTGAGAAAGATTTGCAAATCCGCGAGATGTCAGCACCGACGTGAAGAAGTGACACAGAGGACCTCCAGCTGACTAATGACCGGTTCTAGAACCTCTGTCGTGTATATGACCTCAGATGCTACTGTGACGCAGGCAGATGACGTCACCACGATGACTCAGCGCCGCTTATCGCCGGCGTCCTACAGCCAGGAAGAAAGGACGTATAGCCGGCACTGCAGAGAGCAGTCTGTTCATGACTGGCTTTACCAGACACCAGAGGGGGGCGCTGCGGGGAAACAGCTGCATAGTTGAAATTGTTGCGGCCTCGCCGCACTGGGCTTCAGCAGGTAACAGCGGGGGCGACTTCTCCCCGCCCTCTATGCTCTGCTCTCTGTCTTCTCACACGGCCGTCTACACCAGAGAGTGGGGGAGGGGCGCCGGCACCGCTGCTGCCGATCACCCAGTGCTCTCCTGGAGAACTGAACAAGCCTACTGTATAGGGGAGTATAATGTGTGTTATATGTGTAATGTATTATGTGTGGTCTTCATGTGTCATGTATAGGATGGAATGTAATATTTGTATATAATATTGCACCCTGTACATGGCAGCACACACAGATTTATGTGTGTCTGGGTCTATCTATCTGTGTGTCATGTATAGGGTGTAATATAACGTATACATATAGATCTATCTCTCATGTATAACATGGAATATATATACTGTATATATGCTGATGAGACGCCAGCATGCACTGTGGCTGTGGCTCTCTGATAGGCCCGTGGCTGTAGAACCAGCCAGTAAAAGGAGGAGGTAGGAGCTGCTCTGTGTGGGACCAGAGTTAAGAACATGTGAGAGATGATGGGTTTTTTAAGTAGTAGTAGAAGTTCTCTTATCTTTTGGCAAAACAATATTGGAAGCTAGTCCTTATATGTTACATGGGTCACTGCTCACTGCAGGTCACCATGTGATGGTTTAACCCGTTAATGACCAGCACCATACATGCATGGCGCTGATTGGCAGCTGATAAGTGGGGAAGGTTCAGGAGCAGAGCTCAGTCCATTCTTGGCAGATGATGGCTGTGATGTTTAGCCATCATCTGCCTCTAACAGCTGTGAATGTAGTGGAGCTCTGCCCATTTATGTTAAGGAGAATCTGTCACCCCCTGGGAGTTATCAGACCTCTACTATGGGCATACAGTTTATAGAAAAGTAAATCTATACATACCTGTATGACCCATAGTAGAGGTCTGCTTGCAGAGAAAAGTGTTTTTATACATTCAGTATTACACAGGCTTGCCGTCTAGAGGACGCCAAGAAATCCCCGCCTATGTGCTTATTATTCCCCCCAATCTCCGCCTATGTGTGTATTTATCATAATCACCCCCTCCCCTGTACATCACAGGGTCCTGTGATGTGCACTGTGCTCCCTCACTTGCAAGACATGTGCAAAGCGCAGCTCACACAGAGCGCGCTTTGCTTCATCCCGGCCCGTCTCTCCGTGCACTGCGCCACAGGGTTCTATTGCGCAGGCGCCGGGGGGGGGGGGTCATTGTCACTTCCCGGCGCTTGCACAATAGAACCCTGCGGCGCAGTGCACGGAGAGACGGGCCGGGATGAAGCAAAGCGCGCTCTGTGTGAGCCGCGCTTTGCACATGTCTTGCAAGTGAGGGAGCACAGTGCACATCACAGGACCCTGTGATGTACAGGGGAGGGGGTGATTATGATAAATACACACATAGGCGGAGATTGGGGGGAATAATAAGCACATAGGCGGGGATTTCTTGGCGTCCGGGCGATGCCAAGACTGTGCACAACGGAGTTTATAAAAATAGATTTCTCTGCAATCAGACCTCTACTATGGGCCATACAGGTATGTATAGATTTACTTTTCTATCACCTGTATGCCCATAGTAGAGGTCTGATATCTCCCAGAGGGTGACAGATTCCCTTTAAATGCCACTGTCAATCTCTGACAGTAGTATTTACAGCTCGCCAGCAGGGGACAGCATGCTGTTCTCACCTCTCGTTGGCACCCCCACTATCGTCGATGGTTTGCTATGATGGCTTCTGGCTGGCGTTCATAGGGGACCATGATTTGTGCTATATATACTGCGCATTGTGAAGATTCTCCTGTGTCAGTGCCAGCCACAATCTAACTAGATTGTTACCAGCCTTGCTCAATATACTTGCATTGAGCAAGGCCGCACACATCTAGTTGAATTGTGGCCGGGAGTATGCATAGCGCATACTTGTGGTTACGTGACTTCCATTCCTGGTGCTGACACCGGAGAATCTTCACAGTGCGCTGGAGTGACTGCAGACTTGTCATTTTAGACCAAACTATCCCTTTAAGTCCCTCAAGGGGACTAATAAATACACTTAAAAGTGGATGAAAAAGGTTTTAAAAAGTAATGTGGAAATAAAAAGTTGAGATACATTATGAAGGTCTGCAGCAGCTGAGATGGGTATTATGATTTTCTTTAGCAGCTGAGATGTGTATTATGAGGTTCTACAGCAGCTGATGTAAGTAATATGAGATTCTGTAGCAGCTCAGATGAGTATTATGACGTTCTGCAGCAGCTCAGGTGAGTATTATGAAGTTCTGCAGCAACTGAGGTGCATAATATGAGGTTCTACAGCAGCTGATGTGTGTATTATGACATTCTGCTGCAGCTGAGGTGTGCATTATCAAGTTATGCAGCAGCTGAGGTGTATTAAGAGGTTCTGCAGCAGTTGAGTTGTGTATTATGAGGTACTGCATTAGCTGAAGTGTGTTGTATTATGAGGTTCTGCAATAGCTGAGGTGTGTATTATGAGGTTCTGCAGCAGCTGAGATGGGTATTATGATGTTCTTTAGCAGCTGAGATGTGTATTATGAGGTTCTGCAGCAGCTGAGGTATGTATTAGGTTCTGCAAAAGCTGCTGTGTATTATTAGGTTCTGCAATTGCTGAATTGTGTATTGTGAGGTTCTGCAGCAGCTGACATGTATTATGAGGTTCTGCAGTAGGTGAGATGTATTATGAAGTTCTGCAGCAGATGAGATGTGTATTAGGTTCTGCTGCAGCTGAGATGTGTATTATGAAGTTCTACATTAGCTGAGGTGTGTATTAGGAGGTTCTACAATAGCTGATGTGTGTATTATGAGGTTCTGTAGCATCTGAGGTATGTATTATGATGTTCTGCAGAAGCTGCTATGTATTATGAGGTTCTGCAAGCTGAGTTGTGTATTATGAGGTTCTGCAGCAGCTGACGTGTATTATGAGGTTCTGCAGCAGATGAGATGTATTATGAAGTTCTGTAGCAGTTGAGGTGTGTATTATGAGGTTCTGCAGCAGCTTACATGTGTATTATGAGGTTCTGCAGAAGCTGCTGTGTATTATGAGGTTCTGCAATAGATAAATTGTGTATTATGAGGTTCTGCAGCAGCTGACGTGTATTATGAGGTTCTGCAGTAGGTGAGATGTATTCTGAAGTTCTGTAGCAGTTGAGGTGTGTATTATGATGTTCTGCAGCAGCTGACATGTGTATTATGAGGTTCTGCAGCAGATGACATGTGTATTATGAGGTTCTGCAGTAGGTGAGATGTATTCTGAAGTTCTGTAGCAGCTGAGGTGTGTATTATGACGTTCTGCAGCAGCTAACGTGTATTATGAGGTTCTGCAATAGCTGAGGTGTGTATTATGAGGTTCTGCAGCAACTGACATGTGTATTATGAGGTTCTGCAGCAGGTGAGATGTGTATTATGAAGTTCTACAGCAGCTGAGATGTGTATTATGAGGTTCTGCTGCAGCTGAGGTGTATTATGAAATTCTACATTAGCTGAGGTGTATTATGAGGTTCTACAATTGCTGATGTGTGTATTATGAGGTTCTGCAGCAGCTGACATGTGTATTATGATGTTCTGCAGAAGCTGCTGTGTATTATGAGGTTCTGCAATAGCTGAGTTGTGTATTATGAGGTTCTGCAGCAGCTGACATATGTATTATGTGGTTCTTTAGCAGCTGAGATGTGTATTATGAGGTTCTGCAGCAGCTGTGGTATGTATTATGATGTTCTGCAGCAGCTGAGGTGTGTATTATGAGATTCTGCAGCAGCTGAGATGTATTATGAGGTTCTGCCGTAGCTGAGTTGTATTTTATAAGATTTTGCAGCAGCTGAGGTGTGTATTATGAGGCTCTGCAGCAGCTGAGGTGTGTATTATGAGGCTTTGCAGCAGCTGGTGTGTATTATGAGGTTCTGCAGCAGCTGACATTTATTATGAGGCTCTGCAGCAGCTGAGGTATATTATGAGGCTCTGCAGTAGCTGAGGTGTGTATTATGAGGTTCTGCAGCAGCTTAATTGTGTATCATGACATGTGCCGCTCTCAGCCAAGACATGGCAGAATTCCTATTCATGTGTATAGGAATTTTGACCACCTCTTCACGAAATCAGCAGTGCATTATCCTTGTGATATGTGTGAGTCCCATTGGTGAGATCTGCATATACTATCCATTATGTAATATACTGTGGATACAGCATAAATATACGAGATCAGAAAACCCCTTTAAGGATGAGTTTAGATGTTATGAAATTGATGTGGATTTGAGATGCAGATTCCACAAAAAACATCTCGTTCATGTTCTGTGAAACTGGGTAAAAAAAATCAATAGGGTGGTGACACCGAAGGGCAATTTTGCACAAAGCACCATTTAGGCCAAGGGTGGGGAACCCTCGGCCTACTACATCATTTTCTCCGGCCACCAGGCAGATTCCCGGAGACAGCAGTAGTCGGGTCGGCAAAAGGCCAGTCGCCATACCTTTAATTGTTTTTGACACTACTGAACACTGCTGCCCCCAGCCCTTTCTGTAATGTATGTGCCCCCTGCTCCTCCTGTGATGTATATGCCCCAGTGTCTCATGTGATGCATGTTCCCCAAGCCCCTCCTATAATGTATATGGTCTCCTGTGATTTATGTGCCCAGCTTTTCCTGTGATATATGTGCCCCATCCTCTCCTGTGATGCAGTGTATGTGCCCCAGCCTCTCTTGTGATGCACTGTATGTGCCCCAGCCTCTCTTGTGATGCACTGTATGTGCCCCAGCCTCTCTTGTGATGCACTGCATGTGCCCCAGCCTCTCTTGTGATGCACTGTATGTGCCCCAGCCTCTCTTGTGATGCACTGTATGTGCCCCAGCCTCTCCTGTGATGCACTGTATGTGCCCCAGCCTCTCTTGTGATGCACTGTATGTGCCCCAGCCTCTCCTGTGATGCACGGTATGTGCCCCAGCCTCTCCTGTGATGCACTGTATGTGCCCCAGCCTCTCCTGTGATGCACGGTATGTGCCCCAGCCTCTCCTGTGATGCACGGTATGTGCCCCAGCCTCTCCTGTGATGCACGGTATGTGCCCCAGCCTCTCCTGTGATGCACGGTATGTGCCCCAGCCTCTCCTGTGATGCACGGTATGTGCCCCAGCCTCTCCTGTGATGCACGGTATGTGCCCCAGCCTCTCCTGTGATGCACGGTATGTGCCCCAGCCTCTCCTGTGATGCACGGTATGTGCCCCAGCCTCTCCTGTGATGCACGGTATGTGCCCCAGCCTCTCCTGTGATGCACGGTATGTGCCCCAGCCTCTCCTGTGATGCACGGTATGTGCCCCAGCCTCTCCTGTGATGCACGGTATGTGCCCCAGCCTCTCCTGTGATGCACGGTATGTGCCCCAGCCTCTCCTGTGATGCACTGCATGTGCCCCAGCCTCTCCTGTGATGCACTGCATGTGCCCCAGCCTCTCCTGTGATGCACTGCATGTGCCCCAGCCTCTCCTGTGATGCACTGCATGTGCCCCAGCCTCTCCTGTGATGCACTGTATGTGCCCCAGCCTCTCCTGTGATGCACGGTATGTGCCCCAGTCTCTCCTGTGATGCACTGTATGTGCCCCAGCCTCTCCTGTGATGCACGGTATGTGCCCCAGCCTCTCCTGTGATGCACGGTATGTGCCCCAGCCTCTCCTGTGATGCACGGTATGTGCCCCAGCCTCTCCTGTGATGCACGGTATGTGCCCCAGCCTCTCCTGTGATGCACGGTATGTGCCCCAGCCTCTCCTGTGATGCACTGTATGTGCCCCAGCCTCTCCTGTGATGCACGGTATGTGCCCCAGCCTCTCCTGTGATGCACGGTATGTGCCCCAGCCTCTCCTGTGATGCACTGTATGTGCCCCAGCCTCTCCTGTGATGCACTGTATGTGCCCCAGCCTCTCCTGTGATGCACTGTATGTGCCCCAGCTTCTCCTGTGATGCACTGTTTGTGCCCCAGCCCCTCCTGTGATGTCTATGACCCCAATGTCTTCTGTGATGTATGTGTGGCGCCCCTGAGGGTTCAGTCGCCACAGAGGTACTGCACCTCAGCCAGAGGTGTGGTGTCTCCTTCTCTCAGGTAAGGAGGGAGTGCTGCCCGGAACCCCAACACCCACATTCAACACTACACTGCTCCAGGCCGGCTGGAAGGGCAAGATGCATGTGCACAGTGCTGAGCCCTGTCCCTGGCTGGAGTGGGGGGAACCAAAGGTAGGGGGAACCAGTAGTGGGTGTGGGTGAAGGAAGCAGTTTAGGGGAGCATTTTTACAGGAGTTATATAAAAAGGGAAGCCATCTTAGGGTGGCAGTTGAGATCAGTCAGATGAGTGAGAGAGGACAGTCTGTCAGGGAGCAGAGTCTATTTAGGAGCTCTGCTCCACAAGTTGGGGCCTAGTGCTAGAGGCCCAGGAGGGGAGCCGAGGAGAAAGGCTCCGTTCTATTGAAGGGATCCCAGGGGGTACGGCGAGTGCAGGACGGCACCCGTACGACCCGAATCTGTCAGAAGACAGAGGGATCAGGCCGCAAGAAGGGAACCGGCCCCTGGACCAGCCGTGTTACTCCAGGTCTCGGCTGGAAAAACCGGAGGCTTCTGGCTTGTATAGTTCAGTTGCCAAAGCCTCATTCTAGTCACCGTGAGGGTCAAGCAGGTCCGGGAACTCCAAGTTGCCCAGAGGGACTTCAGAGCACCCGAACAGGACTGTGAGTGGGGAAGCGCAGGGCAGGAGGGAGAAGACCCAGCGTGAAGTCGGTCTAGAGAGGAACATAAGAAAGCGGGGTTCCATCAGGTGCTCCTAACCTACCTGAGGAAGAGCTGAACCCCTGGTCTGGTGAACGCAGCGCGACGTGGGAGGCTGGCACCCATGCAGTGTATCAGTGGAACGTACATGAGAACTGTGAGTAAAGACACGGATGACTGCACCGCACTGCCTCCGTCCATTATTTCAGCTGCGCCATCTTTCCCCCTGCACTACAACGCCCAGCACAACCTGCATCATCCACACTGCCCTGGAGCTAGCTCTTCTTGTGGAGAGTCACACCATCCCTGCTGCAGTAACATCAGCTTCAGAGGACTGCTCCGCAGCGGCGGCTCCCTTTAGCCGCATTCCACAGGTGGCGTCACAAACTTTATAAATCCCCTTTTTGGTTGACCGCCCTGGGCCACGGACCGGGCCAGCCGCCGTGACATATCCCTTTTCTCAGCCTCCACCGGCCCGGCATCGAGTACCCCACGGCCCTGGGGGCGCATCATATGTGCCCCAAAATAGTGTATTCTGTGATCTTCTGCATAGGCGCTGGGGAGCCACTGCGACTTGCTTCCATAGAAGAGAGGAAGTGGTACGGATCGTGGAGGGAGTGAAGGCTCGGGAATACAGCGCCACAGCTGCACGTCACAGGGCAGTGTGGCGTGCAGGGGATGGGGGTATCAATATAATGAAGAGAAGAGGCAGGGATTTCTTCCGGGGCCTGGAAACAATCATTAACATAAAGATTTAAAAGACGATTTCACAACAACAAGACCACTAATATGAGGCATACAGGAAGGACTAGCTTAACATTTCTATCACCTGTATGCCCATATTAATAGGTTATATACGTCCCAGGGAGCGACAGATTCCCTTTAACTACCTTTGCCATAAATAGGTCATCAATATGTTAGTCCTAAACAACCATTTTTAACATAGAAAATTCTGAACCAGTTGATTCATTCCTCCATCACAATGACTACAGATAACATGGGTATGTTTGACAAGTTAGTGGTTAATTCTAATCTATCATAATAAATATAATCTACAGGTGCGCACTATCCAAACAGTGATATCCTGGAGAATGACATCCTATGATCTGACATAAACACGTGCAATTATTGTTTTTTTTTCTTTCCTCCTTTATCTTGCAGACCATGAAATCCCTTAAGATATCCTACAAATGAATGAAGAGTTTATTAGGATTAGTAAAATTAAACCTGGCACAGAAAAACAAATGACATTAAAAAAGACGAGGGGAAAGGGACAAAAACCTAGCTGCCACTCACCTGACAGTTGACATCTGCTAGTTAGCACTGAGCCAGGATTGCCTGTTCCAGATCACCAGGGTGATTAATCCAATCTCTAATGACAAAACCAAGTTGACAAGTTTGAAGCAGCTTCTTGGAGATCTCACAGATTAAACAGAGAGAAGGTGTGAAGGGAAGATTGAATGAGGGATTTGAACCATTAAGCTCCCAACACATTAGGTGTTAAACAAACAGTCATTCTTTTTGAGGTGAATGGTACTACATACACATCGTTTTGAGATAACATTGCAGGATAGGTCATAACCCAAACACCGCATCTCCCCTTACAATGACTTTTAGCAAAACTCCCCCTCAGGTGCTATAGGGTTCAAATAGGATACTTTACACTTAATGGTCACAAATGGCTAAACAGGAGCTTCCCTAATAGGGGGGAATGCAAACACATTTCAGAATTCCCTGTCATTTCTTAGTTAACTAAAGACCCAAAAGACGCTAAGAGACGACCAGCTGTAATAGGTATGACAGAATTCAAGACCATCACCACAACAAACAGTTTAATGGCACAGGATGACTTCTGACACCAGGGAGAGCTGCAAGGGCTTAATATTCCAAATCCTTTTCAGCTATTCTTTACACTTGTAAAGACAGGTTTCTAGATATTATAATTGGATAAAATGTTCTTCTTACAGCAGATCTGTCACTTGATTTCACAAGACAATCTGTATAAATTATTAAGGAAATCTCTTAGACCTGGTGAGGCTGTTGCACTTACATTGAAAATCCATGTCTGAATAGCTGTTTTATTCCTTTTTAAAAGTTTAAAGGTGTGGTTCAGAAGTAAAATGTATTTTAATCCTAAATGCCTATCTACTTATTGTCATAATCGAATAACTTTTCTAATGTACTTTAATGAACATCCCTCACTACTCTAAGTTCTTTATTTTCTTTTTTAGTACCTCCTCTTTGATGATGTTTCATTTGAGAATCCCAGTGCATGCTGGGATAGTTAAACGAGTCGACATCAGGTGGCAAAGGCTGCGATCGCTGAAATGTCTGTTTCAGGAGCTAGGCTAGTCCCTGCTCTACTGAGCATGCATCACCTGTCAATTCAGTTGTATGCTCAGTAGATTCTTGTCACTGTGCAATATGCAAAGTGACAGTGCGCTTGCTCACCGGCTCTGACCATAAGTGACGAGCCAGGAAGAGAGCAGACTGTCAGTGATATCACTTGCGGTGGTGGCGCTGGTCTCTGCTACTCTCCAGATAATCTTCTTACAGCACACACTGGCAGTGTGGTATCTTGACTCCTTACTTCTGAGCAGAGCCAGCGAGCGAGCACACTGTCACAATTGCACATTGACAAGAATCTACTGAGCATATATAGGAATTGACAACAGATGCATGCTCAGAAGAGCAGGGACTAGCCTAGCCCCTGATACAGATGTCACTGATGACAGTACTTGCACAGATAGATTAGGTTGACAGTGCGCATGCGCTGCTTTCTGCCCTCAAGAACTTCCCTGGGCGAGCCAATATGACCACATGTGTTCCACGCTTGTGGGTCACGGGGCACATATGGGAAGTTCAGTTGATAGTGAGGCGTCGCAGACGTGCCATGCGCCATTGCATCAGCCATGACACTGATTGAGGTCTGATTCTCATTGTTTATGACTGGGTATAACCAGTCAACGGCCCCTCACCCTGATACGCCCCCAAAAGAAGCGAGGCGAAACGCACGTCGGGGTGAGAGGGCACTATGGCTGGCACCACTGCTTATTCAGCTAGACACGGTCACTAGTAATTAATGATCCATCTTTCTTGGCACTGAACTAGCCTTCTCTTTGCACAGTAAGCTGCCTTGTCTATTGCGGTGCATTCATGATGGATATAAAAAATATATTATATTTTCATAAGGTTTCTTACTATATATGGATAGTGGGCTATCTGCAATCTTATCTGGTTATGTGTAATATGGGTATCGTGGAATAAGTAACTGGGAATTGTTAATATTATGAATTATATCTATTCAATACCTGTTGCATACCTTGAATGTGATTATTGTTCATCAAGGAATAGGAGGCATATTTGCCTGGAAAGTGTATACTAGGATAGTAGCAGTGTTTATATTTGTATTGAAACCTCTTTGCCTGGCATACTATTGATATAAACTTAATACCGCCTATCTTCCTGTTTCAAGAATTTCTTCTCTAACAATATAGCGGTGTCAGTATATGTTGAATACTGTTATATCACTGCCACAGGGCATAAATTGGAGACATTCCTTAGAGATATTATTTTGAGAAAATTCTTTGGAAATTGTGACTATTATTGATAATTAAGTCAGCCACAGGGCCCTCTGGAGGCATTTCTGTTTTTTATTCTGATCATATCTTCTGATCATGTTTCTTGTTTTAATATTTTTTTTATAAAGATTATGTATTCTTAAATTTTTATCTTTCATGGATCTCTTCATTTTTTAAGGGGGTTCCTTTTGCCCTGAAAAAGGTTTATATATTGTATTGAGAAGTACCATCTCTACATTTTTTGGTGGACATGTTTGTTGATAATAATGTATGAAGTTTTGGCTACATATGTTATCAGCTGCTGCATGGGGTCTCACCCTTATAGCCCTTTTACACAAACCAATAAATGACCCAATTATCAGCCTTTGCAGACATAGTGGCAATTACCCGAAGAACGACCAAATTGCAGGTTTGTTGGATGATTTGATTTTTATGCATGCATAAAAATTGTGGTGCCAATAACATGCACTGTAACTAGGGATAGAACAATCTTATTTATGATTGTTCTGTCCCCATCATTGCCAGTTAGCCTGTGTAAGCATACCAATACACGAGTGCCGAATATACAGTAGTTGATCGGCTCTTGACATCGACCTGTGTAAGTGGGCCATTACTGAATGTGATAGTGATAGCAGCTAAGTCATGAGACATAGGCTATTTCACAATAGCCTCTAAGCTGTTGTAACTGAAATTTGCAATTTAATCCAGACCTGCTTCTTGTTATAATGTAAGAAACCGTAGCACTACTGGAATTAGGTGCACAAGTTGGGTCCAACACCATACGATTATTGAGAAAAACTTGGCACTCAGAAGAATGTAAATTTTTATTGCAGTCCATAGATGGTAACAACAGATGTTTCGGTTTACATGACCTTCATCAGTGTACCGACTGCTGAAGATAAAGTAAGAGAGAGGAGGAGAAGGACTCAGTGTCGATTCTTTGAACCAGCGGTGGATGCCGCGTTCTCTACCCTGCGCAGTACTTGTCCTGCTCTCTGATTTACTTCTCTTATTAGACACTGAGTCCTTCTCCTCCTCTCTCTTACTTTATCTTCAGCAGTTGGTACACTGGTGAAGGTCGTGTAGACCAAAACTGTTGTTACCATCTATGGACTGCAATTAAAATGTACACTGTGTTCCAAATTATTATGCAAATAATATTTTCTCAGAATTTCCCAAATTACCCATGTGAATTGCAGTCATTGTAATTTTCCAGTCAAATAACTATTAGAGTACAATTGAAAGGTTTTTGTACAAACTGCCTATGATAACAGTATATTTTTAAAAAAATAAAAAACTCAAACTGCACTCAAAATTCATGTTCAAAATTATTATGCACAGCAGAGTTTTCAACCTTTTCATTTTAATAAACAACAAAAAATGGTCATTTTTGAAATTATAAGCATTAGCAGGTTATTAGAAACTGAAATCAAACAGTTTTCAACTCGAAACTATACTCTAGGTGATGTTACATTTGCACATAGGACCCCTTGTTCGAAAGGAGCTTCTGAACTCTCTCGTCCATTGAATTTGTCAGGTTTTGGATGGTTTCTGCTTCAATTGTTTTGCATGAGGACAGAATACCCTCCCAGAGCTGTTGCTTAGATGTGAACTGCCTCCCGCCATCATAGACACTCCTTTTGATGATGCTCCAGAGGTTCTCAATGGGGTTGAGGTCAGGGGAGCATGGGGGCCACACCATAAGTTTGTCCCCTTTTATGCCCAAAGCAGCCAGAGATGCAAATTTGTAATGTGCAGCATGAGACGGTGCATTATCATGCATGAAATGATCTCGATGGTCCAGATGGATGGATGGAGTGGAGGATGGCTGGCTGCTATGGGCATAAAAGGGGGCAAACTTATGGTGTGGCACCCATGCTCCCCTGACCTCAACCCCATTGAGAACCTCTGGAGCATCATCAAAAGGAGTGTCTATGATGGCGGGAGGCAGTTCACATCTAAGCAACAGCTCTGGGAGGGTATTCTGTCCTCATGCAAAACAATTGAAGCAGAAACCATCCAAAACCTAACAAATTCAATGGACGAGAGAGTTCAGAAGCTCCTTTCGAACAAGCGGTCCTATGTGCAAATGTAACATCACCTAGAATAAAGTTTTGAGTTGAAAACTGTTTGATTTCAGTTTGTAATAACCTGCTAATGCTTATAATTACAAAAATGACCATTTTTTGTTCTTTATTAAAATGAAAAGGTTGAAAACTCTGCTGTGCATAATAATTTGGAACATGCATTTTGAGTGCAGTTTGAGTTTTTTATTTTTTTTTAAATATACTGCTATCATAGGGAGTTTGTACAAAAACCTTTCAATTGTACTCTAATAGTTATTTGACTGGAAAATTACAATGACTGCAATTCATATAGGTAATTTGGGAAAATCTGAGAAAATATTATTTGCATAATAATTTGGAACTCAGTGTATAAAATTTACATCCTTCTGAGTGGTAAGTTTTTCTCACTGCTTCTTGTTATAGGCAGGTGTCTAAAGTTCCGATATCATTTTATCAGGTGCTTTCTCTTTATGCAAATCAATACTATTACAAGAATGATCGGTCATTTCCATTGTGTTGTGTATGCATATTTGGTCAAGCCTAAGCAACTCTTTTTAGCAGACACTGATGGCTATTTATTAACTTCAGCCATTGCCATCCTGTTTCTTTTGTATGTGTGTGTCTTTATTTGTCGAACACTGTCTAGGTACACAGCATTTCACAATGATAACAAACAGTGGTGGGTATGAAAGACTCTTCAAACCTCACTACAAACATAAATGCTACAATAGCCAGTTTTTTTAACGCATTGACAGATATGCTTGCGTTATGTTATGTTGTGATAGTGACAGAGTATTGGAAATTACAGTAGTTCCAGAACCGTCACATGGCATGCACAAATGGCACCTGACGAACCCTTATGTCATGATGTCCATCATTTTACTCAAAAGAATAGTGCTTCATGCTTCGCTAGTTTTCTACCGCTTATGATGAAATCTTTGGCAGAGGCTTCTAATGGAGCATTCAAAACAGATATTAACCAAGCCTAAGACACAGGGGGCCTGATACATCAAAGTGTTTATACAAAAAAATTGTCTTAAAACACTTTGAAAAGTCACACATTTTTTGTGCAACACAGAATTTCTCCAAATTTTTCCAACTTTTGGTGTTTTCATACCAGATTCAAGCAGCTTTGCCAAAAAGCATGGGACTGGAGAGTAGCTGGGACGGGTGTTAATCACCCTCCTGTCAAATTAATGGAAAGTGGCAACAATTCTTACACCAGAAATGTTAATCCTGAGTCTGATCGTAGTAACATTTCAGGTGAGGCGCAAGCTACTGCTAACATGCGGCAAATTCATTAAGTGCAGCTCTTCATGAATTCAGCACATCTTATTCCTGCAAGTGTATGAAATGCCAGTCTTAATAATTTTGGGCTATGGTCTGTATGGTTCATTATTATGGAGCTGTGTGCTACTGTACAATATAGTACATGTGTACAGTTCTATATTCTGATCTAGAAGCAGAACACCTCTCTAATGTGGCAACCCATTTTTTTCTTAAAATCTTTCTAAGTTTCCATATGAAATTGAATTCATCTACGGTTGCTGTATCACAGATCTGTACTATCCATGGTCCTTTTCCAAAATATAGCTGTGTGCAAGAATGGACGAAAAGATTTAAATATTCATTATGAGCTCATTTACATTGAATGAAAGTTGAAAGAAATGGATGATTTTGACCAAAACGATCATTCATCAGCTGGGTTATTGAAATTAATGACCGACCATCGAACCATTGTAGTAGTTGAAAATACTGATTTGGTGTCTTGGATTTTTTCACTCAATGATCGGCACTGCCTGGAAGAATGTGTGTGTTACTTAGGCGACCAACGCGGTTTTGACGCGTTTTTACATGCAGATTTGACTTGCGTTTTTGAAGTCCATTGGGACCTCAAATCCACATGCAGAAACGCACAAATAATGGACATGCTGTGGATTTTTCCGCAAGGAAAATCCACTGTGGAAAATTCCGCAGCATGGGCACAAAACATGCAGATTTTCATTGGGGATCAAGGGGCATGGATTACCAAGCGTTTTAAAGCGTTTCTGCTGCGGAAATTCCACAGCAAAAACGCTTGAAAAACGCATAGTGGGCACACAGCCTTAATCAAAGGTTTTCCAGGCCTACAGTACTAATCGACAAAACCTAAAATAATAACAAAATGAGCAAATACCCTGCAGTAAGTAAATAAATAGCAATAATGTATGAAAATAACATAGGGTGCTTAGTTAACATTGTTTTGATCAAAAACAGTTCATTTCTTTTGTTTTTAATTTTTTTGCACTCTGTGCGGCCTCCCTTTTCTTTGAGCTGGACATTACGTTTATATAGCTTCCCATTGCTGGGTGTCCAGTAGTCTGCGCCTCAGTCCTGCTTCACATTCACGTTATTTGATATATGGTAAGGTTTCAATACTAAAGGTCAGGTCTTCCCAAGTAGGTTGACCTTAACGTGGTGAGATGGCTTTTACATTTTTTGATCAAAACAATGTTAACTAAGTACCCAATGCTATTTTCATACACTGTTGCAATTTATTTACTTACTGAAGGGTATTTGTTCATTTTGTTCTTATCTTAGGTTTTGTCTGTTTAGTGGCCAGTGTGAACATGCGCCTACACGTGGCATGCATACCAACATGTATTCCAGTTCATCTCTTTTGGTTTCTACTCTACTAATAACCTTAGGGTAGATCATCAATATCGGTCAACTGCTATCTGTTCCGATGGTGGCTGGATATAAAAAGCTTATGGTGTACTATGTAGTGGCTGTTCCCTGGTACTACACTTCAGATTCACTAGGAACAGTCACTACACAGTGTCCCAGCTTTGTAAACTATTTACATCCAGCCATCACAAAATCTGATAAGAGTTGATTGGTGGGGGTGCTGTATGTAACACCTGTAACTTTGTGATATTGTTGACCTATACAAAGGATCATTCAATAACACAATCAATCAATAAGTCAATAACACAATCCTGGACAGCCTGTTTAATTTGGTTAGCAAAAGTATACAAAAGAGTGTGTTACAGTCAAACCATCCTGTCCAGTTACAACAGCGTTGGTTACCTGAAAATCCCCTGATTATGATGGCAATATCCTACCATATACCAAGATCCTCTATAGTTGTCATTACAGTAGGTGGCAAGGGCAGGAATCTCCCTGCTGGTTTTTAAAAAACAGGCCACATTTTATGCTCTTTGTTTTTTTTGTTTTGTATGATGTTAACATTGTTTGTAAAAAATACCCCCACCAAATAAGTGTATCCAGATATCGATGTGGATAACGTGATGGACCTCCTGATGAAACTGCTGTGCGCAGTGAAACGCGTCGGGTTGTAGGGGGACGTGACTTTCGGTGTTTCCACACACAGTTTCCACTATGGCTGCAGGTACGGTGATTTGCTTATGTATCTCATTAATCTACATATAAATGGCATATATGGTTAGATATGTATATGGGCTATGTAATTGCTCCTGTCTCATTTGGGCATATTATTGTTATGAGTTTTATAATGTGGCAGCATTTGTGACTTTTTTATGAATATGGATGGTCGTGTATTGCTGAGTTTGCACTTGTTGATTAATTACATACTGCAGCACTTTACCATTGGTGTTTATACTTATGTATGGTGTATAGTGGTTGCACCATAGTAGTCCCCGTACTACTTGTTAGTCTGTTTGTATCTTGTCTATACATGCTTTTTTATTCTATGTGGTATAATAATTTCATAATAAGATTGATAATTTTTTAACATTTTTGTGTCTAGTACTCCTTCATGGTGCTTTATAGGTCATATGTTTTGGTTATGAAGGGACCTTATGCATTCATATATTCTGAGGATATTGTATTGTTTCTAATTCATGTGGATAACGTCTAACATATTGGCAGCATAATAAAACTACCTTATATACTCGAGTATAAGCCGACCCGAATATAAGCCGAGGCACCTAATTTTACCACAAAAAACTGAGAAAACTTGTGGACTCGAGTATAAGCCTAGGTGGGAAGTGCAGCAGCTACTGGTAAATTTCCCCATCCTGGTAAGTATTGTCCACTCATCACCAATCCTGGGACCTAGCCGTCATTAACCCAGCGGTGTTTCGTCTGGAGTTACCTCAGGCTCTTAGGATCCACAATGTGTTTCACAGGTTTCTGCTCAAGAAGTATGTGGTACCTTTTGAGTCCCCCCCTTGCTGCCGCCGCCAATCATGGTTGATGGCAATTTAGAGTTCCAAATTTCGAAAATTGTGGATTCTCGTCTTTAGCGTCGTTTCCTTCAGTACTTGGTGCACTGGAGGGGTCATTGTCCAGAGGAAAGGATGTGAGTTTCAGCATCGGAGGTGAATACCCCTAGGTTGGTTCGTTCATTCCATGCCTCTCATCCAGAGAAATCTGGTTTTGAGTGTCTGGAGACCACTCGTAGAAGGGGGTGTACTGTCACGGATGTGTCAGGTTTGACCGTCATACGGTGTCCGGCTGTAGAAGGTCGCTGCGTTTGGCTTTGCAAACATCTTCCTGATCTGTTCATGATCCCTCTCTCTCTAGTACCCAGTGGTGATCCTCAACTTGCTTGTGGATTATACCTTTAGCACCCAGCGATTATCCTCACCTTCTGCTGCTATTTACCACACCCTTGCTGTATCCTTAATTACACACAGTTTCTCCAGAGAGTTGCTGGTGATAGAATGTTCTTCTTCTATTCAGGCATGGAATTCTGGTAGTCGGCTAGAATTTTTCCTTTGTGGATTGTTGTCGTGTTCTCTCTGGTGTCATCTTAAAGCTAAGTGTATTCCCTTGTTTGTTTTCCTAGTGTGTATTTTAGTTTGCAGTGAGGCTGACTAGTGCTCACCCCTCCCTACCTAGGGCCTAGCTTTACGGTCAGCTAGGGCCAGGTTACCTACTCGGCGAAAGGTGCAGAACTGTAAAAAAATACTTCTTTCTGTATAATTTTCTCTATCGAGGACTTCTCAAAGTATCAATATCACGATATTCTTATAAACATTGTATCGCTTTATTCTCAGGTTGTCCATTAAAAGAATGATTGCAGAAGGTACATATAATAATTAGTTACAAAGTGATTGTCCATTTGTTCATAATTAGCTTAATAGTTGAGATTCACCCATCTTTTCCTGGGATCCTGGACGGTAGATTGCGTCTGTCTGTGTCCAGCACATGTGTCCCTTGGGCCTAGATCAGCTGCTGTATCACACAGATCCTCATCCTGTGTCCTGTGGAATGGCAAGAGAGACCCCTCCTGTCTCTAACATGGGCTTTTATAGGCATATGGCACTTGTTCTTCTAATTATGGTGCTGAACTAAAAATACACAAATAGCGCATGTCATCTTGAAACGATGGCTGATGCAATCTTATGTAATGTATGGTACAGAATTCAGAATTAAGAATAAAATGAATATCCATAATTAATATTTAACAAGAACCTATATAGGGTCCATAGGGGAGTCAGAGTTTATTGTCTGAGCTGTTTAGGGGTCTCCACTCCCCCTTTCCCTACTTGTAGGGCACCCTTCCCTTTTCCTGTCGTTATACGCTGGGTTCTCCCCATACCCAGCATGACAGTTATTTAAAAGTTTGCCAAGCATGGAACTATCAAGAACCTCACTGGACGTGGGGGAAAGAGGAAAATTGACAAGAGATGTCTTTGAAGGTTGGTGCAAATGGTGGAAAAAACACCACGTTAAACATCCAAACACCTGAAGGCCAACCTGGGACAGTCTGGGGGTCATGGTTTCAACAAGTACCATATACTGCACACTAAACCAAGCAGTGCTTTATGGGCAAAGGCCAAGGAAGAAACCATTGCTGAAGAAAAGACCTAAAAAGGAATGACTGATCTTTGCCAAAGAATACCTTGACAAACCACAATTCTTCTGGGAAAATGTTCTGTGGACAGATGAAACAAAAATAGAGCTTTTTGGGAATGCAAAGCAACAGTTTGTTTACAGACAGTGCAATGAAACTTATAAGGAAAAGAACACCTTACCAACAGTTAAGCATGGTGGAGGATCCACAATGCTTTGGGGTGAATTTGCTGCGTCTCGTACTGGAGGCCTTGACCGTATCACAGGAATCATGAAATCGGAGAATTATTAAGAGATTTCAGAGTGAAATATCCTACCCAGTGTAAGAAAATTTGATTTGAATCGAAGATCACAAGTCTTCCAGCAAGACAATGACCCAAAGCACACATCCAAAAGTACACAGGAATGATTGAAAAAGAAAAAATGGCCCATTTTAAAATGGCCAGCAATGAGTTCTGTTCTCAATTCTATTATAAATCTTTGGGGTAAGCTGAAATCTGCCATTGGAAAACTGAACCCTGCAAACATTCAAGAGCTTTAACAAACTGCAAAGGAAGGGTGGGAGAAAATTCCAGCTGAGAAGTGCAAGAAACTTATAAATGGCTACAAGAAACGTTTGGAGGCTGTCTGCAATGCCAAAAGCTGTGTAACCAAGTATTAATTAGGGGTGCCTTTATTGCTGCACATGCTGTTTATTCTGTTTCTTCTTTGAAATTTGCAAATTGTCTCTTCAAAAAGGAAGAGGACGAGAACTCTAATGCCACCTACAGGAAGTAGCAATTGTAAAAGTCAATAGTGACCCTTTAACGAGCCTTATCACATGACTTAGGATATACAGTACAGACCAAAAGTTTGGACACACCTTCTCATTTAAAGATTTTTCTGTATTTTCATGACTATGAAAATTGTACATTCACACTGAAGGCATCAAAACTATGAATTAACACATGTGGAATTATATACTTAACAAAAAAGTGTGAAACAACTGAAAATATGTCATATTCTAGGTTCTTCAAATTAGCCACCTTTTGCTTTGATGACTGCTTTGCACACTCTTGGCATTCTTGATGAGCTTCAAGAGTCACTGGAAATGGTCTTCCAACAATCTTGAAGGAGTTCCCACGGATGCTTAGCACTTGTTGGCCCTTTTGCCTTCACTTTGCGGTCCAGCTCACCACAAACCATCTCGATTGTGTTCAGGTCTGGTGACTGTGGAGGCCAGGTCATCTGGCATAGCACCCCATCACTCTCCTTCTTGGTCAAATAGCCCTTACACAGCCTGGAGGTGTGTTTGGGTTCATTGTCCTGTTGAAAAATAAATGATGGTCCAACTAAACGCAAACCGGATGGAATAGCATGCCGCTGCAAGATGCTGTGGTAGCCATGTTGGTTCAGTATGCCTTCAATTTTGAATAAATCCCCAACAGTGTCACCAGCAAAGTACCCCCACACCATCACACCTCCTCCTTCATGCTTCATGGTGGGAACCAGGCATGTAGAGTCCATCCGTTCACCTTTTCTGCGTCGCACAAAGACACGGTGGTTGGAACCAAAGATCTCAAATTTGGATTAATCAGACCAAAGCACAGATTTCCACTGGTCTAATGTCCATTCCTTGTGTTCTTTAGCCCAAACAAGTCTCTTCTGCTTGTTGCCTGTCCTTAGCAGTGGTTTCCTAGCAGCTATTTTACCATGAAGGCCTGCTGCTCAAAGTCTCCTCTTAACAATTGTTGAAGAGATGTGTCTGCTGCTAGAACTCTGTGTGGCATTGACCTGGTCTCTAATCTGAGCTGCTGTTAACCTGCGATTTCTGAGGCTGGTGACTTGGATAAACTTATCCTCAGAAGCAGAGGTGACTCTTGGTCTTCCTTTCCTGGCGCGGTCCTCATGTGAGACAGTTTCTTTGCAGCGCTTGATAGTTTTTGCAACTGCACTTGGGGACACTTTCAAAGTTTGCCCAATTTTTCCCACTGACTGACCTTCATTTCTTAAAGTAATGATGGCCACTCGTTTTTCTTTACTTAGCTGCTTTTTTCTTGCCATAATACAAATTTTAACAGTCTATTCAGTAGGACTATCAGCTGTGTATCCACCAGACTTCTGCACAATACAACTGATGGTCCCAACCCCATTTATAAGGCAAGAAATCCCACTTATTAAACCTGACAGGGCACACCTGTGAAGTGAAAACCATTTCCGGTGACTACCTCTTGAAGCTCATCAAGAGAATGCCAAGAGTGTGCAAAGCAGTCATCAAAGCAAAAGGTGGCTACTTTGAAGAACCTAGAATATAAGTCATATTTTCAGTTGTTTCACACTTTTTTGCTAAGTATATAATTCCACATGTGTTAATTCATAGTTTTGATGCCTTCAGTGTGAATGTAGAATTTTCAAAGTCATGAAAATACAGAAAAACCTTTAAATGAGAAGGTGTGTCCAAACTTTTGGTCTGTACTGTAAGCCAGAGCCAGAAACTCAATTTGCAGACACTGTGTTTCAGGGTACTGCCCCTCATCAGTGCAAAGTGTGAGTTTTGGTTTGGCTGGGTGAGAGACGTCAGACCAGTATCTAAGGGTTAACATTTCTCCTTGCGGAGAGCGACATGTTAAGCATTTCAAGGTGAGGAGACTTTTAAAGCCGCAATGCTCCTCTGAAAAATATGCAAATTGTCTCTTCAGAGAGGAAGAAGACCAGAACTCTAGTGCCACCTACAGGAAGTAGCAATCCTAAAAGTCAATAGTGACCCTTTAACGAGCCTTATCACATGACTTAGGATATAAGCCAGAAACTCAATTTGCAGACACTGTGTTTTGGGGTACTGCCCCTTGTCAGTGCAAAGTGTGAGTTCTGGTTTGGCTGGGTGAGAGGCATCAGAACGGTATCTAAGGGGTAACATTTAGAGAAATGTTACCCCTTAGATACTTATTTGAAATTGCAACATGAAAGTTGAAAATCAATGTTTTATTGTCGTATTACTTTGGACCACTAATTAAAAAATCCTGAGGATATAACTTTGGTACATTTCCAACTATTTCTGAAGATATCGTACAGTTTATGAAAAAAATGAAGGGGTGGCAATAATAGTGAGCAGCACTGTGTTCATATACTGCTGGTGGTTTGGGTGATGTATTCATGCACCTGATGGTGATTCTGGTGACCAATTCATGTACTGATAGTGGTTATGGTGATGTATTCATGTAGTAATGGTTCTTCTGGTGCTGCAGTCATGTACCTCTGATGGCTCTGGTGATGTATTTATGTAGTGATGATGATTCTGGTGCTATATCAATCATCAGCACTGTCCCCCTTCTTCAGCCTCTCATATTTAGTATGATATCCACCACAGTCCCCCATAGTATGATGGCCCACACAGCACCCCACACAGTATGATATTCACCATAACCCCTTATCCATTATGGTCATGTAACGGACTGGGTGGAGGAACCACTGTGCCGTGCACCGAGGAGAGCCAGAAGGTGCGTGACTAGGCACCTCTCCAAATCCAACCTTGGATGTACGGCAGCTTGACAACTCTGTGATCCGAGGAGAGACAAGGGAGGCAGAACCAGGTGCTACTTCGGGACTGACCTCAGATAGATGGCAGCTGACCCCCAAAGGACAGGAGGCAGGCACGGCCAGTGATTTTAGATTTGGCAGGCATGGCTGATGGACAGGCAGGCTGGCATGGCTGATGGACAGGCAGGCTGGCATGGCGAATAGGAACTTGGGCACGGCTGATAGGCAGTTATATAAGAATACATGCACTGGGACCTGAGAACTAACAAGAGTATTATAAACAAACTTACAACGTTGCTCAGACACCTCCATGTTGGAGGAGGTGCCTTAAATAGTAAGTGTCCCCCAGCAAGTAAGAGACGGGGCGCTAGCGCGCCCTAAACACAGTGCCCGGGGATCTGCGCACAGTGCATGTACCCCAGGCAGCATCAGAGCAGGAAGAGGAAGGAGGAGCGGGACATTCTGGCCGGGGGCCGCAGCTGTGAGAGAGTCAGCGTCTCCGCTGAGGGAGAGAGGCAGAAGGCAGAGGCGCCAGCGTTGCAGGGCATTACAGCACATTATACAATATGGGCATAAAAAGCCCCAGTATAATGTCCTCCACAGCCCCATATATAGTATGGTCACCACAGCCTATCATGTATTGTCCTCCACAGCCCCTTATGTAATGTGCCCCACAGCCCCTCATTTGATGTCCCCACACAGCCCCTTATGTGATTTGCCCCACAGTTCCTCATTTGATGTCCCAACACAGCCCCTCATTTGATGTTCCCCCAAAGTCCATCATGTGATGTCCCAACATAGCTCCTCATTTGATGTCCCTACACAGCCCCTCATTTGATGTACCCACATAGTGCCTTCTTATTTTGTGTCCCCACAGAGCCCTTCATTTGATGTCCCCACACAGTGCCTTCTTATTTTGTCCCCACACAGCCCCTGTTTTGATGTTCCACACAGCCCCATTTATTGGTAAAATAATATAATTTAAAAAAAAAGCTTATACTCGCCTAATCCAGGCTCCCTGTCCACCACAGCTTTTCTCTCCTATATTGAATAGCAGTGGGCAATGCAGTGATGTAATTGCGCCATCCAACGTCCCCTCCTCGCGCCATCTCTAACAGGGTGCAGACCGGAAGTAACCTGCATTCTGATGGCGTTACCAGTGGAGAAGGAAGCTGATTACAGACACAAATAGAATTGAGTGCGAGGAGGGAGCAACAGCCGGATCTAGACGGTGAGCAGTGTCAGTGACTCATTGACACTGCTCACCTGTGTGCCTGCAGCCTGACCGTCAGTGTGCTCAATGCCTGCGGCCGGAGGAAGGTGTTGTGTGGCTGCACGTGTTTATCATTGTCAGTTTTTTTTTTACAACGTGCTCCCTTCTTGGGGAGGCAAGAGGTAGTACCCTAGGTGGGTGCCTACCCCACCTACCTGTCGTCCCGGCCTTGCATATGGGCATTCTTTGCGTGATGAATCCAACTCATTTACTCGGTCCTTGGCTTTTTAGTGGGTCACAGGTGAGGCACTCATCTTTTACTTCAATCTAGAAAAGGTGTTTGAAGACTTTTTCCTTTAATCTTACTAGGAGATAAAAGATCAGTCAGGAGAAATGTATAGTCTGAACACCATCTGTTTGTAATAACTAATAAGCAAGCGAAACTATGGGTGAAACCAGACTTGTATGCCTCTTCTGGTTCCTTTGGACTTGGCAGACAATTCAGTAGCAATGTTATCTGAGCAAACAGTCAGGACATAATCCCCAATCATTACAAAGGGAAAAGAACAATATAGCCAGAATGATGAGAGATAACCTGAAGCCAGACATACACTGCTTCTAAGCAGCTCTAAGAATGAATGCCAAAAGTGTATGCATATTCTGGACAAATCTGGATTGACCAAGCCAGAGCTCCGGATAGACCCAACAAAGTGCTAAAAAAGCCAAACACGTAAAAAAGTCAATACTATGAATAAGTAACAGTCAGATATAGTGGTAATATGTGCATCCAATTAATTCTAAGAATTTAATTTTCCATTGCCCCCCATAAAATGATGCCATGGCTGCTAAATAGAGATGATAGATCTCCTACTGGTGTTGTACAGTATGTGACTGAAGATCTCTTTGTTGTGGGGAAAGTGAGAAGGTTAATGAACCTTCCAAGTGATATAGTAACCTTCAAATCTTAAAGCTTTGTATTTGGACAATTCTTTTTATTCCTGCTATTCCCAATAATGTTTTCTTCGCTGTTATTACCATTTATACTCTTAAGACAATAGAAAAAAAATCACAGCACTCAATAAGATGAATGATCTTTTATTGGTCCGAATCAAATTCCAAAATACAATATGGCATTTCTAAACGCAGTTAGCAAGAATCACTGCACTGTGGCATTCTGGAATACACACAGGACCCAATTAATCATTTGCATTTTTTATTAAGTCACATTGTTTTTTGACTTGTAGATTGCACTGACGTTTTTTACGTCAAATTTGTCCAAAAGGCGCACGTCATACATGAATTTTGTGCAAAGCCCAAACTTGTGTTTTCTCTGTCTTTAACCCCTTTCTGACGTGAGGCGTAATAATACGTCCTTGTGCCCTGGGCCTTAATGACCAGGTACGTATTATTACATCTCGGCGATCGAGGCCGCACAGCCCCTGATTCTGACAGTTGACACCCGGGACTCAGTGCCAGGAGCGGTCCCTCACCGCTCTCGGCACATTAACCCCCGAAATGCTGCGATCGAAGTCGATCGCTGCATTTTGGGAGTTGGCCGATGTAAGACAGCCCCTTTTACCTGGATTAGAGACCCCGCGCTGTCAGCGCAGGGTCCCGATCGTTGCCATCGTGGCCCGATGTCGTCATGGTGACATGACGTCACCAGCAAGTTAGTTAAATCATAATCTATCTAACTTGTGTCAGTGCAGCGCTAACAGCCCACAGAACATAGGGATGCTGCTGCATCCCTATGCTATACAAGCGATCAGCCTGCAAAAAATGAAAGTCCCATAGTGGGACAAAGTAAAATAAAAGTGACATTTTTTTAAAAAAAAATATTTTAAAAAAAATGAAAGAATAATTTAAAAAAAAAAAAAAATATATATATATATATATTGTACCCATAAATAAATATTATTGTGAAAAAAATAAAAGTACACATATTTGGTATCACAGCGCCCGGAACGACCTGACCTATAAAACTGTCCCACTAGTTAACCCCTTTAGTGAACACCGTAAAAAAAAAAAAAAAAAAGCGAAGCAAAAAACGGTGCTTTATCATCATACCGCTGAACAAAAAGTAGAATAAAACGCGATCAAAAATACAAATGTAAATATAAATGGTAATGCTGAAAACATCATCTTGTCCCGTGAAAAACAAACCGCCATACAGCTTTGTCAGCCGAAAAATAAAAGTTATAGCTCTCAGAATAAAGCGATGCAAAAAAAATTATTTTTTTTATATAAAATAGTTTTTATTGTGTAAAAGCACCAAAACATAAAAAAACTATCAATGTAGTATCGCTGTAAATATACTGGACCGAAGAATAAAGCTGCCATATCAATTTTACCACACACGGAACTGTTGGTTTTTTCTGTTGAATTGTTGGTTTTTGTTATTCTGCCTCCCAAAATTCGGAATAGAAAGCGATCAAAAAGTGTCACGTGCCCGAAAATGGTACCAATAAAATTGTCAACTTGTCTTGCAAGAAACAAGCCCTTACATGACTCTGTCGAAATCTAGAAAAATTATAGCTCTCAAAATATGGCGATGCAAAAACTAGTCTTTGCAAAAAAAAAAAAGCGTCTTTTAGTGTGTGACAGCTGCCAAACATAAAAACCCGATATAAATCTGGTATCGCTGTAATCGCACAGACCTGAAGAATAAAGTCATCTAATCACTTGTACCGCATGAGGAATGGCGTAAAAAATAAATAAAACCAATTCTTCCCCTTGCTGTTGATTTGTTCATTCTGCCTCCCAAAAATCGCAGTATAGCTCGGCTCACATCTATTCTGTGCTTTGTGCTGAGCACTTACATTGGGGTTTCCATGTAAATCTCAGAAATACGTGATTCAGACAGAACCCCCAGCGGAAGATTCCCTGTAATGTGGCAGATGGAGGCACCGTGGACACCGTCTGGCCTGTGATCCCATGGTGTCCGTCTTTCTGTTAGATGTGCATAAAAGTGACTTCGGCCACAGTTTTGTGAACCTCTGAAAAAAATGACACTGCTAAACAGAGGCCAGACAGATCCAGAGTAACTCTGCTGCCTCATTATAGTGAGTGGATCCCTCGGGATAGGGTTAAGGTTGTGTTAGGATTATGGTTGTGTTAGGGTTAGTATTAGGGTTAGGGTTGTATTAGGATTAGGGTTGTGTTAGGGTTAGATTTATGTTAGGGTTAGGGTTGTGTTAGGATTAGGGTTACTGTTAGGATTAGGGTTGTATTAGGGTTGGGGTTAGGTTTGTGTTAGGGTTGTGTTGGGGTTGGGATTTTTTCAAAAGTAAAGAAAAAAAATGATGATATGGCGACTAGTGTTGAGCGCATGTGCTCGGCACTTGAGTTTGTATCGGGTGCTCGGGTATGCACCGAGTATCCCCGGTGCTCGAGTCTCCGCCCTATACCACTTGGCTACTTAATTTCCTCTCCGTTGACATCCCCACTATCCTCATGGGTGACTTTAACATCCCCATTGACACTTCCCTCTCAGCTGCCTCTAAGCTTCTATCCCTCACTTCCTTCTTCGGTCTTACTCAGTGGTCTTCCACACCCACCCACAAAGACAGCCACACGCTGGACCTCATCTTCACCCGCCTCTGTTCCCTATCTAACCTCTCTAACTCACCTCTCCCTCTCTCTGACCACAACCTACTTACATTCTCTTCCCTCTCCTCTCCAGGTCAACAATCTCCACTCCACAAACTTTCACACCCTCGCAGAAATCTCAGACTACTTGACCTACACTCACTCTCTGAATCCCTTCTCCCTCTTACAGACATTAGTTCCTTACATGATGTAGATGTTGCTGCCACTTTATACAACACCACAACAGCTGCAGCTCTCGATTCAGTCGCCCCCCTCACACATACCAAAGCTCGCACAATCAACAGACAACCCTGGCACACCAGCCTAACTAAAGAACTGCGACGGGCCTCCAGGGTTGCCGAGCGTAGATGGAAAAAGTCCCACTCCAATGAGCACTTCATTGCATTCAAACAATCCCTCACTACCTTCAAGTCCACACTCACTGCAGCAAAACAAACATACTTCGCATCCCTCTTATCCTCCCTGTCTCACAACCCCAAACAACTATTCAACACCTTCAATTCTCTCCTCCGTCCCCCAGTGCCTCCTCCTTCTCCTCTTATTTCAGACTTTGCCTCATTCTTCAAGCAGAAAATTGACACCATCAGGCACAGCTTTTGCCTAAAGCCCCCACAGCCCCTCCCCACACCTACTCAACCCTCCTCCTCCAAAACCACCTTCTCCACCATTATGGAAGATCAACTTTCCTCTTTACTCTCCAAATCACACCTCACCACCTGTGAACTTGACCCAATCCCGTCCCACCTCATCCCAAACCTTACCACGATCTTCATCCCAACCCTAGCCCACCTCTTTAACCTGTCACTAACAACTGGTGTCTTCCCCTCATGCTTCAAACATGCCTCAATCACACCCATCCTCAAAAAGCCCTCCCTTGACCCATCCTCTCTGACTAGCTATCGCCTCATATCACTTCTCCCCTAAGCCTCAAAACTACTGGAACAACACGTCCATTCTGAACTGTGCTCCCACCTCTCCTCCTGCTCCCTCTTCGACCGCCTACAATCTGGTTTCCGACCGCACCATTCTACTGAAACTGCACTGACTAAAGTCACCAACGACCTTCTAAGCGACACTACTCCGTCCTCCTAGACCTGTCATCTGCCTTCGACACAGTGGACCATTCCCTCTTACTACAAACTCTCTCATCTCTCGGCATCACAGACTTAGCCCTATCCTGGATCTCCTCATACCTAACAGACAGGACATTCAGTGTCTCCCACTCACGCACCACCTCCTCTTCTCGCCCCCTATCTGTCGGTGTCCCCCAAGGTTCAGTCCTAGGACCTCTGCTCTTCTCCATCTACACCTTAGGCCTGGGACAGCTCATAGAGTCTCATGGCTTTCATTATCACCTCTATGCTGATGACACACAGATCTACCTCTCTGGACCCGATATCTCCGCCCTACTAACCAAAATCCCACAATGTCTGTCCGCTATTTCATCCTTTTTCTCTGCTAGATTTCTAAAACTTAACATGGACAAAACAGAATTCATCATCTTTCCACCAAACCATTCACCCCCCCCAACTGACCTATCTATCAATGTCAATGGCTGTCCATTCTCCCCAGTCCCTCAAGCTCGCTGCCTTGGAGTAACCCTGGGCTCTGATCTCTCCTTCAAACCACATATCCAAGCCCTTTCCACTTCCTGCCGACTCCAACTCAAAAATATCTCCCGGATCCGCACATTCCTCAACCATGAATCTGCAAAAACACTAGTGCTCGCCCTCATCATCTCCAGCCTCGACTACTGCAACCTCCTGCTCTGTGGCCTCCCTTCTACCACTCTTGCACCCCTCCAATCTATCCTAAACTCTGCTGCCCGACTAATTCACCTGTCCCCCCGCTATTCCCCGGCCTCTCCTCTCTGTCAATCTCTTCACTGGCTTCCCATTCCTCAGAGAATCCAGTTCAAAACCCTAACCATGGCATACAAAGCCATTCACAACCTGTCTCCTCCATATATCTCTGACCTAGTCTCCCATTACATACCCGCACGCAACCTCCGATCCTCACAAGATCTCCTTCTCTACTCCCCTCTTATCTCCTCCTCCCACAATCGCATACAAGATTTCTCCCGTGCTTCCCCCCTACTCTGGAACTCTCTACCCCAGCACATCAAACTGTCGTCGACCGTGGAAACCTTCAAAAGGAGCCTGAAGACCCACCTCTTCCGACAAGCCTACAACCTGCAGTAACCACCGCTTCATGACCAGCTCTACCCTCCCCTAATGTATCCTCACCCATCCCTTGTAGATTGTGAGCCCTCGCGGGCAGGGTCCTCGCTCCTCCTGTACCAGTTGCTGTCACATTGTGTTCAAGATTATTGTACTTGTTTTTGCTATGTATACCCCTTTTCACATGTAAAGCGCCATAATAAATGGCGCTATAATAATAAATAATAATAATAATATATGTTTCGTGGCTGTTATGCAGCCAAAAAAACATGCGGGGATTGCGTGCCATACACAAGAAATCCCGCATAGTTTTTTTTTGGGTGTCTAACAACTGTGAAACATGCAGGGCGGGGACTCGAGCATGTCACGCGAGCACCCGAGATACTTGGTGCATACCCGAGTACCCAATGCAAACTCAAGTAGCGAACACTTATGCTCAAGACTAATGACAACATATTCAATATGATGACCTAATGTTATCAAATTTTGTGTTGTACCTGTGGGTTTAAAATGTTCACTATATCCCTTGATAAAATCCTTGAGGAGTGTAGTTTCGAAAATGGGGTAACTTGTGGGAGGTTTCCACTGTTTAGACACATCAAGGGCTCTCCAAATGCAACATGGCGTCCGCTATTGATTCCAGCCAATTTTGCATTCAAAAAGTATCACAGTGCTCCTTCCCTTCTGAACCCTGCCGTGTGTCCAAACAGTGTTTTTTCCCCACATATGGGGTATCGACTTACTGAGGAGAAAATTGCACAACAAATGGTTTGGTGCAATTTCTCCTGTTAGCCTTATGAAAATGCAAAATTTGGGGCTGAAAAAAAATTTTGTGGAAAAAATGTGAAAATTTTATTTTTACGGCTCAATATTATAAACTTCTGTAAAGCACCTGCGGGCTCAAGGTGCTCACCATACATCTAGATAAGTTCCCTAAGGAGTCTAGTTTCCAAAATGGTGTCACTTGTGGGGGATTTCTACCGTTTAGGCACATCAGGGGCTCCCCAAACGCGACATGGCCTCCACTAATTATTCAAGCAAATTTTACATTCAAAAAGTCAAATGGCGCTCCTTCCCTTCCGAGCCCTGCCGTGTGCCCAAACAGTGTTTTTCCCCCACATATTGGGTATCGGCGTGCTCAGGAGAAATTGCACAACAAATTTTGGGGTCCATTTTTTCCTGTTACCCTTGCAAAAATAAAAAAATCGGGGTCTAAAGTAACATTTTTGTAAAAAAAGTTAAATGTTAATTTTTTTAAAACGCAAGTCATATCTAATAAATTTTACCACTATCATGATGTACAATCTGTCACACAAAAAAACAGTCTCAGAATCAGTGGGATCCGTTGAAGCATTCCAGAGTTATTACCTCATAAAGTGACAGTGGTCAGAATTGCAAAAATTGGCCTGGTCATTAACGTTAATCCCCTACAACTAGAATGCACAGCACACAGTAATGAAGATCAAATAAACTTTATTAAATAAAAAGGACAAGATAAAGAAAAATAAATAAAAATACAGAATCCGACAGGTGATATAATACGGGATACAGTGCCAAAACAAATAAATAGATAGGTAAATGTACAAAATCCTGGGAAATGGACTAAATAATATGAGTAACAAATAATACTCAAAATTAAATAAACCCAAGAGAAATAAAAAAAGATACCAATCTAATAAATGGTAGGTATAAGCAAATATAGTCACAGTAGAAAAAATCTCTCAACAGCTCAAAAAGTAGATAGGTGGATAAAACACTTATCAAAATGTACATATATCACAAAATTGTAAAATTTGTATATAAATATATATTTGTGATTATTCCCATAATAATGGAATAAAGTGACAGTGCTAATAATGGTGCAAATATGCAGCGATAAGTGCAAAAAAGATAGTTCAACATTTGAAGTGTAATATCCACAGATCAAGCAGACAGTCGTTCATATAATATGGAGGGGAGCAGATATAGAGAGCAGTAGAGTGAACATGCTTACCACCAGTATATAGGCACTGAGCCCCGCATATCCCGACGCGCGTTTCGCCTTGCTGGCTTTAACGAGGGATAGTAAGACTATGGGTACATGGTCCTTTAATAAAATCCATTGGCCAATGGAATGCGATAGGTAATTATGGACCCCCGCGACTGGTGATCGTGCGGGGCCGTCCACAAGTCACAGCGCCACCTCCGCAACACGTGACGCGACCCAGAGGTCGCGGCGCAAGAGCGGACATGACGTCTGGATGCGTTCCACCGTGGGACGCACGGCGCCATCCCCACCTCATGCGGCGCAACCAAAGGTCGCGACACAGAAGCGGAAATGACGTCAAGGTGCGCTCCACCATGGAACGCAGAGTGCGCTTCACCTTGGAACGCATGTGGAAAATAACGGGGATAATAGGGAAGGAAGTGATAGAACAGAAAAATATATATTCCTATAAGAATGATGAGGTATATAGATAATCTATTACACAGAACATATTAAAGATATTATCTAATATCAAATACTCATAATCAATACTAAATCTACAGTGATCTCCCAATCACATAGTGATAACCAAAATTAACAATAATATAGAATAGTAAATATAGACATGGAATTGGGTCCAAAAGAAGAAAAAGTGCCATAGTGCGTCCTCTGTGCAAAGAAAATAATCATCCGTCCAAGTGAATAAACTCCGGCCAAAGGAATAAAGGGTAACTCGTTGGCGAAAGTTATGGTAGTATTTAAAAGGGCGTGGTATTGTTTTCAGTTCCGTTGAATCAGAACTTCCTTTCGCCGCCTCAATGTCTAGCACATGTCTGCTTGATCTGTGGATATTACACTTCAAATGTTGAACTATCTTTTTTGCACTTATCGCTGCATATTTGCACCATTATTAGCACTGTCACTTTATTCCATTATTATGGGAATAATCACAAATATATATTTATATACAAATTTTACAATTTTGTGATATATGTACATTTTGCTAAGTGTTTTATCCACCTATCTACTTTTTGAGCTGTTGAGAGATTTTTTCTACTGTGACTATATTTGCTTATACCTACCATTTATTAGATTGGTATCTTTTTTTATTTCTCTTGGGTTTATTTAATTTTGAGTATTATTTGTTACTCATATTATTTAGTCCATTTCCCAGGATTTTGTACATTTACCTATCTATTTATTTGTTTTGGCACTGTATCCCGTATTATATCACCTGTCGGATTCTGTATTTTTATTTATTTTTCTTTATCTTGTCCTTTTTATTTAATAAAGTTTATTTGATCTTCATTACTGTGTGCTGTGCATTCTAGTTGTAGGGGATTATTATTTTGTGTCTGCACAGCCATTTTTTGCTGATTAATATTGGTGTTAATCTGGTCATTAACGTGCAAACAGCCTTCGGGGGTAAAGGGGTTACCTAGCTTTGGGACTTTTTAGTTGCATGTTTTAAAAAATGTCGCAAAAAATTGTCCAAAATAATTGGTGTAGATAAAATCACTCCAGGATGGGACTTGAGTCTACTTTCACCAAATTTTTCAGCTTATTAAAAAAGTCGCATTTCATGAATTTGATTAAAACATCTGGAAATGCCACATTGACATCAAAACAAAAACTAACTAAACTACCAAAGACAACTTAAAAAAAGACACAAATCATTTGATGTATTTCAAATAATTAAAAAGTCACTAATAGAGAGATATTCACGACAAAACAAATCGTGGAAATGCAATGAAGAATTGGGCCCTAGATTTCCATATTCATCAACCTGACTTCTAGGCATCCTTCTTTTGATTATTGCTGAATTTATGTGTGCCATGCTAATGTCCATGTATCATTCCCTACACTAAGTGACCTGACTTTTGTATTTGTTTAGATTGTTTTCTCGTTTGTGGATCTATACACTGTGATTACTACTATCACCCATCAGTCCTGCAGACCTCAATATGAATATTCTCTTACCCACCAGGGCTGTGGAGTCAGTAAGCCAAACCTTCGACTCCTCAATTTCTATGACACCGACTCCGCGACTCCGACTCCCTCATACATGGCTCATGTTTAAGTGATAAATTTACTGTAACACAGATTAATCTCAGCTAAAAGTCTAGACCCTTAGATCAGGAATAGGACAGACATTTATAGGACATTTCATAACTTTCCCAAATTCTTATGAAAAAAATATTCCCCACAAACTGCTTTGAACTACTGTACCCAATTTATTAGATATGTTAGGAGTTGGAGTCGGTCCATTTTATACTGACTCCACCAAAATGGACACCGACTCCACAGCTCTGTTACCCACACTTTTTACCAAGTAGCAGCATTAGTGTTAATGACAGTAGTAGCGTTAGCATCGTTGAATCTCCATGCTTTTTTCGGGGTATGCATTACAACACTTTTTTTTTACTGGTGAAAGGGTGGTGGTAGTCCATATTCTGTCTTCTTCTTGGACTGATAGCACACATTTCACATTACTCTCTGGTTTTGAAGACAAGCATGCAGAACATGGGTTAATACTTAAGGAGGAGAAGGTTTTTGTCTTTTTTCAAATTCATCCAAAGTTTACAACCTTTTTGGCCCCATCATTTGTCATTTTAGCTCATCCAATATAACAATTGTAATTACATCACTCCTGTTATAGATAGACCATGGTGAAAGAGTGCCCTTAATATGTCCCATTCCTACTGTGACCTCTTATTTCTGTCATTATTTGTCTTTATTTCCCAATCCAGATACCTGTGCAGCCATCAGACACCAATGGTTGAAGAGCTTTGTGTGTAAAACAGTGATAAGAGGTTGGTGATAGGAGTTATTGATCAGATTTCCACAAGTCTCCATTGTTCATCATGTTCTGGAGATAAAGCCTCCATATAAATGCTGGTATCGGTACATTAGTGTCACTGAACATTCTGGAAATAGGCTTTTTGCTGTTAACAACACTTCATAATGGACAGCACATTCCCCTCTCAGGACAACTTAGGATCCATGGTTCTTCTAACTAACAAGACCACTGTAAGTAGAGAAGCTACAATATGGCTCAGCTAGGTAATGCAGCTTGTATGATGTGGTGCAAAAAGTTATACTTGGGCCCAAGGGTTAGTGCAGTAGGCAGGTGAATTGGGACCCATTATAGAGGGTGGGGCACAGTTTATTTATTCATTTATATATTTAAATACAATGCTTTGCCTTTAAAGTTATTTTATAACATGCATGTCTGTTTTTAATGTACTGCAAATGTATGCAACACGGATGTCAAAGGTGTGACTTTGATACCAAAAATTGGACCAAAATTTAGCATAGCTGTGTGAAAAGGCCCATAAACTATAATTTGTACATGTTTTATCCATTAAAAAGAAAAGAGAACGTGTACGTGAAAATTGGACATGTGAGTAGGGTCTAACTCAGATCTGATAGCTGTCCAAGAAACTGTATCCAGTTAAGAGATATCATCTTCAGCTTTAGTCTCTGAGGGTTCATTCTAAACTCCAGCCTTCGGCGCCAAGAAAGTGCATACCACTGCTGACTGGGTCAACTAAATAAGCACCAATAACTTAAACAGGTCCTCCCCAAATTGCAAGTTTCCCCTATAAATAAGGGATAACTTGTTGATTGCTGGGGTTGAAGTCTCTGGAACCCCAGCAATTGTGATGATGGAGCTCTGGATCCCTTTGATTGGGGGTTCTTTGTGTCCGCTCCATCATTGTGGGACTGCTAGAAGTTTGTTAGAAGTGTACCTGGCTTTATTTAGCAGTCACATAGACAATGAATAGACTGGAGGCTGAACATGCGCACCTCAGCTCCTTTCAAGATAGGCCTGCAGAGCCCCATTTTCAGGATTCTGGGGCCCCATCCTGAGAATCCAAGTGGTGAGACTCCCAAAGATACCCTTTCCGGAGGTCAGGGCATAACTTGCAATTTTGTGAAATTATTATGTCGCTTTAATAACAGGCTTTACATGATAATATGTACTTTAGTTGAAATATTCATTTGTATAGTAATTGCTCCATCATTTATTATTTAAATGCCATTGTCCCATGGCACCACCCTCTTACAATTCTGCTTTCATATTGTGGCTAGGTGTTAGGGTGTTGGAGCCCCATTGTAACTTCTACAACCACAACAACTACATTTGTCATTTTAATTTTAATACTAATTTCGTTTTTTCGTAAACAAAAAAGAAGGCAAACAAGTAGTTAAATGCTGACTTCAATGTTCATGCAGATGATTTTCACAAGGGATTCTTTATTAGACATCCAATAAACAGACTAGCTAAACAAATTGGATTACTAATTTGCACATACAAAGTTATGTAGCAGGAATGGAAATTTGATGCATAATTACTTAAAAACCTATTGTCTGGTAATAGCTCATTTTAAGTGCTATGTTTCACTGATACATTTCATGCTGAGGTACAATTAATTCACACTTCAGGTTTCAGTTTTTATTTAACCGTGGATAAATCAGAGAATGCTTAATTTATCATAAAAAACAGGGAAAATAGAATCCTACGCTAACGTTAGTGAGTATGAAAAAAGTCTAACAGTTCAGCTTACTGAATCCTCAGGATTTATTAGTTTTAAAATTAAAATTCCTGTACATCGCATAATAGTTTATTTAAACAACCCAAAATGGATGAATATTATCAATTGTTACTGTTTGCCTGATTGTTTAGGGCAACCAATGTCTTGTTAGGGGGGCATGAATGTAAGGAATCATTCAGACGTTCATGTACATGTTCAATCTGTGTTTTTGACAGAACACATATCCATTGAAATCTATGGCAGTGTTTACATGACCCTTTTCTGCAGACCAATTGGCCACAAAAGAAAAAGAGACATGACTATTTTTTATCCTTTTGATGGATCAAGTGAATGAGTCGATCAAAAAAACCGTATACCAAATGGATGCCATCCATGTGTAAGCCGATTGCATACAAGAATAACTAATGCCACACTGACTGATGGTAGAAATTGACAAAATAGTCTTTTTTTTTTACATACGGATAAAAAAAAAACAGATGTCTAAATGAGGCCTAACAGAAGGGATTCCCAAGATATACTCTTATTTTTATTAGTGACATCACCACTGTATCAATATAATAACATTTTGTAATACTAGTAGTACACTGTATGAAGGAAATATGTCACTACTGCAAATTAAATTAGCATTTTCCCAGCAGTTATGTCACTACTATAAAATAAGAATTATATTTAACTAGCCCACAGATAAGCCATGAAAATTGCTAAGAATGGACAAAAATCTGAGCACATTTGTAATAAAATACCATAGCTGAGACACACCCAAATACTAATTATACCAACAAAAAGCGACAAAATGGTGCACTGAGGTCTCCTAAATAAATGACAAAAAAAATTAGAGGACCACATATGTAAATATATAGTAAAGCTTGTAAGTTGTTTAGTATGCTTCCCAGTGCCTGCAGTATATATCACAGTGGAGAGTACAAAAATGAAGTGTACAATTAAAAGCACTTACATCATGTGATGATGAGAAGACCTAATTGATGTGTGTTCCTGGCGCCCCTACTTGTGTTTCACCCTAGCTTTCACACAAACTTTACTGAAAATATATAAGTTAAAAATATTAAAAAACAATTACCGTAAATTAATCCACACAATGATAAGGAGGTGGGACAGCTAAATAAATCACTGATTGAGGACCTTTAAACTCAAAAGACTCCACTAATTAAACAAAAATCACTGACTTCGGTGGAATCCCCAATTAAAAATTAACTTTTATTTTTAAAATATAAAAATAAATAAAAAATGTTATCTATTGAATGTAGAAGTTAATTTTTAATTGGGGACAACTAAATACCCTTAGGGCTCGTGCAGACGACCATATTTTCGGTCCGAGTGCGATCCGACAAAACACATCATACCAATGTTATTCTAAGGGCCGTGCACCTGTCAGACTTTTTTTCTATGAAAAGATCTCGGCATGCCCGAGTTTGATCCGATATCCGGATCGCACTCGGCCATGCAATTAAATGAGTCCCTGGAAAACTTCTGACTGCACTTGGATGAAAAAAATGTTTTCTACATCACATCCGAGAGAATGGGATCTCACTATGCTGACACTCTGATCATATTGTGATCAGAGTTTAATCAGAGTGTGATTTGCATAATTGACCTGATTCTCTCAGATGAGAGAATATACACTCATGTGACCCCAGCTTTATAGGTATAAATATAAGGGTAGGAGCATGTGAAAGTAGTAACACAATCAAAAGAATACAATTCACAAAATGCCCATAAACAGACATAGTTAATATAGAAATATGTTATGAATTCAACAATAAGCCATGATTCTAATGATCAATACCCATGATGATGAGAGCAACCACACCATAGCCACTAATAATAACCGTAGTGATAATCACAACATTAAATCAATAATCACGAGCACACAGACATAATAACAACCCAGATAGGGGATCAAAGTTCCCACCCCAGTTGATGCTTGTTTCATACAAAGTGCCCACCCAAAGCATTTTGGGTGCTACTACTTAGTCATTTCCATGCCCTATCTATAGGTTACTTGATTATCCATTGCATGAGACTTTATACAGACGCTTTTAGAGTACATTGGTGCTATTAAGAATTAAATTTAGTCAGTAACGCTGTCATTACAATATAATCTGAATAATACTTATTAAACTTTGTCACTATTATAAAATATAACTTATATTTAGACAATATCAATGGAATTATTATATAATGTAAATAATAATCATTGCTACTTTAAAATCTAAACTATATGTAGCAAATTATGCTACTACAACAAAGTCTGAATCTTATGTTCACACAGTGATATCACTCTTAGATTATAACATGTTTTTACAGTAATGTTACTATTATAGGATATAAATTACAGTTAGAAAATAGTGATGTCACTGCTATAAAATAAAAGTTATAGTTAGCCAGTAGTGATGTCATCAGTATAAAATCTGATTAATATTTATAAGGCTAAGTTCTCATGACCGTATAAAAAAAATCGTCCTATTTTCATCCAGAAAAAGCGGACGATTTTTCATTTGTATTGTCATTCGTATGGTATCCGTTTTTATACATATTAAAATTTAGAAGACCAAGTACAGTTTCCTATGTTCAGAATTGCAATAGGTCTGTAGATGTTATACAGATGATCCATAAGGGATCCCATTTTTTGTATAAAAATTTGAACAGCCCTATTGAATAGTATTGGACCAAGTTCTGTCTGTGTGATGTTATGTTTTTCCATAGACAGCACTCGGACTGAAATTATGGCCACGTGAGCAAAGCCTTACAGTAACATCACTTCTGCAGAATCCAATTAGATTTTTTTGGAATAAGTGACGTCACTACAATATACAGTATTATGATTTGTATTCATGAAATGGCGACATAATTGTCATAAAATAGGAACTATATCTTAGATACGAGATTTATTTGAATATTTCAGTGTGCATCAAGGCAAAAAAGATTCAGTTTAGGCTTAGTTGTGCTTAGTTGGGCTGCACTTATTTGCGTATTAGAGTCAAAATAGATATGCAAGGTTTACAGTTTTAAAAAGCATTTTGCATCATTTGTATGTTAGCAGGAAATCACATCATTTGCACCCTGTCTTTTTCCCTATGGCAATGTTCACACAGGTGAGCTTGCCATCCAGTTCCATTACCAAGACAACTAAAAGGAAGGAATTGAGGTGATATTATTCACAGAAATGAGAAGGTAGCGGAGAAGGGGTGGGGATGCTGATCACAACAACTTATTACCCGTGTGCTGCGCCGCAAGAATGTTGTTGCTGTGAAAGTAATGAAATTATCATCACTTCATCAAGCTATAACAAATGTATTACCGGTACTCTTCAGAGCCGGCTTCAGATGCTCACAAACCTTCATTGTTCCCCTGTAAAAAATTATGTGTGGACCTTCTGCTGTTATTACAAGCTTAAAGGGGGTTTCCAGAATTCCCCTTTTTAAGTTACTATTCATGCCCAGTTTGAAAATAACTAACAAAATGAGCTTTGCTCGCTGACCAGTGCTCCAGCACGGCCTCTCCGCCGCTGTCCTCGTCATTGTTGACATGGCTGCATCAATGATATCTCGACTACAGCATGTAACCACTGCAGCTAATCACTGTGTGACGCGCCCCTGGGCCTACTTGGTGTAGCGTTGCGCACGCGGGGACTACCCGGAGCCGGGCCTGTTGGGGGTAGTAGTCTCGTGGCGGTGACCCGGTCCGTGCCCAGGGAGTCAAACTGTGTGGCTGAGTATTAGCAGTAGATGTTGGACGACTACGCCACCCGTTGAATGCAGCTATGGAGCTGCCGCTGCAGGGCAGACCGCTGAGGCCGGTGGAAGGATTGTGCAGCGTGGATGGGATAACCCCCAACGGGAGGGGTATGGCCTCAGGGCAGCCGACGTGGATGATGGGGGTAGCAGGAACCACTCAGAGACGATGCGGTGTAGTTCAGGGTCTTTACTGGTGACATAAATAGACCCTCCCGGAGTACTGGCTAGCGATCGGGGCCTGGTCAGTCTTTGAGCAGATGGGATCTCCCCTGGCCAGGCGGAGTTGTAGGCCTCCCCAACTAATTGTACTCTTCTGGCTACCTTGCTAGAGGCGGGTAAAAGTAGCCCACGTCCCTGAGTGTACCGTGTGGTGCTCACCCGTATGGCCGGTGACTCGGGGCCTTCAAGTGGCTTCCGCTCCACTATGGCGGTGCTGGTCCCACGCGTGTGACCGTGCCTTCGGGTTTCTTGGCCAGAGGACCTGAAATCCCCTGCCGGTCGGTTTCTGCTGCTGGGTAAGCATTAGTCCCCACAGCCTCGGACTCCGGGTCCGGTGGTAACTCTTCAATCAGGGCGAGCTCTTCAGCTGCCAGCCCCTGATTCCTTGTAGCACTGCTCCCACTGAGCTCCTGATCTTTCTTTCCTATAGCTGCTCCTCTTCTTAACTCTCCTTCTTAACTCTCTAACCCTGCCTCAGCCCCAGTTTTATATAGGGGAAGTTCTCCCCCTCCCAGGACTGGGCAGGAGGTGTGGCATGCATAGGATTCCTGACCAAGAGACCTCCCACCTGCTCTCAGACGTAATATCTCTATCACTGTGGAAACCAGACCCCTGGGGTGCCACATGTGCATGCCTGGGAAATAAAAACCCATTTAGGTCAACATCCCATAGCTTTAAAATTTAAAGCACACCAGCATATTTGGTATGGTATCACAAATATACTGAATACAATATTAATGCAAACGTCTGTGTCATGATTTGACAGTAAAATGTGGATCTTTTCAGACCAATTTCTTTCCTAAAACTTAGTGCTTGTAGAAGAAAACTAGAAACAGTTAATCACTAAAAGGTTTTAAAGGGATTGTCCACCTTAACGATATATTTTTTTTAATATTCTTTATTACTTAAATGTATTTACTTTGCCTTTTATAGCCTTTGTGTTGCACTGTCCATTGCTGGATGCGGAATGGGTTAATTTAGAATCTGTCAGTCCGCTATGATGTACTAAAGGGGAATTTGTAAGTCTTTTATCTGTCTTTTTGTGGTCTCCTCTTTGCTGATTTATAACCACATGAAAGTTGAATGTGCAGGAAAAAAAAGTGCCTGCAAAAGCCAAACAGTGAAACATTTTTAATGAAACTCTATTTCAAAAATAATTTTTAACTTCAAATACTTTTGTTTAAGGATAAAACAAATCCCAAAGGTGGACAACCCCTTAAACAACCCCTTTAACAATACACACCACAATGTGTACCCTATTATAAACGGAAGTACAGAAACTTGTGTGCATAAGCTCTAAAGGTCCCATACACATTAGAGATTAGGTGATAGAACCCAAGGAGTTCAGTGGGCCAGACCAACTATCTGATGTGTATTGGAGCCTCCCAATCCCATCCAACATCATCTTTCGGGTTTGTTAAATTTTAATGTCCAATCCTTTTGTGTTTGGAAGCAGTTTGCTCTCCTCTCCCAATTGAACACATATAGATGGAGTAGTCAAAAGAAACAGCTTTTGGAACAACAGTTATTTAAGTTATATGATCATGTTAAAGGCATTGTCCATTATCTAGATATAGATTCCTATTGACTTCAGTAGCAACTGAGCTGCAGTACCAGAGGATGGCTACTACACCATGTACAGAGCAATGCTGCTCCAGTTTCATAAACTGTTAACAAGCAGCTAGAATTGTAAACAGGTGATCATGGGGGTGTTTGGGTGTAGGATAACCTATCCTAAGGATAGGTCATCAACATCTACGTAGTGGACAACCAATTTTAGTCAAATAATAAGGAAGTAGAGAGGACTCTACTGGCTTGACCTTTGCCCAGGATCTCTTGATATGTTACTGAAGACAGTTTATCTTCCTTAACCCAGCAGATATCTAATAAACTGCTGTCATTGGCGAGTCCAACACCAAGAAAGACATGGATCTGCAGGCATATAAACATCACCATGCCATCTATCGGTGAGTAGTCATTTACAAAGTAACAAAAGCAGCACATAATTACTTTAACTTGAGGAAACGGTAAGCAAGCTGAAATAACACATCCCATAAAGACCTTTGCCTGTAATTAAGGATTAATGTTGCAAATATATATATATATATACAGTACAGACCAAAAGTTTGGACACACCTCATTTAAAGATTTTTCTGTATTTTCATGACTATGAAAATTGTACATTCACACTGAAGGCATCAAAACTGAATTAACACATGTGGAATTATATACTTAACAAAAAAGTGTGAAACAACTGAAAATATGTCTTATATTCTAGGTTCTTCAAAGTAGCCACCTTTTGCTTTGATGACTGCTTTGCACACTCTTGGCATTCTCTTGATGAGCTTCAAGTGGTAGTCACCAGAAATAGTTTTCACTTCACAGGTGTGCCCTGTCAGGTGTAATAAGTGGGATTTCTTGCCTTATAAATGGGGTTGGGACCATCAGTTGTGTTGTGCAGAAGTCTGGTGGATACACAGCTGATAGTCCTACTGAATAGACTGTTAGAATTTGTATTATGGCAAGAAAAAAAGCAGCTAAGTAAAGAAAAACGAGTGGCCATCATTACTTTAAGAAATGAAGGTCAGTCAGTCCGAAAAATTGGGAAACCGTTGAAAGTGTCCCCAAGTGCAGTTGCAAAAACCATCAAGCGCTACAAAGAAACTGGCTCACATAAGGACCGCCCCAGGAAAGGAAGACCAAGAGTCACCTCTGCTTCTGAGGATAAGTTTATCCGAGTCACCAGCCTCAGAAATCTCAGGTTAACAGCAGCTCAGATTAGAGACCAGGTCAATGCCACACAGAGTTCTAGCAGCAGACACATCTCTACAACAACTGTTAAGAGGAGACTTTGTGCAGCAGGCCTTCATGGTAAAATAGCTGCTAGATAACCACTGCTAAGGACAGGCAACAAGCAGAAGAGACTTGTTTGGGCTAAAGAACACAAGGAATGGACATTAGACCAGTGGAAATCTGTGCTTTGCTCCGATGAATCCAAATTTGAGATCTTTGGTTCCAACCACCATGTCTTTGTGTGACACAGAAAAGGTGAACGGATGGACTCTACATGTCTGGTTCCCACCGTGAAGCATGGAGGAGGAGGTGTGATGGTGTGGGGGTGCTTTGCTGGTGACACTGTTGGGGATTTATTCAAAATTGAAGGCATACTGAACCAGCATGGCTACCACAGCATCTTGCAGCGACATGCTATTCCATCCGGTTTGCGTTTAGTTGGATCATCATTTATTTTTCATCAGGACAATGACCCCAAACACACCTCCAGCCTGTGTAAAGACTATTTGACCAAGAAGGAGAGTGATGGGGTGCTACGCCAGATGACCTGGCCTCCACAGTCACCAGACCTGAGCCCAATTGAGATGGTTTGGGGTGAGCTGGACCGCAGAGTGAAGGCAAAAGGGCCAACAAGTGCTAAGCATCTCTGGGAACTCCTTCAAGATTGTTGGAAGACCATTTCCGGCGACTACCTCTTGAAGCTCATCAAGAGAATGCCAAGAGTGTGCAAAGCAGTCATCAAAGCAAAAGGTGGCTACTTTGAAGAACCTAGAATATAAGACATATTTTCAGTTGTTTCACACTTTTTTGTTAAGTATATAATTCCACATGCGTTAATTCATAGTTTTGATGCCTACAGTGTGAATGTACAATTTTCATAGTCTTGAAAATACAGAAAAATCTTTAAATGAGAAAATGTGTCCAAACTTTTGGTCTGTACTATATATATATATATATATATATATATATATATATATATATATATACATATATATACATATACATACATACATACAGCGGGTACGGAAAGTATTCAGACCCCTTTACATTTTTCACTCTTTGTTTCATTGCAGCCATTTGGTAAATTATAAAAAGTAATTTTTTTTCTCATTAAAGTACACTCTGCACCCCATCTTGACTGAAAAAAAAGAAATGTAGAAGTTTTTGCAAATTTATTAAAAAAGAAAAACTGAAATATCACATGGTCATAAGTATTTAGACCCTTTGCTCAGACACTCATATTTAAGTCACATGCTGTCCATTTCCTTGTGATCCTCCTTGACATGGTTCTACTTCTTCATTGGAGTCCAGGTGTGTTTAATTAAACTGATAGGACTTGATTTGGAAAGGCACACACCTGTCTATATAAGACCTCATAGCTCACAGTGCATGTCAGACCAAATGAGAATCATGAGCTCAAAGGAACTACCCAAGGAGCTCATAGACAGAATTGTGGCAATGCACAGATCTGGCCAAGGTTATAAAAGAATTTCTGCATTACGCAAGGTTCCTAAGAGCACAGTGGCCTCCATAATCCTTAAATGGAAGAAGTTTGGGACCACCAGAAGTCTTCCTAGACCTGGCCGTCCAGCCAAACTGAGCAATCATGGGAGAAGAGCCTTGGTGAGAGTGGTAAAGAAGAACCCCAAGATCACTGTGGCTGAGGTCCAGAGATGCAGTAGGGAGATGGGAGAAAGTTCCACAAAGTCAACTATCACTGCAGCCCTCCACCAGTCGGGCCTTTATGGCAGAGTGGCCCCACAGAAGCCTCTCCTCAGTGCAAGACATGAAAGCCTACATAGAGTTTGCTCAAAAGCACATAAAGGACTCCCAGACTATGAGAAATAAGATTCTCTTGTCTATTGAGATGAAGATAGAACTTTTTGGTGATATGTGTGGAGAAATCCAGACACTGCTCATCACCTGCCCAATGCAATCCCAACAGTGAAACATGGTGGTGGCAGCATCATGCTTTGGGAGTGTTTTTCAGCTGCAGGGACAGAACGACTGGTTCCAATTGAAGGAAACATGAATGTGGCCAAGTACAGAGATATCCTGGATGAAAACCTCTTCCAGAGTGCTCTTGACCTCAGACTTGGCCGAAGGTTCACCTTCCAACAAGACAATGACCCTAAACACACAGCTAAAATAACAAAGCAGTTGCTTCAGAACAACTCTGTGACCATTCTTGACTGGCCCAGCCAGAGCCCTGACCTAAACCCAATTGAGCATCTCTGGAGAGATCTGAAAAGGGCTGTCCACCAACGTTCACCATCCAACCTGACGGAACTGGAGAGGATCTGCAAGGAAGAATGGCAGAGGATCCCCAAATCCAGGTGTGAAAAACTTGTTGCATCATTTCCAAGAAGACTCATGGCTGTACTAGCTCAAAAGGGTGCATCAACTCAATACTGAGCAAAGGGTCTGAATACTTATGACCATGTGATATTTCCGTTTTTCTTTTTTAATAAATTTGCAAAAATTTCTACATTTCTGTTTTTTTTCAGTCAAGATGGGGTGCAGAGTGTACTTTTATGAGAAAGAAATTAACCTTTTAGAATTTACCAAATGGCTGCAATGAAACAAAGAGTGAAAAATTTAAAGGTGTCTGAATACTTTCCTTACCCACTGTGTATGTATGTGTATATATATACAGACACACACAAGAAAATAAGTATTTGATACACTGCAGATTTTGGAAATTTTCCCACCTACAGAGAATGGAGAACTGTAAGAGGCAGAATCTTAAAAAAAAATCCAGAAAATCACATTGTTTGATTGTTGCATAATTAATTAGCTTTTTATTGCATGAAATAACTATTTGATACAATCGAAAAACAGAACTTAGTATTTGGTACAGAAACCTTTGTTTGCAATTACAGAGGTCAGACGTTTCTTGTAGTTCTTGACCAAGTTTCCACACACTGCAGCAGGGATTTTGGCCCACTCCTCCATACAGACCTTCTCTAGATCTTTCAGATTTCAGGGCTGTTGCTGGGCAACATTGAGTTTCCCTCCAAAGATTTTCTATTGGTTTCAGGTCTAGAGACTGGCTAGGCCACTCCGGGACCTTGAAATGCTTCTTACGGAGCCACTCCTTAGTTGCCCTGGCTGTGTTTTTCAAACTATACAGGAGGACCTGGTCAATGACCTGAAGAGAGCTGGGACCACAGTTTCCAGCATTACTGTTTCTAGCAAACTACACTTTGATGTATGGAGGAGTGGGCCAAAATCCCTGCTGCAGTGTGTGAAAACTTGGTTAAGAACTACAGGAAACATCTGACCTCTAATTGCAATCAAAGGTTTCAGTATCAAATATTAGTATCAAAGGGGTAATGTTTCTCCTTGCGGAGAGTGACATGTTAAGCATGTCAAGGTGAGGAGACTTTTAAGCCGCAATGCTCCTCTGGGAAATATGCAAATTGTCTCTTCAGAGAGGAAGAGAACTAGAACTCTAGGGCCACCTATAGGAAGTAGCAATCCTAAAAGTCCATATTGACTCTCTAATGAGCCTTGTCACATGACTTAGGATAATAGCCAAAATCTCAATTTGTAGACACTGTGTTTCGTGGTACTGCCCCTCATCAGTGCAAAGTGTGAGATTTGGTTTGGCTGGGTGAGAGGCGTCTGACCGGTATCCAAGGGGTAACGTTTCTCCTTGTGGAGAGTGACATGTTAAGCATGTCAAGGTAAGGAGACTTTTAAGCTGCAATTCTCCTCTGGGAAAAATTCAAATTGTCTCATCAGAGAGGAAGAGAACTAGAACTTTGTTGCCACCTACAGGATGTAGCAAAACGTTACCCCTTGGATACTGGACAGACGCCTCTCACCCAGCCAAACCAGATCTCACATTTTGCATTGACAAGGGGCAGTACCCCAAAGCGCAGTGTCTGCAAATTGAAATTTTGGTTTTGGCTTTCATCCTAAGTCATGTGACAAGGCTCGTTAGAGTGTCGATATTGACTTTTAGGATTGCTACTTCCTATAGGTGGCACTAGAGTTCTAGGTATCTTCCTCTCTGAAGAGACAATTTTCACAATACCATATATTAAGTTCTGTTTTTCTATTGTATCAAATACTTATTTCATGCAGTAAAATGCAAATTAATTATATAAAAATCATACAATGTAATTTTTGTGTTTTTATTTTAGATTCTGTCTCTCACAGTTGACGTGTACCTACGATAAAAATTACAGACCTCTCCATTCTTTGTAGATGGGAAAACTTGCAATATCGGCAGTGTATCAAACACTAATTTTCCCCACTATGTCTATCTCTTTGTATAAGATTGCTTTATTAGTTTTGTAAGCTAGCTTTAAATTATATAAAGAATTAGTGTGTAAAAGATGATGTTAAAAACGCATTGCGTATTGATTGCATATGAATGTCATACGGATGTCATGGATGCTAGGTGAGAAAAATCGCATTGTACTCGCATGACACTCATCCTACTTTTCTGGATCAACATCGGACCGATTTGTATATGCTAGTGTGACAACAGCCTAAATGTCATGGAAGAAGAATCAGGTAATTGGATTTTAACTGGTCCTTTTGTTTTCAGTGGAGATAAGATTCATCCAGAGGTGTCTAGCAGAGGCCCACTTTCCACTCGCCATTGAAAACATTTGCACTCTTTTCCAAACCAAGCGTGCATGTGTATAGGGGAGTGAGTCAAAAGGAATAAGGGTGCTTTCACATTGCCTTCCGGCACCCTTTTCGGAGGCCTCATTGAGGCTTACATCTAAACCCCCGGCAAAACGGGATACAATAGTGTTGGCAGAGCAAACGTGCTCTCCGTTGTGCGTCAATTTTGAGTGTGAGCACCTACTGGAGGCGGACACTCAGATGTAGTAGACTGCATCTGAATGTCTGCCTCTAATTGGTTTATATGCCCGAAAATGATGCATGGCAGAGCGCACTTTCACTCTGACAGCACCATTATAGTCTCCTGCCTCGTCGGCGCACATGTCCAAATAATGTTTTTCGGGGGGTTCAGACGTAAGCCCCAACAGGGCCACCGAACAGGTGCCAGGACACAATGTGAAAGCTCCCTAACTTTTAATCGCCATATAAAGTATATACCTGGTTCTGAAAACCTTGTATATTGCTTTACTGGTATAAAGCACCTAAAATAAATGTTATAGTTTAGGTTATGTATGCTGAAGTTGTGTCCAAATTACCATGAGATCTCAATGTATGTTCTAACTGGAAATTATTGTAATTAAAGGTATAGTCTGGTATCTTCCTGTCTGTTGGCTCTTTCACATCTACTTGGTAATAATCTGCATTAGAGAAATGGATCTTACAAAGGATAGTCCTGGCAACTCAGGTAATCTTAGACTGAATAATTACAATTATTATAATTTAATATTAAAATTTGGGTAATGTTTTTCACTAAAAAAAAATCATAGACTAAGTACTGCTACTGCTACTTCTTTGTGCAAATGACCCATTTTTTCAGATGAGTGCTATCCATGGTTTTCACGGATAGCAGTTATCCCCATGTCATTTTATGGGGCTGTGCACATGTTTGATACTTTCCTGGGACGAAACCAAGTAAAAAATCGACTGCGGTTCGATTATCATGGATTGACAGAATGGAGAAGGTGTAGTAACTTTTTTTTCTCTCCACCTCTGAGAAAAATTGATGCCGCTCTGATCAAATCTGATCAGAGTATTTGGCTGTTTTTCTCGGTTTTGGAGACATCATTCGTACGAATCTACCCTAATAATATTTTAACTACCATGGGCCTCCTTAATGGAAACATATATGTTTCTAATGTAACCCTAATATATATTTGCAGGTGACAGATCAAATGTCATTCCTAATATACCATCTTTATAAATTTGGATCCCCCCCAATAATTCTTGTGGCGTCCTTTGGTGACTACATTATTTAAATTAAATTTTGTTTATTTTTATTTTTATAAGCTACATGATTTTCATTAATGATAGTACATTTTTGAAAAGTTTGAATTACTATTTTAACCCCTTCACCCCGAAGCCTGTTTTCACCTTCATGACCAGCCCAATTTTTTTAATTCTGACCAGTGTCTTTTTATGAGGTAATAACTCTGGAACGCTTCAACGGATCCCGGTGATTCTGAGAATTTTTTTTCATGACATATTGTACTTCATAATAGTGGTAAAATTTATTTCATATGACTTGCGTTTATTTGTGAAAAAAATGGAAACTTTGCGAAAATTGTGAAAATTTTGCAGTTTTCAAACTTTTAATCTTTATGCCCTTAAATCAGAGAGTCATGTCACACAAAATAGTTAATAAATAACATTTCCCACATGTCTACTTTACATCAGCACAGTTTATTTTTGGTAGGAAGTTATAAGGGTTAAAAGTTGACCAGCGATTTCTCATTTTTCCAACAAAATTTACCTAACCATTTTTTTAGGGACCACATCACATTTGAAGTGGCTTTGAAGGGTCTATATGACAGAAAATACCAAAAAATAACACCAGTCTAAGAGCTGCACCCCTCAAGGTGCTCAAAACTTCATTCAAGAAGTTTATTAACCCTTCAGGTGCTTCACAGGAATTAATGGAATGTTGAAGGAAAAAATAAACATTTTACCTTTTTTTCACAAAATTTTTACTTCCGACCCAATTTTTTTTACTTTTACAAGGGTAACAGGAGAAAATGAACCCCAAAATTTGTTGTGCAACTTCTCATGTGGGGGGAAACCACGGTTTGGGCGCACGGCAGGGCTCAGAAGGGAATGAGCGCCATTTGGCTTTTTGAATGTAAAATTTGCTGGCATAATTAACGGATGACATGTCACATTTGGTGGGCCACTCATGTTCCTAAACAGTGGAAACCCCCCACAACTGACAGCATTTTGGAAACTAGACCGCTCAGGGACCTTATCTAGATGTGTAGTGAGCACCTTGAACCCCCAGGTGCTTCACAGAGGTTTAGAACAATGAGCCATGAAAATAAAACACATTTTTCCCATAAGAATGTTTTTTAGCACAAAATTTTGCATTTTCACAAGAGTAACAGGAGAAAATGGACCCAAAAATTTGTTGTGCAATTTCTCCTGAGTATGCAGATACCCCATATCTGGTTGAAAACTACTTTTGAGGCATTGTGCAAAGCTCAGAAGGGAAGAATATTGGAGTTTAGATTTTGCTGGACTGGTTTGAGGATGTCATATCACATTAGCAGAGCCCCTGAGGTGCCAGATCAGCTGAATCCCCATAAGTGATCCCATTTTACAAACTACACCTCTCAATGAATTCATCTAGGGGTGCAGTGATCATGTTGACACCACAGGTGTGTCACAGAATTTTATACCATTGGGCAGGGAAGAAAAAATAAATACATTTTTACCACAAAAATTTTGTTTTAGCCCCAGATTTTACCATTTCACTCTGAGAAATGGGTAAATTGGCACCAAAATTTGTTCCACAATTTCTGCTGAATGTAGGAATACACCATATGTGGCTGTACAGTACTGCTTAGCCACATGGCAAGACTCCCGAGGGACGCAGCACTTTTTGCCTCCTGGAGCACAGATTTTCCTAGAATAGTTTGCGCACTCCATATATAGAGCCCCTACGTGCTAGAAGAGCAGAATCCCCCTCAAGTGGCCCCATTTAAGATAAGATAAGATAAGATATACTTTATTTATCCCGGAGGAAATTGCGGTATCACAGCAGCAGAACACAGATCTCGAACATGACACATATGATAACATAACATTTGGAATGCTTTAGACATTGCTTTTCAGACATTTGTTAAACACCCCCATAGCTGTTGGAACAAACGATCTCCTGTATTTTTCCTTTTTACACCTTAGTTGTATTAGGCGATTGCTGAATGTGCTCTTCTGTTTCGCAAACAGTTCATAAAGCGGGTGTGTGTTGTTGCCCATTATAGCTCTGCACTTCTTCTTAATCCTATCCTCTACCACCTCTTCAAAAGTCCCAAGCTGTAGGCCCACCGTCGCGCTAGCCTTCTTTATAAGTTTGTTGAGCTTGTTGGCGTCAGCAACACGCACACTGTTACCCCAGCAAATTATTGCCGCAAAGGTGGCACTAGCCACAATGGATTGGTAGAACACCTCAAGCATTTTGCCACACACATTAAAAGACCTTAACTTCCTTAGGAAGTACAATCTACTCATCCCCTTCTTGTAGACCTTCCCCATGTGGCACTTCCAGTCTAGCTTGCTATCCAGGTAAACCCCCAAATATTTGAAACTGTCCACCATCTCCACATCCTGACCGTCAATGGTAACAGGTAGGCATACCTTCTTGCACCTTCCATAGCTCATCACCAACTCCCTGGTTTTCTTAACATTTAGTTCTAGATGGTTAGCCTGGCACCATACTACAAAGTCCGCAACCACCCTTCTATATTCCTCTTCATCCTGGTCCTTCCCAATACCGCCAACTATCACAGAGTCATCCGAGTACTTCTGGAGGTGACAACGGTCTGATTTATACTGAAAGTCAGCTGTGTACAATGTAAAGAGGAATGGCGATAGCACTGTTCCCTGCGGGGCTCCGACACTGCTCAGTACACTATCTGATGTAGCCGTCCCCCACCTAACAAACTGTGGCCTATCCGACAGGTAGTCAATTATCCAATTCACAAGTCCCTCATCCACCGCCATTTTAATCAACTTTCCACGCAGTAAGAGTGGCTGTAATGTGTTGAACGCACTAGAGAAATCAAAGAACAAAGCACGCACTGTGGTTCCATCATTGTCCAAAAAGGAATGTACTGTTTGTAGCAGAGACGCTACAGCATCGTCCACCCCCAGTCCCTCATCAGTATGCGCCATCACCCTCGGACACAAGTGAGCAAGTACTATTCTCTCCAAGGACTTCATCGCATGCGATGTTAAGGCCACCGGTCTATAGTCCCCCGGGGAAGGTAGTCTTGGGAACCGGCACCAGGCAGGAAGTCTTCCATAGCACTGGTACTCTCTTTGATTGTAAGCTCTGGTTAAAGAGATGCTGGAAGATAGTACACAACTCATTTGCACACACTCTGAGGACACGTGGACTGAGACCGTCAGGCCCTGCTGCTTTGCCAATGGCCAGCTTACTAAACTGGTCCCTCACGTCATTTTTGGAGACCGAGAAATGATCTATTTCACCCCCTGTTAATTTAGCTAGTTGTTCCCCGGCCTCCTCCCCCTTCCCTGCTGCTACCGCACCTTTATTGCTGAATCTATTGAAGAACTCATTCATTTCATTAGCCATTCTAAGTCCACCACCCCCTGCTCCGACCTTGCCTTAAACCCAGTCACTAGCTTCATTCCAGCCCACACCTCTCTGGAGCTTTTTTGTGCAAATTGATTTTCTAATTTAACTCTGAATGCCTCACGGGCAATCTTAATTTTCCCCTTTAGGTCTCGCTGTATAATTTTCAATGCCTCCTTGTCCTTCCTTTTAAAAGCCAGTTTTTTTAGGAAATGATACTCCTTGGTGAATTTATCTACAGGGTGTAGTGACAATTTTGACTCCATGGGTGTTTTCCAGAAACAAGCAGCAGTGGATGTTGCTAAGTGAAGATTGCAAACTGCCATTGTAGTGACCAGTACACTGTAGTGGTAGTGACCAGTACGTTGTAGTGACCAGTACGTTATGCCCAGTTCGTTCTTCTGGAGACATGCACCCGTAAATTTGGCAGGCTCTCATCGCTACAGGAATGCCAAACATTATATGCAGGAGGATGGCTTCATAGTTCCCTTTACACAGTATGATTCCCTCTAGCCCCATAGATAGTGTGATGGCCCCATAGCCACCTAGATACAGTATAATGTCCTATAGCCACCTATACACAGTATAATGTCCTATAGCCACCTATACACAGTATAATGGCCCAAAGTCCTTTTTACATAGTATGATGCCCCATAGACTCCTATATACAGAATGATGGCTTATAGCCCCCTATACAAAGTATGATTCACCACACCTATGCACAGAATGATGTAAAATAACTTCCTATACAATATGATTCCCTTGCCGCGCCATATACACAGTATGATGCCCCATAGCCTCCTTACATGTAGTATGATGCCCCATTAGCTCCTATACTCCGTATAATGCGCCCACTGCCCCCATATACACAGTATGATGCTTCATAGTACACAGTGTGATGTTCCATACACCCCTATATACAGTATTGTGCCCCATATTCTCACAATTGAATCTCAGGCCCTATATTAAAAATAAAGAAAATAATGTTTATACTCCCCTAATTCTGGTTCCCCATCAATCGCAACCTCTTCCAACTTGTCTAGCAATGGGTCGGTGGTGACATCACTGCATCCCCTAAATGGTGTCTGCCTCCAACAGGCCACAGGTCAAAAGCTGCCTGTGTCCTGAGGCCACCGATACTGTTAAAAGGTTTTCAGGCTGATGCAGACCCCGGACAGCTAGTGCAGTCCTGGCTGGCTATGTATTCGAGCTGAAACATGGCTGAAGATCTATGTATAGCGGGGGCCTTACAAGCACTGGTCAAGCAGAAATCTGTAATGTATTTCCAAGCTAACTCCTTGGCCAATTATGGCCTTTATGGCAGACCATTTATTTTACCATTTATTATCACATTACAGGAGCCATATCTTTTCTATTTTTTTTTTTTTTTTTTTTTTTTGTGAAATAGTCCCACAAAGATGTTTTTTTTCAGGATGTATTATATTTGTCAGTGGAATAATTTTGGTGTGCATTAAACTTGTTAACAAACTTTTATTAGCTCTTGATGGGAAGAAGTATAAACAAAACAATTCTACCACAGTTTTTTTTGAGCATTACATTTTTTACTATTCAGTGTGTTGCAACAATGAAGTGTTAACTTCCTTTTTTTTGGTCAATATAAATATGGTGAGACTAAATGTATATAACTTTATTCATGTTTTATTGTTTTGTATAATAAGTACACACTTACAAAATTAATCACTTGTTTTAGTCCAGCCATATTCTGAGGGCCCTAAACTCTTACATTTTCCGTCAGCGGAGCTGTATGATGGCTTATTTTATTATGGCATTTACGATGCACAATATATGATAATATGCATTGCATTAAGGGTTATTATTAAGGGGGTAATCCAAGTTTATCACGAAAGTCTGCAGTCACTCTATGTATACAAGTGGCCAGGAGCACCCATATTGGCAGACTCACCGCCTGCTATGGAGAATAGAAAAAAAGACGTTGAAGCTGGTAGGAAGAAACGCTAGGATGTCAAAATGAAGGGCAAACAGTCCATGAGCTAAAATTAAAAAGTAAGCCAAAGCAGCTCACCAGTAACCCCATAGGAGTGAAATGTGGAAAATGCAAAAGGTAAAAGCTGGTGATAAACAGCGCTAAGGCATATAAAATTCAGCAATTACTACCTTTATGTTATGGAGAATACACACAGAGCGCAGTGCACACCATGTGAGGTTTCACAAGTCTGCAGTCATGAAGAGTGACTGCAAACTTTCATGATAAACCTGGACAACCCCTTTGACAGCAATACCAAATATGTTTTGTTTTGGCTGGGGTTTGTTTTTAGTTTTTCAATTAAACCATTTTTATTATTGGAACTGGCATATGGGATTTATTTTATTGATATATATTCTTTCACACTTAAAACATTTTTTTTTACAATACTTAGTGGTCCCACGTGGGGACTTAAACATACGATCCTTTGATCGCATTTATGATATATTGCACAAGTTGCAGTACATCATCTTTACCTTATAATTCAGTGCATTATCTTACCTCAGTGTGTGACTGGCAGTTAGCCTCTCAGGCCCCACTTCCAACAGTATCTGACAAACTGAGGTTTATAGCATATACAGAGGTCATTGTTGGGCCTCTTTGTTGCCATAGCACCCATCAGCTCCCCACAATTGCACTGCGGGGGTCCCACAGTGAGTTTTTGTTGAGTTTTTTACACTACATATTTTCGAAAAAATGATGATCTGTAACATCAAAAACTCACAAAAGCTCATCATGGGAACATAGCCTTAGAGGTGAATTTAGCGGTGGTCATGCGCATGCGCTGCAGCTCTATTTATACAGGGGATTTTTGGATCCCCGTTTCTTCGCATCTTGGAGCCCTCAGCGGTTGAACCACTAATGAGCATCAAATGTTTGTAAAAAGTAAATTTAGGTGAAATCTACTTGCCCTTTGTGCTCTAAACATTCTTCATTCCTAGAAGTTATCTTTGGTGTCAAACATATTGGAAATACTTATTACTATTATGATCATAATTGCAATATAGTCAAATGAGAGTTGGTCCAGATTGGTGACATTTTCAACAGAAATTTGCAATACATTAAGATTGATGCTATATTGTTGTACAATAAGAATGATCATGTATCTGTTCCCTCCTTTATGTTTCGTAGTTGTGCAGTTCCTGTTAGCCATCTCCACAACAGCCATCGTTCTCTTCACTGCCTCCTCCTTTTTGAAAATGAAGCAATCTGTGTTGGATCTTAGCTCTGGTTGGACATATCAAAAACAACCCTCAATGAAACACATTGTTCAAGCAGTCAGAAGTCTGAAGTATCACCTTCAAGCCCTGGCAGCATTCATTCTGGTCAACATCTACTTGCTCTTACAGCTTGGTCAGCTGGCTCCAGTCTACCCGAGCAAGACAATGCGCAATGGTAAGCGACCTTCAGTACTGTGCTTTTTGTCATAAATGTTGGATTTAGAAGAGGAAGAATTGCAATAAAATTAAATAAAACCTTTGAAAACAAAACAGAAGCCAACAACGTTATAAAATACCAAAAAAAACAAAAACAAACTATAATTGTCTCTTCAATGTCCTGCAACACAGCACAGAAGCTTTGATAGTGCTCCTGGTCTTTGATTAATAGCTGGCATGTTACCACTGTAGTAGTCATGTGCTGACTACTTGCATCAGAACTCAGTGATAGGAGTCATGAAGTGATGCCAGTAGTACAGCACATGACCACTGCTGCCAATCAATGGCCTCAGCAGTCATCTACCAGCTGCTTGCTAACATAGACTGAAGGGACTAATGGAATCTCTGCACTGTAAGACATTGGAAAGGTGGGCAGTACTTTTTTGCTGCTGTTTTTGCTTTCCACTACAGAAGTCTTATAAGCCCTTTACGCCACGGTCACACATTCAGTATTTGGGCAGTATTTTACATCAGTATTTGTAAGCCAAAACCAGGAGTGGGTGATAAATACAGAAGTGGTGACGGGTTTCTATTATACTTTTCCTCTGATTGTTCCACTCCTGATTTTGTCTTACAAATACTGAGGTAAAATACTGACCAAATACTTGATGTGTGCACGTGGCCTTATACTCTTATTCTGAACCAAAAAAAAGTTTTTTTTGCTGTAACATGAAAATGAAAAACATTAAATATATTTTTATTGAAGTTACCTAATAGAACTGGATGACATTACCTTATTAATAGCTGGCTTTAATGACAGTCTCCTCTAAAATAAAAATAATTTGTAGACACTTTTTTATATATATAAGATTTCTTTATTTGTGAAAATGTTAAAGCATTCTAATAATTTCAGTAAAATTGAAAACATATTGTTTAATTTAGAAGCCACATTTTCAAATTAATTCTGAGCTTAATCCAGACATAGTGGCAGACAATAGTAACAGAGAGCCACTCTTACAGTGGAAAAGCAGGCATGTTGGGTGCTTTACAAAGACTTCCTTTTAATTTCAGTGGGAGCTGTGTAATTTTATATTTGTCTCATAGTGGTGCTGTAAGAAAATGTGTTCTTATTTCCACAGATTATAGCCGATCAATAGCTTGATCCTCTTTTAACCCCTTAAGCCCCGAGGGTGGTTTGCACGTTAATGACCAGGCCAATTTTTACAATTCTGACCACTGTCACTTTATGGGGTAATTACTCTGGAACGCTTCAACGGATCCCCCTGATTCTGAGACTGTTTTTTCGTGACATATTGTACTTCATGATTGTAGTAAAATTTTTTCGATATCACTTGCGTTTATTTGTGAAAAAAACGGAAATTTGGCGAAAATTTTGAAAATTTTGCAATTTTCAAAATTTGAATTTTTATGCCCATAAATCAGAGAGATATGTCACACAAAAGAGTTAATAAATAACATTTCCCACATGTCTACTTTACATCAGCACAATTTTGGAATCAAAATTTTTTTTTTTAGGGAGCTATAAGGGTTAAAAGTTGACCAGCGATTTCTCATTTTTCCAACAAAATTTACAAAACCATTTTTTTAGGGACCACATCACATTTGAAGTCACTTTGAGAGGTCTTTATGACAGAAAATACCCAAAAGTGACACCATTCTAAAAACTTCACCCCTCAAGGTGCTCAAAACCACATTCAAGAACTTTATTAACCCTTCAGGTGCTTCACAGGAATTTTTTGAATGTGGAAGAAAAAAATGAACATTTTAACTTTTTTCACAAAAATGTTACTTTAGACCCAATTTTTTTTATTTTCACAGAGGTAACAAGAAAAAATGGACCCCAAAATTTGTTGTGCAATTTCCCCTGGGCACGCAGATACCCAATATGTGGGGAAAAAACACTGTTTGGGCGCACGGCAGGGCTCGGAAGGGAAGGAGCGCCATTTGACTTTTTGATTGTAAAATTTGCTTGAATAATTAGCGGACGCCATGTTGTGTTTGGAGAGCCCCTGTGTGCCCAAACATTGGAGCTCCCCCACAAGTGACCCCATTTTGGAAATTAGACCCCCCAAGGCACCTATCTAGATGCATAGTGAGCACTTGGAACCCCCAGGTGCTTCACAAATTGATTCGTAAAAATGAAAAAGTGAAAAAAAAAACACTTTTTCATTTTTATGAATCAATTTGTGAAGCACCTGGGGGTTCCAAGTGCTCACTATGCATCTAGATAGGTGCCTTGGGGGGTCTAGTTTCCAAAATGGGGTCACTTGTGGGAGAGCTCCAATGTTTGTGCACGCAGTAGCTCTCCAAACGCAACATGACGTCCGCTAACAATTTGAGCCGATTTTCCATTCAATTTGTTAGCGGACACCATGTCGCGTTTGGAGAGCCCGTGATGTGCCTAAACAGTGGAGCTCCCCCACAAGTGACCCCATTTTGGAAACTATACCCCTCAAGGATTTTATTAAGGTGTATAGTGAACATTTTGAACCCAGAGGTACGACACAGAATTTGTTTACATTAGGTCATCATATTGAATAAGTTATCATTAGTCTTGAGCGCAAATGCTCGCTACTTGAGTTTGCATCGGGTACTCAGGTATGCACCATGTACAGCGTGTGCTCGAGTGACATGCTCGAGTCCCTGCTCCGCATGTTTCACGGTTATTAGACACCCAAAAAAAAACATGCGGGGATCGCTCGTGCATGGCAGGCAATCCCCGTAAAGTTTTTTTGGCCGCGAAGCATATGGGGCAGAGACTCGAGCATGTCACTCAAATACCCACGATACTCAATGCATACCAGAGCACCCGATGCAAACTCAAGTAGCGAGCACTTGCGCTCAACACTAGTCGCCATATCGTCATCTTTTTTCTTACTTTTGAAAAAAATCCCAACCCCATCACAACCCTAACCCCAACCCTAACCCCAACCCCAGCCCTAACCGTAGCACAACCCTAACCGTAGCACAACCCTAACCCCAAACCCAGCCCTAACCCTAGCCCAATCCTAACCCAAGAGTTTATTTTTGACGCCGTTCCTCGTGCGGTATAAGTGATTAGACGACTTTATTCTTCGGGTCGGTGTGATTACAGCAATACCAGAATCATATGGGGTTTTTATGACTGACAGCTGTCACACACAAAAAGACGCATTTTTTGTAAAATCTAGTTTTTGCATCGCCATATTTTGAGAGCTATAATTTTTCCAGATTTTGGCAGACAGTCATGTGACGGCTCGTTTTTTGCGGTATGAGTTGACGTTGTTATTGGTGCCATTTTCAGGCACGTGACATTTTTTGATCGCTTTCTATTCCGATTTTTGGGAGGCAGAATAAACAAAAAACAACAATTCAGGAATTGTTGTTTTTTTTTTATTCTGTTCCGCGTGTGGTAAAAGTGATAAGGCAGCTTTATTCTTCGGGTCAGTACGTTTACAGCGGTACCACATATATATCGTTTTTCTATGTTTTGCACTTTTACACAATAAAAGCAATTTTATAGAAAAAAATATTTTTTAGCATAGCTTTATTCTGAGAGCTATAACTTTTTTATTTTTCGGCTGATGGAGCTGTATGTCAGCTTGTTTTTTGCGGGACGAGATGACGTTTTCAGCGGTGCCATTTTTATTTATATTCGTCTTTTTGATCGCGTGTTATTCCATTTTTTATTTGGCGGTATGGTGATAAAGCATTGTTTTTTGCTTCGTTTTCTTTTTTTTTTTTTTTACTGTGTTCACTGAAGGGGTTAACTAGTGGGACAGTTTTATAGGTCAGGTTGTTCCGGACGCGGCGATACCAAATATGTGTACTTTTATTGTTTTTTTTGTTTTTTTTTATAATAATATTTATTGATGGGTACATTATATTTTTATTTTTGGTGGATTATTTTATTTATTTATTTGTTATATTTTTGCAATTTTATTTATTTTTTTTTTTTCACTTTCTGATAGTTTTTATACTTTATTACTTTGTCCCACTATGGGACTTTCACTTTTTTTTCTCTGATCGCCTGCATGGCATAGGAATGCAACACCATCCCTGTGTCATACAGGCTATCAGCGCTGCACAGTGAGAAGATTGTTTGGAGATGCACTGCGCATGTCCAAACAATCTTCCTGCTGTTTGGTGACCAGGATGTTGTCATGACGACATCGGGTCGTCATGGCAACACCCGGGAAGCCTTTGCAGACAGCGCTGAAAGCCGGAAGAGGAGGTGAGTATCTGCGATCACCTCCCCTTGCCCCCGCAATGCTGCGATCGGCTGCGATCGACTTCGATCGCAGCATCGCAGGGGTTAATGTGCTGGGAGCGGTGCAGGACCGCTCCCTGCACATAGTACCGGGTGTCAGCTGTGACAATCAGCTGACACCCGGCGGCGATCGCGCCCGCACAGCCTGTGTGCGCGCGCGATCGCGATGACGTACTAATACGGGTCTGGCTCTTAAGTCCCAGGGCACAGACGCGTATTAGTACGTCAGATGTTATTAAGGGGTTAAAGGGGTTTTCCCTCGAACAAAAGTACATTTTAATCAACAGATCTTGGAATAAAAATACATTCCACAATTGAATGTATTTAAATAAAATGTTCCTGTGCTGAGATAATCTTATAAATGTGCCCCTGCTGTGTACTGTGAAATGGCTGTGTCTTACTGTGCAGGAACAGGTCGGATATACCACAGCTCCTGGGCAGGGGAGGAAGCAAAAGAGTATACAGATATTACAGCACAGGATCACAGCTGATTCTTTCTTTGAGGTAAAATATTGTTTAAAAACAGACAGTGAAATGTTTTACTCACAAAAAGAATCAGCTGTGATCCCGTGCTGTAATGTCTGTATACTCTTCTGCCTCCTCCCCTGTCCACGAGATGTAGTATGATCAGACCATGTCCCTGCACAGTCAGACACGGCCATTACACAGTACACAGCAGGGGCACATTTATAAGATTATCTCAGCACAGGAACATTATTTTTAAACACATCCAATTGTGGAAATTATTATTATTCCAAGATCTATTGTTTAAAATGTACTTTTGTTTGTGGGAAAACCCCTTTAACCCCTTAACAACATCTGACGTACTAATACGCGTCTGTGCCCTGGGACTTAAGAGCCAGACCCGTATTAGTACGTCATGGCGATCGCGCGCGCACACAGGCTGTGCAGGCGCGATCGCCGCCGGGTGTCAGCTGATTGTCACAGCTGACACCCGATACTATGTGCAGGGAGCGGTCCTGCACCGCTCTCAGCACATTAACCCCCGCGATGCTGCGATCGAAGTCGATCGCAGCATTGCGGTGGGAAGGGGAGGTGATCGCAGATACCTCCTCTTCCGGCTTCCAGCACTGTCTCACGCGGCTTCCCGGGTGTTGCCATGACGACCCGATGTCGTCATGACAACATCCGGGTCACCAGACAAGCAGGAAGATTGTTTGGACATGCGCAGTGCATCTCCAAACAATCTTCTCCCTGTCCAGCGCTGATAGCCTGCATGGCACAGGGATGGTGCTGCATTCCTGTGCCATGCAGGCGATCAGAGAAAGAAAAGTGAAAGTCCCATAGTGGGACAAAGTAATAAAGCATATAAACTTTCAGAAAGTGAAAAAAAAAAATTCAAAAAAATTAAAAAAAATATAAAAAAAAATAAATAAATAATCCACCAAAAATAAAAATATAATGTACCCATCAATAAATATTATTATAAAAAAAAAAAACAAACAAACAATAAAAGTACACATATTTGGTATCGCCGCGTCCGGAACAACCTGACCTATAAAACTGTCCCACTAGTTAACCCCTTCAGTGAACACGGTAAAAAAAAAAAAAAAAAAAAAAACCGAAGCAAAAAACAATGCTTTATCACCATACCGCCAAACAAAAAATGGAATAACACGCGATCAAAAAGACAAATATAAATAAAAATGGTACCGCTGAAAACGTCATCTCGTCCCGCAAAAAATAAGCTGACATACAGCTCCATCAGCCAAAAAATAAAAAAGTTATAGCTCTCAGAATAAAGCTATGCTAAAAATAATTTTTTCTATAAAATTGCTTTTATTATGTAAAAGTGCAAAACATAGAAAAACGATATAAATGTGGTACCGCTGTAAACGTACTGACCCGAAGAATAAAGCTGCCTTATCAATTTTACCACTCGCGGAACAGAATTAAAAAAAAAAAAAAAAAACAATTCCTGAATTGTTGGTTTTTGTTTATTCTGCCTCCCAAAAATCAGAATAGAAAGCGATCAAAAAATGTCACATGCCTGAAAATGGCACCAATAACAACGTCAACTCATCCCGCAAAAAAACAAGCCATCACATGACTGTCTGCCAAAATCTGGAAAAATTATAGCTCTCAAAATATGGCGATGCAAAAACTAGATTTTACAAAAAATGTGTCTATTAGTGTGTGACAGCTGTCAGTCATAAAAACCCCATATGATTCTGGTATTGCTGTAATCACACCGACCCGAAGAATAAAGTCGTCTAATCACTTATACCGCACAAGGAACGGCGTCAAAAATAAACTCTCGGGTTAGGGTTGGGCTAGGGTTAGGGCTGGGTTTGGGGTTAGGGTTGGGATTTTTTTCAAAAGTAAGAAAAAAAGATGACGATATGGCGACTAGTGTTGAGCGCAAGTGCTCGCTACTTGAGTTTGCATCGGGTGCTCTGGTATGCATTGAGTATCGTGGGTATTTGAGTGTCATGCTCGAGTCTCCGCCCCATATGCTTCGCGGCCAAAAAAACTTTACGGGGATTGCCTGCCATGCACGAGCGATCCCCGCATGTTTTTTTTTGGGTGTCTAATAACCGTGAAACATGCGGAGCAGGGACTCGAGCATGTCACTCGAGCACACGTTGTACATGGTGCATACCTGAGTACCCGATGCAAACTCAAGTAGCGAGCACTTGCGCTCAAGACTAATGACAACTTATTCAATATGATGACCTAATGTTATCAAATTCTGTGTCGTACCTCTGGGTTCAAAATGTTCACTATACACCTTAATAAAATCCTTGAGGGGTATAGTTTCCAAAATGGGGTCACTTGTGGGGGAGCTCCACTGTTTAGGCACATCACGGGCTCTCCAAACGCGACATGGTGTCCGCTAACAAATTGAATGGAAAATCGGCTCAAATTGTTAGCGGACGCCATGTTGCGTTTGGAGAGGCCCTGTGTGCCCAAACATTGGAGCTCCCCCACAAGTGACCCCATTTTGGAAACTAGACCCCCTAAGGCACCTATCTAGATGCATAGTGAGCACTTGGAACCCCCAGGTGCTTCACAAATTGATTCATAAAAATGAAAAAGTGTGTTTTTTTCACTTTTTCATTTTTATGAATCAATTTGAGCCGACAATTTGTTAGCGGACACCATGTTGCATTTGGAGAGTCCCTGTGTGCCCAAACATTGGAGCTCCCCCACAAGTGACCCCATTTTGGAAACTAGACCCCCCAAGGCACCTATCTAAATGCATAGTGAGCACTTGGAACCCCTAGGTGCTTCACAAATTGATTCGTAAAAATGAAAAAATGACAAAAAAAACACTTTTTCATTTTTACGAATCAATTTGTGAAGCACCTAGGGGTTCTAAGTGCTCACTATGCATCTAGATAGGTGCCTTGGGGGGTCTAGTTTCCAAAATGGGGTCACTTGTGGGGGAGCACCAATTTTTGGGCACACGGGCTCTCCAAACGCAACATGGTGTCCGCTAATTATTCAAGCAAATTTTACAATCAAAAAGTCAAATGTCGCTCCTTCCCTTCCGAGCCCTGCCGTGCGCCCAAACAGTGTTTTTTCCCCACATATTGGGTATCTGCGTGCCCAGGGGAAATTGCACAACAAATTTTGGGGTCCATTTTTTCTTGTTACCCCTGTGAAAATAAAAAAAATTGGGTCTAAAGTAACATTTTTGTGAAAAAAGTTAAATGTTCATTTTTTTCTTCCACATTCCAAAAATTCCTGTGAAGCACCTGAAGGGTTAATAAAGTTCTTGAATGTGGTTTTGAGCACCTTGAGGGGTGCAGTTTTTAGAATGGTGTCACTTTTGGGTTTTTTCTGTCAGAAAGACCTCTCAAAGTGACTTCAAATGTGATGTGGTCCCTAAAAAAATGGTTTTGTTAATTTTGTTGGAAAAATGAGAAATCGCTGGTCAACTTTTAACCCTTATAGCTCACTAACAAAAAAAAATTTGGGTTCCAAAATTGTGCTGACATAAAGTAGACATGTGGGAAATGTTATTTATTAACTATTTTGTGTGATATATCTCTCTGATTTAAGGGCATAAAAATAAAAATTTTGAAAATTGCAAAATTTTCAAAATTTTTGCCAAATTTCCGTTTTTTTTCACAAATAAACACAAGTGATATCGAAGAAATTTTACCACTATCATGAAGTACAATATGTCACGAAAAAACAATCTCAGAATCAGGAGGATCCGTTGAAGCGTTCCAGAGTAATTACCTCATAAAGTGACAGTGGTCAGAATTGTAAAAATTGGCCTGGTCATTAACGTGCAAACCACCCTCGGGGCTTAAGGGGTTAATAATTTTATTTTTAAGACCCCTTAAATATACTAGTACTAATCACAGAAAATAACCCCTTTAAATAAGCCTTTGACAAAGCATGGTCACAATTAGAGTTTGGTATATTTATTTGAGTGGGATTGAATTCCACTTAAACTTTGCAATCTGTGTATTGGTGTTTTTTTTTAATTCGCTCCACGCAAATTTAGCAAAATGGCTTGCTGCCGTTTTGCTGAACTGTAAAGGGCCAGAAAAAGGTCTAAAATCAAACAACCAAAAAAAACAACAAATACCTCAACGATCAGCTCTCCGGCCACCTCTGCCGCTTGCTCTCCCTTGGGCATTTCAGGCTAGGATGGGACTTCTGTCCACGACTAGGTCCAGGATATCTCTGCACATATGCCTAGCGTGAAGATGCCTGGGGTTTCAACGTGCAGTGGCGGTAAGAAGAGGACCAAACAGGGAACAGTGAGCATCATTGAACATAATCTTTGTCATATTTTCAAATATATTTTATTGCTTTTATGATTTGTTTTCTATAGATACTGCACACCTAGAGTGGGACGGACAAGAAAGAAACAGCTCAGAGACTGAGACTGTAGTTCTGCCTCTACCATCCTTCAAGATCTTACCGTTCATGGCATTCTGTGTGAACTTTGCTGTTCCCTTGGTCTTCTATACAATGGAGGAATCAGAACCAGTATGGCAGAAGCAACACTTTTGGGGATTTTACTATTCTGTTCTTTTGCTTCTTTCCACAGTAAAATATCTGTCCTCTGCAGTTACTTTTTATGTAATAAGTCTACAAGCCCAGCAGTCTCCACAAATTTTTATTTTTCAAGGGGTTACAACTTGGCTTCCACCTTTGTATGCATCAGCAGCAATTTCTTTATTTCTTCATTCATTTTTCCTGAAAATATATATGGAAATGAGATTTAAAACTGCAGTATCAGGCTCTCCAGCATCAAATCTTACCCTAAGAAGAAAAGTCAGTACTAGCCCCTCTCCATTCGGGGTTATTGCAACTACTTTTCTTGTTATAGGCAGTGAAGTCCCATTTTTATTGCACTTGGTTCATTTTGTGTTACTTTATAGGAAGGAAATATGTATAGTCTATCTGCTGGTTTTCAACTCCGGATTCTGCTTTTTAAGCTTTTGTGCATGCTTGATACTAGGACTCAGGAGAAAGCATCAGGCAAAAAAATGCAGAGGCAAGCAGAAGCAAATAGATAGTGGGATTTGCCTAGCCGCCTCATTCATCTACCAATCTGGATCAGAGACGGCAAACAAAAGATCTGAAAAATGCTAATGTAACACACCAATATTATTTATTAAAAAGTCAAGATTATAAATTCTAGTACAGCTAAAATTACAACAATCCATGGCACAGAGGCCAGACATAGTGCAATTTCCTGCATAAATAATGGATAGGAGATATCTATAGAGAATCCAAAAAGTAATAATTAGCTGAGAAAACGTCTTCCTGACTACATGTTGAGTCAAGTATAGCCCACTGAATATACTCCTGGAGATCACGTCAATGTTTGTCTGCCACATGCGGGGCTGAGTGGTATGAAGACAACACTGCCTCTTCCTCTCACTTTATATATTTTTTATATGTAGTAAGTTAGGATAAAAAATTATTTATGTTAGTAAACACTGGTTCTCTAAGAACATGCACATTTTCATTGCCATTTACAGTATATTACGGTTTGTAAACTCAAGCTATATTGAAAAGTGTTACAGCATTGTCTTTTCCAATAAAATGTGTAACTTTATATCTCCATTTGTTTGCCAGTCAATTGATTCCAGCTGAAATTTTACTTGTGTAAATTGGGAAATTAAATCTATATGCATGATATTTTATTGTAACCAATAATCGTAAAGTCAAATAGACCATTGAAATACCAAGAAGGAAAAGTTGTAGAATTATGGAATCACAGGATCGATGTTGCATGTTAATGATATGCAAATGTTAAATAAATGGAAACACAATGTTCTATTTCTTCAGTATTGAGTATGAGTACCCACAGAAATACAGGCAATTACATGTCTTGGCATGTTATTAATGAAGTTATCAATTGTTGTCTAAAGAATGTTCTGCCACAATGAATACACTTGGGCACACAAATCTTCAAGATCCACTGCTGGCAGCTCCCTTTGCAATTGCCAACCAATGAAGTCCCACATTTTCTTGATAATAGGCAAGTCCAGGGACTCTGCAGGTCAGGGTAGCACGTTTTTAGATAACACAGGCTGCTCACAGTTTCTTTGTCATGTTGTAAAACGTCTCCTGGGATGCTTTGTAGAAATGGCCGTACACTGGTTCCACAACTGATCCATTCTCTACTGCACTGTAAGTAAAATCATTAACATGTCTATGAATCCTATGATTTCCATAATTCTATGACTTTTCCTTCTTGGCGTTGGAATTTCAATGTTGAAAACAGGGCTGTGGAGTCGGTAAGCCAAACCTCCGACTCCTCAATTTCCATGACCACGACTCCCGACTCCCTCATACATGGCTCATGTTTAAGTGATAAATTTACTGTAGCACAGATTCATCTCAGCTAAAAGTCTAGACCCTTAGATCAGGAATAGGACAGACATTTATAGGACATTTCATAACTTTCCCAAATTCTTATGAAAAAATATTCCCCACAAACTGCATTGAACTACTGTACCCAATTTATTATATATTTTAGGAGTTGGAGTCGGTCCATTTTATACCAACTCCGACTCCATCAAAATGGACACCGACTCCACGACTACCACTCCGACTCCACAGCCCTGGTTGAAAAGTATGTATAGGTGATGTATTCCCTGATGAAAATAGATTCTCACGTATTTGCTAAAATTGGAATGGACTTTTGTAGAAAATGAATGATAAAACCATGCAGAAGCAGTGATGTCAGATGTAAAATTGACAAACTAACTAAGCAGTCAACAGAGCAGAAACTAACCTAACCAATAGACATATTCAGGTATGGATTTTTTGCTAAGCCACTTGCTCTTGCAGAGCCAGCGGTTGGCCAATATGACTTCACCATTGACAGAATTTTGTGTACCACCTGATTGCATAGTTTGCAACACAATTGATCTGTCTTTTAAGAATTAGTTACACAAATGCCATAGAGAAAAGTCATAGACCTACTATGGGGCTGTTTGAGAAGTCAGTCGCAGCAACATCCTAGTTTTCCTAACTGTCTACAGACCCCCATACAAATTAAAATAAGGTCGGCGACACTCGACAATATCTTCAGGATTGTCCGACAGTCTAATGCGTATGTGGGCTTCCCAAGCGTCATCTGTTGGAGGACAGAAGGATCCAGTTTGTGAAGGTAATCAGCCTATTTTGTTTCTTCTCCAGGAGATAAGCCAGCCCCCAGAGGAGTCTGTCAGCGGCTCTCTCATAAAGAACACAGAAATACTCTGTGCACTGGAGGTGAGGGGAGCGGGAGGAATATGAAATGAAAGACCCTTTGGGTGGCATTAAACTCTTCATGAACTTGATTTAGGTGTGTGATTGTGTGACAAACTATTCATAAAAGGCAAATATGTCACCCCATGTGCTTTAATATGACATGAAACCCCTTTTAAAAATGGATTTGTGTTCTTTCATGGATTTATACGGTCAGTGCAACTGCAGTATTTCCATTTCCACATTTTTATGAAAAAATTATACAATAAATCAGGCTTTGCTTTACTGTGTTAGTAAATATTAGACGGTTACAGACACCTTAATTATGTAGCGTAATGGAAAGTTTAATAAGTTAAAATAAAGGGTGTATTCTACCAGTGGTTGTACTAAATAATTCAGCGAAAATCTGGCAGTCACTATGTAGAATAAATCAGTTGTTCTCTTTTTCTTTCAGTCACTGGCTGTGGTGTAATGTTTTTATAAGGCTTCAGTATCTTTCTTAGCTCATGCCTTAGGGTTATGGTCCTAAGCACGTTATAGCTTGCACTGCTTATATAAACCAATGTACTGAATGTTTTAACCAGACTTTAGGCACATGTTAATTAGTAATTACAAAACTTAAAATGTTGGAAAAAAAAAATGTAAGCACAAATTAACCCATTCAATAGAAAATTGTGCTTAGGGGATGGACAAGATAGAAATAAAACTGACCTTAACAATCCTGTATGCACAATGGCCTTATGGAAGTGTATTGTAGTGAGTATTCATGGTCTTTAATAGCGGGCACACATGACCGCAGAGCGGCACACAGTGCCGGCTTTGGGAGCAGTGACTATTCCGGCACAGCAGATCACTGTATGAGGGCGCATGGCAGTCACGCCGTGCGCGGCTCACACAGTGTGAACCCTATTGGCAGTAGAGGGACGCCACGCTGGAGGAGAGAGGTGGTGAGTATGATTGTTTATTTTTTTTGTGTGCAGCGTGATGGGGATCAGGGGGGCCAAGAATACCAGGATGAGAGGGGCCATACATACAGGGATGAAGGGTGCCAAGCATACCAGAAATAGGTATGAGGGGGGCCATACATACAGGGATAATAATAATAATAATAATAATAATAATAGTTTATTTTTATAGCGCCAACATATTCCGCAGCACTTTACAAATTTTAGGGGGGACTTATACAGACAATACAGAATAAGCATATCTCATATCAAACGGAGTGAGGGCCCTGCTCGCGAGCTTACAGTCTATGAGGAAGTGGGGGAGACACAAAAGGTAAAAAGTACATATATTGTATAATGCAGCCTTGATATACTGAATAGGATAAATAATAATACATGGACTGGTCGCCAGCCAGTATGTGTGCAGTCCTGACAGAGGCTTTTATGTGCATGGTTGGTTTGAACCCGAAGTTGAAGAAGATTTTAATATGGGTGAAAGCTGGGATGGACAGAGTGTGTTTAGGTGATACGCCAGTCTAAAGAAATGTGTTTTTAGGGTTCGCTTGAAACTGTGGGTATTGGGAATTAATCGAACTGTCCTGGGTAGTGCATTCCAGAGAATTGGCGCAGCACGCGAGAAATCTTGGAGACGGGAGTGGGAAGTTCGGATTATGGAGGATTTTAGTTTCAAGTCATTTGCAGAACGGAGGGCACGTGTAGGGTGGTAGACTGAGACAAGGGAGGAGATGTAGGGGGGTACTGAAGCATGGAGCGCTTTGTGGGTAAGCGTGATAAGTTTAAAACGAACTCTATATTGGATGGGCAACCAATGCAATGACTGGCACAGGGAAGAGGCATCTGAGTAGCGGCTGGCGAGGAATATGATCCTGGCTGCTGCGTTCAGGACGGATTGGAGAGGGGAGAGTTTAGTAAGAGGGAGACCGATTAGTAGAGCGTTGCAATAGTCAAGACGAGAATGAATAAGAGCGACAGTAAGAGTTTTTGCAGAGTCAAAGGTGAGAAAAGTCCTGATTCTTGAGATGTTTTTGAGGTGTAGATGACATGAACGAGCGAGTGATTTGATGTGAGGAGTGAAAGAAAGATCTGAATCAAAAATGACCCCAAGACAGCGGGCTTGTAGCTGGGGAGTAATGGTTGAGCCACAAACGGAGATGGCAATATCGGGCACAGGTAGATTAATGGAGGGAGGAAAGACGAGTAGTTCAGTTTTTGACAGATTCAGTTTTAGGTAGAGGGAGGACATAATGTTAGACACAGCAGAAAGACAATCACTGGTCTTTTGTAGTAATGCAGGGGTGATGTCCGGAGCAGAGGTGTATAATTGGGTGTCATCAGCATAGAGATGGTACTGAAAACCGAATCTGCTGATTGTTTGTCCAATAGGAGCGGTGTATAAGGAGAAAAGAAGGGGGCCTAGGACTGATCCTTGAGGAACCCCGACAGTAAGAGGAAGTAGGGAGGAGGAGGAGCCGGCAAAAGACACAGAGAAGGAGCGGTCAGAGAGATAAGAGGAGAACCAGGAGAGAACCGTGTCCTTGAGGCCAATAGTGCGGAGCATAGTGAGGAGGAGCTGGTGATCCACAGTGTCAAATGCTGCAGAGAGATCCAGGAGAATCAGCAGGGAGTAGTGACCATTAGATTTAGCTGTTAGTAGATCATTAGAGACTTTAGTGAGGGCAGTTTCAGTAGAATGTAAAGAGCGGAAACCAGATTGTAAAGGGTCAAGAAGAGAGTTGTCTGAGAGATAGCGGATTAGACGGGAGTGGACCAGGCGTTCCAGGAGTTTAGAGATAAAGGGAAGATTGGAAACAGGTCTGTAGTTGGCCGTGCAGTTCTGGTCGAGGGATGGTTTTTTAAGTAATGGTTGTATGCTGGCGTGTTTAAAAGAAGAGGGAAAGATACCAGATGAGAGGGAAAGGTTGAAAATTTTAGTTAGGTGAGAGGTGACAGCTGGAGCAAGGGACTGAAGGAGATGTGAGGGAATAGGGTCGCTGGTGCAGGTGGTAGGGCGAGAAGATGCAAGGAGCCTGATCACTTCATCTTCCGTGACTGGTTCGAAGTCAGAAAATGAGCAAGATACAATGTGGCGGGGGGGAGCATGCATAACATTTGGGGATTGGGAGAAAATTTCCTGTCGGATATGGTCAATTTTTTCTTTGAAATAGTTAGCCAGATCGTCAGCGCTGAGGTCGGTGGTCGGGGCCTGTGCTGTTTGATTGAGGAGAGAATGAAACGTGTCAAAGAGTCGTTTAGGATTATTGGAAAGTGAGATGATGAGATTGTTAAAGTAGGTTTGTTTGGAGAGGTGAAGGGCAGAGTTATATGTTTTCAGCATAAATTTATAGTGGAGGAAATCTTCGGGCAGATTTGATTTTCTCCACAGCCGTTCAGCGCACCTGGAGCACCTCTGGAGAAGACGTGTTTGAGGCGTGTGCCAGGGTTGTCGCCGTCTATGCCGAATTGTTCTTTGTGTAGGAGGTGCAGCTTCATCCAGGGCGCATAGCATTATTTTGTTATAATGCTTCAATGCAGATTCGGGACATGAGAGGGAGGAGATTGGGGCCAATGATGATTGCAACCTTTTTATAAATTTCTGGGTGTTAATGGCGCGTAAATTTCTATAAGTGTGGACGGTGGGAGTGTCTTGAGTAAAGTCACAGTTCTTGACAGAGAATGAAAGAAGATTATGGTCAGAGAGTGGAAGAGGAGAGTTAGTAAAGTCATGTACTGAGCAAAGCCGGGAGAAGATCAGGTCCAATGTGTTCCCGTCCTCATGTGTAGGAGAATTAGCAAGCTGTGAAAGGCCGAAGGAGGAGGTTAATGATAAAAGATGCGTGGCAGATGGGGAAAGAGGATCGCCAATTGGGATGTTAAAGTCTCCCATGATTATCGTGGGGATGTCGCAGGATAGAAAATTTGTAAGCCAGGCAGCAAAGTGATCCAGGAATTGACGGGGGGGACCTGGGGGGCGATAGACAACCGCCACTCGCAGGGAGAAGGGCCGGTAGAGTCTGACTGTGTGGGCCTCAAAGGACGGGAAGATAAGGGAGGGTACAGGGGGGATAACCTGAAAAGTACATTTTGTTGAAAGAAGCAGACCAACACCTCCACCTGATCTGTTGTCAGGTCGCGGGGTATGAGAGAAATGTAGGCCACCATAGGAGAGAGCTGCAGCGGCGGTGGTGTCCGACTGCTGGATCCAGGTTTCAGTGAGAGCCAGAAGGTTGAGGGAATTAGAGAGGAAAAAGTCATGGATGTAAGAGAGTTTATTACAAGCTGAGCGTGCATTCCAAAGGGCACAGTTGAATGAGACAGAAGATATGCAGGGAATATTAATGAGATTAGCAGGGTTTCTGAATGTAACAGGGAAAGAGTTAGTGTTATTATTACTGGAGGGTCCTGGGTTGGGAGAAATATCACCTGCGACTAATAGAAGGAAGATACAGAGAGTGAGCAGATGATTGAGTGATTTGTGAGAGCGTTTCCTGCGTTGTATGGTGGGAATGAATGGATCTGCGTGGTATAACATTGTGAAGAGAGCATGACAACTGTACATAGGAGAAGAGAGGAGTGAGGGATTAATATGGATGAAGTGTGCCGCATTTGTGGGTGAACGGTGAATGTGGATGATTGTAGCAACCAGAGTATAAATGGCACAGATACAAATGGTGAATACTGTTTGCCAAAAAGATGACCTGGAAGCAAGTTTGTTTAATTGTCTTGCATGTCTTACCTGTCTCCTGCCCTGTCCAACTGCCATTTTCTAACTGCCAGGGCACTTTGCTAAATTATGGCACTTCGATAAAGTATGCATAAATGCTATATGCATAAATGCCCCCGCATAAATGCCTCCCCTTAACTAAGTCTCAATATATAGGGACGTATCTGCTTAGATCTGCACAGATTTAACTCATTAACAATCAATCACTAGCTTAAAAGACAACAGGAGACCATAAAGTGCAGGGGAAAAAAAAAAAAAGACTAGTAAACTCGGCATGGATCATAAACTCTTAAAGTAAGTGTGATGACCTTTAAGTATCATGGAATAAAAAAGCTAGAGGAGTGAAAAAATATATACCAGAAATTGATAGGCTGCAGAGCATTGCATGGAGATATAATGCAGTTTTCAGGACAGATCACACAAGCAGTGAAAAATATATACCAGAAATTGATAGGCTGCAGAGCATTGCATGGAGATATAATGCAGTTTTCAGGACAGATCACACAAGCAGTGAAAAATATATACCAGAAATTGATAGGCTGCAGAGCATTGCATGGAGATATAATGCAGTTTTCAGGACAGATCACACAAGCAGTGAAAAATATATACCAGAAATTGATAGGCTGCAGAGCATTGCATGGAGATATAATGCAGTTTTCAGGACAGATCACACAAGCAGTGAAAAATATATACCAGAAATTGATAGGCTGCAGAGCATTGCATGGAGATATAATGCAGTTTTCAGGACAGATCACACAAGCAGTGAAAAATATATACCAGAAATTGATAGGCTGCAGAGCATTGCATGGAGATATAATGCAGTTTTCAGGACAGATCACACAAGCAGTGAAAAATATATACCAGAAATTGATAGGCTGCAGAGCATTGCATGGAGATATAATGCAGTTTTCAGGACAGATCACACAAGCAGTGAAAAATATATACCAGAAATTGATAGGCTGCAGAGCATTGCATGGAGATATAATGCAGTTTTCAGGACAGATCACACAAGCAGTGAAAAATATATACCAGAAATTGATAGGCTGCAGAGCATTGCATGGAGATATAATGCAGTTTTCAGGACAGATCACACAAGCAGTGAAAAATATATACCAGAAATTGATAGGCTGCAGAGCATTGCATGGAGATATAATGCAGTTTTCAGGACAGATCACACAAGCAGTGAAAAATATATACCAGAAATTGATAGGCTGCAGAGCATTGCATGGAGATATAATGCAGTTTTCAGGACAGATCACACAAGCAGTGAAAAATATATACCTGTAAGAAGAGAAGAAAGATGAATATTAGCAATGCCATTTTCTAACTGCCAGGGCACTTTGCTAAATTATGGCAATGAAGGGTGCCATGCATACCAGGATGAGGGGGCCATACATACAGGGATGAAGGGTGCCATACATACAAGGATGAGGGGGGCCATACATACCGGGAAGAAGGGTGCCATACATACCAGGATGAGGGGGGCCATACATACAGGGATGAAGGGTGCCATACATACCAGGAAGAGGGATGAAGGTGCCATACATACCAGGATGGGGATGAGGACGGCCATGCATATTAGGATGGGGGATTGGGATGCCATGCATACCAGGATGGAGGATTGGGATGCCATGCATATCAGGATGGGGATGACGGCCACGTATTACAGGAAGGAGGGGGCCATATATACCAGGATGGGGGATATTAACAGAATTAGGGGATATTACCCCTATAACAGTGGCAGCAGCCGACCCACTCCCAATTAACAGGGCATCATGACCACATTTTTTGCTTACATTTTTTTTATTTTCCTCCTCTAAAACCTAGGTGTGTCTTATGGTCCAGTGCGTCTTATAGTCCAAAAAATACGGTATCTGCTCTATTCTCCTTGGTTGGCAAGAAAAAAGATTGTTATGTTGGTGGAGCAACCCATATTGTTTGTTGTGATATTAGCTTGCACAACACCTTAAGGTTAATTTATTTTCTTGATTTAGGAATATACTTTGAGTCCAGACCAGCTGTGCAAGGGTGTACCCCTCTTGTATGTGCTTTCTTTATAGATGTGTCAGTTTCTCACCTAAAGTGTAAGCGAATATTCTTGTTTTGCATGGTTAGAATAAGTTTTACCAACTCTCCAACAGAGCTATTGTTAAGCATGTACATTAATTCCAGAGCAAGGCTCCGCTCTCTTCCCCTGTGGTTGCCACCTGTTACTACACCCGAGGTCTGGTTTCACAACTTGCTCATTATACCTCAATGACATCATTATCCAAGGCCTTTTAAGGTCAACTTGGACACACCTGTATGTCTCATTATTAAGTTAGTGTAACGTTCATTTGCTGTTTGTTTGGATCTTGCCATTATCCAGTTTCTTCTGTTGCAAGATGCTCTATAAACTCCTGTGGTTTCTGCAATCTGCATTTATTATAGCTTAGACCTGCTGGTTAACCCATCAGCTACTATAAACATTACAAACTGCTATCTAGAGACTGCTCACATTATACCCCAATCATCTCAGTGAATTTCTGTGATTTCTGCTATCTGCATCTACTACTACCTTTTGGTTAATTCATCGAATGCTGTAAGCATTATGAGCTGCCATTTAAAAATTGTTCACATTACAATTAATCTCTGTTAATTCTTGTGGCTCTTGCTATATGCATCTATGTCTACCTCCTGTGTAACCCATCGTCTGCTGTATGCATTAAGAACTGCTATCTATAGACTTCACTTTACACTGCAATTATCTCTTCAAAACTGTTGTGGTTTCTACAATTTACATTTACTTCCTAATTGTGACTTGCCATTTAACCCTTCACTTGCTCTCCAGTGTTTTGTCTACTTTCCTGGCTCTTTATGTCCTGTTTCTCTTGTTTGTGTCTCGTCCAGCATAGCTTCTTGTACAGGTCCTCAAACCTGTGCCATCACACTCTGTGTGACCTGCATCTGGTGAATCCACCTCACCAGGTGAGCCCTAACAGCTATGGTACAAATGGCTGCTATGCAGCCTCTAAAGATAGTGATCTGAAGAAAAAAGTGGTCTGATTTACAGATCAAACTCATCTATTCTAAATTAATGGGTCCACAAGAAAAAAAAAGAGCAGCATGCAGATGCCATTAGGTTTTCATCCTTGTGCAGTTTGTTTAAATTATGAATGTGTCATAGAAAATATTAAAAATCTATGAAGTCACTCACCCCCTCCCCCTCCTTTTTCTTATCACACATATTTCCAGTAAGACAAGAGCTGGCAATCTAGCTGACACTCTTAGGAACAGATTTACAATGGGCATAAAGAAGTAGGAAATTAAAATGCGGGACGTTCTTTTGAAGCCATGTGTCAACTAGGATGTCTTTGCACCATAGACAAGGAGATTTAAACTAGACAGGAAAACTCATTTCAAAGAGTTGGACAACAAAAGGTACATGTGTTTATACATAAACAGCAGTGGAAGCCCTTTTGTCCACAGGAGATACATGTTGGATTCAAGTAATGCTGTGGTCTTCTGCAGGGGTTATATTTACAATAGCTAGCCTAGACTCAATGTCTCCGAAAGAAAATATGGAATATTGGAGTTTGTATAAATCCGATAGTGGGGAGACATACATTTCAGTGCCGGGGCTAATAAGGGAAGAAGACACATATTTTTTCATAACTGTAACCCCTGACTATGAGCCACAAATCCATAATGGCCTTATAACTGACAACAGCTATGCCATGTTTACTATCTATGGAAAGTAGTGTTAAGCGAACATGCTCGACACGGCTCGGTACTCGCCCGAGCATCACGCTACTCGGGATGTTCGGCGAGCACCAAGAATTTCCGGGTTACTCGGGCGGGAGCTCAGGTCTCCACCCTGCATGTTTGGCGCTCTTTACAGAGCCAATTAACATGCAGGGATTGCCAGCCAGTCACTGTAATGCTGCAGCCATGTTGGTTGTGGACATTACATTGATTGGCTGGCCGCACAGCGTCACCTCGAGAATTTATAACCGGGCGCCGCCAACTTGGACACAGACGACTGGGATCAGACAGTGTAGGGACAGCGCTGCTGATTTAGGGAGAGATTTATACTGCAAAATAGTTAGTGTAGGGTCTGTAAAGGCTGCCAGATCAAACAAACAGTCCTTCTCAAGACTAATATCCATCCCAGATATCAGGCAGGCTGTATAGGAGACGCAGTGGTTATACCAGCAAACGCATTACAGTCCTGTGTGCTCCTGTTGCTGAAATTGCTGGACTTGGCTCCAGGTCTCGGGGGCCAGGAAAAATCCTTTTTTTTTCATCTAAATCCTCTTTTTTTCCCCTCCTTCACACTGTGCAAATACCCATCTTATTAACCTTTTGGTGTCCAACCCCCCCCCCCCCCCAAAAAAAAAAAAAAAAAAAGTGTGTCTGTGACAGTTCAGACACAAATATACTTTTTTAAAAGAGTCTGGTGTAGGCCAGAGAAATAGAAGTGTGGTTTTGCAGTTTCACGGTTCAAACCTCTGTATTATCCACTTTTGGGCCATTTTTACCTAAAACAAAACAGTTTGAGTGTGTCGCTCTCTGTTCAGCCGCAAATATATCTATTTAAAAAAGTCTGGTATACACCAGTAAATTATAACTCTGGTTTTGCCGTTCCACTGTAAAAAATCTCTGTTATCCAGTTTTTGGTATTTTTTCCGTAAAGAAAAACAGTAATAGTGTCTCCTGATTGTTCAGACACCAATATATCTGTTTAAAAGAGTCTGGTATACACCAGTAAATTATAACTGTGGTTTTGCCGTTCCACGGTGAAAAATCTCTATTATCCTGCTTTTGGCATTTTTTGCCGTAAAGAAAAACAGTAATAGTGTCTCCTGATTGTTCAGACACAAATATATAGAAAAAACTTTTTGACAGTTAGGGTGATCAATGAGTGGAACAGGCTGCCACGAGAGGTGGTAAGTTCCCCTTCAATCCACATCTTCAAACAGAGGCTGGACAGACATCTGTCTGAGATGATTTAGTGAATCCTGCTTTGAGCAGGGGGTTGGACCAGATGACCCAGGAGGTCCCCTCCAACTCTACCATTCTATGATTCTATGATATCTGTTGAAAATAGTCTGGTGTAGGCCCGAGAAATAGAACTGTGGTTTTGCAGTTCCACGGGTCATATCTCTGTATTATCCTGCTTTTGGCATTTTTTGCCATAAAGAAAAACAGTAATAGTGTCTCCTGATTGTTCAGACACAAATATATCTGTTTAAAAGAGTCTGGTATACACCAGTAAATTATAACTGTGGTTTTGCCGTCCCACGGTAAAAAATCTCTATTATCCAGCTTTTGTCATTTTTTGCCGTAAAGAAAAAAATTTAATAGTGTCTCCCTGATTGTTCAGACACAAATATATTTATTAAAAATAGTCTGGTATAGGCCAGAGAAATAGAAGTGTGGTTTTGCAGTTCCACGGTTCAAACCTCTGTATTATCCACTTTTGGGCCATTTTTACCTAAAAAAAAAAACAGTTTGAGTGTGTCGTTCACTGTTCAGCCACAAATATATATATTTAAAATTGTCTGGTATACCCCAGTAAACAATAACTGTGGTTTTGCCATTCCACGGTAAAAAAAATCTCTATTATTCAGCTTTTGGTATTTTTTCCGTAAAGAAAAACAGTAACAGTTTCTCCCTGATTGTTCAGATTGTTTAAAAGAGTCGGGTGTAGGCCAGAGAAATAGAACTGTGGTTTTCCTCTTCCACGGTTCTAATCTACTTTTTATTACCCTTTTTCCATTGATAGTGCGAGTGTAAGCTATTTTTCTTCCTTTACAATGGGCAAGGCGCGTGGCAAGGGACGTGGAACTGGACGTTCTGGTGATGGTGCGTGCAGAGGACGGGGCCGTGGCCAAGGTGAAAATGTGCCACAACCAACAGACACTTCTTGACCGAATTACTAGGAAAGCACCGAACACAATATTGCGAACTGATCAGTGTGAACAGGTTATTAATTGGATAGCAGATAATACTTCCAGTTACCTGGGCACCACCAGCTCCAGTCTGTCTTCCACAAGGTCAACTCTTAGTAGCCGTGAGTCTCGACCGCTTACTCCTCCTCACCCTGATGCTCCTTCCTCCCACCATGCCGAGTGTCGTCAGACAGCAACTGATCCCACACTTGGACACTCTGAAGAGCTGTTCACTGGTCCATTTCCAGATTTGTGCCCCTCGCTTGCTCCGCTTGAAGTGGTGGAAGAGGAGATCCCATGTAGCGATGCCCAAATATTTGAACAGCCACGGCCACAGGAAGTCAACGCTGGCAATTTGTCACAAGAGGTGGACAATGATGAGACACAATTGCCAGGAAGTGAGGAGGAGGATCGTGGTGCCCAAGTGGAAGAGGAGGAGGTGGTGGATGATCTAGTAACTGACCAAACGTGGCAGGAGGACATGCAGAGCGAGGCCAGCAGCACACAGGGTGAGGGAGGCAGAGTACCCCAACAGGCAGGAAGAAGCAGTGTGGTGGCCGCAGACAGAATGCAAGCAACAGTTCCCCGTAACACCAACACGAGGGACGTTGCCAGTACAACCTGTAGGTCTTCCAGAGTCTGGAATTTTTTTAAAGACTCTGCTGATAACCCCAAAAAGGCCGTTTGTACCACCTGCCATGCCAGCATCAGCAGGGGTGACAAAACTACCAGCCTGACCACCACCAGCATGATCAGGCACATGGCAGCAAAGCACCTGACTTTGTGGGGTGAACCCCAGGGTCCACAACCAGTGTCAGCGGGTGTCACCACTGCTTCTTCCGCTGTTGTGCATGCAATAGAACCCCCTGTTGTGTGTGCAAGGCAATCCCATGTCCATACTGCATTCAAAGATGCCCCCTCCTCTCAGTCTTCACTTGTTATGGCAGTTTCTCAAGAAACAGCATCAACGTCAACGTGCACGTCCCACCACAGCGTTCAATTGTCCATATCCCAGACCTTTAAACGAAAGCAGAAATTCGCAGCCAACGCCCCACAGGCCACAGTCCTAAATTTGCACGTTTCATGACTGCTTGCGTTGGAAATGCTGCCTTTTAGGCTGGTGGAGACGGAATCCTTCCGCAACCTTATGGCGGTGGCCGTCCCTCGGTACTCGGACCCCAGCCGACACTATTTTGCCCGGTGTGCCATCCCCGCACTACACAAGCACGTGTCCCAAAACATCTGCCGTGCCCTCAACAACACAGTTACTGGGAGAGTCCACCTGACAGTGGACACGTGGACAAGTGCTTGTGGCCAGGGACGGTATATCTCCCTGACGGCACACTGGGTAAACATAGTGGAAGCCGGGACCCAGTCTGACCTTGGGACGGAACACATCCTCCACACGCCGAGGATTGCAGGCCCTATGTCAGTCAGAGTTGCCCCCACACTTCTGAGCATCATCGTCCTCCTCCTTCTCATGTTCAGCCTCCATCTCAGATATCACCACATCAGTTACAAGCTGGAAGCACTGCAGTACTGCCTCCGCCAAGCGGCAACAGGCTGTGCTGAAACTCATAAGCTTAGGTGAGAAACCTCACACTTCTTGTGAGTTGTGGACAGCTGTGAAAGAGCAGGCAGATCTGTGGCTGAGACCGCTGAACCTACATCCAGGCATGGTCGTGTGTGACAATGGCCGTAACCTGGTGGCAGCTCTGAGGCGAGGCGAGAACACACACGTACCATGCCTGGCTCATGTGCTTAACCTCGTGGTTCAGCGGTTTCTTAAATCGTACCCCGAGTTGCCAGATCTGCTCGTCAAAGTATGCCGCCTGTCAGCTCATTTTCGCAAGTCGGCTACAGCTTCAGCCACCCTTGCTGTGTTGCAGCAGCGTTTGCAGCTTCCGTCACGCCGACTGGTGTGTGATGTCCCCACACGTTGGAACTCTACCCTCCACATGTTGCAAAGGATTTGTGAGCAGAAGAGAGCAGTTGTGGAGTACCAGCTGCAACAAGGCCGTCGATATTCAGGTCAGACTCAACACATAAGACCTCAGGAGTGGACCTGGATGTCTGACATATCTACCATCTTGACAAACTTTGAGGAGTCCACCAAGATGGTGAGTGGCGATGACGCCATCATTAGCGTCAGCATTCCACTTGTCTGTCTTTTGCAACGCTCTCTGCAGAGAATTAAAGAGGCGGCATTGCAGCCAGAGTATGATGAGATGGATCAAGAAGCCGTAGCGGTCGATTACACACAGCCCAGCCTCATCTCATCTCAACGTGCATTGGGGGACAATGAGGGAGAGGAGGAGGAGGAGGAGGAAGAACAGGAGCTTGTATCATGCGCTGTAGATGGTAGTACCTGTACAACTGTCATACCGTCGGTTCAGCGTGGGTGGCCTGAGGACAGGGGGGAGGAGGAGGAGGAGAGCATGGTCAGTCGTCATCTTGGTGAGGACACGGAAGTCTTGCCCGTTACCAGTCTGGCACGCATGGCTGACTTTATGTTACGCTGCCTTAACCGTGACCCTCGCGTTGTCAAAATGTTGGGTGACAGTCATTACTGGTTGGTGACACTTTTAGATCCCCGCTACAAGGAGAACTTTCACTCTCTTATTCCTGAGGTGGAGAGGTCTACAAAAATGGGGCAGTACCAGAAGGCCCTTGCTGCAGAACTGTTAAAAAAGTTCCCATCTAAACACGCTAGCGGCAGAGGTCACAGTTCGTTGCCCAACCAAGGTGTACATGCAAGAGAGACACAACTCCAATCCAGCAGAGGCAGGGGAACACTGTCAACATTCTGGGACAGTTTTCTCAGACCCTCCCTTCGGACAGAACCTGAGGCATGGGGTACTCTCACAAGGAGTGGAAAGTTTCAAAAGATGGTGAGGGAGTACCTTGCCGACCGTACCAGCATCCTCCGTGATTCCTCTGTGCCTTTTAATTATTGGGTATCCAAGCTGGACACTTGGAATGAACTCGCTCTGTACGCCTTGGAGGTCCTGGCCTGCCCTGCCGCTAGCGTGTTATCGGAGCGTGTTTTTAGTGCCGCTGGGGGAATTATAATTGATAAGCGCACTCGCCTGTCAACTGACAATGCTGACAAGCTGACCCTTATCAAAATGAACAAGGGCTGGATTGGGCCAGACTTCTTATCACCACCAAATGACAGCAGAGTAGCATAAAGTCAAATCCACTGTGTTATTTCAGGAGGTGTATTCACATGCACGGCTTCACAGCCACACATGGGTATACGCTTCCTCATTTCGGCTGTTTTATGTTCTTCGCCTTATCCTCAGCCTCCACCACCACTATACCACCAGGGTGACCGTGGTCCGTGTTGCCATTATTGAAAGTTCCTCCATCCTTATTTTTGTCAGCTTTTGCTTGGAAGGCATAAGCAAAGACTGTGGGAGACCCACTCCCCAATAATGGGAATAATATTTTTAAGATGCTGTACTGTATGGCTCTTGTAAGGGGCATTCGAACCGTCTTGTTAAGCTACTGCGACCTCCACCACTTTTCCAAGGGGCATTAAAACCGTCTTGTTAAGCTACTGCGACCTCCACGTCTCTTCCGAGGGGCATTAAAAGCGTCTTGTTAAGCTACTGGGACCTCCACGTCTCTTCCAAGGGGCATTAAAATCGTCTTGTTAAGCTGCTGCGACCTCCACCACTTTTCCATGGGGCATTAAAACCGTCTTGTTAAGCTATTGCGACCTCCATGTCTCTTCCGAGGGGCATTAAAACCATCTTGTTAAGTGACTGGGACCTCCACGTCTCTTCCGAGGGGCATTAAAAGTGTCTTGTTAAACCACTCTGAACTCCACAGCTCTTCCAAGGGGCATTGAAATGTTGTTTTTAATTAACTCTAACCTCCACGACTCTTCAAACGGGCATTGCATTTCCTCCTAATTTTTGGCAGCTTTTGCTTGGAAGGCATAAGCAAAGACTATGGGAGACCCACTCCCTAATAATGGGAATAATGTTTGTAATATGCTCTACTGCATGGCTCTTGTAAGGGGCATTGTAAGTTCCTCCATCCTAATTTTTGGCAGCTTTTGCTTGGAAGGCATAAGCAAAGACTATGGGAGACCCACTCCCCAATAATGGGAATGATGTTTGTAATATGCTGCACTGCATGGCTCTTGTAAGGGGCATTGTAAGTTCCTCCGTGCTAATTTTTGGCAGCTTTTGCTTGGAAGGCATAAGCAAAGACTATGGGAGACCCACTCCCCAATAATGGGAATAATGTTTGTAATATGCTGTACTGCATGGCTCTTGTAAGGGGCATTGCAAGTTTCTCCGTCCTAATTTTTGGCAGCTTTTGCTTGGAAGGCATAAGCAAAGACTATGGGAGACCCACTCCCCAATAATGGGAATAATGTTTTTAAGATGCTGTACTGTATGGCTCTTGTAAGGGGCATTCAAACCGTCTTGTTAAGCTACTGCGACCTCCACCACTTTTCCAAGGGGCATTAAAACCGTCTTGTTAAGCTACTGCGACCTCCACGTCTCTTCCAAGGGGCATTAAAACCATCTTGCTAAGCTACTGTGACCTCCACCACTTTTCCAAGGGGCATTCAAACCGTCATGTTAATCTACTGTGACCTCCACCACTTTTCCAAGGGGCATTAAAACCGTCTTGTTAAGCTACTGCTACCTCCACGACTCTTCCAACGGGCATTGCATTTCCTCCTAATTTTAGTCAGCTTTTGCTTTTCAATGCATAGGCGAACACTAAGGGAGACCCACAACCCAATAATGGGTAGAAGGTTTTCAGTACGCTGTAATCCACGTCTGTTTCAAGGGGCATTGCAGTTCCTCATAATTTTTGGAAAGCCTTCCATTCACTGCTTAGGCCAACAGTGCACAGGAGACCCAGTTGCTATAAATGGAAAAAATGGTTTAGTTAAGGCCCTCTGACCTCCATGTCACTTCCAAGGGGCATTGGAGTGCCTCTAAATTTTTGGTAGACATTGCACTCACTGTATGCCCTATAACTGTGTAGCTGAACCGCTCCTTTTGGTACAGAAACATATCCTACAAGACATGTGTGGTTGACTGGCTTGATATTAATGTGAATGGTCCCTGTTCCTCCTGCTGTTTCTCCTTTGCCACCACCTCATCCATCATTCATCACCTGAAGCTTTGTTTTAACGGGAGTCATAGAACTGGGATAGTAGCAGGAAAACATCCAGCAATCCTCGGAGGAGGTAGGATATGCGCCAAAACGCTGACCACCTCAGGCCTAGCCGCTACTACATACATGCGCTTGCATTCCAAGAAAACAAAGCAGATGCTAACTTCTATCATCATCATCATGCTCCTCACCTTGGCACTCTCAACTCCCCTGATGGAGAAGCCAGGGCCCACCGGAGGAGTCTGGTTCTCTGGTGGGCTCTTCCAATGCTGCCCTAAAGCAGGCCAGGCTAAGAAAAGTGTGGGGGAATGTCTCAGGAGAAATAGGGGCGGCTGGGGACCGTTTATGGACTCCCGGCCGCCCCCAGGTGGCTGGGGACCGTGTGTGGACACCCGGCCGCGGGGCGGCTGGGGACCGAGTATGGACACCCGGCCGCCGGGCGGCTGGGGACTGAGTATGGATACCTCGCTGCCAACGCAGCCATGAGGTAGTGGCCAGCTTCGGCCTCCTCCAAACTAAAAGGCCCCATTTCAAGTGAAAGCTAGCAGTATGGTATTGCAGCCTGCGGGTGGGTGGGTGGTTGGCTGCATATTTGCGCTTGCATTGCAAGGAATGGGAGAGGTACAATTGAACACTGCCCTGGGACAAGAACTTGCATGGGGATAGTTGCAAGTTTGCATCTTCTGATGCGGAAAGGATCACTTCTGATGGGCACACTTTTAGGCAGTGACCTGGGAGTCAGAGATGCTTCCAGGGGTCTTCCCCATTCTGTTCCCATGTCTTTTCATCACTGTATGCATGTGTCACACAGCGCATGGCCAGATAAAGTTGTAAAATGTTAAAATGACATTTCCCGGTGAATGCATTTGTCACGGTTGAAAGCAATACAAAAGTGCAAAAACGCATGAAAAATCCTACTTGTGAACATAGCCCAAGGTGTGGAGGAGTATTTTTGTTTTTGGTTATTTATTTTACCTTATACACAAGTCTTTACCCTGGAAAGGAAATTTCTTAACATATTTCACAGGAAACCACTTTCAGTTTCGTTTTTGAACGTTTTATTGTGAGCCCGTAAAAGTGGTTTAATACCTCTGACCACGTTGTTGACAGCAGTGACCTGGGGGTCAGAAATGCTTCCAGGGGCGATCCCCATGCTGCCACCATGTCTTTTGAGCATTGTCACTATCGTTTTGGGCACTTTTTAGGCTTTCGACAGACTGCCGGGGGTGCCGCCGCAAAAATGCTCGCGTCTCCCATAGACTATCATTGGGCTCGTCGCTCGGGTCAGCACCCGAGTATCATGGTGAGCTCGGCCCGTGCTTCGAGCACCCGAGCATTTTAGTGCTCGCTCAACACTAATGGAAAGGTAAAATCCCAATGGAAAATATGATGGCATATCTCGAACTTCTGCGATCATCCAGAGAGGAGTTATCGCAGAAGTTAAGAATTTCATAAAATCCTGAAGGGCTGAGGACAACCCAACCCACGCGAGGTTATCACGGGGGAGTGTGTGGGTGGAACTCAGGTGTTAATAAAAGATCAAGCCGAATTATGATCTTGGTTCCTGTAGAGAGATACATATTGCCTATACATGAATCCCATTTACTGAATGGCCCCAAACACAGCACTCTCCTTTGGCTAAATTGACTTGTCTCTGCGAGCGGCATAGTAAGTTCTTTTGTTAATCCCTTTTTATTTTCTGTAACTGTACCTCTTGTATATTTTTTGTAAAACTGCCCCCTTTTTGGATTAAATATAAAATGTAATAGTTTTGTTCTGTAATCGCACCTCAATGCCATATGCTACCAGAAACCAGGCCTCCAGTCAGCCTGTATTTAATCCCTTCACTCCAGAGTCTGTTTTCACCTTCATGACCGGGCCAAATTTTATAATTCTGACTTGTGTCATGAGGTAATTACTCTGGAACGCTTCAACGGATCCCACTGATTCTGAGATTGTTTTTCGTGACATATAGTACTTCATGATGGTGGTAAAATTTTCTTTTGATGTGATACATTTATTTGTGAAAAAAAATAGGAAATTTGGCGTCAATTTGGAAGATTTCGCAATTTTCAAACTTTGAATTTGTATGCCCTTAAATCAGAGAGATATGTCACACAAAATAGTTAATAAATAACATTTATCACATGTCTACTTTACATCAGCACAATTTTAGAACCAACATTTTTTTTTGTTAGGAAGTTATAAGGGTTAAAAGTTGACCAGTGATTTCTCATTTTTCCAACCAAATTTACAAAATAATTTTTTTAGGGACCACATCATATTTGAAGTGACTTTGAGGGGCCTTTATGACAGAAAATACACAAAAGTGACACCATTCTAAAAACTGCACCCCTCACGGTGCTCAAAACCACATTCAAGAAGTTTATTAACCCTTCAAGTGCTTCACAGGAATTTTTGGAATGTGGAAGAAAACAATGAACATTTAACTTTTTTTCACAAAAATTTTACTTTGAACTCAAATTTTTTTATTTTCGCAAGGCTAACAGGAAAAAATGGGCCTCAAACTTTGTTGTGCAATATCTCCTGAGATTGTCGATACCCAATGTATGGGGGAAAAAACTGTTTGGGCGCACGGCGTGTCTCAGAAGGTAATGAGCACCATTTGACTTTTTGAATGTAAAATTTTCTGGAATAATTAGCAGGCGCCATGTCGCCTTTGGGGAGCCCCTGATGTGCCTAAACAGTGGAAACTTCCAACAAGTGTCACCATTTTGGAAACTAGACCCCTCAGGGAACTTATCTAGATGTGTGGGAAGCACCCTGAACCCCCAGGTGCTTCACATAAGTTTAAAACATTGAGCTGTAAAAATACAATTTTCACATTTTTCCCAAAAAATTGTTCAGCCCCAAATTTTCCATTTTCATAAGGGTAACAGGAGAAATTGCACCATACACTGTGTTATACAATTTCTCCTGAGTAAACCGATACCCCATATGTGGGGGAAAACCCCTGTTTGGGCGCACAGCATGGCTAAGAAGAGAAGGAGCACTATTTGACTTTTTGAATGTAAAATTTGCTAGAATAATTAGCGGATGCCATGTCGCGTTTGGAGAGCCTCTGATGTGCCTAAACAGTGGAAACCCCCCACAAGTGACCCCATTTTGGAAACTAGACCCCTCAGGGAACTTATCTAGATGTGTGGTGAGCACATTGAACCCCCAAGTGCTTCACAGAAGTTTATAACATAAATAAAAAAAAATCCCATTTTTCCTGCAAAAAATGTGTTTTAGCCCCAAATTTTTTATTTTCAAAGGGGTAACAGGAGAAAATTGACCCCAAAATGTATTGTGCAATTTCTCCTGAGCACGCAGATACCCCATATGTGAGGGAAAACTATTGTTTGGGTGCACGGCAGTACTCGGAAAGGAAGGAGTGACATTTTGGAACTCAGACTGTGATGAAATAATCTGCCGATGTCATATCACGTTTGGAGAGTCCCTGATGTGCCTAAACAGTGGAAAAACCTCACAAGTGACCTTATTTTGGAAACAAGACCCCTCAAGGAATTTATTTAGATGTGCGGTGAGCACCTTGAACCCACAGGTGCTTCACAGAATTTTGCAACGTTGAACTGTAAAAATGTAAAAATTCGATTTTTCCCACAAAAATGTAGTTTTAGCACCAAATGTTTTCATTTTCACAAAGATAGAAGGAAAAAATGGAATCCAAAATATGTTGTGCAAGTTTTCCTGTGTACTCCGATAGCCCACATGTGGTCAAAAACTACTTTTGATGCACAGTGCAAAGCTCAGAAGGGAAGAAGCACCATATTGGAGTTCAGATTTTGCTGGACTGGTGTGAGGGTGCCATGTCACATTGACAGAGTCCCTGAGGTGCCAGAACAGCAGACCTCTCATAAGAGACCCCGTTTTACAAACTACACCTCTCACTGAGCTCATCTAGGGGTACAGTGATCATACTTTTTTTCATTATTTTGTGATTTTTTAAAAAAAATATTTTTACAATTTTTTTTTTCGCTTTTTTTACTCTTTCACTTTGTCCCAATATGGGACTTTCACTTTTTGCAGGCTGATCGCTTGTATAGCATAGGGAGGCAGGAGCATTCCTATACTATGCAAACTGTCAGCGTTGCACTGACAAGCAAACTTGTTAGATCATGCACTGCACATTATCTTGCACCTTTGCTAGCTCTGGTGACCCGGATGTAGTCATGATGACATCGGGTCACCATGGCAACGATCGGGCCCTGCGATGATGTTGCTGGGTGTCCGATTGAACAGCAGAGGGACTTTCTTCCCTCTGCCAGCCTCTGTCTGCATGCTAAATGCAGCATTTAGTGGGTTAAAGTGTCGGGAGCATTGCGGTGCTCCTGACACTGATTACCGGGTGTCAGCTGTCAGAATCAGCTGATACCTGGCGGCGATCGCTTGCTCACAGCCCCCTGTGAGTGAGTGATTACCATGACGTATATATACTGCATCAATTGGGAAGTCCTTGCCGACGATCACGCATATATACTACAAATGTCAGAAATGGGTTAAAAAACCGACTGGTGATGGCAGCGAGTAGTCTGGGGTTATCGTGGAGTTAGCGGTGGTTGTACAGGGAGTATATACACTTATTCCATGTGCTGGAATCCAGAAGTGTATATGCCATATGCTCACTGTTAGTTTCCGATAACTGGCCTGTGATATTTCCTTGACAACGTGTGAATAAGGCTTTATAATAATCTGTGCAGGAATCAAATAAGTTAGGAAATAGGAAAGGTGATTGGAAGAAACACCAAGCACCAGGTCCTTGTATTCCATGTGGTTAGCTTTGTGGTGGGTTTAACAGCATTATATGGGTGCCCCCCTTGCATCTTGATAATAGCTGGAGCTACTAATTATTAAGTTCTTGCAGCAGCTGATCAGCTATTATCATTTGCTCAATGATGCGAGAATTCAAAAATGAAAGTAAAAACTCAAGCAGTTCTCTAATACACCTATCCTGATGTGATAAATGTTTGCAGCTGTGTATAGTAACAAGCCCTATACATTTCTTGTCTACATTTCACCAGGACTTATTTATGCAAAGAAAAACAGAGGTGTTGTCTACTGCATCCAATCAGCTAAGAAGACCCCTTGCACAATATTCCCTTTGAGGGAAGCATATATTTATTTGTGAGGATACTACTTGTTAGAACCAGTTAAACTGCTTACCGCATTTTTTAACCCATGTTTCCTATTTCCATCATTATTTTTTGCAGTTTAGTTAAAACTGCTTTTTTTAATTGATGCTGCTTGAATATGTATTTTTTTCTGATTCAAAATTACACGTAGAGACAAACTTTAATGTTCATGGTACTGATAAACCAACCTAAACCACTATAAGAAAATGCACAGGTTTATGAACTATATCTCATATTACCCAAACTATATTTTAAAAACAATACTTTATTAAAAACTCATTAAAAAGTCTTATAAGAGGACATGATCATATAACTCCTTCCCGCATACAAACAAGTGTAAGTCATGTGATTGGAGTTTAATCACTCCTTCCAATGCGTCTTCAGCGTTAAGGTAACCAGAGCTCTGATTAGATGATCTGGAAACCATCAAAGCAGTAAGAGAGGGGGTGACAAGTCTGTCTTTACAGTAGGATGCCAGCCTCCACATTAAGTAGGGAAGCTTTAAATAGGATTTAGTATTTTGGTTCAATTACTGACATTATGGTCATGTGCTGTAAAGAATGCTGTGTTCATTAATGTGTCTTTGCATTAGAACTGTGCTGTCCTGTACTACTGGGAAGACTGAACAGCTGTGCTGCTAAGGAAACTGTACAAAATTATCACTGGAGCCTGTTGCTCATAAGACTTAACTTGCACTGGCTGTGCGGCTTCCTATTAAATGCTACTGTTGTACCGTTTATGAGGACTCTTGTCAAGTGTGTCTGGTCAGCAAGTGAAACAACCTGCGTGTCTGTGCCTGAGGTTCACTACCCCTGTGTGCCTGAGAGAAGCTGCAGCACATGATCTATGGTCGCCCTGAGTAACGGTTCCCCCAGGATTCCAAAGAATTCATGTAACCTATCAGAACCTAGCGGCGTGCGTGTATCATTGGTTGCCCGTACGGGGAGTCCTGAGTGGGAATTAGTGTATAGAGGGAGAAAAGGAAAAGTGTCTGGAAAAACACAGCAGCACTGCACATCAACTCAACTCTGCTACACCAGTTAAAGGGGACAAGCCCTAAAGAAAAACTCACTAGCAGCAATGGATGTGGAAATACAAATAGACAGAATTAGTGAGCTGCTTCTTCAGTTAACCCATGAAGAATTGAGAACAGTAGAAGAAAACATATAAAGATGTCAGAAGAACAGATTTCTAAAGCACACAACTGCAGGCAACTGTTGCTGCCATTAATGCAAAAATGGATGAGCTGGGGAGAAAGAAGCTGAAGACATCATGGGGACATTCCTCCAGGAACTAACACAGTTTCTAACCAGGTTGAAGTTGGAGGATGGAGGGGCGGCACCAATTACCAAAAGCAGAAATCTCCGTCCACAGAAAGAACTACAGGAATTGAAAGAACAATTCAAAGCCCTAACAACAGCCCTGCAGGAATTCACCAAAACCTCTGAACAGGTGATAGACTCAGACAGAACCTTTAACCTGCTCGGGTTAGATAAATCAGGGAGACAGTCCTCTCTAACACCACAAATCACCATAAGGAAAGAATTCATGATCCTGGGACAGATTGGAGAATGTGAACAGAAAGAGAGAATGTCTTATAGGAACTTGTTGCACCAGATCAATGCAGGCTTACAGAGAGGCTACCAGCCAGATGAGGTCGTTGAGGGGGTGGTGAAAGCGATCAGCCCAGCACTGAACCTCCGTAATATGCTAGAAATGAAAAGTCAATTGACCTTACCACAGCTGAAGATGATTTTAAAAGGGCACTATAAAGAAGAGCGTACTTCAGAATTGTTCTACCGACTTATTAACCTCTCACAGAAAAATAATGAATCATCCCAAAATTTCTTGTTCAGAGCAATTGAACTGAAGGATAGACTGTTGTTTGCATCCAGAGATGTAGAAGCGGAAGAGAAGTTTGATGCTGGACTAGTCCAGAAAAAGTTGGGAACGGGGTTAATCAGCAAAGACATCAAGTTGCAGCTGAAACAGTACCTAGAAGATCCTGGCATTCTGGATGAAGTCCTAATTGAAAAAAATGAATGAGACAGCAAGTTTGGAGTCAGAGAGCGAACAGAAGTTAAAGAAAGGCTCTGCTCCTAAAATCACCAAAATAAGTCAGCTGAACTTGGAGATCCCCAGTGGCCAGTCCGAAGATCATCATAGAGACCCTCTAGTGTTGCCTCCGAGAGGGAACCTTAAATCACCAACAAAAGAGAGGACCGCCAGCGCTGACTGGGAGGAAGTAATAGGAGAATTGCAAGCTGAGTTGAGGACATTATGCCAATGGTCACGGTCATTTGAGTTAAAAGACGGGGCGACTGGTAACCACGACATGGAGGAGGAGGCCCCAGAAGCAAATCCAAATCTCCCCAAATCCCAGAATGGCGCATGAGGTAAAACGGCTGCGTCAGTACTATCCCCAATTGTGTTCCCGTCTACAACAACTGCAAGGGAGACAGGGGCATCAGTTACTTAATGCCCAGTGCGGAGGTCAAACGATGTACTCCAGGGAGGAGGATTCCTCGGTCAGTAAAGATAGCCTCATTAGCCTAATCGGTGAAAGGTGCTTTATACAGTGCCAGCTAGATGGACTCCTAGTAAAAGCACTGTGGGACACAGGAGCCCAAGCTGCCACACACTTGCATTCGGTCACTAAAAGAACTCTTGGGACCAGTGGAACTCCCCGGCAAAGCCGTCAACCAGACCGAAATCCCTTTCATAGGCTGGGCGGAAGTGACTTTCCAACTCAGGGCCACGAAGGACAGCAACACCATCAAGCTTTTGGTACCTTTTCTCGTCACCAGTGATCAGAACGTGGCAGAGGATCCTATCCTGGGTTATAATGTAATCAATGGGGTCATCACGAAACACAAGGCAGGGGCGCTGGTGGTGGATGCAATCACCACATCGCTCGCCATACCCAACGCCATGGTGGAAAATGTGATTCATAGAGTAAAGAAAGCACAGAATACAATGGACCTAAAAGAAGTCATGGTATGCTGGCGCCCAACCACCATCCCTGCAAACCAAATGGTGACGGTGAGGTGTAGAGTCCAGGTAGAACCGGGAAGAAAAGTCCTGAAAAGACTTTGTGTCAAAAGACTCCTCAGAACTTCCGGAAGGCCTAGTTCAAGGTGAGACTGTGCTTACGATTTCTACTGGTGGGTTTGCTCGAGTGACAGTACCAGTGATGAATACTACGAGACACGAAATTAGACTGGATCAAAAGACTGTTAGGTCACATTGAAACCGTTAAAACGGTATATCTAGCCAGTGTGAGACCCGCCCAAGGGTCTTCAGTTAATTCAGTCTCCCCACCATGGAACAGGAGTTGCCCAGGGGAAGAAATTGCACAACCCACCTCGGAGTCCTGGGATCCCCCAGTATTCCTTGAACACTTGTGTGCTGAAGATCGAGTGGTAGCAAAATAGATGCTGAGAGAAGAGTATCATGCATTCTCCAAAGATGACTCTGATATAGGCTGTATCCCATCGTTGTAGTTGAAAATCAATTTGAAAGACACGACCCCAGTAACCAGAAGTTACATGTCTGTGCCGAAACCATTACACCATAAAGTGAAATAGTATTTACAAGACGTAATCAACCGAGGTTGGGTCCAAAAGTCGAAGTCGTCTTATTTCTCTCCTATTGTTTGTGTTAGGAAGAAGGACGGTACATTGAGACTCTGCTGTGATTACCGGGAACCTGATCGGCACCTGATACCAAAGATCCAAGATATGCTGGATAGCCTATCAGAAAGTACCTGGTTCTCTGTCCTCGATCAGGGAAAAGGATACCATCAAGGTTTGTTGAAGAGTCCAGTAGACCTTTGACAGCATTCATCACACCGTGGGGATTATATGAGTGGATCCGCATACCGTTTGGACTCAGTTCAGCTCCAGCAGAATTCCAGAGGAGCATGTAGACATGTTTAGAAGGATTGAGTGACGATATCTGCCAGCCGTACTTGGATGACAATGTGGTACACAGCAAAACCTTCTGGGAGCATGTTGAACACGTGAGGACCGTATTACAATGGTATCAACAACACGGAGTTAAGTTGACCCCAAAGAAGTGTGAACTGTTCAAAAGACAAGTCCGATTTCTAGGGAAAATTGTGTCTGGAGAAGGATATACCATGGACCCAGCAGAAATCGCTCCGGTACTGGCCTTAAAAGACAAGTGGCCCTCTACCGTCGGGAAGTTGAGGCAGATATTAGGATTCCTCTCCTACTATCATACTTACGTTCGGAACTTCTCCAGGATTGCCGCCCTACTATACCTCCTCTTGGGGGGACGACAGAGACAACACCCACGGAGAAAAAGAAGAACGCGGGTAGGACGGGGCTTAAAAGAAACAACGCCATTTCATCCCAACAGCACATTCTCTGGACAGCAGACCACCGGGAGGTATTGGAAGAACTAGTAGACTACCTGGTAAAACCACCCATCTTGGGATATTCTGATTTCAATTTATCATTTGTTCTTCATTGTGACGCTTCTCAAGTTGGACTGGGAGCTGCCCTATATCAGCATCAAGATGGAAAATTAAGGGTCATTGGTTACGGTTCTAGAATGTTGACTGAGAAGAATTACCATCTACATTCCGGAAAATTGGAATTCCTGGCATTGAAATGGGCTATCTGTAAACGATTTAGAGATTATCTCTACTACAGCAAAGAGTTTGAGGTATACACTGACAACAACCCTTTGACCTATGTCCTTACTACAGCCAAACTGAATGCAACGGGTCAGAGATGGGTCGCTGAACTAGCTGACTTCAATTTCAGCATCAAATACAGGTCAGAAAAATGCAGTGCGGATGCTGATGGATTTTCAAGAAAGCCACTAGAGCCTGAGGAGTTCATGTAAGAATGCTTGGAGGAAGTCAGTCTGGAAGCAATTGAGAGCACTACCCCAGCAGTACAAGCTTATCAGGAGGAAGACACACCATTTTATTGTCCATTGATGGTGGAAGCAACCATAAAAGCAAGAGAACAAGATCATCCCCAGTCTATTCAACAACTACCAAAAGGGAAAATCCATAGAGCACAATGGGAAGATCAGATAATTGGTAGAATACTACTTTATGTGGACCAAAATCGGTTTCCACGTAAATGAGAGACAGCAGTATCTGTTTTAATTAAAGAATGGACGAAGCTCTACCTCAGTGCAGACGGTATCCTGTATCGTAAAGGAGGACAAAATCGGCAGTTGGTATTACCCAGAGTATTCCGTAAGTTGGTCTTCAAAGAACTCCATGAAAACATGGGACATCTGGGAGTGGAAAGGACAACCAACTTGATCCGTGAATGTTTCTTCTGGCCGTACATGCAGACTGATATTGAGAGGTACGTGACCAGGGAGTGTGGGTGCCTGAAAGATAAACGTCCCAACACATCAACCCGGGCACCTATGGGCAACATCCAAACTACGTATCCGTTTGAGATGGTCTCAACAGACTTTCTACATCTTGAGACGTGTAAGGGTGGTTACGCATACATCTTCGTGGTGATGGACCATTTCACTCGATTTGCTCAAGCATATGCCACCACCAATAAATCAGGTCGAACAGCGGCAGAGAAGATCTTCAATGATTTTGCTTTGAGGTTTGGGTTCCCTACAAGGTTACACCACAACCAAGGAAGAGAATTTGAGAACCAGCTCTTTGCCAAGCTAGGAAAGTACTGTAGAATTCAGAGATCCCACACAGCGCCCTATCACCCAGAGGGTAATGGACAAGTGCAACGTTTTAACCGGACATTATTCTCGATTTTGCGCACTTTAATAGCTGATGAGAAGAAAGAATGGAAGAGTTCCCTGTTAAAAGTGGTACATGTCTATAACTGTTTAAACAGCGATGCAACAGGTTACTCATGCCTTTTCCTATTGTATGGACGATCGCCAAGACTGCCAGTCGACATCATGTTCGATACTCCGGTGTCAGAGTCTTACAGAACGTTCGGAAATGGAAGGAACAGATGGCAGAGGAATACAACAAAGCGTCCAAAGTGGTTAAGCAAGGACAGAGCAAGAGTAAGGAGTACTATGATTGAAAATGTTATGGAGCAGAATTTGCACCGGGAAGCCGGGTGCTAGTCAAGAACGTACGTGAGAAAGGCGGTCCAGGAAAACTTTGTTCGTACTGGGAAGACAAGGTGTATGAGGTCGTAAGGAGGAAAGCTGATGACAGCCCAGTGTATGAAATCCGATTGGAAACGGGAGACAAGAAAACCAGAATAGTCCATCGGAATTTACTACTACCCTGTGATTGTCTCCCACCATAACAAGACTTCCCAGAAGTAGACCAACATCGTCCGAGATCGACTAAGGGACCACCACAGACTGAAGCTCCGGAGGTGGACAGTGACCTTGAAAATTTCGATGGAGAAGAACACACCGTTGTATTTCTCAGACCGGCAAGGAGTGGGATGTACCATGCTCAGGAGAGTGAACTAAGTCCTGAGGCTCCAGAGTTCATACCAAGGAGTACAGATGAAGTCCAATTCAGATTTGATGATCGAACACCGGTCGATGAAGAGACCAATCGACACTCAGGAGGAGCGGAATTGCCAGACCATGCAGAAACAGGTGACTCAGGAGAAGTACAGGAACTTACAGAGGCAGCTCCAAGAGCATCTGAGGAAGCACGGGAAATGAATGCGGCAGAAGAAACTCCTGTGACCGAAGAACCCGTGTTATCTGAGGAACAACCCATCAGGAGGATGTCAACTAGAGAAGTGAGGAGGCCCGTGATGCTGACGTATGAGACACTTGGTGAACCGATTCAAGTGCCAAGGACTGTCGACTGGAAACAAGTATCTCTGCCTGCGGACCAGGTAAGCCTACTGGAGTGGTATTCACCACCGAGAGGCAGTATGGAAGATGTTGCCCAATGGAAATACTTGTTTTCATGCTTTCATTTTCCTTAAAAGACTTTGTAGAAACAAAGAACTGTTAAAGCATAGAGAGAGAGAGAGAGCTGGTTGAAGACGTGCGAAATGCTCCAGCTGAAGAGATGCTGATTGTTTTAATGGTGTTAATTGTTTAGTTCTTACAGGCGTCCTACAAGAAAAAGGTCATAAGAATAGGTTGCTATCAATGTTTATGAACATTATACCAATTTGACAATGCCAATTTGTATATAAAGCTATCCAACTTTCACCACTGTCTCAGAATTGGTAAGATTGACAAATTAAGACGAATGTCGAGGACGACATTCAAAAAGGAGGGAAGAGTGTGACATGCGGAAGTAGTGCTGTTGCTTTAAAAGCATTCAGCAACTATTGGAAGTAACACAAGTGCAGGAGACAGGAAGTGTTGTGCTCCAGAAGCATCCAGCAACTAGGGGGGTTAACACAGTCACAGGAGACAGGGAGGGTTTTAGCAGAGCCCCAGGGTGATTGTGGGGAAGTTGTTTATTGTCTGGCTGGAGCTAAAGAGAAAGGTGGTGTGTGTGTTCTGTATCCACAGAAGCACTCCTGCAAGTGAAAAGGATTCAAGTTAGGAGTGAAGCTAAGCACAGGTCAGGTAGAGTTCCTGAACTAGTAGTGCAGAGTATTGTCAGGCAGAAAGATAAGGACTGGAAGAAATGGTATCACAGGGATCATCTCCCTCAGCAAATCCCCCCTCCTCCATCTCACTGTGCTGTAAAGAATGATGTGTTTACTAATGTGACTTCGCATTAGAACTGTGCTGTCCTGTACTACTGGGAAGACTGTGAAGTGCTTTGCTGCTAAGGAAACTGTACTGTTTGTCACTGTAGCCTGTTGCTAATAAGACTTAATTTGCACTGGCTGTGTGGCTTCTTATTAAATGCTACTGTTCTACCTTTTATGAGGACTCTTGTCAAGTGTGCCTGGTCAGCAAGTGAAACAACCTACGTGTCTGTGCCTGAGGGTCAATACCCCTGTGTGCCTGAGAGAAGCTGCAGCACATGGTCTATGGTTGCCCTGAGTAACGGTTCCCCCAGGATTCCAAAGAATTCATGTACCTGTCTTGCCCCTATCTGAACCTAGCTTCATGTGTGTAACAGTATTATACGCAGTACATTCAAATGAGTGGTTAATCATATAATACATAGACAGGCTGGATGTTCAAGGGGGTAGACTGCTATTTATTAATGGCTCTCCTGTCCATGGCAACCTGCAATAAGGTTGTTTCAACAATGGAGTGCCTTGTCTAAAATAGTTCAGGGCACCCCTGAATTGTTTTCTTAATGGTCTTTAGTTTTTAAATCACCAAAAAGTTTATATTCATACAATGAGGGTAACAAATGATAGGGGTTTGGTACGCACCCAGCCACGGTTCAGGTAGGAACAGGAAACGTTTTCATAAAAATGTTCACGCAGGTTTATTTGGACTTCATAAACCGCTTAGCATAGGCAAACAAAAGACAGCACAGACCAACACCCTGGAGATCCACACATCTCCAGACACAGAGACCACTTGGCCTCCATTTTATTTACAACAAACCACGCCCCGGGGAGTGGATATGTGAGCAGCCACTCCCACCCATCTCTTATGACTGCTCTTAAAAACCATCCCTAATACGCCCTATTAACCCTCTCAGCACTATACGTGCTGGAGCATACTTTTCCGGTTTCACATCACCGAAGCTACCAACCTTGGTGATACATACAGTATCTCCCGTTAAGGACCTGTCCGGCAGCCATCTTACACCCCTTACTCAAGTGCGATCACATGACATGCCCAAAACCTATTGGATAAAGGCATATATCACAAACAATATACTTGGGAAAGGATAAAATAGAAATAAGTAACAACATACACCATATTCAGATACAGTTGAAACCAGAAGTTTACATTCACTATATAAAAAGACACATATGCATGTTTTTCATAATATCTGACATGAAATCAGAATAAACCTTTCCCGTTTTAAGTCAATTAGGATTACTATAATTTTTAATATTTGCCAAATGCCAGAATAATGAGAGAGAGAATGTTTTAAGGCATTTGTATTACTTACTGCAAAGTCAAAAGTTTACATACACTAAGATTACTATGCCTTTAAACAATTCTGGACTTCCCATATGATTAAGTCATGTGTTGGAAGCTTTTGATAGGTTTTTTGGCAACATCCGAGTTAATTAGAGACACACCTGTGGATGTATTTTAATGCACACCTGAAACACACTGCTTCTTTGTGTAGCATCATGGGAAAGTCTAAAGAAATTAGCCAAGATATCAGGAAGACAATTGTGGACTTGCACAAGTCTGGCTCATCCTTGGGTACAATTTCAAGATACCTGACGGTGCCTCATTCATCTGTACAAATAACTGTACGCAAGTACAAACAAGATGGGAATATCCAGCCATCATACCGCTCAGGAAGGAGACGGGTTCTGTGTTCCAGGGATGAACGTGCTTTGGTCTGACATGTGCATATCAACCCAAGGACAAAAGCAAAAGATGATGTGAAGATGATGATGGAAGCTAGTAAGATTCTGTCAATATCCACAGTGAAACGAGTACTGTATCAACATGGGCTGAAAGGCCACTCTGCTAGGAAGAAGCCATTACTCCAAAAGAAACATAAAAAAGCCAGATTCATGTTTGCAAATGCACACAGGAACAAAGACCTTAATTTTTGGAGACATGTCCTTTGGTCTAATGAAACTGAAATTGAACTTTTTGGGCATAATAACCGTCGTTACGTTTGGAGGAAAAATGGTGAAGTTTGGAAGCCTAAGAACACCATCCAAACTGTGAAACATGGGGGTGGCAGCATCATGCTGTAGGGTTGTTTTGCTGCAGTAGGGACTGGTGCACTTCGCAAAATAGATGGCATCATGAGAAAAGAAGATTATGTGGCAATACTGAAGCAACATCTCAAGACATCAGCCAGGAAGTTAAAGCTTGGGCGGAAATGGGTCTTCCAAATGGACAATTGTGGCGTCCCTGAGGGTTCGACCGCCACAGGAATGCTGCACTTCTTCAATGGAGTGTGGTGTTCCTCCTCTGAGGTAAGGCCAGTGTGATGGTAGTGATCTAGCCTTTTGCATCCAACACCACATTTCCACCAGAGGGAGCTAGTATGCACTAGGTGCTGCTCCCCTGGTTACAGGGAGACTGGGGAACACAAAGTGGTAGGAACCAGTTAGTGGGTGTGGGTGGAGGAACAGTTAGTTAGTTACACTTCTAATTTCATATTTAATAGAATGCCATCTTTGATCTTGGTCCTCCGGTCCTTCAGTCTTCTGTTGGTTCTTCTGTGGTCCATCAGTCTAGCCTTTGCTAGTCTGTCGGCTGTCACTGTGCTGTCAAAATACTGTGTGTAATGTGACTTCCCTCCGGGAGCGCAGATCCTGTGTGGGCCTGCACCGGCATGGGACACAGCCCTCGTACCCTGATCTTGGGACGAGAGGGAGGTTTCAGGCGTAGGAATGTCTCAACCCGGCCGAGGACCAGGATCAAGAAGGCCCGGGAGCTTTAGAGTGTGGCTCCCTAGCAAATGGGTCCCGGGGAGGATGCAGACGGAGCGGAGCACGCCACCTGTCCTCGCCTACCTGATCTATTCAGAGGGATTCCGGCTGCAAGAGGGGTACCGGCCCCCGACACCCGACCTTGTACTCTACGTCCAGGACGGGAAAGCCCGGTTAGGCCCTGAGGATCCCACCAGGCGTCGGATGGAGAGGAATTGCCACCCGAGCCCTACACCTGAGAGGAGCTCAGAGGGAGACCCGGCCTATCTACACACGCACAGACGGGAAAGGGTGAAGTCTGTAGTGTAGGAACACTCTGGTGTAGGGTCGCTACCGAACACTGGACTTCCTCGGAGGTAGTCGGACCCCCGTCCCTGGTGGCCGCAGGACTCCGCGAGGAGCAGGGAGTCGCCTTCCCGCTAACATCTCTGAGTGAGTAAAGCCTTGGAAGTTCACCCCTATGGCCTCTGGACTGTTCATTACGCGCCATACCACGCGACACGGTGCCCGTACTCCCCGCACTACTACCCCCCCTTCATCCTGTCTTGCCTGCCCTGAGGCCTTGCTCCGCCTGTGGGGAGCAGTGAGAACTTTAGCCGCCATGACACCAGGCCTCAGCGGACTGTAGCGGCGCTGGTGGCCCTTCACCAGACACCACAGGTGGCGTAGTCGTTAATCAGCCACTCAACCCGGAATAGCCCACACCATCTCTTTCTAATGTGACGGCCCTGAGCACGGGTCGGGCCCGGGCCACGGCTGCATCCCATCTCTTCAACGCAGGGCCCGACACCGAGTCCCCCATCACCCAGGGTAAAACACGGGCTTTCTGAGTAGAGGCGTCACACAATGACCCGAAGCATACTGCCAAAATGGTAACAAAGTGGTTTAAGGATAACAAAGTCAATGTTTTGGAATGGCCATCACAAAGCCCTGATCTCAATCCTATTGAAAATTTATGGGCAAAGCTGAAAAGGCAGGGGCGAGCAAGGTGACCTACAATCCTGGATCAGTTACACCAGTTGTGTCAGGAGGAATGGGCCCAAATTTCGACCAACTATTGTGAGAGCTTGTGGAAGCATATCCCAAACCTTTGACCCAAGTCATTCAGTGGTACCAAATACTAATGAAATGTATGTAAACTTTTGACTTTGCAGTAAGTAATAAAAATGCTTTAAAACATTCTCTCTCTCATTATTCTGGCATTTGGCAAATATTAACCCCTTTACGACATAGGGCGTATTAGTACGCCTTGTGCCATCACCCCCTGTTCAGTGAGGGCTCCGGCGCTGAGCCCGCACTGAACCGAGCACATGTCAGCTGATTCTTACAGCTGACATGCGCCCGCAACAGCCGCGGGTGGAATCGCGATCCACCCGCGGCTGTTAACATGTTAAATGCCGCTGTCAATCTCCGACAGCGGCATTTAACTCGCGCTTCTGGGAAGTGCGTCCTAAGTCCCGCCCATCGGTGACCCCGTCACATGATCGCGGGTCGCCGATGGGAGGTCATGACAACCCTGGGTCTGCAGCAGACACCAGTGATTGTCATGAGCTGGTCGCTATGAGCGCCACCTAGTGGTCGGCGCTCATAGCACAGGACCATTTCTGCTGCATGCAGGGGATCTGTATACAGCAGAGCTGATCAAATGAGTGCTGCTTCTAGTCTCCTATGGAGACTATAGAAGCAAGCAAAAAGTGAAAAAAAAATTTTTAAAAAATATTAAAAAAAATAAAAAAATATAAAAGTTTAAATCACCCCCCTTTCGCCCCATTCAAAATAAAATAATAAAGAAAAACAACCCACATACACATATTTGGTATTGCCACGTTCAGAATCGCCCGATCTATCAATATAAAAAGAGAATTCATCTGATCAATAAACGGCGTAACAAGAAAAAAATTCTAAACGCCAGAATTACGTTTTTTGGTCGAAGCAAAATTGCAATATAATGCAATAACGGGCGATCAAAACATCATATCTACCCCAAAATAGCATCAATAAAAACTTCAGCTCGGTGCGCAAAAAATAAGCCCTCACCCGGCCCCAGATCCCAAAAAGTGGAGATGCTACGGGTCTCGGAAAATGGCACCATTTTTTTTTTACCAAACTTTTGAATTTTTTTTCACCACTTAAATAAAAAAGAACCTGTACATGTTTGGTGTCTACGAACTCATAATGACCTGTAAAATAATGGTGACAGGTCAGTTTTAGCATTCAGTGAACGTGGTAAAAAGAATAAAAAAAAAACATCTGTGGTATTGCACTTTTTTTGCAATTTCACGGCGCTTGGAATTTTTTTCCTGTTTTCTCGTACACGATATGGTAAAACTAGTAATGGCGTTGAAAAGTACAACTCATCCCGCAAAAAATAAGCCCCCACATGGCCATATTGACCAAAATATAAAAACGCTATGGCTCTGGGAACAAGGGGAGCAAAAAACGAAAACGCATAACTTGGTTCCGCTTTATTTAGCCTGGCCAGCAGATGGCAACCTTTCTTCATCTCTGGCACATCCTGCAAGAATCCTCCTTTATTGCACTCTACTACATACTGATAGGAAAATAACAATAATACAAACATTCTTTTCATATACACCATCATGTTATCGACAGCATATCCCTAGTTTAAACTAGATGATGTCTGCTGATAACAGTGAATTTTTTTCCAGCACAACCAAACCAACCACCTAACGAATGAGCATTTTGATTGTTCATCAGGTGATTGCTAGAATGTTTACACTGGTAGAATCGTTAACAGTTGTCAGCTCATCTAAATGCACCACCAGGACATGTTAAATTTCAACATCTGGTCCTTTTGTTAGGTCCTTTTGTGAGGGGAGATAAACTGTTGCCAGACTTGTCTGACACTGACTTACTTATTCCCCATGCCTGGGAGGAATACCTGCTCAAGATTAATTAACGGCAGCCACAAGGGTGGACAATATCATTGGTGCAAGATGTACAGCCGCTCAGGGGCCCAAGTCATAAGGGGGCCCACTTCTGCTTCCAAAGCAGTTGGAATTGTACGCTATTATTCTTCTGTATGTGTCCGCCAGTGGGCAGCTACTGTATGTACTTTACTTTTTTAGCACCTATAAAGGAGGCAGGGGCACATTCGGTTGAGAATTAAATTTGTTGCAGCAACAAGTGTTTGCGTGGCTGGACCTAACAGGCCTCAGCAAAGGAACTGCCACTGTCAGTTTATTTTTAGGGGTACTTACATTCTGTCTAAGGGGTTTTAAAAATGTTTAATTTTCTTACACTGCTGTAAGACTTGAACTAATTATATGGTACATATTATACTTTTTGAATCCATCATCTTTATTTTTGTATTTCTTGAAAAATGTCCATAATGTTTATACTTTCTATCCTATATCTTACAAGTGGCCAGCGGTTTACTCAGATGATAACTAATGGTATGAAATGTCTTGCTTCTTTCACTGCTCGGGGACAGGTTCCACCACTCGGCAGAATGTCACAATTTTATCTTTCTGTCAGTACCACAAACTGAAGAGCAACTTCAAAGCCAACCAGCATCTGAACTCCTTTAGGGCAGAAGAATGAATGGTGTACGAGGGTGTTTGATTATAGGATAAGATGGGACATGCCTTTGACCTGAAACATACAGACGAAATATTATCTTTGTTGTTTGAAAACGCAACTACTTAGGCATCTGTGCAGCAAATATGCAACTTAGCATCTGAAATTGGACTAAGCGTCAATGTAGTTTGATGGGTATTTTCAGTGTAATCAAAATTCTGCTGTAAGACAAACTGAGATTTTATGAGATTGATTGACTTGTGAAACCTTAGAAATTGGAGATACAGTTTTATAAAAGAGGAGAGGCATCAATGAATATGGGTGGTATGGCAGCGCCAAACACCAAATAATTTGCTCTCTGACCCACATGGGTTCTTATCAATCTGCAATTAGTAGAAACATGTTCCCATATTCTCTAGTCATGTTTTATCCTAGTTATGATTGCTCACAATCATTCCATGGCACTCAAAAAAGAATATTGTGCTTTACATATGTCATCATAAGCTATTGCACTTGTTATTTGAAATTCATGGTATGCCACTGTCATAGACACATGAAAGCAAATCTGTCATGGAAAACAAACCACTAGATATGACAATATGCCAGCTCATGACACAGAACAGTACTGTTGTCTCTCAAGACAGGATGAACAGAGCCTTGATGACTATGTTTTTCAGTACACAAACTGAGTAGGGTAACTTGAAACTTGTGGGCTCCTATTTTTTGGTAGTAGGTAGGATAGTCCCGCGCCCTTGCATATAAGAGATAATTAGTAACATAGTAACATAGTTTGTAAAGCCGAATAAAGACTTGCGTCCATCAAGTTCGACCTGTTAGTTCTGTAATTGCTAAAGTTGATCCAGAGGAGGGCAAAAACCCCAAATGATTTAGCCAATCTTCACCTGAGGAAAAATTCCCTCCCGACTCTGAAACCAGCAGTCAGAATAAATCCCTGTATCAACCTACTATTTTATTTTATTTTTAAGTATATGCTGAAATCTGCCTGGTATCTAGAAATGCATCCAGTCCCCGCTTGAACTGGTGTAGTGAATCTGACATTACCATCTCCTCACTCAGTGAATTCCATATTCTCACTGCTCTTACCGTAAAGAACCCCTTCCTATGCTGGTGCTGAAACCTTTTCTCTTCCAGTCTTAGTGAATGCCCTCTTGTTACCGTAATATCCCTCCTTTTGAACAAATCCCGGGCAAGATCTCTATACTGTCCCCTAACATATTTGTACACATTAATTATGTCCCCCCTCAACCTTCTCTTTTCCAGGCTGAATAGTCCTAGTTTTGCCAACCTCTCTGGGTATTGCAGTCCCTCCATTCCCTTTATTAATTTTGTTGCCCTCCTTTGTACCTTTTCAAGCTCATTTATATCCTTTCTATATATTGGGACCCATAACTGAGAACAGTATTCCAAGTGTGGTCTGACCAGTGCTTTGTACAGTGGAAGAACAATGTTCTCATCCTTTGCAGCTATACCTCTTCTGATACATCCCATTACCCTGTTTGCCCTTACAGCAGCGGCCTGACTTTGGACACTCCAATTTAGTTTGCTATCAATCAAGATGCCCAAGTCCTTCTCCATCTCTGAATTCCCCAATGATTTCCCATTCAGTGAGTACTGGTGACTTCCATTTTTCCTTCCCCTATGTATGACCTTACATTTCTCCTCATTAAACCTCATTTGCCATTTAATGCTCCACCTACCCAGCTTATCCAAATCCCTCTGTAGGTCTGCACTGTCCTCTTTTGTATTAATTGTTTTACATAACTTTGTGTCATCTGCAAATATTGATATTTTACTATTTATCCCGTTGACTATGTCATTAATAAAGATATTAAATAACATTGGGCCTAGTACAGACCCCTGTGGTACCCCACTAGTGACGCTTACCCAATCTGAGAATGTTCCATTTATAACCACCCTCTGCCTTCTATCCTTTAGCCAGTTAGCTACCCACTTGCAGACATTTTCCCCCAGCCCCATCATTCTCATTTTGTATACCAACCTATTATGTGGCACGCTATCGAACGCTTTTGAGAAGTCGAGATACACGACATCCACTGGTTCCCCCTGATCTACTCGAGAGCTAACCTCCTCGTAGAAGTCAATCAGGTTTGTTTGGCAGGAGCGATTCCTCATGAATCCATGTTGGTTCGGGATTAAAAGATTATTAGCATCAAGATGCTCCGTAATTGCCTCTTTAATGAAGCTTTCAAAAATTTTGCCCACAACGGACGTCAGACTCACCGGCCGATAATTTCCGGCGTCACTTTTCGCTCCCTTTTTGAATATTGGCACTACATTCGCCTGTCGCCAATCAAGTGGTACAGACCCAGTCTCAACAGAGTCCTTAAATATAAGATATAACGGTCTGTCTATCACATTACTTAGTTCCCTTAGTACCCGTGGGTGTATGCCATCAGGTCCTGGTGATGTGTTTATTTTAATGTTACTGAGGCGTTTCTGTACCTCAACTTGAGTTAGATTAGTCATACTTAGTGGAGGATTAAGCTTGTCACTTCTCATTTCTCCTGTTAGTTCTATTTCCTTTGTGAAAGTTGTCGAAAAAAAATGATTTAATAGATTAGCTTTATCCTCATCTTTCTCTATGATTTTGCCTTCCTCACTTTTTATCGGTCCAATATTATCCGATTTAATCCTTTTACTATTTATATATGTAAAGAACAGTTTGGGATTTGATCTACTTTCCCTAGCAATACGTTTCTCTGTTTCCTCCTTCGCTATTTTTATTTGCTTTTTACAGGTTCTCGTTTTTCCCTTGTAACACTTTAGTGCCTCCTTACTGTTTTCCTGTTTTAATCTTCATTAAAATCTTCACTTTGAAAAATTGATATTACTTTTGAATTAACTGGATTTAAACAAAAGCACTTCATATGATTACAGACTATACGATTAGTGTTTCCTGTCACGGATTTGTCAAAAATGACATGATTCACTAGAACGGTGGTCCCCAACCTTTCTTTTTTTAAACTTGATTTGTGTATTAAACAATTTTATAAACAATTATACATTGCATTTGGTATTGGAAAACATCCAGAGATATCACATCAACATAGATATACATCAAAGAGGAAATATAAAAGTAAACATGTCAGATGTGTTACCACATATACAGTACAGACCAAAAGTTTGGACACACCTTCTCATTTAAAGATTTTTCTGTATTTTCATGACTTTGAAAATTGTACATTCACACTGAAGGCATCAAAACTATGAATTAACACATGTGGAATTATATACTTAACAAAAAAGTGTGAAACAACTGAAAATATGCCTTATATTTTAGCTTCTTCAAAGTAGCCACCTTTTGCTTTGCTGACTGCTTTGCACACTCTTGGCATTCTCTTGATGAGCTTCAAGAGGTAGTCACCGGAAATGGTTTTCACTTCACAGGTGTGCCCTGTCAGGTTTAATAAGTGGGATTTCTTGCCTTATAAATGGGGTTGGGACAATCAGTTGTGTTGTGCAGAAGTCAGGTGGATACACAACTGATAGTCCTACTGAATAGACTGTTAGAATTTGTATTATGGCAATAAAAAGCAGCTAAGTAAAGAAAAACGAGTGTCCATCATTACTTTAAGAAATGAAGATCAGTCAGTCCGAAAAATTGGGCAAACTTTGAATGTGTCCCCAAGTGCAGTTGCAAAAACCATCAAGCGCTACAAAGAAACTGTCTCACATGAGGACCGCCCCAGGAAAGGAAGACCAAGAGTCACCTCTGCTTCTGAGGATAAGTTTATCCGAGTCACCAGCCTCAGAAATCACAGGTTAACAGCAGCTCAGATTAGAGACCAGATCAATGCCACACAGAGGTCTAGCAGCAGACACATCTCTACAACAACTGTTAAGAGGAGACTTTGTGCAGCTGGCTTTCATGGTAAAATAGCTGCTAGGAAACCACTGGTAAGGACAGGCAACAAGCAGAAGAGACTTGTTTGGGCTAAAGAACACAAGGAATGGACATTAGACCAGTGGAAATCTGTGCTTTGGTCTGATGAGTCCAAATTTGAGATCTTTGGTTCCAACCACCGTGTCTTTGTGCGACGCAGAAAAGGTGAACGGATGGACTCTACATGCCTGGTTCCCACCGTGAAGCATGGAGGAGGAGGTGTGATGGTGTGGGGGTGCTTTGCTGGTGACACTGTTGGGGATTTATTCAAAATTGAAGGAATACTGAACCAGCATGGCTACCACAGCATCTTGCAGCGGCATGCTATTCCATCCGGTTTGCATTTAGTTGGACCATCATTTATTTTTCAACAGGACAATGACCCCAAACACACCTCCAGGCTGTGTAAGGGCTATTTGACCAAGAAGGAGAGTGATGGGGTGCTACGCCAGATGACCTGGCCTCCACAGTCACCAGACCTGAACCCAATCGAGATGGTTTGGGGTGAGCTGGGCCGCAGAATGAAGGCAAAAGGGCCAACAAGTGCTAAGCATCTCTGGGAACTCCTTCAAGAATTTGTAAGACCATTTCCGGTGACTACCTCTTGAAGATCATCAAGAGAATGCCAAGAGTGTGCAAAGCAGTCATCAAAGCAAAAGGTGGCTACTTTGAAGAACCTAGAATATAAGACATATTTTGAGTTGTTTCACACTTTTTTGTTAAGTATATAATTCCACATGTGTTAATTCGTAGTTTTGATGCCTTCAGTGTGAATGTACAATTTTCAAAGTCATGAAAATACAGAAAAATCTTTAAATGAGAAGGTGTGTCCAAACTTTTGGTCTGTACTGTATATAAATATTTTCCTTGCCTTGTTGTTGTCACATCTTCTGGAATTATATGTAAAGAAAAAGATGAACAAATAGAATATCTTCCTAATTAGGATACAATCCGAACTTAAAACTCTCAACCAAAACTTATCAAACTCGTGCTGTCTTTTCCATGCTCAAAATTACCCACATCATAGTGTATATGGATCTAGTTGCCTGCCTCTATAAGTAACATTTGTCACCTGTAACACGTGACTTACTATTTATACACAAATCTCTTACATATTTACTTTCCAGCTCAAACCTAAGTAGAGATTGTAAGACATGAAGAATTCCAATAGTCCCATATTTTGGAAAATTTTAATGGACAACCTCTATTTTGATATACTATCTTTTTCAAATGGAATTACTGAGTTAACCAGAGTGATCCAGGAACGCAATGTTGGCTGTGTGTTGCCCAGTCACCTCAAAGCCAATAATTTCCTGGCCAAAAGTAAGGTTTCTCTCAAAAAAATCTTAATATAGTGGTCCCAGACATCATCCTCCATTACCCCAAAAAGGCAAATCAGTGGATCACATGGAATTGGAATGGATATTAAAGAGGATAGTAAGGAGGTAACTTCCTGCCAGAAGGACCTAATAATGGAGCAGTCCCAAATTAAATGAACAAAGTCGGCATCTATGGTATGACATCGTAAACATTCTGAATTAGAGGAGCCTCCCATTTGATATAGTCTGTGGGGTGTGAGATATGACTGATGAATAATATAAAGCTGAATCATCTTATTATTAACAGAGGGAGAGACAAATGACGGAGACTCCAAAATTTCATCCCACTCCTCCTCCCCCATATTCAGAATTAGGAGTCTCCATTTATTTATTGCTGGCAAAGGGTTACGATCTAAGCCTGTTGATAGCAAATATGTATACAAGCTAGATAAAAGACCTTGTGGGCCTTGAGATTTAAGTATTCATATTAAGGGAAATGAGGAAATAGTTTGAATTATTTCACAGTTTTGTAAGTGAGATCTAAGCCCATTCCTAAGTTGGAGATACCTGAAGAATTGAGATCTTGGAACCTTGAATTTATTTTGCACCTGTTCAAATGACATCAGTATAGATCTTTCATAAATATCTCTTAACAAATAGACCCCACTAGCTATCCAAAAGGGGGCAGATGGATGTTCCATTATTGTCTCAAAATACGGATTCCCCCATATAGGCATTTCAGCTATAACATGTGTAAAGTCGGTTCTTTTCTTTGCCTGTTTCCATACCGTTCTCGCTAATCTATGTAGGGGTAACAACTTAATGGGAGTCGATTTATTTAATTCTAGAAAACCCAATAAGCAACCTGTGCCTAAAACATGTGCCAAGTGGTTCTCAGAATTCAGTAATTGGGAGTCAGGCATCCAACTACGGATCGCTTTAAGCTGACCTGCTAAATAGTATAGATGGAAGTCAGGCAAGGCTGCTCCTCCCATATATTTAGGCCTTTGAAGGGTAGATAACCTCAGTTTTGGTCTGGAGTTCCCCCAAATAAATGTGGACATCAAAGAGTTAAGAGATGTAAAAAAAAATTTAGGGACCGGTACTGCACTTTGTTGTAATATGTAATTAAATTTAGGGAGTAAGATAATCTTAATTAAGTTAATCCTTCCTGACACTGATAGCGGTAACCTCCCCCATAAGGAAAATTTACACTTAGTGTATTCTAATAAAGGAAGAATATTACTCGATAGGTCCTCCCTATCATTCCTTACAATCATAATTCCCAAGTATTTGAAACATGACACTACAGGTAGAGGAGATAATGTTTCCAAGTCAGTATTCGGAGAAGTCGACAAAGACATAAGAGAAGATTTGTCCCAATTTATAAAGAGGCCAGAATATTCACTAAATTTATCAATAGTAGAAATAACAGATGGGAGAGTGTCTTTAACCTTGTCCATAAAAATTATCATGTCATCTGCATATAAACCAATTTTATCAGTTCTGTCTGCAATTGTAATTCTACTGATAACCTCAGATGATCGTATTCTTATAGCCAGAGCTTCAATTGCCAGAGCGAATAAAGCCGGAGACAAAGGGCATCCCTGGCGGGTTACCCTTTCCAATGAAAAAAATGTAGATGATAAATTATTTATCGTTAATTTAGCTTTGGGGGCCTTGTACAATATTTGAATCCAGGCCCGAAATTTAGGTCCAAAGCCAAATTTCTCTAGACAGGTAAATAAAAAAGGCCACTCCAGTGAATTAAAAGCCTTAGCCGCATCCAGTGAAGCCAAGGCCCAATCATTTCCTGGTATCAAAGACCTATATTGAATTATTGATTGTACCCTTCTGATGTTAATAGAAGTATTTTTTACTGGCATAAAGCCTGTTTGGTCCGGGTGGACAACTGAAAGTATCACCTTATTAAGTCTCAAAGCTAGAATTTTCGTGAGAATTTTGTAATCCACATTTAACAGTGAAATAGGACGATATGATCCACACTCCAAAGGATCCTTCCCCTCTTTTTTAAGAACAATAATATTGGCATCATAAAAGGATTCAGGAAGGGAACCACTTTGCATCGCCTCTGAAAAAGTCTCTAAAAGATGTTGCATGAAGCCCTTTTGATATCTAAGATAGAGTTCTAGAGGTAGGCCATCAGGGCCCGAAGCTTTACCCAAAGCCATATCTGCCAGGGCTGCATTTATTTCCTCTAAAGTGATATCTGCATCCAAAAGGGATTGTTGTGTGTTACTCAATTTGGGAAAATCAAGATCTGCCAAATAGGAGAGACATTCTAGTTTATTATGGGCACTTTGGGATTTATATAATGATTTATAAAAATTATGAAAGCCATTTAGAATTTCTTTATTTATATATTTATGGGGATCACCAGGATGATCTATCGCCTCTATAGGACCCAACATATCAAATTGCATGGAGACAAAGCAAATAGAGCCAAGCACTTCGACAGCATTCAACTTGTAAACAATAACCCAAAACACAACCAAAACAAGAAGTAAACTTAAACTTTTCTTGTGATGCATCCTTCCGGGGAATACCTTCACTGATCCCAGTGTGAGGTATTATGTTGTCTTTGACGATGCAAAGTCTGAACTCCCGCTTATGAAAAAGGTGTATCAAATTACATCAAACCCAATGTTCAATATAGGAACGGCGGCATAAAGGGTGTCGGTCACCCTTTTCCAGGCTCTGGGTGCAACTGAAGCCACTCCAACACTTCCTCCGGGGTAGCAAAAAAAGTAGAAGAGTTTCCAGAAACAATTCGGTGACGAGCAGGATAAGCCATTGCGTAGATAATCCCTTTGTCTTTAAGTTTCTTCTTAACATTCATGAACTGTGCTCTCTGTTTCTGTAGTTCCACAGAAAAATCAGGGAAGATAGAAATTGTAGAGTTGTTGTATTTAATAGAGCCTTTCTGTCTTGCCAGTCTCAGGGTGGGTCCCCAACCTTTCTGACCTTGAGAGTCATATTAATCTCTGAGACAGGGTCGTAAGCCACATCCAGCTCCCACCCCGTTCACAGTAGTGACAACCAGAACTCCCATTACCAATATAATGACAACCAAATCTTTTCCATAAAAATTGCACTAAAGCAATACACCAATATCCACGGGTTCCCACGATACTTTCACTCAGTATTCTCACATCAAGCATCCCACTACTACTTCAGTTGTGAAGAACTGAGACAAAGATTTACAATAGTAGGAGAGATTTTCTAACGTAAATGTTCCAGAATTCTGGGGTGTGGCATGAATGTGATACTATGTGCCTAAACTGTAGCGATTAGCTGCAGCAGTCATATGCTGAAGGTGGATGGCGTATGATCAGCTGCAGGAAAGTACGAGAGCTCCAGTTCATTAAGACTGGCGTGAACAATACCAATCTTGAAGAGGAGATGTGTTGAAGTCAGACACTCCTGATTCATTAAGAGGCAGATGCCTCTAATTGAATCAGGAGCGTCTGTATTCTGTCCCCATGGCTGTGCTGTAATATAGGGCGCTGTGAGATGCTGTCTCTTCACCTTACTTGCATGGAAGCGATGGTCGCAGATAGCTTTAACTCAGCTATAAGCAGGCACATTGTGAAGAATTCAGAAGAGGTTTTATTTTCTTTAAGAATTCTTCTTATAATGCATACAGGAGCAGGTAAAAAGAACTTTTTCCTGACACAGGCTGAAAGCACATAAGCTTCTAATGGTGGTTAACATGGGGAATGAGGGGAAGGCAGGAAAGAAGGGAGGGGTTTGCTACATTACAGTCACATGAGAGGGAGACAGGGAGAGAGAAGGGACAAAGTTAAGGAAAGTAAACACTACAGCAATGCAATAAAACAGCAGTGCTTAGCAACTGTAAGAAGTCTAAACATAGTCCATAAATTTCCCATGACTTGTCTCTGCAGAATGAGACACACATGTGACTCGCCCCCCCCTGGGCCGTGGGGTACCCGGAACCGGGCTTCTGTACGATGCTGAGGGTAGTAGTGGCAACCCGATCCCGTGGCGCAGGGTGGTCAGATCAAATTGTGGCAGTCTATTTATCAGTCAGTTTTGAATGTCCGACTACGCCACCCGTGGATTGCGGTCAGGGATAACCGCCGCTGCAAGGCAGACCGCTGAGGCTGGTGTTGGTGTGCAGCACAGGGGTAGGATAACTCCCTACGGGAAGAGTGAAGCCTCAGGGCAGTATAGGTGGATGCTGGGGGTGATAGTACAGGCCGCAATAGTAAGAGTTCAGAGTCCACTTCAAATAGTCCAGGGTCTTTATTGTAGGTATTATTAATGACCCAACAGTGGTACTGGTTAGGAATGGGCCTGGGTGTCTGAGAGCATTCGGGCGAGCCCCCACTGGTCAGGGTGAGTGTGTAGGCCTACCGTTCTCTCTATGCTCTTTCTGACTATCCCCCTCTTTGTGGTGTAATAGCCCACGTCCCTGAGCTGGCCGTGTACTTCTCGCCTGTATGGCTTGCGACTCGGGCCTTGGGTACCTTTTGCTTTCTCCTCGCTGTACTGGTCCCTCTGTGTGGCGGAGCCTCCAGGCTTCTTAGGCCAAGGGACCTGAAATCCCTCGCGGGTTGGTTCTCTGCTGCTGGGCTTATAACCCTGGCAGCCTCGGACCCCAATATCCGGTAGATTGGTTCTCTGCCAGGACCGGCTCTCGGCGCCGTACGTCCCTGGCTAGCAGTTCCTCCACTGCCTCACGACCTCCTCAGCTACAGCTGAACTGTCCCTCCTTCTCTGGGACTAGTCTCACTCCTGAGCTAGGTCGTCCAGTTCTCTCTAACCCTGCCCCCAGTTCCAGCTTTTATAGGGGCAGCCTGCTCCCCCTACTGGCCTGGGACAGGAGGTGCTGTATGCTAATTGTCCCTAACCAGGGAACCTCCCTCCTGCTCTCAGACACAGCCTTTATTATTTGTGGCATCCAGGCCTGGGGTGACACACATGCATCTATGGCTTATCGCATCTAGAGTACCTGCCCCCCTTTTTACACCTTTTCTAAACTCTACCAGATGAAAAAAAAGTGCCACAGAGCCAACCTGGTGCCCCGTGACACACATGCAGTATTAATGCACATGTCCCCTTTTGTGGTTCTCTTGCAATATGAATATTTCTACTTGTGCCACCATTCAGTAGTAATGTCCATCTTTATGCTTAAATAATACAGTAATAGCCCCATCCATAAAGTAATCGTGTGAACCTTTTATGCTTTGGTACAATTGAAAATTCATAAATTGTGGCCCCATAAATGAATAATGTGTGAGGTTACAAGATGGGCATTATTAATATATGGGGCCACAATGTGGGCATTGTGAATGTCCCTTATTTTGGCCTGATACATTGATAAAGTCTCCCCACATAGTATAATGTCCCTCCTTCTGACCCACAATATAGTAATGATATCCCCCTCTGTGATCCCCATACAGCTTACTGTCCCCATCTATAGTCCTCATATAGTACAATGTTCCCCTCTTTGACCTGTGTATAGTCCCTCTGTAACCCCATACAGGATAATGTTCCCCACTGTGTCCTCTGTACTGTATAATGTCCTCCTCTTTGCCCCCATATAGTATAATGTCACCCTCTTTGGCCATGATATAGTATAATGTCACTATCTTTGTAAATCGTATCATATAATGTCCCCTTCTTTGGCCCCCAAATAGTATACCATAACCCTCTTTGTCCCCTATACTGTACAATATCTTCCATGTCTTCCTCTTTGGCCTCCATACAGTATAATGTTCCCCTTTTTGACCTCCAAACTGTATAATGACCCTGTCTTTGGCCACTATATTTTACAATGTCCCCCTCTTTTGTACACAAATAGAATAATATCCCCCTCTTTGGCTCCATATAGTATAATGTCATCCTTTATGGCCCCCATACAGTACAATATACCCCTACTTGACCCCATACTGTATAATGTCCCTGTCTCTGGCCACTACTATATAGTATTCCCTTCTTTGGCCTTGATATAGTTTAATGTCTTCCTCTTTGGCCCCCATACAGTGTAATATTCCCCTATTTGACCCCATACTATAATAATGTCCCTGTCTTTCCATATTTTACAATGTTCCAGTAAGTTCCCTGCCTGAAGATCTAAATTGTGTTCTTCTTTGTAGGCATATAGAATTGGTACATATAGATACATCTCTATATACAGTTGTGCTCAAAAGTTTACATACCTCGGCAGATTTTTTCCTTTCTTGGCCTTGTTTCAGAGAATATGAATGATACCAAAAAAACGTTTTCTCCACTCATGGTTATTGGTTGGGTGAAGCCATTTATTGTCAAACTACTGTGTTTTCTCTTTTTAAATCTTAATGACAACCAAAAACATCCAAATGACCCTGATCAAAAATTCACATACCCTGGTGATTTTGGCCTGATAACATGCACAGAATTTGACACAAATGGGTTTGAATGGCTACTAAAGGTAACATCTTCACCTGTGACCTGTTTGCTTGTAATCAGTGTGTGTGCATAAAGGCTGAGTGAGTTTCTGGGATCCAGACAGACTCTTGCATCTTTCATCCAGCCACTGACGTTTCTGGATTGTGAGTCATGGGGAAAGCAAAAGAACTGTCAACGGATCTACGGGAAAAGGTAGTTGAACTGTATAACACAGGAAAGGGATGCAAAAAAATATCCAAGGAATTGATAATGCCAGTCAGCAGCATTCAAACTGTGATTAACAAATGGAAAATCAGGGGCTCTGTAAAAAACAAACCACGGTCAGGTAGACCAACAAAAATTTCGGCCACAACTGCCAGGAAAATTGTTCAGGATGCAAAGAAAAAAACACAAATAACATCAGCTGAAATTCAGGACTCTCTGAAAACTAGCGGTGTGGCTGTTTCAAGATTCACAATAAGGAGGCACTTGAAGAAAAATTGGCTGCATGGTCGAGTCGCCAGAAGAAAGCCATTACTGCGCAAATGCCACAAAGTATCTCGCCTACAATATGCTAAACAGAACAGAGACAAGCCTCAACTTCTGGAACAAGGTAATTTGGAGTGATGAGACCAAAATTGAACTTTTTTGGCCACAACCATAAACATTACATTTGGAGAGAAGTCAACAAGGCCTATGATGAAAGGAACACCAGTCCTACAGTAAAGCACGGAGGTGGATCGCTGATGTTTTGGGGATGTGTGAGCTACAAAGGCACAGGAAACTTGGGAAAGATGAATGCAGCAGATTATCAGAAAATACTGGAGGCAAATTTGCACTCATCAACCAAGAAGTTGCGCATGGGACGTACTTGACGTTCCAACATGACAACGATCCAAAGCACAAAGCCAAGTCGACCTGTCATTGGCTACAGCAGAACAAAGTGAAGGTTCTGGAGTGGCCATCTCAGTCTCCTGACCTCAATATCATTGAGCCACTCTGGGGAGATCTCAAGCACGCAGTTCATGCTAGACAGCCCAGGAATTTACAGGAACTGGAGGCTTTTTGCCAAGAAGAATGGGCAGATTTACCATCTGAGAAAATAACATCCACAACTACCACAAAAGACTTCAAGCTGTCATTGATGTTAGAGGGGGCAATACACGGTATTAAGAACTGGGGTATGTGAAATTTTGATCAGGGTCATTTGGATGTTTTTGGTTGTCGTTAAGATTTAAAAAGAGAAAACATAGTAGTTTGACACTAAATGGCTTCACCCTACCAATAACCATGAGTGAAGAAAAAGTTTTTTTGTTATCATTCATATTCTCTGAAACAAGGCCAAGAAAGGAAAAATTTTGCCGGGGTATGTAAACTTTTGAGCACAACTGTATCAGTATATCTCTATATACCTGTATATTATGAGAAAAATGAAAGTCAGAGATTATTTTTTTGCTCTAAAATTACTCAAAGTTAATGAAAAGCAATTACAATAATAATTTTTTAATAGACATTCCAAAAATAAACATCACAAATAATCACATCAGTAAATATTAATTAATTAATTAATGTTTTAAAATCTTTTGCTTTTATTGATTTTTGCCTAAAGAGGACCTGTCAGCAGGATAATCGATCCCTAACTAAAGTTATGAGCTCCCTTAAAGGGAACCTGTCACATGAAAAAACGCTACTAACCTCCAGATTACCCCCATATCTGCAGGTTAAATAACGTTCTGACCTGCCTGCCGCTGGCAGTTAGACCCTCGCTGCCAGGAGGAAATGAACTTTATTCCTCCCGGTAGCATTTGAGTTTCAGTCATGGGGCGGCGCCAGTGCAATTTTAGTCACCGCTCTGTGTATAATGAGCAGCGACTGTAACTGAGACCCCTGTACTGACTGACAGCAGCTCAGCATTAGGACCGGCTGTCAGACTGTGCGGGGGGCGTGGTTACAACAAGTGCAGCGACTGGGCAGGTTTTCACGTGACAGGTTCTATTTAATGCTTATTACAGTCATACCTTTCTAATAAAATTGAATTGAGTCATTAGTGAGAAATCTAATGATCCAACTGCTCTGCTGTACTTTCCTCAAGACCTGTTTCCCCTGCGCAGGTGCCATTATTGCAATGACGGCGCCTGTGATTGGTGAATGAAGTACCCACCCTGATGCTTTTTCTCAGTAATGTTCCAATGGAATTCTAAGAGAAACGTATGAATTAAATAAACATTAAAGGGGCTTTACACTCATACCTTTAGTTAGGGATCGAATATACTGTTAATAGGTCCTCTTTAAGAAAACATACCAAAACAATGAAATAAAAAGCCCCATTCCTTTATTACCCAATACCCTCATAAGATATATATAAAGAATAATTTTCTGTGCATTGTAATTTACAATCATCGGCAGAGTCATTGAGATGATAGACAATTGTCATAGACATACTGTATGTGGGAGTTGCCCATCCCCACTCGCACAACAGATCTTTTTCATTTTTCGCAACTTCATTATTCACACCAGACAGTCCCACAGTTCCTTACTAAATACTCCAGCAGGAATAATAACTAAAATATCCAAAAAATTCACAATAGGCCCAGATAAATCTGCATCACCTCTCTTGAGACCTGGCCCAACCCTTCAATCCATTGGGCCCATAATTTCTGAAAGTTGGTCTCCATATTTTTTTTTAAGTATACTCCCCTCTCCATGACCAATACCAAGTTTATTTTATTAACAAATTCTAAGCTTGTCAGTCTAATAGCCAGTGCTGTGCAATTCGTTTCCTTGCCACATACAATATGTGGGCCACAGTTGTTTTACCGTGTTCATCTGTCCCAAAATGCTCCTCATATCAAAGGACACATATGAATGGAGAAGAGGTTATCTCAACTGAGTAAACTCTGCTTAAGGGTATGTGCACACGATGCAGAAATGCTCAGGATTTTTTCCTGAGCGTTTCTGCATCTCTCTGGCAGGAAAAAACGCATGCGGATTGTACATGCGGTTTCCTGCCGGGGACATGCGGAAATGAAGCGGTCTTCACTTTCATTTCCGCATGCGGGTTGACAAGCGCTTCCCAAGCGATTTTAGCATCACTTGGAAAGTGCTTGTCAACTTCACACTATATAAATCCATGCAGCCGGCATGGATTTATATAGTGTGTGATGTCAAAAAATAAAAAATAAATATATACTTTACCCTCTGATGGCCCCCGGTGTCCTGCTTCATCGGTCCCGGCTGCCGGCAGTGAAGACTGTAGGACCTTCCGACGTCAGCGTCACGTGACCCGTCACATGACTCTGACGTCAGCGAAGGTCCTTCATTCAACCGGGACCGATGAAGCAGGACACCGGGGGCCATCAGATGGTAACGTATAGATTTATTTTTTATTTTTTGACATCACACCGGTTGCATGGATTTATATAGTGTGAAGTTGACAAGCACTTTCCAAGTGATGCTAAAATCGCTTGGGAAGCGCTTGTCAACCCGCATGCGGAAATGAAAGTGAAGACCGCTTCATTTCCGCATGTCCCTGGCAGGAAACCGCATGTACAATCCGCATGCGTTTTTTCCTGCCAGAGAGATGCAGAAACGCTCAGGAAAAAATCCTGAGCATTTCTGCATCGTGTGCACATACCCTTATACTGTATATCCAGAACCACCTTCAAAAAGCTCTCTATGTTTGGACACGACCATAACATAAAGGACATATTTGGTATCCCTGTAATTGTGGCAGCCCACACAATTTTTTTTCCAACTCCATTAAACCCACAAAAAAATTAACACAATGTGATACTGACCTATGTGTTTGATAATATATCATTTAGAAAAACTGCTGCTACGCTCATAAAAAAAAAATCCTCATATAGTTACATAAATATAAAAAAATATGACTGTTATAACTACAATGTATGAATGAACAAACACAAAAATTGTCTGGCTATCTGAAAAGTGCATCACAAAAATGTAATTGTATGCATGCGATATATACTTGTGTATTTTACATATGCTTTTGTACATGTCTGAGCTGTGTACAATGTATGTATGTATAATGTGCAAATGTGTATGTAATGTATTTTAATGTAATGATTTCATGGTTTTAACTACTTCACCCCTCAGCCTGTTTTCACCTTCCTGAACAGGCCAATTTTTTCCATTCTGACCAGTGTCATTTTATGAGGTAATAACTCTGGAACACTTCAATGGATCCCGTTGATTCTGATAATGCTTTTTTGTGACATATTGTACTTCACGAAAGTGGTATAATTTGTGTAATATCCCTGGTGGCGTGTTTGCATAGTGCACCACCTCCCACTATGCAAGACCGCAATCTTACCCATCAGTCCAGCCTACAAACCTTGCTCCAGTTCATGCTGTGTGCATGTCTCTTGTCTGATTTCTTAGGGTGGCGGCCTGGTTACTTCCTGATTCTTATAGCTGCTGTGGGAGCGCTCCTAATGCGTCCCCAGCCTATTGCTGTGAGTCACTGGATATTTAAACCCCCTCCACCCAGAAGGAGGTGCCTGAGCAACACCTTCACTCAGTTTGTCTTTGCAACTGAATTGCCAGGTCCTGTCCTGTATCTTGTCTGTTTCTGCCACCCTGGGTGCTGCATACCCTGGCCTGTTATCTCTGACTTCTAGTCTGTTTCCGCCACTCTGGGGGCTGCATACCCAGACCTGTTATCTCTGACTTCTATTCTGTTTCCGCCACTCTGGGGGCTGTATACCCAGGCCTGTTACCTGTGACTTCTAGTCTGTTTCCGCCACCCTGGGGGCTGTATACCCAGGCTCGTTCTTGTATCTCGTTGCAGTATCAGTTCCTGTCTGAACTGTCTCCTAGCCTGTTACCTGTTTGTCTCTATGTCCGTACCTTCCCTTTTCTTGCAGTATCTGAACCTGCACCTAACTCCAACTCGTTGTCTCTGTACTTCTGTTTGTGAGTTTTGTGTCCACTCTCTACTTCATAGTAAGTACCTTGTGTGTATCTGGTTTTGCTTGTCCCTTTTCCCTTCCTCCATATCTACCTCCTGTGTTCCTGTATTTTCCAGTCTGTTCTATGTGAACAGAGTCCTGTCCTCTCTGCCTGCACCTTCAGCCCTGTTCGACTCTGCTTGCTCACCGCGCCAGCGGTTTTCCTCTGCTCTGCCTTGCCCACCGCTCCAGCGGCTTCTCTCTGCTCTGCCTTGCCCACCGCTCCGGCGGTTTCGCTCTGCTCTGCCTTGTCCACCGCACCTGCGGTTTCGCTCTGCTCTGCCTTGTCCACCGCACCTGCGGTTTTGCTCTGCTCTGCCTTGTCCACCGCACCTGCGGTTTCACTCTGCTCTGCCTTGTCCACCGCACCTGCGGTTTCGTTCTGCTCTGCCTTATCCACCACACCTGCAGTTTCGCTCTGCTCTGCCTTGTCCACCGCACCTGCGGTTCGCTCTGCTCTGCCTTGTCCTCCGCACCTGTGGTTTCGCTCTACTCTGCCTTGTCCGCCACACTTGCGGTTTCGCTCTGCTCTGCCTTGTCCACCGCACCTGCGGTTTCACTCTGCTCTGCCTTGTCCACAGCACCTGCGGTTTCGTTCTGCCCTGCCTTGTCCACCGCACCTGTGGTTTCGCTCTGCTCTACCTTGTTCACCGCACCTGCGGTTTCGCTCTGCTCTGCCTTGTCCACCGCACCTGCGGTTTCGCTCTGCTCTGCCTTGTCCACCGCACTTGCGGTTTCACTCTGCTCTGCCTTGTCCACCGCTCCTCCGGTTCCGCTCTGCTCTGCTTTGACCACCACTCCGGTGGTTCCTCTCTGCTCTGCCTTGTCCACCACTCCAGCGGTTCCACTCTGCTCAGCCTTGCCCACCGCACCTGCGGTTTTCGCTCCGCTCTGCTTGCTCACCGCACCAGCGGTTCCTCTCTGCTCTGCCTTGTCCTCTGCTCCGGCAGTTTTGCTCCACTCTGCTTGTCTACCGCATCTGCAGCTCTGTTCCTGTCTCCCAGTCTGCACTGGACCCTATCCAGCCTGCGATCCAACCTGCTTGTACCTCCCTGTCTGCACTCCAGCAGTGCTTGCCAGTATCTCCCTTTCTGCACTCCAGCCGTGCTTGCCAGTACCCACCTGTCTGCATACCAGCCGTGCTTACCAGTATCCACCTGTCTGCATACCAGCCGTGCCTGCCAATACCCACCTGCCTGTATGCCAGTCTGACCTGCCTGTTCCTGCATTCCCCGGTGTGGGTCAACAGCTGTGACCGGGGTCTGACCTGGCGTAGCACCTGGTCCCTCTGTTCGGCTCCTCCTTGTTTCACGGAGTCGACTGAGCTGCAGTGCGACCTTGGTCCGATCGGGTTGATACTTAGTTACGCCCCTCCAGGCACTCCTCGGTTCATGGTACACTGGGATAACTAATCACGCTCACGCCAGTCAGTCCGGGCGCGAGCGTAACAATTTGTTCTATTTGACTTATTTGAGAAAATATAGGAAATTTGGTGAAAATTTTGAAAATTTACCAATTTTCAAACTTTTAATTTTTATGCCCTTAAACCAGAGATTTATGTCACAAAAATAGTTAATAAATAACATTTACCATATATGTACAGGGTGGGCCATTTATATGGATACACCTAAATTAAATGGGAATGGTTGGTGATATCAACTTCCTGTTTGTGGCACATTAGTATATGGGAGGGGGAAAACTTTTCCAGATGGGTGGTGACCATGGCAGCCATTTTGAAATTGGCCATTTTGGATCCAACTTTATTTTTTTCAATGGGAAGATGGTCATGTGACACATCAAACTTATTGAGAATGTTTTAACGTAACTTTATTCTTTCATGAGTTTTTTACAAGTTTATGACCACTTACAAAATGTGTTCAAAGTGCTGCCCATTGTGTTGGATTGTCAATGCATCCCTCTTCTCCCACTCTTGACACACTGATAGCAACACCGCAGAAGAAATGCTAGCACAGGCTTCCAGTATCCGTTGTTTCAGATGCTGCACATCTCGTATCTTGATGGTATGGTGTGGTATATGGGGTACAAAGATAGTGGGGCCATTCTTCATCAATGGAAACCTCAATGCCACTGGATATCTGAAATTGCTACATGATGATGTGCTGCCCTCTTTATGCACTGAAGATGGCACCTTCCCTGAGTTTTTCCAACAAGATGGTGCACCACCACATTATGGGTGTCAGGTCCGAGCATTCCTACATGAACAGTTTCCTGGAAAGTGGATTGGTCATCGTGGGCCAGTTGAATGGCCACCAAGGTCTCCCGATCTGACCCCCTTAGAGTTTTATCTTTGGGGTCATCTGAAGGCAATTGTCTATGCTGTGAAGATACGAGATGTGCAGCATCTGAAACAACGGATACTGGAAGCCTGTGCTAGCATTTCTTCTGCGGTGTTGCTATCAGTGTGTCAAGAGTGGGATAAGAGGGTTGCATTGACAATCCAACACAATGGGCAGCACTTTGAACACATTTTATAAGTGGTCATAAACTTGTAAAAAACTCATGAAAGAATAAAGTTATGTTAAAACCAAGCACACCATTGTTTTTCTTATGAAATTCTCAATAAGTTTGATATGTCAAATGGCCTTCTTCCCATTGAAAAAAATAAAGTTGGATCCAAAATGGCCGACTTCAAAATGGCCATCATGGTCACCACCCATCTGGAAAAGTTTTCCCCCTCCCATATACTAATGTGCCACAAACAAGAAGTTGATATCACCAACCATTCCCATTTAATTTAGGTGTATCCATATAAATGGCCCACCCTGTACTTTACATCTGCATAATTTTTGAAACATAATTTTTTTTTGTTAGGAAGTTAGAAGGGTTAAAAGTTGATCAGCAATTTCTAATTTTTCCATCAAAATTTACAAAAACATTTTTTTTAGGCACCTCATCACATTTAAAGTGATGTTGAGGGGCCTACATGACAGAAAATACTCAAAAGTGACACCATTCTAAAAACTACATCCCTCAAAGTGCTGAAAACCACATTCAAGAGTTTATTAACCCTTCAGGTGCTTCACAGGACTTAAAGCAATGTGGAAGGAAAAAATAAACATTTGACTTTTTTTCACAAAAATGTTGCTTTAGCACCAAATTTTTTATTTTCACAAGGGTAACAGGAGAAAATGGACCCCAAAATTTGTTGTGTAATTTCTCCTGAGAACAACAATACCCCATATGAAAACTACTGTTTTGGTGCCCGTCAGGGCTTGGAGAGGAAGGAGCACCGTTTGATTTTTTTTAATGCAAAATTAGCTGCAATCGAGAACGGACACCATGTCGTGTTTGGATAGCCCCTGATGTACCTAAACAGTGGAAACCCCCACAAGTGATCCCTTTTTGTAAAATAGACCCCTCAAGGAATTTATCTAGATGTGTGGAGAGCACCTTCAACCCTCCAAGTGCGTCACAGAATTTTATAATGTTGGGCTGTGAAAATAAAAAGTCACATTTTTCCCTCAAAAACGTAGTTTTAGCACAAAATGTTTTAATTTTTTCATTTTCACGACAATAGCAGGAGAAAATGGACCACAAAATTTGTTGTGCAATTTCTCCTGAGTAAGCCGATACCCCATATTTGGTGGAAAACTACTGTTTGGACACACTGTCAAACTCTGAAAGGAAGGAGTGACGCAGACTTTAATGGAAGGGCCTGCGGACGTCATGTTGCGTTTGGGGAGCTCCTGATGTGCCTAAATAGTGTAAACCCCCCCATAAGTGAAACCATTTTGGAAACTAGACCCCTCAAGACGTGTGGTGAGCACCTTGAATCCACAGGTGCTTCACAGAATTTTACAACGTTGAAATGTGGAAATGTAAAAAATTTATTTTTCCCACAAAAATGTTGTTTCAGCCCCAAATGTTTTCATTTTCACAAGGATAGAAGGAGAAAATGGAACCCAAAATTTGTTGTGCAATTTCTCCTTAGTACAGTAATACCCCATATGTTGTGGGAAACTCCTGTTTGGGCGCACTCAGGGCTTGGAAGTGAAGGAGCACCATTTGACTTTGGGAACTCAAAACTGTCTGGAATCGACAGCGAACACCATATCACATTTGGAGAGCTCCTGATGTGCCTAAATAGTAGAAATCCTGCACAAGTGACCCTATATTGGAATTGTTCTAGTGTTTTTCTGGTGTGTGAATTTTATAATGTGGTGGCATATGTAAGTTGTGTAGAGTACATCAGGTTGGCATTCGTAAGTTGTAAAGAGTGCATCAGGTTGGCATATGTGAGTTGTGTAAGTTGTGTAAAGTACATCAGGTTGGCTTATGTGAGTTGTGTAGAGTACATCAGATTTACATATGTAAGTTGTGTAGAGTGCATCAGGTTGGCATATGTGAGTTGTGTAGAATACATCAAGTCGTGCAATAAATTAGAGTAAGTCAGAAATAAATTTAGTAGTCCATGGATAAGTGATAGACTTTAAAACATTCTTTTACACACAGGCCAGGTGTAACATCCCTGGCGGTGCGCTTGCATAGTGCACCACCTCCCACTATGCAAGACCGCAATCTTACCCATCAGTCCAGCCTACAAACCTTGCTCCAGTTCATGCTGTGTGCATGTCTCTTGTCTGATTGCTTAGGGTGGCGGCCGGGTAACTTCCTGATTCTTATAGCTGCTGTGGGCGTGCTCCTAATGCGTCCCCAGCCTATTGCTGTGAGTCACTGGATATTTAAACCCCCTCCACCCAGAAGGAGGTGTCTGAGCAACACCTTCACTCAGTTTGTCTTTGCAACTAAATTGCCAGGTCCTGTCCTGTATCTTGTCTGTTTCCGCCACTCTGGAGGCTGCATACCCAGACCTGTTATCTCTGCCTTCTAGTCGGTTTCCGCCACTCTGGGGGCTTTATACCCAGGCCTGTTGCCTGTGACTTCTAGTCTGTTTATGCTACCCTGGGGGCTATATGCCCAGGCTCGTTCTTGTATCTCGATGCAGTATCAATTCCTGTCTGAACTGTCTCTTAGACTGTTACCTGTTTGTCTCTATGTCCGTACCTTCCCTTTTCTTGCAGTGTCTGAACCTGCACCTAACTCCAACTCGTTGTCTCTGTACTTCTGTTTGTGAGTTTTGTGTCCACTCGCTACTTCATAGTAAGTACCTTGTGTGTATCTGGTTTTGCTTATCCCTTTTCCCTTCCTCCATATCTACCTCCTGTGTTCTAGCAATCTTCCTGTATTTTCCAGTCTGTTCCATGTGAACAGAGTCCTGTCCTCTCTGCCTGCACCTTCAGCCCTGTTCGGCTCTGCTTGCTCACCGCGCCAGCGGTTTCCCTCTGCTCTGCCTTGCCCACTGCTCCAGCGGTTCCGCTCTGCTCTGCCTTGTCCACCGCACCTGCGGTTTCGCTCTGCTCTGCCTTGTCCACCGCACCTGCGGTTTCGCTCTGCTCTGCCTTGTCCACCGCACCTGCGGTTTCGCTCTGCTCTGCCTTGTCCACCGCACCTGCGGTTTTGCTCTGCTCTGCCTTGTCCACCGCACCTGCGGTTTCGCTCTGCTCTGCCTTGTCCACCGCTCCGGCGGTTCCGCTCTGCTCTGCCTTGACCACTGCTCTGGCGGTTCCTCTCTGCTCTGCCTTGACCACCGTTCCGGCGGTTCCTCTCTGCTCTGCCTTGTCCACCGCTCCGGCGGTTCCGCTCTGCCTTGCCCACCACACCAGTGGTTCCTCTCTGCTCTGCCTTGTCCTCCGCTCTGGCTGTTTTGCTTTACTCTGCTTGTCTACCGCATCTGCGGCTCTGTTCCTGTCTCCCAGTCTGTACTGGACCCTATTCAGCCTGCGGTCTAACCTGCTAGTACCTCCCTGTCTGCACTCCAGCCGTGCTTGCCAGTATCTCCCTGTCTGCACTCCAGCCGTACTTGCCAGTATCTCCCTGTCTGCACTCCAGCCGTGCTTGCCAGTACCCACCTGTCTGCATACCAACCATGCTTGCCAGTGCCCATCTGTCTGCATACCAGCCGTGCTTGCCAGTACCCACCTGTCTGCATACCAGCCATGCCTGCCAATACCCACCTGCCTGTATGCCAGTCTAACCTGCTGGTTCCTGCATTCCCCGGTGTGCGTCAACAGCTGTGACCGGGGTCTGACCTGGAGTAGCACCTGGTTCCTCCTTGTTTCACGGAGTCGACTGAGCCGCCGTGCGACCTTGGTCGGATCGGGTTGATACTTAGTTACGCCCCTCCAGGCACTCCTCGGTTCATGGTACAGTGGGATCACTAATCACGCTCACGCCAGTCAGTCCGGGCGCGAGCGTAACAGTTTTCTCAGGCCATGGTTCCCGTTGAGCCCCACGGCCTTTCACTCTCAGAGACATTTTGAATCCTTGTCTGGCGAATACGTGCACCAAGAAATTTTTTTTTATCAAGCTATGGCCCAGGCGATTTACGCACCAGCCCAAATGGATTTATCAGCACTCGTTCCTGCGGATCCACCACGGTACTATGAGGATCCAAAACGAAGCCGTGCATTTGTGGAGCAATGCATGCTGCATTTCAAGCTCTATGCTCACTATTTTCCTACTGATCGGGTTAAAGTAGCATTCATAATGTCCTACCTAGCGGGTGATGCCTTGAAATGGATCACCCCCTATGGGAAGCATGGGATCCTATCATCTTTGACCTGCAGGCCTTCCTGGTGGCCTTTCTAATGGTCTTCGATGACCCTAATCCTGAAGCCTATGCTAAAGCTTCCCTTCCCAATATCCCGGAGCAGCCCCGATGGGTAATGTGTGTAGGTAGCCTACCAGTTCTCCAGCCCGAAGAGACTGCTGCCCACCCAGAATCCACACAGGATGACTATGCTCCACAGAATACTTCTCTTCCCAACCTCAAGAGGCAGTCCAGACGTGCAAGGCGTAGAGGTAAACCGTCACGCCAGGTTCTGTCCTCCCAAAGATCTCCTGTTCCCCAGCCTGTAGAGGCAGCTTTCCGCACAGAATCCATGAAGGATGACTATGGTCGTCAGGCAAAGCAGAGGCCAGAACTCAGTCACAAAATCGGATTGCGGTCCCGCTGCAGTGGTTTGCGACCCCCTGACGGTCTTTGTCCAGCGAAGGTTGGAGAATCCCAAGACATTAGGCCTGTAGGAGAGGCTGCCCTTGGCTTTAGTGTTTCCTCTCCACAGATGACCATGACTGTCTCCGTGGCAAGTGAAGGCCTCGGATTAACCGGAAGTTTCGGGCTTAAAGCCTTGAAGAGTCGGTGTCTGATTCCCGTCCGACAACTGCAGAAGCCGGTTTGGGCATTGTCAGCAGAAGGACGAGCCCTACTCAGAAACAGTCAAAATATGTCTGTACAAATTACGCTCCGGATTGGAGCATTACACATGAAGAAGTTCACATTCCAGGTGCTGACTGGCTTACCCACAGGTCGTCCAGAGCCGAGAGATCTAGTGCCCGCTCAGGTCTGGAGATCCTGCATGGTGTATCCTAGGGGACTGCTAAGGTACAAGGGGTGTCTAGTCTCCATATCTTCAGGACAGTCAGCAGTGTCTTCTTCTTCTTCTTCACCAGATTTGCTAGTCGCTGACTCGCTATGCACTGAAGTATCTGAAGGAAGGGAAGTGGAGGCATTGTCCCCACACAGTCTCGACGATTGTACCAATGATCTGGCTTCTGGTACCGCCCCGCCTCATAGATGTGTCATCTCAGAAACCAGACTGAAGTTGATCCATAAGCAAGGATCCTCCATCTCTAATAAGTTCGGCAATAAGTCCATCAAGGCGGTGGCTACCTTCAAGTCTCTGCACCCTTCCAACCAGGCGGAGGACTTCCAGTTGTCTCCTGAATCCTCCGGGGTGTTACCTGATAACAAAAGGAGAGAGACTTTTCTGCACCCTGTACCTGGTACTTCGCCCATTTCATCCAGTAAGCTTGGCAAAGTGTACGTCAAGGCGGTGGTTACCCCCGAGTCTCTGCACCCCTCCAACCCGGTGGAGGATCTTCAGTTATCCCATGAATCCTTTGGGGTGCTGCCTGATATTAATAAATGGAGAGAGACTTTCCTGTGTCCTGTTCCTGGTACTTCACTCACTTCATCTGTTGCTGAGGATGGCTCGATGGGAGGAAGCATCCTAGTCACGAAGATGGTGAGACCAGTTTCGTTCCCTCTAGTGGACAGAAGAGGTAATCTTCATGAAGAGAAGGATCGGCCTCCAAATTCTCTGCAGAAAATCCTTGCTAGCTTGAAGAAGAGGGGGCGTAAAGGGGGGGTACTGTAACATCCCTTGCGGCGTGCTGGCATGGCTTACCACCTCCCACCATGCAAGACCGCCATCTTACCTATCAGTCCTGGCTGCACATTTTGGTCCAGTACCTGCTGTGTGCATGTCTCTTGTCTGATTGCTTAGGGTGGTGTGCGCAGTCCTAATGCCTCCCCAGCCTATTGCTGTGAGTCACTGGATACTTAAACCCCCTCCACCCAGTAGGAGGTGCCTGAACAACACTTTTTTTCTGTGTGTTCTGTGCAACTGAGTTGCCAGGTCCTGTCCTGTATCTTGTCTGTTTCCGCCACCCTGGGGGCTGTATACCCAGGCCCGTTACCTTTATCTGTGACTTCTAGTCTGTTTCCGCCACCCTGGGGGCTGAGTTCCCAGGCTCGTTCCTGTACCTTGTTCTGGGTTCAATTCCTGTCTGAACTGTGTCCTAGCCCGTTACCTGTTTGTCTCTATGTCTGTACCTGCCCTTTTCCTGCAGTGTCTGAACCTGCACCTAACTCCAACTCGTTGTCTCTGTACTTCTGTTTGTGAGTTTTGTGTCCACTCGCTACTTCATTGTAAGTACCTTGTGTGTATCTGGTTCTGCTTGTCCCGTCTCCCTGCCTCCGTATCTACCTCCTGTGTTCTAACTATCTTCCTGTGTTTCCCAGTCTGTTCCATGTGAACAGAGCCCTGTCCTGTCTGCCTGCACCCTCTGCTCTGCTTGTCCACCGCACCTGCGGTTTCGCTCTGCTCTGCTTGTCCACCGCACCTGCGGTTTCACTCTGCTTGTCCACCGCACCTGCGGTTTCGTTCTGCTCTGATTGTCCACCGCACCTGCGGTTTCGCTCTGCTCTGCTTGTCCACCGCACCTGCGGTTTCGCTCTGCTCTGCTTGTCCACCGCACCTGCGGTTTCGCTCTGCTCTTCTCCGCTTGTCCTCCGTGCCTGCGGTTCTGCTCTGCTTGTCCACCGCACCCACGGCTCTGTTCCTGTATCCCAGTCTGTACTGGTCCCTATCCAGCCTGTGTTCCTACCTGCCAGTATCTGCCAGTCTGCATACCAGCCATGCCTGCCAGTACCCGCTTGTCTGCATATCAGCCGTGCCTACCAGTACCCGCCTGTCTGCATACCAGCCGTGCCTGCCAGTACCCACCTGTCTGCATACCAGCTGTGCCTGCCCGTTCCTGCATTCCCCGCTGTGGGTCAACAGCTGTGACCGGGGTCTGACCTGGATTAGCACCTGGTCCCTGTGCTCGGTTCCTCCCTGGTTCATGGAGTCGATTTAGCCGCCGTGCGACCTTGGTCTGACCGAGTTGATACTTAGTCACGCCCCTCCAGGCACTCCTCGGTTCATGGTCTAGTGGGATCACTAACCACGCTCACGCCAGTCAGCATTATACAATGCCATCTGTACGATGTGCACGGCCAGCTATTTATACCACACCTTAGCTTTCCGCATGGCATTGTAGAGCTGGAGGACTTGATCAGAGAGATCAACTCCCCCCATATTCTTATTGTACCCCACGATACAGTCTGGTTTGTGGACCAGTGTAGAGGTACCTCATTGACGCCATTCCCCTCACCGCCGCGGCACAGGCCCGGCGTCTTCCCGTTCCCCTGCTGCTGTGGCATGCACTGCATGCAGCTTCCCTGGCACTGTGCTTAAGGCGCACGCGCGCTCCCTCCCTCTTAAAGGGGCCGCGCGTGCCATCCTATAGAGTCCTTGGCCAATGGCCGGAGGACTTCCCCTATATAAGGCACCTCCTCCAAAATGGAGGTGCCTGTGCAAGGTTGTTGTTCCATGTGCTAAACACTTGCTCCAGCCCTCAGGTCCCGCTGCCTGTCAGTCCTGCCTACCAGTCTGTCAGTCCAGCCCACCAGCATTTCTAACAGTTCTGTCCCCCAGTCTGTCTACAGTTGTGCCTGCCAGCCTGCTTACCTGGAGCACCTGTCTGTTACCTGTTGTGCCCGCCAGCCAGCCTACCTGGAGCACCTGCCTGTAACCTGCGGTGCCCACCAGCCTGCCTACCTGGAGCACCCGCCTGTAACCTGCCGTGCTCGCCAGCCTGCCTACCTGGAGCACCCGCCTGTTACCTGTCGTGCCCGCCAGCCAGCCTACCTGGAGCACCTGCCAGTTACCTGCCATGCCCACCTACTTGCCTACCCGGAGCACCCATCTGGCTATCTGCCAAACCAGCCTGCTTATCTACCCGGACCACCCGTCAGCCTTCCTGCCGTGCTCATCCGCTGTACCGGTCAGTTCCTACCATCTAACCCGTGGAGTCACCTGCTCTCACACAAGGTCGGTCCCAGAGTGGCACCTGGTCCACCTGCCCAGTCCCTCCCTGGTTCACGGAGTCGACTAAGCCGCCGTGTGACCTTGTCAGGCCGAGTAGGCACTTAGTCATGCCCCTCTGGTCCCTCCTTGCACTGAAGCACAGAGGTTCCACCACCCGGGCCTGTAACACTCATTCAGTGGTGGGGGTGCTGCCATCACCACGTATTGTGCTCAAGAAAAGGACATCCCTTTTGTCCTTGTACTTGACCACTAGCATGCTGTCGCTACAGTGGGCTCTGCGCTCACCCTTTCTGAGAAGCTGCCCAATTAGTGACCTAGGAAGTGCTCTTTGGTTTTTGTACACAGTACCGCATGCTGTTGTAGCTCTGGCAGAGAGGGACTTGAAGAGTGGGACGCTGATATAAAAGTTATCTTCGTAGAGGTGATAACCCTGATTCACCAGTGGGTACACCAAATCCCACGCAATTTTCCCACTCACTCTAAGGACAGGTTGGCATTCAAGGGATTGAATTCAGGTATCCTTCCCTTCATAAACCATAAATCTGTGGGTGCACCCTGAGGTACTCTCACACAGCTTGTAGAGTTTAATTCTGTACCTGGCCATCTTACTGGGCAGGTATTGTCAAAATTTAAGCCTCCCCTTGAAATGTATTAGGGATTCATCCTGAAAGATTTCCCTTTGGGAAAACTTGTTGCTGAAGCGAACGATGACCGTCAGAATTTTTAACAGTCGGTCAAAGTTGAGGTCATCTCGGGGAGGACACTGTGCATTATTATTGTGATGCAAAAATTTGTGAATGGCCTCAAAGTGTTTATGGGTCATAGCCATGCGGAACACTGGAGTGTTATAGAAAACATCAACACTCCGATATTGCCGAAGTTCTGGCTTCTTCACTAACCCCATGTGAAGGACAAGGCCCCAAAACTTCATAATTTCTACTGCTTCTATGGGAGTCCAGTTAGAAAATGATGAAGTGGTGTTTTGGGCCAAAAAATTGTTGGGCATATAAATTTGTCTAGGCCACCATGAGATCTACAAAATTCTCACAGAACAAGACTTTGAAAAAGTCAATTTTTGTGAGGCCGATAGTGTCAAATTGAATTCCTGATCGGGCCACAAAATCCGGAATCTGTGGTTCATAATCTTTGGGGGTGAGGTCCATAGGGGTTCACTACTGGTAGGCACTGGCTCACTTGCTGTCCTGGAGCGTCTATGTGGCAGTTCGTTATCAATTGAGGAAGAAGAGGAGGAGGAAAAGTAAAGGATCAGTGTTGGAGGCAAGGAAGGCGTATGCCTCCTCGGCTGAATACCTTGTTTGGGACAACCGGTACATTTTATTTTTCACGTGTGTGGTGTGTGTGACGTGCCCCCTGGGCCAGTGCTGTTTGGGGATTACCCGGAGCCGGATCAGATGGGGGTTGTAGTCTCCGAGTGGCGGCGACCCGGTCCGTGCCCAGGGTGTCAAACTCAGTGTGTGGCAGTCTTTACAGATGTTATAGTTGTTCTTAGTGTCGACTACGCCACCCGTTGATTTGCGGTCAAAAGGCCGCCGCTGCAGCAGGGTCCGCTGAGGCTGGTGGTATATGTGCAGCTGTGGTAGTATAACCCCCAACGGGAGGGGTATAGCCTCAGGGGGTCAGGTGTAGAGGATGGTGGTAGTGGTGGTGCAGTGTGGATGGTAAGAAGACTCAGAGTCGGGCTGTGCAGTTCAGGGTTTTTACTTACTGCTGTTCTGTTGGTCACTCTGGCCTTGAGTGACCGCCCGAGCCGTGCTGCGTCCACCAGGTCCTGGACTCGGCCAACCCCCAAGCAATTCTGGAGCGTGGTCCTGAGCTCCCTTTCTGACTGTCCTCTCTACTGGCCGTTCCCACCAGGGGTCCACTTATGTCCGGCTCCCTCGGGTCTCCTGTTGAGTGAACCTTCTTTGGCTTCCCTGACCCTATGCTCGGTGTGCCTTCTTAGTGGACTTGGTGAGGGGCTGCTCCACATGTAATGTCGCAGCCTCCGGTTCTTAGTTGAGGGTAGTTTCTCTCCTCCACTAATTTGGGATCCGGTTCCCTTGCGTGCCAACCCTTCACCCTTCTGGTTGTATACTGGGTTCTTGGGGTTCCTTCTTCTCCCCCTCTGGGTCCTTCTCTTCTCCTCTCTCTCTTCTCTCTGCAGGCGCTCCTGGACCTCTCTCAGGACTGACTGACCCTCTACAGAAGACTGACCCTGATCTAAGATGGTGCCCACCTTATATACTCCCTCTATGTGTGAGCTCAGGTGACCAGCACCCAATGAGCTCCTAGCCTTACCCAGACTGCTCCCCCTATCTGCCCCTACACTACTGGGATGTTCCACCCCCCTCCCACTCCAGCCAGGGACAGACACTGTCGTACCTGCACATATACTGGTGGGAGTACCGTCGGTCTGTCCCCCGGAAATGAGATGTATGTAGTGTATGCAGCTATCTGAGCTCAGTCCCACACTCCATCCTTACCCGGGAGTGGAATACCACACCTCTGGCTTGAGGTGTAATACCCCTGTAGCAGCCGAGTCCTCAGGGTGCTACATTCCCCCCTGGTAAATCACAGCACGTCCTCGGGCTGTAAGAGAATAAAACATCCATAAACATACAATTTTTTTCTTTTTTCATAACAACATAAACATATAAAACATTATATATATATTTCTGCAGCATAAAACTTTTTCATAATAAACATTCTTGTAAACTTTCTTGTTCCTCCGGCCACGGTGCAACTTGTGACCGGGTAAAGTGCGACAGTCTCTTGTAGAATAACACAGCTTTCCTATAAAACCAGTAGGGGGCGCCTTAAAAAGCGCAACTATATACAAGGGGAAATATGGCCGCTCTCAGTCCTCGGCCAGGTATTAGGAAAGGAATGACCGCTCTCAGTCCTCGGTCAGTGGGAATAGGGACACACGGGTTTCAGTTCAATTTGCTGGTCCCAACGGGGACTATATTTTAACTAGCAGCAGTAACAGTTCTTATACCCTGACGGGTAACTATGTATAGTCTCTTTACCGTACTTTAATGACGGCGTACTCCTGCTCCTCCTTCAGACCCGTCCGGGTCCTCTTGCTCCTCTTCACACCGTAGCTCCTCCTCCGTCAGCCGGTGTACATGGAGGGCGTAGGGTCCTTTGGCACACTTGTGCCGGGTGAACGTGACCTCGTCCCCTACATATAGGTCACGACCTCTGTGTCCCTCCGGCAGATGGGACTCCACGTCTCTTCTGGTAACAAAGACGTCGCCGGGGGTGTGGTGATCCCTGATGAAGCCCCACCCGTGCTGCAATTGAAACTTAATCACAGTCCCGGTGGTACGGGGACCATGAGCTGCACGGGGGTCTCTCCTGGTCCTGCTCTTCTGCCCTGCGCTCTGTTCCTGCAGCCGCTGCTCACGGACCCGCCTCTCTCTCCGTTCTTGCTCGAAGACTGCCAACCGCTGGCGGCAGCACTCCACACGCTCCGCTGCGGCTGCCCGAGTTTCCTGAGTGAACCCCATGAGGTCTCCTCCGGTGGGGTCCCACTCGAACTGCGCTTCTTCCAGCGGGAGCGGGGTCCTCTTAACGGGCTTCGGAGCCGGAATCAGGGGCTCGCACAGGGGCCTTGCTTTTTGGAGTTCCAGTTGGTAGTACTCCGGTGGCCATCTAAAGGGCTGCCCATCCGGGCACGTATGCTGGGCAAATAGGTCTTCACCCAGGTGTGGCGCTGTGGATGTTGAGGGCGCGGTAGTGGTAGCGGCGCCCGGGTTCGCCAGGCCTTGCGACCAGGCCTGGGGTACCCTGAACGTAAAGGGCACCGTGAAGACGGCGGCGCCCAGGGTTACTTGGCCCAGCGACCAGGCCGGTGGCTCAGTGGAGGTAGAGGGCGCTGTTGGTACTAGACCTTGCGACCAGGCCGGTGGTGTTTCCTGCTTTGCCGCGCTCAGGGTTGAGGCGCGTGACGTCACAGGGGTCGCGGCCGCGGCTTCTGCTTGAGGCCTTGTCTGGAGCGGTGACGATGCAGCGACGGGCACGGCAGGGGGAATTTCGGGCTCTGCGATGGGGAGCTGGGGCAGGCACGCGGTTTCTCGGCTCGGGGTAGTGACGTCCCCTTTACCTGCCTCCATCTGTCCAGCTCCCTTCTCGGCGCCGTCTCCGGCCTTCACTCCTCCTGCACCATCCTCAGAGGCGGTCTGTCTCCTCGTCTCGGGTGGCGTGCTTCGCTGGCGGGTTCTTGCCTGCAGGGCCATCTCTCGGCTCCACTCCGTCAGCGTCTCTCGCTGCACCTGGGCCATCCTCCATGCGAGGCGCTCCAGCGCGGTCTGCGCACACTCCCGGTCTCGGGGGAGCTGTGCCAGGATCTCCACTAAGCCTAGTGGGGTTGTTGCTTGCAGCAGGCTCCTGACCACAGGGTCGGTGCTGCCTGACTCTCCTTCCATCTCCGGGTACGACTTCTCCGGAGTCCTCTCCAGACTTCTTGTCTCCGGGTGCGCTCTCTCCAGACTCCTCCAGGCTGCACCCATCTTCGCTCTTTTGTTCTGTCTCCGCCCACATTGAAGGTGGTCCCGGGGCAACTTTGTGATTGTCAGTTCCAGGGGCAGTTCTCTCACGCTGATGGACATCTCTAGCATCACAGTCTCCGTTGGTGGGGGCGGTTTCCGCTTTTGGCGCCATTCCTTTACCTGGCCCACGATGGGAGGTGACCTCTTGCCACCCTCTGGCACGCCCATAATGGCGTCTGCTCTTCCAAGGCGGGAAATCTTCTGAAAATGGCGGGAATCGTCTCCCAGTGGCGGGAAACTCTGTGGATGGCGGGAAAAAGCTGCAGATGGCGGGCAACCGGCGGGAAACGATCCGTGATGGCGTCCCATGGCGGGGACCCTCTGGAACCGGCGGGAGACTTCTTCTTGAGGTAAATTTGAACTTTTCTTCAGGCACGCAGTACCCGGTGGTTGCGGGCACGAAATCCTGCCGGCTACGCCAAAGTTGACGCGCCCCCTGGGCCAGTGCTGTTTGGGGATTACCCGGAGCCGGATCAGATGGGGGTTGTAGTCTCCGAGTGGCGGCGACCCGGTCCGTGCCCAGGGTGTCAAACTCAGTGTGTGGCAGTCTTTACAGATGTTATAGTTGTTCTTAGTGTCGACTACGCCACCCGTTGATTTGCGGCCAAAAGGCCGCCGCTGCAGCAGGGTCCGCTGAGGCTGGTGGTATATGTGCAGCTGTGGTAGTATAACCCCCAACGGGAGGGGTATAGCCTCAGGGGGTCAGGTGTAGAGGATGGTGGTAGTGGTGGTGCAGTGTGGATGGTAAGAAGACTCAGAGTCGGGCTGTGCAGTTCAGGGTTTTTACTTACTGCTGTTCTGTTGGTCACTCTGGCCTTGAGTGACCGCCCGAGCCGTGCTGCGTCCACCAGGTCCTGGACTCGGCCAACCCCCAAGCAATTCTGGAGCGTGGTCCTGAGCTCCCTTTCTGACTGTCCTCTCTACTGGCCGTTCCCACCAGGGGTCCACTTATGTCCGGCTCCCTCGGGTCTCCTGTTGAGTGAACCTTCTTTGGCTTCCCTGACCCTATGCTCGGTGTGCCTTCTTAGTGGACTTGGTGAGGGGCTGCTCCACATGTAATGTCGCAGCCTCCGGTTCTTAGTTGAGGGTAGTTTCTCTCCTCCACTAATTTGGGATCCGGTTCCCTTGCGTGCCAACCCTTCACCCTTCTGGTTGTATACTGGGTTCTTGGGGTTCCTTCTTCTCCCCCTCTGGGTCCTTCTCTTCTCCTCTCTCTCTTCTCTCTGCAGGCGCTCCTGGACCTCTCTCAGGACTGACTGACCCTCTACAGAAGACTGACCCTGATCTAAGATGGTGCCCACCTTATATACTCCCTCTATGTGTGAGCTCAGGTGACCAGCACCCAATGAGCTCCTAGCCTTACCCAGACTGCTCCCCCTATCTGCCCCTACACTACTGGGATGTTCCACCCCCCTCCCACTCCAGCCAGGGACAGACACTGTCGTACCTGCACATATACTGGTGGGAGTACCGTCGGTCTGTCCCCCGGAAATGAGATGTATGTACTGTATGCAGCTATCTGAGCTCAGTCCCACACTCCATCCTTACCCGGGAGTGGAATACCACACCTCTGGCTTGAGGTGTAATACCCCTGTAGCAGCCGAGTCCTCAGGGTGCTACATGTGTGTATAAAATAACCAAATTTTATTCAGGTGTGTGTGAGTGTTTGGTGTAAACTTTTTATTAGAATAGAAGAAAGAGAAAAAAGGAATAGAACAAAAGAATCTAGAAAGAAAAAGATAAAAACAAAAAGGAGAATATAAAAATTTGGTGAAATAAAAAACAAACGTACAACAAAAAGGAGAATATAAAAATTTGGTAAAATAAAAAACATACGTACTAAACAGAAAAAAAAAATTAGAAAAAACTGTAATATAAGTACTAAAAGATTTTTCCACTACAATTACTATTCGAACGTCAGTAAAAAAAAATGACTGAGCGCCCACAGCTATCTGACACTAATCCCGACTATACAGTATATTTTTAATGTCGCTAATCTAGCCCTTAATTTCTTTTTTTATACTTTACTATCTGACACGAAACCTGACTATATTCAGTAAAAATTACTGTAATAGACGCTGATTACAACATTATATTTTTAGTGTCACTAATCTAGCCCTATCAACTAATCTAAATTATTATTTTTGATTCTTTTTTTGTACTTTACTATCTGACACTAACCCTGACTATATTCACTAAAAATTACTGTAATAGACGTCGATTACTACATTATATTTTTACTGTCGCTAATCTAGCCCTGTCAACTAATCTAAATTATTATTATTTTTAGTTGATTCTTTTTCTACACTTGTTGAAAAAAATAAACAAAAAAATAACAACAGGATGCTGATCGGATGTGATGTGCGGCAAAAGGGGGGAAAAATGGACGGGAAAAAAAGAAAGTCCTGGCCAAAGCTAGCACGGACGTTGATCAGTGATATGCATCACTGAGTGTGGCTCAGCCACTGCAGGACACACGCATGGATGTGTTGCAAAAGAGGGGGAAAAAAATGGTCAGGAATAAAAAAAAAGTCCTGGCCAAAAGTGAGCACAGACGCTGATCAGTTATGTGCGTCACTGATCAGCGGCTCAGTGGTTGCAGGACGTACGCACAAAGGTGATTCAAAGGGGGGAGAGAAAAAATGGACAGGGAAAAAAAAGCCCTGGCCAAAAGTGAGCACGAAAGCTGATCAGTGATGTGCATCACTGATCAGCGCTCGGCGGCAGCAGGACGCACACATGGAAGTGCTGCAAGAGAAGAAACTGCCATTAAATGAGCGATCAAGTACTTATCAGCGATCATGTACTGATCAGCACTTGGTGGCAGAAGTGGTGTGTGGGGAAGGGGTTAGGGAGAGGAGGGGAAGAGGGTGAGTTGGGGGTGACAGGAAAAAAGCAGGGGACAGGAACAGGAACATCATTTATCTCCTTTCTTCAGTCAACAGCAGCACAAGAAGTAGTGGCTCAGGCTAAAATAGTCTGTGGCACCGAAAGTCCAGCAGATCCAGCAGCAAAATGGCACAGTAATCACTCTGCATATGTCTACAAGCTAAAATGAGGTGTCATCGTCCGATCACTCGTATCAGTGCTGGGGTTGGTGACACTGCCATTACATAGCACTAGCCTATGATAGGTGCTAGGTATTCAGTGAAGACAGACTTTCCCATTACTGAGATAGAAGATGGCAGTTGCTACTGATGAGATTCTATCTAGATAGAAGGAAGAGGAGGAGGGAAGAACTTTGCCTCTACCTCCTCCCTCCTTCCATCTACATAGAATTGTATTCATAGTAACTGCCATCTCCTACCTCAGTAATGGGAAAGTCTGTCTTCATTGAATACAGATTTTACCTCAGAATTGAGAATTTTGATAATGACTGATCAATTCTGGCAGAGAAAGAAGCACATTTCTCTGATATATTACAAAGCGGCTTATTTTCAAGTGTACTATTGATTTATGAAGTACAAATTAAAACGACGGTTACTCTTTAAGGATAAAAGAAGTTTTTCGAGTTGAGCCTATAACCTAACATGTTTATCCAGAGGAAAGCAAAAACCCCATGGTACAGATACTAGGCGTCCTATATTAGGGAAAAAAATTATTCCCGACACCACCATGCTGCAAATAGACTGGTTCCATTGATCAATGTCCCATCATAGAATCGAGTACCCATACCATGTAATATAATATTGTTTAACCTCTTCACCTCGAAGCCTGTTTTCACCTTCCTGACCAGGCCAAAGTGTACAATTCTGACCAATGTCACTTAATGAGGTAATAACTCTGGAACACTACAACATATCCCAGTCATTCTGAGATTGTGTTTTTTGTGACACATTTATGTTAGTGCTAAATTTAGGTTGAAATTGTTTGCGTTGATTTGTGAAAATATAGGAATTTTAGCAAAAATGTTGCAATTTTCAAACTTTCAATTTTTATATCCTTAAATCACTTGGTCATGCTGTACAAAATAGTTTATAAATAACATTCCCCATACTTTACATAAGTGTCATTTTTTAAACATTGTTTTTTGTTAGGAAATTAGAAGGTGCAGCTTTTTAAATGGTGTTACTTTTGGGTATTTTCTGTCACACAGACCCCTCAAAGTCACATAAATGTGATGTTGTCCCTAACAAAAATGGTTTTGTACATTTTGTTGGAAAAATTTGAAATTGCTGATAAACTTAAAGTGACACCGTTTTAAAAACTGCACCCCTCAATGTGCTCAAAACCACATTCAAGAAATGTATTAACCCTTCAGGTACTTCACAGGAAAATGTTCATTTAGCCCCCAAATTTTTATTTTCACAAGGGTAACAGAAGAAAATGGACAACAAAATTTGTTGTGCAATTTCTCCTGAGTATGCCAATACCCCATATGTGGAGGAAAACTACTGTTTGGGCACACAGCAGGAGTTGGAAGGGAATGAGCACCATTTGACTTTTGGAGTGCAAAATTGGCTGGAATAGATACTATGTTGCATTTGCAGAGCCCCTGATGTACCTAAACAGTTGCCACAAGGGGGCATTTTGTCCCCTCAAGGAATTTATCTAGAGGTGTGGTGAGCACCTTGAACCCACAGGGGCTTCACAGAATTTTATAATGTTGAGCTGTGACATCACCGGATGTGATGTCAGTGAGATGCTGTATGCGTTCCACCGGGATGGTGGATGCGTTCCAAATAGCGGATATACCAGCCCACGTGACCGGATGTGACGTTGCGGTGTGTTGTTAGCGCGGCCGTTTAAAGGAGACATCGTGTAGGAAGTGAGAGGTGGAACCCTGGGTCTTCTGAGAGGAGGATAAAGGCTGATTGTAATGGTGGAGACCCTCAGCCCTGTTTTTAGTCTCCCCTGATGAATCTATTTGGGAGGAAACGGGTTGGGAGCAGGATACCTCCAATACTCCTTGGTCTTGAATAATAGGATGACATTATACCAAGATGAATCAAGCCATGATGCACTATAGGATTGGGTGAGATTGTTTCATTATGCTTTGTATAACAATAACCCGAAGGATTTTTTTAGTGAGGCTTTGTTGATTTTCTCTGACATTGTCCACGCTACCTTTTTTGTATAAAGGGCATGTGGGATTTCACTGTTTAGTCCATGGTACCTTTTTTGTTAAAGGGCATGTGGGATTTCATTGTATACTTAAGGTTATTGATAATGTATTGCACACTCCTGTGAGATGAGTCGCAGGATTTATATATGTGCTTGGTTGGTGAATATTATCTTGACCTATTATACAACTTTTTGAGCACATGCATGGTATCTCTATATGATTGTTACTAATAATGTCAACCAACACTAGTAAGGGTAATATTTAATTATATGATCCTCTATGTTCTGGATGAACTGAGGCTGACTCTTCTAAACCCTATATACTTGGTACTTGGCATTTTGAGGTGTGGTTTGCATGTATGTACAGCTTAAAGCTGTTGATGGTAATTCAGAAGACCCAGGGATCATTATATGGCTCTTTGGAGTTTTATATAAAGAAATTTTAATATATATCTAATAAACGTTATATTTTAACTACCTTGCTTATGATTTGACTGATCTGGTGGTTACCCCGATAGCTTGTTACGAAACTACTATTTGGGCATACGGCAGGGCTCGGAAGGGAAGGGACACCAATTGAATTCTGGAGCGCACGTTTGTCTGAAATAGATTGCGGATGCCACGTCTCATTTGAACAGCTTCTGACATGCCAAAACAATAGAAACCCTCAGAAGTCATCCCATTTTGGAAACTACACCTCTTGAGGAATTCATCTAGTGGTGCAATGAATATTTTTAACCCTCAGGGGCATCACAGAATTGTATAACATTGGGCTGAGTCAATGGAAAATTTCCATTTTTTCCACTAAGTTGCTTTGGCCCCAAGTTTTCAATTTTCAAAAGGGATAATAGGAAAAAATGAATGGTACAATTTGTTACACAATTTCTCCTGAGTACGCTAATACCCCAAATGCGGTAGAAAATTACTTTTCAGGTACAGTAAAAAGCTCAGAATGGAATGTAAGGCAGCTACAGGACAAATAGTTGATGGGAGGTATGTGTCACAGAGATGGTTGTCATCTGTGATGTAATCCTGGACTGTTGCTCTAGTGCACATAGCACTAAGAGGATTGTTTGGTGCATCCGGGCCCAGGTTTTACAGGCAGCCTGAGAGACGGGCGGGTCTGGCTGCCCACATACCTCATCTCTGGGTGGGGTTAAGAGGTTAAAATGGAGTCCATTTTGTCTCACATGTTCTGTGTGTGCGGAGGGAAAAGGCATCCTGTGTGATATCCAGACTGAGCCAGTGGACTGGATACCCTCCAGCCTGTGTGACCACAGGACTGGCTAACCTGAGACTTTGTCTAAAGAACTGTTTTCTTTGTTTTACCTGCACTTAAGGCTGTTTATTTTCCCTTTTGCTTGTGAACGGTTTATGGAGCAATAAACCGACTTGGACATTTAACTGTCCTGCTTTGCCTCCCGACGCACCCAAGTGACTAGCACCCCTACAGGAAGGAACACCATATTGTAGTGCAGATTTTGCTGGAATGGTTTGAGGATGCCATGTCACATAGGCAGAGACCTTGAGGTGTCAAAACAGCAGAACATCCCCCTTAAGTGACCCCATCTTACAAATTACACCTCTCAATGAATTCATCTAGGGGTGCAGTGATCATATTGATACCACAGGTGTGTCACAGAATTTTTATACCATTGGACGGTAAAGAAAAAATAGTTGCATTTTTGCCACAAATATGTTGTTTTAGACCCAAATTTTACATTTTCACATGGGAAATGAGTAAAAATGGCACCAAATTTCTCACTCAATTTCTGCTGAATGTGGCAATACCCCAATGTGGCTGTACAATACTGCTTAGCCACATGGCGAGACTTGGAACAGAAGGAGCGCTATTTGACTCTGGAGAACAAATTATTGTAGAATAGTTGGCAGACTCCATATACAGAGCCCCTTAAGTGTCAGAAGATCAGAATCTCCCATCAAGTGATCCCATTTTTGAATTACACCCCTCTGGGAGTTATCTACAGTTGCAGTTGTAGCACCCCAGGGGTCTGGTTGCCACAGTAATAGGAATATTACGTCTGAGAGCAAGTGGGAGGTTTCTCTGGTCAGGAGCCCTAAGCATGCAACACCGCCCGCCCAGACCTGGGAGGGGAGGAATCTGCCCTTTTAAACTGGGTCTGGGGCGGGATTAGGGGAGTCAGAGTCTGAGAGTCAGAGCCTGGAGAAGGAAAGCAAGAACTAGGAGCTCTGTAGGAGCAGGAGCGAGTGCCAGGGGCTGGAAACCAGATAGCTCGCCCTGGCAGAAGAATCTAAGACCGGACACGGAGTCCAAGGCTGTGGGGACATCCAGGTCCAGCAGCAGAATCCAACCGGCAGGGGATTCCAGGTCCTCTGGCCATAGAAGCCCGGAGGCACGGTCACAAGCAAGGGACCAGCACCACCATTGTGGAGCGGAGGCTAACAGAAGGCCCCAAGTGACCGGCCATACGGGTGAGCACCACACGGTACACTCAGGGACGTGGGCTACTTCTACCCGCATACAGTAAGGTAGCCAGGAAGAGTGCAGATAGACGGGGAGGCCTACAACTCCACCTGGCCAGGGGAGATCCTGCTTGCTCACAGACTGACCAGGCCTCTACTGCTAACCAGTACTCCCGGGAGGGTCTGCTTTATAACACCAGTAAAGACCCTGAACTGCACTGCACAGACTCTGAGTTGTTCCTGCTGCGCTCGTGCACCATCACTCCCATCATCCACAACAACTGCCCTGAGGCTATACTTCTCCCGTGGGGAGTCATCCCATTCTTAGCTGCACACACAACACCGGCCTCAGCGGTCTGCCTTGCAGCGGCAGTCCCCACTTACCGCAATCCACGGGTGGCGTAGTCGGACCATCATCATACCAATAACCCTGCCACTGATTTGACCACCCTGGGCACGGACCGTGTCATCGCCACTGAGACTACAACCTCCAGCGATCCGGCTCCGGGTATTCCCCGCACACAAGTGCACGCACAATACAGGCCCAGGGGGCGAGTCAACTTTGGCGTAGTCGGCAGGATTCAAACCAACCCGCCACCAACGGGTATTGCGTGCCTGAAAAAGACTTTTGCACTTACCTGAGAGAAGCTTCCCGCTATCTGCGGCCGTTTCCCGCCGTCTGCAGCCGTCTTCCCGCCATCCGGAGCCGTTTCCCGCCATCTTCAGTTGGTTCCCGCCATCCGGAGTCGGTTCCCGCCATCGGACGCCATCTTCAGGACACCGCGTGGGAAGAAGAGGGGCGTGGACGCCGAAAGCGCGCGAGATCCGAAGCTCCGCCCCACGCACTGACGCTGCGCAAGGTCCTGGAAGGGAGAGAGAGCGACGCTGACGTCACAGGAGCGCAACGCAAGGTCCTCAACCCCGACGATCGACTGCAGAGCCGCGGCCTACGGAAGAGGATCATCACAAGGTAGGCCACGGTCCACTAGGGGGGAAGGAGGATGTCGGATACAGAGGGAAGCTCCACCGCCACAGCTGCCGCCAGCGCAACCGCTGCTGCGGTCATGCCATTCACCATGCCCTATATCCCGGGGGCAACCTGGCTACCCCAGTACTCAGGGGAGTCATATACCCTAAGTGACTTTAGGGAAAGACTGGATAGCCTCTTCCAGGTATACTCCCTCACGGAAGAGCAAAAAGTGAGCATCCTGGTGGCCCAGTTAATCGGGGCAGCCCAAAGGGAAGTGAAGTCCTGGCCACCTAGGAAGAAGAGGACTGTCAGAGAAATACTAGCCCGGCTGAAAGACACATTTGATACCCGAACCTCAGCCGAAATAAAACTCAGATTTTACGGGTGAAAACAACGGGCACATGAAAGTATAAGAGACTATGCTCTAAACCTACAAGAGGCCCTGGGAGCCATTAAGCAGGCAGACCCTGACAGCGTGGGGAATGAAGACAAGCTGTTGACCGAACAATTTATTGAGGGTCTACTGTGCAATGCCCACCGAACCCAGTTGCGGGCAATGGCCTTACAGGACCCTGACCTGGACTTTGAACAGTTCAAGGACAGAGCCATCCGGGTGCTCCGAGAACCGGCACCAGGTGGCGCTGTGACCCATAGGCGCCCTGCTATCACTTATCACCAGGACGTGGCGCCCTTGTCTGCAGGGCCTGTGGGAGCTGATGCGCAGGCTTTGAACAATAACCCGGCTACAGACCTGCACCACCAGGTCCAAGAGCTGACTAAGAGCGTTGCCGCGCTAACCAGAACTGTGCAGTCTTTACAGGTCTCTTCTCCAGGAAAGATCCAGCTGGCATCCGGACCGGAGGACGTCCCGTGGCGCCGACTGAGGAGGACCCCACCGGCCAGAGGAAGACCCAGCGACCGATACAACGAGGACGGACAACCCATCTGCCGCCGCTGCAATCAACCCCGACATATGGCAAGGTACTGTCATTTAAACGGGCACAACCTGGGGTAGAGGGCCAACACCCAGGCATAAGATCATCAGGCCCATCGAACTGGCGCGATAAATACGTAGGGGGACGTCCGGTCTTGCCTGTGGTACTGGATGGCATTCCTATGAGTGCCCTACTAGACACTGGGTCACAGGTGACTACCATCCCGTACGTGCTCTTCAAGCGGTACTGGAATGACTCGGACATAACCCGCTACCCAGATGACGACCTGAGCATTATCGCCAGCAATGGTCAGCCCGTGCCACAGATAGGATTTAAAGAGGTGACCATCAAGGTCGGTAAAGTTGAACTGCCGGCACAAGGACTGATCATTGTGGACATTGACCATCGCGAGAGTCACCCAAAAATAACCCTAGGTACTAACGTAATTGAAAACTGTCTTGCAGAGGTGATTCTTATTTTGCAGCAGGTTGCCAAGAACGCCAGTTCCAGCCAGCAGCGTGTCCTCCAAAAAGAGATCCGGGCACTGATGAAACGGCAACAGGTGGAACTATCTGGTGGTGAGATTGGTAGCGTGAGAATGTGTGACCCGTTCCCTATTGCCATGCCCCCGAAATGTGAGATGATGATTTGGTGCCGGGCAGCTATTGGTCTGAGAGGTAGAGACTACCAAGCAATGGTGGAACCCATCTACTCAGACAGTAGGTCCACCATTTTGACAGCGCGGGGGGTGGTCGATGTATGCCATGGGAGGGTACCAGTCCGCATCATAAACATCGGGGAGAGAGAAGTACACCTGCCCCGGTATGCCACGCTAGCCAAATTGTTCACCATAAACCAGAACTCCGTACAGGCCGTGGAACCCTTGCCTCCATCTCAACCAGAGGAAGGTAACGGCTCTAAGAAACAAATGGGGGACTGGTGCCAGCAACTGCATTTGGGTACTGACTCCACTCCCTCACACCAAAAACAGGGAGTCTACCGGGTGGTTCAGGAGTACGAGAGAGTGTTTAGTAAACACCCGCTAGACTTTGGGCGAGTAAAGGGGGTAGAACATCACATCCCCACGGGAGACCATCCTCCCATAAAGGAGAGATACCGACCCGTACCCCCTGCACACTATCAGCACGCCAAGGGGATGTTAAAAGACATGAAGGAGGCTGGGGTAATCAGGGACAGCTGTAGCCCCTGGGCAGCTCCACTAGTCTTAGTGAAAAAGAAAGACAACACCATGAGAATGTGTGTAGACTACAGGAAGGTCAACCGTATCACACACAAAGATGCGTACCCGTTACCAAGGCTAGAAGAGTCCTTAGCTGCATTAAAATCTGCTAACTTCTTCTCTACTTTGGATCTCACTAGCGGGTACTGGCAGGTTCCTGTAGCAGAGGCGGACCGGGAGAAGACCGCATTCACCACCCCGATGGGACTCAGCGAATTTAACTGTATGCCGTTCGGGCTCTGCAACGCACCAGGAACCTTCCAACGGTTGATGGAATGCTGTTTGGGACACCGGAACTTCGAGACGGTCCTATTATACCTGGACGATGTCATCTTCTCTTCCAAGACCTATGAGGACCATCTGGAACACCTGGCAGAAGTGTTTGAAGCCCTGGCAAACTATGGCCTAAAGGTAAAACCCTCAAAGTGTCATCTACTGAAGCCAAAGGTACAGTACCTGGGACACGTGGTGAGTACTGACGGAGTGGCTCCCGACCCTGACAAGATCACCGTGATTAAGGACTGGCCAAGACCATCCAGCATAAAGGAAGTGCGGCAGTTCCTCGGGTTGGTAGGCTACTACCGAAGATTCATTCCTGGTTTTACCAAGAAGGCAGCTCCTATGCAGGACCTCCTGATAGGCCAGTCCAGGAAGGCCAAAAACCAGAAGCCACCCTTCAGATGGGAAAAGCTGGAAGAGGAGTCATTCCGCCAGCTGAAGATGGCCCTCACGGGGGATGAAATCCTGGCGTACCCTGATTATAGCCAGCCCTTTATCCTCTACACCGACGCAAGTAACATCGGGCTAGGAGCCATACTGTCCCAGATCCAGCAGGGGAGAGAACGGGTAATTGCTTACGCCAGCCGAAAACTGCGACCCACGGAAAGAAACCCTGAGAATTACAGCTCGTTCAAGCTAGAGTTCCTGGCAGTGGTGTGGGCGGTAACCGAACGTTTTAAGCATTACCTTGCCTCTTCCAGGTTCACCGTGTACACGGACAACAACCCGTTGACACACCTGGACACTGCAAGATTGGGTGCCCTGGAGCAGAGATGGATGGCCCGCCTGTGCAATTATGAGTTCACGATCAAATACCGGGCAGGACGCTCCAATACCAACGGGGACGCCCTGTCCAGGATGCCAAACCTACCGGACGGAGGGGAAGATCCAGAAGAACTGGAGGAGGTCGAACTCCCTGCGTTCCACCCTCATGGGATTAGCCAGTATTCCCACCGTGTGAGGGGCCAGCGATCCGCTACGTTCAACCCCTTACCCCACTACAACTGGGCGGAGACGCAAGACAGTGACCCCGCAGTCCGTCTGGTGCAGGAGATCCTGACCCAGGCTGACGCCCGCCTGGACCCAGACGCTCCGGAAGAGACCAAGCAACTGTGGACGGAAAAAAGCAGACTGTTTCTCTACAAGGAGAAGTTGTGCCGCAGAATGGTCAATTCCCGGACACATGAACTGATCTGGCAGGTTGTAGTACCGAGACGAGACACAGCTATGGTGCTGGAGGCCTACCACAATGGGGCAGGGCACTTCGGATGGAAGAAGCTGGAGTTCCTGCTGCGTGAACGGTTCTACTGGATAGGCATGAGAGGAGCCATTGAGAGATGGTGTAGAGACTGTGGCCCGTGCAATCTAAGAAGTAGGGACCGTGCCAGCCAGAGGACTCCCCTGCAGCCTATCATCACCAGGCAGCTGCTGGAACTGGTCGCTCTGGACCATGTTAAACTGGCTCCAAGCAGAAGCGGGTATGTCTACGCCCTAACCATCGTGGATCACTACTCCCGGTTCCTAGTGGTGGTCCCCGTCAAAGACTTAACAGCTCAAACAGCAGCTAAGGCCTTCCAGCAGCATTTCTGCCACCCACACGGGTATCCGGAACAGGTGTTGACAGACCAAGGACCAGCCTTCGAGGAGGTCTTCCAGGAGTTCTGCAACCTGTACGGCTGCCGGAAGATAAGAACAACGCCCTATCACCCCAAAACCAATGGACTCTGTGAGAAGATGAACCAGGCGGTGATAGATCTGCTAAAAACATTGCCCCTGGAAGAACGCAGCCTGTGGCCTGATAAACTTCCTGATCTTGTGGACCTGTATAACCACATCCCGGTAGGTTCCACCAACTGTACCCCGGCTTACCTAATGCGAGCAAGACCTGGTAAGCTGCCTGTTGACCTGGATATGGGAGTCCTGACACCCGAGGACACCTCGCCAGAGGCAGACTGGGATACAGAACGGCAGCAGCAGTACCGGAAAGTACAGGAGAGCGTCGAGCGAAGTCTCTGTCAATCAAGAGAAAGGCAGGAGAGGACTTATAACCAACATGCTCCCGCTGTTCCCCTGGTACAAGGAGAGCAGGTCTTGAAAAGAAAAAGGCGGCTGCATAAGTTGGACGACCAGTGGGAAAAGGACCCGTACACCGTACTGCCCTCAAGCCACAATAATCCAAAGGTGTACGTCATCAGCAGGGATGGAGGAGAGACCACAGCCACTGTCTCCAGAGACCACCTGAAAAAGTGCCCCGAAAAGTTGCAAAGCACGGATGAAGATCAGGAAAACCCTCAACCCGTAGAGGAAAAGGAGGAAATGATCAGCACCGTACTCGGAGACTTTCCCTGGTCCTGGGCACAAGTAAACAACGCTATCGTGGTGCTCGTCCTCACCTTTCTCCAGCCAGCCCCTCAAGTGCCTACAGAAGACCAGGTAGAGCTGGAAGAGCAGCCGGCCCAGGAGGCAGAAGAGTCCACACCAGCAGCGCAGGAGGATCAACTCTCTGCTAGTAGTGAGCTTGCCGTGCCCCCAGTGAGCCAAAGAGTACACAGACAGCTGCCCAGCTTACCCATAACACCTCCTACCCCCTGTAGTGCAGAACCAGTTAGTGAGCTCCGTAGGTCCACTAGAGTCACTAGAGGTCAGATGCCCGCCCGCTGGAGAATATAAAGTAATGCACTGTAAATTTACCTGTTTCTTGAAAATGCTTATGGTTTTTGTTGTTGCCTGTTATTAATTATGTTTCTCAGTTACCCTGCAGGGTTCTTTGGACTAACAGGTTATGGACGCTGGATAACCGGAACAATTTTGTAGATAGTTGCACATTGTGCCTCTTGCGAAGACGGCCGTGGAAGAGAAAACCTGTCTGGCGTGGCCTCCTTGCGGCCCAAAGTAGCTAGCTTCAGCCTTGCAGCCACGCCCAAGGCCGACGCAAGGGGTTTTCTTTGGACAGGTCCCCTACCTCGCTTAAAACTTCACTTTGGGTGATATGGACACCCGGTTATGGACATGCCGTGACCTCTAAAGACTAAAGCTTCTTGTATATATGTTGTATTATTGTTTAACCCTGTATTTGTGTTTTTTTAAAAATGTGTTTAGTCCCGGAGTACTAAAATTCACTAGGGGGGAATGTGGCACCCCAGGGGTCTGGTTGCCACAGTAATAGGAATATTACGTCTGAGAGCAAGTGGGAGGTTTCTCTGGTCAGGAGCCCTAAGCATGCAACACCGCCCGCCCAGACCTGGGAGGGGAGGAATCTGCCCTTATAAACTGGGTCTGGGGCGGGATTAGGGGAGTCAGAGTCTGAGAGTCAGAGCCTGGAGAGGGAAAGCAAGAACTAGGAGCTCTGTAGGAGCAGGAGCGAGTGCCAGGGGCTGGAAGCCAGATAGCTCGCCCTGGCAGAAGAATCTAAGACTGGACACGGAGTCCGAGGCTGTGGGGACATCCAGGTCCAGCAGCAGAATCCAACCAGCAGGGATTCCAGGTCCTCTGGCCATAGAAGCCCGGAGGCACGGTCACAAGAAAGGGACCAGCACCGCCATCGTGGAGGGAAGGCTAACAGAAGGCCCCAAGTCACCGGCCATACGGGTGAGCACCACACGGTACACTCAGGGACGTGGGCTACTTCTACCCGCATATAGCAAGGTAGCCAGGAAGAGTGCAGATAGACGGGGAGGCCTACAACTCCACCTGGCCAGGGGAGATCCTGCTTGCTCACAGACTGACCAGGCCTCTACTGCTAACCAGTACTCCCGGGAGGGTCTGCTTTATAACACCAGTAAAGACTCTGAACTGCACTGCACAGACTCTGAGTTGTTCCTGCTGCGCTCGTGCACCATCACTCCCATCATCCACACCAACTGCCCTGAGGCTATACTTCTCCCGTGGGGAGTCATCCCATTCTTAGCTGCACGCACAACACCGGCCTCAGCGGTCTGCCTTGCAGCGGCGGTCCCCACTGACCGCAATCCACGGGTGGCGTAGTCGGACCATCATCATACCAATAACCCTGCCACTGATTTGACCACCCTGGGCACGGACCGGGTCATCGCCACGGAGACTACAACCCCCAGCGATCCGGCTCCGGGTATTCCCCGCACACAAGTGCACGCACAACACAGGCCCAGGGGGCGAGTCACAGTGACCATTTGGACTCCATGGGTGTTTGCCAGAAACAAGCAACAGCGAATTTTGCTGAGTGAAAATTGCAAATCTGCCACTGTAGTGCCCTTACATTGTAGTGCCTGTACATTGTAGTGCTCGTACATTGTGCCCAGCTCGTGTTTCTGGAGACATGGACCCTGTAAATTAAGTGGGCCCTCATGACTACAGAGTTGCCAAACACGTGGGCACTAAATATGGTTTAGGCACACTGTGGGGCTCAGAAGGAATGGGGGCAATTGGATTTTGGAGCGCAAAATTTGCTGGATTTATTTTGTGGTGCGAGGAACCATAGCTCATTTCCAGAGCCTTTGAAACCCCCAAGGGAACCATTCACTATAATGAGGCAGTAGTGTTACTATGGACTCCCTCTGGCCTCTGTTCAGCGTTCTTCTTTTCAGAGGTGCACAAAACTGTGGTCGACAGCACTTTTATGCACGCTTAAAAAGACGGACACCGCTGGATAATAGGCTAGATGGCATCCACAGTGTCTCCATCTGCCTGATTTGACGATTTTATTCTTCATGTCGGTGCGATTACAGAGATACCAGATTCATATCAGGATTTTTTTATGTTTTGCTGGTATCACACTCTAAAAATGCTTTTTTTGGAAAAAAAAACGGTGCAGGCGAGATCTCTGCCGGGTGTCAGCTGATTGTCACAGCTGACACCTGGTGCTGGAGCGGTCCCGCACTGCTTGCTGCACATTAACCCCCGAAATACTGCAATCGAAATCAATCGCAGCTTTCCGGTGGCAAGAGGAGGTAAGCGCGATACTTACCTGGTCTGGTCCCGGATGTTTTCATGGTGACCCGATGTCATCATGACAACATCCGGGTCACCAGGAGGCAGGAAGTTACTTTGGTCATGCGCAATACGCGACCAAAGTAACTTCTCCCTGTGCAGCGCTGACAGGCTGCATAGCACAGGGATGGTGCTGCATTCCTGTGCTATACAGCCGATCTGCAAAAAGTGACAGTCCCATAGTGGGACAATGTGTAAAAGTAATAAAAATGTCATAAAGTGGAAAAAAAAAAGTAAAAATATTAAAAACAAAATGAAAAAAATAATAATAAAAAAATAAAAATATATTTTACCCATAAATAAATAATCTTATGAAAAAAATAAACTAAACCAATAAAAGTACACATATTTGGTATTGCCGTGTCCAGAATGACCTGACCTATAAAACTGTCCTGCTAGTTAACCCCTTTAGTGAACACGGTAAAAAAAATTAATAAGAAACGAAACATAAAACGATGCTTTATCATCATACCACCAACCAAAAAAAGGAATAAAACGTGATCAAAAAGACAAATGTAAATAAAAATTTTACCACTGAAATCGTCATCTTGTCCCGCAAATAAAAAGCCACCATACATCTCCAACGGCTGAAAAATAAAAAAAGTTATAGCTCTCAGAATAAAACGATGCAAAAACAATTATTTTTTCTATAAAATAGTTGTCATTGTATAAAAGCACCAAAACATAAAAAAGCAATATAAATGTGGTACCGCTGTAAACGTACTGACCCAAAGAATAAAGCTGCCTTATCAATTTTACCACACGCAGAACGGCATAAAAAAAACAAACAAAGAAACTATTCCTGAATTGTTGGTTTTTGCTTATTCTGCCTCCCAAATATCGGAATAGATCAAAAAACGTCACGTGCCTGAGAATGGTACCATTAAAAACGCCAACTCGTCCCACAAACAACAAGCCATCACATGACTTTGTCGGCTGAAATATGGAAAAATTATAGCTCTCAAAATATGGCGATGCAAAAACTAGTCTTCATAAACACCCGATATGAATCTAGTAACACTGTAATTGCACCGACCCGAAGAATAAAGTTGTCTAATCACTTATACCGCACGAGGAAAAAATAAACTCTAGGGTTAGGGTTAGGGTTGTGCTAGGGTTAGGGTAAGGGTTGGACTAAGGTTAGGGTTGGGCTAGGGTTATGGTTGGGCTAGGGTTAGGGTTGGGCTAGGGTTAGGGTTGTGCTAGGGTTTGGGTTGTGCTAGGGTTTGGGTTGGGCTAGGGTTAGGGTTGGGCTAGAGTTAAGGTTGGGCTAAGGTTAGGGTTGGGTTAGGGTTGCGGTTGTATTAGGGTTGGGGTTAGGCTTGTGTTGGGGTTGGGATTTTTTCAGAAGTAAAGAAAAAAAATGATGATGATATGGCGACTAATGTTGAGCACAAGTGCTCGCTACTTGAGTTTGCATCAGGTGCTCAGGTATGCACCAAGTATAGCGGGTGCTCGAGTGACATGCTTGAGTCTCCGCCCCAAATGTTTTGCAGCTGTTATACAGCCAAAAAAACCTCACGGGGATTGCCCGGCATGCACGAGCGATCTTCGCATGCTTTTTTTTGGGGTGTCTAATAACCGTGAAACATGCAGGGCGGGGACTTGAGCATGTCGCTTGAGCACCCGCGATACTTGGTGCATATTCGAGTACCCGATGCAAACTCAAGTAGTGAGCACTTGCACTCAAGGCTAATGACAACTTATTCAATATGATGACCTAATGTTATCAAATTCTGTGGCGTACCTCTGGGTTCAAAATGTTCACTATACCCCTTGATAAAATCCTTGAGGGGTGTAGTTTCCAAAATGAATCACTTGGGGGGGGTTCTACTGTTTAGGCACATCAGGGACTCCCCAAACGCAGCATGGCGTCCGCTAATTATTCAAGCAAATTTTATATTCAAAAAGTCAAATGGCACTCCTACCCTTCCGAACCCTGCCATGCACCCAAACAGTGGTTTTCCCCCACATATGGGGTATCGACTTACTCAGGAGAAATTGCACAACAAATTTCATGGTGAAATTTCTCCTATTAACCTTATGAAAATGCAAAATTGGGGACTGAAAAATATTTTTGTTGCAAAATTGAGAAAAATGTATTTTTACGGCTCAATGTTATAAACTTCTGTGAAGCACCTGGGGGTTCAGGGTGCTCACCACACATCTAGATAAGTTCTCTGGGGGTCTAGTTTCCAAAATGGGGTCACTTGTGGGGGGTTTCCACTGTTTAGGCACATCAGGGGCTCCCCAAACGCAACATGGCGTCCGCTAATTATTCAAGCAAATTTTACATTCAAAAAGTCAAATGGCGCTCCTTGCCTTCCTAACCCTGCCGTGCACCCAAACAGTGGTTTTCCCCCACATATGGGGTATCAGCGTGCTCAGGGGAAATTGCACAACAAATTTTGGGGTTCATTTTTTAATGATACCCTTGCAAAAATAAAAAAATGGGTCTAAAGTAACATTTTTGTGAAAAAAAATAAATGTTCATTTTTTTCTTCCACATTCCAAAACTTCTTGTGAAGCACCTAAATGGTTAATAAACTTCTTGAATGTGGTATTGAGCACCTTGAGGGGTGCAGTTTTTAGAATGGTGTCACTTTTCTGTCATAATGGCCCCTCAAAGTCACTTCAAATGTGATGTGGTCCCTAAAAAAATAGTTTTATAAATTTTGTTGTAAAAATGAGAAATTGCTGGTCAATTTTTAACCCTTATAGCTCCCTATCAAAAAAATTTGGTTCCAAAATTGTGCTGATGTAAAGTAGACATGTGGGAAATGTTATTTATTAACTATTTTGTGTGACATATCTCTCTGATTTAGGGGCATGGAAATTCAAAGTTTGAAAATTGTGAAATTTTCGTCAAATTTCCGTTCTTTTCACAAATAAACGCAAGTGATGTCAAAGAAATTTTACCACCATCATGAAGTACAATATGTCACAAAAAAACATTCTCAGAATCAGTGGGATCTCTTGAAGCGTTCCAGAGTAATTACCTCATAAAGTGACAGTGGTTAAAATGGTTAAAATTGGCCTGGTCATTAATGTGCAAACCACCCTCGGGGGTAAAGGGATTAAAGGACCCAGGGACAGAATCACAGTCCATGAAGTTAAGCTATAGTCCTGGTTATGGCTCAGTATGTAGGTGAAGATGTAAAACCCTCCAACCCTTCAATCCAGCAGAAAAGGGTGCAACAGGTGCAAGAGAAATAAAACCAAAGAAAAGTCCAGCCTATATGGCTTCTTCAGGCCTACTAGACAAACAAACTCGAACAGTCCCTTTTTCCACAAAGGCCTAGGTCATTCCAAAGCAGGGATATCAGGAACATAAACAACAGTTCCCCTGCTGTACTTTCAACACTTTGCTGGGACACAACTGGTCTTGGAGTGTAGCACCCTGAGGATTCGGCTGCTACAGGGGTATTGCACCTCAACCCAGAGGTGTGATATTCCACTCCCGGGTAAGGATGGAGTGTGGATCTGAGCTAGTAGGCTGCATGCACTACACACATCCCATTTCCGGGGAACAGACCGATGGTACTCCCACTAGAGAAATGTGCAGGTACGACAGTGTCTGTTCCTGGCTGGAGTGGGAGGGGGGTGGTACATCCCAAGTAGTGTAGGGGCAGATAGGGGGAGCAGCCTGGGTAAAGATAGGAGCTCATTGGGTGCTGGTCACCTGAGCTCACACATAGAGGGTGTATATAAGGTGGGCACCATCAAAGAACAGGGTCAGTCTGTGAGTCTTTGCAGAGAAGTCAGAGGAGGAAGAGGAGCAGAGCAGTCCCAGAGAGAGAGAGAGAGGAGAAAGCCAGAAAGACCCAGAGGGGGAAACAGAAAAGGAACTCTGAGAACCCAAAGTCCATCAGCGGGTGAAGAGTTGGCATCAGGGTACCGGAACCCAAGCTGGTGGGGGCAAAAACACACCCTAGCCAGAGACCGGAGGCCGTGGGCAGCGTCTGCCACGGCCACCCACCACATCCACCCCGAAGGCATACCACGTGGAGGGTCAGGGAACCCAAGGCCAAGGGTCTCCCAACAGAAGGCCCGAGGGAGCTGGACCTGGGTGGATCACTAGTGGGGACGGCCAGAGAAAGGACAGAAGGAGAGCTCAGGGTCACGCTCCGGACTCGCTTGGGGGTTGGCTGGATCCAGGACCTGGTGGACGCAGCACGGCTCGGGTGGTCACTTGAAGCTGGAGTGACCGGAACATCAGCAGTGAGTAAATACCCTAAACTGCACAACCCGACTCTGTCTTCCTTTAACATCTATGCTGCACCACCACAACCCCCATCCTCTGCACCTGACCCCCTGAGGCTATACCCCACCCGTTGGGGGTTATACCACCAAAAGCTGCACCTACACCATCAGCCTCAGCGGACCCTGCTGCAGCGGCGGCCATAGTGACCGCAATACAACGGGTGGCGTAGTCGACAATAAAGAACTTAATAACATCTGTAGGACTGCCACATACAACTGAGTTTGACACCCTGGGCACGGACCGGGTCACAGCCACTCGGAAGACTACAACTCCCATCTGATCCGGCTCCGGATATTCCCCCTAAAGAATATGGCCCAGGGGGCGCGTCAACTTTGGCGTAGTCGGCAGGATTACGTGCCCGCAACACCCGGGTACTGCGTGCCTGAAGAAAAGTGCAAGTTTACCTCAAAAAGAAGTCTCCTGCCGGTTCCGGAGGGTCCCCGCCATCGGACTCCATCACAGGTCGATTCCAGCCGGTTGTCCGCCATTAACAGCTTTTTCCCGCCATCTGCAGAGTTTCCCGCCACTGGGAGACGATTCCCGCCATTTCCAAAGGTTTCCCGCCTTGGAAGAGCGGACGCCATTATGGGCGTGCCAGAGGGTGGCGAGAGGCCACCTCCCATCGTGGGCCAGGACCGAAAATGGCGCCAAAAGTGGAAACCGCCCCCACCAACAGAGACTGTGATGCTAGAGGTGTCTGTCAGCGTGAAAGAACAGCCCCTGGAGCTGACAGTCACCAAGTGGCCCCGGGACCGCCCTCGAGGTGGGAGGAGACGAAAGGAAAGAAAAAAAATGGGTGCCGCCTGGAGCAGTCTAGAGCGAGCGCACCCGGAGGCAAGAAGCCTGGAGAAGAATATCGGAGGAGCTTACCCGGAGATGGCGAGAAAGCAGAGCAGCACCGGCCCGCTGGCCAGGAGCCTGCTGGAGACAACAGAAGAGGGAGAGCAGAGCAGCACCGGCCCGTTGGTCAGGAGCCTGCTGGAGACAACTGTAGGAGAGCAGAGCAGCACCGACCCGTTGGTCAGGAGCCTGCTGGAAACAACGACCCCACTAGGCCTAGTGGAGGTCCTAGCACAGCTCCCCCGAGACCGGGAGTGTGCACAGACCGCTCTGGAGGGCCTCGCAAGGAGGATGGCCCGGGTGCAGCGAGAGACGTTGGCGGAGTGGAGCCGTGAGATGGCCCAGCAGACCGAGACCTGTCAGCGGAGCACGCCACCCGAGACGAGGAAACAGACCACCTCTGAGGATGGCGCGGGAGGATTGAAGGCCGGAGACGGCGCCGAGAAGGGAGCCGAATGAGTGGAGGCAGGTAAAGGGGACGTCTATACCCCAAACCGGGAAACCGCGTACCTGCCCCAGCTCCCCGTCGCAGAGCCCGAAGTCTATCCTGCCGTGCCCGTCGCTGCAACGTCACCGCCGCAGACTAGGCCTCAAACGGGACCCGCGACCCCTGTGACGTCACACGCCTCGACCCCGGGCGTGACCAAGCACGAAAATCCACCAGCCTGGTCGCAAGGCCTAGTACCCCCGGGCGCCGCAATACCAACAGCGCCCCCTACCTCCGCGGAGCCCCCGGCCTGGTCGCAGGGCCAAGTAGCCCAGGGCGCCGCCGTCCTTACGGTGCCCTTTACCTTCCAGATACCCCAGGCCTAGCCGCAAGGCCCGGGCAACCCGGGCGCTAACACCACCGCGCCCATAAGACCAAGAGTGCCGCATCTGGGAGAGGACCTGTACGCCCAGCATACGTGCCCGGATGGGCAGCCATTTATATGGCCACCGGAGTTTCACCATCCCCGACTCCGGAGAGAGAGACCCCTGGATGAACCCCTGATCCCGGCTCCAAAGCCCGTAAAGAGGATCTCGCCCCCGCTAGCAGAAGCGCAGTTTGAGTGGGACCCCACCGGAGAAGATCTCATGGGGTTCACTCAGGAGACTCGGGCAGCTGCAGCGGAGCGTGCTGAGTGCTGCCGCCAACAGCTCGAGGACTTTGAGAGGGAGCGGAGAGAGAGGCGGGTCCGGGAACAGCAAGCTCAGATAAGGAGCGCGGAGCAGAAGAGCCGGACCAGGAGAGACCCCCGTGCAGCGCATAGTCCCCGCACCACCGGGACTGTGATAAAGTTTAACATGCAGCATGGGTGGGGCTTCATCCGAGACCACCGCACCCTAGGCGACGTCTTCGTGACCAGGAGAGACGTTGAGTCCCACCTACCGGAGGGACACAGAGGTCGTGACCTTTACATCGGGGACGAGGTCACCTTCACCCGGCACAAGTGTGCCAAAGGACCCTACGCCCTCCATGTGCATCGCCTGACGGAGGAAGAGCTGCGGTGTGAGGAGGAAGAACAAGAGGACCCGGACGGGTCTGAAGCCAAAGGTAACCATAAAGCAAGAGCAGGAGGACGCCGTCGTTAAGTACAGCGAAGCAGAAGCTGTATATAGTTGCCCGTCGGGGCACCATAAACTGAAACTGAAACTGAAACTGAAACTGTAACTGTTGCTAAATATAGTCCCCGTTGGGACCAGCAAGTGTGAACTGTTACCCGTTTAACCCCTAAATCCCACTGACCGAGGACTGAGAGCGGTCATTCCTCCCCAATACCTGGCCGAGGACTGAGAGCGGCCACTACCCCTGTATATAGTTGCGCGTCCTAAAGCGCCCCCTACCGGTTTTATAGGAAAACCAGTTTTCTAGAGAGACTGTCGCACTTTACCCGGTCACAAGTTGCACAGTGACCGGAGGAGGAGCCAGAGGCGACGAGAATGTTTTATCTGCTAATATATGTTGTTTTATATGTCTTATATGTTTATGCAAAAAAAAAAATTTTGTATGTTTTTGGTGTTATGTCTTACAGCCCGAGGACGTGCTGTGATTTACCAGGGGGGAATGTAGCACCCTGAGGATTCGGCTGCTACAGGGGTATTGCACCTCAACCCAGAGGTGTGATATTCCACTCCCGGGTAAGGATGGAGTGTGGATCTGAGCTAGTAGGCTGCATGCACTACACACATCCCATTTCCGGGGAACAGACCGATGGTACTCCCACTAGAGAAATGTGCAGGTACGACAGTGTCTGTTCCTGGCTGGAGTGGGAGGGGGGTGGTACATCCCAAGTAGTGTAGGGGCAGATAGGGGGAGCAGCCTGGGTAAAGATAGGAGCTCATTGGGTGCTGGTCACCTGAGCTCACACATAGAGGGTGTATATAAGGTGGGCACCATCAAAGAACAGGGTCAGTCTGTGAGTCTTTGCAGAGAAGTCAGAGGAGGAAGAGGAGCAGAGCAGTCCCAGAGAGAGAGAGAGAGGAGAAAGCCAGAAAGACCCAGAGGGGGAAACAGAAAAGGAACTCTGAGAACCCAAAGTCCATCAGCGGGTGAAGAGTTGGCATCAGGGTACCGGAACCCAAGCTGGTGGGGGCAAAAACACACCCTAGCCAGAGACCGGAGGCCGTGGGCAGCGTCTGCCACGGCCACCCACCACATCCACCCCGAAGGCATACCACGTGGAGGGTCAGGGAACCCAAGGCCAAGGGTCTCCCAACAGAAGGCCCGAGGGAGCTGGACCTGGGTGGATCACTAGTGGGGACGGCCAGAGAAAGGACAGAAGGAGAGCTCAGGGTCACGCTCCGGACTCGCTTGGGGGTTGGCTGGATCCAGGACCTGGTGGACGCAGCACGGCTCGGGTGGTCACTTGAAGCTGGAGTGACCGGAACATCAGCAGTGAGTAAATACCCTAAACTGCACAACCCGACTCTGTCTTCCTTTAACATCTATGCTGCACCACCACAACCCCCATCCTCTGCACCTGACCCCCTGAGGCTATACCCCACCCGTTGGGGGTTATACCACCAAAAGCTGCACCTACACCATCAGCCTCAGCGGACCCTGCTGCAGCGGCGGCCATAGTGACCGCAATACAACGGGTGGCGTAGTCGACAATAAAGAACTTAATAACATCTGTAGGACTGCCACATACAACTGAGTTTGACACCCTGGGCACGGACCGGGTCACAGCCACTCGGAAGACTACAACTCCCATCTGATCCAGCTCCGGATATTCCCCCTAAAGAATATGGCCCAGGGGGCGCGTCAGGAGCGGCCCTCAGAAGAGAGAGATTACCGAAACTTGCTCCCTCCTAGACGCAGGTGTGGCACCCTTTACTGCATCCTTCAGACCCAAGTTTTCCTTGGCGCCTCTTCTTTCACGTACAATGCTTAGTGAGCGCCTTTTGCCATGTAGAATACAGATGGACTGGCAACGGTCACTGGCATCCTAGAGGCAACCCCTAAGATGACTTGCAGAACACTGATGTTAATTCGGGGGTCTAATTCCACACCAAAAGGGGGTCCCATTTGATATTCTGTTTGGAATGGGGTTAGCAGTGCACAACCAAAAACTTCACCCTCTTGGCCCCTTCTCCTCCTTATTCACTATCAGCCTCAACCATGAGGTGGGAAATGGCCACGGCATACCAACCCCTGGAGCCATCCATATTCAAGAATGTTACCTATTCACCAGGGGAGAAATTTTGTAGCATTTGTAGTCGAAATTCCTGTTTCACCACGCTCCTGATGCCATACACATCGTGATCAGTACCATGTTCTCTGTTGAATCCGAACCATCTCTGCCTATCAAACCGAATTACTTCTCCATGAGAGCACTGTTCATTAAAGCGCTCTGCCAGGGGAACCACCAACCACACTTGGGCCCGGACCTTGGCTGCTTTCTTCTCAGCATTCACCACATCTGCCATGTAGAGCTGCCCCAGAATATGGAGGAACATGTCCCAGCCTCTTTCGGTTGTCAAAGGGAACTGGGACGTGGGCTGCCCTCTAGCTGCAGATCTAGGCAGATGTATTGAAGTAGCCCTTTGCGGAACTCTTGATTGTGCCTCCACTGCTTCAGCAAATAAGCAAGCCTAGGTCTTCTTCGTCGCTTTCCAATCCCTGGAACAGGGGTCTTGGTTCCGTCATGATGAACATTCTTGTTTCACACTGCTGCTCCTTTGGCTTCCTACAGTGTAATGACATCAGTCTTTCCTTCACCATGCTCTTCCTGTTGTAGTTCCACTGTTCCGTGGGTCGTACCTCTGAAGTGTTACGCCTCTTCCCTGGTGTCTTCACCTCCGCCACTCTTCCTGCCTTCTTTGTTCACCTCCTTGTGGGCAGGCCTTTTGCTTCCATCGTACTTTCATTTGGCGTGCACCTCCCACAGTGGGTCGGCTACTCTTCACACAGAACCTCCTTCTTGGAGCTGAACCCCCATGGGATGGGCAAACTTTTACGCTCTTCTGTGCCCTCTACACCCACGATGAGTGGATCCATCATCCTGTTCAGCAGCACCAATCACCATCTTATCATCCAATTCAGATACCATCTTTAAACACATTTCAGGTGCCATCTTCCTTGCACCATGAGTATTCCCCACATTTTTCTTCTTTGAGACTCGATCATTCTGATTATGCCTAATGTAACGGGCTGGGCAGTCGTGGCCAATGTAGAATCCACTCCCCACCAAGCTACAGAAAAAGGGGAATCCTGACTGAGTGTTTCTCTTTTACATTAGTGATACGATACTGCAGACCACATGCTGCCACCTGACATGGCAGGCCAGGACCTGATGAAGTACAGATGAATGAGTGAGACCAGAGTGCATAAGTAAAATTTTCTTTACTGTGCGAACTGATGAAACAAATATACATCAGATAGCAGGCATGACACTTAAGAATACATCTTCAGCACAATCCAGAGGCAGGAACTTCATGATTAAATTACATTTCTTCCATTACTTGTTACAGTCAACAACCAGATCACCATGGGAACATCCATCTTCCCTTGAGGAGGCCGCATGCCGTGAGGTGCATCACTATGACTCACAACTATTCTTTACTTCCAATTGACGTGGGCCACATGCCCTTTGGTGTGCTCTCCATCTTCAATTCTCCACAGAAGAACACATTTCCCAGCCTGGCCATCTTCTCTATGACCCTCAGGTCTGGCTACACTTTCACTTTTTATCTAGTATAGATAGCACTTGCTGTAGGCCCCCACTTGCCTAAGACAAAGAATCCATCTGCCACTTAATTCTTGTTTACTTTAAAATGTGCTATCCAAATATGGTCTCCCTTCTTTGCACACAACATCCTTTTGAATGCAGGTCTTCTAACATTAGGAGCATAGGTCCTTCTCTTTACAGTCCTCTTCTCTATCTGCTTCACAAACTGGAACTTAGTTCCTTTTGCTCATATAACTCCTCCCTTCATGGGCTGGCACCAATAGTTAACCCTATCTACTGGTTAACTAAGTGCTGCAGGCCCCAAACAAGATAAAGCAAATATAATATAAAATATATAAAATATACCTTCAAGGAGGTGTCAACTGCTTCTGCACTCCTTTATAACCTCAACGTCTGACTGACCGGATGTCAGTGGTAAGAGTCACAAGCTCTCAATGTAAGTCTATGAGAGCCTCATTCTGTCTCTCATAGATTTACATTGAGTTGTGACTTCTAGCTCGGCCAGCAAATACTGAAGCAATCCGGCAAGTCACAACATGCAGAAGACGACAGGAGCAGCGCCGATAAGAGAAGACGCCGCCGTAAAGTTGATCTATTGATGATCAAAATTTTGGGCAGCACCAGACATGGCCTCCTAATCATTGTGCAGAAAGGTGTACTTTTTTCCTTCACTGTAAAACTACCTTTTAAGAAGGGCTCTCAAGTTTTCAATTGAGTTTAGGAAGGATAGAGGCCATGTTGTTATTCTTTCATCGTTAAAGTTTTTACTTTTTAGCCAAGCAGTGATGGAGCGTTGCCCTGCATAAAATACATGGTTTTCTTGAAAAATGCAAACTTTTTCCTGTACCACTGCTTGAAGGAAGTGTCTTCTAAAAACTGGCAATAGGTTTGGAAGTTGATTTTGATCCCATCTTCAACCCATAGGTCCAACTAGCTTATCTTTAATAATACCAGCCCATTGCATGACCCCACCTCCACCTTGCTGGCATCTGAGTCAATGTGGAGCTCTGTGCCCGTTACGCATCCAACCCCAGGTCTATCCATCTAGTGCATCAAGAGTCACTCTCATATCATCAGTTCATAAAACCTTTGAAAAACCTGCTTTCAGAAATTTCTTGGCCCAGTATTGATGTTTCAACTTCTGTGTCTTATTCAGTGGTGGTCGGGTTTCAGCCTTCCTTACTTTGGTCTCTAAACAGTGGATGCCTTGTACTTTTTGGCACTCCAGGCAGGTTGCAGCTCTGGAATGACAGCCCTTGAAGATAATGCTCTCCTCATCACTTCAAGTTTGATTCTTCTCAAATATTTGGAAGTTAATGTGCGTCTTTTTGTCTCAACGAGTTTTTTGTGACCCTGTTAACTATTTACAACAAAACTTTGATGGTTCTGTGATCACACCCCAATATCTTAGCAATTTCATGAGTGATGCATACCTCTGTAAAACTTTTAGTTATTTTGAGCTTTTCAGTGTCAATTAAATATCTTTTTTGGCTCATTTTACCTGAGGAAAACAAGTTGCCTAATAATTATACACTCCTTGTTAAATGGTGTTGATATCCTTAGACCACACCCTCTGTCATTACACATACATATGCTATACATCCAATAAGCATTCAAGTCTATACAGCTTGGAGTTGAAAAATATACATAAAAATGATGATGTGGTCAAAATACTCACTTTCCTGATGTGTACATAGTATAGAAATGCCGATAAATGATCGCATTCATTCAGACAAAGTGGTCCTAAAACATACACTTTAATGATCCAATTAAATGATCCTCTGCTATCTTGATCTCCCTGCAGAGCTGTGTATGATCATAACTGACACATGCAGGTGTCCTCTCAGTGCTTCAGCTTCCATCTCACAGGCAGCCAATATTGTTGCAATACAGCAAAGCTGTGAGAGCTGCAGCTGCTAATGTGTTTGTTATGAGACAAAGTTCAGTTCTACTGTTCTGTGTTAGTTACATGTCTCACACTGGTAAGTTCCCCTTTAATTTATAATAAGCTCTGGAAGCAGATTCTCATGCTGATCAGTGTCCAGACCATAGTCCTAAACCACTCATTTACATATAAGAAAAATGTGCATATCTATCGAATAAGACTTTGGATCTCGGATATAACGGTATCATTTTATTCAGCTGCCTATTATCTACATACCCATATAGGATTATAGGCATGCAGCAATAACATTCAATTTATCATGTTCAAAATTACTATACAAATTGGATTTAAGTGTCATAAAGATGTAGTTTTTTGTTTTTCAAATAAACTCATGGATGGTATTGTGTCTCAGTGCTCTTTGGATTATTGAAATCAATCTCAAGCGCCTGTGATAATTAGTATGCCAGATGAGCCCAAGGGAAAACTACTTAAAAAGGACCTTCCACATTATTAAGCAAGTTGCAGGTTTGAAGAAATATGGAAAAGAAAAAGGATTTCGATGCTGCCGAAAATCGTCAAATAATGCAATGCCTTGGACATTAAATATTTCATGAAAACTTAAAGGGGTTGTCCTGGCTTTTCCCAATTCTGTGTGTGTACCTAGGCTGCAGGATGCTGTCAGTTTGTAATATATTCCCTGTGCATTCTACACCATTGCCTAGATACCACACTTGAGGATGTAACCTGCTCTCTCCTGATTCTGGAGGAGCAGGTCCCAATCTGTCTAGAGTTTTCCTGTCTGCCAGAGACTGGACTTAACATCACAACAGACACCATGCCCCCATTCTCTGCCAGACTCTCCACCTGCCTCCTGCTTCAGCCTGCCACAGTGTAAGCCAGCAGTGGCAGAACTCAGCTGATTGGACTAACCAGTCCAATCAGCTGTTAGTAGGGACAGAGAACTTGAACATGGAACAAGGAGCTGAAAGCTGAAAACTCTCTTCCTCCACCGTTCAATCTCAGCAAAGACTGAAAATCCTGCCAGGACCTTAGGGTTACATGGCAGACTCATGTGACTGGAAGAAAGAAATAAAGAAGCTGCTGAAAAACCCCAGGAAGAAGAAAGCTTCTACCTAGTTGAGTATAATGTGCTGTGTGTGTCTGTCTATGTACAGTATCTATCCCATATCTGTCTATCTATTTATCTCATATCTATTATCCATATATAGTATATGTTAACGCCCAACAGTGGCGCAAGTGGATTTGTGGACCCACTGTGCCACAGGACTGGCCCTGCCTAGAAAGGGGCATAGCTAAGCGGCTACCAGGTATTCACTGGAGCTCCTGATGGTGGAGACAGACTGGGCTGCAGGCACCGATTCCGGGACTGCAGCTGCTGACACCAGGAGTCAGGTTAGCTGACACAGACTCAGGCTGCTTTCAGACTAATAGGTTCAGGATTACTGCAGAATGGTTACTGACATGGAGACTCAGATAGGTAATTCGGAAATAGGTTGTAGCAGTCCGGATACACGGGATACTTGGATAGGGAGACATTTAGACTCTCAGGTCTCATATACTGATGCTGTGGATGGCCGCACTCGGAGTGGGGGGATAATGTTCAGGCATTGGCAGCACTGGGACCAGGGGACTTTGGGAACAGGACTGGCCACACCAGGACCATGGGACAATGCTCAGGCGCTGGCCGCACCAGGACCAGGGGACATTGAGAACAGGACTGGCTGCACCAGGACCAGGGAACAATGTTCAGGCACTGGCTGCACCAGGAGCAGGGGACCTAACAACTCACTAGTAGGGGAAACTAGACACTAATGACTGCTGTTGCGACTCCCTTAGGGGGAGGAAGTCTTTTATACAGGATGACTCCCAGCAATTGGCTGGGTGCCATCTTGCAGGTGCACAATTATACTAAATGCCTCTCAGCTACAAGCTGAGGGCATTCGCTATTTGTGCATACTGCCCCTTTAAGAGCAGGGGAGTGAGCACTACAACAGAGGAAAGGGAGCGCACCGGGGACCACGCCAAGAGGCCAGGGCAGTGAATAAGCCGTCATCCCGGGAGAAGAGGACACCATGCAGGGGCGCCACCCATTGTGTTACAGTATATATTTCTCTCGATGTATCTCTGTATATTTTATTTATATATATATATATATATATATATATATATATATAGATATATATATATAGATAGATAGATATAGATATTACATCCTTTACATCATATCAGGGAGTAATATGTATATTTATATACTGTGTATATATATATACATATATATATATATCTTGTGACAAAGTCGCTGGCAAAGTACTGGAGGGGAGATATATAGCACTGAGATTGTTAGTTCCAGTAATATAAACATAGAAAAGTGTTTCAGCACACAAAGTGATGAGAGGGGTTAATTAGCCATGTTTAGTGCTAGGGTGATTAAACACCTGTAGAGAGGGAGGAGTTCAGATGATGAATACCCAGCCTTTTAGAGCGTTTGGTGTGGGGTGGGTCTGGAGCTGTATGGTCATGTGAAGGAAAGCTAAACCTTGGGTTGTTTATTCCTGATGCGGGTGGTTTCCAGTAGCAGCAAGGACTGTGCCATATGGTATGTTTTGTCTATCCTGTTAGGCTGGGAAGGTCAAGTTTGTCTTGCTAACATTGTCGTGGCTTATGCAGTACTCTTAATAAACCATTGGAAGATTTAAAGAGACAGTGTTCCTGTGTTTACCTCCATGTGCAGCCGAGCGAACCAATCTACCACAATATACAGGTGCATCTCACTAAATTAGAATATCATCAAAAAGTTAATTTATTTTAGTTCTTCAATACAAAAAAGTGTATGTTGATGATTATGGATTTCAGCCAATGAAAACACAAAAGTTATTATCTCAGTAAAGTTGAATAATTAACAAAAAACACCTGTAAAGGCTTCCTAAGCATTTAAAAAGGTCCCTTAGTCTGTTTCAGTAGGCTCCACAATCATGGGGAAGACTGCTGACTTGACAGATGTCCAGAAGGCAGTCATTAACGCACTCCACAAGGTTCCAGAGTCTGGAGGAAGAGTGGAGAGGCACACAATCAAAGCTGCTTGAGGTCTAGTGTGAAGTTTCCACAATCAGTGATGGTTTGGGGAGCCATGTAATGTGCTGGTGTAGGTCCACTGTGTTTTATCAAGACCAAAGTCAGCGCAGCCGTCTACTAGGAAATTTTAGAGCACTTCAAGCTTCCCTCTGCCGACAGACTTTTTGGAGATAGAAATTTCATTCTCCAGCAGGACTTGGCACCTGTCCACACTGCCAAAAGTACCAATACCTGGTTTAAAAACAACAGCATCACTGTGCTTGGTTGACCGGCAAACTCGCCTAATCTTAACCCCATAGAGAATCTACGGGGTATTGTCAAGAGGAAGATGAGAGACACCAGATCCAACAATGCAGACGAGCTGAAGGCTGCTATCAAAGCAACCTGGGCTTCCATAACACCTCAGCAGTGCCACAGGCTGATCGCCTCCATGCCACATTGCCGCATTGATGCAGTAATTGATGCAAAAGGAGCCTAGACCAAGTATTGAGTGCATTTACTGAACATACATTTCAGTAGGACAACATTTCGGATTTTAAAATCATTTTTCAAACTGGTGTTATAAAGTATTCTAATTTACAGAGATAATGACTTTTGTGCTTTCATTGGCTGTAAGCCATAATCATCAACATTAACAGAAATAAACACTTGGAATAGATCACTCAGTTTGTAATGACTCTATATAATATATGAGTTTCACTTTTTGTATTGAAGAACTGAAATAAGTTAACTTTTTGATGATATTGTAATTTAGTGAGATGCACCTGTATATTGTAAGAGGGCATTGGTAATGTGCTGGAGGGGAGATATGTTTCACTGAGTTATATGCTGAGAGGGGTTAATCGGACTTAACAGGGCCATTTTTTTTGTTTAACAGCTAAAGAATGGGACGGGGCAGCTGTTCACCATATCTCCACCCTGTGGTGTGGTCCAGGAAGTAAAGGTGAAGCCTCTGGAATTAATGATTGTTCTGTGTGTGCTCTGGAGGTGAAGCTGACCTACAGAACTGTGCTCTTGCTAAAGAGAGCTGAACCCTGTTTTCTGAGTGGGCAGATCCCCGCAGTTATACGGACTGTAAAGGGTGCTGTTTGTTTATGCCAACAAATCTGAATACAGCTATTTTTCTGTTGACCTGGTTTATGATCCACGTTTTAATAAACCAGGTGAAGATGTAAGCGAAAAGCATTCCTGTCACTACCTCATTAAGCTGGTGAGTGAGCTGATCTACCACAGTTGGTGCTTGAAAATCCCCAGGAAGCAAGTATAATGGCTGTGGACAAATTACATGTCCTGGGTAAAGAAGGCTTTAAGCATGGAACAACGGTCGGAAAAAATGGAGGACCTGATCAAGCACCTGGTCCAAAGCCGGCAGCAGCAACTCCAGCAGCAGCAAGCCCAGCAGGAGACAAATAAACTCCTGGTTCAACAGATACCTCAGCAACAGCAGCAGATGGAACTTCTGGCAAGGGATGTCCACAGCAGAAAAACCACCCCACCCCCAATCTAGATGATGACTCTCACATTCAAAAGGCAGTAAGATGTGCCATGCAAAATATGACCCAGGGGACGATTTCGAGGCATTGCTGGCAGTATTTGCAAGGGCCACATGCAGAGAAGCTTCCGCTGGAGCAATGGGCAGAGGAGCTGGCGCCCTATCTAACTTGCGAGCTCAAAAAGGCTTATTATGACTTCACCTTACAGGGCACAAAGGAATATGCCAAACTTAGGACAGAAATATTGGCACGCTTGGGAGTGATTGTCTGTCAGGGCACAACGGGTCCACCACTGGACATATTTCATGGACAAACCCCCCCCCCCCCTCGCTCCCAAATGTTTGACTTGCTACATCTTGTTCAGAAGTAGTTGCAGCCAGATTCCTCCACCCCAGCCGAGATGGTTGAGCGCGTAGTAGTGGACAGGTTTTATTCACGCCCTTCCTAGACTGATGCAGACCTGGGGTGCCCAGGGAGATCCTCAAAATGCGGACGACTTGGTTGGCCTAGTGGAAAGGTACCAGGTGGTCGAGAAGTCATTAGGGAAACCAGGGGTCATCGCATCCCCATACTGGAGTACCCAAAAGAAGACTGATTAAAAAAAGGGGAACTAGAGCCACAAATGGGGGGCATCCAAGGGCCCACTGAGGGTTTGCCTTGGGTTGGTATTAAGGACTTAATTTGTTGAAGGTGTCAGGGTTTGGGGTACATAGCTGCTCGTTGTCCCATGTCCCCCGAACCAATGGACTGCAGCCTAGGGCTGCGCAGTTCGTATTATGCTTACCTGGCCTGCAATGTGGACCTGTCAACCCAGGAAGGGGCTGCAAACTTGTCCCATGATGATAAATGGAGTACTGGTGTCTGGACTCCTGGACACGCGGAGCCTAGAGACCCTCGTAAGGGCCACCCTTTCCCACCAGTTGACCCCAGGAAGGATTGTGGGCATCCGCTGTGTTCATGTGTTACTTTAGTGTTCTCCTTGGACTTCTCCCATGAAGTCCTCTTTGGATCAAACAACGACGGATGGTACGATCTGAAACTGATGTTCCTTGAGCTTGAAGTTCACCTTTAATCTCTTTAGAAGTTATCCTGGGCTCTTTTGTTACCATTCGTATTATCCGTCTCTTTGATTTGTCATCAATTTTCCTCCTGTGGCCACGTCAAGGCAGGTTGGCTACAGTCCCATGGATCTTAAATTTCTGAATAATATGTGCAACTGTAGTCACAGGAACATCAAGCTGCTTGGAGATGGTCTTATAACCTTTACCTTTAACATGCTTGTCTATAACTTTCTTTCTAATCTCCTGAGACAACTCTTTCCTTTGCTTCCTTTGGTCCATGTTGAGTGTGGTACACTCCATGTCACCAAACAGCACAGTGAGTATCTGTAGCCCTATATACAGGCCCACTGACTGATTACAAGATTGTAGACACCTGTGATGCTAATTAGTGGGCACAACTTGAATTAACATGTCCCTTTTGTCACATTATTTTCAAGGGTACCATCATTTCTGTCCAGGCCTATTTCATGACTAATTTTTTAAAAAATTACGTGGAAGCAGAGTTGAAAAGCAATGATTGACTTTCATTTGTTCATTTTGATAGATTTTTAATTTATTATTACTTTTGTCAGATTCAAGTTATTTCTGTGACCATTGTGGGTTTTTCTTTCATTAAACGAGGGGTACCAACAATTTTGACCACATGTGTACATAGCGTGGTATCTTTCCAGAGATATACTGGATAGAGTAAGACTATATATTCCAAGTGGGGCATAAAAAAAGGTTCAAAACAAACCCAGATTCACCAGATGCTTTCCACAATTGTATATGGGGCCCAGGGGGATGCGGAGGACAGGTGGTAGAAATGTGTCAAAGAGCTTTATCAAGAGACAGGATATTACATTTATGTTTTATCAGAAATGCGGCAGCATCAGAATAAAACATACACAATTGAAATAATAGGGCCAATGTCTGCGACATGGGGGTCGTGCAGTAGGAATGAGCTGTCAGGTTCCTTATCGTGTGGCAAAATGACATTGAAAGCCTCAGTGTCATACATTATATACTGCGAACTTCAGATCACCATGTAATGGTTCAATGTGGAAATAAAAGCCCTTCTATCAATTTAATGCAACAATAATAGCTAAGATGTATTATGACGTTCTGCAGCAGCTGAAGTGTACAGTATATTAAGAGGTTTTACAGTAGCTGAGGTGTATTATGATGATCTGCAACAACTGAGGTGTATATTATGAGGTTCTACAGTAGCTGAGGTGTTTATTATGATGTTCTACAGCAGCTTAAGTATGAATTATGAGGTTCTGCTGTATCTGAGGTGTATTATGAGGTTTTGCAGTAGCTGAGGTGTGTATTATGAGATTCTACAGTAGCTGAGGTGTGTATTATGAGGTTCTGCAGTATCTGAGGTGTGTATTATGAGGTTCTGCAGTAGCTAAGGTGTGTATTATGAGGTTCTGCAGTAGATGAGGTGTGTATTATGATGTTCCACAGCAGCTGAGGTGAATTATGAGGTTCTGCAGTAGCTGAAGCATGTACATTGGTGTGGAAAAGTATTTGCCCCTTTCCTGATTTATTATTCTTTTGTATGTTTGCCACACTTAAATGTTTCAGATTACACAACACATTTAAATATTAGACAAAGATAACACAAGTAAACACAAAATGCAGTTTTAAATGAACGTCTTTATTATTAAGGGAAAAAGAAATCCAAACCTACTGGGCCCTGGTTAAAAAAGTGATTTCCCCCTAAACCTAATAACTGGTTGGTCCACCCTTAACAGCAACAACTGCGATCAAGCGTTTGCAATAATTGGCAATGAGTCTTTTACAATGCTCTGGAGGAATTTTGGCCCATTCATCTTTGCAAAATTGTTGTAATTCAGCCACATTGGAGGGTTTCCGAGCATGAACCGCCTTTTTAAGGTCATGCCACAGCATCTCAATCAAATTAAGGTCAGGACTTTGACTAGGCTACTCCAAAGTTTTAACCCTAGAACGCATGACCATAAAAATCTACATTTTCACATACCTGGGGCCTTTTAGGCCCGTGTGCAAATAACATGGAATAACTCTAACAAAAATGACAAACAACTATATACCTGAGGAATACCTAGAGTTTCAAAATTCTAACTAAAGTAATCTTGCAGAAAATAGAAAACAATTAACAGGGCGGGCCTGCGAGGCCCCAGGTATGCGTTCTAGGGTTAATTTTGTTTTTCTTAAGCCATTAAGAGGTGGACTTGCTGGTGTGTTTTGGATCATTGTCCTGCCACATAACCCAAGTGCGCTTCAGCTTGAGCTCACAAACAGATGGGCGGAAATTCTCCTTCCAGGTCCTTAAGCAGCAAAACAGTCCCAGACCATCACACTACCACCACCATATTTTACTGTTGGTATGAGGTTCCTTTTCTGAAATGCTGTGTTACTTCTACACCAGATATAATGGGACATACAACTTCCAAAAAGCTCAGTTTTTGTCTTGTCAGTCCACAGAGTTTTTTCCCAAAAGTCTTGGCGATCATCAAGATGTTTTCCAGCAAAGCTGAGAAGAGCCTTTATGTTTTTTTGCTCAACAGTGGTTTTCATCTTGGTACTCTGCCATGCATGCCAATTTTGCCCAGTCTCTTTCTATGGTGTAGTCATGACCTCAACTGAGGCCTGCCATTCTTAGGATGTTGTTGAGGGTTCTTTTGTGAACTCTTGGATTAATCATCGCTGCACTCTTGAGGTAATTTTGGTCGGCCAGCAACTCCTGGTTAGGTTCACCACTTTTCCATGTTTTTGCTATTTGTGGATAATGGCTCTGACTGTGGTTTGCTGGAGTCCCAAAGTTTTAGAAATGGCTTTTTAACCTTTTCCAGACTGATAGATCTCAATTACTTTGTTTCTGGGCTAGGTGAATTGATCTCAGCTTCATGAAGATGTGATAAGCCAAAGTTAATTTATGTTTTAAGGAAGTTGGACAATCACTTTTTCACACAGGACCCTGTAAATATGGATTTCGTTTTCCGTTAATAATAAAGACCTTCATTTAAAAACTGCATTTTGTGTTTACTTGAGTTATCTTTGTCTAATATCTAAATTTGTTTTGTGATCTGTGATATTTTGTATGTTTTGTGTGACAAACATGCAAAAGAATAAGAAAGCAGGATGGGGGCAAACACTTTTTCACACCACTGTATTATGAGTAGTGTTGAGCCACCCCCGTAGTGTTCGAGTTCGGTTCGTCGAACACCCGTGTGTTCGCCGAACTGTTCGTCGAACACCTTCGAACACCGTTAAAACTAGAGATGAGCGTTGTTCTACTCGAACTGTTCGCCAATCTCAAATTCGAGCTGTTTTGGGCGGTGTTCGAGCCGGTCGGCGAACACGAACAATTTGAGAAAAATTCGGCTGTTCGAGGTTATGTTCGATAACTGTTCGTGCACCAAAATCATAACTGGATTTTCTCAGTAATGATGAAAATTAATGTTAATACGCAGTTTGAGTGTACAGCGGGGCGGGGGGAGGGGCAGGGGATGGATCTCTGCAGGAACAATGAAGATCTCCATTTTTTTTTCTCTTTCCCGCATTTGCAGTGGGGAGGTGCAATCTGTCAGCCTATCAGCAGCGCACACACGGAGCGAAGTGCTTTTTTTCACACAAGCAAGGGCATGTGTGATTGGCAGTGTATGTCACATGTCCTTGCCCTATAAGACCAAGCCATTTTCCCCGTCGCCACCATTTTCTCACTGCTGCAGCTGCGTGTTAGACGGCACCGCTGTTGCTGTGTGCGCTATACCTTGTTAATTTCAAGCCAATTTTCGCACAAATATACAGATAGCTTGGGAGTAGGGAATAGTTGTGATTGCAGTCCTTTTAAGGACTAGGTTACAGCATTTCCTACGACTTTTATCAGGCAGGTCTGTGCTCTTAAATAGATAGATTGTGGGAGTAAAGACTAATTGTAATTGGAGTCCTTTTCAGGACTAGGTTACATGAGTTCCTATCAGTTTTTGCCAGGCAGGTCTGTGCCAGTGCTGTGCAAGTTTTTTTCACAGCATTTGGCTGAATCTAGCAAAGCTAATCCTTTTTGGCCTATTGCAGAGTGTGTTAGTCAGTGGAGTAGCCTATCTGTGTTGCAAGATATACCACCTGTGTATAGAATACCAATTTTTTTACTGCACCTAGTGAAGTAAAATCTTTTGGGCATAGCATCATTCTATTAGTCCATCTATACTGACCTCCATCAGGTTGCAAACTGAATATAATTTTTTTCTGCATCTAGCTCTGAAAAAATATTTGGGCTTCTAGCAGTGTGTGGGACTTGGTCTATTAGTCCATCTATACTGACCTCCATCAGGTTGCAAATTAAAAATAATTTTTTTCTTCATTTAGCTCTGAAAAAATATTTGGGCTTCTAGCAGTGTGTGGGACTTGTTCTATTAGTCCTTCTATACTGACCTCCAGCAGGTTGCAAATTGAATATAATTTTTTTCTGCATCTAGCTCTGAAAAAATATTTGGGCTTCTAGCGGTGTGTGGGACTTGGTCTATTAGTCCATCTATACTGACCTCCATCAGGTTGCAAATTAAAAATAATTTTTTTCTGCATCTAGCTCTGAAAAAATATTTGGGCTTCTAGCAGTGTGTGGGACTTGGTCTATTAGTCCATCTATACTGACCTCCATCAGGTTGCAAATTAAAAATAATTTTTTTCTTCATTTATCTCTGAAAAAATATTTGGGCTTCTAGCAGCGTGTGGGACTTGTTCTATTAGTCCATCTATACTGACCTCCATCAGGTTGCAAATTAAAAATAATTTTTTTCTGCATCTAGCTCTGAAAAAATATTTGGGCTTCTAGCAGTGTGTGGGACTTGGTCTATTAGTCCATCTATACTGACCTCCATCAGGTTGCAAATTAAAAATAATTTTTTTCTGCATCTAGCTCTGAAAAAATATTTGGGCTTCTAGCAGTGTGTGGGACTTGGTCTACTAGTCCATCTATACTGACCTCCATCGGGTTGCAAATTGAATAAAAAAAATTTCTGCATCTAGCTCTGAAAAAATATTTGGGCTTCTAGCGGTGTGTGGGACTTGGTCTATTAGTCCATCTATACTGACCTCCATCAGGTTGCAAATTAAAAATAATTTTTTTCTGCATCTAACCCAGCCAATAGTTTTGGCCTAATACCACAGTTTGGCCACTCAGCTCTGCTCGGTTACCATCCATTGTTTTTTTGTGCAAACAACTCCAGAGTTGTGAATTAGTTAACCACCAAAATGAGTGGAAAAAGGCCTGCTGCTGGTGGAAAGGGGAATAGGCGTGTTGGGAAGGGGAAAAAAGGTTGTGTCCGTGGGGTAGGTGCAGAAGAAAGACCATCTTCCAGCCAAACTAAAATGTCTACTTCTTTTAGCGGACAATGTGATAAGATCCCTTTCTTACGGCCACGCCAATCGCTACAAATTCCAGATGAGGCACAAAAACAGCAGGTGCTTCAACGGATATCAAGTGCTCCTTTAAGTGGGCTCTCCTCCACATCAACTTCAACATCACAAATACTCCAGTCCTCAAAGGTGTCACCCAAATCGCACTTGCTTCCTCACAGCTCCCAAATCTCCAGCTGCCCGTCTGAGTATGAGGTAGAACAGATGGTTGAGTCTGCAGAGCTGTTTACTCATACTATAGCCTGGGAATCAGAGGTCGACTCCAGCGCTTCTGTGAATCCAGACGAGGAAATGATCTGCACTGATGCCCAGAATCTTTATGAGTCGGATCCAGGACCAGACGCAGAAGGTTCTGACCATAATGTAGACCCTCATTCCCAAACTGTAACTCCTGTTGGTGGAGACAATGAGGAAGACGATGATAAGACTCAAATACCTGATTGGAGCGACAACTTTAGTTTTTTGTCAGGGCAGGAACAGGTTGGCTCTGAGGACGACGGGTGTGATAACGCACAGGGTGATGATGATGAGGTCGGAGATCCCACTTACTGTCAACCCACAGTCAGCCAAGAGATGAGGTCAGCAGAGGAGGTGGAGGAAGATGCTAGTGACGACGAGGTCAGGTTGCGCCTTCCTGGACAGAGACGTAGTACTGGAAGCACGTCAACAACTGCATCCTCAAACACAACTCTGCCTCTCACCACAAGTCGTGGTGGCTCTTCAGGTCGCATGGGTGCTAAGCCTTGCATAGCCTGGGCATTTTTTCAGATCGATAAAGATGACCCAACTCGTGTTATCTGTAACATTTGTCAGCAAAAGCTAAGTAGAGGCCAAAAAATACATAGTTTGAGTACTTCATGCATGAACCGGCACATGGACATGAAGCATAAGTTGCAGTGGGAAGCTCAGTGTGCTACAATGCGGCCTAGCCGGCCGGGCCAACCACCGTCTGCCATATCTTGTGCATCCGCGGCCTCTTCATCCTCTGTGACTGGGGGGACAGCAGTCACACCTGTTTTGGGGCGCAGACCTGCCACCTCTTTACCCGCAACAGCCAGCGTGATTGGCAGGTCATCATTTTCTTTGGAGGTGGTAACACCAGCTGGTGTTGAGCGCTGTCCGACATCGATAGCACCACCTTTGGATCAAGGCAACCTAACATGTCCGCCTGCATCTTCCTCACAGACCGGCAGTTTGCCGGGGACACCCTTATCAACCCCGTCTAAGCACAATAGCCAGCCCTCGGTCCCTCAGATGTGGACAAGTAAAAGACCATTTCCTCCTAGCCATGAGAAAGCTAAGAGGTTGAATTTCACCATCTGCAAGCTCTTGGCTACAGAAATGCTGCCTTTCCGCCTGGTGGACACAGAGGATTTTCGAGACCTTATGTCCGTCGCAGTGCCCCAGTACCAGATGCCCAGTCGGCACTACTTCTCAAAGAAAGGTGTGCCTGCGCTCCACCAGCATGTCGCACACAACATCACCGCTTCTTTGAGAAACTCTGTGTGTGACAGGGTGCATTTCACCACAGACACTTGGACGAGTAGGCATGGACAGGGGCGTTACATGTCGCTGACTGGGCACTGGGTAACTATGGTGACAGCAGGACAAGGGGCTGCTGTCCAAGTCTTGCCGTCCCCACGAGTTGTGCGTCAATCCTCTTTATGTCATTTTTCCTCCACTGCTTCTGCCTCCTCAACCTCCTCTCGGTCTTCCACCTGCACCCAAAGCCTGTCTGGTCACGCCACAAGCTTTCTAACTGCGCAGAAGGGATCCTGCACACCTCCTTACTATGCTGGCAGTAGGGCTCAACGTCATCAGGCGGTTTTTACATTGAAATGTCTGGGAAATGTGAGTCACACAGCTGAGGAGTTGTGGTCAGCTCTGGAGAACCAATTTCATGAATGGTTGTCTCCACTGGACCTGAAACCAGGGAAGGCCGTGTGCGACAATGCTGCAAACCTGGGTGCGGCCCTCGCCGGGGCAATGTCACACACGTGCCTTGTATGGCTCACGTGTTGAACCTGGTTGTCCAGCAATTTTTAGCCCACTATCCCAGACTAGATGGCCTTCTGCAGAGGGCACGGTCGCTGTGTGCTCACTTCCGCCGTTCGCATCCCGCAGCTCAGCGACTTACATCTCTACAGAAGTCGTTGGGCCTGCCACTTCACCGGCTAAAATGCGATGTGCCTACCCGGTGGAATTCAACTCTGCACATGTTGCAGCGACTGTGGCAGCACCGACAAGCCCTGGTGCAATACGTTCTGACGTATAGCCTGGGCCAACGAGATTCAGAGGTGGGGCAAATCACGCTGGAGGAGTGGTCTCAGATCAGGGACCTATGCACCCTTCTGCACAGTTTTGAAATGGCGACGAAGATGTTTAGTGCTGACGATGCCATTATCAGCATGACTATTCCGGTGATTTACATGCTGGAGCACATGTTAAACAGAATTCGGAGTCAGGTGGTGGCACAAGAGGAGGTGGAGGAAGTAGAGGAGGAGGAGTTGTATGCGGAAGGGCTAACATCTGCAAGGTCCAGACGGTCGGCAGCACCAGGGCGGCAGGCATGTGAGGGTGGGGGAGATGATTTTACCAGGGCGCATGGTAGCAGCCAAACTAGTGAGGAAGGTGCAGGAGCCCAGGAAGAAGTGGAGGACGAACTGATGGAAGACTCATCAGATGAGGGAGACCTTGATCACATTTCTGTTGTGCGAGGTTGGGGGGAGAGGACAGAGGAAGGAAGCATGATTGTTACCTCGCCACCAACACAACAGGGACTTGGTGCTCCTGGATGCGCAACACACATGAGTGCCTTCTTGCTGCACTACCTGCAACATGACCCTCGAATTGTGAGAATTAGAAATAATCCTGACTACTGGGTTGCCACACTGTTAGATCCCCGGTACAAAAGTAAATTTGCAGAAATTATTCCTGCCATAGAAAGGGATGCACGCATGCAGGAGTATCAGCAGAGACTGTTGCAGAATCTTACATGTGCTTTTCCACAAAATACCAGTGGTGCACGTAGTGAATCTCACAGTTCCAACTTGCCAACCGTGGTCTGTATGGAATTGTTCAATAAAGGGCCCAAAATTAAGATAACAGATGGGAGAGGTCTCTATGAATAGGAATTCCTAAGTATTTGATACCCTGTGAGGGCCAGGCAAAGGGAAAGTTGGACTGGATGGAATCCTATATGGATTTAGGGAGGGAGACATCGAGGGCCTCAGACTTCGCTGCATTGATTTTAAAATTTTACCATGTAACAAAGTGATCTATTTCAGCCATAACAGCAGGGATGGATATATGTGATTGAGTGATATATACTAGGACATCATCAGCAAATAGAGAGCACTTGTACTCGGTGCCTCCCACCTCAATCCACCTAATATTGGGGTTATGGCGAATTGATGAGAGCAGGTGCTCCGTCACTAGGATGTATAAGAGAGGGGACAGAGGACATCCCTGCCTTGTCCCATTGGTGATTGTGAAAGGTGATGAAAATGTTCTGACGCACCCCCTGGGCCTTGGGACACCCGGAGCCGGACCCTTTTTGGTGGACGCTGGTGGTTGTAGTCTTCGTGGCGGCGATCCGGTTCCGTGGCTCAGGGCGGTCAAACCAGTGGCGGAACTATTTATGTGGTTTTGATGTTTAAATGTCCGACTACGCCACCCGTGGATTGCGGTCAGAGTGAACCGCCGCTACAGGGCAGACCGCTAAGGCTGGTGTTGTGGGTGCAGCAGAGCGTAGCATAACTCCCCACGGGAGGAGTATAGCTTCAGGGCAGTGTATGCGGAGGATGGGGGTGATGGTGCAGGGCAGCAGCAGTAACGACACGGAGTCAGTGATGCAGTTCAGGGCCTTTACTCACAGTTCTTATTATCCAGACCACGTCTGCAGGTAACGGCTGCCCACGTCGTACTGTGCTCACCAGGTGAGGGGCTCAGACAACTCCCAGATAACTTTGGAGCGCTTCACAGGACCCCCTTTGTGTGTCCTTTGTCTGGCCTTTCTTACCAACACTTCTGTCCGGCTGCCTCGGGCCTCCTCTTGGTAAACTTGGCGCCAGTTTCCCTGACCCTATGTGGTGCCTTCCTAGCGGGTGGAGCAAGGGGCTGCGCCACATAAAATGTCAGAGCCTCCGGTTTCTAGCTGAGGGTCGTTTCCTGCCTCCACTAGTTCGGGGACCGGTCTCCCCCTTTGGCCTGACCCCTCCACGCAGGTGGATTCGGGCGTGCGGTGGCGACTCGCCCGTCCGCACCCCTGGGATCCCTTCATTCCTCGTTCCTGGAGCCTTCTCCGCTCCTCTTCCTTCCTTCTCCCTCTTGCAGGCCTGGGCCTCTGTTACTAGGCCCGCCTCCGGAGCAGAGCTCATGCAGAGCCCCTGCTCCCTGCCACTTCTGCTCAGACTTCTCTGCACTGAACTAAGATGGTGCCCACCTTTTATACTCCCTTCTCAATGCACCCAGGAACTGCTTCCTCCCTGCTCCTGCACTGCAGGGTTCCCCTTCCTCAGTGTTCCCTCCCCCCACTCCAGCCAGGGACAGGGACTGTCGTGCCCATCTCAGGGGCATATTGGTCGCCCTGCCCCACGGCAATGTGGTGTAATGCATGCAGGTGTCGGGTCCTGATCCACACTCCATCCTTATCTGAGAGTGAGATATCACACCTCTGGGTGAGGTGCAATACGTCTGTAGCAACCGAGCCCTCGGTGCTACAGTTCCATTTATCTTCAGCCTAGGTGACGTATTGTGATACAGGGCCGTGATTTTGGCTATAAAAGGGTCCCCTAGACCCCTACCCCAAGCTTTTTAAGAGAATCATATATGGCGTGCCAGGAGACTCTATGGAATGCTTTCTCAGCATCCAACGAGAGTATCTACTTACAAATTTTTAACTGCATCTAGCCCAGGAAATACTTTGTGCCTAGTAGCAGTGTCTGCTAGTCAGCGGATTATCCCGGCTGTTAAGCAAGCTACACCACCTGTAGTTTGGACACTTAATTTTTTCAAAGGAAATGCTTCGGGACCACGGGATACTTAGTGAAGAGCATCAGGAGGCACCCCAAGGCATAGGGGCTGGGACTGGCACTAGGATGCCTTGCGGTGGACAGCCGAGCTCGATCCTTATAAAAGCTTTTTAACTGCAGCAGCTTTAGTGGACGCTACTGGAGCTGGAATTACGCGGCTGCTGGCATGAGACTTGCCCTCCAATAGATCCTTGTAAATGGATTTAAAGTGTATTCATTCAAATTAGAGGGACAATTTAAATTAAAAAGCTTAGAGCTGCCTCCACCACAGGGGGGCTCTCTCGACCCACCAGCGGACAGGCACCAGTATTGGGAGAGGGGGGCTGGCCGTCAGGGTTCACCGCGGCTCTGGCACAAACCCGGCGACACGGAGGTGGCACGGGCAGGAGCGGACTGGCCGTCTCGGCTTCTCACTTTTTGGATTTTAGAAGGGCATGACATGCCTATATCTGTGTCTCCCCCTCCTTTTACTCCTCCACCTCTTTTCTTTTCGCATGACTATATGTACTTGTCACTTTTCCATGTGTTAGTTGTGTCTTCTGAGCAGTTTGTCAGCTTTTGGACACCTTTGAAGGTGTTTTCTATGTGTTTCTATGTGTTTTTGTTTGCCTGCCATTGGTTTTAACGGTGTTCGAAGGTGTTCGACGAACAGTTCGACGAACAGTTCGGCGAACACACGGGTGTTCGACGAACCGAACCGAACTCGAACACTACGGGGGTGGCTCAACACTAGTTAAAACCAATGGCAGGCAAACAAAAACACATAGAAACACATAGAAAACACCTTCAAAGGTGTCCAAAAGCTGACAAACTGCTCAGAAGACACAACTAACACATGGAAAAGTGACAAGTACATATAGTCATGCGAAAATAAAAGAGGTGGAGGAGTAAAAGGAGGGGGAGACACAGATATAGGCATGTCATGCCCTTCTAAAATCCAAAAAGTGAGAAGCCGACACGGCCAGTCCGCTCCTGCCCGTGCCACCTCCGTGTCGCCGGGTTTGTGCCAGAGCCGCGGTGAACCCTGATGGCCAGCCCCCCTCTCCCGATACTGGTGCCTGTCCGCTGGTGGGTCGAGCGAGCCCCCCTGTGGTGGAGGCAGCTCTAAGCTTTTTAATTTAAATTGTCTCTCTAATTTGAATGAATACACTTTAAATCCATTTACAAGGATCTATTGGAGGGCAAGTCTCATGCCAGCAGCCGCGTAATTCCAGCTCCAGTAGCGTCCACTAAAGCTGCTGCAGTTAAAAAGCTTTTATAAGGATCGAGCTCGGCTGTCCACCGCAAGGCATCCTACTGCCAGTCCCAGCCCCTATGCCTTGGGGTGCCTCCTGATGCTCTTCACTGAGTATCCCATGGTCCCGAAGCATTTCCTTTGAAAAAATTAAGTGTCTAAACTACAGGTGGTGTAGCTTGCTTAACAGCCGGGATAATCCGCTGACTAGCAGACACTGCTACTAGGCACAAAGTATTTCCTGGGCTAGATGCAGTTAAAAATTTGTAATTAGATACTCTCGTTGGATGCTGAGAAAGCATTCCATAGAGTCTCCTGGCACGCCATATATGATTCTCTTAAAAAGCTTGGGGTAGGGGTCTAGGGGACCCTTTTATAGCCAAAATCACGGCCCTGTATCGCAATACGTCACCTAGGCTGAAGATAAATGGAACTGTAGCACCCTGAGGGCTCGGTTGCTACAGACGTATTGCACCTCACCCAGAGGTGTGATATCTCACTCTCAGGTAAGGATGGAGTGTGGATCAGGACCCGACACCTGCATGCATTACACCACATTGCCGTGGGGCAGGGCGACCAATATGCCCCTGAGATGGGCACGACAGTCCCTGTCCCTGGCTGGAGTGGGGGGAGGGAACACTGAGGAAGGGGAACCCTGTAGTGCAGGAGCAGGGAGGAAGCAGTTCCTGGGTGCATTGAGAAGGGAGTATAAAAGGTGGGCACCATCTTAGTTCAGTGCAGAGAAGTCTGAGCAGAAGTGGCAGGGAGCAGGGGCTCTGCATGAGCTCTGCTCCGGAGGCGGGCCTAGTAACAGAGGCCCAGGCCTGGAAGAGGGAGAAGGAAGGAAGAGGAGCGGAGAAGGCTCCAGGAACGAGGAATGAAGGGATCCCAGGGGTGCGGACGGGCGAGTCGCCACCGCATGCCCGAATCCACCTGCGTGGAGGGGTCAGGCCAAAGGGGGAGACCGGTCCCCGAACTAGTGGAGGCAGGAAACGACCCTCAGCTAGAAACCGGAGGCTCTGACATTTTATGTGGCGCAGCCCCTCGCTACACCCGCTAGGAAGGCACCACATAGGGTCAGGGAAACTGGCGCCAAGTTTACCAAGAGGAGGCCCGAGGCAGCCGGACAGAAGTGTTGGTAAGAAAGGCCAGACAAAGGACACACAAAGGGGGTCCTGTGAAGTGCTCCAAAGTTATCTGGGAGTTGTCTGAGCCCCTCACCTGGTGAGCACAGTACGACGTGGGCAGCCGTTACCTGCAGACGTGGTCTGGATAATAAGAACTGTGAGTAAAGGCCCTGGACTGCATCACTGACTCCGTGTCGTTACTGCTGCTGCCCTGCACCATCACCCCCATCCTCCGCATACACTGCCCTGAGGCTATACTCCTCCCGTGGGGAGTTATGCTACGCTCTGCTGCACCCACAACACCAGCCTCAGCGGTCTGCCCTGTAGCGGCGGTTCACTCTGACCGCAATCCACGGGTGGCGTGGTCGGACATTTAAACATCAAAACCACATAAATAGTTCCGCCACTGGTTTGACCGCCCTGAGCCACGGAACCGGGTCGCCGCCACGAAGACTACAACCACCAGCATCCACCAAAAAGGGTCCGGCTCCGGGTGTCCCAAGGCCCAGGGGGTGCGTCAGAACATTTTCATCACCTTTCACAATCACCAATGGGACAAGGCAGGGATGTCCTCTGTCCCCTCTCTTATACATCCTAGTGACGGAGCACCTGCTCTCATCAATTCGCCATAACCCCAATATTAGGTGGATTGAGGTGGGAGGCACCGAGTACAAGTGCTCTCTATTTGCTGATGATGTCCTAGTATATATCACTCAATCACATATATCCATCCATGCTGTTATGACTGAAATAGATCACTTTGTTACATGGTAAAATTTTAAAATCAATGCAGCGAAGTCTGAGGCCCTCGATGTCTCCCTCCCCAAATCCATATAGGATTCCATCCAGTCCAACTTTCCCTTTGCCTGGCCCTCACAGGGTATCAAATACTTAGGAATTCCTATTCATAGAGACCTCTCCCATCTATGTTATCTTAATTTTGGGCCCTTTATTGAACAATTCCATACAGACCACGGTTGGCAAGTTAGAACTGTAAGATTCACTACGTGAACCGCTGGTGTTTTGTGGAAAAGCACATGTACACCGCGTTCCAAATTATTATGCAAAAAGTGTTTAGGAGTGATAAGGGAAGAATTTGTTTGTTTGTCAGTTAAACTCATTGATGGTGATGTGTGTCAGGGCTCTTTATATCACTGTAAGCAATTGCAGACACCTGTGCTAATTAGTTTGGCAGGTGTGTCCAATGAAAGGCAAGACTACTTAAGAAGGCTCTCTCACATTATTAAGCAGCCTACATTTTCTGCCAAAATGGGAAAGAAAAAGGATGTGTAGGCTGCTGAGAAGCAACAAATTGTGGAGTGTTTAGGTCAAGGCATGACTACAATCAACATTGTGCGATGATCAGGATGAAGTGTCTTGGCAATCAAGAAGTATGTAGCTGATTCACAGTACACACGTGTGCGTGCTGATAAGGGCAAATTGAGGACTCTTTCCTACAGGCAATTACGTCAGGTTGAAAGAGCAGCGGCAAAAAAGCCTTGTCATAGCAGCAGACAAGTTTTTGAAGCTGCTTGTGCCTCCAACGTCCCCCGAACAACAAGATGCAGGGTCCTTCAGAGGTTTGCAGCTGTGCATACGCCATCCTGTCGACCTCCTCTATCCACTTCACACAAGCAGAAATGGCTCCAGTGGGCCAAACATTACATGAAGACTGAATTCAAAACTGTTTTGTTCACGGATGAGTGCCGTGCAGCGCTCGATGGTCCAGATGGATGGAGTGGAGGATGGCTGGTTGATGGACACCCCACGCAAACACGGCTACAGCGCCAACAAGGAGGAGGTGGAGTAATGTTTTGGGCTGGAATCATGGGGAGAGAGATTGTCGGCCCCTTTAGGATCCCTGAAGGCGCTAAAGATGAACTCCATAATGTATGTGGATTTTCTCAAACAGCACTTCCTGCCATGGTTCAAGAAGAAGAACCGTGTATTTCACAGCAAGATCATTTTTCTGCATGATAATGCACCATCTCATGCTGCACATAAAACATCTGCATCTCTGGCTGATATGGGCATAAAAGGGGACAAACTTATGGTGTGACCCCCATGCTCCCCTGACCTCTACCCCATTCCGAACCTTTGGAGCATCATTAAAAGGAGTGTCTATGATGGCGGGAGGCAGTTCACATCTAAGCAACAGCTCTGGGAGGGTATTCTGTCCTCATGCAAAACAATTGAAGCAGAAACCATCCAAAACCTGACAAATTCAATGGACGAGAGAGTTCAGAAGCTCCTTTCGAACAAGGGGTCCTATGTGAAAATGTAACATCACCTAGAATAAAGTTTTGAGTTGAAAACTGTTTGATTTCAGTTTCTAACAACCTGCTAATGCTTATAATTTCAAAAATGACCATTTTTTTGGTCTTTATTAAAATGAAAAGGTTGATCGAAAAGTTTGGGGGATCTAAGAGTGTGGCAACCCAGTAGTCATGATTACTTCGAATTCTGACAATATGAGGGTCATGCTGCAGGTAGTGCAGCAAGAAGGCACTTATGTGTCTTGCGCATCTCGGAGCCCCAAAATTATTTTCCGGGCTAGATGCAGCTAAAAATTATTTTTAATTTTAAATCTGGTGGAGCTTATTATAGATGGCCTAATAGGATCAGTGCTGCACACTGCTACAAAGCCCAAATTATTTTCCAGTCAAGATACAGATAAACATGATTAGTAATTTGAAAGCTTAAAACGTTTGGTAGGGTGATTTTAACCAATCATCAAGCTTTTACTCTCCCCAGGATGACACAGGGGTAGAAAAGTCGTTTCGGATCCATGATTTGTTCATCTTTATGAACGTGAGTCTGTCTACATTATCAGTGGAGAGCCGCGTGCGCTTATCTGTCAGCACACCACCAGCAGCGCTGAACACACGTTCAGACAGAACGCTGGCTGCGGGGCATGACAAGATCTCCAAGGCGTAAGTGGCTAGCTCCGGCCATTTATCCAGATTGGAAGCCCAAAAAGAGCAAGGGTCCAGTGACACAGTCGTGGCTTCAATGTTTACTTGGAGATACTCCTGTACCATCGTCTCTAGGCGTTGACTATGTGTCAGACTTCTTGTCTCCTGTGGCCTTGCAAAGGATGGGCTAAAAAAGTGGTGAAATTATTCCGCAAAATTGATGTTACCAGCAGATACTGTGGTTCTGTTACGGTTTGAGTGCTGAACACTTGACGGTCCCACGGTTGGCAAGTTGGAACTGTGAGATTCACTACGTGCACCACTGGTATTTTGTGGAAAAGCACATGTAAGATTCTGCAACAGTCTCTGCTGATACTCCTGCATGCGTGCATCCCTTTCTATGGCAGGAATAATTTCTGCAAATTTACTTTTGTACCGGGGATCTAACAGTGTGGCAACCCAGTAGTCAGGATTATTTCTAATCCTCACAATTCGAGGGTCATGTTGCAGGTAGTGCAGCAAGAAGGCACTCATGTGTGTTGCACATCCAGGAGCACCAAGTCCCTGTTGTGTTGGTGGCGAGATAACAATCATGCTTCCTTCCTCTGTCCTCTCCCCCCAACCTTGCACAACAGAAATGTGATCAAGGTCTCCCTCATCTGATGAGTCTTCCATCAGTTCGTCCTCCACTTCTTCCTGGGCTCCTGCACCTTCCTCACTAGTTTTGCTGCTACCATGCGCCCTGGTAAAACCATCTCCCCCACCCTCACATGCCTGCCGCCTTGGTGCTGCCGACCTTCTGGACCTTGCAGATGTTAGCCCTTCCGCATGCAACTCCTCCTCCTCTACTTCCTCCACCTCCTCTTGTGCCACCACCTGACTCCGAATTCTGTTTAACATGTGCTCCAGCATGTAAATCACCGGAATAGTCATGCTGATAATGGCATCGTCAGCACTAAACATCTTCGTCGCCATTTCAAAACTGTGCAGAAGGGTGCATAGGTCCCTGATCTGAGACCACTCCTCCAGCGTGATTTGCCCCACCTCTGAATCTCGTTGGCCCAGGCTATACGTCAGAACGTATTGCACCAGGGCTTGTCGGTGCTGCCACAGTCGCTGCAACATGTGCAGAGTTGAATTCCACCGGGTAGGCACATCGCATTTTAGCCGGTGAAGTGGCAGGCCCAACGACTTCTGTAGAGATGTAAGTCGCTGAGCTGCGGGATGCGAACGGCGGAAGTGAGCACACAGCGACCGTGCCCTCTGCAGAAGGCCATCTAGTCTGGGATAGTGGGCTAAAAATTGCTGGACAACCAGGTTCAACACATGAGCCATACAAGGCACGTGTGTGACATTGCCCCGGCGAAGGGCCGCACCCAGGTTTGCAGCATTGTCGCACACGGCCTTCCCTGGTTTCAGGTCCAGTGGAGACAACCATTCATGAAATTGGTTCTCCAGAGCTGACCACAACTCCTCAGCTGTGTGACTCACATTTCCCAGACATTTCAATGTAAAAACCGCCTGATGACGTTGAGCCCTACTGCCAGCATAGTAAGGAGGTGTGCAGGATCCCTTCTGCGCAGTTAGAAAGCTTGTGGCGTGACCAGACAGGCTTTGGGTGCAGGTGGAAGACCGAGAGGAGGTTGAGGAGGCAGAAGCAGTGGAGGAACTTTGACATAAAGAGGATTGACGCACAACTCGTGGGGACGGCAAGACTTGGACAGCAGCCCCTTGTCCTGCTGTCACCATAGTTACCCAGTGCCCAGTCAGCGACATGTAACGCCCCTGTCCATGCCTACTCGTCCAAGTGTCTGTGGTGAAATGCACCCTGTCACACACAGAGTTTCTCAAAGAAGCGGTGATGTTGTGTGCGACATGCTGGTGAAGCGCAGGCACACCTTTCTTTGAGAAGTAGTGCCGACTGGGCATCTGGTACTGGGGCACTGCGACGGACATAAGGTCTCGAAAATCCTCTGTGTCCACCAGGCGGAAAGGCAGCATTTCTGTAGCCAAGAGCTTGCAGATGGTGAAATTCAACCTCTTAGCTTTCTCATGGCTAGGAGGAAATGGTCTTTTACTTGTCCACATCTGAGGGACAGAGGGCTGGCTATTGTGCTTAGACGGGGTTGATAAGGGTGTCCCCGGCAAACTGCCGGTCTGTGAGGAAGATGCAGGTGGACATGTTAGGTTGCCTTCATCCAAAGGTGGTGCTATCGATGTCGGACAGCGCTCAACACCAGCTGGTGTTACCACCTCCAAAGAAAATGATGACCTGCCAATCACGCTGGCTGTTGCGGGTAAAGAGGTGGCAGGTCTGCGCCCCAAAACAGGTGTGACTGCTGTCCCCCCAGTCACAGAGGATGAAGAGGCCGCGGATGCACAAGATATGGCAGACGGTGGTTGGCCCGGCCGGCTAGGCCGCATTGTAGCACACTGAGCTTCCCACTGCAACTTATGCTTCATGTCCATGTGCCGGTTCATGCATGAAGTACTCAAACTATGTATTTTTTGGCCTCTACTTAGCTTTTGCTGACAAATGTTACAGATAACACGAGTTGGGTCATCTTTATCGATCTGAAAAAATGCCCAGGCTATGCAAGGCTTAGCACCCATGCGACCTGAAGAGCCACCACGACTTGTGGTGAGAGGCAGAGTTGTGTTTGAGGATGCAGTTGTTGACGTGCTTCCAGTACTACGTCTCTGTCCAGGAAGGCGCAACCTGACCTCGTCGTCACTAGCATCTTCCTCCACCTCCTCTGCTGACCTCATCTCTTGGCTGACTGTGGGTTGACAGTAAGTGGGATCTCCGACCTCATCATCATCACCCTGTGCGTTATCACACCCGTCGTCCTCAGAGCCAACCTGTTCTTGCCTTGACAAAAAACTAAAGTTGTCGCTCCAATCAGGTATTTGAGTCTTATCATCGTCTTCCTCATTGTCTCCACCAACAGGAGTTACAGTTTGGGAATGAGGGTCTACATTATGGTCAGAACCTTCTGCGTCTGGTCCTGGATCCGACTCATAAAGATTCTGGGCATCAGTGCAGATCATTTCCTCGTCTGGATTCACAGAAGCGCTGGAGTCGACCTCTGATTCCCAGGCTATAGTATGAGTAAACAGCTCTGCAGACTCAACCATCTGTTCTACCTCATACTCAGACGGGCAGCTGGAGATTTGGGAGCTGTGAGGAAGCAAGTGCGATTTGGGTGACACCTTTGAGGACTGGAGTATTTGTGATGTTGAAGTTGATGTGGAGGAGAGCCCACTTAAAGGAGCACTTGATATCCGTTGAAGCACCTGCTGTTTTTGTGCCTCATCTGGAATTTGTAGCGATTGGCGTGGCCGTAAGAAAGGGATCTTATCACATTGTCCGCTAAAAGAAGTAGACATTTTAGTTTGGCTGGAAGATGGTCTTTCTTCTGCAGATGTTACTGTTGCTTTAACACCTACCCCACGGACACAACCTTTTTTCCCCTTCCCAACACGCCTATTCCCCTTTCCACCAGCAGCAGGCCTTTTTCCACTCATTTTGGTGGTTAACTAATTCACAACTCTGGAGTTGTTTGCACAAAAAAACAATGGATGGTAACCGAGCAGAGCTGAGTGGCCAAACTGTGGTATTAGGCCAAAACTATTGGCTGGGTTAGATGCAGAAAAAAATTATTTTGAATTTGCAACCTGATGGAGGTCAGTATAGATGGACTAATAGAGAAAGTCCGACACACTACTAGAAGGCCAAATATTTTTTCAGAGGTAGATGCAGAAAAAAATATATTCAGTTTGCAACCTGTTGGAGGTCAGTATAGATGGACTAATACAAGTCCCGCACACAGCTAGAAGCCCAAATATTTTTTCAGAGGTACTGTTGATGCAGATAAAAATTATTTTTAATTTGCAACCTGATGGAGGTCAGTATAGATGGACTAATAGAGAAAGTCCGACACACTACTAGAAGGCCAAATATTTTTTCAGAGGTAGATGCAGAAAAAAATATATTCAGTTTGCAACCTGATGGAGGTCAGTATAGATGGACTAATACAACAAGTCCCACACACAGCTAGAAGCCCAAATATTTTTTCAGAGGTACTGTAGATGCAGATAAAAATTAGTTTTAATTTGCAACCTGATGGAGGTCAGTATAGATGGACTAATAGAGAAAGTCCGACACACTACTAGAAGGCCAAATATTTTTTCAGAGCTAGATGCAGAAAAAAATTATATTCAGTTTGCAACCTGATGGAGGTCAGTATAGATGGATTAATAGAACAAGACCCACACACAGCTAGAAGCCCAATATTTTTTCAGAGGTAGATGCAGAAAAAAATATATTCAGTTTGCAACCTGATGGAGGTCAGTATAGATGGACTAATAGAACAAGTCCCACACACTGCTAGAAGCCCAAATATTTTTTCAGAGGTACTGTAGATGCAGATAAAAATTAGTTTTAATTTGCAACCTGATGGAGGTCAGTATAGATGGACTAATAGAGAAAGTCCGACACACTACTAGAAGGCCAAATATTTTTTCAGAGCTAGATGCAGAAAAAAATTATATTCAGTTTGCAACCTGATGGAGGTCAGTATAGATGGATTAATAGAACAAGACCCACACACAGCTAGAAGCCCAATATTTTTTCAGAGGTAGATGCAGAAAAAAATATATTCAGTTTGCAACCTGATGGAGGTCAGTATAGATGGACTAATACAACAAGTCCCACACACAGCTAGAAGCCCAAATATTTTTTCAGAGGTACTGTAGATTCAGATAAAAATTAGTTTTAATTTGCAACCTGATGGAGGTCAGTATAGATGGACTAATAGAGAAAGTCCGACACACTACTAGAAGGCCAAATATTTTTTCAGAGCTAGATGCAGAAAAAAATTATATTCAGTTTGCAACCTGATGGAGGTCAGTATAGATGGATTAATAGAACAAGACCCACACACAGCTAGAAGCCCAATATTTTTTCAGAGGTAGATGCAGAAAAAAATATATTCAGTTTGCAACATGATGGAGGTCAGTATAGATGGACTAATAGAACAAGCCCCACACACTGCTAGAAGCCCAAATATTTTTTCAGAGGTACTGTAGATGCAGATAAAAATTAGTTTTAATTTGCAACCTGATGGAGTTCAGTATAGATGGACTAATAGAGAAAGTCCGACACACTACTAGAAGGCCAAATATTTTTTCAGAGCTAGATGCAGAAAAAAATTATATTCAGTTTGCAACCTGATGGAGGTCAGTATAGATGTATTAATAGAACAAGACCCACACACAGCTAGAAGCCCAATATTTTTTCAGAGGTAGATGCAGAAAAAACTATATTCAGTTTGCAACCTGATGGAGGTCAGTATAGATGGACTAATAGAACAAGTCCCACACACTGCTAGAAGCCCAAATATTTTTTCAGAGGTACTGTAGATGCAGATAAAAATTAGTTTTAATTTGCAACCTGATGGAGGTCAGTATAGATGGACTAATAGAGAAAGTCCGACACACTACTAGAAGGCCAAATATTTTTTCAGAGCTAGATGCAGAAAAAAATTATATTCAGTTTGCAACCTGATGGAGGTCAGTATAGATGAACTAATAGAGAAAGTCCGACACACTACTAGAAGCCAAATATTTTTTCAGAGGTAGATGCAGAAAAAAATATATTCAGTTTGCAACCTGATGGAGGTCAGTATAGATGGATTAATAGAACAAGACCCACACACAGCTAGAAGCCCAATATTTTTTCAGAGGTAGATGCAGAAAAAACTATATTCAGTTTGCAACCTGATGGAGGTCAGTATAGATGGACTAATAGAACAAGTCCCACACACTGCTAGAAGCCCAAATATTTTTTCAGAGGTACTGTAGATGCAGATAAAAATTAGTTTTAATTTGCAACCTGATGGAGGTCAGTATAGATGGACTAATAGAGAAAGTCCGACACACTACTAGAAGGCCAAATATTTTTTCAGAGGTAGATGCAGAAAAAAATATATTCAGTTTGCAACCTGATGGAGGTCAGTATAGATGGATTAATAGAACAAGACCCACACACAGCTAGAAGCCCAATATTTTTTCAGAGGTAGATGCAGAAAAAAATATATTCAGTTTGCAACCTGATGGAGGTCAGTATAGATGGACTAATAGAACAAGTCCCACACACTGCTAGAAGCCCAAATATTTTTTCAGAGGTACTGTAGATGCAGATAAAAATTAGTTTTAATTTGCAACCTGATGGAGGTCAGTATAGATGGACTAATAGAGAAAGTCCGACACACTACTAGAAGGCCAAATATTTTTTCAGAGGTAGATGCAGAAAAAAATATATTCAGTTTGCAACCTTATGGAGGTCAGTATAGATGGATTAATAGAACAAGACCCACACACAGCTAGAAGCACAATATTTTTTCAGAGGTAGATGCAGAAAAAACTATATTCAGTTTGCAACCTGATGGAGGTCAGTATAGATGGACTAATAGAACAAGTCCCACACACTGCTAGAAGCCCAAATATTTTTTTCAGAGGTACTGTAGATGCAGATAAAAATTAGTTTTAATTTGCAACCTGATGGAGGTCAGTATAGATGGACTAATAGAGAAAGTCCGACACACTACTAGAAGGCCAAATATTTTTTCAGAGGTAGATGCAGAAAAAAATATATTCAGTTTGCAACCTGATGGAGGTCAGTATAGATGGATTAATAGAACAAGACCCACACACAGCTAGAAGCCCAATATTTTTTCAGAGGTAGATGCAGAAAAAACTATATTCAGTTTGCAACCTGATGGAGGTCAGTATAGATGGACTAATAGAACAAGTCCCACACACTGCTAGAAGCCCAAATATTTTTTCAGAGGTACTGTAGATGCAGATAAAAATTAGTTTTAATTTGCAACCTGATGGAGGTCAGTATAGATGGACTAATAGAGAAAGTCCGACACACTACTAGAAGGCCAAATATTTTTTCAGAGGTAGATGCAGAAAAAAATATATTCAGTTTGCAACCTGATGGAGGTCAGTATAGATGGATTAATAGAACAAGACCCACACACAGCTAGAAGCCCAATATTTTTTCAGAGGTAGATGCAGAAAAAACTATATTCAGTTTGCAACCTGATGGAGGTCAGTATAGATGGACTAATAGAACAAGTCCCACACACTGCTAGAAGCCCAAATATTTTTTCAGAGGTACTGTAGATGCAGATAAAAATTAGTTTTAATTTGCAACCTGATGGAGGTCAGTATAGATGGACTAATAGAGAAAGTCCGACACACTACTAGAAGGCCAAATATTTTTTCAGAGGTAGATGCAGAAAAAAATATATTCAGTTTGCAACCTGATGGAGGTCAGTATAGATGGATTAATAGAACAAGACCCACACACAGCTAGAAGCCCAATATTTTTTCAGAGGTAGATGCAGAAAAAAATATATTCAGTTTGCAACCTGATGGAGGTCAGTATAGATGGACTAATAGAACAAGTCCCACACACTGCTAGAAGCCCAAATATTTTTTCAGAGGTACTGTAGATGCAGATAAAAATTAGTTTTAATTTGCAACCTGATGGAGGTCAGTATAGATGGACTAATAGAGAAAGTCCGACACACTACTAGAAGGCCAAATATTTTTTCAGAGGTAGATGCAGAAAAAAATATATTCAGTTTGCAACCTTATGGAGGTCAGTATAGATGGATTAATAGAACAAGACCCACACACAGCTAGAAGCACAATATTTTTTCAGAGGTAGATGCAGAAAAAACTATATTCAGTTTGCAACCTGATGGAGGTCAGTATAGATGGACTAATAGAACAAGTCCCACACACTGCTAGAAGCCCAAATATTTTTTTCAGAGGTACTGTAGATGCAGATAAAAATTAGTTTTAATTTGCAACCTGATGGAGGTCAGTATAGATGGACTAATAGAGAAAGTCCGACACACTACTAGAAGGCCAAATATTTTTTCAGAGGTAGATGCAGAAAAAAATATATTCAGTTTGCAACCTGATGGAGGTCAGTATAGATGGATTAATAGAACAAGACCCACACACAGCTAGAAGCCCAATATTTTTTCAGAGGTAGATGCAGAAAAAACTATATTCAGTTTGCAACCTGATGGAGGTCAGTATAGATGGACTAATAGAACAAGTCCCACACACTGCTAGAAGCCCAAATATTTTTTCAGAGGTACTGTAGATGCAGATAAAAATTAGTTTTAATTTGCAACCTGATGGAGGTCAGTATAGATGGACTAATAGAGAAAGTCCGACACACTACTAGAAGGCCAAATATTTTTTCAGAGGTAGATGCAGAAAAAAATATATTCAGTTTGCAACCTGATGGAGGTCAGTATAGATGGATTAATAGAACAAGACCCACACACAGCTAGAAGCCCAATATTTTTTCAGAGGTAGATGCAGAAAAAAATATATTCATTTTGCAACCTGATGGAGGTCAGTATAGATGGACTAATAGAACAAGTCCCACACACTGCTAGAAGCCCAAATATTTTTTCAGAGGTACTGTAGATGCAGATAAAAATTAGTTTTAATTTGCAACCTGATGGAGGTCAGTATAGATGGACTAATAGAGAAAGTCCGACACACTACTAGAAGGCCAAATATTTTTTCAGAGGTAGATGCAGAAAAAAATATATTCAGTTTGCAACCTGATGGAGGTCAGTATAGATGGACTAATACAACAAGTCCCGCACACAGCTAGAAGCCCAAATATTTTTTCAGAGGTACTGTAGATGCAGATAAAAATTATTTTTAATTTGCAACCTGATGGAGGTCAGTATAGATAGACTAATAGAGAAAGTCCGATACACTACTAGAAGGCCAAATATTTTTTCAGAGGTAGATGCAGAAAAAAATATATTCAGTTTGCAACCTGATGGAGGTCAGTATAGATGGACTAATACAACAAGTCCCACACACAGCTAGAAGCCCAAATATTTTTTCAGAGGTACTGTAGATGCAGATAAAAATTAGTTTTAATTTGCAACCTGATGGAGGTCAGTATAGATGGACTAATAGAGAAAGTCCGACACACTACTAGAAGGCCAAATATTTTTTCAGAGCTAGATGCAGAAAAAAATTATATTCAGTTTGCAACCTGATGGAGGTCAGTATAGATGGATTAATAGAACAAGACCCACACACAGCTAGAAGCCCAATATTTTTTCAGAGGTAGATGCAGAAAAAACTATATTCAGTTTGCAACCTGATGGAGGTCAGTATAGATGGACTAATAGAACAAGTCCCACACACTGCTAGAAGCCCAAATATTTTTTCAGAGGTACTGTAGATGCAGATAAAAATTAGTTTTAATTTGCAACCTGATGGAGGTCAGTATAGATGGACTAATAGAGAAAGTCCGACACACTACTAGAAGGCCAAATATTTTTTCAGAGCTAGATGCAGAAAAAAATTATATTCAGTTTGCAACCTGATGGAGGTCAGTATAGATGGATTAATAGAACAAGACCCACACACAGCTAGAAGCCCAATATTTTTTCAGAGGTAGATGCAGAAAAAACTATATTCAGTTTGCAACCTGATGGAGGTCAGTATAGATGGACTAATAGAACAAGTCCCACACACTGCTAGAAGCCCAAATATTTTTTCAGAGGTACTGTAGATGCAGATAAAAATTAGTTTTAATTTGCAACCTGATGGAGGTCAGTATAGATGGACTAATAGAGAAAGTCCGACACACTACTAGAAGGCCAAATATTTTTTCAGAGCTAGATGCAGAAAAAAATTATATTCAGTTTGCAACCTGATGGAGGTCAGTATAGATGGACTAATAGAGAAAGTCCGACACACTACTAGAAGGCCAAATATTTTTTCAGAGGTAGATGCAGAAAAAAATATATTCAGTTTGCAACCTGATGGAGGTCAGTATAGATGGATTAATAGAACAAGACCCACACACAGCTAGAAGCCCAATATTTTTTCAGAGGTAGATGCAGAAAAAACTATATTCAGTTTGCAACCTGATGGAGGTCAGTATAGAGGGACTAATAGAACAAGTCCCACACACTGCTAGAAGCCCAAATATTTTTTCAGAGGTACTGTAGATGCAGATAAAAATTAGTTTTAATTTGCAACCTGATGGAGGTCAGTATAGATGGACTAATAGAGAAAGTCCGACACACTACTAGAAGGCCAAATATTTTTTCAGAGGTAGATGCAGAAAAAAATATATTCAGTTTGCAACCTGATGGAGGTCAGTATAGATGGATTAATAGAACAAGACCCACACACAGCTAGAAGCCCAATATTTTTTCAGAGGTAGATGCAGAAAAAATATATTCAGTTTGCAACCTGATGGAGGTCAGTATAGATGGACTAATAGAACAAGTCCCACACACTGCTAGAAGCCCAAATATTTTTTCAGAGGTACTGTAGATGCAGATAAAAATTAGTTTTAATTTGCAACCTGATGGAGGTCAGTATAGATGGACTAATAGAGAAAGTCCGACACACTACTAGAAGGCCAAATATTTTTTCAGAGGTAGATGCAGAAAAAAATATATTCAGTTTGCAACCTTATGGAGGTCAGTATAGATGGATTAATAGAACAAGACCCACACACAGCTAGAAGCCCAATATTTTTTCAGAGGTAGATGCAGAAAAAACTATATTCAGTTTGCAACCTGATGGAGGTCAGTATAGATGGACTAATAGAACAAGTCCCACACACTGCTAGAAGCCCAAATATTTTTTCAGAGGTACTGTAGATGCAGATAAAAATTAGTTTTAATTTGCAACCTGATGGAGGTCAGTATAGATGGACTAATAGAGAAAGTCCGACACACTACTAGAAGGCCAAATATTTTTTCAGAGGTAGATGCAGAAAAAAATATATTCAGTTTGCAACCTGATGGAGGTCAGTATAGATGGATTAATAGAACAAGACCCACACACAGCTAGAAGCCCAATATTTTTTCAGAGGTAGATGCAGAAAAAAATATATTCAGTTTGCAACCTGATGGAGGTCAGTATAGATGGACTAATAGAACAAGTTCCACACACTGCTAGAAGCCCAAATATTTTTTCAGAGGTACTGTAGATGCAGATAAAAATTAGTTTTAATTTGCAACCTGATGGAGGTCAGTATAGATGGACTAATAGAGAAAGTCCGACACACTACTAGAAGGCCAAATATTTTTTCAGAGGTAGATGCAGAAAAAAATATATTCAGTTTGCAACCTGATGGAGGTCAGTATAGATGGACTAATACAACAAGTCCCGCACACAGCTAGAAGCCCAAATATTTTTTCAGAGGTACTGTAGATGCAGATAAAAATTATTTTTAATTTGCAACCTGATGGAGGTCAGTATAGATGGACTAATAGAGAAAGTCCGACACACTACTAGAAGGCCAAATATTTTTTCAGAGCTAGATGCAGAAAAAAATTATATTCAGTTTGCAACCTGATGGAGGTCAGTATAGATGGACTAATAGAGAAAGTCCGACACACTACTAGAAGGCCAAATATTTTTTCAGAGGTAGATGCAGAAAAAAATATATTCAGTTTGCAACCTGATGGAGGTCAGTATAGATGGTTTAATAGAACAAGACCCACACACAGCTAGAAGCCCAATATTTTTTCAGAGGTAGATGCAGAAAAAACTATATTCAGTTTGCAACCTGATGGAGGTCAGTATAGATGGACTAATAGAACAAGTCCCACACACTGCTAGAAGCCCAAATATTTTTTCAGAGGTACTGTAGATGCAGATAAAAATTAGTTTTAATTTGCAACCTGATGGAGGTCAGTATAGATGGACTAATAGAGAAAGTCCGACACACTACTAGAAGGCCAAATATTTTTTCAGAGGTAGATGCAGAAAAAAATATATTCAGTTTGCAACCTGATGGAGGTCAGTATAGATGGATTAATAGAACAAGACCCACACACAGCTAGAAGCCCAATATTTTTTCAGAGGTAGATGCAGAAAAAAATATATTCAGTTTGCAACCTGATGGAGGTCAGTATAGATGGACTAATAGAACAAGTCCCACACACTGCTAGAAGCCCAAATATTTTTTCAGAGGTACTGTAGATGCAGATAAAAATTAGTTTTAATTTGCAACCTGATGGAGGTCAGTATAGATGGACTAATAGAGAAAGTCCGACACACTACTAGAAGGCCAAATATTTTTTCAGAGGTAGATGCAGAAAAAAATATATTCAGTTTGCAACCTGATGGAGGTCAGTATAGATGGATTAATAGAACAAGACCCACACACAGCTAGAAGCCCAATATTTTTTCAGAGGTAGATGCAGAAAAAACTATATTCAGTTTGCAACCTGATGGAGGTCAGTATAGATGGACTAATAGAACAAGTCCCACACACTGCTAGAAGCCCAAATATTTTTTCAGAGGTACTGTAGATGCAGATAAAAATTAGTTTTAATTTGCAACCTGATGGAGGTCAGTATAGATGGATTAATAGAACAAGACCCACACACAGCTAGAAGCCCAATATTTTTTCAGAGGTAGATGCAGAAAAAAATATATTCAGTTTGCAACCTGATGGAGGTCAGTATAGATGGACTAATAGAACAAGTCCCACACACTGCTAGAAGCCCAAATATTTTTTCAGAGGTACTGTAGATGCAGATAAAAATTAGTTTTAATTTGCAACCTGATGGAGGTCAGTATAGATGGACTAATAGAGAAAGTCCGACACACTACTAGAAGGCCAAATATTTTTTCAGAGGTAGATGCAGAAAAAAATATATTCAGTTTGCAACCTGATGGAGGTCAGTATAGATGGATTAATAGAACAAGACCCACACACAGCTAGAAGCCCAATATTTTTTCAGAGGTAGATGCAGAAAAAAATATATTCAGTTTGCAACCTGATGGAGGTCAGTATAGATGGACTAATAGAACAAGTCCCACACACTGCTAGAAGCCCAAATATTTTTTCAGAGGTACTGTAGATGCAGATAAAAATTAGTTTTAATTTGCAACCTGATGGAGGTCAGTATAGATGGACTAATAGAATGATGCTATGCCCAAAAGATTTTACTTCACTAGGTGCAGTAAAAAAATTGGTATTCTATACACAGGTGGTATATCTTGCAACACAGATAGGCTACTCCACTGACTAACACACTCTGCAATAGGCCAAAAAGGATTAGCTTTGCTAGATTCAGCCAAATGCTGTGAAAAAAACTTGCACACCACTGGCACAGACCTGCCTGGCAAAAACTGATAGGAACTCATGTAACCTAGTCCTGAAAAGGACTGCAATTACAATTAGTCTTTACTCCCACAACCGATCTATTTAAGAGCACAGACCTCCCTGATAAAAGTCGTAGGAAATGCTGTAACCTAGTCCTTAAAAGGACTGCAATCACAACTATTCCCTACTCCCAAGCTATCTGTATATTTGTGCGAAAATTGGCTTGAAATTAACAAGGTATAGCACACACAGCAACAGCGGTGCCGTCTAACACGCAGCTGCAGCAGTGAGAAAATGGTGGCGACGGGGAAAATGGCTTGGTCTTATAGGGCAAGGACATGTGACATACACTGCCAATGACACATGCCCTTGCTTGTGTGAAAAAAAGCACTTCGCTCCGTGTGTGCGCTGCTGATAGGCTGACAGATTGCACCTCCCCACTGTAAATGCGGGAAAGAGAAAAAAAAATGGAGATCTTCATTGTTCCTGCAGAGATCCATCCCCTGCCCCTCCCCCCACCCCGCTGTACACTCAAGCTGCGTATTAACATTAATTTTCATCATTACTGAGAAAAAATCCAGTTATGATTTTGGTGCATGAACAGTTATCGAACATAACCTCGAACAGCCGAATTTTTCTCAAATTGTTCGTGTTCGCCGAACGGCTCGAACACCGCCCAAAACAGCTCGAATTTGAGATTGGCGAACAGTTCGAGTAGAACAACGCTCATCTCTAATTATGAGGTCCTGCAGTAGCTGAGGTGTATTATGAGGTTCTGTAGAAGCTCAGTAGTGTATTATGGTGTTCTGCAGTATCTGAGGTGTGTATCATGAGGTTCTGCAGTAGCTGTATTGTGTATTATGAGGTTCTGCAGCAGCTGAAGTATGCATTATGAGGTTCTACAGTAGCTGAGGTGTTTATTATGATGTTCTGCAGTAGCTGAGGAGTGTATTATAAGGTTCTGCAGTAGCTCAGGTGTATTATGAGATTCTGCAGTAGCTGAGGTGTGTATTATGAGTGTTACACGCACGCCGCTAGGTTCAGATAGGGTGAGACCGGTTTCATGAATTCTTTGGAATCCTGGGGGAACCGTTACTCAGGGCGACCATAGGCGGCAGCTTCTCTCAGGCACACGATAGATTCAATTGCTGACCAGACACATCTGAAAAGAGTCTTTTTCAACAGTTTAACAGTGGAATTTAATCTGAAGCACGACCAGTGCAATTCAGGGATATTACAGCAACAATCTTCATTACAGTACAGTCTGAGTTTCTTGAGCAACCAGCTCCAGTAACAATACAGTAGTTTCTTCACAAGGCACAGTATTACAGTTTCTTCAGTAGCATAATTCAGCACAGATTAGATCTTTTAGCAGCACACTTCTATGCATATACAACCAAAGGCTTTTCCTTCACAAGGACACAATAGTACACAGCATTTTTTATCCTGCTTGGAAATGGAGGGGGAGAGTTTGATGAGGGAGATGATACCTGTGACACAATTCCTTCCAGTCCTTATCTTCCTGCCTGATAATACTCTGCACTGTTAATTCAGGGAGTTTATCTGACCTGTGTTTAGTTTCTCTCCTGATCTGATCCTGTTCAGTTGCCTTCTGTCAGATACAGATAACACACTACCTTTCTCTTCAGCTTCAACCAGACTACAATTTCAAGATCCCCACAATCCCCCTGGGGCTCTGCTAAAACACTCCCTGTGACTGTGTTAACCCCTCTAGTTGCTGGATGCTTCTGAACCACAACACTTCCTGTCTCCTGTGCTTGTGTTATTTGTAATAGTGGCTGGATACTTTCGAAGCAACAGCACTACCTCTGCATGTCACATGAGGTTCTGCAGTAGCTGAGGTGTTTATTATCATGTTCTGCAGCAGTTAAGGTATGTATTATGAGGTTCTGCAGCAGCTGAGTTGTGTATTGTGAGGTCCTTCTGCAACTGACATATGTATTATGCTGTCCTGCAGAAGCTGAAGTTTGAGTGTGGGCTAACATACATATACATATATACAGGGAGGTCCAAAAGTAGGTGGACAGAAAGTGTAATAAGGTTATGAAGGGGGAGATTTATCAAACACTAAATTGCAGCCGCCTGTCTGGATCATCCTCCAATAAACCATGAATTAGACGTGGACGATAAGCTTTCCACCCAATAGATTTCAGGATTCGCATGATAGAAGCTCATGAAATTCCCAATTCCAAAGAGGCTCTTCTGGTGGACTTTTTTGGACTCTGAACAAATGTTTCAGCAAAAAGTTGTTTATTATGTTCTGTACAGACTGTTTTGGGTCGACCAGTTTTTGGAGTATTAAGGATTGAGCCAGTGGCATTGAATTTGTCACGAATGCGGTAAATGGTTTGTCTCTTTGGGGCATGATTACCAAATGTTTCAGCCCAATTTGCTCTAATGGTTTCAGCATTTTGAGATTTCCAATACTCTGTTAAAATCCATTTCTTTGATCTGTATTTAAATTATTTGCCATTATGTGTTATCTGAATTATCTGAAAAGAAAACAGATTTGGGGGAGATCTATCTGAGAAAACTAGATCTGTGAAACTGGCTCAGTTGCCCTTAGCAACCAATCAGATTCCACCTTTCATTTTCCAAAGAGTCTGTGAGGAATGAAAAGTGGAATCTGATTGGTTGCTAAGGGCAACTGAGCCAGTTTCAGTTTACACCATGTTTGATAAATCTCCCCCTTCATAACCTGATTACACTTTCTGTCCACCTACTTTTGGACAACCCTGTATATATACAGTATATATATACACATACTGTAGATACACACACACAGATGTATACTTACACACACTTGCACACACACATGACTATAGACTCTTCACTAGAGATGAGCGTTGTTCTACTCGAACTGTTCGCCAATCTCAAATTCGAGCTGTTTTGGGCGGTGTTCGAGCCGGTCGGCGAACACGAACAATTTGAGAAAAATTCGGCTGTTCGAGGTTATGTTCGATAACTGTTCGTGCACCAAAATCATAACTGGATTTTTTCTCAGTAATGATGAAAATTAATGTTAATACGCAGTTTGAGTGTACAGCGGGGTGGGGGGAGGGGCAGGGGATGGATCTCTGCAGGAACAATGAAGATCTCCATTTTTTTTTCTCTTTCCCGCATTTGCAGTGGGGAGGTGCAATCTGTCAGCCTATCAGCAGCGCACACACGGAGCGAAGTGCTTTTTTTCACACAAGCAAGGGCATGTGTGATTGGCAGTGTATGTCACATGTCCTTGCCCTATAAGACCAAGCCATTTTCCCCGTCGCCACCATTTTCTCACTGCTGCAGCTGCGTGTTAGACGGCACCGCTGTTGCTGTGTGCGCTATACCTTGTTAATTTCAAGCCAATTTTCGCACAAATATACAGATAGCTTGGGAGTAGGGAATAGTTGTGATTGCAGTCCTTTTAAGGACTAGGTTACAGCATTTCCTACGACTTTTATCAGGCAGGTCTGTGCTCTTAAATAGATAGATTGTGGGAGTAAAGACTAATTGTAATTGGAGTCCTTTTCAGGACTAGGTTACATGAGTTCCTATCAGTTTTTGCCAGGCAGGTCTGTGCCAGTGCTGTGCAAGTTTTTTTCACAGCATTTGGCTGAATCTAGCAAAGCTAATCCTTTTTGGCCTATTGCAGAGTGTGTTAGTCAGTGGAGTAGCCTATCTGTGTTGCAAGATATACCACCTGTGTATAGAATACCAATTTTTTTACTGCACCTAGTGAAGTAAAATCTTTTGGGCATAGCATCATTCTATTAGTCCATCTATACTGACCTCCATCAGGTTGCAAACTGAATATAATTTTTTTCTGCATCTAGCTCTGAAAAAATATTTGGGCTTCTAGCAGTGTGTGGGACTTGGTCTATTAGTCCATCTATACTGACCTCCATCAGGTTGCAAATTAAAAATAATTTTTTTCTTCATTTAGCTCTGAAAAAATATTTGGGCTTCTAGCAGTGTGTGGGACTTGTTCTATTAGTCCTTCTATACTGACCTCCAGCAGGTTGCAAATTGAATATAATTTTTTTCTGCATCTAGCTCTGAAAAAATATTTGGGCTTCTAGCGGTGTGTGGGACTTGGTCTATTAGTCCATCTATACTGACCTCCATCAGGTTGCAAATTAAAAATAATTTTTTTCTCCATCTAGCTCTGAAAAAATATTTGGGCTTCTAGCAGTGTGTGGGACTTAGTCTATTAGTCCATCTATACTGACCTCCATCAGGTTGCAAATTAAAAATAATTTTTTTCTTCATTTATCTCTGAAAAAATATTTGGGCTTCTAGCAGCGTGTGGGACTTGTTCTATTAGTCCATCTATACTGACCTCCATCAGGTTGCAAATTAAAAATAATTTTTTTCTGCATCTAGCTCTGAAAAAATATTTGGGCTTCTAGCAGTGTGTGGGACTTGGTCTATTAGTCCATCTATACTGACCTCCATCAGGTTGCAAATTAAAAATAATTTTTTTCTGCATCTAGCTCTGAAAAAATATTTGGGCTTCTAGCAGTGTGTGGGACTTGGTCTATTAGTCCATCTATACTGACCTCCATCAGGTTGCAAATTGAATAAAAAAATTTTCTGCATCTAGCTCTGAAAAAATATTTGGGCTTCTAGCGGTGTGTGGGACTTGGTCTATTAGTCCATCTATACTGACCTCCATCAGGTTGCAAATTAAAAATAATTTTTTTCTGCATCTAACCCAGCCAATAGTTTTGGCCTAATACCACAGTTTGGCCACTCAGCTCTGCTCGGTTACCATCCATTGTTTTTTTGTGCAAACAACTCCAGAGTTGTGAATTAGTTAACCACCAAAATGAGTGGAAAAAGGCCTGCTGCTGGTGGAAAGGGGAATAGGCGTGTTGGGAAGGGGAAAAAAGGTTGTGTCCGTGGGGTAGGTGCAGAAGAAAGACCATCTTCCAGCCAAACTAAAATGTCTACTTCTTTTAGCGGACAATGTGATAAGATCCCTTTCTTACGGCCACGCCAATCGCTACAAATTCCAGATGAGGCACAAAAACAGCAGGTGCTTCAACGGATATCAAGTGCTCCTTTAAGTGGGCTCTCCTCCACATCAACTTCAACATCACAAATACTCCAGTCCTCAAAGGTGTCACCCAAATCGCACTTGCTTCCTCACAGCTCCCAAATCTCCAGCTGCCCGTCTGAGTATGAGGTAGAACAGATGGTTGAGTCTGCAGAGCTGTTTACTCATACTATAGCCTGGGAATCAGAGGTCGACTCCAGCGCTTCTGTGAATCCAGACGAGGAAATGATCTGCACTGATGCCCAGAATCTTTATGAGTCGGATCCAGGACCAGACGCAGAAGGTTCTGACCATAATGTAGACCCTCATTCCCAAACTGTAACTCCTGTTGGTGGAGACAATGAGGAAGACGATGATAAGACTCAAATACCTGATTGGAGCGACAACTTTAGTTTTTTGTCAGGGCAGGAACAGGTTGGCTCTGAGGACGACGGGTGTGATAACGCACAGGGTGATGATGATGAGGTCGGAGATCCCACTTACTGTCAACCCACAGTCAGCCAAGAGATGAGGTCAGCAGAGGAGGTGGAGGAAGATGCTAGTGACGACGAGGTCAGGTTGCGCCTTCCTGGACAGAGACGTAGTACTGGAAGCACGTCAACAACTGCATCCTCAAACACAACTCTGCCTCTCACCACAAGTCGTGGTGGCTCTTCAGGTCGCATGGGTGCTAAGCCTTGCATAGCCTGGGCATTTTTTCAGATCAATAAAGATGACCCAACTCGTGTTATCTGTAACATTTGTCAGCAAAAGCTAAGTAGAGGCCAAAAAATACATAGTTTGAGTACTTCATGCATGAACCGGCACATGGACATGAAGCATAAGTTGCAGTGGGAAGCTCAGTGTGCTACAATGCGGTCTAGCCGGCCGGGCCAACCACCGTCTGCCATATCTTGTGCATCCGCGGCCTCTTCATCCTCTGTGACTGGGGGGACAGCAGTCACACCTGTTTTGGGGCGCAGACCTGCCACCTCTTTACCCGCAACAGCCAGCGTGATTGGCAGGTCATCATTTTCTTTGGAGGTGGTAACACCAGCTGGTCTTGAGCGCTGTCCGACATCGATAGCACCACCTTTGGATCAAGGCAACCTAACATGTCCGCCTGCATCTTCCTCACAGACCGGCAGTTTGCCGGGGACACCCTTATCAACCCCGTCTAAGCACAATAGCCAGCCCTCGGTCCCTCAGATGTGGACAAGTAAAAGACCATTTCCTCCTAGCCATGAGAAAGCTAAGAGGTTGAATTTCACCATCTGCAAGCTCTTGGCTACAGAAATGCTGCCTTTCCGCCTGGTGGACACAGAGGATTTTCGAGACCTTATGTCCGTCGCAGTGCCCCAGTACCAGATGCCCAGTCGGCACTACTTCTCAAAGAAAGGTGTGCCTGCGCTCCACCAGCATGTCGCACACAACATCACCGCTTCTTTGAGAAACTCTGTGTGTGACAGGGTGCATTTCACCACAGACACTTGGACGAGTAGGCATGGACAGGGGCGTTACATGTCGCTGACTGGGCACTGGGTAACTATGGTGACAGCAGGACAAGGGGCTGCTGTCCAAGTCTTGCCGTCCCCACGAGTTGTGCGTCAATCCTCTTTATGTCATTTTTCCTCCACTGCTTCTGCCTCCTCAACCTCCTCTCGGTCTTCCACCTGCACCCAAAGCCTGTCTGGTCATGCCACAAGCTTTCTAACTGCGCAGAAGGGATCCTGCACACCTCCTTACTATGCTGGCAGTAGGGCTCAACGTCATCAGGCGGTTTTTACATTGAAATGTCTGGGAAATGTGAGTCACACAGCTGAGGAGTTGTGGTCAGCTCTGGAGAACCAATTTCATGAATGGTTGTCTCCACTGGACCTGAAACCAGGGAAGGCCGTGTGCGACAATGCTGCAAACCTGGGTGCGGCCCTTCGCCGGGGCAATGTCACACACGTGCCTTGTATGGCTCACGTGTTGAACCTGGTTGTCCAGCAATTTTTAGCCCACTATCCCAGACTAGATGGCCTTCTGCAGAGGGCACGGTCGCTGTGTGCTCACTTCCGCCGTTCGCATCCCGCAGCTCAGCGACTTACATCTCTACAGAAGTCGTTGGGCCTGCCACTTCACCGGCTAAAATGCGATGTGCCTACCCGGTGGAATTCAACTCTGCACATGTTGCAGCGACTGTGGCAGCACCGACAAGCCCTGGTGCAATACGTTCTGACGTATAGCCTGGGCCAACGAGATTCAGAGGTGGGGCAAATCACGCTGGAGGAGTGGTCTCAGATCAGGGACCTATGCACCCTTCTGCACAGTTTTGAAATGGCGACGAAGATGTTTAGTGCTGACGATGCCATTATCAGCATGACTATTCCGGTGATTTACATGCTGGAGCACATGTTAAACAGAATTCGGAGTCAGGTGGTGGCACAAGAGGAGGTGGAGGAAGTAGAGGAGGAGGAGTTGTATGCGGAAGGGCTAACATCTGCAAGGTCCAGACGGTCGGCAGCACCAGGGCGGCAGGCATGTGAGGGTGGGGGAGATGATTTTACCAGGGCGCATGGTAGCAGCCAAACTAGTGAGGAAGGTGCAGGAGCCCAGGAAGAAGTGGAGGACGAACTGATGGAAGACTCATCAGATGAGGGAGACCTTGATCACATTTCTGTTGTGCGAGGTTGGGGGGAGAGGACAGAGGAAGGAAGCATGATTGTTACCTCGCCACCAACACAACAGGGACTTGGTGCTCCTGGATGCGCAACACACATGAGTGCCTTCTTGCTGCACTACCTGCAACATGACCCTCGAATTGTGAGAATTAGAAATAATCCTGACTACTGGGTTGCCACACTGTTAGATCCCCGGTACAAAAGTAAATTTGCAGAAATTATTCCTGCCATAGAAAGGGATGCACGCATGCAGGAGTATCAGCAGAGACTGTTGCAGAATCTTACATGTGCTTTTCCACAAAATACCAGTGGTGCACGTAGTGAATCTCACAGTTCCAACTTGCCAACCGTGGTCTGTATGGAATTGTTCAATAAAGGGCCCAAAATTAAGATAACATAGATGGGAGAGGTCTCTATGAATAGGAATTCCTAAGTATTTGATACCCTGTGAGGGCCAGGCAAAGGGAAAGTTGGACTGGATGGAATCCTATATGGATTTAGGGAGGGAGACATCGAGGGCCTCAGACTTCGCTGCATTGATTTTAAAATTTTACCATGTAACAAAGTGATCTATTTCAGCCATAACAGCAGGGATGGATATATGTGATTGAGTGATATATACTAGGACATCATCAGCAAATAGAGAGCACTTGTACTCGGTGCCTCCCACCTCAATCCACCTAATATTGGGGTTATGGCGAATTGATGAGAGCAGGTGCTCCGTCACTAGGATGTATAAGAGAGGGGACAGAGGACATCCCTGCCTTGTCCCATTGGTGATTGTGAAAGGTGATGAAAATGTTCTGACGCACCCCCTGGGCCTTGGGACACCCGGAGCCGGACCCTTTTTGGTGGATGCTGGTGGTTGTAGTCTTCGTGGCGGCGATCCGGTTCCGTGGCTCAGGGCGGTCAAACCAGTGGCGGAACTATTTATGTGGTTTTGATGTTTAAATGTCCGACTACGCCACCCGTGGATTGCGGTCAGAGTGAACCGCCGCTACAGGGCAGACCGCTAAGGCTGGTGTTGTGGGTGCAGCAGAGCGTAGCATAACTCCCCACGGGAGGAGTATAGCCTCAGGGCAGTGTATGCGGAGGATGGGAGTGATGGTGCAGGGCAGCAGCAGTAACGACACGGAGTCAGTGATGCAGTTCAGGGCCTTTACTCACAGTTCTTATTATCCAGACCACGTCTGCAGGTAACGGCTGCCCACGTCGTACTGTGCTCACCAGGTGAGGGGCTCAGACAACTCCCAGATAACTTTGGAGCGCTTCACAGGACCCCCTTTGTGTGTCCTTTGTCTGGCCTTTCTTACCAACACTTCTGTCCGGCTGCCTCGGGCCTCCTCTTGGTAAACTTGGCGCCAGTTTCCCTGACCATATGTGGTGCCTTCCTAGCGGGTGGAGCAAGGGGCTGCGCCACATAAAATGTCAGAGCCTCCGGTTTCTAGCTGAGGGTCGTTTCCTGCCTCCACTAGTTCGGGGACCGGTCTCCCCCTTTGGCCTGACCCCTCCACGCAGGTGGATTCGGGCGTGCGGTGGCGACTCGCCCGTCCGCACCCCTGGGATCCCTTCATTCCTCGTTCCTGGAGCCTTCTCCGCTCCTCTTCCTTCCTTCTCCCTCTTGCAGGCCTGGGCCTCTGTTACTAGGCCTGCCTCCGGAGCAGAGCTCATGCAGAGCCCCTGCTCCCTGCCACTTCTTCTCAGACTTCTCTGCACTGAACTAAGATGGTGCCCACCTTTTATACTCCCTTCTCAATGCACCCAGGAACTGCTTCCTCCCTGCTCCTGCACTGCAGGGTTCCCCTTCCTCAGTGTTTCCTCCCCCCACTCCAGCCAGGGACAGGGACTGTCGTGCCCATCTCAGGGGCATATTGGTCGCCCTGCCCCACGGCAATGTGGTGTAATGCATGCAGGTGTCGGGTCCTGATCCACACTCCATCCTTATCTGAGAGTGAGATATCACACCTCTGGGTGAGGTGCAATACGTCTGTAGCAACCGAGCCCTCGGTGCTACAGTTCCATTTATCTTCAGCCTAGGTGACGTATTGTGATACAGGGCCGTGATTTTGGCTATAAAAGGGTCCCCTAGACCCCTACCCCAAGCTTTTTAAGAGAATCATATATGGCGTGCCAGGAGACTCTATGGAATGCTTTCTCAGCATCCAACGAGAGTATCTACTTACAAATTTTTAACTGCATCTAGCCCAGGAAATACTTTGTGCCTAGTAGCAGTGTCTGCTAGTCAGCGGATTATCCCGGCTGTTAAGCAAGCTACACCACCTGTAGTTTGGACACTTAATTTTTTCAAAGGAAATGCTTCGGGACCACGGGATACTTAGTGAAGAGCATCAGGAGGCACCCCAAGGCATAGGGGCTGGGACTGGCACTAGGATGCCTTGCGGTGGACAGCCGAGCTCGATCCTTATAAAAGCTTTTTAACTGCAGCAGCTTTAGTGGACGCTACTGGAGCTGGAATTACGCGGCTGCTGGCATGAGACTTGCCCTCCAATAGATCCTTGTAAATGGATTTAAAGTGTATTCATTCAAATTAGAGGGACAATTTAAATTAAAAAGCTTAGAGCTGCCTCCACCACAGGGGGGCTCTCTCGACCCACCAGCGGACAGGCACCAGTATTGGGAGAGGGGGGCTGGCCGTCAGGGTTCACCGCGGCTCTGGCACAAACCCGGCGACACGGAGGTGGCACGGGCAGGAGCGGACTGGCCGTCTCGGCTTCTCACTTTTTGGATTTTAGAAGGGCATTGTTATGTTCTGCTACCAAAGCTAAGGAAAGAGAGGAGATCTGTCCCTACTATAAGACTCAGCTGAATCCCTACGATGTAACAGGGAACCTGATCCTGCGATCAGACCTGCTAAAGTCCTAATCTAGTCTGTACGGAGACCTATAGATGTGGGGAGGGAATCCCTACAAGTACTAAGGACTGGGAGGAATATGGGACACCTCCTAACAGAAATAGTAGCAGACAGACGAACAAACAAAATAGATAGAACATAGAGGTCCGTAGACCAAGCAAACTAACAGAGTTAGATACAGAGCACAGGCTAGCTAGAAAGTAGATATACAATGAAGTCCAGCAAAGCCAGAAGGGCAGAGCAGGATTAAATAGGCCAACAAAGTCATGTGACCAGCAAAGGAAAAAAAACCTAACAGCAAGGTTCTAACAGTACCCCCCCTTCTAAGAGGATCCTCCGGATCCCCTAGGACCAGGCTTATCAGGAAATCTCCTGTGAAACGCTCTGATAAGTCTGGACGCGGAAACATCATCTGACCTCACCCAAGAGTTATCCTCGGGTCCGAAACCTTTCCAGGCCACAAGATACTGCAAACTACCTCTATACCGTCTAGAGTCAAGGATGCGAGAAATTTCATATTCCCCGTCCTCCACCACCGGAGGAACAGAGGCAGAGGCGTCACCATCCGACACAACAGCTTTTTTTAACAGAGAGACATGAAAGACCGGATTAATTCTCCAGGAGGTAGGAACCTCCAACCTAACAGCAGATTGGTTGACAACCTGAAGCACCTTAAAGGGCCCTACAAACTTGGGACCCAATTTCTTAGAAGGAATCCTCAACCGCAGATTCCTAGAGGACAACCAAACCATGTCACCAACAGCGAACAAAACCTCCTGTCGTTTCCTATCAAAGTAGTCTTTAGATTTTCTGTTGGCCTCCTGAAGATTACCACGCACATCCGTCCAAACTCTTTCCAAATCACCGGAAAAATTCTCCTCCTCAGGCACGGCAGATCCCAACTTGGAGAACGACCCAAACGACGGATGTCTCCCAGAACAACAAAAAAAAGGCGAACAACCAGCAGAAGAAGATGTATGATTGTTCAGAGCAAATTCGGCAAGTGGCAGAAACTCAGACCACCCCTCTTGATTGTCTGCCACAAAACAACGCAAGAACAGCTCAACATCCTGGTTTTTCCTTTCTGTCTGGCCATTAGATTCAGGATGATATCCGGACGAAAACGACAAATGAATTCCCAACCTGTCACAAAAGGCACGCCAAAAACGAGCCACGAACTGAGGACCCCTATCAGAAACAATGTCAGTAGGAACGCCATGAAGTCTGACAATTTCCTTGACAAAGGCCTTAGCGAGAGTTTTAGCGCAGGGCAGTTTGACGAAGGGAACCAAGTGACACATCTTGCTAAAACGGTCCACGACCACCCAGATGACAGTAAAACCCTCAGAGGGGGGAAGGTCAGTTATAAAGTCCATAGCCAAATGTGTCCAAGGAGCACTGGGGACCTCCAAAGGACAAAGCAACCCCGCAGCAGGAGTATGTGAGGACTTAGATCTAGCACATATAGTACATTGGCGCACCCACTTAATGACTTCCTTCTGCCATCCAGGCCACCAAAAACTGCGACCCACCAGTCTCTTGGTCTCAGAGATTCCGGGATGACCTGCCAACCGAGATTCGTGACACTCAACAAACAAATCTCTCCTAAAGGTCTCAGGCACAAACAACCTCCCATGAGGAGTGTTAGATGGGACATTCTCCTGAGCTTTAAGAATCTCATCTTCCAAAACGGAGTCTAAAGCAGCTATCACAACACCTTCTTGTAAAATGTTTTCCTCTTTCTCAGCACCGACTATGGGAGAAAAACTGCGAGACAAGGCATCCGCCTTAACATTCTTAGTACCAGGGATGTAAGTAACGGAGAAATTAAACCGCGAGAAAAACAGTGCCCACCTAGCCTGACGGGCATTCAGGCGCTTGGCAGCATCAAGATATATCAGATTTTTATGATCCGTAAGAACCTGAACGGGAAATTCCGCACCTTCCAAGAAGTGGCGCCAGTGTTCAAATGCGAGTTTAATAGCCAATAATTCCCGATTACCAATATCGTAATTCAGTTCAGTCTCCGAAAATTTTTTTGAAAAAAAGGCACAGGGATGTAATCCATCCCCGTTATCCTGAGACAATACTGCGCCAACCCCCACAGAGGAAGCATCAACCTCAACCAAAAACGGCCTAGTAACATCAGGCTGCATAAGGATGGGAGCAGAGGTGAACCTCTCCTTGAGATACACAAAAGCTTCAATGGCCTCAGAAGACCACTGAACCGCATCAGCACCTTTCCTGGTGAGATCAGTCAGAGGTTTGACAATACTAGAAATTTTTTTTATGAATTTTCTGTAGTAATTGGCGAAACCCAAAACCTCTGTATCGATTTCAAACCAATAGGCCTAGGCCATTCCTGCACAGCCTGAACCTTAACCGGATCCATCTCAAAACCTTTGCTGGAGATAATGTAGCCCAAAAAACTAATTCTCTGTACAGCGAACTCACATTTCTCCAGCTTAGCAAAAAGCGAATTGTCCATTAATAACTGTAATACCTCACGCACGCTCCGCCAATGAGACTCCAGATCTGGCGAATAAATCAAAATGTCATCCAAATACACAACCACATTTTTACCGATCAAAGGTCTAAGGATGTCATTAATCAGATTCTGAAAAAATGCAGGAGCATTAGTAAGACCAAAAGGCATAACCAGATTCTCAAAATGACCCACAGGAGTGTTAAAAGCAGTCTTCCATTCATCACCCTCCTTCATGCGCAACAGATTGTATGCCCCCTTAAGGTCAATTTTAGAGAACCACTTGGCCCCCAATAACTGGTTAAACAGATCAGGAATCAATGGCAGTGGGTAAGGATTGCGTACCGTAATTTTGTTAATCTCACGAAAATCCAGACAAGGACGTAAACCGCCGTCCTTTTTTTTTACAAAAAAAAATCCAACCGCCACAGGAGACTTAGAGGGCCTAATGTGACCGGCGGCCAAACTTGTCTGTATGTATTCCTCCAAAGCCTTCCTCTCAGGAATAGTAAGGTTAAATAAACGACTTTTAGGAAGAGTCGCTCCAGGGACAAATTCAATAGAACAATCATAGTCTCTATGGGGAGGCAAAACCTGCGATTCCTTCTCAGAAAAAACTCTCCAAAAATCCTGAATAGGAACAGGCAATTCTCCCCTATCCAAAGCTGCAATACGCCCGTTACAACACTTGTCATAACATTTATGGCTCCAGGATTTAATTTCACTGGTAGACCAATCCAGTACAGGATTGTGAAATTTTAACCAGGGCAAACCCAATATTACTGGAGAAGGCAAGTTATTCAACACTACCAAATCCAATTTCTCATGGTGAACACCATTAATAGTGAGAGGAAATTCACTGACCTTGAGAGTAATATTCTTCAAAGGGGAGCCATCCACAGAAACCACAGCAATGGGGGATGATAAAGGTTCAGGTTTTAAATTGAGTTTTTCCACGAATCCCCCATCAATTACATTCAGTGTAGACCCGCAATCAACAAACACCCGAAATTCCATTAATTTTTCCTGAGCAATCGTGGAAGCAGCTAAAAATATACCCTTGGAATTTAAACAGGCAATACGGGCGTGACTGACCATTTTTTTTTCTTTCTTCATACGAAGCTCACAGCCTTTAATCAAATGACCAGATTTTCCGCAATAGAAACACAAGCCTTCCGAAAAACGACGGTCTTTTTCTTGAGAGCGAGGTGCCACCGATCCAATCTCCATCGGTTCACCACTGTTAGTACACACATTATCATAACCAGAAACTGACATAGCAGAGGATTTGCTCTCATTAACCCTAGCACGCAGTCTTCTATCCACCCGTATAGCTAATTGCATAGCCTGTTGCAAATCCTCAGGTGTAGGATAAGCAATTAGCAGGTCTTTAACCCTTTCACTGAGCCCAGCAAGAAATAGACTTTTCAGAGCAGAATCGTTCCACCCTGTTTGAGTGGACCAACGACGAAAATGAGTACAATATTTTTCGACATTACCTGATCCTTGTTTTAAATGTCTCAACTCAGTCTCAGCTGATGCCACACGGTCAGGATCATCATATAATAGTCCTAAAGCAGAAAAAAAACTATCCACTGATCTGAAGCATGTATCACTAGGTTGCAAAGAAAAGGCCCACTCCTGAGGCTCTTTGCGCAAAAGTGACATTATGAACCCTACGCGCTGGGATTCATCCCCAGAGGACTTGGGTCTCAAACGAAAATACAATAAGCAAGCATTTTTAAATGAAAAAAATTCTCGATGTTCACCAAAAAATAAATCCGGCAAACATACCTTAGGCTCCAAGAAATATGCTCCAGGACAGTTACTCACGTGCTGACGGAGCTCGGCCACTTCCAGAGAGAGTCCCTGCAGGTGTTTAGCCAAATCCTGAACCGACACCATGATGGAACAAAAAAAAAAAAAAATCTTTCCTTAGAGAATTTGCAGGCTGGACTTACTGTTATGTTCTGCTACCAAAGCTAAGGAAAGAGAGGAGATCTGTCCCTACTATAAGACTCAGCTGAATCCCTACGATGTAACAGGGAACCTGATCCTGCGATCAGACCTGCTAAAGTCCTAATCTAGTCTGTACGGAGACCTATAGATGTGGGGAGGGAATCCCTACAAGTACTAAGGACTGGGAGGAATATGGGACACCTCCTAACAGAAATAGTAGCAGACAGACGAACAAACAAAATAGATAGAACATAGAGGTCCGTAGACCAAGCAAACTAACAGAGTTAGATACAGAGCACAGGCTAGCTAGAAAGTAGATATACAATGAAGTCCAGCAAAGCCAGAAGGGCAGAGCAGGATTAAATAGGCCAACAAAGTCATGTGACCAGCAAAGGAAAAAAAACCTAACAGCAAGGTTCTAACAGGCATGACATGCCTATATCTGTGTCTCCCCCTCCTTTTACTCCTCCACCTCTTTTCTTTTCGCATGACTATATGTACTTGTCACTTTTCCATGTGTTAGTTGTGTCTTCTGAGCAGTTTGTCAGCTTTTGGACACCTTTGAAGGTGTTTTCTATGTGTTTCTATGTGTTTTTGTTTGCCTGCCATTGGTTTTAACGGTGTTCGAAGGTGTTCAACGAACAGTTCGACGAACAGTTCGGTGAACACACGGGTGTTCGACGAACCGAACCGAACTCGAACACTACGGGGGTGGCTCAACACTACTCTTCACTTCGCAGTATCTATGTCAGGGGTGATGTGGGGACATGTGACAGCTCTGTCACCACTGTGGATGTGATGTGAAGTAGAATATTGCACCATAGATGAGGACACAGGATCTCTGCTCTGTCACGTCCAATGCTGGGATGAATGACAGAGGTCAGTGCTGTGGCAGATGCTAATAGCTAATGAGTGTGCAATGAACGGCGACAGGGCGGTGCTGGGGCAGATAATAGCAGCCAATGAGTGTGCAGTGGGTGGACAGAGGGCGGGGCTGGACACTGAAGCTGGGTGGTGCCAGCTCTGGCTGTGAGCTTAGAAAAAAAGCCCAGGGAGCTGCCGAGCTGCCTGGTCTGGAGAGCCAGATGTAAACAAACTGGGTGCAGAAATTCAAGCAGAAACTATCTAAAAACTCACAAGTTCAATGGATACAAGGATTGTGAAAATTATATAAAAAAAGAGGTCGTATATTAACATGTACCGTATTTTTCGGACCATAAGACGCATTTTTTTCCCCCAAATGTGGGAGGAAAATGGGGGAGGAAAATGGGGGGTGCATCTTATGGACTGAACGTTACTTTACTGGTGGAGATGGAGTGGGATCGCAGGGTCCTCCCTCCTTCAGGAACGCGGCGGCAGCAGAGATGAAATGCTGTCGGTGGTGAGGCAGAGCAGCAGAGTGGCTGGGGCCGGGGCCTGGGTCTCTGCTGGCCATGGCTGGTGTCGGGGGGGGAGTGGCGTCGGGCAGTGAAGCAGAGCAGCAGAGCGGCTTTCCGGTGGCCGCGGCCAGCTTCCTGAAGCCGTGATCTACAGGAAAATGGCCTCCCGAGCAGGCGCATGTGCAGACCGGGAGCTCTGGCAGCTATTTTCCTGAAGATCACAGCTTTAGGAAGGAAAGCCACACACGTTGCTCTGCCTCACCGCCCGACGCTGCTCACAGTCCCATCCCTGAGCCAGGCCCCAAACGTGCCACAGCCAGGCACAGGTCCGGGCCCAACACCAGCCAAGCCACAAGCCCCAGACAGGCACAGGTCCGGGACCGACACCAGACAGGCCACAGGCCCTAGACAGGCCCCATCCAGGCACAGGTCCGGGCCTGACACCAGACAGGCCACAGGCCCCTGCCAGGCACAGGTCCGGGCCTGACACCAGACAGGCCACAGGTCCCAGACAGGCACAGATCCAGGCCCAACACCAGACAGACCACAGGCCACAGGCCCCAGACAGGCCACAGCCCGGCACAGGTCTGGGCCCGACACCAGCCCCAGCTAGACACTGGCCCCGCAGCATTTCACCTCTTCTGCTGCAGCTGCCAGGTTCCTGAGTGAGGGAACGAAGGGCCCTGCAATCCTGCTCCAGCTGTACCGCAACTCACAGCTGCTGGAGCACAGGCTTTTTGCATCCAGGGTCCGCAGCATTCCTCCACTTCCGCTAGTTTCCTGAGGGACCCTGCCTCCTGTGACCCCCCGCTCCACCGCCCCCCAGGTAAGTTACCTTACCTATTCAGACTATAAGATGGACCCCCATCTTATAAAAAATATTTTTTTTCTATTTTCCACCCCAAAATTTGGGTCCAGTGTTTCTTAGAGTCCAAAAAATACAGTAACTTGGCCTTTTAAGATGTCTTTGCTTGAAAAAGCTTTTGATTTCAGTAAATGTGACCTTAGTGCTTCAAATTCAACAAATGACAATTTTTAGTTCTTTACAACCTATAAAATGTTTGGAACCTCTGTTGTGCATAATAATTTGGAACAGTGCATTTTGAGTTTTTTTTAGTTTTGAAAAAACTACCGTTATCATTGGGAGGTTTGTCCAATAAAATGTGATTGAGATTGATACTCTAACGGTTGATGATTTGAACATTATGCTGACTCTTTTGTATGGACCATTTTGGAAAATCTGTGAAAAATAGCATTCGCATAACAATTTGGAATGCGGTGTAATACTGTTCTAGAGTGCTCCACAAGCAGATGATTACAGGGCACATCTAATGAAAATTAAAGCTTTATTAACATATAGATCAACATATAAACAACATTAAATTTAACAACCTTATTAAAAAAACAAACACTTAAAAGACCCTATTAAGTAATCATGGCACATACACATATCCTCTACACCACTCATTCCCCCAACCAACTTTGCCTATATATATTGGGACTACCAATATATTGGGACTAGCCCCAGGACAACTTACAAAATAAATAAACAGTAAAGTGTGAAAAATATAAACAGAACAAATATAAACACGACAAACCCCTGAACAAACTCTTAAAAATGATAAGGGAAATATAGGAATGACCAAAAATTATAGTTACTTTGTAAAGTAGCTAGGATGAGGGGGACAAGTAAAACTCTCAGTATGACTCATGCTGAGGTGCTAGCAATAAAGACAGATGATCTAAAAGGAACTTCCTCAGGGGGTATCAGGAAAATGAGCATAACGTTCTATACAATGCATCAATCAATTGAAACTCACATGTATCAAGAAAGAGGAGCGAGGCAGTGGATGTTCTGCATCAGGGAGTCAGTCTTGACAGTCTTCAGGACTTAAGGATTAATGAACCCTTGAGGACTTTTAGCCTTAATGCAGTATATGGCAAGGGCTATCCATCTCAGCATTCATTAACCCAATAAACTGGCTACTAAACATTAGGGTATATATCTAGAAAGAGGTGTGGTGGCAAAGTTTAAAAAAAACTATGGGCATAATGAACTGATTTCTCAGGTATGGCTTCCAGAGAACTGATCACACATTGTCTCTGTCTGCTGTAAAACAATGTTCGGGTAAGAGTGAAGTCAGGTTTCCTGGGGATCTCGCAGGATTTAGTGTACACCTACTTATTCTGATATCGCTGTGATGGTGCCATCTATACAACTCCTCTGCATATTTTGTTGCATTTATGGGGTCAGCGAAAAGCCTCTCTATAGTGATGTGATTTTTAATAGCAGTACACAGCTTTATTCTGTGCTATACTTTTTTGGGGGTATTTTTTGTGAAGGAAGGGAGGTTTTGAAATACATTTTTGTGTACACTCTCTGTACAGCACAGTTTATAAACAAGGAATTTAAAAAGAAAAAAACATTCAAAAACACCAACAATTGTTAACATTAAAATCATTTGTAAACAATGAGTTCCTAAAGACATGTTCCCTTAAAGGAGTGGTCTAATACCTAAAATGTTCTTTATAAATATCTATGTTTACACCCTAAGCAATCTTGTAATTTGCTTTATTATACAGTACCCTACACTTCTACCTATACAACTAATCTATTTTTTTTTTTACTTCAGTTCTTGTGATGTTTCATTTGATAGGATTTTCAAACGAGGCATCATCAGGAGGTTGGGGTTGCACTGACTTCCCTGCAGCATCTATCACCCTTCTTGGAACAGGACATCTGAAGATGTCCTGAATCTATTGTGCTGATAGAAGCTGTGCAAGAAGTGACTGAGGCACTGGAACTCTGCTTCTTTCTTTGCCACCACAGCTCCTTACTGTCAAAGTAGGCATCATCAGTGGGCGTTTATGAAAGCAGGGTGAGCGATACCAGTGCCGCACCCTGATGCCAATGCATTTGAGGATGGTGGGGGGGACAATATGGAGTGGGAGAAATGAGGGTAGCGTGAGAAGGGGGTACAAGTTAGAGAGTGCAGCATGGTTTGGAGGTAGTGTTAGGGCACATTGTGAAAATGGGGCACAGCATGGATATGAAGAGTGGGCAACGTGAAATGGGGCACAGTATGGAAAGGAGGTAGTATGGTGAGGGGACAGTGTGGAGATATAGAGAGCATGAGGGGGAAAAATGGAGAGGGGATAGCCATGGTATAGGTCATGGTTTATAAGGATGGATGGTGTGGCGGCTATAGCTCATAATGGCAGACAGTTTGATTGTTATAGTTTATAAGGACGGACAGTGTCACAGTTATGGCTTATAAGGATGGACAAGGTGGTAGTTATAGCTCATAAGGGTGAAAAGTGTGGAGGCCATATACCAAAAGAGGGACAGTATGGGGTCATATTTTGTGCAGGCAGCACAGTAAGTGGCAATTTATTAAGAGACACAGCATAGGGCTAATTTAAGGCACAATATTGACGGATAATTTTATGCAGAGCATATTATAATAACATTGTTATTTTTCAGGGATCTGTGTTGTGATGTGATGTAGAAGGCCGGAGGAGAGGGAGGTCTGCAGAGAGAAACTATGGATTTCAAAAGTCATCATAGTGTCTGGAACAGAAAGGGATGATATTGACACTGATCAGAGAAGACATCACTCATAAGGTACCTGAATGTGTCACGCAGGGTGTGGGAAAGACTTAGTGCAACACAGAGGGAAGAGGGAAAGGGAGACCAGACACTAGGGAAAGGGGGGAGTGGAGACCTCCTAGCCTGGTCTAGTGTCACCCTGTCTCAACTACCGTCCCTATATTGGCTCTTCACTATTCGCCCTGACTTTCCCTGGCGTATGGCTAAGGCTAGGGAAGGGAGGAAATGAGCACTAGTCGATCTCCACTAAACTCTATAGACAACAAGGGTAGACAAACTTGCTTAGCTTTAGACAACTCCAGCTAAATGCACAAACGGCCTCAAGCTCCATTGAGGATGAAGTACTGCTCTTGCTAAAGCCTCACAAGTAGTAATGAATATCGCCGGCACCTCCCTCTCAGACACACCAGGTATTTATACATTCAGGCCAGGGAGCTAATTAGCCAGAGAGAGGTAGCCGATGGGTCCTAGAGACAGCCAGCCTCTGTAATGCCAAACATAGAGATCTCCTGCAACCAACCGCAGGGCGACTGTCTGTCACCTCTGACACACCAGTGACAGTCCCCCCTGTCCTCTACGAGTGGCCTCCGGACACTCAGGACCGTGTTTCTCAGGAAAAGAGGTGCAAAATGAGCGAACCAACCTGGGAGCGTTCACCTCTGACGCTGAAACCCACATCTTCTCCTCTGGACTATAGCCTTTCCAGTGCACCAAGTATTGTAGAGAACGACGTTGGAGATGAGAATCTACAATCCTTGACATCTGGAACTCCAGATTATGACTCGCCCCCTGGGCCGTGGGGTACCCGGAACCGGGCTTCTGTACAATGCTGGGGGTAGTAGTGGCTACCCGATCCCGTGGCTCAGGGTGGTCAGACCAAATGCTGTGGCAGTCTATTTATAGATTTGTGAATGTCCGACTACGCCACCCGTGGATTGCGGTCAGAGATAACCGCTGCTGCGAGGCAGACCACTGAGGCTGGTGTTGGTGTGCAGCACAGGGGTAGGACAACTCCCCACGGGAAGAGTGTAGCCTCAGGGCAGTGTAGGTGGATGCTGGGGGTGATAGTGCCGGCCGCGATAGTAAAAGTTTAGAGCCCATTTCAAACAGTTCTGGGTCTTTATTGTAGATGTTATTAACCCTCCTTCACATACAATATCGGTTCTAACGAGTTCACATACAATGTGACTGTCAGGCGCAGGCTACAAAAATACCTATAATATCTAATGTTTGCAATTTCAGTGCTCTAAAAGTGATCAGTGACCTTCATAGGGATGTAATAAAAGAGACTACACATAATCAGGTGCAAAAAAAACACATTTACTTAACATAAAACTAATAACTCTGAAATACAAACATTTCAAAACTCCCGCCAAATAGTCCCCAGTTCGACACTGTCAAAAAACTCTACAAAGAAAATTTATGGAAACAAACTTAATTTTAAGGTACCTTAAGTACTATTAAACACATATTCAATCAGAATTAGATCCTGAAGTTTTCCCAGAAAAATTACACTTGCAGAGCAAAGAGCAAGAATTACATATCATTTTTGCATGTGTCAGGCAGATTGCATTATGACATTTGTGACATTCATAATTAGAAAGCCTTCTGATTCTGCTTTCCGGGGTGCAGGTGGTGCATCTCCTTCTTTTGGGAGGTGGTGCAGGTGGTGAATTTTCACTATCATCTTCTGGGCGGAATCTTTTGAGCTGAACTTGAAGGCGAGAGGGGATACCGATAGTTTTCATACTTCTCCTGCGTAGCTCTCCAAGCACTAGCTCATGGGCCAATTTTTTCAGATAGAATCGTCTACGGAGTGGTTCAAGCTTGTTTTCAAGGTAAATGACTTGTGAATTTATACCACCCAAATTCAACATAGCAAAAAATATGACCATTGGCCAGCGTTTGGTGTTTCTGTTGACGTTGAAAGTTGAGCACATCTGATCAGCTGTATCAACACCCCCTTTGGTTGCCTTATAAAATGTAATTATCTCCATTTTTTTTGTGCCTCAGTCCCAGGATCGATGGCATCATCATCATGAAGTGTTGATAGAAGAAGTACAATTTTTTTTGCTTGTGGTACATAGGAAACCAAAACCTTTCCATTATGGAATGCAAACATACAGCTGTACTGTTGTCTCCCTTTCACACTTACAAACTGTGTAGGCAATTCTTTTTTATTTTTTCTTACAGTTCCGACATATGAAAGCTTCTGCATTTTCAGATAATCAATCAGATCACAATTTGAAAACCAATTGTCAGCTGTTATATTGCGACCTGATCCAAATAAGGGCTCAGCCAGTCTTTTTACAACATCACTGGGTTTGTTGCTGACACAGTAAGGACTTTCTGGTTGTTTTCCTGCATAAACTTCCAGGTTGTAAGTGTAGGTCTTACTGGCATCAACAAGGGCATACATTTTTATTCCATATTTGTTAGGCTTTGATGGAATATATTGACGAAAGGCACATTTACCACGAAAACCAGGGAGCATTTCGTCAATAGTGAGATTCTCCCCAGGGCAATAGCTTTTTTTACAGTTTTCAACAAATTTTTGGAATATATCACGAATTGGAGCAAGTCGGTCATGTGTTTTACGTTCGGTTCGGGTAGTTCTGTCATCAAACCGAAGGCAACGAATTAGAAGCTTGAATCTGTTTATGGACATAACAAGGCCAAATTTTTCAACTCCATCCCCATCTTTACTCCAAAGTTCCTCCAAACTTTGTCTATTTGCCCTATAAGCTCCTGCAAGGTATAATAATCCAAAAAAAGCACGCAGTTCTATTTCATCTTTGGCCTTGATGGTTCTGTTGCAGATGAACTTGTCCTTTATAATGTCTATATATTGGTTGCTATATGTGACAATAGAGTCCAGAATGTCATCTGTGAATAAACTATTCCAGCATTCAACTGCAGTTTTTGCATTACTTGCAGTTCCTGTAACTGCAGGAAGGTGAGTAATAATGTTTTGAGGTTCCCTACGTTTTTTCTGGAGTGGCTTCTTGTTCCATTGGTTTTTTTTATCTTTTCCCATATAATAAGATTATACATCTCCATCCTCATCACTGTCACCATCTTGCTCTGTTTCAGAATCCACTTCACATACTTCCACCTCATCATGAGAATCAATCTCACTTTCCTCTCCTAAATCCTCATTCAGTGTGGGGTCTGCATCATCTAACAGCATGTTTGTTACTTCCTCAACATCAAGGTTTTTTGATAAATTATACATTTTCCTCTCCATTTCAGCAGATAATCTGAAGCAAGAGAAGGAATATGTGTTAGGGAACTACTGTATATGCCTGAGCAGCACACTTTCTTTTTTAATCTGCCTTATTTCTATGAAATATCCTCACACTTTGTGCTATACATTCATAAAACAAGCTAAATAAACAATTGTGATGAATAAAAACATAAAATACCAACCTTATTGAGTGTGACGTGTTCACATACAATGAGCCTGAGAGATTAGCGCAGTTATATCTGTCCTCCTGAAGCTCTGCAATCCAACTGTGGTATGAGGTTTCACAGAGCTGCTAGAGACAGGAGACTACCTGGAGGGAGGGGATTTCCTCACAATCTGGTGAGGAAGGAGAAATGAAAGTAAAAGAGATGTGCCTGTCAGGCCTATTGTATGTGACGGAGGGTTAATGACCCAACAGTAGTACCGGTTACGAATGGGCCTGGGTATCTGAGAGCATTCGGGCGAGCCCCACTGGTCTGGGTGAGTGTGTAGGCCTACCGTTCTCTCTATGCTCTTTCTGACTATCCCCCTCTTCGTGGTGTAATAGCCCACGTCCCTGAGCTGGCCGTGTACTTCTCGCCTGTATGGCTTGCGACTCGGGCCTTGGGTACCTTATTGCTTTCTCCTCGCTGTACTGGTCCCTCTGTGTGGCGGAGCCTCCAGGCTTCTTAGACCAAGGGACCTGAAATCCCTCGCGAGTTGGTTCTCTGCTGCTGGGCTTGATAACCCGGGGCCGCCTCGGACCCCAATGTCCGGTTAGATTGGTTCTCTGCCTGGACCGGCTCTCGTCGCCTCTGTCCCTGGCTTGCAGTTTCTCCTCTGCCTCACGGACTCCTCAGCTGCTGCTGACCTGTCCCTCTTCTCTGAGAACCCTTCTGGTCACTTCAGAAGTGGGTTCTGGTCTCTCTAACCCTGCCCCAGTTCCAGCTTTTATAGGGCAGCCTGCTCCCCCTACTGGCCTGGGACAGGAGGTGCTGCATGCTAATTGTCCCTAACCAGGGAACCTCCCTCCTGCTCTCAGACACAGCCTTCAATATTTGTGGCATCCAGGCCTGGTGTGACACAATTACCATCAACCATTACTGGGGGCGGTGGTAGAGGCAAGGGCTCAAGAGGTTCCACATATTTTTTCAGTAAGGACCTATGGAATACGTTGTGCACTTTAAGGGCCTGAGGAAGTTCAAGATGAAATGCTGCTGGGTTAATGATGGTGGTTATTTTATAGGGATGAAATAAACCTAGGTCCCAGCTTCCAAGAAGGAACTTTCAATCATATATTCCTGGTAGACAACCACACAAGTCATTCACATTCAGGTCCGTACCTGGTAAGCGTTTTCTGTCAGCCATACCTTTATACTTGTCTCCCATGATCTTTAAATTACTCAGCACACCCTACCATACCGAGGAGAGCGACAAAGCAAACCGTTCCTTATCAGGAACTCCTGAAGCTCCTCCCCCACTAAAGGTACCAAACTGTGGGTGATAACCGTATGCACCGAAGAATGGTGACCTGCCAGTGGATTCTTGACGATAATTATTAATGTTGGTATCATATAGTTTGGCCTGCATAAAATCTAAAGTATGATAAAGACCAAACTAATTCAGCAGACACAAAATTTTATTATCCTTAAATACACATACAAACATACAATTGATAAAAAAGCACCTCCAAACTGTGAGGGACACTAGGTTGCATCTGACCTGAGGTGTATGTTCACATAAGATATGCTGCTACTCTTAGGTATAATGGAATATGAGTATTCTCCCACACATTAATCATTAAGCAAGTGCTAAAATGGTAATCAAATGATATATAGTAATAACATACCGTAGCAAAACCTCAATATTGGAAGGTTTTTTTTTATCATTTGTATGTTTGTATGTGTATTTAACGATAATAAAATTTTGTGTCTGCTGAATTAGTTTGGTCTTTATCATACTTTAGATTTTATGCAGACCAAACTATATGATACCAATGTTTACATATTGTCAGCAACTCTATTGGAGTCTGTAGGACGATTATGGTTATTTGATTATAATTGTATCCTTTCTCTGTTTAAACAGATAGTCCCAAGTGTAGTGCCTATGGATTTGAAAGCCAGAGAACTCTTATGGCTCACTAAGGCCTCCGATTTGTTTAAGTCAAGCACCTCCACTGTTTTTAATTAAACCACATCTAGTCATAAAGAAATCATACGTAAATATAGAAATGCATTGCAAAAAAAGACCAAAATATGGTGGACAAGAGCCACATTAGAGAATTATCTCAAATGCAAAGTTATCCCTAGGGGTCTTAGGGTTCAACTTTTCCCTACGTTTGATTTGGACAATGAGGATCTGGTGACTGAGGGTGGAAGGCAGAGGAAAAGGACAGCTGCACCCCAGTTGAGAACAGAATGCCTTCCAGAACTTGGAAACAAACTGGGTCCCCCGATCTGACACCACATCAGAGGGAATCCCGTGAAGCTTCACGATCTCATTTATGAACACCTGAGCAAGTGTCTTGGCATTTGGAAGTGCAGGCAATGCGACAAAATGATCCATTTTACTGAACCTATCTACTACCACCAAAACCACCGTTTTGCCTGCAGAAACAGGTAGGTCAGTAATAAAAGTAATAGGATGGACAGCCCCCTCCAACCAATTTGCCAATTTGATCTCCAAAAAAGTTCCCTATTACCCACGTCATAATTTCTCTCAGCCGAAGACAATTTTTTAGAAAAGAAGGCGCATGGACGCCATTTACCAGGAGACGAACCCTGAGACAATACAGCCCCAACCCCGACATCCGATGCATCAACCTCCACAATAAAGGGTTGAGAAACATCGGGTTGACTGAATATAGGTGCAGTGGCAAAATGATTCTTTAAGGAACAAAAAGCCTGGAGGGAAGCAGCCGACTATTTGGAAAAATCAGACCCCTTTTTAGTCATGTCAGTAAGGGGTTTCACTTTAACAGAGTAATTTTGGATAAATTTCCAGTAAAAATTAGTAAAGCCCAGAAAACGTTGTAGAGCCTTCAGGTTCTCGGGACATTCCCAGTCAAGGACTGCACGGATCTTCTCCGGATCCATCCGAAAACTCGAAGATGACAACAAGTACCCCAAAAACTGCACCTCCTTGTTACGGGTCCGGGTGGTGGAACCTCTGTGCTTCGGTGCAAGGAGGGACGAGAGGGGCGTGACTAAGTGCCTACTCGGCCTGACCAAGGCCACACGGCGGCTTAGTCGACTCCGTGAACCAGGGAGGGACTGGGCAGGTGGACCAGGTGCCACTCTGCGACCGACCTTGTGTGAGAGCAGGTGACTCCTACGGGTCAGATGGCAGGAACTGACCGTTACAGCGGATGAGCAAGGCAGGAAGGCTGATGGGTGGTCCGGGTAGATAAGCAGGCTGGTTCGGCAGATAGCCAGATGGGTGCTCCAGGTAAGCAAGCAGGCGGGCACGGCAGGTAACTGGCCGGTGCTCCAGGTAGGCAGGCTGGTGGGCACGACAGGTAACAGGCAGGTGCTCCAGGTAGGCAGACTGGCGGGCACGACAGGTCACAGGCAGGTGCTCCAGGTAGGCAGGCTGGCAGGCACGGCAGGTTACAGGCAGGTGCTCCTGGTAGGCTGGCTGGCAGGCACAACAGGTAACAGACAGGTGCTCCAGGTAAGTAGGCTGGCGGACACAACTGTAGACAGACTGGAGGACAGAACTGTTAGACAGGCTGGCGGGCTGGACTGACAGACAGACTGGCGGGCAGGACTGACAGGCAGCGGGACCTGAGGGCTGGAGCAAGTGCTAGCACACGGAACAACAACCTTGCACAGGCACCTCCATTTTGGTGCCTGTGCAAGGTTGTTGGAGGAGGTTCCTTATATAGGGAAAGTCCTCCGGCCATTGGCCAGGGACTCTATAGGACAGTGCGCGGCTCCTTTAAGAGGGAGGGAGCACGCGCTTTCCCTAACCACAGTGCCCGGGAAGCTGCGCACGGTGCGCGCCACAGCAGCAGGGGAGCTGGGAGACGCCGGACCTGGACCGTGGCGGTGAGAGGAACGGCGTCTCTGCCCGGCAGGAGGCAGAGATGCCAATGCTACAGTACCCCCACCTTTACACCCCCTCTTCTTTAGGTCCGATTGATTTGGTTCAGAACCTCGAACGGACCGATGAACCGCGGACCCAACTTATAGGAAGGTATCTTGAGACGAACATATTTGGAGGAAAGCCAGACCTTGTCTCCCGATGGAATTGAGGCAGATCCAGACGTCTCTTATCAGCATGTCTCTTCATCCGCTCGGAGAGCTGAAGAAGTGCAGATCTAGTGTCTTCCCAAATAGCCGAAAATTCGTGGACCAGAGACTCCGCGGCAGGGTTGTCCACTGAAGAAGAGACGGGAAACGAAATCTGGGGGTGTTGACCGTAGACCACAAAGAACGGGGATTTCTAAGAAGACTCGCTCTCATGGTTGTTATAGGAGAACTCGGCCCAGGGCAACCGCTCAACCCACTCGTTATAGTGAGCGTTGACAAAGTGCCGAAGAAACCTGGTAAGGACCTGGTTGATACGTTCCACTTGACCATTGGATTGAGGATGATAAGCAGAGGAGAAATCCAAGGAGACATCTAGCAGCTTACACGTAGCTCTCCAGAAGTGCGAAGTGAATTGAACCCCGCAATCAGAGACAATGTGGAGGGGTAGGCCATGAAGACGAAAGATGTGATGGATGAAGTCCTTAGCCAGCACAGATGCAGACGGAAGACCAGGCAGAGGGATGAAGTGGGCCATTTTAGAAAAGCGGTCAGCGACCACCCAAATGACAGTACAACCGGCAGAAACAGGGAGATCAGTAGTGAAGTCCATTGCTATGTGTTGCCACAGAGCGGAAGGCACGGGAAGAGGAAGGAGACGGCCGGAAGGAAGGTGCCTTGGAACCTTGTTACGGGCACAGTAGGAACAAGCCACGCCGAAGTCATCAACATCCTTGCGCAGGGAAGGCCACCAGTAATGTCGGGCGATGAGCAGAAAGGTCTTCCTCTGGCCAGCATGACCGGCTAATTTGGATGAATGGCTCCAGAGTAGAACCTTCTTACGATCCAGAACCGCTACAAATGTCTTACTGGGTGGAAGATGAGACAGGTCAAACGGAGCCACAGTCGTTACTTTGGAGGGGTCAATGATATGTAGAGGCTCCTCCTCTTGGTTGGAAGACAGGAATGAGCGGGATAGAGCATCAGCCTTAATGTTCTTCTCCGCCGGGTGTTAATGCAGAGTGAACCGGAATCGGGCAAAGAATAGAGACTACCTGGCCTGGCGCAGATTTAGTTTTTGGGCGTTCTGTAAATAAGCGAGGTTTTTGTGGTCAGTGTAGATGACCACCGGGTGCAGAGCCTCCTCCAGCAAGTAGCGCCACTCCTTCAGCGCTAATTTGATGGCCAGCATCTCACGATCTCCTATGGAGTAGTTGCGCTCGGACGAGGAGAAGAGCTTGGAGAAGAAGCTGCAGGTTACCATTCTCCCTGACGAGGATTTCTGGGTGAGCACCGCTCCGGAGGAGGATGCATCAACCTCCAGGAAGAACTGCCTGTTGCAATCCGGATGGTGTAGCACAGCAGCAGAGGAGAAGGCTTGTTTTAGGGAGATGAAGGCCTCCTCCGCTTCAGAAGTCCATTCCCTGTGATTTGCTCCTTTATGGGTGAGTGCGGAGATGGGAGCAGTCCGGGGGGAGAAATGAGGACTGAAGAGGCGGTAATAATTTGCGAAGCCCAGGAATCGCTGAATCGCCTTCAACCCTTCCGGTCAGGGCCACTTTAAGACAGCAGAGACCTGATCGGGATCCATCCGCAGACCAGTCTCGGAGATTATATAGCCCAGGAATGGTAGGGAGGTCTGCTCAAAGAGGCATTTCTCGAATTTAGAGTATAGGCGATTCTGCCGGAGCCTTAACAGAACCTGACGAACATCCCTCCGGTGTGAGGGTGTGAGGGCAGATCCGGAGAGAAGACCAAGATATCGTCCAGATACACCACCATGCAAGAATACAGGAGATCACGGAAGATGTCTTTAACCAGCTCCTGGAAGACGGCTGGAGCATTACAGAGACCAAAGGGCATCACGCGGTATTCGTAGTGACCGTCCCGGGTGTTGAATGCCGTCTTCCACTCGTCTCCCTGGCGGATCCGGACCAAATTGTACGCCCCACGAAGATCGAGCTTGGTGAAGATCTTCGTGCCTTTAAGGCGGTCAAACAGCTCCGAGATGAGAGGCAGGGGGTGCTTATTTTTTATGGTAATCTGGTTAAGACCCCTGTAATCGATACAGGGACGTAGAGATCCATCCGCAGACCAGTCTCGGAGATTATATAGCCCAGGAATGGTAGGGAGGTCTGCTCAAAGAGGCATTTCTCGAATTTAGAGTATAGGCGATTCTGCCGGAGCCTTAACAGAACCTGACGAACATCCCTCCGGTGTGAGGGTGTGAGCATTACAGAGACCAAAGGGCATCACGCGGTATTCGTAGTGACCGTCCTGGGTGTTGAATGCCGTCTTCCACTCGTCTCCCTGGCAGATCCGGACCAAATTGTACGCCCCACGAAGATCGAGCTTGGTGAAGATCTTCGTGCCTTTAAGGCGGTCAAACAGCTCCGAGATGAGAGGCAGGGGGTGCTTATTTTTTATGGTAATCTGGTTAAGACCCCTGTAATCGATACAGGGACGTAGAGAGCCGTCTTTCTTGACGAAGAAGAATCCTGCTCCAGCCGGAGAGGTAGATTTCTGGATAAATCCCCAGCGACAAGGAGTAGATACGCCCGCGGGGAGGAGAAGCACCAGGTACCAGGTCGATGGGGCAATCATGCGGCCTATGAGGTGGTAGTGTCTCTGCTTCCTTTTTGTCAAAGACGTCCGCATAGGACCAGTAGGGTGCCAGCAGACCAGGTAGATTAGCCGGAGTAGACAGGGGTCGAGCTGGACGAACCCGAACCAGACAGGATTCATGGCATTCCTGACCCCAAAGGAGCACTTCACCAGATCTCCAATTCAGGACGGGTTCATGTCTTTGTAACCAGGGTAGACCAGGATTGACAGGCAGCGGGACCTGAGGGCTAGAGCAAGTGTTAGCACACGGAACAACAACCTTGCACAGGCACCTCCATTTTGGAGGAGGTGCCTTATATAGGGGAAGTCCTCCGGCCATTGGTCGGGGACTCTATAGGACGGTGCGCGTGGCTCCTTTAAGAGGGAGGGAGCACACGCCCTAAGCACAGTGCCGGGAAGCTGCGCGCGGTGCGCGCCACAGCAGTGGGGAGGCAGGGAGGCGCCGGACCTGGACCGCCCGGCAGGAGACAGAGATGCCGATGCTACACTCCTGAACAGCGAAAACACATTTTTCTAGTTTGGCATAAAGTTTGTTATCCCTTAATATCTGGAGCACCTGCTTAACATGTCCTCGATGAGTCTCAAAATTAGGTGAGTAAACCAAAATTGTCCAGATAGACCACCACAAACCTCCCCACCAAATGATGGAAAATATAATTTATGAAATGCTGGAATACCACAGGTGCATTGGTCAAACCAAAAGGCATACCCAGACTCTCCAAATGTCCTTCCAGGGTATTGAATGCTGTGTTCAATTCGTCCCCTTCTCTGATTCTAACCAGGTTGTAGGCTCCCCTAAAATCCAACTAGGAGAATAACTTAGCTCCCACAACCTGACTGAACATATCAGGAATCACAGGAAGAGAGTATGGATCACGGATGGTAATTTGATTTAATTCCCGGAAATCTAAAGTGGGACTTAGACCGCCATCTTTTTTCTTCACATAAGCACGATGAGGAGGCAAATCCTGACACCCCCTCTCAGAAAAAATGTTCTCAAAACCAGACAGAAAAGCAGGTAATATTTCCGTAGAGACCGTAGCAAGGGAAATCTCTAAACAGTTCTCGTGGCAGTAATCTCCCCATTCAATAATCTCACCGGTTTGCCAATCCACCAATGGATTATGTTTAACAAGCCAAGGGATACCCAAGACAATCGGTGTGGGAAGATTGTCCAGAACATAGCAAGGGATTATTTCACAATGAACTGACCCCACCCTCAGTTTTACTTTATATACAATCTGAGTATATGCTTTCTGTGAAAGTGGCGCCAAGTCAATGGCAAAGATGGAAATAGGTTCAGCTAAAGCACAGCAAGCAAGACCATGAGTTTTCACAAACTCAGCATCAACCATGCTGAATCCAGCTCCACTGTCAACAAACACAGAAATTTTCTCGGTTTTGCTCTCTAGCACCACCTCTGCTGTCAGGACAAAGCGGGAATTGCAGTTTTGCCACAAATGCACCCCTTGTTTATTCAACTGCAGACTACCAAGAGTTAATCGAGTCTCCTTTTGTTTAGGAATTGAAGGACAGGTCCCAACAAACTGTCCCTTTTTCCCACAAAAAAACTATACGCCTTTTTTCTTGCGAATCTCTGGGGAGATGTATGATGTAGAGACACCCCCTAACTGCATTGGTTCCCCCACCTCCCCAGGACTGATTCATCCCCAGACCGCTTTCCCGGCAGAGGTACACAACCCCGTGAAGAAGGCCCCAGAGAAGGTGGTCTCACCCGTCTATCCCGAAGGCGTCTATCAAGACATATGGCCAACGACATGGCAGCCTCCAAGGACTGAGGGGTTTCATATACTGCCAAGGCATCTTTCAACCTTTCCGTAAGCCCCTCTCAAAATTGACTTATAAAGGCTGAGACTTTCCATTTGGAATCCATTGCCATCTACGGAATTCCGAACTGTACGTTTCCACTGACCGATTCCCCTGCTGAAGGCGACGTAGCCTAGACTCAGCCAAGTCGACTCGGTCAGGGTCATCATAGATAAGGGCCAGAGTCCCGAAAAACCGATCCACAGACTGGAGACAAACCGAGTCCTGCGGTAACGAAAACGCCCATGACTGAGGATCTCCCTGCAATAGAGAGATCACAATACCAATCCGTTGCTCCTCATTTCCAGAGGAATAGGGACAAAGTTTAAAATACAGTTTTCAGGCCTCCTTGAATACAAAAAACTTTGGGTTCAGGCTGGACAGGCCTACCCGCAGAGACCCCCACATTGGCGACCTGTAGCCGCTGATGCTGCTGCTGTACCTCACCGCGGAGGTCATTCACCTCCATAGACAGTCTGTGCAGCCGCTCTGCGAGCTCTGCAACTGAACCCATACCAAGGGAGAAAGGAAAACAAAAACATACAGAATGTCAGTTGTTGTTTTTTTTTCTTTTTCCTTTTCAAAATGTGCTCGGCCAGCGATAAAATCACGCAGTGTGTGGGAAAGACTTAGTGCAACTCAGAGGGAAGAGAGAAAGGGAGCCCAGATACTAGGGAAAGGGGGGAGTGGAGACCTCCTAGTCTGGTCTAGTGTCACCCTGTCTCAACTACCATCCCTATATTGGCTGTTCACCAATCGCCGCACGCATACCTCTCCCTGACTTTCCCTGGCGTATGGCTAAGGCTAGGGAAGAGAAGAGATGAGCACTAGTCAAATCTCCACTAAACTCTATAGACAACAAGGGTAGACAAACGGGGGGGATTGCTTAGCTTTAGACGACTCCAGCCAAATGTGCACATGGCCTCAAGCTCCAGCGAGAACAAAGTACTGCTCTTGCTAAAGCCTCACAGGTAGTAATGAATATCGCCGGCACCTCCCTCTCAGACACACCAGGTATTTATACACTCAGGCCAGGGAGCTAATTAGCCAGAGGGAGGTAGCTGCTGGGTCCTAGAGACAGCAAGTGACGCGCCCCTGGGCTTGTGTCGCGCTGCGCTGCGCATGCGGGAGCTTACCCGGAGCCGGATCTGTGGAGGGTTGTAGTCTCGTGGCGGTGACCCGGTCCGTGCCCAGGGAGTCAAACTTTACGGCAGTCCATTAGTAGTAAATGGTTGATGACTACGCCACCCGTTGAGTGCAGCCAGGGGGCTGCTGCTGCAGGGCAGACCGCTGAGGCCGATGGTGGGATTGTGCAGCGTGATAGTATAACCCCCAACGGGAGGGGTATGGCCTCAGGGCAGCCGACGTGGATGATGGGGGTAGCAGGAACCACTCAGAGACGGTACGGTGTAGTTCAGGGTCTTTACTGGTAACAACAAAAGACCCTCCCGGAGTACTTGCTAGCGGATGGGGCCTGGTCAGTCCTTGAGCAGATGGGATCTCCCCTGGCCAGGCGTAGTTGTAGGCCTCCCAAACTGACTGTACTCTTCTGGCTACCTTGCTAGGAGCTGATGTAAGTAGCCCACGTCCCTGAGTGTACCGTGTGGTGCTCACCCGTATGGCCGGTGACTCGGGGCCTTCTAATGGCTTCCGCTCCACGATGGCGGTGCTGGTCCCACGCGTGTGACCGTGCCTTCGGGCTTCTGGGCCAGAGGACCTGAAATCCCCTGCCTGACGGATTCTGCTGCTGGGTAGGAATTAGTCCCCACAGCCTCGGACTCCGGGTCCGGTAAAAGCCTTCTTAGTCAGGGCGAACTCTGCAGCTGCCAGCCCCTGACTCCTTGTAACTGCTGTTTCTTCCTATGCTGTCTCTACTTCTTCTCTTCTTCTACTCACTCACCCTGCCTCAGCCCCAGGTTTTTATAGGGGAAGTTCTTCCCCTCCCAAGACTGGGCAGGAGGTGTGGCATGCACAGGATCCCTGACCAAAGGACCTCCCACCTGCTCTCAGACATAACATTACGTTACTGTGGCAACCAGACCCCTGGGGTGTCACATTCCCCCCTAGTAAAATTTAGTACTCCGGGACTAAACACATTATAGAAAAACATAACAAGGTAAAAACAACAACACTAAAATACAATAAGGAAACACAATAAGATGGTCACGGCGTATCCGCAACCGGGTGCAGTCTTTGAAGAAAAGCAAAGGTGTCCATTTCACCGAAACAGGGAGACGTAACCAGGTAGGGGTCTGTTCTACCCCGAGTCCTTGACAGTCTTTAGTCCATCCTGGGTTACGCTCCAACTATGTACAAGGATTCCCGGTAAATCCACCAAGGATTCCTAAAAACAACTAGAAACACAAAATTACACACAAGCAACTATAGACAGGTAAACATACAAAATAGATTAAACATTTAGATCCTCCAACGTGCGGGTAACTGGCCTCTAGTGGCCCTAGTGGACCTACGGAGCTGACTGTCTGGCCCTGAACTACAGGGTGTAGGAGCTGTCAAGGGTAAACTGGGCAGCTGTCTACCGGCTCTTTGTCTCACTAGGGATACGACAGGCTCACTATAAGCAGAGGGTTGATTCTCCTGTTCTGCTTGTGTGGAGTCTTCTGCCTCCTGGACCGGCTGTTCTTCCAGCTCTACCCGTTGCTCCGTAGGTTCTTGGGATGATGGTTGGAGGAAGGTGAGTACGGGTACCACAACTGCACCATTGACTTGAGTCCAAGACCGAGGGAAGTCCCCGAGCACGGTACTAACCATATCTTCCCTTTCCTCTACGGGTCGATGGTCTTCTTGTTCCTCTTCAGGGTTCCTCAGTTGTTCGGGACACTTCTTCAGGTGGTCCCGGGATACAATGGCTGTGGTTTCCCCTCCGTCTTTACTGATGGTACAGACCTTCGGGTTTTCGTGGCTTGAGGGCAGTACGGTGTACGGGTCCTTCTCCCACTGGTCGTCCAACTTGTGGAGCCGTCTCTTCCTCTTCAAGACCTGCTCTCCGGGTACCAGGGGAACAGCGGGAGCATACTGGTTGTATGTCTTCTCTTGTCTTTCCCTAGCCTGACAGAGACTTCGCTCCACGCTCTCTTGTACTCTCCGGTACTGCTGCTGCCTCTCTGTGTCCCAGTCTGTTTCTGGTGAAGTGTCCTCGGGTGTCAGGACTCCCATTTCCAGGTCAACAGGTAACTTACCAGGTCTTGCCCTCATTAGGTAAGCCGGGGTACAGTTGGTGGAACCTACCGGGATGTGGTTGTATAGGTCCACCAGATCGGGCAACTTCTCAGGCCACAGACTGCGTTCTTCCAGGGGCAATGTTTTTAGAAGATCCATTACCACCTGGTTCATTTTTTCACAAAGTCCATTAGTTTGCGGATGGTAGGGTGTCGTCCTTATCTTCCGGCAGCCATACAGATTGCAGAATTCCTGGAAGACCTCCGCTTCAAAGGCAGGTCCCTGGTCCGTCAGCACTTGGTCCGGGTACCCGTGTGGACGGCAGAAGTGCTGCTGGAAGGCTCTAGCTGCTGTTTGAGCCGTTAAGTCCTTGACGGGGACGACAACCAAGAACCGGGAGTAATGATCCACGATGGTTAACGCGTAGACGTAGCCACTTCTGCTTGGGGTCAGTTTTACATGATCCAAGGCTACCAGTTCCAACGGTTGCCGGGTGACGATGGACTGCAGGGGAGTCTTCTGGCTGGCCCGGTCCTTCCTTCTCAGATTGCACGGGCCACAGTCTCTGCACCACTTCTCGATGGTTCCCCTCATGCCTACCCAGTGGAACCGCTCGCGCAGCAGGAACTCCAGCTTTTTCCACCCGAAGTGTCCAGCTCCGTCGTGGTATGCCTCCATCACCATGGCTGCGTCTCTTCGGGGCACCACTACTTGCCAGAGTAGTTCATGCGTCCGGGAGTTGACCATTCTGCGGCACAACTTCCCCTTGTAAAGGAATAGTCGACTCTTCTCCGCCCATAGTTGTTTGGCTTCCTCCGGAGCGTCTGGTTCAAGGCGAGCCTCCGGCCGAGTCAGCATCTCCTTCACCAGTCGGACGGCAGGGTCGCTGTCTTGCGTTTCCGCCCAGTTGTAGTGGGGTAAGGGGTTCAACGTAGCAGCCTGCTTACCCCTTACCCGGTGGGAATACTGAATAGTCCCATGACGGTGGAACGCAGGGAGTTCAACTTCTTCCAGTCCCTCCGGATCTTCTCCTTCGTCCGGCAGGTTGGGCATCCTGGACAGGGCGTCCGCGTTAGTATTGGAGCGTCCTGCCCGGTATTTGATTGTGAACTCGTAGTTGGACAGACGGGCCATCCACCTCTGCTCCAGGGCACCGAGTCTTGCCGTGTCCAGGTGTGTCAACGGGTTGTTATCCGTGTATACGGTGAACCGGGAAGAAGCGAGGTAATGCCTAAAGCGCTCGGTGACTGCCCATACCACGGCCAGGAACTCTAGCTTAAATGAGCTGTAATTCTCGGGGTTCCTTTCGGTGGGTCGCAGTTTTCGGCTGGCATAGGAGATTACTCGTTCTCTCCCCTGCTGAATCTGGGACAGTACGGCTCCTAGCCCGATGTTACTGGCGTCGGTGTAGAGGATGAAGGGCTGGCTATAGTCCGGGTACGCCAAGATTTCATCCCCCGTGAGGGCCATCTTCAGCTGGTGGAAGGACTCTTCTTCTAGCTCTTCCCATTTGAAGGGCGGCTTCTGGTTCTTGGCCTTCCGGGACTGGCCTATCAGGAGGTCCTGCATAGGCGCTGCCTTTTTGGTGAAACCGGGAATAAACCTTCGGTAGTAGCCTACCAACCCTAGGAACTGCCGCACTTCTTTTACGCTGGAGGGGCTTGGCCATCCCTTAATTGCGGTGATCTTATCGGGGTCGGGAGCCACTCCGTCAGCGCTCACCACGTGTCCCAGGTATTGCACCTTTGGTTTCAGGAGGTGACACTTGGAGGGTTTCACCTTTAGGCCGTAACTCGCCAGAGCTTCGAACACCTCCGCCAGGTGTTTCAGGTGGTCCTCATAAGTTTTGGAGTATACGATGACATCGTCCAGGTACAACAGGACCGTCTCGAAGTTTCTGTGGCCCAGACAGCACTCCATTAATCGTTGGAAGGTTCCTGGGGCGTTGCAGAGTCCGAACGGCATGCAGGTGAACTCGCTAAGTCCCATCGGGGTGGTGAATGCGGTCTTCTCCCGGTCCGCCTCTGCTACAGGAACCTGCCAGTACCCGCTAGTGAGATCGAAGGTAGAGAAGAAGTTAGCAGATCTTAAAGCAGCCAATGACTCCTCTATCCTTGGTAAGGGGTACGCATCCTTGTGTGTGATACGGTTGATTTTCCGGTAATCTACACACATCCTCATGGTGTTGTCTTTCTTTTTGACTAAAACTAGTGGGGCTGCCCAGGGGCTACAGCTATCCCGGATTACCCCAGCCTCCTTCATGTCTCTAAGCATCCCCTTGGCGTGTTGGTAATGTGCAGGGGGTACGGGTCGATACCTCTCTTTTATGGGAGGATGATCTCCCGTGGGGATGCGGTGTTCTACCCCCTTGACTCGCCCGAAGTCTAACGGGTGTTTACTAAACACTCTCTCATACTCTTGAACCACCCGATAGACTCCTTGTTTCTGATGTGAGGGAGTGGAGTCAGTACCCAGATGTAGTTGCTGACACCAGTCCTCCATGTCTTTCTTAGAGCCGTTACCTTCCTCCGGGTGAGATGGAGGCAAGGGTTCCACAGATTGTATAGAATTTTGATTAGTGGTATATAATTTGGCTAGCGTGGCATACCGGGGCAGGTACACTTCCCTCTCCCCGATATTTATTATGCGAACGGGCACCCTCCCATGGCGTACATTGACCACCCCCCGTGCTGTCAAAATGGTGGGCCTACTGTCTGAGTAAACTGGTTCTACCATTGCCTGGTAATCTCTACCTCTCAGACCAATAGCTGCCCGGCACCAAATCATCATTTCACTTTTTGGGGGCATGGCAATAGGAAAAGGGTCACACATTCTTACGCTACCAATCTCACCGCCGGAGAGTTCCACTTGTTGCCGTTGCATCAGTGCCCGGATCTCTTTCTGGAGCACCCGCTGCTCGCCGGAGCTGGCGTTTTTGGCAACCTGCTGTAAAAGGAAAATCACCTCTGCAAGACAATTTTCAATTACGTTAGTTCCTAGAGTTATTTTTGGGTGACTCTCATGTTTATCAATATCTACAATGATCAGTCCCTGTGCGGCCAGTTCGACTCTACCGATTTTGAGGGTCACCTCTTTAAATCCGATCTGTGGCACGGGCTGGCCATTGCTGGCGATGATACTCAAGTCGTCGTCAGGGTAGCGGGTAATATCCGAGTCATTCCAGTACTGCTTGAAGAGCACGTACGGGATGGTGGTGACCTGTGACCCGGTATCCAGTAGGGCACTCATGGGAATGCCATCCAGTACCACAGGCAAGACTGGACGTCCTCCCACATATCTGTCGCGCCAGTTCGATGGGCCTGGTGATCTTTTTCCTGGGGGTTGGCCCTCTACCCCAGGTTGTGCCCGTTTAAAGAACAGTACCTTTCCATATGTCCGGGTTGATTGCAGCGGCGGCAGATGGGTCGTCCGTCCTCGCTGTATCGGTCACTGGGTCTTCCTCTGGCCGGTGGGGTCCTCCTTGGTCGACGCCACGGGATGTCCTCCGGTCCGGATGCCAGCTGGATCTTCCCTGGGGTGGAAACCTGTAAAGACTGCACAGTTCGGGTTAGCGCAGCAACGCTCTTAACTAGCTCTTGGACCTGATGGTGTAGGTCTGGAGCCGGGTCATTGTCCAAAGCCTGCGCATCAGCTCCCACAGGCCCTGCCGACAAGGGCGCCGCCTCCTGGTGGTAAGTGATAGCTGGGCGCCTGTGGGTCACAACGCCACCCGGTGCTGGTTCTCGGAGCACCCGGATAGCTCTATCCTTGAACTGTGCAAAGTCCAGATGGGGATCCTGTAAGGCCATTGCCCGCAACTGGGTTCGGTGGGCATTGCAATATAAACCCTCTATAAATTGTTCAGTCAACAGCCTGTCCTCGTTTCCCACCCCATCAGGGTCGGTCTGCTTTATGGCCCTCAGGGCCTCTTGTAGGTTTAGTGCATAGTCCCTTATACTCTCATGCGCTCGCTGCTTGCACCCGTAGAATCTAAGCTTGATCTCGGCTGAGGTGCGGGTATCGAAGGTGTCCCTCAGCCGGGTTAGTATCTCTGCGACAGTCCTCCTCCCAGGTGGCCAAGATTTTACTTCTCTTTTGGCTGCCCCGGTTAGTTGGGCCACCAGGATGCTCACTTTTTGCTCTTCTGTGAGGGGGTACACCTGGAAGAGGCTATCCAGCTTTTCTCTAAAGTCATGCAGGGTATGTGACTCCCCTGAGTACTGGGGTAGCCAAGCTGCTCCCGGGATATATGGCATGGTGAAGGGCATAACTGCAGCAGCGGTGGCGCTGGCGGGGGTCGAGGTAGTGAAGCTCTCCTCCGTATCCGACATCTTCCTCCCCCCTAGCGGACCGTGGCCTACCTTGCGATGATCCTCTTCCGTAGGCCGCGGCTCCGCAGTGGATCGTCAGGGTTGAGGACCTTCCGTCGCGCTCCTGTGACGTCGGCGTCTGCTGGGCTCCTTCCAGGACCTTACGCAACGTCCGGACGTGAGGCGGGGCTTCAGTTCTCGCGCGCTTTCGGAGTCCACGCCCCTCTTCTTCCCGCGCGGCGTCCTCAAGATGGCGTCCAATGGCGGGAAAACTCCACGGATGGCGGGAAGAAGGTCGAAGATGGCGCCGGATGGCGGGAAAACTTCGCGGATGGCGGGAAGAAGGTAGAAGATGGCGCCGGATGGCGGGAAACCTTCACCACTGGTAAGTTTGAACAGTCTTTGCTTTTCAGGCACGCAGTACCCGGTGGTTGCGGGCACGAAATCCTGCCGACTACGCCAAAGTTGACGCGCCCCTGGGCTTGTGTCGCGCTGCGCTGCGCATGCGGGAGCTTACCCGGAGCCGGATCTGTGGAGGGTTGTAGTCTCGTGGCGGTGACCCGGTCCGTGCCCAGGGAGTCAAACTTTACGGCAGTCCATTAGTAGTAAATGGTTGATGACTACGCCACCCGTTGAGTGCAGCCAGGGGGCTGCTGCTGCAGGGCAGACCGCTGAGGCCGATGGTGGGATTGTGCAGCGTGATAGTATAACCCCCAACGGGAGGGGTATGGCCTCAGGGCAGCCGACGTGGATGATGGGGGTAGCAGGAACCACTCAGAGACGGTACGGTGTAGTTCAGGGTCTTTACTGGTAACAACAAAAGACCCTCCCGGAGTACTTGCTAGCGGATGGGGCCTGGTCAGTCCTTGAGCAGATGGGATCTCCCCTGGCCAGGCGTAGTTGTAGGCCTCCCAAACTGACTGTACTCTTCTGGCTACCTTGCTAGGAGCTGATGTAAGTAGCCCACGTCCCTGAGTGTACCGTGTGGTGCTCACCCGTATGGCCGGTGACTCGGGGCCTTCTAATGGCTTCCGCTCCACGATGGCGGTGCTGGTCCCACGCGTGTGACCGTGCCTTCGGGCTTCTGGGCCAGAGGACCTGAAATCCCCTGCCTGACGGATTCTGCTGCTGGGTAGGAATTAGTCCCCACAGCCTCGGACTCCGGGTCCGGTAAAAGCCTTCTTAGTCAGGGCGAACTCTGCAGCTGCCAGCCCCTGACTCCTTGTAACTGCTGTTTCTTCCTATGCTGTCTCTACTTCTTCTCTTCTTCTACTCACTCACCCTGCCTCAGCCCCAGGTTTTTATAGGGGAAGTTCTTCCCCTCCCAAGACTGGGCAGGAGGTGTGGCATGCACAGGATCCCTGACCAAAGGACCTCCCACCTGCTCTCAGACATAACATTACGTTACTGTGGCAACCAGACCCCTGGGGTGTCACACAAGCCTCTAAGAAGATGTCTGTAATGCCAAACGTGGAGATCTCCTGCAAGCAACTGCAGGGCGACTGTTTGTCACCTCTGACACACCCGTGACAGGATGTAAATGTTTATTTGTGATATAGACTTTGTCTCATCAGTACTATGGTTCCTGTTTGGTCTGCAGTCTGATCATGGCTGGTAGTGATAACTCTCCATATAACTCCTTAACTTTATTAACGACTTGTTGGGAGTTATAGATTCATGCAATAAAAATGTTTTTGGGGCTGACCTGATATTGTAATTAATCATAGAAACATAGAAAGGTTGAGTTGGAAGAGACCTCCAAGGTCATCTGGTTCAACCCCCTGCAGGATTCACTAAATTATCTCAGACAGATGTCTGCCCAGCCTCTGTTTGAAGACTTCAATTGAAGGAGAACTCACCACCTCTCATGGCAGCCTGTTCCACTCGTTAATCACCCTCACTGTCAAAAAGTTTTTTATAATATCTAATCTGTATCTTCTCCTATACAGTTTCACCCCATTACTTCTAGTCTTTCTTTGTGCAAATGAGAAAAAAGCTGATGCCTCTACAGTGTGGCATCCCTTCAGATATTTGTAGACAGCTATTAAGTCTCCTCTCAGTCTTCTATTTTGCAAGCTAAATATTCCCAAATCCTCTAATCAGTCCTCATAGGACATTGTTTGCAGACCGGTCACCATTCTAGTCGCTCTTCTCTGAACATGCTCCAGTTTCTTCATGTCTTTTTTAAAATGTGGTGCCCAGAACTGGACACAGTATTTCAGATGAGGTCTGTCCAAAGAGGAGTAGAGGATGATAATTACTTCACGTGATCTAGACTATGCTTCTGTTAATGCAACGCAGAATTGTTTTTGCCTTTTTTGCTGCTGCGTCACACTGTTGACTCATGTTCACTCTGTGATCCCATTCTGTATATGTTTTTTTCATTTTTCCTGCCCAGATGTAGGACTTTGCATTTCTCCCTATTAAAAACCATTCCGTTAGTTGCTGCCCACAGTTCCAGTTTGTTTATATCTTTTTGAATCTCCTCTCTCTCTTCACTTGTATTAGCTATCCCTCCTAGCTTTGTGTCATTAGCAAATTTAATCAGCTCACCCTCAATTTCTTCATCTAAATCATTGATAAAGAAATTGAACAACACAGGGCCCAATCGCCATACTAAACTTTGCAGTCATATACTGGTGGCTGTTCTTGTGTTCTATTCATGTACTGATGGTGGTTCTGGTGTTGTATACATGTACTGATGATGGTTTTAATGATATACTCCTGTACTATTGGTTATCCTGGTGATGTATTCATGTACTTTTATGGTTCTGGTAATATATTAATGCAGTGGTTGTTTTGGTATTGCATTCATGCACTGATGGTGGTTCTGATTATATACTCATATATTGATGGTAGTAGCATAGCTATCGGGGGGCAGAGGGTGTGGTCGACCCAGGTCCCGCACTCAGAGGAACCCACCTGGTGCTACACTACCCTTAATTGTATACAGTTAAGCCCCACGGTAGAGCAGGGATCTCCCTGCACTACTGTTTTCCGATCTGTAGACCACAGGTCGCTTTAAGGGTGCAGTCTGCAGAACGGCTGCAGTGCCGACACATGCAGAGGACTTCAGAGTCAAGGCGCAGTGACATCATTGCACTGCGACCCTGATGTACTGTGCATGCACTGGCATGATGAGAGTGTGTTGGTCTGCCCGGGCCTCACCGTGAATTCATTGGAATCCTGGATTAGGTAAGTATATGATTTTTTTTATTTTAATAAAAGCTTGTGAGGGCTACATAAACAGTGAGGGACCATGAAACAGTGTGGGGGGGCCTCATATATTAAAGGGATTACTGGGGTCCTCACACATTATAGGTACTACTGGGACCCTCATACATTATAGGGACTACTGGGGCCCTCATATACTATAGGGACTACTGTGGCCCTCATACATTATAGAGACTACTGGGGGGCCCTCCTACATTATAGGGAATACTGGGGCCCTCATGCATTATAGGGACTACTGGGCCCTGATATATTATAGGGACTACTGTGGAGGCCCTTATAAAGTGTGGGGGACCGTTATACAGTTTGGAGGCTAATGTGGGGCCCATTATACAGTATAGGAGCTAATGTGGGGGCCATTTTACATTTTGGGGGTTAATGTGAAGGCCATTTTACAGTTTAGGGCTTACTGTGGGGGCCATTATACAGTGTGGGAGTTAATGCGGGACCATTATACAGTGTGGGAGTTAATGCAGGACCATTATACAGTGTGGGTGCTACTGTGGGGGCCATTATACAATGCGAGGGCTTCTGAGGGGGTCATTATACTATGTTTTGGGGGAGCAGTGAGAACATCATACTGTGTATAGCGGAGCTGTGGGCCCCCCATACTGTGTATAGAGGAGCTGTACATTGGGGGACTCAGTGGACATTATTAAATGTTAACTGGGCACTTAATATGCATTATTGTTATAGGGGAACTCAGTGTATTGTGTCCATCAAAGAGGCAAAATGTTGACCGTTTTTTCTAGGGCATTTGCACAAGCGATTAATATCTTCTAGGGGGCAATTTTACCATCTAGAGGGCACAAAAGAGGCATTATTACTATGCTAGGGGCACAGTGGTGGGCATTATTATGTGGGGCAGTAAGAGGAGTGCTGTTATTGTGCCAAACAGCAGGTGCAGTATTAGGGACACATACGGAAGCAGCAGCTCAGTATTGGGGTGACAACAGGATGTGGAGTTTGTGCAGGTTGGGAATAGATGAGGACGGTGCAGGAAATGTGAGAAGTCATATGTGTTTTTGTTGTAATCTCTGCAGATGAGTTATGGCTGGAGAAGTTGTGTTGGTCTGGGCCACATGGAAAAGACATGAAAAATGAACGACTACCTCAGAAACAACGCCAGCTGTAAGTCACCGTCTACAACTGTATTGTGATCACTTGTATGTTCTGCAGGACTGTTATCTACCACTATATGTCAACATATGGCTATAATATCAGTGTGCCATCATAGTTGTAGTTAGGGTTACCGGTTAGGGGCCCACTCAGATGTTTCGTCCCTCCCTGAGCTGAACCCCTAGCTGAGCCTCTGATGATGGCAATGGGGGTTCTTGTGTTGTAATTCAAAAAATCTTGTCAATATTGCTTGGCTAGTGTTTCCAAAAAATGTCCTGTCCTTGAGCCTTCACAGTACATGAAAGAAAAAGGCTGTAACACCTAAAAGGGTTCAATTTATAATTGCTTTTATATAGTATTAGTATCCAACAGACAGATGCCAATGCTACGTTAAAGGATGATAATACACTGTGTTCCAAATTATTATGCAAATAAAATTTTCTCAGATTTTCCCAAATTACCTATATGAATTGCAGTCATTGTAATTTTCCAGTCAAATAACTATTAGAGTACAATTGAAAGGTTTTTGTACAAACTGCCTATGATAACAGTATATTTTTTTAAAAAAAATAAAAAACTCAAACTGCACTCAAAATGCATGTTCCAAATTATTATGCACAGCAGAGTTTTCAACCTTTTCATTTTAATAAAGAACAAAAAAATGGTCATTTTTGAATTTATAAGCATTAGCAGGTTATTACAAACTGAAATCAAACAGTTTTCAACTCAAAACTTTATTCTAGGTGATGTTACATTTGCGCATAGGACCCCTTGTTTGAAAGGAGCTTCTGAACTCTCTCGTCCATTGAATTTGTCAGGTTTTGGATGGTTTCTGCTTTAATTGTTTTGCATGAGGACAGAATGCCCTCCCAAAGCTGTTGCTTAGATGTGAACTGCCTCCCGCCATCATAGACACTCCTTTTGATGATGCTCCAGAGGTTCTCAATGGGGTTGAGGTCAGGGGAGCATGGGTGCCACACCATAAGTTTGTCCCCTTTTATGCCCATAGCAGCCAGAGATGCAGATGTGTTATGTGCAGCATGAGATGGGGCATTATCATGCATGAAAATGATCTTGCTGCGGAATGCACAGTTCTTCTTCTTGAACCATGGAAGGAAGTGCTGTTTGAGAAAATCAACATACATTATGGAGTTCATCTTTACCCCTTCAGGGATCCTAAAAGGGCCGACAATCTCTCTCCCCATGATTCCAGCCCAAAACATTACTCCACCTCCTCCTTGTTAGCGCAGTAGCCGTGTTTGCATGGGGTGTCCATTAACCAGCCATCCTCCACTTCATCCATCTGGACCATCGAGATCATTTCATGCATGATAATGCCCCGTCTCATGCTGCACATAACACATCTGCATCTCTGGCTGCTATGGGCATAAAAGGGAACAAACTTATGGTGTGGCACCCATGCTCCCCTGACCTCAACCCCATTGAGAACCTCTGGAGCATCATCAAAAGGAGTGTCTATGATGGCGGGAGGCAGTTCACATCTAAGCAACAGTTCTGGGAGGGTATTCTGTCCTCATGCAAAACAATTAAAGCAGAAACCATCCAAAACCTGACAAATTCAATGGACGAGAGAGTTCAGAAGCTCCTTTCGAACAAGGGGTCCTATGTGCAAATGTAACATCACCTAGAATAAAGTTTTGAGTTGAAAACTGTTTGATTTCAGTTTGTAATAACCTGCTAATGCTTATAATTACAAAAATGACCATTTTTTTGTTCTTTATTAAAATGAAAAGGTTGAAAACTCTGCTGTGCATAATAATTTGGAACATGCATTTTGAGTGCAGTTTGAGTTTTTTATTTTTTTAAAAATATACTGTTATCATAGGCAGTTTGTACAAAAACCTTTCAATTGTACTCTAATAGTTATTTGACTGGAAAATTACAATGACTGCAATTCATATAGGTAATTTGGGAAAATCTGAGAAAATATTATTTGCATAATAATTTGGAACACAGTGTACATCACATTTTCCAGACAAACTTGCCACCAATATAATCACCATTGTGAGATTTCATGTTGAGTATCTATTCAGTCCTTGAAAGCTGAGATGCCAGATGGAATTGGGTGTCCTCACAGCGGAACACCCCTTTCTCAAGCCTGTGATTACAGTTCCTCTCAATTTGCTTGAAAGATACTAATTATTTTCTTTCTAGGATACAATCAATAGATGTTTCACATCTAGGCTATGTGCCCACGATGCAAAAATGCTCAGGATTTTTTCCTGAGCGTTTCTGCATCTACCTGGCAGAAAAAACAGATGCGGATTGTACATGCGTTTTCCTGCCAGGGACATGCGGATGGGAAGCGTTCTTCACTTGCATTTCCGCATGCGGGTGTCAAGCGCTTTCCAAGCGATTTTAGCATCACTTGGAAAGTGCATGTCAGCAGCATGGATTTATATAGTGTGACCCGAGAGAATGTCAAAAAATAAAAAAATAAATATATACTTATCCTCCGATGGCCCGAGCTGTCTTGCTTCGCTCGGTCCCGGCTGCCGGCAGTGGTAGACTGAAGGACCTGCCGACGTCAGCGTCGCGTGACCTGTCACATGACTCTGACGTCAGTGCAGGTCCTTCATTCCATCGCGAAGTGCCGGGAAGCAAGGTGGAGCGCATCGGGGGCCGCCAGAAGGTAAGTATATATTTATCTTTTATTTTATTCTTTTTTTTACAGCTTTTTTAATGGTACCTGGGTGTGGAGGAGAGTCTCCTGTCCTCCACACCCAGGTACCATCCGCACATTAGAACACGCCAATTATGCAAGTACAGGAGCAGTCTTGCGGAATTGGCGTGTACTAATGCAAGTCAAAGGCAGCGAAAACGCAGCGCTTCCGCAAAATTAATGGACATGCTGCGAATTTTTGAGCGCAGCATAAACGCTGCGGAAAGCATGGGCATTGAAAGTGCGGAATTGCATTGGAGACCATGGGGGAAGATTTACCAAGCGTTTCCCAAGCGTTTACGCTGCGGGGAACTCCGCAGCATAAACGCTTGAAAAACGCATCGTGGGCACACAGCCTTACATGGTTTTGTTCATTTGATATTCACAGATTATATACTAATAAACTGTACCTATTCAAGAAGGATTAGACATAGTGATGTATTATCACCCTTTAACAAATCATTGGCATCTTTTTGATGGATACTAATACTATATAAAAGCAATAAGTACCGAATATACTCGAGTATAAGGCGACCCGAGTATAAGCCAAGGTACCTAATTTTACCACAAAAAACTGGGAAAACTTATTAACTCAAGTGTAAGCCTAGGGTGGGAAATGCGGCAGCTACTGGCAAATACTTACCCTTCCTGGTAAGTATTGCCCACTCATCCCCAATCCTGGTATGCATGGTCCCCTCATCCCCAATCCAGGTATGCATGACCCCTTCATCCAATCCTGGTATGCATGGTCCCCTCACCCCCCTATCCTGGAATGCATGGCCTCCTCATCCCCCAATCCTGTTATGCATGGCCCCCTCATCCCCCAATCCTGGTATGTAAAGGACCCCTCATCCCGCAATCCTGGTATACATAGGACCCCTCATCCCCTTATCCTGGTATGCATGGCCTCCTCATCCTCCAATCCTAGTATGTATGGGACCCCTCATCCCCCTATCCTGGTATGCATGGCCTCCTCATCCCCCAATCCTGGTATGTATAGGACCCCTTATCCCCCTATCCTGGTATGCATGGCCTCCTCATCCTCCTATCCTAGTATGTATAGGACTCCTCATCCCCCAATCCTGGTATGCATGGCCTCCTCATCTCCCAATCCTGGTATGTATGTCACCCCTCATCCCACAATCCTTGTATGTATAGGACCTCTCATCCCCCAATCCTGGTATGTATGGCACCACTCAGCCCCCAATCCTGGTATGTATGGCAACCCTCATCCCCCAATCCTGGTATGCATGGCCCCCTCATTGCCCAATTCTTGTATGCATGGCTCCCTCATCCCCCAATCTTAGTATGTATGGCACCCCTCATCCCCCAATCCTAGTATGTATGGCACGCCTCATCCCCCAATCCTAGTGTATATGGCCCCATCACCGCACACATAAAAAAATAAACTGTTATACTCACTTTCCTTCCTCACCTCTGCTCCAGCGCTGCATCCTGTTCTGTGCAGTAGCTCATGTCAGCATCTGAGAGTGCATGGCGTCACTGTCATGCGCTCTCAAACACTGATGTGAGCTGCCGGCATATTCACTCCTCTCCACGCTGGGACTATGGGCGGGGAGAAGAATGACTATGCATTCTCTTTAGTAGCAGGCACTGTCAGCAGGAGCCATGGCTCAGAGCTCCTCCAAGCCCGCTGCTGAAGAGAATGAATATTCATTCTTGTCCACGCCCATGAGAGTGGAGAAGAGGGAATATTAATTTCCCTTTAGCAGCGGGCACACGTGGTAGCTGCAGCAGCCGGCTACTGCATGTGCCCCGCTCCTCTGCCGCCACAACCTGCTTCTCCACTGCTGTAACTCCCCCCCACTATTCACCAACGGAATCTCTATATACTCGGGTATATACCCGAGTATAAGCCAAGGGGGGTTTTTTCAGCACAAAAAATGTGCTGAAAAACTCGGCTTGTACTCGAGTATATATGGTAATTGTCTTTTTTTGTTATCCAACTTTTTTCTTGAAACGTACTGTGAAGGATCTTGTGCTGTATTAATGTACTAATAGCGGTTATGATGCTATATTCCTGAACTGGTTGTGGTTTTGGCACTGTATTCATGTACTGATGGTGTTTCTAGTGATGTAAATATATGCAGAGTCTATGGAATGCTGGGTATTAATTGTTGCAAGCATTCATTATATTGCTCATTGTTTGTTATCAGATCCTGTAGAGCTGATACAAGCTTAGATACAAAATTTCAGCAGATATTATCACATATAGTATTCTTAGGCATGATTCACAAGTATGATTGAGCCTCAGTATGAAAGTTTTGTCTCAATTTATATTTGTCATATGACGGATTTCTTTAATTATAATAAGGTCTGTTTCATTTTCATTAGGATATCCGTTAAATCCTGGACATCTTAATTGAAACTAAACAGCTACAGTTATGTCATATTATGACATTTAAAATATCAGATGTCAAGGATGAATATCTCTATTTGTCCTTGGAATTGTGTATACAGTCCCTAAACAATGCATAATTCCAATAATTGACTGTGAAATTGTACTCCTATTAATCCCCCCCTAAAGTATACCACTTTTTTCTTTTGCTAATATTTTTTGGTGAAAAAGTTAACATTTTTTAGTGGAAGCAGTTATGAGAGCTTGTTACCTGCCCTATTTGGGAGAGGGAGGTGAATGTATTAGGGGTCTTATTACTTTACTCTCTAACTCATTCCTTTGCTGGTAGGCGGCTATGGGAGAACGCCATTGACCTCATCTGTCTATGGCTCCAATATACGCCAGCATGGCAGGCACCGACCCTGCATGAGCAAAACTTTATATATGTTAAAAATGTGCAGAAGGTTAAGGGAAGTGTACAAACTAAAGGCAAAGACAATAATGCACAATCTGAAATAAATTGGGTAGGTAAGGGAGACAAAATGCCACAAAATATTATTTTTCTGGAAGAATAGAAGATATTTGGAATAACCTTCCAGGAGAAATGATTAGATAATCTACCGTAAATGAATTTAATCATGTCTGGGATAAACATAAATACATCTTAATTTAAAAAAAATAAATAGCAGATAAAATAAGGGCAGACTAAATAAATAATGTAGCATTTTATGCTGACAATTTTCTATTTACCCATTCCAATTACCCTAAGGGTACAATGACAACTCATTTTGTACCTTAGATAAGGTTAATTGTTATGACTCCTCAATAAGAAACTGGTTGGGCAAGAATGAACCTATCAAAAGCGAAAAGAGAAATAGCTGCTATCTAAGAATCTCTACTTCTCATATCCATATTTACATTTTGTGACTAACTAATCCAAAACACAAAAAGAAGTCTAAATCTCAATAGCAAAATTAAACATTTGGGTTGGCTAAGTCATGGGTTGCCCCTAATGGTGGTGGACCAAAAGTCGTTCAACGTCCCTCAACCTTAAAAGTAAGATGGTAAGTTACTCTACTTACATGGGTGAGATGGCTGTTGGACAACTTTACATCTTAAATTAACAAATTAATACAAAATTTGTTTATCCAAGCTATAGAAAAAGAAAAAGCAGCACTCACCATTTCCAAAAGTGAAAATGCTTTATTGTAGTGATCGAGACATGCTGGCGGTGTGCAGGGGAATCATAACCTGCAGGTTGGGAAGACTTTAGTCTAATGTGTATTGGGGGCCTTTAGACTGAATTGGTGACTGATGTGAGAGGGAATCTGGATTATTCTCAGACATGTACAAAGCCTAAATCACAGTAGATGGACAATAGTAAACGCTGATCCATCTTCTCCACTGGTACCTGTCCCGAGACCACTCGAAGAGGTGCTTTTGTGAGATGTAGGTAAGACAAAGGAAATAGTCTAGACAAAACTGTCTGGATGATGTCTTTATGCTGAAACAGGATCGATTACTAGACTGCTCTATTCATCTATATTTTTTTCAGTTTGGAACATATTTTGGCCTGTCATCAAATAAAAACTCTCATTGCAGATATACAAAATAGGTAGTGGTCTATGTAAAAGTCATTGAGACTCCTACATGGGTCATGAAATGGTCCTTGACTGTTCAGATACCAAGCATAGCTCATTGAGCCTTGTTACATGGTAATAGCATTATCATACAACAGCTATTTAGCATCCACTTTAAAGTCTATGCTCCTAAATGCAGAATTTCAGTACTGTTATGTTTGATTGTGATTATTAGTGCTTAATTTCGGGAGTTGCTGAAAAAAGTAATTAGGGGCGTATTTCAAGCAAAATATTACCATTATTAGTTAGATTTTGAAGTGCTAATTTGTATGCAGGTTGCAAAGAACAGAATGAAACTGTGTAATTTTCTTGTGTTACAACGACATGCCCCGCAGCATAAGCATATTATAATTAGCAGAGGTATGACACCTAGTCATGTCACATTTGCTTTTCTCTCACCTCTGAAAAGAAGCCTCCGAGGACCTCTAGTGAAAGGAGATGTAAAATTATTCTGTATTGTAAAACTAGCATTTGAATCTTAACTCGCTGGATTTCAAAAAGGTGTTTAGCTCTACGATCTGCACACACGTTGTTTGGGATGGAATTCAAGTTTTTCCATATCTGGATTTCAATGAAAAATACATTCTCGGAAGCCCGAAAGCGAACAATCTGTTATGGGGGCCCCAATCTGAAGTGCTAATTATCAAGTCTTACCCACACCTTTTCTTACACAATTCAGGCTGCAGCTGGGGTGATAATGTTTGCTGAGGTAGACTACAACAACTATTCAAGCCCTGCCCCCATCTTTTCACTCAGTACACAGATGTTTTCCCTTGTTTCCTTTGTAACCGAGAATTCATTTCTTGGGGTTCTTACTAAAATGGAATACTAAAGTATCCTTCAACATGGACAACAAAGGTGGCGCTTGATATTCATTGACACAACAGGTTGGAATGGGTTTTAAGAGAATTTGTCAGCAGGATTTCACACCCCAAACTATTTAAACGCACATGTAGGTTTTTCAAAGACAAGTCCAGCAATACCTTTGCATGGGCAGTCCATTCTTCCATTACTGATAAAGCGTTTTAATTGACAAGCAATTGAGGTTGTAGATCTGAAGCCTATGTCACTCCAGCTCTATTCTCTGCCCAGCACTCCCCCCTCCTACTTGCCTGACAGGTCTTTTGTCTGAAGATATAACAGCATAGAGGCTGAAAGTTAAGCAGGAGAAGGCGGCGCTTGGCATGATTAGAGCTGGAGTGACAGAGGCTTCAGATCACCAACCACATTTGCATATCAATACAAATACTGATTTATCGGTAATGGAGAAATGGACTGCCCATGTACAAGTATTGCTGAACTTGTCTTTGAAAGTGATACATATGCATATAAATACTTTGGGGAGAGGGTGACAACCTGCTGACATATTCCCTTTAAGAGTCATATTCTAAGATGGGATCAAATGAATACACCAATATATTGATTACAAACTTCTCTAATAATTTGCTACTAGAAGCTTTTTCACCCAGAAAACTGACATTCTTAATGCTTCTCACCAAAAGGTCTCACTCGGAAGAAGGGCTTAATAGTTAGTGTAAAATATATCATTGGTGCAATGTTAAAGTACTTACTGTAGCGCCGGCGTCCCTGCCCTCTGCTAGGCAGGGACGCTGTTCCCCTCACCTCCCTGCTCCGTGCCCGGCGTCCTCCTCCCGCTCTTCTGGCAGCGCGCGCTCCTTCCCGGCCACTGTGCTTAGGGCGCGCGCGCGCGCTCTCCCTTCCTCTTAAAGGGGCCGCGCGCGCCGTCCTAAGGAGTCCCCGGCCAATGGCCGGAGGACTTCACCATATATAAGGCACCTCCTCCAAAATGGAGGTGCCCGAGCAATGTTGTTGCACTGTTCTACTCTGCTTCAGCCCTCAGGTCCCGTTGCCAGTTACCTGCCTGATTCCTGCCAGAGTACTGCCAGTTTGCTGTCTGTTTCCTGCCTGTTATTCCTGCTACCTGCCTGCTAGCCTGAGGTCCGACGGTCTGCCTTACAACTCCTGTCAGTCTGTCTAAGGACCAGCTTGCCCGCTCACCTGGGAGCGCACATCAGCTACCTGCCTGCTTGCTAGCCTGAGGTCCGACGGTCTGCCTTTCTACTCCTGTCAGTCTGTCTATGGACCAGCTTGCCCGCTCACCTGGGAGCGCTCCTCCGCTACCTGCCTGCTTGCCTGCCCGGAGGCTCCGCCGTCAGGTGCTGTGACCACCAGCTATTCCAGAGACTCTTGCCCGCTCACCTGGGAGCGCTTCTCCGCTACCTGCCTGCTTGCCTACCTGGAGGCTTCGCCGTCACGTGCTGTGACCACCTGCTATTCCAGAGACTCTCGCTTGCTCACCTGGGAGCACACATCCTCCATCTGCCTTGCTAGCCTACCTGGAGGTTCAGCCATCACAGGTCGTACCTACCCTTTACCTAGAGACTGCCCCGGTCACTTGCCATGACCTCCAGCCCGTTCACCCAGAGACTGCCCCGGTCACTTGCCGTGACCTCCAGCCCGTTCACCCAGAGACTGCCCCGGTCACTTGCCGTGACCTCCAGCCCGTTCATCCAGAGACTGTCCCGGTCACTTGCCGTGACCTCCTGCCCGTACACCCAGAGACTGTCCCGGTCACCTGCTGTGACTGCCTGCCTGGTCGCCACCCGCTCCCTTACAAGGACCGCCCCCTTGTATAGTAGCTCAGAGGTTCCGCCTCCCAGACCCGTTACAGTTTGCTCGGGCCATGGAACCCGGTGGCACCCAAGCTCCCTCGCTCTCGGACCTCTGTCATGAACTGTCCCGTCAGAGGTCCCAACAGGAGTCCATCCTGGGTCACCTGCGGAATGTCAATTCTCGCCTGGATACTCTGACTGCTCCACCAGCAACCACCGCCAGTGCCATGACTCGCAACCCGGCAGCTCCGCTGCCCACCAATACCATGGTATCCTACCCCGGACCCCGGCTTTCTGCACCTCCTCGCTTCGGAGGCGACTCCGCCCAGGCTCGGGGCTTCATAAATCAGTGCACCCTGCACTTTGAACTATTGTCCCACCAGTTTAACTCCGACCGGGCCAAAATTGCCTTCATCATGTCCCATCTCACCGGGGAGGCCCTGGCCTGGCTAAATCCTCTATGGGAGAGAGGAGACCCCCTGGTGTCCGACTTGCCTGCCTTCCTCACGGCTTTCCGGAAAGTCTTCGACGAACCCGGACGGAAGACCTCATCCGCATCATCTCTGCTACGCCTCCGTCAGGGAAGTCTCACCGTGGGCCAATATGCCATACGGTTCCGTACCCTTGCCTCGGAGCTGGCCTGGGATAACGACGCTCTGGTATCCGTCTTCTGGGAGGGTCTGTCCGGCCGTATTAAAGATGAACTTGCCGGTCGGGACATTCCTACCACTCTCGATGACCTAATAACTCTTGCCACCTGGATTGACCTACGGTTCCAGGAGCGTGCCAAAGAGGTCACCCGTGAGAGGAGGTTTCCACGTCTAGCTCCTACCTTTCAGAAACCCGTCACTCCCTCCGTCTCTCCCCAGGTACACTCTCCTGAGTCTATGCAGGTCGACCAGACCAAGATGGTCAAAACCCGTCAGGACTTACGCCGTGCCGAGGGGAGCTGCTTCTACTGTGGCAGTAAGGAGCACCGGATCCGTGCCTGCCCAGAGAGGTCGGGAAACGCCTGTGTCTAGGTTCGCTCAGAGAGGTCGACCTAGACAAGAATAAATCCTCTCCATCTCTGCTGCTGTCAGTTTCAATCGTCTGCGGGGAGAACCGTTATTTCGAACTAGCCCAACTGGACTCTGGAGCAGCCGGGAATCTTATTTCACAGTCCCTGGTAGAGAAATACCGCATCCCCACCAAACCTCTGGCTGTACCCTTGTCTGTTGCTGCCGTGGATGGGGGTCTCTTACCACGCCCCATCCAACTCATCACCGAATCCATTACTCTACAGGTGGGAATGCTGCATTCTGAGAGTATCTCCTTTCATGTTCTGCCTGGACTCTCTCACGCCCTCTTGCTAGGTCTACCTTGGCTCCAGAGACATGCACCCGTGCTTGACTGGCAGACCGGAGAAGTCCTTCGCTGGGGACAGGACTGCCATAAGACCTGTCTGGTTCCCGTCCATCCCGTCCGTCCTTCTCCTACCCCAGCTAATCTACCTGGACTTCCGATTCCTTATTGGTCTTATGCTGATGTCTTTAATAAAAAGGAAGCAGAGACACTACCCCCTCATAGACCATACGACTGCCCTATCGAACTGTTACCCGGTACTACTCCTCCCCGTGGGCGTATTTATCCATTATCCGCTGCTGAGACCCGGTCGATGTCCGAATATATTGAGGAGAATCTGGCCAGGGGATTCATCCGGAAATCTACCTCCCCGGCGGGAGCAGGCTTCTTCTTCGTAAAAAAGAAGGACGGCTCTCTCCGTCCCTGTATAGACTATAGAGGCATTAACCAAATCACGATGAAGAATAAGTACCCCCTTCCGCTCATTCCGGAGTTATTTGATCGTCTGAGAGGGGCTAGAATCTTCACCAAACTGGACCTCCGTGGGGCGTACAACCTGGTTCGTATCCGTCAGGGGGATGAATGGAAGACGGCATTCAACACCCGGGACGGCCACTATGAATATCTGGTAATGCCCTTTGGTCTCTGTAACGCTCCTGCCGTCTTTCAAGAGTTGGTCAATGACATCTTCCGGGACCTTCTCTACTCCTGCGTAGTGGTGTACCTGGACGACATCTTGGTCTTCTCTCCGGATCTCCAGACTCACCGGAGGGACGTTCGTCAGGTCCTGCTCAGTCTCAGGCAGAATCACCTCTTCGCTAAATACGAGAAGTGCCTCTTTGAGCAGACCTCGCTTCCGTTTTTGGGCTACATTATTTCTCAGACCGGCCTACGAATGGATCCAGAGAAACTGTCTGCCATCGAGAAATGGCCTCGACCGGAGGGGTTGAAGGCCATTCAGTGGTTCCTGGGCTTCGCCAACTACTACCGCCTCTTCATACCACACTTCTCTTCCCGGACTGCCCCAATTTTCGCGCTCACCCGTAAGGGTACTAATCCCAAAGAGTGGCCGCCCGAAGCAGAGGAGGCCTTTCTTTCCTTAAAACAGGCCTTCTCTTCCGCCCCGGTGCTGCATCGCCCGGACGGCAACAAGCAGTTCTTCCTGGAAGTTGACGCCTCCTCCTCTGGAGCCGGAGCGGTACTTACTCAAAAATCATCTTCCGGGAGGATGGTAACTTGCGGCTTCTTCTCTAAACTCTTCTCCTCCTCAGAGCGCAATTATTCCATAGGAGACCGAGAGTTATTGGCCATCAAACTGGCATTGGAGGAGTGGCGTTACCTGCTCGAGGGGGCTCTTCACCCGGTAATAATTTACACTGACCACAAGAACTTGGCTTATCTCCAGCATGCCCAGAGACTTAACCCGCGCCAAGCCCGGTGGTCCTTGTTTTTTGCTCGCTTTGATTTTGTTCTTCATTTTTGCCCGGCTGACAAAAACGTCAAGGCGGACGCCTTGTCTCGATCCTTTCTGGTGTCTGATCTCGAGGAAGATCCGAAACACATCATCGATCCCGCCAGAGTAATGCAGGTGGCTCCCGTGAGTCTAAATCGTCTCCCTCCCTGAAAGACGTTCGTATCAGTACCTGATCGGGAGAAGATCCTTCACTGGGGTCACTCGTCTAAACTGGCTGGCCATGCCGGTCAGAAAAAGACCCTCCAGCTTATTACCCGGCACTACTGGTGGCCTACCCTGCACAAGGACGTAATAGACTTTGTTTCTGCCTGTGTGTCCTGCGCCCGCAACAAGGTTCCGAGACATCTGCCAGCCGGTCGCCTCCTTCCGCTCCCAGTACCTGCTGCCCCCTGGCAGCATATAGCAATGGACTTTATAACAGACCTCCCAGTCTCTGCCGGTTGTACGGTCATTTGGGTGGTCGCTGACCGCTTCTCCAAGATGGCTCATTTCGTTCCCCTGCCAGGCCTCCCGTCTGCACCCGAGCTAGCTAAAGACTTTATTCGTCACATCTTCCGTCTTCATGGCCTGCCCCTCCACATCGTGTCGGATCGTGGGGTACAGTTCACCTCACGCTTCTGGAGAGCCACTTGTAAACTGCTAGACGTCACCCTGGACTTCTCTTCCGCTTACCACCCACAGTCCAATGGTCAAGTGGAGCGGATCAATCAGAACCTGACCAGTTACCTCCGGCACTTCGTTAATGCCCATCATTCAGACTGGGTGGATCTCCTACCATGGGCCGAGTTCTCTTATAACAATCACGAGAGCGAATCCTCCTCCAAATCCCCGTTTTTTGTAGTCTTCGGTCAGCATCCTCGGATTCCTTTTCCTGTCTCCACCTCTGTGGACAACCCGGCTGCGGAATCTCTCGTTGGCAAATTTTCCTCCATTTGGGAGAGTACCCGATCCGCACTCCTTCAGTCGTCCGAACGGATGAAAAGACACGCTGACAAAAAACGCCTGGATCCTCCACAATTTCGTCCCGGAGATAAAGTCTGGCTCTCATCTAAATATGTCCGACTCAAGATACCTTCTTACAAGTTAGGGCCTCGGTTCATCGGCCCCCTGGAGGTCATCAGTCAGATCAACCCGGTGGCCTATAAATTGAAACTCCCGGCCAACTTACGGATCCCTAACTCCTTCCATGTATCTCTCCTCAAACCTGTGGTACTTAACTCTTTTTCCAAGTCTACAGGTACGCCTCCTGCTCCGGTTTCTGCTGAGGACGAGTTTGAGGTAGAGAACATTCTTGCCACCAAAAGGGTAAGAGGAAAGACCTTTTTTCTAGTAGATTGGAAGGGGTTTGGTCCTGAGGAGAGAACGTGGGAGCCCCGGGAGAACATCCATGCCCCTCTTATCATTGCTAAATTTCTGTCTGGCCTAAAAAAGGGGGGGCCTAAAGGGGGGGGTACTCTGCTAGGCAGGGACGCTGTTCCCCTCACCTCCCTGCTCCGTGCCCGGCGTCCTCCTCCCGCTCTGCTGGCAGCGCGCGCTCCTTCCCGGCCACTGTGCTTAGGGCGCGCGCGCTCTCCCTTCCTCTTAAAGGGGCCGCGCGCGCCATCCTAAGGAGTCCCCGGCCAATGGCCGGAGGACTTCACCATATATAAGGCACCTCCTCCAAAATGGAGGTGCCCGAGCAATGTTGTTGCACTGTTCTACTCTGCTTCAGCCCTCAGGTCCCGTTGCCAGTTACCTGCCAGTTACCTGCCTGATTCCTGCCAGAGTACTGCCAGTTTGCTGTCTGTTTCCTGCCTGTTATTCCTGCTACCTGCCTGCTAGCCTGAGGTCCGACGGTCTGCCTTACAACTCCTGTCAGTCTGTCTAAGGACCAGCTTGCCCGCTCACCTGGGAGCGCACATCAGCTACCTGCCTGCTTGCTAGCCTGAGGTCCGACGGTCTGCCTTTCTACTCCTGTCAGTCTGTCTATGGACCAGCTTGCCCGCTCACCTGGGAGCGCTCCTCCGCTACCTGCCTGCTTGCCTGCCCGGAGGCTCCGCCGTCACGTGCTGTGACCACCAGCTATTCCAGAGACTCTTGCCCGCTCACCTGGGAGCGCTTCTCCGCTACCTGCCTGCTTGCCTACCTGGAGGCTTCGCCGTCACGTGCTGTGACCACCTGCTATTCCAGAGACTCTCGCTTGCTCACCTGGGAGCACACATCCTCCATCTGCCTTGCTAGCCTACCTGGAGGTTCAGCCATCACAGGTCGTACCTACCCTTTACCTAGAGACTGCCCCGGTCACTTGCCGTGACCTCCAGCCCGTTCACCCAGAGACTGCCCCGGTCACTTGCCGTGACCTCCTGCCCGTACACCCAGAGACTGTCCCGGTCACCTGCTGTGACTGCCTGCCTGGTCGCCACCCGCTCCCTTACAAGGACCGCCCCCTTGTATAGTAGCTCAGAGGTTCCGCCTCCCAGACCCGTTACACTTACCATGGTGCACAGATCATTAATGTTGACTGCAAACATGTGTCATTCACAGGCATAACCTGCAGTTCATGGCTCCCAATGCAAAATCTGTGATAGGGTCCCCACATACCATGTACTACAGTCATGGCCAAAAGTATTGAGAATGAGACAAATAGTAATTTTTCCAAAGTTTACTGCTTCATTTTTTGTATTGGCAATTTGCATATACTCCTGAATGTCAAAGAGTGATCAGCTTAACAGCAATTACTGTACTTGCAAAGTCAATATTTGCCCAGAAAATGAACTTTAACCCCCAAAACACATTTCAACATCATTGCAGTCCTGCCTTAAAAGGAGCAGCTAACATCGTTTTAGTGATTGATCCATTAACACAGGTGTGGGTGTTGATGAGGACAGGGCTGGCGATCAATCAGTCATGATCAAGTAAGAATGACATCACTGGACACTTTAAAAGGAGGCTGGTTCTTGGTATCATTGTTTCTCTTCAGTTAACCATGGTTATCTCTAAAGAAACACGTGCAGCCATCATTGCACTGCACAAAAATGGCCTAACAGGGAAGAGTATCGCAGCTACAAAGATTGCACCTCAGTCAACAATCTATCGCATCATCAAGAACTTCAAGGAGAGAGCTTCCATTGTTGTCAAAAAAGCTCCAGGGCGCCCAAGAAAGACCAGCAAACGCCAGGACCGTATCTTAAAACTGTTTCAGCTGCGGGATCGGACTATCAGCAGTGCCGAGCTTGCTCAGGAATGGCAGCAGGATGGTGTGAGTGCTTCTGCACGCACTGTGAGGCGGAGACTCTTTGAGCAAGGGCTGGTTTCAAAGAGGGCAGCAAAGAAGCCACTTCTCTCCAGAAAAAACATCAGAGACCGACTGATATTTTGCAAAAGGTACAGGGAGTGGACTGCTGAGGACTGGGGCAAAGTCATTTTCTCTGATGAATCCCCTTTTTGATTGTTTGGGACATCTGGAAAACAGCTTATTCGGAGAAGAAGAAGTGAGCGCTACCACCAGTCTTGTCTCATGCCAACTGTAAAGCATCCTGAAACCATTCATGTGTGGGGTTGCTTCTCAGCCAAGGGAATCGGCTCACTCACAGTCTTGCCTAAAAACACAGCCATGAATAAAGAATGGTACCAGAATGTCCACCAAGAGCAACTTCTCCCAACCGTCCAAGAGCAGTTTGGCGCCCAACAATGCCTTTTCCAGCATGATGGAGCACCTTGCCATAAAGCAAAGGTGATAACTAAATGACTCATGGAACAAAACATAGAGATTTTGGGTCCATGGCCTGGAAACTCCCCAGATCTTAATCCCATTGAGAACTTGTGGTCAATCATCAAGAGACGGGTGGACAAACAAAAACCAACGAATTCTGGCAAAATGCAAGCATTGATTATGCAAGAATGGACTGCTATCAGTCAGGATTTGGTCCAAAAGTTGATTGAGAGCATGCCAGGGAGAATTACAGAGGTCTTGAGGAAGAAGGGGCAACACTGAAAATATTGACTTGCTGCATTAACTCATTCTAACTGTCAATATAACCTATTGGTACTCATAATATGATTGCAATTATATTTCCGTATGTGATATAAGCATCAGACAAACACTAATAAAAACCAGAGGCCAGCAGATCATGTGAAAATATAATTTTGGTGTCATTCTCAAAACTTTTGGCCATGACTGTAGTGCTTCTTATAAGCAAGAATAACCTTTGGGCCTTCTCATTCACCATGGTTTCGGTGTGGCTGCTACCTCTGCATCCCCTATAGCTTATTTTATTATTATGCTTTGCTTATGTAGCAGCATCATATTCCTCATTGTTTTACAGACATCATCATCACTGTCCCCATTGGGGCTCAAAATCTAAATTCTCTATAAATGTCTTTGGAGTGTGTGAGGAAACTGGAGCACCCTGAGGAACCTACACTAATATGGAGAGAAGATACAAACTCCTTGCAGATGTAGTCCTTAGTGAGATTTTAATCATGGACTCCAGTGCTGCAAAACAACAGTGCTAACCACTGAGCCACCATGCTGCCCACATCCCTGATGAATGTATCAGTAACCCATAGGTGTATCTAGAGGGGAGTCATGTGCCCTGGGTAATGAGTCAGGAGGCACTAACAAGCCAGACAGATAAATAGATTGACAGATAGAGATATAGGACCAGGGCTGAAAATTATAACACTGGTCCCAGATAAAAAAAAAGTCTAGTTACTGTTCTGTAGAAAATCTAATTTTATTATAGGTTCTTACATATACAATAAAGAATTAACTTTGAAAACACATTTTTTATATTTCCCCTCTACATTAGCTAGATAACTACTTTCTTACGGGTTTTCAATATAATGATGAACTATTAATAAGATAATCTGTTGTCATTTAACTCTTCAAGAATAGCTTTGTAACATTACTTTCATGAGCTTCCGTCTGTTCGAGTCCTAGGTAAGCATTACTTTCTTGTTAGTCACTGATAAGAAGAGAAACCAAAGTCGTTAAGGATGTGTTGATGATGTTTAAATAACAAACAAATCTCAGCCAAACTGTCAGATGTAACAAAAACTGATTGCCACCGAGAAAAAAGCCTGTTCTGCTCCATTGTCAAAATGCTACATTAACTGGATTACTGTCCTTGACAAGTGAGATCAGTTAAGTGCTTTAAAGGACAACTTTTTGCTAGAGTGGATATGGGTTAGTGGTGGCTGACCGCTAACTTGTTGCTGATGAGTAAAGACCCTGTGCCTGGGGCAACACAGGTGTTACATATGCCACCGGCTAATGCTTTGGAGGTAATATATACTAGCAATCTTCTTTTCTACCTGCAAAGGAAAACAAACAAAACCAGTCTACACGGTGTCTAAAACACAGCATTCCGGAAGTCAAGCCTTCCTTTTCCATAGTCCCAGTCTGGTTAGGCACCCATCCATTAAATGACCTGCCAAAGACAAATGAAGCTTGGAAAGAGCTTAACAAATGAGTATGATTAGCCTTAGCTAATTACTGGTAATTGTAGAGATCCAAAACTAGAGATCTGCATCACAGACAATCGATCGTATGGATCACAGTACAAGAAAGCACACTTCTAGTTGCTAACTGATTACATTAGCATTATATTAAATAATAACCCTTAAAACCTACAGTATTCTTAAGTAATTAGTATTTAAGATTTGAAGAGGGCACTTCTGCATTTGTGATACTTACAATGATGTACAGTATATATACAGTACAGACCAAAAGTTTGGACACACCTTCTCATTTAAAGATTTTTCTGTATTTTCATGACTATGAAAATTGTACATTCACACTGAAGGCATCAAAACTATGAATTAACACATGTGGAATTATATACTTAACAAAAAAGTGTGAAACAACTGAAAATATGTCTTATATTCTAGGTTCTCCAAAGTAGCCACCTTTTGCTTTGATGACTGCTTTGCACACTCTTGGCATTCTCTTGATGAGCTTCAAGAGGTAGTCACCGGAAATGGTCTTCCAACAATCTTGAAGGAGTTCCCAGAGATGCTTAGCACTTGTTGGCCCTTTTGCCTTCACTCTACGGTCCAGCTCACCCCAAACCATCTAGATTGGGTTCAGGTCTGGTGACTGTGGAGGCCAGGTCATCTGGTGTAGCACCCCATCACTCTCCTTCTTGGTCAAATAGCCCTTACACAGCCTGGAGGTGTGTTTGGTGTCATTGTCCTGTTAAAAATAAATGATGGTCCAACTAAACGCAAACCCGATGGAATAGCATGCCGCTGCAAGATGCTGTGGTAGCCATGCTGGTTCAGTATGCCTTCAATTTTGAATAAATCCCCAACAGTGTAACCAGCAAAGCACCCCCACACCATCACACCTCCTCCTCCATGCTTCACGGTGGGAACCAGGCATGTAGAGTCCATCCGTTCACCTTTTCTGCGTCGCACAAAGACACGGTGGTTGGAACCAAAGATCTCAAATTTTGACTCATCAGACCAAAGCATAGATTTCCACTGGTCTAATGTCTATATATATATAGAGAGAGAGAGAGACAGGTAGGACAGTGTTAACTCCTAGCTCTGCAGGATTTGATTAGATGCACTAGCCTAGCTTTGCACTAGAACCAGGGCCGGTATTCACGAGGGGTGTCAAGTCTGCTGGATGGAGCAAAGTCAAGTGTGCTGTTGGTGAGTGACCAACCAAAATGTGAACTGTAGCTGAGAGAGAGACGTGCTGGGTCTCTCTCTGAATGGAGACTGCACGAGTGAGCTAGGAAAGCTGAGCAGTCTGTTTGTGGGAGCTGCAGAAAACCGTGTGGAAGCTGCAGCCTGTTCAGTTTGAACTGTGCACGGAGTTGAATACTTCTGTTTGGCGCTGAAAGCTGCTGGAACTCGGGCTGAAGAGGATACTGAGACTGGTGGGATCGTACCTTTTCTGTATATGAAGTTTGCTCTAGGAAAAAGTACTGTAATCTGTTCAAGTGAGCTCGCACTAACATATGTGCTCTGCTAACTGAGCTGTTTATTAGCTGTGCAACATTAGTGCCCAGAAGAGGCTGTTTTTGATTTTGAATCCCTTGGAGTTTTATGAAACCAGGAATACTGCACATCTTTGGACCAAACTGCATTGCCTATGTGAACAGTAATGCCTACCTAAGAGAATGAATCCCTACAATAAATATATATATACTATTGTAAATAGAAATATACTTAATGTCTGTACCATATCGTCATGATTTTCTTGCAATGACGTGCTTTTAACCCCTTGATGACCGAAGCATTTTCCGTTTTTGCGTTTTCATTTTTTGCTCCCCTTCTTCCAAAGCCTTAGCCTTTATATTTTTCAGTCAATAAGGCCGTGTGAGGGCTTTTTTTTTGCGGGACAAGTTGTACTTTTAAGCGCCATCACTGGTTTTACCATATCGTGTACTGGAAAATGGAAAAAAAAATTCCAAGTGCGGTGAAATTACAAAAAAAATGCAATTCTACGGTTGTTGTTTTTTTTACCACATTTACTGAATGCTAAAACTGACTTACCATTATTATTCTCCAGATCATTACGAGTTCGTAGACACCAAACATGTATAGGTTCTTTTTTATTTAAGCGGTGAAAAAAAAATTCCAAAGTTTGCTAAAAAAAAAATAAATAAATAAAAAGGCGCCATATTCCAAGGGCCTGGGTGGTCTGGAGTTGGGACCCGGTCCTATTTGTCTACCCTTTTATATGCATTATTTCAACTTTGATATACAGTAAGGTTTTTAATATAGACAGTATAGGTACCGTCCCAATTTAGGGTCACCTTGCCGCTGGTGGGACGGCTTGTATACTTTTTTTGATCAAAAATAGTTCACTAAGTACCCTATATTTATTATGCAACTTTGCTTTACATTTATATATAATGATGGTAGGGTATGAGATATATTTTTGTCTTTTGCAGGTTTTGCTTCTTTTTGCTAGTGTGAACATGCTCCTATTTCTTGCATGTCTACCATCTTAGACCTCAGTTCACATTGCTTGGTTTTTTGTCTTGTTTGCATTCTGTGCAATTTAAGGGTGTGGCATCCCCTTTGTTGAGCTGATTAGTATATATGTAGCTTACCACGGGCCTGGGTGGTCTGGAGTTGGGACCCGGTCCTATTTGTCTACCCTTTTATATGCATTATTTCAACTTTGATATACAGTAAGGTTTTTAATATAGACAGTATAGGTACCGTCCCAATTTAGGGTCACCTTGCCGCTGGTGGGACGGCTTGTATACTTTTTTTGATCAAAAATAGTTCACTAAGTACCCTATATTTATTATGCAACTTTGCTTTACATTTATATATAATGATGGTAGGGTATGAGATATATTTTTGTCTTTTGCAGGTTTTGCTTCTTTTTGCTAGTGTGAACATGCTCCTATTTCTTGCATGTCTACCATCTTAGACCTCAGTTCACATTGCTTGGTTTTTTGTCTTGTTTGCATTCTGTGCAATTTAAGGGTGTGGCATCCCCTTTGTTGAGCTGATTAGTATATATGTAGCTTACCACGGGCCTGGGTGGTCTGGAGTTGGGACCCGGTCCTATTTGTCTACCCTTTTATATGCATTATTTCAACTTTGATATACAGTAAGGTTTTTAATATAGACAGTATAGGTACCGTCCCAATTTAGGGTCACCTTGCCGCTGGTGGGACGGCTTGTATACTTTTTTTGATCAAAAATAGTTCACTAAGTACCCTATATTTATTATGCAACTTTGCTTTACATTTATATATAATGATGGTAGGGTATGAGATATATTTTTGTCTTTTGCAGGTTTTGCTTCTTTTTGCTAGTGTGAACATGCTCCTATTTCTTGCATGTCTACCATCTTAGACCTCAGTTCACATTGCTTGGTTTTTTGTCTTGTTTGCATTCTGTGCAATTTAAGGGTGTGGCATCCCCTTTGTTGAGCTGATTAGTATATATGTAGCTTACCACGGGCCTGGGTGGTCTGGAGTTGGGACCCGGTCCTATTTGTCTACCCTTTTATATGCATTATTTCAACTTTGATATACAGTAAGGTTTTTAATATAGACAGTATAGGTACCGTCCCAATTTAGGGTCACCTTGCCGCTGGTGGGACGGCTTGTATACTTTTTTTGATCAAAAATAGTTCACTAAGTACCCTATATTTATTATGCAACTTTGCTTTACATTTATATATAATGATGGTAGGGTATGAGATATATTTTTGTCTTTTGCAGGTTTTGCTTCTTTTTGCTAGTGTGAACATGCTCCTATTTCTTGCATGTCTACCATCTTAGACCTCAGTTCACATTGCTTGGTTTTTTGTCTTGTTTGCATTCTGTGCAATTTAAGGGTGTGGCATCCCCTTTGTTGAGCTGATTAGTATATATGTAGCTTACCACGGGCCTGGGTGGTCTGGAGTTGGGACCCGGTCCTATTTGTCTACCCTTTTATATGCATTATTTCAACTTTGATATACAGTAAGGTTTTTAATATAGACAGTATAGGTACCGTCCCAATTTAGGGTCACCTTGCCGCTGGTGGGACGGCTTGTATACTTTTTTTGATCAAAAATAGTTCACTAAGTACCCTATATTTATTATGCAACTTTGCTTTACATTTATATATAATGATGGTAGGGTATGAGATATATTTTTGTCTTTTGCAGGTTTTGCTTCTTTTTGCTAGTGTGAACATGCTCCTATTTCTTGCATGTCTACCATCTTAGACCTCAGTTCACATTGCTTGGTTTTATATTCCAAGACCCGTAGCGTCTCCATTTTTCGGGATCTGGGGCCAGGTGAGGGCTTATTTTTTGCACGTCGAGCTGTTGATACCATTGTATGATACTATTGATACCATTTTGGGGTAGATCCTATGTTTTGATCGCCCGTTATTGCATTTTATTGCAATGTTAGAACGACCAAAAAAACGTAATTCTGGCATTTAGGTTTTTTTTCTCGTTACGCCGTTTACCAATCGGATTAATTCTTTTTTTATATTGATAGATCGGGCGATTCTGAACGCGGCAATACCAAATATGTGTATGTGGGGCTTTTTTTTATTATTTTATTTTGAATGAGGCAAAAAGGGGGTGATTTAAATTTTTTTATCTTTTTTATATTTTTAAAAACATATTTTTTTTACTTTCTGCTTATTTCAGTAGTCTCCATAGGAGACTAGAAGCAGCAGTTTCCTGATCGGCTCTGCTACATACAGGCGATGAGCAGATCACCTGTATGCAGCAGAAATGCTCATGCGCTATGAGCGGTGACCACTAGGTGGCGCTCATAGCAATTGAGACATGACAACCACAGGGGTCAGCTGCAGACCCCGGGTTGTCATGCCAACCCATCGGTGACCCGCGATCATGTGATGGGGTCACCGATGGGCGGGGCTAATGCCGCACTTCCGGTGCGGCGATGTTAAATGCCGCTGTCAGAGATTGACAGCGGCATTTAATTGGTTAACAGCCACGGGTGGATCGCGATTCGTGTGGGCTCAGTGCCGGAGCCCCCGCTGAACCGGGGGTTACGACGTGGTGCGTACTATTACGTACTACGTCATAAAGGGGTTAATGAATAGGTACAGCGCATATACAGTGGGGAAAATAAGTATTTGATACACTGTCGATTTTGTAAGTTTTCCCACCTACAAAGAATGGAGAGAACTGTTATTTTTATCGTAGGTACACTTCAACTGTAAGAGATAAAATCTAAAAATGAAAAACAGAAAATCACATTGTATGATTTTTAAATAATTAAATTGCATTTTATTGCATGAAATAAGTATTTGATCACCTACTAATCAGCAAGAATTCTGGCTCTCACAGACCTGTTAGTTTTTCTTTAAGAAGCCCTCCTACCCTGCACTCATTACCTGTATTAATTGCATCTTTTTGAACTTGTTACCTGTATAAAATACACCTGTTCACACACTCAATCATACTCCAACCTCTTCACAATGGCCAAGTCCAAAGAGTTGTCTAAGGACACCAGAGACAAAATTGTAGACCTGCACAAGGCTGGGATGGGCTACAGGACAATAGGCAAGTAGCTTGGTGAGAAGGCAACAACTGTTGGCACAATTATTAGAAAATAGAAGAAGAAACACTAGATGACTGTCAATCTCCCTCAGTATGGGGCTCCAAGCAAGATCTTGCCTTGTGGGGTTAGGATGATTCTGAGAAAGGTCAGGAATGAGCCAAGAACTACATGGGAGGACCTGATCAATTACCTAAAAAGAGCTGGGACCACCGTCTCAAATATTACCGTTAGTAACACACTACGCCGTCATGGATTAAAATCCTGCAGGCCGCGCAAGGTCCCCTTGCTCAGGTCAGCTCATGTACAGGCCTGTTTGAAGTTCACTAATGACCATCTAGGTGATCCAGAGGAGGCATGGGAGAAGGTCATGTAGTCAGATGAGACCAAAATAGAACTTTTTGGTATCAACTCCACTTGCCGTGTTTGGAGGAAGAAGAAGGATGAGTACAACCCCAAGAACACCGTCCTAACCATGAACCATAGTGGTGGAAACATCATACTTTGGGGTGCTTTTCTGCAAAGGGGGCAGGATGACAGCACCATATTGAAGGGAGAATGGATGGGATCATGTATGGCGAGATTCTGGCCAACAACTTCCTTCCCTCAGTAACAGCATTGAAGATGGGTCATGGCTGAGTATTCCAGCATGGCAATAACCCAAAACACACAGCCGGGACAACTAAGGAGGGGCTCCATAAGAAGCATTTTAAGGTCCTGGAGTAGCCCAGCCAGTCTCCAGTCCTAAACCCAATAGAAAATGTCTGGAAGGAGCTGAAACTCAATGTTGCCCAGTGACAGCCCGAAATCTGAAAGATCTGGCGAAGATCTGTATGGAGGAGTGGGCCAGAATCCCTGCTGCTCATTATATGCCCTACGCATGAGCTGGAAGTCTCTTTTACAATGAAAGCCTATGGAGCCTTGTGTGCAAACATGGTCAAGAACTACAGAAATGTCTGACCTCTGTAATTGCAAACAAAGGTTTCTGTACCAAGTATTAAGTTCTGTTTTTCTATTGTATCAAATACTTATTTCATGCTATAAAATGCAAACTAATTATGTAAAAATCATACAATATCATTTTCTGGATTTTTTTTAAAGATTTTGTCTCTCACAGTTGATGTTTACCTACCATAAAAATTACAGACCGCTCCATTCTTTGTAGGTGGGAAAACTTGCAAAATCGGCAGAGTATCAAATACTTATTTTCCCCACTGTATATGATAAACAATCACTTTAATATGCAAGCACACAGTGTCGGACTGGGGTGTCTGGGGCCCACAGGGGGAATTGATCCTCGGAGCCCACCCAACAGCTATATGCAGATACCTGTTAGCCGTTATCCCTGTTATAGTGGAGCGTCGACTGTAAATCACAGGCGGCTCCTGCACATCTACTGTGCACATACTATAACTGGGATGTACAATTCCGGTAGTTTGCATTAAAGGGGTTCTTTAGTTAAAACAAGTTATCACCGATCCATGGGCTCTACAAGATCGGTGATAACTTATTGATCGTTTGGGTCCGAACATTGGAAAATGCACCTATCGGAAGAATGGGGACACTTATCCCCATTTTAAAATGCAGCAGCAGGTGGGACGTCTGGCCGCAGCCTCATTCATTCTCTTTGGGGCTTCCTGAAACAAACAAGCACAGCACTCGCAGCTACTGAGGGAATGAATAGATCAGTGGTCAAGTCGCACATGCCGGTCAAGTCTAATGGGGATAAAAGCTCCACATTCTACCAATCGGTGCAGGTCCCAGCATTCAGACCCCCAATAATCAATAATTTATCACTTATCCTGTGGAGGGGTGATTACTTGTTTTCCCTGGAGAACCCCTGTAAGTGCCCCTTGTTCCAAGTATTTAATCACTAATGGAAATAAAGAATCTTCTAATTAATATCAGAGAGAACAAATGACCACCATAGACAACACAATCCACAATACCAACACCACTAATACCACATACAAGGGAGAAATACCTCCACACCATGACTGGACTACATATTTCCAGCATATAGCGACCAAATAATACCACATACAAGGGAGAAATACCACTACACCATGACCAGACCGGATATCACCAGCATATTGCGACCAAATAATTCCACATACTAGGGACAAATACAGCCACACCGTGACCAGATCACATATTACCACCACATAGTGACCGAATAATACCACATACAAGGGACAAATACCACCACACCATGACCAGACCACATATTACCACCACATAGTGACCGAATAATACCACATACTGTACAAGGGAGAAATACCACCACACCATGACCAGACCAGATATTAACAGCATATAGCATCCAAATAATTCCACATACAAGAGAAAAATACCGCCACACAATAATCAGACTACATAGTGACCGAATAATACCACATACTGTACCAGGGAGAAATACTGCCGCACTGTGACCAGACCAGATAGTACAAGAATATAGCGACTAGTGATGAGCGAGTATGTTTTGTTAACCCTTTCGCCGAGTATACTCGGGCGAGCATCGAGTATTTATAGCGTGCTCGGTGATATGTTTGAATCACTCCCGTGTGCATGATTTGCGACTTTTTGACAGCTTTGATACATGTGAGGAATGTCTGCTTCTTACACATTCCTCACATGTATTAAAGCTGTCGAATCGTCGCAAATCATGCACACGGTAGTGATTCAAACATATCACCGAGCACGCTATAAATACTCAGTGCTCAGCCGAGCATACTCGGCGAAAGGGTTAACAAAACATACTCGCTCATCACTAATAGCGACCAAATAATTCCACATACAAGGGCCAACTTCCTCCGCATCATGACCAGACCACATACTATGATATAGTGACTGAATATTACGACAATGATCATTAATAAAAACCACAAAGCTAACAACACTGATATTACCAATGGTTACATTATACACAGAAGCTCTGTATATAGTGTATAGTGTTCAGGTAATACAGGGATCACCGGTGACATTATACACAGGAGCTCTGTATATAGTGTCAGTGTACAGGTAATACAGTGATCATCAGTGACATTATACACAGGAGCTCTGCATAAAGTGTACAGGTAATACAGAGATTACTAGTGACATTATACACAGGAGCTCTGTATATAGTGTCAGTGTACAGGTAATACAGTGATCACCAGTGACATTATACACAGGAGTTCTGTATATAATGTATAGTGTGCGTGTACATGTAATACACTGACTCATTGACGTCTCTAGTTGAAGTCATTATAGAAGGGAGGAAGATGTACACATTGTGCAGGGAGGGCAGGGCACAGGCACGGGATTACGGCACAGCAACTGCACATCACAGGGCACTGTGAAGTGCAGGGGAGGGGGTTGCTATTATAATGAAGAGAGGAAGCAGGGATTTCGTCCAAGCACCCTACACCCCGAGTTCTGGAAGGAATCATTAGCATAAAGATATAAAACAAGATTTCTGAACAACAAGACCACTAATATGAGGCATACAGGTCAGGTAGGACCAGTTTAACATTTCTATCACCTATATGAGGGCCAGGCACCAGAGGCATAGGGACCAGAGACATGGAGGCCAGAGACATGGGGGGCCAGGGACCAAAGACAACATTATCACTCCAAGTCATACAGTGCAGATACAGAATAAAATTTACATTCAGGAACTTACCGCTGACGTCTCATCTGAGTCGGTTTCTGCTGCTTCTTCTCCATCTGTTCAGACCTTCATGTCGACATCTCTCAGCCATGACTCGTGGTGTCAAGATGATCCCCGTATGCCTAAAAAAAAACAAGGTCACCTATATTATATACATACATGGGTCTCCCCTGCACTGCACCCCTGAATACAGATATGTACTCCACCATTAATATACCATTAGCCACGTGCCAATCAAAATACATCCATCATTGTCCTCACCCTCACCGCCATCATTGTCCTCTCCCCACCTCCATTATTTTCATCTCCCCCTCCTCCATCATTGTCATCTCCCCCACCTTCATCATTGTAATCTCCCCCTCCTCCATAATTGTTCTCCCCCACCTCCATCATTGTCCTCTCCCCCACCTCCATCATTGCTCTCCCCCACCTCCTCCATCATTGCTCTCCCCCACCTCCATCATTGTTCACCCCATACCCATCATTGCTCTCCCCCACCTCCTTCATCATTGCTCTCCCCCACCTCCATCACTGCTCACCCCATCCCCATCATTGCTATCCCCCACCTCCTTCATCATTGCTCTCCCCCATCATTTTATTCCCCTTCATTGCTCTCCCCCACCTCCTCCATCATTGCTTTCCCCCACCTCCATCTTTGCTCACCCCATGCATATCATAGCTCACCCCATCCCCATCATTGCTCTCCCCATTCCCATCATTGCTCTCCCCCACCTCCATCATTATTGTTCTCCCTCATCCCCATCATTGTTATCTCCCCATCCCCATCATTGTCTCCCCACCTCCATCATCATTGTTGTCCCTCATCCCCATCATTATTATCTCCCCATCCCCATCATTGTCTCCTCACGTCCATCATCATTGTTCTCCCTCACCCCCATCATTGTTATCTCCCCATCCCCATTACTGTCTCCTCCACCTCCATCATTGTTCTCCCCCACCACCGCTCATTGTCCTGGACCTCTACCCAGTATATTAGTAATAAAAAAAACCAAAACACTTACCTCTCTGCTCATTCCCCCACAGCATCGTCATTGTTGGCAACTTTCTCCCTGACACAGGCCCGCGCTGCATGAAGTGCTTGCTTGTGTCAAGGAGAAAGCACCGGGCAGGAAGCAGAGGACGGATCCCTCAGATCCGCTGTCATTTTCCTCCTGTCAGCAGCGGAGGGATCGCTCCCTGCCTGCCGCGTATGATTAGGGCAATCTGGCCATAGCCCCCCTGGAGCCTCAGGCTCCGAGAAGCAGGCCAGATTGGCCTCATTATTAGCCGACCTGCAAGGGCCCCCTGCACCTCCTGGTCCTGGTTCAGCTGCTCCGGCGTATGTCTGCCCCTGCATCAGCCACCGGCCACTGATAGGTTGCCGGCCATTTTAAGGATGCAAGTGAATGTGCATCCTTGGAAACCAGCGGGCCCCCTGTGCGTCCTGCTCGGGGGCCCGCCAATGACCCGGGCCCACCAGAGAATTCATCGGTTTCTCGGTGCCCCAGTCTGACCCTGCATGCACGTATTCCCATTTTAGCACTACATTTTAGCTGTATCTAGCAACTCAACAGACAATGGTGCAGTGGCATGTAGTGGCAGAGAAAGTTGTCCCGTAGACAATTTGTTAAGATGGGAATAACCTTTACAGGTCAGATGGCAAACACACTAGAACAATTAAAACTAATAATTTCTTTGATACTTGTTAAATGTCATATTTTGGTAACCCTCCCACATATGCAAGTTTCCCTAGATCAGACTTAGTAGACTGAAAAATCCTGTTTTATTAGAGTACACAAACTGATGATGCATGAGGTTTATATCTGGTTCATCAGGATTAGCATGAATAGACATTTATGGTAGTTTTATAGAAGTTGGCATCTATGATGAAGCTAAAGGCAGTAATTATTCAATATACAAGCTATGTGTTACAGGAGCATTCTTGTTTCCTTTTTTAAAAAGTGTTTATTAAGTTCAAATGTAAGTTACAAAGGTAGCAATATCCTTATAGTAGCTTCTTTGTTGTTTAGGTCATTTATAGAGGTTTATGAAAGGCTCTTGTATTTGTAGAGGTTTAAAGGGGTTTTCTCAAGTTTAAAAGTTCAGGGGACAGGGGATAACATCCTGACTTTTGGGGGTCTGAACACTAGGACCTTCATTGATCCCCAGTACCAGGACTCTGAAGAGCCGCATGTGAATGGAGCTCTTGTCAGTCATGCAAAGTACTGCTCCATTCATTCTTAAAGATGCACTCCCATGTATATTTCTTTATTAAAAGTGTGTATATGTGTATGTCATATAGTGTGAGTGTATTACTTACCTATTGCTGTTTTCTCCGGTGTCCAGCAACATTCTGCTTTGCTTCTGAGTGATGTAACTGCAATTTCGACTAGCTGGCTCACTATATGCCACTGGCATACCGCCAATGGTGGCAAGCCACACCACTGCTATGGGGCCCGTGAGCCGGGGGCCCGCAGTGGGCCCTCACTGCATCGGGCCCCGTCTCTGCCCGTTAGTACCCGCACTGCCCAGCCACCCTCCTGCACAAAATTATGGGGGTGGAAGCATCTGCTGACACTCTCTCCTTCATCATCATTGCTCGCACTGATGGCCACGAGGGGCCCAGTGCGAGTAATGATGATGGAGGAAGGAGCGTCAGCAGACTCTTCCACCCATATCATTCTGACATGTCAGAGCAGCAGGCGTGATGATGTCATTACAGGGCGCCCACTGCTCTGAGATGTGTGGCGCTTCACACCACACGCTGAGGAGACTGAAGCATTGGGTGGAACCTGGAGAGGTGAGTACGGTGTTTCTTTTTTTAAAATCAGTAACCGGTGGCCATAATACAGTGTTGAGAGTGCATTATATTGTTTGGAGGACTATGGGGTGCATTATATTGGGTGGAGGACCATGGGGTGTGGATTATATTGTATGGAGGATCATGGGGGTGCATTATACTGTATGGTGGACCATGGGGGTGCATTATGCTGTATGGAGGACCATGGGGGTGCATTATACTGTATGGAGGACAATGGGGGTGCATTATACTGTATGGAGGACCATGGGGCCGCATTATATTGTGTGGAGGACCATGGGGGCGCATTATATTGTGTGGAGGACCATGGGGGTGCAATATACCGTATGGAGGATCGTGGGGAGCGCATTACTGTATATTTTGTGGAGGACTATGGGGGTGCATTATACTGTAAGGAGGGCCATGGGGTTGCATTATACTGTATGGAGGATCATGGGGGGTGTATTATATTGTATGGAGGACCATGGGGAGAGCATTTTATTATATGGTGGACCATGTGGAGAGCATTTTGCTATATGGAGGACCATGGAGAGTACATTATATTCTATGGAGGACCAGGGGAGACCATTATATTCTATGAAGGACCATGGGGAGTGCATTATACTATATGGAGGGTTATGGGGGCGCATTATACTATATGAAAGGCTATGTGGGGCCATTATATTATGTGGGGGTCCATTATACTATGTGTGACGGTTTGTGTGGGGTCCTTCATACTGTGTGGGAGCCATTAAACTGTTTGGAGGGCTAGTGCAGGCCATTTTACTGTATGTAGGCCCATTATACTGCATGGAGAGCTGTGTGGGGGTCACAGTTGGGGGATCATACTATATTGGGGTCACCATACTTTGCCTTGGGAGTTGAGGTGGGGTACAGTAGGGTCATTATACTGTGCATGTGGAGAAATTCACCATGGGTGTATCATATTGTGTTTGGGGGGGCAATTTTGTTTGCATAATACTTTATGGGGGCAATGAAAGAGGAATCTGGGACTTCAGCAGGAGGAAAATTACTATGTAAAGGATGGAAAGTTGTGAGATATACTCTTCTTGGACCCCGACAATTAGTTATTTATTTTTTTTGGTGGGGAGTTGGGGGGCCCAATTAGAACTTCTGCTATAGGGCCCCATGATTTATATGTACGCCCCTGCTATATGCCCTATGCGTGAGCTGGAAATCTTTTTTACAATGAAAGCCTATGTAGCCTTGTTCTGACACTTCATAAGCTTACATTGTAAATGCCACCTCCGGGCCACATAGTGTACAACATGACCCAGGCAGTTTGCAGAGCGGTGACATCACTGAGAAGTGAAGCAGAACAACGCTGGAAACTGGATAAAACGGCGGTAGGTGAGTATATTAATACAATCACACTACATTACATGTGACTCACCCCCTGGGCCGTGGGGTACTCGAAACCGGGTCTTCTGGTGTACGGTGCTGATGGGGGTAGTAGTGGCAACCCGGTCCCGTGGCTCAGGGTGGTCAGACCAATGTTGTGGCAGCCTATTTATAGATTTGTGAATGTCCGACTACGCCACCCGTGGATTGCAGTCAGGGATAACCGCCGCTGCTAGGCAGACCGCTGAGGCTGGTGTTGGTGTGCAGCTCAAGGGTAGGATAACTCCCCACGGGAGGAGTGTGGCCTCAGGGCAGTGTAGGTGGATGCTGGGGGTGATAGTGCTGGCCGCAATAGTAAAAGTTCAGAGTCCGTTTAAACAGTTCAGGGTCTTTATTATAACAGATGGTAATGACCCAACAACAGTACCGGCTAGAAGGGGCCTGGATGTCTGAGAACACTCGGGAAGCCCCTCTGGTCAGGGTGAGGGTGTAGGCCTACCGTGCTCTCTATGCTCTTTCTGACTATTCCCCTCTTAGTGGTAAAATAGCCCATGTCCCTGAGCGTGCCATGTATTCTCACCCGTATGGCTTGCAACTTGGGCTCCTTTTACCTCTGGCCTCTCTTGGCTTTGCTGGTCCCTTCTGTTGTGGCGGAGCCTCCGGGCTTTTTAGGCCAAAGGACATGAAATCCCTTGCGGATTGGTTCTCTGCTGCTGGACTTAGAGTCTTTACAGCCTCGGACCCCAATGTCCGGTAGGTAATTCTCCCTTTCTGCCAGGATAGGCTCTCAGCGCCGTACGTGCCTGGCTAGCAGTTCCTCCACTGCCTCACGACCTCCTCAGCCTGCTGCTGACCCTTACTCTCTGGGCCTAGACTCCGTCACGGTCTCAGGTCTCCCAGGTCTCTCAGGTCTCTCTAACCCTGCCCCTAGTTCCAGCTTTTATAGGGCAGCCTGCTCCCCCTACTGGCCTGGGACAGGAGGTGCTGCATGCTAATTGTCCCTAACCAGGGAACCTCCCTCCTGCTCTCAGACACAGCCTTTATTATTTGTGGCATCCAGGCCAAAAACAAACAGGGTAAATACACATAACCATAAAACATCAGCAAATACCAGCACAATTTGAGTTCTTAAGGTCACAGTGTAGTCTGTGACCGGGTGTCCATATCACCAACAAAAGGGAGCTTAAACCGGTTGGGGGTTTGTCCTAGCCTCGAGTCCTTGACAGTCTTTGGTGGACAGTCTTTATTCAATCCTCGGTTAAGCTCCAAACAAACCTTAGAAAGAGTCCTGGTTATTTAATGTCCATAACCTGTTAGTCCGTTTGGTTAACTGAAAGAAACTGAAAAACATAATCACTGGTCATGCAATTAACTTTTCAAACATTTCAACATTTGACAATTATTTATAAGGGTTATTTACAGTTCTTTACACACCCTATATTTTCCAGCGAGTGGGTATCTGCCCCTTAGTGCTCCGGGTTGACCTACGTAACCCACTGTCTGGTGGTGGTCTAACCTGGCTTTCCCCACTAGCAGTTAGGGTACAGTTACTAGCTGGGTTTACAGGCAGTACAGGCAGCTGTCTGCGGGCCCTTTGGCTTACCGCAGGCATGGCAGGCTCACTGTCAGCAGAGGGTTGACTCTCCTGGGCTGCTGGCATGGGTTCTTCTGTCTCCGGGGCTGCTTGTTCTTCTGATTCTTCCTGCTCTCCTGTAGGTTCTTGCTGGGTTGGTTGAAGGAAGTGTGGGACGGGTACCACTATTGCGTCGTTTATCCGAGTCCAGGACCAGGGGAACTCTTCGAGAACAGTGCTGACCATTTCTTCCTTGTCCACTGTGGGCTCAAGGTCATCTTGATCTTCACTTGCACTCTGTAGGTGCTCGGGGCACCGTTTTAGCTGGTCTCTGGAGACAGTGTTCGTGGTCTCTCCTCCATCCTTGCTTATTACACATACCTTCGAGTTGTCATGGTTGGACGGCAGTACTGTGTCTCTCTCCCACTGGTCATCTAGCTTGTGAAGCCTTCTCTTCCGCTTCAGGACCTGCTCGCCAGGTTCCAGGGGACCAGCAGGGGCGTGTTGGTTGAAGAGCCTCTCTTGCTTTTCTCTTACTTGAGCCAGGCTCCTCTCCACGCTCTCCAGTATCTTTTTGTACTGTAGCCGCCGTTCTGTATCCCAGTCCGCATCTGGGGAGGTGTCCTCGGGTGTCAGGACTCACATCTCAAGGTCCATAGGCAGCTTACCTGGTCTTGCTCGCATCAGGTAAGCCGGGGTGCAGTTGGTAGCATTCACCGGGATATGATTGTATAAGTCTATCAGGTCCGGCAGTTTTTCCGGCCACAGGCTGCGTTCTTCCAGGGGCAATGTTTTGAGGAGATCAATGACTATCTGATTCATTTTCTCACACATCCCGCTGCTTTGTGGGTGGTAAGGCGTCGTCCGAATCTTCTTACAGCCATAGAGGTTGCAGAACTCTTGGAAGACTTCAGCCTCGAACACTGGACCTTGGTCTGTCAGTACCTGTTCCAGATACCCTTGTGGGCGGCAGAAGTGTTGCTGGAAGGCTCTGGCCGCCGTTTGGGCTGTCAAGTCTTTAACCGGGACCACCACCAGGAACCGGGAATAGTGATCCACTATTGTCAGGGCATAGATGTAGCCCGACCGGCTTGGAGCCAATTTCACATGATCCAGAGCTACCAGCTCAAGAGGCTGCCTGGTGACAATGGGCCTCAAGGGTGTCTTCTGGCTGGTACGGTCCTTCCTTCTTAGGTTACATGGGCCACAGTCCCTGCACCACTTCTCTATGGCCCCTCTCATACCTATCCAGAAGAACCGTTCTCTCAGTAGGAACTCTAGTTTCTTCCAACCGAAGTGTCCCGCTCTGTCATGGTAGGCCTCCAGAACCATAGCCGCATCTCGTCTTGGGACCACTACTTGCCAGGTCAGCTCGTGCGTCCGGTGGTTGACAAGCCTTCTGCACAGCTTACCTTCGAAAAGGAATAGTCTGCTCTTCTCCTTCCACAGCTCCTTAGCTTCCTCTGGAGCATCTGGATCAGGGCGAGCGTCTGCCTGGGTCATCATCTCTTTCACCAGGCGGACTGCAGGGTCACTATCCTGCGTTGCAGCCCAGCCGTGATGAGGTAAGGGGTTGAACATGACAGTGGTTACGTTCTTGTCTCTTACGCTGTGGGAATATTGGGTGGCCCCATACCAGTGAAACGCAGGGAGCTCCACCTCCTCCAGCTCTTCTGGATCTTCTTCCCCGTCAGGTAAGTGAGGCATACTTGATAGGGCATCTGCGTTGGCATTGGTTCGGCCCGCTCGGTATTTGATCGTGAAGTCATAATTTGACAGCCGGGCCATCCACCACTGCTCTAGGGCACCAAGTGTAGCATTGTCCAGATGTGTCAACGGGTTGTTGTCCGTGTACACCATGAACTTTGCAGAGGCCAGGTAATGTTTAAACCGTTCTGTTACGGCCCACACCACTGCCAAGAACTCTAGCTTGAAGGAGCAGTAATTCTCCGGGTTTCTTTCGGTGGGCCTCAGCTTTCGGCTGGCATACGCTATCACTCGTTCCCTGCCCTGTTGATTTTGGGACAGTACGGCTCCTAGCCCCACATTACTGGCGTCGGTGTGGAGGATAAAAGGCTGGCCATAATCAGGGTAGGCCAGAATTTCATTCCCTGTGAGGGCCATCTTCAGTTGGCGGAAGGAATCCTCTTCCAACTTATCCCACTTGAAGGGTGATTTGTTACTTCTAGTTTTGGACTGACCTATTAGGAGGTCCTGCATTGGGGCTGCCATCTTAGTGAACCCGGGGATGAACCTTCGGTAGTAGCCTACCAACCCGAGGAATTGCCTCACTTCTTTGATGTTAGAGGGGCTTGGCCAGCTCTTGATTGCTGTAACCTTGTCGGGGTCAGGGTCTACTCCCTCTGCACTCACCACGTGTCCTAGGTACTCTACCTTCGGTTTCAACAGGTGACACTTTGAGGGCTTCACCTTCAGGCCAAAGCCTGCCAGGGCTTCGAACACCTCTGCCAGGTGTTTCAGATGGTCCTCGTAGGTCTTTGAATATACAATCACGTCGTCCAGGTAAAGTAGGACCGTCTCAAAGTTTTGGTGTCCTAGACAGCATTCCATCAGCCTCTGGAAGGTCCCGGGTGCGTTGCAGAGCCCGAATGGCATACAGTTGAATTCACTTAATCCCATCGGGGTGGTGAAGGCGGTCTTCTCCTTGTCAGCCTCTGCCACAGGAACCTGCCAGTACCCGCTAGTAAGGTCCAAAGTAGAGAAGAAATTAGCTGATTTGAGTGCGGCCAAAGACTCCTCTATTCTAGGCAACGGGTATGCGTCTTTATGGGTGATACGATTGACTTTTCTATAATCCACGCACATTCTCATGGTACCGTCTTTCTTTTTTACCAGAACCAAGGGGGCTGCCCAGGGGCTACAGCTGTCTCTAATGACCCCAGCTTCTTTCATTTCTTTTAGCATGCCCTTTGCGTTCTGATAATGTGCAGGGGGTACTGGTCTGTGTCTCTCTTTTATTGGTGGGTGTTCCCCCGTGGGGATGTGGTGTTCTACCCCCTTTACCTGGCCGAAGTCCAACGGGTGCTTGCTAAAAACTCTTTCATAATCCTGCACCACCCGGTAGACTCCCTGTTTTTGATGCAGGGGAGTGGAGTCAGCACCCACGTGGAGTTTTTGGCACCAGTCCTCCTTTTGTTTCTGGGAGCCATTACCCTCCACCTGGGGAGATGGAGGCAAGGGTTCCACGGCCCTGACAGCTTTGTGTTCAACAGTAAACAGTTTGGCGAGTGTAGCGTACCTGGGTAAATGTACTTCCCTCTCCCCAATGTTGAGAATGCGAACGGGCACCCTCCCATGCCGGACATCAACCACCCCCCGGGCTGTCAAAATGGTGGGCCTGCTGTCTGAGTACACGGGTTCTACCATGGCTTGGTAGTCTCTTCCTCTCAACCCGATTGCAGTCCGACACCAGATCATCATTTCACTTTTGGGAGGCATGGAAATGGGGAACGGGTCACTCATCCTTACGCTACCGATCTCACCACCAGACAGTTCTACCTGTTGCCGTCTCATCAGAGCTCTTATCTCTTTCTGGAGGACTCTCTGTTGGCTGGAACTATCATTCATCGCCACCTGCTGCAAAATTACAATTATCTCTGAAAGACAATTTTCAATCACGTTAGTACCCACAGTTATTTTAGGGTGACTTTCACGACGATCAATGTCCACAATAATCACTCCCTGTGCCGGCAGTTCAACTTTACCAATCTTAATGGTCATCTCTCTGAACCCCACCTGCGGCAAGTCATTGCTGGCGATGGTGCTCAAGTCATTGTCTGGATAGCGTGTTATATAAGCGTCACTCCAATACTGCTTAAAAAGGACATAGGGGATGGTAGTTACTTGTGACCCGGTATCCAGCAGTGCACTCATGGGGATACCGTCCAGCACCATGGGTAAAACCGGACGCCCCCCCACATACTTATCACGCCAGTTGTAAGGGCCTGGTGACCTTATGCCTGGGGGTTGGCCCTCGGCCCCAGGTTGGATCCGTTTAAATTACAGTACCTGGAAATGTGTCCTGGCTGGCTGCATCGACGGCAAATGGGCTGTCCATCTTCTGCGTAGCGTTCTGTGGGCCTCCCTCTGAACGACGGGGTCCTCCTCTGTCGATGCCACGGGACATCCTCCGGACTGGAAGCCAGCTCGATGGGTCCTGATGGATCCACCTGTAACGACTGGACGGTCCTGGTCAACGCCGCAACACTTTTTGTCAGCTCCTGGACTTGATGGTGCAGATCTTTAGACCGGGCTTGGTTCTGGGCCTGCGCAGCGGCCCCCACAGAGTCCGTAGAGGAGGGCGCCGCCTCCTGATGGTAAGTGAGAGCAGGGCGCCGGGGGTTACAGCGCCACTTGGTGCAGGTTCACGGAGCACCCTGATGGCCCTATCTTTAAACTGGGCAAAGCTCAGGCCAGGGTTCTGAAAGGACATGAGGCACAGCTGGGTTCGGTGGGCGCTAGACAGCAGACCTTCTATGAACTGTTCAGTTAATAGTTTATCTGTATCCTGCACGCTGCCAGGTTCAGCTTGTTTGACTGCTCTCATGGCCTCCTGTAAATTTAGGGCATAATCTCTGATGCTGTCCTGTGTCCGCTGCTTACATCCGTAGAACCGCATTTTAATTTCGGCTGAGGTGCGGGTATCAAAGGTACCCCGCAGCCGGGTCAAAATGTCCTTTACAGTCCTTTTCTCCTCAGCTGGCCATAATTTTACCTCCCGCTGGGCGGCACCGGTTAACTGCCCTGTCAGTATGCTGATTTTCTGTTTGGGGATAGACTTTAAATAAACTGTGCAGTCTTTCCTTAAAGTCACTTAATGTATGGAATTCCCCTGAGTACTGGGGCAGCCAGGCCACTCCAGGGATATAGGGCATGGAAAACGGCATCACCGCTGCTGCAGCCACGCTGGTGGTAGTGGGCCCCTCCGCTTCCGACATCTTCATCCCCCCTAGTTAACCGTGGCCTACCTTCCGTTGATCCTCTTCCGTAGGCCGCGGTTCCGCTAGCGCTGCTCTGGGCGAGGACCTTGCGTCGCGCCCTGGTGACGTCAGCGTAGCTCTCTCTCCTTCCAGGACCTTGCGCAGCGTCGGTGCGTAGGGCGGGGCTTCAGGTCTCGCGCGGTTTTGACGTCCACGCCCCTCTTCTTCCCGCAAGGCGTCCCGAAGATGGCGCCCGATGGCGGGAAAACAGCTGAAGATGGCGGGAAACGGCTCCGGATGGCAGGAAATCTCTTTTTAAGGTACGTATACAGTCTTTTCAGGCACGCAATACCCGTTTGTGACGGGTTGGTCACAATCCTGCTGACTACGCCAAAGCTGACTCACCCCCTGGGCCGTGGGGTACTCCAAACCGGGTCTTCTGGTGTACGGTGCTGATGAGGGTAGTAGTGGCAACCCGGTCCCGTGGCTCAGGGTGGTCAGACCAATGTTGTGGCAGCCTATTTATAGATTTGTGAATGTCCGACTACGCCACCCGTGGATTGCGGTCAGGGATAACCGCCGCTGCAGGACAGACCGCTGGGGCTGGTGTTGGTGAGCAGCACAGGAATGGTATAACTCCCCACGGGAGGAGTGTAGCCCCAGGGCAGTGTAGGTGGATTGTTGGGGGTGATAGTTCCGGCCGCGATGGTCAGAATGCAGAGTCCGCTTAAACAGTTCAGGGTCTTTATTATAACAGATGGTAATGACCCAACAACAGTACCGGCTAGAAGGGGGCCTGGATGTCAGAACACTCGGGAAGCCCCTCTGGTCAGGGTGAGGGTGTAGGCCTACCGTGCCCTCTATGCTCTTTCTGACTATTCCCCTCTTAGTGGTAAAATAGCCCATGTCCCTGAGCGTGCCGTGTATTCTCACCCGTATGGCTTGCAACTTGGGCTCCTTTTACCTCTGGCCTCTCTTGGCTTTGCTGGTCCCTTCTGTTGTGGCGGAGCCTCCGGGCTTTTTAGGCCAAAGGACATGAAATCCCTCGTGGATTGGTTCTCTGCTGCTGGACTTAGAGTCTTTACAGCCTCGGACCCCAATGTATGGTAGGTAATTCTCCCTTTCTGCCAGGACAGGCTCTCAGCGCCGTACGTGCCTGGCTAGCAGTTCCTCCACTGCCTCACGACCTCCTCAGCCTGCTGCTGACCCTTACTCTCTGGGCCTAGACTCAGTCACGGTCTCAGGTCTCCCAGGTCTCTCAGGTCTCTCAGTTCTCTCTAACCCTGCCCCCAGTTCCAGCTTTTATAGGGCAGCCTGCTCCCCCTACTGGCCTGGGAAAGGAGGTGCTGCATGCTAATTGTCCCTAACCAGGGAACCTCCCTCCTGCTCTCAGACACAGCCTTTATTATTTGTGGCATCCAGGCCAGGGGTGACACACATGCATATATACACATTTAATAAAAAAAACATGGAAGTGCTTCTTTAATAGAAGTATAGAAGACCAGCCGTGTGTACCGGCTGTCCCAATAGAAATGAATGCAGCGAATGTGTGCATGATCGACCACTGCTCCATTTATACACAGCTCTTCATTGACCCACTGTTTGATATCGTCCAGGTGTCAGTGGTTGGACCGAAGCGATTGGAAAGTTATCCCTTATCCTGTCTATAGGGCATATAACAATACAGGTACACAGACACATATTTAGGAACATTTGGGCAAATGCTACTGAAGCATACATAATGGAGGTATCTGATTAAAAGCTTGATAATTTACTTATTAAGTGAGGGTAACAAGGAAAATTAAAGTGAACATGACAGCTAATACATGTTTCCCGTTCCACAAGCAGCATGTATGAGACAGTGGCTTGTGGATCTCAGCCATGTATGAAAACTATTTAGATTTGAGAGTCCTCATTGGTTGATACCTTTTAATGGCTAACTGAAAAGATGGTAACAAGTTGCAAGCTTTCGAGACTACGCAGGTCTCTTCATGCAGGCATAATATAACGCAAAATCTGAAGAGTCACATATTTATACACAATAAAATACATTTATTGTGTATAAATATGTGACTCTTCAGATTTTGCGTTATACTAGCCTGATGAAGAGACCTGCGTAGTCTCGAAAGCTTGCAACTTGTTACCATCTTTTCAGTTAGCCATTAAAAGGTATCAACCAATGAGGACTCTCAAATCTAAATATTTTTCTATCTACTGGCTAACACGGTACAAAAATATATATTTTCCCTGTAGCCATGTATGATTAACTCTGATACGCGGCATTTCAGAGAAAAAACATAGTTTAATATACTTCGGGGACCGAGACGCGCTGAAAACTAGTGGCACTGGTGGAAACCCGGCGATTTCTCCCCGCACATTGCCCTGGATTGACAGGTATCTCCCTTTACACACACATAGGTAGAGACCTATCAATCCAGGGCAGCAGGTGAACAAACGCCACCAGGGCCCTGCCTATCCGACTAGTCTACACTGCGGCTCAGTCCTCGGTGGCTAATAATCCAATATCTATATTTTTCTCAGAAACAGTGCAGTGTTTCAGATTTAACAGGCCCCACTACAAACTAAAGGCAACAAAGTAGACAAACAAAGGGGATAAACTTAGCTTGAGCAGACACCAGAGGAGTAACACCAACTGTCCTCCAAGGGCACCAGAGAAGAAGCTAGCCGACTGCTAGTGCTCCAAGCCTGTGCAAAGGTACATAGAAGTATTTCCAGCGAAATTTTTTGCACTATGTTAATGAATATACATTTTTGAGAGAAATTATGTTGGACTTTGTAACGGACTTAGTAGTGCTCAGCACATTGAATCATTGGATTTAATCACTATTTGTAGGGTTGAGATACCCACACTTGATTTATTTTTTATTTTTGAAAATCCCTCAGTCCTTTGATTTCTACGTGCTGATATACCCACCTAAATTTCTCTCCTTTCATTGGGATGCATATACATATTAGAGCTTGAATTGCATTTGCTTGCATGGTTATCTATATTTACCTGCAACAGAGGTGTATCTAGGTCTTCATGCACCCGAGGCAAGAATTCAGTTTGTTGCCGCCCTCCCCCTTCCCTGCTCCTTCCTCAGCACATGCGATTTGCACACTAAGGCCACGGCCCAACTATCAGTATTCGGTCAGTATTTCGTCAGTATTTTTTCTCAGGAGTGGGAGCCAAAACCAGGAGTGGGTGATAAATGCAGAATTTGTGACTCGTTTCTATTATGCCTTTTCTCTCCTGAGAAAAATACTGACCGAATACTGATAGTGGGGCCGTGGCCTTAGTCACATGCCGACAAGCTGCTCTTCCTAATTCTTTCTGAGAGAAGCAGAAAGAAAAGCTCGTTGTCACGTGACCATAAGTATGAAAATCGCATATGAGTGAAGTGGCCATGTGATGACTGATGGAACCTGCAAGCAGAGCTGAATCCTGACAGTGAGTATATTACACACTGTTAGGATTGGCTACTTTACTTTATAATTAAAGATATCGTCCAGGTTTGAGATGAAAGTCTGCAGTCACTGTGTGTGGCTTCTGAACTCTCACCGAGCATGCACTGCACATATTTAGGATTCTCCCTTTCCGTGGCAAAAGTGGAAGGTCATGTCACCACAAGTATGAGATTTGCATATTCTGGCACATTCCGACTAGACATGTCCTGCCTCACTCAATTCATTTTCATTGAGTGAGGCCACGCATGTCTAGTCAGCACGTGACCACATGTATGCAAATCACCCGGCACGAGAGAATCCTGACAGCGTGCAGTGCGCACTGTGAGAATTCAGAAGTCTGCAGTCACGTAGAATGACTGTGTAGCATCGGCGCCTCTGCCAGGCAGAGACGCCGTCCCTCTCACCTCCCCGCTCCCCGCGTGGCGTCCTCCTGCGCTCCTCTTCCTGCTGCTGCCAGCGCGCGCAGCTTCCCGGGAACTGTGCTTAGGGCGCGCGCACTCCCTCTCTCTTAAAGGGGCCGTGCGCGCCATCCTAAGGAGTCCCCGGCCAATAGCCGAGGGTCCTCCCATATATAAGGTGCCTCCTCCAAAATGGAGGTGCCCAAGCAAAAGTTGATGCACAGCATACTTACCTCTGCTTCAGCCCTCAGGTCCAGTTGCCAGCCTGACTACTGTTCCAGTCCGCCAGCCTGACTACTTTCCAGCCCGACAGTCTGCCTTCCGTTCTTCCCACCAGTCTGTCTATTGGCAAGTCCGCCTGCTTACCAGGAAGCACCTCCCAGTTACCTGCCTGCTACCTGCCGTGCCTGCTAGCCCGCTCACCTGGGAGCACTCGCCTGTTACCTGCCTGTTACCTGATAGCCTACCTGGAGGCTCCTGCTGTCACTTGCCGTGACCACCCACCTGATAACCTAGAGACTTCAGCCTGCTTGGCCGTCACTTGCCGTAGCCTACCTGGAGGCTCCTGCTGTCACTTGCCGTGACCACCTGTCTGTTACCTAGAGACTTCAACCTGCTCTGCCGTCACGTGCCGTGACCACCTGTCAAAACTAACCAGACACTTCTGCCTGCCTGTTGTGTCCATCCGCTATACCGGTCAGTCCCAGTCTGCTGACCCGTGGGAGCCACCTGCTCTCTTACAAGGTCGTCCCCAGAGTAGCACCTGGTCCCTCTGCTTGGTCCCTCCCTGGTCACGGAGTCGTTAGCCACCGTACGACCAGGGTCGGTCTGAGTTGATACTTAGTCCCTCTGGGTCCCTCCTTGCACCGCAGCATAGAGGTTCCACCACCCGGATCCGTAACAGACTGCAGACTCATCGCAAACATGGACAACATTTTTAGTGCTCCTAACATAAATAAAAATTTAAAAATGACAGCATCATAAAAAACATTTACATCCAGGTACCTGATAGATGACGTTGTCTCTGGAGTCGTCTTTCTTTTCTTCATCTTGTGCAGACACATGATGACTTTTCTCATCCACAGCTCGTCTCTGCAGACTTCCATCTTCTCCGGTCTTCTGCAACACATCCCCATACGATGCCCTTAAAGATAGCAGAGTCATTATAATGCTCCTGAATAAAAATATCTGCCCTACACTGATCCCCTGAATAAATAATTGCCCCTCACTATATTCCCTGCACAAAATATGACCCCCACACTGTCCCTCTTATGGTACATGCTCTCCACACTGCCCTCTCCTTTCCATACTGGCCCCCCTCTTCACACTGTCCTCACACTGTGTTCCCCCTATAGGGCCTAGTCTCTGTACTGTGCCCCCTCATCACACTCCCCCTCCTTAGCATAATGTTCCCTCCTGGCTGTGACCTTACACTGTCCCCCCATGCTATCCCCCACCCACTACTCAGTCTCTATTCTGTGCCCACTCACACTTTTCTTCCCCCATACTGTCTCCTCACAATATTCCCCTCAGTAGCCTCCTTACACGTTTCCCCTATCTTCTCATGTTTCCTCCTTACACATCCCCCCCAGCTCCCCATACTGTGTCCGCACACATTTTCCCCCTCGCTACCAATAATGTGTCTGCACCCACCCCCCACAGATTAAACCTCCCCCCTCCACACTGAATAAATCCCCCCTCCACACTGAATAAATATGCCCCCTGCTCAATGAATAAATATGCCCCCTTGCACAATTAGTAAATATCCCCCCTACACAATTAGTAAATAGCCTCCTTGCAAAATTAATAAATAGCCCCCTGCACAATGAATAAATCCCCCCTGCACAATTAATACATAGTAAAGACGCAAGTACAATCCCTGGGAGTCGGCACACGGCAGCTTCTCTGAGTGGGTGGTCAGCTTGACTCCCCACTCTGAGAACGGCCGAATCCATGGTTCGGGGGGCGGCAGAATGCAGCCCCTGGCGGAGACACCTCGGACATTAGGTGGCCTCACAGCGCCCCCCTGCCGGCTGCGCCCGGGGCACATGCCCAGCCTGTTATGTCTGAGGTCTTATAATTGGTTCTAATACCAAATATGTATTTTTTTTACTGTTTTATTTTTAATGGGGCAAAAGGGGGCGTGATCTGAACTTTTGCATTTTTTTTCCTTTTTTTTTTTTTTAATTTCACTTTTAACTGTATTTGTAAGTCTTCTTAGGGGGTTGAAGCTGTAATCATCTGATCGCTTGTACTATACATAGCAGTGCATCAGTACTGCTATACATAGCGAAAATCACAATCTCCAATGAATGCCAGCTAAACGCTGGCTTTCATAAGAAAATCATCAGTCAGGGAACGACATGACGTAACTTTACATATGTCATGAAGGAGTTAAATATGAATTGAGCAGTTTTTTGTAAGCCTGGTACTGACTTCAATTATTACCAAAGCCCTGACATGACAATATTCTTGTAGGTTTGGCCTTGTTACAAAAGACTTCAGAATACACAATATTATCTTTAATTATCCTGAGTTTATTGGAAAAGCCTTATTGATTCTGGAGCAGCAGAAAATTGTGGCTTCTCACTAGCCAGAAGGCTGAAAACTCCTTTTGTTTCTCCGAAATTAATCTCTGCAATTGGTTACACAATTCCTTTTGCTTGTATCATATTCTGTACTGAGAAGGTGACTCTTCTGATTGAAGCACTGCATGTTGAGGATATTTCTTTTTTAGTTTTGCCACTTTCCAATGTACTGGTGCTGTTGGTACTTCTTAACTAAAGCTATGTGTTCCAGTTCTTAATTGGTCATCTCTACAGATCACCCAGCGGGGATCATCTTGTTCTCAAAATTGCATCAAAGTTCTTCCTCAACCACCTTCTTTGAAACTCCACTCTGCCTCCATTTCCTCCAACTTGTCCGCACCCTTTCAGGATTTAGGAGATGTCTTTTCTAAGCTTAAGGCCATGGCCCCAATATCAGTATTTGGTCAGTATTCGGTCAGTATTTTTTCTCAGGAGTGGGAGCTTAAACCAGGAGTCGGTGATAAATGCAGAATTGGTGACTTGTTTCTATTCTACCTTTTCTCTGATTGTTCCTCACCTGGTTTTGGCTCCCACTCCTGAGAAAAAATACTGACCGAATACTGACCAAATACTGATAGTGGGGCCATGGGCTAAAGCAATATCTCTTCTTTCAGGTATTAAAAAACATCCAGAGGAAGATTCTACCCTATTTTTCACCTTGAAACTAAAATGATGCCCACCTATATTAAAGAAAATCTGCTCCACTGTCGTCCCAAATGTTCCTCAAATAAATTTCCAGTTGCACAGGTTTTCAGCTTGTATAGTGTCTGACCATGGTGTGCAATTTGGTTCCAGGTTCTGGAGAATGCTCCTCAAGAATATAACATTTTTAGGTTTTTGCTTTCTAGTAACCAACTATTATTTTATAGCTCAGTCCATTGAATCCTATTGCTATAGAGCTCTCAGCTTTGCATATACATCTTTGCTATTTCTGTGGTTAACTTTATCCCTGCTGCAAACTCCTGATTGCATGTACTGTATATGTACGTCTCTGTTATTCCTGTGGATGAACATATCCTTGCTGGAAGTTACTAATTACGTAGAAGTCTCTGCTATACCTGTGGATGACAATATCCCTGCTGCCAGATACCTGACTGCATATAATTCTCTGCTGTTCCTGTATGTAACTGCACTCCAGCTAAATCTACTGCTTCTTGCTGCACTTCGCATCTACCATCCTGCATACCCATGTCCTGGTCCTTAATGACACATGTGTGGTCTGGCAATGCCAGCTCCACTGCATCATTGTCTCTGTTTTATGCTGCTCACTCTCACCTACAGGGGGAATCTTGGAGGGTCCAAGGAAATTTGTAACCAGATTTTTACAAATAAATCTGAGAGCTGTATATTGTTGAGACAGAGACTCTGATTCCAATGATGTGTCACTAATTGGGTTGCTTGCTGTAGTTTAGATAAAATCATTGTTTTATTAGCAGGAGATTATCACTAGACAACTAGCAAACCTGCTGCCACGCAGTCCTCCATATTCTTAAGCACTGTATAACTTTGTCTCGGCCACTGATTGCCAGCTATATGCATATGCAGAGTACACAGAAAGCTGTCAATCACTGGTGGGAACAGGGTTATACAGAGCTCAGGATTTAGAGAACCAGTAGATCTGCATCTAATAACAAAATCTGGTGACAGATTCCATGTAATTATAGAGGTATGTTTTGTTATATCTTTTTTTCGTATGCAAAATTTATCACCGGCTGGCAGGTTCAATAATCTATATTTGCTTAGAGGTCTTTTATGATTACGCAATCATAAAAGACTTTCACTTGATCAATCAAAAAAAGACTTGATCAATCAAAAAAACTTGGCAAAGGCAATATTTTTTCTAACTAAGGCCACGTTCACATGTCGTTAATTTTCTCGTATGTGGAAAAAAATAACATATTTCATTAATGTTTTGTATCAGCTTTTCATTATTGTTTGGCCAATAATAGAAAAATAATAATGCACTGCAGCTATCACTTCACATGGTATGGTGCAGCCAATTAGGAAGGACTCTCATACTCTGCATAAACACCTGCTCAGGGAATGCAGCATTCATCCAGGATGATTTAGGATAGTGAGAAGACGTCAGAGCTCACAGCTCAGCAATAGATATAGGAAGAGAAACAATGGAAAAATACTCCAGACAGTAATGTTTTGTACAACTGCAGTGCTTAAAAAGTTGAGTGCAGTAGTCTGCAAATAATATAGAGACTAGATTGATATGGGGCGAGAGAGAGATAGAGTGATGCCTGCAGCAGTGGCAAACTCAGTGTGATAGATCAGTGACATAGTGATGCTGCCTAGCTGGCATTTGCCCTGCTACATTAGAATTAAAATTCCACATTTTTTTCTTCATTTTTAATGCACTATGAAACAGCAAGCCAGCACAATATTTTTTACAGAAAAAAAATCAATACGTGTCAGACAGAGACAGTGTGTTTGCTTGTCATAGGTGACTGTTCCGAGTCTTTTTCTTTTCTTGTGAAATCCTTTTTGTGAAGGGGAATAACAGTTTTCAAAAAAAAAGAAGATTCCCCAAAATCCATATATTTAACTGAAACTGTCTACCTCACACAATGTTCTTGTTGAAAACTACCTTTTTTTGCAAACCTGTTTTAATAGTCAAATTTTACATCTGCACATGGCACACAATACAGTGCCCTGATACATGTGCTGGCTTTTTGGAGGTGCTCCTACCTAGTATTTCTTGTTATGTCATTTTTGGGAAGGCGGTTAAATTTTTTTAACAAAATTATATATTATACTTTGCATGTCTGCTGACATGGGGATACAGCGCCAGAATGGGGTCAGATGATCACAGCATCTGGTGACACATAAACCTGCAGTAGTTAGAACAGCTTCACCGTCCATCATCAGCAGTTCTTGTTACACACACGCCGCTAGGTTCAGATAGGGGAGAGACCAGTTGCATGAATTCTTTGGAATCCTGGGGGAACCGTTACTCAGGGCGACTATAGGCTGCAGCTTCTCTCAGGCACACGATAGATTCAGTTGCTGACCAGACACGCCTGACAAGTCTTTTTCAACAATTTAACAGTAGAATTTAGTCTGAAGCACGGCCAGTGCAATTCAGGGATATTACAGCAACAATGTTCATTACAGTACAGTCTGAGTTTCTTGAGCAACTGGCTCCAGTAACAATACAGTAGTTTGTTTAAAGGCACAGCATAAGGCTATGTGCCCACGATGCAGAAATGCTCAAGATTTTTTCCTGAGCGTTTCTGCATCTCCCTGGCAGAAAAAAACGCATGCGGATTGTACATGCGGATTGTACATGCGTTTTTCCTGCCAGGGACATGCGGATGTGAAGCGTTCTTCACTGACATTTCCGCATGCAGGTTGACAAGCGCTTTCCAGGCGATTTTAGCATCACTTTGAAAGTGCTTGACAACTTGGTCACACTATATAAATCCATGCAAACAGCATGGATTTATATAGTGTGACCTTTAGAATGGTTAAAAATAAAAAAAATAAACCTATACTTACCTTCCGATGGCCCGGGGTGTGCTGCTGCACTCGTTCCTGGCTGCCGGGATATCGCGATGCCGTGTACTGAAGGACCTACCGTCACATGACTGTGACGTCACTGCAGGTCCTACAGTCCAACGCGATGTGTCAGCAAAGGAGAAGGAGCGCAGCGCGGGCCGTCGGAAAGTGAATATAATCTTTATTTTTTATTTTATTCCTTTTTTTACAGTTTCTGTGGTACCTGGGTGTGGAGGAGAGCCTCCTGTCCTCCACACCCGGGTACCATACGCACATTACAACGAGCCAATTACGCAAGTACAGATGCAGTCTTGCGGAATTGGCGTGTTCCAATGCAAGTCAATGGCGGCGAAAGCGCAGCGCTTCCGCAAAATAATTGGTAGTGCTGCATTTTTTTCCGCAATGATAATCTGCAGCGGAAATTTCCGCAGCATGTGCACAGCACATGCGGATTATCATTTGAGGACATGGCAGGCCTTCTACCATGCGTTTTTAATGCGTTTCCGCAGCGTTTCCGCAGCTGCAAAAGTGCTGCGGAAACGCATTAAAAACGCATCGTGGGCACACAGCCTAATAGTCTCTTCAGTAGCATAATTCAGCATAGATTAGATCTCTTAGCAGCACACTTCTATGCATACACAACCACAGGCTTTTCCTTCACAAGGACACAATAGTTCAACATGCTCCCGGAAGGTTTTGCTGCGTACCACATTGTCATCCAAATACGGCTGGCAGATATCGTTCCTCAATCCTTCCAAACAGGTCTCCATGCTCCTCTGAAACTCTACTGGAGCTGAACTGAGCCCAAACAGTATGCGGATCCACTCATATAACCCCCACGGTGTGATGAATGCTGTCAAGGGTCTACTGGACTCTTCAACAAACCCTTGATGGTATGCTTTACTCTGATCGAGGACAGAGAACCAGGTACTTCCTGATAGGTTATCCAGCATATCTTGAATCTTTGGAATCGGGTGCCGATCAAGCACTGACTTTCGGTTTAGTTCCCGGTAATCACAGCAGAGTCTCAACATACCGTCCTTCTTCTTAACACAAACAATAGGAGAGGAATAAGACTACTTCGACTTTTGAACCCAACCTCTGTTGATTAGATCTTGTAAATACTCTTTCACTTCACAGTGTAATAGTTTTGGCACAGACATGTAACTTCTGGCTACTGGGGTCGTGTCTTTCATATTGATTTTCAATTGCAATGATGGGATACAGCCTATATCAGAGTTATCTTTAGAGAATGTATGACACTCTTCTCTCAGCATCTGTTTTGCTATCGCTATATCTTCAGCACACAAGTATTCCAGGGATACTGGGGGATCCCAGGACCCTGAGGGGGGTTGTGCAATTTCCTCCCCTGCGCAACTCCTGTTCTTTGATGGGGAGACTGTATTTACGGTAGACCCCTGGGCAGGTCTCACACTGGCTGGATATACCGTTTTAACAGTTTCAATGTGACCTAACACAGTCTTTGGATCAAGTCTAATGTTGTGTTTCGTAGTATTCATCACCAGTACTGTTATTCGAGCAAACCCACCAGTAGGTATCGTAAGCACAGTCTCACCTTGAACTAGGCCTTCCGAAAGTTCTGAGGAGTTTTTTTGCATGAACAGTCCTTTCTGGACTTTTCTTCCCAGTTCTACCTGGACTCCACACCACAACCCCACCATTTGGTTTGCAGGGATGATGGTTGGGCGCCAGCTTACCTTGACTTCTTTTAGGTCCATTGTATTCTGTGCTTTCTTTACTCTATGAATCACAATTTCCACCACGGCACTGGGTATGGCTAGCAATGTGACAATTGCATCCACCACCAGCGTCCCTGACTTGTGTTTCGTGATGACCTCACTGATTACATTATAACCCAGGATAGGATTCTCTGCCACGTTCTGATCACTGGTCACAAAAAAAGGTACCAAAAGCTCAATGCCATGCGCGGCTCACAAGGAGAGATCAGCTGCCGGAAGCCACTGCTCCCCACGCCAGGACTGTGTGTGCGGGGAGCAGTGACTTCACTCCCTTCATAGCCGGCACACAGCGTAGTCGCGCTGCGGCTCCTGCTGCTATCTCGTGTGCTCGCTTATTAAAGGGCATGAATATTCACCCCCTCCCCACGCCCATGGGCAGCCCCTATGTTATTTGATGGCCCCATTAGTAGCCCCCACACTATAATGATGGCCCCCTTTAGTAGCCTTCACACTATTATGATGGCCACTTTAGTAGCCCCCATACTATTAAGACCCCTTAGTAGTAGCCACCAGTCTATTATGGCCCCCTTAGCAGTAGCCTAAACTCTATTATAGCCCCCTTAGTAGTAGCCTCCACTCTATTATGGCCCCCTTAGCAGTAGCCTAAACTCTATTATAGCCCCCTTAGTAGTAGCCTCCACTCTATTATGGCCCACTTAGTAGTAGCCTCCACTCTATTATTGTTATGCTAGGTATGGGAAGAACCCAGTGTACGATGATGGGAAAAGGGGAGAAGCCCAGCAACTAGGAAAAGGGGGAGTGGAGACCCCTAAGCAGATCTAACAACACCTTGACTCCCCTATTGTCCCTAAATAGGTTCCGCACCTATCACCGAGCAGGATACCTTGTCCCTGACTGACCCTAGAGCTAGGCCCTAGGTAGGGAGGGGGAGGGGTGAGCACTAGTGAGCCCCACTGCAACTAAAGACAATCCAGGGAAACAGACAAGGGGATACACTTAGCTTTGAGAAGACACCAGAGAGATCATGACTACAATCCACAAAGGAACTCCATGGAGAATCTAGCTAACTGCTAGAATTCCAGACCTGAACAGAGGAATTTACTCTATCACCAGCAACTCTCTGGAGAAACTGAGTGTATTTAAAGATCCAGCAAGGGTGTGTCAATTAGCAGCAGAAGGTGGAGATCACCGCTGGGTCCTATAGAGGGAGGGATGAAGAAAGGATCAAGAAGGTGTCTGCAAGGCCAAGCGCAACAACCTTGTACAGCTGGATCCAGAATGACTGTCTGTCAAACCCGACACTAGTGACAATTATGGGCCCCCTTAGTAGTATCCCCCAGTCTTTTATGGCCCCCTTAGTAGTATCCCTCAGTCTATTATGGCCCCCTTAGTAGTATCCCCCACTCTATTATGGCCCCCTTAGTAGTATCCCCCAGTCTATTATGGCCCCCTTAGTAGTATTCCCCAGTCTATTATGGCCCTGTTAGTAGTATCCCCTACTCTATTATGGACCCATAGTAGTATCCCGCAGTCTATTACGGCCCCCTTATTAGTAGCCATACATAAAGACACAAACACACAATCTTAAAATAAAAAAACAAACATCAATACTCACCTTAACTTGGCAAATCCAGCAGACAGCGGCAGGTCCCAGGCTGTCTGATGTGATGATGTCATCGTGCTGGGACTCTGACATTGCTCCACCCTAGACCTACCGTTCTGTAGGCTTCAGACCTAATGCATCTTGTGGCCTATAGAAAGGAGAGCTGCAGTGCAAGGAGACAATCTCTCCCTGCTATGTCACATAACTTAACTGTATCAGTGCTCTGTGGACATCGATACAGTTAAGTGTAGTGTAGCTCAGAGTGGGCCAATCAGAGCGTGGGGCGACCACAACCTCCGCCTCCCGGTAACTACGCTACTGGCTTTACTCATTGCTGCAGCCATTGGTTCATAGGATGCCGGGCTACATTAAGGATTCAAAGGATATCCTGAATATTTTTTCTCATTCTCAGATGTGGTTATCTAAATATACATGGTTAAGTTGTGATGTTACATCACTTTACACATGTATACCCCACTCCGTTGCCACGAAAGCACTTCATTTTCATTTAACTAAATATAGTAATTACTCTCAGGATTTGATTTTATGTTACAAGTTACATATTTTTTGCTGGCTCACAATTTTTTTTTCCTTTGATCAGCAATATTATCTTCAACGCACTGGTATGGCAATGGGGGCAAAGTTTTCGCCATCTTTGGCGAACATTTTCATTTCATATTGGGAATGTCATGGCTTGTTTTCTCCGTGTAATGTTTTTGCACAATCTATTCTCTGATATGGCAGATACATCGATGACATGCTCATCATATGGGCGGAGGGGACGATGTATCATACCACATTTTATCAATTATCTTAACATCAATGAATATAATTTGAGATTTACATAAGCAACTGATTCTGCCCAAATTTCCTTTCTAAATTTAAAATTGTATCGTGTACACAATGAGATGATTTCTACCAAGAATGACTTATTCTAAACCTTTGACGGGTAACACAATACTCCATGCTACTAGTAGTCATCCTAAGCATACAATTAGATCGATTCCTGTGGGGGAATTCACTAGAATAAAAAGGAATTGTAGCAATAGTAATAATTTACAAACAGAAATAAACCAGTCGCGTAATAAATTAACAGAGAAAATATCCAGATTGGACTCTTAATAGAGCATTAAATATTGTATCACTTAAAAATCGTGGTGATCTTATTTCCTCCAAATCAGAAACACACAAAAAACAGACAAATTACCATTTAACCAAGAGACCATATGTCTGTTTCTAATATAGTCCTCAATTCTATAAAATCAGACTGATTATAAATACATTTTTACTTATATTGAATGAGGATCCAATTTTGGTATGTGTTTTGCAGTCTGGCTGCAATATAGTGGCAAGAAGAGCTCCTACATTGGGGAACATAATATTCCCTAGCAAGTTTGTTTCCAGAATCCCCCAGAAAATTTGGATTGATTGTAAGGGTTGTTTTAAATGTGGCAAATTGCAGAACATGTAAACAAATGATCAACACAAAAGTGTTTAATAATCATGACAACACCATGAAATATAATATAAATCAATTTATCAATTGCAATTCATATAATGTCATCTATAAAATTGATTGCACTGTATGTAAAAAAGTATATGTGGGATGTACATCACGCAAGCTGAAAACACATATCGCAGAGCAATTATATGATATATCTAATATTACCAGTATTAATCATAATATTTCATCTGCAGCCAATTATTTTGTTTCCTACCATTCACAAAGCATTGCATCGTTCCAGGTATGTGGGATTGAACAGGTCAATAGGTCTTTGCGGGGAGAAAATATTAGGGGCCATCTCCTCACTCGTGAAGCCTATTGGATCTTGGCACAAGAGTCCCAGATGTTCTCAAATGACTAAATGAAATTATGTTTCACTATTAATATGTTAGCGATCTAGTATCATGTCGCGTTTATTGATTTTCAAATTTTATATAGATTTTTTATGTATTTTGTCATCTAGTCATTTTTGTTTTATAAATATTTTGATTTTCAGGACCTGACATATGAAATGTGACATGTCTTGAACAATTGCTTGGTTTTGAATCATTCAAATGCATTGTGGGAATCTGGAGGCATATAGGCTTTGATAAAGATTGCTGCTGCGATCGAAACGTGTTCATTGTTCCTCCCATGTACAGGTGCATCTCACAAAATTAGAATATCATCAAAAAGTTAATTTATTTCAGTTCTTCAATACAAAAAGTGAAACTCATATATTATATAGAGTCATTACAAACAGGGTGATCTATTCAAGTGTTTATTTCTGTTAATGTTGATGATTATGGCTTACAGCCAATGAAAACACAAAAGTCATTATCTCAGTAAATTAGAATACTTTATAACAACAGCTTGAAAAATGATTTTAAAATCCGAAATGTTGTCCTACTGAAATGTATGTTCAGTAAATGCACTAAATGCACTCAATACTTGGTTGGGGCTCCTTTTGCATCAATTACTGCATCAATGCGGCGTGGCATGGAGGCGATCAGCCTGTGGCACTGCTGAGGTTTTATGGAAGCCCAGGTTGCTTTGATAGCAGCCTTCAGCTCGTCTGCATTGTTGGGTCTGGTGTCTCTCATCTTCCTTTTGACAATACCCCGTAGATTCTCTATGGGATTAAGGTCAGGTGAGTTTGCTGGCCAATCAGGCACAGTGATACTGTTGTTTTTAAACCAGGTATTGGTACTTTTGGCAGTGTGGACAGGTGCCAAGTCCTGCTGGAGAACGAAATTTCCATCTCCTAAAAGCTTGTCGGCAGAGCAGAGGGAAGCATGAAGTGCTCTAAAATTTTCTGGTAAACGGCTGCGCTGACTTTGGTGTTGATAAAACACAGTGGACCTACACCAGAAGATGACATGGCTCACCAAACCATCACTGATTGTGGAAACTTCACACTAGACCTCAAGCAGCTTGGATTGTGTGCCTCTCCACTCTTCCTCCAGACTCTGGGACCTTTATTTCTAAATGAGAATTGGAACTCTGGGACCTTGTGGAGTGTGTCAATGACTGCCTTCTGGACATCTGTCAAGTCAGCAATCTTCCCCATGATTGTGGAGCCTACTGAAACAGACTAAGGGACCTTTTTAAACGCTTAGGAAGCCTTTGCAGTTTTTTTTTTAATTTACTGAGATAATGACTTTTGTATTTTTATTGGCTGTAAGTCATAATCATCAACATTAACAGAAATAAACACTTGAAATAGATCACTCTGTTTGTAATGACTATGTATAATATATGAGTTTCACTTTTTGTATTGAAAAACTGAAATAATTAACTTTCTGATGATATTCTAATTTTGTGAGATGCACCTGTATGTGAGTGCTGTCCAGGAGCATTTATATGTTTTTTTAACATGCATTAATCAATCAAGATTTTTGGGATTTTATTACAAGGAGCTGGAGCATGATCACATTTTTGATAGGTTACCACTACCTGGTTTGGAGTTGAAGGATAGAGTTCAGTGTTTGGAGTAGGCGGTTGGAGAGTTTTTCAGGAGATTGCTGTATGGAGCTGGTTTGCATGTTTATCCTTATCCTCTCCCATTTGGTTTCTTCCTTCCTATTCTGCCCATGTTTCCCACTCTGTTGTTTTATGAGTGTATTTGTATGATTGTAGTTTTCTTTTAACCTTGTCTGTTTACCCCTGTCTGTCTGGTTAGTGTTTGCCTATACACTTTGGCCTCACACCTCACTAGGTGGGGGAGGGAACAGATAAAGGTAAGATAGGAGCATAGCATGGTACAAGACCCCGGCATCTCCACCATTTGGGGTAATCTTGGGGACAGGGAGTGCTCCCTAGTTCGAGAGATCAGGTAGGTGCTCACAGTCATTTGTCACTATGTGACACCTGCTTTAGCTTTACTAGTCCAATTTTACAACCATACACATCTATGTGACCTGCCAAATTTTGCTTTGTGTCGGTATACTTACCTACCTAACAGTTCTTATTGCATCCTTTTTGGCAAGAATTGTTGAAAAAGATTGTCAAAAGTTAATTTTAGTATTGTACAAAATGTATGCTAAAAGAAAAAGAGGCAATGATAATACACTGGATAGTGTAAAAGAAAAATAAAACTTTACACCAAGGCTAAGAATGAGGGAGTCACTTACACCAGTCTTCTAGGCAGTTTTAAAACTAATTGCAAGTCACAATTGGCCTCTTTTGCCTTAGGCAAATATAATAGTAGGGAAGAAGGAGTGTGCGTTATGGAATATGTGACACGTCATTCATCTAAGTCACAGAAGGATGATGTTACCTCTGACTGCAACATCATCAGTTTACAGTCAATAATAATACACATAAAAAATCTGCCTCATCACAAATGACTAAGAGAAATAATCTTTAAACCATTTTATAATTAAAAAAAAACATTAAAAGCCTGTCAGTGCGCTTATGTTATTAAATGGGCTTTTGGTGACCACCAGGTTTCAATCATCTCTTTGTTTCAGATGAGGTCAGATAAGGCAAAATAGCTTGAAAGGGGTTGGATACAATATTAGGTCAACTCAGAGTGCCACACTCGTCTTTTCAGAGCAATTGGGCTATTGGAGACTTTTAGTATTGTGATTCGTAGTGAATCGATTTGTTGCAAATCAAATTTTTGTGAAAAATTAGCTAAATTAAAATTGAAAAAAATGAGCTCACCTCTTCTTGTATGGGTGATTTTGATCCATGACTAAGATCATTTTTCTGTAGACACATGGTCTGCATACAACATGGACACATATATAGCCACATAGAATATAATGTGTAGGCATTCTATCCATGAAAAATATGTAAAACAACATATGTTGGTGACTGTCAGCAGGGATATTATTCTGTCTTTCTTTGGCTTGCCAAAGGCCATATGGAATGGACACTACAAAACATTCCCCACCATGCTTTAGAGCAGCAAATGGCTTTCCTAAGAATGACTTCTAAATCATCAGTTTAACCCCTTAACGACCACCGTAACACATTTTTACTGCAGTCATTAAGGGTACTTATGCCTCAGCACCGTGAAAATGTGTCGCTGAGGCATAAGTGAATAGCGGTGGTGATTTCCGTGGGTATCAGCTGCATATGACAGCTAACACCCTGTAGTATCGGCCCCGGCCAGTTTCGATGCCTATCAGGGCCGATTAACACCTTAAATACCACTGTCAATCGTGACAGCGGTATTTAAGTGCTTACAAGGGGGTCTTGCGACCCCCTTAGTAACCATCGGACCCCCGCAATGAGAATCGCGGGTCCCGATGGTTACCATGGTACCCTGAGATCATGTGATGATCCCAGGGTACGGTGGCCTGTGATATCCAGCGATAAGCTGGATCTCACAGGCAGAGTCAGTGAGGTCAGTGACTCACTGACAGGTCTCATGTACTGCAATACTGGAGTACTGCAGTGTATGAGATCAGCAATCAAAGTGAAAATTACACATGTCCCACATTGGGACTTAGTGAAAAGTGAAAAAAAGTATAATAAAATATGTAAAAAGGTAAAAAAAAAACACAAAAAAGTGCACACAAATAACTAAAATCCATTTCACCACTCAAAACACAGCGTTTGTGATAAAACAAAAATAAAATAAAAAACGTACCCATAATTAGTATTGCAACGTCTGGAACGACCCACTCTATAAAACTGTCACGTTATTTAGTCTGTTTGACGAACACCGTAAAAAAAGTAAATAAAAAACACACCAAAAATTACCATTTTTCATCATACTGACTCACAAAAAAGTGAATAAAAAGTGATCAAAAAGTTGTATGTAAAAAAATATATATAAATAAAAACGCCATAATATGGCTCATTCGGCAAAAAAATAAAAAAGTTACAGCTCTCAACGATGCAAAATCAAATTCTTTTTTGTAAAATACTGTTTTTAGTGTGAAAAAATAGGAAAGCGTAAGAAAAGAATAAAAAATCAGTGTAATCGTACCCACCCAACGAACAAATCTGTCTTATCACTTTTACCGCACAATGAACGGTGCAAAAAATAAAAAAAATAACTGAATTACTGGTTTTGATTCATTCTGTGTAAAATCTGAATAAAAAGCAATCAAAAATTACTATGTGCCCCAAAATAGTAACAAAAAAATCTGCAACTCGTCCAGCAAAAAATAAGTCCTCATACAGTTCTGTTCACCAAAAATTAAAAAAGTTATAGCTCGCAGAATATGCCGACGAAAATAACTACTTTTTATAAAAAAAGGATTTTTACTGTGATAGCAGAAAAACTTAAAAAAAAAAACCCATATAAATCTGGTGTCGCTGTAGTCGCACCGACCCGAAGAATAAATCCACCTTATCACTTATACTGCATGGTGAATAACGCAAAAATAAAAATTAGAACTATTCTTGTACTGCTGTCTATTTCTTCATTCTGCCTCCAAAAAAAATGAAATAATGCTCAGCTTGCGAGTATCCTGTGCTCTTCGCTGAGCACTTATATGGCACCCTGCTATACTACAGGTACCACAGGACCCAAAAGGGTGCATGGACGGACTTCTCCACAAGAGGCCCTCGCTACAAACAAACACCTCCACCCTTCCACCTCAGACCACCAGAGGGAGCCCTGTTAGGGATATATATATATGGAGGGTGGAGCCAGGCAGTGCAGTCAGAGAGGTTAGTCAGAGAGAGTGTGCTGCCACTGAGAGCAGTGAAGACACAGCACGTCTGCTGCTGTATTGAGGGCCCCAAGTGTGGCCGGAGGCAAAGAGGAGAGGAGAGAGGAGTTGAGGGTCCAGAGGAGCATCATAGGCTCACCCCAAGACACAAACCGGACACCGGGTCCGCGCCTACAGGGTCCTCTATACCCAGTAGGGACTACTGGCATACCAGGAGGCTTCCAGACCCCTGGTCATCCTGAAGCTGCCAGCAATAAAAGGACTAGGAACCACGAAGGCCCCGGCATCCAGGGATAGTGGTTGCCAAAGAAAGGTCCTACTACCAAGCGGTCAGGTGAGAGAGCAACGCAACACAGAAGCTAGGCCAAGTTCCAGGCTAGCCAGAAGCTTAGAGAGAGGAAGACACGGATCAGGAGGCCTTATACCCGCTCACTTGGGAGAGTCCTGAAGTGCACCCTTCCTAGCAAGTACCCTGGACCATACCTGCCGTTACACCAGTAAAGGTACTGAAGCAAACCCCCTGTGTGCGTGTCCATCATTCCCACTGACCTGGCCATCTCTCACCGGCATCCCTTCCATCAACTCTGCCCCGGGGGTCCGCTCCGCCTGTTGGGAGCAGAAACATCCCGGCTGCCGTCTCATCACCCCCCGGAGGTCTGCAGCAGCGCCGGTAACCATTACCGGAAACCACAGGAGGCGTCATGAAAGAAATCATACACTAAAAACCCCCTTTTTCAAGAGAGACCCCAGAGTACGGGCCCGGGAGCCGACTGCCGTGACATCCTAAGCAAGGTAAAAGGCCCGGGTACCAAGTCTCCCCTATATCCCCCTGGGTGACACACTTACATTGGGGTTTCCGTGTAAATTCACCAAATAAGCAATTCAGACAAAAAACCCAGATGGAGCCACTCACTTATGAGGCCAATGGAGTCCCTTTGGACTGGTGTCTGTTCCGGCGGTGTACCATCATTTTAGGCTTTTTTTTAGCACGCAAGTGTGGACGACCACAGATTAGGGTTGAGCGAGTATGTTCTGTCCGGGTATCCTCGGGCCGAGCTCCGAGTATTTACAGCTGCTCGGTGATAAGGTTAAATCGCTCCCGTGTGCATGATTTGCAACTGTTTGACAGCTTTATTACATGTGTGGAATGTGTAAGAAATAGACATTCCACCCATGTAATAAAGCTGTCAAACAGTTGCAAATCATGCACACGGGAGTGATTTAACCTTATCACCGAGCAGCTGTAAATACTCGGAGCTCGGCCCGAGCATACTCGGCGAAAGGGTTAATAGAACATACTTGCTCAACACTACCACAGATCTGTGTGCGCCTAAAAAGATGGAGACCACCAGAGCAGACATAAAACGAACTCCAAAGTGTCTCCATCTGCTTCTTTGAATCTGAATCTAATTTTTGTGGGATTTACACTGAAACTCCGACGTTTCAGCACAGGCAATATATGGGGGCAATACACTTTATGGGGGCATAATGTATGGGCACTAAACTGGCATATTTGGAATTCTCCAGAATAAAGCCTGGCGTGGATGTTACATAATAGTCACTGTAGCAGTAGATGAATTCATTGAGTTGTGTCATTTCTACAATTTGGTCACTTTTGGGGTTTTTCTGCTGTTCTGGCACCTTTGGAGCTCCGCAAATGTCGCCCACAAACTATTCTACCAAAATCTGTGCTCCAAAAGTCAAATAGTGCTCCTTCCTTCTCAGGCCTGATGTGTGGCCTAACAGTAATTTCTGATGACATATGGGGCTTCATCGCGTTTGGGAGAAATAGCATAACAAAGTATGGGATCCGTTTTCTTCTATTATCCATTGTAAAAATTACAAATTTGGAGCTAAAACTACATTTTCATGAAAAAAATGAAAATTTTCAATATGACGACCTCATGTTATCAAATTCTGTGTAGTACCTGTGGGTTCAAAATGCTCACTATACCCCTGGATGAAATCCTTGAGGGGTGTAGTTTCCAAAATGGGGTACCTTGTTGGGGTTTTCCACTGTTTAGGCACATCAGGGGCTCTCCAAACGCGACATGACACCCGCAGACCATTCCATCAAAGTCTGCGTTCCAAACGTCACTATTTCCTTTCCAAGCCCTGCCGTGCGCCCAAACAATAGTTTTTCCCTACATATGGGGCATGTCCTTACTTTGCACAACAAATTTGGAGGTCCATTTTCTCCTGTTACCCTTGTGAAAAGAAAAAAATTTGGGCTAAAACTACATTTTTGTGGAAAAAAATGTGATTTTTTAATTTCACGACTCTACGTTATAAACTTCTATGAAGCACCTGGCAGTTCAAGGTGCTCACCATACATCTAGATACGCTCCCTGAGGGGTCTAGTTTCCAAAATGTGGTCACTTGTGGTGGGTTTCCACTGTTTAGGCACATCAGGGACTCCCCGAACCGCGACATGGCATCTGCTAATTATTCAAGCAAAATTTACATTCAAAAAGTCAAATGGAGCTCATTCCCTTCCGAACCCTGCCGTGCGCCCAAAAAGTGTTTTTTCTCCACATAATTTGTATCAGCTTACTCAGAAGGAATTGCACAACAAATGGTTTGGGGAAATTTCTCCTGTTACCCTTATGAAAATCAAAATTGGGGGCTGAAAAAACATTTTTGTGGGAAAAATGTGAAAATTTTATTTTTACGGCTCAAAGTTATAAACTTCTGTGAAGCACCTGAGGGGTTCAAGGTGCTCACCACACATCTAGATAAGTTCCCTGAGGGGTCTAGTTTCCAAAATGGTGTCACTTGTGGGGGTTTCCACTGTTTAGGCACATCAGGGGCTCCACAAACGCGACATGGCGTCTGCTAAATTATTCAAGCAAATTTTACATTCCAAAAGTCAAATGGCGCTCCTTCCATTCCGAGTCCTGCCGTGTGCCCAAACAGTGGTATTCCCCCACACATGGGGTATTGGCGTGCCCAGGAGAAATTGCACAACACATATTGTGGTCCATTTTCTCTTGTTACCCTTGTAAAAATAAGAAAATTGGGTCTGAAGTAAACATTTTGTGAAAAAAGTTAAATGTTCATTTTTTCTTTACACATTGCTTCAGTTCCTGTGACGCACCTAAAGGGTTAATAAACTTCTTGGCTGTGGTTTTGAGCACCTTGAGGAGTGAAGTTTTTAGAATGGTGTCACTTTGGGGTATTTTCTGTCATGTAGACCCCTCAGGGTCACTTCAAATGTGTTGTGGTCCCTAAAAAAATGGTTTGTAAATTTTGTTGGAAAAATTAGAAATCGCTGGTCAACTTTTAACCTTTATAACTTCCTAACAAAAAAAAATTTTGTTTCAAAAATTGTGCTGATGTAAAGTAGACATGTGGGAAATGTTATTTATTAACTATTTTGTGTGATATATCTCACTGATTTAAGGGCATAAGAATTCACCTTTTAAAATTTGCAAAATTTTCAAAATTTTCGCCAAATTTCCATTTTTTTCACAAATAAACGCAAGTCATATCAAAGAAATTTTATCACTATCATGAAGTACAATATGTCACGAAAAAAATCTCAGAATCAGGGGGATCTGTTGAAGGGTTCCAAAGTTATTACCTCATAAAGTGACACTGGTCAGAATTGTAAAATTTGGCCTGGTTATTAAGGACTTAATTGGCTCTGTCCTTAAGGGGTTAATTTAAGTTACTGTCATTATTAAATGGGAATCGCATATTGCGTCACTTAGGGCTCATTCACATTTTCACGTTCTTATGCTTCAGTGTTTTTCACTGACAGCACATTGACACATTATATTCTATGGGGCTATTCACGTCAGGTTTTCTTTCAGACCTAAAGTCCACACACAAAAAAACAGACACATGAATGAATTTGATCCAGTTTGTTGACCAAACTCACCCATTCAAATGAATAGGTCAGCAGAAAAAAAACAAATCAGATAATATACACAATGTTGCATCTGTGTGCAGTCTGATTTTCACCTTCTGACTGCTATCAGAAATTTGACAGACCTCCATAAAGCATTTTATTCTCATATAATAAAATCAGATGATACATGTGTAAGAGACAAGAGACATAAGAGACAAAAATTCCCAGCGCTGTGCGACACTTGTGCAAGTAGACCGCCATTTATTGTCCAAACGAAACCCTGTGGAACCACCGAAAGGAGGGAGAGTTTCAGGGAGGAGTTTGAATGAAGCACTGGGTCAGGTGACTGTGATGACACAGTTCCTGGATAGAAAAGGCCAGAGCGCCAAAACGGGAGGAGATTTGGCGCCAAGTAAAGTAACAGACAGCAATGTGTATCAAGGAAGATGCTGAGGTTGAGGTGACAGACCGCGGCAGTAGGCCCGAGGCAGTGAGCTGTTTCGCACCTTTAAGCAGACCCCGGGTGTTGTCAAGTGAGTTCTGAAACCCAGACGATGCCGGTCAAGATCCAAAGACCCGATCCACACCAGGCAAGTTCAGGAGCTCAGACAAAGCCGGTGAAGACCTGAGTACCTGACTTGCGCCAGTAAAGATCTGTAGTCCAGGCTACACCAGGCAAGAGCCAAGGCTCAGCCCTCACCCCACCGAGTACCAGAGACATCCGCCATCGGTCAAGCACCAAAGATCCACGAAGAGACTCCATTCAAGGGAGGACACCCATGATGACAAACGGGAGACGTTAGTGAGCCAGGCTGTTGCTTCCAGCACCGATGTAAGGTACAGGGGTTGGTCGGGGCTAGTGAAGCAAACTAAACAGGGGCCGGCTGAAGCAAGGTCTGCCCATCAAGACCTGTTAAACTTTGTCAGGAGGTTTGTGGCCTAGCGGGAATAACTGGAGACCCCGCTAGGGCCTGTGTTCCAAGAAGAGATAGTATAGTGACTTTTCCTACTACCGGTATCAACCCCTTTGCCCTTTGACTGAGGTCATAAGAACGTTTAACAAGAGACTGTTACAGCGATTAGAGACAACACGAGGATTCATTGTATAATTGTTAATGCATATTTCCTGCCATAATTATCCTGTTTAGTATTGTTTGCTGTTGCTATAGTTACAACTATTCCCGCCATATTATGGAAATAAACAGTTTTAGTGGTTACTCCCGCCTAGTGCCTTGTCTGTGCGTTGCATCTGGTCACCTGCTTACACATGGATGGTAAAATTGAACACACTGGCCAAAAATGGACCTGCCCCTCTCCCCACTCAAAAAAAAATGATTGTAAATGAATTTGACCTTACTTGGGTTTTAATCTTATCACAGAGTATAGAAAATACCCCTCACCCTTCCTGTTAATTGAACATCTTAATCTAGAAAAAATGAGAAATGTTATTACGATACTGTCATAAATGGTGTATGACAGGTATTTGAATAGTACTTTAGTATCTACTCTTATCTCTCAGGTCTCTTCACAGCCTTTTGGGCCTGCGGTGAAACATTCAGCTCTCCAGTAGGCAGGAGGAGTCTAACTCCATCTATTCTAGTCCTGCTCTCTGTTCTCATTCCAAAAGTGAGAAAATATAATTACCTGAAATATGCACTTAATGATGTGTTAATTGGTCTCCAGCCGTGAGAAGATAAAATGCTTGCTTGAAAAGTTACTTACTTCGTAAGAGAAATTTGTGAACATTTAGTGAGATTTGCTAAGAAACAACCATAATAATAAGGGTAATAAAATGATGACAGCCTCATAGACACTAAAATAACGTCTTTCTCCAGTACCGGATCAGTCATGCGTAATAAGTACCAGTTCATATAAGAGTGAAATGTGCAGATGCAGACAAAACAGAAAGTAGTTGATATTAATGGGTCAATGAAAATCCTAACTAATAGGCATATAGATGAGCAGTTTTTAAGGGCAGTTTTAAGCCCTCCATTTACTCCTCAGCATGTGTTCCATCTCCTTCTGCACCTTGTAATAATGTCAGATTAATGATCAATGTTGTGTTGAATTTTTTTTAAAAGCAATTATAATAGTGAGAAGTAGAAATGAGTGCATATATTCGGGTGAAAGTCAATCCTACTCAAATATTACAAAAATCTTCATTAGCCAAAATGTGGATTCTTTGCAGATTGCTTCCACACAGATTCAGCAAAATGGTAGCCACTGGTCATCATTTTGCTAAACCTTAAAAGGCCATCAAAAGGTTAAAAAATGAAAAACAAACTTATACTCACCTTACCGCTTACCTCTCCGGCCCCTCCACTCCTCAGCGTTACCCATCCAGTCCTCATCACATCTTCTTATCACTAAACGAGCAATGAATCCCTTGCCTCTTCACTCTAGGTTGGAACTTCCGGTTCTGATGAGGCCTGGGATGGTTCTGTGTATGCATGCCTAAGGTCACGACTAGTGTTGAGCAATACCTTCCGATATCGAGAAATATCAGATCGGATTGTATCGGACCGATACCCAAAAAATATCGGATATCGCCGATTCCGATACCGGAAACCAATGCAAGTCAATGGGACACAAATATCGGAATGAAAATAAACCCTTTCTTTCCTTGTAGGTTAATTCTACATGAAGGAAAACAACTAAGAATAATGTAGAATGTATTGGGGGAGGTGGGGGAGACAATAAAGGCATAGAGGTTTAGCCCAATCAAATGGAATAGCAGGAATTAATATTTTTTTAAGACGTTCTGAGTTACGGAAATATTGACTATGTTAAGTTTTTTTATATTTTGTCAGATATTTATGTTTCACTACTTCCATGCTCTTCACCTTCTTTTTTACTTCTCCCACACTTTCTCCTTCATCATCCTCAGCATCAGCATCTTTTTCATCAACTTCTTCTTCACCTTCTTCATCTTCTTCTTCTTCACCTTCTTCGTATTATTCTTTTTTTTTTACATTCTTCATATTCTTCTTATTCAACTATTATTCTTCTTAATATTCTACTTCTTCATCTTCTTCATATTCTTCTTCTTCATCATATTCTTATTAGTGACAGGCATTCATGTAGTTGTTATCTATAAAAGTTTGAACATTACACCTTTTGTTCTGCCCGTCACAAAAGATTTACAACAAGATTTGTCCGCGTTCAGTTTGGCCTGCAGCAGCAGGTCTTTTCCAGGGGCACCACGAGGAGGAACGGACTCACCCCTCATACACTGCTTAGTCTTCTTCTGCTTATAATTTAGACAATATCTTTTGCTCTGATTTTTAGTCTTATGCTTAATGTTCTTCCGCTTTTTGTTCTGCAGCTTCTTGTACTTCTGCTTCTTGGTTTTCTGTCTCTTGTTCTTCTGTATCTTGGTGGTTGTCTTCTTGTTCTTTATCCTCTTGGTCATCTTCTTCAGGGTCATCTTCTTGGTCTTCTTTGGGGTGGTCTTCAGGGTCCTCGTCTTCAGGGTCGTCGTCTTTGGGGTCCTCGTCTTCTTTGGGGTGGTCTTCAGGGTCCTCGTCTTCAGGGTTGCCGTCTTCGGGGTCCTCGTCTTCTTCGGGGTGGTCTTCAGGGTCGTCGTCTTCAGGGTCGTCGTCTTCGGGTTCCTCGTCTTTTTTGGGGTGGTCTTCAGGGTCCTCGTCTTCAGGGTCGTCGTCTTCGGGGTCCTCGTCTTCTTCGGGGTGGTCTTCAGGGTCATCGTCTTCAGGGTCATCGTCTTCGGGGTCCTCATCTTCTTCGGGGTGGTCTTCAGGGTCCTCGTCTTCAGGGTCCTCGTCTTCAGGGTCCACGTCTTCTTCGGGGTGGTCTTCAGGGTCCTCGTCTTCAGGGTCCTCGTCTTCAGGGTCCTTGTCTTCTTCGGGGTGGTCTTCAGGGTCCTCGTCTTCAGGGTCTTCGTCTTCGGGGTCCTCGTCTTCTTCGGGGTGGTCTTCAGCGTCCTCGTCTTCAGGGTCCTTGTCAGGGAGATCCAGAGTGATTACCAAGAACCATTTCAAAAAGCTTGAACTTGGAAATGTAGCAGAAGGTACAAGAAGGCTGAGGAACTGCCGAGAACCAGCTGACGGTACTGGAACCCAGATGGGTAGCAGAAGGTACCCATGAAAAAAAAGTTGCAAGGCCGCGAGCCGGCCGCAGTTACCGAAACCCACAGTCCTACAGGGGGTGCTTGTCCTATTGGCACTATGGAACCAGCCTTCATTGCCAGATCCGGCAGCCCACATAGGAATCACCAAAACTGCAGGCACCATAGAGTCGGCTAACCCGACCACAACACGACAGGACAACGCATTGGAGGCCTATTGGAGCCTTCATTGCCAGATCCCGCAGCCCACATAGGAGTAACCTAAACTGCAGGCACCATAGAGTCAACTAACCCGACCACAACACGACAGGACAATGCATTAGAGGCAAAGTGACGTTGACACTACCCAGAAACAGCTGGCGCGCTGGAACCAGGCTGGGCAGGAGGGAGTACCCATGCCAAAGACAATTCCGAGAACCAGCTGACGGTACAGGAACTTGGATGGGTAGCAGAAGGTACAAGAGCCAATGGAACTACCGAGGACAAGCTGACGGTAGTGGAACTCGGTTACTAAGCAGGAGGTACCTGTGCCAAAAAGCACTACCAAGGACCAGCAGACATTGGTGGAACTTGGATACCGAGAAGGAGGCACCTAAGCCAAAGGCACTGCCGAGAACCAGCTGACGGTACTGGAACCTGGATGGGTAGCAAAAGGTACAAGAGCCAATGGAACTACCGAGGACCAGCTGACGGTACTGGAACCCGGTTACTAAGCAGGAGGTACCTGTGCCAGAAAGCACTACCAAGGACCAGCAGATGTTGGTGGAACTTGGATACCGAGAAGGAGGCACCTAAGCCAAAGGCACTGCCGAGAACCAGCTGACGGTACTGGAACTCGGATGGGTAGCAGAAGGTACCCATGAAAAAAAAAGTTGCAAGGCCGCGAGCCAGCCGCAGTTACCGAAACCCACAGTCCTACAGGGGGTGCTTGTCCTATTGGCACTATGGCACTTGCCTTCATTGCCAGATCCCGCAGCCCACATAGGAATCACCAAAACTGCAGGCACCATAGAGTCGGCTAACCCGACCACAACACGACAGGACAACGCATTGGAGGCAAAGTGACGTTGACACTACCCGGAAACAACAGGCGTGCTGGAACCAGGCTGAGCAGGAGGGAGTACCCGTGCCAAAGACACTACTGGGAAACAGCTGGCGGTGCTGGAACCCAGGGTAAATACTAAAAACAGAGTGGAGCCAGAGGCCTAATTGGAGCAACTTTAAAATCAGTAGTAGACTAGTAGTGTGAATGTGGACAGAGCAGGAGAAATTGCAGTACACACAGCAGGGGAACAGCTGACTTTACTGAACCCCAATAACACGGCAGCAAGTATTGACTGTGCAGACGGCACTTCTGAGCGCCAACTGGCGGTGTTGGAGCTCAGGGATAATACTGAAAACAGAGGAGCCAGAGGTGTCATTGGAGCAAGTTTTAAATTAGTAGTACAGTGGATGTGGACAGAGCAGGAGAATTTGCCGGACACACAGCTGAGGATCAGCTGACGTTACTGAACCCCAATAACACTGGAGCAAGCGTTGACTGTGCAGATGGCACTTCTGAGCAGCAACTAGCGGTGTTGGAGCCCAGGGTAAATACTAAAAACAGAGGAACCAGAGGTATAATTGGAGCAAGTTTTAAATTAGTAGTACAGTGGATGTGGACAGAGCAGGAGAATTTGCCGGACACACAGCTGGGGATCAGCTGACGTTACTGAACCCCAATAACACTGGAGCAAGCGTTGACTGTGCAGACGGCACTTCTGAGCAGCAACTAGCGGTGTTGGAGCCCAGGGTAAATACTAAAAAAAGAGGAGCCAGAGGTATAATTGGAGCAAGTTTTAAATTAGTAGTACAGTGGATGTGGACAGAGCAGGAGAATTTGCCGGACACACAGCAGGGGATCAGCTGACGTTACTGAACCCCAATAACACTGGAGCAAGCGTTGACTGTGCAGACGGCACTTCTGAGCAGCAACTAGCGGTGTTGGAGCCCAGGGTAAATACTAAAAACAGAGGAGCCAGAGGTGTCATTGGAGCAAGTTTTAAATTAGTAGTACAGTGGATGTGGACAGAGCAGGAGAATTTGCCGGACACACAGCTGAGGATCAGCTGACGTTACTGAACCCCAATAACACTGGAGCAAGCGTTGACTGCGCAGATGGCACTTCTGAGCAGCAACTAGCGGTGTTGGAGCCCAGGGTAAATACTAAAAACAGAGGAACCAGAGGTATAATTGGAGCAAGTTTTAAATTAGTAGTACAGTGGATGTGGACAGAGCAGGAGAATTTGCCGGACACACAGCTGGGGATCAGCTGACGTTACTGAACCCCAATAACACTGGAGCAAGCATTGACTGTGCAGACGGCACTTCTGAGCAGCAACTAGCGGTGTTGGAGCCCAGGGTAAATACTAATAAAAGAGGAGCCAGAGGTATAATTGGAGCAAGTTTTAAATTAGTAGTACAGTGGATGTGGACAGAGCAGGAGAATTTGCCGGACGCACAGCTGGGGATCAGCTGATGTTACTGAACCCCAATAACACTGGAGCAAGCGTTGACTGTGCAGACGGCACTTCTGAGCAGCAACTCGCAGTGTTGGAGCCCAGGGTAAATACTAATAAAAGAGGAGCCAGAGGTATAATTGGAGCAAGTTTTAAATTAGTAGTACAGTGGATGTGGACAGAGCAGGAGAATTTGCCGGACGCACAGCTGGGGATCAGCTGATGTTACTGAACCCCAATAACACTGGAGCAAGCGTTGACTGTGCAGACGGCACTTCTGAGCAGCAACTCGCAGTGTTGGAGCCCAGGGTAAATACTAAAAACAGAGGAGCCATATGTATAATTGGAGCAAGTTTTAAATTAGTAGTACAGTGGATGTGGACAGAGCAGGAGAATTTGCCGGACACACAGCTGGGGATCAGCTGACGTTACTGAACCCCAATAACACTGGAGCAAGCGTTGACTGTGCAGACGGCACTTCAGAGCAGCAACTAGCGGTGTTGGAGCCCAGGGTAAATACTAAAAACAGAGGAGCCAGAGGTATAATTGGAGCAAGTTTTAAATTAGTAGTACAGTGGATGTGGACAGAGCAGGAGAATTTGCCGGACACACAGCTGGGGATCAGCTGACGTTACTGAACCCCAATAACACTGGAGCAAGCGTTGACTGTGCAGACGGCACTTCTGAGCAGCAACTAGCGGTGTTGGAGACCAGGGTAAATACTAAAAACAGAGGAGCCAGAGGTATAATTGGAGCAAGTTTTAAATTAGTAGTACAGTGGATGTGGACAGAGCAGGAGAATTTGCCGGACACACAGCTGGGGATCAGCTGACGTTACTGAACCCCAATAACACTGGAGCAAGCGTTGACTGTGCAGACGGCACTTCTGAGCAGCAACTGGCGGTGTTGGAGCTCAGGGATTACAGTTCAGGTGGTAGAAACATGAACACAACAGGAGACCTAGATACTGTTGGCAACCAATTATTTATTCTGGAAGAGGACTGGCTAATTCATGCGAGATCCAGGCCTTGTTCATTTTCAGAAAAGTAAGCCGGTCAACGTTATCGGAGGATAGGCGCATGCGACGGTCTGTTAGTACACCACTTGCGGCACTAAAGACGCGTTCCGATAATACACTAGCAGCAGGGCAAGCCAGCACCTCCAATGCATACTGGCTAAGCTCTGGCCATGTATCCAGCTTAGAGACCCAAAACTTGAAGGGGGAAGAGCCGTCTGGGAGTACACTGAGAGGGCAAGACATGTAGTCTGTCACAATCTGATGGAAACGTTGCCTCCTGCTGACTGGAGCCGTCTGTGATGGTGTAGACATTTGTGGCGGCGGGGACACAAAACTTTGCCACATTTCGGCCATACCGGTCTTGCCTTGTGCTGAGGCGCTGCTTCTGCTCCCTCTTTGTGCAGAGCTTCCTCCACTGCCTCGACGCACTGAGCTGCTTTGTAAAGCACTAGCAGCACTGCTCTCGGTTGGAATGGAGAACATGATGGAATGCACCAGTGCGTCTTGGTACTCCCGCATTTTACGCTCCCGGTTCAACAGTGTTATGAGGCTTTGTAACTTGTCCCGATAGCGAGGATCTAGGAGGGTGGACACCCAATAATCAGCCGTGTTGAGAATGTGGGCGATGCGACAGTCGTTTCTCAGGCACTGCAGCATGTGCGGCACCCCAGGTCTGGTCGCCACAGTGGCAGCAATGTCATGTCTGAGAGCAGGTGGGAGGTTCCCTGGTTGGGGACAATTAGCATGCAGCACCTCCTGCCTCAGTCCAGGGAGGGGAGAAACCTGCCCTTTATAAACTGGATCTGGGGCGGGATTAGAGAGACAAGTTCCAGACCAGGTTCCAGTGAAGTTGCAGATAGGGACAGGTCAGCAGCAGGCTGAGGAGTCCCTGTAGGCAGAGGAGGAACACGAGGCCAGGAGGGGAGCTAGCAGAGCTCATCCTGACTAGAGACTTACAAAGCCGGACACTGGAGTCCGAGGCTGTGAGGGTTATAAGCCCAGCAGCAGAAAACCACCATGCAGGGGACTTCAAGTCCCCTGGCCCAAGGAAGCCCGGAGGCTCAGCCACACGAGAGGGACCACTACTGCCCCGGAGGGGTGAGAAGTACAGAAGGCCCGAGTCGCCAGTCATACGGGTGAGACAACACGGTACACTCAGAGACATGGGTTACCACTACACTACAGCGGGATAGCCAAGAAAGAGTGAAGTCAGCACGGTAGGCCTACAAACTCCCCCTGACCAGCGGGATTTCCCAGTTGCTCTCAGACTGACCAGGCCTCCATTGTTAACCTGTATTCCGGACGGGTCCCTTAATACCACCAACAGTAAAGACCCTGAATTGCATGACAGACTCCATGTGGTTACTGCTGCTCCCGCGCACCATCACCACCAACATCCCTATTTACTGCCCTGAGGCTATACTCCTCCCGTGGGGAGTTATACTACCCTCAGCTGCACCCACAACACCAGCCTCAGCGGTCTGCCCTGCAGCGGCGGTTCACTCTGACCGCAATCCACGGGTGGCGTAGTCGGACATTTAATCACAGAACCCTATAAATAGACCGCCATTTGGGTTGACCACCCTGAGCCACGGGACCGGGACCCCGCCACGCAAGGACTACAACCCCCAGCATCCACAAAAGATCCGGTTCCGGGTATCCCCACATACACACGGCCCAGGGGGCGCGTCACATGAAATAAACCATGTGCTGCTGACTGCCAACTGGCCAAGAAACGCTGTCCCCTGCTTGAGGCGTGATCTCTGCCTGCTCTGCATCACCCCACCCTCGCTCTAGATACTGACTACTAGAGCATTGTGTACCTCCCTCCTCTGGACAGATGTCTTCCTCCTCCATTGACTCCTCCTCATCCTCCTCACAAAGTGTCCCCTGCCTAGACCTTTGTGAGGAACCACGTTGCGCAGACTGTACAGAAGCAGATGGCATTTGTGACTCCTCATCCTCCACCTCTTCCAAAACCTCCTCCCTTAGTGCTTGCAGTGTTTTTTCAAGCAGGCAGATAAGGGGGATAGTCATGCTGACTAGTGCATCATCTGCACTCGCCATCCGCGTGGAATAATCGAAGGCATGCAAAACGTGGCAAATGTCCTTCATAGAGGCCCACTCAGTGGTGCTGAAGTGTGAACGGCGCGCACTGCGACTTGTTTGCGCCTGCTGCAGCTGGTACTCCATTACTGCTGCCTGCTGCTCACACAACCTCTCCAACATATGTAACCTTGAATTCCACCTGGTGGGTAGGTCACATATGATGCGATGTTCCGGAAGACGTAATTGGCGCTGCACAGCTGCAATGCGCAATCTTGCGTTGCTAGAACGCCGCAAGTGAGCACACTCTATGCTGACCTTGTGCAGCAGTGCATCAAGATCCGGATAGTCCCTCAAAATTACTCTGCACGACCAAGTTGAGCACATGCGCCAGACATGGGATGTGAGTGAGGTTGCCTAGGCCCAGAGCTGCCACCAGATTTCGGCCATTGTCACACACTACCATGCCTGGCTGGAGATTCGCTGGCACAAATCACACGTCGCTCTGCTGCTTGATGGCATTCCAGAGCTCCTGCGCTGTGTGGCTTCGATTCCCCAAAGAAATTAATTTTAATACGGCCTGTTGACGTTTGGCCACGGCTGTGCTCATATTGGTCACCATAACAGGTAACCGTTCATGGGTCGATGTGGAGGTAGACCATGACGGCTCCTGTATCGCTGATTCAGAGGAACTGGAGTATGAGGAGGAGTCAATGTGTACAGACTGGATTCTTGCAATCCTTGGAGTTGGCAGAACACGTACAGCGCCACTCTCAAGATCTGTACCCGGCTCCACAACATTTACCCAATGGGCAGTGAGGGAAAGGTATCGTCCCTGTCCATGCTTACTGGTCCACGCATCGGTGGTCAGGTGGACCTTGCTACTGACGGCGTTTTGTGGCGCATGTTTAATTTTTCCCTCCACATGCTGTTGCATGGCAGGGACGGCTTGACTGCTGAAATAAAAGCGGCTGGGCACGTTGTATTGTGGGACTGCCAATGCCATAAAGTTACGGAAGGTGTCAGTCTCCACAAGCCTGAATGATAGCATTTCAAGGGCCAGTAGTTTTGCAATACCAGCATTCAGAGCCTGTGCTCGGGGGTGGTTTGCCGAGTATGGGCGCCTTTTCTCCCATGCCTGTGCTAACGATGGCTGTAGACTGGCCTGGGAGTGTGAGGATGACAGGGAAAGTGGTGCTGTGGGTGGAATTACACTGTGTCTCTGTACAACAGTGCCAGAGGTTCTTCCATGGCGATCCTGTGAGGAAGCCGAACCAGCTGTGTGTGAGCTGGAGGAAGAGGCTACAACACGAGCTGAAGAGATGGTAGGTGGCGCTGTAGGTTGACCAAGGTCTTCAGTGTGTTTTTGTAACTCCACCACGTGCTTGGTCCGCACATGTTTCCACATATTTGTGGTATTGAGGTTGCTGACACTTTTCCCTCTTTTCACCTTCTGATTACACAGCTTGCATTTGACAAAGCAAATGTCATGTGCAACTGTGTCAAAAAAGGACAAGGCACTGCAAGTCTTGGGAGCGCACGCTTTGGATTTTGGAAGAGCCATGCTTCTAATGGGTGCCGAAGTGGAGGCTACAGGCAACCAAGTCTGCCCCCTCCCTCTCCCTCCTTTTTGGCCCGTTCGGGGAATCTCTTCCTCAGAGCTGCTCCCACCACCTTCCTGTCCCTCACGCCATGATGGGTCAAGGACCTCATCATCTACACCACCCTCTTCAAACAACTGCTTCTCCTGGGTAGTCTCGACAGCACAGTACGCACCAGCAAGTGACACCTGAGTCTCATCATCAGATGCGAACTGAGGTGTGCTGCCTACCATAGGCACTGGCCCACTCGCCTCTTCAGATTCAGAGAGACAAAACGGTTGCGCATCACTGCATACTACCTCTTCTTCAAATTCTCGAATTCTGCTTGGCTGGACCCCTCTTTCCAAGCCAAGAGATTCAGAGAACAGAAGTAGAGATGGCTCTTGTCCAGGGCTCTCTGACTGCCTGGGCAATTTGGCAGGTGGTGAAGAGACAGATGGGTGCTCTTCAGTGCTCAGGACCTGAGAGGATCTGGAACTAATTGAAGTCGATGAGTTAGCTGCCATCCATCCGACAACGGCTTCAATTTGGTCCTCCCGCAGCAGTGGGGTACGGCTAGCTCCTACAAAGCTGCGCATAAAGGACTGTTCCCTGGTAAAACTGGGGGATGCTGAGTCACTGGTGCCCGCAGCAGGCACAGAATCCCCACGTCCTCTCCCTGCAGGCACAGAATCCTCATGTCCTCTCCCTGCAGAAACTCCACGCCCACGAACACGACCACATGCCTTACTTCCTGCCTTCTTCTACAGCTGCTAACAGGTATAAGAAACACTAATTTTATAAAGTGTGGACTAGACTTTAATATGAGCTAATGTGGCCTACACAACTGTAAAGTGCAGTGTTTGGTGAACTTTATTTAGGTTTTTTTTGTCACAAAAAGACACTGAATGTGCCCAAAGATGTAATACGGATAGTATCACAAACTTTTGTAGCTATTACAATGCAGGAAGGTAACCTACAATGCAATAGATGAGGCTACAAAAAATAGGCTAATACTAATCTGGCTGGGGCTGCAGGGCACAATGCTGCAGAAAGGCTCCTCTATCTACTCCTATATAGTGTGTTTGGAACCAATGTAGCTGAATACGGATGGAACCACCACACTAATAGGAGAAATCAGGTAAAATGATCAATTAGCAAAAAAGGACAATGTATGAGGCAGTGATGCACGCTGAGCGCACTACAACCAGACGTGGCTGAAGCACACACTACAGCATGAGCAGCACTCACACACAGAGACCTTGCAGACAGCGGTGAACAGTGCAGGTGCAGAGCACTGTGCACTAGCGCTGCAAGACAAAAAAAAAAATTCTCTATCTACTCTTATATAGTATGTTTGGAACCAATTTAGCTGAATACGGATGGAACCACCACACTAATAGGAGAAATCAGGAAAAATGATCAATTAGCAAAAAAGGACAATGTACGAGTATGAGGCAGTGACGCACGCTGAGCGCACTACAACCAAATGTGGCTGAAGCACACACTACAGCGTGAGCTGCACTCACACACAGAAACCTTGCAGACAGGCGTGAACCGTGCAGATGCAGAGCACTGTGCACTAGCACTGCAAGACAAAAAAAAAATCTCTATCTACTCTTATATAGTGTGTTTGGAACCAATTTAGCTGAATACGGATGGAACCACCACACTAATAAGAGAAATCAGGAAAAATTATCAATTATCAAAAAAGGACAATGTATGAGGCAGTGACGCACGCTGAGCGCACTACAACCAGACGTGGCTGAAGCACACACTACAGGGTGAGCTGCACTCACACACACAGACCTTGCAGACAGCGGTGAACAGTACAGATGCAGAGCACTGTGCACTAGCGCTGCAAGACAAAAAAAAAAATCTCTATCTACTCCTATATAGTGTGTTTGGAACCAATGTAGCTGAATACGGATGGAACCACCACACTAATAGGAGAAATCAGGAAAAATGATCAATTAGCAAAAATGGACAATGTATGAGGCAGTGACGCACGCTGAGCGCACTACAACCAGACTTGGCTGGAGCACACACTACAGCGTGAGCTGCACTCACACACACAGACCTTGCAGACAGCGGTGAACAGCACAGAGAACTGTGCACTAGCGCTGCAAGGCACAGCGATTTATAAAGTAGCTTGGGTAAAGCAGAATAGAGCAAATAGGTAGCTAAAACTGTCCCTCAGAACAACAGCGTCCTATCCCTAACTGAATTCACAGCAGAGTGAGCTCAAAATGGTGGCGGCTGCTTTTATAGTGCATCATGACATCATTTCAGCAGCCAATCACAGCCATGCCATTAGTTAACATGCCTACATGCCTAACAGGATGTGCCCACACTTCTTAGGATCCTCATTGGCTGAATAAAATGAAACTGGCTCATTGCATTATGGGAACTTCCGATTCCGGTGTACGATATTCTAAAAGTATCGGAATTAAGTATCGGAATTCCGATACCGCGAATATCGGTCGATACCCGATATTTCAGTATCGGAATGCTCAACACTAGTCACGACATACATCTTGACTGCATGAGAGGGCCCGAGAGGTGAGTGGTAAGATGAGAATAAATATTCTGTACTTCTTATGCTTATTATGCTATGGGGCCTGGAGAGACCCCAAATCATAATAAGAGACATTCAAATTGTGGATAATAACTTCTGTGCTAATCGAATTTCCAGGGAAAATAGACTCAAATAGGTGAATTCAAATTTTGCCTGATCGGCTCATCTCTAGTGGAAAGGTTTCATCTGTATTTATTTCTTCTGGTTAGCCTGTTAGTCACTATGTAGTCCTTTAAGCCTCAAAAACAGCTCAAAATGGCGCAGTGAGGGATACACACATGGCTGGGTTAATTTGAAATAATTTACAGTCTCAGGGCAGGTGTAGACGAGCGTGTATTCTCTCACTCAAGAGAATCGGGTTGATTATGCAAATCACACTCTGATGAAACTCCCATCAGAGCCTGATCACAGTGTAATCCGATTCCCTCGGATGAAGAGAATATGGAGAAAAAATGGTCTCCATCTTCTCTATTGTGTCAGTCTGTGCGAAATCAGAATGCACTCAGATGTCATCCAAGTGCAGTCTGATGTCGGTATCATTGTTTCTCTTCAGTTAACCATGGTTATCTCTAAAGAAACACGTGCAGCCATCATTGCACTGCACAAAAATGGCCTAACAGGGAAGAGTATCGCAGCTACAAAGATTGCACCTCAGTCAACAATCTATCGCATCATCAAGAACTTCAAGGAGAGAGCTTCCATTGTTGTCAAAAAGGCTCCAGGGCGCCCAAGAAAGACCAGCAAGCGCCAGGACCGTATCTTAAAACTGTTTCAGCTGCGGGATCGGACTACCAGCAGTGCCGAGCTTGCTCAGGAATGGCAGCAGGCTGGTGTGAGTGCTTCTGCACGCACTGTGAGGCGGAGACTCTTTGAGCAAGGGCTGGTTTCAAGGAGGGCAGCAAAGAAGCCTCTTCTCTCCAGAAAAAACATCAGGGACCGACTGATATTCTGCAAAAGGTACAGGGAGTGGACTGCTGAGGACTGGGGCAAAGTCATTTTCTCTGATGAATCCCCTTTTTGATTGTTTGGGACATCTGGAAAACAGCTTATTCGGAGAAGAAGAGGTGAGCGCTACCACCAGTCTTGTCTCATGCCAACTGTAAAGCATCCTGAAACCATTCATGTGTGGGGTTGCTTCTCAGCCAAGGGAATCGGCTCACTCACAGTCTTGCCTAAAAACACAGCCATGAATAAAGAATGGTACCAGAATGTCCTCCAAGAGCAACTTCTCCCAACCGTCCAAGAGCAGTTTGGCGCCCAACAATGCCTTTTCCAGCATGATGGAGCACCTTGCCATAAAGCAAAGGTGATAACTAAATGGCTCATGGAACAAAACAGAGATTTTGGGTCCATGGCCTGGAAACTCCCCAGATCTTAATCCCATTGAGAACTTGTGGTCAATCATCAAGAGACGGGTGGACAAACAAAAAACAACAAATTCTGGCAAAATGCAAGCATTGATTATGCAAGAATGGACTGCTATCAGTCAGGATTTGGTCCAAAAGTTGATTGAGAGCATGCCAGGGAGAATTACAGAGGTCTTGAAGAAGAAGGGGCAACACTGCAAATATTGACTTGCTGCATTAACTCATTCTAACTGTCAATTTAACCTATTGGTACTCATAATATGATTGCAATTATATTTCTGTATGTGATATAAACATCAGACAAACACTAATAAAAACCAAAGGCCAGCAGATCATGTGAAAATATAATTTTGGTGTCATTCTCAAAACTTTTGGCCATGACTGTATATAGTGTGCAAAAGAGAACTTTATTGTGTAGTGCACTATATCAAAGTGTTTCTTGTTAACCAACTTATTTATTGTAGTTAACAGAATCTGTAATTTACAATCAGTAGCGGTTTTTCTCACACATGACCATTCCTTGTCCTAGGTAAACCACCCAGTCCCTCAGCCAACTTAAACAAATTTCAAAGTGAAGAAAAAGTCATAATCACACAGCCTCACTGCGCATGCGTGGGGTATAGAGTGTCATAGCGCATGCGCAGTGCAGCTGCGGACTACACAGCTTCACTGCACACGCGCTATGATGCGCTATGTTCCCGGCGCATGCGCAGTGAATTTGGTAATCACACAGCCTCACTCTGCAGGCGGCCGCACATCTACAAGTGCACCTGCGTCCCACAATGTCAGCGCTTGCCGGGAACAGGATTCAAATACATGGACGGCGCCAGCAGTGAGTGAACAGTGAGCTTGCCCCTAACTAAATATGACAAGCACACCCCTATGACTGAAAACGCAGGTAGGATCTAAGTATATTAAACATTATAAATTCATTATAGCTGCACCAATTTTCATGAAAACAGCTTGTTAGTGATGCACATTGCATCACTAACAACACTATGTGGGCTGTGTAGAGGCACCTAGGACGTGACAGGTTCCCTTTAAAGTGTGAATGACTTGATGCTGTGGGTTCAAATGCAATACCTGTCCACGCATCATCACTGCAGTAACAACCTACAACTCCCAGCAGGCCCTGAAGGATTAAATCTGACAGTGCATGCTGGGAGTGGTACGTTTCAGAGGGGAAACCAATCAAATTATTATTATTATACATTTTATTTTAGCAGTGCAGTGTGTATATACAGATACTGAGAATTACACCCAGGCCAGGAGAATTGGTTCTATATAAACAGAGCACCATACTATACACTTTAATATGCTGTATACATTACATAGAGAACAACGAGACTTTGGACTATACGTCATACAGGAGACAGAGAGAGCGAGCTTACAGTGGGTATGGAAAGTATTCAGACCCCTTTAAATTTTTCACTCTTTGTTTCATTGCAGACATTTGGTACATCCTAAAAAGTTCATTTTTTTTGCTCATTAAAGTACACTCTGCACCCCATCTTGACTGAAAAAAAACAAAACAGAAATGTAGAAATTTTTGCAAATTTATTAAAAAAGAAAAACTGAAATATCACCTGGTCAGAAGTATTCAGACCCTTTGCTCAGTATTGAGTAGAAGCACCCTTTTGAGCTAGTACAGCCATGAGTCTTCTTAGGAGTGATGCAACAAGTTTTCACACCTGGATTTGGGGATCCTCTGCCATTCTTACTTGCAGATCCTCTCCAGGTCCGTCAGGTTGGATGGTGAATGTTGGTGGACAGCCATTTTCAGGTCTCTCCAGAGATGCTCAATTGGGTTTAGGTCAGGGCTCTAGCTGGGCCAGTCAAGAATGGTCACAGAGTTCTTCTGAAGCCACTCCTTTGTTGTTTTAGCTGTGTGCTTACGGTCATTGTCTTGTTGGAAGATGAACCTTCGGCCAAGTCTGAGGTCCAGAGCACTCTGGAAGAGGTTTTCATCCAGGATATCTCGGTACTTGGCCGCATTCATGTTTCATTCAATTGCAACCAGTTGCCCTGTCCCTGCAGCTGAACAACACCCCCATAGCATGAGGCCGCCACCACCATGTTTCACTGTTGGGATTGTAATGGGCAGGTGATGAGCAGTGCCTGGTTTTCTCCACACATACAGCTTAGAATTATAACCAAAAAGTTCTATCTTTGTCACATCAGACCAGAGAATCATATTTCTCATAGTCTGGGAGTCCATGTGTTTTTGAGCAAACTCTATGCAGGCTTTCATGTGTCTTGCACTGACGAGAGGCTTCCGTCGGGCCACTCTGCCATAAAGGCCCGACTGGTGGAGGGCAGCAGTGATAGTTGACTTTGTGGAACTTTCTCCCATCTCCCTACTGCATCTCTGGAGCTCAGCCACAGTGATCTTAGGGTTCTTCTTTACCTCTCTCAGCAAGGCTCTTCTCCCACGATTGCTCAGTTTTGCTGGATAGCCAGGTCTAGGAAGACTTCTGGTGGTCCCAAACTTCTTCCATTTAAGGATTATGGAGGCCACTGCGCTCTTAGAAACCTTGAGTAATGCAGAAATTCTTTTGTAACCTTGGCCAGATCTGTGCCTTGCCACAATTCTGTCTCTGAGCTCCTTGGGAAGTTCCTTTAAGCTCATGATTCTCATTTGGTCTGACATGCGCTGTGAGCAGTCCTATCAGTTTAACTAAATACAGCTGGACTCCAATGAAGGAGTAGAACCATCTCAAGGAGGATCACAAGGAAATGGACAGCGTGTGACTTAAATATGAGTGTCTGAGCAAAGGGTCTGAATACTTATGACCATGTGATATTTCAATTTTTCTTCTTTAATAAATTTGTAAAAATTTCTACATTTCTGTTTTTTTTCAGTCAAGATGAGGTGCAGAGTGTACTTTAATGAGAAAAAAAAATAAACTTTTTTAGAATTTACCAAATGGCTGCAATGAAATATAGGAGACCAAATGCGTTGTATATGTCATATAGGAGGCAGAGAGTGCGGTCTGTTTGTCATATATGAGGTAGAAAGTGCGATCTATACATCATATAAGAGGTATGAAAAAGACAGCACTCACCAATGGATGCCAAAAAAGATCCTTTTATTTCAGATCCAGCATACAGACGTTGCGGCTGGTTCAGGGGTGCGGGGGTGAACCATACTGGACCCATGGTGGCGCTGTTTGTGCACGAAACGGCCGTCGTCCTTTTTTTACCCCCGCACCCCTGAACCAGCCGCAACATCTGTATGCTGGATCTGAAATAAAAGGATCTTTTTTTGGCATCCATTGGTGAGTGCTTTCTTTTTCATACTTCCTTGGACATTTGATTCTGCTGCTTATTTAGACATTGCACCTCCTGATGGGGATAGCCGAGGGTTAAAAAAGCCGTCATAGAGTTTTTTTTGACTAAACAGGCAAGATTTGGGAACTGGTGCCAGCATATTTCACTTCTATCATCATATAGGCCCCACACATATATTGCACTCTCGGCCTCCTATATGACGTACAGACCGCACTTTCAGTCTCCTATAATATATACTTTATATATGAGGCTGAGTGTGTTGTATTCGTCATATAGACCCGCACTCTCAGCCTCCTATATGACATATACATTGTATATGTCATAAGAGGCCAAGAGTGTGATCTATATTTCATATAGGAGGTAGAGAGTGTGATCTATTATGACATATAGGCCCCATATATAATGTATACCGCACTCTTGGTCTCCTATGTGACATACAGACTTTCGGCCTCCTATATGGCATAGGGCTCTTTCACACATCCGGATATTTCTGGTACTGGAAAAAACAGTACCGGAGATATCCGTGTCTGTGTGGCATACGTGTGCTGCATCAGGATCACACATACCATACCGGAACCTGGGAATCTGCGGTACAGTTTGTGCTGTTCCCAGGCACCGGGTGCTGAAGGAATCGCTCATCATTGTCCCCTGCCGGTGCTGCAATCAGTGTTAGCATGGGACAATGAAGAGACAATCTTGAGAGTAGTATTCACCTCCAAATGTCTCCAAAACCTGTAAAAATAATACTAAAATAAAAAAAAACATTATACTCACCTGGCTTGAAGTGACCACACACGCTGAGGAGCGGAGGAGAATGACTTGCTGCAGTGAGCGGGCCCCCAACCTGTGCAGAGCTCAGTGAGCGATGTCCTGTCACTCAGTGAGCTCAGCGTAGGGGCCCGCTCGCTGCAGGGAGTCATTCTCCTCAGCGTGTTTGGTCACCTCAAGCCAGGTGAATATGTTTTTTTAAATTTTCCTATATTTACAGGTTTTGGCGACATCAGGAGGTGAACCTACTACTCTCAACATTGTCCCTTGCTAGCGCTGATGGCAGCGCCGGCAGGGCACAATGATGAGTGATTCCTTAAGCACCTGGGAACAGCATAAACTGTACTGCTGATTCCCAGGTGCCGGTATGTGTCACACGGACGACACACGCATGTCATCTGTGTGTCATCAGTGTGCACGTGTGTGGGACTTTTTTGGCCCATGCAGTGTATAAAAAAACGGACATGTCAGCGTGTTTTGTCCACAGACCCATTCATTTGAATGTGTCTACATGTGTATGTGTCTCCAGTACGTGTGGAAACTGTCACCACATGAACTAGAAACACAGATGTGTTAAAGACCCCTTATAGACTGTATATGTCTTATAAGAGGACAAGAGTGTGATCTATATTTCATATAGGAGGTAGAGAGTGCGATATATAGATCATATAGGCGGTGGCCCCATATATGACTTACCGTACTCTCTGCCTCCTATAGTCTATACTTAACTTTATATAGGAGGCCGAGTGTGTTGTACATCATGTAGGCCCGCACTTTAGGCCTCATATAAAATGTATACCGCACTCTCAGCCTCCTATAGTCTATACTTTATATAGAAGGCCGAGTGCGTTGTACATCATGTAGGCCCGCACATTAGGAGTCATATAAAATGTATACCGCACTCTCAGCCTCCTATAGTCTATACTTTATATAGAGGGCTGAGTGCGTTATACATCATGTAGGCCCACACTTTAGACCTCATATAAAATGTATACCGCACTCTTGACCTCCTATATGACCTATAGACTGTATATGTCATAAAAAGACCAAGAGTGTGATCTATATTTCATATAGGAGGTAGAGAGTGTGACCTACATTTAATATAGGAGACAAAAAAACAGGCAATGTGAACTGAGGTCTAAGATGGTAGACATGCAAGAAATAGGAGCATGTTCACACTAGCAAAAAAGAAACAAAACCTACAAAAGACAAAAGACAAAAATATATCTCATACCCTACCATCATTATATATAAATGTAAAGCAAAGTTGCATAATAAATATAGGGTACTTAGTGAACTATTTTTGATCAAAAAAAGTATACAAGCCGTCCCACCAGCGGCAAGGTGACCCTAAATTGGGACGGTACCTATACTGCCTATATTAAAAACCTTACTGTATATCAAAGTTCAAGTAATGCATATAAAAGGGTAGACAAATAGGACCGGGTCCCAACTCCAGACCACCCAGGCCCGTGGTAAGCTACATATATACCAGTCAGCTCAACAAAGGGGATGCCACACCCTTAAATTGCACAGAATGCAAACAAGACAAAAAACCAGGCAATGTGAACTGAGGTCTAAGATGGTAGACATGCAAGAAATAGGAGCATGTTCACACTAGCAAAAAAGAAACAAAACCTACAAAAGACAAAAGACAAAAATATATCTCATACCCTTAATATAGGCAGTATAGGTACCGTCCCAATTTAGGGTCACCTTGCCGCTGGTGGGACGGCTTGTATACTTTTTTTGATCAAAAATAGTTCACTAAGTACCCTATATTTATTATGCAACTTTGCTTTACATTTATATATAATGATGGTAGGGTATGAGATATATTTTTGTCTTTTGTCTTTTGTAGGTTTTGTTTCTTTTTTGCTAGTGTGAACATGCTCCTATTTCTTGCATGTCTACCATCTTAGACCTCAGTTCACATTGCCTGTTTTTTTGTCTTGTTTGCATTCTGTGCAATTTAAGGGTGTGGCATCCCCTTTGTTGAGCTGACTGGTATATATGTAGCTTACCACGGGCCTGGGTGGTCTGGAGTTGGGACCCGGTCCTATTTGTCTACCCTTTTATATGCATTACTTCAACTTTGATATACAGTAAGGTTTTTAATATAGGCAGTATAGGTACCGTCCCAATTTAGGGTCACCTTGCCGCTGGTGGGACGGCTTGTATACTTTTTTTGATCAAAAATAGTTCACTAAGTACCCTATATTTATTATGCAACTTTGCTTTACATTTATATATAATGATGGTAGGGTATGAGATATATTTTTGTCTTTTGTCTTTTGTAGGTTTTGTTTCTTTTTTGCTAGTGTGAACATGCTCCTATTTCTTGCATGTCTACCATCTTAGACCTCAGTTCACATTGCCTGGTTTTTTGTCTTGTTTGCATTCTGTGCAATTTAAGGGTGTGGCATCCCCTTTGTTGAGCTGACTGGTATATATGTAGCTTACCACGGGCCTGGGTGGTCTGGAGTTGGGACCCGGTCCTATTTGTCTACCCTTTTATATGCATTACTTCAACTTTGATATACAGTAAGGTTTTTAATATAGGCAGTATAGGTACCGTCCCAATTTAGGGTCACCTTGCCGCTGGTGGGACGGCTTGTATACTTTTTTTGATCAAAAATAGTTCACTAAGTACCCTATATTTATTATGCAACTTTGCTTTACATTTATATATAATGATGGTAGGGTATGAGATATATTTTTGTCTTTTGTCTTTTGTAGGTTTTGTTTCTTTTTTGCTAGTGTGAACATGCTCCTATTTCTTGCATGTCTACCATCTTAGACCTCAGTTCACATTGCCTGGTTTTTTGTCTTGTTTGCATTCTGTGCAATTTAAGGGTGTGGCATCCCCTTTGTTGAGCTGACTGGTATATATGTAGCTTACCACGGGCCTGGGTGGTCTGGAGTTGGGACCCGGTCCTATTTGTCTACCCTTTTATATGCATTACTTCAACTTTGATATACAGTAAGGTTTTTAATATAGGCAGTATAGGTACCGTCCCAATTTAGGGTCACCTTGCCGCTGGTGGGACGGCTTGTATACTTTTTTTGATCAAAAATAGTTCACTAAGTACCCTATATTTATTATGCAACTTTGCTTTACATTTATATATAATGATGGTAGGGTATGAGATATATTTTTGTCTTTTGTCTTTTGTAGGTTTTGTTTCTTTTTTGCTAGTGTGAACATGCTCCTATTTCTTGCATGTCTACCATCTTAGACCTCAGTTCACATTGCCTGGTTTTTTGTCTTGTTTGCATTCTGTGCAATTTAAGGGTGTGGCATCCCCTTTGTTGAGCTGACTGGTATATATGTAGCTTACCACGGGCCTGGGTGGTCTGGAGTTGGGACCCGGTCCTATTTGTCTACCCTTTTATATGCATTACTTCAACTTTGATATACAGTAAGGTTTTTAATATAGGCAGTATAGGTACCGTCCCAATTTAGGGTCACCTTGCCGCTGGTGGGACGGCTTGTATACTTTTTTTGATCAAAAATAGTTCACTAAGTACCCTATATTTATTATGCAACTTTGCTTTACATTTATATATAATGATGGTAGGGTATGAGATATATTTTTGTCTTTTGTCTTTTGTAGGTTTTGTTTCTTTTTTGCTAGTGTGAACATGCTCCTATTTCTTGCATGTCTACCATCTTAGACCTCAGTTCACATTGCCTGGTTTTTTGTCTTGTTTGCATTCTGTGCAATTTAAGGGTGTGGCATCCCCTTTGTTGAGCTGACTGGTATATATGTAGCTTACCACGGGCCTGGGTGGTCTGGAGTTGGGACCCGGTCCTATTTGTCTACCCTTTTATATGCATTACTTCAACTTTGATATACAGTAAGGTTTTTAATATAGGCAGTATAGGTACCGTCCCAATTTAGGGTCACCTTGCCGCTGGTGGGACGGCTTGTATACTTTTTTTGATCAAAAATAGTTCACTAAGTACCCTATATTTATTATGCAACTTTGCTTTACATTTATATATAATGATGGTAGGGTATGAGATATATTTTTGTCTTTTGTCTTTTGTAGGTTTTGTTTCTTTTTTGCTAGTGTGAACATGCTCCTATTTCTTGCATGTCTACCATCTTAGACCTCAGTTCACATTGCCTGGTTTTTTGTCTTGTTTGCATTCTGTGCAATTTAAGGGTGTGGCATCCCCTTTGTTGAGCTGACTGGTATATATGTAGCTTACCACGGGCCTGGGTGGTCTGGAGTTGGGACCCGGTCCTATTTGTCTACCCTTTTATATGCATTACTTCAACTTTGATATACAGTAAGGTTTTTAATATAGGCAGTATAGGTACCGTCCCAATTTAGGGTCACCTTGCCGCTGGTGGGACGGCTTGTATACTTTTTTTGATCAAAAATAGTTCACTAAGTACCCTATATTTATTATGCAACTTTGCTTTACATTTATATATAATGATGGTAGGGTATGAGATATATTTTTGTCTTTTGTCTTTTGTAGGTTTTGTTTCTTTTTTGCTAGTGTGAACATGCTCCTATTTCTTGCATGTCTACCATCTTAGACCTCAGTTCACATTGCCTGGTTTTTTGTCTTGTTTGCATTCTGTGCAATTTAAGGGTGTGGCATCCCCTTTGTTGAGCTGACTGGTATATATGTAGCTTACCACGGGCCTGGGTGGTCTGGAGTTGGGACCCGGTCCTATTTGTCTACCCTTTTATATGCATTACTTCAACTTTGATATACAGTAAGGTTTTTAATATAGGCAGTATAGGTACCGTCCCAATTTAGGGTCACCTTGCCGCTGGTGGGACGGCTTGTATACTTTTTTTGATCAAAAATAGTTCACTAAGTACCCTATATTTATTATGCAACTTTGCTTTACATTTATATATAATGATGGTAGGGTATGAGATATATTTTTGTCTTTTGTCTTTTGTAGGTTTTATTTAATATAGGAGGCCTAGAGTGCAATGCATCATGTATAAAATAAATTATATTATTGTTAGCCAATGCTGGGAACACTCACCCATAAAAACTTTATTGAATATTTGGCACAGTGCTCTTGACTTGAAATTGAAGCAGTGAGAGCAGTAGGCCTGCAGCCTTGTTTCCAATTCCAGGCCAGGCCAGGTTGGAGAGTTGAACTGTAGAATGCTGCAGGTCACAGTCCACATATCCAGCCCCGGAGCAGGTATAAAAAAAAGCCCAGAGTCAGAGCAGGAGAGAAGAGGGCGGTGCGCCGGTGCCACCACCCGGTCTGCTGGTGCCACCACCCGATCCGGAGCCAGAGTTACTACAATGGAGCAGGCCAGGGCAGGTAAGGAGCCAGGATGGGACCGTATAAGAAGCCCGGGAGCAGGGAGAGCAGAGCGAGACGTCGGCTTCGGTGGCGCCGGTGTATCAGAGGCCAGCCCTCGAGCAGAGAGAGAGCACTGCAGAGCGTGCCCGCGGCATATCAGAGGCCAGAAGAGAGCGGCGTCAGCGTCAGTCTTACCTGACACCACACCACAGTCTGCCAGCCAGCGGGAAAGCAGAGCGCGGTGCGTGTCACAGCCCAGAAAGAACTTCCATCCTCTTAGTGTCACGGACTCACGTGGTAAGTATGCTGCATGCACGTCACTGCAGGCCCGCTGTCACCAATGAATGTGCCGTGTGCGTGACGCCACATTTGCTTCAGCCACGCTTTTAAAGGGCCCGCACTTTTAAAGGGCCCCGCCACCAATTTTCTCACTCTTATATCGGGGCCCACCGGGAAATTTCCCGATTTCCCGCCAGGCCAGTTCGACCCTGCCCACTGCGGTCCAAGGAAAAATTTGCCATGTGCACAGCCCCATAGACTTATATTGAACCAGTGGCGATCCAATGTTTTGTCGGATCGTGCTCGGAACGAAAATACTCTTGTTTGCACCTGCCCTCAAGCTCAGGGGTTATACAACATTATTGATACAATTCCTGGTGGTTACACTTCAATATTAAGGTATAAAATGTGTCAGTTACACAATAACAGGCTTCTTGCATGGCATTTAAGCTAAAACATTGTGGCATGGAGCTTGACGGTTACACTAGTTTAAATTGGTGGAGAAATTGGTGATGCATTATAGTCTCTTTAACCCATTCACGAGCTTGGACGTATTGGAAATCCAAGATCCACCCACGGCTGTTAACCAGTTAAATGCCGCTATCAATCACTGAGAACGGCATTTAACATGTGCCGGCCGGAAACACATCACAAATACCGCCCATTGATGCCCCTGTCATGTGATTGCGGGTCGCCAATGGGTTGTAATGACAGCTGAGGGTCTGCAGAAGACCCCCGTGCTTGTTATTATGAATCTATGGCCTCGGGTCCAGTCGCCACAGAGGTACTGCATCTCACCCAGAGGTGTGGTACAACACTCTCAGGTAAGGAGGGAGTACTACCCGGGACCCACACACCCATATCCAATACACTCCACTTCAGTAGGGAAGGGCGAGATTGCTCCTAAGGGAGAGCACAGTCCCTGGTCCCTAGCTGGAGGGTGGAACTAGGTAGAGGAGGTGGGTGGAGGAAGAAGTTCAGGGGAGCACAGACAGGAAGAATATAAGAAGAAGGGTAACCATCTAGAAGCAGTCAGTTCAGAGGAGAGAGAGCTGGGAGCAGGAGCTCAGGAGGAGGTCTGCTCAGGAGGAGTTGAGAAAGGAGCAGGGCCCGGTGAGAGAGGCCCAGGAGAAGGAAAGAGAGAATAGAGGAGCAGAAGGGCTCCAGGAGGAACAGAGGGGATCCCAGGGGCACGGTGAGTGCAGAGGCCACCCGTGCGCCCGAATTCACGCTGACGTGGAGGGATCAGGCCGCAGAGAGGGGACTGGCCCCTAAACTAGTGGAGAACAACCAGGCTCAGCTAGACAACCGGAGGCTGCTGCATTTTCAAGGTGCTGCAGCCAACAGCCACAATTTCATTGCCGAAAAGGTGTCCGCATAGGGTCCAGGGGACTGCACGTCGCCCGACAAGGCCCGAGGCCACTGGCTTGGGACACTGATTGTGAGGCGCAGGGCCGGAGGGCGAGAGCCAGCGCAGTGAGGCGACCGGGAAAGGTACATTTAAGTGCTCCTGAAATACCTGAGAGTTTGTTGGATCGCTACCCCGGAGGACACAGGACGACGTGGGCGGTTATAATCCGGAAAGTATAACTTGAGGAACTTAACAACTGTGAGTAAATTCTGAAGACTGCACCCCACTGTGTCCTTGAATAATTGCTGCGCCATCACCAGCCCTGCACTACACTGCACCAACAAACATCTACCTCATAGCATCACTATATCCTGTGCTGGAGCTTAGCTCTACCTGTGGAGAGCTGAACCAACTCTGCTGCATCACCATCAGTTCCAGTGGATCTGCACCGCAGCGGTGGCCCCATATAGCCGCATACCACGATATTCATCTTTAATTGACCGCCCTGGGTCACGGACCGGGTCACTGCCACCGTGACAACCCCCAGGGGGCGCGTCAAATCTCCTATGAATGCTGGCATTCATAGGAGATCGTGATTTCTGCTACACATAGCACTTCCACTCTTGGGGTCCCTACTACTATAATTTGTCCTTTACTTTCACTTTCGCATTTGACCAGTAACTTGTCGTTACTCAGTTAGGCATCAACTGTACTCGTCTTCTCTCTTGTCCACCTCCTTACATATGCTCATGTGACCCCGGCCTTACAGTCCACAGCCTTCCCCACTTTCTGAGGCCACAGTGAGTCATTGTTACAGGCCACAGTCCCTATAGCAGTCCAGGCCTTGTTAGCTTACCATACGAAGAGGCAGACAGGCACAGTCATCCAATTTCCTGCATCACTTCACTAGCACTAGTCACATGCCAACATGGTGGGAGTACCTGTGGACTAGCTTGAATAGCCGGGCACAGGATGCTGTTCGGTCACTTGGGTCTCAGGACTGCCGGACTATTGGACTATTAAGTTGCCTGTTGGCCCTTTTTACCCTCACCCCCGAGAGATATCGCACCAAGTTTCGGACTTTGTCTCGCCAGGGAGCCTCCTATGTAGAATTTGGCAGTCAACTCCGGCAACACTGCAACCACTGGTGCAATGGTCGGGCTGCCCACTCCACTGATGGAACATGATCATGCTTAAGCAACTTATGGAGAAAATGGCTCAAGAAATACGAGAGTGGATAGCTGACTGGAAGGCGACACCTCAGAGCAAGCAGCATGATTGGCTGACGAGTTTACAGCCAATCGACCCCATTTGTGGCCTGATATGCCCACCGATCCAAGGATTCAAGAGGCCACTAGCCATTCAAGAAGGACTATTCCGCTACCCAGCAGAAACTCCACAAAGACAAAGCTTTACAAACAGGACCCGTGATTTGCCTAACCCACTGTGCTGTTACACATGCGGCACATTGGACACATGACCAAAAATTATTTACAGGGCCGGTGCCCTATGCCTGGAGCCCGTCTGCTGGCCAATACAGTCAACATCTGCCAAGACGAGCCAACAGGGTCTGAGGGATGCTACCCCCCGGGGTACACCAGCAGAGGATGAAGTGATATACCCTGTCTACACTATATGGCAGATTGACAACGCTACACCAGCTAACCTCCATCGCCACATCCAGTTGATCAAGGTCAGTGATGTCCATGCCCAGGGACCTCAGAACACTGGGTCTTCCATCACCCTGGTAAGCTCACATATTTTCCCTCCAGAACACCATTTATCAGGCCACCAAGTGGCCAAATTCCAGGCTAGGGTCAGTCCTCAGGGAATGGGCTCATTTACATGGGCAATTTACCGGCCAATGTACAGGAGGAGGAGTTTTTCCATCGGTACAGGCAGATCCGTACCATCAAGCTGAAGAATCGCGGGGGAGGCGGTGCCACAACGTTTGCCATCATCAGTTTTGGGATGCGGCGGACGCCGTGTCTGGACACAATGAATACAAGTTTGGTTCTCGACAGTTATGTGTGGAGTTTCCCAGGTAAAATCGGGGATCAGGGGGAAGATATGGAGGACCCCGCAGGAGGAACGAACCCTCATCCCGGCGAACTAAATACAGAATCTTCGTCTCAGGGCTTACCCCATCGGGGAGTTGGCAGGATCTGAAAGATCATATCAGAGAAGCTGGAAATGTCTGCTATGCTCATGTACACAAGGATGGAATGGGGATTGTGGGGATTTATTCGCAAGGAAGACATGGAATATGCTTTGAGGAAACTGGATGATACAAAGTTTCGTTCTCATGAAGGTGAAACCTCTTATACTTGTGTTTGTGCTGAAAGAAATGCTGATGTAATGTCCCCAAGTGGAGAAGGATGATCGCAAGCCTGTCACATCTGGCTAATTAAGAAGGGGGAGGAATGTGACGACACCGCGTATATTCTTAATTATACCTGACGTATTATTCACAAGCCATTGTTCATATGACCCTGAACGTTGACTCTTGTTGTAGGTTGAATTCATGTTTGTTGATTTTTTGAATGATTGCAGACTACCTATTGTATCCGTGTCTACAACTTATATTGAACAATCAATATTTGCTAATTTGGTGAATGCCTGCCGACTACCTATTGTATCAGTCGATGCAGCTTGTTGTTCTGTAAACATTGAATGACAAAATATGCAGGTTAATTGAACACTCAAACAATGAGGGATTATCTCCCACCTTTCCCCAATCCTGTTTGAAAATGCCTGAATAAGAACCGTGAACTACAAAGGGGGAATCTGCCTCTGTTTCCAGAGACTCTAGAGGACAGCAGCCAAGGCACCATGGCTCCAACCGGAGAAATACGGATTTGTTCCACTGACCATCACTGACCCGTGGAGACATTTGGAGAACCCTGATTGGGACAATCAGGTCACCCGGCCACATACCTCAATGGACTGTCAGTTTCCTAAGCTCCTGTGGGTGCTCGCCAAAAGCGGGGCACTACTGGTTGGGGTAGTTGGCCCTGGAAGCCACAAAGTTGCAGATGTTCTAATACCCGTAGAGGGTGAGACTCTTTCTTTTGCACCATCTTATGTACTTGATGGGACTGTACAATATGTTATTTACTGTTGGTGGTTCAATAAAGTAAGTATTACCCTCACCCTGTGTTGTCTGAGTAGAATTATGCCTACGGGGAAGGAGCACGGGCATTCAGTGGGATGAGCTCTGGTCCATGCATTCTTTCTAAAGACAGCCAGGCCAGTGGATAAGAGCACTCACTGACCCTCATGTCCCCACACTACACTTTTACTAAATATGCATTAAAAACACTGTATATCACAAATAATCCCAAAATATTAGGTAATACACATATACCGACTACTACCCCATCACAACCATTCATCAATAGTGTCAGTGATCTACAGGTAAGACCAGAAATGTAGATAGCAGCAATATGACCAAAGGCACATTTATTATCTTACCCTATGATGCCCCAGTAAGACCCTAAATTTTATTTTGTATTTCTTCATTCTTCCTAGACTCGTTTCCATTGGGTTCATAGCTTCATAGTTTTTTTAAGGTTGAAGGTAGACATAAGTCCATCGAGTTCTACCTGTAGCCTAACATGATGCTCCAGAGGAAGGCAAAACTCCATATGGCAGATGCTAATATCGCCATATTAGAGCAAAATTTCCTTACTGAACCCACATTCAGCATAACAGACTAGTTCCCTTGATCAACATCCCATCACAAAATCTAGTATTCATAACTTGTAATATTATATTTTTCAATAAGGGCATCCAGGCCTTCCTTGAACCTTTGTCATGTGGCAGAGAGTTTCATAGTATTTCTTCTCTTCCAGTAAAAAATCTCAGTCTGATATTATGATTAAACCTTTCCTCCAAACGTAAAGGCTGCCCCTTGTCACCTTTGCAGGCTTAGCGGTAAAAAGATCATTAGAAAGATCTCTGTACTGTCCCCTTATATATTTGTACATTGTAATATTATGGCCCGTTAAGCCTTAATTTTTCCAAGCTGAATAGCTCTAAGTTTAATAACCTGTCTTGTTACTGCAGTGCACCTATTTTCTTAATAACCTTGGTCGCTCTTCTCTGTACCCACTCTAATTTAGCTATGTCCTTCTTATACACCAAATACCAAAATTTTACAGAATATTCTAAGTATGGGCACACTAGTGACTTGTATAGAGGCAAAACTATGTTCGTATCATCATCATCTATGCCTCTTTTAATGCACCCCATTATTTTATTTGCCTTGACAGCACTGGCCACTAATGTTAAGTTTGCCGCTGACCCATATGTCTAAATCTTTATCAGTGACAGTTTTATCCAATATTTTACAATTTAGTACATAATTATATATTGCATTTCCTCTGCCCAATTGTATGTGACGCGCCCCCTGGGACATATTCCTTTTTGAGGGGAATACCCGGCACCGGATCAGATGGGGGGGGTTTGTAGTCTCCGAGCGGCTGTGACCCGGCCCGTGCCCAGGGCGTCAAGCTCAGTGTTATGTGGCAGTCCTACAGATGTTATTAAGAGTTCTTTTGTGTCGACTACGCCACCCGTTGTGATGCGGTCACTGTGGCCGCCGCTGCAGCAGGGTCCGCTGAGGCTGATGGTGGGTGCGCAGCTTGGTGGGATAACCCCCAACGGGAGGGGTATAGCCTCAGAGGGGACAGGCGCAGAGGATGGGGGTTGTGGTGGTGTAGTGCAGACGGCAGTGAAGACAGAGTCGGGTTGTGCAGTTAAGGGTGTTTACTTACTGCAGATGTTGTACTGGTCACTCCAGCTGCTAGTGACCACCCGAGCCGTGCTGCGTCCACCAGGTCCTGGATCCAGCCAACCCCCAAACAAGTCCGGAGCGTGGCCCTGAGCTCTCTTTCTGTCCCGTTCTCTGGCCGTCCCCACCAGTGATCCACCTAGGTCCAGCTCCCTCGGGCCTTCTGTTGGGACACCCTTGGCCCTGGGTTCCCTGACCCTTCATGTGGTGTGCCTTCGGGGTGGATGTGATGGGTGACCGTGGCAGACGCTGCCCACGGTCTCCGGTCTCTGGCTGGGGAATGTTTTTACCCCCCACCAGCTTGGGATCCGGTACCCTGTGCCAACTCCTCACCCGGTGCTTTAACTTGGGTTCTTGGGTCCTCTCTGTTTTCCCCTCTGGGTACTCCTTCTCTGCTCCTCTCTCACTCAGGGTCTCTCTCTTGCTGCAGGCTGACTTCCTCTCTGCTTGCTGTCTGCTCCTCTGCAGCTGTCTTGCTGTCTCCAACTGACTTGTTCTCTGCATCTGACCCTGTTCTTAGTTGGTGCCCACCTTATATACACCCTCTATGTGTGAGCTCAGGTGACCAGCACCCAATGAGCTCCTATCTTTACCCAGGCTGCTCCCCCTATCTGCCCCTACACTACATGGGATGTACCACCCCCCTCCCACTCCAGCCAGGAACAGACTCGGTCGTACCTGCACATTTCTAAGTGGGAGTACCGTCGGCCTGTTCCCCGGAAATGGGATGTGTGTAGTGCATGCAGCCTACCGAGCTCAGTTCCACACTCCATCCTTACCCGGGAGTGGAATATCACACCTCTGGGTTGAGGTGCAATACTCCTGTAGCAGCCGAATCCTCAGGGTGCCACATTCCCCCCTGGTAAATCACAGCACGTCCTCGGGCTGTAAGACATAAATAACACCAAAACATACAATTTTTTTCATATAAACATAATAAAACATATAAAACATTATATATATAAAACTTTTCATATAAACATTCTCGTCGTCTCTTGTTTCAGGTTCCTCCTCCGGACACTGTGCAACGTGTGTCCGGGAAAAGTGCGACAGTCTCTTAGAAAAACTGGTTTTCCTATAAAACCGGAAGGGGGCGCTTTAGGAAGCGCAACTATATACAGGGGAAGTGGCCGCTCTCAGTCCTCGGCCAGGTAGAGGGAAGGGAATGGCTGCTCACAGTCCTCAGCCTGTGGGATTAAGGGGTAAACGGGTAAACAGTTCACTCAGCTGGTCCCAACGGGGACTATATATATATATATCAACAGTTTCTTTGGTACCCGGTCGGGTAACTATTTACATCACTTGCTCTGCCGCACTCAACGGCGTCTTCCTCCTGCTCTTTGCTTACAGCTGGTTGTTACTTCAGACCCGTCCGGGTCCTCTTGCTCCTCCTCCCAGACGCGGCACCCTTGGTTTTACGGGTGCGGGCGCGGTGGTGGTGGCGCCCGGGTTGCCCAGGCCTTGCGGCCAGGCCTGGGGCACCTGGAAGGTGAAGGGCACCGTTAATACGGCGGCGCCCTGGGCTACCTGGCCTTGCGGCCAGGCCGGAGGCTCCGCAGAGGTAGGGGGCGCTGTTGGTGTTGCGGCGCCCGGGAATTCTAGGCCCTGCGACCAGGCTGGTGGTACTTCCTGCTTGGTCACGCTCGGGGTCGAGGCGTGTGACGTCACAGGGGTCGCGGCGGCGGCTTCCGGTTGGGGCCTAGTCTGCGTCGGTGACATGGCGTTTTCGGGCACAGCAGGGGGACTTTCGGGCTCTGCGACGGGGAGCTGGGGCAGGTAAGCGGTGTCACGGCTTGGGGTATAGGCGTCCCCTTTACCTGCCTCCATGCGTTCGGCTCCCTCCTCGGCGCCGTCTCCGGCCTTGGGTCCTCCCGCGCCATCCTCAGAGGCGGTCTCCTTCCTCATCTCGGCTGGCGTGCTCCGGGTCTTGGTTTCAGCTTGCGTCTTGGTTTCAGCTTGCTGGGCCATCTCCCGGCTCCATTCCGCCAATATCTCGCGCTGTACCCGGGCCATCCTCCGTGCGAGGCCCTCCAGGGCAGTCTGCGCACACTCCCGGTCTCGGGGGAGCTGTGCAAGGACCTCCACTAGGCCTAGTGGGGTCGTGGTGTCCAGCAGGCTCCTGACCAACGGGTCGGTGCTGCTCTGCTCTTCTTCCAGCAGGCTCCTGGCCAGCGGGCCGGTGCTGCTCTGCTCTCTGGACATCTCCGGGTGAGCTTTTCTGCTGCTCCTCTCCAGGCTTCCTGCCTCCGGGTGCGCTCGCTCCAGACTGCTCCAGGCGGCACCCATCTTTGCTCTTTTCTTTCGTCTCCTCCCACTTCGAGGGCGGTCCCGGGGCAACTCGGTGACTGTCAGCTCCAGGGGTAGTTCTTTCACGCTGACAGACACCTCCAGCATCACAGTCTCTGTTGGTGGGGGCGGTTTCCACTTTTGGTGCCATTTTCTGTCCCGGCCCACGATGGGAGGTGGCCTCTTGCCCTCCTTTGGCACGCCCATAATGGCGTCCGCTGCTCTTCCAAGGCGGGAAATCTGCGGTTTTGGCGGGAAGCGTCGCCCAGTGGCGGGAAACTCTGCAGATGGCGGGAACAAGTTGGAAATGGCGGACAATCGGCGGGAAACGACTTGTGATGGGGTCCGATGGCGTGGACCCTCCGGAACCGGCGGGAGACTTCTTTCTGAGGTAAACTTGCACTTTTCTTCAGGCACGCAGTACCCGGGTGTTGCGGGCACGTAATCCTGCCGACTACGCCAAAGTTGACGCGCCCCCTGGGACATATTCCTTTTTGAGGGGAATACCCGGCACCGGATCAGATGGGGGGGGTTTGTAGTCTCCGAGCGGCTGTGACCCGGCCCGTGCCCAGGGCGTCAAGCTCAGTGTTATGTGGCAGTCCTACAGATGTTATTAAGAGTTCTTTTGTGTCGACTACGCCACCCGTTGTGATGCGGTCACTGTGGCCGCCGCTGCAGCAGGGTCCGCTGAGGCTGATGGTGGGTGCGCAGCTTGGTGGGATAACCCCCAACGGGAGGGGTATAGCCTCAGAGGGGACAGGCGCAGAGGATGGGGGTTGTGGTGGTGTAGTGCAGACGGCAGTGAAGACAGAGTCGGGTTGTGCAGTTAAGGGTGTTTACTTACTGCAGATGTTGTACTGGTCACTCCAGCTGCTAGTGACCACCCGAGCCGTGCTGCGTCCACCAGGTCCTGGATCCAGCCAACCCCCAAACAAGTCCGGAGTGTGGCCCTGAGCTCTCTTTCTGTCCCGTTCTCTGGCCGTCCCCACCAGTGATCCACCTAGGTCCAGCTCCCTCGGGCCTTCTGTTGGGACACCCTTGGCCCTGGGTTCCCTGATCCTTCATGTGGTGTGCCTTCGGGGTGGATGTGATGGGTGACCGTGGCAGACGCTGCCCACGGTCTCCGGTCTCTGGCTGGGGAATGTTTTTACCCCCCACCAGCTTGGGATCCGGTACCCTGTGCCAACTCCTCACCCGGTGCTTTAACTTGGGTTCTTGGGTCCTCTCTGTTTTCCCCTCTGGGTACTCCTTCTCTGCTCCTCTCTCACTCAGGGTCTCTCTCTTGCTGCAGGCTGACTTCCTCTCTGCTTGCTGTCTGCTCCTCTGCAGCTGTCTTGCTGTCTCCAACTGACTTGTTCTCTGCATCTGACCCTGTTCTTAGTTGGTGCCCACCTTATATACACCCTCTATGTGTGAGCTCAGGTGACCAGCACCCAATGAGCTCCTATCTTTACCCAGGCTGCTCCCCCTATCTGCCCCTACACTACATGGGATGTACCACCCCCCTCCCACTCCAGCCAGGAACAGACTCGGTCGTACCTGCACATTTCTAAGTGGGAGTACCGTCGGCCTGTTCCCCGGAAATGGGATGTGTGTAGTGCATGCAGCCTACCGAGCTCAGTTCCACACTCCATCCTTACCCGGGAGTGGAATATCACACCTCTGGGTTGAGGTGCAATACTCCTGTAGCAGCCGAATCCTCAGGGTGCCACATATGACCTTATATTTTTCTACCTTAAACTTCATTTGCCATTTTTCAGCCCAAGCCTCCAGCTTACATAAATCCCTTTGTAATATTAAATTATCCTCCTATGTGTTGATTACTTAGCAGCTTTTAGCATCTTCTGCAAATATTGAAATTCTATTCTGTATGCCCTCTATAAGGTCATTAATAAATATGTTAAAAAGAAGAGGGCCCAATACTGAAACCTGTGGCACCCCACTGTTAACGTTTTCCCAATGCGAGTGTGTTCCATTAAAGAGTCACTGCAGCATTTTTTCTTATTTTACAACTGGAGTGTTGCTTGTATTCTGACCTTAGTCTTATACTTACCCACTACTGTCTTCACTTTCTATCACTGCTCGTCCCATAGTTCTCCAGCAGTTTGTGATCTGCAATGCAAGTCTATGTGAGCCTCATTCTAATTTTCATAGACTTAGATTGAAAGATAGTGACCATTACCTCTGACTTCTAGCCAGTCAGAGTCTATTGCTGCTGCTTCCGTCGGTCTCCAGCAGTTGGTGACCTGCCGGATCGCTCCAGTGTTTGCTGGAGCGAGCCAGAGGTCACTTTTCAATGTAAGTCAATGAGAGCCTTGTTCTCGCTTTCAAAGACTTATATTGATAGATTGTGACCATTACCTCTGACTTCCGGCCAGTCAGAGTCTATCTCTGCTGCTCCTGTCGGTCTCCAGCAGTTTGTGACCTGTCGGATCGCTCCAGTGTTTGCACGGCTGGTATGCAGACAGGTGGGTACTGGCAGGCATGGCTGGTATGCAGACAGGCGGGTACTGGCAGGTAGGAACGCAGGCTGGATAGGGACCAGTACAGACTGGGATATAGGAATAGAGCCGGAGGTGCGGTGGACAAGCAGAGCGAAACCGCAGGCGCGGAGGACAAGTGGAGCAGAGCGAAACCGCAGGTGCAGTGGACAAGCAGAGCAGAGTGAAACCGCAGGTGCGGTGGACAACAGCAGAGCAGAAGGAGCAGGCAGACAGGACAGGGCTCTATTCACATGGAACAGACTGGGAAACACAGGAAGATAGCTAGAACACAGGAGGTAGAAACGGAGGCAGGGAAACGGGACAAGCAGAACCAGATACACACAAGGTACTTGCAATGAAGTAGCGAGTGGACACAAAACTCACAAACAGAAGTACAGAGACAACGAGTTGGAGTTAGGTGCAGGTTCAGACACTGCAGGAAAAGGGAAGGTACGGACATAGAGACAAACAGGTAACGGGCTAGGATACAGTTCAGACAGGAACTGAACCAGGAACAAGATACAGGAACAAGCCTGGGAACTCAGCCCCCAGAGTGGTGGAAACAAACTAGAAGTCACAGATACAGGTAACGGGCCTGGGTATACAGCCCCCAGGGTGGCGGAAACATACAAGAAATCACAGATACAGGTAACAGGCCTGGGTATACAGCCCCCAGGATGACGGAAACAGACAAGATACAGGACAGGACCTGGCAACTCAGTTGCATAGAACACACTGAAAGAAAGTGTTGCTCAGACACCTCCTTCTGGGTGCATGGGGTTTAAGTATCCAATGACTCACAGCAATAGGCTAGGGACGCATTAGGAGTACGCACACTGCAACTTTAAGAATCAGGCAGTAACCGTGCCACCGCTATAAGCAATCAGACAAGAGACATGCACACAGCAAGTACTAGAGCAAAGTCTGCAGCCTGGACTGATAGGTAAGTTGGCGATCTTGCATGATGGGAGATGGTAAACCATGCCAGCACGCCGCCAGGTATGTTACACCTCCCCGGCACGTCACAGTGCCCTGTGACTTGCAGCTGCCGCAGCCACATCCCGCGCTTGCGCACTTCTTCCTCCCTTCTGAGTTCATTGTACGGGAGGGATCCTGTGCGCAGGCGCCGACGAGTCACTGAAACTTCCGCTCCAGTGACCTCTGGTGTGCGCAACACTAAGGTGCTCTCCCCACTTCCTCCCTGCATCGTTATCATTGGGAACCATATGCATATACATATGGTTCTTAACGATGGCACTAAGATCATATCTTAACCTTTTGAAATTAGCCTTACTGAAATTTAGTGTCAATGGCATTATATTGCATATTAACCATTAACAAAATGTATTCACTATAATAAACCAATGACATAACACACGTGATTTGGTTGGAAAACTTATGGCCACGGCCTTTAATAAAATCTCTTACCTACTGTAAGGTAGCGCTATTCATCACGCTGGGGTACTCGCTTCACCGGGTCAATTAAAGCACACATGCAACGTTTTCCGGTAATATGTAGTCCAGCAGTTTATTACACATCATAAGCCACACATAACATAGTCCATCTCAGTGGCTCGCAAGAATGTTACACATGTATCCTAGAGCCTTTTCAGTGGCAGCTATGCCGCTTGGCTTCAAATACAGACTTCAGCAAGGTACAGCAACAATATTCACTTATAGCGCCGATTTACCTTTGCTGGGTCTCAGCTGCTTCTGTCAGCTTGGTTCTGCCATAGCTGTGGCTTTAAGGCTTCCCAGATGTGGCCTCCGGGCCACGTGCCTTCCAAGGCTACTGGTATCTCAAACACAGGGATCCAGCCTCTGCCTTCCAGGCTAGTGGAGTCCCACACAGGGACCAGGCCTCTCTCCCTCTCTCCCTGTTTCAAAACCACCAGGATTTATATATCCTTCTGTGCACACAGGACCTGTGATGATGTCACAGTCATGTAATCAGTCACCTGAGGGGGAGGTAAATGGTCAGTCAGAACACACCCCCTGGACATTTTAGCAATGCAGCAAGCCGCTGCATTACACTACATTACCAAACACATTTTATTGTAATAAAACTTTTACATCCAACACCGCGGCTTAGCCAAAAGCTCAAGCCCGTTTACCTTACCATACCTGCTGTCCATTCAGTTTCCTGAACGACTAACCCAACTGCTGTGACAAATAATTTACATATATGTAGGGAGGGCGAGCGGGGCAGCAATACCAGATTAGCAGCGCCTGACTGACACCCTCCTCTAGCTCTGCCATCTTTAATACCCTGCCCCACCAATGTTTACTAATAAACTGACCCTATCAGCAGCTGTCACATAGGGGAAGAATCAATCTTCCCCTGCAACACCCCACTGACAGGCCAGCTGCAGTCACCAATCAGCAGAAATCGGAAAAATTACGGGAGGAAACAATTCCCGCCATTTAACCTTCAGGAGAGGAATACAATGCATAATAATGCCATAAATATCCATATATTCATTAGGTGCATTGTAACAAAACTGTAAGAGTGCAATATTACGATTTAATGCATTATTCTATAGGTTGATGTGCTGACACGATTTTTATACCATTTTGCATAGACAATAAATTTATTACTGGAATTGATTGTCGTGTGCAGCACTCAAAAATTATCCCATGTGGGAATAAGCACTGTGGCACTTTCTCCATTGGAGGTTTTACTTTCTAATAACAGTAATATGAATATATTTATATATGCTGCCTAACTTTGGTGCCGGGTTGTCCCTTTTTTATGTTATTTGTCCTTAAATGTTTAATAAAGTATTTTGCTAAACTTTTGCCAAAAAAACTCCAGTTTTTTCGTCTTTGCATATATAATAATGCCATGCAGTCCCCTCCTGAAGGTCCGGGTCCTAACATTATTTGTTATTTCTATTACTCAAGTAACTCCCAACCCGAACATTTAATATTCTGTCTGGCCTATTGGTTGGTGTGCCATATCAGGACTAGCATCCCTGACACTCTTCCCTCTATTCCACCTTCAAACTGTCACTGAAATAGCTGCTTCACTGTCAGCAGACTGATGCTACCATCCTCCTCCATGGAGATGCAGTCAAGTTCATCAGTGGTATACAAAACATTAGAATTACAAAAAAATATAATTATATATAATTTAAGGTCATGGTATCAAAAAGCAAGTGCTTGAGTTAAAATAGACCAGTGGTATTATCTAACACCAACTTTATCAAAAGTTTCAATGATCTGTGTTCAATATGACAGGTGCAAGGGAGCCTAGTGATGCATGTTTGATGTAACAGATTATCTGTTTAGTGGTAGCTCCGGTGTTAGAAGCCAAATTAACCTCTGTCCAGATTAAACCCGGGTATAGTTTGGCCCAGGCCAGAGTATACCCAGGGGAATAAACTGTCCTAGGCCAAACTTTACCCGGGTGTGTAGAATAGCCTAGGCCAAACTATACATCTCAAGGCTACAATATACTCCTCTATTTTATGAGCCCTTGTAAATGAGATAGATTTTAAATGCCATTTTTAATAACTTAAAACTGACTTACACATAGTGGGAAGGTATTATGTTGTTAGCCACATGATGAAGATTGATCTTACAATACAATGTGACTGGTAACAGACAACAATCATTACATCTGGGATAACACTGTTGTCCATTAAGATAAGTGTTTTTACCTTAGAATGCAATTGTAACTGGATCTCATCACTTCACTGGTTTTCTCCCTCTGTCTCTGGTTGAAAAGTGTGCCGATCTCTTTCTATCATCCTCAGACACTCAGCTGCTTTTAATGTGTAACTACTGAGAAGTGCGGTAGGATTCTTTACCCCATTATATCTTTGTGGAAGTCTAATATTTTTACTGATTGAAGCTTTTCTGGTTCAAGTTATAAAAGTCTGTGTAACGGGTCTGGGAGGCGGAACCTCTGAGCTACTATACAAGGGGGCGGTCCTTGTAAGGGAGCGGGTGGCAATCAGGGATGACGGGCAGGCAGTCACAGCAGGTGACCGGGACAGTCTCTGAGTGGACGGGCTGGGAGTTACGGCAAGTGACCGGGGCAGTCTCTGGGTAAAGGGTAGGTACGACCTGTGATGGCAGAGCCTCCGGGTAGGCTAGCAGGCAGATGGTAGATGTGTGCTCCCAGGTGAGCAAGCGAGAGTCTCTGGAATGGTAGGTGGTCACAGCACGTGACGGCGAAGCCTCCAGGTAGGCTAGCAGGCAGGTAACAAGTGGGCGCTCCCAGGTGAGCGGGCAGGAGTCTCTGGAAAGGCAGATGGTCACAGCACGTGACGGCGGAGCCTCCAGGTAGGCTAGCAGGCAGGTAACAGGTGTGTGCTCCCAGGTGAGCGGGCAGGAGTCTCTGGAAAGGCAGATGGTCACAGCACGTGACGGCGGAGCCTCCAGGTAGGCTAGCAGGCAGGTAACAGGTGTGCGCTCCCAGGTGAGCGGGCAAGCTGGTCCATAGACAGACTGACAGGAGTTGGAAGGCAGACCGTCGGACCTCAGGCTAGCAGGCAGGTGACTGGATATCAGGCAGGACAAAGGCAGCAAGCTGGCAGGAATCTGGCAGGTAACTGGCAGGTAACTGGCAACGGGACCTGAGGGCTGAAGCACAGGTGAGACACAGGTGCAAACAACATTGCTCGGGCACCTCCATTTTGGAGGAGGTGCCCTTTATATGGGAGGTCCTCCGGCAATTGGCCGGGGACTCCTTAGGACGGCGCGCGCGGTCCCTTTAAGAGAGGGGGAGCGCGCGCGCGCGCCCTAAGCACACTGCCGGGGAAGGAGCGCGCGCCGGAAGCAGCGGGGAGAGCAGCGCTGGAGGACGCCGCGCCAGGAGCGGGGAGGTGAGAGGGACGGCGTCTCTGCCAAGAACGGGGCAGAGACATCGATGCTACAGTACCCCCCCCTTTAGGCCCCCTCTTTTTTAGGCCAGAAAGAAATTTTTCAAGGAGAAGCGGGGCGTTGATGTTCTCCCTGGGTTCCCAAGTTCTCTCCTCAGGACCAAACCCCTTCCAATCTACCAGAAAAAAGGTTTTTCCTCTTACCCTCTTGGAGGCCAGAATACTCTCTACCTCAAAGATGTCATCAGCGGAAACCGGAGCAGGAGGGGCACCTGGATTTTTGGAAAAAGAGTTAAAGACAACGGGTTTGAGGAGAGATACGTGGAAGGAGTTGGGGATCCATAGGGTGGCCGGGAGTTTTAATTTGTAGGCCACAGGGTTAATTTGCCTGAGGACTTCGAAGGGGCCGATGAATCGAGGACCCAACTTGTAGGAGGGTATTTTGAGCCGCACATGTTTGGATGAGAGCCAAACCTTGTCTCCCGGACGGAATTGGGGCGGATCCAGACGTCTCTTATCAGCATATCTCTTCATCCGCTCAGAGGAGAGAAGAAGAGCGGACCTGGTGCTCTCCCAAATAGTAGAAAATTCGCTGACAAGAGACTCCGCAGCAGGGTTGTCCACAGAAACGGAGACAGGAAGTGGAATCCGGGGATGTTGGCCACCAACTATAAAGAACGGGGATTTGGAAGAGGACTCGCTCTCATGGTTGTTATAAGAGAACTCGGCCCACGGTAGAAGATCCACCCAGTCCGAGTGGTGAGCATCCACGAAGTGCCGGAGGTAGCTGGACAAGATCTGATTGATCCGCTCCACTTGACCATTGGACTGAGGGTGGTAAGCGGAGGAGAAATCCAGGGTAATGTCCAGCAGCTTACAAGTGGCTCTCCAGAAACGAGAGGTGAACTGAACCCCACGATCCGACACGATGTGGAGGGGCAGACCATGGAGACGGAAGATGTGGCGGATAAAGTCTTTAGCCAACTCGGGTGCAGACAGAAGACCAGGCAGGGGAATGAAGTGGGCCATCTTAGAAAAACGGTCAGCGACAACCCAAATGACGGTACAACCGGCAGAAACTGGAAGGTCGGTGATAAAGTCCATAGCGATGTGTTGCCAAGGAGCAGCAGGTACGGGAAGGGGCAGGAGATGGCCGGCAGGTAGATGTCGGGGAACTTTGTTACGAGCACAGGATGAACAGGCCGCGACGAAGTCTACCACGTCCTTACGTAGGGTAGGCCACCAGTAATGCCGGGCAATAAGTTGAAAGGTCTTTTTTTGGCCAGCATGGCCAGCTAGTTTAGAAGAATGTCCCCAGCGAAGAACCCTCTCCCGATCTGGCACAGCTATGAACGTCTTACCGGGTGGAAGACGAGTTAGATCCAAGGGAGCCACATTCATCACCTTGGAGGAGTCGATGATGTGCGTAGGTTCCTCCTCTTGATCGGAGGACAGGAAAGACCGAGACAAGGCATGAGCTTTGACGTTCTTGTCCGCCGGACGGAAATGAAGAGTGAAGTCGAAGCGGGCAAAAAACAACGACCACCGGGCCTGGCGAGGATTGAGCCTCTGGGCATTTTGGAGATATGCCAGGTTTTTGTGATCCGTGTAGATAATTACCGGGTAGAGAGCCCCTTCAAGCAGATAGCGCCACTCTCCTAGTGCCAATTTGATGGCTAGCAATTCCCGGTCTCCAATGGAGTAGTTGCGCTCCGACGAGGAGAAGATTTTGGACAAGAAGCCGCACGTTACCATTCTCCCGGTAGAAGACTTCTGGGTGAGCACCGCTCCGGCTCCGGAGGAGGAAGCATCAACCTCCAGGTAGAATTGTTTATTACAGTCCGGACGGTGCAGGACGGGAGCAGAGGCGAAGGCTTTCTTTAGGGAAAGGAAGGCCTCCTCGGCTTCAGGCGACCATATCCTGGGGTTAGCCCCCTTACGGGTAAGTGCAGATATGGGAGCAGTCCGAGACGAGAAGTGTGGGATGAAAAGACGATAATAATTAGCGAAGCCCAGGAATCGCTGTATCGCCTTCAAACCTTCAGGACGAGGCCATTTTAGAACGGAAGAGAGCTTCTCGGGATCCATTTGCAGACCTGTTTGGGAGATGACATAGCCCAAGAACGGAAGGGAGGTCTGATCGAAGAGGCACTTCTCGTATTTGGCGTAAAGGTGGTTCTGCCGAAGCCTAAGCAGGACCTGACGAACATCCCTCCGGTGTGTGGGGAGATCCGGAGAGAAGACCAAGATATCGTCCAGGTATACCACTACGCAGGAGTACAGGAGGTCACGGAAGATGTCATTGACTAGTTCCTGAAAGACCGCGGGAGCATTACAGAGACCGAAGGGCATCACAAGGTACTCGTAGTGACCGTCCCGGGTATTGAATGCCGTCTTCCACTCGTCTCCTTGACGGATACGGACCAGATTATACGCTCCTCGAAGATCCAGCTTGGAGAAGATCCTGGCGCCCTTGAGCCGGTCAAACAATTCGGAGATGAGTGGCAGGGGATATTTGTTTTTTACCGTAATGAGATTGAGTCCTCTGTAGTCAATACAGGGACGTAGCGAGCCGTCTTTCTTTTTGACAAAGAAGAATCCGGCTCCAGCCGGGGAGGTAGATTTTCGGATAAATCCCCTAGCCAGATTCTCTTCAATGTACTCAGACATGGCTCGGGTCTCGGCTGCAGATAACGGGTAGATACGCCCACGGGGAGGAGTGGTGCCAGGTACCAGGTCGATCGGGCAATCGTATGGCCTATGGGGCGGCAACGTCTCAGCTTCCTTCTTACCGAAGACGTCCGCATAGGGCCAGTAGGGAGCCGGGAGACCAGGTAAGTTAGCTGGAGTAGGCTGAGGGCGAAGTGGACGGACCGGAACCAGGCAGGTCCTATGGCAGTCAGGACCCCATCGGAGTACTTCACCGGACCGCCAGTTCAATACGGGTTCATGTGTCTGGAGCCAAGGTAGACCTAGCAACAAGGAGTGAGAAAGTCCGGACAGCACATGGAATGAGATCTCCTCAGAGTGCAGCATTCCCACCTGTAGGGTTATAGGTTCGGTGACGAGCAGGATGGTCTCCGAGAGAAGTCTTCCATCCACGGAAGCAACTGACAATGGCTCCGCCAGGGACTTGGTGGGAATATGGTATCTCTCTACCAGAGACTGGGCGATGAGGTTTCCAGCAGCTCCAGAATCCAGATGGGCGAGTTCGAAGAGACGGTTTTCTCCCCAAGCAATAGAGACCGGTAAGGTCAGAGACGGAGAGGACTTACTTTTGTCTAGGACAACCTCTCCGAGTGGTCCTAGACACTGGCGTTTCCCGGCTTTTCCGGGCAGGAACGGATGAAGTGCTTCTTACTGCCACAATAGAAACAGCTTCCCTCGGCTCGGCGAGATTCTTGGCGAGAACCGACCATCTTGGTCTGGTCGACCTGCATAGGCTCAGGAGAGACGGAGGGAGTGACGGGTTGCTGAAAAGTAGGAGCTAGGCGTGGAAACCTCCTCTCACGGGTGACCTCTTTGGCACGCTCCTGGAACCACAGGTCAATCCGGGTGGCAAGAGCTATCAGGTCATCGAGGGTGGTAGGAATGTCCCGACCGGCAAGTTCATCTTTAATACGGCCGGACAGACCCTCCCAGAAGACTGAAACCAGAGCGTCATTATCCCAGGCCAGCTCCGAGGCAAGGGTACGGAACCGTATGGCATATTGGCCCACGGTGAGGCTTCCCTGACGGAGGTGTAGCAGTGACGATGCGGATGAGGTCTTCCGTCCGGGTTCGTCGAAGACTTTCCGGAAGGCCGTGAGAAAGGCAGGCAAGTTGGACACCAGGGGGTCTCCTCTCTCCCATAGAGGATTTAGCCAGGCCAGAGCCTCTCCGGTGAGATGGGACATGATGAAGGCAATTTTGGCCCGGTCGGAGTTAAACTGGTGGGACAGGAGTTCAAAGTGCAGGGTGCACTGATTTATGAAGCCCCGAGCCTGAGCGGAGTCGCCTCCGAAGCGAGGAGGTGCAGAAAGCCGGGGTCCGGGGTAGGATACCATAGTGTTGGTGGACAGCGGAGCTGTCGGATTACGAATCATGGCGCTGGCAGAGGTTGCTGGCGGAGCAGTCAGAGTGTCCAGGCGAGAATTGACATTCCGCAGGTGACCCAGGATGGACTCCTGTTGGGACCTCTGGCGGGACAGTTCATGACACAGGTCCGAGAGCGAGGGAGCTTGGGTGCCACCGGGTTCCATGGCCCAAGCAAACTGTAACGGGTCTGGGAGGCGGAACCTCTGAGCTATTATACAAGGGGGCGGTCCTTGTAAGGGAGCGGGTGGCAATCAGGGATGACGGGCAGGCAGTCACAGCAGGTGACCGGGACAGTCTCTGAGTGGACGGGCTGGGAGTTACGGCAAGTGACCGGGGCAGTCTCTGGGTAAAGGGTAGGTACGACCTGTGATGGCAGAGCCTCCGGGTAGGCTAGCAGGCAGATGGTAGATGTGTGCTCCCAGGTGAGCAAGCGAGAGTCTCTGGAATGGTAGGTGGTAACAGCACGTGACGGCGAAGCCTCCAGGTAGGCTAGCAGGCAGGTAACAGGTGGGCGCTCCCAGGTGAGCGGGCAGGAGTCTCTGGAAAGGCAGATGGTCACAGCACGTGACGGCGGAGCCTCCAGGTAGGCTAGCAGGCAGGTAACAGGTGTGCGCTCCCAGGTGAGCGGGCAGGAGTCTCTGGAAAGGCAGATGGTCACAGCACGTGACGGCGGAGCCTCCAGGTAGGCTAGCAGGCAGGTAACAGGTGTGCGCTCCCAGGTGAGCGGGCAAGCTGGTCCATAGACAGACTGACAGGAGTTGGAAGGCAGACCGTCGGACCTCAGGCTAGCAGGCAGGTGACTGGATATCAGGCAGGACAAAGGCAGCAAGCTGGCAGGAATCTGGCAGGTAACTGGCAGGTAACTGGCAACGGGACCTGAGGGCTGAAGCACAGGTGAGACACAGGTGCAAACAACATTGCTCGGGCACCTCCATTTTGGAGGAGGTGCCCTTTATATGGGAGGTCCTCCGGCAATTGGCCGGGGACTCCTTAGGACGGCGCGCGGGGTCCCTTTAAGAGAGGGGGAGCGCGCGCGCCCTAAGCACACTGCCGGGGAAGGAGCGCGCGCCGGAAGCAGCGGGGAGAGCAGCGCTGGAGGACGCCGCGCCAGGAGCGGGGAGGTGAGAGGGATGGCGTCTCTGCCTAGAACGGGGCAGAGACGTCGATGCTACAGTCTGTGTGTTTAGAACTTTAAGATTTAAGTCAGTTATCTTCTCATATAACTTACCTGACAAACCTGAATACCCAATAACATGTTAAAAAATGAAGTAATTCGTGTGTATATCACTGAACGCTGCTGATATCAAGGGGGGTATAATCTGGCATGAGGGGGTATCAAATGGTCTAGGCCAATTCATACCCCGGAGTATAAATTGGCCTAGGCCATAATATACTCGCGGTATAATCAAGCCGAGGCCGCTTTCACCCCGGGTATAGTCTGGACTCGGGCTATACTATGACCATGCATACAGTACAGACCAAAAGTTTGGACACACCTTCTCATTTAAAGATTTTTCTGTATTTTCATGACTTTGAAAATTGTACATTCACACTGAAGGCATCAAAACTTTGAATTAACACATGTGGAATTATATACTTAACAAAAAAGTGTGAAACAACTGAAAATATGTCTTATATTCTAGGTTCTTCAAAGTAGTCATCTTTTGCTTTGATGACTGCTTTGCACACTCTTGGCATTCTCTTGATGAGCTTCAAGAGGTAGTCACCAGAAATGGTTTTCACTTCACAGGTGTGCCCTGTCAGGTTTAATAAGTGGGATTTCTTGCCTTATAAATGGGGTTGGGACCATCAGTTATGTTGTGCAGAAGTCAGGTGGATACACAGCTGATAGTCCTACTGAATAGACTGTTAGAATTTGTATTATGGCAAGAAAAAAGCAGCTAAGTAAAGAAAAACGAGTGCCCATCATTACTTTAAGAAATAAAGGTCAGTCAGTCCGAAAAATTGGCTAAACTTTGAAAGTGTCCCCAAGTGCAGGTGCAAAAACCATCAAGCGCTACAAAGAAACTGGCTCACATGAGGACCGCCCCAGGAAAGGAAGACCAAGAGTCACCTCTGCTTCTGAGGATAAGTTTATCCGAGTCACCAGCCTCAGAAATCGCAGGTTAACAGCAGCTCAGATTAGAGACCAGGTCAATGCCACACAGAGTTCTAGCAGCAGACACATCTCTACAACAACTGTTAAGAGGAGACTTTGCTCAGCAGGCCTTCATGGTAAAATAGCTGATAGGAAACCACTGCTAAGGACAGGCAACAAGCAGAAGAGACTTGTTTGGGCTAAAGAACACAAGGAATGGACATTAGACCTGTGGAAATCTGTGCTTTGGTCTGATGAGTCCAAATTTGAGATCTTTGGTTCCAACCACCGTGTCTTTGTGCGACGCAGAAAAGGTGAACGGATGGACTCTACATGCCTGGTTCCCACCGTGAAGCATGGAGGAGGAGGTGTGATGGTGTGGGGGTGCTTTGCTGGTGACACTGTTGGGGATTTATTCAAAATTGAAGGAATACTGAACCAGCATGGCTACCACAGCATCTTGCAGCGGCATGCTATTCCATCCGGTTTGCATTTAGTTGGACCATCATTTATTTTTCAACAGGACAATGACCCCAAACACACCTACAGGCTGTGTAAGGGCTATTTGACCAAGAAGGAGAGTGATGGGGTGCTACGCCAGATGACCTGACCTCCACAGTCACCAGACCTGAACCCAATCGAGATGGTTTGGGGTGAGCTGGACTGCAGAGTGAAGGCAAAAGGGCCAGCAAGTGCTAAGCATCTCTGGGAACTCCTTCAAGATTTTTGGAAGACCATTTCCGGTGACTACCTCTTGAAGCTCATCAAGAGAATGGCAAGAGTGTGCAAAGCAGTCATCAAAGCAAAAGGTGGCTACTTTGAAGAACCTAGAATATAAGACATATTTTCAGTTGTTTTACACTTTTTTGTTAAGTATATAATTCCACATGTGTTAATTCATAGTTTTGATGCCTTCAGTGTGAATGTAGAATTATCATAGTCATGAAAATACAGAACAGTTTTTAAATGAGAAGGTGTGTCCAAACTTTTGGTCTGTACTGTATGTTCTGCACCTTCTCTGTTTGTCTGTGTATACAGCTCACTAATAACTTTGATCTAAAGAGCTTTTACCATTGGATCGCTATAATCAGTAATCTGTACATAGGGTCAGCAGGAAATACACAGATCAAGTGTTCTCTGCTAACCTGAGCACCGGTAATGAAAACAATACATAAAAAATAAATTGAGACAATGAAAAAAAGTAAAAAAGTCCCATAGATGTATTTATGGATTAAGATTTGTAAAACATATAAACTAATGCATAAAATATTGATCCAAAACAGAAATTGTTGCATGTGTGATAGTTGAGAAAAAAACTTCTTCTAATTGGTGTATTTCTGCTGTATTGTAAAAGACATGGAACAATAGCTGTAACTGGAGTGTTGCTTTGCGCAATATATAACATTTTTTTCATAGATATTCGTGATGTTTGTAGCTATAAATAAGCTGTCTGCGAGTATGACATTAACCACTGCCAAATACAATGCTTTAGCAATCTCTAGTCTAGTGAATATTGACCACAACTACAACAACCTGCAATTTCATTATTGAACATGCTGTAGGTGGCTTATTTGAGGCTTCGATTCAAAACGGCTACGTTAACTTAATTCAGCTTTGAATATAAAGCATAGTCTCAAATTCTATATCATCTAGGCTAAAGATGTATGTTATTTTAGTGAACAGGTGGAAATAAGCAGCTGCCACATACCTTTGGCACAGTTTACCTCTAGGGCAAACAGATGAATTGGACAGCCCTAGACTGAAGTCTGAAAAGGCCCCATAAACATTAGATTGTTGCTGGAATACATCAAAATGAACATATTTCTTACGTGATGAATGCTTTTTCCTTCACATGTTTATTTCTATTGTGTGTATTGGAACAACACAAAAAAACTGATAAAAATTGAACAAACTGACAAATTGAACATAATTTCACACAAAACCCCAAAAATGGGCCAGACAAATTTGTTGGCACTCTCAATATATATTTGGTTGCACACCCTTTGGAATAAATAGCTCAATCAATCGCTTCCTATAACCATCAACAAGCTTCTTACACCTTAACTGGAATTTTGGACCACTCTTCATTTGCAAACTGCTGGAAGACCCATGACTAAGATGCAAACCCAGCTTTCTGACACTGGGCACTACATTGTGACCCAAAATCATTTGGTAATCTTCAGATTTCATGATGCCTTGCACATAGTCAAGGCACACAGTGCCAGAGCCAGCAAAACAATCCCAAAACATCTTTGAACTTCCACCATATTTGGTTTCTGCCATAGCATTTCATTTAATTTAAATGTTGATGCATAGTTCAAGCTGACACTGATGCACCCTGAGTCTGCAGGACAGCTTGAATTTCTTGGGAACTTGATTGGGGCTGCATATCCACCAACCATACTATCCCGCGTTGCAATCTTTCATCAATTTTTCTCTGCTGTCAACGTGCATGGAGATTAGATACAGTGACATGGGTTGTAAACTTCTTGATTATGTTGCGCACTGTGGGCAAAGGAACATCAAGATCTATTGAGATGGACTTGTAACTTTGAAAATGTTGATAATGTCCTCAGACATTTCTCCTCTCTTTCTGTTCTCCATGCTTAGTGTGGCACACACAGATACACAATGCAAAGATTGAGTCAACTTCTCCCCTTTTTATCTGGTTTCAGATGTGATTTTCATATTGTCCACACTTGTTATTTGCCACAGGTAAGTTTGAATGAGCATCAAATGCTTGAAATAAACTTGTTTACCCACAATTTTAGAAAGGTGTCAATAATTTTGTCCTGCCCATTTTGAGGGCTTTGTGTTAAATGATGTTCATTTTGCCTTTTTTTCTCAGTTTTTTTGTATTTGCTCCAACACACACAAAGGAAATAAATATGCGTATAACAAAAATTGTGTAATTGCAATCATTTTCTGGGAGAAATACTTCATTTTCTGGGACAATTTTAAGGGTGTACACTTTCAAGCTTGACTTTTTGTCCTATTAAGAAAGTGACCAGCCCAAGTAACACCGGTACATGCTCATGTGGAAGCAAAGAAATATCCTGTGGCATTATTAAGTGCTTAGGATTTAAATTATTTCATTATCAGGGTCTGGTATTCTTGTACTTTAATTGTATGAATCCTTGTAATTGTTGCATTGGTTAAAAAAAATCCACCAGGCTCACCTTTCTCAATTAATTATGCATGGTTTACTGCTTGAAATATACCTTTCATTACTCTTTTTTTAAGTACAAATCTGAGCATCACCCTTTTTAAATGCTATCACAGTATCTCCCATTACTACTACAGATGAGCTAATCTGTTCAAGTTTGAAAACTTCCAATTGTCTTAAAAAGACGAGTGTAACTCTCAGAAGTCTCCTAGGACTGTATCCAACTCCTTTTCAAGCATGTCAAAGCAAATACAACCTTAGTAACGTAACAGTGCCTTATCCATATAATTGGATGGTAACCAGTGGTAACCAACAGTCAGTCATCGGTTCATGCTTAATAAGATTAAAAAAATAGTCCACAAAATGATTCCTTAAGTCCAGGAGAACGAATGTAATTTCCCATGCAAGGACCTAATAAGAATTCACCTGTACAGGCCTGTGGTCTTGGTTCACCATGTGTTTTATAAACAATGCACACAGGGTCCTGGACTTGATGACAACCATCCATTTATGTGTCACTGTCTGTCTAGTCAACTTTGTATGTTGCTTTCTGTGTCTACCATGGTATCCAGATCACAGGAAACAGATCCAGGATTCCTGGTTAAATTACCCTTTCTACCATGTGAGTTAGTGATAAAAAAATATCACTTCAACAGCATGTGCCTTACTGGGGGAATACACACATGTGAAGGCTCCAAAAATCAAAATTTTAGAAAAAAAAAAATTATGATGGTAATCTTGCAGAAGCCCTGTGTAACGGGTCTGGGAGGCGGAACCTCTGAGCAACTATACAAGGGGGCGATCCTTGTAAGGAAGCGAGTGGCTCCCGGGGAAGACGGGCAGGTAGTCACGGCAAGTGACAGGGACAGTCTCTGGGTAAAAGGGCAGGTAGTCACGGCACGTGACAGGGACAGTCTCTGGGTAGAAGGGCAGGTAGTCACGGCAAGTGACAGGGACAGTCTCTGAGTAGAAGGACGGGTACTCACGGCAAGTGACAGGGACAGTCTCTGGGTAGAAGGACGGGTTCTCACGGCAAGTGACAGGGACAGTCTCTGGGTAGAAGGACAGCAGGCAGGAGGCTGGTGAGCGCTCCCAGGTGAGCGGGCGAGAGTCTTTGGACAGGCAGGTGGTCACGGGAAGAGACGGCAGAGCCTCCAGGAAGGGTAGCAGGCAGGTAGCAGGTGAGCGCTCCCAGGTGAGCGGGCAAGAGTCTCTGGATGGGCAGGTGGTCACGGCAAGTGACGGCAGAACCTCCAGATAGGCTAGCAGACAGGTAGCAGGTGAGCGCTCCCAGGTGAGCAGGCAAGAGTCTCTGGACAGGCAGGTGGTCACGGCAAGTGACGGCAGAGTCTCCAGGTAGGCTAGCAGGCAGGTAGCAGGTGAGCGCTCCCAGGTGAGCGGGCAAGAGTCTCTGGACGGGCAGGTGGTCACGGCAAGTGACGACAGAGCCTCCAGGTAGGCTAGCAGACAGGTAGCAGGTGAGCGCTCCCAGGTGAGCAGGCAAGAGTCTCTGGACAGGCAGGTGGTCACGGCAAGTGACAGCGGAGCCTCCAGGTAGGCTAGCAGGCAGGTAGCAGATGAGTGCTCCCAGGTGAGCGGGCAGGCTGGTCCATAGACAGACTGACAGGTGTCGGAAGGCAGACCGTTGGACCGCAGGCTTGCAAGCAGGTAAATGGATATCAGGCAGGTATCAAGCAGGAATCTGGCAGGTGACTGGCAGGTAACTGGTAACGGGACCTGAGGGCTGAAGCAGAGTGAAGGCTTTGCAACAACATTGCTCGGGCACCTCCATTTTGGAGGAGGTGCCTTATATATGGTGAGGTCCTCCGGCCATTGGCCGGGGACTCCTTAGGACGGCGCGCGCGGCCCCTTTAAGAGAGGGGGAGCGCGCGCGCGCACCCTAAGCACAGTGGCCGGGAAGCAGCGCGCGCTGCCAGCAGAGCGGGAGGAGGACGCCGGGCACGGAGTGGAGAGGTGAGGGGAACAGCCGACGCTACAGTACCCCCCCTTTAGGCCCCCCCTTTTTTAGGCCAGACAGAAATTTATCAAGGATGAGAGGGGCATGGATGTTCTCCCGGGGCTCCCAAGTTCTTTCCTCAGGACCAAACCCCTTCCAATCTACCAGAAAAAAGGTTTTTCCTCTTACCCTTTTGGTGGCCAGAATGTTCTCTACCTCAAACTCGTTTTCAGCGGAAACCGGAGCAGGAGGCGTACCTGTAGACTTGGAAAAAGAGTTAAGTACCACGGGTTTGAGGAGAGATACATGGAAGGAGATAGGGATCCGCAAGTTGGCCGGGAGTTTCAATTTATAGGCCACTGGGTTGATTTGTTTGATAACTTCCAGTGGGCCGATGAACCGAGGCCCTAACTTGTAGGAAGGAATCTTGAGCCGGACATACTTGGACGAGAGCCAGACTTTATCTCCAGGACGGAATTGTGGAGGATCCAGGCGTTTTTTGTCAGCGTGTTTTTTCATCCGCTCGGACGACTGAAGGAGTGCGGATCGGGTACTCTCCCAAATGGAGGAAAATTTGCTAACGAGAGATTCCGCAGCCGGATTGTCCACCGAGGTGGAGAAGGGAAATGGGATCCGAGGATGCTGACCGAAGACTACAAAAAACGGGGACTTGGAGGAAGATTCGCTCTCGTGATTATTGTAAGAGAATTCGGCCCATGGCAGGAGATCCACCCAGTCTGAATGGTGGGCATTAACGAAGTGCCGGAGGTAACTGGTCAGGATCTGATTGATCCGCTCCACTTGACCATTGGACTGTGGGTGGTATGCGGAGGAGAAGTCCAGGGTGACGTCTAGCAGCTTGCATGTGGCTCTCCAGAAGCGTGAGGTGAACTGGACCCCACGATCCGACACGATGTGGAGGGGCAGGCCATGGAGACAGAAGATGTGGCGGATAAAGTCTTTAGCCAGCTCGGGTGCAGACGGGAGGCCTGGCAGGGGAATGAAATGAGCCATTTTGGAAAAGCGGTCAGCGACCACCCAAATGACCGTACAACCCGGCAGAGACAGGGAGATCTGTTATGAAGTCCATAGCTATATGCTGCCAGGGGGCAGCAGGTACTGGAAGAGGAAGGAGGTGACCGGCTGGCAGGTGTCTCGGAACCTTGTTGCGGGCGCAGGACACACAGGCAGAAACAAAGTCTATTACGTCCTTGTGCAGGGTAGGCCACCAGTAGTGCCGGGTGATAAGCTGGAGGGTCTTTTTCTGACTGGCATGGCCAGCAAGCTTAGACGAGTGACCCCAGTGTAGGATCTTCTCCCGATCAGGTACCGTTACGAACGTCTTACCGGGAGGGAGACGATTTAGACTCACGGGGGCCACCTGCATTACTCTGGCGGGATCGATGATGTGTTTAGGTTCCTCCTCAAGATCAGACACCAGGAAGGATCGGGACAAGGCATCAGCTTTGATGTTTTTGTCAGCCGGGTGAAAATGAAGAACAAAATCAAAGCGAGCAAAAAACAAGGACCACCGGGCTTGGCGCGGGTTAAGTCTCTGGGCACTCTGGAGGTAAGCCAAGTTCTTGTGGTCCGTGTAAATTATTACTGGGTGAAGAGCCCCCTCGAGCAGGTAACGCCACTCCTCCAATGCCAGCTTAATGGCCAATAACTCTCGGTCTCCTATAGAATAGTTGCGCTCGGAAGAGGAGAAGAGTTTGGAGAAGAAGCCGCAAGTTACCATTCTCCCGGAAGACGATTTTTGGGTAAGTACCGCTCCGGCTCCAGAGGAGGAGGCGTCAACTTCCAGGAAGAATTGCTTGTTGCCGTCCGGGCGATGCAGCACCGGGGCGGAAGAGAAAGCCTGTTTTAAGGAAAGAAAGGCTTCCTCAGCTTCGGGCGACCATTCTCTGGGATTAGTGCCCTTACGGGTGAGCGCAGAGATAGGGGCAGTCCGGGAAGAGAAGTGCGGTATGAAGAGGCGGTAGTAGTTGGCGAAGCCCAGGAACCGCTGAATAGCCTTCAACCCCTCTGGTCGAGGCCACTTCTCGATGGCAGACAGTTTCTCAGGATCCATTCGTAGGCCGGTCTGAGAAATTATGTAGCCCAAAAACGGAAGCGAGGTCTGCTCAAAGAGGCACTTCTCATATTTAGCGTAGAGGTGGTTCTGCCTGAGCCTGAGCAGAACCTGACGAACATCCCTCCGGTGTGTGGGGAGATCCGGAGAGAAGACCAAGATGTCGTCCAGGTACACCACTACGCAGGAGTAGAGAAGGTCCCGGAAGATGTCATTGACCAACTCTTGAAAGACGGCAGGAGCGTTACAGAGACCGAAGGGCATTACCAGGTATTCATAGTGGCCGTCCCGGGTGTTGAATGCCGTCTTCCATTCATCCCCCTGACGGATACGGACCAGGTTATACGCCCCACGGAGGTCCAGCTTGGTGAAGATTCTAGCCCCCCTCAGACGGTCAAATAATTCCAGAATGAGCGGAAGGGGGTATTTATTCTTCACCATGATCTGGTTAAGGCCTCTATAGTCTATACAGGGACGGAGTGAGCCGTCCTTCTTTTTGACGAAGAAGAAGCCTGCTCCCGCCGGGGAAGTAGATTTCCGGATGAACCCCCGGGCCAGATTCTCCTCAATATATTCTGACATAGATCGGGTCTCAACAGCGGACAAAGGGTAAATGCGCCCACGGGGAGGAGTAGCGCCGGGCATCAGGTCGATTGGGCAGTCGTATGGTCTATGAGGGGGTAATGTCTCTGCCTCCTTTTTATTAAAGACGTCCGCATACGACCAATAAGGAGCCGGAAGACCAGGTAGATTGGCTGGAGTAGGAGAAGGACGGACAGGATGGACGGGAACTAAACAAGTCTTATGGCAGTCCTGTCCCCAGCGAAGGACTTCACCGGTCTGCCAATCAAGCACGGGTGCATGTCTCTGAAGTCAAGGTAGGCCTAGTAAGAGGGCGTGAGAGAGTCCAGGCAGAACATGAAAGAAGATGCTCTCAGAGTGCAGCATTCCCACCTGCAGGGTTATGGATTCGGTGATGAGTTGGATGGGATGTGGTAAGAGGCCCCCATCCACGGCAGCGACAGATAAGGGTACAGCTAGAGGTTTGGTGGAAATGCGGTATTTCTCTACCAGAGACTGAGAAATGAGATTTCCGACAGTCAAGTTGGGCTAGTTCAAAATAACGGTTCTCCCCGCAGATGATAGAGACCGACAGCAACAGAGATGGAGAGGGTTTACTCTTGTCTAGGACGACCTCTCTGAGCGATCCTAGACACAGGCGTTTCCCGACCTCTCCGGGCAGGAACGGATCCGGTGCTCCTTACTGCCACAGTAGAAGCAACTCCCCTCGGCACGGCGTAACTCTTGACGGGTTTTGACCATCTTGGTCTGGCCGACCTGCATAGGCTCGGATGAGTGCGCCTGGGGAGTAGCGGGAGAAGTGACAGGTTTCTGAAAGGTAGGGGCTAGACATGGAAACCTCCTCTCACGGGTGACCTCTTTGGCGCGTTCCTGGAACCGGATGTCAATCCGGGTGGCAAGAGTTATTAAGTCGTCGAGAGTGGTAGGTATGTCCCGACCGGCGAGTTCATCTTTAATACGGCCGGACAGACCCTCCCAAAATACAGACACCAGGGCGTCGTTATCCCAGGCCAGCTCCGAAGCAAGGGTACGGAACCGTATGGCATATTGGCCCACGGTGAGATTTCCTTGATGGAGGCGTAGCAGAGATGATGCGGATGAGGTCTTCCGTCCGGGTTCGTCGAAGACTTTCCGGAAAGCCGTGAGAAAGGCTGGCAGGTTGGACACCAGGGGGTCTCCTCTCTCCCATAGAGGATTTAGCCAAGCCAGTGCCTCCCCCGTGAAATGGGACATGATGAAGGCTACTTTGGCCCGGTCGGAGATAAACTGGTGGGACAGGAGTTCAAAGTGCAGGGTGCACTGGTTTATGAAGCCCCGAGCTTGAGCGGGGTCGCCTCCGAAGCGAGGAGGTGCAGAAAGCCGGGGTCCGGGGCAGGATGCCATGGTATTGGTGGGCAGCGGCACTGCCGGGCTGCGAGTCATGACACTAGCGGTGGTTGCTGGTGGAGCAGTCAGAGTGTCCAGGCGAGAGTTGACATTCCGCAGATGACTCAGGATGGACTCCTGTTGGGACCTCTGACGGGACAGTTCATGACATAGGTCCGAGAGCGAGGGAGCTTGGGTGCCACCGGGTTCCATGGCCCGAGCAAACTGTAACGGGTCTGGGAGGCGGAACCTCTGAGCAACTATACAAGGGGGCGTTCCTTGTAAGGAAGCGGGTGGCTCCCGGGGAAGACGGGCAGGTAGTCACGGCAAGTGACAGGGACAGTCTCTGGGTAGAAGGGCAGGTAGTCACGGCAAGTGACAGGGACAGTCTCTGGGTAGAAGGGCAGGTAGTCACGGCAAGTGACAGTTACAGTCTCTGAGTAGAAGGACGGGTACTCACGGCAAGTGACAGGGACAGTCTCTGGGTAGAAGGACAGCAGGCAGGAGGCTGGTGAGCGCTCCCAGGTGAGCGGGCGAGAGTCTTTGGACAGGCAGGTGGTCACGGCAAGTGACGGCAGAGCCTCCAGGTAGGCTAGCAGGCAGGTAGCAGGTGAGCACTCCCAGGTGAGCGGGCAAGAGTCTCTGGATGGGCAGGTGGTCACGGCAAGTGACGGTAGAACCTCCAGGTAGGCTAGCAGACAGGTAGCAGGTGAGCGCTCCCAGGTGAGCAGGCAAGAGTCTCTGGACAGGAAGGTGGTCACGGCAAGTGACGGCAGAGTCTCCAGATAGGCTAGCAGGCAGGTAGCAGGTGAGCGCTCCCAGGTGAGCGGGCAAGAGTCTCTGGATGGGCAGGTGGTCACGGCAAGTGACGACAGAGCCTCCAGGTAGGCTAGCAGACAGGTAGCAGGTGAGCGCTCCCAGGTGAGCAGGCAAGAGTCTCTGGACAGGCAGGTAGTCACGGCAAGTGACAGCGGAGCCTCCAGGTAGGCTAGCAGGCAGGTAGCAGATGAGCGCTCCCAGGTGAGCGGGCAGGCTGGTCCATAGACAGACTGACAGGTGTCGGAAGGCAGACCGTCGGACCGCAGGCTTGCAAGCAGGTAAACGGATATCAGGCAGGTATCAAGCAGGAATCTGGCAGGTGACTGGCAGGTAACTGGTAACGGGACCTGAGGGCTGAAGCAGAGTGAAGGCTTTGCAACAACATTTCTCGAGCACCTCCATTTTGGAGGAGGTGCCTTATATATGGTGAGGTCCTCCGGCCATTGGCCGGGGACTCCTTAGGACGGCGCGCGCGGGCCCTTTAAGAGAGGGGGAGCGCACGCGCGCGCGCCCTAAGCACAGTGGCCGGGAAGCAGCGCGCGCTGCAAGCAGAGCGGGAGGAGGACGCCGGGCACGGAGTGGAGAGGTGAGGGGAACAGCGTCCCTGCCTAGCAGGAGGCAGGGACGCCGACGCTACACCCTGAATTTTCATTTGAAAAATGTTTTCACCTTTTGTGCCCAGCTCTGCTCCTGCTGAGGGACTTAATCCTGTGCAGAGCTCTATCGGGAGGTTGGGGGGTCTCACCAGTCAAGACAGAGAAAATCCAAATTTTTATCAAAAATTAGGATGATGTTAAAGAAAATTGTAGTCATATAAAGATTGGAAGTAGAGATTAGTGGATCAATTTGTGGGACTCCATTCCAGCAGCCAGGTCTGTGGTATCTGGTGGCTAAACGGGAGGCCCACGCATCTCTTGCCTTCTGGAATCCCTGGCATGGCTTTTGATTAACCAGGGATGGTACGACATCATCTGCACATCATGCCTCCCAGAAGATGTCGAGACTGCCCCGACAAATCAAATGCCACACAGGATTTCATCTCAAATTGGAAGCCCATGATATTTTGTTAAGAAAAAACACTCCTGGTTCTTTACTAGTTATTTGGAAGGAATAAATCATATGCCAGTGTGGCACCCTGCTACTACAGGTACCACAGGACCCAAAAGGGTGCATGGACGGACTTCTCCACAAGAGGCCCTCACTACAAACAGACACCTCCACCCTTCCACCTCATACCACCAGAGGGAGCCCTGTTAGGGATATATATACTGGAGGGTGGCGTTAGGCAGTCAGAGAGTCTCTCAGTCTGAGAGAGAATGTTCTGACACTGAGAGCAGCGAAGACGCAGTACGTCTGCTGCTGTTCTGAGGGCCCGAGTGTGGCCGAGGCAAGAGGAGAGAGGAGTTAAGGGGGCAGAGGAGCATCTCAGGCTCACCCCAAGACACAAGCCGGACACCAAGTCCGCACCTACAGGGTCCTCTACACCCAGTAGGGACAACTGGCATACCAGAAGGATTCCAGATCACTGGTCAACCTGAAGCTACCAACAATAACAGGACTAGGAACCACGAAGGCCCCGGCATCCAGGGATAGTGGTTGCCAAAGAAAAGTCCTACTACCAAGCGGTCAGGTGAGAAAGCAAAACAACATAGAAGCTAGGCCAAGTTCCAGGCTGGCTAGAAGCTTAGAGAGAGGAAGACACGGATCAGGAGGCCTTATACCCGCTCACTGGGGAAAGTCCTGAAGTGCACCCTTCCTAGCAAGTACCCTGGACCATACCTGCCGTTACACCAGTAAAGGTACTGAAGCGAATCCCCTGTGTGCGTGTCTGTCATTCCCCCTGACCCAACCGGGCCACCTCTCACCTGCATCCCTTCCATCAATCCTGCCCCGGGGGCCCGCTCCGCCTGTGGGGAGCAGAAACATCCCAGCTGCCATCCCATCACCCCCGGAGGTCTGCAGCAGCGCTGGTACCTATTACCAGAAGCCACAGGTGGCGTCACGAGACAAACTGTTAACAAAACCCCTTTTAAAGCGTGACCCAGAGGACGGGCCCGGGAGCCGACTGCCGTGATATACTACAAAGAAGGTAAAGGCCCGGGTACCGAGTCTCCCCCATATATCCCCCTGGGCGAGTCACCAGCTCTTTGTATTGACCAAAAATGTATTTATACATGTAAATGAGATCACTTCTAAGGTGACTTCTTACCTGGACAAACAAATCTAATTTTCTTGTCTCTCACTGTAAGTGAGAGCTGTGATCCCATTTAATAATCTAGTTGTTTTCCTTTGATCCTTCTCCAGCTTTCCCATATCTGTTAACAATTAGGATTGTTAACAAACTCAAGGGCCCCACACAATTTCTGTGGGATCGGACATCCTCTATGTATGGGGGCTTTATAACTCTCCTTGATTCTTAAATCTGTTAGATTACCTCATTCTTTTGTTCTGTAGTTAGACAAACTGCTGCCAGATCAGTCTAGAAGTGTCTTGCTCCACTCTCCCCATAGAGAACACACAGAGCCTGTAGCAGGGGGACACAAAAGCTGTAGTAACCCCCGATCCCTCTCTCAGAGGGGCCAACCCAGAGCTACCGCCACTCTTAACTATACCGGCGTGCTTAGCATGCTGATATAGATAAACTCTGCGGTAAGGCAGGGAGACATGATCTCCATGCACTATCGCACTTCGTTCTGTAGATCGCAGGTTGCTTTAAGACTGTGGTCTACAGAATAGCAGGGTGATGCACAGACCGAGGCAGCACGCCGATATACTGTATTTTTCAGACCTTACCAGATACTTGCGGTGGTGGTATAGCGGGATCGCAGGGCTGATGCAGCAGAGCGGCTTTGGGTGCGGCGGCAAGGCACAGCGGCTGTGCGGCGGTGAGGCAGAGTGGATGTGCTGTGCTGCAGCGGCAAGGCAGAGCGGCGGTGGGTGCACAGTGATCTACAGGAAAATTGCTGCCGGCGAATGCCCCATCTGGGAGCTCGGGTGGCCATTTTTCTGTGGATCACAGCTTCATGAAAATGGCCACGGCCACCGGAAAGCCACACTGCAGCACCCACCACCGCTCTGCCGCACAGCCGTGGCCACTGGACAGCAGCGCACGCCGCTCACAGGCCCGGGACCCAGCCCCGGCCCCATCCGGACCACAGGCCCCAGCCAGGCTCCAGCCCCACCACAGGCCCAGGCCCCAGGCCCCAGCACAGGCCCAGGCCCTACCACAGGCCCAGGCCCCAGGTCCCACCACAGGCCCATACCCCAGGCCCCACCACAGGCCCCAGGCCCCACCACAGGCCCTAGGCCCCACCACAGGCCCCGGCCCCACAGCATCTCACCTCTTCTGCTGCAGCTGCCAGGTTCCTGAGGGAGGGAACTGAGGGCCCTGCGATCCTGCTCCACCACCACCACACCTCCCCACTGCTGGAGCACCGGCTTACAGCATTCATCCACTTCCGCCGGCTTCCTGAAGGACCCTGCCTCCTGTGACCCTCGCTCCAATGCCCCCCAGGTAAGATACCTATTCAGACGGACCCCCATCTTATAAAAAATATTTTTTTCATATTTTCCACCCTAAAATTTGGGGTGCGTCTTATGGTCCGGTTCGTCTTATAGTCCAAAAGATACGGTACTTAAGCTCAGCAGTAGAGCAGGGAGACATGATATCTCTGCACTACCACACTCCGTTTTGTAGACTGCAGGTCACTTTAAGACTGCGGTTGTAATGCACACGCCCGGGCTGAGCGGCGTGTGCGTGTGATTCCACTGGATCGTGCCGGAGAGTGAATGCCTGGAGGGGCGTAACTAGGTATTCACCCGATCCGACCAGGGTCGCACGACGGCATATGACGCCAGTGCACCAAGGAGGAACCGAGCAGAGGGACCAGGTGCTACTCCAGGACAGACCCCGGACACGGCTGTTGACCCACGCAGGAGAATACAGGAACCGACCGGTTAGACTGGCACACAGACTGGTGGGTATAGGCAGGCACGACTGGTATGCAGGCAGGCGGGTATGCAGGCAGGGGGGTACAGGCAAGCACGGCTAGAGTGCAGACAGGGAGGCACTAGCAGGTAGGAACACAGGCGGGATAGGACCCAGTACACACTGGGACTCAGGAACAGAACCACAGATGTGGCGGACAAACACAGCAGAGTAAGGCCGCCCAGAGTGGTGAGCGAGAGCAGGGCAAGACGAGACCGCCTAGAGCGGTGAGCGAGAGTAGAGCAGGACGAGGCCGCCTGGAGCGGTGAGCAAGAGTAGAGCAGGACGAGGCCGCCTGGAGCGGTGAGCAAGAGTAGAGCAGGACGAGGCCGCCAGGAGCGGTGAGCAAGAGTAGAGCAGGACGAGGCCGCCTGGAGCGGTGAGCAAGAGTAGAGCAGGACGAGGCCGCCTGGAGCGGTGAGCAAGAGTAGAGCAGGACGAGGCCGCCAGGAGCGGTGAGCAAGAGTAGAGCAGGACGAGGCCGCCTGGAGCGGTGAGCAAGAGTAGAGCAGGACGAGGCCGTCTGGAGCGGTGAGCAAGAGTAGTCAGAGCAGAGCGAGACTGCCGGAGCAGTGAGCAAAGGGTAAGAGCGGAGCAAGACTGCCGGAACAGTGAGCAAAGGGTAAGAGCGGAGCGAGACTGCCGGAGCAGTGAGCAAAGGGTCAGAGCGGAGCGAGACTGCCGGAGCAGTGAGCAAAGGGTCAGAGCGGAGCGAGACTGCCGGAGCAGTGAGCAAAGAGTCAGAGCAGAGCAAGACTGCCGGAGCAGTGAGCAAAGGGTCAGAGCGGAGCAAGACTGCCGGAGCAGTGAGCAAAGGCAGAGCAGGCTAGAACCGCCGGATAGGTGAGCACGGCAGAGCAGGCTAGAACCGCCGGAGCGGTGAGCAAGGCAGAGCAGGCTAGAACCGCCGTAGCGGTGAGCAAGGCAGAGCAGGCTAGAACCGCCGTAGCGGTGAGCAAGGCAGAGCAGGCTAGAACCGCCGGAGCGGTGAGCAAGGCAGAGCAGGCTAGAACCGCCGGAGCGGTGAGCAAGGCAGAGCAGGCTAGAACCGCCGGAGCGGTGAGCAAGGCAGAGCAGGCTAGAACCGCCGGAGCGGTGAGCAAGGCAGAGCAGGCTAGAACCGCCGGAGCGGTGAGCACGGCAGAGCAGGCTAGAACCGCCGGAGCGGTGAGCAAGGCAGAGCAGGCTAGAACCTCCAGAGCGATGAGCAAGGCAGAGCAGGCTAGAACCGCCAGAGCAGTGAGCAAGGCAGAGCAGGCTAGAACCGCCGGAGCGGTGAGCAAGGCAGAGCAGGCTAGAACCGCCGGAGCGGTGAGCAAGGCAGATCAGGGTAGAACCGCCGGAGCGGTGAGCAAGGCAGAGGAGGGTAGAACCGCCGGAGCGGTGAGCAAGGCAGAGCAGGGTAGAACCGCCGGAGCGGTGAGCAAGGCTGAGCAGGCTAGAACCGCCGGAGCGGTGAGCAAGGCTGAGCAGGCTAGAACCGCCGGAGCGGAGAGCAAGGCAGAGCAGGGGGACAGGGCTCTATTCACACGGAACAGACAGGAAGGGAATGGCAGAACCAGATACCCACAGGGTACTTGCAGTGAAGTAGCGAGTGCGAGTGGACCACAAACTCACAAACGGAAGTACAGTGACAACGAGCAGGATTTAGGTACGAGTTCAGACTCTGCAGAAAAAGGAAAGGTACGGACATAGAGAAACACAGGAACCAGGCTAGAAGAGTATACAGACAAGAACAGACACAGTAGCAAGATACAGGAGCGGGTCTAGGTATGCAGCCCCTAGAAGGCGGGAGGAACAGGCCAGGAGCGTGTTCAGACAGGACAGACAAGATACGGGAGCGGGTCTAGGTATGCGGCCCCTAGAAGGCGGAACGAACAGGCAGGAGCGTGTTCAGACAGGACTGGAAATACAGCCTACAAGAAAGGCAAGCAAGCAAACACAGAAAGGGACCTGGCACATTCAGAGTGAAAGAGCACACTGAATGAAACACAATGCTCAGGCAGGGATTCATTGGAGCAGCTGGGTTAAATACCAGGTGACAGACAGCAATAGGTTGAGGACGCACAAGGGGTGTGCCCGCAGCAGGTACAAGAAACAGGAAGTGATCGGGCGCCGCCCTTAAGCAGCAGACACAGAGGCAAGCAGACAGCATGGAGGGAAGCCAGGCTAGCAGACTGGACTGGAGATCAAGTGCGCGCTCTTGCACAGTGGGAGATGGACCACTATGCAAGGACGCCACCAGGTATATTACAGCGGTCTACAGAACAGCAGGGTGATGCACTAGCTGAGGCGCTGGCGCACCCACAGGACGTCAGAGTCCCGGCGCAGTGAGTTTCTCATACATTATAGAGACATCTGTGAGGTGTCCTCATACAGTGTGGAGGCTATTATACACATTGGGACCTTGGGTATCATATTGTATATAGCAGAGCCCATCATACTATGTATAAGGGAGTCGTGGGCCCACCATATTGTGTATAGGGAAGATGTGGGGTGCATTATACAATGTATAGGAGAACTGGTGGAGGCATCATACTCTGTAAAAGAGAGCTGTGGACCCACCATACTGTGTATAGGGGATCTGTAGGGGAATTATACTGTGTACAGGGGAGCTGTGGGCCCATCATACTGTGGATAGAAGAACTGTACATTGGGGGACTCAGGGGACATTATTAAATGGACTTTTCACCATTTGATATAGTGCCACACAAAAGGTTGGTATTAAGAATGAGAACAACTGGCTCAGTGATAGGAAACAAAGGGTGGTTATTAATGGAACACACTAAGATTGGGTCACAGTTAGCAGTGGGTTACCACAGTTGTCAGTACTGGACCCTCTTTTTTTAACATATTCATTAATGACCTTGTAGGGGCATACAGAGTAGAATTTCAATATTTGCAGATGATACTAAACTCTGCAGGGTATACAACACAGAGGAGGATAATTTATTATTACAGAGGAATTTATGTAAGCTGCCGACTTTGGCTGAGAAATGGCAATTGAAGTTTAAAGGGTACCTGTCAGGTCCCCCATGCCCTAGAAACACCAATAGTTGTGTCTGCATATGTAAATACTGTGCCTAACAGTCCCTGTATTACATTACATACATAAACAGGGGCATGATAACATGCTAAATGGGCCGACTAGTCTGGGGACACTAGCGCCCCCTCGACTAGTCAAAGGACTCATTTATATATCATAAACGGACTTTAGAAATTATTTTTCGAAAGATTTGTTTATGTATGTAATGTAATACAGGGTCTGTTAGGATGGGTATTTTGCCGATGCAGCTGCTGGTGGTTCTGGGCGCACAGGAGACCTGACAGGTTCGCTTTAATAAAAAAAACAAAGACAGAAACACAATACACAAATACCCTGCAATAAATAAACCACAATGGTGCATGAAAATAATATAGGGTACTTAGTTAACATAATTGTGATCAAAATAATACAAAAGCCATCCCACCTTGTCATGGTGACCATATTTGGGACAGTCCTAACTCTAATATTTAAAACCTTACTGTTTGTCAAGTGACATGCATGTGGATAAGGGCAGAGAGACTGAACCCAGCAAGTGGACACACAGACCCGGGAAGCAAGATGAATAAACTTTCCATCTCAAGGAAAGGGCAAGCCACACCCTTATATGCACTTGTGTATACTAAACTGAAAAAAACTGAAGAAATGAACTGGAATGTAAATTGGTGTGCATGCAGCATGTAAGAGCATGTTCACACATGGCCATTAAACAGAAAAAAAACAGGTTCAGGTTCCCTTTAATGTAGATAAATGTAAGGTTATGCACTTGGGCAGAAGAAATAAAATGTATATTTACTCTATATACTAAATTGTAAAACATTGGGTAAAACTGTCACTGAAAAAGACTTGGGTGTATGGGTGGACTTCAGTAAACTGAACTTTAGTGACCAGTGCTATTACGCACAATGTGATCGCGCCCACGCAGAAGCTGTGCAGGGCGATCGCCGCCGAGTGTCAGCTGATTCTCACAGCTGACACCCAGTACTATGTGCCAGGAGTGATCCCACACCGCTCCCAGCACATTATCCCCCGAAATGCTGTGATCAAAGTCGATCGCAGCATTCTGGGAGCAAGGGGAGGTGAGCGTGACCCTCTTACCTTGAATCGACGATGGTCCCGATCGTTGCCATTGTGACCCGATATCGTCATGACGACATCCCGGTCACCAGACAGCAGTAAGTTACTTTGATCATGTGCAGTGGGCGATCAAAGTAACTTCTGCCTGTGCAGCGCTGACAGGCTGCATAGCACAGAGATGCTGCTGCATCTCTATGCTATGCAAGCGATCAGCCTGCAAAAAATGAAAGTCCCATAGTGGGAAAAAGTGTAAAAATAAAAAAGGTGACAGAAAGTGAAAAAAAAATGTTAAAAATTTTTTTGAAATATTTTTTTTTAAAAAAAAAGAAAACATGCTAAAAAATAAATAAAAATATACTTTACCCATAAATAAATATTATTATAAAAAAAAACAATAAAAGTGCACATATTTGGTATCTCCGCATCCAGAACAACCTGACCTATAAAACTGTCCCACTAGTTAACCCCTTTAGTGAACAAGTTAAAAAAATAAATAAATAAAAGAACGAAGCAAAAAACTATGCTTTATCATCATACCTCCAAACAAAAAATGGAATAAAACGCGATCAAAAAGACAAATGTAAATAAAAATTGTACCGCTGAAAACTTCATCTTGTCCGGCAAAAAACAAGCTGCCATACAGCTACATCAGCTAAAAAATGAAAAAGTTATAGCTCTCAGAATAAAGTGATACAAAAAAAATTATTTTTTTTATAAAATAGTTTTTATTGTGTAAGAGTGCCAAAACATAAAAAAGATACAAAATGTAGTATCACTGTAAATGTACTGACCCGAAGAATAACGCTGCCTTATCAATTTTACCACACATGGAACGGCATAAAAAAAAAAAAAATTACTGAATTGTTGTTTTTTGTTTATTCTGCCTCCCAAAAATCAGAATAGAAAGGGATCAAAAAATGACACTTGCCCGAAAATGGTACCAATAAAAACGTCAACTCGTCCCCCTCAAAAAAAGGCCTTACATGACTTTGTCGGCTGAAATATGGAAAAATGATTGCAAAAACTAGTCTTTGCAAAAAAAAAGCATCTTTTAGTGTGTGACAGCTGCCAAACAAAAATACGAATACGAATCTGGTATCGCTGTAATTGCACCGACCCGAAGAATAAAGTCGTCTAATCACTTATACCGCACAAGGAATGGCGTAAAAATAAACTGTAGAGTTAGGGTTGTGTTAGGGTTGTGAAAGGGTTGTGTTAGGGTTAGGGTTGTGCTAGAGTTAGGGTTTTGCTAGGGTTAGGGTTGTGCTAGGGTTAGGGTTAGGGTTGTGCTAGGGTTAGGGTTGTGCTAGGGTTAAGGTTAGGGTTGTGCTAGGGTTAAGATTGTGCTAGGATTAGGGTTGTGCTAGGATTAGGGTTGTGCTAGGGTTAGGGTTGTGCTAGGAGTGGGGTTGTGCTAGGAGTGGGGTTGTGTTAGGGTTGGGATTATATTAGGGTTGGGGTTGTATTAGTGTTTGGGTTGTATTAGGGTTGGGTTTAGGGTTGTGTTGGGGTTGAGATTTTTACAAAAGTAAAGAAAAAAAATGATGACGATATGGCGACTAGTGCTCGCTATTTGAGTTTGCATTGGGTGCTTGGGTATGCACAGAGTATCGCGGGTGCTTGAGTGACATGCTCGAGTCTCCGCCCCATATGTTTTGCGGTTGTTATACAGCCAAAAAAAGTGGGAGAAAACCCCTGTTTGGGCACATGGCAGGGCTCAGTAGGGAAGGAGCACTATTTGACTTTTTGAATGTAAAATTTGCTTCAATAATTAGTGGATGCCATGTCGCATTTGGGAGCCTCTGATGTGCCTAAACAGTGGAAACCTCCCACAAGTTACACCATTTTGGAAACTAGACCCATCAGGGAACTTATGTAGATGTGTAGTGAGCACCTTGAACCCCCAGGTGCTTCATAGAAGTTTATAACATTCAGTGGTAAAAATAACATTTTCACATTTTTCCCACAAAAATATTTTCCAGCCCCCAATTTTGCATTTTCATAAGGGTAACAGGAGAAATTACATCATTCAATTTGTTGTGCAATTTCTCCTGAGTACGCAGATACCCCATATGTGGGAGAAAACCACTGTTTGGGCATACGGCAGGGTTCGGAAGGGATGGAGCACTGTGTGACTTTTTGAAAGCAAAATTGGCTGGAATCGAGAGCGGATGCCATGACGTGTTTGGAGAGCCCATGATGCTCCTAAACGGTGGAAATGCCCCACAAGTGACCAAATTTTGGAAACTAGACCCCTCAAGGATTTTATCAAAGGGTATAGTGAACATTTTGAACCCAGAGGTACGACACAGAATTTGATAACATTAGGTCATCATATTGAATAAGTTGTCATTAGTCTTGAGTGCAAGTGCTCGCTACTTGAGTTTGCATCGGGTACTTGGGGGTGCTCAAGTGATATGCTAAAGTCCACGCTCTGCATGTTTCACGGTTGTTAGACACCAAGAAAAAACATGCGGGGAGTGCCCGTGCATGGCGGGCAATCCCCCCGGGGTTTTTTTGGCTGTATAACAGCCACGAAACATATGGGGCGGAGACTCAAGCATGTCACTTAAGCACCAGCGATATTCGGTGCATACCCGAGTACCCAATGCAAACTCAAGTAGCGAGCACTTGTGCTCAACACTAGTCACATATCATTATCATTTTTTTTCTTTACTTTTGAAAAAATCCCAACCCCAACACAACCCTAACCCCAATCTTAATACAACCCTAACACAACCCTAACCCCAACTCTAATACAACCCTAACACAACCCTAATACAACCCTAACCCCAACACTAAAACAACCCTAGACCAACCCTAACCCTAGCACAACCCTAACCCTAGCACAGCCCTAACCCTTGTACAACCCTAACCTTAACCCTATCACAAACCTAACCCTAGCACAGCCCTAACCCTAGCACAACTCTAACCCTAGAGTTGATATTTTACACCGTTCCTCGTGCGGCATAAATGATTAGACGACTTTATTCTTCGGGTCGGTACGATTACAGCGATATCAGATTTATATGGGGTTTTTATGATTGACAGCTGTCACACACTAAAAAAAAAATTATTTTGCAAAGTGTAGTTTTTGCATTGACATATTTTGAGAGCTATAATTTTTCCATATTTCGGCTGACAGAGTCATGTAAGGGCTTGTTTTTTGAGGGACAAGTTGACTTTTTTCTTGATATCATTTTGTGACACGTGACATTTTTTGATCACTTTCTATTCCGATTTTTGAGAGGCAGAATAAACAAAAACCAACAATTCAGGAATGTTTTTTTTTGTTGTTTTTTTTATGCTGTTCCGCATGTGGTAAAATTGATAATGCAGCTTTATTCTTCTGGTCGGTACTATTACAGCGGTAGCACATTTATATTTTTTTTATGTTTTGTTACTTTTATACCATAAAAACTATTTTATATTTATCGCTTTATTCTGAGAACTATAACTTTTTTATATTTTGGCTAATGGAGTTGTATGGCAGCTTATTATTTGTGGGACAAGATAACGTTTTCAGCAGTACCATTTTTATTTATAATCGTCTTCTTGATAGCGTTTTATTCCATTTTTTGTTTGGCAGTATGATGATAAAGAATCGTTTTTCGCTTCGCTTCTATGGGGACAGTTTTATAGGTCAAGTCGTTACAGATGCGCCGATACCAAATATGTGTACTTTTATTGTTTTTTTTGAGGGGCAGGGGGTTCAAAATAATATTTATTTATGGGTACAGTATATTTTTATTTTTTTTGGATTATTTTTTTATTTTTTTTTTATTTTTTTATTTTTTTATTTTTTTTAAAAAAAGGTTTTTTTTTCACTTTCTGACACTTTTTTGCACTTTTACACTTTGTCCCACTATGTAACTTTCATTTTTTGCAGGCTGATCGCTTGCACAGCATAGGGGATGCAGCAGGGTCCCCTATGCTATGCTGGCTGTCGGCCTTGCAGACACAAGTTAGGTAGAACGTGCACTGAGCACGATCTACCTAACTTCCTGATGTCTTGTGACCCAGATGTCATCATGATGACATCGGGCCCCCATGGCAATGATCAGGACCCCTTGCTCACAGCATGGGGTCGCCGATATAAGGTAAGAGGGTCGTTCTTACCTCTGCTTGCCCCAGAAATGCTGCGATCAACTTCGATCGCAGCATTTCGGGGGTTAATGTGCCGGGAGCGGTGCGGGACCGCTCTTGGCACATAGTTCCGGGTGTCAGGTGTGAGAATCAGCTGACACCCGGCGGCGATCGGGCCCGCACCACCTCTGTGTGGGCACGATCGCCAAGGTGTAATAATACATACCTGGACAATAAGGCCCAGGGTGCAGGTACGTATTATTATGCCCGATGTCAGAAAGGGGTTAAAACTTTTAACAGTATCAGCATCCTCAAGACTCCAATACTGATAGCAGCTTTAGTGTAACACAGAGTTATTAGCTTCGCCACTTACTCCGTATGGTGACGGTCTCTCCAGCCTGTGGGATAAGTTGGAAGAGAAGATAGAGGTTAGGTGGAAAGAGAATCGGGATTGGGTGTTTTTTTTTCTTTTTTATCATTCCGGAAGTCCACAGTCCGGAAGTCTGTGGAGGGTGGCTATCGTGTCATCATACATTGTATGGTAAAATGTATTGTGAGGCCATCATACTATGTATAGCACAGTTATAGTGGCATTATAATGTGTATGAGGAACTATGTAGGCATCATTCTGTGTATAGGGGGCTATGTGGCATTATACTGTGTGGGGGGCTATGGACCATCATACAGCATATAGAGGGCTATGAGGTATCATACAGTGTATAGTTAACTATGGGTCATGATATTGTATATAGGGGGCTATGGGCCATAATACTGTGTATATGCAGCTGGGAGGACAACATACTGTGTACAGGGGAGCTATGTGGACATTCTACTGTGCATATGGGCTATGGCTGGGCTACTATATATAGGAGGTTATGGGACATGATACTGTGTATAGGGGATTATGGACCATTATACTGTGTCTAGAGAGTCTATGAGGAATCATACTGTGTATAATTAGACTATGGGTCATCAAACTGTGTATAGTGGGCTACGGGGAATCATACTATGTATAAGAGGCTATGGGGCCATCACAGTGTTTATGGGAAGACTATGGGGCATCATAATATGTATATATATGCAGACAGTGGAAGATCATAACGTGTATAGTGGGGCTATGGAGAATCATACTGTGTATAGGAATTATGGGGGGCCACCATATTGTGCATAGTAGGGCTATGAGGCATGATTTGGGGTATAGGGGGCTATGGGGCCATCATACTGTATATAGGGGAGCGATGGGGCATTATATTGCATATGGGATGACTATGGGGCATCACACTTTGTACAGTAGGGCTATGGAGCATCATACTGTGTATAGGTGCTATTGGACACCATACTGTGTGTGGAGGGCAGTTTGGAATAATATTGTGTATAGGGGTCTATGGGCATGTGTACTGTGTATAGTGGGTTACGGGACATCATACTTGGTATATGGGATTTGAGTATCATACTGTGTATAGGAGATTTATGGGGGCATTACACTTTGTATGGAGATGCATTATATTGCTATGGGCCATCATACTGGAAATAGGGGCTATGGGAGCATTACACTGTGTACTGAGGCTATGGGCCATTATTCTGTGTATAAGGGGGTATGGACCATATATTGTGTATAGGGTAACCATGGGCCATCATATTGTGTATTCGGGGCTATGAGGCATCATACTATATATAGCAGGGCTATGGGGAATCATACTGTGTATTGAGGGCGATGGTCACCATCATACTATGCGTTAGACTATGTGCCCACGATGCAGAAATGCTCCAGATTTTTCCTGAGCGTTTCTGCATCTCCCTGGAAGAAAAAAACGCATGCGGATTGCACATGCGTTTTTCCTGGAAGGGGCATGCGGATGTGAATCGTTCTTCACATACATTTCCCCATGCGGGTTGTCAAGCGCTTTCCAAGCGATTTTAGCATCACTTGGAAAGTGCTTGTCAACTTGGTCACACTATATAAATCCATGCAACTGGCATGGATTTATATACTGTGACCGAAAGAATGTTTAAAACTAAAAAATAAATCTATACTTACCTTCCGATGGCCCCCACAGTCTTGCTTCACTCCGTCCTGGCTGCCGGCAGATCACGGTACACTGAAGGACATGCTGACGTCAGCGTCGTGTGACCCGTCACATGACTATGACGTCAGCGCAGGTCCTCCAGTCCATCGTGATCTGCTGGCAAGGGAGGAGGAGCGCAGCGGGGGCCGTCAGAAGGTAAATATAATATTTATTTTATTCTTTTTTTTTTACAGTTTCTATGGTACCCGGGTCCGGAGGAGAGTCTCCTGTCCTCCACACCCGGGTACCATCCACACATTGAACGCATGTATTCCGCATGTGCTTATCTAGTGAAGCGGAATACATGCATTCTAATGCAAGTCAATGGCGGCGAAAACGCAGCACTTCCGCAAAATAATTGGTAGTGCTGCGTTTTATTTCGCAATGATAATCCGCAGCGGAAATTTCCGCAGCATGTGCACAGCAGATTATCATTGGGGAACATGGCAGGCCTTCTATTATGTGTTTTTTAAGCGTTTCTGCAGCGTTTTTGCCGCTGCGGAAACGCTTAAAAAAAATTGCATCGTGGGCACACAGCCTAAGTGGAATGTACTTTGAGGACATCATACTGTGCATAGGGAGCTGTAGATCATCATACAGTGTATAGGGAAACTATGGGACGTCATACTATGTATGGGTGGCTATGGGCCATCATAATGTGTACGGGAGCTGTGGGGAAATTATAATGTATATATATGTGGGGTCTCATATTGTATATTGGGGCAGAGTGGATCATCATACTGTGTATACAGTGGGTACGGAAAGTATTCAGACCCCTTTAAATTTTTCACCCTATTTTCACCCTATTCATTTTTTTTTCTCATTAAAGTACACACTGCACTAGTGTTGAGCCACCCCCGTAGTGTTCGAGTTCGGTTCGTCGAACACCCGTGTGTTTGCCGAACTGTTCGTCGAACACCTTCGAACACCGTTAAAACCAATGGCAGGCAAACAAAAACACATAGAAGCACATAGAAAACACCTTCAAAGGTGTCCAAAAGCTGACAAACTGCTCAGAAGACACAACTAACACATGGAAAAGTGACAAGTACATATAGTCATGCGAAAAGAAAAGAGGTGGAGGAGTAAAAGGAGGGGGAGACACAGATATAGGCATGTCATGCCCTTCTAAAATCCAAAAAGTGAGAAGCCGACACGGCCAGTCCGTTCCTGCCCGTGCCACCTCCGTGTCGCCGGGTTTGTGTCAGAGCCGCGGTGGACCCTGACAGCCAGCCCCCCTCTCCCAATACTGGTGCCTGTCCGCTGGTAGGTCGAGCGAGCCCCCCTGTGGTGGAGGCAGCTCTAAGCTTTTTAATTTAAATTGTCTCTCTAATTTGAATGAATACACTTTAAATCCTTTTACAAGGATCTATTGGAGAGCAAGTCTCATGCCAGCAGCCGCGTAATTCCAGCTCCAGTAGCGTCCACTAAAGCTGCTGCAGTTAAAAAGCTTTTATAAGGATCGAGCTCGGCTGTCCACCGCAAGGCATCCTACCGCCAGTCCCAGCCCCTATGCCTTGGGGTGCCTCCTGATGCTCTTCACTGAGTATCCCGTGGTCCCGAAGCATTTCCTTTGAAAAAATTAAGTGTCCAAACTACAGGTGGTGTAGCTTGCTTAACAGCCGGGATAATCCGCTGACTAGCAGACACTGCTACTAGGCACAAAATATTTCCTGGGCTAGATGCAGTTAAAAATTTGTAATTAGATACTCTCGTTGGATGCTGAGAAAGCATTCCATACAGTCTCCTGGCACGCCATATATTATTCTCTTAAAAAGCTTGGGGTAGGGGTCTAGGGGACCCTTTTATAGCCAAAATCACGGCCCTGTATCGCAATACGTCACCTAGGCTGAAGATAAATGGAACTGTAGCACCCTGAGGGCTCGGTTGCTACAGAGGTATTGCACCTCACCCAGAGGTGTGATATCTCACTCTCAGGTAAGGATGGAGTGTGGATCAGGACCCGACACCTGCATGCATTACACCACATTGCCGTGGGGCAGGGCGACCAATATGCCCCTGAGATGGGCACGACAGTCCCTGTCCCTGGCTGGAGTGGGGGGAGGGAACACTGAAGAAGGGGAACCCTGTAGTGCAGGAGCAGGGAGGAAGCAGTTCCTGGGTGCATTGAGAAGGGAGTATAAAAGGTGGGCACCATCTTAGTTCAGTGCAGAGAAGTCTGAGCAGAAGTGACAGGGAGCAGGGGCTCTGCATGAGCTCTGCTCCGGAGGCGGGCCTAGTAACAGAGGCCCAGGCCTGGAAGAGGGAGAAGGAAGGAAGAGGAGCGGAGAAGGTTCCAGGAACAAGGAACAAAGGGATCCCAGGGGTGCGGACGGGCGAGTCGCCACCGCACGCCCGAATCCACCTGCGTGGAGGGGTCAGGCCAAAGGGGGAGGCCGGTCCCCGAAACTAGTGGAGGCGGGAAACGACCCTCAGCTAAAAACCGGAGGCTGTGACATTTTATGTGGCGCAGCCTCTCGCTACACCCGCTAGGAAGGCACCACATAGGGTCAGGGAAACTGGCGCCAAGTTTACCAAGAGGAGGCCCGAGGCAACCGGACAGAAGGGTTGGTAAGAAAGGCGAGACAAAGGACACACAAAAGGGGTCCTGTGAAGCGCTCCAAAGCCCCACGCAAACACGGCTACAGCGCCAACAAGGAGGAGGTGGAGTAATGTTTTGGGCTGGAATCATGGGGAGAGAGATTGTCGGCCCCTTTAGGATCCCTGAAGGGGTAAAGATGAACTCCATAATGTATGTGGAGTTTCTCAAACAGCACTTCCTGCCATGGTTCAAGAAGAAGAACCGTGTATTCCACAGCAAGATCATTTTCATGCATGATAATGCACCGTCTCATGCTGCACATAACACATCTGCATCTCTGGCTGATATGGGCATAAAAGGGGACAAACTTATGGTGTGACCCCCATGCTCCCTTGACCTCTTCCCCATTCAGAACCTCTGGAGCATCATCAAAAGGAGTGTCTATGATGGCGGGAGGCAGTTCACATCTAAGCAACAGCTCTGGGAGGGTATTCTGTCCTCAAGCAAAACAATTGAAGCAGAAACCATCCAAAACCTGACAAATTCAATGGACGAGAGAGTTCAGAAGCTCCTTTCGAACAAGGGGTCCTATGTGCAAATGTAACATCACCTAGAATAAAGTTTTGAGTTGAAAACTGTTTGATTTCAGTTTCTAATAACCTGCTAATGCTTATAATTTAAAAAATGACCATTTTTTTGGTCTTTATTAAAATGAAAAGGTTGATCGAAGAGTGTGTGGGATCTAAGAGTGTGGCAACCCAGTAGTCAGGATTACTTCGAATTCTGACAATCTGAGGGTCATGTTGCAGGTAGTGCAGCAAGAAGGCACTTAAGTGTCTTGCGCATCTCGGAGCCCCAAAATTATTTTCCGGGCTAGATGCAGCTAAAAATTATTATTAATTTTAAATCTGGTGGAGCTTAGTATAGATGGCCTAATAGAATCAGTACTGCACACTGCTACAAAGCCCAAATTATTTTCCAGCCAAGATACAGATAAACATGATTAGTAATTTTAAATCTGGTGGAGCTTAGTATAGATGGCCTAATAGAATCAGTACTGCACACTGCTACAAAGCCCAAATTATTTTCCAGCCAAGATACAGATAAACATGATTAGTAATTTTAAATCTGGTGGAGCTTAGTATAGATGGCCTAATAGAATCAGTACTGCACACTGCTACAAAGCCCAAATTATTTTCCAGCCAAGATACAGATAAACATGATTAGTAACTTGAAAGCTTAAAACGGTTGGTGAGGTGATTTTAACCAATCATCAAGCTTTTACTCTCCCCAGGATGACACAGGGGTAGAAAAGTCGTTTCGGATCCATGATTTGTTCATCTTTATGAACGTGAGTCTGTCTACATTATCAGTGGAGAGCCGCATGCGCTTATCTGTCAGCACACCACCAGCAGCGCTGAACACACGTTCAGACAGAACGCTGGCTGCGGGGCATGACAAGATCTCCTAGGCGTAAGTGGCTAGCTCCGGCCATTTATCCAGATTGGAAGCCCAAAAAGAGCAAGGGTCCAGTGACACAGTCATGGCTTCAATGTTTACTTGGAGATACTCCTGTACCATCGTCTCTAGGCGTTGACTATGTGTCAGACTTCTTGTCTCCTGTGGCCTTGCAAAGGATGGGCTAAAAAAGTGGTGAAATGATTCCGCAAAATTGATGTTACCAGCAGATACTGTGTTTCTGTTACGGTTTGAGTGCTGAACACTCGACGGTCCCATGGTTGGCAAGTTGGAACTGTGAGATTCACTACGTGCACCACTGGTGTTTTGTGGAAAAGCACATGTAAGATTCTGCAACAGTCTCTGCTGATACTCCTGCATGCGTGCATCCCTTTCTATGGCAGGAATAATTTCTGCAAATTTACTTTTGTACCGGGGATCTAACAGTGTGGCAACCCAGTAGTCGGGATTATTTCTAATTCTCACAATTCGAGGGTCATGCTGCAGGTAGTGCAGCAAGAAGGCACTCATGTGTCTTGCGCATCCAGGAGCACCAAGTCCCTGTTGTGTTGGTGGCGAGGTAACAATCATGCTTCCTTCCTCTGTCCTCTCCCCCCAACCTCGCACAACAGAAATGTGATCAAGGTCTCCCTCATCTGATGAGTCTTCCATCAGTTCATTCTCCACTTCTTCCTGGGCTCCTGCACCTTCCTCACTAGTTTGGCTGCTACCATGCATCCTGGTAAAACCATCTCCCCCACCCTCAGCTGCCGACCGTCTGGACCTTGCAGATGTTAGCCCTTTCGCATACAACTCCTCCTCCTCTACTTCCTCTACTTCCTCCACCTCCTCTTGTGCCACCACCTGACTCCGAATTCTGTTTAACATGTGCTACAGCATGCAAATCACCGGAATAGTCATGCTGATAATGGCATCGTCAGCACTAAACATCTTTGTCGCCATTTCAAAACTGTGCAGAAGGGTGCATAGGTCCCTGATCTGAGACCACTCCTCCAGCGTGATTTGCCCCACCTCTGGATCTCGTTGGCCCAGGCTATACGTCAGAACGTATTGCACCAGGGCTTGTCGGTGCTGCCACAGTCGCTGCAACATGTGCAGAGTTGAATTCCACCGGGTAGGCACATCGCATTTTAGCCGGTGAAGTGGCAGGCCCAACGACTTCTGTAGAGATCTAAGTCGCTGAGCTGCGGGATGCGAACGGCGGAAGTGAGCACACAGCGACCGTGCCCTCTGCAGTAGGCCATCTAGTCCGGGATAGTGGGCTAAAAATTGCTGGACAACCAGGTTCAACACATGAGCCATACAAGGCACGTGTGTGACATTGCCCCGGCGAAGGGCCGCACCCAGGTTTGCAGCATTGTTGCACACGGCCTTCCCTGGTTTCAGGTCCAGTGGAGACAACCATTCATGAAATTGGTTCTCCAGAGCTGACCACAACTCCTCAGCTGTGTGACTCACATTTCCCAGACATTTCAAAGTAAAAACCGCCTGATGACGTTGAGCCCTACTGCCAGCATAGTAAGGAGGTGTGCAGGATCCCTTCTGCGCAGTTAGAAAGCTTGTGGCATGACCAGACAGGCTTTGGGTGCAGGTGGAGGACCGAGAGGAGGTTGAGGAGGCAGAAGCAGTGGAGGAACTTTGAGATAAAGAGGATTGACGCACAACTCGTGGGGACGGCAAGACTTGGACAGCATTCCCTTGTCCTGCTGTCACCATAGTTACCCAGTGCCCAGTCAGCGACATGTAATGCCCCTGTCCATGCCTACTCGTCCAAGTGTCTGTGGTGAAATGCACCCTGTCACACACAGAGTTTCTCAAAGAAGCGGTGATGTTGTGTGCGACATGCTGGTGGAGCGCAGGCACACCTTTCTTTGAGAAGTAGTGCCGACTGGGCATCTGGTACTGGGACATAAGGTCTCGAAAATCCTCTGTGTCCACCAGGCGGAAAGGCAGCATTTCTGTAGCCAAGAGCTTGCAGATGGTGAAATTCAACCTCTTAGCTTTCTCATGGCTAGGAGGAAATGGTCTTTTACTTGTCCACATCTGAGGGACCGAGGGCTGGCTGTTGTGCTTAGACGGGGTTGATAAGGGTGTCCCAGGCAAACTGCCGGTCTGTGAGGAAGATGCAGGCGGACATGTTAGGTTGCCTTGATCCAAAGGTGGTGCTATCGATGTCGGACAGCGCTCAACACCAGCTGGTGTTACCACCTCCAAAGAAAATGATGACCTGCCAATCACACTGGCTGTTGCGGGTAAAGAGGTGGCAGGTCTGCATCCCAAAACAGGTGTGACTGCTGTCCCCCCAGTCACAGAGGATGAAGAGGCCGCGGATGCACAAGATGTGGCAGACGGCGGTTGGCCCGGCCGGCTAGGCCGCATTGTAGCACAGTGAGCTTCCCACTGCAACTTATGCTTCATGTCCATGTGCCGGTTCATGCATGAAGTACTCAAACTATGTATTTTTTGGCCTCTGCTTAGCTTTTGCTGACAAATGTTACAGATAACACGAGTTGGGTCATCTTTATCGATCTGAAAAAATGCCCAGGCTATGCAAGGCTTAGCACCCATGCGACCTGAAGACCCACCACGACTTGTAGTGAGAGGCAGAGTTGTGTTTGAGGATGCAGTTGTTGACGTGCTTCCAGTACTACGTCTCTGTCCAGGAAGGCGCAACCTGACCTCATCGTCACTAGCATTCTCCTCCACCTCCTCTGCTGACCTCATCTCTTGGCTGACTGTGGGTTGACAGTAAGTGGGATCTCCAACCTCATCATCATCACCCTGTGTGTTATCACACCCGTCGTCCTCAGAGCCAACCTGTTCCTGCCCTGACAAAAAACTAAAGTTGTCGCTCCAATCAGGTATTTGAGTCTCATCATCGTCTTCCTCATTGTCTCCACCAACAGGAGTTACAGTTTGGGAATGAGGGTCTACATTATGGTCAGAACCTTCTGCGTCTGGTCCTGGATCCGACTCATAAAGATTCTGGGCATCAGTGCAGATCATTTCCTCGTCTGGATTCACAGAAGCGCTGGAGCCGACCTCTGATTCCCAGGCTATAGTATGAGTAAACAGCTCTGCAGACTCAACCATCTGTTCTACCTCATACTCAGACGGGCAGCTGGAGATTTGGGAGCTGTGAGGAAGCAAGTGCGATTGGGGTGACACCTCTGAGGACTGGAGTATTTGTGATGTTGAAGTTGATGTGGAGGAGAGCCCACTTAAAGGAGCACTTGATATCCGTTGAAGCACCTGCTGTTTTTGTGCCTCATCTGGAATTTGTAGCGATTGGCGTGGCCGTAAGAAAGGGATCTTATCACATTGTCCGCTAAAAGAAGTAGACATTTTAGTTTGGCTGGAAGATGGTCTTTCTTCTGCAGATGTTACTGTTGCTTTAACACCTACCCCACGGACACAACCTTTTTTCCCCTTCCCAACACGCCTATTCCCCTTTCCACCAGCAGCAGGCCTTTTTCCACTCATTTTGGTGGTTAACTAATTCACAACTCTGGAGTTGTTTGCACAAAAAAAACAATGGATGGGAACCGAGCAGAGCTGAGTGGCCAAACTGTGGTATTAGGCCAAAATTATTGGCTGGGTTAGATGCAGAAAAAAATTATATTCAATTTGCAACCTGATGGAGGTCAGTATAGATGGACTAATAGACCAAGTCCCACACACTGCTAGAAGCCCAAATATTTTTTCAGAGCTAGATGCAGAAAAAAGTTATATTCAATTTGCAACCTGATGGAGGTCAGTATAGATGGACTAATAGACCAAGTCCCACACACTGCTAGAAGCCCAAATATTTTTTCAGAGCTAGATGCAGAAAAAAATTATATTCAATTTGCAACCTGATGGAGGTCAGTATAGATGGACTAATAGAACAAGTCCCACACACTGCTAGAAGCCCAAATATTTTTTCAGAGCTAGATGCAGATAAAAATTATTTTTAATTTGCAACCTGATGGAGGTCAGTATAGATGGACTAATAGAACAAGTCCCACACACTGCTAGAAGCCCAAATATTTTTTCAGAGCTAGATGCAGAAAAAAATTCTATTCAATTTGCAACCTGATGGAGGTCAGTATAGATGGACTAATAGACCAAGTCCCACACACTGCTAGAAGCCCAAATATTTTTTCAGAGCTAGATGCAGAAAAAAATTCTATTCAATTTGCAACCTGATGGAGGTCAGTATAGATGGACTATTAGAACAAGTCCCACACACAGCTAGAAGCCCAAATATTTTTTCAGAGCTAGATGCAGAAACAAAATTATGTTGAATTTGCAACCTGATGGAGGTCAGTATAGATGGACTAATAGACCAAGTCTCACACACTGCTAGAAGCCCAAATATTTTTTCAGAGCTAGATGCAGATAAAAATTATTTTTAATTTGCAATCTGATGGAGGTCAGTATAGATGGACTAATAGAACAAGTCCCACACACTGCTAGAAGGCCAAATATTTTTTCAGAGCTAGATGCAGAAAAAAATTATATTCAATTTGCAACCTGGTGGAGGTCAGTATAGATGGACTAATAGAACAAGTCCCACACACTGCTAGAAGCCCAAATATTTTTTCAGAGCTAGATGCAGAAAAAAATTATATTCAATTTGCAACCTGGTGGAGGTCAGTATAGATGGACTAATAGAACAAGTCCCACACACTGCTAGAAGCCCAAATATTTTTTCAGAGCTAGATGCAGAAAAAAATTATATTCAATTTGCAACCTGATGGAGGTCAGTATAGATGGACTAATAGAATGATGCTATGCCCAAAAGGTTTTACTTCACTAGGTGCAGTAAAAAAATTGGTATTCTATACACAGGTGGTGTAGCTTGCAACACAGATAGGCTACTCCACTGACTAACACACTCTGCAATAGGCCAAAAAGGATTAGCTTAGCTAGATTTAGCCAAATGCTGTGAAAAAAACTTGCACAGCACTGGCACAGACCTGCCTGGCAAAAACTGATAGGAACTGATGCAACTTAGTCCTGAAAAGGACTGCAATTACAATTAGTCTTTACTCCCAACCTATCTATTTAAGAGCACAGACCTGCCTGATAAAAGTCGTAGGAAATGCTGTAACCTAGTCCTTAAAAGGACTGCAATCACAACTATTCCCTACTCCCAAGCTATCTGTAGATTTGTGCGAAAATTGGCTTGAAATTAACGAGGTATAGCTCACACAGCAACAGCGGTGCCGTCTAACACGAAGCTGCAGCAGTGAGAAAATGGTGGCGACGGGGAAAATGGCTGGGTCTTACAGGGCAAGGACATGTGACATACACTGCCAATGACACATGCCCTTGCTTGTGTGAAAAAAAGCACTTCGCTCCGTGTGTGCGCTGCTGATAGTCTGACAGATTGCACCTCCCCACTGTAAATGCGGGAAAGAGAAAAAAAATGGAGATCTTCAGTATTCCTGCAGAGATCCATCCCCTGCCCCTCCCCCCGCCCCGCTGTACACTCAAACTGCGTATTAACATTAATTTTCATCATTACTGAGAAAAAATCCAGTTATGATTTTGGTGCATGAACAGTTATCGAACATAACCTCGAACAGCCGAATTTTTTTCAAATCGTTCGTGTTCGCCGAACGGCTCGAACACCGCCCAAAACAGCTCGAATTTGAGATTGGCGAACAGTTCGAGTCGAACAACGCTCATCTCTACTCTGCACCCCATCTTGACTGAAAAAAACAGAAATGTAGAAATTTTTGCAAATTTATTAAAAAAGAAAAACTGAAATATCACATGGTCATAAGTATTCAGATCCTTTGCTCAGACACTCATATTTAAGTCACACGCTGTCCATTTTCTTGTGATCCTCCTTGAGATGGATTTACTCCTTCATTTGGAGTCCAGCTGTGTTTAATTAAACTGATAGGACTTGATTTGGAAAGGCACACACCTGTCTATATAAGACCTCACAGCTCACAGTGCATGTCAGACTAAATGAGAATCATGAGCTCAAAGGAACTACCCAAGGAGCTCAGAGACAGAATTGTGGCAAGGCACAGATCTGGCCAAGGTTACAAAAGAATTTCTGCATTACTCAAGGTTTCTAAGAGCACAGTGGCCTCCATAATCCTTAAATGTAAGAAGTTTGGGACCACCAGAAGTCTTCCTAGACCGGGCCATTAAGCCAAACTGAGCAATCGTGGGAGAAGAGCCTTGGTGAGAGAGGTAAAGAAAAACCCCAAGATCACTGTGGCTGAGCTCCAGAGATGCAGTAGGGAGATGGGAGAAAGTTCCACAAACTCAACTATCACTGCAGCCCTCCACCAGTCGGGCCTTTATGGCAGAGTGGCCCGACAGAAGCCTCTCCTCAGTGCAAGACATATGAAAGCCCACACAGAGTTTGCTCAAAAACACTTGAAGGACTCCCAGACTATGAGAAATAAGATTCTCTGGTCTGATGAGATGAAGATAGAATTTTTTGGTGATAATTCTAAGCGGTATGTGTGGAGAAAACTAGGCACTACTCATCACCTGCCCAATACAATCCCAACAGTGAAACATGGTGGTGGCAGCATCATGCTATGGGGGTGTTTTTCAGCTGCAGGGACAGGATGACTGGTTGCAATTGAAGGAAACATGAATGCGGCCAAGTACAGAGATATCCTGGATGAAAACCTCTTCCAGAGTGCTCTGGACCTCAGACTTGGCCGAAGGTTCACCTTCCAACAAGACAATGACCCTAAGCACACAGCTAAAATAACAAAGAAGTGGCTTCAGAACAACTCTGTGACCATTCTTGACTGGCCCAGCCAGAGCCCTGACCTAAACCCAATTGAGCATCTCTGGAGAGACCTAAAAATGGCTGTCCACCAACGTTCACCATCCAACTTGATGGAGCTGGAGAGGATCTGCAAGTAAGAATGGCAGAGGATTCCCAAATCCAGGTGTGAAAAACTTGTTGCATCATTCCCAAGAAGACTCATGGCTGTACTAACTCAAAAGGGTGCTTCAACTCAATACTGAGCAAAGGGTCTGAATACTTATGACCATGTAATATTTCAGTTTTTCTTTTTTAATAAATTTGCAAAAATTTCTACATTTCTGTTTTTTTCAGTCAAGATGGGGTGCAGAGTGTACATTAATGAGAAAAAATGAACTTTTTCGAATTTACCAAATGGCTGGAATGAAACAAAGAGTGAAAAATTTAAAGGGGTCTGAATGCTTTCCGTACCCCACTGTACATAGCCATGGTCACTATCATACTGGGTGTGGAGAGCTGTGGAGGCATGATACTGTGTATGAGAACCTATAGGCCATCATACTGTGCATAGGGGGTTATGGTCACCATTATACTGTGTAGAGGGTTGTGAGGGCCATAATACTGAGCATAGGGAAGTTGTGGGAGTATTATACTATGTAAGGGAGGCTATGGACTATCATACTGTGTATAAGGTGCCATAGGACCATCATACTGTGCATGGGTGGCTGTGGGGGCTGTCATATTCATATGAGTAGCTGTATATGGGAGTTATCGTATAGAGAGGGGCAATATAGAGAGGAGATACAGTATAGACAGGGTCCATTATAAATAACAGGTAGTATAGAGAAGGGGAACAATAAAGAGAGGGGGCAGTATAGACAGGGGGTAGTGGGGTCATCATACTTTGTATTTATGGGGCTGAGGGGGCTGTCATACTGTCTATGGTTAGCTGTAGATAAGAGTTATAGTATAGAGAGTGGCAGTAAAGAGAGGAGACACAGTACAGACAGGGCACAGTATAAATAACAAGTAGTACAGGAAGAGGCACAATATAGAGAGTGGCCAATATAAAAAGGGGATACACTGAAAATGGGGACAGACTGGAGGGAACTTTGTGAGGGGCAATGTGGATATGAAAGTGTTGGGGAAACAGAGGAACAGGGACAACATGAAGTAGAGAAAATGTGGTGGTTATAGTTCATAAGTGAGACAGAGTGGAGGTTATAGTTCATAAGGAGTAATGGTGTATTATCAAAGTGCATAAGAGCAGACAGTGTACAGGTTATAGTTCATAAGTAGTTATGGTGTGTTTTAGTCTATAAGGGCCGATGATGTGGCAGTCATAGATCATAAGGGGTGATGATGTGTTATAGTTCTTAAGTGCAGGCGGTGTGGAAGCTATAATTGATAAGGGCGGAGGGTGAGGAGGATATAGTTCACAAGGTTGGATGGTATGGCAGTTATAGTTCAAAAGATGGTGTCTTATAGGTCAAAAGGGCAGACGGCGTGGAGACAATATTTTATGGGGCGGACAGTGTGAAGGCTATGTACCATAAGAGGGACAGTGTGAGAGGCATATTTTGTGTGAGGAGCACCGTGAGGTGTAATTATTATTCCAGGGACATGGAATGTGCAGATATTTTTATTCAGGTGACATTATAATGCTATTTTTAAGACCATCATGTTGGGATTTGCTGCAGAAGACCAGAAACGAGTTGTGGATGTCCAAAGTCATCATGGTGTTTGAACTAGATAGAGACAAAAGGTATAAAAATAACTCTGAACAGTGAAGCTGTCACCTATAAAGTACCTGGGTATAAATGTTAAAATGTTAATTTGTGATACTTCCTGAGTTTAATCAGGACTGTGGTTCCTGTATAGTCCTCAGTCTGATGATGACTAGTAACAACTAGTACCTCCCTAACATTTTTAAGAACATACTACAATTTGTAGATTCATGTGATACCAATGTATATTGCTAGGGCTGACTAGCAGTTGATCGCTTTACTAAGCTTGGTGCTGTATTCATGCACTGATGTTGGTGCTGGCAATGTATTCATGTAAAAGGAATTTAGATAAACAACTGGAAAAACAAAAATTCCCCTAAAGACTTAACCTCACAAGTCTCACAACTGGTGGGAGGATTGTGTTTCACCAACCATAACTAACACAACCTTAGCTGGTAAGGAAGGAAACACCATAAATGATATAAATTCTGTGTGTAACACTCCCACTCTCATGCACACCTTCTCAACCTTAGAAGTAATATGACTTTGGGTAAGGGGAGAATTATCAATTGTGGATACTTGAAAAGGATGACCGAGAGTTGAAACTGTGCACCCACACTCGATAGCAAAATTGCTGTCAATGAGATATAAGGCGGAACCTGAGCCAACAAATGCAGAGGTAATTATAACTCTGCATTTGTTAAAAAAAAACAACTTGTAAAAAAAAAACAACATAAGTATGCATGAGAGATAACTTCAAACCTTTAGAACCAGAGTCATTACATATTAATGATTTCTTATTTTTCTCTTTAACCTTAAAAAATAATAATTTTGTATCTGAAACACTGAATCATTACATGACCTGTTCGACCGCATTATAGACAAAGACAAGTAGGTGATCCAAGGTCAATTCCCTCCTTGGACTCTCTACACGCCCCAATTTGCATAGATTCTCCTGCCTCAATAGGATGAGAGGAAGAAGTCATTGAAACACCCTCAAATGTGCTTTTACCCCCAAGGCTGTGCGCCCACGATGCAGATTTAATGCGTTTCCGTGGTGACATTTCCACTGCGGAAACACATTAAAATTGCTTGTTAAGATGTCTGCCATGTTTCCCAATGATAATCCGCATGTGCTGTGCACATGCTGCAGAAATTTCCGCTGCAGATTATCATTGCGGAAAGATCCGCAGCACAACCAATTTGGGCGTGATTTTGCGGTTCAATGTGCGGATGGCACCCAGGTTGGGACAAGAGGAGACTCTCATCCGACCCAGGTACCATCGTACCTGCAACATAAAAAAGAACTATAAAGTAAAAAATAAAAAAAAATATTCATACTCACCTCTTCGGCGGCCCCCTGTCTCATCCCAGCGGCGATCCTCTCTCCTCGGAGGCCCACGGTGTACTGGCAGGACCTGTGGCGACGTCATTTAGTCAGCTGATGATCACGCGACCATCAGCTGAACGCTGACGTCAGCGGTTGCGTGACCATCAGCTGACAAAATGATGTCACCACAGGTCCTGCCAGTACACCGCGTGCCGCCGAGGAGACCAGGGGCCGTCGGAGAGGTGAGTATAAGGTTTTTTTTTTCTTTTTTCTTTTTACTTTTTAACTATTTTTATTCACACTAGATGCACGATTTGAAGCAGAAATCTCCTTATAAGTTGGTCGCACAATATTAATCCATGCCGGTTACATGGATTTATATTGTGTGACCAACTTGTCAAGCCCTTTTCCAAATGATGCTCAAAATTGCTTGGAAAACCGCTTGAAAAAAACGCATGCGAAAACGCATGTAAAAACACTTGAAAAACGCTGAAAAAACGCATGTAAAATCCACATGCATTTTCTCTGCCAAGGAGATGCAGAAATGCTCAGGAAATTTCTGCTTCAAATCTGCATCATGGGCACATATCCAAAGACGTATGTCTAAACGCACTGCCGGTGACATAGCTTCTTCCAGGGACAATGAGGATGGACTATAAACCATCATATCTCAAATCTACCTAGAAAGACCCTGGCAGAATTGATTGAGGAGGGCAGGGTCATTCCAGGGGGTTTCCACTGCCCAACATATTAACTGAAAGCAGTAATCCTCCACTTTATGATTTACCTGAACCAACCTACAGATCATTGATTCAGCAACAACAATTTTATCGGGGTCATCATAAATCAACCCCCGAGCAGAGAAAAAAAAGTCAACTGAGGAACAAAATGGAGAATTCTCAGGCAGAGAAAATGCCCAAGCAAAACAGTATGAGTCAAGGTTCATGGAGAAAATTAGGATGTCATCCAGATAAGCTAGGGCAAACTTGTACATGATATCTGAAAGATTTCATCAGTGAAGTGCTGGAACACAGCTGGTGCATTGCAAAATCTGAAGGATGTGGCTTTTCATAGTGACTATCATGGGTGTTGACAGTGGTATTTGATTTGTCACCCTCTTTAATGTGGATTAAGCAATAATCCTCATGCAAATCTAATTTGGATTCTCTAAACTATAGGTCAGGGTAAGTAACATGTGATATAGCAAAAATGGGATGATTAAAAAATAACCTTTAATGATATAAGTCTACAATGGCGTTTTCCTGGTGGAAATAGACAAACACACACATAAAAAAAAACAATTTGAATATATATCATCAATATATCATACATCATATAAAATATCATTCAATATATATATATAATATATTATCAGGACACTCCATAGTGTTAAACCTGTTTATGCTAAAGACAATTGGTCAAGCAACCTTCTGACAAGGGTAACGCATGGGCATTGGATTAAGGCTCCTACCTTGGAATGGCTCAGAAAATCGTCTATACAAATGCACAGAGCATGGGAAACAAACAAGGAAAATTGGAGCTGCTAACACAGGATGAGAGATATGATGTTATAGGCATCACTGAAACTTGGTGGGATGATACATATAATTGGGATACAAACCTTGAAGGCTACTACTTATTTATAAGAAACAGGCTTAACAAGAAGGCAGGAGGTGTTGCATTGTATGTTAGGATAGCATACATCTTCACAGAGATCCAAGCTTCAGAGAATGGTAGCTCTGTAGAAACTGTCTGGGTAAGAATACCAGGAGAGAAGAACAGAAAAGCCACTATTGTAGGTGTTTACTGTTATGATCTGCAACAAGTACTAAGGAAAGATAGGGGAAAGCTGTCCCTACAGTAAGACTAAGCTGAATCCCTACTATGAAGCGGGCTGCCTGTTCCTAGTGAACAGACCCGCCTTTGTCCTTGGCTAGTCTGAACGAAGACCTATAGCATAAGGAGAGGGGTCCCTAAAAGAACTAAGGACTGGGACAAAAATGGGACACCTCCTAAACAGAGAAGTTGTTGCAGAGCACAAAAAGACAAACTGACAAAAAGGTACTAGAGGTCCCAGAAGGACCAAGCGAACTGACAGAGAAAGGCACCGAAGCACCTGGCTAGAGAAACAGTAAAACACTGAAGTCCAGCACAGCCAAAAAGGCGGAGCTGGAATATAAAGGCAGACGGTCACGTGACCGCAAAACACAAGATGGGAAAAAACAAACAGAAGGGTTCTAACAGTACCCCCTCTTTTATAAGGATCCTCCGGATCCTCCAGGCCCAGGCCTATCTGGAAACCTCTTGTGGAAAGCTTTAACAAGCCTAGGAGCAGAGACATCATCCGTCCTTACCCAGGAGTTGTCTTCGGGACCGAAACCCTTCCAGAAGACAAGATACTGTAATCTCGCTCTATGCCATCTAGAATTCAAGATACGAGAAATTTAATATTCGCCGCCTTCCACCACAGGAGGAACTGTAACAGTGGCATCCCTATCTGACACATCAGCCTTTTTCAACAAGGAAACATGAAACACAGGATTAATCTTCCAGGAAGTAAGGATGTCCAACCTAACAGCAGATGGGTTAACAACCTGAAGCACTTTAAATGGACCCTCAAACTTAGGACCCAGTTTTTTAGAGGGAATCCTAAACCGCAGGTTCTTTGAGGACAACCAAACCATGTCATCCACAGTAAACAAAACCTCCTTACGTTTCCTGTCAAAATACTTCTTGGACTTCTTGTTAGCCTCTTGAAGGTTGCAATGTACATTAGTCCAAACTCTCTCCAAATCACCGGAAAAATTCTCCTCCTCCGGCACCACAGACCCCAATTTGGAGAACGAACCAAAAGATGGATGTCTCCCAGTACAACAAAAATAAAGGAGAACACCCAGCAGAGGAGGATGTATGATTGTTAAGAGCAAATTCCGCAAGAGGCAGAAACTCAGACCACACCTCTTGATTGTCCACCACAAAACAATGCAAAAACTGTTCTACATCCTGGTTCTTTCTTTCAGTCTGTCCATTAGACTCAGGATGATACCCAGACGAAAATGACAAATGGACTCCCAACCTGTCACAAAAAGCACGCCAAAAGCGAGCCACAAACTGAGGTCCTCTATCAGAAACAATATCCGTGGGAACGCCATGAAGCTTGACAATCTCCTTAACAAACGCCTTAGCGAGTGTCTTGGTGCAGGGCAACTTATTGAATGGAACCAAATGGCACATCTTACTAAAACGGTCCACGACCACCCAGATGATAGTAAAACCCTCGGACACAGGAAGATCAGTAATAAAATCCATTGAGAGATGCGTCTAAGGCACACTAGGAACCTCCAGAGGGCAAAGCAACCCTGCAGCAGGAGTATGTGAAGCCTTTGACCTAGCACACACAGTACATTGACGCACCCACTTCATGACTTCTTTCTGCCATCCAGGCCACCAAAAACTGCGACTGATAAGTCTCTTAGTCTCAGAAATTCCTGGATGACCTGCCAACCGAGACTCATGACACTCCACAAACAAACCTCTCCTAAAGGTTCTAGGCACGAACAACCTCCCATGGGGAGTGTTAGATGGAGTATCATCTTGAGCTTTCAGAATCCCATCCTCCAAAACAGAGTCCAATGCTGCCACCACAACTCCTTTCTGTAAAATGCTCTCCTCCTCCTCGGCACCGACCGTAGGAGAGAAGCTGCGAGATAAAACATTGGCTTTAACATTCTTAGTACCAGGGATATAGGTAACAGAAAAATGAAACCGAGAAAAAAAAAGTGCCCACCTAGCTTGACGGGCATTCAAGCGCCTGGCAGCATCCAGATAGATCAAATTCTTATGATCTGTGAAAACCTGAATAGGAAATCTAGCTCCTTCCAAAAAATGACGCCAATGTTCAAACGCGAGTTTAATAGCCAACAACTCCCGATTTCCAACATCATAATTCAGTTTGGTTTCCGAAATTTTTTTCGAAAAGAAGGCACAAGGATGTACTCCATCCCTGTTCTCCTGAGACAAAACTGCTTCGACCCCCACCAATGAAGCATCGACCACAACCAAAAAAGGCTTGGTCTCATCAGGCTGCATAAGGATAGGGGAATAACTGAACCTCTCTTTGAGATACTTAAACGCTTCAAAGGCCTCAGTAGTCCACTGGACCGTATTCGCACCTTTCCTGGTGAGATCGGTTAGAGGTTTAACAATTACAGAAAAATTCTTAATGAATTTCCTGTAATAATTGGCAAAACCCAAAAATCTCTGTATAGATTTCAAACTAATATGCCTAGGCCATTCCTGCACAGCCTGAACCTTCACAGGGTCCATCGCAAAGCCCTCGCTGGAGACAATGTAGCCCAAAAAAATAATTTTCTGCAGAGCGAACTCACATTTCTCCAGCTCAGCAAAGACTGAATTATCACTGAATAACTGCAAAACTTCACGTACATTCTGCCAATGGGACTCTAGATCTGGTGAATAAATCAAAATGTCATCCAAATACACAACCACATTCTTACCAATCAAACGTCTCAGGATGTCATTAATAGGGTTCAGAAAAAATGCAGGTGCATTGGTAGGACCAAAAGGCATCACCAGATTCTCAAAATGACCTACCGGAGTGTTAAAGGCAGTTTTCCATTCATCACCCTCCTTCACTCGTAACAAATTGTATGCCCCCTGGAGATCAATTTTAGAGAACCACTTGGCCCCCACAAACTGGTTAAACAAGTCAGGAATTAACGGCAATGAGTAGGAATTGCGTACGGTAATCTTATTAATTTCACGAAAATCCAGACATGGACGTAAACCCCCGTCCTTTTTTTTAACAAAGAAAAGTCCAACTGCCACAGGCGACTTAGAAGGTCTAATGTGACCAGCAGCCAGGCTAGTCTCTATATACTACTCCAAGGCCTTTCTTTCAGGGATAGTCAGATTAAACAAGCGTCTCTTGGGAAGAGTAGCTCCCGGAACAAACTCAATGGCGCAATCATAATCCCTATGAGGAGGTAAAACTTGCGACTCCTTCTCCGAAAAAAACCTCCAAAAATCTTGAATAGGTACTGGTAATTCCCCTTTTTCCACAGCCGCAATGCGACCATTACAACATTTATCATAGCACTTCGGACTCCAAAACTTAATCACATTAGTAGACCAGTCCAGTAAAGGATTGTGCAGTTTTAACCAAGGCAATCCTAGAATGACCGGAGAGGGTAAATTATTTAATACAACCAAGTCCAAAATTTCTTGGTGAACTCCAGTGATAGTGAGGGGAAATGCAGCAACCTTGTGAATAATACATTTCAAGGGAGTGTTATCAATTGCAATCACAGAAATAGGTGATGACAAAGGTTTGGATTTCAAGTTAAGCTTTTCCAAAAACCCTTTATCAATCACATTAAGTGTTGAACCACAATCCACAAATACCTGAAATTCAATCAAATCTCCCTGCAAAGTAGTACTCCCAGAAAGAAATACTCCTGCAGAGCGTAAACAAGCAATACAGGCGTACCTGACCTTTTTTTTTTCTTTACTTAAACGAAGCTCACAATACTTAATCAAATGGTCAGCTTTACTACAATAAAGACACAATCCCTCAGCGAACCTCCGGTCTCTTTCCTGAGAGCGGAGTGACATCGCCCCAACCTCCATCGGTTCTCCGCCGTCTGAGCAGATTTTCTGGGGACTAGGACCTGACATTACAGGAGTCTTTACCTCATTCAGCCTGAATCTCAGCCTCCTGTCCACACGAACAGCTAATTGCATGGCATCTGCAGAGTCTCAGGTGCAGGAAATGCAATTAGCAGATCCTTAACCCTTTCACTCAGACCAACAAGAAATAAACATTTCAGAGTAGGATCATTCCATAAGACTTCTGAAGCCCATCTTCTGAAGTGTGTGCAATAATTGTCAACATCACCTGACCCCTGATTCAAATGCCTGAGTTCTGCCTCAGCAGATGAGATTCTATCAGGATCGTCATATAATAGGCCCATAGCAAAAAAAAATTCTTCTACAGACCTTAAGCATGGATCATTAGGTTGGCAAGAAAAGGCCCACCCCTGCGGTTCATTGCGCAAAAGTGACATAATAAAACCAATGCGCTGTGATTCATTCCCAGAGGACCTTGGTCTCAAATGAAAATATAACAAACAAGCATTTTTAAAGGAAAAAATATCTTGCTGTTTACCATAAAAACATCAGGCAGTCCTACCTTGGGCTCCACAAAATGCGCTCCAGAACAGCTACTCACATGTTACTGTAGCTCGACCACCTCCACAGACAATCCCTGCAAGCATTGAGCCAAATCCTGGACGGAAACCATACTGATCCCTGAATTTCTTTCCTTTTAGTTTTTTGGGCTGGACTTACTGTTATGATCTGCAACAAGTACTAAGGAAAGATAGGGGAAATCTGTCCCTACAGTAAGACTAAGCTGAATCCCTACGATGTAGCGGGCTGCCTGTTCCTAGTGAACAGTCCCACCTTTGTCCTCGGCTAGTCTGAACAAAGACCTATAGCATAAGGGGAGGGGTCCCTAAAAGAACTAAGGACTGGGACAAAAATGGGACACCTCCTAAACAGAGTTTTTGCAGAACACAAAAAGACAAACTGACAAAAAGGTGCTAGAGGTTCCAGAAGGATCAAGCGAACTGACAGAGAAAGGCACCGAAGCACCTGGCTAGAGAAACAGTCAAACATTGAAGTCCAGCATAGCCAAAAGGGCGGAGCTGGAATATAAAGGCAAATGGTCACATGACTGCAAAACACAAGATGGAAAAAAACAAACAGGAGGGTTCTAACATTTACTATAGGCCACCTGGACGAACTCTTTTTACATCAGAAGTTTTTGTTCTCAAAAAAGTATGACATAGTGATCATGGGAGATTTTAACTCTTCAGATATTTGTTGGGAATCTCTCTCAGGCAAAAATAATGGGTCCAGAAAATTTGTATCTTCTTTTGCTGACAGCTTTGTCTTTCAAAAGGTGGAAGAGAGAACAAGAGAATCTGTCAGCTTGGACCTAATTCTTACCAACAGGGAGGAAATGGTTGAGGAAGTAAAGGTGGCTGGGAATTTAGGAGGCAGCTCATGCTATTCTCAAATTTTGGATTACAAGAGGAGGAAAACCTGCGAGGACTGCCACTTCTCTGGACCACCAATAAGCCTTGCAGCTCATCTAAGGTACTTCCTGCACTACATCAACTCCTCTGTATAAGCCTTACATCACTTTGTGACAACCTCCTGACTGCCTACCATTGTTCCCCTATAGTGCAGCCAGAGCCACCTGCTACATGTGACCCTAGGAAACCCAGTGCATCTTCTGCCGCACCTGACTGTATGACACCGAGTGCTTCTCCATAATACTCTACTACCACCTCTCTGGACCACCATTAAGCCCCTTGGCTTACCTAAGGCACAACCACCCAGTGTAAGTACTCCTCGCACTACAGTAACCCCTCTGTGTTTGTTTTGCATCACTCTGTGACCACCTCCATTGCTCACTTTTGTTCAGCTCCTCAGGACGCTAACCTCAATCGCAGCCGCCACGGACAGCTCAGTCAGGGCCTCCTGCTGCACCCACCACACTCAGACCCAGGTGACTCTCAGCAAGGACACCCACCCTCTGGACCCATCACAGGTCAGTGAACTTACACACTAAAGCACGTCCAAAAAAGGGCAGGTACCTCACCAAGGTCAGACCCCACTTAAACAGGGTCCCCAGGCAGGACCCAACTCACCCTGCTTCTTCCTTCTCAGGACATTGGCCATGTTCGAATCTGACACAGCGGCTGAATATGACTAATACACTGTGAAGTCTACAGGCCCCAGAGGCCCTACAGACAGGATCAACGAAAAAAAAAAAAAAGAAAAAAAAAAGTGGGCCAATCACATCCGGCAGAAGGTACGTGATCACACCCCTGATCACCAAACTGTATACACAACTCTATACTAAAAGAATCATCTTACTCCCATTATATATTTTCTCTCCCCCCCCCCCTTCTCCCTAGCTGAATCCAAAAAGAAGCCAAAAAACCCCACTACGCTGAGGAACGATCACCACGTCTGACCACGGTCTCCGCACCGATACCTCCATCAAGGAAAATCGGGATCATATGCCAGTACTGACCCATTTCCATTGAACTACCTACTGGCCTATTGAACTGATATTCATCTATTGAAATCTATGAACTCTATCTATTTTATTTTATTTTATTTATTGAAAATTTACTGTACACACCCGGACCTAGTGTACTTCTTACGGACTATCTTATATCCTATTCTATTCCAATTTTACACATTTTAATAACTTGTAACCCAATAAAGGAATTTTAACTAATTACCCCGTCTCCCTAATCCATTCCACTATCGCTGGCGCAATTTAAAAAAAAACTCTAAATCTACAATACATCCATACGGACAGGCATCGGTTCCCTGTCTACAAATTCGCAGCCACCATAGTGAGCGGCCTAATAGCGCCTTCTTCCTCCCAATCTACACAACCCTTGTTTGAACCAATAAGCGGGCAGCTAGGCCTATACGAACATCATGGGAGACCTCTGGTTTGATAGAAAAGAACGTATTGAAAACATCCAACTCTTTTTCAACAAAACCCAAAAGAAACGCATTAGCACCAATCCAGAAACCATTAAAACAATAAAAGACTCCCTCAGGACCCTCGAACAATTACTACTAAAAGAAATGAGGGACCTATGGGAAGTCACCACCCTTGAACACTACCTAGCCTTTAACATTATACCCTCCGGCCTGGTAGTGACTAAAGCCCTATCAGGAGACATAGGAGACCCAACCACCCTGGTGGAGTGGGACTCCATGTTCAGAGAATTCTCTAAACAAGCAGTCCAATTTATAATAAATAAAAGGAAAAAACAACTCCTCGAAAATAAAAACAAAATCAACTTACTATTTAATGAAATAAAACCCCACCAGAATCACCCTGAAATCGTGAGTCTAATAAATAGCATCAAGAATAGGATCAATCAGAAGGAACTAGAAATAGTACAAAGAAAAAGATCCAAATTTGGCAGAGACGCAGTACCCCTCCCTGACAACAACCTGGAAGGGTACAACTTAACTTCTTTGAAACCCTGGACGAACTAGTGGGAAGCCCAACCAGCTCCATCAGCTCTATTGACAGATTCTCGGTTCACCCCACTACGGATACCGAGTCCCCCCCCACTCAAAACCCGACACATGAAGCAGATTCTAACCACCCAAACCCCCCTCAAGAAGAAACCGAAACCCCGATCATGACCCAAAACAGGTTCATACCCCTTAGAACCATCAATGAAACAACTGAAAACCCAATAGCAACACCATCCTCAACCGGAAGAGCAACTCCCCCACCTGTGAGAAAACCCCTCCTCAGCTACCATCAACCTCTGTCGAAACTTCAGTTCTACGACCGTTAGTACAAAAACGAATTAGCAATGTAGATTTTTTCACATGGCCACAAGAAAAAACGCCAAAGAGGCACTAGAGGAGGGAAACTCACCCAAAAGAAAAAGAACAAATCGCAAAAAGTAAACAGTAGTAAATCGTCAATTTTCAATCTTAGCCAACATATACTGACAAAGAACGAAAACGACCTCCTGAACAAAGGCCTCAAATACGCCCCCTCGACCCAACTAGATAAATTCCAGGCCTACATAGGTATTAAAAAATTCATGTGTCAACTAGCCCTAAAAAATTATTATGCTAAAAAAGAAGGAGAACCAAAAACATGTGATCCAACCTATGAATCTCAATATATACACACTTCTCTAAAGAACAAATCCAACTTTCACCCCTCCAAGAATACTCAGAAGCCTTGAACACCTTTGAAAAGAACGTTACAGACGACATCCGTAAACTCAACATCAAAAAATGCCAGAAATTCCGAAACAACCTGAATAAATCTGAAATTATTGCAATGAAACAACTACAACTTAATAATAACATTGTCATTAGACCTGCCGACAAAGGAGGGGGCATAGTAATCCTGGATCAGGAGTACTACAACAAAGAATCACTAAGACTACTTAGTGATTCCCGAACTTACCAAGTCATCCCTTCTGACCCCACAAAAATCTATCAGGAGGAACTATATACTCTAACCAAACAAGGACTCCAGGAAGGATACCTCAATAAAAACGAATATGAATACGTTAACATTCGATACCCCAGATTAGCTGCCTTCTACCATCTGCCAAAAATACATAAGGACCAAAAAAAACCCCAGGAAGACCAATTATTTCCGGCATCCAATGCCTAACAGCAAATCTATCAAGGCTAGTTGACCACCATCTACAAGACTTAGTCCCAACCCTACCCTCCCACTTAAAAGGTAGCAAACACGCAATTCAGTTACTAAATGACATTCCGTGGCAAAACCATTTTGTCCTGGGTACATTAGATATCACATCTCTGTACACCAACATCCAACATCACAAAGGCTGCGAGGCATCACTCCACTATCTCCAACAAAAAATGTCCTTTGAACAAAGTGTCTTCATCAAAGACTGCATGCTATTCATACTCACACATAACTACTTTTTTTACGAAGGGAACTACTACTCCCAGCAGTGGGGTACCGCCATGGGGACCAGGTTCGCACCTAGTTATGCAAACCTCTATGTGGGCAGATGGGAAGAAACAGCCATCCACCCCGGAGGCACCCCACATACGAGCCTGGTCCTATGGCGGAGATTTATAGATGACTTCCTCTTCATCTGGTCAGACGACCAACCCTCTCTAAATACATTCCTACAACAAATTAACAATAACGACTTCTTTTTAGAATTTACAGCCACCACTAGCACTACTACCATAAACTTCTTAGACCTCAGCATCTACATCGAGGACAATCACATTCGGACCCGCACCTACCACAAACCCACTGACGCAAACGGCTATATCCCCATAGATAGCTGCCATCTCCCAAACTGGCTCCTTAACGTACCCCGCAGCCAATACCTACGGCTACATAGAAATTGCACAAAATATCAAGACTTCCACATGGAAGCAGAACAATTAACAAACAAACTACTAGAGAAGGGCTATAACGCACAATTTCTCGAAAAAACAGTAAAAGAAATAACAGCCATACCACGAGAAAATCTCCTAAGTGCAACCAGGACAAACAAACAGAAAGAAACCAATTATAATGCCAATATCCCCATCATTACTCCCTACTGTGCCAATACTCACCTGTTCAGGAAAATTGTAGAAAGACACTGGCACATACTAAAGGACGACAAAGTAATTGGGGACCAAATGACCAACAGACCCAATTTCATTTTTAAAAAAGCCCGTAACCTAGGGTCCATTGTAGCACCTACTGTTAGAAACTACACAATTAACCAGATACCACATAGCCCATTCCAACAAAAGATTAAAGGTGTCTTCCCATGTAAAAAATGCAAAATGTGCAAAACAGTAATAACATAAAAACAACACACGGTCAAACACCAGGAAGAGTCATACCCCATCACAGAATTTATAACCTGTACCACCACAGGGGTTATCTATGGGCTGTCATGCCCTTGTGAAAAAATGTACATAGGGAGAACCAAACGACCCATGCAAACTAGAATCAATGAGCACCTCAGGAACATTAAACACAAATTCACGGGCCACCCACTCTCCAAACATTTTATGGAAAAACACAGTGGATCCATTAAAGGGATCAAAGTAGTTGGCATACAGGTAGTCCATAGGAATTGGAGACTGGGTGACCATATTAAAAATATGTCTAGAAAAGAAAGTGAATGGATCTTCAAATTAAATACACTAAAACCAAAGGGACTGAACACTGAATTGGAGCTATTCGCCTTTAATGATTGACAGGTGGACTGTGTATACTATACCATCACCAGGTATATAAGGGCACCATATTACTGGGTAGGGCTATCCCTGATGAAGACAGCCGCAGCTGTTGAAACGCGTTGGACGGACTGTCCCTAACCCAGACCAGGAAGCACACCCAGGCTTCCGTACCTTGTGCTCTCCGTGCACCACGTGACGCCGCGTCACACGTCCAGCATCTCGCGCGCTTCTCTGCAGGAAGCACACGTCCCTATCTCCTCTTCTCCATCTCCTCACACCGGAACTACGCGGGTTGCGGCAGTCACCGGCCGGGACACCGCACCCGCTCCGGTTATCGGACGCCACGACCATACCTTCAGGACCGTAAGGACAGTGAGTACCAGTGGGCTTAGGCCCCCTAGCGTATACTATCCTACCCCAATGTGAAACTACCTTCTGACTGCCTACCACTGTTCCCCATAGCGCAGCCAGAGCCTCCTGCTGCACCTGACCGTACGAGACCAGGTGCCCTTCCTGACCATATTAGACTAAGTGCCTCTGCACTATACTCTGCCACTCCTCTGGACCACCAATAAGCCTTGCAGCTCATCTAAGGTACTTCCTGCACTACATCAACTCCTCTGTATAAGCCTTACATGACTTTGTGACAACCTCCTGATTGCCTACCATTGTTCCCCTATAGTGCAGCCAGAGCCACCTGCTACATGTGACCCTAGGAAACCCAGTGCATCTTCTGCCGCACCTGACTGTATGACACCGAGTGCTTCTCCATAATACTCTACTACCACCTCTCTGGACCACCATTAAGCCCCTTGGCTTACCTAAGGCACAACCACCCAGTGTAAGTACTCCTCGCACTACAGTAACCCCTCTGTGTTTGTTTTGCATCACTCTGTGACCACCTCCATTGCTCACTTTTGTTCAGCCCCTAAGGACGCTAACCTCAATCGCAGCCGCCACGGACAACTCAGTCAGAGCCTCCTGCTGCACCCACCACACTCAGACCCAGGTGACTCTCAGCAAGGACACCCACCCTCTGGACCCATCACAGGTCAGTGAACTTACACACTAAAGCACGTCCAAAAAAGGGTAGGTACCTCACCAAGGTCAGACCCCACTTAAACAGGGTCCCCAGGCAGGACCCAACTCACCCTGCTTCTTCCTTCTCAGGACATTGGCCATGTTCGAATCTGACACAGCGGTTGAATATGACTAATACACTGTGAAGTCTACAGGCCCCACAGGCCCTACAGACAGGATCAACGAAAAAAAAAAAAAAAAAAAGTGGGCCAATCACATCCGGCAGAAGGTACGTGATCACACCCCTGATCACCAAACTGTATGCACAACTCTATACTAAAAGAATCATCTTACTCCCATTATATATTTTCTCCCCCCCCCCCCTTCTCCCTAGCTGAATCCAAAAAGAAGCCAAAAAAACCCACTACGCTGAGGAACGATCACCACGTCTGACCACGGTCTCCGCACCAATACCTCCATCAAGGAAAATCGGGATCATATGCCAGTACTGACCCATTTCCATTGAACTACCTACTGGCCTATTGAACTGATATTCATCTATTGAAATCTATGAACTCTATTTATTTTATTTTATTTTATTTATTGAAAATTTACTGTATACACCCGGACCAAGTGTACTTCTTACGGACTTATATCTTATATCCTATCCTATTCCAATTTTACACATTTTAATAACTTGTAACCCAATAAAAGAATTTTAACTAGTCCTCCCAATCTACACATATCTAAAGAAGAATATAATTCTGTCTGTGGGGAATGCAGGGCAGGCGTTATAAGAGCTAAAGCCATTAATGAAGAGAGGCTTGCAAGGGAGACCAAAAGCAATAAAAAAGGATTTTGGGGTTATGTCAAAAGTAGAAGAAAAGTCAAAGATGTTATAGGATTTTTCATGGATGAAAAGGGTGAAGTGGGCAAAAATGTTGAGAAGGTCGAACTTTTAAATTCTTATTTTGCATCTGTATTATCTAAGAAAGCAAATGTAACATCAACTGATCTTCACTGTGCTATCAAAGGAATAAAATAATCCACACTGTCTATAAAATGAGAGATGGTGAGGGAACACTTAGCTAATTTAAATGAATTTAAATCTCCTATTCCAGATGAATTACATCCTAGGATACTGAAAAATATAGCAGAAATTGCAGAACTACTAGCCAGAATTTTTGAAAATTCCTGTAGAACAGGAGAAGCCCCAGAAGATTGGAGAAGGACAAATGTTGTCCTTATCTTAAAAAAAGGAAATAAGATGGAGCCAGGAAGTTACAGGCCACTGATTCTTACTTCTATACCAGGAAAGATCTTTGAACAAATTATTAAACAGCATGTATGTAAGTACTTGTATAAGAATACAGTAATTAACCAGAGCCAGCATGGGTTTGTAGCAAACAAGTCATGCCAGACTAATCTAATTTCCTTCTATAATGGAATCACTGACTGAGTGGATCAGGGTAATGTGGTACATATAGTATATCTCAACTTCAGCAAAGCATATGATAAAGTATCTCATACTATCCTTTCTTAAAAAATGACCAAGTATGGGATTGACAAGGCTACAGTTAGGTGGATTCATAACTGTCTCAGTGGTCGTACTCAAAGAGTGGTAATAAATGGTTAAACATCCAATTGGAAGAGTGTTTCAAGTGGGTTACCAGAGGCTCTGTCCTGGCCTGTTGTTCAACATTTTTATAAATGTTCTAGATAAGGGACCTGAAGGTAAACTAATCAAATTTGCAGACAATGCAAAGCTAGGAGGGATAGCTAACACTAGAGAAGACAGAGAAAGAACTCAGAAGAATCTAGATAAGCTTGAACAAGGAGCAGTGACTAATAGAATGGTATTTAACAGGGAGAAATGTATCTGGGCAAGAACAACGAAAATGACATCTACAGATTGGGAGGAATAGAACTAAGTAACAGCATGTGTGAAGAACACTTGGGTATGCTAATAGATCACAGACTACACAAGGGAGAAATGCAAAGTCCTAAATCTGGGCAAGAAAAATGAAAAAAGCATATACAGAATGGGATCACAGACTGAACATGAGTCAACAGTGTGATGCAGCAGCAAAAAAGGCAAGCATTCTGGGTTGTTTTAACAGAAGCATACAGTCTAGATCACGAGAATTAATTATCCCCCTCTACTCCTCCTTGATCAGACCTCATCTGGAATACTGTGTCCAGTTGTCGGCACCACATTTTAAAAAATACATAAAAAAACTTGAGCAAGTTTAGAAAAGAGCTACCAGAAGGGTGAGCGGACTGCAAACTATGTCCTACAAGGAACAGTTAAAGGATCTGGGATTGTTTAGCTTGCAAAAAAGAAAGAAATAGCTATGTACAAATGTAGCACCCTGAGGACTCGGCTGCTACAGGGGTATTGCACCTCAAACCAGAGGTGTGGTATTCCACTCCCGGGTAAGGATGGAGTGTGGGACTGAGCTCAGTAGGCTGCATGCACTACATACATCCCATTTCCGGGGGACAGAACTACGGTACTCCCACCAAGTAGATGTGCAGGTACGACAGCGTCTGTCCCTGGCTGGAGTGGGAGGGGGGGTGGAACATCCCAGTAGTGTAGGGGCAGATAGGGGAGGGGCTCTGGGCATAGAGATAGGAGCCCATTGGGTGCTGGTCACCTGGGCTCACACATAGAGGGAGTATATATGGTGGGCACCATCTAGAGATAGGGTCAGTCTGTCAGGAGAGTGCTGAGGAGGAGTTCAGCCAGGAGGGCTGACAGGGAGCTGTGGCTCCGGCTGGGCCCAGCTCCAGGGCCAGGCCTGAAGCAGAGAGGAAGAGGAAGAAAGGCCCAGAGGCATAAGACCAAGAGGGAACCCTGAGATCCCACGAGTGAGCTAAAAAGGGTGAAGGGTTGGCAGAAGAGGGGACCGGATCCCAAGCTGGCGGAGGCAAAAGTAACCCTTAACCAGGAACCAGAGGTCGTGGGCAAGCTTTGCCACGACCCTCACCACATCCACCAGGAAGGTACACCAAGAGTAGGGTCAGGAAAGCCAGAGAAGGCTTTACCATAGAAGGCCCAAGGGAACCGGACAAAGGTGGATCCCTGGTGGGGACGGCCAGGAGAAAGAGAGAGAGAGGGAAGCTCAGGACCACGCTCCGGAACTGCCTGGGGGTTGGCCGAGTCCAGCACCTGGTGGATGCAGCACGGCTTGGGTGGTCACTCAAGGCCAGAGTGACTGAAGGAACACCTGTGAGTAAAAACCCTGAAACTGCATCTCACGTCTCTGACTCTCCTTTCTGCACTATCACTACCCCCATCATCCGCACCAGCTGCCCTGAGGCCATACCCCTCCCGTTGGGGGTTATACCACCATCGCTGCACCCATACTACCGGCCTCAGCGGACTGTTCTGCAGCGGCGGCCTTGTGACCGCAAATCAACGGGTGGCGTAGTCGACACAGAAACAACATCTACCAAGACTGCCACACACTTAGTTTGACACCCTGGGCACGGACCGGGTTACCGCCACGAGACTACTACCCCCATCTGATCCGGCTCCGGGTAAGCCCCCGTGCGCGCGATGCCGCACGACACAGCAGGCCCAGGGGCGCGTCAACTTTGGCGTAGTCGGCAGGATTACGTGCCCGCAACCGATGGGTACTGCGTGCCTGAAGAGAAGTTCACATTTACCGTAAAAAGGAGTCTCCCGCCAATTCCAGAGGGTCCCCGCCATCGGACGCCATCTCGGATCGTTTCCCGCCGTTTGCCCGCCATCTGCAGTCTTTTCCCGCCGTCCACGGAGTTTCCCGCCATTGGGAGACGGTTCCCGCCATCTGAGAAGATTTCCCGCCCTGGCAGAGCGGACGCCATTATGGGCGTGCCAGAGGGTGGTAAGAGACGACCTCCCATCGTGGGCCTGGTCCCAGAAGAGCGCCAAAAGCAAGGACCGCCCCCACCAGCAGAGACTGCAATGATAGAGATGTCCATCAGCGTGGGGGGACTGCCCCTGGAACTGACAATCACCAAGTTGCCCCAGGACCGCCCTCAGGGTGGGCGGATCAAGAACAAAAGAGTGAGGATGGGTGCAGCCTGGAGGAGTCTGGGGAGGTCGCACCCGGAGATGGAGGGAGAGTCAGGCAGCACCGACCCTGTGGTCAGGAGCCTGTTGCAAGCCACCACCCCACAAGACCTGGTGGAGATCTTGGCACAGCTCCCCCGAGACCGGGAGCGTGCACAGACCGCGCTGGAGGGCCTCGCACGGAGGATGGCCCAGGTGCAGCGAGAAACGCTGACTGAGTGGAGTAGGGAGATGGCCCAGCAGGCTGGAACCCGCCAGCGGAGCACGCCACCCGAGACGAGGAGTCTGACCGCCTCTGAGGATGGTGCAGGAGGAATGAAGGCCGGAGACGACGCCGTGGAAGGAGCTGAAGAGACGGAGGCAGGTAAAGGGGACGTCACTACCCCAAGCCTAGAAACCGTGAGCCTGCCCCAGCTCCCCGTCGCAGAGCCCGAAATTCCCCCTACCGTGCCCGTCGCTGCACCACCACCGCTCCAGACTAGGCCTCAAGCAGGAGCCGCGGCCACGCCCCCTGTGACGTCACGCGCCTCAACCCCGAGCGCGGCCAAGCAGGAGACGCCTCCGGCCTGGTCGCAGGGCCGAGTACCCCCGGGCGCCGCAGTTCCAACAGAGCCCTCTATCTCCACCAAGTCACTGGCCTGGTCGCAAGGTCGAGTGCCCCCGGGCGCCGCCGTCTCCACAGTGCCCTTTACCTTTAGAGTGCCACCGGCCTGGTCGCAAGGCCTGGTGAATCCGGGAGCCGCTACCACCATCGCGCCCTCAACCTCCACCGTGCTACCCTTGGGTGAAGACCTGTTCGCCCAGCACACTTGCCCGGATGGGCAGCCCTTTGAGTGGCCACCGGAGTACCTCCATCCCCGACTCCGGAAGGAAAGGCCTCTGTGTGAGCCCCTGATTCCGGCTCCGGCGCCCGCCAAGATCACCCCACTCCCGTTGGAGGAGGCGCAGTTCGAATGGGACCCCACCGGAGAAAACCTCATTGGGTTCACCCATGAGACTCGGGCGGCCGCAGCCCAGCGAGCAGAGTGCTGCCGGCAACAGCTGGAGGTCTTCGACCGGGAACGGCGAGAGAGGCGGGTCCGCGAGGAGCGGCTGCAAGTACAGAGTGCGGAACAGAAAAGCTGGACCAGACGAAACCCCCGTGCAGCCCATGGTCCCCGCGCCACCGGGACCGTAATCAAGTTTCAACTGCAGCACGGTTGGGGTTTTATCCGGGACCACAGAACCCCCGGCGACGTCTTTGTCACCCGCAGGGACGTCGAGAGCCATCTGCCGGAGGGACACAGAGGACGTGATCTTTACCTGGGTGATGAGGTCACCTTCACCCGGCATCAATGTGCCAAAGGTCCATATGCTCTCCATGTGCATAGATTGACTGAGGAGGAGCTGCGGTTTGAGGAAGGTCAAGAGGACCCGGACGGGTCTGAAGATTACCCTCAAGAAGGAGCAGGAGGATGCCGTTATTAAAGTACGGTACAGTGAAGCTGTAAATAGTTACCCGTAAGGGTACAAGAACTGTTACCAGTAAAGTATAGTCCCCGTAGGGACCAGCAAACTGTTACCCGTGTGTCCCTATCCCTAACCAGGCTGAGGACTGTGAGCAGCCATCCCTTATTCCCACTGGCCGAGGACTGAGAGCGGCCATACCCTTGTAAATAGTTGCGCTTCCTAAGGCGCCCCCTACCGGTTTTATAGGAGGATTACTGTTTTCCTCCCAGTGACTGTGGCACTTTACCTGGTCACAAGTGCACAGTGGCCAGAAGCTTAAGAACATTTTATATAAAAGAGTTTTATATGAAAAAGTTTATATTGCTAGAATCTGATAATGTTTATAATGTTTTATATGTTGGTGTATGTTTTAAAAAGTTTGTATGTTTTGGTATGTTTTATTCTTTTACAGCCCGAGGACGTGCTGTGATTTACCAGGGGGGATTGTAGCACCCTGAGGACTCGGCTGCTACAGGGGTATTGCACCTCAAACCAGAGGTGTGGTATTCCACTCCCGGGTAAGGATGGAGTGTGGGACTGAGCTCAGTAGGCTGCATGCACTACATACATCCCATTTCCGGGGGACAGAACTACGGTACTCCCACCAAGTAGATGTGCAGGTACGACAGCGTCTGTCCCTGGCTGGAGTGGGAGGGGGGGTGGAACATCCCAGTAGTGTAGGGGCAGATAGGGGAGGGGCTCTGGGCATAGAGATAGGAGCCCATTGGGTGCTGGTCACCTGGGCTCACACATAGAGGGAATATATATGGTGGGCACCATCTAGAGATAGGGTCAGTCTGTCAGGAGAGTGCTGAGGAGGAGTTCAGCCAGGAGGGCTGACAGGGAGCTGTGGCTCTGGCTGGGCCCAGCTCCAGGGCCAGGCCTGAAGCAGAGAGGAAGAGGAAGAAAGGCCCAGAGGCATAAGACCAAGAGGGAACCCTGAGATCCCACGAGTGAGCTAAAAAGGGTGAAGGGTTGGCAGAAGAGGGGACCGGATCCCAAGCTGGCGGAGGCAAAAGTAACCCTTAACCAGGAACCGGAGGTCGTGGGCAAGCTTTGCCACGACCCTCACCACATCCACCAGGAAGGTACACCAAGAGTAGGGTCAGGAAAGCCAGAGAAGGCTTTACCATAGAAGGCCCAAGGGAACCGGACAAAGGTGGATCCCTGGTGGGGACGGCCAGGAGAAAGAGAGAGAGAGGGAAGCTCAGGACCACGCTCCGGAACTGCCTGGAGGTTGGCCGAGTCCAGCACCTGGTGGATGCAGCACGGCTCGGGTGGTCACTCAAGGCCAGAGTGACTGAAGGAACACCTGTGAGTAAAAACCCTGAAACTGCATCTCACGTCTCTGACTCTCCTTTCTGCACTATCACTACCCCCATCATCCGCACCAGCTGCCCTGAGGCCATACCCCTCCCGTTGGGGGTTATACCACCATCGCTGCACCCATACTACCGGCCTCAGCGGACTGTTCTGCAGCGGCGGCCTTGTGACCGCAAATCAACGGGTGGCGTAGTCGACACAGAAACAACATCTACCAAGACTGCCACACACTTAGTTTGACACCCTGGGCACGGACCGGGTTACCGCCACGAGACTACTACCCCCATCTGATCTGGCTCCGGGTAAGCCCCCGTGCGCGCGATGCCGCACGACACAGCAGGCCCAGGGGCGCGTCACAAACATCTGTAGGAATGTCACAGTGTAGAGTGATCATTCTTTTTCTCATTTGCACATGAAAACACAAGAAGCAATAGAATGAAACTGAAAGGGAAGATACACAGATTAGATATTAGAAAAAACTTTTTGACAGTGAGGGTGATCAATGAGTGGAGCAGGCTGCCACGAGAGGTGGCGAGTTCTCCTTCAACGAAAGTCTTCAAACAGAGGCTGGACAGACATCTGTCATCTGTCTAAGATGGTTTATATGCAAATTGCCTCTTCAGAGAAAAAGAGGACTTGAACTCTATAGTGCCATCTATTGGAAGCAGCAATCCTACAAGTCAAAATCCACCCTTTAACGAGTCGTGCAATATGACTTAGGATAATAGCCAAATCAAAATCTCAATTTGCATGATTTAGTGAATCCTGCATCGAGCAGGGGGTTGGACACGATGACCCTGGAGGTCCCTGCCAACTCTATTCTATTCCAATTTTATGATTCTAACCTTGAATATTCTTGGTGGATCTGGGTCAGACTGTTCCTTTTTCTATGTCATCAAGTTTTATCTGATTTTAGATTTTCATTTCTTACTTAAATTGGCTGTAACATAAACCAGTTCAACACTAAGAAGTATCCTAATGATATATTGATGCAAGATAGTCAAACTGGGTTTTATTATGTGTGTGTTTGTCTATTTGTAGCTAGGAAAACATTATTTTAGATATATATCATTAAAGGTTATTTTTCAATCACCCCATTTTTGCTATAGCACACATTTATTAAACTGGTGGGCTTTATTGTTACTATTTAGCCTGCTAACTTTACAGCGTAAACATGGCCTGAAGATGATGGCACAGTAGATACGATTTACCAGACAGCATGCAGATCAGTAAAGGCCAAGACAGCAAGGTATGTACGATTGAAGTCAGACAAGCGGAGCCGAATACACCAAAAGATACAGAGCCTAGTGTGGATATACATAGGAAGTTTAGCCATCCCTTATAAAAAGGGAGGATTCTATCATTTAAAAAAAACATTCCAAGAAGAATAATTTCAGAAGTTTTTCAACCCTTAATGTCATCCATAACATGTACAAATTCATTGAGAAACATCAAATCATTTTAAGGGGAAAAATAAAAATAATAAAACTAAACAGCAGTAACCCAGTACCGAGTTGCACAAATAGAACTTGCCCTAAGGGGAGGAACTGAGAGCCACGACAGATAACAGTTACATTCTCTTTCTATCCAGATTCCCAACAAAAATAGCTGTTGCATTTCCTGCTTCTGCTTTTATACAGGTCATGATAGTCTCTCCTGATTGGCTGTGCTATACCATATGATGTTATAGCAAGGCATTTTGGGGATGCTGACCCAACTGTGCCCGAGGTCATGTGAGCTTTCTTTGACTGATGTGTGACACCCCAGGGGTCTGGTTGCCACAGTAATAGAGATATTATGTCTGAGAGCAAGTGGGAGGTTTCTCTAGTTAGGAGCCCTAAGCATGCAACACTGCCCGCCCAGACCTGGGAGGGGAGGAATCTGCCCTTATAAACTGGGTCTGGGGCGGGATTAGGAGAGACAGAGCCTGCAGAACAAGCAGAGCAGTCAGAGCCTGGAGAGGGAAAGTGAGAACAGGAGCTCTGTAGGAGCAGCAGCTGAAGGCCAGGGGCTGTGAGCAGAGATATAGCTCGCCCTGGCTGAAGTTACTAAAACCGGACACAGGAGTCCGAGGCTGTGGGGACTGATATATACCCAGCAGCAGAAACCAACCGGCAGGGGATTCCAGGTCCTCTGGCCATAGAAGCCCGGAGGCTTAGTCACAAAGAAGGGAACAGCGCCGCCATCCAGGAGCGGAGGCTAACAGAAGGCCCCAAGTCACCAGCCATACGGGTGAGCACCACACGGTATACTCAGGGACGTGGGCTACTTGTAACCACTGACAGCAAGGTAGCCAGGAAGAGTGCAGATAAACGGGGAGGCCTACAACTCCACCTGGCCAGGGGAACTCCTGCTTGCTCGCAGACTGACCAGGCCCCTTATACTAGCCAGTACTCCCGGGAGGGTCTGCCTTGTACCATCAGTAAAGACCCTGAACTGCACCTCACGTCTCTGTGATTCCTTGCCGCACCAGCACCATTAGCACTGGGACCCTCACACCATCACTCCCATCATCTCTCACATTAGCTGCCCTGAGGCAATACTTCTCCCGTGGGGAGTTATCCCATACTCGGCTGCGCAAACAACATCAGCCTCAGCGGTCGGCAGCGCAGCGGCGGTCCCCACTGACCGCAATCCACGGGTGGCGTAGTCGGACATTTGCTATACATTAAGACTGCCACTGGTTTGACCACCCTGGGCACGGACCGGGTCACCGCCACACGGAGACTACAACCCCCAGCATTCTACAACAGGCCCGGTTCCGGGTTCCCCTGCACAACACAGGCCCAGGGGGTGCGTCAACTTTGGCGTAGTCGGCAGAATTTCGTGCCCGCAACCACCGGGTACTGTGTGCCTGAAAAAGAGACTTTTATACTTACCTGTGGTGAAGTTTCCCGCCGTCCGGAGCCGATTCCCGCCATCAGACGCCATCTTGGACCGTTTCCCGCCGTCTTCTGCCTTCTTCCCGCCATCCGCAGCTGCTTCCCGCCTTCGGACGCCATCTTCGGGATGCCGCACGGGAAGAAGAGGGGCGTGGACGCCGAAAGCGCGCGAGATCCGAAGCTCCGCCCCACCCTCCGCCCCACGCTCTGACGCTGCGCAAGGTCCTGGAAGGGAGGAAGAGCGACGCTGACGTCATCGGAGCGCGACGCCAGGTCCTCAACCTCGACGATCGACTGCGGAGCCGCGGCCTACGGAAGAAGAGCATCGCAAGGTAGGCCACGGTCCACTAGGGGAGAGGAGGATGCCGGATACCGAGGGGAGCTCCACTGCCACAGCCACCGCCAGCGCAACCGCTGCAGCAGTCATGTCATTCACCATGCCCTATATCCCGGGGGCAACCTGGCTACCCCAGTACTCAGGGGAGTCACATACTCTAAATGACTTTAGAGAAAGACTGGATAGCCTCTTCCAGGTGTACCCCCTCACAGAAGAGCAAAAAGTGAGCATCCTGGTGGCCCAATCAATCGGGGCAGCCCAAAGGGAGGTAAAGTCCTGGCCACCTGGGAGGAAGAGGACTGTCAGAGAAATACTAGCCCGGCTGAAAGACACATTTGATACCCGCACCTCAGCCGAAATAAAGCTCAGATTTTACGGGTGTAAACAGCGGGCACATGAAAGTATAAGAGACTATGCTCTAAACCTACAAGAGGCCCTGAGAGCCATTAAGCAGGAAGACCCTGACAGCGTGGGAAATGAAGATAAGCTGTTGACTGAACAATTTATTGAGGGTCTACTGTGCAATGCCCACCGAACCCAGTTGCGGGCAATGGCCTTACAGGACCCTGACCTGGACTTTGCACAGTTCAAGGACAGAGCCATCCGGGTGCTCCGAGAACCGGCACCAGGTGGCGCTGTGACCCACAGGCGCCCTGCTATCACTTACCACCAGGAGACGGCGCCCTTGTCTGCAGGGCCTGTGGGAGCTGATGCGCAGGCTTTAAACAGTGACCCGGCTACAGACCTGCACCATCAGGTCCAAGAGCTGACTAAGAGCGTTGCCGCGCTAACCAGAACTGTGCAGTCTTTACAGGTCTCTTCTCCAGGAAAGATCCAGCTGGCATCCGGACCGGAGGACGTCCCGTGGCACCGACTGAGGAGGACCCCACCGGCCAGAGGGAGACCCAGCGACAGATACAACGAGGATGGACGACCCATCTGCCGCCGCTGCAATCAACCCGGACATGTGGCAAGGTACTGTCATTTAAACGGGCACAACCTGGGGTAGAGGGCCAACCCCCAGGCATAAGACCATCAGGCCCATCAAACTGGCGTGATAAATACGTAGGGGGACGTCCAATCTTGCCTGTGGTACTGGATGGCATTCCTATGAGTGCCCTACTAGACACTGGGTCACAGGTGACCACCATCCCGTACGTGCTCTTTAAACAGTACTGGAATGACTCGGACATAACCCGCTACCCAGATGATGACCTGAGTATCATCGCCAGCAATGGTCAGCCCGTGCCGCAGGTGGGATTCAAAGAGGTGACCATTAAGATCGGTAAAGTCGAACTGGCGGCAAAAGGACTGATTATAGTGGACATAGACCGTCATGAGAGTCACCCTAGAATAACCTTGGGAACTAATGTGATTGAAAACTGTCTTGCAGAGGTGATTCTCATTTTACAGCAGGTTGCCAAGAACGCCAGTTCCGGCCAGCAGCGTGTGCTCCAAAAAGAGATCCGGGCACTGATGAAGCGGCAACAGGTGGAACTATCTGGTGGTGAGATAGGTAGCGTGAGAATGTGTGACCCGTTCCCTATTGCCATGCCCCCAAAAAGTGAGATGATGATTTGGTGCCGGGCAGCTATTGGTCTAAGAGGTAGAGACTACCAAGCAATGGTAGAACCCGTCTACTCAGACAGTAGGCCCACCATTTTGACAGCATGGGGGGTGGTCGATGTACGCCATGGGAGGGTGCCCGTTCGCATCATAAATATCGGGGAGAGAGAAGTACACCTGCCCCGGTATGCCACGCTAGCCAAATTGTTCACCATCAACCAGAACTCTGTACAGGCCGTGGAACCCTTGCCTCCATCTCAACCAGAGGAAGGTAACGGCTCTAAGAAACCAATGGAGGACTGGTGTCAGCAACTGCATTTGGGTACTGACTCCACTCCCTCACACCAGAAACAGGGAGTCTATCGGGTGGTTCGAGAGTACGAGAGAGTGTTTAGTAAACACCCGCTAGACTTCGGGCGAGTAAAGGGGGTAGAACACCACATCCCCACGGGAGACCATCCTCCCATAAAGGAGAGATACCGACCCGTACCCCCGGCACACTACCAACACGCCAAGGGGATGCTTAGAGACAAGAAGGAGGCTGGGGTAATCAGGGACAGCTGTAGCCCCTGGGCAGCTCCACTGGTCTTAGTGAAAAAGAAAGACAATACCATGAGAATGTGTGTAGACTACAGCAAGGTCAACCGTATCACACACAAAGATGCGTACCCGTTACCAAGGATAGAAGAGTCCTTAGCTGCATTAAAATCTGCTAACTTCTTCTCTACTTTGGATCTCACTAGCGGGTATTGGCAGGTTCCTGTAGCAGAGGCGGACCGGGAGAAGACCGCATTCACCACCCCGATGGGTCTCAGCGAATTTAACTGTATGCCGTTCGGGCTCTGCAACGCACCAGGAACCTTCCAACGGTTGATGGAATGCTGTCTGGGACACCGGAACTTCGAGACGGTCCTGTTATACCTGGACGATGTCATCGTCTATTCCAAGACCTACGAGGACCACCTGAAACACCTGGCAGAAGTGTTCGAAGCTCTGGCAAACTACGGCCTAAAGGTGAAACCCTCCAAGTGTCACCTCCTGAAACCAAAGGTGCAATACCTGGGACACGTGGTGAGTGCTGACGGAGTGGCTCCTGACCCTGATAAGATCACCGTGATTAAGGACTGGCCAAGACCCTCCAACATAAAGGAAGTGCGGCAGTTCCTCGGGTTGGTAAGCTACTACCGAAGATTCATTCCCGGTTTCACCAAAATGGCAGCCCCTATGCAGGACCTCCTGATAGGTCAATCTCGGAAAGCCAAAAACCAGAAGCCGCCCTTTAGGTGGGAAAAGCTGGAAGAGGAGTCCTTCTGCCAGCTGAAGATGGCCCTCACGGGGGATGAAATCCTGGCATATCCAGACTACAGCCAGCCCTTTATCCTCCACACGGACACAAGCAACATCGGGCTAGGAGCGGTACTGTCCCAGATCCAGCAAGGGAAATATGGGTAATCGCTTACGCTAGCCGAAAGCTACGGCCCACGGAGAGGAACCCTGAGAATTATAGCTCATTCAAGCTGGAGTTCCTGGCAGTAGTGTGGGCAGTGACCGAATGTTTCAAGCATTACCTTGCCTCCTCCAAATTCACCGTGTACACGGATAACAACCCGTTGACACACCTGGACACTGCAAGGCTCGGTGCCCTGGAACAGAGATGGATGGCCCGCCTGTCCAACTTTGAATTCACCATCAAATACCGGGCAGGACGCTCAAATGCCAACGCGGATGCCCTGTCTAGAATGCCGAACTTACCGGACGTAGGGGAAGATCCAGAAGATCTGGAAGAAGTTGAGCTCCCTGCGTTCCACCGTCATGGGATTACCCTGTATTCCCACCGTGTGAAGGACAGGCGCTCCGTGACGTTCAATCCCTTGCCCCACTACAACTGGGCGGAGACGCAAGACAGTGATCCCGCAGTCCATTTGGTGAAGGAAATGCTGACCCAGGCCGATGCCCGTCTTGACCCAGATGCTCCGGAGGAGACCAAGCAACTGTGGACGGAGAAAAGTAAGCTGTTCCTCTACAGGGAGAAGCTGTGCCGGAGAATGGTTAACTCTCGAACACATGAGTTGACCTGGCAGGTAGTGGTCCCAAGACGAGACGCGGCTATGGTTCTGGAGGCATACCACAACGGAGCAGGGCATTTCGGATGGAAGAAGCTGGAGTTCTTGTTGCGTGAACGGTTCTACTGGGTAGGCATGAGAGGAGCCATCGAGAGGTGGTGCAGAGACTGTGGCCCGTGCCACCTGAGAAGAAAAGACCGAGCTAGCCAGAAGACTCCCCTGCAGCCCATCATCACCAGACAGCCACTGGAACTGGTAGCCCTGGACCATGTGAAACTGGCTCCAAGCAGATCTGGGTATGTCTACGCCCTCACAATCGTAGATCATTACTCCCGGTTCCTGGTGGTGGTCCCGGTCAAGGACTTAACGGCTCAAATAGCAGCTAGAGCCTTCCAGCAGCACTTCTGCCGTCCACACGGGTACCCGGACCAAGTGTTAACAGACCAAGGACCAGCCTTCGAAGCGGAGGTCTTCCAGGAGTTCTGCAACCTGTATGGCTGCAAGAAGATAAGAACAACGCCCTATCACCCTCAAACCAATGGACTCTGTGAGAAGATGAACCAGGTGGTGATAGATCTGCTAAAAACGTTGCCCCTGGAAGAACGCAGTCTGTGGCCTGAGAAACTGCCCGATCTGGTGGACCTGTATAACCACATCCCTGTAGGTTCCACCAACTGTACCCCGGCTTACCTAATGAGAGCAAGACCTGGTAAGCTGCCTATTGACCTGGATATGGGAGTCCTGATGCCTGAGGACACCTCGCCAGAGGCAGACTGGGATACAGAACGGCAGCAGCAGTATCGGAAAGTACAGGAGAGCGTCGAGCGAAGTCTGTCTCAAGCTAGAGAAAGGCAAGAGAAGGCTTATAACCAGTATGCTCCCGCTGTTCCCCTGGTACCTGGAGAGCAGGTCTTGAAGAGGAAGAGGCGGCTCCACAAGTTGGACGACCAGTGGGAGAAGGACCCGTACACCGTACTGCCATCAAGCCATGAGAACCCAAAAATCTGCGTAATCAGTAAGGATGGAGGAGAAACCACAGCCATTGTCTCCAGAGACCACCTGAAGAAGTGTCCCGAGCAGCTGCAAAGCCCTGAAGAAGATCAAGGAAACCCTCAACCCGCAGAGGAAAAGGAAGAAATGATCAGTACCGTACTCGGAGACTTCCCCCGGTCTTGGACACAAGTAAACGGCGCTGTCGTGGTACCCGTCCTCACCTTTCTCCAGCCAGCCCCGCAAGTGCCTACAGAGGAACCGGTAGAGCTGGAAGAGCAGCCGGCCCAAGAGGCAGAAGAGTCCACACCAGCAGAACAGGAGGATCAACCCTCTGCTAGTAGTGAGCCTGCCGTGCCCCTAGTGAGCCAAAGAGTGCGCAGACAGCTGCCCAGCTTACCCATAACACCTCCTACACCCTGTAGTGCAGAACCAGTTAGTGAGCTCCGTAGGTCCACTAGAGTCACTAGAGGTCAGATGCCCGCTCGCTGGAGAATCTAAACTAATGCACTGTGAATTTATCTGTTAACTGTTTATGGTTTATGTTTGTTGCCTGTTATTAATTATGTTTCTCAGTTACCCTGCAGATTTTTATGGACTAACAGGTTATGGACGCTGGATAACCGGAACAGTTTTGTAGATAGTTGCACCTTGGTGCCTCTTGCGAAGACGGCCGCGGAAGAGAAAACCTGTCTGGCGTGGCCTCTTTGCGGCCCAAAGTAGTTAGTCTACCCTTGCAGCCACGCCCAAGGCCAACGCAAGGGGTTTGCTTTGGACAGGTCCCCTACTTCGCTTAAAGTTTCACCTTGGGTGACATGGACACCCGGTTGCGGACACGCCGTGACCTTTAAAGAACTAAAGCTTCTTGTAAATATGTTACCATGTTATTGTTATACCCTGTTATTATGTTTTAAAAAGGGGTTTAGTCTCGGAGTACTAAAATTTACTAGGGGGGAATGTGACACCCCAGGGGTCTGGTTGCCACAGTAATAGAGATATTATGTCTGAGAGCAAGTGGGAGGTTTCTCTGGTCAGGAGCCCTAAGCATGCAACACTGCCCGCCCAGACCTGGGAGGGGAGGAATCTGCCCTTATAAACTGGGTCTGGGGCGGGATTAGGAGAGACAGAGCCTGCAGAACAAGCAGAGCAGTCAGAGCCTGGAGAGGGAAAGTGAGAACAGGAGCTCTGTAGGAGCAGCAGCTGAAGGCCAGGGGCTGTGAGCAGAGATATAGCTCGCCCTGGCTGAAGTTACTAAAACCGGACACAGGAGTCCGAGGCTGTGGGGACTGATATATACCCAGCAGCAGAAACCAACCGGCAGGGGATTCCAGGTCCTCTGGCCATAGAAGCCCGGAGGCTCAGTCACAAAGAAGGGACCAGCGCCGCCATCCAGGAGCGGAGGCTAACAGAAGGCCCCAAGTCACCAGCCATGCGGGTGAGCACCATACGGTATACTCAGGGACGTGGGCTACTTGTAACCGCTGACAGCAAGGTAGCCAGGAAGAGTGCAGATAAACGGGGAGGCCTACAACTCCACCTGGCCAGGGGAACTCCTGCTTGCTCGCAGACTTACCAGGCCCCTTATACTAGCCAGTACTCCCGGGAGGGTCTGCCTTGTACCATCAGTAAAGACCCTGAACTGCACCTCACGTCTCTGTGATTCCTTGCTGCACCAGCACCATTAGCACTGGGACCCTCACACCATCACTCCCATCATCTCTCACATTAGCTGCCCTGAGGCAATACTTCTCCCGTGGGGAGTTATCCCATACTCGGCTGCGCAAACAACATCAGCCTCAGCGGTCGGCAGCGCAGCGGCGGTCCCCACTGACCGCAATCCACAGGTGGCGTAGTCGGACATTTGCTATACATTAAGACTGCCACTGGTTTGACCACCCTGGGCACGGACCGGGTCACCGCCACACGGAGACTACAACCCCCAGCATTCTACAACAGTCCCGGTTCCGGGTTCCCCTGCACAACACAGGCCCAGGGAGTGCGTCAGATGCAATTGTCTTCAATGGATAAAATGGCAGCACCCTTTTTAGCCGACTCATGTGAAAAGAAATGCAAATGTTAAAAGTTACTGGATTTAGAGAATTGCTAACATTTCTACACAAATTCGATTTGCATTGAACCAATTTGCTCATCTATAATGTGTGGGCATCTTTAGAGTCATCAGTTAGGAAGCTATGTTGTAGTATAGGGAATAATTTTCCTCTAATTTGAGCAGTAGTTTTTGAGTATGTAGGTGCCATTATACCATTTTAATGATGCCCTATTATGCCAACCATCGATCAAGTGAAAGTTAGAGGCATTCTTTTGTTTCTCATCATTAAACGTAGATGACAAAAGCGTATACTGTTTAAATCCCCAATAACCATTTAAAATCTTGTTTTGTACTCGGTTCCAAAAGACATTTGATTTGTGTCTCTTCAAAATGCATTTTAATGTGAGATGACAGAATCATGTCACCTTCCTTTTCTTCTCCAAGTTACATAAAAAGAGGATTATGCAGATGAGCCTTTTTCACAGTCAAGCTTTAATTAACAAGGTGTTACCTTTTACAATTTGGTAACAGGACAGATGCCTGCAGATGTACAACAAGACAGGAACTGTGCTTAGAATAAGGAAGTGCAGCTCAGGTGTGCTAATTAACCCTGTGCTCCATATAAATGAGGCCAATCTGTTTGGAGAGAAATTAATTAGTACCGTCATTACACTCGAAGAACGAAGCAACTAAGGAGACAATCGCTGTTTAGACTCCAATAAAGGAAACAAAAAAATGTTTTAATACAAATAGTACAAAGAGCAAAACACTGCACATTATAAATGATAATGAGACTACTCAGCAATGCAATGCAAAAAAAGGCATAGCGCATATGTAGCATGAATATAAAATACACACCTCTTCCTGGTGGACCACACCCTTCCTACATAAAAGGGAATGTATTTCTGAAGTAGATGATTATCCATAAAAAGAGCCAATTTTATGTTAGTATATAAATGCATAACTACATATTCTGTCTATATTTCTTATAAATAACAAGGTCTGAATTTGGAGATCTTCAAAACATTGTTTAAAATGTATTCATTTTACTAAAGCCCTAATATGGTCTCATTTTACCAACTGTATTATAGCTACAACTTTCTGACAACGTATGGTTCTGCTAAATGAAAGGGTCTGTTTACACAGACTGACCCGCAGCAAGGTACGACTGCTCCTTTGAATGCCTCTTTAAATAGGCACACAAAGGAGACGACCCGTACTCAGCAATTTATACTAGATCGCTCAGTGCACATAGGCTGCCATTGTTCTCGGCAGTGCAAGTTCTGTTTACACAGGACAATGCACCGCCGAGAATAATGATCTTTTATGCTGTTCAATCGATGAAAAAGTGTTTTGCTTGTTCTTCGGGTGATCGGCAGCCTGTTTACACTGCAAGATAATTGTGAGTATTTAACAATGCATGCTCACGGTTATCATACAGTGTAAGTGTCCCTTTACTTAGGTTACTATAGAACAATATAGTGATCTAAGGTCAGTCAAACCAGATGGTAGTTTAGTTTTTCCAATGTCAATATGGCTATTTATGACCATACACGTCTTGGTTATTTGAAATTGGTCATACAACTTTTTTCATCCATATGCAATTTGTAATTTTTTGTTGGTTTGACTTTTATTTATTTTTACAAGTGCCACTTTTTATGCATTTATACAATTTGCATATTTAATTTCCCAGAGGAGATTGCATGGCGTATATAAGTCTCCTCACTCTGACATGCCAGGCCTCAATTGTCACTCTCCACAAAGAGAAACATTATCCCTTAGATCCCAGTCTTAAGCCTGTCACCTAGCCAAATCAGAGCTCATACTTTGCACTGACGAGGGGCAATACCCCTAAACACTGTGTTTGCAAATTGAGAGCCTGGTTTGGCTTTTATCCTAAGTCATATGGCAAGGCTCCTTAAAGAGTTGATATTGACTTTTAGGATCACTGCTTCCAATAGGTGGCACTAGAGTTCTAGTCCTCTTCCTCTCTGAAGAGACAATTTGCATATTTAATTTCCCTGAGCAGCATGCATGGCGTATATGTCTCCTAACTCTGACATACCAGGCCTGGCTTGTCACTCTCCACAAGGAGAAACGTTATCCCTTAGATCCAACTTTTTATACATACATGAATTTTCATTCTACATTTGCTCTCAGGCTAGATGCAGACGACTGCATAATCTCTCATCCGAGAGAATCGGGTCAATTATGTAAATCACTTATTTATTATTTATTATTGGACCTTTTGGGCTGAAGATTAACTCAAAATCAACTGCAAAACCTACTGCCAGTTTTTAGAAGACACTTTCTTCAAGCAGTGGTACAGGAAAAAGTCTGCATCTTTCAAGAAAACCGTGAGTTTTATTCAGGACAATGCTCCATGGCATGCATTGAAGTACTCCACTGCTTGGCTAGCCGTTACAGACCTTAAAGCGCACCTGTCAGCAGGATTGTGCTCAGTAAACTACATACACTGTCAGGTGGGTGACATTACACTGATTAATATGATACCTTTGTTGATGGAATCCGTCCAGTGGTTCTTTTATAATCTTTATTTTCAGTTCTGTCATAATGAGATGTTCTGGGGTGGGATTTTAGGGAGGGGCTGTAACTGGTGCTCTTGTTATCTATTTGTGGCACCCCAGGGGTCTGGTTTTCCACAGTAATGTAATGTTATGTCTGAGAGCAGGTGGGAGGTCCTTTGGTCAGGGATCCTGTGCATGCCACACCTCCTGCCCAGTCTTGGGAGGGGAAGAACTTCCCCTGTATAAACCCGGGGCTGAGGCAGGGAGAGTAGTCAAGGAGAGTAGAGACAAGAAACAGTCACAGGAAGAAACAGCAGAAGCAATACTACTACAAGTCAGGGGCTGGCAGCTGCAGAGCTCGCCCTGACTGAGAAGCTTTCTTACCGGACCCGGCGTCCGAGGCTGTGGGGACTAACTCTTACCCAGCAGCAGAAGCCGACCGGCAGGGGATTTCAGGTCCTCAGGCCCAGAAACCCGAATGCACGGTCACACGCGTGGGACCAGCACCGCCATCGTGGAGCGGAAGCCATTAGAAGGCCCCGAGTCACCGGCCATACGGGTGAGCACCACACGGTACACTCAGGGACGTGGGCTACTTATATCCGCTTCTAGCAAGGTAGCCAGAAGAGTGCAGTCAGTTTGGGAGGCCTACAACTCCGCCTGGCCAGGGGAGATCCCATCTGCTCAAGGACTGACCAGGCCCCGTTCACTAGCAAGTACTCCGGGAGGGTCTATCGTTGTTACCAGTAAAGACCCTGAATTACACCGCACCGTCTCTGAGTGGTTCCTGCTACCCCCATCATCCATCTGCTGCCCTGAGGCCATACCCCTCCCGTTGGGGGTTATACCATCTACGCTGCACCATCCATCCACCGGCCTCAGCGGACTGTCCTGCAGCGGCAGCTCCATAGCTGCATTCAACGGGTGGCGTAGTCGTCCTACATCTACCGCTGTTACATCGCCGCTCAGTTTGACTCCCTGGGCACGGACCGGGTCACCGCCACGAGACTACAACCCTCAACAGATCCGGCTCCGGGTAAGCTCCCGTGTGCGCAACGCAGCGCGACACATGCCCAGGGGCGCGTCATATTCCTATCTCTGGCCTCTGACAGATCACTGTGCTCTCAGTGACCTGCCTACTGTTTTAAATATTGCCTGTGTAATTTCTGTTCAAAAGTGAAAATTTACATCCCCCAATATGGCCGCCGCGGCCCGCACATGTGCTGTAGCATCTTTTGGTGACCGAGATGCTACTGCGCATGCGCGGGCACCATTTTGCTTCAGGTAAAACAATTTGGGTGCAGCAATATGGCGCCGCACATGAGCAGTAGCATCTCTCTGCGATTGAGAATTGCTACTGTGCAAGCGCGGGCAGCAGGGGCCATATTGTTGCAAGCAAATTTCCTGAAGCAAAATAGCACCCACGCATGCACGGTAGCATCTCTCGGCAATCAAAAGATGCTACTGCGCATGTTCGGGCCGTGGCGGCCATATTGGGGGAAGTAAATTTTCACTTTTGAACAGAAATTACACAGGCAATATTTAAAACAGTAGGCAAATCACTGAAAGCACAGTGACCTGTCAGAAGCCAAAGATAGGCATACATAATGAGAGCACCAGCTACAGCCCCTCCCTAAAGTGTCGCCCCAGAGCACAAGCATATCATTATGGCAGAACTGAAAATAAAGATTATAAAATGATCACTGGATGGATTTCATCAACAAAGATATCATTTTACTAGGTGTAATGGTGCCCACCTGACAGTGTATGTAGTTTACTAAGCACAATCTTGCTGACAGGTGCACTTTAAAGATGAAAGAATAATGACATGACCCCATTCTTCACCTCACCTAAACTCTAGTGAGAACATGTGGACACTTTTTAATGGGAAATTGACTGTGCCTATATTGGTTACTGATATATATATTTTTTTTTTAATGTTAAGTTATTTGGTTATTATTCCCACTTTAACAGATAAAAATAAACAATTGAGATGAGAAATTTTACGTTTTTTACTTAGTTGCATAATGATTCTGCACACTAATAGTTGCCCACTAATTATGCACATATGGATATTCTCCTAAGAAAGGCAAAACCTCACGTCTACTTTTTAAATATTCAATTTTCAGGTTTATTAACCTTTTGGATCAACCGACAGCAATTTAGTTGTTCAATAATAAAATAAATCATTAAAAATACAAATTGCCTAATAATTTTGCATACAGTATATTGTATGTCTGTATAGAAAAATGACCCCAGAGGTGTTCATAACCTTTTAGGCTCCTTCTTATGATCATATTTTCCAAGGTAAAATGTTTATTTTTTTGTAAGAAAATAAAAAAATATTTTTAATGGTATTATTTTACTTAATTTTTTATTTAATATATTTATTTTGTACATGTGTACTTGGAGAAGTCCATTGGATTAACATCATAAACAAGAACACTATAGCATGCTGCATTAAAAAAAAATGGCTGCTTAAACACTAAACTACACAACAGTTCACAAACCAAAAAGCACTTTTTATATTTTCATTATGACTTTAAATTAACATCTGGTTGCAGCAGTTTTAGCCCTCAAATATTATTAAAAAATTCTTTGAAAAATGTGATTTTTAAAAAAAAATAAAAATAAATTATGAAACTAACCTTATAGAGGGATTAGTTTGCAGCTTTATATATAAACCGTATATAAGCGGATATAAGCCGACCCTAATATAAGCCAAGGCACCTAATTTTACCACAAAAAAACAGGGAAAACTTATTGACTCAAGTATAAGCCTAGGATGGGAAATGCAGCAGCTACTGTAAATTTCCCCATCCTGGTAAGCATTGCCCCCTCATCCCCAATCCTGGTATGCATGGCCCCCTCATCCCCAATCATGGTATGCATGGCCCCTCATCCCCATTCCTAGTATGCATGGCCCCCTCATCCCCATTCCTAGTATGCATGGCCCCCTTATCCCCAATCCTGGTATGCATGGCCCCCTCATCACCAATCCTGGTATGCATGGCCCCCTCATCACCAATCCTGGTATGCATGACCCCCTCATCACCAATCCTGGTATGCATGGCCCCCTCATCCGCAATCCTGGTATGTATGACCACCCCCTATCCTGGTATACATGGCCCCCCATCACTGCACATATGAAAAAAATAAACACTTCTACTCACCTTCCTTCCCTCTGCTCCAGCGCTGCATCCTGTTCTGACAGCAGCTGATCTCAGCTTCTGAGCAGCTCATGACATCACTGCCATGCGCCCTCAGATGCTGAGATGAGCTTCAGAGATATTCACTCCTCTCCATGTCGGGACTATGGGCGTGGAGAGGAGTGAATATTCATTTTCCTTAATAGCACACACTGTCAGCAGCGGCCGCAGCTCCTGCTGCTGCTCAGCGATCCTGTGTGCCAGTTACTAAAGAGAATAAATATTCACTCCTCTCCACGCCTATGGAAATGGAGAAGAGTGAATATTCATACTCTCTAATAGCAGGCACAGAGGATAGCTGAGCCGCAGCAGGAAGCTGGCAGCTGCGACTGATACTGCACGCGCTATTAAAGAAAATGAACATTCACTCCTCTCCACTCCCATGGGCGTGGAGAAGAATGCATATTCATCTTTTTTAGCAACGGGCACATGTGGTAGCTGCAGCAGTCGGCTATGGTCTGTGCACCGCTCCTCTGCCTCTACCCCCCACCACCCTCCACAGTCAGAGTATACTATAATATAAATATATGCTCAAGTATAAGACGAGGGGGGCTTTTACAGCCTAAAAAATGTGCTGAAAAAGTCGGCTTAGGCTAAGTGCCCACGAAGCAGAAATGCTCCAGATTTTTTATGCATTTCCCTGGCAGGAAAAACGCATGCGGATTTTACATGTGTTTTTCCTGCCAGGTAGAAGCGTTTGTCAAGCGTTTTTGCATGCATTTTCGCATGGTAAAAAATAAGAAAATAAACATTATACTGACCTTCTGATGGCCCACGGTCAGGGCCGGCGTCAGCACCCGGGCAAGTGCCGGGGCCCTGAGAAGGTGGGGGGGCCCACTCGCCGTCGGGCACCCTGCCGCGCATTGGGACCCGTGAGCGGTGCGGTGTAAGCGCCCGCTCCCCCCCGCTTGCTCAGGGCCCTGGCAGCCGGCGAAACAATACTTACCTCTCCCCGTGTCACCGCAGCAGGTCCGGTCTCTTCCCCGTCCTCTGACTGTGACGTCTCAGGTCAGAGGGCGCGGTGCCGTCATTCCACCACGCTCTCTCCTGAGCCATCACAGCGCAGAGCGGGAAGACGCAGGCGATGCAGGAGTCCAGAGCAGTGGCAGCAGGTGAGGAGTGAGGTGAGTATTTGATTTTTTTTTTTAATGTATGGAGGCATGGGGCATTATATTGGGGGGGTGACATCCTGCATGGGGCATTAAAAGGGGGGCAGTGACATACTGCATAGGGCATTATAAGGGAGGAGGGGTGACATCCTGCATGGGGCATTATAAGGGAGGGGGGGTGACATACTGCATGGGGCATTAAAAGGGGGGGAAGTGACATCCTGCATGGGGCATTATACGGGGGAAGAAGTGACATCATGCATGGGGCATTATAAGGGAGGGGGGGTGTGACATCCTGCATGGGGCATTATATGGGGGGGAGTGACATCCTGCATGTGGCATTATAAGGGAGGGGGGTGTGACATCCTGCATGGGGCATTATAAGGGGGGGTGACATCCTGCATGGGGCAAATGTAAGGGGGGGTGACATCCTGCATGGGGAATTATAAGGGGGGAACAGCCTAAATGGGGCATTATAAGGGGAGAACAGCCTGCGTGGAGCATTATGTGGGGGGAACAGCCTGCATGAGACATTATATGGGGGAAACAGCCTGCATGGAGCATTTTGTGGGGGCACAGCCTGCATGGAGCGTTATATGGGGGCCAGTATCCTGTATGGAGCGTTATATGGGGGCCAGTATCCTGTATGGAGCATTTTATGGGGGCCAGTATTCTGTATGGAGCAATTTTACAATAGATCCATCATGTAATGTAAGAAGTGAAATCTTTGGAATTGTACTATACATATATATTTCTCTGTGTATCTGTGCATCATGAATAGTTGTATGTGTTACAGGGGCCCACTGAGACTCTTTTGCCCAGGGCCCACAAAAACCTGGAGCCGGCCCTGCCCACGGTCTTCTCTCCGGTGCGTCCTGGCTCCCCGGTGGTTTGCGGTGGTGTAAAAGGACCTTCCATGACGTCATTTAGTCATATGACAGGTCATTCGACTGCCGATGTCAGCGGTCGCATGACAGGTCACATGACTAAATGACGTCATGGAAGGTCCTTTAACACCATTGCGAGCCACCGGGAAGCCAGGACGCACCGGAGAGAAGACCACGGGCCATCAGAAGGTGAGTATAATGTTTATTTTTTATTTTAAATTCTTTTTTTTAACAGGTACTATGGTACCCGGGTCTGGAGGAGAGTCTCCTTTTCTCCAGACCCGGGTACCATCCGCACATTGAATCGCTTAATATCCGCATGTGCACATGTAGTCATGCGGATATTAACAGATTCAATGCAAGTCAATGGCGGCAATTACACCGCGTTTCCACAAAAATAATGGACATGCTGCGGATTTTTCCGTAATGATAATCCGCAGTGGAAATTTCCGCAGCATGTGCACAGCACATGTGGATTATCATTGGGGACCATGCGGCACATATTACCAAGCATTTTTTAAGCGTTTTCACTGCAGAAATTCCGCGGCAAAGACGCTTGAAAAACGCCTAGTGGGCACACAGCCTTATACACGAGTATATACGGTACCTAAAAGTTAACTGCTCAGGAACTAACTGTGGTTTTTGGTTAAATTTGGGGGTAAGTATGCTAAATGAAAACTGTTAATTTATTTCAGTCCCTCTGATTTTCTATTCTTATAGGTCTATTTTAAAGGTAGATTAAAATATCTTGAAAGAAAAAAGAATGATTGTATAATTTCAGGATTTGATGCTGCGACAAAATTCGCTTCATTTTAATATGTGAGAATGGTGGAAAAAAATCATGACATGTTCTATCACACGAGATGCATTCTCCCCTTAGAGCATGGGTCTAAAAAGAAGACAATACCTCCCTGAGGCACCATATGGTAGCACATACAGTGCCTCAATTTATATGAGCTTTAAATCTTGGCACGTTATCGCTGGAGCCAGATAAACAGTGACCAGCGGGGGAAGGTTGGAGCGCCAACATTAGAACTTCAGGGGGATTTAAATGTTCTTTTATTTTTTTATCTCGTTTTCCCCTGAAAAAAAATTTCAGGAACTCGAAAAACACCTTTAAAGTAAGACATTCTTGACATGTTCTCATAAATAGGCTACATTAGTAAATCATGAATTTGTCTTTTTACTACAACATAGAAAAATGCCAACATGTAAATACAACAGATTCCAAAGTATTGCAAAACTGAAGTGGTGACATCAACTAAAAAAAAATTCTATGAAAAACATAGAGGAAGTTATTGTGAGCTGAGGTTTCGGAACTTGTGACTGGAAAAGCTTTGAGTACTTAACATTTTTGAGCTGCCAGGTATGATTGTAATTGATGATCATTTAGCTGGTGGAGATTGTTAACAATGAGAACTGGCTATTTCCTATTACCATACTGTAAATGTGATGCATTTGGCTAAACCGTATCCTGTCTCTGTGTCAGCTCCTTCATGATTTACAACAGCAATGACATGATAATCACAGCTTGTCATGATACAACACAGTTCTCAATGAGTTCCTTGCAGACTTGATGGGCCTGTTTTTAGTGCCCAACACCTGTTTGAGATAATGATGTTCATAGGCACGTCCAGACAGAGTTGGGCAATAAAAATAACCTAGTCAGGCTGGCAATTATAATTTAGAGTTTCTCATTTTTTTCCTTTATTCCATGAATATCGTTTGTCTATGTATATATTTACAAATTTTTACCCAATATTTTTAAATTATTATATATAAAGAGTGAAAAAGAGTAACTTTTGTTTGTTTGTACCATACAAAACTCTCAGGTTGATAACTGTGTATCTTTAGATTCTTTACATGCAAGGATATTGAATGAGTATATATATAATAAACAGGGGCGTATGTAATGCAGGTGCTGGAATGCAACGCACAGAGACACAAGGCAAGGACAGTCAGGGAAGATTATAAACAATTTATATATATATATATATATATATATATATATATATATAACAGGTATTCTGAATAAGGGGATAACAACAAGGGTATTGAACGGTAATTTGAAATATTAGCAAAATACGAAGTCTCTCAAAGTAATGTGGTGCACCCAGCCAGGGAGTCACCACGTCAGTTCTTTATCTCTGTATATGGCCCTAGCGGGGGTCACCGGTTATTCCCGCTAGGCCGAAAGTCTTTTCCGGACAAAATCAATTAAAGCAAGTTTAGCTTCTTCCACCCCAACTGTTCCCCTCCCAACCTGAGTACCTAAACCCAACTGGCCCCGGTACCAGGAGTGAACAGTAGAAGTGACGGCCCTGTTCACGTATGCAGCTCTTCTGCTTCCACTGGCGTGACTTTCCTGGCTCAGCAGTCTCCCACCTCCTCTCTTCTTTGCTGTTGGGTGCAGTCTCTCAAGCCGTGGATAGGGGGGTCCAGACCTCGGCGGGCGACGTCAGGTTCCGCAAACTCACTCAGCATCGCAAGCAGGTTCCGACTCTCCTCAGTAGGCACAGCACTCGGGTCACATCTGTGAGGGATCCGGAGCTCATCCACCGGCACCCGGCTGTGGCACCTCGCAGGCCTCCAGCTTAGGCCTGCCATGCGGGGCTTCTCAGCACGCAAGGAGCACGTCTGCTCCTCTCTGCTGCTTGGCGCTAAAAACTCCCCAGGCTTGGCGCGCTGGCCTCTTATCTCCAGGAACTCCTTCCTGGAAGTCACCTGACCGGGTCCAGCGTCTAAATCTGCTCTCCCTTCAATTTCTCTTGTATATCTTGGTTCCGCTTGACTGTGTCTGACCAGCAGATGGCAGTCTCTCTCCATCTTTGAAGCATCATGTAAGAGTTCTCTTAAAGGCTCTCTCGCCTCCACTACACGTACATATCATTAGTGCAACCAGGGGCCCAAGAGGTAAGGGGTCCACTACCACCTCCAAAGCTGATGGAATTCTGCATTATGATGAACTATTACACTGCAAAGGGCTCATGTATTCTTCTTGCACAGGGTCTCTCTTCTGTCTGTGTCCGCCAGTGATTACTCCTTCCTAACAGGGTGGGTGTCAGCTGGGTTATACTTAAATCTAGCTATGATCATTTCTGTTTAATCACTTAGATGCTACAGTCCTTCTCCACAGTGGCAATTAAATGGTTCAATACTGGGGTTGGTGGGGCGTTCACCATATTGGCCGTGGCTTCCACCACCTTGCCCACAATGTAATTGTGGGGTGGTGCACACCTCAAGAAAATATTTATAAAAATAAAAAAGTAAAAGTTTAAGTCTTCTGTGCTTTTTACATTGAGAAAAATAGAAAAATAGACATATTTAGCATCACCGACCTATCAAAATATTAAGTTATTTAACCCATATAGTAAATATCAAAAAAGAAAAAGAGAAATGCTAGAAATGATGATTTTTGTCACCCCACCTCTCTGAAAGAATGCAATAAAAAGCTACAGATTGCCTTGGCAAAAAAAAACCTTTCATATAACTCCATTGACAGAAAAATAAAAAGTTTGTGGACACAAACCAATTTATTTTACAAAGTTCTAAAATTCTTATAACCAGTTAATAATAAAGAAAAACCATGTATGTTTGGTATTGCCATAATCATGATGATCTGCGGAATTATGTTCCTAGGTAATTTTTACATCACATTGAATGCAGTAAAAATTAAACCCAAATTTTTTTACTGTTTCAGTTTACTTTGATTTTTGCCTGTTTTTCAGTACAAAAAACAAGGCTTCATAAGGCTTTGGCAGCAGAAAACAAAAAAAAGTTATGTTTCTTAGAAGAAGGGAAGGAAAAAAATTACAGCACAAAAATTAAAATTGACTCCAACGAGAGGGGCTTATTGTCCAAAAAAGACACAATTATATGTATAAAAGCCAGCCCCTTCTCATATCTACTCAATCCTCCTCCTCCAAAACCAGCTTCTCCGCCATTACGGAAGGTCAACTTTCCTCCTTACTCTCCAAGTCACAACTCACAACCTGTGAACTTGACCCTATCCCATCCCACCTCATCCCTAACCTTACTATAGTCTTCATCCCAACTATAGCCCACCTCTTCAACCTGTCACTAACAACTGGTGTCTTCCCCTCATGCTTCAAACATGCCTCGATCACACCCATCCTCAAAAAACCATCCATTGACCCATCCTCTCTGACTAGCTATCGCCCCATATCACTTCTCCCCTATGCCTCAAAACTACTGGAACAACAAGTCCACTCTGAACTGTCCTCCCACCTCTCCTCCTGCTCCCTCTTTGACCGCCTACAATCTGGTTTCCGACCGCACCATTCTACTGAAACTGCCCTGACTAAAGTCACCAACGACTTACTAACTGCCAAATTCAAGCCACACTATTCTGTCCTTCTCCCCCTGCACCTGACATCTGCCTTCGACACAGTGGACCATTCCCTCTTATTACAGATTCTCTTATCTCTTGACATCAAAGACTTGGCCCTATCTTGGATCTCCTCATACTTAACAGACAGGACCTTCAGGGTTTCTCACTCACACACCACCTCCTCATCTCGCCCCCTATCTGTCGGTGTCCCCCAAGGTTCAGTCCTAGGACCTCTGCTCTTCTCAATCTACACCCTCGGCCACGGACAGCTCAAAGAGTCCCACTGCTTTTAGTATCATCTCTATGCTGACGACACACAGATTTATCTCTCTGGACCTGATATCACCTCCTTACTAACTAGAATCCCACAATGTCTGCCAGCTATCTCATCCTTCTTCTCTGGTAGATTTCTAAAACTTAATATGGATAAAACTGAATTCATCATCATTCCCCCATCTCACTCAGCCCCCCCCCATCTGACCTATCCATCAAAATCAATGGCTGTCCACTTTCCCGAGTCCCACAAGCTTGCTGCCTCGTTTTAACACTGGACTCTGACCTCTCCTTCAAACCACATATCCAAGCCCTTTCCACTTCCTGCCGACTCCAACTCAAAAACATCTCTCGGATCCGCACATTCCTCAACCACGAATCTGCAAAAACACTAGTACACGCCCTTATCATCTCCTGCCTCGTCTACTGCAACCTCCTGCTCTGTGTCCTTCCCTCTAACACTCTCGCACCCCTCCAATCTATCCTAAACTCTGCTGCCTGACTAATCTACCTGTCCCCCCACTATTCCCCAGCCTCTCCTCTCTGTCAATCCCTTCACTGGCTCCCCATTGCCCAGAGACTCCAGTTCAAAACCCTAACCATGGCATACAAAGCCACCCACAACCTGTCTCCTCCATACATCTGTGACCTAGTCTCCCGGTACATACCTACACGCAACCTACGATCCTCACAAGATCTCCTTCTCTACTCCCCTCTTATCTCCTCTTCCCATAATCGCATACAAGATTTCTCCCGTGCATCCCCCCTACTCTGGAACTCTCTACCCCAACATATCAAACTCTTGCCTACCGTGGAAACCTTCAAAAGGAATCTGAAGACCCACCTCTTTCGACAAGCCTGCAACCTGCAGTAACCTTCGCTGCACGTCCAGCTCTACCCTCACCTACTGTATCCTCACCTATCCCTTGTAGACTATGAGCCCTTGCGGGCAGGGTCCTCTCTCTTTCTGTGCCAGTTTGCCATTGCGTTTTTGTTCAAGATTTCTGTAATTGTTTTTGCTATGTATACCCCCTTTTTCACATGTAAAGCGCCATGGAATAAATGGCGCTATAATAATAAATAATAATAATAAAAGCATAGGCACAAAAAGAAAAGCAAGCGGCCATAAATTTTAATGTAAAAGCCTTGTTCCCAAAATTTATGGGGACTTTTAATCAACACCCCCCCAAACCATCCAGCCCTTCCTAGGAATGCACCAACCCTCCTAATAACGTATACCAAAAGGACAAACTTCTCTCATATTTGGCCATAAAGTAAAGACTAAACAAAAATCTAGGAAGTCAGTTGGATAATTGAAGCGAGCGCTTGATTAATAATCTCCTGTAATTGAGCACATGGTGTGATGTAAGGGCAACCTGATGGTCAGATGAAAAACCGAGGACTGAAATTTTACTTACAGTGGGGAAAATAAGTATGTGATACACTGCCGATTTTGCACGTTTTCTCACCTACAAAGAATGGAGAGGTCTGTAATTTTTATCGTAGGTACACTTCAACTGTGAGAGGCGGAATCTAAAAATAAAAACCAGAAAATCGCATTGTATGATTTTTAAATAATTAAATTGCATTTTATTGCACAAAATAAATATTTGATCACCTATCAACCAGCAAGAATTCTGGCTCTCACAGACCTGTTAGTTTTTCTTTAAGAAGCCTTCCTACTCTACACTCATTACCTGTATTAATTGCACCTGTTTTAACTTGTTACCTGTATAAAAGACACCTGTCCACACCCTCAATCAATCACGCTCCAACCTCTCCATCCTGGCCAAGACCAAAGAGCTGTTTAAGGACACCAGGGACAAAATGATAGACCCTATAGGCTCAGATAGGCTACAGGACAATAGGCAAGCAGCTTAGGTGAGAAGGCAACAACTGTTGGCATAATTATTAAAAAATGGAAGAAACACAAGATTACTGTCAATTTTCCTCGGCCTGGGGCTACATGCAAGATCTCGCCTCATGGGGTAACGATGATTCTGAGAAAGGTCAGTAATCAGCCCAGAACTACATAGGAGGACCTGGTCAATGACCTGAAGAGAACTGGGACCACAGTATCAAACATTAACGTTAGTAACACACTACACCGTCATGGATTAAAATCCTGCAGGTCTCGCAAGGTCCTCCTGCTCACACCAGCACATGTCCAGGCCCATTTGAAGTTCATCAATCACCATCTAGATGATCCAGAGGAGGCATGGTAGAAGATCATGTGGTCAGATGAGACCAAAATAGAACTATTTGATATCAACTCCACTCGCCATGTTTGGAGTAAGAAGAAGGATGAGTACAACCCCAAGAACACTGTCCCAACCATGAAGCATGGGAGAAACATCATACTTTGGGGGTGATTTTCTGCAAAGGGGACAGGAAATCTGCACCATATTGAAGGGAGGATGGATGGGGTCATGTAACTCAAGATTTTGGCAAACAACCGCCTTCTCTCAGTAAGAGCATTGAAGATGGATTGTGGCTGGGTCTTCCAGCATGACAATGACCCAAAACACACAGCCAGGGAAACTAAGGAGTGGCTTCGTAAGAAGCATTTCAAGGTCCTGGCGTGGCCTAGACAGTCTCCAGACCAGAACCCAATAGAAAATCTTTGGAGGAATCTGAAACTCAATGTTGCACAGCGACAGCTGTGAAACCTGAAAGATCTGGAGAAGATCTCTATGGAGGAGTGAGCTAAAATTCCTGCTGCAGTGTGTGCAAACTTGATCAAGAACTACAGGAAACGTCTGACTTCTGTAATTGCAAACAAAGGTTTCTGTACTAAATTTTAACCTCTGTTTTTATATTGCATCAAATACTCATTTCATGCAATAAAATGCAAATTAATTATGTAAAAATCATACAATGTAATTTTCTGAATTTGTTTAGATTCTGTCTCTCACAGTTGAAGTGTACCTACGATAAAAATTACAGACCTCTCCATTCTTTGTAGGTGGGAAAACTTGCAAAATCGTCAGTGTATCAAATACTTATTTTCCCAACTGTATATGTGGATAGGACTATGTAATTGTTTAAAAATAACCATTGTAAAATATAGCGTTTTTTACACTTATCCAACTCTAGTTTGGGAACCTGCACTAGCACCCGTGGAATCTCCATGCCTAAATGCCATGATTTCCCTACTACATTTGCAGATGCTATATACCAGTATCTATTACCTATATGGTCCCATTGTCAAAAAGGTTATATGTTTAATTTTTACTAGATACCATTGACCCCATGAAGAAGCGATGTACTTAAATGTGAAACATGCATCAGAGAATAACAGTGGACATCTCTGTGGCACTATACACTATGTGTAAGACCGGTAATGCGTATTGTTACATGATATTTGATTTTTTTGCAGATCAGTTTGCTACATGATTGACTGAGATTTTATGACAGCCCTATTTTGTTTGTTAGCCTAGATTTTGCTACCTTCATTATCTGGTTGTCATCTTATTTATTAGCTGTGTTTATCTATTGTTATTTTAATCATGCACAATAACCTTAATGTAGGTTGTTAATTAGCTTACTTACTCCTTTGTATAAGTCTTTACTGATCTAAGGAATAGAATAAAAAAAGAAAAAGGGGAATAGCTATCTCACCGTTCCATGAATAGTGTGCACACCAAAGACTTACACCATAGGGTAGGTTAACCGTAGGTTAGTTTATTTCACTGTGCCATGATACCGTAGTCTGGAATCTGAATTAGAATGTATTTTAGATCAGAGTCGAATTGCATGATTGAGTGGATCAGAAGACATACATAAGACATACATGATATAAGACTATGATATTACATAGTCAGCAAAAACCAACTGTACAGTTGGTTTTTACATTTGAGAAAGATGCCAGTCCGGCATGGAAACCCATGTTACTTCTTAATATTATTAGTCCAAGGATCTTCATTTCAATTAGCGCAGCCTAAACTGTGAATTGTCTTTACTTTCAACTCTATATTTTGCAAACTGCCTTTTAAGAGGAGGAGAAGAGGACTTGAACTCTAGCAGCAAATATTGGATGTAGCAATGTTCAAAATCAATATCGACCCTTGAACGAGCTTTGCTACATGACTTAGGATAAGAGCCAAACCAGAAACTCCATTTGCAGACACGTGTTTCAGGGTAATTGAAGCAGGAGTTCTGATTTCACTAGGTAAGAGGCCTCTGCCTGGAGTTTTAAGGGGGAACGTTTCTCCTAAGTCATGTGGCTAGACTTGATAAAGGGTCAATATTGATTTTTGGGACTGATACATCCAATAGGTGGTCCTGCAGTTCAAATTCTCTTCCTCTCTGAAGAAGACCCATGACGTAAGTTTACATCATGGGCCATGTCCCTGCCTTTGATGCTGGCTCACATGCTGAGCTGGCATCTTTCCTCATACTTGATGGCTGATTTAATCGGAGATCCACCCACGGCTGTTAACCAGTTAAATGCCACTGTCAATCACTGACAGCAGCATTTAATACGTGTTGGCTGAAAGCGCATCACAAATCCCACCCATAGGCGCCCCTGTCACGTGATCGCGCGACTGTGACTGATTTTCATGAAAGCCGGTGTTTGCAGAAGACCCCGTTGCCTGTCATCATGATCCTCCTGTGAACGTTCATTGGAGATCGTGATTTTTGCTATACATTGCAGTGCTGAAGCACTGCTATGTATAGCACAGGCTAATGGACAATTGCAGCTTCAAGTTTCCTAAAGAGACTATTAAATAAAGTAAAAAAAATATATATATATATATATTTATATAAATATATAAAAAAAATACATAAAAGCAATAAAAAAATACACATATTTGGTATCACTGCATTCATAAAAGTCCGATCTATCAAGATATAAAATAAATTAATTAGATAGGTAAACAGCATAACGAGAAAAAAATCAAAACGCCAGAATTACTGTTTTTGTTTCGCTGCAATATTGCAATAAAATGCAATAAAAGGTGATCAAAACATTGCATCAACCCCAAAATGGTATCAATAAAAACATCCTCTCGGGACGCAAAAAATAAGCCATCACACAGCACTTTATCCTAAAAAATGGAAACGCCACGGGTCTCATAAAATGGTAACAAATATGAAAACTTTTTTTCATACAAATTTCTGTCATTTTTTTTCACCACTTAAATAAAAAATAACCTATACATGTTTGGTATCGGTGTACTAATACTGACCTGGGGAATCATATTGCCAAGTCAGTTTTGCCATATAGTGAACATAGTAAATAAAAAAACAATTGCAAAATTGCACTTTTTTTTGCAATTTCACCGCACTTGCATTTTTCCCCATTTTCCGGTACACTTTGTCGTAAAATCAATGGTATCATTCAAATAATGTAACTTGATCAGTCATTACCAAAATTCTCAATTCTGAAGTAAAATCTGTATTCAGTGAAGACACTTTCCCATTACTGAGATAGGAGATGGCAGTTGCTACAGATACAATTCTATGTAGATGGAAGGAGGGAGGAGCTGAAGGCAGAGTTCCTCCCTCCTCTTCCCTCTCCCATATACACAGAATCTCATCAATAGCAGCTCTCATCTCCTATCTCAGTAATGGGAAAGTCTGTCTTCATTGAATACAGATTTTACTTCAGAATTGAGAATTTTGATAATGACTGATCAATTTTGGCAGAGAAAGAAGCAGATTTCTCTGATAAGATATATAACAAAGTTGCTTATTTTCATGTGTACCATTGATTTATGAAATAAAAATGTAAACATAATGACTGTTACACCCCATCACCTCGGACAACTTTCCGTTTTTCATTTTCATTTTTTCCTCCCCTTCTTTCAAAAGTCAACTTTTTTATTTTTCCATCAATATAGCCAATTTTCATGTGTACTATTGATTTATAAAATAAGAATTAAAACGACAATTACTCTTTAATCCCTCCATGACCTTGGACGTATCCATACGTCCAGGTTGGTAAGTACTTACCGACCTTGGACGTAGGTGTGGATATGTCCAGGTGATTTTGCGTCACTGGAGCTTTGCACGTACGATCACCGCTAGGTGTTCAGCGATTCTCACAGCTGACACACGGCTCTTTAACCCTCTCGGCACTTTAACCCCCTAAATGCTGCGATCAATATCGATCACAGCATTTAGAAGACAGGTAGAGGGAGGGAGCCCCCTCTGCCCGCCGACTGGCAGAGGGGGCCCGATCATTGCCATAGTGATCCGATGACATCATGATGATGACTCGCCCCCTGGGCCGTGGGGCACTCAGAGCCGGGCAATAGGGAGACGATGGGGATAGTAGTGGCAACCCGGTCCATGGCTCAGGGTGGTCAGACCAATGGTAGTCTGCTATGTGCTGTTCATGTTGTCCGACTACGCCACCCGTGGATTGCGGTTATTATGGACCACCGCTGCAAGGTAATCCCCTGAGGCTGATGGTGTACACAGCTGAGGTTGTTTAACTCCCCACGGGAAGAGTGTAGCCCCAGGGTTGTGCAATAGATGATGGGGGTGATGGTGCAGGGAGTCCCAGTACCGGTAGTGCTGGAGAAGCGAGAAAGTACACAGACAACGTACTGCAGTCCAATGTCTTTTAATCACAGTTCATGTGCTCCGGGTCACTTCTGTACAGGTAGTGACCGCCCAAGCCGTGCTGCGTCCACCAGGTGAGGGGCTCGGTCAACTCCCAGGCAGTTCAGAAGTCTGGCTCAGGACCCCCTTTTGTCCTTTCTCTGGCCTGCCTCACCAGTGACCCACTTTTGTCCAGCTGCCGCGGATCTGCGCGGGTAAACGTGGGCCCCGTTCCCCGCTGTCCTATATGGTGCCTTCCTAGCAGGTTTGATGAGGTGTCGCACCAATAAATGATCACGACCTCTGGTCTTTGGCTGAGGGTAGTTTCTCCTCCACCAACTTGGGATCCGGTACCCTTAATCTGCCTGACCCTTCACCCGGTATTCTCATGGGTTCTTAGGGTCCCTTCCACCTTCTTGCTCCTGAGCCCTTCTGTTTCTCTATCTCTCCTCCTCCTTTTCTGTTCCTTCTTCTCCTGTTCCTTTCTTGGCCTCTTCTCTAGGCCCACTCCTGAGCAGAGCTCCTACAGAGCCTCTGCTCCCTGTCTTCTCCTCTGACTGAACTTCTCCTAGAACTAAGATGGTGCCCACCTTTTATACCTCCTTCTAAAACATGAGCCCAGGTGACCAGCAACCAATGGGCTCCTACCTACACTCAGGAACCATCCCCTCCTGCTCCTACATCACTGGGTTTTCCTCCCCCCTCCCCACTCCAGCCAGGGACATAGTCTGTCGTGCCTGAATACTAATGGGAGCACCGTTGAGCTGTCCATCGGAAATGGGGTGTGTGTGCTGTATGCAGCTACCTGAGCCCTGATCCATACTCCATCCTTACCCGGGAGTGGAATATCACACCTCTGGCAGAGGTGCAATACCCCTGTAGCGGCCGAACCCTCGGGGCGCTACAATGACATCTAGGTCACTAGGCATTAGCCAGTTAAATCATGTGCAGTGCATGATATAACTAACCTGTGTCTGCAGCACTGACAAGTTATGAAGCATAGCAATGCTCCTGCGATCAGACTGTAAAAAGTGGAACTAAGTAAAAACGGAAAAAAAAAGTTGTAAAAATATTTTTACCAAAATCACAAAATAATTAAAAAAAATATATTGTACCCATAAATAAATATTTTTATGCAAATAAATAAATGAACAATAAAAGTACCCATTTGTTATCACCGCATAAGGAATGACCCGACCTATAAAACTGTCCCTCTAGTTAGCCCTTTTAGTGAACACCTTAAGAAAAAAAAATGAGGCAAAAAACAATGCTTTATTATCATACTGCCGAACTGAAAGTGGAATAGAACACGACCAAAAAGACAAATGTAAATAAAAATAGCATCTCTGAAAACGTCATCTTGTCCCGCAAAAAACAAGCCACAACACAGCTCCATCAGCGGAAAAATAAAAAAGTTATAGCTCTCAGAATAAAGAGATGCAAAAATAATTATTTTTTCTAGAAAAATAGTTTATATTGTGTAAAAGAGCCAAACCATAAAAAAATTATATAAATGTAGTATCACTGTAATCGTACTGACCCGAAGAATAAAGCTGTCCTATCAATTTTACCACACACGGAACGGCATAAAAAAAACAATTCCTTAATTACAGGTTTTTGTTCATTCTGCCTCCCAAAAATCTGAATATAAAGCAATCAAAAAATGTCATGTGCTCAAAAATGGTGCCAATAAAAACATCAACTTGTCCCACAAAAAACAAGCCCTCACAAGACTATGTCGCCCGAAATATGGAAAAATTATAGCAATCAAAATATGGTAATGCAAAAACAAGGTTTTTTAATAAAAAGCGTCTTTTAGTGTTTGACAGCAGCAAAACATAAAAAATCAATATAAATCTGGTATCGCTGTAATCGCACTGACCTGAAAAATGAAATCGCCTAATCACTTATACCGCATGTAGAACGTAAAAAAATAAATAAAACCAATTCTTCACCTTCTGTTGATTTGTTCATTCTGCCCCCCAAAAATCACAATAAGGCTCGATACACATTTATTCTGCACTCTACACTGAGCGCTTACACCGGGGTTTCTATGTAAATCTCTGAAATACGTGATTCAGACAGAACCCTCGATGGAAGATTCCCTATAATGAGGCATATGGAAACACTGTGGACGCCGTCTGGCCTTTGATCCGGCAGTGTCCGTCTTTTTAGACGTGCATAAAAGTGCGATTTTCTACAGTTTTCTGCACATCAGAAAAGAAGGACGCCGTTGAACCGAGGCCAGACGGAGTCTAGAGTAACTCTGTTGCCTCATTATAGTGATTGGATCCCTCGGGGGTTTCATCTGAATCACGTCACTTGGAGATTTAGGTGGAAACCCCGATCTAAGTGCTTAGCGAAGAGCACAGGATAAGTGTGATCCAAAATGTTATGTAAAATGTTCCCAAAAAAAGCTTCAAATCAATCCACAAAAAAACAAGTTCCCACTCAGGTCTGTCATCTGTTAGCGGAAATATAAGGGGCTCTGGAAAAGTTAAATGGCTCCTCGCCCCCCAAAAGAAATTCAGCAAATTCTGCGCTCCAAAAACCTTAGTGTGCCTAAACAACATTTAGCAGCCACATGTCTGGCATTTCAGTAGCAATGAGAGCCTGCCTAATTTACAGGTGCGTGTCTCCAGAAGCACAAGCTGGGCACTACAAAGTACTGGTCACTACAACATACTGGTCACTACAACGAACTGGGGATTGCGATGTACTGGTCACTATAACGCACTGGGCATGACAATGGCAGTTTGCAATTTTCACTCAGCAATATCCACTGCTTCTTGTTTCTGGAGAACACCCCATGAAGTCAAAGTCATCACTACACCTGCAGATAAATTCCCAAAGGGGTATAATTTCCAAAATGGGGTCACTTGAGGGGGGATAATGCTCATCTAGCACTTAGTGGCTCTGTATATGGAGTCCAAACTATTCTAGGAAAATCTGCGCTCCCGGAGGCAAATTGTGCTCTGTCCCTCCGAAATCTTGCCATATGGCTAAGCAGTACTGTACAGCCACATATGGGGTATTTCTACATTCAGCGGAAATTGTGGGACACATTTTGGTGCCATTTTTACCAATTTCCCTGTGTGAAAATGTAAAACCTGGGTCTAAAACTAAATTTTTGTGGTGATAATGTAATTATTTTTTCTTCACTGCCCAATGGCATACGGTTCTGTAACACACCTGTGGTGTCAATATGATTACTGCACCCCTAGATTAATTCATTGAGAGGTGTACTTTGTAAAATGGGGTCACTTATGGGGGGTTCTGCTTTTCTGGCACCTCAGAGGCTCTCCTAATCATGGCACCAGCAAACCATTACAGTAAAATCAGCACTATTATATGGATGTCCTTCCCTTCTGAGCTTTGCACTGTGCTTGAAAAGTATTTCCTCATTACATGAAGGTTATTGGCGCACTCAGGAGAAATTTTTACAACAAACTGAGGTAAATTTTTTCCTACTAACCCTTAGAAAAATTAAAAACTTAGGGCGAAAACAACATTTTAGTGGTAAAAATGTCATTATTCTTTCTTCGCCGCTCAAGGATATAAAATTCTGTGAGGCACAAGTGGCGTCAATATACCTAGATTAAATCATTGGTGGAAGTAGTTTGTAAAATGAGGTCATTTATGGGGGTTTCTGTTGTTATGGCACCTCATGGGCTCTGCCAATGTGTTATGGCACCCTCAAACTAGTCCAGCAAAATCTGAACTCTAATATGGCGCTTCTTCCCTTCTGAGATTTGCACTGTGCCTCAAAAGTAGTTTTTGACCACATATGGACTATTGGTGTATTCAGGAGAAATTGCACAACAAATTTGGGAGTCCATTTTCTCCTGGTATCCTTGTGAAAATGAGAAAATTTGGGGCTAAAACAACATTTTTATGGAAAAAATATATATTTTTTCATTTTCATAGATCAACTTTGTAAAATGATGTGACGCACCTATGAGTTCAAGGTGATTACCACACATCTAGATACATTCCTTGAGGGGTCTTGTTTCCAAATTGGTCTCACTTGTGGGGTTTTTTTTATTATTGTTCAGGCATACCAGGGGCTCTACAAACACGACATGACACCCGCAGACCATTTCATCAAAGTCTATGTTCCAAAACATCACTCCTTCCTTTCTGAGTCCTGCCGTGCACCCAAATAGTAGTTTTTCCCCATATATGGGGTATCTGCGCACTCAGGAGAAATTGCACAACAAATTTTGGGTTTCATTTTCTACTGTTACCCTTGTGAAAATAAAAAATTTGGGGCTAAAAAAAACATTTTGGTGGGAAAAATGTGATTTTTTATTTTTACGCCTCTACGTTATAAATTTCTGGGAAATACCTGGGGGTTCAAGGTGCTCATCACACATCTAGATACATTCCTTGAGGGGTCTAGTTTACAAAATGGGGTACTTGTGGGGGATTTCAACTATTTAGGCACATCCGGGTCTCTCCAAACGCGACATGGCATCCGCTGATTATTCCAGTAAATTTTGCATTCAAAAAGTCAAATGGCGCTCCTTTCCTTCTGAGCCCAGCTGTGTGCCCAAACAGTAATTTTCTTCCACATACTGGGTCCAGCATACTCAACAGAAATTGCACAACAAATTTTATGATGCAATTTCCCCTGTTACCCTTGTAAAAATATAAAAATTGGGGCTAAAAGAACATTTTTTTTGCAAAAAATGTGATTTTTTATTTTCACGCCTCAACGTTATAAACTTCTGTGAAGCACCTTGGGGTTCAAGTTGCTCACCACACACCTAGTTCCTTGAGGGGTCTAGTTTCCAAAATGGGGTCACTTGTGAGGGATTTCTACTGTTTAGGCACATCAGGTGTTTTCCAAACGCGACATGGCGTCCTCTAATAATTCCAGCCAATTTTCCTCTCCAAAAGTCAAATAGCGGTCCTTCCCTTCTGAGCCTTACAGTGCGCTCAAACAGTAGTTTTTACGTACATATGGGGTATCGGCGTACTCAGGAGAAGTTGCACAACAAATTGTTTAGTGCAAGTTCTCCTGTTACCCTTGTAAAAATAAAAAAATTGGGGCTAAAAGACCATTTTTATGGAAAAAAAATTATTTTTTTATTTTTACAACTCAACATTATAAACTTCTGTGAAGCACCCGGGGGTTCAAGGTGTTCACCACAGATCTAGATACATTTCTTGAGGGGTCTAGTTTTCAAAATAGGGTCACTAGTGGGTGGTTTTCCAAAATGGGGTCACTTGTAGGGGGTTTCCACTGTTTAGGCACATCAGGAATTCTCCAAACACGAGATGGCGTCTGCTAATGATTCCATAAAATTTTGCGTTCAAAAAGTCAAATGGTACTCCTTTTCTTCTGAGCCCGGCCGTGCACCCAAACAGTAGTTCTCCTCCACATATTGGGAAATAGCGTACTCAGGAGAAATTACACAACAAATTGTATGGTGCATTTTCTCCTGGTATTTTGTTGAAAAAAATGAGAAATCGCTGGCCAACTTTTAACCCTTATAATTTCTTAACAAAAAAAAATATGTTTCAAAAATTGTGCTGATGTAAAGTAGACATGTGGTAAACGTTATTTATTAACTATTTTGTGTGATATAACTCTCTGGCTTAAGGGCATAACAATTTAAAGTTTGAAACATTTTCAAAATTTTTGCCAAATTTCTGATTTTTTCACAAATAAACACAAGTCATATCAAACAAATTTTACCACTAACATGAAGTACAATATTTCACAAAAATACATTCTCAGAATCAGTGGGATCCGTTGAAGCGTTCCAGAGTTATTACCACATAAATTGACACTGGTCAGAATTGTAAAATTTGGCCTGGTCATGAAGGTGAAAACAGGCTTGAGGGGTGAAAGGGTTAAGCATTGGACCTTTACTCTTGTCTCTAAAAGCGATGTTTAGTAGGTACTGAAGTCTGTAACAAGGAATACCACATAGCAATACATCTTATTGCTTTGCAGGAACATATGAACCTCTTTATAACCTTCCCCAACTTTGAGAAATCCATATTGTTTGAGAATAAGGTCACAGGACCCTCCTCAGTTCTAGGTTCTAGCCAAAATAAATCACAAGGGGGGGTCATGCTCCTGCACATTATCTTCAAGTGTTGAAAAAAGGACTCTGTACTAGTGAATTATTGCCTTTGGTTTTTGCAACAATGCAATTTAATATCAGGCTCGGAGATATCACTACATAATAATAGCCATATGATACCATTGATCCTGATTTGAATAAAACAAAATAAATCAAAGTTTAACTCTTTGTAGTAGGAATTTTAACTACAGGGTTGCAGAGCAAAAAATGTTGTGTTTGCTACATAACTATAACATTATGAATGGGTGTAACAAGAGGAACTATTGAACATGAATCTGTTAACCAAGATTTAGAATCTGAGAAACAGATGTTTCTGTCACTGCTGTCACCACCTCTAAAGAAAAAATGTGCTGTCAGATCATTTTTTCAGCACCTGGATCCATTTCCCAGGTTGTCAGGAATTCTGATAACATTCAAAACGTATAAGTGAAATAAATGATGATTTTAAATGCATTTTTCTCTAACAGTTTTTTTCTCTGCAAAATGAAAAGTATGTACATAATTGCAGTTATGGACAGCATATTATCAGTCTTGTGACATAATTTAATCAAGTTATTACATGGATGAAAAGAAATTCAATCATGATTTATGTGAAATACTCTGCAGCAGCTTGCCTGTGGGGAAATCAAGCCTATAATATTGTCAGTACAAAAGGGAGAAAAATAAAAAATGGTTGATGGTAGACATAGGATTAGGGGGCAGACACAAACATCAGGGGCCAAATATCAATGCAATGTTTTGGTAACCCCGACACCTTACCACTAGTGTTGAGCATTCCGATACTGAAATATCGGGTATCGGCCGATATTCGCGGTATCGGAATTCCGATACTTAATTCCGATACTATTGCAATATCGTATACCGGAATCGGAAGTTCCCATAATGCAATGAGACATTTTCATTTTATTCAGCCAATGAGGATCCTAAGAAGTGTGGGCACATCCTGTTAGGCATGTAGGCATCTTAACTAATGGCATGGCTGTGATTGGCTGCTGAAATGATGTCATGATGCACTATAAAAGCCACCGCCGCCATTTTGAGCTCACTCTGCTGTGAATTCAGTTAGGGATAGGACGCTGTTGTTCTGAGGGACAGTTTTAGCTACCTATTTGCTCTATACTGCTTTACCCAAGCTACTTTCTAAATCACTGTGCCTTGCAGTGCTAGTGCACAGTTCCCTGTGCTGTTCACCGCTATCTGCAAGGTCTGTGTGTGTGAGTGCAGCTCACCCTGTAGTGTGTGCTTCAGCCAAGTCTGGTTGTAGTGCACTCAGTGTGTGTCACTGCCTCATACATTGTCCTTTTTTGCCAATTCATAATTTTTCCTGATATCTCCTATTAGTGTGGTGGTTCCATCTGTATTCAGCTAAATTGGTTCCAAACACACTATATAGGAGTAGATAGAGAAATTTTTTTCCGTCTTGCAGCACTAGTGCACAGTGCTCTGCATCTGTACTGTTCACCGCTGTCTGCAAGGTCTGGTGTGTGAGTGCAGCTCACCCTGTAGTGTGTGCTTCAACCCCGTCTGGTTGTAGTGCACTCAGTGTGTGTCACTGCCTCATACATTGTCCTTTATTGCCAATTCATAATTTTTCCTGATATCTCCTATTAGTGTGGTGGTTCCATCTGTATTCAGCTAAATTGGTTCCAAACACACTATATAGGAGTAGATAGAGAAATTTTTTTCCGTCTTGCAGCACTAGTGCACAGTGCTCTGCATCTGTACTGTTCACCGCTGTCTGCAAGGTCTGGTGTGTGAGTGCAGCTCACCCTGTAGTGTGTGCTTCAACCCCGTCTGGTTGTAGTGCACTCAGTGTGTGTCACTGCCTCATACATTGTCCTTTATTGCCAATTCATAATTTTTCCTGATATCTCCTATTAGTGTGGTGGTTCCATCTGTATTCAGCTAAATTGGTTCCAAACACACTATATAGGAGTAGATAGAGAATTTTTTTTCCGTCTTGCAGCACTAGTGCACAGTGCTCTGCATCTGTACTGTTCACCGCTGTCTGCAAGGTCTGGTGTGTGAGTGCAGCTCACCCTGTAGTGTGTGCTTCAACCCCGTCTGGTTGTAGTGCACTCAGTGTGTGTCACTGCCTCATACATTGTCCTTTATTGCCAATTCATAATTTTTCCTGATATCTCCTATTAGTGTGGTGGTTCCATCCATATTCAGCTAAATTGATTCCAAACACACTATATAGGAGTAGATAGAGGAGCCTTTCTGCAGCATTGGGCCCTGCAGCCCCAGCCAGATTAGTATTAGCCTATTTTTTGCAGCCTCATCTATTGCATTGTAGGTTACCTTCCTACATTGTAATAGCTACAAAAAGTTTGTGATACTATCGTTATTACATCTTTAGGCACATCCAGTGTCTTTTTGTGACAAAAAAAACCTAAATAAAGTTCACCAAACACTCCACTTTACAGTTGTGTAGGCCACATTAGCTCATATTAAAGTCTAGTCCACACTTTATAAAATTAGTGTTTCTTATACCTGTTAGCAGCTGTTCAGGAATAAGCACACTAAGCCCTTAGTACTTTTCTGCCTATCTTTATCAGTCTACCAAGATGAAGAAGGCAGGGAGTAAGGCATGTGGTCGTGGTCGTGGGCGTGGGCGTGGAGTTTCTGCAGGGAGAGGACGTGAGGATTCTGTGCCTGCAGGGAGAGGACGTGGGGATTCTGTGCCTGCTGCGGGCACCAGTGACTCAGCATCCCCCAGTTTTACCAGGGAACAGTCCTTTATGCGCAGCTTTGTAGGAGCTAGCCGTACCCCACTGCTGCGCGAGGACCAAATTGAAGCCGTTGTCGGATGGATGGCAGCTAACGCATCGACTTCAATTAGTTCCAGATCCTCTCAGGTCCTGAGCACTGAAGAGCACCCATCTGTCTCTTCACCACCTGCCAAATTGCCCAGGCAGTCAGAGAGCCCTGGACAGGAGCCATCTCTACTTCTGTTCTCTGAATCTCTTGGCTTGGAAAGAGGGGGCCAGCCAAGCAGAATTCGAGAATTTGAAGAAGAGGTAGTATGCAGTGATGCGCAACCGTTTTGTCTCTCTGAATCTGAAGAGGCGGGTGGGCCAGTGCCTATGGTCAGCAACACACCTCAGTACGCATCTGATGATGAGACTCAGGTGCCACTTTCTGGTGCGTACTGTGCTGTCGAGACTACCCAGGAGAAGCAGTTGTTTGAAGAGGGTGGTGTAGATGATGAGGTCCTTGACCCATCATGGCGTGAGGGACAGGAAGGTGGTGGGAGCAGCTCTGAGGAAGAGATTCCCCAAACGGCCCAAAAAGGAGGGAGAGGGAGGGGGCAGACTTGGTTGCCTGTAGCCTCCACTTCGGCACCCATTAGGAGCATGGCTCTTCCAAAATCCAAAGCGGGCGCTCCCAAGACTTGCAGTGCCTGGTCCTTTTTTGACACAGTTGCAGATGACATTTGCTTTGTCAAATGCAAGCTGTGTAATCAGAAGGTGAAAAGAGGGAAAAGTGTCAGCAACCTCAATACCACAAATATGTGGAAACATGTGCGGACCAAGCACGTGGTGGAGTTACACAAACACACTGAAGACCTAGGCCAACCTACAGCGCCACCTACCACCTCTTCAGCTCGTGTTGTAGCCTCTTCCTCCAGCTCACACACAGCTGGTTCGGCTTCCTCACAGGATCGCCATGGAAGAATCTCTGGCACTGTTGTACAGAGACACAGTGTAATTCCACCCACAGCACCACTTTCCCAGTCATCCTCACACTCCCAGGCCAGTCTACAGCCATCGTTAGCACAGGCATGGGAGAAAAGGCGCCCATACTCGGCAAACCACCCCCGAGCACAGGCTCTGAATGCTGGCATTGCTAAACTACTGGCCCTTGAAATGCTATCATTCAGGCTGGTGGAGACTGACACATTCCGTAACTTTATGGCATTGGCAGTCCCACAATACAACGTGCCCAGCCGCTTTTATTTCAGCAGGCAAGCCGTCCCTGCCCTGCAACATCATGTGGAGGGAAAAATTAAACATGCGCTACAAAACGCCGTCAGTAGCAAGGTCCACCTGACCACTGATGCGTGGACCAGTAAGCATGGACAGGGACGATACCTTTCCCTCACTGCCCATTGGGTAAATGTTGTGGAGCCGGGTACAGATCTTGAGAGTGGCGCTGTACGTGTTCTGCCAACTCCAAGGATTGCAGGAATCCAGTCTGTACACATTGACTCCTCCTCATACTCCAGTTCCTCTGAATCAGCGCTGCAGGAGCCGTCACGGTCTACCTCCACATCGACCCGTGAACGGTTACCTGTTATGATGACCGATATGAGCACAGCCGTGGCCAAACGTCAACAGGCCGTATTAAAATTAATTTCTTTGGGGAATCGAAGCCACACAGCGCAGGAGCTCTGGAATGCCATCAAGCAGCAGAGTGACGTGTGGTTTGTGCCAGCGAATCTCCAGCCAGGCATGGTAGTGTGTGACAATGGCCGAAATCTGGTGGCAGCTCTGGGCCTAGGCAACCTCACTCACATCCCATGTCTGGCACATGTGCTCAACTTGGTCGTGCAGAGTTTTTTGAGGGACTATCCGGATCTTGATGCACTGCTTCACAAGGTCCGCATAGAGTGCGCTCACTTGCGGCGTTCCAGCAATGCAAGATCACGCATTGCAGCTCTGCAGCGCCGATTATGTCTTCCGGAACATCGCATCATATGTGACCTACCCACCAGGTGGAATTCAACGTTACATATGTTGGAGAGGTTGTGTGAGCAGCAGGCAGCAGTAATGGAGTACCAGCTGCAGCAGGCGCAAACAAGTCGCAGTGCGCGCCGTTCACACTTCACCACCACTGAGTGGGCCTCTATGAAGGACATTTGCCACGTTTTGCGTGCCTTCGATTATTCCACGCGGATGGCGAGTGCAGATGATGCACTAGTCAGCATGACTATCCCCCTTATCTGCCTGCTTGAAAAAACACTGCAAGCACTAAGGGACGAGGTTTTGGAAGAGGTGGAGGATGAGGAGTCACAAATGCCATCTGCTTCTCTACAGTCTGCGCAACGTGGTTCCTCACAAAGGCCTAGGCAGGGGACACTTTGTGAGGAGGATGAGGAGGAGTCAATGGATGAGGAAGACATCTGTCCAGAGGAGGGAGGTACACAATGCTCTAGTAGTCAGTATCTAGAGCGAGGGTGGGGTGATGCAGAGCAGGCAGAGATCACGCCTCAAGCAGGGGACAGCGTTTCTTGGCCAGTTGGCAGTCTGCAGCACATGGTTGATTTCATGCTGCAGTGCCTCAGAAACGACCGCCGCATCGCCCACATTCTCAACACGGCTGATTATTGGGTGTCCACCCTCCTAGATCCTCGCTACCGGGACAACTTACAAAGCCTCATAACACCATTGAACCGGGAGCGTAAAATGCGGGAGTACCAAGACGCACTGGTGCATTCCATCATGTTCTCCATTCCAACCGAGAGCAGTGCTGCTAGTGCTTTACAAAGCAGCTCAGTGCGTCGAGGCAGTGGAGGAAGCTCTGCACAAAGAGGGAGCAGAAGCAGCGCCTCAGCACAAGGCAAGACCAGTATGGCCGAAATGTGGCAAAGTTTTGTGTCCCCGCCGCCACAAATGTCTACACCATCACAGACAGCTCCAGTCAGCAGGAGGCAACGTTTCCGTCAGATGGTGACAGACTACATGTCTTGCCCTCTTAGTGTACTCCCAGACGGCTCTTCTCCCTTCAAGTTTTGGGTCTGTAAGCTGGATACATGGCCAGAGCTTAGTCAGTATGCACTGGAGGTGCTAGCTTGCCCTGCTGCTAGTGTATTATCGGAACGCGTCTTTAGTGCCGCAGGTGGTGTACTAACAGACCGTCGCATGCGACTATCCTCCGATAACGTTGACCGGCTTACTTTTCTCAAAATGAACAAGGCCTGGATCTCTCATGAATTTGCCAGTCCTCTTCCAGAATAAATAATTGGTTGGCAACAGTATCCAGGTCTCCTGTTCTGTTCATGTTTCTACCACCTGAACTGTAATCCCTGAGCTCCAACACCGCCAGTTGGCGCTCGGAAGTGCCGTCTGCACAGTCAACACTTGCTGCCGTGTTATTGGGGTTCAGTAACGTCAGCTGTTCTCCTGCTGTGCGGACGGCAATTTCTCCTGATTTGTCCACATCCACTGTACTACACATTTTAAAGTTGCTCCAATTACTCCTCTGGCTCCTCTGTTTTCATTCTTATCCCTGGGCTCCAGCACCGCCAGTTGGCGCTCGGAAGTGCTGTCTGCACAGTCAACACTTGCTACCATGTTATTGGGGTTCAGTAACGTCAGCTGTTCCCCTGCTGTGCGGACGGCAATTTCTCCTGCTCTGTCCACATTCTCACTACTACAGATTTTAAAGTTGCTCCAATTACACCTCTGGCTCCTCTGTTTTCAGTATTATCCCTGAGCTCCAACACCGCCAGTTGGCGCACGGAAGTGCCGTCTGCACAGTCAACACTTGCTTTCGTGTTATTGGGGTTCAGTAACGTCAGCTGTTCTCCTGCTGTGCGGACGGCAATTTCTCCTGCTTTGTCCAAATCCACTGTACTACACATTTTAAAGTTGCTCGAATTACACCTCTGGCTCCTCTGTTTTCATTCTTATCCCTGGGCTCCAGCACCGCCAGTTGGCGCTCGGAAGTGCCGTCTGCACAGTCAACACTTGCTGCCGTGTTATTGGGGTTCAGTAACGTCAGCTGTTCTCCTGCTGTGCGGACGGCAATTTCTCCTGCTTTGTCCACATCCACTGTACTACACATTTTAAAGTTGCTCGAATTACACCTCTGGCTCCTCTGTTTTCATTCTTATCCCTGGGCTCCAGCACCGCCAGTTGGCGCTCGGAAGTGCCGTCTGCACAGTCAACACTTGCTGCCGTGTTATTGGGGTTCAGTAACGTCAGCTGTTCCCCTGCTGTGCGGACGGCAATTTCTCCTGCTCTGTCCACATTCTCACTACTACAGATTTTAAAGTTGCTCCAATTACACCTCTGGCTCCTCTGTTTTCATTCTTATCCCTGGGCTCCAGCACCGCCAGTTGGCGCTCGGAAGTGCCGTCTGCACAGTCAACACTTGCTGCGGTGTTATTGGGGTTCGGTAACGTCAGCTGTTCCCCTGCTGTGTTCACGGCAATTTCTCCTGCTCTGTCCATATTCACTGTGCTACTTATTTAAAACTTGCTCCAATTACACCTCTGGCTCCTCCGTTTTTAGTATTTACCCTGGGCTCCAACACCGCCAGTTGGCGCTCGGAAGTGCTGTCTGCACAGTCAACACTTGCTGCCGTGTTATTGGGGTTCAGTAACGTCAGCTGTTCTCCTGCTGTGCGGACGGCAATTTCTCCTGCTTTGTCCACATCCACTGTACTACACATTTTAAAGTTGCTCGAATTACACCTCTGGCTCCTCTGTTTTCATTCTTATCCCTGGGCTCCAGCACCGCCAGTTGGCGCTCGGAAGTGCCGTCTGCACAGTCAACACTTGCTGCGGTGTTATTGGGGTTCGGTAACGTCAGCTGTTCCCCTGCTGTGTTCACGGCAATTTCTCCTGCTCTGTCCATATTCACTGTGCTACTTATTTAAAACTTGCTCCAATTACACCTCTGGCTCCTCCGTTTTTAGTATTTACCCTGGGCTCCAATACCGCTAGTTGCTGCTCAGAAGTGCCGTCTGCACAGTCAACGCTTGCTCCAGTGTTATTGGGATTCAGTAACGTCAGCTGATCCCCAGCTGTGTGTCCGGCAAATTCTCCTGCTTTGTCCACATCCACTGTAGTACGGATTTAAAACCTCCTCCAAATACACCTCTGGCTCTTCTGTTTTTAGTATTTACCCTGGGCTCCAGCACCGCCAGCTGGTTCTCGGCAGTTCCATTGGCTCTTGTACCTTCTGCTACCCATCCGGGTTCCAGTACCGTCAGCTGGTTCTCGGCAGTGTCTTTGGCACGGGTACTCCCTCCTGCCCAGCCTGGTTCCAGCACGCCAGCTGTTTCCGGGTAGTGTCAACGTCACTTTGCCTCCAATGCGTTGTCCTGTCGTGTTGCGGTCGGGTTAGCCGACTCTATGGTGCCTGCAGTTTAGGTGACTCCTATGTGGGCTGCGGGATCTGGCAATGAAGGCTGGTTCCATAGTGCCAATAGGACAAGCACCCTCTGTAGGACTGTGGGTTTTGGTAACTGCGGCCGGCTCGCGGCCTTGAACTTTTTTTTTACATGGGTACCTTCTGCTACCCATCCGGGTTCCAGTACCGTCAGCTGGTTCTCGGCAGTGCCTTTGGATTAGGTGCCTCCTTCTCGGTATCCAAGTTCCACCAACGTCTGCTGGTCCTTGGTAGTGCTTTCTGGCACAGGTACCTCCTGCTTAGTAACCGAGTTCCAGTAACATCAGCTGGTCCTCGGTAGTTCCATTGGCTCTTGTACCTTCTGCTACCCATCCGGGTTCCAGTACCGTCAGCTGGTCCTCGGTAGTTCCATTTGCTCTTGTATCTTCTGCTACCCATCCGGGTTCCAGTACCGTCAGCTGGTCCTCGGTAGTTCCATTTGCTCTTGTATCTTCTGCTACCCATCCGGGTTCCAGTACCGTCAGCTGGTTCTCGGCAGTGCCTTTGGATTAGGTGCCTCCTTCTCGGTATCCAAGTTCCACCAACGTCTGCTGGTCCTTGGTAGTGCTTTCTGGCACAGGTACCTCCTGCTTAGTAACCGAGTTCCAGTAACATCAGCTGGTCCTCGGTAGTTCCATTGGCTCTTGTACCTTCTGCTACCCATCCGGGTTCCAGTACCGTCAGCTGGTCCTCGGTAGTTCCATTTGCTCTTGTATCTTCTGCTACCCATCCGGGTTCCAGTACCGTCAGCTGGTTCTCGGCAGTGCCTTTGGATTAGGTGCCTCCTTCTCGGTATCCAAGTTCCACCAACGTCTGCTGGTCCTTGGTAGTGCTTTCTGGCACAGGTACCTCCTGCTTAGTAACCGAGTTCCAGTAACATCAGCTGGTCCTCGGTAGTTCCATTGGCTCTTGTACCTTCTGCTACCCATCCGGGTTCCAGTACCGTCAGCTGGTCCTCGGTAGTTCCATTTGCTCTTGTATCTTCTGCTACCCATCCGGGTTCCAGTACCGTCAGCTGGTTCTCGGCAGTGTCTTTGGCACGGGTACTCCCTCCTGCCCAGCCTGGTTCCAGCACGCCAGCTGTTTCCGGGTAGTGTCAACGTCACTTTGCCTCCAATGCGTTGTCCTGTCGTGTTGCGGTCGGGTTAGCCGACTCTATGGTGCCTGCAGTTTAGGTGACTCCTATGTGGGCTGCGGGATCTGGCAATGAAGGCTGGTTCCATAGTGCCAATAGGACAAGCACCCTCTGTAGGACTGTGGGTTTTGGTAACTGCGGCCGGCTCGCGGCCTTGAACTTTTTTTTTACATGGGTACCTTCTGCTACCCATCCGGGTTCCAGTACCGTCAGCTGGTTCTCGGCAGTGCCTTTGGATTAGGTGCCTCCTTCTCGGTATCCAAGTTCCACCAACGTCTGCTGGTCCTTGGTAGTGCTTTCTGGCACAGGTACCTCCTGCTTAGTAACCGAGTTCCAGTAACATCAGCTGGTCCTCGGTAGTTCCATTGGCTCTTGTACCTTCTGCTACCCATCCGGGTTCCAGTACCGTCAGCTGGTCCTCGGTAGTTCCATTTGCTCTTGTATCTTCTGCTACCCATCCGGGTTCCAGTACCGTCAGCTGGTCCTCGGCAGTGTCTTTGGCACGGGTACTCCCTCCTGCCCAGCCTGGTTCCAGCACGCCAGCTGTTTCCGGGTAGTGTCAACGTCACTTTGCCTCCAATGCGTTGTCCTGTCGTGTTGCGGTCGGGTTAGCCGACTCTATGGTGCCTGCAGTTTAGGTGACTCCTATGTGGGCTGCGGGATCTGGCAATGAAGGCTGGTTCCATAGTGCCAATAGGACAAGCACCCTCTGTAGGACTGTGGGTTTTGGTAACTGCGGCCGGCTCGCGGCCTTGAACTTTTTTTTTACATGGGTACCTTCTGCTACCCATCCGGGTTCCAGTACCGTCAGCTGGTTCTCGGCAGTGCCTTTGGATTAGGTGCCTCCTTCTCGGTATCCAAGTTCCACCAACGTCTGCTGGTCCTTGGTAGTGCTTTCTGGCACAGGTACCTCCTGCTTAGTAACCGAGTTCCAGTAACATCAGCTGGTCCTCGGTAGTTCCATTGGCTCTTGTACCTTCTGCTACCCATCCGGGTTCCAGTAACATCAGCTGGTCCTCGGTAGTTCCATTGGCTCTTGTACCTTCTGCTACCCATCCGGGTTCCAGTACCGTCAGCTGGTTCTCGGCAGTGCCTTTGGATTAGGTGCCTCCTTCTCGGTATCCAAGTTCCACCAACGTCTGCTGGTCCTTGGTAGTGCTTTCTGGCACAGGTACCTCCTGCTTAGTAACCGAGTTCCAGTAACATCAGCTGGTCCTCGGTAGTTCCATTGGCTCTTGTACCTTCTGCTATCCATCCGGGTTCCAGTACCGTCAGCTGGTCCTCGGTAGTTCCTCAGCTTTCTTGTACCTTCTGCTACATTTCCAAGTTCAAGCTTTTTGAAATGGTTCTTGGTAATCACTCTGGATCTCCCTGACGAGGACCCTGAAGACGAGGACCCTGAAGACCAACCCTAAGAAGACGAGGACCCCGAAGACAATGACCCTGAAGACGAGGACCCTGAAGACCACCCCGAAGAAGACGAGGACCCTGAAGACCACCCCGAAGAAGACGAGGACCCTGAAGACCACCCCGAAGAAGACGAGGACCCCGAAGACGAGGACCCAGAAGACCAACCCGAAGAAGACGAGGACCCCGAAGACGAGGACCCCCGAAGACGACGACCCTGAAGACCACCCCGAAGAAGACCAAGAAGATGACCCTGAAGAAGTTGACCAAGAAGACAAAGAAGAGAAGACAAGCACCAAGATACAGAAAAACAAGAGACAGAAAACCAAGAAGCAGAAATACAAGAAGCTGCAGAACAAAAAGCGGAAGAACATTAAGCATAAGACTAAAAATCAGAGCAAAAGATAATATCTAAATTATAAGCAGAAGATGACTAAGCAGTGTATGGGGGTGAGTCCGTTCCTCCTCGTGGTGCCCCTGGAAAAGACCTGCTGCTGCAGGCCAAACTGAACGCGGACAAATCCTGTTGTAAATCTTTTGTGACGGGCAGAACGAAAGGTGTAATGTCCAACCTTTTATAGATAACAACTACAGGAATGCCTGTCACAAATAAGAATATGATGAAGAAGAAGAATATGAAGAAGATGAAGAAGTAGAATATGAAGAATGTAAAAAAAAGAATAATACGAAGAAGGTGAAGAAGAAGAAGGTGAAGAAGAAGTGGATGAAAAAGATGCTGAGGATGATGAAGGAGAAAGTGTGGGAGAAGTAAAAAAGAAGGTGAAGAGCATGGAAGTAGTGAAACATAAATATCTGACAAAATATAAAAATACTTAACATAGTTAATATTTCCGTAACTCAGAACATAATAAAAAAATATTAATTCCTGCTATTCCATTTGACTGGGCTAAACCTCTATGCCTTTATTGTCTCCCCCACCTCCCCCAATACATTCTACATTATTCTTAGTTGTTTTCCTTCATGTAGAAATAACCTACAAGGAAAGAAAGGGTTTATTTTAATTCCGATATTTATGTCCCATTGACTTGCATTGGTTTCCGGTATCGGAATCGGCGATATCCGATACTTTTTCGGTATCGGTCCGATCCAATCCGATCCGATATTTCCCGATATCGGAAGGTATCGCTCAACACTACTTACCACACATTTTCATTAACTACATAAACTTAAAGGGACTTTATGCTACAACAAAATAGCTTGCCAGAGGTTGAAATAAGCACAGATTTAACATTGGAAAGAGACCATCACAATTTCATCTTCCTGGGTTCAAATAAATTATAATACATGACTGCTTTACAAAGAACATATTATATTGTACAAATAGTCCTATCTCTGGGCACTATGGTATAGAGCAGGACGAGATGAGAGGATTGATACATAGTTTTGTGGAAAAGATTCAGTAAGACTTGTATTTTGTCCATTTAAATCCCTGTTTTTCTTACAATTAGGAATCCAGTGGGCTGTTGTAATCTTTGATTAAGCACTATCATCAATCACACAGAGGATACTGTCAATCACGGATTAGTAACGCCCACTGGACTCCAAGACATAAAAAGAGCAGTCAGGTCTCCTCCTCAGGTCACATAGTTTTTGATTGCAATTGCATTTAAAAGGAACCTGTTATGTCAAATAACGCTATTAACCTGCAGACATAGGGCTAATCTGCAGGTTAAAAGCATTCTAAAGCTGTGCAGCTGACGCACTGCAGTCGGTTGTCGGTCAGTGCCGGTGTGTGGTTGCAGCTGCCGTTCACTATGCACTGAGCGGTGACTGGAGCCGAGCTGGCTGCGCCACTATAACCTGCAGATTAACACCATGTATGCAGGTTAATAGTGTTATTTGATATGACAAGTTCCCTTTAATTGGTATTTGAAAGCCAAAACTAGGTTGGATCCAAAAGACAAGGATGTGAATCTTTCCTTATAGTTTTTTTCTGTAGGTTCCACTTCTGTTTTAAGGTTCGCTCACATCTGCGTATTAAAAATCACTCCAATGTTCATCCTGAAAAGTTAGAAGAGTGACATGCGTAAGTAATTTCGTATGTCATGCGAATGCAATGCAAGTGTGCAATTTTTTTCTTGCCTAGCATCCATCTGACATCCGTATGACATGTGTATGCAATCCGTATACAATGCGTTTTTAACATCATCTTTTACATACTATAATTATTGTTGAGCGAATTTGTTCGGCATTTCAAATTCGTGTTCGGGATTCCAGCTTGCTTGCGCCAAAAAATCGGCTCCGCCCATGAACATCCCTCATTTGCTGATGTGCGTGACAGCATGGCAAATCAGGGATGATCATGGGTGGAGCCGATTTTTTGGCGCAAACAAGCCGGAACCCCCAACACGAATTTGAAATACCAAACAAATTCGCTTAACACTAGTTATAATGCTCTAAGTAACTTAAATCTAGTTTACAAAACTAATAAAGCAATCTTATACATTGATGTAGATAGACAGATAGATAGACAAACATATAGATAGATAGATAGATAGATAGATAGATAGATAGATAGATAGATAGATAGATAGATAGATAGATATCCTGCGGATATATAATATCACAAGCCCCCTACATATTATAAAATTGCGCCCTTTAGTGCCTTTCATGTGGAGTTTATTCTACAGCTTTTTATGCCTGTTTAACCTAATAAATAAATACAGTTGAAACCAGTAGTTTACATACACTGTATAAAAAGACACATATGTATGTTTTTCTCAATATTTGACATGAAATCAGAATAAACCTTTCCCGTTTTAGGTCAATTAGGATTACCATAATTTTTAATATTTGCCAAATGCCAGAATAATGATAGAGAGAATGTTTTAAGGCATTTTTATTACTTACTGCAAAGTCAAATAGATGAAGGAAAGAAATGATGTAGGGCCCCCCTATTTTATGAAACTAACAAGGGTAAAGCAGACAGCTGTGAGCTGATATTAACAGGCTGGGAAGGTCCTTGGTTATTGGGCCCTTCCCAGCCTAAAAAACAAGCCTGCTGCCTCCTCAGAATTGGCGCATCACATTAGATGTGATTTTCGGATTATGTGCACCCATACAAGCCTATGCGTGCAAAGAGACAATGGACACAAAGACAATGGTGAAGAAGGAGAAATTAAGTTCTCCATCTTCTTCACTCCTGCGCTGCTATTCTCTCATGGGAGAGAATTGGATCACACTCAGATGACACTCTGCTCAAACTCTAAGAGTTTCCTCCATTGCCGGCATCCGCGGTAATCGCACTGCACTCAGATGACATCCGAGTGCAGTCCGATGTTTTGCATGCATCCATAGACGTGTCTGATAAAATGATAGACATCATCAATAGGGTTTTTCTGGCACAAATTGTTCCAGTACTGTCATTATTTTCATTGCTCTGCTCCATCATAATAACCCAGGTTGACATAGCCTAAAAAATTTGCACAAAACCTTGATATGTGAAAGCAGTTTTACAGACATTCTGACAAATAAACTGGGAATTGGTGGTGATCCCACCTCTAAAGCAATGAAATAGGATTTAGTTCTCATTTCTAAACTGCATTGGGAAATTTGGTAACTTAGGTCAAGTTCACACAAGTGTTCAGAGTTCTGATTTGCTGTTTCGTGTTAAAGTACAGAAAAACTGAACCCCTGCAGAAAAAAAATGTGTCTTATGATGGATACCAACTGCACCAGTCGCACTCCTATAATAGGGTCCCTTTTGTGTGATCCCTCATTTGGGAAAAAAATACACTTTTGCTATAGGCTTTGAAACAGCAATTTGTAGCACATTTATATTGATTGACTGAAGCACAGACATGTTAAAGAGACAAAAAAGGATCTTTGCGACGTGGACTACATTTTAGCATGTGTTTTTTCCCTATCTTCCTTAAGCCATTCTGTGTAACCAACTCAACTGGTAGTTGTTGACATGACTCTTTTTAGCACAACTGAAAACATATTGCAGCATACTTGTTTCTACCATTAGTACTCTTGGAAAAAACAAAGGCAAAAAAAGGAAGATATGATAAAATGAGGATCTCACCACCTAGAAGTCCCAAAGCAGAAAAGTTATTTTAATGACTTAATTAGCATTACTTTGAGTTAGCCCAGATATCACTTTCTACATCCACAAAATGGATCCACTACCAAATCAATGTACCGTTGAGCTGTTAGTGTACCTGGAATGAAGAATAGAGGGATCCAGCTATCATACTTTATGTCACCCCCCACCATAATCCTGGGAGTAGGACTGGTGTGATGTTGCCTTGTGAAGGCCTCTTTATGGACTTGCCCACATGGTGTCCAGAAGGATCTCCAGCTATTATTGCTTCCAAGACAACCATTAATAACCGCATTGATAGGATGTCAAGGCGTGTAAGTGTCTGTATTTCTGCATATGGTGCTCATATTTGATACTGAATAAATCAAGACGTTTTGAAAATTTTGTTTCTCTTTTTTCATCATGTGCAAATCATTAACATGTTTATCGATCCTGTAATTTCCCTAATTCTATGACTTTTCCTTCTTGGTGTTGCAATTTCAATATACCCTCAATTTTACCAAATCTTTGATTTAAAATTGTGGAGAAGCATACTACGTAGTATAGCATGTTTAGGAACTGAAATATATAAACTTGAGGGCATTAATCCCTTTTTGAAGGATTGTGGTTCAGTGCCGTAACTATAAACTTTGGGGCCCCAGGGCAAAACTTCATAGTGGAGCCCCTCAACATTTCAATCACTAGAGGTTGTGCGGAACGTGGTGAAGCCTGCTACACATTGTTGTATACAACACACAGGCTTCACCACGTTCCACAAGACCTTTAATAGATTTTGTTGTTTATGATGCAGGTTTTAGAAGTTAAATATTCAGTGAATATGTTTGGAAAATTAATAAGGTGAGTAATTCCAAACAGGGGTGGATTAAGAGTAGCAAGGGCCCCGGGCAGTTTAGAAGGCGCCCCCCCCCCACACACACACCTGATGTATCACATGTCACATGATCCCCTGTGATAGATCATGTGATAGTTCACGTGAAATTTGGCACAATATTAATTATAATCATTTTCTTTAGGCTGTGTGCCCACTATGCGTTTTTTAAGCAATTCCGCTGCAGAAACGCTTAAAAAACGCTTGGTAGAAGGTCTGCCATGGTCCCCAATGATAATCCGCATGTGCTGTGCACATGCTGCGGAAATTTCCGCTGCGGATTATCATTGCGGAAAAATCCGCAGCATTACCAATTATTTTGCGGAAGCGCGGCGTTTTCGCCGCCATTGACTTGCATTGGAACGCATGTAATCCGCATCACTGCATCTGTACAAGCGGATTCCATGCGTTTCAATGTGCAGATGGTACCCGGGTTTGGAGAAGAGGAGACTCTCCTCCGGACCCGGGTACCATAGTACCTGTAAAAAAAAGAATAAAATAAAAAATAAATATTATACTTACCTTCTGATGGCCCCCGGTGTCTTTATCCAATGCGTCCTGGCTTGCCGGCAGCTCACGATGGTCTGAAAAGGACCTGTGGTGACGTCATTTAGTCATGTGACGGGTCACGCGACCACTGACGTTGGCAGGCCATCTGAAGATAAGTATATATTTATTTTTTACCATTCTTTTACGGTCACACTATATAAATCCATGCCAGTTGCATGGATTTATATAGTGTGACCAAGTTGTCAAGCACTTTCCAAGTGATGCTAAAATCGCTTGGAAAAGCGCTTGATAACCCGCATGCAGAAATGCATGTGAAGAACGCTTCACATCCGCATGTCCCTGGCAGGAAAAACGCATGTAAAATCCGCATGCGTTTTTTCTGCCAGGCAGATACGCTCAAAAAAAATCCGGAGCATTTCTGCATCGTGGGCACATAGCCTTACATTAATTGTATGACTCAATATTGAGCACACGTAGCCATCTAAAAACGGCGGGAGGCCGCACGGCGCCATCTACACACAGCGAGAGGCCGCACGTAGCCATTTACACACAGCGGGAGGCCACACGTAGCCATCTACACACAGCGGGAGGCCGCACGTAGCCATCTACACACAGCGGGAGGCCGCACGTAGCCATCTACACACAGCAGGAGGCCGCACGTAGCCATCTACACACAGCGGGAAGTCGCACGTAGCCATCTATATACAGCGGGAGCCGCACGTAGCCATCTATATACAGCGGGAGGCCGCACGTAGCCATCTATATACAGTGGGAGGCCGCACGTAGCCATCTATATACAGCGGGAGGCCGCATGTAGCCATCTATATACAGCGGGAGGCCGCACATAGCCATCTATACACAGCAGGAGGCCGCACGGCGCCATCTATACACAGCAGGAGGCCACACGGCGCCATCTATACAGAGCGGGAGGCCACACGGCGCCATCTATACACAGCAGGAGGCCACACGGCGCCATCTATACACAGCAGGAGGCCACACAGCGCCATCTATACACAGCGGGAGGCTGCACGGCGCCCCACCCAGAGACAGCGGGAGGCCGCACGCAGTCACGCATACACAAACATATACAGACATATACATACACACATAAACACATTTGAAACACAAAAATACATATAAACAGACATCACACAATGATATCTGCCTGCACACACTCACTCAATCACACATACACACACTCACTCTCACACATACACACTCTCTCACATACAGTGCTGGCCAAAAATATTGGCACCCCTGCAATTCTGTCAGATAATACTCAGTTTCTTCCTGAAAATGATTGCAATCACAAATTCTTTGGTATTATTCTCTTTAATTTGTCTTCAATGAAAAAAACACAAAAAGAATTGTCCTAAAGCCAAATTGGATATAATTCCACACCAAACCTAAAAAAGGGGGTGGACAAAAGTATTGACACCCTTTGAAAAATCATGTGATGCTTCTCTAATTCGTGTAATTAACAGCACCTGTAACTTACCTGTGGCACCTAACAGGTGTTGGCAATAACTAAATCACACTTGCAGCCAATTAACATGGATTAAAGTTGACTCAACCTCTGTCCTGTGTCCTTGTGTGTACCACATTGAGCATGGAGAAAAGAAAGAAGACCAAAGAACTGTCTGAGGACTTGAGAAACTAAATTGTGAGGAAGCATGAGCAATCTCAAGGCTACAAGTCCATCTCCAAAGACCTGAATGTTCCTGTGTCTTCCGTGCGCAGTGTCATCAAGAAGTTTAAAGCCCATGGCACTGTGGCTAACCTCCCTAGATGTGGACGGAAAACAAAAATTGACAAGAGATTTCAACGCAACATTGTGCGGATGGTGGATAAAGAACCTCGACTAACATCCAAACAAGTTCAAACTGCCCTGCAGTCCGAGGGTACAACAGTGTCAACCCGTACTATCCGTCGGCGTCTGAATGAAAAGGGACTGTATGGTAGGAAACCCAGGAAGACCCCAATTCTTACCCCGAGACATAAAAAAGCCAGGCTGGAGTTTACCAAAACTTACCTGAGAAAGCCTAAAACATTTTGGAAGAATGTTCTCTGGTCAGATGAGACAAAAGTAGAGCTTTTTGGCAAAAAGCATCAACATAGAGTGTACAGGAAAAAAAAGAGGTATTCAAAGAAAAGAACACGGTCCCTACAGTCAAACATGGCGGAGGTTCCCTGATGTTTTGGGGTTGCTTTGCTGCCTCTGGCACTGGACTGCTTGACCGTGTGCATGGCATTATGAAGTCTGAAGACTACCAACAAATTTTGCAGCATAATGTAGGGCCCAGTGTGAGAAAGCTGGGTCTCCCTCAGAGGTCATGGGTCTTCCAGCAGGACAATGACCCAAAACACACTTCCAAAAGCACTATAAAATGGTTTGAGAGAAAGCACTGGAGACTTCTAAGGTGGCCAGCAATGCGTCCAGACCTGAATCCCATAGAACACCTGTGGAGAGATCTCAAAATGGCAGTTTGGAGAAGGCACCCTTCAAATATCAGGGACCTGGAGCAGTTTGCCAAAGAAGAATGATCTACAATTCCAACAGAGCATTGTAAGAAACTCATTGATGGTTACCGGAAGCGGTTGTTCGCAGTTATTTTGGCTAAAGGTTGTGCAACCAAGTATTAGGCTGAGGGTGCCAATACTTTTGTCCAGCCCTTTTTTGGAGTTTTGTGTGAAATGATCAATGATTTGATTTTTGCTTCATTCTCTTCTGTGTTTTTTCCTTGCAAGCAAATTAAATGAAGATAATAATACCAAAGAATTTGTGATTGCAATCATTTTCAGGAAGAAACTGAGTATTATCTGACAGAATTGCAGGGGTGCCAATACTTTTGGCCAGCACTGTACACACTCTCTCACACACACACTCACACACAGACACACACACACACAGACACACACACACAGACTCACCATCCCCCGGCTCGGCTCCAGTCCTGCTCCTCTCTGGTGCAGCACTGCAGGCCGGGCGCGCACTGCGTGACATCACAGCTAGGAGACACGGCCACGCACAGGGCCGTGTCTCCTAGCAGTGACGCGGGCGGGCCAGCACAGGGAAGTTACTGCTGCAGTGCTGGCCCGGCCGGAGAAGAAGCAGTGTCCGTGCGCCGCTGTTGGGGTAGCGGTCCGGGGCCCCCCGGCTACTGTCTGCCAGTATGTGTCGCGACACCACACATATAATGAGGGCAATCTGGCCATAGACACCCCGGAGCCCCGGGCCCCCTGGAGGCCCGAGGCCCCGGGCGGTAGCCCGGAATGCCCTCAATATAATCCGCCTATGATTCCAAATATTGCACAATTTTCAGATAACTGTTTATGTTTATTAAATAGCAGGGCTTCTCACAGTTTGTCACAGAGATATTTGTGTCTGCTGAGACTGTCTCCTCTCAATGATGCTGAGAGTTTGTTACAGTCAGTGTGCACTGTGCCTGCCTTGCCAACTCTCTGTGATCTCCAGACTAACATATTGTTACAAATCTTGTGCTATGAGACTCTCCAGGCCAGTGCAGGTTTCCATTCATTGACAGCTGGCAGAGCTCCTGGAAATTATTGAAATGATAGTCTCTCCTGTGCTCCAGGTGACATTGTCTGACAGGAATATAAGAGCTGGGTATTTTATGAGAAATTAAAGTATTAAAATACAATTTTTCATCAGTTTGGGGCCCCTTGGGTGGTTGGGGCCCCGGGGCAGTGCCCCGGCTGCCCCGGTTGTAGTTACGGCCCTGTTGTGGTTATATTTACTTTATATTTCTATGGATTTTCCAAACTATGGACTTCAACAATAAAACATAAACTACAAAACTGCTAAACACTTTCCAATTTTATTTTTCTGATTTCTTTTGTTTTTTTCTTTCTTTACTTTTGTTCTTATTGGTTTTCCATACACAGTAAGTAATATCAAATTCATTTCATTTCTGAAAATAACCCTGTAAGGCTAAGTTCACGCCTAGCGTATAAAAATGGTTCATTTTTCATCCAGTAATTTTTTGTTATTTATCATCCGTATGCAATCCATGTGCAGTCTGTTTTTCAACATCAACAGTTATTAAAAATTGATAAGACCAAATACAGTTTCCTATGTTAAAGAATTGCAATGTACCCGTAAAATTAAGATTCTATACAGTGACTCCATATGGAATGAGGTTTTTTTGTGGACCCATAGACTTGATTGTGTGAGTCTCATCTAACACATGAAAGAAACTAGTAAAACTACAATTTTATTTCACATGCAGCTTTGTTCTGCGAGAAAACTCATCTGCACTGCCCCATTGAATAACATTAGTCTGTGTGCTGTTCTCATGCTGTCTGTTTTTTCACGGACAGTACTCAAACCAAAAATGTGGTCTAAAAGTAGGACACCTTAAACTGAACTATAGTGTTTCCAAATCAATTCATATTTATATACGAATACTGCTAAGTGTGTAAATAGCCTCTTCAGAAAGGAAGAGGACAAGAACTTTAGTGCCACCTGTTAGATGTAGCAATCTTAAAGAAGCACTTCTCCCATCAGAATGTTTATCCTCTTAATATATTGCAATCATCATATTATATAGCACTATGTGCTGACAATTGCTCATTTTGCCCTTCTACTCAGCTAATTCTTCTCTTTTCCATTAGGTATATGAGATCACATGACTAGCTGAATCCTTCTAAGCTCTATGTAGAAACAGGAAGTCACTTTTCACTGTATGAGTCATAAGTCACTGTAAACGCCCCTAGCAGGGGAGGAGGAGTGGAGCACCTGGGTCAGCAATTGACGAAGAGAATGATAAGTGCAGGGACAAGTAATGTACACAGTGATATGTAATATGACGAATGCAATACAGTGACGAACAAGAGGGTAACAATGTTTTGAACTTTTGCCTTTCAGGCTCCATATCTCACTATCCACTGCTGCTTCGAATGTGAGACTAGCCTCATTTTATAGACAATCATCTTGGCTATCCCGTACATAAATTTGACTTACAAACTATTTAGCATATGATTAGTTATGCAGATTCTTGTCATATAATTGCATTGTTACTGTTTTGTTATTAAAAATCTAAATAAAATTTTTTTTATTTTGTTAATATTTTGTAAATCCACCTTTGGCTTTCAAAACTGCTAAATCCTTCTGGACATGCTCTCGATCAGATTCAAACATGTCTTGACCGAAATCTAATTCCATGTCTCTTCCACACGTTCCCAAAGTTGGTGCATACTGGTCGACTCATTTGGGTAGGTATACAGCTTTTTCTTCAACTTTATACACAAGTGTTCGATTGGGTTGAGCTCTGGGGACTGTGGGGGCTAATCCAGCACCTCTACTTCATTGTCATTGAACCATTTCTTCACCAATCTCGATGTATGCTTCAGGTCATTGTCCTGCTGGAACACTATGTCGTCCTTTTCAAACCCATAGTACTGGAGTGTACGAAGAACTCGTCTTGTAGGATACTAACATATAGCTCAGCATTGAGACCACAATCAATCCTGGTCAAGTATAAAACACCCTTGGTTGTACAGCGTCATATTATCAGGCTTCCTCCACCGAACTTGACAGTTTATTCAAGTTCTCGATCTGTTAGCCCCTTTTCCTCTTGTTTCTTCCAGGCCCATTTACACCCATCAGAGCCCAGTCTATTGTCTTTCGTCTCATCACTCCAAATGGTTTCCAATCGTCTATTGGCCCCTTTTCGTACTTTTTTGCAAACTCGAGTCAACGCTTCTTAAGACAATATTGAAGTCGAGGCTTCTTTTCTTTTTTTAGGCCAACATTCCAGACTTGTGTAATGTGCATCGCACCGTGCTTGCATGGATGCATGGATGGCTGTGATTTCATGATTACAAAGCATACGAGCCACCTCCACTGCCGTATTGTCGCACCAGAACTGATAGACCTTGTGATGAGCTGACTTGTTGACTCCGATATTTTGCCTGGATGTCCACCTCTTTGCTTTGAATGGATGGACGGATTTCATTTCATATTCTTCCAACTGTCTTGGCATTCACATGATGCAGTTTGGCAATTTTCTTGGCCGAGATACCGCTGTTGATGAGCTGGATGATGCTGTTTCTCTTTTCTTGGGAAATCTTCATGGCTGCTCTTCGATTTGACCTTTTGCTCGGAAATCAACCTAATAGCACACTGAGCTATTAGGGAATGTGAGAACTGGTTGAAAAAAAAATGTCCACCGCCAGGAGCAAAACAGGAGCAATGCAGTGACATGATCAGAATCTGCATAACTAATCATATGCTAAATAGTTGCAAATCAAATTTATGTATGAGATAGCCAAGATGATTGTCAATAAAATGATGGTAGTCTCAAGTTAGATGCAGTAGTGGATGGTGAGATATGATGTATATTAAGAGGATAAAAAGTTTGATGGGAGTGATTCTTTAAAAGTCAATATCATCCCTTTAGCGATCCCTGCCACATGACTTAGGATAAAAAGACAAACCAGAAACTCCATTTGCAGACACATGCTTTGGGTTTTTTACCTTCATCAGTGCAAAGCAGAAAAACGAATTCACCTGGGTGAGAGGCTTCTGACAGGGCGTAAAGAGGTAAAGTTTTTTTTTTTTAGGAGAGTGCCAAGTCAGTGTAAGGAGACTAATAAGCCATATAATCTTCCTCTTGGAATTTATATAAATGTGTGTCACATTTATATCAAAAGGGCTCAACGTGCCATTTGCAATACTGTAGATTTCAGGCTATGACATGTTTCACTAGTAGAAGATAATTACTGAAAATAAGATCAGGTCAAGATAAAGACAAATGATCAAGTAATGAACAAGTAGACAAATTATCATGTAATGAACAGGAAGATAAATGATAGGAGTGGTATAAGGCCATGTTTTCTCACAAACCAGATTTAGTTGAGTTTTTGATGTTAAAGTTGAAAAACAGGATTGTATTCCTTATACTTTATCTCTGTGATGAATCTGTAACTAATTTTGGCCTTAAAAATAACTGTGTCTTAACTGTGCTCACTTTGCCTACAAAGAGGGGGGAATCAGAATTCTTAAAACTGAAGTATAGAAGAATTAGTTCTTCCTTATAGGACATATTTACCTGAAGATTTTTTTATAATTGTTATTCAAGGATTTTACATTGGGAAATATGTATAACAATGCTGGATATATTTTTCTCTATTAGATTCGTACAGAGGCTTACGGCAGATTTCTTCTGCAACTTTTTCAAATTTCTATTACTGCTCTGTATAAAACTGACACATACAAACATGGTCTTGTACAATAGCCATAATGCTCAATAATTATTTTTTTCTCCTTATAAACCCAATGTAACAGAAAGCATTGCTTTTGACTATATTATACTGTAAGATTTGAATGGATCTGCAGTCATATCATTCAGAAATAATTAACTAAACAGAATGTACAGACTGTCAATGAGATACAAATGTAGCACCCTGAGGATTCGGCTGCTACAGGGGTATTGCACCTCAACCCAGAGGTGTGATATTCCACTCCCGGGTAAGGATGGAGTGTGGAACTGAGCTCAGATAGACTGCATGCACTACATACATCCCATTCCAGAGGAGCAGGCCGACGGTACTCCCACTTAGAAATGTGCAGGTACAACCGAGCCTGTTCCTGGCTGGAGTGGGAGGGGGGTGGTACATCCCATGTAGTGTAGGGGCAGATAGGGGGAGCAGTCTGGGTAGTGATAGGAGCTCATTGGGTGCTGGTCACCTGAGCTCACACATAGAGGGATATATAAGGAGGGCACCAACTAGAATCAGGGTCAGACGCAGAGGACAAGTCAGACGCAGAGGACAAGTCAGACGCAGAGGACAAGTCAGACGCAGAGAGTCAGTCAGCTGCAGAGGACAAGTCTGATGCAGAGAGCAGGAAACAGCAGCCCTGGAGAGAGAGGAGAAAGAAAGAGAAAGACCCAGAGGGGGAAGACTGAAGGGACCCAAGAACCCAAATTAGAGCACCGGGTGAGGAGTCAGCATCAGGGTACCGGAACCCAAGCTGGTGGGGGCAAAAACAATCCCCAGCCAGAGACCGGAGACCGTGGGCAGTGTCTGTCACGGTCACCCACCACATTCACCCCGAAGGCACACCACATGCAGGGTCAGGGAACCCAGGGCCAAGGGTGTCCCAAAAGAAGGCCCGAGGGAGCTGGACCTAGGTGAATCCCTGGTGGGGACGGCTGAAGAAAGGACAGAGGGAGAGCTCAGGGCCACGCTCCGGACTTGTTTGGGGGTTGGCTGGATCCAGGACCTGGTGGACGCAGCACGGCTCGGGTGGTCACTAGCAGCTGGAGTGACCGAAACATCAGCAGTAAGTAAACTCCCTTAACTGCACAACCCGAGTCTGTCTTCATTGCCGGCTGCACCGCACCACCACAACCCCCATCCTCTGCGCCTGTCCCCTCTGAGGCTATACCCCTCCCGTTGGGGGTTATCCCACCAAGCTGCGCATCCACCATCAGCCTCAGCGGACCCTGCTGCAGCGGCGGCCACAGTGACCGCATCACAACGGGTGGCGTAGTCGACACAAAAGAACTTTAGTAACATCTGTAAAGCTGCCACATAACACTGAGCTTGACGCCCTGGGCACGGGGCCGGGTCACAGCCGCTCGGAGACTACAACCCCCCATCTGATCCGGTGCCGGGTATTCCCCTCAAAAAAGGAATATGTCCCAGGGGGCGCGTCAACTTTGGCGTAGTCGGCAGGATTACGTGCCCGCAACACCCGGGTACTGCGTGCCTGAAGAAAAGTGCAAGTTTACCTCAGAAAGAAGTCTCCCGCCGGTTCCGGAGGGTCCACGCCATCGGACTCCATCACCAGTCGTTTCCCGCCGATTGTCCGCCATTTCCAGCTTGTTCCCGCCATCTGCCGAGTTTCCCGCCACTGGGAAGCGATTCCCGCCAAAACCGCAGATTTCCCGCCTTGGAAGAGCAGCGGACGCCATTATGGGCGTGCCAAAGGAGGGCAGGAGGCCACCTCCCATCGTGGGCCGGGACAGAAAATGGCGCCAAAAGTGGAAACCGCCCCCACCAACAGAGACTGTGATGCTGGAGGTGTCTGTCAGCGTGAAAGAACTCCCCCTGGAGCTGACAGTCACCGAGTTGCCCCGGGACCGCCCTCGAAGTGGGAGGAGACGAAAGAAAAGAACAAAGATGGGTGCCGCTTGGAGCAGTCTGGAGCGAGCGCACCCGGAGGCAAGAGGTCTAACAAGGAGTAGCGGAGGAGCTCACCCGGAGATGGAGAGAAAGCAGAACAGCACCGGCCCGCTGGCCAGGAGTCTGCTAGAGACCGAGGAAGGAGGGCAGAGCAGCACCGGCCCGCTGGCCAGGAGCCTGCCGGAAGCCGAGCAGAGCAGCACCGACCCGATGGTCAGGAGCCTGCTAGAGTCCACAACCCCGCTAGGTCTAGCGGAGATCCTAGCGCAGCTCCCCCGAGACCGGGAGTGTGCACAAACTGCCCTGGAGGGCCTCGCAAGGAGGATGGCCCGGGTACAGCGCGAGATACTGGCGGAGTGGAGCCGGGAGATGGCCCAGCAACCAGAGACCAGTCAACGGAGCACGCTACCCTGGAAGAGGAAGCAGACCGCCTCTGAGGATGGCGCAGGAGGACCCAAGGCCGGAGACGGCGCCGAGGAGGGAGCCGAACGCATGGAGGCAGGTAAAGGGGACGCCTATACCCCAAGCCGTGACACCGCTTACCTGCCCCAGCTCCCCGTCGCAGAGCCCGAAAGTCCCCCTGCTGTGCCCGTAGCCGCCAGGTCACCGCCATGGACTAGGCCCCGACCGGAAGCCGCCGCCGCGACCCCTGTGACGTCACACGCACCGACCCGGAGCGTGACAAAGCAGGAATTACCACCAGCCTGGTCGCAAGGCCTAGTACCCCCGGGCGCCGCATCATCAACAGCGCCCCCTACCTTCGCGGAGCCTCCGGCCTGGCCGCAAGGCCAGGTAACCCAGGGTGCCGCCGTCCTAACGGTGCCCTTCACCTTCCAGGTGCCCCAGGCCTGGCCGCAAGGCCTGGGCAACCCGGGCGCCATCACCACCGCGCCCGCGCCCGCAATACCAAGGGTGCCACACCTGGGGGAGGACCTCTTCAGCCAGCTCACATGGCCGGACGGGCAGCCCTTCATCTGGCCCGAAGGATACCATGAGCTGGGGCGGCAACAGAGACGAGGGCCCTTGTGTGAGCCCCTGATCCCGGCTCCGAAGCCCGTGACTCGGGTCTCGCCTCCTTTGGAAGACGCACAGTTTGAGTGGGACCCCACCGGAGAAGATCTAATGGGGTTCACTCAGGAAACTCGGGCAGTCGCCGCTGAGCGGACTGAGTGTTGTCGTCAGCAGCTAGCAGAGTTTACGAGAGAACGGGAGGAGAGGCGGGCCAGAGAACAACAGGCCCAAATCCGGAGCGCGGAGCAGAAGAGCCGGACTAGGAGGAACCCCCGTGCAGCGCATTGTCCCCGCACCATCGGGACAGTGATAAAGTTCAACCCGCAGCATGGGTGGGGCTTTATTCGGGACCGTAACAACCGCGGTGACGTTTTTGTGACTCGCAGAGACGTCGAGTCCCACCTGCCGGAAGGTCACAAAGGCCGTGACCTCTACGTCGGAGACGAGGTCACTTTCACCCGGCACAAGTGTGCCAAAGGACCTTACGCCCTCCACGTACACCGTTTGACGGAGGAGGAGTTGCGGTACGGGGAGGAGGAGCCAGAGGACCCGGACGGGTCTGAAGCAACACCATATCAAGAAAGAGCAGGAGGAAGACGCCGTTGAGTGCGGCCGAGAAGTGATGTAAATAGTTACCCAATCGAGGTATAAAGGAACTGAAACTGGAACTGTTGCTGCTGCTAAAATAGTCCCCGTTGGGACCAGTGAACTGTTTTACCCGTTAACCCCTTCATCCTACAGGCTGAGGACTGTGAGCAGCCATTCCCTTTCCTCTAACTGGCCGAGGACTGAGAGCGGCCAACTTCCAACTTCCCTGTATATAGTTGCGCGTCCTAAAGCGCCCCCTACCGGTTTTATAGAAAACCAGATTTTCTAAGAGACTGTCGCACTTTTCCCGGACACACGTTGCACAGTGTCCGGAGGAGGAACCAGAGACAAGAGAAGTCTACGAGAAAGTTTTATCTGATAAGATATGTTATATATATAATGTTTTTATATGTTTTATATGTTTATGCAAAAATTTGTATGTTTTTGGTGATGTTTTATGTCTTACAGCCCGAGGACGTGCTGTGATTTACCAGGGGGGAATGTAGCACCCTGAGGATTCGGCTGCTACAGGGGTATTGCACCTCAACCCAGAGGTGTGATATTCCACTCCCGGGTAAGGATGGAGTGTGGAACTGAGCTCAGATAGACTGCATGCACTACATACATCCCATTCCAGAGGAGCAGGCCGACGGTACTCCCACTTAGAAATGTGCAGGTACAACCGAGCCTGTTCCTGGCTGGAGTGGGAGGGGGGTGGTACATCCCATGTAGTGTAGGGGCAGATAGGGGGAGCAGTCTGGGTAGTGATAGGAGCTCATTGGGTGCTGGTCACCTGAGCTCACACATAGAGGGATATATAAGGAGGGCACCAACTAGAATCAGGGTCAGACGCAGAGGACAAGTCAGACGCAGAGGACAAGTCAGACGCAGAGGACAAGTCAGACGCAGAGAGTCAGTCAGCTGCAGAGGACAAGTCTGATGCAGAGAGCAGGAAACAGCAGCCCTGGAGAGAGAGGAGAAAGAAAGAGAAAGACCCAGAGGGGGAAGACTGAAGGGACCCAAGAACCCAAATTAGAGCACCGGGTGAGGAGTCAGCATCAGGGTACCGGAACCCAAGCTGGTGGGGGCAAAAACAATCCCCAGCCAGAGACCGGAGACCGTGGGCAGTGTCTGTCACGGTCACCCACCACATTCACCCCGAAGGCACACCACATGCAGGGTCAGGGAACCCAGGGCCAAGGGTGTCCCAAAAGAAGGCCCGAGGGAGCTGGACCTAGGTGAATCCCTGGTGGGGACGGCTGAAGAAAGGACAGAGGGAGAGCTCAGGGCCACGCTCCGGACTTGTTTGGGGGTTGGCTGGATCCAGGACCTGGTGGACGCAGCACGGCTCGGGTGGTCACTAGCAGCTGGAGTGACCGAAACATCAGCAGTAAGTAAACTCCCTTAACTGCACAACCCGAGTCTGTCTTCATTGCCGGCTGCACCGCACCACCACAACCCCCATCCTCTGCGCCTGTCCCCTCTGAGGCTATACCCCTCCCGTTGGGGGTTATCCCACCAAGCTGCGCATCCACCATCAGCCTCAGCGGACCCTGCTGCAGCGGCGGCCACAGTGACCGCATCACAACGGGTGGCGTAGTCGACACAAAAGAACTTTAGTAACATCTGTAAAGCTGCCACATAACACTGAGCTTGACGCCCTGGGCACGGGGCCGGGTCACAGCCGCTCGGAGACTACAACCCCCCATCTGATCCGGTGCCGGGTATTCCCCTCAAAAAAGGAATATGTCCCAGGGGGCGCGTCACAAACATAAGTGTCATATGCATGGAGGCTGCTCAGTGTCAAATGGAGCGCTGCCTTATAGCACAGCCATGTAGCAGCATGTTATTGAGATACTTTATTGGCTTAAAGGGGTGATCCGGTACCTAAATTGTATTTTCTAAATATCTATTCTTACACCCTAACCAGTTTTGTAATTTCCTTTATTACACAACACCCTATACTTTTCCCTATCTATCTAATCTAATCTCTAAATGTGTTTTTTTACTGTACTTACTGTTATGTTTTGTTTGAGAGGAGTCTCAAACGTGACATCACAGGGGGATGTGAATTACTAGTTACTCATTAGTTTCTTGCATCACTGCCCCTTTGAAAATGTCCTGGATCCTGGGTGATGGACGCTGTGGGAGAGAAGAGTGCAGCGCCCACACTCTGCTTCTATCTCTGCTTCTGTGAAAGAAGAAGTCACCTGGGGGCGGTGCTGGTGTCACTCACTGCTTCTAGCACCACCCTCAAATGATTCGTCAGCAGGTTGTGGTGATAAAAGCAGTGAGTGACACCACTGACACCCCCTGATGATGATTTGTTTAAGGGTGGTGTTAGAAGCTGTGAGGCAGCGCTGGTGTCACTCACTGCTTCCATCTCTGCCCCTTGAGGACTTCTTCTTTCAGTTAGAAGCTGCGGTGGAGATTGCCAGCGCTGCACTCACATCTCCTACAGCGTCCATCACCCAGGATTCAAGACATCTTCATAGAGGGCGACAATGCAAGAAACTAGTGAATAACTGCAGCACCACCCCCTGATGAAGTCCTGTTCCAGGAGGGGCAATGGACGCTGCAGGGAAGTGAGTGCAGCCCCAGCCTCCTGTAATGTCTTGTGTGAGACTCCTCTCAAATGAAATATCACAAGAAGTCTAATAAAAAAACACATTTAGGGATTAGCTTGATAGGGAGAAGTGTAGGGTATTATGTAAGAAAGCTAATTAGAAAAGTGGTTAGGGTGTAAGGGTAGATATTTAGAATACATATTTTTGGTCAAAATCTACTATTTTTCAAAGCGCTCAAAGAAGTGACACAGAGTCTTGCCATATTTTCCTTCATGAATGCCATTGTTAGCATTCACATAAATCATATTAAAGATATGAATTGTTAATTTTATTAATGACTAAAAACTTGATTTTCTATGTTGCCGAATAGCCACAAAGTATTCTCTCCACTGGCCAGTATGGATACATGCATTAACTATGATGATGATTATGGCTTAATTAGCAGTTTTTTATTATACAGCATCATGTATTTTCTATTTTTATAACTGGTTCTTCGAGATTTGTAACACTTCTTCACCTTTACTGAACATACAAAGGGTTAATGTAGTTAAGGTGGACAAAGTCCTCCCCAATGAATTAGCAACAATTGGAGGATCTTCCACCCCAAAGACAGATTGTTGAAATATTCGGTAATGTATGAAGAGCCAGTCTTTGAAGTTGAGAAAAAAGGATATATATATAATTTGTTTTCCTGAGGGGACACAATACTGCATTTCCCTCTTGTCAGCGAGCTGTGGACAGATGAAAACTAATTGCCGTTATGGACAGCCCAGGCAGGATTAGCAGACACCACCGTAGTACAGAGGCATGTGTCATAACCAGACATGTTACAGAGACTTAAAAAAAAGAGAATAAAATTATTATATTGCTTCAGGTCAGCACACACACATTTTTTACTTTTTGACTTTTTTATGTTAAAAGCATTCTGAGGGGGGTAATTGTCTCTGCTCTTAAGAACAAAGAACAGGTCAGATTCTCTGAACTGAACCATCAAGTTTTCTCAGTGAGTAAAGACAGGAGATTGAAGATAAAGTTCACACACTTGCTGCATTATCTGATGAAATGTCTTGTGATATCTCTTGCTAGGTTACAGTCATACCACCAAGATGGAAAGAAGAGTATACATTCTGTAGAATAGTGGCTTATATGAGCAGATGTATGATGGTTACAAGTAGAAATTGTATATTTCAAAGAAAAGGTTTTCCAGCTCTTCTAGAACCACAGTTATGAAGATTCCCCTGAATGATGGACCTCACCCTGGCAGGTGATATAGTCTTCAGTAAATGAGTAGTATAGTCCAGAGATGGAGTTAAAAATAATGCAACAATTATTCATATCCATTAAAAAAAATCTATCATAGGACCTCTGCGACTCTACATCCTTCTACTTCCAAGTTTCGGATACAACAATTGTCCTTATTTACAAACTAAGATCAGTTGTAATTTCCAAAACTCACACGATTGTTACATCCAAAACCCGTAAGAAGAAGGTTTTTATGCAGATGGACTTTTAGTGGCTATGAATAATATTTGAACTATTTTTAACTCCAACTTTGGACTACAATAGATAAATGAATTGGCTGGCAATAAGAATCAGGGCCGATTCAACAAAGCTTTTACATCAGTATTCTGGCGTACAAAGCTTCAAAAAGTCACATAATTGTGCTGCAACTGGTGGCTTGGCTAAAATAGTGTGACTTTTGGCATTCTCATGCCATTTTCACCCAGTTTCAGCAAAGTGGACGGAGCTGGAGTGGAATGGTGGCATGGCGACCACTGCTAGTCAAATTCATGACAAACGATGTCATTCACTACGTCACAAATCTTACTCCAACAGGGACTGGAGGACTGGAGTAAGATTTGTGGCAAGATGCACACAGAGGTGCACACCTCTTCTCCGGTTCTCCTGATTCATGAATCAGGAGCATCTGACTCCAGCATATCTCCTCATGAACACAGGTGTGAACAATGCCAGTCTTGATGTATCAGGCACTAAGTGTCTATTGAGTTCAGAGTGGTTTACCTATATTTAGAGTGGCCATAAATGTCATGTATGCAAAGGATATTTTTTTTATATTTTTATGCATTAGTTAGACACTGACCAGCTATTACATTAACGCCTCTGATGGATGAGGTGAATATCATTGATTATCTCATTTTAAGTGCACAAGGTAACAAGGAGTAGGATAAATTAGCCAGCATGTGAAAAGACTCTTCTTGAAATTGGCTTTTGTTAGACAAATCCAATAATCAGTATTCACTTAAAGAGTAACCATCATATTATTTCCTTTTTTCATAAATCATTAATACACGTGAAAATAAGCAACTTTGTAATATATCTTATTGAAGAAATCTTCTTCTTTCTCCTCTTAGGCTTATCTTTCATTCTCAAAATTCTTACTGAGATAGGAGATGGCAGTTGGTGCTCATAAAGCTCTATGGAAAACTGTAAATGTCAAGTTGGGAAAACTTGCAGCAGAAGGTCTGTATATGCCTCCAGCTTCTCGCTCCTTCTCCACTCTCCCCATAAAATTTTAAAAGCCCCAATTGTCATCTCCTTTCAACTCATATCTCAGTAATGGGAAAATCTGTCTTCACTGAATACAGATTTCATCTATGAATTGAGAGTGAAAAATTAAAGCAAGAGGAAAAATAAGCAGATTTCTCTGAAAAGATAAATTACAACGTTTCTTATTTTCATGTGTACTATTGATTTATGGAGAAAAATATATATTAAAGCAACAGTTACACTTTATGGAGGTATTCCAGCCTAAGCAAAGTATCACCTATTCACTGGAATAGGTGGAAATTCCACCAATCGCCAGAACAATTATGAACCCTTCTACGTCTTCCGTCTCAATTTTAAACCATAAGGTTAAGTTCCCATGATGAGTTTTTGTAACACAGCGTGTCACAGTTCCAGCAAAGTGGATATCATTTATAGAAATCTCATGCCCACTGTGATTTTTCTTACACTTTGTGAACTGACAAGCACAGTCAAAAATATCCAAAGAAAGGGTTAATCCAGCTTCTCAAATGCAAAAAACTTTATTCTTCAAAAATTTAAAAGCTCTTTGAAAAAGGACACAGAAACAATGTTTGAAATGTGTAGCTAGCAGATCACCATGAAATGATTGCTATCATGTTTTTACACTCTTGAAGAATAAAGTTTTTGCATTTGAGAAGCTGGAGTCACCCTTTCTTTGGACATCTTTACGTGTGGCCACACGTTTCTGTGCTTCCACATGCCATTAGCCGTCCAGGTGAGCTGGCTATTTCTTTTATGGATACAGTCAAAAATAGAATGAAAAAAAGTAACCTAGTTTATCTAATAAGTGCAGAAATGTTGAAGAAAATCTGCAACATCAAAAACTCACCAAATACATTACTCAAAGTGGGAACTAAATCCACCAATACTTTTTTTTTCCCATCTGTCTATCCTCACGTTTTGGGTTTATTTTCCTGGTTCTACTTCCTCTCCACAACCTCTCTCTGAAAGGGATTAACCAAGGTTTAGTTTTGTCCCTGCTCTGATTTTCACTCTATACAATTCCAGTTGCGGAGGTTTAGTTTTCAAGATCATCTTTATACTGATAATACAAATTCATAATTAGACATTTCTCTTGCTCTCCTACAAACACTTGTATCTGTCACCTGATTTCTCCTGCTCTCCTAAAAACACTTGTGAGTATCTGTCACCTGTGTGTGCTGCCATATTGTCTCTATAGCTCTATATTAATCTAAAACTGAGCTCCTTCTGTTTCCTCCATCATCTTCTTCACCTTAACTGATGTCTTCACCTATATCTGTAACTACCATCTGTCACAACCATACACTATTGCTATCCTCCTTGTGGCCATCACTGCTCTCTGGGTCCACACTGTGAATAGCGACTCACTCTTGGCTCCCTAAAGAACCTCTAGATTTGGTATAGCTAATTTTCTATTCCTTTATGACCCGGCTTGTTTCCTTACCTTGCTTTTTGTCTGCTGTTTGCCCTGATCCTTTGCCTTTCTACTGTTATGATAAAACTTTTCCACTTCAGGAGCCGGCGACTGCTCCTGACACTGTGCGCGCTATTAATGAGAATGAATATTCAGTGCATCACACGCCTATGGGCATGGGGATCAGTGAATATTCGTTTTCTTTAGTGGCGGGCACAGTGTTAGCTGCAGCAGGCTGCTCCAGCCTCCTGTGCCCCGCTCCTCCGCTGCTGCCGATGCCTCCCCCCATCCACAACCAGAGCAACAAGGTACATTCGGACTATAAAAAGCACCCCCTACTGCGTCTTATAGTCCAAAAAAATACGTTAAGTATTTTTTTTATTTTTTAACCTTCTGTTGGCCATATACTATTCAGAAAAATACCACCATTTTGCTAAATATGCATGGAAGCGAACTTTCCAAAAAAAATTTAAGAAGATTTCAATTCTACTCATAAATATTCCCTCATCTCTATTGGCTACCTATTTTAGAATGAAATTCAAAACCGCCTATTAGTTCACAATGCTGCGCCGCCATAAATCTCTGTTCTCATGTCCATCTGTGATTTCATGAAAACCCCTGCCCACTGTGCTTTTAAAGATGTTGTTGACCTTTGTTGTTTTGGGGCATTTTTTTCTCTATAGGTTATGGGGAGCATGAAAAAGCGTATTTAAAAAAATTAAGCTGTGTTTTGTAAGTGTAGAATCAATGCTTTACTGTGCTATAAAAAAGCATTAAAAACTCTGCTTCAAATGTACATCAAATAAAGAGGAAAGGCAACCTGTAGCCTCCAATGCTACAGGTTGAGAGTTCAAATCCTGAGGAAGACCAGACTTCAAGACAAAAATTATTTAAATAAATGGAAGCATGTACAGTGAACAGAGATGCCAGCCCCTCCCCCATTTAGGAATGGAAGAGTAACTACTGAGCAATGACCTTAGTAACTCCACAGCAGGAGAAAAAATACATCACTGACAGTGAGTGAGTGAAAGTCAGTTCGCAGTCCTGACCTTCCAGGATGGTGGGACTTCTCCTCCAGATCTGGACTGTACCACTAGATCTGGGACAGTTGAAAGGTATGTTATTACTACAGTCCAATACATGCACATCTATGTTAGGGTAGGGACTCAGAAAATAATGAGGACGTGGGTTGCGAGCTTGCGTGTTTTGGACAAAATATCAGCTAATGCCTCATATATTTTTTCATCTTTCTGGCATACAGCCAGGTTCTCTAGTTTTGGTTTTGGGAATTGGGGTGTTTGTAGGGTGCACATAAAGAGGGCTGGGCAACCCAACAAATGTAATTGTGTAGGCATGACCAATAGGCTGTAAAGGTCCATTAACAAGGATTAACTGGCAGCACAATACAACCAAAGTAAACAGTGCACACTGAGCAATCTATACTAGATCACTCAGTACCCATTGACTGCCAATGTTCTCAGCAGTGCAAGTCCTGTGTACACAGGACGATACACCGCCAAGTATCAGATGGAACCTGAAAACCCATCTCTTCAAACAAGCTTACAGCCTGCCATGACCTTGCTTGCTGCCACCTCAACAACACCTGAGCTACTGCAACCCCCCCTAACCTACTGTCTCCTTCCCCGTTCCTGTAGAATGTAAGCCCGCAAGGGCAGGGTCTTCTTCCCTCTGTACCAGTCTATCATTGTTAGTTTGTTTACTGTAAGTGATATCTGTATTTGGTATGTAACCCCTCCTTATGTACAGCACCATGGAATCAATGGCGCTATATAAATAAATAATAATAATAATAATAATAATAAAAAGTACGAAAAAGATTATTTCACCCAATGAATGTTTTGCTCATTCATCGGGTGCTCGGCACCATGTTTACATGGAAAGATAGTTGTGCTTATCACAATCAGCTTTCAGTGTACAGTAGATAGCTTAAACCGGCATGGTGCACTACATGTATCTATGTGGCTGCCACCTTATACAAGGCTTATCCATGTGCATTTACAATACTTGGAAGCCAACCCACCATGATTGGTAGTTGTGTGAGCGATTGTTCATCAGTATTTTGCACCTGCTCTGCTTCCACCTTTGTCACCGTGCTTGTTGCATCCAGCAGTGCATTAGTATTGTGACCAAGTATTGGCATGACTGCTTTTTTTTTGTCGTACTTTATATCTATGTTCTTTTTTTTATATCTATACACTATTCCTTTCTGGGAGAATATTTTTTATAATTTCCATTCAGTTAGTCCTTGTGGCAAATCCATAGCTTGGAGGGGACTGGCAGTATCCTGATTGCTCTATGTCAAGGGTGGGGGGCACAAGCAATCCACTCTGTCTTGACCAAGGTATTTAAATACAGGGCTGGGGCAGCCACCTGCATTTTTGCCTTAGTCAAAGGAAAGTCTAGCTACCACTCTGCCCTAAGGTTATTCTACAATTTGTCTGACTGCTTCACATTTTCTCATAATGTTTCTACAAGCAAAAGACTGTGCGGTCTTTTCATGTTTTTCTCATGAGTAGTTTATAGTTGTCTGGCTTTATTTATCAAGGTCATCTCTGTTACCTGCAGCAAATAATAGTTTGATATATGTCATACATGTTATACAGATAACTACATTACCTTTATTTAGTTTCTGTTATATTTTGCAATTACGATTTGGATATGGCGATGTGCTGTTGAGAAGTATTCTTCAATAGCCCTCAATCCTTTTGCAATGCATATTGTATTTATGCTTCAAGATATAATAAAAGAAAAGGAGACTGTTTCCAGCCTCATTCTTTGGCTGCATTACCAGACAAAGCCCATGGCCAAAGTGGCACTGTATCTTGGGTAAAGAAGGAGATTATTTTTCTAGTCTTAGAAAACCCCTTCACTAAACTGTAATGAAGATTAGTCCAGTGTGGGGGTAGAAGAATTTGTTTTTCTAAAATAATCTATAAAGAGGGGTTGTCTGGGACCAGCAGAAAGAAGAACAAGTTAGTGGGGGGGGGGGAGTGGAGAATGTATTAAAATAGTTAAAAAAGCATTACCTGCTTGTTAACGTCCCCAAAGCCATTCCAGTGCTCCCTCGCTGGCTGTTTATTAGGCTGCAGCAATGAAATCACATTGACACAAGTGACATCTGCAGCCAGTCACTTGCTTTAGGGCATTGGAGTGGTGGCACCTGAGCGGCCAGGTATGTAACAGGTAGGTGATTCTCTTTTTTGTTTGTTTTTAACTCTGGCATTCCCTCCAATTTTTGGTCCATACAACCACCTTAAAGAGAACCTGTCCCGTGAAAAAACGCTATTAACCTGCAGATATGTGGTTAATCTGCAGGTTAATAGCGTTTGGAACCTGCCCGGCACCCGCACTTAGAGCCTCGCTGCAGGGATGATCTTTATTCCTCCTGGCAGCGTTCGGGTTCCAGTCACGGGGGCCGCCCTGGCGTGGGTTTAAACGCTGCTCTGTGTATAGAGAGCTGTGACTGTAACCGGGGCCCCCTGATTGATAACCGGCCCTGATTCTGCAGTCAGTTAGGCCATGATAAAAGAACACGTTGGGGTTTTATCTGTTCAATCTTCGGTTTATCAGACAATAATTAGTTTAGTACATGGGTGCCAACTGGTTTTCTACTTCCCTCCATAGAAAACCGATGCAGATATTATATGACTATGACCAACAAATGTCTTCATTATCTCCAAGCATCATATAAAACAATGATGGAATGAGTTTAATTGAACAAGTCAGGCCATTAAACAGGAAAAAATTACATTACTTATAGAGGTGAACGGATCTGCTGAGATTCAAATTTGGCAAATCACAAGGACTTTACAGGGAAATTCGTTTTCAGCAAAATTATTAATTGCAAATTGAATGTTCCCCTTTCCATACCTGAGAGCTTAATAAATATAAGATGAAAAAAAAGTAAAAAGTAAATAAATAAATAATGCCCACTTCACCTTTGGCCACCTGTCCAACTGACCCTGCAGCCAACTGTCCAGTCCGCAATGCCACCTCTTTTCCCCTCCCACCGTGGCACACTTTCTGTCTGGCGGCTGCTTCACTCCAGGCTATTGCCTTGGATGTGTTTAGGCCTCTGATGTAATTATGCATCGTGCCGTCACTCGGGCGACACGCGTCATAACTTTGTGAAGTCAAAATGGGCTGCGACGGCATAGTGTGCAGGGACATCAAAGGCCTAGTCGTGTTGGAAGTCCTGGCCTGAAGTGAAGAGACAGAAGAGTATGCGCGTGATGGGGGAAGGGAAAAGGAAGAGGTGCGGAGGACTGGGCAGTGTACTGCGGGGGCGGCAGGACAGTTGAATGGTGAGGTGAGTATTATTGTTTTGCTTTGTGTCTTCAGTGAGATAAGAAAAAAAGTGTCACTTACCATCCAATAAAATTAACTATATGCAACCTGTTTTTAATTCATAAATAATAAGGGATCGGTTTTATGGAATGGTGAGTCCCACTTTTTCCTTATCTCACTGAAGATACTTGCATTTATCCTTTTGGAAGTTGAGCACCACCAGGTCCCAGTGGTCATACAGTGTGTCCTAGTTATTTGATAGACAGGTTTTTTGATGGTGCGAACCGTTTTTTTTATATTTTTTATTGTTTTATTTTTTTTTAACTGTTTCCCTGGTCATCTATGGTTCAGCAAATTAGCTGTTGCAGCTGGCCTCCATTTTACTGAATTCACGCAGAGCGAATTACAAAAAAAAATTTTCTCATGTGAGAGAATCGGATCACACTCCGATGACACTCGGATCATTAGCATAACCGGGCCGATTCTCTTGGATAAGAAAATATACAGCAGTGTGAGCGAGCCCTTAGAGTTATTCTTTTATACATCCTATTACTTAAAATGCCTTTATGCAAATCTCTGTAGAAAACTGGCAACACTGAGACAGCAAAGGATTTTAGATATTTGATTGCAGTAGAGTAAACAGTCATAAAACTTACCTTAACTGACAATGAATACAAATAAAAAGTAACACTTTTGCCAAAATCTATAAATTATACTAAGTAATATTACACATTGCGAAGGGACTTTTGTAGCTTGTAATTTTGCAGTTTACTTCTATGTTTAAAATCTGAAATAATATTAAAAAATGTTGGACTTATCCCCCCGAAAAAGTTGCAAGTGTAAGCTTTGCGAATTTTACAATCTCAACTTATTTAGTAAATCAATAAAAGGTACAATATCTAGTTCTTTAGAAACTATCAACATTCAATAATGGCTGATGGTTAAAGGGATTGTCTGCTACTTGGACAACCCCTTCTTAAATGCTGTGGTCCCTCGAATAAATAAACCTTATACTCACTTTGTGCACTGGCACTGTGCTAGCGATGTCATATCTTACAGCGCTAGTGTGTCTTTATTATATCATGTGAGCACTGCAGCCAAACACTAATGGGCTGCAGTGCTCACTCCTTCCCCGGATATCTGAGTTTCGTCCTAGGGAAGTCTGAGTAAAGCACTAGCCCAGTATGTTTATGAAAGGGTTGTTCTCATGAATGATCTTCAGCAGGGAGCTTGCAAGTGCTCACTCCTTGCCCAGGAAATCGGCTACCATCAATAGATTTCAGCCTAAGGTAACGAGCAATTAAAAATATCATTAAAAATCCCTCTGTTCTGTTTCATAAGAGGTATATTGCAAAGTTGTTTGTTTTTACAAGCACTTTGCAATTTTACCCATTTCTAATGATGAGACAACCCCTTTAGTGCCAGCCCTTTGTACAATGTGATCATTACATATAGTCTGAAAGATTTAAAAACAAAAATGCTTATACTGAAAAATATTTATTTTTTATCTATTTTTCTCTTTGTTTCTTTGTTTTTACTTTTAAAACAATTTAAAAATAATGTTCACCAGCCCAGAATTACAGCCTGAATGATAGCCCAGAGCTGTATTCCCAATTCTGCAGGCTTCACAAATATTTCCAGCTCTCTGAGCATTTCCTTTCTAGACTCAATATCTGTATAGAGCTTGTTCTAGCAATTTGCATGATTTCAAAAATCTGTCCCTTGTCCCACAGCATAACAGGAGCTTGAGTAGCTGAATGTGTTTGTCAACAACCTTGTTGTCAACTTCCTATGGCAACCAGCAAAGTTTTGAAAGCTCTAGGACAGGGGTCCCCAACCTATGGTTCGGGAGTCACATGTGGCTAGCAGACCCAAGATGTGAGGATTGCAACTCTGCCAGCTTGGTGCATTAGAACCATATCTAGCAACCAACTGTGAAGTGAAGATCACACAGAAAAGCAGATCTGGATGTGCATATACTAGCAAGAGGGTCAGGGGAATTAAATAAATATTGCAAACTGGAGATAGGATAATACCGATAGTCAGAGAGGTGTTTGAAGCTAGAGTGGTGAGTGTGTCTAATATGGAAATACTAAATAAGGGTAAAGTGGGAACCCTTGAATGTAAGTACAGTGGCTTGTATTCACCCCCCTTGCTATTTTTTGTGTTTTGCTACCTGACAACCTGGAATTTCACTTTTTTTTTAGGGTTTGCATCAGATTATTTAAAGAGCATGAACTGCAAACATTTAGTTTTCTTTTTTTTTGTGAAGCAAGCAATAAATAGGACAAAATAACTGAAAACTTCAGTGTGCCTATCTATTCACCCCCTAAAGTCAGTACTTTGTAGAACATCCTTTGTGGCAATTACAGCTGCAAGTCGCTTTGGATACATCTCTATGAGCTTTCCACATCTTGCAATTGGGATTTTTTCCCATTCCTCAAGGCAAAACTGCTCCAGCTCCTTCAAGTTAGATGGTTTCCCCTGATGAACAGCAATCTTCAAGTCTGACCGCAGATTCTCAATTCAATTAATGTCTGGGCTTTAACTAGGCCACTCCAAAACATTTACACGTTTCCCCTTAACCGCTTCCCGACCGCCCACTGTAGATAAACGTCGGCGCTGCCTGGGCTCTGTGCAGCGCTGACGTTTAAAAACTGTGGGTGGTCCCGCAGCACTCAGGACCCCCAGGGTCCTGCAAGCGCTGCTGGTACGGTGAAGAGCGATAGCTCTGACAGGGAACATCATCGGGACCTGATTGGATCAGGTCCCAGTGATGTTAACCCTTTGCTATCTTCTATATGCCGCGATCTATAGTGATCGCGGCATATAGAAGATAGTAAGAGGAGAGGGGGTCGTCTACTTACCTCTCCAACGACCCCTGATACCTTCCAGGACCTGGCGTTGTTATGGCAGCTGGAGGTCACATGACCGCCTCCAGATCTGCCATATATGGTGTCCTGCTAGGCTCAGCCTGCAAGCTGAGTCCAGCAGGAGACACAGTGTGAAACTGTCAGCAGTGGTCTCATGCAATGTAATATATGTCTATTACATTACATGAGATCAGTGATCAGAAAAATAAAAAATAATGTCCCATACAGGGACTAAGTAAAAATGTAAAAAAAAGTCAAAAAAATGTTTTCAAACTGTTAAAAAAACACACAAAATAAAAAAAATAAATAAATAAAATATTAAACCGATAAATCCATATATTTATGCAAAAACAAAAAAAGTACACATATTTGGTATCGCCGCGTCCAAAACAACCCGATCTATAAAACTGTCACACTAATTAACTCCTTCTGTGCACACCGCAATAAAAATAAATAAAAAATGGAGCAAAAAACTATGCTTTTTCCTCATATTGCCAAACAAAAAGTGGAAAAAAATGCGATCAAAAAGCAAAATGGAAATAAAAATGGTACCGCTGAAAACGTCATCTTGTTCCGCAAAAAAAAGCCGCCATACAGCTCCATCAGCCGAAAAATAAAAAGTTATAGCTCAGAATAAAGCGATGCAAAAGAAATATTTTTTCTATAAAATTGTTTTATTGTGTAAAAGCGCCAAAACATAAAAAAATATACAGTAAGTGTAGTATCGCTGTAAACGTACTGACCCGAAGAATAACGCTGCCTGATCACTTTTACAACACGCAGAACGGCATAAAAAAAAAACTCAAAAAACAATTCCTGAATTGTTGGTATTTGTTAATTTTACCTCCCAAAAAACTAAATAGAAAGCGATCAAAAAATGTCACGTACCCAAAAATGGTACGAATAAAAATGTCAACTCGTCCCGCAAAAAACAAGCGGTCACGTGACTCTGTCGGCCGAAATATGGAAAAATTATAGCTCTTAAAATATGGCGATGCAAAAACTAGATTTTGCAAAAAAAAGCGTCTTTTAGCATGTGACAGCTGTCAATCACAAAAACCCGATATAAATCTGGTATCTCTGTAATCGCACCGACCTGAAGAATAAAGTCGTCTAATCACTTATACCGCACGAGGAACGGCGTAAAAAATAAATAAAACCAATTCTTCACCTGCTACTGATTTGTTTATTATGTCTCCCAATGTGCTCACCACACATCTAGATAAGTTCCCTAAGGAGTCTAGTTTACAAAATGGTGTCACTTGTGGGGGGTTTCCACTGTTTAGGCACATTAGGGGCTCCCCAAATGCGACATGGCGTCCGCTAATTATTCAAACAAATTTTACATTCAAAAAGTCAAATGGTGCTCCTTCCCTTTCGAACCCTGCAGTGTACCCAAATAGTGGTTTTCCCTCACATATGGGGTATCGACATACTCAGGAGAAATTGCACAGCAAATTTAATGGTGCAATTTCTCCTGTTACCCTTATGATAATGCAAAATTAGGGGATGAAAAACGGTTTTGTGGGAAAAATGTGAAAATTTTATTTTTACAGCTCAATATTATAAACTTCTGTGAAGCACCTTGGGGTTCAAGGTGCTCACCACACATCTAGATAAGTTCCCTAAGGGGTCTAGTTTCCAAAATGGTGTCACTTGTGGGGGGTTTCCACTGTTTAGGCACATCAGGAGCTCTCCAAACACAACATGGCATCTGCTAATTATTCAAACAAATTTTACATTCAAAAAGTCTAATGGCGCTCCTTCCCTTCCGAACCCTGCAGTGCGCCCAAACAGTGGTTTTCCCTCACATATGGGGTATCAGCGCGCTCAAGAGAAATTGCACAAAAAATTCTGGGGTCCATTTTTTCCTGTTACCCCTGCGAAAATAAAAAAAATGGGTCTAAAGTAACATTTTTGTGAAAAAAGTTAAATGTTAATTTTTTTCTTCCACATTCCAAAGCTTCCTGTGAAGCACCTGAAGGGTTAATAAAGTTCTTGAATGTGGTTTTGAGCACCTTGAGGGGTGCAGTTTTTAGAATGGTGTCACTTTTGGGTATTTTCTGTCATAAAGACCCCTCAAAGTGACTTCAAATATGATGTGGTCCCTAAAAAAATGTTTTTGTAAATGTTGTTGGAAAAATGAGAAATTGCTGGTCAACTTTTAACCCTTATAGCTCCCTAACAAAAAAAATGTTGGTTCCAAAATTGTGCTGATGTAAAGTAGACATGTGGGAAATGTTATTTATTAACTATTTTGTGTGACATGTCTCTCTGATTTAAGGGCATGAAAATTCAAAGTTTGAAAATTGAAAAATTTTCAAAATTTTCGCCAAATTTCCGATTTTTTCACAAATAAACACAAGTGATATCGAAGAAATTTTACCACTATCATGAAGTCCAATATGTCACGAAAAAACAATCTCAGAATCAGGGGAATCCGTTGAAGCGTTCCAGAGTAATTACTTCATAAAGTTCCAGTGGTCAGAATTGAAAAAATTGGCCTGGTCACGAAGGCAAAAACAGGCTCTGGCGCGAAGTGGTTAAACCACTCGAGTGTTGCTTTAGCAGTGTGCTTTGGGTCATTGTCTTGTTGGTAGGTGAACCTCCGTCCCAGTCTCAAATCACTGACAGACTCAAACAGGTTTTGCTCAAGAATATCCCTGTATTTCTCATCATCCATCTTCCCTTCGACTTGGATCATTTTCCCTGTACCTGCTGCTGAATAACATCCCCACAGCATAATGCTGTCACCACCATGTTTCACTGGGGGGTGGTATTCTTGGGGTGATCAGCTGTGTTCGTTTGACACCAGACATAGCGTTTACCTTGGTGCCCAATAAACTAAATGTTGGTGTCATCTGACCACAGCACCTTCCTCCATACATTTGGAGAGACTCCCACATATCTTTTGGCAAACTACAAACGAGCCTTACAATTTTTGTGTGTAAGTAACAAATTTTTTCTAGCCACTCATCCATAAAGGCCACCTCTATGGAATGTACGGCTTATTGTGGTCATATGGACAGATACTCCAGTCTCTGCTTGGGAACTCAGCAGCTCCTTCAGCGTTACCTTTGGTCTCTGTGCTGCCCCTCTGATAAATGCCTTCTTTGCCCAGGCTGAGAGTTTTGGTGGGCAGCCCTCTCTTGGCTGATTTGTTGTGGTACCATGTTCTTTCCACTTGATAATAATGGATTTGATGGTGCTACGGGGGATCATCAGAGATTGGGATATTTTATTATAATCCCACCCTGACTTGTTCTTCTCAACAACTTTGTTCCTGACCTGTTTGGAGATCTCCTTGGTCTTCATGGTGTTTGGTTAGTGGTGCCTTTTGCTTAATGGTGTTGCAGCCTCTGTAGCCTTTCAGAAAAGGTTTGTATATACTGACAGACCAGGTGACACTTAGATTGCACACAGGTGGACTTCTTTCAACTAAGCATGTGACTTATGAAGGTAATTGCTTGAAACCGAAATTTTTAATTGGGTGAATACCTATCCACATGTCAATTTTTAGTTATTTGATCCCATAAATTTAATTTATGCCTAGATTTTTCTCACTTGACTTCACCAACTTAGACTATTTATTGCTGAATTGATGCATCACACATAAATCGGATTACAAAAATATTTAAACAAAGGTTGCAATGTAACAAAATAGACAAAAAAAAGTCAAGAAGGTGAATATTTTCGCAAGCCACTGTATACTGCCTATATGGGAGTGGAATACAAGGTTTCTGTGGGGAGGCTTTGGCTGTCATCATGCTAGTGATGGAAATCAAGCATATTGGATTTTTTTTTTCGGACAGACTCTGTCAGAGGAAAAAATTGGATATGTGCACAGCCCCATAGCATAACATGGGTCTACGTGCGATCTGATGTTTTGTCGGATAGCACTCATACCAAAAATACGAATGGCAGCACAAGTCCTAAGTCAGAGAGCTCTCAGTATTACTTGCATTAGGCTCTGTTCATATTTGAGATGTAACTGTCTGTTTACAACAGAAATCATGACACATAAAATAGCTGGACATTTCATACGATGGATACCACTGGCACCCAATGAACATTATAGTGACTTACACAGGGATCCATTAAGATTCATTCAAGGTGTGTGCCATTTTAACTGGAAAAATAGTGCATTTTTAGGTATCAAATATGATGCAATCTGCAACAGTGGCCTCGACACAGGGGTGAAGAATAGAAAGTCAGACATTAGCTGTAAGGAAGAAAGTAATGACAGAGAAGAGGGTAGCACTGACAACTTCTGTGCAAATATTTCTGTATTTATAGAATGCTGGACTATAATTCTGGACGACTAAAATGCACGCTTGTTATTTTGATAAAACAGTTGATGAATTATTCATAAATACATGCACATTTTCTGTAAGAATATTGCTAAATCATGCCCATAGTGATAAAGGTCAAAGCCCTTATATAGGACTTGTCACCAGTTCCAACAGGTCTGTTTTAGTAAATTCTTGCGCTCCCCATGAAATAACAAATCTGGAGCAATTTCCTAGAATGTTCATTTTTGCTGTTCCTCTGCAGGCCCTCTTGTAAATTTATGAATCAATTAAAAACAGTATGTTGCCATTTCCATTGCAACAGGGGTGTGTCTCTAAAATACCCCAACTAGTAACACCCATTTGTCAAGTTTTCATAAATTTTTAGTAGGACCAACAGAGGAGGAGAACTAAAAAAATACATAATGCAAATTGTTCTTTCAGTATTATGGGAAATACATTTATTTCATGAATCAGATGTGTCTTTAAATTGCATACTACTATTGATTGAATCTGCTAACATGGATGGAGATTTGATATTTTAATCATTTTTATGAAAAGAAGTCTTCTTGTCACACTTGATAGATAAAAAAAAGTGCAATTAATGTTTTGACCATGGATGATCTTAACTAAAATTCAAAATGGCCCCAATCTTAAATTTGAAAATAAACTAACAAAGCTGTAAAAGAATAGTGCATTGGAAGGATGGGGATAGCACTTACTGCTAAACAAGAGAATCATGTACGAAGAAAATACTGGCAATGCTATCACACACCTCTCAGTAATAAATAACGCTTTTCCAGAGATTGATGTCAGTCATGGTGGTCATTAACTTATGAAAGATGCATGATAAATTTTCTTCAGTAAGACATGAGTAAAAAGCAGCACTCACCACTGATGTCAATGGTGAGTGCTGCTTTTTACCTACCTCTTACTGAAGAAAATTAAACAGGAGAATGCCACTAATGAGTGTGATTTCTAATGACAATGTAACAAAACATAATATTTGCTTTTTTAGGCTTTTTTGTATTTTAATAGATATTCAGACTGAATTCCTGAGGAATATGTACAAGCCTTAATAAATAAACTTGGTAACAACCGTCAACACGTTTAATATGAATTTGTCCTCTTATATGGCCACATCTTCCATTTTTAAATATATATTTACAATTGCTCTATCTCGTACATAATAGGGATTCCTGAGGTAAAAGTTTTTTTCTTATTGCTATACTCTCCTGACACTTTTCGGGTGTGTCATCTGGTTCTGCTTTGTATTGTAAGTGTAGACATATCACTGGAGTTTTGTCTTTAGATACTTTTAGGACAAAAATGATCGGCCAAAATATCCAGGCAAAATAAATGAAATTACAGACTTCAACTCAAGTGCATTGTCCAATGTCCACACTGCAGGCAGATTTTCCGACAGAGATGTTCTTCTGCAGGGGACACGTGATTATGTGACATGATAGTCCGAGTTCATGTAACATGTGCAGTTTATGACACAAGCAATGTCAGTCATCTGATGTGACGTCAATGTCCTTGGGGCTGTTCTGACATGTCGCCACTCTCCATCTGTTGATATGCTGGCTGCTTTTTCTTTTCTGTTGCGAATCGGGACACTCTTCTTCTAATTTTTGACGCTTGTGTTTTGTCCGTCTATTCTGAAACCACACTTTTACCTACAGAAAAACAAATGTGTAGAAAAAAATGTAATTTATTTTAATGGCCAGCTAACAATTTCAACCTGTAAAGTAATCATTTTGTTGTCTGTGAAGGGAAATTCTAAGAGGTGTTATAATTTATTTTCTTAAACGGCTAAATATGATGTGTGTTTTTCACCAATAACCTAAATCTGAAAAAAACCTTATCCAAAAAGCTGTCAGCTGTCCTGAGTATTTATTTTTTCTATTAAACATCTTCTCTTAGAACTCTTTTTGCAATCTATCTATTAATCCCCCTGAAAATAAATGAATAATATATCAACTTTTCGTTGCCATTGCACAGATGACACTGTCTGAACAATGCTAACAGTACCAGATTGTAAAGAGGCCCAATATATATAATATAGGCATTGGAAATATTCAACTCCAATTGTACAATTTATTTTAGAGAAACATGTGTAAAATAAGTTACAGTTTATATAAGCCAGTAGAATCAGTACTCCAATAATGCCAGTTTTGCCTCTAGCATTTTATTGTTGTTCTAGATAAAAAAAAACAGCATGTGTTTGTATTATTTTTAAGCAACATTTTACAGCTCCGGCCCACTGATGTACTTGCCTTTGAGTATATTTTAGAACTTAATTGCATGATTATTTTCACTGTAATGTCACATTATAACATTTACAGCCTAATGTCGCTTTACAATTTTTCACTCCTAGCATTGGCTAGGTTACATGGGTGACCCCCTATTATTAGGAAATAATCTATGCCATTAAATATAGCCCTTTTATAGGGTTACTGGTAATGAGTACATGTATTATATCCCTTATGCTTATTATTTTTATTTTGTAGGTCTACTTATAGGGGACTCTACCTTTGGCACCACCTTGCCATTACCATCATCTTCTTTTCATGTATTCTCTCACTCGCTTTTAGCACAGAATTTTGGAATCACAGGTTCTCATTTCACAAATGCATTTGCCTAAATGTATATATACAACCACTACTATGTTCATTATCCACAATAGATACCACTAACAGACCCATCTGGCTTTGATGTGACACCATCTGTTGTGCCCACACGTCTTCCACAAACAAAGACTACCTTACTTAGTATATCCAATTGAACACCATTTATTTTTTTTTATTTAACTTACTTGCTTATATAGCACCAGTAACTTCACAGTGCCCCATTGGGGCTCACAATCTAGATTCCCTATCAGTATTTCTTTGGAGTATGGGAGGAATCTGGAGAACCATGCAAGCACGGAGAACATATAAACTCCTTACAAATATTACCCATGGTGGGATTTGAACCCAGGACCCCAGCGCTGCAAGGCTACCGTGCTTCCCATACCTTTGGTTGCTCCGCTTCTTGTTATGTAACTTTCATGAATTATTATTACTGTTTCCTGGGGATCCAGGACATTTACTTTGTGTGCTATTTGTTTTCACTAACTCTGTATGTATAGGTTTTCATAATTATTATTTTTTTATTTATATACAGCCTGACAAAGGGTTTGACTTTGCTTACAAATAATACAAACATATGCATATTTTGTTGGATCTAGAAAAATAATAAAACACTTCAGGCAAAACAGGAACTATTGGAGTGCTGTTCTTTCTGTTTTATATACACAGAGATCAGGCTGAGCATTGGTCAGCTCTCCCGAAATGCATACCCTCGTCTAGTGAGCATGAAAGAGTTGTGCGCTCTGTGTTCCTGGTCTACATTATAACTAGGTTGCAGTCATCAAAATCCATCAGTTTGAAAGCATCTCTGTCATCAATGAATCACCCAGAAAAGTGATCAATAATACAATGGGAGAAATGCAAACCAAAAGATTTATACTCGTATTAGCTGCAAAAAAACATAGATTGCTCTTGGAAGTTAAATCTCAAAGGTTTTATGTACATTAACATATTATGGCCCCCTATAACCTCCAGCAGTCTGTTTACCCCACGTCTATGTGCCTCCAACTATATACAATTTTATAGAAGCGTTCTGTCAAAATCATGTGGAAATCTCAGTCTTAAAGGCTTAGGATAGGTTAAAAGTTTTAAAAAAATAATTGATAGGCCTTTATGGCAGTGTCACAACTCAGAGACGTGACCACTGCAGCCAATCACTGGCTGTAGCATTGTCCTGAGTTGAAACAACATAAATACATCGACCGAGAAAAAGGCAGAATCGAAACAGGGGTGACAGGGGAAAGTTGATGCGAGTGCTACTTCTTTTATTTTTTTTCAGCCCATTCTGAGCCTTTTGTAAAAATCTGTTACCTTCAAGACAATCTCTTTAATTGCAACATTCAACAAATTTATAGGAAATGAAAATATCAATGTACAAATGATGGATTTTTTTTTTATTTCACATAATGTTCAATTGAACAATTCAGTCTCTATTTCTCATGCTAAAGGTAAAGGGAGAATTTTGATAATAGCGTTGTATTAGAAAGCTGATTCTCGCATAAGCAATACGTATACAGAATATATGTATATATGTCAGATGGAGATCATACAAATACAGAATATATATATATGTGTGTATTCTGTATTTGCATGATTCCCATCTATTCCATGGAGTTTCTTGTGTCCCATGCTATACCTGGGTCTCTGTGAGGCACAAGCTGTTGGCAAGTTGTTTCCTTTCAGTCCCTACTACATAGTGATTCTTCTCAAAGGCTCCTTCAAGTCGCAAAAGTTGTGATGGAGAGAAAGCAGTCCGTATTCTTTTAGGTTTTCGTGAAAAAGGTCCCTGAAGTAGATAACTCTCTGGAGTATTTTCCTCACCTTAGTAAAAAAAAATAGAAATGTTATATCACTACATAAATGAAGAGAGCAAGAAACAATATTGATATTAGTTGAGCACATTTTCAAGAATTGTTTAAATCTAGGGATCTGGGCTCTGTATGGGACCAATGGTTGGGTTAACGCCGCATTTCTTGAAACAGATATATCGAATATTTGCTTATACAACTGCATATGTCTGCTGCTGACTGCAATAACCAAAAGTGTCAGTATTTGTACATACTATAGAGTCGTTGCATTGAAAAGTGCAATTGACTGTGTTTTTCAGGACTGTAGGATTCAGACAGATTCCCTATAGGTATGACGGTGTATATTTCCTCAAAGTTAATTTCAAACGTGGTGTGCACTAAATAGGATATTGTAAGCATTGACCGTAAAAATATATGTTCTATCAAAACCTCACCAATATACTAACACAGAGAGTAAAAGGTAAATAGAATCAAAGCTACATTTACACTAATGTTTGTCTTTATGTTTCTTTTCTCAGTTATCTTGTAATTGACACTGTTTCTTTTTTCTGGTAACTGATACAAAAATACATCAAGATGCATTTATTGATCAATCAGTCTAGATCTAATGCACAACAAAATGCAAAAAAAAATCTAGACACCGACATGAACATGGTCTTCATTTTTTTTTAATTTTTAATTTCTCCATCCATAAGCTATCAGTAATGTATGTTCATTATATACTTTAAAAACCTTAGCAATCGCCATCTTCTGCTATTTTCAGCCCTGCTCCAATCCTTTACCGCATCAGGTGAGCATATGTGTGACTGGCCGGCTCACTACATCATCTTCTTTATGTGTGACTTACTTAATGTAAGATTATGAGACTTTCCTGATTATTGCGGTTTTGCTGTGTAGCCCCATTTATTTGCAGAATTTAAGCCATATTTTTTAATGTGGTACTAAGTACAGAAAAGCTTGACTTTGCACTTAAAAATGCAACTGAAGGTTTTTTTACATGTATTTTTTTATTTCTTTCAGTTTTTACAGGCTTTCTACAGAATCCTAAAGAGAGCAAACATACCAGAAAAAACACAGTTCAACAGTGTCTTCAAACACACAATGGGCAGGATTTTTTAGGAAATCACATCCACTTTGCTTGGACAGTTATATGCAGCAGATTTTGTCCACAAAAAAATGCAACTGAAAAAACGCAGTACTGATGGCACCTAGGAACATGGCCTAAAATAGATCACAGATTCATTTTTTGTAGAACTGAAGTATATTCTAAACGTTCTAAATTCTACAAAATGAATCCGTAATCAGTAGATAGATAGATAAATAAATAAATAGACATATAAATAAATATATACATGGTAACATTTAAAGCATTTATCTTTTAACATAGAAAGAAAGAAAGCATAACTAAGTATTTCACTACATAAATTTGTGTGTGTGTATACAGTATATGTATGAAGAATATTCATGCAGTGAAATACTTCTTTTTGCTTTCTTTCTTTACATATGTTAAACAATAAACATATTCAATTTTACTGAGTTATGACAACCAAATTGGCTACTTTTTTACCATGCATTCATTTTCCCACTTATTAGCAATTAGAACCACACCTGGCCTTACAATCAGCAATGAGATCCTTCATTGTTAGGAGATTGTAGCTTTCCCCTTGTGCTAGTATTCACTAGTAGACTTATAGGACATTTTGTTATCCATCTACAGATTCTAAGTTTGTGTCCACATTGAATACTGTACCATGTTGTGCTAATTAATTCTGGGCTTTTTTATGGATTGGAAGCTCCAACTGAAAGACTGACGCTCTGATTGTATCATTATTGCCATTTATCTTGATCCATTGTTTAAAAGTCTGTTTATATTTGCTCATACAACAAACAGAAATATTCATTTCTCAGCATTTCAGACAAGGGCACCATATGTAAATAGATTGTTACACAAAGGAACACCGAGTTTAATTCATTGACATATGGCACAGCCATGTTGGATAAAACATCCTATCCATTTCTATGTGATGCTAATATATTGATTTAGATGAAGTAATTGAGAATCTGTTTTTCTTATACTTATTTGTTTTATTTTTTTAAACAGCCTTCGGCTCGATCCAGAGCCATGGCGAATTGATGGATGAATGATCTGTAGGAAGATCGATCTTGTGCAAGGCTAGATAGGTCCACCAGGGTCTTCTATGTCATTACCTTGATAGGACCCTAAAAATGTATGGTATGTTTTGAATGCCAAATATAGAACCAGGCGCTTAAGTTTAAAAAATAATACAAACTAATATTATTCAACAGTTCTCCACTCTCTTTAGATATAAATAAAACATAAAACAATGAAAAAAATTACGGCATTGATGGCACTGATAACTTCACTAAGAAAACTGCTATCATTAGCAACGAAATACCCTTTGTTGTGATAGAAGTGTGCACTCATCATTATGGACATCGCTCACACCCTCCTGGTGGTAAAATACTTAAAAGCTCATCATTTGTCATGAGCTAATGTTCAGTAGGCCAAATGGCAATCAATTTAGGACTGGCCTCCAGGGTATTCAGATAGCCCTCAGGTATTCAGGAACTGCCCTTCAAAGCTTCCCCCCTTAGCTACATGAATTAAGTGAACCATAAGAGGTAATTGGGCAGTCAACAAATGATTAAGCTGACTGTAGCATGTCATGCACATATATTTCTAGATTTCTAGAATATATATATGTAAATTATATGTACATATATATATCCTTATCATATAGTCATTTTATATTATATTTATGTGTGTATGTAAATAAATATATATATATACATATACATCTACATTTATATTATTTTTTTTCTATAGTTTTACATGACTACTTTATATTAATGTGATGCTATAATATACAAATGACTGTGCCAGTAAAAACTTGCAATCTACAGAAATGAGTAATACAGTGTTCTTTCAGGTACAGACTAGTACATGAAGCAGCAAAAGAGAAAAAATACTCAACTGCTTCTTCACACATAAAATACAATGAAATTCTTTCATGACTGTACTGTGTCAAGCAAAAGGTAAAAAAAAAGCAAGCACCAATTTATATTTACCATCAATGTAGCCTTATAAATACTACAGCAATGACAATTACATGGACATGTTTAGCTGGCCAAATATGGATGATACCACAAAGAGGTAAGGTGGGCCAATATATTAGATAGATAGACAGACAGACAGATCGGTCGATCTGTGGTTTGGTACAATCACATTATTAAGAACTGGTTCAAAAATAGCTCAAATGGATTCAAAAATGGTCATAGAATTGTAGAAATCTCACAGGCACCAACATTCCATGTATAAGACCACGTTCACATGTTCAGTATTTGGTCAGTATTTTACATCAGTATTTATAAGCCAAAACCAGGAGTGGGTGATTAATACAGAAGAAGTGACGTGTTTCTATTATACTTTTCTTCTGATTATTCCACTCCTGATTAGAGATGAGCGTTGTTCTACTCGAACTGTTCGCCAATCTCAAATACGAGCTGTTTTGGGCGGTGTTCGAGCCGTTCGGCGAACACGAACAATTTCAGAAAAATTCGGCTGTTCGAGGTTATGTTCGATAACTGTTCGTGCACCAAAATCATAACTGGATTTTTTCTCAGTAATGATGAAAATTAATGTTAATACGAAGTTTGAGTGTACAGCGGGGTGGGGGGAGGGGCAGGGGATGGATCTCTGCAGGAATAATGAAGATCTCCATTTTTTTTTTCTCTTTCCCGCATTTACAGTGGGGAGGTGCAATCTGTCAGCCTATCAGCAGCGCACACACGGAGCGAAGTGCTTTTTTTCACACAAGCAAGGGCATGTGTCATTGGCAGTGTATGTCACATGTCCTTGCCCTATAAGACCAAGCCATTTTCCCCGTCGCCACCATTTTCTCACTGCTGCAGCTGCGTGTTAGACGGCACCGCTGTTGCTGTGTGCGCTATACCTTGTTAATTTCAAGCCAATTTTCGCACAAATCTACAGATAGCTTGGGAGTAGGGAATAGTTGTGATTGCAGTCCTTTTAAGGACTAGTTTACAGCATTTCCTACGACTTTTATCAGGCAGGTCTGTGCTCTTAAATAGATAGATTGTGGGAGTAAAAACTAATTGTAATTGGAGTCCTTTTCAGGACTAGGTTACATCAGTTCCTATCAGTTTTTGCCAGGCAGGTCTGTGCCAGTGCTGTGCAAGTTTTTTTCACAGCATTTGGCTGAATCTAGCAAAGCTAATCCTTCTTGGCCTATTGCAGAGTGTGTTAGTCAGTGGAGTAGCCTATCTGTGTTGCAAGATATACCACCTGTGTATAGAATACCAATTTTTTTACTGCACCTAGTGAAGTAAAATCTTTTGGGCATAGCATCATTCTATTAGTCCATCTATACTGACCTCCATCAGGTTGCAAATTGAATATAATTTTTTTCTGCATCTAGCTCTGAAAAAATATTGGGCTTCTAGCTGTGTGTGGGACTTGTTGTATTAGTCCATCTATACTGACCTCCATCAGGTTGCAAACTGCATATATTTTTTTCTTCATCTACCTCTGAAAAAATATTGGGCTTCTAGCTGTGTGTGGGACTTGTTCTATTAATCCATCTATACAGACCTCCATCAGGTTGCAAACTGAATATATTTTTTTCTGCATCTACCTCTGAAAAAATATTGGGCTTCTAGCTGTGTGTGGGACTTGTTCTATTAATCCATCTATACAGACCTCCATCAGGTTGCAAACTGAATATATTTTTTTCTGCATCTACCTCTGAAAAAATATTGGGCTTCTAGCTGTGTGTGGGACTTGTTGTATTAGTCCATCTATACTGACCTCCATCAGGTTGCAAACTGAATATATTTTTTTCTGCATCTACCTCTGAAAAAATATTGGGCTTCTAGCTGTGTGTGGGACTTGTTCTATTAATCCATCTATACAGACGTCCATCAGATTGCAAACTGAATATATTTTTTTCTGCATCTACCTCTGAAAAAATATTGGGCTTCTAGCTGTGTGTGGGACTTGTTCTATTAATCCATCTATACAGACCTCCATCAGGTTGCAAACTGAATATATTTTTTTCTGCATCTACCTCTGAAAAAATATTGGGCTTCTAGCTGTGTGTGGGACTTGTTCTATTAATCCATCTATACAGACCTCCATCAGGTTGCAAACTGAATATATTTTTTTCTGCATCTACCTCTGAAAAAATATTGGGCTTCTAGCTGTGTGTGGGACTTGTTCTATTAATCCATCTATACAGACCTCCATCAGGTTGCAAACTGAATATATTTTTTTCTGCATCTACCTCTGAAAAAATATTGGGCTTCTAGCTGTGTGTGGGACTTGTTCTATTAATCCATCTATACTGACCTCCATCAGGTTGCAAATTGAATATAATTTTTTTCTGCATCTAACCCAGCCAATAGTTTTGGCCTAATACCACAGTTTGGCCACTCAGCTCTGCTCGGTTCCCATCCATTGTTTTTTTGTGCAAACAACTCCAGAGTTGTTAATTAGTTAACCACCAAAATGAGTGGAAAAAGGCCTGCTGCTGGTGGAAAGGGGAATAGGCGTGTTGGGAAGGGGAAAAAAGGTTGTGTCCGTGGGGTAGGTGTTAAAGCAACAGTAACATCTGCAGAAGAAAGACCATCTTCCAGCCAAACTAAAATGTCTACTTCTTTTAGCGGACAATGTGATAAGATCCCTTTCTTACGGCCACGCCAATCGCTACAAATTCCAGATGAGGCACAAAAACAGCAGGTGCTTCAACGGATATCAAGTGCTCCTTTAAGTGGGCTCTCCTCCACATCAACTTCAACATCACAAATACTCCAGTCCTCAAAGGTGTCACCCCAATCGCACTTGCTTCCTCACAGCTCCCAAATCTCCAGCTGCCCGTCTGAGTATGAGGTAGAACAGATGGTTGAGTCTGCAGAGCTGTTTACTCATACTATAGCCTGGGAATCAGAGGTCGACTCCAGCGCTTCTGTGAATCCAGACGAGGAAATGATCTGCACTGATGCCCAGAATCTTTATGAGTCGGATCCAGGACCAGACGCAGAAGGTTCTGACCATAATGTAGACCCTCATTCCCAAACTGTAACTCCTGTTGGTGGAGACAATGAGGAAGACGATGATAAGACTCAAATACCTGATTGGAGCGACAACTTTAGTTTTTTGTCAGGGCAGGAACAGGTTGGCTCTGAGGACCACAGGTGTGATAACGCACAGGGTGATGATGATGAGGTTGGAGATCCCACTTACTGTCAACCCACAGTCAGCCAAGAGATGAGGTCAGCAGAGGAGGTGGAGGAAGATGCTAGTAACGACGAGGTCAGGTTGCGCCTTCCTGGACAGAGACGTAGTACTGGAAGCACGTCAACAACTGCATCCTCAAACACAACTCTGCCTCTCACCACAAGTCGTGGTGGCTCTTCAGGTCGCATGGGTGCTAAGCCTTGCATAGCCTGGGCATTTTTTCAGATCGATAAAGATGACCCAACTCGTGTTATCTGTAACATTTGTCAGCAAAAGCTAAGTAGAGGCCAAAAAATACATAGTTTGAGTACTTCATGCATGAACCGGCACATGGACATGAAGCATAAGTTGCAGTGGGAAGCTCAGTGTGCTACAACGCGGCCTAGCCGGCCGGGCCAACCACCGTCTGCCATATCTTGTGCATCCGCGGCCTCTTCATCCTCTGTGACTGGGGGGACAGCAGTCACACCTGTTTTGGGGCGCAGACCTGCCACCTCTTTACCCGCAACAGCCAGCGTGATTGGCAGGTCATCATTTTCTTTGGAGGTGGTAACACCAGCTGGTGTTGAGTGCTGTCCGACATCGATAGCACCACCTTTGGATCAAGGCAACCTAACATGTCCGCCTGCATCTTCCTCACAGACCGGCAGTTTGCCGGGGACACCCTTATCAACCCCGTCTAAGCACAATAGCCAGCCCTCGGTCCCTCAGATGTGGACAAGTAAAAGACCATTTCCTCCTAGCCATGAGAAAGCTAAGAGGTTGAATTTCACCATCTGCAAGTTCTTGGCTACAGAAATGCTGCCTTTCCGCCTGGTGGACACAGAGGATTTTCGAGACCTTATGTCCGTCGCAGTGCCCCAGTACCAGATGCCCAGTCGGCACTACTTCTCAAAGAAAGGTGTGCCTGCGCTCCACCAGCATGTCGCACACAACATCACCGCTTCTTTGAGAAACTCTGTGTGTGACAGGGTGCATTTCACCACAGACACTTGGACGAGTAGGCATGGACAGGGGCGTTACATGTCGCTGACTGGGCACTGGGTAACTATGGTGACAGCAGGACAAGGGGCTGCTGTCCAAGTCTTGCCGTCCCCACGAGTTGTGCGTCAATCCTCTTTATGTCAAAGTTCCTCCACTGCTTCTGCCTCCTCAACCTCCTCTCGGTCTTCCACCTGCACCCAAAGCCTGTCTGGTCATGCCACAAGCTTTCTAACTGCGCAGAAGGGATCCTGCACACCTCCTTACTATGCTGGCAGTAGGGCTCAACGTCATCAGGCGGTTTTTGCATTGAAATGTCTGGGAAATGTGAGTCACACAGCGGAGGAGTTGTGGTCAGCTCTGGAGAACCAATTTCATGAATGGTTGTCTCCACTGGACCTGAAACCAGGGAAGGCCGTGTGCGACAATGCTGCAAACCTGGGTGCGGCCCTTCGCCGGGGCAATGTCACACACGTGCCTTGTATGGCTCACGTGTTGAACCTGGTTGTTCAGCAATTTTTAGCCCACTATCCCAGACTAGATGGCCTTCTGCAGAGGGCACGGTCGCTGTGTGCTCACTTTCGCCGTTCGCATCCCGCAGCTCAGCGACTTACATCTCTACAGAAGTCGTTGGGCCTGCCACTTCACCGGCTAAAATGCGATGTGCCTACCCGGTGGAATTCAACTCTGCACATGTTGCAGCGACTGTGGCAGCACCGACAAGCCCTGGTGCAATACGTTCTGACGTATAGCCTGGGCCAACGAGATCCAGAGGTGGGGCAAATCACGCTGGAGGAGTGGTCTCAGATCAGGGACCTATGCACCCTTCTGCACAGTTTTGAAATGGCGACGAAGATGTTTAGTGCTGACGATGCCATTATCAGCATGACTATTCCGGTGATTTACATGCTGGAGCACATGTTAAACAGAATTCGGAGTCAGGTGGTGGCACAAGAGGAGGTGGAGGAAGTAGAGGAGGAGGAGTTGTATGCGGAAGGGCTAACATCTGCAAGGTCCAGACGGTCGGCAGCACCAAGGCGGCAGGCATGTGAGGGTGGGGGAGATGGTTTTACCAGGGCGCATGGTAGCAGCCAAACTAGTGAGGAAGGTGCAGGAGCCCAGGAAGAAGTGGAGGACGAACCGATGGAAGACTCATCAGATGAGGGAGACCTTGATCACATTTCTGTTGTGCGAGGTTGGGGGGAGAGGACAGAGGAAGGAAGCATGATTGTTACCTCGCCACCAACACAACAGGGACTTGGTGCTCCTGGATGCGCAACACACATGAGTGCCTTCTTGCTGCACTACCTGCAACATGACCCTCGAATTGTGAGAATTAGAAATAATCCTGACTACTGGGTTGCCACACTGTTAGATCCCCGGTACAAAAGTAAATTTGCCGAAATTTTTCCTGCCATAGAAAGGGATGCACGCATGCAGGAGTATCAGCAGAGACTGTTGCAGAATCTTACATGTGCTTTTCCACAAAACACCAGTGGTGCACGTAGTGAATCTCACAGTTCCAACTTGCCAACCGTGGGACCGTCAAGTGTTCAGCACTCAAACCGTAACAGAACCACAGTATCTGCTGGTAACATCAATTTTGCGGAATCATTTCACCACTTTTTTAGCCCATCCTTTGCAAGGCCACAGGAGACAAGAAGTCTGACACATAGTCAACGCCTAGAGACGATGGTACAGGAGTATCTCCAAGTAAACATTAAAGCCATGACTGTGTCACTGGACCCTTGCTCTTTTTGGGCTTCCAATCTGGATAAATGGCCGGAGCTAGCCACTTACGCCTTGGAGATCTTGTCATGCCCCGCAGCCAGCGTTCTGTCTGAACGTGTGTTCAGCGCTGCTGGTGGTGTGCTGACAGATAAGCGCACGCGGCTCTCCACTGATAATGTAGACAGACTCACGTTCATAAAGATGAACAAATCATGGATCCGAAACGACTTTTCTACCCCTGTGTCATCCTGGGGAGAGTAAAAGCTTGATGATTGGTTAAAATCACCCTACCAACCGTTTTAAGCTTTCAAATTACTAATCATGTTTATCTGTATCTTGGCTGGAAAATAATTTGGGCTTTGTAGCAGTGTGCAGCACTGATTCTATTAGGCCATCTATAATAAGCTCCACCAGATTTAAAATTACTAATCATGTTTATCTGTATCTTGACTGGAAAATAATTTGGGCTTTGTAGCAGTGTGCAGCACTGATCCTATTAGGCCATCTATACTAAAGCTTCACCAGATTTAAAATTAATAATAATTTTTAGCTGCATCTAGCCCGGAAAATAATTTTGGGGCTCCGAGATGCGCAAGACACATAAGTGCCTTCTTGCTGCACTACCTGCAGCATGACCCTCATATTGTCAGAATTCGAAGTAATCATGACTACTGGGTTGCCACACTCTTAGATCCCCCAAACTTTTCGATCAACCTTTTCATTTTAATAAAGACCAAAAAAATGGTCATTTTTGAAATTATAAGCATTAGCAGGTTGTTAGAAACTGAAATCAAACAGTTTTCAACTCAAAACTTTATTCTAGGTGATGTTACATTTTCACATAGGACCCCTTGTTCGAAAGGAGCTTCTGAACTCTCTCGTCCATTGAATTTGTCAGGTTTTGGATGGTTTCTGCTTCAATTGTTTTGCATGAGGACAGAATACCCTCCCAGAGCTGTTGCTTAGATGTGAACTGCCTCCCGCCATCATAGACACTCCTTTTAATGATGCTCCAAAGGTTCTGAATGGGGTAGAGGTCAGGGGAGCATGGGGGTCACACCATAAGTTTGTCCCCTTTTATGCCCATATCAGCCAGAGATGCAGATGTTTTATGTGCAGCATGAGATGGTGCATTATCATGCAGAAAAATGATCTTGCTGTGAAATACACGGTTCTTCTTCTTGAACCATGGCAGGAAGTGCTCTTTGAGAAAATCCACATACATTATGGAGTTCATCTTTAGCGCCTTCAGGGATCCTAAAGGGGCCGACAATCTCTCTCCCCATGATTCCATCCCAAAACATTACTCCACCTCCTCCTTGTTGGCGCTGTAGCCGTGTTTGCGTGGGGTGTCCATCAACCAGCCATCCTCCACTCCATCCATCTGGACCATCGAGCGCTGCACGGCACTCCTCCGTGAACAAAACAGTTTTGAAATCAGTCTTCATGTAATGTTTGGCCCACTGGAGCCGTTTCTGCTTGTGTGAAGTGGATAGAGGAGGTCGACAGGATGGCGTATGCACAGCTGCAAACCTCTGAAGGACCCTGCATCTTGTTGTTCGGGGGACGTTGGAGGCACAAGCAGCTTCAAAAACTTGTCTGCTGCTATGACAAGGCTTTTTTGCCGCTGCTCTTTCAACCTGACGTAATTGCCTGTAGGAAAGAGTCCTCAATTTGCCCTTATCAGCACGCACACGTGTGTACTGTGAATCAGCTACATACTTCTTGATTGCCAAGACACTTCATCCTGATCATCGCACAATGTTGATTGTAGTCATGCCTTGACCTAAACACTCCACAATTTGTTGCTTCTCAGCAGCCGACACATCCTTTTTCTTTCCCATTTTGGCAGAAAATGTAGGCTGCTTAATAATGTGAGACAGCCTTCTTAAGTAGTCTTGCCTTTCATTGGACACACCTGCCAAACTAATTAGCACAGGTGTCTGCAATTGCTTACAGTGATATAAAGAGCCCTGACACACATCACCATCAATGAGTTTAACTGACAAACAAACAAATTCATCCCTTATCACTCCTAAACACTTTTTGCATAATAATTTGGAACACAGTGTACATGTGCTTTTCCACAAAACACCAGTGGTTCACGTAGTGAATCTTATAGTTCTAACTTGCCAACCGTGGTCTGTATGGAGTTGTTCAATAAAGGGCCCAAAATTAAGATAACATAGATGGGAGAGGTCTCTATGAATAGGAATTCCTAAGTATTTGATACCCTGTAAGGGCCAGGCAAAGGGAAAGTTGGACTGGATGGAATCCTATATGGATTTGGGGAGGGAGACATCGAGGGCCTCAGACTTCGCTGCATTGATTTTAAAATTTGACCATGTAACAAAGTGATCTATTTCAGCCATAACAGCATGGATGGATATATGTGATTGAGTGATATATACTAGGACATCATCAGCAAATAGAGAGCACTTGTACTCGATGCCTCCCACCTCAATCCACCTAATATTGGGGTTATGGCGAATTGATGAGAGCAGGTGCTCCGTCACTAGGATGTATAAGAGAGGGGACAGAGAACATCCCTGCCTTGTCCCATTGGTGATTGTGAAAGGTGATGAAAATGTTCTGACGCGCCCCCTGGGCCTTGGGACACCCGGAGCCGGACCCTTTTTGGTGGATGCTGGTGGTTGTAGTCTCCGTGGCGGCAACCCGGTTCCGTGGCTCAGGGCGGTCAAACCAGTGGCGGAACTATTTATGTGGTTTTGATGTTTAAATGTCCGACTACGCCACCCGTGGATTGCGGTCAGAGTGAACCGCCGCTCCAGGGCAGACCGCTGAGGCTGGTGTTGTGGGTGCAGCAGAGCGTAGCATAACTCCCCACGGGAGGAGTATAGCCTCAGGGCAGTGTATGCGGAGGATGGGGGTGATGGTGCAGGGCAGCAGCAGTAATGACACGGAGTCAGTGATGCAGTCCAGGGCCTTTACTCACAGTTCTTATTATCCAGACCACGTCTGCAGGTAACGGCTGCCCACGTCGTACTGTGCTCACCAGGTGAGGGGCTCAGACAACTCCCAGATAACTTTGGAGTGCTTCACAGGACCCCCTTTGTGTGTCCTTTGTCTGGCCTTTCTTACCAACCCTTCTGTCCGGCTGCCTCGGGCCTCCTCTTGGTAAACTTGGCGCCAGTTTCCCTGACCCTATGTGGTGCCTTCCTAGCGGGTGTAGCGAGGGGCTGCGCAACATAAAATGTCACAGCCTCCTGTTTCTAGCTGAGGGTCGTTTCCTGCCTCCACTAGTTTCGGGGACCGGTCTCCCCCTTTGGCCTGACCCCTCCACGCAGGTGGATTCGGGCGTGCGGTGGCGACTCGCCCGTCCGCACCCCTGAGATCCCTTCGTTCCTCGTTCCTGGAGCCTTCTCCACTCCTCTTCCTTCCTTCTCCCTCTTCCAGGCCTGGGCCTCTGTTACTAGGCCCGCCTCCGGAGCAGAGCTCATGCAGAGCCCCTGCTCCCTGCCACTTCTGCTCAGACTTCTCTGCACTGAACTAAGATGGTGCGCACCTTTTATACTCCCTTCTCAATGCGCCCAGGAACTGCTTCCTCCCTGCTCCTGCACTACAGGGTTCCCCTTCCTCAGTGTTCCCTCCCACCACTCCAGCCAGGGACAGGGACTGTCGTGCCCATCTCAGGGGCATATTGGTCGCCCTGCCCCACGGCAATGTGGTGTAATGCATGCAGGTGTCGGGTCCTGATCCACACTACATCCTTACCTGAGAGTGAGATATCACACCTCTGGGTGAGGTGCAATACCTCTGTAGCAACCGAGCCCTCAGGGTGCTACAGTTCCATTTATCTTCAGCCTAGGTGACGTATTGCGATACAGGGCCGTGATTTTGGCTATAAAAGGGTCCCCTAGACCCCTACCCCAAGCTTTTTAAGAGAATCATATATGGCGTGCCAGGAGACTCTATGGAATGCTTTCTCAGCATCCAACGAGAGTATCTAATTACAAATTTTTAACTGCATCTAGCCCAGGAAATACTTTGTGCCTAGTAGCAGGGTCTGCTAGTCAGCGGATTATCCCGGCTGTTAAGCAAGCTACACCACCTGTAGTTTGGACACTTCATTTTTTCAAAGGAAATGCTTCGGGACCACGGGATACTCAGTGAAGAGCATCAGGAGGCACCCCAAGGCATAGGGGCTCGGACTGGCAGTAGGATGCCTTGCGGTGGACAGCCGAGCTCGATCCTTATAAAAGCTTTTTAACTGCAGCAGCTTTAGTGGACGCTACTGGAGCTGGAATTACGCGGCTGCTGGCATGAGACTTGCCCTCCAATAGATCCTTGTAAATGGATTTAAAGTGTATTTATTCAAATTAGAGAGACAATTTAAATTATAAAGCTTAGCGCTGCCTCCACCACAGGGGGGCTCGCTCGACCCACCAGCGGACAGGCACCAGTATTGGGAGAGGGGGGCTGGCCGTCAGGGTTCACCGCGGCTCTGGCACAAACCCGGCGACACGGAGGTGGCACGGGCAGGAGCGGACTGAACGTGTCGGCTTCTCACTTTTTGGATTTTAGAAGGGCATGACATGCCTATATCTGTGTCTCCCCCTCCTTTTACTCCTCCACCTCTTTTCTTTTCGCATGACTATATGTACTTGTCACTTTTCCATGTGTTAGTTGTGTCTTCTGAGCAGTTTGTCAGCTTTTGGACACCTTTGAAGGTGTTTTCTATGTGTTTCTATGTGTTTTTGTTTGCCTGCCATTGGTTTTAACGGTGTTCGAAGGTGTTCGACGAACAGTTCGACGAACAGTTCGGCGAACACACGGGTGTTCGACGAACCGAACCGAACTCGAACACTACGGGGGTGGCTCAACACTACTCCTGATGCAAAATATTGACCAAATACTCAACGTGTGAACATGGTAGAGTAGTGATCACCCTTCTTTGCTTTTTTTTATTAGAAAAGGAAGGACTCGTTGGTATTTCATTTAAAGGGGCTCGCAAACACCGGCCAAACCACTGGAGCAGCGGCCCTGAATTTGTGGATGTTTACCAGGTAATTATAAGTTGTTATTTTATTGCATCACAAACTATGTGGCCGTTTTTTGAAATTTTTTTTAAAAATGTTATAATGTTTTACCATTTATCCTTTTTTTTCTGAAACATTTTTTATCGAAATATAAAATGTTGCAAGTATTCAGGAACCAGCTGTCTTTAGACATATCAATACCAACATGACTCTATCCTATTGTACTATTCTATAGATCAATTGTATGTGCATTATGCACAACATAAAAATAAATATATAGGTATAGCTAATTTACTTAGTCTGGCTTGCTGAGTTATTCCGGTTATTCTTCCCTATATAATGTAGGAATTGATTTGTGTGTAATAAAATCTACTTTCCTGAGAAGGCAAGGCAAATCTCTCCATATAGGTGGAGCAAGATTTATGTGAATATGATTATATATGTGTAAAACTGCTGACATGATAGGTGAATAAAACAAGGATAATATAGATATACCTTTATTCACTATTAGGGCACAGTCAGATAACTGTATAACACAGACAATGATCGCATGGCAATGCTCGGACTGGCCGGCGGCTCTCCTGCCCAACACATGACAGCTGCATAAACATACAGGCTGTCACGCTCAGGACAGGAGAGCTGCCAGCCAGTCCGTGCACTGCGATGTGATCGTCGTCCGTGTTATACGACCGTCTGCCTGCACCCTTATAGGCAGAGTTGTAAGAGTCTGGTATAACACCCCGATGTAGAAAACTTCTCAAGTAAAATTTTCATAGCTGTAAAATAGTAAACAAAACTATACTAAACGCTTGTCAATAATTTCATTAAGTTGATGTTGATACATATTTGCTTTTCATCCTATCATATGGACTATTAACATTTCAGTAATCTGTAAAACAAGAAACTTATGTACAAAAAAATCCAATCAGATAAAAATATTCAGAAGATATTTATTTTCAAATATATGTAAAAAAAAAAAAAAAAAAAGAACTAAAAAGTTATTGACTATTTTTACTCTCTGCCATAAACTTGCAAGATGAAGGTATAATTTTCCTGGTTATGTAATAAAAATATCCCTTCTTTAATAGTTTTATGTTTTTTTTACATAAAAATATTTATTCTCACTTTTAGGAAAGTCGACGCTTTCTGAATCCATAAAGACATTACTTTTCACAGTCGTATTATCTGGACCTGAAAATATTTCATATCATGGGACCTATGATATCATTCAGACAACCATTTTCTAGGAAATATTGTGTTTACACCCGATCACTACTGACTGGGGGTGAAGATGGTCCGTGATTCTTGTAAATTAAGAGAATGTTAGGTGCTGTTAATACCATATGCTCCTCAATAAGTCTCACTGTTTGTTAATATTTCTGTCTGCACCTAATGAGCTACAGGTTAACCTTCCATGCAGTGGGGTTACGCTTATTTTTTCACATGCAATTATCAATTTTATCATTGACAAATTCTATTTTCTTACTTAACGCTTAATATTTTCCTCTGTCTTCGTATGAAGTAATTATTGTTACAATTGCTTGTAATTGGTCATGTCTAAAAAATAAATGGTTCACGCAAACGAGCCTTTAGGTCAGCAATCACATAACCTGAGAGATGAAACAGCTAAACGCATTACACTAGGGGTCATGTGTCAATTGGGAAACAATAACCTAATAGAGTAAATGTGTCAGTAAATATAATGGTCAGATCGTTACAGATATATTCATTTTTATGTTTAAATGTGTCAGTAAATATAGTGGTCAGATCATTACGGATATATTCATTTTTATGTTTCTTTCAGCACAATTTTTAGTTTAAAAATTAACTTAAAAATATGGAAAAACGTTGCAAATATTGACGCAGGAACAGAGTAGAAACTAGGTGGTCAAAAATAAATTAACAATGGGAATGACAACGTGAAAATTCTGTTCTAGAAGGATAATAAAATATAATAGTAAACTCCTAAAATATCGCATACCATACAGTAGTAAATGTACAATTAAAACTTAATTATAATACATTAAAAAAAATGTACAGTCAAAAACAGGATAATATGGAGGCCATATTCACACAGCAACGTGAACTGCTAACTACATGGATAGTGATACATAGTAAATAATCTACACTGGCAGGTATATTATAGAAGGGCAGAGTGAAGAAAAACCCGGCTAAGTGCAGAAAGTGTAAAAATGCCCAAAATGTACACTGAAAAGCTACAAAGCATAAAAACAGAACTAAAAGATAAATACAAACCATGGGATGAAACACAACCGAAAGTGAGCCACAAATAACGTGAAAAAGAAGCGATGGCCAGTAGTGAGTATAGGATTAATATACATTAACATAGGGCAGTATACATGTATATGTAAGTTTCACCTCATTTATCCCCATGAATAAGCTATAGGCGAAACATAAATCAGGGTTATGCTGCATTTCATGGTTTGTATTTACCTTTTTTGATTGATTTTTATGCTTGTTGGCTATTTTTGCTGTTTCAACATTCCCTGCTCTCTGCTAGGATTTACTTTATACTGCCTTTTATCCTGCCATATGTCAGTATCAGTGTTGTAACTATAGTAAGTGCAGGGGTTACAATCACACTGGAGACTAAGGAGCCCAAAAGGTGCCTTTGGCCTATATGAAAAGACTTTTACTAAGACCTGTGATAGCTGAGGATCCTGCTAAAAATTTAGTATTGAGGCCCATAAGCTTCAAGTTACATCACTGGTCAGTGTACATTAATTCCATAATCACTGCTGTGCATTACTACTTATCCATGTTATTTGTGCCTCAGTTTGGGTTATGTTGCATCCCATGATTTACATTTACCTTTTTGCACTGTTTTCCAGGCTTACTGGCTTTTAAGTGTATATTTTGGGCGTTTTTACACTCCCTGCATTTTACTGGGTTTTATTTCACACTGTTCCTTTATAATATACCTGTCAGTGTAGATTATTTATTTACTATGTATTACTACTTATCCATGTAGTTTGCAGCTCGTGTTTCTGTGAGACGTGCCCTTTATATTACCCCATTTTGTTAATGTATGTCTTTTAAATGTATTATAATGAAGTATTTCCTCCTCAATTACTACCATATGGTGTGCAATCTTAGTAGGAGTTTATCATTATAAGATGTATATTGCACACAACTAAGGGTATGTACAAACGTCAAGCATTTGAGCAGACATTTCCGCATTTTTGCATCTCTTGTCAGGAAAAAAACTGCGTAAAATAGTCTTGTTTTTGACGTGTTTTTGCCGTGTTGTTTACTTTTGCTTTTGTTGCAGATTTTTCTTCACTCATTGGTATGGGTGAAACATGCAGCAAAAACGCTGAAAGAAATGACATGCTGCAGATATAAATCTGCACCAAATCTGCAAGTTAAAAACAAGCAATGTGTGCATGAGACTTCAGGAATATATTTCACTTTGCTGGTACTAGGAAATTCTTCAGGTTTTGTGACAAATCTGTACAGAAACAAAAAGCAACAAAACTGCAATATGTGCACATACCCTAATAAATTTGTGTAAAGGTTCTAATTTGTATAGGTAGGATACAATATAGTAGGTTAAAAGTGTCATGATAAAGACATGCTGATTGTAAGAAATGAGTTTGGTATGCTACAAAATATGCCATACATTTGGCCAGTGTATTCTGCATACCCTTCATATTGAAAAACATAGTTGACAATGGCTTTCTTAATAATTGTATTTAAAAAAAGTATATAGCAGATGTATGATATGATATGCTGACGTAAGTCAAGGACATATGTTTGGCAGAATCTTTTAAATAGTCCTTTTGATCAGAAGGAGTGTGATCTGAACCTACCCTTCTCATGTCATATAAGGATAGCCGAATAATATGATATACTTATTTGCTTCCAGCTTGGATAACATAAGGTCCAGTCATATAGATAGATTTTAGTGATCTTCAATAGCTTCATACATATGATAGTGCCACAAATCGGTTTGCACTCATGAAGACGATATCAGTAGTGGAGAAAATTAACAATATTTTTGTACTGTGCTAAAAAAGCAGCCCACCTAGGCAGAAAAAGGGCACAGAGTAATCAATGGCATACCTGTCAATCTACCCTAGTCTTTCTCCAGAATTTCGTTTTGCATATGGACTCAAGAGGATTACTGAACTAAAACACACTATTGTCCTCCAACAGACATTACATGAGATATATGTTAGATTGACCAAACAATGAGTATACAATGTATGAGTCTCACTACCGCCCACAACTGGCTAAACATAGGTCATTTACCCATAGTGAGGGGTATACAATTTGGGGGAAAATCTTGACATCACAATAACCTACTTTCTCATGAAACATGTTTTTCATTTTAGCCCTCTTTGCTATGAAACGTCACATTGACAAAACGCAAAGGACGCATTTAGTAAATAAGTAAATAGCGTAAGAAAAATGAAGTACATGGCAAAAACTTTTTGACATTTTGGAAAGTGTGTAGAAAAAGCAATCTGAGTTAAAATTGTACACTGCAGCAAATGTACAAGTGACATGGCAACCTCGCATTCTCCTATTGATTATATTGGAAGACAGCTGCCATTAGTGGATGGAGGGGAGCATCTATTAAATGTTATTGATACAGTGATACTTTGTCAGAAGTTCAGAAAGGTTGAGCTTTTTGGACTTGTAGTGAGACTTTGGCTACCTCCATGTAATTACCCGTCACATAAATAGCAGGTTCTCCTGGGTAAAATAAGTCATTATGTGAATGGTAGTTATCAGGCATTGCTTAGAATTATAATGTTTCATATAAATGTTAGGTTTGTTCTTGTGCTGATCATGCAGGTTGGTAAACAATTAGTGGATTAGCACATACCTCTACCCACAATGCATCATGTGGCCCAGTAGAATAAACCTGAGGCACATGGTGTCATGGATACTTTTTTAAACATAGGGAAAACAACCTGACTTCCCTTCTTGATTCATCTAGCTCTACATTGACCACTTTACACCCTGAGGGACTGTGCATTTACTAAAGTCTTATCATTTTATGTTAAATGAACAAGATTGGACATGTCGGCATGCCACTAGAGTACATCAAACAGCTGCTTCAATAATCACATATCTTCCTACAACTATGCCACTCTGGCTGCTAGAAGACCTGAGCAATATTACTCCACTGACCCAATAGCAAATATATAGACAGTCAAGTGGAATTTCACTAATATTTCAGAGTATATTACGGAATTGGCCAATGCAGCTTTACAGCAGTCTTTCTGCTATGGGACAAGTTTATGGAGAATAAACTGCCCAAGACTCCTGTTTCCTAGTGGGTCCACAAGGCATGGTCCCCAGGAGCAAGCTTGGCATAGATCATGTAAATGATCATCTTGTAAACTGTCTTAACTGTTCTGCATTTATTAGAAAAAATGTTTCAACCTACTCAGTAACAAGGTACAAAGATAATTTTTCCTGGTCTTTTATGAACTCCATATGGTAGTTTTATATGGACACTGTATGGCAATATCATCTGTACACTAAGTCATTGAATGATGGTACTATGTGATTACTATATGGTAGTTTTGTATGGACACTGTATGACAATATCATCTGTACACTAAGTCATTGAATGATGGTACTATGTGATCACTATATGGTAGTTTTATATGGACACTGTATGGCAATATCATCTGTACACTAAGTCATTGAATGATGGTACTATGTGATCACTATATGGTAGTTTTGTATGGACACTGTATGGCAATATCATCTGTACACTAAGTCATTGAATGATGGTACTATGTGATCACTATATGGTAGTTTTATATGGACACTGTATGGCAATATCATCTGTACACTAAGTCATTGAATGATGGTACTATGTGATCACTATATGGAAGTTGAATGATGGTCTTATAATAAGCACTGTATGGTAGTTTTACATGGGCATTGTATGACAATATCATATGGACTGTAGGGCGTTGAATGATGATCTTATGTGAGCACTGTATGGTAGTTTTATATGGGCATTGTATGACAATATCACATGGACTGTAGAGCATTGAATGATGGTCTTATGTGAGCACTGTATGGTAGTTTTACATAAATACTGTATGGCACTATCATATAGACTTTAGGGAATTGAATGATGGTCTTATGTGAACCCTATATTGTAGTTTTAAAAAGAATCTGTATGGCAATATAATCTGGACACTGGGGTATTGAATGATGGTCTTATATGAACACTATCTGGCAGTTTTACATGGAAACAGAATGGCAACATCATGGGGACACTTGAGCATTGAATGATGGTCTTATGTAAACACTACATCATATTTTTACGCAGATATTGTATGTCAATATAGTCTGGACACTAAGGTATTAAATGATGGCCTTATCTGAACATTACATAATAGCTTTATGTGGATACTGTGTGGCAACATCATATGGACAGTAGGGCATTGAATGATGGTCTAATGTAAACAGTATATGGTGTTTTACATGGACACTCTATGACAATATTATCGGGACACTGGGCATTGAATGATGGCCTTATGCGTTTTATGTGGATACTGTATGGTAATATAATCTGGATGCTAGTGTATTACATGATGGTCTTAGGAGAACATTATATAGTAGGTTTTACAAGGATATCGTAAGGTAATATTATCCGGACACTGGACAATTGGGTGCTGGCATTTTAAGATGTCAATATATGAAGTAATTCTAATTACATTTCTATTTAATACTTTTTATTATTATTATTATTATTATTATTATTATTAGCCTCTTCAAACATGAAGAATTTCCTGAAATAGACACTAAAACTAACAAGCTGGATTATATTGGCTTCCTGTTCTCTATAACATAGTTGTTTGGCTTGGGTGGAGACTAGCAGTTTGATATTGCATTTAATGTATATGCATTGTGTACAACACACAAAAAAATTACAATGTTTATAACATAACATCTTTTCTATGTCCTATTTAGATTATTTTTTTTCATTACAGTAAAATTGAATACTTTGGTTTGGCTATTTCCATTTCAATTCTCATTTATCAATCCTAATGGAATTGATTAAAATTCTAAGATTTTCTGGAGTTAATGTACTCAAAATTAATAAAAAAAATGCTTAAAAATTGGTTATTTTTAAGGATTAGATATTTAATAGCAATAGGCCATTATTCATTTATTTGAACGCTAGGACCCCAAGCCTTTTTTTTCTTATTTTATTTTGCACGGTCCGTGGTGCAGATCTTTTATACAAAGCGCAAACCTTTGTTAAATTAAATAAATGCACAAATCATGTCCAAATTATTCCAAGGGCTGAACATCCTCATATATGTGCATACTTACAGCTGCAATGTAAACTCTGCTATCATTGCAAGCAAAGGTTAGATCATCAGTAAAAACTAATAGGATATTTGTGAATCAGCCCAAAAGCGCAGATGCAATTGACTCCTCCAATGTCGGATAGGTCATCTACTGATAGAAATTACATTGACAATGGCTGAGCCTTGTCATCATGGCATAAACTGGGCTCTCCACAGGATCCTCCAGCCCTACGGTGTGACAGTCCAAATCAGGTGGAACAACCAGTCAGCTTCAAAATATTGCAAGTGAAATAAAATATTGCAAATGAAAATCTTTATCTCTATAATGAAAAAGTTTTCATGGCTAATCTTTTTAACCCTCCTATTAGATGATGAAGATTATTTTTACACAGCACCACCATATTCTGTAAACATTGTAAACCATTTACAGGTAATACATTGATAAAGAACAACGCGTCGTACAATTTATAATGGCAAAACTAATTACAGCTACACAAAATATAGATTCGGACAGTTTCACCGCACCATAATTTCCCTTATAGATAGATGAGTATGTATGATTTAAGTCCAGTTTAATTGGAGTGATAGTGGGACTGGATAATGCAGTCGTCATACTGTATGGACCTTAAAATTATATTGTGGTGGTGTGAATCCAATCTTAAAGATGGTCTTGGCCATAAAAGATTTCTAGCTATAAAGAAAAAATTTACAAAAAGATAAATAACATTTTTTTAAAATTAGTCTTAGTCCTAACCAATAAGCCATAGTTGATATTGAGAAAAAAACTATAGACTGTAAAAAAAGTGAAAATTATAGAGCCAACCGTTTTTATCCATTATAAATGAAAACCCACCCTGGTTATTCTAAGTAATGTCACAAGGTATTGCAATAGACTAAGTGTTTCTCACACCTAATTATGCTGATCTTAGGTAATTACAGAGAGCTTACAAGCAAACAGTTGATGGGGATTTACTTTGCTTGTGCTAAGCCCACAGAGAAAGTGATTATATGATTTTAGTGAATCATCCATTTCTACTTTCCTTCTGGTTCACTTGGATTCTACTCATATAAATATTTACAAATCACTCACAGCACGAAGCTACTGCTGCTATGCCACAATATTTGGGTAGAGAGATAGATAGATAGATAGATAGATAGATAGATAGATAGATAGATAGATAGATAGATAGGTATCTCCCCTCTGTACCAGTCTGTCATTATTAGTTTGCTCACTGCTGTAATTTAGATTTGTATTTTGTATGTAACCCCTTCTTATGTACAGTACCATGGAATCAATGGTGCTCTAAAAATAATAATAATTATGATAGATAATAAATAGATACATTATGTTTTCCCTCTAACATTCCCCAGTGCTGTGTAATAGCTATGTATAGTCCTGCAGCCACTAGGCCATTACTACTGTGCAGTAAGTCTTTGCCAGCTTTGTGAATAATAATAATAATAATTTTTATTTTTATAGCGCCAACATATTCCGCAGCACTTTACAAATTTTAGGGGGGACATATACAGACAATACAGAATAAGCATATCTCATATCGAAAGGAGTGAGGGCCCTGCTCGCAAGCTTACAGTCTATGAGGAAATGGGGGAGACACAAAAGGTAGAATGTACATATATTGTATAATGCAGCCTTGATATACTAAATAGGATAAATAATAATACATGGACTGGTCGCCAGCCAGTATGTGTGCAGTCCTGACAGAGGCTTTTATGTGCATGGTTGGTATGAACCCGAAGTTGAAGAAGATTTTAATATGGGGGAAAACTGGGACGGACAGATAGTGTGTTTATGTGAATATGTATGTTTGGTTAAACTCAAAAGAGCTCAGGTCAAATTGCCAGCTCGGTAAGGGAACTAGTGGGCTTCAGACGGAGCAGATATCTGTAGAAAAATTCTACCAGATATTCACGTTTTTCCATGCAAAGATTAAGTGAAAATGGGTAAAACCATGAAAATATCTACCCAAAACTCACAATGTAAAATGCATTCTGGAGATTTGAAAATTTGAAGCACAAACTAAAATCCACACAGATTTTTACTGCCACATATTAATAGGATTTGCTTTCTGGAGCCTACACCGAATCTGCAAAGTATAATCCTGGCCCTAGGGCCTGATATTTACATAATCACAGGTTCCCATGCGATATCCCCACTAACCGTTTGTCTTGATGAGATGTATATTTGGATTGTAGGTTTTCCTGGGACAATACATACAAGGGGACATTACACAATGACGCCTTTTAGCTGTTATAGGGGGCTCATCTTTGTACACTGGAATAACCCCTTGTGAAATGTGAGACCTATATATGAAGATATCTGTTTGCCCATAGTGAAATGGCCTAATGGTCACAAAAATGTTAATCCTTGCACCCTAATTGTCAGTGACAAACATCAACAGTGTGTGTGTGTTTCCATATACTATAAACTGTAATCAAGGTGTAATGCAGCTACATAATCGTGACAAGGGGGGGAGTTACACAGGAAATTCTCAGTGTTGTAAAATGGCGTGCGGAAGGTAAAACAGTAGCGTTACCCATTTATTACCATATTTTCAACACTTAAGTCCATAATATATATTTTTTATTCTTTTTCTTGTTATATAACAAGAAATGACATTGAAAAGTGGTATACTGTATTAGTGAATACACAATTAAAGTTGGATCCTTTTTCAGTAATTTTGATAAATAATTTTAGTAAATGAATCTCAAATTTGATATCCTGTAAATAGTTTACATACATGAGCCCTGGCGAGTCTTATTCTGAAACAGAATATCTATAAATAATCATTTAGACTGATGTCAAGTGTTTCCATTTGTTTCGTGTGTCCGATTAATTTTCTTGTGCTTCAGTTGATCACAACTGGAATCAAAACAGCATCAGTTCTCATCTAATTTCTTTACAAGTTTTTACTGCAAATCGGTGAGCTGGAAAAAAATGGAACATAATAATTTCTGACCCTCTACTGTCAGCGCAAAAACTGATACACCAAATGAATGGGAACGATCCCATTGAAATCTATGGGATTTATACCTATGTACCTACATCACTTTTCATTTGGCATTTTAGCAGTACAATAGAAGTAAAAAAAAAAGCAGCTGGCACAAGAAAGGAAATCATGAAATCTAGGCCTCCTTAATGCTTGGGATTAAGCAATCCAAATTTTTTTTCACATAGATAAAAAATGTGATTGATATATATTTATATATATATATATATATATATATATACACAGATATATATTTTTTTATTTCTTTAAACATAGATATTTATATGTCATTTTTATATACCTGATTCATAATAAAAATATGTATTACATAATTTCAGTGCAATAACTTTTTAATTCTAACGCCATCATTTCTGATCAGTATGATCAGTACATAGGGCTGCAAGATACAAACAACAAAAATAAAATATATGTATACCTATGTTTATGTATTTTTGTATACATGTATATATCTACACAAACAACACGCATATATATATATGTATATATATATATACACATATATATACATAAATACGAATACTAAAATACAGAAGAAAGAAAGAGTGTTAAATATGTAAATGAAGCTGCATAATACTGACATATTATTTATATTATAATTGGTCACAAATTTTACAACATCTTTTTCCTATACTAGTTACTACTATACAATTTGGAAAATGGAATTGTCTACAGTATTAGATACACATTTGCTCTTGAATGTAAAAGATCTGTTTCATATAGGTCTAGATACATTATGTAACAAAATATACATATTTTCTCTGTAAAGGTGGAATTTTGTTATATTGGTCATAGAAAACTACACTGTTATACTCACATATGCATGAATCTCTTTTTTGGAGTAATAAACTAGATATTCTATTCGTGCACTACCTGCAATTAGGTTTTGTAAGTGTAATGTCCTGTGGAGAATCACACAAGTGTGGACTTCCCAGTTTATAAGGTACCTAACATATATTCATTTATTAGATATATTTAACATTTACTAAGTATATATATATATATATATATATATATATATATATATATATATATATATACTTAGCAAATGTTTAATATATTAAATGTTAAATATATCTAATAAATGAACATATGTTAGGACCCTTATAAACTGGGAAGTCCACACTATATAAATAAATATATAGAGAGAGTTAGATGTAAATTATATATATATATATATATATATATATATATATATACACACACACACACTCACACACGCATTTTAACTGATGATAAGTGACATGAGAAAATCAAAGATTCAATGAGGTGTACAGACAGTTCTCTATATGCATATGGTTTTCTGTCAACATGAATTCCTTTGCTATGTTATCAACATAAAAAATAATCTGACTCTCTTAATATCTATCTACATATTAACATAATATCTACTATCTGTCTATGTATTTATCTGTATGTACCTCTCTATTTCCGATTGTCTATTTTCAGTACTCTGTCATCTGTCCTCCACATATCTATCTTTCTATCCATCTATGTAATATTTGTCTCCACAGTTCTGTGATTCCTTGCAGGTGATGCTCACATCCTGATGGTGATGACATATACAGTCGAGCTGTGCTGTGATCTGGCATTACACTAGCCCAGAATGTGGAGATCCAGTGGAGTCTGTATAATGAGAGCAGGTTTGCAGGGTGTTAATTACAATCTGTAAGGTGTGACACTGATCTGAGCCATATTCTTGTGCTTGTACTAATAGAGATGAGTATGTCAGTTCATTAGCAGTAAAATCAAGGATCAGCATTTGCACCATAAGGTTCCGGGTGCTGTAAAATGGGGATTTATTACTCTAAGAAAAAAACTCCACTGAGAAACAAGTTTACATTCTTTAGATAGCAGTAAATTGAGAATATTATTTATTTTATACCTAGTCACATTTGGGGCAGGGGTCTGGGTCAAGTGTTTCAGTGTCTCTATTGGTATTTGTAGGTCACCTACATTACATATTTTATAACCTAAATCACCAATGTACGTACATGATCTAATATAATCTAGATAAAATGTACACATTTGTAGTGATCTTCCCTACACTGATCATTATTTGCCCCCTGTGGCAGCACTCACCTGGCAGTCGGTGCCGTAGGATCCAAGGGCAGAAGCTGAGCGGGTCCCTGTGCAGAATGCGGTGCTGTGGGATGCCCAGGGTGTGCCCATAAGGGTTGGCAGGCGGCTCTGGGAAGATCAAATCTGGGGCCCCAAGAAGACGGATCCCTGGGCGAAGAGGGGCAGGTGGCAACCCTGGCCCTGGTTCTGGGTACTTTAGAGCTGTCGGTCTGAGAGGTTCCTCTGGACTTCGGTCTGGACCCACTAAAGCCTCAATTGAGAAGCCTTTCCTGGCTGGAGGCAGGAACATGGTGCTGCCCCTGGGGCAGTTTACAGAAGGCAGGGAGTGAAGGGCATTACCCAGTAGAACTTGTAGTAGAATCCTGGGCCAGTTCCTATAGTGTATCAGCTCTCATGAAGTCAGAGATGAGTTCTCCTAAAATCCTGGAGGCACTTGTAAGATGTAGAAGAGGACTACTTCACCCCCTGTGCAATGATTCTGGCCAGTTCTTGACTTTATGATGGTGCCCTGTTCCAAGATCTAGCACATGATCTTCTGTAAAGTAGCTCCACTGGAGAAATGTGTGTAGCAGTCATAAATATATATATATCTACTGTATCAGGTACGGGCACACACTGACCACAGGGACTAGAAGCAGAAGATGGCAGCAAGTAGAGAAAACAGGAGAATAGAGGGGAGTGAGGGGAGGATAGTGAGTGGGATGTGTTTGGATCTGACTGTTCTCCTCCTCTTATCTGCCCTCATCTCCAGTCACACCAATAGCACAGGAGCTGGGAGGTGCAGCCAACACATGTCATCCATGCTGGAAAGTCTATTACCTGCTGCAGGTTGTCACCAGATCCTGGTAATTATCATCTGCCGCCACATTACACGATATATAATCTATATAATGCTCTGCTAGCAATGTTCTGCCAACAGCTCTGATCACAGTAGTCCTGACTATTGTTCTAGTTCAAACAGAAGATACTCCACTTATGCAGGATTGTATATATAACCATATAATATAGTATAATATAGAATATAGCCAGGTCTTTATATGTAGCCTACACACATCGAATTTTATTGTATTTCATCCTGAAATAATACTAAACATAATCAGTTCTCCTAGAAATAACTATATATAATAATGCTATGAAAGAAAATACCATTACATGTCACATAATGTATTCTGATAGCTGTATTTTTTATGTAACGTTCATTTATGTCATCATTTGTGTCACATGTAAATATGCTTAATTAATAATCAGCTGATGGAGCAATTACTAGCACACACTGAAATATAAGAGAAATATGAACCCGATAATTTGTTCAGAGGGAAATTCAGTGACATTTATGCGGAAGAAAAGGAAAAAAGTGTAGTAGTAGTAGTAGTAATAATAATATTTTTATTATTATTATTATTAATCTTCATCTTTATTATCATCAGGATTTAGGATGCAGTTATTCTGCACAGACACCTGCATATAGTGTGCGCTTATCACTGTTTGCTGGCACAAAGTATCATCAGATTATTCGGTACCAGAGCTGCCAGCAATTGGGTGGCACGGAGCTAAACAGAAGTCTCTAGGTCGTTAGATAATAAATTAAGAGATCAGAAAGTGAAGTAATAAGGCTTTCTCTGGTAAAGTAATGTCACAAGGATTTGTGTAATTGTTTTAATAAATGTGCGATCATCTCAACTTCTTCCCATAAACGAATGTACAATAGGAATAATATCAATGACACCTCTATAAATATGACTGGCACCTCTATTGTGTTTCATACTGAATTGTTATTGGGTTTCATATATTACAATTCAGGCATTTTTTTAGTTTATAATACTCAAGTTTTAGTTATTGAATTAAAAAAATATATTGTTAAAAAAACAACAATTAGAGCAGATGGAACGATCCTTTACACCATAAATACATGAACACAAAATACCCATGACACAGTGGGTGTAATATACAATTCATTTGGAATTAAATAATCCATTTATCAATTTTAGGTATGTTTTTACATTTTAGATGATCATTAAATATTATCTTGTGGTATGTGTTAATATTAGGAATCATCTATCATATGTGATTATATTTGTCTCAGATGATCAATGCATCAAATCTATTTATCATCTATCTAACTATCTATCTATCCATATATCTATCTATCCATATATCTATTATCTATCTATCTAACTATCTATCTATCTATCCATATATCTATCTATCCATATATCTATTATCTATCTATCTATCTATCTATCTATCTATCTATCTATCTATCTATCTATCTACCTTTCTATCTATCTATCTATCTATCTATCTATCTATCTATCTATCTATCTATCTATCTATCTATCTATCTACCTTTCTATGAAATTGATTGATGCACCTTTAAATAAACGGTATGCGCACTTATCAGCTGCATGAGAAAGGTTCCGACTATGAATTGAAATGTCACCACATGGGTGAGTCCTATAATTTTGTACTTTAGTGTTGCTTTCATTTTATCTATCTATCTAGAGATAAAAGGTGACATTTCGGTTCAAGATGAGAACCTTTTTAGTCTTGCTTGAAAAAAGTTCTCATCTTGAACGGAAATGTCACCATTTTTTTTCTATTTGTTTCAATTGGTGTGCTGCTCCATTTTTTATCTTTATATTGGAGGAACAGTGTTTGCCTGGGAGGCTTGGCACCTCTGTCCTCTTGCTGGTGCTGCTTGTTTTTTTCTCCTTTTCTTTCTATCTATCCATCTATCTATATATCTATCCCATATATATCTATCTATCCATCCATATCTATCTACCTATCTAGCCCATATCTATCTATCCCATATCTATCCATATATCTATCTATCCATATCTATTATCTATCTATCTATCTATCTATCTATCTATCTATCTATCTATCTATCTATCCATCCCATAGCTATATATCTATCTATCTAGCTATCAACCTATATATTTATTTCTATCCTATATTATCTATTACTAGTTTTTATGGAATGTGCAGAGGTGCTGGTTCTTTTTATATGTTTGTTTTTATTTCTATCAAATTGTTTCAAATTCTTTGGAAATTCATACATATCTAAATGTCTCCTTATTTGACCTAGCATTTCACAAATACTAGCTGTCATAGAAAAAAGAAAATGCTTAGGTCAACACATATGTTCCTACAGCCAAAGGTAGATTGTGGCTCTTTTGTACAGCTACTAGTCCAGACATCCTTTGAAGTGAATGGAGCTGAGATGCATTCAACAATGTCCAGCCTGACTGCTGGTCTCTTGACCCTAACTTATAGTCTCATAGTCATATATGAGGCTGTTAGTTTGGGTCAAAAGACCCACGGTCAGTCTGGGCATTGCAGTTTGTATAAGGATCAGGGGTGCAACTTTAATAGGTGCAGAGATTGCAATCAAACCCGGGTCCTAGAGACTAAAGGTGCCTAAATGTCCCTTTGCCCCGTAGGAAAAGACTAATACTATTAAAGACCAGAGATAGTTGGGGGTCCAGATGGGGATTTTGCCATGGGGCCCGCAATCTTCAAGTTCCGCCACTGATAACAACCATTAAACACAGATGTATAGAGAAAAAAAATTACTAATGACTAAATTACTGTTTATTGCATGGTTATTAATCTCTACACAGTAGTGACAGAAGTGCCTACTACAGCTAAAGTTGTTGTTTTTTTGGAGGGGGGAGGTTGAAAGGGGGTAAGCGTGGGAAGCATGGTAGCTCAGTAGTTAGCACTGTTGCTTTGCAGTGCTGGGGTCCTGAGTTCAAGTCCTACCAAGGACAACATCTGCAAAGAGTCACACTCCAAAGACATACTGATAGGGAATTTAGTGATGATGATGATGTCTGAAAAGTGCTGTGGAATTAATTGTCAGCAAGTGCTTTTGTATGAAAACTGCAAGTGCTTTTGTATGAAAAATACATGTTTAAAAAAATCCACAAATGTCTGAATTCTGCTTTACAATGGGGTCACAAGTCTTGTATTTATCACAGAATTTAAGTGCAGATTTCTCAACTGAAATCCACTAATTTCTACATCTAGAATCTGCACACTTTTTCTTGTATTTCCATGCGGAAACGCACCAATAAAAAGGCAACAAAATAATGACATGCAAGCAGTCTCAATTGAAATGACCTGGTAATGTTCACCGAAAAAAGATGCGTTTTTAGAACAGAAATTGAAATAATACAAATTTAAAGACGCAACAAAAGACAATTTGTGTGGAATTCTGCTAAAAAAAAAGTTTAATACTGTATGGATAAGTTTGAACAAAAACTCATCCACCTTGTTAGTACTGTAAAATTATATGGATTTAATGTGCGGAAAATCCAACCATAACATTCACACAAAATATACATTATGTGAATCTAGCCCATGGAGGGCTCCTTCACACACTATTTTTAACAATATTTTTACAAACAATTTTGGTAGTATTTTTTATTATGTATCACGTTGTTTTCTGATTTTTTTTAATGTCCTGTAGAGAAACACATAAAGAAAAATACAAAAAACCCCCTACGAAACCAACAAAACACTATGTACCGTATGTAGAATGTAATTCCATGAGAGCCATACAATATTTTTAAAACTAAATACAAGTAAATGTGTGCATTTTATGCAAGACCAACACTTTTAAAATCCAATAAGTCTCTGAATTATTTTTAATAACGTAGTTATGCTGCTGCTAACCAATGATGAATAAAGTACTTCTTACCATTAATGTGACTTCTGGTGCTGCATGGTTTTGCTGATGGCTTTGTAGTCTGGTTGATACGTGGTGAGGTTGAGCTTCATGCAGGCGTTGAGACTTCCATCCGTTAAACGTGATCGTAGGTTCTTAATGTTCTTTAGATGTGAGAAAGACTGCTCACATGCATACATAGAGCCAAACATTGTCAGTACAGCAATACTCACACGCTGCAGTGTGTGGTATGTGATGGGAAGTGCGTTCCAAGTTTTGACAATTTTGACAATCAGCTGGTCCGCAGCTTGAAGTTTTTTCATTTCTTTGCTTGCTGTCGTGTAAGTCTTTTCAATTCTTCATTCAGTGACTTGACCTTATTCACCCACATGTCAGGCCTTGAGGTCAGCAGCTGGTAGCTCAAAATCTCTGACAGAGACACCGGGGATGTAACCCAGGTCGGCGCTGTCCACTGCACACTCGTGTGGATGGGTGATTAACTTAAAAAGACGAGTGCGCTCACGACATTCTCCAAAGCGCGCTTTGAATGACTGCAGGAGACTAGATGTGAAGCCTGCTAGCTGCTGAAGATTAAGATGTTGAGCAGGTCACTTGCTGTGCATGAATCTTTAAACTCTCCCAGTTTTTCAAAGTATAGTAAACGACCTGTTTCAATGTTGACGATGAAGAGTTCTAGCTTGTTTTCAAATGCAAACACTGATTGCTGAAGGGATAAGGCTGTGTGCCCACGATGTGTTTTTTAAGCGTTTTTGCAGCAGCAATTCCTCTGCAGAAACGCTGTAAAAACGCTTGGTAGAAGGCCTGCCATGTTCCCCAATGATAATCCGCATGTGCTGTGCACATGCTGCGGAAATTTCCGCTGCGGATTATCATTGCGGAAAAAAAACGCAGCACTACCAATTATTTTGCGGAAGCGCTGCGTTTTCGCCGCCATTGACTTGCATTGGAACGCATGGATTACGCATCACTGCATCTGTAGATGCGCATTCCATGCGTTTCAATGTCCGGATGGTACCCGGGTCTGGAGGAGAGGAGACTCTCTTCCAGACCCGGGTACCATAGAACCTGTAAAAAAAAGAATAAAATAAAAAATAAATATTATATTTACCTTCTGATGGCCCCCGGTGTGCTTGTCTTCGCTTGCCGGCAGATCGCAGTGGACTGAAGGACCTGCGCTGACGTCATTTATTCATGTGACGGCAGGTCCTTCAGTGTACCGCGTGCTGCTGGCAAGCCAGGACGGATCGAATAAAGACTCCTGGGGACCATAGCCTAAGACTGTATTTCCAACGCCTTGCATTTTCACATTGAGCTGGTTCAGATGTTCAGTCATGTCCACGAGATAGTAGAACTTCAGGAGCCACTCAGTGTTAAATAATTCAGGATGCTCGACGTTTTTCATTTCAAGAAAAATTCGGATTTAGCTCTGACAAGCCGTGAAACGGCTGAGCACCTTCCCTCTTGACAACCAACGCACATTGCTGTGCAGAAGCAGACCAGGATAATTATTCCCAACTTCATCCAGTAGTGTTTTAAACTGGCAATCATTTAAAGCTCTGGCAACAGTAAAGTTGACCACCTGAATGACCAGCGACATCACTTCACCAACCTGCTCGCCACACATCTGAGCACAAAGCGCCTCCTGATGTAGGATGCAGTGAAAACTTAGGATAGGTCTCTTTTCATGTTCACGAAGAACCGCTACGAATCCTCTGTTTTTCCCCACCATGCACGGAGCACCATCAGTACACACTGAAATAAGTTTATCCATTGGTAGATTTTTTTTCTTTAGCGAGCTCAGTGAAAGACTTGAAAAAATCCTCCCCTCTTGTTGTCCCTTTCAAAGGCAAAACAGCAAGACTTTCCTCACATAGTGTGTCACCGGCAGCATACCTTGCAATCACGCTGAATTGGGATAGTCATAAGTTACTTACCGGTAACGGGATTTTTCGGAGACCATGACAGCACCACGAGAGAGGGGATCTGCCCACCAAGGACAGGAAACCTACAGGCTTAAAAGGGGCGGCCCTCTCTTCTCGCCTCAGTTTGGATTACAGAGCATTGAGTGGACCACCAGGTTAGTAGACATAGCAAAATGTGATAAACCAACATTTCTATAAATCACCAACTTAAAAGTGAAAATTAATAAACAAGGAGTGCTCCCACCAATGTGAAAGGAGGGAATATAAGAGTGCTGACTTTATCGGTCGAAAATGACAGCACCACGAGAGAATTACAGAGAAGAAGAAGTTTAGGGAGGGACTACAGCTTGGAGCACCCTTCTCCCGAAAGTGAGATCAGACAAAACACCCGAATCCAGTCTATGGTGCCTATAGAAGGTAGACAGAGAAGAACAGGTAGCAGCCTTACATATGTCTTCTATCGAGACACCCGTCTTCTCCGCCCAGGAGGTAGTCACTGCCCAGGTGGAGTGAGGCTTCAATTCTTGTGGTATTTCCTCACCGCTGGATGTATAAGCTAGGGAAATAGCCTCCCTGATCCATCTAGCTATGGTGGACTTTGTGACTTTAGAGCCTTTCCTAACACCTTGGTAGGATATAAATAACGAACTATCTTTTCTAAACTCTCTGGTGACCAAGAGGTACCTAATTACACATCTCCTTACGTCTAGTGTATGAAACTCTTCTTCTTTCCGGTTAGAGGGTAGGACTACTTCTTGGAGTCTGTGAAAACGGGTAGCTACTTTAGGGAGATAGGCGGGATTAGGTTTAAGAATTATTATATCATCCAGGATCTGAGTGAAGGGCAAGGCTGAAGACAGGGCATGAATATCACTGACTCTCCTAGTAGATGTTAAAGCTATCAGAAGTGCTGTTTTAAGGGAGAGGGACTTAAGAGTGGCTAACTCTTTTGGCTCAAAGTGTGGACCAGTTAAGGCTTTAAGAACCAAATTTAGATCCAAGGGTACCAATTTGCTTTTGACAATAGGCCTGAACCTAAAGGTGGCTTTAATGAAATGAGATATCCAATAATTACTCGCCAGATCACAGCTACATAAGGCACCTAAGGCGGACACCTGCACCTTCAGGGTGCTAGTGGCTAGCTCTAACTCAAGACCTTTTTGCAGAAATTCTAGAATTTCACTTATCTGAGCTTCCTCACCGACTCTGGAACTGGAAAAAGATAAAAACTTCTTCCAGGTTCTCTCATAAATTCTGGTTGTAATAGGCTTACGGCTGCGCATTAAGGTTGTCACTAAGCCTTGGGAGAATCCCTTTTTTCTTAATAGCTACCCTTCAAGTTCCATACCGTCAAGTGGAGGCCAAACACTTGAGGATGGACTATAGGACCCTGGAAGAGGAGATCTGGAACTTCTGGTAGAACCCAAGGATCTGACACAGACATGCTCCTGAGGCATGAGAACCAGGGCCTCCTGGGCCAAAAGGGTGCGACCAGCAGAACTCTCGCCTTGTCCTCCCTGATCTTCCTGATAACTATAGGAAGAAGGGTTAACGGGGGAAAGGCATAGGCTAGACTGAACCCCAAGGTATCTGGAGAGCGTCTACTGCCAGGGGGTTTTCTTTGGAATCCAGGGAACAGAAGAGCTGAGTTTTCTGATTTAACTTTGTAGCAAACAAGTCCACTACTGGAGGTCCCCATCTTTGGACAATTTGGGAGAAAATGTCCTGATTTAGTTCCCATTCCCCCTGTCTCAGGGTACAGCGGCTTAAGTAGTCTGCCCTTGAATTTTCTTTTCCCTTTATATGAAGGGCTGTTAGGGAACGAAGATGGCATTCCGAGACCTGAAAGAGATGATTCGCCACTCTCATCAGAGATCTTGATTGTGTACCCCCTTGGTGGTTCACGTAAGCTTCTGCAATTTTATTATCAGAGAAAACTTTTACATCACGATTTTGAAGAAAAACTAGAAAATAATTGACTGCCCTGTCTATCGCTAGCAACTCTTTAGCGTTGGAGGAGAGACTCTTTTTCGAATTAGACCATAACCCCTGGGTTACCATATCTCCCAGATGGGCCCCCCCACCCACTGGAACTGGCATCGGTAGTAATTGTTCGGGTTGTTCTAAAAACCCATGGGACCCCTCTGGATAAGTTCATTTCATTATCCCACCACTGTAAGGATTCAACTGACTGGGAAGACAAGGAAAACCTGCCCTCCAAGTGCCCCTTCAACATAACTTCATTCTGCAGTACATCCCATCGTAAAACCCTGGAGTGATATTGAGCCCACAGAACCCCGGGAAGGCAAGATGTCAGGGTACCTAACAGGGACATCGCAGCTCTCAGGGACATGACTGGGTTTGACACTGCCCTTCTTACTTGATCCCTGATCCTTAGTTTTTTGGCTTCAGGGAGGTAACATGTCTGAGAATCTGAATCCAGCATAACTCCTAAGAATTGCTGAACATTTGTGGCAGTTAACCTAGATTTATTTAAATTGAGGATCCAGCCCAGATTGTCTAAGATGGAGATCACTATTTTTAGATGCTTACTACATTGAAGTGCCGAGTTACCAACTATCAGGAAATCATCCAGATAAGGGATAATTAATATGTCATGCTCTCTGACATGAGCCATTACCTCTGCACGATTTTGGTAAATACCTGGGGGCTATGGCTAAACCGAACGGCAGGGTCCTATATTGTGCTTGATGGCCCCATCTATAACCACGGCCACTCTAAGATATTTCTGGTAATCTGAATGGATAGGTACATGGTAATAGGCATCTTTCAAATCCAAAACTACCATGTAACAATCTGGAAACAGCAATTTTATTGTTGACCTTATCGATTCCATTTTGAAGGTGGGGATTATCAGGAATTTATTCAGGGCTTTTAAATTTATAATACACCTGAAAGAACCATCCGGCTTAGAGACCAGAAAGAGAGGGGAGTAAAATCCCAACCCCCTTTCGGACGCCGGGACCTCCACCAGGACTGCTTTTTGAGCAAGGTCCAGTACTTCTTCCTGAAAAGCGAGTTGTTCTGATATAGAGGAACGGACCGGGGTCAAGATAAACCTTCCACAAGGAACTGCTTTGAACTGGAATCTCAGACCCGCACCTATCAGATTAACGATCCAGTTACTGGCTGAAATCTTTGTCCAGGCAGTTAAGAAACCCGTCAGCTTCCCCCCTACCTGGGCTACGAGTCATTGACTCGATTTCCGGGTCTCCCTAGTGGAAGAAGATGTACTGAACAGAAGACCTCTACCTTTTGGTTTATGGTCTTCCCATTTATCCTGGTCTCTCTGTGGCCTTTTACGCACAAATCTTCTCCTGCGAAAAGACCACTTATAGGCAGGCATGGACAGGCTAGGGAAACCTTTCTTCCTGTCGCTTGCTTTGTCTAGGATTTCATTCAGGACAGGACCGAAGAGATGTTCCCCTTCGCAAGGTATAGCACAAAGTCTAGTTCTAGCCTGGATGTCACCCGGCCAACACTTGAGCCACAGGGCCCTGCGGGGTGCATTAGACATGGCGGCCGATCTAGCAGCTAACTTAACAGAGTCCGCGGAAGCATCTGCTAGGAAGGCTGCTGCCCCCTGTATGAGTGGGATACTAGACAAGATCTCTTTCCTGGATGTGTTGTTTTCTAAATGCGATTCCAGCTGATCTAGCCATATCATCAAAGACCTAGCTGTGCAAGTCGCAGCAATTGCCTGTTTTAAAGCCCCAGCGGTTGTCTCCCAGGTGCCTTTGAGAAACACATCCGCTTTTCGGTCCAGAGGATGTTTAAGGGCCCCCATATCATCAAAGGAGAGAGATGACTTTTTAGAAGCTTTAGTTATGGCTGCGTCTAGTTTGGGAGCCTTCTCCCAGGAGGAGGAGGCTGAGTCCTCAAAGGGGTACGTTCTTTTAAAGAATGGGGGGAGAGAACCCTTTCTTTCCGGCTTTTGCCACTCTCTATGTATTAGACCCTGAAGTTTATCATTAAACGGGAAACATTTTCTCTTCCTCTGCCCCAGTCCTCTGAACAGGACGTCTTGGACTGACCTCTCTGGTCTGAGGTCCGTAATGCCCATGGTTGAGCGGACAGCTTTAACCAACCCATCAACTTCATTTAATGGAAAGCAGTGCTGGCCTGAACCACTATCCGTAGATGAGGAAGATGAACAAGATGAATCGTCAGAGTCCACCTCCTCGGCTGATGATAGGGAATACACTGTGTTCCAAATTATTATGCAAATAATATTTTCTCAGATTTTCCCAAATTACCTATATGAATTGCAGTCATTGTAATTTTCCAGTCAAATAACTATTAGAGTACAATTGAAAGGTTTTTGTACAAACTGCCTATGATAACAGTATATTTAAAAAAAAATAAAAAACTCAAACTGCACTCAAAATGCATGTTCCAAATTATTATGCACAGCAGAGTTTTCAACCTTTTCATTTTAATAAAGAACAAAAAAATGGTCATTTTTGAAATGATAAGCATTAGCAGGTTATTACAAACTGAAATCAGTTTTCAACTCAAAACTTTATTCTAGGTGATGTTACATTTGCACATAGGACCGCTTGTTCGAAAGGAGCTTCTGAACTCTCTCGTCCATTGAATTTGTCAGGTTTTGGATGGTTTCTGCTTCAATTGTTTTGCATGAGGACAGAATACCCTCCCAGAGCTGTTGCTTAGATGTGAACTGCCTCCCGCCATCATAGACACTCCTTTTGATGATGCTCCAGAGGTTCTCAATGGGGTTGAGGTCAGGGGAGCATGGGTGCCTGTAGTGCCGGCGTCCCTGCCCTCTGCTAGGCAGGGACGCTGCTCCTCTCACCGCTCTGCTCCGTGCCCGGCCTCCTCCCCCCGCTCTGCTGTCAGCGCGCGCTCCGTCCCGGCGTCCTCCTCCTGCTCTGCTCTCAGCGCGCGCTCCTTCCCGGCCCCTGTGCTTAGGGCGCGCGCGCGCTCCCCTCCTCTTAAAGGGGCCGCGCGCGCCGCCCTAAAGAGTCCCCGGCCAATGGCCGGAGGACTTCATCATATATAAGGCACCTCCTCCAAAATGGAGGTGCCCGAGCAATGTTGTTTGCACCTGTGTCTCACCTGTGCTTCAGCCCTCAGGTCCCGTTGCCAGTTACCTGCCAGTTTCCTGCCAGTTTCCTGCCAGTTTCCTGCTAGTTACCTGCCAGTACCTGCCAGTTACCTGCCTGATTCCTGCCTGAATACTTGTTACCTGTCTGCCAGTCTGAGGTCCGACGGTCTGCCTTACTACTCCTGTCAGTCTGTCTAAAGGACCAGCCTGCCCGCTCACCTGGGAGCGCATATCAGCTACCTGCCTGCTTGCCTGAGGTCCGACGGTCTGCCTTACTACTCCGGTCAGTCTGTCTATGGACCAGCTTGCCCGCTCACCTGGGAGCGCTTCTCCGTTATCTGCCTGCTTGCCAGCCCGGAGGCTCCGTTGTCACGTGCTGTGACCACCAGCTACTCCAGACTCTTGCCCGCTCACCTGGGAGCGCATCTCCGTTACCTGCCTGCTTGCCAGCCCGGAGGTCCCGTTGTCACGTGCGGTGACCATCAGCTATTCCAGAGACTCTTGCCCGCTCACCTGGGAGCGCTTCTCCGTTACCTACCTGCCTGCCAGCCCGGAGGTTCCGCCGTCACGTGCCGTGACCACCTGCTATTCCAGAGACTCTCGCTTGCTCACCTGGGAGCACACATCTACCACCTGCCTGCTAGCCTACCCGGAGGCTCTGCCATCACAGGTCGTACCTACCCCTTACCCAGAGACTGCCCTGATCACTTGCCGTAACTCCCTGTCCGTTCACCCAGAGACTGCCACCCGCTCCCTTACAAGGGCCGCCCCCTTGTATAGTAGCTCAGAGGTTCCGCCTCCCGGACCCGTTTCAGTCCGCCTCCCGGACCCGTTACAGTTTGCTCGGGCCATGGAACCCGGTGGCACCCAAGCTCCCTCGCTCTCGGACCTCTGTCTTGAACTGTCCCGTCAGAGGTCCCAACAGGAGGCCATCCTGGGTCACCTGCGGAATGTTAATACTCGCCTGAACACTCTGTCTGATCCACCAACAACCTCCGCCAGTGCCATATCTTGCAATCCGGCGGCTCCGCTGCTCACTAATACTATGGTATCCTACCCCGGACCCCGGCTTTCTGCACCTCCTCGCTTCGGAGGCGACCCCGTCCAGGCTCGGGGCTTCTTGAATCAGTGCACCCTGCATTTTGAACTTTTGTCCTACCAGTTTAACTCCGACCGGGCCAAAATTGCCTTCATCATGTCCCATCTCACCGGGGAGGCCCTGGCCTGGCTGAATCCTCTATGGGAGAGAGGAGACCCCCTGGTGTCCAACTTGCCTGCTTTTCTCACGGCTTTCCGGAAAGTCTTCGACGAACCCGGACGGAAGACCTCATCTGCATCATCGTTGCTACGCCTCCGTCAGGGGAGTCTCACCGTGGGCCAATATGCCATACGGTTCCGTACCCTTGCCTCGGAGCTGGCCTGGGATAACGACGCTCTGGTTTCCGTCTTCTGGGAGGGTCTGTCCGGCCGTATTAAAGATGAACTTGCCGGTCGGGACATTCCTACCACTCTCGATGACTTAATAACTCTTGCCACCCGAATTGACCTACGGTTTCAGGAGCGTGCCAAAGAGGTCACCCGTGAGAGAAGGATTCCACGTTTAGCTCCTACTTTCCAGAAACCCGTCATTCCCTCCATCTCTCCCCAGGTACACTCTCCTGAGCCTATGCAGGTCGACCAGACCAAGATGGTCAAAACCCGTCAGGACTCACGCCGTGCCGAGGGGAGCTGCTTCTACTGTGGCAGTAAGGAGCACCGGATCCGTGCCTGCCCGGAGAGGTCGGGAAACGCCTGTGTCTAGGTTCGCTCAGAGAGGTCCACCTAGACAAGAATAAATCCTCTCCATCCCTGCTGTTGTCAGTTTCGATCATCTACGGGGAGAACCGTTATTTCGAACTAGCCCAACTTGACTCTGGAGCAGCCGGGAACCTTATTTCACAGTCCCTGGTTGAGAAATACCGCATCCCCACCAAACCTCTGGCTGTACCCTTGTCTGTCGCTGCCGTGGATGGGGGCCTCTTACCTCGCCCCATTCAACTCATCACCGAATCCATTACCCTGCAGGTGGGAATGCTGCATTCTGAAAGTATCTCCTTTCATGTTCTGCCTGGACTCTCTCACGCCCTCTTGCTAGGTCTGCCCTGGCTCCAGAGACATGCACCCGTGCTAGACTGGCAAACCGGAGAGGTCCTTCGCTGGGGACAAGACTGTCATAAAACCTGCCTGGTTCCCGTCCATCCCGTCCGTCCCTCTCCTACCCCAGCTAATCTACCTGGACTTCCGATTCCTTATTGGTCTTATGCAGATGTCTTTAATAAAAAGGAGGCAGAGACATTACCACCACATAGACCATACGACTGTCCCATCGATCTGCTACCCGGTACTACTCCTCCCCGTGGGCGTATCTATCCTTTATCCGCTGCTGAGACCCGGTCAATGTCCGAATATATTGAGGAGAATCTGGCCAGAGGATTCATCCGGAAATCTACCTCCCCGGCGGGAGCAGGCTTCTTTTTCGTCAAAAAGAAGGACGGCTCTCTCCGTCCCTGTATAGACTATAGAGGCCTAAACCTGATCACGGTGAAGAATAAGTACCCCCTTCCGCTCATTCCAGAATTATTTGATCGTCTGAGGGGGGCTAGGATCTTCACCAAACTGGACCTTCGTGGGGCGTACAACCTGGTTCGTATTCGTCAGGGGGATGAATGGAAGACGGCATTCAACACCCGGGACGGCCACTATGAATACCTGGTAATGCCCTTTGGTCTCTGTAACGCTCCTGCCGTCTTTCAAGAGTTGGTCAATGACATCTTCCGGGACCTTCTCTACTCCTGCGTAGTGGTGTACCTGGACGACATCTTGGTCTTCTCTCCGGATCTCCAGACTCACCGGAGGGACGTTCGTCAGGTCCTGCTCAGGCTAAGGCAGAACCATCTCTACGCTAAATTTGAGAAGTGCCTCTTTGAGCAGACCTCGCTTCCGTTTCTGGGCTACATTATCTCTCAGACCGGCCTTCAAATGGATCCTGAGAAACTGTCTGCCATCGAGAAATGGCCCCGACCGGAGGGGTTGAAGGCCATTCAGCGTTTCCTGGGCTTCGCCAACTACTACCGCCTCTTCATACCACACTTCTCTTCCCGGACGGCCCCAATTTCTGCGCTCACCCGTAAAGGTACTAATCCCAAAGAGTGGCCACCCGAAGCAGAGGAGGCCTTTCTTTCCCTTAAACAGGCCTTCTCTTCCGCCCCGGTGCTGCATCGCCCAGATGGCAACAAGCAGTTCTTCCTGGAAGTTGACGCCTCCTCCTCTGGAGCCGGAGCGGTACTTACTCAAAAATCATCTTCCGGGAGGATGGTAACTTGTGGCTTCTTCTCTAAACTCTTCTCCTCCTCTGAGCGCAACTATTCCATAGGAGACCGAGAGTTATTGGCCATCAAACTGGCATTGGAGGAGTGGCGTTACCTGCTCGAGGGGGCTCTTCACCCGGTAATAATTTACACTGACCACAAGAACTTGGCTTACCTCCAGCATGCCCAGAGACTTAACCCGCGCCAAGCCCGGTGGTCCTTGTTTTTTGCTCGTTTTGATTTTGTCCTTCATTTTCGCCCGGCTGACAAAAACGTCAAGGCGGATGCCTTGTCTCGATCCTTTCTGGTGTCTGATCTCGAGGAGGATCCGAAACATATCATCGATCCCGCCAGAGTAATGCAGGTGGCTCCCGTGAGTCTAAATCGTCTTCCTCCTGGTAAGACGTTCGTACCAGTACCTGATCGGGAGAAGATTCTACACTGGGGTCATTCGTCTAAACTAGCTGGCCACGCCGGTCAGAAAAAGACCCTCCAGCTTATTACCCGGCACTACTGGTGGCCTAACCTGCACAAGGATGTAATAGACTTTGTTTCTGCCTGTGTGTCCTGCGCCCGCAACAAAGTTCCGAGACACCTGCCGGCCGGCCGCCTCCTACCTCTGCCAGTACCTGCTGCCCCCTGGCAGCATATAGCGATGGACTTCATTACTGATCTGCCCGTCTCTGCCGGTTGTACGGTCATTTGGGTGGTCGCTGACCGCTTCTCCAAGATGGCTCACTTCATTCCACTGCCAGGTCTTCCGTCTGCACCCGAGCTGGCTAAAGACTTTATCCGCCACATCTTCCGTCTTCATGGCCTGCCCCGTCACATCGTGTCGGATCGTGGGGTACAGTTCACTTCCCGTTTCTGGAGAGCCACTTGTAAATTGCTGGACGTCACCCTGGACTTCTCCTCCGCTTACCACCCACAGTCTAATGGTCAAGTGGAGCGGATCAATCAGAACCTGACCAGTTACCTTCGGCACTTCGTTAATGCCCACCATTCTGACTGGGTGGATCTCCTGCCATGGGCCGAATTCTCGTACAACAATCACGAGAGCGAGTCTTCCTCCAAATCCCCGTTTTTTGTAGTCTACGGTCAGCATCCTCGGATCCCGTTTCCCGTCTCCACCTCGGCGGACAATCCGGCTGCGGAATCTCTTGTTAACAAATTTTCCTCCATATGGGAGAGTACCCGGTCCGCACTCCTTCTGTCATCCGAGCGTATGAAAAGACACGCTGACAAAAAACGTCTGGACCCTCCTCAATTCCGCCCTGGCGATAAAGTCTGGCTCTCGTCCAAATATGTCCGGCTCAAGATCCCTTCCTATAAGTTAGGGCCTCGGTTCATCGGCCCACTGGAGGTCATCAGTCAGATCAACCCGGTGGCCTATAAATTGAAACTCCCGGCCAACTTACGGATCCCTAACTCCTTCCATGTGTCTCTCCTCAAACCTGTGGTACTTAACTCTTTTTCCAAGTCTACAGGTACGCCTCCTGCTCCGGTTTCTGCTGAGGACGAGTTTGAGGTAGAGAACATTCTTGCCACCAAAAGGGTAAGAGGAAAGACCTTTTTCCTGGTAGATTGGAAGGGGTTTGGTCCTGAGGAGAGAACGTGGGAGCCCCGGGAGAACATCCATGCCCCTCTCATCCTAGCTAAATTTCTGTCTGGCCTAAAAAAGGGGGGGCCTAAAGGGGGGGGTACTGTAGTGCCGGCGTCCCTGCCCTCTGCTAGGCAGGGACGCTGCTCCTCTCACCGCTCTGCTCCGTGCCCGGCCTCCTCCCCCCGCTCTGCTGTCAGCGCGCGCTCCGTCCCGGCGTCCTCCTCCTGCTCTGCTCTCAGCGCGCGCTCCTTCCCGGCCCCTGTGCTTAGGGCGCGCGCGCGCGCGCTCCCCTCCTCTTAAAGGGGCCGCGCGCGCCGCCCTAAAGAGTCCCCGGCCAATGGCCGGAGGACTTCATCATATATAAGGCACCTCCTCCAAAATGGAGGTGCCCGAGCAATGTTGTTTGCACCTGTGTCTCACCTGTGCTTCAGCCCTCAGGTCCCGTTGCCAGTTACCTGCCAGTTTCCTGCCAGTTTCCTGCTAGTTACCTGCCAGTACCTGCCAGTTACCTGCCTGATTCCTGCCTGAATACTTGTTACCTGTCTGCCAGTCTGAGGTCCGCCTCCCGGACCCGTTACAGTGCCACACCATAAGTTCGTCCCCTTTTATGCCCATAGCAGCCAGAGATGCAGATGTGTTATGTGCAGCATGAGACGGTGCATTATCATGCATGAAAATGATCTTGCTGCGGAATGCACGGTTCTCTTCTTGAACCATGGAAGGAAGTGCTGTTTGAGAAACTCAACATACATTATGGAGTTCATCTTTACCCCTTCAGGGATCCTAAAAGGGCCGACAATCGCTCTCCCCATGATTCCAGCCCAAAACATTACTCCACCTCCTCCTTGTTAGCGCCGTAGCCGTGTTTGCATGGGGTGTCCATCAACCAGCCATCCTCCACTCCATCCCCCTGGACCATCGAGATCATTTCATGCATGATAATGCCCCGTCTCATGCTGCATTTGTCGATGCAAATATAGTATGGCGTGTGTCAAAGTGCCGCTTTATATTTGACCATTTCATCGATGCAATTTTATCATTGCATATTAGACACATTGCAGAACCTGCTCTCTCCACAAGGCAAATTCTTCAGTCCATTCCTGATGAAAAGTACGATACTCCTCATCTTTTTTTCTTTTAGCCATCTTCTTCAATAAAAGGATTTATGCAATTAGCTAGCTGACTACTTGATTAAAAGGAGGGAAGTTTACTTCCATATGCTGGAGGTGTCCCTGGCTGATTCCATGTGGGGAAAAGAGATGGCGTCTTTGCTCTTAAGGGGAAGGGCAAACTGTACCCCCGCAGTACTGTGTATATAGGTAACTGGCGCCCCCCCTAATTGACTGGTGGTATGAAATAAGACCATTACCTGTATTCAGGCACTCTCTGACTGACTGATGCGGCTGCTGTTTCTTGCCAGTAGAGTTTAAAATGGCGCCGCCGCTTCTGATCCACACAACAGGAAGCCGTCACCCCTATAAGGCACCCGTTCTCCTGACAGCTAGAGCGGCGCTTGAGCGAGTAGAGCTCAGTTGCTGGTACGCTGGGGTGAGGAGAACGATGGCTGACAGCGCGGGCACTCCCTATACCGGCTCTGCTCGCTCAAGCACCGCTCTTGCTGTCAGGAGAGCGGACGCCTTATATCCCAGGTGACGGCTTCCTGTGGTGCAGATCAGAAGCGATGGAGCCATTTTATGCTGTCAGTGGCGATGTCAGTGGCAGATAGAGCAGTCACTCATCTGGGAGCCAGATGCAGCCTTCAAAAGAGCCATATCTGGCTCGCGAGCCATAGGTTCCCGACCCCTGACGTGCCCTAATACATACATACTGTTTTTAACCCCTTCACGACATAGGGCGTATTAGTACGTATCTGTGCCCTGGGACTTATGGACCAGACACGTATTTATACGCCCTGGCGATTTCGCCCGCACACAGGCTGTGTGGGCGCGATCGCCGCCGGGTGTCAGCTGATTGTCACAGCTGACACCCGGTGCTATGTGCAGGGAGCGGTGCTCCCGGCACATTAACCCCCGCAATGCTGCGATCGAAGTCGATCGCAGTCGATCGCAGCATTGCGGTGGCAAGGGTAGGTGATCGCCGATACTCACCTCCTCTTCCGGCCTCCAGCGCTGTCTGCCGTGGCTTCCAGGATGTTGCCATGACGACCCGATGTCGTCATGACAACATCCGGGTCACCAGACAGCAGGAAGATTTTTTGGACATGCGCAGTGCATCTCCAAACTATCTTCTCCCTGTCCAGCGCTGACAGCCTGCATGGCACAGGGATGGTGCTCCATTCCTATGCCATGCAGGCAATCAGAATGAAAAAAGTGAAAGTCCCATAGTGGGACAAAGTAAAAATGTATAAAAACTGTCAGAAAGTGAAAAAAAAAAAAAAAAATTGTAAAAATATTAAAAAAAAAATAAAAAAAATATTCCACCGAAAATAAAAATATAATGTACCCATTAATAAATATTACTATCAAAAAAACAAAACAATAAAAGTACACATATTTGGTATCGCCGCGTCCGGAACGACCTGACCTATAAAACTGTCCCACTATTTAACCCCTTCAGTGAACATGGTAAAAAAAAATAATAAAAAACGAAGCAAAAAACAATGCTTTATCACCATACCGCCAAACAAAAAATGGAATAACACGCGATCAAAAAGATGAATATAAATAAAAATGGTACCTCTGAAAACGTCTTCTCATCCCACAAAAAACAAGCCGCCATACAGTTCCATCAGCCAAAAAATAAAAAAGATATAGCTCTCAGAATAAAGCTATGCTAAAAAATAATTTTTTCTATAAAATTGCTTTTATTATGTAAAAGTGCAAAACATAGAAAAACGATATAAATGTGGTACCGCTGTAAACGTACTGACCCAAAGAATAAAGCTGCCCTATCAATTTTACCACACGCTGAACAGAATAAAAAAAAAAAAAAAAAACAGTTCCTTATTTTGTTGGTTTTTGTTTATTCTGCCTCCCAAAAATCGGAATAGAAAGCGATCAAAAAATGTCACGTGCCTGAAAATGGCACCAATAAAAACGTCAACTCATCCCGCAAAAAACAAGCCATCACATGACTGTCTGCCAAAATCTGGAAAAATTATAGCTCTCAAAATATGGCGATGCAAAAACTAGATTTTACAAAAAATGCGTCTTTTAGTGTGTGACAGCTGTCAGTCATAAAAACCCCATATGATTCTGGTATCGCTGTAGTCTCACCGACCCGAAGAATAAGGTCGTCTAATCACTTATACCGCACGAGGAACGGCGTAAAAAACAAACTCTCGGGTTAGGGTTGTGCTAGGGTTAGGGTTGGGCTAGGGTTAGGGCTAGGGTTAGGGCTGGGTTTGAGGTTAGGGTTGTGATGGGGTTGGGAATTTTTTTCAAAAGTAAGAAAAAAAGATGACGATATGGCGACTAGTGTTGAGCGCAATTGCTCACTACTTGAGTTCGCATCGGGTGCTCTGGTATGCATTGAGTATCGTGGGTATTTGAGTGACATGCTCGAGTCTCCGCCCCATATGCTTCGCGGCCAAAAAAACTTTGCAGGGATTGCCTGCCATGCACGAGCGATCCCCGCATGTTTTTTTTTGGGTGTCTAATAACCGTGAAACATGCGGGGCAGGGACTCGAGCATGTCACTCGAGCACACGCAGTACATGGTGCATACCTGAGTACCCGATGCAAACTCAAGTAGCGAGCACTTGCGCTCAAGACTAATGACAACTTATTCAATATGATGACCTAATGTTATCAAATTCTGTGTCGTACCTCTGGGTTCAAAATGTTCACTATACCGCTTAATAAAATCCTTGAGGGGTATAGTTTCCAAAATGGGGTCACTTGTGGGGGAGCTCCACTGTTTAGGCACATCAGGGGCTCTCCAAACGCGACATGGTGTCCGCTAACAAATTGAATGGAAAATCGGCTCAAATTGTTAGCGGACGCCATGTTGCGTTTGGAGAGCCCCTGCGTGCCTAAACATTGGTGCTCCCCCACAAGTGACCCCATTTTGGAAACTAGATCCCCCAAGGCACTTATCTAGATGCATAGTGAGCACTTGGGACCCCCAGGTGCTTCACAATTTGATTCGTAAAAATGAAAAAGTGTTTTTTTTTCCACTTTTTCATTTTTACGAATCAATTTGTGAAGCACCTGGGGGTTCCAAGTGCTTACTATGCAACTAGATAAGTTCCCTAAGGGGTCTAGTTTCAAAAATGGGGTCACTTGTGGGGGAGTTCCAATGTTTAGGCACATCAGGGGCTCTCCAAACGCAACATGGCGTCCGCTAATTATTCAAGCAAATTTTACAATCAAAAAGTCAAATGGCGCTCCTTCCCTTCCGAGCCCTGCCGTGCGCCCAGTGTTTTTTCCCCACATATGGGGTATCTGCGTGCCCAGGGGAAATTGCACAACAAATTTTGGGGTCCATTTTTTCTTGTTACCCCTGTGAAAATAAAAAAAATTGGGTCTAAAGTAACATTTTTGTGAAAAAAGTTAAATGTTCATTTTTTTCTTCCACATTCAAATTCCTGTGAAGCACCTGAAGGGTTAATAAAGTTCTTGAATGTGGTTTTGAGCACCTTGAGGGGTGCAGTTTTTAGAATGGTGTCACTTTTGGGTATTTTCTGCCATAAAGACTTCTCAAAGTGACTTCAAATGTGATGTGGTCCCTAAAAAAATGTTTTTGTAAATTTTGTTGGAAAAATGAGAAATCGCTGGTCAACTTTTAACCCTTTTAGCTCCCTAACAAAAAAAAATTTGGGTTCCAAAATTGTGCTGATGTAAAGTAGACATGTGGGAAATGTTATTTATTAAGTATTTTGTGTGACATATCGCTCTGATTTAAGGGCATAAAAATTCAAATTTTGAAAATTGCAAAATTTTCAAAATTTCGCCAAATTTCCATTTTTTTCACAAATAAATGCAAGTGATATCGAAGAAATTTTACCAAAATCATGAAGTACAATATGTCATGAAAAAACATTCTCAGAATCAGGGGGATTCGTTGAAGCGTTCCAGAGTAATTACCTCATAAAGTGACAGTGGTCAGAATTGTAAAAATTGGCCTGGTCATTAACGTGCAAACCACCCTCGGGGTAAAGGGGTTAATGGGGTTTTTTTCTGTGAATAAACTTATGAGAAATTGTATTAAAAATCACCACACATACTGTAGAACATGCTGTTTTTGGAAAACAATATCAAGAACTTCAAAAGTTGCCACAAAACCTTGCTCTGTTTGTAGTGTGCTTAATAAATTTCTATTCACCTACTGCCAACATTTGGCTTCATCATTTGCCACAAAAAAACTGTAAAACAAAAAACATAGCACTTTTGTAAAAAAAAAAGTGTGTATGAAACCACCCTAAGGCTTAATCCACACGGCATTATTTTTGCTAATACTTTTCATCAGTACTTATAAGCAGGGGCTGGCTGGCACTTTTCAGCCTGGGGGGCAATTATAAGGCAGTGGCCCTCAAGTTGCATTGGCCCACCTTTGGCCTGCTTATCTCTGGCCACTGCATTAAAGCAACAGAGACAACAGACTTTAAAAACAGGTTGGTGCGTAGATATGGGAACAAAATGGAGCTTGCTACATACATATGGGAGCAGAACCAAGCTTACTGCCTACATAGATACCTAAACAGAAGCAAGCTGACTACATAAATATGAGAACGGAACCTATATTACTATATAGATACAGGAACTGAAAGGAGCTTGCTACAGAGATATGGAATCAGAATCGAGCTTACTACAGAGATAAGGGAGCAGAGCCAAACTTACTACATAGATACAGCAAGAGAACCAAGCCTCTTACATAGATACATGAACAGAACCAAGCTTACTGCATACATAGGGTACCAGAATCCAGATTACTACATAGATATGGTACCAGAACTAAGCTTACTGCATAGATATGGTACCATAACTGAGCTCACTATATAGATACGGGAATATAACCAAGTTTACAGCATAGATATGGGAGCAAAACCAAGCTTACTAAATAGATACAGTACCATAACCCAGCTCACTACATATACAAAAGTTACCTAGTGAGGCCCTTTTGAACACCATCTTTAAAAAAAAATACCTTTTGGAAACTTCATTTTCACCCTCAAAAAATATTTTCAGATTCTGTGTTGTATACAGCTGTTTACATACTCTCTGGGTTTGTCAAATCACTGCTCCATATGCAGTTTGCATAGAGACAATCACATGCCAACCTCTTTCTTTTCTGATAAAACCAATTGAAACAATGAGAGAAGCAGAAGAGAAAGTGTTGTCTCTATAAAAACTGCATATGAGGTGTGACGAGTGCAGAGAGAGTAAAAACAGATGAATCCTAATAGTACATTGCACAATGTTAAGAGTCAGTGAAAGTCTACAAATGTTCTAGACACCTCTTTAAAGTTAACTTGTCACCTTGAGAAACGCTATCATCATTTTGATTGTGACATCTTCCTAGAAGCTCCAGGCTTCTGCTGGGCTTCATAGGATGGCCAACATGGCAGCAACACATGGCAACCCGCAACTGTGTCACAGGGGGTTTGATGGGAGCTGATGAGTACATGCACCGACCACCACACTAATTGTTGCTGCCAGCGTCTGACAAGGGCTTTTAAAAACTTAAAGGGGATATCCGGGACTGTTAAAGAAAAAAAATTATGCCTAAAGCACTAACAGGCAGGAATTGCTACCTACTTGCCTGTTGTGCCCGGCGCTGTTCTTCGCCGCCACAGAGAAGTCACAGACTGAGATTCAGTGGCTTCCGCTACATCAAGCAGAGCGGCGGCTTCTTTTCCTCTCTGCTCTGTTGGCAGTGAGGGACTGCTGACGTCATACTGATTGACAGCCGGCTTCCCCAGTTAGGCAGCAGAGAGCCGTCTGCTAATCAGAATGACCACGGCTATTCTACCCTTTCAACAGAGCAGGGCGGAAAAGAAGCCGCCGCTCTGATGACGTGATGGAAGCCACAAGCAGGAGCGGTCTGTGACCACTCTGAGCCACACAACAGGCAACTACCTGCCTGCTAGTGCTTAGGCATAATTTTTTTCTTTTTTCTAACAAAGTCCCGAATATCCGCTTTAAAACAGCTGCAATTGAGGTGAGCTTTGATCATTGCTGTTACAGGCGGATGCCGGCTATGTATAACAGCCAACATCTGCTCAGTACGGAGCGGGTTCGGCTCCTGAACCCGCTACATACAATTAGGCCCCCTTCACACGTCCATATAAAAACACATACGTGTGGCAGAGTCCATTTTGACCAACTGTTTTTATTTTTTAGCACCCATTCGTGTGTTTGTTTTTAAAAACGTGTTCATCTGTGTTTTTCCGATATGTATATGGAAAATAAAATTACACTGCTTCTCCTACACTCCTAAACATGTACAGCACGTATTCTGTACATTTTTCACAGACCCATAGACTTGTATTGGCCCTTGTCATCTGTGCTGCTTGAAAAAAAAAATGGACATCTCTGTGTGGTTCACACGGTCCGTGTAAACTGGCGGACATGTGAGCAGCCCCATAGATTACAATGGGTACATGTGGTATCCGTGAATAAAACGGATACAACACGTACAGGAAACACGAACATGGAAAGGATACATTATGGTGACATAGTTACGCCACATTGCAAAAAGGGATAATTTCACCTATCTTTTCCTAAACATGGAAAAACAAATGGAATTTTCTAACACATATGTGAACAAGCGCTTATAGATTTAGTGTCTTGCCCTAAATATACAAATATTTTACACATACACCACAATACACTATTACATACATCTTATAAACATACATACAACTCCAGAAACACGGACATGTAAACATACAGTATAGCAGGGACGTTGCTAGGATCCTAAAAGATTGGGGGCCCAAGCCCAAAAGTGCATGTCTCCACACACGACCCCCCCTACAGCCATTTAAAATAGCATCTATACATATATAATTACAGTATACCACTGTTGCTAACCAAAAATACACTATACAAAGACCAATATTATCAAAATTACTATAAGGCCAAAACAATACGGCTAGACAATGCCCACTACCATCACCACTACACAGTGAATACATAATATTATAATATGACCATTACCTTTACATAACAAAACACTCTATACAAGGACCAATGATACCACCATACACCTTCTTCTACATAATGGCTGAAATACATTAAGCTGTTACTAAATAAAAAAGAAAAAACACTACTAAAAAGAACAATATTACCACCTTACAGTAACCGTATCTTGCTAGATACCAATCCCGCAGAACATACAAGTCATTACAGTACAGTTACAGATAGTGACTTACAGATGATGTTCTTTCTAATTGGGGTCGTTCACTTTCCCCGCATTTTCCATCTGGTCCAGACCTCCATGACAACTTCTCCAGTCAGGACACATTTGACTTCTCACATTTTCAGTGCCGTCGCCATCTATTCCCAACCTACAAAAACTCCCCACTCTGCGTGCATCTGCGGCAAGGAACAGTGACCCCAATATTTAAAAAATGGTGTCATTACTATGATTACTCCCTTCAAAATTAAAGTGACCCATAGAAAGTATTAATGCCCCTACTGTGCTACATAGAAAGGCCCTGTATGCTCAATTGAAGGATATAATATCCCAAGTGCCCCCTTCCAACAACAAATACCCTTGAGTGTCCACTTGGTTAACAATGCCCCCCCCCAAAAAAAAAATGGAACCCGAGTCCAAACTAATAATGCCCCCATTTATAACAGATAATGTCCTTTGAGTACCCACCCAGCTCTGTATATACAGTATGATGGTCCTGCAGCCCTTTATTATACATTGAGGACCCCAGGGCTACCTATATATAGTAAAATGGCTATATAGCCCCCTATATACAATATGATGTCCCCACAGCCCCTATATATATAGTATGATGCTCTACAGTTTCCTATATATACTATGATGGTACCCACAGCTCCCCACAAATAATATGATGTCTCCATAACCCCCTATATATAGCATGATGATCCCACATCCCCTCTATGTCCCTACAGCCCCCTGTATGGAATATGATTGCCCCTAGTTCCCACCACATATATAGTATGATGGCCCCCAGTTCCCCCACATATATTGCATGATGGCCCCCAGTTCTCCCACATATATAAAGCATGATGGCCCCAGTTCCCCCCACATATATAGTATGATGGCCCCCAGTTCCCCCACATATATTGCATGATGGCCCCCAATTCCCCCACATATATAGCATGATGGCCCCAGTTCCCCCACATATATAGTATAATGGCCTCAGTTACCCCCACATATATAGTATGATGGCCCCAGTTCCCCCCACATATATAGTATGATAGCTTAAGTTCCCCCCCACATACATAGTATAATGGCCCCAGTCCCCCCCACATATATAGTATGATGGCCCCAGTTCCCCCCACATATATAGTATGATGGCCCCACAGTCCGTTGATATAAAAAATAATGAAGTTTATACTTACCTCATCCTGATTCCTGGCACCCCAGCCTCTGTCTTCTCTTCTGGCCTGCGTCATCCTGCGTGAGTACGCTGATGTCTGAGAAGCCGCGGTTTGTGGCTTACGAGACAGAAGGTGATGCGCGCAGCCATGTCTGCTGTACTGTACCTGTAAATGTGTCAGTGTGCCGGCCCGGCCACATCACAGTGCAGCAGACACGGCCGCACGCAGTTTGCTGTACATGGTCATGTCTGTACATTGACATCACGCAACAGGGGTCTGGCCATCCCTGTACAGCTGCTGGTGGAGCGGCCCGGGGGGCATTTGCCCGCCCCTGCTTGTAAGCCAAATCTGTGGGTTCAAAACACGACAGGAATGTAAATCTTTCCATTATAGTATTTTTCCTGTAGGTCTCACTTCTGGTTTTGGCTTGGAAATACTAACAAAATACTGCTGTGTGAAAGTGGCCTAAAGTTAAAATTGCTGGCCACCTATATATTTGCTCAGCCTGAAAATGGATGCAATAAATGTAATGAATAGGGCTGCTAATGAAAGATTCTGAGGATGCTTCATAAAAAGAAGGATGAGGCCACCCCCTACACTGCAGGAACATCTTGAACATTAGTGATTCTAAGGTTCAGCAAAGGGCGCAGTAAGACGGCCCTATAAATGGGATCGAGATCGGACCTAAATGCACTGGGAACATTGCACACTGTTTTCTAATTGAAAACATGAAGAGAAATGTACATAATTTTAACTACTTTCCAGAAAAGAACAAAAAATTCTCATTGGGCTGTTCTAAAAAATAGCAGTGTTTGTATTTGTCTTAAAAACTCACAATATGTACTCTTTTTTGGAGAATTTAGTATTCCTGTGAATCACTAACCTAATATTTAGTTGTATACCCCAGTTTTTTAGAACTGCTTCACATCTATGATGCATAGAGTCAACCAACTTCTGGCACCTGTCAACTGTTATTCCAGCCCAGGATGCTTTGACTACATCCCCCAATTTTTTGGCATTTGTTGCCCTTGCCTCAGAAACTGCATTTTTGATGTCACCCACAAGTGTTCTATCGGATTAAGGTCCGGGGATTGGGCTGGCCACTCCATAACCTCAATTTTGTTGGACTGGAACCAAGATTTTGCACATTTACTGGTGTGTTTAGGGTCGTTGTCTTGTTGAAACACCCATTTCATGGGCTTATCCCCTTCAGCGTAAGGCAACATAACCTCAAGTATTTTAATATATGCAAACTGGTCCATGATCCCTGGTATGCGGTAAATAGGTCCGGCAGCATAGTAAGAGAAACATGCCCATATCATGATGCTTACACCACCATGCTTCACTGTCTTCAGAGTGTACTGTGGCTTGAATGCAGAGTTTGGGGGTCATCTGACCAGTCTGACCTGAACTGTCTGCGGCCTTGGACCCAAAAAGAACAATTTTACTTTCATCAGTCCACAAGATGTTTCTCCATTTCTCTTTAAGACAGTTCATATGTTCTTTGGCACATCGTATCCGCTTCAGTACATGTCTTTTTTATAACAGTGGGACTTTGCGGGGACTTCTTGCTAAGAGATTAGCTTCACACAGGCATCTTCTAACTGTCACAGTACTCACAGGTAACTTGAGACTGTCTTTGATCATCCTGGAGCTGATCATTGGCTGAGCCTTTGCCGTTTTGGCTATTCTTCGATCTATTTGAATGGTAGTCTTCCGTTTTCTTCTATGTCTCTCTGGTTTTGCTTTCCATTTTAAAGCATTGGAGATCATTTTAGCTGAACAGCCTATCATTGTCTGCACTTCTTTATAAGTTTTGCCCTCTCCAACCAACTTTTTAATCAAAGTGTGCTGTTCTTCTGAACAATGTCTAGAACGACCCATATTTTTCAGGCTTTCAAGGAGAAATGCAGGTACAACATGTGCTGGCTTCACTCTTTAAATAAGGGCCCACCTGATTCACACCTGTTTCTTCACTGAATGATTGACCTCACTAATTGCACTCCACACTAATATTATTTTGAACACACCCCCTTTCTATTAATTATTCAAATACACAGACTCAAAAACATGCAGATCATGAATGCTGAGTCTGTTGGTTTTCTTACAATCTACCGCATCAACTGGTAAATTGTTTGGCAAGTGGCAATATAATTTATACCAAAAACAGTGATTAATCTGGTTAGTCATATTGGACTGGTATTATTTTGAACACTACTGTATAACAGTACATTTCAAAACAACTAAAATATATATTTTTTCCTGTTTTTACTAGTAAATACTAGTTGAGAAAAAAAAAAAATATAATAAAAAAAATGTAAATAGATGTTTATGGACGTATACGTCGAAATTCAGATGGACGTATACGTCGAAATTCAGATAGACGTAGGTCATCGTATGCGAAACGCTTGCATATATGTTTTTGAACTATATGTCCGACATGCATCATACGTTTGCAGATGTACAACCTAAAGCCTAGTTAACTAAAAGATCTCCCGTAATAAATGCTCATAATTTTATCCCCAAATACTGGTAAGATACTGGAGCTTCAAAGTGGACTTTCATTGTGTTTTATCTTTTGTTTTTATTATTTTTCATTATGTTTTTTTTTTTACTTGCATATATACAGACCTAGTGTTGCCGCACATGCCCATTTAGTCAAATTCCAGATTATATGCAATTTTTTCCACACAGATCTCATGTGCACTGGCACATTGGCCACCATTGATCTATATAAGGTCCATTTTGCACTTCTACAGTGTGCAGATAAAAATAGTTGTCCAAACTAGGACATATTAGTCAGCAGAATACAGCTAGGTAACATTATAAGTTCTGTATGTACCATAACATATAACTAATGCATAAACTGTGTGCATAACAATATACAGTGCATTGTGAAAGTATTTGGCCCTCTTGAACTTTTCTACCTTTTGCCACATTTCTGGCTTCAAACATAAAGATATAAAATTCTAATTTTTGGGGGAAGAATCAACAACAAGTGGGACACAATCGTGAAGTGGAACAAAATTTATTGGATACTTTAAACTTTTTTAAGAAATTAAAAACTGAAACGTGGGACGTGCAATATTATTCGGCCCCTTTACTTTCAGTGCAGCAAACTCACTCCAGAAGTTCAGTGAGGATCTCTGAATGATCCAACGTTGTCCTAAATGACTGGTAATGATAAACAGAATCCACCTGTGTGTAATCAAGTCTCCGTATAAATGCACCTGCTCTGTGATAGTCTCAGGGTTCTATTTCAAGTGCAGAGAGCATCATGAAGACCAAGGAACACACCAGACAGGTCCGAGATACTGTTGTGGCGAAGTTTAAAGCCGGATTTGGATACAAAAAGATTTCCCAAGTTTTAAACATCTCAAGGAGCACTGTGCAAGCGATCATATTGAAATGGAAGGAGTATCAGACCACTGCAAATCTACCAAGACCCGGCCGTCCCTCTAAACTTTCTTCTCGAATAAGGAGAAGACTGATCAGAGATGCAGCCAAAAGGCCCATGATCACTCTGGATGAACTGCAGGTGGGAGAATCTGTCCATAGGACAACAATCAGTCATACACTGCACAAATCTGGCCTTTATGGAAGAGTGGCAAGAAGAAAGCCATTTCTCAAAGATATCCATAAAAAGTCTAATTTGAAGTTTGCCACAAGCCACCTGGGAGACACACCAAACATGTGGAATAAGGTGCTCTGGTCAGATGAAACTAAAATCGAACTTTTTGGCCACAAAGCAAAATGGTATGTTTGGCGTAAAAGTAACACAGCTCATCACCCTCAAAACACCATCCCCACTGTCAAACATGGTGGTGGCAGCATCATGGTTTGGGCCTGCTTTTCTTTAGCAGGGACAGGGAAGATGGTTAAAATTGATGGGAAGATGGACGGAGCCAAATAGAGGACCATTCTGGAAGAAAACCTGTTGGAGTCTGCAAAAGACCTGAGACTGGGACGGAGATATATCTTCCAACAAGACAATGATCCCAAACATAAAGCAAAATCTACAATGGAATGGTTCAAAAATAAACACATCCAGGTGTTAGAATGGCCAAGTCAAAGTCCAGACCTGAATCCAATCGAGAATCTGTGGAAATAGCTGAAAACTGCTGTTCACAAACGTCCTTCATCCAACCTCAATGAGCTCGAGCTGTTTTGCAAGGAAGAATGGGCAAGAATTTTAGCCTCTTGATGTGCAAAACTGATAGAGACATACCCCAAGCGACTTGCAGCTGTAATTGCAGCAAAAGGTGGCGCTACAAAGTATTAATTCAAGGGGGCTGAATAATATTGCACGCCCCACTTTTCAGTTTTTAATTTGTTAAAAAAGTTTAAAATATCCAATAAATTTCGTTCCACTTCACGATTGTGTCCCACTTGTTGTTGATTCTTCCCAAAAAAATTTGAATTTTATATCTTTATGTTTGAAGCCAGAAATGTGGCAAAAGGTAGAAAAGTTCAAGGGGGCCAAATACTTTCACAATGCACTCTATCTATGCATCATGAAAAATAAATCAGAATAGTAATTGGTGACAGAGGTCAAAGGAATTTTTTAGGAATAAAGATATAGGGAAAATATATATTCTTGTACCGTGTTAGCCAGTAGATAGAAAAATATTTAGATTTGGGAGTCCTCAGTGGTTGATACCTTTTAATGGCTAACTGAAAAGATGGTAACAAATTGCAAGCTTTCGAGACTACTCAGGTCTCGAAAGCTTGCAATGTGTTACCATCTTTTCAGTTAGCCATTAAAAGGTATCAACCACTGAGGACTCTCAAATCTAAATATTTTTTTAGGAATAAAGAGAAACCTAAGACTTTAGAATCAAACAATGGTACAAGGAGACAGTACAAAGACTGGAGCAGGTCCATTATGTCCTGCTTTATTACTTCTCTCCCTATCATTATGGCCAATCATTGTTGGCCATAATTGTTGTAAGTCTTGCTTTTTTAGCATGTTTAACTTTCATTTCTTAATATCATTGGAGTTCAGAGCACCATTACACTCAAGACTTACATCATCCCTGAGGACTATGTTTGGAGAAAAGGAAATCTTTTGTCATATATGCCACATGTAAAGCCAACGCTTATACTTTACAGCAGTATACACCATCCAAAGTCCAACAACTGTATTGTTTTCATTTGTTTGTCAGGTCTAAGTAGCTATATGGACCCATTAACTATGTTCCTGGAGTAACTAACATACATTTGAAAATTTCATCAGCTTTTGGATTCCATTATTGATAGCATACGGAATACACACCAAAAAAAATAGCATAATATATAGCCGTCAATGTCATTGTGGGGTAAGGATTGGGTAATGATGATGATGAGATCTGTACAAAAACTCATATAAAGTGAAGCTATCACTAATTTTCTGGTTTTATAATTTCAATACATAGATCATTATTAGGGGTGAGCAGACCTGTGGAAGTTCGAGTTCTGTTACCCCATCTGAATTTTAGTCCAAAGTTCAGTTGGGGTACCAGAACTGTACCCAAACTTGAACCAGAACCCAAACCCCATTGAAAACAATGGAGACCCAAACTTTGGATCTGGAAAAAAAATCTCTCTCTTTCTCTCTCTCCAACGGCCTTCCCCCTGAACTCCGAACCTTGCAACCAACTACCGGCAGAAGTCCGTGTTTGGCGTTCAGCGTCAGACACTAACTGTCCGGTAACAACCGAGAACTTTTAAGTTCAGGTTCGTTCATCTCTAATCATTATATGATGTTATAATTTCCGGCATTTTTTATGATAAAATATTTGTTTTCCTTGGGTACTGAGTGATTTGAGGATGTAATAGGAGAGGTTAAAATCTTACTGGTTGCACATCAAATAATATACTTTACATACAACCATAAAATTTAGATGTATTAGAGGGGCCGTCTAGGATTAGAAAAACATAGCTGCTTGCTTTGATAAACAGCGCCCCACCTGTCAGCAGGTTGGCGTTAGGAAATATATGGTACAACACTCAGTCACAGCAGAATGATGTTACTTCTGACAGCGACATCATCGGATTGAGTCAGTGTTCGGCACAGAACAGTCTGCCTGAGCACAAATGACTAAGAGGAATCATTTTTAAACCGTTGCTAATTTTAAAAACATAAGTTTGTCAGTGCACTGTGTTATTAAATGGGCTGCTGGTTCTACCAAATTAGCATGTTACTAAGATGAGGTCACTTTGACATTAAAATCCTGTATTTGCATTAAAGAGATTGAAAAGGATTGGATACAGTCCTCTTAGACTTCACAGTGTTATACACATTGTTTCAGGGTAATTGGAGTACCTGAGATTTGGGGCAAATTTTTTGGCGGCTAATCAAATTTTTTTTTTTATTATTTTGCTGAACCTGATTTGATCATCTTTAGTTCTTTCTGCATTCAAAAATAACATCCCACCAAGTCTAGGATTACTTTCAGATTATCCATACTAGTTTCCTGTATGGAGCGAAAAGGCGTTACTTCAGTTACTGCCTCATTAAACTAAATGACTAGGTAAACCTGTGATCGGAATATGATACACAATAAACTAAATACAAATATAATAAATTAAATGTACCTGTCATATTGAGAATTTTATGGCAGTAAGCTGTTGAACGACATTGCTCAAATTAATTTCATCCCACCAGGTATGTTAATTGTTAATCAAGAGCATTAATGATGTATCCTATTCTATGTATTTATATGTATAAGGTGACCTTTCATGAGTCCTCACAGTATTACAGCCTGAATGACAGTCTCTATGAGAGAGTGATAATATCTATACACAACAGAAAATGCAATAAAAACCTATTTGTATCTGTATATGCAGTATCCCAGACTTGGTATTCTCTGAAAATATATTGATAGGCTAATTTGGAATTTAGATTTCAAGCTCCAATATGAGTGATGGCAAATTCTGCACAGTGCTGTGGACTATGTTGCCCCTATATAAAATAAATAATGAACCTAGAACTTACAGCCATTTGTTATGTTATATACCTACAGTATATGATGTAAAACCAAATATCCAGATAAAACCCACAGGTATCTTTCTACATTAAAAACCACAAAGGATGAACAAAAAAAAAGAATAAAAAAAATAAAAAACCTACTAATTTCATGTTAGTCTTGTTACCACAGCTAACAATGTAATTTTTGTTTGGAAATTGTGTTATTTTTTTGCTTTTGTATTTTAGTTGTTTTTTTGTGGATTTTAAACTGTTATGAATAGAGAAGAGACCTGTGTTTTTTATCTAGATATTTGGCTCGACATTGTGTTTTTCTAAAATGAAGCATAAGCGTTGACAGGAGCGCATGTTAAACTGGTCTAGTGTTAAATATTCCAAATATGCCTATAAGCCCGGATTCTTTTTATTCTTTACTTCTATATATAAACATTTTTTTCATGTTACCTTCCTCTGTTTTCACTTTCAGGAATAGTAATAAAATCTGAACTAAAAAAAAAAGATAAAAGTATACAGCAAAAACACAAAACATATATTGCTGCTATGAAGTTTTGTCCAAATTGCAGAGGTGTGCAAGAAAAAGAGTTCTGACGTGTAGCCTGTAAATGGGGCATCTATCATAAGAAGTACAGATTTAGATTGTTAAGGTTTAGGTGAGGAGGGAACAATGTCCAGAATGAGAGAACACAAATTAAGGTTTCAATCCCATAAGGTAAGAGATAAAAGCAGTTCCTGTCTATTGTACTGACTAAATGAAGGTCTGAAGAACAGCAATCAAACACTGTAGAAGCTGCATAAAAAAAGGGTAACAGGGCATGAAATTATCTTGCACCATCTCATTACCGTCTGGGAAGGAGAAAGGGATTGTTCATGCATGCATGTTCCATAGGATTAGGATAAATTACTTGTCTGATGACATCCTCAGTTTACAAAGTAAAGCCTCAATCAGACGCCCGTGATTTTTCTCGTACGTAAAAAAACACGGACTGTTTTTCATCAGCATTTTTGATCCGAGTTTCATCAGTATTTGTTTAGTGTTCATTTTTACCATCAATTTTTGATCAGTAATTTTTACAAATAAATGACGATGCGTCTCCTATACATTACAATGTTAATCACAACACGAGCAATTCGTGTGCTGCCCACAATTTTCATAGACCCGTCGATTTGTATGGGTAATTTTGATCTGTTATTTGGATCAAAAACGCTTGGTCTGCAAAGAACAAGTACATGTGAACATCCCCTAGACTATAATGGGTATGGGTTCTATCCATAAAGAATACTGAAAGAGCACTGCGTGACCCAATGACTCTGAATGAGGCATAAAAAGAAGACACACTAATAGCATGTATGACTATCAATGAGAAACTCAAACCTAGATTTATGTATGGGATGGTCATACCTGTGTGGCGTTTTGCTCTGAAAATGTCCTTTAGCAAAGTATGGAAGTAACAAAACCATGTACTGTATATAGATATACAACTATTGTCATTTAACAGGTAAAGTGTTAATATATCCATTGATATAAGCAGCAAAAAAGCAAACAGAAATGCACAAGCAGTAAATATAAAGTTCATATTTCTATTATATGAAGTATGTTGGTCCATTAAGTTGATGCTCCTCAATCAAAATACATTACAATGAAGGAGGACCAAAAACATAGCAGAGACTGTCCCTGAGGACACAGTAACTGGTAGCCTATATTGGAATAAAGCAATATAACAGTATAAAAAAAAAAGGAATAGCAGTAGTGTAACTGCACTGTTATATATGGCCAAACTGCAATCTACATAACCAAAAGCAATATTGTAAAGTAGAGATAGAGTAGGCTGTGAAAACATCTCATTCCTGTATATAACCTGATTGCCATGTTGATATGAGGAAAGAAAAACGATGACAGATATATGGATGTTGGGGGTATCCTCTGTGGCACATGTTCTGGCGCTGCCATCCCCATACTAATGCTTGGCTGTTATAAAGGAATTGAGTGCTTGGCGTTAAAATGAGGATGACAGTGTAGCATAAGCAGTTAGGCTATGTGCCCACGATGCAGAAATGAAGCAGAAAATTTCCGCTTCATTTCTGCATCTCCTTGCCCGGAAAAATGCGTGCGGAATTTGACACGCGTTTTTCGCGTGTTTTTGAAGTGTTTTGCACATGCGGAATTGCCTTGCGTTTTCTAATGCACTGTAGAAGGCAATTCCGCATGCGTAAACGCAGAAATAATGGACATGCTGCGGAATTTTCCGCACATCAAAAACGCTGCGGAAAATTCCGCAGCATGGGCATTGAAATTGCGGATTGACATTGGGGACCATGGGAGAAGGATTACCAAGCGTTTACGCAGCAAAAATTCCGCAGCATAAACGCTTGAAAAACGCATCGTGGGCATGGACCCTTAGGCTATATATACATTCTATATATATATATAGCATGAAGAACAGAAAGAGGAGAAGAGAACTGTCTGAGGTTACAAGTCCATCTCCAGAGATCTTCATGTTCCTATGTCCACGGTGGGCAATATAATCAAGAAGTTTACAACCCATGGCACTGTAGGTAATGATGTGGATGGCAGAGAAAATTTTATGAAAGGAAGGAGACTCAGGAGGACCCCACTGCTGACAGAGAGACATAAAAAAGCTAGACTGCTGTTTGCCAAAATGTCCGTGAGTAAGCCAACATCCTTTTGGTAAAGCATTGTGTGGACAGATGAGACCAAGATAGAGCTTTTTGGTAAAGCACATCATTCTACTGTTTACCGAAAATAGAATGAGGCCTACAAAGAAAAGAACACAGTTACTAAAGTCAAATAAGGTGGAGGTTCAAAGATGTTTTGGGGTTGTTTTGCTGCCTCCGACACTGGGTGTTTTTGCTGTGTGCAAGGCATCATGAAATCTGAAGATTACCAAATGATTTTGGGTCGCAATGTAGTGCCCAGTGTCGGAAAACTGGCTTTGCGTCTAAGTCATGGGTTTTCCAGCAGGAAAATGACCACAAACATACTTCAAGGAGCACCCAGAAATGGATACAAAGTGCTGGATAGTTTTGAAGTGGCCAGCAATGAGCCTGAATCTAAAGCCCATTGAACACCTGTGGAGAGTTCTTGAAATTGCTGTTGGGAAAAGGCACCCTTCAAATATGAGAGACCTGGAGCAGATAGCAAAGAAGAGGAAGAGTGGTCAAAATTTCCAGTTGAGAGGTGTAAGAAGCTTGTTGATTGTTATAGGAAACGATTGATTGTAGTTATTTATTCCAAAGGATGTGCAACTAAATATTAAGTTGATGGTGCCAACAATTTTGTCCAGCCCATTTGTGGGGTTTTGTGTGAAATTACGTCCAATTTGCCTATTTTTCTCAGTTTTTTTGTGCTGGTCCAATACACACAAAGGAAATAAACACGTATATAACAAAACATTGCAACGCTTTTCTGGTAGAACAATTTATAGGGTGCCAAGAAGGAGCAGCACATTCAATGAATAAATAACAAAAATAGATTAAAAAAAAAACCCTTGCAATGGAAAGGGTTCACATGAGAACCATGAAAGACGGATGCGCGTCCGGCGTAACAATAACGACTATGAGTAAGGACGTTATTGTTACACGTCAGTCTTTCATGGCTATCATGTGAACACTGTAAAGTTTTTGTTATCTATTTTTTGTTATGTAATAAAAAAAGATTCAGTTATTTTATTCCTCGGATGTGCCGCTCTTTTTCTCTATATTTGTGAAGTAGACGATCTGCTGGAGCTCTGGCACCCATATACACTAAGCCCAGAAACACTATATAGACTAAGGATGTGGTGAGCCTTTATATCAAATCCTCTGTAAGGCCATATTTAACTTTGTATGTCCATGCGTTTTGTTCCAACTATTTTTTCAAGAGTAACCCTTTTTTCATTTGGCTATGTTTAAACAATTATTCAGGAACCATTTATAATGGATTCAATAGGAATAAAATGGAAATGTAAAAAAAAAATCATTTTCAAATAGAAACTAAAGTTTCCATTTTTTAATGGAGCCATTTGCATCTAATCTTATTGGAGGTGTCTCTGAACACCTCTAGCGCTCTGGGCATGTGCAGTGCTTAAAAAAGGATCCGTTAAACAGATGACATAATGGATTTTAGTAAATGGATGACCTGTTTCTCATAGACATTATGGTAAATAAAAAAAGGTAGAGTCCCTTTTTTCTATCCATTTTTTTTTTCTTTTTGTTGATGGTGAAACAGTTTTTTTTAGGTGCATCTCGGTTATCATTTACTTCACTGAGGCTTTTAGGTGATATTTATGTTGGTACTAGATGTTTTTTTACGTAAAAAAAAAAAGGAAAAGTTGTGCAGATAATGTTTTGAGTTTTTTTTTTCTGTCCTTCCAAAAAATAAATGGATGCAAACTGATGACATTTTAGGAAAAAATAAAACTAATTGAAATGAGCATTTCGAAATGGTCCCCAAATAAATCATAAAAACAGAAATATAAACAGACGTGAACGCAACATTTCTCTAAAATATTGCCTTATTACAATATCAATTTGTTCTGCAGGGCAAACGCTGACAGATCTGCCAAGTCATATTGTTTGTGCCCTTCTGGATTTATATTCCTTATATTTATATTATTTCTATATTTATGGGATCATGTCACTATACCTATATACTTGCTATCATGATGTGTATACCTCCTATGCATTAATTTGATCTTTTGTCAAAGGACTTCAGTTTATATATTCAGAGTATATATAGTATGTGTGCATATATATATATTATATATATATGTATGTATATATATATATATATATATATATATATATATATCACTTTATTCAGTGTCAGTACAAAATAATCCACAATAATGCAAAAGTAATTTGCTATCAATTTGCAGGTGATTGCCATGATCTTGATTCTATTGCATTCTTAGTCTTTGGTGGGAACCTGTACCGATCGCAGTAATCTAGTAAGGCAATCATTTCTATCATTTCTATGCCGATGACTGAAAGCCTCCTGTTTAGACACAGAGATCACCACGATTTGGCAATTCTGACAACACAGATTCATTTCATTTACAATGGCAGGGATTATCATAATTTGAAAATGATGGCTACATGTGCCTTTACATGCCTTGATAATGCATACAATTTGACTCATTTTGATCATCACATGCAATCCCCTGAATGTATAATTACTCGGACACGATTACTATCGATTGTCAAAATTGTGATTGCTAATCATCAGACATATTTTCTAAATAGGATCCACGTATCTCTGTGTATTAATTTAATGGCTTTCACGGTTCCTTCTCTGTGCAATGTGACTACTATTACAATTTTATTGAAATCACGAGAAACTGCCACATTAACACACTCCATTCAACTTAGGCCACGTTCACACGTTCAGTATTTGGTCAGTATTTTACCTCAGTATTTGTAAGCCAAAATCAGGAGTGGAACAATCAGAGGAAAAATGTAATAGAAACACGTCACCACTTCTGTATTTATCACCCACTCCTGGTTTTGGCTTACACATACTGAGGTAAAAAACTGACACCATGTGTGAACATGGCCTTACTATGACCAGTAGCGAATAGTCGCAGACTATGGCAGATTATATGCATTATCGAGGTGTGCAAGTGCACCCATATGTGCAGCAATTATCAATGGAGGTGACTGGAATCAATATGATTAATATTCTACATACTCAATAACAATTGACATACACCATGATGAATTTATGGCCATATCAAGGTGGGCAATAGTACTTTAATCCATTGCATTTAGGCCACGTTCACACGCTCAGTATTTGGTCAGTATTTTACTTCAGTATGTGTAAGCCAAAACCCAGAGTGGAACAATCAGAGGAAATGTATAATAGAAACCCGTCACCACTTCTGTATGTATCACCCACTCCTGATTTTGGCTTACAAATACTGATGTAAAATACTGACCAAATACTGAACGTGTGAACGTGGCCTTAATGGTTCATTCTCTGGCATGCAGAGGTGACTAGAGTGCTCAGTGAAATATACATCATTCAGGCACTTGATGGAGGTGGCCTATACAGTGTTATGCCCCTGGTCAGCAGTCCCTGACGCAGACATTCAGACTATCATGGTCCTATAATTACTGCTATAATGTTCCTGGTAAATTAACCTTCAAACCTAAATGTCACAATGAAAATTAAAAGGCTAAAACTTTGGGAGAATTTAATCTACTTCCATGTTATCAGCAGATCAAAGTAACGCATTAATAAACCGTAAGGCCACATTCACACATTGAATAATTGGCGAGGTTTTTACCTCAGTATTTTTAAGCCAAAACCAGGAGTGGAACAATCAGAGGAGACGTATAATAGAAACCCGTCACCACTTCTGCATTTATCACCCACTCCTGGTTTTGGCTTATAAATACTGAGGTAAAAAACTTAACTCACCAAATATTCAGTGTGTGAACGTGGCCTAAGGGCATGTTCACATGTGGTGTTTTTGCAGCGTTTTTTTTCTGCAGATAAAATCTACACTCTGCATTTTGGTTATGTCGTCAACGCTGCACTTTTTGCTGCATTTATCATGCAGATAACAGGTATGATTTACCTTTAGAACAAGTTACTACAGTTAGTTTTAGTCACCAAAAATGCTGCGCAAAAAAAATAAATACATTGCAAAAACGCAGCACAAATGTTATGCTGCGTTTTTCTTCAACGTTTTTGCAGCTTTTCATTACTTTCAATGGGTAAAAAGGCTTCTAAAGCGCTGAAAGAATTGACATGCTGCAGATTTTAATTCAGCCAGGAAAAAAAAAAAGCTGTTTGTGCATGAGATTTCTGACATCTCATGGCTTCTGCAGGTACTGTAAAACACAGCTTCATTTCCACTCAAAAAAACGCACCAAAAATGCCACTTGTGAACATGCCCTAAGACTATTCCACAAGGGCCCAAAATGCAGTATATTATCTATGTGTGACTGCATGTGAAAAATGGGCCGCAAAATTTAGTAACTTCCAAGTAAAAGAAAATCTCCCCATGCAGCAATTTTTATTTTTTTTACCTTTTTTTGCCTTTTCATGGCATTTTCATTTGCTTTTTGTGCATCACATAAAAACCTATAGAGCAATATGAAACACACGACATAACTTTTGAAATCTGTATAAAAAACAAAAGTGTGCAGAGGCCTAGATTATATGTGGATCTGTAAAAAATTCATCACCTGTCACACTATATCAGAACTTCCTTTTCTATCAAATTAAAATGACAGATACATTACACAGTCTTGAAAATATCCAAAACAATCCTGACTTTCCTGTTGAAGTGACGAGTTTTTGACAGGCAGAATCCTATCTCACAGGAAATGTTCGATTATGATTGGATTCTTTTGCTATGTGTACATTCCCTAGTTTTGTATGTAATATCTCACTGATAGCAGGTATCACCTAGCTTTCCTAAACATCGCACAATCACTTCACATTGTACTAATGGATTCTTATTCAGTCCTTGTCTGTCACACAGCGTGTGAATCATTTATCACAAGGAAAAGAAAAATGGTGCAAAAAAAATATAACAATTGTTTGCTAAACAAAGTGTAAAGTTGGAATTGACTTTTATATAAATACTACGCAGACATTCTTTTACGTGTTAGTCGCACAGATCATTCACAAGAGAATGGCAGCTTTGCCCTCTGCTGGAGAAAATTTAAACTGCATGTATAGCAAAATGGACTGAAGCAAAGACTTTGTAAATTACTGGTTCCCAACTTGGGTTCTGTGGAACCTCCAGGGCTTAGGCTATGTGCCCACGATGCAGAAATGCTCCGGATTTTTCCTGAGCATTTCTGCATCTCCCTGGCAGAAAAAACGCATGCGGATTTTACATGCGTTTTTCCTGCCAGAGACAAGCGGAAGTGAAGCGTTCTTCACATGCATTTCCGCATGCGGGTTTACAATAGCCTTCCAAGCGATTTTAGCGTCACTTGGAAAGTGCTTGACAACTTGGTCACACTATATAAATCCATGCAACCGGCATGGATTTATATAGTGTGACCGAAAGAATGGTAAAAATAAAACATAAATATTATACTTACCTTCTGATGGCCCCCCGGTGTCCTTATTCGATGCGCCCGGTCTCCCCGGTGTCTCGCGGTGGTCTAAAAGGACCTTCTATGACATTATTTTAGTCATGTGACGGGTCACGCGACCACCGATGTCAGCGGTCATGTGACCCGTCACATGACTAAATTATGTCATTGCAGGTCCTTTTAGACCATCGCTAGCATGTCACTCGAGCACCTGCGTTACTTGGTGCATACCCGAGTACCCAATACAAACTCAAGTAGCGAGCACTTGCGTTCAAAACTAATTACAACTTATTCAACATGATGACCTAATGTTATCAAATTCTGTGTCCTACTTCTGGGTTCAAAATGTTCACTATACCCCTTGATAAAATCCTTGAGGGGTATAGTTTCCAACATGGGGTCACTTATGAGGGGTTTCCACTGTTTAGGCACATCAGGGGCTTTCCAAATGCAACATGGCGTCCGCTCTCGATTCCAGCCAATGTTGCGTTCAAAAAGTCACACAGTGCTCCTTCTCTTCTGAACCCTGCCGAGTGCCCAAGCAGTGTATTTTTCCAACATATGGGGTATCGGCGTACTCAGGAGAAATTGCACAACAGTTTTTATGATCCATTTTCTCCTCTTACCCTTGTAACAATAAAAAATTTGGGGCTAAAAGATAATTTTTGTGAAAAGTTTGATTTTTTTTATTTTGGGGGGGGCTCAGGGTACTCACCACACATCTAGAGAAGCTCCCTGAGGGGTCTAGTTTCCAAAATGGTATCACTTGTGGGGGGTTTCCACTGTTTAGGCACATCAGGGGCTCCTCAAATGCGACATGGCGTCCGTTATTTATTGAAGCAAATTTTACATACAAAAAGTCTAATGGCGCTCCTTCCCTTCCGAACCTTGCCGTGCGCCCAAACACTGGTTTATCCCAAAATATGGGGTATCTGCGTGCTCAGGAGAAATTGCACAACAAATTTTGGGGTCCATTTTTTCCTGTTACCATTGCAAAAATAAAAAAAAATTGGGTCTAAAGTAACATTTTTGTGAAAAAAAAGTTAAATGTTCATTTTTTCCTTCCACATTCCAAAAATTCCTGTGAAGCACCTGAAGGGTTAATAAATTTCTTGAATGTGATTTTGAGCACCTTAAGGGGTGCAGTTTTTAGAATGGTGTCACGTTTGGGTATTTTCTGTTATAAAGGCCCCTCAAAGTCACTTCAAATATGATGCAGTCCCTAAAAAAATAGTTTTGTAAATTTTGTTGGAAAAATGAGAAATCGCTGGTTAACTTTTAACCCTTATAACTTCCTAACAAAAAAAAATTTTGGTTCCAAAATTGTACTGATGTAAAGTAGACATGTGGGAAATGTTATTTACTCACTATTTTGTGCGACATATCTCTCTGATTTAGCCCTCCGTCAAGGGCAATATGTTTCATAACGAGTTTAGGGGCATTGCGCTTGTCAGGCACAGGCTAGAAAATTGGCTATATTTTCCTTTTTTTAAAATTTCAATGCTCTAAAAGTGATCAGTTACCTTAATAGGAATGTAACAAATGAGAATACACATAATCACACAGCCTTTAAAGTTAGGAAGGTACTGGGAGGAGGGTGTTTCCCAGACAAACCACTGAAAATAGAGAAATGAAATTAAGTGAGCTGCGCCTGTCAGATCAGTTGCCCCTGACGGAGGGTTAAGGGCATGAAAATTCAAATTTAGAAAATTGCGAAATTTTCAAAATTTTCACCAAATTTCCGATCTTTTCACAAAAAAACGCAAGTCATATCGAAGAAATTTTACCACTATTATGAAGTACAATATGTCCTGAAAAAAACAAATCTCAGAATCAGTGGGATCCGATGAAGCGTTCCAGAGTTATTACCTCATAAAGTGACAGTGGTCAAAATTGTAAAAATTGGCCTAGTCATTAATGTGCAAACCACCTTCGGGGGTGAAGGGGTTAAAGAGAAGTAAACATCAGAAAATACATTGGGGCAAAAAAGTATTTAGTCAGCCACCAATTGTGCAAGTTCTCCCACTTAAAAACATGAGAGAGGCCTGTAATTGACATCATACAGTGGTGGCCAAAAGTATTTGCACCCCTGCAATTCTGTCAGATAATACTCAGTTTCTTCCTGAAAATGATTGCAATCACAAATTCTTTGGTATTATTATTAGTGTTGAGCGAGCACTAAAATGATCGGGTGCTCGAAGCTCGGGCCGAGCTCGCCGTGATACTCGGGTGCTCGACCCGAGCAACGAGCCCAATGTTAGTCTATGGGAGACTCGAGCATTTTTGCGGTGGCACCCCCGGCAGTCTTTTAAAAGCCTAACAAGTGCCCAAAACGATAGTGACAGTGCTCAAATGACATGAGGACAGCATGGGGATCGCCCCAGGAAGCATTTCTGACCCCCAGGTCACTGCTGTCAACAACGTGGTCAGAGGTATTAATACACTTTTACAGGCTCAAAATAAAACGTTCAAAAACGAAAGTGAAAGTGCTTTCCAGTGAAATATGTTAAGGATAGTGTTGAGCGATACCTTCCGATATCAGGAAATATCGTATCGGATTGGATCGGACCGATACCCAAAAAGTATCGGATATCGCCGATTCCGATACAGGAAACCAATGCAAGTCAATGGGACACAAATATCGGAATGAAAATAAACCCTTTCTTTCCTTGTAGGTTAATTCTACATGAAGTAAAACAACTAAGAATAATGTAGAATGTATTACACGAAAAGCCGGCAATTCATCAGCGGCATACACCGGTACCCGACAATTTACAACAGAAAGAATAGAGCTTCACACATAGATTAGATAGATAGAAACATGTCAGTCACATATATATGAAGTACAGTGACAGTGTTGCTTACTGTACTTGTCATTTAGTGTAAAGGATTTATTTAAAAAAATAATTGTGTTTTCATGCACTGTCTCTTTAAAAAAGCCGGCCGGCAATTCAGCTGCGGTACCCGACAATTTATAACAGACAGAATAGAGCTTCACACATAGATTAGATAGATAGAAACATGTCAGTCACATATATATGAAGTACAGTGACAATGTTGCTTACTGTACTTGTCATTTAGTGTAAAGGATTTATTTAAAAATATAATAGTGTTTTCATGCACTGTCTCTTTAAAAAAGCCGGCCGGCAATTCAGCATCTGTACCCGACAATTTAGAATAGAAGGAATAGAGAATCACACATAGATTATGTAGATAGAAACATGTCAGTCACATATATATGAAGTACAGTGACAGTGTTGATTACTGTACTTGTCATTTAGTGTTAAAATAAAGGATTTATTTAAAAAAAAATTGGCGTGGGGTTCCCCTTAATTTTAGTCTCTAGCAGAGGTTAAGCAGATGGCTGGGGCAGATGTTTGAAGCCTGGGAAGGGGGTAATACCCACGGAGCTTCCCAGGCTACTAATATCAGCCCCCAGCTGAATACCTAGCCTTTACTAGCTATTAAAATGGGGGACCCCCCCCAAAAAATGACGTGGGGTACCCCCTATTTAATAGCTAGCAAAGGCTAGGCAGACAGCTGGGGGCTGATATTAATAGCCCAGGAAGGGTGCCATGAATATTGGCCCCCTCCCAGGCTAGAAACACCAGCCGTCAGCTGCCCCAGAAATGGCGCATCCATAGGATGCGCCAACTCTGGCACTTAGCCTCGCTCTTCCACGCTGCCCTGGTGCGGTGGCAGGGGGTAATAGTGGTGGGGTTCATGTCAGCGCCAGCTGCCATGAAGCCCAGGTTAGTAATGATGGGCGTCTATAAGACACCCCCATTACTAACCTACAAAGTGTTAAAAAGAAAAAACACACACTACACCCAGAAAAAAATAATTTATTTGAAATAAAACACAACATTTTATTTAATTCTTAGTTTACTAAAAAAAATAGTTACCTGTCCACGTTCCTGCGCTGATCTCCCATGCACAGCTGTCACATCTGGAGATGGTGACAGCTGTGCATGGCTGCTGTAAGCTCACGCTGCCGGGAACACGTCCGCTCCCGGCAGCGGGAGCCACTGACTGAGGTCACCGGAGTGCATTCAGGCAGCGCAGCTCCGGAGACCTCCTTTACGGCACTGCTGTACCGTGGGAATTTCTCACGATACAGCAGGGCCGTAAAGGAGCTGACCGGAGCAGCGCTGCCTGAACTCCGGCGAACCCTTACGGCCCCATCATTCTAGTGGCGGCAGGGGTTCAGAGCGGTCACATTCTATGTGGCTGCTCTAAACTGGAGATCATCGTTGGACACTCGTGGACTACTACGGAGGGGTAAGGATAAGGTTGTGGTTTATTATTTTATATTTTATTACAGGAGATCGATGGCTTCGGGGAATTAGGTGTCTAGGTGAGTATAGGTGTAGTTTTTTATTTTTTACTATATTTTAGGTGGCGATCGGCGGGGACAGGTAATGTATGAACTAATTTATTGTAGGTAACCACTGGCCACCAATGACATGTATTTAAAATTTATTGGGGACACAGTAGGGCAATTTATATAGCAGGATCAGGCTGATGGGAACTACTGCTCCCATCGAGCTGATCCTGCTGGCACGAGTGGACCGGGGACAGACATAGGCCGATGGGAGTAGTAGTGTCACATCGGCCTATGTCTGCCTGCACGCACACACCCGCAGACATCCCGCACACATCGCACAGACACCGCACACACTCGCAGACATCGCACAGACACCGCACACACTCGCAGACATTGCACAGACACAGCACACACCCGCAGACATCGCACAGACACCGCACACACTCGCAGACATCGCACAGACACCGCAGACATCGCACAGACACCGTACACACCCGCAGACATCGCACACACTCGCAGACACACGCAGAGACACCCACACACACCAATCATGATGGGCTGATCGTCTGGGAGGTGACGCTGTGCGGCCAGCCAATCACTGTAATGCCCACAAACAACATGGCTGCGGCATTACAGTGACTGCCTGGCATATTATCATTTAAATCAAAGCTCTAAAAAGTAGAAAGTTGAGTCAAGCATCAAAAAGATAAAACAATTCCTATATTATTGGTAACACATTTTTAAAAAGATGCAGGCTTGGTACTGCCTAAATGTTTCGAGCTTTATCTTGCGCTCTTTCTCAAGAGGTGAGATAAAATACAAGCTGTGTTCAATTAAAATAACTCCATATATCCCACCTGATTAAGACATGATTTAAACCAAACAAGAAAGGACAATGGAAATAGAAACCTATTTATGTGAAAAAAAAAACACAAAATATATGGAATTTTATAATGACATTTCCCTTAATAAATTTAAACCTACAGAAGTATTTGAGATGAAATATCCAAAAGGCTTTATGATTTAACAGAGCCTCCAGTTAAGTTTTTTTTAACCAGTATGATACCATATCCAAAAAAAGCTGTTGGTTCTACATTGGTATGTGTCTAGAAAATGTTTAGCAACCACGGATGAATTGTGGAGTTTTCCACTGTTAGATCTCGTTCAGACATCCGTGTTGTACGTACATGATGTATCCGTTTTTTTCACGGATACAACACGTTCTCATAATCTATGGGGCTACTCACATTTCCATGTTTTTTCACGGAACATGTGTCTGTGCAAAACACTTGGAGTCATGTCCATTTTTTCCAGGCAATACAGATGAAAAGAGCCAATACAAGTCTATGGATTCTGCGAAAACCATGCACAAAACATATTCAACATTACTGGAATTACAATTTATATAAATCTCAATCATTTCAAAAGATACAAAAGATGTTCTCACAACTTTATTATTAGGGATTAGCGGACCTGTGGAAGATTGGGTTTGGTACCCGACCCGAACTTTAGTCCAAAGTTCAGTTCGAGTACTAGAACTGTACCCGAACTTGAACCAGAATCCAAACCCCAATGAAAATAATGGGGACTCGAACTTTGGATCTGGAAAAAAAAATTCTCTCTTTCTCTCTGCAATGGACTTTCCCGGGAACTCCAAACTTTGCAATGGAATTCCGGGAGAAATCCGTGTTCAGCATTTAGCGCCTGACACGAACTGTCCGGTACGAACACCGAACTTTTAAGTTCAAGTTCGCCCATCTCTATTTATAATATCAAGTGGTCAGAGGAGTTTGTAATGTTTCAGCAGTATATACTTTAATTCCTCATTAAATCTGCATTGGAAGCACTAAAACGCCATATGAATTATACTCATTCAAATTATTGTCTCTCCATTAATACTAAAGAGAAAATTATATGGGAGTGGGTTACTCCATATAACAGCCTACATATGAATACAACGTATTTATTAAACCACTCACAGAAAGATAAAATATCTTAAATTTTATTGAACATACATTAAAAACAAAGAACATGCTGTAATAGTACATGTATGAGGAATCCAAAGAGGAAAATCAAGTAAGAAAAAGTGATGGTAAGTCAGGTCTGACCAAAGTTATATGAGCTATGCTTGAAAAATGGCTGCCAGACATTAATATGTGTATATAGTCTACAATTGACCCCATTCAGACAGGCTAATCCATATAAGCAGAGCAGATAAAATATTGCATACCCATGGTATAGTCATAAGACCCTCAAGACCACCCCAACCGCCCCGACGCGCGTTTCACACTGGTGCTTTATCAAGCTTTATCACACTTCCCTTGCTCATACATGTACTACTACTGCATGTACCTTTTTAATGTATGTTCAATAAAATGTAATTTATTTTATCTCTTTCTGTGAGTGGTTTAATGAATACATTGTATTCATATGTAGGCTGCCACATGAATTACAGTAGTTATAGCATTGATTTAAAAGAATTTATCCAAGCTGCTGAATTTTTGCTAGCACATAGCTACTTTATGTTCAATAAGTATTACATTCAGAGCCAAGGAGTATTAATGGATACTAAACATTTCATATATTTTGCAACTTCTATTTGAAATGGCCAATGTTCTGTGGCTTTAATCATGTGTTAAACAGGCTGGATATACAGTGCTGGCCAAAAGTATTGGCACCCCTGCAATTCTGTCAGATAATACTCAGTTTCTTCCTGAAAATGATTGCAATCACAAATTCTTTGGTATTATTATCTTCATTTAATTTGCTTGCAAGGAAAAAACACAGAAGAGAATGAAGCAAAAATCAAATCATTGATCATTTCACACAAAACTCCAAAAAAGGGCCGGACAAAAGTATTGGCACCCTCAGCCTAATACTTGGTTGCACAACCTTTAGCCAAAATAACTGCGAACAATCGCTTCCGGTAACCATCAATGAGTTTCTTACAATGCTCTGCTGGAATTGTAGACCATTCTTCTTTGGTAAACTGCTCCAGGTCCCTGATATTTGAAGGGTGCCTTCTCCAAACTGCCATTTTGAGATCTCTCCAGAGGTGTTCTATGGGATTCAGATCTGGACTCATTGCTGGCCACCTTAGAAGTCTCAAGTGCTTTCTCTAAAACCATTTTATAGTGCTTTTGGAAGTGTGTTTTGGGTCATTGTCCTGCTGGAAGACCAAGGACCTCTGAGGGAGACCCAGCTTTCTCACACCGGGCCCTACATTATGCTGCAAAATTTGTTGGTAGTCTTCAGACTTCATAATGCCATGCACACGGTCAAGCAGTCCAGTGCCAGAGGCAGCAAAGCAACCCCAAAACATCAGGGATCCTCCGCCATGTTTGACTGTAGGGACCATGTTCTTTTCTTTGAATGCCTCTTTTTTTTCCTGTACACTCTATGTTGATGCTTTTTCCCAAAAAGCTCTACTTTTGTCTCATCTGACCAGAGAACATTCTTCCAAAACGTTTTAGGCTTTCTCAGGTAAGTTTTGGCAAACTACAGCCTGACTTTTTATGTCTCGGGGTAAGAAGTGGGGTCTTCCTGGGTATCCTACCATACAGTCCCTTTTCATTCAGACGCCGACGGATAGTACGGGTTGACACTGTTGCACCCTCGGACTGCAGGGCAGCTTGAACTTGTTTGGATGTTAGTCGAGGTTCTTTATCCACCATCCGCACAATCTTGCGTTGAAATCTCTCGTCAATTTTTCTTTTCCATCCACATCTAGGGAGGTTAGCCACAGTGCCATGGGCTTTAAACTTCTTGATGACACTGCGCACGGAAGACACAGGAACATTCAGGTCTTTGGAGATGGACTTGTAGCCTTGAGATTGCTCATGCTTCCTCACAATTTGGTTTCTCAAGTCCTCAGACAGTTCTTTGGTCTTCTTTCTTATCTCCATGCTCAATGTGGTGCACACAAAGACACAGGACAGAGGTTGAGTCAACTTTAATCCATGTTAATTGGCTGCAAGTGTGATTTAGTTATTGCCAACACCTGTTAGGTGCCACAGGTAAGTTACAGGTGCTGTTAATTACACGAATTAGAGACGCATCACATGATTTTTCAAAGGGTGCCAATACTTTTGTCCACCCCCTTTTTTAGGTTTGGTGTGGAATTATATCCAATTTGGCTTTAGGACAATTCTTTTTGTGTTTTTTTCATTGAAGACAAATTAAATGAAGAGAATAATACCAAAGAATTTGTGATTGCAATCATTTTCAGGAAGAAACTGAGTATTATCTGACAGAATTGCAGGGGTGCCAATACTTTTGGCCAGCACTGTATGGTGTAATTGTAATTAGATAACTCCTATATTTTAACTAACTTCTTGTGCTTGATTATTTGCTATAAGTAAAAGCAAGATAAAGATAGAAACATACATGTAGAAGCAGTACCAGGCTGAATCTTTTGCACCTTTGGATTTTAATTATGTGTTGCCAATATAATAAGAATAGCTTTATCTTTCCGATGTTGGAATCAACTTTCTACTTTTTGGAGTCGACAGCTCCCCTCCTTTCACAATGACTTGTACACGCTCATTAGACACAAAAAAAATATACGGTTGGGGTCTACTCATTGTGGCTATGCACATGCATCGTTTCCCAAAAGTCCTCGTTCACATGTTGGGTATTTTGTGAGTTTTTTACCTTCGTATTTGTAATCATGTGTTTCTAATATACTTTTTCTCTGATTGTTCCACTCCCAATTTTGGCTTACAAATACTGATGTGAAATACTGACCAGAAACTGAATGTGTGAATGTGGTGAATGTATCTTAAAAAAAGTGGTCAGTGTGAAAATTGAAAGATATCTAGTTTTTATTTTTAATACATATTGTGATGTTTCAAAAAAATTGCCAATTAAAAAAAACCCACAAAAACCTGATTTAATCAGTAGATTATTTTCTGATTATAGGAATGAGATTATAGAATTCCCTAATCTGTCACCAGGCTTTTGCTACCTCATTTGAAAGCAGGACCCGATTCCAACAATTTATCACTTAATAGGCTGTATGCTGTCATTTTGATAAAATAACTTTTATCTTCTGTAGATCTACCAGTTCTTTCACTGTTGAGCTCTGTATAACCCTGCTCACACCAATAATTGGCAGCTTTCTGTGTCCACTGTGCATAGGCAGAAAGCTGACAGTCAGTGGTGGGGGCGAGGTAATACCGAGCTTATGAATATGGAGGCCTACATGGCAGCAAATTTATTAGTCCTCTAGTGATAATTTCCAGCTCATAAAACAGTAATATTATAAAACCTACAGCAAGCAGCCCAGTGACACATCGCTGGAATCCAGGTCTTAGTCTCTACATTAGGTTGCCTACAGATTAGGTGGCAAAAACTTGGTCACAGACTCCCTTTAACCCCATCTTGACATATCATATACAGGTGCATCTCGCTAAATTAGAATGTCATCAAAAAGTTAATTTATTTCAGTTCTTCAATACAAAAAGTGAAACTCATATTATATAGAGTCATTACAAACAGAGAGATCTATTTCAAGTGTTTATTTCTGTTAATGTTAATGATTATGGCTTACAGCCAATGAAAACACAAAAGTCATTATCTCAGTAAATTAGAATACTTTATAACAACAGCTTGAAAAATGTTTTTAAAATCCGAAATGTTGTCCTACTGAAATGTATGTTCAGTAAATGCACTCAATACTTGGTCGGGGCTCCTTTAGAATCAATTACTGCATCAATGTGGCGTGGCATGGAGGCGATCAGCCCAGGTTGCTTTGATGGCAGCCTTCAGCTCGTCTGCTTTGTTGGGTCTGATGTCTCTCATCTTCCTCTTGACAATACCCCATAGATGGGGTTAAGGTCAGGTGAGTTTGCTGGCCAATCAAGCACAGTGATACTGTTGTTTTTAAACCATATATTGGTACTTTTGGCAGTGTGGGCAGGTGCCAAGTCCTGCTGGAAAATGGAATTTCTATCTCCAAAAAGTTTGTCGGCAGAGGGAAGCATGAAGTGCTCTAAAATTTCCTGGTAGAAGGCTGCGCTGACTTTGGTCTTGATAAAACACAGTGGACCTACACCAGCAGATGACATGGCTCCCCAAACCATCACTGATTGTGGAAACTTCACACTAGACCTCCAGCAGCTTGGATTGTGGCCTCTCCGCTCTTCCTCCAGACTCTGGGACCTTGATTTCCAAATGAAAATTGGAACTCTGGGACTTTGTGGAGTGTGTCAATGACTGCCTTCTGGACATCTGTCAAGTCAGCAGTCTTCCCCATGATTGTGCAGCCTACTGAAACAGACAAAGGGACCTTTTTAAATGCTTAGAAAGCCTTTGCAGGTGTTTTTTGTTAATTATTGTAATTTACTGAAATAATGACTTTTGTGTTTTCATTGGCTGTAAGCCATAATCAACATTAACAGAAATAAACACTTGAAATAAATCACTCTGTTTGTAATGACTCTATATAATATATGAGTTTCACTTTTTTAAATTGAAGAACTGAAATAAATTAACTTTTTGATGATATTCTAATTCAGTGAGATGCACCTGAGGTAGTTCCTCATATGCTGGGTCCCGTTTTTTGATGTGAGCTCAGGAACTAAGCCGACATCTTTGCTGGCAGATAAAGGCTGTGTTATTCAGCCATCATCTGCCTTTAACAGCCACAAGTGGAGATTAGCTCACGGCTGTTAACATGTTAAATTCCGCTGTCAATCTGTGGCAACAGCATTTAGAGCACATGACCTATGAGGCACGTTGCTCTAACCTCCCATAGATGCCCCTTAGGTGATGATCAGTTACTATGACAGCTGAGGGTCTTCTGAAGGTCCCTGTACCTGTTATGACAGCCTGTGGCTGGTGTTCATAGATCGTGAGCTTTTTCTATACAGAGCAATCCTTAAACTGTGTGTAGAATTATTAAGCAATTTATATTTTTCATTATTAATTTTATTATTGAACAACTACAGTGCTATCTGTCAATCCAAAAGGTTAATAAACCTGAATATTTAAGAAAGTGAGGTTTTTCTCTTTCTTAGGAGAATATCTATGTGTGCAGAATTAATGGACTATTATTATATATTGCAACTAAATGAAAAACATAAATTTTCCCATCTCAATTGTTTATTTCATCTGTTAAAGTGAGAATAAACAAACAGCTCAAAATGTACAAAAATACATCTATGACATTTAAAAAAAAAATATTAGTGACCAATGTAGCCACCCTTCTTTTCAATAACAGTCATAAGTTTTCCATCCATGGAGTCTGTCAGTTTCTTATTTGGTTGATGATCAACTTTTTGGGCAGTACCCACCACAACCTCCCAGACACTGTTCAGAGAGGTGTACTGGTTTCCTTCACTGTAAATCTCTCGTTTAAGATGAACCCACAAATTCTCAATAGGGGTTAGGTTTATACAGCTTGGAGTTCGAAAATACACATAAAAAAGATGATATGGTCAAAATACTCACTTACCTAATAATTGTGCACTCAGTGTATGTATTGCTATGCACAAGCGATCATTGCAGGTTTAAATCCCCTAATGGAACTGCAAAATACAGTAAAAATTATGAATAAAAGTTTCTAAAGATATATAAACAATAAAAATATATAAAAATTTGAATCACACACTTTCCCCCATTAAAAATAATAAAAACACATATTTGATATAACCACATCTGTAAAAGTCTGATCTATCAAACTATGAATTAAACCATTTGATAAACATCATAATGAGAAAAAAATCAAAACGTCGGAATTGTCGTTAATAGGCCACCGCAACACAGAAAGAAAATGTAATAAGGGTATGTGCCCACGTAGCGTTTTACAAGCTAGCGCAGCGTAAACACTTCAAAAACGCATGGTAATCCGCCCCCCATGGTCCTCAATGACAAGCCGCACTGTCAATGCCCATGCTGCGGATTTTTCCGCAGCGTTTATGCTGCGCTCAAAAATCCACAGCATGTCCATTAATTTTGCGGACACGCAGCGTAATCGCCGCCATTGACTTGCATTGGACCGCGTGACATCCGCATCACTACATGTGCACAAGCGGATATCACATGGTTCAATGTGCGGATGGTACCCAAGTCTGGAGGAGAGGAGACTCTCATCCAGACCTGGGTACCATAGAAACTGTAAAAAAAAGAATTTAAAATAAAAAATAAAGTTCATACTCACCTTCCGATGTCCTCCCGGTGTTATCTCTGCCGCGTCCGCTCTCTTGCAATGCTCCCGCTGTTGTGAAGGACCTGCCATGACGTCACTGAGTCATGTGACCCATCACATGGCTCAATGACGTCACCGCAGGTCCTTCACACCACCGTGAGCCGCCCAACACACCGGACGCGGTGGAGAGAACACCGGGAGGACATCAGAAGGTGAGTATAAACTTTATTTTTTACCAGTTTTCTTTTTTTTTTAACTAACTTGGTCACACTACTATAAATCCATGCCGGTTGCATGGATTTATATAGTGTGAACAAGTTGTCAAGCACTTTTCCAAGTGATGCTAAAATCGCTTGAAAAAGCGCTTGATAACCCGCATGCAGAAATGCATGCAAAGACGCTTTACAAACGCTTCTACCTGGCGGGAAAAACGCATGTAAAATCCGCATGCGTTTTTCCTGCCAGGGAGAAGCGTAAAAAATATGCAGCATTTCTGCATCGTGGGCACATAGCCTAACAAGCAGTCAAAACATTGTGTCTACCCCTAGATGGTCTCAATAAAAAGATTAGCGACAAAGCGTAGGAGCAAAAAAAATGCAGTCACACAGCCCCCTGTACCGAAAACTGAAGACATTGCAAGTCTTACAAAATGACCATACAAGTAAAAAAAAAAATGTCAGCACTTAAAGAAAAAAAAAATTGCACGGTTGGTATCACCGTAATTATATACAGTTGTAACCCGAAGTTTACATACACTATATAAAAAGACACATATGTGACCCGCCCCCTGGGCCTGTGTTGTGGATGCACGTGTGCGGGAGTACCCAGAGCCGGATCGCTGGGGTTTGTAGTCTCCGTGGCGCTGACCCGGTCCGTGCCCAGGGAGGTCAATTCAGTGGCAGTCTTAGTGTAATAACAAGTGTCCGACTACGCCACCCTTGGATTGCGGTCAGTGGGGACCGCCGCTGCGCTGCAGACCGCTGAGGCTGATGCTGCATGCGCAGCCAAGTATGGGATAACTCCCCACGGGAGAAGTATTGCCTCAGGGCAGCTAGTGTGGATGATGAGAGTGATGGTGTGAGCATCCCAGTACTGATGGTGCTGGTGCGGCGATGAAATACAGAGACGTGTGGTTGCAGTTTCCAATGCTTTACTCATAGTTCTTTACTGGTCCTAGTCACCTCGGTACCGGCGGTGACTGCCCAAGCCGTGCTGCGTCCACCAGGCAAGGGGGCTCGACCAACTCCCAGGCAATTCCAGAGCGTGGCACAGGGCTCCCTTCTCTTCCTTTCTCTGGCCGTCCCCACCAGTGACACACCTTGGTCCAGCTTCCTCGGGCCTTCTCTTGGCGAAACCTATCTCCGGTTTCCCTGACCCTATGTGGTATGCTTTCCTGGTGGATGTAGTGAGGGGTCGCACCAAGTTGTGGTCACAACCTCCGGTCTTTGGCTGAGGAATTTATTGCCTCCACCAATTTGGGTTCCGGTACCCTGTTCTGCCAACCCGTCACCCGCAATCTCATGGGCCTATGGGGTTCCTTCTTCTCTCGTGTCTCTGGGCCTCTCTTAAAGTTCCTTTTCTTCTTTCCTTTCTGATCCTTTCTGTTTCCGCTCTCTCTGGCTCCGGCCTTCACCCTAGGCCTGCCTCGTGGAGCTGGGCCCAGACTGAGCCACAGCTCCCCTGTCAGCCCTCTCTGGCTGAACTCCTTCTCTCACTCCTCTCCTCTGACTGAACTCACTGAACAGAACCCTTGATCTAAGATGGTGCCCACCTTATATACTTCCCTCTATGTGTGAGCCCAGGTGACTAGCAACCAATGGGCTCCTACCTATGCCCAGAAACCCACCCCTATCTGCTCCTACACCACTGGGTGTACTTTCCCCTCCCCACTCCAGCCAGGGACAGATTCTGTCGTGCCTGCACTTCTGTGGGAGCACCGTTGAGCTGTCCCTCGGAAATGGGGTGTGTGTGATGCATGCAGCCTACCGAGTCCTGGTCCACAATCCATCCTTACCCGGGAGTGGAATATCACACCTCTGGTCTGAGGTGCAATACCCCTGTAGCAGCCGAGCCCTCGGGTGCTACATATGCATGTTTTTCTCAATATCTGACATGAAATCAGAATAAACCTTTCCCGTTTTAGGTCAATTAGGATTACCATAATTTTTAATATTTGCCAAATGCCAGAATAATGAGAGAGAAAATGTTTTAAGGCATAAAACTGTATAAAAATCGTGGTATTGCGGGTTTTTTTGCAATTTCGTCGCACTTGTAATTTTTCGCTAGTTTTTCAGTGCATCACATTAAAAAATGGATGTTGTTAATCCAAAGTAATACTTGTCCGGCAAAAAACAAGCCCTCATACTGCTGTGTTGATGGAAAAAAAAAAATTGGCTTTTGTAAGAAGGGGAGGAAAAAACTAAATTTTTCTCCCCACCCCTTTCCAGTTGGTGTATAGGTCTCTACCATGTGTGTACGTAGAGAGCCCTGTCAATTGACTAGTGATGTGGGGTGAAGCCAGCCGGGGGCTATAGGAAGAGATGTATGTAGTCCAGCTTCTCCCCACATCTCTCTAGTTCAAGGGTGCGCAACCTGCAGCTTATGATGCCATTTTGTACTGCCCTCAACCATAAAAACACAAAAATGCTTCTCTGACAAGTTAACTATATGTGAGCAACCACCTACACAGAAATGAAGAGTAGTGGCAAGCAGTTGAGGAGCAGAGATTGGCAAGGACTAATGGTGCAGTGTAGAAAGCTCTGGATGCCTCATACATCAGAATAGTGTCTCCTGAACCACTCAGCCCTCCAGAATGGAGTATGTGAATTAGACTGATGACCTCCAGTGCCTGTGACTCTCTCCACTGTAGTTTAGGAAACATTATGCAGTTGTATAAGAGAGCCATGTGCATTCCTGACCTTTTCCTCATTAGGGTATATTCATAGGTGTTTTGTTTTTCCTTACAAGGATTTAATAGAAATTGTAAAACAAAATGCTTCAAATTCTTTGAGTAAGCTTCCTATTGATTTTATTAGGTTATGTGTAAAATAACATGAAAAAAAAAATCCATAGTACTGTGTACACTATGGCAGCTCTTTCCCATAAAAAAACAAATTGGAAGATTATGCAAAGCGATTATTGATGTGTATGTTAAGAAAACTGTGCTAACGTACCATTACAGTGCTGATTAGTGGAGGTAAGAGTCCTGTAAGAAGAATTTGCGCCTGACATTTACAGTATATACCTTAAAGGTCACAGAAGGTAATACCCCTTTAATTTTGATTGACATACTGAACAGATTCTAAGGGATACAATGTGGCCATTGGACCAAATAAACATTGTGCATCTTTGGTCTAGTAGATTTGACAGGTCTCTTCAAACAATGAGTTTCAGAGAAGTAATACCTGACTGCAATCGTGCAGCCAAGCTCTGATTCGTGCCACCCATGGTTTGTGCAGCATGAACTTAGCAACAGGTTCTCATTAAGGCTGTGTGCCCACGATGCGTTTTTTAAGCGTTTCCGCAGCGGCAAAAACGCTGCAGAAACGCTTAAAAAACACATGGTAGAAGGCCTGCCATGTTCCCCAATGATAATCCGCATGTGCTGTGCACATGCTGTGGAAATTTCCGCTGCGGGTTATCATTGCGGAAAAAAATGCAGCACTACCAATTATTTTGGGGAAGTGCTGCATTTTCGCCGCCATTGACTTGCATTGGAACGCATGGATTCCGCATCACTGTGTATGTAGATGCGCATTCCATGCGTTCTAACGTGCGGATGGTACCCAGGTCTACAGGAGAGGAGACTCTCCTCCGGACCCGGGTACTATAGAAAACTGTAAAAAAAAAGAATACAATAAAAAATAAATATTATACTTAGCTTCTGACGGTCCCCGCTCTCCTTCTCTTCACTTGCCGGCAGATCGCGATGGACTGAAGGACCTGCGCTGACGTCATAGTCATGTGACGGGTCACGCGACGCTGACGTCGGCAGGTCCTTCAATGTAACGAGATCTGCCGGCAGCCGGGACGGTGAAGCAAGACTGCGGGTGGCAGACTTTTTTTGACATTCTCTCGGGTCACACTATATAAATCCATGCCGTTTGCATGGATTTATATAGTGTGACCAAGTTGACAAGCACTTTCCAAGTGATGCTAAAATCGCTTGGAAAGCGCTTGTCAACCTGCATCCGGAAATGCAAGTGAAGAACGCTTCATTTCCGCATGTCCCTGGCGGGAAAACGCATGTACAGTCCGCATGTGTTTTTTTCTGCCAGGGAGATGCAGAAATGCTCAGGAAAAAATCCTGAGCATTTCTGCATCGTGGGCACATAGCCTAATGGGTTTTCTCAAGGTCAATCTTCAGGCATTCACAGTTCCTCTACATCCCAGCTTCCTGCTTGAGGGCAATGGTGCGCTCCAGATGATTGGACCAGCAGCCTTGTGTAACTGCTGTTCCCAACTGTAGACTATGAGGCTGCAACGTTGCCCCATAGCATTGAAGAAGCGGATGGGCATTAAAACGGTCCAACTAACTTCAGAACAGCCCATTGCTAGCTTTTTGATTAGCCTTTTGATAAATAGTTTGCAAGCGCTGCACTCCTCTCCTACGAGACCAGACACAAGTAGCTTGTTTTTACAAGCAGTTAGTAATTTTAACCATCTACTATATAATCGGCTTATCCCGTCTGCCTGTCCGTCCAGGAAATCCTGCGTCGCTGATTGGTCCGGCCGCGGCCAATCAGCGACGCGGGATTTCAGAACAAGATGGCTCATCTGCCGCACGGAGGTCAGCGGCGATGCAGCCTGGAGATGACCGGCGCTAGCCGGTCATCTCCCAGCTGCTCGCAGCGGAAGTAGCCGCACAGGCGGCCTAGGCGGCGCCGCTACCCGGTCCTCCCTTCACATTTGCCGTCGGGAGATCAGCGGCCCTAGCCGCTGATCTCCCGACGGTAGCCACATGGATGTCAGCGGCGATGCAGCCGGGAGATGACCACTGCCCGCAGCGGAAGTACCCGCACAGGCAGCGCCGCTCCCTGGTCCTCACTAACACGGTTCGCTGATTGGTTGCGGCCAGTGGCCGCAACCAATCAGCGATATTGGCGCGAAATTTAAAACAACGCTGTCCTGATTGGTCTAGGCCGGCGGCCGCAACCAATTAGCAACGAGTGCAGTCCAGCCGCGAATTCACGCCGGATTTGAAACACGCTTCGCTGATTGGTAGCACCCGCCTGGCCGCGACCAATCAGCAATATTGGCGTGAAATTTAAAACACCGCTTCTCTGATTGGTCAGCGACTGGCGCAGCCCTGCCGCGAATTGGCGCCGGATTTGAAACACGCAGGCCACCATCGGGAGATCAGCGGTGACGTAGCCGCGGAACAGTAGACCCCTGGCTGCAGCCGCAAATAGTCGTGATGTAAGCGGAAGCAAGAGCCGGCTGCAGCCGGGGGAATTACGTGCTGGCTGTGCGTGGTCAGCGATGTTGTCACAAGCAGTATTGACAACATGACGTAATTACAAAATTCATTAGGCGCCCCGGAGGGATACATTGGGGGGTTAATTTAAAGTAGTGCAAAACCCATTTAAACACTGCTTCGCTGATAAGTCGCGCCCGGTCGGCCACATACATATTCTAGAATACCCGATGCGTTAGAATCGGGCCACCATCTAGTTTATCATATTGAGATAATACCTTTAATAAATGTTGTGATGCCACACACAAGACATCACATTATTAATTCTAAGTGTGCTCCAACAATTCTTACATTTTATTGGGAGACTACTTTATTGCTGAATTTTCTCTCTCTACAATATTTACACCCAAATTCATAAAAGTATTATTCTCTTAATTCTTCAAATCAAAATTACTATACAAACTCACAGAAGGTCCAAGACCCCAGCTAGAAGTTTGCAGAACATGGTCATCAAGCAAGACAGGTCTATGGCACTGACCGCAAGATTCAAAAGTTCTGGAAAGTCACATGGTTGGACCTCCACTAATTATGTAAGAGCGTTAAAATAAATAAATGTAAGATATCACAAATCTAGAAGATAGAATTTGGCTCCTGACAAAGCTGCTGTGTGGGGCGATATGCGTTGGGAGTTTCTGACCACCTCGTCTATGATATATGAGCTAAATTTGATTCTTTATTTTCTTTTCCGCCTATGGGTTGATGTCACTATTATTTATAACATTTTTTCTTACTCTCTCTCTCTACCATGCATAGTTTTTCTATCTTGACCAATATCCCTGCAGCCGCTACATAACCTGCTGAAGGTTTTTATTTTATTTTCTCATCCCTTTTAGGCTCTGAAACATCAGATTATTGCACCCATTCTTCAAATATTTTTTGAATTGTATTACATCATTATTGGGGTATTTTTTTTTATTTTTTTATGTTCCAACTACATATCGGTACACATTATTTAGGCTTGAGGACATGACCTATTCTTGCTCATTACCTTGGGTTGAGATATGTCACCATATCCACCTGTTCTTTTTAATTGCGGTGAGATATTTGTTTCATAATAAACTTATTTTTTTAGATGTGCAGTCCTCCTTTTTCAAATAGTTTTTGTTTTCGACAAATCTAGAAGGTAGATAATAAATACTTCTAAACATTGGGCATAAGTAATGATTATTTAGAATTCCAGTGTCAATGCTGTGAAATATTTTAGCTTTACTTTTTCCCCACATTACAGTAAATGATTATATCTTATATTGGTGCTAGTATGTCAAAGCTAACATATGTCTGTGACTACATACAGTCAAGTTCATCACAAGATATTCTTGCCTATTAAAAGAAAAAAAATCCCTGATTGACAACAGTTCCATTTTGGCACTGCTAAAATTGCAAGTTGTAAGTCCCAACGACTACCTATCAGTCAACACATATGCAAAAATATGGGTTATTTTTTTTGATGTTACGAATATAGAAAAGTGTATAAAAATATCGTATTAGAAAAAAATATATATAGAAAACTAATTTTGAACTTCTTCCCGACAAAACAAACATGTACATGCTACATTGTAGAGTGGGTGTATGAAGCGGGCTCAGGAACGGTGCCAGCTCCGACTGCTGCTGTTTAATTACGAAGACACCACTCTATGTTGCTTAGCAGCATTAAAAGGGAATCTGTCACCTACAAAACCTCTATTTACATGCAGATATAGTAAATCACAGCTACAGGGAGAATATTAAGCTGTATTTTCCCTGCAACCACTTGCTTCCCATCATCAGAGTGATGCAGAAGCTGTCACCACTAACTACACTAATCACTCTCCCTGCATCTTGACTGACAGCCAGCTCTGCACATATACACTGCACACGCACTTTCCAGAGCAGGCTGTCAATGAAAGCGCAGGGGAGTCAAAACAACCTAACATGATTTAAATGCAAAATTACCTGCATATTTTCCACTAGATCTGCTTTTGATTTTTTTGTTTTCTTTATGGCAGCACGTTCCTTTTAAATTGGACGTATATTTAAGAGCCTATCTCCCGCCTTGTGAGAATCACGTTATGCCAATGAGTTACCATGGCAGCCGGGGATCTACTAAAGACTCTCCATTGCCCATACCTTGGTGCCCGATGAAACTTCATAATAGACTTCATTTTATTACACACTGCAATACTAACAGTATTGCTATATAGTACAAGTAATCAAAGTCTCATGTTAAAGTCCCCTAAAAGCACTACAAAATATGTAAAATGTAGTTAAAAATAAAAATCTTACGTTTAAATCACCTCCTTTATCCAAATCCAGGGAAAAAAAGGACACCATAATGAGTTAGTCATGTCCATAAAAGTACAATCAAAATAAGTAATTACTTAGCCCATATGGTAAATTTGGGAGGAAAATGGGGGGTGAGTCTTATGGTCCGAATGTAGCTTACCAGGGAGTTGCGGTGGAGCGTGATCGCAGGAAGCAGGGTCCCTCCCTCAGGAGCCCGACAGCGGCAGAAGCCATGGTTTCAGGACGATAGCCGCTGGAAAAGCAATGCACTCCGTTCTGCCTCAACGCCGGCCCCACAGCATCTCACCGTTTCTGAGGGACCCTGCTTCCTGCGATTCCGCTCCACCACTGCCGCAACCCCCCACTGGTGGGCCACCCCCTTCTCCCACCCAAGTCCCACAGCTGGTTTCCTGAGGGACCCTGCCTTCTGTGACCCCAGCTCCACCGCCGCCCTCCCGCAGATAAGGTGCCTATTAGGACTATTTGACAGACCCCCATCTTATCAAAAATATTTTTTTCCTATTTTCCACCCCAAAATTTGGGGTGCATCTTATTATCCAGTGCGTTTAGTAGTCCGGGAAAAAAAACATTAGCAGAGAGAAAGGAAAAAAAAAAGCCTGCGAAAATGGGGACAAACCAATCTTTCTTTTCCCAAAGTTAATTTTTTTTCTTTTTAAAGCGTAAAAAAAAATAAAAATAAATAAAAAACACACCAAACACTAAATTTCACACATTGCACAATGAACGCCATAAAAAAACAAACAAAACCAAAACACACAACTAATAGTGAAATTCACAGAAAACCCTCTCGGAATTTTTTTCCTGTTTTACAATGCGTTGTATTGTCAACTCATCCGGCAAAAACATTCCCTCGTATGTATGTATGTATGTATGTGTATATATATATATATATGTATATATATATATATATATATATATATATATATAAAAAGTATATATATATAAAAATATATATATATACATACATACATCATGGGCATACCAACCGTGGGGCAGGGGGAGGCAGCTGCCCCCCCCTAGAAGCAGGCACGCAAGCCGCACACCAGGGCCGGCGTCAGCACACGGCGCACCCGGGGCCCTGAGCAGGCGGGGGGGGGGCCCTCACCGTCAGCGCCCGCTCCCCCCCGCTTGCTCAGGGCCCCGGCACCCGGCACAATACTTACCCCTCCCCGTGCCTCCGCAGCAGCTCCTGCATCCTCCGCGGCTGCTGCACTGTGACGTCTCAGGTCAGAGGGCGCGGTGACGTCTTTACACCGCGCTCTCTCCTGAGCAGTCACAGCGCACAGCGGGATGAGGCCGGCGACGCTGGAGTCCGGAGCAGCGGCAGCAGGTGAGATGTGAGGTGAGTATTTGATTTTTTTTTTTAATTATATGGAGGCCTGTGGCAATATAAGGGAAGGGGTGAGGTGGGGGTGTGTGACATCCTGCATGGGGCATTATAAGGGGGGGTGACATCCTGCATGCGGCATTATAAGGGGGGGATGACATCCTGCATGGGGCATTATAAGGGGGGGGTGACATCCTGCATGGGGCATTATAAGGGAGAGGGGGGATGACATCCTGCATGGGGCATTATAAGGGGGGGGGGTGACATCCTGCATGGGGCATTATAAGGGAGAGGGGGGGTGACTTCCTGCATGGGGCATTATATGGGGGGGTGACATCCTGCATGGGGCATTATAAGGAAGGGGGGCGTGTCATCCTGCATGGGGCATTATAAGGTGGGGTGACATCCTACATGGGGCATTATATTGTGGGGGAACAGCCTGCATGGGGCATTATGTGGGGGGGAACAGCCTGCGTGGGGCATTATGTGGGGTGAACAGCCTGCGTGGGGCATTATGTGGGGGGAACAGCCTGCGTGGGGCATTATGTGAGCGTTATATGGGGGCCAGGATTTTGTATGGAGCATTATATGGAGGCCAGTATTCTGTATGGAGCGTTATATGGGGACCAGTATTCTGTACGGAGCGTTATATGGGGGCCAGTATTCTGTATGGAGCGTTATATGGGGGCCAGTATCATGCATGGAGCGTTATATGGGGGCCAGTATCCTGCATGGAGCATTATATGGGGGCCAGTATCCTGCATGGAGCGTTATATGGGGGCCAGTATCCAATATGGAGTGTTATATGGGGGCCAGTATTCCGTATTGAGCGTTATATGGGGGCCAGTATCATGTATGGAGTGTTATATGGGGGCCAGAATTCTGTATGGAGCATTATATGGGGGCCAGTATTCCGTATGGAGCGTTATATGGGGGCCAGTATTCTGTATGGAGCATTATATGGGGGCCAGTATCCTGTATGGAGCGTTATATGCGGGCCAGTATTCTGTATGGAGCGTTATATGGGGGCCAGTATTCTGTATGGAGCATTATATGGGAGCCAGTATTCTGTATGGAGCATTTTATGGTGGCCAGTATTCTGTATGGAGCATTATATGGGGGCCAGCATCCAGTATGGAGCGTTATATGGGAGCCAGTATTCTGTATGGAGCGTTATATGGGGCCAGTATTCTGTATGGAGCATTATATGGGGCCAGTATTCTGTATGGAGCATTATATGGGGGCCAGTATCGTGTATGGAGCCTTATATGGGGGCCAGTATACTGTGTGGAACGATTCGTCGGTTTCTGAGCTATTGTGGAATTTACAACAGATATCACTCATGTAATGTAAGAAGTGAAATCTTTGCATTGTACTATATATATATTTCTCTTCGGTATCTGTGACCATGGCTTGCCCCCCCCTAGTTTTGATCCTGGGTACGCCCATGACATACATACATACACAGTACAGACCAAAAGTTTGGACATACCTTCACATTTAAATATTTTTTTGTATTTTCATGACTTTGAAAATTGTACATTCACGCTGAAGGCATCAAAACTATGAATTAACATAAGTAGAATTATATACTTAATAAAAAAGTGTGAAACAACTGAAAATATGTCTTATATTCTAGGTTCTTCAAAGTAGCCACCTTTTGCTTTGATGACTGTTTGCACACTCTTGGCATTCTCTTGAGCTTCAAGAGGTAGTCACCGGAAATGGTTTTCACTTCACAGGTGTGCCCTGTCAGGTTTAATAAGTGGGATTTTTTGCCTTATAAATGGGGTTGGGACCATCAGTTGTGTTGTGCAGAAGTCTGGTGGATACACAGCTGATAGTCCTACTGAATAGACTGTTAGAACTTGTAATATGGCAAGGAAAAAGCAGCTAAGTAAAGAAAAACGAGTGGCCATCATTACTTTAAGAAATGAAGGTCAGTCAGTCCGAAAAATTGGGCAAACTGTGAATGTGTCCCCAAGTGTAGTTGCAAAAACCATCAAGCGCTACAAAGAAACTGGCTCACATGAGGACCGCCCCAAGAAAGGAAGACCAAGAGTCACCTCTGCTTCTGAGGAAAAGTTTATCAAAGTCACCAGCCTCAAATCGCAGGTTAACAGCAGCTCCGATTAGAGACCAGGTCAATGCCACACAGAGTTCTAGCAGCAGACACATCTCTACAACTGTTAAGAGGAGACTTTGTGCAGCAGGCCTTCATGGCAAAATAGCTGCTAGGAAACCACTGCTAAGGACAAGCAACAAGCAGAAGAGACTTGTTTGGGCTAAAGAACACAAGGAATGGACATTAGACCAGTGGAAATCTGTGCTTTGGTCTGATGAGTCCAAATTTGAGATCTTTGGTTCCAACCACCGTGTCTTTGTGCGACACAGAAAAGGTGAACGGATGGACTCTACATGCCTGGTTCCCACCGTAAAGAATGGTGGAGGAGGTGTGATGGTGTGGGGGTGCTTTGCTGGTGACACTGTTGGGTATTTATTCAAAATTGAAGGCATACTGAACCAGCATGGCTACCACAGCATCTTGCAGCGACATGCTATTCCATCCAGTTTGCGTTTAGTTGGACCATCATTTATTTTTCAACAGGACAATGACCCCAAACACACCTCCAGGCTGTGTAAGGGCTATTTGACCAAGAGGGAGAGTGATGGGGTGCTACGCCAGATAACTTGGCCTCCACAGTCACTGGACCTGAACCCAATCGAGATCGTTTGGGGTGAGCTGGACCGCAGAGTGAAGGCAAAAGGGCCAACAAGTGCTAAGCATCTCTGGGAACTCCTTCAAGGTTGTTGGAAGACCATTTCTGGTGACTACCTCTTAAAGCTCATCAAGAGAATGCCAAGAGTGTGCAAAGCAGTCATCAAAGCAAAAGGTGGCTACTTTGAAGAACCTAGACTATAAGACATATTTTCAGCTGTTTCACACTTTTTTGTTAAGTATATAATTCCACATGTGTTAATTCATAGTTTTGATGCCTTCAGTGTGAATGTACAATTTTCAAAGTCATGAAACTACAGAACAATCTTTAAATGAGGTGTGTCCAAACTTTTAGTCTGTACTGTATATATATATATATATATATATATATATATATATACACACACACACACACACACAGCTCAAAAAAATAAAGGGAACACTCAAATAACACATCCTAGATCTGAATGAAATATTCTCATTGAATACTTTGTTCAGTACAAAGTTGAATGTGCTGACAACAAAAACACAAAAATCATCATGGAAATAAAATTTATTAACCAATGGAGGTCTGGATTTGGAGTCACCCCCAAAATTAAAGTGGAAAAACACACTACAGGCTGATCCAACTTTGATGTAATGTCCTTAAAACAAGTCAAAATGAGGCTCCGTATTGTGTGTGGCCTCCACATGCCTTTATGACCTCCCTACAATGCCTGGGCATGCTCCTGATGAGGTTACGGATGGTCTCCTGTGGGATCTCCTCCCAGACCTGGACTAAAGCATCCGCCAACTCCTGGACAGTCTGTGGTGCAACGTGACGGTGCATGCATGGAGCGAGACATGATGTCCCAGATGTGCTCAATCGGATTCAGGTCTGGGGACCGGGCGGGCTGGTCCATAGCTTCAATGCCTTCATCTTGCAGGAACTGCTGACACACTCCAGCCACATGAGGTCTGGCAATGTCCTGCATTAGGAGGAACCCAGGGCCAACCGCACCAGCATATGGTCTCACAAGGAATCTGAGGATCCCATCTCGGTACCTATTGGCAGTCAGGCTACATCTGGCGAGCACATGGAGGGCTGTGCGGCCCTCCAAAGAAATGCCATCCCACACCATTACTGACCCACTGCCAAACCGGTCATGCTGAAGGATGTTGCAGGCGGCAGATCGCTTTCCACTGCGTCTCCAGAATCTGTCACAGAAAAAACTGTCCAGCACTTCCAAAACAAGAAATAGGTGTGAACAGGTGCTTACTAGGAGCAGCTACCTCCATATACAATTAACAAACAAAGCAGCATACTGCAACGTTAAGTATGCAAACATGAAATTTGAATAGCATTACTGCTGTCGAAAAATAGAAATAAATGAAAAATCTTAGAGCATAAAAACAGACTCTGTCACGTCTGTCACATGTGCTCAGTGTGAACCGGCTTTCATCTGTGAAGAGCACAGGGCGCCAGTGGCGACGTTGCCAATCCTGGTGTTCTGTGGCAAATGCCAAGCGTCCTGCACTGTGTTGGGCTGTGAGCACAACCCCCATCTGTGGACGTCGGGCCCTCATACCACCCTCATTGAGTTGGTTTCTAACAGTTTGTGCAGACACATGCACATTTGTGGCCTGCTGGAGGTCATTTTGCAGGGCTCTGGCAGTGCTCCCTCCGGTCCCTCCTTGCACAAAGGTGGAGGTAGCGTCCCTGCTGCTGGGTTGTTGTCCTACTACGGTCCCCTCCACGTCTCCTGGTGTACTGGCCTGTCTCCTGGCAGCGCCTCCAGCCTCTGGACACTACACTGACAGACACCGCAAACCTTCTTGCCACAGCTCGCATTGATGTGCAACTCTTGATGAGCTGCACTACCTGAGCAACTTCTGTGGGTTGTAGAGTCCGTCTCATGCTACCACGAGTGTGAAAGCATAACCAACATTCAAAAGTGACCAAAACATCAGCCAGAAAGCATTGGTACTGAGATGTGGTCTGTGGTCCCCACCTGCAGAACCACTCCTTTATTGAGGGTGTCTTGATAATTGCCAATAATTTCCATCTATTGTCTATTCCCTTTGCACAACAGCATGTGAAATTGCTTGTCAATCAGTGTTGTTTCCTAAGTGGACAGTTTGATTTCACAGAAGTTTGATTTACTTGGAGTTATATTCTGTTGTTTAAGTGTTCCCTTTATTTTTTTGAGCGGTGTATGTATGCATGTACGTACAGTACAGACCAAAAGTTTGGATACACCTTCTCATTTAAAGATTTTTCTGTATTTTCATGACTATGAAAATTGTACATTCACACTGAAGGCATCAAAACTATGAATTAACACATGTGGAATTATATACTTAACAAAAAAGTGTGAAACAACTGAAAATATGTCTTATATTCTAGGTTCTTCAAAGTAGCCACCTTTTGCTTTGATGACTGCTTTGCACACTCTTGGCATTCTCTTGATGAGCTTCAAGATGTAGTCACCGGAAATGGTTTTCCCTTCACAGGTGTGCCCTGTCAGGTTTAATAAGTGGGATTTCTTGCCTTATAAATGAGGTTGGGACCATCAGTTGTGTTGTGCAGAAGTCTGGTGGATACACAGCTGATAGTCCTACTGAATAGACTGTTAGAACTAGTATTATGGAAAGAAAAAGGCAGCTAAGTAAAGAAAAATGAGTGGCCATCATTACTTTAAGAAATGAAGGTCAGTCAGTCCGAAAAATTGGGAAAACTTTGAAAGTGTCCCCAAGTGCAGTTGCAAAAACCATCAAGCGCTACAAAGAAACTGGCACTCACATGAGGACCGCCCCAGGAAAGGAAGACTAAGAGTCACCTCTGCTTCGGAGGATAAGTTTATCCGAGTCACCAGCCTCAGAAATCGCAGGTTAACAGCAGCTCCGATTAGAGACCAGGTCAATGCCACACAGAGTTCTAGCAGCAGACACATCTCTACAACAACTGTTAAGATGAGACTTTGTGCAGCAGGCCTTCATGGTAAAATAGCTGCTAGGAAACCACTGCTAAGGACAGGCAACAAGCAGAAGAGACTTGTTTGGGCTAAAGAACACAAAGAATGGACATTAGACCAGTGGAAATCTGTGCTTTGGTCTGATGAGTCCAAATTTGAGATCTTTGGTTCCAACCACCGTGTCTTTGTGCGACGCAGAAAAGGTGAACGGATGGACTCTACATGCCTGGTTCCCACCGCGAAGCATGGAGGAGGAGGTGTGATGGTGTGGGGGTGCTTTGCTGGTGACACTGTTGGGGATTTATTCAAAATTGAAGGCATACTGAACCAGCATGGCTACCACAGCATCTTGCAGCGGCATGCTATTCCATCCGGTTTGCGTTTAGTTGGACCATCATTTGTTTTTCAACAGAACAATGACCCCAAACACACCTCCAGGCTGTGTAAGGGCTATTTGACCAAGAAGGAGAGTGATGGGGTGCTACGCCAGATGACCTGGCCTCCACAGTCACCGGACCTGAACCCAATCGAGATGATTTGGGGTGAGCTGGACCGCAGAGTGAAGGCAAAAGGGCCAACAAGTGCTAAACATCTCTTGGAACTCCTTTAAGATTGTTGGAAGACCATTTCCGGCGACTACCGCTTGAAGCTCATCAAAAGAATGCCAAGAGTGTGCAAAGCAGTCATCAAACAAAAGGTGGCTACTTTGAAGAACCTAGAATAAAAGACATATTTTCAGTTGTCTCACACTTTTTTGTTAAGTATATAATTCCACATGTGTTAATTCATAGTTTTGATGCCTTCAGTGTGAATGTACAATTTTCACTGTCATGAAAATACAGAAAAATCTATAAACGAGAAGGTGTGTTCAAAACTTTTGGTCTTTACTGTATGTATGTATATATAAATATATTAAAAAGGAACGGGCTAAAGATTAATATATCACGCATTATTGCATATATGGTGACTACAGTTTAATAGTCGGGACATACAATTTTAGTCAGGAGTGTCAATTTATGTGTAATATCTTTAGTGAATTTCCTTAGATGAGGGAATATATTGTTGCACCCTACACCTCCATTGATCCATTGTGATGTGCAACTTATACAAAAGTTTAAAAAGTTCCTTTTTGTTATTTGCTCCATTTTTGTCTTCACTCTAAACTATTTTTCACTATAATTTCCAAAAATAATTAAACGTACCAAGTTAATATCTTGAAATCGCCTATGTGCCCTTGCACACATGGTAGAAGCACATGAATGGTAAGTAGTTGTTTAACTGTCATTAAAATCCCTCTAAAAGCTACAAGCTGGTACACAACCCCTGTTCATTTGTAGAATACATATCATATAATCTACGCTAAAAAAATCAACCACGTCAGTAGAATTTCCCACAAGGTCTCTTGGCGCCATAATACATTATCCCACCAAATAACATGAAATCAGATTAGTCATAATTTTATTACAATATATAAAAATTCTCCTTAAAAGTTCAACTAAAAGCACACCATGGAGTCTCATTCACGTCACATTCCAGAAGTATATTCAGCACAGTACATGGGGCGCCACCAATGGCCACTTCAGAACGAGACTCAACGCGATACTGGACATTGTGTAATCCTCCCTCATGATCTACTTTGAACTGCTCCTAGAATGCATGAAGAAAAAATATGATCGTAAATATGTGAAAATTAAGCTGTGCATATACATTTGTACTAGCTTATGCCAAAGCTACACGTCTCAATGTGAAATGCCAAAAAGTAATCTATACCTGCTTCTGAGCTGCGATCCTTTTCTGATCACGTTTCCTCCACGCGGGGTCATGAATATGGCGGAAGGTTTGGTATCCGGTGCCGATTCCCGTGGGTCGAAAGAGCTAAAATAAACAAGCCACAAAACGTCATTAATACGATAGACAGAAAAAAAACAAAAAACATATATACACATCAATAAAGCGGTGCATTAAAGAAATATAGAATATATATCAGAACTAATAGAAAAGTAAATTTGTGGTTCATTAGGCCAAGGAAAATCTGTGAATACCAAGATGTGCAATTAATTATTATTTATCACCAAGTGTCAAAGTTCAAGAGAACAGTAATCTGCCAAATACATGTTATAATTTGCTCTCCGTATAAAACAGGCCTAGCATTATATGGAATAGACACATTGTTATGATGGCGACACACTGTGTTAATTGTTGGGATGTCATGCAATTCTAAGAAAATAAAAACCTTGAATTTATTGCTTAATTACATATTACAGAATCCTAATCCTGTATAAAAATATCAGCTCGCTGAAAGGTTAATGTGCTACAGAGAAGGTTTGGTGCAACCTTAAAACATAGAATAACTAGCTACTCCCTAACAAAATGGTAATTCTGAGCGTGCATAAGAGGCAGCAGTCTGATAATCACCAGAACATTTCATATAAAAGGAACATATACTTACTAAGTGTACAGTATACTTTAACCTGGTGCTTAAAATGGTATAATGTCTATACATTAGTCAGTGCATTATACGGATAGGCTGCCCCACTTTACATCAAGGCTCAGGATACAAACAGAACCAGACTAGAAAAGAGCCATAAAAGAGTCCATGTACAAACATGGGGCTGTTTAACATCTCATACAACCCCTTTAACAGGGAGCGTATTCTACAAATTAAGTGATTATTAGAGTAACAGGGTGTAATATACTTTTTGTTATTTTATTAAACAATATTGTAATACAAGTACAAACCATTATGAAGAACCCAAGATACAGCACAGCGCTCTATACATTGTAAAGCCTAAAAGCGTTCATTAGCCACAAGTAGAACAAAATTTTGCGTATGCTTCTTTTTTGTGTGAGCGCCACAACTCCTGGGAGAGAGAGAGAGTGTGTGTGTGTGTGTGTGTGTGTGTGTGTGTGTGTGTGTGTATGTGTGTGTGTACACAATCTATATATAAAATTTACAGTGGTGGATTAAACTCAAAACCAGAATCCTACAACAACATGGTGCCTAGTTTACCTCTGTATGAGATACTTAGCCTTTCATAGTGTAGATACCTTGCCATTATAACAAGTAATATATTACAGTGTCTATACGACATGAATTAACGTTCCATTTCAAATAAACTTTCAACGAGAAGACGCTGTAAGGGATGAAGAGTTCCAGAAATCCCAAATCTTAGAGAATTTTGTCGGACAACCTCTATTCAGATAATACTGTATGAAAAAATGTTCGAGTTAACTAGTTCAATCCAGGATTGTAAGGTCGGAAGTGAGCTACCCATCCAGTTTCCTAGCGAGAAAAAAAGTCTGTCTTCAAAATTTTTTAATATAATGATCCCATGTCTCTTCTTCTAGTACCCTGAACAAGCAAATAAATGGGTCATAGTGAACAGGATGTAATATACTTTTTTATTAATTCTGTGCTATATCCGTGCTGCGGATTCCTACCAGCTACCGATTTATGGCTTACCCGTAGCACATGATGATGGTTGTGGCAGACAATAACTGTGTGGATGGAACATCACAGTGGGGGATGGATGCTGTGATTAAGTAATGCAATGTCACCAGAAGTGGACCGTCTCATGGTTAGGGCATATAAACGAAATAGGAGAAGGTCCCCCGCTTTGCAGTGTGTGCCAGTAAGGACAGCTGTTAAAATATGCATTGCTGGGACCGCTAGAGATCTGAATGGCCATCATGTAATACAACGGCAAGGGAAAAATACAAACACAGCTTTCTCCGTCATTAATATTTGCTATTCAGGAAATGAGAAAAAGGTGGTTCCCATGTTGATTAGTCGCCTGCAACACCCATTTTAATAAAGAGATTGACAGTCCCTATAAGATCACCTCTTATCACAGACAATATGTGGGTTATTCACGCAACTAACTTTTTTTTCTTAAAATACCGCACTTCAGTGTGCCAACTTCAGGCAACATGTATGTATTTATCACACAAATAGGGCAGTAGTATAGTAACAGAAAATAGGCACAAATACAAAATACTTCTCATTTACATAAAAAGTTTATAAATATTCTGCTACCTGCAGCCCAGCCTTTTTGATTCTTCTGTAAAACTCATCATCTTCGCGACCCCATCCCCAAAATCGGTTTGACATTCCATTACACTGTAGGAGATAGGAAAACAATGTCACAAACTGAACCAGTTCACAGGTTTCTAATTCAGTGGTGCCATAATAAGTAAACCCCCTGTATCTAGATGTCATTACAGTTCAGCAAAAAATGGTATCTGGTTAAACAGTAATAAATTCTCTCAAATGCCATGTACAGATGGGACGGAATTGCACCAAATTTCTCATCCAGAATGTCCAGACGGCAAAACTGCTGCATAATTCATTACCAGCATACAGTAGGATGTCAATTTATGCTGTGGATTTCCCTCGTTGCAGTGTAAAGGTGAATTTGACAGTGCATACATAGTAATATACAAAGTGACAACTGCACAATTGTGTGTAGAATACTGATGCAAATTTGCTGCAGATACTGTGTAGCAAGTAGGGTAGGTTCCCCTATGACCTTTCAACTGCGGACCTCCTGAGCAGAAAATATGCAGCTGTGGAAGCTTCACTGAAATGCAGCAGCGTTGCTGCGCGTCACCCATTGTATTTCAAAGGGTTAAACACCCGGCATAAGTGCTGCTGATCTGAAATCTGAAGCACTGCTCCATTGCCGCAAAGTTTCAGAGCACAAAGCTGTGGAGGAATATCTGCTGTATATCCGACAAGTGAAGAAACATACCCTTTATATTCTCATTTATAAACCTATATAGTTAGATTGTGTAGAAATGTGCAATCTAAGTACATTAGGATAAGGAGCAGCTCTTGCTGCATTTTCCTACCAGCATAGTAACTGGGCTAGCTTTTGAGACTTGGTGCCATATCCAATATTCCTATGTGAAAACTAGTAACAGTTTTATCCACAGTAAGGCAACAAGGTATCATTATAGAACTGTCATATAATGTGACACATTACTTTATAGGTCTGAAGACTACAATGAAAACATGTTAAAGAGCACACTAAATGTGAATAGGAGAACATGATGTAACTGATAATTATTTTATATCCCAAGTAGCTGCAGAGGGAAGCGTCCTGGCATGTATTACTGCCCCTGTGCTGATCTATTAGACATTTTCCTGCCTCATCAAGCTCTTTAGTTCAATAGCATCACTTCATCACACTGCTCATAAAAACCAGAGGCATTATTACACAGGAAAGTGATAGCTGGTTCCAGTTTCTAATTGCAAAGTATAGTTCCGCTTATGCTTAGGCAATCCAAAAAAGGTGAGATTTCGGTCAGACTACATGACATGACCTTTCTCAAACGTCGGATTGCAGGAGCTGATCAGGACGTAAAAGGAAATCGCAGTGAGTGGCGGAATGACCACTCGGCGAGAAGGCAATGTTTGAGAAAGGTCTTGTAATCTAACCGAAGCCTCACATATTTGTATTGCAGTCCAATAAACAGAACCATGTACGTATAAGGGGTAGGATCATACTGGAGTACCTTGTATTGGGACTAGAATGCCACATTCCCTTTTCTGCATCTCAATGGTAGCGACTAAAGGGCACCATACACAGGATAAAACTGTCAGACGAACGATTTGTTTGGCCGGCAGGCATCTCTCCCGACTCCTCCATACATGTAGGATCCTTATCCCCTAAACTTTATCTGCCGGAGAGATACTTGGTAGGCCCCCATACCAGATAGTGGCGGGTTTGGCTGACGCTAGTCTAATGTGGATGGGGGCCTTCATATACACACATAGAGAGGCTATAGAGACAAAGTATAGAAAGAAATAGAGCTATAGAAGGATAGGAGATATTGACATAATTATATTGTAAAAGCATTGCCACTGCTTATTGTGCATCACACTGACACCCATATAAAGAATAATTCACAGAGGTCATTCATTGAATCATTGACTGTGGGTTCACAAATTGCTGATCATCCGATGAATAAGTAAAGAGCTTATACAAGCATAAAAATCCTCATATGCAGATTATTTGGGGACTAATGGATCAAATTATCAGTTTGTAGTGACCAATGTGAATAGGTCTTAAATAGAGTGCTAATGCCAAGTATAAATGGAGGTTGACGTGGTCATTAAAAGTGCCATCAACCCCTAAAAGAACTTTTATCTTTATATGTGAAGTAGTCAGACAGTCTATTATGGAGTAGTAAGAGAATATATGCCGTTTAGGAGAAGAAGGGCTGTAGAGTCGGAGTTGGTGTCCATTTTGGTGGAGTCGGTATAAAATGGACCAACTCCTAAAATATATAATAAATTGGGTACAGAAGTTCAATGCAGTTTGTGGGGAATATTTTTTCATAAGAATTTGGGAAAGTTCTGAAATGTCCTATAAATGTCTGTCCTATTCCTGATCTAAGGGTCTAGACTTTTAGCGGAGATGAATCTGTGCTACAGTAAATTTATCACTTACACATGAGCCATGTATGAGGGAGCCGGAGTTGTTCAGTCAGTGTCATGAAAATTGAGCAGTCGGAGTCTTTGCCCACCGACTCCACAGCCCTGGTTAGGAGCACACACTTTTTTTTTTTTATATATAATTATTAGTATACATTTGATCTTATAGCTCTACTTCAGGTGAACAGTAAAGACTCACCAGTTCATAATGCTGTTTGGTAAGTAGTAAAATTCCCCCAACATAGGTCTTGTAATGATACAAGGGATGGAGTTCTGGAGATGCCACGTGAAAGGGACCCTTTTCTGGGAATCCATAGTCCAGATTTGGGTTAAGAGGTAGCAGGTCAACATCATGCATAGCGATGTAGTCCGTATCATTCCCACTCTCCAAGAATCCCACATTTATCAACGAAGCCCTGTTAAACCTGGTAAAAAACATAAAATGGGTCAGTCTACTACATGCAACCAGCAAACAAGCCAGCCAACATGGCTGACTATTTGCACAATATTCTTACACAACCAAAAGTAATTTGTCTTATTTCTACTTAATGTGCATGGCTAGCTCCAGCCTATTCAATTGATTGCAATACTGTACATGTATTAAATAAGAAAAATATCTAGAAAACTCGGGTGTTCATTAAGTTTCTTTAATTACAATCTAATCAACGATATCAAATATTAAACATATGAATCATGTTCTAGAAACATCACTACCATAATCTATATAGCAATACAATTATTTTCTGCTGCCTTTACACATGACCGGCTCAGGCACGTTAAAGAGATTATCCTGGACATTACATCTATCCAGCAGGATAGATCAGATGAGATCTTGAGTAGGAGACAAACTGAAGAGCACAGCAATGGCCACTATACAATATAGAAACTTGCCATGTTCCACGTGGTTACATCTAGCAACAACCGTCGCAGATATCAGCTGATCAGTGGGGGTGCAGGATGTCGGAACCCACAGATTTCATACTGATGATCTGTCCTACGGATACCTCATCAATACATCCCTCATTCTTCTAGTCACCTGCACAAATCTTTCATACCTAATCATGTCAGTAGCCCACAATAGAAATTGAAAGAATGGCCCAAGGCATGAGCAGGAACCTATAACCAGTCAATGTAATCAAGTCTTCCTGTGCTGCACAGCTTGTCATATAGGTGCAGGCCACAGACAAGGAAATAGCTTTGACTCCTGCAGCAGAACTCATAGGGTCTTAACTAGAGGTTTATTTACAGTGGGTACGGAAAGTATTCAGACCCCTTTACATTTTTCACTCTTTGTTTCATTGCAGCCATTTGGTAAATTCTAAAAAGTTCATTTTTTTTCTCATTAAAGTACACTCTGCACCCCATCTTGACTGAAAAAAACAGAAATGTAGAAATTTTTGCAAATTTATTAAAAAAGAAAGACTGAAATATCACATGGTCATAAGTATTCAGACCCTTTGCTCAGTATTGAGTAGAAGCACTCTTTTGAGCTAGTACAGCTATGAGTCTTCTTGGGAATGATGCAACGAGTTTTTCACACCTGGATTTGGGGATCCTCTGCCATTCTTCCTTGCAGATCTTCTCCAGGTCCGTCAGGTTGGATGGTGAACGCTGGTGGACAGTCATTTTCAGGTCTCTCCAGAAATTCTCAATTGGGTTTAGGTCAGGGCTCTGGCTGGGCCAGTCAAGAATGGCCACAGAGTTGTTCTGAAGCCACTCCTTTGTTATTTTAGCTGTGTGCTTAGGATCATTGTCTTGTTGGAAGGTGAACCTTTGGCCAAGTCTGAGGTCCAGAGTACTCTGGAAGAGGTTTTCATCCAGGATATCTCTGTACTTGGCCGCATTCATGTTTCCTGCAATTGCAACCAGTCGTCCTGTCCCTGCAGCTGAAAAACACCCCCACAGCATGATGCTGCCACCACCATGTTTCACTGTTGGGATTGTATTGGGCAGGTGATGAGCAGTGCCTGGTTTTCTGCACACATAAAGCTTAGAATTATCACCAAAAAGTTCTCTTTGTCTCATCCGACCAGGGAATCTTATTTCTCATAGTCTGGCAGTCCTTCACGTGTTTTTGAGCAAACTATGAGGGATTTCATATGTCTTGCACTGACGAGAGGCTTCCGTCGGGCCACTCTGCCATAAAGGCCCGACTGGTGGAGGGTTGCAGTGATAGTTGACTTTGTGGAACTTTCTCCCATCTCCCTACTGCATCTCTGGAGCTCAGCCACAGTGATCTTGGGGTTCTTCTTTACCACTCTCACCAAGGCTCTTCTCCCATGATTGCTCAGTTTGGCTGGACCGCCAGGTCTAGGAAGACGTCTGGTGGTCCCAAACTTCTTCCATTTAAGGATTATAGAGGCCACTGTGCTCTTAGGAACCTTGAGTAATGCAAAAATTATTTTGTAACCTTGGCCAGATCTGTGCCTTGCCACAATTCTGTCTCGGAGTTACTTGGGCAGTTCCTTTGAGCTCATGATTCTCAATTGATCTGACATGCACTGTGAGCTGTGAGGTCTTATATAGACAGGTGTGTGCCTTTCCAAATCAAGTCCTATGATTTTAATTAAACACAGCTGGACTCCAATGAAGGAGTAGAACCATCTCAAGGAGGATCACAAGGAAATGGACAGCATGTGACTTAAATATGAGTGTCTGATCAAAGGGTCTGAATACTTATGACCATGTGACATTTCAGTTTTTCTCTTTTAATAAATTTGCAAAAATTTCTACATTTCTGTTTTTTTCAGTCAAGATCGGGTGCAGAGCGTAGTTTAATGAGAAAAAAAAATGAAGTTTTTAGAATTTACCAAATGTCTGCAATGAAACAAAGAGTGAAATATTTAAAGGGGTCTGAATACTTTCCGTACCCACTGTACATTTAAAAGGGACATATTGGTATTTAGTGAGAAATAACAGGAAAAAAAAAAACTTAGCCAGTTACTTTTTAGAAACTTAAGACCCGACTCATTTATTAAAAATAGTATAGTGCACAAGTCTTATTGATCGGCACCGCTGTGGTCAGGGACTGGAATACCTTTCTGGTGAAATTAATCCACTAAGGAGATGTACATCTTCAAGGGTTAGGCAGGCAGGCTTAGCCACTCATGCTCTGCATTTTGAAATAGGTGGCCGGGACTGGTGTAAAAAAGGCCAAAAGTTGCAAAATCACTTGAATCGTTTCACCAGAAAACTGGCAAAAACACCTTAGTGAATCAGGCCTTAAAGTTTAATAAACACAGCAATAATATCTTAATCAGTCCAGCCTATGTTGAAACATACAAACCTGTAATGATCCACCTGGTTTATGATAAATATGTGGTGCCGGACCTTCTTCTCAGACAGGTACTGATGCATATGGGGGACAAAACTTAAAAGTTCTTCAAAACGTTCCCGAAAGGGAACAAGCAAAGCAAGGCGATGTGGACCCCATGAAGGATCCTCATTCACAGTTCTAGGAAGAGAGGGACAGGATTGCTTGGGAGGCGCACCTTCTTGCTTCCTTACATCACTTGTACAGCTAAGTTGCAGCCAAAGCATGGAAAGAAAACCAAGCAGAGAGCAGGCGAGGAACAGCTTGAAGATACTGCATTTTCTAGGCAAAATCCCAAAAAATAGACCTGACCTAAAATAGAAAAAAAAGTTCATAAATATCTCCACAGGCAAAATGATCTGCAATGTTAGGATGCATGTGCTGCAATTAGATTATAATATGGGAACTGGCTTTGTTTCAAATAGAAAAAAGGCCATGTAGTACTAAGCACAATAATAAACATTGTAGAAGAATAAAAGGGCCTTCTAATAAATAAACAATTAATTGAAGGAAAAAAAATGATGGTGTTGAGGACGGACTCGTCACATGCAATAATTGGGGCAGATCAGACACATGCAGCTTGACCACCAGACTAACTATATGTAGCAATGGGAATCACTGTGTGTTGGGCAGCTTTGTGGAGTTGCTCCTCCTACAGTCTGAGAAAGAAAATCAACGGCTTTTTCTTTAAAAAAACAAAACATCCTACATAAATTAACTATACAGTATACATTTGAGCTTAGTGCCGCAGCAGGTTTTGCCTTTAGGTAAGACAATGTAGTAGATGCACCAGACCTGCTTAATCTCTTACTCTTTTGTACACTTAGAGCAATGGCCCCTACAGAAATAACTGGTAGCTCTGTATGCAATATGGATAATTATTATGAAACCCAGTGATTTTCACTTGATATAGGGGAAAGCTAGGAAACAAGCAGCACCATGATGACTGAAATAGGGATATTAAAGCACAGCGTCAAGACAGAAAGAATCTCATGGATGAAAAAAAGTCACATAATAATGATAAAAACAAAGTTGATTGCAGACGAATAATATGAAAACCAAGTTTTGCAGATAAAAAAAATAACTATAAAGCTACAGTTATTGTTATCATAAATAATAAGTATAATAATAAAAAAAGATAAGATATATTACAAAGTTTCCAATCAGAGAAATCTGCTTCTTTCTCGTCCAGGACAGATCATTCACTCTCAAATTCACTGGAAAAAACTGTCTTCAGTGAAGATAGAGTTTCAAGCAGGTCTGTTACCAGACTGCACAATACAAACTATATACATTATTAAAGAGATCTTAGACCTGGTGCTCACTTTGAAAATAAATGTCAAAATGGCTGTATAATTGGGATATTAAGATGAGCATTTTACAAAGTCCAGCAACAGAATGCAATAGTAAATCTTCTCTCACCCAGCCTAATTGACAGCTGCAGCTTATACTGAGCAGTGTGAGATCTCAGCAGCTGCAGGGAGAAGGGATACCGAGGAGCTGTCAATCCACTGAGTGGGAAGGGATTGAGTTAAACTTTCAAAAAAAAAATCACACAAACTGAAATGGATTCAAAGTAAATACAGCATCCTCATCAGGTCTATTTACGACAAAAGTTTTTAGGTAAAACTAATATACATCTGTTTATAATTGAACTATGCAAAAACAGAACGCGTGATTACACAATCTATTGATTTCAGTGGTTTAAAAACCATACCCATGTCGATCACTAAAACATGCACGGTATTGAACAAAAACAGAAGCGTAAGAAAAACCCTTTAAATGGAGCACGCCGGCAGGTTTTTTATTTTATTTTACTGCCCCCTAAATACCAATCAGTAATGTTTGCATTAAAATACTTACCAGTCACCAACTCCTGCCATTTCCAGTGCTGCTCTGGGCCACTCTGGCACTATGTGACTGCAGTTGTGATCTGCAAGCTAACACACAGTTTCCTGTGTTGACCTGACCAGAGGTCACTTTCTCAATGTAAATCTATGAAACCTACATTAAAAGGGAATCTATCACCGTTTTGCTATGCAATTTGATGACAGTATGAGATAGGGGTTGTGTACTGTTGTTTAAATACAATGAGTGTTTTATCAGCTGAAGATTATAATTGCCCAGACTGGTGGCCCATTGATTAGCAGCTTACTGTCAATAGACAATGTACATTGATAGCTGTAGTGGGGGCAGGGACAGTTTTCTCGGCTATGCTACATCTAAAAACTGATGTCACAACTGCTACACCCAGTAAACTAAGGGTCATTTTCCTACATTATGCTACTCTCATATGTGGTAGCAAAAACCTGGTGCAGACTGCCTTTAACCCCTTTATGTACTTTGGACGTATACAGTTAGGTCCATATATATTTGGACAGAGACAACATTTTTCTAATTTTGGTTCTAGACATTACCACAATGAATTTTAAACAAAACAATTCAGATGCAGTTGAAGTTCAGACTTTCAGCTTTCATTTGAGGGTATCCACATTAAAATTGGATGAAGGGTTTAGGAGTTTCAGCTCCTTAACATGTGCCACCCTATTTTTAAAGGGACCAAAAGTAATTGGACAATTGACTCCAAGGCTATTTCATGGACAGGTGTGGGCAATCCCTTTGTTATGCCATTCTCAATTAAGCAGATAAAAGGCCTGGAGTTGATTTGAGGTGTGGTGCTTGCATTTGGAAGGTTTTGCTGTGAAGTAAACATGTGGTCAAAGGAGCTCTCCACGCAGGTGAAACAATCCATCCTTAAGCTGCAAAAACAGAAAAAAAAACATCCGAGAAATTGCTACAATATTATGAGTGGCAAAATCTACAGTTTGGTACATCCTGAGAAAGAAAGAAAGCACTGGTGAACTCATCAATGCAAAAAGACCTGGGCACCCACGGAAGACAACAGTGGTGGATGATCGCAGAATAATCTCCATGGTGAAGAGAAACCCCTTCACAACAGCCAACCAAGTGAACAACACTCTCCAGGAGGTAGGCGTATCAATATCCAAATCTACCATAAAGAGAAGACTGCATGAAAGTAAATACAGAGGGTTCACTGCACGGTGCAAGCCACTCATAAGCATCAAGAATAAAAAGGCTAGACTGGACTTTGCTAAAAAACATCTAAAAAAAGCCAGCACAGTTCTGGAAGAACATTCTTTGGACAGAAGAAACCAAGATCAACCTCTACCAGAATGATGGAAAGAGAAAAGTATGGCGAAGGCGTGGTACAAATCATGATCCAAAGCATACCACATCATCTGTAAAACACGGCGGAAGCAGTGTGATGGCTTGGGCATGCATGGCTGCCCGTGGCACTGGGTCACTAGTGTTTATTGAAGATGTGACACCTGACACAAGCAGCCGAATGAATTCTGATGTATTAAGAGCCATACTGTGTGCTCAGATCCAGCCAAATGCAGCCAAACTGATTGGTCGTCGTTTCATGCTACAGATGGACAATGACCCAAAACATAAAGCCAAAGCAACCCAGGAGTTTATTAAAGCAAAGTGGAATATTCTTGAATAGCCAAGTCAGTCACCTGATCTCAACCCAATTGAGCATGCATTTCACTTGTTAAAGACTAAACTTCAGACAGAAAGGCCCACAAACAAACAGCAACTGAAAACCACCGCAGTGAAGGCCTGGCAGAGCATCAAAAAGGAGGAAACACAGCGTCTGGTAATGTCCATGAGTTCAAGACTTCAGGCAGTCATTGCCAACAAAGGGTTTTCAACCAAGTACTAGACATTAACATTTTATTTACAATTATTTAATCTGTCCAATTCCTTTTGGTCCCTTTAAAAACAGGGTGGCACATGTTAAGGAGCTGAAACTCCTAAACCCTTCATCCAATTTTAATGTGGATACCCTCAAATGAAAGCTGAAAGTCTGAGCTTCAGCTGCATCTGAATTGTTTTGTTTAAAATTCATTGTGGTAATGTCTAGAACCAAAATTAGAAAAATGTTGTCCCTGTTTGATGCAGGCCCCAGTGATGAGCCCTCATGTTTCCCGTGCTGATCTGATCAACTGTCATGTGTCCCTAACAGCTGAGAGTGGAATCACGATCCACCCGCGGCTGTTAACATGTTAAATGCCGTTGTCAAACTACAACAGCAGCATTTAACATGGATGCGCCGAAAACGCGTCACAGGACCCGCCCACCACATGATCGCGGGTCGCCAATGGGTTGGCATGACAACCCGGGGTCTGCTATATGTTGCACAGGCAATTAGATGATCGCAGCTTCTAGTCTCCCATGGAGACTGTTGAAGCATGTGAAAAGTGAAATAAAAAATGTTTAAATAAAATAAATTATTATTATTATTTTTTTTTTTTTTTTTTTAAAACCACCCCCCTTTCGCCCCATTCAAAAAAACAAATCTATCAAAAATATACATATTTGGTATCCCCGCGTTCAGAATCGCCCGATCAATATATAAAAAGAATTAATCCAACCAGTGAGCAGCGTAACAAAAAAATCAAAATACCAGGATTACGTTTTTTTGGTTGCCACATTGCAATAAAATGTAGTAACTGGTGATACAATATTTTTATCTGCACCAAAATGGTAACAATAAAAACATCAGCGCGGCACACAAAAAATAAGCCCCCACCCAGCTCCAGATCACGAAAAATGGAGACTTTTTTTCTTTTTTTTTAACTTTGTATTTTTTTTTCCTACCACTTAAAAAAAAACAAAAAAAAAAAAAAAACAGAACTATACAGGTTTGGTATCTACGAACTCGTAATGACCTGCCATTATAAAAACTATTGTGATATTGCACTTTTTTTTTGCAATTTTACCACACTTGGAATTTTGTTCCCGTTTTGCAGTACACGATATGTTAAAACCAATGGTGTTATTCAAAAGTACAACTTGTCCCGGAAAAAACAAGCCCTCACATGGCGATATTGACAAAAAAATAAAAAAAGTTATGGCTCTGGAAATAAAGGGAGAAATAAACAAAAACGCAAAAATCCAAAAGGTGGTAAAGGGGTTAAGGCTATGTTCACGCATATTTTCAGTCCGAGTGAAAAAATGGACTGCACTAGGAACAAGATTATTCAATGGGGCAGTGCAGATGAGTGATTTTCATGAACTTAATCTTAGGCTATGTGCATACGATGCGGAAATGCTCTGGATTTTTTCCTGAGCGATTCTGCATCTCCCTGGCAGAAAAAACGCATGGGGATTGTACATGCGTTTTTCCTGCCAGGGACAAGCGGAAGTGAAGCGTTTTTCACATGCATTTCCGCATGCGGGATGTCAAGCGCTTTCCAAGCGATTTTAGCATCACTTGAACTTGGTCACACTATATAAATCCATGCCGTTTGCATGGATTTATATAGTGTGACTGAAAGAATGGTAAAAAATAAAAAATGAATATTATACTTACCTTCTGATGGCCCTTGGTGTCTTTATCCGATGCATCTTGGTTTGCCGGCAGCTCAGGGTACACTAAAGGACCTGCCGACGTCAGATGTCGCGTGACCCAGTAACATGACTAAATGACGTCAGCGCAGGTCCTTGAGTCCACCGCGATCTGCCAGCAAGACAAGCACACCGGGGGCCATCAGAAGGTAAGTATAATGTTTATTTTTATATTTTTTTATTTATTTTTTACAGGTACTATGGTACCCGGGTCCGGAGGAGTCTCCTCTCCTCCAGACCTGGGTACCATCCGCACATTGAAACGCATGGAATGCGCATGTGCACATGTAGTGATGCGGATTCCATGAATTCCAATGCAAGTCAATGGCGGCGAAAACGCAGCGCTTCCGCAAAATAATTGGTAGTACTGTGTATTTTTCAGCAATGACAATCAGCAGCGGAAATTTCCGCAGCATGTGCACAGCACATGCGGATTATCATTGGGAAACATGGCAGACCGTCTACCAAGCGTTTTTTTAGCGGAATTGCCGCTGCGTAAATGCTTAAAAACCGCATCGTGGGCACACAGCCTAAGTGTGAAAAAAGAGTCACAGGTGCACTACTTTCGGATTTGGAAGATGTCAAATGAGACTCACCCATTCAAGTCTATGGGTCCACAAAAAAATAAATTGGATGCCATAGAGAGCATCTGGTTTGTTTTTGTTTTTTTACAGATACATTTTTCTATGTTAAAAAATTGCAATGTAAATGGTCTGGTAAATTTTTAATCATTCTTGCTGCTGTAAAAAGCAGATTGCATACGGATGACAAGTGAGGAAATAAAAAAACAAAACAGTTTTCGGACAATTTTTTATATGCTCGTGTGAATCTGGCCTGAGAAAAGAACTAATGGTTCGTTGTGCGAGCCAGAAATAAATATGCAGAAGAGTGACTGGAACGGCGGTGAAAGTGGCAGAAGGGCAACCAGTAAGTATTATAAATACCCTCACTACACAAACTACTGATTGATAACATAGGGGACAATAAAAAAAAACTGCCAAAATTAACAACGTTTCAGAGATTTAAGTGGGCAAAGAGTAAGGAATGATATAATAAAAATATTCTGTCCGTTCTGCAAAGCCTCACTGTTACCAGAAGTAATAACCTGCCATACTCCAAATCAAATGACGGACATGCAAATATTACCACAAAGGTCAGTAACTGGCCTTATAATTATAACATTCCCTACTTCCCCCCCACCCACTTTTAAAAAAAATCCTCCCAAACCTTTTTAGATGGATTGGCAGCATGTTTTCAATGGAAAAAAAATGAGATATGAATGTGGGATGAGTGAGCCGTAAGATACAAGCCATCTTGGGGCACGTGGCCGGCCATGGTGTGTGCCGGACCCCTGTATAGGGATGAAGAATGAGCGGTTATGTCGTTCTCACCTACTATCCTCCCGCAGATACAAGGCTGGTTTTCTTCGAGTCAAGTACATCTCTGCTTGTATGCGACTCAGTAGTACAGTAAATTTACATATTCATAACCATCTATGGCCACAAATAAAAGCATCCTACAGCCTGAGCTGTGTACACATCACATGCATTGCCTGGCTAGGGGACACTCGGCACTGGATGTCATGACCCCATAATAGGAAAATCAATATCTATAATATTCCCATATAATCCCTAGCAATGACCACGTATCTATCCACAGGGGGCAACTGCATCTACAACTCGCTAAAGTAGGTCTGCCAGAGTTCCGAGCAGCACCAGCAGTGTCTATAGGAGCAGAGCTAATATGGCGCACAAGCCCCCACTATCCGGTGTCTGTGCGGACACAGCAGCAGAGCAGTCCCCGTACACTAAGCCCCCCGGGAACAGTCCATAGCCCCCCGGCGCAGCTCCTCTTACAGACCCGTTACACGCTGGCTTGCAGCACACTGCTCCGTCACTCTACTATTTCCGCCCACGCTACAGAACCACGTGTTAAAGGTTCCGGCACTAAACGTTCCTATGTAGAAAGGGTCTTTTCTGGACACGATTGCTGTCGGAAGCAGGAAAAATGAGCTGTATCTAATGTATATATATATATATATATATATATATATATACATATATATATATATATATATATATATATATATGTATATATATATATATGCCGTGTTCTTATACTTGCTGCATTTTCTGTCTACAGTTAAAAATATACATCTACTTTATGAAAGGCGAGAGGAAGCAATCCCATATTCCTAAAGTGTAGACATTAGCTAATTATTATATGGTGAGGCTGGGGCCAGACTGAGATTAGTATATTATATGGTGGGGCTGGGGCCAGACTGAGATTAGTATATTATATGGTGGGGCTGGGGCCAGACTGAGATTAGTATATTATATGGTGGGGCTGGGGCCAGACTGAGATTAGTATATTATATGGTGAGGCTGGGGCCAGACTGAGATTAGTATATTATATGGTGGGGCTGGGGCCAGACTGAGATTAGTATATTATATGGTGGGGCTGGGGCCAGACTGAGATTAGTATATTATATGGTGAGGCTGGGGCCAGACTGGGATTAGTATATTATATGGTGAGGCTGCGGCCAGACTGGGATTAGTAAATTATATGGTGGGGCTGGGGCCAGACTGGGATTAGTATATTATATGGTGGGGCTGGGGCCAGACTGAGATTAGTATATTATATGGTGAGGCTGGGGCCAGACTGGGATTAGTATATTATATGGTGGGGCTGGGGCCAGACTGGGATTAGTATATTATATGGTGGGGCTGGGGCCAGACTGGGATTAGTATATTATATGGTGGGGCTGGGGCCAGACTGGGATTAGTATATTATATGGTGGGGCTGGGGCCAGACTGAGATTAGTATATTATATGGTGGGGCTGGGGCCAGACTGGGATTAGAATATTATATGGTGAGGCTGCGGCCAGACTGGGATTAGTATATTATATGGTGGGGCTGGGGCCAGACTGGGATTAGTATATTATATGGTGGGGCTGGGGCCAGACTGAGATTAGTATATTATATGGTGAGGCTGCGGCCAGACTGGGATTAGTATATTATATGGTGGGGCTGGGGCCAGACTGAGATTAGTATATTATATGGTGGGGCTGGGGCCAGACTGAGATTAGTATATTATATGGTGGGGCTGGGGCCAGACTGAGATTAGTATATTATATGGTGAGGCTGGGGCCAGACTGGGATTAGAATATTATATGGTGAGGCTGCGGCCAGACTGGGATTAGTATATTATATGGTGGGGCTGGGGCCAGACTGGGATTAGTATATTATATGGTGGGGCTGGGGCCAGACTGAGATTAGTATATTATATGGTGAGGCTGGGGCCAGACTGGGATTAGTATATTATATGGTGGGGCTGGGGCCAGACTGGGATTAGTATATTATATTGTGGGGCTGGGGCCAGACTGGGATTAGTATATTATATGGTGGGGCTGGGGCCAGACTGGGATTAGTATATTATATGGTGGGGCTGGGGCCAGACTGAGATTAGTATATTATATGGTGGGGCTGGGGCCAGACTGGGATTAGAATATTATATGGTGAGGCTGCGGCCAGACTGGGATTAGTATATTATATGGTGGGGCTGGGGCCAGACTGGGATTAGTATATTATATGGTGGGGCTGGGGCCAGACTGAGATTAGTATATTATATGGTGAGGCTGCGGCCAGACTGGGATTAGTATATTATATGGTGGGGCTGGGGCCAGACTGAGATTAGTATATTATATGGTGGGGCTGGGGCCAGACTGAGATTAGAATATTATATGGTGGGGCTGGGGCCAGACTGGGATTAGTATATTATATGGTGGGTCTGGGGCCAGACTGGGATTAGTATATTATATGGTGAGGCTGCGGCCAGACTGGGATTAGTATATTATATGGTGAGGCTACGGCCAGACTGGGATTAGTATATTATATGGTGGGGCTGGGGCCAGACTGGGATTAGTATATTATATGGTGGGGCTGGGGCCAGACTGAGATTAGTATATTATATGGTGGGGCTGGGGCCAGACTGAGATTAGAATATTATATGGTGGGGCTGGGGCCAGACTGGGATTAGTATATTATATGGTGGGTCTGGGGCCAGACTGGGATTAGTATATTATATGGTGGGGCTGGGGCCAGACTGGGATTAGTATATTATATGGTGGGGCTGGGGCCAGACTGGGATTAGTATATTATATGGTGGGGCTGGGGCCAGACTGGGATTAGTATATTATATGGTGGGGCTGGGGCCAGACTGAGATTAGTATATTATATGGTGGGGCTGGGGCCAGACTGGGATTAGAATATTATATGGTGAGGCTGCGGCCAGACTGGGATTAGTATATTATATGGTGGGGCTGGGGCCAGACTGGGATTAGTATATTATATGGTGGGGCTGGGGCCAGACTGAGATTAGTATATTATATGGTGAGGCTGGGGCCAGACTGGGATTAGTATATTATATGGTGGGGCTGGGGCCAGACTGGGATTAGTATATTATATGGTGGGGCTGGGGCCAGACTGGGATTAGTATATTATATGGTGGGGCTGGGGCCAGACTGGGATTAGTATATTATATGGTGGGGCTGGGGCCAGACTGAGATTAGTATATTATATGGTGGGGCTGGGGCCAGACTGGGATTAGAATATTATATGGTGAGGCTGCGGCCAGACTGGGATTAGTATATTATATGGTGGGGCTGGGGCCAGACTGGGATTAGTATATTATATGGTGGGGCTGGGGCCAGACTGAGATTAGTATATTATATGGTGAGGCTGCGGCCAGACTGGGATTAGTATATTATATGGTGGGGCTGGGGCCAGACTGAGATTAGTATATTATATGGTGGGGCTGGGGCCAGACTGAGATTAGAATATTATATGGTGGGGCTGGGGCCAGACTGGGATTAGTATATTATATGGTGGGTCTGGGGCCAGACTGGGATTAGTATATTATATGGTGAGGCTGCGGCCAGACTGGGATTAGTATATTATATGGTGAGGCTGCGGCCAGACTGGGATTAGTATATTATATGGTGGGGCTGGGGCCAGACTGGGATTAGTATATTATATGGTGGGGCTGGGGCCAGACTGAGATTAGTATATTATATGGTGGGGCTGGGGCCAGACTGAGATTAGAATATTATATGGTGGGGCTGGGGCCAGACTGGGATTAGTATATTATATGGTGGGTCTGGGGCCAGACTGGGATTAGTATATTATATGGTGGGGCTGGGGCCAGACTGGGATTAGTATATTATATGGTGGGGCTGGGGCCAGACTGGGATTAGTATATTATATGGTGGGGCTGGGGCCAGACTGGGATTAGTATATTATATGGTGGGGCTGGGGCCAGACTGAGATTAGTATATTATATGGTGGGGCTGGGGCCAAACTGGGATTAGAATATTATATGGTGGGGCTGCGGCCAGACTGGGATTAGTATATTATATGGTGAGGCTGCGGCCAGACTGGGATTAGTATATTATATGGTGGGGCTGGGGCCAGACTGGGATTAGTATATTATATGGTGGGGCTGGGGCCAGACTGAGATTAGTATAATATATGGTGGGGCTGGGGCCAGACTGGGATTAGTATATTATATGGTGGGGCTGGGGCCAGACTGGGATTAGTATATTATATGGTGGGGCTGGGGCCAGACTGGGATTAGTATATTATATGGTGGGGCTGGGGCCAGACTGAGATTAGTATATTATATGGTGAGGCTGCGGCCAGACTGGGATTAGTATATTATATGGTGGGGCTGGGGCCAGACTGAGATTAGTATATTATATGGTGGGGCTGGGGCCAGACTGAGATTAGAATATTATATGGTGGGGCTGGGGCCAGACTGGGATTAGTATATTATATGGTGGGTCTGGGGCCAGACTGGGATTAGTATATTATATGGTGAGGCTGCGGCCAGACTGGGATTAGTATATTATATGGTGAGGCTGCGGTCAGACTGGGATTAGTATATTATATGGTGGGGCTGGGGCCAGACTGAGATTAGTATATTATATGGTGGGGCTGGGGCCAGACTGAGATTAGTATATTATATGGTGAGGCTGGGGCCAGACTGAGATTAGAATATTATATGGTGAGGCTGCGGCCAGACTGGGATTAGTATATTATATGGTGGGGCTGGGGCCAGACTGGGATTAGTATATTATATGGTGGGGCTGGGGCCAGACTGGGATTAGTATATTATATGGTGAGGCTGGGGCCAGACTGGGATTAGTATATTATATGGTGGGGCTGGGGCCAGACTGGGATTAGTATATTATATTGTGGGGCTGGGGCCAGACTGGGATTAGTATATTATATGGTGGGGCTGGGGCCAGACTGGGATTAGTATATTATATGGTGGGGCTGGGGCCAGACTGAGATTAGTATATTATATGGTGGGGCTGGGGCCAGACTGGGATTAGAATATTATATGGTGAGGCTGCGGCCAGACTGGGATTAGTATATTATATGGTGGGGCTGGGGCCAGACTGGGATTAGTATATTATATGGTGGGGCTGGGGCCAGACTGAGATTAGTATATTATATGGTGAGGCTGCGGCCAGACTGGGATTAGTATATTATATGGTGGGGCTGGGGCCAGACTGAGATTAGTATATTATATGGTGGGGCTGGGGCCAGACTGAGATTAGAATATTATATGGTGGGGCTGGGGCCAGACTGGGATTAGTATATTATATGGTGGGTCTGGGGCCAGACTGGGATTAGTATATTATATGGTGAGGCTGCGGCCAGACTGGGATTAGTATATTATATGGTGAGGCTACGGCCAGACTGGGATTAGTATATTATATGGTGGGGCTGGGGCCAGACTGGGATTAGTATATTATATGGTGGGGCTGGGGCCAGACTGAGATTAGTATATTATATGGTGGGGCTGGGGCCAGACTGAGATTAGAATATTATATGGTGGGGCTGGGGCCAGACTGGGATTAGTATATTATATGGTGGGTCTGGGGCCAGACTGGGATTAGTATATTATATGGTGGGGCTGGGGCCAGACTGGGATTAGTATATTATATGGTGGGGCTGGGGCCAGACTGGGATTAGTATATTATATGGTGGGGCTGGGGCCAGACTGGGATTAGTATATTATATGGTGGGGCTGGGGCCAGACTGAGATTAGTATATTATATGGTGGGGCTGGGGCCAGACTGGGATTAGAATATTATATGGTGAGGCTGCGGCCAGACTGGGATTAGTATATTATATGGTGGGGCTGGGGCCAGACTGGGATTAGTATATTATATGGTGGGGCTGGGGCCAGACTGAGATTAGTATATTATATGGTGAGGCTGGGGCCAGACTGGGATTAGTATATTATATGGTGGGGCTGGGGCCAGACTGGGATTAGTATATTATATGGTGGGGCTGGGGCCAGACTGGGATTAGTATATTATATGGTGGGGCTGGGGCCAGACTGGGATTAGTATATTATATGGTGGGGCTGGGGCCAGACTGAGATTAGTATATTATATGGTGGGGCTGGGGCCAGACTGGGATTAGAATATTATATGGTGAGGCTGCGGCCAGACTGGGATTAGTATATTATATGGTGGGGCTGGGGCCAGACTGGGATTAGTATATTATATGGTGGGGCTGGGGCCAGACTGAGATTAGTATATTATATGGTGAGGCTGCGGCCAGACTGGGATTAGTATATTATATGGTGGGGCTGGGGCCAGACTGAGATTAGTATATTATATGGTGGGGCTGGGGCCAGACTGAGATTAGAATATTATATGGTGGGGCTGGGGCCAGACTGGGATTAGTATATTATATGGTGGGTCTGGGGCCAGACTGGGATTAGTATATTATATGGTGAGGCTGCGGCCAGACTGGGATTAGTATATTATATGGTGAGGCTGCGGCCAGACTGGGATTAGTATATTATATGGTGGGGCTGGGGCCAGACTGGGATTAGTATATTATATGGTGGGGCTGGGGCCAGACTGAGATTAGTATATTATATGGTGGGGCTGGGGCCAGACTGAGATTAGAATATTATATGGTGGGGCTGGGGCCAGACTGGGATTAGTATATTATATGGTGGGTCTGGGGCCAGACTGGGATTAGTATATTATATGGTGGGGCTGGGGCCAGACTGGGATTAGTATATTATATGGTGGGGCTGGGGCCAGACTGGGATTAGTATATTATATGGTGGGGCTGGGGCCAGACTGGGATTAGTATATTATATGGTGGGGCTGGGGCCAGACTGAGATTAGTATATTATATGGTGGGGCTGGGGCCAAACTGGGATTAGAATATTATATGGTGGGGCTGCGGCCAGACTGGGATTAGTATATTATATGGTGAGGCTGCGGCCAGACTGGGATTAGTATATTATATGGTGGGGCTGGGGCCAGACTGGGATTAGTATATTATATGGTGGGGCTGGGGCCAGACTGAGATTAGTATAATATATGGTGGGGCTGGGGCCAGACTGGGATTAGTATATTATATGGTGGGGCTGGGGCCAGACTGGGATTAGTATATTATATGGTGGGGCTGGGGCCAGACTGGGATTAGTATATTATATGGTGGGGCTGGGGCCAGACTGAGATTAGTATATTATATGGTGAGGCTGCGGCCAGACTGGGATTAGTATATTATATGGTGGGGCTGGGGCCAGACTGAGATTAGTATATTATATGGTGGGGCTGGGGCCAGACTGAGATTAGAATATTATATGGTGGGGCTGGGGCCAGACTGGGATTAGTATATTATATGGTGGGTCTGGGGCCAGACTGGGATTAGTATATTATATGGTGAGGCTGCGGCCAGACTGGGATTAGTATATTATATGGTGAGGCTGCGGTCAGACTGGGATTAGTATATTATATGGTGGGGCTGGGGCCAGACTGGGATTAGTATATTATATTGTGGGGCTGGGGCCAGACTGAGATTAGTATATTATATGGTGGGGCTGGGGCCAGACTGAGATTAGAATATTATATGGTGGGGCTGGGGCCAGACTGGGATTAGTATATTATATGGTGGGTCTGGGGCCAGACTGGGATTAGTATATTATATGGTGGGGCTGTTGCCAGACTGGGATTAGTATATTATATGGTGGGGCTGGGGCCAGACTGGGATTAGTATATTATATGGTGGGGCTGGGGCCAGACTGGGATTAGTATATTATATGGTGGGGCTGGGGCCAGACTGAGATTAGTATATTATATGGTGGGGCTGGGGCCAAACTGGGATTAGAATATTATATGGTGGGGCTGCGGCCAGACTGGGATTAGTATATTATATGGTGAGGCTGCGGCCAGACTGGGATTAGTATATTATATGGTGGGGCTGGGGCCAGACTGGGATTAGTATATTATATGGTGGGGCTGGGGCCAGACTGAGATTAGTATAATATATGGTGGGGCTGGGGCCAGACTGGGATTAGTATATTATATGGTGGGGCTGGGGCCAGACTGGGATTAGTATATTATATGGTGGGGCTGGGGCCAGACTGAGATTAGTATATTATATGGTGGGGCTGGGGCCAGACTGGGATTAGTATATTATATGGTGGGTCTGGGGCCAGACTGGGATTAGAATATTATATGGTGGGGCTGGGGCCAGACTGAGATTAGAATATTATATGGTGGGGCTGGGGCCAGACTGGGATTAGTAAATTATATGGTGGGTCTGGGGCCAGACTGGGATTAGTATATTATATGGTGGGGCTGGGGCCAGACTGGGATTAGTATATTATATGGTGGGGCTGGGGCCAGACTGGGATTAGTATATTATATGGTGGGGCTGGGGCCAGACTGAGATTAGTATATTATATGGTGAGGCTGGGGCCAGACTGGGATTAGTATATTATATGGTGGGGCTGGGGCCAGACTGGGATTAGTATATTATATGGTGGGGCTGGGGCCAGACTGGGATTAGTATATTATATGGTGGGGCTGGGGCCAGACTGGGATTAGTATATTATATGGTGGGGCTGGGGCCAGACTGAGATTAGTATATTATATGGTGGGGCTGGGGCCAGACTGGGATTAGAATATTATATGGTGAGGCTGCGGCCAGACTGGGATTAGTATATTATATGGTGGGGCTGGGGCCAGACTGGGATTAGTATATTATATGGTGGGGCTGGGGCCAGACTGAGATTAGTATATTATATGGTGAGGCTGCGGCCAGACTGGGATTAGTATATTATATGGTGGGGCTGGGGCCAGACTGAGATTAGTATATTATATGGTGGGGCTGGGGCCAGACTGAGATTAGAATATTATATGGTGGGGCTGGGGCCAGACTGGGATTAGTATATTATATGGTGGGTCTGGGGCCAGACTGGGATTAGTATATTATATGGTGAGGCTGCGGCCAGACTGGGATTAGTATATTATATGGTGAGGCTGCGGCCAGACTGGGATTAGTATATTATATGGTGGGGCTGGGGCCAGACTGGGATTAGTATATTATATGGTGGGGCTGGGGCCAGACTGAGATTAGTATATTATATGGTGGGGCTGGGGCCAGACTGAGATTAGAATATTATATGGTGGGGCTGGGGCCAGACTGGGATTAGTATATTATATGGTGGGTCTGGGGCCAGACTGGGATTAGTATATTATATGGTGGGGCTGGGGCCAGACTGGGATTAGTATATTATATGGTGGGGCTGGGGCCAGACTGGGATTAGTATATTATATGGTGGGGCTGGGGCCAGACTGGGATTAGTATATTATATGGTGGGGCTGGGGCCAGACTGAGATTAGTATATTATATGGTGGGGCTGGGGCCAAACTGGGATTAGAATATTATATGGTGGGGCTGCGGCCAGACTGGGATTAGTATATTATATGGTGAGGCTGCGGCCAGACTGGGATTAGTATATTATATGGTGGGGCTGGGGCCAGACTGGGATTAGTATATTATATGGTGGGGCTGGGGCCAGACTGAGATTAGTATAATATATGGTGGGGCTGGGGCCAGACTGGGATTAGTATATTATATGGTGGGGCTGGGGCCAGACTGGGATTAGTATATTATATGGTGGGGCTGGGGCCAGACTGGGATTAGTATATTATATGGTGGGGCTGGGGCCAGACTAAGATTAGTATATTATATGGTGAGGCTGCGGCCAGACTGGGATTAGTATATTATATGGTGGGGCTGGGGCCAGACTGAGATTAGTATATTATATGGTGGGGCTGGGGCCAGACTGAGATTAGAATATTATATGGTGGGGCTGGGGCCAGACTGGGATTAGTATATTATATGGTGGGTCTGGGGCCAGACTGGGATTAGTATATTATATGGTGAGGCTGCGGCCAGACTGGGATTAGTATATTATATGGTGAGGCTGCGGTCAGACTGGGATTAGTATATTATATGGTGGGGCTGGGGCCAGACTGGGATTAGTATATTATATTGTGGGGCTGGGGCCAGACTGAGATTAGTATATTATATGGTGGGGCTGGGGCCAGACTGAGATTAGAATATTATATGGTGGGGCTGGGGCCAGACTGGGATTAGTATATTATATGGTGGGTCTGGGGCCAGACTGGGATTAGTATATTATATGGTGGGGCTGTTGCCAGACTGGGATTAGTATATTATATGGTGGGGCTGGGGCCAGACTGGGATTAGTATATTATATGGTGGGGCTGGGGCCAGACTGGGATTAGTATATTATATGGTGGGGCTGGGGCCAGACTGAGATTAGTATATTATATGGTGGGGCTGGGGCCAAACTTTGATTAGAATATTATATGGTGGGGCTGCGGCCAGACTGGGATTAGTATATTATATGGTGAGGCTGCGGCCAGACTGGGATTAGTATATTATATGGTGGGGCTGGGGCCAGACTGGGATTAGTATATTATATGGTGGGGCTGGGGCCAGACTGAGATTAGTATAATATATGGTGGGGCTGGGGCCAGACTGGGATTAGTATATTATATGGTGGGGCTGGGGCCAGACTGGGATTAGTATATTATATGGTGGGGCTGGGGCCAGACTGAGATTAGTATATTATATGGTGGGGCTGGGGCCAGACTGGGATTAGTATATTATATGGTGGGTCTGGGGCCAGACTGGGATTAGAATATTATATGGTGGGGCTGGGGCCAGACTGAGATTAGAATATTATATGGTGGGGCTGGGGCCAGACTGGGATTAGTAAATTATATGGTGGGTCTGGGGCCAGACTGGGATTAGTATATTATATGGTGGGGCTGGGGCCAGACTGGGATTAGTATATTATATGGTGGGGCTGGGGCCAGACTGGGATTAGTATATTATATGGTGGGGCTGGGGCCAGACTGGGATTAGTATATTATATGGTGGGGCTGGGGCCACACTGAGATTAGTATATTATATGGTGGGGCTGGGGCCAGACTGGGATTAGAATATTATATGGTGAGGCTGCGGCCAGACTGGGATTAGTATATTATATGGTGGGGCTGGGGCCAGACTGGGATTAGTATATTATATGGTGGGGCTGGGGCCAGACTGAGATTAGTATATTATATGGTGAGGCTGGGGCCAGACTGGGATTAGTATATTATATGGTGGGGCTGGGGCCAGACTGGGATTAGTATATTATATGGTGGGGCTGGGGCCAGACTGGGATTAGTATATTATATGGTGGGGCTGGGGCCAGACTGGGATTAGTATATTATATGGTGGGGCTGGGGCCAGACTGAGATTAGTATATTATATGGTGGGGCTGGGGCCAGACTGGGATTAGAATATTATATGGTGAGGCTGCGGCCAGACTGGGATTAGTATATTATATGGTGGGGCTGGGGCCAGACTGGGATTAGTATATTATATGGTGGGGCTGGGGCCAGACTGAGATTAGTATATTATATGGTGAGGCTGCGGCCAGACTGGGATTAGTATATTATATGGTGGGGCTGGGGCCAGACTGAGATTAGAATATTATATGGTGGGGCTGGGGCCAGACTGGGATTAGTATATTATATGGTGGGTCTGGGGCCAGACTGGGATTAGTATATTATATGGTGAGGCTGCGGCCAGACTGGGATTAGTATATTATATGGTGAGGCTGCGGCCAGACTGGGATTAGTATATTATATGGTGGGGCTGGGGCCAGACTGGGATTAGTATATTATATGGTGGGGCTGGGGCCAGACTGAGATTAGTATATTATATGGTGGGGCTGGGGCCAGACTGAGATTAGAATATTATATGGTGGGGCTGGGGCCAGACTGGGATTAGTATATTATATGGTGGGTCTGGGGCCAGACTGGGATTAGTATATTATATGGTGGGGCTGGGGCCAGACTGGGATTAGTATATTATATGGTGGGGCTGGGGCCAGACTGGGATTAGTATATTATATGGTGGGGCTGGGGCCAGACTGGGATTAGTATATTATATGGTGGGGCTGGGGCCAGACTGAGATTAGTATATTATATGGTGGGGCTGGGGCCAAACTGGGATTAGAATATTATATGGTGGGGCTGCGGCCAGACTGGGATTAGTATATTATATGGTGAGGCTGCGGCCAGACTGGGATTAGTATATTATATGGTGGGGCTGGGGCCAGACTGGGATTAGTATATTATATGGTGGGGCTGGGGCCAGACTGAGATTAGTATATTATATGGTGGGGCTGGGGCCAGACTGGGATTAGTATATTATATGGTGGGGCTGGGGCCAGACTGGGATTAGTATATTATATGGTGGGGCTGGGGCCAGACTGAGATTAGTATATTATATGGTGGGGCTGGGGCCAGACTGGGATTAGTATATTATATGGTGGGTCTGGGGCCAGACTGGGATTAGAATATTATATGGTGGGGCTGCGGCCAGACTGGGATTAGTATATTATATGGTGAGGCTGCGGCCAGACTGGGATTAGTATATTATATGGTGGGGCTGGGGCCAGACTGGGATTAGTATATTATATGGTGGGGCTGGGGCCAGACTGGGATTAGTATATTATATGGTGAGGCTGCGGCCAGACTGGGATTAGTATATTATATGGTGAGGCTGCGACCAGACTGGGATTAGTATATTATATGGTGGGGCTGCGGCCAGACTGGGATTAGTATATTATATGGTGGGGCTGCGGCCAGACTGGGATTAGTATATTATATGGTGAGGCTGCGGCCAGACTGGGATTAGTATATTATATGGTGGGGCTGGGGCCAGACTGGGATTAGTATATTATATGGTGAGGCTGCGGCCAGACTGGGATTAGTATATTATATGGTGAGGCTGCGGCCAGACTGGGATTAGTATATTATATGGTGGGGCTGGGGCCAGACTGGGATTAGTATATTATATGGTGGGTCTGGGGCCAGACTGGGATTAGTATATTATATGGTGGGTCTGGGGCCAGACTGGGATTAGTATATTATATGATGGGGCTGGGGCCAGACTGGGATTAGTATATTATATGGTGGGTCTGGGGCCAGACTGGGATTAGAATATTATGTGGTGAGGCTGCGGCCAGACTGGGATTAGTATATTATATGGTGGGGCTGGGGCCAGACTGGGATTAGTATATTATATGGTGGGGCTGGGGCCAGACTGGGATTAGTATATTATATGGTGGGTCTGGGGCCAGACTGGGATTAGAATATTATATGGTGAGGCTGCGGCCAGACTGGGATTAGTATATTATATGGTGGGTCTGGGGCCAGACTGGGATTAGAATATTATATGGTGAGGCTGCGGCCAGACTGGGATTAGTATATTATATGGTGGGGCTGGGGCCAGACTGGGATTAGTATATTATATGGTGGGGCTGGGGCCAGACTGGGATTAGTATATTATATGGTGGGGCTGCGGCCAGACTGGGATTAGTATATTATATGGTGGGGCTGGGGCCAGACTGGGATTAGTATATTATATGGTGAGGCTGCGGCCAGACTGGAATTAGTATATTATATGGTGGGGCTGGGGCCAGACTGGGATTAGTATATTATATGGTGGGTATGGGGCCAGACTGGGATTAGTATATTATATGGTGAGGCTGCGGCCAGACTGGGATTAGTATATTATATGGTGGGGCTGGGGCCAGACTGGGATTAGTATATTATATGGTGGTGCTGCGGCCAGACTGGGATTAGTATATTATATGGTGGGGCTGGGGCCAGACTGGGATTAGTATATTATATGGTGAGGCTGCGGCCAGACTGGGATTAGTATATTATATGGTGGGGCTGGGGCCAGACTGGGATTAGTATATTATATGGTGGGTATGGGGCCAGACTGGGATTAGTATATTATATGGTGAGGCTGCGGCCAGACTGGGATTAGTATATTATATGGTGGGGCTGGGGCCAGACTGGGATTAGTATATTATATGGTGGGGCTGGGGCCAGACTGGGATTAGTATATTATATGGTGGGGCTGGGGCCAGACTGGGATTAGTATATTATATGGTGGGGCTGGGGCCAGACTGAGATTAGTATATTATATGGTGGGGCTGAGGCCAGACTGGGATTAGTATATTATATGGTGGGGCTAGGGCCAGACTGGGATTAGTATATTATATGGTGGGGCTGGGGCCAGACTGGGATTAGTATATTATATGGTGGGGCTGGGGCCAGACTGGGATTAGTATATTATATGGTGGGGCTGGGGCCAGACTGAGATTAGTATATTATATGGTGGGGCTGGAGCCAGACTGGGATTAGTATATTATATGGTGGGGCTAGGGCGAGACTGGGATTAGTATATTATATGGTGAGGCTGGGGCCAGACTGAGATTAGTATATTATATGGTGGGGCTGAGGCCAGACTGGGATTAGTATATTATATGGTGGGGCTGGGGCCAGACTGAGATTAGTATATTATATGGTGGGGCTGGAGCCAGACTGGGATTAGTATATTATATGGTGGGGCTGGGGCCAGACTGGGATTAGTATATTATATGGTGGGGCTGGGGCCAGACTGAGATTAGTATATTATATGGTGGGGCTGAGGCCAGACTGGGATTAGTATATTATATGGTGGGGCTGGGGCCAGACTGGGACTGAAATTCTGCCCTGGTATTTGCACACAGGCCCATGCAGCCTTCCACTTCTCTTGTGTGGAGTCAAGAATAAGACCTCATTCAGGCATCCATTTTTCTGACGTACGTGAAAAACTGACCTATTATTTTGATCAGTGTGGTTTTATTTTTCCTTGTACGTGGAGTAAAAAAAAAATTTCTTCACCTTCTATGTGACAGGCTGTGAAAAACAGACCACTTCTGAGTACAGTCCTATTTTTCATTTGCTTTGCCGATTCTGATTGGATACTTGGATTAAAATCAAATAGGTCTCTGCGATTTTGCACGGACCACGTAAAATCACAGACATGTGAATGGCCCCATAGACTGTTACAGGTACGAGTGCTATCCATGAAAAACAGATAGCACTCGTACGCAAAAATCTGACGTCTGAATGAGGCCTTAATGCTATACGAATTTTTTCTCAATACGCCTTCCAACAGCATTGGAGGATGTTGTCCATGCCCTATTGGGGGACAGGAACATAGAGAGTTTAAAAGCCTCTCCTCACCGTCAATCCCCAGTGTTTTCCTGTCCTGTCCCTCTGCAAGACATCTCACAATTTTGGACTTTTCAGAGCCCGTCAAATCTCTCTTCTGACCCATTTTGCCAAAGGAAAGGAAGTTACCTAATAATTAAGCACACCTTATATAGGGTGTTGATGTCATTAGTCAACACCCCTCCTCATTACAGTGATACACATCACCAGATTTACTTAATTGGTGGTTGGTTCTCAAGCCTATGCAGCTTGGAGTAGGACAACATGTATAAAAAGTATCATGGTATCATGTGATCAAAATACTAATTTGCCTAATAATTCTGCACACAGTGTATGGTGGGGCTGGGGCCAGACTGGGATTAGTATATTATAAGGTGGGGCTGGGGCTAGACTGGGATTAGTATATTATATGATGAGGCTGGGGCCAGACTGGGATTAGTATATTATATGGTGGGGCTGGGGCCAGACTGAGAGTAGTATATTATATGATGGGGCTGGGGGCCAGACTGGGATTAGTATATTATATGGTGGGGCTGGGGCCAGACTGGGATTAGTATATTATATGGTGGGGCTGGGGCCAGACTAGGATTAGTATATTATATGGTGGGGCAGGGGCCAGATTGGGATTAGTATATTATATGGGGGGGCTGAGGCCAGACTGGGATTAGTATATTATATGGTGGGGCTGGGGCCAGACTGGGATTAGTATATTATATGGTGGGGCTAGGGCGAGACTGGGATTAGTATATTATATGGTGGGGCTGGGGCCAGACTTGGATTAGTATATTATATGGTGGGGCTTGGGCCAGACTGGGATCAGTATATTATATGGTGGGGCTGGGGCCAGACTGGGATTAGTATATTATATGGTGGGGCTGGGGCCAGACTGGGATTAGTATATTATATGGTGGGGCTGCGGCCAGACTGGGATTAGTATATTATATGATGGGGCTGGGGCCAGACTGAGATTAGTATATTATATGGTGGGGCTGGGGCCAGACTGGGACTGAAATTCTGCCCTGGTATTTGCACACAGGCCCATGCAGCCTTCCACTTCTCTTGTGTGGAGTCAAGAATAAGACCTCATTCAGGCATCCATTTTTCTGACGTACGTGAAAAACTGACCTATTATTTTGATCAGTGTGGTTTTATTTTTCCTTGTACGTGGAGTAAAAAAAAAATTTCTTCACCTTCTATGTGACAGGCTGTGAAAAACAGACCACTTCTGAGTACAGTCCTATTTTTCATTTGCTTTGCCGATTCTGATTGGATACTTGGATTAAAATCAAATAGGTATCTGCGATTTTGCACGGACCACGTAAAATCACAGACATGTGAATGGCCCCATAGACTGTTACAGGTACGAGTGCTATCCATGAAAAACAGATAGCACTCGTACGCAAAAATCTGACGTCTGAATGAGGCCTTAATGCTATACGAATTTTTTCTCAATACGCCTTCCAACAGCATTGGAGGATGTTGTCCATGCCCTATTGGGGGACAGGAACATAGAGAGTTTAAAAGCCTCTCCTCACCGTCAATCCCCAGTGTTTTCCTGTCCCCCTTGGGGGTGGTCTCTATGGACGGTAGTAGCTCAGCCTCTGATGATTTTGAGGAATTGGCATCCGTAGGGCCTGCCAAAAAAGTAGAAACCAGTAGATATTATTTTTCCTCGGACAACTTAGAGGAACTACTGGACACAGTTAGAGGCACTATGGGGCTGGAGGAAGTGGAGGTTCCCTGTTCTGTTCAGGACGAGATGTTTAGGGGCCTTAAATCAAAAAAGCAGACTGGTTTTCCAGTCCATGAGGTAATTAGGGATCTCATCTGACAGGAATGGGAATCCCCGGAAATTCGTCTCACCACCCCTTCGGAATTAAAACATAGGTTTCCGTTAGAGGGTGAAGGATTTGAGTGGGAAGTCCCTAAGGTGGACATCCAGGTGGCTAGGCTAGTGAGGAAAACCTCACTTCCCTTTGAGGACTCTTACCAATTAAAGGATCCTTTGGACCGCAAAATGGAAAGCGTCCTTAAAAAATCATGGGAAACCTCCTCTGCCTCTCTCAAAGTCAATGTTTCCTCGACTTGTGTGGCCAGATCCCTCTTCAAATGGATGACCCAACTGGAGGAACATCTGTCTCAGGGCACGTCCAGGGCAGACCTGCTTGACTCCATCCCTCTCCTTCAAAAAGCCACAGGTTTCTTAGCGGACGCCTCAGCTGAGTCAGTCCGGATCACTGCCAGAGCAGCTGTCCTGTCCAATACTGCTCGCTGTGCACTATGGCTCAAAACATGGAGTGGGGACGTCACCTCTAAAGTTAAGCTCTGTTCCATTCCATTCCACGGAAAATATGTATTTGGCCCAGCCCTAGATGAAATCCTGGAAAAGGCCTCGGACAGGAAGAAAACCCTTCCCGAACAGAAGCAGGTTAAGAAACGTTCGTTTCGGCCTTCCCAAAGTCACCCCTCATAGTATAGAGGAAAGGGAAAATCTGGGCGCTGGAGCTATCCTAAACGCGGCAAGGGCCGCAACATCCTTGCACCCCAGCAACAACACCAGCTGCAGGATAGGCAATGACTTGGTCCATGAAGGGGGCGTCTTTCGAATTTCTTTCCCCAGTGGCGGGCAATATCTTCCTGCCAGTGGATCCTCAATACCATTGAGGAGGGTCTTCTATTAGAATTCGAGAGTCACCCCCCTCAGATCCTGAGGGTCACGTCCCTTCCTTCTCATGGGGCTCAGGAACTCCTATCGGTCGCCCTAAAAAACCTTCTGAATTCGGGTGTCTCTGGTCCCCCCTGACCGGGAGGGGACGGGTCACTACTCAAAAATATTCCTAATACGGAAACCATCTGGGACCCCACGCATCATATTCTACCTGAAGTCCCTAAACCATTACATCAAATACAGACGATTCAAGATGGAGTCCATAAAATCAACTATTCCCCTAATAGGAAAAGACTTCGTCATGGCGACCATAGATTTAAAAGATGCATACTACCATTTGCCAATTCATCCGTCCCACAGGAAGTTCCTGTGGTTTGCAGTCCTCAGGGACAATATAACAGTTCACTACCAGTACAACGTACTGCCCTTCGGCATCTCTTCAGCACCCCGGGTGTTTACAAAGATTATGGCAGAAGTCATTGCACTCATCCAGAAACAGGGCGTCTGCATAATTGCATACTTGGACAACATGTTGATTGTTGCTGTTAGAACCTTGCTCTTAGGTTTTTTTTTTCCTTTGCTGGTCACATGACCTTGTTGGCCTATTTAAGCCTGCTCCGCCCTTCTGGCTTTGCTGGACTTCATTGTATAACTACTTTCTAGCTAGCCTGTGCTCTGTATCTTACTCTGTTAGTTTGCTTGGTCTACGGACCTCTATGTTCTATATATTTTGTTTGTTCGTCTGTCTGCTACTATTTCTGTTAGGAGGTGTCCCATATTCCTCCCAGTCCTTAGTACTTGTAGGGATTCCTTCCCCACATCTATAGGTCTCCGTACAGACTAGTGTGGCACCCCAGGGATCTGGTTTCCACAGTAACAGCAATGTTATGTCTGAGAGCAGGTGGGAGGTCTCTTGGTCAGGAATCCTATGCATGCCACACCTCCTGCCCAGTCCTGGGAGGGGAAGGACTTCCCCTATATAAACCTAGGGCTGAGGCAGGGTTAGTGAGTAGAGAAGAAGTAGAGACAGAGAAAAGAAGCAAATATAGGAACAGAACATCAGGAGCTCTGTGGGAGCAGTGTTACAAGGAGTCAGGGGCTGGCAGCTGCAGAGCTCGCCCTGACTGAGAAGATTTCTTACCGGACCCGGAGTCCGAGGCTGTGGGGACTAACTCCTACCCAGCAGCAGAATCCGTCAGGCAGGGGATTCCAGGTCCTCTGGCCAAGAAACCCGAAGGCACGGTCACACGCATGGGACCAGCACCGCCGTCGTGGAGCGGAAGCTACTAGAAGGCCCCGAGTCACCGGCCATACGGGTGAGCACCACACGGTACACTCAGGGACGTGGGCTACTTATACCCGCCTCTAGCAAGGTAGCCAGAAGAGTACAGTTAGTTTGGGAGGCCTACAACTCCGCCTGGCCAGGGGAGATCCCATCTGCTCAAGGACTGACCAGGCCCCAATCGCTAGCCAGTACTCCGGGAGGGTCTATCTTTGTCACCAGTAAAGACCCTGAACTACACCGTACCGTCTCCGAGTGGTTCCTGCTACCCCCATCATCCACGTCGGCTGCCCTGAGGCCATACCCCTCCCGTTGGGGGTTATACTATCACGCTGCACAATCCTACCACCGGCCTCAGCGGTCTGCCCTGCAGCAGCAGCTCCTTAGCTGTACTCAACGGGTGGCGTAGTCGTCCAACATCTACCGCTGATACATCGCCGCTCAGTTTGACTCCCTGGGCACGGACCGGGTCACCGCCACGAGACTACAACCCTCAACAGATCCGGCTCCGGGTAAGCTCCCGCGTGCGCAACGCAGCGCGACACAGGCCCAGGGGCGCGTCAACTTTTGGCGTAGTCGGCAGGATTTCGTGCCCGCAACCACCGGGTACTGCGTGCCTGAAAGAGACTGTTCAAACTTACCTGTGGTGAAGATTCCCGCCATCTGGCGCCATCTTCAGCCTTCTTCCCGCCATCGGTGAAGATTCCCGCCATCCGGCGCCATTTTCAGCCTTCTTCCCGCCTTCCGTGGAGTTTTCCCGCCGTTGGACGCCATCTTGAAGACGTCGCGCGGGAAGAAGAGGGGCGTGGACTCCGAAAGCGCGCGAGAACTGTAGCCCCGCCTCACGTCCGGACGTCGCGTAAGGTCCTGGAAGGAGCCCAGCAGACGCCGACGTCACAGGAGCGCGACGGAAGGTCCTCAACCCTGACGATCTACTGCGGAGCCGCGGCCTACGGAAGAGGATCATCGCAAGGTAGGCCACGGTCCACTAGGGGGGAGGAGGATGTCGGATACGGAGGAGAGCTTCACTGCCTCAACCCCCGCCAGCGCCATCGCTGCTGCAGTCATGCCTTTCACCATGCCCTATATCCCGGGAGCGGCCTGGCTACCCCAGTACTCAGGGGAGTCACATACCCTGCATGACTTTAGAGAAAAGCTGGATAGTCTCTTCCAGGTGTACCCCCTCACAGAAGAGCAAAAAGTGAGCATCCTGGTGGCCCAATTAACTGGGGCAGCCCGAAGGGAGGTAAAGTCCTGGCCACCTGGGGGGAGGACTGTCGCAGGGATACTAACCCGGCTGAGGGACACCTTTGATACCCGCACCTCAGCTGAGATCAAGCTTAGATTCTACGGGTGCAAACAGCGGGCACATGAGAGTATAAGGGACTATGCCCTGAACCTACAAGAGGCCCTGAGAGCCATTAAGCAGACCGACCCTGACGGCGTGGGAGACGAGGACAGGCTGTTGACTGAACAATTTATAGAGGGTTTATATTGCAATGCCCACCGAACCCAGTTGCGGGCAATGGCCTTACAGGACCCTCATCTGGGATTTGCACAGTTCAAGGACAGAGCCATCCGGGTGCTCCGAGAACCGGCACCAGGTGGCGTTGTGACCCACAGACGCCCCACTACTACTTACCACCAGGAGGCGGCGCCCTTGTCGGCAGGGCCTGTGGGAGCTGATGCGCAGGCTTTGAGCAATGACCCGGCTCCAGACCTGCACCATCAGGTCCAAGAGCTAGCTAAAAGCGTTGCTGCGCTAACCCGAACTGTGCAGTCTTTACAGGTTTCTACTCCAGGGAAGATCCAGCTGGCATCCGGACCGGAGGACATCCCGTGGCGTCGACCAAGGAGGACCCCACCGGCCAGAGGAAGACCCAGCGACCGATACAACGAGGACGGACGACCCATCTGCCGCCGCTGTAATCAACCCGGACATATGGCAAGGTACTGTCCTTTAAACTGGCACAACCTAGGGTAGAGGGCCAACCCCTAGGAAAAAGATCATCAGGCCCATCGAACTGGCGCGACAAATATGTGGGAGGACGTCCAGTCTTGCCTGTGGTACTGGATGGCATTCCTATGAGTGCCCTACTGGACACCGGGTCACAGGTCACCACCATCCCGTACGTGCTCTTCAAGCAGTACTGGAATGACTCGGATATTACCCGCTACCCTGACGACGACTTGAGTATCATCGCCAGCAATGGTCAGCCCGTGCCACAGATCGGATTTAAAGAGGTGACCATTAAAATTGGTAGAGTTGAACTGGCAGCACAGGGACTGATCATTGTAGACATTGACAAACATGAGAGTCACCCAAAGATAACTCTAGGAACTAATGTAATTGAAAATTGTCTTGCAGAGGTGATTTTCCTTTTACAGCAGGTTGCCAAGAACGCCAGCTCCGGCGAGCAGCGAGTGCTCCAAAAAGAGATCCGGGCACTGATGCGACGGCAACAGGTGGAACTCTCCGGCGGTGAGATTGGTAGCGTGAGAATGTGTGACCCTTTCCCTATTGCCATGCCCCCAAAAAGTGAAATGATGATTTGGTGCCGGGCAGCTATTGGTCTGAGAGGTAGAGATTACCAGGCAATGGTAGAACCAGTTTACTCAGACAGTAGGCCCACCATCTTGACAGCACGGGTGGTGGTTAATGTACGCCATGGGAGGGTGCCCGTTCGCATAATCAATATCGGGAAGAGGGAAGTGTACCTGCCCCGGTATGCCACGCTAGCCAAATTATATACCATTAACCAAAATGCTATACAATCTGTGGAACCCTTGCCTCCATCTCACCCGGAGGAAGGTAACGGCTCTAAGAAAACAATGGAGGACTGGTGTCAGCAACTACATTTGGGTACTGACTCCACTCCCTCACACCAGAAACAGGGAGTCTATCGGGTGGTTCAAGAGTACGAGAGAGTGTTTAGTAAACACCCGTTAGACTTTGGGCGAGTCAAGGGGGTAGAACACCACATCCCCACGGGAGACCATCCTCCCATAAAAGAGAGGTATCGACCCGTACCCCCTGCACACTACCAACACGCCAAGGGGATGCTTAGAGACATGAAGGAGGCTGGGGTGATCAGGGATAGCTGTAGCCCCTGGGCAGCTCCACTAGTCTTAGTCAAAAAGAAAGACAACACCATGAGGATGTGTGTAGATTACCGGAAAATCAACCGTATCACACACAAGGATGCGTACCCCTTACCAAGGATAGAGGAGTCTTTGGCTGCTTTAAGATCTGCTAACTTCTTCTCTACCTTGGATCTCACTAGTGGGTACTGGCAGGTTCCTGTAGCAGAGGCGGACCGGGAGAACACCGCATTCACCACCCCGATGGGACTTAGCGAGTTTACCTGCATGCCGTTCGGACTCTGCAACGCACCAGGAACCTTCCAACGATTAATGGAGTGCTGTCTGGGCCACAGAAACTTCGAGACGGTCCTGTTGTACCTGGACGATGTCATCGTATATTCTAAGACTTATGAGGACCACCTGAAACACCTGGCGGAAGTGTTCGAAGCTCTGGCAAGCTACGGCCTAAAGGTGAAACCCTCCAAGTGTCACCTCCTGAAACCAAAGGTGCAGTACCTGGGACACGTGGTGAGCGCTGACGGAGTGGCTCCCGACCCTGATAAGATCACCGCAATTAAGGAATGGCCAAGTCCCTCCAGTGTAAAGGAAGTGCGGCAGTTCCTCGGGTTGGTAGGCTACTACCGCAGGTTCATCCCCGGTTTCACCAAAAAGGCAGCTCCTATGCAGGACCTCCTGATAGGCCAGTCCCGGAAGGCCAAGAACCAGAAGCCGCCCTTCAGATGGGAGAAGTTGGAAGAAGAGTCCTTCCGCCAGCTGAAGATGGCCCTCACGGGGGATGAAATCCTGGCGTACCCGGATTACAGCCAGCCCTTATAATAATAATAATAATAATAATAATAATAGTTTATTTTTATAGCGCCAACATATTCCGCAGCACTTTACAAATTTTAGGGGGGACTTATACAGACAATACAGAATAAGCATATCTCATATCGAACGGAGTGAGGGCCCTGCTCGCGAGCTTACAGTCTATGAGGAAGTGGGGGAGATACAAAAGGTAAAAAGTACATATATTGTATAATGCAGCCTTGATATACTGAATAGGATAAATAATAATACATGGACTGGTCGCCAGCCAGTATGCCCTTTATCCTCTACACCGACGCAAGTAACATCGGGCTAGGAGCCGTGCTGTCCCAGATCCAGCAGGGGAAAGAGCGAGTAATCGCTTACGCCAGCCGAAAACTGCGACCCACCGAAAGAAACCCTGAGAATTACAGCTCATTTAAGCTAGAGTTCCTGGCAGTGGTGTGGGCAGTCACCGAACGCTTTAAACACTACCTCGCTTCTTCCCGGTTCGTCGTGTACACGGATAACAACCCGTTGACACACCTGGACACGGCAAGACTCGGTGCCCTAGAGCAGAGATGGATGGCCCGCCTGTCCAACTACGAGTTCACCATCAAATACCGGGCAGGACGCTCCAATACCAACGCGGACGCCCTGTCCAGGATGCCAAACCTACCGGACGTAGGAGAAGATCCAGAGGGACTGGAAGAAGTCGAACTCCCCGCGTTTCACCGTCATGGGACTATCCAGTATTCCCATCGGGTAAGGAGTAAGCAAGGCGCTACGCTTAACCCCTTACCTCACTACAACTGGGCGGAAACGCAAGACAGTGACCCTGCTGTCCGGCTGGTGAAGGAGATGCTGACTCAGCCAGAGGCTCGCCTTGACCCAGACGCTCCGGAGGAAGCCAAGCAACTGTGGGCAGAAAAGAGTAGACTGTTCCTTTACAAGGGGAAGTTGTGCCGCAGGATGGTTAACTCCCGGACGCATGAACTAATCTGGCAAGTAGTGGTGCCACGACGAGACGCAGCCATGGTGATGGAGGCATACCACGATGGAGCTGGGCATTTCGGATGGAAGAAGCTGGAGTTCCTGCTGCGCGGGCGGTTCCATTGGGTAGGCATGAGGGAACCATCGAGAGGTGGTGCAGAGACTGTGGCCCGTGCAACCTGAGGAGGAAGGACCGTGCCAGCCAGAAGACTCCCCTGCAGTCCATCGTCACCCGGCAGCCGTTGGAACTGGTAGCCTTGGATCATGTAAAACTGACCCCAAGCAGAAGTGGCTACGTCTACGCGTTAACCATCGTGGATCATTACTCCCGGTTCTTGGTTGTCGTCCCCGTCAAGGACTTAACGGCTCAAACAGCAGCTAGAGCCTTCCAGCAGCACTTCTGCCGTCCACACGGGTACCCGGACCAAGTGCTGACGGACCAGGGACCTGCCTTTGAAGCGGAGGTCTTCCAGGAATTCTGCAATCTGTATGGCTGCCGGAAGATAAGGACGACACCCTATCATCCGCAAACTAATGGACTTTGTGAGAAAATGAACCAGGTGGTAATGGATCTTCTGAAAACGTTGCCCCTGGAAGAACGCAGTCTGTGGCCTGAGAAGCTGCCCGATCTGGTGGACCTATACAACCACATCCCGGTAGGTTCCACCAACTGTACCCCGGCTTACCTAATGAGGGCGAGACCTGGTAAGTTACCTGTTGACCTGGAAATGGGAGTCCTGACACCCGAGGACACTTCACCAGAAGCAGACTGGGACACAGAGAGGCAGCAGCAGTACCGGAAAGTACAGGAGAGCGTGGAGCGAAGTCTCTGTCAGGCTAGGGAGAGACAAGAGAAAACTTACAACCAGTATGCTCCCGCTGTTCCCCTGGTGCCCGGAGAGCAGGTCTTGAAGAGGAAAAGACGGCTCCACAAGTTGGACGACCAGTGGGAGAAGGACCCGTACACCGTACTGCCCTCAAGCCACGAGAACCCGAAGGTCTGTACCATCAGTAAAGACGGAGGGGAGACCACAGCCATTGTATCCCGGGATCACCTGAAGAAGTGTCCTGAACAGCTACGGAACCCTGAAGAGGAACAAGAAGACCATCGACCCGTAGAGGAAAGGGAAGATATGGTTAGTACTGTGCTCGGAGACTTCCCTCGGTCTTGGACTCAAGTCAATGGTGCAGTTGTGGTATCCGTACTCACCTTCCTCCAACCAGCATCCCAAGCACCTACGGAGCAACAGGTAGAGCTGGAAGAACAGCCGGTCCAGGAGGCAGAAGACCCCACACCAGCAGACCAGGAGGATCAACCCTCTGCTTGCAGTGAGCCTGCCATATCCCTAGTGAGCCAAAGGGCCCGTAGACCGCTGCCCAGTTTACCCTTAACAGCTCCTACACCCTGTAGTTCAGGGCCAGACAGTCAGCTCCGTAGGTCCACTAGGGCCACTAGAGGCCAGTTACCCGCACGTTGGAGGATTTGAAGTGTATAAATTGTTTTATTTGTGGTTACCTGTTTTTCTTGTTGCTTGTGTATAATTATGTGTTTCTAGTTGTTTATAGGAGTCTTTGGTGGATTTACCGGGAATCCTGTGTACATAGTTGGAGCGTAACCCAGGACGGACTAAAGACTGTTAAGGACTCGGGGCAGGACAGACCCCTACCTGGTTACGTCTCCCTGTTTTGGTGAAATGGACACCTTGCTTTCTTCAAAGACTGCACCCGGTTACGGACATGCCGTGACCACCTTTATGTGTTTCTTTATTGTATTGTTATTGTTATATCTTGTTATGTTTTTCTAAAATATGTTTAGTCCCGAAGTACTAAATTTCACTAGGGGGGAATGTGGCACCCCAGGGATCTGGTTTCCACAGTAACAGCAATGTTATGTCTGAGAGCAGGTGGGAGGTCTCTTGGTCAGGAATCCTATGCATGCCACACCTCCTGCCCAGTCCTGGGAGGGGAAGGACTTCCCCTATATAAACCTAGGGCTGAGGCAGGGTTAGTGAGTAGAGAAGAAGTAGAGACAGAGAAAAGAAGCAAATATAGGAACAGAACATCAGGAGCTCTGTGGGAGCAGTGTTACAAGGAGTCAGGGGCTGGCAGCTGCAGAGCTCGCCCTGACTGAGAAGATTTCTTACCGGACCCGGAGTCCGAGGCTGTGGGGACTAACTCCTACCCAGCAGCAGAATCCGTCAGGCAGGGGATTCCAGGTCCTCTGGCCAAGAACCCGAAGGCACGGTCACACGCATGGGACCAGCACCGCCGTCGTGGAGCGGAAGCTACTAGAAGGCCCCGAGTCACCGGCCATACGGGTGAGCACCACACGGTACACTCAGGGACGTGGGCTACTTATACCCGCCTCTAGCAAGGTAGCCAGAAGAGTACAGTTAGTTTGGGAGGCCTACAACTCCGCCTGGCCAGGGGAGATCCCATCTGCTCAAGGACTGACCAGGCCCCAATCGCTAGCCAGTACTCCGGGAGGGTCTATCTTTGTCACCAGTAAAGACCCTGAACTACACCGTACCGTCTCCGAGTGGTTCCTGCTACCCCCATCATCCACGTCGGCTGCCCTGAGGCCATACCCCTCCCGTTGGGGGTTATACTATCACGCTGCACAATCCTACCACCGGCCTCAGCGGTCTGCCCTGCAGCAGCAGCTCCTTAGCTGTACTCAACGGGTGGCGTAGTCGTCCAACATCTACCGCTGATACATCGCTGCTCAGTTTGACTCCCTGGGCATGGACCGGGTCACCGCCACGAGACTACAACCCTCAACAGATCCGGCTCCGGGTAAGCTCCCGCGTGCGCAACGCAGCGCGACACAGGCCCAGGGGCGCGTCACTAGCTTAGGACTTTAGCAGGTCTGATCGCAGGATCAGGTTCCCTGTTACATCGTAGGGATTCAGCTGAGTTCTATCGTAGGGACAGATCTCCTCTCTTTCCTTAGCTCTGGTAGCAGAACATAACAGTAAGTCCAGCCTGCAAATTCTCTAAGGAAAGATTTTTCTGTTCCATCATGGTGTCGGTTCAGGATTTGGCTCATCGCCTGCAGGGACTCTCTCTGGAGGTGGCCGAGCTCCGTCAGCACGTGAGTAACTGTCCTGGAGCACATTTCTTGGAGCCTAAGGTATGTTTGCCGGATTTATTTTTTGGTGAACATCGAGAATTTTTTTCATTTAAAAATGCTTGCTTATTGTATTTTCGTTTGAGACCCAAGTCCTCTGGGGATGAATCCCAGCGCATAGGGTTCATAATGTCACTTTTGCGCAAAGAGCCTCAGGAGTGGGACTTTTCTTTGCAACCTAGTGATACATGCTTCAGATCAGTGGATAGTTTTTTTTCTGCTTTGGGACTATTATATGATGATCCTGACCGTGTCGCATCAGCTGAGACTGAGTTGAGACGTTTGAAACAGGGATCAGGTAATGTGGAAAAATATTGTACTCATTTCCGTCGTTGGTCTACTCAAATAGGGTGGAACGATTCTGCTCTGAAAAGTCTATTTCTTGCTGGGCTCAGTGAAAGGGTTAAAGACCTGCTAATTGCTTATCCTACACCTGAAGATTTGCAACAGGCTATGCAATTAGCTATACGGGTGGATAGGAGACTGCGTGCAAGGGTTAATGAGAGCAAATCCTCTGCTATGTCAGTTTCTGGTTATGAGAATGTGTGTACTAACAGTGGTGAACCGATGGAGATTGGATCGGTGGCACCTCGCTCTCAAGAAAAAGACCGTCGATTTTCTGAAGGCTTGTGTTTCTATTGCGGAAAATCTGGTCATTTGATTAAAGGCTGTGAGCTTCGTATGAAGAAAGAAAAAAAAATGGTCAGTCATGCCCGTATTGCCTGTTTAAATTCCAAGGGTGTATTTTTAGCTGCTTCCACGATTGCTCAGGAAAAATTAATGGAATTTCGGGTGTTTGTTGATTGTGGGTCTACTCTGAATGTAATTGATGGGGGATTCTTGGAAAGACTCAATTTAAAACCCGAACCTTTATCATCCCCCATTGCTGTGGTTTCTGTGGATGGTTCCCCTTTGAAGAATATTACTCTCAAGGTCTGTGAATTTCCTCTCACTATTAATGGTGTTCACCATGAGAAATTGGATTTGGTAGTTTTGAATAACTTGCCTTCTCCAGTAATATTGGGATTGCCCTGGTTAAAATTTCACAATCCTGTACTGGATTGGTTTACCAATGAAATTAAATCCTGGAGCCATAAATGTTATGACAAGTGTTGTAACGGGCGTATTGCAGCTTTGGATAGGGGAGAATTGCCTGTTCCTATTCAGGATTTTTGGAGAGTTTTTTCTGAGAAGGAATCGCAGGTTTTGCCTCCCCATAGAGACTATGATTGTTCTATTGAATTTGTCCCTGGAGCGACTCTTCCTAAAAGTCGTTTATTTAACCTTACTATTCCTGAGAGGAAGGCTTTGGAGGAATACATACAGACAAGTTTGGCCGCCGGTCACATTAGGCCCTCTAAGTCTCCTGTGGCGGTTGGATTTTTTTTTTGTAAAAAAAAAGGACGGCGGTTTACGTCCTTGTCTGGATTTTCGTGAGATTAACAAAATTACTGTACGCAATCCTTACCCACTGCCATTGATTCCTGATCTGTTTAACCAGTTAATGGGGGCCAAGTGGTTCTCTAAAATTGACCTTAAGGGGGCATACAATCTGTTGCGCATGAAGGAGGGTGATGAATGGAAGACTGCTTTTAACACTCCTGTGGGTCATTTTGAGAGTCTGGTTATGCCTTTTGGTCTTACTAATGCTCCTGCATTTTTTCAGAATGACATCCTGAGACCTTTGATCGGCAAAAATGTGGTTGTGTATTTGGATGACATTTTGATTTATTCGCCGGATCTGGAGTCTCATTGGCGGAGCGTACGTGAGGTATTACAGTTATTAATGGACAATTCGCTTTTTGCTAAGCTGGAGAAATGTGAGTTCGCTGTACAGAGAATTAGTTTTTGGGCTACATTATCTCCAGTGAAGGTTTTGAGATGGACCCGGTTAAAGTTCAAGCTGTACAGGAATGGCCTAGGCCTATTGGTTTGAAATCGATACAGAGGTTTTTAGGTTTCGCCAATTATTACAGAAAATTCATAAAAAATTTTTCTAGTATTGTCAAACCTCTGACCGATCTCACCAGGAAAGGTGCTGATGCGGTTCAGTGGTCTTCTGAGGCCATTGAAGCTTTTGTGTATCTCAAGGAGAGGTTCACCTCTGCTCCCATCCTTATGCAGCCTGATGTGACTAAGCCGTTTTTGGTTGAGGTTGATGCTTCCTCTGTGGGGGTTGGCGCAGTATTGTCTCAGGATAACGGGGATGGATTACATCCCTGTGCCTTTTTTTCAAAAAAATTTTCGGAGACTGAACTGAATTACGATGTTGGTAATCGGGAATTATTGGCTATTAAACTCGCATTTGAACACTGGCGTCACTTCTTGGAAGGTGCGGAATTTCCCGTTCAGGTTCTTACGGATCATAAAAATCTGATATATCTTGATGCTGCCAAGCGCCTGAATGCCCGTCAGGCTAGGTGGGCACTGTTTTTCTCACGGTTTAATTTCTCCGTTACTTACATCCCTGGTACTAAGAATGTTAAGGCGGATGCCTTGTCTCGCAGTTTTTCTCCCATAGTCGGTGCTGAGAAAGAGGAGAACATTTTACAAGAAGGTGTTGTGATAGCTGCTTTGGACTCCGTTTTGGAAGATGAGATTCTTAAAGCACAGGAGAATGCCCCATCTAACACTCCCCATGGGAGGTTGTTTGTGCCTGGGACCTTTAGGAGAGATTTATTTGTCGAGTGTCATGAATCTCGGTTGGCAGGTCATCCCGGAATCTCTGAGACCAAGAGACTGGTGGGTCGCAGTTTTTGGTGGCCTGGATGGCAGAAGGAAGTCATTAAGTGGGTGCGTCAATGTACTATATGTGCTAGATCTAAGTCCTCACATACTCCTGCTGCGGGGTTGCTTTGTCCTTTGGAGGTTCCCAGTGCTCCTTGGACACATTTGGCTATGGACTTTATAACTGACCTTCCCCCCTCTGAGGGTTTTACTGTCATCTGGGTGGTCGTGGACCGTTTTAGCAAGATGTGTCACTTGGTTCCCTTTGTCAAACTGCCCTGCGCTAAAACTCTCGCTAAGGCCTTTGTCAAGGAAATTGTCAGACTTCATGGCATTCCTACTGACATTGTTTCTGATAGGGGTCCTCAGTTCGTGGCTCGTTTTTGGCGTGCCTTTTGTGACAGGTTGGGAGTTCATTTATCGTTCTCGTCCGGATATCATCCTGAATCTAATGGCCAGACAGAAAGGAAAAACCAGGATGTTGAGCAGTTCTTGCGTTGTTTTGTGGCAGACAATCAAGAGGGGTGGTCTGAGTTTCTGCCACTTGCTGAATTTGCTCTGAACAATCATACATCTTCTTCTGCTGGTTGTTCGCCTTTTTTTTGTTGTTCTGGGAGACATCCGTCGTTTGGGTCGTTCTCCAAGTTGGGATCTGCCGTGCCTGAGGAGGAGAATTTTTCCGGTGATTTGGAGAGAGTTTGGACGGATGTGCGTGGTGATCTTCAGGAGGCCAACAGAAAATCTAAGGACTACTTTGATAGGAAACGACAGGAGGTTTTGTTCGCTGTTGGTGACATGGTTTGGTTGTCCTCTAGGAATCTGCGGTTGAGGATTCCTTCTAAGAAATTGGGTCCCAAGTTTGTAGGGCCCTTTAAGGTGCTTCAGGTTGTCAACCAATCTGCTGTTAGGTTGGAGGTTCCTACCTCCTGGAGAATTAATCCGGTATTTCATGTCTCTCTGTTGAAAAAAGCTGTTGTATCGGATTGTGACGCCTCTGCCTCTGTTCCTCCGGTGGTGGAGGACGGGGAATATGAAATTTCTCGCATCCTTAACTCTAGACTGTATAGAGGTAGTTTGCAGTATCTTGTGGCCTGGAAAGGTTTCGGACCCGAGGATAACTCTTGGGTGAGGTCGGATGATGTTTCCGCGTCCAGACTTATCAGAGCGTTTCACAGGAGATTTCCTGATAAGCCTGGTCCTAGGGGATCCGGAGGATCCTCTTAGAAGGGGGGGTACTGTTAGAACCTTGCTCTTAGGTTTTTTTTTTCCTTTGCTGGTCACATGACCTTGTTGGCCTATTTAAGCCTGCTCCGCCCTTCTGGCTTTGCTGGACTTCATTGTATAACTACTTTCTAGCTAGCCTGTGCTCTGTATCTTACTCTGTTAGTTTGCTTGGTCTACGGACCTCTATGTTCTATATATTTTGTTTGTTCGTCTGTCTGCTACTATTTCTGTTAGGAGGTGTCCCATATTCCTCCCAGTCCTTAGTACTTGTAGGGATTCCTTCCCCACATCTATAGGTCTCCGTACAGACTAGCTTAGGACTTTAGCAGGTCTGATCGCAGGATCAGGTTCCCTGTTACATCGTAGGGATTCAGCTGAGTTCTATCGTAGGGACAGATCTCCTCTCTTTCCTTAGCTCTGGTAGCAGAACATAACAGTTGCTCCTTCAGTAGCGACTCTCAATCTTCACGTCTCTATAACCTTAAAAACCCTTCGGTCATTAGGTTGGGTTCGAAACCTAAAAAAGTCGGAACTCCTCCCTTCATCAAGGAGGAAATTCCTTGGTGTCTTACTGGACTCCAACAAACAGATGTCCTTTCTACCATTGGAGCATGAGATAGCTCTCAGATCCAAAATCTCAAATTTCAGACACCAAGAGAATCCAACGTTGAGAGCGACAATGTCTATGACAGCCTGTGTCCAGTCGGTGTCGTTGGCCCAGGCCCACTCAAGGCCCCTCCAGGATCATATCCTAAGATCCTGGAACAGACAAAGGGACTCCCTAAACAAACGGTTCAGGACCCCCGGTCAGATAAAAGCTTCTCTTTCTTGGTGGCTAAGCTCCCGAAATCTTCAGAGGGGGATTTCTTGGACCCAGGACCCTCTAATTAGTGTGACTACCGACGCCAGTTTACGAGGCTGGGGAGCTATGGTGGCCCAGATTCCTTTTCAAGGCAGATGGAGTCCCGAAATCAGTGCCAGATCTTCCAACTTCAGGGAGCTAATGGCGGTAGAAAAAACGCTCAGAGCGGCAGTCAACCTAATCCACGGTTCTCATATCAAGATTCTCTCGGACATTGTGACTACAGTTGCCTTCCTTCATCCTCAAGGAGGTACGAAGGTACACAGTCTAAAACAGATTGCAGGCCGAATATTTTTTTGGGCAGAACAACATCTCCTATCACTTTCAGCAATCCACCTGAAAGGCTCAAACAACGTTCAAGCAGACTTTCTAAGCAGGAAAGATATCCAGCCAGGAGAATGGAGCCTGAATCCTCAGATTTTCCAGTCGCTGGTAGCAAAATGGGATCTCCCCGAGGTAGATCTCTTTGCCAGTCGGTTAAACGCAAAACTTCCCCTCTTCTTTTCATTGGACAGACGAGACAATGCCATGAATTTGGACGCAGTAGCCCAGCCCTGGCATTTCAAGCTGGTCTATGCGTTTCCTCCAATACCGCTGATAGCAAGAACCATCCAGAAAGTCAGGTTAGAGAGAGTGGCAGCAATTCTGGTGGCCCCTCTGTGGCCCAAAAGGCCTTGGTTCGTGGCCATCACAGAACTCTGGGGCTTCAGTGCTGCTATTGGTCCCTATACCTGCATGGGTGAGCCTCACAAACAAACTTGTTTGTGTGATCAGGAATATGATCACGTGATTATTGAGTACCTAGTGAGGCTTTCTTACTGACCTTTGATGTTTTGCAGGCTTGTGTTTTTGGTGGCTCTACAGTTTGCAATTTTGTACCCCGTTGTACATGTATGTAATTTATTCTTGATTCGTAACAAATACACATCACCTTGCAAGCCTGTGTATACTTGGTCAGATCTCTCCATGAGGACTTACTTCTGTTTGCTGCACTGTTCGTGTGTATTCAACCCCTGATGGCCTGCTATTTTTATCTATATTGATATGTCTTTTAAATGTTCTAATAAATCTTGATGTTTTAATACCATTTATATATCATTGAAGAATTGTCTCTGTTTGGGTAGATACTCTGTATTCTTTATAGGCTATGTGTTATACAGTAGAGTACCCGTAATACCAAATATGTGGATGTTACATTATCATAGAATTCGGTTCTATTGTTTATATACCATCACAGAACTCTGCCTAGAGGGTTCGGTGATACTACCACAGGTCAACAACCTTCTCTCTCAAGGCCCCCTGTTCAATCCCAATCCTCAGTGGCTAAACCTGGCAGCCTGGTTACTGAAGCCGAGATCTTAAGATCCAAAGGTCTCTCGGAAGAAGTTATAAAAACTCTTCAACAGAGTAGGAAGCCAGTAACCAATGTGATATACGGCAAAATATAGAAAAAATTCCTATCATGGTACGCCCCGGATATTCCTGATACCTCACATCCCAACATTGCTTGGATCCTTGATTTTCTACAGAGTGGATTAAGTTGGGTCTCAAACCCAGCACTCTTAAGGTGCAGATTTAGCCCTAAGTTCCATATTCGACCAAGATTTGGCCTCTCATAGGTGGATCAAGAGATTCATAACTTCAGCACTCAGACTTCACCCAAGAATTCAGTCTCAAGTCCCATCCTGGGATCTAAATGTGGTACTCAAGGGTTTAACCGTCTCTCCCTTTGAGCCTCTATCCTCTAGCACAATACAGACTCTCTCTCATAAGACTGCCTTCTTAGTAGCCATCACTTCAGCATGGAGAGTAGGAGAACTACAGGCCCTTCCTATCAGAGAACCTTACATGAATGTGACCGAAGATAGAATTACGCTTCGCCTGGACCCTTCCTTTCTCCCAAAGGTAGTTACGGATTTCCGTCTTTCCCAGGAAATTGTCCTTCCCTCCTTCTGCCAGAAACCTTCCAATTCAAAGGAAGAAGAGTTCCACCTCCTAGATGTCCGCAGAGCTGTCCTCTATTATCTTCAATAAACTGAGTCTTGGAGATTGGATGGGAACCTATTTATACAGCACTCAGGGCAGAACAGAGGAAGGAAGGCAGCTAAATCCACTATAGCAAACTGGATCAAAAAGGCAATTGGGGAAGACTATAACAACCAACAGATGAATCCACCGATTGCTTTAAAGGCTCATTCTACCAGATCCACATCAACTTCATGGGCCAAAAGAGCGGGCGCTTCTACTGAGCAGATTTGCAGGGCAGCTACATGGTCTTCCCTTCATACGTTTTCTAAACATTATAGATTAGACTTATCATCAACTAGGGATTTAGCCTTTGGTAGGAAAGTCCTACAAGCTATTGTCCCTCCCTAATAAAATATTGTTGGTATTCCTCCAATGCTGTCGTGGAAGGGGTATTGAGAAAATAGAATTAGTCCTTACCGGTAATTCGGTTTCTAGAAGCCTTCCACAACAGCACGAATTTCCTTCCCTATGGATTCCATATAACTGTCAGGTAACCTTTTTTCCAGTTGATCTTGGTAAACACTGGGGATTGACGGTGGGGAGGGGCTTTTAAACTCTCTGTGTTCCTGTCCCCCAATAGGGCGTGGACAACATCCTCCAATGCTGTCATGGAAGGCTTCTAGAAACCGAATTACCAGTAAGGACTAATTCTATTTTTTTAAACCAAAGAGGGGAATCTGTCAGCAGGATTTCACCCCCCAAATTATTTATATGTGCTTATAGCTCATTCATAGACAAGTCCAGCAACACCTTTACATGGCCAGTCTGTTCCTCCATTACTGAGAAATCAGAGTTTGAATTGATATGCAAATAAGCGCCTTTGGCAAGTGGAAGCACTTATCAAGCCTCTGTCACTCCTCCTTTGTTCCCCCCCCAGCGCTGTTTTCTTCTTGTCTGACAGCATGTCTTCTTAAAGTCACACATTGCTGGGCAGGCAATAGAGCAGGAGTGACAGAGGCTTGAGAAGTGCACCTGTGGCACCCCAGGGGTCCGATTGCCACAGTGGCATTGCCTCCCTCACAAGGGGTGATGCCATGCCTGGAAGCAAGCAGGGGTCCCCTAGTCAGGTATACTAGCATGCAACAGTTTCCTGGCTCCAGACCAGCAAGTTGTGGGGCACTGAAGGCCCAGCAGCAGAAACCGGAGGGCAGGAGACTGCAGGTCTCCTGGCCCCACCAGACGCTCGGAGGCTCAGCAGAACATAGGGCCCAGCACCGCCATGTGGGAGAGACACTCCAGGAAGGTCCGAGCTGCCTGCCATACGGGTGAGCACAAAGACGTTTTACTCAGGGACGAGGGCCATAGCACAGCTATAAGCAGCAGGGCCAAAGAGATTAGCGCAAAGGGAAGGCCTCCAACTTCACCTGGCGAGGTGGATTCCCAACTTGCTTCCAGGCCGCCCGGACCTCTACTACCAGCTAGTACCCGTGCCCCGGTCTGCCTAACCACCGCAAGTAAAGAGAAGAGGAAACCGCCATTAAGTTGTGGACTGGTCATTATCTGCGCCATCCCCTGCACTACACTGCACAGCAACATCTATAACATCACCACTTCCTGCCCTGGAGCTAAGCTCTGCCTGTGGAGAGCTGAACCAACTCTGCTGTGTCATCATCAGCTCCAGAGGATCTGCACCGCAGCGGCGGCTCGATATAGCCTCATACCACAGGTGGCTTCACGAACATTATATAAAAACTATATTCCCTTTTCTTTATTCCCCTTTTATTGACCGCCCTGGGTCATGGACCGGGTCACCGCCACTGTGACATCCCCCAGCACCGACCGGCCCAGCAACAAGTACCCCACGGCCCAGGGGGCGCATCACATCTTCATGCCGAAAGCACTTCAACCTCATTTGCATATCCAAACACTGATTTCTCATGGACTGACCATCTAGGTAAATGTATGGCTGGACATGTATTTGAAAGGGTACCTGGGGATATAAACAGTTTGGGCTGTGAAATCCAGCAGGCATATTCCGTTTTAAGGGAACCTATCACCTTGGAAAACACTATTTAACTGCAAATATAGGGTTTTACTGAAAGTGGGTCTACCAGTAAAAAATGAACTTACTTCCTCTCAGGAGCTGTTAGCTGTTTGATTGCCAGACAGTTCTCTAGCTCATCTGTGCAAAGCAAGCTGTCAATCGAAGTGCTGTGGCATACTTACAGTATCGTGAGCGATAACTGTATTCGCTTCCTGCACCATCCCTATGACTGAAAGCAGACGGCTTCTGGGAGCAAATAAGTTCATTTTCTCCTGGTAGCCGCACTTTTAGTAAGGCGTCCGGACAGCATTAGAATGCCACCTCAAAAAATGCTATTTAACTACAGATACAGGGGTTATTTGCAGGTATACCTGCAAATAACCCCTGTATCTGTAGTTAAATAACATTTTCTGATGTGGCAGATTTCCTTTAAAGTTAAATAATATTTCCATGCTCTGATCACATGATACCACCACAAAAGGACAGAATAATGCAACCATACTAATCTTTACCGAACACGACTGTAGTAAGACCAATATTACCATTGATAATGCTACAGAAGACACAAATAATACCGCCAGGCCATAATCACTTATTACCAACAAATATAGTAGTGATAATACCACCAGACTGATCATTTTCCAAACCTACAGTTCTAACACTGAGATTACCACTATACAGTGACCATATAATGGATAATGGTAATATCAGTTGTATACCAGTATTCTAAAGATCATATATGTGTGTACTGTGCAGATAAATCCAGCAACGTTCTCTCTAAATTTAGTCATTTCCTTTTCTTTTCCATTCAGCCCACACCTCCTTGAAAATCAACACCATGAGTAATCGCTGCAAAATATAACACACAGACATCTTTGGCTTGTTGCTTTTGCAGCACCCTCCTCACATTCCCCCATCGCTATGCAAATCATGCTATAACCAGTAACCTACACACTAATAATTCCCCCTCTGTGCCCTGTACAATAATAGTGCCCTCCTATTGTGCCCCACATGGTTTGTCCGTGCCTCCTCATAGGGCGCTGTCAGACGGCCGTAAAAATTGGACCAAGATCAGAACTCAGTGCATGGACTGGCCGGCGGCTTTCCCGACCCGAGTGTGACAGATGGATAAAAATAGTCTGTGCACTGCGTTTCAACTTCAGTCCAATTTATATGGCAATCTGACTGTGTCTTAATAGCAGGGCTGTGGAGTCGGTAAACCAAACCTCCGACTCCTCAATTTCCATGACACTGACTCCACAACTCCGACTCCCTCATACACGGCTCATGTTTAAGTGATACATTTACTGTAGCACAGATTCATCTCAGCTAAAAGTCTAGATCCTTAGATCAGGAATAGAACAGACATTTATAGGACATTTCATAACTTTCCCAAATTATTATGAAAAAATATTCCCCACAAACTGCATTGAACTACTGTACCCAATTTATTATATATTTTAGGAGTTGGAGTCGGTCCATTTTATACCGACTCCGATTCCCTGACTCCGACTCCACAGCCCTGCTTAATAGTGTCCCACTACTCATAATAATAATTATCCCCTTTGCCACCTTATAATTCTACAGCCTTCCATTAGTAATAATGTCTCCCTGTGCCTCCATATAATAATTCCCCATGCCTTCTTATAATAATAACACCCCTATGTGCTTCTTTATAATTGCAATGTCCTGTGCCTTCTCATAATGTCCCCCACTGTGTCTCTTTATGGTAATAATTATGTCCCCCTGTGCCCACAAATAATAACAATTTTCTACTTCTCTGATCATCCTGCTCCTATGTCGAGTGCTTCTCCTCAGAGCAGTCTCCGGTGGTGCAATGTAGTGATGTCATTGTACCAACCATTGCCCCATGTGGCGCTGATCTCTTGCAGGCCGTTGGCTGGAGTGATGAAGCGGGGACCTGCTGGCACTCTGCTCCACCACAGTTCTTATCAGTATCTGCGTCCTCAGGATGCAGGCACTATTAAAAGTGTTAGTGTTGCAGGCTTTGTGGTTCACTGCCAGATCGGCCCATCTGACATTTGATAGATGGCCAGTTCGGCCCTGGCTGGGGCTATATGGTGACTTTTACCTTGATACAGATACTGTGCAATGTTCCCAGTGTTAGCTTTTTTCCCAACAGAGAACCCAAAATTGTGCCTTTTTAATAGCAGGAAGTGCTTTCCTATTCAAAAGGCTACCAGTCTCTATGGTGGACAGATGCCCACAATTACTGTTGGGCATATACCTCAGGCACAATATACACTTAGCTGTCAGAGTTGCAATATGCCTTTGCTTGAGAAGCATTAGCCCCGAAGAGATTCTCAAAAAGCTCTGGGGTATTTGCACATGGATGTTTTTTTCAAGTAGATTCTGCTCCAAAAAATACCTGACAATGTGTCAACTAAACGCACAAAAGAATGAACATATGCATTTCTCTGTAAAAACAACTTACTGTTCACATATTCAGTCTTTTGTGCTACTTGTGTTAAGACGCCAAGCGTTTAAAATAAGTAACCAGACCAATTTTATGGCGGTTTCCTCTCTGAAGATGCGCTGTGCTGTACAATACAAGTCAATGGGAAAGCTTAAAATCTACCCAGAAGACGACCCAAGGTCTTTTTGAGCATTTTGCCAGCATTGTTGCTTGAAAAACTGCCAGTGTTTTTTTTTTTTATTGTTGATTGAGACTGAAAACCGTTAGAAAAAAATAATTCAAAAAATGCCAGAAAAACACAAAAAAAATGTTAGCTGTCAGAAACTTAAAAGAGCTCAGGAGACAACCAAAAAAAATGCTAAAAAAAAGATGCTTCAGGAAAAATAAACACCAATGCTTCCTGAAGTGTTTTCCTTTTGAAAACTTAGTAGGTTCTCCTTCCTGAAAAGGACTTTTAGAGCTTATTCAGACTACTGAGAAATCTGAGAAAAAAAATGACCTTTTCCCATCAAAGTGCTAGAGCCCGTTTTCATCCATTGGTCAGTTTTATCCTTTCAAACCATAAGTGTTGCATTTGTTTATCTCATGTCCCAAAAAAATAAATCCAAATTCCTCCTACTTATTAGGACACGTTCAGATGATCGTATAATTGATCTTTGTAATGTCCATATACAAAATAGATAGCATACGGACAGCACATCGACAATTGCAAGAAAATGTGCTAGCTCACCTGAACATTGTAACACACGAAACGATGGTCAGTGTGTGAAAAAAAAAAATCACACCATGCACTACTGGGTCATTCCATGTCAAGTAAACCAATGAATATTATATTTTTAATTATTTTGTGAATTTGTTCTTTGGTAATACTGTGTTAGAGGATGCAAAAATGTGAAGGAAAAAAATTCTATAAATTTTAGTTTTTTTGTTCAATTGATTTTCAAAGTTGTAAAAAAATGCAAATTTCTGTGTTGCAAGTCTTTACGTTTCTCCTCATAACTCAGGTAAGAAACCAGATAGGGAAATGGGACAAAACACCATTCAACTCAGAACTGTACAGGCTTTCAACAGATATGTCACAAGAGTATCTTTGTTAAAATTTTTACCCATGCAGAATCAAATGCAACATTTCAAAATGTATTTCTGAAAAATCAATATGATATTAAATTTGCAAAAAATTCACATGCACCTCCTATGCTCCTAGCCACATCTGTACCAAAATTCAAGTTGGGCTCTCAATGGGATCATACTTATAAAAAAATAACAAAAAACATATATAAACAGTGTCAATGTGAAAATCTTGAATTCATATCTGTTCAGTTTGTGGTCTTAAAGTGTAGGGTCTATGTTTTCCAAATAAAAAACTTGTGTTTCTTTTAGATATTGGGAGGGTGGAGGGATGCTTCGGCTGCTTCTTCACACAATGAACAGCTGACTGGACTGTTGTCCTCCATACAGTATAATGCACTACCCATACGCTATTATGGCCACCAGTCACTTATTTAAATAAATAAATACAATACTCACTTCTCCTGGTTCCACCCGATGCTCCGGTTTGCTGAGCATGTGATGTGAAGTGCTGGACATCTCAGTGCAGCGGGCGCGTTATAATGACATCATCACGCCCGCTGCACTGAAATGTCAGACGCCGAGGCAGAATGATGGGGTGGAAGTGTCTGCTGACGCTCCCTCCATCATCATTGCACTATCTATTCTACATATCTATCTCTCTATTATGACGGTTCGGGCTGTGAATTTACTGAACTTTTGCATTTCCTTTGAGATGTGTGAGCAAAAATTGGACAGCGTTCGCATGGTCCATGTGTCGTGCGATTTGTTTTCTCACACCCATAGACGTGTATTGGCGAGTCTTGTCCAATTCTCGCAGACAATCGCAGCATGCTGCGAGTTTTTCCCTAGTCCGATTAGAGCTGAGGAAAAACTTGCAGATGAGCACTGACTCACTTACTAACATTGGTCAGAGTGCAATGCGATGTTTTCTCGTATTGCACTTGTCCGATTTATACGCAAGTTAGAACGAGGCCTAACCCTTATACTGCCATATATGTATAAATATGCCAAAGATCTTTATATGTATGTTGTGGGTTAGAGTGATATATACATATATACTGTTTGGTGTTAAAGGGATTATTTACTACTTTGATATTGGTGACCTATCCTTAGGGTGGGTCATGGATATCAGAAATCTAGGGGACTGACACCCGGCTCACCAACAGGTGCTGTGTAGTAGCCATTCCTACTGACGTGAATAAGAGCTCAGTTGCAGTACCTAGAAGGGGTTACTAGACAGTGTATGGAGCCATGCTGTTCCCAGCTCTGTCACTGTTTACATTCAGCTAACTCATGCGCTGATAGCAGTTGATTTGTGGGGGTCCCGTGTGTCAGACCCCCAGCGATCTGATATTGATGACCCATTGTCATATCGAAGTAGTGGATAACCGATTTAAGCCCTCATTCACATGACTGTGTTTAAACATGAAAAAATTGTACCAGTGTCAATTAGTGTTGTGCATCAGTGTATCATCTGTGTTCATTTTTACCATCAGCGTGTCATCAGTGTTTCCATTTTTCCCATCAGCTTGTCATCAGTGTGTCCATTTTTACCATCAGCGTGTCATCAGTGTGTCAATTTTAACCGTCAGCGTGTCATCAGTGTGTCAATTTTTACCGTCAGCGTGTCATCCATGTGTCCATTTTTATGATCAGCGTGTCATCAGTGTGTCCATTTTTACCATCAATGTCATCCGTGTGTCCATTTTTACCATCAGTGTGTCATCAGTGTGTCCATTTTTACCATCAGGGTGTCATCAGTGTGTCCATTTTTACCATCAGCGTGTCATCAGTGTGTCCATTTTTACCATCAGTGCGTCATCCGTGTGTCCATTTTTACCATCAGGGTGTCATCAGTGTGTCCATTTTTACCATCAGTGCGTCATCCGTGTGTCCATTTTTACCATCAGCGTGTCATCAGTGTGTCCATTTTTACCATCAGCGTGTCATCAGTGTGTCCATTTTTACCATCAGCGTGTCATCAGTGTGTCCATTTTTACCATCAGCGTGTCATCAGTGTGTCCATTTTTACCGTCAGCGTGTCATTCATGTGTCCATTTTTATGATCAGCGTGTCATCAGTGTGTCCATTTTTACCATCAATGTCATCCGTGTGTCCATTTTTACCATCAGTGTGTCATCAGTGTGTCCATTTTTACCATCAGGGTGTCATCAGTGTGTCCATTTTTACCATCAGTGTGTCATCAGTGTGTCCATTTTTACCATCAGCGTGTCATCAGTGTGTCCATTTTTACCATCAGCGTGTCATCAGTGTGTCCATTTTTACCATCAGTGCGTCATCCGTGTGTCCATTTTTACCATCAGGGTGTCATCAGTGTGTCCATTTTTACCATCAGTGCGTCATCCGTGTGTCCATTTTTACCATCAGCGTGTCATCAGTGTGTCCATTTTTACCATCAGCGTGTCATCAGTGTGTCCATTTTTACCATCAGCGTGTCATCAGTGTGTCCATTTTTGCCATCAGTGTCATCAGTGTGTCCATTTTTACCATCAGCGTGTCATCAGTGTGTCCATTTTTACCATCAGCGTGTCATCAGTGTGTCCATTTTTACCATCAGCGTGTCATCAGTGTGTCCATTTTTGCCATCAGTGTCATCAGTGTGTCCATTTTTACCATCAGCATGTCATCAGTGTGTCCATTTTTACCATCAGCGTGTCATCAGTGTGTCCATTTTTACCATCAGCGTGTCATCAGTGTGTCCATTTTTGCCATCAGTGTCATCAGTGTGTCCATTTTTACCATCAGCGTGTCATCAGTGTGTCCATTTTTACCATCAGCGTGTCATCAGTGTGTCCATTTTTACCATCAGCGTGTCATCAGTGTGTCCATTTTTGCCATCAGTTTTATACAGTGTGTCCATTTTTACCATCAGTGTATTTGTTTTACCCTCAGCATGTCATCAGTGTGTCATTAGTACTTGATCCGTGTGTCCGATTTTACCATCAGTGTGTCATCATTGTTTTTCACGGATGGATAAAGAAAAATAAATGTAAAAACTTCTGCATGTTACAATTTTAAACACAGATTATATGCTGATGCCCTCCGTGTGCTGTACGTGTTTTTCACAGTTCCATAGACTTGTATTGGCCCTTGTCATCCGTGATGCCGGAAAAAAAACGGACGTGTCTCTGTGTGTTTTGTACGAACACATGCGAATAGCACCATAGATTATAACAGGGAAATATTGTATCCATTATAAAATTATATAGAACACGTACGTGCAACATGGACATCTGAATGTGGCCTAATGGCAGGTATACACTGCTTGATTGTGTAACCATAATTTATAACATCTAAATATATCCAGACCCCTGTAGGGTATGTGCATACAGGGCTGTGGGATTGCCGTGTGGCTTCTGCTCATTGTGAAAATCAGAGGCACCATATTTTTTTCACATGCGGACTTTCTTCACAGAGGTTAGGTCTATACGTTCTCTACGCTCCGCAAGCGACTTTCGACTAACATCCACACTAATCCGTACCTCCCACTCCCGGCTTCAAGACTTGTCCCGAGCTGCACCTATTCTCTGGAATGCTCTACCCAAAGAAATTAGGATGTACCACAACTTACACAGTTTTAGGCGCTCCCTAAAAACACACCTGTTTAAAGCAGCCTATCACCTTCCCTAATCAAAATCCTTTTATATTCTTATAGCCCATCCCTTATTTCTCCAAACATAAGTCTCCACCGAACCCAAAAGCACTACAGATACTGGCTGGTGATGAGCTCATGCAGCCTTTATCTATCCCTCATCCCCTCAAGATGGCTGGCCCATCATTGTAATTAAGCCATTGTACTTTGTGTCACCCCCACCTCATTGTAGATTGTAAGCTCTTAGGAGCAGGGTCGTCATTATTTTTGCTGTAATTATTGTATTATCTTTAGCTATGTTACTTATGACTGTTGTATATGAACCTGTGAATTGTTAAGCGCTGCGGAATATGTTTGCGCTATATAAATAAAGACTATTATTATATTATTATTATGGGGAAAGCCCGCAAGCGGATCCACAAGAGGGTTTGACATGCTGCGGTCTGGAAAGAAGCGCCGCATGTCAGTTTCCGCGGGTGATCCGCAAGTGCACGGAGACGCATAGTGGGCATGGGATTTCCAGAAATCCATCCACTATGCTGTAACATCTGGCCGCTGCGGGTTTGACGCTGCATAACACGTAGCTTCAAACCCTCAGCAGCTCCTGACATACCCTTACAGAACTCAGTTTCTTCTTATTCAGAGCTCCAAATCCAGTTGTCCACTAGAGGGAACTTGTTGCATCAAGATTTATATGACTTCTACTAAACTCAGATATAAATAATATGCAGGAAGCTCCCTCTAGTGGCAGCAGAAAGAATTGTATAAGTAATTGTACAAGTAACATAATTTATTAACAGATTTGTGACAGATTTGTGAAGTAAAAAAAAAACATATTTTTGTGCATGCCATATTTATGTTAAAATTTGAGATTTTTTTTTCCTGGTGAGAGACATAGTCAGTGCTACTGACTAAGTCTTATAGGGGCTGGGCCTCTATCAGTCTGACAGAAATTAATATAACTTACGGAAAGAAACTTGTGACAATTATAGCACAAATCTAAGCCTCTCAAGAACTGCACCAAATTTATAAAAAGGCATGTGTCACTGTGCTAAAAAGTTTAAAGGGGTTGTCCCGTTTCTGTAAAATCTTCAAGCCCAGTTGCACTAAAACAAAAAAACAACAACAATAACTCCTCTTTACTCACCCATCCCCAGGTCCATCACTGCTCCCAGTGTCTGGTATTGACTGCACTTCTGACGTAATGTTGACAGCCAATCAACAAGCTCAGCAGCGGTGAGCAGGGCATTCTATCTACACGGGCAGATGTGCTGAGCTCACTGATTGGCTGTCAATGTGACATCAGCGCTGCAGCCAAGACTGGACAGCAAGACCAGCATCAAAGGCTCAGCGATGGATCCGAGGGTGGTGAGTAAAGCACGGTTTGTTTGTTTTTTAAAACAAGCTACAGCCGGGGATGAAGATTTTTTTTGAAAGCGGACAACCCCTTTAAAGGGAACCAGTCAGCTCGTACCTGCTGCCAAAACTGAGGCAGCGTGTATCAGCCACTGGGTGTAGTATTCCAGCCATGTATGTTTTGTCTCTGAAACACTGCGGTGTTTCTTAGAAAAGCACACTTTTATTAGCTGCCGGGGACAGAGCCTCATGGGTGAGTGGTCGGACAGGCGGGTCCCTAGCAGCTTCTGTCCGCCCACTGTCAGTGACAGACAAGTCTTTGCCTGCATGCTCATATAGGCAGAGACTTGTCAGTCACTGTCAGTGGGTGGAGAGAAGCTGCCGGGGACCCACCTGAAGGACTAGTGTATAGTGTATAGTGTATAGTGTATAGCGCGGCTCAGTCCACAGCATCTATTAAAAATATATTTTCTATGAAACGCTGCAGAGACAACTATACATGGCTGGGATACTACATCCAGTGGCTGATACACGCTGCTCACAGTTTGGGCAGTATGTATCACCTGACAGGTTCCCTTTAAGACTAGGTGATGAAACACCAGTCTTATAAATCCCCCCTAATGTTTCTGGGTACTAATATGCCCTGTGTGTCCCAGGTTCAATTTTATATACTTATCTCTGGAATATATCGCCAGCACAGATATTCTTGAGCATAATAACGCACAAATTTTTTCCTGACCTCCCAGGAACGGCTCCCCCCTTGTGAATCAGGCTACATTTACATGACTGTATAAAAAAAATCCAATTTTCATCCAGAAAAAAACAGATGATTTTTCATCTTTATTGTAAGCCTTATGTTATCCATAATGCACGCACATGCCTTTTAGTTTTCATAAATTAGCAGTTATTAAAATGACCAAAAACAATTTCCTATGTTAATAATTGCAATATAGCCGTAAAAATCAAATCCTATATGGTTAATCTGTATGGGATTGAATTTCTTTTTTTTTTAATAGGTGAGTCAATTTTTTCATGCAGACATTTGGTCCGTATAAAATAAATGGTCATCTGAACATCTTGATTGAATAAATCCGAGTGCTGTCCGTGTGAGGTTAGTTTTTTCCATGGACAGCACTCAGACCGATAATATGGTTGAGTAGCATTACTGTCTGGGACCGAAGTGGGTTATCTCAACAGGACACTAAGGGAAGGCTCCAAGCGGGCAATCCCTTATCCCACTGACAGGCCATATAGCTACTGAGCACTCACTCGTCTGTATGCTCTGAACTCTTCTGTATGCGCTGATTCTGGACATTACTGCAGGAGTGCAGCTCTTACTATCACAGCTGTTGTGTCCGAGAAATCACCATGACATACTGTACATGTACGGCATTAGCTAGGAATTACATTATGCCAAAGGCGTACATATGTTATTGGGTCTGTCAGGAGTTCCTCTAGTTCTTTCAGGAGGCGTGCATTGTTATTTTTGCATTCAAAAGCAAAATAAGTCAATAGGGTCCATCTGATACCATTTGGACAACAGATCCAATACATTAGATTGATTTATTGCAGTCATTTATATGCAGATCAAGAACGACCATTATCATAGTAACTAGTCCTTGTACAGACTCTTATCCAAGGGCCATTGCATATGACATAACTATGTATCATGTCCCTATTAGTGATGAGCGAGTATGTTTTGTTAACTCTTTCGCCGAGTATACTCGGCCGAGCACCGAGTATTTACAGCGTGCTCGGGCTTTAAGTTTTCGTCGCTCCGTGAACATGATTTGCGACTGTTTGACAGATTTAATACATGTGAGGAATGCCTGTTTTTCCAGCATTCCTCACATGTATTAAATCTGTCAAACAGTCGCAAATCATGTTCACAGAGCGACGAAAACTTAAAGCCCGAGCATTCTATAAATACTCGGTGCTCGGCCGAGTATACTCGGCGAAAGGGTTAACAAAACATACTCGCTCATCACTAGTCCCTATGAATACACGTGCACAATAATAACCTCTGGAATACAAATGTCTCTCTAGTGAATAGAGAACTAAGCTCACCTATTGCTGTTACTCACATTCGGGGCTATTCCATCCAGCCAGCAGCAAAAACATTTCCGTAGTGGCAAGTACAATGTGAAATGATTTCTTACATACATGTATGTGCACACTTCTCCTTATCTTATTCCAACAGACCGTGCCCAAGGGCTACGCAATGAATAGTGTGCAAGCAGGAAGTACCTGTCCTAATGGTCAGAAAGAGAATGCAGTCCTACAGCAAAGCTAAAAGGCATCATGCTAGTTAGCCAGGGGTGGATTAAGGATAACCAGGGCCCCGGGCAGTTGAGACTGCATGGGCCCCTCCACTACCCCACGTGACGGGTCAGGGTTCACCTTATACCTGAAACATTATTTCTGAAAAAAATAGCTGCTGGGTGAAACTATAACATAAAAAAATCCATTAATCTAAAATGTACCTTCACTAAAACAAATACTTTAAGCCACAGACCAACTTTAATATGTAAACAAGTCTCTATGAGTGGTGACAGTTTCCACACGTACCGGAAACTGTCTATCGTCTGCGCACATGTCAGTGTGTTTCCATGGACCGTGTGTTCGTGTGCTCCACACGGAGACATGTCTGTTTTTTTGCAGATACACGGTCCACAAAACTGTCTCACACTGAACACACACGGATGACATCCGTTTGTCATCAGTGTGACACGTAACGGTGCCTGGGAATCAGCGGTACAGTTAGCGCTGTCCCCAAGCGCCGGGGGCTGAACACTGCCCTCATCATGGAACCCTGCCGGCGCTGCGATCAGCACAGGCAGGGACAATAGCGAGAGTAGTAGTCTGCTCCCGCTGTGTCCACGCCTGCAAAAATAAGATTAAAATAATAAAATCCATGTACTCACCTCTCCTAGGTGTCCCCTGCTGTAATCCATGCGACCGCTGCTGCCGAGGAGCCGGAGAAAATGAGCCGCTCCGTAGCTGCGCTCTGTGAGTGACAGGACACTGCTCCTGAGTGCAGCTCCGGAGCCGCTCGCTGGAGCGGCTCATTTTCACCGGCTCCTCTGTCAGCAGTCAGAGGATTACAGCGTGGGACACTTAGGAAAGGTGAGTATATGGATTTTATTATTTTAATCTTATTTATACACAGGGACACTGCGGGAGCAGACTACTACTACCCTCATCATTGTCCCTTGCTCGCGCTGATCGCAGCACTAGCAAGGAATCGTGATCACCAGCTCCTCCTCTGCTCTATTGGCCTCAAGGACACTGTTCTCTCCTTGTTCTCCTCCTATTTCTCTGGCCGCTTCTTCTCTGTGTCTTTTGCCGGCTCCTCCTCCTCTCTCCTTCCCCTTACTGTCAGGGTTCCTCACGGATCAGTCCTAGGCCCCCTTCTTTTCTCCTTATACACTGCTCCTATTGGACAAACAATCAGCAGATTCGGTTTTCAGTACCATCTCTATGCTGATGACTCCCAATTATACACCTCTTCTCCGGACATCACCCCTGCATTACTACAAAAGACCAGTGATTGTCTTTCTGCTCTGTCTAACATTATGTCCTCCCTCTGCCTAAAACTGAATCTGTCAAAAACTGAACTACTCGTATTTCCTCCCTCCACTAACCTACCTGTGCCCGATATTGCCATTTCCGTTTGTGGCTCAACCATTACTCCCCAGCAACAAGCCCGCTGTCTTGGGTTCATTTTTGATTCAGATCTTTCCTTCACTCCTCACATCAAATCACTTGCTCGTTCATGTCATCTACACCTCAAAAACATCTCAAGAATCAGGACTTTTCTCACCTTTGACTCAGCAAAAACTCTTACTGTAACTCTTATTCATTCTTGTCTCGATTATTGCAACTCTCTACTAATCGGTCTCCACTTAGTAAACTCTCCCCTCTCCAATCCATCCTTAGCGCAGCAGCCAGGATCATATTCCTCGCCAACCGCTACACCGAGGCCCTGTGCCAGTCATTGCATTGGTTGCCCATTCAATACAGAGTTCAATATAAACTTAACATGCTTACCCACAGAGCACTCCATCCTTCAGCACCCCCTACATCTCCTCCCTTGTCTCAGTCTACCACCCTACAAGTGTCCTCTGTTCTGCCAATGATTTAAAACTAAAATCCTCCATAATCCGAACTCCCCACTCCCGTCTCCAAGATTTCTCGCGTGCTGCGCCTATTCTTTGGAATGCACTACCCAGGACAGTTTGATTAATTCCCAAACCCACAGTTTCAAGCGGACCCTAAAAATCCATTTCTTTAGACTGGCGTATCGCCTCAACACACTTATCTATCGGTCCCAGTTTTGGCCCATATTAAAATCTTCTTCAATTTCAGATTCATACCAATCATGCACTTAATAGCCTCTGTCAGGACTGTACACATACTGGCTGGTGACCAGTCCATGTATTATTATTTATCCTATTTAGTATATCAAGACTGCATTATACAATATATGTACATTCTACCTTTTGTGTCTCCCCCATTTCCTCATAGACTGTAAGCTTGCGAGCAGGGCCCTCACTCCTTTTGACATGAGTTATGCTTATTCTGTATTGTCTGTATATGTCCCCCCTAAAATTGTAAAGTACTGCGGAATATGTTGGTGCTATAAAAATAAAAATTATTATTATTATAAGGGCAGCGTTCGGCACCTGCGCTTGGGAACAGCGCTAACTGTACCTCTATTCCTAGGCGCCGGTCCTGATGTGGCAAATGGTTGCCACACGGGACACGGATATTTCCGGTACCGGTTTTTCCAGTACCGGAAATAGCCGGACATGTGAAACCAGCCTAATGCTATGTAATCTCACCCGGGTGAGGTGAGTTTATGCGGGTTTACAAGAAGCAGCATGGCTGCATGTGAATTTCTGTGGCAAAGACCAGGGTTTACAGTGTATGACCAATAGCATGTCATTAGATGCGGTAAATCTGCATGTAACTAAACACAAGTGCTGTAATTACAATGCAGCGTTTTGGATGCAGCGGAAATACGCTGCATTCAAAACGCTACCATTCCTGATTGTGGGCATGAACAAGCAGAATTTGCAGTGGCGCTCTGTATCTAAGGGAAAGGAGCCTTTTATTGTGTAAAAAATGTGGAGATGGTAGTGGACTGAAACTACATGGGACCAATGCCCCGGCACACTATGCGCTGTCCACCTTGGAGATTTTGCTTGCATTGCATCATACATTTATACAAATAATGAAATACATGATGCAAGCAAAAATTCTAAGATGATGGGGGGGAGGGAGTAGACAGTGTGAAGGGGCATTTGTCTTTATGTAGTTTCAGTACACTCCTCTCCCATCCCCAACATTATGTAGAAATTTGAAAAATGACAATGGTCCCCTGCCCTTTTATACAAAGTGCTGCTGGCTGCCCACCAGTTCCACTGCCACAGACACTGTCTAAGACACACGATGATTTAAGCTAATGTTTGTCTGCGGCAAGTGGCATTGTGTAACATACCTGGCGGCGTCCTTGCATGGTGGTCCATCTCCCACTGTGCAAGAGCGCGCACTTGATCTCCAGTCCAGAATGTCTCTCTGGCTTCCCTCCATGCTGTCTGTTTGTGTCTGTTTCTGCTGCTTAAGGGCAGCACCCGATCACTTCCTGCTTTTTGTACCTGCTGTGGGTCACACCCCTTGTGCGTCCTCAGCCTATTGCTGTCTGTCACCTGGTATATAGCTCAGCTGCTCCCATCTATCCCTGCCTGAGCATAGTGTTTCATTCAGTGTGTGCTTTCACTCTGAAGGTGCCAGGTCCCGTTCTTTGTCTCCTGTCTTGCGGTATCAGTTCCCGTGTCTGAACTGAGTCCTGTCTATGTCTCCTGCCTTGCGGTATCAGTTCCCGTGTCTGAACTGAGTCCTGTCTATGTCTCCTGCCTTGCGGTATCAGTTCCCGTGTCTGAACTGAGTCCTGTCTATGTCTCCTGCCTTGCGGTATCAGTTCCCGTGTCTGAGCTGAGTCCTGTCTATGTCTCCTGCCTTGCGGTATCAGTTCCCGTGTCTGAGCTGAGTCCTGTCTTTGTCTCCTGCCGTGCGGTATCAGTTCCCGTGTCTGAACTGAGTCCTGTCTGTGTACTCTTGCCTGCTGCCTTTCCTGGAGGCTGTATTTCCAGGCCTGTCTGAACACGCTCCTAGCCTGTTCCTCCCGCCTTCTAGGGGCCGATTACCTAGATCCGTTCCTGTATCTTGTCTGTCCTGTCTGAACACGCTCCTTGCCTGTTCGTCCCGCCTCTCTGGGGGCCGTATTCCCAGACCTGCTCCTGTGTCCCGCTGCAGTGTCGGTCTCGTCCGTACATTCAGTTCCAGTCTGTACTCTCTCCTATCTTTCATCTGTCTTTTCTCTATGTCCGTTCCTTTCCTTTTTCTGCAGAGTCTGAACTCGTACCTAACTCCTGCCTGTTGTCTCTGTACTCCCGTTTGTGAGTTTGTGGTCCACTCGCTACTTCACTGCAAGTACCCTGTGGGTGTCTGGCTCTGCCTTTCCCTTCCTGTCTGTTCCGTGTGAACAGAGCCCTGTCCCCCCTACTCAGCCTTGCCTGCTCTGACTCCTTTGCTCACTGCTCCGGCGGTTCTAGCCTGCTCTGACTCCTTTGCTCACCGCTCCGGCGGTTCTAGCCTGCTCTGACTCCTTTGCTCATCGCTCCGGCGGTTCTAGCCTGCTCTGACTCCTTTGCTCACCGCTCCGGCGGTTCTAGTCTGCTCTGACTCCTTTGCTTACCGCTCCGGCGGTTCTAGCCTGCTCTGACTCCTTTGCTCGCTGCTCCGGCAGCCTTGCTCCGCTCTGACCCTTTTGCTCGCTGCTCCGGCAGTCTCGCTCCACTCTTGCTCACCGCTCCAGGCGGCCTCGTCCTGCTTTACTCTTGCTCACTGCTCCGGCAGTCTCGCTCAGCTCTTATCCTTTGTTCACCGCTCCTGGCGGCCTTGTCCTGCCCTACTCTTGCTCACCGCTCCAGGCGACCTTGTCCTGCCCTGTTCTCGCTCGCCTCTCTGGGCGGCCTCACTCTGCTGTGTTTGTCCGCCACATCTGTGGTTCTGTTCCTGAGTCCCAGTGTGTACTGGGTCCTATCCCGCCAGTGTCCCTACCTGCTAGTGCCTCCCTGTCTGCACTCTAGCTGTGCTTGCCTGTACCCCTCTGCCTGTATTGTTCCTGAGTCCCAGTGTGTACTGGGTCCTATCCCGCCTGTGTTCCTACCTGCTAGTGCCTCCCTGTCTGCACTCTAGCTGTGCTTGCCTGTACCCCCCTGCCTGCATATCCGCCTGCCTGCATACCAGTCGTGCCTGCCTATACCCACCAGTCTGTGTGCCAGCCTACCAGTCTGTTCCTGTATTCCCCTGTGTGGGTCAACAGCCGTGTCCGGGGTCTGTCCTGGAGTAGCACCTGGTCCCTCTGCTCGGTTCCTCCTTGGTGCACTGGCGTCGTATGCCGTCGTGCAACCCTGGTCGGATCGGGTGAATACCTAGTTAAGCCCCTCCAGGCATTCACTCTCCGGCACGGTCCAGTGGAATCACTACAATCACACGCACACGCCGCTCAGCCCGGGCGTGTGCATTACACATTGGAACACTAGAAGGCAGCCAGCAAGCACTCTGTATAAAACGGCAGGGGGCCATTATTGATAAATATACACAAAACACATACTTTTTAAACACACTTTGACACTGCAGCAGCAGGGCTCAGCAGGAGACGAGGCAGCAGGCAAGCTCTGGGTCATGGTGCATGGGGTAGGAGCAGGCGGCTCCTCTTCATGTCAGCCATTTCTTCTTTTTAATAGACCAGCGCCCGCGCTGTGTATGCTGGGCCCTCCCTGACGTCATGTGGCAGGGCGGTCCCAGCATCATGTAAACTGCCCGCCCTGGTGGATCTGCAGCCAGCCGGATGGGAGTGGCTGCGTGATGCAGCGTGTCTGTGAGTGGCTGCTTTGAAATTTGGGTCCTGCCCTGCCTGACGTCATGTCACATGACGTCAGGCAGGGCAGGACCCAAATTTCAAAGCAGCCACTCACAGACATGCTGACTGCATTACGCGGCCGCTCCCATCCAGCCACCATAGCTGTATATTCACTAGCGCGGGCAGTTTAAATGATGTTGGGACCGCCCTGCCACATGACGTCAGGCAAGGCAGTCCCAACATCATTTAAACTGGCCGCACTAGTGAATATACATCTACGGTGGCCGGATGGGAGCGGCCGCGTGATGCAGCCAGCGTGTCTGTGAGTGGCTGCCCTGCCTGACGCCATGTGGCACTGGAAGGGCAGCAAAGCATGATTCAAGCCGCCTGCGGCTGCGGGCCCGCAGCGGTAGTGATCTGAACCTTCGGCCAGCGCGGCGGTGCCAAAAAAAAAAGATTGCGCATTATAATGGGAGCAATTCATGGGCGCCCCGGGCCCCGGGCGGTAGCCCGAATTGCCCTCATTATAATCCGCCTATGTAGTTAGCCATTAGATCAATGCATGCGGGTACAATAAGTATAGCTGCCATGGAACTGGTACAATATTACGATTGGAAAAAATGCTATTGCACTAAATCATTCCATACACTGAACATGTATTTGCCACCAAACCACATTTATTGTACGTCATATGTGAAACGGACAGCGGATACATCTTTCCTGATCCACGGGCAGCATATATCAGACACTGGCTATGTGAACTGAGCCAGGTACTGTATGCTTGACTCTAAAACACTGCGGCATTTCAGAGAAAAGCCGCCAGGAACTGAGCCACACAGGAGACTAGTCAGACAGGGAGTGCCCAGCGGCTTCTACCCGCCACCTGCCATGGAGTGACAGATCTTTTCCTCTGTGTGCACGTCATCACAGACCTGTCAATCGAGGGCAGTGGGCGGTAAGAAGCCTCCAGGGACCTGCTTTTAAAGTATGTTTTTCTCTGAAAACTGTAATGTCTCAGTCAAACATACCTGGCGGAGATCATTCAGCCAGTGCCTGATACATGTTGCCCGTGGAACAGCAGCATATATCGTCTGTCAGGTTCTCTTTAACGTTTTTATTGATAGTGCTGTAACCTCTTGGACCCTGGCATTCCCAATATAATTATTGCTGTCTTCTCATTTAAGATCAAAAGACAGTACACCTCATTCTCAGTTTGGTTAGAACTATGTAGTTAGGGCTCATTCAGACATGAGTTTTTCTTGTTCGAGTGCTATCTCTGATTTTCATGGATAGCATTCGTACCTATATTGATCTATATGGGGTAAATCACATATCCTAATTTTCACGTGAACTGAGAGGTCCACACAAAATCACGGAGGCTAATCTGATAATGATCTAAGTGTCGGATTAAACTTGCCAATGCATGTCTATGGTCAGTGAACAAATCAGACAGCACTTGGATGCCATCCATACTATGCTGTTTTTCAAGAACTGTTTGATAGAAGCTGGAGATTGTTTTCTTTACAATCCGAGAAAAACTGATGAAACTCTGATCAAAACACTGGTGAAACTGAGACCATTTTTCTCAAATGAGAAAATCGCTGACGTCTGAATGAGGCCTAAGTGAGAAATTCTTATGAAAATTTTATGTAATATGAAACAGTTGAATGGCTATGTGCCCACGATGCAGAAATGCTCCGGATTTTTCCTGAGCGTTTCAGCATCTCCCTGGCAGAAAAAACGCATGCGGATTGTACATGCGGATTGTACATGCGTTTTTCCTGCCAGGGACATGCGGATGTGAAGCGTTCTTCACTCGCATTTCTGCATGCAGATTGTCAAGCGCTTTCCAAGAGATTTTAGCATCACTTGGAAAAGTACTTGACAACTCGGTCACACTATATAAATCCATGCAACCGGCATGAATTTATATAGTGTGACCGTAAAAGAATGGTGAAAAAAAAAAAAAAATCTATACTTACCTTCCGATGGCCCTTGGAGTCTTGCTTCGCTCTGTCCTGGCTGCCGGCAGATCGCAGTACACTGAAGGACCTGCCGTCACATGACTATGACGTCAGCGCAGGTCCTTCAGTCCACCGTGAGCTTCCGGCATGGGAGGATTAGGGCAGCGGGGGCCGTCAGAGGTAAATATAACATTTTTTTTCTGCCAGGGAGATGCAGAAATGCTCAGGAAAAAATCCGGAGCATTTCTGCATCGTGGGCACATAGCCTAAACCTTCTTCCTTAGTGAGTGTGAACGAGCTGAGTGTGACGGGAGCGTAAGTGCAAACGGAAGTAAGTGTGTGACTTGTTTTTCAGTGAATAGGTAATTGTGAATCCTGCAGAAAATACCTGTGTGAATTGCTGTGAATTATGAACTGCTGAGTGCTTTTCCACAGGTTTAGTTTACTTGGGCTTTTTAAAACCTATTCTCGCTCTACAGTTTTACAGTCTCTTATTTTACTACCTATGTGTTTAAGGATTAACTACATTTCACTTAAATCCTGAGATGTAGCTATACTCACAAGGGGTTAATTAAAGGTGAGGGGTCATAATTAAGGGTTTATAAGGGGCAGCTGGTTGGGGCATCCAGTCCTTTGGAAGTGTATTGAGCTGTTAGTTGGATTGCTGCTAAAGGGGAAAAGAAACAAAAAACAACTCTTTAAATCTTCTTCCTTAGCGAGTGTGAACGAGCTAAGTGTGACTGGAGCGTAAGTGCCAATGAAATTAAGTGTGTGACTTGTTTTTCAGTGAATATGTAAATGGGAATCCTGCAGAAAATACCTGTGTGAGTTGCTGAATTATGAACTGCTGTTTGCTTTTCTACCTGTTTAGTCTTATTGGGGTTTTTAAAACCTATTTTTTCTCTACAGTTTTACAGTCTCTTATTTTACTACCTGTGTGTTTAAGGGTTAACTACATTGCACTTAAATCCTGAGGTGTAGCTATACTCACAAGGGGTTAATTAAGGGTGAGGGGTCATAATTAGTGTTGAGCGATACCTTCCGATATCAGGAAATATCGTATCGGATTGGATCGGGCCGATACCCAAAAAGTATCGGATATCGCCGATTCCGATACCGGAAACCAATGCAAGTCAATGGGATACAAATATCGGAATGAAAATAAACCCTTTCTTTCCTTGTAGGTTAATTCTACATGAAGTAAAACAACTAAGAATAATGTAGAATGACATGAAAAGCCGGCAATTCATCAGCGGCATACACCAGTACCCGACAATTTACAACAGAAAGAATAGAGCTTCACACATAGATTAGATAGATAGAAACATGTCAGTCACATATATATGAAGTACTGTGACAGTGTTGCTTACTGTACTTGTCATTTAGTGTAAAGGATTTATTTTAAAAAATATTAGTGTTTTCGTGCACCGTCTCTTTAAGAAAGCCGGCCGGCAATTCAGCATCTGTACCCGACAATTTAGAATAGAAAGAATAGAGAATCACACATAGATTAGATAGATAGAAACATGTCAGTCACATATATATGAAGTACAGTGACAGTGTTGATTACTGTACTTGTCATTTAGTGTAAAGGATTTATTTAAAAAAATATTAGTGTTTTCGTGCACCGTCTCTTTAAGAAAGCCGGCCGGCAATTCAGCATCTGTACCCGACAATTTAGAATAGAAAGAATAGAGAATCACACATAGATTAGATAGATAGAACCATGTCAGTCACATATATAAGAAGTACAGTGACAGTGTTGCTTACTGTACTTGTCATTTAGTGTAAAGGATTTATTTAAAAAAATATTAGTGTTTTCGTGCACCGTCTCTTTAAAAAAGCCGGCCGGCAATTCAGCATCTGTACTCGACAATTTATAACAGACAGAATAGAGCTTCACACATAGATTAGATAGATAGAAACATGTCAGTCACACATATATGAAGTACAGTGACAGTGTTGGTTACTGTACTTGTCATATAGTGTAAAGGATTTATTTAAAAAAATATTAGTGTTTTCGTGCACCGTCTCTTTAAAAAAGCCAGCCGGCAATTCAGCATCTGTACCCGACAATTTAGAATAGAAAGAATAGAGAATCACACATAGATTAGATAGATAGAAACATGTCAGTCACACATATAAGAAGCACAGTGACAGTGTTGATTACTGTACTTGTCATTTAGTGTTAAAATAAAGGATTTATTTAAAAAAAAAATTGGCGTGGGGTTCCCCGTAATTTTAGGCTCTAGCGGAGGTTAAGCAGACTGCTGGGGCAGATGTTTGAAGCCTGGGAAGGGGGTAATACCCAAGGAGCTTCCCAGGCTACTAATATCAGCCCCCAGCTGAATACCTAGCCTTTACTAGCTATTAAAATGGGGGAACCCCCCCAAAAAAATAACGTGGGGTCCCCCCTAATTTAATAGCTAGCAAAGGCTAGGCAGACAGCTGGGGGCTGATTTTAATAGCCCAGGAAGGGTGCCATGAATATTGGCCCCCTCCCAGGCTAGAAACACCAGCCGTCAGCCGCCCCAGAAATGGCGCATCCATAGGATGCGCCAATTCTGGCACTTAGCCTCGCTCTTCCACGCTGCCCTGGTGCGGTGGCAGGGGGTAATAGGGCTGGGGTTGATGTCAGCTTATAATGCCAGCTGACATCAAGCCCAGGTTAGTAATGGAGAGGCGTCTATAAGACACCCCCATTACTAACCCCATAGTCAAAGTTAAAGAAAAACACAAACACCCAGAATAAAGTCCTTTAATTGAAATAAACACACAATTCTTTATTGTTCTAAATTAAACCATACTTACTGGCACGCCCATTCCAGCTGAAGCCAACGATCTCCTGCAATAAAAGAAAAATAATAAAGCAACCTCATCCTTACCTTTCCATGGTTCCCACGACAGCTTCAGCTCTGCTACATCGAGATGACAGGCTGGACCGCAGCAGAACGCTGCCATCCAGCCTGTCATCCCGCAGACACTGAGAAGCGCAGGCGTGCTTGCGCTCCTCAGTGTCTCTCTGTGACGTCATCCAGATGAGCCGAGTTCATGTCCAATGAACTCAGCTCACCTCATGCACGTCACTGACAGCGTGGGAAAATTCTCACGCTGAAGCGCTGAGTGCAGGAGAATTTTCCCACGCTGTCAGTGACGTGCATGAGGTGAGCTCATGTCCAATGAACTCAGCTCACCTCATGCACGTCACTGACAGCGTGGGAAAATTCTCACGCTGAAGTGCTGAGTGCAGGAGAATTTTCCCATGCTGTCAGTGACGTGCATGAGGTGAGTTGAGTTCATTGGACATGACCTCGGCTCATCTTTATGCCGTCACAGCCAGACACTGAGGAGCGCAAGCATGCCTGCGCTTCTCAGTGTCTGCGGGATGACAGGCTGGATGGCAGCGTTCTGCTGCGGTCCAGCCTGTCATCTCGATGTAGCAGAGCTGAAGCTGTCGTGGGAACCATGGAAAGGTAAGGATGAGGTTGCTTTATTATTTTTCTTTTATTGCAGGAGATCGTTGGCTTCAGCTGGAATGGGCGTGATGGTAAGTATGGTTTAATTTAGAACAATAAAGAATTGTGTCTTTATTTCAATTAAAGGACTTTTTTCTGGGTGTTTGTGTTTTTTTTAAATACTTTACTAGAAATTCATGGCGGTCATGTCTAATATTGGCGTGACCCCATGAATTTCGGGCTTAGGGCCAGCTGATAATGCCAAGCTGGCCTTAACCCCTTTATTACCCAGTGAGCCACCGCACCAGGGCCCTGGATGAGTTGGGTACAGCGCCAGAAGATGGCGCTTCTATGAACGCGCCATTTTCCGGGGCGGCTGCGGACTGCAATTTGCAGCGGGTGGGGCCCAGAAAGCTTGGGCCTCCCTGCACTGCGGATTCCAGCCCCCAGCTGCCTTGTTGTACCTGGCTGGACACAAAAATAGGGCGAAGCCCCACGTATTTTTTTTTTTAATTATTTCATGAAATTCATGGAATAATTAAGAAAAAAAGGGCTTCCCTATATTGTTGTGTCCGGCTAGGTACAAATAGGCAGCTGGTGGTTGGGGGCAGCCCGTTCCTGCCTGCTGTACCTGACTGGACACAAATATAGGGCGAAGCCCCACATAATTTTTTTTTTATTATTTCATGAATTTCCTGAAATAATTAAAAAAAATTGACGTGGGGCTTCGCCCTATATTTGTGTCCAGTCAGGTACAGCAGGCAGGAACGGGCTGCCCCCAACCACCAGCTGCCTATTTGTACCTGGTTGTACACAACAATATAGGGAAGCCCTTTTTTTCTTAATTATTCCATGAATTTCATGAAATAATTAAAAAAAAAAAAAACGTGGAGCTTCTCCCTATTTTTGTGTCCAGCCAGGTACAACTAGGCAGCTGGGGGATGGAATCTGCAGCGCAGGGAGGCCCAAGCTTTCTGCCCCCCCCCCCCCCCCCCGCTGAAAATTGCAGTCCGCAGCCGCCCCGGAAAATGGCGCGTTCATAGAAGCTGGATGCTGTACCTGGCTGGCATACAAAAATATGGCGAAGCCCACGTCAAAAGTTTTGGGAAAAATTTATTAAAAAATAAATACTAATTTAGGGACTGCATCTTTATTAACTCCTCAAATGTCATTTAGTGTTAAAATAAAGGATTTATTTAAAAAAAAAAATGACGTGGGATCCCCCATAATTTTAGTCTCTAGCGGAGGTTAAGCAGACGGCTGGGGCAGATGTTTGAAGCCTGGGAAGGGGGTAATACCCACGGAGCTTCCCAGGCTACTAATATCAGCCCCCAGCTGAATACCTAGCCTTTACTAGCTATTAAAATGGGGGACCCCCCCCAAAAAAATGACGTGGGGTCCCCCCTATTTTAATAGCTAGCAAAGGCTAGGCAGACAGCTGGGGGCTGATATTAATAGCCCAGGAAGGGTGCCATGAATTATGGCCCCCTCCCAGGCTAGAAACACCAGCCGTCAGCCGCCCCAGAAATGGCGCATCCATAGGATGCGCCAATTCTGGCACTTAGCCTCACTCTTCCACGCTGCCCTGGTGCGGTGGCAGGGGGTAATAGGGCTGGGGTTCATGTCAGAGCCAGCTGCCATGAAGCCCAGGTTAGTAATGATGGGCGTCTATAAGACACCCCCATTACTAACCTACAAAGTGTTAAAAAGAAAAAACACACTACACCCAGAAAAAAATAATTTATTTGAAATAAAACACACAATTTTATTTAATTCTTAGTTTACTAAAAATAATAGTTACCTGTCCACGTTCCTGCGCTGATCTCCCATGCACAGCTGTCACATCTGGAGATGGTGACAGCTGTCATGGCTGCTGTAAGCTCACGCTGCCGGGAACACGTCCGCTCCCGGCAGCGGGAGCCACTGACTGAGGTCACCGGAGTGCATTCAGTCAGCGCAGCTCCGGAGACCCCCTTTACGGCACTGCTGTACCGTGGGAATTTCTCACGATACAGCAGGGCCGTAAAGGAGCTAACCGGAGCAGCGCTGCTTGAACTCCGGTGAACCCTTACGGCCCCGTCATTCTAGCGGCGGCAGCGGTTCAGAGCGGTCACATTCTATGTGGCTGCTCTGAACTGGAGATCATCGTGGGACACTCGTGGACTACTACGGAGGGGTAAGGATAAGGTTGTGGTTTATTATTTTATATTTTATTACAGGAGATCGATGGCTTCGGGGAATTAGGTGTCTAGGTGAGTATAGGTGTAGTTTTTTATTTTTTACTTTATTTTAGGTGGCGATCGGCGGGGACAGGTAATGTATGAACTAATTTATTGTAGGTAACCACTGGCCACCAATGACATGTATTTAAAATTTATTGGGGACACAGTAGGGCAATTTATATAGCAGGATCAGGCTGATGGGAACTACTGCTCCCATCGAGCTGATCCTGCTGGCACGAGTGGACGGGGGACAGACATAGGCCGATGGGAGTAGTAGTGTCACATCGGCCTATGTCTGCCTGCACGCACACACCCGCACACATCGCACAGACACAGCGCACACCCGCACACACTCGCAGACATCGCACAGACACCGCGCACATCCGCACACATCGCACACACACCCCGCACACACACCCCGCACACACACCCGCACACACACTAATCATGACGGGCTGATGGTCTGGGAGGTGAGGCTGACCTGTGCGGCCGTGGGAAAGTTCATGTGAGTTCATGCAGTCAAGCATGAACTCACATGAACCCTCTGAGGGCACCGCGGCGACTTCAAATGAACAGCTGATCGGCATCACCTGATACCTCAGCTGTTCATTTGAAATAACCGGCGGGAAAGCGCAGCACAGAACGGGAAAGCCGGCGGTGAAGTCTTTTCATTGCCGGCTTCCCCGCCCGGGTCCTTCGCTCCTTGGTGCTGCGCTCCCCGCCCGGTCCTAGCTTACGATCGGGATGGGAGGTGGCGAGGGGAGCGGAGGATCGGGGTGGGAGGCTGCGGGGAAGCAGTATGGGGCTGTGTGATTGTTTAAAAGCCGGCGGCTTTTTACCGCCCGCCGGCTTTTAAACAATCAGGAGAATTCTCCCACGCTGGGATGGCATTCTGATGACAGGCTGGATCTCAGCTGAGCGCTGCCATCCAGCTTGTCATCCTTCAGAGACACTGCAGAGCACAGGCATTATGGGAACTTCCGATTCCGGTATCCGATATTGTCAAAGTATCGGAATTAAGTATCGGAATTCCGATACCGCGAATATCGGCCGATACCCGATATTACAGTATCGGAATGCTCAACACTAGAATTAAGGGTTTATAAGGGGCAGCTGATTAGGGCATCCAGTCCTTTGGAAGTGCATTGAGCTGTAGGTTGGATTGCTGCTAAAGGGGAAAAAAGGGGAAAAAAACTAAAAACAACTCTTTAAATCTTCTTCCTTAGCGAGTGTGAACGAGCTAAGTGTGACTGAAGTGTAAGTGCAAACGGAAGTAAATGTGTGACTTGTTTTTCAGTGACTTTGGATTCAGGGTCTTTGGAAGGGAGGAATTTGGACTGAATTGCTGTCTGTATTTTATTAATTTTTTACATTTCTTTTTACTTAACATTTCTGTCTAGTGCAATCCCCATTAGGAAATGAGCTCCATTGTTGACAATGCTATCCAGTGTACATCTTGCCACATGTATGGAATCATTGAACAGCCGGTCGTGGGTGCATACTGCTGTGCGAGATGTGAGCATATTGTGCGTTTGGAAGCCCAGGTACTGGATCAAAATGAGAAGTTGGCAACACTGAGATCCATTGAAAATATGGAAAGGAGTCTGCTGCTCACTGAGCAACTGCTCACTGGGGTATATGTGGGGGAGGGTGGTAGTAGAGAGCTGCAGGACAGTGAGGCAGCTATCTGGGTGACAGTTAGAAGGGGGGGTAGAAGGAAGAGTGCCAGGGAGGCTAGTCCTGATCTGGCACACCCCAATAAGTTTGCAGATGAGGGCGGTGTTTTTACAACAAAATTTACAAAACCATTTTTTTAGGGACCACATCACATTTGAAGTCACTTTTGGGTATTTTCTGTCATAAAGACCCCTCAAAGTGACACCATTCTAAAAACTGCACCCCTCAAGGTGCTCAAAACCACATTCAAGAACTTTATTAACCCTTCAGGTGCTTCACAGGAATTTTTGGAATGTGGAAGAAAAAAAATTAACATTTAACTTTTTTCACAAAAAATGTTACTTTAGACCCAATTTTTTTTATTTTCACAGGGGTAACAGGAAAAAATGGACCCCAAATTTTTTTGTACAATTTCTCTTGAGCATGCTGATACCCCATATGTGAGGGAAAACCACTGTTTGGGCGCACTGCAGGGTTCGGAAGGGAAGGAGCGCCATTAGACTTTTTGAATGTAAAATTTGTCTGAATAATTAGCAGACGCCATGTTGCGTTTTGAGAGCTCCTGATGTGCCTAAACAGTGGAAACCCCCCACAAGTTACACCATTTTGGAAACTAGACCCCTTAGGGAACTTATCTAGATGTGTGGTGAGCACCTTGAACCCCAAGGTGCTTCACAGAAGTTTATAATATTGAGCCGTAAAAATACAATTTTCACATTTTTCCCACAAAACCGTTTTTCATCCCTTAATTTTGCATTATCATAAGGGTAATAAGATAAATTGCACCATAAAATTGGTTGTGCAATTTCTCCTGAACACGCTGATACCCCATATGTGGAGGCAAATTACTGTTTGGGCGCATGGCAGGGTTTGAAAGGGAAGGAGCGCCATTTGACTTTTTGAATGTAAAATTTGTTTGAATAATTAGCAGACGCCATGTCGCATTTGGGGAGCCCCTAATGTGCCTAAACAGTGGAAACCCCCCCACAAGTGCCACCATTTTGGAAACTAGACCCCTTAGGGAACTTATCTAGATGTGTGGTGAGCACTTTGCACCCCCAGCTGCTTCACAGAAGTTTATAATATTGAGCCGTAAAAATAAAATTTTCACATTTTTCCCACAAAAAATGTTTTTCATTCCCTAATTTTGTATTATCATAAGGGTAACAGGATAAATTGCACCATGAAATTTGTTGTGCAATTTCTCCTGAACACGCCGATAGCCCATATGTGGAGGCCAATTACTGTTTGGGCACATGGCAGGGTTTGAAAGGGAAGGAGCGCCATTTGACTTTTTGAATGTAAAATTTGTTTGAATAATTAGCAGACGCCATGTCGCATTTGGGGAGCCCCTAATGTGCCTAAACAGTGGAAACCCCCCACAAGTGCCACCATTTTGGAAACTAGACCCCTTAGGGAACTTATCTAGATGTGTGGTGAGCACCTTGCACCCCCAGCTGCTTCACAGAAGTTTATAATATTGAGCCGTAAAAATAAAATTTTCACATTTTTCCCACAAAAAATGTTTTTCATTCCCTAATTTTGCATTATCATAAGGGTAACAGGAGAGATTGCACCATGAAATTTGTTGTACAATTTCTCCTGAGTACGCCGATACCCCATATGTGGGGGAAAACCACTGCTTTGGTGTACGGCAGGGTTCGGAAGAGAAAGGAGCGCTATGTTGGCTGGGATAGGCAGCAGACACCATGTCACATTTGAAGAGTCGCTGACATGCCAAAACAGCAGAAACCCCCACAAGTGACCCCATTTTGTAAACTACACCTCTCAAGGAATTCATCTAGGGAAGTAGTGAGTATTTTTTAATTTTTAAATTTATACCATTGGGCAGTGAAAAAAGCATAATTATATTTTTACCACAAAAAAATGTTTTACCCTCAGATTTTACATTTTCACACAGGGCAATGGGTAAAAATGGTGCCGAAATGTGTCACACAATTTTTTCTAAAAGTGGCAATACCCCATATGTGGCTGTATCGTACCGCTTAGCCATACGGTGAGATCTGGGGGGCACGGAGTGCTATTTGACAATTGGAGAACAAATTATTGTAGAATAGGCATTTGGATTTGGGAGCACAAAATTTTCTGAATTTCTTTTGGGGGGCAAGGGTCATTTTGCTTTTCCAGAGCCTTTCTGCTACCAGTAACTTGGAAGTCCCTTATATTTTTAACAGATGACGGACCTGAGTGGGGACTAGCTTTTTTTGAGGACTGAGTTGAAGCTTTTATTGGGAACATTTTACATAACATTTATCTGGCGCTCTAGGCTGAGCACACTAAAAGACGCTTTTTTTGCAAAATCTAGTTTTTGCATCACCATATTTTGAGAGCTATAATTTTTCCATATTTCGGCCGACAGAGTCATGTGATGGCTAGTTTTTTGCGGGACGAGTTGACATTTTAATTGGTACCATTTTTGGGTAAGTGAAATTTTTTGATCGCTTTCTATTCCGTTTTTTGGGAGGTAAAATTAACAAAAACAAACAATTCAGGAATTGTTTTTAGAGTTTTTTTTTTTATGCCGTTCTGCGTGTGGTAAAAGTGATCAGGCAGCGTTATTCTACGGGTCAGTACGTTTACAGCGATACTACACTTACTGTATTTTTTTTTTATGTTTTGCCACTTTTACACAATAAAACAATTTTATAGAAAAAAATATTTTTTTTGCATTGCTTTATTCTGAGCGCTATAACTTTTTTATTTTTCGGCTGATGGAGCTGTATGGCGGCTTTTTTTTTGCGGAACAAGATGACGTTTTCAGTGGTACCATTTTTATTTCCATTTTGTTTTTTGATCGCATTTTTTTCCACTTTTTGTTTGGCGATATGATGAAAAAGCATATTTTTTTGCTCCGTTTTTTATTTATTTTTATTATGGTGTGCACAGAAGGAGTTAATTAGTGTGACAGTTTTATAGCTCGGGTTGTTTCGGACGCGGCGATACCAAATATGTGTACTTTTTTTGGTTTTGTAAAAAAAACGGATTTATTGGTTTAATATTTTATTTATTTATTTTTATTTATTTTGTGATTTTTTTTTTTTTTTTTAATAGTTTAAAAACTATTTTTTACATTTTTTCTTAGTCCCTGTATGGGACATTAATTTTTATTTTTCTGATCACTGATCTCATGTAATTTAATAGACATGTATTACATTACATTACATGAGATCTTCCCTGACTGTTTCAGTCAGAGTCTCCTGCCAGGCTACAGCTGCAGCTGAGCCAGACAGGACACCATATATGGCAGAGCTGGAGGCGGTCATGTGACCTCCAGCTGCCATAGCAACCCCAGGTCCTGGAAGGACTCGGAGGTCTTCGGAGAGGTAAGTTGACGACCCCCTCTCCTCCTGCTGTCTCCTATATGCTGCGATCACTATAGATCGCAGCATATAGAAGACAGCAAAGGGTTAACATCACTGGGACCTGATCTAATCAGGTCCCGATGATGTTCCCTGTCAGAGCTAACGCTCTGCACCGGAATCGCAGCGCTTGCAGGACCCTGGGGGTCCTGAGCGCTGCGAGACTACCCACCGTTTTTAAACGTCGGCGCTGCACAGAGCCCAGCAAGCGCCGACGTTTATCTACAGTGGGCGGTCGGGAACCGGTTAAACATTTAGCCGTAAAAATAACATTTTCACATTTTTGCAATAAAAATGTTTTTCAGCCTTCAATTTTGCATTTTCATGAGGGTAACAGGAGAAATTGCACCATGTAGTTTGTTGTGCAATTTCTCCTGAGCACGTCGATACCCCATATGTGGGGGAAAACCACTGTTTGGGCGCACGGCAGAGCTCGGAAGAGAAGGAGCGCCATTTGACTTTTGAATGTAAAATTTGCTTGAATACTTAGCGGATGTGCCCCTGATGTGCCTAAACAGTGGAAAAACCCCACAAGTGACACCATTTTGGAAACTAGACCCCTCAGGGAACTTATCTAGATGTGTGGTGAGCACCCTGAACTCCCAAGTGCTTTGCAGAACATGGAGCCGTGAAAATAAAAAAATCAAACTTTTTCCACAAAAATAATGTTTTAGCGCCAATTTTTTATTTTCACAAGGGTAAGAGGAGAAAATGGACCACAAAAACTTTTGTGAAATTTCTCCTGAGTACGCCAATACCCCATATGTGGGGAAAAAACAGTGTTTGAGCGCACGGTAGAGTTCAGAAGGGAAGGAGCATTGTGTGACTTTTTGAACACAAAATTGGCTGGAATTGAGAGCGGACGCCATGTCACGTTTGGAGAGCCCCTGATGTGCCTAAACAGTGGAAACCCCCCCCACAAGTGACCCCATTTTGGAAACTACACCCCTCAAGGATTTTATCAAGGGGTATAGTGAACATTTTGAATCCAGAGGTATGACACAGAATTTGATAACATTAGGTCATAATATTGAATAAGTTGTCATTAGTCTTGAGCGCAAGTGCTCGCTACTTGAGTTTGCATCAGGTACTCAGGTATGCACCATGTATCGCGCGTGCTTGAGGGACATGCTCGAGTCCCCGCTCGCATGTTTCATGTTTATTAGACACCCCCAAAAAAACATGTGGGGATCGCTCGTGCATGGCAGGCAATCCCCGCGAGGTTTTTTTAGCCACGAAGCATATGGGGCAGAGACTCGAGCATGTCACTTGAGCACCCGCCATAGTCAGTGCATTCCTGAGCACCCGATTCAAACTCAAGTAGCGAGCACTTGCGCTCAACACTAGTCGCAATATCGTCATCTTTTTTTTTTTTTACTTTTGAAAAAAATCCCAACCCCATCACAACCCTAACCCTAACACAACCCCAGCCCTAGCGTTTATTTTTTTACACCGTTCCTTGTGCGGTATAAGTGATTAGACGACTTTATTCTTCGGGTCGGTTCGATTACAGCAATACTAGAATCATATCGGGTTTTTAAGATTGACAGCTGTCACACACTGAAAGACGCATTTTTTTGCAAAATCTAGTTTTTGCATCGCCATATTTTGAGAGCTATAATTTTTCCATATTTTGGCCGACAGAGTCATGTGACGGCTTATTTTTTTTGCGGGATGAGTTGACGTTTTAATTGGTGCCATTTTCAGGCACGTGACATTTTTTGATCGCTTTCTATTCCGATTTTTAGGAGGCAGAATAAACAAAAAACAGCAATTCCAGAATTTTTTTTTTTATTCTTTTTATGCTGTTCCGCGTGTGGTAAAATTGATAAGGCAGCGTTATTCTTCGGGTCAGTACGTTTACAGCGGTACCACATTTATATTTTTCTATGTTTTGGCGCTTTTACACAATAAAAGCTATTTTATAGAAAAAAAAAATGTTTGCATCGCTTTATTCTGAGAGCTATAACTTTTTTATTTTTTGGCTGATGGAGCTGTATGGTAACTTGTTTTTTGCAGGACAAGATGACGTTTTCAGCGATCCCATTTTTATTTATATTCGTCTTTTTGATCGCGTGTTATTTAATTTTTTGTTTGGCAGTATGATGATAAAGCATTATTTTTTGCTTCGGTTTTTTTTTTTCCGTGTTCACTGAATGGGTTAACTAGTGGGACAGTTTTATAGGTCAGGTCGTTCCGGACACGGAAATACCAAATATGTGTACTTTTATTGTTTTTTTTTTTCATAATATTTATTGATGGGTACATTATATTTTTATTTTTGGTGGATTATTTTTATATATATATATATATATATATATATATATATATATATATATATATATATATATATATTTCCAATTTTTTTTTTTTTTTTTTTTTTCATTTTTTAACACTTTTTGGACTTTTATTCTGTGTCCCACTCTGAGACTTTCACTTTTTTTATTCTGATCGCCTGTATAGCACAGGAATGCAGCACCATCCCTGTGCTATACAGTTTGTCAGGGCTGCACACGGAGAAGATTCTTTGGTCATGCACTGCGCATGACCAAAGAATCTTCCTGCTGTCTGGTGACCCAGATGTTGTCATGACGACATCGGGTCATCATGGCAACATCCAGGAAGCCGCGGCAGACAGCGCTGGAGGCCGGAAGAGGAGGTGAGTATTGCGATCACCTCTCCTTGCCACCGCAATGCTGCGATCGACTTCGATCGCAGCATTGAGGGGGTTAATGTGCCGGGAGTGGTGCGACCACTCCCTGCACATAGTACCGGGTGTCAGCTGTGACTATCAGCTGACACCCGGCGGCGATCGCCCCGCACCGCTTGTGTGCGGCGCGATGGCTATATGACCTAATAGTACGTTATTGGTCCAATCGGCCCAGGTCACCAAGACATACTATTAGGTCATACGTCAGAAAGGGGTTAAAGTAAGGACCTCCAAGGTGATATTCTCTGAAATACTGCCTGTACCACGTGTCACGCCAGAGTGGCAACAGGAGATTAGGGAGATAAATAAGTGGCTCAGGAATTGGTGTAGGAAGGAGGGGTTTGGGTTCCTGGAGAACTGGGCCGACTTCTCAGTTGGCTACAGGTTCTACGCTAGGGACGGGCTGCACCTCAATGGGGAGGGTGCAGCTGTGCTGGGGGAGAAAATAGCTAGAAGGTTGGAGGAGTGTTTAAACTAGGGATTGGGGGGAGGGTATTCATTTTATAGGTGGGGAAAATAGTGCAGATAATGACCTGTGCACAAATAAAGAAATTGGGGGTGGGGTTACAACAGTCAATATAGTAAGAAGGAATAGAGGTACAGAGAGATACATAAAATGCATGTACACTAATGCCAGAAGCCTCACCAACAAAATGGAGGAATTAGAATTAATTTTTTTGGAAAATAATTATGACATGGTTGGGATATCTGAGATATGGCTGGACGAGAGCCATGACTGGGCAGTTAATTTACAGGTCTATAGTCTGTTCAGAAATGACCGTACAAACAAGCGAGGGGGGGTGTGTGTTTATATGTAAAATGATTCTTAAAACCCATCTTGCGTGAGAATATATGTGAATCTAATGAAAATGTAGAGTCCCTGTGTGTGGAGATAAGGGGAGGGGGAAAAAATTATAAATTACTGATAGGTATTTGTTATAAGTAGTGTTGAGCGAGCACTAAAATGCTCGGGTGCTCGAAGCTCGGGCCGAGCTCGCCGTGATACTCGGGTGCTCGACCCGAGCAACGAGCCCAATGTTAGTCTATGGGAGACTCGAGCATTTTTGCGGTGGCACCCCCGGCAGTCTTTTAAAAGCCTAACAAGTGCCCAAAACGATAGTGGCAGTGCTCAAATGACATGGGGACAGCATGGGGATCGCCCCAGGAAGCATTTCTGACCCCCAGGTCACTGCTGTCAACAACGTGGTCAGAGGTATTAAGCCACTTTTACGGGCTCACAATAAAACGTTCAAAAACGAAAGTGAAACTTTTTTCCTGTGAAATATGTTAAGGAACATCCTTTCCAGGGAAAAGACTTGTGTATAAGTTAAAATAAATGACCAAAAACAAAAATACTCCTCCACACCTTCGGCTATGTTCACAAGTAGCATTTTTTATGCGTTTTTGCACTTTTGTATTGCTTTCAACTATGACAAATGCATTCACCGGGAAATGTCATTTTAACATTTTACAACCTTATCTGGCCATGTGCTGTGTGACACATGCATAAAGTGCTGAAAAGACATGAGAACAGCATGGGGAAGACCCCTGGAAGCATCTCTGACTCAGAAGATGCAGACTTGCAACTATCCCCATGCAAGTTCTAGTCCCAGGGTAGTGTTCAATTGTACCTCCCCCATTCCTTGCAATACAAGCGCAAGTATGCAGCCTGCCACCCACCCACCCCCAGGCTGCAATACCATACTGCTTGCTTGAACTTGAAATTGGGCCTTTTAGGCATGTGGAGGCGGAATCTGGCCACCACGTCATGGCTGTGTTGGCGGCCTGGAATCCACAGTCAGTCCCCAGCCGCCCAGCGGCCGGGTGTCCATACTCGGTCCCCAGCCGCCCCGCGGCCGGGTGTCCACACACGGTCCCCAGCCGCCTGGGGGCAGCCGGGTGTCCATAAACGGTCCCCAGCCGCCCCTATTTCTCCTTGGAACATCCCCCCACTTTTCTTAGCTCGGCCTGCTTTAGGCAGCATTGGACGAGCCCACCAGAGAACCAGACTCCTCCGGTGGGCCCTGACTTCTCCATCGGTGGAGTTGAGAGTGCCAAGGTGAGGAGCATGATGATGATGACAGAAGTTAGCATCTGCTATGTTTTCTTTTAATGCAAGTGTAAGTGTGCAGCCTGCCACCCACCCACCCCCAGACTGCAATTCCATACTGCTAGCTTGCACTTGAAATGGGGCCTTTTAGTTTGGAGGAGGCCGAAGCTGGCCACTACCTCATGGCTGCTTCGGCAGCGAGGTATCCATACTCAGTCCCCAGCCGCCCCTATTTGTCCTGGTGTGCCTTATACATAAGATTAAGCGCGTATACCAAAATATTACCTGTGCCCTCCCCAGTGCATTTAGTGGGAAGGAGAGCCTATTCCGCTGTAGTGTGTGCATGCCAAACCCCTGTTCATGGTACATGCGAAGATGCCTCCCACCTTGCACCTGTCGTTGCAGACTTGCAACTATCCCCATTCAAGTCCTTGTCCCAGGGCAGTGTTCAATTGTACCTCTCCCATTCCTTGCAATGCAAGCGCAAGTATGCAGCCTGCCACCCACCCACCCCCAGGCTGCAATACCATACTGCTTGCTTGCTTGCACTTTAAATTGGGACTTTTAGGCATGTGGAGGCGGAATCTGGCCACCACGCCATGGCTGTGTCGGCGGCCTGGTATCCATACTCAGTCCCCAGCCGCCTGGTGGCCGGGTGTCCCCGCTTCCTCCCCAGCCTCCAGGGGGTGGCCGGGTGTCCATACTCGGTCCCCAGCCACCCCTATTTGTCCCGGTAACCTTTCCCACACTTTTCTTAGCCTGGCCTGCTTTAGGGCAGCATTGGCCGAGCCCACAGGACTATCAGACTCCTCCGGTGGGCCCTGGCTTCTCCATCAGGGGAGTTGAGAGTGCCAAGGTGAGGAGCATGATGAGGATGATAGAAGTTAGCATCTGCTTTGTTTTGTTGTAATGCAAGCGCATGTATGTGGTAGCGGCTAAGCCTGAGGTGGTCAGCGTTTTGGCGCATATCCTACCTCCTCCGAGGATTGCTGGATGTTTTCCTGCTACTATCCAAGTTCTATGACTCCCGTTAAAGCAAAGCTTTAGGTGATAAATGATGGATGAGGTAGTGGCAAAGGAGAGAGCAGGAGGAACAGGGACCATTCACATCAATATCAGGCCAGTCAACAAGATATATCTTGTAGGATATGTTTCTGTAACAAAAGGAGCGGTTTGGCTACACAGTTATAGGGCATACAGTGAGTGCAATGCCTACCAAAAATTTTGAGGCACTCCAATGCCCCTTGGAAACGACATGGAGGTCAGAGCGCGTTAACTAAACCTTTTTTTCCATTTATAGCAACTGGGTCTCCTGTGCACTGTTGGCCTAAGCAGTGAATGGAAGGCTTTCCAAAAATTATGAGGAACTGCAATGCCCCTTACAAGAGCCATGTGTGGCACCTCAGGGGTCTGGTCACCACAGTAATAGAGATATTACATCGGAGAGCAAGTGGGAGGTTTCCTGGTCAGGATCCCTTAAACATGCAACATCCTCCTGCCCCAGTCCTGGGAGGGGAGAATTCTGCCCTTATAAACTGGATCTGGGGCGGGGTTGAGTGAGTCAGAGAACAGAGAACAGTCAGAGTCAGAGTGAGAGCAAGGGAAAGTAACAGCAAGGAGCTCTGTAGGATCTAGGAGCTAAAGACCAGGGGCTGGAAGCTGAGCAGAGCTCGCCCTGGCAGAAGACAATAGGAACCGGACACAGGAGTCCGAGGCTGTGAGGACTTATATATCCAGCAGCAGAAACCAGCCGGCAGGGGATTTCAGGTCCTCTGGCCATAGAAGCCCGGAGGCTCAGTCACAAGCAAGGGACCAGCACCGCCGTCGTGGAGCGGAGGCTAACAGAAGGCCCCAAGTCACCAGCCATACGGGTGAGCACTACACGGTACACTCAGGGACGTGGGCTACTTCTACCCGCTTACAGCAAGGTAGCCAGGAAGAGTGCAGACAGACGGGGAGGCCTACAACTCCACCTGGCCAGGGGAACTCCTGCTTGCTCACAGACTGACCAGGCCTCTTATGCTAGCCAGTACTCCCGTGAGGGTCTACCTTATAATCATCAGTAAAGACCCTGAACTGCACTGCAAAGACTCTGAGTCGTTCCTGCTGCGCTCGTGCACCATCACCCCCATCATCCACACTCACTGCCCTGAGGCTATACTCCTCCCGTGGGGAGTTATCCCATTCTCTGCTGCGCACACAACACCAGCCTCAGTGGTCTGCCTCGCAGCGGTGGTACTCCCTGACCGCAATCCACTGGTGGCGCAGTTGGACAATTAACCTCAAAACCTAAGAAAGACTGCCACTGGTTTGACCAGCCTGAGCCACGGGACCGGGTCACCGCCACGGAGACTACAGACCCCAGAGACCCGGCACCGGGTATCCCACACACGTGTACACACGGCCCAGGGGGCGCGTCACATGCAGTACAGCATATTGCAAACATAAGTCCCATTATTGGGGAGTGGGTGTCCCATAGTATTTGCTTATGCCTTGCAAGCAAAAGCTGCCAAAAATTAGGATGGAGCAACTTGCAATGCCCCTTACAAGAGCCATGCAGTACAGCATATTACAAACATAAGTCCCATTATTGGGGAGTGGGTCTCCCATAGTATTTGCTTATGCTTTCCAAGCAAAAGATGCCAAAAATTAGGACGGAGCAACTTGCAATGCCCCTTACAAGAGCCATGCCGTACAGCATATTACAAACGTAAGTCCCATTATTGGGGAGTGGGTGTCCCATAGTATTTGCTTATGCCTTGCAAGCAAAAGCTGCCAAAAATTAGGATGGAGCAACTTGCAATGCCCCTTACAAGAGCCATGCAGTACAGCATATTACAAACATAAGTCCCATTATTGGGGAGTGGGTGTCCCATAGTATTTGCTTATGCCTTGCAAGCAAAAGCTGCCAAAAATTAGGACGGAGCAACTTGCAATGCCCCTTACAAGAGCCATGCAGTACAGCATATTACAAACATAAGTCCCATTATTGGGGAGTGGGTCTCCCATAGTATTTGCTTATGCTTTCCAAGCAAAAGCTGCCAAAAATTAGGACGGAGCAACTTGTAATGCCCAACATAAGTCCCATTATTGGGGAGTGGGTGTCCCATAGTATTAGTTTATGCCTTCCAAGCAAAAGCTGCCAAAAATTAGGACGGAGCAACTTGCAATGCCCCTTACAAGAGCCATGCAGTACAGCATATTACAAACATAAGTCCCATTATTGGGGAGTGGGTCTCCCATAGTATTTGCTTATGCTTTCCAAGCAAAAGATGCCAAAAATTAGGACGGAGCAACTTGCAATGCCCCTTACAAGAGCCATGCAGTACAGCATATTACAAACATAAGTCCCTTTATTGGGGAGTGGGTGTCCCATATTATTTGCTTATGCCTTGCAAGCAAAAGCTGCCAAAAATTAGGACGGAGCAACTTGCAATGCCCCTTACAAGAGCCATGCAGTACAGCATATTACAAACATAAGTCCCATTATTGGAGAGTGGGTGTCCCATAGTATTTGCTTATGCCTTGCAAGCAAAAGCTGCCAAAAATTAGGACGGAGCAACTTGCAATGCCCCTTACAAGAGCCATGCAGTGCAGCATATTACAAACATAAGTCCCATTATTGGGGAGTGGGTGTCCCATAGTATTTGCTTATGCCTTGCAAGCAAAAGCTGCCAAAAATAAGGACGGAGGAACTTGCAATGCTGGCACCCTGGTGGTATAGTGGTGGTGGAGGCTGAGGATAAGGAGAAGAAGATAAAACAGCCGAAACGAGGAAGCGTATACCCATGTGTGGGTGTGAAGCGGTGCATGTGAATACACCTCCCGAAATAACACAGTGGATTTGACTTTATGTTACTCTGCTGTCATTTGGTGGTGATGAGAAGTCTGGCCCAATCCAGCCCTTGTTCATTTTGATAAGGGTCAGCTTGTCAGCATTGTCAGTTGACAGGCGAGTGCGCTTATCAGTTATAATTCCCCCAGCGCACTAAAAACACGCTCCGATAACACGCTAGTGGCAGGGCAGGCCAGGACCTCCAAGGCGTACAGAGCGAGTTCATTCCAAGTGTCCAGCTTGGATACCCAATAATTAAAAGGCACGGAGGACGCTGGTACGGTCGGCAAGGTACTCCCTCACCATCTTTTGAAACTTTCCACTCCTTGTGAGAGTACCCCGCGCCTCAGGGCCTGTAAGCTGGGCGGGTGTCAGAAAACTGTCCCAGAACGTTGACAGTGTTCCCTTGCCTCTGCTGGATTGGAGTTGCATCTCTCTCGCCTGTACGCCTTGGTTGGGCAACGAACTGTGACCTCTGCCGCTAGCGTGTTCAGATGGGAATTTTTTTAAGAGTTCTGCAGCAAGGGCCTTCTGGTACTGCCCCATTTTTGTAGACAAGTTCTCCTTGTAGCGGGGGTCTACAAGTGTCACCAACCAGTAATGACTGTCACCCAACATTTTGACAACGCGAGGGTCACGGTTAAGGCAGCGTAACATAAAGTCAGCCATGCGTGCCAGACTGGTAACGGGCAAGATTTCCGTGTCCTCACCAAGATGACGACTGACCATGCTCTCCTCCTCCTCCTCTTCCTCCTCCCCCCTGTCCTCAGGCCACCCACGCTGAACCGACGGTATGACACTTGTACAGGTACTACCGTCTACAACGCATGATAGCAGCTCCTGTTCTTCCTCCTCCTCCTCTCCCTCATTGTCCCCCAATGCACGTTGGGATGAGATGAGGCTGGGCTGTGTGTAATCGCCCGCTACGGCTTCTTGATCCATCTCATCATACTCTGTCTGCAATGCCTCCTCTTTAATTCTCTGCAGAGAGCGTTGCAAAAGACAGGCAAGTGGGATGCTGACACTAATGATGGCGTCATCGCCACTCACCATCTTGGTGGCCTCCTCAAAGTTTGTCAGGATGGTACATATGTCAGACATCCAGGTCCACTCCTGAGGTCTTATGTGTGGGGTCTGACCTGAATATCGACGGCCTTGTTGCAGCTGGTACTCCACAACAGCTCTCTTCTGCTCACAAATCCTTTGCAACATGTGGAGGGTAGAGTTCCAACGTGTGGGGACATCACACACCAGTCGGTGTGCCGGAAGCTGCAAACGCTGCTGCAACACAGCAAGGGCGGCGGAAGCTGTAGCCGACTTGCGAAAATGAGCTGATAGGTGGCGTACTTTCACGAGCAGATCTGGCAACTCGGGGTATGATTTAAGAAAAAGCTGAACCACGAGGTTAAGCTCATGAGCCAGGCATGGTACGTGTGTGATCTCACCTCGCCTCAGAGCCGCCACCAGGTTACGGCCATTGTCACACACGACCATGTCGGGATGTAGGTTCAGCGGTCTCAGCCACAGATCTGCCTGCTCTTTCACAGCTGTCCACAACTCACAAGCAGTGTGAGGTTTATCACCTAAGCTTATGAGTTTCAGCACAGCCTGTTGCCGCTTCACGGAGGCAGTACTGCAATGCTTTCAGCTTGTAACTGATGTGGTGATATCTGAGATGGAGGCTGAACATGAGGAGGAGGAGGAGGATGCGCAGGAGCTGTACACTGTGGGGGCAACTCTGACTGACATAGGGCCCGCAATCCTCGGTGTGGGGAGGATGTGTTCCGTACCAAGGTCCGACTGGGTCCCGGCTTCCACTATGTTTACCCAGTGTGCTGTCAGAGAGATGTACCGTCCCTGGCCACAAGCACTTGTCCACGTGTCCGTTGTCAGGTGGACTCTTCCAGTAACTGCATTGTTGAGGGCACGGCAGATGCTTTGGGACACGTGCTTGTGTAGTGCGGGAATGGCACACCGGGCAAAATAGTGTCGGCTGGGGACCGAGTACCGAGGGACGGCCACCGCCATAAGATTGCGGAAGGATTCCGTCTCCACCAGCCTAAAAGGCAGCATTTCCAACGCAAGCAGTCGTGAAATGTGCGAATTTAGGACTGTGGCCTGTGGGGCGTTAGCTGCGAATTTCTACTTTCGTTCAAAGGTCTGGGATATGGACAATTGAACGCTGCGGTGGGACGTGGACGTGGACGTTGACGTTGATGCTGTTTCTTGAGAAACTGCCATAACAAGTGAAGACTGAGAGGAGGGGGCATCTTTACATGCAGTATGGACAGGGGATTGCCTTGCACACACAACAGGGGGTTCTATTGCACGCACAACAGTGGAAGAAGCAGTGGTGACACCCGCTGACACTGGTCGTGGACCCTGGGTTTCGCCCCACAAAGTCGGGTGCTTTGCTGCCATGTGCCTGATCATGCTGGTGGTGGTCAGGCTGGTAGTTTTGTCACCTCTGCTGATGCTGGCATGGCAGGTGGAACATATGGCCTTTTTGGGGTTATCAGCAGAGTCTTTAAACAAATTCCAGACTCTGGAAGACCTACCGCTTGTACTGGCAACGTCCCTCGTGTTGGTGTTACGGGGAACGGTTGCCTGCACCACACTGCTTCTTCCTGCCTGTTGGGGTACTCTGCCTCCCTCCCCCTGTGTGCTGCTGGCCTCACTCTGCATGTCCTCCTTCCACGTTGGGTCAGTTACTAGATCATCCACCACCTCCTCCTCTTCCACTTGCGCACCACGATCCTCCTCCTCACTTCCTGGCAATTGTGTCTCGTCATCGTCCACCTCTTGTGACAGATTGCCAACGTCGACTTCCTGTGGCCGTGGCTATTCAAATATTTGGGCATCGCAACATGGGATCTCCTCTTCCACCACTTCAAGCGTATCAGGCGAGGGGCCCAAATATGGAAATGGACCAGTGAACAGCTCTTCAGAGTGTCCAAGTGTGGGATCACTTGCTGTCTGACGACACTCGGCATGGTGGGAGGAAGGAGCATCAGGGTGAGGAGGAGTATGCGGTCGAGACTCATGGCTACTAAGAGCTGACCGTGTGGAAGACAGACCGGAGGTGGTGGTGCCCAGGTAACTGGAAGTATTATCTGCTATCCAATTAATAACCTGTTCACACTGATCAGTTCTCAATACTGGTGTTGTTCTGTGCTTCCCTAGTAATTCGGTCAAGAAGTGGGAGCAAGATGTGGCTGTTGGTTGTGGCACATTTTCACCTTGACCACGGCCCCGTCCTCTGCACGAACCATCACCAGAACGTCCACTTCCACGTCCCTTGCCACACGCCTTGCCCATTGTAAATGAAGTAAAATAGCTTACACTTGCACTATCAATGGAAAAAGGGTAATAAAGAGTAGATTAGAACCGTGGAAGAGGAAAACCACAGTTATTGTTTACTGGGGTATACCACACTTTTTTAAATAGAGATATTTGCGGCTGAACAGTGAGCGACACACTCAAACTGCTTTTTTTTAGATACCAAAGGCCCAAAACTGGATAGTACAGCGATTTGACCCGTGGAACTGCAAAACCACACTGGGATGTCGGGCCTACACAAGACTATTTTCAACAGATATATTTTTGTGTCACAACAGTCAGGAGACACTACTGTTTTTCTTTACGGAAAAAACTACCAAAAGCTGAATAATAGAGATTTTTTACCGTGGGATGGCAAAACCACAGTTATTGTTTACTGGGGTATACCACACTTTTTTAAATAGAGATATTTGCGGCTGAACAGTGAGCGACACACTCAAACTGCTTTTTTTTTAGATACCAAAGGCCCAAAACTGGATAGTACAGCGATTTGACCCGTGGAACTGCGAAACCACACTGGGATGTCGGGCCTACACAAGACTATTTTCAACAGATATATTTTTGTGTCACAACAGTGAGGAGACACTACTGTTTTTCTTTACGGAAAAAACTACCAAAAGCTGAATAATAGAGATTTTTTACCGTGGGATGGCAAAACCACAGTTATTGTTTACTGGGGTATACCACACTTTTTTAAATAGAGATATTTGCGGCTGAACAGTGAGCGACACACTCAAACTGTTTTTTTTTTTTAGATACAAATGGCCCAAACTGGATAATACAGAGGTTTGAACAGTGGAAGTGCAAAACAACACTTCTGTTTCTCTAGCCTACACCAGACTATTTCCAACAGTTATATTTGTGTCTGAAAAATCAGAGACACGCTTTTTTTTGGGGGGGGGGGGACACACCAAAAGGTTAATAAGACGGGTATTTGTACAGTGTGAAGGAGGAAAAAAAAAGGAGGATTTAGATGAAAAAAAAAGGATTTTTCCTGGCCCCCGACACCTGGTGCTAAGTCCAGCAATTTCAGCAACAGGAGCACACAGGACTGTAATGCAGCGTTTGCTGGTATAACCACTGTGTCTCCTATACAGCCTGCCTGCCTGGTATCTGGGATGGATATTAGTCCTGAAAAGAACTGTTTGTTTGTTCTGGCAGCCTTTACAGACCCTACACTAACTATTTCGCAGTTTATATCTCTGCCTAAATCAGCAGCGCTGTCCCTACACTGTCTAATCCGGAGCGACTGTGTCCAAGATGGCGGCGCCCGGTTTTAAATACTCGAGGTGACGCTGTGCGGCCAGCCAATCACTGTAATGCCCACAACAAACATGGCTGCAGCATTACAGTGACTAGCTGGCAATCCCTGCATGTTCATTGGCTCTGTAAAGAGCGCCAAACATGCAGGGCGGAGACCCGAGCTCCCGCCCGAGTAACCCGGAAATGCTCGGTGCTCGCCGAACATCTCGAGTAGCGTGATGCTCGGGCGAGTACTGAGCAGTGTCGAGCATGTTCGCTCAACACTAGTTATGTGTCCAAAAATAATGGAAGCAGGGGAGAATATCCTCATAAAGCAAATAGATGAAGCAGCGACTCAAGGAAAAGTCATTATTATGGGGGACTTTAACTACCCTGAAATACATTGGGGAAAAGAAACCTGTAGTTCAAGCAAAGGTAATAGGTTTTTGACAATTATGAGAGACAATTACCTTTCACAAATGGTTCGGGATCCAACAAGAAGGGGGGCACTGCTAGACCTAATATTAACCAACAGGCCAGACCGCATATCAAATATACGAGTTGGGGGTCACATGGGTAATAGTGATCACAAAATAATAAGTTTTCATGTATCCTTTAATAAGATGTGTAGTAGAGGGGTTACAAGGACACTAAACTTCAGGAAGGCAAATTTCTAACGGTTGAGAGATGATCTTAGTGCAATAAACTGGGACGATATCCTGAGACATAAAACTACACAAAGCAAATGGGAGACATTTATTAGCATCCTGAATATGACCTGTGCACAATATATACCCTATGGGAATAAACATGCAAGAAATAGGAGGAAACCACTATGGCTAAATAGAGCTGTAAGGGGCGCAATAAGTGACAAAAAGAAAGCATTTAGAGAACTAAAGCTAGTAGGTAGTGATGAGGCTTTAAATAAATACAGAAATTAAATAAATTATGTAAAAACCACATCAAGGCAGCAAAGATTGAGACAGAGAGACTCATCGCCAGAGAAAGTAAAAATAATCCCAAAATATTCTTTAACTACATAAATAGTAAAAAACTAAAAAATTATAGTGTTGGTACCCTTAAAAATAGTCTGGGTAAAATGGTGGATGAGGATGAGGAAAAAGCCAATATGCTAAATGATTTTTTTTCAACAGTATTTACACAAGAAAATCGCATGACAGAAAACATGATCAGTGATAACAAAAATTCTCCATTAAATGTCACTTGCTTAAGCCAGCAGGAAGTATGGCTGCGTCTAAAAATCACTAAAGTTGACAAATCCCCAGGCCTAGATGGGATACACCCACGAGTACTGCAGGAATTAAGTAACGTCATAGATAGACCATTATTTTTAATCTTAAGATTCCATAATAACAGGGTCTGTACCACAGGACTGGCGTATAGCAAATGTGGTGCCAATATTCAAAAAGGGGACAAAAACCGAACTTGGAAATTATAGGCCAGTAAGCTTAACATCTACTGTGGGTAAAATCCTGGAGGGTTTCCTAAGAGATGCTATACTAGAGTATCTGAAGAAGAATAACCTCATGACCCAATATCAACATGGGTTTACGAGGGACCGTTCCTGTCAATCTAATCTGATCAGATTTTATAAGGAGGTAAGATCCGGACTGGACCAAGGAAATGCAGTGGATGTTGTGTATATGGACTTTTCAAAAGCTTTTGGTACGGTTCCACACAAAAGGTTAATACATAAAATGAGAAGAATGGGGATAGGGGAAAATATATGTAAGTGAGTTAAGAACTGGTTCAGTGATAGGAAACAAAGGGTGGTTATTAATGGAACACACTCAGACTGGGTCTCAGTTAACAGTGGGGTACCACAGGGGTCAGTATTGGGTCCGCTTCTTTTTAACATATTTATTAATGACCTTGTAGGGGGCATACAGAGTAGTATTTCAATATTTGCAGATGACACTAAACTCTGCAGGGTAATCAATACAGAGGAGGACAATTTTATATTAAAGGGAGGATCTATGTAAACTAGAAGCTTGGGCTGATAAATGGCAAATGAGCTTTAATGGGGATAAATGTAAGGTAATGCACTTGGGCAGAGGAAACAAAATGTATAATTATATGCTTAATTGTAAAACACTGGGCAAAACTGTCACTGAAAAAGACCTGGGTGTATTGGTGGACAACAAGCTCGCATTTGGTGGCCAGTGTCAGGCAGATGCTGCAAAGGCAAATAAAATAATGGGATGCATTAAAAGAGGCATAGATGCTCATGAGGAGAACATAATTTTACCTCTATACAAGTCACTAGTGCGACCACACTTAGAATACTGTGTACAGTTCTGGTCTCCAGTGTATACGGAAGACATAGCTGCAACAAACTTTCCTACATTCACGATCTCTTCATCACTAACAAGCTTTCCTTCCTCGGCATCACTGGAACCTGGCTCACTCCCTCCGACACGGCCTCTCCTGATGCACTTTCGTATGACAGATTCCACCTTTCCCATGGCCCCCGCCCCACTGGCAAGCATGGCGGAGGAATAGGTTTCCTCCTATCAGATAACTGCTCCTTCACCCATATCCCACTGCACCCTCCATTACTCTCCCCTCTTTTAAAGTGCACTGCGTGCGCATCTACTCCCCCTCCAACCTCCAACTGGCTGTCATTTACCGCCCCCCTGGATCAACCACCACTTTCTTTGACTACTTCACCACTTGGCTACTTAATTTCCTCTCCGTTAACATCCGCACTATCCTCATGGGCGACTTCAACATCCCCATTGACACTTCCCTCTCAGCTGCCTCTAAGCTTCTATCCCTCACTTCCTCATTCGGTCTTACTCAGTGGTCTTCCACACCCACCCACAAAGACGGCTACACGCTGGACCTCATCTTCACCTGCCTCTGTTCCCAATCTAACCTCTCTAACTCACCTCTCCCTCTCTCCAACCACAACCTACTTACATTCTCTACCCTCTCCTCTCCAGGGCAACAATCCCCACTCCATAAACTTGCATACCCTCGCAGAAATCTTAAATACCTTGACCTACACTCACTCTCTGAATCCCTTCTCCCTCTTACAGATATTAGCTCCTTACATGATGCAAATGTTGCTACCACTTTATACAACACCACAACAGCTGCAGCTCTCGATTCGGTCGCCCTCCTCACACAAACCAAAGCTCGCACAATCAACAGACAATCCTGGCACACCAGCCTACCTAAAGAACTGCAAAAGGCCTCCAGGGTTGCTGAGTGTAGATGGAAAAGGTCCCACTCCAATGAGCACTTCATCGCATTCAAACAGCCCCTCACTACCTTCAAGTCCACACTCACTACAGCAAAACAAACATACTTCACGTCTCCCATATCCTCCCTGTCTCACAACCCCAAACAACTATTCAACACCTTCAATTTTCTCCTCCGTCCCCTAGTGCATCCTCCCTCTCCTCTTATTTCAGCCGAAGACTTTGCCTCATTCTTCAAGTAGAAGATTGATACCATCAGACAAAGCTTTTGCCTAAAACCCCCACAGCCCCTCCCCACACCTACTCAACCCTCCTCCTCCAAAACCACCTTCTCCACCATTACGGAAGATCAACTTTCCTCTTTACTCTCCAAATCACTCCTTACCACCTGTAAACTTGACCCAATCCCGTCCCACCTCATCCCAAACCTTACCACTACCTTCATCCCAACCCTAGCCCACCTCTTCAACCTGTCACTAACAACTGGTGTCTTCCCCTCATGCTTCAAACATGCCTCAATCACACCCATCCTCAAAAAGCCCTCCCTTGACCCATCCTCTCTGACTAGCTATTGCCCCATATCACTTCTCCCCTATGCCTCGAAACTACTGGAACAACAAGTCCACTCTGAACTGTCCTCCCACCTCTCCTCCTGCTCCCTCTTTGACCGCCTACAATCTGGTTTCCAACCACACCATTCTACTGAAACTGCACTGACTAAAGTCACCAACGACCTACTAACCGCCAAATCCAAGCGACACTACTCTGTCCTCCTCCTCCTAGACCTGTCATCTGCCTTCGACATAGTGAACCATTCTCTCTTACTACAAACTCTCTCATCTCTCGGCATCACAGACTTGGCCCTATCTTGGATCTCTTCATGCCTAACAGACAGGACATTCAGTGTCTCCCACTCACACACCACCTCCTCATCTCGCCCCCTATCTGACGGTGTCCCCCAAGGTTCAGTTCTAAGACCCCTACTCTTCTCCATCTACACCTTAGGCCTGGGACAGCTCATATAGTCTCATGGCTTTCATTATCACCTCTATGTTGATGACACACAGATCTACCTCTCTGGACCCGATATCACCTCCTTACTAACCAAAATCCCACAATGTCTGTCTGCTATTTCATCCTTCTTCTCTGCTAGATTTCTAAAACTTAACATGGACAAAACAGAATTCATCATCTTTCCGCCATCTCATTCAACCCCCTCTACCTGACTATCTATCAACGTCAATGGCTGCCCACTCTCCCCAGTCCCTCAAGCTCACTGCCTTGGGATAACCCTGGACTCTGAACTCTCCTCCTTCAAACCACATATCCAAGCCCAACCATGAATCTGCAAAAACACTAGTGCACGCCCTCATCATCTCCCGCCTTGACTACTGCAACCTCCTGCTCTGTGGCCTCCCATCCAACACTCTCACACCCCTCCAATACATCCTAAACTCTGCTGCCCGACTAATCCACCTGCCCCCCCCCCCCCCGCTATTCCTCGACCTCTCCTCTCTGTCAATCTCTTCACTGGCTCCCCATTGCTCAGAGACTCCAGTTCAAAACCCTAACCATGGCATACAAAGCCATTAACAATCTGTCTCCTCCATATATCTCTGACCTAGTCTCCTGTTACATACCCGCACGCAACCTCCGATCCTCACAAGATCTCCTTCTCTACTCCCCTCTTATCTCCTCCTCCCACAATCACATACAAGATTTCTCCCGTGCTTCCCCCCTACTCTGGAACTCTCTACCCCAACACATCAGACTCTCGTCGACCGTGGAAACCTTCAAAAGGAGCCTGAAGACCCACCTCTTCTGACAAGCCTACAACCTGCAGCAACCACCGCTCCACCGTGCCGCTGCACGACCAGCTCTACCCTCACCTACTGTATCCTCACCCATCCCTTGTAGATTGTGAGCCCTCGCGGGCAGGGTCCTCGCTCCTCCTGTACCAGTCGCTGTCACATTGCGTTCAAGATTATTGTAATTGTTTTTGCTATGTATACCCCTTTTTCACATGTAAAGCGCCATGGAATAAATGGCGCTATAATTATAAATAATAATAATAATAATAGCTGAACTAGAGCGGGTGCAGAGAAGAGAGACCAAGGTTATTAGAGGACTGGGGGGTCTGCAATACCAAGACAGGGTATTACACTTGTGGTTATTTAGTTTGGAAAAACAAAGGCTTAGGGGTGATCTTATTACTATGTACAAGTATATGAGGGGACAGTACAAAGACCTTTCTACTGATCTTTTTACTCTGAGGCCAGAGACGGGGACAAGGGGGCATCTTCTACGTCTGGAGGAAAGAAGGTTTAATCATAATCACAGACGGGGATTCTTTACTGTAAGAGCAGTGAGACTATGGAACTCTCTGCCGCCTGATGTTTTAATGAGTGATTCACTACTAAAATTTAAGAAGGGCATGGATGCCTTTCTTGAAAAGTATAATATTACAGGTTATATATACTAGATTCCTACATAGGGCGTTGATCCAGGGAACTAGTCTGATTGTCATATGGAGTCAGGAAGGAATTTTTTTCCCCAATGTGGAGCTTAGTGTTTGCCACATGTTTTTTTTTTGCCTTCCTCTGGATCAACATGTTAGGCTATGGGTTGAACTAGATGGACTTAGGTTTTTAAGGTTGAAGGAAGACTATATTACTAAGTTATAATAAACATATATAAATAACATGCAAACAAAAACATTTTATCAAATTCAATCCACTTGCCACGATGTCTTCTTGAGCACTGCTCACCCTCTTACACTGGTAGCAACAGCTCTGGCAAGATGGTGGTACCAATTATGTACAGAAAACAGAACAAAACATTTACAATCAGAAATTACAATAAAAATATGTATCGGGTATAAATTAAAGGGAACCTGTCATCTAATTCTTGCTGTCCAAACTACATGCAGCATTAATCAGATATTGGCTGCGTTATTGCAGCCATGTATATATTTTAAGCTGAAATGCTGCGGCATTTCAGAGAAACCGTACTTCGGCCAGGGGACTATGTGTCGAATGACTAGTTCTAGCCAGGTCCCAAGCGGATTCTTCCATTCTTCAGAGGAAAACAGTTGCAATACCGCAGCGAGACTCTCAATCATGGTGTCTGTAGTTCAAGCACCGTGAATCAGATGACAGGTTCCCTTTAATAAAAAAAAAAATTACATATATATATATATATATATATATATATATATACAGTACAGACCAAAAGTTTGGACACACCTTCTCATTTAAAGATTTTTCTGTATTTTCATGAGTATGAAAATTGTTCATTCACACTGAAGGCATCAAAACTATGAATTAACACATGTGGAATTATGTACTTAACAAAAAAGTGTCAAACAACTGAAAATATGTCTTATATTCTAGGTTCTTCAAAGTAGCCACCTTTTGCTTTGATGACTGCTTTGCACACTCTTGGCATTCTCTTGATGAGCTTCAAGAGGTAGTCACCGGAAATGGTTTTCACTTCACAGGTGTGCCCTGTCAGGTTTAATAAGTGGGATTTCTTGCCTTATAAATGGGGTTGGGACCATCAGTTGTGTTGTGCAGAAGTCAGGTGGATACACAGCTGATAGTCCTACTGAATAGACTGTTAGAATTTGTATGATGGCAAGAAAAAAGCAGCTAAGTAAAGAAAAACGAGTGGCTATCATTACTTTAAGAAATGAAGGTCAGTCAGTCCGAAAAATTGGGCAAACTTTGAAAGTGTCCCCAAGTGCAGTTGCAGAAACCATCAAGCGCTACAAAGAAACTGGCTCACATGAGGACCGCCCCAGGAAAGGAAGACCAAGAGTCACCTCTGCTTCTGAGGATAAGTTTATCCGAATCACCAGCCTCAGAAATCGCAGGTTAACAGCAGCTCAGATTAGAGACCAGGTCAATGCCACACAAGGTTCTAGCAGCAGACACATCTCTACAACAACTGTTAAGAGGAGACTTTGTGCAGCAGGCCTTCATGGTAAAAGAGCTGCTAGGAAACCACTGCTAAGGACAGGCAACAAGCAGAAGAGACTTGTTTGGGTTAAAGAACATAAGGAATGGACATTAGATGAGTGGAAATCTGTGCTTTGGTCTGATGAGTCCGAATTTGAGATCTTTGGTTCCAACCACCGTGTCTTTGTGAGACGCAGAAAAGGTGAACGGATGGACTCTACATGCCTGGTTTCCACCGTGAAGCATGGAGGAAGAGGTGTGATAGTGTGGGGGTTCTTTGCTGGTGACACTGTTGGGGATTTATTCAAAATTGAAGGCATACTGAACCAGCATGGCTACCACAGCATCTTGCAGTGGCATGCTATTTCATCCGGTTTGCGTTTAGTTGGACCATCATTTATTTTTCAACAGGACAATGACCTCAAACACACCTCCAGGCTGTGTAAGGGCTATTTGACCAAGAAGGAGAGTGATGGGGTGCTACGCCAGATGACCTGGCCTCCACAGTCACCAGACCTGAACCCAATCAAGATGGTTTGGGGTGAGCTGGACCGCAGAGTGAAGGCAAAAGGGCCAACAAGTGCTAAGCATCTCTGAGAAGACCATTTACGGTAACTACCTCTTGAAGCTCATCAAGAGAATGCCAAGAGTGTGCAAAGCAGTCATCAAAGCAAAAGGTGGCTACTTTGCAGAACCTAGAATATAAGACACATTTTCAGTTGTTTCACACTTTTTTTTGTTAAGTATATAATTCCACATGTGTTAATTCATAGTTTTGATGCCTTCAGTGTGAATGTACAATTTCCATAGTAAAGAAAATACAGAAAAATCTTTAAAAGATGTGTGTCCAAACTTTTGGCTTGTACTGTATATACACATACATATATATATATACATATATATATATATATATATATATATATATATATATATATATACATATATATATATTTATATATATATATACACCGCTCAAAAAAATAAAGGGAACACTCAAATAACACATCCTGGATCTGAATGAATGAAATATTCTCATTGAATACTTTGTTCTGTACAAAGTTGAATGTGCTGACAACAAAATCACACAAAAATCATCAATGGAAATCAAATTTATTAACCAATGGAAGCCTGGATTTGGAGTCACCCCCAAAATTAAAGTGGAAAAAGACACTACAGTCTGATCCAACTTTGATGTAATGTCCTTAAAACAAGCCAAAATGAGTCTCAGTATTGTGTGTGGCCTCCACGTGCCTGTATGACCTCCCTACAACGCCTGGGCATGCTCCTGATGAGGTCGCGGATGGTATCTTGTGGGATCTCCTCCCAGACCTGGACTAAAGCATCCGCCAACTACTGGACAATCTGTGGTACAACGTGACGTTGGTGGATGGAGCGAGACATGATGTCCCAGATGTGCTAAATCGGATTCAGGTCTGGGGAACGGGCGGGCCAGTCCATAGCTTTAATGTCTTCATCTTGCAGGAACTGCTGACACCCTCCAGCCACATGAGGTCTGGCATTGTCCTGAATTAGGAGGAACCCACAGCCAACCGCACCAGCATATGGTCTCACAAGGGGTCTGAGGATCTCATCTCGGTAGCTAATGGCAGTCAGGCTACCTCTGGCAAGCACATGGAGGGCTGTGCGGCCCTCCAAAGAAATGCCACCCCATACCATTACTGACCCACTGCCAAACCGGTCATGCTGAAGGATGTTGCAGGCAGCAGATCGCTCTCCACGGCGTCTCCAGACTCTGTCACGTCTGTCACATGTGCTCAGTGTGATCCTGCTTTCATCTGTGAAGAGCACAGGGCACCAGTGGCAACTTTGCCAATCCTGGTGTTCTGTGGCAAATGCCAAGCGTCCTGCACAGTGTTGGGCTGTGAGCACAACCCCCATCTGTGGACGTCAAGCCCTCATACCACCCTCGTGGAGTCGGTTTTTTGTGCAGACACATGCACATTTGTGGCCTGCTGGAGGTAATTTTGCAAGGCTCTGGCAGTGCTTCTCCTGTTCCTCCTTGCACAAAGGTCGGAGGTAGCGGTCCTGCTGCTGGGTTGTTGCCCTCCTACAGCCCCCTCCACGTCTCCTGGTGTACTGGCCTGTCTCCTGGTAGCGCCTCCAGCCTCTGTACATTATGCTGACAGACACAGCAAACCTTCTTGCCACAGCTCGCATTGATGTGCCATCCTGGATGAACTGCACTACCTGAGCAACTTCTGTGGGTTGTAGAGTCCGTCTCATTCTACCACGAGTGTGAAAGCACACCCAACATTCAAAAGTGACCAAAACATCAGCCAGAAAGCATTGGTACTGAGATGTAGTCTGTGAGCCCCACCTGCAAAACCACTCCTTTATTGTGTGTGTCTTGATAATTGCCAATAATTTCCATCTATTGTCTATTCCATTTGCACAACAGCATGTGAAATTGTCAATTAGTGTTGCTTCCTAAGTGGACAGTTTGATTTCACAGAAGTTTGATTTACTTGGAGTTATATTCTGTTGTTTAAGTGTTCCCTTTATTTTTTTGAGCAGTGTATAATTAGTATCCAGGACATGCTATTTAAGAGATGGTAAATCAGTCTATTGCACTAATCGAGTTCCACCACTAGATGGAGATAAAGTGCTGTGTGCTTAGCATACCTAGTATATGTAACTCAGATGGAATCTCTCCTAATATAAACATGAAAAATATTTAGATTTGAGAGTCCTCAGTGGTATCAACCACTGAGGACTCTCACATCTAAATATTTTTCTATCTACTGGCTAACACGGTACAAGAATATATATTTTCCCTATAATAAAAACATGAAAATTCATGCCTTAGTGGTCGGTCTCTATATTTTTGTATAACGTGTTTATTTTATTTATGATATTTAATAAAGATTATCTCCGATAAAAATACTTATTTGCACCCTAGGCTTAATTGAGTCTGTGATTACATTATCATTGAGTTTGCTTGTTGGGAATAGTGGTGTAATTAATAAAGTACAGAGTAACTCTGCTGCCTCATTATAATGAATGGATCCCTCAGGGGTTTCATCTGAATCACGTTATTTGGAGATTTAGATAGAAACCCCATTGCAAGTGCTCAGTGTAGAGCGTAGGATAAATGTGATCCAAAATGTTATGTAAAATGTTCCCAATCCACAAAAAAAAACAAGTCCTCACTCAGGTCCAGGGTCGGTCTGGGCTGGCGGGATACCGGGAATTTTCCCGGTGGGCCCCGCCCCCTGCTGCAGAGGAGAGGGGGGAGAAGAGAGCAAAAAAAAAATCCTGCGGTTTTAAGGGGCACGGGCCCTTTAAAAGCGCAGGCACAGTGTATGCAGGGACGCGCGCACACGGCATTCATTACCTGAACCACCGCGGTGCACGTCCCTGTGAAGCAGCTGAAGCTGCGCGTCTCCCTTCGCCGGCCGGCGTATGACATCATCGTCATGCGCCTGCTGTGAAGGAGACGCGCAACTCAGGAGGAGGACACCGCACGGGAGCGCAGGAAGGTAAGATGTGTGTGTGTGTGTGTAATGGTCTGGGCCCCTGGCTGGACACACAAGGGGGGGCCCAGCGGGACACACAAAAGGGGGCCCAGCTGGACAGACACACAAGGGGGTAGCCTGGCTGGACACACAAGGGGTTAGCCGACTGGACACAAAAGGGGGGGTCCTGGCTGGACACACAGGGGGGGAACTCTGGCTGGACACACAAGTGGGGCCCAGCTGGACACACAAGGGGGGCCCAGTTGGACACACAAGGGGGAGCCAACTGGACACAAAAGGGGGGAACCCTGGCTGGACACACAAGGGGGGAACCCTGGCTGCGCACACAAGGGGGGAACCCTGGCTGGACACACAAGGGGGGGCCCAGCTGGACACACAAGGGGGGAGTCGACTGGACACACAAGGGGGGGCCCTTGCTGTACACACAAGGGGGAACCCTGGCTGGACACACAAGGGGGGCCCAGTTGGACACACAAGGGGGGGTCCAGCTGGACACACAAGGGGGAGCCGACTGGACACACAAGGGGGAGCCGACTGGACACACAAGGAGGGGCCCTGGCTGGACAAACAAGGGAGAACCCTGGTTGGACACACAAGGGGGGGCCCAGCTGGACACACGAGGGGGAAACCTGGCTGGACACACGAGGGGGAACCCTGGCTGGACACACGAGGGGGGCCAAGCTGGACACACGAGGGGGGGCCAAGCTGGACACACGAGGGGGGAGCCCTGGCTGGATACATGAGGCGGGAGCCCTGGCTAGACACACAAGGGGGGGCCCAGCTGGACACACAAGGGGGAGCCGACTGGACACACAAGGGGGGGCCTTGCTGTACACAGAAGGGGGGACCTTGCCTGGACACACAAGGGGGAACCCTGGCTGGACACACAAGGGGGAGCCGACTGGACACACAAGGGGGAACCCTGGCTGGACACACAAGGGGGAACCCTGGATGGACACACAAGGGGGAACCCTGGCTGGACACACAAGGGGGGCCCAGCTGGACACACAAGGGGGAACCCTGGATGGGCACACGAGGGGGAACCCTGGCTGGGCACATGAGGGGGGCCAAACTGGACACATGAGGGGGGGCCAAGCTGGACACATGAGGGGGGGCCAAGCTGGACACATGAGGGGGGCCAAGCTGGACATACGAGGGGGGGCCAAGCTGGACACACGAGGGGGGAGCCCTGGCTGGATACACGAGGCAGGAGCCCTGGCTGGACACACAAGGGGGGAACCCTGGCTGGACACACAAGGGGGGGCCCAGCTGGACACACAAGGGGGGAGCCGACTGGAGACACAAGGGGGGGGCCTTGCTGTACACAGAAGGGGGGACCCTGCCTGGACACACAAGGGGGAACCCTGGCTGGACACACAAGGGGGGGCCCAGCTGGACACACAAGGGGGGGCCCTGGCTGGACACACAAGGGGGAACCCTGGCTGGACACACAAGGGGGAACCCTGGCTGGACACACAAGGGGGAACCCTGGCTGGACACACAAGGGGGGGCCCAGCTGGACACACAAGGGGGAACCCTGGCTGGGCACACGAGGGGGAACCCTGGCTGGGCACACGAGGAGGGCCAAACTGGACACATGAGGGGGGGCCAAGCTGGACACACGAGGGGGGGCCAAGCTGAACACACGAGGGGGGGCCAAGCTGGACACACGAGGGGGGAGCCCTGGCTGGATACACGAGGCGGGAGCCCTGGCTGGACACACAAGGGGGGAACCCTGGCTGGACACACAAGGGGGGGCCCAGCTGGACACACAAGGGGGGAGCCGACTGGACACACAAGGAGGGGGCCTTGCTGTACACAGAAGGGGGGACCCTGCCTGGACACACAAGGGGGGGCCCAGCTGGACACACAAGGGGGAACCCTGGCTGGACACACAAGGGGGAACCCTGGCAGGACACACAAGGGGGGGCCCAGCTGGACACACAAGGGGGAACCCTGGCTGGGCACACGAGGGGGAACCCTGGCTGGGCACATGAGGGGGGTGCCAAGCTGGACACACGAGGGGGGGCCAAGCTGGACACATGATGGGGGGCCAAGCTGGACACACGAGGCGGGAGCCCTGGCTGGATACACGAGGCGGGAGCCCTGGCTGGATACACAAGGGGGAACCCTGGCTGGACACGCAAGGGGGGAACCCTGGCTGGACACACAAGGGGGGGCCCGACTGGACACACAAGGGGGGCCCTGGCTGGACACACAAGGGGGGGCCCTGGCTGGACACACAAGGGGGGGCCCTGGCTAGACCCAGGCAAAGGGGGTGGGCAGGATGGGTATATGGGGGGCAGGCTGGACACATGGAGGCCAGGATGGATATATGGGGGGCAGGCTGGACACATGGAGACCAGGATGGATATATGGGGGGGCAGGCTGGACACATGGAGGTCAGGATGGATATATGGGGGGGCATGCTGGACACATGGAGGCCAGGATGGATATATGGGGGGGCAGGATGGACATATAGGGGGGTGTCAGGATGGATATATGCAGGGGGGAAGGGCAGGATGGATATATGGGGGGGGGCTGGACACATGGAGTCCAGGATGGATATATGGGGGGGCAGACTGGAAACATGGAGGCAAGGATGGATATGGGGGGGGCAGGCTGGCCACATGGGGGGCTAGGATGGGTATATGGGAGGGGGCAGGCTCGATACACGTGTGCTAGGATAAATATAAGGAGGGGTCATACTGGACAAATGGGGGCCAGAAGGGATATATGCAGGGGGGTGTCAGGATGGATACATGGAGTCCAGGATGGATATATGGGGGGGCAGGCTGGAAACATGGAGGCAAGGATGGATATGTGGGGGGGGGGGGCAGACTGGCCACATGGGAGGCTAAGATGAATATATGGGGGGGAGGGCAGGCTCGATACATGTGGGCTAGGATAAATATATAGAGAGGCCACCCTGGACATATGGGGGCCAGAAGGGACATATGGGGGTGCCTGGCTGGACAAGGGACTTAATTACTGTTTGGGAGCCAGATTGAGGAACATACTTTATTAGTTTATGGTGGCCAGTGGGGAACATTATTACTTTAGATTCCAATTATTATTATTACATTATTACTTCTGTAATATAATTTACTTTTTAGGAAACTGTTTTCCATGGGATGGGACAAAAGAGGAGTCCTGTTACTGTGCAGGATGGCACTATGTTGCTTTTTTTATTCAACTGGTATAGTGTAGAAGTCAGGGGGGAAAAGTGGGAATATTCTCTAGAAGAGATCAGTTATTGGTAACTGTGTGTTATTTTCTGCAGAGACGATTCCTGGCTGGAAGAAGTGATGTCGGACTGTGCCTGATGAAGAAGAAAAGCGAAGATGAAGAACTTCACCTAGAGACGTAACTGGTGAGTCAGTGTATTACATGTACACTTACACTACACACGTGGTCAAAATTGTTGGTACCCCTCGTTTCATGAAAGAAAAACCCACAATGGTCACACAAATAACTTGAATCTGATAAATTACAAATTTTTGAAAATGAACAAATGAATGTCAGACATTGCTTTTCTGCTTCCACAGAATTTTAAAAAAAAATTAACCTCATGAAATAGGCCTGGACAGAAATGATGGTTCTTCTTAACTTAATATCTTAATATTTTGTTGAACAACCTTTTGAGGCAATCACTGCAATCCAACGATTCCTGTAACTGTCAATGAGACTTCTGCACCTCTCAACAGGTATTTTGGCCGACTCCTCTTGAGCAAACTGCTCGTGTTTGAAGGTTGCCTTTTTCCAGACGGCATGTTTCAGCTCTTTCCAAAGATGCTCAATAGGATTTAGGTCAGGGCTCATAGAAGGCCACTTCAGAATAGTCCAATGTTTTCCTCTTAGCCATTCCTGGGTCATTATCCTGTTGCAAGACCCATGACCTGCGACTGAGACCAAGCTTTCTGACACTGGGCAGCACATTTCTCACTAGAATCCCTTGATAGTCTTGAGATTTCATTGTACCCTGCACAGATTCAAGACACCTTGTGCCAGATGCAGCAGAGCAGCCCCAGAACATAACAGCCTCCCCCCCCGTTTCACAGTAGGGACAGTGTTCTTTTCTTGATATGCTTCATTTTTCCGTCTGTGAACATAGAGCTGATGTGCCTTGCCAAAAACTTCCATTTTTGTCTCATCTGTCCATAATACATTCTCCCAGAAGCTTTGTCGCTTGTCAACATGTAGTTTGTCAAATTCCAGTCTGGCTTTTTTATTATTTTTTTTTTCAACAATGGTGTTCTCCTTGGTCGTCTCCCATGAAGTCCACTTTGGATCAAACAACGATGAATAGTACAATCTGACACTGATGTTCCTTGAGCTTGAAGTTCACCTTTAATCTCTTTAGAAGTTTTCCTGGACTCTTCTGTTACCATTCATATTATCCGTCTCTTTGATTTGTCATCAATTTTCCTCCTGTGGCCACGTCCAGGGAGGTTGGCTACAGTCCCATGGATCTTAAGTTTCTGAATAATATGTGACACTGTAGTCAAAGGAACATAAAGCTGCTTGGAGATGGTCTTATAACCTTTACCTTTAACATGCTTTTCTATAATTTTCTTTCTAATCTCTTGAGACAACTCTTTCCTTTGCTTCCTCTGGTCCATGTTGAGTGTGGTACACACCATGTCACCAAACCTCAGTGAGTATCTGTAGCCCTATATACAGGCCCACTGACTGATTACAAGATTGTAGACACCTGTGATGCTAATTAGTAGACACAACTTGATTTAACATGTCCCTTTTGTCACATTATTTTCAGGGGTACCATAATTTCTTTCCAGGCCTATTTCATGAGTTTAATTTTTTTAAAAATTCTGTGGAAGCAGAAAAGCAATGTCTGACTTTCATTTCTTCATTTTCATAGATTTTTAATTTATTACTCTTGTCAGATTCAAGTTATTTCTGTGACCATTGTGGGTTTTTCTTTCATTAAACGAGGGGTACCAACAATTCTGACCACGTGTGTATATAGTATATACAGAGCTCCTGTGTATGTCACTGGTGATCACTGTATTACGTATACACTATATACAGAGCTTCTGTGTATAATGTCACTGGTGACCACTGTATTACCTGTACACTATATACAGAGCTGCTGTTTATAATATCACTGGTGATCACTGTGTTACCTGTACACTGACACTATATACAGAGCTCCTGTGTATAATGTCGCTGGTGGTAATAACAGGGTTGTTAGTATTGTGGTTTGTATTCATGATCAGTATTGTAGTATTTGGTCACTTTAGGTTGGTAATATGTGGTCTGGTCATGGTGTGGCCATATTTGTTCCTTGCATGTGGTATTATTCAGTCACTATGTGGTGGTAATATGTGATCTAGTCATGGTGTGGCAATATTTGTCCCTTTTGTATGTGGTATTATTGGTGTTGATATAGTGAACTGTGTTGTGTATGGCGGTCATTTTGTTCTTGCTGATATTAACTAGGAAAAGATTTTTTTCCATTAGGCCACAGCCCCACCATTAGTATTTGGTTAGTATTTTTTCTCAGGAGTCGCTGCCAAATCAAGTAGTGGGTGATAAATGCAGAATTGGTGACTTGTTTATATTCTACCTTTTCTCTGATTGTTCCTCACCTGGTTTTAGCTCCCACTCCTGAAAAAAAAATACTGACCGGATACTGACCAAATACTGATAGTGGGGCTGTGGCCTTAGAGATTAAATACTTGGACCAGAGCTGCCGAGATGCACTTACAGGGGTTCTCCGGTGAAAACAAGTAATCACCTCTCCACAGGATCAGTGATAATATTGATTGGTGGGGGTCTGACTGCTGGGACACAATTGGCAGAATGTGGAGCTTTTCTCCCCATTAGACTGGAGCGGCATGTGAGATGCGACCACTGATCCATTCATTCCCTCAGTGACTGTGAGCGCTGCTCTTTTTTGGAAGCCCCCAAGAGAATGAATGGATCTGCGGTCCCAGCTGTCGCTGCATTTTAAAATGGGGATAAGTGTCCTGTCAGGGATAAAACTTCCCAATTCTTCCGATAGGTGCGTTTTCCAATGTTCGGACCCAAACGATCAATAAGTTATCACCTATCCTGTAGAGCCCATGGATCGGTGATAACTTATTTTAACCAAAGAACCCCTTTAATGCAAACTACAGTAATTCTACATCCCAGTTAGTGTCGCACAGTAGATGTGCAGGAGCCGCCAGTCAATGCTCCACTATAACAGGGATAGCGGATAACAGATATTTGCATATGGCTGTAGGTGGGCCCCTAGAGTCAGTTCTCCCTGTGGGCCCCAGACACCCCAGTCCGACCCTGCTCAGGTCCATCATCTGTCAATGGAAATATAGGGCGCTTCCACATTATTGGTAGTATAAAGGCTCTGGAAAAGCGCAATGACTCCTCAAAAGAAATTTAGCAAATTCTGCACTCCCAAATCCAAAAGCCCCTCTCTCTTCTGACCCTTAGTGTGCCTAAACCACATTTAGCATCCACGTTTTTATCAAAGGAAACAAGAAAACCCTGGATATATACCTGTGCCAGTGTCTTGACCCATAAGTTTCACCAAAACTGAGCATTTTGGGAATGTAGAAATTCAGGAAGCGCACTGTTATGCCATAAGGGGGACTCAGCTACAGTGCCTTGAATTGAAAAATCTTTTTGCTGGCTCTCCACCCTTGAACCACAAGTCTGTGAATTTCAAGAAGAAGAGTGAGTATTGCTCTGGTGCCTCCAAGACCCCCCCATAGACTCTGAAGACTCAAACAGTGTGCAAGGTGGTGTTCAGAATTAGGCCAGGCCCCACTATCAGTATTTGGTCAGTAAATTTTTCTCCTGCATGGGAGCCAAAACCAGATGAGGAACAATCAGAGAAAAGGTATAATAGAAACAAGTCACCAAATCTGCATTTATCACCCACGCCTGGTTTTGGCTCCCACTCCTGAGAAAAAATACTGACCAAATACTGATAGTGGGTCCCTGACCTTAGGCAAATGATTATCTGCTATCCAGTGTTGTAGAAAGCGAAGTTGGCCAGCTAAGTAGTATAAGGCTGCGTGTCCACGATGCGTTTTTCAAGCGTTTTTTCTGCGGAATTTCCGCAGCGGAAGCGCTTTTAAAACGCCTGGTAATACGTGCCTCATGGTCCCCAATGACAATCTGCATGTTCTGTGCACATGCTGCGGAATTTTCCGCAGCGGATTTTCTGTGCGGAAAAATCCGCAGCATATCCATTATTTGTGCGTTTCTGCATGCGGATTTGCCTACTCAATGCATTTGAAAAACGGATGGCGAATCCGCATGTCAAAACGCGTCAAAAACGCTTCAAAAATGTGTGTAAAAATCCGCATGTGTTTTTACTGGCAAGGACATGCAGAAACACTGCAGAAATTTTTTGCTTTAATTCTGCATCGTGGGCACATAGCCTAAGGCTGCTTGCCCACTATGCGTTTTTCAAGCGTTTTTGCCGCAGAATTTCCGCAGCGAAAACACTTAAAAAACGCTTGTGCCCCATGGTCCCCAATGATAATCTGCATGATAACCCGCATGCAGAAATTCATGCAAAAACGCTTGACAAACGCTTCTACCCGGCAGGAAAAACGCATGTAAAATCCGCATGCGCTTTTCCTGCCAGGGAGATGCGGAAAAAATATGCAGCATTTCTGCATCGTGGGCACTTAGCCTAAGAAGAAGTCCGGGAGTGTCGCACCTGCCTCATCCCTGGGCTTCTGAAGAGTGGTCAATTTCAGTTTGTGTCGGTTTGAGCCCCATATGAAGGATGCTAAATGGGAGCTGATCATGGCAAAGACCTTTTGTAGGGGTATGAAGGCTGAATGTTCCAGAACATATAGGAAATTAGGGCAAACAATCATTTTAATTACATTGCTTCTCTTAGCTACTGACAGAGGGAGCGCACCCCACATTCTAACTTTCTACCGCAGGTATTAAAAAAAAAGAGGAGATATATTTAAACCATGGAGTTGCGTGTGATTTCTTGCTATGTGTATACCTGGATATTTAAAGTAGGATACTATTCATAGTCGGCAGAATTTATCCCCTCACGTTTGGCATTTCTGTAGTGAAGAGATCCCGTTTAATTTACGGGGGCATGTCTCCAGCAGCACGAGCTGGGCACAATGTATGATAATGTATGAGTACTTCAATATACCGGCCCTACACTGGCAGATTTGCAATTTTCACTCAGCAATATCCACTGCTGCTTGTTTCTGAAAAACACCCAAGGAAACAAGTCCCTACATCTGTATATAAATTCCCAGAGGCATGTAATTCCTTAAATGGGATCACTTGAGGGGGGATTCGGCTCTTCTGGCACTGAGTGGCTCTGTATATGGAGTCCGCAAACTATTCTATGAGAATTTGTTTTCCAAGAAGCAAATAGCGCTCCTTCCCTCCCGAGTCTCACCGTGTGGCTAAGCAGTACTGTACAGCCACATATGGGGTATTTCTACATTCAGCAGAAATTGTGGGACAAATTTTGACACCATTTTTACCCATTTCCCCATGTGAAAATGTAAAATCTGGGGTTAAACAATATTTTTGTGGTAAAAATATTTTTTCTTCCCAGCCCAGTAGCAGAAAATTCTGTGACCCACCCGTGGTGTCAATATGATCACTGCACTCCTAGATTAATTCATTGAGAGGTGTAATTTGTAAAATGGGGTCGCATTGTTCTGGCACCTCAGGGGCTCTCCCGGTGGGTCATGGCACCCACAAACCAGAACAGTAAAATCTGCACTATAATATGGTGCTCCTTCCCTTCTGAACTTTGCACTGTTCCTCCAAAGTAGTTCCTGATTACATGTAGGATTGCACACTCAAGGGAAATCGCACAACAAACTGTAAGGTCCTTTTTTTCCACAACAGCCCTTATAAAAATTAAAATCTTGGGGCTAAAACAACATTTTAGTGGTAAAGATTGTATTATTCTTTCTTCACTGCCCAATGGTATAAAACTCTGAGGCACATGTGGTATCAACATGCTCACTGCAACACTAGATGAATTCATTAGGGGGTGTAGTTTGCAAAATGGGGTCTCTTATGGGAGGTTTCTGCTGTTCTGGGACTTAAGGGGCTGCAATCTATTCCAGACAAAACTGCGCTACAGAATTCAATTGACAATCCTTCTCTTTCGAGCCCTACTGTGTGACCAAACAGTAGTTTTGCACCACATATGGGGTATCTGTACTTAGGAGAGATTTAGCAACAAATTTTGGGGTCCATTTGCTCCTGTTTCCCTTGTGAAAAAGAAAAAATTGAGGCTAAAGCAAATTTTTACTGCAAAAATTTTATTTTTTTCAATTTCACTGCTCAATGCTATAAAATTCTCAGAAGCACTTATGGGTTCATGGTGCTCACGAAACCTCTAAATAAGTTCCTTGAGGGGTGTAGTTTCCAAAATGAAGTCAGTTGTGGGGCATTTCCACTATTTAGGCAAATCAGGGGCTCTCCAAATAAGACATGGCCAATTTTACACGCTAAAACACAATTTGTGCTCTTTCCCTTCTCAGCCCTGCCGTGTGGCCAAACAGCAGTTTTCCACCACATATGGGGGTATCAGTGTACTCAGGAGAAATTGCACAAAAAAAAATAAAAAAAAATTGTATGGTCCATTTTCTCCTGTTACCCTTGTGAAAATGAAAAATTTGGGGCTAAAGCAACTTTTGTGGGGAAAAAAAAAAATCGTAATTTTATTTTTTTTTTCATCCACATTGCTTTAATTCCTGTGAAGCACCTGAAAGGTTAACAAACTTCTTGAATGTGGTTTTGAGCAGTTTGAGGGGTGCAATTTTTAAAATGGTATTGCTTTGGGTATTTTCTGTCATATAGATCCCTCAAAGTCATTTCAAACGTGATGTGATTTTAATATCCTTTGCGCTTACACAATTTTGGTTACAAAAACGACGCAAACCGTTATGGGTGTGGTAATCCTGATGCAGATCTAGGTCACGTAATGTGGAACAGCCCTAGACTTAGGGGATTTTGGAGCTTCTAGATCTTGTGTCCAAGGTGTTTGAATGTGAGATTCCCCATGATCCTATTGTGTGTCTATTGAGATATGTAAATGGTTTACCAACTGAAGAGGCCCATCAGATAGCTATCCTCTGTCTACTATACCAGGCCAGGAAGCGGATAGCTTCACACTGGAAAGACAATGAACCTCTAAACATAAAAGAATATATCCCTAAAATCAACAATATACTTAAGGCCCCGTCACACTTAGCGACGCTGCAACGATCCCGACAACGATACGACCTGTCAGGGATCGTTGCTGCGTCGCTATGTGGTCGCTGGTGAGCTGTCAAACAGGCAGGCTCACCAACGATCAGGGGAGCAGCGACATCGTGGAAAGAATCTTTCCACGATGTCCTGCTCCTGGTTATGAGCCTGCTGAAGCAGGAGCAGGCTGGTAACTATGGTAAACATCGGGTTACTAGGGGCACACTCACTCCTAGTAACCCGTTGTTTATCATGGTTACCACTCTGCTACAGTGAGCAGAAGGTTACCACTCACTTTAGCAGGCTCGTAACCATGATAAACAACGGGTTACTAAGTGCACGTGTGCCCCTAGTAACCCGCTGTTTATCATGGTTACCAGCCTGATCGCTGCTCCCGCTGGTCACACACAGCAATGTGTGCTGACCAGCGGGAGAGCAACGACCAAAAAATGGTCCAGGACATTTTGCAGCGATCAGCGACCTCACAGCAGGGGCCTGATCGCTGCAAAGTGTCTCACATAGTGACATCGCTGGTGAGGTCGCTGTTGCGTCACCAAAACCGTGACACAGCAGCGATCTCGCTATGTGAGATGGGGGCTTTAGACTAGAGAGATATGTATACCAGAGAAGGGAGAACCCTCTTAAATTTGAAAAATTGTGGGCACCTAGGTTGGATTCTCTGGGCCTGGCCCCTATGACATTAACATGGTCAAGAATGTTAGCGACTGCATTGATTAGATAAATCAGATTTGATTGTAATATAAATGTAATGACTGCAGCTAATTGATAATTAGCAGATTGATAAGAAGTAGCTAAATGAACTGTGCATGTTAATAAATAAGGGAAAGATAGAAAGTGACCAACACATCTGATACGTAATAAAATAAATCCTTTTATTGCATGAGAAACAAGTTTTACAATGTGAAGAAATTAACAATGTCTAGAAACTGTCTCTCCCCTTTAAGGTCAAAAGAGCTGGCGGGAAGGGGTGGGAGTTGGAGGGGGAATTTGAAAGGATGTGATTGTCAACTTACCTGTTCATGTTGAAAATGTTTAAATAAAAATTATTTGATTTAAAAAAGTGATGTGGTTCCTAAAAAACAAAAAAAAGGTTTTGTAAGGTTGGGAAGAAATTAAAAATTGCTAATTAACTTTTAACCCTTCTAACTTCCTAATAAAAAAATATGTTTAAAAAAAATGATACTGATGTAAAGTAGACATGTGGTAAATGTTATTCATTATCTATTTTGTCTGGTATAACTATCTGGTTTAAGGGCACAAAAATTAAAAGTTTGAAAATTGCAAAGTTTTCACATTTTTTTTGTCAAACTTTCGATATTTTCATAAATAAAACAAATCATATTGACCAAATGTATCACTAACAAAGTACAATATGTCATGAAAAAACAAAGTCTCAGAATCATTGGGATACGTTGAAGCGTTCCAGAGTTATTACCTCAAAGTACTGTATTTTTCGGACTATAAGACTCACTGGATGTACGGTTGTGGATGGTGAGGGAGGGGGGAGCGAATCACAGAGGCAGGAGCCGCCTGATGCGGCTAACACTGTGCCCGCTGTTAAAGAAAATGACTATTCACTGTTCCCCACTCCCATAGTCCCTCCCTCCTCTACGCACTGAAGCCGGCGGGGAGAGGACTATGGCCGTGTGCAGCAGTGAATATTCATGCTCTTTAATAGCGGGGACACAGTTAGGAGCCTGCAGCTGCTCGGCGATCACGCGTGCCCGCTACTAAAGAGCATGAATATTCACTGCTCCACACGCCCATATGCAGTGTGCCATATATACCAGAATGGGGAGGTGCCATATATACCATGTACACCAGGATGGGGGGGGACCATGTACACCAGGATGGGGGGGGAACCATGTACACCAGGATGGGGGGGGACGGGGAACCATGTACACCAGGATGGGGGGGGGGGGGAAGACGGGCGACCATGCACACCAGGATGGGGGGAGACGGGCGACCATGCACACCAGGATGGGGGGAGACGGGCGACCATGCACACCAGGATGGGGGGAGACGGGCGACCATGCACACCAGGATGGGGGGAGACGGGCGACCATACACACCAGGATGGGGGGAGACGGGCGACCAAGCACACCAGGATGGGGGGAGACGGGCGACCAAGCACACCAGGATGGGGGGAGACGGGCGACCAAGCACACCAGGATGGGGGGAGACGGGCGACCAAGCACACCAGGATGGGGGGGGGGGGGGGGGGGGGGGAGAGACGGGCGACCATGTACACCAGGATGGGGGAAGGGGGGGGACGGGGACGGGCACCCATGTACACCAGGATGGGGGGGGGGGGGGGACGACTCAGACGGGCGACCATGTACACCAGGATGGGGGGGAGACGGGAGACGGGCGACCATGTACACCAGGATGGGGGGGGGGGGGGGGGGTCGACCATGCACACCAGGATGGGGGAAGACGTGCATATATACCGGGATGGGAGCCATTAGTTCAGAATTGGGGGACATTATCCCTATAACAGTGTCAGCAGCAGCCCCCCCCCCTCATAACAGTGCACCGTGACCATATTTTTTGCTGGAATTTCTTTTTGTCTCCTCTAAAACCTAGGTTTGTCTCATGGTCCGGTGCGTCTCGTAGTCCCAAAAATACGGTAATGCTGGTCAAAACTGTAAAATTTGCCCTGGTCAGGGACGTGAAGTCAGGCTTGGGAGTGAAGGGGTTAAAAGGTGTGGGGCTGACAAGTCTACTTTCTGGTTTTGTGTCATAATCCTGGGTTGAGAGATTATTGATAGCCATAAGCATTGTACAAAATTCCATATAAAGACTTTACAGAGGGTTTTCTAACAAATGCAACAAAAAGCACCGATATACAAATATAGTAAGTAAAGAGGCAAAACCAAGACCGAGATGGAGGGAAATTTTGTTTTTATTTAAAGCAAAACATGAAAATACCCAGACAATCAAAATCAGTAACTTCAGGAACCTTATAATCTGGGATCCTAGTGGCTTAAATCCCTGAATAAGGAAGGGAGCCAATTTAATGACAGTCTCTTAGAGATTAGTACTGCAGGTGGTGCACGTTTTTGGCAAGTGCTATTGAATCTCAAAACGTGGTATAAAAAAATCTCATGACGGTACAAGAGCAGCAAAGTCAAAATTCTGTTCCACAAACCTTTGCCAGTCACAGAACAAAAATCTGCTAGCCACTGTGCCAGTTTCCTCCAGTGCAGTGCAAGCCTAGGCCAGGAGCAGTATCCAGAATTTGTATCCATCTCTATAGAAAGAAAAATCTATAACCATCAGTAATGATAAAAGTACATAAAATTAACCCAAAAACCGCTTCACCATAAAAACAATTCTGTATTTTTACTGCAAGTATAATTTCCATGATTTCTGCAATAAAGAGAAAAAAAATAAAAAGCTTGTTTTGGTGGATTTTGGAATAAGTTCTAGTTCAATACAAAAAAATAAGAAAAAATGCAGAAACTGAATATTAAGATCAAATCATTCAGTATTTTAGGATAAGTCCCGCTGGCTTGACAGGGACATGGTGATCCAAGCAGAGTGTTCTGGTCCCACATGCTGGAGTCACCCTGTAACACAGTTCCATCTAATTGATTTTAATGGTGGAAGACGCCTAGTAGGAGATGGATCCAACACTTCTGGTAAAGCAGACACTGCTCCTCTTTTTGACAATTTACACCAATTTCTTGGCTTCAAAGAAACTCTTCAGATGCCTCATCTGCCAGATCCCAATAGCCACAAGTATCAGTGTCTGAGCAATGGACCACCATAAGACACGCTGATTGGTACTTTCACTTGTCTGTCGGAATCTCTCCTCCCGCCACTGCAAGAACCAGGATAACTGATCAATACATCAAGTAACACAATACATCCGAAAATAAACAGGTAGAAATATTCAACTCCAAGAGTTTGATACTTAATCAATGATTATAACACTTAACATCAATAAGACAAATGATTGCTCACATTAACCCCTTAAGGATGCAGCCAATTTTTCCTTTTGCATTTTACATTTTTTTCTCCTCTTCTTCCGAGAGTTATAACTTTATTTTTCCTTTGACATCACCGTATGAAGAATAATTTGTAGTTTTCAATTACACTATATACTGTACAGAAAAATAGGAAAAAAATTTCCAAGAGGGGTGGGGCGGTGGGGGAACAGAAACAATTCCACCTTTGTTTTTATGGTATTGTGCGGTAAAAATGACTGGGCAACATGATTCTTCAGGATAGTACGACTATGGCGAGATCAAACTTGTATAGCATTTTGATATTTTAGTAACTTAAAAATGTTGCACTTTTTAATAAATACATTTATAAAAAATATGGTCATTGTCACCAAACGTATAACTTTTTTTTATCTTTAGGAAAAAGGAGGCAATTTAGGTTTTGTTTTTTACTTAAAAAAAAAAATTATCGTTTGTTTTTACTTTTCATCTTATTTTTTAGGTCTCATAGGGGACTTGATTGCTTGCACCAAAAGGTATTACAGCATATAATGAAAAGGACAGCCTCCTATGAAACCCAGTCTGTGACTAGGCTTCACAAACATACCAAGCCCCCTGAAACCAAAGACTACCATGGCAACCAGTCACCAAACCACAATCAAATCAGGGGTGGCTGCCTCAATAGATGCCCAGGCAGGACCGCACCACTTCAATGTAGCTGTCACAGTTTGATAAGGACATTTAAGGTGTTAAACAGCAGCAATTGGAGATAGATCGCAATGCTGCTGATATAGCCGCCTTCTGCCTGTATCACACAGACTGCATGTAAAGCCAAGATCAGATATCCATGAAACAGTCTGCATGCAGACAGTGATATATGTACTGACCCGAACTCAACAACTTTAGGGACTGTTGAGTACAAGATGGGAGACCCAGAGCCAGTCCGTACATCACTGTTTATGAGCCCGCTCCTTGATCAACTGTTATATTGTGATGCCAGGAGGGGGTTAAACAGATGGCTCTCTTTTTAGGCACCTGCGCGACAGTATTCATAGCCCATTGGATCACTTTTCAGGATATCATTTAGAATGTAGTAACACTGGCATTCTTACCCTTTGGTAGTTTTGTTCCTTTTGAATCTGTTCCACTTGCTCGATCAGTTGCCGTACGCGCAGCTGTAGCGTGTTCAGTTTGTCCTTGGCCGCAATCTCTTCATAATTATTGGCGTGCTCCCCAACTTGGATGTCAAGGTGAACCCTCTGTTAAGCAAACACACATTTCGGGAATCTGAATCATTCGGTAGACTGGGCAAAAAACGGCTGGGGATAAGCCAAGAAAATTCAAGCAACCATGATATACAAGACAGCACTTAATCAAATAGGACAAGAATACAGAAATCAGTATCTGACACAGGATGCGAAACAAGCCAATATCTAAAGCCTTCCTTGTTTCCACAGTGCACTTTTGGCATTTACATCCACCTAAAACCTTATGGCCACCACGTCAACTTCATGTCCAGCTCACTAACTTTGTTTAGTTTTAGAGAAGCATGTGAGCTAGCTCTATTTAAGACAGCATATATCACCCCCTCTTAACCACATAGATAGCTGGTGGTCCAAACGTATTTGGATTAGCCTAACTATTAACTTACCAACATCCCCCCAGCAAAGAGTGAAAACTTAGTGGAGTTTGAATGGAGACATATCTGGTGCTCTCCTGGGGTATGGGAAGTGAAGGTGAAGCGTCCCTCTGATCCATACTGCCGAGAAAGGATGACCTAGACAAAGGAAGGACATGCATATTTTAGTAACATTAAGATGAAGAATATCTGCAGTATATGAAAAATGCACTTACTTTATCATCTGGGTCCTTCACTTCTACAAACATGCCAAGGCCAGGAGTAGCGGGTAAATACTCCTCCCTCTGCTTGTCATACAGCTGGGTGCGGTAATTACCTGTAGAAGAACGAAGGGTAAAAACATCACTTTCACATGTAATTACATGCAAGGTAAATAAATGATCATTGTAGAGACCAGCATGCATTATCAAGAAGTAATGTACACATAGCTAAATAAAGGCAGCTGACAACCCAAAACATATAAGGTCTTCCTAATTGTCTCCGAAGGCAGAGATAGTGAGGGACGGGCCTGCTAAATCCTAACAAGCCCGGCCATTTAGTTCCACACTGCCCATAGACTATAAACATGAGTGATCCGCATAAAACTCTGCTGTGACATTCTAAAAAGTCACTGCATTGTAAAGCACCTGTGATTGTGTCATCACTGGGTATAGGGATAAAGCAGGTGCTGCTCATTCCTTACAGACCCAGTCAGCTCTAGTATGTAAGCAGGGGGCTTCATTTTCCCTGTAACTAGGGCTAATGTACCAGCCCCAGTTACAGTGGAAATCAGAATTTTTAAAAAATAAATAAAAGTATTTAAATGTTGAAATGCTGCCAAAAGTTATTTTTTGACCTTATAGGTGAACGGGTGAAATAAATGAAAAATACATAAAAGCAGGAAAAAAATAAAGTCGCTGCCAGTCCAAATTGCTTTTACTTACCCTTCCCCTGTAAAGAAAAAAAAAAGCGTCTGATAAATAAAAAATAATTGTTACAGAAAATGAACAGTTTAAAATGTATTTTAGTGGTGATTTGTGGTCACACACGAAAAGAAAAAGCCAAAACCAGACTAAAGGAATGCAAATTAGGTTGTCGGCCCATACCGTGCACTTGAGGAAGATCACAGGAAGTCAAACAGGTATTGCTGTACACCATACTGCTTACTCAGCACATTCATAAAATAGGTTGAAGGGGTATTCCCATCTCCAAGATCCTATACCAATATGCAGTAGGTGTAATAATACTACTACTAATAATAATAATAATATTAGCAAATCCCTACAATTAGAAATGCAGTATCTTTTTTTTCTGATTCGCTATGCCGCTTACCTCATGTGCAGGCATTGCAGGACCTTAGGTATCCATGGTTACGACCACTAGCAACTAGCTATCACTGTATCAGTGGTCTTAACCATGGGTACCTAAGGTCCTGCAATGTCTGCACATGATGAAAGAGACATAGTGAATCAGAAGAACTATACTACATTTCTAATTGTAGGGATTTGCTAATATTATTACACCTACTACATATTGGGATAGGATCTTGGAGATGGGAATATCCCTTTAAGGATTAGGGGCTGTGTGAGGCTCTGCTCACACCAATGTTATGGATTTCATTTTTACAAGATTTTTGTAGAATAGGATTTATGCTGTTTTTGTAATGGCTTAAACTAATAAGCCATAGTTAAAGCGAAACCATCATAAAAAAATGACCTACTGTTTATATAAGTTTTTGAATTTTTTTATTTCTCCACATCACAATCTATTACAGAGAACCTGTCATGTCCGGAAGAAATAAAGTTAATTTTCTCCTGGGTGCCGCACTTTCAGTACAGGGGCTGGGCACCTTCATAAATCTAATAACTTGCAGATTCAGCTTAAAGGGGTTGTCCAGTACTTTATATTACCCCCCCCCCCAATGTATCCCCCCGGGGCCCCTAAAGATTTTTGTAATTACCTTACGTTGCAGATACTGCCTGTGAGCGATGCTATCACTGGCTGCTCACAGGCATCACGTGCCCCCGGCTGCAGCCGCCTCTGACATCCGCTGATGTCACGACAAGTGCTGGCAGCAGCTGGGGGACTGTCTTCTGCGTTGCACAGTGGATGCCAGGCTGTGGGTGGTTAGGGGGGGGGAGGTAACCTCACCCACAGCCTGGCATCCACCCCCCCCCACACACACACACACACATCACACCCGGCATCCACCGCTCGCGCTGCCTCTCCCCAGTCATTGGAAAAGCGCACGGTGGATGCTGGGTGTGACGCGGGGGTAACCCCGCCTACAACCAAGCAGCCACCGCGGGGACCCCAGATCTGAGTCACACCTCACTTGTCGTGACGTCAACGTGGGGTCATGTGATGCCTGTGAGCGGCCAAGGATAGCGCCGCTCACAGGCAGAAACAGCAACATAAGGTATTTACAAAAATCCTTAGGGGCCCCGGGGGGATACATTGGTGGTGGTGGTGGGGTAATATAAAGTACTGTACAACTTCTTTAATAGTGTTATCAGACAAGACAGGTTCCTTTTACAACAAAAAAAAATGTATTGCAATTTTCACACTTGCCCTGGGGTTTTTTTAGCATAAGAAACCTAAGATAGAAACAAAATGAACATATACCCTGCTGTAAGTAAATAACTAAAAGCAATAGTGCATATAAATAACATTGGGTACTTAAGTAAACACCGTTTTGGATCAAAAAAGCGTAAAGGCCATCCCACCAACGTCAAGGTGTACCCGAATCGGTTATTGCATTCAGTGCAGGTAAAGGTGTGGCCTCCCTTTCTTTGAGCTGGACACTACATAAAGGGCAGAGACAGACTGCCGTATTTCTCGTGCAAGGATCGCATCATAAACCTCATACTGGCTGTCTGTTCTCCTGACCTTGACAGCAGCATAGAAATCCATCACGCTGTCATACTCAGGTCAGGAGAGGTACCGGCCAGTCCGTTCAGTGCAATGCGATCATCACACAAGTTATACGGCAGTCTGTCTCTGTCCTTGTATAGCTTACCATTGCTGGGTATCCATATTCGGAACCCGGTCCTGCTCGGCCCTTATTCATATTGACGTCACTTTGACACATGGTACGGTTTTAATACTAGAGGTTAGGACCATCAAGATTTGGGTACACTGACGCTGATAGGATGGCATTTACGCTTTGCTTTTTTTTTCTTTTTTTAAATAAAAAACGGTGTTTTACTTATTTAGTTACAGCAGGGTATTTATTCATTTTGTTTGTAACTTAGGTTTTGTCTGTTTAATGGCCAGTGTCCTATATTTTGCATGTATACCAACTTACACTCCAGTTCATTGTTTTTTGGTTACATTCTTTAGGATATGTGCACACTGTGGGCCTGATTTATCAAAGCAATTATGCCAGAATTCTGCCATAAATCACACTGAGAACTCAACACTTTTGAGACTATTGTCGTTTTCACACCAATTTTACCTAGCTCTGGCAAAATGGGGCAGCAGGAGCAGAATCGAGGCGTGACTAGCTGTGGTGTCCCTTTCATCACAAATCTTACTGCAGTCACTGACTGGAGTAAGATTTATGGTGAGGTGCATGCCACTTGTCTGATGCTCCTGCTTCATTAAGAGCTGTGCCCCTGTTAATGAATGAGGAGCATCTGACACATGCACGCAGCCTTAATGAATTGGGTCATGAGACTTTGCTGAGTTTTTGGAGCAGAAACAGAGAGGAAACTTTCCAAATCATCCTCAAAAACTAGTAGTTTCTGCTACAAAAACTCAGAAAAAATATATATAACCCCAATATGCATATACTTTCAGACTCTAAGGCCATGTTCACACGCTCAGTATTTTATCTCAGTATTTGTAAGCCAAAACCAGGAGTGAAACAATCAGAGGAAAGGTATAATAGAAACACGTCACCACTTCTGTATTTATCACCCACTCCTGGTTTTGGCTTACACATACGGATGTAAAATACTGACCAATCTTCCCTTTCCTCTTCCCTCCGTTGGGAGGCTCGGATCTACATGGACTTAAGCCCTTAGTTTCAAAATAACCTTTCCCCCCTCTCTCCCCTAACTTCCCTTCTTTCTTTCTCTCGTTCTCTACCTTCTTTCTCGCTAACTCAAAATTCTCCTTTATAAACCTCTCTCATTCATTAATTAATACAGTAAAAGTTGTTATTCTATCATAAATTTTCATTATTGATCTTAATGCTACTAGTAATCAATATTAATGAATAGAAGATGTCATAAGTTTTGTTGTGAAACATAAACCAATTATAATTGAGATGTCTTAATAATTATAGTTTTGTGATTGAGTCATGTGTTTACTTTTAAGATTGAATTGAATATTACAAGGAAAATACAATCTCAAACTTGATTTACACAAAAATACTGAACATGGCCTAACTTCCAATTGTTTCAGGAAATAACAAATGCACATTAGCCAAAATGGTTGCAGCCTCACCTTATCTTTTTGTATTAAATTGTAAAATGTGCCTGAGCAAAAGTCATTGTGCAGGGGGGAGCAGGGTCAGCTGTGATGTCACCTATTGTGAATGGTGGATCCTGTGTTATCAGCTGAGTACGGACATCACTGTAATCCTGCCTCAACTGCTAAGAAGTCTTGAAAGAACAGGAAGTAGGAGTCTAAGAGCCCCAGTGGGAAGAGCGCACGATTACTAATTTGTATTTTTTTATTTTAATAAAGATCATAACATGAAAAACATAACTGCCAAAACTTAAAAAAAAAAAAAAAATGCATGTAACACACAAACCGGATTTAAACAGTAGGTCATTTTTTGATGATGGTTTCCTTGTAAACTGTTTAGATAACCTGAGTAATGCAGGGCTTCCAGGTGACATTGGCTGTGACACAGCTGCAAAGAGCAAATGAATGGAGTTAGGCTATGTTCCCACGATGCAGGAATGCTCCGGATTTTTCCTGAGCGTTTCTGCATCTCCTTGGCAGAAAAAACGCATGTGGATTGTACATGTGTTTTCCTGCCAGGGACAATCGTAAGTGAAGCGTTCTTCACATGCATTTCCGCATGCGGGTTGTCAAGCGCTTTCCAAGCGATTTTAGTCGCGTGACCCGTCACATGACTAAATGACGTCATGACAGGTCCTTTTAGACCATCACGAGCTGCCGGGAAGCCAGGACGGATCGCTATGGAGACCACGGGCCATCAGAAGGTAAGTATAATGTATATTTTTTATTTTAATTATTTTTTTTACAGGTACTATGGTACCCAGATCTGGTACCTCTTCTCCAGACCCAAGTACCATCCGCACATTGAATGGCAGAATATCCGCATGTGCAGTCATGCGGATATTATGCGTTTCACTGCAAGTCAATGGCGGCGAAAGCGCTGCGTTTACGCTAAATAATTGGTAGTGCTGCGTTTTTTTCCGCAATGATAATCCGCAGCGGAGATTTCCGCAGCATGTGCACAGCACATGCGGATTATCATTGGGGAACATGGCAGACCTTCTACCAAGCATTTCTGAAGCGGTATTGGCGCTGCGGAAATGCTTAAAAAAGGCATCGTGGGCACACAGCCTTACACTGCGAGCAGCAAAGTACCGCGACAGGCAAGTCAGAAAATGTCACAAGAATCCAACTGGTTTCCGCCTGTTTCTTATAATGAGACCCCGTACACTTGCACATTGCTGCGCTGTAGCATATAGCAGTCTCAGGCTGTGCAATCTGCGGCACTGCCAACAGCCAGAACTTATTAATGAAATCTCTGAGACGTTTCTGAGAGGTAGCAGTTGTTAGATGTGCACTGTATGGTTGGTGCCATTTACCTGCGGGGGGGGCCAGTAAGCAGCACAGCAGAATACAGACTGTCCAATAAGTCATCTCCCGCAGCCAAATATCTCCAGATCTGTCTTATAGTGACAGATCCTGACCTCCTGTCAGTGAAGCCACCATGGATGGGCTTAGACACTGTCCCCCATGACTCCTCAGGAGCCTCAGACCACCCATACGACTCTCGAGTGTCATATTACCATATGGTATAATGCAACAGTGCGCGGTTAGGGGTCTAAAATGTGGTCTGTATGCCGAGATACCAGAGGACTATGGGGTTAGGGGTGGAAAGAGCGTGTCTATGTTCTCGCATGGTGAGGTCAGTATGGCGGTTATAGAGTTATCCTTTTAGCAGATGGCATCCATGCCTTTCCTCCTTACTAGCATGTAATGCCACCGACCTCACATTACAGTAGACAGCAGTGAAATGACAGAGACTTAGAGATTACATCAGCCCCCTCCCCCATCTCCTGGCAGTGATGGCAGCAGGTCTCTTGGTATAGGTCACAGTCTTATAGACAAATGGGCATCATAGCAGCACATGTCTGAGGCTGAGCCGCTACTGAAGGAGCAGGGAGAGATAGAGCACGTGATGACCTGTCCCCACTCCCCCGAAATTTACCTATCACCATGGTTTCGTCCGGAATCTCCTCTATAAAACATTTCTTCTCGGTCTCGCCTATATGGAAGTAGAGGGAGGTGGCCGGGCCCATACAGGCGGCGAGCAAGAGCAGCCAGGCAGCAGCCATCTTCCTGCAAGACCAGAACCTCTCCGGAAGCTGAGGTAGCATCAAACCGGCTGCCACGTCCACCCCATGCACCAATCACAGGCTAGCCCGCAAAGGCTTCTGGGAGTTGTAGTCTGGCTGTTCACCGGCACTGCTGACGTCATGCCGGCAGCGCTAGTCTAGTGGAGGTGTTGGGAGCAGAGCGGAACTCTGAGGACGCAGGAGTTCTGCGCATGCTCGGGCATTAAATAACACTGAGAGTAAACCCAAAGATGTCATAGACATACGATAAGAATCTGTCCAGCCGCCATTACGCGGGCAAATGTGTAACTGACCAAGAATCAGCTATTGGCACTGAATAGGAAAGGTGAAGCTGGGGGTAAGGGTGGGCTGCTGACTCGCCCCCTGGGCCAGCGCTGTAGTGCGGCGCTCGGGGGATACCCGGAGCCGGATCCGATGGGGGTAGTAGTCTTCGTGTGGCGGTGACCCGGTCCGCGCCCAGGGTGGTCAAACTAAGTGGCAGTTATTGGTATGATGGTATTAGTGTCCGACTACGCCACCCGTTGAATGCGGTTATGAAACCGCCACTGCAAAACAGTCCGCTGAGGCTGATGGTATATATGTGCAGCTATGGTGGTATAACCCCCAACGGGAGAGGTATAGCCTCAGGGCAGCTAGTGCGGGTGAAGGGAGTGATAGTAAGAGCGTCCCGGTACCTATGGTGCTGGTGGTGCGATGGAACACAGAGACTGATTGCAGTTTTCAATGCTTTACTCACAGTTGTTATTAACGTCAGTCCTGCAGGTGATGACGACCCGAGCCATGCTGCGTCCACCAGGTACGGGGCTCGACCAACCCCCAGGCAGTTCCAGAGTGTGACCTTGAACTCCTTTCCCCGTTCCTTTCTCTGGCCGTCCCCACTAGGGACCCACCCATGTCCAGCTTCCTCGGGCCTTCTGGTGGCGAAACCTTTCTCCGGTCTCCCTGACCCTATGTGGCGTGCCTTCGTGGTGGGTGTAGTGAGTGGTCGCACCAAGACGTGGCCACGACCTCCGGTTCCTGGCTGAGGATAAGTGGCCTCCACCAGTTTGGGATCCGGTACCCTGATCTGCCAACCCTTCACCCGCTGACTCCTAGCGTGTTCGGGTTCCTTCTTGCTTCATGTCTCTGGGCCTTTCCTTATGTTTCATTCTTTCCTTGCTTCTTGTTCCTTTCTTCTTCACTCTTGCTCCCTCCAGGGGCAGCACCCAGACAGGGCTGCTGCTCCCTGTCACTCCTCTTCTCACTCTTCTTCTGTCTGACTGAACTCACTCCTAAGATGGTGCCCACCTTTTATACTCCCTCTGACACCCGAGCCCAGGTGACTAGCAACCAATGGGTTCCTTCCTATGCCCAGAAACCCACTCCCATCTGCCCCTACACCACTGGGATATCCCCCCCCCCCTCCCCACTCCAGCCAGGAACAGAAGCTGTCGTACCTGCACATCTTTCTAGTGGGAGTACCGTCTGTCTGTTCCTCGGAAATGGGGTGTGTGTGGTGCATGCAGCTAACTGAGTTCTAGTCCACACTCCATCCTTACCCGGGGGTGGAATACCACACCTCTGGTTCGAGGTGCAATACCCCTGTAGCAGCCGAGCCCTCGGGGTGCTACACTGCCATGTAACAATGGTGTACATGCCCCCCTTAGAGTTTACCTCTGTGGTGTTGGTTTATGACAGTGATTCACTGTCGTGACAGAATTTTGCAATGGCTGCACACCTGGTTGTTTCTTTTTCTTTTTAAAGGGGTTTTGTACTTTTGGGGACACTTTTTTTTCTTACTTAAAGCCAGGGCTGTGGAGTCAGAGTTGTGGAGTCAGCCATTTTGGTGTAAATGGTATAAAATGGACCAAGGGTCTAGACTTTTAGCTGAGATGAATCTGTGTTACAGTAAATTTATCACTTAAACATGAGCCCTGTATGAGGGAGGTGGAGTTGTGGTCATGGAAGTTGAGGAGTCGGAGGTTTGGCTTACCACAGCCCTGGTTAAAAGCACCACTCCAGCGTTTATTTTATGTCACTGCTACTCATCCATGTTCCCTGCACCCAGCAGTATACTCACCAGTCACCATCATCAGCTGTCCCCTGCGCCTCTCCGGTCCTGCACCGCCATCTTGTAACTGGAGCGTCTGACTGACCAGGAGTCAGAGGTAATGGCCATACGCCCTCAAGAGGCTGGTTTTGGTCTCCTTCTGTCTCTCATACATGTGAGAGCAGGAGTTACACTTTATCTATCCTGACTCCATCTTGATTTTTGTATGTGTATCTTTTGCTTACCAGAATGGGGTTTGAGCTAACGTGTGTATTTTGTCCATGTACTTTGCTCTCAAAGAGAAGCCTGTGATCAGCTAAGAAGGTTTTAGGAATGTCTTTGTTTAAAGAGACTTAGAGATAAAGAAGAACTGAAACTAGAAGGTAAATAGATTCCTAAAATCCAAAAGATGGGTGTAGACAGAATTACCTTTAGCCAATGAGATGTATATATGCTAATGCCAGCACATATGTAGAGATAAGCTGAGCCAATTATATTGCTACAACAAATGTCCAAGAAATGTCTATATATATAAGTGACGATGATATAATAAAACTCAGACCTACCCTGATCCTCAGTTGTATCAGTCATAGTTCTTCCGTGCACATATTTGAATTTTACATTTTAATTTGGAACAGGCACAACGTCTCCGAACGTCCCACAATATGTGGCGACGACATAGACCTACATTGGGTAGTGACTTCCAGATCATCCAGCAAACACTGGAAAGATCCAGCTAGTCACAACTAACAGAAGATGGCCGGAGCGACGCTAATAAAAGATGAAGATGGCAGCTGATCAGTATAGTACCAGGGGCAGGGAACGTGCAGTAGTAACACTAGTCCAGCGGTAAAATAAAAAAAAATGCTAGAGTTGTGCTGTAAATGCCGGTATATATGAGCAAAAATTATTTTTGTAATGGGGTTTTGTCAAAAATGTTTCACCGTTTGCCTTCTATAACCTATGTAAAGTCACTATTTCTGGCTTCAGAATCAGTTTACTGAGAAGCTGTCAATCAGTCTCTACCACAGTCTGACAGAAACGTTTGTGACTTTTCTATGTCTTTTTCTGAGCTCCTCATCTGATTTCTGACCACAGACCACGTCAAAGTTGAATGTGTTGGGAAACAGCCAGTAAAAACAAAATGGTGCATAATTTGTAATGAAACCCAATTGCAAAAATGAGTTTTAGCCCTAAGTACATGCATTTAAGGGAAGAAAACTCTTAAAGTTTCTGTAATTTTTTGCATTTTTGTAAATGCTTTAATACTACATAGATACAATTGGACATGTGAACAATTCCCCCCCGATGAAGCTGTCAATACTAAAAGCAAAACGTGCGTAGGTGACTTTTGGGGTCCTCCTGTATCTGGCTGATTGTGCACTTGGTGCCCTTCACATCTCTGGTATGGTTTGGGGGATTTTGTTGAATAGTTCTTTAAATACCAGGGCATATATGCTGATGGGAGTATGAATATGTTCTAATTATGGGATTATTTGTTTTGTCATATCTGGCATTACACATTGACTTTTTTCCTTCCTATCTGATTTACCCCTTATTCAACCCATGTTATTCTGATAGAGGGCTATCTCGGTATTTGATATTCGATTTTTGTGTCTTGATTATTATATGAAGTACTACTAAGAAAAAACGCAGCACTACTGGACCTGGGTGCTTGAGTCGGGTCCAAAGCCTTGAAATGTCGTGATAACCTCAGCACACCAAATGATATAAAAGGTACTTTTATTAGCAGTCCACAGTAAAGACGTTTCGGTCAACAAGACCTTCATCAGTGTACTGCATGTAAACAGAAATATACAGATATAGAATAGAAACATTATAGTGATTATCAAATTACAATTTATATATATAGACCATATATACAGAGGTCTATGTGTCTATGTAACCTTTCGTCCAGCAAAGTAAAACAAGAAGAACAGGGCAACCTACCAAGTTACTGGGATGGGAGCAGGAGAGGAGAAGGAGATGGGACCCTATACAGGGATTCCTATGGAAAAAGTGCATATTATGAGGTGATGTGTGACTGAAATAGGGTGAGGGCTATAGGGGAGGTAGACATACCGTTTGTGTCATATAGCTGAGAAGAAGTGCTGCCTGGATCGCGGTATCCACCGCTAGATGTATGCAGGGTGCACGGTAAGGGGACTGGCTATTAATGTAGGTGGAGGAGAGGAGGGTTTGGCTGCCAGCCAATGAGGGGAATGAATATGCCGGTGAATCACGCTCGATGCGGTGACGTCACAGGAAGTGACGCGAAAAGGGGAAGTGCCGGCCTACGATTGGTCCGTAGCCGCGCATGCGCACGTGCGTGCGTGTCAGCCGGCGTGCAGGTGCGTTCCAGGGACCAGGAAGTGGTTTCTGAGTCGGAGTGAAGTGTTTCACTGCCAGAAGAGAGAGGCAAGGAGCGTTCCACCATCAGGAGAGGGGGTTGTAGAGTGCAGGAGAGGTATAGGAGGATGAGGATGGGTACGGATCCTTCGTCTGTAATATGAAATACAATGTCAAATAAAGTTCTGAGACACAATATAGTCAAAACACATAGGAATACTGCTATAAAATCCTTGTATAGCCAATTACCATATTATAAGCATGCATGAATCTTGGTCCTTATATTGAAATGGCAGATAGAAATCCGATTTCGGGTGTTAACCCCTTGTGGAGTCAGAGGGATATATATATATATATAAAAAAACATATAAATATAAACCTAGGTCCCTACTTGGACAAATTGGGATCAGGTAGGTTTAAATGAATGAGTGAAGATCATAGTCCTTGTTCAGTCCTTTGGGATGAAGGGACTGTAGTTCATGAATCCAGAATGCCTCTCTCTGTTTGAGGGTCTGGATTCGGTTGCCCCCACGGCGGGGCGGTCTAATCTGCTCTATAACTTGAAACCGCAATTGGGACACATTGTGTCCTGCTGCTGTGAAGTGTTGGGGGAGAGGTAGGAGTAAATTTTTACATCTGATGGTAGATTTGTGTTTGGAGATTCTGTCTTTAATGGGTTGGGTCGTTTCCCCCACGTAGACAAGGCCACAAGGGCATTTAACTAGGTATATGACAAAATTCGTATCACAGGTGTAGTAATCCTTGATTGTATATTTCTTGCCTGTTTGTGGATGATGAATGGTATCACCTCTAAGGATGTTATGGCACTGATGGCAGTGGAGGCATGGGAAGGTTCCTTTCTTAGGAGTTTGTAGAAATCTCTGACGAGGACAGAGGGACGTTGTCCCTATGTCAGCTCGGACTAATGAATCTCTGATGTTTGGTGCTCTTTTGAAGCACGGTAGGAAGGGTTGCTGAAAGGATTTGATGGTGGGGTAGCCTGTTTGGAGAATATTCCAATGTTTGCGTATCGTACGGTGTATAGTGTAAGCTAGGGGGTGATATGTATGGACGAATGGAATGCGATCAGATGTGTCTGGTCGTGGTTGTGTGCGACTGTCCTGTGACTCACGTAGGAGATACTGAGGGTATCCTCTTTCTTCAAATTTCTGTGTCATTTCTTGTAATCTGACTTCACGTAATGTTGTATCTGTCACAATGCGTTCGACCCTTCGGAATTGCGATTTGGGGATAGCATGTTTCATAGGGGTTGGGTGGTTGCTTGAGAAATGTAGAAGTGTGTTGCGATCTGTGGGTTTCCTGTAGATGTCAGTGGTCAATAGTCCTGAACCATCTTTGATAACTATGGTATCTAGGAAGTTGATCTGATGTGGGTGATGGTTCAAGGTGAAATGTAGACCAGGGCAGGAGGTATTAACGGCCATAAAAAATTCGTCTAGGGTGTCCTGGGAGCCTGTCCAGATGCAGAAGATGTCGTCTATGTAACGTTTCCATAAAATGGAATGTTCTTGAAACAGTTGATTCTTATATATAAACTGTGTCTCAAAAGTGGACATGTAGCAGTTTGCGTAAGGGGGGGCTACATTTGAGCCCATCGCGGTCCCCTTAGTCTGTACGTAAAATGTATCCTGGAAGAGGAAGTAATTATGTGTAAGAACTATTGTTAGTAGTTCTACGGTTAGATCAATTATTGATGGATTGGTGTTTGAGTCCTTCAGCATTTGTGCAACTGCTTGGATGCCCCGGTCATGGGGAATCGAAGTATAAAGACTTGTGACATCTAGAGACACTAAGGTGGCTTCTAGAGGAACTTGTTGAAGGGTTTTGATGGTCTCTAGAAAGGCACCCGTGTCTAATAAATAAGATGGACTTTTTTGGGTAAGTGGTGTAAGAATCTTTTCTAAGAAAATTGCCAGGGGTGATAAAATAGAATCCGTGGAGGCCACTATAGGGCGCCCAGGGGGTTGGGTAAGACTCTTGTGGATTTTGGGTAGGACATAAAATACCGGTATGATTGGATGTAGATTGATTAAGTATTCATACGTTTTCAAATCAATTACATTGGCTGTCAAAAAGCGTTGTAGTGTCGAAATGATGAGTGTTTGTATTTTTGTGGTCGGGTCCGTAGAGAGTTTACGGTATGTGGGCTCATCGCTGAGTTGTCTCAAAATTTCCGTGATGTAATCGCACTTGTTCATGACTACTGTAGCTCCACCTTTGTCAGCTGGCTTGATAATCAAATCTTTGTCCTCTTGCAGGCTCCGTAGGGCCTGTCGATCAAGGGGAGAGAGATTGGTCTGATAATGTGCCCTGCCCTTGTCGATGTTGGAGCGTAATTGTTGAAACGCCCCATCAACAAATCCTATGAAAGTTTCAAGTGGATGAGTGCCTCGAGGAGGCCTATATTTGCTCTTAGAGCGGAGACCTAGATCTTGGGCTGTGATATCAGTCGCAATGACTGGGGGGGTGACACTAATAGGATTATGAGCAAAATGGGTTTTCAAGCGTAGGGTGCGGTAAAAGCGTTGTAGTTCCATATCTAGTTTAAAGGTGTTATATTTGTATGTAGGGCAGAAAGAGAGTCCCTTTTGTAAAACTGATGTTTGTGCCACGTTGAGAGTTTTGGAAGAAATATTTACCACCAGTTGTGGGTCTGCGATCGGGTGATTCGTGTGAAGTCCAGATTTCCTCTTGTTCCTGTTGCCTCGCCTCGTCTTCTTCTGTTTGGACGTCTTCGTGTTTGACCTAAAAAAGGAACAGACTGGATAATAGACTGTCTTTGGTCCATGTCGGACCCGGAGGATGTATAGTCGGTTGATGACTTGGCTATGCGATGGGTATATCTGTTTGTAGAGGGATTGTCCCACCATCTGTATACTCGGTTCTTTTCGTAGTCCTCAAGATCTCTAGCAAATTTATTCCTCTTTCTGGTTTCGGTATCACGCTTGTGTAGATCGATATTGGTTTGGATTTTGCTTTGAAGTGCCTGGAGGTCCTCAGGGCTAATCGATGTCGTCAATTGGGATTCGATGTTCTTGATCTGTTCCTTCGTTGTGGTGATTGCCTTATGTAAAAAGTCCACTGTTAGTAGCATCAAATCAAAAGAACATTTATTGAGGATGAGTTCAAATTTACTACGATAATCGGGGATGTCAGAGAACAGAGTAGGACGGATTGGTACCCTTAATCCCCTAGGGGATGTGAGTGTTGCGCAGTGTAACTCAATGTTGGTGAGATGTCTGCGTTCTTTTTCAAGGTCCCGCCCACGTGTTTCACTGGGTGGTGCCCTAAGGAACTCGCTGGAAAGGTTGGTTTGGGCAATAATGCTTGACGCTTCATCTGCGTTATATGAAAAAGTTACTGATGACATGACACAACAGTGTGCTTGCGGAAAGGAGTAAGTAATACTAAGAAAAAACGCAGCACTACTGGACCTGGGTGCTTGAGTCGGGTCCAAAGCCTTGAAATGTCGTGATAACCTCAGCACACCAAATGATATAAAAGGTACTTTTATTAGCAGTCCACAGTAAAGACGTTTCGGTCAACAAGACCTTCATCAGTGTACTGCATGTAAACAGAAATATACAGATATAGAATAGAAACATTATAGTGATTATCAAATTACAATTTATATATATAGACCATATATACAGAGGTCTATGTGTCTATGTAACCTTTCGTCCAGCAAAGTAAAACAAGAAGAACAGGGCAACCTACCAAGTTACTGGGATGGGAGCAGGAGAGGAGAAGGAGATGGGACCCTATACAGGGATTCCTATGGAAAAAGTGCATATTATGAGGTGATGTGGGACTGAAATAGGGTGAGGGCTATAGGGGAGGTAGACATACCGTTTGTGTCATATAGCTGAGAAGAAGTGCTGCCTGGATCGCGGTATCCACCGCTAGATGTATGCAGGGTGCACGGTAAGGGGACTGGCTATTAATGTAGGTGGAGGAGAGGAGGGTTTGGCTGATTATTATATGGACTCTCTCTCATACATACTAGGCACCATTGATTATTCTCAGTCCGATTTTGTGTTTGTCACAGTATGTTGTCTTTTGTCACTTTTGTACTGCTTTTAACTTAATAAAATTGTGCAATATAACTTCTTAAAGCAAATTTAAGACTCCAGTATTCTCCTTTTTGTTCTACGTGTGAACAACATGTTGGATATACAAGTGCTTCTCACTAAATTAGAATATCATCAAAAAGTTAATTTATTTCTGTTCTTCAATACAAAAAGTGAAACTCATATATTATATAGAGTCATTACAAACAGAGTGACCTATTTCATGTGTTTATTTCTGTTAATGTTGATGATTATGGCTTACAGCCAATGAAAACGCAAAAGTCATTTATTAACAAAAAACACATACAAAGGCTTCCTGAGCGTTTAAAAAGGTACCTTAGTCTGTTTCAGTAGGCTCCACAATCATGGGGAAGACTCCTGACTTGACAGATGTCCAGAAGGCAGTCATTGACACACTCCACAAGGTCCCAGAGTCTGGAGGGAAGAGTGGAGAGGCCACAATCCAAGTTGCTTGAGGTCTAGTGTGAGGTTTCCACAATCAGTGATGGTTTGGGGAGCCATGTCATCTGCTGGTGTAGGTCCACTGTGTTTAATCAAGACCAAAGTCAGCGCAGCCGTCTACCAGGAAATTTTAGAACACTTCATGCTTCCCTCTGCCGACAAGCTTTTTGGAGATGGAAATGTCATTCTCCAGCAGGACTTGGCACCTGTCCACACTGCCAAAAGTACCAATATCTGGTTTAAAAACCACAGTATCACTGTGCTTGATTGGCCAGCAAACTCGCCTGACCTTAACCCCATAGAGAATCTATGGGGTATTGTCAAGAGGAAGATGAGAGACATCAGACCCAACAATGCAGACGAGCTGAAGGCAGCTATCAAAGCAACCTGGGCTTCCATAACACCTCAGCAGTGCCACAGGCTGATCGCCTCCATGTCACACAGCATTGATGCAGTAATTGATGCAAAAGGAGCCCGACCAAGTATTGAGTGCATTTACTGAACATACATTTCTCTAGCCCACATCATGTATCTCAGAATTGGACAATGAAAATGTAATATTTCAATGCCTGTTTTCTGTAATAATCCATATTCAAAACAAACAACATTGATCTGCGATCAGGGAACTTAAAGGAGTTGTCCACTACTTTTTTGAATTGCCCCAATGTATTTAGCATGTGCCCATAAGTGTTTTTGTAAATTCCTTTAGTTGTATGTATTGCCTATGAGCGACGCTATCACTAGCCGCTCACAGGCATCACGTAACCCCCAGCTTTTTTTTCAGCTAATGTCACATCAAGTGAGGCATGACATCAGTGACACGGGTGGATGCTGGGCTGTGGGCGAGGTTACCCCGCTCGGTACACCCAGCATCGGCCGCGCAGTTTCCCAATGAATGAGGAGAGGGAGAGTGCGCGGTGGATGCTGGGCGTGACGCGCGGGGTAACCCTGCTCACAGCCCATCACTGACCGTGGAACGCAGCACTGAGTCACGCCCAGCTGCAGCCGGGGGTCACGTGATGCCTGTGAGCGGCCAGTGACAGCGCCGCTCACAGGCAATACATACAACTAAAGGTATTTACAAAAAAAACTTATGGCCACATGCTAAATACATTGGGGCAATTCAAAAAAGTAGTGGACAACTCCTTTAAATGCATTCCTAGTTTGAAGCAGTGACATTTTCAATCTTTGGAAACCACAAAAATGTAATATTAACCCGATAGTCATGTTTGGTGTGTGCAAAATAGTAAAAATATGTTTGGAAACCTGGCAGTCATATTATTCCACTAGGAGGCTCATATAGGAAAATATGACATTAATTAGAATTGTGTACAGCAACCATCTTTCCTTGTATATAATGCTCCTCTCACCTTACCAGGACAAAGGTTAAAGGTTCAGGGTTTTTCCTTGGAACCTTTTGAAATCTCTCATCAAGAGGGTCAGGCACAGAAGATAAAACCAAGATTGCATATCTGCCTGAAGTTTCCGTGGTGCAGAATCTCTTTCCAATCTAATTAGTAAGAGGTCTCCATATTTTATCCCTTTTATTTATTATGCTTGTTTATATAGCACCATCATAATCGGTAGTGCTTTCACAGAAATTTTCTCATCAATGTCCACATTGGGGCTCAAAATTTATATTCCCTATCAGCATGTCTTTGCAGTGCTGGAGGAAACCCACACAAACACTGGGAGAACATACAAACTCCTTGCAGATGTCCTTGGTGGGAATTGAATCTAGAACCACAATGTTGCAAAGCAGTAGTGCTAACCACTGAGCCACACTGCTGCCCTTTTGTGTAAGTAAGGCTATGTTCACATGTTCAGTAATGATCCGTCAGAACGGATCTGGCAGCAATCCATTGGCAAAAAAAGTTGTGCAGACACAACTCTTTAGTCCGTTTTTAAAAAATGGATCTCTGCTGGATGTCGGGTTTTTTTAACATTGAAGTCTATTGAAAACGGATCTGTTAATTAGCTGTCTGATTTTCTTTCATTTGTAAAGGATCAGTTTTTGCCTTACTGGGTGCGTTACCAATGGTAGATATTGGATGGCTATATAATGGATCCATTTTCCATAGATTTCCATGTTAAAAAAACGGATCCAGCAGAGATCCATTTTTTAAAAACGGACTAAAAAGTTGTGTCTGCACAACTTTTTTTGCCAATGGATTGCTGCCAGATCCGTTCTGACGGTTCATTACTAGACGTGAACATAGCCTGTTTGTGTATGTCCTTTTTAGTTCACGAATTTTGTAAGCACTCTACTTTTGCATATTAAATCTTATAATTAATAATATTGTTCCTTGCTACTTAAAACTGTGTGTAGTAGTGTGTTATCCAGTGGAGGCGTCTTGCTGGTCTTACAAAATGGCAAGTGGTGGCAGCAAGAAGTTTGTTTTAGACTGATTTTAGGGAGTACTTATTTAATTTTTAGCCTCTTGCGATAGGGGAGCGGATAAATGAGTGTGACCAGCAGTGTGACCCTTTACAGTCACATCATTGTCATATCAACAGCAAGTGGGTGATTCATAACAGACAGTCTAACATGTATGGGATCCTCCTGACGTTCCCCTGATAGATGATGTTGAGGGAGAGAAGGATCTAGCCAGTGGTATTTAAACAGTAGATCATATTATTCATTTTTGGAGATAAACAGCTGTTAGGCTATGTGCCCACGTTGCGGAAATGAAGCGGAAAATTTGCGCTTCATTTTCGCATGTCCTCTCCCGGAAAAACGCATGCGTAATTTCGCAAGCGTTTTTCGCGCGTTTTTGACATGCGGAATTGCCTTGCGTTTTTTATTGCATTGCAAAGGCAATTCCGAATGCGGAAACGCAAAATTAATTAACATGCTGCTGATTTTTGTGCGCATCAAAAACGCTGCGGAAAAATCCGCAGCATGGGCATAGAACTTGCGGATTCTCATTGGGGACCATGGGGTGCGGATTAACAAGCGTTTCACAAGCGTTTACGCTGCGGAAATTCCGCATCAAATCCGCTTGTAAAACGCTACATGGGCACATACCCTTAGAGGAGTTTGTCACCGGCTCTCTCACAGAAAGTACAAGAGCACTCGGCTGAGCATTTCTGTATATGGGGGAGTAGGGAAAGATACCTGTCAGCTAACAAATCTTTGCCCGAGAGCTGTCTAATGTACAGTGGTTACGGAAAGTATTCAGACCCCTTTAAATTTTTCACTCTTTGTTTCATTGCAGCCATTTGGTAAATTCTAAAAGGTTCATTTTTTTTCTCATTAAAGTACACTCTGCACCCCATCTTGACTGAAAAAAACAGAAATGTAGAAATTTTTGCGAATTTATTAAAAAAGAAAAACTTAAATATCACATGGTCATAAGTATTCAGACCCTTTGCTCAGTATTGAGTAGAAGCCCCCTTTTGAGTTAGTACAGCCATGAGTCTTGGGAATAATGCAACAAGTTTTTCACACCTGGATTTGGGGATCCTCTGCCATTCTTCCTTGCAGAACCTCTCCAGTTCCGTCAGGTTGGATGGTGAACGTTGGTGGACAGCCATTTTCAGGTCTCTCCAGAGATACTCAATTGAGTTTAGGTCAGGGCTCTGGCTGCGCCAGTCAAGAATGGTCACAGAGTTGTTCTGAAGCCACTCCTTTGTTATTTTAGCTGTGTGCTTAGGGTCATTGTCTTGTTGGAAGGTGAACCTTCGGCCAAGTCTGAGGTCCAGAGCACTCTGGAAGAGGTTTTCATCCAGAATATCTCTGTACTTGGCCGCATTCATGTTTCGTTCAATTGCAACCAGTAGTCCTGTCCCTGCAGCTGAAAAACACCCTCATAGCATGATGCTGCCACCACCATGTTTCACTGTTGGGATTGTATTGGGCAGGTGATGAGTAGTGCCTGGTTTTCTCCACACATACCGCTTAGAATTATCACCAAAAAGTTCCATCTTCGTCTCATCAGACCAGAGAATCTTATTTCTCATAGTCTGGGAGTCCTTCATGTGTTTTTGAGCAAACTCTATGCAGGCTTTCGTGTGTCTTGCACTTAGGAGAGGCTTCTGTCGGGCCACTCTGCCATAAAGGCCCGACAGATGGAGGGCTGCAGTGATAGTTGACTTTGTGGAACTTTCTCCCATCTCCCTACTGCATCTCTGGAGCTCAGCCACAGTGATCTTGGGGTTCTTCTTTACCTCGCTCACCAAGGCTCTTCTCCCACGATTGCTCAGTTTGGCTGGACAGCCAGGTCTAGGAAGACTTCTGGTGGTCACAAACTTCTTCCATTTAAGGATTATGGAGGCCACTGTGCTCTTAGAAACCTAAAGTAATGCAGAAATTATTTTGTATCCTTGGCCAGATCTGTGCGTTGCCACAATTCTGTCTCTGAGCTCCTTGGGCAGTTCCTTTGAGCTCATGATTCTCATTTGGTCTGACATACACTGTGAGCTGTGAGGTCTTTATATAGACAGGTGTGTGCCTTTCCAAATCAAGTCCTATGATTTTAATTAAACACAGCTGGACTCCAATGAAGGAGTAGAACCATCTCAAGGAGGATTACAAGGAAATGGACAGCATGTGACTTAAATATGAGTGTCTAAGCAAAGAGTCTGAATACTTATGACCATGTTATATTTACATTTTTCTTTTTTAATAAATTTGCAAAAATTTCTACATTTCTGTTTTTTTTTCAGTCAAGATGGGGTGCAGAGCGTACTTCAATGAGAACAAAAATGAACTTTTTAGAATTTACCAAATGGCTGCAATGAAACTAAGTGTGAAAAATTTAAAGGGGTCTGAATACTTTCCGTACCCACTGTATGTCGGGTGTTGAGACATACAATTGGTGAATCCTGCCCAATAGGTTAGGGGACTAAGCAGTTTCTATCAATGAAGGTGAATCGTTAGAGAGATGTAATTAGGAGTTTTTATTATCAGCTTTTGACAGGCCCATATTTGCCTCTAGGCACCAGAGGTCAGGTGCCTAGGGCTGCGAGATGCGGAGGGGGGGGGAGTGGGGTGGCGCTGGGATCAAGATTTAAAAAAAAATATTTATATATTTTTTTAATCTCCCCTCCTCTCCTCCAGACTGAAGAAAACCGGCATCTTTATGGACTAGGGTGGTTTCCCTGCATTAATTTGTATTTATGTCTTTCAGAATACAAATGAACCTCTGAATGAGCTGCAGCACTTCCGGGGTCAGAAGAGCTCCAATCAGCTCCCTGACCCGATGTCCAGCGGCATGCTCACGCTCCTAGCATGGTTTCACATTGTCACACTGCAGACATCACTGCAGAGCGCCGCAGAGGAGGAGAAGTCGCTCGAGCTTGGAGCAGATAAGCATTCATAGAACTAAAGATTAGTGTTGAGCGAGTATGTTCTATTAACCCTTTCGCCGAATATGCTCGGGCCGAGCTACGAGTATTTACAGCTGCTCGGTGATATGTTTGAATCGCTCCCGTGTGCATGATTTGCAACTGTTTGACAGTTTTATTACATGGGAGGAATGTCTATTTCTTACACATTCCTCACATGTAATAAAGCTGTCAAACAGTTGCAAATCATGCACACGGGAGCAATTCAACCATATCACCGAGCAGCTGTAAATACTCGGAGCTCGGCCCGAGCATACTCGGACAGAACATACTCGCTCAACACTACTAAAGATATATGGGGCAGTATGGACCGGGCTCAGTATGGTTAACGAGCAGAATTGGATGGGCTCAGTATGGTAAAGGGGCAACGTGGGGGCTCAGCATGTGGAAGAGGCAGTGTGGGGGTTCAGTATGGTTAAGGGGCACTATGAGGTGTGCTCAGTGTGGTTAAGGGGTTGCATGGGGGGCTCAATATGGATAAGGTACAGCATGGGAGGCTCAGTGTGGAGAACGGGGCAGAGTGAGTGGCTCAGAATGGAGAAGAGGCAGCATGGGGAACTCAGTATGGAGAAGGGGGTAGCGTGAGGGGCTCAGAATGGAGAAGATGATCAAACAATTTTGACAGTACCGATCCCTATTAAACCCATAATTATCCTGGATTATAAAATACTCTAGGATAATATCGTATAAAATACCTTCCAAGATTTTGTCCAAACTAGAGGTTAATCTACTCGCCTATAGTTTCCAGGTTCATTTTTTGAACCCTTTTTGAATATTAGCTCTATATTTGCTGTGTGTCAGTCCTATGGAACAGCCCCTAACGTTTTTATATCCAAAAATATTAGAAAACATGTTCTGTCTATCACAGTATAAATAAATGCTTTATTACATATCCATAACAGTAAAGCCTATCTGTTGTCATTATTAGTATTATATATACAGCACATCTACCTCCCTTTATGTGCAGGATATGCTCCCAATAATGCTGAGGATAAGAAGAGGCTGCTCACATCCGGATGTGTGACACCAGGAGCCGGGCCTGCAGGGGGGGGATTTGGTAGCTATTGGGTTAGTCCAATACATAAATGATGAGAATTGCTGCAGCTATGTTTGTGAAACATTGCCCAGGAGGAATATTTGTCAGGATTGCCCTTAAAAATAAGGGTACTCCTGGCAAATTTGTCAGCTAAGTTATTTTTCTCTGTTAAGACAATTCTTTCAAACAGTTAATTATTTAGATCTGTTTCAGGGAAAGCTGGGTTTATTATCTAGAAGAACCAAGGACATGCCACAAGGTGGTGGTATTGAATCACATAAAACTCATCTATAACAGATTCTGGAAATATGTACCAAATTTAATTTTATTTACATTTAAGGGGTTGTCATATAGTGTATAACCCCTTATTAATGGGACCAAGGATATGGAAAAAAAACAAAAAAAAAAACAATGCTCATCTCCTGGACCGGCGTTGCTCCTCTATTCTCAGTGCTGCATTCCTGAAAGGTCTCCCACTATCAACATCTGGCTGGAATAAACACTGATTCTTCTGGCTCAGACGAAATGAGAACACTGCAGCCAATCAGTGGCCATTGATGCAACTGTCAAGTGACATGCCCTCCAGATACTGAGCCCAGGAGACCAGCTCAGTACAAAGTAGTGGCCCAGGAGCTGAGTATAGGTTTTTTTTTACCACCCTAGGTCCTTTAAATATTCTGGTTTTATAACCTTTTGGACAGACCGACATCATCATAGTTGTTCAAAAATAAGATTATCAAAAATTCATATTGCCTAACAATTGTTCACACAGTGTATATGTAATATATATCTGGTCTGTCTGGTATATTTCCAGAAGCGCTCTGTTTTTCACAGATAGCACTCGTATTTATGATAGTCTATGGAGCTGTTCACATGTCCAATCTGTTTCCTCAGACCAAGTGCTCCGCACAAAAGGATGGAGACTTCTCCAATATTGATCTGAGTGTCGGATCAAACTCACCAATGCAAGTCTACAGGTCTGTGAAAAAAACAACTGGACAACACTCAGATGCCATCCAATGTCTGCTTTTCACTGACTTTAACATGAGAAACCATCATTTTTTTTTATCATCCGAGAAAAACTGCTAAAACTTTGACCAAACTCTGATGGTAAAAGTGACACTGACCAAACTCTGATGACAATCTGATCAAAAACTAGATGAAACTAGGACCCTTTTTCATATACGAGAAATATCACTGACATTGGAAGCAGCCAAAACAATGGACAAAGGTGTCCTTTCACCTGTCATAGGGGGGTATGAAAGTCCCCCCAAATGCTGGCTTATAGCAGGCAACAGTAAACAGCTTTATATTATTGACTATAACCCCTTACCCTCGGAGCCTTTTATTTTTGCTGTTTTTTTTCCTCCCCTTCTTGCAAGAGCCATACATTTTTTATTTTTCCCAGGGAATATTTTTATTTTAGGTTCCCAGGCTATTAATAACAGCTCACAGCTGTTTGGTTATCCTTTACTGGTTATTTTACAGGGGACCCCAGACAAAAAATTACATAGGATTCCCCTATAAGTACTAACCAGCAAAGGCTAAACAGACAGATGTGGGCTGATATTAATAGCCTGGGAAGTGGCCAGGGATATTGGCCCCCTTCCCAGACTAAGAACATCAACATTTTGCCTCCCCAGAAAGGGCGTATCCATAAGATTCGCCAAATCTGGGCGGTTAGCCTCGCTCTTCCCACTTGCCCTGGTGCGGTGGCAAGTGGGGTAATCGGGTTGGAGTTGATGTCAGCTGGTTCATGGCCGCTCACATCAAGCCCAGGGATTAGTAATGGAGAGGCATCTATAAGACGACCCCATTAATAACCCATAGTCAAATGTAATAAAGACACAGAGTATAATCCTTTATTTAAAATAAACACTCCCCACTCTCTTGTTCCCAGGTATTACTGTAAAATAAAAAATAAAACACCATATTCCTCACCTGTCCGTTGACAATCCATTTGTCCCACGAAGAAGAGCCCAATTCAGCTACATCTGGATTTCATGGCTGAGCAGTGACATGATGCGACCGCTCAGCTGTGAATCCAGGAAACGCTGAGCTTGGGATGCAGCTTCAGTGACGAGCAGTAACGTAATTAAGGTTACCGCAAGTCACAGACAGAAATTTCTCACGCTGCGAACGGGGATGTCAGGAAGGTGGTGGCAGTTCATCAGCTGGCTCACACTGAGCTGAACGTGGGGACAGCTGGCTGTGACATGCCGTAACCTCAATTCTCAGGGAGTCCAGGCGACAATAATGAGAGCTGCCTTCAGCACCTGGCGCCTAGGAACAACGGGAACTGTACAGCTTTTCCCAGGCACCGGTACGTGTGTCATCAGTGTGCAGGACGTTTTCCGGCCCGGACTGCCGGCAAAAAATGGATATGTCAGCGTGTTTTGCACAAGGACACACAGTCCATGGAAACACACTGACACGTGAGCAGACCCATTTATTTGAATAGGTCTACTTGAGTCTCTCCAGTGCGTGTGAAAACCATCACTACACGTACTGGAGACACTGACCTGTGAAGGGGGCCTAATATGGTTGATACACTGTTTTGGTACATAGAAATGAACTACATATGTGCCAATAGCAGGAAGTTATAAGGTAGCAGTTGGAGGATTCACACAATGTCTTATAAGCAGTGTTGCTCTATGTGGTCTTTTCACTTCCTTTCTACATATTAGCGCATATACTAGACTGGTTGTCAAATCTGAGATCACGAGAAAACTCCCTGTAATGGAAGGGGGAGAGATATAGATTTAACAGATAGTATTAAATCAATTAGGTTAAAGTTCCCATGATGCGTTTAAGGAGCGCTTCAGCGTCTTACAGTTCCAGCAAAATGAAAAGGATTTATAGAAATCTGATCCCCACTGTCTTCTTTTTTTCTTTATACATTGTAAACTGACCTGTGGTGTATTTCTGCTATCTGCCACATTAGTATAGTGATTGCACCATGCATCCCCAAGAGTAGGTAGAAAAATCCAGAAGTGGTGACGGGTTTCTATTATACGTCTCCTCTGATTGTTCCTCACCTGGTTATACCTAACTAAGGCCCATATATTCATTCCACTTCCACACAATATATTTAAACCTAGAGCAAAATGGAAGCAAAAGCCATCTCAATACAAATGCAGCAATCTTTATTAATCAAACTTCAACATATAAAAACATAATAAAAGAGGGGAAACATGACAGAAATAACTACCATCAACTGGTTATACCGGATCATTCCACAGGAGGGAGCTCAAGCTCCAAAGACTAAGAATGCAATTAGCACAAAAAACTCTTTAGATGCTAATCTGCATGGTAGCTGCAAAGGTAATCCGAAATATAATTACACCCTTGATAAGGTGTGGATATCAATAAAGTGCATATGTGCCAAATTGTAAATAGGTATATAATATCCATCCAAATACACAAAGCACTGTTACCTAAGTGCATAGCATGATGTAGAGCGGTGCCCAACTATGTATACACACTGTACTTGTATAATGGGAGCATAATACATGGTTTACATGGACATTGGGTCCTGCTATCCAGTAGTAGTAGAGTATACTTAATTATGTATCATTAAATCCTATACATCTTTGCACTATATTAGGCACTTTTTTCCATATCTCATTGTACTGTGGGATTTAATGATGCATAATTAAGTATACTCTACTACTACTGGATAGCAGGACCCAATGTCCATGTAAATATCATGTATTATGCTCCCATTATACAAGTACAGTGTGTATACATAGTTGGGCTCAGCTCTACATCATGCTATGCACTTAGGTAACAGTGCTTTATGTATTTGGATGGATATTATATACCCATTCACAATTTGGCACATATGCACTTTATTGATATATTTATAAATATAATTATATGTAGGATTACCTTTACATGCTAACATGCATTGTAGCTGCAAAGAGTTTTTTGTGCTGATAATTTCTGTGCTAATTGCATTCTTAGTCTTTGGAGCTTGAGCTCCCTCCTGTGGAATGATCTGGTATAACCAGTTGATGGAGTTATTTCTGGCATGTTTCCCCTCTTTTAATATGTTTTTATATGTTGAAGTTTGATTAATAAAGATTGTTGCATTTGTAGTGAGATGGCTTTTGCTTCCATTTTGCTGTAGGTTTAAATAAATTGTTCCACTCCGGGTTTTGGCTTACACACTGATGTAAAATACTGACCAAATACTGAAGGTGTGAACGTGGCCTAGTAGTGCAGTTGCATCCTGAATGATATGATCAGACATGAACGATGTTGAAACCTGGGCACAATTATAGAAAACTCTATATTCCATCTAGTAAAGTACGGTATGTTCCTTGTACGTGAATGCATCTATATGGGCTATTCATGAGCCTGTGATGGGTATAACCTATGCTTTTTGCCAAGAACAATCTTGAATTTTTTTTGCAAGAGAAAATCCAGCTGGGTAAAAACAATGTGTGTGCGCCTTGGCAAAATGTGACATGTGGCCCTTTGCTGGTGCGGTGTACTTGATTACCGCTGATGTAATATATGAGGACTGTTTAATGAGTCAACACAACTTTTTCATTTTCTCTCTTTAATGGGTGGCCAAATATCCTACAAACTTATAGGAAACCCCTCCACATTCCTGAAAAATGCAGTAGCAGAAAATCAATCCCAAGGATTTGTGTGATATGTAGTGCAGACCCAAGGCGAAATTCTTCTTTCTTCATTTCCAATTTTTGTAAACATTTTATATCAGCAAGGCTGATCCAGAAATCAAGCTATGATCAGGGCAGTTTGATCTCAACGGTGACGGACACTAGTTGTACGGAGCAGCCGTTCCAATCCACAGGATTGAGCCGCCGGATAGGTGCAACAGATTGGAAATTGGAGATGCTCCGCTAAACGTCCCTAGCACAAGTTTGTAGGTTCAGCAATCAAGAAAAGAAGATATATGAAAAACAATGCAGCCATGAACCTTCCCAAAAATATACTTAATGCACACTCCAGTTAAGTCAGACATTTATATTAAAAAAATAAATCAAATCAGACCTTCCCCAAAGAAAAAAAAAAAAGGTCTTTAAAAAGTGATTGTTCCTCTCCCACCCACCTTCTTGACGGCATTCATTCCCATTAACGAATAGTATGAAAATGCCACTTAAATTATCTCCTTAACACCCACGTAAGAAACATTTGTACAATCCATGTTTCTTGGGGGGGAAAAAAAGTTCACATTTTGGCTTTGGGTATATTGCCAGATCATACAGTTAATAGAAACGTTTGTTTCTTTCTTGACGTTTCTGGAACACCACAGCTCCCACCACCGCACAGACTATAATTCCCAAGAGCGCGGCGAGCAGCAGAAGAAACACCTTCCAACCAGTCAGAGGACCGCTGCGGAAGTTGCCCGTTGGATCGTCGACATTATCTGGAAGACAAGAAGGGAAAAAATAAATTAAATATCCTGAAAAAAAAAAAACCCACAAAACAGGTGTACATGTAGGAGATACCATATCCACCGCAGATATAGGCAGCTACAAAAGGATCATGTCTGAATACAGTCACACAATGTTCTGTTTGCATTTGGTTATGAGCCAGATTATACATGGTCATTGTCGAAATAGTGAATCCTGTTAACCCCTTCAAACAGAATATCGCCCTGTTATTAGTTTTTTTCCTCCCCTCCTTCCAAGAGCCATAACTTTTTTTATTTTACCATCCACATGCAGAACAAGTTGTACTTTTCATTGACATCATTCATTTTATCATGTGATGTACTGGATAGCGAAAAAAAGAATCCCAAGTGTGTTGAAATTGCAAAAAAAAGTGCAATACCACAAATTTTTTTTTTTTATTTATCACGTTCACTATACAGTAAAACTGACCTGGCAATATGATTCTCCAAGTCAGTACAATTATGCAGATACCAGCCAGGAATAGTTGTTTTTTTATTATTATTTAAGTGGTGAAAACAATTTCAGAAATTTGTAAAAAAAAAATAATATATATAAATAAATAAATAATAATAATTTTGCTCGTTTCGTCATTTTTTGGATATGGGGCTGTGTTGTGGCTTATTTTTTTGCACCCTGAGCTGACGTTTCTACTGATACAATTTTGGGGGTAGATATGATGTTTTGATCGCCTCTTATTGCAAAAAAATAACGGCAAAAAAAAAAAAACACATGTAATTTTTGAATTTGGATATTTTTATCGTTATGCCATTTACCAATTAGATTCATTTTATATTTTGATAATTGTACTTTTACAAATGCAAAAGTAAAAAAGCCAGGAGGAGCAAAAAAAAATACAAACTTTTTTAATTGGATCACAAAAAAAACAAAGTGGGAGAATGAGACACAAATCTCCAAAAGAGACCGAGTCAGATAGGATTACCTCCAAGTCATGCACAAACAAATGGTAATAAATCCACCTGTGTATTTAAAATGTGAAGGGACAGAATACCTGTATACCTCATGGGTGGATCAAAGCTGATGCATGTGCAATTAAGGTTAAGCCATACTGGACAAAGCATAATTACATCAGCAGACAATAGATGGCATCACATAATGTAAGTAACCTGATAGGAATTAGAGGGCAGGAGAGAGGACTACTGACATGAAATTCTCACCAGATGTCAGTAACAACCCACCCAATCCACACAGGCAAAGAAATAATACCATAGATGTCCATAAATTAAGTTAGGTGTAATAAGGACTGACACAGGGAAAAAGTATACAAAATGTATAGTTGATGTTTTTTTAATGGTTATGTATGCTTCAGCACTGCTATGTATAGTGAAAATTATGATCTCCTATGAACCAGGGCTGTGGAGTTGGAGTATCTGTGTCCATTTTAGTGTAAATGGTATAAAATGGTCAGACTCCGATTCCTGGAATATTTAATAAATTGGGTCCAGTAGTACAATGCAGGATGTGCAGTAAATGTTTTCATAAGAATTTTAGAAAGTTATGAAATGTTCTATAAATGTCTGTTCTGTTCCTGATCTAAGGATCTCGGCTTTTAGTTGAGATGAATCTGTGCTGCACTTTATGTACACGCTCAGTAGTGAGGCAGTGCTGTGGAGTCAGGGATATCGAGGAGTCGGAGGTTTTACTTACTAACTCCACAGCCCTGCTATGAACGCCAGCTACTGGCTGGCTATGCAGGAGAATCGTGATAAGCACGGAGGTCTTCAGCAGACCCCCGACTGTCATGGCAACCTATCGGCGCTCTGCAATCACATAGCGGGCGCATTGATGGGCGTATAGAATGACATGCCCCCCTGCCGGCGCGCGTTAAATGCCACAGGTGCAACCCTGCTTCACCCGTTGATGTTAGAGGCACATGATGGCTGGTTAAATCAGCCATCATCTGCTGGGAAACATGCGGGCTCGGAGTGCAAGCATGCATAAAAGTCAGGGACACGAGATATGACGTAACTGTATGTCGTGTCGGGGTTAAAGAGCAATGTTCACCACTTTTTACAAGACAAACTGGCAACACCATTATGAAATGGCTGAAGAGCTGAATACATTTTTTTTCTAATTCTCATTTCCTTTGCAGAGCTATTAGCTTGTGAAGTTTAGATGCCAATTTCCCTTTAAAACAAGAGGACATTAACAGGTTCTTCTCTGGAAGGGTTTACTTTTTCTCTGTATAATGGTGCCCAATTATAAAAGGTAAAAAAAAGTAAACACCCCCAGAGGTGATCACAACTGGCTTCCTGACCATGATCTGCTAAGACTCATGTCACAGTGCTGCGAGTTAAGAGCCTCTGCATGTGAGCATCGTGTCACACAAATGGGATAGATGTAAAGTTGGGTATAGGGGCATTATTCTCCGATGCCCTGAATAGTTCCAGAGCGTTGTACGCAACGATACACAACGCAGCTGTCCTCCTCCCCCTGTGAGATCTCAGTGAGACCTGGTTAGAGTAGAGTCTTACCAGATCACGGGAAGAAAGCTGGTCCTAACCTTCCCTAAGGGCATTTTTTCTGGTCTGTGCTATAAGGAATATTAGCAATAATGTCCATTTTTTTTCTCCACATTTACATGTTTTCTTGCCAAGATTATAGTGTTTCCAGGGCTTTTCCTGATCAATTTGATATGGAGTCTGATTGTGTGGGTCAATCAGAAGTGATAAACACCAATCCCGAAAAAAAAATAAGATGCGTTGGACCCTGCAGTCAACTGAGAAATGGCCACATGAGCACTCAGGTCAGAAGACTGGTTCTGACTTTCTATGAATGCAACAAATATTGAAACATGTAAAAGTATAATTTATTGTACTGTTCTTAGATCTACGCTTTATGTGCCATGTATATATTTCTTGTTCGGCCACATACACAACCGAGTATAATAAAAAGATCTCACTGCTATAGAAACTCACCTTTAGGAGACTTCAGGAGGCTTACACTGGGCTCTATTTTTGTCCAGTCGATATTTTCATCATCTGGCGAATGCTCTACCATAAGCTGGTATAACTTCATGGAAATAATATCATGATTATCTATAAAAAGATAAGATTTACAAAGTGTGCCAAATAATGGGAATAAACATTTGGTATTTATGGTAGATCTGTCAGAGTTTATCTACAAAAAGCTTACATTATTAAATAGACCTTATGAGACTTGTTATTTACTTCGAAAATCTATTCTAGAATGGTTATATAATGCTGATATGAAGCGATTTATCCTGATATTCATGAGTCTGATTGACAGCTGCAGCTTGCACTGAACAATGTGAGCTCAGCAGCAGGGAGGGGGGACACTGAGGAACTGTCATTCAGGATAGGTGGGCAGAGACTGATTAAAGATTATACAACCATGCTGACAAGGATATTCATTAGTAAATGCAGCATGTTCATCAGGTCTAAGTGATTTCATTGAAATGCTGCCTTTTTGCAATTAGAGTTCTAACCTGATAAGTCTCCAGTTGCTGCAGTAGCACCAAAATAGTACCCTGTTGGCAACCGAACACCCGATATATCAACACAATTCTTCCATTCGTTTTTCCCTTCAATGTCCGTCATGATCTTCAGAAAAATGAAAGAAGTTAACTTGCAGGATAATTCTCATCTATTTGCTTTACAAACAGCAACACACAAGCAATGTCATGATACTATATATCTTCTGCGGCAAGTGAAGAATATGCAATCGAAACCTTACACTTTTCTTACCGTGAGACGTCCACGAGAGTATCGAACAGCTAGAAATGTGTCATGGTTACTATTGCGAACATCAGCAGTGCAGCCTGCTAATTCTACTGTGCGCCCATCTTTGCCATGGTCGTACTCCAAGGAGCCATTGTTTACCATGGCTGAGATATATGGAAAGACACGCTGAAGAGAAAAAGCTAGGATTAATATCTGAGAAACCAGTTTCTTGAGATTGGTAGGAAATAAATTGGTAAAAATGTTTAAGTGCCGTGTCTATAATATAGAATACAACTATGTAGCCCCATGCATTTAGTAGCACCTTGTATCTGGAAATATTCAGATACCTGCTGGTGATTGCTTTGCACATCTTTACGTCAATGCCTCTATTAGAAAGATAGCTAGACCATACAAACCACGCACTTAACTTATTTGTCCCTTTAAGTTCTTCATAAATTGGGAGCTTTTGGCCATGGCCCCAATATCAGTATTTGGTCAGTATTCGGTCAGTATTTTTTCTCAGGAGTGGGAGCCAAAACCAGGAGTGGGTGATAAATGCAGAATTGGTGACTTGTTTCTATTATACCTTTTCTCTGATTGTTCCTCACCTGGTTTTAGCTCCCAGTCCTGAGTAAAAATACTGACCGAATACTGACCAAATACTGATAGTGGGGCCGTGGCCTTACTCCTCTAGTTTGAGCTGTTCATTTCTGTTACTCTGTAATGTCTTTATATTGTTTGTACAAGTAACGTCTGAATTGTAAAGTGCCGCGGAATATGTTGGCGCTATACAACTTATTACTACTGCATTTCGACTGTCACTTTCAATTTTTCGTTTTCAATTTTTCCTCCCCTTCTTTCAAGATCCATAACTTTTTTTTTTCTGTCCACACAGCCTTATGGGGACTTGTTTTTTTGCGGGACGAGTTGTACTTTTGAATGCCATCATTGATTTTATCATGTGATGCACTGGAAAATATTCCAAGTGGGTTGAAATTGAAAAATAAGTGCAATTTCATAATTTATTTTATTATTTTTATTTTGGGAGGTGGAGTTATTCACCATGTTCACTATAAGGTAAAACTGACCTGGTAATAGGATTCTCCAGGTAAGTAGGATTACACAGATACTAAACATGTATAGCATTGTTTTTATTATTTAAGTGGTCAAAAAACAACAACTTTGTGCCGCCATTTTCTGAGACACAACACTTTCATTTCGTGGGATATAGGGCTGTGTGAGGTTCTATTTTTTTGCGCCCTAAGCAGATTCCAATTTGGGGTAGATACGAAGCTTTGCAATGTTGCTGTGGCCAGAAAAACATAATTCTGACTTTTTCATCTTTTTTTTCTCGTTACGCCGTTTATCCATCAGATTAATTTATTTTAATAGATTGGACTTTTATGAACGCAGAAATACCAAATATATATTTTTCTTTGATTTATTTTTTATGGGGCAAAGGTGGGGGAGGTGGTTGATTTGAACCTGTGTTTTTTTTATTTTTGTTTCCTATTTTTAAAAAACTTTTTTTTTTTTACTTTTTAATGTATTTAATAATCCCCTTAAGGGACTTAAAGCTGCGATCCTCTGATCGCTTGTACTATACATAGCAGTGCATGAGCACTGCTATGTATAGCTAAAATCACAATCTCCTATGAACGCAAGCTAAAGGCTGGCTTTCACAGGCAAAGGAAAATCATCATGACACGCATGGAGGTCTTCAGCAGACCTTGGGCTGTCATATTTTGTTTATTTATTTTACTCACATAGCGCCATTATTTCCACAGCGCTTTACAAACATTATATCCACTGTCCCCATTGGGGCTCACAATCTACATTCCCTATCAGTATGTCTTTGGAGTGTGGGAGGAAACCGGAGAACCCGGAGGAAACTCACGCAAACATGTAGAGAACATACAAACTCCTTGCAGATGTTGTCCTTGGTGGGATTTGACCCAGGACCCCAGTGCTGCAAGGCTGCAGTGCTAACCACTGAGCCACCGTGCTGCCCTGTCATAGCAACCAATCAGCGCCCCGCAATCACATCATAGCCACGTGGAATGACTTGCTCTCCTGCTGGTGACTGTTAATTGCCACTGTCAAAGATTGACAGCGGCATTTAACAGGTTAAAAGCTGTGGGTGGAATGAAGCACATGAAGACCATCATCTGCTAAATCAGCCATCATCTGCTGGGAAAGACAGCAGAAAGGCGGGAACTCCACACTCACCTCTGTTGTTTCATCATTGGGATAGGTATCTACAAAGACTGCCAAGCCATGAAACTTGTCTTGGTTTCCAAACACGGGTCCTTAAGAAATATATTGTAAACTTTAAGTGTTAAATCATTAAAGAGCAATAAGAACAGTCAAACCAGCTCCAACAGATAAAAAGTCACCTTGCTGTAGACGATCCTTTGCATACCACAGGGCAAAGCCATCTCCATGAAGGTTCTTTTTTCCTGCCCCATGGATCCGGAAATGTATATGCAGCTCCCAGTCCTTCAAGAAACATGGCTGTGGAGAAAAATAGGATTTATTCTACTAGATAATACAAATTATGATTGTTACAATCAGCAATAAAAGTACAAAAAAACACAACTTACCATACTGTTCCAAATGGACCCCTCTTTACTCCGCTCATCTGGTGTCAAGCGCACGTACTGACTTGTTAGCATTGTGCTGCCCATAAAATCCCATAGTGGCATTGAGCTGGACCCCACCCCTATAAAATAAGAACATCATTAAAGCATACCTGTCATTTCAGGTGACTTTCAGAGTAAGCTGTCGAGTGTGTACATCAGGAGTGACACCATTTCTGGCCTTTTTATGATTTGTATCCTACATTTTCCACCAGTCCGGCCCACCTACAGACTCTCTGTAAAGTCTCTATTTAGGAATACATTTAAGACATACTGTATATTAAAAGCTTATTCCCATTTATGGTATATCCTCAGGTGCGGATCCCAAAAGGAAGGATCTTTTAGGAACTTCCGAGAAATTATTGGAGAATGTTGCTTACTTATGGCAGTAGAGACCGGTATGGTTCCCAGAGATGGGACACATATGTCAGACATTTAGGTCATAAATATGCAGGTATTCCATAAATTACTACCATGGAAATAACTTCTGGGATTTCAATAATTATGATTTTTAAGGGAAGGCATTATTAAACTTGACATATCTAGATCATTTTGTGTTCCTTCACCATAGACATTAATCAAATCCCAACACAGACAATTTTTTTACTATTTTTTATCCCCTCCTGCTTCCAAGAGCCATAACCATTTTTCTGTCGACAGAGGCATATGAGGGCTTGTTTTTCTCGTTACAAGCTGTAGTTTTGAATGATATGATGCCATATAATGACCTTATAAAATGGTTCTTCAGGACAGCATAATTAAAGCAATACCAAACTTCGAGACTTTATATTTTTGTGGCTAAAAAGAAAAATTCTAAACTTTTCTATTTTTCTGTTCATTCTGTTCTGTGTGAGGGCTTTATTTTTGTTCTGCAAGTTGTCATTTTGATTGGTTTCAATTTAAGGAACATATAATGTTTTGATCACTGTTTAGTGCAGAAGACAAAAAACAGCAATTATGTAAATACTATGCAGGTTAAAGGGACTCAGCACAAAATGACAGTTCAAACTACAGTGATTGATGGCAGCTCTATTGTACTACTGAAGGCCTCGATAAGGCGGGGTAGTAACACTATGTACCCTGATAAGACTGCCTGCAGCTCCCCTGACACTCCTTCATCTTTAGGGTAGGGGACTATACTTCATTACTGTCAACTAAACCCATTTCTCTGTCAATTGACTACTTTCAGCTGACAAAGTGCACACCATGCTGTACGGTGTATGCAGACAATACTGTAAGGAACGGTGCTCCCACAATATGGCTGCCCTCCGGAAAGCATTTAATAAAAATAAAATAATAATAATAATAAATTTTACTCTGTTCTATAGGAGTACATTTAATAAAAATCAATAACAACCCCATTCAAAATGCAGTACCCACCCAGGGCAATAAGCTGGTAGCCATGTGGCTTGTTCCTGGCACACACAGGGGAAATCCAGTGCGGATTATCATTGGGGACCATGGCAGGCCTACTAACATGCATTTTTTAAGTGTTTTTGCCGCTACGGAAACGCTTAAAAAACGCATCGTGGGCACACATCCTTACATGGTGGCCATTCAAATGAATGAGTCTGATAAAAAGCCACCTGGACATAGCTTTGCCTACTGACTCAGAAGGGGGTCCAGCATATAAAACATCCTGTTTCCTCGTCATACAGTTGCTTTAGGCTGTGTGCCCACGATGCCTTTTTTAAGCATTTCCGCAGCCGCAAAAACGCTACAGAAACGCTTAAAAAACGCTTGGTAGAAGGCCTGCCATGTCCCCAATGATAATCCGCATGTGCGGTGTTCATGCTGCGGATATATTTCCGCTGCGGATTATCATTGCGGAAAAAAACGCAGCACTACCAATTACTTTGCGGAAGCACTGCGTTTTCGCCGCCATTGACTTGCATTGGAACACATGGATTCCGCATCACTGCATCTGTACATGCGGAATCCAAGCGTTTCAATGTGCGGATGGTACCCGGGTGTGGAGGACTCTCCTCCGGACCCGAGTATCATAGAACCTGTAAAAAAAAGAATAAAATAAAAAATAAATATATACTTACCTTCTGATGGCCCCCGGTCTCCTTGTCTTCGCTTGCCGGCAGATCGCGGTGGACTGAAGGACCTGTGCTGACGTCATAGTCATGCGACGGCAGGTCCTTCAGTGTAGTGTACCGCGATCAGCCGGCAGCCAGGACGGAGCGAAGCAAGACTGCGGAGGAAATCAGAGGGTAAGTATAGATTTATTTTTTACCATTCTTTAAGGTCACACTATATAAATCCATGCCGGTTGTATGGATTTATATAGTGTGACCAAGTTATCAAGCACTTTCCAAGTGATGCTAAAATCGCTTGGAAAGCGCTTGACAACCCGCATGCGGAAATGCCAGTGAAGAACGCTTCACATCCGCATGTCCAATCCGCATGCGTTTTTTTTCTGCCAGGGAGAAAAATACGGAGCATTTCTGCATCGTGGGCACATAGCCTTAAAGAGTATTTTTATTCCTGTGCAAATTTCTTACTGAGCCTCCATTGCAGGTGTTAATGAGTGAAAGATGAGGAATATTTCCCAAATGTTTCACGTTGAACATTACAGACGATTTAATAGTGGCTGCAGAGCCCAAGAAAACAATTGTTTTTTTATTTTGCCTCTCCATTGCAGATATTAGCAGTCAAAGTATTTGGAACCTAATGCGTTACAAATAAACAAATGTATACAAGTGGGTATTATCAGCGTTTTCACAGGCAGTGTGTACTTCTCCATGTATGATTCTAACCAATCAAACAGGCAGCAATACTTAAATGGAAGAAAAACACATCCCCGCCACAGCTTATAGCAGGCTTCTCAATGTGAGATGTAATGATACAGTGCTGATCTCTTGGTGGTGCAGCGGAGTTTAGTTGTGTCACATTACAAACCCTTCTACCAGTCCTCCTCATTACTGAGTGTCAGCAACCACACTAATGAATGCTGTGCCAAGGCAACTGGTAATCGCTCTGCAGTGACAACAGGGCTGGTTGTCATTACATGTTAAACAGGACTAATCATCTTCCTCTGAACAATTCCTGTGTGAGATATAATGAGAAGGGGAGGGGAAGCACAGCAGAGCTCACAGTGCTAGGAGAGGGGGAGAGTTGATAGAGGGATTTGTAATGTGACACAGCTACACTCTGCTGCACTGCTCCTCTCCCCACACTGACTCATGCAGGAGGTTAGACCAGGAGATCAGCACTATATGATTACATCTCACACACTGAGAAATCTTCTCTAAGCTATGATGGGGACGTGTTTTTTCCTTTGAGTGTTGCTGTCTGTAAAAGATTGGTCATCATGCAGAAAGAAGTACACACCACCAGGAAAAACACTGATTGCACCTAGTGCTGAGCAAGTATGTTTCATTAACCCTTTCGGCGAGCACGCTTGGGTGCTTGCCGAGTATTTTGGCATGCTCGGCATTTTCTTTACTGTCGACAGTAAAAGAAATGCCAAGCACACCAATATACTCGACGAGCAACCGAGCGTGCTTCCTGAAAGGGTTAATGAAACATACTCACTCAACACTATTTGCACCCACTCGGACTTCAAAAAAAGGTTAACACATTTGGTGTAAAATACTTTGCTTGCTAATATCTCCACAACAGATAGACAAAATGAAAAAAAAACACAAACACATTCTATTCCGCTCTGCAGCCACTATTACATCGTGTCCAGTTCAACATGAAACAAATTGGTGAAAGCCCCTCTTTAAAGCAGGGCTGCGGAGTCGGTATAAAATGGACCGACTCCTAAAATATATAATAAATTGGGTACAGTAGTCCAATGCAGTTTGTGGGGAATATTTTTTCATAAGAATTTGGGAAAGTTGTGAAATGTCCTATAAATGTCTGTACTATTCCTGATCTAAGGGTCTAGACTTTTAGCTGAGATGAATCTGTGCTACAGTAAATTTATCACTTAAACATGAGCCATGTATACGGGAGTCGGAGTCATGGAAGTTGAGGAGTCGGAGGTTTGGCTTACCAACTCCACAGCCCTGCTTTAAAGGGTTATTTCCAATATTGTAAGCTATTCAGTAGGATAGGGGCTAACTTCCTGATCACTGGGGGTCTGACTGCTGAGACCCACAGTGATCTAAGAACAGGGCTTTTCTTGAATAGAGTGGAGGTGCTCATGCTCGGCATCTCCATATCCTATAGCCTCCCAATTCATCAAGCAGTTCTCAGTTTTCTGGTGTAAAATTGCTTGAAATGTTGCAAAATTTTAGCACAACTCAATTGTGAAAACATTTTGCTACATTTGTTATTATTCATGTCCTGGCTAGTTCCAAAATGGATGAAGCTTAGCCTGAGAGCGCGGAGGGAGGAGTGGCCGAACACACACGGCAGGTTCATTTCAATTTACGTCACAAATTGGCATCAATTACAACAGAAATGTATTCAGTCCCTGGATGGGGAACATTTCTTGCAGTGGCTCACAGCAGCTGAAAGACTAAGTGCATCTTACTCCAGCGCACTCTTCACCAAAACGCCAGTCTTCATGAATCAGGGCCAAAGAATAAAGTGGAGGTCAAGCACGCGCACCTCACCTCCATTCAAGATGGGGCCCTGAAAATCCTGGTTAAGATCGCAGGGGGTCCCATCAGTCAGATCTCTAAAATTCAGCATATTATGTTGAAAATAACCCTTGAAAAATATATAAAATAAAAATTTCATTTTTCTACTGTGCCAATATTCCAGACCATGTATGTTGTAGCAGAGTACTGCATGCAAACACCACAAGGTGAAGCAAGGCTCTCTTGTATGAGATAACTGCAAAGACATCCAATTTAGGAATCCTTGGTGCGTTGTCACTTCACCATCATACAAACTTTCACTAAGGGGATGAGACAATACTGGAGTTTGGTCGATGTGAATAAACCTATCAGGAATGAGCGTCTTCAGATAATTGGCTGTGTAAACAGGCTGCCAATTACCTGATGAAAGAGCACAACTTTAGGTCTCATTCACACTATGGGTTTAAACAATTAGGTGAAAAAATGGTACCAATTTTATCAGTGTATGGTCTGTGTCCGTTTATTACCATCAATGGGTCATCAGTGTTTTTCATGGATGAATAAATAACAGCTTTTCCTATCCTTTGCAAAGTGAAAGGGACTGTCAGCACAGAATGACTGTTCAAACTAACTACAAGCACTCAGAGCATCATGGTGGGGCCAAACATTTATGTACACCTTCCCTGCTTGTTTTCCCTCTGTAGCCACCTCCCTCTTTGATTGACAGCTCTGGCTTTATAGGGCCAGAGAAGGGTGGAGATAGATGGAAAACAAGCAGGTGGGAAAGTGTATATAAATGTGTGGTCAGGCCATGATGCACCGAGTGCCTGTACTGGGTTTCAACTGTGATTCTCTGCTGACAGAGTCCCTTTAACTATGGACAGCACATGGATGCCATCTGCGTGCTGTCCGTGGTTTTCATGGAGCCATACACTTATATTGGCACTTTTCATCTGTGATACTGAAGAAAAATGGACCTGGTCTGTGAAAAAATATGGACATGTGAACAGCCCTATAGACTATAATGGCAACAAGTTGTATCCATGAAAAAAATGGATAGAACACATACGTACAGCATGGATATCTGAATGAGGCCTTGATATTCTTGCATTGTCAAAATTTATAATACATGGCATGTCATGGCAACTGTACTGCCCAATGTGCCGGGGAATGACACTACACCTGACCCTAAAGAAGAGCTAAAATGTAGATATACAGTAAGGTGTGCATTTACAGTGGCCCATTATCAGGGACTTATAATTGGCCAGTGATGAATGAACAAAACGCTTGTTTGTCAGATGAAATAAGATTTCAGCTTGCTAAAAGTCACCATTCTGGGCAGTACATTGTCCTGTAGTAACAGTACTTGTCCAGCCGAGAGCAGTGTCAGTGTGTGCACAAAACTATTGTGTAATGATTGTCCTATGTGCATGAAATTGTAGTCGAATAGTCCAAACAGGCTATTAGCCGACAATACATTGGTTTGCATATATGTGGTTAGCAGCTGCAGTTGTGTAGTGTTAATGTAGGGTCCATTTAAACCTATTTACAGTGGCTGTTAAATGATGGCTTACAGAGGTGATGGGCGGTCCTTTAATAGCCGGCTTCAGCAGTCTGACTGCACTCCTATGTGCACAGGACAATCAGTAATACATCGTCCTCTGTGCATACACTGTCATTGCTCTTGAAGGTATGTTCTGTCTACACAGGACAATGTATGCAGAGAATGGAGAATTCTAAGCAATCTTAAAGGGACTGTCAGCACAGAATGACTGTGCAAACCAAGACCAAGCGCTCGGTGCATCATGGTGGAGCCAATAATTTATATACACCTTCACACCTGCTCGTTTTCCATCCATCTGGAAAAGTTTGGCCACTTCATAATGCACCGAGCGCCTGTGCTTGGTTTGAACAGTCATCCTGTGCTGACAGCATCCCTTTCACCAGACGAACGCGCATTTGGCAGTCTGCTTACTGGCCAATTACAATCCGCTGATAATCGGCCACTGTCACCTTACAGCCATACCTACAGTTCCCCGTGGTTGGACATTCTGGTGGGATATTCTCCTGCACATGGCAGTACAGTTACCATGACACCATAAATTCTGACCATACATGAGGATTAATGTGTAACTATGCTCACAAAATACTTACAAACTTGTTAAAAAGTGGTCAGTGGCCACTGCGTTCATTTTCTAACCTTTAGTAGAAATATGAGACCAGTATTGTGATTGGCTGCTATGCTCCAGATAACACAGAGGAGTATGGGCGCGCAAGTATTCGCGCTCAGAGCACCGCTGCCACCAGTGACCACTCGGTGCTGCCGATCACTGCCTCTTACCCTGGTACGGCTTAATAAGCGAATGCTCCCGCTTCATGTGCTCACTGTTGCCATCCGTGAGATCGGCGCTGGCCCTGTGTGACAGGAAGCCCAGAAGAAGTGAGTGGAGGAGCAGGAGAGCAGACTTCCACACCGCCGCCATCATCACCAGCTCTTGGCAGCACGGTGCTTCCTGGTACGTCACTTCCGACGTTTCTTTGCCCACCCCAGAACTTGTCTAAATGTGACAAGCGACCACATTATACATCTGGGACCGTGACTGGCGCTGGGGAACCTATAGACTTTGTGCTGTGAGGGCAGCAGAGCCCAAAGCAGATATCTTTGTCTTAGTTCCAGACTTTCAGCGATACCTTGCCCTTCATAAAAATGGCGTATATCGTAACTGAGTGCTTGTCTAGCATGTGATTACCAGGGAGTGATTCGGATTCATTATAGAACTTGAAGTAGGAAGCCATTTTGTTGAGGATATTCGTCGCAGGCTTTCAAAGGGTTTGGTCTCCATAAAAATGGCGCCTTCAGCAACTATCACTGGCGTCTTGGTCTTGTTTGTAACACGAGCACTTTGCCCTCTAGTGACTCAAGCTTTTTTTCTGTCAGGTCGCTAGCCAATCAGCGAACAGCAAGTAATCACTTTTAACCAATAGGAATCTTTGCTCTAAGTAGCAGCCAATGCAGCGTCTGGTTACGGTATAGTAGGTGAGGCACCTTCTGTGGTAGTGTTTCACGGTCTGAAGAGTTCTCATTATGATTCTACTACATGATAAAATTCTCATTGTATAATAATGGTTTATATGTTGCTAAATTCTGTCTCGCTGGAAACTATTTACATATTAACCCTCAACTGGTGAGGTGGGGTTTGCCACACCCCAGGGAATTTTTGTTTGGCTGCCATTCATTGAAAGATGCTGGTATGAGGATACGTGTCTCACTAGCTTCCATCCATTTGTGGGTGTCAAAAATTGGTTAGACTCATGTGTAATCAATCGCCAATAAGAAAACGATTAAAACAAACGTGATCTTTGCATTTTCTGTAAAAATAAGAGATTTCTAAACACTGGGGTATAGGAAACCCCACATCACCAGTTGCGTGACAAAAACCCCACCTCTCCAGTTGAGGGTTAATAGATCGCCTGTGTGTTCCACAACGCCTCAGTCTGTGTACAAACTTCAACTCCTGCAGCCAATCAGTGAGCTCCATCTGCATCGGTACCGCCGACAAGCCCAGTGATTGGCTGCTGCAGTCATCAGCGGAGAAGCAGCAGTGGACCTGGGGTGGGTTGGTTTTGCTGTGTTTATTTTCATCATCTGAAAGCCTATAGATAAATACTAATTATTCTCAGACATCTATAAAGTATTTGGGGGAAAAGTCACATGCAACTTGTAGCCTGCGACAAAAAACCAACAGTGTTGGAATTTTTTTGTGACAGTCAAAGGTTGTAATATGACCCCACTGTGTGATGTTGCAATGTGACACAGAGATCTCTATGTTGTGCGACCAGGACATTATTACAGGAAGGGGCCAAGATGGAGGACATTATTACAGAATGGTGGAAATTATTACAGGAAGGAGCCAGGATGGAGTACATTATTACAGGATGGTGGAAATTATTACAGGAAGGAGCCAGGATGGGGGACATTATTACAGGATGGTGGAAATTATTACAGGAAGGAGCCAGGATGGAGGACATTATTACAGGATGGTGGAAATTATTATAGGAAGGAGCCAGGATGGATAACATTATTACAGGATGGTGGAAATTATTACAGGAAGGAGCCAGGATGGGGGACATTATTACAGGATGGTGGAAATTATTACAGGAAGGAGCCAGGATGGGGGACATTATTACAGGATGGTGGAAATTATTACAGGAAGGAGCCAGGATGGAGGACATTATTACAGAATGGGGGAAATTATTACAGGAAGGAGCCAGGATGGGAGACATTATTACAGGATGGTGGAAATTATTATAGGAAGTAGCCAGAATGGGGGAAATTATTACAGGAAGGAGCCGGGATGGGGGACATTATTACAGGATGGTGGAAATTATTATAGGAAGTAGCCAGGATGGGGGACATTATTACAGGATGGGGGAAATTATTACAGGAAGGAGCCGGGATGGGGGACATTATTACAGGATGGTGGAAATTATTACAGGAAGGAGCCGGGATGGAGGACATTATTACAGGATGGTGGAAATTATTACAGGAAGGAGCCGGGATGGAGGACATTATTACAGGATGTTGGACATTATTACAGGATGGTGGAAATTATTACAGGAAGGAGCCGGGATGGAGGACATTATTACAGGATGGTGGAAATTATTACAGGAAGGAGCCAGGATGGGGGACATTATTACAGGAAGGAGCCAGCATGGAGGACATTATTACAGAATGGGGGAAATTATTACAGGAAGGAGCCAGGATGGGGGACATTATTACAGGATGGTGGAAATTATTACAGGAAGGAGCCAGGATGGAGGACATTATTACAGGATGGTGGCAATTATTATAGGAAGTAGCCAGGATGGAGGACATTATTACAGGATGGTGGAAATTATTACATGAAGGAGCCAGGATGGAGAACATTATTACAGGATGGTGGAAATTATTACAGGAAGGAGCCAGGATGGTGGAAATTATTACAGGATTGTGGAAATTATTACAGGATGGTGTAAATTATTACAGGAAGGAGCCAGAATGGAGGACATTATTACAGGATGGTGGAAATTATTACAGGATGGAGGACAGTATTATAGGAACAGCCCCAGGATTAAGGACATGTCATAGTTGACCCTGCTCCTCACCCCCTGTGCTCCACCCCCTACACAATGGTCTATGTACCACTTATCAGATGCTTCAATTACAAAAGATAGAGTCAGACTCAGTTTATTGCTGCTATAGTATATGTGGATTTCTTGAAACAATAGTAAGAGTCTAAAAAAGCCCCAGTGGCCAGTGTGAAAATTGCAAGATTCAAAATGTAGTAATTATCATGGTATGAAAAAAAAAATTGCCAACATTGTTTAAAAATGCCGGTAACACAAATACCTGATTCAGGCTGTGTGCCCACGATGCGTTTTTTAAGCCTTTCCGCAGCAGCAAAAACGCTGCAGAAACGCTTTAAAAACACATGGTAGAAGGCCTGCCATGTCCCCAATGATAATCTGCATGTGCTGTGCACATGCTGCGGAAATTTCCGCTGCGGGTTATCATTGCAGAAAAAACGCAGCACTACCAATTATTTTGCGGAAGTGCTGCGTTTTCACCGCCATTGACTTGCATTAGAACGCATGGATTACTCATCACTGTAGATGTATGTAGATGCGCAATCCACGCGTTCCAATGTGCGGATGGTACCCAGGTCTAGAGGAGAGGAGAATCTCCTCCGGACCCGGGTACCATAGAACCTGTGAAAAAAAGAATAAAGTAAAAAATAAATATGATACTTACCTTCTGGCTGCCCCCGGTGCGCTCCTCCTCTCATGGCGGCAAATCGCGATGGACTGAAGGACCTGCGCTGACGTCATAGTCATGTGACAGGTCATGTGACGGGTCACGCGACGCTGACTTCGGCAGGTCCTTCAGTGCAGTGTACCCCGATCTGCCGGCAGTCAGCACCGAGTGAAGCAAGACTCCGGGGGCCATCGGAAGGTAAGTATCGATTTATTTTTTATTTTAATACATTCTCTCGGGTCACAGTATATAAATCCATGCCGTTTGCATGGATTTATATAGTGTGACCAAGTTGTCAAGCACTTTCCAAGTGATGCTAAAATCGCTTGAAAAGCGCTTGTCAACCCGCATGCGGAAATGCATGTGAAGAACGCTTCACATCCGCATGTCCCTGGCAGGAAAACACATGTACAATCCGCATGCGTTTTTTTCTGCCAAGGAGATGCAGAAACACTCAGGAAAAATCCGGAGCATTTCTGCATCGTGGGCACATAGTCTCAAACACATTTTCTGATGATGGCTTTTCTATAAAGCAACACTGTAGCAGATTTTTTTTTTTTTTACTTTAGCACTGGAGTGGTATCACTAATGTATAGCCCGTGCCCCTAGTAAAATACCTACCAGCCTTCGTTTTCTGCTCTTCCTTGCACCGCTCTACTCCCACTCAACCATCTTGTGACCGCAGCCTCTGACTGACCAGAAGTCAGAGGTAACAGTCACAAGCTCTCAATATAAGTCTATGAGAGGCTCATTCTCGTCTTGTTCTGGCTCTCATAGACCTACATTGAGTTGTGACTCCCGGATCACCCAGCAAACACTGGTATAATCCGTCAAGTCACAACCAGCAGTAGACCAACCGAAGCAGCGCCGATAAAAGATGAAGTCGGTGAATGGTAAGGGTATTACTACGGGCAGAGCACATGCATTTGTGATACTACATACCAAATTTAAATAAAAAAAAACAGAATGGTGCTTTAAAAGGATTGTCAACTGATTTTAACCCCTTCACTACATCTGATGTACCTATACTTCATGGCCGAGAAGGAGTTCCCGCCCAATAACGTTATGTCATGGCGATCTTGTGGGGGACAGGAGCTGTGCCCACGCGATTGCTGCTGGGAGCTCAGCTAAAGTCATAGGCGAGCTATCAGAATAAAAAACAATCAAAAAATGTTATGGGCTCGAAAATGGTACCAATAAAAACGTCAGCTTGTCTCACAAAAAACAAGCCCTCACATGACTCTGTTGACAGAAATATCGAAAAATTATAGCTCACAAAATATGGCAATGCAAAAACTTTTTTTTGCAAAATAAAGCATTTTTTAATTTGTGATAGCAGCTAGTGTTGAGCGAGCACTAAAATGCTCGGGTGCTCGAAGCTCAGGCTGAGCTCACCGTGATACTCGGGTGCTCGACCCGAGCAACGAGCCCAATGTTAGTCTATGGGAGACCCGAGCATTTTTGCGGTGGCACCCCCGGCAGTCTGTAGAAAGCCTAAAAAGTGCCCAAAACGATAGTGACAGTGCTCAAATGACATGGGGACAGCATGGGGATCGCCCCAGGAAGCATTTCTAACCCCCAGGTCACTGCTGTCAACAACGTGGTCAGAGGTATTAAGCCACGTTTACGGGCTCACAATAAAACGTTCAAAAATGAAACTGAAGCTGTTTTCCTGTGAAATATGTTAAGGAACATCCTTTCCAGGGTAAAGACTTGTGTATAAGGTAAAATAAGGCTGTGTGCCCACGATGCGTTTTTTAAGCGTTTCCGCAGTGGCAGAAACGCTTAAAAAATGCATGGTAGAAGGCCTGCCATGTTCCCCAATGATAATCTGCATGTGCTGTGCACATGCTGCGGAAATTTCCGCTGCGGATTATCATTGCGGAAAAAAACGCAACACTGCCAATTATTTTGCGGAAACGCTGCGTTTTCGCCGCCATTGACTTGCATTGGAACACATGGATTCCGCATCACTGTATATGTAGATGCGCATTCCATGCGTTCCAATGTGCGGGTGGTACCCAGGTGTAGAGGAGAGGAGACTCTCCTCCGGACCCGGGTACCATAGAACCTGTGAAAAAAAGAATAAAATAAAAAATAAATGTTATACTTACCTTCTGATGGCCCCCGTTGCTCTAGTCCTCCCATGCCGGCAGCTAGCGATGGACTGAAGGACCTGCGCTGACGTCATAGTAATGTGACGGGTCACGCGATGCTGACGTCGGCAGGTCCTTCAGTGTACCGCGATCTGCCGGCAGCCAAGACGCAGCGAAGCAAGACTGCGGGGGCCATCGGAAGGTAAGTATAGATTTATTTTTTTTATTTTTAACCATTCTTTAGGTCACACTATATAAATCCATGCCGTTTGCATGGATTTATATAGTGTGACCAAGTTGACAAGCACTTTCCGAGAGATGCTAAAATCGCTTGGAAAGCGCTTGTCAACCCGCATGCAGAAATGCTTGTGAAGAACGCTTCACATCTGCATGTCCCTGGCAGGAAAAACACATGTACACTCCGCATGCTTTTTTTCTGCCATGGGAGATGCAGAAACGCTCAGGAAAAATCCGGAGCATTTCTGCATCATGGGCACATAGCCTAAATAACCAAAAACAAAAATACTCCTCCACACCTTTTGCACTTTTGTATTGCTTTCAACCGTGACAAATGCATTCACCGGGAAATGTCATTTTAACATTTTACAACCTTATCTGGCCATGTGCTGTGTGACACATGCATACAGTGCTGAAAAGACATGGGAACAGCATGGGGAAGACCCCTGGAAGCATCTCTGACACCCAGGTCACTGCCTAAAAGTGTGCCCATCAGAAGTGATCCTTGCCGCATCAGAAGATGCAGATTTGCAACTATCCCCATGCAAGTTATTGTCCCAGGGCAGTGTTCAGTTGTACCTCCCCCATTCCTTGCAATGCAAGCGCAACTATGCAGCCTGCCACCCACCCACCCCCAGGCTGCAATACCATACTGCTTGCTTGCTTGCACTTGAAATTGGGCCTTTTAGGCATGTGGAGGCGGAATCTGGCCACCACGTCATGGCTGCGTCGGCGGCCTGGTATCCATACTCAGTCCCCAGCCGCCCGGCGGCCGGGTGTCTACGCTTGGTCCCCAGCCGCCAGGGGCGGCCTGGTGTCCATACTCGATCCCCAGCCGCCCCACGGCCGGGTGCTCACACACGGTCCCCAGCCGCCTGGGGGTGGCCGTGTGTCCATAAACGGTTCCCAGCCGCCCCTATTTGTCCGGGTGCGCCTTATACACAAGCACGCATACCAAAACATTACCTGTGCCCTCCCCAGTGCATATAGTGGGAAGGACAGCCTAACCACAAACACGTGGACAAGTGAATGTGGCCAGGGATGGTCCATCTCACTGACGCCTTCACACTGGGTTAATATTGTGGAAGCCGGGACACAGTTGGACACTGGGATGCAACACGTCCTCCAGACATAGAGGATTGCGGGTCCTGGGTCAATCAGGTTTCAAACACAAAGTTCAGAAGGTAGACAGCAGCAGTGGTCGGCCTCCTACACAGCGAGTAAATTATTCATGATCATGAGGCCATCCATCTCCTTAGCTTTCTGTTCCTTGGAATGCAAGCGCATGTATGTAGTAGCGGCTAGGCCTGAGGTGGTCAGCATTTTGGCCCATATCCTACCTTCTCCGAGGATTGCTGGATGTTTTCCTGCTACTATCCCAGTTCTATGACTCCCGTTAAAACAAAGCTTCAGGTGATGAATGATGGATGAGGTGGTGGCAAAGGAGAAAGAGCAGGAGGAACAGGGACCATTCACATCAATATCAGGCCTGTCAACCACACGTGTCTTGTAGGATATGTTTCTGTACCAAAAGGAGCAGTTCGGCTACACAGTTATAGGGCATACAGTGAGTGTAATGCCTACCAAAAATTTTGAGGCACTCCAATGCCCCTTCTAAGTGACATGGAGGTCAGAGGGCCTTAACTAAACCGTTTTTTTCCATTTATAGCAACTGGGTCTCCTGTACACTGTTGGCCTAAGCATTGAATGGAAGGCTTTCCAAAAATTATGAGGAACTGCAATGCCCCTTGAAACAGTCGTGGATTACAGTGTACTAAAAACCTTCTACCCATTATTGGGGAGTGGGTCTCTCTTAGTGTTCGCCTAGGCATTGAAAAGCAAAAGCTGACTAAAATTAGGAGGAAATGCAATGCCCGTTAGAAGAGTCGTGGAGGTTAGAGGTAATTAAAAACAACAGTTCAATGCCCCTTGGAAGAGACGTGGAGGTCGCAGTAGCTTAACAAGACGGTTTTAATGCCCCTTGGAAGAGACGTGGCGTTCAGAGTGGTTTAACAAGACGGTTTTAATACCCCTTGGAAGAGACGTGGAGGTCCAGGGGAATAAAAAAACAATATCAATGCCCCTTGGAAGAGTGGTGGAGGTCCCAGTGGAATAAAAAGACAATATCAATGCTCCTTGGAAGAGTGGTGGAGGTCGCAGTGGAATAAAAAGACAATATCAATGCCCCTTGAAAGAGTGGTGGAGGTCCCAGTGGAATAAAAAGACAATATCAATGACCCTTGGAAGAGACATGGAGTTCAGAGTGGTTTAACAAGACCGTTTTAATGCCCCTTGGAAGAGACTTGGAGGTCACAGTAGCTTAACAAGACGAAGACTGTTTTAATGCCCCTTGGAAGAGACGTGGAGGTCACAGTGGAATAAAAAGACAATATCAATGCCCCTTGGAAGAGACGTGGAGGTCCCAGTGGAATAACAAGACAAAATCAATGACTCTTGGAAGAGACGTGGAGGTCACAGTAGCTTAACAAGACGATTTTAATGCCCCTTACAAGAGCCATGTGTTACGCTCATGCCCGGACTGACTGGCGTGAGCTTGATTAGTGATCCCACTGTACCATGAACCGAGGAGTGGCTGGAGGGGCGTAACTAAATATCAACACGATCCGACCAAGGTCGCACGGCGGCTCAGTCGACTCCGTGAACCAGGGAGGAACCGAGCAGAGGGACCAGGTGCTACTCCAGGTCAGACCCCGGTCTCAGCTGTTGACCCACACCGGGGAATGCAGGAACAGGCAGGTTAAACTGGCATATTGACTGATGGGTACTGGCAAGCACGGCTGGTATGCAGACACATGGATATTGACAGGCACAGCTGGCATGCAGACAGGTGGGCACTGGCAGGCACGGCTGGCATGCAGACAGATGGGCACAGGCAGGCACGGCTGGCATGCAGACAGACGGGTACTGGCTGGTAGGAACGTAGGCAGAATAGGGACCAGTACAGACTGGGATACAGGAACAGAGCCGCAGGTGCGGTAGACAAGCAGAGCGGAGCAAAACCCGCAGATGCGATGAACAAGCAAAGCAGAGCAAAACCCGCAGATGCGGTGAACAAGCAAAGCAGAGCAAAACTGCAGATGCGGTGAACAAGCAAAGCATTGCAAAACCGCAGATGCGGTGAACAAGCAAAGCAGTGCAAACCCCGCAGATGCGGTGAACAAGCAAAGCAGAGCAAACCCCGCAGATGCGGTGAACAAGCAAAGCAGAGCAAAACCGCAGATGCGGTGAACAAGCAAAGCAGAGCAAAACCCGCAGATGCGGTGAACAAGCAAAGCAGAGCAAAACCGCAGATGCGGTGAACAAGCAAAGGAGAGCAAAACCCGCAGATGCGATGAACAAGCAAAGCAGAGCAGAACCCGCAGATGCGGTGAGCAAGCAAAGCAGAGCAGAACCGGCAGATGCGGTGAGCAAGCAAAGCAGAGCAAAACCCGCAGATGCGGTGAACAAGCAAAGCAGAGCAAAACCCGCAGATGTGGTGAACAAGCAAAGCAGAGCAAAACCGCAGATGCGGTGAACTAGCAAAGCAGAGCAAAACCCGCAGATGCGGTGAACAAGCAAAGCAGAGCAAAACCGCAGGTGCGGTGAGTAAGCTGAGCAAAGCAAAACTCGCACATGCGGCAGACAGGACAGGGCTCTGTTCACATGGAACAGACTGGAAAACACAAGAAGATAGCTGGAATACAGGAGTTAGATACAGAGGCAGGGAAACAGAACGAGCAGAACCAGATACACACAAGGTACTTGCAATGAAGTAGCGAGTGGACACAAAACTCACAAACAGATGTACAGAGACAACGAGTTGGAGTTAGGTGCAGGTTCAGATACTGCATGAAAAAGGGAAGATACAGACATAGAGACAAACAAGTAACGGACTAGGACACTGTTCAGACAGGATCTGAACCAGGAACAAGATACACGACCGAGCCTGGGAACTCAGCCCCCAGGGTGGCAGAAACTGACTAGAAGTCACAGGTACAGGTAGCGGCCCTGGGTACTCAGCCCCTAGGGTGGCGGAAACAGACTAGAAGTCAGAGATACAGGTAGCAGCCCTGGGTACTCAGCCCCCAGGGTGGCGGAAACAGACTAGAGTCAGGACAAGACCTGGCAACTCACAGTTGCACAGAACACACTGTAAGAAATTGTTGCTCAGGCACCTCCTACTGGGTGGATGGAGTTTAAGTATCCAGTGACTCACAGCAATAGGCTGGGAACGCATTAGGACTGCGCACACTGTAGCTTTAAGAATCAGAAAGCAACATCACCGACGCCCTAAGCCAGCAGACAAGAGACATACAGCAGGTACTGGAGCAAAGTGTGCAGCCTGGCCTGAAAGGTAAGATTGCGGTCTTGCATGGTGGGAGATGCTAAGCCATGCAAGCACGCCGCCAGGGATGTTACACCATGCAGTACAGCATATTAAAAACATTATTCCCATTATTGGGGAGTGGGTCTCCCATAGTCTTTGCCTATGCCTTCGAAGCAAAAGCTGCCAAAAATTAGGACGGAGGAACTTGCAATGCCCCTTACAAGAGCCATGCAGTACAGCATATTAAAAACATTATTCCCATTATTGGGGAGTGGGTCTCCCATAGTCTTTGCCTATGCCTTCCAAGCAAAAGCTGCCAAAAATTAGGATGGAGGAACTTGCAATGCTGGCAACACGGACCACGGTCACCCTGGTGGTATAGTGGTGGTGGAGGCGGAGGATAAGGAGAAGAGCAAAATACAGCCGAAATGAGTAAGCGTATACCCATGTGTGGGTGTGAAGCGGTGCATGGGAATACACCTCCCGAAATAACACAGTGGATTTGACTTTATGTTACTCTGCTGTCATTTGGTGGTGATGAGAAGTCTGGCCCAATCCAGCTCTTGTTCATTTTGATAAGGGTCAGCTTGTCTGCATTGTCAGTTGACAGGCGAGTGCGCTTATCAGTAATAATTCCCCCAGCGGCACTAAAAACACGCTTCGATAACACGCTAGCGGCAGGGCAGGCCAGGACCTCCAAGGCGTACAGAGCGATTTCATTCCAAGTGTCCAGCTTGGATACCCAATAATTAAAAGGCACAGAGGAATCACGGAGGACGCTGGTACGGTCGGCAAGGTACTCCCTCACCATCTTTTGAAACTTCCCACTCCTTGTGAGAGTACCCGTGCCTCAGGGCCTGTAAGCTGGGCGGGTCTCAAAAAACTGTCCCAGAGCATTGACAGTGTTCCCCTGCCTCTGCTGGATTGGAGTTGCGTCTCTCTCGCCTGTACGCCTTGGTTGGGCAAAGAACTGTTACCTCTGCCGCTAGCGTGTTCAGATGGGAATTTTTTTAACACTTCTGCAGCAAGGGCCTTCTGGTACTGCCCCATTTTTGTAGACCTCTCCACCTCAGGAATAAGAGTGAAAGTTCTCCTTGTAGCGGGGGCCTAAAAGTGTCACCAACCAGTAATGACTGTCACCCAACATTTTGACAACGCGAGGGTCACGGTTAAGGCAGCGTAACATAAAGTCAGCCATGCTTGCCAGACTGGTAATGGGCAAGACTTCTGTGTCCTCACCAAGATGACGACTGACCATGCTCTCCTTCTCCTCCTCCTCCTCCTCCCCCCCTGTCCTCAGGCCACCCACGCTGAACCGACGGTATGACAGTTGTACAGGTACTACCGTCTACCGCGAATGATACCAGCTCCTGTTCCTCCTCCTCCTCCTCTCCCTCATTGTCCCCCAATGCACGGATGAGATGAGGCTGGGCTGTTTGTAATCGCCCGCTACGGCTTCTTGATCCATCTCATCATACTCTGGCTGCAATGCCTCCTCTTTAATTCTCTGCAGAGAGCGTTGCAAAAGACAGACAAGTGGGATGCTGACACTAATGATGGCGTCATCGCCACTCACCATCTTGGTGGACTCCTCAAAGTTTGTCAGGATGGTACATATGTCAGACATCCAGGTCCACTCCTGAGGTCTTATGTGTGGAGTCTGACCTGAATATCGACGGCCTTGTTGCAGCTGGTACTCCACAACTGCTCTCTTCTGCTCACAAATCCTTTGCAACATGTGGAGGGTAGAGTTCCAACATGTGGGGACATCACACACCAGTCGGTGTTCCGGAAGCTGCAAACGCTGCTGCAACACACCAAGGGCGGCGGAAGCTGTAGCCGACTTCCGAAAATGACCTGACAGGCGGCGTACTTTGACGAGCAGATCTGGCAACTCGGGGTACGATTTAAGAAACCGCTGAACCACGAGGTTAAGCACATTAGCCAGGCATGGTACGTGTGTGATCTCGCCTTGCCTCAGAGCCGCCACCAGGTTATGGCCTTTGTCACACACGACCATGCCTGGATGTAGGTTCAGCGGTCTCAGCCACAGATCTGCCTGCTCTTTCACAGCTGTCCACAACTCACAAGTAGTGTGAGGTTTATCACCTAAGCTTATGAGTTTCAGCACAGCCTGTTGCCGCTTGGCTGAGGCAGTACTGCAGTGCTTCCAGGTTGTAACTGATGTGGTGATATCTGAGATGGAGGCTGAACATGTGGAGGAGGATGATGCGCAGGAGCTGTACACTGTGGGGGCAACTCTGACTGACATAGGGCCCGCAATCCTCAGTGTGGGGAGGATGTGTTCTGTCCCAAGGTCCTACTGGGTCCCGGCTTCCACTATGTTTACCCAGTGTGCCGTCAGGGAGATGTACCGTCCCTGGCCACAAGCACTTGTCGACGTGTCCGTTGTCAGGTGGACTCTCCCAGTAACTGCGTTGTTGAGGGCACGGCAGATGTTTTGGGACACGTGCTTGTGTAGTGCGGGGATGGCACACCGGGCAAAATAGTGTCGGCTGGAGACCGAGTACCGAGGGATGGCCACCGCCATAAGGTTGCGGAAGGATTCCGTCTCCACCAGCCTAAAAGGCAGCATTTCCAGCGCAAGCAATCGTGAAATGTGCGAATTTAGGACTGTGGCCTGTGGGGCGTTGGCTGCGAATTTGCGCTTTCGTTCAAAGGTCTGGGATATGGACAATTGAACGCTGCGGTGGGACGTGCACGTGGATGTTGATGCTGTTTCTTGAGAAACTGCCATAGCAAGTGAAGACTGAGAGGAGGGGGCATCTTTGCATGCAGTATGGACAGGGGATTGCCTTGCACGCACAACAGGGGGTTCTCTTACACGCACAACAGCGGAAGAAGCTATGGTGACACCCGCTGACACTGGTCGTGGACCCTGGGGTTCGCCCCACAAAGTCGGGTTCTTTGCTGACATGTGCCTGATCATGCTGGTGGTGGTCAGGCTGGTAGTTTTGTCACCTCTGCTGATGCTGGCCTGGCAGGTGGTACAAATGGCCTTTTTGGAGTTATCAGCAGAGTCTTTAAAAAAATTCCAGACTCTGGAAGACCTACCAGTTGTACTGGCAACGTTCCTTGTGTTGGTGTTACGGGGAACGGTTGCCCGCCTTCTGTCTGCGACCACCACACTGCTTCTTACTGCCTGTTTGGATACTCTGCCTCCCTCCCCCTGTGTGCTTGTGGCCTCGCTCTGCGTGTCCTCCTGCCACATTGGGTCAGTTACTAGATCATCCACCACCTCCTCCTCTTCCACTTGCGCACCACGGTCCTCCTTCTCACTTCGTGGCAATTGTGTGTTGTCATCGTCCACCTCTTGTGACAAATTGCCAGCGTCGCCTTCCTGTAGCCGTGGCTGTTAAAATATTTGGCCATCGCTACATGGGATCTCCTCTTCCACCACTTCAAGCGGAGCAGGCGAGGGGCCCAATTATGGAAATGGACCAGTGAACAGCTCTTCAGAGTGTCCAACTGTGGGATCAGTTGCTGTCTGACGACACTCGGCATGGTGGGAGGAAGGAGCATCAGGGTGAGGAGGAGTATGCGATCGAGACGCACGGCTACTAAGACTTGACCGTGTGGAAGATAGACCGGAGGTGGTGGTGCCCAGATGACTGGAAGTATTATCTGCTATCCAATTAATAACCTGTTCACACTGATCAGTTGGCAATAGTGGTGTTGTTGTGTGCTTCCCTAGTAATTCGGTCAAGAACTGGAAGCGAGAAGATGTGGCTGTTGGTTGTGGCATATTTTCACCTTGGCCACGGCCCCGTCCTCTGCACGCACCATCACCAGAACGTCCAGTTCCATGTCCCTTGCCACGCACCTTGCCCATTGTAAATGAAGTAAAATAGCTTACACTCGCACTATCAATGGCAAAAGGGTAATAAAAAGGAGATTAGAACCATGGAAGAGGAAAACCACAGTTCTATTTCTCTGGCCTACCCCAGAATCTTTTAAACAGATATATTTGTGTCTGAACAGTCAGCGAGACACTCAAACTGTTTTTCTTTATGGAAAAAAGGCAAAAAGGTGGATTACACCCAGATTTGAACCGTGGAAGAGGAAAACCACAGTTCTAGTTCTCTGGCCTATACCAGAATCTTTTAAACAGATATATTTGTGTCTGAACAGTCAGCGAGACACTCAAACTGTTTTTCTTTATGGAAAAAGGCAAAAAGGTGGATTACACCCAGATTTGAACCGTGGAAGAGGAAAACCACAGTTCTAATTTCCTGGCGTATACCAGACTTTTTTTAAATAGATATATTTGTGTCTGAACAGTCAGCGAGACACTCAAACTGTTTTTTTTATGGAAAATGGCAAAAAAGTGGATAATACAGAGATTTGAACCATGGAACTGCAAAACCACAGTTCTAATTAACTGGCCGAAACCAGACTCCTTTAAACAGATATATTTGTGTCTGAACACTCACAGACACGCTCAATTTTTTTTGAGGGGGGGAATACCAAAAGGTTAATAAGACGGGTATTTGTACAGTCTAACTGAGGATTTAGATGAAAAAAAAAGGATTTTTCCTGGCCCCTGAGACCTGGGGCTAAGTGTAGCAATTTGAGCAGCAGCAGTACACAGGACTGTAATGCAGTGTTTGTTGGTATAACCCAGGGGTCTCAAACTCAGCTGGGCGTATGGGCCGCACATGGGAAAACATTTAATTTGGTGGGGCCATTATTTTCTATACACCTTTTGAACTGGTCCTCATCTTGTAGACATGGTCTCCCCTCCAGGTCTCCCATATTGCAAACATGGTCCCCCATATTGCAGACATGGTCCCCCATCCTGGTCCTTATGTTGCAGACATGTCCCCCATCCAGGTCCCCATGTTGCAGACATGTCCCCCATCCCATACTGCGCACAGGGTCCCCGTCCCCCCCATACTGCGCTCAGGGTCCCCATCCCCCCCATACTGCGCTCAGGGTCCCCGTCCCCGCCATACTGTGCTCAGGGTCCCCGTCCCCCCATACTGTGCTCAGGGTCCCTGTCCCCCCATACTGCGCTCAGGGTCCCCTGTCCCCCCATACTGCGCTCAGGGTCCCCTGTCCCCCCATACTGCGCTCAGGGTCCCCTTCCCCCCCATACTGCGCTCAGGGTCCCCCCCCATACTGCGCTCAGGGTCCCCATCCCCCCCCCATACTGCGCTCAGGGTCCCCGTCCCCCCCCATACAGCGCTCAGGGTCCCCGTCCCCCCCCATACAGTGCTCAGGGTCCCCGCCCCCCCATACAGCGCTCAGGGTCCCCGTCCCCCCCATACAACGCCAGGATCCCTGCCCCCCCCATACTGCGCACAGTGCCCCCCCCCCCTATACTGTATTTCACATGACAGAGAAAAAAAAAAGATTCTCACCTGTCCTCCGTTCCCTCGGCGTCCTTTCTGCACCTGTGGCCCGCAGGCACAGACCCCCTAATGATCGCGGCTCTCTCCAGCAGCCGCGGACATCAGCGCTGTAATGCAGAGTATTGCCGCGCAGAGACCGGCTCTCTGCACAGCAATACCAGTGTCAGCCGCTGGCCTATCAGAGGCCAGCAGCTGACATCTGCGCATGGCAGTAACGTCATACGCCACTGCGCTGGGACGCAGAGGTCAGCTGCTGGCCTCTGATAGGCCAGCGGTTGACACTGGTATTGCTGTTGCGAGAGCCGGTCTCTGCGTGGCAATACACTGCATTACAGCGCTGATGTCGGCGGCTGCTGGAGAGAGCCGCGATAGTTGCGGGGTCTGGGCCGCGTGTTTGAGACCCCTGGTATAACCACTGCGTCTCCTGTACAGCCTGCCTGCCTGCCTGCCTGCCTGATATCTGGGATGGATATTAGTCCTCAGAAGGACTGTTTGTTTGATTTTGCAGGCTTTAGAGACCCTACACTACCTATTTCACAGTATAAATCTCTCCCTAGCTCAGCAGCACTCTCCCTACACTGTCTGAGCCAGAGTGACTGTATACAAGATGGCGGCACCTGGTTTTACATACTTGAGGTGACTCTGTGCGGCCAGCCAATCACTATAATGCCCACAACCAACATGGCTGCAGCATTACAGTGACTGGCTGGCAATCCCTGCATGTTCATTGGCTCTGTAAAGAGCGCCAAACATGCAGGGTGGAGACTCGAGCTCCCGCCCGAGTAACCCGGAAATGCTCGGTGCTCGCCGAACATCCCGAGTAGTGAGATGCTCGGGCGAGTACCGAGCAGTGTCGAGCATGCTCGCTCAACACTAATAGCAGCCAAAGATACAAGTGTCAAATGGCGCTCCTTCCGAGCCCTGCCGTGCGTACAAACAGTAGTTTTCCACCATATGTGGAGTATTGGTGTACTTAGGAGAAATTGCACAGCAAATTGTACTGTCCATTTTCTCCTGTTACCCTTGTGAAAGTGCAAAATGTGAGGATAAAGCAACATTTTTGTGGGGAAAAAAATAAAATTACATTTTTTTTCCTTCCATATTGTGTTAATTCATGTGAAACACTTAATGGGTTAATAAAATTCTTGAATGTGGTTTTGATCACTTTGAGGAGTGCAGTTTGCGGGATTTTCTGTCACATAGGCTCCTCAAAATCACTTCAAATGTGATGTGGTCCGTACAAAAATTGCTGATTTACTTTTAACCTTTTGTGACAAAGTCACTGGTAGTGTGTCAGAAGGGAGGTCTGCGTCGCTGAGACTCTTAGCATCAGTGATGTGAAAACATTGACGTTTCTCCTGCACATTCAGACCACATTTACAAGGAAATGTTTTTATTGGATAACGAAGTGCAGGGCGGGACTTTATCCAACTTATCTCCAATCCAGGGCGTGCTTTGGGCTTTAAATAGCCAGCCCTGACACTCAAGTGTGTTCAGTACCTGGGGAAACCTGCTCCAGAGTGGAGCTAGCATGGGCTGTGCTGAACCTGTGTGTGGCTAATTGTGAGTGGCCAGACCTTGACCGCGATACAGACTCTGCTGCAACTTTTGTATTTCGTTTTTGTATCTTTAGCCGAATGGGCTGTGTTTGTTTTTTTTTTCTTTATGGACTACCGGGTAGTTTATGCCTGCTGAATAAACTAACCCAAAAATTTAAAGAGACAGTATCCCGTGTTTACCTTCGTATACCACCGAACTTGTCACTATGCCACACCTTCTAACTTCCTAACAAAAATATGTTTAAAAAATTATGCAGATATAAAGTAGACATGTGGTAAATGTTATTTATTAACTATTTTGTGTGATAGAACTATCTGGTTTCAGGGCATAAAAATTCAGTTTGAAAATTGCAAAATTTTCTATTTTTTTATCACATTTTTTATATATTCATAAATAAACACAAATCATAACGAACAAAATTCACACTAACATGAAGTACAATATGTCTTGAAAAAACAATCTCAGAATCAGTGGGATCCGTTGAAGCGTTCCAGAGTAATTACCTCATAAAGTGACAGTGGTCAGAATTGTAAAGTTCTGCTTGGTCAGGAAGGTGAAAACAGGCTTGGAGGTGAAGGTTCCTATAATGTGAGGATGCATCATGCCATAGCTACTGCCAGTTCACAGCTATGGATCGACTGCAGCCCTTAAACTCTCCGAGTTGGAAGAAACATTTTTCCCAAAACTATAAATTGGACAGAAAGATATAAAAAATCATTTTGTCAGTGGTGAAAAATATATATTTTGTTCTCTAATAAAAATTTCCCCTTGTCCCCCGGAAATACTTTTACGCAGATATATAGATTTTCTTTTCTTAATGGTATTTACCATACAGGCTAATTATTTTATAATTTTATAGTGATGACTTTAACGGACACAGTGACACAAATATGGTCAGTTTTTTACATTTCTTTATTTTTTGGATTGGGAAAAGGTGAGGGTGATTCAAACCTTTATATTTTTAAAAATTTTAGAGAATAGTTTTCATTAAATTTCCCCCCTGATAATTTGTACTATATACTGCAATACTTTAGCATTGCAATACATAAAAAATACGTAAAAATGACAATCTCTTGTGACTCCAAAGAGAGAAGAAGAGGCACTCATAGGGTTAACAAGTATCAGACGAAAAAGAAGACAATGGAATGAAAGCTCACCTTAATGAGTTGTGATTGATTGGGATGACCGTGGGGGAGGGGGAGCTCAGCGTATGTTGCTACAGCATTATTTCCAATCAGATAAACTCTATGAGGTATTGGAGGCGCATACGTTTGGGACACTTGGAGGCAAAATACCGACTATGCTGCTATGTCATAAACTTTGGGGGACGGTGAAAAAATTACAAGGAATAGAATGTGTTTCACAATTTACTTCATTATGGAACACTCCATAGCTTCCAAATCTATACCAACTGGTGGGATTTGGCTCCTGGAGCGCCAAGGGTTTAAACAGACTTAATCAAGTGCTGATAGGTGATGTGATTAAGGAATTCTCACAGCTGCAAAACGAATATGGGTCACCTCCCTCTGAATTCTATAAATACTTACAATTTAGGCGCGCATATCAGGCAGAAGGCATTGTTCTGGAAGGAGGGGTACCCTGAAACTCAATAATACAGAGAATAGCTAATCTACACAATTATTGTGGACTGATCTCATTACTTTATAACATGCTCTTAGACATTATATTGACAAACCAGCCGATGCGATCAAAAGAGAAATGGGAGAGTGTAATGGGACCCATAGAGGAAAATCACTGGTCAGATATACTGGAAAGCGTTCCACAGCTGTCTTTAAGTGAATCCCATAGACTGTCCCATATATATGTGATACACCAGGTATACAGGACACCTCAATTCTTATTTAACAATAGGATTTTGTTCAAGTCCCCACTGTCCTAGATGCAAAACTAACATAACATATATGCTTCATATGATGTGGAACTGTCCTAATTTGGTGTCCTTTTGGAAGAGTGTTGTAGCAATGATTAACAGGGTTTATTCAATTGACGTAGAGCTTTCACCATTAGTATCTATACTGGGATATGTTGAAGATCTGACTATTGATGTGTACGACAAAATTGCGGCGGCACTTATGTTATATATGGCAAGAAAATTGATAGCCCAAAAATGGATAGCAGATCAGGAGCCTATGATATCAGAATTTATTGATAAAGTTAACTGGCTAGTAACTTTGGAAAAAGGCACATACCTAAAAAGAGATGCTATCTCTAAATTTGTCAAGATATGGGGTCTATGGATTGATGGCTCTGGTTTGACATCTAGGGAATTGAGGAGATTTTGCCTCGGCTTGCTTTGAGTTACTTTTATATGATGCCTCAAATTAAACTTCTTTGAAAATTAATAAACATGTTATTAATACTTCCACAAGTTATATGTAATTGGATTGACTATTGTTACTATGTTCAAATATTTGTTCATCTAATTATGCTGGTTTTGCAGAGCCAAGATGTATAAATAACTCATGTTTAATGCTTCTTAAGGTTGGGGGGTGGAGAACTGTGTTTCTCCAATGTTTGTCTGGCTGGTTGTTGTTTTGTTTTTTTTATTTTTACTTTTGTGAAAATCTTTATAAAAATTAATAAACATTTGATTGAAAAAAAAAGAAGTAACGATAGGAGCTAGCTCAGATTGAGAGGCACGTGCTGGCTGTATAACACACATGCACCCTCTTTAGGACTCCTATCTCAAAAAGGAGTTAAATGGCTAGCATTGAATGCACCAGTTGCAAGTGACTATTAGCTGTATTACACAGTCAAAACCCACCAAACCTGGAGCTGGCCCAACTCCTGAACCTGCTCCACAAAGTTATCTTCTGCAGTACATACATAGAAGATGTTAGAAAGGAGCTAAATTTTATGTTCATACGTTGTATACAATGGAGTTGAAATGTGTTTTCTCTAATACACAGTAAGTAATTTTCATAGTTAACAATGATGTACATTGAAATTATGTCTTAGGAGTGACTGCCATCATACACTGCCAATGGATGCCTCTAACAGATGCCATGGTATTCTTTTTTGGGGGGTGGGATGTCAACTAGCATAGTCAACTTTTCAGCAAAATATGTGTAAAGGTTGTTTTTCTTTGATATCGAAAGACTTCCTGGGCGAAATAAGCTTCCGCCAACAGTGTCGTTTGTTCTTGTTTTCTTTGTAAATGGCAAATTAAATTACAGGGAAGTCATTTCCAAAAATCCATCAAATGATATGTTATGTTAGCCAAGCAAATATTTATCTAAGGCAGGAATGGCCTATTCCAAGACAGCACTGTGTATAGTGCTGATACAATCAAAGTCATCGTGAAAACGAGACCACGTCTTTAAAGGTTCATGGCAGATGTTCCTAGTGGTAATCCTATTAGTTCTGCCTTATCTTACATGGTAATTCACAATATTTATCTAGGGTTCTACTTTTGCTCCTCTATAAGACAACATTTACAATGACATTTGGGGTTTTCTTTGTCTTGTCTGTCGTTTAAATTAAAACAGGAATAGATTCCAAAACAAGGAAGAGGGAAATAATTCAAAAACTTTTTGCTTGAAAGATTACACATATTCTTGCTATTCTTGTAGTTGGTGAATAATGACAAATAGCTCCTGCTTGATAAATTGTTGCTTATCCCGGCATGAATTTTGTATTTTAAAGGGCTATTAACAAAAACACAGTTATCCCATATCGATACGATCGCTGGGGGTTGACCGCTGGGCATCCCAACATTCTCAAGATTATGGCTGAAGGCCTGAATGGAGTTTAGACTTGGATTTGTCTCCTTTTTTCATTGTGAAGGGGACTGCAGGAGAAATCCCTTTTTTTTTTGAGAACATGCCCCAAGTATACTTCCAGGCTCATTGTTATTCAGCTTCAAAGCTCAGTTTCCAGTTCTGTAAATCAGATTACCACAAGACAGATATAATTTTTATTGTTGTACCTATACAACCGTACCACTAGTTTCAGTAGCACTAATTTGATAATACAATGATTGGTTCTATTTTTGCCAAATACGAGTTCTAAATCTACATTTGTTTCAAAAAATCTTCCACATCTGAACTCCACCTATTATTTTGATGCAGTTCTGAAATGTTTTAATGAGCACAGCACCCAGCTGATGAAGTGGGTAGGTCAGAGGAGTGGTCTTAGGAGAGACTGATCTGTGTCCATCTGATTGGCATCTGTATATGCTGCGGACACTAATCTGCATATACAGTCCTGTCTTACACAGGACACTTGGGGAAGGGTCTCTATTTTTGTTCTCAGTGGATGCCTAGAAATATTTAATTAACACCCAGCCTATATTTTTAGATTGTCAGTGTCTGGACTCGATGAGGTTGCATCCAGAATACGCGATGCACAACGTTAAACACTCCTGGATGGTCAAAAGGTTTGCTGGTCAACGGTTATTTAATAGCCTGTATAAATAGGCAGACCGCGCTTCAAATGCGCACTAAATGATCTGTAATAGATCTTTCGGTACGCATATGTGGCGCCCTGCTGTGCATTGGTGCCACAGAACCCAGAAGGGTGCATGGATGGACTTCTCCACAAGAGGCCCTCACACATTCACACACCTCCACCCTACCACCTCAGACCAGCAGAGGGAGCCCTGATAGGGATATATAAAGGGAGGGTGGAGGCAGGCAGCTCAGTTGGTGAGAGATTAGTTCCTGCTGAGACACAGAGAGGGACAGAGCTCAGAGAGAGCTGAGAGTGTGCTGACGCTCAGAGAGCAGTGAAGAAAGCAGCAAGCTGGCTGCTGTGCTTAGGCGAGCCAAGGCCTATAGCACGTGTGGAAGCCTAGTGAGGGCCTTGAGTGGGCCGAAGGCGAGAGGAGAAAGAAGAAGTAGTGAGGGGGCAGAGGAGCATACCAGGCTCACCCCGATATATATACCGGACACCGGGTCCGCGCCTACAGGGACCCTTTACACCCAGTAGGAATCACCGGAACTCCTGGAGGACTACAAGTTCCAGGTTCACCAAACACTGACTAAAGTACCAGGGCTAGGAGTCACGGAGGTCCCAGTGTCCAGGGAGAGTGATCTCCAAAGAGAAGGCCCTACCACCAGGTCAGCAGGTGCAGAGAGAGACCGTAACCAAGCTAGGCCCAGCTCCAGGCAGGCCAGAAGCTTAGAGTATAAAACAACGGATCAGGAGGCCCTATACCCGCTCACTGGAGAGAGTCCAGAAGTGCGCCCTTCACCTGGAGTACCCTGGACCATGCCTGCAGCATCACCAGTAAAGGTACTGAAGCTTACCCCTGTGTGAGTGTCCATCCTTCCTCCGGGACCATCCTGCCATCTCTCCCCTGCACCACCATCCAGTACATCCCCCACACTACCCTGAGGCCCGCTCCACCTGTGGGTAGCCATTCCATCACAAGCTGCCCTACCATCTGCCTCAGAGGACTGCCCCTCAGCGGCGGCACCCCTTAGCCGCATTCCACAGGTGGCGTCATGAATAATTCCAAGAACCCCAAATAATAGAAGTTTCCCCATTTCACTGACCGCCCTGGGTCACGGACCGGGCCAGCCACCGTGATATCCCCCGGCAACCAGAGTCCCGGCTGCTGAGTACCCCACGGCCCTGGGGGCGCGTCATGTTTTGGCATCACGAACAGGATTGCGTGCCCGTTGTCACCGGGTACTATGCGCCTTTATTGAACTGAACTGTGTGTTAAACTGTGGTGAGGACCGCCGCCATTATCGCGCTGCAGCGCGGGAAGAAGAGGGGCGTAACCGCGGGAACCTGGGAGGCGTAATTGCTAAAGCGCGCGAAGCCCAGGACACGCCCCGCCCCTGACGTCGAACCAGGAAGCGTCAGGTCCTGGAAGGAGCCAGAGGACGCTCCGACGTCAGACGCGAGCGACGCAAGGTCCTGGAAGAAGACCGTCAGAGCTGCGGCCTACCTGTTAAAGAAGGTAGGCTCCGGTTCACTAGGGGGGCGCAACAATGACCGACGACCAGCAAGCCGCCGGAGCACCGGTTAACGCTCCTAATGCCCAACTTGCGCCCGGCGCTGCACAGGCCGGAGCGGCCGCTCCACCAGCAGGGGTCGTGACCCCGTTATTACCTATGGCCCTGCCGTATATCCCTGGAGCGAAGTGGCTCCCCCAGTATAACGGCAAACCGGACATCCTGTCTGGATTCAATAGAAGAATATGCGGTGTGCTAGATATGTATTCTGTGACTGGCAAACAGAGAGCTGCTGTAGTTTTGGGACAATTGACTGGTGCCGCAGAGCGGGAGGTTGAAACCTGGCCAGCCGCAGTCCAGGAATCAGTATCCATCATCTTTAAGGGACTGCAGACTGTGTTTGAAAACCGCACCGAGACGGATCTCTGGATGAGGTTCTACCGTTGTGTCCAGAAAACTGAGGACAGCATCCAGGACTATGCCTGGCGCTTACAGGAAGCCCTGTGGGCCCTGAAACAGGTTAGTCCAGCCAGCCTACAAGATGAAAATAAAATGCTGATGGAACAGTTTATCCGGGGGTTGAGGTCCCAGGAGGAGAGCAGAACTGTACGGTGGTGGGCCTTAGACCATCCAGATGCCACCTTCAGCACCCTTAAGGACATGGCTATAAAGGGTCTGCAGCCCCTGGAAACAACAGATACTGCTGTCCAACGTTACCAGGGTGGGGCCACCCCAGTGCCCGCAGCACCCACTGCTCCTCCACTAATGGCTGAAACAAAGAAGCAAACAGTGCCTCCTAGCGAGCTGGACAGCCTACACTCTGAAGTGCGCTAGTTAAGTAAAACCCTGGCCACTGTCCTGAGCACCCTGCAGCTACACGAGGAGCCGAAGCCAGATGGAAGGATACTACTTGCCGACAGCCCTGAGGATGTCCCCTGGATGATAAGAAGAAGGAGGGCAACGCCACCCCATAGGAGGACAATGCCACCCCGTGGGAGGACCAGCGACCAACGTCGCCCTCCAGGAGAATTCATCTGCTACCGCTGCCAGAAGGCAGGCCACACAGTGCGGAACTATCCTTTAAACGAGCAAACTCTGGGGCTGAGGGCCGACACCCAGGAGTAAATCAAGCAGGCCCATCAAACTGGTACCATCGGTTCGTGAGAGGAAGACCTTTCCTGTCCATTGTGCTGGATGGCATCGCGACACCTGCCCTGCTGGACACTGGATCTCAGGTAACCATCATGCCAGATGTCCTCTACAAAAGGTTCTGGTCCCTAGACGAACTTCGCCCGCCAGCTCCAAATCTTTCCATGTAAGACTCCAATGGCTTTCCCCTTAATCTAGTCAGGGTTAAGGATGTGGCAGTAAAGGTGGGAAGAGTGGAACTGAAGGACCAGGGACTAATTGTAGTAGAGACTAATCCTGATGACACAGACTTGTTTATGGTACTTGGCACAAACATTGTCGGTAACTGTTTGGGAGAAGTGTTGTTTTTGCTCCAACAGATGGCCAACACTGCCAAACCAGGCCAGAGGAGGGTGCTCCAGAAAGAGATCCGAGCCCTTATGTACCAGCAACAGGTAAAGCTATCAGGTGGTGATATTGGTAATGTACGGGTGACAGACCCGATACCCATTGTGATTCGCCCGATGAGTGAGATGCTGATTTGGTGTAGAGCAGCAATAGGTCTCAAAGGAAGGAGCTACCAGGCGGTAGTAGAGCCCCTTTGCTCGGAGCATAGACCTACACTCTTGACTGCCAGAGGGGTAGTGGATGTACGCAATGGGAGTGTGCCCATACTCCTCCTAAACTATGGGGAGGATGAGGTTAGATTACCACGCTACGCCACTGTTGCCAGACTGTACACAGTAGATAACAACTGCATACACACAGCAGAGTCTTTAACCTCACCAGACGAAGTAGAGGATAATGACCCGGGAACCCAGGTGGGGGATTGGTGTCAACAGCTCCATGTTGGGACAGACACCACTCCTGCCCATCAAAAGCAGGGTGTACACTGGGTGGTTCAGGAATACGAGCAGGTATTCAGTAAACACCCACTTGAGGATTAAAGGGGTACAACACCATATACCCACAGGTGACCATCCACCCATCAAAGAACGTTACAGGCCCATACCACCAGCACACTACCAGAAGCCGAAGGAGATGTTGCACGACATGAAGAAGGCAGGGGTAGTAAGGGATAGCTGTAGTCCCTGGGCAGCTCCCCTGGTCTTAGTCAGGAAAAAGGATGGAAGCATGAGAATGTGTGTAGATTACAGACAGGTAAATCGCATAACACACAAAGATGCATACCCTTTGCCCCATATAGAGGAATCCCTGGCTGCATTAAAGTCTGCAAATTACTTCTCCACCCTTGACCTCACTAGTGGGTACTGGCCAGTAGCTGTTGCTGAGGAGGATTGGGAAAGGACGGCCTTTACTACCCCGATGGGACTCTGCGAGTTCAACAGTATGCTGTTCGGACTCTGCAATGCCCCCGGGACGTTCCAGAGATTGATGGAGTGCTGCCTGGGACACCGCAACTTTGAGACTGTACTGCTATACCTGGATGACGTGATAGTGTACTCCAAAACGTACGAGGACCATTTTAAGCACCTGGCAGAGGTATTTGAGTCACTGTCTCGGTATGGGATGAAGCTGAAGCCCTCCAAGTGCCACCTGCTCAAGCGAAAGGTACAGTACTTGGGGCACATCGTCAGTCCAGAAGGAGTAGCACCGGACCCGGAGAAGATCACTGCCATCCAGAAATGGCCGGAGCCGAAGAGCCTCAAGGAGGTACGTCAGTTCCTGGGACTAGTCGGGTATTACCGGAGGTTTGTGAAGGACTATACCAAGAAAGCGGCGCCTTTACAAGATCTCCTGGTAGGACAGTCCGGGAGAGGCAGAAACCTACCGTTCCAGTGGGGTAAGGAGCATCTGCCTCAGAGGACTGCCCCGCAGCGGCGGCACCCCTTAGCCGCATTCCACAGGTTGCGTCACGAATAATTCCAAAAACCCCAAATAATAGAAGTTTCCCCATTTCACTGACCGCCCTGGGTCACGGATCGGGCCAGCCACCGTGATATCCCCTGGCAACCAGAGGCCCGGCTGCCGAGTACCCGACGGCCCTGGGGGCGCGTCATGTAGGCTGACATTGATCTCGGCAGCACAGGTCCTGTTTACATCAGACGATGTGCTGCAGAGAAGATGATCTTTTGTGCAAACCAAAAGATAATTTCACCTGATAAATGAGCTTTTAACTCGTTCAGCGGGTGATCGGCAGCCTGTTTACACTGCACAATTGTCGTTAAATGAGTTTTTACCCTTCTCCCATGACAGCACCACCTGAGAGAGTGTATCCGCCCACCAAGGACAGGAACCTACTGAATAAAAAGGCGGTGCCTCTCTTCCGCATCAGTTTTGGTTCCTGTCCTTGATGGGAGCCTCTCTAGGTGGTACCCCGTACCTATCGGGTCAGGAGTGGATCCCGGGATCGATGCGTCCTGGAGGCCGTGAAGAGACAGAAGATGGCCTTCTGTTCCCAGCCCCATCTTGCTGTGCCTGGGTCTTTGTGCGGGGGTGGCGCCTTCCGGGGTCCTCTCCCGCGTGCGCCGGGTCCTGCAGCCGGGTCTGCGCGCGCACGATGGTCGTGACTGGGCGCGCCGGCAGGCAGGCCTTCCGGGCTGCGCACGTGTGGGGTCACATCGCGCCCTGTGACGTAGCGCGCCGGAAGTCCGGGCTGCGCACACGCAGGGTCGTGTCGCGCCCTGGCGCAAGTGCGCTGGAAGCCCGGGTCTGCGCTTGCGCGGGGTACGATTTCCGCTGGGCTGTGCACGCGCAGGAGGGATCCTGCGGCATAGCGCGCCAGCCTGCAAAAAGAGAAAAAAAGAAGAAAAAAGGAATAATATATATGTATTTTATTATAAATTTAAAAAAATAAAATAAAATAAATAATTAGAGTTAATGGAAAAGAGAGAGCACACTGCAGCCGGATGGGGAGGAGCCCAAAGGAGGTGGAGCCCCTTATATTTTTAAGGAATGGGAAGAAGTCAAGATGGCGGTGTCTGCATCCCCGTCATCATGAGTGAGGAGCCGCAGCAGCTGTCACCACCGCAGGAGGAACAGCAGCAGCCACAAGCGCCTAAACAGCGTAAACAGGTCAAGCAAAATGTGAGACAACCGGAGCAACGGGAGTCTTGCCATCATCAGAGCCACAGCAGTGGGGGTCGTACGAGTGCCGGCAGAATCGGTCAGAAGAAATCTTGTGAATCCACCTCCGCCAGATGGGAGTGTTCATGTGAACGGCAACCACCGCCTCCGGTACCCTAGTCTGAACGGCAGTGTGGTGAGTGATCTTCGTGAAAGTTCACCTTAGTAATGTGCTCTTCTCTGTTTTTTCTCTTTTCTCTCCTTTCATTTCCTTCTGGTTGTTAGGAACCAAAAAAGAGTAGTAACAAAAATAAGAATAAGGAGTGTGCATTATGTAAAGATAGCCTTCCCAGCTCCTACGCTAAGAAACTTTGCTCTGATTGTATGCAGAAAACTATAGCAGAGGAGTCCCCTAGTTTTTCTATGGACTTAAAAACTTTAATCCAGACAGAGGTCAGGGATTCCTTAAAGAACTTAACCTCTCATAAGAGGAAGAAGCAGAAACGGGTTTCCTCGGACTCAGAGGAATCAGTAGAGTCCCTTTTCACGAGGGAATATCCTTCCTCCTCTGACCTCTCTTCATCATCTTCATCAGAATCTTCGGATGATGATGGAGGGGGTTGGCCTTGTTTTTCGGTGGACAATACTGAGAAATTGGTCAAGGCTATCAGAGTGACTATGGGTATTGCCGATGCCAAAACTCCCAGAACAGTTCAGGACGTCATGTTCGGGGGCTTAGATCAGAAGAGGAGACGCACATTCCCAGTTAACGAGAGGATCAAGACTCTTATAGATAGGGAATGGAAAAAAACAGAGAGGAAAGGCCAGCTGCCTTCTCCTAAGCGGAGATACCCCTTTGAAGAGGAGGATGCGGCTACGTGGGACAAAACCCCTAAAATTGATGTGGCCATCACAAAGTCCTCAAAAAGATCCACACTACCCTTTGAGGATTTGGGGGCCCTAAAAGATCCGCTTGATAAAAAAGCGGAGTCTTTTTTAAAGCAGGCCTGGGAGTTCTTAGCAGGGGCTCTGAAACCGGCAGTGGCAGCCACCTGCACCGCCAGGTCTATGATGATCTGGCTTCAACAGTTAGAGGACCAGATCAAAGGGAATGTCTCTAGAGAGAAAATTCTGTCGGGTCTGCCTCTTTTGCAGGGGGCGGCTGCATTCCTTGCAGATGCATCGGCAGATTCAGTTAGGCTGACTGCCATGTCAGCAAACCTTTCTAATGTAGCCCACAGGGCATTATGGCTCAAGAGCTGGCCAGGGGATGTGCAGTCAAAATCTAAACTCTGCTCAATCCCTTGCGAAGGGGACTTACTTTTCGGAAAGGCCTTAGATGACATCCTGGATAAGGCAGCGGACAAGAAACATGGGTTTCCTTCTGTGTCTGCTCCCCGATATAAGAGCTCCTAGAGACCAAAGTGGTTGGAGAGACAGGAAGCCGAATAACAGAGGCTTCATGTTCGGGGGTCCATCCTCGGAGAGTAAGAAAACCCCTAAGTGATGGACCTCCCCAGGTGGGAGGAAGGTTGTCCCACTTCCTTCCCACCTGGGAAAAAATATCATCCAGTGCTTGGATTTTAGGGATAATCAGGAGGGGGCTGAAGTTGGAGTTCAAAAACATTCCCAGGAACACCGTCAGGATTTCAGCCCCCAGTGGCCTAAGGGAGCAGATGGCCCTGCAACAGGAGGTACTCTCTGGTTGTGAAGGGGGTTCTAGTAGAAACACCTGTACCCCAGCAGGGGAGAGGGTTTTACTCAACTCTCTTCCTAATAAAGAAACCGGATGGCTCCTTCAGAACCATTGTCAACTTGAAGAAGCTGAACGACTATTTGATTTACAGGCCATTCAAAATGGAATCAATAAAATCGGCCATAAAAATATTGTTTCCAGAATGCTATATGTGCGTCCTCGATTTGAAGGACGCCTACTACCACGTCCCAATCTTTCCTGCACACCAACAGTTTCTGAGGGTAGATGTACAGTTCGGCAAGCACATAAGGCATTTTCAGTTTGAAGCTCTTCCCTTTGGCATCTCCATGGCTCCAAGAGTTTTCACAAAGATTATCCTGGAGGTCACAGCGCATCTAAGGGAGAAAGATATCTTAGTCATCCCTTACCTGGACGACATTTTAGTGGTGGGCAGATCAAAACAGCTCTGCGCACTGGCTCTGGCAGAAGTCATGGCCAGTCTAAATGGCCTGGGGTGGATGTTAAACTTAGAAAAATCGAGACTAGAACCAAAAAAGGTTCAGTCATTCCTGGGTCTCATTTTGGACTTGGAAAACCAGACATGTTTTCTGCCAGAGGACAAGAAACTGAAGATCAGCTCCCTCATATCACACGTAATCAACAATCCATCCATGACATTGAGGAATGCAATGTCTCTATTGGGCACAATGACATCTTGTATCCCAGCCGTTCAGTGGGCCCAGTTCCATACCAGACGTCTTCAGCAGGAGATCCTGACAGCAGACAGACGGCTCAGAGGTCGCCTGGATGAAAGAATATCCCTTTCTAGTTTAGTAATTAACTCGTTGGAGTGGTGGATGAATCTGGAAAATCTATCTCTGGGGGTTCCTTGGTCTTTCCAGGTGTCGGATACGATTACGACAGACGCAAGTGCAGAAGGCTGGGGAGCTCACCTGAGAGATCATTCAATACAAGGCCTCTGGTCGGACAGCGAGACGGGTCTCTCCTCCAACATGAGGGAGCTGTTGGCAGTCAGAAATGCGTTAGTAGAGTTCAGTTCTCTTCTTCAGGGTCATCACATCCGGATAATGTCGGACAACCGAACGACAGTCGCCTACATTAATCATCAGGGGGGTACCAGATCCCTCCCTCTGATGTTAGTAGCGGACCAGATCCTTCGCTTTGCGGAGAGTCATCTATTTACGCTCTCGGTGCTGCGTATAAGAGGAGAGGAGAATGTAAAAGCCGATTTTCTACGTCGACACATCTTGAGACAAGGAGAATGGGAATTGAATCCAGCGGTATTCCAGCAGATTGTCTGCAGATGGGGACAACCTCAGATAGATCTGTTTGCGAACAAACACAATCGGAAGACCAAAATCTTTTGCTCCCTGAATCCAAAGGAAATGCCGTTTGCGGTAGACGCGCTGCAAATTCCTTGGGACTTTACCCTGGCCTATGCCTTTCCCCCTCTAATGCTGATCCCTACTATCCTGAGAAAGATCCGAGAAGAACAGGCGAGGGTTATATTGATCACCCCGTTTTGGCCCAAGAGACCATGGTTCACTTGGATGATGAGGATGTCCCAGGTGGATCCATGGGTTCTTCCGGACACCCCAGATCTCCTCAGGCAGGGCCCAGTCTTCCATCCCCAAAGATCGGGCCTGCATTTGACGGCCTGGATTTTGAAAGGTCACTACTAACGCAGGAGGGGTTCTCTCCAGGTCTAGTTACTACTCTACTGGCGAGTAGGAAGCCAGTGACTACTAGGATCTATGGCAGAACCTGGGCTAAGTTTCTGTCTACCTTGGGCCAGACCGCCAAAGGGAGGTTTCCTATTGGGGCCATCCTGGAATTCCTTCAGAAAGGCTTAACCATGGGGTTAGCCACCAGTACCCTTAAGGTACAAGTATCAGCTCTGGGGGCACTATATAATTACGATTTAGCAACGAATAGGTGGATCATCAGATTCATTAAAGCTTGCAGTAGATCTAGACCTATACCTACTCCAAGGATGCCTCCTTGGGACCTTAATCAGGTTATAGAAGCACTAACCAAGTCCCCCTTTGAGCCATTAGAGAAAGCTTCGGAGAAATTCTCACCTTAAAAACAGCCATGCTGGTAGCTCTAACTTCAGCTCGTAGGGTTAGTGATCTGCACGCGCTGTCAGTTAACCATCCGTTCACGCAAGTGTGTATGGATATAGTAATCTTAAGACCAGACCTGGCCTATCTTCCAAAAGTGGCCTCCAAATTCTATAGGACACAAGTAATTACTCTCCCTTCCTTCTATCCTGACCCTAGGGATTTGGAGGAACAAAAACTTCACACTCTAGATGTTAAGAGGGTATTAGCCCAGTATTTGGCCTGGAGAAAAAGTGACGCCTTATTCATTTCATTTCAGGGGGCTAGGAAAGAGCTTAAGGTTACAAGGGGGACCATAGCTAGGTTGGTCAGGGACACCATTGGCTTAGCATACTCTTCTAGCAATCTGCCAGTTCCTGAGAACCTGAAGGCCCACTCCACCAGAGCTGTAGCTGCTTCCTGGGCGGAGAAAGCGGATGTGCCCATCAACATCATATGTAAGGCGGCAACTTGGTCACCCCCTGCTACATTTTACAAACATTACCGTCTTGACCTTTCCTCTTCTACTGATCTGTCCTTTGGGAGGAAGGTGTTGCAAGCCGTGATCCCTCCCTCTGGTGTCTTATCTCTCTAAATCTCTCAGGTGGTGCTGTCATGGGAGAAGGGGAAAAGATCCTAATTACTTACCGGTAACGGGATTTTACAGAGCCCATGTCAGCACCCTATTAATTCCCTCCCCTTTATCACTTACGGTGTGCATTTCTTAGGGTGTTTTATTAAGAAATGTTTAGGTGGCAGTTATGTACTAACCTATTTTTTGGAGGACCTCTCATGCTCTGAAACAAAAACTGATGTGGAAGAGAGGTACCGCCTTTTTATTCAGTAGGTTCCTGTCCTTGGTCGGCGGATACCCTCTCTCAGGTGGTGCTGTCATGGGCTCTGTAAAATCCCGTTACCGGTCAGTAACTAGGATCTTTCTTAGCTTACTGCCTCTGCACCTTTGTTGTCGTAATTGATGGGGGGGGGGGGTCTCATCAGCCATCATTTCAAATGTTTATCAAAATATTAGCTACCATTTAATGAGCTGTAGGCCTTTCTGAGAAGCTCATGTTTAAGGCAGGTTTCAGTTCCTGTAAAAATAAAAGAATATCTATTTCTGCAAAGTAGATTAGAAATAACGATGTGTCACTTACTGGGCTGCTTGCTGTAGTTTTGATCAAACACTGTGTTATCAGCAGGAGATTGCTATTAATCATTGAGGCGCAACCTGCTTCAAGTTAGCCTCAGATTTGTACCTCCTGCCTGCAGTGGCCAGCTCTTCTGTTCTTAGCTTCTATTTTTTTGGGCTGTTTCTGAAATAAAAGGTAAGTCTCTTATGAACCACTGGAATACTTTCATTTCAGTTTCCTAATTCAGGAGCAATCAGGTAGGACAAGACAGAATAAAGTAACATTGTACTGTCTACCAGGGAATGAGAACTATCCTATCTCATGGGATTCGGATTTACAGCAAAGAGCTTGTGAAGAAAAGTTCATTCAAGTCAACAAATGTTCTGTCCTCTTGGTGTTGAAAAAGCAAGGTCATGGGCGATACTATGCAAGGATGCTCATGAAATTGATATTCTTGTAACCATATACAAGACACAGACAGAAGCACAGCTTACTCTACTATCTACTGTCTGTTGTCTAGTCCAACAGAGCTTTGCATAGGATTTATGTTGTCTTTCTGTTTGCTAGCCAAGTTTTTGATATTTGAAGATGTATATAGGAACAATACTGTAAATCTGATAATCTGCTTTCAAATCAACGTTAATCCCATTGTCAACATGACAGAAGGATAGAATCTCTGTAATATGGTTCTTTTACACCACAGAAAACTAGCATGAAGAATAGCTTAAAGACCAAAAGCTGTAAAATGTCACACGTTTATTTAAGATGTTCTTATGCTTACACTATTTCACTTAATATGACTAATTTCTACATATGTTGCAATATTACTGGAAACATTGGTTCCTTAGATAAAAGGTTCTGAATATAGAGCTAATTTTATAGGATGTTATAAGATTATTTTTATTTTTTAAGGGGGGAGCGCTTATTTTAAAAAGGATCTGATCCGATAGTTGAAACCCCTTTATGGCTTGGAGGATGCAGTCCATTCACCTCCATGTATGGCAATTCAGTGCTTCCTGGGATTTGCCAACTACTACTGCCAGTTTATTCCTCATTTCTCCTCTCTAACCTATTCCATTTCGGTACTGATCAGTAAGGGTGTCGATCCAAAGGACTCCAGAGGGTGAGAACGCTTTTCTGACCCTTCAGCAGGCCTTCGTTGCTGCTCCTGTACTTCATAGGCCCAAAATCAATAAACAGAGTTACTAGCGATTAAGATGGCTCTAGGAGACTGGCATTACCTTCTCGAAGGGGCAGTTCATCCGTTCATCATATACACCGACCATAAGAACTTGGCTTACTTGCAGTCAGCACAAAGGCTGAATCTGCGTCAATCTAGGTGGTCGCTGTTCTTTGCCCACTTTGACCTCATCTTGCATTTCTGGCCAGCTGACAAAAACGTCAAGGCGGATGCCCTTTCTAGGTACATCATGCCCACCAACCATGAAGAGGAGCCCCAACTTATCATCAAGCCTTCCAAGATGGTCACAGTGGCTCCTGTCAACTTGTCTCAGATTCCTCCAGGAAAGACTTTAGTCTCTGAATCTGATAAGCGAGTTCTGCCGTGGGTGCACTCATCTAAGTTGGCAGGTCATGCCAGGCAGAAGAAGACTATGCAACTCATTTCTCGACATTATTGGTGGCCTACGATGAGCTAGGATATTCTGAAGTATGTTTCTGCCTGTCCCTCCTGGGCTCGAAACAAGACTCTTAATCATCTACCGTCCGGGTGGCTGCTACCGCTTCCTGTTCCCTCAGCTCCCTGGCAGCATATCGCAGTGGACTTCACTACGGACCTCCCTGTCTCATGGTAGACCGTTTCTCAAAGAAGGCTCAATTCATTGCCTGGTCTCCCATCTGCTGCCGAGCTCACTGAGAGATTTATACAGCACATTTTCCATCTTCATGGGTTTCCACTCCACATTGTGTCCGACAGGAGCGTCTAGTTTACATCCAAGTTCTGGAGAGCTATCTGTAAACTTTTGAATGTGGTCTTGGACTTTTCTTCTGCGTACCATCCTCAGTCCAATGATCAAGTGGAGCAAGTCAATCTGTCTAACTTCCTGCGGCATTTCACAGCATGTGCATCACGACGACTTGGTCAAGCTGTTACCTTGTGCGGATTTTTCATATAATAATCATGTCAGCGAGTCATCGTCGAAGTCACCATTTTTTATCATTTATGGTCACCAGCCTGGTATTCCCCTTATGGTGTCGACCGCTTCTGGCATTCCTGCAGCTGATGCTCTCACTGAAGAATTTTCCAGGATCTGGAGGGATACCAAAGCCACTCTGGAGAGGTTGCCCGAACGGATGAAAAAGCATGCCGACAAGAGACGTCTGGATCCACCGACCTTCCAGCTTGGAGATAAGGTGTGGCTCTTGTCAAAATATATCCAGCTGAAGATGCCATCTTACAAGTTGGGTCCCTGCTTCATCTGTCTGTTCAAGGTCCTAAAGCAGATCAATATGGTATCTTACAAATTGAAGCTCCGAGCTTCATTACATGTGCCCAACTCCTTCCGTGTATCTCTCTTCAAGCCTGTCATCTTAAGTACCTACTTTGAGGATCCGGGTACCACTCCTGCACCAGTCAGCACTGAAGATGTCTTCAAGGTTTAGAACATTTTGGCCATGAAAAAGGTGAGAGGGAGGACCTGTTTTCTTGTGGATTGGAAGGGGTCTGGTCCCGGAGAGAGGTAATGGGACCCCAAGGAGAACATCCATGCACCACTTCTTCTGGAGAGATTCCTGGCAGGCTTGAAGAAGAGGGGGCATTAGTGAGGGTACTGTAACACCTGTGTCGGCATCTCTGCAGAGACACCGAGATACTCGCCGCCCCAGCTGATCTCCTGCTTCCGCCGCGGCTCCTGTGCATCAGGGTCAGCGTGTGCCTCACAGGTCCTCTGACAGCACGCTTAGGGCACACGCATGCACTTCCTGTATTTTAAAGAGACAATGCGAGCACTCCTATTGTGCCCCCTGCCTATAGCTGGGAGGCACTTATAATTTAAGGCATCTCCACCTATTGGGAGGTGCTTGAGCAGCAATTGTAGCTAGTCTGTCTGCAAGCTGCTAACTTGTTATCAGGTCCCTGTACCAGTTCAGTTAAACCTGTACCAGTACCAGTTCTGCTTTCCGGTATCCGTCTTCTCTGAGACAATCGTGAAACCACTCCGGTGGTACCTGAACCTGAAACCGTTCCCGTGGTAACTGAACCCGAAACCGCTCTGGTGGTATGTTAACCGGTCCCTGCACTTAAGACCAGTATCTGGTCCAACCTTGGTCTCTGAGTTCGTGCTTCCTGTCCTGACCCTTGGGGTCAGCTGCTGTGGTATCGGAGTCTGTCCTGGAGTAGCACCTAGCGTCCACCTGTGGCACAAGTCAAACCACACCATCAGGGGCTCTAGTGAAAACCCAGGTGTTCGCCTAGTTATGCCCCTCCAGGCTCTCCAGGGTGAGGATGTACTTTGTAGGTGGAGTTAGCGTGCAATGTACTCCCTTCCCACATATGAAGAAAGCAGCGGAAGCCCCAGCCCTCCCAGTGATGTCTATGCCCCCGGCCCTCCCCAGTGATGTTTATGCCCCTCAGCAATCTCTAGTGATGTATTTTTCTCCCAGCCCTCCCCAGTGATGTCTATGATCCCACATCCCTCCCCAGTGATGTCTATGCCCCCCAGCCCTTTTCAGTGATGCATATGACCACAGGGTCTCCTATGATGTATATTCCCCAAGCATCTCCTGAAATGTATCTACAGCAGTCCCAGCGTCTCCTGTGTGATGTATATGTGGCGCCCCTGAGGTTCGGTCGCCACAGAGGTATTGCATCTCACCCAGAGGTGTGGTATCTCACTCTCAGGTAAGGAAGGAGTACAGCTCAGGACCCTAACACCTGCATTCACTACACCACATTTCCGGGGGACAGGGCGAGATTGCTCCTACGGGATAGCACAGTCCCTGGTCCCTGTCTGGAGTGGGGGGAACCACCTAGAGAGGGGGAACCAGGTAGTGGGGGTGGGTGGAGGACGTAGATCCTGGGAGCACTTAGAGAAGGAGGTATAAAAGCAGGACACCATCTTAGTTCAGTTCAGAGTTCCAGTCAGACAGACTGAGGTGAAGCCAGGAGCAGGGGCTCCGTAGGAGCTCTGCTCCAGAGGCAGGCCTAGTCAGGAGGCCTGAGCCTGGAAGGAGAGAAGTGAAGAGGAGAGGGAGCAGGGTGGCTCCAGGAACGAGAAGAGAAGGGACCCCAGGGGTACGGGCCGTGCAGCAGCCACCCATACGCCCGCCGCTACGAGGAGGAAGGGGAGTCAGGCCAAAGAAGGGGAACCGGGTCCCCCAACCAGCAGAGACTACAGGGCTCAACTGGGAACTGGAGGCTGCAGCACTTTAAGTACAGCAGGCCATAAGTCCACACCAGCCACCAAGAAGGTAGCCGCATAGGACCCAGGGGACGGAACAGACGTCGCCCGCCAAGGCCCGAGGGTACCGGATAGAAGTGGCGCTGGGTGTGAGGTGCAGGGAGAAGGCCAGAGGAAGGTACACAGAAAGGGGTCCTGTTAAGTGCTCTGGAAATACCTGAGGGTGGACTGAGCCCCTCACTGAGTACGCACAGCACGACGTGGGGAGTTACCTTGACGTCTGTAACTTGGAAGTTGACACAAACGTGAGTAAAGACCCTGGGACGGCACTATACGGACTCTGTGGTTATTTCTGCACTGTGACACCCTGCACAACCACCATCATCCACACACACTGCCCTGAAGCAACACTCTTCCTGTGGGGAGTTATACTACCCTTGCTGCCAAACCAACAGCTTCAGAGGACGGTTCCGCAGCGGCGGTCTCTATTGACTGCATTCCACAGGTGGCGTTGTCGGACATTATACCCTATATACACCTAAATACGCCTTGGATTGACCGCCCTGGGTCACGGACCGGGTCACCGCCACAGTGGCTACAACCCCCAGCATCCACAGGCCCGGCTCTGGGTACCCCACGGCCCAGGGGGTGCGTCATATACAACAGTCTTATTTTTTTTGTTAAGAAGTTAGAAGGGTTAAAAGTTTATCATCAATTTCTAATTTTTCCAACAAAATTTACAAAACCAATTTTTTTAGGGACCGCATCACATTTTGAAGTGGCTTTGAGGGGCCTATATGACAAAATACCCCAAAGTGACACCACTACACCCCTCAAAGTGCTCAAAACCACATTCAGGAACATTATTAACCCTTCGGGTGCTTCACAGGAATTAAAGCAATATGGAAGGAAAAAATGTTGCTTTAGCCCCAAACTTTTCATCTTCAGTGACAGAAGAAATTGCACAACAAATTGTTTGGTCTATTTTCTCCTGAGTACACAAATACCCCATATGTAGTGGAAAACTAGTGTTTGGGCACCCAGCAGGGCTTGGTAGGGTAGGAGCACCATTTGACTTTTTAGAGTGCAAACTTGGCTGGCATAGATGGTGCACGCCATGTCACATTTGCAGAGCCCCTGATGTCCTAAACAGTGGAAACTAAACATGCACGTCAAAGGTGGTGAGGGGGTTAAGCTGAGCTCATGGCGTCGATCGTGTGGCCACTGCACCTGTGGTCACATGATCGCCATGACGTAAGTTTACGTCATTTTGCAGGAACCCCTACCTGATCATGACGTAAACTTAAGTCTGATGTCGTGAAGGGGTTAACCTGAATACTGAGGTTTTAGCATAGAAAAAACAACTCATACATAAACATCTGGTCAGCATCAGAACGCTGCGTGCGCTTGCAAGAAGAAATTAAAGGGCCTGTGCGAGCACTGCAGTCCCCGGAAATGTGCCCAGGAGCCGAAGAAAAAGTAATAGTGCTGGGAAGACGGTGCATGTGCCCACAGAGAGGGCTCTGAGTGCCCCCACTGGCCTGTGTGCCATAGGTTTGCCACCACTGCCCTAGAATATTCAAACCAGTGATGATCCGATTGCTTATTCTAAACTATAGTGAAATTGCTGTTATCCTATGGCTGAACTTCATATTAGGACTTAGGATGACTAAAATGGCAGTTACTTTGGCCTTTAGCAGGCCCTGGCTGCCATGGTGACCCATTGGCTTTCCTTGATCATGTTGCAGAGTTGATGGCAGTGCGCACACACGCACCGACAATGGCATTATTTAATTGCAACGGTCAAAGATTGACAGTGAAATTGAAATGGTTAAACTGTAGTGATTGGAGCTTTCTGGTCACTTACAGGCAGATGCTGGCTCCGCTCTTGAGCTGTCTTCTTACAACGCTTTGTGACATATGATGAAAATGTACATCAAATTCTTAAGGGGTTAAACCAGAGCTTTATCCAACACGACACTTTTCAGTACTGCTGTATTGCAAAAAGCTGGAGCCTAGTCTTTTTAAAACATAGGACATTCTCATGGATTGGTAACATTGAACTCCATTATGTACCATATATTGTTATATACAATATTCTTCAACAGTGATTCACTCCAGATCATATGTGTGCCAAAACATGGATATGTTAAAGCTGTTTACCATCCCTGATATCTTTAAAAAAGAAGCATACAGGTTGTAAAAAATAAATCATATCTTACAAATAGTGTTGAGCGAATTTGTTCGGCATTTCAAATTCGGGTTTGGGGTTCCGGCTTGTTCGCGCTAAAAAAAATTGTCTCCGCCCATGAACATCCCTGATTTGCCACACTGTCATCTGGTTGATAACATCTGCGTGACAGGGTGGCAAATCAGGGATGTTCATGGGCGGAGCCGATTTTTTTGGCACGAACAAACCTGAACCCCGAACACGAACCCAAATTTGAAACGCTCAACACTACTTACAAATTCTCTGCTGCTGCTCTTCCACTGCTGCCCGATCAATCGCAGGTTTCCCGCCAAAATGGACTACAGTCAGTCACTGGCCACAGCAGTGACCAAGCCATTTCTGCTGAGGCCTGCGATTGGCTGCAGCACCCACATGTCCGTTCAGCTGAACAGCCAGTCACACATCTTGTTCTGGCCGGCATGAGATCAGGCAGTGGTGGAAGAGGAGCTGCAAGATCAGAGAGGTCAAGTAAAAGCTCTTTAATGAGTTCAAATATTTAGTCTGCAGGAAACTACTCTCCCTAAAAGAACAATCTGCAGTTTTATTACTTTTACCACCATCTGCTCTAATTTTTGCCCGAATTTCTTGGTCTTGCAGCTCCTACCACTAGGACAACCATTCAAGAACACAAAAGAACATTAGTAAACTCGGCCCAATAACCCTGACCTAAAGGGTGACGCTCATAAGTCATTCTTGTAAAATGATCTGTATTGTATTTGTTCTGCAGTTCAGTAACATTTATTATTTCTTACCACTGTGTACTCTACATTTGGTCTTACTTAGAACAAATTAAAAAAGAATAGCCAAAAAGGTTAGTATAAAGATATTTTATTAGAATAATTAGAGTAAATAAAAGTTATAATGAGCAACACTAATACATCAGTACAGCAGGAGGGGATGAAATATACCACATAATATTGAATTCAGATATCCAATAGCTAGCGCACAAATAGCAACTAGGGGGTACAGAGTAAATACAAATGTACAATGGTATATAGCAATCTCCTTAGACCGACCCACCCAGGTGATGTTTTATGGGCCAACAGAATCAAATAATGAATAGAATCTGTTAATAAAAGTTACCTGTAGCCATCTCCTCCTGCTGGACTGACGCAAGGTCCCAACACGTGTTTCAGCGTTAAAGCCTTCGTCAGGGGGCGTGGCGTCAGACCAGCAGGAGGCACCTAATATATCACTCCCAGCCAATGCCAGGTTGCCACGTAAGGGGATAATTATAGTCCATGTTGGCGCAGACAACATTACGGCACCCATCTGGCCCACCCCCCTGCCACGTCATCCGAAAGGGCCGGACCGGGTGACACGAGCGCGACACAGACCACGTGACAAAACATGTGATTGGAGTCCGGTCACGTGACCCGGCACGGCCTCGGATAAAGACAGGGCGAGTAGCAGAACCTGCGGGTTCGGTGTGCCCATGCGCACGGACTCAATAACCCGGCAAGAATGCTGAGGAGCAGAGGACAAATATAAACCAGAGATGAAACATGGGAAGTACGTATGACAAGAGGATTATGTCACTCCAAATATATCTAGTACAAAAGGGGCTAAGCTGGATTTGGTGGATACAAATAATATAATAAAGTGAAGAAGTGCAACATACAATCAATAAATAAGATTTATAAAATATGCAAAATAAACAAAATGTCATAAAGGACAATTAAAGTGAACTTGTGCAATAGATAAAGGAGCATAAATCAATAAAATACAAAGTGCATAAGCTGCTATATCTCATGTGCAATCAGTGTAAAGGAAAATTAAACCCATAATAAAAAACAAGTTTTTATGTTAAAATTAGATACAAAGTGACAGTGCAAAATGTCATAAAATTACAGTACAATAATGATTACATAAAGTGCAAATAGTTCACATAGGTTGTAGAGAGCACACTTGTGACTCATTCCACGAATTCTGCGTAATCCAAACTGAAATACACAAAGGAATTTTTTAGAAAAAAAGAAAGATCAAAAATACAATATATAATAGAAAAAAGAATATAATCCATAAATGACACAATCCACATACATCCATACATATACATATAGATAGATGTGCCTCTCAGGCTGAATCTTAAAAATGTATTAATATATAAAACCAATTAAAATCAAGGAAATAAATAACCAGATCATAAATTCATTAATACACATATTATAGGAATGGTGCAAAACTGTAGACCTTATTTAAACCCCTAGGGTACACTGTATTCAATGCCCAAATCCATTTACATTCCTGCTGGGGGAGGCGTTGTGCAATATTGCCTCCACGTCAATTAGATAAAATCATCTTAGGCTATGTGCCCACGATGCAGAAATGCTCTGGATTTTTCCTGAGCGTTTCTGCATCTCCCTGGCAGAAAAAATGCATGCGGATTGTACATGCGGATTGTACATGCGATTTTCCTGCCAGGGACATGCGGATATGAAGAGTTCTTCACATGCATTTCCGCATGCGGGTTGTCAAGCGCTTTCCAAGCGATTTTAGCATCACTTGGAAAGTGCTTGACAACTTGGTCACACTATATAAATCCATGCAACCGGCATGGATTTATATAGTGTGACCCGAGAGAATGGTTAAAAATAAAAAAATAAATCTATACTTACCTTCTGATGGCCCCCGCAGTCTTGATTCTATCCGTCCTGGCTGCCGGCAGATTGCGGTACACTGAAGGACCTGCCGACGTCAGCGTCGCGTGACTCGTTACATGACTAAATGACGTCAGCGCAGGTCCTTCAGTCCACCGCGATCTGCCGGCAAGCGAAGACAAGGAGACCAGGGGCCATCAGAAGGTAAATATAATGTTTATTTTTTATTTTATTCTTTTTTTTTACAGGTTCTATGGTACCCGGGTCCGGATGAGAGTCTCCTCTCCTCTAGACCCAGGTACCATCCGCACATTGAAACACTTGGATTCCGCATGTACAGATGCAGTGATGTATAATCTATGCGTTCCAATGCAAGTCAATGGCGGCGAAAACGCAGTGCTTCTGCAAAATAATTGGTAGTGCTTCGTTTTTTTCCGCAATGATAACCCGCAGCGGAAATTTCCGCAGCATGAACACCGCACATGCAGATTATCATTAGGGAACATGGCAGGCCTTCTACCAAGCGTTTTTTAAGCGTTTCTGTAGCGGAATTGCCGCTGCAAAAACGTTTAAAAAATGCATCGTGGGCACACAGCCTTACTTTTAGGAGTGGCATCACAGCTATGGTAATGTTTGAAATGCTTAGATATTGACTTAAGCTGATCAGAATTGTCCTCATCCTGGGCCGCTAGAATGTCACAAATATGTTCGCGTGCTCGAACTTTAACTCACGAGTTGTGAGTTCCACATACACCATAGGGCATGGACATTTAGCATAATATACAACAACATGTGTAGTGCAAGTGATGTTGTGGGTAATGGTGTATATTTTTGTTCCGTCAGAGTTTGAGAAATTTGTTACAGGCTTTATATTAGGGCAGGCAACACAATTTCCGCATGGCATACAGCCCCATTTCGGGCATGGAGCAGAAAAGGTAAGTCGGTTCACAGTAGTGATCTTAATGATTTTCAGAATAATCAAATTTATCGGTGGCGTAGAAATCCGGTGTCATCGTTTTCTAGAAATAGATCAGTGTCCATATCTTCCATTTCATCTGGAAACATCTCGGACACCACTCAACAGATTAGAATATCACGACCTGTCAAAGTGGACTAATAGATAATCATTCAACAAGCGAAAACAAATTGATGGTGAATCATCAACGGATACTCTAAAGGTAATACATTTATCAGATAATAATTTATCTACCACAGATATTGCAGAGTTTTCAAGGGGACTAACTTTTTCTCCCTGTTCCCGCTTTGTTGCATTCACAGCGATGAAGGACCTAAACATCTTCGCCAGATCTCTCATTTTCAAGAGGTGGTTTCATGATGAGGAATCTAAGAAAAAAATCCCTACTGATGCAGAGTAATGAATAATGAGTAAGGTAACATCCTTTGATCATTCTAGCACACCATGAAAAGTAAGTAACATAATTATCAGATTTCATCTTTCTCATGTTTCACATTGATTTCACACTTTCCTCTTCATTCTTGTGTTTGCTTAGTATTGGATGTATACCTAAACAGCAAATGGTATAAATTGACCAAATCTTCAGTGTTTCCACAAAGTTCATTTACCTGCATTCATACTGAAGATACACTTGCAAGAAGCGCAGAAATGAAGACCTTGTGTCTTCTCCTGGTGATTGCAGCTTCATGTTGCTTTGGTAAGTGCCACTGATTGTGTTACTATTACACTAGTAAGTTTTATTTTGGAAGCCACTTTATATCATTGTTAGGTCTAACATTTTGCTGATTGATATTATATATTTTTCCTTTTGTTTTGCAAATATAGCTTCATATTTTTTTTATACAGAATTCCAAATGGCCTATATAGATTTCAGAGTTAAATGTTAAATGCTGGCTGTCTGCAACCACCAGTAGGGGGAGCTTAGGAGAAGGCTAAAGACTTGTTTAAAGAGATTGTCTCATGAAGTCAAGCCCCATGAATACGCCCAACTAAGGTATATGGACGTCATAAAGTGGAAATCCCCACTCTCCTCTATGAGCCAAAAAAAAGAAACTCTATAACAGTGGCTCCTGTTGTGGAAGATTCAAGCTGTCTTTCTAATACAAGAATAACTAGTTTCCTGAATGGCTACCACATAAAACTACATTCTCCATTGATAGCGTCCTTTCTATCAGTCACCTGATGTCTGAAGTCAGTGATTGGAGTCGGGTAACTGATAAATAATTAGGACTGTATATACTTGCAGTGGTGAGAGTACCAAGGGCTAAGTTACACTAATTTCTTTACTTTATAAAGATTTCTTTCTTCTGGCCAGCATTCGAAAACCTCTTTAGCTGACAGTAAAATGTCATATACTGATATAGTCTCCAAAAAAAGATGGACAGCTCCTTTCCCCAGAGATAAAGGAGTGACAGGGAAGATGCATTCCGAGCCTTATTGTGGCTCCCGAAATACAGCAGAGCTATAACTAAATCCTCTGCTGATGCTGTACCAGTCTACACAGCAAAGCTGACAACTGAACAGCTGAAAACAGATGTCAGACAATTGTGCCAGCTCTAATGGCCAATGTAAAGTCTGGAATATGGATAGTCACGCTAATAAATAACGCAAACTCAAAATTAAGAAAACCGCTTTAAAAATATATTCATAATATAAACCCAACTAAAAAATCATAAAGAGGTTTTTCCCATCTAGGATATATATGCCATATAATATTCTAGAGGGGACACTCCCTTTTCCCTTTAAAATGTTAATAATGACTTTTCACTAAGATTCTTTAAACTAAAATTGAAATAAGAATATGAACAAATATTATCACAGAGGTAACTAACGGTATTTTATATGTTTCAGCTCCTGCCACGTCATTTGCTATTAGAGATAACCAAGATGAAAATGGCTCTCTAGCAAGTCGAAGCTGCTTGCAGAAAGCAAACGTAAGTATAAGACAAAGTATATCAGCAAAGGCCTAGAAAAAAGAAAGAAAACTATTAGAGATTATTATTTCCTAAATTTGAGTAGATAAAATAACATTTGGAATGTAGTAACGTGGTTTTGGTTCCCGGCATTTATTTAAATGTGTGTCTGCCTTTGCTCTCGTAGCACTTAGACAATAGGTAGGGGTGTCTGAAGCAGACCACAGCCATCATCGCTATTTTCCCAGACTTTTGATATAGGAAGACTCTTTATATGTGTTTGAACATTTTTAAAAAATTACTGATTTCCTTTATTTTAGAGTGAAGATATGGTAAAATTTTGTTGCGCATATAAGAAATATAAGGTAAAAAGAATTCTAATATGGCCATTTACTGTGTATTCAGACTATCTTTCATAGTGATTTATTTATATACCTAATGAATGTGATATATCTGCTTATTAGAATAATGAACCAGAACTAAAGAAAGCAAAAAAAGAATTTGAGGTAAGCAACATATACTATTGTTATTATTGTCCTCATTTCAATGAGTCCACATCCTGCATGGACTTTGTCGGTATTCTCATTGCTCTGCATTGTAAGCAACAACCTTTAGTTTAGTAAATGACTCTTCTTTATCAAAGAAATCTACAATATTTCATCATTCTATTCAAAGGCCTCTTCAAAATGATAATAGTATGCATGCTGCAGGTGCCTTTCATATATACGCCATACAGTGCTTACTGCACATGCCTGCCGCATACGCCCCATACAGTGCCAGCTGCAGATGTCCTACCAAGTGCCTGCCGCAGATGCCTCAATATATTGCCTGCTCCATCTGTTGCCATACAGTACCGGCCTCATAGTCCACCCTATAGTGCCAGACACAAATGCGCACTTATCATCCGTAAATCACCTCATTGCTATTTGGCTATCATACACTGCTCAAAAAAATAAATGGAACACTTAAACAACAGAATATAACTACAAGTGAATCAAACTTCTGTGAAATCAAACTGTCCACTGATTGACAATCAATTTCACATGCTGTTGTGCAAATGTAATAGACAATAGATGGAAATTATTGGCAATTATCAAGACACCCTCAATAAAGGAGTGGTTCTGCAGGTGGGGACCACAGACCACATCTCAGTACCAATGCTTTCTGGCTGATGTTTTGGTCACTTTTGAATGTTGGTTGTGTTTTCACACTCGTGGTAGCATAAGACTTACTCTATAACCCACAGAAGTTGCTCAGGTAGTGCAGTTCATCCAGGATGGCACATCAATGCGAGCTGTGGCAAGAAGGTTTGCTGTGTCTGTCAGTGTAGTGTCCAGAGGCTGGAGGCGCTACCAGGAGACAGGCCAGTACACCAGGAGACGTGGAGGGGGCCGTAGGAGGGCAACAACCCAGCAGCGTGACCACTACCTCCGCCTTTGTGCAAGGAGGAACAGGAGGAGCACTGCCAGAGCCCTGCAAAATGACCTCCAGCAGGCCACAAATGTGCATGTGTCTGCACAAACAGTTAGAAACCGACTCCATGAGGGTGGTATGAGGGCCCGACGTCCACAGATGGGGGTTGTGCTCACAGCCCAACACCGTGCTGGACGCGTTGCATTTGCCACAGAACACCAGGATTGGCAAAGTCGCCACTGGCGCCCTGTGCTCTTCACAGATGAAAGCAGGTTCACACTGAGCACATGTGACAGACGTGACAGAGTCTGGAGACGCCGTGGAGAGTGATCTGCTGCCTGCAACATCCTTCAGCATGACCGGTTTGGCAGTGGGACAGTAATGGTGTGAGGTGGCATTTCTTTGGAGGGCCGCACAGCCCTCCATGTGCTCACCAGAGGTAGCCTGACTGCCATTAGGTACCGAGATGAGATCCTCAGACCCCTTGTGAGACCATATGCTGGTGTGGTTGGCCCTGGATTCCTCCTAATGCAGGACAATGCCAGACCTCATATCGCTGGAGTGTGTCAGCAGTTCCTGCAAGATGAAGGCTTTGAAGCTATGGACTGGTCCACCCGTTCCCCAGACCTGAATCCGATTGAGCACATCTGGGATATCATGTCTCGCTCCATCCACCACAGACTGTCCAGGAGTTGGCGGATGCTTTAGTCCAGGTCTGGGAGGAGATCTCACAGGAGACCATCCGCAACCTCATCTGGAGCATGCCCAGGCGTTGTAGGGAGGTCATACAGGCACGTGGAGGCCACACACAATACTGAGCCTCATTTTGACTTGTTTTAAGGACATTACATCAAAGTTGGATCAGCCTGTAGTGTGTTTTTCCACTTTAGTTTTGGGGGTGACTCCAAATCCAGGCCTCCATTGGTTAATAAATTTGATTTCCATTGATGGTTTTTGTGTGATTTTCTTGTCAGCACATTCATCTTTGTACAGAACAAAGTATTCAATGAGAATATTTCATTCATTCAGATCTAGGATGTGTTATTTGAGTGTTCCCTGTATTTTTTGAGCAGTGTATAATTTACAACAAAACACTATAATAAATGTTGATATTACTTTTTGATAGCAGCAGTTTCCTCTCTTTTTTATTTTACTTACCAGGATCATCATTTACAGTAATGTTTTCCATTATCACCTAGGATGTCACCGGCTGCACCATGTTTGGATCAGATCAAAATCCAGTAAGAATTTGTTTCCTCATTTTAATCTTTTTTTATTTAAAGAAGTTGTCCCATGAACAAAGTACATTTTAATTAATAGATCTTGGAATAATAATAAGTTGCACAATTTGATGTCTAAAAAAATGTTCCTGTGATGAGATAATCTTATAAATGTATCCCTTCTATATATCGTTATTTGCTGTGTCCAACCATGCAGATCTGCTCCAGTTCATGGTCGGCACATATCACAGCTCTTGGCTAGGGAAGGAAGCAGAAGTCACATACGATAAGTGAGTATACAGACAAAACAGCAGTGGCTCACCGATGTTTGTTTGTGTGAGGGAAAACATTTCACTGTCTGTTTGTTTTATCACAGGAGTGTTTCTGCCTTTTGACCAGTGTTAGCTCACCATAAATCAGTGACATATAAGCTCCATGGCTGCTGGAACTCCTACATCACTGACTTGATTAATGGTGATCTCAGAGGGTCCGAGATGAGGCAGAAACACTTGCTCCTGAAATAAAACAGGCAGTGAAATGAGTTACTTGAGAAAGTAATAGTTGCGAGTCCTCATTGTTTTGGTTGTATGCTCACTTATCATAAGTGACTTATACTTCGTTCCCTGGTCAGGAGCTCTGGTATGTGCTGACCATGAACTGGAGCAGTTCTGCATGGTTGAACACAGCAAATAACAATACATAGCTGGGGCACATATAGGATTACATCAGTAGAGGAAAATTTTTTTTAACACCTCCAATTGTGAAACTTATTATTATTCCAAGATCTATTAAAGGGAATCTGTCAGCAAGTTGTAGACAAAGACGCTGAATCCAGCGATGTATCACTCAGTTTACCGGGTGCAGTAGTTCTGACACAATCAGAGGTTTTAGATTTAGCGTGAAGCAGAACTGAGAAATCAAATCCCGCCCACACCAGGCATTCAGTGTACATAGCTATAGACAGTGAGGTGCTTATCACAGAAGGGGGCGGAGTTGGACCAGAAAGCATGACTCTGCTGTGTCCAAGTAATGATCAGCTCCTGGTGCTAAAACAATCATTGCAAGTATATCACAGAGCTTAATAAGAGAGAGATCGAGCATTCTATCTTCAGATTACATAGCAAAAACCTGCTGACAGATTCCCTTTAATTAAAATATATTTTGTTCATGGGACAATCCCTTGAAGTATTTTTACATGTCACTGGGATAATTTATTTGATATATAGAATTCATTAGTCTTACTGAAATCATTAAATCAAGTGCATGAAGCCCAATAAAGTGACTGTTATCTGCTGTCCCTAGGTGCAAGTAGCTGCAGATGAAAATGATGTTCTTAGAAACATTGAACAGCTGATGGTAAAAAATGAAAAAAAATATTTACATTGTATTCTATGTAACATTGCTCAGTAACGTGAAAGCATTGGACACTTTTGAAGTTCATGTCGGTACATAGATTGTGTGTATGATAGAAAATGGGAATCCAGCTAGTTACAGTCAGAGCTGTCATACAGTAATGTAACTATGATCAGTCTTACTGGTGTGTTCATCCCTTTATCAGGACAAATTTACCTACACTAAAAGGAAAAGTATCAGTTCCTATTAAATGACTGCAAAAAGAAGTCTTCAAATAGAACTGTGAAGAATTTATACACAAAGTATATAGAAAATTTTCTAAAAAGTGAATACCCTTTAACTTTGCCATACATTGTGTGCCATGGTTACTGAGCATGAGATGGCCCCCTATATTTATATTGCCAAAGATCCTCACCAATCACTTTAGATAAGTTTCCAAATTTCACCATCAATTTGTATCGAAATGAGAAAAGGGGGAAAAGAAGCTGCCAGACACCTCTTGTGGCAGATTATCTCTCCCAGGAACAAAGGATTGGACATGTTGAAATTAAACATGCCTGATCTTTGTTTCTCTCAACATCTGGTGTCATAGAAGAGGCTGGTGACCCTTATACACATTTAAAAGTTTTTCTTTTTTTGCTATTTATTACAGTATGGGCAAATAGAAAACTGATCTTTTTGTGATTCACTGTGCACGTATTCAGCAAAATGACTGCCAGATGAATGTCATTTTGCTCAACCATAGAAGGCCGGCAAACAGGAAAAAAAAAACTAAAAAAAAAACCTTAATACTTCTCCTACCGCCCTGGTGCTCACTCCCCACTGTTGCACGCGCATCTTCAGCCTTGTCACTATAGGCTAGGACTTACGCCCGTGACCAGGCCATGGGATTACAGTGCGTCGTAGGGTTACAGTGCGCAGGGATGTCTCAGGCCTGGTCATGGATGGAAGCCCCGTTCTAGAGTGAAAACACCAGAGATGCGGGTATATGACATCAGATAGAAGAGACCCCAACAGCAGGCAGTAAGGAGCAGGGCGAGTAGGGAGGTTAACAGTGAGGTGAGTATTATTTTTTTTTCACATTTCACGTTTAGTTTTCTCTTTCCAGACCCCAGAGTATAATAAAGAACATTCAATTTGCAGTGAATAACTTTGCTGCAAATTGAATTTCAATGGAAAATCCACGTAATTGGAATTTGCTCTTTGTTCTCAATCAGTAATCACTAATGACGCATTCCTTTTACAGGAGCAGCGTGGAGTTGATCCCTTCTCAATAGTAGACATTTGTGTGGTGCAGGTAAGTTTCCTAATGTTATAGGTTGAAAATGATAAATGTTCACATACTGTAGTGTAAAGAAAGAAGCCTAGAACAGTATATAAGGTAATATATGCAGTCTACAGGGAGTCATCTGCCTGTGATGTGAGTGGTTTTGCTAAAATATGACCGCTTCCCCAGACATCACTGATTTATTATAACACGATATACAGATACTATATATGTTAAATTCATGGAAACCTGGAACACTTACCAGATGTACAGATCAGGTCCTTATAATATTTTACTGAGGGTCTTCTCTTAGGGGGCTTTGAGTAGGTGGACATTTCCGAAAATGATACACGTCAGAGCGCACGTTCGCCCTGTCTGCATCATTACAGTCTATGGCCCCGTCGGCACATACTCCTGGACCCCGATTTGCGGAGGATTCCGGAGGTTTTCCCCGACAGGGACACAGAACGCAATGTGAAAGCACCCTTAGGTTTCACTGCGAGTGAATGTGAACACAGTAGTGACCGCTTATGTTACCTCTCCAGTGTGCAGTGAATTAAAGTTACATACATCACATCATATAACAAACCCATTAAGCACCATACAATCTCAGCACATGAACCAGTATAACTTGCTTTATGTGTATACGAGCCTGTAGACCTTCTCACCGACCATCCTAAGTTTTAATGTATCAAAAAGATGTGAGTGGTGAATAAATTCTTTTAAGTTAGCGCTAAATTCTCAATTCTGAACTTTAGAACTGAAGCCTTTTACAAATTCTTCTTAGCTCAGTATCAGCACAGAGTTTTCTGCAGCCGCTTACATCCTAAGGGTAATCTGTACATGAGACACTGTACAATAGTCTAATCAGAGAGAAACCAACGGTCCTGTTGATGTACAGGATCTCAGCACTATATTTGGGTCATACTGTAAAAGTAATGTCCAGAAGTAAACATGCCCTTGAAGCTGTTTTAGGAGTCTAAGGATGAAAGCATTGTCTGTATTTTTACATATGGGTAATGGATGATTAATTAAACTGAATGCTGTTCCTACAAGTCTAATATTGTTTTTTTATATATATTGTAGGACAGTGTTGCTGCAGATTTCCCACCAAGTAGTGAAGACGAGACTGGACGAGGGCATAAACGTACAACTCGTCAACTTCCAATATTGCCTGAACTATTAGACCTATTGGGTGGCGATGAAGGGCTTCTTAGCACAATATTGGGTGGTAACAATCCAGGGCTGCTTGATGGACTATTGAATGGTGTCAATCTAGGGCTGCTTGAAGGGCTGCTTAAAGGATTATTAGGTGGTTAGGAGTCAGTGGAGCAAGAAGTGGAGGTGGACGTTCTGGCGGCTTCCTATGAGGACTTGGACTTGGTTAAAAAAGGTAAAAATATGTATGTGTGTTTAATCCTTTACAGCCCACACAATTTTTTGTGTTTTTTGACGTGTTCTGGTCACACAACAGTACCAATTTTACTTGTTGTTATAAATAGTATATATTATGTATGTTGTTTACAAGATTAAAAAAAGGAAAAAACTTCAATTGTAACAATTTAATTGGCGCTGCATTAGTTACTTGGAAGTTCTGATAACGGCATAGTGCAGCCTCCTGGGCTGTATAGACACGGATATTCCCCTCTCAGTCATGAATTGCTGAGATATGAATATCCCTTTTACTACACTTCCATCATGTATAACAAGTGTTGCATTTTGAAAGTTGCAGCTAAGGTTCTGTTCACACTTCTGTTCGGACTTAGCGTTTATCTGTTAAAATTTTACTAATGCGTTGCATCAGCTATGCAAACGGAAGCAGAGAGACCCCCATTAATAATTCTAATGACAACTTGGTATCTGTTTTTTAGAACTAAGAGTCCAGCATGTAGAAGTTTTCTGTCTGTTCTAAAAAACGGAATCCAGACGGACCCCATAATAATTAACAGGGACCCTCTACTTTCATTTGCATCACTGACACAACAGATCACTTATTTAGTTTGTCTGTTTCCAATATTAGGATGCTCAAAAAGGATGCTCATTGAATAGGACTATCCAAATAAACATGCGAACAGGGCCTTAAAGGTGTCGTCCACTACCTAACACCTTTTTTAAATACTATATTCCACAGTGTAAAATAAGATGCTCTACACTCACTTGCTGTACCGGCGCCGCTCCAGCAATATCGGCAGTTTCCTGAGGCTGAGTGAGCCCTGCAACCAATCACAAGCCGCTATTGAGCTGCTCTTCTCTCACCTCCTTTGGACCAATCTTGGACGTGCTGGCAAAGTGTGAGTACTGCAGCACATAAGTGACTGCTGATTGGCTGCAGGGGTCATGTGGCGTAATAATGTCACAGGAGCCTCAGGAAACCCAGTGTCGACATCGCAGGAACGCCGCTGGTACAGGAGGTGAGTGTTGGGCATTCAGATTTTACATTGGGGAATTTAGTATTTTGTAAGCGGTTGTCCAAGTAGTGGACAACCCTTTAAAGGGAAACTGTCACTGGAACAATTGCTATTAACCTGCAGATATGGGGTTAATAGTGTTATTAACCTGCCCGACACCTGCACTTTCCCGAACGCTGCGGGGAGAAAATTAACTTTATTCTCCCCGGCAGCATTTGGTTTCAGTCACGGGGGCTCCGGCACAGGCTCAGTCACTGCTCTCAGTATACAGAGGGGCGTCTGTAACCGCACCCCGGCACTGACTGACAGCCGGCCCCAATGCAGAGCCAGTGCCAGTCAGGACATACATTTGCATACCAAAATATTATAGTTTATGGTATTTTTTACAGTTTACCAAACTATTCCTATTGGCTTCTATAGGACTAATCTACATGAAAATAAAGTGCTTTTGCCATACTTTTTATAAGTTTACATCAAAATAACTATTATTTTTTTAAGGAACCCAAAAGCAAAGCCTGCAACTTTATTCTATAAAACCATAATTTAATGTTATGATAAAATTCATGACATGCCCTTCCATTTTGTTTATGCACTATGCAGTATATTTTTCATTTTTAAATCTGCACCTTAAAGGTAATCTATCACCTGGTTTTTGTTACCCCATAAGAGAGCAGCATAATGTAGGGGCAGAGATCCTTATTCCCAGTGAAATGTCACCTACTGGGCTTGTTCCTGCAGCTTTGATACAATTTTATCCGCAGCAGTTCTATCAGTTCTCTGAATGCTGAGCTCTGTATAATCCCACCCACACCGCTGATTGGCAGCTGTGTGTACACTGTGCATAGGCAGAAAGCTGCAAATCATTGATGGGGGCGGGGTTATACAGATCTCATGAATATGGAGGACTACATGGCAGCAGATTTACTAGTTCTCTATGATAAAACAGTGATTTTATCAAAACTACAGCAAGCAGCCCAGTAAGTGACTCATCACTGGAATCAGTGTATCTGTCTCTACATTATACTGTTGTCATATTAGATGGCAAATAGCTGGTGACAGATTCCCTTTACCTGTATGTCCCATATGTGATATGAAGTTACATTCATCTCGAGTAAATGTACATTTTACTGATTTTAAAAATGATGTCTTTTAAAAAAGTATTTAACATATAACATTAAGTATCAACTTTTTTTCCTTTTGTTTTCCCAGGAAGCCAAGGTCACAATCCAGATGAGTTTGGAATGTAATATGAAGATAAAATCAACCATCTCAATTTATAGTTTAGCGTTGTTGATCAAAAGTCTAATAAATTCATTGAAAATAAGTATTTGTCACAGTTTTTGTCTTGACTGATTAGCTTCACAAATCATACAGTGCCCATATAGTGCTGTTATATGCCCATATGGAGTCAAGAATTGCTAAACAGTGCACAGTGAGTGATATACAGTTAGGTCCATATATATTTGGACAGAGACAACATTTTTCTAATTTTGGTTCTGGACATTACCACATTGAATTTTAAACAAAACAATTCAGATGCAGTTGAAGTTCAGACTTTCAGATTTCATTTGAGGGTATCCACATTAAAATTGGATGAAGGGTTTAGGAGTTTCAGCTCCTTAACATGTGCCACCCTGTTTTTAAAGGGACCAAAAGTAATTGGACAGATTAAATAATTGTAAATAAAATGTTCATTTCTAGTACTTGGTTGAAAACCCTTTGTTGGCAATGACTGCATGAAGTCTTGAACTCATGGACATCACCAGACGCTGTGTTTCCTCCTTTTTGATGCTCTGCCAGGCCTTCACTGCGGTGGTTTTCAGTTGCTGTTTGTTTGTGGGCCTTTCTGTCTGAAGTTTAGTCTTTAACAAGTGAAATGCATGCTCAATTGGGTTGAGATCAGGTGACTGACTTGGCCATTCAAGAATATTCCACTTCTTTGCTTTAATAAACTCCTGGGTTGCTTTGGCTTTATGTTTTGGGTCATTGTCCATCTGTAGTATGAAACAATGACCAATCAGTTTGGCTGCATTTGGCGGGATCTGAGCACACAGTATGGCTCTGAATACATCAGAATTCATTCGGCTGCTTCTGTCCTGTGTCACATCATCAATAAACACTAGTGACCCAGTGCCACTGACAGCCATGCATGCCCAAGCCATCACACTGCCTCCGCGGTGTTTTACAGATGATGTGGTATGCTTTGGATTGTGAGCTGTACCACGCCTTCGCCATACTTTTCTCTTTGCATCATTCTGGTAGAGGTTGATCTTGGTTTCATCTGTCCAAAGAATGTTCTTCCAGAACTGTGCTGGCTTTTTTAGATGTTTTTTAGCATAGTTCAGTCTAGCCTTTTTATTCTTGATGCTTATGAGTGGCTTGCACCGTGCAGTGAACCCTCTGTATTTACTTTCATGCAGTCTTCTCTTTATGATAGATTTGGATATTGATACACCTACATCCTGGAGAGTGTTGTTCACTTGGTTGGCTGTTGTGAAGGGGTTTCTCTTCACCATGGAGATTATTCTGCGATCATCCACCACTGTTGTCTTCCGTGGGCGCCCAGGTCTTTTTGCATTGATGAGTTCACCAGTTCTTTCTTTCTTTCTCAGGATGTACCAAACTGTAGATTTTGCCACTGTTAATATTGTAGCAATTTCTTGGATGGGTTTTTTCTGTTTTTGCAGCTTAAGGATTGCTTGTTTCACCTGCATGGAGAGCTCCTTTGACCGCATGTTTACTTCACAACAAAACCTTCCAAATGCAAGCACCACATCTCAAATCAACTCCAGGCCTTTTATCTGCTTAATTGAGAATGACATAACGAAGGGATTGCCCACACCTGTCCATGAAATAGCCTTGGAGTCAATTGTCCAATTACTTTTGGTCCCTTTAAAAACAGGGTGGCACATGTTAAGGAGCTGAAACTCCTAAACCCTTCATCCAATTTTAATGTGGATACCCTCAAATGAAAGCTGAAAGTCTGAACTTCAACTGCATCTGAATTGTTTTGTTTAAAATTCATTGTGGTAATGTCTAGAACCAAAATTAGAAAAATGTTGTCTCTGTCCAAATATATATGGACCTAACTGTACTTTGCTCAATAAGTAGTATATGCAGTACCCACACAGATTTTAATAGGTGGAAATAAGGCACTGTATCATCAAAACTCAGATCTATTGCATTCTCTTGGTTTTGAAGGCAAGTGCCACCCACACAAAATTACTAATGTTATAAGGAATAGGCTCCAACAGATGAACTTTATGAACGCTAAATTGTCAAGAAAGTGCTGGTGCCACTATCACTTCTTCAGTGATGAAGAAGAATCTGATATTTAATGTGTATGTAAGGAGGATTACAAGTAACCTGTGGTATTCTACCCCCATTTTTTATCTAGAATATCAAGGGAAATTATTAGGCTTTAAAGCGAGCTATCACTCTGTTCATATATTTAAAGGCAATCTGTCATGTCCTCAAGTACCATTGACCTGTAATAGGGCTAATCTGCAGATTTATAGCATTCTAAAGCCATGCAGACATTGTACTGAAAGAGGAGTTACTGGCTGAAATAATCTTTATTCCTCCCTGCTGCCTCCAGTTTTCAGTCATAGAGGCACGGCTTCAGTCACTGCTCAGTATACAGTGAGTGGCGGCTATAACCGCACCCCAGCACTGACTGACAGCTAGCTCAGCAGCACATCAGTACAGAGCCGGCTGTCACTTAGTGTATTAAGCGGTGACTGAAACTGTGCCGGCCGTGTCAATATGACTGAAAGCCGGAGGCTGCCGGAAGACATATAGTTCATCTTTTCCCGGCAGTCGGGCTTTCAGTGCGGCGACCATGCAGCTTTACAATACTATAAACCTGCAGGTCAATAGTGTTTGGGGACATGACAAGTTCCCTTTAAAACCTTGGCAATATTTGGGTCATGATGTCAGGGATGGAGCTACAGGTGAAACTGAAATAGCCAAAGCACCTGAGCGCTAATATCTGCCCAAAAGCCCTAATAAGTAGAAGATTCCAGTATTACATATGGTCATAGAAGGGTGGGTGACCTTTTACACTGAAGACCAGGAATCTTAAGAGTTAAAATGATGTAAATAATCAGACATTAATACACATGCTGTTCAAAACTATACTATGCTGTTCAAAAAGGTTGCATGCCCATCAATGTGTCCAGCTCAATTTATCAAAGGTTCTATTTAGAAATATCACTTTTTATTAACTGCTTCCCGACCGCCCACTGTAAATAACGCTTGCTGGGCTCTGTGCAGCACCAACGTTTGTCTAAGGCCAGAAGTCTCAGGAAAATCGGCCCTCCAGGAGGCAAATAGTGCTCTGTCCCACCTGAGTCTCAATATGTGGCTAAGTAACACTGTACAGCCACATATGGGTTATTGCCACGTTAAGCAGAAATTGTGTGACAAATTGTGGCACCATTTTTACCCATTTCCCAGCGTGAAAATGTAAAATCTGGGGCTAAAACAATTTTTTGGTGGTAAAAATTTAATTATTTTTTCTGAACCGCCCAATGGTATAAATTTCTGCGAGTCACATGTGGTGTCATTATGATCACTGCACCCCTAGATAAATTCATTGAGAGGTGTAGTTTGTAAAATGGGGTCTCTTATGGGAGTTTCAGTGGCTCTGCCAACGTGACATGACACCCTCAAACCATTCCAGCAAAATCTGAACTCCAATATGGCGTTCCTTCCCTTCTGAGTTTTGCACTAAGCCTCAAAAGCAGTTTTCGACCACTTATGGGGTATTAATGTACTCAGCAGAAATTGTACTGTTCGCTTTCTCCTATCACCCCTTTTGAAAATTGCAAACTTGGGGTCAAAGCAACATTTTAGTGGAAAAAAAATAGTAATATTTCTGTGACGCTGAGTCACTTTTCACAGCCAACCCGTGAGACGGGATAGTCATAAACAGACGGAAGAGACAAGGCGTAGAGACAAGCCGTACCCAGGTAACGTTCCGTTGGTCAGAATACCAGGAGGATAGCGGATCAGAGCAGAAGGGGTTAAATAGACGGATGGTCAGAACGAGGTCCAAGGTCAGATAACAGAAGATCAATACACAGCACACTAGGCACAGAGAAACAAACCTCACAAAAGCTGAATGTACATCTGGCAGAGGTCTGGGAAAAACAGCCCAGTTAAGTAGCCTCGCAGTCACCTGGGAATAATGAAGACCTGGAGATAGCCAGCTTCAGCATGCCCCTGTACCAGATTGGACAGCTGAGCTGTCAGTAACTACATCCCATAGAGCAGAAAAAACTTGGCACTCTTTGAAAATAAGTTCCTTTTATTTGCATTCATATAGCGTTAAACGTTTTCAGTCCTGATACAGACCTTCATCACAACTAAATGCTTTAGGTATGGAACTCCCAGAAAAACGCGCTTGTGTGTGCGACTGACATCGCTTGAGGAGAGCGAAGGGATGGAGGAAGTTTTAATCTGAATGGCACTGGATCTCATATGGACCAATAAACTTTGAACCCAACTTTGCCGACGGCACCCTATGTTTAATGTTCCTGCATGACAAGCAAACCTTATTCTGATCTTATAAACAAAGACCCACTGAATGTCTTCCATTGGCCTTCTGTTTTTGTTGAATCTGAGCCATCCCAATATTCTCTTGAACCTCCTTCCAGACATCCCCAAGACTCTGTACGGTGATCTCCACCCCAGGACATTCAGAACTAATCCTAGAAAATTCACCAAAATGGGGATGAAAACCATAATTACAGAAAAATGGTGAATGTTCCAGTAGACTGATTCACTCGACTGTTAAATGCAAATGCAGTAAGAGGTAAAAACGAAGACCAGTCTTCCTGCTGAGCCGCCTGTCACGCAAGGTGTGAGAAAGACTAAGTGCAACACGAAGGGATGAGGGGAAGGGAGCCCAGACGCTAGGGAAAGGGAGAGTGGAGACCTCCTAGGCTGATCTGATATCACACTGTCTCCCCTATCGTCCCTATACTGGTTCCTCACCAATCGCCGCACAGGAACGTAAAACACTGTATTTCCCTAGAGCTAGGCCCTGGCTAAGGAAGATGGGGATGAGCACTATTCAGTCCCCACTAACAACTAAAGACAACAAGGTAGACAGACACGGGGTAAAGTAACTTAGCTTGAGCCGACTTCAGAGAGATTACACACAAGTTCTCTTAGCACCAGAGAGGAAGAAAGCAGACTGCACTAGCTCCAAGCTTTCACAAGGAAACATGTGAATATCATGGGCGCCTCCCTATTGCAAACTTAAAGTATTTAAACACCTAGGCCCGGGTGTTAATTAGCAAGAGGAAGGTAGCCGCAGGGTCACGGAGTGAGACAGGTCTAAAAAGGTGTCTGTAATGCCAAAGGAAGAGATCTCCTGCAAGCAACTGCAGGTCAACTGTCTGTCACCTCTGACACACTCCTGGACTGGCAAAAGGTTTGCGGGTCAATGGTCATTTAATAGCATGTTTAAACAGACAGACCGCTGTTCAAATGCACACTAAATGATCTGTAATAGATCTTTCAGTACGCATAAGCTGACATTGATCTCGGCAGCATCACATCCTGTTTACATCAGATGATGTACTGCAGAGAAGATGATCTTTTGTGCAAACCGAAAGATAATTTCACCTGACAGATAAGCTTTTAACTCATTCAGCGAGTGATCGGCAGCCTGTTTTTCACTGCACAATTGTCATAAATGAGTTTTCTTAGCTTACTGCTTCTGTACCTTTGTTCTCATAATTGATGGGGGGTCTCATCAGCCATCATGTCAGATGTTTATCAAAATATTAGCTACCATTTAATGAGTTGTGGGCCTTTCTGAGAAGTTCATGTTTAACACAGGTTTCAGTCCCTGTAAAAATAAAGACTGCTTCCAATGGCATAACTGTAAAAAGGCTTTTTTAAACAAGAAAAAACACATAAGACCAATGTTGGGTGAGCGAATAGCCACAGCTTTATTTTTTCCTTTATTTTATTGATAACCATAACACCACCTTAAAATTTAAATGTATTCATCATGTAACTTTATTTAAACAAAAACCATGCCGATATCACTGCACGAGACACTGAGCATGTAAAAAAATAAGAAAAAAACGCCATGGAAAGAGGACAATAAGCCCTTATTTCATCCTCCGACCATCGCCACCCAACAAAACCAAGGCACCATCAATTCCATCCTGTAACCTGGACAAAAATATGTTATTACCAATAGCATTAAAATGAACAAGTCTTCATACCTGCATGTTTACTAACCTCCCAGCCATCTCCAAGGCTACCAGATTCCTTGCTCCCCTCCATACTTGTCTTGGAACGATTTCTGACCAAACCTATACACAAATGTTTTAATTTTTTTTTTTATCAAATTTTTACACCTACTTAGGTCCGACTTCATGAACACTATGATGTTTGAAATCTTAATCTTATCGAGATCATTTCCCCCCGCATGAATGACCACCACGACAGGCTGTATCAATGTTTTATAGCTTCCTCACCTAGACCAAGTGCCCTCCTTATACAAATTTTTAAACTGTCCGTAAAGGCTATGACATCATTGGCCTGCAAATTCCCTTTTGCTTTAGCACTAAAAGCAACTAATTCTCCCACCCGCAAAACTGCAAAAAACGCTAAGGAAAAAGCCGCTGCGAACAGGCGCCTCTCAAAGGCACTATTGGTAACATAAGCTAGTGCATTAAATATCTGATTCAACATTGCAAATGATACTGGTTGCCTCTAATCACATTTTTTTACTCTCTTTTTTTCCAACCCTTAACTATTTGTTTGTTTTGTTTGATTACAAAATCCTTTGTAACATCCCGGCCCCCCAATAATTTTATTATAAAAGATTTACCCGAAAGACCTTTTTGCATGCTAGCGCCCGAAAGGCCCTTCCTCCTTCAAAATTCTACGGTTAGCAATGTTATGTCTAAATGGTGCTCAGGTGTAGAGGGAAAATTTCCACTGGCAATACCTAACCACGTATCCCAGGATGTCTTGTGACTCCGCCATGTAGACTGCACCACCGATGTCTGAATTAATTGCAACAATTCGACTCGGCCAGAGCTCATAAGTGATCCGGGCATGGAGAACCGACAAATGATGCCCAGGGATGCAGTGTCCTGAACCGGTCCATCTGAAAACGAGAAAGAGCGTCTGCTATACCGTTATCTAATCAAGGAACATGGTGAGCCCTGAACCATATGTTTAAGTGAAGGCAACGTAACACCAAGTACCGTAATAATGCTAACACCGGCAATGAAGAACTTGTTAGGGAATTAATTGCACACACTACAGCACTGTTATCCGTCCAAAAAAAAAGTATCCTTTTATTTGCCATTTTTGAACCCCAGATTTCAACAGCTACTATTATGGGGAAAAGCTCAAGAAAAGTCATATTGGTCATTAGACTCAACTTACACGAACTTGGAGGCCATAATGCCTGGTAACAAGCAGGATTAACGGGTAACAAATGGAATGCTAATTCTATGTCTGATATTGCAAGCAAAGCCCCCCTACGGTGCCTACAGACCCACTGGACTGCTACATCAAAGATACTGCAGAATCCTCTTTCGGTATCCCTTTGTTGACTGAATCCCCAGGCGGATAGGATAAATTTTGAATTAGCCGAAACTTGCCTTGTTCTTTATTGGGGACCAAGCCAAGAGGGGACAACCATAAATTCGTGAATGGAGGACCGGCCATATGAGACAAAGACACCTCCTTAAACAACTTTTACATGCCACATCTGTCTGCTCACAAACTGATTTTAAATTATCTGACAACTGCAAAATGACCTTCGTTAAAGAGCCAACAAGGCTGTGGGATACTGATTTGGCGTTGAGTCTGCTGAAGCCGCTGAAGTGGCTCCTGCCTGGAGCTTCTGAGATTACATTAGCTGAATCCAATCATCAGTTGCCTTGGCCGCCCAACCAATTGAGGGTGACAAAGCCAACCAACACCAAAACTCGTCGTCGTAACACCACCATGCTGATCCATGATGCAGCCTGTAGGCGCCATAAATTGTATCCATATATACAAACAGCTTGGAACCTTTCTCAGGAAATTGCTGACAAATGATGAAGCTAAGATAGAAAAACCCTGTAACCATTTGCCAAATGTCTTTGCCACCTTAGACTTTTGCTCTGAATTATGCTCAAAATTCCTTTCCTTGTCAACCGTCACGTGATCTACCAGAACGAGAGACTAAATATCCACAAACTCGTGGTGGATAATTTTTTCCCTCGTATAATTTTTTCCCTCGTCTCAGCAGGGACATGAGTGCCAAATGGCACAACGCCACAAAACATGGAATCCCTAAAAGCGAAATTGGCGGAAAATTCAGCCCGACCTGACGGAGCGGAATGTTCCCCTGTAGGATCCGAAATCCTCTGGTTGCTGTCTTTTTGCTGCAATTTCGCCAGAAAAACCTTCAACGTTTTAATAAATTCATCATTAGTATTAACATCATTGTCGCCGGCTGCCGAAGGCCAAGCACCGCTGCGGCTCAACTCACCCCCAGGAGGTGTAGAAGCTGATCCAATGGAGACCTCAGGCCATGGTGGTGATGCTTGCATCATTGGCTGTGAAGTGACAGGTGAAGTTTTGGGACGGGTTTCTGCAGATAACCACCTATCCCTCAGGCCGCATTCCTCTGACTCCTGCTCCTCCGGGACCTTCCGCACTGTATTTGGGGAGATGAATCCTCTGATGGTGAATGGGATGCTCCATGCGAAAATCTTCTTTGAATGCTACTGGAGCGCCCTCTTGATGTAGATCTCCTACGACTCGCATGATGACTGCAGCCATGGTGGCAGCAACGCTGTGTCCGCTGGGAAGAAGGGGAACTGACTCCACTCACCGACTGAAATAAAAAACTTGAGAGCAAGCAGCCAGCCACAGAGCAAATACACACCATTGCCCTGCCTTGAATAACTGAGCAACCCTTTATCCCTGCCATGCGTGGCCCCTGGGGATATAAGGGTAACCAGGACCAGTGACCTTTCTAGAAATGTGAATAAAGCCATATGAAACTCATATGACTGTCATCCTTGATTACGCCTGTTAACCCTTATGCTTGAGGGTTGTAGTGTCTCTGCATGCAGAGCATTTTGCACCCCTGTATTGTGCTGCCCTGCACACAAAAGGCTTCGTTCTGTCCCATGTTCTGTAACTGCGTCCGGAGCCTATTTCCATGCCTGCAACCTGATTTTACGTCCAGTGCCCATAGCCTGTGCGCATGCCCTGTGCCATGCCAGCTCCGCCCCCGCCGCTCGCTCACCTCTCCTTGCCGCCTCGGTGCCGCTGACCGCACTGAGACCCAGATCTGTGCTCGGCTGCGTGCTGCTCCGCGAAGTCCGCCTCTGTGGCGCCGACCTCTCGCATCACGCTGGCTGATGCGATCTTCGACGCTCTCCGCTATTGACAGGCCTGAATCTTCTTCCCGCCCTTGCTGGATGACTCGGGGATAGGTGATCTAGCGGATGGGTTCGGCGTTGCGGCCGGCCATGCTGGGCCGGTGACGTCTGAAGGGGCACCTCCGGAGGATTCTCTTGCTGGCACCGCACCAGCATCTCCTGGAGCCACGATGCCCCCTGCAGCTGCACCCTCTCCATCATTATTTTCTCCAGGGTGTCGGACATCACGGCTCCGTATGATTCTTCCAGCAATGAGGTACAGACACCTGGTGCCATACCTGCCTTCTCATACCCCTTTGACCCTCCCACTGACCTCTTGTCCTCCAATCCAGTGTCTACAGGACCCTTGTAACAATTTTGAAGTATCATTCCAGCCTTTAGTTTTTAACCCCTTGCAGTCCTAGGCACCTTCTCTATTTACTGTGGTGCCCATAAAGAATGTATGTATTTCTGTAAAGTAGATTAGAAATAAGGATATGTCACTTACTGGGCTTGCTGTAGTTTTGATCAAACACTGTGTTATCAGCAGGAGATTACCATTAATCATTGGGGCCCAACCTGTTTCAAGTTAGCCTCAGATTTGTATCTCCTGCCTGCAGTGGCCAGCTCTCCTGTTCTTAACTTATGTTTTTTCAAGGTAAGTCTTTTATGAACCATTGGAATACTTTAATTTCAGTTTCCTAATTCAGGAGCAACCAGGTAGGATAGAAGAATCAGAGAATGAGAACTATCCTATCTCATGGGATTCAGATTTACAACAAAGAGCTTGTGAAAAAAAGTTCATTCAAGTCAACAAATGTTCTGTCCTCTTGGTGTTGAAAAAGCAAGGTCATGGGCGATACTATGCAAGGATGCTCATGAAATTGATATGCTTGTAACCATATACAAGACACAGACAGAAGCACAGCTTACTCTACTATCTACTGTCTGTTGTCTAGTCCAAAAGAACTTTGCATAGGATTTACACTGTCTTTCCATTTGCTAGCCAAGTTTTTGATATTTGAAGATGTATATAGGAACAATACTGTAAATCTGATAATCTGCTTTCAAATCAACGTTAATCCCATTGTCAACATGACAGAAGGATAGAATCTCTGTAATATGGTTCTCTAACACCACAGAAAACTAGCATGAAGAATAGCTTAAAGACCAAAAGCCGTAAAATGTCACACGTTTATTTCAAGATGTTCTTATGCTTACACTATTTCACTTAATACGACTAATTTCTATATATGTTGCTATATTATTGGAAACATATTGGTTCCTTAGTTAAAAGGTTCTGAATATGGAGCTAATGTTATAAGATGTGAATATCTTTTATTTTTATTTTTAACGGGGAGCGGTTATTTTAAAAAGGGGTTGATCGGGTATTTGACAACCCCTTTATGGCTTGGAGGATGCAGTCCATTCACCTCCATGTATGGCAATTCAGCGCTTCTTGGGATTTGCCAACTACTACCGCCAGTTTATTCCTCATTTCTCTTCTCTAACCACCTCCATTTCGGCACTGATCAGTAAGGGTGTTGATCCAAAGGTATGAACTCCGGAGGCTGAGAACGCATTTCTGACCCTTCAGCAGGCATTCGTTGCTGCTCCTGTACTTCATAGGCTCAAAATCAATAAACAATTTATCTTGGAAGTGGATGCTTCAGCCTCTGGGGCAGGAGCAGTTTTCACACAGAAGTCTTATACTGGGTGAATGGTCACCTGCAGTTTCTTCTCCACGGCCTTCTCTGCTCCTGAATGCGACTAGTCGATTGGCAACCGAGAGTTACTAGCGATTAAGATGGCTCTAGGAGAGTGGCAATACCTTCTCGAAGGGGCAGTTCATCCATTTCTCATATACACCGATCATAAGAACTTGGCTTACCCGCAGTCTGCACAAAGACTGAATCCGCGTCAAGCTAGGTGGTCACTGTTCTTTGCCCGCTTTGACTTCATCTTGCATTTCTGGCTGGCTGACAAAAACGGCAAGGCAGATGCCCTTTCTAGGTCCTTCGTGCCCTCCAACCAAGAAGAGGAGCCACAACTTATCATCAAGCCTTCCAAGATGGTCACAGAAGCTCCTGTCAACATGTCTCAGATTCCTACAGAAAAGACTTTAGTCTCTGAATCTGATAAGCAAGTTCTGCAGTGGGGGCACTAGTCTAAACTGGCAGGTCATGCCAGGCAGAAAAAAACTATGCAACTAATTTCTCAATATTATTGGTGGCCTACGATGAGATATGATATTCTGAAGTATTTTTCTGCCTGTGCCTCCTGTGCTCGAGACAAAACTCCTAAGCATCTGCCGTCTGGGTGGCTGCTACCGCTTCCTGTTCCTTCAGTTCCTTGGCAGCACATCACAATGGACTTCACTACGGACCTCCCTGTGTCATCCGATTGCTCTGTCATCTGGGTCGCGGTAGACCGTTTCTTCAAGATGGCTCAATTCACTCCATTGCCTGGTCTCCCATCTGCTGCCGAGCTCGCTGAGATATTTATACAGCATATCTCTCATCTTCATGGGTTTCCACTCCACATTGTGTCCGACAGGAGAGTCTAGTTTACATCCAAGTTCTGGAGAGCTATCTGTTAACTTTTGATTGGGGTCTTGGACTTTTCTTCTGCATACCATCCTCAGTCCAATGATCAGGTGGAGCGAGTCAACCTGTCTAACTTCCTGTGAAATTTCACGGCATGTGCATCACGACGACTTGGTCAAGCTCTTACCTTATGCGGATTTTTCATATAATAATCATGTCAGCTAGTCCTCCTCGAAGTCACCATTTTTCATTGTTGATGGTCACCAGCCTGGTATTCCCCTTCTAATGTCGACCGCTTCTGGTGTTTCTGGAGCTGAACCTAACTGAACTCGAAACTGCTCTGGAGGTATGTTAACTGATCCATGCGCTTCACACCAGTATCTGTTCCGACCTTGGTCTCTGAGTTTGTGTATGCTGTCCTGACCCTTGAGGTCAGCTGCTCTCATAATGGAGTCTGTCCTGCAGTAGCACCTGGTGTCCATCTGTGGCACAAGTCTAACCACACCATCAGGGGCTCTAGCGAAAACCCAGGTGTTAGTCTAGTTATGCCCCTCCAGGTTCTACCAGGTCCATGGCACAGTGGTTCTATATACCATCTGCGTTACACTCACACTGTCCAGTGCCAGGGTGAGGATGTGCTTTGTGGGTCGAGTTAGCGAGCAATGCACTCCCAGTGATGTATGTGCCTTACAGCCCTCCCCAGTGATGTATGTGCCTTACAGCCCTCCCCAGTGATGAATATGCCACCCAGCCCTCCCCAGTGATGTATATGCCTTGCAGCCCGCCCCAGTGATGTATATGCACCCAGATCCCAGTAGTGTATATGCCTTACAGCCCGCCCTAGTGATGTATATGCACCCAGATTCCAGTGATGTATATGCCCCCCAGCCTCCCCAGTAATGTATATGCCCCCAGCACTCCTTGGTGATGCATATTCCCCCCAGACCGCCCCAGTGATGTCTATGCCCCTCAGCCCTTCCCAGTTATATCTATGCCCCCCAGTCCTCCTCAGTGATGTATATGACCCTAGGGTCTCCTGGAATGTACAGTACAGACCAAAAGTTTGGACACACCTTCTAATTTAATGATTTTTCTGTATTTTCATGACTATGAAAATTGTACATTCACACTGAAGGCATCAAAACTATGAATTAACACATGTGGAATTATATACTTAACAAAAAAGTGTGAAACAACTGAAAATATGTCTTATATTCTAGGTTCTTCAAAGTAGCCACCTTTTGCTTTGATGACTGCTTTGCACACTCTTGGCATTCTCTTGATGAGCTTCAAGAGGTAGTCACCAGAAATGGTCTTCCAACAATCTTGAAGGAGTTCCCAGAGATGCTTAGCACTTGTTGGCCCTTTTGCCTTCACTCTGTGGTCCAGCTCACCCCAAACCATCTCGATTGGGTTCAGGTCTGGTGACTATGGAGGCCAGGTCATCTGGGGTAGCACCCCATCACTCTCCTTCTTGGTTCAGGTCTGGTGACTGTGGAGGCCAGGTCATCTGGCGTAGCACCCCATCACTCTCCTTCTTGGTCAAATAGCCCTTACACAGCCTGGAGGTGTGTTTAGGGTCATTGTCCTGTTGAAAAATAAATGATGGTCCAACTAAACGCAAACCGGATGGAATAGCATGCCGCTGCAAGATGCTGTGGTAGCCATGCTGGTTCAGAATGCCTTCAATTTTGAATAAATCCCCAACAGTGTCACCATCAAAGCACCCCCACACCATCACACCTCCTCCTCCATGCTTCACGGTGGGAACCAGGCATGTAGAGTCCATCCGTTCACCTTTTCTGCTTCGCACAAAGACACGGTGGTTGGAACCAAAGATCTCAAATTTGGACTCATCAGACCAAAGCACAGATTTCCACTGGTCTAATGTCCATTCCTTGTGTTCTTTAGCCCAAACAAGTCTCTTCTGCTTGTTGCCTGTCCTTAGCAGTGGTTTCCTAGCAGCTATTTTACCATGAAGGCCTGCTGCACAAAGTCTCCTCTTAACAGTTATTGAAGAGATGTGTCTGCTGCTAGAACTCTGTGTGGCATTGCAAATCCTATAAAGAGAAGGAAATACCACCAATTTTTAATGAAATAATCCAAGATACCTCAAACTCAGCATACCCAACATACAAAAAAGGTATAAAGGAATAGGGGCATATGATGAGAACATTGTTCTTCCTCTGTATAAAGCGCTGGTAAGGCCGCACTTAGAATATTGTGCACAGTTCTGGGCTCCGGTGCTCAGGAAAGACATATTGGAGCTAGAGAGGGTACAAAGGAGGGCGACTAAGGTAATAAAGGGAATGGAGGGACTAGAATACCCAGAGAGGTTGTCAAAATTAGGCCTATTTACATTGGAAAAGAGAAGGCTTAGGGGAGACCTCATAAACATGTATAAATACATCAGGGGGCTGTACAGAGATCTCTCCCATGACCTGTTTATACCAAGGATGGTGACAAAGACGAGGGGGCACACTATGCGTCTGGAGGAAAGGAGGTTCCTGCACCAGCATAGAAGGGGATTCTTTACGGTCAGAGCCGTGAGACTCTGGAACTCTCTGGGAGAGGAAGTGGTGATGTCCAACTCACTTAATGAGTTCAAGAGAGGCCTGGACGCCTTTCTTGAGAACAATAAAATTACATCTTATGCTTAGTGATAGTTAATTAATCCAGGGATTTAATCTAACTGCCAGATTGGTGTCGGGAAGTGAATTTTTCGTCAATGATGTAAATTGGCCTATACCGCATGGTATAGGAATAGCAGAATAGCTGCAGTGCACAAGAAATAGGCTGAACTGGATGGACGCTTGTCTTTTTTCGGCCTTATAAACTATGTAACTATGTATGTAACTATGTAAATATGAATAACACAAAACTAATTATACATCATAAATTGTTTTTATTTATTTATGACTATGAAAATTGTACATTCACACTGAAGGCATCAAAACTATGAATTAACACATGTGGAATTATATACTTAACAAAAAAGTGTGAAACAACTGAAAATATGTCTTATATTCTAGGTTCTTCAAAGTAGCCACCTTTTGCTTTGATGACTGCTTTGCACACTCTTGGCATTCTCTTGATGAGCTTCAAGAGGTAGTCACCAGAAATGGTTTTCACTTCACAGGTGTGCCCTGTCAGGTTTAGTAAGTGGGATTTCTTGCCTTATAAATGGGGTTGGGACCATCAGTTGTGTTGTGCAGAAGTCTGGTGGATACACAGCTGATAGTCCTACTGAATAGACTGTTAGAATTTGTATTATGGCAAGAAAAAAGCAGCTAAGTAAAGAAAAACGAGTGGCCATCATTACTTTAAGAAATGAAGGTCAGTCAGTGCGAAAAATTGGGAAAACTTTGCAAGTGTCCCTAAGTACAGTTACAAAAACCATCAAGCGCTACAAAGAAACTGGCTCACATGAGGACCACCCCAGGAAAGGAAGACCAAGAGTCACCTCTGCTTCTGAGGATAAGTTTATCCGAGTCACCAGCCTCAGAAATCGCAGGTTAACAACAGCTCAGATTAGAGACCAGGTCAATGGCACACAGAAAAGGTATAAAGGAATAACACAATACTAATTATTCATCATAAATTGTTTTTATTTAAATTTAAACATCTCAAAACCAACAACAAGAAGATAAAAGTTCTTTTAAAAAACATGATTAAAATACAGCTCAGGAGGAGGGGACCGGAAAGGAATGCTCATATAAGATAACAAAAAATAAATAAACACCTCAATAAATCATCTGTATAATTATATCTGAAACCTAATTTATTTGCCCACAGCTTATTCACAATAATTGGACATATATAATAACCTATGACAGTAATAACATTAAATAAATAAATATTTCATATGAGACTAAAGGACTCAATCCAAGGTAAAGCCTGTGCAATGAATTATACATTCTCAAATAAATATTCAAATACAGTACAGACCAAAAGTTTGAACACACCTTCTCATTTAAAGATTTTTCTGTATTTTCATGACTATGAAAATTGTACATTCACACTGAAGGCATCAAAACTATGAATTAACACATGTGGAATTATATTCTTAACAAAAAAGTGTGAAACAACTGAAAATATGTCTAATATTCTAGGTTCTTCAAAGTAGCCACCTTTTGCTTTGATGACTGCTTTGCACACTCTTGGCATTCTCTTGATGAGCTTCAAGTGGTAGTCATCGGAAATGATTTTCACTTCACAGGTGTGCCCTGTCAGGTTTAATAAGTGGGATTTCTTGCTTTACAAATGGGGTTGGGACCATCAGTTGTGTTGTGCGGAAGTCTGGTGGATACACAGCTGATAGTACTACTGAATAGACTGTTAGAATTTGGCTTATGGCAAGAAAAAAGCAGCTAAGTAAAGAAAAACGAGTGGCCATCATTACTTTAAGAAATGAAGGTCAGTCAGTGCGAAAAATTGGGTAAACTTTGAAAGTGTAATTAACAGCACCTGTAACTTACCTGTGGCACCTAACAGCTGTTGGCAATAACTAAATCACACTTGCAGCCAGTTAACATGGATTAAAGTTGACTCAACCTCTGTCCTGTGTCCTTGTGTGTACCACATTGAGCATGGAGAAAAGAAAGAAGACCAAAGAACTGTCTGAGGACTTGAGAAACCAAATTGTGAGGAAGCATGAGCAATCTCAAGGCTACAAGTTCATCTCCAAAGACCTGAATGTTCCTGTGTCTTCCGTGCGCAGTGTCATCAAGAAGTTTAAAGCCCATGGCACTGTGGCTAACCTCCCTAGATGTGGACGGAAAAGAAAAATTGACGAGAGATTTCAACGGAAGATTGTGCGGATGGTGGATAAAGAACCTCGACTAACGTCCAAACAAGTTCAAGCTGCCCTGCAGTCCGAGGGTACCACAGTGTCAACCCGTACTATCTGTCAGCGTCTGAATGAAAAGGGACTGTATGGTAGGATACGCAGGAAGACCCCACTTCTTACCCCGAGACATAAAAAAGCCAGGCTGGAGTTTGCCAAAACTTACCTGAGAAAGCCTAAAATGTTTTGGAAGAATGTTCTCTGGTCAGATGAGACAAAAGTAGAGCTTTTTGGGAAAAATCATCAACATAGAGTGTACAGGAAAAAAAAAGAGGCATTCAAAGAAAAGAACACGGTCCCTACAGTCAAGCATGGCGGAGGTTCCCTGATGTTTTGGGGTTGCTTTGCTGCCTCTGGCACTGGACTGCTTGACTGTGTGCATGGCATTATCAAGTCTGAAGACTACCAACAAATTTTGCAGCATAATGTAGGGCCCAGTGTGAGAAAGCTGGGTCTCCCTCAGAGGTCATGGGTCTTCCAGCAGGACAATGACCCAAAACACACTTCCAAAAGCACTATAAAATGGTTTGAGAGAAAGCACTGGATACTTCTAAGGTGGCCAGCAATGAGTGCAGACCTGAATCCCATAGAACACCTGTGGAGAGATCTCAAAATGGCAGTTTGGAGAAGGCACCCTTCAAATATCAGGGACCTGGAGCAGTTTGCCAAAGAAGAATGGTCTACAATTCCAGCAGAGCATTGTAAGAAACTCACTGTTGGTTACCAGAAGCGGTTGTTCGCAGTTATTTTGGCTAAAGGTTGTGCAACCAAGTATTCGGCTGAGGGTGCCAATACTTTTGTCTGGCCCATTTTTGGAGGTTTGTGTGAAATGATCAATGATTTGATTTTTGCTTCATTCTCTTTTGTGTTTTTTCATTGAAGACAAATTAAATGAAGATAATAACTAGAGATGAGCGTTGTTCTACTCGAACTGTTCGCCAATCTCAAATTCGAGCTGTTTTGGGCGGTGTTCGAGCCGTTCGGCGAACACGAACAATTTGAGAAAAATTCGGCTGTTCGAGGTTATGTTCGATAACTGTTCGTGCACCAAAATCATAACTGGATTTTTTCTCAGTAATGATGAAAATTAATGTTAATACGCAGTTTGAGTGTACAGCGGGGTGGGGGGAGGGGCAGGGGATGGATCTCTGCAGGAACAATGAAGATCTCCATTTTTTTTTCTCTTTCCCGCATTTACAGTGGGGAGGTGCAATCTGTCAGCCTATCAGCAGCGCACACACGGAGCGAAGTGCTTTTTTTCACACAAGCAAGGGCATGTGTCATTGGCAGTGTATGTCACATGTCCTTGCCCTATAAGACCAAGCCATTTTCCCCGTCGCCACCATTTTCTCACTGCTGCAGCTGCGTGTTAGACGGCACCGCTGTTGCTGTGTGCGCTATACCTTGTTAATTTCAAGCCAATTTTCGCACAAATATACAGATAGCTTGGGAGTAGGGAATAGTTGTGATTGCAGTCCTTTTAAGGACTAGGTTACAGCATTTCCTACGACTTTTATCAGGCAGGTCTGTGCTCTTAAATAGATAGGTTGTGGGAGTAAAGACTAATTGTAATTGGAGTCCTTTTCAGGACTAGGTTACATCAGTTCCTATCAGTTTTTGCCAGGCAGGTCTGTGCCAGTGCTGTGCAAGTTTTTTTTCACAGCATTTGGCTGAATCTAGCAAAGCTAATCCTTTTTGGCCTATTGCAGAGTGTGTTAGTCAGTGGAGTAGCCTATCTGTGTTGCAAGATATACCACCTGTGTATAGAATACCAATTTTTTTACTGCACCTAGTGAAGTAAAATCTTTTGGGCATAGCATCATTCTATTAGTCCATCTATACTGACCTCCATCAGGTTGCAAACTGAATCTAATTTTTTTCTGCATCTAGCTCTGAAAAAATATTGGGCTACTAGCTGTGTGTGGGTCTTGTTCTATTAATCCATCTATACTGACCTCCATCAGGTTGCAAACTGAATATAATTTTTTTCTGCATCTAGCTCTGAAAAAATATTGGGCTACTAGCTGTGTGTGGGTCTTGTTCTATTAATCCATCTATACTGACCTCCATCAGGTTGCAAACTGAATATAATTTTTTTCTGCATCTAGCTCTGAAAAAATATTGGGCTTCTAGCTGTGTGTGGGTCTTGTTCTATTAATCCATCTATACTGACCTCCATCAGGTTGCAAACTGAATATAATTTTTTTCTGCATCTAGCTCTGAAAAAATATTTGGCCTTCTAGCAGTGTGTGGGACTTGTTCTATTAGTCCACCTATACTGACCTCCATCAGGTTGCAAACTGAATATATTTTTTTCTGCATCTACCTCTGAAAAAATATTGGGCTTCTAGCTGTGTGTGGGACTTGTTGTATTAGTCCATCTATACTGACCTCCATCAGGTTGCAAACTGAATATATTTTTTTCTGCATCTACCTCTGAAAAAATATTGGGCTTCTAGCTGTGTGTGGGTCTTGTTCTATTAATCCATCTATACTGACCTCCATCAGGTTGCAAACTGAATATAATTTTTTTCTGCATCTAGCTCTGAAAAAATATTGGGCTTCTAGCTGTGTGTGGGTCTTGTTCTATTAATCCATCTATACTGACCTCCATCAGGTTGCAAACTGAATATAATTTTTTTCTGCATCTAGCTCTGAAAAAATATTGGGCTTCTAGCTGTGTGTGGGTCTTGTTCTATTAATCCATCTATACTGACCTCCATCAGGTTGCAAACTGAATATAATTTTTTTCTGCATCTAGCTCTGAAAAAATATTGGGCTTCTAGCTGTGTGTGGGTCTTGTTCTATTAATCCATCTATACTGACCTCCATCAGGTTGCAAACTGAATATAATTTTTTTCTGCATCTAGCTCTGAAAAAATATTGGGCTTCTAGCTGTGTGTGGGTCTTGTTCTATTAATCCATCTATACTGACCTCCATCAGGTTGCAAACTGAATATAATTTTTTTCTGCATCTAGCTCTGAAAAAAATATTGGGCTTCTAGCTGTGTGTGGGTCTTGTTCTATTAATCCATCTATACTGACCTCCATCAGGTTGCAAACTGAATATAATTTTTTTCTGCATCTAGCTCTGAAAAAATATTGGGCTTCTAGCTGTGTGTGGGTCTTGTTCTATTAATCCATCTATACTGACCTCCATCAGGTTGCAAACTGAATATAATTTTTTTCTGCATCTAGCTCTGAAAAAATATTTGGCCTTCTAGCAGTGTATGGGACTTGTTCTATTAGTCCACCTATACTGACCTCCATCAGGTTGCAAACTGAATATATTTTTTTCTGCATCTACCTCTGAAAAAATATTGGGCTTCTAGCTGTGTGTGGGACTTGTTGTATTAGTCCATCTATACTGACCTCCATCAGGTTGCAAACTTAATATATTTTTTTCTGCATCTACCTCTGAAAAAATATTGGGCTTCTAGCTGTGTGTGGGTCTTGTTCTATTAATCCATCTATACTGACCTCCATCAGGTTGCAAACTGAATATAATTTTTTTCTGCATCTAGCTCTGAAAAAATATTGGGCTTCTAGCTGTGTGTGGGTCTTGTTCTATTAATCCATCTATACTGACCTCCATCAGGTTGCAAACTGAATATAATTTTTTTTCTGCATCTAGCTCTGAAAAAATATTGGCTTCTAGCTGTGTGTGGGTCTTGTTCTAATAATCCATCTATACTGACCTCCATCAGGTTGCAAACTGAATATAATTTTTTTCTACATCTAGCTCTGAAAAAATATTGGGCTTCTAGCTGTGTGCGGGTCTTGTTCTATTAATCCATCTATACTGACCTCCATCAGGTTGCAAACTGAATATAATTTTTTTCTGCATCTAGCTCTGAAAAAATATTGGGCTTCTAGCTGTGTGTGGGTCTTGTTCTATTAATCCATCTATACTGACCTCCATCAGGTTGCAAACTGAATATAATTTTTTTCTGCATCTAGCTCTGAAAAAATATTGGGCTTCTAGCTGTGTGTGGGTCTTGTTCTATTAATCCATCTATACTGACCTCCATCAGGTTGCAAACTGAATATAATTTTTTTCTGCATCTAGCTCTGAAAAAATATTGGGCTTCTAGCTGTGTGTGGGTCTTGTTCTATTAATCCATCTATACTGACCTCCATCAGGTTGCAAACTGAATATAATTTTTTTCTGCATCTAGCTCTGAAAAAATATTGGGCTTCTAGCTGTGTGTGGGTCTTGTTCTATTAATCCATCTATACTGACCTCCATCAGGTTGCAAACTGAATATAATTTTTTTCTGCATCTAGCTCTGAAAAAATATTGGGCTTCTAGCTGTGTGTGGGTCTTGTTCTATTAATCCATCTATACTGACCTCCATCAGGTTGCAAACTGAATATAATTTTTTTCTGCATCTAGCTCTGAAAAAATATTTGGCCTTCTAGCAGTGTGTGGGACTTGTTCTATTAGTCCACCTATACTGACCTCCATCAGGTTGCAAACTGAATATATTTTTTTCTGCATCTACCTCTGAAAAAATATTGGGCTTCTAGCTGTGTGTGGGACTTGTTGTATTAGTCCATCTATACTGACCTCCATCAGGTTGCAAACTGAATATAATTTTTTTCTGCATCTAGCTCTGAAAAAATATTGGGCTTCTAGCTGTGTGTGGGTCTTGTTCTATTAATCCATCTATACTGACCTCCATCAGGTTGCAAACTGAATATAATTTTTTTCTGCATCTAGCTCTGAAAAAATATTGGGCTTCTAGCTGTGTGTGGGTCTTGTTCTATTAATCCATCTATACTGACCTCCATCAGGTTGCAAACTGAATATATTTTTTTCTGCATCTACCTCTGAAAAAATATTGGGCTTCTAGCTGTGTGTGGGACTTGTTGTATTAGTCCATCTATACTGACCTCCATCAGGTTGCAAATTGAATATAATTTTTTTCTGCATCTAACCCAGCCAATAGTTTTGGCCTAATACCACAGTTTGGCCACTCAGCTCTGCTCGGTTACCATCCATTGTTTTTTTGTGCAAACAACTCCAGAGTTGTGAATTAGTTAACCACCAAAATGAGTGGAAAAAGGCCTGCTGCTGGTGGAAAGGGGAATAGGCGTGTTGGGAAGGGGAAAAAAGGTTGTGTCCGTGGGGTAGGTGTTAAAGCAACAGTAACATCTGCAGAAGAAAGACCATCTTCCAGCCAAACTAAAATGTCTACTTCTTTTAGCGGACAATGTGATAAGATCCCTTTCTTACGGCCACGCCAATCGCTACAAATTCCAGATGAGGCACAAAAACAGCAGGTGCTTCAACGGATATCAAGTGCTCCTTTAAGTGGGCTCTCCTCCACATCAACTTCAACATCACAAATACTCCAGTCCTCAAAGGTGTCACCCAAATCGCACTTGCTTCCTCACAGCTCCCAAATCTCCAGCTGCCCGTCTGAGTATGAGGTAGAACAGATGGTTGAGTCTGCAGAGCTGTTTACTCATACTATAGCCTGGGAATCAGAGGTCGACTCCAGCGCTTCTGTGAATCCAGACGAGGAAATGATCTGCACTGATGCCCAGAATCTTTATGAGTCGGATCCAGGACCAGACGCAGAAGGTTCTGACCATAATGTAGACCCTCATTCCCAAACTGTAACTCCTGTTGGTGGAGACAATGAGGAAGACGATGATAAGACTCAAATACCTGATTGGAGCGACAACTTTAGTTTTTTGTCAGGGCAGGAACAGGTTGGCTCTGAGGACGACGGGTGTGATAACACACAGGGTGATGATGATGAGGTTGGAGATCCCACTTACTGTCAACCCACAGTCAGCCAAGAGATGAGGTCAGCAGAGGAGGTGGAGGAAGATGCTAGTGACGACGAGGTCAGGTTGCGCCTTCCTGGACAGAGACGTAGTACTGGAAGCACGTCAACAACTGCATCCTCAAACACAACTCTGCCTCTCACCACAAGTCGTGGTGGCTCTTCAGGTCGCATGGGTGCTAAGCCTTGCATAGCCTGGGCATTTTTTCAGATCGATAAAGATGACCCAACTCGTGTTATCTGTAACATTTGTCAGCAAAAGCTAAGTAGAGGCCAAAAAATACATAGTTTGAGTACTTCATGCATGAACCGGCACATGGACATGAAGCATAAGTTGCAGTGGGAAGCTCAGTGTGCTACAATGCGGCCTAGCCGGCCGGGCCAACCACCGTCTGCCATATCTTGTGCATCCGCGGCCTCTTCATCCTCTGTGACTGGCGGGACAGCAGTCACACCTGTTTTGGGGCGCAGACCTGCCACCTCTTTACCCGCAACAGCCAGCGTGATTGGCAGGTCATCATTTTCTTTGGAGGTGGGAACACCAGCTGGTGTTGAGCGCTGTCCGACATCGATAGCACCACCTTTGGATCAAGGCAACCTAACATGTCCGCCTGCATCTTCCTCACAGACCGGCAGTTTGCCGGGGACACCCTTATCAACCCCGTCTAAGCACAATAGCCAGCCCTCGGTCCCTCAGATGTGGACAAGTAAAAGACCATTTCCTCCTAGCCATGAGAAAGCTAAGAGGTTGAATTTCACCATCTGCAAGCTCTTGGCTACAGAAATGCTGCCTTTCCGCCTGGTGGACACAGAGGATTTTCGAGACCTTATGTCCGTCGCAGTGCCCCAGTACCAGATGCCCAGTCGGCACTACTTCTCAAAGAAAGGTGTGCCTGCGCTCCACCAGCATGTCGCACACAACATCACCGCTTCTTTGAGAAACTCTGTGTGTGACAGGGTGCATTTCACCACAGACACTTGGACAAGTAGGCATGGACAGGGGCGTTACATGTCGCTGACTGGGCACTGGGTAACTATGGTGACAGCAGGACAAGGGGCTGCTGTCCAAGTCTTGCCGTCCCCACGAGTTGTGCGTCAATCCTCTTTATGTCAAAGTTCCGCCACTGCTTCTGCCTCCTCAACCTCCTCTCGGTCTTCCACCTGCACCCAAAGCCTGTCTGGTCATGCCACAAGCTTTCTAACTGCGCAGAAGGGATCCTGCACACCTCCTTACTATGCTGGCAGTAGGGCTCAACGTCATCAGGCGGTTTTTACATTGAAATGTCTGGGAAATGTGAGTCACACAGCTGAGGAGTTGTGGTCAGCTCTGGAGAACCAATTTCATGAATGGTTGTCTCCACTGGACCTGAAACCAGGGAAGGCCGTGTGCGACAATGCTGCAAACCTGGGTGCGGCCCTTCGCCGGGGCAATGTCACACACGTGCCTTGTATGGCTCACGTGTTGAACCTGGTTGTCCAGCAATTTTTAGCCCACTATCCCAGACTAGATGGCCTTCTGCAGAGGGCACGGTCGCTGTGTGCTCACTTCCGCCGTTCGGAACCCGCAGCTCAGTGACTTACATCTCTACAGAAGTCGTTGGGCCTGCCACTTCACCGGCTAAAATGCGATGTGCCTACCCGGTGGAATTCAACTCTGCACATGTTGCAGCGACTGTGGCAGCACCGACAAGCCCTGGTGCAATACGTTCTGACGTATAGCCTGGGCCAACGAGATTCAGAGGTGGGGCAAATCACGCTGGAGGAGTGGTCTCAGATCAGGGACCTATGCACCCTTCTGCACAGTTTTGAAATGGCGACGAAGATGTTTAGTGCTGACGATGCCATTATCAGCATGACTATTCCGGTGATTTACATGCTGGAGCACATGTTAAACAGAATTCGGAGTCAGGTGGTGGCACAAGAGGAGGTGGAGGAAGTAGAGGAGGAGGAGTTGTATGCGGAAGGGCTAACATCTGCAAGGTCCAGACGGTCGGCAGCACCAAGGCGGCAGGCATGTGAGGGTGGGGGAGATGGTTTTACCAGGGCGCATGGTAGCAGCCAAACTAGTGAGGAAGGTGCAGGAGCCCAGGAAGAAGTGGAGGACGAACTGATGGAAGACTCATCAGATGAGGGAGACCTTGATCACATTTCTGTTGTGCGAGGTTGGGGGGAGAGGACAGAGGAAGGAATCATGATTGTTACCTCGCCACCAACACAACAGGGACTTGGTGCTCCTGGATGCGCAACACACATGAGTGCCTTCTTGCTGCACTACCTGCAACATGACTCTCGAATTGTGAGAATTAGAAATAATCCTGACTACTGGGTTGCCACACTGTTAGATCCCCGGTACAAAAGTAAATTTGCAGAAATTATTCCTGCCATAGAAAGGGATGCACGCATGCAGGAGTATCAGCAGAGACTGTTGCAGAATCTTACATGTGCTTTTCCACAAAATACCAGTGGTGCACGTAGTGAATCTCACAGTTCCAACTTGCCAACCGTGGGACCGTCAAGTGTTCAGCACTCAAACCGTAACAGAACCACAGTATCTGCTGGTAACATCAATTTTGCAGAATCATTTCACCACTTTTTTAGCCCATCCTTTGCAAGGCCACAGGAGACAAGAAGTCTGACACATAGTCAACGCCTAGAGACGATGGTACAGGAGTATCTCCAAGTAAACATTGAAGCCACGACTGTGTCACTGGACCCTTGCTCTTTTTGGGCTTCCAATCTGGATAAATGGCTGGAGCTAGCCACTTACGCCTTGGAGATCTTGTCATGCCCCGCAGCCAGCGTTCTGTCTGAACGTGTGTTCAGCGCTGCTGGTGGTGTGCTGACAGATAAGCGCACGCGGCTCTCCACTGATAATGTAGACAGACTCACGTTCATAAAGATGAACAAATCATGGATCCGAAACGACTTTTCTACCCCTGTGTCATCCTGGGGAGAGTAAAAGCTTGATGATTGGTTAAAATCACCCTACCAACCGTTTTAAGCTTTCAAATTACTAATCATGTTTATCTGTATCTTGACTGGAAAATAATTTGGGCTTTGTAGCAGTGTGCAGCACTGATCCTATTAGGCCATCTATACTAAAGCTTCACCAGATTTAAAATTAAAAATAATTTTTAGCTGCATCTAGCCCGGAAAATAATTTTGGGGCTCCGAGATGCGCAAGACACATAAGTGCCTTCTTGCTGCACTACCTGCAGCATGACCCTCATATTGTCAGAATTCGAAGTAATCATGACTACTGGGTTGCCACACTCTTAGATCCCCCAAACTTTTCGATCAACCTTTTCATTTTAATAAAGACCAAAAAAATGGTCATTTTTGAAATTATAAGCATTAGCAGGTTGTTAGAAACTGAAATCAAACAGTTTTCAACTGAAAACTTTATTCTAGGTGATGTTACATTTTCACATAGGACCCCTTGTTCGAAAGGAGCTTCTGAACTCTCTCGTCCATTGAATTTGTCAGGTTTTGGATGGTTTCTGCTTCAATTGTTTTGCATGAGGACAGAATACCCTCCCAGAGCTGTTGCTTAGATGTGAACTGCCTCCCGCCATCATAGACACTCCTTTTAATGATGCTCCAAAGGTTCTGAATGGGGTAGAGGTCAGGGGAACATGGGGGTCACACCATAAGTTTGTCCCCTTTTATGCCCATATCAGCCAGAGATGCAGATGTTTTATGTGCAGCATGAGATGGTGCATTATCATGCAGAAAAATGATCTTGCTGTGAAATACACGGTTCTTCTTCTTGAACCATGGCAGGAAGTGCTGTTTGAGAAAATCCACATACATTATGGAGTTCATCTTTAGCGCCTTCAGGGATCCTAAAGGGGCCGACAATCTCTCTCCCCATGATTCCAGCCCAAAACATTACTCCACCTCCTCCTTGTTGGCGCTGTAGCCGTGTTTGCGTGGGGTGTCCATCAACCAGCCATCCTCCACTCCATCCATCTGGACCATCGAGCGCTGCACGGCACTCATCCGTGAACAAAACTGTTTTGAAATCAGTCTTCATGTAATGTTTGGCCCACTGGAGCCGTTTCTGCTTGTGTGAAGTGGATAGAGGAGGTCGACAGGATGGCGTATGCACAGCTGCAAACCTCTGAAGGACCCTGCATCTTGTTGTTCGGGGGACGTTGGAGGCACAAGCAGCTTCAAAAACTTGTCTGCTGCTATGACAAGGCTTTTTGGCCGCTGCTCTTTCAACCTGACGTAATTGCCTGTAGGAAAGAGTCCTCAATTTGCCCTTATCAGCACGCACACGTGTGTACTGTGAATCAGCTACATACTTCTTGATTGCCAAGACACTTCATCCTGATCATCGCACAATGTTGATTGTAGTCATGCCTTGACCTAAACACTCCACAATTTGTTGCTTCTCAGCAGCCGACACATCCTTTTTCTTTCCCATTTTGGCAGAAAATGTAGGCTGCTTAATAATGTGAGAGAGCCTTCTTAAGTAGTCTTGCCTTTCATTGGACACACCTGCCAAACTAATTAGCACAGGTGTCTGCAATTGCTTACAGTGATATAAAGAGCCCTGACACACATCACCATCAATGAGTTTAACTGACAAACAAACAAATTCTTCCCTTATCACTCCTAAACACTTTTTGCATAATAATTTGGAACGCAGTGTACATGTGCTTTTCCACAAAACACCAGCGGTTCACGTAGTGAATCTTACAGTTCTAACTTGCCAACCGTGGTCTGTATGGAGTTGTTCAATAAAGGGCCCAAAATTAAGATAACATAGATGGGAGAGGTCTCTATGAATAGGAATTCCTAAGTATTTGATACCCTGTGAGGGACAGGCAAAGGGAAAGTTGGACTGGATGGAATCCTATATGGATTTGGGGAGGGAGACATCGAGGGCCTCAGACTTCGCTGCATTGATTTTAAAATTTGACCATGTAACAAAGTGATCTATTTCAGCCATAACAGCAGGGATGGATATATGTGATTGAGTGATATATACTAGGACATCATCAGCAAATAGAGAGCACTTGTACTCGGTGCCTCCCACCTCAATCCACCTAATATTGGGGTTATGGCGAATTGATGAGAGCAGGTGCTCCGTCACTAGGATGTATAAGAGAGGGGACAGAGAACATCCCTGCCTTGTCCCATTGGTGATTGTGAAAGGTGATGAAAATGTTCTGACGCGCCCCCTGGGCCTTGGGACACCCGGAGCCGGACCCTTTTTGGTGGATGCTGGTGGTTGTAGTCTCCGTGGCGGCAACCCGGTTCCGTGGCTCAGGGCGGTCAAACCAGTGGCGGAACTATTTATGTGGTTTTGATGTTTAAATGTCCGACTACGCCACCCGTGGATTGCGGTCAGAGTGAACCGCCGCTCCAGGGCAGACCGCTGAGGCTGGTGTTGTGGGTGCAGCAGAGCGTAGCATAACTCCCCACGGGAGGAGTATAGCCTCAGGGCAGTGTATGCGGAGGATGGTGGTGATGGTGTAGGGCAGCAGCAGTAACGACACGGAGTCAGTGATGCAGTCCAGGGCTTTTACTCACAGTTCTTATTATCCAGACCACGTCTGCAGGTAACGGCTGCCCACGTCGTACTGTGCTCACCAGGTGAGGGGCTCAGACAACTCCTAGATAACTTTGGAGCACTTCACAGGACCCCCTTTGTGTGTCCTTTGTCTGGCCTTTCTTACCAACACTTCTGTCCGGCTGCCTCGGGCCTCCTCTTGGTAAACTTGGCGCCAGTTTCCCTGACCCTATGTGGTGCCTTCCTAGCGGGTGTAGCGAGGGGCTGCGCCACATAAAATGTCAGAGCCTCCGGTTTCTAGCTGAGGGTCGTTTCCTGCCTCCACTAGTTCGGGGACCGGTCTCCCCCTTTGGCCTGACCCCTCCACGCAGGTGGATTCGGGCGTGCGGTGGCGACTCACCCGTCCGCACCCCTGGGATCCCTTCATTCCTCGTTCCTGGAGCCTTCTCCGCTCCTCTTCCTTCCTTCTCCCTCTTCCAGGCCTGGGCCTCTGTTACTAGGCCCGCCTCCGGAGCAGAGCTCATGCAGAGCCCCTGCTCCCTGCCACTTCTGCTCAGACTTCTCTGCACTGAACTAAGATGGTGCCCACCTTTTATACTCCCTTCTCAATGCACCCAGGAACTGCTTCCTCCCTGCTCCTGCACTACAGGGTTCCCCTTCCTCAGTGTTCCCTCCCCCCACTCCAGCCAGGGACAGGGACTGTCGTGCCCATCTCAGGGGCATATTGGTCGCCCTGCCCCACGGCAATGTGGTGTAATGCATGCAGGTGTCGGGTCCTGATCCACACTCCATCCTTACCTGAGAGTGAGATATCACACCTCTGGGTGAGGTGCAATACGTCTGTAGCAACCGAGCCCTCAGGGTGCTACAGTTCCATTTATCTTCAGCCTAGGTGACGTATTGCGATACAGGGCCGTGATTTTGGCTATAAAAGGGTCCCCTAGACCCCTACCCCAAGCTTTTTAAGAGAATCATATATGGCGTGCCAGGAGACTCTATGGAATGCTTTCTCAGCATCCAACGAGAGTATCTAATTACAAATTTTTAACTGCATCTAGCCCAGGAAATACTTTGTGCCTAGTAGCAGTGTCTGCTAGTCAGCGGATTATCCCGGCTGTTAAGCAAGCTACACCACCTGTAGTTTAGACACTTAATTTTTTCAAAGGAAATGATTCGGGACCATGGGATACTTAGTGAAGAGCATCAGGAGGCACCCCAAGGCATAGGGGCTGGGACTGGCAGTAGGATGCCTTGCGGTGGACAGCCGAGCTCGATCCTTATAAAAGCTTTTTAACTGCAGCAGCTTTAGTGGACGCTACTGGAGCTGGAATTACGCGGCTGCTGGCATGAGACTTGCCCTCCAATAGATCCTTGTAAATGGATTTAAAGTGTATTCATTCAAATTAGAGAGACAATTTAAATTAAAAAGCTTAGAGCTGCCTCCACCACAGGGGGGCTCGCTCGACCCACCAGCGGACAGGCACCAGTATTGGGAGAGGGGGGCTGGCCGTCAGGGTTCACCGCGGCTCTGGCACAAACCCGGCGACACGGAGGTGGCACGGGCAGGAGCGGACTGGCCGTGTCGGCTTCTCACTTTTTGGATTTTAGAAGGGCATGACATGCCTATATCTGTGTCTCCCCCTCCTTTTACTCCTCCACCTCTTTTATTTTCGCATGACTATATGTACTTGTCACTTTTCCATGTGTTAGTTATGTCTTCTGAGCAGTTTGTCAGCTTTTGGACACCTTTGAAGGTGTTTTCTATGTGTTTCTATGTGTTTTTGTTTGCCTGCCATTGTTTTTAACGGTGTTCGAAGGTGTTCAACGAACAGTTCGACGAACAGTTCGGCGAACACACGGGTGTTCGACGAACCGAACCGAACTCGAACACTACGGGGGTGGCTCAACACTAATAATAACACCAAAGAATCTGTGATTGCAATCATTTTCAGGAAGAAACCGAGTATTATCTGACAGAATTGCAGGGGTGCCAATACTTTTGGCCACCACTGTATGTGTGCCAAAACATGGATATGTTAAAGCTGTTTAGCATCCCTGATATCTTTAAAAAAGAAGCATACAGGTTGTAAAAAATAAATCATATCTTACAAATTCTCTGCTGCTGCTCTTCCACTGCTGCCTGGTCAACCACAGGTTTCCGACTGAGAAGGATTACTACAGTCACTGGCCACAGCAGTGACCAAGCCATTTCTGCTGAGGCCTGCGATTGGCTGCAGCGCCCACATGTCCATTCAGCTGAACAGCCAGTCACACATCTTGTTCTGGCCGGCATGAGATCAGGCAGTGGTGGAAGAGGAGCTGCAAGGTATCAGAGAGGACAAGTAAAAGCTCTTTAATGAGTTCAAATATTTAATCTGCAGGAAACTACTCTCCCTAAAAGAACAATCTGCAGTTTTATTACTTTTACCACCATCTGCTCTAATTTTTGCCCGAATTTCTTGGTCTTGCAGCTCCTACCACTAGGACAACCATTCAAGAACACAAAAGAACATTAGTAAACTCGGCCCAATAACCCTGACCTAAAGGGTGACGCTCATAAGTCATTCTTGTAAAATGATCTGTATTGTATTTGCTCTGCAGTTCGGTGACATTTATTATTTCTGATCACTGTGTACTCTACATTTGGTTTTACCTGTTGCCAGGTTAATGGCAAGATAATATTTGATTTACATGAGGGTAAGAATAATCACCAGTAAGGTAACATCCTTTGATCATTCTTGCACACCGTGAAAAATAAGTAACATAATTATTAGATTTCATCGTTCTCATGTTTCACAATGATTTCATACTTGCTTCCTTATTATGATTCCTGTTTGCTTAGTATTGGATGTATACCTACACAGAAAATTGTATAAATTAACCAAATCATCAGTGTTTCCATATAGTTCATTTACCTGCATTCATACTGAAGATACAGTTGCAAGAAGCGCAGAAATGAAGACCTTGTGTCTTCTGGTGATTGCAGCTCTTTGTTGCTTTGGTAAGTGCCACTGATTGTGTTACTATTTTTATATGATTGTTAGGTTTAAAATTTTGCTGATTGATTTTCTAATTTTTTTCCTTTTTTGCAAATATAGCTTCATGTTTTTTTAGACAGAATTCCAAATGACCTGAATAGATTTCAGAGTTAAATGATAAAATGCTGACTGTCTGCAACCACCAGTAGGGGGAGCTTAGGAGCATGCTAAAGACTTCTTTAAAGGGATTGTCTCATGAAGTCAAGCCCCATGAATACGCCCAACTAGGGTATATGGACATCATAAAGTGGAAACGCTCTATAAGAGTGGCTCCTGTTGTGGCAGATTCAAGCTGTCTTTGTAATACAAGAACGTCTAGTTAGCTTAATGGCTGCCACATAAAACTACATTCTCCATTGATAGCGTCCTTTCTATCAGTCACCTGATGTCTGAAGTCAGTGATTGGAGTCGGGTAACTGATAGATAATTAGGACTGTATATACTTGCAGTGGTGAGAGTACCACGGGCTAAGTTACACTAATTTCTTTACTTTATAAAGATTTCTTTCTTCTGGCCAGCATTTGAAAACCTCTTTAGCTGACAGTAAAATGTCATATACTGATATAGTCTCCAAAAAAAGATGGACAGCTCCTTTCCCCAGAGATAAAGGAGTGACAGGGAAGATGCATTCCGAGCCTTATTGTGGCTCCCGAAATACAGCAGAGCTATAACTAAATCCTCTGCTGATGCTGTACCAGTCTACACAGCAAAGCTGACAACTGAACAGCTGAAAACAGATGTCAGGCAATTGTGCCAGCTCTAATGGCCAATGTAAAGTCTGGAATATGGATAGTCACGCTAATAAATAATGCAAACTCAAAATGAAGAAAACAGCTGTAAAAATATATTCATAATATAAACCCAACAAAAAAAAATCATAAAGAGGTTTTCCCATCTAGGACATATATGCCATATAATATTCTAGAGGGGACACTCCCTTTTCCCTTTAAAATGTTAATAATGACTTTTCACTAAGATTCTTTAAACTAAAATTGAAATAAGAATATGAACAAATATTATCACAGAGGTAACTAACGGTATTTTATATGTTTCAGCTCCTGCCACGTCATTTGCTATTAGAGATAACCAAGATGAAAATGGCTCTCTAGCAAGTCGAAGCTGCTTGCAGAAAGCGAACGTAAGTATAAGACAAAGTATATCAGCAAAGGCCTAGAAAAAAGTAAGAAAACTATTAGAGATTATTATTTCCTGAATTTGAGTAGATAAAATAACATTTGGAATGTAGTAACGTGGTTTTGGTTCCCGGCATTTATTTAAATGTGTGTCTGCCTTTGCTCTCGTAGCACTTAGACAATAGGTAGGGGTGTCTGAAGCAGACCACAGCCATCATCGCTATTTTCCCAGACTTTTGACATAGGAAGACTCTTTATATGTGTTTGAACATTTTTAAAAATTTACTGATTTCCTTTATTTTAGAGTGAAGATATGGTAAAATTTTGTTGCGCATATAAGAAATATAAGGTAAAAAGAATTCTAATATGGCCATTTACTGTGTATTCAGACTATCTTTCATAGTGATTTATTTATATACCTAATGAATGTGATTTATCTGCTTATTAGAATAATGAACCAGAACTAAACAAAGCAAAAAAAGAATTTGAGGTAAGCAACATATACTATTGTTATTATTGTCCTCATTTCAATGAGTCCACATCCTGCATGGACTTTGTCGGTATTCTCATTGCTCTGCATTGTAAGCAACAACCTTTAGTTTAGTAAATGACTCTTCTTTATCAAAGAAATCTACAATATTTCATCATTCTATTCAAAGGCCTCTTCAAAATGATAACAGTATGCATGCTGCAGATGCCTTTCATATATACGCTATACAGTGCTTACTGCACATGCCTGCCGCATACGCCCCATACAGTGCCAGCTGCAGATGTCCTACCAAGTGCCTGCCGCAGATGCCTCAATATATTGCCTGCTCCATCTGTTCCCATACAGTACCGGCCTCATAGTCCACCCTATAGTGCCAGACACAAATGCGCACTTATCATCCGTAAATCACCTCATTGCTATGTGGCTATCATATAATTTACAACAAAACACTATAATAAATGTTGATATTACTTTTTGATAGCAGCAGTTTCCTCTCTTTTAATTTTACTTACCTGGATCATCATTTACAGTAATGTTTTCCATTATCACCTAGGATGTCACCGGCTGCACCATGTTTGGATCAGATCAAAATCCAGTAAGAATTTGTTTCCTCATTTTAATCTTTTTGCATTTAAAGAAGTTGTCCCATGAACAAAGTACATTTTAATTAATAGATCTTGGAATAATAATTAGTTCCACAATTTGATGTCTTAAAAAATGTTCCTGTGCAGAGATAATGTTTGTATCCCTTCTATATTCTATTATTTGCCGTGTCCAACCATGCAAAGCTGCTCCAGTTCATGGTTGGCACAAATCACAGGTCCTGGCCAAAGAACGAAGCATAAGTCACTTATAATAAGTGAGTATACAGACAAAACAGCAGGGGCTCACCGATGTTTGTTTGCCTGAGGGAATACATTTCACTGTCTGTTTTATCACAAGACTGTTTCTGCCATGTCACCAGTGTTGTTAGCCCATCACACATCAAGTCAGTGACATCTAAGCTCCATGGCTGCTGGAACGCCTTCATCACTGACTTGATTAATGGTGAGCTCAGAGGGTCGGAGATGAGGCATAAACAATTGCTCCTGTGATAAAACAGGCAGGGAAATATGTTACTTGAGAAAGTAGCAGCTGTGAGTCGCCATTGTTTTGGTTGTATGCTCACTTATCATAAGTGACTTATACTTCCTTCCCTGGCCAGGAGCTGTGGTATGTGCTGACCATGAACTGGAGCAGTTCTGCATGGTTGAACACAGCAAATAACAATACATAGCTGGGGCACATATAGAAGTATCTCTGCACAGGATCATTTTGTTAACACGTCCAATTGTGGAACTTATTATTATTCCAAGATCTATTAAAGAGAATCTGTCAACAGGTTTTTGCTACCTCATCTGAGTGCAGCATGATGTAGACAAAGAGACCCTGAATTCAATGATGTATCACTCAGTTTACCAGGACCAGCAGTTCAGACACAATCAGAGGTTTTAGATTTAGCGTGAAGCAGAGCTGAGAAATCAAATCCCGCCCACACCAGGCATTCAGTGTACATAGCTATAGACAGTGAGGTGCTTATCATAGAAGGGGGCAGAGTTGGACCAGAAAACATGACTCTGGTGTGTCCAAGTAATGATCAGCTTCTGGTGCTAAAACAATCATTGCAAGTATATCACAGAGCTTAATAAGAGAGAGATCGAGCATTCTATCTTCAGATTAAATAGCAAAAACCTGCTGACAGATTCCCTTTAATTAAAATATATTTTGTTCATGGGACAATCCCTCTTTCTACATATCACTGGGATAATTTATTTGATATATAGAATTCATTAGTCTTACTGAAATCATTAAATCAAGTGCATGAAATCCAATAAAGTGACTGTTATCTGCTGTCCCTAGGTGCAAGTAGCTGCAGATGAAAATGATGTTCTTAGAAACATTGAACAGCTCATGGTAAAAAAGAAAAAAAATGTATTTACACTGTATTCTATGAAACATTGCTCAGTAACGTGAAAGCATTGGACACTTTTGAAGTTCATGTCGGTACATAGATTGTGTGTATGATAGAAAATGGGAATCCAGCTAGTTACAGTCAGAGCTGTCATACAGTAATGTAACTATGATCAGTCTTACTGGTGTGTTCATCCCTTTATCAGGACAAATTTACCTACACTAAAAGGAAAAGTATTGGTTCCTATTAAAGGACTGCTAAAATAATTCTTCAAACAAAACTTCAAAGAATTGATACACAAAGTATATAGAAACATTTCTAAAATGTGAATACCCTTTAACTTTGTCTTGCATTGTGTGCCATGGTTACTGAGGAGGGGGTGGCCTCTTATATTTATATTGCCAAAGATCCTCACCAATCACTTTAGATGTTTCCCAATTTTACCATCAATTTGTATTGAAATGGGAAAAGGGGGAAAAGAAGCTGTCAGACACCTCTGGCGGCAGATTATCTTCCCCAGGAACTAAGGATTGGACATGTCAAAATTAAACATGCCTGATCTTTGTTCCCCCCAACATCTGGTGTCATAGAAGAGGCTTGTGACCCCTATTCACATTTAAAAGTTTTTTATTTTTGGCCCTTTATTACAGTATGGGCGAATAGAAAACTGATCTTTTTGTGATTCGCTGTGCACAAATTCAGCAAAATGACTGCCAGATGAATTCCATATTGCTCAATTGTAGAAGGCCAGCAAACAGTAAAAAAAGTAACAAAAAAAACCTAATACTTCTTCTACCGCCCTGCTCCTCACTTCCCACTGTTGCACGCCACATCTTCAGCCTTGTCACTATAAGCTAGGACTTGCGCCCGTGATTACAGTGCGTCGTAGGGTCGTGTCACGCGTCGTGACATTATAGTGCACAGGGATGTCCCAGACCTGGTCATGGAAGTCCCGTTTTAGAGTGAAAACACCAGAGATGCGGGTATATGACGTCAGAAACAAGAGGCCCCAACAGCAGGCAGTAAGGAACAGGACAACTGGGGAGATTAACAGTGAGATGAGTATTATTATTTTCTTTACATTTCACATTTATTATTCCCTTTCCAGACCCCAGAGCATAATAAGAAACATTTAATTTGTGGTGAATAACTGCAAATTTAATTTCAATGCAAAATTTGCGTAATTAAAATTTTGCATGATCCGCTGATCTCTATGTGACATACAGAAGTAGTGCTGTTGCTTCAAAAGCATCCAGCAACTATTACAAATTACACAAGCATAGGAGACAGAAAGTGTTGCGCTTAAGAAGCATCCAGCAACTAGAGGGGTTAACACAGTAGTCACCGGAGACAGGGAGTGTTTTAGCGGAGCCCCAGAGGCATTGTGGTGAAATTGTTATTGTAGTCTGACAGAAGCCAAAGAGAAAGGTAGTGAGTTATCTGTATCTGACAGAAGGCAACTGAACAGGATTCAGATCAGGAGAGAAACTAAACACAGGTCAGATAAACTCCCTGAACTAGCAGTTCAGAGTATTATCAGGCAGGAAGATAAGGACTGGAAAGAATTGTGTCACAGGGATCATCTATCTCATCAAACCCTCCCCCCTCCATCTCTATGCAGGATAAAGAATGCTGTGCACTATTGTGTCCTTGTGAAGGAAAAACCTGTGGATGTGTATGCATAAAAGTGTGCTGCTAAGAGATCTAATCTATGCTGAATTGTACTACTGAATAGACTGTAATACTGTGCCTTGTGAAGAAACTACTGTATTGTTACTGGAGACGGTTGCTCAAGAAACTCAGACTGTACTGTAATGAAGATTGTTGCTGTAATATCCCTGAATTGCATTGGCCGTGCTTCAGATTAAATTCCACTGTTAAACTGTGGAAAAAGACTCTTGTCAGATGTGTCTGATCAGCAATTGAATCAATCGTGTGCCTGAGAGAAGTTGTAGCCTATGGTCGCCCTGAGTAAAGGTTCCCCCAGGATTCCAAGGAGTTCATGAAACTCGTCTTGCCCCTATCTGAACCTAGCGGCATGCGTGTAACATTGGTGGCCCATACGGGGAATCCTGAGCAGGAATTAGCGTGTAGAGGGAGAGGAGGAATAGTGTCTGGAAAAACACAGCAGCACAGCACCTCAATTCAACTCTGCTACACCAGTTAAAGGGGACCAGCCCTAAAGAAAACTCACTAGCTGCAATGGATGTGGAAATACAAATGGACAGAGTGAGCTGCTTCTTCAGTTAACCTGTGAAGAATTGGGAACAGTAGCAGAACATATAAAGATGTCAGAAGAACAGATTTTTAAAGCACACAACCGCAGGCAACTGTTAGCTGCCATTAATGCAAAAAATGGATGAGCTGTCGGAGAAAGAAGCTGAAGACGTCATGGGGACTTTCTTCCAAGAGCTAACACGGTTTCTGACGAGGTTGAAGTTGGTGGATGTTGAGGGCGGCACCAATTACCAAAAGCGTGAATCTCCGTCCGCAGACAGAACTACAGGAATTGAAAGAACAATTCAAAGCCCTAATAACAGCCCTACAGGAATTGACCAAAACCTTTGAACGGGTGACAGACTCAGACAAGTTAGATAAATCAAGATGACTGTTCTCTCTAACACCACAGATCACCATAAGGAAAGAATTCAAGATCCTGGGACAGATTGGAGAGTGTGAACAGAAAGAGAGACTGTCTTATATGAACTTACATAGTTACATAGTTTATAAGGCCGAAAAAAGACAAGCGTCCATCCAGTTCAGCCTATTTCTTGTGCACTGCAGCTATTCCGCAGCGTTGATCCAGGGGAAGGCAAAAAAAAAACATGCGGTATAGGCCAATTTACATCATTGAGGAAAAATTCACTTCCCGACTCCAATCTGGCAGTCAGATTAAATCCCTGGATTAATTAACTATCACTAAGCATAAGATGTAATTTTATTGTTCTCAAGAAAGGCGTCCAGGCCTCTCTTGAACTCATTAAGTGAGTTGGACATCACCACTTCCTCTCCCAGAGAGTTCCAGAGTCTCACGGCTCTGACCAGTTCTATGCTGGTGCAGAAACCTCCTTTCCTCCAGACGCATAGTGTGCCCCCTCGTCTTTGTCACCATCCTTGGTATAAACAGGTCATGGGAGAGATCTCTGTACTGCCCCCTGATGTATTTATACATGTTTATGAGGTCTCCCCTAATCCTTCTCTTTTCCAACGTAAATAGGCCTAATTTTGACAACCTCTCTGGGTATTCTAGTCCCTCCATTCCCTTTATTACCTTAGTCGCCCTCCTTTGTACCCTCTCTAGCTCCAATATGTCTTTCCTGAGCACCGGAGCCCAGAACTGTGCACAATATTCTAAGTGCGGCCTTACCAGTGCTTTATACAGAGGAAGAACAATGTTCTCATCATATGCCCCTATTCCTCTTCTGATGCATGCCATGACTCTATTTGCCTTCGCAGCTGCTGCCTGAAACTGGGCACTCCAATTTAATTTGCTATTAACCAAGACGCCCAGGTCCTTCTCCATGTCAGATTTCCCCAACGGTTTCCCATTTAATATGTATGGGTGACTGCTGTTTTTCTTTCCCATGTGCATGACCTTACATTTATCGGCATTGAACCCCATCTGCCATTTTTTGGCCCAACTCCCCAATTTATCTAAATCCTCCTGTAGCTGTGCCCTATCCTCATCTGTATTAACTACTTTACAAAGTTTAGTATCATCTGAAAATATTGCTATTTTACTATGCAACCCTTCCACTAGATCATTAATAAATATATTAAATAATATAGGGCCCAAGACAGTCCCTTGAGGCACCCCGCTAATAACCCTGACACACTCTGAGCTTACTCCATTGATAACCACCCTCTGCTTTCTATCACTCAGCCAGCTATTTACCCACTTGCACACATTATCCCCCAGACCAAGCATTCTCATTTTATATACCAACCTTTTGTGTGGCACGGTATCAAACGCTTTGGAGAAGTCAAGGTATACAACATCCACTGACTCTCCCCGGTCCAGCTGTGAGCTCACTTCCTCGTAGAAGGCGATCAGGTTTGTTTGGCAGGAGCGATCCCTCATGAATCCATGTTGATATGGAGTTAGACAGTTATTATCATTAAGATATTCTACAATAGCATCTCTAAGAAATCCTTCAAACAATTTACCCACAACAGACGTTAAGCTTACTGGTCTATAGTTCCCAGGGTCACTTTTAGACCCCTTTTTGAATATTGGTACCACATTTGCTTGGCGCCAGTCTAGTGGGACAGTCCCTGTCCATAAAGAGTGCTTGAATATAAGATACAGCGGCATGTCTATCACATTACTTAATTCTTTTAGTACCCGGGGGTGTATGCCATCTGGGCCTGGTGACTTGTCTATTTTGATATTATTTAGGCGTTTCTGAACTTCCTCCTGGGTTAGGTGGGTGATATTTAGCGGAGGGTTTACTTTATCACTCTGCATTTCCTCCGATAAATTGTTTTCTTTTGTGAAAACAGTGGAGAAGAAGCTATTGAGTAGGTTTGCTTTACCCTCATCGCCCTCTATGATTTTACCCAGGTTATTTTTCAATGGGCCAACGCCATCAGTTTTAATCCTTTTACTGTTTATATAGTTAAAGAACAGTTTGGGATTCGTTTTACTTTCCTTGGCAATTAGTCTCTCTGTCTCCTCTTTTGCTATTCTTATTTGTTTCTTACAGATTTTGTTTTTTTCCCTATAAGATATTAGCGCTTCCTCGCTGCCTTCTTGTTTAAGTTTACCGAAAGCCCTTTTTTTGTTTTTCATTGCCCTCTTGACTTCCTTATTTAGCCACATTGGCTTCCTCCTATTCCTAGCCCTTTTATTCCCATAAGGTATGTACCTTCTACATGACTATGTAGGACTGTTTTGAAAATTTCCCATTTTCTATCCGTGCTCCTATTACTGAAGATACTATCCCAGTCTATAAGGTGAAGAGCATCTCTTAGCTGATCAAACTTTGCCCTCCTGAAGTTCAGTGTTTTTGTGAGTCCCTTGCTGGGCTCCCTACTGAAGCACATGTGGAATTGTATAATGTTGTGGTCACTATTTCCCAGGTGCCCCCCGACCTGCACCTCAGTTATTCTGTTTGGCCTGTTAGTTAATATTAAGTCTAAAAGGGCCGTCCCTCTAGTTGATTCCTGCACAAGTTGTGACAAATAATTGTCTTTGATAATTGACAGAAACCTGTTTCCTTTCTGAGATCTACAACTTTCAGTTTCCTAGTCTATATCGGGATAGTTGAAGTCCCCCATAATAATCACCTCGTTATTTTTTGCTACTTCATCTATTTGTCTCATTAATAGACTTTCCGTGGCTCCTGCTATATTTGGTGGTTTATAACAGACTCATATGATAATTTTATTATTGTTTTTTGCCCCATGTATCTCCACCCATAAGGACTCGACCTCCTCATTTCCCTCCCATACATCCTCCCGTATTGTAGGCTTTAGACACGTCTTTACATATAGACAGACTCAACCCCCTTTCCGATTTCTTCGATCCCTTATAAACAGACTGTAACCCTGTAAGTTAACTGCCCAGTCATAGCTTTCATCTAACCATGTCTCGGTTATTCCCACTATGTCATAGTTACCTGTAGATATTTCTGCTTCCAGTTCATCCATCTTGTTTGTCAGGCTTTTGGCATTTGCTAGCACGCAGTTTACACGATTTTGTTTTGTTCCAAACTTCTCCCTGTGGATTGTATTAGAAATTTTCTTACCTCCCTTCCAAGTATCTTGTCTTGGACCTTCTTTGTCGCACTTCATATCTTTCATTAGTATGTTCTCTGGTTTCATGTTCGTGTCTGGCGTTTTTCTTCCCATCCACTCTTCTTCTAGTTTAACACCCTCCTGATGAGTGTTGCGAGTCTCCTGGCGAATGTGTGTTTCCCGGGTTTGTTGAGGTGTAGTCCGTCTCTGGCAAGGAGTCCGTCATAGAGGTAATTCACACCGTGGTCCAGGAATCCAAATCCTTGTTGTCTGCACCATCGTCTCAGCCAGTTGTTCACATCAAGGATCCTGTTCCATCTCCTGACGCCATGACCGTCTACTGGAAGGATAGAAGAAAAAACTACCTGCGCATCCATTTCTTTTACTTTCTTCCCCAATGCTTCAAAGTCCTTGCAGATTGTCGGTAGGTCCTTCCTTGCCGTGTCATTGGTGCCAACATGTATCAGAAGAAATGGGTGGACATCCTTGGAACTGATGAGCTTCGGTATCCAATCGGTAACATCCTTGATCTTCGCACCTGGGAGGCAGCATACTTCTCTTGCGGTTATGTCCGGTCTGCAGATAGCTGCTTCTGTTCCTCTCAGTAGTGAGTCTCCCACCACCACCACTCTTCTTCCCTTCTTGGCTGTCCTTTTTCTTGTCGGTTCTGGGTGTTTCTGGGTGCTCTTTTCTTTTTTGCTTGCTGGTAGTGCCTCATCCTTAGGTGTGCCATCTTCGTCCTCCACAAGTCCTTGGAATCTGTTTCTCAGCTGTGTGGTTGGTGGTGTCTCCATGGTCTTCTTGCTTCTTTTGGACACTTGCCTCCACTTGTCTGCCTCTGGAGGTTCTCTGATGCTTCCTTCACTTTCCGTGACCAGTAGTGACGCTTCTGTTCTGTCCAGGAAGTCTTCATTTTCCTTGATGAGTTTTAATGTCGCAATTCTTTCTTCCAGTCCCCGCACCTTTTCTTCTAAATGAGCCAGTAGTCTACACTTCTGGCAGGTGAAGTTGGTTTCATCTTCTGGTCGATCTGTGAACATGTAGCACATGTTGCAGCTCACCATGTAGGTTGTCACATCTGCCATGCTGCTCCTTGTCCCTGCTGACTTGATGTCTGTCTTCTTTCTTGTGTTACCCTAGGATAAACAAATGAAACAAATTCGCGCGCCGAATTGTTACACCAGATCGATGCAGGCTTAAAAAAAGGCTACCAGCTAGATAAGATCATTGAGGGGGTTGTGAAAGCGATCAGCCTAGGACTGAACCTCCGTAGTATACTAGAAATGAAGAGTCAATTGACCTTGCAACAGCTGAAGGTGATTTGAAAAGGGCACTATAAAGAAGAGAGTACTTCAGAATTGTTCCACCAAGTCATTAACCTCTCACAGAAAAATAATGAATCACCCCAAAGTTTCTTGTTCAGAACAATTGAACTGAAGGATAGACTGTTATTTGCATCCAGATATGTAGAAGCAGAGAAGTTTGATGCTGGACTAGTCCAGAAGAGCTTCTTGAGATCATTGGCAATGGGGTTAATCAGCAAAGACATCAAGTTGCAGCTGTAACAGTACCTAGAAGATCCTGGCATTTTGGAAGAAGTCCTAATATAAAAAATGAATGAGGCAGCTAGTTTGAAGTCAGAGAGCGAACAGAAGTTAAAGAAAGGCTTTGCTCCTAAAACCACCAAAATGAGTCAGCTGAAGTTGAGACCCCCGGTGGCCAATCCGAAAATCATCATGGAGACCATCCAGTGCCACCTCCGAGAGGGAACCTTAAATCACCAACAAAAGAGAGGACCGCCAGCGCTGACTGGGAGGAAGTAATAGGAGAACTGCGAGCTGAGTTGATTGAGGTGCAAAAGTTGATTCGTTCCAGGCCAGAACCTGTATCCCTCAGACCCAGGACTGGGTTCCAAAACAGAAGATACCCGGCTTGTGAAGCGTGCCGTTCATCAAATCAGAGTACGGTATGTGTCCACTGTCTAAGTTGTGGTAAGGAAGGACATTATGCCAAGAAGTGCCAATGGTCGCGGTCATTTTGTTGAAAAGACAGAAGGTTGCCAGTGCGGGGCGACTGGTAACTGCGAAACGGAGGAGACCCCAGAAGCAAATCAAAATATCACCAAACCCCAGAGCGGCGCATGAGGTAAAACGGCTGCATCAGTACTATCCCCAAGTGTGTTCCCGTCTACAACAGCTGCAAGAGAGACAGAGGCATTAGTTATTTAATGCCCAGTGCGGAGGTCAAACAATGTACTCCTGGAAGGAGGATTCCTCAGTCAGTAAAGATAGCCTCATCAGCCTAATCGGTGAAAGGTGCTTTATACAGTGCGAGCTAGATGGACTCCTGGTAAAAGCACTGTGGGACACAGGAGCCCAAGCGAGCCTTTTAAATGAAGAATGGAGAAGGCGCTACCTGCCACATATCTGCCTTCGGTCGCTAAAAGAACTCTTAGGACCAGTGGAACTCCACGGCAAAGCTGTCAATCAGACCGAAATCCACAGAATACAATGGACCTAAAAGAACTCAAGGTAAGCTGGTGCCCAGCCATCATCCATAAAAACCAAATGGTGGGTGTGAGGTGTGGAGTCCTGGTAGAACGGGTAAGAAAAGTCCAGAAAAAAACAGTTTGTGCCAAAAGACTCCTCAGAACTTCTGGAAGGCCTAGCTCAAGGTGAGACTGTGCTTAGGATTCCTACTGGTGGGTTTGCTTGAGTAACAGTATCGGTGATGAATACTACGAAACACTAAATTAGACTGGATCCAAAGACTGTATTAGGTCACATCGAAACCGTTAAAACGGTATATCCAGCCAGTGTGAGACCAGCCCAGGGGTGTAGCGTGAATTCAGTCTCCCCACCAAGGAACAGGAGTTGCCCAGGGGAAGAAATTGCATGACACACCTCGGGGTCCTCAGATCCCCCAGTACCCCTGGAACACTTGTGTGCTGAAGATCGAACAGTAGCAAAACAGATGCTGAGAGAAGAGTGTCATGCATTCTCCAAAGATGACTCTAATATAAGCTGTATTCCATCGTTGCAGTTGAAAATCACTTTGAAAGAGATGACCCCAATAACCAGAAGTTACATGTCTGTGCTGAAACCATTACACCGTGAAGTGAAAGAGTATTTACAAGAACTAATCAACAGAGGTTGGATACAAAAGTCAAAGTCGTCTTATTCCTCTCCTATTGTTTGTGTTAGGAAGAAGGACGGTATGTTGAGATTCTGCTGTGATTACCAAGAGCTAAACCGAAAGTCAGTAACTGATCGGCACCCGATACTAAAGATTCAAGATGTGCTGGATAGCCTATCAGGAAGTACCTGGTTCTCTGTCCTCGATCACGGTAAAGCCTACCATCAAGGGTTTGTCGAAGAGTCCAGTAGACCTTTGACAGCATTCATCACACTGTGGGGGTTATATGAGTGGATCTGCATACCATTTGGGCTCAGTTCAGCTCCAGCAGAATTTCAGAGGAGCATGGAGACCTGTTTAGAAGGATTGAGGGATGAAATCTGCCAGCCGTACTTGGGTGAAAATGTGGTACACAGCAAAACCTTCCGGGAGCATGTTGAACACGTGAAGAATGGAGAAGAAGCTACCTCATACCTGCCTCCAGTCGCTAAAAGAACTCTTAGGACCTGTGGTATCAACGGTATCAACAACACGGAGTTAAATTGACCCCAAAGAAGTGTGAACTGTTCAAAAGGTAAGTCCGATTTCTAGGGAAAATTGTGTCCAGAGATGGATATACCATGGACCCTGCAGAAATCGCTCTGGTACTGGCCTTAAAAGACAAGCGGCCCTCTACTGCCAGGGAGTTGAGACAGATCTTAAGATTCCTCTCCTACTATCGTACTTACATTCGGAACTTCTCCAGGATGGCCGCCCCACTATACCTCCTCTTGGGGGGACGACAGAGTCAACAACACCCACGGAGAAAAAGAAGAACGTGGGTAGGACCGGGCTTAAAAGGAACAACGCCGTTTCGTCCCAACAGCCCATTCTCTGGACAGCAGACCACCAGGAGGTATTGGAAGAACTAGCAGACTACCTGGTAAGACCACCCATTTTGGGATATCCTGATTTCAACTTACCATTTGTTCTTCAGTGTGACGCTTCTCAAGTTGGACTGGGAGCTGCCCTGTATCAGCATCAAGGTGGAAAATTGAGTCATCAGTTATGGTTCTAGAATGTTGACAGACGCCGAGAAGAATTACCATCTACATTCCGGAAAATTGGAGTTCCTAGCATTGAAATGGGCTATCTGTGAACGATTTAGAGATTATCTCTACTACAGCAAAGAGTTTGAGGTATACACTGACAGCAACCCTTTGACCTATGTCCTCACTACAGCCAAACTGAATGCAACGGGTCAGAGATGGGTCGCTGAACTAGCTGACTTCAATTTCAGCATCAAGTACAGGCCAGGAAAATGCAATGCGAATGCTGATGGATTGTCGAGAATGCCACTAGAGCCTGAGGAGTTCATGCTCAGAGGAAAGCAGTCTGGAAGCAATTGAGAGCATACCAAAGCAGTACAAGCTTATCAAGAGGAAGCCACACCATTGTGGTGTCCATTGACCGATGAAACCACCATAAATGCGAGAGAACAAAATCAACCCCTGTCCGTTCAACAACTACCAAAAGGAAAAATCCATAGAGCACAACGGGAAGATCAGATAATTGGTAGAATACTACTTTATGTGGACCAAAATCGGTTTCAAAGTAAACAGGAGAGAGATAATGAGTCCCAAGCAGTATCTGTTTTAGTTAAAGAATGGTTGAAGCTATAACTTAATGAAGACTGTATCCTGCATCATAAAGGAGGACAAAACCGGCAGTTGGTACTACCCAGTCTTCAAAGAACTCCATGAAAACATGGGACACCTGGGAGTGGAAAGGACAACCAACTTAATCCGTGAACATTTCTTCTGGCCTTACATGCAGAGAGATATTGAGAGGTACGTGACCAGGGAGTGTGGGTGTCTGAAAGATAAACGTCCCAACACATCAACCCAGGCACCATTGGGCAACATCCAAACTACGTATCCGTTTGAGATGGTCTCAATAGACTTTCTACATCTCGAGACATTCAAGGGTGGTTACAAATACATATTGGTGGTGATGGACCATTTTACTCCATTTGCTCAAGCATATGTCACCACCAATAAAGCGGGTCGAACAGCGGCAGAGAAGATCTTCAATGATTTTGCTTTGAGGTTTGGGTTCCCTATGAGGTTACACCACAACCAAGGAAGAGAATTTGCGAACCAGCTCTTTACCAAGCTAGGAAAGTACTGTAGAATTCAGAGATCCCACACAACGCCCTATCACCCAGAGGGTAATGGACAAGTGGAACGTTTTAACCGGACATTATTGTCGATGTTGTGCACTTTAACAGCTGATGATAAGAAAGACTGGAAGAGTTCTCTGTCAAAAGTGGTACATGCCTATAACTGTACAAAGAGCGATGCAACGGGTTACTAACCTTCTTCCTATTGTATGGACAATCGCCAAGACTGCCAATCGACATCATGCTCAATACTCCAGTGTCACAGACTTACAGAACGTATCCGGAGTACATTCGGAAATGGAAGGAACGGATGGCAGAGGCATACATCATAGCGTCCAAAGTGGTTTACGCAAGGATAGAGCAAGAGTAAGGAGTACTATGATCGAAAATGTTATGGAGCAGAATTGCTAGGCTGCTAGTCAAGAACATACGTGAGAAAGGTGGTCCAGGAAAACTTTGTTCGTACTGGGAAGACAAGGTGTATGTGGTCGTAAGGAGGAAAGCCGATGACAGTCCAGTGTATGAAATCCGATTGGAAACAGGAGACAAGAAGACCAGAATAGTCCATCGGAATTTACTACTACCCTGTGTTTACTACTACCCTGTGATTATCTCCCACCACAAGAAGACTTCCCAGAAGTAGACCGCAATCGTCCGAGATCGACTAAGGGACCACCACAGACTGAAGCTCCGGAGGTGGATAGTGACCTTGAAAGTTCAGATGAAGAAGAACACACCGTTGTATTTCTTGGACCAGCAAGGAGAGGGATGTACCATCCTCAGGAGAGTGAACTAAGTCCCGAGGCTCCAGAGTTTGTACCAAGGAGTACAGATGAAGTCCAATTCAGATCTGATGATTGAACACCGGTCCCTGAAGATACCAATTGACACTAAGGAGGAGCGGAATTACCAGACCGTGCGGAAACAGGTGATTCAGAAGTACAGGAACTTACAGAGGCAGCTCCAAGAGCATCTGAGGAAGCATGGGAAATGAGTGCGGCGGAAGAAACTCCTGTGACCCAAGAACCCATGGTATCTGAGGAACAATCCACCAAGAGGATGTCGACTCGAGAAGTGAGGAGGCCCGTGATGCTGTCGTACTGGAAACAGGTATCTCTGCCTGTGGACCAGGTAAGCCCACTTGAGTGGTATTCACCACCGAGAGGCAGTATGGAAGATGTTGCCTGGTGGAAAGACTTGTTTTCATGCTTTGATTTTCCTTAAAAGACTGTAGAAACAAAAAACTGTTAAGGCCTAGTGAGAGAGAGAGCTGGTTGAAGACGTACGAAAAGCTCCAGCTGAAGAGACGCTGATTGTGTTAATTGTTTATTTCTTACAGGAGTACTACAAGAAAAAGGTCATAGAATAGATTGTTATTAACCACGCCCCCGAGGAAGTACAGAAACACGTGTCGGGGCCTCCCCTGGCACTGCTGGTCACCTGTTTACTTTCACTAAGTATGTCTTACTTAACCCTTTCCATGTGATGCTTGTACTTTTTATGTGTCGCTGAAAAAACCTCTGATGGTTGTTTATATTGTGACTTGCTATAGGTCACTTGATTTATGTTATTTTAACTTTTTCTGCACACATTGTCTGTGACTAATGGATTGTATGGGTTGGACTATGTGACCTAGTATAGGTCCAATGTGAATTTGAGACCAGCTGTGTCTCTATCTACCCCCTGCTGCCTCACATGCCCATGTTATGTCTTTTCACATGTTATTTATACATTATATATATTTTTTTAAATACATAAATAAAGCATTTATCTCTTTTAGTCAACATATGGTGTTTTAATTATGTTATTTTGGGGTTTTGAAAATACCTATGGTCTCTCTGGTTTATAGATAGTTATTAATGTTTATAAAAGTTATGGCAATTTGACATAAGGACGACATTCAAAAAGTATGGATGAGGGTGACTTGCAGAGGTAGTGCTGTTGCTTCAAAAGCATCCAGCAACTATTACAAATAACACAAGTACAGGAGACAGGGAGTGTTTTAGCAGAGTCCCAGGAGGGTTGTGTGGAACTTCTTATTGTAGTCTGGCTGAAGCCGAAGAGAAAGGTAGTGTGTTATCTGTATCTGACAGAACAGGAACAGGATTCAGATCAGGAGAGAAACTAAACAGAGGTCAGATAAACTCCCTGAACTAACAGTGCAGAGTATTATCGGGAAGGAAGATAAGGACTAGAAGGAATTGTGTCACAGGGATCATCTCCCTCATCAAACCCTCCCCTCCTCCATCTCCATGCAGGATGCTGTGCACTATTGTGTCATTGTTAAGCAAAAACCTGTGGTTATGTATGCATAGAAGTAAGCTGCTAAGAGATCTAATCGATGCTGAATTATGCTACTGAAGTAATACTGTGCCTTGTGAAGAAACTACTGTATTATTACTGGTGCCAGTTGCTCAAGAAAACTCAGACTGTACTGAATGAAGATTGTTGCTGTAATATCCCTGAATTGCACTGGCCATGCTTCAGATTAAATTCCAGTGTTAGGCTGTGTGCCCACTATGCGTTTTTTAAGCGTTTCCGCAGCGGCAATTCCGCTGCAGAAACGTTTAAAAAAACGCTTGGTAGAAGGTCTGCTATGTTCCCCAATGATAATCCGCATCTGCTATGCACATGCTGCGGAAATCTCCACTGCGGAAAAATCCGCAGCACTACCAATTATTTTGTGGAATTGCGGTGTTTTTGCCGCCATTGACTTACATTGAATCGCATAATATCCGCATCACTACATGTGCACGTGCGGATATCATGCGGTTCAATGTGCGGATGGTACCCGGGTTTGGAGAAGAGGAGACTCTCATCCAAACCCGGGTACCATGGTACCTGTAAAAAAAAAAAAGAATAAAACAAAAAATATACATTATACTTACCTTCTGATGGCCCCCAGTGTCCATAGCGATGCTTCCTGGCTCCCCGGCAGCTCGCAATAGTCTAAAAGGACCTGCCCTGATGTAATTTAGTCCTGTGACGGGTCACGCGACCGCGGACGTCGGCGGTCGCGTGAGCCGTCACAAGATTAAATCACATCATGGAAGGTCCTTTTAGACCACCGTGAGACACCGGGGACACCGGACGGATCGGATAAGGACACCGGGGGCCATCAGCAGGTAAGTATAATATTTATGTTTTATTTTTTACCATTCTTTTACGGTCACACAATATAAATCCAAGCCGGTTGCATGGATTTATATAGTGTGACCAAGTTGTCAAGCACTTTCCAAGTGATGCTAAAATCGCTTGGAAAGCGCTTGACAACCCGCATGCGGAAATGCATGTGAAAAACGCTTCACTTCCGCTTGTCCCTGGCAGGAAAAACGCATGTAAAATCCGCATGCATTTTTTCTGCCAGGGAGATGCAGAAATGCTCAGGAAAAATCTGGAGCATTTATGCATCGTGGACACTTAGCCTTAAACTGTTGAAAAAGACTCTTGTCAGATGTGTCTGGTCAGCAATTGAATCTATCCTGTGCCTGAGAGAAGCTGCAGCCTATGGTCTCCCTGAGTAACGGTTCCCCCAGGATTCCAAAGAATTCATGAAACCCGTCTCGCCCTATCTGAACCTAGCGGCGTGCGTGTAACATATACTCTTTGTTCTCAATCAGTAATCACTAATGACGCATTCCTTTTACAGGAGCAGCAGCGTGGAGTTGATCCCTTCTCAATAGCAACCATTTGTGTGGTGCAGGTAAGTTTCCTAATGTTATAGGTTGAAAATTATAAATGTTCACATACTGTAGTGTAAAGAAAGAAGCCTAGCACAGTATATAATGTAATATATGCAGTCTACAGGGAGTCATCTGCCTGTGATGTGAGTGGTTTTGCTAAAAAATGACAGCTTCCCCAGACATCACTGATTTATTATAACACGATATACAGATACTATATATGTTAAATTCATGGAAACCTGGAACACTTACCAGATGTACAGATCAGGTCCTTATAATATTTTACTGAGGGTCTTCTCTTAGGGGGCTTTGAGTAGGCGGACACTTCTGAAAATGATACACGTCAGAGCGCACGTTCGCCCTGTCTGCATCATTACAGTCTATGGCCCCGTCGGCACATACTCCTGGACCCCGATTTGCGGAGGATTCCGGACATTTTCCCCGACCGACAGGGACACAGAACGCAATGTGAAAGCACCCTTAGATTTCACTGCGAGTGAATGTGAACACAGTAGTTATCGCTTATGTTACCTCTCCAGTGTGCAGTGAATTAAAGTTACATACATCACATCATATAACAAACCCATTAAGCACCATACAATCTCAGCACATGAACCATTATAACTTGCTTTACGTGTATACGAGCCTTCTGTGGACCCTCTCACCGACCATCCTAAGTTTTAAAGTGTGAAAAAGATGTGAGTGGTGAATAAATGCTTTTAAGTTAGCGCTAAATTCTCAATTCTGAACTTTAGAACTGAAGCCTTTTACAAATTCTTCTTAGCTCAGTATCAGCACAGAGTTTTCTGCAGCCGCTTACATCCTAAGGGTAATCTGTACATGAGACACTGTACAATAGTCTAATCAGAGAGAAACCAACGGTCCTGTTGATGTACAGGATCTCAGCACTATATTTGGGTCATACTGTAAAAGTAATGTCCAGAAGTAAACATGCCCTTGAAGCTGTTTAAGGGTCTAAGGACGAAAACATGGTCTGTATTTTTACATATGGGTAATGGATGATCTATTAAAACTGAATGCTGTTCCTGCAACACTAATATTGTTTTTATATATATATATTGTAGGAAGGTATTGCTGCAGATCTCACACCAAGTAGTGAAGACGAGGCTGGTCAAGGGCATAAACGTACAACTCGTCAACTTTCAAGTCTAGGTCTTGATGGAATATTAGGAGTGTTAAACATAGTGCCTGGGCTACTTCAACCAGTATTGGGATTATTGAGAGGGCCACTTGGACTGTTAAGTGGGCAAGGAGGGCTGCTTGGAGCACTACTGGGTGGGCCAGGAGGACTGCTTGGAGCACTATTGGGTGTGCCAGGAGGACTGCTTGGAGGACAATCCGGTAGGCAAGGAGGGCTGCTTTCAGGACCATTGAGTGGGCCAGGAGGGCTCCTTTCAGGAATATTGAGTGTGCCAGGAGGGCTCCTTTCAGGAATATTGAAAGGGCCAGAAGGGCTGCTTGGATCCTTATTAGGTGGTGGTCATGGAGCAAGAGGTTTTCAAAAGGAAGGAGTTTTAGGAGATTTAGTTGGAGATCTCACAGGTGGTGGAAGTTCTGGCGGCTTACTAAAAGGACTTGGACTTGGTTAAAAAAGGTAAAAAAATGTATGTGTGTTTAATTTTTTACTACCCTGACTATTTTTTGTGACTTTGATGTGCTCTGGTCAAACAACAGTACCAATTTTACTTGTTGTTATAAATAGTATATATTATGTATGTTGTTTACAACATTAAAAAAAAAAAAAACTTCAATTGTAACAATTTAATTGGCGCTGCATTAGTTACTTGGAAGTTCTGATAACGGCATAGTGCAGCCTCCTGGGCTGTATAGACACGGATATTCCCCTCTCAGTCATGAATTGCTGAGATATGAATATCCCTTTTACTACACTTCCATCATGTATAACAAGTGTTGCATTTTGAAAGTTGCAGCTAAGGTTCTGTTCACACTTCTGTTCGGACTTAGCGTTTATCTGTTAAAATTTTAGTAATGCGTTGCATCAGCTATGCAAACGGAAGCAGAGAGACCCCCATTAATAATTCTAATGACAACTTGGTATCTGTTTTTTAGAACTAAGAGTCCAGCATGTAGAAGTTTTCTGTCTGTTCTAAAAAACGGAATCCAGACGGACCCCATAATAATTAACAGGGACCCTCTACTTTCATTTGCATCACTGACACAACAGATCACTTATTTAGTTTGTCTGTTTCCAATATTAGGATGCTCAAAAAGGATGCTCATTGAATAGGACTATCCAAATAAACATGCGAACAGGGCCTTAAAGGTGTCGTCCACTACCTAACACCTTTTTAAATACTATATTCCACAATGTAAAATAAGATGCTCTACACTCACTTGCTGTACCGGCGCCGCTCCAGCAATATCGGCAGTTTCCTGAGGCTGAGTGAGCCTTGCAACCAATCACAAGCCGCTATTGAGCTACTCTTCTCTCACCTCCTTTGGACCAATCTTGGACGTGCTGGCAAAGTGTGAGTACTGCAGCACATAAGTGACTGCTGATTGGCTGCAGGGGTCATGTGGCGTAATAATGTCACAGGAGCCTCAGGAAACCCAGTGTCGACATCGCAGGAACGCCGCTGGTACAGGAGGTGAGTGTTGGGCATTCAGATTTTACATTGGGGAATTTAGTATTTTGTAAGCGATTGTCCAAGTAGTGGACAACCCTTTAAAGGGAAACTGTCACTGGAACAATTGCTATTAACCTGCAGATATGGGGTTAATAGTGTTATTAACCTGCCCGACACCTGCACTTTCCCGAACGCTGCGGGGAGAAAATTAACTTTATTCTCCCCGGCAGCATTTGGTTTCAGTCACGGGGGCGCCGGCACAGGCTCAGTCACTGCTCTCAGTATACAGAGGGGCGTCTGTAACCGCACCCCGGCACTGACTGACAGCCGGCCCCAATGCAGAGCCAGTGCCAGTCAGGACATACATTTGCATATCAAAATATTATAGTTTATGGTATTTTTTACAGTTTACCAAACTATTCCTATTGGCTTCTATAGGGCTAATCTACATGAAAATAATGTGCTTTTGCCATACTTTTTATAAGTTTACATCAAAATAACTTTTATTTTTTTAAGGAACCCAAAAGCAAAGCCTGCAACTTTATTCTATAAAACCATAATTTAATGTTATGATAAAATTCATGACATGCCCTTCCATTTTGTTTATGCACTATGCAGTATATTTTTCATTTTTAAATCTGCACCTTAAAGGTAATCTATCACCAGGTTTTTGTTACCCCATAAGAGAGCAGCATAATGTAGGGGCAGAGATCCTTATTCCCAGTGAAATGTCGCCTACTGGGCTTGTTCCTGCAGCTTTGATACAATTTTATCCGCAGCAGTTCTATCAGTTCTCTGAATGCTGAGCTCTGTATAATCCCACCCACACCGCTGATTGGCAGCTGTGTGTACACTGTGCATAGGCAGAAAGCTGCAAATCATTGATGGGGGCGGGGTTATACAGATCTCATGAATATGGAGGACTACATGGCAGCAGATTTACTAGTTCTCTATGATAAAACAGTGATTTTATCAAAACTACAGCAAGCAGCCCAGTAAGTGACACATCACTGGAATCAGTGTATCTGTCTCTACATTATACTGTTGTCATATTAGATGGCAAATAGCTGGTGACAGATTCCCTTTACCTGTATGTCCCATATGTGATATGAAGTTACATTCATCTCGAGTAAATGTACATTTTACTGATTTTAAAAATGATGTCTTTTAAAAAAGTATTTAACATATAACATTAAGTATCAACTTTTTTTTTCTTTTGTTTTCCCAGGAAGCCAAGGTCACAATCCAGATGAGTTTGGAATGTAATATGAAGATAAAATCAACCATCTCAATTTATAGTTTAGCGTTGTTGATCAAAAGTCTAATAAATTCATTGAAAATAAGTATTTGTCACAGTTTTTGTCTTGACTCATTAGCTTCACAAATCATACAGTGCCCATATAGTGCTGTTATATGCCCATATGGAGTCAAGAATTGCTAAACAGTGTATAGTGAGTGATATACAGTTAGGTCCATATATATTTGGACAGAGACAACATTTTTCTAATTTTGGTTCTAGACATTACCACAATGAATTTTAAACAAAGCAATTCAGATGCAGTTGAAGTTCAGACTTTCAGCTTTCATTTGAGGGTATCCACATTAAAATTGGATGAAGGGTTTAGGAGTTTCTGCTCCTTAACATGTGCCACCCTGTTTTTAAAGGGACCAAAAGTAATTGGACAGATTAAATAATTGTAAATAAAATGTTCATTTCTAGTACTTGGTTGAAAACCCTTTGTTGGCAATGACTGCCTGAAGTCTTGAACTCATGGACATCACCAGACGCTGTGTTTCCTCCTTTTTGATGCTCTGCCAGGCCTTGACTGCGGTGGTTTTCAGTTGCTGTTTGTTTGTGGGCCTTTCTGTCTGAAGTTTAGTCTTTAACAAGTGAAATGCATGCTCAATTGGGTTGAGATCAGGTGACTGACTTGGCCATTCAAGAATATTCCACTTCTTTGCTTTAATAAACTCCTGGGTTGCTTTGGCTTTATGTTTTGGGTCATTGTCCATCTGTAGTATGAAACGACGACCAATCAGTTTGGCTGCATTTGGCTGGATCTGAGCACACAGTATGGCTCTGAATACATCAGAATTCATTCGGCTGCTTCTGTCCTGTGTCACATCTTCAATAAACACTAGTGACCCAGTGCCACTGACAGCCATGCATGCCCAAGCCATCACACTACCTCCGCCGTGTTTTAGAGATGATGTGGTATGCTTTGGATTGTGAGCTGTACCACGCCTTCGCCATACTTTTCTCTTTGCATCATTCTGGTAGAGGTTTATCTTGGTTTCATCTGTCCAAAGAATGTTCTTCCAGAACTGTGCTGGCTTTTTTAGATGTTTTTTAGCAAAGTCCAGTCTAGCCTTTTTATTCTTGATGCTTATGAGTGGCTTGCACCGTGCAGTGAACCCTCTGTATTTACTTTCATGCAGTCTTCTCTTTATGGTAGATTTGGATATTGATACACCTACATCCTGGAGAGTGTTGTTCACTTGGTTGGCTGTTGTGAAGGGGTTTCTCTTCACCATGGAGATTATTCTGCGATCATCCACCACTGTTGTCTTCCGTGGGCGCCCAGGTCTTTTTGCATTGATGAGTTCACCAGTTCTTTCTTTCTTTCTCAGGATGTACCAAACTGTAGATTTTGCCACTGTTAATATTGTAGCAATTTCTCGGATGGTTTTTTTCTGTTTTTGCAGCTTAAGGATGGATTGTTTCACCTGCATGGAGAGCTCCTTTGACCGCATGTTTACTTCACAGCAAAACCTTCCAAATGCAAGCACCACACCTCAAATCAACTCCAGGCCTTTTATCTGCTTAATTGAGAATTACATAACGAAGGGATTGCCCACACCTGTCCATGAAATAGCCTTGGAGTCAATTGTCCAATTACTTTTGGTCCCTTTAAAAACAGGGTGGCACATGTTAAGGAGCTGAAACTCCTAAACCCTTCATGCAATTTTAATGTGGATACCCTCAAATGAAAGCTGAAAGTCTGAACTTCAACTGCATCTGAATTGTTTTGTTTAAAATTCATTGTGGTAATGTCTAGAACAAAAATTAGAAAAATGTTGTCTCTGTCCAAATATATATGAACCTAACTGTACTTTGCTCAATAAGTAGTATATGCAGTACCCACACAGATTTTAATAGGTGGAAATAAGGCACTGTATCATGAAAACTCAGATCTATTGCATTCTCTTGGTTTTGAAGGCAAGTGCCACCCATACAAAATTACTAATGAACTTTATGAACACTAAATTGTCAAGAAAGTGCTGGTGCCACTATCACTTCATCAGTGATGAAGAAGAATCTGATATTTAATGTGTATGTAAGGAGGATTACAAGTAACCTGTGGTATTCTACCCCCATTTTTTATCTAGAATATCAAGGGAAATTATTAGGGTTTAAAGCCAGCTATCACTCTGTTCAAATATTTAAAGGGAATCTGTCCCCATGTACTGAAAGAGGGGTTGCTGGCTAAAATAATCTTTATTCCTCCCTGCTGCCTCCAGTTTTCAGTCATAGAGGCACGGCTTCAGTCACTGCTCAGTATACAGTGAGTGGCGGCTATAACCGCACCCCAGCACTGACTGACAGCTGGCTCAGCAGCACATCAGTACAGAGCCGGCTGTCAGTTAGTGTATTAAGTGGTGACTGAAACTGTGCCGGCCGTGTCAATATGACTGAAAGCCGGAGGCTGCCGGAAGACATATAGTTCATCTTTTCCCGGCAGTCGGGCTTTCAGTGCGGCGACCATGCAGCTTTACAACACTATAAACTTGCAGGTTAACCCCTTATCTGCAGGTCAATAGTGTTTGGGGACATGACAAGTTCCCTTTAAAACCTTGGCAATATTTGGGTCATGATGTCAGGGATGGAGCTACAGGTGAAACAGAAATAGCCAAAGCACCTGAGCGCTAATATCTGCCCAAAAGCCCTAATAAGCAGAAGATTCCAGTATTACATATGGGCATGGTAGGTTGGGTGACCTTTTACACTGAAGACCAGGAATCTTAAGAGATAAAATGATGTAAATAATCAGACATTAATACACATGCTGTTCAAAACTATACTATGCTGTTCAAAAAGGTTGCATGCCCATCAATGTGTCCAGCTCAATTTATCAAAGGTTCTATTTCGAAATATCACTTTTTATTAACTGCTTCCCGACCGCCCACTGCAGACAACGCTTGCTGGGCTCTGTGCAGCACCAACGTTTGTCTAAGGCCAGAAGTCTCAGGAAAATCGGCCCTCCAGGAGGCAAATAGTGCTCTGTCCCACCTGAGTCTCAATGTGTGGCTAAGCAACACTGTACAGTCACATATGGGTTATTGCCACGTTAAGCAGAAATTGTGTGACAAATTGTGGCACCATTTTTACCCATTTCCCAGCGTGAAAATGTAAAATCTGGGGCTAAAACAATTTTTTGGTGGTAAAAATTGAATTATTTTTTTCTGAACCACCCAATGGTATAAATTTCTGCGAGTCACATGTGGTGTCAGTATGATCACTGAACCCCTAGATAAATTCATTGAGAGGTGTAGTTTGTAAAATGGGGTCTCTTATGGGAGTTTCTGCTGTTCTTCAGTGGCTCTGCCAACGTGACATGACACCCTCAAACCATTCCAGCAAAATCTGAACTACAATATGGCGTTCCTTCCCTTCTGAGTTTTGCACTAAGCCTCAAAAGTAGTTTTCGACCACTTATGGGGTATTGATGTACTCAGCAGAAATTGTACTGTTCGCTTTCTCCTATCACCCCTTTTGAAAATTGAAAACTTGGGGTCAAAGCAACATTTTAGTGGAAAAAAAATAGTAATATTTCTGTGACGCTGAGTCACTTTTCACAGCCAACCCGTGAGACGGGATAGTCATAAACAGACGGAAGAGACAAGGCGTAGAGACAAGCCGTACCCAGGTAACGTTCCGTTGGTCAGAATACCAGGAGGATAGCGGATCAGAGCAGAAGGGGTTAAATAGACGGATGGTCAGAACGAGGTCCAAGGTCAGATAACAGAAGATCAATACACAGCACACTAGGCACAGAGAAACAAACCTCACAAAAGCTGAATGTACATCTGGCAGAGGTCTGGGAAAAACAGCCCAGTTAAGTAGCCTCGCAGTCACCTGGGAATAATGAAGACCTGGAGATAGCCAGCTTCAGCATGCCCCTGTACCAGATTGGACAGCTGAGCTGTCAGTAACTACATCCCATAGAGCAGAAAAAACTTGGCACTCTTTGAAAATAAGTTCCTTTTATTTGCATTCATATAGCGTTAAACGTTTTCAGTCCTGATACAGACCTTCATCACAACTAAATGCTTTAGGTATGGAACTCCCAGAAAAACGCGCTTGTGTGTGCGACTGACATCGCTTGAGGAGAGCGAAGGGATGGAGGAAGTTTTAATCTGAATGGCACTGGATCTCATATGGACCAATAAACTTTGAACCCAACTTTGCCGACGGCACCCTATGTTTAATGTTCCTGCATGACAAGCAAACCTTATTCTGATCTTATAAACAAAGACCCACTGAATGTCTTCCATTGGCCTTCTGTTTTTGTTGAATCTGAGCCATCCCAATATTCTCTTGAACCTCCTTCCAGACATCCCCAAGACTCTGTACGGTGATCTCCACCCCAGGACATTCAGAACTAATCCTAGAAAATTCACCAAAATGGGGATGAAAACCATAATTACAGAAAAATGGTGAATGTTCCAGTAGACTGATTCACTCGACTGTTAAATGCAAATGCAGTAAGAGGTAAAAACGAAGACCAGTCTTCCTGCTGAGCCGCCTGTCACGCAAGGTGTGAGAAAGACTAAGTGCAACACGAAGGGATGAGGGGAAGGGAGCCCAGACGCTAGGGAAAGGGAGAGTGGAGACCTCCTAGGCTGATCTGATATCACTCTGTCTCCCCTATCGTCCCTATACTGGTTCCTCACCAATCGCCGCACAGGAACGTAAAACACTGTATTTCCCTAGAGCTAGGCCCTGGCTAAGGAAGATGGGGATGAGCACTATTCAGTCCCCACTAACAACTAAAGACAACAAGGTAGACAGACACGGGGTAAAGTAACTTAGCTTGAGCCGACTTCAGAGAGATTACACACAAGTTCTCTTAGCACCAGAGAGGAAGAAAGCAGACTGCACTAGCTCCAAGCTTTCACAAGGAAACATGTGAATATCATGGGCGCCTCCCTATTGCAAACTTAAAGTATTTAAACACCTAGGCCCGGGTGTTAATTAGCAAGAGGAAGGTAGCCGCAGGGTCACGGAGTGAGACAGGTCTAAAAAGGTGTCTGTAATGCCAAAGGAAGAGATCTCCTGCAAGCAACTGCAGGTCAACTGTCTGTCACCTCTGACACACTCCTGGACTGGCAAAAGGTTTGCGGGTCAATGGTCATTTAATAGCATGTTTAAACAGACAGACCGCTGTTCAAATGCACACTAAATGATCTGTAATAGATCTTTCAGTACGCATAAGCTGACATTGATCTCGGCAGCATCACATCCTGTTTACATCAGATGATGTACTGCAGAGAAGATGATCTTTTGTGCAAACCGAAAGATAATTTCACCTGACAGATAAGCTTTTAACTCATTCAGCGAGTGATCGGCAGCCTGTTTTTCACTGCACAATTGTCATAAATGAGTTTTCTTAGCTTACTGCTTCTGTACCTTTGTTCTCATAATTGATGGGGGGTCTCATCAGCCATCATGTCAGATGTTTATCAAAATATTAGCTACCATTTAATGAGTTGTGGGCCTTTCTGAGAAGTTCATGTTTAACACAGGTTTCAGTCCCTGTAAAAATAAAGACTGCTTCCAATGGCATAACTGTAAAAAGGCTTTTTTAAACAAGAAAAAACACATAAGACCAATGTTGGGTGAGCGAATAGCCACAGCTTTATTTTTTCCTTTATTTTATTGATAACCATAACACCACCTTAAAATTTAAATGTATTCATCATGTAACTTTATTTAAACAAAAACCATGCCGATATCACTGCACGAGACACTGAGCATGTAAAAAAATAAGAAAAAAACGCCATGGAAAGAGGACAATAAGCCCTTATTTCATCCTCCGACCATCGCCACCCAACAAAACCAAGGCACCATCAATTCCATCCTGTAACCTGGACAAAAATATGTTATTACCAATAGCATTAAAATGAACAAGTCTTCATACCTGCATGTTTACTAACCTCCCAGCCATCTCCAAGGCTACCAGATTCCTTGCTCCCCTCCATACTTGTCTTGGAACGATTTCTGACCAAACCTATACACAAATGTTTTAATTTTTTTTTTTATCAAATTTTTACACCTACTTAGGTCCGACTTCATGAACACTATGATGTTTGAAATCTTAATCTTATCGAGATCATTTCCCCCCGCATGAATGACCACCACGACAGGCTGTATCAATGTTTTATAGCTTCCTCACCTAGACCAAGTGCCCTCCTTATACAAATTTTTAAACTGTCCGTAAAGGCTATGACATCATTGGCCTGCAAATTCCCTTTTGCTTTAGCACTAAAAGCAACTAATTCTCCCACCCGCAAAACTGCAAAAAACGCTAAGGAAAAAGCCGCTGCGAACAGGCGCCTCTCAAAGGCACTATTGGTAACATAAGCTAGTGCATTAAATATCTGATTCAACATTGCAAATGATACTGGTTGCCTCTAATCACATTTTTTTACTCTCTTTTTTTCCAACCCTTAACTATTTGTTTGTTTTGTTTGATTACAAAATCCTTTGTAACATCCCGGCCCCCCAATAATTTTATTATAAAAGATTTACCCGAAAGACCTTTTTGCATGCTAGCGCCCGAAAGGCCCTTCCTCCTTCAAAATTCTACGGTTAGCAATGTTATGTCTAAATGGTGCTCAGGTGTAGAGGGAAAATTTCCACTGGCAATACCTAACCACGTATCCCAGGATGTCTTGTGACTCCGCCATGTAGACTGCACCACCGATGTCTGAATTAATTGCAACAATTCGACTCGGCCAGAGCTCATAAGTGATCCGGGCATGGAGAACCGACAAATGATGCCCAGGGATGCAGTGTCCTGAACCGGTCCATCTGAAAACGAGAAAGAGCGTCTGCTATACCGTTATCTAATCAAGGAACATGGTGAGCCCTGAACCATATGTTTAAGTGAAGGCAACGTAACACCAAGTACCGTAATAATGCTAACACCGGCAATGAAGAACTTGTTAGGGAATTAATTGCACACACTACAGCACTGTTATCCGTCCAAAAAAAAAGTATCCTTTTATTTGCCATTTTTGAACCCCAGATTTCAACAGCTACTATTATGGGGAAAAGCTCAAGAAAAGTCATATTGGTCATTAGACTCAACTTACACGAACTTGGAGGCCATAATGCCTGGTAACAAGCAGGATTAACGGGTAACAAATGGAATGCTAATTCTATGTCTGATATTGCAAGCAAAGCCCCCCTACGGTGCCTACAGACCCACTGGACTGCTACATCAAAGATACTGCAGAATCCTCTTTCGGTATCCCTTTGTTGACTGAATCCCCAGGCGGATAGGATAAATTTTGAATTAGCCGAAACTTGCCTTGTTCTTTATTGGGGACCAAGCCAAGAGGGGACAACCATAAATTCGTGAATGGAGGACCGGCCATATGAGACAAAGACACCTCCTTAAACAACTTTTACATGCCACATCTGTCTGCTCACAAACTGATTTTAAATTATCTGACAACTGCAAAATGACCTTCGTTAAAGAGCCAACAAGGCTGTGGGATACTGATTTGGCGTTGAGTCTGCTGAAGCCGCTGAAGTGGCTCCTGCCTGGAGCTTCTGAGATTACATTAGCTGAATCCAATCATCAGTTGCCTTGGCCGCCCAACCAATTGAGGGTGACAAAGCCAACCAACACCAAAACTCGTCGTCGTAACACCACCATGCTGATCCATGATGCAGCCTGTAGGCGCCATAAATTGTATCCATATATACAAACAGCTTGGAACCTTTCTCAGGAAATTGCTGACAAATGATGAAGCTAAGATAGAAAAACCCTGTAACCATTTGCCAAATGTCTTTGCCACCTTAGACTTTTGCTCTGAATTATGCTCAAAATTCCTTTCCTTGTCAACCGTCACGTGATCTACCAGAACGAGAGACTAAATATCCACAAACTCGTGGTGGATAATTTTTTCCCTCGTATAATTTTTTCCCTCGTCTCAGCAGGGACATGAGTGCCAAATGGCACAACGCCACAAAACATGGAATCCCTAAAAGCGAAATTGGCGGAAAATTCAGCCCGACCTGACGGAGCGGAATGTTCCCCTGTAGGATCCGAAATCCTCTGGTTGCTGTCTTTTTGCTGCAATTTCGCCAGAAAAACCTTCAACGTTTTAATAAATTCATCATTAGTATTAACATCATTGTCGCCGGCTGCCGAAGGCCAAGCACCGCTGCGGCTCAACTCACCCCCAGGAGGTGTAGAAGCTGATCCAATGGAGACCTCAGGCCATGGTGGTGATGCTTGCATCATTGGCTGTGAAGTGACAGGCGAAGTTTTGGGACGGGTTTCTGCAGATAACCACCTATCCCTCAGGCCGCATTCCTCTGACTCCTGCTCCTCCGGGACCTTCCGCACTGTATTTGGGGAGATGAATCCTCTGATGGTGAATGGGATGCTCCATGCGAAAATCTTCTTTGAATGCTACTGGAGCGCCCTCTTGATGTAGATCTCCTACGACTCGCATAATGACTGCAGCCATGGTGGCAGCAACGCTGTGTCCACTGGGAAGAAGGGGAACTGACTCCACTCACCGACTGAAATAAAAAACTTGAGAGCAAGCAGCCAGCCACAGAGCAAATACACACCATTGCCCTGCCTTGAATAACTGAGCAACCCTTTATCCCTGCCATGCGTGGCCCCTGGGGATATAAGGGTAACCAGGACCAGTGACCTTTCTAGAAATGTGAATAAAGCCATATGAAACTCATATGACTGTCATCCTTGATTACGCCTGTTAACCCTTATGCTTGAGGGTTGTAGTGTCTCTGCATGCAGAGCATTTTGCACCCCTGTATTGTGCTGCCCTGCACACAAAAGGCTTCGTTCTGTCCCATGTTCTGTAACTGCGTCCGGAGCCTATTTCCATGCCTGCAACCTGATTTTACGTCCAGTGCCCATAGCCTGTGCGCATGCCCTGTGCCATGCCAGCTCCGCCCCCGCCGCTCGCTCACCTCTCCTTGCCGCCTCGGTGCCGCTGACCGCACTGAGACCCAGATCTGTGCTCGGCTGCGTGCTGCTCCGCGAAGTCCGCCTCTGTGGCGCCGACCTCTCGCATCACGCTGGCTGATGCGATCTTCGACGCTCTCCGCTATTGACAGGCCTGAATCTTCTTCCCGCCCTTGCTGGATGACTCGGGGATAGGTGATCTAGCGGATGGGTTCGGCGTTGCGGCCGGCCATGCTGGGCCGGTGACGTCTGAAGGGGCACCTCCGGAGGATTCTCTTGCTGGCACCGCACCAGCATCTCCTGGAGCCACGATGCCCCCTGCAGCTGCACCCTCTCCATCATTATTTTCTCCAGGGTGTCGGACATCACGGCTCCGTATGATTCTTCCAGCAATGAGGTACAGACACCTGGTGCCATACCTGCCTTCTCATACCCCTTTGACCCTCCCACTGACCTCTTGTCCTCCAATCCAGTGTCTACAGGACCCTTGTAACAATTTTGAAGTATCATTCCAGCCTTTAGTTTTTAACCCCTTGCAGTCCTAGGCACCTTCTCTATTTACTGTGGTGCCCATAAAGAATGTATGTATTTCTGTAAAGTAGATTAGAAATAAGGATATGTCACTTACTGGGCTGCTTGCTGTAGTTTTGATCAAACACTGTGTTATCAGCAGGAGATTACCATTAATCATTGGGGCCCAACCTGTTTCAAGTTAGCCTCAGATTTGTATCTCCTGCCTGCAGTGGCCAGCTCTCCTGTTCTTAACTTATGTTTTTTCAAGGTAAGTCTTTTATGAACCATTGGAATACTTTAATTTCAGTTTCCTAATTCAGGAGCAACCAGGTAGGATAGAAGAATCAGAGAATGAGAACTATCCTATCTCATGGGATTCAGATTTACAACAAAGAGCTTGTGAAAAAAAGTTCATTCAAGTCAACAAATGTTCTGTCCTCTTGGTGTTGAAAAAGCAAGGTCATGGGCGATACTACGCAAGGATGCTCATGAAATTGATATGCTTGTAACCATATACAAGACACAGACAGAAGCACAGCTTACTCTACTATCTACTGTCTGTTGTCTAGTCCAAAAGAACTTTGCATAGGATTTACACTGTCTTTCCATTTGCTAGCCAAGTTTTTGATATTTGAAGATGTATATAGGAACAATACTGTAAATCTGATAATCTGCTTACAAATCAACGTTAATCCCATTGTCAACATGACAGAAGGATAGAATCTCTGTAATATGGTTCTCTAACACCACAGAAAACTAGCATGAAGAATAGCTTAAAGACCAAAAGCCGTAAAATGTCACACGTTTATTTCAAGATGTTCTTATGCTTACACTATTTCACTTAATACGACTAATTTCTATATATGTTGCTATATTATTGGAAACATATTGGTTCCTTAGTTAAAAGGTTCTGAATATGGAGCTAATGTTATAAGATGTGAATATCTTTTATTTTTATTTTTAACGGGGAGCGGTTATTTTAAAAAGGGGTTGATCGGGTATTTGACAACCCCTTTATGGCTTGGAGGATGCAGTCCATTCACCTCCATGTATGGCAATTCAGCGCTTCTTGGGATTTGCCAACTACTACCGCCAGTTTATTCCTCATTTCTCTTCTCTAACCACCTCCATTTCGGCACTGATCAGTAAGGGTGTTGATCCAAAGGTATGAACTCCGGAGGCTGAGAACGCATTTCTGACCCTTCAGCAGGCATTCGTTGCTGCTCCTGTACTTCATAGGCTCAAAATCAATAAACAATTTATCTTGGAAGTGGATGCTTCAGCCTCTGGGGCAGGAGCAGTTTTCACACAGAAGTCTTATACTGGGTGAATGGTCACCTGCAGTTTCTTCTCCACGGCCTTCTCTGCTCCTGAATGCGACTAGTCGATTGGCAACCGAGAGTTACTAGCGATTAAGATGGCTCTAGGAGAGTGGCAATACCTTCTCGAAGGGGCAGTTCATCCATTTCTCATATACACCGATCATAAGAACTTGGCTTACCCGCAGTCTGCACAAAGACTGAATCCGCGTCAAGCTAGGTGGTCACTGTTCTTTGCCCGCTTTGACTTCATCTTGCATTTCTGGCTGGCTGACAAAAACGGCAAGGCAGATGCCCTTTCTAGGTCCTTCGTGCCCTCCAACCAAGAAGAGGAGCCACAACTTATCATCAAGCCTTCCAAGATGGTCACAGAAGCTCCTGTCAACATGTCTCAGATTCCTACAGAAAAGACTTTAGTCTCTGAATCTGATAAGCAAGTTCTGCAGTGGGGGCACTAGTCTAAACTGGCAGGTCATGCCAGGCAGAAAAAGACTATGCAACTAATTTCTCAATATTATTGGTGGCCTACGATGAGATATGATATTCTGAAGTATTTTTCTGCCTGTGCCTCCTGTGCTCGAGACAAAACTCCTAAGCATCTGCCGTCTGGGTGGCTGCTACCGCTTCCTGTTCCTTCAGTTCCTTGGCAGCACATCACAATGGACTTCACTACGGACCTCCCTGTGTCATCCGATTGCTCTGTCATCTGGGTCGCGGTAGACCGTTTCTTCAAGATGGCTCAATTCACTCCATTGCCTGGTCTCCCATCTGCTGCCGAGCTCGCTGAGATATTTATACAGCATATCTCTCATCTTCATGGGTTTCCACTCCACATTGTGTCCGACAGGAGAGTCTAGTTTACATCCAAGTTCTGGAGAGCTATCTGTTAACTTTTGATTGGGGTCTTGGACTTTTCTTCTGCATACCATCCTCAGTCCAATGATCAGGTGGAGCGAGTCAACCTGTCTAACTTCCTGTGAAATTTCACGGCATGTGCATCACGACGACTTGGTCAAGCTCTTACCTTATGCGGATTTTTCATATAATAATCATGTCAGCTAGTCCTCCTCGAAGTCACCATTTTTCATTGTTGATGGTCACCAGCCTGGTATTCCCCTTCTAATGTCGACCGCTTCTGGTGTTTCTGGAGCTGAACCTAACTGAACTCGAAACTGCTCTGGAGGTATGTTAACTGATCCATGCGCTTCACACCAGTATCTGTTCCGACCTTGGTCTCTGAGTTTGTGTATGCTGTCCTGACCCTTGAGGTCAGCTGCTCTCATAATGGAGTCTGTCCTGCAGTAGCACCTGGTGTCCATCTGTGGCACAAGTCTAACCACACCATCAGGGGCTCTAGCGAAAACCCAGGTGTTAGTCTAGTTATGCCCCTCCAGGTTCTACCAGGTCCATGGCACAGTGGTTCTATATACCATCTGCGTTACACTCACACTGTCCAGTGCCAGGGTGAGGATGTGCTTTGTGGGTCGAGTTAGCGAGCAATGCACTCCCAGTGATGTATGTGCCTTACAGCCCTCCCCAGTGATGTATGTGCCTTACAGCCCTCCCCAGTGATGAATATGCCACCCAGCCCTCCCCAGTGATGTATATGCCTTGCAGCCCGCCCCAGTGATGTATATGCACCCAGATCCCAGTAGTGTATATGCCTTACAGCCCGCCCTAGTGATGTATATGCACCCAGATTCCAGTGATGTATATGCCCCCCAGCCTCCCCAGTAATGTATATGCCCCCAGCACTCCTTGGTGATGCATATTCCCCCCAGACCGCCCCAGTGATGTCTATGCCCCTCAGCCCTCCCCAGTTATATCTATGCCCCCCAGTCCTCCTCAGTGATGTATATGACCCTAGGGTCTCCTGGAATGTACAGTACAGACCAAAAGTTTGGACACACCTTCTAATTTAATGATTTTTCTGTATTTTCATGACTATGAAAATTGTACATTCACACTGAAGGCATCAAAACTATGAATTAACACATGTGGAATTATATACTTAACAAAAAAGTGTGAAACAACTGAAAATATGTCTTATATTCTAGGTTCTTCAAAGTAGCCACCTTTTGCTTTGATGACTGCTTTGCACACTCTTGGCATTCTCTTGATGAGCTTCAAGAGGTAGTCACCAGAAATGGTCTTCCAACAATCTTGAAGGAGTTCCCAGAGATGCTTAGCACTTGTTGGCCCTTTTGCCTTCACTCTGTGGTCCAGCTCACCCCAAACCATCTCGATTGGGTTCAGGTCTGGTGACTATGGAGGCCAGGTCATCTGGGGTAGCACCCCATCACTCTCCTTCTTGGTCAAATAGCCCTTACACAGCCTGGAGGTGTGTTTAGGGTCATTGTCCTGTTGAAAAATAAATGATGGTCCAACTAAACACAAACCGGATGGAATAGCATGCCGCTGCAAGATGCTGTGGTAGCCATGCTGGTTCAGAATGCCTTCAATTTTGAATAAATCCCCAACAGTGTCACCATCAAAGCACCCCCACACCATCACACCTCCTCCTCCATGCTTCACGGTGGGAACCAGGCATGTAGAGTCCATCCGTTCACCTTTTCTGCTTCGCACAAAGACACGGTGGTTGGAACCAAAGATCTCAAATTTGGACTCATCAGACCAAAGCACAGATTTCCACTGGTCTAATGTCCATTCCTTGTGTTCTTTAGCCCAAACAAGTCTCTTCTGCTTGTTGCCTGTCCTTAGCAGTGGTTTCCTAGCAGCTATTTTACCATGAAGGCCTGCTGCACAAAGTCTCCTCTTAACAGTTATTGAAGAGATGTGTCTGCTGCTAGAACTCTGTGTGGCATTGCAAATCCTATAAAGAGAAGGAAATACCACCAATTTTTAATGAAATAATCCAAGATACCTCAAACTCAGCATACCCAACATACAAAAAAGGTATAAAGGAATAGGGGCATATGATGAGAACATTGTTCTTCCTCTGTATAAAGCGCTGGTAAGGCCGCACTTAGAATATTGTGCACAGTTCTGGGCTCCGGTGCTCAGGAAAGACATATTGGAGCTAGAGAGGGTACAAAGGAGGGCGACTAAGGTAATAAAGGGAATGGAGGGACTAGAATACCCAGAGAGGTTGTCAAAATTAGGCCTATTTACATTGGAAAAGAGAAGGCTTAGGGGAGACCTCATAAACATGTATAAATACATCAGGGGGCTGTACAGAGATCTCTCCCATGACCTGTTTATACCAAGGATGGTGACAAAGACGAGGGGGCACACTATGCGTCTGGAGGAAAGGAGGTTCCTGCACCAGCATAGAAGGGGATTCTTTACGGTCAGAGCCGTGAGACTCTGGAACTCTCTGGGAGAGGAAGTGGTGATGTCCAACTCACTTAATGAGTTCAAGAGAGGCCTGGACGCCTTTCTTGAGAACAATAAAATTACATCTTATGCTTAGTGATAGTTAATTAATCCAGGGATTTAATCTAACTGCCAGATTGGTGTCGGGAAGTGAATTTTTCGTCAATGATGTAAATTGGCCTATACCGCATGGTATAGGAATAGCAGAATAGCTGCAGTGCACAAGAAATAGGCTGAACTGGATGGACGCTTGTCTTTTTTCGGCCTTATAAACTATGTAACTATGTATGTAACTATGTAAATATGAATAACACAAAACTAATTATACATCATAAATTGTTTTTATTTATTTATGACTATGAAAATTGTACATTCACACTGAAGGCATCAAAACTATGAATTAACACATGTGGAATTATATACTTAACAAAAAAGTGTGAAACAACTGAAAATATGTCTTATATTCTAGGTTCTTCAAAGTAGCCACCTTTTGCTTTGATGACTGCTTTGCACACTCTTGGCATTCTCTTGATGAGCTTCAAGAGGTAGTCACCAGAAATGGTTTTCACTTCACAGGTGTGCCCTGTCAGGTTTAGTAAGTGGGATTTCTTGCCTTATAAATGGGGTTGGGACCATCAGTTGTGTTGTGCAGAAGTCTGGTGGATACACAGCTGATAGTCCTACTGAATAGACTGTTAGAATTTGTATTATGGCAAGAAAAAAGCAGCTAAGTAAAGAAAAACGAGTGGCCATCATTACTTTAAGAAATGAAGGTCAGTCAGTGCGAAAAATTGGGAAAACTTTGCAAGTGTCCCTAAGTACAGTTACAAAAACCATCAAGCGCTACAAAGAAACTGGCTCACATGAGGACCACCCCAGGAAAGGAAGACCAAGAGTCACCTCTGCTTCTGAGGATAAGTTTATCCGAGTCACCAGCCTCAGAAATCGCAGGTTAACAACAGCTCAGATTAGAGACCAGGTCAATGGCACACAGAAAAGGTATAAAGGAATAACACAATACTAATTATTCATCATAAATTGTTTTTATTTAAATTTAAACATCTCAAAACCAACAACAAGAAGATAAAAGTTCTTTTAAAAAACATGATTAAAATACAGCTCAGGAGGAGGGGACCGGAAAGGAATGCTCATATAAGATAACAAAAAATAAATAAACACCTCAATAAATCATCTGTATAATTATATCTGAAACCTAATTTATTTGCCCACAGCTTATTCACAATAATTGGACATATATAATAACCTATGACAGTAATAACATTAAATAAATAAATATTTCATATGAGACTAAAGGACTCAATCCAAGGTAAAGCCTGTGCAATGAATTATACATTCTCAAATAAATATTCAAATACAGTACAGACCAAAAGTTTGAACACACCTTCTCATTTAAAGATTTTTCTGTATTTTCATGACTATGAAAATTGTACATTCACACTGAAGGCATCAAAACTATGAATTAACACATGTGGAATTATATTCTTAACAAAAAAGTGTGAAACAACTGAAAATATGTCTAATATTCTAGGTTCTTCAAAGTAGCCACCTTTTGCTTTGATGACTGCTTTGCACACTCTTGGCATTCTCTTGATGAGCTTCAAGTGGTAGTCATCGGAAATGATTTTCACTTCACAGGTGTGCCCTGTCAGGTTTAATAAGTGGGATTTCTTGCTTTACAAATGGGGTTGGGACCATCAGTTGTGTTGTGCGGAAGTCTGGTGGATACACAGCTGATAGTACTACTGAATAGACTGTTAGAATTTGGCTTATGGCAAGAAAAAAGCAGCTAAGTAAAGAAAAACGAGTGGCCATCATTACTTTAAGAAATGAAGGTCAGTCAGTGCGAAAAATTGGGTAAACTTTGAAAGTGTAATTAACAGCACCTGTAACTTACCTGTGGCACCTAACAGCTGTTGGCAATAACTAAATCACACTTGCAGCCAGTTAACATGGATTAAAGTTGACTCAACCTCTGTCCTGTGTCCTTGTGTGTACCACATTGAGCATGGAGAAAAGAAAGAAGACCAAAGAACTGTCTGAGGACTTGAGAAACCAAATTGTGAGGAAGCATGAGCAATCTCAAGGCTACAAGTTCATCTCCAAAGACCTGAATGTTCCTGTGTCTTCCGTGCGCAGTGTCAAGAAGTTTAAAGCCCATGGCACTGTGGCTAACCTCCCTAGATGTGGACGGAAAAGAAAAATTGACGAGAGATTTCAACGGAAGATTGTGCGGATGGTAGATAAAGAACCTCGACTAACGTCCAAACAAGTTCAAGCTGCCCTGCAGTCCGAGGGTACCACAGTGTCAACCCGTACTAACTGTCAGCGTCTGAATGAAAAGGGACTGTATGGTAGGATACGCAGGAAGACCCCACTTCTTACCCCGAGACATAAAAAAGCCAGGCTGGAGTTTGCCAAAACTTACCTGAGAAAGCCTAAAATGTTTTGGAAGAATGTTCTCTGGTCAGATGAGACAAAAGTAGAGCTTTTTGGGAAAAATCATCAACATAGAGTGTACAGGAAAAAAAAAGAGGCATTCAAAGAAAAGAACACGGTCCCTACAGTCAAGCATGGCGGAGGTTCCCTGATGTTTTGGGGTTGCTTTGCTGCCTCTGGCACTGGACTGCTTGACTGTGTGCATGGCATTATCAAGTCTGAAGACTACCAACAAATTTTGCAGCATAATGTAGGGCCCAGTGTGAGAAAGCTGGGTCTCCCTCAGAGGTCATGGGTCTTCCAGCAGGACAATGACCCAAAACACACTTCCAAAAGCACTATAAAATGGTTTGAGAGAAAGCACTGGATACTTCTAAGGTGGCCAGCAATGAGTGCAGACCTGAATCCCATAGAACACCTGTGGAGAGATCTCAAAATGGCAGTTTGGAGAAGGCACCCTTCAAATATCAGGGACCTGGAGCAGTTTGCCAAAGAAGAATGGTCTACAATTCCAGCAGAGCATTGTAAGAAACTCACTGTTGGTTACCAGAAGCGGTTGTTCGCAGTTATTTTGGCTAAAGGTTGTGCAACCAAGTATTCGGCTGAGGGTGCCAATACTTTTGTCTGGCCCATTTTTGGAGGTTTGTGTGAAATGATCAATGATTTGATTTTTGCTTCATTCTCTTTTGTGTTTTTTCATTGAAGACAAATTAAATGAAGATAATAACTAGAGATGAGCGTTGTTCTACTCGAACTGTTCGCCAATCTCAAATTCGAGCTGTTTTGGGCGGTGTTCGAGCCGTTCGGCGAACACGAACAATTTGAGAAAAATTCGGCTGTTCGAGGTTATGTTCGATAACTGTTCGTGCACCAAAATCATAACTGGATTTTTTCTCAGTAATGATGAAAATTAATGTTAATACGCAGTTTGAGTGTACAGCGGGGTGGGGGGAGGGGCAGGGGATGGATCTCTGCAGGAACAATGAAGATCTCCATTTTTTTTTCTCTTTCCCGCATTTACAGTGGGGAGGTGCAATCTGTCAGCCTATCAGCAGCGCACACACGGAGCGAAGTGCTTTTTTTCACACAAGCAAGGGCATGTGTCATTGGCAGTGTATGTCACATGTCCTTGCCCTATAAGACCAAGCCATTTTCCCCGTCGCCACCATTTTCTCACTGCTGCAGCTGCGTGTTAGACGGCACCGCTGTTGCTGTGTGCGCTATACCTTGTTAATTTCAAGCCAATTTTCGCACAAATATACAGATAGCTTGGGAGTAGGGAATAGTTGTGATTGCAGTCCTTTTAAGGACTAGGTTACAGCATTTCCTACGACTTTTATCAGGCAGGTCTGTGCTCTTAAATAGATAGGTTGTGGGAGTAAAGACTAATTGTAATTGGAGTCCTTTTCAGGACTAGGTTACATCAGTTCCTATCAGTTTTTGCCAGGCAGGTCTGTGCCAGTGCTGTGCAAGTTTTTTTCACAGCATTTGGCTGAATCTAGCAAAGCTAATCCTTTTTGGCCTATTGCAGAGTGTGTTAGTCAGTGGAGTAGCCTATCTGTGTTGCAAGATATACCACCTGTGTATAGAATACCAATTTTTTTACTGCACCTAGTGAAGTAAAATCTTTTGGGCATAGCATCATTCTATTAGTCCATCTATACTGACCTCCATCAGGTTGCAAACTGAATCTAATTTTTTTCTGCATCTAGCTCTGAAAAAATATTGGGCTACTAGCTGTGTGTGGGTCTTGTTCTATTAATCCATCTATACTGACCTCCATCAGGTTGCAAACTGAATATAATTTTATTCTGCATCTAGCTCTGAAAAAATATTGGGCTACTAGCTGTGTGTGGGTCTTGTTCTATTAATCCATCTATACTGACCTCCATCAGGTTGCAAACTGAATATAATTTTTTTCTGCATCTAGCTCTGAAAAAATATTGGGCTTCTAGCTGTGTGTGGGTCTTGTTCTATTAATCCATCTATACTGACCTCCATCAGGTTGCAAACTGAATATAATTTTTTTCTGCATCTAGCTCTGAAAAAATATTTGGCCTTCTAGCAGTGTGTGGGACTTGTTCTATTAGTCCACCTATACTGACCTCCATCAGGTTGCAAACTGAATATATTTTTTTCTGCATCTACCTCTGAAAAAATATTGGGCTTCTAGCTGTGTGTGGGACTTGTTGTATTAGTCCATCTATACTGACCTCCATCAGGTTGCAAACTGAATATATTTTTTTCTGCATCTACCTCTGAAAAAATATTGGGCTTCTAGCTGTGTGTGGGTCTTGTTCTATTAATCCATCTATACTGACCTCCATCAGGTTGCAAACTGAATATAATTTTTTTCTGCATCTAGCTCTGAAAAAATATTGGGCTTCTAGCTGTGTGTGGGTCTTGTTCTATTAATCCATCTATACTGACCTCCATCAGGTTGCAAACTGAATATAATTTTTTTCTGCATCTAGCTCTGAAAAAATATTGGGCTTCTAGCTGTGTGTGGGTCTTGTTCTATTAATCCATCTATACTGACCTCCATCAGGTTGCAAACTGAATATAATTTTTTTCTGCATCTAGCTCTGAAAAAATATTGGGCTTCTAGCTGTGTGTGGGTCTTGTTCTATTAATCCATCTATACTGACCTCCATCAGGTTGCAAACTGAATATAATTTTTTTCTGCATCTAGCTCTGAAAAAATATTGGGCTTCTAGCTGTGTGTGGGTCTTGTTCTATTAATCCATCTATACTGACCTCCATCAGGTTGCAAACTGAATATAATTTTTTTCTGCATCTAGCTCTGAAAAAAATATTGGGCTTCTAGCTGTGTGTGGGTCTTGTTCTATTAATCCATCTATACTGACCTCCATCAGGTTGCAAACTGAATATAATTTTTTTCTGCATCTAGCTCTGAAAAAATATTGGGCTTCTAGCTGTGTGTGGGTCTTGTTCTATTAATCCATCTATACTGACCTCCATCAGGTTGCAAACTGAATATAATTTTTTTCTGCATCTAGCTCTGAAAAAATATTTGGCCTTCTAGCAGTGTATGGGACTTGTTCTATTAGTCCACCTATACTGACCTCCATCAGGTTGCAAACTGAATATATTTTTTTCTGCATCTACCTCTGAAAAAATATTGGGCTTCTAGCTGTGTGTGGGACTTGTTGTATTAGTCCATCTATACTGACCTCCATCAGGTTGCAAACTTAATATATTTTTTTCTGCATCTACCTCTGAAAAAATATTGGGCTTCTAGCTGTGTGTGGGTCTTGTTCTATTAATCCATCTATACTGACCTCCATCAGGTTGCAAACTGAATATAATTTTTTTCTGCATCTAGCTCTGAAAAAATATTGGGCTTCTAGCTGTGTGTGGGTCTTGTTCTATTAATCCATCTATACTGACCTCCATCAGGTTGCAAACTGAATATAATTTTTTTCTGCATCTAGCTCTGAAAAAATATTGGGCTTCTAGCTGTGTGCGGGTCTTGTTCTATTAATCCATCTATACTGACCTCCATCAGGTTGCAAACTGAATATAATTTTTTTCTGCATCTAGCTCTGAAAAAATATTGGGCTTCTAGCAGTGTGTGGGTCTTGTTCTATTAATCCATCTATACTGACCTCCATCAGGTTGCAAACTGAATATAATTTTTTTCTGCATCTAGCTCTGAAAAAATATAGGGCTTCTAGCTGTGTGTGGGTCTTGTTCTATTAATCCATCTATACTGACCTCCATCAGGTTGCAAACTGAATATAATTTTTTTCTGCATCTAGCTCTGAAAAAATATTGGGCTTCTAGCTGTGTGTGGGTCTTGTTCTATTAATCCATCTATACTGACCTCCATCAGGTTGCAAACTGAATATAATTTTTTTCTGCATCTAGCTCTGAAAAAATATTGGGCTTCTAGCTGTGTGTGGGTCTTGTTCTATTAATCCATCTATACTGACCTCCATCAGGTTGCAAACTGAATATAATTTTTTTCTGCATCTAGCTCTGAAAAAATATTTGGCCTTCTAGCAGTGTGTGGGACTTGTTCTATTAGTCCACCTATACTGACCTCCATCAGGTTGCAAACTGAATATATTTTTTTCTGCATCTACCTCTGAAAAAATATTGGGCTTCTAGCTGTGTGTGGGACTTGTTGTATTAGTCCATCTATACTGACCTCCATCAGGTTGCAAATTGAATATAATTTTTTTCTGCATCTAACCCAGCCAATAGTTTTGGCCTAATACCACAGTTTGGCCACTCAGCTCTGCTCGGTTACCATCCATTGTTTTTTTGTGCAAACAACTCCAGAGTTGTGAATTAGTTAACCACCAAAATGAGTGGAAAAAGGCCTGCTGCTGGTGGAAAGGGGAATAGGCGTGTTGGGAAGGGGAAAAAAGGTTGTGTCCGTGGGGTAGGTGTTAAAGCAACAGTAACATCTGCAGAAGAAAGACCATCTTCCAGCCAAACTAAAATGTCTACTTCTTTTAGCGGACAATGTGATAAGATCCCTTTCTTACGGCCACGCCAATCGCTACAAATTCCAGATGAGGCACAAAAACAGCAGGTGCTTCAACGGATATCAAGTGCTCCTTTAAGTGGGCTCTCCTCCACATCAACTTCAACATCACAAATACTCCAGTCCTCAAAGGTGTCACCCAAATCGCACTTGCTTCCTCACAGCTCCCAAATCTCCAGCTGCCCGTCTGAGTATGAGGTAGAACAGATGGTTGAGTCTGCAGAGCTGTTTACTCATACTATAGCCTGGGAATCAGAGGTCGACTCCAGCGCTTCTGTGAATCCAGACGAGGAAATGATCTGCACTGATGCCCAGAATCTTTATGAGTCGGATCCAGGACCAGACGCAGAAGGTTCTGACCATAATGTAGACCCTCATTCCCAAACTGTAACTCCTGTTGGTGGAGACAATGAGGAAGACGATGATAAGACTCAAATACCTGATTGGAGTGACAACTTTAGTTTTTTGTCAGGGCAGGAACAGGTTGGCTCTGAGGACGACGGGTGTGATAACACACAGGGTGATGATGATGAGGTTGGAGATCCCACTTACTGTCAACCCACAGTCAGCCAAGAGATGAGGTCAGCAGAGGAGGTGGAGGAAGATGCTAGTGACGACGAGGTCAGGTTGCGCCTTCCTGGACAGAGACGTAGTACTGGAAGCACGTCAACAACTGCATCCTCAAACACAACTCTGCCTCTCACCACAAGTCGTGGTGGCTCTTCAGGTCGCATGGGTGCTAAGCCTTGCATAGCCTGGGCATTTTTTCAGATCGATAAAGATGACCCAACTCGTGTTATCTGTAACATTTGTCAGCAAAAGCTAAGTAGAGGCCAAAAAATACATAGTTTGAGTACTTCATGCATGAACCGGCACATGGACATGAAGCATAAGTTGCAGTGGGAAGCTCAGTGTGCTACAATGCGGCCTAGCCGGCCGGGCCAACCACCGTCTGCCATATCTTGTGCATCCGCGGCCTCTTCATCCTCTGTGACTGGCAGGACAGCAGTCACACCTGTTTTGGGGCGCAGACCTGCCACCTCTTTACCCGCAACAGCCAGCGTGATTGGCAGGTCATCATTTTCTTTGGAGGTGGGAACACCAGCTGGTGTTGAGCGCTGTCCGACATCGATAGCACCACCTTTGGATCAAGGCAACCTAACATGTCCGCCTGCATCTTCCTCACAGACCGGCAGTTTGCCGGGGACACCCTTATCAACCCCGTCTAAGCACAATAGCCAGCCCTCGGTCCCTCAGATGTGGACAAGTAAAAGACCATTTCCTCCTAGCCATGAGAAAGCTAAGAGGTTGAATTTCACCATCTGCAAGCTCTTGGCTACAGAAATGCTGCCTTTCCGCCTGGTGGACACAGAGGATTTTCGAGACCTTATGTCCGTCGCAGTGCCCCAGTACCAGATGCCCAGTCGGCACTACTTCTCAAAGAAAGGTGTGCCTGCGCTCCACCAGCATGTCGCACACAACATCACCGCTTCTTTGAGAAACTCTGTGTGTGACAGGGTGCATTTCACCACAGACACTTGGACAAGTAGGCATGGACAGGGGCGTTACATGTCGCTGACTGGGCACTGGGTAACTATGGTGACAGCAGGACAAGGGGCTGCTGTCCAAGTCTTGCCGTCCCCACGAGTTGTGCGTCAATCCTCTTTATGTCAAAGTTCCTCCACTGCTTCTGCCTCCTCAACCTCCTCTCGGTCTTCCACCTGCACCCAAAGCCTGTCTGGTCATGCCACAAGCTTTCTAACTGCGCAGAAGGGATCCTGCACACCTCCTTACTATGCTGGCAGTAGGGCTCAACGTCATCAGGCGGTTTTTACATTGAAATGTCTGGGAAATGTGAGTCACACAGCTGAGGAGTTGTGGTCAGCTCTGGAGAACCAATTTCATGAATGGTTGTCTCCACTGGACCTGAAACCAGGGAAGGCCGTGTGCGACAATGCTGCAAACCTGGGTGCGGCCCTTCGCCGGGGCAATGTCACACACGTGCCTTGTATGGCTCACGTGTTGAACCTGGTTGTCCAGCAATTTTTAGCCCACTATCCCAGACTAGATGGCCTTCTGCAGAGGGCACGGTCGCTGTGTGCTCACTTCCGCCGTTCGGAACCCGCAGCTCAGTGACTTACATCTCTACAGAAGTCGTTGGGCCTGCCACTTCACCGGCTAAAATGCGATGTGCCTACCCGGTGGAATTCAACTCTGCACATGTTGCAGCGACTGTGGCAGCACCGACAAGCCCTGGTGCAATACGTTCTGACGTATAGCCTGGGCCAACGAGATTCAGAGGTGGGGCAAATCACGCTGGAGGAGTGGTCTCAGATCAGGGACCTATGCACCCTTCTGCACAGTTTTGAAATGGCGACGAAGATGTTTAGTGCTGACGATGCCATTATCAGCATGACTATTCCGGTGATTTACATGCTGGAGCACATGTTAAACAGAATTCGGAGTCAGGTGGTGGCACAAGAGGAGGTGGAGGAAGTAGAGGAGGAGGAGTTGTATGCGGAAGGGCTAACATCTGCAAGGTCCAGACGGTCGGCAGCACCAAGGCGGCAGGCATGTGAGGGTGGGGGAGATGGTTTTACCAGGGCGCATGGTAGCAGCCAAACTAGTGAGGAAGGTGCAGGAGCCCAGGAAGAAGTGGAGGACGAACTGATGGAAGACTCATCAGATGAGGGAGACCTTGATCACATTTCTGTTGTGCGAGGTTGGGGGGAGAGGACAGAGGAAGGAATCATGATTGTTACCTCGCCACCAACACAACAGGGACTTGGTGCTCCTGGATGCGCAACACACATGAGTGCCTTCTTGCTGCACTACCTGCAACATGACTCTCGAATTGTGAGAATTAGAAATAATCCTGACTACTGGGTTGCCACACTGTTAGATCCCCGGTACAAAAGTAAATTTGCAGAAATTATTCCTGCCATAGAAAGGGATGCACGCATGCAGGAGTATCAGCAGAGACTGTTGCAGAATCTTACATGTGCTTTTCCACAAAATACCAGTGGTGCACGTAGTGAATCTCACAGTTCCAACTTGCCAACCGTGGGACCGTCAAGTGTTCAGCACTCAAACCGTAACAGAACCACAGTATCTGCTGGTAACATCAATTTTGCAGAATCATTTCACCACTTTTTTAGCCCATCCTTTGCAAGGCCACAGGAGACAAGAAGTCTGACACATAGTCAACGCCTAGAGACGATGGTACAGGAGTATCTCCAAGTAAACATTGAAGCCACGACTGTGTCACTGGACCCTTGCTCTTTTTGGGCTTCCAATCTGGATAAATGGCTGGAGCTAGCCACTTACGCCTTGGAGATCTTGTCATGCCCCGCAGCCAGCGTTCTGTCTGAACGTGTGTTCAGCGCTGCTGGTGGTGTGCTGACAGATAAGCGCACGCGGCTCTCCACTGATAATGTAGACAGACTCACGTTCATAAAGATGAACAAATCATGGATCCGAAACGACTTTTCTACCCCTGTGTCATCCTGGGGAGAGTAAAAGCTTGATGATTGGTTAAAATCACCCTACCAACCGTTTTAAGCTTTCAAATTACTAATCATGTTTATCTGTATCTTGACTGGAAAATAATTTGGGCTTTGTAGCAGTGTGCAGCACTGATCCTATTAGGCCATCTATACTAAAGCTTCACCAGATTTAAAATTAAAAATAATTTTTAGCTGCATCTAGCCCGGAAAATAATTTTGGGGCTCCGAGATGCGCAAGACACATAAGTGCCTTCTTGCTGCACTACCTGCAGCATGACCCTCATATTGTCAGAATTCGAAGTAATCATGACTACTGGGTTGCCACACTCTTAGATCCCCCAAACTTTTCGATCAACCTTTTCATTTTAATAAAGACCAAAAAAATGGTCATTTTTGAAATTATAAGCATTAGCAGGTTGTTAGAAACTGAAATCAAACAGTTTTCAACTCAAAACTTTATTCTAGGTGATGTTACATTTTCACATAGGACCCCTTGTTCGAAAGGAGCTTCTGAACTCTCTCGTCCATTGAATTTGTCAGGTTTTGGATGGTTTCTGCTTCAATTGTTTTGCATGAGGACAGAATACCCTCCCAGAGCTGTTGCTTAGATGTGAACTGCCTCCCGCCATCATAGACACTCCTTTTAATGATGCTCCAAAGGTTCTGAATGGGGTAGAGGTCAGGGGAACATGGGGGTCACACCATAAGTTTGTCCCCTTTTATGCCCATATCAGCCAGAGATGCAGATGTTTTATGAGCAGCATGAGATGGTGCATTATCATGCAGAAAAATGATCTTGCTGTGAAATACACGGTTCTTCTTCTTGAACCATGGCAGGAAGTGCTGTTTGAGAAAATCCACATACATTATGGAGTTCATCTTTAGCGCCTTCAGGGATCCTAAAGGGGCCGACAATCTCTCTCCCCATGATTCCAGCCCAAAACATTACTCCACCTCCTCCTTGTTGGCGCTGTAGCCGTGTTTGCGTGGGGTGTCCATCAACCAGCCATCCTCCACTCCATCCATCTGGACCATCGAGCGCTGCACGGCACTCATCCGTGAACAAAACTGTTTTGAAATCAGTCTTCATGTAATGTTTGGCCCACTGGAGCCGTTTCTGCTTGTGTGAAGTGGATAGAGGAGGTCGACAGGATGGCGTATGCACAGCTGCAAACCTCTGAAGGACCCTGCATCTTGTTGTTCGGGGGACGTTGGAGGCACAAGCAGCTTCAAAAACTTGTCTGCTGCTATGACAAGGCTTTTTGGCCGCTGCTCTTTCAACCTGACGTAATTGCCTGTAGGAAAGAGTCCTCAATTTGCCCTTATCAGCACGCACACGTGTGTACTGTGAATCAGCTACATACTTCTTGATTGCCAAGACACTTCATCCTGATCATCGCACAATGTTGATTGTAGTCATGCCTTGACCTAAACACTCCACAATTTGTTGCTTCTCAGCAGCCGACACATCCTTTTTCTTTCCCATTTTGGCAGAAAATGTAGGCTGCTTAATAATGTGAGAGAGCCTTCTTAAGTAGTCTTGCCTTTCATTGGACACACCTGCCAAACTAATTAGCACAGGTGTCTGCAATTGCTTACAGTGATATAAAGAGCCCTGACACACATCACCATCAATGAGTTTAACTGACAAACAAACAAATTCTTCCCTTATCACTCCTAAACACTTTTTGCATAATAATTTGGAACGCAGTGTACATGTGCTTTTCCACAAAACACCAGCGGTTCACGTAGTGAATCTTACAGTTCTAACTTGCCAACCGTGGTCTGTATGGAGTTGTTCAATAAAGGGCCCAAAATTAAGATAACATAGATGGGAGAGGTCTCTATGAATAGGAATTCCTAAGTATTTGATACCCTGTGAGGGACAGGCAAAGGGAAAGTTGGACTGGATGGAATCCTATATGGATTTGGGGAGGGAGACATCGAGGGCCTCAGACTTCGCTGCATTGATTTTAAAATTTGACCATGTAACAAAGTGATCTATTTCAGCCATAACAGCAGGGATGGATATATGTGATTGAGTGATATATACTAGGACATCATCAGCAAATAGAGAGCACTTGTACTCGGTGCCTCCCACCTCAATCCACCTAATATTGGGGTTATGGCGAATTGATGAGAGCAGGTGCTCCGTCACTAGGATGTATAAGAGAGGGGACAGAGAACATCCCTGCCTTGTCCCATTGGTGATTGTGAAAGGTGATGAAAATGTTCTGACGCGCCCCCTGGGCCTTGGGACACCCGGAGCCGGACCCTTTTTGGTGGATGCTGGTGGTTGTAGTCTCCGTGGCGGCAACCCGGTTCCGTGGCTCAGGGCGGTCAAACCAGTGGCGGAACTATTTATGTGGTTTTGATGTTTAAATGTCCGACTACGCCACCCGTGGATTGCGGTCAGAGTGAACCGCCGCTCCAGGGCAGACCGCTGAGGCTGGTGTTGTGGGTGCAGCAGAGCGTAGCATAACTCCCCACGGGAGGAGTATAGCCTCAGGGCAGTGTATGCGGAGGATGGTGGTGATGGTGTAGGGCAGCAGCAGTAACGACACGGAGTCAGTGATGCAGTCCAGGGCTTTTACTCACAGTTCTTATTATCCAGACCACGTCTGCAGGTAACGGCTGCCCACGTCGTACTGTGCTCACCAGGTGAGGGGCTCAGACAACTCCTAGATAACTTTGGAGCACTTCACAGGACCCCCTTTGTGTGTCCTTTGTCTGGCCTTTCTTACCAACACTTCTGTCCGGCTGCCTCGGGCCTCCTCTTGGTAAACTTGGCGCCAGTTTCCCTGACCCTATGTGGTGCCTTCCTAGCGGGTGTAGCGAGGGGCTGCGCCACATAAAATGTCAGAGCCTCCGGTTTCTAGCTGAGGGTCGTTTCCTGCCTCCACTAGTTCGGGGACCGGTCTCCCCCTTTGGCCTGACCCCTCCACGCAGGTGGATTCGGGCGTGCGGTGGCGACTCGCCCGTCCGCACCCCTGGGATCCCTTCATTCCTCGTTCCTGGAGCCTTCTCCGCTCCTCTTCCTTCCTTCTCCCTCTTCCAGGCCTGGGCCTCTGTTACTAGGCCCGCCTCCGGAGCAGAGCTCATGCAGAGCCCCTGCTCCCTGCCACTTCTGCTCAGACTTCTCTGCACTGAACTAAGATGGTGCCCACCTTTTATACTCCCTTCTCAATGCACCCAGGAACTGCTTCCTCCCTGCTCCTGCACTACAGGGTTCCCCTTCCTCAGTGTTCCCTCCCCCCACTCCAGCCAGGGACAGGGACTGTCGTGCCCATCTCAGGGGCATATTGGTCGCCCTGCCCCACGGCAATGTGGTGTAATGCATGCAGGTGTCGGGTCCTGATCCACACTCCATCCTTACCTGAGAGTGAGATATCACACCTCTGGGTGAGGTGCAATACGTCTGTAGCAACCGAGCCCTCAGGGTGCTACAGTTCCATTTATCTTCAGCCTAGGTGACGTATTGCGATACAGGGCCGTGATTTTGGCTATAAAAGGGTCCCCTAGACCCCTACCCCAAGCTTTTTAAGAGAATCATATATGGCGTGCCAGGAGACTCTATGGAATGCTTTCTCAGCATCCAACGAGAGTATCTAATTACAAATTTTTAACTGCATCTAGCCCAGGAAATACTTTGTGCCTAGTAGCAGTGTCTGCTAGTCAGCGGATTATCCCGGCTGTTAAGCAAGCTACACCACCTGTAGTTTAGACACTTAATTTTTTCAAAGGAAATGATTCGGGACCATGGGATACTTAGTGAAGAGCATCAGGAGGCACCCCAAGGCATAGGGGCTGGGACTGGCAGTAGGATGCCTTGCGGTGGACAGCCGAGCTCGATCCTTATAAAAGCTTTTTAACTGCAGCAGCTTTAGTGGACGCTACTGGAGCTGGAATTACGCGGCTGCTGGCATGAGACTTGCCCTCCAATAGATCCTTGTAAATGGATTTAAAGTGTATTCATTCAAATTAGAGAGACAATTTAAATTAAAAAGCTTAGAGCTGCCTCCACCACAGGGGGGCTCGCTCGACCCACCAGCGGACAGGCACCAGTATTGGGAGAGGGGGGCTGGCCGTCAGGGTTCACCGCGGCTCTGGCACAAACCCGGCGACACGGAGGTGGCACGGGCAGGAGCGGACTGGCCGTGTCGGCTTCTCACTTTTTGGATTTTAGAAGGGCATGACATGCCTATATCTGTGTCTCCCCCTCCTTTTACTCCTCCACCTCTTTTATTTTCGCATGACTATATGTACTTGTCACTTTTCCATGTGTTAGTTATGTCTTCTGAGCAGTTTGTCAGCTTTTGGACACCTTTGAAGGTGTTTTCTATGTGTTTCTATGTGTTTTTGTTTGCCTGCCATTGTTTTTAACGGTGTTCGAAGGTGTTCAACGAACAGTTCGACGAACAGTTCGGCGAACACACGGGTGTTCGACGAACCGAACCGAACTCGAACACTACGGGGGTGGCTCAACACTAATAATAACACCAAAGAATCTGTGATTGCAATCATTTTCAGGAAGAAACCGAGTATTATCTGACAGAATTGCAGGGGTGCCAATACTTTTGGCCACCACTGTATGTGTGCCAAAACATGGATATGTTAAAGCTGTTTAGCATCCCTGATATCTTTAAAAAAGAAGCATACAGGTTGTAAAAAATAAATCATATCTTACAAATTCTCTGCTGCTGCTCTTCCACTGCTGCCTGGTCAACCACAGGTTTCCGACTGAGAAGGATTACTACAGTCACTGGCCACAGCAGTGACCAAGCCATTTCTGCTGAGGCCTGCGATTGGCTGCAGCGCCCACATGTCCATTCAGCTGAACAGCCAGTCACACATCTTGTTCTGGCCGGCATGAGATCAGGCAGTGGTGGAAGAGGAGCTGCAAGGTATCAGAGAGGACAAGTAAAAGCTCTTTAATGAGTTCAAATATTTAATCTGCAGGAAACTACTCTCCCTAAAAGAACAATCTGCAGTTTTATTACTTTTACCACCATCTGCTCTAATTTTTGCCCGAATTTCTTGGTCTTGCAGCTCCTACCACTAGGACAACCATTCAAGAACACAAAAGAACATTAGTAAACTCGGCCCAATAACCCTGACCTAAAGGGTGACGCTCATAAGTCATTCTTGTAAAATGATCTGTATTGTATTTGCTCTGCAGTTCGGTGACATTTATTATTTCTGATCACTGTGTACTCTACATTTGGTTTTACCTGTTGCCAGGTTAATGGCAAGATAATATTTGATTTACATGAGGGTAAGAATAATCACCAGTAAGGTAACATCCTTTGATCATTCTTGCACACCGTGAAAAATAAGTAACATAATTATTAGATTTTATCGTTCTCATGTTTCACAATGATTTCATACTTGCTTCCTTATTATGATTCCTGTTTGCTTAGTATTGGATGTATACCTACACAGAAAATTGTATAAATTGACCAAATCATCAGTGTTTCCATATAGTTCATTTACCTGCATTCATACTGAAGATACAGTTGCAAGAAGCGCAGAAATGAAGACCTTGTGTCTTCTGGTGATTGCAGCTCTTTGTTGCTTTGGTAAGTGCCACTGATTGTGTTACTATTTTTATATGATTGTTAGGTTTAAAATTTTGCTGATTGATTTTCTAATTTTTTTCCTTTTTTGCAAATATAGCTTCATGTTTTTTTAGACAGAATTCCAAATGACCTGAATAGATTTCAGAGTTAAATGATAAAATGCTGACTGTCTGCAACCACCAGTAGGGGGAGCTTAGGAGCATGCTAAAGACTTCTTTAAAGGGATTGTCTCATGAAGTCAAGCCCCATGAATACGCCCAACTAGGGTATATGGACATCATAAAGTGGAAACGCTCTATAAGAGTGGCTCCTGTTGTGGCAGATTCAAGCTGTCTTTGTAATACAAGAACGTCTAGTTAGCTTAATGGCTGCCACATAAAACTACATTCTCCATTGATAGCGTCCTTTCTATCAGTCACCTGATGTCTGAAGTCAGTGATTGGAGTCGGGTAACTGATAAATAATTAGGACTGTATATACTTGCAGTGGTGGGAGTACCACGGGCTAAGTTACACTAATTTCTTTACTTTATAAAGATTTCTTTCTTCTGGCCAGCATTTGAAAACCTCTTTAGCTGACAGTAAAATGTCATATACTGATATAGTCTCCAAAAAAAGATGGACAGCTCCTTTCCCCAGAGATAAAGGAGTGACAGGGAAGATGCATTCCGAGCCTTATTGTGGCTCCCGAAATACAGCAGAGCTATAACTAAATCCTCTGCTGATGCTGTACCAGTCTACACAGCAAAGCTGACAACTGAACAGCTGAAAACAGATGTCAGGCAATTGTGCCAGCTCTAATGGCCAATGTAAAGTCTGGAATATGGATAGTCACGCTAATAAATAATGCAAACTCAAAATGAAGAAAACAGCTGTAAAAATATATTCATAATATAAACCCAACAAAAAAAAATCATAAAGAGGTTTTCCCATCTAGGATATATATGCCATATAATATTCTAGAGGGGACACTCCCTTTTCCCTTTAAAATGTTAATAATGACTTTTCACTAAGATTCTTTAAACTAAAATTGAAATAAGAATATGAACAAATATTATCACAGAGGTAACTAACGGTATTTTATATGTTTCAGCTCCTGCCACGTCATTTGCTATTAGAGATAACCAAGATGAAAATGGCTCTCTAGCAAGTCGAAGCTGCTTGCAGAAAGCGAACGTAAGTATAAGACAAAGTATATCAGCAAAGGCCTAGAAAAAAGTAAGAAAACTATTAGAGATTATTATTTCCTGAATTTGAGTAGATAAAATAACATTTGGAATGTAGTAACGTGGTTTTGGTTCCCGGCATTTATTTAAATGTGTGTCTGCCTTTGCTCTCGTAGCACTTAGACAATAGGTAGGGGTGTCTGAAGCAGACCACAGCCATCATCGCTATTTTCCCAGACTTTTGATATAGGAACACTCTTTATATGTGTTTGAACATTTTTAAAAATTTACTGATTTCCTTTATTTTAGAGTGAAGATATGGTAAAATTTTGTTGCGCATATAAGAAATATAAGGTAAAAAGAATTCTAATATGGCCATTTACTGTGTATTCAGACTATCTTTCATAGTGATTTATTTATATACCTAATGAATGTGATTTATCTGCTTATTAGAATAATGAACCAGAACTAAACAAAGCAAAAAAAGAATTTGAGGTAAGCAACATATACTATTGTTATTATTGTCCTCATTTCAATGAGTCCACATCCTGCATGGACTTTGTCGGTATTCTCATTGCTCTGCATTGTAAGCAACAACCTTTAGTTTAGTAAATGACTCTTCTTTATCAAAGAAATCTACAATATTTCATCATTCTATTCAAAGGCCTCTTCAAAATGATAACAGTATGCATGCTGCAGATGCCTTTCATATATACGCTATACAGTGCTTACTGCACATGCCTGCCGCATACGCCCCATACAGTGCCAGCTGCAGATGTCCTACCAAGTGCCTGCCGCAGATGCCTCAATATATTGCCTGCTCCATCTGTTCCCATACAGTACCGGCCTCATAGTCCACCCTATAGTGCCAGACACAAATGCGCACTTATCATCCGTAAATCACCTCATTGCTATGTGGCTATCATATAATTTACAACAAAACACTATAATAAATGTTGATATTACTTTTTGATAGCAGCAGTTTCCTCTCTTTTAATTTTACTTACCTGGATCATCATTTACAGTAATGTTTTCCATTATCACCTAGGATGTCACCGGCTGCACCATGTTTGGATCAGATCAAAATCCAGTAAGAATTTGTTTCCTCATTTTAATCTTTTTGCATTTAAAGAAGTTGTCCCATGAACAAAGTACATTTTAATTAATAGATCTTGGAATAATAATTAGTTCCACAATTTGATGTCTTAAAAAATGTTCCTGTGCAGAGATAATGTTTGTATCCCTTCTATATTCTATTATTTGCCGTGTCCAACCATGCAAAGCTGCTCCAGTTCATGGTTGGCACAAATCACAGGTCCTGGCCAAAGAACGAAGCATAAGTCACTTATAATAAGTGAGTATACAGACAAAACAGCAGGGGCTCACCGATGTTTGTTTGCCTGAGGGAATACATTTCACTGTCTGTTTTATCACAAGACTGTTTCTGCCATGTCACCAGTGTTGTTAGCCCATCACACATCAAGTCAGTGACATCTAAGCTCCATGGCTGCTGGAACGCCTTCATCACTGACTTGATTAATGGTGAGCTCAGAGGGTCGGAGATGAGGCATAAACAATTGCTCCTGTGATAAAACAGGCAGGGAAATATGTTACTTGAGAAAGTAGCAGCTGTGAGTCGCCATTGTTTTGGTTGTATGCTCACTTATCATAAGTGACTTATACTTCCTTCCCTGGCCAGGAGCTGTGGTATGTGCTGACCATGAACTGGAGCAGTTCTGCATGGTTGAACACAGCAAATAACAATACATAGCTGGGGCACATATAGAAGTATCTCTGCACAGGATCATTTTGTTAACACGTCCAATTGTGGAACTTATTATTATTCCAAGATCTATTAAAGAGAATCTGTCAACAGGTTTTTGCTACCTCATCTGAGTGCAGCATGATGTAGACAAAGAGACCCTGAATTCAATGATGTATCACTCAGTTTACCAGGACCAGCAGTTCAGACACAATCAGAGGTTTTAGATTTAGCGTGAAGCAGAGCTGAGAAATCAAATCCCGCCCACACCAGGCATTCAGTGTACATAGCTATAGACAGTGAGGTGCTTATCATAGAAGGGGGCAGAGTTGGACCAGAAAACATGACTCTGGTGTGTCCAAGTAATGATCAGCTTCTGGTGCTAAAACAATCATTGCAAGTATATCACAGAGCTTAATAAGAGAGAGATCGAGCATTCTATCTTCAGATTAAATAGCAAAAACCTGCTGACAGATTCCCTTTAATTAAAATATATTTTGTTCATGGGACAATCCCTCTTTCTACATATCACTGGGATAATTTATTTGATATATAGAATTCATTAGTCTTACTGAAATCATTAAATCAAGTGCATGAAATCCAATAAAGTGACTGTTATCTGCTGTCCCTAGGTGCAAGTAGCTGCAGATGAAAATGATGTTCTTAGAAACATTGAACAGCTCATGGTAAAAAAGAAAAAAAATGTATTTACACTGTATTCTATGAAACATTGCTCAGTAACGTGAAAGCATTGGACACTTTTGAAGTTCATGTCGGTACATAGATTGTGTGTATGATAGAAAATGGGAATCCAGCTAGTTACAGTCAGAGCTGTCATACAGTAATGTAACTATGATCAGTCTTACTGGTGTGTTCATCCCTTTATCAGGACAAATTTACCTACACTAAAAGGAAAAGTATTGGTTCCTATTAAAGGACTGCTAAAATAATTCTTCAAACAAAACTTCAAAGAATTGATACACAAAGTATATAGAAACATTTCTAAAATGTGAATACCCTTTAACTTTGTCTTGCATTGTGTGCCATGGTTACTGAGGAGGGGGTGGCCTCTTATATTTATATTGCCAAAGATCCTCACCAATCACTTTAGATGTTTCCCAATTTTACCATCAATTTGTATTGAAATGGGAAAAGGGGGAAAAGAAGCTGTCAGACACCTCTGGCGGCAGATTATCTTCCCCAGGAACTAAGGATTGGACATGTCAAAATTAAACATGCCTGATCTTTGTTCCCCCCAACATCTGGTGTCATAGAAGAGGCTTGTGACCCCTATTCACATTTAAAAGTTTTTTATTTTTGGCCCTTTATTACAGTATGGGCGAATAGAAAACTGATCTTTTTGTGATTCGCTGTGCACAAATTCAGCAAAATGACTGCCAGATGAATTCCATATTGCTCAATTGTAGAAGGCCAGCAAACAGTAAAAAAAGTAACAAAAAAAACCTAATACTTCTTCTACCGCCCTGCTCCTCACTCCCCACTGTTGCACGCCACATCTTCAGCCTTGTCACTATAAGCTAGGACTTGCGCCCGTGATTACAGTGCGTCGTAGGGTCGTGTCACGCGTCGTGACATTATAGTGCACAGGGATGTCCCAGACCTGGTCATGGAAGTCCCGTTTTAGAGTGAAAACACCAGAGATGCGGGTATATGACGTCAGAAACAAGAGGCCCCAACAGCAGGCAGTAAGGAACAGGACAACTGGGGAGATTAACAGTGAGATGAGTATTATTATTTTCTTTACATTTCACATTTATTATTCCCTTTCCAGACCCCAGAGCATAATAAGAAACATTTAATTTGTGGTGAATAACTGCAAATTTAATTTCAATGCAAAATTTGCGTAATTAAAATTTTGCATGATCCGCTGATCTCTATGTGACATACAGAAGTAGTGCTGTTGCTTCAAAAGCATCCAGCAACTATTACAAATTACACAAGCATAGGAGACAGAAAGTGTTGCGCTTAAGAAGCATCCAGCAACTAGAGGGGTTAACACAGTAGTCACCGGAGACAGGGAGTGTTTTAGCGGAGCCCCAGAGGCATTGTGGTGAAATTGTTATTGTAGTCTGACAGAAGCCAAAGAGAAAGGTAGTGAGTTATCTGTATCTGACAGAAGGCAACTGAACAGGATTCAGATCAGGAGAGAAACTAAACACAGGTCAGATAAACTCCCTGAACTAGCAGTTCAGAGTATTATCAGGCAGGAAGATAAGGACTGGAAGGAATTGTGTCACAGGGATCATCTATCTCATCAAACCCTCCCCCCTCCATCTCTATGCAGGATAAAGAATGCTGTGCACTATTGTGTCCTTGTGAAGGAAAAACCTGTGGATGTGTATGCATAAAAGTGTGCTGCTAAGAGATCTAATCTATGCTGAATTGTACTACTGAATAGACTGTAATACTGTGCCTTGTGAAGAAACTACTGTATTGTTACTGGAGACGGTTGCTCAAGAAACTCAGACTGTACTGTAATGAAGATTGTTGCTGTAATATCCCTGAATTGCATTGGCCGTGCTTCAGATTAAATTCCACTGTTAAACTGTGGAAAAAGACTCTTGTCAGATGTGTCTGATCAGCAATTGAATCAATCGTGTGCCTGAGAGAAGTTGTAGCCTATGGTCGCCCTGAGTAAAGGTTCCCCCAGGATTCCAAGGAGTTCATGAAACTCGTCTTGCCCCTATCTGAACCTAGCGGCATGCGTGTAACATTGGTGGCCCATACGGGGAATCCTGAGCAGGAATTAGCGTGTAGAGGGAGAGGAGGAATAGTGTCTGGAAAAACACAGCAGCACAGCACCTCAATTCAACTCTGCTACACCAGTTAAAGGGGACCAGCCCTAAAGAAAACTCACTAGCTGCAATGGATGTGGAAATACAAATGGACAGAGTGAGCTGCTTCTTCAGTTAACCTGTGAAGAATTGGGAACAGTAGCAGAACATATAAAGATGTCAGAAGAACAGATTTTTAAAGCACACAACCGCAGGCAACTGTTAGCTGCCATTAATGCAAAAAATGGATGAGCTGTCGGAGAAAGAAGCTGAAGACGTCATGGGGACTTTCTTCCAAGAGCTAACACGGTTTCTGACGAGGTTGAAGTTGGTGGATGTTGAGGGCGGCACCAATTACCAAAAGCGTGAATCTCCGTCCGCAGACAGAACTACAGGAATTGAAAGAACAATTCAAAGCCCTAATAACAGCCCTACAGGAATTGACCAAAACCTTTGAACGGGTGACAGACTCAGACAAGTTAGATAAATCAAGATGACTGTTCTCTCTAACACCACAGATCACCATAAGGAAAGAATTCAAGATCCTGGGACAGATTGGAGAGTGTGAACAGAAAGAGAGACTGTCTTATATGAACTTACATAGTTACATAGTTTATAAGGCCGAAAAAAGACAAGCGTCCATCCAGTTCAGCCTATTTCTTGTGCACTGCAGCTATTCCGCAGCGTTGATCCAGGGGAAGGCAAAAAAAAAACATGCGGTATAGGCCAATTTACATCATTGAGGAAAAATTCACTTCCCGACTCCAATCTGGCAGTCAGATTAAATCCCTGGATTAATTAACTATCACTAAGCATAAGATGTAATTTTATTGTTCTCAAGAAAGGCGTCCAGGCCTCTCTTGAACTCATTAAGTGAGTTGGACATCACCACTTCCTCTCCCAGAGAGTTCCAGAGTCTCACGGCTCTGACCAGTTCTATGCTGGTGCAGAAACCTCCTTTCCTCCAGACGCATAGTGTGCCCCCTCGTCTTTGTCACCATCCTTGGTATAAACAGGTCATGGGAGAGATCTCTGTACTGCCCCCTGATGTATTTATACATGTTTATGAGGTCTCCCCTAATCCTTCTCTTTTCCAACGTAAATAGGCCTAATTTTGACAACCTCTCTGGGTATTCTAGTCCCTCCATTCCCTTTATTACCTTAGTCGCCCTCCTTTGTACCCTCTCTAGCTCCAATATGTCTTTCCTGAGCACCGGAGCCCAGAACTGTGCACAATATTCTAAGTGCGGCCTTACCAGTGCTTTATACAGAGGAAGAACAATGTTCTCATCATATGCCCCTATTCCTCTTCTGATGCATGCCATGACTCTATTTGCCTTCGCAGCTGCTGCCTGAAACTGGGCACTCCAATTTAATTTGCTATTAACCAAGACGCCCAGGTCCTTCTCCATGTCAGATTTCCCCAACGGTTTCCCATTTAATATGTATGGGTGACTGCTGTTTTTCTTTCCCATGTGCATGACCTTACATTTATCGGCATTGAACCCCATCTGCCATTTTTTGGCCCAACTCCCCAATTTATCTAAATCCTCCTGTAGCTGTGCCCTATCCTCATCTGTATTAACTACTTTACAAAGTTTAGTATCATCTGAAAATATTGCTATTTTACTATGCAACCCTTCCACTAGATCATTAATAAATATATTAAATAATATAGGGCCCAAGACAGTCCCTTGAGGCACCCCGCTAATAACCCTGACACACTCTGAGCTTACTCCATTGATAACCACCCTCTGCTTTCTATCACTCAGCCAGCTATTTACCCACTTGCACACATTATCCCCCAGACCAAGCATTCTCATTTTATATACCAACCTTTTGTGTGGCACGGTATCAAACGCTTTGGAGAAGTCAAGGTATACAACATCCACTGACTCTCCCCGGTCCAGCTGTGAGCTCACTTCCTCGTAGAAGGCGATCAGGTTTGTTTGGCAGGAGCGATCCCTCATGAATCCATGTTGATATGGAGTTAGACAGTTATTATCATTAAGATATTCTACAATAGCATCTCTAAGAAATCCTTCAAACAATTTACCCACAACAGACGTTAAGCTTACTGGTCTATAGTTCCCAGGGTCACTTTTAGACCCCTTTTTGAATATTGGTACCACATTTGCTTGGCACCAGTCTAGTGGGACAGTCCCTGTCCATAAAGAGTGCTTGAATATAAGATACAGCGGCATGTCTATCACATTACTTAATTCTTTTAGTACCCGGGGGTGTATGCCATCTGGGCCTGGTGACTTGTCTATTTTGATATTATTTAGGCGTTTCTGAACTTCCTCCTGGGTTAGGTGGGTGATATTTAGCGGAGGGTTTACTTTATCACTCTGCATTTCCTCCGATAAATTGTTTTCTTTTGTGAAAACAGTGGAGAAGAAGCTATTGAGTAGGTTTGCTTTACCCTCATCGCCCTCTATGATTTTACCCAGGTTATTTTTCAATGGGCCAACGCCATCAGTTTTAATCCTTTTACTGTTTATATAGTTAAAGAACAGTTTGGGATTCGTTTTACTTTCCTTGGCAATTAGTCTCTCTGTCTCCTCTTTTGCTATTCTTATTTGTTTCTTACAGATTTTGTTTTTTTCCCTATAAGATATTAGCGCTTCCTCGCTGCCTTCTTGTTTAAGTTTACCGAAAGCCCTTTTTTTGTTTTTCATTGCCCTCTTGACTTCCTTATTTAGCCACATTGGCTTCCTCCTATTCCTAGCCCTTTTATTCCCATAAGGTATGTACCTTCTACATGACTATGTAGGACTGTTTTGAAAATTTCCCATTTTCTATCCGTGCTCCTATTACTGAAGATACTATCCCAGTCTATAAGGTGAAGAGCATCTCTTAGCTGATCAAACTTTGCCCTCCTGAAGTTCAGTGTTTTTGTGAGTCCCTTGCTGGGCTCCCTACTGAAGCACATGTGGAATTGTATAATGTTGTGGTCACTATTTCCCAGGTGCCCCCCGACCTGCACCTCAGTTATTCTGTTTGGCCTGTTAGTTAATATTAAGTCTAAAAGGGCCGTCCCTCTAGTTGATTCCTGCACAAGTTGTGACAAATAATTGTCTTTGATAATTGACAGAAACCTGTTTCCTTTCTGAGATCTACAACTTTCAGTTTCCTAGTCTATATCGGGATAGTTGAAGTCCCCCATAATAATCACCTCGTTATTTTTTGCTACTTCATCTATTTGTCTCATTAATAGACTTTCCGTGGCTTCTGCTATATTTGGTGGTTTATAACAGACTCATATGATAATTTTATTATTGTTTTTTGCCCCATGTATCTCCACCCATAAGGACTCGACCTCCTCATTTCCCTCCCATACATCCTCCCGTATTGTAGGCTTTAGACACGTCTTTACATATAGACAGACTCAACCCCCTTTCCGATTTCTTCGATCCCTTATAAACAGACTGTAACCCTGTAAGTTAACTGCCCAGTCATAGCTTTCATCTAACCATGTCTCGGTTATTCCCACTATGTCATAGTTACCTGTAGATATTTCTGCTTCCAGTTCATCCATCTTGTTTGTCAGGCTTTTGGCATTTGCTAGCACGCAGTTTACACGATTTTGTTTTGTTCCAAACTTCTCCCTGTGGATTGTATTAGAAATTTTCTTACCTCCCTTCCAAGTATCTTGTCTTGGACCTTCTTTGTCGCACTTCATATCTTTCATTAGTATGTTCTCTGGTTTCATGTTCGTGTCTGGCGTTTTTCTTCCCATCCACTCTTCTTCTAGTTTAACACCCTCCTGATGAGTGTTGCGAGTCTCCTGGCGAATGTGTGTTTCCCGGGTTTGTTGAGGTGTAGTCCGTCTCTGGCAAGGAGTCCGTCATAGAGGTAATTCACACCGTGGTCCAGGAATCCAAATCCTTGTTGTCTGCACCATCGTCTCAGCCAGTTGTTCACATCAAGGATCCTGTTCCATCTCCTGACGCCATGACCGTCTACTGGAAGGATAGAAGAAAAAACTACCTGCGCATCCATTTCTTTTACTTTCTTCCCCAATGCTTCAAAGTCCTTGCAGATTGTCGGTAGGTCCTTCCTTGCCGTGTCATTGGTGCCAACATGTATCAGAAGAAATGGGTGGACATCCTTGGAACTGATGAGCTTCGGTATCCAATCGGTAACATCCTTGATCTTCGCACCTGGGAGGCAGCATACTTCTCTTGCGGTTATGTCCGGTCTGCAGATAGCTGCTTCTGTTCCTCTCAGTAGTGAGTCTCCCACCACCACCACTCTTCTTCCCTTCTTGGCTGTCCTTTTTCTTGTCGGTTCTGGGTGTTTCTGGGTGCTCTTTTCTTTTTTGCTTGCTGGTAGTGCCTCATCCTTAGGTGTGCCATCTTCGTCCTCCACAAGTCCTTGGAATCTGTTTCTCAGTTGTGTGGTTGGTGGTGTCTCCATGGTCTTCTTGCTTCTTTTGGACACTTGCCTCCACTTGTCTGCCTCTGGAGGTTCTCTGATGCTTCCTTCACTTTCCGTGACCAGTAGTGACGCTTCTGTTCTGTCCAGGAAGTCTTCATTTTCCTTGATGAGTTTTAATGTCGCAATTCTTTCTTCCAGTCCCCGCACCTTTTCTTCTAAATGAGCCAGTAGTCTACACTTCTGGCAGGTGAAGTTGGTTTCATCTTCTGGTCGATCTGTGAACATGTAGCACATGTTGCAGCTCACCATGTAGGTTGTCACATCTGCCATGCTGCTCCTTGTCCCTGCTGACTTGATGTCTGTCTTCTTTCTTGTGTTACCCTAGGATACACAAATGAAACAAATTCGCGCGCCGAATTGTTACACCAGATCGATGCAGGCTTAAAAAAAGGCTACCAGCTAGATAAGATCATTGAGGGGGTTGTGAAAGCGATCAGCCTAGGACTGAACCTCCGTAGTATACTAGAAATGAAGAGTCAATTGACCTTGCAACAGCTGAAGGTGATTTGAAAAGGGCACTATAAAGAAGAGAGTACTTCAGAATTGTTCCACCAAGTCATTAACCTCTCACAGAAAAATAATGAATCACCCCAAAGTTTCTTGTTCAGAACAATTGAACTGAAGGATAGACTGTTGTTTGCATCCAGATATGTAGAAGCAGAGAAGTTTGATGCTGAACTAGTCCAGAAGAACTTCTTGAGATCATTGGCAATGGGGTTAATCAGCAAAGACATCAAGTTGCAGCTGTAACAGTACCTAGAAGATCCTGGCATTTTGGAAGAAGTCCTAATATAAAAAATGAATGAGGCAGCTAGTTTGAAGTCAGAGAGCGAACAGAAGTTAAAGAAAGGCTTTGCTCCTAAAACCACCAAAATGAGTCAGCTGAAGTTGAGACCCCCGGTGGCCAATCCGAAAATCATCATGGAGACCATCCAGTGCCACCTCCGAGAGGGAACCTTAAATCACCAACAAAAGAGAGGACCGCCAGCGCTGACTGGGAGGAAGTAATAGGAGAACTGCGAGCCGAGTTGATTGAGGTGCAAAAGTTGATTCGTTCCAGGCCAGAACCTGTATCCCTCAGACCCAGGACTGGGTTCCAAAACAGAAGATACCCGGCTTGTGAAGCGTGCCGTTCATCAAATCAGAGTACGGTATGTGTCCACTGTCTAAGTTGTGGTAAGGAAGGACATTATGCCAAGAAGTGCCAATGGTCGCGGTCATTTTGTTGAAAAGACAGAAGGTTGCCAGTGCGGGGCGACTGGTAACTGCGAAACGGAGGAGACCCCAGAAGCAAATCAAAATATCACCAAACCCCAGAGCGGCGCATGAGGTAAAACGGCTGCATCAGTACTATCCCCAAGTGTGTTCCCGTCTACAACAGCTGCAAGAGAGACAGAGGCATTAGTTATTTAATGCCCAGTGCGGAGGTCAAACAATGTACTCCTGGAAGGAGGATTCCTCAGTCAGTAAAGATAGCCTCATCAGCCTAATCGGTGAAAGGTGCTTTATACAGTGCGAGCTAGATGGACTCCTGGTAAAAGCACTGTGGGACACAGGAGCCCAAGCGAGCCTTTTAAATGAAGAATGGAGAAGGCGCTACCTGCCACATATCTGCCTTCGGTCGCTAAAAGAACTCTTAGGACCAGTGGAACTCCACGGCAAAGCTGTCAATCAGACCGAAATCCACAGAATACAATGGACCTAAAAGAACTCAAGGTAAGCTGGTGCCCAGCCATCATCCATAAAAACCAAATGGTGGGTGTGAGGTGTGGAGTCCTGGTAGAACGGGTAAGAAAAGTCCAGAAAAAAACAGTTTGTGCCAAAAGACTCCTCAGAACTTCTGGAAGGCCTAGCTCAAGGTGAGACTGTGCTTAGGATTCCTACTGGTGGGTTTGCTTGAGTAACAGTATCGGTGATGAATACTACGAAACACTAAATTAAACTGGATCCAAAGACTGTATTAGGTCACATCGAAACCGTTAAAACGGTATATCCAGCCAGTGTGAGACCAGCCCAGGGGTGTAGCGTGAATTCAGTCTCCCCACCAAGGAACAGGAGTTGCCCAGGGGAAGAAATTGCATGACCCACCTCGGGGTCCTCAGATCCCCCAGTACCCCTGGAACACTTGTGTGCTGAAGATCGAACAGTAGCAAAACAGATGCTGAGAGAAGAGTGTCATGCATTCTCCAAAGATGACTCTAATATAAGCTGTATTCCATCGTTGCAGTTGAAAATCACTTTGAAAGAGATGACCCCAATAACCAGAAGTTACATGTCTGTGCTGAAACCATTACACCGTGAAGTGAAAGAGTATTTACAAGAACTAATCAACAGAGGTTGGATACAAAAGTCAAAGTCGTCTTATTCCTCTCCTATTGTTTGTGTTAGGAAGAAGGACGGTATGTTGAGATTCTGCTGTGATTACCAAGAGCTAAACCGAAAGTCAGTAACTGATCGGCACCCGATACTAAAGATTCAAGATGTGCTGGATAGCCTATCAGGAAGTACCTGGTTCTCTGTCCTCGATCAGGGTAAAGCCTACCATCAAGGGTTTGTCGAAGAGTCCAGTAGACCTTTGACAGCATTCATCACACTGTGGGGGTTATATGAGTGGATCTGCATACCATTTGGGCTCAGTTCAGCTCCAGCAGAATTTCAGAGGAGCATGGAGACCTGTTTAGAAGGATTGAGGGATGAAATCTGCCAGCCGTACTTGGGTGAAAATGTGGTACACAGCAAAACCTTCCGGGAGCATGTTGAACACGTGAAGAATGGAGAAGAAGCTACCTCATACCTGCCTCCAGTCGCTAAAAGAACTCTTAGGACCTGTGGTATCAACGGTATCAACAACACGGAGTTAAATTGACCCCAAAGAAGTGTGAACTGTTCAAAAGGTAAGTCCGATTTCTAGGGAAAATTGTGTCCAGAGATGGATATACCATGGACCCTGCAGAAATCGCTCTGGTACTGGCCTTAAAAGACAAGCGGCCCTCTACTGCCAGGGAGTTGAGACAGATCTTAAGATTCCTCTCCTACTATCGTACTTACATTCGGAACTTCTCCAGGATGGCCGCCCCACTATACCTCCTCTTGGGGGGACGACAGAGTCAACAACACCCACGGAGAAAAAGAAGAACGTGGGTAGGACCGGGCTTAAAAGGAACAACGCCGTTTCGTCCCAACAGCCCATTCTCTGGACAGCAGACCACCAGGAGGTATTGGAAGAACTAGCAGACTACCTGGTAAGACCACCCATTTTGGGATATCCTGATTTCAACTTACCATTTGTTCTTCAGTGTGACGCTTCTCAAGTTGGACTGGGAGCTGCCCTGTATCAGCATCAAGGTGGAAAATTGAGTCATCAGTTATGGTTCTAGAATGTTGACAGACGCCGAGAAGAATTACCATCTACATTCCGGAAAATTGGAGTTCCTAGCATTGAAATGGGCTATCTGTGAACGATTTAGAGATTATCTCTACTACAGCAAAGAGTTTGAGGTATACACTGACAGCAACCCTTTGACCTATGTCCTCACTACAGCCAAACTGAATGCAACGGGTCAGAGATGGGTCGCTGAACTAGCTGACTTCAATTTCAGCATCAAGTACAGGCCAGGAAAATGCAATGCGAATGCTGATGGATTGTCGAGAATGCCACTAGAGCCTGAGGAGTTCATGCTCAGAGGAAAGCAGTCTGGAAGCAATTGAGAGCATACCAAAGCAGTACAAGCTTATCAAGAGGAAGCCACACCATTGTGGTGTCCATTGACCGATGAAACCACCATAAATGCGAGAGAACAAAATCAACCCCTGTCCGTTCAACAACTACCAAAAGGAAAAATCCATAGAGCACAACGGGAAGATCAGATAATTGGTAGAATACTACTTTATGTGGACCAAAATCGGTTTCCAAGTAAACAGGAGAGAGATAATGAGTCCCAAGCAGTATCTGTTTTAGTTAAAGAATGGTTGAAGCTATAACTTAATGAAGACTGTATCCTGCATCATAAAGGAGGACAAAACCGGCAGTTGGTACTACCCAGTCTTCAAAGAACTCCATGAAAACATGGGACACCTGGGAGTGGAAAGGACAACCAACTTAATCCGTGAACATTTCTTCTGGCCTTACATGCAGAGAGATATTGAGAAGTACGTGACCAGGGAGTGTGGGTGTCTGAAAGATAAACGTCCCAACACATCAACCCAGGCACCATTGGGCAACATCCAAACTACGTATCCGTTTGAGATGGTCTCAATAGACTTTCTACATCTCGAGACATGCAAGGGTGGTTACAAATACATATTGGTGGTGATGGACCATTTTACTCCATTTGCTCAAGCATATGTCACCACCAATAAAGCGGGTCGAACAGCGGCAGAGAAGATCTTCAATGATTTTGCTTTGAGGTTTGGGTTCCCTATGAGGTTACACCACAACCAAGGAAGAGAATTTGCGAACCAGCTCTTTACCAAGCTAGGAAAGTACTGTAGAATTCAGAGATCCCACACAACGCCCTATCACCCAGAGGGTAATGGACAAGTGGAACGTTTTAACCGGACATTATTGTCGATGTTGTGCACTTTAACAGCTGATGATAAGAAAGACTGGAAGAGTTCTCTGTCAAAAGTGGTACATGCCTATAACTGTACAAAGAGCGATGCAACGGGTTACTAACCTTCTTCCTATTGTATGGACAATCGCCAAGACTGCCAATCGACATCATGCTCAATACTCCAGTGTCACAGACTTACAGAACGTATCCGGAGTACATTCGGAAATGGAAGGAACGGATGGCAGAGGCATACATCATAGCGTCCAAAGTGGTTTACGCAAGGATAGAGCAAGAGTAAGGAGTACTATGATCGAAAATGTTATGGAGCAGAATTGCTAGGCTGCTAGTCAAGAACATATGTGAGAAAGGTGGTCCAGGAAAACTTTGTTCGTACTGGGAAGACAAGGTGTATGTGGTCGTAAGGAGGAAAACCGATGACAGTCCAGTGTATGAAATCCGATTGGAAACAGGAGACAAGAAGACCAGAATAGTCCATCGGAATTTACTACTACCCTGTGTTTACTACTACCCTGTGATTATCTCCCACCACAAGAAGACTTCCCAGAAGTAGACCGCAATCGTCCGAGATCGACTAAGGGACCACCACAGACTGAAGCTCCGGAGGTGGATAGTGACCTTGAAAGTTCAGATGAAGAAGAACACACCGTTGTATTTCTCGGACCAGCAAGGAGAGGGATGTACCATCCTCAGGAGAGTGAACTAAGTCCCGAGGCTCCAGAGTTTGTACCAAGGAGTACAGATGAAGTCCAATTCAGATCTGATGATTGAACACCGGTCCCTGAAGATACCAATTGACACTAAGGAGGAGCGGAATTACCAGACCGTGCGGAAACAGGTGATTCAGAAGTACAGGAACTTACAGAGGCAGCTCCAAGAGCATCTGAGGAAGCATGGGAAATGAGTGTGGCGGAAGAAACTCCTGTGACCCAAGAACCCATGGTATCTGAGGAACAATCCACCAAGAGGATGTCGACTCGAGAAGTGAGGAGGCCCGTGATGCTGTCGTACTGGAAACAGGTATCTCTGCCTGTGGACCAGGTAAGCCCACTTGAGTGGTATTCACCACCGAGAGGCAGTATGGAAGATGTTGCCTGGTGGAAAGACTTGTTTTCATGCTTTGATTTTCCTTAAAAGACTGTAGAAACAAAAAACTGTTAAGGCCTAGTGAGAGAGAGAGCTGGTTGAAGACGTACGAAAAGCTCCAGCTGAAGAGACGCTGATTGTGTTAATTGTTTATTTCTTACAGGAGTACTACAAGAAAAAGGTCATAGAATAGATTGTTATTAAACACGCCCCCGAGGAAGTACAGAAACACGTGTCGGGGCCTCCCCTGGCACTGCTGGTCACCTGTTTACTTTCACTAAGTATGTCTTACTTAACCCTTTCCATGTGATGCTTGTACTTTTTATGTGTCGCTGAAAAAACCTCTGATGGTTGTTTATATTGTGACTTGCTATAGGTCACTTGATTTATGTTATTTTAACTTTTTCTGCACACATTGTCTGTGACTAATGGATTGTATGGGTTGGACTATGTGACCTAGTATAGGTCCAATGTGAATTTGAGACCAGCTGTGTCTCTATCTACCCCCTGCTGCCTCACATGCCCATGTTATGTCTTTTCACATGTTATTTATACATTATATATATTTTTTTAAATACATAAATAAAGCATTTATCTCTTTTAGTCAACATATGGTGTTTTAATTATGTTATTTTGGGGTTTTGAAAATACCTATGGTCTCTCTGGTTTATAGATAGTTATTAATGTTTATAAAAGTTATGGCAATTTGACATAAGGACGACATTCAAAAAGTATGGATGAGGGTGACTTGCAGAGGTAGTGCTGTTGCTTCAAAAGCATCCAGCAACTATTACAAATAACACAAGTACAGGAGACAGGGAGTGTTTTAGCAGAGTCCCAGGAGGGTTGTGTGGAACTTCTTATTGTAGTCTGGCTGAAGCCGAAGAGAAAGGTAGTGTGTTATCTGTATCTGACAGAACAGGAACAGGATTCAGATCAGGAGAGAAACTAAACAGAGGTCAGATAAACTCCCTGAACTAACAGTGCAGAGTATTATCGGGTAGGAAGATAAGGACTAGAAGGAATTGTGTCACAGGGATCATCTCCCTCATCAAACCCTCCCCTCCTCCATCTCCATGCAGGATGCTGTGCACTATTGTGTCATTGTTAAGCAAAAACCTGTGGTTATGTATGCATAGAAGTAAGCTGCTAAGAGATCTAATCGATGCTGAATTATGCTACTGAAGTAATACTGTGCCTTGTGAAGAAACTACTGTATTATTACTGGTGCCAGTTGCTCAAGAAAACTCAGACTGTACTGAATGAAGATTGTTGCTGTAATATCCCTGAATTGCACTGGCCATGCTTCAGATTAAATTCCAGTGTTAGGCTGTGTGCCCACTATGCGTTTTTTAAGCGTTTCCGCAGCGGCAATTCCGCTGCAGAAACGTTTAAAAAAACGCTTGGTAGAAGGTCTGCTATGTTCCCCAATGATAATCCGCATCTGCTATGCACATGCTGCGGAAATCTCCACTGCGGAAAAATCCGCAGCACTACCAATTATTTTGTGGAATTGCGGTGTTTTTGCCGCCATTGACTTACATTGAATCGCATAATATCCGCATCACTACATGTGCACGTGCGGATATCATGCGGTTCAATGTGCGGATGGTACCCGGGTTTGGAGAAGAGGAGACTCTCATCCAAACCCGGGTACCATGGTACCTGTAAAAAAAAAAAAGAATAAAACAAAAAATATACATTATACTTACCTTCTGATGGCCCCCAGTGTCCATAGCGATGCTTCCTGGCTCCCCGGCAGCTCGCAATAGTCTAAAAGGACCTGCCCTGATGTAATTTAGTCCTGTGACGGGTCACGCGACCGCGGACGTCGGCGGTCGCGTGAGCCGTCACAAGATTAAATCACATCATGGAAGGTCCTTTTAGACCACCGTGAGACACCGGGGACACCGGACGGATCGGATAAGGACACCGGGGGCCATCAGCAGGTAAGTATAATATTTATGTTTTATTTTTTACCATTCTTTTACGGTCACACAATATAAATCCAAGCCGGTTGCATGGATTTATATAGTGTGACCAAGTTGTCAAGCACTTTCCAAGTGATGCTAAAATCGCTTGGAAAGCGCTTGACAACCCGCATGCGGAAATGCATGTGAAAAACGCTTCACTTCCGCTTGTCCCTGGCAGGAAAAACGCATGTAAAATCCGCATGCGTTTTTTCTGCCAGGGAGATGCAGAAATGCTCAGGAAAAATCTGGAGCATTTATGCATCGTGGACACTTAGCCTTAAACTGTTGAAAAAGACTCTTGTCAGATGTGTCTGGTCAGCAATTGAATCTATCCTGTGCCTGAGAGAAGCTGCAGCCTATGGTCTCCCTGAGTAACGGTTCCCCCAGGATTCCAAAGAATTCATGAAACCCGTCTCGCCCTATCTGAACCTAGCGGCGTGCGTGTAACATATACTCTTTGTTCTCAATCAGTAATCACTAATGACGCATTCCTTTTACAGGAGCAGCAGCGTGGAGTTGATCCCTTCTCAATAGCAACCATTTGTGTGGTGCAGGTAAGTTTCCTAATGTTATAGGTTGAAAATTATAAATGTTCACATACTGTAGTGTAAAGAAAGAAGCCTAGCACAGTATATAATGTAATATATGCAGTCTACAGGGAGTCATCTGCCTGTGATGTGAGTGGTTTTGCTAAAAAATGACAGCTTCCCCAGACATCACTGATTTATTATAACACGATATACAGATACTATATATGTTAAATTCATGGAAACCTGGAACACTTACCAGATGTACAGATCAGGTCCTTATAATATTTTACTGAGGGTCTTCTCTTAGGGGGCTTTGAGTAGGCGGACACTTCTGAAAATGATACACGTCAGAGCGCACGTTCGCCCTGTCTGCATCATTACAGTCTATGGCCCCGTCGGCACATACTCCTGGACCCCGATTTGCGGAGGATTCCGGACATTTTCCCCGACCGACAGGGACACAGAACGCAATGTGAAAGCACCCTTAGATTTCACTGCGAGTGAATGTGAACACAGTAGTTATCGCTTATGTTACCTCTCCAGTGTGCAGTGAATTAAAGTTACATACATCACATCATATAACAAACCCATTAAGCACCATACAATCTCAGCACATGAACCATTATAACTTGCTTTACGTGTATACGAGCCTTCTGTGGACCCTCTCACCGACCATCCTAAGTTTTAAAGTGTGAAAAAGATGTGAGTGGTGAATAAATGCTTTTAAGTTAGCGCTAAATTCTCAATTCTGAACTTTAGAACTGAAGCCTTTTGCAAATTCTTCTTAGCTCAGTATCAGCACAGAGTTTTCTGCAGCCGCTTACATCCTAAGGGTAATCTGTACATGAGACACTGTACAATAGTCTAATCAGAGAGAAACCAACGGTCCTGTTGATGTACAGGATCTCAGCACTATATTTGGGTCATACTGTAAAAGTAATGTCCAGAAGTAAACATGCCCTTGAAGCTGTTTAAGGGTCTAAGGACGAAAACATGGTCTGTATTTTTACATATGGGTAATGGATGATCTATTAAAACTGAATGCTGTTCCTGCAACACTAATATTGTTTTTATATATATATATTGTAGGAAGGTATTGCTGCAGATCTCACACCAAGTAGTGAAGACGAGGCTGGTCAAGGGCATAAACGTACAACTCGTCAACTTTCAAGTCTAGGTCTTGATGGAATATTAGGAGTGTTAAACATAGTGCCTGGGCTACTTCAACCAGTATTGGGATTATTGAGAGGGCCACTTGGACTGTTAAGTGGGCAAGGAGGGCTGCTTGGAGCACTATTGGGTGTGCCAGGAGGACTGCTTGGAGGACAATCCGGTAGGCAAGGAGGGCTGCTTTCAGGACCATTGAGTGGGCCAGGAGGGCTCCTTTCAGGAATATTGAGTGTGCCAGGAGGGCTCCTTTCAGGAATATTGAAAGGGCCAGAAGGGCTGCTTGGATCCTTATTAGGTGGTGGTCATGGAGCAAGAGGTTTTCAAAAGGAAGGAGTTTTAGGAGATTTAGTTGGAGATCTCACAGGTGGTGGAAGTTCTGGCGGCTTACTAAAAGGACTTGGACTTGGTTAAAAAAGGTAAAAAAATGTATGTGTGTTTAATTTTTTACTACCCTGACTATTTTTTGTGACTTTGATGTGCTCTGGTCAAACAACAGTACCAATTTTACTTGTTGTTATAAATAGTATATATTATGTATGTTGTTTACAACATTAAAAAAAAAAAAAACTTCAATTGTAACAATTTAATTGGCGCTGCATTAGTTACTTGGAAGTTCTGATAACGGCATAGTGCAGCCTCCTGGGCTGTATAGACACGGATATTCCCCTCTCAGTCATGAATTGCTGAGATATGAATATCCCTTTTACTACACTTCCATCATGTATAACAAGTGTTGCATTTTGAAAGTTGCAGCTAAGGTTCTGTTCACACTTCTGTTCGGACTTAGCGTTTATCTGTTAAAATTTTAGTAATGCGTTGCATCAGCTATGCAAACGGAAGCAGAGAGACCCCCATTAATAATTCTAATGACAACTTGGTATCTGTTTTTTAGAACTAAGAGTCCAGCATGTAGAAGTTTTCTGTCTGTTCTAAAAAACGGAATCCAGACGGACCCCATAATAATTAACAGGGACCCTCTACTTTCATTTGCATCACTGACACAACAGATCACTTATTTAGTTTGTCTGTTTCCAATATTAGGATGCTCAAAAAGGATGCTCATTGAATAGGACTATCCAAATAAACATGCGAACAGGGCCTTAAAGGTGTCGTCCACTACCTAACACCTTTTTAAATACTATATTCCACAGTGTAAAATAAGATGCTCTACACTCACTTGCTGTACCGGCGCCGCTCCAGCAATATCGGCAGTTTCCTGAGGCTGAGTGAGCCCTGCAACCAATCACAAGCCGCTATTGAGCTGCTCTTCTCTCACCTCCTTTGGACCAATCTTGGACGTGCTGGCAAAGTGTGAGTACTGCAGCACATAAGTGACTGCTGATTGGCTGCAGGGGTCATGTGGCGTAATAATGTCACAGGAGCCTCAGGAAACCCAGTGTCGACATCGCAGGAACGCCGCTGGTACAGGAGGTGAGTGTTGGGCATTCAGATTTTACATTGGGGAATTTAGTATTTTGTAAGCGATTGTCCAAGTAGTGGACAACCCTTTAAAGGGAAACTGTCACTGGAACAATTGCTATTAACCTGCAGATATGGGGTTAATAGTGTTATTAACCTGCCCGACACCTGCACTTTCCCGAACGCTGCGGGGAGAAAATTAACTTTATTCTCCCCGGCAGCATTTGGTTTCAGTCACGGGGGCGCCGGCACAGGCTCAGTCACTGCTCTCAGTATACAGAGGGGCGTCTGTAACCGCACCCCGGCACTGACTGACAGCCGGCCCCAATGCAGAGCCAGTGCCAGTCAGGACATACATTTGCATATCAAAATATTATAGTTTATGGTATTTTTTACAGTTTACCAAACTATTCCTATTGGCTTCTATAGGGCTAATCTACATGAAAATAATGTGCTTTTGCCATACTTTTTATAAGTTTACATCAAAATAACTTTTATTTTTTTAAGGAACCCAAAAGCAAAGCCTGCAACTTTATTCTATAAAACCATAATTTAATGTTATGATAAAATTCATGACATGCCCTTCCATTTTGTTTATGCACTATGCAGTATATTTTTCATTTTTAAATCTGCACCTTAAAGGTAATCTATCACCAGGTTTTTGTTACCCCATAAGAGAGCAGCATAATGTAGGGGCAGAGATCCTTATTCCCAGTGAAATGTCGCCTACTGGGCTTGTTCCTGCAGCTTTGATACAATTTTATCCGCAGCAGTTCTATCAGTTCTCTGAATGCTGAGCTCTGTATAATCCCACCCACACCGCTGATTGGCAGCTGTGTGTACACTGTGCATAGGCAGAAAGCTGCAAATCATTGATGGGGGCGGGGTTATACAGATCTCATGAATATGGAGGACTACATGGCAGCAGATTTACTAGTTCTCTATGATAAAACAGTGATTTTATCAAAACTACAGCAAGCAGCCCAGTAAGTGACACATCACTGGAATCAGTGTATCTGTCTCTACATTATACTGTTGTCATATTAGATGGCAAATAGCTGGTGACAGATTCCCTTTACCTGTATGTCCCATATGTGATATGAAGTTACATTCATCTCGAGTAAATGTACATTTTACTGATTTTAAAAATGATGTCTTTTAAAAAAGTATTTAACATATAACATTAAGTATCAACTTTTTTTTTCTTTTGTTTTCCCAGGAAGCCAAGGTCACAATCCAGATGAGTTTGGAATGTAATATGAAGATAAAATCAACCATCTCAATTTATAGTTTAGCGTTGTTGATCAAAAGTCTAATAAATTCATTGAAAATAAGTATTTGTCACAGTTTTTGTCTTGACTCATTAGCTTCACAAATCATACAGTGCCCATATAGTGCTGTTATATGCCCATATGGAGTCAAGAATTGCTAAACAGTGTATAGTGAGTGATATACAGTTAGGTCCATATATATTTGGACAGAGACAACATTTTTCTAATTTTGGTTCTAGACATTACCACAATGAATTTTAAACAAAGCAATTCAGATGCAGTTGAAGTTCAGACTTTCAGCTTTCATTTGAGGGTATCCACATTAAAATTGGATGAAGGGTTTAGGAGTTTCAGCTCCTTAACATGTGCCACCCTGTTTTTAAAGGGACCAAAAGTAATTGGACAGATTAAATAATTGTAAATAAAATGTTCATTTCTAGTACTTGGTTGAAAACCCTTTGTTGGCAATGACTGCCTGAAGTCTTGAACTCATGGACATCACCAGACGCTGTGTTTCCTCCTTTTTGATGCTCTGCCAGGCCTTCACTGTGGTGGTTTTCAGTTGCTGTTTGTTTGTGGGCCTTTCTGTCTGAAGTTTAGTCTTTAACAAGTGAAATGCATGCTCAATTGGGTTGAGATCAGGTGACTGACTTGGCCATTCAAGAATATTCCACTTCTTTGCTTTAATAAACTCCTGGGTTGCTTTGGCTTTATGTTTTGGGTCATTGTCCATCTGTAGTATGAAACGACGACCAATCAGTTTGGCTGCATTTGGCTGGATCTGAGCACACAGTATGGCTCTGAATACATCAGAATTCATTCGGCTGCTTCTGTCCTGTATCACATCTTCAATAAACACTAGTGACCCAGTGCCACTGACAGCCATGCATGCCCAAGCCATCACACTACCTCCGCCGTGTTTTAGAGATGATGTGGTATGCTTTGGATTGTGAGCTGTACCACGCCTTCGCCATACTTTTCTCTTTGCATCATTCTGGTAGAGGTTTATCTTGGTTTCATCTGTCCAAAGAATGTTCTTCCAGAACTGTGCTGGCTTTTTTAGATGTTTTTTAGCAAAGTCCAGTCTAGCCTTTTTATTCTTGATGCTTATGAGTGGCTTGCACCGTGCAGTGAACCCTCTGTATTTACTTTCATGCAGTCTTCTCTTTATGGTAGATTTGGATATTGATACACCTACATCCTGGAGAGTGTTGTTCACTTGGTTGGCTGTTGTGAAGGGGTTTCTCTTCACCATGGAGATTATTGTGCGATCATCCACCACTGTTGTCTTCCGTGGGCGCCCAGGTCTTTTTGCATTGATGAGTTCACCAGTTCTTTCTTTCTTTCTCAGGATGTACCAAACTGTAGATTTTGCCACTCCTAATATTGTAGCAATTTCTCGGATGTTTTTTTCTGTTTTTGCAGCTTAAGGATTGCTTGTTTCACCTGCATGGAGAGCTCCTTTGACCGCATGTTTACTTCACAGCAAAACCTTCCAAATGCAAGCACCACACCTCAAATCAACTCCAGGCCTTTTATCTGCTTAATTGAGAATTACATAACGAAGGGATTGCCCACACCTGTCCATGAAATAGCCTTGGAGTCAATTGTCCAATTACTTTTGGTCCCTTTAAAAACAGGGTGGCACATGTTAAGGAGCTGAAACTCCTAAACCCTTCATCCAATTTTAATGTGGATACCCTCAAATGAAAGCTGAAAGTCTGAACTTCAACTGCATCTGAATTATTTTGTTTAAAATTCGTTGTGGTAATGTCTAGAACAAAACTTAGAAAAATGTTGTCTCTGTCCAAATATATATGAACCTAACTGTACTTTGCTCAATAAGTAGTATATGCAGTACCCACACAGATTTTAATAGGTGGAAATAAGGCACTGTATCATGAAAACTCAGATCTATTGCATTCTCTTGGTTTTGAAGGCAAGTGCCACCCATACAAAATTACTAATGAACTTTATGAACACTAAATTGTCAAGAAAGTGCTGGTGCCACTATCACTTCATCAGTGATGAAGAAGAATCTGATATTTAATGTGTATGTAAGGAGGATTACAAGTAACCTGTGGTATTCTACCCCCATTTTTTATCTAGAATATCAAGGGAAATTATTAGGGTTTAAAGCGAGCTATCACTCTGTTCAAATATTTAAAGGGAATCTGTCATGTCCCCATGTACTGAAAGAGGGGTTGCTGGCTAAAATAATCTTTATTCCTCCCTGCTGCCTCCAGTTTTCAGTCATAGAGGCACGGCTTCAGTCACTGCTCAGTATACAGTGAGTGGCGGCTATAACCGCACCCCAGCACTGACTGACAGCTGGCTCAGCAGCACATCAGTACAGAGCCGGCTGTCAGTTAGTGTATTAAGTGGTGACTGAAACTGTGCCGGCCGTGTCAATATGACTGAAAGCCGGAGGCTGCCGGAAGACATATAGTTCATCTTTTCCCGGCAGTCGGGCTTTCAGTGCGGCGACCATGCAGCTTTACAACACTATAAACTTGCAGGTTAACCCCTTATCTGCAGGTCAATAGTGTTTGGGGACATGACAAGTTCCCTTTAAAACCTTGGCAATATTTGGGTCATGATGTCAGGGATGGAGCTACAGGTGAAACAGAAATAGCCAAAGCACCTGAGCGCTAATATCTGCCCAAAAGCCCTAATAAGCAGAAGATTCCAGTATTACATATGGGCATGGTAGGTTGGGTGACCTTTTACACTGAAGACCAGGAATCTTAAGAGATAAAATGATGTAAATAATCAGACATTAATACACATGCTGTTCAAAACTATACTATGCTGTTCAAAAAGGTTGCATGCCCATCAATGTGTCCAGCTCAATTTATCAAAGGTTCTATTTCGAAATATCACTTTTTATTAACTGCTTCCCGACCGCCCACTGCAGACAACGCTTGCTGGGCTCTGTGCAGCACCAACGTTTGTCTAAGGCCAGAAGTCTCAGGAAAATCGTCCCTCCAGGAGGCAAATAGTGCTCTGTCCCACCTGAGTCTCAATGTGTGGCTAAGCAACACTGTACAGTCACATATGGGTTATTGCCACGTTAAGCAGAAATTGTGTGACAAATTGTGGCACCATTTTTACCCATTTCCCAGCGTGAAAATGTAAAATCTGGGGCTAAAACAATTTTTTGGTGGTAAAAATTGAATTATTTTTTTCTGAACCACCCAATGGTATAAATTTCTGCGAGTCACATGTGGTGTCAGTATGATCACTGAACCCCTAGATAAATTCATTGAGAGGTGTAGTTTGTAAAATGGGGTCTCTTATGGGAGTTTCTGCTGTTCTTCAGTGGCTCTGCCAACGTGACATGACACCCTCAAACCATTCCAGCAAAATCTGAACTCCAATATGGCGTTCCTTCCCTTCTGAGTTTTGCACTAAGCCTCAAAAGTAGTTTTCGACCACTTATGGGGTATTGATGTACTCAGCAGAAATTTTACTGTTCGCTTTCTCCTATCACCCCTTTTGAAAATTGAAAACTTGGGGTCAAAGCAACATTTTAGTGGAAAAAAAATAGTAATATTTCTGTGACGCTGAGTCACTTTTCACAGCCAACCCGTGAGACGGGATAGTCATAAACAGACGAAGAGACAAGGCGTAGAGACAAGCCGTAGCCAGGTAACGTTCCGTTGGTCAGAATACCAGGAGGATAGCGAACCAAAGCAGAAGGGGTTAAATAGACGGATGGTCAGAACGAGGTCCAAGGTCAGATAACAGAAGATCAATAAACAGCACACTAGGCACAGAGAAACAAACCTCACAAAAGCTGAATGTACATCTGGGTGAGGTCTGGGAAAAACAGCCCAGTTAAGTAGCCTCGCAGTCACCTGGGAATAATGAAGACCTGGAGATAGCCAGCTTCAGCATGCCCCTGTACCAGATTGGACAGCTGAGCTGTCAGTAACTGCATCCCATAGACCAGAAAAAACTTGGCACTCTTTGAAAATAAGTTCCTTATATTTGCATTCATATAGCGTTAAACGTTTTCAGTCCTGATACAGACCTTCATCACAACTGAATGCTTTAGGTATGGAACTCCCAGAAAAACGCGCTTCTGTGTGCGACCGACGTCGCTTGAGGAGAGTGAAGGGATGGAGGAAGTTTTAATTTGAATGGCACTGGATCTCATATGGACCAATAAACTTTGAACCCAACTTTGCCGACGGCACCTTCCTGGATGACAAGCAAACCTTATTCTGATCTTAAAAACAAAGACCCACTGAATGTCTTCCATTGGCCTTCTGTTTTTGTCGAATCTGAGCCGTCCCAATATTCTTTTGAACCTCCTTCCAGACATCCCCAAGACTCTGTACGGCGACCTCCACCCCAGGACATTCAGAACTAATCCTAGAAAATTCACCAAAATGGGGATGAAAACCATAATTACAGAAAAATGGTGAATGTTCCAGTAGACTGATTCACTCGACTGTTAAAGGCAAACGCAGCAAGAGGTAAAAACGAAGACCAGTCTTCCTGCTGAGCCGCCTGTCATGCAAGGTGTGGGAAAGACTAAGTGCAACACGAAGGGATGAGGTGAAAGGAGCCCAGACGCTAGAAAAAGGGAGAGTGGAGACCTCCTAGGCTGATCTGATATTACCCTGTCTCCCCTATCGTCCCCATACTTGTTCCTCACCAATGGCCGCACAGGAATGTAAAACACTATAGTTCCCTATAGCTAGGCCCTGGCTAAGGAAGATGGGGATGAGCACTACTCAGTCCCCACTAACAACTAAAGACAACAAGGTAGACAGACACGGGGGAAAGTAACTTAGCTTGAGCCGCCTTCAGAGAGATTACACACAAGTTCTCTTAGCACCAGAGAGGAAGAAAGCCGACTGCACTAGCTCCAAGCTTTCACAAGGAAACATGTGAATGTCATGGGCGCCTCCCTATAGCAAACTTAAAGTATTTAAACACCTAGGCCAGGGTGTTAATTAGCAAGAGGAAGGTAGCCACTGGGTCATGGAGTGAGACAGGTCTAAAAAGGTGTCTGTAATGCCAAAGGAAGAGATCTCCTGCAACCAACTGCAGGTCAACTGTCTGTTACATCTGACACACTCCTGGACGGGCAAAAGGTTTGCGGGTCAATGGTCATTTAATAGCATGTTTAAACAGACAGACCGCTGTTCAAATGCACACTAAATGATCTGTAATAGATCTTTCAGTACGCATAAGCTGACATTGATCTTGGCAGCATCACAACCTGTTTACATCAGATGATGTACTGCAGAGAAGATGATCTTTTGTGCAAACCGAAAGATAATTTCACCTGACAAATGAGCTTTTAACTCATTCAGTGAGTGATTGGCAGCCTGTTTTTCACTGCACAATTGTCGTAAATGAGTTTTCTTAGCTTACTGCTTCTGTACCTTTGTTCTCATAATTGATGGGGGGTCTCATCAGCCATCATGTTAGATGTTTATCAAAATATTAGCTATCATTTAATGAGTTGTGGGCCTTTCTGAGAAGTTCATGTTTAACACAGGTTTCAGTCCCTGTAAAAATAAAGACTGCTTCCAATGGCATAACTGTAAAAAGGCTTTTTTAAATAAGAAAAAGCACATAAGACCAATGTTGGGTGAGCGAATAGCCACAGCTTTCCTTTATTTTATTGATTACCATAACACCACCTTAAAATTTAAATTTATTCATCATGTAACTTTATTTAAACAAAAACCATGCCGATATCACTGCACGAGACACTGAGCATGTAAAAAAACAAGAAAAAAACGCCATGGAAAGAGGACAATAAGCCCTTATTCCGTCCTCCGACCATCGCCACCCAATAAAACCAAGGCACCATCAATGCCATCCTGTAACCTGGACAAAATGATATCATTACCAATAGCATTTAAATGAACAAGTCTTCACACCCGCATGTTTACTAACCTCCCAGCCAGCTCCAAGGCTTCCATATTCCTTGCTCCCCTCCATACTTGTCTTGGAACGATTTCTGACCAAACCTATACACAAATGTTTTAATTTTTTTTTTTATCAAATTTTTACACCTACTTAGGTCCGACTTCATGAACACTATGATGTTTGCAATCTTAATCTTATCAAGATCATTTCCCCCAGCCTGAATGACCACCACGACAGGCTGTATCAATGTTTTATAGCTTCCTCACCTAGACCAAGTGCCCTCCTTATACAAATTTTTAAACTGTCCGTAAAGGCTATGACATCATTGGCCTGCAAATTCCCTTTCGCTTTAGCACTAAAAGCAACTAATTCTCCCACCCCCAAAACTGCAAAAAACGCTAAGGAAAAAGCCGCTGCGAACAAGCGCCTCTCAAAGGCACTATTGGTAACATAAGCTAGTGCATTAAATATCTGATTCAACATTGCAAATGATACTGGTTGCCTCTAATCACATTTTTTACTCTCTTTTTTTCCAACCCTCAACCATTTGTTTGTTTTGTTTGATTACAAAATCCTTTGTAACATCCCGGCCCCCCAATAAATTTAGCATAAAAGCTTTACCCTAAAGAGCTTTTTGCAGGCTAGTGCCTGAAAGGCCCTTCCTCCTTCAAAATTCTACGGTTAGCAATGTTATGTCTAAATGGTGCTCAGGTGTAGAGGGAAAATTACCACTGGCAATACCTAACCGTGTATCCCAGGATGTCTCGTGACTCCGCCATGTAGACTGCACCACCGATGTCTGAATTAATTGCAACAATTCGACTCGGCCAGAGCTCATAAGTGATCCGGGCATGGAGAACCGACAAATGATGCCCAGGGATGCAGTGTCCTGAACCGGTCCATCTGAAAACGAGAAAGAGCGTCTGCTATACCGTTATCTAATCAAGGAACATGGTGAGCCCTGAACCATATGTTTAAGTGAAGGCAACGTAACACCAAGTACCGTAATAATGCTAACACCGGCAATGAAGAACTTGTTAGGGAATTAATTGCACACACTACAGCACTGTTATCAGTCCAAAAAAAAAGTATCCTTTTATTTGCCGTTTTTGAACCCCAGATTTCAACGGCTACTATTATGGGGAAAAGCTCAAGAAAAGTCATATTGGTCATGAAACTCAACTTACACCAACTTGAAGGCCATAATGCCTGGTAACATGCAGGATTAACGGGTAACAAACGGAATACTAATTCTATGTCTGATATTGCAAACAAAGCCCCCCTACTGTGCCTACGGACCCACTGGACTGCTACATCAAAGATACTGCAGAATCCTCTTTCGGTATCCCTTTGTTGACTGAATCCCCAGGCGGATAGGATAAATTTTGAATTAGCCGAAACTTGCCTTGTTCTTTTTTGGGGACCAAGCCAAGAGGGGACACCCTTAAATTCATGAATGGAGGATTTGCAAATGGATCGGCCATATGAGACACCTCCTTAAACAACTTTTCCATGCCACATCCGGCTGCTCACAAACTGATTTTAAATTATCTGACAACTGCAAAACAGATGAATGTTTAAAAAGGTATCCAAAAACCAAGGGAAAAACTTTCAACTAGAAGGTTTGCCTCCTCTGTATGGGTGCCTCTACAAATTGCACATTCATGGAGGAATATGCATGATGCGCAGAATCTACAATGACCTTTGTTAAAGAGCCAACAAGGCTGTGGGACACTGATTTGGCGTTGAGGCTGCTGAAGCCGCTGAAGTGGCTCCTGCCTGGAGCTTCTGAGATTACATTAGCTGAATCCAATCATCAGTTGCCTTGGCCGCCCAACCAATTGAGGGTGACAAAGCCAACCAACACCAAAATTCGTCGTTGTAACACCACCATGCTGATCCATGATGCAGCCTGTAGGCGCCATAAATCGTATCCATATATACAAACAGCTTGGAACCTTTCTCAGAAAATTGCTGACAAATGATAAAGCTAAGATAGAAAAACCCTGTAACCAGTTGCCAAATGTCTTTGCCACCTTAGCCTTTTGCTCTGAATTATGCTCAAAATTCCTTTCATTGTCAACCGTCACGTGATCTACCAGAACGAGAGACCAAATGTCCACAAACTCGTGGTGGATAATTTTTTCCCTCGTCTCAGCAGGGACATGAGTGCCGAGTGGTACAACGCCACAAAACATGGAATCCCTAAAAGCGAAATTGGCGGAAAATTCAGCCCGACCAGAAGGAGTGGAATGTTCCCCTGTAGGATCCGAAATCCTCTGGTTGCTTTCTTTTTGCTGCAATTTCGCCAGAAAAACCTTCAACGTTTTAATAAATTCATCATTAGTACTAACATCATTGTCGCCGGCTGCCGAAGGCCAAGCACTGCTGCAGCTCAACTCACCCCCAGGAGGTGTAGAAGCTGATCCAATGGAGACCTCAGGCCACGGTGGTGATGCTTGCATCATTGGCTGTGAAGCAACAGGCGAAGTTTTGGGGCGGGTTTCTGCAGATAACCACCTATCCCTCAGGCCGCATTCCTCTGACTCCTGCTCCTCCGGGACCTTCCGCGCTGTATTTGGGGAGATGAATCCTCTGATGGTGAATGGGATGCTCCATGCGAAAATCTTCTTTGAATGCTATTGGATCGCCCTTTTGATGTAGATCTCCTACGACTTGCATGATGACTGTAGCCATGGTGGCAGCAACGCTGTCTCCGCTGGGAAGGAGGGGAACTGACTCCACTCACCAACTGAAATAAAAAACTTGAGAGCAAGCAGCCAGCCACAGAGCAAATACACACCATTGCCCGGCCTTGAATAACTGAGCAACCCTTTATCCCTGCCATGCGTGGCCCCTGGGGATATAAGGGTAACCAGGACCAGTGACCTTTCTATAAATGTGAATAAAGCCATATGAAACTCATATGACTGTCATCCTTGATTACGCCTGTTAACCATTATGCTTGAGGGTTGTAGTGTCTCTGCATGCAGAACATTTTGCACCCCGGTATCGTGCTGCACTGCACACAAAAGGCTTCGTCCTGTCCCGTGTTCTGTAACTGCGTCCGGAGCCTATTTCCATGCCTGCAACCTGATTTTACATCCAGTGCCCATAGCCTGTGCGCATGCCCTGTGCCATGCCAGCTCCATCCCCGCCACTCGCTCACCTCTCCTTGCCGCCTCGGTGCCGCTGACCACGCTGAGACCCAGATCTGTCCTCGGCTGCGTGCTGCTCCACGAAGTCCCCCCTCTGTGGCGCCGACCTCTCGCATCACGCTGGCTGATGCGATCTTCGATGCCCTCCGCTACTGACAGGCCTGAATCTTCTTCCCGCCCTTGCTGGATGACTTGGGGACAGGTGATCTGGCGGACGGGTTCGGCGTTGCGGCCGGCCATGTCGGGCCGGTGACGTCTGAAGGGGCACCTCCGGAGGATTCTCTTGCTGGCACCGCACCAGCATCTCCTGGAGCCACGATGCCCCCTGCAGCTGCACCCTCTCCATCATTATTTTCTCCAGGGTGTCGGACAACACGGCTCCGTATGATTCTTCCAGTGATGAGGTACAGATTCCTTGTACCATACCTGCCTTCTCATACCCCTTTGACCCTCCCACTGACCTCTTGTCCTCCAATCCAGTGTCTACAGGACCCTTGTAACAATTTTGAAGTATCATTCCAGCCTTTAGTTTTTAACCCCTTGCAGTCCTAGGCACCTTCTCTATTTACTGTGGTGCCCATAAAGAATGTATCTATTTCTGCAAAGTGATTAGAAATAACGATGTGTCACTTACTGGGCTGCTTGCTGTAGTTTTGATCAAACACTGTGTTATCAGCAGGAGATTGCTATTAATCTTTGAGGCGCAACCTGCTTCAAGTTAGCCTCAGATTTGTATCTCCTGCCTGCAGTGGCCAGCTCTTCTGTTCTTAGCTTCTATTTTTTTGGGCTGTTTCTGAAATAAAAGGTAAGTCTCTTATGAACCACTGGAATACTTTAATTTCAGTTTCCTAATTCAGGAGCAACCAGGTAGGATAGAAGAATCAGAGAATGAGAACTATCCTATCTCATGGGATTCAGATTTACAACAAAGAGCTTGTGAAGAAAAGTTCATTCAAGTCAACAAATGTTCTGTCCTCTTAGTGTTGAAAAAGCAAGGTCATGGGCGATACTATGCAAGGATGCTCATGAAATTGATATGCTTGTAACCATATACAAGACACAGACAGAAGCACAGCTTACTCTTCTATTTACTGTCTGTTGTCTAGTCCAAAAGAACTTTGCATAGGATTTATGCTGTCTTTCCGTTTGCTAGCCAAGTTTTTGATATTTGAAGATGTATATAGGAACAATACTGTAAATCTGATAATCTGCTTTCAAATCAACGTTAATCCCATTGTCAACATGACAGAAGGATAGAATCTCTGTATTATGGTTCTCTAAGGCTGCATGCCCACGTTGCGTATTACAAGCGTATATGCTGCGGAATTTCCGCTGCGTAAACGCTTGTAACATGCATGTATATCCGCACCCCATGGTCCCCAATGGCATTCCGCAATGTCAATGCCCATGCTGCGGATTTTTCCGCAGCGTATATGCTGCGGTCAAAAATCCGCAGCATGTTCATTAATTTTGCGTTTCCGCATGCGGAATCAATGTGCGGATGGTACCCAAGTCTGGAGGAGAGGAGACTCTCATCCAGACCTGGGTACCAAAGAGCCTGTAAAAAAAAAAGAATAAAATAAAGTTTATACTTATCTTCTGATGTTTTCCATCCGTCCCGCTGTTGTGTGAAGGACCTGCCACGTCATTGAGTCATGTGACCCATCACATGACTCAATGACGTCACCGCAGGTCCTGCACACAACAGCGTGAGCAGCTCAAGACTCCGGACGGGGCAGAGAATGCATCGGAAGGTGAGTATAAACTTTATTTTTTTATTTTTTACCATTCTGATTCCTTTTTTTTAACTATTACTTGGTCACACTATATAAATCCATGCCGGTTGCATGGATTTATATAGTGTGAACAAGTTGTCAAGCACTTTTCCAAGTGATGCTTAAATCACTTGGAGAAGTGCTTGATAACCCGCATGCGGAAATGCATGCAAAGACGCTGCAAAGACGCCTCACAAACGCTTCTACCTGGCGGGAAAACCGCATGTAATATCCACATGCGATTTTCCCGCCAGGGAGAAGCGTAAAAAATATGCTTCAGTTCCGCAACGTGGGCACATAGCCTAACACCACAGAAAACTAGCATGAAGAATAGCTTAAAGACCAAAAGCCGTAAAATGTCACACGTTTATTTCAAGATGTTCTTATGCTTACACTATTTCACTTAATACGACTAATTTCTATATATGTTGCAATGTTATTGGAAACATATAGGTTCCTTAGTTAAAAGGTTCTGAATATGGAGCTAATGTTATAAGATGTGAATATCTTTTATTTTTATTTTTAACGGGGAGCCTTATTTTAAAAAGGGGTTGATCGTGTATTTGACAACCCCTTTATGGCTTGGAGGATGCAGTCCATTCACCTCCATGTATGGCAATTCAGCGCTTCCTGGGATTTGCCAACTACTACCGCCAGTTTATTTCTCATTTCACTTCTCTAACCACCTCCATTTCGCCACTGATCATTAAGGGTGTCAATCAAAAGGTATGAACTCCGGAGGCTGAGAACGCATTTCTGACCCTTCAGCAGGCCTTCGTTGCTGCTCCTGTACTTCATAGGCTCAAAATCAATAAACAATTTTTCTTGGAAATGGATGCTTCAGCCTCTGGGGCTGGAGCAGTTCTCACACAGAAGTCTTATACTGGGTGAATGGTCACCTGCAGTTTCTTCTCCACGGCCTTCTCTGCTCCTGAATGCGACTACTCGATTGGCAACCGAGAGTTACTAGCGATTAATATGGCTCTAGGAGAGTGGCAATACCTTCTCAAAGGGACAGTTCATCCATTACTCGCATACACCGATCATAAGAACTTGGCTTACCCGCAGTCTGCACAAAGGCTGAATCCGCGTCAAGCTAGGTAGTCACTGTTCTTTGCCCGCTTTGACTTCATCTTGCATTTCCGGCTGGCTGACAAAAACGGCAAGGCAGATGCCCTTTCTAGGTCCTTTGTGCCCACCAGCCAAGAAGAGGAGCCACAACTTATCATCAAGCCTTCCAAGATGGTCACAGAAGCTCCTGTCAACATGTCTCAGATTCCTACAGGAAAGACTTTAGTCTCTGAATCTGATAAGCGAGTTCTGCAGTGGGGGCACTAATCTAAACTGACAGGTCATGCCAGGCAGAAAAAGACTATGCAACTAATTTCTCAATATTATTGGTGGCCTACGATGAGATAGGATATTCTGAAGTATTTTTCTGCTGTCCCTCCTGTGCTCGAGACAAAACTCCTAAGCATCTGCCGTCTGGGTGGCAACTACCGCTTCCTGTTCCCTCAGTTCCTTGGCAGCACATCGCAATGGACTTCACTACGGTCCTCCGATTGCTCTGTCATCTGGGTCGCGGTAGACCGTTTCTTGAAGATGGCTCAATTCACTCCATTGCCTGGTCTCCCATCTGCTGCCGAGCTCGCTGAGAGATTTATACAGCATATCTCCCGTCTTCATGGGTTTCCACTCCACATTGTGTCCGACAGGAGAGTCTAGTTTACATCAAAGTTCTGGAGAGCTATCTGTAAACTTTTAATTGGGGTCTTGGACTTTTCTTCTGCGTACCAGCCTCAGTCCAATGATCAGGTGGAGCGAGTCAACCTGTCTAACTTCCTGTGAAATTTCACGGCATGTGCATCACAACGACTTGGTCAAGCTGTTACCTTGTGCGGATTTTTCATATAATAATCATGTCAGCTAGTCAGTCCTCCTCGAAGTCACCATTTTTCATTGTTGATGGTCACCAGCCTGGTATTCCCCTTCTGGTGTCGACCACTTCTGGTGTTTCTGCAGCTGAACCTAACTGAACTCGAAATTGTTCTGGCGGTATGTTAACTGATCCATGCGCTTAACACCAGTATCTGCTCCGACCTTGGTCTCTGAGTTTGTGTATGCTGTCCTGACACTTGAGGTCAGCTGCTCTCATATTGGAGTCTGTACTGGAGTAGCAAATGGTGTCCATCTGTGGCAGAAGTCTAACCACACCATCAGGGGCTCTAGTGAAAACCCAAGTGTTAGTCTAGTTACGCCCCTCCAGGTTCTACCAGGTCCGTAGCACAGTGGTTCTATATACCACCTGCGTTACACTCACGCTGTCCAGTGCCAGGGTGAGGATGTACTTTGTGGGTTGAGTTAGGGTGCAATGCAGTGCCTTCCCACATATGAAGAAAGCAGCGGCAGCCCCATCCCTTCCAGTGATGTCTATGCCCCCAGCCGTACCCAGTGATGTATGTGCCTTACAGCCCTGCCCAGTGATGTGTGTGCCTTACAGCCCTCCCCAGTGATGTATGTGCCTTACAGCCCTCCCAGTGATGAATATGCCACCCAGCCCTCCCCAGTGATGTATATGCCTTGCAGCCCGCCCCAGTGATGTATATGCACCCAGATCCCAGTGATGTATATGCCTTACAGCCCGCCCTAGTGATGTACAGTACAGACCAAAAGTTTGGACACACCTTCTCATTTAAATATTTTTCTGTATTTTCATGACTATGAAAATTGTACATTCACACTGAAGGCAACAAAACTATGAATTAACACATGTGGAATTATGTACTTAACAAAAAAGTGTGAAACAACTGAAAATATGTCTTATATTCTAGGTTTTTCAAAGTAGCCACCTTTTGCTTTGATGACTGCTTTGCACACTCTTGGCATTCTCTTGATGAGCTTCAAGAGGTAGTCACCGGAAATGGTCTTCCAACAATCTTGAAGGAGTTCCCAGAGATGCTTAGCACTTGTTGGCCCTTTTGCCTTCACTCTGCGGTCCAGCTCACCCCAAACCATCTCGATTGGGTTCTGGTGACTGTGGAGGCCAGGTCATCTGGCGTAGCGCCCCATCACTCTCCTCCTTGGTCAAATAGCCCTTATACAGCCTGGAGGTGTGTTTGGGGTCATTGTCCTGTTGAAAAATAAATGATGGTCCAACTAAACACAAACCGGATGGAATAGCATGCCGCTGCAAGATGCTGTGGTAGCCATGCTGGTTCAGTATGCCTTCAATTTTGAATAAATCCCCAACAGTGTCACCAGCAAAGCACCCCCACACCATCACACCTCCTTCTCCATGCTTCATGGTGGGAACCAGGCATGTAGAGTCCATCCGTTCACCTTTTCTGCGTCGCACAAAGACACTGTGGTTGGAACCAAAGATCTCAAATTTGTACTCCTCAGACCAAAGCACAGATTTCCACTGGTCTAATGTCCATTCCTTGTGTTCTTTAGCCCAAACAAGTCTCTTCTGCTTGTTGCCTGTCTTTAGCAGTGGTTTCCTAGCAGCTATTTTACCTTGAAAGCCTGCTGCACAAAGTCTCCTCTTAACAGTTGTTGAAGAGATGTGTCTGCTGCTAGAACTCTGTGTGGCATTGACCTGGTCTCTAATCTGAGCTGCTGTTAACCTGCGATTTCTGAGGCTGGTGACTCCGATAAACTTATCCTCAGACGCTGAGGTGACTCTTGGTCTTCCTTCCCTGGGGCGGTCCTCATGTGAGCCAGTTTCTTTGTAGCGCTTGATGGTTTTTGCAACTGCACTTGGGGACACTTTCAAAGTTTGCCCAATTTTTCGGACTGACTGACCTTCATTTCTTAAAGTAATGATGGCCACTCGAGTAGTAAGAGCACCCACCTCTTGTCAACACGCCCACTTCTTGTTTTTGACAGGTGCCCGCCCCTTTTTGGCACCTGTCCGCCTCCACTTCCGGTCTAAACCCCTCACCTCCCCATTCTCCGCCCACTCACCGCCCTTATGTGTGCCAATACCTGTTACGTCCCCGCCCCCGGAAGCCAACCCTTACCGCTCGTGTTTGTGTCAATATCTGTTACGTCAGTTCCGTCCCCGCCCCTGAAGCAGCCCATGTTCAGCCCACATGCCCTTCACCCAAGGTTGTAGGTTAATGTGTAAGCGCTGTATGTAAGAAAAACATGTCAAGACTAGTGTTGAGCGAACATGCTCGACACTGCTCGGTACTCGCCCGAGCATCACGCTACTCGGGATGTTCGGCGAGCACCAAGCATTCCTGGGTTACTCGGGCGGGAGCTCGGGTCTCCGCCCTGCATGTTTGGCGCTCTTTACAGAGCCAATGAACATGCAGGAATTGCCAGCCAGTCACTGTAATGCTGCAGCCATGTTGCTTGTGGGCATTACAGTGATTGGCAGGCCGCACAGCGTCACCTCGAGTATTTAAAACGGGGCGCCGCCATCTTGGACACAGTCGCTCCGGATTAGACAGTGTAGGGACAGTGCTGCTGATTTAGGGAGACATATAAACTGTGAAATAGTTAGTGTAGGGTCTGTAAAGGCTGCCAGAACAAACAAACAGTCCTTTTCAGGACTAATATCCATCCCAGATACCAGGCAGGCAGGCTGTATAGGAGACACAGTGGTTATACCAGCAAACGCTCCATTACAGTCCTGTGTGATCCTGTTGCTGAAATTGCTGGACTTAGCACCAAGTGTCGGGGGCCAGAAAAAATCCTTTTTTTTCATCTAAATCCTCCTTTTTTTTCCTCCTTCACACTGTACAAATACCCGTCTTATTAACCTTTTGGTGTGTCCCCCCCCCCCCAAAAAAAAAAGCGTGTCTCTGATTTTTCAGAAACAAATATAACTGTTGAAAATAGTCTGGTGTAGGCTAGAAAAACAGAAGTGTTGTTTTGCACTTCCACGGTTCAAACCTCTGTATTATCCATTTTGGGCCATTTGTATCTAAAAACAAAAACAGTTTGAGTGTGTCGCTCACTGTTCAGCCGCAAATATCTCTATTTAAAAAAGTGTGGTATACCCCAGTAAACAATAACTGGGGTTTTGCCATCCCACGGTAAAAAATCTCTATTATTCAGCTTTTGGTGTTTTTTCCGTAAAGAAAAACAGTAGTGTCTCCTGACTGTTGTGACACAAAAATATATCTGTTGAAAATAGTCTTGTGTAGGCCCGACATCCCAGTGTGGTTTCGCAGTTCCACGGGTCAAATCGCTGTACTATCCAGTTTTGGGCCTTTGGTATCTAAAAAAAAGCAGTTTGAGTGTGTCGCTCACTGTTCAGCCGCAAATATCTCTATTTAAAAAAGTGTGGTATACCCCAGTAAACAATAACTGTGGTTTTGCCATCCCACGGTAAAAAATCTCTATTATTCAGCTTTTGGTAGTTTTTTCCGTAAAGAAAAACAGTAGTGTCTCCTGACTGTTGTGAAACAAAAATATATCTGTTGAAAATAGTCTTGTGTAGGCCCGACATCCCAGTGTGGTTTCGCAGTTCCACGGGTCAAATTGCTGTACTATCCAGTTTTGGGCCTTTGGTATCTAAAAAAAAAGCAGTTTGAGTGTGTCGCTCACTGTTCAGCCGCAAATATCTCTATTTAAAAAAGTGTGGTATACCCCAGTAAACAATAACTGTGGTTTTGCCATCCCACGGTAAAAAATCTCTATTATTCAGCTTTTGGTAGTTTTTTCCGTAAAGAAAAACAGTAGTGTCTCCTGACTGTTGTGACACAAAAATATATCTGTTGAAAATAGTATTGTGTAGGCCCGACATCCCAGTGTGGTTTCGCAGTTCCATGGGTCAAATCGCTGTACTATCCAGTTTTGGGCCTTTGGTATCTAAAAAAAAAGCAGTTTGAGTGTGTCGCTCACTGTTCAGCCGCAAATATCTCTATTTAAAAAAGTGTGGTATACCCCAGTAAACAATAACTGTGGTTTTGCCATCCCACGGTAAAAAATCTCTATTATTCAGATTTTGGTCGTTTTTTCCGTAAAGAAAAACAGTAGTGTCTCCTGACTGTTGTGACACAAATATATATCTGTTGAAAATAGTCTTGTGTAGGCCCGACATCCCAGTGTGGTTTCGCGGTTCCACGGGACAAATCGCTGTACTATCCAGTTTTGGGCCTTTGGTATCTAAAATAAGCAGTTTGAGTGTGTCGCTCACTGTTCAGCCGCAAGTATCTCTAAGTAAAAAAGTGTGGTATACCCCAGTAAACAATAACTGTGGTTTTGCCATCCCACGGTAAAAAATCTCTATTATTCAGCTTTTGGTAGTTTTTTCCGTAAAGAAAAACAGTAGTGTCTCCTGACTGTTGTGACACAAAAATATATCTGTTGAAAATAGTCTTGTGTAGGCCCGAAATCCCAGTGTGGTTTCGCAGTTCCACGGGTCAAATCGCTGTACTATCCAGTTTTGGGCCTTTGGTATCTGGTATAAAAAAAAAAGCAGTTTGAGTGTGTCGCTCACTGTTCAGCCGCAAATATCTCTATTTAAAAAAGTGTGGTATACCCCAGTAAACAATAACTGTGGTTTTGCCATCCCACGGTAAAAAATCTCTATTATTCAGCTTTTGGTAGTTTTTTCCGTAAAGAAAAACAGTAGTGTCTCCTGACTGTTGTGACACAAAAATATATCTGTTGAAAATAGTCTTGTGTAGGCCCGAAATCCCAGTGTGGTTTCGCAGTTCCACGGGTCAAATCGCTGTACTATCCAGTTTTGGGCCTTTGGTATCTGGTATCTAAAAAAAAGCAGTTTGAGTGTGTCGCTCACTGTTCAGCCGCAAATATCTCTATTTAAAAAAGTGTGGTATACCCCAGTAAACAATAACTGTGGTTTTGCCATCCCACGGTAAAAAATCTCTATTATTCAGCTTTTGGTAGTTTTTTCCGTAAAGAAAAACAGTAGTGTCTCCTGACTGTTGTGACACAAAAATATATCTGTTGAAAATAGTCTTGTGTAGGCCCGACATCCCAGTGTAGTTTCGCAGCTCCACGGGTCAAACCGCTGTACTATCCAGTTTTGGGCCTTTGGTATCTAAAAAAAAAGCAGTTTGAGTGTGTCGCTCACTGTTCAGCCGCAAATATCTCTATTTAAAAAAGTGTGGTATACCCCAGTAAACAATAACTGTGGTTTTGCCATCCCACGGTAAAAAATCTCTATTATTCAGCTTTTGGTAGTTTTTTCCATAAAGAAAAACAGTAGTGTCTCCTGACTGTTGTGACACAAAAATATATCTGTTGAAAATAGTCTTGTGTAGGCCCGACATCCCAGTGTGGTTTCGCGGTTCCACGGGACAAATCGCTGTACTATCCAGTTTTGGGCCTTTGGTATCTAAAATAAGCAGTTTGAGTGTGTCGCTCACTATTCAGCCGCAAATATCTCTAAGTAAAAAAGTGTGGTATACCCCAGTAAACAATAACTGTGGTTTTGCCATCCCACGGTAAAAAATCTCTATTATTCAGGTTTTGGTAGTTTTTGCCGTAAAGAAAAACAGTAGTGTCTCCTGACTGTTGTGACACAAAAATATATCTGTTGAAAATAGTCTTGTGTAGGCCCGACATCCCAGTGTGGTTTCGCAGTTCCACGGGTCAAATCGCTGTACTATCCAGTTTTGGGCCTTTGGTATCTAAAAAAAAAGCAGTTTGAGTGTGTCGCTCACTGTTCAGCCGCAAATATCTCTATTTAAAAAAGTGTGGTATAACCCAGTAAACAATAACTATGGTTTTGCCATCCCACGGTAAAAAATCTCTATTATTCAGGTTTTGGTAGTTTTTTCCGTAAAGAAAACAGTAGTGTCTCCTGACTGTTGTGACACAAAAATATATCTGTTGAAAATAGTCTTGTGTAGGCCCGATATCCCAGTGTGGTTTCGCAGTTCCACGGGTCAAATCGCTGTACTATCCAGTTTTGGGCCTTTGGTATCTGGTATCTAAAAAAAAGCAGTTTGAGTGTGTCGCTCACTGTTCAGCCGCAAATATCTCTATTTAAAAAAGTGTGGTATACCCCAGTAAACAATAACTGTGGTTTTGCCATCCCACGGTAAAAAATCTCTATTATTCAGCTTTTGGTAGTTTTTTTCCGTAAAAAAAAACAGTAGTGTCTCCTGACTGTTGTGACACAAAAATATATCTGTTGAAAATAGTCTTGTGTAGGACCGACATCCCAGTGTGGTTTCGCAGTTCCACGGGTCAAATCGCTGTACTATCCAGTTTTGGGCCTTTGGTATCTAAAAAAGAAGCAGTTTGAGTGTGTCGCTCACTGTTCAGCCGCAAATATCTCTATTTAAAAAGTGTGGTATACCCCAGTAAACAATAACTGGGGTTTTGCCATCCCACGGTAAAAAATCTCTATTATTCAGGTTTTGGTAGTTTTTTCCGTAAAGAAAAACAGTAGTGTCTCCTGACTGTTGTGACACAAAAATATATCTGTTGAAAATAGTCTTGTGTAGGCCCGACATCCCAGTGTGGTTTCGCAGTTCCACGGGTCAAATCGCTGTACTATCCAGTTTTGGGCCTTTGGTATCTAAAAAAAAAGCAGTTTGAATGTGTCGCTCACTGTTCAGCCGCAAATATCTCTATTTAAAAAAGTGTGGTATACCCCAGTAAACAATAACTGTGGTTTTGCCATCCCACGGTAAAAAATCTCTATTATTCAGCTTTTGGTAGTTTTTTCCGTAAAGAATAACAGTAGTGTCTCCTGACTGTTGTGACACAAAAATATATCTGTTGAAAATAGTCTTGTGTAGGCCCGACATCCCAGTGTAGTTTCGCAGCTCCACGGGTCAAACCGCTGTACTATCCAGTTTTGGGCCTTTGGTATCTAAAAAAAAAGCAGTTTGAGTGTGTCGCTCACTGTTCAGCCGCAAATATCTCTATTTAAAAAAGTGTGGTATCCCCCAGTAAACAATAACTGTGGTTTTGCCATCCCACGGGAAAAAATCTCTATTATTCAGCTTTTGGTAGTTTTTTCCGTAAAGAAAAACAGTAGTGTCTCCTGACTGTTGTGACACAAAAATATATCTGTTGAAAATAGTCTTGTGTAGGCCCGACATCCCAGTGTGGTTTCACAGTTCCACGGGTCAAATCGCTGTACTATCCAGTTTTGGGCCTTTGGCATCTAAAAAAAAAAGCAGTTTGAGTGTGTCGCTCACTGTTCAGCCGCAAATATCTCTAATTAAAAAAGTGTGGTATACCCCAGTAAACAATAGCTGTGGTTTTGCCATCCCACGGTAAAAAATCTCTATTATTCAGCTTTTGGTAGTTTTTTCCGTAAAGAAAAACAGTAGTGTCTCCTGACTGTTGTGACACAAAAATATATCGGTTGAAAATAGTCTTGTGTAGGCCCGACATACCAGTGTGGTTTCGCAGTTCCAAGGGTCAAATCGCTGTACTATCCAGTTTTGGGCCTTTGGTATCTAAAAAAAAGCATTTTGAGTGTGTCGCTCACTGTTCAGCCGCAAATATCTCTATTTAAAAAAGTGTGGTATACCCCAGTAAAAAATAACTGTGGCTTTGCCATCCCAAGGTAAAAAATCTCTATTATTCAGCTTTTGGTAGTTTTTGCCGTAAAGAAAAACAGTAGTGTCTCCTGACTGTTGTGACACAAAAATATATCTGTTGAAAATAGTCTTGTGTAGGCCCGACATCCCAGTGTTGTTTCGCAGTTCCACGGGTCAAATCGCTGTACTATCCAGTTTTGGGCCTTTGGTATCTAAAAAAAAAGCAGTTTGAGTGTGTCGCTCACTGTTCAGCCGCAAATATCTCTATTTAAAAAAGTGTGGTATACCCCAGTCAACAATAACTGTGGCTTTGCCATCCCACGGTAAAAAATCTCTATTATTCAGGTTTTGGTAGTTTTTTCCGTAAAGAAAAACAGCAGTGTCTCCTGACGGTTGTGACACAAAAATATATCTGTTGAAAATAGTCTTGTGTAGGCCCGACATCCCAGTGTGGTTTCGCAGTTCCACGGGTCAAATCGCTGTACTATCCAGTTTTGGGCCTTTGGTATCTAAAAAAAAAGCAGTTTGAGTGTGTCGCTCACTGTTCAGCCGCAAATATCTCTATTTAAAAAAGTGTGGTATACCCCAGTAAACAATAACTATGGTTTTGCCATCCCACGGTAAAAAATCTCTATTATTCAGGTTTTGGTAGTTTTTTCCGTAAAGAAAAACAGTAGTGTCTCCTGACTGTTGTGACACAAAAATATATCTGTTGAAAATAGTCTTGTGTAGGCCCGAAATCCCAGTGTGGTTTCGCAGTTCCACGGGTCAAATCGCTGTACTATCCAGTTTTGGGCCTTTGGTATCTGGTATCTAAAAAAAAGCAGTTTGAGTGTGTCGCTCACTGTTCAGCCGCAAATATCTCTATTTAAAAAAGTGTGGTATACCCCAGTAAACAATAACTGTGGTTTTGCCATCCCACGGTAAAAAATCTCTATTATTCAGCTTTTGGTAGTTTTTTCCGTAAAGAAAAACAGTAGTGTCTCCTGACTGTTGTGACACAAAAATATATCTGTTGAAAATAGTCTTGTGTAGGCCCGACATCCCAGTGTTGTTTCGCAGTTCCACGGGTCAAATCGCTGTACTATCCAGTTTTGGGCCTTTGGTATCTAAAAAAAAAGCAGTTTGAGTGTGTCGCTCACTGTTCAGCCGCAAATATCTCTATTTAAAAAAGTGTGGTATACCCCAGTCAACAATAACTGTGGCTTTGCTATCCCACGGTAAAAAATCTCTATTATTCAGGTTTTGGTAGTTTTTTCCGTAAAGAAAAACAGCAGTGTCTCCTGACTGTTGTGACACAAAAATATATCTGTTGAAAATAGTCTTGTGTAGGCCCGACATCCCAGTGTGGTTTCGCAGTTCCACGGGTCAAATCGCTGTACTATCCAGTTTTGGGCCTTTGGTATCTAAAAAAGAAGCAGTTTGAGTGTGTCGCTCACTGTTCAGCCGCAAATATCTCTATTTAAAAAAGTGTGGTATACCCCAGTAAACAATAACTATGGTTTTGCCATCCCACGGTAAAAAATCTCTATTATTCAGGTTTTGGTAGTTTTTTCCGTAAAGAAAAACAGTAGTGTCTCCTGACTGTTGTGACACAAAAATATATCTGTTGAAAATAGTCTTGTGTAGGCCCGAAATCCCAGTGTGGTTTCGCAGTTCCACGGGTCAAATCGCTGTACTATCCAGTTTTGGGCCTTTGGTATCTGGTATCTAAAAAAAAGCAGTTTGAGTGTGTCGCTCACTGTTCAGCCGCAAATATCTCTATTTAAAAAAGTGTGGTATACCCCAGTAAACAATAACTGTGGTTTTGCCATCCCACGGTAAAAAATCTCTATTATTCAGCTTTTGGTAGTTTTTTCCGTAAAGAAAAACAGTATTGTCTCCTGACTGTTGTGACACAAAAATATATCTGTTGAAAATAGTCTTGTGTAGGCCCGACATCCCAGTGTTGTTTCGCAGTTCCACGGGTCAAATCGCTGTACTATCCAGTTTTGGGCCTTTGGTATCTAAAAAAAAAGCAGTTTGAGTGTGTCGCTCACTGTTTAGCCGCAAATATCTCTATTTAAAAAAGTGTGGTATACCCCAGTCAACAATAACTGTGGCTTTGCCATCCCACGGTAAAAAATCTCTATTATTCAGGTTTTGGTAGTTTTTTCCGTAAAGAAAAACAGCAGTGTCTCCTGACTGTTGTGACACAAAAATATATCTGTTGAAAATAGTCTTGTGTAGGCCCGACATCCCAGTGTGGTTTCGCTGTTCCACGGGTCAAATCGCTGTACTATCCAGTTTTGGGCCTTTGGTATCTAAAAAAAAAGCAGTTTGAGTGTGTCGCTCACTGTTCAGCCGCAAATATCTCTATTTAAAAAAGTGTGGTATACCCCAGTAAACAATAACTATGGTTTTGCCATCCCACGGTAAAAAATCTCTATTATTCAGGTTTTGGTAGTTTTTTCCGTAAAGAAAAACAGTAGTGTCTCCTGACTGTTGTGACACAAAAATATATCTGTTGAAAATAGTCTTGTGTAGGCCCGAAATCCCAGTGTGGTTTCGCAGTTCCACGGGTCAAATCGCTGTACTATCCAGTTTTGGGCCTTTGGTATCTGGTATCTAAAAAAAAGCAGTTTGAGTGTGTCGCTCACTGTTCAGCCGCAAATATCTCTATTTAAAAAAGTGTGGTATACCCCAGTAAACAATAACTGTGGTTTTGCCATCCCACGGTAAAAAATCTCTATTATTCAGCTTTTGGTAGTTTTTTTCGGTAAAAAAAAACAGTAGTGTCTCCTGACTGTTCTGACACAAAAATATATCTGTTGAAAATAGTCTTGTGTAGGACCGACATCCCAGTGTGGTTTCGCAGTTCCACGGGTCAAATCGCTGTACTATCCAGTTTTGGGCCTTTGGTATCTAAAAAAGAAGCAGTTTGAGTGTGTCGCTCACTGTTCAGCCGCAAATATCTCTATTTAAAAAAGTGTGGTATACCCCAGTAAACAATAAATATGGTTTTGCCATCCCACGGTAAAAAATCTCTATTATTCAGCTTTTTGTAGTTTTTTCCGTAAGAAAAACAGTAGTGTCTCCAGACTGTTGTGACACAGAAATATATCTGTTGAAAATAGTCTTGTGTAGGCCCGACATCCCAGTGTGGTTTCGCAGTTCCAATGGTCAAATCGCTGTATTATCCAGTTTTGGGCCTTTGGTATCTAAAAAAAAAGCAGTTTGAGTGTGTCGCTCACTGTTCAGCCGCAAATATCTCTATTTAAAAAAGTGTGGTATACCCCAGTAAACAATAGCTGTGGTTTTGCCATCCCACGGTAAAAAATCTCTATTATTCAGCTTTTGGTAGTTTTTTCCGTAAAGAAAAACAGTAGTGTCTCCTGACTGTTGTGACACAAAAATATATCGGTTGAAAATAGTCTTGTGTAGGCCCGACATCCCAGTGTGGTTTCGCAGTTCCAAGGGTCAAATCGCTGTATTATCCAGTTTTGGGCCTTTGGTATCTAAAAAAAAAGCAGTTTGAGTGTGTCGCTCACTGTTCAGCCGCAAATATCTCTATTTAAAAAAGTGTGGTATACCCCAGTAAACAATAACTGTGGTTTTGCCATCCCACGGTAAAAAATCTCTATTATTCAGCTTTTGGTAGTTTTTTCCGTGAAGAAAAACAGTAGTGTCTCCTGACTGTTGCGACACAAAAATATATCTGTTGAAAATAGTCTTGTGTAGGCCCGACATCCCAGTGTGGTTTCGCAGTTCCACGGGTCAAATCGCTGTACTATCCAGTTTTGGGCCTTTGGTATCTAAAAAATAAGCAGTTTGAACGTGTCGCTCACTGTTCAGCCGCAAATATCTCTATTTAAAAAAGTGTGGTATACCCCAGTAAACAATAACTGTGGTTTTGCCATCCCACGGTAAAAAATCTCTATTATTCAGCTTTTGGTAGTTTTTTCCGTAAAGAAAAACAGTAGTGTCTCCTGACTGTTGTGACACAAAAATATATCTGTTGAAAATAGTCTTGTGTAGGCCCGACATCCCAGTGTAGTTTCGCAGCTCCACGGGTCAAACCGCTGTACTATCCAGTTTTGGGCCTTTGGTATCTAAAAAAAAAGCAGTTTGAGTGTGTCGCTCACTGTTCAGCCGCAAATATCTCTATTTAAAAAAGTGTGGTATACCCCAGTAAACAATAACTGTGGTTTTGCCATCCCACGGTAAAAAATCTCTATTATTCAGCTTTTGGTAGTTTTTTCCGTAAAGAAAAACAGTAGTGTCTCCTGACTGTTGTGACACAAAAATATATCTGTTGAAAATAGTCTTGTGTAGGCCCGACATCCCAGTGTGGTTTCGCAGTTCCACGGGTCAAATCGCTGTACTATCCAGTTTTGGGCCTTTGGCATCTAAAAAAAAAAGCAGTTTGAGTGTGTCGCTCACTGTTCAGCCGCAAATATCTCTAATTAAAAAAGTGTGGTATACCCCAGTAAACAATAGCTGTGGTTTTGCCATCCCACGGTAAAAAATCTCTATTATTCAGGTTTTGGTAGTTTTTTCCGTAAAGAAAAACAGCAGTGTCTCCTGACTGTTGTGACACAAAAATATATCTGTTGAAAATAGTCTTGTGTAGGCCCGCCATCCCAGTGTGGTTTCGCAGTTCCACGGGTCAAATCGCTGTACTATCCAGTTTTGGGCCTTTGGTATCTAAAAAAAAAGCAGTTTGAGTGTGTCGCTCACTGTTCAGCCGCAAATATCTCTATTTAAAAAATTGTGGTATACCCCAGTAAACAATAACTATGGTTTTGCCATCCCACGGTAAAAAATCTCTATTATTCAGGTTTTGGTAGTTTTTTCCGTAAAGAAAAACAGTAGTGTCTCCTGACTGTTGTGACACAAAAATATATCTGTTGAAAATAGTCTTGTGTAGGCCCGAAATCCCAGTGTGGTTTCGCAGTTCCACGGGTCAAATAGCTGTACTATCCAGTTTTGGGCCTTTGGTATCTGGTATCTAAAAAAAAGCAGTTTGAGTGTGTCGCTCACTGTTCAGCTGCAAATATCTCTATTTAAAAAAGTGTGGTATACCCCAGTAAACAATAACTGTGGTTTTGCCATCCCACGGTAAAAAATCTCTATTATTCAGCTTTTGGTAGTTTTTTTCCGTAAAAAAAAACAGTAGTGTCTCCTGACTGTTGTGACACAAAAATATATCTGTTGAAAATAGTCTTGTGTAGGACCGACATCCCAGTGTGGTTTCGCAGTTCCACGGGTCAAATCGCTGTACTATCCAGTTTTGGGCCTTTGGTATCTAAAAAAGAAGCAGTTTGAGTGTGTCGCTCACTGTTCAGCCGCAAATATCTCTATTTAAAAAGTGTGGTATACCCCAGTAAACAATAACTGGGGTTTTGCCATCCCACGGTAAAAAATCTCTATTATTCAGGTTTTGGTAGTTTTTTCCGTAAAGAAAAACAGTAGTGTCTCCTGACTGTTGTGACACAAAAATATATCTGTTGAAAATAGTCTTGTGTAGGCCCGACATCCCAGTGTGGTTTCGCAGTTCCACGGGTCAAATCGCTGTACTATCCAGTTTTGGGCCTTTGGTATCTAAAAAAAAAGCAGTTTGAGTGTGTCGCTCACTGTTCAGCCGCAAATATCTCTATTTAAAAAAGTGTGGTATACCCCAGTAAACAATAACTGTGGTTTTGCCATCCCACGGTAAAAAATCTCTATTATTCAGGTTTTGGTACTTTTTTCCATAAAGAAAAACAGTAGTGTCTCCTGACTGTTGTGACACAAAAATATATCTGTTGAAAATAGTCTTGTGTAGGCCCGACATCCCAGTGTGGTTTCGCAGTTCCACGGGTCAAATCGCTGTACTATCCAGTTTTGGGCCTTTGGTATCTAAAAAAAAAGCAGTTTGAGTGTGTCGCTCACTGTTCAGCCGCAAATATCTCTATTTAAAAAAGTGTGGTATACCCCAGTAAACAATAAATATGGTTTTGCCATCCCACGGTAAAAAATCTCTATTATTCAGCTTTTGGTAGTTTTTTCCGTAAGAAAAACAGTAGTGTCTCCAGACTGTTGTGACACAGAAATATATCTGTTGAAAATAGTCTTGTGTAGGCCCGACATCCCAGTGTGGTTTCGCAGTTCCAATGGTCAAATCGCTGTATTATCCAGTTTTGGGCCTTTGGTATCTAAAAAAAAAGCAGTTTGAGTGTGTCGCTCACTGTTCAGCCGCAAATATCTCTATTTAAAAAAGTGTGGTATACCCCAGTAAACAATAACTGTGGTTTTGCCATCCCACGGTAAAAAATCTCTATTATTCAGCTTTTGGTAGTTTTTTCCGTGAAGAAAAACAGTAGTGTCTCCTGACTGTTGCGACACAAAAATATATCTGTTGAAAATAGTCTTGTGTAGGCCCGACATCCCAGTGTGGTTTCGCAGTTCCACGGGTTAAATCGCTGTACTATCCAGTTTTGGGCCTTTGGTATCTAAAAAATAAGCAGTTTGAATGTGTCGCTCACTGTTCAGCCGCAAATATCTCTATTTAAAAAAGTGTGGTATACCCCAGTAAACAATAACTGTGGTTTTGCCATCCCACGGTAAAAAATCTCTATTATTCAGCTTTTGGTAGTTTTTTCCGTAAAGAAAAACAGTAGTGTCTCCTGACTGTTGTGACACAAAAATATATCTGTTGAAAATAGTCTTGTGTAGGCCCGACATCCCAGTGTAGTTTCGCAGCTCCACGGGTCAAATCGCTGTACTATCCAGTTTTGGGCCTTTGGTATCTAAAAAAAAAGCAGTTTGAGTGTGTCGCTCACTGTTCAGCCGCAAATATCTCTATTTAAAAAAGTGTGGTATCCCCCAGTAAACAATAACTGTGGTTTTGCCATCCCACGGTAAAAAATCTCTATTATTCAGCTTTTGGTAGTTTTTTCCGTAAAGAAAAACAGTAGTGTCTCCTGACTGTTGTGACACAAAAATATATCTGTTGAAAATAGTCTTGTGTAGGCCCGACATCCCAGTGTTGTTTCGCAGTTCCACGGGTCAAATCGCTGTACTATCCAGTTTTGGGCCTTTGGTATCTAAAAAAAAAGCAGTTTGAGTGTGTCGCTCACTGTTCAGCCGCAAATATCTCTATTTAAAAAAGTGTGGTATACCCCAGTCAACAATAACTGTGGCTTTGCCATCCCACGGTAAAAAATCTCTATTATTCAGGTTTTGGTAGTTTTTTCCGTAAAGAAAAACAGCAGTGTCTCCTGACTGTTGTGACACAAAAATATATCTGTTGAAAATAGTCTTGTGTAGGCCCGACATCCCAGTGTGGTTTCACAGTTCCACGGGTCAAATCGCTGTACTATCCAGTTTTGGGCCTTTGGTATCTAAAAAAAAAGCAGTTTGAGTGTGTCGCTCACTGTTCAGCCGCAAATATCTCTATTTAAAAAAGTGTGGTATACCCCAGTAAACAATAACTATGGTTTTGCCATCCCACGGTAAAAAATCTCTATTATTCAGGTTTTGGTAGTTTTTTCCGTGAAGAAAAACAGTAGTGTCTCCTGACTGTTGTGACACAAAAATATATCTGTTGAAAATAGTCTTGTGTAGGCCCGAAATCCCAGTGTGGTTTCGCAGTTCCAAGGGTCAAATCGCTGTACTATCCAGTTTTGGGCTTTTGGTATCTGGTATCTAAAAAAAAGCAGTTTGAGTGTGTCGCTCACTGTTCAGCCGCAAATATCTCTATTTAAAAAAGTGTGGTATACCCCAGTCAACAATAACTGTGGCTTTGCCATCCCACGGTAAAAAATCTCTATTATTCAGGTTTTGGTAGTTTTTTCCGTAAAGAAAAACAGCAGTGTCTCCTGACTGTTGTGACACAAAAATATATCTGTTGAAAATAGTCTTGTGTAGGCCCGACATCCCAGTGTGGTTTCGCAGTTCCACGGGTCAAATCGCTGTACTATCCAGTTTTGGGCCTTTGGTATCTAAAAAAGAAGCAGTTTGAGTGTGTCGCTCACTGTTCAGCCGCAAATATCTCTATTTAAAAAGTGTGGTATACCCCAGTAAACAATAACTATGGTTTTGCCATCCCACGGTAAAAAATCTCTATTATTCAGGTTTTGGTAGTTTTTTCCGTAAAGAAAAACAGTAGTGTCTCCTGACTGTTGTGACACAAAAATATATCTGTTGAAAATAGTCTTGTGTAGGCCCGAAATCCCAGTGTGGTTTCGCAGTTCCACGGGTCAAATCGCTGTACTATCCAGTTTTGGGCCTTTGGTATCTGGTATCTAAAAAAAAGCAGTTTGAGTGTGTCGCTCACTGTTCAGCCGCAAATATCTCTATTTAAAAAAGTGTGGTATACCACAGTAAACAATAACTGTGGTTTTGCCATCCCACGGTAAAAAATCTCTATTATTCAGCTTTTGGTAGTTTTTTCCGTAAAGAAAAACAGTATTGTCTCCTGACTGTTGTGACACAAAAATATATCTGTTGAAAATAGTCTTGTGTAGGCCCGACATCCCAGTGTTGTTTCGCAGTTCCACGGGTCAAATCGCTGTACTATCCAGTTTTGGGCCTTTGGTATCTAAAAAAAAAGCAGTTTGAGTGTGTCGCTCACTGTTTAGCCGCAAATATCTCTATTTAAAAAAGTGTGGTATACCCCAGTCAACAATAACTGTGGCTTTGCCATCCCACGGTAAAAAATCTCTATTATTCAGGTTTTGGTAGTTTTTTCCGTAAAGAAAAACAGCAGTGTCTCCTGACTGTTGTGACACAAAAATATATCTGTTGAAAATAGTCTTGTGTAGGCCCGACATCACAGTGTGGTTTCGCAATTCCACGGGTCAAATCGCTGTACTATCCAGTTTTGGGCCTTTGGTATCTAAAAAAAAAGCAGTTTGAGTGTGTCGCTCACTGTTCAGCCGCAAATATCTCTATTTAAAAAAGTGTGGTATACCCCAGTAAACAATAACTATGGTTTTGCCATCCCACGGTAAAAAATCTCTATTATTCAGGTTTTGGTAGTTTTTTCCGTAAAGAAAAACAGTAGTGTCTCCTGACTGTTGTGACACAAAAATATATCTGTTGAAAATAGTCTTGTGTAGGCCCGAAATCCCAGTGTGGTTTCGCAGTTCCACGGGTCAAATCGCTGTACTATCCAGTTTTGGGCCTTTGGTATCTGGTATCTAAAAAAAAGCAGTTTGAGTGTGTCGCTCACTGTTCAGCCGCAAATATCTCTATTTAAAAAAGTGTGGTATACCCCAGTAAACAATAACTGTGGTTTTGCCATCCCACGGTAAAAAATCTCTATTATTCAGGTTTTGGTACTTTTTTCCATAAAGAAAAACAGTAGTGTCTCCTGACTGTTGTGACACAAAAATATATCTGTTGAAAATAGTCTTGTGTAGGCCCGACATCCCAGTGTGGTTTCGCAGTTCCACGGGTCAAATCGCTGTACTATCCATTTTTGGGCCTTTGGTATCTAAAAAAAAAGCAGTTTGAGTGTGTCGCTCACTGTTCAGCCGCAAATATCTCTATTTAAAAAAGTGTGGTATACCCCAGTAAACAATAAATATGGTTTTGCCATCCCACGGTAAAAAATCTCTATTATTCAGCTTTTGGTAGTTTTTTCCGTAAGAAAAACAGTAGTGTCTCCAGACTGTTGTGACACAGAAATATATCTGTTGAAAATAGTCTTGTGTAGGCCCGACATCCCAGTGTGGTTTCGCAGTTCCAATGGTCAAATCGCTGTATTATCCAGTTTTGGGCCTTTGGTATCTAAAAAAAAAGCAGTTTGAGTGTGTCGCTCACTGTTCAGCCGCAAATATCTCTATTTAAAAAAGTGTGGTATACCCCAGTAAACAATAACTGTGGTTTTGCCATCCCACGGTAAAAAATCTCTATTATTCAGCTTTTGGTAGTTTTTTCCGTGAAGAAAAACAGTAGTGTCTCCTGACTGTTGCGACACAAAAATATATCTGTTGAAAATAGTCTTGTGTAGGCCCGACATCCCAGTGTGGTTTCGCAGTTCCACGGGTCAAATCGCTGTACTATCCAGTTTTGGGCCTTTGGTATCTAAAAAATAAGCAGTTTGAATGTGTCGCTCACTGTTCAGCCGCAAATATCTCTATTTAAAAAAGTGTGGTATACCCCAGTAAACAATAACTGTGGTTTTGCCATCCCACGGTAAAAAATCTCTATTATTCAGCTTTTGGTAGTTTTTTCCGTAAAGAAAAACAGTAGTGTCTCCTGACTGTTGTGACACAAAAATATATCTGTTGAAAATAGTCTTGTGTAGGCCCGACATCCCAGTGTAGTTTCGCAGCTCCACGGGTCAAACCGCTGTACTATCCAGTTTTGGGCCTTTGGTATCTAAAAAAAAAGCAGTTTGAGTGTGTCGCTCACTGTTCAGCCGCAAATATCTCTATTTAAAAAAGTGTGGTATCCCCCAGTAAACAATAACTGTGGTTTTGCCATCCCACGGTAAAAAATCTCTATTATTCAGGTTTTGGTAGTTTTTTCCGTAAAGAAAAACAGTAGTGTCTCCTGACTGTTGTGACACAAAAATATATCTGTTGAAAATAGTCTTGTGTAGGCCCGACATCCCAGTGTTGTTTCGCAGTTCCACGGGTCAAATCGCTGTACTATCCAGTTTTGGGCCTTTGGTATCTAAAAAAAAAGCAGTTTGAGTGTGTCGCTCACTGTTCAGCCGCAAATATCTCTATTTAAAAAAGTGTGGTATACCCCAGTCAACAATAACTGTGGCTTTGCCATCCCACGGTAAAAAATCTCTATTATTCAGGTTTTGGTAGTTTTTTCCGTAAAGAAAAACAGCAGTGTCTCCTGACTGTTGTGACACAAAAATATATCTGTTGAAAATAGTCTTGTGTAGGCCCGACATCCCAGTGTGGTTTCACAGTTCCACGGGTCAAATCGCTGTACTATCCAGTTTTGGGCCTTTGGTATCTAAAAAAAAAGCAGTTTGAGTGTGTCGCTCACTGTTCAGCCGCAAATATCTCTATTTAAAAAAGTGTGGTATACCCCAGTAAACAATAACTATGGTTTTGCCATCCCACGGTAAAAAATCTCTATTATTCAGGTTTTGGTAGTTTTTTCCGTGAAGAAAAACAGTAGTGTCTCCTGACTGTTGTGACACAAAAATATATCTGTTGAAAATAGTCTTGTGTAGGCCCGAAATCCCAGTGTGGTTTCGCAGTTCCACGGGTCAAATCGCTGTACTATCCAGTTTTGGGCTTTTGGTATCTGGTATCTAAAAAAAAGCAGTTTGAGTGTGTCGCTCACTGTTCAGCCGCAAATATCTCTATTTAAAAAAGTGTGGTATACCCCAGTAAACAATAACTGTGGTTTTGCCATCCCACGGTAAAAAATCTCTATTATTCAGCTTTTGGTAGTTTTTTCCGTAAAGAAAAACAGTAGTGTCTCCTGACTGTTGTGACACAAAAATATATCTGTTGAAAATAGTCTTGTGTAGGCCCGACATCCCAGTGTTGTTTCGCAGTTCCACGGGTCAAATCGCTGTACTATCCAGTTTTGGGCCTTTGGTATCTAAAAAAAAAGCAGTTTGAGTGTGTCGCTCACTGTTCAGCCGCAAATATCTCTATTTAAAAAAGTGTGGTATACCCCAGTCAACAATAACTGTGGCTTTGCCATCCCACGGTAAAAAATCTCTATTATTCAGGTTTTGGTAGTTTTTTCCGTAAAGAAAAACAGCAGTGTCTCCTGACTGTTGTGACACAAAAATATATCTGTTGAAAATAGTCTTGTGTAGGCCCGACATCCCAGTGTGGTTTCGCAGTTCCACGGGTCAAATCGCTGTACTATCCAGTTTTGGGCCTTTGGTATCTAAAAAAGAAGCAGTTTGAGTGTGTCGCTCACTGTTCAGCCGCAAATATCTCTATTTAAAAAAGTGTGGTATACCCCAGTAAACAATAACTATGGTTTTGCCATCCCACGGTAAAAAATCTCTATTATTCAGGTTTTGGTAGTTTTTTCCGTAAAGAAAAACAGTAGTGTCTCCTGACTGTTGTGACACAAAAATATATCTGTTGAAAATAGTCTTGTGTAGGCCCGAAATCCCAGTGTGGTTTCGCAGTTCCACGGGTCAAATCGCTGTACTATCCAGTTTTGGGCCTTTGGTATCTGGTATCTAAAAAAAAGCAGTTTGAGTGTGTCGCTCACTGTTCAGCCGCAAATATCTCTATTTAAAAAAGTGTGGTATACCACAGTAAACAATAACTGTGGTTTTGCCATCCCACGGTAAAAAATCTCTATTATTCAGCTTTTGGTAGTTTTTTCCGTAAAGAAAAACAGTATTGTCTCCTGACTGTTGTGACACAAAAATATATCTGTTGAAAATAGTCTTGTGTAGGCCCGACATCCCAGTGTTGTTTCGCAGTTCCACGGGTCAAATCGCTGTACTATCCAGTTTTGGGCCTTTGGTATCTAAAAAAAAAGCAGTTTGAGTGTGTCGCTCACTGTTTAGCCGCAAATATCTCTATTTAAAAAAGTGTGGTATACCCCAGTCAACAATAACTGTGGCTTTGCCATCCCACGGTAAAAAATCTCTATTATTCAGGTTTTGGTAGTTTTTTCCGTAAAGAAAAACAGCAGTGTCTCCTGACTGTTGTGACACAAAAATATATCTGTTGAAAATAGTCTTGTGTAGGCCCGACATCCCAGTGTGGTTTCGCAATTCCACGGGTCAAATCGCTGTACTATCCAGTTTTGGGCCTTTGGTATCTAAAAAAAAAGCAGTTTGAGTGTGTCGCTCACTGTTCAGCCGCAAATATCTCTATTTAAAAAAGTGTGGTATACCCCAGTAAACAATAACTATGGTTTTGCCATCCCACGGTAAAAAATCTCTATTATTCAGGTTTTGGTAGTTTTTTCCGTAAAGAAAAACAGTAGTGTCTCCTGACTGTTGTGACACAAAAATATATCTGTTGAAAATAGTCTTGTGTAGGCCCGAAATCCCAGTGTGGTTTCGCAGTTCCACGGGTCAAATCGCTGTACTATCCAGTTTTGGGCCTTTGGTATCTGGTATCTAAAAAAAAGCAGTTTGAGTGTGTCGCTCACTGTTCAGCCGCAAATATCTCTATTTAAAAAAGTGTGGTATACCCCAGTAAACAATAACTGTGGTTTTGCCATCCCACGGTAAAAAATCTCTATTATTCAGCTTTTGGTAGTTTTTTTCCGGAAAAAAAAACAGTAGTGTCTCCTGACTGTTCTGACACAAAAATATATCTGTTGAAAATAGTCTTGTGTAGGACCGACATCCCAGTGTGGTTTCGCAGTTCCACGGGTCAAATCGCTGTACTATCCAGTTTTGGGCCTTTGGTATCTAAAAAAGAAGCAGTTTGAGTGTGTCGCTCACTGTTCAGCTGCAAATATCTCTATTTAAAAAGTGTGGTATACCCCAGTAAACAATAACTGGGGTTTTGCCATCCCACGGTAAAAAATCTCTATTATTCAGGTTTTGGTAGTTTTTTCCGTAAAGAAAAACAGTAGTGTCTCCTGACTGTTGTGACACAAAAGTATATCTGTTGAAAATAGTCTTGTGTAGGCCCGACATCCCAGTGTGGTTTCGCAGTTCCACGGGTCAAATCGCTGTACTATCCAGTTTTGGGCCTTTGGTATCTAAAAAAAAAGCAGTTTGAGTGTGTCGCTCACTGTTCAGCCGCAAATATCTCTATTTAAAAAAGTGTGGTATACCCCAGTAAACAATAAATATGGTTTTGCCATCCCACGGTAAAAAATCTCTATTATTCAGCTTTTTGTAGTTTTTTCCGTAAGAAAAACAGTAGTGTCTCCAGACTGTTGTGACACAGAAATATATCTGTTGAAAATAGTCTTGTGTAGGCCCGACATCCCAGTGTGGTTTCGCAGTTCCAATGGTCAAATCGCTGTATTATCCAGTTTTGGGCCTTTGGTATCTAAAAAAAAAGCAGTTTGAGTGTGTCGCTCACTGTTCAGCCGCAAATATCTCTATTTAAAAAAGTGTGGTATACCCCAGTAAACAATAACTGTGGTTTTGCCATCCCACGGTAAAAAATCTCTATTATTCAGCTTTTGGTAGTTTTTTCCGTGAAGAAAAACAGTAGTGTCTCCTGACTGTTGCGACACAAAAATATATCTGTTGAAAATAGTCTTGTGTAGGCCCGACATCCCAGTGTGGTTTCGCAGTTCCACGGGTCAAATCGCTGTACTATCCAGTTTTGGGCCTTTGGTATCTAAAAAATAAGCAGTTTGAATGTGTTGCTCACTGTTCAGCCGCAAATATCTCTATTTAAAAAAGTGTGGTATACCCCAGTAAACAATAACTGTGGTTTTGCCATCCCACGGTAAAAAATCTCTATTATTCAGCTTTTGGTAGTTTTTTCCGTAAAGAAAAACAGTAGTGTCTCCTGACTGTTGTGACACAAAAATATATCTGTTGAAAATAGTCTTGTGTAGGCCCGACATCCCAGTGTAGTTTCGCAGCTCCACGGGTCAAACCGCTGTACTATCCAGTTTTGGGCCTTTGGTATCTAAAAAAAAAGCAGTTTGAGTGTGTCGCTCACTGTTCAGCCGCAAATATCTCTATTTAAAAAAGTGTGGTATACCCCAGTAAACAATAACTGTGGTTTTGCCAACCCACGGTAAAAAATCTCTATTATTCAGCTTTTGGTAGTTTTTTCCGTGAAGAAAAACAGTAGTGTCTCCTGACTGTTGTGACACAAAAATATATCTGTTGAAAATAGTCTTGTGTAGGCCCGACATCCCAGTGTGGTTTCGCAGTTCCACGGGTCAAATCGCTGTACTATCCAGTTTTGGGCCTTTGGCATCTAAAAAAAAAAGCAGTTTGAGTGTGTCGCTCACTGTTCAGCCGCAAATATCTCTATTTAAAAAAGTGTGGTATACCCCAGTAAACAATAACTGTGGTTTTGCCATCCCACGGTAAAAAATCTCTATTATTCAGCTTTTGGTAGTTTTTTCCGTGAAGAAAAACAGTAGTGTCTCCTGACTGTTGCGACACAAAAATATATCTGTTGAAAATAGTCTTGTGTAGGCCCGACATCCCAGTGTGGTTTCGCAGTTCCACGGGTCAAATCGCTGTACTATCCAGTTTTGGGCCTTTGGTATCTAAAAAATAAGCAGTTTGAATGTGTCGCTCACTGTTCAGCCGCAAATATCTCTATTTAAAAAAGTGTGGTATACCCCAGTAAACAATAACTGTGGTTTTGCCATCCCACGGTAAAAAATCTCTATTATTCAGCTTTTGGTAGTTTTTTCCGTAAAGAAAAACAGTAGTGTCTCCTGACTGTTGTGACACAAAAATATATCTGTTGAAAATAGTCTTGTGTAGGCCCGACATCCCAGTGTAGTTTCGCAGCTCCACGGGTCAAACCGCTGTACTATCCAGTTTTGGGCCTTTGGTATCTAAAAAAAAAGCAGTTTGAGTGTGTCGCTCACTGTTCAGCCGCAAATATCTCTATTTAAAAAAGTGTGGTATACCCCAGTAAACAATAACTGTGGTTTTGCCATCCCACGGTAAAAAATCTCTATTATTCAGCTTTTGGTAGTTTTTTCCGTAAAGAAAAACAGTAGTGTCTCCTGACTGTTGTGACACAAAAATATATCTGTTGAAAATAGTCTTGTGTAGGCCCGACATCCCAGTGTGGTTTCGAAGTTCCACGGGTCAAATCGCTGTACTATCCAGTTTTGGGCCTTTGGCATCTAAAAAAAAAAGCAGTTTGAGTGTGTCGCTCACTGTTCAGCCGCAAATATCTCTAATTAAAAAAGTGTGGTATACCCCAGTAAACAATAGCTGTGGTTTTGCCATCCCACGGTAAAAAATCTCTATTATTCAGCTTTTGGTAGTTTTTTCCGTAAAGAAAAACAGTAGTGTCTCCTGACTGTTGTGACACAAAAATATATCGGTTGAAAATAGTCTTGTGTAGGCCCGACATCCCAGTGTGGTTTCGCAGTTCCAAGGGTCAAATCGCTGTACTATCCAGTTTTGGGCCTTTGGTATCTAAAAAAAAAGCATTTTGAGTGTGTCGCTCACTGTTCAGCCGCAAATATCTCTATTTAAAAAAGTGTGGTATACCCCAGTAAAAAATAACTGTGGCTTTGCCATCCCAAGGTAAAAAATCTCTATTATTCAGGTTTTGGTAGTTTTTGCCGTAAAGAAAAACAGTAGTGTCTCCTGACTGTTGTGACACAAAAATATATCTGTTGAAAATAGTCTTGTGTAGGCCCGACATCCCAGTGTTGTTTCGCAGTTCCACGGGTCAAATCGCTGTACTATCCAGTTTTGGGCCTTTGGTATCTAAAAAAAAAGCAGTTTGAGTGTGTCGCTCACTGTTCAGCCGCAAATATCTCTATTTAAAAAAGTGTGGTATACCCCAGTCAACAATAACTGTGGCTTTGCCATCCCACGGTAAAAAATCTCTATTATTCAGGTTTTGGTAGTTTTTTCCGTAAAGAAAAACAGCAGTGTCTCCTGACTGTTGTGACACAAAAATATATCTGTTGAAAATAGTCTTGTGTAGGCCCGCCATCCCAGTGTGGGTTCGCAGTACCACGGGTCAAATCGCTGTACTATCCAGTTTTGGGCCTTTGGTATCTAAAAAAAAAGCAGTTTGAGTGTGTCGCTCACTGTTCAGCCGCAAATATCTCTATTTAAAAAATTGTGGTATACCCCAGTAAACAATAACTATGGTTTTGCCATCCCACGGTAAAAAATCTCTATTATTCAGGTTTTGGTAGTTTTTTCCGTAAAGAAAAACAGTAGTGTCTCCTGACTGTTGTGACACAAAAATATATCTGTTGAAAATAGTCTTGTGTAGGCCCGAAATCCCAGTGTGGTTTCGCAGTTCCACGGGTCAAATCGCTGTACTATCCAGTTTTGGGCCTTTGGTATCTGTTATCTAATAAAAAGCAGTTTGAGTGTGTCGCTCACTGTTCAACTGCAAATATCTCTATTTAAAAAAGTGTGGTATACCCCAGTAAACAATAACTGGGGTTTTGCCATCCCACGGTAAAAAATCTCTATTATTCAGGTTTTGGTAGTTTTTTCCGTAAAGAAAAACAGTAGTGTCTCCTGACTGTTGTGACACAAAAATATATCTGTTGAAAATAGTCTTGTGTAGGCCCGACATCCCAGTGTGGTCTCGCAGTTCCACGGGTCAAATCGCTGTACTATCCAGTTTTGGGCCTTTGGTATCTAAAAAAAAAGCAGTTTGAGTGTGTCGCTCACTGTTCAGCCGCAAATATCTCTATTTAAAAAAGTGTGGTATACCCCAGTAAACAATAACTGTGGTTTTGCCATCCCACGGTAAAAAATCTCTATTATTCAGGTTTTGGTACTTTTTTCCGTAAAGAAAAACAGTAGTGTCTCCTGACTGTTGTGACACAAAAATATATCTGTTGAAAATAGTCTTGTGTAGGCCCGACATCCCAGTGTGGTTTCGCAGTTCCACGGGTCAAATCGCTGTACTATCCAGTTTTGGGCCTTTGGTATCTAAAAAAAAAGCAGTTTGAGTGTGTCGCTCACTGTTCAGCCGCAAATATCTCTATTTAAAAAAGTGTGGTATACCCCAGTAAACAATAAATATGGTTTTGCCATCCCACGGTAAAAAATCTCTATTATTCAGCTTTTGGTAGTTTTTTCCGTAAGAAAAACAGTAGTGTCTCCAGACTGTTGTGACACAGAAATATATCTGTTGAAAATAGTCTTGTGTAGGCCCGACATCCCAGTGTGGTTTCGCAGTTCCAATGGTCAAATCGCTGTATTATCCAGTTTTGGGCCTTTGGTATCTAAAAAAAAAGCAGTTTGAGTGTGTCGCTCACTGTTCAGCCGCAAATATCTCTATTTAAAAAAGTGTGGTATACCCCAGTAAACAATAACTGTGGTTTTGCCATCCCACGGTAAAAAATCTCTATTATTCAGCTTTTGGTAGTTTTTTCCGTGAAGAAAAACAGTAGTGTCTCCTGACTGTTGCGACACAAAAATATATCTGTTGAAAATAGTCTTGTGTAGGCCCGACATCCCAGTGTGGTTTCGCAGTTCCACGGGTCAAATCGCTGTACTATCCAGTTTTGGGCCTTTGGTATCTAAAAAATAAGCAGTTTGAATGTGTCGCTCACTGTTCAGCCGCAAATATCTCTATTTAAAAAAGTGTGGTATACCCCAGTAAACAATAACTGTGGTTTTGCCATCCCACGGTAAAAAATCTCTATTATTCAGGTTTTGGTATTTTTTTCCGTAAAGAAAAACAGTAGTGTCTCCTGACTGTTGTGACACAAAAATATATCTGTTGAAAATAGTCTTGTGTAGGCCCGACATCCCAGTGTGGTTTCGCAGTTCCACGGGTCAAATCGCTGTACTATCCAGTTTTGGGCCTCTGGTATCTAAAAAAAAAGCAGTTTGAGTGTGTCGCTCACTGTTCAGCCGCAAATATCTCTATTTAAAAAAGTGTGGTATACCCCAGTAAACAATAACTGTGGTTTTGCCATCCCACGGTAAAAAATCTCTATTATTCAGCTTTTTGTAGTTTTTTCCGTAAAGAAAAACAGTAGTGTCTCCTGACTGTTGTGACACAAAAATATATCTGTTGAAAATAGTCTTGTGTAGGCCCGACATCCCAGTGTGGTTTCGCAGTTCCACGGGTCAAATCGCTGTACTATCCAGTTTTGGGCCTTTGGTATCTAAAAAATAAGCAGTTTGAATGTGTCGCTCACTGTTCAGCCACAAATATCTCTATTTAAAAAAGTGTGGTATACCCCAGTAAACAATAACTGTGGTTTTGCCATCCCACGGTAAAAAATCTCTATTATTCAGGTTTTGGTATTTTTTTCTGTAAAGAAAAACAGTAGTGTCTCCTGACTGTTGTGACACAAAAATATATCTGTTGAAAATAGTCTTGTGTAGGCCCGACATCCCAGTGTGGTTTCGCAGTTCCACGGGTCAAATCGCTGTACTATCCAGTTTTGGGCCTTTGGTATCTAAAAAAAAAGCAGTTTGAGTGTGTCGCTCACTGTTCAGCCGCAAATATCTCTATTTAAAAAAGTGTGGTATACCCCAGTAAACAATAACTGTGGTTTTGCCATCCCACGGTAAAAAATCTCTATTATTCAGGTTTTGGTAGTTTTTTCGGTAAAGAAAAACAGTAGTGTCTCCTGACTGTTGTGACACAAAAATATATCTGTTGAAAATAGTCTTGTGTAGGCCCGACATCCCAGTGTGGTTTCGCAGTTCCACGGGTCAAATCGCTGTACTATCCAGTTTTGGGCCTCTGGTATCTAAAAAAAAAGCAGCTTGAGTGTGTCGCTCACTGTTCAGCCGCAAATATCTCTATTTAAAAAAGTGTGGTATACCCCAGTAAACAATAACTGTGGTTTTGCCATCCCACGGTAAAAAATCTCTATTATTCAGCTTTTTGTAGTTTTTTCCGTAAAGAAAAACAGTAGTGTCTCCTGACTGTTGTGACACAAAAATATATTTGTTGAAAATAGTCTTGTGTAGGCCCGACATCCCAGTGTGGTTTCGCAGTTCCACGGGTCAAATCGCTGTACTATCCAGTTTTGGGCCTTTGGTATCTAAAAAAAAAGCAGTTTGAGTGTGTCGCTCACTCTTCAGCCGCAAATATCTCTATTTAAAAAAGTGTGGTATACCCCAGTAAACAATAACTGTGGTTTTGCCATCCCACGGTAAAAAAATCTCTATTTTTCAGCTTTTGGTAGTTTTTTCCGTAAAGAAAAACATTAGTGTCTCCTAATTGTAGTGACACAAAAATATATCTGTTGAAAATAGTCTTGTGTAGGCCCGACATACCAGTGTGGTTTCGCAGTTCCACGGGTCAAATCGCTGTACTATCCAGTTTTGGGCCTTTGGTATCTAAAAAGAAAGCAGTTTGAGTGTGTCGCTCACTGTTCAGCCGCAAATATCTCTATTTAAAAAAGTGTGGTATACCTCAGTAAACAATAACTGTGGTTTTGCCATCCCACGGTAAAAAATATCTATTATTCAGCTTTTGGTAGTTTTTTCCGTAAAGACAAACAGTAGTGTCTCCTGACCGTTGTGACACAAAATTATATCTGTTAAAAATAGTCTTGTGTAGGCCCGACATCCCAGTGTGATTTCGCTGTTCCCCAGGTCAAATCGCTGTACTATCTAGTTTTGGGCCTTTGGTATCTAAAAAAAAAAGCAGTTTGAGTGTGTCGCTCACTGTTCAGCTGCAAATATCTCTATTTAAAAAAGTGTGGTATACCCCAGTAAATAATAACTATGGTTTTGCCATCCCACGGTAAAAAATCTCTATTATTCAGCTTTTTGTAGTTTTTTCCGTAAAGAAAAACAGTAGTGTCTCCTGACTGTTGTGACACAAAAATATATCTGTTGAAAATAGTCTTGTGTAGGCCCGACATCCCAGTGTGGTTTCACAGTTCCACGGGTCAAATCGCTGTACTATCCAGTTTTGGGCCTTTGGTATCTAAAAAGAAAGCAGTTTGAGTGTGTCGCTTACTGTTCAGCCGCAAATATCTCTATTTAAAAAAGTGTGGTATACCTCAGTAAACAATAACTGTGGTTTTGCCATCCCACGGTAAAAAATATCTATTATTCAGCTTTTGGTAGTTTTTTCCGTAAAGACAAACAGTAGTGTCTCCTGACCGTTGTGACACAAAATTATATCTGTTAAAAATAGTCTTGTGTAGGCCCGACATCCCAGTGTGGTTTCGCTGTTCCCCAGGTCAAATCGCTGTACTATCTAGTTTTGGGCCTTTGGTATCTAAAAAAAAAGCAGTTTGAGTGTGTCGCTCACTGTTCAGCCGCAAATATCTCTATTTAAAAAAGTGTGGTATACCCCAGTAAATAATAACTATGGTTTTGCCATCCCTCGGTAAAAAATCTCTATTATTCAGCTTTTTGTAGTTTTTTCCGTAAAGAAAAACAGTAGTGTCTCCTGACTGTTGTGACACAAAAATATATCTGTTGAAAATAGTCTTGTGTAGGCCCGACATCCCAGTGTGGTTTCACAGTTCCACGGGTCAAATCGCTGTACTATCCAGTTTTGGGCCTTTGGTATCTAAAAAGAAAGCAGTTTGAGTGTGTCGCTCACTGTTCAGCCGCAAATATCTCTATTTAAAAAAGTGTGGTATACCTCAGTAAACAATAACTGTGGTTTTGCCATCCCACGGTAAAAAATATCTATTATTCAGCTTTTGGTAGTTTTTTCCGTAAAGACAAACAGTAGTGTCTCCTGACCGTTGTGACACAAAATTATATCTGTTAAAAATAGTCTTGTGTAGGCCCGACATCCCAGTGTGGTTTCGCTGTTCCCCAGGTCAAATCGCTGTACTATCTAGTTTTGGGCCTTTGGTATCTAAAAAAAAAGCAGTTTGAGTGTGTCGCTCACTGTTCAGCCGCAAATATCTCTATTTAAAAAAGTGTGGTATACCCCAGTAAATAATAACTATGGTTTTGCCATCCCACGGTAAAAAATCTCTATTATTCAGCTTTTTGTAGTTTTTTCCGTAAAGAAAAACAGTAGTGTCTCCTGACTGTTGTGACACAAAAATATATCTGTTGAAAATAGTCTTGTGTAGGCCCGACATCCCAGTGTGGTTTCACAGTTCCACGGGTCAAATCGCTGTACTATCCAGTTTTGGGCCTTTCGTATCTAAAAAAAAAGCAGTTTGAGTGTGTCGCTCACTGTTCAGCCGCAAATATCTCTATTTAAAAAAGTGTGGTATGCCCCAGTAAACAATAACTGTGGTTTTGCCATCCCACGGTAAAAAATCTCTATTATTCAGCTTTTGGTAGTTTTTTCCGTAAAGAAAAACAGTAGTGTCTCCTGACTGTTGTGACACAAAAATATATCTGTTGAAAATAGTCTTGTGTAGGCCCGACATCCCAGTGTGGTTTCGCAGTTCCACGGGTCAAATCGCTGTACTATCCAGTTTTGGGCCTCTGGTATCTAAAAAAAAAGCAGTTTGAGTGTGTCGCTCACTGTTCAGCCGCAAATATCTCTATTTAAAAAAGTGTGGTATACCCCAGTAAACAATAACTGTGGTTTTGCCATCCCACGGTAAAAAAATCTCTATTATTCAGCTTTTTGTAGTTTTTTCCGTAAAGAAAAACAGTAGTGTCTCCTGACTGTTGTGACACAAAAATATATCTGTTGAAAATAGTCTTGTGTAGGCCCGACATCCCAGTGTTGTTTCGCAGTTCCACGGGTCAAATCGCTGTACTATCCAGTTTTGGGCCTTTGGTATCTAAAAAAAAAGCAGTTTGAGTGTGTCGCTCACTCTTCAGCCGCAAATATCTCTATTTAAAAAAGTGTGGTATACCCCAGTAAACAATAACTGTGGTTTTGCCATCCCACGGTAAAAAAATCTCTATTATTCAGCTTTTGGTAGTTTTTTCCGTAAAGAAAAACATTAGTGTCTCCTAACTGTACTGACACAAAAATATATCTGTTGAAAATAGTCTTGTGTAGGCCCGACATCCCAGTGTGGTTTCGCAGTTCCACGGGTCAAATCGCTGTACTATCCAGTTTTGGGCCTTTGGTATCTAAAAAGAAAGCAGTTTGAGTGTGTCGCTCACTGTTCAGCCGCAAATATCTCTATTTAAAAAAGTGTGGTATACCCCAGTAAACAATAACTGTGGTTTTGCCATCCCACGGTAAAAAATATCTATTATTCAGCTTTTTGTAGTTTTTTCCGTAAAGACAAACAGTAGTGTCTCCTGACCGTTGTGACACAAAAATATATCTGTTGAAAACAGTCTTGTGTAGGCCCGACATCCCAGTGTGGTTTCGCTGTTCCCCAGGTCAAATCGCTGTACTATCCAGTTTTGGGCCTTTGGTATCTAAAAAAAAAGCAGTTTGAGTGTGTCGCTCACTGTTCAGCCGCAGATATCTCTATTTAAAAAAGTGTGGTATACCCCAGTAAACAATAACTGTGGTTTTGCCATCCCACGGTAAAAAATCTCTATTATTCAGCTTTTGGTAGTTTTTTCCGTAAAGAAAAACAGTAGTGTCTCCTGACTGTTGTGACACAAAAATATATCTGTTGAAAATAGTCTTGTGTAGGCCCGACATCCCAGTGTGGTTTCGCAGTTCCACGGGTCAAATTGCTGTACTATCTAGTTTTGGGCCTTTGGTATCTAAAAAAAAAGCAGTTTGAGTGTGTCGCTCACTGTTCAGCTGCAAATATCTCTATTTAAAAAAGTGTGGTATACCCCAGTAAATAATAAATATGGTTTTGCCATCCCACGGTAAAAAATCTCTATTATTCAGGTTTTGGTAGTTTTTTCTGTAAAGAAAAACAGTAGTGTCTCCTGACTGTTGTGACACAAAAATATATCTGTTGAAAATAGTCTTGTGTAGGCCCGACATCCCAGTGTGGTTTCGCAGTTTCACAGGTCAAATCGCTGTACTATCCAGTTTTGGGCCTTTGGTATCTAAAAAAAAAAGCAGTTTGAGTGTGTTGCTCACTGTTCAGCCGCAAATATCTCTATTTAAAAAAGTGTGGTATACCCCAGTAAACAATAACTGTGGTTTTGCCATCCCACGGTAAAAAACTCTCTATTATTCAGCTTTTGATAGTTTTTTCCGTAAAGAAAAACAGTAGTGTCTCCTGATTGTTGTGACACAAAAATATATCTGTTGAAAATAGTCTTGTGTAGGCCCGACATCACAGTGTGGTTTCGCAGTTCCACGGGTCAAATCGCTGTACTATCCAGTTTTGGGTCTTTGGTATCTAAAAAAAAAGCAGTTTGAGTGTGTCGCTCACTGTTCAGCCGCAAATATCTCTATTTAAAAAAGTGTGGTATACCCCACTAAACAATAACTGTGGTGTTGCCATCCCACGGTAAAAAATCTCTATTATTCAGCTTTTGGTATTTTTTTCCGTAAAGAAAAACAGTAGTGTCTCCTGACTATTGTGACACAAAAATATATCTGTTGAAAATAGACTTGTGTAGGCCCGACATCCCAGTGTGGTTTCGCAGTTCCACGGGTCAAATCGCTGTACTATCCTGTTTTGTGCCTTTGGTATCTAAAAAAAAAGCAGTTTGAGTGTGTCGCTCACTGTTCAGCCGCAAATATCTCTATTTAAAAAAGTGTGGTATACCCCAGTAAACAATAACTGTGGTTTTGCCATCCCACGGTAAAAAATATCTATTATTCAGCTTTTGGTAGTTTTTTCCGTAAAGAAAAACAGTAGTGTCTCCTGACTGTTGTGACACAAAAATATATCTGTTGAAAATAGTCTTGTGTAGGCCCGACATCCCAGTGTGGTTTCGCAGTTCCACGGGTCAAATCGCTGTACTATCCAGTTTTGGGCCTCTGGTATCTAAAAAAAAAGCAGTTTGAGTGTGTCGCTCACTGTTCAGCCGCAAATATCTCTATTTAAAAAAGTGTGGTATACCCCAGTAAACAATAACTGTGGTTTTGCCATCCCACGGTAAAAAATCTCTATTATTCAGCTTTTTGTAGTTTTTTCCGTAAAGAAAAACAGTAGTGTCTCCTGACTGTTGTGACACAAAAATATATCTGTTGAAAATAGTCTTGTGTAGGCCCGACATCCCAGTGTTGTTTCGCAGTTCCACGGGTCAAATCGCTGTACTATCCAGTTTTGGGCCTTTGGTATCTAAAAAAAAATCAGTTTGAGTGTGTCGCTCACTCTTCAGCCGCAAATATCTCTATTTAAAAAAGTGTGGTATACCCCAGTAAACAATAACTGTGGTTTTGCCATCCCACGGTAAAAAAATCTCTATTATTCAGCTTTTGTTAGTTTTTTCCGTAAAGAAAAACATTAGTGTCTCCTAACTGTAGTGACACAAAAATATATCTGTTGAAAATAGTCTTGTGTAGGCCCGACATCCCAGTGTGGTTTCGCAGTTCCACGGGTCAAATCGCTGTACTATCCAGTTTTGGGCCTTTGGTATCTAAAAAGAAAGCAGTTTGAGTGTGTCGCTCACTGTTCAGCCGCAAATATCTCTATTTAAAAAAGTGTGGTATACCCCAGTAAACAATAACTGTGGTTTTGCCATCCCACGGTAAAAAATATCTATTATTCAGCTTTTGGTAGTTTTTTCCGTAAAGACAAACAGTAGTGTCTCCTGACCGTTGTGACACAAAAATATATCTGTTGAAAACAGTCTTGTGTAGGCCCGACATCCCAGTGTGGTTTCGCTGTTCCCCAGGTCAAATCGCTGTACTATCCAGTTTTGGGCCTTTGGTATCTAAAAAAAAAGCAGTTTGAGTGTGTCGCTCACTGTTCAGCCGCAGATATCTCTATTTAAAAAAGTGTGGTATACCCCAGTAAACAATAACTGTGGTTTTGCCATCCCACGGTAAAAAATCTCTATTATTCAGCTTTTGGTAGTTTTTTCCGTAAAGAAAAACAGTAGTGTCTCCTGACTGTTGTGACACAAAAATATATCTGTTGAAAATAGTCTTGTGTAGGCCCGACATCCCAGTGTGGTTTCGCAGTTCCACGGGTCAAATTGCTGTACTATCTAGTTTTGGGCCTTTAGTATCTAAAAAAAAAGCAGTTTGAGTGTGTCGCTCACTGTTCAGCTGCAAATATCTCTATTTAAAAAAGTGTGGTATACCCCAGTAAATAATAAATATGGTTTTGCCATCCCACGGTAAAAAATCTCTATTATTCAGGTTTTGGTAGTTTTTTCTGTAAAGAAAAACAGTAGTGTCTCCTGACTGTTGTGACACAAAAATATATCTGTTGAAAATAGTCTTGTGTAGGCCCGACATCCCAGTGTGGTTTCGCAGTTTCACAGGTCAAATCGCTGTACTATCCAGTTTTGGGCCTTTGGTATCTAAAAAAAAAGCAGTTTGAGTGTGTTGCTCACTGTTCAGCCGCAAATATCTCTATTTAAAAAAGTGTGGTATACCCCAGTAAACAATAACTGTGGTTTTGCCATCCCACGGTAAAAAACTCTCTATTATTCAGCTTTTGATAGTTTTTTCCGTAAAGAAAAACAGTAGTGTCTCCTGACTGTTGTGACACAAAAATATATCTGTTGAAAATAGTCTTGTGTAGGCCCGACATCACAGTGTGGTTTCGCAGTTCCACGGGTCAAATCGCTGTACTATCCAGTTTTGGGTCTTTGGTATCTAAAAAAAAAGCAGTTTGAGTGTGTCGCTCACTGTTCAGCCGCAAATATCTCTATTTAAAAAAGTGTGGTATACCCCAGTAAACAATAACTGTGGTGTTGCCATCCCACGGTAAAAAATCTCTATTATTCAGCTTTTGGTATTTTTTTCCGTAAAGAAAAACAGTAGTGTCTCCTGACTATTGTGACACAAAAATATATCTGTTGAAAATAGACTTGTGTAGGCCCGACATCCCAGTGTGGTTTCGCAGTTCCACGGGTCAAATCGCTGTACTATCCTGCTTTGGGCGTTTGGTATCTAAAAAAAAAGCAGTTTGAGTGTGTCGCTCACTGTTCAGCCGCAAATATCTCTATTTAAAAAAGTGTGGTATACCCCAGTAAACAATAACTGTGGTTTTGCCATCCCACGGTAAAAAATATCTATTATTCAGCTTTTGGTAGTTTTTTCCGTAAAGACAAACAGTAGTGTCTCCTGACCATTGTGACACAAAAATATATCTGTTGAAAATAGTCTTGTGTAGGCCCGACATCCCAGTGTGGTTTCGCTGTTCCCCAGGTCAAATCGCTGTACTATCCAGTTTTGGGCCTTTGGTATCTAAAAAAAAAGCAGTTTGAGTGTGTCGCTCACTGTTCAGCCGCAGATATCTCTATTTAAAAAAGTGTGGTATACCCCAGTAAACAATAACTGTGGTTTTGCCATCCCACGGTAAAAAATCTCTATTATTCAGCTTTTGGTAGCTTTTTCCGTAAAGAAAAACAGTAGTGTCTCCTGACTGTTGTGACGCAAAAATATATCTGTTGAAAATAGTCTTGTGTAGGCCCGACATCCCAGTGTGGTTTCGCAGTTCCACGGGTCAAATCGCTGTACTATCTAGTTTTGGGCCTTTGGTATCTAAAAAAAAAGCAGTTTGAGTGTGTCGCTCACTGTTCAGTCGCAAATATCTCTATTTAAAAAAGTGTGGTATACCCCAGTAAATAATAACTATGGTTTTGCCATCCCACGGTAAAAAATCTCTATTATTCAGGTTTTGGTAGTTTTTTCTGTAAAGAAAAACAGTAGTGTCTCCTGACTGTTGTGACACAAAAATATATCTGTTGAAAATAGTCTTGTGTAGGCCCGACATCCCAGTGTGGTTTCGCAGTTCCACAGGTCAAATCGCTGTACTATCCAGTTTTGGGCCTTTGGTATCTAAAAAAAAAGCAGTTTGAGTGTGTCGCTCACTGTTCAGCCGCAAATATCTCTATTTAAAAAAGTGTGGTATACCCCAGTAAACAATAACTGTGGTTTTGCCATCCCACGGTAAAAAACTCTCTATTATTCAGCTTTTGATAGTTTTTTCCGTAAAGAAACACAGTAGTGTCTCCTGACGTGACACAAAAATATATCTGTTGAAAATAGTCTTGTGTAGGCCCGACATCACAGTGTGGTTTCGCAGTTCCACGGGTCAAATCGCTGTACTATCCAGTTTTGGGTCTTTGGTATCTAAAAAAAAAGCAGTTTGAGTGTGTCGCTCACTGTTCAGCCGCAAATATCTCTATTTAAAAAAGTGTGGTATACCCCAGTAAACAATAACTGTGGTTTTGCCATCCCACTGTAAAAAATCTCTATTATTCAGCTTTTGGTAGTTTTTTCCATAAAGAAAAACAGTAGTGTCTCCTGACTATTGTGACACAAAAATATATCTGTTGAAAATAGTCTTGTGTAGGCCAGACATCCCAGTGTGGTTTCGCAGTTCCACGGGTCAAATCGCTGTACTATCCTGTTTTGGGCCTTTGGTATCTAAAAAAAAAGCAGTTTGAGTGTGTCGCTCACTGTTCAGCCGCAAATATCTCTATTTAAAAAAGTGTGGTATACCCCAGTAAACAATAACTGTGGTTTTGCCATCCCACGGTAAAAAATCTCTATTATTCAGCTTTTGGTAGTTTTTTGCGTAAAGAAAAACAGTAGTGTCTCCAGACTGTTGTGACACAAAAATATATCTGTTGAAAATAGTCTTGTGTAGGCCCGACATCCCAGTGTGGTTTCGCAGTTCCACAGGTCAAATCGCTGTACTATCCAGTTTTGGGCCTTTGGTATCTAAAAAAAAAGCAGTTTGAGTGTGTCGCTCACTGTTCAGCCGCAAATATCTCTATTTAAAAAAGTGTGGTATACCCCAGTAAACAATAACTGTGGTTTTGCCATCCCACTGTAAAAAATCTCTATTATTCAGGTTTTGGTAGTTTTTTCCGTAAAGAAAAACAGTAGTGTCTCCTGACTGTTGTGACACAAAAATATATCTGTTGAAAATAGTCTTGTGTAGGCCCGACATCCCAGTGTGGTTTCGCAGTTCCACGGGTCAAATCGCTGTACTATCCAGTTTTGGGCCTCTGGTATCTAAAAAAAAAGCAGTTTGAGTGTGTCGCTCACTGTTCAGCCGCAAATATCTCTATTTAAAAAAGTGTGGTATACCCCAGTAAACAATAACTGTAGTTTTGCCATCCCACTGTAAAAAATCTCTATTATTCAGCTTTTGGTAGTTTTTTCCATAAAGAAAAACAGTAGTGTCTCCTGACTATTGTGACACAAAAACATATCTGTTGAAAATAGTCTTGTGTAGGCCAGACATCCCAGTGTGGTTTCGCAGTTCCACGGGTCAAATCGCTGTACTATCCTATTTTGGGCCTTTGGTATCTAAAAAAAAAGCAGTTTGAGTGTGTCGCTCACTGTTCAGCCGCAAATATCTCTATTTAAAAAAGTGTGGTATACCCCAGTAAACAATAACTGTGGTTTTGCCATCCCACGGTAAAAAATATCTATTATTCAGCTTTTGGTAGTTTTTTGCGTAAAGACAAACAGTAGTGTCTCCTGACCGTTGTGACACAAAAATATATCTGTTGAAAATAGTCTTGTGTAGGCCCGACATCCCAGTGTGGTTTCGCTGTTCCCCAGGTCAAATCGCTGTACTATCCAGTTTTGGGCCTTTGGTATCTTAAAAAAAAAGCAGTTTGAGTGTGTCGCTCACTGTTCAGCCGCAGATATCTCTATTTAAAAAAGTGTGGTATACCCCAGTAAACAATAACTGTGGTTTTGCCATCCCACGGTAAAAAATCTCTATTATTCAGCTTTTGGTAGTTTTTTCCGTAAAGAAAAACAGTAGTGTCTCCTGACTGTTGTGACACAAAAATATATCTGTTGAAAATAGTCTTGTGTAGGCCCGACATCCCAGTGTGGTTTCGCAGTTCCACGGGTCAAATCGCTGTACTATCTAGTTTTGGGCCTTTGGTATCTAAAAAAAAAGGAGTTTGAGTGTGTCGCTCACTGTTCAGCCGCAAATATCTCTATTTAAAAAAGTGTGGTATACCCCAGTAAATAATAACTATGGTTTTGCCATCCCACGGTAAAAAATCTCTATTATTCAGGTTTTGGTAGTTTTTTCTGTAAAGAAAAACAGTAGTGTCTCCTGACTGTTGTGACACAAAAATATATCTGTTGAAAATAGTCTTGTGTAGGCCCGACATCCCAGTGTGGTTTCGCAGTTCCACAGGTCAAATCGCTGTACTATCCAGTTTTGGGCCTTTGGTATCTAAAAAAAAAGCAGTTTGAGTGTGTTGCTCACTGTTCAGCCGCAAATATCTCTATTTAAAAAAGTGTGGTATACCCCAGTAAACAATAACTGTGGTTTTGCCATCCCACGGTAAAAAACTCTCTATTATTCAGCTTTTGATAGTTTTTTCCGTAAAGAAAAACAGTAGTGTCTCCTGACTGTTGTGACACAAAAATATATCTGTTGAAAATAGTCTTGTGTATGCCCGACATCACAGTGTGGTTTCGCAGTTCCACGGGTCAAATCGATGTACTATCCAGTTTTGGGTCTTTGGTATCTAAAAAAAAAGCAGTTTGAGTGTGTCGCTCACTGTTCAGCCGCAAATATCTCTATTTAAAAAAGTGTGGTATACCCCAGTAAACAATAACTGTGGTTTTGCCATCCCACTGTAAAAATCTCTATTATTCAGCTTTTGGTAGTTTTTTCCATAAAGAAAAACAGTAGTGTCTCCTGACTGTTGTGACACAAAAATATATCTGTTGAAAATAGTCTTGTGTAGGCCCGACATCCCAGTGTGGTTTCGCAGTTCCACGGGTCAAATCGCTGTACTATCCAGTTTTGGGCCTCTGGTATCTAAAAAAAAAGCAGTTTGAGTGTGTCGCTCACTGTTCAGCCGCAAATATCTCTATTTAAAAAAGTGTGGTATACCCCAGTAAATAATAACTATGGTTTTGCCATCCCACGGTAAAAAATCTCTATTATTCAGGTTTTGGTAGTTTTTTCTGTAAAGAAAAACAGTAGTGTCTCCTGACTGTTGTGACACAAAAATATATCTGTTGAAAATAGTCTTGTGTAGGCCCGACATCCCAGTGTGGTTTCGCAGTTCCACAGGTCAAATCGCTGTACTATCCAGTTTTGGGCCTTTGGTATCTAAAAAAAAAGCAGTTTGAGTGTGTCGCTCACTGTTCAGCCGCAAATATCTCTATTTAAAAAAGTGTGGTATACCCCAGTAAACAATAACTGTGGTTTTGCCATCCCACGGTAAAAAACTCTCTATTATTCAGCTTTTGATAGTTTTTTCCGTAAAGAAACACAGTAGTGTCTCCTGACGTGACACAAAAATATATCTGTTGAAAATAGTCTTGTGTAGGCCCGACATCACAGTGTGGTTTCGCAGTTCCACGGGTCAAATCGCTGTACTATCCAGTTTTGGGTCTTTGGTATCTAAAAAAAAAGCAGTTTGAGTGTGTCGCTCACTGTTCAGCCGCAAATATCTCTATTTAAAAAAGTGTGGTATACCCCAGTAAACAATAACTGTGGTTTTGCCATCCCACTGTAAAAAATCTCTATTATTCAGCTTTTGGTAGTTTTTTCCATAAAGAAAAACAGTAGTGTCTCCTGACTATTGTGACACAAAAATATATCTGTTGAAAATAGTCTTGTGTAGGCCAGACATCCCAGTGTGGTTTCGCAGTTCCACGGGTCAAATCGCTGTACTATCCTGTTTTGGGCCTTTGGTATCTAAAAAAAAAGCAGTTTGAGTGTGTCGCTCACTGTTCAGCCGCAAATATCTCTATTTAAAAAAGTGTGGTATACCCCAGTAAACAATAACTGTGGTTTTGCCATCCCACGGTAAAAAATCTCTATTATTCAGATTTTGGTAGTTTTTTGCGTAAAGAAAAACAGTAGTGTCTCCAGACTGTTGTGACACAAAAATATATCTGTTGAAAATAGTCTTGTGTAGGCCCGACATCCCAGTGTGGTTTCGCAGTTCCACAGGTCAAATCGCTGTACTATCCAGTTTTGGGCCTTTGGTATCTAAAAAAAAAGCAGTTTGAGTGTGTCGCTCACTGTTCAGCCGCAAATATCTCTATTTAAAAAAGTGTGGTATACCCCAGTAAACAATAACTGTGGTTTTGCCATCCCACTGTAAAAAATCTCTATTATTCAGGTTTTGGTAGTTTTTTCCGTAAAGAAAAACAGTAGTGTCTCCTGACTGTTGTGACACAAAAATATATCTGTTGAAAATAGTCTTGTGTAGGCCCGACATCCCAGTGTGGTTTCGCAGTTCCACGGGTCAAATCGCTGTACTATCCAGTTTTGGGCCTCTGGTATCTAAAAAAAAAGCAGTTTGAGTGTGTCGCTCACTGTTCAGCCGCAAATATCTCTATTTAAAAAAGTGTGGTATACCCCAGTAAACAATAACTGTAGTTTTGCCATCCCACTGTAAAAAATCTCTATTATTCAGCTTTTGGTAGTTTTTTCCATAAAGAAAAACAGTAGTGTCTCCTGACTATTGTGACACAAAAACATATCTGTTGAAAATAGTCTTGTGTAGGCCAGACATCCCAGTGTGGTTTCGCAGTTCCACGGGTCAAATCGCTGTACTATCCTATTTTGGGCCTTTGGTATCTAAAAAAAAAGCAGTTTGAGTGTGTCGCTCACTGTTCAGCCGCAAATATCTCTATTTAAAAAAGTGTGGTATACCCCAGTAAACAATAACTGTGGTTTTGCCATCCCACGGTAAAAAATATCTATTATTCAGCTTTTGGTAGTTTTTTGCGTAAAGACAAACAGTAGTGTCTCCTGACCGTTGTGACACAAAAATATATCTGTTGAAAATAGTCTTGTGTAGGCCCGACATCCCAGTGTGGTTTCGCTGTTCCCCAGGTCAAATCGCTGTACTATCCAGTTTTGGGCCTTTGGTATCTTAAAAAAAAAGCAGTTTGAGTGTGTCGCTCACTGTTCAGCCGCAGATATCTCTATTTAAAAAAGTGTGGTATACCCCAGTAAACAATAACTGTGGTTTTGCCATCCCACGGTAAAAAATCTCTATTATTCAGCTTTTGGTAGTTTTTTCCGTAAAGAAAAACAGTAGTGTCTCCTGACTGTTGTGACACAAAAATATATCTGTTGAAAATAGTCTTGTGTAGGCCCGACATCCCAGTGTGGTTTCGCAGTTCCACGGGTCAAATCGCTGTACTATCTAGTTTTGGGCCTTTGGTATCTAAAAAAAAAGGAGTTTGAGTGTGTCGCTCACTGTTCAGCCGCAAATATCTCTATTTAAAAAAGTGTGGTATACCCCAGTAAATAATAACTATGGTTTTGCCATCCCACGGTAAAAAATCTCTATTATTCAGGTTTTGGTAGTTTTTTCTGTAAAGAAAAACAGTAGTGTCTCCTGACTGTTGTGACACAAAAATATATCTGTTGAAAATAGTCTTGTGTAGGCCCGACATCCCAGTGTGGTTTCGCAGTTCCACAGGTCAAATCGCTGTACTATCCAGTTTTGGGCCTTTGGTATCTAAAAAAAAAGCAGTTTGAGTGTGTTGCTCACTGTTCAGCCGCAAATATCTCTATTTAAAAAAGTGTGGTATACCCCAGTAAACAATAACTGTGGTTTTGCCATCCCACGGTAAAAAACTCTCTATTATTCAGCTTTTGATAGTTTTTTCCGTAAAGAAAAACAGTAGTGTCTCCTGACTGTTGTGACACAAAAATATATCTGTTGAAAATAGTCTTGTGTATGCCCGACATCACAGTGTGGTTTCGCAGTTCCACGGGTCAAATCGATGTACTATCCAGTTTTGGGTCTTTGGTATCTAAAAAAAAAGCAGTTTGAGTGTGTCGCTCACTGTTCAGCCGCAAATATCTCTATTTAAAAAAGTGTGGTATACCCCAGTAAACAATAACTGTGGTTTTGCCATCCCACTGTAAAAATCTCTATTATTCAGCTTTTGGTAGTTTTTTCCATAAAGAAAAACAGTAGTGTCTCCTGACTGTTGTGACACAAAAATATATCTGTTGAAAATAGTCTTGTGTAGGCCCGACATCCCAGTGTGGTTTCGCAGTTCCACGGGTCAAATCGCTGTACTATCCAGTTTTGGGCCTCTGGTATCTAAAAAAAAAGCAGTTTGAGTGTGTCGCTCACTGTTCAGCCGCAAATATCTCTATTTAAAAAAGTGTGGTATACCCCAGTAAACAATAACTGTGGTTTTGCCATCCCACTGTAAAAAATCTCTATTATTCAGGTTTTGGTAGTTTTTTCCGTAAAGATAAACAGTAGTGTCTCCTGACTGTTGTGACACAAAAATATATCTGTTGAAAATAGTCTTGTGTAGGCCCGACATCCCAGTGTGGTTTCGCAGTTCCACGGGTCAAATCGCTGTACTATCCAGTTTTGGGCCTTTGGTATCTAAAAAAAAAGCAGTTTGAGTGTGTCGCTCACTCTTCAGCCGCAAATATCTCTATTTAAAAAAGTGTGGTATACCCCAGTAAACAATAACTGTGGTTTTGCCATCCCTCGGTAAAAAAATCTCTATTATTCAGCTTTTGGTAGTTTTTTCCGTAAAGAAAAACATTAGTGTCTCCTAACTGTAGTGACACAAAAATATATCTGTTGAAAATAGTCTTGTGTAGGCCCGACATCCCAGTGTGGTTTCGCAGTTCCACAGGTCAAATCGCTGTACTATCCAGTTTTGGGCCTTTGGTATCTAAAAAAAAAGCAGTTTGAGTGTGTCGCTCACTGTTCAGCCGCAAATATCTCTATTTAAAAAAGTGTGGTATACCCCAGTAAACAATAACTGTGGTTTTGCCATCCCACGGTAAAAAACTCTCTATTATTCAGCTTTTGATAGTTTTTTCCGTAAAGAAAAACAGTAGTGTCTCCTGACTGTTGTGACACAAAAATATATCTGTTGAAAATAGTCTTGTGTAGGCCCGACATCACAGTGTGGTTTCGCAGTTCCACGGGTCAAATCGCTGTACTATCCAGTTTTGGGTCTTTGGTATCTAAAAAAAAAGCAGTTTGAGTGTGTCGCTCACTGTTCAGCCGCAAATATCTCTATTTAAAAAAGTGTGGTATACCCCAGTAAACAATAACTGTGGTGTTGCCATCCCACGGTAAAAAATCTCTATTATTCAGCTTTTGGTATTTTTTTCCGTAAAGAAAAACAGTAGTGTCTCCTGACTAGTGTTGAGCGATACCTTCCGATATCGGGAAATATCGGATCGGATTGGATCGGACCGATACCGAAAAAGTATCGGATATCGCCGATTCCGATACCGGAAACCAATGCAAGTCAATGGGACATAAATATCGGAATTAAAATAAACCCTTTCTTTCCTTGTAGGTTATTTCTACATGAAGGAAAACAACTAAGAATAATGTAGAATGTATTGGGGGAGGTGGGGGAGACAATAAAGGCATAGAGGTTTAGCCCAGTCAAATGGAATAGCAGGAATTACTATTTTTTTATTATGTTCTGAGTTACGGAAATATTAACTATGTTAAGTATTTTTATATTTTGTCAGATATTTATGTGTCACTACTTCCATGCTCTTCACCTTCTTTTTTACTTCTCCCACACTTTCTCCTTCATCATCCTCAGCATCTTTTTCATCCACTTCTTCTTCACCTTCTTCTTCTTCACCTTCTTCGTATTATTCTTTTTTTTACATTCTTCATATTCTACTTCTTCATCTTCTTCATATTCTTCTTCTTCATCATATTCTTATTTGTGACAGGCATTCCTGTAGTTGTTATCTATAAAAGGTTGGACATTACACCTTTCGTTCTGCCCGTCACAAAAGATTTACAACAGGATTTGTCCGCGTTCAGTTTGGCCTGCAGCAGCAGGTCTTTTCCAGGGGCACCACGAGGAGGAACGGACTCACCCCCATACACTGCTTAGTCATCTTCTGCTTATAATTTAGATATTATCTTTTGCTCTGATTTTTAGTCTTATGCTTAATGTTCTTCCGCTTTTTGTTCTGCAGCTTCTTGTATTTCTGCTTCTTGGTTTTCTGTCTCTTGTTCTTCTGTATCTTGGTGCTTGTCTTCTCTTCTTTGTCTTCTTGGTCAACTTCTTCAGGGTCATCTTCTTGGTCTTCTTCGGGGTGGTCTTCAGGGTCGTCGTCTTCGGGGGTCCTCGTCTTCGGGGTCCTCGTCTTCTTCGGGTTGGTCTTCTGGGTCCTCGTCTTCGGGGTCCTCGTCTTCTTCGGGGTGGTCTTCAGGGTCCTCGTCTTCTTCGGGGTGGTCTTCAGGGTCCTCGTCTTCTTCAGGGTGGTCTTTAGGGTCCTCGTCTTCAGGGTCATTGTCTTCGGGGTCCTCGTCTTCTTAGGGTTGGTCTTCAGGGTCCTCGTCTTCAGGGTCCTCGTCAGGGAGATCCAGAGTGATTACCAAGAACCATTTCAAAAAGCTTGAACTTGGAAATGTAGCAGAAGGTACAAGAAAGCTGAGGAACTACCGAGGACCAGCTGACGGTACTGGAACCCGGATGGGTAGCAGAAGGTACAAGAGCCAATGGAACTACCGAGGACCAGCTGATGTTACTGGAACTCGGTTACTAAGCAGGAGGTACCTGTGCCAGAAAGCACTACCAAGGACCAGCAGACGTTGGTGGAACTTGGATACCGAGAAGGAGGCACCTAATCCAAAGGCACTGCCGAGAACCAGCTGACGGTACTGGAACCCGGATGGGTAGCAGAAGGTACCCATGTAAAAAAAAGTTCAAGGCCGCGAGCCGGCCGCAGTTACCAAAACCCACAGTCCTACAGGGGGTGCTTGTCCTATTGGCACTATGGAACCAGCCTTCATTGCCAGATCCCGCAGCCCACATAGGAGTCACCTAAACTGCAGGCACCATAGAGTCGGCTAACCCGACCGCAACACGACAGGACAACGCATTGGAGGCAAAGTGACGTTGACACTACCCGGAAACAGCTGGCGTGCTGGAACCAGGCTGGGCAGGAGGGAGTACCCGTGCCAAAGACACTGCCGAGAACCAGCTGACGGTACTGGAACCCGGATGGGTAGCAGAAGATACAAGAGCAAATGGAACTACCGAGGACCAGCTGACGGTACTGGAACCCGGATGGGTAGCAGAAGGTACAAGAGCCAATGGAACTACCGAGGACCAGCTGATGTTACTGGAACTCGGTTACTAAGCAGGAGGTACCTGTGCCAGAAAGCACTACCAAGGACCAGCAGACGTTGGTGGAACTTGGATACCGAGAAGGAGGCACCTAATCCAAAGGCACTGCCGAGAACCAGCTGACGGTACTGGAACCCGGATGGGTAGCAGAAGGTACCCATGTAAAAAAAAGTTCAAGGCCGCGAGCCGGCCGCAGTTACCAAAACCCACAGTCCTACAGGGGGTGCTTGTCCTATTGGCACTATGGAACCAGCCTTCATTGCCAGATCCCGCAGCCCACATAGGAGTCACCTAAACTGCAGGCACCATAGAGTCGGCTAACCCGACCGCAACACGACAGGACAACGCATTGGAGGCAAAGTGACGTTGACACTACCCGGAAACAGCTGGCGTGCTGGAACCAGGCTGGGCAGGAGGGAGTACCCGTGCCAAAGACACTGCCGAGAACCAGCTGACGGTACTGGAACCCGGATGGGTAGCAGAAGATACAAGAGCAAATGGAACTACCGAGGACCAGCTGACGGTACTGGAACCCGGATGGGTAGCAGAAGGTACAAGAGCCAATGGAACTACCGAGGACCAGCTGATGTTACTGGAACTCGGTTACTAAGCAGGAGGTACCTGTGCCAGAAAGCACTACCAAGGACCAGCAGACGTTGGTGGAACTTGGATACCGAGAAGGAGGCACCTAATCCAAAGGCACTGCCGAGAACCAGCTGACGGTACTGGAACCCGGATGGGTAGCAGAAGGTACCCATGTAAAAAAAAGTTCAAGGCCGCGAGCCGGCCGCAGTTACCAAAACCCACAGTCCTACAGGGGGTGCTTGTCCTATTGGCACTATGGAACCAGCCTTCATTGCCAGATCCCGCAGCCCACATAGGAGTCACCTAAACTGCAGGCACCATAGAGTCGGCTAACCCGACCGCAACACGACAGGACAACGCATTGGAGGCAAAGTGACGTTGACACTACCCGGAAACAGCTGGCGTGCTGGAACCAGGCTGGGCAGGAGGGAGTACCCGTGCCAAAGACACTGCCGAGAACCAGCTGACGGTACTGGAACCCGGATGGGTAGCAGAAGATACAAGAGCAAATGGAACTACCGAGGACCAGCTGACGGTACTGGAACCCGGATGGGTAGCAGAAGGTACAAGAGCCAATGGAACTACCGAGGACCAGCTGATGTTACTGGAACTCGGTTACTAAGCAGGAGGTACCTGTGCCAGAAAGCACTACCAAGGACCAGCAGACGTTGGTGGAACTTGGATACCGAGAAGGAGGCACCTAATCCAAAGGCACTGCCGAGAACCAGCTGACGGTACTGGAACCCGGATGGGTAGCAGAAGGTACCCATGTAAGAAAAAGTTCAATGCCGCGAGCCGGCCGCAGTTACCAAAACCCACAGTCCTACAGGGGGTGCTTGTCCTATTGGCACTATGGAACCAGCCTTCATTGCCAGATCCTGCAGCCCACATAGGAGTCACCTAAACTGCAGGCACCATAGAGTCGGCTAACCCGACCGCAACACGACAGGACAACGCATTGGAGGCAAAGTGACGTTGACACTACCCGGAAACAGCTGGCGTGCTGGAACCAGGCTGGGCAGGAGGGAGTACCCGTGCCAAAGACACTGCCGAGAACCAGCTGACGGTACTGGAACCCGGATGGGTAGCAGAAGATACAAGAGCAAATGGAACTACCGAGGACCAGCTGACGGTACTGGAACCCGGATGGGTAGCAGAAGGTACAAGAGCCAATGGAACTACCGAGGACCAGCTGATGTTACTGGAACTCGGTTACTAAGCAGGAGGTACCTGTGCCAGAAAGCACTACCAAGGACCAGCAGACGTTGGTGGAACTTGGATACCGAGAAGGAGGCACCTAATCCAAAGGCACTGCCGAGAACCAGCTGACGGTACTGGAACCCGGATGGGTAGCAGAAGGTACCCATGTAAAAAAAAGTTCAAGGCCGCGAGCCGGCCGCAGTTACCAAAACCCACAGTCCTACAGGGGGTGCTTGTCCTATTGGCACTATGGAACCAGCCTTCATTGCCAGATCCCGCAGCCCACATAGGAGTCACCTAAACTGCAGGCACCATAGAGTCGGCTAACCCGACCGCAACACGACAGGACAACGCATTGGAGGCAAAGTGACGTTGACACTACCCGGAAACAGCTGGCGTGCTGGAACCAGGCTGGGCAGGAGGGAGTACCCGTGCCAAAGACACTGCCGAGAACCAGCTGACGGTACTGGAACCCGGATGGGTAGCAGAAGATACAAGAGCAAATGGAACTACCGAGGACCAGCTGACGGTACTGGAACCCGGATGGGTAGCAGAAGGTACAAGAGCCAATGGAACTGCCGAGAACCAGCTGGCGGTGCTGGAGCCCAGGGTAAATACTAAAAACAGAGGAGCCAGAGGTGTATTTGGAGGAGGTTTTAAATCCGTAGTACAGTGGATGTGGACAAAGCAGGAGAATTTGCCGGACACACAGCTGGGGATCAGCTGACGTTACTGAACCCCAATAACACTGGAGCAAGCGTTGACTGTGCAGACGGCACTTCTGAGCAGCAACTAGCGGTATTGGAGCCCAGGGTAAATACTAAAAACGGAGGAGCCAGAGGTGTAATTGGAGCAAGTTTTAAATAAGTAGCACAGTGAATATGGACAGAGCAGGAGAAATTGCCGTGAACACAGCAGGGGAACAGCTGACGTTACCGAACCCCAATAACACCGCAGCAAGTGTTGACTGTGCAGACGGCACTTCCGAGCGCCAACTGGCGGTGCTGGAGCCCAGGGATAAGAATGAAAACAGAGGAGCCAGAGGTGTAATTGGAGCAACTTTAAAATGTGTATTACAGTGGATGTGGACAAAGCAGGAGAAATTGCCGTCCGTACAGCAGGGGAACAGCTGACGTTACCGAACCCCAATAACACGGCAGCAAGTGTTGACTGTGCAGACAGCACTTCCGAGCGCCAACTGGCGGTGCTGGAGCCCAGGGATAAGAATAAAAATAGAGAGGAGCCAGAGGTGTAATTGGAGCAAGTTTTAAATAAGTAGCACAGTGAATATGGACAGAGCAGGAGAAATTGCCGTGAACACAGCAGGGGAACAGCTGACGTTACCGAACCCCAATAACACCGCAGCAAGTGTTGACTGTGCAGACGGCACTTCCGAGCGCCAACTGGCGGTGTTGGAGCCCAGGGATAAGAATGAAAACAGAGGAGCCAGAGGTGTAATTGGAGCAACTTTAAAATGTGTAGTACAGTGGATGTGGACAAAGCAGGAGAAATTGCCGTCCGCACAGCAGGGGAACAGCTGACGTTACTGAACCCCAATAACACGGCAGCAAGTGTTGACTGTGCAGATGGCACTTCCGTGCGCCAACTGGCGGTGTTGGAGCTCAGGGATAATACTGAAAACAGAGGAGCCAGAGGTGTAATTGGAGCAACTTTAAAATCTGTAGTAGTGAGAATGTGGACAGAGCAGGAGAAATTGCCATCCGCACAGCAGGGGAACAGCTGACGTTACTGAACCCCAATAACATGGTAGCAAGTGTTGACTGTGCAGACGGCACTTCCGAGCGCCAACTGGCGGTGTTGGAGCTCAGGGATAATACTGAAAACAGAGGAGCCAGAGGTGTATTTGGAGGAGGTTTTAAATCAGTAGTACAGTGGATGTGGACAGAGCAGGAGAAATTGCCGTCCGCACAGCAGGGGAACAGCTGACGTTACTGAACCCCAATAACACGGCAGCAAGTGTTGACTGTGCAGACGGCACTTCCGAGCGCCAACTGGCGGTGTTGGAGCTCAGGGATTACAGTTCAGGTGGTAGAAACATGAACAGAACAGGAGACCTGGATACTGTTGCCAACCAATTATTTATTCTGGAAGAGGACTGGCAAATTCATGAGAGATCCAGGCCTTGTTCATTTTGAGAAAAGTAAGCCGGTCAACGTTATCGGAGGATAGTCGCATGCGACGGTCTGTTAGTACACCACCTGCGGCACTAAAGACTCGTTCCGATAATACACTAGCAGCAGGGCAAGCTAGCACCTCCAGTGCATACTGACTAAGCTCTGGCCATGTATCCAGCTTACAGACCCAAAACTTGAAGGGAGAAGAGCCGTCTGGGAGTACACTAAGAGGGCAAGACATGTAGTCTGTCACCATCTGACGGAAACGTTGCCTCCTGCTGACTGGAGCCGTCTGTGATGGTGTAGACATTTGTGGCGGCAGGGACACAAAACTTTGCCACATTTCGGCCATACTGGTCTTGCCTTGTGCTGAGGCGCTGCTTCTGCTCCCTCTTTGTGCAGAGCTTCCTCCACTGCCTCGACGCACTGAGCTGCTTTGTAAAGCACTAGCAGCACTGCTCTCGGTTGGAATGGAGAACATGATGGAATGCACCAGTGCGTCTTGGTACTCCCGCATTTTACGCTCCCGGTTCAACGGTGTTATGAGGCTTTGTAAGTTGTCCCGGTAGCGAGGATCTAGGAGGGTGGACACCCAATAATCAGCCGTGTTGAGAATGTGGGCGATGCGGCGGTCGTTTCTCAGGCACTGCAGCATGAAATCAACCATGTGCTGCAGACTGCCAACTGGCCAAGAAACGCTGTCCCCTGCTTGAGGCGTGATCTCTGCCTGCTCTGCATCACCCCACCCTCGCTCTAGATACTGACTACTAGAGCATTGTGTACCTCCCTCCTCTGGACAGATGTCTTCCTCATCCATTGACTCCTCCTCATCCTCCTCACAAAGTGTCCCCTGCCTAGGCCTTTGTGAGGAACCACGTTGCGCAGACTGTAGAGAAGCAGATGGCATTTGTGACTCCTCATCCTCCACCTCTTCCAAAACCTCGTCCCTTAGTGCTTGCAGTGTTTTTTCAAGCAGGCAGATAAGGGGGATAGTCATGCTGACTAGTGCATCATCTGCACTCGCCATCCGCGTGGAATAATCGAAGGCACGCAAAACGTGGCAAATGTCCTTCATAGAGGCCCACTCAGTGGTGGTGAAGTGTGAACGGCGCGCACTGCGACTTGTTTGCGCCTGCTGCAGCTGGTACTCCATTACTGCTGCCTGCTGCTCACACAACCTCTCCAACATATATAACGTTGAATTCCACCTGGTGGGTAGGTCACATATGATGCGATGTTCCGGAAGACATAATCGGCGCTGCAGAGCTGCAATGCGTGATCTTGCATTGCTGGAACGCCGCAAGTGAGCGCACTCTATGCGGACCTTGTGAAGCAGTGCATCAAGATCCGGATAGTCCCTCAAAAAACTCTGCACGACCAAGTTGAGCACATGTGCCAGACATGGGATGTGAGTGAGGTTGCCTAGGCCCAGAGCTGCCACCAGATTTCGGCCATTGTCACACACTACCATGCCTGGCTGGAGATTCGCTGGCACAAACCACACGTCACTCTGCTGCTTGATGGCATTCCAGAGCTCCTGCGCTGTGTGGCTTCGATTCCCCAAAGAAATTAATTTTAATACGGCCTGTTGACGTTTGGCCACGGCTGTGCTCATATCGGTCATCATAACAGGTAACCGTTCACGGGTCGATGTGGAGGTAGACCGTGACGGCTCCTGCAGCGCTGATTCAGAGGAACTGGAGTATGAGGAGGAGTCAATGTGTACAGACTGGATTCCTGCAATCCTTGGAGTTGGCAGAACACGTACAGCGCCACTCTCAAGATCTGTACCCGGCTCCACAACATTTACCCAATGGGCAGTGAGGGAAAGGTATCGTCCCTGTCCATGCTTACTGGTCCACGCATCAGTGGTCAGGTGGACCTTGCTACTGACGGCGTTTTGTAGCGCATGTTTAATTTTTCCCTCCACATGACGTTGCAGGGCAGGGACGGCTTGCCTGCTGAAATAAAAGCGGCTGGGCACGTTGTATTGTGGGACTGCCAATGCCATAAAGTTACGGAATGTGTCAGTCTCCACCAGCCTGAATGATAGCATTTCAAGGGCCAGTAGTTTAGCAATGCCAGCATTCAGAGCCTGTGCTCGGGGGTGGTTTGCCGAGTATGGGCGCCTTTTCTCCCATGCCTGTGCTAACGATGGCTGTAGACTGGCCTGGGAGTGTGAGGATGACTGGGAAAGTGGTGCTGTGGGTGGAATTACACTGTGTCTCTGTACAACAGTGCCAGAGATTCTTCCATGGCGATCCTGTGAGGAAGCCGAACCAGCTGTGTGTGAGCTGGAGGAAGAGGCTACAACACGAGCTGAAGAGGTGGTAGGTGGCGCTGTAGGTTGGCCTAGGTCTTCAGTGTGTTTGTGTAACTCCACCACGTGCTTGGTCCGCACATGTTTCCACATATTTGTGGTATTGAGGTTGCTGACACTTTTCCCTCTTTTCACCTTCTGATTACACAGCTTGCATTTGACAAAGCAAATGTCATCTGCAACTGTGTCAAAAAAGGACCAGGCACTGCAAGTCTTAGGAGCGCCCGCTTTGGATTTTGGAAGAGCCATGCTCCTAATGGGTGCCGAAGTGGAGGCTACAGGCAACCAAGTCTGCCCCCTCCCTCTCCCTCCTTTTTGGGCCGTTCGGGGAATCTCTTCCTCAGAGCTGCTCCCACCACCTTCCTGTCCCTCACGCCATGATGGGTCAAGGACCTCATCATCTACACCACCCTCTTCAAACAACTGCTTCTCCTGGGTAGTCTCGACAGCACAGTACGCACCAGAAAGTGGCACCTGAGTCTCATCATCAGGTGCGTACTGAGGTGTGCTGCTGACCATAGGCACTGGCCCACCCGCCTCTTCAGATTCAGAGAGACAAAACGGTTGCGCATCACTGCATACTACCTCTTCTTCAAATTCTCGAATTCTGCTTGGCTGGCCCCCTCTTTCCAAGCCAAGAGATTCAGAGAACAGAAGTAGAGATGGCTCCTGTCCAGGGCTCTCTGACTGCCTGGGCAATTTGGCAGGTGGTGAAGAGACAGATGGGTGCTCTTCAGTGCTCAGGACCTGAGAGGATCTGGAACTAATTGAAGTCGATGTGACGCACCCCCTGGGCCATATTCTTTAGGGGAATATCCGGAGCCGGATCAGATGGGAGTTGTAGTCTTCCGAGTGGCTGTGACCCGGTCCGTGCCCAGGGTGTCAAGCTCAGAGTATGTGGCAGTCCTACAGATGTTATAAAGTTCTTAATGTCGACTACGCCACCCGTTGTATTGCGGTCACTATGGCCGCCGCTGCAGCAGGGTCCGCTGAGGCTGATGGTGTTGGTGCAGCTTTTGGTAGTATAACCCCCAACGGGTGGGGTATAGCCTCAGGGGGTCAGGTGCAGAGGATGGGGGTTGTGGTGGTGCAGCATAGATGTTAAGTGAAGACAGAGTCGGGTTGTGCAGTTTAAGGTATTTACTCACTGCTGATGTTCCGGTCACTCCAGCTTCAAGTGACCACCCGAGCCGTGCTGCGTCCACCAGGTCCTGGATTCAGCAAACCCCCAAACAAGTCCGGAGCGTGACCCTGAGCTCTCCTTCTGTCCTTTCCTCTGGCCGTCCCCACTAGTGATCCACCTAGGTCCAGCTCCCTCGGGCCTTCTGTTGGGAGACCCTTGGCCTTGGGTTCCCTGACCCTCCACGTGGTTTGCCTTCGGGGTGGATGTGGTGGGTGGCCGTGGCAGATCCTGCCCACGGCCTCCGGTCTCTGGCAAGGGTGTGCTTTTGCCCCCACCAGTTTGGGATCCGGTACCCTATTGCCGACTCTTCACCCGGGGATTGAATTTGGGTTCTCAGAGTCCTTTCTTTTTCCCTCTCTGGGTCTTTCCTTCTCTGCTCCACTCTCTCTCTGCAGGCTCATCTGGACCTCTGCTTCTTACTGACTCTGACAGACTGACCCTGATCTTTGATGGTGCCCACCTTATATACTCCCTCTATGTGTGAGCTCAGGTGACCAGCACCCAATGAGCTCCTATCTTTACCCAGGCTGCTCCCCCTATCTGCCCCTACACTACTTGGGATGTACCACCCCCCTCCCACTCCAGCCAGGAACAGACTCGGTCGTACCTGCACATTTCCAAGTGGGAGTACCGTTGGTCTGTTCCTCGGAAATGGGATGTGTGTAGTGCATGCAGCCTACCGAGCTCAGGTCCACACTCCATCCTTACCCGGGAGTGGAATATCACACCTCTGGGTTGAGGTGCAATACCCCTGTAGCAGCCGAATCCTCAGGGTGCTACATTCCCCCCTGGTAAATCACAGCACGTCCTCGGGCTGTAAGAACAAAACACCATAAAACATACAAATTTTTTTTTTTTTCATATAAACAACATAGTAAAAACATATAAAATATCATATATATATCAGAAAACTTTTCATACAAATAACATTCTCGTCGCCTCTGCTCCTCCTCCGGTCACTGTGCAACGTGTGACCGGGTAAAGTGCGACAGTCTTCGGAACTCGTGGCTTTCCTATAAAACCGGTAGGGGGCGCTTTAGGACGCGCAACTATTTACAAGGGATATGGCCGCTCTCAGTCCTCGGCCAGGTATTAGGGAGGAATGACCGCTCTCAGTCCTCGGTCAGTGGGATTTAAGGGATAAACGGGTAAACAGTTCACACTTGCTGGTCCCAACGGGGACTATATTATCAGCAGTTCACTCTGCCCCGACGGGCAACTATATACAGCTTGTACTCTGCTGTACTTAACGACGGCGTCCTCCTGCTCTTTCTTTGTGGTTACCTTTAGCTTCAGACCCGTCCGGGTCCTCTTGTTCTTCCTCCTCACACCGCAGCTCTTCCTCCGTCAGGCGATGCACATGGAGGGCGTAGGGTCCTTTGGCACACTTGTGCCAGGTGAAGGTGACCTCGTCCCCGATGTAAAGGTCACGACCTCTGTGTCCCTCCGGTAGGTGGGACTCAACGTCTCTCCTGGTTACGAAGACGTCGCCTAGGGTGCGGTGGTCTCGGATGAAGCCCCACGCATGCTGCATGTTAAACTTGATCACAGTCCCGGTGGTGCGGGGACTATGCGCTGCACGGGGGTCTCTCCTGGCCCGGCTCTTCTGCTCCGCGCTCCTTATCTGGGCTTGTTGTTCCCGGACCCGCCTCTCTCTCCGCTCCCTCTCAAAGACCTCGAGCTGCTGGCGGCAGCACTCTGCACGCTCCGCTGCGGCTGCCCGGGTCTCCTGAGTGAACCCCATGAGATCTTCTCCGGTGGGGTCCCACTCAAATTGGGCCTCTTCTAGCGGGGGCGAGATCCTTTTTACGGGCTTTGGAGCCGGGATCAGGGGTTCACACATGGGCCTTGCCCTCTTTTGGAGCTCTTGTTCGTAGTACTCCCTGGGCCAGACAAAGGGCTGCCCGTCCGGCCATGTGTGTTGGGCGAACAGATCTTCTCCCAGATGCGGCACTTGAGGTTTTATGGGCGCGGTGGTGGTGGCGCCCGGGTTGCCCGGGCCTTGCGGCCAGGCCTGGGGTATCTGGAAGGTGAAGGGCACCGTAAGGACGGCGGCGCCCTGGGCTACTTGGCCCTGCGACCAGGCCGGGGGCTCCGCGGAGGTAGGGGGCGCTGTTGGTATTGCGGCGCCCGGGGGTACTAGGCCTTGCGACCAGGCTGGTGGTACTTCCTGCTTGGTCACGCTCGGGGTCGAGGCGTGTGACGTCACAGGGGTCGCGGCTGCGGCTTTCGGTTGAGGCCTAGTCTGTGGCGGTGACGTTGCGGTTACGGGCACAGCAGGGGGTACTTCGGGCTCTGCGACGGGGAGCTGGGGCAGGTGCGCGGTTTCCCGGTTTGGGGTCGAGACGTCCCCTTTACCTGCCTCCCTTCGTTCGGCTCCCTTCTCGGCGCCGTCTCCGGCCTTCAGTCCTCCTGCGCCATCCTCAGAGGCGGTCTGTCTCCTCGTCTCGGGTGGCGTGCTCCGCTGACGAGTCTCGGTCCGCTGGGCCATCTCTCGGCTCCACTGCGCCAACGTCTCTCGTTGCACCCGGGCCATCCTCCTTGCGAGGCCCTCCAGAGCGGTCTGCGCACACTCCCGGTCTCGGGGGAGCTGTGCCAAGACCTCCACTAAGCCTAGTGGGGTCGTTGCTTCCAGCAGGCTCCTGACCAACGGGTCGGTGCTGCTCTGCTCTCCTTCTGTTGTTTCCAGCAGGCTCCTGGCCAGCGGGCCGGTGCTGCTCTGCTCTCCCTCCTCTGTTTCTAGCAGGCTCCTGGCCAACGGGCCGGTGCTGCTCTGCTTCCTCGCCATCTCCGGGTAAGCTCCTCCGATACTCTTCTCCAGGCTTCTTGCCTCCGGGTGCGCTCGCTCCAGACTGCTCCAAGCGACACCCATCTTTGTTCTCCCTTTCTCAGTCCTCCCACTTCGAGGGCGGTCCCGGGGCCACTTGGTGATTGTCAGCTCCAGGGGCAGTTCTTTCACGCTGACAGACACCTCCAGCATCACAGTCTCTGTTGGTGGGGGCGGTTTCCACTTTTGGCGCCATTTTCGGTCCTGGCCCACGATGGGAGGCGGCCTCTTACCACCCTCTGGCACGCCCATAATGGCGTCCGCTCTTCCAAGGCGGGAAACCTTTGGAAATGGCGGGAATCGTCTCCCAGTGGCGGGAAACTCTGCAAATGGCGGGAAAAAGCTGTTAATGGCGGACAACTGGCGGGAATCGACCTGTGATGGAGTCCGATGGCGGGGACCCTCCGGAACCGGCAGGAGACTTCTTTTTGAGGTAAACTCGTTCTTTTCTTCAGGCACGCAGTACCCGGTTGTTGTGGGCACGTAATCCTGCCGACTACGCCAAAGTTGACGCACCCCCTGGGCCATATTCTTTAGGGGAATATCCGGAGCCGGATCAGATGGGAGTTGTAGTCTTCCGAGTGGCTGTGACCCGGTCCGTGCCCAGGGTGTCAAGCTCAGAGTATGTGGCAGTCCTACAGATGTTATAAAGTTCTTAATGTCGACTACGCCACCCGTTGTATTGCGGTCACTATGGCCGCCGCTGCAGCAGGGTCCGCTGAGGCTGATGGTGTTGGTGCAGCTTTTGGTAGTATAACCCCCAACGGGTGGGGTATAGCCTCAGGGGGTCAGGTGCAGAGGATGGGGGTTGTGGTGGTGCAGCATAGATGTTAAGTGAAGACAGAGTCGGGTTGTGCAGTTTAAGGTATTTACTCACTGCTGATGTTCCGGTCACTCCAGCTTCAAGTGACCACCCGAGCCGTGCTGCGTCCACCAGGTCCTGGATTCAGCAAACCCCCAAACAAGTCCGGAGCGTGACCCTGAGCTCTCCTTCTGTCCTTTCCTCTGGCCGTCCCCACTAGTGATCCACCTAGGTCCAGCTCCCTCGGGCCTTCTGTTGGGAGACCCTTGGCCTTGGGTTCCCTGACCCTCCACGTGGTTTGCCTTCGGGGTGGATGTGGTGGGTGGCCGTGGCAGTTCCTGCCCACGGCCTCCGGTCTCTGGCTAGGGTGTGCTTTTGCCCCCACCAGTTTGGGATCCGGTACCCTATTGCCGACTCTTCACCCGGGGATTGAATTTGGGTTCTCAGAGTCCTTTCTTTTTCCCTCTCTGGGTCTTTCCTTCTCTGCTCCACTCTCTCTCTGCAGGCTCATCTGGACCTCTGCTTCTTACTGACTCTGACAGACTGACCCTGATCTTTGATGGTGCCCACCTTATATACTCCCTCTATGTGTGAGCTCAGGTGACCAGCACCCAATGAGCTCCTATCTTTACCCAGGCTGCTCCCCCTATCTGCCCCTACACTACTTGGGATGTACCACCCCCCTCCCACTCCAGCCAGGAACAGACTCGGTCATACCTGCACATTTCCAAGTGGGAGTACCGTTGGTCTGTTCCTCGGAAATGGGATGTGTGTAGTGCATGCAGCCTACCGAGCTCAGGTCCACACTCCATCCTTACCCGGGAGTGGAATATCACACCTCTGGGTTGAGGTGCAATACCCCTGTAGCAGCCGAATCCTCAGGGTGCTACAGATGCGTTAGCTGCCATCCATCCGACAACGGCTTCAATTTGGTCCTCGCGCAGCAGTGGGGTACGGCTAGCTCCTACAAAGCTGCGCATAAAGGACTGTTCCCTGGTAAAACTGGGGGATGCTGAGTCACTGGTGCCCGCAGCAGGCACAGAATCCCCACGTCCTCTCCCTGCAGGCACAGAATCCTCACGTCCTCTCCCTGCAGAAACTCCACGCCCACGCCCACGACCACATGCCTTACTCCCTGCCTTCTTCATCTTGGTAGACTGATAAAGATAGGCAGAAAAGTACTAAGGGCTTAGTGTGCTTATTCCTGAACAGCTGCTAACAGGTATAAGAAACACTAATTTTATAAAGTGTGGACTAGACTTTAATATGAGCTAATGTGGCCTACACAACTGTAAAGTGGAGTGTTTGGTGAACTTTATTTAGGTTTTTTTTTGTCACAAAAAGACACTGGATGTGCCTAAAGATGTAATAACGATAGTATCACAAACTTTTTGTAGCTATTACAATGTAGGAAGGTAACCTACAATGCAATAGATGAGGCTGCAAAAAATAGGCTAATACTAATCTGGCTGGGGCTGCAGGGCCCAAGGTTGCAGAAAGGCTCCTCTATCTACTCCTATATAGTGTGTTTGGAATCAATTTAGCTGAATACGGATGGAACCACCACACTAATAGGAGATATCAGGAAAAATTATGAATTGGCAATAAAGGACAATGTATGAGGCAGTGACACACACTGAGTGCACTACAACCAGACGGGGTTGAAGCACACACTACAGGGTGAGCTGCACTCACACACCAGACCTTGCAGACAGCGGTGAACAGTACAGATGCAGAGCACTGTGCACTAGCGCTGCAAGACCAAAAAAATTTCTCTATCTACTCCTATATAGTGTGTTTGGAACCAATTTAGCTGAATACGGATGGAACCACCACACTAATAGGAGATATCAGGAAAAATTATGAATTGGCAAAAAAGGACAATGTATGAGGCAGTGACACACACTGAGTGCACTACAACCAGACGGGGTTGAAGCACACACTACAGGGTGAGCTGCACTCACACACCAGACCTTGCAGACAGCGGTGAACAGTACAGATGCAGAGCACTGTGCACTAGCGCTGCAAGACGGAAAAAAATTTCTCTATCTACTCCTATATAGTGTGTTTGGAACCAATTTAGCTGAATACAGATGGAACCACCACACTAATAGGAGATATCAGGAAAAATTATGAATTGGCAAAAAACGACAATGTATGAGGCAGTGACACACACTGAGTGCACTACAACCAGACAGGGTTGAAGCACACACTACAGGGTGAGCTGCACTCACACACCAGACCTTGCAGACAGCGGTGAACAGTACAGATGCAGAGCACTGTGCACTAGCGCTGCAAGACCAAAAAAATTTCTCTATCTACTCCTATATAGTGTGTTTGGAACCAATTTAGCTGAATACGGATGGAACCACCACACTAATAGGAGATATCAGGAAAAATTATGAATTGGCAAAAAAGGACAATGTATGAGGCAGTGACACACACTGAGTGCATTACAACCAGACGGGGTTGAAGCACACACTACAGGGTGAGCTGCACTCACACACCAGACCTTGCAGACAGCGGTGAACAGTACAGATGCAGAGCACTGTGCACTAGCGCTGCAAGACGGAAAAAAATGTCTCTATCTACTCCTATATAGTGTGTTTGGAACCAATTTAGCTGAATACAGATGGAACCACCACACTAATAGGAGATATCAGGAAAAATTATGAATTGGCAAAAAAGGACAATGTATGAGACAGTGACACACACTGAGTGCACTACAACCAGACTTGGCTGAAGCACACACTACAGGGTGAGCTGCACTCACACACACAGACCTTGCAGACAGCGGTGAACAGCACAGGGAACTGTGCACTAGCACTGCAAGGCACAGTGATTTAGAAAGTAAATAAATATAAAAAATTCGCGCTGAGCTGTCGGAGAAGAAGGAGGGAGAGAGATAAATTTATCAATAAAATCAATTTATTATAAATAGGTTAAAAGGTCTAAATAGCAATTCCAAGAAAATAATTATGAATGTGTCCCCAGAGGTGGGTAGATAAAAAAATCCAATTGATAGTAGCCAGTCAGGGTATCAGAGGGACCATAGATTAGCAATGATACCTAGAAGGGGGAGAGAGGGGAGGTGTATCAGTAGGGCATGTTTTGGTTCTTATTGTAGAGGTTGATGAAGAGAGATAATTACCTTCCTTGTATAAGAGTATTCTTATGTTGCGTATTCTCACCGGGGGTGATATCCAAGTGGCTAGAATATAAAATCGTACTCTTTATGATTTTTAAACCCACAGGATACCTGGTATCGCAGTTCTGTGTATGATCCTATGGCGTTGATTAGAGATAAAAAAGGGGTCTTGAGGGAGGTAGAGCAGAGCGCTTAGTTAGCCTAGTTAGCGCTCTGCTCTACCTCCCTCAAGACCCCTTTTTTATCTCTAATCAACGCCATAGGATCATACACAGAACTGCGATACCAGGTATCCTGTGGGTTTAAAAATCATAAAGAGTACGATTTTATATTCTAGCCACTTGGATATCACCCCCGGTGAGAATACGCAACATAAGAATACTCTTATACAAGGAAGGTAATTATCTCTCTTCATCAACCTCTACAATAAGAACCAAAACATGCCCTACTGATACACCTCCCCTCTCTCCCCCTTCTAGGTATCATTGCTAATCTATGGTCCCTCTGATACCCTGACTGGCTACTATCAATTGGATTTTTTTATCTACCCACCTCTGGGGACACATTCATAATTATTTTCTTGGAATTGCTATTTAGACCTTTTAACCTATTTATAATAAATTGATTTTATTGATAAATTTATCTCTCTCCCTCCTTCTTCTCCGACAGCTCAGCGCGAATTTTTTATATTTATTTAATTTGCATTTTTTGGACAACTGTGGTTTTGTTTAAATTCGCTGCAGACCTCTCGGTTTTATTCCCAAGAGCGCCACTGATATATACTTTTATTGATTTAGAAAGTAGCTTGGGTAAAGCAGTATAGAGCAAATAGGTAGCTAAAACTGTCCCTCAGAACAACAGCGTCCTATCCCTAACTGAATTCACAGCAGAGTGAGCTCAAAATGGCGGAGGTGGCTTTTATAGTGCATCATGACATCATTTCAGCAGCCAATCACAGCCATGCCATTAGTTAAGATGCCTACATGCCTAAAAGGATGTGCCCACACTTCTTAGGATCCTCATTGGCTGAGTAAAATGAAAATGTCTCATTGCATTATGGGAACTTCCGATTCCGGTATACGATATTGCAAAAGTATCGGAATTAAGTATCGGAATTCCGATACCGCGAATATCGGCCGATACCCGATATTTCAGTATCGGAATGCTCAACACTACTCCTGACTATTGTGACACAAAAATATATCTGTTGAAAATAGTCTTGTGTAGGCCCGACATCCCAGTGTGGTTTCGCAGTTCCACGGGTCAAATCGCTGTACTATCCTGTTTTGGGCCTTTGGTATCTAAAAAAAAAGCAGTTTGAGTGTGTCGCTCACTGTTCAGCCGCAAATATCTCTATTTAAAAAAGTGTGGTATACCCCAGTAAACAATAACTGTGGTTTTGCCATCCCACGGTAAAAAATATCTATTATTCAGCTTTTGGTAGTTTTTTCCGTAAAGACAAACAGTAGTGTCTCCTGACCGTTGTGACACAAAAATATATCTGTTGAAAATAGTCTTGTGTAGGCCCGACATCCCAGTGTGGTTTCGCTGTTCCCCAGGTCAAATCGCTGTACTATCCAGTTTTGGGCCGTTGGTATCTAAAAAAAAAGCAGTTTGAGTGTGTCGCTCACTGTTCAGTCGCAGATATCTCTATTTAAAAAAGTGTGGTATACCCCAGTAAACAATAACTGTGGTTTTGCCATCCCACGGTAAAAAATCTCTATTATTCAGCTTTTGGTAGTTTTTTCCGTAAAGAAAAACAGTAGTGTCTCCTGACTGTTGTGACACAAAAATATATCTGTTGAAAATAGTCTTGTGTAGGCCCGACATCACAGTGTGGTTTCGCAGTTCCACGGGTCAAATCGCTGTACTATCCAGTTTTGGGTCTTTGGTATCTAAAAAAAAAGCAGTTTGAGTGTGTCGCTCACTGTTCAGCCGCAAATATCTCTATTTAAAAAAGTGTGGTATACCCCAGTAAACAATAACTGTGGTTTTGCCATCCCACTGTAAAAAATCTCTATTATTCAGCTTTTGGTACTTTTTTCCATAAAGAAAAACAGTAGTGTCTCCTGACTGTTGTGACACAAAAATATATCTGTTGAAAATAGTCTTGTGTAGGCCCGACATCCCAGTGTGGTTTCGCAGTTCCACGGGTCAAATCGCTGTACTATCTAGTTTTGGGCCTTTGGTATCTAAAAAAAAAGCAGTTTGAGTGTGTCGCTCACTGTTCAGCCGCAAATATCTCTATTTAAAAAAGTGTGGTATACCCCAGTAAATAATAACTATGGTTTTGCCATCCCACGGTAAAAAATTTCTATTATTCAGGTTTTGGTAGTTTTTTCTGTAAAGAAAAACAGTAGTGTCTCCTGACTGCTGTGACACAAAAATATATCTGTTGAAAATAGTCTTGTGTAGGCCCGACATCCAAGTGTGGTTTCGCAGTTCCACAGGTCAAATCGCTGTACTATCCAGTTTTGGGCCTTTGGTATCTAAAAAAAAAGCAGTTTGAGTGTGTCGCTCACTGTTCAGCCGCAAATATCTCTATTTAAAAAAGTGTGGTATACCCCAGTAAACAATAACTGTGGTTTTGCCATCCCATGGTAAAAAACTCTCTATTATTCAGCTTTTGATAGTTTTTTCCATAAAGAAAAACAGTAGTGTCTCCTGACTGTTGTGACACAAAAATATATCTGTTGAAAATAGTCTTGTGTAGGCCCGACATCACAGTGTGGTTTCGCAGTTCCACGGGTCAAATCGCTGTACTATCCAGTTTTGGGTCTTTGGTATCTAAAAAAAAAGCAGTTTGAGTGTGTCGCTCACTGTTCAGCCGCAAATATCTCTATTTAAAAAAGTGTGGTATACCCCAGTAAACAATAACTGTGGTTTTGCCATCCCACTGTAAAAAATCTCTATTATTCAGCTTTTGGTAGTTTTTTCCATAAAGAAAAACAGTAGTGTCTCCTGACTGTTGTGACACAAAAATATATCTGTTGAAAATATTCTTGTGTAGGCCAGACATCCCAGTGTGGTTTCGCAGTTCCACGGGTCAAATCGCTGTACTATCCTGTTTTGGGCCTTTGGTATCTAAAAAACAAGCAGTTTGAGTGTGTCGCTCACTGTTCAGCCGCAAATATCTCTATTTAAAAAAGTGTGATATACCCCAGTAAACAATAACTGTGGTTTTGCCATCCCACGGTAAAAAATATCTATTATTCAGCTTTTGGTAGTTTTTTCCGTAAAGACAAACAGTAGTGTCTCCTGACCGTTGTGACACAAAAATATATCTGTTGAAAATAGTCTTGTGTAGGCCCGACATCCCAGTGTGGTTTCGCTGTTCCCCAGGTCAAATCGCTGTACTATCCAGTTTTGGGCCTTTGGTATCTAAAAAAAAAGCAGTTTGAGTGTGTCGCTCACTGTTCAGCCGCAGATCTCTCTATTTAAAAAAGTGTGGTATACCCCAGTAAACAATAACTGTGGTTTTGCCATCCCACGGTAAAAAATCTCTATTATTCAGCTTTTGGTAGTTTTTTCCGTAAAGAAAAACAGTAGTGTCTCCTGACTGTTGTGACACAAAAATATATCTGTTGAAAATAGTCTTGTGTAGGCCCGACATCCCAGTGTGGTTTCGCAGTTCCACGGGTCAAATCGCTGTACTATCTAGTTTTGGGCCTTTGGTATCTAAAAAAAAAGCAGTTTGAGTGTGTCGCTCACTGTTCAGCCGCAAATATCTCTATTTAAAAAAGTGTGGTATACCCCAGCAAATAATAACTATGGTTTTGCCATCCCATGGTAAAAAATCTCTATTATTCAGGTTTTGGTAGTTTTTTCCGTAAAGAAAAACAGTAGTGTCTCCTGACTGTTGTGACACAAAAATATATCTGTTGAAAATAGTCTTGTGTAGGCCCGACATCCCAGTGTGGTTTCGCAGTTCCACAGGTCAAATCGCTGTACTATCCAGTTTTGGGCCTTTGGTATCTAAAAAAAAAGCAGTTTGAGTGTGTAGCTCACTGTTCAGCCGCAAATATCTCTATTTAAAAAAGTGTGGTATACCCCAGTAAACAATAACTGTGGTTTTGCCATCCCACGGTAAAAAACTCTCTATTATTCAGCTTTTGATAGTTTTTTCCGTAAAGAAAAACAGTAGTGTCTCCTGACTGTTGTGACACAAATATATATCTGTTGAAAATAGTCTTGTGTAGGCCCGACATCACAGTGTGGTTTCGCAGTTCCATGGGTCAAATCGCTGTACTATCCAGTTTTGGGTCTTTGGTATCTAAAAAAAAAGCAGTTTGAGTGTGTCGCTCACTGTTCAGCCGCAAATATCTCTATTTAAAAAAGTGTGGTATACCCCAGTAAACAATAACTGTGGTTTTGCCATCCCACTGTAAAAAATCTCTATTATTCAGCTTTTGGTAGTTTTTTCCATAAAGAAAAACAGTAGTGTCTCCTGACTATTGTGACACAAAAATATATCTGTTGAAAATATTCTTGTGTAGGCCCGACATCCCAGTGTGGTTTCGCAGTTCCACGGGTCAAATCGCTGTACTATCCTGTTTTGGGCCTTTGGTATCTAAAAAAAAAGCAGTTTGAGTGTGTCGCTCACTGTTCAGCCGCAAATATCTCTATTTAAAAAAGTGTGATATACCCCAGTAAACAATAACTGTGGTTTTGCCATCCCACGGTAAAAAATATCTATTATTCAGCTTTTGGTAGTTTTTTCCGTAAAGACAAACAGTAGTGTCTCCTGACCGTTGTGACACAAAAATATATCTGTTGAAAATAGTCTTGTGTAGGCCCGACATCCCAGTGTGATTTCGCTGTTCCCCAGGTCAAATCGCTGTACTATCCAGTTTTGGGCCTTTGGTATCTAAAAAAAAAGCAGTTTGAGTGTGTCGCTCACTGTTCAGCCGCAGATATCTCTATTTAAAAAAGTGTGGTATACCCCAGTAAACAATAACTGTGGTTTTGCCATCCCACGGTAAAAAATATCTATTATTCAGCTTTTGGTAGTTTTTTCCGTAAAGACAAACAGTAGTGTCTCCTGACTGTTGTGACACAAAAATATATCTGTTGAAAATAGTCTTGTGTAGGCCCGACATCCCAGTGTGGTTTCGCAGTTCCACAGGTCAAATCACTGTACTATCCAGTTTTGGGCCTTTGGTATCTAAAAAAAAAGCAGTTTGAGTGTGTCGCTCACTGTTCAGCCGCAAATATCTCTATTTAAAAAAGTGTGGTATACCACAGTAAACAATAACTGTGGTTTTGCCATCCCACGGTAAAAAACTCTCTATTATTCAGCTTTTGATAGTTTTTTCCGTAAAGAAAAACAGTAGTGTCTCCTGACTGTTGTGACACAAAAATATATCTGTTGAAAATAGTCTTGTGTAGGCCCGACATCACAGTGTGGTTTCGCAGTTCCACGGGTCAAATCGCTGTACTATCCAGTTTTGGGTCTTTGGTATCTAAAAAAAAAGCAGTTTGAGTGTGTCGCTCACTGTTCAGCCGCAAATATCTCTATTTAAAAAAGTGTGGTATACCCCAGTAAACAATAACTGTGGTTTTGCCATCCCACTGTAAAAAATCTCTATTATTCAGCTTTTGGTAGTTTTTTCCATAAAGAAAAACAGTAGTGTCTCCTGACTATTGTGACACAAAAATATATCTGTTGAAAATAGTCTTGTGTAGGCCCGACATCCCAGTGTGGTTTCGCAGTTCCACGGGTCAAATCGCTGTACTATCCTGTTTTGGGCCTTTGGTATCTAAAAAAAAAGCAGTTTGAGTGTGTCGCTCATTGTTCAGCTGCAAATATCTCTATTTAAAAAAGTGTGGTATACCCCAGTAAACAATAACTGTGGTTTTGCCATCCCACGGTAAAAAATATCTATTATTCAGCTTTTGGTAGTTTTTTCCGTAAAGACAAACAGTAGTGTCTCCTGACCGTTGTGACACAAAAATATATCTGTTGAAAATAGTCTTGTGTAGGCCCGACATCCCAGTGTGGTTTCGCTGTTCCCCAGGTCAAATCGCTGTACTATCCAGTTTTGGGCCTTTGGTATCTAAAAAGAAAGCAGTTTGAGTGTGTCGCTCACTGTTCAGCCGCAGATATCTCTATTTAAAAAAGTGTGGTATACCCCAGTAAACAATAACTGTGGTTTTGCCATCCCACGGTAAAAAATCTCTATTATTCAGCTTTTGGTAGTTTTTTCCGTAAAGAAAAACAGTAGTGTCTCCTGACTGTTGTGACACAAAAATATATCTGTTGAAAATAGTCTTGTGTAGGCCCGACATCCCAGTGTGGTTTCGCAGTTCCACGGGTCAAATCGCTGTACTATCTAGTTTTGGGCCTTTGGTATCTAAAAAAAAAGCAGTTTGAGTGTGTCGCTCACTGTTCAGCCGCAAATATCTCTATTTAAAAAAGTGTGGTATACCCCAGTAAATAATAACTATGGTTTTGCCATCCCACGGTAAAAAATCTCTATTATTCAGGTTTTGGTAGTTTTTTCTGTAAAGAAAAACAGTAGTGTCTCCTGACTATTGTGACACAAAAATATATCTGTTGAAAATAGTCTTGTGTAGGCCCGACATCCCAGTGTGGTTTCGCAGTTCCACAGGTCAAATCGCTGTACTATCCAGTTTTGGGCCTTTGGTATCTAAAAAAAAAGCAGTTTGAGTGTGTCGCTCACTGTTCAGCCGCAAATATCTCTATTTAAAAAAGTGTGGTATACCCCAGTAAACAAGAACTGTGGTTTTGCCATCCCACTGTAAAAAATCTCTATTATTCAGCTTTTGGTAGTTTTTTCCATAAAGAAAAACAGTAGTGGCTCCTGACTATTGTGACACAAAAATATATCTGTTGAAAATAGTCTTGTGTAGGCCAGACATCCCAGTGTGGTTTCGCAGTTCCACGGGTCAAATCGCTGTACTATCCTGTTTTGGGCCTTTGGTATCTAAAAAAAAAGCAGTTTGAGTGTGTCGCTCACTGTTCAGCCGCAAATATCTCTATTTAAAAAAGCGTGGTATACCCCAGTAAACAATAACTGTGGTTTTGCCATCCCACGGTAAAAAATATCTATTATTCAGCTTTTGGTAGTTTTTTCCGTAAACACAAACAGTAGTGTCTCCTGACCGTCGTGACACAAAAATATATCTGTTGAAAATAGTCTTGTGTAGGCCCGACATCCCAGTGTGGTTTCGCTGTTCCCCAGGTCAAATCGCTGTACTATCCAGTTTTGGGCCTTTGGTATCTAAAAAAAAAGCAGTTTGAGTGTGTCGCTCACTGTTCAGCCGCAGATATCTATATTTAAAAAAGTGTGGTATACCCCAGTAAACAATAACTGTGGTTTTGCCATCCCACGGTAAAAAATCTCTATTATTCAGCTTTTGGTAGTTTTTTCCGTAAAGAAAAACAGTAGTGTCTCCTGACTGTTGTGACACAAAAATATATCTGTTGAAAATAGTCTTGTGTAGGCCCGACATCCCAGTGTGGTTTCGCAGTTCCACGGGTCAAATCGCTGTACTATCTAGTTTTGGGCCTTTGGTATCTAAAAAAAAAGCAGTTTGAGTGTGTCGCTCACTGTTCAGCCGCAAATATCTCTATTTAAAAAAGTGTGGTATACCCCAGTAAATAATAACTATGGTTTTGCCATCCCACGGTAAAAAATCTCTATTATTCAGGTTTTGGTAGTTTTTTCCGTAAAGAAAAACAGTAGTGTCTCCTGACTGTTGTGACACAAAAATATATCTGATGAAAATAGTCTTGTGTAGGCCCGACATCCCAGTGTGGTTTCGCAGTTTCACAGGTCAAATCGCTGTACTATCCAGTTTTGGGCCTTTGGTATCTAAAAAAAAAGCAGTTTGAGTGTGTCGCTCACTGTTCAGCCGCAAATATCTCTATTTAAAAAAGTGTGGTATACCCCAGTAAACAATAACTGTGGTTTTGCCATCCCACTGTAAAAAATCTCTATTATTCAGCTTTTGGTAGTTTTTTCCATAAAGAAAAACAGTAGTGTCTCCTGACTATTGTGACACAAAAATATATCTGTTGAAAATAGTCTTGTGTAGGCCAGACATCCCAGTGTGGTTTCGCAGTTCCACGGGTCAAATCGCTGTACTATCCTGTTTTGGGCCTTTGGTATCTAAAAAAAAAGCAGTTTGAGTGTGTCGCTCACTGTTCAGCCGCAAATATCTCTATTTAAAAAAGTGTGGTATACCCCAGTAAACAATAACTGTGGTTTTGCCATCCCACGGTAAAAAATATCTATTATTCAGCTTTTGGTAGTTTTTTCCGTAAAGACAAACAGTAGTGTCTCCTGACCGTCGTGACACAAAAATATATCTGTTGAAAATAGTCTTATGTAGGCCCGACATCCCAGTGTGGTTTCGCTGTTCCCCAGGTCAAATCGCTGTACTATCCAGTTTTGGGCCTTTGGTATCTAAAAAAAAAGCAGTTTGAGTGTGTCGCTCACTGTTCAGCCGCAGATATCTATATTTAAAAAAGTGTGGTATACCCCAGTAAACAATAACTGTGGTTTTGCCATCCCACGGTAAAAAATCTCTATTATTCAGCTTTTGGTAGTTTTTTCCGTAAAGAAAAACAGTAGTGTCTCCTGACTGTTGTGACACAAAAATATATCTGTTGAAAATAGTCTTGTGTAGGCCCGACATAACAGTGTGGTTTCGCAGTTCCACGGGTCAAATCGCTGTACTATCCAGTTTTGGGCCTTTGGTATCTAAAAAAAAAGCAGTTTGAGTGTGTCGCTCACTGTTCAGCCGCAAATATCTCTATTTAAAAAAGTGTGGTATACCCCAGTAAACAATAACTGTGGTTTTGCCATCCCACGGTAAAAAACTCTCTATTATTCAGCTTTTGATAGTTTTTTCCGTAAAGAAAAACAGTAGTGTCTCCTGACTGTTGTGACACAAAAATATATCTGTTGAAAATAGTCTTGTGTATGCCCGACATCACAGTGTGGTTTCGCAGTTCCACGGGTCAAATCGCTGTACTATCCAGTTTTGGGTCTTTGGTATCTAAAAAAAAAGCAGTTTGAGTGTGTCGCTCACTGTTCAGCCGCAAATATCTCTATTTAAAAAAGTGTGGTATACCCCAGTAAACAATAACTGTGGTTTTGCCATCCCACGGTAAAAAACTCTCTATTATTCAGCTTTTGATAGTTTTTTCCGTAAAGAAAACAGTAGTGTCTCCTGACTGTTGTGACACAAAAATATATCTGTTGAAAATAGTCTTGTGTAGGCCCGACATCACAGTGTGGTTTCGCAAATCCACGGGTCAAATCGCTGTACTATCCAGTTTTGGGTCTTTGGTATCTAAAAAAAAAACAGTTTGAGTGTGACGCTCACTGTTCAGCCGCAAATATCTCTATTTAAAAAAGTGTGGTATACCCCAGTAAACAATAACTGTGGTTTTGCCATCCCACTGTAAAAAATCTCTATTATTCAGCTTTTGGTAGTTTTTTCCATAAAGAAAAACAGTAGTGTCTCCTGACTATTGTGACACAAAAATATATCTGTTGAAAATAGTCTTGTGTAGGCCAGACATCCCAGTGTGGTTTCGCAGTTCCACGGGTCAAATCGCTGTACTATCCTGTTTTGGGCCTTTGGTATCTAAAAAAAAAGCAGTTTGAGTGTGTCGCTCACTGTTCAGCCGCAAATATCTCTATTTAAAAAAGTGTGATATACCCCAGTAAACAATAACTGTGGTTTTGCCATCCTACGGTAAAAAATATCTATTATTCACCTTTTGGTAGTTTTTTCCGTAAAGACAAACAGTAGTGTCTCCTGACCGTTGTGACACAAAAATATATCTGTTGAAAATAGTCTTGTGTAGGCCCGACATCCCAGTGTGGTTTCGCTGTTCCCCAGGTCAAATCGCTGTACTATCCAGTTTTGGGCCTTTGGTATCTAAAAAAAAAGCAGTTTGAGTGTGTCGCTCACTGTTCAGCCGCAGATATCTCTATTTAAAAAAGTGTGGTATACCCCAGTAAACAATAACTGTGGTTTTGCCATCCCACGGTAAAAAATCTCTATTATTCAGCTTTTGGTAGTTTTTTCCGTAAAGAAAAACAGTAGTGTCTCCTGACTGTTGTGACACAAAAATATATCTGTTGAAAATAGTCTTGTGTAGGCCCGACATCCCAGTGTGGTTTCGCAGTTCCACGGGTCAAATCGCTGTACTATCTAGTTTTGGGCCTTTGGTATCTAAAAAAAAAGCAGTTTGAGTGTGTCGCTCACTGTTCAGCCGCAAATATCTCTATTTAAAAAAGTGTGGTATACCCCAGCAAATAATAACTATGGTTTTGCCATCCCACGGTAAAAAATCTCTATTATTCAGGTTTTGGTAGTTTTTTCCGTGAAGAAAAACAGTAGTGTCTCCTGACTGTTGTGACACAAAAATATATCTGTTGAAAATAGTCTTGTGTAGGCCCGACATCCCAGTGTGGTTTCGCAGTTCCACAGGTCAAATCGCTGTACTATCCAGTTTTGGGCCTTTGGTATCTAAAAAAAAAGCAGTTTGAGTGTGTCGCTCACTGTTCAGCCGCAAATATCTCTATTTAAAAAAGTGTGGTATACCCCAGTAAACAATAACTGTGGTTTTGCCATCCCACGGTAAAAAACTCTCTATTATTCAGCTTTTGATAGTTTTTTCCGTAAAGAAAAACAGTAGTGTCTCCTGACTGTTGTGACAGAAAAATATATCTGTTGAAAATAGTCTTGTGTAGGCCCGACATCACAGTGTGGTTTCGCAGTTCCACGGGTCAAATCGCTGTACTATCCAGTTTTGGGTCTTTGGTATCTAAAAAAAAAGCAGTTTGAGTGTGTCGCTCACTGTTCAGCTGCAAATATCTCTATTTAAAAAAGTGTGGTATACCCCAGTAAACAATAACTGTGGTTTTGCCATCCCACTGTAAAAAATCTCTATTATTCAGCTTTTGGTAGTTTTTTCCATAAAGAAAAACAGTAGTGTCTCCTGACTATTGTGACACAAAAATATATCTGTTGAAAATAGTCTTGTGTAGGCCAGACATCCCAGTGTGGTTTCGCAGTTCCACGGGTCAAATCGCTGTACTATCCTGTTTTGGGCCTTTGGTATCTAAAAAAAAAGCAGTTTGAGTGTGTCGCTCACTGTTCAGCCGCAAATATCTCTATTTAAAAAAGTGTGGTATACCCCAGTAAACAATAACTGTGGTTTTGCCATCCCACGGTAAAAAATATCTATTATTCAGCTTTTGGTAGTTTTTTCCGTAAAGACAAACAGTAGTGTCTCCTGACCGTTGTGACACAAAAATATATCTGTTGAAAATAGTCTTGTGTAGGCCCGACATCCCAGTGTGGTTTCGCTGTTCCCCAGGTCAAATCGCTGTACTATCCAGTTTTGGGCCTTTGGTATCTAAAAAGAAAGCAGTTTGAGTGTGTCGCTCACTGTTCAGCCGCAGATATCTCTATTTAAAAAAGTGTGGTATACCCCAGTAAACAATAACTGTGGTTTTGCCATCCCACGGTAAAAAATCTCTATTATTCAGCTTTTGGTAGTTTTTTCCGTAAAGAAAAACAGTAGTGTCTCCTGACTGTTGTGACACAAAAATATATCTGTTGAAAATAGTCTTGTGTAGGCCAGACACCCCAGTGTGGTTTCGCAGTTCCACGGGTCAAATCGCTGTACTATCCAGTTTTGGGTCTTTGGTATCTAAAAAAAAAGCAGTTTGAGTGTGTCGCTCACTGTTCATCCGCAAATATCTCTATTTAAAAAAGTGTGGTATACCCCAGTAAACAATAACTGTGGTTTTGCCATCCCACTGTAAAAAATCTCTATTATTCAGCTTTTGGTAGTTTTTTCCATAAAGAAAAACAGTAGTGTCTCCTGACTATTGTGACACAAAAATATATCTGTTGAAAATAGTCTTGTGTAGGCCAGACATCCCAGTGTGGTTTCGCAGTTCCACGGGTCAAATCGCTGTACTATCCTGTTTTGGGCCTTTGGTATCTAAAAAAAAAGCAGTTTGAGTGTGTCGCTCACTGTTCAGCCGCAAATATCTCTATTTAAAAAAGTGTGGTATACCCCAGTAAACAATAACTGTGGTTTTGCCATCCCACGGTAAAAAATCTCTATTATTCAGCTTTTGGCAGTTTTTTCCGTAAAGAAAAACAGTAGTGTCTCCTGACTGTTGTGACACAAAAATATATCTGTTGAAAATAGTCTTGTGTAGGCCCGACATCCCAGTGTGGTTTCGCAGTTCCACGGGTCAAATCGCTGTACTATCTAGTTTTGGGCCTTTGGTATCTAAAAAAAAAGCAGTTTGAGTGTGTCGCTCACTGTTCAGCCGCAAATATCTCTATTTAAAAAAGTGTGGTATACCCCAGTAAATAATAACTATGGTTTTGCCATCCCACGGTAAAAAATCTCTATTATTCAGGTTTTGGTAGTTTTTTCCGTAAAAAAAAACAGTAGTGTCTCCTGACTGTTGTGACACAAAAATATATCTGATGAAAATAGTCTTGTGTAGGCCCGACATCCCAGTGTGGTTTCGCAGTTCCACGGGTCAAATCGCTGTACTATCCAGTTTTGGGCCTTTGGTATCTAAAAAAAAAGCAGTTTGAGTGTGTCGCTCACTGTTCAGCCGCAAATATCTCTATTTAAAAAAGTTTGGTATACCCCAGTAAACAATAACTGTGGTTTTGCCATCCCACGGTAAAAAACTCTCTATTATTCAGCTTTTGATAGTTTTTTCCGTAAAGAAAAACAGTAGTGTCTCCTGACTGTTGTGACACAAAAATATATCTGTTGAAAATAGTCTTGTGTATGCCCGACATCACAGTGTGGTTTCGCAGTTCCACGGGTCAAATCGCTATACTATCCAGTTTTGGGTCTTTCTTATCTAAAAAAAAAGCAGTTTGAGTGTGTCGCTCACTGTTCAGCCGCAAATATCTCTATTTAAAAAAGTGTGGTATACCCCAGTAAACAATAACTGTGGTTTTGCCATCCCACTGTAAAAAATCTCTATTATTCAGCTTTTGGTAGTTTTTTCCATAAAGAAAAACAGTAGTGTCTCCTGACTGTTGTGACACAAAAATATATCTGTTGAAAATAGTCTTGTGTAGGCCCGACATCCCAGTGTGGTTTCGCAGTTCCACGGGTCAAATCGCTGTACTATCTAGTTTTGGGCCTTTGGTATCTAAAAAAAAAGCAGTTTGAGTGTGTCGCTCACTGTTCAGCCGCAAATATCTCTATTTAAAAAAGTGTGGTATACCCCAGTAAATAATAACTATGGTTTTGCCATCCCACGGTAAAAAATCTCTATTATTCAGGTTTTGGTAGTTTTTTCTGTAAAGAAAAACAGTAGTGTCTCCTGACTGTTGTGACACAGAAATATATCTGTTGAAAATAGTCTTGTGTAGGCCCGACATCCCAGTGTGGTTTCGCAGTTCCACAGGTCAAATCGCTGTACTATCCAGTTTTGGGCCTTTGGTATCTAAAAAAAAAGCAGTTTGAGTGTGTCGCTCACTGTTCAGCCGCAAATATCTCTATTTAAAAAAGTGTGGTATACCCCAGTAAACAATAACTGTGGTTTTGCCATCCCACGGTAAAAAACTCTCTATTATTCAGCTTTTGATAGTTTTTTCCGTAAAGAAAAACAGTAGTGTCTCCTGACTGTTGTGACACAAAAATATATCTGTTGAAAATAGTCTTGTGTAGGCCCGACATCACAGTGTGGTTTCGCAGTTCCACGGGTCAAATCGCTGTACTATCCAGTTTTGGGTCTTTGGTATCTAAAAAAAAAGCAGTTTGAGTGTGTCGCTCACTGTTCAGCCGCAAATATCTCTATTTAAAAAAGTGTGGTATACCCCAGTAAACAATAACTGTGGTTTTGCCATCCCACTGTAAAAAATCTCTATTATTCAGCTTTTGGTAGTTTTTTCCATAAAGAAAAACAGTAGTGTCTCCTGACTATTGTGACACAAAAATATATCTGTTGAAAATAGTCTTGTGTAGGCCCGAAATCCCAGTGTGGTTTCGCAGTTCCACGGGTCAAATCGCTGTACTATCCTGTTTTGGGCCTTTGGTATCTAAAAAAAAAGCAGTTTGAGTGTGTCGCTCACTGTTCAGCCGCAAATATCTCTATTTAAAAAAGTGTGATATACCCCAGTAAACAATAACTGTGGTTTTGCCATCCCACGGTAAAAAATATCTATTATTCAGCTTTTGGTAGTTTTTTCCGTAAAGACAAAAAGTAGTGTCTCCTGACCGTTGTGACACAAAAATATATCTGTTGAAAATAGTCTTGTGTAGGTCCGACATCCCAGTGTGGTTTCGCTGTTCCCCAGGTCAAATCGCTGTACTATCCAGTTTTGGGCCTTTGGTATCTAAAAAAAAAGCAGTTTGAGTGTGTCGCTCACTGTTCAGCCGCAGATATCTCTATTTAAAAAAGTGTGGTATACCCCAGTAAACAATAACTGTGGTTTTGCCATCCCACGGTAAAAAATCTCTATTATTCAGCTTTTGGTAGTTTTTTCCGCAAAGAAAAACAGTAGTGTCTCCTGACTGTTGTGACACAAAAATATATCTGTTGAAAATAGTCTTGTGTAGGCCCGACATCCCAGTGTGGTTTCGCAGTTCCACGGGTCAAATCGCTGTACTATCTAGTTTTGGGCCTTTGGTATCTAAAAAAAAAGCAGTTTGAGTGTGTCGCTCACTGTTCAGCCGCAAATATCTCTATTTAAAAAAGTGTGGTATACCCCAGCAAATAATAACTATGGTTTTGCCATCCCACGGTAAAAAATCTCTATTATTCAGGTTTTGGTAGTTTTTTCCGTAAAGAAAAACAGTAGTGTCTCCTGACTGTTGTGACACAAAAATATATCTGTTGAAAATAGTCTTGTGTAGGCCCGACATCCCAGTGTGGTTTCGCAGTTCCACAGGTCAAATCGCTGTACTATCCAGTTTTGGGCCTTTGGTATCTAAAAAAAAAGCAGTTTGAGTGTGTCGCTCACTGTTCAGCCGCAAATATCTCTATTTAAAAAAGTGTGGTATACCCCAGTAAACAATAACTGTGGTTTTGCCATCCCACGGTAAAAAACTCTCTATTATTCAGCTTTTGATAGTTTTTTCCGTAAAGAAAAACAGTAGTGTCTCCTGACTGTTGTGACACAAAAATATATCTGTTGAAAATAGTCTTGTGTAGGCCCGACATCCCAGTGTGGTTTCGCAGTTCCACGGGTCAAATCGCTGTACTATCTAGTTTTGGGCCTTTGGTATCTAAAAAAAAAAAGCAGTTTGAGTGTGTCGCTCACTGTTCAGCCGCAAATATCTCTATTTAAAAAAGTGTGGTATACCCCAGTAAATAATAACTATGGTTTTGCCATCCCACGGTAAAAAATCTCTATTATTCAGGTTTTGGTAGTTTTTTCCGTAAAGAAAAACAGTAGTGTCTCCTGACTGTTGTGACACAAAAATATATCTGTTGAAAATAGTCTTGTGTAGGCCCGACATCCCAGTGTGGTTTCGCAGTTCCACGGGTCAAATCGCTGTACTATCCAGTTTTGGGTCTTTGGTATCTAAAAAAAAAGCAGTTTGAGTGTGTCGCTCACTGTTCAGCCGCAAATATCTCTATTTAAAAAAGTGTGGTATACCCCAGTAAACAATAACTGTGGTTTTGCCATCCCACTGTAAAAAATCTCTATTATTCAGCTTTTGGTAGTTTTTTCCATAAAGAAAAACAGTAGTGTCTCCTGACTGTTGTGACACAAAAATATATCTGTTGAAAATAGTCTTGTGTAGGCCCGACATCCCAGTGTGGTTTCGCAGTTCCACGGGTCAAATCGCTGTACTATCTAGTTTTGGGCCTTTGGTATCTAAAAAAAAAAAGCAGTTTGAGTGTGTCGCTCACTGTTCAGCCGCAAATATCTCTATTTAAAAAAGTGTGGTATACCCCAGTAAATAATAACTATGGTTTTGCCATCCCACGGTAAAAAATCTCTATTATTCAGGTTTTGGTAGTTTTTTCCGTAAAGAAAAACAGTAGTGTCTCCTGACTGTTGTGACACAAAAATATATCTGTTGAAAATAGTCTTGTGTAGGCCCGACATCCCAGTGTGGTTTCGCAGTTCCACGGGTCAAATCGCTGTACTATCCAGTTTTGGGTCTTTGGTATCTAAAAAAAAAGCAGTTTGAGTGTGTCGCTCACTGTTCAGCCGCAAATATCTCTATTTAAAAAAGTGTGGTATACCCCAGTAAACAATAACTGTGGTTTTGCCATCCCACTGTAAAAAATCTCTATTATTCAGCTTTTGGTAGTTTTTTCCATAAAGAAAAACAGTAGTGTCTCCTGACTGTTGTGACACAAAAATATATCTGTTGAAAATAGTCTTGTGTAGGCCCGACATCCCAGTGTGGTTTCGCAGTTCCACGGGTCAAATCGCTGTACTATCTAGTTTTGGGCCTTTGGTATCTAAAAAAAAAGCAGTTTGAGTGTGTCGCTCACTGTTCAGCCGCAAATATCTCTATTTAAAAAAGTGTGGTATACCCCAGTAAATAATAACTATGGTTTTGCCATCCCACGGTAAAAAATCTCTATTATTCAGGTTTTGGTAGGTTTTTCTGTAAAGAAAAACAGTAGTGTCTCCTGACTGTTGTGACACAAAAATATATCTGTTGAAAATAGTCTTGTGTAGGCCCGACATCCCAGTGTGGTTTCGCAGTTCCACAGGTCAAATCGCTGTACTATCCAGTTTTGGGCCTTTGGTATCTAAAAAAAAAGCAGTTTGAGTGTGTCGCTCACTGTTCAGCCGCAAATATCTCTATTTAAAAAAGTGTGGTATACCCCAGTAAACAATAACTGTGGTTTTGCCATCCCACGGTAAAAAACTCTCTATTATTCAGCTTTTGATAGTTTTTTCCGTAAAGAAAAACAGTAGTGTCTCCTGACTGTTGTGACACAAAAATATCTGTTGAAAATAGTCTTGTGTAGGCCCGACATCACAGTGTGGTTTCGCAGTTCCACGGGTCAAATCGCTGTACTATCCAGTTTTGGGTCTTTGGTATCTAAAAAAAAAGCAGTTTGAGTGTGTCGCTCACTGTTCAGCCGCAAATATCTCTATTTAAAAAAGTGTGGTATACCCCAGTAAACAATAACTGAGGTTTTGCCATCCCACTGTAAAAAATCTCTATTATTCAGCTTTTGGTAGTTTTTTCCATAAAGAAAAACAGTAGTGTCTCCTGACTATTGTGACACAAAAATATATCTGTTGAAAATAGTCTTGTGTAGGCCAGACATCCCAGTGTGGTTTCGCAGTTCCACGGGTCAAATCGCTGTACTATCCTGTTTTGGGCCTTTGGTATCTAAAAAAAAAGCAGTTTGAGTGTGTCGCTCACTGTTCAGCCGCAAATATCTCTATTTAAAAAAGTGTGATATACCCCAGTAAACAATAACTGTGGTTTTGCCATCCCACGGTAAAAAATATCTATTATTCAGCTTTTGGTAGTTTTTTCCGTAAAGACAAACAGTAGAGTCTCCTGACCGTTGTGACACAAAAATATATCTGTTGAAAATAGTCTTGTGTAGGTCCGACATCCCAGTGTGGTTTCGCTGTTCCCCAGGTCAAATCGCTGTACTATCCAGTTTTGAGCCTTTGGTATCTAAAAAAAAAGCAGTTTGAGTGTGTCGCTCACGGTTCAGCCGCAAATATCTCTATTTAAAAAAGTGTGGTATACCCCAGCAAATAATAACTATGGTTTTGCCATCTCATCCCACGGTAAAAAATCTCTATTATTCAGGTTTTGGTAGTTTTTTCCGTAAAGAAAAACAGTAGTGTCTCCTGACTGTTGTGACACAAAAATACATCTGTTGAAAATAGTCTTGTGTAGGCCCGACATCCCAGTGTGGTTTCGCAGTTCCACAGGTCAAATCGCTGTACTATCCAGTTTTGGGCCTTTGGTATCTAAAAAAAAAGCAGTTTGAGTGTGTCGCTCACTGTTCAGCCGCAAATATCTCTATTTAAAAAAGTGTGGTATACCCCAGTAAACAATAACTGTGGTTTTGCCATCCCACGGTAAAAAACTCTCTATTATTCAGCTTTTGATAGTTTTTTCCATAAAGAAAAACAGTAGTGTCTCCTGACTGTTGTGACACAAAAATATATCTGTTGAAAATAGTCTTGTGTAGGCCCGACATCCCAGTGTGGTTTCGCCGTTCCACGGGTCAAATCGCTGTACTATCTAGTTTTGGGCCTTTGGTATCTAAAAAAAAAGCAGTTTGAGTGTGTCGCTCACTGTTCAGCCGCAAATATCTCTATTTAAAAAAGTGTGGTATACCCCAGTAAATAATAACTATGGTTTTGCCATCCCACGGTAAAAAATCTCTATTATTCAGGTTTTGGTAGTTTTTTCCGTAAAGAAAAACAGTAGTGTCTCCTGACTGTTGTGACACAAAAATATATCTGTTGAAAATAGTCTTGTGTAGGCCCGACATCCCAGTGTGGTTTCGCAGTTCCACGGGTCAAATCGCTGTACTATCCAGTTTTGGGTCTTTGGTATCTAAAAAAAAAGCAGTTTGAGTGTGTCGCTCACTGTTCAGCTGCAAATATCTCCATTTAAAAAAGTGTGGTATACCCCAGTAAACAATAACTGTGGTTTTGCCATCCCACTGTAAAAAATCTCTATTATTCAGCTTTTGGTAGTTTTTTTCATAAAGAAAAACAGTATTTGTCTCCTGACTGTTGTGACACAAAAATATATCTGTTGAAAATAGTCTTGTGTAGGCCCGACATCCCAGTGTGGTTTCGCAGTTCCACGGGTCAAATCGCTGTACTATCTAGTTTTGGGCCTTTGGTATCTAAAAAAAAAGCAGTTTGAGTGTGTCGCTCACTGTTCAGCCGCAAATATCTCTATTTAAAAAAGTGTGGTATACCCCAGTAAATAATAACTATGGTTTTGCCATCCCACGGTAAAAAATCTCTATTATTCAGGTTTTGGTAGTTTTTTCCATAAAGAAAAACAGTAGTGTCTCCTGACTATTGTGACACAAAAATATATCTGTTGAAAATAGTCTTGTGTAGGCCAGACATCCCAGTGTGGTTTCGCAGTTCCACGGGTCAAATCGCTGTACTATCCTCTTTTGGGCCTTTGGTATCTAAAAAAAAAGCAGTTTGAGTGTGTCGCTCACTGTTCAGCCGCAAATATCTCTATTTAAAAAAGTGTGGTATACCCCAGTAAACAATAACTGTGGTTTTGCCATCCCACGGTAAAAAATATCTATTATTCAGCTTTTGGTAGTTTTTTCCGTAAAGACAAACAGTAGTGTCTCCTGACTGTTGTGACACAAAAATATATCTGTTGAAAATAGTCTTGTGTAGGCCCGACATCCCAGTGTGGTTTCGCAGTTCCACAGGTCAAATCGCTGTACTATCCAGTTTTGGGCCTTTGGTATCTAAAAAAAAAGCAGTTTGAGTGGGTCGCTCACTGTTCAGCCGCAAATATCTATATTTAAAAAAGTGTGGTATACCCCAGTAAACAATAACTGTGGTTTTGCCATCCCACGGTAAAAAACTCTCTATTATTCAGCTTTTGATAGTTTTTTCCGTAAAGAAAAACAGTAGTGTCTCCTGACTGTTGTGACACAAAAATATATCTGTTGAAAATAGTCTTGTGTATGCCCGACATCACAGTGTGGTTTCGCAGTTCCACGGGTCAAATCGCTGTACTATCCAGTTTTGGGTCTTTGGTATCTAAAAAAAAAGCAGTTTGAGTGTGTCGCTCACTGTTCAGCCGCAAATATCTCTATTTAAAAAAGTGTGGTATACCCCAGTAAACAATAACTGTGGTTTTGCCATCCCACTGTAAAAAATCTCTATTATTCAGCTTTTGGTAGTTTTTTCCATAAAGAAAAACAGTAGTGTCTCCTGACTATTGTGACACAAAAATATATCTGTTGAAAATAGTCTTGTGTAGGCCAGATATCCCAGTGTGGTTTCGCAGTTCCACGGGTCAAATCGCTGTACTATCCTGTTTTGGGCCTTTGGTATCTAAAAAAAAGCAGTTTGAGTGTGTCGCTCACTGTTCAGCCGCAAATATCTCTATTTAAAAATTGTGGTATACCCCAGTAAACAATAACTGTGGTTTTGCCATCCCACGGTAAAAAATATCTATTATTCAGCTTTTGGTAGTTTTTTCCATAAAGAAAAACAGTAGTGTCTCCTAACCGTTGTGACACAAAAATATATCTGTTGAAAATAGTCTTGTGTAGGCCCGACATCCCAGTGTGGTTTCGCAGTTCCACGGGTCAAATCGCTGTACTATCCAGTTTTGGGCCTTTGGTATCTAAAAAGAAAGCAGTTTGAGTGTGTCGCTCACTGTTCAGCCGCAAATATCTCTATTTTAAAAAGTGTGGTATACCCCAGTAAACAATAACTGTGGTTTTGCCATCCCACGGTAAAAAATCTCTATTATTCAGGTTCTGGTAGTTTTTTCCGTAAAGAAAAACAGTAGTGTCTCCTGACTGTTGTGACACAAAAATGTATCTGTTGAAAATAGTCTTGTGTAGGCCCGACATCCCAGTGTGGTTTCGCAGTTCCACAGGTCAAATCGCTGTACTATCCAGTTTTGGGCCTTTGGTATCTAAAAAGAAAGCAGTTTGAGTGTGTCGCTCACTGTTCAGCCACAAATATCTCTATTTAAAAAAGTGTGGTATACCCCAGTAAACAATAACTGTGGTTTTGCCATCCCACGGTAAAAAATCTCTATTATTCAGGTTTTGGTAGTTTTTTCCGTAAAGAAAAACAGTAGTGTCTCCTGACTGTTGTGACACAAAAATATATCTGTTGAAAATAGTCTTGTGTAGGCCCGACATCCCAATGTGGTTTCGCAGTTCCACGGGTCAAATCGCTGTAGTATCCAGTTTTGGGCCTTTGGTATCTAAAAAAAAAGCAGTTTGAGTGTGTCGCTCACTGTTCAGCCGCAAATATCTCTATTTAAAAAAGTGTGGTATACCCCAGTAAACAATAACTGTGGTTTTGCCATCCCACGGTAAAAAATCTCTATTATTCAGGTTTGGTAGTGTTTTCCGTAAAGAAAAACAGTAGTGTCTCCTGACTGTTGTGACACAAAAATATATCTGTTGAAAATAGTCTTGTGTAGGCCCGACATCCCAGTGTGGTTTCGCTGTTCCACGGGTCAAATCGCTGTACTATCCAGTTTTGGGCCTTTGGTATCTAAAAAGAAAGCAGTTTGAGTGTGTCGCTCACTGTTCAGCCGCAAATATCTCTATTTAAAAAAGTGTGGTATACCCCAGTAAACAATAACTGTGGTTTTGCCATCCCACGGTAAAAAATCTCTATTATTCAGGTTCTGGTAGTTTTTTCCGTAAAGAAAAACAGTAGTGTCTCCTGACTGTTGTGACACAAAAATGTATCTGTTGAAAATAGTCTTGTGTAGGCCCGACATCCCAGTGTGGTTTCGCAGTTCCACAGGTCAAATCGCTGTACTATCCAGTTTTGGGCCTTTGGTATCTAAAAAGAAAGCAGTTTGAGTGTGTCGCTCACTGTTCAGCCACAAATATCTCTATTTAAAAAAGTGTGGTATACCCCAGTAAACAATAACTGTGGTTTTGCCATCCCACGGTAAAAAATCTCTATTATTCAGGTTTTGGTAGTTTTTTCCGTAAAGAAAAACAGTAGTGTCTCCTGACTGTTGTGACACAAAAATATATCTGTTGAAAATAGTCTTGTGTAGGCCCGACATCCCAGTGTGGTTTCGCAGTTCCACGGGTCAAATCGCTGTACTATCCAGTTTTGGGCCTTTGGTATCTAAAAAAAAAGCAGTTTGAGTGTGTCGCTCACTGTTCAGCCGCAAATATCTCTATTTAAAAAAGTGTGGTATACCCCAGTAAACAATAACTGTGGTTTTGCCATCCCATGGTAAAAAATCTCTATTATTCAGGTTTGGTAGTGTTTTCCGTAAAGAAAAACAGTAGTGTCTCCTGACTGTTGTGACACAAAAATATATCTGTTGAAAATAGTCTTGTGTAGGCCCGACATCCCAGTGTGGTTTCGCTGTTCCACGGGTCAAATCGCTGTACTATCCAGTTTTGGGCCTTTGGTATCTAAAAAAAAGCAGTTTGAGTGTGTCGCTCACTGTTCAGCCGCAAATATCTCTATTTAAAAAAGTGTGGTATACCCCATTTAACAATAACTGTGGTTTTGCCATCCCACGGTAAAAAATCTCTATTATTCAGCTTTTGGTAGTTTTTTCCGTAAAGAAAAACAGTAGTGTCTCCTGACTGTTGTGACACAAAAATATATCTGTTGAAAATAGTCTTGTGTAGGCCCGACATCCCAGTGTGGTTTCGCAGTTCCACAGGTCAAATCGCTGTACTATCCAGTTTTGGGCCTTTGGTATCTAAAAAAAAAGCAGTTTGAGTGTGTCGCTCACTGTTCAGCCGCAAATATCTCTTTTTAAAAAAGTGTGGTATACCCCAGTAAACAATAACTGTGGTTTTGCCATCCCACGGTAAAAAAACTGTCTATTATTCAGCTTTTGGTAGTTTTTTCCGTAAAGAAAAACAGTAGTGTCTCCTGACTGTTCTGACACAAAAATATATCTGTTGAAAATAGTCTTGTGTAGGCCCGACATCCCGGTGTGGTTTCGCAGTTCCACAGGTCAAATCGCTGTACTACCCAGTTTTGGGCCTTTGGTATCTAAAAAGAAAGCAGTTTGAGTGTGTCGTTCACTGTTCAGCTGCAAATATCTCTATTTAAATAAGTGTGGTATACCCCAGTAAACAATAACTGTGGTTTTGCCATCCCACTGTAAAAAATCTCTATTATTCAGGTTTTGGTAGTTTTTTCCGTAAAAAAAAACAGTAGTGTCTCCTGACTGTTGTGACACAAAAATATATCTGTTGAAAATAGTCTTGTGTAGGCCCGACATCCCAGTGTGGTTTCGCAGTTCCACGGCTCAAATCGCTGTAGTATCCAGTTTTGGGCCTTTGGTATCTAAAAGAAAAGCAGTTTGAGTGGGTCGCTCACTGTTGAGTCGCAAATATCTCTATTTAAAAAAGTGTAGTATACCCCAGTAACCAATAACTGTGGATTTGCCATCCCACGGAAAAAATATCTATTATTCAGCTTTTGGTAGTTTTTTCCGTAAAGAAAAACAGTAGTGTCTACTGACGGTTGTGACATAAAAATATATCTGTTGAAAATAGTCTTGTGTAGGCCCGACATCCCAGTGTGGTTTCGCTGTTCCACGGGTCAAATCGCTGTACTATCCAGTTTTGGGCCTTTGGTATCTAAAAAAAAAGCAGTTTGAGTGTGTCGCTCACTGTTCAGCCGCAAATATCTCTATTTAAAAAAGTGTGGTATACCCCAGTAAACAATAACTGTGGTTTTGCCATCCCACGGTAAAAAATCTCTATTATTCAGCTTTTGGTAGTTTTTTCCGTAAAGAAAAACAGTAGTGTCTCCTGACTGTTGTGACACAAAAATATATCTGTTGAAAATAGTCTTGTGTAGGCCCGACATCCCAGTGTGGTTTCGCAGTTCCACAGGTCAAATCGCTGTACTACCCAGTTTTGGGCCTTTGGTATCTAAAAAAAAAAGCAGTTTGAGTGTGTCGCTCACTGTTCAGCCGCAAATATCTCTATTTAAAAAAGTGTGGTATACCCCAGTAAACAATAACTGTGGTTTTGCCATCCCACGGTAAAAAATCTCTATTATTCAGGTTTTGGTAGTTTTTTCCGTAAAGAAAAACAGTAGTGTCTCCTGACTGTTGTGACACAAAAATATATCTGTTGAAAATAGTCTTGTGTAGGCCCGACATCCCGGTGTGGTTTCGCAGTTCCACAGGTCAAATCGCTGTACTACCCAGTTTTGGGCCTTTGGTATCTAAAAAGAAAGCAGTTTGAGTGTGTCGTTCACTGTTCAGCTGCAAATATCTCTATTTAAATAAGTGTGGTATACCCCAGTAAACAATAACTGTGGTTTTGCCATCCCACGGTAAAAAATCTCTATTATTCAGGTTTTGGTAGTTTTTTCCGTAAAAAAAAACAGTAGTGTCTCCTGACTGTTGTGACACAAAAATATATCTGTTGAAAATAGTCTTGTGTAGGCCCGACATCCCAGTGTGGTTTCGCAGTTCCACGGCTCAAATCGCTGTAGTATCCAGTTTTGGGCCTTTGGTATCTAAAAGAAAAGCAGTTTGAGTGGGTCGCTCACTGTTGAGCCGCAAATATCTCTATTTAAAAAAGTGTAGTATACCCCAGTAACCAATAACTGTGGATTTGCCATCCCACGGAAAAAATATCTATTATTCAGCTTTTGGTAGTTTTTTCCGTAAAGAAAAACAGTAGTGTCTACTGACGGTTGTGACATAAAAATATATCTGTTGAAATAGTCTTGTGTAGGCCCGACATCCCAGTGTGGTTTCGCAGTTCCACGGGTCAAATCGCTGTACTATCCAGTTTTGGGCCTTTGGTATCTAAAAAAAAGCAGTTTGAGTGTGTCGCTCACTGTTCAGCCGCAAATATCTCTATTTAAAAAAGTTTGGTATACCCCAGTAAACAATAACTGTGGTTTTGCCATCCCACGGTAAAAAATCTCTATTATTCAGGTTTTGGTAGTTTTTTCCGTAAAGAAATACAGTAGTGTCTCCTAACTGTTTTGACACAAAAATATATCTGTTCAAAATAGTCTTGTGTAGGCCCGACATCCCAGTGTGGTTTCGCAGTTCCACGGGTCAAATCGCTGTACTATCCAGTTTTGGGCCTTTGGTATCTAAAAAGAAAGCAGTTTGAGTGTGTCGCTCACTGTTCAGCCGCAAATATCTCTATTTAAATAAGTGTGGTATACCCCAGTAAACAATAACTGTGGTTTTGCCATCCCACGGTAAAAAATCTCTATTATTCAGGTTTTGGTAGTTTTTTCCGTAAAGAAAAACAGTAGTGTCTCCTGACTGTTGTGACACAAAAATATATCTGTTGAAAATAGTCTTGTGTAGGCCCGACATCCCAGTGTGGTTTCGCAGTTCCACGGCTCAAATCGCTGTACTATCTAGTTTTGGGCCTTTGGTATCTAAAAGAAAAGCAGTTTGAGTGGGTCGCTCACTGTTCAGCCGCAAATATCTCTATTTAAAAAAGTGTAGTATACCCCAGTAAACAATAACTGTGGTTTTGCCATCCCACGGTAAAAAATCTCTATTATTCAGGTTTTGGTAGTTTTTTCCGCAAAGAAAAACAGTATTGTCTCCTGACTGTTGTAACACAAAAATATATCTGTTGAAAATAGTCTTGTGTAGGCCCGACATCCCAGTGTGGTTTCGCAGTTCCATGGGTCAAATCGCTGTACTATCCAGTTTTGGGCCTTTGGTATCTAAAAAAAAAGCAGCTTGAGTGTGTCGCTCACTGTTCAGCCGCAAATATCTCTATTTAAAAAAGTGTGGTATACCCCAGTAAACAATAACTGTGGTTTTGCCATCCCGCGGTAAAAAATCTCTATTATTTAGGTTTTGGTAGTTTTTTCCGTAAAGAAAAACAGTAGTGTCTCCTGACAGTTGTAACACAAAAATATATCTGTTGAAATAGTCTTGTGTAGGCCCGACATCCCAGTGTGGTTTCGCAGTTCCACGGGTCAAATCGCTGTACTATCCAGTTTTGGGCCTTTGGTATCTAAAAAGAAAGCAGTTTGAGTGTGTCGCTCACTGTTCAGCCACAAATATCTCTATTTAAAAAAGTGTGGTATACCCCAGTAAACAATAACTGTGGTTTTGCCATCCCACGGTAAAAAATCTCTATTATTCAGGTTTTGGTAGTTTTTTCCGTAAAGAAAAACAGTAGTGTCTCCTGACTGTTGTGACACAAAAATATATCTGTTGAAAATAGTCTTGTGTAGGCCCGACATCCCAGTGTGGTTTCGCAGTTCCACGGGTCAAATCGCTGTACTATCCAGTTTTGGGCCTTTGGTATCTAAAAAAAAAGCAGTTTGAGTGTGTCGCTCACTGTTCAGCCGCAAATATCTCTATTTAAAAAAGTGTGGTATACCCCAGTAAACAATAACTGTGGTTTTGCCATCCCACGGTAAAAAATCTCTATTATTCAGGTTTGGTAGTGTTTTCCGTAAAGAAAAACAGTAGTGTCTCCTGACTGTTGTGACACAAAAATATATCTGTTGAAAATAGTCTTGTGTAGGCCCGACATCCCAGTGTGGTTTCGCTGTTCCACGGGTCAAATCGCTGTACTATCCAGTTTTGGGCCTTTGGTATCTAAAAAAAAGCAGTTTGAGTGTGTCGCTCACTGTTCAGCCGCAAATATCTCTATTTAAAAAAGTGTGGTATACCCCATTTAACAATAACTGTGGTTTTGCCATCCCACGGTAAAAAATCTCTATTATTCAGCTTTTGGTAGTTTTTTCCGTAAAGAAAAACAGTAGTGTCTCCTGACTGTTGTGACACAAAAATATATCTGTTGAAAATAGTCTTGTGTAGGCCCGACATCCCAGTGTGGTTTCGCAGTTCCACAGGTCAAATCGCTGTACTATCCAGTTTTGGGCCTTTGGTATCTAAAAAAAAAGCAGTTTGAGTGTGTCGCTCACTGTTCAGCCGCAAATATCTCTATTTAAAAAAGTGTGGTATACCCCAGTAAACAATAACTGTGGTTTTGCCATCCCACGGTAAAAAAACTGTCTATTATTCAGCTTTTGGTAGTTTTTTCCGTAAAGAAAAACAGTAGTGTCTCCTGACTGTTGTGACACAAAAATATATCTGTTGAAAATAGTCTTGTGTAGGCCCGACATCCCGGTGTGGTTTCGCAGTTCCACAGGTCAAATCGCTGTACTACCCAGTTTTGGGCCTTTGGTATCTAAAAAGAAAGCAGTTTGAGTGTGTCGTTCACTGTTCAGCTGCAAATATCTCTATTTAAATAAGTGTGGTATACCCCAGTAAACAATAACTGTGGTTTTGCCATCCCACGGTAAAAAATCTCTATTATTCAGGTTTTGGTAGTTTTTTCCGTAAAAAAAAACAGTAGTGTCTCCTGACTGTTGTGACACAAAAATATATCTGTTGAAAATAGTCTTGTGTAGGCCCGACATCCCAGTGTGGTTTCGCAGTTCCACGGCTCAAATCGCTGTAGTATCCAGTTTTGGGCCTTTGGTATCTAAAAGAAAAGCAGTTTGAGTGGGTCGCTCACTGTTGAGCCGCAAATATCTCTATTTAAAAAAGTGTAGTATACCCCAGTAACCAATAACTGTGGATTTGCCATCCCACGGAAAAAATATCTATTATTCAGCTTTTGGTAGTTTTTTCCGTAAAGAAAAACAGTAGTGTCTACTGACGGTTGTGACATAAAAATATATCTGTTGAAAATAGTCTTGTGTAGGCCCGACATCCCAGTGTGGTTTCGCTGTTCCACGGGTCAAATCGCTGTACTATCCAGTTTTGGGCCTTTGGTATCTAAAAAAAAAGCAGTTTGAGTGTGTCGCTCACTGTTCAGCCGCAAATATCTCTATTTAAAAAAGTGTGGTATACCCCAGTAAACAATAACTGTGGTTTTGCCATCCCACGGTAAAAAATCTCTATTATTCAGCTTTTGGTAGTTTTTTCCGTAAAGAAAAACAGTAGTGTCTCCTGACTGTTGTGACACAAAAATATATCTGTTGAAAATAGTCTTGTGTAGGCCCGACATCCCAGTGTGGTTTCGCAGTTCCACAGGTCAAATCGCTGTACTACCCAGTTTTGGGCCTTTGGTATCTAAAAAAAAAAGCAGTTTGAGTGTGTCGCTCACTGTTCAGCCGCAAATATCTCTATTTAAAAAAGTGTGGTATACCCCAGTAAACAATAACTGTGGTTTTGCCATCCCACGGTAAAAAATCTCTATTATTCAGGTTTTGGTAGTTTTTTCCGTAAAGAAAAACAGTAGTGTCTCCTAACTGTTTTGACAGAAAAATATATCTGTTGAAAATAGTCTTGTGTAGGCCCGACATCCCAGTGTGGTTTCGCAGTTCCACGGGTCAAATCGCTGTACTATCCAGTTTTGGGCCTTTGGTATCTAAAAAGAAAGCAGTTTTAGTGTGTCGCTCACTGTTCAGCCGCAAATATCTCTATTTAAATAAGTGTGGTATACCCCAGTAAACAATAACTGTGGTTTTGCCATCCCACGGTAAAAAATCTCTATTATTCAGGTTTTGGTAGTTTTTTCCGTAAAGAAAAACAGTAGTGTCTCCTGACTGTTGTGACACAAAAATATATCTGTTGAAAATAGTCTTGTGTAGGCCCGACATCCCAGTGTGGTTTCGCAGTTCCACGGCTCAAATCGCTGTACTATCTAGTTTTGGGCCTTTGGTATCTAAAAGAAATGCAGTTTGAGTGGGTCGCTCACTGTTCAGCCGCAAATATCTCTATTTAAAAAAGTGTAGTATACCCCAGTAAACAATAACTGTGGTTTTACCATCCCACGGTAAAAAATCTCTATTATTCAGGTTTTGGTAGTTTTTTCCGCAAAGAAAAACAGTATTGTCTCCTGACTGTTGTAACACAAAAATATATCTGTTGAAAATAGTCTTGTGTAGGCCCGACATCCCAGTGTGGTTTCGCAGTTCCACGGGTCAAATCGCTGTACTATCCAGTTTTGGGCCTTTGGTATCTAAAAAAAAAGCAGTTTGAGTGTGTCGCTCACTGTTCAGCCGCAAATATCTCTATTTAAAAAAGTGTGGTATACCCCAGTAAACAATAACTGTGGTTTTGCCATCCCGCGGTAAAAAATCTCTATTATTTAGGTTTTGGTAGTTTTTTCCGTAAAGAAAAACAGTAGTGTCTCCTGACAGTTGTAACACAAAAATATATCTGTTGAAATAGTCTTGTGTAGGCCCGACATCCCAGTGTGGTTTCGCAGTTCCACGGGTCAAATCGCTGTACTATCCAGTTTTGGGCCTTTGGTATCTAAAAAAAAGCAGTTTGAGTGTGTCGCTCACTGTTCAGCCGCAAATATCTCTATTTAAAAAAGTTTGGTATACCCCAGTAAACAATAACTGTGGTTTTGCCATCCCACGGTAAAAAATCTCTATTATTCAGGTTTTGGTAGTTTTTTCCGTAAAGAAATACAGTAGTGTCTCCTAACTGTTTTGACACAAAAATATATCTGTTGAAAATAGTCTTGTGTAGGCCCGACATCCCAGTGTGGTTTCGCAGTTCCACGGGTCAAATCGCTGTACTATCCAGTTTTGGGCCTTTGGTATCTAAAAAGAAAGCAGTTTGAGTGTGTCGCTCACTGTTCAGCCGCAAATATCTCTATTTAAATAAGTGTGGTATACCCCAGTAAACAATAACTGTGGTTTTGCCATCCCACGGTAAAAAATCTCTATTATTCAGGTTTTGGTAGTTTTTTCCGTAAAGAAAAACAGTAGTGTCTCCTGACTGTTGTGACACAAAAATATATCTGTTGAAAATAGTCTTGTGTAGGCCCGACATCCCAGTGTGGTTTCGCAGTTCCACGGCTCAAATCGCTGTACTATCTAGTTTTGGGCCTTTGGTATCTAAAAGAAAAGCAGTTTGAGTGGGTCGCTCACTGTTCAGCCGCAAATATCTCTATTTAAAAAAGTGTAGTATACCCCAGTAAACAATAACTGTGGTTTTGCCATCCCACGGTAAAAAATCTCTATTATTCAGGTTTTGGTAGTTTTTTCCGCAAAGAAAAACAGTATTGTCTCCTGACTGTTGTAACACAAAAATATATCTGTTGAAAATAGTCTTGTGTAGGCCCGACATCCCAGTGTGGTTTCGCAGTTCCACGGGTCAAATCGCTGTACTATCCAGTTTTGGGCCTTTGGTATCTAAAAAAAAAGCAGCTTGAGTGTGTCGCTCACTGTTCAGCCGCAAATATCTCTATTTAAAAAAGTGTGGTATACCCCAGTAAACAATAACTGTGGTTTTGCCATCCCACGGTAAAAAATCTCTATTATTCAGGTTTGGTAGTGTTTTCCGTAAAGAAAAACAGTAGTGTCTCCTGACTGTTGTGACACAAAAATATATCTGTTGAAAATAGTCTTGTGTAGGCCCGACATCCCGGTGTGGTTTCGCAGTTCCACAGGTCAAATCGCTGTACTACCCAGTTTTGGGCCTTTGGTATCTAAAAAGAAAGCAGTTTGAGTGTGTCGTTCACTGTTCAGCTGCAAATATCTCTATTTAAATAAGTGTGGTATACCCCAGTAAACAATAACTGTGGTTTTGCCATCCCACGGTAAAAAATCTCTATTATTCAGGTTTTGGTAGTTTTTTCCGTAAAAAAAAACAGTAGTGTCTCCTGACTGTTGTGACACAAAAATATATCTGTTGAAAATAGTCTTGTGTAGGCCCGACATCCCAGTGTGGTTTCGCAGTTCCACGGCTCAAATCGCTGTAGTATCCAGTTTTGGGCCTTTGGTATCTAAAAGAAAAGCAGTTTGAGTGGGTCGCTCACTGTTGAGCCGCAAATATCTCTATTTAAAAAAGTGTAGTATACCCCAGTAACCAATAACTGTGGATTTGCCATCCCACGGAAAAAATATCTATTATTCAGCTTTTGGTAGTTTTTTCCGTAAAGAAAAACAGTAGTGTCTACTGACGGTTGTGACATAAAAATATATCTGTTGAAATAGTCTTGTGTAGGCCCGACATCCCAGTGTGGTTTCGCAGTTCCACGGGTCAAATCGCTGTACTATCCAGTTTTGGGCCTTTGGTATCTAAAAAAAAGCAGTTTGAGTGTGTCGCTCACTGTTCAGCCGCAAATATCTCTATTTAAAAAAGTTTGGTATACCCCAGTAAACAATAACTGTGGTTTTGCCATCCCACGGTAAAAAATCTCTATTATTCAGGTTTTGGTAGTTTTTTCCGTAAAGAAATACAGTAGTGTCTCCTAACTGTTTTGACACAAAAATATATCTGTTCAAAATAGTCTTGTGTAGGCCCGACATCCCAGTGTGGTTTCGCAGTTCCACGGGTCAAATCGCTGTACTATCCAGTTTTGGGCCTTTGGTATCTAAAAAGAAAGCAGTTTGAGTGTGTCGCTCACTGTTCAGCCGCAAATATCTCTATTTAAATAAGTGTGGTATACCCCAGTAAACAATAACTGTGGTTTTGCCATCCCACGGTAAAAAATCTCTATTATTCAGGTTTTGGTAGTTTTTTCCGTAAAGAAAAACAGTAGTGTCTCCTGACTGTTGTGACACAAAAATATATCTGTTGAAAATAGTCTTGTGTAGGCCCGACATCCCAGTGTGGTTTCGCAGTTCCACGGCTCAAATCGCTGTACTATCTAGTTTTGGGCCTTTGGTATCTAAAAGAAAAGCAGTTTGAGTGGGTCGCTCACTGTTCAGCCGCAAATATCTCTATTTAAAAAAGTGTAGTATACCCCAGTAAACAATAACTGTGGTTTTGCCATCCCACGGTAAAAAATCTCTATTATTCAGGTTTTGGTAGTTTTTTCCGCAAAGAAAAACAGTATTGTCTCCTGACTGTTGTAACACAAAAATATATCTGTTGAAAATAGTCTTGTGTAGGCCCGACATCCCAGTGTGGTTTCGCAGTTCCATGGGTCAAATCGCTGTACTATCCAGTTTTGGGCCTTTGGTATCTAAAAAAAAAGCAGCTTGAGTGTGTCGCTCACTGTTCAGCCGCAAATATCTCTATTTAAAAAAGTGTGGTATACCCCAGTAAACAATAACTGTGGTTTTGCCATCCCGCGGTAAAAAATCTCTATTATTTAGGTTTTGGTAGTTTTTTCCGTAAAGAAAAACAGTAGTGTCTCCTGACAGTTGTAACACAAAAATATATCTGTTGAAATAGTCTTGTGTAGGCCCGACATCCCAGTGTGGTTTCGCAGTTCCACGGGTCAAATCGCTGTACTATCCAGTTTTGGGCCTTTGGTATCTAAAAAAAAGCAGTTTGAGTGGGTCGCTCACTGTTCAGCCGCAAATATCTCTATTTAAAAAAGTTTGGTATACCCCAGTAAACAATAACTGTTGTTTTGCCATCCCACGGTAAAAAATCTCTATTATTCAGGTTTTGGTAGTTTTTTCCGTAAAGAAATACAGTAGTGTCTCCTAACTGTTTTGACACAAAAATATATCTGTTCAAAATAGTCTTGTGTAGGCCCGACATCCCAGTGTGGTTTCGCAGTTCCACGGGTCAAATCGCTGTACTATCCAGTTTTGGGCCTTTGGTATCTAAAAAGAAAGCAGTTTGAGTGTGTCGCTCACTGTTCAGCCGCAAATATCTCTATTTAAAAAAGTGTGGTATACCCCAGTAAACAATAACTGTGGTTTTGCCATCCTACGGTAAAAAATCTCTATTATTCAGGTTTTGGTAGTTTTTTCCGTAAAGAAAAACAGTAGTGTCTCCTGACTGTTGTGACACAAAAATATATCTGTTGAAAATAGTCTTGTGTAGGCCCGACATCCCAGTGTGGTTTCGCAGTTCCACGGGTCAAATCGCTGTACTATCCAGTTTTGGGCCTTTGGTATCTAAAAAAAAAGCAGTTTGAGTGTGTCGCTCACTGTTCAGCCGCAAATATTTCTATTTAAAAAAGTGTGGTATACCCCAGTAAACAATAACTGTGGTTTTGTCATCCCACTGTAAAAAATCTCTATTATTCAGGTTTTGGTAGTTTTTTCCGTAAAGAAAAAGAGTAGTGTCTCCTGACTGTTGTGACACAAAAATATATCTGTTGAAAATAGTCTTGTGTAGGCCCGACATCCCAGTGTGGTTTCGCAGTTCCACGGGTCAAATCGCTGTACTATCCAGTTTTGGGCCTTTGGTATCTAAAAAGAAAGCAGTTTGAGTGTGTTGCTCACTGTTCAGCCGCAAATATCTCTATTTAAAAAAGTGTGGTATACCCCAGTAAACAATAACTGTGGTTTTGCCATCCCACGGTAAAAAATCTCTATTATTCAGGTTTTGGTAGTTTTTTCCGTAAAGAAAAACAGTAGTGTCTCCTGACTGTTGTGACACAAAAATATATCTGTTGAAAATAGTCTTGTGTAGGCCCGACATCCCAGTGTGGTTTCGCAGTTCCACGGGTCAAATCGCTGTACTATCCAGTTTTGGGCCTTTGGTATCTAAAAAAAAAGCAGTTTGAGTGTGTCGCTCACTGTTCAGCCGCAAATATCTCTATTTAAAAAAGTGTGGTATACCCCAGTAAACAATAACTGTGGTTTTGCCATCCCACGGTAAAAAATCTCTATTATTCAGCTTATGGTAGTTTTTTCCGTAAAGAAAAACATTAGTGTCTCCTGACTGTTGTGACACAAAAATATATCTGTTGAAAATAGTCTTGTGTAGGCCCGACATCCCAGTGTGGTTTCGCAGTTCCACAGGTCAAATCGCTGTACTATCCAGTTTTGGGCCTTTGGTATCTAAAAAAAAAGCAGTTTGAGTGTGTCGCTCACTGTTCAGCCGCAAATATCTCTATTTAAAAAAGTGTGGTATACCACAGTAAACAATAACTGTGGTTTTGCCATCCCACGGTAAAAAACTCTCTATTATTCAGCTTTTGGTAGTTTTTTCCGTAAAGAAAAACAGTAGTGTCTCCTGACTGTTGTGACACGAAAATATATCTGTTGAAAATAGTCTTGTGTAGGCCCGACATCCCAGTGTGGTTTCGCAGTTCCACGGGTCAAATCGCTGTACTATCCAGTTTTGGGCCTTTGGTATCTAAAAAAAAAGCAGTTTGAGTGTGTCGCTCACTGTTCAGCCGCAAATATCTCTATTTAAAAAAGTGTGGTATACCCCAGTAAACAATAACTGTGGTTTTGCCATCCCACGGTAAAAAATCTCTATTATTCAGCTTTTGGTAGTTTTTTCCATAAAGAAAAACAGTAGTGTCTCCTGACTGTTGTGACCCAAATGTATATCTGTTGAAAATAGTCTTGTGTAGGCCCGACATCCCAGTGTGGTTTCGCAGTTCCACGGGTCAAATCGCTGTACCATCCAGTTTTGGGCCTTTGGTATCTAAAAAAAAAGCAGTTTGAGTGTGTCGCTCACTGTTCAGCCGCAAATATCTCTATTTAAAAAAGTGTGGTATACCACAGTAAACAATAACTGTGGTTTTGCCATCCCACGGTAAAAAATCTCTATTATTCAGGTTTTGGTAGTTTTTTCCGTAAAGAAAAACAGTAGTGTCTCCTGACAGTTGTAACACAAAAATATATCAGTTGAAATAGTCTTGTGTAGGCCCGACATCCCAGTGTGGTTTCGCAGTTCCACGGGTCAAATCGCTGTACTATCCAGTTTTGGGCCTTTGGTATCTAAAAAAAAAAGCAGTTTGAGTGGGTCGCTCACTGTTCAGCCGCAAATATCTCTATTTAAAAAAGTGTGGTATACCCCAGTAAACAATAACTGTGGTTTTGTCATCCCACTGTAAAAAATCTCTATTATTCAGGTTTTGGTAGTTTTTTCCGTAAAGAAAAAGAGTAGTGTCTCCTGACTGTTGTGACACAAAAATATATCTGTTGAAAATAGTCTTGTGTAGGCCCGACATCCCAGTGTGGTTTCGCAGTTCCACGGGTCAAATCGCTGTACTATCCAGTTTTGGGCCTTTGGTATCTAAAAAGAAAGCAGTTTGAGTGTGTTGCTCACTGTTCAGCCGCAAATATCTCTATTTAAAAAAGTGTGGTATACCCCAGTAAACAATAACTGTGGTTTTGCCATCCCACGGTAAAAAATCTCTATTATTCAGGTTTTGGTAGTTTTTTCCGTAAAGAAAAACAGTAGTGTCTCCTGACTGTTGTGACACAAAAATATATCTGTTGAAAATAGTCTTGTGTAGGCCCGACATCCCAGTGTGGTTTCGCAGTTCCACGGGTCAAATCGCTGTACTATCCAGTTTTGGGCCTTTGGTATCTAAAAAAAAAGCAGTTTGAGTGTGTCGCTCACTGTTCAGCCGCAAATATCTCTATTTAAAAAAGTGTGGTATACCCCAGTAAACAATAACTGTGGTTTTGCCATCCCACGGTAAAAAATCTCTATTATTCAGCTTATGGTAGTTTTTTCCGTAAAGAAAAACATTAGTGTCTCCTGACTGTTGTGACACAAAAATATATCTGTTGAAAATAGTCTTGTGTAGGCCCGACATCCCAGTGTGGTTTCGCAGTTCCACAGGTCAAATCGCTGTACTATCCAGTTTTGGGCCTTTGGTATCTAAAAAAAAAGCAGTTTGAGTGTGTCGCTCACTGTTCAGCCGCAAATATCTCTATTTAAAAAAGTGTGGTATACCACAGTAAACAATAACTGTGGTTTTGCCATCCCACGGTAAAAAACTCTCTATTATTCAGCTTTTGGTAGTTTTTTCCGTAAAGAAAAACAGTAGTGTCTCCTGACTGTTGTGACACGAAAATATATCTGTTGAAAATAGTCTTGTGTAGGCCCGACATCCCAGTGTGGTTTCGCAGTTCCACGGGTCAAATCGCTGTACTATCCAGTTTTGGGCCTTTGGTATCTAAAAAAAAAGCAGTTTGAGTGTGTCGCTCACTGTTCAGCCGCAAATATCTCTATTTAAAAAAGTGTGGTATACCCCAGTAAACAATAACTGTGGTTTTGCCATCCCACGGTAAAAAATCTCTATTATTCAGCTTTTGGTAGTTTTTTCCATAAAGAAAAACAGTAGTGTCTCCTGACTGTTGTGACCCAAATGTATATCTGTTGAAAATAGTCTTGTGTAGGCCCGACATCCCAGTGTGGTTTCGCAGTTCCACGGGTCAAATCGCTGTACCATCCAGTTTTGGGCCTTTGGTATCTAAAAAAAAAGCAGTTTGAGTGTGTCGCTCACTGTTCAGCCGCAAATATCTCTATTTAAAAAAGTGTGGTATACCACAGTAAACAATAACTGTGGTTTTGCCATCCCACGGTAAAAAATCTCTATTATTCAGGTTTTGGTAGTTTTTTCCGTAAAGAAAAACAGTAGTGTCTCCTGACAGTTGTAACACAAAAATATATCAGTTGAAATAGTCTTGTGTAGGCCCGACATCCCAGTGTGGTTTCGCAGTTCCACGGGTCAAATCGCTGTACTATCCAGTTTTGGGCCTTTGGTATCTAAAAAAAAAAGCAGTTTGAGTGGGTCGCTCACTGTTCAGCCGCAAATATCTCTATTTAAAAAAGTGTGGTATACCCCAGTAAACAATAACTGTGGTTTTGCCATCCCACGATAAAAAATCTCTATTATTCAGGTATTGGTAGTTTTTTCCGTAAAGAAAAACAGTAGTGTCTCCTGACTGTTGTGACACAAAAATATATCTGTTGAAAATAGTCTTGTGTAGGCCCGACATCCCAGTGTGGTTTCGCAGTTCCACGGGTCAAATAGCTGTACTATCCAGTTTTGGGCCTTTGGTATCTAAAAAAAAAGCAGTTTGAGTGTGTCGCTCACTGTTCAGCCGCAAATATCTCTATTTAAGAAAGTGTGGCATACCCCAGTAAACAATAACTGTGGTTTTGCCATCCCACGGTAAAAAATCTCTATTATTCAGCTTTTGGTAGTTTTTTCCGTAAAGAAAAACAGTAGTGTCTCCTGACTGTTGTGACACAAAAATATATCTGTTGAAAATAGTCTTGTGTAGGCCCGACATCCCAGTGTGGTTTCGCAGTTCCACGGGTCAAATCGCTGTACTATCCAGTTTTGGGCCTTTGGTATCTAAAAAAAAAGCAGTTTGAGTGTGTCGCTCACTGTTCAGCCGCAAATATCTCTATTTAAAAAAGTGTGGTATACCCCAGTAAACAATAACTGTGGTTTTGCCATCCCACGGTAAAAAATCTCTATTATTCAGGTTTGGTAGTGTTTTCCGTAAAGAAAAACAGTAGTGTCTCCTAACTGTTTTGACACAAAAATATATCTGTTGAAAATAGTCTTGTGTAGGCCCGACATCCCAGTGTGGTTTCGCAGTTCCACGGGTCAAATCGCTGTACTATCCAGTTTTGGGCCTTTGGTATCTAAAAAGAAAGCAGTTTGAGTGTGTCGCTCACTGTTCAGCCACAAATATCTATATTTAAAAAAGTGTGGTATACCCCAGTAAACAATAACTGTGGTTTTGCCATCCCACGGTAAAAAATCTCTATTATTCAGGTTTTGGTAGTTTTTTCCGTAAAGAAAAACAGTAGTGTCTACTGACTGTTGTGACATAAAAATATATCTCTTGAAAATAGTCTTGTGTAGGCCCGGCATCCCAGTGTGGTTTCGCTGTTCCACGGGTCAAATCGCTGTACTATCCAGTTTTGGGCCTTTGGTATCTAAAAAAAAAGCAGTTTGAGTGTGTCGCTCACTGTTCAGCCGCAAATATCTCTATTTAAGAAAGTGTGGTATACCCCAGTAAACAATAACTGTGGTTTTGCCATCCCACGGTAAAAAATCTCTATTATTCAGCTTTTGGTAGTTTTTTCCGTAAAGAAAAACAGTAGTGTCTCCTGACTGTTGTGACACAAAAATATATCTGTTGAAAATAGTCTTGTGAAGGCCCGACATCCCAGTGTGGTTTCGCAGTTCCACGGGTCAAATCGCTGTACTATCCAGTTTTGGGCCTTTGGTATCTAAAAAGAAAGCAGTTTGAGTGTGTCGCTCACTGTTCAGCCGCAAATATCTCTATTTAAATAAGTGTGGTATACCCCAGTAAACAATAACTGTGGTTTTGCCATCCCACGGTAAAAAATCTCTATTATTCAGGTTTTGGTAGTTTTTTCCGTAAAGAAAAACAGTAGTGTCTCCTGACTGTTGTGACACAAAAATATATCTGTTGAAAATAGTCTTGTGTAGGCCCGACATCCCAGTGTGGTTTCGCAGTTCCACAGGTCAAATCGCTGTACTACCCAGTTTTGGGCCTTTGGTATCTAAAAAAAAAGCAGTTTGAGTGTGTCGCTCACTGTTCAGCCGCAAATATCTCTATTTAAAAAAGTGTGGTATACCCCAGTAAACAATAACTGTGGTTTTGCCATCCCACGGTAAAAAATCTCTATTATTCAGGTTTTGGTAGTTTTTTCCGTAAAGAAAAACAGTAGTGTCTCCTGACTGTTGTGACACGAAAATATATCTGTTGAAAATAGTCTTGTGTAGGCCCGACATCCCAGTGTGGTTTCGCAGTTCCACAGGTCAAATCGCTGTACTATCCAGTTTTGGGCCTTTGGTATCTAAAAAAAAAGCAGTTTGAGTGTGTCGCTCACTGTTCAGCCGCAAATATCTCTATTTAAAAAAGTGTGGTATACCACAGTAAACAATAACTGTGGTTTTGCCATCCCACGGTAAAAAACTCTCTATTATTCAGCTTTTGGTAGTTTTTTCCGTAAAGAAAAACAGTAGTGTCTCCTGACTGTTGTGACACGAAAATATATCTGTTGAAAATAGTCTTGTGTAGGCCCGACATCCCAGTGTGGTTTCGCAGTTCCACGGGTCAAATCGCTGTACTATCCAGTTTTGGGCCTTTGGTATCTAAAAAAAAAGCAGTTTGAGTGTGTCGCTCACTGTTCAGCCGCAAATATCTCTATTTAAAAAAGTGTGGTATACCCCAGTAAACAATAACTGTGGTTTTGCCATCCCACGGTAAAAAATCTCTATTATTCAGCTTTTGGTAGTTTTTTCCATAAAGAAAAACAGTAGTGTCTCCTGACTGTTGTGACCCAAATGTATATCTGTTGAAAATAGTCTTGTGTAGGCCCGACATCCCAGTGTGGTTTCGCAGTTCCACGGGTCAAATCGCTGTACCATCCAGTTTTGGGCCTTTGGTATCTAAAAAAAAAGCAGTTTGAGTGTGTCGCTCACTGTTCAGCCGCAAATATCTCTATTTAAAAAAGTGTGGTATACCACAGTAAACAATAACTGTGGTTTTGCCATCCCACGGTAAAAAATCTCTATTATTCAGGTTTTGGTAGTTTTTTCCGTAAAGAAAAACAGTAGTGTCTCCTGACAGTTGTAACACAAAAATATATCAGTTGAAATAGTCTTGTGTAGGCCCGACATCCCAGTGTGGTTTCGCAGTTCCACGGGTCAAATCGCTGTACTATCCAGTTTTGGGCCTTTGGTATCTAAAAAAAAAAGCAGTTTGAGTGGGTCGCTCACTGTTCAGCCGCAAATATCTCTATTTAAAAAAGTGTGGTATACCCCAGTAAACAATAACTGTGGTTTTGCCATCCCACGATAAAAAATCTCTATTATTCAGGTATTGGTAGTTTTTTCCGTAAAGAAAAACAGTAGTGTCTCCTGACTGTTGTGACACAAAAATATATCTGTTGAAAATAGTCTTGTGTAGGCCCGACATCCCAGTGTGGTTTCGCAGTTCCACGGGTCAAATAGCTGTACTATCCAGTTTTGGGCCTTTGGTATCTAAAAAAAAAGCAGTTTGAGTGTGTCGCTCACTGTTCAGCCGCAAATATCTCTATTTAAGAAAGTGTGGCATACCCCAGTAAACAATAACTGTGGTTTTGCCATCCCACGGTAAAAAATCTCTATTATTCAGCTTTTGGTAGTTTTTTCCGTAAAGAAAAACAGTAGTGTCTCCTGACTGTTGTGACACAAAAATATATCTGTTGAAAATAGTCTTGTGTAGGCCCGACATCCCAGTGTGGTTTCGCAGTTCCACGGGTCAAATCGCTGTACTATCCAGTTTTGGGCCTTTGGTATCTAAAAAAAAAGCAGTTTGAGTGTGTCGCTCACTGTTCAGCCGCAAATATCTCTATTTAAAAAAGTGTGGTATACCCCAGTAAACAATAACTGTGGTTTTGCCATCCCACGGTAAAAAATCTCTATTATTCAGGTTTGGTAGTGTTTTCCGTAAAGAAAAACAGTAGTGTCTCCTAACTGTTTTGACACAAAAATATATCTGTTGAAAATAGTCTTGTGTAGGCCCGACATCCCAGTGTGGTTTCGCAGTTCCACGGGTCAAATCGCTGTACTATCCAGTTTTGGGCCTTTGGTATCTAAAAAGAAAGCAGTTTGAGTGTGTCGCTCACTGTTCAGCCACAAATATCTATATTTAAAAAAGTGTGGTATACCCCAGTAAACAATAACTGTGGTTTTGCCATCCCACGGTAAAAAATCTCTATTATTCAGGTTTTGGTAGTTTTTTCCGTAAAGAAAAACAGTAGTGTCTACTGACTGTTGTGACATAAAAATATATCTCTTGAAAATAGTCTTGTGTAGGCCCGACATCCCAGTGTGGTTTCGCTGTTCCACGGGTCAAATCGCTGTACTATCCAGTTTTGGGCCTTTGGTATCTAAAAAAAAAGCAGTTTGAGTGTGTCGCTCACTGTTCAGCCGCAAATATCTCTATTTAAGAAAGTGTGGTATACCCCAGTAAACAATAACTGTGGTTTTGCCATCCCACGGTAAAAAATCTCTATTATTCAGCTTTTGGTAGTTTTTTCCGTAAAGAAAAACAGTAGTGTCTCCTGACTGTTGTGACACAAAAATATATCTGTTGAAAATAGTCTTGTGAAGGCCCGACATCCCAGTGTGGTTTCGCAGTTCCACGGGTCAAATCGCTGTACTATCCAGTTTTGGGCCTTTGGTATCTAAAAAGAAAGCAGTTTGAGTGTGTCGCTCACTGTTCAGCCGCAAATATCTCTATTTAAATAAGTGTGGTATACCCCAGTAAACAATAACTGTGGTTTTGCCATCCCACGGTAAAAAATCTCTATTATTCAGGTTTTGGTAGTTTTTTCCGTAAAGAAAAACAGTAGTGTCTCCTGACTGTTGTGACACAAAAATATATCTGTTGAAAATAGTCTTGTGTAGGCCCGACATCCCAGTGTGGTTTCGCAGTTCCACAGGTCAAATCGCTGTACTACCCAGTTTTGGGCCTTTGGTATCTAAAAAAAAAGCAGTTTGAGTGTGTCGCTCACTGTTCAGCCGCAAATATCTCTATTTAAAAAAGTGTGGTATACCCCAGTAAACAATAACTGTGGTTTTGCCATCCCACGGTAAAAAATCTCTATTATTCAGGTTTTGGTAGTTTTTTCCGTAAAGAAAAACAGTAGTGTCTCCTGACTGTTGTGACACGAAAATATATCTGTTGAAAATAGTCTTGTGTAGGCCCGACATCCCAGTGTGGTTTCGCAGTTCCACAGGTCAAATCGCTGTACTATCCAGTTTTGGGCCTTTGGTATCTAAAAAAAAAGCAGTTTCAGTGTGTCGCTCACTGTTCAGCCGCAAATATCTCTATTTAAAAAAGTGTGGTATACCACAGTAAACAATAACTGTGGTTTTGCCATCCCACGGTAAAAAACTCTCTATTATTCAGCTTTTGGTAGTTTTTTCCGTAAAGAAAAACAGTAGTGTCTCCTGACTGTTGTGACACGAAAATATATCTGTTGAAAATAGTCTTGTGTAGGCCCGACATCCCAGTGTGGTTTCGCAGTTCCACGGGTCAAATCGCTGTACTATCCAGTTTTGGGCCTTTGGTATCTAAAAAAAAAGCAGTTTGAGTGTGTCGCTCACTGTTCAGCCGCAAATATCTCTATTTAAAAAAGTGTGGTATACCCCAGTAAACAATAACTGTGGTTTTGCCATCCCACGGTAAAAAATCTCTATTATTCAGCTTTTGGTAGTTTTTTCCATAAAGAAAAACAGTAGTGTCTCCTGACTGTTGTGACCCAAATATATATCTGTTGAAAATAGTCTTGTGTAGGCCCAACATCCCAGTGTGGTTTCGCAGTTCCACGGGTCAAATCGCTGTACTATCCAGTTTTGGGCCTTTGGTATCTAAAAAAAAAGCAGTTTGAGTCTGACGCTCACTGTTCAGCCGCAAATATCTCTATTTAAAAAAGTGTGGTATACCCCAGTAAACAATAACTGTGGTTTTGCCATCCCACGGTAAAAAATCTCTATTATTCAGCTTTTGGTAGTTTTTTCCATAAAGAAAAACAGTAGTGTCTCCTGACTGTTGTGACCCAAATATATATCTGTTGAAAATAGTCTTGTGTATGCCCAACATCCCAGTGTGGTTTCGCAGTTCCACGGGTCAAATCGCTGTACTATCCAGTTTTGGGCCTTTGGTATCTAAAAAAAAAGCAGTTTGAGTGTGTCGCTCACTGTTCAGCCGCAAATATCTCTATTTAAAAAAGTGTGGTATACCCCAGTAAACAATAACTGTGGTTTTGCCATCCCACGGTAAAAAATCTCTATTATTCAGGTTTGGTAGTGTTTTCCGTAAAGAAAAACAGTAGTGTCTCCTAACTGTTTTGACACAAAAATATATCTGTTGAAAATAGTCTTGTGTAGGCCCGACATCCCAGTGTGGTTTCGCAGTTCCACGGGTCAAATCGCTGTACTATCCAGTTTTGGGCCTTTGATATCTAAAAAGAAAGCAGTTTGAGTGTGTCGCTCACTGTTCAGCCACAAATATCTATATTTAAAAAAGTGTGGTATACCCCAGTAAACAATAACTGTGGTTTTGCCATCCCACGGTAAAAAATCTCTATTATTCAGGTTTTGGTAGTTTTTTCCGTAAAGAAAAACAGTAGTGTCTACTGACTGTTGTGACATAAAAATATATCTCTTGAAAATAGTCTTGTGTAGGCCCGACATCCCAGTGTGGTTTCGCTGTTCCACGGGTCAAATCGCTGTACTATCCAGTTTTGGGCCTTTGGTATCTAAAAAAAAAGCAGTTTGAGTGTGTCGCTCACTGTTCAGCCGCAAATATCTCTATTTAAGAAAGTGTGGTATACCCCAGTAAACAATAACTGTGGTTTTGCCATCCCACGGTAAAAAATCTCTATTATTCAGCTTTTGGTAGTTTTTTCCGTAAAGAAAAACAGTAGTGTCTCCTGACTGTTGTGACACAAAAATGTATCTGTTGAAAATAGTCTTGTGAAGGCCCGACATCCCAGTGTGGTTTCGCAGTTCCACGGGTCAAATCGCTGTACTATCCAGTTTTGGGCCTTTGGTATCTAAAAAGAAAGCAGTTTGAGTGTGTCGCTCACTGTTCAGCCGCAAATATCTCTATTTAAATAAGTGTGGTATACCCCAGTAAACAATAACTGTGGTTTTGCCATCCCACGGTAAAAAATCTCTATTATTCAGGTTTTGGTAGTTTTTTCCGTAAAGAAAAACAGTAGTGTCTCCTGACTGTTGTGACACAAAAATATATCTGTTGAAAATAGTCTTGTGTAGGCCCGACATCCCAGTGTGGTTTCGCAGTTCCACAGGTCAAATCGCTGTACTACCCAGTTTTGGGCCTTTGGTATCTAAAAAAAAAGCAGTTTGAGTGTGTCGCTCACTGTTCAGCCGCAAATATCTCTATTTAAAAAAGTGTGGTATACCCCAGTAAACAATAACTGTGGTTTTGCCATCCCACGGTAAAAAATCTCTATTATTCAGGTTTTGGTAGTTTTTTCCGTAAAGAAAAACAGTAGTGTCTCCTGACTGTTGTGACACGAAAATATATCTGTTGAAAATAGTCTTGTGTAGGCCCGACATCCCAGTGTGGTTTCGCAGTTCCACAGGTCAAATCGCTGTACTATCCAGTTTTGGGCCTTTGGTATCTAAAAAAAAAGCAGTTTCAGTGTGTCGCTCACTGTTCAGCCGCAAATATCTCTATTTAAAAAAGTGTGGTATACCACAGTAAACAATAACTGTGGTTTTGCCATCCCACGGTAAAAAACTCTCTATTATTCAGCTTTTGGTAGTTTTTTCCGTAAAGAAAAACAGTAGTGTCTCCTGACTGTTGTGACACGAAAATATATCTGTTGAAAATAGTCTTGTGTAGGCCCGACATCCCAGTGTGGTTTCGCAGTTCCACGGGTCAAATCGCTGTACTATCCAGTTTTGGGCCTTTGGTATCTAAAAAAAAAGCAGTTTGAGTGTGTCGCTCACTGTTCAGCCGCAAATATCTCTATTTAAAAAAGTGTGGTATACCCCAGTAAACAATAACTGTGGTTTTGCCATCCCACGGTAAAAAATCTCTATTATTCAGCTTTTGGTAGTTTTTTCCATAAAGAAAAACAGTAGTGTCTCCTGACTGTTGTGACCCAAATATATATCTGTTGAAAATAGTCTTGTGTAGGCCCAACATCCCAGTGTGGTTTCGCAGTTCCACGGGTCAAATCGCTGTACTATCCAGTTTTGGGCCTTTGGTATCTAAAAAAAAAGCAGTTTGAGTCTGACGCTCACTGTTCAGCCGCAAATATCTCTATTTAAAAAAGTGTGGTATACCCCAGTAAACAATAACTGTGGTTTTGCCATCCCACGGTAAAAAATCTCTATTATTCAGCTTTTGGTAGTTTTTTCCATAAAGAAAAACAGTAGTGTCTCCTGACTGTTGTGACCCAAATATATATCTGTTGAAAATAGTCTTGTGTATGCCCAACATCCCAGTGTGGTTTCGCAGTTCCACGGGTCAAATCGCTGTACTATCCAGTTTTGGGCCTTTGGTATCTAAAAAAAAAGCAGTTTGAGTGTGTCGCTCACTGTTCAGCCGCAAATATCTCTATTTAAAAAAGTGTGGTATACCCCAGTAAACAATAACTGTGGTTTTGCCATCCCACGGTAAAAAATCTCTATTATTCAGGTTTGGTAGTGTTTTCCGTAAAGAAAAACAGTAGTGTCTCCTAACTGTTTTGACACAAAAATATATCTGTTGAAAATAGTCTTGTGTAGGCCCGACATCCCAGTGTGGTTTCGCAGTTCCACGGGTCAAATCGCTGTACTATCCAGTTTTGGGCCTTTGATATCTAAAAAGAAAGCAGTTTGAGTGTGTCGCTCACTGTTCAGCCACAAATATCTATATTTAAAAAAGTGTGGTATACCCCAGTAAACAATAACTGTGGTTTTGCCATCCCACGGTAAAAAATCTCTATTATTCAGGTTTTGGTAGTTTTTTCCGTAAAGAAAAACAGTAGTGTCTACTGACTGTTGTGACATAAAAATATATCTCTTGAAAATAGTCTTGTGTAGGCCCGACATCCCAGTGTGGTTTCGCTGTTCCACGGGTCAAATCGCTGTACTATCCAGTTTTGGGCCTTTGGTATCTAAAAAAAAAGCAGTTTGAGTGTGTCGCTCACTGTTCAGCCGCAAATATCTCTATTTAAGAAAGTGTGGTATACCCCAGTAAACAATAACTGTGGTTTTGCCATCCCACGGTAAAAAATCTCTATTATTCAGCTTTTGGTAGTTTTTTCCGTAAAGAAAAACAGTAGTGTCTCCTGACTGTTGTGACACAAAAATGTATCTGTTGAAAATAGTCTTGTGAAGGCCCGACATCCCAGTGTGGTTTCGCAGTTCCACGGGTCAAATCGCTGTACTATCCAGTTTTGGGCCTTTGGTATCTAAAAAGAAAGCAGTTTGAGTGTGTCGCTCACTGTTCAGCCGCAAATATCTCTATTTAAATAAGTGTGGTATACCCCAGTAAACAATAACTGTGGTTTTGCCATCCCACGGTAAAAAATCTCTATTATTCAGGTTTTGGTAGTTTTTTCCGTAAAGAAAAACAGTAGTGTCTCCTGACTGTTGTGACACAAAAATATATCTGTTGAAAATAGTCTTGTGTAGGCCCGACATCCCAGTGTGGTTTCGCAGTTCCACAGGTCAAATTGCTGTACTACCCAGTTTTGGGCCTTTGGTATCTAAAAAAAAAGCAGTTTGAGTGTGTCGCTCACTGTTCAGCCGCAAATATCTCTATTTAAAAAAGTGTGGTATACCCCAGTAAACAATAACTGTGGTTTTGCCATCCCTCGGTAAAAAATCTCTATTATTCAGGTTTTGGTAGTTTTTTCCGTAAAGAAAAACAGTAGTGTCTCCTGACTGTTGTGACACGAAAATATATCTGTTGAAAATAGTCTTGTGTAGGCCCGACATCCCAGTGTGGTTTCGCAGTTCCACAGGTCAAATCGCTGTACTATCCAGTTTTGGGCCTTTGGTATCTAAAAAAAAAGCAGTTTGAGTGTGTCGCTCACTGTTCAGCCGCAAATATCTCTATTTAAAAAAGTGTGGTATACCCCAGTAAACAATAACTGTGGTTTTGCCATCCCACGGTAAAAAATCTCTATTATTCAGCTTTTGGTAGTTTTTTCCATAAAGAAAAACAGTAGTGTCTCCTGACTGTTGTGACCCAAATATATATCTGTTGAAAATAGTCTTGTGTAGGCCCAACATCCCAGTGTGGTTTCGCAGTTCCACGGGTCAAATCGCTGTACTATCCAGTTGTGGGCCTTTGGTATCTAAAAAAAAAGCAGTTTGAGTGTGACGCTCACTGTTCAGCCGCAAATATCTCTATTTAAAAAAGTGTGGTATATCCAAGTAAACAATAACTGTGGTTTTGCCATCCCACGGTAAAAAAATCTCTATTATTCAGGTTTTGGTAGTTTTTTCCGTAAAGAAAAACAGTAGTGTCTCCTAACTGTTTTGACACAAAAATATATCTGTTGAAAATAGTCTTGTGTAGGCCCGACATCCCAGTGTGGTTTCGCAGTTCCACGGGTCAAATCGCTGTACTATCCAGTTTTGGGCCTTTGGTATCTAAAAAAAAAGTAGTTTGAGTGTGTCGCTCTCTGTTCAGCCGCAAATATCTCTATTTAAAAAAGTGTGGTATACCTCAGTAAACAATAACTGTGGTTTTGCCATCCCACGGTAAAAAATCTCTATTATTCAGCTTTTGGTAGTTTTTTCCATAAACAAAACAGTAGTGTCTCCTGACTGTTGTGACCCAAATATATATCTGTTGAAAATAGTCTTGTGTAGGCCCAACATCCCAGTGTGGTTTCGCAGTTCCACGGGTCAAATCGCTGTACTATCCAGTTTTGGGCCTTTGGTATCTAAAAAAAAAGCAGTTTGAGTGTGTCGCTCACTGTTCAGCCGCAAATATCTCTATTTAAAAAAGTGTGGTATACCCCAGTAAACAATAACTGTGGTTTTGCCATCCCACGGTAAAAAAATCTCTATTATTCAGGTTTTGGTAGTTTTTTCCGTAAAGAAAAACAGCAGTGTCTCCTAACTGTTTTGACACAAAAATATATCTGTTGAAAATAGTCTTGTGTAGGCCCGACATCCCAGTGTGGTTTCGCAGTTCCACGGGTCAAATCGCTGTACTATCCAGTTTTGGGCCTTTGGTATCTAAAAAAAAAGTAGTTTGAGTGTGTCGCTCACTGTTCAGCCGCAAATATCTCTATTTAAAAAAGTGTGGTATACCCCAGTAAACAATAACTGTGGTTTTGCCATCCCACGGTAAAAAGTCTCTATTATTCAGCTTTTGGTAGTTTTTTCCGTAAAGAAAAACAGTAGTGTCTCCTGACTGTTGTGACACAAAAATATCTCTGTTGAAAATATTCTTGTGTAGGCCCGACATCCCAGTGTGGTTTCGCAGTTCCACGGGTCAAATCGCTGTACTATCCAGTTTTGGGCCTTTGGTATCTAAAAAAAAAGCAGTTTGAGTGTGTCGCTCACTGTTCAGCCGCAAATATCTCTATTTAAAAAAGTGTGGTATACCCCAGTAAACAATAACTGTGGTTTTGCCATCCCACGGTAAAAAATCTCTATTATTCAGGTTTTGGTAGTTTTTTCCGTAAAGAAAAACAGTAGTGTCTCCTGACTGTAGTGACACAAAAATATATCTGTTGAAAATAGTCTTGTGTAGGCCCGACATCCCAGTGTGGTTTCGCAGTTCCACGGGTCAAATCGCTGTACTATCCAGTTTTGGGCCTTTGGTATCTAAAAGAAAAGCAGTTTGAGTGGGTCGCTCACTGTTCAGCCGCAAATATCTCTATTTAAAAAAGTGTGGTATACCCCAGTAAACAATAACTGTGGTTTTGCCATCCCACGGTAAAAAATCTCTATTATTCAGCTTTTGGTAGCTTTTTCCGTAAAGAAAAACAGTAGTGTCTCCTGACTGTTGTAACACAAAAATATATCTGTTGAAAATAGTCTTGTGTAGGCCCGACATCCCAGTGTGGTTTCGCAGTTCCACGGGTCAAATCGCTGTACTATCTAGTTTTGGGCCTTTGGTAACAAAAAAAAATGCAGTTTGAGTGTGTCGCTCACTGTTCAGCCGCTAATATCTCTATTTAAAAAAGTGTGGTATACCCCAGTAAACAATAACTGTGGTTTTGCCATCCCACGGTAAAAAATCTCTATTATTCAGGTTTTGGTAGTTTTTTCCGTAAAGAAAGACAGTAGTGTCTCGTGACTGTTGTGACACAAAAATATCTCTGTTGAAAATAGTCTTGTGTAGGCCCGACATCCCAGTGTGGTTTCGCAGTTCCACGGGTCAAATCGCTGTACTATCCAGTTTTGGGCCTTTGGTATCTAAAAAAAAAGTAGTTTGAGTGTGTCGCTCTCTGTTCAGCCGCAAATATCTCTATTTAAAAAAGTGTGGTATACCTCAGTAAACAATAACTGTGGTTTTGCCATCCCACGGTAAAAAATCTCTATTATTCAGCTTTTGGTAGTTTTTTCCATAAACAAAACAGTAGTGTCTCCTGACTGTTGTGACCCAAATATATATCTGTTGAAAATAGTCTTGTGTAGGCCCAACATCCCAGTGTGGTTTCGCAGTTCCACGGGTCAAATCGCTGTACTATCCAGTTTTGGGCCTTTGGTATCTAAAAAAAAAGCAGTTTGAGTGTGTCGCTCACTGTTCAGCCGCAAATATCTCTATTTAAAAAAGTGTGGTATACCCCAGTAAACAATAACTGTGGTTTTGCCATCCCACGGTAAAAAAATCTCTATTATTCAGGTTTTGGTAGTTTTTTCCGTAAAGAAAAACAGCAGTGTCTCCTAACTGTTTTGACACAAAAATATATCTGTTGAAAATAGTCTTGTGTAGGCCCGACATCCCAGTGTGGTTTCGCAGTTCCACGGGTCAAATCGCTGTACTATCCAGTTTTGGGCCTTTGGTATCTAAAAAAAAAGTAGTTTGAGTGTGTCGCTCACTGTTCAGCCGCAAATATCTCTATTTAAAAAAGTGTGGTATACCCCAGTAAACAATAACTGTGGTTTTGCCATCCCACGGTAAAAAGTCTCTATTATTCAGCTTTTGGTAGTTTTTTCCGTAAAGAAAAACAGTAGTGTCTCCTGACTGTTGTGACACAAAAATATCTCTGTTGAAAATATTCTTGTGTAGGCCCGACATCCCAGTGTGGTTTCGCAGTTCCACGGGTCAAATCGCTGTACTATCCAGTTTTGGGCCTTTGGTATCTAAAAAAAAAGCAGTTTGAGTGTGTCGCTCACTGTTCAGCCGCAAATATCTCTATTTAAAAAAGTGTGGTATACCCCAGTAAACAATAACTGTGGTTTTGCCATCCCACGGTAAAAAATCTCTATTATTCAGGTTTTGGTAGTTTTTTCCGTAAAGAAAAACAGTAGTGTCTCCTGACTGTAGTGACACAAAAATATATCTGTTGAAAATAGTCTTGTGTAGGCCCGACATCCCAGTGTGGTTTCGCAGTTCCACGGGTCAAATCGCTGTACTATCCAGTTTTGGGCCTTTGGTATCTAAAAGAAAAGCAGTTTGAGTGGGTCGCTCACTGTTCAGCCGCAAATATCTCTATTTAAAAAAGTGTGGTATACCCCAGTAAACAATAACTGTGGTTTTGCCATCCCACGGTAAAAAATCTCTATTATTCAGCTTTTGGTAGCTTTTTCCGTAAAGAAAAACAGTAGTGTCTCCTGACTGTTGTAACACAAAAATATATCTGTTGAAAATAGTCTTGTGTAGGCCCGACATCCCAGTGTGGTTTCGCAGTTCCACGGGTCAAATCGTTGTACTATCTAGTTTTGGGCCTTTGGTAACAAAAAAAAATGCAGTTTGAGTGTGTCGCTCACTGTTCAGCCGCTAATATCTCTATTTAAAAAAGTGTGGTATACCCCAGTAAACAATAACTGTGGTTTTGCCATCCCACGGTAAAAAATCTCTATTATTCAGGTTTTGGTAGTTTTTTCCGTAAAGAAAGACAGTAGTGTCTCCTGACTGTTGTGACACAAAAATATCTCTGTTGAAAATAGTCTTGTGTAGGCCCGACATCCCAGTGTGGTTTCGCAGTTCCACGGGTCAAATCGCTGTACTATCCAGTTTTGGGCCTTTGGTATCTAAAAAAAAAGCAGTTTGAGTGTGTCGCTCACTGTTCAGCCGCAAATATCTCTATTTAAAAAAGTGTGGTATACCCCAGTAAACAATAACTGTGGTTTTGCCATCCCACGGTAAAAAATCTCTATTATTCAGGTTTTGGTAGTTTTTTCCGTAAAGAAAAACAGTAGTGTCTCCTGACTGTTGTGACACAAAAATATATCAGTTGAAATAGTCTTGTGTAGGCCCGACATCCCAGTGTGGTTTCGCAGTTCCACGGGTCAAATCGCTGTACTATCTAGTTTTGGGCCTTTGGTAACAAAAAAAAATGCAGTTTGAGTGTGTCGCTCACTGTTCAGCCGCTAATATCTCTATTTAAAAAAGTGTGGTATACCCCAGTAAACAATAACTGTGGTTTTGCCATCCCACGGTAAAAAATCTCTATTATTCAGGTTTTGGTAGTTTTTTCCGTAAAGAAAGACAGTAGTGTCTCCTGACTGTTGTGACACAAAAATATCTCTGTTGAAAATAGTCTTGTGTAGGCCCGACATCCCAGTGTGGTTTCGCAGTTCCACGGGTCAAATCGCTGTACTATCCAGTTTTGGGCCTTTGGTATCTAAAAAAAAAGCAGTTTGAGTGTGTCGCTCACTGTTCAGCCGCAAATATCTCTATTTAAAAAAGTGTGGTATACCCCAGTAAACAATAACTGTGGTTTTGCCATCCCACGGTAAAAAATCTCTATTATTCAGGTTTTGGTAGTTTTTTCCGTAAAGAAAAACAGTAGTGTCTCCTGACTGTTGTGACACAAAAATATATCAGTTGAAATAGTCTTGTGTAGGCCCGACATCCCAGTGTGGTTTCGCAGTTCCACGGGTCAAATCGCTGTACTATCCAGTTTTGGGCCTTTGGTAACAAAAAAAAATGCAGTTTGAGTGTGTCGCTCACTGTTCAGCCGCTAATATCTCTATTTTAAAAAGTGTGGTATACCCCAGTAAACAATAACTGTGGTTTTGCCATCCCACGGTAAAAAATCTCTATTATTCAGGTTTTGGTAGTTTTTTCCGTAAAGAAAGACAGTAGTGTCTCCTGACTGTTGTGACACAAAAATATATCTGTTGAAAATAGTCTTGTGTAGGCCCGACATCCCAGTGTGGTTTCGCAGTTCCACGGGTCAAATCGCTGTACTATCCAGTTTTGGGCCTTTGGTATCTAAAAAAAAAGCAGTTTGAGTGTGTCGCTCACTGTTCAGCCGCAAATATCTCTATTTAAAAAAGTGTGGTATACCCCAGTAAACAATAACTGTGGTTTTGCCATCCCGCGGTAAAAAATCTCTATTATTCAGGTTTTGGTAGTTTTTTCCGTAAAGAAAAACAGTAGTGTCTCCTGACTGTTGTGACACAAAAACATATCTGTTGAAAATAGTCTTGTGTAGGCCCGACATCCCAGTGTGGTTTCGCAGTTCCACGGCTCAAATCGCTGTACTATCCAGTTTTGGGCCTTTGGTATCTAAAAGAAAAGCAGTTTGAGTGGGTCGCTCACTGTTCAGCCGCAAATATCTCTATTTAAAAAAGTGTAGTATACCCCAGTAAACAATAACTGTGGTTTTGCCATCCCACGGTAAAAAATCTTTATTATTCAGGTTTTGGTAGTTTTTTCCGCAAAGAAAAACAGTATTGTCTCCTGACTGTTGTGACACAAAAATATATCTGTTGAAAATAGTCTTGTGTAGGCCCGACATCCCAGTGTGGTTTCGCAGTTCCACGGGTCAAATCGCTGTACTATCCAGTTTTGGGCCTTTGGTATCTTAAAAAAAAGCAGTTTGAGTGTGTCGCTCACTGTTCAGCCGCAAATATCTCTATTTAAAAAAGTGTGGTATACCCCAGTAAACAATAACTGTGGTTTTGCCATCCCGCGGTAAAAAATCTCTATTATTCAGGTTTTGGTAGTTTTTTCCGTAAAGAAAAACAGTAGTGTCTCCTGACAGTTGTAACACAAAAATATATCAGTTGAAATAGTCTTGTGTAGGCCCGACATCCCAGTGTGGTTTCGCAGTTCCACGGGTCAAATCGCTGTACTATCCAGTTTTGAGCCTTTGGTATCTAAAAAAAAAAGCACTTTCAGTGGGTCGCTCACTGTTCAGCCGCAAATATCTCTATTTAAAAAAGTGTGGTATACCCCAGTAAACAATAACTGTGGTTTTGCCATCCCACGATAAAAAATCTCTATTATTCAGGTTTTGGTAGTTTTTTCCGTAAAGAAAAACAGTAGTGTCTCCTGACTGTTGTGACACAAAAATATATCTGTTGAAAATAGTCTTGTGTAGGCCCGACATCCCAGTGTGGTTTCGCAGTTCCACGGGTCAAATAGCTGTACTATCCAGTTTTGGGCCTTTGGTATCTAAAAAAAAAGCAGTTTGAGTGTGTCGCTCACTGTTCAGCCGCAAATATCTCTATTTAAGAAAGTGTGGCATATCCCAGTAAGCAATAACTGTGGTTTTGCCATCCCACGGTAAAAAATCTCTATTATTCAGCTTTTGGTAGCTTTTTCCGTAAAGAAAAACAGTAGTGTCTCCTGACTGTTGTGACACAAATATATATCTGTTGAAAATAGTCTTGTGTAGGCCCGACATCCCAGTGTGGTTTCGCAGTTCCACGGGTCAAATCGCTGTACTATCCAGTTTTGGGCCTTTGGTATCTAAAAAAAAAGTAGTTTGAGTGTGTCGCTCACTGTTCAGCCGCAAATATCTCTATTTAAAAAAGTGTGGTATACCCCAGTAAACAATAACTGTGGTTTTGCCATCCCACGGTAAAAAATCTCTATTATTCAGCTTTTGGTAGTTTTTTCCGTAAAGAAAAACAGTAGTGTCTCCTGACTGTTGTGACACAAAAATATATCTGTTGAAAATAGTCTTGTGTAGGCCCGACATCCCAGTGTGGTTTCGCAGTTCCACAGGTCAAATCGCTGTACTATCCAGTTTTGGGCCTTTGGCATCTAAAATAAAAGCAGTTTGAGTGTGTCGCTCACTGTTCAGCCGCAAATATCTCTATTTAAAAAAGTGTGGTATACCCCAGTAAACAATAACTGTGGTTTTGTAATCCCATGGTAAAAAATCTCTATTATTCAGCTTTTGGTAGTTTTTTCCGTAAAGAAAAACAGTAGTGTCTCCTGACTGTTGTGACACAAAAATATCTCTGATGAAAATAGTCTTGTGTAGGCCCGACATCCCAGTGTGGTTTCGCAGTTCCACGTGTCAAATCGCTGTACTATCCAGTTTTGGGCCTTTGGTATCTAAAAGAAAAGCAGTTTGAGTGGGTCGCTCACTGTTCAGCCGCAAATATCTCTATTTAAAAATGTGTGGTATACCCCAGTAAACAATAACTGTGGTTTTGCCATCCCACGGTAAAAAATCTCTATTATTCAGGTTTTGGTAGTTTTTTCCGTAAGGAAAAACAGTAGTGTCTCCTGACTGTTGTGACACAAAAATATATCTGTTGAAAATAGTCTTGTGTAGGCCCGACATCCCAGTGTGGTTTCGCAGTTCCACAGGTCAAATCGCTGTACTATCCAGTTTTGGGCCTTTGGTATCTAAAAAAAAAGCAGTTTGAGTGTGTCGCTTACTGTTCAGCCGCAAATATCTCTATTTAAAAAAGTGTGATATACTCCAGTAAACAATAACTGTGGTTTTGCCATCCCACGGTAAAAAATCTCTATTATTCAGCTTTTGGTAGTTTTTTCCATAAAGAAAAACAGTAGTGTCTCCTGACTGTTGTAACACAAAAATATATCTGTTGAAAATAGTCTTGTGTAGGACCAACATCCCAGTGTGGTTTCGCAGTTCCACGGGTCAAATCGCTGTACTATCCAGTTTTGGGCCTTTGGTAACTAAAAAAAAAGCAGTTTGAGTGTGTCGCTCACTGTTCAGCCGCAAATATCTCTATTTAAAAAAGTGTGGTATACCCCAGTAAACAATAACTGTGGTTTTGCCATCCCACGGTAAAAAATCTCTATTATTCAGGTTTTGGTAGTTTTTTTCCGTAAAGAAAGACAGTAGTGTCTCCTGACTGTTGTGACACAAAAATATCTCTGTTGAAAATAGTCTTGTGTAGGCCCGACATCCCAGTGTGGTTTCGCAGTTCCACGGGTCAAATCGCTGTACTATCCAGTTTTGGGCCTTTGGTATCTAAAAAAAAAGCAGTTTGAGTGTGTCGCTCACTGTTCAGCCGCAAATATCTCTATTTAAAAAAGTGTGGTATACCCCAGTAAACAATAACTGTGGTTTTGCCATCCCACGGTAAAAAATCTCTATTATTCAGGTTTTGGTAGTTTTTTCCGTAAAGAAAAACAGTAGTGTCTCCTGACTGTTGTGACACAAAAATATATCTGTTGAAAATAGTCTTGTGTAGGCCCGACATCCCAGTGTGGTTTCGCAGTTCCACGGCTCAAATCGCTGTAATATCCAGTTTTGGGCCTTTGGTATCTAAAAGAAAAGCAGTTTGAGTGGGTCGCTCACTGTTCAGCCGCAAATATCTCTATTTAAAAAAGTGTAGTATACCCCAGTAAACAATAACTGTGGTTTTGCCATCCCACGGTAAAAAATCTTTATTATTCAGGTTTTGGTAGTTTTTTCCGCAAAGAAAAACAGTATTGTCTCCTGACTGTTGTGACACAAAAATATATCTGTTGAAAATAGTCTTGTGTAGGCCCGACATCCCAGTGTGGTTTCGCAGTTCCACGGGTCAAATCGCTGTACTATCCAGTTTTGGGCCTTTGGTATCTTAAAAAAAAGCAGTTTGAGTGTGTCGCTCACTGTTCAGCCGCAAATATCTCTATTTAAAAAAGTGTGGTATACCCCAGTAAACAATAACTGTGGTTTTGCCATCCCGCGGTAAAAAATCTCTATTATTCAGGTTTTGGTAGTTTTTTCCGTAAAGAAAAACAGTAGTGTCTCCTGACAGTTGTAACACAAAAATATATCAGTTGAAATAGTCTTGTGTAGGCCCGACATCCCAGTGTGGTTTCGCAGTTCCACGGGTCAAATCGCTGTACTATCCAGTTTTGAGCCTTTGGTATCTAAAAAAAAAAGCACTTTCAGTGGGTCGCTCACTGTTCAGCCGCAAATATCTCTATTTAAAAAAGTGTGGTATACCCCAGTAAACAATAACTGTGGTTTTGCCATCCCACGATAAAAAATCTCTATTATTCAGGTTTTGGTAGTTTTTTCCGTAAAGAAAAACAGTAGTGTCTCCTGACTGTTGTGACACAAAAATATATCTGTTGAAAATAGTCTTGTGTAGGCCCGACATCCCAGTGTGGTTTCGCAGTTCCACGGGTCAAATAGCTGTACTATCCAGTTTTGGGCCTTTGGTATCTAAAAAAAAAGCAGTTTGAGTGTGTCGCTCACTGTTCAGCCGCAAATATCTCTATTTAAGAAAGTGTGGCATATCCCAGTAAGCAATAACTGTGGTTTTGCCATCCCACGGTAAAAAATCTCTATTATTCAGCTTTTGGTAGCTTTTTCCGTAAAGAAAAACAGTAGTGTCTCCTGACTGTTGTGACACAAATATATATCTGTTGAAAATAGTCTTGTGTAGGCCCGACATCCCAGTGTGGTTTCGCAGTTCCACGGGTCAAATCGCTGTACTATCCAGTTTTGGGCCTTTGGTATCTAAAAAAAAAGTAGTTTGAGTGTGTCGCTCACTGTTCAGCCGCAAATATCTCTATTTAAAAAAGTGTGGTATACCCCAGTAAACAATAACTGTGGTTTTGCCATCCCACGGTAAAAAGTCTCTATTATTCAGCTTTTGGTAGTTTTTTCCGTAAAGAAAAACAGTAGTGTCTCCTGACTGTTGTGACACAAAAATATCTCTGTTGAAAATATTCTTGTGTAGGCCCGACATCCCAGTGTGGTTTCGCAGTTCCACGGGTCAAATCGCTGTACTATCCAGTTTTGGGCCTTTGGTATCTAAAAAAAAAGCAGTTTGAGTGTGTCGCTCACTGTTCAGCCGCAAATATCTCTATTTAAAAAAGTGTGGTATACCCCAGTAAACAATAACTGTGGTTTTGCCATCCCACGGTAAAAAATCTCTATTATTCAGGTTTTGGTAGTTTTTTCCGTAAAGAAAAACAGTAGTGTCTCCTGACTGTAGTGACACAAAAATATATCTGTTGAAAATAGTCTTGTGTAGGCCCGACATCCCAGTGTGGTTTCGCAGTTCCACGGGTCAAATCGCTGTACTATCCAGTTTTGGGCCTTTGGTATCTAAAAGAAAAGCAGTTTGAGTGGGTCGCTCACTGTTCAGCCGCAAATATCTCTATTTAAAAAAGTGTGGTATACCCCAGTAAACAATAACTGTGGTTTTGCCATCCCACGGTAAAAAATCTCTATTATTCAGCTTTTGGTAGCTTTTTCCGTAAAGAAAAACAGTAGTGTCTCCTGACTGTTGTAACACAAAAATATATCTGTTGAAAATAGTCTTGTGTAGGCCCGACATCCCAGTGTGGTTTCGCAGTTCCACGGGTCAAATCGTTGTACTATCTAGTTTTGGGCCTTTGGTAACAAAAAAAAATGCAGTTTGAGTGTGTCGCTCACTGTTCAGCCGCTAATATCTCTATTTAAAAAAGTGTGGTATACCCCAGTAAACAATAACTGTGGTTTTGCCATCCCACGGTAAAAAATCTCTATTATTCAGGTTTTGGTAGTTTTTTCCGTAAAGAAAGACAGTAGTGTCTCCTGACTGTTGTGACACAAAAATATCTCTGTTGAAAATAGTCTTGTGTAGGCCCGACATCCCAGTGTGGTTTCGCAGTTCCACGGGTCAAATCGCTGTACTATCCAGTTTTGGGCCTTTGGTATCTAAAAAAAAAGCAGTTTGAGTGTGTCGCTCACTGTTCAGCCGCAAATATCTCTATTTAAAAAAGTGTGGTATACCCCAGTAAACAATAACTGTGGTTTTGCCATCCCACGGTAAAAAATCTCTATTATTCAGGTTTTGGTAGTTTTTTCCGTAAAGAAAAACAGTAGTGTCTCCTGACTGTTGTGACACAAAAATATATCAGTTGAAATAGTCTTGTGTAGGCCCGACATCCCAGTGTGGTTTCGCAGTTCCACGGGTCAAATCGCTGTACTATCTAGTTTTGGGCCTTTGGTAACAAAAAAAAATGCAGTTTGAGTGTGTCGCTCACTGTTCAGCCGCTAATATCTCTATTTAAAAAAGTGTGGTATACCCCAGTAAACAATAACTGTGGTTTTGCCATCCCACGGTAAAAAATCTCTATTATTCAGGTTTTGGTAGTTTTTTCCGTAAAGAAAGACAGTAGTGTCTCCTGACTGTTGTGACACAAAAATATCTCTGTTGAAAATAGTCTTGTGTAGGCCCGACATCCCAGTGTGGTTTCGCAGTTCCACGGGTCAAATCGCTGTACTATCCAGTTTTGGGCCTTTGGTATCTAAAAAAAAAGCAGTTTGAGTGTGTCGCTCACTGTTCAGCCGCAAATATCTCTATTTAAAAAAGTGTGGTATACCCCAGTAAACAATAACTGTGGTTTTGCCATCCCACGGTAAAAAATCTCTATTATTCAGGTTTTGGTAGTTTTTTCCGTAAAGAAAAACAGTAGTGTCTCCTGACTGTTGTGACACAAAAATATATCAGTTGAAATAGTCTTGTGTAGGCCCGACATCCCAGTGTGGTTTCGCAGTTCCACGGGTCAAATCGCTGTACTATCCAGTTTTGGGCCTTTGGTAACAAAAAAAAATGCAGTTTGAGTGTGTCGCTCACTGTTCAGCCGCTAATATCTCTATTTTAAAAAGTGTGGTATACCCCAGTAAACAATAACTGTGGTTTTGCCATCCCACGGTAAAAAATCTCTATTATTCAGGTTTTGGTAGTTTTTTCCGTAAAGAAAGACAGTAGTGTCTCCTGACTGTTGTGACACAAAAATATATCTGTTGAAAATAGTCTTGTGTAGGCCCGACATCCCAGTGTGGTTTCGCAGTTCCACGGGTCAAATCGCTGTACTATCCAGTTTTGGGCCTTTGGTATCTAAAAAAAAAGCAGTTTGAGTGTGTCGCTCACTGTTCAGCCGCAAATATCTCTATTTAAAAAAGTGTGGTATACCCCAGTAAACAATAACTGTGGTTTTGCCATCCCACGGTAAAAAATCTCTATTATTCAGGTTTTGGTAGTTTTTTCCGTAAAGAAAAACAGTAGTGTCTCCTGACTGTTGTGACACAAAAACATATCTGTTGAAAATAGTCTTGTGTAGGCCCGACATCCCAGTGTGGTTTCGCAGTTCCACGGCTCAAATCGCTGTACTATCCAGTTTTGGGCCTTTGGTATCTAAAAGAAAAGCAGTTTGAGTGGGTCGCTCACTGTTCAGCCGCAAATATCTCTATTTAAAAAAGTGTAGTATACCCCAGTAAACAATAACTGTGGTTTTGCCATCCCACGGTAAAAAATCTTTATTATTCAGGTTTTGGTAGTTTTTTCCGCAAAGAAAAACAGTATTGTCTCCTGACTGTTGTGACACAAAAATATATCTGTTGAAAATAGTCTTGTGTAGGCCCGACATCCCAGTGTGGTTTCGCAGTTCCACGGGTCAAATCGCTGTACTATCCAGTTTTGGGCCTTTGGTATCTTAAAAAAAAGCAGTTTGAGTGTGTCGCTCACTGTTCAGCCGCAAATATCTCTATTTAAAAAAGTGTGGTATACCCCAGTAAACAATAACTGTGGTTTTGCCATCCCGCGGTAAAAAATCTCTATTATTCAGGTTTTGGTAGTTTTTTCCGTAAAGAAAAACAGTAGTGTCTCCTGACAGTTGTAACACAAAAATATATCTGTTGAAATAGTCTTGTGTAGGCCCGACATCCCAGTGTGGTTTCGCAGTTCCACGGGTCAAATCGCTGTACTATCCAGTTTTGAGCCTTTGGTATCTAAAAAAAAAAGCACTTTCAGTGGGTCGCTCACTGTTCAGCCGCAAATATCTCTATTTAAAAAAGTGTGGTATACCCCAGTAAACAATAACTGTGGTTTTGCCATCCCACGATAAAAAATCTCTATTATTCAGGTTTTGGTAGTTTTTTCCGTAAAGAAAAACAGTAGTGTCTCCTGACTGTTGTGACACAAAAATATATCTGTTGAAAATAGTCTTGTGTAGGCCCGACATCCCAGTGTGGTTTCGCAGTTCCACGGGTCAAATAGCTGTACTATCCAGTTTTGGGCCTTTGGTATCTAAAAAAAAAGCAGTTTGAGTGTGTCGCTCACTGTTCAGCCGCAAATATCTCTATTTAAGAAAGTGTGGCATATCCCAGTAAGCAATAACTGTGGTTTTGCCATCCCACGGTAAAAAATCTCTATTATTCAGCTTTTGGTAGCTTTTTCCGTAAAGAAAAACAGTAGTGTCTCCTGACTGTTGTGACACAAATATATATCTGTTGAAAATAGTCTTGTGTAGGCCCGACATCCCAGTGTGGTTTCGCAGTTCCACGGGTCAAATCGCTGTACTATCCAGTTTTGGGCCTTTGGTATCTAAAAAAAAAGTAGTTTGAGTGTGTCGCTCACTGTTCAGCCGCAAATATCTCTATTTAAAAAAGTGTGGTATACCCCAGTAAACAATAACTGTGGTTTTGCCATCCCACGGTAAAAAATCTCTATTATTCAGCTTTTGGTAGTTTTTTCCGTAAAGAAAAACAGTAGTGTCTCCTGACTGTTGTGACACAAAAATATATCTGTTGAAAATAGTCTTGTGTAGGCCCGACATCCCAGTGTGGTTTCGCAGTTCCACAGGTCAAATCGCTGTACTATCCAGTTTTGGGCCTTTGGCATCTAAAATAAAAGCAGTTTGAGTGTGTCGCTCACTGTTCAGCCGCAAATATCTCTATTTAAAAAAGTGTGGTATACCCCAGTAAACAATAACTGTGGTTTTGTAATCCCATGGTAAAAAATCTCTATTATTCAGCTTTTGGTAGTTTTTTCCGTAAAGAAAAACAGTAGTGTCTCCTGACTGTTGTGACACAAAAATATCTCTGATGAAAATAGTCTTGTGTAGGCCCGACATCCCAGTGTGGTTTCGCAGTTCCACGTGTCAAATCGCTGTACTATCCAGTTTTGGGCCTTTGGTATCTAAAAGAAAAGCAGTTTGAGTGGGTCGCTCACTGTTCAGCCGCAAATATCTCTATTTAAAAATGTGTGGTATACCCCAGTAAACAATAACTGTGGTTTTGCCATCCCACGGTAAAAAATCTCTATTATTCAGGTTTTGGTAGTTTTTTCCGTAAGGAAAAACAGTAGTGTCTCCTGACTGTTGTGACACAAAAATATATCTGTTGAAAATAGTCTTGTGTAGGCCCGACATCCCAGTGTGGTTTCGCAGTTCCACAGGTCAAATCGCTGTACTATCCAGTTTTGGGCCTTTGGTATCTAAAAAAAAAGCAGTTTGAGTGTGTCGCTTACTGTTCAGCCGCAAATATCTCTATTTAAAAAAGTGTGATATACTCCAGTAAACAATAACTGTGGTTTTGCCATCCCACGGTAAAAAATCTCTATTATTCAGCTTTTGGTAGTTTTTTCCATAAAGAAAAACAGTAGTGTCTCCTGACTGTTGTAACACAAAAATATATCTGTTGAAAATAGTCTTGTGTAGGACCAACATCCCAGTGTGGTTTCGCAGTTCCACGGGTCAAATCGCTGTACTATCCAGTTTTGGGCCTTTGGTAACTAAAAAAAAAGCAGTTTGAGTGTGTCGCTCACTGTTCAGCCGCAAATATCTCTATTTAAAAAAGTGTGGTATACCCCAGTAAACAATAACTGTGGTTTTGCCATCCCACGGTAAAAAATCTCTATTATTCAGGTTTTGGTAGTTTTTTTCCGTAAAGAAAGACAGTAGTGTCTCCTGACTGTTGTGACACAAAAATATCTCTGTTGAAAATAGTCTTGTGTAGGCCCGACATCCCAGTGTGGTTTCGCAGTTCCACGGGTCAAATCGCTGTACTATCCAGTTTTGGGCCTTTGGTATCTAAAAAAAAAGCAGTTTGAGTGTGTCGCTCACTGTTCAGCCGCAAATATCTCTATTTAAAAAAGTGTGGTATACCCCAGTAAACAATAACTGTGGTTTTGCCATCCCACGGTAAAAAATCTCTATTATTCAGGTTTTGGTAGTTTTTTCCGTAAAGAAAAACAGTAGTGTCTCCTGACTGTTGTGACACAAAAATATATCTGTTGAAAATAGTCTTGTGTAGGCCCGACATCCCAGTGTGGTTTCGCAGTTCCACGGCTCAAATCGCTGTAATATCCAGTTTTGGGCCTTTGGTATCTAAAAGAAAAGCAGTTTGAGTGGGTCGCTCACTGTTCAGCCGCAAATATCTCTATTTAAAAAAGTGTAGTATACCCCAGTAAACAATAACTGTGGTTTTGCCATCCCACGGTAAAAAATCTTTATTATTCAGGTTTTGGTAGTTTTTTCCGCAAAGAAAAACAGTATTGTCTCCTGACTGTTGTGACACAAAAATATATCTGTTGAAAATAGTCTTGTGTAGGCCCGACATCCCAGTGTGGTTTCGCAGTTCCACGGGTCAAATCGCTGTACTATCCAGTTTTGGGCCTTTGGTATCTTAAAAAAAAGCAGTTTGAGTGTGTCGCTCACTGTTCAGCCGCAAATATCTCTATTTAAAAAAGTGTGGTATACCCCAGTAAACAATAACTGTGGTTTTGCCATCCCGCGGTAAAAAATCTCTATTATTCAGGTTTTGGTAGTTTTTTCCGTAAAGAAAAACAGTAGTGTCTCCTGACAGTTGTAACACAAAAATATATCAGTTGAAATAGTCTTGTGTAGGCCCGACATCCCAGTGTGGTTTCGCAGTTCCACGGGTCAAATCGCTGTACTATCCAGTTTTGAGCCTTTGGTATCTAAAAAAAAAAGCACTTTCAGTGGGTCGCTCACTGTTCAGCCGCAAATATCTCTATTTAAAAAAGTGTGGTATACCCCAGTAAACAATAACTGTGGTTTTGCCATCCCACGATAAAAAATCTCTATTATTCAGGTTTTGGTAGTTTTTTCCGTAAAGAAAAACAGTAGTGTCTCCTGACTGTTGTGACACAAAAATATATCTGTTGAAAATAGTCTTGTGTAGGCCCGACATCCCAGTGTGGTTTCGCAGTTCCACGGGTCAAATAGCTGTACTATCCAGTTTTGGGCCTTTGGTATCTAAAAAAAAAGCAGTTTGAGTGTGTCGCTCACTGTTCAGCCGCAAATATCTCTATTTAAGAAAGTGTGGCATATCCCAGTAAGCAATAACTGTGGTTTTGCCATCCCACGGTAAAAAATCTCTATTATTCAGCTTTTGGTAGCTTTTTCCGTAAAGAAAAACAGTAGTGTCTCCTGACTGTTGTGACACAAATATATATCTGTTGAAAATAGTCTTGTGTAGGCCCGACATCCCAGTGTGGTTTCGCAGTTCCACGGGTCAAATCGCTGTACTATCCAGTTTTGGGCCTTTGGTATCTAAAAAAAAAGTAGTTTGAGTGTGTCGCTCACTGTTCAGCCGCAAATATCTCTATTTAAAAAAGTGTGGTATACCCCAGTAAACAATAACTGTGGTTTTGCCATCCCACGGTAAAAAATCTCTATTATTCAGCTTTTGGTAGTTTTTTCCGTAAAGAAAAACAGTAGTGTCTCCTGACTGTTGTGACACAAAAATATATCTGTTGAAAATAGTCTTGTGTAGGCCCGACATCCCAGTGTGGTTTCGCAGTTCCACAGGTCAAATCGCTGTACTATCCAGTTTTGGGCCTTTGGCATCTAAAATAAAAGCAGTTTGAGTGTGTCGCTCACTGTTCAGCCGCAAATATCTCTATTTAAAAAAGTGTGGTATACCCCAGTAAACAATAACTGTGGTTTTGTAATCCCACGGTAAAAAATCTCTATTATTCAGCTTTTGGTAGTTTTTTCCGTAAAGAAAAACAGTAGTGTCTCCTGACTGTTGTGACACAAAAATATCTCTGATGAAAATAGTCTTGTGTAGGCCCGACATCCCAGTGTGGTTTCGCAGTTCCACGGGTCAAATCGCTGTACTATCCAGTTTTGGGCCTTTGGTATCTAAAAGAAAAGCAGTTTTAGTGGGTCGCTCACTGTTCAGCCGCAAATATCTCTATTTAAAAATGTGTGGTATACCCCAGTAAACAATAACTGTGGTTTTGCCATCCCACGGTAAAAAATCTCTATTATTCAGGTTTTGGTAGTTTTTTCCGTAAAGAAAAACAGTAGTGTCTCCTGACTGTTGTGACACAAAAATATATCTGTTGAAAATAGTCTTGTGTAGGCCCGACATCCCAGTGTGGTTTCGCAGTTCCATGGGTCAAATCGCTGTACTATCCAGTTTTGGGCCTTTGGTATCTAAAAAAAAAGCAGTTTGAGTGTGTCGCTTACTGTTCAGCCGCAAATATCTCTATTTAAAAAAGTGTGATATACTCCAGTAAACAATAACTGTGGTTTTGCCATCCCACGGTAAAAAATCTCTATTATTCAGCTTTTGGTAGTTTTTTCCATAAAGAAAAACAGTAGTGTCTCCTGACTGTTGTAACACAAAAATATATCTGTTGAAAATAGTCTTGTGTAGGACCAACATCCCAGTGTGGTTTCGCAGTTCCACGGGTCAAATCGCTGTACTATCCAGTTTTGGGCCTTTGGTAACTAAAAAAAAAGCAGTTTGAGTGTGTCGCTCACTGTTCAGCCGCAAATATCTCTATTTAAAAAAGTGTGGTATACCCCAGTAAACAATAACTGTGGTTTTGCCATCCCACGGTAAAAAATCTCTATTATTCAGGTTTTGGTAGTTTTTTTCCGTAAAGAAAGACAGTAGTGTCTCCTGACTGTTGTGACACAAAAATATCTCTGTTGAAAATAGTCTTGTGTAGGCCCGACATCCCAGTGTGGTTTCGCAGTTCCACGGGTCAAATCGCTGTAATATCCAGTTTTGGGCCTTTGGTATCTAAAAGAAAAGCAGTTTGAGTGGGTCGCTCACTGTTCAGCCGCAAATATCTCTATTTAAAAAAGTGTGGTATACCCCAGTAAACAATAACTGTGGTTTTGCCATCCCACGGTAAAAAATCTCTATTATTCAGGTTTTGGTAGTTTTTTCCGCAAAGAAAAACAGTATTGTCTCCTGACTGTTGTGACACAAAAATATATCTGTTGAAAATAGTCTTGTGTAGGCCCAACATCCCAGTGTGGTTTCGCAGTTCCACGGGTCAAATCGCTGTACTATCCAGTTTTGGGCCTTTGGTATCTAAAAAAAAAGCAGTTTGAGTGTGTCGCTCACTGTTCAGCCGCAAATATCTCTATTTAAAAAAGTGTGGTATACCCCAGTAAACAATAACTGTGGTTTTGCCATCCCGCGGTAAAAAATCTCTATTATTCAGGTTTTGGTAGTTTTTTCCGTAAAGAAAAACAGTAGTGTCTCCTGACAGTTGTAACACAAAAATATATCTGTTGAAATAGTCTTGTGTAGGCCCGACATCCCAGTGTGGTTTCGCAGTTCCACGGGTCAAATCGCTGTACTATCCAGTTTTGGGCCTTTGGTATCTAAAAAAAAAGCAGTTTGAGTGGGTCGCTCACTGTTCAGCCGCAAATATCTCTATTTAAAAAAGTGTGGTATACCCCAGTAAACAATAACTGTGGTTTTGCCATCCCACGGTAAAAAATCTCTATTATTCAGGTTTTGGTAGTTTTTTTCCGTAAAGAAAGACAGTAGTGTCTCCTGACTGTTGTGACACAAAAATATCTCTGTTGAAAATAGTCTTGTGTAGGCCCGACATCCCAGTGTGGTTTCGCAGTTCCAGGGGTCAAATCGCTGTACTATCCAGTTTTGGGCCTTTGGTATCTAAAAAAAAAGCAGTTTGAGTGTGTCGCTCACTGTTCAGCCGCAAATATCTCTATTTAAAAAAGTGTGGTATACCCCAGTAAACAATAACTGTGGTTTTGCCATCCCACGGTAAAAAATCTCTATTATTCAGGTTTTGGTAGTTTTTTCCGTAAAGAAAAACAGTAGTGTCTCCTGACTGTTGTGACACAAAAATATATCTGTTGAAAATAGTCTTCTGTAGGCCCGACATCCCAGTGTGGTTTCGCAGTTCCACGGCTCAAATCGCTGTAATATCCAGTTTTGGGCCTTTGGTATCTAAAAGAAAAGCAGTTTGAGTGGGTCGCTCACTGTTCAGCCGCAAATATCTCTATTTAAAAAAGTGTGGTATACCCCAGTAAACAATAACTGTGGTTTTGCCATCCCACGGTAAAAAATCTCTATTATTCAGGTTTTGGTAGTTTTTTCCGCAAAGAAAAACAGTATTGTCTCCTGACTGTTGTGACACAAAAATATATCTGTTGAAAATAGTCTTGTGTAGGCCCAACATCCCAGTGTGGTTTCGCAGTTCCACGGGTCAAATCGCTGTACTATCCAGTTTTGGGCCTTTGGTATCTAAAAAAAAAGCAGTTTGAGTTTGTCGCTCACTGTTCAGCCGCAAATATCTCTATTTAAAAAAGTGTGGTATACCCCAGTAAACAATAACTGTGGTTTTGCCATCCCGCGGTAAAAAATCTCTATTATTCAGGTTTTGGTAGTTTTTTCCGTAAAGAAAAACAGTAGTGTCTCCTGACAGTTGTAACACAAAAATATATCGGTTGAAATAGTCTTGTGTAGGCCCGACATCCCAGTGTGGTTTCGCAGTTCCACGGGTCAAATCGCTGTACTATCCAGTTTTGGGCCTTTGGTATCTAAAAAAAAAGCAGTTTGAGTGGGTCGCTCACTGTTCAGCCGCAAATATCTCTATTTAAAAAAGTGTGGTATACCCCAGTAAACAATAACTGTGGTTTTGCCATCCCACGGTAAAAAATCTCTATTATTCAGCTTATGGTAGTTTTTTCCGTAAAGAAAAACAGTAGTGTCTCCTGACTGTTGTGACACAAATATATCTGTTGAAAATAGTCTTGTGTAGGCCCGACATCCCAGTGTGGTTTCGCAGTTCCACGGGTCAAATCGCTGTACTATCCAGTTTTGGGCCTTTGGTATCTAAAAAGAAAGCAGTTTGAGTGTGTCGCTCAGTGTTCAGCCACAAATATCTCTATTTAAAAAAGTGTGGTATACCCCAGTAAACAATAACTGTGGTTTTGCCATCCCACGGTAAAAAATCTCTATTATTCAGGTTCTGGTAGTTTTTTCCGTAAAGAAAAACAGTAGTGTCTCCTGACTGTTGTGACACAAAAATATATCTGTTGAAAATAGTCTTGTGTAGGCCCGACATCCCAGTGTGGTTTCGCAGTTCCACGGGTGAAATCGCTGTACTATCCAGTTTTGGGCCTTTGGTATCTAAAAAAAAAGCAGTTTGAGTGTGTCGCTCACTGTTCAGCCGCAAATATCTCTATTTAAAAAAGTGTGGTATACCCCAGTAAACAATAACTGTGGTTTTGCCATCCCACGGTAAAAAATCTCTATTATTCAGGTTTTGGTAGTTTTTTCCGTAAAGAAAAACAGTAGTGTCTCCTGACTGTTGTGACACAAAAATATATCTGTTGAAAATAGTCTTGTGTAGGCCCGACATCCCAGTGTGGTTTCGCAGTTCCACGGGTCAAATCGCTGTACTATCCAGTTTTGGGCCTTTGGTATCTAAAAAAAAAAGCAGTTTGAGTGTGTCGCTCACTGTTCAGCCGCAAATATCTCTATTTAAAAAAGTGTGGTATACCCCAGTAAACAATAACTGTGGTTTTGCCATCCCACGGTAAAAAATCTGTATTATTCAGGTTTTGGTAGTGTTTTCCGTAAAGAAAAACAGTAGTGTCTCCTGACTGTTGTGACACAAAAATATAGCTGTTGAAAATATTCTTGTGTAGGCCCGACATCCCAGTGTGGTTTCGCAGTTCCACGGGTCAAATCGCTGTACTATCCAGTTTTGGGCCTTTGGTATCTAAAAAAAAAGCAGTTTGAGTGTGTCGCTCACTGTTCAGCCGCAAATATCTCTATTTAAAAAAGTGTGGTATACCCCAGTAAACAATAACTGTGGTTTTGCCATCCCGCGGTAAAAAATCTCTATTATTCAGGTTTTGGTAGTTTTTTCCGTAAAGAAAAACAGTAGTGTCTCCTGACAGTTGTAACACAAAAATATATCTGTTGAAATAGTCTTGTGTAGGCCCGACATCCCAGTGTGGTTTCGCAGTTCCACGGGTCAAATCGCTGTACTATCCAGTTTTGGGCCTTTGGTATCTAAAAAAAAAGCAGTTTGAGTGGGTCGCTCACTGTTCAGCCGCAAATATCTCTATTTAAAAAAGTGTGGTATACCCCAGTAAACAATAACTGTGGTTTTGCCATCCCACGGTAAAAAATCTCTATTATTCAGCTTTTGGTAGTTTTTTCCGTAAAGAAAAACAGTAGTGTCTCCTGACTGTTGTGACACAAATATATCTGTTGAAAATAGTCTTGTGTAGGCCCGACATCCCAGTGTGGTTTCGCAGTTCCACGGGTCAAATCGCTGTACTATCCAGTTTTGGGCCTTTGGTATCTAAAAAGAAAGCAGTTTGAGTGTGTCGCTCACTGTTCAGCCACAAATATCTCTATTTAAAAAAGTGTGGTATACCCCAGTAAACAATAACTGTGGTTTTGCCATCCCACGGTAAAAAATCTCTATTATTCAGGTTCTGGTAGTTTTTTCCGTAAAGAAAAACAGTAGTGTCTCCTGACTGTTGTGACACAAAAATATATCTGTTGAAAATAGTCTTGTGTAGGCCCGACATCCCAGTGTGGTTTCGCAGTTCCACGGGTCAAATCGCTGTACTATCCAGTTTTGGGCCTTTGGTATCTAAAAAAAAAAAGCAGTTTGAGTGTGTCGCTCACTGTTCAGCCGCAAATATCTCTATTTAAAAAAGTGTGGCATACCCCAGTAAACAATAACTGTGGTTTTGCCATCCCACGGTAAAAAATCTCTATTATTCAGCTTTTGGTAGTTTTTTCCGTAAAGAAAAACAGTAGTGTCTCCTGACTGTTGTGACACAAATATATCTGTTGAAAATAGTCTTGTGTAGGCCCGACATCCCAGTGTGGTTTCGCAGTTCCACGGGTCAAATCGCTGTACTATCCAGTTTTGGGCCTTTGGTATCTAAAAAGAAAGCAGTTTGAGTGTGTCGCTCACTGTTCAGCCACAAATATCTCTATTTAAAAAAGTGTGGTATACCCCAGTAAACAATAACTGTGGTTTTGCCATCCCACGGTAAAAAATCTCTATTATTCAGGTTCTGGTAGTTTTTTCCGTAAAGAAAAACAGTAGTGTCTCCTGACTGTTGTGACACAAAAATATATCTGTTGAAAATAGTCTTGTGTAGGCCCGACATCCCAGTGTGGTTTCGCAGTTCCACGGGTGAAATCGCTGTACTATCCAGTTTTGGGCCTTTGGTATCTAAAAAAAAAGCAGTTTGAGTGTGTCGCTCACTGTTCAGCCGCAAATATCTCTATTTAAAAAAGTGTGGTATACCCCAGTAAACAATAACTGTGGTTTTGCCATCCCACGGTAAAAAATCTCTATTATTCAGGTTTTGGTAGTTTTTTCCGTAAAGAAAAACAGTAGTGTCTCCTGACTGTTGTGACACAAAAATATATCTGTTGAAAATAGTCTTGTGTAGGCCCGACATCCCAGTGTGGTTTCGCAGTTCCACGGGTCAAATCGCTGTACTATCCAGTTTTGGGCCTTTGGTATCTAAAAAAAAAAGCAGTTTGAGTGTGTCGCTCACTGTTCAGCCGCAAATATCTCTATTTAAAAAAGTGTGGTATACCCCAGTAAACAATAACTGTGGTTTTGCCATCCCACGGTAAAAAATCTCTATTATTCAGGTTTTGGTAGTGTTTTCCGTAAAGAAAAACAGTAGTGTCTCCTGACTGTTGTGACACAAAAATATAGCTGTTGAAAATAGTCTTGTGTAGGCCCGACATCCCAGTGTGGTTTCGCAGTTCCACGGGTCAAATCGCTGTACTATCCAGTTTTGGGCCTTTGGTATCTAAAAAAAAAGCAGTTTGAGTGTGTCGCTCACTGTTCAGCCGCAAATATCTCTATTTAAAAAAGTGTGGTATACCCCAGTAAACAATAACTGTGGTTTTGCCATCCCACGGTAAAAAATCTCTATTATTCAGGTTTTGGTAGTTTTTTCCGTAAAGAAAAACAGTAGTGTCTCCTGACTGTTGTGACACAAAAATATATCTGTTGAAAATAGTCTTGTGTAGGCCCGACATCCCAGTGTGGTTTCGCAGTTCCACGAGTCAAATCGCTGTACTATCCAGTTTTGGGCCTTTGGTATCTAAAAAGAAAGCAGTTTGAGTGTGTCGCTCACTGTTCAGCCGCAAATATCTCTATTTAAAAAAGTGTGGTATACCCCAGTAAACAATAACTGTGGTTTTGCCATCCCACGGTAAAAAATCTCTATTATTCAGGTTTTGGTAGTTTTTTCCGTAAAGAAAAACAGTAGTGTCTCCTGACTGTTGTGACACAAAAATATATCTGTTGAAAATAGTCTTGTGTAGGCCCGACATCCCAGTGTGGTTTCGCAGTTCCACGGGTCAAATCGCTGTACTATCCAGTTTTGGGCCTTTGGTATCTAAAAAAAAAGCAGTTTGAGTGTGTCGCTCACTGTTCAGCCGCAAATATCTCTATTTAAAAAAGTGTGGTATACCCCAGTAAACAATAACTGTGGTTTTGCCATCCCACGGTAAAAAATCTCTATTATTCAGCTTTTGGTAGTTTTTTCCGTAAAGAAAAACATTAGTGTCTCCTAACTGATGTGACACAAAAATATATCTGTTGAAAATAGTCTTGTGTAGGCCCGACATCCCAGTGTGGTTTTGCAGTTCCACAGGTCAAATCGCTGTACTATCCAGTTTTGGGCCTTTGGTATCTAAAAAAAAAGCAGTTTGAGTGTGTCGCTCACTGTTCAGCCGCAAATATCTCTATTTAAAAAAGTGTGGTATACCCCAGTAAACAATAACTGTGGTTTTGCCATCCCACGGTAAAAAATCTCTATTATTCAGGTTTTGGTAGTTTTTTCCGTAAAGAAAGACAGTAGTGTCTCCTGACTGTTGTGACACAAAAATATCTCTGTTGAAAATAGTCTTGTGTAGGCCCGACATCCCAGTGTGGTTTCGCAGTTCCACGGGTCAAATCGCTGTACTATCCAGTTTTGGGCCTTTGGTATCTAAAAAAAAAAGCAGTTTGAGTGTGTCGCTCACTGTTCAGCCGCAAATATCTCTATTTAAAAAAGTGTGGTATACCCCAGTAAACAATAACTGTGGTTTTGCCATCCCACGGTAAAAAATCTCTATTATTCAGGTTTTGGTAGTTTTTTCCGTAAAGAAAAACAGTAGTGTCTCCTGACTGTTGTGACACAAAAATATATCTGTTGAAAATAGTCTTGTGTAGGCCCGACATCCCAGTGTGGTTTCGCAGTTCCACGGGTCAAATCGCTGTACTATCCAGTTTTGGGCCTTTGGTATCTAAAAAAAAAGCAGTTTGAGTGTGTCGCTCACTGTTCAGCCGCAAATATCTCTATTTAAAAAAGTGTGGTATACCCCAGTAAACAATAACTGTGGTTTTGCCATCCCACGGTAAAAAATCTCTATTATTCAGCTTTTGGTAGTTTTTTCCGTAAAGAAAAACATTAGTGTCTCCTAACTGATGTGACACAAAAATATATCTGTTGAAAATAGTCTTGTGTAGGCCCGACATCCCAGTGTGGTTTTGCAGTTCCACAGGTCAAATCGCTGTACTATCCAGTTTTGGGCCTTTGGTATCTAAAAAAAAAGCAGTTTGAGTGTGTCGCTCACTGTTCAGCCGCAAATATCTCTATTTAAAAAAGTGTGGTATACCCCAGTAAACAATAACTGTGGTTTTGCCATCCCACGGTAAAAAATCTCTATTATTCAGGTTTTGGTAGTTTTTTCCGTAAAGAAAGACAGTAGTGTCTCCTGACTGTTGTGACACAAAAATATCTCTGTTGAAAATAGTCTTGTGTAGGCCCGACATCCCAGTGTGGTTTCGCAGTTCCACGGGTCAAATCGCTGTACTATCCAGTTTTGGGCCTTTGGTATCTAAAAAAAAAAGCAGTTTGAGTGTGTCGCTCACTGTTCAGCCGCAAATATCTCTATTTAAAAAAGTGTGGTATACCCCAGTAAACAATAACTGTGGTTTTGCCATCCCACGGTAAAAAATCTCTATTATTCAGGTTTTGGTAGTTTTTTCCGTAAAGAAAGACAATAGTGTCTCCTGACTGTTGTGACACAAAAATATCTCTGTTGAAAATAGTCTTGTGTAGGCCCGACATCCCAGTGTGGTTTCGCAGTTCCACGGGTCAAATCGCTGTACTATCCAGTTTTGGGCCTTTGGTATCTAAAAAAAAAGCAGTTTGAGTGTGTCGCTCACTGTTCAGCCGCAAATATCTCTATTTAAAAAAGTGTGGTATACCCCAGTAAACAATAACTGTGGTTTTGCCATCCCACGGTAAAAAATCTCTATTATTCAGGTTTTGGTAGTTTTTTCCGTAAAGAAAAACAGTAGTGTCTCCTGACTGTTGTGACACAAAAATATATCTGTTGAAAATAGTCTTGTGTAGGCCCGACATCCCAGTGTGGTTTCGCAGTTCCACGGGTCAAATCGCTGTACTATCCAGTTTTGGGCCTTTGGTATCTAAAAGAAAAGCAGTTTGAGTGGGTCGCTCACTGTTCAGCTGCAAATATCTCTATTTAAAAAAGTGTGGTATACCCCAGTAAACAATAACTGTGGTTTTGCCATCCCACGGTAAAAAATCTCTATTATTCAGCTTATGGTAGTTTTTTCCGTAAACAAAAGCAGTAGTGTCTCCTGACTGTTGTGACACAAAAATATCTCTGTTGAAAATAGTCTTGTGTAGGCCCGACATCCCAGTGTGGTTTCGCAGTTCCACGGGCCAAATCGCTGTACTATCCAGTTTTGGGCCTTTGGTATCTAAAAAAAAAGCAGTTTGAGTGTGTCGCTCACTGTTCAGCCGCAAATATCTCTATTTAAAAAAGTGTGGTATACCCCAGTAAACAATAACTGTGGTTTTGCCATCCCACGGTAAAAAATCTCTATTATTCAGGTTTTGGTAGTTTTTTCCGTAAAGAAAAACAGTAGTGTCTCCTGACAGTTGTGACAAAAAAATATCTCTGTTGAAAATAGTCTTCTGTAGGCCCGACATCCCAGTGTGGTTTCGCAGTTCCACGGGTCAAATCGCTGTACTATCCAGTTTTGGGCCTTTGGTATCTAAAAAAAAAGCAGTTTGAGTGTGTCGCTCACTGTTCAGCCGCAAATATCTCTATTTAAAAAAGTGTGGTATACCCCAGTAAACAATAACTGTGGTTTTGCCATCCCACGGTAAAAAATCTCTATTATTCAGGTTTTGGTAGTTTTTTCCGTAAAGAAAAACAGTAGTGTCTCCTGACTGTTGTGACACAAAAATATATCTGTTGAAAATAGTCTTGTGTAGGCCCGACATCCCAGTGTGGTTTCGCAGTTCCACAGGTCAAATCGCTGTACTATCCAGTTTTGGGCCTTTGTTATCTAAAAGAAAAGGAGTTTGAGTGGGTCGCTCACTGTTCAGCCGCAAATATCTCTATTTAAAAAAGTGTGGTATACCCCAGTAAACAATAACTGTGGTTTTGCCATCCCACGGTAAAAAATCTCTATTATTCAGGTTTTGGTAGTTTTTTCCGTAAAGAAAAACAGTAGTGTCTCCTGACTGTTGTGACACAAAAATATATCTGTTGAAAATAGCCTTGTGTAGGCCCGACATCCCAGTGTGGTTTCGCAGTTCCCCAGGTCAAATCGCTGTACTATCCAGTTTTGGGCCTTTGGTATCTAAAAAAAAAGCAGTTTGAGTGTGTCTCTCACTGTTCAGCCGCAAATATCTCTATTTAAAAAAGTGTGGTATACCCCAGTAAACAATAACTGTGGTTTTGCCATCCCACGATAAAAAATCTCTATTATTCAGGTTTGGTAGTTTTTTCCGTAAAGAAAAACAGTAGTGTCTCCTGACTGTTGTGACACAAAAATATATCTGTTGAAAATAGTCTTGTGTAGGCCCGACATCCCAGTGTGGTTTCGCAGTTCCACGGGTCAAATCGCTGTACTATCCAGTTTTGGGCCTTTGGTATCTAAAAAAAAAAAGCAGTTTGAGTGTGTCGCTCACTGTTCAGCCGCAAATATCTCTATTTAAAAAAGTGTGGCATACCCCAGTAAACAATAACTGTGGTTTTGCCATCCCACGGTAAAAAATCTCTATTATTCAGCTTTTGGTAGTTTTTTCCGTAAAGAAAAACAGTAGTGTCTCCTGACTGTTGTGACACAAATATATCTGTTGAAAATAGTCTTGTGTAGGCCCGACATCCCAGTGTGGTTTCGCAGTTCCACGGGTCAAATCGCTGTACTATCCAGTTTTGGGCCTTTGGTATCTAAAAAGAAAGCAGTTTGAGTGTGTCGCTCACTGTTCAGCCACAAATATCTCTATTTAAAAAAGTGTGGTATACCCCAGTAAACAATAACTGTGGTTTTGCCATCCCACGGTAAAAAATCTCTATTATTCAGGTTTTGGTAGTTTTTTCCGTAAAGAAAAACAGTAGTGTCTCCTGACTGTTGTGACACAAAAATATATCTGTTGAAAATAGTCTTGTGTAGGCCCGACATCCCAGTGTGGTTTCGCAGTTCCACGGGTCAAATCGCTGTACTATCCAGTTTTGGGCCTTTGGTATCTAAAAAAAAAAGCAGTTTGAGTGTGTCGCTCACTGTTCAGCCGCAAATATCTCTATTTAAAAAAGTGTGGTATACCCCAGTAAACAATAACTGTGGTTTTGCCATCCCACGGTAAAAAATCTCTATTATTCAGGTTTTGGTAGTGTTTTCCGTAAAGAAAAACAGTAGTGTCTCCTGACTGTTGTGACACAAAAATATAGCTGTTGAAAATAGTCTTGTGTAGGCCCGACATCCCAGTGTGGTTTCGCAGTTCCACGGGTCAAATCGCTGTACTATCCAGTTTTGGGCCTTTGGTATCTAAAAAAAAAGCAGTTTGAGTGTGTCGCTCACTGTTCAGCCGCAAATATCTCTATTTAAAAAAGTGTGGTATACCCCAGTAAACAATAACTGTGGTTTTGCCATCCCACGGTAAAAAGTCTCTATTATTCAGGTTTGGTAGTTTTTTCCGTAAAGAAAAATAGTAGTGTCTCCTGATTGTTGTGACACAAAAATATATCTGTTGAAAATAGTCTTGTGTAGGCCCGACATCCCAGTGTGGTTTCGCAGTTCCACAGGTCAAATCGCTGTACTATCCAGTTTTGGGCCTTTGGTATCTAAAATAAAAGCAGTTTGAGTGTGTCGCTCACTGTTCAGCCGCAAATATCTCTATTTTAAAAAGTGTGGTATACCCCAGTAAACAATAACTGTGGTTTTGCCATCCCACGGTAAAAAATCTCTATTATTCAGGTTTTGGTAGTTTTTTCCGTAAAGAAAAACAGTAGTGTCTCCTGACTGTTGTGACACAAAAATATATCTGTTGAAAATAGTCTTGTGTAGGCCCGACATCCCAGTGTGGTTTCGCAGTTCCACGGGTCAAATCGCTGTACTATCCAATTTTGGGCCTTTGGTATCTAAAAAGAAAGCAGTTTGAGTGTGTCGCTCACTGTTCAGCCGCAAATGTCTCTATTTAAAAAAGTGTGGTAAACCCCAGTAAACAATAACTGTGGTTTTGCCATCCCACGGTAAAAAACTCTCTATTATTCAGCTTTTGGTAGTTTTTTCCGTAAAGAAAAACAGTAGTGTCTCCTGACTGTTGTGACACAAAAATATATCTGTTGAAAATAGTCTTGTGTAGGCCCGACATCCCAGTGTGGTTTGTAAGTTCCACGGGTCAAATCGCTGTACTATCCAGTTTTGGGCCTTTGGTATCTAAAAAGAAAGCAGTTTGAGTGTGTCGCTCACTGTTCAGCCGCAAATATCTCTATTTAAAAAAGTGTGGTATACCCCAGTAAACAATAACTGTGGTTTTGCCATCCCACGGTAAAAAATCTCTATTATTCAGGTTTTGGTAGTTTTTTCCGTAAAGAAAAACAGTAGTGTCTCCTGACTGTTGTGACACAAAAATATATCTGTTGAAAATAGTCTTGTGTAGGCCCGACATCCCAGTGTGGTTTCGCAGTTCCACGAGTCAAATCGCTGTACTATCCAGTTTTGGGCCTTTGGTATCTAAAAAGAAAGCAGTTTGAGTGTGTCGCTCACTGTTCAGCCGCAAATATCTCTATTTAAAAAAGTGTGGTATACCCCAGTAAACAATAACTGTGGTTTTGCCATCCCACGGTAAAAAATCTCTATTATTCAGGTTTTGGTAGTTTTTTCCGTAAAGAAAAACAGTAGTGTCTCCTGACTGTTGTGACACAAAAATATATCTGTTGAAAATAGTCTTGTGTAGGCCCGACATCCCAGTGTGGTTTCGCAGTTCCACGGGTCAAATCGCTGTACTATCCAGTTTTGGGCCTTTGGTATCTAAAAAAAAAGCAGTTTGAGTGTGTCGCTCACTGTTCAGCCGCAAATATCTCTATTTAAAAAAGTGTGGTATACCCCAGTAAACAATCACTGTGGTTTTGCCATCCCACGGTAAAATATCTCTATTATTCAGCTTTTGGTAGTTTTTTCCGTAAAGAAAAACATTAGTGTCTCCTGACTGATGTGACACAAAAATATATCTGTTGAAAATAGTCTTGTGTAGGCCCGACATCCCAGTGTGGTTTCGCAGTTCCACAGGTCAAATCGCTGTACTATCCAGTTTTGGGCCTTTGGTATCTAAAAAAAAAGCAGTTTGAGTGTGTCGCTCACTGTTCAGCCGCAAATATCTCTATTTAAAAAAGTGTGGTATACCCCAGTAAACAATAACTGTGGTTTTGCCATCCCACGGTAAAAAATCTCTATTATTCAGGTTTTGGTAGTTTTTTCCGTAAAGAAATACAGTAGTGTCTCCTGACTGTTGTGACACAAAAATATCTCTGTTGAAAATAGTCTTGTGTAGGCCCGACATCCCAGTGTGGTTTCGCAGTTCCACGAGTCAAATCGCTGTACTATCCAGTTTTGGGCCTTTGGTATCTAAAAAGAAAGCAGTTTGAGTGTGTCGCTCACTAATCAGCCGCAAATATCTCTATTTAAAAAAGTGTGGTATACCCCAGTAAACAATAACTGTGGTTTTGCCATCCCACGGTAAAAAATCTCTATTATTCAGGTTTTGGTAGTTTTTTCCGTAAAGAAAAACAGTAGTGTCTCCTGACTGTTGTGACACAAAAATATATCTGTTGAAAATAGTCTTGTGTAGGCCCGACATCCCAGTGTGGTTTCGCAGTTCCACGGGTCAAATCGCTGTACTATCCAGTTTTGGGCCTTTGGTATCTAAAAAAAAAGCAGTTTGAGTGTGTCGCTCACTGTTCAGCCGCAAATATCTCTATTTAAAAAAGTGTGGTATACCCCAGTAAACAATAACTGTGGTTTTGCCATCCCACGGTAAAATATCTCTATTATTCAGCTTTTGGTAGTTTTTTCCGTAAAGAAAAACATTAGTGTCTCCTGACTGATGTGACACAAAAATATATCTGTTGAAAATAGTCTTGTGTAGGCCCGACATCCCAGTGTGGTTTCGCAGTTCCACAGGTCAAATCGCTGTACTATCCAGTTTTGGGCCTTTGGTATCTAAAAAAAAAGCAGTTTGAGTGTGTCGCTCACTGTTCAGCCGCAAATATCTCTATTTAAAAAAGTGTGGTATACCCCAGTAAACAATAACTGTGGTTTTGCCATCCCACGGTAAAAAATCTCTATTATTCAGGTTTTGGTAGTTTTTTCCGTAAAGAAAGACAGTAGTGTCTCCTGACTGTTGTGACACAAAAATATCTCTGTTGAAAATAGTCTTGTGTAGGCCCGACATCCCAGTGTGGTTTCGCAGTTCCACGGGTCAAATCGCTGTACTATCCAGTTTTGGGCCTTTGGTATCTAAAAAAAAAGCAGTTTGAGTGTGTCGCTCACTGTTCAGCCGCAAATATCTCTATTTAAAAAAGTGTGGTATACCCCAGTAAACAATAACTGTGGTTTTGCCATCCCACGGTAAAAAATCTCTATTATTCAGGTTTTGGTAGTTTTTTCCATAAAGAAAAACAGTAGTGTCTCCTGACTGTTGTGACACAAAAATATATCTGTTGAAAATAGTCTTGTGTAGGCCCGACATCCCAGTGTGGTTTCGCAGTTCCACGGGTCAAATCGCTGTACTATCCAGTTTTGGGCCTTTGGTATCTAAAAGAAAAGCAGTTTGAGTGGGTCGCTCACTGTTCAGCTGCAAATATCTCTATTTAAAAGAGTGTGGTATACCCCAGTAAACAATAACTGTGGTTTTGCCATCCCACGGTAAAAAATCTCTATTATTCAGCTTATGGTAGTTTTTTCCGTAAACAAAAGCAGTAGTGTCTCCTGACTGTTGTAACACAAAAATATATCTGTTGAAAATAGTCTTGTGTAGGCCCGACATCCCAGTGTGGTTTCGCAGTTCCACGGGTCAAATCGCTGTACTATCCAGTTTTGGGCCTTTGGTATCTAAAAAAAAAAGCAGTTTGAGTGTGTCGCTCACTGTTCAGCCGCAAATATCTCTATTTAAAAAAGTGTGGTATACCCCAGTAAGCAATAACTGTGGTTTTGCCATCCCACGGTAAAAAATCTCTATTATTCAGGTTTTGGTAGTTTTTTCCGTAAAGAAAAACAGTAGTGTCTCCTGACTGTTGTGACACAAAAATATCTCTGTTGAAAATAGTCTTGTGTAGGCCCGACATCCCAGTGTGGTTTCGCAGTTCCACGGGTCAAATCGCTGTACTATCCAGTTTTGGGCCTTTGGTATCTAAAAAAAAAGCAGTTTGAATGTGTCGCTCACTGTTCAGCCGCAAATATCTCTATTTAAAAAAGTGTGGTATACCCCAGTAAACAATAACTGTGGTTTTGCCATCCCACGGTAAAAAATCTCTATTATTCAGCTTTTGGTAGTTTTTTCCGTAAAGAAAAACAGTAGTGTCTCCTGACTGTTGTAACACAAAAATATATCTGTTGAAAATAGTCTTGTGTAGGCCCGACATCCCAGTGTGGTTTCGCAGTTCCACGGGTCAAATCGCTGTACTATCCAGTTTTGGGCCTTTGGTATCTAAAAAAAAAGCAGTTTGAGTGTGTCGCTCACTGTTCAGCCGCAAATATCTCTATTTAAAAAAGTGTGGTATACCCCAGTAAACAATAACTGTGGTTTTGCCATCCCACGGTAAAAAATCTCTATTATTCAGGTTTTGGTAGTTTTTTCCGTAAAGAAAAACAGTAGTGTCTCCTGACTGTTGTGACACAAAAATATATCTGTTGAAAATAGTCTTGTGTAGGCCCGACATCCCAGTGTGGTTTCGCAGTTCCACGGGTCAAATCGCTGTACTATCCAGTTTTGGGCCTTTGGTATCTAAAAAAAAAGCAGTTTGAGTGTGTCGCTCACTGTTCAGCCGCAAATATCTCTATTTAAAAAGTGTGATATACCCCAGTAAACAATAACTGTGGTTTTGCCATCCCACGGTAAAAAATCTCTATTATTCAGCTTTTGGTAGTTTTTTCCGTAAAGAAAAACAGTAGTGTCTCCTGACTGTTGTAACACAAAAATATATCTGTTGAAAATAGTCTTGTGTAGGCCCGACATCCCAGTGTGGTTTCGCAGTTCCACGGGTCAAATCGCTGTACTATCCAGTTTTGGGCCTTTGGTATCTAAAAAAAAAGCAGTTTGAGTGTGTCGCTCACTGTTCAGCCGCAAATATCTCTATTTAAAAAAGTGTGGTATACCCCAGTAAACAATAACTGTGGTTTTGCCATCCCACGGTAAAAAATCTCTATTATTCAGCTTTTGGTAGTTTTTTCCGTAAAGAAAAACAGTAGTGTCTCCTGACTGTTGTGACACAAAAATATCTCTGTTGAAAATAGTCTTGTGTAGGCCCGACATCCCAGTGTGGTTTCGCAGTTCCACGGGTCAAATCGCTGTACTATCCAGTTTTGGGCCTTTGGTATCTAAAAAAAAAGCAGTTTGAGTGTGTCGCTCACTGTTCAGCCGCAAATATCTCTATTTAAAAAAGTGTGGTATACCCCAGTAAACAATAACTGTGGTTTTGCCATCCCACGGTAAAAAATCTCTATTATTCAGGTTTTGGTAGTTTTTTCCGTAAAGAATAACAGTAGTGTCTCCTGACTGTTGTAACACAAAAATATATCTGTTGAAAATAGTCTTGTGTAGGCCCGACATCCCAGTGTGGTTTCGCAGTTCCACGGGTCAAATCGCTGTACTATCCAGTTTTGGGCCTTTGGTATCTAAAATAAAAGCAGTTTGAATGTGTCGCTCACTGTTCAGCCGCAAATATCTCTATTTAAAAAAGTGTGGTATACCCCAGTAAACAATAACTGTGGTTTTGCCATCCCACGGTAAAAAATCTCTATTATTCAGGTTTTGGTAGTTTTTTCCGTAAAGAAAGACAGTAGTGTCTCCTGACTGTTGTGACACAAAAATATCTCTGTTGAAAATAGTCTTGTGTAGGCCCGACATCCCAGTGTGGTTTCGCAGTTCCACGGGTCAAATCGCTGTACTATCCAGTTTTGGGCCTTTGGTATCTAAAAAAAAAGCAGTTTGAGTGTGTCGCTCACTGTTCAGCCGCAAATATCTCTATTTAAAAAAGTGTGGTATACCCCAGTAAACAATAACTGTGGTTTTGCCATCCCACGGTAAAAAATCTCTATTATTCAGGTTTTGGTAGTTTTTTCCGTAAAGAAAAACAGTAGTGTCTCCTGACTGTTGTGACACAAAAATATATCTGTTGAAAATAGTCTTGTGTAGGCCCGACATCCCAGTGTGGTTTCGCAGTTCCACGGGTCAAATCGCTGTACTATCCAGTTTTGGGCCTTTGGTATCTAAAAGAAAAGCAGTTTGAGTGGGTCGCTCACTGTTCAGCTGCAAATATCTCTATTTAAAAGAGTGTGGTATACCCCAGTAAACAATAACTGTGGTTTTGCCATCCCACGGTAAAAAATCTCTATTATTCAGCTTATGGTAGTTTTTTCCGTAAACAAAAGCAGTAGTGTCTCCTGACTGTTGTAACACAAAAATATATCTGTTGAAAATAGTCTTGTGTAGGCCCGACATCCCAGTGTGGTTTCGCAGTTCCACGGGTCAAATCGCTGTACTATCCAGTTTTGGGCCTTTGGTATCTAAAAAAAAAAGCAGTTTGAGTGTGTCGCTCACTGTTCAGCCGCAAATATCTCTATTTAAAAAAGTGTGGTATACCCCAGTAAGCAATAACTGTGGTTTTGCCATCCCACGGTAAAAAATCTCTATTATTCAGGTTTTGGTAGTTTTTTCCGTAAAGAAAAACAGTAGTGTCTCCTGACTGTTGTGACACAAAAATATCTCTGTTGAAAATAGTCTTGTGTAGGCCCGACATCCCAGTGTGGTTTCGCAGTTCCACGGGTCAAATCGCTGTACTATCCAGTTTTGGGCCTTTGGTATCTAAAAAAAAAGCAGTTTGAATGTGTCGCTCACTGTTCAGCCGCAAATATCTCTATTTAAAAAAGTGTGGTATACCCCAGTAAACAATAACTGTGGTTTTGCCATCCCACGGTAAAAAATCTCTATTATTCAGCTTTTGGTAGTTTTTTCCGTAAAGAAAAACAGTAGTGTCTCCTGACTGTTGTAACACAAAAATATATCTGTTGAAAATAGTCTTGTGTAGGCCCGACATCCCAGTGTGGTTTCGCAGTTCCACGGGTCAAATCGCTGTACTATCCAGTTTTGGGCCTTTGGTATCTAAAAAAAAAGCAGTTTGAGTGTGTCGCTCACTGTTCAGCCGCAAATATCTCTATTTAAAAAAGTGTGGTATACCCCAGTAAACAATAACTGTGGTTTTGCCATCCCACGGTAAAAAATCTCTATTATTCAGGTTTTGGTAGTTTTTTCCGTAAAGAAAAACAGTAGTGTCTCCTGACTGTTGTGACACAAAAATATATCTGTTGAAAATAGTCTTGTGTAGGCCCGACATCCCAGTGTGGTTTCGCAGTTCCACGGGTCAAATCGCTGTACTATCCAGTTTTGGGCCTTTGGTATCTAAAAAAAAAGCAGTTTGAGTGTGTCGCTCACTGTTCAGCCGCAAATATCTCTATTTAAAAAGTGTGATATACCCCAGTAAACAATAACTGTGGTTTTGCCATCCCACGGTAAAAAATCTCTATTATTCAGCTTTTGGTAGTTTTTTCCGTAAAGAAAAACAGTAGTGTCTCCTGACTGTTGTAACACAAAAATATATCTGTTGAAAATAGTCTTGTGTAGGCCCGACATCCCAGTGTGGTTTCGCAGTTCCACGGGTCAAATCGCTGTACTATCCAGTTTTGGGCCTTTGGTATCTAAAAAAAAAGCAGTTTGAGTGTGTCGCTCACTGTTCAGCCGCAAATATCTCTATTTAAAAAAGTGTGGTATACCCCAGTAAACAATAACTGTGGTTTTGCCATCCCACGGTAAAAAATCTCTATTATTCAGCTTTTGGTAGTTTTTTCCGTAAAGAAAAACAGTAGTGTCTCCTGACTGTTGTGACACAAAAATATCTCTGTTGAAAATAGTCTTGTGTAGGCCCGACATCCCAGTGTGGTTTCGCAGTTCCACGGGTCAAATCGCTGTACTATCCAGTTTTGGGCCTTTGGTATCTAAAAAAAAAGCAGTTTGAGTGTGTCGCTCACTGTTCAGCCGCAAATATCTCTATTTAAAAAAGTGTGGTATACCCCAGTAAACAATAACTGTGGTTTTGCCATCCCACGGTAAAAAATCTCTATTATTCAGGTTTTGGTAGTTTTTTCCGTAAAGAATAACAGTAGTGTCTCCTGACTGTTGTAACACAAAAATATATCTGTTGAAAATAGTCTTGTGTAGGCCCGACATCCCAGTGTGGTTTCGCAGTTCCACGGGTCAAATCGCTGTACTATCCAGTTTTGGGCCTTTGGTATCTAAAATAAAAGCAGTTTGAATGTGTCGCTCACTGTTCAGCCGCAAATATCTCTATTTAAAAAAGTGTGGTATACCCCAGTAAACAATAACTGTGGTTTTGCCATCCCACGGTAAAAAATCTCTATTATTCAGGTTTTGGTAGTTTTTTCCGTAAAGAAAGACAGTAGTGTCTCCTGACTGTTGTGACACAAAAATATCTCTGTTGAAAATAGTCTTGTGCAGGCCCGACATCCCAGTGTGGTTTCGCAGTTCCACGGGTCAAATCGCTGTACTATCCAGTTTTGGGCCTTTGGTATCTAAAAAAAAAGCAGTTTGAGTGAGTCGCTCACTGTTCAGCCGCAAATATCTCTATTTAAAAAAGTGTGGTATTCCCCAGTAAACATTAATTGTGGTTTTGCCATCCCACGGTAAAAAATCTCTATTATTCAGCTTTTGGTAGTTTTTTCCGTAAAGAAAAACAGTAGTTTCTCCTGACTGTTGTAACACAAAAATATATCTGTTGAAAATAGTCTTGTGTAGGCCCGACATCCCAGTGTGGTTTCGCAGTTCCACGGGTCAAATCGCTGTACTATCCAGTTTTGGGCCTTTGGTATCTAAAAAAAAAAGCAGTTTGAGTGTGTCGCTCACTGTTCAGCCGCAAATATCTCTATTTAAAAAAGTGTGGTATACCCCAGTAAACAATAACTGTGGTTTTGCCATCCCACGGTAAAAAATCTCTATTATTCAGGTTTTGGTAGTTTTTTCCGTAAAGAAAAACAGTAGTGTCTCCTGACTGTTGTGACACAAAAATATATCTGTTGAAAATAGTCTTGTGTAGGCCCGACATCCCAGTGTGGTTTCGCAGTTCCACGGGTCAAATCGCTGTACTATCCAGTTTTGGGCCTTTGGTATCTAAAAGAAAAGCAGTTTGAGTGGGTCGCTCACTGTTCAGCCGCAAATATCTCTATTTATAAAAGTGTGGTATACCCCAGTAAACAATAACTGTGGTTTTGCCATCCCACGGTAAAAAATCTCTATTATTCAGGTTTTGGTAGTTTTTTCCGTAAAGAAAAACAGTAGTGTCTCCTGACTGTTGTGACACAAAAATATATCTGTTGAAAATAGTCTTGTGTAAGCCCGACATCCCAGTGTGGTTTCGCAGTTCCACGGGTCAAATCGCTGTACTATCCAGTTTTGGGCCTTTGGTATCTAAAAGAAAAGCAGTTTGAGTGGGTCGCTCACTGTTCAGCCGCAAATATCTCTATTTAAAAAAGTGTGGTATACCCCAGTAAACAATAACTGTGGTTTTTCCATCCCACGGTAAAAAATCTCTATTATTCAGGTTTTGGTAGTTTTTTCCGTAAAGAAAAACAGTAGTGTCTCCTGACTGTTGTGACACAAAAATATATCTGTTGAAAATAGTCTTGCGTAGGCCCGACATCCCAGTGTGGTTTCGCAGTTCCACGGGTCAAATCGCTGTACTATCCAGTTTTGGGCCTTTGGTATCTAAAAAAAAAGCAGTTTGAGTGTGTCGCTCACTGTTCAGCCGCAAATATCTCTATTTAAAAAAGTGTGATATACCCCAGTAAACAATAACTGTGGTTTTTCCATCCCACGGTAAAAAATCTCTATTATTCAGGTTTTGGTAGTTTTTTCCGTAAAGAAAAACAGTAGTGTCTCCTGACTGTTGTGACACAAAAATATATCTGTTGAAAATAGTCTTGCGTAGGCCCGACATCCCAGTGTGGTTTCGCAGTTCCACGGGTCAAATCGCTGTACTATCCAGTTTTGGGCCTTTGGTATCTAAAAAAAAAGCAGTTTGAGTGTGTCGCTCACTGTTCAGCCGCAAATATCTCTATTTAAAAAAGTGTGATATACCCCAGTAAACAATAACTGTGGTTTTGCCATCCCACGGTAAAAAATCTCTATTATTCAGCTTTTGGTAGTTTTTTCCGTAAAGAATAACAGTAGTGTCTCCTGACTGTTGTGACACAAAAATATATCTGTTGAAAATAGTCTTGTGTAGGCCCGACATCCCAGTGTGGTTTCGCAGTTCCACGGGTCAAATTGCTGTACTATCCAGTTTTGGGCCTTTGGTATCTAAAAAAAAAGCAGTTTGAGTGTGTCGCTCACTGTTCAGCCGCAAATATCTCTATTTAAAAAAGTGTGGTATACCCCAGTAAACAATAACTGTGGTTTTGCCATCCCACGGTAAAAAATCTCTATTATTCAGGTTTTGGTAGTTTTTTCCGTAAAGAAAAACAGTAGTGTCTCCTGACTGTTGTGACACAAAAATATCTCTGTTGAAAATAGTCTTGTGTAGGCCCGACATCCCAGTGTGGTTTCGCAGTTCCACGGGTCAAATCGCTGTACTATCCAGTTTTGGGCCTTTGGTATCTAAAAAAAAAGCAGTTTGAATGTGTCGCTCACTGTTCAGCCGCAAATATCTCTATTTAAAAAAGTGTGGTATACCCCAGTAAACAATAACTGTGGTTTTGCCATCCCACGGTAAAAAATCTCTATTATTCAGCTTTTGGTAGTTTTTTCCGTAAAGAAAAACAGTAGTGTCTCCTGACTGTTGTAACACAAAAATATATCTGTTGAAAATAGTCTTGTGTAGGCCCGACATCCCAGTGTGGTTTCGCAGTTCCACGGGTCAAATCGCTGTACTATCCAGTTTTGGGCCTTTGGTATCTAAAAAAAAAGCAGTTTGAGTGTGTCGCTCACTGTTCAGCCGCAAATATCTCTATTTAAAAAAGTGTGGTATACCCCAGTAAACAATAACTGTGGTTTTGCCATCCCACGGTAAAAAATCTCTATTATTCAGGTTTTGGTAGTTTTTTCCGTAAAGAAAAACAGTAGTGTCTCCTGACTGTTGTGACACAAAAATATATCTGTTGAAAATAGTCTTGTGTAGGCCCGACATCCCAGTGTGGTTTCGCAGTTCCACGGGTCAAATCGCTGTACTATCCAGTTTTGGGCCTTTGGTATCTAAAAAAAAAGCAGTTTGAGTGTGTCGCTCACTGTTCAGCCGCAAATATCTCTATTTAAAAAGTGTGATATACCCCAGTAAACAATAACTGTGGTTTTGCCATCCCACGGTAAAAAATCTCTATTATTCAGCTTTTGGTAGTTTTTTCCGTAAAGAAAAACAGTAGTGTCTCCTGACTGTTGTAACACAAAAATATATCTGTTGAAAATAGTCTTGTGTAGGCCCGACATCCCAGTGTGGTTTCGCAGTTCCACGGGTCAAATCGCTGTACTATCCAGTTTTGGGCCTTTGGTATCTAAAAAAAAAGCAGTTTGAGTGTGTCGCTCACTGTTCAGCCGCAAATATCTCTATTTAAAAAAGTGTGGTATACCCCAGTAAACAATAACTGTGGTTTTGCCATCCCACGGTAAAAAATCTCTATTATTCAGCTTTTGGTAGTTTTTTCCGTAAAGAAAAACAGTAGTGTCTCCTGACTGTTGTGACACAAAAATATCTCTGTTGAAAATAGTCTTGTGTAGGCCCGACATCCCAGTGTGGTTTCGCAGTTCCACGGGTCAAATCGCTGTACTATCCAGTTTTGGGCCTTTGGTATCTAAAAAAAAAGCAGTTTGAGTGTGTCGCTCACTGTTCAGCCGCAAATATCTCTATTTAAAAAAGTGTGGTATACCCCAGTAAACAATAACTGTGGTTTTGCCATCCCACGGTAAAAAATCTCTATTATTCAGGTTTTGGTAGTTTTTTCCGTAAAGAATAACAGTAGTGTCTCCTGACTGTTGTAACACAAAAATATATCTGTTGAAAATAGTCTTGTGTAGGCCCGACATCCCAGTGTGGTTTCGCAGTTCCACGGGTCAATTCGCTGTACTATCCAGTTTTGGGCCTTTGGTATCTAAAATAAAAGCAGTTTGAATGTGTCGCTCACGGTTCAGCCGCAAATATCTCTATTTAAAAAAGTGTGGTATACCCCAGTAAACAATAACTGTGGTTTTGCCATCCCACGGTAAAAAATCTCTATTATTCAGGTTTTGGTAGTTTTTTCCGTAAAGAAAAACAGTAGTGTCTCCTGACTGTTGTGACACAAAAATATCTCTGTTGAAAATAGTCTTGTGTAGGCCCGACATCCCAGTGTGGTTTCGCAGTTCCACGGGTCAAATCGCTGTACTATCCAGTTTTGGGCCTTTGGTATCTAAAAAAAAAGCAGTTTGAGTGTGTCGCTCACTGTTCAGCCGCAAATATCTCTATTTAAAAAAGTGTGGTATTCCCCAGTAAACATTAATTGTGGTTTTGCCATCCCACGGTAAAAAATCTCTATTATTCAGCTTTTGGTAGTTTTTTCCGTAAAGAAAAACAGTAGTTTCTCCTGACTGTTGTAACACAAAAATATATCTGTTGAAAATAGTCTTGTGTAGGCCCGACATCCCAGTGTGGTTTCGCAGTTCCACGGGTCAAATCGCTGTACTATCCAGTTTTGGGCCTTTGGTATCTAAAAAAAAAAGCAGTTTGAGTGTGTCGCTCACTGTTCAGCCGCAAATATCTCTATTTAAAAAAGTGTGGTGTACCCCAGTAAACAATAACTGTGGTTTTGCCATCCCACGGTAAAAAATCTCTATTATTCAGGTTTTGGTAGTTTTTTCCGTAAAGAAAAACAGTAGTGTCTCCTGACTGTTGTGACACAAAAATATATCTGTTGAAAATAGTCTTGTGTAGGCCCGACATCCCAGTGTGGTTTCGCAGTTCCACGGGTCAAATCGCTGTACTATCCAGTTTTGGGCCTTTGGTATCTAAAAGAAAAGCAGTTTGAGTGGGTCGCTCACTGTTCAGCCGCAAATATCTCTATTTAAAAAAGTGTGGTATACCCCAGTAAACAATAACTGTGGTTTTGCCATCCCACGGTAAAAAATCTCTATTATTCAGCTTTTGGTAGTTTTTTCCGTAAAGAAAGACAGTAGTGTCTCCTGACTGTTGTGACACAAAAATATCTCTGTTGAAAATAGTCTTGTGTAGGCCCGACATCCCAGTGTGGTTTCGCAGTTCCACGGGTCAAATCGCTGTACTATCCAGTTTTGGGCCTTTGGTATCTAAAAAAAAAGCAGTTTGAGTGTGTCGCTCACTGTTCAGCCGCAAATATCTCTATTTAAAAAAGTGTGGTATACCCCAGTAAACAATAACTGTGGTTTTGCCATCCCACGGTAAAAAATCTTTATTATTCAGGTTTTGGTAGTTTTTTCCGTAAAGAAAAACAGTAGTGTCTCCTGACTGTTGTGACTCAAAAATATATCTGTTGAAAATAGTCTTGTGTAAGCCCGACATCCCAGTGTGGTTTCGCAGTTCCACGGGTCAAATCGCTGTACTATCCAGTTTTGGGCCTTTGGTATCTAAAAGAAAAGCAGTTTGAGTGGGTCGCTCACTGTTCAGCCGCAAATATCTCTATTTAAAAAAGTGTGGTATACCCCAGTAAACAATAACTGTGGTTTTGCCATCCCACGGTAAAAAATCTCTATTATTCAGCTTTTGGTAGTTTTTTCCGTAAAGAATAACAGTAGTGTCTCCTGACTGTTGTAACACAAAAATATATCTGTTGAAAATAGTCTTGTGTAGGCCCGACATCCCAGTGTGGTTTCGCAGTTCCACGGGTCAAATCGCTGTACTATCCAGTTTTGGGCCTTTGGTATCTAAAAAAAAAGCAGTTTGAGTGTGTCGCTCACTGTTCAGCCGCAAATATCTCTATTTAAAAAAGTGTGGTATACCCCAGTAAACAATAACTGTGGTTTTGCCATCCCACGGTAAAAAATCTCTATTATTCAGGTTTTGGTAGTTTTTTCCGTAAAGAAAAACAGTAGTGTCTCCTGACTGTTGTGACACAAAAATATCTCTGTTGAAAATAGTCTTGTGTAGGCCCGACATCCCAGTGTGGTTTCGCAGTTCCACGGGTCAAATCGCTGTACTATCCAGTTTTGGGCCTTTGGTATCTTAAAAAAAAGCAGTTTGAATGTGTCGCTCACTGTTCAGCCGCAAATATCTCTATTTAAAAAAGTGTGGTATACCCCAGTAAACAATAACTGTGGTTTTGCCATCCCACGGTAAAAAATCTCTATTATTCAGCTTTTGGTAGTTTTTTCCGTAAAGAAAAACAGTAGTGTCTCCTGACTGTTGTAACACAAAAATATATCTGTTGAAAATAGTCTTGTGTAGGCCCGACATCCCAGTGTGGTTTCGCAGTTCCACGGGTCAAATCGCTGTACTATCCAGTTTTGGGCCTTTGGTATCTAAAAAAAAAGCAGTTTGAGTGTGTCGCTCACTGTTCAGCCGCAAATATCTCTATTTAAAAAAGTGTGGTATACCCCAGTAAACAATAACTGTGGTTTTGCCATCCCACGGTAAAAAATCTCTATTATTCAGCTTTTGGTAGTTTTTTCCGTAAAGAAAAACAGTAGTGTCTCCTGACTGTTGTGACACAAAAATATCTCTGTTGAAAATAGTCTTGTGTAGGCCCGACATCCCAGTGTGGTTTCGCAGTTCCACGGGTCAAATCGCTGTACTATCCAGTTTTGGGCCTTTGGTATCTAAAAAAAAAGCAGTTTGAGTGTGTCGCTCACTGTTCAGCCGCAAATATCTCTATTTAAAAAAGTGTGGTATACCCCAGTAAACAATAACTGTGGTTTTGCCATCCCACGGTAAAAAATCTCTATTATTCAGGTTTTGGTAGTTTTTTCCGTAAAGAAAAACAGTAGTGTCTCCTGACTGTTGTGACACAAAAATATATCTGTTGAAAATAGTCTTGTGTAGGCCCGACATCCCAGTGTGGTTTCGCAGTTCCACGGGTCAAATCGCTGTACTATCCAGTTTTGGGCCTTTGGTATCTAAAAGAAAAGCAGTTTGAGTGGGTCGCTCACTGTACAGCCGCAAATATCTCTATTTAAAAAAGTGTGGTATACCCCAGTAAACAATAACTGTGGTTTTGCCATCCCACGGTAAAAAATCTCTATTATTCAGGTTTTGGTAGTTTTTTCCGTAAAGAAAAACAGTAGTGTCTCCTGACTGTTGTGACACAAAAATATATCTGTTGAAAATAGTCTTGTGTAGGCCCGACATCCCAGTGTCGTTTCGCAGTTCAACGGGTCAAATCGCTGTACTATCCAGTTTTGGGCCTTTGGTATCTAAAAAAAAAAGCAGTTTGAGTTTGTCGCTCACTGTTCAGCCGCAAATATCTCTATTTAAAAAAGTGTGATATACCCCAGTAAACAATAACTGTGATTTTGCCATCCCACGGTAAAAAATCTCTATATTCAGCTTTTGGTAGTTTTTTCCGTAAAGAAAAACAGTAGTGTCTCCTGACTGTTGTAACACAAAAATATATCTGTTGAAAATAGTCTTGTGTAGGCCCGACATCCCAGTGTGGTTTCGCAGGTCCACGGGTCAAATCGCTGTACTATCCAGTTTTGGGCCTTTGGTATCTAAAAAGAAAGCAGTTTGAGTGTGTCGCTCACTGTTCAGCCGCAAATATCTCTATTTAAAAAAGTGTGGTATACCCCAGTAAACAATAACTGTGGTTTTGTCATCCCACGGTAAAAAATCTCTATTATTCAGCTTTTGGTAGTTTTTTCCGTAAAGAAAAACAGTAGTGTCTCCTGACTGTTGTGACACAAAAATATATCTGTTGAAAATAGTCTTGTGTAGGCCCGACATCCCAGTGTGGTTTCGCAGTTCCACGGATCAAATCGCTGTACTATCCAGTTTTGGGCCTTTGGTATCTAAAAAAAAACAGTTTGAGTGTGTCGCTCACTGTTCAGTCGCAAATATCTCTATTTAAAAAAGTGTGGTATACCCCAGTAAACAATAACTGTGGTTTTGCCATCCCACGGTGAAAAATCTCTATTATTCAGGTTTTGGTAGTTTTTTCCGTAAAGAAAAACAGTAGTGTCTCCTGACTGTTGTGACACAAAAATATATCTGTTGAAAATAGTCTTGTGTAGGCCCTACATCCCAGTGTGGTTTCGCAGTTCCACGGGTCAAATCGCTGTACTATCCAGTTTTGGGCCTTTGGTATCTAAAAAAATGCAGTTTGAGTGTGTCGCTCTCTGATCAGCCGCAAAAATCTCTATTTAAAAAAGTGTGGTATACCCCAGTAAACAATAACTGTGGTTTTGCCATCCCACGGTAAAAAGTCTCTATTATTCATGTTTTGGTAGTTTTTTCCGTAAAGAAAAACAGTAGTGTCTCCTGACTGTTGTGACACAAAAATATATCTGTTGAAAATAGTCTTGTGTAGGCCCGACATCCCAGTGTGGTTTCGCAGTTCCACAGGTCAAATCGCTGTACTATCCAGTTTTGGGCCTTCGGTATCTAAAATAAAAGCAGTTTGAGTGTGTCGCTCACTGTTCAGCCGCAAATATCTCTATTTAACAAAGTGTGTTATACCCCAGTAAACAATAACTGTGGTTTTGCCATCCCACTGTAAAAAATCTCTATTATTCAGCTTTTGGTAGTTTTTTCCGTAAGGAAAAACAGTAGTGTCTCCTGACTGTTGTGACACAAAAATATATCTGTTGAAAATAGTCTTGTGTAGGCCCGACATCCCAGTGTGGTTTCGCAGTTCCACGGGTCAAATCGCTGTACTATCCAGTTTTGGGCCTTTGGTATCTAAAAAAAAAGCAGTTTGAGTGTGTCGCTCACTGTTCAGCCGCAAATATCTCTATTTAAAAAAGTGTGGTATACCCCAGTAAACAATAACTGTGGTTTTGCCATCCCACGGTAAAAAATCTCTATTATTCAGGTTTTGGTAGTTTTTTCCGTAAAGAAAAACAGTAGTGTCTCCTGACTGTTGTGACACAAAAATATATCTGTTGAAAATAGTCTTGTGTAGGCCCGACATCCCAGTGTGGTTTCGTAGTTCCACGGGTCAAATCGCTGTACTATCCAGTTTTGGGCCTTTGGTATCTAAAAAAAAAGCAGTTTGAGTGGGTCGCTCACTGTTCAGCCGCAAATATCTCTATTTAAAAAAGTGTGGTATACCCCAGTAAACAATAACTGTGGTTTTCCTCTTCCACGGCTCTAATCTACTCTTTATTACCCTTTTTCCATTGATAGTGCAAGTGTAAGCTATTTTACTTCATTTACAATGGGCAAGGCACGTGGCAAGGGACGTGGAAGTGGACGTTCTGGTGATGGTTCGTGCAGAGGACGGGGCCGTGGCCAAGGTGAAAATGTGCCACAACCAACAGCCACTTCTTCTCGCTCCCACTTCTTGACCGAATTACTAGGGAATCACAGAACAACACCTGATCAGTGTGAACAGGTTATTAATTGGATAGCAGATAATACTTCCAGTTACCTGGGCACCACCACCTCCGGTCTGTCTTCCACACGGTCAACTCTTAGTAGCCGTGAGTCTCGACCGCATACTCCTCCTCACCCTGATGCTCCTTCCTCCCACCATGCTGAGTGTCGTCAGACAGCAAAGTGATCCCACACTTGGACACTCTGAAGAGCTGTTCACTGGTCCATTTCCATATTTGGGCCCCTCGCCTGATACGCTTGAAGTGGTGAAAGAGGAGATCCCATGTTGCGATGCCCAAATATTTGAACAGCCACGGCCACAGGAAGTCGACGTTGGCAATCTGTCACAAGAGGTGGACGATGACGAGACACAATTGCCAGGAAGTGAGGAGGAGGATCGTGGTGCGCAAGTGGAAGAGGAGGAGGTGGTGGATGATCTAGTAAATGGCCCAACGTGGAAGGAGGACATGCAGAGTGAGGCCAGCAGCACACAGGGGGAGGGAGGCAGAGTACCCCAACAGGCAGGAAGAAGCAGTGTGGTGGCCGCAGACAGAAGGCAGGCAACCGTAACACCAACACGAGGGACGTTGCCAGTACAAACGGTAGGTCTTCCAGAGTCTGGAATTTTTTTAAAGACTCTGCTGATAACCCCAAAAAGGCTATATGTTCCACCTGCCATGCCAGCATCAGCAGGGGTGACTACCAGCCTGACCACCACCAGCATGATCAGGCACATGGCAGCAAAGAACCCGACTTTGTGGGGCAAAATCCAGGGTCCACGACCAGTGTCAGCGGGTGTCACCACTGCTTCTTCCACTGTTGTGCGTGCAATAGAACCCCCTGTTGTGTGCGCAAGGCAATCCCCTGTCCATACTGCATGTAAAGATGCCCCCTCCTCTCAGTCTTCACTTGTTATGGCAGTTTCTCAAGAAATAGCATCAACGTCCACGTCCACGTCCCACCGCAGCGTTCAATTGTCCATATCCCAGACCTTTGAACGAAAGCGGAAATTCGCAGCTAACGCCCCACAGGCCACAGTCCTAAATTCGCACATTTCACGACTGCTTGCATTGGAAATGCTGCCTTTTAGGCTGGTGGAGACGGAATCCTTCCGCAATCTTATGGCGGTGGCCGTCCCTCGGTACTCGGTCCCCAGCCGACACTATTTTGCCCTGTGTGCTATCCCCGCACTACACAAGCACGTGTCCCAAAGCATCTGCCGTGCCCTCAACAACGCAGTTACTGGAAGAGTCCACCTGACAACGGACACGTGGACAAGTGCTTGTGGCCAGGGACGGTACATCTCTCTGACGGCACACCGGGTAAACATAGTGGAAGCCGGGACCCAGTCGGACCTTGGGACGGAACACATCCTCCCCACACCGAGGATTGCGGGCCCTATGTCAGTCAGAGTTGCCCCCACAGTGTACAGCTCCTGCGCATCCTCCTCCTCCTCCTCCTCCTCATGTTCAGCCTCCATCTCAGATATCACCACATCAGTTACAAGCTGGAAGCATTGCAGTACTGCCTCCGCCAAGCGGCAACAGGCTGTGCTGAAACTCATAAGCTTAGGTGATAAACCTCACACTGCTTGTGAGTTGTGGACAGCTGTGAAAGAGCAGGCAGATCTGTGGCTGAGACCGCTGAACCTACATCCCGGCATGGTCGTGTGTGACAATGGCCGTAACCTGGTGGCGGCTCTGAGGCGAGGTGAGATCACACACGTACCATGCCTGGCTCATGTGCTTAACCTCGTGGTTCAGCGGTTTCTTAAATCGTACCCTGAGTTGCCAGATCTGCTCGTGAAAGTACGCCGCCTGTCAGCTCATTTTCGCAAGTCGGCTACAGCTTCCGCCGCCCTTGCTGTGTTGCAGCAGCGTTTGCAGCTTCCGGCACACCGACTGGTGTGTGATGTCCCAACACATTGGAACTCTACCCTCCACATGTTGCAAAGGATTTGTGAGCATAAGAGAGCAGTTGTGGAGTACCAGCTGCAACAAGGCCGTCGATATTCAGGTCAGACTCCACACATAAGACCTCAGGAGTGGACCTGGATGTCTGACATATGTACCATCCTGACAAACTTTGAGGAGGCCACCAAGATGGTGAGTGGCGATGACGCCATCATTAGTGTCAGCATCCCACTTGTCTGTCTTTTGCAACGCTCTCTGCAGAGAATTAAAGAGGAGGCATTGCAGCCAGAGTATGATGAGATGGATCAAGAAGCCGTAGCGGGCGATTACACACAGCCCAGCCTCATCTCATCCCAATGTGCATTGGGGGACAATGAGGGAGAGGAGGAGGAGGAGGAGGAAGAACAGGAGCTGATATCATGCGTTGTAGACGGTAGTACCTGTACAAGTGTCATACCGTCGGTTCAGCGTGGGTGGCCTGAGGACAGTGGGGAGGAGGAGGAGGAGGAGAGCATGGTCAGTCGTCATCTTGGTGAGGACACGGAAATCTTGCCCGTTACCAGTCTGGCACGCATGGCTGACTTTATGTTACGCTGCCTTAACCGTGACCCTCGCGTTGTCAAAATGTTGGGTGACAGTCATTACTGGTTGGTGACACTTGTAGACCCCCGCTACAAGGAGAACTTTCACTCTCTTATTCCTGAGGTGGAGAGGTCTACAAAAATGGGGCAATACCAGAAGGCCCTTGCTGCAGAACTCTTAAAAAATTCCCATCTGAACACACTAGCGGCAGAGGTCACAGTTCGTTGCCCAACCAAGGCGTACAGGTGAGAGAGATGCACCTCCAATCCAGCAGAGGCAGGGGAACACTGTCAACGTTCTGGGACAGTTTTCTGACACCCGCCCAGCTTACAGGCCCTGAGGCGTGGGGTACTCTCACAAGGAGTGGAAAGTTTCAAAAGATGGTGAGGGAGTACCTTGCCGATCGTACCAGCGTCCTCCGTGATACCTCTGTGCCTTTTAATTATTGGGTATCCAAGCTGGACACTTGGAATGAACTCGCTCTGTTCGCCTTGGAGGTCCTGGCCTGCCCTGCCGCTAGCGTGTTATCGGAGCGTGATTTTAGTGCCGCTGGGGGAATTATAACTGATAAGCACACTCGCCTGTCAACTGACAATGCTGACAAGCTGACCCTTATCAAAATGAACAAGGGCTGGATTGGGCCAGACTTCTCATCACCACCAAATGACAGCAGAGTAACATAAAGTCAAATCCACTGTGTTATTTCGGGAGGTGTATTCACATGCACCGCTTCACACCCACACATGGGTATACGCTTCCTCGTTTCGGCTGTTTAACCTTCTTCTCCTTATCCTCAGCCTCCACCACCACTATACCACCAGGGTGCCAGCATTGCAAGTTCCTCCGTCCTTATTTTTGGCAGCTTTTGCTTGCAAGGCATAAGCAAATACTATGGGACACCTACTCCCCAATAATGGGACTTATGTTTGTAATATGCTGTACTGCATGGCTCTTGTAAGGGGCATTGCAAGTTGCTCCGTCCTAATTTTTGGCAGCTTTTGCTGGGAAAGCATAAGCAAATACCATGGGACACCCACTCCCCAATAATGGGACTAATGTTTGTAATATGCTGTACTGCATGGCTCTTGTAAGGGGCATTGCAAGTTGCTCCGTCCTAATTTTTGGCAGCTTTTGCTGGGAAAGCATAAGCAAATACTATGGGACACCCACTCCCCAATAATGGGACTTATGTTTCTAATATGCTGTACTGCATGGCTCTTGTAAGGGGCATTGCAAGTTGCTCCGTCCTAATTTTTGGCAGCTTTTGCTGGGAAAGCATAAGGAAATACTATGGGACACCCACTCCCCAATAATGGGACTTATGTTTGTAATATGCTGTACTGCATGTAACGCGCCCCCTGGGCCGTGTGTACACGTGTGTGGGATACCCCGTGCCGGGTCTCTGGGGTCTGTAGTCTCCGTGGCGGTGACCCGGTCCCGTGGCTCAGGCTGGTCAAACCAGTGGCAGTCTTTCTTAGGTTTTGAGGTTAATTGTCCGACTGCGCCACCCGTGGATTGCGGTCAGGGAGTACCACCACTGCGAGGCAGACCGCTGAGGCTGGTGTTGTGTGCGCAGCATAGAATGGGATAACTCCCCTCGGGAGGAGTATAGCCTCAGGGCAGTCAGTGTGGATGATGGGGGTGATGGTGCACGAGCGCAGCAGGAATGACTCAGAGTTTTTGCAGTGCAGTTCAGGGTCTTTACTGATGATTATAAGGTAGACCCTCCCGGGAGTACTGGCTAGCATAAGAGGCCTGGTCAGTCTGTGAGCAAGCAGGAGTTCCCCTGGCCAGGTGGAGTTGTAGGCCTCCCCGTCTGTCTGCACTCTTCCTGGCTACCTTGCTGTAAGCGGGTAGAAGTAGCCCACGTCCCTGAGTGTACCGTGTAGTGCTCACCCGTATGGCTGGTGACTTGGGGCCTTCTGGTAGCCTCCGCTCCACGACGGCGGTGCTGGTCCCTTGCTTGTGACTGAGCTTCTGGGCTTCTATGGCCAGAGGACCTGAAATCCCCTGCCGACTGGTTTCTGCTGCTGGATATATAAGTCCTCACAGCTTCGGACTCCTGTGTCCGGTTCCTATTGTCTTCTGCCAGGGCGAGCTCTGCTCAGCTTCCAGCCCCTGGTCTTTAGCTCCTAGCTCCTACAGAGCTCCTTGCTGTTACTTTCCCTTGCTCTCACTCTGACTCTGACTGTTCTCTGACTCACTCAACCCCGCCCCAGATCCAGTTTATAAGGGCAGAATTCTCCCCTCCCAGGATTGGGGCAGGAGGATGTTGCATGTTTAAGGGATCCTGACCAGGAAACCTCCCACTTGCTCTCCGACGTAATATCTCTATTACTGTGGTGACCAGACCCCTGGGGTGCCACACATGGCTCTTGTAAGGGGCATTGCAGTTCCTCATAATTTTTGGAAAGCCTTCCATTCACTGCTTAGGCCAACAGTGCACGGGAGACCCAGTTGCTATAAATGGAAAAAAAGGTTTAGTTAACGCCCTCTGACCTCCATGTCATTTCCAAGGGGCATTGGAGTGGCTCGAAATTTTTGGTAGGCATTGCACTCACTGTATGCCCTATAACTGTGTAGCCGAACCGCTCCTTTTGTTACAGAAACATATCCTACAAGACATATCTGGTTGACTGGCCTGATATTGATGTGAATGGTCCCTGTTCCTCCTGCTCTTTCTCCTTTGCCACTACCTCATCCATCATTTATCACCTGAAGCTTTGTTTTAACGGGAGTCATAGAACTTGGATAGTAGCAGGAAAACATCCAGCAATCCTCGGAGGAGGTAGGATATGCGCCAAAACGCTGACCACCTCAGGCCTAGCCGCTACTACATACATGCGCTTGCATTACAACAAAACAAAGCAGATGCTAACTTCTATCATCCTCATCATGCTCCTCACCTTGGCACTCTCAACTCTCCTGATGGAGAAGCCAGGGCCCAGCGGAGGAGTCTGATAGTCCGGTGGGCTCGGCCAATGCTGCCCTAAAGCAGGCCAGGCTAAGAAAAGTGTGGGAAAGGTTACCGGGACAAATAGGGGTGGCTGGGGACTGAGCATGGACACCCGGCCACCCCCTGGAGGCTGGGGAGCAAGCGGGGACACCCGGCCACCAGGCGGCTGGGGACTGAGTATGGATACCAGGTCGCCGACACAGCCATGGCGTGGTGGCCAGATTCCGCCTCCACATGCCTAAAAGGCCCAATTTAAAGTGCAAGCAAGCAAGCAGTACGGTATTGCAGCCTGGGGGTGTGTGGGTGGCAGGCTGCATACTTGCGCTTGCATTGCAAGGAATGGGAGAGGTACAATTGAACACTGCCCTGGGACAAGGACTTGAATGGGGATAGTTGCAAGTCTGCAACGACAGGTGCAAGGTGGGAGGCATCTTCGCATGTACCATGAACAGGGGTTTGGCATGCACACACTACAGCGGAATAGGCTCTCCTTCCCACTAAATGCACTGAGGAGGGCACAGGTAATGTTTTGGTATACGCGCTTAATCTTATGTATAAGGCACACCAGGACAAATATGGGCGGCTGGGGACTGAGTATGGATACGTCGCTGCCGAAGCAGCCATGAGGTAGTGGCCAGCTTCGGCCTCCTCCAAACTAAAAGGCCCCATTTCAAGTGCAAGCTAGCAGTATGGAATTGCAGTCTGGGGGTGTGTGGGTGGCAGGCTGCACACTTACACTTGCATTAAAAGAAAACATAGCAGATGCTAACTTCTGTCATCATCATCATGCTCCTCACCTTGGCACTCTCAACTCCACCGATGGAGAAGTCAGGGCCCACCGAAGGAGTTTGGTTCTCTGGTGGGCTCGTCCAAGGCTGCCTAAAGCAGGCCGGGCTAAGAAAAATTTGTGGGGGGATGTTCCAAGGAGAAATAGGGGCGGCTGGGGACCGAGTATGGATTCCAGGCCGCCAACACAGCCATGACGTGGTGGCCAGATTCCGCCTCCACATGCCTAAAAGGCCCAATTTCAAGTTCAAGCAAGCAAGCAGTATGGTATTGCAGCCTGGGGGTGGGTGGGTGGCAGGCTGCATACTTGAGCTTGTATTGAAAGGAATGGGGGAGGTACAATTGAACACTGCCCTGGGACTAGAACTTGCATGGGGATAGTTTCAAATCTACATCTTCTGATGCGGCAAGGATCACTTATGATGGGCACACTTTTAGACAGTGACCTGGGAGTCAGAGATGCTTCCAGGGGTCTTCCCCATGCTGTTCCCTTGTCTTTTCAGCACTTTATGCATGTGTCATACAGCACATGGCCAGATAAGGTTGTAAAATGTTAAAATGACATTTCACGGTGAATGCATTTGTCATAGTTGAAAGCAATACAAAAGTGAAAAACGCATAAAAAATGCTACTTGTGAACATAGCCGAAGGTGTGGAGGAGTATTTTTGTTTTTGGTCATTTATTTTAACTTATACACAAGTCTTTACCCTGGAAAGGATGTTCCTTAACATATTTCACAGGAAAAAAGTTTCACTTTCGTTTTTGAACGTTTTATTGTGAGCCTGTAAAAGTGGCTTAATACCTCTGACCACGTTGTTGACAGCAGTGACCTGGGGGTCAGAAATGCTTCCTGGGGCGATCCCCATGCTGTCCCCATGTCATTTGAGCACTGTCACTATCGTTTTGGGCACTTGTTAGGCTTTTAAAAGACTGCCGGGGGTGCCACCGCAAAAATGCTCGAGTCTCCCATAGACTAACATTGGGCTCGTTGCTCGGGTCGAGCACCCTAGTATCACGGCGAGCTCGGCCCGAGCTTCAAGCACCCGAGCATTTTAGTGCTGTCTCAACACTAGTCAAGACATGTTTTTGTGAGAAAAGGCAGCCCCAGGATCCCTAGGGTTAGCATTCTGTATTTTAATAATAATGACGTAATAAAAGTGTTTAAAAAAATATACATTTATTGTAGATTCACTTAGAGGTATACACAAATCAAGAAATGGAAAAAGGTGTAAATAGATTTCAAAATACAACATTATACAAGCAAATCTATAGGTTACAATACATTTCAATGCTAATATTTACAAAGTTAACCATGCGCTCGGCGACAGCGGCGCGATTCTCTGTTTCGACAGCTAACGTCCTCTAGCGGCTGGCGTTGAGGTAGCGAGTACTTGTGATGGTGTTTTGCACTCAACATAATTTTTAATTCGTTCAGAGCGTCTCTGGTCGTATGGTGACCGATCACGGTCGAATGTATGTTTAACTCGGCCATAGCCCTCATAAAAACGTCCCATCCTTGTGGAGTGTTCTTTTTGGTTAGTTTGTGACTTTGCAGAGTGTTCCATACAAGGTCCAACATATGGGGGCCGGGAATGACGGTCCCTTTGTAGACAAATTCACCTTTCTCAGTCCATGTAGCAATGTCTTTGTGTTGCAAGAAACTGTTGAGTAGTATATCTGCATTTTTTCGGAAACGGGGGTTGAGGTGATCTACAAACTGAGGGGCAGAGGGGCGTATCTCTATTTCATCCTCTGGTGATGGTGCTTGTTCACCGTCAGGAGGGATCACAAGGTTTAAACGTGTAAGTTCAGAATCTTCGCGCTTAGCATGCAGCAAACTTCTCTGTAGTATTTCGGTGTATCTTTTAATCTTTACGTCGTCAGGCAAATCAGTGTGGCGTAGAATGTCGCCGATTTAGTTGTCTAACCTTTGGAGTGTCGTCTGACGCACGGTAGGCACCGGCGGACCGACGTTTTTTAGTCTGTTAATCTCATGCGCCGGAACCAAGTACATTTTCTCAGCACGTTACATCATCTACCGGTTATTAAACTCGTTATAAGCGGTATAGCAATAGCTAGAAGCGGCCCTATGAAGCCTCCAGACTGATTCAATAGATACTGTTTTCTCCGAATGGACAATTTTTTGTCACTCAGATTTCTTATAGCTCTATGCCATTTTTGTAATATTTATCTTTGGCGCTCTTTGAGAGGAAGCCACCCTTTCAGAATATTGAGAGCTATTTCCGCGATGGCATCGATTAAATCTCTGCCGGCGGTCTTCAGAATAAGCTTTCTCTCCGATGCGTTTGGTTTCACCAGCTTTTTCAAGAGAGCCCAGTTACGCCTCACTCTCTCAGACATGTTGACAGAATGAAGGTTACGGCTATGAATAATCACAGCAGTGTAAAAAATTCACTTTTTAGAATGAGTTTTACCTTTTTGAACGTACGCTGCTGGTAAAGCTGGTGGAAACAAACCAGTTCTTAAGCGATATTCCTCAGGCGTATCACCTCTCAAATCTACGAGCAAGAATCCATAAGGCTCTCGCGTAGCGTCTTCGAAAGCTTCTAAGAAGAAACGCGAGTTCCTCGGATACATCTGTCTGGCTAGCGTCACAATTTGTATTTTATTGCGGGGGTTATTAAATAGAACCATGTACTTGGTATTCAAGGTGATGGTTCTACTCTTTTTCCCCTGACAAAAAACATTTTGAACCAAATAGAACAGGCTCAAGCTTCTATGATGAACGTATTTAGTAAATGCTTTTTCCAGTTCTGAATTACAGCTAGCGGCCTCCATGAGATCGTCCACCACCGCCAAGTTGATCATGTCAGGCGGGAATAGTTCGTCATCTACAAACGTCTGCGGCAAATCTTCATTAAAACGAATACTGGGGAAGGAATGACTCAGTTTATCGTACATTTTTTGCCAACAAGAATAAAACCAAACAATATTATCGGGTTTGTGAGATAAATGTGTTGTCGCGTGAGCTAAAACCTGTTTGACAAAATAGGATTTTCCTGAGTTAGAGGGGCCCGCTAGAATGCATGAGAATGGATGTTGTAACCGGGGATCCATGATGTTGTATGTTTAAGACCTGTTGCGCCACGGAGTAAATTCGTCGAGCACGTTTCTTTTTAGACTTCACGACTCTATCTATAGCTACGCGTCGGTCGTTTGATGGTACCGTAGTCTCTAGCGTATTCTGCACCTGTAGCGGAGATAAAGGTACGTCAGTTGTTTGAAGAAAAGAGAATTCATCGTTAATACCTGTAGGGTAAAGAAGTAAAGTCATCAAACAACTGCCTCTTGGTATAGACGCAGCGTTGAGTTTTGCGAAGGGGTCGAGTTACAATATCCCAGTACTTTTTGATCCGTACAATACCATTCTGCTCTACAACGATCGTCTTTTCATTTCCAGGATCTGCAGAGTTCTTGTAAGCTAACACTAAATCTTTTAGACTGTCGAAATTGATAACGCCAGCGTTAGCGATATTAAGCGTGATACCTTTCACTTTCAAGATCGTGTCACCCGTGTTTAATTTGTAGCCGTAAGTTTTCGGACCGGCGGATACAAATTCTGTGATGTGACTCCCCTGGGGTATTTCGCTGGTGAGTTCACCCAGGTAATCACCTAAGGGAGGCTGCCACTCGCCGTCACGACTTACAAAAATGACGGAGTCTGTGTCGTGGTAAAGACAGCGCTCCTGCAGTTTGTCTAGAAGGGTGTACATAAGCTGTAGTGAAGCATGCAATGAAAATGTTGGTGTTTTTGTTGACGGTGCAGTGTTCTTTTGTGTATTTCCAATTGACAGTCGCCGTATCATCGCTAATAAAGTTTAACTCAGAAATCTCATCGTACGGGAGAAAGGCATACTCAAAGAGTTCATCGGCGTTGTTCACGACACTGGTGGTAGGTAAATTAGAACGCTGCGCTAACTTTCCCCATAAAGAGTTTAAGAATAGTTTGGCGATTTGTCTTGTAGCTGAATTTGGTTCTATATGATCGAGGTCTAACGTTCTACCTTCTTTTTCTAGATAGGCGGCTACATAGTCTTTTTTCTTGGTTTCGTCCGTGCACCACGAGGGATACCCCGAGGCTTCCTGTTTGTGTCTAAGATGTAAATCGATGTATTACGCAAATAGATCGGTCGTCGTCTCCTCAAAATGCCACACCTCGTAAATGTGTGCGAGTCTGTAACCCTTCTCCAAAGCAATTTCTACCTCTATCGTGCACCACGTACCCGTCAGAGCCCTCTCTTCCTCTGAATGAGCGCAGGGATCCACTTCTGAATGCAAAGCGCATGTGTGACAGAGGGGGAAGATCAATTTTTTGTTCATTTTAAAAGGGAGCACAGGGAAAAACAAATCCTTGGGTGGGTAGACTTTCACTTTGGCGATGCCAAAGTACTGCTTGATATAACCAAAGTGGTCATAGATTATTTTAGGATGTCCTACGGGGTACACTTTTGTTTTATTGATGTACAGGTATAAACTGGTGAAATCGTAGTACTCTATAGTTTCACCGGGTTCTTGTTTGTGATAGCGTTTGATAGCGTTAGTACGACCACCGTACAGAGCGTCACGAGGCTCTAAAGGCTCAGGGAACTGCATGTGGCGCAGAAACGCTTGTAGGTCAGAGCTTTTTTCAACCATCTCTCGCCACTCGTGCTCCCACAATACGCGGACGTCGAACCCCTGTTGAAGCAAGAAACGTTTCTTCACCTCAAACATTCGATACAATTGCCCGTAAGTGTTCTTTGTGAGTTTGTTTGTGTCATTATCGTTATAGCAAACGGGACACCCGTGGTAAAAACACCCCTGAAATTCAAAAGCCGTTGGGCGACCGCTGACTCTCGCATAGCCATCTAGAAAAAAGTTTCCTACTCTTTTCTCACCACCTTTCAAAGCGTGTTGCAGATCTAGGTTCTCTGTATGCGCTACGTACATTAACCATTCAATAGCCGGGGATGAGTAACGTTTGTGCTTTTTGTGATAATTATCCCCAGGCAAAATGGCTATTTTGTCTTCGGGGAGAAATTTAAAGCGGTACATGGCCAGACAAACAGATGCTAGTGTCGTGAGCTGAAACGGATCTATACTGATGAGATTTTCAGTAAATTTATTTTTGCGCTTACAGAACTGTATTTGTTTTTTGGCTGTCATTTCTACGACGCGCTCACGATACACTACGTAGGCGCGTCTCAAGACCTCTACGTCCTGTTGACAGTATGCTTTGAGCTCTGCTTGCAAATCAAACGTATTGTTTTTCACCGATTCGTACCATGTTGTGAATTCCTTTTTCACACTATGCGTCATGTACTCTACGCCATAATTGTTAGCATCTGGCATAGGCCCTACATAGGACTGATTTTCATCAGTGTTAAAAAAATGTGGAAAGTGACCCTTAGCGCCTGAAAATCCCATAGCTTGCGGCAACTTACTGAGCTTCATGGGAATTAAATTTAAAGAGTCGATGAATCTCATGTCTAAATCAGGTAATGATACACACAAAAGGCGACCGCCTTGTGCTATCATGTTGACCCGCAGCTTCTCACGGATCAGCTCTTTAACGATAAAGTAGGAATCGTATCGAGCAGCATTGTGAGCTATAAAAGTGTAACCTACATACCCACCCTTTGTAAAAAATTGTACAAAGTCGGTAGTACATGTTTTACCCACAAACTCCCAGCTAGATATCCCGTGCATATCTGTGGCAAAAACGTAATTGAGATGGTGCGTTCCCATCTCTTGCGTACATTCAAAATCGTAAAAGATGTATTGTTCCGTAGATTTCTTCGGTGTATAGCGCTGCATGTAACATAGATGATTATCGAATCTGCTCACCGGAACACCGCAAACGGAGCATCGTACACCGACGCATCGGTGTTCATCATCTACGATTTGGGGCACATAGCGATAGCATCGCTCGCAGAAAAATTTAAGTTTACAAAATGACCAGTCAGTCTCAGCGAGATTTCTGTGGAGTTCTAAGCAGCTCGCTGAACGACAAAATACACGGCACCGTGGGCACTGCAGATGCTCTGCAGCTGTATCAGAGCAATCCGACCTCTGACACGCGGAGCAAAAGTATTGACAAGAGTGATTATTTTTGTGATGAAATGCAGAACTGCACTTTTCACAAAATAATTTAGCTCCTATGAATCCATCTATATTTTTTATACCGTAATAATGATTATCATGATGTAGAATATATAATATTTTGTCTGTGGGTTCTTTATCCGTGTGAAAATAGCGCCAGTCTCCCTGACTAAAGTATAGAACTTTAATGGTAACGTTCAAATACGTCTCAAACGCTCTAATGTCGCTAAAGCTCACTAGTTGATCATCGGGTAGTTTCAAATCTCTGTGCAGCTCCGCCGCACGTTTCATTATATCATCGTCAGGCGGGTCATCTTCAGCCAGTAAGGCGTAGAGAGACGCGGCCAAACACTGATTAGAGCCGTAATTGTTAAAATCAAACAACATTTGACGTTTCTGATGAATAATTCGTGTATAAACTATAGATCTCAGTAGTGTGCGTTTTATACCTCCCTGTCTATTCCTAACGACGCTTACTATCAATTTCAAGCAGTCGCCGGCTATGCACTCGGCGTTGCTTCAACGCGTTGCCCACGGCATTTAGGAAAGCAGTCACGTCAAATTGTTCTCTACATTGTTTAAAACCGTAGACTGGATTTAGTCTACCGTCCCCTTCTCATCTTAATTGTATAAAGTCGCCCGGCTCGATATCCCTCACGATCCTATCCAGTAACGTTTAAATAGAACCATGTATGATCTCCAAACTTTCTTCAAAGGAGCGTATACGGTCTAACAATTCACAAATCTAAAATGATCGATATACTGATAGGCGTTGAGGTTACTCATCTCCCTACGAACATGAAATAAGTGTTCCAAAAAGCGCGAATGTTCGCTTATGGCCGGTGTATGAGGAGGTGAAAACTGTGACGATGCATCTTGTCGATCATCGTTCGAGATTTCAACGCCGGAGACTGTAGGTGTATCCGACGTGGAATTCTGCGGCATTCTAGGAATTGAGAATCTATCGAGGAATCGTGTTCTGCCGTCTCAGTGACGACTGTCGGCGAAAGCTGAAGAGATGTAGTGTTCTGTGGGGGTCGTCCTTGTGTAACGTGTGGTGAGTCAATAGTAGTGCGCTTTACCCTATTCTTTAGTTTTTTTTGTCTCTTTAACGCGCGGGTAGCGTTTGTTGCTTTTTTAATACAACGTTTTATGACGTGTGGTTAATTGAAAAAACCTTTACGCGGGGATCTGCGTTTCATACCGCGACCCGTCATGCCTAGTCATAATATACGAGCCCTCGGTAGGTTTTTGACGGCTTCAACAGCCTCTGTGTACAGCGGCTCTAAAGCCATTATTTCTGAAATGCTGGCTCTATCCGGACGCTGTGCGGACAGTTCTGTACAACGATCCAACAGGTAAGCTAAATGATTGTGTGCGTTGATAAGCGTCATGGTATCACTGTATAGCTTGTTAAATACTCTTTTTACATCTAGGGGCCATTGTTTGTACGTTGATATACTGTCTCGAGTTTCCTTGTTTTTAGGTTTTATTGGACGTATTGTGGTGTTACGCGGTCGTTTCTGAACTTTAGGCTTCTGTGGTGTAGCTATAGTGTCACAAACCCGTAATACATTTGGTTCAATACTCATTGACCTACCTGAGGGTCCTGCAGAGATTGTTTCAGAATCATGGGATGTCGAGGTTCCTGCATTTAGATTGCCGCTTTTGTTGACAGATCTGGTTTTAGGGCTTGGATGAAATGAGTTACTTGTGGCTTTTTGCTCTGAGGGGTGCGGAGGGTTTACTTCTTTAAGTTGAGTGGGTTGCTTCCACAAATGTTCCAGTGGCGGCCTGCGTTCAAATTCTTTTTTCTCAAAAATAGTTCTGAAGACTTGTCTACGTGCTGTCTTTCTAGGCGCGTCTGCGTAAGAAAATGGAGAGCTCGTAATTAATCTATGGCGCATCTTAGCAAAATAGGAAAATGAGAGTAAACATTGTTGCAACGGATTAGTACGGTTTAAAAAACTTACACGTCAGGTTGATAGGTCTCCAGAGCGGTTGGGTGGGGGATGAATAAGACGTTGACGGGTGTGTATAATTTTCTTCGGTTCTTGTACCGGTACCGAGTGGTGAAGCATTTTCTTTGTCTTCTGTTTCATCGTCTGATCCGGTTAAATCGATGATGGTCTCTGAAATAAATAACCGGTGATTTACCACACAGCTGTCCGTTCTATTGTAGAGCACGGCGACATCTGTAGTTGACAATACCTTACGTAGATGTTGACGGGTACGTAGGGTTCCAGATATCCCGGCCTGTGACTGAATATACATGTTGTTGCGTACAAACTTCATCGTCGCTGGTGGTGGCGGACGGACGGTCATCGTCAGAGACTGCACAATCTATGAAACTCTCTGAAATAAATAGATGTCGAATTACAGCAAAACTTCACAAGATAATGTAGAGTACAAAGAGCTTTTTGATACTGGACTTACCATACATAGGTATGCTGTGTATATCCAAGGGCCTGGAGTTATCCTGGGACCACTCGGCCATTACTTCAGCGTCCAATTGCTGCGATTCGGTCAGTAGTTCCTGTGAGTCTGGGTATTGCGGATCTTCCGCTAGATCTAAATTAACATGACGGCCCCCAGAGACCATTTCACGTTGCGCTTCAGCCATCAGACACTGTGTCGCTGCGTGGCATTCCTCTTCCATATCGGCGTCTAGGAATCTAGCTTTTAAAATAAAATAAAAGCGTGGTAGGTATCCCCCATCCTATAACTTCATTTTCACACATTCTCTCTAAAACTTTACTTACTTAGTTGGCTGTCCGTGAGTTGCTCTTCGCCGGCGCCGTGATCGTTAAAATTACGGTTCATCTGTAACAAACGCATAACGTCATACAATAACGAGCAACAAAATAAGCGGTTAAACTATAAAATTCTTACAACAATTACAATTAAAAATTAATATACAAGACATAATAATGGTGACAATCAGGCATTCAGTATTAAATAAACATTATACAGCCCCATGATATGCTAAAAGATAATTACTTACATTGACGGTATTCAATATCTGGTCACCTCTTCAGACTGAGTGTTCTGATAATCTGAATGAACAATTCGCACGGATATATATACACGGTTGACTATGTCACATGAGCAGTTTTTTGCTGCGGTATACTAAAAAAATGTTCCCTAGGTTGGGAAAAATCAATCCATACCAGTTTTACCATGTATAACTATATTAGCTAGTTAATTAAGGACTGACCTTAATTATCTTGTCAGAAACCAATAATCATTAACATTATTGTATTGATTGATATGGATAGTTAATGTTACTTCATAGCCTGGGAATAGTTTTTTTTTTGCTGTGTCATACTAAAAATGTTCCCTGGAATGGGAAAATCAATCCATACCAGTTTTACCATGTATAACTATAATAGCTAGTTAATTAAGGATTGAATCTAAATCCGACACCATTTTGTTTTCAAAATGCCTAACGTCGAAACTCTGTTACACAAGCATTATTATACAGCAAAGAGCCCCGGTTCCTACGGAGGGATACAGCGGCTCTATAATGCCGTTAAGAAATATGGCGTGCGTAGAAAGACTGTCGCCGAGTGGCTTAGCGATCAAGAAACGTATTCTCTACACAAATCCGTAAGAAGACAGTTTATCAGAAATCGGATCATAGTTAGCGATGTGGATAGTCTCTGGCAGGCGGATCTTGTCTGCATGAATGACTACGCTAACGATAACGATTGTTTAAAATATATTTTAACGGTCATAGATGTTCTATCCAAATACGTCTGGGTCATCGGCCTGTGGACCAAGACCGGCAAGGAGCTTGCAAAAGCTTTTTAGATGATTTTTAAAAGCGAACGACGTATCCCGCAAAAACTACAAAAGGATCGCGAGAAAGAATTTATGAATAAGCCCGTCGCTACGCTTTGTAAAGAGTATAACGTACATCAGTTCTTTACGAATAATACGGTGAAAGCTGCGGTCGTGGAAAGCTCGTATGTGGCGCTATTTAACGACTCATAACACATTGAGGTATATAGATGTATTACCTGATTTAGTGCACGCTTACAATAACGCTTATCATCGCACTATAAGATGCAGTCCTGCCTCTGTCACGAAAGCTAACTCCATGACCGTATGGCACAGCGCTTATCAAGACGTCTCTACAGCGGAAAGATTTAAACCTCTATTAAAACCGGGGGATAACGTCCGGATTGTACGGCATAAGCATATCTTTTCAAAAGGCTACGAGCAAACCTACACGCGTGAAATTTTCGTGGTCTCGTCCGTAAATACACGATTCAGAAAACCTCTCTACGCATTAAACGATTTGAGCGGTGAAAACGTAGAAGGGTCTTTTTATGAAGACGAACTACAAAAGGTGCCGCAAGACGCTAATAGGATCTACAAAGTTGAAAAAGTGTTGAAAAAATGCAGGCGTCGCGGTGCAACTCATTATTTTGTGAAGTGGATCGGATATCCCGATAAATTCAATAGTTGGATAGAAGAAAATCAATTAACGTCCGTATAAAGCATGGAAAACGATGCGTTTTCATCATCCAAAATCTACCCCAAAAATACTATTTCGAGTTACACCACCAAGCTAGCAAAGGCCGTTCATCTTTCAGGAGCTTATGAAGTGGCGTTAACGTAAATACAGTACCGCCATACGTGGAACACGTTCGACGCTTTTGAAGGGAACTTCTACGCTGCTAAACACAACGAGCCGTTAGAGGTTTATCATGTAAAATCAGGATTTTACCCGAACATTCAAAAGCTGGTCGGTACAGTCAATGCGCGAATAGAATCGCTGAATTTATCCACACCTGCCTATAGGATACGTTATGATGATCTACGTCGAGAGGTAATCCTACCCGACCCATCCCCTATACAGTTTGCTCTGGGTACTAAGCTAAAATTAATTTTCGGACTACAGACCGTCGATGATTCACCCGCAGCTTTAATGCCGTGGTATCGCCGCTTTTACCCTGATTCAAGGGCGGGTTTTTATTCGCTTTTCGTATACACTGATATAATTCAACATCAGCTTGTGGGCGACAGCTACGTTCAACTGTTACGGACCGTAGAAGTTAGCGGCGATGATAACGATATTGTCACAGTGCGCTACTCGTGGCCAGATTACATACCGCTGTGCAAACAACACTTTGACTCCGTAACTGTTACTGTCATGTCGGACCAGGGTACGCCGGTTAAATTCAGATACGGAAAGTGTATAGTGCGATTACATTTTAGGCCTCGCAAGACTACGCCACGGTAAAAATGATGTCTCAAAGAGTTTACGGTGATCCCGACTTGTACGCCCGGTACTATGTAGCTCAAGCAGGGCATGGCTTAGAGGGGTTCCGCGGTGATGAATACATGTACGGCGCCGGTCTCGGTGGTCTGTTTAGAAGTCTTTTTAGAAGAGCAGTACCGCTTTTCAGAAAAGGCCTAGAGCTAGTCAAACCGCATGTAAAAACAGCTGTAAGAAACATTGCTAAAGACGCTATCACGAGTATGTCTACGGCCGTAGTGGACAGATTGAATCGCACCTCTAAAAACAATCAAGAGGGCAATGGACTAATCTACGTAACCACAAAATCGCGTAAAAGAAAAAGAGAAAGAAACTCTTTACCACGAGCGAAAAGACCCCGCTCACCACGATTCCCGCCGCGCCTCATGAATAACACCGCTCAACGTAAATCGAGTTCACGTCAGAAGTCCACAAGACGCCTCACGAGTGACATCTTCTAATAACAGGTCATGGCGTTTATTCACGATGCGTCGATAGAGTGCGCTAAAAGCGAACTGGATATCTTTACCGTGCCTCCCACGCAGACTAGCGTCGAAAAATCGTTTTTTGTTGAGGTGCAACCCATCGCCGCTCTAGCTGATAACGCACCCCTGGAATTTTTCGTATCGGGAAGCGAAGAATATTATTACGATTTAAATAATAAACTCTTGAACGTCCAGTGCCGCATCCTGAAACAGGACGGTAGGGTTTTAGCTGCCGGCACGCGTGTGGGACTTATTAATTACCCCATAGCCACACTTTTAAATCAGGTGGACATTACTCTGGGGGACCGTTTGATTTCACAATCTGATAACCTTTATAGTTACTGGGCCTACATTGAAATGCTTCCGGAAAACAAAAAGCCGACGCAGGATTAAGCAGAGACCGTGATGATTTTATGAGCGGCTACACTTTCTTTGCGTTCGATTTGTCGCCGGATCAGGAACCGAGCGCTCACTTTTCACTCATTAAAACGGGTAACCTACGGGCCAAAATTCGTTTTGCGGATGCCACACCACACACTGTGAATATGATAGTTTATGCTGTCAACACGGCTGTACTGGAGATTAACCAACGTCGAGAAGTCCTATACGACTTTAATTAAACTTTTGTGACTCCACAGTGGACTTCGTCTATAATGAATACTATGCAACTGTCATGCATTTTGAGCCGAAATCCCGTTACTCGGAGTATGTTTGGCGGCGTATTTCCCTGCGACCTCTTACCACGCTAGGTTTTCAGGTATAGACCTAGAGCCTATATCGTCAACACAGATTCTTCAGAAGAGCCCGGTACGCATTGGCTACTCATTATTCTATGCAGGAACAAATCGTTATTTTTTGACAGTTACGAGTTACAACCTGACGCCGCCGTATTTCCGAATACGATTATACAATTTTTAAGAAGAAACACCACGATGTATTGCTATCAGAACCGCCAGCTGCAAGACTCTATGTCGAGTTTTTGCGGACTGTTTTGTATTTACGTATTGTATCACATCGCTGCAGGAATAACATTGAAGCAATTACTGAAAAACTTTACAAATGATTTAAAACATAATGATCGTCTAGTAGATGCATTTGTACAAAATCTTTCTAACTGTATCACGATTTTACATACGCCATTATGCGATTATAATCAGGTTTGCAAACCGCCCTGGGAAACATGATCTTGCTCTATTTCTGCTATAGAACTAATTTGGTTTTATAACAATATTTCCTTTTTGTAATGTGTACTATAAATGTTTATATCTTAGTATTTCTTGTTCAATAAATCATTCAATCTATTTTGCGGTGCCTGTTAACATTAACCCTGGAACTGCCTTTTCTCACAAAAAAACATGTATTGACATGTTTTTTCTTACATACGGCGCTTATACTTTAACCTGTAACATTGGGGGTGAAGGGCATGATCGCCTTCTAGCAATTCGGTTTACACAAAGCTAATGGGGAATGTGCCAAGCTTACACATTAATCTGTAACCTTACAGAGAATCGAGCCGCTGTTAATAGGGAATGTGCCCAGCTTACACATTATCCTACAACCTTACAGAGACGCTGTCGCCGAACGCATGGTTAACTTTGTAAATATTAGCATTGAAATGTATTGTAACCTATAGATTTGCTTGTATAATGTTGTATTTTGAAATCTATTTACACCTTTTTCGATTTCTTGATTTGTGTATACCTCTAAGTGAATCTACAATAAATGTATATTTTTTTAAACACTTTTATTACGTCAATATTATGAACACTACAGAATGCTAACCCTATGGATCCTGGGGCTGCCTTTTCTCACAAAAACATGTCTTGACATGTTTTTCTTACATACGTCGCTTACACATTAACCTACAACCTTGGGTGAAGGGCATGTGTGCGGCCATGGAGGGGAAGTAACAGAGGCTGAACATGGGCTGCTTCCGGGGCGGGGACGGAACTGACGTAGCAGATATTGACACACATAGGGGCGGTAAGGGTTGGCTTCAGGGGGCGGGGACGGAACTGACATAACAGGTAGGGGTGGTGAGTGGGCGGAGAATGGGGAGGAGAGGGGAGGGGTTTAGACCGGAAGTGGAGGAGGGACAGGTACCAAAAGGGGGCAGGGCACCTGTCAAAAAACGGAAGTGGGCGTGTTGACGAGAGGTGGGTGCTCTTACTACCCACTCGTTTTTCTTTACTTAGCTGCTTTTTTCTCGCCATAATACAAATTCTAACAGCCTATTCAGTAGGACTATCAGCTGTGTATCCACCAGACTTCTGCACAACACAACTGATGGTCCCAACCCCATTTATAAGGCAAGAAATCCCACTTATTAAACCTGACAGGGCTCACCTGTGAAGTGAAAACCATTTCTGGTGACTACCTCTTGAAGCTCATCAAGAGAATGCCAAGAGTGTGCAAAGCAGTCATCAAAGCAAAAGGTGGCGACTTTGAAGAACCTAGAATATAAGACATATTTTCAGTTGTTTCACACTTTTCTGTTAAGTATATAATTCCACATGTGTTAATTCATAGTTTTGATGCCCTCAGTGTGAATGTACTATTTTCATAGTCATGAAAATACAGAAAAATCTTTAAATGAGAAGGTGTGTCCAAACTTTTGGTCTGTACTGTATATGCACCCGGATCCCAGTGATGTATATGCCCCCCAGCCTCCCCAGTAATATATATGCCCCCAGCCCTCATTGGTGATGCATATTCCCCCCAGGCCGCCCCAGTGATGTATATGCCGCCGGCCCTCCCCAGGGATGTCTATACCCCTCAGCCCTCCCCAGTTATATCTATGCCCCCCAGCCCTCCTCAGTGGTGTATATGACCCTAGGGTCTCCTGGAATGTACAGTACAGACCAAAAGTTTGGACACACCTTCTCATTTAAAGATTTTTCTGTATTTTCATGACTATGAAAATTGTACATTCACGCTGAAGGCAACAAAACTATGAATTGACACATGTGGAATTATATACTTAACAAAAAAGTGTGTACCAACTGAAAATATGTCTTATATTCTAGATTCTTCAAAGTAGCCACCTTTTGCTTTGATGACTGCTTTGCACATTCTTGGCATTCTCTTGATGAGCTTCAAGAGGTAGTCACCGGAAATGGTCTTCCAACAATCTTGAAGGAGTTCCCAGAGATGCTGAGCACTTGTTGGCCCTTTTGCCTTCACTCTGCGGTCCAGCTCACCCCAAACCATCTCGATTGGGTTCAGGTCTGGTGACTGTGGAGGCCAGGTCATCTGGCGGAGCACCCCATCACTCTCCTTCTTGGTCAAATAGCCCTCACACAGCCTGGAGGTGTGTTTGGGGTCATTGTCCTGTTGAAAAATAAATGATGGTCCAACTAAATGCAAACCGGATGGAATAGCATGCCGCTGCAAGATGCTGTGGTAGCCAAGCTGGTTCAGTATGCCTTCAATTTTGAATAAATTCCCAACAGAGTCACCAGCAAAGCACCCCCACACCATCACACCTCCTCCTCCATGCTTCACGGTGGGAACCAGGCATGTAGAGTCCATCCGTTCACCTTTTCTGCTTCGCACAAAGACATGGTGGTTGGAACCAAAGATCTCAAATTTGGACTCATCAGACCAAAGCACAGATTTCCACTGGTTTAATGTCCATTCCTTGTGTTCTGTAGCCCAAACAAGTCTCTTCTGCTTGTTGCCTGTCCTTAGCAGTGGTTTCCTAGAAGCTATTTTACCATGAAGGCCTGCTGCACAAGGTCTCCTCTTAACAATTGTTGAAGAGATGTGTCTGCTGCTAGAACTCTGTGTGGCATTGACCTGGTCTCTAAGCTGAGCTGCTGTTAACCTGTGATTTCTGAGGCTGGTGACTCTGATAAACTTATCCTCAGAAGCAGAGGTGACTCCTGGTCTTCCTTTCCTGGGGCGGTCCTCATGTGAGCCAGTTTCTTTGGAGCGCTTGATGGTTTTTGCAACTGCACTTGGGGACACTTTCAAAGTTTTCCCAATTTTTCGCACTGACTGACCTTCATTTCTTAAAGTAATGATGGTCACTCGTTTTTCTTTACTTAGCTGCTTTTTTCTTGCCATAATACAAATTCGAACAATCTATTCAGTAGGACTATCAGCTGTGTATCCACCAGACTTCTGCACAACACAACTGATGGTCCCAACCCCATTTATAAGGCAAGAAATCCCACTTATTAAACCTGACAGGGCACACTTGTGAAGTGAAAACCATTTCTGGTGACTACCTCTTGAAGCTCATCAAGAGAATGCCAAGAGTGTGCAAAGCAGTCATCAAAGCAAAAGGTGGCTACTTTGAAGAACCTAGAATATAAGACATATTTTCAGTTGTTTCACACTTTTTTGTTAAGTAATAATTCCACATGTGTTAATTCATAGTTTTGATGCTGACTTGCCCCCTGGGCCGTGGGGCACTCGGAACTGGGCTTCAGGGCAATGCTGGGAGTAGTAGTGGCGACCCGGTCCCGTGGCTCAGGGTGGTCAAACCAAATGCTGTGGCAGTGGATTTGTAGGTTTTGAAAGTCCGACTACGCCACCCATGGATTGCGGTCAGTGAGGACCGCCGCTGCAAGGCAGACCGCTGAGGCTGGTGTTAGTGTGCAGCACAGGGATAAGATAACTCCCCACGGGAGTGTAGCCTCAGGGCAGTGTAATAGGATGCTGGGGGTGATGGTGCAGGTGCAGCAGAAATCACACAGAGTCCCATAATGCAGTCCAGGGTCTTTTACTGCAGATATTGTCACTGACCCACCAGGAGTACAGAGTAGGAATGGACCTGGGAGTCTGAGGGCATTCGGGCAAGCTCCACTGGTCAGGGTGAGTGGGTAGGCCTACCGTTCTCTCTCTGCCCTTACTGACTATCCCCCTTTTCGTGGTGTGATAGCCCACGTCCCTGAGCTGGCCGTGTACTACGCCTGTATGGCTTGCGACTCGGGCCTTAGGTACCTGTAGCTTCTCCGTGCTGTACCGGTCCCTCTGTGTGGCGGAGCCTTCAGGCTGCTTAGGCCAAGGGACCTGAAATCCCTTGCGGGATGGTTATCTGCTGCAGGACTTGCAACTCTGACAGCCTCGGACCCCAGTGTCCGGTTGTCTAGTTCTCTCTCTGCCAGGACCGGCTCGCGTCGCCTCTGTCCCTGGCTTGCTGTTCCTCCTATGCCTCCTGGACTCCTCAGCTGCGGCTGACCTGTCCCTCTCCTCTGGGAACCCTTCTGGATGCTTCAGAAGTGGGTCCTGGTCTCCCTAACCCTGCCCTCAGTACCAGCCTTTATAGGGGCAGCCTGCTCCCCCTACTGGCCTGGGACAGGAGGTGCTGCATGCTAATGGTCCCTGACCAGAGAAACTCCCTCCTGCTCTCAGACGCAGCCTTTAACTATTTGTGGCATCCAGGCCTGGGGTGACACAATGCCTTCAGTGTGAATGTACAATTTTCATAGTCATGAAAATACAGAAAAATCTTTAAATGAGAAGGTGTGTTCAAACTTTTGGTCTGTACTGTATATACAGCAGTCCCAGCATCTCCTATGTGATGTATACAACAGTCTTATTTTTTTGTTAGGAAGTTAGAAGGGTTACAAGTTTATCAGCAATTTCTTATTTTTCCAACAAAATTTACAAAACCAATTTTTTAGGGATCTCATCACATTTGTAGTGGCTTTGAGGGGCCTATATCACAGAAAATATCCATAAGTGACACCACTTTAAACACTGCACCCCTCAAAGTGCTCAAAACTACATTCAAAAAGTTTATTAAACCTTTTGGTGCTTAACAGGAATTAAATCAATATAGATAAAAAATGAAAATTGTACTTTTTTCCCCAAAAATGTTTCTTTAGCCCCAAACTTTTCAGTAACAGGAGAAAACAGACCATACAATTTGTTGTCCAATTTCTCCTGAGTACACAGATACCCCATATGTGGAGGAAGACTAGTGTTTGGGCACCCAGCAGGGCTTGGTAGGGAAGGAGCACCATTTGACTTTTAGAGTGCAAACTTGGCTGACATAGATTGCGGACGCCATGTCTCGTTTGTAGAGTCCCTGATGTGCCTAAACAGTGGAAACTAAACATGCACGTTAAAGATAGTGAGTGGGGTTAAGCTGAGCTTGTGGAGGCGATCGTGCGGGCACTGCTCCTGTGCATAATCGCAATGATGTAAGTTTGTTTTTTGCGGGAAGCCGTACCCGATCTTGACGTAAACTTGATTGGGTAGGGCATGATTACTGAGGTTTTAGCTTAGAAAAAAATAACTCATTCATAAACATCTGGTCAGCATCAGAACGCTGCGGGCGCGTGCAAGAAGAGATTAAAGGGCCTGTGCGAGCACTGCAGTCCCCGGAAATGTGCCCAGGATCCGAAGAAAAAGTAATAGTGCTGGGATAATGGTGCATGTGCCCACAGAGAGGGCTCTGAGTGCCCCCACTGGCCTGTGTGCCATAGGTTCGCCACCACTGCCCTAGAGTATTCAAACCAGTGATGATCCGATCGCTTATTCTAAACTATAGTGAAATTGCTGTTATCCTATGGCTGAACTTCATATCAGAACTAAGGATGGCAGTTACGTTGGCCTTTAGCAGGCGCTGGTTGCCATGGTGACCCATTGGCTTTCCTTGATCATGTTGCAGAGTTGATGGCAGTGCGCACACATGCATCGGCAATGGCATTACTTAATTACAACGGTCAAAGATTGACAGTGAAATTTAAATGGTTAAACTGTAGTGATTGGAGCTTTCTGGTCACTTACAGGCAGATGCTGGCTCTGCTCTTGAGCTGTCTTCAAACAGCCCTTTGTGACATATGATGAAAATGTACATCAAATTCTTAAAGGGTTAAACCAGAGCTTTATCCACCATGACACTATTCAGTACTGCTGTATTGCAAAAAGCTGGAGCCTAGTCTTTTTAAAACATAGGACATTCTCATGGATTGGTAACATTGAACTCCATTATGTACCATATATTGTTATATACAATATTCTTCAACAGTGATTCACTCCAGATCATATGTGTGCCAAAACATGGATATGTTAAAGCTGTTTAGCATCCTTGATATCTTTAAAAAAGAAGCATACAGGTTGTAAAAAATAAATCATTTCTTACAAATTCTCTGCTGCTGCTCTTCCACTGCTGCCCGATCAATCGCAGGTCTCCCGCCAGAATGGACTACAGTCAGTCACTGGCCACAGCAGTGACCAAGGCATTTCTGCTGAGGCCTGCGATTGGCTGCAGCGCCCACATGTCCATTCAGCTGAACAGCCAGTCACACATCTTGTTCTGGCCGGCATGAGATCAGGCAGTGGTGGAAGAGGAGCTGCAAGGTATCAGAGAGGACAAGTAAAAGCTCTTTAATGAGTTCAAATATTTAATCTGCAGGAAACTACTCTCCCTAAAAGAACAATCTGCAGTTTTATTACTTTTACCACCATCTGCTCTAATTTTTGCCCGAATTTCTTGGTCTTGCAGCTCCTACCACTAGGACAACCATTCAAGAACACAAAAGAACATTAGTAAACTCGGCCCAATAACCCTGACCTAAAGGGTGACGCTCATAAGTCATTCTTGTAAAATGATCTGTATTGTATTTGTTCTGCAGTTCGGTGACATTTATTATTTCTGATCACTGTGTACTCTACATTTGGTTTTACCTGTTGCCAGGTTAATGGCAAGATAATATTTGATTTACATGAGGGTAAGAATAATCACCAGTAAGGTAACATCCTTTGATCATTCTTGCACATCGTGAAAAATAAGTAACATAATTATTAGATTTTATCGTTCTCATGTTTCACAATGATTTCATACTTGCTTCCTTATTATGATTCCTGTTTGCTTAGTATTGGATGTATACCTACACAGAAAATTGTATAAATTGACCAAATCATCAGTGTTTCCATATAGTTCATTTACCTGCATTCATACTGAAGATACAGTTGCAAGAAGTGCAGAAATGAAGACCATGTGTCTTCTGGTGATTGCAGCTCTTTGTTGCTTTGGTAAGTGCCACTGATTGTGTTACTATTTTTATATGATTGTTAGGTTTAACATTTTGCTGATTGATTTTATAATTTTTTTCCTTTATTTTGCAAATATAGCTTCATATTTTTTTATACAGAATTCCAAATGACCTGAATAGATTTCAGAGTTAAATGATAAAATGCTGTCTGTCTGCAACCACCAGTAGGGGGAGCTTAGGAGCATGTTAAAGACTTCTTTAAAGGGATTGTCTCATGAAGTCAAGCCCCATGAATATGCCCAACTAGGGTATATGGACATCATAAAGAGGAAACGCTCTATAAGAGTGGCTCCTGTTGTGGCAGATTCAATCTGTCTTTGTAATACAAGAATGTCTAGTTAGCTTAATGGCTGCCACATAAAACTACATTCTCCATTGATAGCGTCCTGTCTATCAGTCACCTGACGTCTGAAGTCAGTGATTGGAGTCGGGTAACTGATAGATAATTAGGACTGTATATACTTGCAGTGGTGGGAGTACCAAGGGGTAAGATACACTAATTTCTTTACTTTATAAAGATTTCTTTCTTCTGGCCAGCATTCGAAAACCTCTTTAGCTGACAGTAAAATGTCATATACTGATATAGTCTCCAAAAAAAGATGGACAGCTCCTTTCCCCAGAGATAAAGGAGTGACAGGGAAGATGCATTCCGAGCCTTATTGTGGCTCCCGAAATACAGCAGAGCTATAACTAAATCCTCTGCTGATGCTGTACCAGTCTACACAGCAAAGCTGACAACTGAACAGCTGAAAACAGATGTCAGACAATTGTGCCAGCTCTAATGGCCAATGTAAAGTCTGGAATATGGATAGTCACGCTAATAAATAATGCAAACTCAAAATGAAGAAAACAGCTGTAAAAATATATTCATAATATAAACCCAACAAAAAAAAATCATAAAGAGGTTTTCCCATCTAGGACATATATGCCATATAATATTCTAGAGGGGACACTCCCTTTTCCCTTTAAAATTTTCATAATGACTTTTCACTAAGATTCTTTAAACTAAAATTGAAATAAGAATATGAACAAATATTATCACAGAGGTAACTAACGGTATTTTATATGTTTCAGCTCCTGCCACGTCATTTGCTATTAGAGATAACCAAGATGAAAATGGCTCTCTAGCAAGTCGAAGCTGCTTCCAGAAAGCAAACGTAAGTATAAGACAAAGTATATCAGCAAAGGCCTAGAAAAAAGTAAGAAAACTATTAGAGATTATTATTTCCTGAATTTGAGTAGATAAAATAACATTTGGAATGTAGTAACGTGGTTTTGGTTCCCGGCATTTATTTAAATGTGTGTCTGCCTTTGCTCTCGTAGCACTTAGACAATAGGTAGGGGTGTCTGAAGCAGACCACAGCCATCATGGCTATTTTCCCAGACTTTTGATATAGGAAGACTCTTTATATGTGTTTGAACATTTTTAAAAAATTACTGATTTCCTTTATTTTAGAGTGAAGATATGGTAAAATTTTGCTGCGCATATAAGAAATATAAGGTAAAAAGAATTCTAATATGACCCTTTACTGTGTATTCAGACTATCTTTCATAGTGATTTATTTATATACCTAATGAATGTGATATATCTGCTTATTAGAATAATGAACCAGAACTAAACAAAGCAAAAAAAGAATTTGAGGTAAGCAACATATACTATTGTTATTATTGTCCTCTTTTCAATGAAGTCCACATCCTGCATGGACTTGGTCGGTATTCTCATTGCTCTGCATTGTAAGCAACAACCTTTAGCTTAGTAAATGACTCTTCTTTATCAAAGAAATCTACAATATTTCATCATTCTATTCAAAGGCCTCTCCCAGGGCCGGCGTCAGCACCCGGGCAAGTGCCGGGGCCCTGAGCAGGCGGGGGGGGCCACTCGCCGTCGGGCACCCCGTCACGCTATGGGACCCATGAGCGGAGGAGAGCGATGTCAGCGCCCGCTTCCCCCCCCGCTTGCTCAGGGCCCCTGCTGCCGGCACAATACTTACCTCTCCCCGTGCCTCCACAGCAGGTCCGGTCTCTTCCGTGGCTGCTGCACAGTGACGTCTCAGGTCAGAGGGTGCGGTGACGTCTTTCCACCGTGCTCTCTCCTGAGCCGTCACAGCGCAGAGCGGGAAGACGCAGGCGATGCTGGCAGGTGAGGAGAAGTGAGGTGAGTATTTGATTTTTTTTTTTTAATGTATGGAGGCATGGGGCATTATAAGGGAGGGGGGGTGTGTGTGACATCCTGCATGGGGCATTATATGGGGGAGGTGACATACTGCATGGGCCATTATATGGGGGGGTGACATCATGCATGGGGCATTATAAGGGGGGGAGTGACATCCTGCATGGGGCATTATAAGGGAGGGGGTGACATCCTGCATGGGGCATTATAGGGGAGGGAGAGGTGAGAGGGGCATTAAAAGGGGGGAAGTGACATCCTGCATGGGGCATTAAAAAGGGGGAAGTGACATCCTGCATGGGGCATTAAAAGGGGGGGAAGTGACATCCTGCATGGGGCATTATATGGGGGTGGAAGTGACATCCTGAATGGGGCATTATAAGGGAGGGGGGTGTGACATCCTACATGGGGCATTATAAGGGGGGGTGACATCCTGCATGGGGCATTATAAGGGGGATGACATCCTGCATGGGGCATTATAAGGGAGGGGGGGTGTGACATCCTGCATGGGGCATTATATGGGGGGTGATATCCTGCATGGGCCATTATATGGGGGGGTGACATCCTGCATGGGGCATTAAAAGAGGGGGGGAGTGACATCCTGCATGGGGCATTATAAGGGAGGGGGGGTACCATCCTGCATGGGGCATTATAGGGGAGGGGAGGGAGAGGTGAGAGGGGCATTAAAACGGGAGAAGTGACATCCTTCATGGGGCATTAAAAGGGGGGGAGTGACATCCTGCATGGGGCATTATATGGGGGTGGAAGTGACATCCTGCATGGGACATTATAAGGGAGGGGGATGTGACATCCTACATGGGGCATTATAAGGGGGGTGACATCCTGCATGGGGCATTATAAGGGGGGTGACATCCTGCATGGGGCATTATAAGGGGGGGTGACATCCTGCATGGGGCATTATAAGGTTGGGTAACATAATGCATGGGGCATTATAAGGGGGGAACAGCCTGCATGAGGCATTATGTGGGGGGAACAGCTTACATGGAGCATTATGTGGGGGCACAGCCTGCATGGAGCGTTAGATGGGGGCCAGTATTCTGTATGGAGTGTTATATGGGGGCCAGTGTCCTGTATGGAGCATTATAAGGGGGCCAGTATCCTGTATGGAGCATTATATTGGGGCCAGTATTCTGTATGGAGCGTTATATGGGGGCCAGCATCCTGTATGGAGTGTTATATGGGGGCCAGTATCCTGTATAGAGCATTTTATGGGGGCCAGTATTCTGTATGGAGCGATTCGCCGGTTTCTGAGCTATTGTGGAATTTACAATAGATATCGGTCATGTAATGTAAGAAGTGAAATCTTCGGTATTGTACTATATATATATTTCTCTGCGATATCTGTGCATCATGAATCGTGGTATGTGTTAAAGGGGCCCACTGAGACTCTTTCGTCCAGGGCCCAGAAAAACCTGGAGCCGGCCCTGGCCTCTTCAAAATGATAACAGTATGCATGCTGCAGATGCCTTTCATATATACGCTATACAGTGCTTACTGCACATGCCTGCCGCATACGCCCCATACAGTGCCAGCTGCAGATGTCCTACCGAGTGCCTGCCGCAGATGCCTCAATATATTGCCTGCTCCATCTGTTCCCATACAGTACCGGCCTCATAGTCCACCCTATAGTGCCAGACACAAATGCGCACTTATCATCCGTAAATCACCTCATTGCTATGTGGCTATCATATAATTTACAACAAAACACTATAATAAATGTTGATATTACTTTTTGATAGCAGCAGTTTCCTCTCTTTTAATTTTACTTACCTAGATCATCATTTACAGTAATGTTTTCCATTATCACCTAGGATGTCACCGGCTGCACCATGTTTGGATCAGATCAAAATCCAGTAAGAATTTGTTCCCTCATTTTAATCTTTTTGTACTTAAAGAAGTTGTCCCATGAACAAAGTACATTTTAATTAATAGATCTTGGAATAATAATAAGTTCCACAATTTGATGTCTTAAAAAATGTTCCTGTGCTGAGATAATCACAGAAGGGGGCGGAGTTGGACCAGAAAGCATGACTCTGCTGTGTCCAAGTAATGATCAGCTCCTGGTGCTAAAACAATCATTGCAAGTATATCACAGAGCTTAATAAGAGAGAGATCGAGCATTCTATCTTCAGATTACATAGCAAAAACCTGCTGACAGATTCCGTATAATTAAAATGTATTTTGTTCATGGGACAATCCCTCTTTCTACATGTCACTGGGATAATTTATTTGATATATAGACTTCATTAGTCTTACTGGAAACATTAAACCAAGTGACTGTGAATCCAATAAAGTGACTGTTATCTGCTGTCCCTAGGTGCAAGTAGCTGCAGATGAAAATGATGTTCTTAGAAACATTGAACAGCTGATGGTAAAAAAGAAAAAAAACGTATTTACATTGTATTCTATGTAACATTGCTCAGTAACGTGAAAGCATTGGACACTTTTGAAGTTCATGTCGGTACATAGATTGTGTGTATGATAGAAAATGGGAACCAGCTTATTAAAGTCAGAGCTGTCATACAGTGATGTAACTATGATCAGTCTTACTGGTGTGTTCATCCCTTTATCAGGACACATTTACCTACACTAAAAGGAAAAGTATCAGTTCCTATTAAATGACTGCAAAAAGAAGTCTTCAAATAGAACTGCGAAGAATTGATACACAAAGTATATAGAAAATTTTCTAAAACGGAATAACCATTAACTTTGTCATGCATTGTGTGCCATGGTTACTGAGGAGGGGGTGGCCTCTTATATTTATATTGCCAAAGATCCTCACCAATCACTTTAGATAAGTTTTGAAATTTCACCATCAATTTGTATCAAAATGGGAAAAGGGGGAAAAGAAGCTGCCAGACACCTCTTGTGGCAGATTATCTTTCCCAGGAACAAAGGATTGGACATGTTTAAATTAAACATGCCTGATCTTTGTTTCTCCCAACATCTGGTGTCATAGAAAAGGCTGGTGACATTTAAAAGTTTTTAATTCTTTGCCTTTTATTACAGTATGGGCGAATAGAAAACTGATCTTTTTGTGATTCGCTGTGCACAAATTCAGCAAAATGACTGCCAGATGAATGCCATTTTGCTCAACCATAGAAGGCCAGCAAACAGTAAAAAAAGCTAAAAAAAAACCTAATACTTCTCCTACCGCCCTGGTGCTCACTCCCCACTGTTGCACGCCGCATCTTCAGTCTTGTCACTATAGGCTAGGACTTACGCCCGTGACCAGGCCATGGGATTACAGTTTGTCGTAGGGTCGTGGCGCACGTCTTGACGTTACAGTGTGCAGGGATGTCTCAGGCCTGGTCATGGATGGAAGCCCCGTTCTAGAGTGAAAACACCAGAGATGTGGGTATATGACATCAGAAAAAAGAGACCCCAACAGCATGCAGTAAGGAGTAGGGCGAGTAGGGAGGTTAACAGTGAGATGAGTATTATTATTTTTTTTACATGATCGGGTACGGCCAATACGGTTTCTTCCCTTGCCAACTACCCCTTTCTCCGAAACCAGGCACTCACCTCTTACTCTTCCCCGAATAAAAACTCTGACACCTAGTTTCTTTGGCCACAGCGGCCATTTTTATTAACAAACAACATTAACAAGTTAACAATATTATAACATAAATGTAAGGGGAGGGTTCTTGGAGCTAATAGATCTGGCATGAATAAGATAAAGAACTACAACCAACCGCCATGTTACCCTCAGCTGTACGCCAGCAGCTCAAGGACACCATACTTCCACAATACGTGAAAAATTAACCACCTACAAAGCTCCCAGGGTAAAACCCAGTCCAGAGCCTAAAACCAAAATGCCAGATCACCCCACTCAATTTTAAACTGCCTGGAATTTACCAAATTTACCATCCACTGTCAATACTATACCAACTCCAAGAAACTCACCCCCTGCCACCCACAGCCACTGTGACGAGTAACTGTCGACCTTCCTTCTCCTCACCCTTGCCGCTTGTATTTAACTAACCCCCTTTTGTTTTTTCTTTTTTCTTTATATATAAGCATCCATTACTTGTCCTTTAATATAAATACCTCCCCCTACCCAGCGAAACAAAAAAGGGGATGGGAGGTTGGGTCTTTCCTGCTTGTCCTCCCCCTCCGGAGTGGTGATTTTTCCCGCATTTTCGTTATATACTCCCCCCCGCCTCAGCCTGAATTCCTTCCCCCAACCTCAATACCCAATCCTGACCACCGCATCCTACAAAATTTAACCCTCCCAGTCAATCCCAGTCATGTGAGGCCTCCTCCTATCTCTGCTCGTCTCCTGCCCCCTCCTTGACCGGATACGGCCAATACTGTTTCTTCACTTGCCAACTACCCTTCCCCCGAAACCAGGCACTCACCTCTTATTCTTCCCCTAATAAAAACTCTGACATCTAGTTTCTTTGGATAAATTTGGCCACAGTGGCCATTTTTATTAAACAACATTAACAAGTTAACAATATTATAACATAAATATGAGGGGAGGGTTCTTTGAGCTAATAGATCTGGCATGAATAAGATAAAGAACTACAACCGCCATGTTACCCTCAGCCGTACGCCCTCCGAAGTGGTGTTTTTTCCCTTATATACTCCCCCCCCCCCGCCTCATCCTGAATTCCCTCCCCCAACCTCAATATCCAATCCTGACCACAGCATCCTACAAACTTGAACCCTCCCGGCCAATCCCAGTCATGGGGGGCCTCCTCCTAGCTCTGCTTGTCTTCTGTCCCCTCCTTTTCATATTTTGTATTCTCTTTCCAGACCCCAGCGCATAATAAGGAACATTCAATTTGCAGTGAATAAGTTTGCTGCAAATTGAATTTCAATGGAAAATCCATGTAATTGGAATTTTGCCTGATCCGCTGATCTCTACTCTTTGTTATCAATCAGTAATCACTAATGACGCATTCCTTTTACAGGAGCAGCGTGGAGTTGATCCCTTCTCAATAGCAACCATTTGTGTGGTGCAGGCAAGTTTTCTAATGTTATAGGTTGAAAATTATAAATGTTCACATACTGTAGTGTAAAGAAAGAAGCCTAGCACAGTATATAAGGTAATATATGCAGTCTACAGGGAGTCATCTGCCTGTGATGTGAGTGGTTTTGCTAAAAAATGACAGCTTCCCCAGACATCACTGATTTATTATAACACGATATACAGATACTATATATGTTAAATTCATGGAAACCTGGAACACTTACCAGATGTACATATCAGGTCCTTATAATATTTTGTCGTATGGAGTCGGGAAGGAATTTTTTTCCCCAATGTGGAGCTTAGTGTTTGCCACATGGGTTTTTTTTGCCTTCCTCTGGATCAACAAGTTAGGCTATGAGTTGAAGTAGATGGACTTAGTCTTCCTTCAACCTTAAAAACTATGTTACTATGTTACTATGTTACTATGTTACTGAGAGTCTTCTCTTAGGGGGCTTTGAGTAGGCGGACACTTCCGAAAATGATACACGTCAGAGCGCACGTTCGCCCTGTCCATCCTGGACCCCGGTTTGCGGAGGATTCCGGATGTTTTCCCCAACAGGGACACAGAACGCAATGTGAAAGCACCCTTAGATTTCACTGCGAGTGAATGTAAACACAGTAGTGACCGCTTATGTTACCTCTCCAGTGTGCAGTGAATTAAAGTTACATACATCACATCATATAACAAACCCATTAAGCACCATACAATCTCAGCACATGAACCAGTATAACTTGCTTTACGTGTATACGAGCCTTCTGTGGATCCTCTCACCGACCATCCTAAGTTTTAAAGTGTGGAAAAGATGTGAGTGGTGAATAAATGCTTTTAAGTTAGCGCTAAATTCTCAATTCTGAACTTTAGAACTGAAGCCTTTTAGAAATTCTTCTTAGCTCAGTATCAGCACAGAGTTTTCTGCAGCCGCTTACATCCTAAGGGTAATCTGTACATGAGACACTGTACAATAGTCTAATCAGAGAGAAACCAACGGTCCTGTTGCTGTACAGGATCTCAGCACTATATTTGGGTCATACTGTAAAAGTAATGTCCAGAAGTAAACATGCCCTTGAAGCTATTTTAGGAGTCTAAGGATGAAACCATGGTCTGCATTTTTACATACAGTACAGACCAAAAGTTTGGACACAACTTCTCATTTAAAGATTTTTCTGTATTTTCATGACTATGAAAATTGTACATTCACACTGAAGGCATCAAAACTATGAATTAACACATGTGGAATTATATACTTAACAAAAAGTGTGAAACTACTGAAAATATGTCTTATATTCTAGGTTCTTCAAAGTAGCCACCTTTTGCTTTGATGACTGCTTTGCACACTCTTCACATTCTCTTGATGAACTTCAAGAGGTAGTCACCGGAAATGGTCTTCCAACAATCTTGAAGGAGTTCCCAGAGATGCTTAGCACTTGTTGGCCCTTTTGCCTTCACTCTGCGGTCCAGCTCACCCCAAACCATCTCGATTGGGTTGAGGTCTGGTGACTGTGGAGGCCAGGTCATTTGGTGTAGCACCCCATCACTCTCCTTCTTGGTCAAATAGCCCCTACACAGCCTGGAGGTGTGTTTGGGGTAATTGTCCTATTGAAAAATAAATGATGGTCCAACTAAACGCAAACCGGATGGAATAGCATGCCGCTGCAAGATGCTGTGGTAGCCATGCTGGTTCAGTATGCCTTCAATTTTGAATAAATCCCCAACAGTGTCACCAGCAAAGCACCCCCCCACCATCACACCTCCTCCTCCATGCTTCACGGTGGGAACCAGGCATGTAGAGTTCATCCATTCACCTTTTCTGCGTCGCACAAAGACATGGTGGTTGGAACCAAAGATCTCCAATTTGGACTCATCAGACCAAAGCACAGATTTCCACTGGTCTAATGTCCCTTCCTTGTGTTCTTTAGCCCAAAAAAGTCTCTTCTGCTTGTTGCCTGTCCTTAGCAGTGGTTTCCTAGCAGCTATTTTACCATGAGGGCCTGCTGCACAAAGTCTCCTCTTAACAGTTGTTGAAGAGATATGTCTGCTGCTAGAACTCTGTGTGGCATTGACCTGGTCTCTAATCTGAGCTGCTGTTAACCTACGATTTCTGAGGCTGGTGACTCGGATAAACTTATCCTCAGAAGCAGAGGTGACTCTTGGTCTTCCTTTCCTGAGGCTGTCCTCATGTGAGCCAGTTTCTTTGGTAGCACTTGATGGTTTTTGCAACTGCACTTAGGGACACTTTCAAAGTTTTCCCAATTTTTAACACTGACTGAACTTCATTTCTTAAAGTAATGATGGCCACTCGTTTTTCTTTACTTAGCTGCTTTTTTCTTGCCATAATACCAAGAAGTAGGACTATCAGCTGTGTATCCACCAGACTTCTGCACAACACAACTGATGGTCCCAACCCCATTTATAAGGCAAGAAATCCCACTTATTAAACCTGACAGGGCACACCTGTGAAGTGAAAACTATTTCCGGATACTACCTCTTGAAGCTCATCAAGAGAATGCCAAGAGTGTGCAAAGCAGTCATCAAAGCAAAAGGTGGCTACTTTGAAGAACCTAGAATCTATTATATAATTGTCTTATCCCGTCTGTCTGTCTATCTGTCTGTCTGTCTTTCTGTCTGTCTGTCTGTCTGTCCTGGAAATCCCGCGTCGCTCATTGGTCTGGCAGCGGCCAATCAGCGCCGTGGGATTTCTGAAAAAAGATGGCGGCCGTTAGCGGCTCATCTGCGGGACGGAGCTCAGCGGCAATACTGTGCTGATTGGTCGCGGAAGCTGCCCGCGACCAATCACCGATTTGGGCGCCAAATTTAAATATCGGCCGTGACCATTCACTGATCTTGGCTCCACATTTAAACACCGCTGTACTGATTGGTCGCGGACGCTATTTAAATGCGGCGCCAAAATCGGTGATTGGGCGCGCCCAGCGTCGGCGACCAATCAGCACAGCGGTGTTTAAATGTGGAGCCAAGATCGGTGATTGGTCGCGGCCGATATTTAAATTTGGCGCCCAAATCGGTGATTGGTCGCGGACAGCGCCAGCGACCAATCAGCGATTTTTAACACAAATGTCCGGACCTTAGTAACACCATGCGGATACTGTGGGGAGATCAGCGGCTAGGGTGTGAAGGGAGGACCGGGGAGCGGCGCTGCGGGTCGGGATACTTCTGCTGCGAGCAGTCGCTCATCTCCCGGCTTCTCGCAGCGGAAGTAGCCGCACAGGGAGCGCCGCTCCCCGGTCCTCACTAATACGATTCCGCTCCCCGGTCCTCACCAATACGATTCGCTGATTGGTCGCGCTCTCCGCACACGACCAATCAGTGTTCTTGGTGCTAAAGTTAAACACCGCTCTGCTGATTGGTCGTGGCCGCTGCCCGCGACCAATCACCGATTTGGGCGCCACATTTAAATAGCGGCCGCGACCAATCACCGATCTTGCCGCCACATTTAAACACTGCTGTGCTGATTGGTCACGGACGCCAGCCGCGACCAATCAGTGAGCTTGGCGCTAAATTTATACAACGCTCTGCTGATTGGTCGCGGACGCCAGACGCGTCCAATCAGCGAGATTGGCGCCAAATTTAAACAACGCTCTGCTGATTGGTCAAGGCCGCCTGCCGCGACCAATCAGCGATTTTGGCGTCAAATTTAAACCCCGCTCTACTAATTGGACGCGGATGCCGGCCGCGACTAATCAGCATTATTGGCGCCAAAATTAAACACCGCTCTGCTGATTGATCGCGGTCGCCGTCCGCGACCAATGAGCAATATTGGCGCAAAATGTAAACACCGCTCTGCTGATTTGTCGCGGTCGCCGTCCGCGACTATTCAGCAGTATTGGCGCCAAATTTAAACCCGGCTCTGCTGATTGGTCGCGGTTGCTAACCGCGACTAATCAACGTTATTGGCGCCAAATTTAAACCCCGCTCTGCTGATTGGTCGCGGTTGCCGGCCGCGACCAATCAGCAGTATTGGCGCCAAATTTAAACACCGCTCTGCTGATTAGTCGCGGTCGCCGTCCGCGACCAATCAGCAATATCGGCGCAAAATTTAAACACCGCTCTGCTGATTGGTCGCGGTTGCCAGCCGTGACCAATCAGCAGTATTGGCGCCAACTTTAAACCCCACTCTGCTGATTGGTCGCGGTTACCAAACGCGACCAATCAGCAGTATTGGCGCCAAATTTAAACACCGCTCTGCTGATTGGTCGCGGTCGCCGTCCGCGACCAATCAGCAGTATTGGTGCCAAATTTAAACACCGCTGTGCTGATTGGTCGCGGCCGGCGATTGCGACCAATCAGCATTATTGGCGCCAAATTTAAACCCCGCTCTGCTGATTGGTCGCGACCGCCGGCCGCCACCAATCAGCGATTTTGGCGCCAAATTGCCGGTCGCGACTAATCAGCATTATTGCCGCCAAATTTAAACGCCGCTCTGCTGAATGGTCGCAGCCGTGACCAATCACCATTATTGGCGCCAAATTTAAACACCGCTTTGCTGATTGGTCACGACCGCCGGCCGCAACCAATCAGCATTATTGGCGCAAAATTTAATCCCCGCTCTGTTGATTGGTCACGTTCGCTGGCCGCGACCAATCAGCATTATTGCCGCAAAATTTAAACCCCGCTCTGCTGATTAGTCGCGACCGCCGGCCGTGACCAATCAGCGATATAGTCGCCAAATTTCAACACCGCTTTGCTGATTGGTCGCAGTTGCCAGCCGCGACCAATCAGCGATTTTGGCGCCAAATTTAAACACCACTCTGCTGATTTCGCCCGGTCTGCCGCGTACATATTCTAGAATACCCGATGCGTTAGAATCGGGCCACCATCTAGTATAAGACATATTTTCAGCTGTTTCACACTTTTTTGCTAAGTATATAATTCCACATGTGTCAATTCATAGTTTTGTTGCCTTCAGTGTGAATGTACAATTTTCATAGTCATGAAAATACAGAAAAATCTTTAAATGAGAAGGTGTGTTCAAACTTTTGGTCAGTACTGTATGGGTAATAGATGATCTATTAAAACTGAATGCTGTTCCTACAACACTAATATTGTTTTTTTATATATATATTGTAGGAAGGTATTGCTGCAGATCTCACACCAAGTAGTGAAGACGAGGCTGGTCAAGGGCATAAACGTACAACTCGTCAACTTTCAAGTCTTAATGGAATATTAGGACTTGAACCAGTATTGGGATTAATGAGCAGGTTATTTGGAGGAGTATTCAGTGGGCAAGGAGGGCTGCCGCTGCTTGGAGGAACATTGGGTGGGCAAGGGCTGCTTGGAGGACTATTTGGTGAGCAATGAGGAGTATTGGGTGGGCAAGGAGGACTATTGGGTGGGCTGCTTGGACCCTTATTAGGTCGTGGGCAAGGAGCAAGAGGTTCTGGCGGCTTACTAAATGGACTCGGACTTGCTTAAAAAAGGTAAAAATATGTATGTGTGTTTAATTTTTTACTACCCACACATTTTTTGTGACTTTGATTTATTCTGGTCAAACAACAGTACCAATTTTACTTGTTGTTATAAATAGTATATATTATGTATGTTGTTTACAAGATTAAAAAAAGGAAAAAACTTCAATTGTAACAATTTAATTGGCGCTGCATTAGTTACTTGGAAGTTCTGATAACGGCATAGTGCAGCCTCCTGGGCTGTATAGACACGGATATTCCCCTCTCAGTCATGAATTGCTGAGATATGAATATCCCTTTTACTACACTTCCATCATGTATAACAAGTGTTGCATTTTGAAAGTTGCAGCTAAGGTTCTGTTCACACTTCTGTTCGGACTTAGCGTTTATCTGTTAAAGTTTTAGGAACAGTAAAACTGACCAAGTAATGTGTTGCATCAGCTATGCAAACGGAAGCAGAGAGACCCCCATTAATAATTCTAATGACAACTTGGTATCTGTTTTTTAGAACTAAGAGTCCAGCATGTAGAAGTTTTCTGTCTGTTCTAAAAAACGGAATCCAGACGGACCCCATAATAATTAACAGGGACCCTCTACTTTCATTTGCATCACTGACACAACAGATCACTTATTTAGTTTGTCTGTTTCCAATATTAGGATGCTCAAAAAGGATGCTCATTGAATAGGACTATCCAAATAAACATGCGAACAGGGCCTTAAAGGTGTCGTCCACTACCTAACACCTTTTTAAATACTATATTCCACAGTGTAAAATAAGATGCTCTACACTCACTTGCTGTACCGGCGCCGCTCCAGCAATATCGGCAGTTTCCTGAGGCTGAGTGAGCCCTGCAACCAATCACAAGCCGCTATTGAGCTGCTCTTCTCTCACCTCCTTTGGACCAATCTTGGACGTGCTGGCAAAGTGTGAGTACTGCAGCACATAAGTGACTGCTGATTGGCTGCAGGGGTCATGTGGCGTAATAATGTCACAGGAGCCTCAGGAAACCCAGTGTCGACATCGCAGGAACGCCGCTGGTACAGGAGGTGAGTGTTGGGCATTCAGATTTTACATTGGGAAATTTAGTATTTTATAAGGGTTGTCCAAGTAGTGGACAACCCTTTAAAGGGAAACTGTCACTGGAACAATTGCTATTAACCTGCAGATATGGGGTTAATAGTGTTATTAACCTGCCCGACACCTGCACTTACCGAATGCTACAGGGAGAAAATGAACTTCATTCTCCCCGGCAGCATTTGGTTTCAGTCACGGGATGGCGCCAGCGCAGGGTCAGTCACTGCTCTCAGTATACAGAGGGGCGTCTGTAACCGCACCCCGGCACTGACTGACAGCCGGCCCCAATGCAGAGCCAGTGCCAGTCAGGACATACATTTGCATACCAAAATATTATAGTTTTATGGTATATTTTACAGTTTACCAAACTATTCCTATTGGTTTCTATAGGGCTAATCTACATGAAAATAATGTGCTTTTGCCATACTTTTTACAAGTTTTCATCAAAATAACTTTTATTTTTTTAAGGAACCCAAAAGCAAAGCCTGCAACTTTATTCTATAAAACCATAATTTAATGTTATGATAAAATTCATGACATGCCCTTCCATTTTGTTTATGCACTATGCAGTAAAGTTTTCTTTTTTAAATCTGCACCTTAAAGGTAATCTATCACCTGGTTTTTGTTAACCCATAAGACAATAGCATAATGTAGGGGCAGAGATCCTGATTCCCAGTGATATGTCGCCTAGTGGCCTTGTAGCTGCAGCTTTGATTTGATAAAATCACTGTTTTATCTGCTGCAGATCTAGCAGTTCTCTGAATTCTGAGCCCTGTATAATTCCGCCCACATCACTGATTGGCAGCTGTGTGTACACTGTTAATAGGCAGAAAGATGTAACTGATTGATTTACTAGTTTTCTAGTGATAAAACAGTGATTTTATCAAAACTACAGCAAGCAGCCCAGTAAGTGACACAACACTAAGATCAGTGTCTGTCATGCTAGGTATGGGAAGGACCCAGCGTATGATGATGGGAAAAGGGGGGAAGTCCAGCAGCTAGGGAAAGGGAGAGTGGAAACCCCTAGGCAGATATAACAACACCCTGACTCCGCAATCGTCCCTAAATAGGTTTCGCACCTATCACCGAGCTGGATACCCTAGCCCTGGCTGACCCTACAGCTATGCCCTAGGTAGTGAGGGGGAGGGGTGTGCACTACTCAGCCCTACTGGAACTAAAGACAAACAAGGGAAACAGACATGGGGATACACTTAGCTTTAAGAAGATACCAGAGAGATCATGACTACAATCCACAAAGGAACTCCAAGAAGAATCTAGCCGACTGCTAGAACTCCAGACCTAAACAGAGGAATTTACTCTATCACCAGCGATTCTCTGGAGAAAGTGAGTGTATTTAAAGATCCAGCAAGGGTGCGTTAATTAGCAGCAGAAGGTGGAGCTCACAGCTGGGTTCTAGAGAGGGAGGGATGATGAAAGGATCAAGAAGGTGTCTGCAAGGCCAAACCCAGTGACCTTCTACAGCCGGATCCAGAATGACTGTCTGTCAAACCTGACACAGCTGTGACAGTGTCTCTGTCTCTACATTATACTGTTGTCAGATTAGATAGCAAATAGCTGGTGACAGATTCCCTTTACCTGTATGTCCAATATGTGATATGAAGTTACATTCATCTCGAGTAAATGTACATTTTACTGATTTTAAAAATGATGTTTTTTAAAAAGTATTTAAGATATAACATTAAGTATTAACCTTTTTATTACTTTTGTTTTCCAAGGAAGCCAAGGTCACAATCCAGATGAGTTTGGAATGTAATATGAAGATAAAATCAACCATCTCAATTTATAGTTTAGCGTTGTTGATAAAAAGTCTAATAAATTCATTGAAAATAAGTATTTGTCACAGATTTTGTCTTGACTGATTAGCTTCACAAATCATACAGTGCCCATATAGTGCTGTTATATGCCCATATGGAGTCAAGAATTGCTAAACAGTGCACAGTGAGTGATATACTTTGCTCAATAAGTAGTATATGCAGTACCTACACAGATTTTAATTGGTGGAAATAAGGCACTGTATCATCAAAAGTCAGATCTATTGCATTCTCTTGGTTTTGAAGGCAAGTGCCACCCATACAAAATTACTAATGTTATGAGGAATAGGCTGCAACAGATGAACTTTATGAACGCTAAATTGTCAAGAAAGTGCTGGTGCCACTATCACTTCATCAGTGATGAAGAAGAATCTGATATTTAATGTGTATGTAAGGAGGGTTACAAGTAACCTGTGATATCCCCCTGTTTTTTTTATCTAGAAATTATTAGGCTTTAAAGAGAGCTATCACTCTGTTCATTTACAGTGTTCAAAAAAATAAAGGGAACACTCAAATAACACATCCTAGATCTGAATGAATGAAATATGCTCATTGAATACTTTGTTATGTATAAAGTTGAATGTGCTGACAACAAAATCACACAAAAATCATCAACAGAAATCAAATTTATTAACCAATGGAGGCCTGGATTTGGAGTCACCCCCAAAATTAAAGTGGAAAAACACACTACAGGCTGATCCAACTTTGATGTAATGTCCTTAAAACAAGTCAAAATGAGGCTCAGTATGTGTGGCCTCCACATGCCTGTATGACCTCCCTACAACGCCTGGGCATGCTCCTGATGAGGTTGCGGATGGTCTCCTGTCGGATCTCCTCCCAGACCTGGACTAAAGCATCCGCCAACTCCTGGACAGTCTGTGGTGGATGGAGCGAGACATGATGTCCCAGATGTGCACAATCGGATTCAGGTCTGGGGAATGGACGGGCCAGTCCATAGCTTCAATGCATTCATCTTGCAGGAACTGCTGACACACTCCAGCCACATGAGGTTTGGCATTGTCCTGCATTAGGAGGAACCCAGGGCCAACCGCATGTTATGTTCTGCTACCAGAGCTAAGGAAAGAGAGGAGATCTGTCCCTACGATAGAACTCAGCTTTATCCCTACGATGTAACAGGGGACCTGATCCTGCGATCAGACCTGCTAAAGTCCTAAGCTAGTCTGTATGGAGACCTATAGATGTGGGGAAGGAATCCCTACAAGTACTAAGGACTGGGAGGAAAATGGGACACCTCCTAACAGAAATAGTAGCAGACAGACAAACAAACAAAATATATAGAACACTGAGGTCCGTAGACCAAGCAAACTAACAGAGTTAGATACAGAGCACAGGCTAGCTAGAAAGTAGTTATACAATGAAGTCCAGCAAAGCCAGAAGGGCGGAGCAGGATTAAATAGGCCAACAAGGTCATGTGACCAGCAAAGGAAAAAACCTAAGAGCAAGGTTCTAACAGTACCCCCCCTTCTAAGAGGATCCTCCGGATCCCCTAGGACCAGGCTTATCAGGAAATCTCCTGTGAAACGCTCTGATAAGTCTGGACGCGGAAACATCATCTGACCTCACCCAAGAGTTATCCTCGGGTCCGAAACCTTTCCAGGCCACAAGATACTGCAAACTACCTCTATACCGTCTAGAGTTAAGGATGCGAGAAATTTCATATTCCCCGTCCTCCACCACCGGAGGAACAGAGGCAGAGGCGTCACCATCCGACACAACAGCTTTTTTTAACAGAGAGACATGAAATACCGGATTAATTCTCCAGGAGGTAGGAACCTCCAACCTAACAGCAGATTGGTTGACAACCTGAAGCACCTTAAAGGGCCCTACAAACTTGGGACCCAATTTCTTAGAAGGAATCCTCAACCGCAGATTCCTAGAGGACAACCAAACCATGTCACCAACAGCGAACAAAACCTCCTGTCGTTTCCTATCAAAGTAGTCTTTAGATTTTCTGTTGGCCTCCTGAAGATTACCACGCACATCCGTCCAAACTCTCTCCAAATCACCGGAAAAATTCTCCTCCTCAGGCACGGCAGATCCCAACTTGGAGAACGACCCAAACGACGGATGTCTCCCAGAACAACAAAAAAAAGGCGAACAACCAGCAGAAGAAGATGTATGATTGTTCAGAGCAAATTCAGCAAGTGGCAGAAACTCAGACCACCCCTCTTGATTGTCTGCCACAAAACAACGCAAGAACTGCTCAACATCCTGGTTTTTCCTTTCTGTCTGGCCATTAGATTCAGGATGATATCCGGACGAGAACGACAAATGAACTCCCAACCTGTCACAAAAGGCACGCCAAAAACGAGCCACGAACTGAGGACCCCTATCAGAAACAATGTCAGTAGGAACGCCATGAAGTCTGACAATTTCCTTGACAAAGGCCTTAGCGAGAGTTTTAGCGCAGGGCAGTTTGACGAAGGGAACCAAGTGACACATCTTGCTAAAACGGTCCACGACCACCCAGATGACAGTAAAACCCTCAGAGGGGGGAAGGTCAGTTATAAAGTCCATAGCCAAATGTGTGCAAGGAGCACTGGGAACCTCCAAAGGACAAAGCAACCCCGCAGCAGGAGTATGTGAGGACTTAGATCTAGCACATATAGTACATTGACGCACCCACTTAATGACTTACTTCTGCCATCCAGGCCACCAAAAACTGCGACCCACCAGTCTCTTGGTCTCAGAGATTCCGGGATGACCTGCCAACCGAGATTCGTGACACTCAACAAACAAATCTCTCCTAAAGGTCCCAGGCACAAACAACCTCCCATGAGGAGTGTTAGATGGGGCATTCTCCTGTGCTTTAAGAATCTCATCTTCCAAAACGGAGTCCAAAGCAGCTATCACAACACCTTCTTGTAAAATGTTCTCCTCTTTCTCAGCACCGACTATGGGAGAAAAACTGCGAGACAAGGCATCCGCCTTAACATTCTTAGTACCAGGGATGTAAGTAACGGAGAAATTAAACCGCGAGAAAAACAGTGCCCACCTAGCCTGACGGGCATTCAGGCGCTTGGCAGCATCAAGATAAATCAGATTTTTATGATCCGTAAGAACCTGAACGGGAAATTCCGCACCTTCCAAGAAGTGGCGCCAGTGTTCAAATGCGAGTTTAATAGCCAATAATTCCCGATTACCAATATCGTAATTCAGTTCAGTCTCCGAAAATTTTTTTGAAAAAAAGGCACAGGGATGTAATCCATCCCCATTATCCTGAGACAATACTGCGCCAACCCCCACAGAGGAAGCATCAACCTCAACCAAAAACGGCTTAGTCACATCAGGCTGCATAAGGATGGGAGCAGAGGTGAACCTCTCCTTGAGATACACAAAAGCTTCAATGGCCTCAGAAGACCACTGAACCGCATCAGCACCTTTCCTGGTGAGATCGGTCAGAGGTTTGACAATACTAGAAAAAATTTTTATGAATTTTCTGTAATAATTGGCGAAACCTAAAAACCTCTGTATCGATTTCAAACCAATAGGCCTAGGCCATTCCTGTACAGCTTGAACTTTAACCGGGTCCATCTCAAAACCTTCGCTGGAGATAATGTAACCCAAAAAACTAATTCTCTGTACAGCGAACTCACATTTCTCCAGCTTAGCAAAAAGCGAATTGTCCATTAACAACTGTAATACCTCACGTACGCTCCGCCAATGAGACTCCAGATCCGGCGAATAAATCAAAATGTCATCCAAATACACAACCACATTTTTGCCGATCAAAGGTCTAAGGATGTCATTAATAAGATTCTGAAAAAATGCAGGAGCATTAGCAAGACCAAAAGGCATAACCAGATTCTCAAAATGACCCACAGGAGTGTTAAAAGCAGTCTTCCATTCGTCACCCTCCTTCATGCGCAACAGATTGTATGCCCCCTTAAGGTCAATTTTAGAGAACCACTTGGCCCCCATTAACTGGTTAAACAGATCAGGAATCAATGGCAGTGGGTAAGGATTGCGTACAGTAATTTTGTTAATCTCACGAAAATCCAGACAAGGACGTAAACCGCCGTCCTTTTTTTTTACAAAAAAAAATCCAACCGCCACAGGAGACTTAGAGGGCCTAATGTGACCGGCGGCCAAACTTGTCTGTATGTATTCCTCCAAAGCTTTCCTCTCAGGAATAGTAAGGTAAAATAAACGACTTTTAGGAAGAGTCGTTCCAGGGACAAATTCAATAGAACAATCATAGTCTCTATGGGGAGGCAAAACCTGCGATTCCTTCTCAGAAAAAACTCTCCAAAAATCCTGAATAGGAACAGGCAATTCTCCCCTATCCAAAGCTGCAATACGCCTGTTACAACACTTGTCATAACATTTATGGCTCCATGATTTAATTTCACTGGTAGACCAATCCAGTACAGGATTGTGAAATTTTAACCAGGGCAATCCCAATATTACTGGAGAAGGCAAGTTATTCAAAACTACCAAATCCAATTTCTCATGGTGAACACCATTAATAGTGAGAGGAAATTCACAGACCTTGAGAGTAATATTCTTCAAAGGGGAACCATCCACAGAAACCACAGCAATGGGGGATGATAAAGGTTCGGGTTTTAAATTGAGTCTTTCCAAGAATCCCCCATCAATTACATTCAGAGTAGACCCACAATCAACAAACACCCGAAATTCCATTAATTTTTCCTGAGCAATCGTGGAAGCAGCTAAAAATACACCCTTGGAATTTAAACAGGCAATACGGGCATGACTGACCATTTTTTTTTCTTTCTTCATACGAAGCTCACAGCCTTTAATCAAATGACCAGATTTTCCGCAATAGAAACACAAGCCTTCAGAAAATCTGCGATCTTTTTCTTGAGAGCGAGGTGCCACCGATCCAATCTCCATCGGTTCACCACTGTTAGTACACACATTCTCATAACCAGAAACTGACATAGCAGAGGATTTGCTCTCATTAACCCTTGCACGCAGTCTCCTATCCACCCGTATAGCTAATTGCATAGCCTGTTGTAAATCTTCAGGTGTAGGATAAGCAATTAGCAGGTCTTTAACCCTTTCATTGAACCCAGCAAGAAATAGACTTTTCAGAGCAGAATCGTTCCACCCTGTTTGAGTAGACCAACGACGGAAATGAGTACAATATTTTTCCACATTACCTGATCCCTGTTTCAAACGTCTCAACTCAGTCTCAGCTGATGCGACACGGTCAGGATCATCATATAATAGCCCCAAAGCAGAAAAAAAACTATCCACTGATCTGAAGCAGGTTGCAAAGAAAAGGCCCACTCCTGAGGCTCTTTGCGCAAAAGTGACATTATGAACCCTATGCGCTGGGATTCATCCCCAGAGGACTTGGGTCTCAAACGAAAATACAATAAGCAAGCATTTTTAAATGAAAAAAATTCTCGGTGTTCACCAAAAAATAAATCCGGCAAACATACCTTAGGCTCCAAGAAATGTGCTCCAGGACAGTTACTCACGTGCTGACGGAGCTCGGCCACCTCCAGAGAATGTCCCTGCAGGCGTTTAGCCAAATCCAGAACCGACACCATGATGGAACAGAAAAATCTTTCCTTAGAGAATTTGCAGGCTGGACTTACTGTTATGTTCTGCTACCAGAGCTAAGGAAAGAGAGGAGATCTGTCCCTACGATAGAACTCAGCTTTATCCCTACGATGTAACAGGGGACCTGATCCTGCGATCAGACCTGCTAAAGTCCTAAGCTAGTCTGTACGGAGACCTATAGATGTGGGGAAGGAATCCCTACAAGTATTAAGGACTGGGAGGAAAATGGGACACCTCCTAACAGAAATAGTAGCAGACAGACAAACAAACAAAATATATAGAACACTGAGGTCCGTAGACCAAGCAAACTAACAGAGTTAGATACAGAGCACAGGCTAGCTAGAAAGTAGTTATACAATGAAGTCCAGCAAAGCCAGAAGGGCGGAGCAGGATTAAATAGGCCAACAAGGTCATGTGACCAGCAAAGGAAAAAACCTAAGAGCAAGGTTCTAACACCGCACCAGCATATGGTCTCACAAGGGGTCTGAGGATCTCATCTCTGTACCTAATGGCAGTCAGGCTACCTCTGGTGAGCACATGGAGGGCTGTGCGGCCCTCCAAAGAAATGCCACCCCACACCATTACTGACCCACTGCCAACCCGGTCATGCTGAAGGATGTTGCAGGCAGCAGATCGCTCTCCACCGTGTCTCCAGACTCTGTCACGTCTTCACATCTGCTCAGTGTGAACCTGCTTTCATCTGTGAAGAGCACAGGGCGCCAGTGGCAACTTTGCCAATCCTGGTGTTCTGTGGCAATTGCCAAGCATCCTGCACGGTGTTGGGCTGTGAGCACAACCCCCATCCATGGATGTCGGGCCCTCATACCACCCTCATGGAGTCGGTTTCTAACCATTTGTGCAGACACATGCACATTTGTGGCCTGCTGGAGGTCATTTTGCAGGGCTCTGGCAGTGCTCATTCTGTTCCTCCTTGCACAAAGGCGGAGGTAGCGGTCCTGCTGCTGGGTTGTTGCCCTCCTACGGCCCCCTCCACGTCTCCTGGTGTACTGGCCTGTCTTCAGACACAGCAAACATTCTTGCCACAGCTCGCATTGATGTGCCATCCTGGATGAGCTGCACTACCTGAGCAACTTCTATGGGTTGTAGAGTTCGTCTCATGCTACCATGAGTGTGAAAGCACAACCAACATTCAAAAGTGACCAAAACATCAGCCAGAAAGCATTGGTACTGAGATGTGGTCTGTGGTCCCCACCTGCAGAACCACTCTTTATTGAGGGTGTCTTGATAATTGCCAATAATTTCCATCTATTGTCTATTCCATTTGCACATTAGCATGTGAAATTGATTGTCAATCAGTGTTGCTTCCTAAATGGACAGTTTGATTTCACAGAAGTTTGATTCACTTGGAGTTATATTCTGTTGTTTTAAGTGTTCCCTTTATTTTTTTCAGCAGTGTATTTAAAGGGAATCTTTCATGTCTCCAAGCACCATTAACTTGTAATAGGGCTAATCTGCAGATTTATAGCATTCTAAAGCTGTGCAGACATTGTACTGAAAGAGGGTCTACTGGCTGAAATAATCTTTATTCCTCCCTGCAGCCTCCAGTTTTCAGTCATAGAGGCACGGCTTCAGTCGCTGCTCAGTATACAGTAAGCGGCGGCTATATCCATGCCCCAGCACTGACTGACAGCTAGCTCAGCAGCACATCAGTACAGAGCCGGCTGTCAGTCAGTGCATTGAGCGGTGACTGAAACCGTGACGGCCGCGTCTCTATGACTGAAAGCCGGAGGATGCCGGAAGAAATATAGTTCATTTTTTCTCGGCAGCGGGTCTTTCAGTGCAGCGATCGTGCAGCTTTAGAGCGCTATAAACCTGCAGGTTAACTCTTCATTTGCAGGTTAATAGTGTTTGAGGACATGACAAGTTCTCCTTAAAACCTTGGCAATATTTGGGCCATGATGTCAGGGATGGAGCTACAGGTGAAACAGAAATAGCCAAAGCACCTGAGCGCTAATATCTGCCCAAAAGCCCTAATAAGTAGAAGATTCCAGTATTACATATGGGCATGGTAGGTTAGGTGACCTTTTACACTGAAGACCAGGAATCTTAAGAGATAAAATTATGCAAATAAGACATTAATACACAAGCTGTTCAAAACTATACTATGCTGTTTAAAAAGGTTGCATGCCCATCAATGTGTCCAGCTCAATTTACCAAAGGTTCTATTTAGAAATATCACTTTTTATTAACTGCTTCCCGACCGCCCACTGTAGATAAACGTCGGCGCTTGCTGGGCTGTGTGCTGCGCTGACGTTTGTGTGGCGCCCTGCTCCGCTTGGTGCCACAGATCCTAGAGGGGTGCACGAAAGGATTCCTCCACAAGAGGCCCTCAGCGCGCACCTACACCTCCACCCTACCTCAGACCACCAGAGGGAGCCCGGATAGGGATATATAAAGGAGGGTGGAGGCAGGAAGTGAGGAGAGTTCCTGCAGAGTGAGACACAGAAACAAGTCAGTCTGCAGGGGAGTCTAGAGAGAACAGCTAATAGCTCAGCAGTGGAGCACCAGGCTCCTGCAAGCTAGACTCAGGTAGCTCAGGTCAGCGAGCTAGGAGCGTGCCGACGCTCTAGAGAGCGGCAGAAGAGGCAGCCAGCTAACTGCCAGTGTGTGTAGCTAGCGAGGGTCCAGAGTAGACCGAAGGCTAGGAGTTGAAGCATTGGGGGGCAGAGGAGCTTCACCAGCTCACCCCAGAAAATATACCGGACACTGGGTCTGAGTCTACAGAGCCGTACATCCCCTGTAGAGATAACTGGATTGCCCTGGAAAACTACAGGTCCCAGGATCACCCAGGAGCCGACACGTAACAGAGCCAGGAGGCACGGAGGCCCCGCAAACCGGGAGAATATTCTCCAATAAAAGGCCCTATCACCAGGTCAGCCGGTGCAGAACAGAGACTAAGTTAGGCCTAGCTTTAGGCAGGCCAGAGACTAACACTAAGCGGCAAGGATACAGGAGGCCCTATACCTGCTCACTGGGGAGAGTCCTGCAGTGCACCCCTCACCCTACAGTGCTCCGGACGGTACCTGCCTTCCCACCAGTAAAAGGTACAGAAGCAAACCGTGTGTGTGTCCCCTGTTCTTCCATGGACAAGGCTGGGTCACCGCCATATCGTGCATCTCATCCCACATCACTGCCCTGAGGCCCAGCTCCACCTGTGGGGAGCTATAACATCGTAGCTGCGACAACACCGGCCTCAGCAGACTGCAGCAGCGCTGGTGGTCATCACCAGAAACCACAGGTGGCGTAGTCGAACATTTACCACAAAGCCCATATTTTCATGTGACAGCCCTGGGCACGGACCGGGTCACGGCCACGATTACATCCACCCACCACACTACAACATTGGCCCGGGATCCGGGTGAGAGGCTGCACCCCACTGCCACCACGGGTTGGCCTGCGCTCAGGGAGGGTGTCGCATTTGTCTAAGGCCAGCAGTCTTGCAGCGCTCAGGAAAATCTGCCCTCCAGGAGGCAAATAGCGCTATGTCCCACCTGAGTCTTACCGTGTGGCTAAGCAACACTGTACAGCCACATATGGGGTATTGCCACGCTCAGCGGAAATTGTGTGACACATTTTGCCATCATTTTTACCCATTTCCCAGCGTGAAAATGTAAAATCTGGGGCTAAAATAATTTTTTTTTGTGGTAAATATGTAATTATTTTTTCTTCACTGCCCAATGGTATAAATTTCTGTGAGTCACATGTGGTGTCAGTATGATCACTGCACCCCTAGATGAATTCATTGAGAGGTGTAGTTTGTAAAATGGGGTCTTTTATTGCGGGATTCTGCTGTTCTGGGACTTAAGGGGCTCTGCCAATGTGACATGGCACCCTCAAACCATTCCAGCAAAATCTGAATTCCAATATTGTTCTCCTTCCCTTCTGATCATTGCACTGTGCCTCAAAAGTAGTTTTCGACCACTTTTGGGGTATTAATCTACTCAGCAGAAATTGTACTGTTCGTTTTCTCCTATTACTCTTTTTGAAAATTGCAAACTTGGGGTCAAAGCAACATTTTAGTAGAAAAAAATAGTAATATTTCATTTACTCAGCCCAGTGTTATACAAGTTTGTGAATAGCCTGAGGATTAAAAATACTCACTATTCACCTAGATGAATTTCTTGAGAGGTGTAGTTTACAAAATGGGGTCACTTGTGGGGTTTCTACTGTTTTAGCATGTCAGGGGCTCTTCAAATGTGACATGGTGTCCGCATCCTATTCCAGCCCAAATAGTGCTCCTTCCCTTCCGAGCCCTGCCGTGTGCCCAAACAGTAGTTTTCCACCACATATGGGGTATCGGCGTACTCAGGAGAAATCGCACAACAAATTTTATGGGGCATTTTCTCCGGTTACCCTTGTGAAAATAAAAAATTTGGGGCTAAAGTAACATTTTTGTGGAAAACGGTAAAACTTTCATTGTTTCCTTCCACATTCCATTAATTCCTGTGAAGCACCTGAAGGGTTAATAAACTTCTTGAATGTGGTTTTGAGCCAACCTTTGGGTATATTCTGTCATATAAGCCCTTAAAGTCACTTCAAATGTGATGTGGTCCGTAAAAAAATTGGTTTAGTAAATGAGAAATTGCTGATCAAATTTTAACCCTTATAACTTCCTAACAAAAAAATAATGTTTCAAAAGTTGTGCTGATGTAAAATAGACATGTGGGAATTGTTATTTATTTGGGTGACATAAATTTGTGGTTTAAGGGCATAAAAAGTAAAAGTTTGAAAATTGCTAAATTTTCAAAATTTTCCCCAAATTTCTGATATTTTCAGAAATAAACGCAAGTTATATCGAAGAAATGTTACCACTACCATGAAGTACAATATGTCACAAAAAAAAACAATCTCAGAATGAGTGGGATCTGTTGAAGCGTTCCAAAGTTATTAACTCATAAAGTGACTGTGGTCAGAATTGAAAAAATTGGCCCGGTCATGAAGGCAAAAACAGGCTCTGGCGCAAATGGGTTAACCCCATCAAAGTAAACAATACATTCAGAGGTTGTGAGCCAACACGAAACCCCCTCCCACAACAGTGGAATCTCAATTTTCCTCTATGGTATACTTTTTTGGTGGTAAAGATTGGAGAAGTTTGTCAGAGGCCTTCATGGTGGATTTTAGCAACACTTTCATGAATTAGAGCATAGTAGTCACTTGCGAAATAATGCATATCTTGGAGGTCAGCTAGGCCAGTATGAACACCTAATTTTATGTGAGATCTGAATCACGGTGATGTAATTTACCAAGATGGGAATGGTATATGTGCCAAGATTTTGGTATTTGCTAGACACTGGGTACCAACAACAGATACATTTGTTAATTAACCTTCCTCTAATTATCTAATCTTCAGGGACTGGAGTAACAAAGTAAAGCATAGTTTTTGCCGCAATTGGAGCATGTATACAAATAAAACAATTTGACAGATTTCTATCCTGAGCTATGGTACTTTTCAAATTTATTACACCATTGTTTAGACATGTCATTATGCCACAGTTCTGATACCTGGTTACCCATTTTTCTCTGTATACGAGGAAGAGAATGAGTAAATTCAAAGGATAATACTTCCCTATGTTCATTCTCTCAATTTTTGTGGAATTTCTTGCAATGGGAAGCGTGGATTCAGGTAGGTTTTCCTTCCACCTTTTACCGAGGTAGGGGTTGTCAGCTGTACTTGATAAGGCTCCTTAAACTGTGAATCCAAGCCTTTCCTCAAGTGCTTCCGTACCATCACCCAGTCCCCCGGCTTAAGGTCATGCGTGCCTTGCAGAGAGGAGGGATCTGGAATGGAACTGAAAACACGATTGTGAATCTGTTGCAATACATTTTGTAAAGCTCCTACATATGATGTCATATTTGAATGTAGTGTCGGCAACTGCTGAGGGAAATACAACTCTGTTTTTGGAGGTTTTCCAAACAAGATTTCATATGGGCTCAAACTGGTTTTCTTGTTTGGAGTAACTCTGACAGTGTACAGTGCTATTGGTAGAGATTCAGTCCAAGGTTTACCTGTCTATGCCATTGCTTTTTGAATTTTCAGTTTCAGTGTGCCATTCAGTCTTTCCATCTTACTGCTACTTTGCGAATGATAGAATATTGTATCTCTAAGGCCTGCAGGATCTCCTGGCACACTTGTGAAGTGAAATGGCTGCCCCTAACACTTTCAATTACCTCTGGAACGCCATATCTGCACACTACCTTTGATTGTAGCTTTTTAGCATCTCTATGTGCATTGGTTATCTTGCAGACCTGAACAGTAGGTAGGGAAAGGAATGAGGGACATGAAGACAAGATGATAAAAAGAGGGGAGTTGTTAAAGAAATGGTTAAATTTTAGCTGTTATAATGTTTCAGATATATTCAGTTATTTCAGAATATTACAAAAGCTAAAAATTAACCATTTCTTTAAAAACTCCCCTCTTTTTATCATCTTGTCTTCCTCATTATTTATAAGGGGATCAAGTCTTTCCGAGGTTCTCAACCATGCTGCAACCTGTGCACTATACTTATGTTTTTCAATCCACGCCGAATGCTCTCGGCTAAACCGTCTCCATCTTTCAGCATCCAAACATCCTCTCATCGGCATGCCAGCCCTTTCCAAAATCTTTGCAGAATCTTTAATCCTCAATAACTGTCACTTCTTCAACCACTATTATTTCCTCCTCCTCAATGAGATCATTCCTTCTATCCCAGTTATTATCAAAATTGTCTAGTGCCCCAGGACAAAACAATGGTGTATCCTGTGTAATTGTAATAGCCCTCACTTGATCCACTATATCTCCAAAATATTGTCCACTGTATGTGACACGCCCCCTGGGCAATGGGGTACTCGGTAGCTGGGCCGGTCGATGTTGGGGAATGTCACGGTGGCAGTGACCCGGTCCGTGACCCAGGGTGGTCAATTAAAGGAAAATGTAAAAGGGGAATAAAGTTTTTAGAGATAATGTTCGTGACGCCACCAGTGTTATGCGGCTATACGGGGCCGCCGCTGCGGTGGAGATCCTCTGGAGCTGAAGGTGATGCAGCAGAGTTGGATCAGCTCTCCACAGGTAGAGCTTAGCTCCAGGGCAGGATATAGTGATGTTATGAGGTAGATGTTGTTGGTGTGGTGTAATGCAGGGCTGGTGATGGCGCAGCAATTATTCAAGGACACAGTGGGGTGCAGTCTTCAGGTTTTACTCACGGTTCCTCAGGTTACACTTTCCGGATTATAACTGCCCACGTCGTCCTGTGTCCTCAGGGGTGGTGATCCAGCAAACTCTCAGGTAGTTCAGGAGCACTTGCACGGGACCCCGTTCTATGTTCCTTTCTCGTTCATCTTCCCTGCTCTGGCTCTCACCCTCCTGCCTTGCGCCTCACAATCGGTGTCTCAAGCCAGTAGCCTCAGATCTTGTCGGAGACGTTCAGTCCCCTGGGCCCTATGTGGCCACCTTTTCGGCGATGTAATTGTGGTTGTTGGCTCCAGCACCTTGAAAATGCAGCAGCCTCCGGTTATCTAGCTGAGCCTGGTTGTTCTCCACTAGTTTAGGGGCCGGTCCCCTCTCTGCGGCCTGATCCCTCCACGTCCGTGTAGATTCGGGCGCACGGGTGGCTTCCTGCACTCACCGTGCCCCTGGGATCCCTTCAGTTCCTCTTGGATCCCTCCTCACCGCTCCTCTCTTTTCTCAGTCTCTCCTCCTGGGCCTCTCCGACTGGGACCTGCTCCTTTCTCGACTCATACTGAGCAGAAGAGCTCCTGCTCCCAACTCTCTCTCCTCTGAACTGGACTGCTTATAGATGGTTCCCCTTCTTCTTATACTCCTACTGACAGTGCTCCCCTGATCTACCTCCTCCACCCACACCCACTACATGGCTCCCCCTCTTTTGGTCCCCCCCCCTTCCAACCAGGGACAGGGCTCAGCAGTGGATCAGTGCATCTTGTCCCTCCTGCTGGTCTGGAATGGTGTAGTGTTGGATGTGGATGTTTGGGTCCTGGGTAGTAATCCCTCCTTACCTGAGAGTGGGGTACCACACCTCTGGGTGAGATGCAGTACCTCTGTGGTGACTGAACACGGAGGGGCGCCACATATGTACCGAGTGACACCTGGAAATGACAGTTTATATTCACATAAGTTACTTTTACTTCACTTTCCCACTTTTCTATATATCCCTACCCTGTGGTATCTGCGATGGCCTCGTAACTACCAATGTAAGTTAGATCTGAGTTCTGATCTTTGTGAACCACAATACTACCTATGCACTCAGTACAAGTCATCTAATTATTCTGCAATTCTGGCAGTTATTAATAGCTTATACCCATTATAAAACACAGTACAGATATAGCAGAGAATAGTTTGAAATTAGTTCAGGATAAAAACAGATGATGAGAACTTTAGAGCAGAATTGGCAATATCAGCTAGCAATTAGTAGTGGCCAGACATCAATAGACTGAAATGATATAGTTTCTTAACAAAACTAGGGCAAAAAGAGTGAAGCACCCGGGCAAGTGCCGGGGTCCTGAGCAGGCACCTTGGAGCAGGAAACCCCAGCGCCCTATGGGGCCCATGAGCAGGGGTGTCCGGTGCCAGCGACTGGTTCCCCCCCACCACCCCCGCTTGCTCAGGGCTCTGGCACAATATTTACCTCTCCCCGTTCCTCCGCAGATCCTTTCTCTTTCACGTCTTCTGACTGTGACGTCTTCACAGTGCGCCCTCTCCTGAGCAGTCACAGCACAGAGAGCAGGAAGACGGCGACGCTGAGGAGTCGGGAGCAAAGCAGCGGCCAGTGAGGAGAGGTGAGTATTTGATTTTTTATTTTTTTTTTATGTATGGAGGCATGGAGCAATTGATGGGGCCCATACTGTATGGATCATTATGCGGGGCCCATTCTGTATGGAGCATTACAAGGGGCCCATTATTCTGTATGGAGAAATATATGGGGTTCATTATTCTGTATGGAGCAATACATGGGGTCCATTATTCTGTCTGGAGCAATATATGGGGCCCATAATACTGTATGGAGGACTTAGTGGTGCCCATAATACTGTATGGAGGACTATATTGTCCGGTCTGCACTGTGCACTGCGAAGATTCGCCGGTTTCTTTTCTGAGCTATTGAAGAATTTACAATAGATATCACTCATGTCAGAATGGTTGTTAAGATCTTTTGAAATTTAAACTACATATCTTCCCATCCTGTCCTGTGGCATGCATTTATGGCACTGTGATTGTGCACGGCCCATGGTTGTACCTATGAGATCACCCATGAGTGGGGGGGTAAGTTAGTTATTTGCAAATCAAGGGCAATCACTGCATCAGCAAGGGTTTATTTTGTTTCCTGATGTGTTTAAGGCATGACATGGGCCCAGAGCTGTCCTTAGACAATCCCTTTCAGGGCAACCTTAGGTTTCCCATAGTTGTATGCCTCATTCGCACATCAGTATTGGTATGCCAAAGCCAGGAGTGGAACTTGCAAAGAGAAACTATAATTGAAAGATTGACACCTGTTCTGTGTTTTGGAGACACTTTTGGTTCTGGCATACTAATACTGATGAAATACTGATGCAAAAATTCTGATGTTTAAATGAGGCACACGAAAAGCATGTGTAGTTTTTACTGCCATTCTGCCACTACATGAAAACCTAGATTAATAAACTCCTTTCAAGGTGGTACAGAGTCCCGGTTAAGTTGAACAAAATGTTCCCCTCTATTGACCCTAAGTGTTGGAGATGTGGATCAGGCTGTCAGGTTTAATAAGTGGGATTTCTTGCCTTATAAATGGGGTTGGGACCATCAGTTGTGTTGTGCAGAAGTCAGATGGATACACAGCTGATAGTCCTACTGAATAGACTGTTATCTGTTTTTTTCTTGCCATAATACAAATTCTAAGTAAAGAAAAACGAGTGGCCATCATTACTTTAAGAAATGAAGGTCAGTCAGTCCGAAAAATTGGAAAAACTTTGAAAGTGTCCCCAAGTGCAGTTGCAAAAACTATCAAGCACTACAAAGAAACTGGCTCACATGAGGACCGCCCCAGGAAAGGAAGACCAAGAGTCACCTCTGCTTCTGAGGATAAGTTTATCCGAGTCACCAGCCTCAGAAATCGCAGGTTAACAGCAGCTCAGATTAGAGACCAGGTCAATGCCACACAGAGTTCTAGCAGCAGACATATCTCTTCAACAACTGTTAAGTGGAGACTTTGTGCAGCAGGCCTTCATGGTAAAATAGCTGCTAGGAAACCACTGCTAAGGACAGGCAAAAAGCAGAAGAGACTTGTTTGGGCTAAAGAACACAAGGAATGGACATTAGACCAGTGGAAATCTGTGCTTTGGTCTGATGAGTCCAAATTTGAGATCTTTGGTTCCAACCACCGTGTCTTTGTGCGATGCAGAAAAGGTGAACGGATGTACTCTACATGCCTGGATCCCACCGTGAAGCATGGAGGAGGAGGTGTGATGGTGTGGGGGTGCTTTGCTGGTGACACTGTTGGGGATTTATTCAAAATTGAAGGCATACTGAACCAGCATGGCTACCATAGCATCTTTCAGTGGCATGCTATTCCATCCGGTTTGCGTTTAGTTGGACCATCATTTATTTTTCAACAGGACAATGACCCCAAACACACCTCCAGGCTGTGTAAGGGCTATTTGACCAAGAAGGAGAGTGATGGGGTGCTACGCCAGATGACCTGGCCTCCACAGTCACCAGACCTGAACCCAATCGAGATGGTTTGGGGTGAGCTGGACCGCAGAGTGAAGGCAAAAGGGCCAACAAGTGCTAAGCATCTCTGGGAACTCCTTCAAGATTGTTGGAAAACCATTTCCAGTGACTACCACTTGAAGCTCATCAAGAGAATGCCAAGAGTGTGCAAAGCAGTCATCAAAGCAAAAGGTGGCTACTTTGAAGAACCTAGAATATAAGACATATTTTCAGTTGTTTCACACTTTTTTGTTAAGTATATAATTCCACATGTGTTAATTCATAGTTTTGATGCCTTCAGTGTGAATGTACAATTTTCATAGTCATGAAAATACAGAAAAATCTTTAAATGAGAAGGTGTGTCCAAACTTTTGGTCTGTACTATATATATATATTTTTTATTTTTTTATTTTTCCAGTAAATTTTTATTCAACTTTTATAATAATAAAGGGAAAGATAAAGGAAATGGAGGGGGGAGGAAAGAAAGAATAGGGTGGGAAAAGGGGGAAGGGAGAAGAAAACAAGGTAAGTGGCTAAAATAGTCCTTAAAAAGGGACAAAGACAAGAGTACATTGCGTTTTAGATACATAACATTGCTTATCGTTTAGTTACAAGTACCTGCTTTAAGAGAAAAAAATATACAGTACAGACCAAAAGTTTGGACACACCTTCTCATTTAAAGATTTTTCTGTATTTTCATGACTTTAAAAATTGTACATTCACACTGAAGGCATCAAAACTATGAATTAACACATGTGGAATTATATACTTAATAAAAACGTGTGAAACAACTGAAAATATGTCTAATATTCTAGGTTCTTCAAAGTAGCCACTGTTCTGTTCTGCTACCAGAGCTAAGGAAAGAGAGGAGATCTGTCCCTACGATAGAACTCAGCTTTATCCCTACGATGTAACAGGGAACCTGATCCTGCGATCAGACCTGCTAAAGTCCTAAGCTAGTCTGTACGGAGACCTATAGATGTGGGGAAGGAATCCCTACAAGTACTAAGGACTGGGAGGAAAATGGGACACCTCCTAACAGAAATAGTAGCAGACAGACAAACAAACAAAATAAATAGAACAAAGAGGTCCGTAGACCAAGCAAACTAACAGAGTTAGATACAGAGCACAGGCTAGCTAGAAAGTAGTTATACAATGAAGTCTAGCAAAGCCAGAAGGGCGGAGCAGGATTAAATAGGCCAACAAGGTCATGTGACCAGCAAAGGAAAAAACCTAAGAGCAAGGTTCTAACAGTACCCCCCCTTCTAAGAGGATCCTCCGGATCCCCTAGGACCAGGCTTATCAGGAAATCTCCTGTGAAACGCTCTGATAAGTCTGGACGCGGAAACATCATCTGACCTCACCCAAGAGTTATCCTCGGGTCCGAAACCTTTCCAGGCCACAAGATACTGCAAACTACCTCTATACCGTCTAGAGTTAAGGATGCGAGAAATTTCATATTCCCCGTCCTCCACCACCGGAGGAACAGAGGCAGAGGCGTCACCATCCGACACAACAGCTTTTTTTAACAGAGAGACATGAAATACCGGATTAATTCTCCAGGAGGTAGGAACCTCCAACCTAACAGCAGATTGGTTGACAACCTGAAGCACCTTAAAGGGCCCTACAAACTTGGGACCCAATTTCTTAGAAGGAATCCTCAACCGCAGATTCCTAGAGGACAACCAAACCATGTCACCAACAGCGAACAAAACCTCCTGTCGTTTCCTATCAAAGTAGTCTTTAGATTTTCTGTTGGCCTCCTGAAGATTACCACGCACATCCGTCCAAACTCTCTCCAAATCACCGGAAAAATTCTCCTCCTCAGGCACGGCAGATCCCAACTTGGAGAACGACCCAAACGACGGATGTCTCCCAGAACAACAAAAAAAAGGCGAACAACCAGCAGAAGAAGATGTATGATTGTTCAGAGCAAATTCAGCAAGTGGCAGAAACTCAGACCACCCCTCTTGATTGTCTGCCACAAAACAACGCAAGAACTGCTCAACATCCTGGTTTTTCCTTTCTGTCTGGCCATTAGATTCAGGATGATATCCGGACGAGAACGACAAATGAACTCCCAGCTGTCACAAAAGGCACGCCAAAAACGAGCCACGAACTGAGGACCCCTATCAGAAACAATGTCAGTAGGAATGCCATGAAGTCTGACAATTTCCTTGACAAAGGCCTTAGCGAGAGTTTTAGCGCAGGGCAGTTTGACGAAGGGAACCAAGTGACACATCTTGCTAAAACGGTCCACGACCACCCAGATGACAGTAAAACCCTCAGAGGGGGGAAGGTCAGTTATAAAGTCCATAGCCAAATGTGTGCAAGGAGCACTGGGAACCTCCAAAGGACAAAGCAACCCCGCAGCAGGAGTATGTGAGGACTTAGATCTAGCACATATAGTACATTGACGCACCCACTTAATGACTTCCTTCTGCCATCCAGGCCACCAAAAACTGCGACCCACCAGTCTCTTGGTCTCAGAGATTCCGGGATGACTTGCCAACCGAGATTCGTGACACTCAACAAACAAATCTCTCCTAAAGGTCCCAGGCACAAACAACCTCCCATGAGGAGTGTTAGATGGGGCATTCTCCTGTGCTTTAAGAATCTCATCTTCCAAAACGGAGTCCAAAGCAGCTATCACAACACCTTCTTGTAAAATGTTCTCCTCTTTCTCAGCACCGACTATGGGAGAAAAACTGCGAGACAAGGCATCCGCCTTAACATTCTTAGTACCAGGGATGTAAGTAACGGAGAAATTAAACCGCGAGAAAAACAGTGCCCACCTAGCCTGACGGGCATTCAGGCGCTTGGCAGCATCAAGATATATCAGATTTTTATGATCCGTAAGAACCTGAACGGGAAATTCCGCACCTTCCAAGAAGTGGCGCCAGTGTTCAAATGCGAGTTTAATAGCCAATAATTCCCGATTACCAATATCGTAATTCAGTTCAGTCTCCGAAAATTTTTTTGAAAAAAAGGCACAGGGATGTAATCCATCCCCGTTATCCTGAGACAATACAGCGCCAACCCCCACAGAGGAAGCATCAACCTCAACCAAAAACGGCTTAGTCACATCAGGCTGCATAAGGATGGGAGCAGAGGTGAACCTCTCCTTGAGATACACAAAAGCTTCAATAGCCTCAGAAGACCACTGAACCGCATCAGCACCTTTCCTGGTGAGATCGGTCAGAGGTTTGACAATACTAGAAAAAATTTTTATGAATTTTCTGTAATAATTGGCGAAACCTAAAAACCTCTGTATCGATTTCAAACCAATAGGCCTAGGCCATTCCTGTACAGCTTGAACTTTAACCGGGTCCATCTCAAAGCCTTCGCTGGAGATAATGTAGCCCAAAAACTAATTCTCTGTACAGCGAACTCACATTTCTCCAGCTTAGCAAAAAGCGAATTGTCCATTAACAACTGTAATACCTCACGTACGCTCCGCCAATGAGACTCCAGATCCGGCGAATAAATCAAAATGTCATCCAAATACACAACCACATTTTTGCCGATCAAAGGTCTAAGGATGTCATTAATAAGATTCTGAAAAAATGCAGGAGCATTAGTAAGACCAAAAGGCATAACCAGATTCTCAAAATGACCCACAGGAGTGTTAAAAGCAGTCTTCCATTCGTCACCCTCCTTCATGCGCAACAGATTGTATGCCCCCTTAAGGTCAATTTTAGAGAACCACTTGGCCCCCATTAACTGGTTAAACAGATCAGGAATCAATGGCAGTGGGTAAGGATTGCGTACAGTAATTTTGTTAATCTCACGAAAATCCAGACAAGGACGTAAACCGCCGTCCTTTTTTTTTACAAAAAAAAATCCAACCGCCACAGGAGACTTAGAGGGCCTAATGTGACCGGCGGCCAAACTTGTCTGTATGTATTCCTCCAAAGCCTTCCTCTCAGGAATAGTAAGGTTAAATAAACGACTTTTAGGAAGAGTCGCTCCAGGGACAAATTCAATTGAACAATCATAGTCTCTATGGGGACGCAAAACCTGCGATTCCTTCTCAGAAAAAACTCTCCAAAAATCCTGAATAGGAACAGGCAATTCTCCCCTATCCAAAGCTGCAATACGCCCGTTACAACACTTGTCATAACATTTATGGCTCCAGGATTTAATTTCACTGGTAGACCAATCCAGTACAGGATTGTGAAATTTTAACCAGGGCAATCCCAATATTACTGGAGAAGGCAAGTTATTCAAAACTACCAAATCCAATTTCTCATGGTGAACACCATTAATAGTGAGAGGAAATTCACAGACCTTGAGAGTAATATTCTTCAAAGGGGAACCATCCACAGAAACCACAGCAATGGGGGATGATAAAGGTTCGGGTTTTAAATTGAGTCTTTCCAAGAATCCCCCATCAATTACACTCAGAGTAGACCCACAATCGACAAACACCCGAAATTCCATTAATTTTTCCTGAGCAATCGTGGAAGCAGCTAAAAATACACCCTTGGAATTTAAACAGGCAATATGGGCATGACTGACCATTTTTTTTTCTTTCTTCATACGAAGCTCACAGCCTTTAATCAAATGACCAGATTTTCCGCAATAGAAACACAAGCCTTCAAAAAATCTACGGTCTTTTTCTTGAGAGCGAGGTGCCACCGATCCAATCTCCATCGGTTCACCACTGTTAGTAAACACATTCTCATAACCAGAAACTGACATAGCAGAGGATTTGCTCTCATCAACCCTTGCACGCAGTCTCCTATCCACCCGTATAGCTAATTGCATAGCCTGTTGCAAATCTTCAGGTGTAGGATAAGCAATTAGCAGGTCTTTAACCCTTTCATTGAGCCCAGCAAGAAATAGACTTTTCAGAGCAGAATCGTTCCACCCTGTTTGAGTAGACCAACGACGGAAATGAGTACAATATTTTTCCACATTACCTTATTCCCCTCTCAAACGTTACAACTCTGTCTTAGCCGATTCCACCCCCGGTCAGGATCATCATATAATAGCCCCAAAGCAGAAAAAAAAACTATCCACTGATCTGAAGCATGTATCACTAGGTTGCAAAGAAAAGGCCCACTCCTGAGGCTCTTTGCGCAAAAGTGACATTATGAACCCTATGCGCTGGGATTCATCCCCAGAGGACTTGGGTCTCAAACGAAAATACAATAAGCAAGCATTTTTAAATGAAAAAAATTCTCGGTGTTCACCAAAAAATAAATCCGGCAAACATACCTTAGGCTCCAAGAAATGTGCTCCAGGACAGTTACTCACGTGCTGACGGAGCTCGGCCACCTCCAGAGAGAGTCCCTGCAGGCGATGAGCCAAATCCTGAACCGACACCATGATGGAACAGAAAAATCTTTCCTTAGAGAATTTGCAGGCTGGACTTACTGTTATGCTCTGCTACCAGAGCTAAGGAAAGAGAGGAGATATGTCCCTACGATAGAACTCAGCTTTATCCCTACGATGTAACAGGGAACCTGATCCTGCGATCAGACCTGCTAAAGTCCTAAGCTAGTCTGTACGGAGACCTATAGATGTGGGGAAGGAATCCCTACAAGTACTAAGGACTGGGAGGAAAATGGGACACCTCCTAACAGAAATAGTAGCAGACAGACAAATAAACAAAATAAATAGAACAAAGAGGTCCGTAGACCAAGCAAACTAACAGAGTTAGATACAGAGCACAGGCTAGCTAGAAAGTAGTTATACAATGAAGTCCAGCAAAGCCAGAAGGGCGGAGCAGGATTAAATAGGCCAACAAGGTCATGTGACCAGCAAAGGAAAAAACCTAAGTGCAAGGTTCTAACAGCCACCTTTTGCTTTGATGACTGCTTTGCACACTCTTGGCATTCTCCTGATGAGCTTCAAGAGGTAGTCACCGGAAATGGTTTTCACTTCACAGGTGTGCCCTGTCAGGTTTAATAAGTGGGATTTCTTGCCTTATAAATGGGGTTGGGACCATCACTTGTGTTGTGCAGAAATCAGGTGGATACACAGCTGATAGTCCTACTGAATAGACTGTTAGAATTTGTATTATGGCAAGAAAAAAGCAGCTAAGTAAAGAAAAACGAGTGGCCATCATTACTTTAAGAAATAAAGGTCAGTCAGTCTGAAAAATTGGGCAAACTTTGAAAGTGTCCCCAAGTGCAGTTGCAAAAACCATCAAGCGCTACAAAGAAACTGGCTAACATGAGGACCGCCCCAGGAAAGGAAGACCAAGAGTCACCTCTGCTTCTAAGGATAAGTTTATCCGAGTCACCAGCCTTAGAAATCGCAGGTTAACAGCAGCTCAGATTAGAGACCAGGTCAATGCCACACAGAGTTCTAGCAACAGACACATCTCTTCAACAACTGTTAAGAGGAGACTTTGTGCAGCAGGCCTTCATGGTAAAATAGGAAACCACTGCTAAGGACAGGCAACAAGCAGAAGAGACTTGTTTGGGCTAAAGAACACATGGAATGGACATTAGACCAGTGAAAATCTGTGCTTTGGTCTGATGAGTCCAAATTTGAGATCTTTGGTTCCAACCACCGTATCTTTGTGCAACGCAGAAAAGGTGAACGGATGGAGTCTACATGCCTGGTTCCCACCGTGAAGCATGGAGGAGGAGGTGTGATGGTGTGGGGGTGCTTTGCTGGTGACACTGTTGGGGATTTATTCAAAATTGAAGGCATACTGAACCAGCATGGCTACCACATCATCTTGCAGCGGCATGCTATTCCATCCGGTTTGCGTTTAGTTGGACTATCATTTATTTTTCAACAGGACAATGACCCCAAACACACCTCCAGGCTGTGTAAGGGCTATTTGACCAAGAAAGAGAGTGATGGGGTGCTACGCCAGATGACCTGGCCTCCACAGTCACCAGACCTGAACCCAATCGAGATGGTTTGGGGTGAGCTGGACCGCAGAGTGAAGGCAAAAAGGCCAACAAGTGCTAAGCATCTCTGGGAACTCCTTCAAGATTGTTGGAAGACCATTTCCGGTGACTACCTCTTGAAGCTCATCAAGAGAATGCCAAGAGTGTGCAAAGCAGTCATCAAAGCAAAAGGTGGCTACTTTGAAGAACCTAGAATATAAGACATATTTTCAGTTGCTTCACACTTTTTGTTAAGTATATAATTCCACATGTGTTAATTCATAGTTTTGATGCCTTCAGTGTGAATGTACAATTTCCATAGTCATGAAAATACAGAAAAATCTTTAAATGAGAAGGTGTGTCCAAACTTTTGGTCTGTACTGTAAGCAGATACAAATCACGCTAGACATTCTTATTCATTTGCTTGTAAGTCCTCTTGTAACACAAACAAGTAAGATAAGTAAATTACGCTAGACTTCTTTTCCAGTTGCTTATACACATTCTTGTCGAGGCCAATGACCGTATTAAATCACGCTAGACATGCTTTTCAGTATTCTTATCAAGGCCATTATGAACTCTTTGGAGGGAAAATGTCCGGTTTTAGGATTTATAAGTAAGGTCTCAAAAAGGACTCCAAATAAGTAACGACTGGGATATAGACCATGGGAACTAGAATCATCTCTAGAACCATAAGGGTCATAAAAACAACAACAAACCAAGAGGGATAGAACCAAGAGAATATGCAGAAATTACATTCAAGTAACATTTGCTAGCTTACTGAGAAAACATCAAGTAATTATTATTTTCTGTATCAAATCAGTACCTTCTTCCGAAGTCGTGACCAGGAAAATCTCATTTTGAAAATAAATCTGAAGATTAGTAGAACCTATCTATCTATATTTCACACCTGTCTTTACAAGTTTACTCGTAATGTCACGGAAAGATTTCCTACCTAATAAGGTGGCTTTGGAAAGATCTTTAAAGAGTAAGATATGGTTATAAGGCTTGGGAAGATTTTTCTTTTTTCTAGTTAAATTTAGTAAATTATTTCTTATGGTAAAAGAGTGGAAATTAACGATAATATCTCTAGGGACGTCCCTGGGTAAGAAATCAGGTTTTGGGATTCTGTAGGCATTACTAACAATCATCTCGTCAGAGAGATCTGGAAGCAGAGCAGTAGTCATTTCCGTAATGTAAGCCTCTAGATTTGAAGGAGAAATAGCTTCAGGTATTCCTCTAATTTTTAAGTTATTTTTTCTGGACTTGACTTCAAAAATAGCTTGTTGTTGTTTAATAAGAATTATTTCTTTATGAAGGGATTCAACTGAACTTGACAAAACCTCTTTGTGTTTTTTCATGCTAACTATAGTGTTTTCTGTTGTGTCAATTCTATTTTGGACAGACTTAATTTCAGACATAAGTTCTGTTGTCTGGGAATTATGGCTTGCTGTATAGATGAAATCAGAAAATTAATTGATTGTTTTATAAATAGTTCTGTAGCTGGTTTATTGTTGTCTGAGGTGTCTGATAACGAGTCGTTTATATTATTAAGGGAGCCACTTGAGCAGTTTTTAATTTTGGTATCTAGAGAGGGTATGTTGGAAAGAGTATTCCCCATTGCGAATAGACAAGCTTTAAAGGATGATTCGATTGAATCACAAAGCTCTTTAACAAAGAGCTCAGATGGAGGTTCGTCTTTAGCGTTAATATCACAAAATGGTATCTTGTGAATAAGATTGTCATTAATTTCCACGGGGTTAATTTGTGTGTTTACTAATGACTAGTGTTGAGCATTCCGATACTGAAGTATCGGGTATCGACCGATATTCGCAGTATCGGAATTCCGATACTTAATTCCGATACTTTTGCAATATCGTATACCGGAATCGGAAGTTCCCATAATGCAATGAGCCAGTTTCATTTTATTCAGCCAATGAGGATCCAAAGAAGTGTGGGCACATCCTGTTAGGCATGTAGGCATGTTAACTAATGGCATGGCTGTGATTGGCTGCTGAAATGATGTCATGATGCACTATAAAAGCCGCCGCCATTTTGAGCTCACTCTGCTGTGAATTCAGTTAGGGATAGGACGCTGTTGTTCTGAGGGACAGTTTTAGCTACCTATTTGCTATATTCTGCTTTACCCAAGCTACTTTATAAATCGCTGTGCCTTGCAGCGCTAGTGCACAGTTCTCTGTGCTGTTCACCGCTGTCTGCAAGGTCTGGTGTGTGAGTGCAGCTCACCCTGTAGTGTGTGCTTCAGCCACGTCTGGTTGTAGTGCACTCAGTGTGTGTCACTGCCTCATACATTGTCCTTTATTGCCAATTCATAATTTTTCCTGATATCTCCTATTAGTGTGGTGGTTCCATCCATATTCAGCTACATTGGTTCCAAACACACTATATAGGAGTAGTTAGAGGAGCCTTTCTGCAGCATTGTGCCCTGCAGCCCCAGCCAGATTAGTATTAGCCTATTTTTTGTAGCCTCATCTATTGCATTGTAGGTTACCTTCCTACATTGTAATAGCTACAAAAAGTTTGTGATACTATCGGTATTACATCTTTGGGCACATCCAGTGTCTTTTTGTGACAAAAAAAACCTAAATAAAGTTCACCAAACACTCCACTTTACAGTTGTGTAGGCCACATTAGCTCATATTAAAGTCTAGTCCACACTTTATAAAATTAGTGTTACTTATACCTGTTAGGAGCTGTTCAGGAATAAGCACACTAAGCCCTTAGTACTTTTCTGCCTATCTTTATCAGTCTACCAAACTGAAGAAGGCAGGGAGTAAGGCATGTGGTCGTGGTCGTGGGCGTGGAGTTTCTGCAGGGAGAGGACGTGTGGATTCTGTGCCTGCAGGGAGAGGACGTGGGGATTCTGTGCCTGCTGTGGGCACCAGTGACTCAGCAACCCCCAGTTTTACCAGGGAACAGTCCTTTATGCGCAGCTTTGTAGGAGCTAGCCGTACCCCACTTCTGCGGGAGGACCAAATTGAAGCCGTTGTCGGATGGATGGCAGCTAACGCATCGACTTCAATTAGTTCCAGATCCTCTCAGGTCCTGAGCACTGAAGAGCACCCATCTGTCTCTTCACCACCTGCCAAATTGCCCAGGCAGTCAGAGAGCCCTGGACAGGAGCCATCTCTACTTCTGTTCTCTGAATCTCTTGGCTTGGAAAGAGGGGGCCAGCCAAGCAGAATTCGAGAATTTGAAGAAGAGCTAGTATGCAGTGATGCGCAACCGTTTTGTCTCTCTGAATCTGAAGAGGCGAGTGGGCCAGTGCCTATGGTCAGCAGCACACCTCAGTACGCATCTGATGATGAGACTCAGGTGCCACTTTCTGGTGCGTACTGTGCTGTCGAGACTACCCAGGAGAAGCAGTTGTTTGAAGAGGGTAGTGTAGATGATGAGGTCCTTGACCCATCATGGCGTGAGGGAAAGGAAGGTGGTGGGAGCAGCTCTGAGGAAGAGATTCCCCGAACAGCCCAAAAAGGAGGGAGAGGGAGGGGGCAGACTTGGTTGCCTGTAGCCTCCACTTCGGCACCCATTAGGAGCATGGCTCTTCCAAAATCCAAAGCGGGCGCTCCCAAGACTTGCAGTGCCTGGTCCTTTTTTGACACAGTTGCAGATGACATTTGCTTTGTCAAATGCAAGCTGTGTAATCAGAAGGTGAAAAGAGGGAAAAGTGTCAGCAACCTCAATACCACAAATATGTGGAAACATGTGCGGACCAAGCACGTGGTGGAGTTACAAAAACACACTGAAGACCTAGGCCAACCTACAGCGCCACCTACCACTTCTTCAGCTCGTGTTGTAGCCTCTTCCTCCAGCTCACACACAGCTGGTTCGGCTTCCTCACAGGATCGCCATGGAAGAATCTCTGGCACTGTTGTACAGAGACACAGTGTAATTCCACCCACAGCACCACTTTCCCAGTCATCCTCACACTCCCAGGCCAGTCTACAGCCATCGTTAACACAGGCATGGGAGAAAAGGCGCCCATACTCGGCAAACCACCCCCGAGCACAGGCTCTGAATGCTGGCATTGCTAAACTACTGGCCCTTGAAATGCTATCATTCAGGCTGGTGGAGACTGACACATTCCGTAACTTTATGGCATTGGCAGTCCCACAATACAATGTGCCCAGCCGCTTTTATTTCAGCAGGCAAGCCGTCCCTGCCCTGCAACATCATGTGGAGGGAAAAATTAAACATGCGCTACAAAACGCCGTCAGTAGCAAGGTCCACCTGACCACCGATGCGTGGACCAGTAAGCATGGACAGGGACGATACCTTTCCCTCACTGCCCATTGGGTAAATGTTGTGGAGCCGGGTACAGATCTTGAGAGTGGCACTGTACGTGTTCTGCCAACTCCAAGGATTGCAGGAATCCAGTCTGTACACATTGACTCCTCCTCATACTCCAGTTCCTCTGAATCAGCGCTGCAGGAGCCGTCACGGTCTACCTCCACATCGACCCGTGAACGGTTACCTGTTATGATGACCGATATGAGCACAGCCGTGGCCAAACGTCAACAGGCCGTATTAAAATTAATTTCTTTGGGGAATCGAAGCCACACAGCGCAGGAGCTCTGGAATGCCATCAAGCAGCAGAGCAACGTGTGGTTTGTGCCAGCGAATCTCCAGCCAGGCATGGTAGTGTGTGACAATGGCCGAAATCTGGTGGCAGTTCTGGGCCTAGGCAACCTCACTCACATCCCATGTCTGGCACATGTGCTCAACTTGGTCGTGCAGAGTTTTTTGAGGGACTATCCGGATCTTGATGCACTGCTTCACAAGGTCCGCATAGAGTGCGCTCAACGCAAGATCACGCATTGCAGCTCTGCAGCGCCGATTATGTCTTCCGGAACATCGCATCATATGTGACCTATCCACCAGGTGGAATTCAACGTTACATATGTTGGAGAGGTTGTGTGAGCAGTAATGGAGTACCAGCTGCAGCAGGCGCAAACAAGTCGCGGTGCGCGCCGTTCACACTTCACCACCACTGAGTGGGCCTCTATGAAGGACATTTGCCACGTTTTGCGTGCCTTCGATTATTCCACGCAGATGGCGAGTGCAGATGATGCACTAGTCACCATGACTATCCCCCTTATCTGCCTGCTTGAAAAAACACTGCAATCACTAAGGGATGAGGTTTTGGAAGAGGTGGAGGATGAGGAGTCACAAATGCCATCTGCTTCTCTACAGTCTGCGCAACGTGGTTCCTCACAAAGGCCTAGGCAGGGGATACTTTGTGAGGAGGATGAGGAGGAGTCAATGGATGAGGAAGACATCTGTCCAGAGGAGGGAGGTACACAATGCGCTAGTAGTCAGTATCTAGAGCGAGGGTGGGGTGATGCAGAGCAGGCAGAGATCACGCCTCAAGCAGGGGACAGCGTTTCTTGGCCAGTTGGCAGTCTGCAGCACATGGTTGATTTCATGCTGCAGTGCCTGAGGAACGACCTCCGCATCGCCCACATTCTAAACACGGCTGATTATTGGGTGTCCACCCTCCTAGATCCTCGCTACCGGGACAACTTACAAAGCCTCATAACACAATTGAACCGGGAGCATAAAATGCGGGAGTACCAAGACGCACTGGTGCATTCCATGATGTTCTCCATTCCAACCGAGAGCAGTGCTGCTAGTGCTTTACAAAGCAGCTCAGTGCGTCGAGGCAGTGGAGGAAGCTCTGCACAAAGAGGGAGCAGAAGCAGCGCCTCAGCACAAGGCAATGAAAATAAATATCACTGCACTCCCTTTGTAGGTGCTCGAGCAGGGGCCGAACCCTTTAGGACACAGTTCAAGAAACCTCGGCACTCAAAACGTCCTTTATATGTGAAAATTTATTTTAGCATGATAAACACACAGCAATATTACAACATTACGTTTCGGTCATGATGACCTTCTTCAGTTGGCTGTAGAAGATAAAGAACAATGTAAGATCTTGTCGGGAAATATAATTCATTACAAACAATAATAATAAAGACAAAAAAAGCTTACAAAAATGATAGTAGTAATCTCGAATACAATGGGTGATTAGAGAAAAAAATAGTGCCCAGAGGGCATATTCGATAAATGAACACAGTAATATGATAATAAAAGGAAGAAAAAAGGAAGAAACAAAGGGAAAAAAAGGGGGAAAATTTTTTTTTTAATAAAAAGTGTGTGAGACCACGAGAAAGAGCAAGTAAATATGATATCACTGGTACTGTGAAAGGTGAATATCAAAAGAGAGTGAATATTGTACACAGTACAGGATAGGGAGGACAGGATAAAAAAAGGGGAGCAAAGAAACACAGAGGAGGGATGAGGCGAAAAGAATGGGAAAAAAAGGAAAAAGCGAGCAGCTATACAGGAATATGTGGAGGAAATACTAGAGGAGACACAGTGGAGAGTATAAACATACCAAATAGAACTGCTGGTGTAGGTAGAGGGATACGGTCCCAAACGGGCTGCCTGTGGATGAGGGGATAGGATGAGGCAAATAAGTATATAGGGCGACATAGATTATGACCAGCATATCCAGTAGTGGTGGGAAGGTTACCTTAGAGGAGCGTGCGTTGGCTCCAGTTGCGCATCGCGGTGTCCACCGCTCGATGTGAGACCAGAGTGATAGAGGGGGCGTATATAGGGGGAGAGGCTGATGAGTGAGCCAATGGAAGCGCAGGTACAAAAACAGGTGACAGCGCGAAACCGGAAGTGGCAAGTCGCATGACCGGAAGTGACGGACACCGGTCATGTGAGCGTTCCAGGAGGCGAGGCTTGCGTTCCACAATGTTAAGTATAGCCAGAGGGAGCGATAGGATCTCCTAAGGTTATGATGGAGGGGAGGGGCATGAGAAGAGGGGAGGGGAGGACCGTAGAGTAAGAGGAACATCTGTAAGAAGGGCACAAAGAAGCAGGTCACAAAACACTGAATGAACAGTATGGCATAGTAATACAGACACATGAAAGCACCGATAGTAAAGACATTATAATGCTGTATCCTACAAGAGAGACACAATGGTTATGACATTTGGTAATGGTATTTGTAAATTAGCAACATAACAAAGGTAAAATGCGGTCAGTGGGCCGCAATGGGTGCAAGAGATAACTAACAGGTAAGTGTGCACCATAAACGGTATAATAGAGAAGGCTGTTGAAAAAGGGGGCTAGAGTGTGTGGCAGGTATACACACGGGTGGGTACTAATAACGGTATCAACTAAATGACAGAAGGTCGTACTCTCTGTTGAGGCCCCTAGGATGAAGGGAATCGAGGGTGTGGATCCAAAAAGCCTCTCTTTGTTTGAGGATGCGGATCCTATCACCGCCACGGCGTGGTGGTGCTATTTGTTCAAGAACTTGAAATTTTAATTGGGAGACACTGTGTCCTGAGGAGATGAAATGGTGGGGGATAGGTAGAAGTAGATTTTTGCACCTGATTGTCGATTTGTGTTTTGAGATTCTATCTCGAATGGGTTGTGTGGTTTCTCCTACGTAGAGGAGTCCACACGGGCATTTGATCAGGTAGACGACATAGGCACTGTCGCAGGTATAGTATCCATTGATGTTGAATTTCTTGCCCGTGTGGGGATGGTAGATCAAGTTGCCTTTGGTGACGTTGTTGCATTGCCTACATTGGAGGCAGGGGAAGGTACCTGTTTTGGGATGTTGGAGAAAGCGCTGAGTTGGTCGGGATTAGTGTTGAGCCACCCCCGTAGTGTTCGAGTTCGGTTCGGTTCGTCGAACACCCGTGTGTTCGCCGAACTGTTCGTCGAACTGTTCGTCGAACACCTTCGAACACCGTTAAAACCAATGGCAGGCAAACAAAAACACATAGAAACACATAGAAAACACCTTCAAAGGTGTCCAAAAGCTGACAAACTGCTCAGAAGACATAACTAACACATGGAAAAGTGACAAGTACATATAGTCATGCGAAAATAAAAGAGGTGGAGGAGTAAAAGGAGGGGGAGACACAGATATAGGCATGTCATGCCCTTCTAAAATCCAAAAAGTGAGAAGCCGACACGGCCAGTCCGTTCCTGCCCGTGCCACCTCCGTGTCGCCGGGTTTGTGCCAGAGCCGCGGTGGACCCTGACGGCCAGCCCCCCTCTCCTAATACTGGTGCCTGTCCGCTGGTGGGTCGAGCCCCCCGCGGTGGGGGGGGAGTAACATCTGCAGAAGAAAGACCATCTTCCAGCCAAACTAACATGTCTACTTCTTTTCGTGGACAATGTGATACGATCCCTTTGTTACGGACACGCCCATCGCTACAAATTCCAGATGAGGCACAAAAACAGCAGGTGCTTCAGCGGATATCAAGTGCTCCTTCAAGTGGGCTCTCCTCCACCTCAATTTCAACATCACAAATACTCCAGTCCTCAGAGGTGTCACCCCAATCGCACTTGCTTCCTCACAGCTCCCAAGTCTCCAGCTGCCCGTCTGAGTATGGGGTAACACAGATGGGTGAGTCTGCACAGCTGTTTACTCATACTATAGCCTGGGAAACGGAGGTCTGCTCCAGAGCTTCTGTTAATCCAGACGAGGAAATGATCTGCACTGATGCCCAGAATCTTTATAAGTCGGATCCAGGACCAGATGAAGAAGGTTCTGAGCATAATGTAGACCCTCGTTCCCAAACTGTAACTCCTGTTGGTGGAGACAATGATGAAGACGATGATGAGACTCAAATACCTGATTGGAGCGACAACTTGACTTTTCGGTCAGGGCAGGAAGAGGTTGGCTTTGAGGACGACGGGTGTGATAACACACAGGGTGATGATGACAAGGTTGGAGATCCCACTTACTGTCAACCCACAGTCAGCCAGTCGATGAGGTCACCCGGGCCTTTGCCTGGCCTTTGGGATGTCGCGGTGGTCGGCTCCCTGGCCCGTACCCTGGGGTCACTCTTTAAAAGGGTGGATAATTGTTAATTTTATAAGAGTTTGTGACACCACCTGTGGTATCTGGTGAGAAGCACCAGCGCTGCAGCAGTCCACTGAGGCCCGTGATAAGGCAGCTCGATGGTATAGCTCCCCACAGGTGGAGCTAGGTCTCAGGGCAGCGTATGCAGGGGGAATGCAGGACAGGCGAGACCCAGCTGGGTCAGAGCAAGAACGGAAACGGACACGGTAGTCACTTCAGTACCTTTTACTGGAGGAAATTCAGGCACAACCTGGAGCACTGTAGGGTGAAGGGTGCATATCAGGATCCTCCCCAATGAGCGGGTGTAGGGCCTCCTGTTTCTTGCCTCTGCGCAGTAAGTTTCTGACCTGCCTGGAGCTAGGCCTAACTTTGTCTCTGTCCTGCGCTGGCTGACCTTGTGGTAGGGCCTTCTCTTGAAGTTCACGCTCCCAGTATGCGGGGCCTAAGCGTCTCCTGGCTCTGTTACGTATCAGCACCTTAGCGATCCTGGGACTTGTAGTTCTCCAGGGATTCCGGTTATGCCTTACTGGGTCATAGAGATCCCGGTAAGCTCGGATCCGGTGTCCGGTAAATGCTTTGGGGTGAGCTGGTTAAGCTCCTCTGCCCCTTATGTACTAACTCGCCACTCGCCTTCGGCCTACTCGGGCCCTCAATAGGCTATACACACTAACGGCAGCTTGCCGCGCTTCACCGATCTTATGACGCCGGCACACCTTAAGCTCTATCTGGGCTCCCTGAATCTAGCTAGCAGGAGCCTCGTGCTCCACTGCTGAACTATTAACTGAGTTCTCTAGACTAGACTGAGCTCCACTGCAGACTGACCTCTCTTAGGCTTCTCTACTGCAGGAACTCTTCAGAGGAACTGAACTGCCTAGCTCCACCTTCCCTATTTATATCCCTAACGGGCTCCCTCTGCTGGTCTGAGGTGGAAGGTGGAGATGTGTGAATGTTTATGGGGGCCTCTTGTGGAGGATTCCATCAATACACTCTTCTAGGATCTGTGATACCAAGCGCAGCGGGGCGTCACAGATGCTATTGATGACGAGGTTAGGTTGCGCCTTCCTGGACAGAGACGGAGTACTGGAAGCACGTCAACAACTGCATCCTCAACCACAACTCCGCCTCTGACCACAAGTCGTAGTGGCTCTTCAGGTCGCATGGGCTCTAAGCCTTGCATAGCCTGGGCATTTATTCAGATCGATAAGGATGACCCAACTCGTGTTATCTGTAATATTTGTCACCAAAAGCTAAGTAGAGGCCAAAAAATCCATAGTTTGAGTACTTCATGCATGTACCGTCACATGGATATGAAGCATAAGTTGCAGTGGGAAGCTCACTGTGCTACAATGCGGCCTAGCAGGCTGGGCCAACCACCGTCTGCCCCATCTTGTGCATCCGCGGCCTCTTCATCCTCTGTGACTGGGGGGACAGCAGTCACACATGTTTTTGGACGCAGACCTGCCACCTCTTTACCTGCAACAGCCAGTGTGATTGGCAGGTCGTCAGTTCATTGGAAAGTGGAAACACCTGCTGGTGTTGAGAGCTCTCTGACATCGAGAGCACCACCTTTGGATCAAGGCAACCTAACATGTCCGCCTGCATCTTCCTCACAGACCGGCAGTTTGCCAGGGACACCCTACTCAACCCCGTCAAAGCACAACAGCCAGCCCTCGGTCCCTCAGATGTGGACAAGTAAAAGACCATTTCCTCCTAGCCATGAGAAAGCTAAGAGGTTGAATTTCACCATCTGCAAGCTGTTGGCTACAGAAATGCTGCCTTTCCGCCTGGAGGACACAGTGGATTTTTGAGACCTTATGTCCGTCGCAGTGCCCCAGTACCAGATGCCCAGTCGGCACTACTTCTCAAAGAAAGGTGTGCCTGCGCTCCACCAGCATGTCGCACACAACATCACCGCTTCTTTGAGAAACTCTGTGTGTGACAGGGTGCATTTCACCACAGACACTTGGACGAGTAGGCATGGACAGGGGCGTTACATGTCGCTGACAGGGCACTGGGTAACTATGGTGACAGCAGGACAAGGGGCTGCTGTCCAAGTCTTGCCGTCCCCGCGAGTTGTACGTCAATCCTCTTTATCTAGAAGTTCCTCCACTGCTTCTGCCTCCTCAACCTCCTCTCGGTCCTCCACCTGCACCCAAAGCCTGTCTGGTAATGCCACCTGCTTTCTAACTGCGCACCTCCTTACTATGCTGGCAGCAGGGCTCAACGGCATCAGTGTTTACTTTGAAATGTCTGGGAAATGTGAGTCACACAGCTGAGGACTTGTGGTCAGCTCTGGAGACCCAGTTTCATGAATGGTTGTCTCCACTGGACCTGCAACCAGGGAAGGCCGTGTGCGACAATGCTGCAAACCTGGGTGCGGCCCTTCGCCGGGGCAATGTTACACACGTGCCTTGTATGGCTCACGTGTTGAACCTGGTTGTCCATAAATTTTTAGCCCACTATCCCGGACTAGATGGCCTTCTGCAGAGGGCACGGTCGCTGTGTGCTCACTTCCGCCATTCGCATCCCGCAGCTCAACGACTTACATCTCTACAGAAGTCGTTGGGCCTGCCAGTTCACCGGCTGAAATGCGATGTGCCGACACGGTGGAATTCAACTCTGCACATGTTGCAGCGACTGTGGCAGCACCGACAAGCCCTGGTGCAATAGTTTCTGACGTATAGCCTGGGCCAACGAGATCCAGAGGTGGGGCAAATCACACAGCAGGAGTGGTCTCAGATCAGGGACCTATGAAGTTGACGCGCCCCCTGGGCCGTGGGGTACCCGGAGCCGGGCCGGTAGACGCTGGGGGTTGTAGTCACTGTGGCGGTGACCCGGTCCGTGACCCAGGGCGGTCAATCCAACGGTAATTTGTATATATGGATTTTATAATGTCCGACTACGCCACCTGTGGAGTGCGGCCAAAGGGGCCACCACTGCGGAACAGTCCTCTGAAGCTGGTGGTTTTGCTGCAATGGTATTATTACTCACCACAGGAAGAGTGTAGCTTCAGGGCAGTGTGGGTGGATGATGGTGGTTGTAGTGCAGGGAGTCAGTAATGAACACAGAGTCCGTGTGATGCAGTCCCAAGATCTTTACTCACAGTTGTTGCAGTCTAGATTACAGGTACCAGAGCTATCTCACCCGTCATGCTGTGCGTACTCAGTGAGGGGCTCAGTCCACCCCCAGATAGCTCCGGAGTACTTAGCAGGACCCCCTTCTGTGTGTCCTTTCTCTGGCCTTCTCCCTGCACCTCACACCCAGTGACACTTCTATCCGGTATCCTCGGGCCTTGGCGGGCGACTTGTGTTCCGTCCCCTGGGTCCTATGTGGCTACCTTCTTAGTGAGACTGGTGTGGACTTTTGCCTGCAGTACATGAAATGCTGCAGCCTCCGGTTTCTAGTTGAGCCTTGCTGTTTCTCCTCTAGTTGAGGGACCGGTTCCCCTTATCTGGCCTGACCCCTCTACCTCCTGGTAGCAGCGGGAGTACAGGTGGCCTTCTGCACGGCCCGTAGCCCTAGGGTCCCTTCGGTTCCTGGAGCCTTCCTGCTCCCACTCCTCTCTTCTCTCCTTCAGTCCTGGGCCTCCCAGGCTAGGCCCGCCTCCGGAGCAGAGCTCATGCCGAGCCTCTGCTCCTGTCACTTTTCCTCCTCTGACTGGCTTGCTCTTTCTAAGATGGCTTCCTATTTATACTCTCCCTGTCATGTGCTCCCCTAAGCTGCTCCCCTAAGCACCCACTGCATAGGATCCTCCCACCAGCTAGGGACCTGGGACTGTGCTCTCCCTTAGGAGCAATCTCGCCCTAACCCCACTGCGGGTATGTGTTGGATGCAGGTGTTAGGGTCCCGAGCCATACGCCTTCCTTACCTGAGGGTGAGATACCACACCTCTGGGTGAGATGCAGTAACTCTGTGGTGACTGCACCCTCAGGGGCGCCACACACCTTTCTGCACAGTTTTGAAATGGCGACGAAGATGTTTAGTGCTGACGACGATGCCATTATCAGCATAACTATTCCGGTGATTTACATGCTGGAGCACACATTAAACAGAATTCAGAGTCAGGTGGTCGGACAAGAGGAGGTGGAGGAAGTAGAGGAGGAGTCGTATGCGGAAGGGATAACATCTCCAAGGTCCAGACGGTTGGCAGCACCAAGGAGGCAGGCATGGGAGGGTGGGGGAGAGGGATTAAACAGGGCGCATGGTAGCAGCCAAACTGTTGAGGAAGGTGCAGGAGCCGAGGAAGAAGTGGAGGATGAACTGGCGATGGGCATGGAAGACTCATCAGATGAGGGAGACCTTGATCACATTTCTGTTGTGCGAGGTTGGGGGGAGAGGGCAGAGGAAAGAAGCATGATTCTTACCTCGTTACCAACACAACAAGGACTTGGTCCTCCTGGATGCGCAAGACACATGAGTGCCTTCTTGCTGCACTACCTGCAACATGACCCTCAGATTGCAGAATTCGAAGTAATCTCGACTACTGGGTTGCCACACTCTTAGATCCCCGGTACAAAAGTAAATTTGCCGAAATAAGTCCTGCCATAAAAAGGGATTGACGCATGCAGGAGTATCTGCAGACGCTGTTGCAGAATCTTACATGTGCTTTTCCACAAAACACCAGTGGTGCACGAAGTGAATCTCACAGTTCTAACTTGCCAACCGCGGGACTGTCGAGTCTTCATCACTCAAACCGTAACAGTAACACAGTATCTGCTGGTAACAGCAATTTTGTGAAATCGTTTCACCACTTTTTTAGACCATCCTTTGCAAGGCCACAGGAGACAAGAAGTCTGACACATAGTCAATGCCTAGAGAGGATGGTGCAGGAGTATCTCCAAGTGAACATCGAAGCCATGACTGTGTCACTGGACCCTTGCTCATTTTGGTATTCCAATCTGGAAAAATGGCCGGAGCTCGCCACTCACGCCTTGGAGATCTTGTCATGCCCTGCAGCCAGTGTTCTCTCTGAACGTGTGTTCAGCGCTGCTGATGGTGTGCTGACAGATAAGCGCACACGGCTGTCCACTGAGAATGTAGACAGACTCACGTTCATAAAGATGAACAAATCATGGATTCGCAAGGACTTTTCTAATCCTGTGTTATCCTTGGGAGGTTAAAAGCTTGAGGATTTGGTAATATCACCTCACCAACCGTTTTAAGCAACTGTGGGGCAATTGATGCCACTTAACCCTAGAACGCATGACCATAAAAATCTACACTTTCATATACCTGGGGCCTTTTAGGCCCGTGTGCAAATAACATTGAATAACTCAAACTCAAATGACAAACAACTATATACATGAAGAATACCTAGAGTTTCAAAATTCTAACTAAAGTAATCTTGCAGAAAATAGAAAACAATTAACAGGGCGGGACTGCGAGGCCCCAGGTATGCGTTCTAGGGTTAAGTGGTGTCTGTGCCACAATTTTGGGAAAAAATGGAAACTCTTTTTGGAGTCCCCTTGCTGTGTCTTACGTGACGTTGGCATCGTCAATTCCAGGTGGGTTGGGTCGCTCCCCCCCCCCCCCTTTTAACTGTAAGAAACTACATACACTATGGCTTGGGGTAACACAGATGATTGAGTCTGAAGAGCTGTTTACTCAGAGGTCTGCTCCAAATCTTCAGTGTCTGCTAGTCAGCGTAGAATTTTTAACTGCATCTAGCCTAGGCAATACTTTGGGCGTAGTAGCCCAGCTGCGAAGCAAGCTGCACCGCCTGTGTATCTAATAAGAATTTTTAAATGCATCTAGCCTAGGCAGACTGTGGGGACCCCCATCCAAACCCAGACGCTCAGCCCCCCTACCGCCCCCCTTTCCTTGACAATACAATAATGTAACTCTTACAACTGGATGGGTGAGGATCGGTCACAGCTTTATTAACTCTTTATACTCATTCCATTAGAAAGACATTTTATTTCTAAAATAATTCAGCTTGTTGCAGCATGCCCTGGGTCTCCACTCCGGCAACTTGGCCAACAAGTGTAACTCTCCAACATGTCCTTTCTATTTCCAGGCCACGGAGGATCCTGCGTACTCGTATGCAGGACTCTGACCCCCACCCATCACTCTTAACGCTTGTTCCACTCCGTCCTGGAGTCCTGACAGGAATATGTCCAGTCCAATATCCATTAAGTGAATACCGTCGGGCCGTATGAGGCCTGCTTTATCTCCTTCCAGTTGTCGGTGTCGTACCACTACACCGCCTCTGTCTCTTCTAAATTTTGCCATCCGAATATTTATTACCCGCCTTGTCCGTTCGATGGCCGTGATGTCTCGCGCACCTTGCCATACCGCTATCGGCACAATCTCTGACCATACTATAGCTAGTTTTGTGAAAAATTCTCTGAAGCGCTCAGTGTCTAGTTTCATTATTGCCATTAGTTATGCGCTCTTGTGATGACCTAGGTTGTTTCCCCCGGCCTGTATAACTAAGATGACCAGACATCTTGCCTCTCTCCCTACCTTGATTACCTCCATTAGTACCTGTGGCCATAGCAGGCCTCTAATACCTCTCCAGTTGAAATATGTGTTATGAAACGCTAATTTCCTCCCGCCTGGGCGGACTTTCGCCCTTTAATCTGCCCAATATATATACGAGTGGCCTATCACCCACACTGTTGGCTTAGCGTCACCTGTAAAAGAAACAAACCACGTTAGGATAACAAGTCCGGTCTTATGTATCTTGCCAAACACGTGGATCACCATCTCTCTATCCTCTGAACTTCCGTTTCTGACAGTCCTGCTCTTGCTGCTTCTGTGGCCGCGCCTATGCGGAATGAGTGTGTCCCGTAATCTTTGGGGTGGTTCCCTGCCGATGTTATGCATTTATTAAATATAGCTTGGAACTGGTATCTTGATAATGGCGTCCCATCAATGTGTGATAGGAACAAATTACTTTGTGATCTGATGGTTAGATATGGTTTTACTATTGTTACCCGACTCAGTGTACCGTTTGTGGGTTGTAGAAGTACCCAAGTGCCCCTGCCCGCTGGAACCATTTTCGATTTGTGTATGCGTAGACGTATTGCATTATTGCCTATGACTACGTCCTGGTGTAATAAGCCTCCACTGGTGCTAATTTTGGATTGAGGGACTAATTCGCTTATGCATAGCGCCCCGAAGAAGGCGATCACAAATGCAGTAGACAGTAGTGTTGCTTCAAATTGTGAGTGTCATGTTAATGGTGTTAGGGATATGATGTGAGAAATCAGTTTTAGTGACACGGGACGGGACGTCTACACTCCTGACTTGGCTGACCCCTTTTCCACCCTTTTATGGATTGTCTGATGATGAATCTTTGTCACATCTCCCCAATTCAGTAGTTGGAAGTGAAATGCTACTCCGGTCAGACACCGCTGCGCTGACGCCCCTGATATGCCCCTCATCATTAGCTGGTGGAGAAATTCTATGGTGACTTGTGATCTGGCTTGTTCACATTGGTCAACCCGTCTGCCTGCTACTAGTCGTGTCCACTCTTCCCATGCCTTACCGTATGCTTGCCACGTCGACGGGGCAACTGACGCTCTGATTAATGGCATCAACTATTCGCCACTAGATCCCATAGGGAAGGTGGGCAACTGTTGTCCCGATGGGTGGGCATTGTGGAAGAGCTCTGTGAAAATCTGCCAATTGAATTGTTATAAAGCGTTAGCAGCAGCTTTAGACCCCTCAGCATAGTGGCTAGCGCGGACCCATACATTGTGTTTTAGGCACAGGAATGCTAGCCTGGGTAGTAAGCCTAGCACTGGGAGAGACGATGATGCCATCTTATTAATGCAGTGCGCTAAGCTGGTGTTTTTTGTTATGAAGCGTATATTTTTGTAAGCCAGGAGCGCGCCCCATATTTCTATTGCTACCACTATTGGGAAGAAAAATTATTTTCAGGGCTAGATGCAGCGAAAAATTATTATTAATTGAAAAGCTGGTGGAGCTTGGTATAGATGGCCTAATACAATGAGACCCACACACTGCTAGAAGGCCAAATATTTTTTCAGAGTTAGATGCAGAAAAAAATTATATTCAGTTTGCAACCTGATGGAGGTCAGTAGAGATGGACTAATAGAACAAGTCCCACACACAGATAGAAGGCCAAATATTTTTTTAGAGCTAGATGCAGACAAAAATATATTCAGTTTGCAACCTGATGGAGGTCTGTATAGATGGATTAATAGAACAAGTCCCACACACAGCTAGAAGCCCAATATTTTTTCAGAGGTAGATGCAGAAAAAAATATATTCAGTTTGCAACCTGATGGAGGTCAGTATAGATGGACTAATACAACAAGTCCCACACACAGCTAGAAGCCCAATATTTTTTCAGAGGTAGATGCAGAAAAAAATATATTCAGTTTGCAACCTGATGGAGGTCTGTATAGATGGATTAATAGAACAAGTCCCACACACAGCTAGAAGCCCAATATTTTTTCAGAGGTAGATGCAGAAAAAAATATATTCAGTTTGCAACCTGATGGAGGTCAGTATAGATGGACTAATACAACAAGTCCCACACACAGCTAGAAGCCCAATATTTTTTCAGAGGTAGATGCAGAAAAAATATATTCAGTTTGCAACCTGATGGAGGTCTGTATAGATGGATTAATAGAACAAGTCCCACACACAGCTAGAAGCCCAATATTTTTTCAGAGGTAGATGCAGAAAAAAATATATTCAGTTTGCAACCTGATGGAGGTCTGTATAGATGGATTAATAGAACAAGTCCCACACACAGCTAGAAGCCCAATATTTTTTCAGAGGTAGATGCAGAAAAAAATATATTCAGTTTGCAACCTGATGGAGGTCTGTATAGATGGATTAATAGAACAAGTCCCACACACAGCTAGAAGCCCAATATTTTTTCAGAGCTAGATGCAGAAAAAAATTATATTCAATTTGCAACCTGATGGAGGTCAGTATAGATGGACTAATAGAATGATGCTATGCCCAAAAGATTTTACTTCACTAGGTGCAGTAAAAAAATTGGTATTCTATACACAGGTGGTATATCTTGCAACACAGATAGGCTACTCCACTGACTAACACACTCTGCAATAGGCCAAAAAAGATTAGCTTTGCTAGATTCAGCCAAATGCTGTGAAAAAAACTTGCACAGCACTGGCACAGACCTGCCTGGCAAAAACTGATAGGAACTGATGTAACCTAGTCCTGAAAAGGACTCCAATTACAATTAGTCTTTACTCCCACAATCTATCTATTTAAGAGCACAGACCTGCCTGATAAAAGTCGTAGGAAATGCTGTAACCTAGTCCTTAAAAGGACTGCAATCACAACTATTCCCTACTCCCAAGCTATCTGTAGATTTGTGCGAAAATTGGCTTGAAATTAACAAGGTATAGCGCACACAGCAACAGCGGTGCCGTCTAACACGCAGCTGCAGCAGTGAGAAAATGGTGGCGACGGGGAAAATGGCTTGGTCTTATAGGGCAAGGACATGTGACATACACTGCCAATGACACATGCCCTTGCTTGTGTGAAAAAAAGCACTTCGCTCCGTGTGTGCGCTGCTGATAGGCTGACAGATTGCACCTCCCCACTGCAAATGCGGGAAAGAGAAAAAAAAATGGAGATCTTCATTGTTCCTGCAGAGATCCATCCCCTGCCCCTCCCCCCACCCCGCTGTACACTCAAACTGCGTATTAACATTAATTTTCATCATTACTGAGAAAAAATCCAGTTATGATTTTGGTGCACGAACAGTTATCGAACATAACCTCGAACAGCCGAATTTTTCTCAAATTGTTCGTGTTCGCCGAACGGCTCGAACACCGCCCAAAACAGCTCGAATTTGAGATTGGCGAACAGTTCGAGTAGAACAACGCTCATCTCTAGTCGGGATCTGTTGGTGCCGATGTCCGCTCTAACGAGGGAATCTCTCAAATTGGGGGCTCGTTTGAAGCAGGGCATGAAAGGTTTCTGAAAATTGGAAATGGATGGATAGCCAGTGCTTAAAATGCCCCAATGTTTGCGGATGGTTTTATGTAATATGTATGCAAAGGGGTAAAACGTATGTACAAAGGGAATACGTCCTGAGTTGTCACGATGTGCCCGTGGTGTATCGTCTGTGGGTTGAAGAAAGGAAGAAGGGTAGCCTCTCCTTCTGAATTTCTGGTTCATGTCCTGAAGTCTGGAATGTCATACGGTGGGATTGGATACGATACGTTCAACCCTTTTAAATTGTGACTTAGGGATGGATCTCTTAATGTGTATTGGATGATTGCTGGTATAGTGCAGTAGATTGTTACGATCAGTAGGTTTGGAGTATAGATCTGTGGATAATATGCCATTGTCGTCCTTGATGACGAGAGTATCCAGGAAACTGACCTTGTGCTGATCATGTGTGACCGTGAAGTTCAAATCAGGCCATGCTGAATTCAAGTCAATGAAGAAAGACTCGAGGGTGGACACCGGGCCATCCCAAATGCAGAAAATGTCATCGATATATCTCTTCCAGACGACACAGTGTGTCTGGAAAAGAGGATGGGTGTATACAATGAGGTCTCCGAATGCCACCATGTAGCTGTTAGCATAAGGGGGGGCAACATTCGTGCCCATAGCGGTGCCTTTTGTCTGCAGGAAAAACTTATCCTGGAAGAGAAAGTAATTTTTCTGGAGTATGATAGATAGTAGGTCAACAACCAGGTCAACAACCCTTGGATCCGTCTCGGCTTGTATGAGTAGAGACCTTGCTGTGTCAATGCCTCGATCATGTGGGATAGATGTGTACAAATTCTTAACGTCGAGAGAAACCAGCAGGGCAGAGACAGGGACTTGTCTATGGTCTGATATCATTTTGAGGAAGGCACCAGTGTCGACTAAAAATGATGGGCTCCTCTGTGTGAGTGTTGTCAAAAGTTTTTCGACGAAAATGGATAATGGGGAGAATAGTGAATCAGTAGAGGCTACGATGGGACGGCCTGGGGGTTCCGTGAGACTCTTGTGTATCTTGGGTAAGATGTAAAAGACCGGAGTGATAGGGTTAGTTTTAGTAAGGTATTCAGCTGTTTTGTTGTCTATGGTCCCGGGTAAAAGGTGGCGGTCAATGGTGCTGTGTATCAGGTCTCTGAATTCAGATGTGGGATCACGGGATAGTTCCCGATAAGTTGTGGTATCGCTAAGTTGGCGATCCACTTCTCTGATATATTGGGCCTTGTCCATGACCACAATTGCTCCGCCTTTGTCCGCAGGTTTGATGATCAGATCATGATCGTCTTTCAGACTGCGGAGAGCTTTTTGATCAAGGGCAGATAAGTTAGGTTCATGATGTAGCGACCCTCGGTCGACCTTGGATCGTAGTTCTTTAAAGGCTGTGTCGACGAAGCCTATAAAGGTCTCAAGGGCGTGGGAACCGTGAGGAAGTCTATATGTGCTCTTTGTGTAAAGACCAAGTCTCTTGGCCGTGATAGCCACGTTATCAGATACTGGGGTTGTCATATCGGGAGGGGGAGGGGTTTGGTCAAAATGGACCTTGAGTCTAAGGGAGCGGTAGAAGCGCTGTAATTCCATGTCCAACTTGAAGGTATTATACCTCAATGTTGGACAGAAAGAGAGTCCTTTTTGTAGGACCGATAGTTGGGCCATGTTTAAAGTCTTAGAGGAAATATTTACCACCAGGTTGGGCGCGTCTGAGACCTCGTTACCCTGTACGAGTCCGTTGTGTCTCCAGTGTTGGCCTCCCCTCCTCGTTTTCTTCCTTGGCGGTACCTCCGCTGTTGACCTAAAAAATGAGAGGGATTAGTAAAGCGGGTTCTCCTTTCTGACTCTGAGCCGGAGGATGAGGCGTCTGAAGGGGGTTGATTAAATCTGGATGGATTATTCCCTGATGTGCGTCGTTCTTGCCAGCGGTAGACCCTGTTGGCCTCGTAGTCCTCTGTGTCTCGATGGAACTTGGCCCTTTTCCTGGCCTCGGTGTCCCTCTTATGTTGGTCAAGATTCACTTGGATCTTGGTTTTCAGGTCCGTCCACTCTTCGGGTTTCAGGGAAGCGGCCAGCTGTGCTTCTGTGTTGGTGATAAGCTCCTTGGTGGATATGATAGCTTTGTGCAGGAAATCGACCGTCAGCACCATAAGGTCGAAAGAGCATTTGTTCAGGATCTGTTCAAATTTGTCATTGTATTCTGGAAGCTCGGAGAACAACGTGGGTCTGAGTGGCACCCTCAGGCCCCTCGGAATCCTTTGTGTTTCAAGTATTCGGTTAGAGTCGTGTAATGGAGTTCAAGGTTGATCAGATGGCGACGATCCTTCTCCAGATTCCGTCCTCTTGTTTCGCCCGCTGGAATCCTTAGGAAATCACTGGACATGCAAGTGCGAGCCAAAATGGAATTGGTTTCCTCCACATTGTAAGAAAAAGTGGATGAGGACATGTCCCCAAGGGGTGCAAATGGACCGGTACAGGTAGTGAAAATAAATATCACTGCACTCCCTTTGTAGGTGCTCGAGCAGGGGCCGAACCCTTTAGTACAAAGTTCAAGAAACCTCGGCACTCAAAACGTCCTTTATATGTGAAAATTTATTTTAGCATGATAAACACACAGCAATATTACAACAAAACGTTTCGGTCATGATGACCTTCTTCAGTTGGCTGTAGAAGATAAAGAACAATATACAGTTATATGAAAAAGTTTGGGCACCCCTATTAATCTTAAGCTTAATGTTTTATAAAAATTGGTGTTTTTGCAACAGCTATTTCAGTTTGATATATGTAATAACTGTTGGACACAGTAATGTTTCTGCCTTGAAATAAGGTTTATTGTACTAACAGAAAATGTGCAATCTGCATTCAAACAAAATTTGACAGGTGCATAAGTATGGGCACCCCACCAGAAAAGTGACATTAATATTTAGTAGATCCTCCTTTTGCAAAAATAACAGCCTCTAGTCGCTTCCTGTAGCTTTTAGTGAGTTCCTGTATGAAAGTATTTTTGACCATTCCTCTTTACAAAACAATTCCAGTTCAGTTAAGTTTGATGGTCGCCGAGCATGGACACCCCTCTTCAAATGATCCCACAGATGTTCAATGATTTTCAGGTGTGGGGACTGGGATGGCCATTCCAGAACATTGTAATTGTTCCTCTGCATGAATGCCTGAGTAGATTTGGAGCGGTGTTTTGGATCATTGTCTTGCTGAAAGATCCATCCCCTGTGTAACTTCAACTTTATTACTGATTCTTGAACATTATTGTCAAGAATCTGCTGATACTGAGTGGAATCCATGTGTCCCTCAACTTTAACAAGATTCCCGGTGCCGGCATTGGCCACACAGCCCCAAAGCATGAGCCCTCTGGCTATACTTAACATTGTGGAACGCAAGCCTCGCCTCCTGGAACGCTCACATGACCGGTGTCCGTCACTTCCGGTCACGCGACTTGCCACTTCCGGTCTCGCGCGGTCACCTGTTTTTGTACCTGCGCTTCCATTGGCTCACTCATCAGCCTCTCCCCCTATATACGCCCCCTCTATCACTCTGGTCTCACATCGAGCGGTGGACACCGCGATGCGCAACTGGAGCCAACGCACGCTCCTCTAAGGTAACCTTCCCACCACTACTGGATATGCTGGTCATAATCTATGTCGCCCTATATACTTATTTGCCTCATCCTATCCCCTCATCCACAGGCAGCCCGTTTGGGACCCTATCCCTCTACCTACACCAGCAGTTCTATTTGGTATGTTTATACTCTCCACTGTGTCTCCTCTAGTATTTCCTCCACATATTCCTGTATAGCTGCTCGCTTTTTCCTTTTTTTCCCATTCTTTTCGCCTCATCCCTCCTCTGTGTTTCTTTGCTCCCCTTTTTTTATCCTGTCCTCCCTATCCTGTGTACAATATTCACTCTCTTTTGATATTCACCTTTCACAGTACCAGTGATATCATATTTACTTGCTCTTTCTCGTGGTCTCACACACTTTTTATTAAAAAAAAATTTTCCCCCTTTTTTTCCCTTTGTTTCTTCCTTTTTTCTTCCTTTTATTATCATATTACTGTGTTCATTTATCGAATATGCCCTCTGGGCACTATTTTTTTCTCTAATCACCCATTGTATTCAAGATTACTACTATCATTTTTGTAAGCTTTTTTTGTATTTATTATTATTGTTTGTAATGAATTATATTTCCCGACAAGATCTTACATTGTTCTTTATCTTCTACAGCCAACTGAAGAAGGTCATCATGACCGAAACGTTTTGTTGTAATATTGCTTTGTGTTTATCATGCTAAAATAAATTTTCACATATAAAGGACGTTTTGAGTGCCGGGGTTTCTTGAACTCAGCACAAGGCAAGACCAGTATGGCCGAAATGTGGCAAAGTTTTGTGTCCCCGCCGCCACAAATGTCTACACCATCACAGACGGCTCCAGTCAGCAAGAGGCAACGTTTCCGTCAGATGGTGACAGACTACATGTCTTGCCCTCTTAGTGTACTCCCAGACGGCTCTTCTCCCTTCAAGTTTTGGGTCTGTAAGCTGAATACATGGCCAGAGCTTAGTCAGTATGCATTGGAGGTGCTAGCTTGCCCTGCTGCTAGTGTATTATCGGAAAGCGTCTTTAGTGCCGCAGGTGGTGTACTAACAGACTGTCGCATGCGACTATCCTCCGATAACATTGTCCGGCTTACTTTTCTCAAAATGAACAAGGCCTGGATCTCTCATGAATTTGCCAGTCCTCTTCCAAAATAAATAATTGGTTGGCAACAGTATCCAGGTCTCCTGATGTGTTCATGTTTCTACCACCTGAACTGTAATCCCTGAGCTCCAACACCGCCAGTTGGCGCTTGAAAGTGCTGTCTGCACAGTCAACACTTGCTGCCGTGTTATTGGGGCTCAGTAATGTCAGCTGTTCCCCTGCTGTGCAGACGGCAATTTCTCCTGCTCTGTCCTCATTCACACTACTACAGATTTTAAAGTTGCTCCAATTACACCTCTGGCTCCTCTGTTTTCAGTATTATATCTGAGCTCCAACACCGCCAGTTGGCGCTCGGAAGTGCCGTCTGCACAGTCAACACTTGCTGCCGTGTTATTGGGGTTCAGTAACGTCAGCTGTTCCCCTGCTGTGCGGACGGCAATTTCTCCTGCTCTGTCCTCATGCACACTACTACAGATTTTAAAGTTGCTCCAATTACACCTCTGGCTCCTCTGTTTTCAGTATTATCCCTGAGCTCCAACACCGCCAGTTGGCGCTCAGAAGTGCCGCCTGCACAGTCAACACTTGCTGCCGTGTTATTGGGGTTCAGTAACGTCAGCTGTTCCCCTGCTGTGCGGACGGCAATTTCTCCTGCTCTGTCCACATTCTCACTACTACAGATTTTAAAGTTGCTCCAATTACACCTCTGGCTCCTCTGTTTTCAGTATTATCCTTGAGCTCCAACACCGCCAGTTGGCGCTCGGAAGTGCCGTCTGCACAGTCAACACTTGCTGCCGTGTTATTGGGGTTCAGTAACATCAGCTGTTCCCCTGCTGTGCGGACGGCAATTTCTCCTGCTCTGTCCTCATTCACACTACTACAGATTTTAAAGTTGCTCCAATTACACCTCTGGCTCCTCTGTTTTCAGTATTATCCCTGAGCTTCAACACCGCCAGTTGGCGCTCAGAAGTGCCGTCTGCACAGTCAATGTTTGCTCCAGTGTTATTGGGGTTCAGTAACGTCAGCTGATCCCCAGCTGTGTGTCCGGCAATTTCTCCTGCTCTGTCCACATTCACACTACTACAGATTTTAAAGTTGCTCCAATTACGCCTCTGGCTCCACTCTGTTTTTAGTATTTACCCTGGGTTCCAGCACCGCCAGCTGTTTCCCAGCAGTGTCTTTGGCACGGGTACTCCCTCCTGCCCAGCCTGGTTCCAGCACGCCAGCTGTTTCTGGGTAGTGTCAACGTCACTTTGCCTCCAATGCGTTGTCCTGTCGTGTTGCGGTCGGGTTAGCCGACTCTATGGTGCCTGCAGTTTAGGTGACTCCTATGTGGGCTGCGGGATCTGGCAATGAAGGCTGGTTCCGTAGTGCCAATAGGACAAGCACCCCCTGTAGGACTGTGGGTTTTGGTAACTGCGGCCGGCTCGCGGCCTTGAAACTTTTTTTTACATGGGTACCTTCTGCTACACATCCGGGTTCCAGTACCGTCAGCTGGTTCTCAGCAGTGCCTTTGGCTTAGGTGACTCCTTCTCGGTATCCAAGTTCCACCAACGTCTGCTTGTCCTTGGTAGTGCTTTCTGGCACAGGTACCTCCTGCTTAGCAACTGAGTTCCAGTACCGTCAGCTGGCCTTCGGTAGTTCCATTCGCTCTTGTACCTTCTGCTACCCATCCGGGTTCCAGTACCGTCAGCTGGTCCTCGTTAGTTCCATTTGGCTTGTACCTTCTACTACCTATCCGGGTTCCAGTACCGTCAGCTGGTTCTCGGCAGTGCCTTTGGCTTAGGTGCCTCCTTCTCGGTATCCAAGTTCCACCAACGTCTGCTGGTCCTTGGTAGTGCTTTCTGGCACAGGTACCTCCTGCTTAGTAACCGAGTTCCAGTACCGTCAGCTGGTCTTCGGTAGTTCTATTGGCTCTAGTACCTTCTGCTACCCATCCGGGTTCCAGTACCGTCAGCTGGTTCTCTGCAGTGTCTTTGGCACGGGTACTCCCTCCTGCCCAGCCTGGTTCCAGCACGCCAGCTGTTTCTGGGTAGTGTCAACGTCACTTTGCCTCCAATGCGTTGTCCTGTCGTGTTGCGGTCGGGTTAGCCGACTCTATGGTGCCTGCAGTTTAGGTGACTCCTATGTGGGCTGCGGGATCTGGCAATGAAGGCTGGTTCCATAGTGCCAATAGGACAAGCACCCCCTGTAGGACTGTGGGTTTTGGTAACTGCGGCCGGCTCGCGGCCTTGAAACTTTTTTTTACATGGGTACCTTCTGCTACCCATCCGGGTTCCAGTACCGTCAGCTGGTTCTCGGCAGTGCCTTTGGCTTAGGTGCCTCCGTCTCAGTATCCAAGTTCCACCAACGTCTGCTGGTCCTTGGTAGTGCTCTCTGGCACAGGTACCTCCTGCTTAGTAACCGAGTTCCAGTACCGTCAGCTGGTCTTCGGTAGTTCCATTGGCTCTTGTACCTTCTGCTACCGATCCGGGTTCCAGTACCGTCAGCTGGTTATCGGCAGTTTCTTTGACACGGGTACTCACTCCTGACCAGCCTGGTTCCAGCACGCCAGCTGTTTCTGGGTAGTGTCAACGTCACTTTGCCTCCAATGCGTTGTCCTGTCGTGTTGCGGTCGGGTTAGCCGACTCTATGGTGCCTGCAGTTTAGGTGACTCCTATGTGGGCTGCGGGATCTGGCAATGAAGGCTGGTTCCATAGTGCCAATAGGACAAGCACCCCCTGTAGGACTGTGGGTTTTGGTAACTGCGGCCGCCTCGCGGCCTTGAAACTTTTTTTTACATGGGTACCTTCTGCTACCCATCCGGGTTCCAGTACCGTCAGCTGGTTCTCGGCAGTGCCTTTGGCTTAGGTGCCTCCTTCTCAGTATCCAAGTTCCACCAACGTCTGCTGGTCCTTGGTAGTGCTCTCTGGCACAGGTACCTCCTGCTTAGTAACCGAGTTCCAGTACCGTCAGCTGGTCTTCGGTAGTTCCATTGGCTCTTGTACCTTCTGCTACCCATCCGGGTTCCAGTACCGTCAGCTGGTTCTCGGCAGTTTCTTTGGCATGGGTACTCACTCCTTCCCAGCCTGGTTCCAGCACGCCAGCTGTTTCTGGGTAGTGTCAACGTCACTTTGCCTCCAATGCGTTGTCCTGTCGTGTTGCGGTCGGGTTAGCCGACTCTATGGTGCCTGCAGTTTAGGTGACTCCTATGTGGGCTGCGGGATCTGGCAATGAAGGCTGGTTCCATAGTGCCAATAGGACAAGCACCCCCTGTAGGACTGTGGGCTTTGGTAACTGCGGCCGCCTCGCGGCCTTGAAACTTTTTTTTACATGGGTACCTTCTGCTACCCATCCGGGTTCCAGTACCGTCAGCTGGTTCTCGGCAGTGCCTTTGGCTTAGGTGCCTCCTTCTCAGTATCCAAGTTCCACCAACGTCTGCTGGTCCTTGGTAGTGCTTTCTGGCACAGGTAACTCCTGCTTAGTAACCGAGTTCCAGTACCGTCAGCTGGTCTTCGGTACTTCCATTGGCTCTTGTACCTTCTGCTACCCATCCGGGTTCCAGTACCGTCAGCTAGTTCTCGGCAGTGTCTTTGGCACGGGTACTCCCTCCTGCCCAGCCTGGTTCCAGCACGGAAGCTGTTTCCGGGTAGTGTCAACGTCACTTTGCCTCCAATGCGTTGTCCTGTCGTGTTGCGGTCGGGTTAGCCGACTCTATGGTGCCTGCAGTTTAGGTGACTCCTATGTGGGCTGCGGGATCTGGCAATGAAGGCTGGTTCCATAGTGCCAATAGGACAAGCACCCCCTGTAGGACTGTGGGTTTTGGTAACTGCGGCCGGCTCGCAGCCTTGAAACTTTTTTTTAGATGGGTACCTTCTGCTACCCATCCGGGTTCCAGTACCGTCAGCTGGTTCTCGGCAGTGCCTTTGGCTTAGGTGCCTCCTTCTCGGTATCCAAGTTCCACCAACGTCTGCTGGTCCTTGGTAGTGCTTTCTGGCACAGGCTCCTCCTGCTTAGTAACCGAGTTCCAGTACCATCAGCTGGTCCTCGGTAGTTCCATTGGCTCTTGTACCTTCTGCTACCCATCCGGGTTCCAGTACCGTCAGCTGGTCCTCGGTAGTTCCTCAGCCTTCTTGTACCTTCTGCTACATTTCCAAGTTCAAGCTTTTTGAAATGGTTCTTGGTAATCACTCTGGATCTCCCTGACGAGGACCCTGAAGACGAGGACCCTGAAGACCTCCCCGAAGAAGACGAGGACCCCGAAGAGGAGGACCCTGAAGACGAGGACCCTGAAGACCAACCCGAAGAAGACGAGGACCCTGAAGACAAGGACCCTGAAGACCAAGTCGAAGAAGACGAGGACCCCGAAGACGAGGACCCTGAAGACGAGGACCCTGAAGACCAACCCGAAGAAGACGAGGACCCTGAAGACGAGGACCCTGAAGACGAGGACCCTGAAGACCAACCCGAAGAAGACGAGGACCCCGAAGACGACGACTCTGAAGACGAGGACCCTGAAGACCAACCCGAAGAAGACGAGGACCCTGAAGACAAGGACCCTGAAGACCAATTCGAAGAAGACGAGGACCCCGAAGACGAGGACCCTGAAGACGAGGACCCTGAAGACCAACCCGAAGAAGACGAGGACCCTGAAGACGAGGACCCTGAAGACGAGGACCCTGAAGACCAACCCGAAGAAGACGAGGACCCCGAAGACGACGACTCTGAAGACGAGGACCATGAAGACCACCCCGAAGAAGACGAGGACCCTGAAGATGACGACCCTGAAGAAGAGGACCCCGAAGACGACGACCCTGAAGACCACCCCGAAGAAGACCAAGAAGATGACCCTGAAGAAGTTGACCAAGAGGACAAAGAAGAGAAGACAACCACCAAGATACAGAAGAACAAGAGACAGAAAACCAAGAAGCAGAAGTACAAGAAGCTGCAGAACAAAAAGCGGAAGAACATTAAGCATAAGACTAAAAATCAGAGCAAAAGATAATATCTAAATTATAAGCAGAAGATGACTAAGCAGTGTATGGGGGTGAGTCCGTTCCTCCTCGTGGTGCCCCTGGAAAAGACCTGCTGCTGCAGGCCAAACTGAACGCAGACAAATCCTGTTGTAAATCTTTTGTGACGGGCAGAACGAAAGGTGTAATGTTCAAACTTTTATAGATAACAACTACAGGAATGCCTGTCACAAATAAGAATATGATGAAGAAGAAGAATATGAAGAAGTAGAATATGAAGAAGAATAATAGTTGAATAAGAAGAATATGAAGAATGTAAAAAAAAGAATAATACGAAGAAGGTGAAGAAGAAGAAGATGAAGAAGGTGAAGAAGAAGTTGATGAAAAAGATGCTGATGCTGAGGATGATGAAGGAAAAAGTGTGGGAGAAGTAAAAAGAAGGTGAAGAGCATGGAAGTAGTGAAACATAAATATCTGACAAAATATAAAAATACTTAACATAGTCAATATTTCCGTAACTCAGACCGTCTTAAAAAAAATATTAATTCCTGCTATTCCATTTGATTGGGCTAAACCTCTATGCCTTTATTGTCTCCCCCACCTCCCCCAATACAGTCTACATTATTCTTAGTTGTTTTCCTTCATGTAGAATTAACCTACAAGGAAAGAAAGGGTTTATTTTCATTCCCATATTTCTGTCCCATTGACTTGCATTGGTTTCCGGTATCGGAATCGGCGATATCCGATACTTTTTGGGTATCGGTCCGATCCAATCCGATCCGATATTTCCCGATATCAGAAGGTATCGCTCAACACTACTAATGATGCCTCTGAAAGAGTCAAATTGACATGCCCATTCCCCTTAGTATCGTCATCTGATGAAGAAGTATATTCTACATGAACTCCATCTGAGCTATGAAAAGATCCAATTGAAGGCTGGGGTGATGATGTCCCTATCGAATAACCACCTTTATCAGAGTCCTCTGAGTTATATTCATTGTTATAGTCAGCATTGTGATCTATATACAGTACAGACCAAAAGTTTGGACACACCTTCTCATTTAAAGATTTTTCTGTATTTTCATGACTTTGAAAATTGTACATTCACACTGAAGGCATCAAAACTATGAATTAACACATGTGGAATTATATACTTAACAAAAAAGTGTGAAACAGCTGAAAATATGTCATATATTCTAGGTTCTTCAAAGTAGCCACCTTTTGCTTTGATGACTGCTTTGCACACTCTTGGCATTCTCTTGATGAGCTTCAAGAGGTAGTCACCGGAAATGGTTTTCACTTCACAGGTGTGCCCTGTCAGGTTTAATAAGTGGGATTTCTTGCCTTATAAATGGGGTTGGGACCATCAGTTGTGTTGTGCAGAAGTCTGGTGGATACACAGCTGATAGTCCTACTAAATAGACTGTTAGAATTTGTATTATGGCAAGAAAAAAGCAGCTAAGTAAAGAAAAATGAGTGGCCATCATTACTTTAAGAAATGAAGGTCAGTCAGTCTGAAAAATTGGGAAAACTTTGAAAGTGTCCCCAAGTGCAGTCGCAAAAACCATTAAGGGCTACAAAGAAACTGGCTCACATGAGGACCGCCCCAGAAAAAGGAAGACCAAGAGTCACCTCTGCTTCTGAGGATAAGTTGATCCGAGTCACCAGCCTCAGAAATCGCAGGTTAACAGCAGCTCAGATTAGAGACCAGGTCAATGCCACACAGAGTTCTAGCAGCAGACACATCTCTTCAACAACTGTTAAGAGGAGACTTTGTGCAGCAGGCCTTCATGGTAAAATAGCTGCTAGGAAACCACTGCTAAGGACAGGCAACAAGCAGAAGAGACTTGTTTGGGCTAAAGAACACAAGGAATGGACATTAGACCAGTGGAAATCTGTGCTTTGGTCTGATGAGTCCAAATTTGAGATCTTTGGTTCCAACCACCGTGTCTTTGTGCGACGCAGAAAAGGTGAACAGATGGATTCTACATGCCTGGTTCCCACCGTGAAGCATGGAGGAGGAGGTGTGATGGGGTGATACGCCAGATGACCTGGCCTCCACAGTCACCAGACCAGAACCCAATCGAGATGGTTTGGGGTGAGCTGTAGGCAAAAGGGCCAACAAGTGCTAAGCATCTCTGGGAACTCCTTCAAGATTGTTGGAAGACCATTTCTGGTGACTACCTCTTGAAGCTCATCAAGAGAATGCCAAGAGTGTGCAAAGCAGTCATCAAAGCAAAAGGTGGCTACTTTGAAGAACCTAGAATATAAGACATATTTTCAGTTGTTTCACACTTTTTTGTTAAGTATATAATTCCACATGTGTTAATTCATAGTTTTGATGGCTTCAGTGTGAATGTACAATTTTCATAGTTATGAAAATACAGAAAAATCTTTAAATGAGAAGGTGTGTCCAAACTTTTGGTCTGTACTGTATATTGAGTCTGAAAGTTCTACTCCCTCACAAATAACATAGTAACATAGTAACATAGTTTGTAAAGCCGAATAAAGACTTGCGTCCATCAAGTTCGACCTGTTAGTTCTGTAATTGCTAAAGTTGATCCAGAGGAGGGCAAAAACCCCAAATGATTTAGCCAATCTTCACCTGAGGAAAAATTCCCTCCCGACTCTGAAACCAGCAGTCAGAATAAATCCCTGTATCAACCTACTATTTTATTTTATTTTTAACTATATGCTAAAATTTGCCTGGTATCTAGAAATGCATCCAGTCCCCGCTTGAACTGGTGTAGTGAATCTGACATTACCGTCTCCTCACTCAGTGAATTCCATATTCTCACTGCTCTTACCGTAAAGAACCCCTTCCTATGCTGAAACCTTTTCTCTTCCAGTCTTAGTGAATGCCCTCTTGTTACCGTAATATCCCTCCTTTTGAACAAATCCCGGGCAAGATCTCTATACTGTCCCCTAACATATTTGTACACATTTATTATGTCCCCCCTCAACCTTCTCTTTTCCAGGCTGAATAGTCCTAGTTTTGCCAACCTCTCTGGGTATTGCAGTCCCTCCATTCCCTTTATTAATTTTGTTGCCCTCCTTTGTACCTTTTCAAGCTCATTTATATCCTTTCTATATATTGGGGCCCATAACTGAGCACAGTATTCCAAGTGTGGTCTGACCAGTGCTTTGACCACACTAACAACCCCTAACAACCCCATTAATATTAATTTCTTCCAAATTTTGTATGCCATTATCAGCATATACATCGCTACTCTCATCTCCCCGCATTGTCTCCATGGCTGCCAAGTCCACACTCCTCCGCTCTCTCTCAGTGCCATTGGGTCTGAAGGCTGTCGGCATCAGCGCAACCTCAGCCACCCCCACTGCAGCGCACGGCAGTCTGCACTCGCTTCTTTGGAGATGACAAGTCCGGCTCAGCTCCAATGGATCTCACATGGTACCTCCCACCATTAAGCACATGGCAGGAGTCCCCCAAAGACCCCTCTCCATCCCTCCGCTCCTCCGCCATGACAGCACTCCTGTCAGTGAAAACCGAAGGAACAGACACCGCAGGCATATGGACGGTCGCGGCCATCTTCCGGCTGATAGGCATTGCTAGGATACTGCTCCTCTCACCATTCCTCATATTCCTCTGGGTTGTCGGGTTTTTAGCCTTAATCTTCATTTCCTTCTGGTCATAACAAGCAGGGGAGGCAGCGACATTTGAAGTACGAGGTACCACCGATTTCTTCTGATATTCTACAGACTTCAAGGCGCAGCTCCTCACATCGGACCACAGAGTCTTCAAGGAAATTGGGTCAGTTTTCACAGATTGTCTTATCTTTTGTATTAGAGTATTCTCTTGGAAAGGAAATGTCCTCTTGGCAGAGTAAGATGAAGATCTTTGTTTAAATGGAGCTGACGGCTCTGTGCCGGTACTTTTACATGTAGCTTTAAGCTTACTCCGCTCCGCAGCTTTTGCAGCATTAATAACTCTGACTGCATATGATCTTCTCCTCTGAGCTTCTCCTGGCATGATCCCAGAGTGATCCAAAACCCAAAAAAATAAAATGAGTCCCCTTTTGAGTCTTCTGGAGTTACTATAACCTAGGGTTAAACGGAGCTCTGCAGAAACACAGCCGCTCTCGTTCCCCAGCAAACCACGCCCCCTATATATATATATATATGTTCTACGATACTTTGTATTCTACTGTATTACTTTGTCAAAAATAAGTTTAGTGTATGGCTTTATCTATATACTTGCTATGTTTTATGTTTAGTTCCTAAATAAAAAATTAGAAAAAAAAAGCCTAGATTAATGGGAAAATAATTAATTTAATAGGAATAATATACTTATTTGATTTGAACAATATCAAAAACATTCTAGAAATTATTTAATATACAATAATGGAAAAAGAAATCTACATGCAGACCAATCATTACCCCATTGGACAACCATGTCCAAATATATCCACAGCCAAAGTTTAAAGGCAGGGTCTGCAAAAAATAGTAGAGATAAATTAGATATTCTGCTTCAATAAAAAGCATTAACCTGGCTCAGTGGTGATTTGTGTTAGTTGATAAGGAGCATAGTCTACACTCAGTCTGCCCATTCATCACCTATAGAAAGTTTTTTGTGATACATGGCAAAAAATGAACATGCATGGGTGGACCTGTTAGATCAACTATTACCTCTATGTTCTATTAATGTGATTATATTAATCACCAGATTTCAGGATACAATCTGCATACATTATGAAATAAATCTCTTGTGTAAAGACCAAGTCTCTTGGCCGTGATAGCCACGTTATCAGATACTGGGGTTGTCATATCGGGAGGGGGAGGGGTTTGGTCAAAATGGACCTTGAGTCTAAGGGAGCGGTAGAAGCGCTGTAATTCCATGTCCAACTTGAAGGTATTATACCTCAATGTTGGACAGAAAGAGAGTCCTTTTTGTAGGACCGATAGTTGGGCCATGTTTAAAGTCTTAGAGGAAATATTTACCACCAGGTTGGGCGCGTCTGAGACCTCGTTACCCTGTACGAGTCCGTTGTGTCTCCAGTGTTGGCCTCCCCTCCTGGTTTTCTTCCTTGGCGGTACCTCCGCTGTTGACCTAAAAAATGAGAGGGATTAGTAAAGCGGGTTCTCCTTTCTGACTCTGAGCCGGAGGATGAGGCGTCTGAAGGGGGTTGATTAAATCTGGATGGATTATTCCCTGATGTGCGTCGTTCTTGCCAGCGGTAGACCCTGTTGGCCTCGTAGTCCTCTGTGTCTCGATGGAACTTGGCCCTTTTCCTGGCCTCGGTGTCCCTCTTATGTTGGTCAAGATTCACTTGGATCTTGGTTTTCAGGTCCGTCCACTCTTCGGGTTTCAGGGAAGTGGCCAGCTGTGCTTCTGTGTTGGTGATAAGCTCCTTGGTGGATATGATAGCTTTGTGCAGGAAATCGACCGTCAGCACCATAAGGTCGAAAGAGCATTTGTTCAGGATCTGTTCAAATTTGTCATTGTATTCTGGAAGTTCGGAGAACAACGTGGGTCTGAGTGGCACCCTCAGGCCCCTTGGAATCCTTTGTGTTTCAGGTATTCGGTTAGAGTCGTGCAATGGAGTTCAAGGTTGATCAGATGGCGACGATCCTTCTCCAGATTCCGTCCTCTTGTTTCGCCCGCTGGAATCCTTAGGAAATCACTGGACATGCAAGTGCGAGCCAAAATGGAATTGGTTTCCTCCACATTGTAAGAAAAAGTGGATGAGGACATGTCCCCAAGGGGTGCAAATGGACCGGTACAGGTAGTGAAAATAAATATCACTGCACTCCCTTTGTAGGTGCTCGAGCAGGGGCCGAACCCTTTAGTACACAGTTCAAGAAACCTCGGCACTCAAAACGTCCTTTATATGTGAAAATTTATTTTAGCATGATAAACACACAGCAATATTACAACAAAACGTTTCGGTCATGATGACCTTCTTCAGTTGGCTGTAGAAGATAAAGAACAATATAAAATCTTGTCGAGAAATATAATTCATTACAAACAATAATAATAAAGACAAAAAAAGCTTACAAAAATGATAGTAGTAATCTTGAATACAATGGGTGATTAGAGAAAAAAATAGTGCCCAGAGGGCATATTCGATAAATGAACACAGTAATATGATAATAAAAGGAAGAAAAAAGGAAGAAACAAAGGGAAAAAAAGGGCGAAAATTTTTTTTTAATAAAAAGTGTGTGAGACCACGAGAAAGAGCAAGTAAATATGATATCACTGGTACTGTGAAAGGTGAATATCAAAAGAGAGTGAATATTGTACACAGGATAGGGAGGACAGGATAAAAAAAGGGGAGGAAAGAAACACAGAGGAGGGATGAGGCGAAAAGAATGGGAAAAAAAGGAAAAAGCGAGCAGCTATACAGGAATATGTGGAGGAAATACTAGAGGAGACACAGTGGAGAGTATAAACATACCAAATAGAACTGCTGGTGTAGGTAGAGGGATAGGGTCCCAAACGGGCTGCCTGTGGATGAGGGGATAGGATGAGGCAAATAAGTATATAGGGCGACATAGATTATGACCAGCATATCCAGTAGTGGTGGGAAGGTTACCTTAGAGGAGCGTGCGTTGGCTCCAGTTGCGCATCGCGGTGTCCACCGCTCGATGTGAGACCAGAGTGATAGAGGGGGCGTATATAGGGGGAGAGGCTGATGAGTGAGCCAATGGAAGCGCAGGTACAAAAACAGGTGACCGCGCGAGACCGGAAGTGGCATTTCAGATTTCAGGATACAATCTGCATACATTATGAAATAAATCTCTTAGATCTGATGATTCTAGTATACTTTGAAAATCCATATCAGAACGGCTGCATAATCATGTTTGAATGTTTTCCTGCCTGTTATTAAAATGAACATTGTGAATCCAACTAGAACTGGGCTTATAAAATGTTCACTGTTATATCAAGATTATACAGCCATTTTGATATGGATTTTCCCAATAAGCAAAACAGCCTCATCAGGTTTAAGAGACCTGTTTTAATAATTACCTATAACAGTTACGATTTAGATTTTAACCCCTATGCTGACTGGTAGATCCATAATTCACCTTTCTGATTGTCTGAGCTTTGGCCACTTATGCACAAAGAAAGTTTTCTGCAATAAAAAAATCTTCAACAAGGTATAATTGTTCAAAGGATAGCTTTATAATTGATTTAAAGATGCAAGAGTAAATAAATTCACATGTAATGGGTAAATTAAAGTATACTATTTACGCAGCGCCAATTCTAGCTTTCCAGGCGAAAATTGAAATGATGTTCTTCCCAGTAGTGCAATATAAACCTGCAGTGAATAAGCGTAATTCTGTCATTGTTGTTTGGGTTTTTCTTTTAACGTATTAATTGTATGGTAAAAGTGATCTGTGAACATGTTTCTCCAGGTGTGTGCAAATACCGACAGCGATGCCGAACTTTCTTAGATGTAAAAAAAAAAGTAAAAAATATTTGTGTTTTGATGCCATTTTTTGAGATCTGTAAAAATTGTATTATTTCGTCCATGGAGCTGTGTCAGGACTTTTTTGCATGGTGATCTGACTTTATATTTTGTAATTGGAATATATGACGTTTTGCTGCATTTTTTCAGGAGGTAAGGTGACAAAAAAAACAGTTCTGGCATTTAATTTTTTTTTCTTACCGTCTGGGTTAATTAGTTTTATATTTTGATAAACCAAACTTTTATGAATGCGGCCATACTAAATATTTTTAATTTCTTTATCTTCAACAAGGGAATACACCATCAGAATATCCATCAAAACATGAATACAGCACCAGAACCATCCACAGTCACAGTCACATGTCAGTCAGCTCAGTGGATCTGCCAGTATAGACGGAATGCTGTGCTCATAGCTGCTAAGCATACTGATTGGCTGAGGCGCTGTCGACATGACATCAGCGTTGCAGCCAATGCCAATCACTGATGCTGGAGACTCAGCGCTGGACCTGGGGATGGTGGATTAAGAGCGGTTTGTGTTTTTGTAAGAATTTTCTAAAAGGGGATATACCTTTTAATATTGAGAATAATTGCACTCAAATTAGCACTCACCATATAAATTTGTATTGCATAAACCTACAACACCTTGTAAGTCTTTAATAATGGTAAGGAGATCTTGGGAGTTCTGGGAGCCATCAGCAGACTCTGAACCCTACAGGAACCACAGTACTGATGAGTAGTGATGGGCGAGCACTAAAATGCTCGGGTGCTCGTTGCTCGTGTCGAGCACATTGGAATACTCGGGTGCTCAACCCGAGCAACGAGCCCAATGTAAGTCTATGGGAAACTCGAGCATCTTTCAGATGGCTCCCCCCAGCGGTCTGCAGAGGGCCTAAAAATTCCCGAAATCGATGGGAACAGTGGTCAAATGGCATGGGAACAGCATGCGGAAGACCCCTGGAAGCATTTCTGACTCCCAGGTCACTGCTGTCAACAATGTTGTCAGAGTTATTACGCCACTTTTACGGACTCACAATAAAACATACAAAAACAAAACTAAAATGGATTTTCCTGGGAAATATGTTAAGGAACATCCTTTCCAGGGTAATGACTTGTATATAAGGCAAAATAAATAACCAAAAACAAAAATACTCCTCCCCACCTTGGGCTATGTTCACACGTAGCGTTTTTGATGTGTTTTGGCACTTTTGCATTGCTTTCAATCATGACAAATGCATTCACCGGGAAATGTCATTTTAACATTTATTTTATTTGGCCATGTGGTGTGTGAGACATGATCAGACACATCCTGTTTCATTTATGAAGGAGGAACTCTGAAAGTCACAAAGCCTATTTTTATAGGGTCATCAGGCGGCCTTTACTATTCTTAAAGGGCCAGCAGTCGGCCCTCACTAATCTTAGAGAGCCATCAGCCGGTAGGCTTTGTTGTTCCCATTACTAAAGAGTGGGTCTCCTATACTGTTATTGCGTATGTGTGGAACCCCAGGGGTCTGGTTACCACAGTAATAGCAATATTACGTCTGTGAGCAGGTGGGAGGTCTCCTGGTCAGGAATCCTAAGCATGCCGAACCTCCTGCCCAGTCCTGGGAGGGGAAGAACTTCCCCTATATAAACTGGGGCTGAGGTGGGGTTAGAAAAGAACACAGACAGAGACAGAGACACAGTCTGGTCTGGTGTGGAGCAGTTGCAGGGAAAGTGAGAACAGGAGCTCTGTGGGAGCAGTGATAAAAGGAGTCCGGGACTGGAAGCTGTAGAGCTCGTCCGGACTGAAGAGATCCCACCGGACACGGAGTCCGAGGCTGTGGGGACTGTTCCATACCCAGCAGCAGAAACCGACCGGCAGGGGATTTCAGGTCCTCTGGCCAAGAAACCCGAAGGCACGGTCACACGCAAGGGACCAGCACCGCCGTCGTGGAGCGGAGGCTACCAGAAGGCCCCGAGTCACCGGCCATACGGGTGAGCACCACACGGTACACTCAGGGACGTGGGCTACTTTTACCCGCTTCTAGCAAGGTAGCCAAGAAGAGTACAGTTAGTTGGGGAGGCCTACAACTCCGCCTGGCCAGGGGAGATCCTGTCTGCTCACGGACTGACCAGATCCCGACCGCTAGCCAGTACTCCCGGGAGGGTCTATCTTTGTCACCAGTAAAGACCCTGAACTACATCGCACCGTCTCTGAGTGGTTCCTGGTGCCTGCGAGCAATTCCACTATCCCCATCATCCACACTAGCTGCCCTGAGGCCATACCCCTCCCGTTGGGGGTTATACTATCCACGCTGCACAACCGTACCACCGGCCTCAGCGGTCTGCCCTGCAGCGGCGGTTTCATAACCGCATTCAACGGGTGGCGTAGTCGAACAATATAACATCTGTCACTAAAGACATCGCCACTTAGCTTGACACCCTGGGCACGGACCGGGTCACCGCCACGAGGACTACTACCCCTATCTGATCCGGCTCCGGGTATTCCCCGCGTGCGCAACGCTACACAACATAGCCCAGGGGGCGCGTCAAATTTTGGCGTAGTCGGCAGGATCTCGTGCCCGCAACCACCGGGTACTGCGTGCCTGAAAAAGACTGTTAAACTTACCTGTGGTGAAGATTCCCGCCATCCGAGGCCATCTTTTGCCTTCTTCCCGCCATCCGTGGAGTTTTCCCGCCATCCGACGCCATCTTTTGCCTTCTTCCCGCCATCCGTGGAGTCTTCCCGCCATTGGACGCCATCTTGAGGACGCCGCGCGGGAAGAAGAGGGGCGTGGACTCCGAAAGCGCGCGAGAACTGAAGCCCCGCCTCACGTCCGGACGTTGCGTAAGGTCCTGGAAGGAGCCCAGCAGACGCCGACGTCACAGGAGCGCGACGGAAGGTCCTCAACCCTGACGATCCACTGCGGAGCCGCGGCCTACGGAAGAGGATCATCGCAAGGTAGGCCACGGTCCACTAGGGGGGAGGAGGATGTCGGATACGGAGGAGAGCTTCACTGCCACAGCCACCGCCAGCACCACCGCTGCTGCGGTCATGCCTTTCACCATGCCCTACATCCCAGGGGCAGCCTGGCTACCCCAGTACTCAGGGGAGTCACATACCCTAAATGACTTCAGAGAAAGGCTGGATAGCCTCTTCCAGGTGTACCCCCTCACAGAAGAGCAAAAAGTGAGCATCCTGGTGGCTCAATTAACAGGGGCAGCCAAAAGGGAGGTAAAGTCCTGGCCACTTGGGAGGAGGAGGACTGTCGCAGAGATACTAGCCCGGCTGAAGGACACCTTTGATACCCGTACCTCAGCCGAGATCAAGCTTAGATTCTACGGGTGCAAGCAGCGAGCACATGAGAATATAAGGGACTATGCACTAAACCTACAAGAGGCCCTGAGAGCCGTTAAGCAGGCCGACCCTGACGGCGTGGGAAACGAAGACAAGCTGTTGACTGAACAATTTATAGAGGGTCTACATTGCAATGCCCACCGAACCCAGTTGCGAGCAATGGCCTTACAGAACCCTCATCTGGACTTTGCACAGTTCAAGGACAGAGCCATCCGGGTGCTCCGAGAACCGGCACCAGGTGGCGCTGTGACCCACAAACGCCCTGCTACCATTTACCACCAGGAGACGGCGCCCTTGTCGGCAGGGCCTGTGGGAGCTGATGCGCAGGCTTTAAACAATGACCCGGCTACAGACCTGCACCATCAGGTCCAAGAGCTAACTAAAAGCGTTGCCGCGCTAACCCGAACTGTGCAGTCTTTACAGGTTTCTACTCCAGGGAAGATCCAGCTGGCATCCGGACCGGAGGATATCCCGTGGCGCCGACCAAGGAGGACCCCACCGGCCAGAGGAAGACCCAGCGACCGATACAATGAGGACGGACAACCCATCTGCCGCCGCTGCAATCAACCCGGACATATGGCAAGGTACTGTCCTTTAAAACCGGCACAACCTGGGGTAGAGGGCCAACCCCTAGGAATAAGATCACCAGGCCCATCGAACTGGCGTGACAAATACGTGGGAGGACGTCCAGTCTTGCCTGTAGTACTGGATGGCATTCCTATGAGTGCCCTACTTGACACCGGGTCACAGGTCACCACCATCCCGTACGTGCTCTTCAAGCAGTACTGGAATGACTCGGATATAACCCGCTACCCAGACGACGACTTGAGTATCATCGCCAGCAATGGTCAGCCCGTGCCACAGATTGGATTTAAAGAGATGACCATTAAAATCGGTAAAGTCGAACTGGCAGCACAGGGACTGATCATTGTGGACATTGACAAGCGCGAGAGTCACCCAAAGATAACTCTAGGAACTAATGTGATTGAAAATTGTCTTGCAGAGGTGATTCTTATTTTACAGCAGGTTGCCAAGAACGCCAGCTCCGGCCAGCAGCGAGTGCTCCAAAAAGAGATCCGGGCACTGATGCGACGGCAACAGGTGGAACTCTCCGGTGGTGAGATTGGTAGCGTGAGAATGTGTGACCCTTTCCCTATTGCCATGCCCCCGAAAAGTGAAATGATGATTTGGTGCCAGGCAGCTATTGGTCTGAGAGGTAGAGATTACCAGGCAATGGTAGAACCCGTCTACTCAGATAGTAGGCCCACCATTTTGACGGCACGGGGGGTGGTTGATGTACGCCATGGGAGGGTGCCCGTTCGCATAATAAATATCGGGAAGAGGGAAGTGTACCTGCCCCGGTATGCTACGCTAGCCAAATTGTATACCATCAACCAAAATTCTGTACAGTCCGTGGAACCCTTGCCTCCATCTCATTCAGAGGAAGGTAACGGCTCTAAGCAACAAATGGAGGACTGGTGTCAGCAACTGCATTTGGGCACTGACTCCACTCCCTCACACCAGAAACAGGGAGTCTATCGGGTGGTTCGAGAGTACGAGAGAGTGTTTAGTAAACACCCGCTAGACTTCGGGCGAGTAAAGGGGATAGAACACCACATCCCCACGGGAGACCATCCTCCCATAAAGGAGAGATACCGACCCGTACCCCCTGCACACTACCAACACGCCAAGGGGATGCTTAGAGACATGAAGGAGGCTGGGGTAATCAGGGATAGCTGTAGCCCCTGGGCAGCTCCACTAGTCTTGGTTAAAAAGAAAGACAACACCATGAGAATGTGTGTAGATTACCGGAAAATCAACCGTATCACACACAAAGATGCGTACCCCTTACCAAGGATAGAGGAGTCTTTGGCTGCTTTAAAATCTGCTAACTTCTTCTCCACTTTGGATCTCACTAGCGGGTACTGGCAGGTTCCTGTAGCAGAGGCGGACCGGGAGAAGACCGCATTCACCACCCCGATGGGACTTAGCGAGTTTACCTGCATGCCGTTCGGACTCTGCAACGCACCAGGAACTTTCCAACGATTGATGGAATGCTGTCTGGGACACCGGAACTTTGAGACGGTCCTGCTGTACCTGGACGATGTTATAGTTTATTCCAAAACCTACGAGGACCACCTGAAACACCTGGCGGAAGTGTTTGAAGCCCTGGCAAACTACGGTCTGAAGGTGAAACCGTCGAAGTGTCACCTGCTAAAACCAAAGGTGCAGTACTTGGGACACGTGGTGAGTGCTGACGGAGTGGCTCCCGACCCTGATAAGATCACCGCGATTAAGGAATGGCCAAGACCCTCCAGCGTAAAGGAAGTGCGGCAGTTCCTCGGGTTGGTAGGCTACTACCGAAGATTCATTCCCGGTTTCACCAAAAAGGCAGCTCCTATGCAGGACCTCCTGATAGGCCAGTCCAGGAAGGCCAAGAACCAGAAGCCGCCCTTCAGATGGGAGAAGCTGGAAGAAGAGTCCTTCCGCCAGCTGAAGATGGCCCTCACGGGGGATGAAATCCTGGCGTATCCTGATTACAGCCAGCCCTTTATCCTCTACATCGACGCAAGTAACATCGGGCTAGGAGCCGTACTGTCCCAGATCCAGCAGGGGAGAGAACGGGTAATTGCTTACGCCAGCCGAAAACTGCGACCCACCGAAAGAAACCCTGAGAATTACAGCTCATTTAAGCTAGAGTTCCTGGCAGTGGTGTGGGCAGTCACCGAACGCTTTAAGCACTACCTCGCCTCTTCGCGGTTCACCGTGTACACGGATAACAACCCGTTGACACACCTGGACACTGCAAGACTCGGTGCCCTGGAGCAGAGATGGATGGCCCGCCTGTCCAACTATGAGTTCACGATCAAATACCGGGCAGGACGCTCCAATACCAACGCGGATGCCTTGTCCAGAATGCCAAACCTACCGGACGTAGGGGAAGATCCAGAGGAACTGGAAGAAGTTGAACTCCCCGCGTTTCACCGTCATGGGACTACCCAGTATTCCCACCGTGTAAGGGGTAAGCAATCCACTACGTTCAACCCCTTACCTCATTACAACTGGGCGGAAACGCAAGACAGTGACCCCGCCGTCCGACGGGTGAAGGAGATGCTGACTCAGCCAGATGCCCGCCTTGACCCAGACGCTCCGGAGTAGACCAAGCAACTGTGGGCTGAGAAGAGTCGACTGTTCCTTTACAAGGGGAAGTTGTGCCGCAGAATGGTTAACTCCCGGACGCATGAACTGATCTGGCAAGTAGTGGTGCCAAGAAGAGACGCGGCTATGGTACTGGAGGCATACCACGACGGAGCTGGGCACTTCGGATGGAAGAAGCTGGAGTTCCTGCTGCGCGGGCGGTTCCACTGGGTAGGCATGAGAGGAACCATCGAGAGGTGGTGCAGAGACTGTGGTCCATGCAACCTAAGAAGGAAGGACCGTGCCAGCCAGAAGACCCCCCTGCAGTCCATCGTCACCAGGCAGCCGTTGGAACTGGTAGCCTTGGACCATGTAAAACTGACCCCCAGCAGAAGTGGCTACGTCTATGCGTTAACCATCGTGGATCACTACTCCCGGTTCTTGGTTGTAGTCCCCGTCAAGGACTTAACGGCTCAAACAGCAGCTAGAGCCTTCCAGCAGCACTTCTGCCATCCACACGGATACCCAGAGCAGGTGCTGACGAACCAAGGACCTGCCTTTGAAGCAGAAGTCTTCCAGGAGTTCTGCACTCTGTATGGCTGCCGGAAGATAAGAACAACACCCTATCATCCGCAAACCAATGGACTCTGCGAGAAGATGAACCAGGTGGTGATAGACCTTCTGAAAACATTGCCCCTGGAAGAACGCAGTCTGTGGCCTGAGAAACTGCCTGATCTGGTGGACCTATACAACCACATCCCTGTAGGTTCTACCAACTGTACCCCGGCTTACCTAATGAGAGCAAGACCTGGTAAGCTGCCTGTTGATCTGGATATGGGAGTCCTGACACCCGAGGACACTTCACCAGAAGCAGACTGGGACACAGAGAGGCAGCAGCAGTACCGGAAAGTACAGGAGAGCGTTGAGCGAAGTCTCCGTCAAGCAAGAGAAAGACAGGAGAAGACTTACAACCAGTATGCTCCCGCTGTTCCCCTGGTACCTGGAGAGCAGGTCTTGAAGAGGAAAAGACGGCTCCACAAGTTGGACGACCAGTGGGAAAAGGACCCGTACACCATACTGCCATCAAGCCATGAAAACCCGAAAGTCTGCACAATCAGTAAGGATGGAGGAGAAACCACAGCCATTGTCTCCCGAGATCACCTGAAGAAGTGTCCCGAGCAGCTACGAAACCCTGAAGAAGATCAAGAAAACCCTCGACCCGCAGAGGAAAGGGAAGAGATGGTCAGTACTGTACTCGGAGACTTCCCTCGGTCTTGGACACAAGTAAATGGCGCTGTTGTAGTACCCGTCCTCACCTTCCTCCAGCCAGCATCCCAAGTGCCTACGGAAAAACAGGTAGAGCTGGAAGAGCAGCCGGTCCAGGAGGCAGAAGACCCCACACAAGCAGACCAGGAGAATCGACCCTCTGCTTATAGTGAGCCTGCCGTGCCCCTAGTGAGCCAAAGAGTCCGTAGACAGCTGCCCAGCTTACCTTTAACAGCTCCTACACCCTGTAGTACAGGACCAGTTAGTGAGCTCCGTAGGTCCACTAGAGCCACTAGAGGCCAGTTGCCCGTACGTTGGAGGATCTAAAGTGTTTAGACTGTTTTATTAATATTTACCTGTTTACTGTTGCTTGTAAATAATTATGTTTTTCCAGTTATTTTATAGGTATCTTTTGTGGATTTACTAGAACTCTATTGTATATATGTTTGGAGCGTAACCCAGGAACGGACTAAAGACTGTTAAAGACTCGGGGCAGGACAGACCCCTACCTGGTTACAGCTCCCTGTTCTTTGGTGAAATGGACACCCTTTTGCTTCAAAAATTGCACCCGGTTGCGGACACGCCGTGACCACTTTAACATGTTTTTCCTTATTGTATTGTTCCTGTTTATACCCTGTTATGTTTTCAAAAATATGTTTAGTCCCGGAGTACTAAATTTTACTAGGGGGGAATGTGGAACCCCAGGGGTCTGGTTACCACAGTAATAGCAATATTACGTCTGTGAGCAGGTGGGAGGTCTCCTGGTCAGGAATCCTAAGCATGCCACACCTCCTGCCCAGTCCTGGGAGGGGAAGAACTTCCCCTATATAAACTGGGGCTGAGGTGGAGTTAGAAAAGAACACAGACAGAGACAGAGACACAGTCTGGTCTGGTGTGGAGCAGTTGCAGGGAAAGTGAGAACAGGAGCTCTGTGGGAGCAGTGATAAAAGGAGTCCGGGACTGGAAGCTGTAGAGCTCGTCCGGACTGAAGAGATCCCACCGGACACGGAGTCCGAGGCTGTGGGGACTGTTCCATACCCAGCAGCAGAAACCGACTGGCAGGGGATTTCAGGTCCTCTGGCCAAGAAACCCGAAGGCACGGTCACACGCAAGGGACCAGCACCGCCGTCGTGGAGCGGAGGCTACCAGAAGGCCCCGAGTCACCGGCCATACGGGTGAGCACCACACGGTACACTCAGGGATGTGGGCTACTTTTACCCGCTTCTAGCAAGGTAGCCAAGAAGAGTACAGTTAGTTGGGGAGGCCTACAACTCCGCCTGGCCAGGGGAGATCCTGTCTGCTCACGGACTGACCAGATCCCGACCGCTAGCCAGTACTCCCGGGAGGGTCTATCTTTGTCACCAGTAAAGACCCTGAACTACACCGCACCGTCTCTGAGTGGTTCCTGGTGCCTGCGAGCAATTCCACTATCCCCATCATCCACACTAGCTGCCCTGAGGCCATACCCCTCCCGTTGGGGGTTATACTATCCACGCTGCACAACCGTACCACCGGCCTCAGCGGTCTGCCCTGCAGCGGCGGTTTCATAACCGCATTCAACGGGTGGCGTAGTCGAACAATATAACATCTGTCACTAAAGACATCGCCACTTAGCTTGACACCCTGGGCACGGACCGGGTCACCGCCACGAGGACTACTACCCCTATCTGATCCGGCTCCGGGTATTCCCCGCGTGCGCAACGCTACACAACATGGCCCAGGGGGCGCGTCATATGCAGTGAGTGGCAGGGCTGCCCAAAATTTGGACGCACCCCAATACCCCTTTGAAGAGACTTAGAGGAGGGCCTCCTGAAAACAATGTTCCCATTATTAGGGAGTGGGTCTCCCATACTGTTTGCCTATGCAGTGAATGCAAGGGCTGCCAAAAATTTGGACCTACTCCAATTCCCCTTGGAAGAGACGTAGAGGAGGGCCTCCTGAAAACAATGTTCCCATTATTAGGAAGTAGGTCTCCCATTGTGTTTGCCTATGCAGTGAATGCAAGGGTTGCCAAAAATTGGGAGGCACTCCAATGCCCCTTGGAAGAGACGTGGAGGTCAGAGGGCCTCCTGAAAACATTGTTCCCACTTTTAGGTAGTGGGTTTCCCATTGTGTTTGCCTATGCAGTGAATGCAAGGGCTGCCAAAAATTGGGAGGCACTCCAATGCCCCTTGGAAGAGACGTAGAGGCAGTGGCGTACCGCCAATGGCGGCAGGCCACGCGACTGCTATGGAGCCCGTGAGCTGGGGAGGCCCCATAGCAGTCGCCTCCCTCCTGCACTCCCCGCTCAGCTGCTTAATTGCCACCGCCGCCCACCGGCACTGTCTTCAGGCATGGCCGCGCGCAGTGCGCTGTACGACTGTGTACTGTTCTAATGACATGGCAGGGGCAACACTGTGCCTTTAATTGTGCTTGTGTCGCCCCTGCCGTCATTACTAGCACACACAGCCGCACAGCGCACTGCTCGCGGCCATGCCTGAAAACAGTACCGGAGGGCAGCGGCGGCAATCAAGCAGCGGAGTGGGGGGTGCAGGAGGGGGGCCCCGATGAAGAAGGGGTCCTGATGAAGGGAGGCCCTGATGAAGGAAGGCCCCGAGAGGGGCCCTGATGAAGTCAGGCCCCGAAGGGGGCCCTGATGAAGGGAGGCCCCAAGGGGGGCCCTGATGAAGTGCCGTCAATTAAGCAGCGACGGTGGAGCAGGAGGGGGGCCCTGATGAAGTGCCGGCAATCAAACACCACTGGAGGTCCTCCCTGCGGCAATGCTGGGGAAGAAGTGTGGGCCCCAACGGCGAGTGGACCCCTCTGATGGTCCAGGGCCTGTGATGGCCATCAGACAAGGCGACGGTCCTGCACAGCTGGACCGGACACAGGCCAAGGGGCGGATGAGTGAGGCTTGTCGCCAGATTCCCCAATCCCCAAATTAAATATATTTCTAATGTGTCTTGTGTGTATGTCAGTGTGTATGACTGTATATATATATTTATGTCTGTTTTATGTGTTTTTAAGAATGTGTTCAAATATGTACATATGTCTGTATGTGTACTTATCTGTGTATCTGTTTGTGTATGGGCATATCTGTGTACCATGTGCATGTCTGCTTACCATGTGAGTGCATGTCTGCTTACCGTGTGCGTGCATGTCTGCGTACCGTGTGCGTGCATGTCTGCTTACCGTGTGCGTACATGTCTGCTTACCGTGTGCGTGCATGTCTGCTTACCGTGTGCGTGCATGTCTGCGTACCAAGTGCGTGCACGTCTGCGTACCAAATGCGTGCATGTCTGCGTACCGTGTGTGTGCATGTCTGCGTACTGTGTGTGTGTGCATGTCTGCGTACTGTGTGTGCGCATGTCTGCATACTGTGTGTGCATGTCTGCGTACTGTGTGTGTGCATGTCTGCATACTGTGTGTGTGTGCATGTCTGCTTACCGTGTGCGTGCACGTCTGCGTACCATATGCGTGCATGTCTGCGTACCGTGTGTGTGCATGTCTGCGTACTTTGTGTGCGTGCATGTCTGCGTACTGTGTGTGCGCATGTCTGCATACTGTGTGTGCATGTCTGCGTACTGTGTGTGTGCGCATGTCTGCGTACTGTGTGTGTGCGTGTGTCTGTGTAGTGTGTGTGCATGTCTGCGTACTGTGTGTGTGTGCGTGTCTGCGTACTGTGTGTGTGCATGTCTGCATACTGTGTGTGTGCATGTCTGTGTACTGCATGTGTGTGCGTGTCTGCGTACTGTGTGTGTGCGTGTCTGCGTACTGTGTATGTGTGTCTGTGTAATGTGTGTGTGTTTGCGTGTCTGCGTACTGTGTGTGTGTGCATGTCTGCATATATGAAGGATGAGGGGACAGCCTGGGCCCTGTGTACTATACCTATATTTCTCCGCCGTATCTGTGCATCATGAATGTTGGTATGTATTAAAGGGCCCACTGAGACTCTTTCGCCCGGGGCCCTCGAAAACCTGGAGTCGGCCCCGGTTGATAGCAATGATGGAGGAGGGAACGTCATGTGACACTCTCTCTCCCATCATTCCTCCTCTGCGTCTGACGCAGCGGCGTGATGACGCTCCACGCTCTGTCAGACAGTGGAGCTCTCAGCAGCTGAGGTGATGACAGAGACGTGCTGCAGAGACTGAAGCAGCGGAGAATGAGGAGCGGTAAGTATGTATTTATTTATAAATCAGTGAGTACTGATAATGCTGGAGGACTGGGGCTGCATTTTACCCTATGGTGGGGGGAAGCTGCATTTTACCCTATGGGGGGCTGCATTATACTGCGTACAGGACCATGGGATGCATTATACTGTGTTGAGGACCATTGGGAGTGCATTATACTGCATGGAGAACCATGGGGAGTTCATTATACTGCGTGGAGGACCATGGTGAATGCATTATACTGCATACAGGACCATGGAGAGAGCATTATACTGCGTAGACGACCATGGCGAGTGCATTATACTGTGTGGAGGACCATGGCGAGTGCATTATACTGTATGGAGGACCATGGCGAGTGCATTATACTGTGTGGAGGACCATGGCGAGTGTCTTATACTGTGTTGAGGACCATGACGAGTGTCTTATACCGTGTGGAGGACCATGGCGAGTGTCTTATACCGTGTGGAGGACCATGGCGAGTGTCTTATACCGTGTGGAGGACCATGGCGAGTGCATTATACTGTGTGGAGGACCATGGCGAGTGCATTATACTGCATACAGGACCATGGGGAGAGCATTATACTGCGTGGAGGACCATGGGGAGTTCATTATACTGCGTGGAGGACCATGGCGAGTGCATTATACTGCGTGGAGGACCATGGCGAGTGCATTATACTGTGTGGAGGACCATGGCGAGTGCATTACAGTGTGTTGAAGACCATGGCGAGTGTCTTATAGTGTGTTGAGGACCATGGCGAGTGTCTTATACTGTGTGGAGGACCATGGCAAGTGTCTTATACTGTGTGGAGGACCATGGCGGCGAGTGCATTATACTGTGTGGAGGACCATGGCGAGTGTCTTATACTGTGTTGAGGACCATGGCGAGTGCATTATACTGAGTGGAGGACCATGGTGAGTGCATTATACTGAGTGTAGGACCATGGTGAGTGCATTATACTGTATGGAGGATCATGGCGAGTGCATTATACTGTATGGAGGATCATGGCGAGTGCATTATACTCTGTGGAGTGTGGAGAGGTTGTGGGGCCATTATATTGGATGTAGGCCCATTATACTGCATGGAGGGCTGTGTGGGGGTCACAGTTGGGGGATCATACTGTGTTGGGGTCACCATACTTTGCCTTGGGAGTTGAGGTGGGGTACAATAGGGTCATTATACTGTGAATGTGGAGGAATTCACTATGGGGGTATCATACTGTGTTTGGGGACACTTTTGTTGGCATTGTTGGCATCACACTTTATGGGGCAATGAAAAAGGAATCTAGGACTTCAGCAGGAGGAAAATTACTATGTAAAGGCTGGAAAGTTGTGAGATCTGCTCTTCTGTGACCCCGACAATTATTTACTTTTTTTTGGGGGGGGGCCCAATTAGAACTTCGGCTATGGAGCCCTATGATTCCTATGTACGCCCGCCCGTAGAGGGTCTCATGAAAAAATGTTCCCATTATTAGGAAGTGGGTCTCCCATAGTGTTAGCCTATGCAGTAAATGCAAGGGCTTCGAAAAATAGGGAGGCACTCCAATGCTCCTTGGAAGATATGTGGAGGAGGGCCTCTGATTGATCTAGGGCCTGCAATCCTTGGCGTCAGGAGGACGTGTTCCATCCCAAGGTCCGACTGGGTCTCGGCTTCCACTATGTTAACCTAGTGTGCCGTCAGTGAGATGCACCATCCTTGCCCATAAGCACTTGTCCACGTGTCCACCACCTCGTCTTCCACTTCCGCACCCTGGTCCTCCTCCTGACTTTCTGGCAATTGTGTCTCATCATCGTCTACCTCTTGTGACACTTTCCCACCATCACCTTCATGTGACCATGGCTGCTCAAATATTTGGGCATCGCTACATGCGATCTCCTCTTGCCCGCTTCAAGTGGACCGGGCGAGAGGCCTGAATCTATAAATAGAAAAGTGAACAGCTCTTCGGAGTGTCTAAGTGTGGGATCAGTTGTCTCTGGGCACTCGGCATGGTGGGAGGAAGGAGGTTCAGGGTGAGGAATATGTGGTCCAGATTTACGGCTACTGAGACTTGACAGTGTGGAAGACAGGGTGGTGGTGGTGGTGGCTAAGTGACTGGAAGCATTATCTGCTATCCAACCAATAACCTTTTCACACTGCTCTGTGTTCAATAATGGTGTTCTGCGGTCCCCTATTAATTGGGACAGGAAGGTCGAGTGAGAAGATGCGGGTGTTTGTTGTGGCACAATTTCAGCTTGCCCACGGCTTCGGCCTCTGCATGCACCATCACGTTCAGTCCCCCGTCCCTTGCCATGTGCCTTGCCCATTTTAAATGGAGGACAATATCTTACACGCTCACTAAAAATAGCTGAATTTGGAGCGAACTTATATGTGATCCGTGTGACGGACAAACCACAGTTTTAAATAGCTGGCCTGTAGGTAACTATTTTTAACAGCAAACTGGTGTCAATAGCTTAACTGACACACTGAAACAAAATTTCAATGGAGACCAGAAATGGCAATATTTTCAGCGCAATTATATGTGATCCGTGTGACGGACAAACCACAGTTTTAAATAGCTGGCCTGTAGGTAACTATTTTTAACAGCAAACGGGTGTCAATAGCTTCACTGACACACTTAAACAAAATTTCAATGGAGGCCAGAAATGGCAACATTTTCAGCGCAATTATATGTGATCTGTGTGAAAGACAAACCACAGTTTTAAATAGCTGGCCTGTAGGTTACTATTTTTAACAGCAAACTGGTGTCAATTGTTTAACAGACACACTGAAAAAAATTTCAATGGAGGCCAGAAATGGAAATATTTTCAGCGCAATTATATGTGATCCGTGTGACGAACAAACCACAGTTTTAAATAGCTGGCCAGTAGGTAACTATTTTTAACAGCAAACTGGTGTCAATAGCTTCACTGATACACTGAAAAAAATTTCAATGGATGCCAGAAATGGCAGTATTTTCAGTGCAATTATATGTGATCTGTGTGACAGCCAACCCACAGTTTAAATAGCTGGATTTTTAGCGCTGAAATATGGAAAGGACCTGGCTGTATTCCGCAGTGCCAACAAGCAAATGGCGCAGAAAAACGGTGTTCCCTGGATTTCTTTTCATGCAAATAATGAGGATTAAGATCCAAAAAAAAATATTCCTGGCCCCTGAGACCTGGGCCTTTGTCTAGAAATGTCTAACAGCAGCAGCAGACAGAACTGGAATGGAGCCTCTTGTGCTATATGCACTGCAGTCTGCTATATACACTGCCTGCCTGCCTATATACACTGCCTGCCTGATATCTCTGCAGATGGATTAGTCCTCAGAAGGACAGTTTGTTGAGACGGATATGTGTTATGTACTTGTTTTCTACCTACACTATCTAATAAACAAGCAAATCTCTCCCTGACGCAGCAGCAGCTCTCCCTACACTGTCTGATTCTGGAGTGACTGTGACGAGTACGGCGGCGCCAGGTCTGATATACACCTGATGACGATATGCGGCCAGCCAATCACTGTATTGCCACAATCAACATGTCTGCGGCTTTACAGTGAGTGGCAGGCAATCCCTGCATGTTCATTGGCTCTCTAAAGAGCGCCAAACATGCAGGGAGGGGACCCGAGCTCCCGTCGAGAAACCCCGGAAATACTCGAGCAGTGAGATGCTCGGGCAAGCACCGAGCAGTAGCGAGCATGCTCGCTCATCACTACTGATGAGATATAGAGAATATCACATATAAACAGTTACATTCAGGTACATTATACAGTGGTGGCCAAAAGTATTGGCACCCCTGCAATTCTGTCAGATAATACTCAGTTTCTTCCTGAAAATGATTGCAATCACAGATTCTTTGGTGTTATTATCTTCATTTAATTTGCTTGCAAGGAAAAAACACAAAAGAGAATGAAGCAAAAATCAAATCATTGATCATTTCACACAAAACTCCAAAAATGGGCTAGACAAAAGTATTGGCACCCTCAGCCTAATACTTGGTTGCACAACCTTTAGCCAAAATAACTGCGAACAACAGCTTCCGGTAACCATCAATGAGTTTCTTACAATGCTCTGCTGGAATTGTAGACCATTCTTCTTTGGCAAACTGCTCCAGGTCCTTGATATTTGAAGGGTGCCTTCTCCAAACTGCCATTTTGAGATCTCTCCACAGGTGTTCTATGGGATTCAGGTCTGGACTCATTGCTGGCCACCTTAGAAGTCTCCAGTGCTTTCTCTCAAACCATTTTATAGTACTTTTGGAAGTGTGTTTTGGGTCATTGTCCTGCTGGAAGACCCATGACCTCTGAGGGAGACCCAGCTTTCTCACACTGGGCCCTACATTATGCTGCAAAATTTGTTGGTAGTCTTCAGACTTCATAATGCCATGCACACGGTCAAGCAGTCCAGTGCCAGAGGCAGTAAAGCAACCCCAAAACATCAGGGAACCTCCGCCATGTTTGACTGTAGGGACCGTGTTCTTTTCTTTGAATGCCTCTTTTTTTTTCCTGTACACTCTAGGTTGATGCTTTTTCCCAAAAAGCTCTACTTTTGTCTCATCTGACCAGAGAACATTCTTCCAAAACGTTTTAGGCTTTCTCAGGTAAGTTTTGGCAAACTCCAGCCTGGCTTTTTTTTGTCTCGGGGTAAGAAGTGGGGTCTTCCTGGGTATCCTACCATACAGTCCCTTTTCATTCAGATGCCGACGGATAGTACGGGTTGACACTGTTGTACCCTCGGACTGCAGGGCAGCTTGAACTTGTTTGGATGTTAGTCAAGGTTCTTTATCCATAATCCGCACAATCTTGCGTTGAAATCTCTTGTCAATTTTTCTTTTCCGTCCATATCTAGGGAGGTTAGCCACAGTGCCATGGGCTTTAAACTTCTTGATGACACTGCACACGGAAGACACAGGAACATTCAGGTCTTTGGAGATGGACTTGTAGCCTTGAGATTGCTCATGCTTCCTCACAATTTGGTTTCTCAAGTCCTCAGACAGTTCTTTGGTCTTCTTTCTTTTTTCCATGCTCAATGTGGTACACACAAGGACACAGGACAGAGGTTGAGTCAACTTTAATCCATGTTAACTGGCTGCAAGTGTGTTTAGTTATTGCCAACACCTGTTAGGAGCCACAGGTCAGTTACAGGTGCTGTTAATTACACGAATTAGAGAAGCATCACATGATTTTTCAAACAATGCCAATATTTTTGTCCACCCTCTTTTTTAGGTTTGGTGTGGAATTATATCCAATTTGGCTTTAGGACAATTCTTTTTGTGTTTTTTCATTGAAGACAAATTAAATGAAGATAATAATACCAAAGAATTTGTGATTGCAATCATTTTCAGGAAGAAGCTGAGTATTATCTGACAGAATTGCAGGGGTGCCAATACTTTTGGCCACCACTGTAGATGACATTTTCTCTTATTGGAATTGTTCTCAGCCCTTTCGTTTTCATCTGGTTCAAACACCATGACGACTTTTCACATCCACAGCTCGTCTCTGCAGATTCCCATCTTCTCCGCTCTTCTGCAGCACATCCAAACACAGTGCCCATAAAAATATCAGTGTCATTATAATGTCCCTGAATAAAAATATCTGCCCATGCTGCTGTCCTCCTGAAAAAATAATTGCCCCTCACAGTGCTCCATGCAATATATAAGACCCTTTAACATACATGGCCTCCATACTGTCCTCTTCTATAAAATATTGTCACTGTCTCCCTTATGAACTATATCTGCCACACACTGTCCCCTCTTTAGAAATATAATTCAACAGTGCCCTTTATGAACAATAACCACCACACTGTCTAACCTTATGCACTGCAACCTCCACACTGTCTGCCCTATTGAACTACAGCCACCAGAATGTCTGCGCTTATTAACTATATCCATCGCCCCTATGAATTATGGGGCCCTTATGAACTATAATGACCACACTGATCTCTTATGAACTCTAGCCTCCACACTGTCCTCACTTCATGCTGTCCTCCCTCCACTGTATACCCTCACGCTGTACCTAATTCCAAACTGGCTCTATTTTAAGTATTGTACCATGCTGCCCCTTTCCATACTATAACCCACACATTGCCCCTCTGCATACTGTCCCCTAGATGTTGCTCCTCCATACTATCTCCCACACATTGCCCTCCCTCTATACTTTCCCACACACAGTACCCCCTTGTCATAATGTCCCACTCACGGTGCCCCCTCTCCATACTGTCCCCCACACAGTGCCAGTATTCATATTGTCCCCCACTAGCTGCCCCACTCTATACTGTCCCGAACACACTGCCCATCTCTATACTGTTCCCCAGACACTGCACCTCAACATACTGTCCCCCACATTCTCTCTCTCCATACTGTCCGCCTCATGGTGACCCTCTCTCTTCTGTCCCCCACACTCAGCCCCTCTACATGCTTTCCCGCACACACTGCTTCCTCTTCATACCATCCCCCACGCACTACCCTCTCTTCATACTGTCCCCAAAATGTCCTTCCACCACACTGCTCTCTCTGACATTTCTCCCTTCTCTAGCAACATTCCCCCCATACTGTCCCCCAATACAGCCCCCTCACACTAAACACTCATCCCCAATCTACAATAAAAGTCTTCTTTATCTTCAGCTCCTATTGAGTGCTCACCTTATCACTGTCTTCAAGGCCTTTGGGACTCAGCTGTGACGTCAGCAGCAAGATGAAGTGATTTCATAATCCCCCTACATGTAGGCACGTTAGGTTGGGGGTGGGTGAGCTCTCATTCCCTGTCTCTGCAGTGCTAACGCTGCTCTTGTGTTTGATTGCATTTGCGTAAGTAAGATGCGAACAGAATTGAAACAGCAAGAAACAGCATTCTAACTGTTCTCCGAGCAGACTGAACGAGGGTTCCTGTGTATGGGAGTGTTGGCTGAGATGGCAGTTGACCAAACGATCTGACAGAGCATCGTTTGGCCAACAGCCATCTAATGTGTATGGCCATCCTTATACCTCCTTCTAGCCCTGCTGATGTCTCTGGAAAGAAAATTAAGAGGAGCTTAGCCCTCTCTAGAACAATGAACTACACGTCTGTCTACTACATGTGTCCTAGGCCTATGGTAATAAGGTGTGTGGTCTAGTGTCCAAATGTATCAGGTTCCTTATCTGTGAAACGGTATTGAACGGTAGATCCATTAAACTAACAAAGTAAGCCCTTTCCAAAACAAGAAAAAAATATATCAGATTTGTGTTTTATCGGAAAATATCAGTTTGTATTCTAATGAATCCAGTTGTAGTTGTTGACTGTGACAGTCTACAGTATTTTCAATTATATTCTAGTTGGTAATTGTGTTTAAACTCAGTGTGAACTGCTCTAGTCTGTATTTTCCCATTAAGTAATGAATTGCATCATGACTCAACTGTGTTTTCTTTCTGAGAATTTGACCTCTTATTCTGCCAGGTACAGTGTAAGATAACATTTTATATATTGACTTGAGAATAACATTAAACATTAAGGCAACAGCCTTTGATCCTCCTAGCAAAACATGACAAGTATCATGATCATCAGATTTCATCCATCTTATGTTTCACAATGATATCACACTTTCTTCCTGATGATGTTTGTTTGGTTAGTATTGAATGTACAACTAAACTACACTGTATAAATTGACAAAATCCCCAATGTCTCTATACAGTACACACTGAAGACACACTTTGCTGGTAAGATGGAAATGAGGACTATATTGCCACTCCTGGTGATTGGAGTCACGATCTGCTTTGGTGAGTGTCAAAGATTTACACTATTTTACAAAGTTTGAATGTATCATTCTACAGTCCAGGATGTAACTCAAGATCAGTAGAATATACAGTAAGTATTGCAATTTATTTTAATGTATTTATTGACTTAAAAATACCTTTTCAACAAAACTTAATGTTATATGAGATGACATGGTGAGCATTAACTGGCGTGATGTTTAATGGTAAATATTATCGAGAGCTGCATTGTATTGAGAATTCAATATTCATATGGAAATCTGTACAAATGAATGTCTTCTTTAAGTTTAATAACTTTGTTTGGGAAAATTTTGCATAAATATGTAAAGGCAACTATTTAGGAGAATAGGAGCTTATCTGCAGCACCCGGCGGTGGATGCTACATATTGAATAGAGGTGTGCAGTGCAGCTCTGTACAAAGTTTACATTCAGCCACCACCTTGACTAATAATAGCTGATTAGCAGGAGTCCTGTGTGTTGGGTGATATGAATGACCTATCCTAAGCATGTTAATCCCTGATGAAGCATTTTGCGTGAAACGCCTCTTGTTTGTGGTGGGCATCTGGACACCTTGCTCCTGCTCACTGGATGATTTCTTTCTTTGTTTATTCTTAATCTTTGGTCTCCTGACCCTCTTATAATATTTATTGCTATCATATATTGCCCATACTTTTATGATTATACAAGCCAAGTAGAAATGTGTTGCTACACCTACATGCTGTGTTCTCTTGTGGGTGCTCTATTATAACATATAACTGATTACTTTATGTGCAGGAGTTTGTGATGCCTGAGTGGTCTTCTAAAGGAGGTGATGTGTTTGGAACAGGTTTTATTGTTTCTACTAGGGTCTCATCAAGACAATAAAAAAGGAAATATGGATTATATTAAATTAGAAAATTATATTAATTGAACATCATTGTTTCTAGATGCTGCCACATCAAATTACATCGCTAGAAATGGTGAAGGAAAAACCAAACAAGACTCTGCTGCAATGCCAAGCTGCTTGCAGAAAGCCATGGTAAGTATATGCAAAAGTATATATTAAAACATGTCCTTTACTTTTGCATATATGCTGCATTAGATTGACTTCTTACAAATTATAGTATATATGATAGAAATTATTTGCTTCTTTTTAGGCTGAAAATGGGACAGCTGTTGATGGCGTGATAGTATTCCTGTGTTCATTTATGAAGTACAAGGTAGATTATGACAGCAGTGAATGTTACTGGTCTTAAGGCTTCTATGGTGCTAAAGAGAGTTTCTTGTCATTACAAGTAATTACTTGCAGATGCATCACCTTTTGATCTGGGTAAATTTGACTTATAAGATCCCATACAACACAGCGTCTTTTAGACATCAGTGCAGCTGACGCGCCCCCTGGGCCGGTGGGGAACCCGGAACCGGGCCTTTTTGTAGATGCTGGGGGTTGTAGTCGCCGTGGCGGTGACCCGGTCCCGTGGCTCAGGGTGGTCAAACTAAATGGCAGTCTATATACTGAATGTCCGACTACGCCACCCGTGGATTGCAGTCAGAGTGAACCGCCGCTGCAGGGCAGACCGCTGAGGCTGGTGTTGTGGGTGCAGCAGAGTATAGTATAACTCCCCACAGGAGGAGTATAACCTCAGGGCAGCAAGTGTGGATGTTGGGGGTGATGGTGCGCGGGAGCAGCAGTAACGATACAGAGTCCTGTAATGGAGTCCAGGGTATTTACTCACAGTTCTTTATCCACGTTACTACAGCTGGTCATAACGTCCCTCGTCGCACTGTGCTCCCCAGGTGAAGGGGCTCGGCTTACTCCCAGATAACTTTGGAGCGTTTCACAGGACCCCCTTTATGTGTCCTTTCTCTGGCCTGTCGTACCCCGCCAGTGACCTCGCTTCTGTCCGGCTCCCTCGGGCCTTCTCTGGTAAACCTTGGCGCCAGTTTCCCTGACCCTATATGGTGCCTTCCTAGCGGGTGTAGCGAGGGGCTGCGCCACATGAAATATCTCAGCCTCCGGTTTCTAGCTGAGGGTAGTTCCCCGTCTCCACTAGTTTCGGGGACCGGTCTCCCCTTTGGCCTGACCCTTCTATGCAGGTAGATTCGGGCGTGCGGTGGCGACTCGCCGGTCCACACCCCTGGGGTCCCTTCTTTTCTTGTTCCTGGAGCCTCCTCCGCTCCTCTTCCTTCCTTCTGCTTCCTCCAGGCTCCGGCCTCTCTCTTAGGCCTGCCTGCGGAGCAGAGCCCATGCAGAGCCTCTGCTCCCACCTCCTGCTCCCTCTTCTTCTCTGTCTGAACTCACTCCTGAACCTAAGATGGTGCCCACCTTTTATACCTCCCTCTAGGTGCACCCAGGAACTGCCCTCTCCCTCCTATGCACTACAGGGTCCCCCCTTCCTCGGTGTTCCCTCTCCCCACTCCAGCCAGGGACAGGGACTGTCGTGCTCTACTTGGAGCAGATCGGTCGCCCTGTCCCCCGGAAATGTGGTGTAATGCATGCAGGTGTCGGGGTCCTGATCCACACTCCATCCTTACCTGGAAGTGAGATATTGCACATCTGGATGAGGTGCAATACCTCTGTAGCAACCGAGCCCTCGGGGTGCTACACAGCCACCGAGTTTTCCCAAGCAAAGTCACTTTAGGAAAACAGTGGCAGTCATTTTCCGGAAGCAACTTTGCTGGCGTCTTTTACTCTATACTGTAAAGAGAAGCCGCCTGAAGATTGAGCATGTCACTTCTTTTAACTGCTTCAGGATTTCTGAACTCTGAAACAGAAAAAAGAAGTGACATAAGATGGAATAAGTACACAGCAGTGTCATTTTACAGAGTTTTGTGAAGCAAAATCTGCCTGAACAAGACGTCTGCTCCTAGCCTAAGACTGGTTTTACATATTAGTTTGTTTGGTATGTGTACTATCAGTACAATACAATGAATGAGCCTTTTTACATTACCTTTTTTTGGCGGACTGATTGTCCACGCAACAAAAACAAGGAAAAAAAAGATATATACTCATTTGATCCATGTTGTGGACCAAACTTATAAATGGAAGTCAATGACCCCAGTGAAAAAATAATGGACAGCACACGGATGTCATCCTTTCACTATCCATTAGTATTATACCGTATAATGGGTAGGACAAGCTAAGAATTTTTTTTTTCCATACATGAAAACAGATTTAAGATGGATTGTAAAAACCTGACACACAGGCCAAAAATGGGTCCAAAACACTTGAAAAAAACATTAAAAGTTTTTTATGTATGAGAACAATAAAGATGTCTGAGACTGGTCTGCCTCTCCAAATAAAAAAAGACTACTTTTCCCTGTATGATGGCGTACTCACCTTATTCTTAGGAATGACATAACCTTGTAACATGTGATAACATTATATTCCTTTAATTCCAGGGTTGTTTACTATGCAGAAGTAATATTTGTATAGCTAATACATGCAATACATTTGTTTTTTTTAGGATATGAAAAACAAAGAAGAGCTCACGGAAGCAATTCAAGAACTTGTGGTAGATAAATTATAATATTGTTGTTATCAACATTATTATCATCTTCATCATCTTGATTACCTACATTGGTTTTATGCATGGGCATTACTCAGCACTAGTGATGAGCGAGTGTGCTCGTTTAACCCTTTAACCGAGCATGCTTGGGTGCTTTCCGAGTATCTTCGGCGTGCTTGTATATTATGTTCGAGTCACTGCGTCTGCATGATTTATGGCTATTAGACAGCATGAACACATGCAGGGATTGCCTGTTTGTTAGGAAATCCTCACATGTGAAGTTGTATAACAGTCATAAATCATGCAGACGCATGGACTCGAACATAATATACGAGCACGACGAAGATACTCAGAAAGCACCTGAGCGTGCTCGGTGAAAGGGTTAAACGAGCACGCTCGCTCATCACTACTCAGCACCCATTGTTCTGTTTTGAACTTATAAGCCATCATCTTCAGCAAATGTGTAATTTTGTCTATATTGGATAAATTGCACAAAAAATTTGATTCGTGCACAGCTTAAAGACTTTTTTTTGCTTGCAGGTTATTCACTTTAGGATTTACAGCTCTTTTCTCAATCATAGTAAAAGTTGTAGGGGCTGAATGATTAGGGTGTTTTTGCTAAAATTCTGTCATAAAACACCTAGAAGTGTCTCAAAATATAGCAACTTTTGCCCATTTTACACCCCCCCATCTGCCCTACTGACTTTTAGAAAAGTGGGCAGAGCCGGAGCGGGACAGGGCATGACTAAGGGTGCCTGACTACTTTATGATATGCAAATAATGTCACTAGGTGAAGTAACATATCTGGCTGTGGTGCAAGGCAGCTGAAAGATTCACCAAATTAATTAAAAGCCGCACCTAATTAGTCAAGGCTGATGTACGAGACGTTAGTCTTGGTGAATCGGGCCTGTAGTTCTCCAACAGCTGGAGAGCCACGAGTTGCAGTCTACTGATGCAGATGCAAAGGCTAAACCTGTTTAGTACTACTGATCCATACAATTTATTTTGCCCTCTGCTCACACTCGAGGACATTTCTGTCTCTTAGTTTGAGCAATCAGTAGTGAATTAAAGGGAATATGTCAGCAGAATTTCACTCCTTTATATGTCCATTTTGCTCCTTCAAAGACAAGTCCAGCCATACCTTTACATGGCCAGTCCCTTCCTCTGTTACTGATAAATCAGCATTTTAATTGATATGCAAATGAGTTTGTAGATCTGAAGCCTCTGTCACTCCAGCTCTACTCCCAACCCAGTGATGACTCCTCCTGATTAACTGACAGCCTCTATATTGTCTGACTTCAGGCAAAGGAGCTGTCAGTCAAGCAAGAGGAGGCAGCGATGGGCGGGGAATAGAGCTGGAGTGACAGAGTCTTGATATCTACAATAGTTTTTCAGCCTCTTGTGCATATCCATTCCAATGCCGATTTCTCAGTAACAGAGGAACAGACAGGCCATGTAAAGGTATTGCTGGACTTGTCTTTAAAAGAGCAAACCGCGCATATAAATAGTTTGCGGTGTGAAATGCTGCTGACAGATTCCCAAACAACACTATTAAGCTGGGGCTATAACATATACATACTGAGAATAACGATGAAATATTGGTATATAAGTAATCTTTACTCTCTGAATTAGGATGCCACTGGGTGCAGCGCCAAAGATATTTTTGGAATGGAAGCAAGTCTGGTAAGAGATTTTGTTGTTCATATTATACTTTTTAGAGGAACTTCCACTTGTTAGTATTATGTATTGTATGTATGTTTATATGCAGCTGTTACATTTCTTATAAATTGAGCTATATATGCTTGAACATATAACAATCTAGCAAAACAACATTCCTGTTAGGAGTATGTATGAATCCTCCAAGGGCACTCCATACAGGTTTGATTTAATAGGAAACCTCTGACTATAAGTCAGAAGTACATCCAAATAGACATCTTGTGGTAATTTCCCTAATAGTATGAATTTGGTGTGACACAAATATGACACACAGTACCTAGGCTAATAATGAGATTATTACAGAAAGATAATATGTACAAGATTATATTACTTTGCTAATATCTCAAATAGACTTGCTTCCTTAAATAAAAATGGTAATCATATTTAATTAATCATATATATATATATATATATATATATATCTTTTCTTTCTCCTTTGTCCCTCAGGAACAGGTGTCTCTGGATAGGAATGGTGTTCTTACAAGCCATGTAACCATCATGGAACAATTGCTGGTAAAATAAACATATGTTGTATATGTGACAACTTGGGGGAAATAGCATAGTAGTTTTGGTTCAAAACTGACCACAAACATCACATACATCAAAGTGCAAAAAGATGTCTGATCATGGTAACTCTTTCCTAGCTACATAAGTGTAAAGGTGCCCATACACTTTAGATAGATGTCGGCCAAATACTTGTTCGGATGACACCTACCTCTCCTTATTCCCTATTGTTTCTTTTTCCGCGTAAAAACAAAACATTATAATTGTGATGATGACTCCCACAGATGTTAGCATAGTTTTCCCCAAACTGAGAGTGATGTGCATCTCACCTTTTTAAAAAAGTCTCCTTATAATGGCACACTGTAGGTGGAAGCCTGGCAACTCTCAGTAGGGCTTCCATGAATAGGCTTTGCATAAGCCACTCCATTTAGCAGGTCTCAGGAGAACTCTGGCCTTTTCCCTTTAACGCCTATACAGGGATCTGTCCTTTTGCAGGGCTCCCTGGGTTACAGCCACAGAGTGGCTACTGGTTAGTGGAGTGAACTGGCAGAGAATTGTTGTGATGCCAGGTCTGAACTAAAAGGGCAAAGTCAGGCATAGAATTGTGAGAAAAATGAGACAAAGTCAAGAACTAAACACCAGGATATTCAGGATAGAGGGATAAACATAACTAAAGACCAGGGTAGTGAAAAAAATATAACTGGCAGTTTGAAGTAAGCTGCTGGGTGTTTAAATAGAGAATTGCCCAACCCAAAGCAGACTGGGTTTGAAAGATGTACTGTTCAAGCTCTTTTGAAGAAGCACCAAGAAATGTCCAATACTAAGGACTGTATTCACAGTGGTCAGTCAAGGAAACTTAGTGCAGCAGATGAAAGAGACATAATGCTTACTTCTCTTCAAAATTGGAAGATGTCCAGCGGTGCCATCAGCTCAAAACAGCCTCAATCAGTGTGACCTAGATACATCCATCTACTGTTCGGAGAAGCTTGGCCAGAAGTGGTTTTGATGGGAGAATGCAATGCTTTCAGCATGGAAACAAGGCCATAAAAATCAATTATGCATAAAAACATAGGAACTGGGGTATAGAAAAATGGCAGCAGGTGCTCTGAACTGATTAGTTAAAATGTGAAGCATTTGGCTGTAACAGAAGACAGTTTATTTGATGAAGGACTGGAAGCGGTACAATAATGAGTGTCTGCAGGCAACAGTGAAGCCTGATAGAGGTTCCTTATAAGTTTGGGGCTGCATTTCAGTGAAGGAAGTTGGTGATTTTGTTAGGATTAATGGAGTCCTCAATATTGAGAAATACAGGAAGATACTTATCCATCATGCAATACCATCAGGAAGACATCTGATTGGCTCCAATTTTATTCTGCAGCAGGACAACTACCAAAACATACATCCAATGTTCTTAAGAACTATACTTAGCGTAAAGAAGAATAAGTATTCCTAGTAATGGTGACATGGCCCCTACAGAGCTCTGATCTCACAATCATTGAGTCTGTGTGGGATTACATGGAGATAAAGAAGGATTTGCACAAGTGTATATTCACAAACGGTCTGTGGTAAGTTCTCCAAGATGTTTGGAAGAACCCTCCTCCAAAGTTCCTTCAAAAAATGTGTGCAAGAGTACATAAAAGAATTGATGCTTTGCTGTTTTGAATGCAAAGGGTGGTCACACTAAATATTGATTTTATTTAAATTTCTCTTTTGTTCATTCACTCATTAACTTTGCATTTTTGTAAATTGATAAAAATATTCTATTACCACTTCTAATACATTCTTACATTCCAGTATTTTTTCCACACCGGCCTAAAACTTTTGATCAGAATTGTGTATATAAAAGAAAAACAGGCAGCACCAGTTTACATATAGTAGTCATTGCATGCCCACCAGTTTTAATCCAGTACATCTATTCGCAGTAGAAACAAAGAACCAATGCAGGCAAAGAATTTAGATGAAAAAATAGGTGATTTATTTGCCCATGTTTAAAATGTCCAATAGATTTATTGAGATAATTGTGATTATATATATAAATAATTGGGATTATATACAAAAAGCTTGATAAATTTAATTAATCCTATATTCTTTTTATAGGAAAACCATGTGATTCTGCCTATAACCACAACTGTATGCGAATTCCTGGTAAGAATTTCTACAACTACCTGCATTCTATGATAAAAATACTAGGGTATATTTCTCTTTTTCATTTCTTTTTATTAGACAGTGAAAACTGTATCTAGATAGTGTGAAAATGTGCCATATACTATGTCATAGCTGTTCCTGCTGTTTCATAAATCTGGCGCTTCTTTGAGTTTACACCAACTATTAAGTTGATTTATTTTGTGCCAAAAATTTGCATACAAATTTTGTTGCACTTTAGGTATATATTCATAGAGTAGGGGTGAGCAATTACTTTTCCCGAGGGGCCACATGAGAGACCGTGACTGTTGTAGGGGGCCGAAACAATAGGCTAAAATTAATTCTGCTCAATATTAATATTAACATAATAATAATTATTTTATATTAATATTAGTTGTATCTCTTAACATTGAGCAGAATTAAGTATGCTGACATCTCCCTATATATACTGTATGAGACCACACACAGCCCTCTATATGCAGTATGAGACCCCACATAGCCTCCTATATACAGTATGAACCCTCACACAGCATCTCTATATTCAGCATGAGACCCCCACATAGGCCCCTATAAACATTATTAGCCTCCACATAGCCCCTCTATATACAATGAGCCCCCACAGAGCAGCTATATACAGTATGAGCCCCCACATAGGCTCCTATATACAGAATGAGCCTCACATAGCCTCCTATATACAGTTTGAGCCCCACATAGCCTCCTATATAGAGTATGAGCCACACCATAGCCTGCTATATACAGCATGAGCCCCCACATAGCCTCCTATGTAAAGCATGAGCCCCCACATAGCCTCCTATATATACAGTATGAACCCGACATAGCCCCTATATACAGCATAAGTCTCACATAGTGTTTTATATACAGCCATTAACCTCACATAGCCTCTTATATACAGCATGAGCCCCACATGGCCTCCTATGTCAAGTATGAGCCCTATATAGTCTCCTATATACAGAATGAGTCCCACATAGCATCTTATATACAGCATGAGCCCTAAATAGCCATCTATATACAGTATGAACCCCGCATAGCCTCTTATATACAGTGTGTGCCCCCACATAGCCTCCTTTGTAGAGTATGAGCCCCATATTGCCTCCCATATACAATAAGAGCCCCTACATAATCTCCCATATATAGTATGAGCCCCCCCATAGTCTCCCATATATAGTATGAGCCAGACATAGCCTCCTATATACATACAAACATCCAATATTCATGAAAAAAACAATAACACATACTCACCTTGTTCCCGTTCCCCCGGGTCTCTGCTCTCTCTGATGCACTGGCACTCTGCAGTGCATATCTGATGCAATGAAATTACATTATCGTGACTGTTGTCTCACACACTGATTGGTAGAAGAAGGATCTGGCAGTGCCATCCTCCACCAATGTATTCACCGCTGTCTGCATCCTGAGGATTCAGATAGCGGTAACAGCGGGTAGTGGTGGATGGACAGCGGGCGAGGGCGTGGTAAGGCCCGTGAGCCACTGTTTCAGCCCATCGGCTGTCTCCGTCCGCGGGCTGGATAGAGCGATACTTATTGTGAAAAATATAAATTTAAAACCTTATTGTAAATACTTGAAAATAATTATTCCATGAAAAATAAATGTGAATATGTGCAGAATTATTGCATCACCCCAAAATGCACTGCAGTAGTAAACACTGTCTCTCCTCTGAGGTTTATAGAGAAGAGATATTTATGCCAGAAGGGGTTTACTGTAATTTAAAGGGAACCTGTCATCAGTTTATTCCGATATAACCTACGGCAACCACCTTTCCGCCCCATGTGACAGCATTCTATAACACTGCACATATGACTCCAATTTGCCCTGCAAGGCAAAAAAACCCTTTTATTATACACTCGTATGGGACGTTCCGGTCTGATGGGCGTCGCTGGTCTTTGTACAGTACCTCCTCTCTTCTTACAATGCCGTCCTCCTTCTAAGCTTTGTGTGGATGACCCTTCCTACATCATCCATACAGTGTTCCCCATCACACTCCTCCGCTGGTGTACTTCCCTCTGCCTTGCCGAAGACAGAGCAAAGTGCTGCAGTGCGCATGCGCCGGGAAAGGTCATAAAGCACCAGCACATACGCACTGCAGTACTTTGCTCTAACCTTGGCAGGGCAGAGAGAAGTGCAAATATAAGTAGGGGAACTTTCAGGCACCAGTGTTAGAACTTCATTTCCTGACCACTTCAGCTAAGGAAATTATTTTGGTGGTGCAAATGCCGACAAAGTAGATATGCAATCAAGTGGAAGAGAGAAGTGCGCCTGCACAGAAGCGCGGAGGGGAACACTGTGTAGATGACATAGGACATGTCATCTACACGAAGCAGAAGACGGCATCCCAAGAAGAGAGGAGGCACCAAACCAAGACCAGCGACGCCCATGGGACCCGACCGCCCGGTAGGTGAGCATAATAAAAGGTCTTTTTTTTTGCTTTGCAGGGAGAATTGGAGTCATACAGTATGTGCAGCATTATAGAATGCTATCACATGGGGCTGAAAGGTGGTGATCGTAGGTTATAACAGAAAAAACTGGTTCCCTTTAATTGTGAATGTAAAAGAAAGTAAAACAAATTCTATGTCCAATTTGGGACAATTAATATATCCATTGTGACAATTGACAACTTTGGACATTTCGATAAATGTGTAGAGGAGATCCCCCACCCAACAGAAATATTAATTGTCATAAATGGGACATAGTATTTATTTCACTCTCTATTAGGCCTCATTCAGACATCCGATATTCTCATACGAGCGCGATCCGTGGTTTTCACGGATAGCACTCTTACCTGTGAGAGTCTATATGAACATTCACATGTCTATGATTTATTGCGAACCGAGTGGTCCATGCAAAATTGCGGAGACATGTCCTATATTGATCCGGGTGTCGGCATCCAAGTGAGGTCCGATTTTCAAGAAATGTCACATAGGTAACGGTGAAGAAACTTTTTTTTATACACACACAAGAAAAACTAATGAGACACTCCTGTCAAACTCTGATCAAAATAATTGATCCGTTTTTCTCATGTGTGAGAAAAATGGACATCTAAATGAGGAATTACACTCACAATTAAATGACAATAATCCCCCCTTCTGGCCTATCTATCTCTTCTCTTTAAACCTCAGAGAAGAGACAATATTTATCACCGCAGTGCATTTTGGGGTGATGCAATAATTATGCACTTAGTCACATTTAGGTTTCATGGAATCATAATTTTAAGTATTTACAATAAAGTACACATTATATAATAAGTATCCCTCTATAGATATATATTTGATAATTGCATGGTATAAGTTTAGAACATAACCACTACTTTATAAATAAGTCCATTCATAATCTTTGCATTGCACTTTAGGCTATGTCCCTTTTCAATGAAACCACACCAAGCGCAGGAAATGTCTAAAACACATAATAAATATGGTAGACGTCATGAAAGACTTTAGAATTCTGCAGTAGAATTCTTTAGCTTGATAAATCTTTTTTCAATGTGTGTGTTTTGTTGTATACAGAATAAGTAGGAATTTGCTTACTTGTGATTTTAGTTACTTTTCTTTGCTTGCACTTTGCTTCTTGAGCCGGAGCACCACAAATGTCTAAGGGCCCATTTACCCCGTTTACTGTGATCATTAAACAATTGCCAATCGGTTCATGCAAGCTAATCAACGGCACGTTTAGACTGGCAAGCCCACCGCTCCTTGGCATCCTGCTCCACACAGAGGGGAGCGAATATGCAACTATTAAAATGGGAATATTAGATGTACTGTAGACTCTGAATCCTTACCGAAAGGATTGTAACAAGGGCAGAGATTCTGGGCCGATCAAAAATGACCTTACATCAACTCAAAATAATTTGCAAAAGTAATGTTAAAGGTTAAATTCATTAAATATTGACACAATTTATAAGTATGGGTGTCCCAATGAGGTAGTTTCTCTAATAATACATATATTTTTTATCTTTTACAGAATTATATTGAGAAATCTTCAGATTTTGTCCCACAGAGTAGTAAAGGGGTCATTCAAAGAAAAAACCGAACTACTCGTGACCTTTTAGGTGGACTAACAGGGGGTCTTGATGGATTAGGAGCACTGTTAAATCTACTCAGTATAGTTGGTAAAGTAGTAAACGTAGCTAACCCTGTTTTGACACCGTTGTTAACGCTATCAGGTGGAGTGACAAACCTACTTGGAGGTGGCCTTAATTCAGTTGTAGGATTACTTGCTCCTTTATTGGGAGGATTGGGAGGAAGTGGCCCATCACAGGGAGATTTGCTAGGAGGTTTACTTGGAGGAGTAGTAAACACCCTTGGTGGACTGACAGGAGGACGTGGAGGTGGACTTCTTGGATGATAAGGTAATATATTTATTTCAATGTATATTTATAGCTACACCCATGCTGGGGCAGATGCAGACAGTAGGCCCCTTTGCCGTTATCAATCTGTAAAATTTCCTAGCAGTTATGAACCATGATTCAGTAACTCAGTCCGTTACATGGAATCTAATAGAATGTGGGAAGCTACTGGCCCTCTAATCTACTGGGCCCTTGTGCAGCAGGACATGTCACACAAATGGTTTGCCCAATCCTCCATATATCATGCAACCATTGCCCCAATCGGCCTAGTCTTTATACTTTTAAACGGTGTATTGTGAGTTAATATATTATGGTATGCTTATAGCTGTCTGTATACATTAACTGAATAATGGATAAACTATCTAACGATTGCGAGGGTTTACTGACTTCCCTTCAATGACAGACATTGCGAGAGAGAAGTATCAAATTTTGGATTCCAATATAATTGATCATGTTGTTCTCATTTGAACAAAAACTCAATTGCTGGTGTCTGAGAGCAGCTTATTCCCCACTCCATATTAAAAATATATGCACATTTTTCTGAGCCGAGCGTTCAAGCATACGGGGGAGTGAGGTGGGATAGCTGTTGTCTGGATACGATATGTATAGGAATACGGAATACTCCAGGGCAATTTTTTTATCATTGCTTTTTCGTTTTTTACCTCTTCTTCTTCCAAAGCCATAACTTTTATTTTTCTGTTGACATAGACAAATGAGGGCTTAGTTTTTGTGGTAGATTTCAATGACACCATCCATTTTACCATATAATGCGCTGAATAATGGGAAAAGAATTCCAACTGCGGTGAAATATATACTTCTATAGATATATATAATTCTGCTACATTTTTTGGATCTTGTTTTTACGACGTTCATTCTGCAGTAAAAATGACCAGAAAACCTGATTCTTCAGGTCTACAGCGCCTCCAGTAGGCCCCGGCTGTCATAGCAAACCATCAGCACCCCACAGTTATGTGTCAGGTGGCTGATGGGAGCAGGCTGTGACATCATTTAAATGCTACTGTCAGAGATTGACTGGACACTAAAATGGTTAATAGCATCTGTTAGAGGCAGATGCCAGCTATTTAGTATAGCCAGTATCTTATGTGTGTGGAGAGAGTTTAGTTTTTCAGCTCCCTCCACATCCACACACGGTAACCACAGCGCTGCACGTACAGTTACTTCCATTTGGGCAAAAAAGGTAACCCCCTACCGACATATGACATACTGATATGTCACATGCCGGCTCCCTGACTTTGATGTGGGCGTGCATACCAAGCCCTCATCTTTTCTGGCAGATGATGGCCAGGCACCTTTCTTGACACCTTTAACAGCTGTGGGTGGAGCCTGTCATTACGATACGCCTGTTAAAGACAGCGTTTAGCTGGGCCCATCCTGGTATACATGTCCCCCATCCTGGGCTCCTTCCAGGTATATATGTCCCCCATCCTGGTATATATGACCCACATCCTGATATATACCAGGAAGGGGCCCAGGATAAGGGACAGATATATGTCCCCCATCCTGGTATATGTGTGTCCTCAGCCTGGGCCTCTTCATGATTTATAGATTCCCCATCCTGGTATGCATGTCCCCCATATTGGGCTCCATCCTGGAATATATGTCCCCCATCCTTGGCCCGTATCTATGACTCCCATCCTGGTATATATGCCCCCCCATCCTGGTATATATGTACCCCACATGGGCCCATCCTGGTATATATTGCTCCCATCCTGGTATATATGGCAGCCATCCTGGTATATATGTCCCTCGTCCTGGTATATATGTATCCCATCTGGGCCCATCTTGGTATATATGTCCCCCATCTGGGCCCATCTTGGTATATACAGGGTGGTCCAAAAGTAGGTGGACAGAAAATAATAACATTTATTTTGATTTTTATATAAAATTATATTTACTAACACAAGCATAACATTGACAATTAAATTTTATTCTGAACAATAATACAAAAGCCCTTCAATTTTATCAACGCAGGTGCTCAAACTGTTTTCCATTACAATTTGCACAGCTTTGAAGTCTGCCTCTTACGCTTCGACAAACTTTTTTGCACAAGTCTCTTTGGGTATTAATTTCTTGAAATGGATCTCTTATGTAATTTTTCAAATCACTGACACTTTTTGGCTTTCGACTATAAACTTTGTCCTTGAGTACTCCCCAAAAGAAAAAATCCATTGGGGTCAAGTCTGGTGAACGTGCCGGCCAATCAAGTGGGTCTCTTCGGCCAATCCATTTATTAGGAGATGTTTCATCAAGATACTCGCGGACTACTCTTGAATAATGTGGAGGGGCCCCATCTTGTTGGAAATAAACGTCATTTGAATTAGGCTGTTGCTGTAACTGGGGAACAACTTGATTCATTAGAATTTCGAGATACCTATCTCCTGTGACTGTTCCATCAAAAAATATTGGTCCTAAAACACCAAAACTTGAAATACCACCCCAAACATTGACACCAGGCTCATTTAGTTGTTGCTCTAATGTTAAATGCATGTTCTCATTATACCAGTAAATACAATTATGTCTGTTAATATGGCCGGAGAATTTGAAAGAAGCTTCTTCACTCCATAACTCCATATACTGTTATCTAAAATTACTGGATTTTGTTTGATAAATCTCCCCCTTCATAACCTTATTACACTTTCTGTCCACCTACTTTTGGACCACCCTGTATATATCCCCCATCTGGGCCCATCCAGGTATATATATCCCCCATCTGGGCCCATCCTGGTATATATGTCTCCCATCTGGGCCCATCTTGGTATATATGCCCCCATCTGGGCCCATCCTTGTATATATATCCCACATCTGGGCCCATCCTGGTATATATGTCTCCCATCTGGGCCCATCCTTGTATATATATCCCACATCTGGGCCCATCCTGGTATATATGTCTCCCATCTGGGCCCATCCTGATATATATGCCCCCATCTAGGCCCATCCTGGTATATATATCCCCCATCTGGGCCCATCCTGATATATATGTCTCCCATCTGGGCCCATCCTGGTATATATGTCTCCCATCTGGGCCCATCTTGATATATATCCCCCATTCTGTTATATATATCTCCTAGTCTGGTATATATGTCCCCCATCCCTGTATATATGTTCACCATTCTGGTATATATGTCCCTTATCCTGGGCACCTCCCTGGTATATAAGTCACCCTTCTGGGCCCATCATGTTATACATGTCTCCCATCCTTGGTCCCTTCCTGATACATATGTCCCCCATCCTGGTATATATGCCCCTCATCCTGTGCCCATCCTGGTATATATGACTCCCATCCTGGTATATATGCCGGGCAGCACGGTGGCTCAGCGGTTAGCACTGCAGCCTTGCAGCGCTGGGGTCCTGGGTTAAAATCCCACCAAGGACAACATCTGCAAGGAGTTTGTATGTTCTCCCCGTGTTTGTGTGGGTTTCCTCCGGGTTCTCTGGTTTCCTCCCACACTCCAAAGACATACTGCTAGGGAATGTAGATTGTGAGTCCCAATGGGGACAGTGCCGATAATGTCTGTAAATTGTCTGAATTGTAAAGTGCTGTGGAATATGTTGGCGCTATATAAATAAAAAGATTATTATTTCAAAAAGATTATTATATGTCTGTCATCCTGGGCCCATCCTGCTATATATGACTTCCATCCATGTATATATGTCTCCGATTCTGATATATATGTTCCCCCATCTGCTATTTGGGCCCATCTTGGTATTTATGGCTCCCATCCTGGTATATATGGCTTCCATCCTGGACCCATCCTGGAATATATGTCTCCCATCTTAGCATCTTAGTATATATGTCTCCCACCTGGGCCCATCCTGGTATATATGTCCCCTATCTGGGCTCATCCGCTTATCCTGGTATATACTGTACATCCTCCATCCTGATATATATGCCCCCATCTGGGCTCCATCCGGGTACATACAGTACAGACCAAAAGTTTGGACACACCTTCTCATTTAAAGATTTTTCTGTATTTTCATAAGTATGAAAATTGTACATTCACACTGAAGGCATCAAAACTATGAATTAACACATGTGGAATTATATACTTAACAAAAAAGTGTGAAACAGCTGAAAATATGTCTTATATTCTAGGTTCTTCAAAGTAGCCACCTTTTGCTTTGATGACTGCTTTGCACACTCTTGGCATTCTCTTGATGAGCTTCAAGAGGTAGTCACCGGAAATGGTTTCACTTCACAGGTGTGCCCTGTCAGGTTTAATAAGTGGGATTTCTTGCCTTATAAATGGGGTTGGGACCATCAGTTGTGTTGTGCAGAAGTCAGGTGGATACAAAGCTAATAGTCCTACTGAATAGACTGTTAGCTGCTTTTTTCTTGCCATAATACAAATTCTAAGTAAAGAAAAACGGGTGGCCATCATTACTTTAAGAAATGAAGGTCACTCAGTCCGAAAAATTGGGAAAACTTTGAAAGTGTCCCCAAGTGCAGTTGCAAAAACCATCAAGAGCTACAAAGAAACTGGCTCACATGAGGACCGCCCCAGGAAAGGAAGACCAAGAGTCACCTCTGCTTCTGAGGATAAGTTTATCCGAGTCACCAGCCTTAGAAATCGTAGTTTAACAGCAGCTCAGATTAGAGACCAGGTCAATGCCACACAGAGTTCTAGCAGCAGACACATCTCTTCAACAACTGTTAAGAGGAGACTTTGTGCAGCAGGCCTTCATGGTAAAATAGCTGCTAGGAAACCACTGCTAAAGACAGGCAACAAGCAGAAGAGACTTGTTTGGGCTAAAGAACACAAGGAATGGACATTAGACCAGTGGAAATCTGTGCTTTGGTCTGATGAGTCCAAATCTGAGATCTTTGGTTCCAACCACCGTGTCTTTGTGCGGCGCAGAAAAAGTGAACGGATGGACTCTTCATGCCTGTTTCCCACCATAAAGCATGGAGGAGGAGGTGTGATGGTGTGGGGATGCTTTTCTGGTGACACTGTTGGGGATTTATTCAAAATTGAAGGCATACTGAACCAGCATGGTTACCACAGCATCTTGCAGCGGCATGCTATTCCATCCGGTTTGCGTTTAGTTGGACCATCATTTATTTTTAAACAGGACAATGACCCCAAACACACCTCCAGGCTGTGTAAGGACTATATGACCAAGAAAGAGAGTGCAGGGGTGCTACGCCAGATGACCTGGCCTCCACAGTCACCAGACCTGAACCCACTCGAGATGGTTTGGGGTGAGCTGGACCGCAGAGTGAAGGCAAAAGGGCCAACAAGTGCTAAGCATCTCTGGGAACTCCTTCAAGATTGTTGGAAGACCATTTCCGGTGACTACCTCTTGAAGCTCATCAAGAGCATGCCAAGAGTGTGCAAAGCAGTCATAAAAGCAAAAGGTGGCTACTTTGAAGAACCTAGAATATAAGACATATTTTCAGTTGTTTCACACTTTTTTGTTAAATATATAATTCCACATGTGTTAATTCATAGTTTTGATGCCTTCAGTGTGAATGTACAATTTTCATAGTCGTGAAAATACAGAAAAATCTTTAAATGAGATGTGTCCAAACTTTTGGTCTGTACTGTATGTCCCCCATTTTGCCGCTGTTGTTTAGTTCATAAAAAAAATAAACGATTCTACTCATCTTCCCTCTGCGTACAATCGACGGGCAGCGCAGGACATCACTGCCATGTGCAGCCTGTGACTAGCTCAATGATGTCTCAGACACAGATCCAGCAGACGTATGCACTGGCATCGGAGGGCCCCCCGCACCAGCCCAGTTGCGATCATTATGACTCTGGTCGGACTCTCACCTATCCTATGGCTAGGTCATAAAATGTTTAGTCTGAGACAACCATTTAAATCAACAGTAAATGAATGCCTTTTGTTATCATCTTTTGCCGAGTTGATACAAATTCTACTCAGCTGCCTGTCATTTTCGTGGGAAAAGCTGGGTGACTGACATCTAATATGGCCAACATTCAAGCACCTTCACAGATTCATACAATGTCTCCATAATATTCAATGTCAATAATTACTATCTACTGCCATGCAATAACTTGTATATTTATATTCTCAATACAGGAAGAAAATGAAAATTCTAAAACACCTTTGGCTGAATGAAAAATTCTGTTTCTATGTGTAGCTTAGTCATTTAATAATTATCAAAGGCTCAGTAAATAAAATGAAAATCAGCAAAATCATCATGTGTCTCTTTTGTTGTCTTCTCGAGTATCAAAGGAGAAGATAGGTCATCATCATCATTTTAATTATTATTTATTTTTACAGCACCATTAACTCCATGGTGCTGTACATGAGAAGGGTTACATACAAGATACAAATATAAATTACAGAGAACAAACTAACAGTGACAGACTATTTTACAAGAAAATGGGGAAGGAGACAAGTAGGGTAGAGAGTTACAGCAGCTCTGGTGGTGTTGAGGTGGCAGTGGGGTCATGGCAGGCTGTAAATTTTCTTGAAGAAGTGGGCTTTCAAGTTCCGTCTGAAAGTTCCGAATGTGACAGATAGTCGGACGTGTTGGGGCACAGAATTCCATAGGATGGGGGACACTTGGGAGAAGTCTTGGAGGCGATTGGGTGAGGAATGAATAAGTGTGGAGGAGAGAAGGAGGTCGTGGGAGGACCGGAGGTTATATGTTGGAAGCAGGGGCGTACATAGGAATCATGGGGCCCCATAGCAGAAGTTCAAATTGGGCCCCCCCCCCAAAAAAAAATGTAAATAATTGTCGTGGTCACACAAGAGCAGATCACACAACTTTCCATCCGTTACATAGTAGTTTTCCCCCTGCTGTAGTCCTAGATCCCTCTTTCATTTCCCCATAAAGTGTCATGCCAACAAAAGTGTCCCCCAAACACAGTATGATACCCCCATGGTGAATTCCTCCACATGCGCAGTATAATGTCCCCATCATTGCTCTCCCCAGATCCACCATCCCCATCATTGCTCTCCCCAGCCCCACCATCCCCGTCATTGCTCTCCCCAGCCCCATCAGCCCCATCATTGCTTTCCCCAGCCCCACTATCCCCATCATTGCTCTCCCCAGCCCCACTATCCCCATCGTTGCTCTCCCCAGCCCCATCAGCCCCATCATTGCTCTCCCCAGTCCCACTATCCACATCATTGATCTCCTCAGCCCCATCATTGCTCTCCCCATCGCCACCATCCCCATCATTGCTCTCCCCAGTCCCACCATCCCCATCATTGCTCTCCCCAGCCCCATCAGCCCCATCATTGCTCTCCCCATCGCCACCATCCCCATCATTGCTCTCCCCAGCCCCACCATCCCCGTCATTGCTCTCTCCAGCTCCATCAGCCCCAACATTTCTCTCCCCAGCCCCACATCCCCATCAGTGCTCTCCCCAGCCCCATCATCCCCATCATTGCTCCCCCCAGCCCTATCATTGCTCTCCCCAGCACCACATCCCCATCACTGCTCTCCCCAGCCCCATCTTCCCCAACATTTCTCTCCCCATCCCCTCATTGCTCTCCCCAGCCCCACCATTGCTCTCCCCCACTTCCCCTCATTCTCCTGTTCCTCTCCCCAGCATTTTAAGTAAAAAAAAAAAAAACTTACCTCTCAGCACGTTCTCCTGCAGCATCCTCCTAGTTGCTGCCAACTTTCTTCCTGACCCAGGCGAGCGCTGCATGATGATGTCATCAACCTGCGCGCATCTGTGTCAAGGAGGAAGCAGTGAACGGATCCCTCCAGCTCCGCTGCCATTTTCCTCCTGTCAGCAGCAGAGCTGCAGGGATCGCTCCATGCTCACCACGTGCAGGGAGCAGCTGCAGCGGCGGCGGTATGTCCTCCCCTGGACTGCTATGGGGCCCCCTCGCATCACGGGCCCCATAGCAGTCGCGTGGCCTGCCGCCATTGGCGGTATGCCACTGGTTGGAAGATATCTGGAGATTAGTTCGGAGATATACAGCAGAGACAGATTATGGATGGCTTTGTAGGTCAGTGTTAGTAGTTTGAACTGGATACGTTGGGAAATTGTGAGCCAATGAAGGGATTTGCAGAGTGGAGAAGCGGAGGAGTAGAAAGGAGAAAGGTGGATTAGTCAGGCAGCAGAGTTGAGGACGGATTGGAGTGGTGCGAGATTGTTAGCAGGGAGGCCACAGAGGTGGATATTGTGGTAGTTGAGGCAGGAGATGATAAGGGCATGCACTAACATTTTAGTAGATTCAGGGTTAAGGAGAGGACGAATTCTGAAAATATTATTTGAAGGCGGCAGGAAGTGGCAAGACCTTGGATGTGCGGTTTGAAGGACAGGGCAGAGTCAAGGGTAACTCTGGGGCAGTGGACTTCAGGTACAGGGGAAAGCGTGATGTCATTTATTTTGATAGAATGATCAGGTAGGGAAGATACATGAGATGAAGGAAAGATGCTGAGTTCAGTTTTGTCCACATTGAACTTTAGGAAGATGAGAAGAAGAAGGAGGATATGGCTGATATGAAAGGTGGTAGTCTCTGACCCACAGTGACTCTCACTAATCAGTAAAAAGCAAAGGCATTGTGGCACTCACTGACAACTGATATACAGAATCAACATCCATACACGTGTTGCTGTGCCTAGTTCAGCAGCAAACCTCAATTTTCCCCTTTCACTAGCGTTGAGCTGCAGCTCACACAAGCTGAGCAGCCTGTGTAGCCTAAAAGTGCTAGCATGGCCTTCAGCGACTCAGGAGTCTCCCATTTAGGACATCTGGGATGTCTTTGCTCGGCCGTTGCAATGGGAGCTGCCAGCAGCAGATTATGACAATTTTGTTTGCCTAAGTGTATTCAGTGTGACATAAGATTCCTCAGACAATCATTAATAACCTTATTGATAACATGCCAAGGTATATAAGTACGTGTATTTCTGCACATGGCGCTCATACACGATACTGAATAAATTGAGATGTTTAAAAATGTTTTTTAAACTTTTTCATAATTTGCATATCATTGACATGGCTATGGATCCTGTGATGTCCTTAATTCCACAAATTTTACTTTTTGGAGTTGTAATCTTAAACAGGTTTTACGGTGTTAAGCTACAAGTCGGCAGTCACCCTATGTGACTGCAGACTTGTGAATCCTCACATCACTTGCACTGCACACTGAGAATTCTCTGCTGCTGGCGCCAGGATCAAGGGGTTATGTGACTGCAAGAATGCAATATGCATACTTCCGGCCACATTCCGACTAGACTGTATCCACCCTGGCTCAATACACTTGCATTGACTTAGGCCATGCCCATCTAGTTGGCACGTGACCGCATGTATGCAAATCCATACTTAGGCTGCGTGCCCACGATGCGTTTTCCAAGCGTTTTTGCTGCGGAATTTGCGCAATGTAAACGCTTGTAAAAACGCTTGGTGATAAGTGCCCCATGGTCCCCAATGACAATCCGCAATTTCAATGCCCATGCTGCGGAATTTTCCGCAGCGTTTTTGATGTGCGGAAAAATCTGCAGCATGTCCATTATTTGTGCATTTACGCATGCAGAATTGCCTTCTCAATGCGTTAAAAAACGCATGTCAAATTCCGCACGCGTTTTTCTGGGCAAAGACATGCAGAAATGAAGCGGAAATTTTCCACTTCATTTCTGCATCGTGGGCACATAGCCTTACGGTCACGCATTCGCCGACAGCACCAGAGAATCCTCACAGCATGCGACGTGAGGTTTCACAAATCTGCAGTCAGATAGGGTGACTGCAGACTTGTAGCTTAAAGACTGGACAACCCCTGTAATGCTTTCTGTGTGTGTGTGTATATATATATACTGCGCAAGATTTTTAGGCAGTTGTGGAAAAAATGCTGCAATGAACAAAAGATAAATCAATCAATATTTGTTGCCACAATGCTTAGCCTTTAAAACAGCATACATTTGTCTACATACACTTGCACGGAGTTTTTGAAGCAACTCGGCAGGGCGGTTGTTCGAAACATCTTATAGAACTAACCCCAGATCTTCCGTGGATGTAGACTTGCACAAATCCTCCTGTCTCTTCATGTAATCACAGACCGACTCACAGTTGGTGAAATCAGGGCTTTTTGGCTCTCATGTCATCACTTACAGGCCTCTTTGTTCTACTTTACACTGAAGACAGTTCTTAATGACATTGGCTGTATGTTTGGAATCGTCATCTGCTAAAGAATAAATTTGGAGGCAATCAGATGCTTCCCTGATGGTATTGAACAATGGATAAATCTGCCTGTATTTCTTGGCACAGCAACACGACACAAGGTAGTTATACTACAGAAGCAAGGTTTCTCCTAGGCAAGGATTTTAAAGCAGACTAGGGCTTCATTATGTGCTGTTCAATCTCTTTTGACAAAGCATCAAGAAATGAGCAACGTTGAGGACGATAACTCAGTGGTTGACCAAGGAAACTCAATGGAGCATATCAAAGAAACATCATGCTTACTTCCCTTCGAAAACGGAAGATATCCAGCCGTGATATCAGCTCAGAACTGGAAGCAACCAGTGGGACCCATCTACACTCATCTACTGTTTGGAGAAGTCTGGCCCAAAGTGGTCTTCATGGAAGAATTGCATCCAAAAAAAACATACCTTTGACATGAACACAAAGCCAGGCAACTCAAATATGAAGGAAAACATAGGAACTAGGGTGCAGAACAATGGTGGCAGGTGCTCTGGGCTGGAGAGCGGTACAATAATGAGTGTCCGTAAGCAATAGTAAAGCATGGTGGAGGTTCCTTGCTAGCTTAGGCTACATTTCAGCAAATAGAGTTGGGGATTCGGTCAGGGATAATGGTGTCCTCAATACTGAGTAATATAGATACATATCCATCACAGGGCTTCTTATTCGCTTCACATTTATTCTGCAGCAGGACGAGCACAAAGTATACCGCCGTCAGTAAGAACAATGAGGCCTGGAAGTGATGATCTGGCCCCACCAAGCCCTGAGCTCAACATGGAATATGGGATTACACACAGAGACAAGGAGGATTTTTGCAAGTCTACATTTTTTATATACAAAATGGCTAACAAAACATATAATACACATGTATAAAATAGTAAAGGAGACCTGATGTGTGCTTACATTACACAAGCATTTGTATAATGAAATCAGAGACCCATGAAAGCAGTGGTGTGAATGAGCCCTTAGTGGGTCGGAGCTCTCTCCTGTAACAAGTGGTGTACGTGTGTCAGGGGCTCACTATCAGGCAAGTCACCAGCACAATTACACACTGTGCTGCATTACCTCTGCGGGCCACTAGGTGGCATACAAGCTTAGTCCAGTCAGGACAGCAACAACAAAAAGCTCCGACTTTCCGTACACACGTGACACCCAGAGCCCTTGTGACCAGAAGTGTCATTCTGACGCCTCTGTTATTGGACTCTTTGTGTCACGTGTCTACGGAAAGTCGGAGCGTTCTGTTGTGCATGTTTTCTATTGGTGGGTGAGCAGCTACTTGGGAGTGTGTCCTTGACAGTGCCACATGGCGCATCCTCAGCCCCCGGTGATAGAAGGGTTCGTCCCAACACCCTACATGGAGAAGGAGCAGTTCAGCAGCAAGTTCAGCAGGAAGGTGAAAGAGAACCCATTCGTGCCACTAGGTGAGTGCTGGAGCGGCCATGTTGGGAGTGTTCCATGGGAGAAGCCCTATACACGTACATATCCCCCTGAAGGGCAGCTCCATCCACACTTCATACAGGGCTGATACCCATAAGACATGCAGTGCTCTGCTACTTTCCTGCTTCTGAGTCACCTGCGGATCTAGGAGTCTGGTCACATCTGGCTGAGCACTGTGATTGGACAATGCCAAGGCAGTAATGGCCTAAAGCAATGCATGCCAGCCTCAGACGGCAGGGGGCAGTGTTAGGGCTACAGCTGTGCATGTGTACGGGGCATTACTAGTGCATTGGCCCCTTTGTCACAAGAATGGCTACAGACCTGACACAGCCTGGATATACAGTCACCTGACCAGATCCTCTCCTCTCAGCGCTGCCCAGGTTCCTACAGGCCACTGTGCTTCTTCAGGCCCGGGACAGACATGACTGCTGCAGCCAATCACTTGCCACCATGGTGACCCAAACATCACCGCTGCACCCATTGATTGGATACAGTGGACACATATCTGTACAACCAGATCAATGAGTTTCTAAGAAATGATTGGCAAAAAAAAGTCTGTAGGGGTTGTGAATTCACAGATTATTATATAAACTAGACTGATTCAATTGATCAAAAAAGTGACATTTTGACCTAAGGTACCTTAGTAAAATAAAGCCATTAGGCTCATGTAATATATGAGGGTTGTTAATTCCTTAAAGGAGTTTTCCACTATCAATATAGATGACCTGTGGTTAGGATAAGTCATCAATGTCTGGGTGTTCGCACTGATGTGATATTGATGACCTTGCCCATGGATAGGCCATCTTTGTTGATGTAGTGGAAAACACCTAGCTGTGCATGGTAAACAAGGTGATGCGATCCGTGATCTGTCAATCAGCTGATCGGCTCAACCACCTGGCTAATGGCCCAAACTAATAGGGTCATGGATCCTTATTATGCTGGTAGCTTAGATCATCAGCCCACTTAGGGAACGAGGCCCTGAAAGGTTATTTCAGTGTATCACTACAGTGATGAGTGGCCATTGGAATGTTTGGTAGTGCCACCAGCAGTGGTCAGGGCAGGGGAAAGTAATATTACATAATGCATGGTTTCAAAGCACTAGCGGACACAGACAGAAGAGGTCTCCTGTGCAAGAACAATATATGGGCCCTTTGCAGCCCAATAGCTCATCATAATACACACTGTCTCCTGCTTTGAAGGTGGTAGACGGCCACTTACCTCTTGGGCCCCTGTTTGGCCACACAGGTTGCACCAATGGCATGTCTGCTGCTATTTCAAATAATCGATCAGGGAGCTATTTGCTCTAGTTTATGGTGAGGGACTGCTTTCTATATTGTTGACATACTTATTTTCAGTTGGGGCAGCTTTCGTAATGTATTATAGCCCCTTCTCATCCAGAGCTTCAATCATAATTCTGCCAGTTCGTAAACTCAGATGTTATGAGCGTTTACACATTATGGGTTTTTTTTGCTTCACAAATCTGCAGCAAAACTTTATCTTCAGGGGCATTTTGTTCAGTGTTTTTAAGCATTTTTTCACTGTCCTTCTGTCTCTACTTATGCATGTACAAAAAGTTCTGTGAAAAAAAAAAAAAGAACCCCATTCTATTTTTCCATAAAAAAAACGCTGATGCAAATTTTGGTGTCTTATTTTCACCACCCATTACGTCCTGTGGGTGAAAAAAACCTGAAAGAAGTGACATGATCTATTTTCCAAAATAACATGCAAGGCACAAAATACAGAAAAAAAAAACCATGAGGTGTGAACAGAGAATTCTGGTTTCTCAGGCTTTGCTGGTACTGTAAAACGCAGCTGAAAATTTGCTTAAAAATCTGCAGCAAAAAACGCTGAAAAAAACATGATGTGTGAACGTAGCCTTAAGAACATGAGTGGAACTAATCTGCATGAGATGTATCTAATAATAGTTTTTCTATTAAAAAACTAGCAGAATTGTGAATGTAGCTCTGACTGTATACTGGTAATAACTCTGGATATGCACAATTTGTGATATAGATTGTCTATGTTTAAATGGATGGAGCAAAAATACATGAATGTCATGAATGTGTTATAGGTGGTGGTCCTATGTCTGGAACCCCAAGAATATAAATATAGATATATATTTATACACCTGCATTGGATTAGAAGTTACCCAGTCGTGTGACTCTGTATTATACTCTATCAGAGAAATGCAGACTTCTGAGCAGGCTGTATACATATAAATGAATCTAACTGGATGTCGTTTCCCCCCACCCCAGGATGTCTTGCCACCGCAGGAGTGTTGACCTATGGGCTCATCGCTTTCAAGCAAGGAAAAACCAGACAGTCCCAGCTATTGATGCGGGCACGTATTCTATCACAAGGATTTACCGTTGCCGCCATTATGGTTGGTGTTGTTATGGCGGCCGTGAAGACACGTCCACAATAAAGCAGAGATGGACACTGATTGAAGAGAGACTGTGGCCAGGCCAGTGGACTCCACAGACATTATTCAGGGAAAATCAGTAGCTCATGAGTGCTGGATGAAAAATAAATGCCTTGTGTATATTACCTGTCATTGTAGTGGCGACACATATAGACAGCCATTAAGTACATTCCTGCTGTCAGAGATTACTGCTGTAATTTATGTTTTGGCGACTATAGGAGTTCACATATGTGTATATATATTGTATACAGATAACTCGGGTATTTGTCATATTTAATATAGACGTTGTATTACTTAGTCTATATTTTGGCCATAGCTACATACATAAACAAAAATTCCCTGTTCTGCCATTATGGGGGGCTATTTTCTTCATCGCACTGCTGGATATGCCGATGTTAGGAAATTAAGCTGTACATCGCCCACAGCATTCTCTAAGACATATTTACCAAGAAGGTAATCAAAAGCCTAAATACTAAGTGTCAAGATTATAAAGCAGCACTGCTCCTTAAGGTGCAAATATTAAGTATATGCAGGAAAAAAGTTACCAGTGGACTATTTTAAAGTATTGTAAAAACGGTAGTGTCAAACTCCAACCCTCACAGAAGATCTGATTCTTAATGTCTCCTGAAAATCAGGCTGGCAATGCCAATGTCTGTATTTTTCTGTCCATGCTATAGCCACATTTTCCAGCTATGTATGAGGCTAACAAACATGTATAAACCGCCTCAACGGTGTTCTTTTTTATCCACCTGAAGAAAACACTCTTTATGATCAGCTCAATATGATATTTCCTAGTATAGGATCATCAGTTTATCCGTACCTAAAGTTAGCACATACTCTTCTCTGCCTTTCTTTACACTCTCCCATGGTGTTGGCTCACAGTAATCAGCTATTGAAAGCAAAACTACACCCCAGAAGACGCCAAGAAGGCGAAACCTGAGGTCAGGTTTTTACAAGGCCTGATGCTGTTTTAACGTTTATGAGCTTATTTTTTAACTTCAATGGTGTGAGTATGGTGTATAAGCTAGAGTGAATCCTGAAATAGTGTATATCTGTCAGATATACTAACCACAAATCCAATCCATTAATAAGGGTTACAGCGGTTCTCCAAAATCAGAATATTAATAACTAATCATCAGCATAGGGTAGATGGGAAGAGCTATAGACAGAATCCCTCTTCTTCCTTTCTCTTACGTCTGCTTAAAATCTTATCAGTAGCAGCCGCCATCTCCTATTGCAGTAATGTAAAAATCTGTCTTCACTGAATACAGATTTTACCCGTGAATGGAGAATTTTAACAATGAAAGATCAATCCAGTTTCTTATTTTCATGTGTACTATTGATTTATGAAAGAAAAATTAAAATGATGGTTACTTTATAAAGTGAATGGGACAAATATCACTTATTTCCAAGATATTAAATCTGAATGAATTGTGTTGCTGTCTGACATGTATGGTCCCTTTCTATTACTTATTTTAGTTAATAAATAGCACACCTATCGTAAAACAGCAATTACATTTGTTCCATAAACCTTTTATATGGATAATCTAACTGTATAATAATGGAGCTGTATAGATCAGCTGACATGTGCCCGGAAAGGTGCAGGCTCCGCGCCGGAGCCCGCGCTAAACAGGGGGTTATGACGTTGGGCGTATTATTACGCCCCACGTCATAAAGGGGTTAATGGTGCCATAGGAGTGAGTAAAATAAATATATATTATTTCTATAAAGCTTTAAGAAAAAAAATCTGAAAGCAAAACCATGTGTGGAACAATCCTGCAAAATTGTCCACCGTCATTACTAAGGAGCTGGCATGCAGGTAAACGGACCAATGAAAACACTGAAGAGGGTGCCTCTGATTGTCAGGGGTGGCAGTTGATATTGATAGCCCACCTAAACAGTAGGGCAATAATGATGTGACCATGGAAAATGCCTTACAACAGAAGTGATCCAAACTGAAAGAAGGGTAATCTGATGGTATTTAATAATTTATGGAAACCCCTAGAAACGGATTCATGGCACATACATCTACCATTAACTGTATTCCATTGCTTTTCTGCTATAATTATTTTTTTATGGAAACTAGTAATTAAAAAAAAACATATTCCTCATATACTATTATAACAATGCAGGTGATTTCATATGTTTTTATGAAGTTTTTGAAGCCAAAACTAAGAGAAAAGTGGAATATTCCCCAAATAATTCCCCTATTATCCACTTCTTTACGAAATGACCCAGCCTCTCATTTTAAGCTACCCCCTAATAGAGCAGAAATATCCATGGACAATTCCCAAGCTGTGGCAGCTTGCATTTTGTTGAAGCTTTTGGTGGTGGAAAAACTTTACCCATTAGGTCTGCTGCTTTAATATGTCAATATATTACACCAGGATTTACAAATTAAAGCCAGAAAATGGACATAACTACAGAAGAGGTAGGAAGCTTTCCAATATACTATTGCTCTGTCTACACATATGGAAGGATATACTAGCCAGAATACTGATGTAGAACACCCTGTAGTGTCTACTCGCATGCTTTTTCATGGTGTAGATGCTACGCAATAACGCTCATTTTGCAATAATTGCTGCAAAAAAAATAACCTTAAAATCACATTACACCAATACGTTTTTACTGGATGACTCCTAAAATGCAAGAAGTATGACTGTATATGTATTTCTCTGTTCTGGTCCCCATATTTCCATCTGAGACATTTGTGGAATGTATAGAAGTAACAAGCTGTAGATGTACTTATACATTATAGTCCATGGTTGTTCCAGGAAATGGTAATTAGTCTGGTGCCGAGAGCCAATGTTTTATCTCGGAGTTGCATCTTACCTATATTTTTGTGTTTAGCTAGCATGAATACATGTCCTCTGTACACTATTGAGTAGAAAATGTTAAGTCATGGTGATACGTGTGCTTTATGGCATAGTGGTTTACAGTCTCGTGCTGCTTGCAGAAAAGTGGCTGAACAGGATTTTACCCTTTTGCAGTAGGAAACCGAGTAATGAGACCTAAATCTTCATATTCTACTATCTTTTTCTTCTCATGTTCTGATAAGATGTTCCCATTATACGTAGATATGGTGGATGGATAGAGAAACATGTGGAAGAGCTGACATTCCATCAACGTGCACATTAGGAAAAGCTTTGCGTGCATGTTTACTTCCATTGAAGTCTGTAAGCCTGCGTTCAGACCTTGCGTATTCAGTATTCCAATATTGCAACTAAACCACAAGTTCTTGCATGATTTTTGGAAATTAACAGCGAAAACGTTGTATTGCCTTGTTACAAGGGGGTCTAACTCAGTTTTAGAAAACCACAGCTGAATCGTGTTGTCGCAGCTTCCAGAATTACCTGGCAGTGCCGATCTCTCAGGATCGATGAAATCCAACTCCTCCAGATTCTCTCTCCCTTGATGTCAGTCTGACCCCATACATACAGTGTTACACTAATGGTACTGCGGGGCACGGTCAGGGAAATGATGACTGACATTGTTCTGTTAAGATCACTTTTCAGTAGTTATTATTAGGACATGTTCAGTATTTGGTCAGTTTTTTACATCAGTATTTGTAAGCCAAAACCTGGAGTGGGTGATAAATACAGAAGTGGTGACGGGTTTCTATTATACGTCTCCTCTGATTGTTCCACTCCTGGTTTTGGCTTACAGATACTGATATCAAATACAGACCAAATACTGAACGTGTGAACGAGACCTTATTAGCAGTCAGGATTAGAATGAAAGTAACACCTAAATATAGCTAAGGCCTCATTCAGAACTCCAATGTGTTCGTACATGTTGTATCCATTTTTTCAGGGATACAACACGTACCCATTATAATCTATGGGTCCATGAAAAACACATACAGAACATGAATGGCTTCCATGTGCCATCTGTGTGCTGTCTGTATTTAACATTACAAAAGATAGGAGAAACTTTGTCATTTATCAGTGTAAAAATGGACACTGATCCAAAACACTGACACCGGTACCATTTTATCTTGTAGGTGTTTTAACACGACATGTGAAAGAGGCCTAATGCTAAGTTCCCATGATGATCTTTTGGTGTTACAGATTTTCTGAAGCATTTTTGCACCCATGTGCAATGTCAAAAAGTCACCAAAAAGCTCATCAAGGGAACTTACCCTAACACAGGATCACCATTGACAATAAGTGAAACACACAGATCCTCACCCCCTCTGCGCACAACAACCAATGCACCGGTTTCAGAGCATGTTCACAACACTCTTCCATAGAAGTCAATGAACACCTCCAGACTATTGCTTTTCATACTTATGGCTGCAGTTAATCATATTTTGAAAACGATACCGTTATCAGAAACTCAGACAAGAGGTTCTGAAAAAAAAGGATTAGTAAAAAATATATCTGCAACTAACAAATCTAGGTGTTATATTAGCTTTAACTCTTGTCTTATATGTACTGGTTTCATCAGTGCAATCTGCTTGCCTGCTGTAACAGATGGTGATGGAAGAACAATATATACAAAGAACAGGCACACATACCATATTTTCACTACTGGACAACCCCAACTTAATCAATTCAGAGCCCCATACAAAATAAGACCAAAGTGCACTCCCCTCCCACAGCGATGCCATTCCCAGGATGTGAGTTCTGCTGTTCCCAGCAGGTGGCGACATCATAGTGTCCGCGATCAATACTGTCAGTGAGCGTCTATGGATCGCCTACAGTGCATCAATATATCCTCATAGCAATATCTGCTTTGTCAAATTCGTAAAGGGTGTAGCCGGTCAGCAGCTGCCCAAATGGCTGCATTGGTCACGCTTAGAGCTGACATCATTGAAACAGCACTGCTACGTGAGGGCAGTATACTGTTTTTTTTTATTATGTATGGGGATCTGAATTAATTAAGCTGAGGTTGTCCATTAGTTGACAACCTCTGACATTTTCACTTAAAGGGAATCTGTCAGTAGGATCAACTCTTCCAAGTCTTCTATACGGGCATGTAGGTCATAGGAAGGTGAATAAACTGATACCTTGATATTTGTGATCTTGTGATCTCTTATTCCAGAGAAATCCACATTTTTCTTATATGTAAATGAGCTGTTAAGATCTATGGGCTGGACACTGATCTGCATGAGAATCTGTCTCCAGGGATTATTTTAAAGAGTAACCGTCGTTTTAATTTTCACTTCGTAAATCAATATTACACATGAAAATAAGTAACGTTTTAATGTATCTTATCAGAGAAATCTGCTTCTTTCTCTGCCAGAATTGGTCAGTCATTATCAAAATTCTGAATTCACGGGTAGAATCTGTATTCAGTGCAGACACTTTCCCATTACTGAGATAGGAGATGGCAGCTACTACTGATAAGATTCTATGTAGACGGGAGGAAGAGGAGCTCTGCCTCTAGCTTCTCCCTCCTTCCGTCTATATTGTATGAAAACTGGTACACAGAAACCAGGAATATCATGTTCCATAGGGCCACTGGAAAAAAGGGTATGTTCACATATTGGTTTTTTTTTTTTTTTCAGGCAGGGGAAAGCTATGAGGTTTTCCACAAGTAATTGCTTCAAGAAATGCTGGCACCTTTTATATACATTTCCCGAAGCGTGTTTTGGTCCTGATTTCAGTGATTTGTCACTTATTAGGTTGCTTACTGTAGTTTTGATAAAATCACCTTTTTATCAGCTCATTATCACTAGAGGACTTGTGAAACTTCTGCCATATAGTCCTCCATATTCATGATCTCTGTATAACCCTGTCCCAACCACTGCTTTCTGCCTATGCACAGTGTACACAGGAAGCTGCCAATCAGTGGTGTGGATGAGGTTATACAGAGCTCAGCATTCAGACAACTGGTTGATCTGGAGAAGAGAAAATTGTGATTTTTATTAAAACTCCAGCAAGCAGCCCAGTAAGTGACACATCACTGGTATCAGGGTCTCTGCCCCTACATCATGCAGCTCTCAGATGGAGTACCAAAAACCTGGTGACAGATTCCCTTTAAGCATCACTTGAAATATTTGCTTCAAAATAAAGGTGTACACATATGGCTGGCTACACAAGAGCTTCCCTGCAAAGCAACATATAATTAAAGTGTCAGGTAACAATGTGACTGAGTCGTCCCTTTAGGTTTTGTACTTTGACAATTTAGTCTGTGGAACAAAACCATAAAGCTGCCCTGTCAGTGTTTCTCTATGGGGAGAATACTTGTTATATCAGACAGCAGGTTGTTTTAAATCATCCATTACGTTTATGTCAAACAGGAGAAACAAAGGAGTATCTCTTTTTTTTATAAAAATATACACATTTTTATTAGAGAAAATAGATTAAAACTTACATAGAAATCACATAAAAATAGACATGATAGACAGAAATGGTAATAAACATTCCGGGTACAAGCCACAGTGACCAAAAGTTTGACTGTCACATTAATAGTAAATCTAGGATAAGGAGCAGAGGTAACATAAATAGAAATTTATATGAAGAGTTTTTTTATAGTATAGAAATTATGCCCCAAGTAATTCTAAGATCTTCATGAATAAGTAACCTTACCCATTATTAGGAAACAAATCTGGCCCAGCCCGGAGTTCAAAAGGCTGAAAAATGCTGCGCCCCAACGCACGTTTCGCGTGCCACCCGCACGCTTTCTCAAGGGGAAGTGAGGAGAAAGATCACCTGCAGGACCTTTATACCATGTGACCATGTCACATGGTTTCCCACTCGCCAATAGGAGCAGCCGTCAGGCGCATGCGTCAATCGCCGCACCCAGATTTGTTTCCTAATAATGGGTAAGGTTACTTATTCATGAAGATCTTAGGATTACTTGGGGCATAATTTCTATACTATAAGAAAAACTCTTCATATAAATTTCTATTTATGTTACCTCTGCTCCTTATCCTAGATTTACTATTAACGTGACAGTCAAACTTTTGGTCACTGTGGCTTGTACCCGGAATGTTTATTACCATTTCTGTCTATCATGTCTATTTTTATGTGGTTTCAATGTGATTTTTAATTTATTTTCTCTAATAAAAACGTGTATATTTTTATGAAAAAAGAGCTACTCCTTTGTTTCTCCTGTTTGACATATATTTCTCTGTTGGAGTATGTAGTTATATATTATATGCACTAATGATCTATAAGGGTCTCACTTAGATTAACTAATTATGCCCATGGGATTTTCTTTAATCATCCATTACTTTTAGTAGATATTACTTAATTTGCGAACTACATCTAGTGAGGATGCAGAATACCCAGGAATTATTGTTATTTTCTACATACACTTGCTCTAGATCTCAGACCAATGGTGCACAGTGTCTGTAGATTCAGTGGTAATATGATATAGTAGTAATACCTGGTACTTTAGTGTACAATGCAACAGTGACCTCTACTGGGCTTTTTGGGTACACAACAAAGCTCTGGCTGTGTTCACAGTGAACATGTTTGGTTTATTCCCCAGAAAGCTCCCATCAAATAAGGCAAACATAGCCATAGTTGTCCGTCGACTGTGTTGGCACACCATAGGCATGTGTGGTAGTATCCTCTCTAACCCCAATGACCAGGCAAATCAGCACAATGACCCTTTCCATTTTACTTGAAAAAAAGTTATATAGTGGTACCGTGTTAGCCAGAAAAATCGATGTCAATATTTTTATGCCCAAAAATGAGAAATATAATATTTCCTGAAGAAGGAGCCCCTGTGCTCTGAAAGCTTGCATATATATATTTTTTTCTGGTTAGCCAATAAAGGTTTCACTCTGAGAATACTTTTGTCATTTTTGGGCATAAAAGTATTTACAATGATACTTGGAAAAAAAAACAACCTGTTATCCCCTAGAAATAAGTAGATCATTTTCTAAAATGGGAAGGATATTATGTAAATGAGCCGACTCTCCACCATTGACTTCACAATTCAATTGTGATTCGGTGAACTCCGTGATCCACAGCATTCCTGTCTGTCAGTACAATCTATTAGTCTGTCACTCTGGCCCTTCTTTAGGCCCCTAACTACCAGGCAAACCCATTGGTGGTCTGCAATGGATACACTCCCTCTGTCAAACTACTTAGGTGCTGCTGTTGCTATTGCTTAGGGCATTTAAGGGGTCAATAGCCTGGGTCGGATTCATCTCTGATCCCGGCTGTCAGTCACTGCCAAGCTTACTTGGCCCAATCATAATGATGTACATGCACTGTATCTTGTAATGACTAGCCTCTGCTGATGACGTACGTGTACATCATTCTGCATTTAGGTGTTAAATGCAACCTGCTCTGTCCTTCAACTTAGACTACAGAGAGGACAAAATATATTGTTTTTCCCCTCCTGTCTTTTTTCCTAGTCTTGATGGTTTTTACGCTGCAGTTGTATTATTTCTATTCTAACCTTTCAATTGATTCCTGAATGCAAGAAAAATCCAGTGCAATACAGAAAAAAATTGAATGCAGTATCAAGTGACAATATGATAGTTATTGGAGCTAAAGATGACGGTCACCCAGAAAGGAAGTTAGGTTGTTGATGGGCTGCTGGATAAGATTTATGTGGAATAGCAATTAAACGGGTCTCCCCATCTCCAAGATCCTATCCCAATATTTAGTAGGTGTAATAATAATACTATTAACAAATATCTTCAATTAGAAATGTAGTATAGTTCTTCTGATTCACTATGTCGCTTACCCCATTTGCAAAGCATTGCAGTAACTTAGATATCTATGGTTACATTACAACCACTAACAACTAACTGTTACTATATGAGTGGTTGTAACCTTGGACACCTAAACTACTTCAATGCCCTGAACATGGGGTAAGCAACATAGCGAATCAGAAGAACTATACTACATTTCTATTTAGAGGTATTTGCTAATATTATCATACCTACTGCATATTGGGATAGGATCTTGGTAATGGGAATATCCCTTTAAAATATATGGGTGAAAGTTACTGAGGTACAATTAGTTATTATGGTATTTAGAAATATTACTAATAGTTCAGTGTCTGATGTGACCATAGTACTCCAGATGTATACCACCTTCTACTTTTTTATGTTCTTTTATAGGGTGTAGCAAAGCTGGATAGGCTAGGGTTTCATCTTCTGAAGCTCTCAGAGTAGGGGGGAGCTGATCAGAGTGGATTTGTGTTGGAGTCGAAGAGAGACTGCACAGGTTGTGTGCACCAAACTGCAAGTATCACTGTTTACTATGGACCAAAGAAGTTTTGTGTGGCCGGGTTGGGACTATACTGTTTAGTTAGTGTCTGGACAAGGCTAGAGTTCTACGTTTATGGTTTTGTTTGGTACTGTGCAACTTGTGAAAAATAAACGTCACATTGTTTTGATACAAGAATACAGTACCTGTGTGAACGATGCCTAATGCCTACCTGAGAGCATAAATCCCTACAAGGGATATACAATGACAAAATGCCACTGTGTCTGGAAGGTATTAGTAATGCAAAGATTAAACAGACAAAAGCAACAGATAAATCATCTCCTTACATTTCACTACATTGTCAGTAAATAAGCACGTCTTTTGGACAAAACAGGTGAATGGAATGGACTCTGTAAAGGCAAGTGGACATGGTGACTTGTACACATATACATGAGGAGGGGACAGCGCACGCTGTAAGACTGAGAAACAGACAATACACAACCACAGTGTGTGCTGTAAGACTGAGAAACAGACAATACACAACCACAGTGTGTGCTGTAACACTGAGAAACAGACAATACACAACCACAGTGTGTGCTGTAACATTGAGAAACAGACAATACACAACCACAGTGTGTGCTGTAACACTGAGAAATAGACAATACACAACCACAGTGTGTGCTGTAACATTGAGAAACAGACAATACACAACCACAGTGTGTGCTGTAACACTGAGAAATAGACAATACACAACCACAGTGTGTGCTGTAACACTGAGAAACAGACAATACACAACCAGTGTGTGCTGTAACACTGAGAAATAGACAATACACAACCACAGTGTGTGCTGTAACACTGAGAAACAGACAATACACAACCACAGTGTGTGCTGTAACACTGAGAAACAGACAATACACAACCACAGTGTGTGCTGTAACACTGAGAAACAGACAATACACAACCACAGTGTGTGCTGTAACACTGAGAAACAGACAATACACAACCACAGTGTGTGCTGTAACACTGAGAAATAGACAATACACAACCACAGTGTGTGCTGTAACATTGAGAAACAGACAATACACAACCACAGTGTGTGCTGTAACATTGAGAAACAGACAATACACAACCACAGTGTGTGCTGTAACACTGAGAAACAGACAATACACAACCACAGTGTGTGCTGTAACACTGAGAAACAGACAATACACAACCACAGTGTGTGCTGTAACACTGAGAAACAGACAATACACAACCACAGTGTGTGCTGTAACACTGAGAAACAGACAATACACAACCACAGTGTGTGCTGTAACATTGAGAAACAGACAATACACAACCACAGTGTGTGCTGTAACACTGAGAAATAGACAATACACAACCACAGTGTGTGCTGTAACATTGAGAAACAGACAATACACAACCACAGTGTGTGCTGTAACACTGAGAAATAGACAATACACAACCACAGTGTGTGCTGTAACACTGAGAAACAGACAATACACAACCAGTGTGTGCTGTAACACTGAGAAATAGACAATACACAACCACAGTGTGTGCTGTAACACTGAGAAACAGACAATACACAACCACAGTGTGTGCTGTAACACTGAGAAACAGACAATACACAACCACAGTGTGTGCTGTAACACTGAGAAACAGACAATACACAACCACAGTGTGTGCTGTAACACTGAGAAACAGACAATACACAACCACAGTGTGTGCTGTAACACTGAGAAATAGACAATACACAACCACAGTGTGTGCTGTAACATTGAGAAACAGACAATACACAACCACAGTGTGTGCTGTAACATTGAGAAACAGACAATACACAACCACAGTGTGTGCTGTAACACTGAGAAACAGACAATACACAACCACAGTGTGTGCTGTAACACTGAGAAACAGACAATACACAACCACAGTGTGTGCTGTAACACTGAGAAACAGACAATACACAACCACAGTGTGTGCTGTAACACTGAGAAACAGACAATACACAACCACAGTGTGTGCTGTAACACTGAGAAACAGACAATACACAACCACATTGTGTGCTGTAACACTGAGAAACAGACAATACACAACCACAGTGTGTGCTGTAGCACTGAGAAACAGACAATACACAACCACAGTGTGTGCTGTAGCACTGAGAAACAGACAATACACAACCACAGTGTGTGCTGTAGCACTGAGAAACAGACAATACACAACCACAGTGTGTGCTGTAACACTGAGAAACAGACAATACACAACCACAGTGTGTGCTGTAACACTGAGAAACAGACAATACACAACCACAGTGTGTGCTGTAACACTGAGAAACAGACAATACACAACCACAGTGTGTGCTGTAACACTGAGAAACAGACAATACACAACCACAGTGTGTGCTGTAACACTGAGAAACAGACAATACAAAACCAGTGTGTGCTGTAACACTGAGAAACAGACAATACACAACCACAGTGTGTGCTGTAACACTGAGAAACAGACAATACACAACCACAGTGTGTGCTGTAACACTGAGAAATAGACAATACACAACCACAGTGTGTGCTGTAACACTGAGAAACACAATACACAACCACAGTGTGTGCTGTAACACTGAGAAACAGACAATACACAACCACAGTGTGTGCTGTAACACTGAGAAACAGACAATACACAACCACAGTGTGTGCTGTAACACTGAGAAACAGACAATACACAACCACAGTGTGTGCTGTAACACTGAGAAACAGACAATACACAACCACAGTGTGTGCTGTAACATTGAGAAACAGACAACACACAACCACAGTGTGTGCTGTAACACTGAGAAATAGACAATACACAACCACAGTGTGTGCTGTAACACTGAGAAACAGACAACACACAACCACAGTGTGTGCTGTAACACTGAGAAACAGACAATACACAACCACAGTGTGTGCTGTAACACTGAGAAACAGACAATACACAACCACAGTGTGTGCTGTAACACTGAGAAATAGACAATACACAACCACAGTGTGTGCTGTAACACTGAGAAACAGACAATACACAACCACAGTGTGTGCTGTAACACTGAGAAACAGACAATACACAACCACAGTGTGTGCTGTAACACTGAGAAACAGACAATACACAACCACAGTGTGTGCTGTAACACTGAGAAACAGACAATACACAACCACAGTGTGTGCTGTAACACTGAGAAACAGACAATACACAACCACAGTGTGTGCTGTAACATTGAGAAACAGACAACACACAACCACAGTGTGTGCTGTAACACTGAGAAATAGACAATACACAACCACAGTGTGTGCTGTAACACTGAGAAACAGACAACACACAACCACAGTGTGTGCTGTAACACTGAGAAACAGACAATACACAACCACAGTGTGTGCTGTAATGACTCGCCCCCTGGGCCGTGGGGCACTCGGATCCGGGCAATAGGGGGAAACGATGGGAGTAGTAGTGGCAACCCGGTTCCGTGGCTCAGGGCGGTCAGGCCAGTGGTAGTCCGTTATGTGTTAATGTTTATGTCCGACTACGCCACCCGTGGATTGCGGTTATTAGGAACCGCCGCTGCATGCAGACCGCTGGGGCTGATGAGGTGTGCAGCTAGGGTAGTGTGACTCCCCACGGGAAGAGTGCGGCCCCAGGGCAGTATAGTGGATGTTGGGAGTGATGGTAGTGAGAGTCCCAGTGCTGATAGTGCTGGAGGAGCAAGGAGCACGCAGACAACAGGTTGCAGTCCAGGGTCTTTACTAGAACAGGTAAATTGACCCACAAACAGTCCCGGCTAGGAGGGGACCTGGATGTCTGAGAGCAACGGGGAAATTGGCCCTGGTCAGGGTGAGGGTGTAGGCCTACCGTGCTTTCTGCGCTCCTTCTGACTATCTCCTCCTGATAGGATAACAGCCCACGTTTCCGAGCTTTCGTGCTTTCTCGCCTGTATGGCCTGCGACGTGGGTTCCTTTCTGCTCCCAGCCTTGTACGGCTTCACTGGTCCCTTCGGTTGTGGCAGGGCCTCCAGGCTTCTTAGGCCAAGGAATGTATAGTCCCTTGCGGACTGGTTCTCTGCTGGGGGATGTGGAATCCTTCCAGCCTCAGACACCAAAGTCTGGTAAAATGAAGTCTTTTCTCTGCCAAGACAGGCTCTCTTCGCCTCTTGTCCCTGGCTTGTGGCTCTCTCCTACTGCCACACTTCCTCTTAGGTGCAGTGCAACTGTCTGTCCCTGCTCCACTCTGGGACACGTCTCAAAGCTGAGACAGGCAATCCAGTTCTCTCTAACCCTGTCCCCAGCACCAGCTTTTATAGGGGCAGCCAGCTCCCCCTACTGGCCTGAGACAGGAGGCATTGCATGCTAATGTTCCCCTAACCAGAGAACCTCCCCCTTGCTCTCAGACACAGCTTTATTACACTTGTGGCATCCAGGTAGGGTGACACATTTCCCCCTAGTGAAATTTAGTACTCCGGGACTAAACAATAAACAAAGACAATATACATAACAATAAAACATTAATAGACAGACGACGCACAAATTGAGTTCTTTAGGTCACAGTGTGGTCTGTGACCGGGTGTCCATATCACCAGAACAACGGGGAGCCTTAACCAGGTGGGGGTCTGTCCTACCCCAAGTCCTTTACAGTCTTAGTTCATTCCTTGGTTAGGCTCCGAACGCAGTCCATACAAGGTCCCGGTTATAAAAAGTCCATAACCTTTGAGTCCTTACGGTAGCTGCAAGAAATTGAAACACACTATCAATAAACATGCAGGTAACTTTGGCAAACATTTCAACATTTGGCAACAAGGTTATTTACAATTTAGTACACTCTATATTCTCCAGCGAGCGGGTATCTGTCCCTTTGTGCTCCTGGTTGACCTCCTTAACCCACTGTCTGGTGGTGGACCAACCTGGCTTTCCCCACTAGCGTTAGGGTTGCAGCTACCAGCTGGGTGTACAGGTAGGGCAGGCAGCTGTCTGCGGGTCCTTTGGCTTACCGCAGGCATGGCAGGCTCACTGTCAGCAGAGGGTTGACTCTCCTGGGCTGCTGGAACAGGCTCTTCTGCCTCTGGAACCGCTTGCTCCTCTTCACCTTCCGGCTCTGGTGTTGGTTGTTGCTGTGCCGGTTGCAGGAAATGCAGGACAGGTACCACTATGGCATCATTTATGCGAGTCCAGGACTGAGGGAACTCTCCGAGAACGGTGCTGATCATTTCTTCCTTGTCCTCTGCGGGTTCAAGGTCACTCTGATCCTCTTCTGCACTACGGAGTTGCTCGGGGCATCTTTTGAGGTGGTCTCTGGAGACGACACTAGTGGTTTCTCCTCCGTCCTTGGTGATTACGCACACCTTTGGGTTGTCGTGGTCAGACTGCAGTACGGTGTAGGGTTCCCTTTCCCACTGGTCGTCCAACTTATGTAGCCTTCTTTTTCGCTTTAGGACTTGCTCACCAGGTTCTAGGGGACTAGCAGGGGCGTGTTGATTGAAGAGTCTTTCTTGCTTCTCTCTCACCTGGGCCAGGCTCTTCTCCACACTCTCCTGTACCTTCTTGTACTGCAGTTGCCTTTCCGTATCCCAGTCCGCATCCGGGGAGGTGTCCTCAGGTATTAGGACTCCCATCTCCAGGTCTACGGGCAGCTTACCCGGTCTGGCTCGCATCAGGTAAGCCGGGGTGCAGTTTGTAGCGTTCACGGGGATATTGTTGTACATGTCTACCAGGTCCGGCAGTTTTTCTGGCCACAGGCTGCGTTCCTCCAGGGGCAACGTCTTCAGGAGATCAATGACTATATTGTTCATCTTCTCACACATCCCGTTGGTTTGGGGGTGGTAAGGTGTTGTCCGAATCTTCTTACAGCCATAGAGGTTGCAGAACTCCTGGAAGATTTCAGCTTCAAACGCTGGACCCTGGTCTGTCAGGACCTGTTCCGGATACCCGTGTGGACGGCAGAAGTATTGCTGGAAGGCTCGGGCCGCTGTTTGGGCTGTCAAGTCCTTTACCGGGACCACCACTAGAAAACGGGAATAGTGGTCCACGATTGTCAGGGCATAGATGTATCCTGACCGGCTGGGAGCCAATTTGACGTGGTCCAGAGCTACCAGCTCAAGAGGCTGCGTGGTGACGATGGGCCTCAAGGGTGTCTTCTGGCTGGTGCGGTCCTTCCTCCTCAGGTGACAAGGGCCACAGTCTCTGCACCATTTTTCTACAGCTCCTCTCATGCCGACCCAAAAGAATCTTCCTCTTAGCAGGAACTCCAGTTTCTTCCAACCGAAGTGCCCCGCTCTGTCATGGTAAGCCCCCAGGACCATAGCTGCATCTCGCCTTGGGACCACGACTTGCCAGGTCAGCTCGTGCGTCCGGTGGTTGACAATCCTTCTGCACAACTTGCCTTCGTAGAGGAACAGCTTGCTCTTCTCCTTCCATAGCTGCTTGGCTTCCTCTGGGGCATCTGGATCTAGGCGGGCGTCTTCCTGGGTCAGCAGATCTTTCACCAGGTGGACTGCAGGGTCACTATCTTGGGTCTCGGCCCAGCTGTGGTGAGGTAGGGGATTCATCATCACAGTTGTTAGATCCTCCTCCTTCACGCGGTAAGAGTGTTGAGCGGCTCCATACCGGTGAAACGCAGGGAGTTCTACCTCCTCCAGCTCTTCTGGGTCTTCGTCACCTTCAGGTAAGTGAGGCATCCTTGATAGGGCGTCCACGTTGGCGTTGGTTTTGCCTGCCCGGTACTTGATCACGAAGTCATAGTTGGAGAGACGGGCCATCCACCGCTGTTCCAGGGCACCCAGTCTTGCATTGTCCAGGTGTGTCAACGGGTTGTTGTCCGTGTACACGGTGAACTTCGCGGAGGCCAGGTAATGCTTGAAGCGTTCCGTCACGGCCCACACCACCGCCAAGAATTCTAGCTTGAAGGAGCTGTAATTCTCCGGGTTCCTCTCGGTGGGCCTCAGCTTCCGACTGGCGTATGCGATCACCCGTTCTCTGCCCTGTTGGTTTTGGGACAGTACGGCTCCCAGTCCCACATTACTGGCATCTGTGTGGAGAATGAAAGGCTGGCCGTAATCAGGGTAGGCCAGGATCTCATCCCCCGTGAGGGCCATCTTTAGCTGGCGGAAGGACTCCTCTTCCGGTTTATCCCACTTGAAGGGTGGCTTTTGACTTCGGGACTTAGACTGTCCGATCAGGAGGTCCTGCATAGGAGCTGCCATCTTAGTGAACCCGGGGATGAACCTTCGGTAGTAGCCTACCAACCCGAGAAACTGTCTCACCTCTTTGATGTTCGAGGGGCTTGGCCAGCTCTTGATTGCCGTGACCTTGTCAGGGTCGGGGGCTACTCCTTCCGCACTTACCACGTGCCCTAGGTACTGGACCTTTGGTTTCAGCAGGTGACACTTTGATGGTTTCACCTTCAGGCCATAGCCTGCCAGGGCTTCGAACACCTCGGCCAGGTGCTTGAGATGGTCCTCGTAGGTCTTCGAATAGACGATCACGTCGTCCAGGTAAAGGAGGACCGTCTCGAAGTTTTGGTGCCCTAGACAGCATTCCATCAGCCGCTGGAAGGTCCCTGGGGCGTTGCAGAGCCCGAAAGGCATACAGTTGAATTCACTCAGTCCCATCGGGGTGGTGAAGGCGGTCTTCTCCTTGTCAGCCTCTGCCACAGGAACCTGCCAGTACCCGCTAGTAAGGTCCAAAGTAGAAAAGAAGTTAGCTGATTTTAGTGCGGCTAAAGACTCCTCTATTCTAGGCAGCGGATATGCGTCTTTGTGAGTGATACGGTTGATTTGTCTATAGTCGACGCACATTCTCATGGTGCCGTCTTTCTTTTTGACCAGAACCAAAGGGGCTGCCCAGGGGCTACAGCTGTCTCTAATAACCCCAGCTTCTTTCATCTCTCTTAGCATGCCCTTTGCGTTCTGATAATGTGCAGGGGGTACAGGTCTGTGCCTCTCTTTTATTGGTGGGTGGCTCCCGGTGGGGATGTGGTGTTCTATCCCCTTTACTCTGCCGAAGTCTAGCGGGTGCTTACTAAAGACTCTCTCGTACTCCTGTACCACCCGGTAGACTCCTTGTTTTTGGTGCAGGGGAGTGGAGTCAGCCCCCACATGGAGTTTCTGGCACCAGTCCTCCTTTTGTTTCTGGGAGCCATTACCCTCCGCCTGAGGAGATGGAGGCAAGGGTTCCACGGCCCTGATAGCTTTGTGTTCGACGACAAACAGTTTGGCGAGTGTAGCATACCTGGGTAAGTGTACTTCCCTCTCCCCAATGTTGAGGATGCGGACGGGCACCCTCCCATGACGGACATCAACCACCCCCCGGGCTGTCAAAATGGTGGGCCTGCTGTCTGAGTACACGGGTTCTACCATGGCTTGGTAGTCTCTACCTCTCAACCCGATTGCAGTCCGACACCAGATCATCATTTCACTTTTGGGAGGCATGGAAATGGGGAATGGGTCACTCAGTCTTACGCTACCGATCTCACCACCAGACAGTTCTACCTGCTGCCGTCTCATCAGGGCTTTTATCTCCTTGTTGAGGACTCTGTTGGCTGGAACTAGCATTCACCGCCACCTGTTGTAGAATTACAATTACCTCTGAAAGACAATTTTCAATTATGTTAGTACCCACAGTTATTTTAGGGTGACTTTCATGACGGTCAATGTCCACAATAATCACTCCCTGTTCCGGCAGTTCAACTTTACCAATTTTAATGGTCATCTCCTTGAACCCCATCTGCGGCACGGGTAAGCCATTACTGGCGATGATGCTCAAGTTACTGTCTGGATACCGTGTGATATCAGCATCAGTCCAATACTGCTTAAAAAGTACATAAGGGATAGTGGTTACTTGTGACCCAGTATCCAGCAAGGCGCTCATGGGGATACCGTCCAGCACCACGGGTAAAACCGGGCGCCCCCCAACGTAATTATCACGCCAATTATAAGGGCCTGGTGATCTTATGCCTGGGGGTCGGCCCTCTGCCCCAGGTTGGACCCGTTTAAATTACAGTACCTGGAAATGTGTCCGGGCTGGTTGCATCGACGGCAAATGGGCTGTCCATCCTCTGCGTAGCGGTCTGTGGGCCTCCCTCGGAACGACGGGATCCTCCTCTGTCGACGCCACAGGACATCCTCCGGACTTGAAGCCAGCTCGATGGGTCTTGACGGGTCCACTTGCAACGCCTGGACGGTCCTGGTCAACGCCGCGACGCTCCTGGTCAGCTCCTGGACTTGGTGGTGCAGGCCTTTCGACGGGGCTTGGTTCAGGGCCTGTGCATCAGCCTCCACGGAGTCCATAGAGGAGGGCGCCGCCTCCTGGTGGTAGGTGATAGCAGGGCGCCGGGGGTTTATAGCGCCACTGGTTGCAGATTCACGGAGCACCCTTATGGCCCTGTCCTTAAATTGGGCAAAGGTCAGGTCGGGGTTCTGGAAGAACATGAGGCGCAGCTGGGCCCTGTGGGCGCTGGACAGCAGACCCTCTATGAATTGTTCTGTTAGCAGCTTATCGGTTTCCTGCACACTGCCAGGGTCAGTTTGTTGAATAGCCCTCAAGGCTTCCTGCAGATTTAGGGCATAGTCTCTGATGCTGTCCTGTGCCCGCTGCTTACATCCATAGAACCTCATTTTAATTTCAGCGGAGGTACGTGTATCAAAGGTACCCCGCAGCCGGGCCAGAATACCCTTCACAGTCCCTTTCTCCTCAATGGGCCATGATTTTACCTCCCTTTGGGCTGCGCCAGTTAACTTCCCTGTCAATATGCTGACCTTCTGTTCCTCTGTCAGGGGGTAAACTTGGAACAAACTATACAGTCTTTCTTTGAAGTCAGTTAGGGCATGGGGCTCCCCTGAGTATTTGGGCAGCCAGGCCGCTCCAGGGATGTAGGGCAAGGAAAAGGGCATCACCGCTGCTGCAGCTGCGTTGGTGGTAGTGGGCGCCTCTGTGTCCGACATCTTCCTCCCCCCCTAGTGAAGTGTGGCCTACCTTCCGACGATCCTCTTCTGTAGGCCGCGGCTCCGCTGCTGCTCTGGACGAGGACCTGGCGTCGCACTCCGATGACGTCAGCGTCGCTCTCTCTCCCTTCCAGGACCTTGCGCAGCGTCGGTGCGTGGGGCGGAGCTTCGGATCTCGCGCGGTTTTGACGTCCACGCCCCTCTTCTTCCCACGCGGCGTCCTGAAGATGGCGTCCGATGGCGGGAAGACGGCAGAAGACGGCGGGAAACGGTCCAAGATGGCGTCTGATGGCGGGAATCGGCTCCGGATGGCGGGAAACGGTCCGAGATGACGTCTGATGGCGGGAAACTTCTCCACAGGTAAGTTTACAACAGTCTTTTTCAGGCACGCAGTACCCGGTGGTTGCGGGCACGAAATCCTGCCGACTACGCCAAAGCTGACTCGCCCCCTGGGCCGTGGGGCACTCGGATCCGGGCAATAGGGGGAAACGATGGGAGTAGTAGTGGCAACCCGGTTCCGTGGCTCAGGGCGGTCACGCCAGTGGTAGTCCGTTATGTGTTAATGTTTATGTCCGACTACGCCACCCGTGGATTGCGGTTATTAGGAACCGCCGCTGCATGCAGACCGCTGGGGCTGATGAGGTGTGCAGCTAGGGTAGTGTGACTCCCCACGGGAAGAGTGCGGCCCCAGGGCAGTATAGTGGATGTTGGGAGTGATGGTAGTGAGAGTCCCAGTGCTGGAGGAGCAAGGAGCACGCAGACAACAGGTTGCAGTCCAGGGTCTTTACTAGAACAGGTAAATTGACCCACAAACAGTCCCGGCTAGGAGGGGACCTGGATGTCTGAGAGCAACGGGGAAATTGGCCCTGGTCAGGGTGAGGGTGTAGGCCTACCGTGCTTTCTGCGCTCCTTCTGACTATCTCCTCCTGATAGGATAACAGCCCACGTTTCCGAACTTTCGTGCTTTCTCGCCTGTATGGCCTGCGACGTGGGTTCCTTTCTGCTCCCAGCCTTGTACGGCTTCACTGGTCCCTTCGGTTGTGGCAGGGCCTCCAGGCTTCTTAGGCCAAGGAATGTACAGTCCCTTGCGGACTGGTTCTCTGCTGGGGGATGTGGAATCCTTCCAGCCTCAGACACCAAAGTCTGGTAAAATGAAGTCTTTTCTCTGCCAAGACAGGCTCTCTTCGCCTCTTGTCTCTGGCTTGTGGCTCTCTCCTACTGCCACACTTCCTCTTAGGTGCAGTGCAACTGTCTGTCCCTGCTCCACTCTGGGACACGTCTCAAAGCTGAGACAGGCAATCCAGTTCTCTCTAACCCTGTCCCCAGTACCAGCTTTTATAGGGGCAGCCTGCTCCCCCTACTGGCCTGAGACAGGAGGCATTGCATGCTAATGTTCCCCTGACCAGAGAACCTCCCCCCTGCTCTCAGACACAGCTTTAATTACACTTGTGGCATCCAGGCAGGGTGACACAGTAACACTGAGAAACAGACAATACACAACCACAGTGTGTGCTGTAACACTGAGAAACAGACAATACACAACCACAGTGTGTGCTGTAACACTGAGAAACAGACAATACACAACCACAGTGTGTGCTGTAACATGGAGAAACAGACAATACACAACCACAGTGTGTGCTGTAACATGGAGAAACAGGCAATACACAACCACAGTGTGTGCTGTAACACTGAGAAACAGACAATACACAACCACAGTGTGTGCTGTAACACTGAGAAACAGACAATACACAACCACAGTGTGTGCTGTAACACTGAGAAACAGACAATACACAACCACAGTGTGTGCTGTAAGACTGAGAAACAGACAATACACAACCACAGTGTGTGCTGTAACGCTGAGAAACAGACAATACACAACCACAGTGTGTGCTGTAACGCTGAGAAATAGACAATACACAACCACAGTGTGTGCTGTAACGCTGAGAAATAGACAATACACAACCACAGTGTGTGCTGTAACACTGAGAAACAGACAATACACAACCACAGTGTGTGCTGTAACGCTGAGAAATAGACAATACACAACCACAGTGTGTGCTGTAACGCTGAGAAATAGACAATACACAACCACAGTGTGTGCTGTAACACTGAGAAACACACAATACACAACCACAGTGTGTGCTGTAACATTGAGAAACAGACAATACACAACCACAGTGTGTGCTGTAACATTGAGAAACAGACAATACACAACCACAGTGTGTGCTGTAACACTGAGAAATAGACAATACACAACCACAGTGTGTGCTGTAACATTGAGAAACAGACAATACACAACCACAGTGTGTGCTGTAACACTGAGAAATAGACAATACACAACCACAGTGTGTGCTGTAACACTGAGAAACAGACAATACACAACCAGTGTGTGCTGTAACACTGAGAAATAGACAATACACAACCACAGTGTGTGCTGTAACACTGAGAAACAGACAATACACAACCACAGTGTGTGCTGTAACACTGAGAAACAGACAATACACAACCACAGTGTGTGCTGTAACACTGAGAAACAGACAATACACAACCACAGTGTGTGCTGTAACACTGAGAAACAGACAATACACAACCACAGTGTGTGCTGTAACACTGAGAAATAGACAATACACAACCACAGTGTGTGCTGTAACACTGAGAAACAGACAATACACAACCACAGTGTGTGCTGTAACACTGAGAAACAGACAATACACAACCACAGTGTGTGCTGTAACACTGAGAAACAGACAATACACAACCACAGTGTGTGCTGTAACACTGAGAAACAGACAATACACAACCACAGTGTGTGCTGTAACATTGAGAAATAGACAATACACAACCACAGTGTGTGCTGTAACACTGAGAAACAGACAATACACAACCACAGTGTGTGCTGTAACACTGAGAAACAGACAATACACAACCACAGTGTGTGCTGTAACACTGAGAAACAAACAATACACAACCACAGTGTGTGCTGTAACATTGAGAAATAGACAATACACAACCACAGTGTGTGCTGTAACACTGAGAAATAGACAATACACAACCACAGTGTGTGCTGTAACACTGAGAAATAGACAATACACAACCACAGTGTGTGCTGTAACACTGAGAAACAGACAATACACAACCACAGTGTGTGCTGTAACACTGAGAAACAGACAATACACAACCACAGTGTGTGCTGTAACACTGAGAAACAGACAATACACAACCACAGTGTGTGCTGTAACACTGAGAAACAGACAATACACAACCACAGTGTGTGCTGTAACATTGAGAAACAGACAATACACAACCACAGTGTGTGCTGTAACACTGAGAAATAGACAATACACAACCACAGTGTGTGCTGTAACATTGAGAAACAGACAATACACAACCACAGTGTGTGCTGTAACACTGAGAAATAGACAATACACAACCACAGTGTGTGCTGTAACACTGAGAAACAGACAATACACAACCAGTGTGTGCTGTAACACTGAGAAATAGACAATACACAACCACAGTGTGTGCTGTAACACTGAGAAACAGACAATACACAACCACAGTGTGTGCTGTAACACTGAGAAACAGACAATACACAACCACAGTGTGTGCTGTAACACTGAGAAACAGACAATACACAACCACAGTGTGTGCTGTAACACTGAGAAACAGACAATACACAACCACAGTGTGTGCTGTAACACTGAGAAATAGACAATACACAACCACAGTGTGTGCTGTAACATTGAGAAACAGACAATACACAACCACAGTGTGTGCTGTAACACTGAGAAACAGACAATACACAACCACAGTGTGTGCTGTAACACTGAGAAACAGACAATACACAACCACAGTGTGTGCTGTAACACTGAGAAACAGACAATACACAACCACAGTGTGTGCTGTAACATTGAGAAATAGACAATACACAACCACAGTGTGTGCTGTAACACTGAGAAACAGACAATACACAACCACAGTGTGTGCTGTAACACTGAGAAACAGACAATACACAACCACAGTGTGTGCTGTAACACTGAGAAACAAACAATACACAACCACAGTGTGTGCTGTAACACTGAGAAACAGACAATACACAACCACAGTGTGTGCTGTAACACTGAGAAACAGACAATACACAACCACAGTGTGTGCTGTAACACGGAGAAACAGACAATACACAACCACAGTGTGTGCTGTAACATTGAGAAATAGACAATACACAACCACAGTGTGTGCTGTAACACTGAGAAATAGACAATACACAACCACAGTGTGTGCTGTAACACTGAGAAATAGACAATACACAACCACAGTGTGTTCTGTAACACTGAGAAACAGACAATACACAACCACAGTGTGTGCTGTAACACTGAGAAACAGACAATACACAACCACAGTGTGTGCTGTAACACTGAGAAACAGACAATACACAACCACAGTGTGTGCTGTAACACTGAGAAACAGACAATACACAACCACAGTGTGTGCTGTAGCACTGAGAAACAGACAATACACAACCACAGTGTGTGCTGTAACACTGAGAAACAGACAATACACAACCAGTGTGTGCTGTAACACTGAGAAACAGACAATACACAACCACAGTGTGTGCTGTAACACTGAGAAACAGACAATACACAACCACAGTGTGTGCTGTAACACTGAGAAATAGACAATACACAACCACAGTGTGTGCTGTAACACTGAGAAACAGACAATACACAACCACAGTGTGTGCTGTAACACTGAGAAACAGACAATACACAACCACAGTGTGTGCTGTAACACTGAGAAACAGACAATACACAACCACAGTGTGTGCTGTAACACTGAGAAACAGACAATACACAACCACAGTGTGTGCTGTAACACTGAGAAACAGACAATACACAACCACAGTGTGTGCTGTAACATTGAGAAACAGACAATACACAACCACAGTGTGTGCTGTAACATTGAGAAACAGACAACACACAACCACAGTGTGTGCTGTAACACTGAGAAACAGACAATACACAACCACAGTGTGTGCTGTAACACTGAGAAACAGACAACACACAACCACAGTGTGTGCTGTAACACTGAGAAACAGACAATACACAACCACAGTGTGTGCTGTAACACTGAGAAACAGACAATACACAACCACAGTGTGTGCTGTAACACTGAGAAATAGACAATACACAACCACAGTGTGTGCTGTAACACTGAGAAACAGACAATACACAACCACAGTGTGTGCTGTAACACTGAGAAACAGACAATACACAACCACAGTGTGTGCTGTAACACTGAGAAACAGACAATACACAACCACAGTGTGTGCTGTAACACTGAGAAACAGACAATACACAACCACAGTGTGTGCTGTAACACTGAGAAACAGACAATACACAACCACAGTGTGTGCTGTAACATTGAGAAACAGACAACACACAACCACAGTGTGTGCTGTAACACTGAGAAATAGACAATACACAACCACAGTGTGTGCTGTAACACTGAGAAACAGACAATACACAACCACAGTGTGTGCTGTAATGACTCGCCCCCTGGGCCGTGGGGCACTCGGATCCGGGCAATAGGGGGAAACGATGGGAGTAGTAGTGGCAACCCGGTTCCGTGGCTCAGGGCGGTCAGGCCAGTGGTAGTCCGTTATGTGTTAATGTTTATGTCCGACTACGCCACCCGTGGATTGCGGTTATTAGGAACCGCCGCTGCATGCAGACCGCTGGGGCTGATGAGGTGTGCAGCTAGGGTAGTGTGACTCCCCACGGGAAGAGTGCGGCCCCAGGGCAGTATAGTGGATGTTGGGAGTGATGGTAGTGAGAGTCCCAGTGCTGATAGTGCTGGAGGAGCAAGGAGCACGCAGACAACAGGTTGCAGTCCAGGGTCTTTACTAGAACAGGTAAATTGACCCACAAACAGTCCCGGCTAGGAGGGGACCTGGATGTCTGAGAGCAACGGGGAAATTGGCCCTGGTCAGGGTGAGGGTGTAGGCCTACCGTGCTTTCTGCGCTCCTTCTGACTATCTCCTCCTGATAGGATAACAGCCCACGTTTCCGAGCTTTCGTGCTTTCTCGCCTGTATGGCCTGCGACGTGGGTTCTTTTCTGCTCCCAGCCTTGTACGGCTTCACTGGTCCCTTCGGTTGTGGCAGGGCCTCCAGGCTTCTTAGGCCAAGGAATGTATAGTCCCTTGCGGACTGGTTCTCTGCTGGGGGATGTGGAATCCTTCCAGCCTCAGACACCAAAGTCTGGTAAAATGAAGTCTTTTCTCTGCCAAGACAGGCTCTCTTCGCCTCTTGTCCCTGGCTTGTGGCTCTCTCCTACTGCCACACTTCCTCTTAGGTGCAGTGCAACTGTCTGTCCCTGCTCCACTCTGGGACACGTCTCAAAGCTGAGACAGGCAATCCAGTTCTCTCTAACCCTGTCCCCAGCACCAGCTTTTATAGGGGCAGCCAGCTCCCCCTACTGGCCTGAGACAGGAGGCATTGCATGCTAATGTTCCCCTAACCAGAGAACCTCCCCCTTGCTCTCAGACACAGCTTTATTACACTTGTGGCATCCAGGTAGGGTGACACATTCCCCCCTAGTGAAATTTAGTACTCCGGGACTAAACAATAAACAAAGACAATATACATAACAATAAAACATTAATAGACAGACGACGCACAAATTGAGTTCTTTAGGTCACAGTGTGGTCTGTGACCGGGTGTCCATATCACCAGAACAACGGGGAGCCTTAACCAGGCAGCTGTCTGCGGGTCCTTTGGCTTACCGCAGGCATGGCAGGCTCACTGTCAGCAGAGGGTTGACTCTCCTGGGCTGCTGGAACAGGCTCTTCTGCCTCTGGAACCGCTTGCTCCTCTTCACCTTCCGGCTCTGGTGTTGGTTGTTGCTGTGCCGGTTGCAGGAAATGCAGGACAGGTACCACTATGGCATCATTTATGCGAGTCCAGGACTGAGGGAACTCTCCGAGAACGGTGCTGATCATTTCTTCCTTGTCCTCTGCGGGTTCAAGGTCACTCTGATCCTCTTCTGCACTACGGAGTTGCTCGGGGCATCTTTTGAGGTGGTCTCTGGAGACGACACTAGTGGTTTCTCCTCCGTCCTTGGTGATTACGCACACCTTTGGGTTGTCGTGGTCAGACTGCAGTACGGTGTAGGGTTCCCTTTCCCACTGGTCGTCCAACTTATGTAGCCTTCTTTTTCGCTTTAGGACTTGCTCACCAGGTTCTAGGGGACTAGCAGGGGCGTGTTGATTGAAGAGTCTTTCTTGCTTCTCTCTCACCTGGGCCAGGCTCTTCTCCACACTCTCCTGTACCTTCTTGTACTGCAGTTGCCTTTCCGTATCCCAGTCCGCATCCGGGGAGGTGTCCTCAGGTATTAGGACTCCCATCTCCAGGTCTACGGGCAGCTTACCCGGTCTGGCTCGCATCAGGTAAGCCGGGGTGCAGTTTGTAGCGTTCACGGGGATATTGTTGTACATGTCTACCAGGTCCGGCAGTTTTTCTGGCCACAGGCTGCGTTCCTCCAGGGGCAACGTCTTCAGGAGATCAATGACTATATTGTTCATCTTCTCACACATCCCGTTGGTTTGGGGGTGGTAAGGTGTTGTCCGAATCTTCTTACAGCCATAGAGGTTGCAGAACTCCTGGAAGATTTCAGCTTCAAACGCTGGACCCTGGTCTGTCAGGACCTGTTCCGGATACCCGTGTGGACGGCAGAAGTATTGCTGGAAGGCTCGGGCCACTGTTTGGGCTGTCAAGTCCTTTACCGGGACCACCACTAGAAAACGGGAATAGTGGTCCACGATTGTCAGGGCATAGATGTATCCTGACCGGCTGGGAGCCAATTTGACGTGGTCCAGAGCTACCAGCTCAAGAGGCTGCGTGGTGACGATGGGCCTCAAGGGTGTCTTCTGGCTGGTGCGGTCCTTCCTCCTCAGGTGACAAGGGCCACAGTCTCTGCACCATTTTTCTACAGCTCCTCTCATGCCGACCCAAAAGAATCTTCCTCTTAGCAGGAACTCCAGTTTCTTCCAACCGAAGTGCCCCGCTCTGTCATGGTAAGCCCCCAGGACCATAGCTGCATCTCGCCTTGGGACCACGACTTGCCAGGTCAGCTCGTGCGTCCGGTGGTTGACAATCCTTCTGCACAACTTGCCTTCGTAGAGGAACAGCTTGCTCTTCTCCTTCCATAGCTGCTTGGCTTCCTCTGGGGCATCTGGATCTAGGCGGGCGTCTTCCTGGGTCAGCAGATCTTTCACCAGGTGGACTGCAGGGTCACTATCTTGGGTCTCGGCCCAGCTGTGGTGAGGTAGGGGATTCATCATCACAGTTGTTAGATCCTCCTCCTTCACGCGGTAAGAGTGTTGAGCGGCTCCATACCGGTGAAACGCAGGGAGTTCTACCTCCTCCAGCTCTTCTGGGTCTTCGTCACCTTCAGGTAAGTGAGGCATCCTTGATAGGGCGTCCACGTTGGCGTTGGTTTTGCCTGCCCGGTACTTGATCACGAAGTCATAGTTGGAGAGACGGGCCATCCACCGCTGTTCCAGGGCACCCAGTCTTGCATTGTCCAGGTGTGTCAACGGGTTGTTGTCCGTGTACACGGTGAACTTCGCGGAGGCCAGGTAATGCTTGAAGCGTTCCGTCACGGCCCACACCACCGCCAAGAATTCTAGCTTGAAGGAGCTGTAATTCTCCGGGTTCCTCTCGGTGGGCCTCAGCTTCCGACTGGCGTATGCGATCACCCGTTCTCTGCCCTGTTGGTTTTGGGACAGTACGGCTCCCAGTCCCACATTACTGGCATCTGTGTGGAGAATGAAAGGCTGGCCGTAATCAGGGTAGGCCAGGATCTCATCCCCCGTGAGGGCCATCTTTAGCTGGCGGAAGGACTCCTCTTCCGGTTTATCCCACTTGAAGGGTGGCTTTTGACTTCGGGACTTAGACTGTCCGATCAGGAGGTCCTGCATAGGAGCTGCCATCTTAGTGAACCCGGGGATGAACCTTCGGTAGTAGCCTACCAACCCGAGAAACTGTCTCACCTCTTTGATGTTCGAGGGGCTTGGCCAGCTCTTGATTGCCGTGACCTTGTCAGGGTCGGGGGCTACTCCTTCCGCACTTACCACGTGCCCTAGGTACTGGACCTTTGGTTTCAGCAGGTGACACTTTGATGGTTTCACCTTCAGGCCATAGCCTGCCAGGGCTTCGAACACCTCGGCCAGGTGCTTGAGATGGTCCTCGTAGGTCTTCGAATAGACGATCACGTCGTCCAGGTAAAGGAGGACCGTCTCGAAGTTTCGGTGCCCTAGACAGCATTCCATCAGCCGCTGGAAGGTCCCTGGTGCGTTGCAGAGCCCGAAAGGCATACAGTTGAATTCACTCAGTCCCATCGGGGTGGTGAAGGCGGTCTTCTCCTTGTCAGCCTCTGCCACAGGAACCTGCCAGTACCCGCTAGTAAGGTCCAAAGTAGAAAAGAAGTTAGCTGATTTTAGTGCGGCTAAAGACTCCTCTATTCTAGGCAGCGGATATGCGTCTTTGTGAGTGATACGGTTGATTTGTCTATAGTCGACGCACATTCTCATGGTGCCGTCTTTCTTTTTGACCAGAACCAAAGGGGCTGCCCAGGGGCTACAGCTGTCTCTAATAACCCCAGCTTCTTTCATCTCTCTTAGCATGCCCTTTGCGTTCTGATAATGTGCAGGGGGTACAGGTCTGTGCCTCTCTTTTATTGGTGGGTGGCTCCCGGTGGGGATGTGGTGTTCTATCCCCTTTACTCTGCCGAAGTCTAGCGGGTGCTTACTAAAGACTCTCTCATACTCCTGTACCACCCGGTAGACTCCTTGTTTTTGGTGCAGGGGAGTGGAGTCAGCCCCCACATGGAGTTTCTGGCACCAGTCCTCCTTTTGTTTCTGGGAGCCATTACCCTCCGCCTGAGGAGATGGAGGCAAGGGTTCCACGGCCCTGATAGCTTTGTGTTCGACGACAAACAGTTTGGCGAGTGTAGCGTACCTGGGTAAGTGTACTTCCCTCTCCCCAATGTTGAGGATGCGGACGGGCACCCTCCCATGACGGACATCAACCACCCCCCGGGCTGTCAAAATGGTGGGCCTGCTGTCTGAGTACACGGGTTCTACCATGGCTTGGTAGTCTCTACCTCTCAACCCGATTGCAGTCCGACACCAGATCATCATTTCACTTTTGGGAGGCATGGAAATGGGGAATGGGTCACTCAGTCTTACGCTACCGATCTCACCACCAGACAGTTCTACCTGCTGCCGTCTCATCAGGGCTTTTATCTCCTTGTTGAGGACTCTGTTGGCTGGAACTAGCATTCACCGCCACCTGTTGTAGAATTACAATTACCTCTGAAAGACAATTTTCAATTATGTTAGTACCCACAGTTATTTTAGGGTGACTTTCATGACGGTCAATGTCCACAATAATCACTCCCTGTGCCGGCAGTTCAACTTTACCAATTTTAATGGTCATCTCCTTGAACCTCATCTGCGGCACGGGTAAGCCATTACTGGCGATGATGCTCAAGTTACTGTCTGGATACCGTGTGATATCAGCATCAGTCCAATACTGCTTAAAAAGTACATAAGGGATAGTGGTTACTTGTGACCCAGTATCCAGCAAGGCGCTCATGGGGATACCGTCCAGCACCACGGGTAAAACCGGGCGCCCCCCAACGTAATTATCACGCCAATTATAAGGGCCTGGTGATCTTATGCCTGGGGGTCGGCCCTCTGCCCCAGGTTGGACCCGTTTAAATTACAGTACCTGGAAATGTGTCCGGGCTGGTTGCATCGACGGCAAATGGGCTGTCCATCCTCTGCGTAGCGGTCTGTGGGCCTCCCTCGGAACGACGGGATCCTCCTCTGTCGACGCCACAGGACATCCTCCGGACTTGAAGCCAGCTCGATGGGTCTTGACGGGTCCACTTGCAACGCCTGGACGGTCCTGGTCAACGCCGCGACGCTCCTGGTCAGCTCCTGGACTTGGTGGTGCAGGCCTTTCGACGGGGCTTGGTTCAGGGCCTGTGCATCAGCCTCCACGGAGTCCATAGAGGAGGGCGCCGCCTCCTGGTGGTAGGTGATAGCAGGGCGCCGGGGGTTTATAGCGCCACTGGTTGCAGATTCACGGAGCACCCTTATGGCCCTGTCCTTAAATTGGGCAAAGGTCAGGTCGGGGTTCTGGAAGAACATGAGGCGCAGCTGGGCCCTGTGGGCGCTGGACAGCAGACCCTCTATGAATTGTTCTGTTAGCAGCTTATCGGTTTCCTGCACACTGCCAGGGTCAGTTTGTTGAATAGCCCTCAAGGCTTCCTGCAGATTTAGGGCATAGTCTCTGATGCTGTCCTGTGCCCGCTGCTTACATCCATAGAACCTCATTTTAATTTCAGCGGAGGTACGTGTATCAAAGGTACCCCGCAGCCGGGCCAGAATACCCTTCACAGTCCCTTTCTCCTCAATGGGCCATGATTTTACCTCCCTTTGGGCTGCGCCAGTTAACTTCCCTGTCAATATGCTGACCTTCTGTTCCTCTGTCAGGGGGTAAACTTGGAACAAACTATACAGTCTTTCTTTGAAGTCAGTTAGGGCATGGGGCTCCCCTGAGTATTTGGGCAGCCAGGCCGCTCCAGGGATGTAGGGCAAGGAAAAGGGCATCACCGCTGCTGCAGCTGCGTTGGTGGTAGTGGGCGCCTCTGTGTCCGACATCTTCCTCCCCCCCTAGTGAAGTGTGGCCTACCTTCCGACGATCCTCTTCTGTAGGCCGCGGCTCCGCTGCTGCTCTGGACGAGGACCTGGCGTCGCACTCCGATGACGTCAGCGTCGCTCTCTCTCCCTTCCAGGACCTTGCGCAGCGTCGGTGCGTGGGGCGGAGCTTCGGATCTCGCGCGGTTTTGACGTCCACGCCCCTCTTCTTCCCGCGCGGCGTCCTGAAGATGGCGTCCGATGGCGGGAAGACGGCAGAAGACGGCGGGAAACGGTCCAAGATGGCGTCTGATGGCGGGAAACGGTCCGAGATGACGTCTGATGGCGGGAAACTTCTCCACAGGTAAGTTTACAACAGTCTTTTTCAGGCACGCAGTACCCGGTGGTTGCGGGCACGAAATCCTGCCGACTACGCCAAAGCTGACTCGCCCCCTGGGCCGTGGGGCACTCGGATCCGGGCAATAGGGGGAAACGATGGGAGTAGTAGTGGCAACCCGGTTCCGTGGCTCAGGGCGGTCAGGCCAGTGGTAGTCCGTTATGTGTTAATGTTTATGTCCGACTACGCCACCCGTGGATTGCGGTTATTAGGAACCGCCGCTGCATGCAGACCGCTGGGGCTGATGAGGTGTGCAGCTAGGGTAGTGTGACTCCCCACGGGAAGAGTGCGGCCCCAGGGCAGTATAGTGGATGTTGGGAGTGATGGTAGTGAGAGTCCCAGTGCTGGAGGAGCAAGGAGCACGCAGACAACAGGTTGCAGTCCAGGGTCTTTACTAGAACAGGTAAATTGACCCACAAACAGTCCCGGCTAGGAGGGGACCTGGATGTCTGAGAGCAACGGGGAAATTGGCCGTGGTCAGGGTGATGGTGTAGGCCTACCGTGCTTTCTGCGCTCCTTCTGACTATCTCCTCCTGATAGGATAACAGCCCACGTTTCCGAACTTTCGTGCTTTCTCGCCTGTATGGCCTGCGACGTGGGTTCCTTTCTGCTCCCAGCCTTGTACGGCTTCACTGGTCCCTTCGGTTGTGGCAGGGCCTCCAGGCTTCTTAGGCCAAGGAATGTACAGTCCCTTGCGGACTGGTTCTCTGCTGGGGGATGTGGAATCCTTCCAGCCTCAGACACCAAAGTCTGGTAAAATGAAGTCTTTCTCTGCCAAGACAGGCTCTCTTCGCCTCTTGTCCCTGGCTTGTGGCTCTCCTACTGCCACACTTCCTCTTAGGTGCAGTGCAACTGTCTGTCCCTGCTCCACTCCGGGACACGTCTCAAAGCTGAGACAGGCAATCCAGTTCTCTCTAACCCTGTCCCCAGTACCAGCTTTTATAGGGGCAGCCTGCTCCCCCTACTGGCCTGAGACAGGAGGCATTGCATGCTAATGTTCCCCTGACCAGAGAACCTCCCCCCTGCTCTCAGACACAGCTTTAATTACACTTGTGGCATCCAGGCAGGGTGACACAGTAACACTGAGAAACAGACAATACACAACCACAGTGTGTGCTGTAACACTGAGAAACAAACAATACACAACCACAGTGTGTGCTGTAACACTGAGAAACAGACAATACACAACCACAGTGTGTGCTGTAACATGGAGAAACAGACAATACACAACCACAGTGTGTGCTGTAACATGGAGAAACAGACAATACACAACCACAGTGTGTGCTGTAACACTGAGAAACAGACAATACACAACCACAGTGTGTGCTGTAACACTGAGAAACAGACAATACACAACCACAGTGTGTGCTGTAACATGGAGAAACAGACAATACACAACCACAGTGTGTGCTGTAAAACTGAGAAACAGACAATACACAACCACAGTGTGTGCTGTAACATGGAGAAACAGACAATACACAACCACAGTGTGTGCTGTAACACTGAGAAACAGACAATACACAACCACAGTGTGTGCTGTAAGACTGAGAAACAGACAATACACAACCACAGTGTGTGCTGTAACACTGAGAAATAGACAATACACAACCACAGTGTGTGCTGTAACACTGAGAAACAGACAATACACAACCACAGTGTGTGCTGTAACACTGAGAAACAGACAATACACAACCAGTGTGTGCTGTAACACTGAGAAATAGACAATACACAACCACAGTGTGTGCTGTAACACTGAGAAACAGACAATACACAACCACAGTGTGTGCTGTAACACTGAGAAACAGACAATACACAACCACAGTGTGTGCTGTAACACTGAGAAATAGACAATACACAACCACAGTGTGTGCTGTAACACTGAGAAACAGACAATACACAACCACAGTGTGTGCTGTAACACTGAGAAACAGACAATACACAACCACAGTGTGTGCTGTAACACGGAGAAACAGACAATACACAACCACAGTGTGTGCTGTAAAACTGAGAAACAGACAATACACAACCACAGTGTGTGCTGTAACATGGAGAAACAGACAATACACAACCACAGTGTGTGCTGTAACACTGAGAAACAGACAATACACAACCACAGTGTGTGCTGTAACACTGAGAAACAGACAATACACAACCACAGTGTGTGCTGTAACATGGAGAAACAGACAATACACAACCACAGTGTGTGCTGTAACACTGAGAAACAGACAATACACAACCACAGTGTGTGCTGTAACACTGAGAAACAGACAATACACAACCACAGTGTGTGCTGTAACACTGAGAAACAGACAATACACAACCACAGTGTGTGCTGTAACATGGAGAAACAGACAATACACAACCACAGTGTGTGCTGTAACATGGAGAAACAGACAATACACAACCACAGTGTGTGCTGTAACACTGAGAAACAGACAATACACAACCACAGTGTGTGCTGTAACACTGAGAAACAGACAATACACAACCACAGTGTGTGCTGTAACATGGAGAAACAGACAATACACAACCACAGTGTGTGCTGTAAAACTGAGAAACAGACAATACACAACCACAGTGTGTGCTGTAACATGGAGAAACAGACAATACACAACCACAGTGTGTGCTGTAACACTGAGAAACAGACAATACACAACCACAGTGTGTGCTGTAAGACTGAGAAACAGACAATACACAACCACAGTGTGTGCTGTAACACTGAGAAATAGACAATACACAACCACAGTGTGTGCTGTAACACTGAGAAACAGACAATACACAACCACAGTGTGTGCTGTAACACTGAGAAACAGACAATACACAACCAGTGTGTGCTGTAACACTGAGAAATAGACAATACACAACCACAGTGTGTGCTGTAACACTGAGAAACAGACAATACACAACCACAGTGTGTGCTGTAACACTGAGAAACAGACAATACACAACCACAGTGTGTGCTGTAACACTGAGAAATAGACAATACACAACCACAGTGTGTGCTGTAACACTGAGAAACAGACAATACACAACCACAGTGTGTGCTGTAACACTGAGAAACAGACAATACACAACCACAGTGTGTGCTGTAACACGGAGAAACAGACAATACACAACCACAGTGTGTGCTGTAAAACTGAGAAACAGACAATACACAACCACAGTGTGTGCTGTAACATGGAGAAACAGACAATACACAACCACAGTGTGTGCTGTAACACTGAGAAACAGACAATACACAACCACAGTGTGTGCTGTAACACTGAGAAACAGACAATACACAACCACAGTGTGTGCTGTAACATGGAGAAACAGACAATACACAACCACAGTGTGTGCTGTAACACTGAGAAACAGACAATACACAACCACAGTGTGTGCTGTAACACTGAGAAACAGACAATACACAACCACAGTGTGTGCTGTAACACTGAGAAACAGACAATACACAACCACAGTGTGTGCTGTAACATGGAGAAACAGACAATACACAACCACAGTGTGTGCTGTAAAACTGAGAAACAGACAATACACAACCACAGTGTGTGCTGTAGCATGGAGAAACAGACAATACACAACCACAGTGTGTGCTGTAACACTGAGAAACAGACAATACACAACCACAGTGTGTGCTGTAAGACTGAGAAACAGACAATACACAACCACAGTGTGTGCTGTAACACTGAGAAATAGACAATACACAACCACAGTGTGTGCTGTAACACTGAGAAACAGACAATACACAACCACAGTGTGTGCTGTAACACTGAGAAACAGACAATACACAACCAGTGTGTGCTGTAACACTGAGAAATAGACAATACACAACCACAGTGTGTGCTGTAACACTGAGAAACAGACAATACACAACCACAGTGTGTGCTGTAACACTGAGAAACAGACAATACACAACCACAGTGTGTGCTGTAACACTGAGAAATAGACAATACACAACCACAGTGTGTGCTGTAACACTGAGAAACAGACAATACACAACCACAGTGTGTGCTGTAACACTGAGAAACAGACAATACACAACCACAGTGTGTGCTGTAACATGGAGAAACAGACAATACACAACCACAGTGTGTGCTGTAAAACTGAGAAACAGACAATACACAACCACAGTGTGTGCTGTAACATGGAGAAACAGACAATACACAACCACAGTGTGTGCTGTAACACTGAGAAACAGACAATACACAACCACAGTGTGTGCTGTAACATGGAGAAACAGACAATACACAACCACAGTGTGTGCTGTAAAACTGAGAAACAGACAATACACAACCACAGTGTGTGCTGTAACATGGAGAAACAGACAATACACAACCACAGTGTGTGCTGTAACACTGAGAAATAGACAATACATAACCACAGTGTGTGCTGTAACACTGAGAAACAGACAATACACAACCACAGTGTGTGCTGTAACACTGAGAAACAGACAATACACAACCACAGTGTGTGCTGTAACACTGAGAAACAGACAATACACAACCACAGTGTGTGCTGTAACATGGAGAAACAGACAATACACAACCACAGTGTGTGCTGTAACACTGAGAAACAGACAATACACAACCACAGTGTGTGCTGTAACACTGAGAAACAGACAATACACAACCACAGTGTGTGCTGTAACATGGAGAAACAGACAATACACAACCACAGTGTGTGCTGTAAAACTGAGAAACAGACAATACACAACCACAGTGTGTGCTGTAACATGGAGAAACAGACAATACACAACCACAGTGTGTGCTGTAACATGGAGAAACAGACAATACACAACCACAGTGTGTGCTGTAACACTGAGAAACAGACAATACACAACCACAGTGTGTGCTGTAACACTGAGAAACAGACAATACACAACCACAGTGTGTGCTGTAAAACTGAGAAACAGACAATACACAACCACAGTGTGTGCTGTAACATGGAGAAACAGACAATACACAACCACAGTGTGTGCTGTAAAACTGAGAAACAGACAATACACAACCACAGTGTGTGCTGTAACATGGAGAAACAGACAATACACAACCACAGTGTGTGCTGTAACACTGAGAAACAGACAATACACAACCACAGTGTGTGCTGTAAGACTGAGAAACAGACAATACACAACCACAGTGTGTGCTGTAACACTGAGAAATAGACAATACACAACCACAGTGTGTGCTGTAACACTGAGAAACAGACAATACACAACCAGTGTGTGCTGTAACACTGAGAAATAGACAATACACAACCACAGTGTGTGCTGTAACACTGAGAAACAGACAATACACAACCATAGTGTGTGCTGTAACACTGAGAAACAGACAATACACAACCACAGTGTGTGCTGTAACACTGAGAAATAGACAATACACAACCACAGTGTGTGCTGTAACACTGAGAAACAGACAATACACAACCACAGTGTGTGCTGTAACACTGAGAAACAGACAATACACAACCACAGTGTGTGCTGTAACACGGAGAAACAGACAATACACAACCACAGTGTGTGCTGTAAAACTGAGAAACAGACAATACACAACCACAGTGTGTGCTGTAACATGGAGAAACAGACAATACACAACCACAGTGTGTGCTGTAACACTGAGAAACAGACAATACACAACCACAGTGTGTGCTGTAACATGGAGAAACAGACAATACACAACCACAGTGTGTGCTGTAAAACTGAGAAACAGACAATACACAACCACAGTGTGTGCTGTAACATGGAGAAACAAACAATACACAACCACAGTGTGTGCTGTAACACTGAGAAATAGACAATACATAACCACAGTGTGTGCTGTAACACTGAGAAACAGACAATACACAACCACAGTGTGTGCTGTAACACTGAGAAACAGACAATACACAACCACAGTGTGTGCTGTAACACTGAGAAACAGACAATACACAACCACAGTGTGTGCTGTAACACTGAGAAACAGACAATACACAACCACAGTGTGTGCTGTAACATTGAGAAACAGACAATACACAACCACAGTGTGTGCTGTAACATGGAGAAACAGACAATACACAACCACAGTGTGTGCTGTAACATGGAGAAACAGACAATACACAACCACAGTGTGTGCTGTAACACTGAGAAACAGACAATACACAACCACAGTGTGTGCTGTAAAACTGAGAAACAGACAATACACAACCACAGTGTGTGCTGTAACATGGAGAAACAGACAATACACAACCACAGTGTGTGCTGTAACACTGAGAAACAGACAATACACAACCACAGTGTGTGCTGTAAGACTGAGAAACAGACAATACACAACCACAGTGTGTGCTGTAAGACTGAGAAACAGACAATACACAACCACAGTGTGTGCTGTAAGACTGAGAAACAGACAATACACAACCACAGTGTGTGCTGTAACACTGAGAAATAGACAATACACAACCACAGTGTGTGCTGTAACACTGAGAAACAGACAATACACAACCACAGTGTGTGCTGTAACACTGAGAAACAGACAATACACAACCACATTGTGTGCTGTAACACTGAGAAACAGACAATACACAACCACAGTGTGTGCTGTAACACTGAGAAACAGACAATACACAACCACAGTGTGTGCTGTAACACTGAGAAACAGACAATACACAACCACAGTGTGTGCTGTAACACTGAGAAATAGACAATACACAACCACAGTGTGTGCTGTAACACTGAGAAACAGACAATACACAACCACAGTGTGTGCTGTAAAACTGAGAAACAGACAATACACAACCACAGTGTGTGCTGTAACATGCAGAAACAGACAATACACAACCACAGTGTGTGCTGTAACACTGAGAAATAGACAATACATAACCACAGTGTGTGCTGTAACACTGAGAAACAGACAATACACAACCACAGTGTGTGCTGTAACACTGAGAAACAGACAATACACAACCACAGTGTGTGCTGTAACACTGAGAAACAGACAATACACAACCACAGTGTGTGCTGTAACACTGAGAAACAGACAATACACAACCACAGTGTGTGCTGTAACACTGAGAAACAGACAATACACAACCACAGTGTGTGCTGTAACATTGAGAAACAGACAATACACAACCACAGTGTGTGCTGTAACATGGAGAAACAGACAATACACAACCACAGTGTGTGCTGTAACACTGAGAAACAGACAATACACAACCACAGTGTGTGCTGTAAAACTGAGAAACAGACAATACACAACCACAGTGTGTGCTGTAACATGGAGAAACAGACAATACACAACCACAGTGTGTGCTGTAAGACTGAGAAACAGACAATACACAACCACAGTGTGTGCTGTAAGACTGAGAAACAGACAATACACAACCACAGTGTGTGCTGTAAGACTGAGAAACAGACAATACACAACCACAGTGTGTGCTGTAACACTGAGAAATAGACAATACACAACCACAGTGTGTGCTGTAACACTGAGAAATAGACAATACACAACCACAGTGTGTGCTGTAACACTGAGAAACAGACAATACACAACCACAGTGTGTGCTGTAACACTGAGAAACAGACAATACACAACCACAGTGTGTGCTGTAACACTGAGAACCAGACAATACACAACCACAGTGTGTGCTGTAACACTGAGAAACAGACAATACACAACCACAGTGTGTGCTGTAACACTGAGAAACAGACAATACACAACCACAGTGTGTGCTGTAACACTGAGAAACAGACAATACACAACCACAGTGTGTGCTGTAACACTGAGAAACAGACAATACACAACCACAGTGTGTGCTGTAACACTGAGAAACAGACAATACACAACCACAGTGTGTGCTGTAACACTGAGAAATAGACAATACACAACCACAGTGTGTGCTGTAACACTGAGAAACAGACAATACACAACCACAGTGTGTGCTGTAACACTGAGAAACAGACAATACACAACCACAGTGTGTGCTGTAACACGGAGAAACAGACAATACACAACCACAGTGTGTGCTGTAACACTGAGAAACAGACAATACACAACCACAGTGTGTGCTGTAACATGGAGAAACAGACAATACACAACCACAGTGTGTGCTGTAACATGGAGAAACAGACAATACACAACCACAGTGTGTGCTGTAAAACTGAGAAACAGACAATACACAACCACAGTGTGTGCTGTAACATGGAGAAACAGACAATACACAACCACAGTGTGTGCTGTAAGACTGAGAAACAGACAATACACAACCACAGTGTGTGCTGTAAGACTGAGAAACAGACAATACACAACCACAGTGTGTGCTGTAACACTGAGAAATAGACAATACATAACCACAGTGTGTGCTGTAACACTGAGAAACAGACAATACACAACCACAGTGTGTGCTGTAACACTGAGAAATAGACAATACACAACCACAGTGTGTGCTGTAACACTGAGAAACAGACAATACACAACCACAGTGTGTGCTGTAACACTGAGAAACAGACAATACACAACCACAGTGTGTGCTGTAACACGGAGAAATAGACAATACACAACCACAGTGTGTGCTGTAACACTGAGAAACAGACAATACACAACCACAGTGTGTGCTGTAACACTGAGAAACAGACAATACACAACCACAGTGTGTGCTGTAACAGAGAAACAGACAATACACAACCACAGTGTGTGCTGTAACAGAGAAACAGACAATACACAACCACAGTGTGTGCTGTAACACTGAGAAATAGACAATACACAACCACAGTGTGTGCTGTAACACTGAGAAACAGACAATACACAACCACAGTGTGTGCTGTAACACTGAGAAACAGACAATACACAACCACAGTGTGTGCTGTAACATTGAGAAACAGACAATACACAACCACAGTGTGTGCTGTAACATTGAGAAACAGACAATACACAATCACAGTGTGTGCTGTAGCACTGAGAAACAGACAATACACAACCACAGTGTGTGCTGTAACACTGAGAAACAGACAATACACAACCACAGTGTGTGCTGTAACACTGAGAAACAGACAATACACAACCACAGTGTGTGCTGTAACACTGAGAAACAGACAATACACAACCACAGTGTGTGCTGTAACACTGAGAAACAGACAATACACAACCACAGTGTGTGCTGTAACACTGAGAAACAGACAATACACAACCACAGTGTGTGCTGTAACACTGAGAAACAGACAAGACACAACCACAGTGTGTGCTGTAACACTGAGAAAGAGACAATACACAACCACAGTGTGTGCTGTAACACTGAGAAACAGACAATACACAACCACAGTGTGTGCTGTAACACTGAGAAATAGACAATACACAACCACAGTGTGTGCTGTAACACTGAGAAACAGACAATACACAACCAGTGTGTGCTGTAACACTGAGAAACAGACAATACACAACCACAGTGTGTGCTGTAACACTGAGAAACAGACAATACACAACCACAGTGTGTGCTGTAACATTGAGAAATAGACAATACACAACCACAGTGTGTGCTGTAACACTGAGAAACAGACAATACACAACCACAGTGTGTGCTGTAACACTGAGAAACAGACAATACACAATCACAGTGTGTGCTGTAACACTGAGAAACAGACAATACACAACCACAGTGTGTGCTGTAACACTGAGAAACAGACAATACACAACCACAGTGTGTGCTGTAACACTGAGAAACAGACAATACACAACCACAGTGTGTGCTGTAACACTGAGAAACAGACAATACACAACCACAGTGTGTGCTGTAACACTGAGAAACAGACAAGACACAACCACAGTGTGTGCTGTAACACTGAGAAACAGACAATACACAACCACAGTGTGTGCTGTAACACTGAGAAATAGACAATACACAACCACAGTGTGTGCTGTAACACTGAGAAACAGACAATACACAACCACAGTGTGTGCTGTAACATTGAGAAACAGACAATACACAACCACAGTGTGTGCTGTAACATGGAGAAACAGACAATACACAACCACAGTGTGTGCTGTAACATGGAGAAACAGACAATACACAACCACAGTGTGTGCTGTAACATTGAGAAATAGACAATACACAACCACAGTGTGTGCTAACACTTCAATGATGCAGCCAAGTAATCCGGAGAGCCATACAAGATGTCCTAGCCCGTCTTCTTCGGTAGGTCTCTGTGCACATTGTCATCATGGCTTTTGTTTCTGCAGTAGTCAGGGCTAGAATAACAAATCCCTGATGTTTTCTAACAGATCCTATATGATCATAAAGGATTCCATTGATTTAGAACGGAATCATTAATTTTTTTTAAATTATGGGATGGAATAGTACAAGACTAATGCGCTATTCATAACATCAGGGGAAACATGAACTTGATTGAAAATACTGAGAATTTTTTGCCTATTGTAATAAAAATCCTTTTTTTTTCTCCAACGCAAAAGTTGCAACCCCCCCATCAGGATTATTTAATAAAATAATGCAAATAATCTAATTACACTAGACAAAAATATTGTTAGTAGGAGATATGGCTGACACTTGGTTAAGGATATACTAAGCTCATAATTGATAGTTGTAACATCCCTGGCGGCATGCTTGCATGGTGCACCACCTCCCACCATGCAAGACCGCAATCTTACCTGTCAGTCCATGCTGCACTCTTTGTTTTACTACCTGCTGTGTCCATGTCTCTTGTCTGATTGCTTAGGGCATCGGTGCGGCTTTCTGCTTGTTTCCTATAGCTACTGTGTGCACAGTCCTAATGCGTCCCCAGCCTATTGCTTGAGTCACTGGATACTTAAACCCCCTCCACCCAGTAGGAGGTGCCTGAGCAACACTTTCCTACAGTCTGTGTTCTGTGCAACTGTTAGTTGCCAAGTCCTGTCCTGACTGTAGTCTGTCCGCCACCCTTGGGGCTGAGTACCCAGGGCCTCTACCTGTTACTTCTAGTCTGCTTCCACCACCCTGGGGGTCGAGTACCCAGGGCCGCTACCTGTATCTCTGACTTCTTGTCTGTTTCCGCCACCCTGGGGGCTGAGTTCCCAGGCTCGTTCCTGTATCTTGTTCCCGGTTCAGTTCCTGTCTGAACAGTGTCCTAGCCCGTTACCTGTTTGTCTCTATGTCCGAATCTTCTCTTTTCCTGCAGTGCCTGAACCTGCACCTAACTCCAACTCGTTGTCTCTGTACTTCTGTTTGTGAGTTTTGTGTCCACTCGCTACTTCATTGTAAGTACCTTGTGTGTATCTGGTTCTGTTTGTCCCTTTTCTCTTCCTCCGTATCTACCTCCTGTGTTCTAACCATCTTCCTGTATTTTCCAGTCTGTTCCATGTGAACAGAGCCCTGTCCTGTCTGCCTGCACCTTCTGCTCTGTTCCGCTCTGCTCGTTCACTCCACCTGCGGTTCCGCTCTGCTCGTTCACTGCACCTGCGGTTCCGCTCTGCTTGTTCTCCGCCACGGCGGTTCCGCTTCGCTCTGCTTGTTCACCGCACCTGCGGTTCCGCTCCGCTCTGCTTGTTCACCGCTCTGGCGGTTTTGCTCTGCTTGTTCACCGTATCTGCGGTTTCGCTCTGCTCTGCTGTCCACCGCACCTGCGGCTCTGTTCCTGTATCCCAGTCTGTACTGGTCCCTATCCTACCTACGTTCCTACTTGCTCCGCTGTGCTTGTTCACCGCACCTGCGGTTTTGCTCCGCTCTGCTTGTTCACCACACCTGCGGCTTTGCTCCGCTCTGCTTGTTCACCGTACCTGCGGTTTTGCTCCGCTCTGCTCGCTCACTGCACTTGCGTTTTTGCTCCACTCTGCTTGTTTACCGCATCTGCGGTTCCGCTCCGCTTGTTCACCGCTCTGGCAGTTTTTCGCCGCTCTACATGTTCACCGCATCTGCGGTTTCGCCCTGCTCTGTTTGCTCACCGCTCCGGCAGTTCTGCTCCGCTTGTTCACCGCTCTGGCAGTTTTTCGCCGCTCTGCATGTTCACCGCATCTGCGGTTTCGCCCTGCTCTGTTTGCTCACCGCTCCGGCGGTTCTGCTCTGCTTGTTCACCGCATCTGCGGTTTCGCTCTGCTCTGCTGTCCACCGCACCTGCGGCTCTGTTCCTGTATCCCAGTCTGTACTGGTCCCTATCCTACCTACGTTCCTACTTGCCAGTGCCCACTTGTCTGCATGCCAGCCGTGCCTGCCAGTGCCCACCTGTCTGCATACCAGCCGTGTCTGTCAATATCCACCTGTCTGCATACCAGCCGTGCCTGCCAGTACCCACCAGTCAATATGCCAGTTTAACCTGCCTGTTCCTGCATTCCCCGGTGTGGGTCAACAGCTGTGACCAGGGTCTGACCTGGAGTAGCACCTGGTCCCTCTGCTCGGTTCCTCCCTGGTTCACGGAGTCGACTGAGCCGCCATGCGACCTTGGTTGGATCGGGTTGATACTTAGTTACTGTAACGGGTCTGGGAGGCGGAACCTCTGGGCTACAATACAAGGGGGCGGTCCTTGTAAAGGAGCGGGTGGCGACCAGGCAGGTAGTCACAGGAGGTGACCAGGACAGTCTCTGGGTGTACGGGCTGGAGGACACGGCAAGTGATCGGGGCAGTCTCTGGATAAAGGGTAGGTACGACCTGTGATGGCTGAACCTCCAGGTAGGCTAGCAAGGCAGATGAAGAATGTGTGCTCCCAGGTGAGCAAGCGAGAGTCTCTGGAATAGCAGGTGGTCACAGCACGTGACGGCGGAGCCTCCAGGTAGGCAAGCAGGCAGGTAACGGAGAAGCGCTCCCAGGTGAGCGGGCAAGAGTCTCAGGAATAGCTGGTGGTCACAGCACGTGACAGCGGAGCCTCCGGGCAGGCAAGCAGGCAGGTAGCGGAGAAGCGCTCCCAGGTGAGCGGGCAAGAGTCTGGAGTAGCTGGTGGTCACAGCACGTGACAGCGGAGCCTCCGGGCTGGCAAGCAGGCAGGTAACGGAGAAGCGCTCCCAGGTGAGCGGGCAAGCTGGTCCATAGACAGACTGACCGGAGTTGTAAGGCAGACCGTCGGACCTCAGGCAAGCAGGCAGGTAGCTGAGGTGCGCTCCCAGGTGAGCGGGCAGGCTGGTCCTTAGACAGACTGACAGGAGTAGTAAGGCAGACCGTCGGACCTCAGGCTAGCAGACAGGTAGCAAGTAATCAGGCAGGAATCTGACAGGTAACTGGCAGGTAACTGGCAACGGGACCTGAGGGCTGAAGCACAGGTGAGACACAGGTGCAAACAACATTGCTCGGGCACCTCCATTTTGGAGGAGGTGCCTTATATATGATGAAGTCCTCCGGCCATTGGCCGGGGACTCCTTAGGACGGCGCGCGCGGCCCCTTTAAGAGGAGGGGAGCGCGCGCGTGCGCGCGCGTGCCCTAAGCACCGGGGCCGGGAAGGAGCGCGCGCTGAGAGCAGAGCGGGAGGAGGACGCCGGGAAGGAGCGCGCGCTGACAGCAGAGCGGGAGAGGGACGCCGGGCACGGGGCAGAGCGGTGAGGGGAGCAGCGTCCCTGCCTAACAGAGGGCAGGGACGCCGGCACTACAGTACCCCCCCCTTTAGGCCCCCCCTTTTTTAGGCCAGACAGAAATTTAGCTAGGATGAGAGGGGCATGGATGTTCTCCCGGGGCTCCCACGTTCTCTCCTCAGGACCAAACCCCTTCCAATCTACCAGAAAAAAAGGTCTTTCCTTTTACCCTTTTGGTGGCAAGAATGTTCTCTACCTCAAACTCGTCCTCAGCAGAAACCGGAGCAGGAGGCGTACCTGTAGACTTGGAAAAAGAGTTAAGTACCACAGGTTTGAGGAGAGATACATGGAAGGAGTTAGGGATCCGTAAGTTGGCCGGGAGTTTCAATTTCTAGGCCACCGGGTTGATCTGACTGGTGACCTCCAGAGGTCCGATGAACCGAGGCCCTAACTTGTAAGAGGGTATCTTGAGTCGAACATATTTAGATGAGAGCCAGACCTTATCTCCTGGACGAAATTGAGGAGGATCCAGGCGTTTTTTGTCAGCGTGTCTTTTCATCCGCTCGGACGACTGAAGGAGTGCGGATCGGGTACTCTCCCAAATGGAGGAAAATTTGCTAACGAGAGATTCCGCAGCCGGGTTGTCCACCGAGGTGGAGACAGGAAAAGGAATCCGAGGATGCTGACCAAAGACTACAAAAAACGGGGATTTGGAGGAGGATTCGCTCTCGTGATTATTGTAAGAGAACTCGGCCCATGGTAGGAGATCCACCCAGTCAGAATGGTGGGCATTAACGAAGTGCCGGAGGTAACTGGTCAGGTTCTGATTGATCCGCTCCACTTGACCATTGGACTGTGGGTGGTAAGCGGAAGAGAAGTCCAGGGTGACGTCTAGTAGTTTACAAGTGGCTCTCCAGAAGCGTGAGGTGAACTGTACCCCACGATCCGACACGATGTGGAGGGGCAGGCCATGAAGACGGAAGATGTGACGAATAAAGTCTCTAGCTAGCTCGGGTGCAGACGGAAGTCCTGGCAGGGGAACGAAATGAGCCATCTTGGAGAAGCGGTCAGCGACCACCCAAATGACCGTACAACCGGCAGAGAGTGGGAGGTCAGTTATGAAGTCCATTGCAATATGCTGCCAGGGGGCAGCAGGTACTGGGAGCGGAAGGAGGCGACCGGCTGGCAGATGTCTCGGAACCTTGTTGCGGGCGCAGGACACACAGGCAGAAACAAAGTCTATTACATCCTTGTGCAGGGTAGGCCACCAGTAGTGCCGGGAAATAAGCTGGAGGGTCTTCTTCTGACCAGCGTGGCCAGCCAGTTTAGACGAGTGACCCCAGTGAAGGATCTTCTCCCGATCAGGTACTGATACGAACGTCTTTCCGGGAGGGAGACGATTTAGACTCACGGGAGCCACCTGCATTACTCTGGCGGGATCGATGATGTGTTTCGGATCTTCCTCGAGATCAGATACCAGAAAGGATCGAGACAAGGCGTCCGCCTTGACGTTTTTGTCAGCCGGGCGAAAATGAAGGACAAAATCAAAACGAGCAAAAAACAAGGACCACCGGGCTTGGCGCGGGTTAAGTCTCTGGGCATGCTGGAGGTAAGCCAAGTTCTTGTGGTCAGTGTAAATTATTACCGGGTGAAGAGCCCCCTCAAGCAGGTAACGCCACTCCTCCAATGCCAGTTTGATGGCCAATAACTCTCGATCTCCTATGGAATAATTGCGCTCTGAGGAGGAGAAGAGTTTAGAGAAGAAGCCGCAAGTTACCATCCTCCCGGAAGAAGATTTTTGAGTAAGTACCGCTCCAGCTCCAGAGGAGGAGGCGTCCACTTCCAGGAAGAACTGCTTGTTGCCGTCCGGGCGATGCAGCACCGGGGCGGAAGAGAAGGCCTGTTTTAAGGAAAGAAAGGCTTCTTCTGCTTCGGGCGGCCACTCTTTGGGATTAGTACCCTTACGGGTGAGCGCGGAAATTGGGGCAGTCCGGGAAGAGAAGTGTGGTATGAAGAGGCGGTAGTAGTTGGCGAAGCCCAGGAACCGCTGAATGGCCTTCAACCCCTCCGGTCGGGGCCATTTCTCGATGGCAGACAGTTTCTCTGGATCCATTCGTAGGCCGGTCTGAGAAATAATGTAGCCCAAAAACGGAAGCGAGGTCTGCTCAAAGAGGCACTTCTCGTATTTAGCGAAGAGGTGATTCTGCCTGAGCCTGAGCAGGACCTGACGAACGTCCCTTCGGTGAGTCTGGAGATCCGGAGAGAAGACCAAGATGTCGTCCAGGTACACCACTACGCAGGAGTAGAGAAGGTCCCGGAAGATGTCATTGACCAACTCTTGAAAGACGGCAGGAGCGTTACAGAGACCAAAGGGCATTACCAGGTATTCATAGTGGCCGTCCCGGGTGTTGAATGCCGTCTTCCATTCATCCCCTTGACGGATACGAACCAGGTTGTACGCCCCACGGAGGTCTAGTTTGGTGAAGATTCTAGCCCCCCTCAGACGATCAAATAATTCTGGAATGAGCGGAAGGGGGTACTTATTCTTCACCGTGATCTGGTTTAGGCCTCTATAGTCTATACAGGGACGGAGAGAGCCGTCCTTCTTTTTGACGAAAAAGAAGCCTGCTCCCGCCGGGGAGGTAGATTTCCGGATGAATCCCCTGGCCAGATTCTCCTCAATATATTCGGACATCGACCGGGTCTCAGCAGCGGATAAAGGATAAATATGCCCACGGGGAGGAGTAGTACCGGGTAACAGGTCGATGGGACAGTCGTATGGTCTATGAGGGGGTAATGTCTCTGCCTCCTTTTTATTAAAGACATCAGCATAAGACCAATAAGGAATTGGAAGTCCAGGTAGATTAGCTGGGGTAGGAGAGGGACGGACGGGATGGACGGGAACCAGGCAGGTCTTATGACAGTCTTGTCCCCAGCGAAGGACTTCTCCGGTTTGCCAGTCAAGCACGGGTGCATGTTTCTGGAGCCAAGGCAGACCTAGCAAGAGGGCGTGAGAGAGTCCAGGCAGAACATGAAAGGAGATACTTTCAGAATGCAGCATTCCCACCTGCAGAGTAATGGATTCGGTGATGAGTTGGATGGGGCGTGGTAAGAGCCCCCCATCCACGGCAGCCACAGACAAGGGTACAGCCAGAGGTTTGGTGGGGATGCGGTATTTCTCTACCAGGGACTGTGAAATAAGATTCCCGGCTGCTCCAGAGTCCAGTTGGGCTAGTTCGAAATAACGGTTCTCCCCGTAGACGATTGAAACTGACAACAGCAGGGCTGGAGAGGATTTATTCTTGTCTAGGTGGACCTCTCTGAGCGAACCTAGACACAGGCGTTTCCCGACCTCTCCGGGCAGGCACGGATCCGGTGCTCGTTACTGCCACAGTAGAAGCAGGTCCCCTCGGCACGGCGTAAGTCCTGACGGGTCTTGACCATCTTGGTCTGGTCGACCTGCATAGGCTCAGGAGGGTGTACCTGGTTAGAGACAGAAGGAGTGACGGGTTTCTGAAAAGTAGGAGCTAGACGTGGTAACCTCCTCTCACGGGTGACCTCTCTGGCACGCTCCTGGAACCGTAGGTCAATCCGGGTGGCAAGAGTTATTAAGTCATCGAGAGTGGTAGGAATGTCCCGACCGGCAAGTTCATCTTTAATACGGCCGGACAGACCCTCCCAGAAGACGGAAACCAGAGCGTCGTTATCCCAGGCCAGCTCCGAGGCAAGGGTACGGAACCGTATGGCATATTGGCCCACGGTGAGACTCTCCTGACGGAGGCGTAGCAACGATGATGCAGATGAGGTCTTCCGTCCGGGTTCGTCGAAGACTTTCCGGAAAGCCGTGAGAAAAGCAGGCAAGTTGAACACCAGGGGGTCTCCTCTCTCCCATAGAGGATTTAGCCAGGCCAGGGCCTCCCCGGTGAGATGGGACATGATGAAGGCAATTTTGGCCCGGTCGGAGTTAAACTGGTGGGACAAAAGTTCAAAGTGCAGGGTGCACTGATTTCAGAAGCCCCGAGCCTGGACGGAGTCGCCTCCGAAGCGAGGAGGTGCAGAAATCCGGGGTCCGGGGTAGGATACCATGGTATTAGTGGGCAGCGGAGCTGCCGGATTGCAAGATATGGCACTGGCGGAGGTTGTTGGTGGATCAGACAGAGTGTTCAGGCGAGTATTGACATTCCGCAGGTGACCCAGGATGGACTCCTGTTGGGACCTCTGACGGGACAGTTCAAGACAGAGGTCCGAGAGCGAGGGAGCTTGGGTGCCACCGGGTTCCATGGCCCGAGCAAACTGTAACGGGTCTGGGAGGCGGAACCTCTGGGCTACAATACAAGGGGGCGGTCCTTGTAAAGGAGCGGGTGGCGACCAGGCAGGTAGTCACAGGAGGTGACCAGGACAGTCTCTGGGTGTACGGGCTGGAGGACACGGCAAGTGATCGGGGCAGTCTCTGGATAAAGGGTAGGTACGACCTGTGATGGCTGAACCTCCAGGTAGGCTAGCAAGGCAGATGAAGAATGTGTGCTCCCAGGTGTGCAAGCGAGAGTCTCTGGAATAGCAGGTGGTCACAGCACGTGACGGCAGAGCCTCCAGGTAGGCAAGCAGGCAGGTAACGGAGAAGCGCTCCCAGGTGAGCGGGCAAGAGTCTCAGGAATAGCTGGTGGTCACAGCACGTGACAGCGGAGCCTTCGGGCAGGCAAGCAGGCAGGTAGCGGAGAAGCGCTCCCAGGTGAGCGGGCAAGAGTCTGGAGTAGCTGGTGGTCACAGCACGTGACAGCGGAGCCTCCGGGCAGGCAAGCAGGCAGGTAGCGGAGAAGCGCTCCCAGGTGAGCGGGCAAGAGTCTGGAGTAGCTGGTGGTCACAGCACGTGACAGCGGAGCCTCCGGGCTGGCAAGCAGGCAGGTAACGGAGAAGCGCTCCCAGGTGAGCGGGCAAGCTGGTCCATAGACAGACTGACCGGAGTTGTAAGGCAGACCGTCGGACCTCAGGCAAGCAGGCAGGTAGCTGAGGTGCGCTCCCAGGTGAGCGGGCAGGCTGGTCCTTAGACAGACTGACAGGAGTAGTAAGGCAGACCGTCGGACCTCAGGCTAGCAGACAGGTAGCAAGTAATCAGGCAGGAATCTGACAGGTAACTGGCAGGTAACTGGCAACGGGACCTGAGGGCTGAAGCACAGGTGAGACACAGGTGCAAACAACATTGCTCGGGCACCTCCATTTTGGAGGAGGTGCCTTATATATGATGAAGTCCTCCGGCCATTGGCCGGGGACTCCTTAGGACGGCGCACGCGGCCCCTTTAAGAGGAGGGGAGCGCGCGCGCGCGTGCCCTAAGCACCGGGGCCGGGAAGGAGCGCGCGCTGAGAGCAGAGCGGGAGGAGGACGCCGGGAAGGAGCGCGCGCTGACAGCAGAGCGGGAGAGGGACGCCGGGCACGGGGCAGAGCGGTGAGGGGAGCAGCGTCCCTGCCTAACAGAGGGCAGGGACGCCGGCACTACAGTTACGCCCCTCCAGGCACTCCTCGGTTCATGGTACAATCACGCTCAAGCCAGTCAGTCCGGGCGTGAGCGTAACAATAGTCATGTACTGATCTAGTGAATCATTTGGATCCTTATGGCTAATACTGTACAGATCTACCTCAACTTTATCAGCTTCTTACACTTGCATAGGGAGGATCCCCGACAAAACTTTTTATGTCTTATGCAGGGTAGCATTAGGGCTTATTTTTGGTCCGAGCGCAATTCCTAAAAAAACACAAGCAGTACTCATGATGAGACTCACCCAGTCAAGTCTATGGATGCATAAAAGAATCAGAAGCCACAGTATAACGTGATTTTTATGGATACATTTCAGTTCTGTAACATAGGATTCTGTAAATAACAGCTGCTGCTGTAAAAATCGGATTGTATACGGATGACAAGTGAGAAAAAAAAAATTGTGCTACTTTTCCGGATACAACTCATTATACTCTCGTGTGAACCTACCCTTATAGTAAAAAAAGGCATCAAGGACTACAACCCCAGTGTCACACATAATGGTAGCATCATCACACAGAAAACATAGTGAAATTGGTAGATGTTGCAAATGAAGGTCTCTGCTCTTTGCCTGAAAATACTTTTTTAAAGGACACAAGTGGACAGTGTTTGCTTTTTGTTTTATTCCCTCGGTTCCTTTGAGTATTCCGGTTTTTGCTATTTTTAAATCTGCCATACAGTTCCTGAGATATGGGTCTTTTTATTTAGTGCTAATGTTTATGGTCTTTACAAGGGGGCGTGGCTCACAGGATTCTCAGGGGCGTGTCATTAAGCCGTTCTGCATAGCTGCCCTTAGAGCCACGCCCCCTTGGAAAAGACCATAAAAATTAGCAATAAATAAAAAGGTGTTATGCACACGCCCGGACTGACTGGCGTGTGCGGGTGTTGTGGTTCCACTGGACCATGGACCGGAGAGTGCCTGGAGGGGCGTGACTAAGTATCTGGCCGATCCGACCAAGGTGGCACGACGGCATACGACGCCAGTGCACCAGGGAGAAACCGGGCAGAGGGACCAGGTGCTACTCCAGGTCAAACTCCGGACACGGGGGTTGACCCACACTGGGATTACTGGAACAGGCAGGTTAGGCTGGCACAGACTGGTGGATGTAAGCAAACACGGCAGGTATGCAGATGGGTGGATACAGGAGAGTATGCAGGCAGGGAGGTACTGGCCGAAAGGACGGGCTGGAGCACAGAAAGGTTAAGACCCAGTACAGACTGGGTCACAGAACCGCAGATGCGGTAGACAACCACAGCAGAGAGGGAACGCCCGAAGCGGTGGGCAAGAACAGAGCAGGACGGGGCTGCAGGAGCAGCGAGCACAAGCAGGGCAGGACAGGACTGCCGGAGCAGCAGGCAGAAGCAGGGCAGGACAGGACAGGACTGCCGGAGCAGCGGGCAGAAGCAGGGCAGGACAGGACTGCCGGAGCAGCGGGCAGAAGCAGGGCAGGACAGGACTGCCGGAGCAGTGAGCAAAAGGGTCAGAGCGGAGCAAGGCTGCCGGAGCAGTGAGCAAAAGGGTCAGAGCGGAGCAAGGCTGCCGGAGCAGTGAGCAAGGAGTCAGAGCAGGACGGACAGGGCTCTGTTCACACGGAACAGACAGGAAGGGAAAGGCAGAGCCAGATACCCACAGGGTATTTGCAGTGAAGTAGCAAGTGGACCACAAACTCACAAACGGGAGTACAGAGACAACAAGCAGGAGTTAGGTACGAGTTCAGACTCTGCAGAAAAAGGAAAGGAACGGACATAGAGGCAAAACAGGTAAAGGATAGGAGAGAGTTCAGACTGGAACTGAGTGTACGGAAGAGACCGACACTGCAGCGGGATACAGGAGCGGGTCTGGGAATACGGCCCCCAGAGAGGCGGGACGAACAGGCAAGGAGCGTGTTCAGACAGGACAGACAAGATACAGGAGCGGGTCTAGGTAATCGGCCCCTAGAAGGCGGGAGGAACAGGCTAGGAGCGAGTTCAGACTCTGCAGAAAGATGCAGAAAACAGACAGAGGGAAAAGGGAGACAAGGTTAAAGTAGAAACGAGGCACAGACAACAGGGAACAGAGGAACGGGAACAGAAACAGCAAGGCAGGAACACAAACAGGACTCTGTTCAGACGGGAACAGATACCGCAAGGCAGGAACACAAACAGAACTCTGTTCAGACGGGAACAGATACCGCAAGGCAGGAACACAAACAGGACTCTGTTCAGACGGGAACAGATACCGCAAGGCAGGGACACAAACAGGACTCTGTTCAGACGGGAACAGATACCGCAAGGCAGGAACACAAACAGGACTCTGTTCAGACGGGAACAGATACCGCAAGGCAGGGACACAAACAGGACTCTGTTCAGACGGGAACAGATACCGCAAGGCAGGGACACAAACAGGACTCTGTTCAGACGGGAACAGATACCGCAAGGCAGGGACACAAACAGGACTCTGTTCAGACGGGAACAGATACCGCAAGGCAGGGACACAAACAGGACTCTGTTCAGACGGGAACAGATACCGCAAGGCAGAGACACAAACAGGACTCTGTTCAGACGGGAACAGATACCGCAAGGCACAGACAGGCAGATCTAGGAATACGGCCCCTAGAAGGCGAAAGAACAGGCAAGAAGCGTGTTCACAAGAACAGACCACAGTTCAGACACAGAACTGGAAAACAGGATAGGACCTAGCATGTCAGAGACAAGACAAAAAAAAAAAAAGCCAACTGACAGGACACAATGCTCAGGCGCCATCTTGAGGAAGAAGGTGGTATAAATACCCAAAGATGGACAGCAATAGGCTGAAGGTGCAACAGGGGCGTGTCCGCAGCAGGTACAAGAAACAGGAAGTTCAGCGGGCGTCGCCCTATGCAGCCAAAACAGACAAACAGACAGCAAGGAGGGAAGCCAGAGAGACATTCTGGACAGGAGATCAAGTGCGCGCTCTTGCACAGTGGGAGATGGACCACCATGCAAGGACGCCGCCAGGTATGTTACAAAAGGCCCTAGTCTCGAGAACAACATGGCAGATTTTAAAAAAAATAATATTCAGGGGAGCAGCGGGGATAAATGAAGAGCAAAAACTGCCCACTTTTGATCTGGTGTAAGGTCTTCTTAAAAGCCTCAGTCAGACATCACTAATTTTTCGTGTATGTAAAAACATAGACCGCTGTTCATCAGTGTTTTGGATCCGAGTTTCAGCAGTGTTTGGTCAGTGTGACAGTATTCACCATCAGTGATAAAAAGAAATAAATTGCAAAGCTTCTATTCAGGACAATGTCGGTGACAGACAGCACACGGACTGCGCAGCGATGGCAATGAGAGCCGTCAGTGATTTTCACAGCCCCACAGACTTGTTATAGGTCATCTCTGATCCAGTCTTTATGGGCTGAGTAGAGAACTCCAGGAGCGCACAAAAAAACACTTCCTTCATGTAACCTGCAGGAGCCATCCAAAGCATTTACAAGAAAATATCAGCCCTATGTGTCAAGATGTTTATGGACTTAAACCGGGAGGAGAGCAAATGTGTGGAAAACAAAGATGGTTCTCCATAGAAGCAGGTAACTAGTAAATGTCTTACTAACTTCATGATAAAAAGAATCCTTTTATTCTAGAGGATTTGCTATGCTCTTTGCAGTACAATTGCTTTCTGTCTTTGTGCCATATAATGAGCACATGACTTTATGGTTCATTCACATGTAGCATTTCAATCACATTTTTCACTTGATTTCTTTGCAAAATGTTTTTCAGATTTCCATACAATTTTTAAAGGGAGTTTGCCACCCCCAATATTCAGTTTCAGGACTCATTCAGACGAGCATATAAATCGGACATGTGCTATCTGATTTTTAATCGGACATCACACTCAGGGCCGGCGTCAGTACCCGGGCCCTGGACCATCAGGGGGGCCCACTCGTTGTCGGGGCCCGGGCCGCTTCCCCGGCATCTGTGCAGGGCTGCCTGTGCTGTTCAAGCCCTGCTCTGCTACATGCAGCAGCAGTGTGCGGTCAGTGTGCTGCTGCTCCACCAATCAGGCCCAGTGCTGTCACTTTCCAGACATGGTCGCGCGCTGTGCGGCTGTGTCTGGTAGTAATGACACGCAGGGGCGACACTGCTCCTTTAATTGTGCTTGTGTGTCGCACCTGCCGCGTCATTACTACCAGACACAGCCGCACAGCACGCGGCCATGTCTGGAAAGTGACAGCACTGGGCCTGATTGGTGGAGCAGCAGCACACTGACCGCACACTGCTGCTGCATGTAGCAGAGCAGGGCTTGAACAGCACAGGCAGCCCTGCACAGATGCCGGGGAAGCGGCCCGGGCCCTGACGGCGAGTGGGCCCCCCTGATGGTCCAGGGCCATGTGACACGCCTGAGGCCCTGCACTGCCACATGACTGAGGAGCTAGACGGGACACAGGCCAGGGGGCAGGTGAGCGAGCTTCCCCAATCCCCATCTAAAAAATATTTCTTATGTGTGTGTGCATGTATGATGTGCATGTATGATGTGAATGTCTGTGTATGTCAGTGTGTATGACTGTGTATATATATTTATGTCTGTTTTATAGGTTTTTAAGAATGTGTTCAAATATGTATGTGTATGTATCTGTGCGTGTCTGTGTATTGTGTGTGTGCATGTCTGCGTATTGTGTGTGTGCGTGTCTGTGTATTGTGTGCGTGTGTCTGCGTATTGTGTGTGCGCGTGTCTGCGTATTGTGTGTGCGCGTGTCTGCGTATTGTTTGTGTGCGTGTCTGCATGTCTGCGTACTGTGTGTGTGCATGTCTGCGTATTGTGTGCGTGTCTGCGTATTGTGTGTGCGTGTCTGTGTAGTGTGTGTTTGCATATGTGAAGGATGAGGGGGCTGCCTGGGACCTGTGTTGTATACCTATATTTCTCCGCCGTATCTGTGCATCATGAATCGTGGTATGTGCTAAAGGGGCCCACTGAGACTCTTTCGCCTGGGGCCCACAAAAACCTGGAGCCAGCCCTGATCACACTGACCCATGTTATTCCATAGTGCTGTTCAGAACTTCAGATGAATGATTCCTCTCCTGGCCTGACTGTCCTTGAGGAAGGAAATCACAGCATGCACACAACTTCCATCCGAGCCTCGGATGAGACTCACACATTCAAGTCTATACGTGCGAGACAAAAAAAATCTGATCCCACGCGGACCATCAGAGTGGCATCAGATCTTTACAGGTAGATTTCCATTATAAACGCAGGAAACTATTTGATCATGTACTGTTTTAGTGTAGATGTATGAAAGCCCATCGCACACGGATTTCACAAGGACATAAAAAATGGGAACACAGATAAAAAGTGGCTGAGAAATAGAAAAGGTTGTCCAAGTTTTCTGGATGAAGTCCGAACAAATTTTCATACACTGGCCTGCAAGGGCCTAAAGCTCACACATTTAGTTTAAATTTCCCTTCCTTAATTTAAAAGATAAATAAAAAGGTTTTGTTCTATATGCAAATGAGGGTTTCCCGATGGGCTGTTCCCCACCCTCCATCAGCATGCCCCACCTACCCTTAGCTTGATTGACAGTGCTCACCAGCCCAGAGCAAGTGCTGCCTGAATTGAATCCCCGACCCTGCATGCTCACACTGACATTGTAGTTGTCCAGCGAGCCTATGCACTCGGTGTCAATGTGGGTGCTGTCATCTCTCTCTCCAGTGGCCACCTGCTGCTGTGTGCGTGTGCACTCACTCGCTGGGCTCCTGCAGTGTCAGTGCAGACATGTAGGCACAGGTAATCAATTCAGCAAGCACTCAATCTGGGAAAGTGAGAGCTGTCAATCAAGCAAAGTGGACGTACGTGACTGTCTGGAAATTGGCTGGGATGACCGGTGGCCAGAGCACTTGTGGCCAGGCCATGGTTGCACCAAGGAGCCCTCATTTGCATATGATTTTTTTTCTGAAGGGCTAAAGAAGTCACATCTATACTGCATGTATAATTTTTATAGGAGCTAAGTTGAGCTTTTAGATGACAAACTCCCTTTAAGGGACACTAATTAGAAACTTCAAAGTTTAGTGAAATAAGTTACACCTAGTCATTAAAGAGTTTTGTGACCATAAGAGAACAAGGATGTAGGTTGAATGTAAACAGTAATCAGCCATAATTGTAGAACCACTTCCCTAATATGGACTGCTTAAGAACTTTGAAGATGCCTTGTGGTATTTGGAAGTTTGGCCGCTCTTTTCATTCACATTCAGACCTGGTGAATTTGGAGGCCAAATCAACACTTAGAAGTGTTTATCAAGTTTGTCAAGCCCAAAAAGTTTTTCAATATGTTAAGGAGTATTATCTTGTTGAAAGAGATCACTTCCATAAGGAAAAACCTATCGCCATGAAGCAGTGTACTTGGTCTACTCCAAACTATAGGTAGGTGATACATGTCAACGTAACATCGACGTGAATACCAAGATTTGCCAGCAGCACATTGCCCAGAGCAGCCCAAGGATTCCAGGCTTGATTTGTGCTCATAGAGAAGGGTTCCCCAACTCGAGTCCTCAAGAGCCATCAACGGGTCATGTTTTCAGGATTTCCTTAGTATTGCCCAGGTGATGGAACTCTTGCCTGTCCAGGGGATGCAATAATCACCTGGGCAATACTAAGGAAATCCTGAAAACATGACCTGTTGATGGCTCTTGAGGACTGGAGTTGGAGAACACTGTCATAGAGAATTCCCAAGAATGACCCTGTTACTGATTCAGCAATTGTTGCTTGGACTACTCGATATGAACCATTGAATACCTGACATCTCCTAAGACTTGCTGTTTTGGATGTGCTCTGGCCTAGGCTTATCACAATTAAGGCTTTGTTAAAGTTACTTAGATCCTTGTACTTGACAATTTTTCCTGCTTTCAGCTCCTAGAACTGACTGCTCAGTGCTAACTAATGTATCCCACCTCTGATTTCTCAAGATGATCAATGTTTTTTCCTCCAGTGCAGCAATGAAAAGTGATTGTACATTTGTCATGTGTAGTCCATTCTACCTGGTGCCCTCGGTCTGTCTCCTGCTCCCTCCTCTCCTTAGACAAGTAGTCCAGTGCTCCTTCATTCAACATGGCTGTGCAGTGCTATGGGGAACACAGGGGTTAGTCTGAGCCACACACTGCCTTTTTGTGCTCTGGAGGCATGGTTCAGACTTACCACTGCTCTCTATGCCATTGCTGCGGCCATCTTTGATGTAGTAAGACCCGACCACTGATCTCAGTTGAGAAAGCAGCAGGAGGCAAACGGAGGGCACCAAGTAGGATAGGGGTCTCAAACTCAGCTGGGCATATGGGCCGCACACGGAAAAACATTTAATTTGGGGGGCCGCATTATTTGCATGACAAAGTGACATTTTTAGTGATACCATTTTATTTTCTATACACCTTTTGAACTGGTCCTCATCTTGTAGACATGGTCTCCAGTCCAGTTCCCCCATATTGCAGACACAGTCTCCCGTCCAGTTCCCCCATATTGCAGACACAGTCTCCCGTCCAGTTCCCCCATATTGCAGACACGGTCTCCCGTCCAGGTCCCCCATATTGCAGACATGGTCCCCCCCGTCCAGGTCTCCCATATTGCAGACATGGTCCCCCCCGTCCAGGTCTCCCATCCAGGTCCACCATATTGCAGACATGGTCCCCCATCCAGGTCCATGTTATGTTATACTCATCATTCTATGTCTATGTCAGTACTGAATTAGAATCAGACTTTAATGTCACAGGCAAACTTAAATCTTAAAGGGGTTTTCCGGGAAATAAAAAAAATGAAATAATAAAAATAAAGACGGCGGTAGGCTTACAAAGGTTTGGAGCTTTCTGTATTGCCACAACTCGTCCTGCTCTTGGGTTAGGACAGGTTTTGCGTTTACCAACATGCTGGCAGCCATTTTTAATAAACCTAATAATTGCCCATTAAACAACATGAGCTTATATAAATCATAAAAAAATTTGTCAACTTATTTGTAATAGTGTATTTTTTCATATTCCTTATTTCTCACTGAACCCCTTTAAATATCACTGTTTTTCTTGGATAATTGATATAGGCAGCAGATCATGAAGTGCATTGTGAGAAGGTCTAAAATAAAGAAAAGAATACTTACCATCAGAAATTCTTCTTTCCCTTGCAGCCAGTACCCCTGTATTATAGGAGACCACTATGGTGACGCAATGTCATATGCCTCATCCAATGACTGTTGTGGCATATACGTCATTACAGACCTAATATCACTGTGGCCTAATCAACACCAAAAATAAAGGATATCGATGGGCAAAAATAATACAGACGGTAAGTATATTATATCTTGGAGAAGCCTATTAAAGGCTACAGGGGTGAAATAAGTATGGAATATGTCACCAATTTTCTAAGTAAATATATTTCTAAACGCATTATTACACAGAATTTAATATATGGACATTTATGGTTTGATTTCTTTGCCTGTGTGGATTGGATGGTTTGTTACCGACATCTGGTAAGAATTTCATGTCAATAGCACCTTTAAAAATAGATTTACTTAAAAATTGGTGACGTGTTCAATACTTATTTCGCCCGGTGTATGTACACTTGCAAAGTTGCTTCAGGTCTCCTTTGTAAAAAAAATGTATATCATATGAAAGGTATTTTTTCCATGTATCTACATATTTGGTGATAAATGTATGTGACTGCTGAGGGTCCAACCTCTGCCTCTGGACCAACTACTATTCTAAGGGTTCCAAATTCCCCTGTGTAAATAGTGGTAGTGAAAATGCATGACCATTGCCCCATGCACTTCTATAGGAATATCGGTGGTCATACGTGCGCACTGATTTACGGTTTATTACACTTTACAAGGGATTTAAGGACCATTTACAGAGACCCACCAGTTGACCTAAACAACCTCTGATTGGTAAATATTACTGATCAGCGGTCGCTTCATAGACTGTTTACACAGGCAGACCGCGGTAACAGAGCACGGAGTAACCTATGATAGATCACTCAGTGCACATAGGCTGTGGAGGATGCGCTGCTGAGAACTATGATCTTTTGTACAGCGCACAGGCTCATATCACCCGATGATCGAGCGCTTTGCGCATTCATCAGGTGATCCGCAGCCTGTTTACACTGCAAGATTATTGTAAAATTTAAAATAACCTTTCAATGAAAATGTACCTGGTCTTGGGATGTGGGGGTCCCAGTAGTTGGACCCCCAGCGACAATATTCTTCACCTATTCAGTAAGACAACCCTTTAAATATTGTTATGTAATTTTCAGAAAAGTAGTTTCTGTTAAGACAAAGATATTTATTGATAGTGTAGTGTGTGATATTTTCTGACCAGTTTGTTTCCTTTGTATTGTGCATCATACAGTATGTGCATAGATTTATTTAACCCCGCATCATGGGAAATTACAGTACATTTGTAACCCCATTTGTTTAACAGTTTAATGTGCAATCTTCTTGCAAACAAGCTTTTCATTTCCACCTTAAGTAAAATATATGGACAAGCATTGTTAAAAGCCAGGCACACAGACTAAGGAAATTAAAAAAAAAAAAAAAAAAAAAAAAAAAAGGACATAAATCTCCCCACACAAAAGCTCACGGCCACCGCATGCTCCCATTAACACTGCCTCCATTTACCAAACATTAGCCTAATGGAGTAACTGAAGGAAATCAGATGTGGTCTTTCAATTGCTTTACAGTTCTTCTCAAGGATGTGAAGGAGAGAGTATAAGGGGCAGGATCTTGGTGATATTACGGGCAGTAGTGAATGAGCCTCAGACCTGCAAGGATGGATTCTTTGGTGTGAAGCAGGGAGGTGAGTAGGTGAGGTTGGATGAGAAAACTAGCGAGACAGCGGCGTCTGTTTCATTGAGATAAGTACAGATCTCAGACGGGACACGTCTTTAGACTGCTTGCTGCTTTTGGGGTTGAAATCACAAAGGCGCGCAACGCGTTCCCATTCAGTACCGGTTTCTTCATCCTTTGTCTCAGAGACCAATGCTTCATCTGACGCCCTTTATTGAAGAGACAGAAGGAATGTTAGCAATGTAACGTAGGTACAACGTACAATAGCAGACATTTAGGTCAAGCCTCTGCACAGGACAAAGGGCTCATGCACATGACAGTATTAGTTAACTGTACAGAGCCATAATAGAACACCCATGTAAGCCTGCAAATGCATACAGAGGGGGTATATTTAATCTCAAGGCAGTTATTTTACCCTACAAGCACATCAATATAGTATAGGTGCTGTATGCTGGGAGCCTGTCCTACAACTGTAATGGACTCTGTGGCTCACACTCATCTGCATTTATAAAAATCGGCCCGATGTCGCTCCTGAAAAGTCGGACGAGTGTCATCCGAGTGGAACGCGATTTTTATCAAAAAGCATCAGTATGACATCTGTATGACATGCATGCAATGCGTTTTTAACATTATCTTTTACATACAGTAATTCTCTCTGTCATTTAAAGATGGCTTTCTAAGTAAAGAATCTTAAATACATATTTAGATAGAGATAGTTAAAAATGTGAGTGAGCTATATAATCAGTGCTTTGACTGTGTAGCTTACTGTACATGTATTTAATTAATAAATAAACAAATGAATTAAACAAAAAAATGGCGTGGGCTCCCCTATATTATTCTTAACCATCTGAGGGAAAGCAGACAGCTGGGGGCTGATGTTTATAGTGTGGGAAGAGTGTAATATGCATGGATCTTCCGAGGCTATTAATATAAGCACACAACTGTGTACTTAGCCTTTACTGGTTATTAATAGGACCCCACAAAAAAACTGTGTGTTCTCACGGCGCTAGTGCCAATGTCAGTGAGGTGAATGGACTTCATCTGCTATGAACTCCGCTCACCTTTTTCACATCACCGCAAGGCACTGATGCTGCGCTATTACGTGCAGCTCAGTGTCTAGTCTGAATGGCAGACAGGTGAGGAATATGGTGTTTTATTATTTCGCATTTTTCAATAATAAATTTGTAAAAGAGGGGGGAAAGTATTTTTTTCCCCAAATAAAGGACTTTACTCTGTGTGTTTATTACATTTGACTATGCAGTTAGTAATGGGGGTGTCTTATAGACGCCACTCCATTGCTAACCCCTGAACTTGATGTCAGTGGCCATAAAACAGCTGACATCAATCCCACAACTATTACCGCACCAGGGCAAGTGGGTACCATTACTGGGGCGGCTGAGGGCTGATGTTCTTAGTCTGAGAGAGGGCCAATAACCATGGCCCCTTCCTAGTCTATTAATATCAGCCCGCAGCTGTTTGCCTAGCCTTTGCTGTTTATTAAAAATAGGGGGGACCACGAGTCATTTTTTTGTGGGGTCCACTCTTATTAATAGCCTGGGAAGATCCATGTTTATTACCCCCTTCCCACACTATAAATATCAGCCCTCAGCTGTCCGCTTTCCCTCAGCTGGTTAAGAATAATATGGGGGACCCCACGCCATTTTTTCTTTTATTCTATCTACATCTATTCTGACGGTTTCAAGCTGTGATTTTACTGTACTCAGCTGATGAAATGTCGGTTTTCCTATGAGATGGGAAGGTATAAATCGCACAGCACACGCATGGTCTGTGTGCTGTGCAATTTTTTTCTCGCACACTGAATTGCTTTGGCAAGTCTCGTCCGATATACATGGTCACTCGCAGCATGCTGTGATTTTTTTTCTCCGTGTGATCCGAGCTGAGAAATAGAATCACAGATGAACACAGATCCATTGACAAACATTAGTCAGAGTGCAATCCGAATTTTCATCGGATTGCATTTGTCCGTTTTAAACGCAGATGAGTATGAGCCCTAAAGGAGTTATCTGGCTTAGAAACCATTTTTTTTCCAATATACTGCTTGGGAATTCTAAATTAATAGAGGGTAAGTTCCCATTCGGAAACTATAAAGAAGCTGAAACTGACTATAAAGGACTTCCTTTACAGTGTACAAACAATACGTATACAGTAACTGTATAGTGGAATTCTATATTATGGCAATCTAATTCATTACTAGTTCATACTGGTGCAGGAGGTTTAAGCAAAATACTGAGAATAATACAAGCACAACATACACGTAACCAATGACATCAGCATTAGGCTGCTGGTAAAATGCTTTGTCCGCAATCCTGGGTTAGTAGCATAAAAAAGATAAAGAGAAAGAGAAGACAAATGTGAAAATAAGGAAGAAAGGTAATAAAATAGTGTAAGCAAGTAACAGGAAAAGAATAATACCCTCTTATACAGAAACATGATAATGGGTGATGATCCCTTTGGCTGCGTGCCCACTATGCGTTATTCAAGCGTTTTTGCCGTGGAATTTCTGCAGCGAAAATGCTTAAAAAACGCTTGGTAATATGTGCCCCATGGTCCCCAAAAATAATCCGCATGTGCTGTGCACATGCTGCGGAAATAGATCATCATTGCGAAAAAATCCGCAGCATGTCCATTCATTTTGCGGAAATGCGGCGTAATTGCCGCCATTGACTTGCAATGAAGAGCATAATATCCACTTGACTACATGTGTACACGGGGACATTAAGCGATTCAATGTGCGGATAGTACCCTGGTCTGGAGAAGTGGAGACTCTCATGCAGACCCGGGTACTGTAGTACCTGTTAAAAAAAAGAATTTAAAATTAAAAAAAAACATTACACTCACCTTCTGATGGCCCCGGAAGCCTGTACGGTGCGTCCGGTGTCTTGGGCGGCTCGCGGTGGTGTAAAAGGACCTTCCATGACGTCATTTAGTCATGTGACAGGTCATGCGACCATTGACGTCAGCGGTCGCGTGACCCGTCACATGACTAAATGATGTCATGGAAGGTTCTTTTACACCATCGCGAGCCACCGGGGAGCCAGGACGCACCGGAGAGAAGACGGGGGCCATCAGAAGGTGAGTATAATGTTTGTTTTGTTTTTTTAACTATTAACTTGGTTACACTATATAAATCCATGCCGGTTGCATGGATTTATATAGTGTGACCAAGTTGTCAAGCACTTTCCAAGTGATGCTAAAATCACTTGGCAAAGCGCTTGATAACCCACATGCGAAAATGCATGCAAAAACGCTTGACAAACGCTTCTACCTGGCAGGAAAAACGCATGTAAATTCCTGCCAGGGAGATGCGGAAAAAAATCGGCAGCATTTCTGCATCGTGGGCACATAGCCTCTCTCAGGAAACATTTTGCTGTCTTGAAGGAAACTAGTAACGCTATTAGGGAAGAGTCACAAGGCCGTATAACTCGGACAGGGATCGCAACGCAATGCTTGGACTGGCTGTCGGCTCTGCTGACCCATGCGTGATAGCTGCAGAGAAATACATGCTGTCACGCTCGGGTCGGGAGACCCGACAGACAGTCCGAGGTTTGTCAGTTATATGGCCATGTTACTCTTCCCTAAACCTACACGTATAGAGTCAATCTGGAGGTTAATAGCGTTATAAAAGTACGGCACCCAGGAGAAAATTAACTTTATTTCTCCCAGGAGCCGGCATCATTCCATTATGCAGGTGTGCCAGAGCGATTACAGTCACCACTCACGGCACTGAGAGCGGCAGCTGTAAGCACGCCTGACACTGATTGATAGATGGTATGCACAATACCTAGAACAGAAATTTAGCGGCCACTCTGCCACCTTGTTATCAGTAAGGATATATTTATACTGGGCAGATTGAATCACAGAAAATTGTGTCCCAAATAAGGGGGGGGAAGCAAAGTACTATTCTATCTGCTTGTGCAGAGTTTAATAAAAAGAGTATAATAGCTAATATCAAGACAATTATAGTAGTACTTATAATATGTAAGCACAGTTTCCACATTACAAGATCTACCCTAAGATAGATCTAGTAGTTTATGTGCACAACATCAGGGTCCCCAAAGATCCTGGAAGCCAAGTGATTGCTCAGTTGCTTTGTCTGACTTGAATCTTTAATTACTTATGGGTTTTTTTCTATGTTTTTTATATCTGGTATTTTTTTTTGTATTTCGTTAATATACTTATCTAAGTAAACTATAGTAATAACATAGTGATGCTATGTAAAGCTACTTAGTCTCGCAATCCTTGAATCCATTGTAAACATGTATTTATTTATTTATTTTTAAATGTAAATGGATTTAAAAGGAATAGGAAATACAAATTAAAGGATTTCTACTTCTCTTTTCTGCTGCATCTACTTCTGCCGTTGTTGAAAAGACTGATTGAAAAACTGCCATAAAAACTGCGCTGTTTAACCACCCTAAACATTCAATTGATTGTTTAAGGACATGTTTTATTAGCTGCACTCTACATATTGGCCTTTATTTAGATATATGGACACTTCTGAGGAGTTTGTTCTACTGGCACCAAGAGAAGCAGGTCTGCTACATCTATGCATATGTAGAGCTGTCTTCCTCTTGTTTAGTGCAGACATGAGAACATGCAACGTAGAATATTGGGGCAGAAATAGTTTAAATCGAGTTTTAAATCTTATTTGCACAATCCTGTAAGAGACTTAGCCCCTATAAAAATCTTAAGTTGAAAAACTGTGTTATTTCATATGTAAATGAGGGCTCCTCATTGCATCCTTGGCATGGCTACGTCTACGCTCTCAACCAATATGCTGTGCACCTCCCGACTTAACTTGATTGACAGTGCTCGCTTTCCCAGAATTCTTAGATCTGCATGTCTGTAGTGACACTTCAGGAGCTTAAAAGGCTTGCTCACACAGTGTCAATGTAGGCACGCTCTCATCCCTCTTTACTCTGTGCCGTGCCTGCTTGCTGCACACAGGATCCAGGCTGCAGACCAGAGAAGCCACCGGCCGCTGCCGACCAGAGAAGCCACCGGCCGCTGCAGACCAAGCGAGGGATGAGAGCTTACTTGAGCTTACACTATTGGTCTTCTGACTTGTGAGTGCAGGGCTGGGGATTCAATTGAGGGAGTGCTCGCTCTGCGCAAGTGAGAAAGAATAATCAAGCTAAGGGGAAGTGTGCAGCAAGTTCATTGAGGGTGTGGAAGCATGCACTGAGCCATTACCCAATGCCAATGGGGCACCAAGTAATAAATCAATGTAAAATGTACATGAAAATCTACCCTGCAAATATGATTTTTATATGGGCCAAGTTCCCTATAGGCCTGGATAAGTAATGTAACTCATTCTTTGTAGATGACAGACTTGCTTTAACTTGTACAATAATCTTGTATTCTTTGTCAAATGACTGGGGCACGAGTTGATAAAATGATGTGACTGACCTGTTTGTAACCTTATTCTTTTCTATTTGCTCACTCTGCCGCAGGTACCATTCTTCTAGGTCTTTCTTAGCCTTCTCCCTCCATTCCTGTTCTGTCACCTTGGCAGCTGCATCTGTAAAAGAAAACATTCATAAAATATTAAAGTGAGCAGTCCAATAATGGTATGTAATTCTTTTTCATGCAAACAAAAAAAAAAACACATAAATCGCAATATAAAAACGAGTTGTTTTATTTCCCCCAAAATTTAGGCTTCTGGTTTAACTGTTCTTGAAGCATTATCTCTGTCTCGAAGGTTCCTGTAAACTGTAGATCTAACTCAGAGGTCCAGTCACAACCTACCCAACTCCTCCAGGCGCACCTTCTGTTCTTCTCTCCATTTACGAAGGCTTTCAGGTTCCTGGATTAGTCTATCAGCTTGGGCTATAGCGGCATATCCATCATTGGCCCCACTAAGGTCCTATAAAAGAAAGGCTAGGTATATGATACTCATGTTACATTTTAGAGATCAACATAAAGTATTAATGCAAAGAATTATTCTGCATCATGATAAAATTCAACATTCAATGCCTTACAGGGGGAAGAATAAACACAAAAAACAGGGGAAAAAGATAAAAAAAAAAAACCCACACATTGTTAAAAGTGCTCTATTTTCATGCACAGGGACATAATATATTTAAAGCAGGTGCACAGTTGCGGTCGCACCCTGGCCCTGGAGCCTAGGGGAGGTCCAAAAAGTCCCTTTGGCCCATATGGGAAGACCAATACTCTTAAAGGTTTGCAATAGTTGGGGTCCTGATGGAGATTTTGCAGTGAGACCTACAAGTTGAAGTTACATCTCTGGTCATATATATTTTACCTTTACAGAAAAAAAACATTCCTTTGCAAAAATTGCAAACTCTTGAGCCTTTTTCTTAGCTGGGGAGGAGGTGATGAATGATGTAATAAGATAGAACACGTATTACCTACTTATTACTCCGATCTTTTATGACACGTCAGCAATATGACAACACTTAACAATTCATTGCTATAGCAATCACTAGGTAAAGTACAATCTAAATCAAAACCATGGATATTTTCAGCTTTTCTCTCTTTGCTTCACTGTCATGGTGTACATACAGTGCTGGCCAAAAGTATTGGCACCCCTGCAATTCTGTCAGATAATACTCAGTTTCTTCCTGAAAATGATTGCCATCACAAATTCTTTGGTATTATTCTCTTCATTTAATTTGTCTTCATTGAAAAAACACAAAAAGAATTGTCCTAAAGCCAAATTGGATATAATTCCACACCAAACCTAAAAAAGGGGGTGGACAAAAGTATTGGCACCCTTTGAAAAATCATGTGATGCTTCTCTAATTCGTGTAATTAACAGCACCTGTAACTTACCTGTGGCACCTAACAGGTGTTGGCAATAACTAAATCACACTTGCTGCCAGTTAACATGGATTAAAGTTGACTCAACCTCTGTCCTGTGTCCTTGTGTGTACCACATTGAGCATTGAGAAAAGAAAGAAGACCAAAGAACTGTCTGAGGACTTGAGAAACCAAATTGTGAGGAAGCATGAGCAATCTCAAGGCTACAAGTCCATCTCCAAAGACCTGAATGTTCCTGTGTCTTCCGTGCGCAGTGTCATCAAGAAGTTTAAAGCCCATGGCACTGTGGCTAACCTCCCTAGATGTGGACGGAAAAGAAAAATTGACGAGAGATTTCAATGCAAGATTGTGCGGATGGTGGATAAAGAACCTCGACTAACATCCAAACAAGTTCAAGCTGCCCTGCAGTCCGAGGGTACAACAGTGTCAACCCGTACTATCCGTCGGCGTCTGAATGAAAAGGGACTGTATGGTAGGATACCCAGGAAGACCCCACTTCTTACCCCGAGACATAAAAAAAGCCAGGCTGGAGTTTGCCAAAACTTACCTGAGAAAGCCTAAAACGTTTTGGAAGAATGTTCTCTGGTCAGATGAGACAAAAGTAGAGCTTTTTGGAAAAAATCATCAACATAGAGTGTACAGGAAAAAAAAAGAGAGGCATTCAAAGAAAAGAACACGGTCCCTACATGTTTTGGGGTTGCTTTGCTGCCTCTGGCACTGGACTGCTTGACCGTGTGCATGGCATTATGAAGTCTGAAGACTACCAACAAATTTTGCAGCATAATGTAGGGCCCAGTGGGTCTTCCAGCAGGACAATGACCCAAAACACACTTCCAAAAGCACTATAAAATGGTTTTAGAGAAAGCACTGAAGACTTCTAAGGTGGCCAGCAATGAGTCCAGACCTAAATCCCATAGAACACCTGTGGAGAGATCTCAAAATGGCAGTTTGGAGAAGACACCCTTCAAATATCAGGGACCTGGAGCAGTTTGCCAAAGAAGAATGGTCTACAATTCCAGCAGAGCATTGTAAGAAACTCATTGATGGTTACCGGAAGCGGTTGTTCGCAGTTATTTTGGCTAAAGGTTGTGCAACCAAGTATTAGGCTGAGGGTGCCAATACTTTTGTCCGGCCCTTTTTTGGAGTTTTGTGCGAAATGATCAATGATTTGATTTTTGCTTCATTCTCTTTTGTGTTTTGTCCTTGCAAGCAAATTAAATGAAGAGAATAATACCAAAGAATTTGTGATTGCAATCATTTTCAGGAAGAAACTGAGTATTATCTGACAGAATTGCAGGGGTGCCAATACTTTTGGCCAGCACTGTAATATACCGCTGGTGGCAATGCTGTAAGGGTTCATGTAATTCTACATGAAACAAGAACAAGCAAATTGTGGCAATAATTGGACAGTATTAAATGCTCCTTTAGGCAAGGTTCATTTAGCACCATCACGGCGTTTAAAAAGGTTGTCCACTTAAACAAGTTATCACCATCCATGGGATTTGTGATAACTGGCTGACCGATGGGTGAGCTAATGTTAGGGTGCCATAAAAAGCTGAGCGCAGTGCTCAATAGCTCCACAGAACACGAATGGAGCAGCGTTCGAGTATGTGCTTTGCTGTTCCATTTTAATTGGTGTAGCAAACCAGGTAGCCTATGTTTAAATCCTGGTAGTGCAGGTCTTGATTACATACACCTGACTAGCTTTGACTAAGAACGAGGGCCTGTGCTCACTGGGTGTGTTAGTCAGCTGAATGAAGCAGAGTCAAGTGTGATGAAGCTGGTGAGTGACCAGCCAAAATATGACCTGTAGATTGGAGAGAGACAAGCCAGAGTCTCTCTCTGAATGAAGACTGCAAGGGCCAGCTAGGAAAGCTGAGCAGTCTGTGTGTGAAAGCTGCAGAGAACCATGTGGAAGCTGCAGCCTGTTCAGTGTGAACTGTGCCTGGAGTTGAATACTTCTGTTTGGTGCTGGAAACTCCTGGAGCTCGGGTTGAAGGGGAAACCGAGACTGATGGAATCAGGCCTCTTCTGTGTATGAAGTTTGCTCCAGGAGAAAGGACTAATCTGTTTGTTGGAGCCCGCACTGACATATGTGCCTGCTGAATGAACTTTTATTTGCGGTGATACCTTCGAGTCCAGAAGAGGCTGTTTTGGGTTTTGAATCCTCTGAAGTTTTATGAAAGAAATAAAACTGCGAGTTTGGACCAAACTGCATTGCCTGTGTGAACGCTACCTAATGCCTACCTGAGAGAGTGAATCCCTACACTGGGATAAAAGTTCTATGTTCACCCAATCAGTGCAAGTCCCAGATGTCCTGACTTTCGGATTAGAGGACTTTTAAACTCAGGATGTAGAGAGTGCTGCTTTTCATTTTTCTATTGTCGCTATACAGATTTACTCTAGCTGAGCACCACTGAAATTCCTGTCGCATTAAACAAGCTCTTAATAGAGGGAGGACTATGAATTTCACAGGTGAGCTGGTGGCTATTTAGCTTTATTTATATCCTTGCCCAGGGGTTGGACCCATACCAGTATCACGTGGATAGGCAATAATTTGTTTTCACCGGACAACCCCCTTAAAAGACCAGCGACCTGCTACATGCAAGCAGTGGCTGGTGGACAACAATTCTATGAGCACAAAATGATGGTGAATACTGTGCACATCATGAATGATAATGATTTTTAAGCCTATTTAAAAATCATTGCACCTTACAAATGATCATTTTGCTTGTTCATTGGACAACTGCTGGCCTCTTTAGAGAAGCCACTAAATAGAAATGAGTATCGAATATCGGCCTTGGCCTTAAAGTGTGCCTAACACCAGTCTGGGTCTGGTAAAGATTGGGTACCCCTTACTGGTGATTTTACTAAATATAAATTACTGTCAGATGTGCTGATAACTAATCCCAATGCCCTATGTAAAGTCCCGACCTTTTAGCAAAAGTCGGCCCGAATTCCTGAGTTGTGGCATCCCGGCATGCAAAATCCAAAAAACTTCAGGGGCCCCTCTCATAATAAAAGACAAAGATCTTGTGAGATCTCGCTGTTTGAACTGAGGGTCCGTTTACATGGATGCATTCCTTGGTTGATCGACAGCCTGTTTACACTGAAAGATCATCTTGAAACTAGTGTTCTTAAGAACACTCTCAAGATAAACTTTGAGTATAAATGCAGCTTAACCAAGGCTGCCGCATACATTACTAAGCTGCTAACAAACAGTAATTGCTCTAATGAGGTTTCTGTCTGGTAACAGCTTAGTAAAGTACGTAGCAGCGCTGGGTTAATACTGAGCAAGCTCTCACTCTTTCACGGAGAGAGCGTCCGAAGAGTGCTGTGGGACCCAATGCCAATATCCCACAAATCAGAAGTTCGGGCCCGACTTTTGCTAGAAAGTAAGGCCCCTTTGGGGGGAATTTGGGGTACTTATGAGCACTTTTGACCAGGGCTGTGGAGTCGGTAAGCCAAACCTCCGACTCCACAGCACTGCCTCACTACTGAGCGTGTACATAAAGTGCAGCACAGATTCAGCTCAACTAAAAGCCGAGATCCTTAGATCAGGAGCAGAACAGACATTTCATAACGTTCCCAAATTCTTATGAAAACATTTACAGCACGTCCTGCATTGAACTACTGTACCCAATTTATTATATATTCTAGAAGTCGGTCCATTTTATACTAGCTCCACAGCCCTGCTTTTGACAATAACTTATACTTAGTAAAATCACCAGTATGGGGCTGTCCACTTGTTAAATGAAAAGGGCATCCCCAAAGATACAGCTCCATTATAAAATGTATACTTGCCTGGTCAAAGTCTCCATTAACTGGAGTGGTGACTAGGTCATCAAATCCTCCTGCAAAGAAAAACAAACATTATCATGGTCAGCATTAGAAGCCATGAAATGAGCACTGATATTACAACTAATGCTTTAGGCTGAGTGCCCACGTAGCGTTTTTCAAGCGATTATGCTGCGGAATTTCCGCAGCGGAAACGCTTGTGAAACGCTAGGTAATCCGCACCCCATGGTCCCCAAGGGGATTCCGCATGTTCTATGCACATGCTGCGGATTTTTCCGCAGCGTTTATGCTGCGTACAAAAATCTGCAGCATGTCATTTAATTTTGCGGAAGCGCAGCGGAACTCCCGCCATTGACTTGCATTGAGACGCACAGAAACCGCGACTGTACATTTGTACAAGCGGCTTCTATGCGTCTCTATGTGCGGATGGTACCCAGTTCTGGAGGAGAGGAGACTCTCATCCAGACCTGGGTACCATTGTACCTGTAAAAAAAGAATAAAATAACAAATAAAGTTTATACTCACCTGTCCGGCGTCTTCTCTCTGAATGCCAGCAGCGCTGAAGGACCTTCGGTGACGTCACAGTCATGTGACCGCAGGCCCTTCACCGCTCTGTCTCGCGATATGCCGGCAGCCGGGAACCAGACAGGAACGAGCGCTGCAGCCACGCCGGGGCCTCGGGGGTGAGTATAGCTTTATTTGTTTTAATTTTTACGGTTCACACTGTATAAATCCATGCTGTTTGCATGGATTTATACAGTGTGACCTAGTTGTCAAGCACTTTCCAAGTGATGCTATCACCTGGAAAGCGCTTGTCAATCTGCATGCGGAAACGCATGTGAATCCGCATGTGGATCCGCATGTATTCTGCAGGAAAAACGCATGCACAATCTGCATGCGTTTTTTTCTGCCAGGGAGATGCAGAAATGCTGCAGAAATTTTCTGCTTCATTTCTGCATCGTGGGCACATAGCCTTAGGCTATGTGCCCACGATGCAGAAATGCTCAGGATTTTTTCCTGAGCGTTTCTGCATCTCCCTGTCACAAAAAAACACATGCGGATTGTACATGCGGATTGTACATGCGTTTTTCCTGCCAAATACATGCGGATGTGAAGCGTTCTTCACATGCATTTCCGCATGCGGGTTGACAAGCGATTTTAGCTGAGTGCTCACGATGCGTTTTTTATGCGTTTCCGCAGCGGCGGAAACGCATTAAAAACGCATGGTAGAAGGGCAACAATGTTCCCCAATGATAATCCGCATGTGCTGTGCCCATGCTGTGCTCAAAAATCCGCAGCATGTCCATTAATTTTGCGGAAACGCGGCGTTTTTGCCGCCATTGACTTGCATTAGAACGCGCCAATTCCGCAAGACTGCATTTGTACTTGCGTTATTGGCGCGTTGTAATGTGCGGATGGTACCCGAGTGTGGAGAAGATGAGACTCTCCTCCACACCCAGGTACCATAAAAAAGCTGTAAAAACAAGAATAAAATAAAAAATAAAGATATATTCACCTTCTGACGGCCCCCGGTCTCCTTCCCTCTGCTCGCGTGCAAGACTGAAGGACCTTCTGTGACGTCACAGTCATGTGACCGCAGGCCCTTCAGCGCAGTGTCTCGCGATATCCCGGCAGCCAGGAACAAGCCAGGAACGAACGCGGCAGCACACGACGGGGCATCAGAGGGTAAAGTATAGCTTTATTTTTTTATTTTTAAACATTCTTATACGGTCACACTATATAAATCCATGCCGTTTGCATGGATTTGTACAGTGTGACCAAGTTGTCAAGCACTTTCCAGGTGATGCTAAAATCGCCTGGAAAGCGCTTGTCAATCCACATGCGGAAACGCATGTGAATCCGCATGTATTCCGCAGGAAAAACGCATGTACAATCCGCATGCGTTTTTTTCTGCCAGGGAGATGCAGAAATGCTGCAGAAATTTTCTGCTTCATTTCTACATCGTGTGCACATAGCCTAAAAGTCAAGGTGTTCACGAAAAATACACTGATGGCATCTGTTTAACATTATAATGGAAAGGAGAAGCTTTGTCATTTATTTTAATTTACCGTATTTATCCATATGTGAAAATCACTGATGACACAAATGCAAAACACTGATGACACCACTACCATTTTTTTTTTCCACACATGAAAAACACTGGCAGAATGAAAAAACATCTGAAAAAACGGCTTTATAGACATAATTGGCTCATTTGGCACCTACAGTCAAAATGATCTCTGCAGTACGAAAGGGATCATTGACTTAATAGAGGAAATCAATGGTGATCCGAGAACATACACTTCACCAATGAAATCTTCTATCTGATAATGAAATATCAGGTCTTGGACAAGTGGTTTCCAAAAGGAAAGGACTGTATTGGGGCCATAAAAGGCAAGGAGAAAATAACTATAAAGAGTGTTTGCTTTAGAAGGCATTCCTTATCTGTAAACCTCAAGGTCCTTTCTAGCTACATGACAGAATTGCTATAGGAAGCAGTGGGAAAAGCAATTAAAGGGGACCTGTCAGCTGATTTTTTCACAACCCGAAACATGGGCAGCATAAATCATAGACTGGCTCCTTCATTCGGGAAAACATAGCTGACACCAAGGCTGAGGACGAGGTACCGTATGTCTTTGCCGACTTCTCTCTGCCAGCTCAGTTACATTTCAGGCCTTTCCCAATCTGTGTATAGGGGAGACTTGTCAGTTTACCTGAGCAGGTGGGAGGAAGCTGGTGGGGACATACTGGTTAGACTATGGCACCCCCGTCCACAATTGCAACAGAATTTTTCTCTGAAACGCCACAGAGAAAAATCAAGGAGGTCGACATATCACTTTATAGATGTCATTTTTCTGCAGTTTAGGAAGAGGAAGTATTCCACTGTTTGGCAGCTAAGGGCAACAACTATATTTTCCAATTAGCATCCAAATATTGACCTCCTGGAATATGATATACATATCATCTGAACTCATTCAAGCAATTTCGCCCAAATTCTGGCTTTGAAAAGTGGCAACATTTTTGAGCAATGTGAAGTTGTGCAAAAAAATCGTCGTTTGACTTTTGGCGTTTCAAGCCAGTTTCTCCCACTTCCACCCATTTTGGCATAGCTAGGGCAGGATGATGGCATGTCGCCTGTGCCTCTTAATGAACTGGGGTCAATTTATCTAAGCTATTACATTTGCACAAAGTGTAGACTGTGTCTATGGCACAGGTGGCATCGGTCCTACTGGTGCAACAGTCAGTGACTTCTCTACCTCTTGTGTAGAAAAAATTTTTGTGCTTGAACCAGATGTGTGCAAGTAGGTGAGTATGATTGAGTTTCCAATATTTAAAGGGAACCTGTTATGTCAAAAAACACTATTAACCTGCAGATATGGGGTTAATCTGCAGGTTAATAGCGTTGTAAGGCTATGTGCCCACATAGCAGATCTGATGCAGAGCGTTTTTGCCTCTCTCTGGCAGAAAAAAACGCATGCAGATTTACATGCGCTTTTTCTACCAGAGAGAAGCATTTCTTCAGCGTTTTTACATGCGTTTTCGCATGCGTTTTTTTCAAGCAGTTTTCCAAGCGATTTTGAGCATTACTTGGAAAAGTGCTTGACAAGTTGGTCACACTATATAAATCCATGCAACCGGCATCAATTTATATTGTGTGACCAACTTAGATGCTTTAAATGCAGCATCTATAGTAAAAAAAAAAAAAAATTAAAAAGTTAAAAATAAAAAAAACCTGTATACTCATTTCTGCGACTGTCCAGCTACCAGACAACAGTGCACTGTGGGAGATCCAAATCTCAGCTTGGATGAAGTAAAACCAGCAATATTAAGAACCAGCATTGAAAGCAGTATTCTCAATGAATGGAGACCACCTTTGAAACTGTTATACTTCGTCACATAAATTAATAGAATTTTGTTCCACATTTACATGGAATTTTGGATTAAAGTAAGGATTTGCCAATAAGAATATTGTATTAGTGTTCAGCAGCAAAGAAGAATGGCTGTATTACACATAAAGACCCCTGATGAAGCTGTGGTGAAACGTGTCGGGTCTCTTGGTGGGTGAGCTGATCATATCCATGTATTACTATTAACTCTTTTTGTGTGCATGTCACATGTAATCCCCGATTTATACTTCTCCTTTAAAATCACTATGAATTACTAACTTGACTTTTACAGGGGCCTTTACTGTAACGTACCTTCCTATTATTAATATATGTTTGAAGCCCAATCTCTGGGCATTAGTAGACTAGTAAATTGATAAGCACTTCATGGTTTTCTACATTTGGTATGTCCATGCACACATGTACCTATATTTATTACGATTAGCTCACCCATCAACCGTTTGTTTGTCCTGTTTTGTGTCTGAATTTGGTTGAATTGTATTGTGTAGATATAAAAATCTTTTTAATCTAATACAATAAAAGTAATGTTTTTCTTAAAATCTTAAAGACATTGTTGCATTTTTTGTTCCTGGGACATTTTTTCCCTTATTGGTCATCTATACATATAAAGACTGTAAAATTAGATGCATAAAGTGGAAAATTAAAGATCACCTGTCAGTTGTCTTGACAAGTCAGTTTTAGAAATGATTTGTTGTTCCTATACAAGTATTCTGGAGCATCTCTTCTCAAAGTGTCCTGTCATTGCTCTTGGAAATGCATGAACACATTGACAATTAGGTGTCATGCAAAGCAGGGCTGTGGAGTCGGTAAGCTAAACTTGCGACTCTGACTCCTCAATTTCCCTGACTTCTGACTCCGAATCCCACATATATTGCTAATATTTAAGTGAAAAATGTATTGTAGTACAATGTGAACATCAGACATTTAATCATTTTTATGATACAATAATCAAGATATTTAGAATAGAATATAATATAATATAATATAATATAATATAATATAATATAATATAATATAATATAATATATATATATATATATATATATATATATATATATATATATATATATATATATATTGGAATACTCTCTCTGGTGAAAACGGCAGAAGACAGGACAGATGAGGGGAGATTGCCCCCTACAGTCTGGAGCCGGTGCAGGACGGGAGCACTGCAGCATACAAGTGAGTTTTGATAGGTCAGTGCCACTGCTTCTGGGGGGGCAGCTGCCCCCCCCCCCCCCCGCTGGCTACGGCCATGATTCACACACAGCGTTTTTGCGGATCCGTTTTTTGCAGTAAAATGCAGTGTCTCTGGGCATCCCAGCAAAGTCAATGGGTTTCAAGATATGACATTCAGACACATCGTTTTGTGAGGATCCGTTTTTGGGCTCAAAAACGGATCCTCACAAAGAATGAGCTTGTCAGTTTGTTCGGCGTTTTTCTAATCTGCTTTTGCTATTGAAAACATTATCTATGAGCTCAAAAACCTTTCAGGTGATGCGGTTTTTTAAAAAGCTGATCTGCTTTTGCAGCTGAAAAACGTATCCTCAAAACGCAGCAAAAACGCTGTGTGTGAATGTAGCCTTAGATCAGGAATAAAACAGCCATTTATAGGACATTTCATAACTTTCCCAAATTCCTATGAAAAAATATTCCCCACAAACTGCATTGATCTACTGCACCCAATTTATTATATATTTTAGGAGTCGGTCCATTTTATACCGACACCGACTCCACAGCCCATTGCAAAGTGTGGGAAAGACTTAGTGCAACACAAAGGGAAGAGGGAAACGAAGCCCAGACTCTAGGGAAAGGGGTGAGTGGAGACCTATTGGCTGATAGAATAGAACAGTCTCCCCTAACGTCCCTATATTGGCTCTTCACCAATCGCCGCACAAGTTCCTCGCCCTGTCTTTCCCTGGTGTTTGACCCTGCCTAGGGAAGGAAGGGGATGAGCACTAGTCAATCCCCACTGAACACTAAAGACAACAAGGGAGAACAAACAAGGGAAAATTGCTTAGCTTTAGACTACTCCAGACAAATGTGCACACGTCCTCAAGCACCAGAGAGGAAGAAGTGCTGCTCTCGCTCAAGCCTTCACAAGGAGTAATGAATATCACCGGCACCTCCCTCTGACACACAGCAGGTATTTATACACCCAGGCCAGGGTGTTAATTAGCCAGAGGAAGATAGCCACTGGGTCCTAGAGACAGCCTCTAGGAAGGAGTCTGTAATGTCAAACGTAGAGATCTCCTGCAACCAACTGCAGGGCCACTGTGTCACTTCTGACACACCCGTGACATTAGGTGTTACCAGTCCCCTTATAATAAGTGTTTGTCCCTACACAGTCTGATACTACACTGTCCAATCAGTGCTGACATTTTCAGACTCAGACTTTGTATGGACACTCGCCCTTTGACTAGCGGAATGGTGACATTTTATTTTAATTGTGAAATTTTATTCCAAAATTTCAAAGAGGAATAACAGAAGTAAGGCACAAAGCAGAGTGTTAAAAAAGCGGCTTTAGAATTGTTCTATTATGGGGATTACAAGCAGTTAAAAAAAACAGACATGTCGTCCGTGAATCTTGGACCACAATGCAGGGACTGGCTGTGACTTTTCCAACCGGAGCATGACAGCTTCATGTATTTCTATGAGGCTGTCCCACTCGAGTCGGGAGAGCTGCAGCCAGTCAGTGCACTGTGGTCTGAGATCGGACCGATTGGCACGGGCGTCTGAATGAGCCCTAGGGAAGTTGCCAGATTCATTTGTAATCCACCCGAGACTCATTTTGTTTAGAAATATTGCAGTGATGCACATAATACTGTTGTTTTTTGTTGCTGCCAATTTTCATGTCTGCTGATTTGTTGTAGAACAGCAAATTAATAGTAAATCTATTAATTATTAATTTGCTGGTATTTATACGTTCCCATCATATCCCACAGTGCTAAACATGAACTGCATTTACTCCTATCTGTCTCTGCAAGGGCTGTCACCAACCATCTCATCACGAGCACACAAATATACGCTCCTATAAATTGTATAAAAAAAGCTAACCAACCAGTTCTGTGGGAAGACCATCCCACACAACACAGAGAACACTCATGCAAATGCTGTCCCTGGTTAGATTTAATCACTGATTCATAGCTCCCCCCAGGTTTACTTTAGGGCTAGGGCGTTAGCAATGACATATACCTTTACCTGCCATTTACCTTCTAGACCAAATATTGTCAGCCTTAAAAAATAAGAGTGCAATAATCACATTTAAAAGAAGTATCATCAGAAAATGACCCATCGTTTAATTCAGACTTTTGGGTTACATACATTGCCATTTTTTTTTTTTTTTTAATATATATATTTTTTTTAAATGGTAATTTTCACACTGACCACTGGGGCTTTTTTTTAGACTTCAGCCTGTGCTTTCAGGAAGAGTTTACAGCAGGCTCCATGTTATCAGAGAATGTTAGGGCTCGCTCACAAAATCAGATTGCTCTCGGCCCAATGTTAAACTATGGGGCAGCTCACATGTGCGATTATTTTCTCATGCCGATACAGCATGTCAAAACAATCGCAGCATGCTGCAAGAATCAGATCGCACACGCCCAATTCAAGTCTATGGGTGCGTGTGAAACATTGCCCTGCACTCAGATGTCCTCCAAGTGCAGTGCGATTCCCGCAGACGCCAGCAACAGAGGAGACTGAGAAATTATTTTCTCCATCTCCTCTGCAGCTGTGCTGCGATTCTCTCATGCGAGAGGATCGGAGCACAGAGCACTGACACTCGGCTCAAAACTCGCAGCAGAGGAGGAGCCGAGTGTCATTAGCATATCGCATTGGATGGTATACACTAGGGTGACTCCGGTCTTAGAGTTGGAGGGGACCTCCAGGATCATCGTGTCCAACCCCCTGCTCAATGCAGGATTCACTAAACCATCTCAGACAGATGTCTGTCCAGCCTCTATTTGAAGACTTTCATTGAAGAACTCACCACCTCTCGTGGCAGCCTGTTCCACTCATTAATCACCCTCACTGTCTAAAAGTTTTTCTAATATCTAATCTGTATCTTCTCCCATTCAGTTTCATCCCATTGCTTCTCGTGTTTCCATGTGCAAATGAGAATAAGAATGATCCCTCTACACTGTGACCTCCCTTCAGATATTTGTAGACAGCTATTATGTCTCTTAAGCCCCAGTCTCACATAGCGAGATCGCTAGCGAGATCGCTGCTGAGTCACGGTTTTGGCGACGCAACAGCGACCTCACCAGAGATGTCGCTATGTGTGACACTTTGCAGCGATCAGGCCCCTGCTGTGAGGTCGCTGATCGCTGCAAAATGTCCTGGACCATTTTTTGGTCTTTGCCCTCCCGCTGGTCAGCACACAATCGCTGTGTGTGACCAGCGGGAGCAGCGATCAGGCTGGTAACCATGATAAACAGCGGGTTACTAGGGGCACACACGCACTTAGTAACCCGCTGTTTATCATGGTTACCACTCTGCTACGGTGAGCGGTAACCTCCCACTCACCGTAGCAGAGTGGAAACCATGATAAACAGCGGGTTACCAGCCTGCTCCTGCTTCAGCAGGCTGGTAACCAGGAGCAGGACATCGTGGAAAGATTCTTTCCACGATGTCGCTGCTCCCCTGATCGCTGGTGAGCCTGCCTGTTTGACAGCTCACCAGCGACCACATAGCGACGCAGCAACGATCCCTGACAGGTCGTATTGTTGTCAGGATCGTTGCAGCGTCGCTAAGTGTGACGGGGCCTTAAGCCTTCTTTTTTTACAAGCTAAACATTCCCAGATCCTTTAACCGTTCCTCGTAGTACATAGTTTGCAGTTCGCTCACCATCCTGATGGCTCTTCTCTGAACTTGCTCCAGTTTTTCGATGTCTTTTTAGTATTCCAGATGAGATCTGACCAATGAGGTGTAGAGGGGGATAATTACTTCACGCGGAGGCGCAGCTAGGGTTTTGGTTCAGGTGGGGTGAAACTTCTAAGTGGGCCCCTAACTAGGTAACCCTGATTCCCTAAAAAAATGCAATACTCACTTTCCTCCTCGTTCCCCCGCTGCTCCGAGGGCCCGCTAATCTCCGCACACAGCGGGCACCATGTAGTGACGTCATCACACCCACTGTCAGAGTCTGCGTCATTGACATCAGACACATAGGGGGAAGGATGGGAGAGGAAGAGTGTTGCTCCCTGTCTCATCATTGCTTTCAACTGTATCGGCATGCAGACGATACAGTTGAACTTGTGATGACGGCCCCCCCCCCCCTCCCCTGCTCAAGGGCCCCTTAGCGGCCGCATGGCACTGCAGGGAGATAGAGTCTCCCTGCTGTGCTGCAGAGTATAAGGCTATGTGCCCACGTAGCAGACTTGATGCAGAGCGTTTTTGCCTCTCTCTGGCAGAAAAAAACGCATGCAGATTTACATGCGTTTTTTCTGCCAGAGAGAAGCGTTATTTCAGCGTTTTAACATGCGTTTTTTCAAGCAGTTTTACAAGCGATTTTTGAGCATCACTTGGAAAGTGCTTGACAAGTTGGTCACACAATATAAATCCATGCAACCGGCATGGATTTATAATGTGTGAACAACTGATGCTTTAAATGCAGCATCTATATATAGTAAAAAAAAGAAAATTAAAACAAAAAAAAAAAAAACCTGTATACTCACCTCTCCAGTCTGCTCCCGGCCGCGTTCCCTCTCTTCGGCGTCCCGCAGTGTACTGTCAGGACCTGCGGTGACGTCATTTAGTCAGCTGATGGTCACGCGACCATCACCTCACCGCAGACGTCAGCGGTCGCCTGACCATCAGGTGACTAATGACGTCACCGTGGGACGCCAAGCAAAGAGGACGTGGCCGGGAGCAGACCGGGGGCCGCCGGAGAGGTGAATATACAGGTTTTGCTTATTTTTAACTTTATTTCTTTTTTTTTCACCGCTTGGTAGCCGGGATGAAGAAGAGTTGTAGTCTCCTCTTCATCCCGGGTACGACACGCACCGCGATTATGCTGCAAATTCGCGGCCATTGAATTTAATTGAAACGCAGCAAATCCACATATACCTGCGGGTTTGCTGCGTTTCAATGTTCCTCAATGGCCGCGAATTTGCAACGTAATCGCGATAGAAATGGTCATGCTGCGTTTTGCAACGCAATACGAATTCGGCGCGCAAACTAGCGCATCATGTGCACAGCACATCCGAATTCACATTGCTTTGCATGGCAAACTGTTTTACAAGCGTTTTCGCAGCCGTAAAAATGCCGCAAAAACGCTACGTGGGCACATGGCCTAACTGTATTGGTGTGCACACAGATACAGTTACAGTAGCGTAACTCCAGGTGGGCCCCTCAGAGTGCGGGGCCCAGGGCAACAGCCGCCTCGGTAGCTACGCTACTGACTACATGTGATCTAGACTCTATGCTTCTCTTAATACATCCCAGAACTGTGTTTGCCTTTTTTGCTGCTGCATCACACTGTTGACTCATGTTCAGTCTGTGATCTATTAGTAAACCCAAGTCTTTTTCACACGTGCTGTTGCTTAGCTCTATTCCTCCCATTCTGTAGATGTCATTCTCGTTTTTCTTGCCCAGATGTAGAATCTTACATTTCTCCCTGTTAAATACCATTCTGTTAGCCGCTGCCAATTGTTCAAGCTTATCTAGATCCTTCAGTAGAGGAAGGATGATAATGAAAGGTCCACCTCTATACACAGCAGATAAATGATTAGACAGTATAGTATCAGACTGTGTAGGGACACACCCTTAATAAAAGGGGAATGGTAACACCTTGTTGTCAATTTATTCATACATTTCCAAGAGGAATGACAGAACAGTATAATAAACTGCTCCACCCGTGGCTGTTAAAGGCACATGATGGCCGATTACATCAGTCATCATTTTCCAGGAAAGATGTGGGCTTTGTGTGTGAGACCACAATCAAAGGCAGGGACAAGAGCTTTGAAGCAACTATACGTCAAAGATCGTGAAGGAGTTAGTTTTTTTTTTTTTCACCAAATACTCTTTGAAAAAGCCACAAAAGTGTGTTTGTGGCATTTTCGGCAACTTTTTTTTTCACTTTCTCATTGCTTTCCATGGGTGATAAATGCTGCAAAAAAACACTAAAAGAATTGACTTACTGCAGATTTAAAAAAAGGTGCAGTTCTCAAATCCAGTCCGGAAAAAAAACAAAACACGTGTGCATGAGATTTCTGAAATCTCATAGCTTTTGCTGTATTGTTAAAGCAGCTTTTAATTTGCATCAAAAAACACTGCAAAAACACTACATGTGAACACAGCCTAAAGTGACAGTCACCATGACTGAGTAAAAATATGGACAGTACACAGATGGCATATGAGTGCCATCCTTTTTGTTCACGGACCCATTCACTTGAATGCACTACTTTGATTTGCGAATAGGATCAAAATAGGTTACGTTCTGCATGTTTGTTAGTTCATCGGTCCACAAAAAGAAGGACAATTTAAAGTACTATTTCCATGTTCTGTCTGTTAAAGGACTGACTTATGAATGAGCCCTTATTGTAATATTTGGGTTATAATGTTTAGGCTGTAATAATTACAATGCTCCAATAAAGAATGAGAAGTAAAAGATTTTGTGGTGGTTTTTTTGCTGCCATTTCTGTACATTGAGGCACACAAACGCCACATCCAACAAGACGGAAAGGGAAATTGAATGAATGAGTAGCTGGTGCCCTGGCAAGTAGTAATCATCTAATCAAGGTGTGGATCCCATCTCTTAAATGGCCTCCTCCCTCCATTATAAACACGTTTCATGGCATTCCTGTAACTCACCCCTCACTGGCTAGATCTAACACACAAGCTCTCATCTTCTGCTGCAGCTTTACCAGCTGTCACTGCCCACGATGAGGCAAGAGGTAATGCCGTACATGGGGGCATGTTACATATAAAAGGCTCTGTTCATGTGCTTAGGACTTATGTTTACAGCATCTATGACGGATCCTAATTCATTAATCCATCCTATAGACCCATTGGTCCATCAGATTTACTTTTGGGATGTAGTTCAACACGCTCCTCTTTCCTATCAATAAGTAACCAGGACATAAAGAAAAACAACTAACATATGAAAAAGCCTAAGACTACAATAAATTAAGGAAAGTAAAAAAAAAATACAAAAAACACAATCCTTCATATCACGAAATGACTAGGAAAGTGTGTAAAATGCATACATACATGTAAATGTGTGGATGGACAACAAGAAATGAGTTTCACCGAGAAGCACATGGGAAAGCCTATGTCCGCCAAGCCAACCTAATGTAATACATGGCTAACGAGTCTGCCAGTATGGGACTAGGGTAGGTGACTGCTTTACACGTCTATTCACACAAAGCGTTCATAACGGCTTTTTCTGCCATGATGAGCTTTTGGTGAGTTTTTGACGCTGCACAATTTCTGCACCCTTTATTTAAATTAGGTTATTTGCATTTTTTTATTATGTTTCTGGGCATTTTTATCGCATTTTTTTGACGCTGCGTCTCTTTTTGGGGTGTCATGCTTTAATAATAAATAATATAACAAATAATAAAGCTGCTTTGTTTTTGATACTTCCTGGTATTTGGTGTGGATTACATGTGTTTTCTCGGCGGTAACGCACTTAAAACGCATGTGCGTTTTTTACCTTCAGAACTCCCGCACCTAATGTAAGTCTATGGGGAAATCCTGCACAGAAAACTCCGCGTAACCACAAGAGAAATTGACATGTTGTGGATTTGAAACACGCACCGCAGGTCAGTTTACGCTGAGGAAAAAAGAAGCACAGGGGACATGACAATTCTATCCATCCCATCCACGTTTCTGGACCTGTAAGACGCTGCGTTTTTGGCAAAGCAAAAATATACAGGGTTAAAACTCATCAAAAGCTCATTGTGGGAACGCACCCTTATAATATTGGGACTGAGGATGCTTTAAAACCTAATGATTAAGACCCCACGATGTTTCACCGCTAATCGGCGTTATCAAGAGGCAGTGCCCCTGTCGAGGAGGTATAATCATTAGGTTTTACAGCATCCTCAGTCCCAATACTATAAGGGTGGTGGTTACTGCAGCTCTGCCATCCTTGAGGCCAGATTTATGCATTCAATACTATACACAAGCTGGCAAAACTAGGGAAGGAAGTTCATTTAGACAACTAGGTTGCCTAAATTGCTAAGAAAATATTTCTAATATGATATTGGATGATTATATTTTAATATCATGACTAATATTCTGATATATTGAATAACCAATGTTCTAATGTCATACTAAGTGACAGCTATTCTAATATATCTGACGATCAATGTTCCAATAAATGCTAATGTCACACTGAATGACCAATAGTCTATATTTTAATACCACACTATATATCCAACACTTTAATATCTCATTGAATGGTTGACAATCTAATTCTCCATTAATAACTGTTTACTGTACATAAAGCTAAGGTAAGCTTTGGCTTGCAATGTTACTCAGCTACATTTTATTTTACCTATAATATATACATACATAGAATACTAGTTGTTAGACATAAGAATTCACTCCATCATTGGTAGACAGTGAGGAACTATTTTAATTGTATTTAATTTTACAGTATATGTAGTGGGGCATTTTAATAATATTGATAAAAGTGAACTTTTATTTGCAGGATGGTAAATCATTGTCCTTTGGACTAATGTTTTGAGTGAAGTTAAAGCATATCACCACCTTTAGGTCCAAATAATATTAGTCTTAAACCTCGTACTTTGACTGCACTGTGTGAATAGACCCTAAGCCATGAGCTTCTAAAAAAAGGAGATATTTGAGCTGCTGTTTTATTAGTTTATATACGATTTCCTAGATCATGAGTGTAATAACCCATCAACTGTATTAGCAAATAGATCCATACAGACATACAGGTGCATCTCACAAAAGTAGAATATCATCAAAAAGTTAATTTATTTCTGTTCTTCAATACAAAAAGTGAAACTCATATATTATATAGAGCCATTACAAACAGAGGGATCTATTTCAAGTGTTTATTTCTGCTAATGTCGATGATTATGGCTTACAGCCAACGAAAACACAAAAGTCATTATCTCAGTAAATTAGAATAATTAACAAAAAACACCTGCAAAAGCCACTGTATTGAAGAACGGAAATAAATTAACTTTTAGAGCATATTCTAATTTAGTGAGATGCACCTGTATACTGGCATGCGGCCTGCTCAGTATAATTAATAATTTCTCACTTTTTCAGTTATATATGCAAAAAAAAACAAAACAAATATGAGCCCCAATGATGCCTGTATGGCATCATGTTGTATGACTATAGTTCCATATTGCAGAATGGTTATAGGTGTAGTGCCGGCGTCCCTGCCCTCTGCTAGGCAGGGACGCTGCTCCCCTCACCGCTCTGCCCCGTGCCCGGCGTCCCTCTCCCGCTCTGCTGTCCCTCTCCCCTCCTCTTAAAGGGGCCGCGCGCGTCGTCCTAAGGAGTCCCCGGCCAATGGCCGGAGGACTTCATCATATATAAGGCACCTCCTCCAAAATGGAGGTGCCCGAGCAATGTTGTTTGCACCTGTGTCTCACCTGTGCTTCAGCCCTCAGGTCCCGTTGCCAGTTACCTGCCAGTTACCTGTCAGATTCCTGCCTGATTACTTGCTACCTGTCTGCTAGTCTGAGGTCCGACGGTCTGCCTTACTACTCCTGTCAGTCTGTCTAAGGACCAGCCTGCCCGCTCACCTGGGAGCGCTTCTCCGCTACCTGCCTGCTTGCCTGCCCGGAGGCTCCGCTGTCACGTGCTGTGACCACCAGCTATTCCAGAGACTCTTGCCCGCTCACCTGGGAGCGCACATCAGCTACCTGCCTGCCTGCCTGAGGTCCGACGGTCTGCCTACCAACTCCTGTCAGTCTGTCTATGGACCAGCTTGCCCGCTCACCTGGGAGCGCACATCTGCTATCTGCCTGCTAGCCTACCTGGAGGCTCCGCCGTCACGTGCTGTGACCACCTGCCTGTCCAGTGACTCCTGCCCGCTCACCTGGGAGCGCTCATCTGCTACCTGTCTGTCTGCCTACCCGGAGGCTCTGCCGTCACGTGCTGTGACCACCCGCCTGTCCAGAGACTTCTGCCCGCTCACCTGGGAGCGCTCATCTGTCGCCTGTCCGCTGGTCTTCCTGGAGGCTCCGCCGTCACATGCTGTGACCACCCGTTCATCCAGAGACTCTCGCCTGCTCACCTGGGAGCTCTCGTCTATCTTCAGCCGCCACAGATCGTACCAACCCTATACCTAGAGACTGCCCCGGTCACTTGCCGTGACCTCCAGCCCCGTTCACTCAGAGACTGTCCCGTTCACTCAGAGACTGTCCCGTTCACTCAGAGACTGTCCAGGTCACCTCCCGTGACTGCCTGCCTGGTCGCCACCCGCTCCCTTACAAGGACCGCTCCCTTGTATTGTAGCCCAGAGGTTCCGCCTCCCAGACCCGTTACAATAGGTCAATCTATGGTACCATTAAACAGTACTGTGCCTCCACCATACACTGAAATAAGAGGCACACATTAGAGATACGACGAGATCACATTAGCGTATAGCATTGGATGCGATATGCTAATGATCCTCAGCTCAAACTCTGCTGAGAGCGTGAGACAAGTGTCATTTTACTGTGATCTGATCGCAGCACAAGTGAGAAGAAGGAGAGATTAATCTCTCCATCTTGTCCATTGCGTGTCTCGGCGTATATCAGACTTCACTGGGATGACATCTGATCTGAGTGCAGTTCGATGTTTTGCACGCACCCGCTGACTTGAATGGTTGTGTGCCGTGTGAGATACGCTGCCAATCGCAGATCTGCTCTGCCTCACTTGAATAACACTGGTCAGAGTGCAATGCGAGATTTTCTCACACTGCACTCCTCTGTATTATAGACCAGTGTGAGAGAGCTCTCAGGCTAGGGCGACACAACCGCATTTCCTCTCACACGAGAGAATAGGTCCAATTTTGATAATCACACTCCGAGTTTGATCAAAGTGTGCTCCGATTTTCTCAGATGAGAAGATAAAAAAAAAAAGTCTCCTTTTTGTCATTCTGTCATTTCGTGAAAATTGGATCACATTTGAATGTCATCCGAGTGCAGTCCAATTTTTTTCCATGGACTCATTGACTTGCATGGCCGAGTGCAATCTGAAAATCGGATGCAAATTGTGCATGCTGCGATATTTTCCTCGGACAGACTTGGTCCAAGGAAAAAATTGGACATGTGCACAACCCCATATAACAACATTAGTGTGAGTGCCATCCGATGTTTTGTCTGATTGCACTCGGACCGAAAATGCAGTCATCTGCACAAGCAAGTAGGACAGAGTCAGACGTCCATATAAATCGAACGAGGTCAGAATATAGTGCAGGGACTAGTCGGTGGCTCTCCCGACCCGAGCGTGACAGCATAGAAATACACACTCTCCACATACTCAAATCTCTCCAACATGGCCAAAACCAAAGAGCTGTCTAAGGACACCAGGGACAAAGTTGTAGACCTGACCAAGGCAGTAATGGGCTACAGGATAATAGGCAAGCAGCTTGGTTAGAAGGCAACAACTGTTAGCACAATTATTAGAAAATGGAAGAAACACTAGATGACTATCAATATTCCTCGGTCTGGGGCTCCATGCAAGATCTCACTTTATGGGGTAAGAATGATTCTGAGAAAAGTCAGGAATCAGCCCAGAACTACATGAGAGAACCTGGTCAATGACCTGAAGAGAGCTGTGACCACAGTCTCAAACATTACCATTAGTAACAGACTACGCCATCATGGATTAAAATTCTGAAGGGCACGCAAGGTCCCCCTGCTCACACCAGCACATGTCCAGGCCCATTTGAAGTTCGCCAATGATCATCTGGATGATCCAGGGGAGGCACGGGAGAAGGTCATGTGGTCAGATGAGACCAAAATAGAACTTTTTGGTATCAACTCCACTTGCCTTGTTTGGAGGAAGAAGGATGAGTACAACCCCAAAAACACTGTACAACCATGAAGTATAGTGGGAGAAACATCATAGCTTGGGGGTGCTTTTCTGCAAAGGGGACAGGACGACTGCACTGTATTGAAGGGAGGATGGATGGGGTCATGTATTGCGAGATTTTGGCCAACAACCTCCTTCCCTCAGTAAGAGCATTGAAGATGGGCTGTGGCTGGGTCTTCCAGCATGACAATGAACCGAAACACACAATTAGGGCAACTAAGGTGTGGCTCCGTAAAAAGCATTTCAAGGTCCTGGAGTGGCCTAGTGTCCAGACCTGAACCCAGTAAAAAAATTTTGGAAGGAGCTATAACTCAATGTCGCCCAGTGACAGCCCCGAAACCTGAAAGATCTGGAGAAGATCTGCATGGAGGAGTGGGCCAAAATCCCTGCTGCAGTGTATGCAAACTTGGTCAAGAACTACAGGAAACGTCTGACCTCTGTAATTGCAAACAAAGGTTTCTGTACCAAATATTAAATTCTGTTTTTCTATTGCATCAAATACTTATTTCACGCAATAAAATGCAAATTAATTATGTAAAAATCATACAATGCGATTTTCTGGATTTTATTTTTAGATTCTGTCTCTCACAGTTGAAGTGTACCTACGATAAAAATTACAGACCTCTCCATTCTTTGTAGGTGGGAAAACTTGCAAAATCGGCAGTGTATCAAATGCTTATTTTCCCCACTGTAGCTGTGACTTGTGTTTACGTATAACATTACATTTCTAGGAACAGGGAATACAGTGGGCTCAGTCTGTAGCAGTGTGTAAACATTTACAAAGTGTGTCTCCTTCCACTTGATAAATATTACAACTTGTGTTTGGTTTACAAGATTTATTTCTAGAAAAGTATCCCTGGAAGGTGTAGTGGTTTTTATGCAGTAGGGAATGGGGGTTTCTACTGCCCCAGCATAGAAATCTGGGAGGTAAGCTAGGGGAACTTGCAGTGGATGTAGCTTTTCACGGCTGAGTGCAAATATCACGTGGAAATACTAATAAGGTATCGGTGCCAGGTGGCTACAGGAATCAGGATGTCACGCTGGTGTTATGTCCGCGCAGCAGCCTTTCTACAAATGAGCAGTGTGCCAGAGCAGGTGTGCGGACAGGCTTCTTGTGCTGCCGGATCGCTCATATGACCATGGTTACAATGTTTTATACAAAGAGATAATTCCTACAATATCACACCTGAGTGCTGTCACGTCCTTATTTCTTCGGAATATAAGTAGGACAAGTCCATAAAGCAGGCGAATTATACTTTATTTGGTAATGGGGTTAACCCAGAGTAACAACCTATCCCTGTTCTCAGGATCCCTCGGAATTCTATCAATTGGGCACAAAACAATCAGACACGGATTTTGTGGATAGGTGGTAGGTTTTTATGGTGAGCTAATTAAAGTCACAAATAAAAGGCTCATCCTCTGAGCAGTCTTTCTTTATGGCTCAACCCACTCAAGAATATGCACCAGTGATGAGGTAAGTTGCCAGGATCCCTGTGGCTAATGTCCCATTGTGACGGTACAGGGGGGAAGGGCTAGCCGTAAATCTCCATGCTGAATCTGATAGAAGTGCTTACGTCTTGTGAGATGCCTGTACTTATGTTTCTCTAAACATCTGATGAACGTCTATATGACATAATGGTAGCAGGGTAGGTTTACATTTTATGCAGACATTTTCTGATGAAATTCCACACATGTCCGTGGGCAAGTCCCCATCAAATGCCGGTAGGCTAGCAGCGGTTTTTCTTTATTTAAAAGTAAAAAAAATCCTCAGCTCTGCCAGTGATTCCTTCACTCTTAGTAGGGCTTCAAAGCCTGATACACCCTGGCGCAAGGTGGGGACGTTTCCTCTCATATAATCGCTACTGCCACTTAGGCCACGGTCACACGGTCAGTATTTGGTCAGTATTTTACCTCAGTATTTGTAAGCCAAGACCAGGAGTGGGTGATAAATACAGAAGAGGTGACGTGTTTCTATTATACGTCTCCTCTGATTGTGCCATTTATTCTTACAAACACTGATGTAAAATACTGACCAAATACTGAACGTGGCCTTATTGCCAGTAGTAGCCACATGGGATGGAGCATTAAAGAAAAAATAATAATTTCTTGTGGAATTTGCTCTTTATCCATAGCAGAGCTGCACTACAGTAGTGAGGTTTTTTAGTGGGGATCACCCACTCTGGAAAACACACATGCAGGAAAAGCTGACATGCTTGGAAAAAAATGGATGAGATTAGAAAAATTTCAACCACTTTCATGGCTGTGTATCTCGCAGAGGATTTTACATGAAATGTCTGTTGCATCTCAACAAGTCTTAATGACTGGACCACAGCACTTTGCGCTGACCAGATAATGGTCCGCCGCCATGGCTAACGTGCTATGGCTTATGATCCGCCACCATGGCTAACGTGCTACGGCTGGTGGTCCGCCGACATGGCTAACGTGCTATGGCTTGAGGTCCACCGCCATGGCTAACGTGCTATGGCTTGTGGTCTGCCACCATGGCTAACGTGCTATGGCTTGTGGTCTGCCACCATGGCTAACGTGCAACGGCCTGTGGTCCGCCACCATGGCTAACGTGCTATGGCTTGTGATCCGCCACCATGGCTAACGTGCTATGGCTTGTGATAAGCCACCATGGCTAACGCGCTATGGCTTGTGATCCGCCACCATGGCTAACGTGCAACGGCCTGTGGTCCGACACCATATCTAACGTGCTACGGCCTGTGGTCCGCCACCATGGCTAACGTGCTACGGCCTGTGGTCCGCCACCATGGCTAACGTGCTACGGCCTGTGGTCCGCCACCATGGCTAACGTGCTACGGCCTGTGGTCCGCCACCATGGCTAACGTGCTACGGCCTGTGGTCCGCCACCATGGCTAACGTGCTATGGCTTGTGATCCGCCACCATGGCTAACGTGCTATGGCTTGTGGTCTGCCGCCATGGCTAACGTGCAACGGCCTGTGGTCCGCCACCATATCTAACGTGCTACGGCCTGTGGTCCGCCACCATGGCTAACGTGCTATGGCTTGTGGTCTGCCGCCATGGCTAACGTGCTACGGCCTGTGGTCCGCCGCCATGGCTAACGTGCTATGGCTTGTGATAAGCCACCATGGCTAACGTGCTATGGCTTGTGATCCGCCACCATGGCTAACGTGCTATGGCTTGTGATCCGCCACCATGGCTAACGTGCTATGGCTTGTGATCCGCCACCATGGCTAACGTGCTATGGCTTGTGATAAGCCACCATGGCTAACGTGCTATGGCTTGTGATCCGCCACCATGGCTAACGTGCTATGGCTTGTGATCCGCCACCATGGCTAACGTGCTATGGCTTGTGATCCGCCACCATGGCTAACGTGCTATGGCTTGTGGTCTGCCGCCATGGGTAACGTGCTATGGCTTGTGATCCGCCGCCATGGGTAACGTGCTATGGCTTGTGATAAGCCACCATGGCTAACGTGCTATGGCTTGTGATCCGCCACCATGGCTAACGTGCTATGGCTTGTGATCCGCCACCATGGCTAACGTGCTATGGCTTGTGATCCGCCGCCATGGCTAACGTGCTATGGCTTGTGATCCGCCGCCATGGCTAACGTGCTATGGCTTGTGATAAGCCACCATGGCTAACGTGCTATGGCTTGTGATCCGCCACCATGGCTAACGTGCTACGGCTTGTGGTCTGCCGCCATGGCTAACGTGCTTCGGCTCTATTTTCCCTGGCAGTGATTATGTTGACAATACTGCTTGTACCCGGGTGACCAGCACCAATGGCAGCAGAGATGCAGAGCAGGCACCAGGCATACTAGCGGCCATGAATCCCAGCATGCACACAGTGGTGCACCTGCTCATCTCGTGTGACCTTGAGGATGGGTGCACTTGATAGTGAAGTGCAAGCTCTGCGGACCAGATCCCACATGAGACACAGCAGTAGAAGTTACCTAGATCTGACTGCTCCATAGAAGACGCCTGGCTGCCCACCAGCACTGCCCCGAAGCCTTCGTCATTCTCGATGCCAGCTATTTCGCTTTCTTGCTGGGCCAGAAACGCGGCGGCGGGGTCCTCTTCTGTCTCTGCGGCAGCTCCGCTCTCGGAGGAGGAGAAGAAGCCGAAGTCGTCAGACATCTTTGGTTCCTTTCAGCCGCGGTGTGTGTGTGACCTTATGGCCGGGGAGCGCAGAGATCAGGGCAGATCCTAACAGGAGGTGCAAGCCATTCCCAGTGTACAATGAGCGGCACCCAACCCTGTGCCTGCTGCTCCACTCTAGAGGCAGGACCACAGCGGTGACATCAGAGCGGCGCGGCTGCAGTGCTGGGATCCGCCGCAAGGTGGTGCTGTCCTCCCAGCCAACAGCAGACCATTACCCGGAACTCTGCCATTCTTGCTGTGTCATGTCCATTAATGGCCCCAGTCTCTTACTGTACGCGGCGTATGTGACCATTGAGTGTTCTGCTATGTCTACTACCACAGTCATCCGGTGTATTTTGGATTGTAAATACCTTTATTCAGCTGCATTCCGGACTAGCGCTCTCAGTATCTAGCGGCAGGTGTTGTATTTCCCTGCAGTGCCACAACAGGAAGAAGGTGGCATTGCAACGTTCCCATTGAAATTGATTATTTTGAGCTGGCTATTGGAGATGGGGTCCTCCAGAGTGAGAGAAGCTCTGCAGATGAGGCTCCTGATTGGAGACTTCCATTTATTAAAGTGGTATTCTCATCTCAGTGCGGTATGGCATATCAATAGGGTAAAGTAGGCGTGAAACAAGGTGCAGGACCTGGTCCACCAGCCATGTGGATAATTTACAGCCACCAGACAGGAGCAGTGAAAGCCGCTTCCTACCTGATGGCATTCGCAGCTCCTTTGATTAGCCGGCCTGACATCGTACCAGGCATCATACTGCATTGATGACATCGTACCAGGCATCAGGCCGCAGGGATGACATCGTACCAGGCATCATACTGCAGGGATGACATCGTACCAGGCATCATGCCTCAGGGATGACATCGTACCAGGCATCATGCCGCAGGGATGACCGTACCAGGCATCATGCCGCAGTGATGACATCGTACCAGGCATCATGCCGCAGTGATGACATCGTACCAGGCATCATGCCGCAGGGATGACACCGTACCAGGCATCATACTGCAGGGATGACATCGTACCAGGCATCATGCCTCAGGGATGACATCATACCAGGCATCATGCCGCAGGGATGACATCGTACCAGGCATCATACTGCAGGGATGACATCGTACCAGGCATCATGCCGCAGGGATGACATCGTACCAGGCATCATACTGCATTGATGACATCGTACCAGGCATCAGGCCGCAGGGATGACATCGTACCAGGCATCAGGCCGCAGGGATGACATCGTACCAGGCATCAGGCCGCAGGGATGACATCGTACCAGGCATCATACTGCAGGGATGACATCGTACCAGGCATCATGCCTCAGGGATGACATCGTACCAGGCATCATGCCGCAGGGATGACCGTACCAGGCATCATGCCGCAGTGATGACATCGTACCAGGCATCATGCCGCAGTGATGACATCGTACCAGGCATCATGCCGCAGGGATGACATCGTACCAGGCATCATACTGCAGGGATGACATCGTACCAGGCATCATGCCTCAGGGATGACATCGTACCAGGCATCATGCCGCAGGGATGACATCGTACCAGGCATCATGCCGCAGGGATGACATCGTACCAGGCATCATGCCGCAGTGATGACATCGTACCAGGCATCATACCGCAGGGATGACACCGTACCAGGCATCATACTGCAGGGATGACATCGTACCAGGCATCATGCCTCAGGGATGACATCGTACCAGGCATCATACTGCAGTGATGACATCGTACCAGGCATCATGCCGCAGGGATGACATCGCATCGTACCAGGCATCATACTGCAGTGATGACATCGTACCAGGCATCATGCCGCAGGGATGACATCGTACCAGGCATCATGCCGCAGGGATGACATCGTACCAGGCATCATGCCTCAGGGATGACATCGTACCAGGCATCATGCCGCAGGGATGACATCGTACCAGGCATCATGCCGCAGGGATGACATCGTACCAGGCATCATACTGCAGGGATGACACCGTACCAGGCATCATGCCGCAGTGATGACATCGTACCAGGCATCATGCCGCAGTGATGACACCGTACCAGGCATCATGCCGCAGGGATGACACCGTACCAGGCATCATACTGCAGGGATGACATCGTACCAGGCATCATGCCTCAGGGATGACATCGTACCAGGCATCATGCCGCAGTGATGACATCGTACCAGGCATCATGCCGCAGTGATGACATCGTACCAGGCATCATGCCGCAGTGATGACATCGTACCAGGCATCATGCCGCAGGGATGACACCGTACCAGGCATCATACTGCAGGGATGACATCATACCAGGCATCATGCCTCAGGGATGACATCGTACCAGGCATCATACTGCAGTGATGACATCGTACCAGGCATCATGCCGCAGGGATCACATCGCATCGTACCAGGCATCATACTGCAGTGATGACATCGTACCAGGCATCATGCCGCAGGGATGACATCGTACCAGGCATCATACTGCAGGGATGACATCGTACCAGGCATCATGCCTCAGGGATGACATCGTACCAGGCATCATGCCGCAGGGATGACATCGTACCAGGCATCATACTGCAGTGATGACATCGTACCAGGCATCATGCCGCAGGGATGACATCGTAACAGGCATCATGCCGCAGGGATGACATCGCATCGTACCAGGCATCATACTGCAGTGATGACATCGTAACAGGCCGCAGGGATGACATCGTACCAGGCATCATGCCTCAGGGATGACATCGTACCAAGCATCATGCCGCAGGGATGACATCGTACCAGGCATCATACTGCAGTGATGACATCGTACCAGGCATCATGCCGCAGGGATGACATCGTACCAGGCATCAGGCCACAGGGATGACATCGTACCAGGCATCAGGCCACAGGGATGACATCGTACCAGGCATCATACTGCAGTGATGACATCGTACCAGGCTTCATGCCGCAGGGATGACATCATAATGGGCATCATGCCGCAGGGATGACATCGTACCTGGCATCATGCCGCAGGGATGACATCGTACCAGGCATCATACTGCAGTGATGACATCGTACCAGGCATCATACTGCAGTGATGACATCGTACCAAGCATCATGCCGCAGGGATGACATCGTACCAGGCATCATACTGCAGGGATGACATCGTACCAGGCATCATGCCTCAGGGATGACATCGTACCAGGCATCATGCCGCAGGGATGACATCGTACCAGGCATCATGCCGCAGGGATGACATCGTACCAGGCATCATACTGCAGTGATGACATCGTACCAGGCATCATGCCGCAGGGATGACATCGTAACAGGCATCATGCCGCAGGGATGACATCGCATCGTACCAGGCATCATACTGCAGTGATGACATCGTAACAGGCCGCAGGGATGACATCGTACCAGGCATCATGCCTCAGGGATGACATCGTACCAAGCATCATGCCGCAGGGATGACATCGTACCAAGCATCATGCCGCAGGGATGACATCGTACCAGGCATCATACTGCAGTGATGACATCGTACCAGGCATCATGCCGCAGGGATGACATCGTACCAGGCATCAGGCCACAGGGATGACATCGTACCAGGCATCAGGCCACAGCGATGACATCGTACCAGGCATCATACTGCAGTGATGACATCGTACCGGGCTTCATGCCGCAGGGATGACATCATAATGGGCATCATGCCGCAGGGATGACATCGTACCTGGCATCATGCCGCAGGGATGACATCGTACCAGGCATCATACTGCAGTGATGACATCGTACCAGGCATCATACTGCAGTGATGACATCGTACCAAGCATCATGCCGCAGGGATGACATCGTACCAGGCATCATACTGCAGGGATGACATCGTACCAGGCATCATGCCGCAGGGTTGACATCGCACCGGGTATCATGCCGCAGGGATGACATCGTACCAGGCATCATGCCGCAGGGATGATCTCATACCAGGCATCATACTGCAGTGATGACATCGTACCAGGCATCATACTTCAGTGATGACACCGTACCAGGCATCATACTGCAGTGATGACATCATACTGCAGTGATGACATCGTACCAGGCATCATACTTCAGTGATCACACCGTACCAGGCATCATACTGCAGTGATGACATCGTACCAGGCATCATGCCGCAGGGATGACATCGTACCAGGCATCATACTTCAGGGATGACATTGTACCAGGCATTATGCCGCAGTGATGACATCGTACTAGGCACCATGCCGCAGGGATGACATCATTCTGCATTGATGACATCGTACCAGGCATCATATTGCAGTGATGACATCGTACCAGGCATCATGCCACAGTGATGACATCGTTCCGGGCATCATACTTCAGGGATGACATCGTACCAGGCATTATGCCGCAGTGATGACATCGTACCAGGCACCATGCCGCAGGGATAACATCATGCCGCAGTGATGACATCGTACCAGGCATCATACTGCAGTGATGACATCGTACCAAGCATCATGCCGCAGGGATGACATCGTACCAGGCATCATGCCGCAGGGATGACATCGTACCAGGCATCATGCCGCAGGGATGACATCGTACCAGGCATCATGCCGCAGTGATGACATCGTACCAGGCATCATGCCGCAGGGATGACACCGTACCAGGCATCATGCCTCAGGGATGACATCGTACCAGGCATCATACTGCAGTGATGACATCGTACCAGGCATCATGCCGCAGGGATGACATCGTACCAGGCATCATGCTGCAGGGATGACATCGCATCGTACCAGGCATCATACTGCAGTGATGACATCGTACCAGGCATCATGCCGCAGGGATGACATCGTACCAGGCATCATGCCGCAGGGATGACATCGTACCAGGCATCATGCCTCAGGGATGACATCGTACCAGGCATCATGCCTCAGGGATGACATCGTACCAGGCATCATGCCGCAGGGATGACATCGTACCAGGCATCATGCCGCAGGGATGACATCGTACCAGGCATCATGCCGCAGGGATGACACAGTACCAGGCATCATACTGCAGGTATGACATCGTACCAGGCATCATGCCTCAGGGATGACATCGTACCAGGCATCATACTGCAGTGATGACATCGTACCAGGCATCATGCCGCAGGGATGACATCGCATCGTACCAGGCATCATACTGCAGTGATGACATCGTACCAGGCATCATGCCGCAGGGATGACATCGTACCAGGCATCATACTGCAGGGATGACATCGTACCAGGCATCATGCCTCACGGATGACATCGTACCAGGCATCATGCCGCAGGGATGACACCGTACCAGGCATCATGCCTCAGGGATGACATCGTACCAGGCATCATACTGCAGTGATGACATCGTACCAGGCATCATGCCGCAGGGATGACATCGTACCAGGCATCATGCCGCAGGGATGACATCGCATCGTACCAGGCATCATACTGCAGTGATGACATCGTACCAGGCATCATGCCGCAGGGATGACATCGTACCAGGCATCATGCCGCAGGGATGACATCGTACCAGGCATCATGCCTCAGGGATGACATCGTACCAGGCATCATGCCGCAGGGATGACATCGTACCAGGCATCATGCCGCAGGGATGACATCGTACCAGGCATCATGCCGCAGGGATGACACAGTACCAGGCATCATACTGCAGGTATGACATCGTACCAGGCATCATGCCTCAGGGATGACATCGTACCAGGCATCATACTGCAGTGATGACATCGTACCAGGCATCATGCCGCAGGGATGACATCGCATCGTACCAGGCATCATACTGCAGTGATGACATCGTACCAGGCATCATGCCGCAGGGATGACATCGTACCAGGCATCATACTGCAGGGATGACATCGTACCAGGCATCATGCCTCACGGATGACATCGTACCAGGCATCATGCCGCAGGGATGACATCGTACCAGGCATCATGCCGCAGGGATGACATCGTACCAGGCATCATACTGCAGTGATGACATCGTAAAAGGCATCATGCCGCAGGGATGACATCGTAACAGGCATCATGCCGCAGGGATGACATCGTAACAGGCATCATGCCGCAGGGATGACATCGCATCGTACCAGGCATCATACTGCAGTGATGACATCGTAACAGGCCGCAGTGATGACATCGTACCAGGCATCATGCCTCAGGGATGACATCGTACCAAGCATCATGCCGCAGGGATGACATCGTACCAGGCATCATACTGCAGTGATGACATGGTACCAGGCATCATGCCGCAGGGATGACATCGTACCAGGCATCAGGCCACAGGGATGACATCGTACCAGGCATCAGGCCACAGGGATGACATCGTACCAGGCATCATACTGCAGTGATGACATCGTACCAGGCTTTATGCCGCAGGGATGACATCATAATGGGCATCATGCCGCAGGGATGACATCGTACCTGGCATCATGCCGCAGGGATGACATCGTACCAGGCATCATACTGCAGTGATGACATCGTACCAGGCATCATACTGCAGTGATGACATCGTACCAGGCATCATGCCGCAGGGATGACATCGTACCAGGCATCATACTGCAGGGATGACATCGTACCAGGCATCATGCCGCAGGGTTGACATCGCACCGGGCATCATGCCGCAGGGATGACATCGTACCAGGCATCATGCCGCAGGGATGATCTCATACCAGGCATCATACTGCAGTGATGACACCGTACCAGGCATCATACTGCAGTGATGACATCATACTGCAGTGATGACATCGTACCAGGCATCATACTTCAGTGATGACATCGTACCAAGCATCATGCCGCAGGGATGACATCGTACCAGGCATCATGCCGCAGGGATGACATCGTACCGGGCATCATGCCGCAGGGATGACATCGCACCAGGCATCAAGATGCAGTGATGATATCGTACCAGGCATCATACTGCAGTGATGACATCGTACCAGGCATCATGCCGCAGGGATCACATCATACTGCAGTGATGACATCGTACCAGGCATCATACTGCAGTGATGACATCGTACCAGGCATCATGCCTCAGGGATGACATCATACCAGGCATCATACTGCTGTGATGACATCGTACCAGGCATCATACTGCAGTGATGACATCATACCAGGCATCATGCCGCAGGGATGACATCATACCAGGCATCATACTGCATTGATGACATCGTACCAGGCATCATATTGCAGGGATGACATCGTACCAGGCATCATGCCACAGGGATGACATCGTACCAGGCATCATGCCACAGGGATGACATCGTACCAGGCATCATGCCACAGGGATGACATCGTACCAGGCATTATGCCGCAGTGATGACATCGTACTAGGCACCATGCCGCAGGGATAACATCATGCCGCAGTGATGACATCGTACCAGGCATCATGCCGCAGGGATGACACCGTACCGGGCATCATGCCGCAGGGATGACATCATACCAGGCATCATACTGCAGTGATGACATTGTACCAGGCATCATATTGCAGTGATGACATAGTACCAGGCATCATGCCAGAGGGATGACATCATACTGCAGTGATGACATCGTACCAGGCATCATACTTCAGTGATGACATCGTACCAGGCATTATGCCGCAGTGATGACATCGTACCAGACATCATACTGCAGTGATGACATCGTACCAGGCATCATGCCGCAGGGATGACATCGTACCAGACATCATGCCGCAGGGATGACATCGTACCAGGCATCATGCCGCAGGGATGACATCGTACCAGGCATCATACTGTAGGGATGACATTGTAACAGGCATCATGACACAGCGATGACATCGTACTAGACATCATACTGCAGTGATGACATCGTATCAGGCCGCAGGGATGACACCGTACCAGGCATCATACTGCAGTGATGACATCGTACCAGGCATCAGGCCGCAGGGATGACATCGTACCAGGCATCATGCCGCTGCGATGACATCGTACCAGGCACCATGCCGCAGTGATGACAGCGTACCAGGCATCCTACTGCAGTGATGACAGCGTACCAGGCATCATACTGCAGTGATGACATTGTGCCAGGCACCATGCTGCAGGGATGACATCGTAACGGGCATCATGCCGCAGGGATGACATCATGACATTGTACCAGGCATCATACTGTAGGGATGACATTGTACCAGGCATCATGCCGCAGAGATGACATCATGACATTGTACCAGGCATCATACTGTAGGGATGACATTGTACCAGGCATCATGCCGCAGGGATGACATCGTAACGGGCATCATGCCGCAGGGATGACATCGTACCGGGCATCATGCCGCAGGGATGACATCGTACCAGGCATCATACTGCAGTGATGACATCGTACCAGGCATCATACTGCTGTGATGACATCGTACCAGGCATTATGCCGCAGTGATGACATCGTACCAGGCACCATGCCGCAGGGATAACATCATGCCGCAGTGATGACATCGTACCAGGCATCATACTGCAGTGATGACATCGTACCAAGCATCATGCCGCAGGGATGACATCGTACCAGGCATCATGCCGCAGGGATGACATCGTACCAGGCATCATGCCGCAGGGATGACATCGCACCAGGCATCATGCCGCAGGGATGACATCGCACCAGGCATCATGCCGCAGGGATGACATCATACCAGGCATCAAGATGCAGTCATGATATCGTACCAGGCATCATACTGCAGTGATGACATCGTACCAGGCATCATGCCTCAGGGATGACATCATACCAGGCATCATATTGCAGTGATGACATCGTACCAGGCATGATGCCAGAGGGATGACATCATACCAAGCATCATACTGCAGTGATGACATCGTACCAGGCATCATACTTCAGTGATGACATCGTACCAGGCACCATGCTGCAGGGATAACATAATGCCGCAGTGATGACATCGTACCAGGCATCATACTGCAGTGATGACATCGTACCAGGCATCATGCCGCAGGGATGACATCGTACCAGACATCATGCCGTAGGGATGACATCGTACCAGGCATCATGCCGCAGGGATGACATCGTACGATGCATCAGGCCGCAGGGATGACATCGTAACGGGCATCATGCCGCAGGGATGACATCGTACCGGGCATCATGCCGCAGGGATGACATCGTACCAGGCATCATGCCGCAGGGATGACATCATACCAGGCATCATACTGCAGTGATGACATCGTACCAGGCATCATGCCACAGGGATGACATCATACTTCAGTAATGACATTGTATCAGGCATCATACCTCAGTAATGACACCGTACCAGGCATCATACTGCAGGGATGACATCATACCAGGCATCATACTGCATTGATGACATCGTACCAGGCATCATGCCACAGGGATGACATCATACCAAGCATCATACTGCAGTGATGACATCGTACCAGGTATAATGCCGCAGGGATGACATCGTACCAAGCATCATGCCGCAGGGATGACATCGTACCAAGCATCATGCCGCAGGGATGACATCGTACCAAGCATCATGCCGCAGGGATGACATCGTACCAAGCATCATGCCGCAGGGATGACATCGCACCAGGCATCATGCCGCAGGGATGACATCATACCAGGCATCAAGATGCAGTCATGATATCGTACCAGGCATCATACTGCAGTGATGACATCGTACCAGGCATCATGCCTCAGGGATGACATCATACCAGGCATCATATTGCAGTGATGACATCGTACCAGGCATGATGCCAGAGGGATGACATCATACCAAGCATCATACTGCAGTGATGACATCGTACCAGGCATCATACTGCAGTGATGACACCGTACCAGGCATCATGCCGCAGGGATGACATCGTACCAGGCATCATACTGCAGTGATGACATCGTACCAGGCATCATATTGCAGTGATGACATTGTACCAGGCATCATGCCAGAGGGATGACATCATACCAAGCATCATACTGCAGTGATGACATCGTACCAGGCATCATACTTCAGTGATGACATCGTACCAGGCATTATGCCGCAGTGATGACATCGTACCAAGCACGATGCCGCAGGGATAACATCGTACCAGGCATCATACTGCAGTGATGACATTGTACCAGGCATCATGCCGCAGGGATGACATCGTACCAGGCATCATGCCGCAGGGATGACATCGTACCAGGCATCATGCCGCAGGGATGACATCGTACCAGGCATCATGCCGCAGGGATGACATCGTACCAGGCATCATGCCGCAGGGATGACATCGTACCAGGCATCATACTGTAGGGATGACATTCTAACAGGCATCATGACACAGCGATGACATCGTACCAGACATCATACTGCAGTGATGACATCGTACCAGACATCATGTTGCAGTGATGACATCATGCCAGGCATCATGCCGCAGTGATGACATTGTACCAGGCATCATACTGTAGGGATGACATTGTACCAGGCATCATGACACAGCGATGTCATCATACCAGGCATCATACTGCAGTAATGACATCGTACCAGGCATCAGGCCGCAGGGATGACATCGTATCAGGAATCAGGCCGCAGGGATGACACCGTACCAGGCATCAGGCCGCAGTGATGACATAGTACCAGGCATCATACTGCAGTGATGACATCGTACCAGGCATCAGGCCGCAGGGATGACATCATACCAGGCATCATGCCGCTGCGATGACATCGTACCGGGCATCATGCCGCAGGGATGACATCGTAACAAGCATCATGCTGCAGTGATGACATCATACTGCAGTGATGACATGGTACCAGGCATAATGCCACAGGGATCACATCATACTGCAGTGATGACATCGTACCAGGCATCATACTGCAGTGATGACATCGTACCAGGCATCATGCCTCAGGGATGACATCATACCAGGCATCATACTGCAGTGATGACATCGTACCAGGCATCATACTGCAGTGATGACATCGTACCAGGCATCATGCCGCAGGGATGACATCGTACCAGGCACCATGCCGCAGGGATAACATCATGCCGCAGTGATGACATCGTACCAGGCATCATACTGCAGTGATGACATCGTACCAGGCATCATGCCGCAGGGATGACATCGTACCAGACATCATGCCGCAGGGATGACATCGTACCAGACATCATGCCGCAGGGATGACATCATGCCAGGCATCATACTGTAGGGATGACATTGTAACAGGCATCATACTGTAGGGATGACATTGTACCAGGCATCATACTGTAGGGATGACATTATACCAGGCATCATGACACAGCGATGTCATCATACCAGGCATCATACTGCAGTAATGACATCGTACCAGGCATCAGGCCGCAGGGATGACATCGTATCAGGCATCAGGCCGCAGGGATGACATCGTATCAGGCATCAGACCGCAGGGATGACATCGTATCAGGCATCTTACTGCAGTGATGACACCGTACCAGGCATCATGCCGCAGAGATGACATCATGACATTGTACCAGGCATCATACTGTAGGGATGACATTGTACCAGGCATCATGACACAGCGATGACATCGTACCAGGCATCATACTGCAGTAATGACATCGTACCTGGCATCATGCCTCAGGGATGACATCGTACCAAGCATCATGCCGCAGGGATGACCTCGTACCAAGCATCATGCCGCAGGGATGACATCGTACCAGGCATCATGCCGCAGGGATGACATCATACCAGGCATCATACTGCATTGATGACATCGTACCAGGCATCATGCCGCAGGGATGACATCGTACCAGGCATCATGCCGCAGGGATGACATCGTACCAAGCATCATGCCGCAGGGATGACATCGTACCGGGCATCATGCCGCAGGGATGACATCGTACCGGGCATCATGCCGCAGGGATGACATCGTACCGGGCATCATGCCGCAGGGATGACATTGTACCGGGCATCATGCCGCAGGGATGACATCATACCAGGCATCATACTGCATTGATGACATCGTACCAGGCATCATGCCGCAGGGATGACATCGTACCAGGCATCATGCCACAGGGATGACATCATACCAAGCATCATACTGCAGTGATGACATCGTACCAGGCATCATGCCGTAGGGATGACATCGTACCAGGCATCATACTGCAGTGATGACATCGTACCAGGCATCATGCTTCATTGATGACAACGTACCAGGCATTATGCCGCAGTGATGACATCGTACCAGGCATCATGCCGCAGGGATGACATCGTACCAGGCATCATGCCGCAGGGATGACATCGTACCAGGCATCATGCCGCAGGGATGACATCGTACCAGGCATCATGCCGCAGGGATGACATCGTACCAGGCATCATGCCGCAGGGATGACATCGTGCCAGGCATCATGCCGCAGGGATGACATCGTACCAGGCATCATGCCGCAGGGATGACATCGTACCAGGCATCATGCCGCAGGGATGACATCGTACCAGGCATCATGCCGCAGGGATGACATCGTACCAGGCATCATGCCGCAGGGATGACATCGTACCAGGCATCATGCCGCAGGGATGACATCGTACCAGACATCATGCTGCAGTGATGACATCGTAACAGGCATCATATTGCAGTGATGGCATCGTACCAGGCATCATGCCACAGGGATGACATCATACCAAGCATCATACTGCAGTGATGACATCGTACCAGGCATCATGCCGCAGGGATGACATCGTACCAGACATCATGCCGCAAGGATGACATCGTACCAGACATCATGCCGCAGGGATGACATCGTACCAGACATCATGCCGCAGGGATGACATCGTACCAGACATCATGCCGCAGGGATGACATCGTACCAGGCATCATACTGCAGTCATGACATCGTACCAGGCATCATACTGTAGGGATGACATTGTACCAGGCATCATGACACAGCGATGACATCGTACCAGACATCATACTGCAGTGATGACATCGTACCAGGCATCATACTGCAGTGATGACATCGTACCAGGCATCAGGCCGCAGGGATGGCATCGTACCAGACATCAGGCCGCAGGGATGACATCATACCAAGCATCATACTGCATTGATGACATTGTACCAGGCATCATATTGCAGTGATGACATCGTACCAGGCATCATGCCACAAGGATGACATCATACCAAGCATCATACTGCAGTGATGACATCGTACCAGGCATCATACTTCAGTGATGACATCGTACCAGGCATTATTCCGCAGTGATGTCATCGTACCAGGCACCATGCCGCAGGGATAACATCATGCCGCAGTGATGAAATCGTACCAGGCATTATACTGCAGTGATGACATCGTACCAGGCATCATGCCGCAGGGATGAAATCATACTGCAGTGATGACATTGTATCAGGCATCATACCTCAGTGATGACACCGTACCAGGCATCATACTGCAGTGATGACATCGTACCAGGCATTATGCCGCAGGGATGACATCATACTGCATTGATGACATCATACCAGGCATCATATTGCAGTGATGACATCGTACCAGGCATTATTCCGCAGTGATGACATCGTACCAGGCACCATGCCGCAGGGATAACATCATGCCGCAGTGATGACATCGTACCAGGCATTATACTGCAGTGATGACATCGTACCAGGCATCATACTGCAGTGATGACATCGTACCAGGCATCATGCCGCAGGGATGACATCGTACCAGGCATCATGCCGCAGGGATGAAATCATACTGCAGTGATGACATTGTATCAGGCATCATACCTCAGTGATGACACCGTACCAGGCTTCATACTGCAGTGATGACATCGTACCAGGCATCATGCCGCAGGGATGACATCATACCAGTCATCATACTGCATTGATGACATCGCACCAGGCATCATATTGCAGTGATGACATCGTACCAGGCATCATGCCACAGGGATGACATCATACCAAGCATCATACTGCAGTGATGACATTGTACCAGGCATCATGCCGCAGGGATGACATCGTACCAAGCATCATGCCGCAGTGATGACACCGTACCAGGCATCATATTGCAGTGATGGCATCGTACCAGGCATCATGCTTCAGTGATGACATCGTACCAGGCATCATGCCGCAGGGATGACATCTACCAGGCATCATGCCGCAGGGATGACATCGCACCAGGCATCATGCCGCAGGGATGACATCGTACCAGGCATAATGCCGCAGGGATGACATCGCACCAGGCATCATACCGCAGGGATGACATCGTACCAGGCATCATACTGCAGTGATGACATCGTACCAGGCATCATATTGCAGTGATGACATCGTACCAGGCACCATGCCGCAGGGATAACATCATGCCGCAGTGATGACATCGTACCAGGCATCATACTGCAGTGATGACATCGTACCAGGCATCATGCCGCAGGGATGACATCATACCAGGCATCATACTACAGTGATGACATCATACCAGGCATCATATTGCAGTGATGGCATCGTACCAGGCATCATATTGCAGTGATGACATCGTACCAGGCACCATGCCGCAGGGATAACATCATGCCGCAGTGATGACATCGTACCAGGCATCATACTGCAGTGATGACATCGTACCAGGCATCATACCGCAGGGATGACATCTACCAGGCATCATGCCGCAGGGATGACATCGCACCAGGCATCATGCCGCAGGGATGACATCGTACCAGGCATAATGCCGCAGGGATGACATCGCACCAGGCATCATGCCGCAGGGATGACATCGCACCAGGCATCATGCCGCAGGGATGACATCGTACCAGGCATCATACTGCAGTGATGACATCGTACCAGGCATCATATTGCAGTGATGACATCGTACCAGGCACCATGCCGCAGGGATAACATCATGCCGCAGTGATGACAACGTACCAGGCATCATACTGCAGTGATGACATCGTACCAGGCATCATGCCGCAGGGATGACATCGTACCAGGCATCATGCCGCAGGGATGACATCGCACCAGGCATCATGCCGCAGGGATGACATCATACCAGGCATCATACTGCAGTGATGACATCGTACCAGGCATCATATTGCAGTGATGACATCGTACCAGGCACCGTGCCGCAGGGATAACATCATGCCGCAGTGATGACATCGTACCAGGCATCATACTGCAGTGATGACATCGTACCAGGCATCATACCGCAGGGAAGACATCGTACCAAGCATCATGCCGCAGGGATGACATCGCACCAGGCATCATGCCGCAGGGATGACATCATACCAGGCTTCATACTTCAGTGATGACACTGTACCAGGCATCTTACTTCAGTGATGACATTGTACCAGGCATTATGCCGCAGTGATGACATCGTACCGGGCATCATATTGCAGTGATGGCATCGTACCAGGCATCACGCCACAGGGATGACATCATACCAAGCATCATACTGCAGTGATGACATCGTACCAGGCATCTTACTTCAGTGATGACATCGTACCAGGCATCATGCCGCAGTGATGACATCGTACCAGGCATCATGCCGCAGTGATGACATCGTACCAGGCATCATACTGCAGTGATGACATCGTACCAGGCATCATGCCGCAGGGATGACATCGTACCAGACATCATACTGCAGTGATGACATCGTACCAGGCATCATGCCGCAGGGATGACATCGTACCAGACATCATGCCACAGGGATGACATCGTACCAGGCATCATACTGCAGTGATGACATCGTACCAGGCATCATGCCGCAAGGATGCCATCGTACCAGACATCATACTGCAGTGATGACATCGTACCAGACATCATGTCGCAGTGATGACATTGTACCAGGCATCATACTGTAGGGATGACATTGTACCAGGCATCATGACACAGCGATGTCATCATACCAGGCATCATACTGCAGTAATGACATCGTACCAGGCATCAGGCCGCAGGGATGACATCGTATCAGGCATCATCCCGCAGTGATGACACCGTACCAGGCATCATACTGCAGTGATGACATCGTACCAGGCATCAGGCCGCAGGGATGGCATCGTACCAGGCATCATGCCGCAGGGATTACATCATACTGCAGTGATGACATCGTACTAGGCATCATACTGCAGTGATGACATCGTACCAGGCATTATTCTGCAGTGATGACATCGTACCAGGCACCATGCCGCAGGGATAACATCATGCCGCAGTGGTGACATCGTAAAAGGCATTATACTGCAGTGATGACATCGTACCAGGCATCATGCCGCAGGGATGACATCGCACCAAGCATCATGCCGCAGGGATGGCATCGTACCAGGCATCATGCCGCAGGGATTACATCGTACCAAGCATCATGCTGCAGTGATGACATTGTACCAGGCACCATGCTGCAGGGATGATGTCGTACCAGGCATCATGCCGCAGTGATGACATCGTACCAGGCACCATGCCGCAGGGATAACATCATGCCGCAGGGATGACATCGTACCAGGCATCATGCCGCAGGGATGACATCATACCAGGCATCATACTGCAGTGATGACATCGTACCAGGCATCATATTGCAGTGATGGCATCGTACCAGGCATCATGCTTCAGTGATGACATCGTACCAGGCATTATGCCGCAGTGATGACATCGTACCAGGCACCATGCCGCAGGGATAACATCATGCCGCAGTGATGACATCGTACCAGGCATCATACTGCAGTGATGACATCGTACCAGGCATCATGCCGCAGGGATGACATCGTACCAGGCATCATGCCGCAGGGATGACATCGCACCAGGCATCATGCCACAGGGATGACATCGCACCAGGCTTCATACTTCAGTGATGACACCGTACCAGGCATCTTACTTCAGTGATGACATTGTACCGGGCATTATGCCGCAGTGATGACATCGTACCGCGCATCATATTGCAGTGATGGCATCGTATCAGGCATCACGCCACAGGGATGACATCATACCAAGCATCATACTGCAGTGATGGCATCGTACCAGGCATCATACTGCAGTGATGACATCGTAGCAGACATCATGCCACAGGGATGACATCGTAGCAGACATCATGCCACAGGGATGACATCGTACCAGGCATCATACTGCAGTGATGACATCGTACCAGGCATCATGCCGCAGGGATGACATTGTACCAGGCATCATACTGCATTGATGACATTGTACCAGGCATCATATTGCAGTGATGACATCGTACCAGGCATCATGCCACAGGGATGACATCATACCAAGCATCATACTGCAGTGATGACATCGTACCAGGCATCATACTTCAGTGATGACATCGTACCAGGCATTATTCCGCAGTGATGACATTGTACCAGGCACCATGCTGCAGGGATGACATTGTACCAGGCACCATGCTGCAGGGATGACGTCGTACCAGGCATCATGCCGCAGTGATGACATCATGACATTGTACCAGGCATCATGAGACAGCGATGACATCGTACCAGGCATCATACTGCAGTGATGACATCGTACCAGTCATCAGGCCGCAGGGATGACATCGTACCAGGCATCATGCCACAGGGATGACATCATACTGCAGTGATGACATCGTATCAGGCATCATACCTCAGTAATGACACCGTACCAGGCATCATACTGCAGTGATGACATCGTACCAGGTATCATGCCGCAGGGATGACATCATACCAGGCATCATACTGCATTGATGACATCGTACCAGGCATCATATTGCAGTGATGACATCGTACCAGGCATCATGCCACAGGGATGACATCATACTGCAGTGATGACATCGTACCAGGCATCATACTTCAGTGATGACATCGTACCAGGCATCATACTTCAGTGATGACATCGTACCAGGCATTATGCCGCAGTGATGACATCGTACCAGGCACCATGCCGCAGGGATAACATCATGCCGCAGTGATGACATCGTACCAGGCCTCATACTGCAGTGATGACATCGTACCAGGCATCATACCGCAGGGAAGACATCGTACCAAGCATCATGCCGCAGGGATGACATCGTACCAAGCATCATGCCGCAGGGATGACATCGTACCGGGCATCATGCCGCAGGGATGACATGATACCAGGCATCAAACTGCAGTGATGACATTTTACCAGGCATCATACTGCAGTGATGACATCGTACTGCAGTGATGACATCTTACCAGGCATCATATTGCAGTGATGGCATCGTACCAGGCATCATGCCACAGGGATGACATCATACTTCAGTGATGACATCGTACCAGGCATTATGCCGCAGTGATGATATCGTACCAGGCACCATGCCACAGGGATAACATCATGCCGCAGTGATGACATCATACCAGGCATCATACTGCAGTAATGACATCGTACCAGGCATCAGGCCGCAGGGATGACATCGTATCAGGCATCAGGCCGCAGGGATGACATCGTATCAGGCATCAGGCCGCAGGGATGACATCGTGTCAGGCATCAGGCCGCAGGGATGACACCGTACCAGGCATCATACTGCAGTGATGACATCGTACCAGGCATCATGCCGCAGGGATGACATCGTACCAGGCATCATGCCGCAGGGATGACATCGTACCAGACATCATGCCGCAGGGATGACATCGTACCAGGCATCATACTGCAGTGATGACATCGTACCAGGCATCATGCCGCAGGGATGACATCGTACCAGGCATCATGCCGCAGGGATGACATCGTACCAGGCATCATACTGCAGTCATGACATCGTACCAGGCATCATACTGTAGGGATGACATTGTAACAGGCATCATGACACAGCGATGACATCGTACCAGACATCATACTGCAGTGATGACATCGTACCAGACATCATGTCGCAGGGATGACATCATGCCAGCCATCATGCCGCAGTGATGACATTGTACCAGGCATCATACTGTAGGGATGACATTGTACCAGGCATCATGACACAGCGATGTCATCATACCAGGCATCATACTGCAGTAATGACATCGTACCAGGCATCAGGCCGCAGGGATGACATCGTATCAGGCATCAGGCCGCAGTGATGACACCGTATCAGGCATCATGCCGCAGTGATGACACCGTACCAGGCATCATACTGCAGTGATGACATAGTACCAGGCATCATACTGCAGGGATGACATACTACCAGGCATCATACTGCAGGGATGACATAGTACCAGGCATCATACTGCAGGGATGAAATCGTACCAGGCATCAGGCCGCAGGGAAGACATCGTACCAAGCATCATGCCGCAGGGATGACATCGTACCAAGCATCATGCCGCAGGGATGACATCGTACCGGGCATCATGCCGCAGGGATGACATGATACCAGGCATCAAACTGCAGTGATGACATTTTACCAGGCATCATACTGCAGTGATGACATCGTACTGCAGTGATGACATCTTACCAGGCATCATATTGCAGTGATGGCATCGTACCAGGCATCATGCCACAGGGATGACATCATACTTCAGTGATGACATCGTACCAGGCATTATGCCGCAGTGATGATATCGTACCAGGCACCATGCCACAGGGATAACATCATGCCGCAGTGATGACATCATACCAGGCATCATACTGCAGTAATGACATCGTACCAGGCATCAGGGATGACATCGTATCAGGCATCAGGCCGCAGGGATGACATCGTATCAGGCATCAGGCCGCAGGGATGACATCGTGTCAGGCATCAGGCCGCAGGGATGACACCGTACCAGGCATCATACTGCAGTGATGACATCGTACCAGGCATCATGCCGCAGGGATGACATCGTACCAGGCATCATGCCGCAGGGATGACATCGTACCAGACATCATGCCGCAGGGATGACATCGTACCAGGCATCATACTGCAGTGATGACATCGTACCAGGCATCATGCCGCAGGGATGACATCGTACCAGGCATCATGCCGCAGGGATGACATCGTACCAGGCATCATACTGCAGTCATGACATCGTACCAGGCATCATACTGTAGGGATGACATTGTAACAGGCATCATGACACAGCGATGACATCGTACCAGACATCATGTCGCAGGGATGACATCATGCCAGCCATCATGCCGCAGTGATGACATTGTACCAGGCATCATACTGTAGGGATGACATTGTACCAGGCATCATGACACAGCGATGTCATCATACCAGGCGTCATACTGCAGTAATGACATCGTACCAGGCATCAGGCCGCAGGGATGACATCGTATCAGGCATCAGGCCGCAGGGATGACATCGTATCAGGCATCATGCCGCAGTGATGACACCATACCAGGCATCAGGCCGCAGTGATGACACCGTACCAGTCATCATACTGCAGTGATGACATCGTACAAGCATCAGGCCGCTGCGATGACATCGTACCAGGCACCATGCCGCAGGGATGACATCGTACCAAGCATCATGCTGCAGTGATGACATTGTAACAGGCACCATGCTGCAGGGATGACATCGTACCAGGCATCATGCCGCAGTGATGACATCATGACACCGTACCAGGCATCATACTGCAGAGATGACATCGTACCAGGCATCATGCCGCAGGGATGACATCATACCAGGCATCATACTGCAGTGATGACATCGTACCAGGCATCATATTGCAGTGATGACATCGTACCAGGCATCATGCCGCAGGGATGACATCTTACCAGGCATCATGCCGCAGAGATGACATCTTACCAGGCATCATACCGCAGGGATGACATCGTACCAGGCATCATGCCGCAGGGATGACATCGTACCAGGCATCATGCCGCAGTGATGACATCATGACATTGTACCAGGCATCATACTGTAGGGATGACATTGTACCAGGCATCATGACCCAGCGATGACATCGTACCAGTCATCATACTGCAGTGATGACATCGTACCAGTCATCAGGCCTCAGGGATGACATCGTATCAGGCATCAGGCCGCAGTGATGACACCGTACCAGGCATCATACTGCAGTGATGACATCGTACCAGGCATCAGGCCGCTGCGATGACATCGTACCAGGCACCATGCCGCAGGGATGACATCGTACCAAGCATCAAATTGCAGTGATGACATCGTACCAGGCATCATGCCACAGTGATGACATCATACCAAGCATCATACTGCAGTGATGACATCGTACCAGGCATCATACTGCAGTGATGACATCGTACCAGGCACCATGCCGCAGGGATAACATCATGCCGCAGTGATGACATCGTACCAGGCATCATATTGCAGTGATGACATCGTACCAGGCATCATGCCGCAGGGATGACATCTTACCAGGCATCATGGCGCAGAGATGACATCGTACCAGGCATCATACTGCAGTGATGACATCGTACCAGGCATCATGCCGCAGGGATGACATCGTACCAGGCATCATGCCGCAGGGATGACATCGTACCAGGCATCATACTGCAGTGATGACATCGTACCAGGCATCATGCCGCAGGGATGACATCGTACCAGGCATCATGCCGCAGGGATGACATCGTGCCAGGCATCATGCCGCAGGGATGACATCGTACCAGGCATCATGCCGCAGGGATGACATCGTACCAGGCATCATGCCGCAGGGATGACATCGTACCAGGCATCATGCCGCAGGGATGACATCGTACCAGGCATCATACTTCAGTAATGACATCGTACCAGGCATTATGCCGCAGGGATAAGATCATGCCGCAGTGATGACATCGTACCAGGCATCATACTGCAGTGATGACATCGTACCAAGCATCATGCCGCAGGGATGACATCGTACCAGGCATCATGCCGCAGGGATGACATCGTACCGGGCATCATGCCGCAGGGATGACATCATACCAGGCATCAAGATGCAGTGATGATATCGTACCAGGCATCATACTGCAGTGATTACATCGTACCAGCCATCATGTCACAGGGATCACATCATACTGCAGTGATGACATCGTACAAGGCATCATACTGCAGTGATGACATCGTACCAGGCATCATGCCTCAGGGATGACATCGTACCAGGCATCATACTGCAGGGATGACATCGTACCAGGCATCATGCCGCAGGGATGACATCGTACCAGACATCATGCCGCAGGGATGACATCGTACCAGACATCATGCCGCAGGGATGACATCGTACCAGGCATCATACTGTAGGGATGACATTGTAACAGGCATCATGACACAGCGATGACATCGTACCAGACATCATACTACAGTGATGACATCGTACCAGACATCATGTCGCAGGGATGACATCGTACCAGGCACCATGCCGCAGGGATGACATCGCACCTGGCATCATGCCTCAGGGATGACATCGTACCTGGCATCATGCCGCAGGGATGACATCGTACCTGGCATCATGCCGCAGGGATGACATCGTACCAGGCACCATGCCGCAGAGATAACATCATGCCGCAGTGATGACATCGTACCAGGCATCATACTGCAGTGATGACATCGTACCAGGCATCATGCCGCAGGGATGACATCGTACCAGATATCATGCCGCAGGGATGACATCGTACCAGACATCATGCCGCAGGGATGACATCATACCAGGCATCATACTGTAGGGATGACATTGTACCAGGCATCATGACACAGCGATGACATCGTACCAGACATCATACTGCAGTGATGACATCGTACCAGACATCATGTCGCAGTGATGACATCGTATCAGGCATCATGCCGCAGGGATGACACCGTACCAGGCATCATACTGCAGTGATGACATCGTACCAGGCATCAGGCCGCAGGGATGACATCGTACCAGGCATCAGGCCGCAGGGATGACATCGTATCAGGCATCATGCCGCAGGGATGACACCGTACCAGGCATCATACTGCAGGGATGACACCGTACCAGGCATCAGGCCGCAGGGATGACATCGTCCAGGCATCAGGCCGCAGGGATGACATCGTACCAGGCATCATACTGCATTGATGACATCGTACCAGGCATCATGCCACAGGGATAACATCATGCCGCAGTGATGACATCGTACCAGGCATTATACTGCAGTGATGACATCGTACCAGGCATCATGCCGCAGGGATGACATCGCACCAAGCATCATGCCGCAGGGATGGCATCGTACCAGGCATCATACCGCAGGGAAGACATCGTACCAAGCATCATGCCGCAGGGATGACATCGTACCAAGCATCATGCCGCAGGGATGACATCGTACCGGGCATCATGCCGCAGGGATGACATCGCACCAGGTATCATGCCGCAGGGATGACATGATACCAGGCATCAAACTGCAGTGATGACATTTTACCAGGCATCATACTGCAGTGATGACATCGTACCAGGCATCATGCCACAGGGATCACATCATACTGCAGTGATGACATCGTATTAGGCATCATACTTCAGTGATGACACCGCACCAGGCATCATACTGCAGTGATGACACCGCACCAGGCTTCATGCAGCAGGGATGACATCATACTGCAGTGATGACATCTTACCAGGCATCATATTGCAGTGATGGCATCGTACCAGGCATCATGCCACAGGGATGACATCATACTTCAGTGATGACATCGTACCAGGCATTATGCCGCAGTGATGATATCGTACCAGGCACCATGCCACAGGGATAACATCATGCCGCAGTGATGACATCGTACCAGGCATCATACTGCAGTAATGACATCGTACCAGGCATCAGGCCGCAGGGATGACATCGTACCAGGCATCAGGCCGCAGGGATGACATCGTATCAGGCATCAGGCCGCAGGGATGACATCGTATCAGGCATCAGGCCGCAGGGATGACATCGTATCAGGCATCAGGCCGCAGGGATGACACCGTACCAGGCATCATACTGCAGTGATGACATCGTACCAGGCATCATACTGCAGTGATGACATCGTACCAGACATCATGCCGCAGGGATGACATCGTACCAGACATCATGCCGCAGGGATGACATCGTACCAGACATCATGCCGCAGGGATGACATCGTACCAGGCATCATACTGTAGGGATGACATTGTAACAGGCATCATGACACAGCGATGACATCGTACCAGACATCATACTGCAGGGATGACATCGTACCAGACATCATGCCGCAGGGATGACATCGTACCAGACATCATGCCGCAGGGATGACATCGTACCAGACATCATGCCGCAGGGATGACATCGTACCAGACATCATGCCGCAGGGATGACATCGTACCAGACATCATGCCGCAGGGATGACATCGTACCAGACATCATGCCGCAGGGATGACATCGTACCAGACATCATGCCGCAGGGATGACATCGTACCAGGCATCATGCCGCAGGGATGACATCGTACCAAGCATCATGCCGCAGGGATGACATCGTACCAAGCATCATGCCGCAGGGATGACATCGTACCAAGCATCATGCCGCAGGGATGGCATCGTACCAGGCATCATGCCACAGGGATGACATCATACTTCAGTGATGACATCGTACCAGGCATTATGCCGCAGTGATGATATCGTACCAGGCACCATGCCACAGGGATAACATCATGCCGCAGTGATGACATCGTACCAGGCATCATACTGCAGTAATGACATCGTACCAGGCATCAGGCCGCAGGGATGACATCGTACCAGGCATCAGGCCGCAGGGATGACATCGTATCAGGCATCAGGCCGCAGGGATGACATCGTATCAGGCATCAGGCCGCAGGGATGACATCGTATCAGGCATCAGGCCGCAGGGATGACACCGTACCAGGCATCATACTGCAGTGATGACATCGTACCAGGCATCATACTGCAGTGATGACATCGTACCAGGCACCATGCCGCAGGGATAACATCGTACCAGGCATCATACTGCAGTGATGACATCGTACCAGGCATCATGCCGCAGGGATGACATCGTACCAGACATCATGCCGCAGGGATGACATCGTACCAGACATCATACTGCAGTCATGACATCGTACCAGGCATCATACTGTAGGGATGACATTGTAACAGGCATCATGACACAGCGATGACATCGTACCAGACATCATACTGCAGGGATGACATCGTACCAGACATCATGCCGCAGGGATGACATCGTACCAGACATCATGCCGCAGGGATGACATCGTACCAGACATCATGCCGCAGGGATGACATCGTACCAGACATCATGCCGCAGGGATGACATCGTACCAGACATCATGCCGCAGGGATGACATCGTACCAGACATCATGCCGCAGGGATGACATCGTACCAGGCATCATGCCGCAGGGATGACATCGTACCAAGCATCATGCCGCAGGGATGACATCGTACCAAGCATCATGCCGCAGGGATGACATCGTACCAAGCATCATGCCGCAGGGATGACATCGTACCAAGCATCATGCCGCAGGGATGACATCGTACCAGGCATCATACTGCAGTGATGACATCGTACCAGGCATCATACTGCAGTCATGACATCGTACCAGGCATCATACTGTAGGGATGATATTGTACCAGGCATCAGGACACAGCGAAGACATCGTACCAGGCATCATACTGCAGTGATGACATCGTACCAGGCATCAGGCCGCAGGGATGACATCGTACCAGGCATCAGGCCGCAGGGATGACATCGTACCAGGCATCAGGCCTCAGGGATGACATCGTACCAGGCATCATACTGCAGTGATGACATCGTAACGTGCATCATGCCGCAGGGATGACATCATACCAAGCATCATACTGCAGTGATGACATCGTACCAAGCATCATGCCGCAGGGATGACATCGTACCAGGCATCATGCCGCAGGGATGACATCGTACCAGGCATCATGCCGCAGGGATGACATCGCACCAGGCATCATGCCACAGGGATGACACCGTACCAGGCATCATACTGCAGTGATGACATCGTACCAGGCATCATGCCGCAGGGATGACATCATACCAGGCATCATACTGCAGTGATGACATTGTACCAGGCATCATATTGCAGTGATGGCATCGTACCAGGCATCATGCCACAGGGATGACATCATACCAAGCATCATACTGCAGTGATGACATCGTACCAGGCATCTTACTTCAGTGATGACATTGTACTAGGCATTATGCCGCAGTGATGACATCGTACCAGGCATCATGCCACAGGGATGACATCATACCAGGCATCATACTGTAGGGATGACATTGTACCAGGCATCATGACACAGCGATGACATCGTACCAGACATCATACTGCAGTGATGACATCGTACCAGACATCATGTCGCAGTGATGACATCGTATCAGGCATCATACTGCAGTGATGACATCGTACCAGGCATCAGGCCGCAGGGATGACATCGTATCAGGCATCATGCCGCAGGGATGACACCGTACCAGGCATCATACTGCAGTGATGACATCGTACAAGGCATCAGGCCGCAGGGATGACATCGTACCAGGCATCAGGCCGCAGGGATGACATCGTACCAGGCATCATACTGCATTGATGACATCGTACCAGGCATCATGCCACAGGGATAACATAATGCCGCAGTGATGACATCGTACCAGGCATTATACTGCAGTGATGACATCGTACCAGGCATCATGCCGCAGGGATGACATCGCACCAAGCATCATGCCGCAGGGATGGCATCGTACCAGGCATCATACTGCAGTGATGACATCGTACCAGGCATCATACTGCAGTCATGACATCGTACCAGGCATCATACTGTAGGGATGACATTGTACCAGGCATCAGGACACAGCGAAGACATCGTACCAGGCATCATACTGCAGTGATGACATCGTACCAGGCATCAGGCCGCAGGGATGACATCGTACCAGGCATCAGGCCGCAGGGATGACATCGTACCAGGCATCAGGCCTCAGGGATGACATCGTACCAGGCATCATACTGCAGTGATGACATCGTAACGTGCATCATGCCGCAGGGATGACATCATACCAAGCATCATACTGCAGGGATGACATCGTACCAAGCATCATGCCGCAGGGATGACATCGTACCAGGCATCATGCCGCAGGGATGACATCGTACCAGGCATCATGCCGCAGGGATGACATCGCACCAGGCATCATGCCACAGGGATGACACCGTACCAGGCATCATACTGCAGTGATGACATCGTACCAGGCATCATGCCGCAGGGATGACATCATACCAGGCATCATACTGCAGTGATGACATTGTACCAGGCATCATATTGCAGTGATGGCATCGTACCAGGCATCATGCCACAGGGATGACATCATACCAAGCATCATACTGCAGTGATGACATCGTACCAGGCATCTTACTTCAGTGATGACATTGTACTAGGCATTATGCCGCAGTGATGACATCGTACCAGGCATCATGCCACAGGGATGACATCATACCAGGCATCATACTGTAGGGATGACATTGTACCAGGCATCATGACACAGCGATGACATCGTACCAGACATCATACTGCAGTGATGACATCGTACCAGACATCATGTCGCAGTGATGACATCGTATCAGGCATCATACTGCAGTGATGACATCGTACCAGGCATCAGGCCGCAGGGATGACATCGTATCAGGCATCATGCCGCAGGGATGACACCGTACCAGGCATCATACTGCAGGGATGACATCGTACCAGGCATCAGGCCGCAGGGATGACATCGTACCAGGCATCAGGCCGCAGGGATGACATCGTACCAGGCATCATACTGCATTGATGACATCGTACCAGGCATCATGCCACAGGGATAACATCATGCCGCAGTGATGACATCGTACCAGGCATTATACTGAAGTGATGACATCGTACCAGGCATCATGCCGCAGGGATGACATCGCACCAAGCATCATGCCGCAGGGATGGCATCGTACCAGGCATCATGCCGCTGCGATGACATCGTACCAGGCATCATACCGCAGGGAAGACATCGTACCAAGCATCATGCCGCAGGGATGACATCGTACCAAGCATCATGCCGCAGGGATGACATCGTACCGGGCATCATGCCGCAGGGATGACATCGCACCAGGCATCATGCCGCAGGGATGACACCGCACCAGGCATCATACTGCAGTGATGACACCGCACCAGGCTTCATGCAGCAGGGATGACATCATACTGCAGTGATGACATCTTACCAGGCATCATATTGCAGTGATGGCATCGTACCAGGCATCATGCCACAGGGATGACATCATACTTCAGTGATGACATCGTACCAGGCATTATGCCGCAGTGATGATATCGTACCAGGCACCATGCCACAGGGATAACATCATGCCGCAGTGATGACATCGTACCAGGCATCATACTGCAGTAATGACATCGTACCAGGCATCAGGCCGCAGGGATGACATCGTACCAGGCATCAGGCCGCAGGGATGACATCGTATCAGGCATCAGGCCGCAGGGATGACACCGTACCAGGCATCATACTGCAGTGATGACATCGTACCAGGCATCATACTGCAGTGATGACATCGTAACAGGCATCATACTGCAGTGATGACATCGTACCAGGCATCATACTGCAGTGATGACATCGTACCAGGCACCATGCCGCAGGGATAACATCGTACCAGGCATCATACTGCAGTGATGACATCGTACCAGGCATCATGCCGCAGGGATGACATCGTACCAGGCACCATGCCGCAGGGATAACATCATGCCGCAGTGATGACATCGTACCAGGCATCATACTGCAGTGATGACATCGTCCCAGGCATCATGCCGCAGGGATGACATCGTCCCAGGCATCATGCCGCAGGGATGACATCGTACCAGGCATCATACCGCAGTGATGACATCGTCCCAGGCATCATACTGCAGGGATGACATCGTACCAGACATCATGCCGCAGGGATGACATCGTACCAGGCATCATACCGCAGTGATGACATCGTACCAGGCATCATGCCGCAGGGATGACATCATACCAGACATCATGCCACAGGGATGACATCGTACCAGACATCATGCCACAGGTATGACATCGTACCAGACATCATGCCACAGGGATGACACCGTACCAGGCATCATACTGCAGTGATGACACCGTACCAGGCATCAGGCCGCTGCGATGACATCGTACCAGGCATCAGGCCGCTGCGATGACATCGTACCAGGCACCATGCCGCAGGGATGACATCGTACCAAGCATCAAATTGCAGTGATGACATCGTACCAGACATCATACTGCAGTGATGACATCGTACCAGACATCATGCCGCAGGGATGACATCGTGCCAGGCATCATGCCGCAGTGATGACATCGTACCAGGCATCATACTGTAGGGATGACATTGTACCAGGCATCATGACACAGCGATGACATCATACTGCAGTAATGACATCGTACCAGGTATCAGGCCGCAGGGATGACATCGTACCAGGCATCAGGCCGCTGCGATGACATCGTACCAGGCATCAGGTCGCTGCGATGACATCGTACCATGCATCATGCTGCAGTGATGACATCGTACCAGGCACCATGCTGCAGGGATGACATCGTACCAGGCACCATGCTGCAGGGATGACATCGTACCAGGCATCATGCCGCAGAGATGACATTGTACCAGGCATCATACTGTAGGGATGACATTGTACCAGGCATCTACACAAAAAGAAAAAGTGGGCACTGCTGGGGAATAATAATCACAAATAGAAAGGGGTGCTACAGTAACCTGATGTAAAGACACAAAATTATTCGGAAGAAAAAGACTCAGGATATATAACCATGCACACCCAATGTTGGAAAAGTGAAAAAAATCTTTATTACATGATTACATTTAGACAACAAAAGAAAAATTTTTTAAAAGCATTTAAAACAGACAAAAACATGTGCAATCTTCATATGGGGGAATTCATGATAATATGCATAAAAATAGCAATAAACCCCACTATGTTATGTGCCACAGGTATATTTTACATCACTTATATAACATTCGATTAATGTAGACCAACTAAGCAACCCTGGCTATAAATAGCACAGCATAACCAGTCAAAATATGTGTTTATGACAAACGAAACCCTCCTAAATAATATAAGTGAATCAAGGAATGAGTAGGAGAGATGGTCTGTTGGCAATGGGGGCCCATATTTTAGAGGTATTGGCCAGATTGTGTCACCAAAGTCATATATGACGTGGCACAGTTGATCCACATATAAATAACAAGCCAGGCATTCCTGAGTGGTCAAGTCAAAAAAATAAGTAAATAAAAAATATATGGAAGAATAATTACCTGCTGGCACCAGAGACCCTACGCGTTACGCTGCTCAGACGCAGCTTCGTCAGGGGTATGTTGTCTAAGAGCACATGTGTGTGTTATATAGTTGATCCCAAATGGTGTGACTAGTTTCAGGTGAGTGTTTGTCTCCCTATGGTGTGTAGACAGGCCTGTTCTCATCAGAATGTGTTCCACCCAGTCCACGTGGAACGCAAACGGAAATGGGTTAAACGTCATATCCGGTCCAAAGCAGAGGGCGCCAAATACAGCCCTGAAGCTATTATTGTCAAAGGTGCGTCCCACCCGTACCATACGGTGGAACGGGGGTGGAAGTAAAGTAAACGTCATATCCAGTCAGAAGGGTAAACACGCAGAGCAATGAACTATGCACGTAGTCATAATAAAGAAGAGGCTTGCGTTCCACGATGGAACGCAAAAACCCCAGGAGCAGCGCGTCCGCTGCAGAGAATAATAGTGATCACACAAGAAAGTGCTAGCATTAAAAAAAAAAAAAAAGAAAGAAAGAAAGAATTGCAGTCCAAACCAGGAATACTAAGAAGTCAGTATATGATCTGAGGACAATCACCAAACATGCATAGATACAAAGATAGATACAAAGATGCATCACATAACAGAATACAGACCTGGACATATAAGACTCACTAACCAGACAGACATAAAACAACAACAAAAAAAAAAAAAAAAATCCCATTTAAAATAAAACTCTCTCCTTTCCCTCTTTTTCCTTTTTTCTCTTCCTTTCTTTCTCCCTTCGCTTCCTTCTCCTTTCCCTTCCCCTTCTTTTCCTTCCCCTTTTCATCCTCCCCTCTCCTTCCCTCCCCTTCCTTTATTAAGATAAAAGACAAGACATATAAATGCATATGAGACTGTGTGCAAGTATGTGAAAAGATGCACACAGCTAAACAATCACAAATACAAGAAATAAGCAATAAACTAATGGAACTGCACAAGTTGGCCCCATGGGAGGGAAAAAAAAAAAAAAGTGAATCAAAACCCCAATAGTGGGCAAGATTCCACATATAGGAACACCATGGGAGTCTGGAAAAGTCAGAACTGGAAAATACTCATTCGTGCCCCTCATAGCCACTACATCAAACATTAGGGTCCAATAAGAAACTAACCCCGGGGAACTGGGTAGAATCTAAAAAATATTGATATTAAAGCTGCTGGAATGGAATTTAAAGGAGGTGCACATGCACCCCCAAAATAAACAGAGTACTGCTTATAAGGACACCATGGAAATTTAAGCCAAGTAACCAGTAAATGAGAGATCCTCATTTATGCCCTTTGGGGCCACTGTGTCAAGTGTAAAGATCCACCTGGATTCTGTCCTCAAAAGGTCCCTAGTATGATCTGAATTGCGTGGGTTAGGCTTCATTTTTTGGAGGCCTGTAACTCGCAATTTATTAGTGCTGCTGGAATGGAATTGAAGAAAGTGCAGGGCCACCGTGGAGATGGTCCTGCCCTTTCTCAAATCCTGTTCAGCAAGATGGATATTCGAAGCGTGTTGCTGTACCCGCCTCCGAAGTTCCTGCGATGTTTGACCAACATAGACCTTGGGACAGGGACAGGTCAAAGCATAAATAACATTAGTGGACCTGCAGTTAATGTAGTCCCTCAAAGGAAATTGACGATTGTCAGTCGGGTTAGTAAAGATTTTTTCAGATGAAAAAAATGGACATGCAGAACAATTGCCGCAGGGAAAAGAGCCTTTGAGCCTATTACCACCAGAGGTATTGTACAACGGACGTAAGTAATGGCTATGAACGAGTTTGTCCCTTAAATTTGGGGCTCGTCTAGCCGTCAGCAAAGGTTTGTTTGATAATATACTGGATAGACGGTGATCCGTCTTCAGTATATTCCAATGTTTGCGGAATAGACCACCTACTTCATTCCATTGATTGTTAAACCTAGTAATAAATCTGATCTGTGTGTCTTCCATGTCAGCTCGTGGTTGCAACAGAACCTCCCGTGGTTTGGCGATGATCCTCTGATGTGCTTTAGAGATTATGGATTTCGGATAGCCCCGTTCACGAAAGCGTGTAGTTAGGTTACTGGCCTCAGTTTTGAAGTCATCCTGTGTTGTACAATTCCTCTTGGCCCTTGAAAACTGTCCCACTGGTATACTGTCTCTCAAATTTCTGGGATGAAAGCTTTGGTAATGTAGAAGACTGTTTGTAGCAGTCGATTTTCTGTATAATTTAGTAACAAGTGATCCGCCCACTATCCTGATTTCCAAATCCAGAAAATAGACTGCGGAAGAAGATATACAATGGGTAAGATGGATGTTAAAGTCATTAACATTAAGTCTATCAACAAAATCAATTGCCTCCGCCTCCGTGCCCGTCCAAATAATTAAAATATCATCAATGAAGCGGAACCACTTGAAAACCCCATAATTGTATTCCCGTAAGGGATAGACGTGTGTATCCTCCCACCAACCCAGGAATAGATTGGCGAAGGCGGGCGCACACCGTGCGCCCATGGCGGTCCCAGAGGCCTGCCGATAAAACACATGATCGAATACAAAATAGTTGTGCGTGAGGACAAATTTAAGGGACAAACTCGTTCATAGCCATTACTTACGTCCGTTGTACAATACCTCTGGTGGTAATAGGCTCAAAGGCTCTTTTCCCTGCGGCAATTGTTCTGCATGTCCATTTTTTTCATCTGAAAAAATCTTTACTAACCCGACTGACAATCGTCAATTTCCTTTGAGGGACTACATTAACTGCAGGTCCACTAATGTTATTTATGCTTTGACCTGTCCCTGTCCCAAGGTCTATGTTGGTCAAACATCGCAGGAACTTCGGAGGCGGGTACAGCAACACGCTTCGAATATCCATCTTGCTGAACAGGATTTGAGAAAGGGCAGGACCATCTCCACGGTGGCCCTGCACTTTCTTCAATTCCATTCCAGCAGCACTAATAAATTGCGAGTTACAGGCCTCCAAAAAATGAAGCCTAACCCACGCAATTCAGATCATACTAGGGACCTTTTGAGGACAGAATCCAGGTGGATCTTTACACTTGACGCAGTGGCCCCAAAGGGCATAAATGAGGATCTCTCATTTACTGGTTACTTGGCTTAAATTTCCATGGTGTCCTTATAAGCAGTACTCTGTTTATTTTGGGGGTGCATGTGCACCTCCTTTAAATTCCATTCCAGCAGCTTTAATATCAATATTTTTTAGATTCTACCCAGTTCCCCGGGGTTAGTTTCTTATTGGACCCTAATGTTTGATGTAGTGGCTATGAGGGGCACGAATGAGTATTTTCCAGTTCTGACTTTTCCAGACTCCCATGGTGTTCCTATATGTGGAATCTTGCCCACTATTGGGGTTTTGATTCACTTTTTTTTTTTTTCCCTCCCATGGGGCCAACTTGTGCAGTTCCATTAGTTTATTGCTTATTTCTTGTATTTGTGATTGTTTAGCTGTGTGCATCTTTTCACATACTTGCACACAGTCTCATATGCATTTATATGTCTTGTCTTTTATCTTAATAAAGGAAGGGGAGGGAAGGAGAGGGGAGGATGGAAAGGGGAAGGAAAAGAAGGGGAAGGGAAAGGAGAAGGAAGCGAAGGGAGAAAGAAAGGAAGAGAAAAAAGGAAAAAGAGGGAAAGGAGAGAGTTTTATTTTAAATGGGATTTTTTTTTTTTTTTTTTTTTTGTTTTATGTCTGTCTGGTCAGTGAGTCTTATATGTCCAGGTCTGTATTCTGTTATGTGATGCATCTTTGTATCTATCTTTGTATCTATGCATGTTTGGTGATTGTCCTCAGATCATATACTGACTTCTTAGTATTCCTGGTTTGGACTGCAATTCTTTCTTTCTTTCTTTTTTTTTTTTTTTAATGCTAGCACTTTCTTGTGTGATCACTATTATTCTCTGCAGCGGACGCGCTGCTCCTGGGGTTTTTGCGTTCCATCGTGGAACGCAAGCCTCTTCTTTATTATGACTACGTGCATAGTTCATTGCTCTGCGTGTTTACTCTTCTGACTGGATATGACGTTTACTTGACTTCCACCCCCGTTCCACCGTATGGTACGGGTGGGACGCACCTTTGACAATAATAGCTTCAGGGCTGTATTTGGCGCCCTCTGCTTTGGACCGGATATGACGTTTAACCCATTTCCGTTTGCGTTCCACGTGGACTGGGTGGAACACATTCTGATGAGAACAGGCCTGTCTACACACCATAGGGAGACAAACACTCACCTGAAACTAGTCACACCATTTGGGATCAACTATATAACACACACATGTGCTCTTAGACAACATACCCCTGACGAAGCTGCGTCTGAGCAGCGTAACGCGTAGGGTCTCTGGTGCCAGCAGGTAATTATTCTTCCATATATTTTTTATTTACTTATTTTTTTGACTTGACCACTCAGGAATGCCTGGCTTGTTATTTATATGTGGATCAACTGTGCCACGTCATATATGACTTTGGTGACACAATCTGGCCAATACCTCTAAAATATGGGCCCCCATTGCCAATAGACCATCTCTCCTACTCATTCCTTGATTCACTTATATTATTTAGGAGGGTTTCGTTTGTCATAAACACATATTTTGACTGGTTATGCTGTGCTATTTATAGCCAGGGTTGCTTAGTTGGTCTACATTAATCGAATGTTATATAAGTGATGTAAAATATACCTGTGGCACATAACATAGTGGGGTTTATTGCTATTTTTATGCATATTATCATGAATTCCCCCATATGAAGATTGCACATGTTTTTGTCTGTTTTAAATGCTTTTAAAAAATTTTTCTTTTGTTGTCTAAATGTAATCATGTAATAAAGATTTTTTTCACTTTTCCAACATTGGGTGTGCATGGTTATATATCCTGAGTTTTTTTCTTCCGAATAATATTGTACCAGGCATCATGACACAGCGATGACATCGTACCAGGCATCATACTGCAGTGATGACATCGTACCAGGCATCATGCCGCAGCGATGACATCGTACCAGGCGCCATGCCGCAGGGGTGACATCGCACCAGGCATCATGCTGCAACGATGACATCGTACCAGGCACCATGCCGCAGGGATGACATCGTACTAGGCATCATGCCGCAGTGATGACACCATACCAGGCATCATACTTCAGTGATGACACCGTACCAGGCATCAGGCCGCAGGGATGACATCGTACCAGGCATCATACTTCAGTGATGACATCGTACCAGGCATCAGGCCGCAGGGATGACATCGTACCAGGCATCATGCCGCAGCGATGACACCGTACCAGGCATCATACTTCAGTGATGACATTGTACCAGGCATCAGGCCGCAGTGATGACATCGTACCAGGCATCATGCCGCAGCGATGACATCGTACCAGGAACCATGCCGCAGGGATGACATCGTACCAGGCATCATGCCGCAGTGATGACATTGTACCAGGCACCATGCCGCAGGGATGACATCGTACCAGGCATCATACTGCAGTGATGACATCGTACCAGGCATCATACTGCAGTGATGACATCGTACCAGGCATTAGGCCGAAGGGATGAAATCGTACCAGGCATCATACTGCAGTGATGACATCGTACCAGGCATCATACTTCAGTGATGACATCGTACCAGGCACCATGCCGCAGGGATAACATCATGCCCCAATGATGACATCGTACCAGGCATGATGCCGCAGTGATGACATCGTACCACGCATCATACTGCAGTGATGACATCTTACCAGGCATCATACTGCAGTTATGACATCGTACCAGGCATCATACTTCAGTGATGACATCGTACCAGGCATTATGCCGCAGTGATGACATCATACCAGGCTCCATGCTGCAGGGATAACATCATGCCGCAGTGATGACATCGTACCAGGCATCATGCCGCAGCGATGTCATCGTACCAGGCACCATGCCGCAGGGATGACATCGTACTAGGCATCATGCCGCAGTGATGACACCGTACCAGGCATCATGAACTTGAACTTGATCGATTGTTGAGTATAAATTCTGATACCTCTCTATATAGCCCAGAGTAGCCCTTATTAGGAAGCTGCATGTAGTCTTAACAGGATCCGAGGCTGATGCACGGATCCCTAGTAATATCTACCTCCTATATATTATGACTTAAGGTATTTTTATCCTAGTCCTTTTCTGACATTCAGTCTAGATATATTTAGGCTATATAGTACTTACTTCCTGCTTTATTGCTGGGCATAAACTTTATTGCTTTGGATTATATCAGAGCAGCCTGTCTAGTAAGCTATGCAGACAAGATATAATCAGGCTGCATACCATTTACTTTTTGATTGATTGCTAGGCATTTATTTACTGCCTTGCAATATAATAGAGCAGCCTTATTTTGAAGCCATGTGTAGTTTGAGTAGGATCCTATGTGTCTCTATTTACTCTCTATTGTGTTGGATTATTTTCATCATTTTTTCCATAGTACAACTGCAGTAATTTCTGTCACTCCAATCTATTTTAACCGATGCTTTCTATGTTGTATATTTATTACATTAAATAAAATTTGCTACTCTCTTATAAACTGATCCCACAGTTTTTCTTAAATTCCCGTTTGCTTGTGATCATATACTATATATTATACTATTGGGCTAGCAAAATTTAGCAGGGAATGCTCTGTTCTTTGGTTTCTCATAATGGGGAACAGGCAGCATGGAAGGCAAATACGTTTGTTTACCTGCCATACCCCTGACACTGACTGTACGGCGCCCGCTTTGACCCATGCATTCTGCTCGTGGGTGGGAGCCTGGGTCTGGAAGACCTGCAGTAGTTCGAGGTCCACGGCCACTGGGACCGGTGCAGGGGATGTCTCCTTATTTGAAAGGGGGCTTCCTGCACTCACTGACTCTGAGTCTCCTGGGGTTCCCGCATTTGCGATAGCCAGTATCTTTGTCAGAGGTAATCGTGCTGCTTCCTTAGCTGCTTGGTCGGCCAAAGCATTTCCTACTGCAAGTGGAGTTTGTTCCCGAGTGTGTGCTGACACTTTGACTATGGCTGCCCTTCGGGGAAGGGTGAGTGCTGTGAGTAGCTGCTCTACCGCTTGCGCATTCCTTATAGGTTTGCCAGCAGAGGTCAAGAAATTACGGCTTCGCCAAATGGCGCCAAAGTCATGTGCAACACCATAAGCATATTGCGAGTCAGAAAATACATTAATTTCTTTACCTTTTCCCAGATTACACGCTGCAGCGAGTGCTTTAAGCTCTGCCTCTTGCGCAGAGCAGCTGGAGGGGAGTGGTTTTTGTATCACTGACTTACCATTGTGGACTACTGCATACCCGGTGATGAATCGTCCTTGTTCACTGTCCCAAGCTCTGGAACCATCTACAAAATACTCAGTTGAGGGGTTAGTGAGTGGTACATCAGTAATATTTGCCAAGCCCTTTATTTCAGCTTCCATCAATGCCTGACAATCATGTTCATGTGCCATATCAAACTGAGCTTCCTCATCTGCTAATTTGAAAAAACAGGGGCAAATCTTGGCTCATGGTCTCTCCCTCTTCCCCATCCTGATACTTTCCTCCCTTTTCTAAATCCACTGGTAGTAGTGTAGCTGGATTTAGAACATTACAGCGTTTGATAGTTATATGGGGAGGTGTAAGGAGTGAGACTTCATATTTTGTCAACCTTGATGCTGAGAGGTGACGGGTCTAAGCCTGTTGAAGTATTTCAGATACAGCATGAGGAACTTGAAGTGTGAGGGGACTTCCTAACACTATGTCCTCTGTCTTTTTAACAAGTTCTGAAGCAGCTGCCACAGCTCTAACACAAGTAGGGGAACCCATAATGACTGGATCAAGGGTTACAGAGTAATACCATAGAGGGCGCTGCCTACCACCATGTTCTTGGGTAAGGACACCAGACACATGTCCAGCCTGTTCGTGGCAGTACAAAGTAAAAAACTTGTCATAATTCGGTATACCTAGAGCTGGTGAGGTAGAAAGAGTGAGCTTGAGGGTGTGAAATGCATCAATAGCGTCAGAATTAATGGTGAAAGGCTCAGTTTTGAGGCATTGAAACAATGGGGCCATAATACTAGAGGCATTTCGTATCCAGAGACGGCAGTACTGGACTAGGCCCAAGAATGCTCGAAGGGACTTAGTAGATCTTGGAAGGGGTATTTTTTAGTATAGCCTCAGTCCTCCCTGGGCTGAGATGCTTAATGCCTGGAGACAGGCAATGCCCAAGGAAAGTGACTGTGGACTTGCACAATTGGAGTTTATGTTTTGAAGCTTTGCACCCATTTTCTGCTAAGAATATCAGCAGAGATTGAGATTCATTGTGGCATATCTGGTCAGTGGTGCAGCACAGGAGAAGGTCATCCACATATTGTAAGAGTATGGTGGATGAATCAAAGGGGCACCAGTTATCGAGTACAGTCTTTAGGGATGTGGAAAATAAGGAAAGGGAGTTAGCAGCTCCCTGAGGAAGGACTGCCCATGCATACTGGGCACCTCTGTGGGTGAAGGCAAAATAAGAGGTACACTCCGTGGACAAGAAGACAGAGAAAAAAGCACTGGCCAGATCAATCACTGTGAAACAGGTGGCTGTGGAGGGGACCTGATTCAGGAGAGTATGGGGGTTGGGTACAAGTGGAGTATCCACTATAGTTACTGCATTAACTGCCCTAAGATCATGTACCATACGATAGGCTACTGGCTGTCCAGGTGGGGTTTTCTTTTTGACTGGGTACAGGGGAGTGTTAAATGGGGAGGCTATAGGAATAACTAGACCTCCAGGAACTGTGGGAATTGTTAGGGATAGAAGACTATACAATGTGTCATCATCCAGTGGGGTGGTCATCTTGGGGCCATTTGGAGTGAATTCTATGCAGGCCCCAATTTTCTGCAACACATCTGTTCCCAACAAATTAAAAGGCACATCAGGGGAAACTAAAACCTGGGTTACAATTGAAATTGAATCATGCAAATTTAACCGGAGAGGATGAGTCATTTGTAATTTAGTAAGTCGTCCCTCTACCCCTTCACAAGCCACATAGTCGGGGGACAAAATGTCCTCTGGAACATGTTCTTTCATTAATACTGTACGGGCTGCTCCAGTGTCTACCATGAATGAAATAGTTTGTCCCTCCCCCAGGGACACGGGGACAGTGAGTGTGGGTCCCTGGGGGGTGACAACGGGGCAGAGGGAGACATCTGGATTGCCAGTTTCCTATGGAGGGGGCTGGGCAGTGGCTGTTGATTTTGCGGGACATTTGATGGATAGATGTCCTTTTTGCCGGCAAGACCAACATTCTACATTGCTGTAATCTCTATTTCCTCCTTGGTGATTACTTCCTCCTCTCCCCCCCATCTTCCCTTCCTGGGTTGCACAGGAGCCAAGTTAACCCTTTTCTTTTACATGCTTTCTAGTTCAGCACCTCGGGCTATTTCCTTTAAATCAACCCATTGCATATTGCACCACTCCCGGCGACTAGTGCATATTTAACAGTCTGAAAAGTAGGTTTAAGACCATTCATAAAACACTGCAACAATAATCTGCGATCCTTATCATCATTATGCTCATATCCAAAATCCAACCATGTTTGTTCTAATACAGAGGCATATTCTGAGACTGACTGAGCTTTATCCTGTAATACAGTTTGTAACAGGTCTTGTTTTTTATCCTGCTCTGCCCGTGCCCAGTTTTGCCTCCTTTTTATAAACACCCGACCCGACTCTGATGTATTTTTAATGGCTGGTTCCTGGCCTGGCAGCATCTGAGTAATTTCCATAAGTAAGGGGTCACTGCCTTTCTGCAGAATGACAGAAACTAGATCATCCCATGTGGCCTGATATGCCTCCTGAACACCCTGGAGGCGCATTCTAAATGTTAAGGTTTTTTTTCGGGGATCTGGGAGCTGTGTAGCAAGGGCAATAAGTTCACTGGGGGACCAAGGCCGATATGTTTCTATTGGCCATACTTGGGGGGATCTTGTACCTGAACATTATCAACCATCCTAGGAGGTTGAAACTGTACATGACTAGTGGTCCTCATAGGGAACAGAGGCACCCTGGGTGTTGTCCCTGGGTGTGAAGACCCACCGGACCTGCAACAATTAACCCCAGGGGGATTCTGATGACCACAATGTCTGCAAGTCCATGCCATTGACCCAGCATAAGGCGGGGTGCTGAAGGGGGTGCAGAATTTACATCAGGTACAGAGACTACAGGGGTTTGAGAGTTTTTCAAACTATCATAGATTACATAGACAGTTCCATGCCTGGTTTCCTCTGATTTATGTTCACTCATTGAGAGACATTTTGCTACTTCTAACCACATCCTAGCCTGCTCTAGTTTGTTTTTATCTTTCAACCATCCTTCCCAATTGCAGATATATTTCTCCCATTCCTTCTCCTCTAAATTTACCCACTTTCCCATACCAAATTTCCTCAATATTATTTCACATCCCTCTACTGCTTCTTTCCCATTCAGTCTCTCCACTATCTCACATGCTGGAACTGGGGCCACGCCCTTTAGGTTAGTCAATTCCTTACTGTTGCCAGTCCCCATGACTGCAACCACTGTGCCAGAGTTACCGCAAAACTCTCTTCAGCACACCTAGAGCCTCTCAGACTCTAAATTTGATCCCGTCCCAGTCTCCTCTGATCCTCGAAAGACGGATCTGATCCTGTCCCAGTCTCCTCTGAGCCTCGGAAGACAGATCTTTAAGGAAGTACTAACACAGATTTTCCAGCCCTGTGAGCTAGGGAGATTCTTACACACAACCAAAAAAATAACAATACCAAGCCTACTGCTCCACCTACTATTGCAATTATTTCTGCATGATCATATAACATTTCCTAGTTCAAAGGTTTTCCTTCTACACCTTGTAAAGGCACTGCGTGACAATTATATCTGCAATAAGTGTTACTTTTTATACTATGTTTCCGAGTCTGGGTATACAGGCTAAGCAAGAACTTCAGCTACTATGATTTTCCCTCTCTTGAGCTTACACAAAACGGAACACAGACACTGTGGACAACGATTCTGATTCATCAAAAACGACTTAACAATACATCAATCATTCAATGCACACTGCACAATCGCTGATATTAATCCCCATGCTGTATTCGGGCTAAAAACTGCATTCAGTTACCCCTTTCTTGAGGGTGCCATTATCAATTTACAGGTGAATTCAATACCCTCAGAGTACTACCTTACAGTGAAGGATTCCTCTGTTATAGGCAATCACACTTCCCTGATCCTCTTACGGACTGATTTTCCTCTCCACCACATGTGAAGGAACACACCTAACCGGATCCCTTATCAAGCAGAGACCGTAGTCCCTTATTGGTCAATAAAAAATCATTCAGTCCCATATTCAAGGATCCTCATAGTCTACAATATCATACCAGACATTTATGACGTACACAAAACAAACAACATAAAACAATCCTCCGACTCCTGAAATATACAGAAGAACTGCGGAGGTGTCTAATCCCGACATGCTGGGCAAGGTTGGTTACTCGTCACTTCATTCAATTCTTATTCAACCGTCATTCAATCGTCAATCGTACATCTAAAAACCACATTGAAACATATAAGACAACAAATTCAATCACTGGCAAGGGTTCAAAAATGATTGTCTTGTTAGGACCACCAATTACCCATCCTGGAGCCCTCTAGGTAGTACTGAATTAGTAATAATTAGTGTTGAGCATTCCGATACTGAAATATCGGGTATCGGCCGATATTCGCGGTATCGGAATTCCGATAGTTAATTCCGATACTTTTGCAATATCGTATACCGGAATCGGAAGTTCCCATAATGCAATGAGCCATTTTCATTTTATTCAGCCAATGAGGATCCTAAGAAGTGTGGGCACATCCTGTTAGGCATGTAGGCATCTTAACTAATGGCATGGCTGTGATTGGCTGCTGAAATGATGTCATGATGCACTATAAAAGCCGCCGCCGTCATTTTGAGCTCACTCTGCTGTGAATTCAGTTAGGGATAGGACGCTGTTGTTCTGAGGGACAGTTTTAGCTACCTATTTGGTCTATTCTGCTTTACCCAAGCTACTTTATAAATCGCTGTGCCTTGCAGCGCTAGTGCACAGTTCTCTGTGCTGTTCACCGCTGTCTGCAAGGTCTGTGTGTGTGAGTGCATCTTACCCTGTAGTGTGTGCTTCAGCCACGTCTGGTTGTAGTGCACTCAGTGTGTGTCACTGCCTCATACATTGTCCTTTTTTGCCAATTCATAATTTTTCCTGATATCTCCTATTAGTGTGGTGGTTCCATCCGTATTCAGCTAAATTGGTTCCAAACACACTATATAGGAGTAGATAGAGAATTTTTTTTGGTCTTGCAGCGCTAGTGCACAGTGCTCTGCATCTGTACTGTTCACCGCTGTCTGCAAGGTCTGGTGTGTGAGTGCAGCTCACCCTGTAGTGTGTGCTTCAACCACGTCTGGTTGTAGTGCACTCAGTGTGTGTCACTGCCTCATACATTGTCCTTTTTGCCAATTCATAATTTTTCCTGATTTCTCCTATTAGTGTGATGGTTCCATCCGTATTCAGCTAAATTGGTTCCAAACACACTATATAGGAGTAGTTAGAGGAGCCTTTCTGCAGCATTGGGCCCTGCAGCCCCAGCCAGATTAGTATTAGCCTATTTTTTGCAGCCTCATCTATTGCATTGTAGGTTACCTTCCTACATTGTAATAGCTACAAAAAGTTTGTGATACTATCGTTATTACATCTTTAGGCACATCCAGTGTCTTTTTGTGACAAAAAAAACCTAAATAAAGTTCACCAAACACTCAACTTTACAGTTGTGTAGGCCACATTAGCTCATATTAAAGTCTAGTCCACACTTTATAAAATTAGTGTTTCTTATACCTGTTAGCAGTTGTTCAGGAATAAGCACACTAAGCCCTTAGTACTTTTCTGCCTATCTTTATCAGTCTACCAAGATGAAGAAGGCAGGGAGTAAGGCATGTGGGCGTGGGCGTGGGCGTGGAGTTTCTGCAGGGAGAGGACGTGAGGATTCTGTGCCTGCAGGGAGAGGACGTGGGGATTCTGTGCCTGCTGCGGGCACCAGTGACTCAGCATCCCCCAGTTTTACCAGGGAACAGTCCTTTATGCGCAGCTTTGTAGGAGCTAGCCGTACCCCACTGCTGCGCGAGGACCAAATTGAAGCCGTTGTCGGATGGATGGCAGCTAACGCATCGACTTCAATTAGTTCCAGATCCTCTCAGGTCCTGAGCACTGAAGAGCACCCATCTGTCTCTTCACCACCTGCCAAATTGCCCAGGCAGTCAGAGAGCCCTGGACAAGAGCCATCTCTACTTCTGTTCTCTGAATCTCTTGGCTTGGAAAGAGGGGGCCAGCCAAGCAGAATTCGAGAATTTGAAGAAGAGGTAGTATGCAGTGATGTGCAACCGTTTTGTCTCTCTGAATCTGAAGAGGTGGGTGGGCCAGTGCCTATGGTCAGCAGCACACCTCAGTACGCATCTGATGATGAGACTCAGGTGCCACTTTCTGGTGCGTACTGTGCTGTCGAGACTACCCAGGAGAAGCAGTTGTTTGAAGAGGGTGGTGTAGATGATGAGGTCCTTGACCCATCATGGCGTGAGGGACAGGAAGGTGGTGGGAGCAGCTCTGAGGAAGAGATTCCCCGAACAGCCCAAAAAGGAGGGAGAGGGAGGGGGCAGACTTGGTTGCCTGTAGCCTCCACTTCGGCACCCATTAGGAGCATGGCTCTTCCAAAATCCAAAGCGGGCGCTCCCAAGACTTGCAGTGCCTGGTCCTTTTTTGACACAGTTGCAGATGACATTTGCTTTGTCAAATGCAAGCTGTGTAATCAGAAGGGGAAAAGAGGGAAAAGTGTCAGCAACCTCAATACCACAAATATGTGGAAACATGTGAGGACCAAGCACGTGGTGGAGTTACAAAAACACACTGAAGACCTAGGCCAACCTACAGCGCCACCTACCACCTCTTCAGCTCGTGTTGTAGCCTCTTCCTCCAGCTCACACACAGCTGGTTCGGCTTCCTCACAGGATCGCCATGGAAGAATCTCTGGCACTGTTGTACAGAGACACAGTGTAATTCCACCCACAGCACTACTTTCCCAGTCATCCTCACACTCCCAGGCCAGTCTACAGCCATCGTTAGCACAGGCATGGGAGAAAAGGCGCCCATACTCGGCAAACCACCCCCGAGCACAGGCTCTGAATGCTGGCATTGCTAAACTACTGGCCCTTGAAATGCTATCATTCAGGCTGGTGGAGACTGACACATTCCGTAACTTTATGGCATTGGCAGTCCCACAATACAACGTGCCCAGCCGATTTTATTTCAGCAGGCAAGCCGTCCCTGCCCTGCAACATCATGTGGAGGGAAAAATTAAACATGCGCTACAAAACGCCGTCAGTAGCAAGGTCCACCTGACCACCGATGCGTGGACCAGTAAGCATGGACAGGGACGATACCTTTCCCTCACTGCCCATTGGGTAAATGTTGTGGAGCCGGGTACAGATCTTGAGAGTGGCGATGTACGTGTTCTGCCAACTCCAAGGATTGCAGGAATCCAGTCTGTACACATTGACTCCTCATACTCCAGTTCCTCTGAATCAGCGCTGCAGGAGCCGTCACGGTCTACCTCCACATCGACCCGTGAACGGTTGGTTACCTGTTATGGTGACCAATATGAGCACAGCCGTGGCCAAACGTCAACAGGCCGTATTAAAATTAATTTCTTTGGGGAATCGAAGCCACACAGCGCAGGAGCTCTGGAATGCCATCAAGCAGCAGAGCGACGTGTGGTTTGTGCCAGCGAATCTCCAGCCAGGCATGGTAGTGTGTGACAATGGCCGAAATCTGGTGGCAGCTCTGGGCCTAGGCAACCTCACTCACATCCCATGTCTGGCACATGTGCTCAACTTGGTCGTGCAGAGTTTTTTGAGGGACTATCCGGATCTTGATGCACTGCTTCACAAGGTCCGCATAGAGTGCGCTCACTTGCGGCGTTCCAGCAATGCAAGATCACGCATTGCAGCTCTGCAGCGCCGATTACGTCTTCCGGAACATCGCATCATATGTGACCTACCCACCAGGTGGAATTCAACGTTACATATGTTGGAGAGGTTGTGTGAGCAGCAGGCAGCAGTAATGGAGTACCAGCTGCAGCAGGCGCAAACAAGTCGCAGTGCGCGCCGTTCACACTTCACCACCACTGAGTGGGCCTCTATGAAGGACATTTGCCACGTTTTGCGTGCCTTCGATTATTCCACGCGGATGGCGAGTGCACATGATGCACTAGTCAGCATGACTATCCCCCTTATCTGCCTGCTTGAAAAAACACTGCAAGCACTAAGGGACGAGGTTTTGGAAGAGGTGGAGGATGAGGAGTCACAAATGCCATCTGCTTCTCTACAGTCTGCGCAATGTGGTTCCTCACAAAGGCCTAGGCAGGGGACACTTTGTGAGGAGGATGAGGAGGAGTCAATGGATGAGGAAGACATCTGTCCAGAGGAGGGAGGTACACAATGCTCTAGTAGTCAGTATCTAGAGCGAGGGTGGGGTGATGCAGAGCAGGCAGAGATCATGCCGCAAGCAGGGGACAGCGTTTCATGGCCAGTTGGCAGTCTGCAGCACATGGTTGATTTCATGCTGCAGTGCCTGAGAAACGACCGCCGCATCGCCCACATTCTCAACACGGCTGATTATTGGGTGTCCACCCTCCTAGATCCTCGCTACCGGGACAACTTACAAAGCCTCATAACACCGTTGAACCGGGAGCGTAAAATGCGGGAGTACCAAGACGCACTGGTGCATTCCATCATGTTCTCCATTCCAACTAAGAGCAGTGCTGCTAGTGCTTTACAAAGCAGCTCAGTGCGTCGAGGCAGTGGAGGAAGCTCTGCACAAAGAGGGAGCAGAAGCAGCGCCTCAGCACAAGGCAAGACCAGTATGGCCCAAATGTGGCAAAGTTTTGTGTCCCCGCCGCCACAAATGTCTACACCATCACAGACGGCTCCAGTCAGCAGGAGGCAACGTTTCCGTCAGATGGTGACAGACTACATGTCTTGCCCTCTTAGTGTACTCCCAGACGGCTCTTCTCCCTTCAAGTTTTGGGTCTGTAAGCTGGATACATGGCCAGAGCTTAGTCAGTATGCATTGGAGGTGCTAGCTTGCCCTGCTGCTAGTGTATTATCGGAACGCGTCTTTAGTGCCGCAGGTGGTGTACTAACAGACCGTCGCATGCGACTATCCTCCGATAACGTTGACTGGCTTACTTTTCTCAAAATGAACAAGGCCTGGATCTCTCATGAATTTGCCAGTCCTCTTCCAGAATAAATAATTGGTTGGCAACAGTATCCAGGTCTCCTGTTGTGTTCATGTTTCTACCACCTGAACTGTAATCCCTGAGCTCCAACACCGCCAGTTGGCGCTCGGAAGTGCCGTCTGCACAGTCAACACTTGCTGCCGTGTTATTGGGGTTCAGTAACGTCAGCTGTTCCCCTGCTGTGCGGACGGCAATTTCTCCTGCTCTGTCCACATTCTCACTACTACAGATTTTAAAGTTGCTCCAATTACACCTCTGGCTCCTCTGTTTTCAGTATTATCCCTGAGCTCCAACACCGCCAGTTGGCGCTCGGAAGTGCCGTCTGCACAGTCAACACGTGCTGCCGTGTTATTGGGGTTCAGTAACATCAGCTGATCCCCAGCTGTGTGTCCGGCAAATTCTCCTGCTTTGTCCACATCCACTGTACAACGGATTTAAAACCTCCTCCAAATACACCTCTGGCTCCTCTGTTTTTAGTATTTACCCTGGGCTCCAATACCGCTAGTTGCTGCTCAGAAGTGCCGTCTGCACAGTCAACGCTTGCTCCAGTGTTATTGGGGTTCAGTAACGTCAGCTGATCCCGAGCTGTGTGTCCAGCAAATTCTCCTGCTTTGTCCACATCCACTGTACTACGGATTTAAAACCTCCTCCAAATACACCTCTGGCTCCTCTGTTTTTAGTATTTACCCTGGGCTCCAATACCGCTAGTTGCTGCTCAGAAGTGCCGTCTGCACAGTCAACGCTTGCTCCAGTGTTATTGGGGTTCAGTAACGTCAGCTGATCCCCAGCTGTGTGTCCGGCAAATTCTCCTGCTTTGTCCACATCCACTGTACTACGGATTTAAAACCTCCTCCAAATACACCTCTGGCTCCTCTGTTTTTAGTATTTACCCTGGGCTCCAATACCGCTAGTTGCTGCTCAGAAGTGCCGTCTGCTCAGTCAACGCTTGCTCCAGTGTTATTGGGGTTCAGTAACGTCAGCTGATCCCCAGCTGTGTGTCCGGCAAATTCTCCTGCTTTGTCCACATCCACTGTACTATGGATTTAAAACTTGCTCCAATTACACCTCTGGCTCCACTCTGTTTTTAGTATGCACCCTGGGTTCCAGTACCGTCAGCTGATTCTCGGCAGTGCCTTTGGATTAGGTGCCTCCTTCTCGGTATCCAAGTTCCACCAACGTCTGCTGGTCCTTGGTAGTGCTTTCTGGCACAGGTACCTCCTGCTTAGTAACCGAGTTCCAGTACCGTCAGCTGGTCTTCGGCAGTTCCATTGGCTCTTGTACCTTCTGCTACCCATCCGGGTTCCAGTACCGTCAGCTGGTCCTCGGTAGTTCCATTTGCTCTTGTACCTTCTACTACCCATCCGGGTTCCAGTACCGTCAGCTGGTTCTCGGCAGTGACTTTGGCACGGGTACTCCCTCCTGCCCAGCCTGGTTCCAGCACGCCAGCTGTTTCCGGGTAGTGTCAATGTCACTTTGCCTCCAATGCGTTGTCCTGTCGTGTTGCGGTCGGGTTAGCCGACTCTATGGTGCCTGCAGTTTAGGTGACTCCTATGTGGGCTGCGGGATCTGGCAATGAAGGCTGGTTCCATAGTGCCAATAGGACAAGCACCCCCTGTAGGACTGTGGGTTTTGATAACTGCGGCCGGCTCGCGGCCTTGAACTTTTTTTTACATGGGTACCTTCTGCTACCCATCCGGGTTCCAGTACCGTCAGCTGGTTCTCGGCAGTGCCTTTGGATTAGGTGCCTCCTTCTCGGTATCCAAGTTCCACCAACGTCTGCTGGTCCTTGGTAGTGCTTTCTGGCACAGGTGCCTCCTGCTTAGTAACCGAGTTCCAGTACCGTCAGCTGGTCTTCGGCAGTTCCATTGGCTCTTGTACCTTCTGCTACCCATCCGGGTACCAGTACCGTCAGCTGGTCCTCGGTAGTTCCATTTGCTCTTGTACCTTCTACTACCCATCCGGGTTCCAGTACCGTCAGCTGGTTCTCGGCAGTGACTTTGGCACGGGTACTCCCTCCTGCCCAGCCTGGTTCCAGCACGCCAGCTGTTTCCGGGTAGTGTCAACGTCACTTTGCCTCCAATGCGTTGTCCTGTCATGTTGCGGTCGGGTTAGCCGACTCTATGGTGCCTGCAGTTTAGGTGACTCCTATGTGGGCTGCGGGATCTGGCAATGAAGGCTGGTTCCATAGTGCCAATAGGACAAGCACCCCCTGTACGACTGTGGGTTTTGGTAACTGCGGCCGGCTCGCGGCCTTGAACTTTTTTTTACATGGGTACCTTCTGCTACCCATCCGGGTTCCAGTACCGTCAGCTGGTTCTCGGCAGTGCCTTTGGATTAGGTGCCTCCTTCTCGGTATCCAAGTTCCACCAACGTCTGCTGGTCCTTGGTAGTGCTTTCTGGCACAGGTACCTCCTGCTTAGTAACCGAGTTCCAGTACCGTCAGCTGGTCTTCGGCAGTTCCATTGGCTCTTGTACCTTCTGCTACCCATCCGGGTTCCAGTACCGTCAGCTGGTCATCGGTAGTTCCTCAGCTTTCTTGTACCTTCTGCTACATTTCCAAGTTCAAGCTTTTTGAAATGGTTCTTGGTAATCACTCTAGATCTCCCTGATGAGGACCCTGAAGACGAGGACCCTGAAGACCAACCCTAAGAAGACGAGGACCCCGAAGACGACGACCCTGAAGACGAGGACCCTGAAGACCACCCCGAAGAAGACGAGGACCCTGAAGACCACCCCGAAGAAGACGAGGACCCCGAAGACGAGGACCCAGAAGACCACCCCGAAGAAGACGAGGACCCCGAAGACGACGACCCTGAAGACCACCCCAAAGAAGACCAAGAAGATGACCCTGAAGAAGTTGACCAAGAGGACAAAGAAGAGAAGACAAGCACCAAGATACAGAAGAACAAGAGACAGAAAACCAAGAAGCAGAAATACAAGAAGCTGCAGAACAAAAAGCGGAAGAACATTAAGCATAAGACTAAAAATCAGAGCAAAAGATAATATCTAAATTATAAGCAGAAGATGACTAAGCAGTGTATGGGGGTGAGTCCGTTCCTCCTCGTGGTGCCCCTGGAAAAGACCTGCTGCTGCAGGCCAAACTGAACGCGGACAAATCCTGTTGTAAATCTTTTGTGACGGGCAGAACGAAAGGTGTAATGTCCAACCTTTTATAGATAACAACTACAGGAATGCCTGCCACAAATAAGAATATGATGAAGAAGAAGAAGATGAAGAAGATGAAGAAGTAGAATATGAAGAATGTAAAAAAAAAGAATAATACGAAGAAGGTGAAGAAGAAGAAGATGAAGAAGGTGAAGTAGAAGTGGATGAAAAAGATGCTGAGGATGATGAAGGAGAAAGTGTGGGAGAAGTAAAAAAGAAGGTGAAGAGCATGGAAGTAGTGAAACATAAATATCTGACAAAATATAAAAATACTTAACATAGTCAATATTTCCGTAACTCAGAACGTCTTAAAAAAAAATATTAATTCCTGCTATTCCATTTGATTGGGCTAAACCTCTATGCCTTTATTGTCTCCCCCACCTCCCCCAATACATTCTACATTATTCTTAGTTGTTTTCCTTCATGTAGAATTAACCTACAAGGAAAGAAAGGGTTTATTTTCATTCCGATATTTCTGTCCCATTGACTTGCATTGGTTTCCGGTATCGGAATCGGCGATATCCGATACTTTTTCGGTATCGGTCCGATCCAATCCGATCCGATATTTCCCGATATCGGAAGGTATCGCTCAACACTAGTAATAATACAAGGGATTACTTACCGCAGATTTTATTCAGTAATTCCCAGAGAGATCCTTGTTGACGGGTCCAGAGGAGGTCCGGTTATGACAATCCCAGGTTTCAGGCACCATGTACTGTTACGGAAACCCTCTTTGTTTTAAGGAGAACTTTGGAATAGACAGCAAAGGGTCTTTACATTGCCAGTGAGATTAAAATTAAGATATTTCATCGATGAAGGAAGAGAGGCAGAATACATGTGACATGCATTGTCAGCAGGGAGAGTCTTCTGGTGTGGCAACAAAGACTCACCATATTTATTAGCTAGACAGGAAAGAACTTCATTGTTACATACAACTGAACAGAAAACCGAAATAGACTTATAAGTAACAAACACAGTTCCCTTGGCCCAGCGTAAACCTTCTTGTCAAGGACTTCACAGGAAACAAGTATCTTAGTCAGACATTCCACAATGTAAAATCAGAAAACACTCAAGCAGACTTCAGACGTAGCAAAAATATAATTTTTTTTTTTCTAAATTAATAATGATATCTAGATATAAAAAAATTAACCATAACAACATCGTACCAGGCATCATGCTGCAGTGTTGACACCGTACCAGACATCATGTCGCAGGGATGACATCGTACCAGGCATCATGCCGCAGGAATACCAGGCATTATGCCGCAGGAATGACATCATACCAAGCACCATGCCGCAGCGATGACATCGTACCAGGCACCATGCCGCAGGGATGGCATCGTACCAGGCATCATGCCGCAGTGATGACATCGTACCAGGCATCATGTCGCAGTGATGATATCGTACCAGGCATCAAGCCGCAGGGATGACATTGTACCAGGCATCATGTCGCAGTGATGACATCGTACCAGGCATCATACTGTAGGGATGACATTGTACCAGGCATCATGCCGCAGTGATGACATCGTACCAGGCATCATGCCGCAGTGATGACATCGTACCAGGCATCATACCGCAGTGATGACATCATACCAGGCATCATGTCGCAGCGATGACATCGTACCAGGCATCATGCCGCAGTGATGACATCATACCAGGCATCATGTCGCAGGGATGACATCGTACCAGGCATCATGCCGCAGGGATGACATCGTACCAGGCATCATGCCGCAGGGATGACATCGTACAAGGGATCATGCCGCAGGGATGACATTGTACCAGGCATTACAGACATCTTCTTAGAGGCTGTCTCTAGCACCCAGCGGCTACCTCCCTCTGGCTAATTAACACCCTGCCTAGCTGTATAAATACCTGCTATGTTTCAGAGGGAGGTGCCGGCGATATTCATTACTATTTGTGAAAGCTTTTGCAAGAGCAGTACTTCGTCCTCTCTGGAGCTTGAGGACATGTGTGCATTTGTCTGGAGTTCATCTAAAGCTAAGCAATTTCCCCCTGTTGTCTATAGTGTTTAGTGGAGATCGACTAGTGCTCATCTCCTCCCTTCCCTAGCCTTAGCCATACGCCAGGGAAAGACAGGGCGAGGTACGCATGCGGCGATTGGTGACGAGACAATGCAGGGACATTAGGGGAGACCGGGTGACGCTAGATCAAACTAGAAGGTCTCCACTTTCCCCCTTTCCCTAGAGTCTGGACTCCCTTTCCCTCTTCCTTTTGTGTTGCACTAAGTCTTTCCCACACCTTGCGTAACATTATCGCCAGCCGAGCACATTTTGAAAAGAAAAAAAAAAAAAAAAGGTTTTTTTTGTCCGCTTTGTGTGTTTTTGGACGTGGACTTTTTTTCCCCTTTCTCCCTTGGTATGGGTACTGTTGTAGAGCTCGCAGAGCAGTTCCGCTGTCTGTCCCTGGAGGTGAATGACCTCCGCTGTGAGGTTCAGCAGCAACATCAGCGGCTACTGGTCGCTAATGTTGTGGTCTCTGCAGGTAGGCCTGCCCAGCCTGAACCCAAGGTTGCCCTCCCCGACAGGTTTTCAGGAGGTAGGGACAAATTTTTCTTTTCAAGGAGGCCTGCAAACTGTATTTTAAACTTTGTCCTTACTCCTCCGGAAATGAGGAGCAACGGGTTGGTATTGTGATCTCTCCACTGCAGGGAGATCCTCAATCGTGGACGTTTTCTTTACCGCAGGACTCCGTTTGTCTCGAGTCTGTGGAGTGGTTTTTCGGGGCTCTGGTCCTCATCTGTGATGACCCTGACCAAGTCGCCTTGGCTGAGTCTAGGCTACGTCGCCTTCAGCAGGGAAATCGGTCAGTGGAGACGTACAGTTCGGAATTCCGTAGATGGGCAACGGATTGCAAATGGAATGACTCAGCCCTTATAAGGCAATTTTGTGAGGGGCGTACTGAAAGGTTGAAAGATGCCTTGGCAGTATATGAAACCCTTCAGTCCGTGGAGGCTGCCATGTCATCAGCCATACGTCTTGATAGACACCTTCGGGATAGACGAGTGAGACCACCTTCTCCGGGGCCTTCTTGTCATGGTTGTGTACCTCTGCCGGGGCAGCGGTCTGGGGTTGAGCCAGTACTGGGGGAGGTGGAGGAATCCATGCAGTTAGGGGGTGTCTCTACATCATACATCTCCCCGGAGATACGCAGGAAAAAAGGCGTATGTTTTTTTTGTTGGAAAAATGGACATTTTGTTGGGACCTAAATTCCTAAACAAAAGGAGTCTCGATTAACTCTTTGTAGTTTGGAGTTGGATATGTTATGATCTGCAACAAGTACTAAGGAAAGATAGGGGAAAGCTGTCCCTACAGTAAGACTAGCTGAATCCCTACGATGAAGCGGGCTGCCTGTTTCTAGCGAACAGACCCACTTAAGTCCTTGGCTAGTCTGCACGAAGACCTATAGCATAAGGGGAGGGGTCCCTAAAAGAACTAAGGACTGGACAAAAATGGGACACCTCCTAAACAGAGAAGTTGTTGCAGAACACAAAAAGACAAACTGACAAAAAGGTACTAGAGGTCCCAGAAGGACCAAGCGAACTGACAGAGAAAGGCACAGAAGCACCTGGCTAGAGAAACAGTTAAACACTGAAGTCCAGCACAGCCAAAAGGGCGGAGCTGGAATATAAAAGCAGATGGTCACGTGATCGCAAAACACAAGATGGAAAAAAACAAACAGGAGGGTTCTAACAGTACCCCCTCTTTTATGAGGATCCTCCGGATCCTCCAGGCCCAAGCCTATCCGGAAACCTCTTGTGGAAAGCTTTAACAAGCCTAGGAGCAGAGACATCATCCATCCTTACCCAGGAGTTGTCTTCGGGACCGAAACCCGCTTCCAGGAGACAAGATACTGTAATCTCCCTCTATGCCATCTAGAATTCAAGATACGAGAAATTTCATATTCGCCGTCTTCCACCACAGGAGGAACTGTGACAGCGGCATCCCTATCTGACACATCAGCCTTTTTCAACAAGGAAACATGAAACACAGGATTAATCTTCCAGGAAGTAGGGACATCCAACCTAACAGCAGACGGGTTAACAACCTGAAGCACTTTAAATGGACCCACAAACTTAGGACCCAGTTTTTAGAGGGAATCCTCAACCGCAGGTTCTTTGAGAACAACCAAACCATGTCACCCACAGTAAACAAAACCTCCTTACGTTTCCTGCCAAAATACTTCTTGGACTCCTTGTTAGCCTCTTGAAGGTTACAACGTACAGTACAGACCAAAAGTTTGGACACACCTTCTCATTTAATGATTTTTCTGTATTTTCATGACTATGAAAATTATACATTCACACTGAAGGCATCAAAACTATGAATTAACATACGTGGAATTATATACTTAACCAAAAAGTGTGAAACAACTGAAAATATGTCTTATATTCTAGGTTCTTCAAAGTAGCCACCTTTTGCTTTGATGACTGCTTTGCACACTCTTGGCATTCTCTTGATGAGCTTCAAGAGGTAGTCAGCGGAAATGGTCTTCCAACAATCTTGAAGGAGTTCCCAGAGATGCTTAGCACTTGTCGGCCCTTTTGCCTTCACTCTGCGGTCCTGCTCACCCCAAACCATCTCGATTGGGTTCAGGTCTGGTGACTGTGGAGGCCAGGTCATCTGGCGTAGCACCCCATCACTCTCCTTCTTGGTCAAATAGCCCTTACACAGACTGGAGGTGTGTTTGGGGTCATTGTCCTGTTTGAAAAATAAATGATGGTCCAACTAAACGCAAACCGGATGGAATAGCATGCTGCTGCAAGATGCTGTGGTAGCCATGCTGGTTCAGTGTGCCTTCAATTTTGAATAAATCCCCAACAGTGTCACCAGCAAAGCACCCCCACACCATCACACCTCCTCCTCCATGCTTCACGGTGGGAACCAGGCATGTAGAGTCCATCCGTTCACCTTTTCTGCGTCGCGCAAAGACATGGTGGTTGGAACCAAAGATCTCAAATATGGATTCATCAGACCAAAGCCCAGATTTCCACTCATCTAATGTCCATTCCTTGTGTTCTTTAGCCCAAACAAGTCTCTTCTGCTTGTTGCCTGTCCTTAGCAGTGGTTTCCTAGCAGCTATTTTACCATGAAGGCCTGCTGCACAAAGTCTCCTCTTAACAGTTGTTGAAGAGATGTGTCTGCTGCTAGAACTCTGTGTGGCATTGGCCTCGTCTTTAATCTGAGCTGCTGTTAACCTGCGATTTCTGAGGCTGGTGACTCGGATAAACTTATCCTCAGAAGCAGAGGTGACTCTTGGTCTTCCTTTCCTGGGGCGGTCCTCATGTGAGCCAGTTTCTTTGTAGCGCTTGATGGTTTTTGCAACTGCACTTGGGGACACTTTCAAAGTTTTCCCAATTTTTCACACTGACTGACCTTTATTTCTTAAAGTAATGATGGCCACTCGTTTTTCTTTACTTAACTGCTTTTTTCTTGCCATAATACAAATTCTAACAGTCTATTCAGTAGGACTATCAGCTGTGTATCCACCAGACTTCTGCACAACACAACTGATGGTCCCAACCCTATTTATAAGGCAAGAAATCCCACTTGTTAAACCTGACAGGGCACACCTGTGAAGTGAAAACCATTTCCGGTGACTACCTCTTGAAGCTCATTAAGAGAATGCCAAGAGTGTGCAAAGCAGTCATCAAAGCAAAAGGTGGCTACTTTGAAGAACCTATAATATAAGACATATTTTCAGTTGTTTCACACTTTTTTGTTAAGTATATAATTCCACATGTGTTAATTCATAGCTTTGATGCCTTCAGTTTGAATGTACAATTTTCATAGTCATGAAAATACAGAAAAATCTTTAAATGAGAAGGTGTGTCCAAACTTTTGGTCTGTACTGTACATTAGTCCAAACTCTCTCCAAATCACCAGAAAAACTCTCCTCCTTCGGCACCGCCGACCCCAATTTGGAGAACGAACCAAAAGAAGGATGTCTCACAGTACAACAGAAAAAAGGAGAACACCCAGCAGAGGAGGATGTATGATTGTTAAGAGCAAATTCCGCGAGAGGCAGAAACTCAGACCACACCTCTTGATTGTCCGCTACAAAACAACGCAAAACCTGTTCTACATCCTGGTTCTTTCTTTCCGTCTGTCCATTAGACTCAGGATGATACCCAGACGAAAATGACAAATGGACTCCCAACCTGTCACAAAAAGCATGCCAAACGTGAGCCACAAACTGAGGTCCTCTATCAGAAACAATATCCGTGGGAATGCCATGAAGCTTGACAATCTCCTTAACAAACGCCTTAGCGAGTGTCTTGGCGCAGGGCAACTTAATGAATGGAACCAAATGACACATCTTACTAAAACGGTCCACGACCACCCAGATGACAGTAAAACCCTCGGACACAGGAAGATCAGTAATAAAATCCATTGTGAGATGCGTCCAAGGTGCACTAGGAACCTCCAGAGGGCAAAGCTACCCCGCAGCAGGAGTATGTGAAGCCTTTGACCTAGCACACACAGTACATTGACGCACCCACTTGATGACTTCTTTCTGCCATCCAGGCCACCAAAAACTGCGACTGATAAGTCTCTTAGTCTCAGAAATTCCTGGATGACCTGCCAACCGAGACTCATGACACTCCACAAGCAAATCTCTCCTAAAGGTTCTAGGCATGAACAACCTCCCATGGGGAGTGTTAGATGGGGCATCATCTTGAACTTTCAGAATCCCATCCTTCAAAACGGAGTCCAATGCCGCCACCACAACTCCTTCCTGTAAAATGCTCTCCTCCTCCTCGGCACCAACCGTAGGAGAGAAACTGCGAGATAAAGCATTGTCTTTAACATTCTTAGTACCAGGGATATAGGTAACAGAAAAATGAAACCGAGAAAAAAAAGTGGCCACCTAGCTTGACGAGCATTCAAGCGCTTGGCAGCATCCAGATAGATCAAATTCTTATGATCTGTGAAAACCTGAATAGGAAATCTAGCGCCCTTCCATTCCGCAAATGTTCAAACGCGAGTTTAATAGCCAGCAACTCCCGATTTCCAACATCATAATTGAGTTCGGTTTCCGAATTTTTTTTCGAAAAGAAGGCACAAGGATGTACTCCATCCCTGTTCTCCTGAGACAAAACTGCTCCGACCCCCACCGATGAAGCATCGACCTCGACCAAAAAAGGCTTGGTCTCATCAGGCTGCATAAGGATAGGGGCAGAGCTGAACCTCTCTTTGAGATACTTAAACGCTTCAATGGCCTCAGTAGTCCACTGGACCGTTTTCGCACCTTTCCTGGTGAGATCGGTTAGAGGTTTAACAATTACAGAAAAATTCTTAATGAATCTCCTGTAATAATTGGCAAAACCCCAAAATCTCTGTATAGATTTGAAACCAATAGGCCTAGGCCATTCCTGCACAGCCTGAACCTTCACAGGGTCCATCTCAAAGCCCTCGCTGGAGACAATGTAGCCCAAAAAACTAATTTTCTGCACAGCGAACTCACATTTCTCCAGCTTAGCAAAGAATGAATTATCACTCAATAACTACAAAACTTCACGTACATTCTGCCAATGGTACTCTAGATCAGGTGAATAAATCAAAATGTCATCCAAATACACAACCACATTCTTACCAATCAAAGGTCTCAGGATGTCATTAATAAGGTTCTGAAAAAATGCAGGTGCATTGGTAAGACCAAAAGGCATCACCAGATTCTCAAAATGACTTACCGGAGTGTTAAAAGCAGTTTTCCATTCATCACCCTCCTTCACTCGTAACAAATTGTATGCCCCCCGGAGATCAATTTTAGAGAACCACTTGGCCCCCACTAACTGGTTAAACAAGTCAGGAATTAACGGCAATGGGTAGGAATTGTATACGGTAATCTTATTCATTTCACGAAAATCCAGACATGGACGTAAACCCCCGACCTTTTTTTTAACAAAGAAAAATCCAACTGCCACAGGCGACTTAGAAGGTCTAATGTGACCAGCAGCCTGGCTAGTCGGTATGTATTCCTCCAAGGCCTTTCTTTCAGGGATAGTCAGATTAAACAAACGACTCTTGGGAAGAGTAGCTCCCGGAACAAACTCAATGGCGCAATCATAATCCCTATGAGGAGGTAAAACTTGCGACTCCTCCTCCGAAAAAACCCTCCAAAAATCTTGAATAGGTACCGGTAATTCCCCTTTTTCCACAGCCGCAATGCGATCACTACAACATTTATCATAGCACTTCGGACTCCAAGACTTAATCACATTAGTAGACCAGTCCAGTAAAGGATTGTGCAGTTTTTACCAAGGCAATCCTAGAACAATTGGAGAGGGTAAATTATCTAAAACAACCAAGTCCAAAATTTCTTGGTGAACTCCATTGATAGTGAGGGGAAATGTAGCAACCCTGTGAGTAATACATTTCAAGGGAGTGTTATCAATTACAATCACAGAAATAGGTGATGACAAAGGTTTGGATTTCAATTTAAGGTTTTCCAAAAACCCTTTATCAATCACATTAAGTGTTGAACCACAATCCACCTGAAATTCAATCAAATCTCCCTGCAAAGTAGTAATCCCAGAAATAAATACTCTTGCAGAGCGTAAGTAAGAAATACGGGCGTACCTGACCTTTTTTTTTTCTTTACTTAAACGAAGCTCACAATACTTAATCAAATGGTCAGCTTTACCACAATAAAGACACAATCCCTCAGCGAACGTCTGGTCTTTTTCCTGAGAGCGGAGTGACATCGCCCCAACCTCCATTGGTTCTCCGCCGTCTGAGCAGATTTTCTGGGGACTAGGACCTGACATTACAGGAGTCTTTACCTCATTCAGCCTGAACCTCAGCCTCCTGTCCACACGAACAGCTAATTGCATGGCATCCTGCAGAGTCTCAGGTGCAGGGAATGCAATTAGCAGATCCTTAACCCTTTCACTCAGACCAGCAAGAAATAAACATTTCAGAACAGGATCATTCTATAAGACTTCTGTGCAATAATTTTCAACATCACCTGACCCCTGATTCAAACACCTGAGTTCTGCCTCAGCAGATGAGATTCTATCAGGATTGTCATATAATAGACCCATAGCAGAAAAAAATTCTTCTACAGACCCTAAGCATGGATCATTAGGTTGGAGAGAAAAGGCCCACCCCTGTGGTTCATTGCGCAAAAGTGACATAATAAAACCAATGCGCTGTGATTCATTCCCAGAGGACCTTGGTCTCAAACGAAAATATAACAAACAAGAATTTTTAAAGGAAAAAAAATCTTGCTGTTTACCATAAAAAACATCAGGCAGTTACTACCTTGGGTTCCAAAAAATGCGCTCCAGAACAGCTACTCACGTGTTGCTGTAGCTCGGCCACCTCCAGAGACAATCCCTGCAAGCGTTGAGCCAAATCCTGGACGGAAACCATAATGATCCCCGAATTTCTTTCCTTTTAGTTTTTTGGGCTGGACTTACTGTTATGATCTGCAACAGGTACTAAGGAAAGATAGGGGAAAGCTGTCCCTACAGTAAGACTAAGCTGAATCCCTACGATGAAGCGGGCTGCCTGTTCCTAGCAAATAGACCCGCCTAAGTCCTCGGCTAGTCTGAACGAGTGAGACCACCTTCTCCGGGGCCTTCTTGTCATGGTTGTGTACCTCTGCCGGGGCAGCGGTCTGGGGTTGAGCCAGTACTGGGGGAGGTGGAGGAATCCATGCAGTTAGGGGGTGTCTCTACATCATACATCTCCCCGGAGATACGCAGGAAAAAAGGCGTATGTTTTTTTTGTGGGAAAAATGGACATTTTGTTGGGACCTAAATTCCTAAACAAAAGGAGTCTCGATTAACTCTTTGTAGTTTGGAGTTGGATATGTTATGATCTGCAACAAGTACTAAGGAAAGATAGGGGAAAGCTGTCCCTACAGTAAGACTAGCTGAATCCCTACGATGAAGCGGGCTGCCTGTTTCTAGCGAACAGACCCACTTAAGTCCTTGGCTAGTCTGCACGAAGACCTATAGCATAAGGGGAGGGGTCCCTAAAAGAACTAAGGACTGGACAAAAATGGGACACCTCCTAAACAGAGAAGTTGTTGCAGAACACAAAAAGACAAACTGACAAAAAGGTACTAGAGGTCCCAGAAGGACCAAGCGAACTGACAGAGAAAGGCACAGAAGCACCTGGCTAGAGAAACAGTTAAACACTGAAGTCCAGCACAGCCAAAAGGGCGGAGCTGGAATATAAAAGCAGATGGTCACGTGATCGCAAAACACAAGATGGAAAAAAACAAACAGGAGGGTTCTAACAGTACCCCCTCTTTTATGAGGATCCTCCGGATCCTCCAGGCCCAAGCCTATCCGGAAACCTCTTGTGGAAAGCTTTAACAAGCCTAGGAGCAGAGACATCATCCATCCTTACCCAGGAGTTGTCTTCGGGACCGAAACCCGCTTCCAGGAGACAAGATACTGTAATCTCCCTCTATGCCATCTAGAATTCAAGATACGAGAAATTTCATATTCGCCGTCTTCCACCACAGGAGGAACTGTGACAGCGGCATCCCTATCTGACACATCAGCCTTTTTCAACAAGGAAACATGAAACACAGGATTAATCTTCCAGGAAGTAGGGACATCCAACCTAACAGCAGACGGGTTAACAACCTGAAGCACTTTAAATGGACCCACAAACTTAGGACCCAGTTTTTAGAGGGAATCCTCAACCGCAGGTTCTTTGAGAACAACCAAACCATGTCACCCACAGTAAACAAAACCTCCTTACGTTTCCTGCCAAAATACTTCTTGGACTCCTTGTTAGCCTCTTGAAGGTTACAACGTACAGTACAGACCAAAAGTTTGGACACACCTTCTCATTTAATGATTTTTCTGTATTTTCATGACTATGAAAATTATACATTCACACTGAAGGCATCAAAACTATGAATTAACATACGTGGAATTATATACTTAACCAAAAAGTGTGAAACAACTGAAAATATGTCTTATATTCTAGGTTCTTCAAAGTAGCCACCTTTTGCTTTGATGACTGCTTTGCACACTCTTGGCATTCTCTTGATGAGCTTCAAGAGGTAGTCACCAGAAATGGTCTTCCAACAATCTTGAAGGAGTTCCCAGAGATGCTTAGCACTTGTCGGCCCTTTTGCCTTCACTCTGCGGTCCTGCTCACCCCAAACCATCTCGATTGGGTTCAGGTCTGGTGACTGTGGAGGCCAGGTCATCTGGCGTAGCACCCCATCACTCTCCTTCTTGGTCAAATAGCCCTTACACAGACTGGAGGTGTGTTTGGGGTCATTGTCCTGTTTGAAAAATAAATGATGGTCCAACTAAACGCAAACCGGATGGAATAGCATGCTGCTGCAAGATGCTGTGGTAGCCATGCTGGTTCAGTGTGCCTTCAATTTTGAATAAATCCCCAACAGTGTCACCAGCAAAGCACCCCCACACCATCACACCTCCTCCTCCATGCTTCACGGTGGGAACCAGGCATGTAGAGTCCATCCGTTCACCTTTTCTGCGTCGCGCAAAGACATGGTGGTTGGAACCAAAGATCTCAAATATGGATTCATCAGACCAAAGCCCAGATTTCCACTCATCTAATGTCCATTCCTTGTGTTCTTTAGCCCAAACAAGTCTCTTCTGCTTGTTGCCTGTCCTTAGCAGTGGTTTCCTAGCAGCTATTTTACCATGAAGGCCTGCTGCACAAAGTCTCCTCTTAACAGTTGTTGAAGAGATGTGTCTGCTGCTAGAACTCTGTGTGGCATTGGCCTCGTCTTTAATCTGAGCTGCTGTTAACCTGCGATTTCTGAGGCTGGTGACTCGGATAAACTTATCCTCAGAAGCAGAGGTGACTCTTGGTCTTCCTTTCCTGGGGCGGTCCTCATGTGAGCCAGTTTCTTTGTAGCGCTTGATGGTTTTTGCAACTGCACTTGGGGACACTTTCAAAGTTTTCCCAATTTTTCACACTGACTGACCTTTATTTCTTAAAGTAATGATGGCCACTCGTTTTTCTTTACTTAACTGCTTTTTTCTTGCCATAATACAAATTCTAACAGTCTATTCAGTAGGACTATCAGCTGTGTATCCACCAGACTTCTGCACAACACAACTGATGGTCCCAACCCTATTTATAAGGCAAGAAATCCCACTTGTTAAACCTGACAGGGCACACCTGTGAAGTGAAAACCATTTCCGGTGACTACCTCTTGAAGCTCATTAAGAGAATGCCAAGAGTGTGCAAAGCAGTCATCAAAGCAAAAGGTGGCTACTTTGAAGAACCTATAATATAAGACATATTTTCAGTTGTTTCACACTTTTTTGTTAAGTATATAATTCCACATGTGTTAATTCATAGCTTTGATGCCTTCAGTTTGAATGTACAATTTTCATAGTCATGAAAATACAGAAAAATCTTTAAATGAGAAGGTGTGTCCAAACTTTTGGTCTGTACTGTACATTAGTCCAAACTCTCTCCAAATCACCAGAAAAACTCTCCTCCTTCGGCACCGCCGACCCCAATTTGGAGAACGAACCAAAAGAAGGATGTCTCACAGTACAACAGAAAAAAGGAGAACACCCAGCAGAGGAGGATGTATGATTGTTAAGAGCAAATTCCGCGAGAGGCAGAAACTCAGACCACACCTCTTGATTGTCCGCTACAAAACAACGCAAAACCTGTTCTACATCCTGGTTCTTTCTTTCCGTCTGTCCATTAGACTCAGGATGATACCCAGACGAAAATGACAAATGGACTCCCAACCTGTCACAAAAAGCATGCCAAACGTGAGCCACAAACTGAGGTCCTCTATCAGAAACAATATCCGTGGGAATGCCATGAAGCTTGACAATCTCCTTAACAAACGCCTTAGCGAGTGTCTTGGCGCAGGGCAACTTAATGAATGGAACCAAATGACACATCTTACTAAAACGGTCCACGACCACCCAGATGACAGTAAAACCCTCGGACACAGGAAGATCAGTAATAAAATCCATTGTGAGATGCGTCCAAGGTGCACTAGGAACCTCCAGAGGGCAAAGCTACCCCGCAGCAGGAGTATGTGAAGCCTTTGACCTAGCACACACAGTACATTGACGCACCCACTTGATGACTTCTTTCTGCCATCCAGGCCACCAAAAACTGCGACTGATAAGTCTCTTAGTCTCAGAAATTCCTGGATGACCTGCCAACCGAGACTCATGACACTCCACAAGCAAATCTCTCCTAAAGGTTCTAGGCATGAACAACCTCCCATGGGGAGTGTTAGATGGGGCATCATCTTGAACTTTCAGAATCCCATCCTTCAAAACGGAGTCCAATGCCGCCACCACAACTCCTTCCTGTAAAATGCTCTCCTCCTCCTCGGCACCAACCGTAGGAGAGAAACTGCGAGATAAAGCATTGTCTTTAACATTCTTAGTACCAGGGATATAGGTAACAGAAAAATGAAACCGAGAAAAAAAAGTGGCCACCTAGCTTGACGAGCATTCAAGCGCTTGGCAGCATCCAGATAGATCAAATTCTTATGATCTGTGAAAACCTGAATAGGAAATCTAGCGCCCTTCCATTCCGCAAATGTTCAAACGCGAGTTTAATAGCCAGCAACTCCCGATTTCCAACATCATAATTGAGTTCGGTTTCCGAATTTTTTTTCGAAAAGAAGGCACAAGGATGTACTCCATCCCTGTTCTCCTGAGACAAAACTGCTCCGACCCCCACCGATGAAGCATCGACCTCGACCAAAAAAGGCTTGGTCTCATCAGGCTGCATAAGGATAGGGGCAGAGCTGAACCTCTCTTTGAGATACTTAAACGCTTCAATGGCCTCAGTAGTCCACTGGACCGTTTTCGCACCTTTCCTGGTGAGATCGGTTAGAGGTTTAACAATTACAGAAAAATTCTTAATGAATCTCCTGTAATAATTGGCAAAACCCCAAAATCTCTGTATAGATTTGAAACCAATAGGCCTAGGCCATTCCTGCACAGCCTGAACCTTCACAGGGTCCATCTCAAAGCCCTCGCTGGAGACAATGTAGCCCAAAAAACTAATTTTCTGCACAGCGAACTCACATTTCTCCAGCTTAGCAAAGAATGAATTATCACTCAATAACTACAAAACTTCACGTACATTCTGCCAATGGTACTCTAGATCAGGTGAATAAATCAAAATGTCATCCAAATACACAACCACATTCTTACCAATCAAAGGTCTCAGGATGTCATTAATAAGGTTCTGAAAAAATGCAGGTGCATTGGTAAGACCAAAAGGCATCACCAGATTCTCAAAATGACTTACCGGAGTGTTAAAAGCAGTTTTCCATTCATCACCCTCCTTCACTCGTAACAAATTGTATGCCCCCCGGAGATCAATTTTAGAGAACCACTTGGCCCCCACTAACTGGTTAAACAAGTCAGGAATTAACGGCAATGGGTAGGAATTGTATACGGTAATCTTATTCATTTCACGAAAATCCAGACATGGACGTAAACCCCCGACCTTTTTTTTAACAAAGAAAAATCCAACTGCCACAGGCGACTTAGAAGGTCTAATGTGACCAGCAGCCTGGCTAGTCGGTATGTATTCCTCCAAGGCCTTTCTTTCAGGGATAGTCAGATTAAACAAACGACTCTTGGGAAGAGTAGCTCCCGGAACAAACTCAATGGCGCAATCATAATCCCTATGAGGAGGTAAAACTTGCGACTCCTCCTCCGAAAAAACCCTCCAAAAATCTTGAATAGGTACCGGTAATTCCCCTTTTTCCACAGCCGCAATGCGATCACTACAACATTTATCATAGCACTTCGGACTCCAAGACTTAATCACATTAGTAGACCAGTCCAGTAAAGGATTGTGCAGTTTTTACCAAGGCAATCCTAGAACAATTGGAGAGGGTAAATTATCTAAAACAACCAAGTCCAAAATTTCTTGGTGAACTCCATTGATAGTGAGGGGAAATGTAGCAACCCTGTGAGTAATACATTTCAAGGGAGTGTTATCAATTACAATCACAGAAATAGGTGATGACAAAGGTTTGGATTTCAATTTAAGGTTTTCCAAAAACCCTTTATCAATCACATTAAGTGTTGAACCACAATCCACCTGAAATTCAATCAAATCTCCCTGCAAAGTAGTAATCCCAGAAATAAATACTCTTGCAGAGCGTAAGTAAGAAATACGGGCGTACCTGACCTTTTTTTTTTCTTTACTTAAACGAAGCTCACAATACTTAATCAAATGGTCAGCTTTACCACAATAAAGACACAATCCCTCAGCGAACGTCTGGTCTTTTTCCTGAGAGCGGAGTGACATCGCCCCAACCTCCATTGGTTCTCCGCCGTCTGAGCAGATTTTCTGGGGACTAGGACCTGACATTACAGGAGTCTTTACCTCATTCAGCCTGAACCTCAGCCTCCTGTCCACACGAACAGCTAATTGCATGGCATCCTGCAGAGTCTCAGGTGCAGGGAATGCAATTAGCAGATCCTTAACCCTTTCACTCAGACCAGCAAGAAATAAACATTTCAGAACAGGATCATTCTATAAGACCTCTGTGCAATAATTTTCAACATCACCTGACCCCTGATTCAAACACCTGAGTTCTGCCTCAGCAGATGAGATTCTATCAGGATTGTCATATAATAGACCCATAGCAGAAAAAAATTCTTCTACAGACCCTAAGCATGGATCATTAGGTTGGAGAGAAAAGGCCCACCCCTGTGGTTCATTGCGCAAAAGTGACATAATAAAACCAATGCGCTGTGATTCATTCCCAGAGGACCTTGGTCTCAAACGAAAATATAACAAACAAGAATTTTTAAAGGAAAAAAAATCTTGCTGTTTACCATAAAAAACATCAGGCAGTTACTACCTTGGGTTCCAAAAAATGCGCTCCAGAACAGCTACTCACGTGTTGCTGTAGCTCGGCCACCTCCAGAGACAATCCCTGCAAGCGTTGAGCCAAATCCTGGACGGAAACCATAATGATCCCCGAATTTCTTTCCTTTTAGTTTTTTGGGCTGGACTTACTGTTATGATCTGCAACAGGTACTAAGGAAAGATAGGGGAAAGCTGTCCCTACAGTAAGACTAAGCTGAATCCCTACGATGAAGCGGGCTGCCTGTTCCTAGCAAATAGACCCGCCTAAGTCCTCGGCTAGTCTGAACGAGTGAGACCACCTTCTCCGGGGCCTTCTTGTCATGGTTGTGTACCTCTGCCGGGGCAGCGGTCTGGGGTTGAGCCAGTACTGGGGGAGGTGGAGGAATCCATGCAGTTAGGGGGTGTCTCTACATCATACATCTCCCCGGAGATACGCAGGAAAAAAGGCGTATGTTTTTTTTGTGGGAAAAATGGACATTTTGTTGGGACCTAAATTCCTAAACAAAAGGAGTCTCGATTAACTCTTTGTAGTTTGGAGTTGGATATGTTATGATCTGCAACAAGTACTAAGGAAAGATAGGGGAAAGCTGTCCCTACAGTAAGACTAGCTGAATCCCTACGATGAAGCGGGCTGCCTGTTTCTAGCGAATAGACCCACTTAAGTCCTTGGCTAGTCTGAATGAAGACCTATAGCATAAGGGGAGGGGTCACTAAAAGAACTAAGGACTGGACAAAAATGGGACACCTCCTAAACAGAGAAGTTGTTGCAGAACACAAAAAGACAAACTGACAAAAAGGTACTAGAGTTCCCAGAAGTACCAAGCGAACTGACAGAGAAAGGCACAGAAGCACCTGGCTAGAGAAACAGTCAAACACTGAAGTCCAGCACAGCCAAAATGGCGGAGCTGGAATATAAAGGCAGATGGTCACGTGACCGCAAAACACAAGATGGAAAAAAACAAACAGGAGGGTTCTAACAGGATAAACAAGGGGTGCATTTGTTACCAACCTGCAGTTACCGCTTTGTCCTGTCAGCAGAGGTGCTGCTAGAGAGCAAAATCAAGAAAATTTCTGTGTTTGTTGACAGTGGAGCCGGAGTCAGCATGGTTGATGCTGAGTTTGTGAAAACTCATGGTCTTTCTTGCTGTGCTTTAGCTGAACCTATTTCTATCTTTGCCATTGACTCGGCGCCACTTGCACAGAAAGCATTTACTCAGATTGTACATAATGTAAAACTGAGGGTGGGGTCAGTTCATTGTGAAATAATCCCTTTCTATGTCCTGGACAATCTTCCCACACCTATTGTTTTGGGTATTCCTTGGCTTGTTAAACATAATCCGTTGGTGGATTGGGAAACTGGGGAGATTATTGAATGGGGAGATTACTGCCATGAGAACGGTTTAGATATTTCCCTTGACACTGTCTCTACAGAAATATTACCTGCTTTTCTGTCTGGTTTTAAGGTTGTTTTTTCTGAGAGGGTGTGTCAGGCTTTGCCTCCTCATCGTGCTTATGACTGTCCTATTAACCTGATCCCCAGAGCTAAACTACCGAAATCCAGACTGTATAATCTTCTGGCCTTGAGAGACAAGCCATGAAGGATTTCATTGCGGAAAGTCTGGAGAAGGGACATATCAGACCCTCATCTTCGCCCGAGGCGGCAGGGTTCTTCTTTGTGAAGAAAAAAGATGGCGGTCTACGTCCCTGTTTAGATTTCCGGGAATTAAATCAAATTACCATCTGTGATCCATACCCTCTTCCTCTGATTCCTGATTTGTTCAGCCAGGTTGTGGGAGCTAAGGTATTCTCCTAGTTGGATTTAAGGGGAGCCTACAATCTGGTCACAATCAGAGAAGGGGACGAATGGAAAACAGTGTTCAATACCCCGGAAGGACATTTTGAGAGTCTGGTTATGCCTTTTGGTTTGACCAATGCACCTGCGGTATTCCAGCATTCCAGATGTTCATAAATGAGATTGTGAAGCTTCACAGGGTTCCCTCCGATGTGGTGTCAGATCAGAGGACCCAGTTTGTTTCCAAGTTCTGGTGGCATTCTGTTCTCGACTGGGTGTCCAGCTGTCCATTTCCGCTGCCTTCCACCCTCAGTCGAATGGTCAGACCGAGCGTGCCAATCAGAATTTGGAGACCTACCTCAGGTGTTTCATCTGCGAAAATCAGGAGGATTGGGCATCCTACTTACCGCTGGCAAAATTTGCCATTAATAATCATCGTCAAGAATCCTCTGGCAGGTCACCGTTCTTCGGTGCATATGGTTATCACCCACAGTTTGGTACCTTTAGTGGGGGAGGAGCTTCAGGAGTAGGAACGGTTTGCTTTGTCGCTCTCCTCGGTATGGTAGGGTGTTCTGAGTAATTTAAAGATCATGGGAGGCAGGTATAAACGTATGGCTGACAGAAAATGCTTGCCAGGTCCGGACCTGAATGTGAATGACTTTGTGTGGTTATCTATCAGGAATATAAGATTGAAAGTTCCTTCTTGGAAGCTGGGACCTAGGTTTATTGGTCCCTATAAAATAACCGCCGTCATTAACCCAGCAGCGTTTCGTCTTGAACCTCCTCAGGCCCTTAAGGTCCACAACGTGTTCCACAGGTCCTTATTCCAAAAGTAAGTGGAACCTCTTGAGCCCTCACCTCTACTACCACCCCCAGTAATGGTTGATGGTAATCTGGAGTTCCAGATTTCGAGGACTGCAGATTCTCGTCTCCAGATTGTCGTTCTCTACAATACTTGGTGCACTGGAAAGGCTATGGTCCAGAGGAGAGGATGTGGGTTTCAGCGTCAGATGTGAACGCTCCCAGGTTGGTTCGCTCATTCCACATCTCTTATTCTGAGAAACCCGGTCCTGAGTGTCCGGAGGCCACTCGTAGAGGAGGTGGTACTGTCACGGGTATGTCAGAGGTGACAGACAGTCGCCCTGCAGTTGGTTGCAGGAGATCTCTACGTTTGGCATTACAGACATCTTCTTAGAGGCTGTCTCTAGGACCCAGCGGCTACCTCCCTCTGGCTAATTAACACCCTGCCTGTGTGTATAAATACCTGCTGTGTTACAGTACTTTGTCCTCTCTGGAGCTTGAGGATGTGTGCGCATTTGTCTGGAGTTCGTCTAAAGCTAAGCAATTTCCCCCTGTTTGTCTACCCCTGTTGTCTATAGTGTTTAGTGGAGATTGACTAGCGCTCATCTCCTCCATTCCCTAGCCTTTGCCACACTCCAAGGAAAGACAGGGCATGGTACGCGTGCGGCGATTGGTGAAGAGCCAATACAGGGACGTTAGAGGAAGCAGGGTGACGCTAGATCAACCTAGGAGGTCTCCACTTCCCCCCTTTCCCTAGAGACTGGGCTATCTTTCCCTTTGTGTTGCACTAAGTCTTTCCCACACCTTGCGTGACAGTGACAGGCATCATGCCGCAGGGATGACCTCGTACCAGGCACCATGCCGCAGGGATTACATCGTACCAGGCATCATGCAGCAGCGATGACATCGTATCATGCCATCAGTTAAGAGGTGATTCTCAGGGCTCCCGTCCAGGGGCCACAGATGACTGACGTGGCCCATGGAGAGCAGGTCCTGCAAATCGATTTGCACCAACTCTACTAGAGAGTCAAATGTATGGCACATCGATGGATCCCTAGAACAAAAGGGCTGAGTTCTCTTCACGGTTTTTCCTTGCAAAGCAATGCTTTCGGCCACCTGGCTGTGCAGGGAACTGCAGCAAGCCTTATTCAGCTGAATGGTGCTAAGCTGCAGCAAGGTTGGACAGTCAGTAAAATAGCACACTTTTTTCAGTGCCTATGAAAAAAAAATAATACTACATCCTTGATTTTTTTTTCAAAGCAGGAGGAGCTTGTAGCAATTATTGTGATTGCAATTATTATAATTTTACCATTCACAGTAGATAAAATGAATGTGTTCATTACATAAAATCGTAATAACTGTTATGATTGTCCAATGTGTCCATAAAAATCAAGTAGGCAACCTGTGCAGCAGGAAGCCAGGAATGGCACTGTGCAGAGGAATGAAGGCTTTCTTAGAACTGTGGGGTCACAGAGCTCGGACCCACTAACAATTATTAAGTGATAGCATGATTTGACTCTAGGATGTAGGGTCCTCTTCCCTCTGTACCAGTCTATCATTGTGTATTAGTTACTGAAAGTGATATCTGTATTTGGTATGCAACCCCTTGTTATGTACAGCACCATGGAATCAATGGCGCTATATAAATAAATAATAATGATAAATTGACTCAGTGAGGTGGATTCTCAAAGACCTAAGTCTGTATGAGTGGTTGTAGTGCAGCACGGACAGTTTATGTTGGAGTAGTGTAATGAGTCATTAGACACCATGGGAGCTATTGAAGAATCTGAAGAGCAACAAGTATAGAAGTGAAGAGTAGAGGACCTCATGGAAGCCAGAGACTCAGCAAAGGAAGACAGATGAAGTGCAGTCGAGATAACAGAACAACAGAGTGGACAAGGCCATGAGGCAGAAGGGTAATGCAACAAAATGGAATGGTACAGCACAGCCAGGAATGTCAGAAGGCACCTTGATGCAGCATAGTAGAACGTCGTGAGCAAAAACAGCATGAAAAACTGAATGAGAGCGGCACTCACCACTGGTACATGAAAATACAGCACTTTATTGTGGTTGTCACATGAGGAGAGGAGACATAAAGAGGTAAGTAAGTGACAGATGTTTTGCGCAAACTACGCTTCTTCTTCCGGCTCAGTAGAATGTGCAGCAGAGCCGGGTATGTCAGGAAGCACCATGATGCAGCACAGTGGAACAGTGCAGCAGAGTCAGCCTTACTTGAGGTGATGCAGTAAAGCAAAGGGCACAACAGAGGTAGCCTTGCAGCAAAGCAGAGCTGGTTCGGTCAAATAGCTCAATATTGAAAAAGAGTGCTAGCAGTGGTGAACATGCCAACTACATGAATACTGAGGTGCGCACTGTGGAATGCCAATAATGGCTAGGCATGTAACCTCAGGTGTGCACCAGGTTTCCATGGTAACTGGATGCACAGAGTAAGCCAGCTGCCAAGGGAATATAGAGAGGCCAGTGGTGCAGCAGGGTCAGGTGAGTAACTGTACACCCCTGTACTGCCCCTCAATCAAAGAAGGCAATGTTTGACATGAAACTTTTTGAGCAACTTTGGGGCATTAAAGGGAACTTGTCACCAGGTTTTCCCAATGTAAAATATGGCCAGCACCTTTAAGCCTTGTTTTACAGCATTCTAGTATACTGTATATACAGTGGGTACGGAAAGTATTCAAACCCCTTTAAATTTTTCACTATTTGTTTCATTGCAGCCATTTGGTAAATTCTAAAAAGTTTATTTTTTTCTCTCATTGAAGTACACGCTGCACCCCATCTTGACTGAAAAAAAAAAACAGAAATGTAGAAATTTTTGCTAATTTATTAAAAAAGAAAAACTGAAATATCACATGGCCATAAGTATTCAGACCCTTTGCTCAGACACTCATATTTAAGTCACATGCTGTCCATTTCCTTGTGATCCTCCTTGAGATGGTTCTACTCCTTCATTGGAGTCCAGCTGTGTTTAATTAAACTGATAGGACTTGATTTGGAAAAGCACACACCTGTCTATATAAGACCTCACAGCTCACAGTGCATGTCAGACTAAATGGGAATCATGAGCTCAAAGGAACTGCCCAAGGAGCTCAGAGATTTGTAGCAAGGCGCAGATCTGGGCAAGGTTACAAAAGAATTTCTGCATTACTCAAGGTTCCTAAGAGCTGAGTGGCCTCCATAATCCTTAAATGGAAGAAGTTTGTGACCACCAGAAGTCTTCCTAGACCTGGCCGTCCAGCCAAACTGAGGAATCATGGGAGAAGAGCCTTGGTGAGAGAGGTAATGAAGAACCCCAAGATCACTGTGGCTGAGCTCCAGAGATGCAGTAGGGAGATGGGAGAAAGTTTCACAAAGTCAACTATCACTGCAGCCCTGCACCAGTCGGGCCTTTATAGCAGAGTGGCCCGACGGAAGCCTCTCCTACGTGCAAGACATATGAAAGCCCGCATAGAGTTTGCTCAAAAACACATGAAGGACTCCCAGACTATGAGAAATAAGATTCTCTGGTCTGGTGAGATGAAGATAGAACTTTTTGGTGATAATTCTAAGAGGTAAGTGTGGAGAAAACAAGGCACTGCTCATCACCTGCCCAATACAATCCCAACAGTGAAACATGGTGGTGGCAGCATCATGCTATGGGGGTGTGTTTCAGCTGCAGGGACAGGACGACTGGTTGCAATTGAAGGAAACAAGAAATTCGGCCAAGTACAGAGATATCCTGGATGAAAACCTCTTCCAGAGTGCTCTGGACTTCAGACTTGGCCGAAGGTTTACCTTCCAACAAGACAATGACCCTAAGCTCACAGCTATAATAACAAAGGAGTGGCTTTAGAACAACTCTGTGACCATTCTTGACTGGCCCAGCAGAGCCCTAACCTAAACTCAATTGAGCATCTCTGGAGAGACCTGAAAATGGCTGTCCACCACAGTTCACCATCCAACCTGACGGAACTGGAGAGGATCTGCAAGGAAGAATGGCAGAGGATCCCCAAATCCAGGTGTGAAAAACTTGTTGCATCATTCCCAAGAAGACTCATGGCTGTACTAGCTCAAAAGGGTGCCTCTACTCAATACGGAGCAAAGGGTCTGAATACTTATGACTATGTGATATTTCAGTTTTTCTTTTTTAATAAATTTGCAAAAATGTCAACATTTCTGTTTTTTTTCAGTCTAGATGGGGTGCAGATTGTACTTTGATGAGAAAAAAAATTAACTTTTTAGAATTTACCAAATGGCTGCATTGAAACAAAGAGTGAAAAATTTAAAGGGGTCTGAATACTTTCTGTACCCACTGTATGCCCCTAATTCCCTACGCAAGGCACAAAAAAGAGCTTATATTATACTCACAGATGACCGGGTCCATTCAAATGGGCATCTGGTGTTGATCCGGTGCCTCCTCTCTTCCTTAAATCGTCGTTCTCCATCCCTACTTCGTGTGGACGACATGTCCTACATCATCCACAGTGTTCCCATCACGCTCTTGCACAAGAATACTTCTCTCTGCCCTGCCGAAAGCAGAGCAAAGTACTGTAGTGCACATGTGCCAGCTTTACCTACAGGTTATTGGTGCTCTTCGACCTTTCCCGGCCCAGATTTTTTCACCAAAGATATCAATGTAATCCATTACAGCTACGTCTTTACTTTCCATTACAAAATCATGCTGAAAGGATCTCTTTAATTTCCTGATTCCACATATGCCACTTATAGAAAGGAGGGGATTTCATCAGTTTGCTTGACTCCACGGTGACTAGAGAGGAGTGAAAATTGAATTCAAAATCAAACAAAGGATCTTCCATTCAGCATATGTTGAGGGTTAATGATATGAGAGGATGCCTCATCAGTTGAGTGACATGGATCAAAATGTTTAGAAAGCGTGTCAGCCTTATGGTTCTCTCCTCCTGGAAAGTAGGTGATAATAAATTCAAAATTGTATAAGAAAATAAATAATCATGCTTAGCAAGGATTCAACCTGATGATGTTGCTACTCCTTTAAGGCTAATTTATAGGCAAGAGGTTCCTGGTCTCCGATGGAGTAATTCTGCTTTTTCGGAATATAAACCACAGGGATAGTTTCTAGTTTCAAGAGAAGTCTGTTATAGAGCAGCTCTTATGCCTATGTAGGAGACATTCACATTAAGAAAAAGCAGTTTTATTATGTGTGGGGGGTGCAGAAACAGAGCGGGGGGGGGCGGGGGGAGACAAGACTTGAGGAGATTGAAAGCTTGAATTGCAAAGTCCGTCCAGTCCTGAGTATTCACACCTCTCCTAATCAGAGCAGTGAGAGAATAAATTTGGGAATAGGTCTTGATCAACTATCCATTCGTAATTGACAAAGCAATCTTTGAAGAACTTTGAAGCCCACCATTTGTGGCCAGACTAGAATTGCCGAAATCTTCCAAAAGAACCATCTGCAAGCCTTCAGAGGAAATCATATAACCTCGAAATGGCAACCCTCTGGCATTCAAAGAGGCATTTCTCAAGTTTTGCATACAGCTCATATTGTTTAAGTTTATACAGAACTGAATGAACATTCTGGAAATGAGAAACTAGGATTTTGTCCAGATAAACTAAAACATACTGGCGTAGGACATCATAGATTATCTCACTGATGAAGAGCTGGAACACAGCTGGAGCATTGCACAGGCCAAAGGAGCATAGCAAGATATTCGTAATGACTGTTTTGAGTGTTAAATGTCATCATCCAGTCAGTGCCTTCTAAATAGGGATTAAATTGTAGGCTCTGGAACTCTAATTTTGTAAAAATATAAACTCCCTTAATCTGATATAGAAGAATGATCTTTTACTGTGATTTTGTTCTGACCCCGATAGCTCGATGCACAATCTGAGGGATCTATTTTTCTTTTTCATGACAAACAATCCAGTTCCAGCAGGAGATGTAGATTTACAGATGAACCCCCCTTCTAAATTTGCTTTTATATAGACTTAGGCTGTGTGCCCACGATGCGTTTTTTAAGCGTTTCCGCAGTGGCAAAAACGCTGCAGAAACGCTTACAAAACTCATGGTAGAAGGCCTGCCATGTTCCCCAATGATAATCTGCATGTGCTGTGCACATGCTGCGGAAATTTCCGCTGCGGGTTATCATTGCGGAAAAAAACGCAGCACTACCAATTATTTTGCGGAAGCGCTGCGTTTTCGCCACCATTGACTTGCATTGGAACGCTTGGATTACGCATCACTGCATCTGTACATGCGGAATCCAAACGTTTCAATGTGCGGATGGTACCCGGGTCTGGAGGAGACCCGGGTACCATAGTACCTGTAAAAAAAAGAATAAAATAAATATTATATTTACCTTCTGATGGCCCCCAGTCTCCTTCTCTTCACTTGCCGGCAGATCGCGGTGGACTGAAGGACCTGCGCTGACGTCATAGTCATGTGACGGCAGGTCCTTCAGTGTAGTGCACCACGAGCTGCCAGCAAGCCAGGACGGAGCGAAGCAAGACTGCGGCGGAAATCAGAGGGTAAGTATAGATTTATTTTTTGACATTCTTTGTGGTCACACTATATAAATCCATACCGTTATAGTGTGACCAAGTTGTCAAGCACTTTCCAAGTGATGCTAAAATCGCTTGGAAAGCGCTTGTCAACCCGCATGCAGAAATGCATGTGAAGAACGCTTCACATCCGCATGTCCCTGGCAGGAAAAACGCATGTACAATCCGCATGCGTTTTTTCTGCCAGGGAGATGCAGAAACGCTCAGGAAAAAATCCTGAGCATTTCTGCATCGTGGGCACATAGCCTAACATGGCTTCTGTCTCCAGATAACACAAAAATGTACATTTTCCCTCTTAAGGCCCCGTCACACTCAGCGACGCTGCAACGATCCCGACAACGATACGACCTGTCAGGGATCGTTGCTGCGTCACTATGTGGTCGCTGGTGAGCTGTCAAACAGGCAGGCTCACCAACGATCAGGGGAGCAGCGACATCGTGGAAAGAATCTTTCCACGATGTCCTGCTCCTGGTTACCAGCCTGCTGAAGCAGGAGCAGGCTGGTAACCATGATAAACATCGGGTTACTAGGGGCACACGCGCACCTAGTAACCTGTTGTTTATCATGGTTACCACTCTGCTACGGTGAGCGGGAGGTTACCGCTCACTTTAGCAGGCTCGTAACCATGATAAACATCGGGTTACTAGGGGCACACGCGCACCTAGTAACCCGTTGTTTATCATAGTTACCACTCTGCTACGGTGAGCGGGAGGTTACCGCTCACTTTAGCTGGCTCGTAACCATGATAAACATCGGGTTACTAGGGGCACACGCGCACCTAGTAACCCGTTGTTTATCATGGTTACCACTCTGCTACGGTGAGCGGGAGGTTACCGCTCACTTTAGCAGGCTCGTAACCATGATAAACAACGGGTTACTAGGGGCACGTGTGCCCCTAGTAGCCCGATGTTTATCATGGTTACCAGCCTGATCGCTGCTCCCGCTGGTTACACTCAGCGATGTGTGCTGACCAGCGGGAGGGCAATGACCAAAACATGGTCCAGGACACTTTGCAGCGATCAGCGACCTCACAGCAGGGGCCTGATCGCTGCAAAGTGTCACACATAGCGACATCGCTGGTGAGGTCGCTGTTGCGTCACCAAAACCGTAACACAGCAGCGACCTCGCTAGCGATCTCGCTATGTGAGACGGGGACTTTAGAGTCTCTGTCCCTGGAAGAAGAGATTTTGCACGGTCTAAGGCAGGGATGTCAAACTCAACACACAGAGAGGGTCAAAATGAAAAACTTGGACAAAGTTGCGAGCCAACCAGTATTATTATTATTTATTATAGCACCATTAATTCCATGGCGCTTTACATGTGAAATGGGGTATACATAGCAAACAACAAGTATAATAGTTTGAACAAAAACAAGTTGCTGACTGGTACAGGAGGAGAGAGGACCCTGCCCGCGAGGGCTCACAGTCTATGGGTGAGGATACAGTAGGTGAGGGAACAGCTGGTCGTGCAGCGAGGGTTACTGCAAGTTGTAGGCTTGTTGGAAGAAATTGGTCAGTATACAGAATAATGGACCCCACATAGTCCACATATCCTTGAGGGGGCATTGTAGGGGCACTGTAGTTTGCCTTGAGGGGACATTGTAGGGGCACTATATTTAGTCTTGAGGGGGCATTGTAGGGGCACTGTAGTTTGCCTTGAGGGGACATTGTAGAGGCACTGTAGTTTGCCTTGAGGGGACATTGTAGGGGCACTATAGTTAGCCTTGAGGGTGCATTGTAGGGGCACTGTAGTTTGCCTTGAGGGGACATTGTAGGGGCACTATATTTAGTCTTGAGGGGGCATTGTAGGGGCACTGTAGTTTGCCTTGAGGGGACATTGTAGAGGCACTGTAGTTTGCCTTGAGGGGACATTGTAGGGGCACTATAGTTAGCCTTGAGGGTGCATTGTAGTTTGCCTTGAGGGGACATTGTAGGGGCAATGTAGTTAGCTTTGAAGGGACATTGTAAAGGCACTGTAGTTTGCCTTGAGGGGACATTGTAGGGGCACTGTAGTCAGTCCTGAGGGGACATCGTAGGGGGACTGTAGTTAGTTTTGAGGGGGTATTGTAGGGGCACTGTAGTTAACCTTGAGGGGGCACTATAGTTAGCCTTGAGGGGGAATTGTAGGGGCACTGTAGTTAGTCCTGAGGGGTATTGTAGAGGCACTATAGTTAGCCTTGTGGGTGCATTGTAGGGGCACAGTAGTTTGCCTTAAGGGGACATTGTAGGGGCACTGTAGTTAGTCCTGAGGTGGTATTGTAGGGGCACTGTAGTTAGTCCTGAGGTGGTATTGTAGGGGCACTATAGTTAGCATTGAGGAGGCATTGTAGGGGCACTATAGTTAGCATTGAGGGGGAATTGTAGGGGCACTGTAGTTAGTCCTGAGGGGTATTGTAGAGGCACTATAGTTAGCCTTGTGGGTGCATTGTAGGGGCACAGTAGTTTGCCTTAAGGGGACATTGTAGGGGCACTGTAGTTTGTCTTGAGGGGACATTGTAGGGGCACTGTAGTTAGTCCTGAGGTGGTATTGTAGGGGCACTATAGTTAGTCCTGAGGGGGTATTGTAGGGGCACTATAGTTAGCCTTGAGGAGGCATTGCAGGGGCACTATAGTTAGCATTAAGGGGGCATTGTAGGGGTACTGTAGTTAGTCCTGAGGGGGTATTGTAGGGGCACTATAGTTAGTCCTGAGGGGGTATTGTAGGGGCACTGTAGTTAGCCTTGAGGGGGCATTGTAGGGGCACTATAGTTTGCCTTAAGGGGACATTGTAGGGGCACTGTAGTTCACCTTGAGGGGGCATTGTAGGGGCACTGTAGTTAGTCCCGAGAGGACATTGTAGGGGCACTGTAGTTTGCCTTGAGGGGATATTGTAAGGGCACTGTAGTTAGTCCTGAGGGGGTATTGTAGGGGCACTGTAGATAGCCTTGAGGGGACACTGTAGTTATTCCTGAGGGGGCATTGTAGGGGGCACTATAGATAGCCTTGAGGGGGGATTGTAGGGGCACTATAGTTAGCCTTGAGGGGGCATTGTAGGGGCACTATAGTTAGTCCTGTAGGGGAATTATAGTTAGTCCCCTGAGGGGGCATTGTAGGGGCGCTCTAGATAGCCTTGAGGGGGCATTGTAGGGGCACTATAGTTAGCCTTGAGGGGGCACTGTAGTTTGCCTTAAGGGGAAATTGTAGGGGCACTGTAGTTTGCCTTGAGGAAACATTGTGGGGGCACTGTAGTTTGCCTTGAGGGAACATTGTAGGGGCACTGTAGTTTGCCTTGAGGGAGCATTGTAGGGGCACAATAGCTAGCCTTGAGGGGGCATTGTAGGGGCACTATAGTTAGTCCTGAGTGGGCATTGTAGGGACACTGTAGTTTGCCTTCAGGGGGCATTGTAGGGGCACTATAGTTAGTCCTGAGGGGGCATTGTAGGGACACTGTAGTTGGCCTTCAGGGGGTATTGTAGGGGCACTACAGTTAGTCCTGAGGGGGCATTGTAGGGGCACTGTAGTTTGCCTTCAGGAGGCATTGTAGGGGCACTACAGTTAGTCCCGAGGGGGCATTGTAGGGACACTGTAGTTTGCCTTCAGGGGGCATTGTAGGGGCACTATAGTTAGTCCTGAGGGGGCATTGTAGGGACACTGTAGTTTGCCTTCAGGTGGCATTGTAGGGGCACTACAGTTAGTCCTGAGGGGGTATTGTAGGGACACTGTAGTTTGCCTTCAGGAGGCATTGTAGGGGCACTACAGTTAGTCCTGAGGGGGCATTGTAGGGGCACTGTAGTTTGCCTTCAGGGGGCATTGTAGGGGCACTACAGTTAGTCCTGAGGGGGCATTGTAGGGGCACTGTAGTTTGTCTTCAGGGGGCATTGTAGGGGCACTACAGTTAGTCCTGAGGGGGCATTGTAGGGGCACTGTAGTTTGTCTTCAGGGGGCATTGTAGGGGCACTACAGTTAGTCCTGAGGGGGCATTGTAGGGACACTGTAGTTTGCCTTCAGGGGGCATTGTAGGGGCGCTATAGTTAGTCCTGAGGGGGTATTGTAGGGACACTGTAGTTTGCCTTCAGGGGGCATTGTAGGGACACTGTAGTTAGTCCCGAGGGGACATTGTAGCTCGCAACTACTTCAGCTATTGCCTGTAACAGTTTATCTATATAGACCCCTTTATTTCCTCTGCACACAATGACTGCCCGCAGTGACTATAGCTATTTTAGGTAGCTGCCTTGTACAGCCGGGGCAAGATGGCCGCTGCACGCCGGAACTCCATCCCAGGATGTCCACGAATGCTGTTCGTCATTTCCAGTGAATGGGAGTGACGGGTCAGAAGGCGGAGGGGAAGATGGCGGCGCCGGAGGAGCGGGAGTTGAGCCAGGAGCAGACCGAGAAGCTGCTGCAGTTTCAGGTAGACGGCTGTGGGCGAGGTCGGAGGCCGAGTGTGTGCAGGGCCACCATGTGTGGTGCTGGTCGGGGCAGTCCGCAATGGCGGCAGCGGCCTGGCCTGCTTTGTATGGGGTCTGGAGGGATGAGTTGTAAAATGCTAAAGGGGCATTGTGGCCGCGGATGGGGGCAGCTCCGCGGGCTCCCGGCCATGGTGACACGGGGGCGGCGTGGTGGCCGTGTCTGGTGCGCAGACCGTTGGGACGTTACTCTGTGACCCAGAGGCGGGCAGACCGGACCGGTGAGGAGGGTTCCCTGCCCCCATCATTAACCACAGCGACCCGGACACGAAGGTGATAACATATAGCCCTGGAGGAAAGATGGCTGCGTACATGTGGCTGCTCCGGGCATGGTAGTGACGGCTATGGCGCTGCCGTCCAGGTCGGGGAGAGCTGAGTAACCTTCCCCCAGGAGCGGTACTGCCAGCACACATGGAGGAGCCGGAGATCGGTAGCACCGCTGCTGCAGTTACTTGGGACCCCCGTTACTATGGGTATATCCCACCTATCTGCTCATGCAGCACTTGCTGTGGGGCACTAACACCCATCACTCATACAATAGCCCGTCAGTGACTTTCTGGATTACCAGATGTCTGAGTATAGGAATCCACAAGATCACCTGCGGTTACTTTGATCACCATATGTCTTTTGCAGCAGATCTGGCTTTTTATATAAAGTCCTAGACATGAGCTCTTTAATCACCATTTTACTGGGGACATTAGGGGTCTTTGCAGTACTGAAAAAAATAGATTCCAGTCCAGGAGTGGAAGTTACGCACCCCCATCTTATCCTTTCCCCCTCCTCTAGGTTTTCACCCCTACTCTGTGATCTCTACTTTAATCTAGGAGAGCTCTAACCCTGCTTTTAGGGAGATACCCTGTGTACCCTAACAGCATGTGTGATAGTGTTTGTAAATATGCTGCTTGTTAAGGGGTTAAAGACTGGAGCATAGCAGTATATTTAAAGGGAGTTTTCAGGCATATCAGACTGATACATCCGGCAGATCCAGTACTTAAGGACCACTCAGATGTTGTGTTCTATGCTGCCACCAGGATAGTGCAGCTCCACCATGTGTTGTTACCTGTAGCCCTCGGGGGTGAGCAAGTCCCGTATTGTGTTACTCATTACATGGAGAAACCATAAGCTGTCCGTATATCTGACCACAATGGGAAAATAATTAAAGGAGTTCTCTGGGTTGTGGTCCAGATCTTCACTTTGTCTTCAGGAGATGGAAACCTTGGTATATAGCCATCTGCTGAGTGTAAAGACTGGTAAGAGTATACAGGCAGTATTTTATTACTCTGGGCTTATTGCCAAGACCATGTGCAATACAGAACTGTACAGAGCACATATAGAAGCACAAGATACAGACAGATCCTGCCACAGATACAATAACATGGATATCCTTAAAGGGAATCTGTCAGTAGGATCAATCCTCCCAAGTCTTCTATATGGGCATGTAGGTCAAAGGAAGCTGAATAACATGATACCTTGATATCCGTGATCCGATGTCTTATTCCTGAGAAATCCACATTTTTCTTGTATGCAAATGAACTGTTAACATCTATGAGCTGGACACTGATCTGCATGAGAATCTGTCTCCATTAATGTTACCAGTGTGATATGTGATGGCCGCTCTCTGCTCTTCTGATATCACTGCAGAGCTGTGTGTGATTATACCTGACACATCTGCAGGTTCCTCTCAGCTTCCAGCTCACAGGCAGACAGGGTTACAATATTGTTATAATACAGCAGAGCTGTAAGCGCTTCAGCTGCTAAGGTATTTGTTAGATGGCAAAGTTCGGTTCTGCTGATTAAATATAAGAAAAATATGGTTTTCTTTGGAGTTAGACATTGGATCACAGATATCAGGGTATCCTTTTATTCAGCTATGATCTGCATGCCCATATTAGACGGTTTGATTCTACTGACAGATTCCCTTTTAAACTGGATGTGTAATTGTGAGAGTAGAATTATATGTAAGCCCGCACCTTCACTAGTCCCTATTAGGCTGTGAGCCCACGATGCGTTTTTTAAGCGTTTCCACAGCGGCAAAGACACTGCAGAAATGCTTAAACGCATGGTGGAAGGTCTGCCATGTTCCCCAATGATAATCTGCATGTGCTGTGCACATGCTACAGAAACTTCCGCTGTGGGTTATCATTGCGGAAAGAAACGCAGCACTACCAATTTTTTTGCGGAGGCGCTGCTTTTTCGCCGCCATTGACTTGCATTGAATCTCTTGGATTCTGTATCACTGCATCTGTACATGTGGAATCCAAGCGTTTCAATGTGCGGATGGTACCCGGGTGTGGAGGACAGGAGAACTTGTAAAAAAATAAAAAATAAAATAAAATACAAAATAAATATTATATTTACCTTCTGATGGCCCCCGGTCTCCTTGTCTTCCCTTGCCGGCAGCTCACGGTGGACTGAAGGACCTGCGCTGATGTCATTTAGTCATGTGACGGCAGGTCGTTCAGTGTAGTGTACCGCGAGCTGCCGGCAAGACAGGACAGAGCGAAGCAAGACTGCGGAGGAAATCAGAGGGTAAGTATAGATTTATTTTTTTATTTTTTACCATTCTTTAAGGTCACACTATATAAATCCATGCCGGTTGCATGGATTTATATAGTGTGACCAAGTTGTCAAGCACTTTCCAAGTGATGCTAAAATCGCTTGGAAAGCGCTTGTCAACCCGCATGCGGAAATGCATGTGAAGAACGCTTCATTTCCGCATGTCCCTGGCAGGAAAAACGCATGTACAATCCGCATGTGTTTTTTTTCTGCCAGGGAGATGCAGAAACGCTCAGGAAAAAATCCTGAGCATTTCTGCATCGTGGGCACATAGCCTTAAAGAGTTTGTCCACTACTTCAGCATTGATGACCAATAGGATAGGTTATCAATGTCTGATCGATTGGCGTCCGGCACCCCTGCTGATCAGCTGTTGTGTCAGCGGCTATTGATTTGAACAGTCTGAGGTGGATATGCAGGACCCTGCCTCGGCCATTATCAGAAGACGGCCAGCTCCGCAGGTATTACCGGCTGTGGCCGCTGAAACCAATAACAGCTGATCAGCGGGGGTGTTGGGTGTCAGGCATCAGTGTTAAAGTAGTGGACAACCTCTTTAACTACTTTGGTGGCCGCTCTTCACCCTGCTCCATTAGGGCAGGTTTTCATTGTAGACCATAGTTTACACCTCAGAGATCCTGAAATGATATCTTATCAGAGGGTGTTGCTCCCACCCCCATGCTTTAAACTGCAGCTGTGTTTGCACAGCCTGATGTGTACATGAACAAGAGCATGTGTGGGGGAGCTCATTTTTGTTACGGCACCTAAAGACCAGTGCAATCAAGAAGATTATCTGGTGACTGACAAAATCCTGAGAGGAGGTATCCTGGAGAAAGGTTAAACATTGTATGCTAAGTGATCCCAATGTGTACCCCCCACTGCCCTCCTAAAAGTGAGTGGCAAAGCCTGAGCTTCCCCCACCTCGGCAGTGCTTGCATTGCTCTAGTGTTACGAGTGTGGTACAAGGCTTTGCTCACACGCAGCTTTTTTTTTCTGTAAATAAAACTTGCTCTCTTGGCAGTAAAAACGCTGCTTTAAAAACACCCGTTTTGTGGCGTTTTTTGACCCATATTTTTTGCATGTGGATTACATGTGTTTTGTCTCCAGTATGTTTAATAATAAAGTAAGTTTTATTCACCAAACAAACGTTTGTTGCATTTGTGCAGTGCTTTTTTTTCTCATTGCTTTCTATGGGTGAAAAACACTGAAAGAATTGACATACTTCATATGTCAAAAAAGCTGCATTTCTCAACTTCAGTCAGGAGTATAAAAACTAAAGCCTGTGCGTGAGATTTCTGAAATCCCTTAGCATTTGCCGGTGCTGTAAAAACAGCTTTTAATGTGCATAAAAAAATGGCAGGAAAAAAACTGCGTGTGAACATATCCCAAGGCAGCCGAAGTGTGCAAGCCAGGACATAACTGATGTGCGGCAGTGTCAGGAGTCAGACCCATATTATATACTTTTTATTGATGGATTATCAGATGTGTCATCATTATTACCATTCTGGAAAGCTTTAAGGGATATTCCGACTTCCAAGGTTCTATCCCAATATGTAGTAGGTGTAATATTAGCCAATACCTCCAATGAGAAATGTTTTATAGTTCTTAAGATTCGTTATGCCTCTTACCTCATGTGCAGGGCATTGCAGTAGCTTAGGTCTCCATGGTTACGACCACTGATATAGTGAGACAGCTCTTAGTGGTTGTAACCATGGATACCTAAGCTACAGGAATGCCCTGCACATGAGATAAGAGGCATGGCGAATCAGAAGAACTATATTACATTTCTAATTGGATGTGTTTGCTAATATTATTATTATTATTATTATTACACCTATTACATTTTTTGGGATAGGATCTTGGTGATGGATTACCCCTTTTGCTCCTTTTGGTCATTTTTCAGTTGTCTAAATTCTGGACACCGTTAAAGAGGTTGTATAGATCAGTGAAGGTCTGACCTCTGGGACCCACGACAATCAGCAGAATGAGGCCTTTATATCCCTGATACAAAATATAGCGGCAGTGTGCATGTTCGACCTTCGCTCCATTCATTCTCTATGGGTTTGTTGAGCGTGGTGTTCTGCTTTTTCCAGCAGCCCCACGGTCGAACATGCACATTGCAGCTATAGTTTGTAATTGCAGTAAGTGTCCCTTAAGGTATATAAAAAAAAAATCCCCATTTTGTCTATCTGCCGGTCCCAGCAGTCGGACACCCACTGGTTTAGTCCACAGATAACTTGCTTTCACTGGACAACCCCTTTTTAAAGCCAATTTTTACAATGATCTTATTTTCAGACTATCGAAGCTATACATTTCTCCTATATTTCCCTTTGTGCAGGACTTGACAGGAATAGAATCAATGGACCAATGCCGCCAAACCCTGCAACAGCACAACTGGAATATAGAGGTACACATGCTTTACCTGGGTGGTAATGGCAGCTAATGCTACGCCTGTGGCCTTGTTTTACCTTCCAGTTTATCTTTCCTTATGGTGTGGTTCCTATCTATTTAGGCTGCTGTTCAGGACAGACTGAATGAGCAGGAAGGAGTCCCCAGTGTCTTTAACACCACCCCCAGCCGGCCACTGCAAGTGAACACTGCAGACCACAGAGTGTACAGTTACGTGGTGTCCAGGCCACAGCCCAGGGTGAGTAACCTACATTTTCTTACTGTTTTGAGCAGGTTTATCTACTCGTGTGTGACCATATAACGCTGTAATTTCTTGTTCAGGGGCTTCTAGGATGGGGTTACTACCTGATCATGCTTCCATTCCGCATCACATACTATACGCTGCTTGATATATTTAGGTAAGTGATTGGCATTCTCGTTGCTTAACCTTTTGGAGTTGGGAACCTTTGCACAAAGCTCTGTTTTCTTTTTTTTTTTTTTTTTAGGTTTGCTCTCCGTTTCATTCGACCAGACCCACGCAGCAGAGTCACCGATCCAGTTGGTGACATAGTCTCCTTTATACAGATATTTGAAGAAAAATATGGCAGAACACACCCAGTGTTTTACCAGGGGACCTATAGCCAGGTAACGTGCATATTGTAATGCACATGGTCATTATAAGTCTCTAGTGTATCTCGAGTTATAGGATATCTGACCTGTTGAGACCTACTCTGAGCACCTGCATAGCTCCTTCACACTTTGGTTCTAGCTATATGAGGAGGACCAAGTGCTGTAGTCCATGTCAGAGACACATCTCAGTGGTATATGTTAACATTATGCAGATTATACTAGTCCACAGCCTAAATCTACACAGAGCCTCCATCACATATTTTACAAAAAATAAAGTTGCATTTTTCCATCAAAGTGACAGACACCCCAAGTAACTCCACTCTAATAGCAAGTGTGATCTATTGGACACCATTTCCATCTTGTAATGGTGTGGTTTCTTGTATAGGACAGTCTTAGGATGCAGTCAGACGGCTGTATAAATCAGACTGCAATGCATGGACTGTCCTGACCCGAGCGTGAGCGCTTCATGTCCAGTGTGTGCATTGTGGTCTGATCTGACTGCACTTTTAGGGGAAGCCTCATTTTTGACCATTATTTGCAGTCCTACTTTGCTGTATGTCTTTTTTTATTGAAAGGAGAGAAGCCGTTTCCTGAACGTGGCCTTTTTCAGAAGAGAAGCACATCCGGCTTGCTTGTTTTCTTGCAGTTTTATGTGGACGCCTCATTATTTTGTGCACTAGAAATAACACCGCTTCCAGACTCCTGTGCTATTTATTATGTAGCTTCACCGGGTGTGAATCCATTGATAGACTGGTCTCCATTTAATTGCTGCATATTTTCCTTCTTGCAGGCACTTAATGATGCTAAACAGGAGCTGCGCTTCTTATTAGTATATCTGCATGGGGAAGATCACCAGGATTCTGATGAATTTTGCAGGCGAGTGCAATACTCTATTTCATACATCCATTGTCTCTGGACATTTTGGTCTCATAGTTGGTGTTTTTCTCCCATAGGAACACTCTCTGTACATCAGAAGTCACTCAGTTTGTCAATAGTAGAATGCTGTTATGGGCTTGCTCCACCAACAAGCCGGAGGGGTTCAGAGGTGAGTTTCATGCTTTATGTAAATGGGGGGATGTAACATAACCTGTATTGTAATACTAAGAAGCACCCTGTTTTGCTGTGTACTCAGTTTCACAGGCTTTACGTGAGAACACGTACCCATTCCTTGCCATGATAATGCTGAAGGATCGCCGGATGACTGTTGTTGGTAGACTGGAAGGGTTAATTCAGCCACAGGACTTAATAAATCAACTGACATTCATAATGGAGGCCAACCAGACTTATTTGGTGTCTGAGAGACTGGAACGGTGAGTTACCGATAGGACAGGCATGTGCTGATGTCAAAGGCATCAGAATAAATATTGTAATTGGTTATGATTTAAGCCAATTTAATGTAAAATATTTTCTTTGTTTTCTCATTAATGTAGCAGCATTTGAAGGGTTAAGCCCATCTCTGCCTTCCAAGGCCAAGACTGGAATAACTGGTAATGGGTATCAGCCACCAAAGTTGGGGTTAAAATTAAAAGCCAAGGGCAGTTGTGCTGCATAACTACTATAGAAATGAATGGGTAGGAGGGGGTACAGAAACGGTGTAGCAAAGCGAGCTACTGTGTTGGTGTAACTGCTTACTTTGCTACGCTGTCTCCACAGCATTGACTGGTCTGTAACAGCTTCTGGTGTCTTGGACTTAGAAGCAGTCTATGAAAGGCAGAGATGGGAATAACCCTTTAATGAACCATGTCTTGTACATATTAAGGCACAGTCCAGCTAATACAAATGTAAAATAAAACACATTAGATATACTTATGTTTGAAGGATGAACAAAAAGAAAAGTGTCAGTGTGGCAACAGAACGTTTGTGTTTTTTTTTCTGATGTGGGAGAAGTCTTTCACTAAATTAAGCCTTGTGCTTATGTATAGCTTGGACCTTTGTGTCATTTTCAGGGAGGAGAGGAACCAGACCCAGGTGCTGAGACAACAGCAGGACGAGGCTTATCTGGCATCTCTGCGAGCTGACCAAGAGAAGGAACGCAAGAGAAGAGAGAAACAGGAGCAGAAGAGACGAGAGGAGGAGGAAGCGCAACTTCGACTTCAGGCAGAGGAAAGAAAGAAAAGGGTAAGAGTCAACTTACAGACAAAATAACCATATCTGTTATTAGACCGGCACACTTTTTAAGTCACTGGTCTCTACTGACTATTCAGACAATGCACTCTGTTGTCTGCTTATTACTGCAGACCTAAGCCGACAACAGGGCTCACACTGTGATTGTGCTCACCGTGCAGCGTGCAAGGTCATCAGATTTCTCCGAGTTGTCTCTTGTGCATTGGACTAGTGACTTGTACTTGATGAACTATCTGCATGTCCCAGCGTCTACCTGCTAGAACTGTAAATGGTTCTGTACCGTCTGTGATCGGGCCTTTGACACGCTTAGTAACTTTCCAGAGGAAATCTGGTCCAATCTCTGAAATGAGTGTCACTGATGGCGTTTTGTTTCAGGGAGGGGGGTGACGGTGAATGCAGCCTCTGCCCCCTAATAGCCCTTTATTTCAGTATCCCAGCATGCATTGGGAGCTATCAGATGAAGCGTTTTCAACAGGAAGTAGGAAAAAACTACAATAGCAGTTAGATAGTGTAGTTAGGGAACAGTAGGGATTTTTTTAAAGCAAGCATATTAGAAAATAGCTTAATTATGGCATCAAATAGATAAAGATTTAGCATGAAATTGCCTTTGGACCTTTTTAAGGCCTGCATATAAAGGGTTCAGTATACAACCCCAAGCTGATCTGCCGCTGTGACATCTCGCATTACAAACTCCAAATGTACCTTCTTTAACAGAACCTTCAAGAAGAGAAGGAACGCAGGTCTGAGGGTTTGCCTGCAGAACCCATGTCGGACCATCCTGACAGCCTGAAAATAATTTTCAAGATGCCAAATGACACCAGAGTGGAGCGAAGGTTCCTCTTCACACAGTCCCTTTCAGTAAGTTCCCATGTCTAATAAGACTTTGCTACATAACCACAAATAATACCAGTTATCTGAGATTACAATTGATGAAAAAACACAATTGTTATTTCTTAAGAGCTCATATTTCCTTTTTTTTTTAGGTTATTCATGATTTTCTCTTCTCTTTGAAAGAGGCTCCAGAACATTTCCAGATAGTGGCGAATTTTCCCCGGAGGGTGTTGCCATGCCTTCCCACTGAGGAAGTCCCAGTGCCTCCAACCCTCCAAGAGGCTGGACTTAGCCGATCACAGCTCCTCTTTGTACAGGATCTCACGGACGAATGATAAAAATCTATTTTTATTTCCCCTAAGGTTTTTTTGGGAAAGAAAATGGAAAAAATAGTAAAATACATAAAAATGCAGGTAGGGGAGAATGAGAGACACCAATGTTCATTAAAACATTAGTTTTTGGTTTTAAATAACTGCTGCTACTGACTTTGGATCTCGGCATTTTTGCCCAGGTAAGGGTGGGAAGGTAGCATGTAGCAGTGAATTGTTATTCCCCATTGGAAGGGGACGAAGGCCGGGTAACTGGGAACCTAAGATGGCAGGCAGATGTTAAAGCGTTCGGTTTGGCGTTTTCACAAGTTACAAACTGTTCCACTTGCAGGAGAGGTCTGCTGAGCATGGCCTTGCATTCTTCTCCACTATGGCAAAAAAAGAACCATCTCTACAGAGTTGACAACCACACCAATTCTTCTGATGGATTTTGTGGTGTTATTTTGTTTGAGGAACAAGAGGAAAGTTAATTTCCTCATTGTATAAAGATTTTTTTTTTTTAATTTTACCCTTTCTTCCCTCATTGTTTTCTAAAAAAGACCAAAGGAGAGAGATCGGCAGCTGTCTCTGACACAAGGATTTTCAGTGAATCCAATATTTGAATAGTATGTGCAAGGGATTTGGCTTTGAGTTTGGGGGGTGGGGTCATGGTACTTGCCAATCCCCTGTAGTGTAACAAAGGCAATATATAGCGACTGGTTTCCCTGCTTAGATGCCTTCTTGTCACTAGCATACTGTATGTTCCAACTGGTCTATATTCCAGATTATAATTTATTCCAGTTATAAATTAAAAACATTTTAGAGTTTGTGTGTTAACTGTTTATGTTGAATACCACTGAGGACAGTGACAAGCAGTTCATGTGATCCTTATCGCTTAGCATGTTCCAGCTCATTAAAGGGGATCTGTTTGTGGTTTATTTTTTAATTTAGTTTCTTCCTTAATTTGACCAGTTCTCGCCCATGATAACACTATGGCCATGCTTCGGTGAGGCCCTTATTCCTCACAAGTCCTGCTTTTCCTGCAGACATTTTGGACAAATTAGAGTGTCTGCATTAACAATGAGCAGCGAAATGCTGTAGAAAGTAGCAAAATTTGCTTTTTTCAAAGGAAAAAAAAAATGCAGATGTAATCAGCCCATGATGGGTTTGAGATGAGTAATTCAGTTCATGCTGCCCTAGTCCTCTGTGCCTGGAATCCTGGCCACCTCTTGCCACTTACTAGGGCCTGCGGTGTCACACTGAGACCTAGTAAGTGTCAGAGGTAAACATGATGCCGGGTGCAGAAATGAGGACCGGACCAGGGCAGTATCTAATTGCTAATCTCTAGTAGTGATTGTTTCCACTTTCCTGAATTTCGTATGTAATGTACATTATCACTTCACATGCTTCCTACTGACCTCTACTAGACTGCTATTCCAGTGATTTGATGATATATACCAAATACTATAGGCTAGTGCTGCTTGATGTTATAGCAAGCACATGCTTAACCTGGGGAAGAGGGGGAACTCTTCAAAATGGCGTAATTCAGGTAAGTGAAACTTTCTGGCCCCTGTTCTGCTGCATTGGTGTAGGTTAGAGCTTTCAGCATTTCCTCAGTCTTACAAGCGGTATCTGTGTTACACTAATTGTGAAATCTAACCCTATAATGCATTTTTGCACGCAGTGTACAGTTAGGGGGTTTGTGCAACAGACCTGGAGACACTCCTACAAATGCACAGAATTTTACATAATTGACAGAGCATCCTATGTAAAGCTGTCCCATTCATCTGAGCTTAAAGGGAACCTGTCATGTCCTGTCCACTATGTAAACTGCCCTCATAGCATTGTTAGTGAGGCAATGTGCGTCACTAACGCGCTTTTTTCATTTAAATTGGCGCTAATATAATGAGTATACAGCACTTTATATAGTTATATCATGCCTGCTCGTTCAGTCATAGGGGTGTGATCCTGGTATTCAGTCATGGGTGGCGACGCCCACGTATTTGAATTTTGCTCCCGGCGAGTGCTGAAGTTATGGGACGCTTGCCCAGTATGATACGGCCAGCAGTAAAGCTTGTATCTCTGGGAGCCGCGCATGCGCTGTGACGAGTTGCTCCCCGCGCCTGTGCAGTGAAGTTCCCAGCTTCACAGTGTGCGGCCGGAGCCTCGTGTCAGAGCGCATGCGCGGCTCCCAGAGATACAAGCTTTACTGCCGGCCATATGGGACTCTTGCGCAGTACGATAACTTCAGCGCTCACTGGGAGCAAAATTCAAATACGTGGGCGGTGCCAGCCCCTGACTGGCCCCACCCATGACTGAATGTGAGGATCACACCCCTATGAATGAACGAGCCGGTATGATTATAAGTATATAAAATGTTATTATATTTGCACCAATTTTAAGGAAAAAAGTGTGTCGGTGTTGCACATTGCATCACTAACAACGCAATGGGGGCAGTTTATGTAGTAGCTAGGACATGACAGGTTCCCTTTAAGCTTGGCATACAGCTGGGATTTCAGGTATCCTTTTTCTGAATGATTCCTCATTCAGTCATTCTGCAAATTTTGTCTTGTACAATGATCTGTGGAAATTCATGATCAGGGAACAGATCATTGCAGACAGTCGACCTTTCATTGCGAGGATGCCGATTTGTCCGTTCAACCCTAAAAGTCCAATGCTGCAGGTTAACCTCCAGGGAAAGGTCTGCTAGCAGGCATGATCTGGCGCACTCAATGGCTGTCAGAAAATTCCTAGTATATGACCAATGTAACAGTATAAGTATGCTGAGTATTTTTTATTGACTTTTTGGACCAGAAGCTCTGCACATCCTCAAAAATGTAGTTTCTGCTCTAAAAACACAGCAAAAAAGACTAATCACACACCCTTACATTCACCTCTGAATCTGGGACAAAGTCTCAGAATAAAGTCAGTAAATAGCATTGAGAGATTCTATTGTTAAAATATAACTTTTAATAGTAATGTTTTAAAATGGGGGATATACCCACAATAATAGCAAAAATATTCCACACATTAAAACGATTATCAAAGACGTCTCAAGATGAATGTTCATGAGTTCCTCTGCCTCCTGGATTTCGGCTTTTACCAGGCGCAGTGTGCTCTTGAAGGTTGACCGTACAGAGCAGTTGCGTCGTTGGTGTAAATGTGTCAAATACTGCGGCCCGGACAGCGTCAGAGTGCTGCTTGCTCCTTCCCTGGGTCATTGACCACTCTGGGACTCCAGGGTAACTATGAAATTAAATATCCTGTTCTTGAGGGTGGAAAAAAAATAAAATATATATTTTTTTTAATAATGGGTAAAATCACTTGTTTTTATAAGCACTTTGCAATTTTACCCATTAACAATATGAATAGCTATTTTAGCTGTTCTGCTGGGTATTATTTTTCCCACATTACATTTCTGATCATCTGAACCAACATAACCTCTCTGCCAGGATTTATTTTAACCACGACTGTGCAGACTGGACTCATTATTTGTAGTAGAAGTCCATGGCAGAAATGTTATTTTGTCCATTCAAATATGGCTAATGATCTCAAAATGCTCAATGTGACTTCTCTATAGTCTGTTTACAAAATACTAATGTGGTGGTATATGAGATCTACCCATATTGCTCACTATGTCCCTGCCTACTCTTTAGAAGCTGCCTGGACCTGGGTGACATGGTCTGACGAGATTTAGGCCCAGTATCTGATATTCTACAAACTCTTTCATGTCCTATGAGGCTGTGATTACTGGGTCACTCTTGGTGCACTTGTCCACGATCAGGAATAGCAGCGTTTTGGACACAGCGTATTTTCCAAAATTCTGCTTTCTAATCATGTACTTAAATCCGCACGTGTTTAGGGAACAGACTATTGCACATTTATGGAGGAAACAATGTGTTCTCCTACAGGAGGTCGAAAATTGATGGATTTACAATAAATGAAAAATTGTCCAGCATTGTATTAGATAAACATGACAAATTTGCTAACACCTGGGTACCATTTTATTTATTCATTTTACTCACTTATAAATTCCATAGCGCTTTACAGAAATTATCATCGGCACTGCCCCATTGGGGATCACAATCTAAGTTCCCTCCTTATCATTATGTCTTGGGGTGTGAGAGGAAACCCGTGGAGAACATACAAACTCCTTGCAGATGTTGTCCTTGGTGGGATTTGAACCCAGGACCTCAGCGCTGCAGTGCTAACCACAGATCGAATATGCTTATCCTCCTTCACTTACCTTTCACCTTGCCCTGACATTTATTTATTTTTCTCCTTCAAATATATACTTTTAAATTACGCTTGCTGATCTGAACCCAACCCTCTATTGCATCTTATTCTATCTGCTTCCACCCTCATGCACACGGAGACTTTTCAAATACTTGACTATGCCCCATTTTGGCTTAGTCATATTGACTAAAAATGAGAACAAGTCTCACCCAACTGTAAGTCTTAATAATTCGGGTTATTGGATCCCACTGCCTGTCCATATTGCATTGCTTTGAACCATTCCTATGAAGGAAATTTCTTAACGCATCAAAGTAGTTAATGGCAATCTGAGAGCACCATGATGTAGAGGCAGAGACCCTGAGCCCAGCATGTGCCCACTTAGTGGGCAGTCTTGCTGTTTCAATACAATCTGTTTTATCAGCCGGAGATAAACTGGACTTGTGCATCAGGCCTCAGCCATTGATTAGCAGCTTTCTGTCAGTATACAATGTACACAGAAAGCTGCTAATTAGTGGTGTGGGTGGGGTTATACACAGACCTCAACATTCTCAGCTCTGTTAGATCTGCAGCATAGAATCAGTTTTCTATCACAACTGCTGCACATTGTGCTACATTGCTGGAATCAGGGTCTCTGTCCCTACATCATGCTGCTGATAGATTTCCATAAAATTGGTTAACCACTACTTATTTTACTGATCCTTAGGATAGGCCATCAATATCTCCCTGGCTGCATTCAATTGCAGTGACCTTTTCTGAGTATACTCGCTCTGCATTGGGCCCGGCTGTCAGTCAGGGCTGGGGTTACAGCTGTCGTTCCGTATACTCAGAGCGGAAAACTGAACCCGTGCCGGCGCCATCCCCGTCACTGAAACCGGAATGCTGCTGGGGGAATAAAGTTTGTTTTCTCCCCACAGAGTTCAGGTAAGTGCAGGCTAATAGTTTTTTTCCTGGTGACAGATTCCCTTTAATGACTTGTACATGTAAAATTGGGTAATTTGTGCACAGCCAGGTTTTGATGCCACAGGTAACATTTTCGTGACTATATTTCAGATTTAGAAAACCAAGCTGGATAGTCAAATAATATATGGAGATGGGTTTACCAAAGGCTTCATAAATTGTTCCAACCAGCCTGTGGTCAATGTGTACTGTATGGCCTCATGGAGACATCAGTGAAAACACTGACCAATTTTTGTTTTTGGTCACTTTATACTATACTATGATTTTCGCGTATGAAAAAAAATTTGCAAAGCTTCTCCTGCTCAGACTTCACACGGATGACAATGTTTTTTTTTCCACAGGCCCATAGACGAGTACAGGTAATTTTGATCCATGTGGTTTTTTTTTGCAGACACTTTTCCCCAAAAAAAACAAAAAACAACCCACGGTCATGTGGACAACTACAGAGATTATAATGGGTATGTGTTTTAACCATGAAAAGCTTGGATAGAACATGTTTGTCAAAAATAGACATTTCTATGAGACCCAAGTAGAAGATGGTGCCTTATTATGGTTTGGAAGTTAGCTTTAGGCAGATCCGTCAACAAACTATATGGCCTGCTTGACCTCCTATTGGCCAAAACGGCATTAAAATAAAAAAGTGTTCCATGTAACTACTTTAAGCAGATGGAGACTATACTCATCACTCGGCCCCACTAACAGTAGTTGGTCAGAATTCAGTCCGTTTTTGTTTTTTTCAGGAGTGGGAGCCAAAACCAGGTGAGGAACAATCAGAGAAAAGGTCTAATAGAAACAAGTCACCAATTCTGCATTTATCACCCACTCCTGGTTTTGGCTCCCACTCCTGAGAAAAATACTGACCAAATACTGATAGTGGGGCCGTGGCCTATTGAATTCACACGCCAACCTGTGATTCACTATTGCCTGCTGTGTTTCTGCATACACAGGAGCCCATCTAAAATTTACTTGCCTGGAATTTTCATTTCCTGGAGTATGTAGGGTTAATAATGGGTTAATACTCTATCCCAAGCTGAAACAAGATGGGTTAAAGAGCAATAAACACATGGATCACCTAAGTAGACACTCCCCTATCTTCTACAATAAAGAGAGTAAGGAGACCCCATACCATGTAAGTTCTTGCAGCAATAGTATAATTTAATAAGAAGAGGGAAGTTTTTGCTGCATACGGACTCCAGGAAATGAAAATTTCAGTTAAGTGCATTTTAGTCTTTCCTAGATGTCTTACTGCAGCAAACAATGGGATTTGACTAGCAATAGGCAATCATCAAATTTCTAGGGTTGGGCACAGTACCCCGCTGCACGTTCTAGCGCTCTTTTGACGAAGACTGAACCATCTGGTACAGAGATTTATAGGTAGTAATGCTTCACAGCATGGATACTGATGACCAGTTAGCTGCCCTTTAGATATGTTCCCGTGGCAGAAGCGCCAGCTCAGCCCAGAATGCAGAGGAATGAGCTCTGATAAGAAGCTGTGGATCTTGATGATTCAGCAGGTAAGTATCAGATTAGATTAGATTCCTGATCCACCTGGCTAAAGTGATTTTGCTACATTTCCGTCCCAGGTTTGACCCTTTAAATTGAAGGAACAGATTCTGATCTTTACTAAAAGGCTGTTTTCTGAAAATAAAGAAAAATTCTTTTAACAGCAAGCATGAGAACATTCAGTTCTTTGTTCAGTGGATTAGAATACAGGACTGGTAAGAGAAGCTCCTGGATGATATTGAAGGAAGAATCTACTTTTGGAACAAACCCCAGCATGAGTCTTAGAGCCACGTGATCAGAAAATACACTGCTCAAAAAAATAAAGGGAACACTAAAATAACACATCCTAGATCTGAATGAATGAACTATTCTCATTGAATACTTTGTTCTGTACAAAGTTGAATGTGCTGACAAGAAAATCACACAAAAATCATCAATGGAAATCAAATTTATTAACCAATGGAGGCCTGGATTTGGAGTCACCCCCAAAATTAAAGTGGAAAAACACACTACAGGCTGATCCAACTTTGATGCAATGTCCTTAAAAAAAGACAAAATGAGGCTCAGTATTGTGTGTGGCCTCCACGTGCCTGTATGACCTCCCTACAACGCCTGGGCATGCTCCTGATGAGGTTGTGGATGGTCTCCTGTGGGATCTCCTCCCAGACCTGGACTAAAGCATCCGCCAACTCCTGGGCAGTCTGTGGTGCAACGTGACGTTGGTGGATGGAGCGAGACATGATGTCCCAGATGTGCTCAATCGGATTCAGGTCTGGGGAATGGGCGGGCCAGTCCATAGCTTCAATGCCTTCATCTTGCAGGAACTGCTGACACACTCCAGCCACATGAGGTCTGGCATTGTCCTGCATTAGGAGGAACCCAGGGCCAACCGCACCAGCATATGCTCTCACAAGGGGTCTGAGCATCTCATCTCAGTACCTAATGGCAGTCAGGCTACCTCTGGCGAGCACATGGAGGGCTCTGCAGCCCTCCAAAGAAATGCCACCCCACACCATTACTGACCCACTGCCAAACCGGTCATGCTGAAGGATGTTGCAGGCAGCAGATCGCTCTCCACGGCGTCTCCAGACTCTGTCACGTCTGTCACATGTGCTCAGTGTGAACCTGCTTTCATCTGTGAAGAGCACAGGGCGCCAGTGGCGACTGCCAATCCTGGAGTTCTGTGGCAAATGCCAAGCGTCCTGCACTGTGTTGAGCTGTGAGCACAACCCCCATCCGTGGACGTCTGGCCCTCATACCACCCTCATGGAGTCAGTTTCTAACCGTTTGTGCAGACACATGCACATTTGTGGCCTGATGGAGGTCGTTTTGCAGGGCTCTGGCAGTGCTCCTCCCGTTCCTCCTTGCACAAAGGCGGAGGTAGCTGTCCTGCTGCTGGGTTGTTGCCCTCCTACGGCCCCCTCCACGTCTCCTGGTGTACTGGCCTGTCTCCTGGTAGCGCCTCCAGCCTCTGGACACTATGCTGACAGACACAGCAAACCTTCTTGCCACAGCTCGCATTGATGTGCCATCCTGGATGAGCTGCACTACCTGAGCAACTTCTGTGGGTTGTAGAGTCTGTCTCATTCTACCACGAGTGTGAAAGCACAACCAACATTCAAAAGTGACCAAAACATCAGCCAGAAAGCATTGGTACTGAGATGTGGTCTGAGGTCCCCACCTGCAGAACCACTCCTTTATTGAGGGTGTCTTGATAATTGCCAATAATTTCCATCTATTGTCTATTCCATTTGCAAAACACCATGTGAAATTGATTGTCAATCAGTGTTGCTTCCTAAGTGGACAGTTTGATTTCACAGAAGTTTGATTCACTTGTAGTTATATTCTGTTGTTTAAGTGTTCCCTTTATTTTTTTGAGCAGTGTATATGGTATGGTTCTCTAGACGATAACGCTTGAAATTCTCCCAACATGCTTTGTAATTGTAATTGCCACATGAAACAGGGCTTTCCAGGACAGATTTTCAAGGAAAGCCAGATCCGCCGGTTCAAAAGGAGAGTTTTCTAGAGCCTTAAAAACCAAAGTTATTTTCCATGAGGTAACCAGAGATACAAGGGGCGGTCTTGGGTTTTTGATAGAGTTAGAGAACTTCCTTATATGATGATGGCTTGAAAACGAGCAGACAGTACAGGTGTGCATTGATAGTAGAAAAATGTGTTTTAAGAGTGTTGAGCTTATCAAACCTTGCATGAAGGAACTATAATACAGAGGCTATGGATTTTATATTTGATTGTTCTGACAACCACCAGGTTTTATAGATTCTCCATATTCTGGCATAGACTTTTAAATGTCGTTGGCCTGTTAGCTGTGCTAAAGTTGTAATGATCTGTCCAACATGTCTATTCAGTGAAAAGAGAAGCAGTCCTGGGCCCATGTATGGTCACATGCTCAGAGAGAGCAAAAATAAAGGGTCTTCACATTCTGATATGTAGCTATGGCATCCAGATCAGGAGACCCCATCTTGCTAATGATATGTAGCAATATTTTGTCGCAGATTCCATTCTCCTGGAAGAATTTTGTTGCAGCTCAGCCAATCTGTCCTGACATTGTGGACCCTCGGAATATGGACTGTGGACTGCTGTAATTCTGAGGACATCTTTTTCCGCCGATATTCCACTGCTAACAAAGAGTTTCTGGTTCCACCATGTTTGTTGATAAGTAAACTATCACCACCTGCCGAAAAAGAGAGACATGGAAATGAGTGCTAGCCTTATCGCCCTGAGGTTAGGTAGACAGGAGACTTTCTTGACTCCACCAAGATTTTTGAACCCAGGCACCCCAACTGAAGGTTGATGCATCCGATGTGAGAATCACTGGATGTGGAGACCGAAGAGACTTCCCTTCATTAGGTGGGTTGGAGAAAGCCATCAGCACAGATCTTTGTTTGGTGGTCAGGGGAAGCACCATCAAGGATTGTAGGAAAGAACAGCTCCTGTTCCAATAATGAAGGCTATCTGTCTGGAGAGAGCGAAAGTGATGCTTGGCCCATGGAACTGCATCTATGTTTAAGATGTACAGATATAAGATATTGAAACATAGGTATACAGTTTTTTCAAAATAATAGCAGTGTGTTTAAACAACTGAGATAAAGCTCAATCCTCATAATAGCATTTATTTCCATACACACAAAGGCACTGGAAGCACTGCACATTCAATTCCAAATGAAAACACGAACGAAATATTCCTTTTTCTTCATTTTTAGTTTAAAAATGTATAATAGGCTGCTCAGAAGTATAGCAGTGTCTGCATTTTCATTTACAAACTTGAATATTTACAGTATAAAATAAAATGTTTGTTAATCACTGAACATTTATTTGTATAACCTTTATTTGTGATTAGTGATGGGTGGACCAGTGGATGGTCGGGTTCGGCCGAACTTTAAAAGAAAGTTTGGTTCGGGTACCAGTTTGCCACGCTGTCACCTGTGAGATAGCACAGGAAACACTGGCTCTGATGAGCGGTAAGTTTGATACCGCCGATCAAAGCGATGCTGTTCCAACGCTGTCACGCAGATGACAGCGTGTGAGCCAGCAGCTGTGACAGGCGGTAAAAAGGTTACCGCCGGTCACAAGCGTTGGTTGATGAGAGTACTACTGTCATCATCATACGCCTGGTCTCACTGATAGCAGCGAGAGCAGGCGTATGCTGATGAGACTATTCACCAGCCGGCGCCTGTGCATAGTAATAAACGTGTCAGTGAGATAATTAGTGCAGTGCGTGTGTATTTTACTGTACATGTACTTAGCTAATAAATAAAGGAAAAAAATGGCGTGCGGTCTCCACTATTCTTGACAACCAGTGCAGGTAAAGCTGCCCCCAGCTGCCAGCTTTATCGTGGCTGGTTATCAAAAACAGAGGGGTCCCACGCTGTTTTTTTTTTTCAATTATGTAACTAAATAGTGGTGTGGGACCCCACTATTTTTTTATTCAATTTTTTTTTTTTTTTTTTTTTTTTTTTTTTTTTACACACTGCACCGGCCAATCACAGCTATGCCAATTCTTGACATGGCTGTGATTGAGCAGAAGTGCCCACACAGGAAAGCTTGTTGATTGGCTGCACTGCAGCCTTTAACAAGCTTTGTTTGGGCTGCCGAACCAGAACAGTAACACGGACTTCCTGAAGAAGTCTGTGTTCAGGATCCGCTCACGGACACTAGGTGTTCGGTACGGACCCCAAACTTTATCGTTCGGGTTCGCTGTTCTTATTTCTGATTGCTACTTTACATCTATGCGGCAAGGAGTCAACTAACATCTGACACGTGCAAACAGATATTCCGGTCCAAGCGGACTGGACTACGTTCCACAATTCTTTTGCATTCTAAGGGTTTATATCAAAAACATCATTTTTTATGTCACTCCACAAATTCTCAATTGGATTGAGGTCTGGGGATTGGGATGGCCACTTCCTAACATCAAGCTTGTTGGTCTGGAACCAGGATGTTGCCCGCTGGCTGGTGAGTTTGGGGTCATGGTCCTGCTGAAACACTCATTTCAAGGGCATTTCTTCTTCAGCATAAGGTAACATGACCTCTTCCAATATTTTGATATATTCAAACTGGTCCATGGTTCCTGGTATGCGATAAATGGACCCAGCTCCATAGTATGAGAAACATCTCCAAACCATTATGCTTACACCTCCATATTTTACAGTCTTCACAGTGTACTTGTGGCTTGATTTCAGTGTTTATGGGCCGTCTCACAAACTGTCTGTAGTCTTTACACCCAATAAGAACAATCTTGCTCAAATCTGTCAATAGAATGCTGCGCCATTTCTCTTTAGGCCAGTCATTGTGTTCTTTGGCAAACTAACCTTTTCAACACGTCTTTTTTTTCAGCAATTGTACTTTATGAGGGTTTCTTGCAAATAGTTTGGCTTCACGTAGGCATCTTATGATGGTTGCAGGACCCACAGGTAACTGAAAATCTTCTTTGGTGTACCTAGACCTGATCATTGGATACTTTGCCATTCTTATAATTCTATGAGGATGGTAGTAGTTATTTTCCTGCCACGTGTTTTGGGTTTTGTTTGCCATTTTAAAGCATTGGAAATCTTTTTAGCTGAGCAGCCATTTATTTTCTGCACTTCTTTATATGTTTTCCCATCTCCAATCAACTTCTTGACCTGTTCTTTCTCCTTCGGTATGATGTCTGAAATAACCCATTTTACTCACTGAGCAAGAGCAAGAGTGCCAAAGTGCAATTATTATGGAATGCCAAAGTGGGCCACGACAATCATGGACTTGGTGAACAAAACGAAGATGGAGGAAGATTCATTCACTTTTGTACCACAAATCAACTGTCCATTATGAACATCTTTTTCCAAAATCACAAACGGAGATTCCACACAAGGACATCATCGAATAGGGCCTATAAAAATCAGATTGGCTAAATACAGTTGAAACTAGAAGTTTACATACATTATATAAAAAGACACATATGCATGTTTTTCTCAATATCTCACATGAAATCAGAATAAACCTTTCCCCTTTTAGGTCAATTAGGATTACCATAATTTTTTATATTTGCCAAATGCCAGAATAATGAGAGAGAGAGAATGTTTTAAAGCATTTTTATTACTTACTGCAAAGTCAAAAGCTTACATACACTAAGATTACTATGCCTTTAAACAATTCTGGACTGCCCATATGATGATGTCATGTGTTTGGAGGCTTTGGCAACATCTGAGTTAATTAGAAACACACCTGTGGATGTATTTTAATGCACACCTGAAAAACACTGCTTATTTGTGTAGCATCATTGTAAAGTCTAAAGAAATCAGCCAAGATATCAGGAAGAGAATTTGGGCATAATTTCAAGATACTTGAAGGTGCCTCGTTCATCTGTACAAACAATTATACGCAAGTACAAACAAGATGGGAATGTCCAGCCATCATACCACTCAGGAAGGAGATGGGTTCTGTGTCACAGAGACAGGGGCGTACATAGAAACCATGGGGCCCCATAGCAAAAGTCCTAGTTGGATCCGCCACTTCCCTCTTGGTGGAGTAGGCAGGGTCACAGTGCATAGGAGGAGTCACAGAATGGCATGTCTTATAAATTAAAAAACAGAAGGACATGTGTTATGGCACATACAGAGTAATTTTGGTCCTATTGAAGCCACTTACTGTTCTCACTCACTACAATATCCCTTTTATGGCCCCACAGAGTATGATGCTTCCAAAAATGCATCTAACACATTGCATGATACCCCTCCATACACACAGTATGATGACCCCAGTGTCCCCAAAACAGTATGATGTCCCCATAAGTAAATACATCCACACAATATGAGACCCTCATATCACCTCGCACAGTATAATGACCCCACCAGTACAATTACCCCACACACAGTATGAACGCTCCCACAATTGTCCTCACCACAGAGTAAGATGGCCCCCCTTGCGCTGCTCTGTGCAGCTTGTGGACTGAGGCTCCATACAGCAGGAGACTCAGACGTACAAGCAGAATGGTGCAGAAAGGGTCCGACAGTTCCAATCCACTGTATTCATTGTCGGACAGGGGTACATAGGACCCACCAGTGACATTGATCCTCAGACACCACCTTACCCATACCAGATAACAATGACCTGGAAGTGGAACGCAAAGTACACATCGCTTTAAGCTGCCACTTCTGCTCATACAGATCATTGTGGGGCAGGAAATAGAAGAGGCATTTGCGGCTCTAAGTGCCCTCCATGATGGAAAGGTAGGTACGTTGTACATATGGAGTTCAGCTTCTCCTGTTGTCCCATACTGATCATACAGCTCAGTGCCAGGCAAAAGAGAATTGTGCAAATATGAACATTTGGAAAGTGCTCTAAATGGTCAGGCAGATATCTTCATGAGCTCTGCCCAATCATTAAGGAAATGAACAACAGGGGTTGGCAATGCTGGGTCCCCTTGTCTTTCACATCTACCTCGACATCCCCAGAGACATCACGGCAAAAGTATTATTGAAATCTAAAGATTTCAGACGGGGAGTGTTCTGTGCCATGTTTGGGACATTCATGACAATAATGGATTTTTTACAGTTGCTATGTTCTGCTGTAAGGTTCACTTTCCTTGAAGTTTGTCCCTTCTCTCTCCCTGTCTCCCTCTGTTGGCTGTGATGTGACTATTCTCTTTGTTCTTCCTGATTCCCCTCATTCTCCATCTTGACCATATAGAACAGGGGTCTCAAACACGCGGCCCGCGGGCCGCATGCGGCCCCTGAGGCTGCTTTATGCGGCCCACAGGCACAGACCCCTTGAATATCCCGACCTGGTCCAGGAGGAGCCGCCGACAGCAGCGCTGAATTGCCACACAGAGACTGTTTCCCAGCACTGCATTTCCAATGCCAGCCGCTGGCCAATCAGAGGCCAGCAGCTGATATCTGCGTGTCGGCGCAGCGAGTATGACATCATTGCCATATGCAGATGTCAGCTGCTGGCCTCTGATTGGCCGGCGGCTGACATTGAAAATGCTGTGCTGGGAGACAGTCTCTGTGCGGCAATGCAGCGCTGCTGTCGGCGGCTCCTCCTGGACCAGGTCGGGATCGTCAAGGGGTCGGACTCTGTGGTGCCTGCGGGCCACATCTGCAGGAAGGCCGCCGAGGGAACGGAGGACAGGTGAGAATCATCTTTTTTTTTTTCTATTTTATGTGTGTGAAGAACAGCACAGGGGGCACAGAGCCACAACATGGGGACCTGGATGGGGCACAGAGCCACAAGAGGGGACCTGGATGGGGCACATAGCCACAAGAGGGGACCTGGATGGGGCACATAGCCACAAGATGGGGACCTGGATGGGGCACATAGCCACAAGATGGGGACCTGGATGGGGCACATAGCCACAAGAGGGGACCTGGATGGGGCACATAGCCACAAGATGGGGACCTGGATGGGGCACAGAGCCACAAGATGGGGACCTGGATGGGGAACATTGCCACAGGATGGGGACCTGGATGGGGCACATAGCCCCAAGATGGGGACCTGGATGAGGCACATTAGTACAAGATGGGCGCCAGGATGGGGAACGTTGCCACAGGATGGGGACCTGGATGGGGCACATAGCCACAAGATGGGGACCTGGATGGGGCACATAGCCACAAGATGGGGACCTGGATGGGGCACAGAGCCACAACATGGGGACCTGGATGGGGCACAGAGCCACAAGAGGGGACCTGGATGGGGCACATAGCCACAAGAGGGGACCTGGATGGGGCACATAGCCACAAGATGGGGACCTGGATGGGGCACATAGCCACAAGATGTGGACCTGGATGGGGCACATAGCCACAAGAGGGGACCTGGATGGGGCACATAGCCACAAGATGGGGACCTGGATGGGGCACATAGCCACAAGATGGGGACCTGGATGGGGCACATAGCCACAAGATGGGGACCTGGATGGGGCACATAGCCACAAGATGGGGACCTGGATGGGGCACAGAGCCACAAGATGGGGACCTGGATGGGGAACATTGCCACAGGATGGGGACCTGGATGGGGCACATAGCCCCAAGATGGGGACCTGGATGAGGCACATTAGTACAAGATGGGCGCCAGGATGGGGAACGTTGCCACAGGATGGGGACCTGGATGGGGCACATAGCCACAAGATGGGGACCTGGATGGGGCACAGAGCCACAAGATGGGGACCTGGATGGGGCACATAGCCACAAGATGGGGACCTGGATGGGGCACAGAGCCACAAGATGGGGACCTGGATGGGGAACATTGCCACAGGATGGGGACCTGGATGGGGCACATAGCCCCAAGATGGGGACCTGGATGAGGCACATTAGTACAAGATGGGCGCCAGGATGGGGAACGTTGCCACAGGATGGGGACCTGGATGGGGCACATAGCCACAAGATGGGGACCTGGATGGGGCACAGAGCCACAAGATGGGGACCTGGATGGGGCACAGAGCCACAAGATGGGGACCAGAGCCACAAGATGGGGACCTGGATGGGGAACATTGCCACAGGATGGGGACCTGGATGGGGCACATAGCCCCAAGATGGGGACCTGGATGAGGCACATTAGTACAAGATGGGCGCCAGGATGGGGAACGTTGCCACAGGATGGGGACCTGGATGGGGCACATAGCCACAGGATGGGGACCTGGATGGGGCACATTAGTACAAGATGGGGACTTGGATGGGGAACATTACTACAAGATGTTTTCCATTATTACTATATGATGCTAATTGTAAGACAATATTACTGTATGTGGCCAATTGGGGGAAATAAAATTGTAAAAAAAATAAAAAATAAAATAAAGCATGAAAAAATATTGGGCACTAAAAATGCTGTTTTATATGTAAACTAAAGTAAACACAAAAAAGTGCACGTTTATTATCGCCACATCCATAACGACCCAAGCCATAAAAAAATAAACACGGCAAAAATGTTCAAAAGGTGTATACAAAAAAAATGGTATCACTAAAAATGTCACATTGAACAAAGAATGCGGCCCCCCAAATTCAAATTTTTTCCATGTGCGGCCCATATACCCAGCCGAGTTTGAGACCCCTGATATAGAAGCTCATGTGCTCTCAGTCTGTGTCTGAGGAAAGTATTTTTTACCTGCTGTTATACATGTGACGCGCCCCTGGGCCTGCTGTGTCGTGCGGCATCGCGCGCACGGGGGCTTACCCGGAGCCGGATCAGATGGGGGTAGTAGTCTCGTGGCGGTGACCCGGTCCGTGCCCAGGGAGTCAAACTGAGTGGCAGTATTTAGCAGTAGATGTTAGAATGTTCGACTACGCCACCCGTTGAATGCGGCTATGGAGCCGCCGCTGCAGGGCAGACCGCTGAGGCCGGTGGTAGGATTGTGCAGCGTGGATGGTATAACCCCCAACGGGAGGGGTATGGCCTCAGGGCAGCTATTGTGAGTTGGATGAGGGGAGTGATGGTGCGGGTGTCCCAGTACTGAAGGTGCAGGTGTGACCACGAAACACGGAGGCTTGAAGTGCAGTTTCAAAAGCTTTACTCACTGTTCTTTATCCGGTCGCTTGTGCACAGTAAGGACCACCCGAGTCATGCTGCGTCCACCAGGTCAGGGACTCGGCCAACTCCCAGGTAGTTCCAGAGCGTGGTCCAGAGCTCCCCTCTCTTCCTTCCTACTGGCCGTTCTCACCAGGGACCCACCTATGTCCGGCTCCCTCGGGCCTCTTGGTGGTGAAACCTTTCCTGGCTTCCCTGGCCCTATGCGTGGTATGCCTTCCTGGTGGATGTGGTGAGGGTCGTGCCAAAGCTTGACCACGACCTCCGGTTCCTGGCTGAGGATGGTTAGCCTCCACCAGTTTGGGATCCGGTACCCTTCTCTGCCAACCCTTCACCCTTTTCGTTCTGCTGTGTGATCTCAGGGTTCCCTCTCCCCTTGCGTCTCTGGGCCTTTCTGCCTCCTCTCTGCTTCAGGCCTGGCCCTGGAGCTGGGCCCAGCCGGAGCCACAGCTCCCTGTCAGCCCTCTCTGGCTGAACTCTCTCTCAGAACAGACAGACCCTGTCTCTAGATGGTGCCCACCTTATATACTCCCTCTGACACCCGAGCCCTGGTGACAATGCAACCAATGGGCTCCTACCTATGCCCAGAGTCCCTCCCCTGTCTGCTCCTACACCACTGGGATGTTCCTCCCCCCCCCCCACTCCAGCCAGGGACAGACGCTGTCGTACCTGCACAACTATCTGGTGGGAGTACCGTTGTTCTGTCCCCCGGAAATGGGGTGTATGTGGTGCATGCAGCTTACTGAGCTCTGTTCCACACTCCATCCTTACCCGGGAGTGGAATACCACACCTCTGGTTCGAGGTGCAATACCCCTGTAGCAGCCGAGTCCTCGGGGTGCTACACATGCATTTAACAAGAGTTCTTAAAGAAAACAGTCTCTTCTAAATTTTTCACAATGTGCCTGCTAGCAGCAGAGTTAAGCCAACTGCGACCATCGCCATTGTAAGTACAGGTGAAGAGACCCAGCGTCTCACAGAGCCATATTTACAGCACGGCCATGTGGACAGAATATGACATATATAGAATATGTGCACACTGTACGGAGCCGCCTGCGGCCCCGACACAGCGCGATAGCCGCTGGCGACTTCCGTTCATTTTATGCAAATGAGCGGCGCCAGTTTTTTTTTACCTGCGGACTTTCCTCATAGAGGTTAGGTCTATGGGGAAAGCCCGCATGCTTACCCTCCGGAGAAATTGATATGCTGCAGGTCTGAAAGACGCGGGTGATCCACAGGTGTACGGAGACGCATAGTGGACATGGGATTTCTACAAATCCCATACACTATGCTGTAACATCTGGATGCTGCGGGTTTGACCCTGCATAAACCCGAATCGGCTTCGGATCGTGTGCACATACTCATAGAAACATATTAGATACACTCACATTACATACTCACTTACCTTTTACATGATGCATGCTGCCCTGGACAACAGTGGGGTCCTCACTTACCAGCTTCTTCTTCCTGTTGCCTGTACTTCCATCTTCTGTGGTGCAGCCGCCCCTCCTCCTGGGGCCCGACTGCAGAGCTCTCTCCTCTCTTGCTGTAATTGCAGCGCAGGAGGAGAGAGAGCGGAGCTCTAATATACAGAGCAGGGCCATGCTGTAAGCAGCCTCTCCTCTCTGCTCTGCTGAAGGCCACAGCTGGTTGGCGGAGCCTCCTCTCCTGCTCTAAACAGAGCAGAGGAGACAGCAGTGACTGAATCATCCTCTGCACGCCGACACAGTGCAGGGCTGAAGAGGTGGGTCCTTCTGACTCCGGGCCACCAAATCCTCCAGTGGTTTTGGCCGAGCCTGGTTGTTTTCAACAGTATCTGCATCCTAAGGATGGAGATACTGTTGAAATTGTGATGGGGGATGGAGGAGTCCAATGCTGTTTCACATCGGGGCCCCCTGTCTCACGGGCCTATAGCAGCTGCGTGGGCTGTCACTATAGACGGTACGCCCCTGCCCAGAGATGAACATGCTTAGGTCTGACATACGCACATCAACCCAAGGGCAAAAGCAAAAGACCTTGTGAAGATGATGGCGGAAGCTAGTAAGATTGTGTCAATAACCACAGTGAAACGAGTACTGTACCAACATAAGCTGAAAGGCCATTCTGCCAGGAAGAAGCCACTACTCCAAAAGAAACATAAAAAAGCTAGATTTATGTTTGAAAATGCACACAGTAACAAAGACCTTAATTTTGGAGACATGTCCTGTGGTCTGATGAAACTAAAATTGAACTTTTTGGGCATAATGACCATCGTTACATTTGGAGGAAAAAGGGAGAAGCTTGGAAGCCTAAGAACACCATCCCAACTGTGAAACACGGGGGTGGCAGCATTATGTTGTGGGGTTGTTTTGCTGCAGGAGGGACTGGGGCACTTCAAAATATTGATGGCTTCATGAGAAAAGAAGATTATGTGGCAATACTGTAGCAACATCTCAAGACATCAGCCAGGAAGTTAAAGCTTGGGCAGAAATGGGTCTTCCAAATGGACAATGACCCGAAGCATACTGCCAAAATGGTAGTGGTTTAAGGATAACAAAGTCAATGTTTTGGAGTGGCCATCACAGAGCCCTGATCTCAATCCTATTCAAAATTTATGGGCAAAGCTGAAAAGGCAGGTGCGAGCAAGGCGACCTACAAACCTGGATCAGTTACACCAGTTTTGTCAGGAGGAATGGGCCCGAATTCTGACCAACTATTGTGAGAAGCTTGCGGAAGGATATTTCAAACATTTGACCCAAGTCATTCAGTTTAAGGGTAATGGTACCAAATACTAATGAAATGTACGTAAACTTTTGACTTTGCAGTAAGTAATAAAAATGCCTTAAAACATTCTCTCTCTTTCATTATTCTGGCATTTGGCAAATATTAAAAATTATGGTAATCCTAATTGACCTAAAACAGGAAAGGTTTATTCTGATTTCATTGTCATTTCATATATTGAGAAAAGCATGCATATGTGTCTTTTTATACAGTTTATGTAAACTCCTGGTTTCAACTGTATGTGTTCACCAAAGATGGAGGTCGGCGATCATTATTGTGAAAACAAGGCCAGGAGCTGACTGTGGAACTGATAATGAACTTTTGACAACAAATATTAGAGTCAAACTGCGCAAACAGACTAGACAACAGGTCATTTCCAACTTCAATTTGACCAACATACCTTTTTTGGAACAGTCTGCACAACCGATTTATAGCACTGGACACGGATGAAAGAAAACCTAAGGAATTATGAACACATATAAAGACTATTATTATGGAAGAAACCAGAAAGACAATAAATAAGAAGCAAAAGAGATCCCAGCAGCCATGGTTAACAGAAGAGACCCTAAAGATCATCAAAGAAAGATGAATGGCAAAAGGAAAAGGTAGCTAGAAGGATGCAGATAACATCAGTAAAAGACTAAAGAGAGCCATTCGAGCAGACAAAGAACTATTTTACCAAAAGATATGAGAGAGAAAGCGAACATCTGAAGGGCAAGACCAGGAAGGCATACCAAAAGTTCAAAGAGATAAGAAAGTTTCAACCAAGAGTGGGAATGTTGAACGACACCAACAGGAACAAACTAACTGAGTGAGAACAGATCAAGGAAAGATGGAAAAAATACACTGAGCACCTCTACAAGAATGACTCAATGATACGGGAAGAAACTGAGACTGGAAATTATACTGAACCGAACATCTTGAAAGATTAAGTCTTTGCTGCAATAAAGCTTCTGTCAAAAAAAAACAAAGCGCCTGGATGTGATGTATTCCAATACAGCTAATAAAGTCTTCTGAAGCAGCAGTTGATGTCATCGCAGGCCTGTGTCAACAGATATGAACAACATATAAATGTCCCAAGGACTGGACAAGATCCGTGTTAATTCCTATTTCAAAGAAGAGATATGCTACTGACTGTGGAAACTATTGGACTATTGCGCTCATACCACATGCCAGCAAAATACTATTGAAGACCCTACAAAGACGGGTTCAGCTTAACTTTGACAAAGAGCTGCCAGAGGAACAAGCAGAATTCAGAAAAGGCAGAGGAACAAGAGATGTAATTGCTAACATCAGATGGATTATGGAAAAGGTCAAAGAATACAACAATGAGATCTATTTTTGCTTCATCAACTATAGCAAAGCCTTCAACTGTGTTGCTCACCAGAAACTTTGGAATAGCATGAAGGATTTGGGTGTGCCAAACCATCTGATCAGTCTCATTAGGAACCTTTACATCGACCAAAAAGCAACAGTCCGAATGGAACAGGGTGACATGGCATGGTTCAAAGTAGAGCGAGGCATCAGACAAGGCTGTATGCTGTCACCTTTTCTCTTCAATTTATATGCAGAAGCTATTTTCAGGAAGGCTGGACTTGCCGAAAAAGAAGAAGGAATCAAAATTGCTAGATGAATTATCAACAATCTTAAATACGCAGACAATACAACATTGATAGCAACAAGCTTAGATGGAATGAAGGACTTATAACGGAGTGTAAAGATGGAAAGCTCGACCATGGGACTCCTACTCAATACAAGGAAGACAAAGATACTGACTACTGCTTGGTACCACCGGGACACATTTGAGATGGAAGATGACGAACTGGAAGTTGTAAAGAACTTCAACCTACTCGAATCAATGATCACTCAAGATGCAGCGACGACACCGTAAGTCAATAGGAGAATAGCTTAAGGCAAATCAACAATGAAGTCACTAGACAAGGTCTTAAAATCGAGGACCATTTTGCTGAGACGAAAACATGGCTAATACATAGTGTGGCCTTTTCTGTAGTAACATATGGATGCAAAACCTGGACGATAAAGAAACAAGACAGAAGAAGAATCAACGCCTTCGAAATGTGGTGCTGTAGAAGTATGTTATCAATACCATGGATTTCAAGAAGAACAAACAAATCAATTGTGGAACAAATCAAGCTAGACATGTCACTCAAAGCAAGGATCACCAAGCTACGACTTGCCTACTTTGGACACATCATACAAAGAGAGCAATCATTGGAGAAGGACATCATGGTCAGAAGAATAGAAGAAACAAGCTGAAGAGGAAGACCAGCAAACCGATGACATGATATAATCAAGATAACAGTGAAGACCCTGGTGGACCATTCTAGGTTTGTACAAGATCGATCTTCCTACAGAGTGTTCATCCATCAAGCTGCTATGGCTCGAGATCGAGCTGAAGGCCGTTATTATTATTATTATTATTATTATTAATAATAATAATAATTTTAACAGCGTGCATGAAATGACTGTTGATTCTGTTGGTTGCCCATTACTTGCATACACCTAGTAATGAATTTTTTCCCATGTTGTATTATCTTTTCTGCCAAGCACAGTAATTAAACAAATTAATGATGTTAGACTGCTATTATTTTGCACATGACTGTACATATTTTGTACTCTGTAGCTAAAAGTTAGGCCTTTGGTCAGTTTCTAAAAGGGTCTTAAGATGTGGTAATTAGGATGCTCCAAATCAGCGTTTACTGTATCTTAAATGACAAAGGTGCCTGAGACCACAAGAAATGTCTCATTGTATTACAACCATTAAGCATTAGTGGGTGATACCATTGTAGGGAAAGAACAGAATAAATATGGTTCTTTGTTCACAAGTTGAGACATAGTATCTACAGGTTATGATGAAATCACAGATGAAATAGAAAAAGCCCAAGTGGGACAGGAGAAGAAAAAAGGAGATTGAGAAAGAGGAAGGTTGGCATTCAGGGAAGGGTCCCTGAGAGAGGTAGACCATACCAATGGGAAGACATTGGAAGGAGATAAAGGCTACACCAAGGTAGCATGTCAAGGAGGGATTATGTGAAGGGTTACTTGTTGGTAACTATAAGGCTGTGTGCCCACGATGCGTTTTTGGTGCGTATTTTGGTGCGTATTTGCAGCACGTAAACGCTCCAGAAACGCATTGCATACCTTATCCCATGACTTCCTATGACATTCTGCAAGTTCTGTGCACATGGTCAGGATTTTTTCTGTGCAGATTTTACTTGCAGAAAAAATACGGACATGACCAATTCTTGTGCGTTTCTGCATGCGTATTTGCCTATACAAAAACGCATGGCAAATACGCGTCAAAAACGCATGTAAAAACCGCATGCGTTTTTCTGCCAAGGAGATGCAGAAATGCTCAGGAAAATTTCTGCTTCATTTCTGCATCGTGGGCACTAAGCCTAACATTACGTGAATGATCGTAAGCCTAAGGAATTAATGTTTCTTTGTGGAATATCGTAATGATTTTGTTATTAGTTAATTGTTTTATCAATTTTATACTGCACATTTGGTTTGGGATATAAAATATATATTTTTTTACATACGCTTTTTTTAGGTGTGCTTTCTTTGCTAACCCAAAACAGAATAAAGACATTACATTAACGGTAAGCCCAGCATAATATAATTAATATTTATTGTGGAAACCTCTATAGTTAAAACCAATTAAAATCAGAGCAAAACCCAAAAACTCCAATATATTGATAGGGAAATGTATACAAATATAAGATAAATCCTGATAATTAAACATTAGAAAATCATGTATAAATGATAAAGAAAAAAATCCACATTATATTATAATCAAATATATCTATTTATTCAGTTATAGTGAATAAATAGAAAGTGTATATAATATGATAAATACAAATAAATAAGACTGTTTCCTATATATAAGATAGAGGTGTAATGATCATAATATGTAAAGTGCTAGTGCTAGAGAGATAAAAAGAAAACAATAAACCACTACAATCAACCCAAATGCAACAATCTCAATGTGTAGCTGAACAAGCAATACTGAGAAATAGTTGGTGCAATAGTATACCTATGAAATAGTGTCAAAATCTATATACAATATGCATCCAATGTAGCAATCAACATGTATCAAACCTAATAATATGGAATCCAAAATAATATAAGATGATAAGGTAAGTACATCCATAAGGATGCCAGCATGAAAAACCCACCCCACGCGTATATAGAATAACAGCATCGCGTCCTGAAAATAGGCTCTGAAAATGTCGACGCACGATGAAAAAGAAGTATGTTTCAGTAGTAAATAACACTGTTCTACAGCCAGATTTGTTCAGAGACGAAAACAGTTGAACATAACATAATTTTGTGGTGCTGAAAACAAATATTATGCTTAAATTTGCTGATTGGCCCTAATTTTCAAGATCCAGAGGAGGTTGTAATTACTTGACACATTAGATGCAGGCTTATAGAAAAATTGTGTCTTTATTGTTTCATCATCGTTATTGCATTGCTAGTAGCTCGTCTATTACAGCATCTATTTAGTCTATTGAGCCTTCAGTATTCTATCATCTTAGGGTGACCAATCAAAAAATGCTAACTCAGCTCCAATGACATAATCCTAATTACAGTTGCATCACCTACTTTTATAATTGCTCTCTGTGCAACGTATACAGTTTTAGGAATTCTTAGCAGATTAACATGTTCCTATATGTTGTTCTCAGATAGGCCTTGTTCTTGCATTAACAAAGAGGATAGTTTTTTGCTACATATACAGAGAAGTCCCTTTTTGCGTTACAAAGGCAACACTTGACTACCATGATAAGGAAAGCCTACAACCTGTATTTTGGTTGCAGAAAAGGAGACCAGAATAAGAGTTGGGCTCCACAAATATGCTGCAATAGATGTGCATCACATCTTACCCAGTGATTGCATGAGAAGAGGCAATCTATGCTTTTTGCAGTCCCAATAATCTGGAGGCAAATTAGATCATCAGTGTCATCTCTGACAAAAAAAAAGCCGAGGCAAAACGGCGGCGGCGGGGTGGTAGCCGAGACGGCCATAGGTCCGCAGCAATAGCAAGTTGAAATCTGTAAAACTATATTGAAATATCCTTATTTGACTTTATGCTCCTCTGAAATCTCTTGAAATATTAGATATGTTATTAATCAACTACACAGAGATGACACTGATGATCTGATTTGCCTTAGAAATTCTGATAAACTATAGGCACTTGCATGTTATATTAAAATACAGTACTTCATAGGCCTAAAACCATAACCCAGCACTGTGCACTTTAGAAATTTAGGTAACCACTGTCACTTGGGCCTCTCTAGACTGAATTTTCAAGAAAACTATAAAAGGGGTTGCATTTATAATCTATTGGACTTATGCTGCTGTCTGTCTGCTACAAATGGATTTCTCATGCTTAATTTTTATAATGAATTTTTACATTTATTACATTAATAAAAATCCAAGATTTTAATAATTACTTCTGTACCTTCTTGTACAGAGACATATGACTCTCTGGTAGTGTTGTATTAAAAATTTTCATTGTCAGATTTAAATTCAGGAGGTCAAAAACATTAACAAACAGCTCATTTCAGCAGCAGAATGGAAGGAAGGGAGACACAGACATTACTAGTGGGTAGGCGGAGCCCACACAGGATAGAACACCTCAGATTACAAAAAAGTGTTGACCGGCCCCTCCAGCTTGGGCTCCCCCTACTCCAGCTCCCCAGTCTAAAATTTGAGGTCGCAGAGGATAGTTGCTGCGGGAGCAGCTCCTCAGAAATTTTTTTATTTTTATCGGACGGAGACTTGGACCCCCCGTGGTCTAGAGGTCTCAGGGGTCTCAGCGCTGCTGGACCCCCACCTCTCCCCTGGCAGATCTGCATACCCTTTATGGTGGTCCCTGCAGAACCCTGCCGGCCCCGGGGGATGAGGGACGCTTCCCGGTGGAGACGCAAACCGCGCCATTGGGGTCCCTGTGCGCTCCGCCCTGGGGGGAAGCTAAGGGCCACAGCGCCACAAATCCCTAGGGGTCCCTGTGGCGCTCAGCTGGGTGAGTACTCAGCATTGGTAAATGTGTTTGAGTGCTTCAGCGGCTGCTGCGGCGGCCGCTGTTACATGTGTACTGTTGGTGACTGTGTGTTTTTTGTCCGCAGGTGGATCCCTGCAGGACATGTGAAGCGGGGCAGGAGCGGAGAGCGGAGGAGTTGCGCGCTTTTTTGAATGCCGGCAGGGGGGGGCGTGGCTTCGCGCCTTCCCGGTCTTTTCGCGGGCAGGTAGCGCTCTGAGCGCGCGCTTTCTCCTGTCCCTCCCCTTCCGGCTTCTCTCTCTCACTGCGCGGCGGCCATTGCTGACGGCCTCCTCCGGCTCCTCACTCTCCTCTCCTCCCGTCAGAACCGAAGGAACACTGCACAGCGGTCAGCTGGGTGAGTCGCTTCTGCCTGTCAGGGCAGAAGCTTAACCTCCTCACCCCCACAGCGCAGGGCACCTTTCTGCGGCACAATTAGGTGGCAGACTGTGGTGCCCTGCAGCTACTACCTCATATAGAGGTTTTTTTTTGTCTGGGACTCGCACACCTCTTTCATTTAGCAGAGGTTGTGGGGAGTCTGCTGCATTAACCCCCTGGTAGGCGGTTAACCCTTAATTGGGGGACAGCTGGGGTAGCTCTCTCTTTAAGAGCTTTAACCCTTCAGCGTTCGTTTCTTTCCTTTTAGAAGCCACACGGTCCTAGTTACTGACAGGTTTAAGCCTGCTATATACTGTGTGAGGGCATGTCAGATCAGGGTCCAGGAGGCGCGGACCGTCTCCCAGGTCTGCTACAGGATCAGTCTCGCGTATCTGACTCGCAGGAGTCCTTGACGGCGTCAAGTGTAGCGCAGGTCGGGGGGCTCAGTGATGTTCAAATGTGGGCTCTCACTCGTTCTATTGATAGCCTGTCTGACCTTCTAGGTCATTGGGTGTCAGCTAGATCCCAACTGTCTTCTCATGGCAGGAAGCGCCACAGGCCGGTACTGTCCTCCCCGCGCAGTGACTCGGAGATCTCTGATATGGAGGGTTCCCCTTCAAGCTCTGCTGGGGAGATGTCTGATTCGGATAAAGAGGTTCGGCAGGGGCGCTCTGCCTCTCTTTTGGGCTGTGTGGATGCTTTTATTGGAGCTATGAGGGAGGCGTTACACTTACCGGAGGAGGTAACTAGACGCCCTGGTAAGTCGGCCCGGCTGTTTCAGGAGTCGCATAGGTCGCGGTCAACGTTACCATCTCTGGATGAACTTGATGGGGCGGTGGAGAAGGAACGCTTGTGTCCGGATAAACGTTTTCAGGGGACACGGTTTTTTGAGGCACTGTATCCGTGTTATACGGAGTCGATTGCTAATTGGATTCCTTCTCCTGAAGTGGATGTCCCTTTATCCCAGCTTAGCAAATCTTCATTACTTCCTGTTAAAGGGAAGGCGAGTCTGCAGGATCTGCTAGATAGAAAAACGGAGATGGCGGCTAAATCCATCTACGAGGCCGCGGGTCATGGATTCAGAGCGGCGTTAGGAGCCATGTGTGCTGGTGAAGCTTCCCTGAGGTGGTTGGACCGCCTACGGACGGCGTGGCAAGATGGATCCCCGCTATCCGAGGTAGAAGGGCTTTTCAGGTTGTTGGAAGAGGCAGCGTGATATGGCAGAGATGCAGTTCTGGATACTACGTCACTGCTGTCCAGGGCGCAATCCTCGGCTGTCACAGTCAGAAGAGCACTGTGGCTTAAGCAGTGGACCGGAGATGCGGTTTCCAAGCAAGGTTTGCTGTGTTTAGCTTACAAGGGTGGTCAGCTGTTTGGGTCTGACCTCACGGAACTGATTGCTAAGGCCAAGGCAAAAGAAACGGCCTTACCGCAGCGAAGAGCTGTGGCTTCTGCGTCTGGCAAGTCTAGTGCCGGTAGTAGTCAGCGGCCCTTTCGGCCCAGGGGACGGTTCGGTCAGCCCTCTTGGGGATCGGGTCGTCCCTCGTTTTCAGGAAAAAAGACCTCTCAGAAATCCCGCACTCCCTGGAAACAGAACTTCCGTCAAGACAAACGGGAAGCTGACAAAAAGCCCGCTAAGGCGGACTGACGCCAGGGTCTCACTCGAGGGTCCTCGAGTGGGGGGTCGCCTGCTCCAATTCGAGTCGACTTGGGCGTCCCACGTTTCAGACGCCTGGGTGACGCGGGTTGTGTCGGCAGGTTATTTCATAGAGTTTCTTTCTTGACCCCCGGACAGATTTTGCCAATCTCGCATTCCGTCAGAGCCCGAGCTAGCTGCCGCTCTACGGCGGGAAGTCGATTCCCTTCTGCAGAATGGTGTGGTGGTGCCGGTTCCGCCGGAGGACTGGGGAAGGGGGTTTTACTCCAACCTCTTTGTGGTCCCCAAAACGGAGGACAAATTTCGCCCCATTCTGGATCTCAAAAAATTGAATCTGCATGTCCGGACCCGGAAATTCCGCATGGAGTCGCTTCGCTCGGTTGTGGCGGCTCTGTCGCAGAACAATTTTTTAGTGTCAATCGACATTTGCGACGCTTATTTGCATATTCCCATCGGAAGGGCATATTCCCATCGGAAGGGCCCACCAGCGCTTCCTACGTTTTGCCATAGGTCAGGACCATTACCAGTTTGTGGCCCTGCCATTCGGGTAGGCCTCAGCGCCCAGAGTTTTTACAAAAATTCTGGCACCTCTCATGGCGATCCTTCGAAGGCAGGGGGTTACAATTCTTCCCTACCTGGACGACCTTTTGATTGTGGCGTCCACAGAGGAGGAGGCGGTGAGGGCTCGCAACCTATCCCTTCAGCTCCTGGAGGACTTCGGATGGATAGTCAATTGGAAGAAGTCATCTCTGGAACCGTCGCAGTCTATCCTGTTTTTGGGGATGCACTTCGACACGGTACGGGCAGTGGTGTCCTTGTCTCCGGACAAGCAAGCAAGTCTTCGTCAACATGTACGGGTTATGAAGTCTTCGACAGCAATGTCCCTTCGAAGGTGTATGCGCCTTCTGGGTTTGATGGTGGCGTCAATGGAGGCGGTCCCGTTTGCTCAATTTCATTCCTGGGGTCTCCAAATGCTCATTCTGACCCGTTGGGATCGATCGCAGGCTTCGCTGGATCGCAGTGTCATCATCTCACACAAGGTGCGAGAGTCTCTAGGATGGTGGTTACATCCAGAAGCGTTATCCCAGGGGAAGTCCTTCCTCCTTCCGCGGTGGTCGGTCATAACCACCGATGCCAGTCTGACGGGCTGGGGGGGGTCTGGAACGATCTCTGGGTTCAGGGAGTATGGTCGTCAGAAGAGTCTGTCCTGCCGATCAACATCCTGGAGTTGAGGGCGATTTTCCTTTGCCTCCAACACTGGACGGTCCCTTTAAGCGGTCTGCCAGTCCGAGTGCAGACACACAACGCGACGGCGGCCGCGTATGTCAACCATCAAGGTGGGACGAGGAGCTCCAGGCTCATGATGGAGGTCTCTCGGATCATGGTATGGGCCGAGGCCAGGGTTCCAGCCATCTCTGCGATTCACATCCCAGGAGTTCAGAATATCACGGCGGACTTCCTCAGTCGCGAGAAGGTGGATCCCGGAGAATGGAGTCTTCATCCGGAAGTTTTTGCATTGCTGTGCTCCCGTTGGGGAACTCCCCAAGTGGATTTGATGGCATCCAGGTTCAACGCCAGGTTACCGACGTTCATGTCCAGGTACAAGGACCCGGAGGCTGTGGCGGTGGATGCTCTAGTGGCTCCGTGGGACTAATTCGAGCTGATCTATGTGTTTCCGCCGATATCCTTACTTCCTCTGGTTTTACGTCGGATCAAACTGGAGAGAGTCTCGGCTATGTTGGTGGCCCCAGATTGGCCAAGGAGGACGTGGTTCACAACGCTGGTGTCGCTTCTGGCAGCGCCTTTGCTTCCACTTCCACTTCGCCCAGACCTGTTAACCCAAGGGCCCATTCGTCATCCGGACCTGAAGTCTCTGCGTTTGATGGCGTGGCTCTTGAGACCGAAATCTTGACCCGTCAAGGATTTTCAGCCGAAGTCATTGCCACTCTGCGAGCGGCCAGAGGTCCTGCTACCAGTATGGGCTGGACAAGGGTTTGGCAGTTAGCACCCTGAAGGGTCAGGTTTCCGCTCTATCCTTGCTGTTTCGGAAGGCTATCGCCTCGCGTAGGGACGTACGTTCCTTTTTTCGCGGGGTAACCCGTCAGTTTCCACCGCGGAAGGCACTTGTGACTCCTTGGAGGCTCAATCTTGTCTTGGAGGCTCTTCAACATGGGCCTTTTGAGCCTATGGACTCTGTTAGCCTTTCATTGCTTTCCTGGAAGGTTGCCTTCCTGGTGGCGGTCACTTCTTTGAGAAGGGTTTCTGAGTTGGCGGCTCTTTCTTGCTCGCCTCCTTTTCTGGAGTTTCACCCGGATTGCGTAGTGCTTCGCACACGGGGCGACTTTCTACCTAAGGTGGTGTCACAATTTCATGTTAACCAGGATATTGTGTTGCCCTCGCTCTGTCCAGAACCGAGGAATGCGAAGGAACGGGCCTTGCACACATTGGATTTAGTGCGGGCGTTAAAGTTCTATTTGTCAAGGTTTTCGGAAGTCGGACTCACTTTTTGTGATTCCAGCAGGTCGTCGTCGTGGTCAACGAGCTTCCAAGGACACTATAGCTCGATGGATTCGGTCGGCCATTTTAGAGGCTTACCGACTTAAGGGCGAGCCTTGCCCAATTAAGATTCGAGCTCACTCCACAAGAGCTGTGGGTTCATCGTGGGCTTTTCATCAAGAGGCCTCGGCAGCTCAACTCTGCCGGGCGGCTACCTGGTGCTCCGTCCACACTTTTACAAAGTTTTATAAGGTGGACGTCAGTGCTTCCGCTGATGCGGCTTTAGGACGTAGGGTCCTGCAGGCGGCTGTAGTTTAGGTTATCTCTTTAACTTGTGTTTAGCGCTGGTTGCGCATTTATCTAAGTTGTTGGGAATCTGCCTCTGTTGTTTTTTTTTCCCACCCTTAATTTCTGGACTGCTTTGGGACGTCCCACTAGTAATGTCTGTGTCTCCCTTCCTTCCATTCTGCTGCTGAAAGACGGATTTTGGTAAGAACTTACCTGTAAAATCCTTTTCAGCGAAGGAAGGAAGGGAGACACAGCTCCCTCCCATGGCAGAAGTGTGTTGTTGTGTTTTCAGATGCGGCGTGACCCTTCTCTGATGGCGGTTATCTGGGCTGGGGTCGGCGCGCTAAGGCTCTGTTCCAGCATTGCCAGCTCATCGCAGTGGTCAGGTCCAGTGAGTAGTGCCTGGGACTGTGTGTTTTTTTCTGTTATATGCATAACCTGTCTTCTTGCTTTTTTCTGAGTTTTTCGGAAGGGGTTGTGTTGCTCCGCTGGTGTTAATTGCTCTTCCTTAGCTTGTGTATGGACTGGAGAGCTGGAGTAGGAGGAGCCCAAGCTGGAGGGGCCGGTCAACACTTTTTTGTAATCTGAGGTGAACTATCCTGTGTGGGCTCCGCCTACCCACTAGTAATGTCTGTGTCTCCCTTCCTTCCTTCGCTGAAAAGGATTTTACAGGTAAGTTCTTACCAAAATCCGCCTTTCATAACTGAACCTGACACTTTTGAAATATGTAGAACAGTGTAATCATATGTGTGGGATATTAACGCATGCGCAGAAAGATGAATTATATTATTATATTACATTTTTCAGCTTTCAGACTAAGTTGTTTCTATGCATGCATTTATTATGTGATACGGTTCTACTGCCCCTGCAGATGGATCCACTATGAGAAGATTCTTAAATCTAGCCGCAAGATCCAAACTTTTCTCAGGCTTCATCTACACACTCAGGAGGCATTTGTCTAAAACTGAATGTACAGAAAATGCTCTCTCTTTCAGAGGCGGAAAATAAAACAGCATTTGCTTCTTTGGCTTATGGTCTGTGACTTTGTCTGATTCTAGAGCTTTCTTGGCCGCTTTTATAAGAGAAAATCCTGACTCATTATTATCCAGATATAAATTATCCATAAGAAATTAAACCGACATGTCAGAAGAGCTTCTGCTTTTAAATTGCGAGGATGGCGCTAAATCACCATTTTAGGAGCGAGCTCCCGATGATGTTTCTTTGATCTCCTATTTGTAGAGCTTCTAAACTCTTGAAACGTCTCTGACAGCTGACCTTTAACCCCTCAATGACATATGACTGGGTATGCTGTCTCCCTGAAGATGCAGGCTCGTAAGCTGAGCCTGCATCTTTGCCGGCAAATGATGGCTGATTTAATTGATTATCCCGCGTCCCATCCTAGTAAATACGTCTCCCAGCCTGGTATTTATTTCTCCCATCCTTGGTCCATCCTGGTATATATGTCCCCCGTTCTGCCGCTGTTCTTTAACACATAAAAAATTAAACGAATCTCCAGCTCCCACGGTGCGTGGCATCCTTTACTATAGCTGCTGCAGAAGCCGGCAGCTGACTTCAGTGAGCAAGCAACAGGCAGCTCATGACATCTCTGCCAATGACTTGCATACTGACGTCAGCTGCTGGCTTCTAAGTGGCTGGCAGCTGATATTGCGGTGCAGGGACCCGCCGAGTCACTGCACCACAATACATTTCAGCTGATTGTACATCCTTGGATGCACATCCAGCTGAAATATGCACTGATATCGGCGGGGCACCCTCCCACAAGGGCCCGGTCGCTAGGGCCGGCCCAGGTTTTTCTGGGCCCCAGGCGAAAGAATCTCAGTGGGCCCCTTTAACACATACCACGATTCATGATGCACAGATATCGCAGAGAAATATATATATATACAGTACAATGCCGAAGATTTCACTTCTTACATTACATGACCAATATCTATTGTAAATTCCACAATAGCTCAGAAGCCGGCAAATCGCTCCATACAGAATACTGGCCCCCATAAAATGCTCCATACAGGATACTGGCTGCCATATAACACTCCATGCAGGCTGTGCCCACACATAATGCTCCATGCAGGCTGTTCCCCCTACATAATGCCCCATGCAAGCTGTTCCCCCCATATAATGCCCCATGCAGGATGTCACCCTCCCTTATAATGCCTCATGCATTATGTCACACCCCCAATAATGCCCCATGCAGGATGTCACCCCTCCCTTATAATGCCCCATGCAGGATGTCACACCCCACTCTCTTATAATGCCCCATGCAGGATGTATCTCCCCCCCCACATAATGCCCCATGCAGGATGTCACCCCCCCCTCATAATGCCCCATGCAGGATGTCACACCCACCCCTCCCTTATAGTGCCCCATGCAGGATGTCACCCCCCCCTTATATTACCCCATGCAGGATGTCACCCCCCCCTTATAATGCCCCATGCAGGATGTCACCCCCCCCTTATAATGCCCCATGCAGGATGTCACCCCCCACCACCACCATATAATGCCCCATGCCTCAATACAATAAAAAAAATAAATCAAATACTCATCTCACTTCTCCTCACCTGCTGCCGCTGCTCTGGACTCCCCACCCGTGCCGGCGTCTTCCCGCTCTGCGATGTGACGGCTCAGGAGAAAGCGCGGTGTAAAGACGTCGCTGCACCCTCTGACCTGAGATGTCACAGAAGACACCGGAGCTGCTGCCAAGGCATGGGGAGAGGTAAGTATTGTGCCGGCTGCCAGGGCCCTGAGCAAGCGGTGGGGGGGAGCGGGCGCTGACACCGCTCTCCTCCGCTCACGGGTCCCATAGCGCGGTGGGGTGCCCGACGGCGAGTTGGCCACCCCGCCTGCTCAGGGCCCTGGCACTTGCCCTGGTGCTGACGCCGGCCCTGCCGGTCGTGGTTGCGGCCTCTGAGACCACGATCGTTACACAGTTGCTTACTACCTTTATTAGCTTAATCCTATAAAGGACTAACAGTAATAGTACATGTTATATATGTAAGAGTAATCCCATATAAGGATAATAAAAATAGTACATATGTGTATAGATCTCTATGTAGATGAAATTAGTGTACTAGTTACTAAAGGACAGGTTCAGCGCAAATAATATGAAGAGCATATAGGAAAAATGCACCAAGGAACTAAAGGGTGGAAAGATAAAACCAATATTTATTAATTCATATTAAAAATGTACACGGTGTTATAAACAAGTGTAATGACAAATGAAAGACCAAAGAAATGGCACCACAGTGAAGCAAGGAAATTAATAAGTACATGCAATGAAAAATGCAAGAAGTGTGTACAATGAAAATAGAGGTAAGGGCATGGAAAGAAAGCTACAAACACTTCTAGGCAATACAATGAATGTGTGTAATCAAATTCTATAGCACCTGGGAGCAGCCAAATGCCAATATCCTAGTTAGGTAAGATACACATGTAAAAAGATATCACTCTTGCGAAAGGCATATGTGCGGGTAATAGTAAATTACCTTGATTGGATACTGGGGTGCCACCACTCCAACTCTTGTTTCGACTGGCGTGCCTTCTGACGAGATGTCGATCCCACATGTCTGACTGTTAATCGCATTGTTGTCCCAGGGATAAAACACTGGCGGCTATTTCATAGAGAATACAGGAGTGCTCGGCTGAACTGGCATGCGTAAGACTGGAGTAAGATTCGTGGTGTAAGGCACACCACAGCTTGTCATTAATTACATGAGCAGGCATCGTCACACCCCATTTTGCTCTTGTCCCACCTTCCAAAACTGGCGTTAAAACATTAAAAGTCGTTAAAATTCTTGCACAACCTTGCTGTAAAAATTTTAATGAATCGGGGTCTAAAGGTTTGTAGTAAATTTAGATCAACCAAATTTCACTTCAAGCAAGCACAATTGTTCCTCGCCGTCTATAGTGTACGAACAAAAAACAGAGTTGATCCAGCTTCTTGTAAATTTGCAGATTTATTGAAAAATAGGAGATCTTTTAAAACATGCTATTTACAAAAGCAGCATGGCAGCTACGCGTTTCAAACGCACGCAGCGCTCTTTGTCTAGTTTTTTGGACGTATTCACACCTGGTCCAGTGGATCCTGTGCTTCCATGCACCTAGAGCTTGAGTGAGCTGTTTTTTCTTTTTTCTTATAGTTGTGTACGGACACAGCAGACGCTTGTAGAGGGACTCAACACAATTAAAATCCAGTCCAGCACACAGCCCATCAGATCAATGTACTCCCATTTTTTTATTGCTCTATATGAAAATATCATATATCATTTCTATTAATACCAATGCATTTCAAATATTCAGTTTTTATTCATGGCATAAAGAAAAAAAAATAAACACAGCGTTTTTTTTGCCCTCCACCCCCTTGTTTCTATTAATCTAATCACAGGAGGTCATTACGTCACCATGCACATAGTTCAATTACATGACAATACAAATAGTTAATAAACAAAGCAAAATATCAAAATCTTACACTTTAAAAACATCACTAAGCAAATCACCTGAAGGGCGGGGGAAAGGGTAAGCATCATGAACCACAAGTAAAACGAATACTGATACATAGAATACCTGTGATTTAGGCCTGTGGGGTACGTGGTATTCAAAGTGAATATCCAAAACATTTTGGGACTTATTAGTAACTTTTTCCAATCCCTGCAACAAGATATCCTTTTTCTCCATATCCCCATGAGAGTAAAATAAGGGGAATTATTCCTACCAATAATTGTGTTTCCAGGAGTCCATTATGACAGCACACCAGGAGGTAGTCCTTCTTATCTTCTGTAGGGACAGGAACACAGGAGAGGTTAAATAGCCCCTCTAACTGCCACCCACTAGTGTCTTTTCCAAGTACCACACCAGGATGGATGCAACTCATTTATTAAAATTCCTTCTATATATGTTGTCTTCACACAGAAGAAAATACATTTAAGGGAGGGAATGAAAGGGTGCTATCATGATGGACTCTTGAAAACACTATTTCTTGTGGAACAAATTCCCCTTTTCCAGGGCGTCCCTTCTGACAGAATACCATGAGCAATACCAAATAAACCATGTTGATAGTTTTATAGATCTCCAAATCCAGAGATGATTGGCTAGAGAAAAGTAAAAAAAAAAAGAACTTAAAGCCGATATATGGACCCTCAGGGTACTAGGCCTTAGCCCTTTGTCGATTCTAAGATTTTTGGAATATCTGGACAAAAGGGGATCTACATTGTATTGTGAGCAATATTTCTTCAAGATTTTTGTATATGTATCCAAAGTAACTGGTTTCCTGTATGGTAGATATAACCGATTCAGATAGACCCTGTGATCTCAGGATCTCCTTTTCAGGATCCAAGCTAACAGGTTCAACTTTTTCACATTGTGGTGACGCAAGGGACCTTGGGTCAGAGGATCGTCTATTGGAGGTAAAAAGATGGGACCTTTTACAGTCAGCAGTTTTAGAAAGGGAAACCAGCTTCTCTTTGTCCAGAATGAGACTTTTATACATACCCTGGCCTGATCTTCTCAGATTTTTCTCAACACCACCAGAATAAGGGGAATTGATGGTAAGCTAGGTTTATGTCCCACTTTTGGTATAAGGCATCAACTCCAGCAGGGTTGTCCCTTGGATTTAAGGAAAAAAAATTCACCATTGCATTTCCTCCGGAAGCAAACAGATCTATCTGAGCGATACCCCAGTGTTGAGTTAAAGGGAATCTGTCACCACATTTGACCTATAAATTATTAATATGTGCATACTGGCTATAAAATGCTGAAAAAGTAATCCCTGGCGTGGCCTGAGAGTGCAGGAAGATGGACGCACTCTGCTGAAGCTCTGCTGATAGGGAGCCTGGAATGCCTTTATAAAGCTACATCAGAAGACCTAGACTCATATTTCTCTGACTGGAACCTTCAAGACCTTCCCTGGACCCTTTTGAGACAACTTGGACACCTGTGGGATTTTAAATGCCTTCAACAAGAAATATGAAAACGAGCCTGTTTCCCTCACAGCATCTCTCCTTTCATCTAAACACCATTTGCCCACACAAGCCAGCGGTACCTTCAAGGAGCGATTCGGACCTTCAAACATCTCCAGGGATGCTTCAAGCCTCTTCAGGGACCCCTCTTCAAGCAACAATGGAATCCTCACCTGTGGCAGGAGGAAGGGAGACATCCCAATGGAGAAAAGATCGGGCGCTCACAGGAGTCGCCGAGGGAGCTGCGGTGGTAAGATCCCTCTCCCCCAGTACAGCACTACGCGCTCCTTTGGTGACACAGAGCGCCGTGCCAGTATTAAAGCAGGTAGCTCTGGTGTCACTCAACAGCAGGGCTACTTACCAACATCGGAGGTGTCCGTTCTCTCTGGAAATCCCCCATTGACTGACACGAGCAGCGCGCCACAACTGTGCTATACCATAGCTGCAGCTCCGGTTTGTTCCTTAAGTGATAGGCTATGTGCCCACGATTCAGAAATGAAGCAGAAAATTTCTGCAGCATTTCTGCATCTCCCTGGCAGAAAAAACGCATGCAGATTGTGCATGCGTTTTTCCTGCAGAATACATGCGGATCCACATGCGGATTCACATGCGTTTCCGCATGCAGATTGACAAGCGCTTTCCAGGCGATTTTAGCATCACTTGGAAAGTGCTTGACAACTAGGTCACACTGTATAAATCCATGCAAACGGCATGGATTTATACAGTGTGAACCGTAAAAATTAAAACAAATAAAGCTATACTCACCCCCGAGGCCCCGGTGTGTGCAGCAGCGCTCGTTCCTGTCTGGTTCCCGGCTGCTGGCATATCGCGAGACAGAGCGGTGAAGGGCCTGCGGTCACATGACTGTGACGTCACCGCAGGTCCTCAAGCGATGCCGGCATTCAGAGAAAAGCCTTCGGAAAGGTGAGTATAAACTTTATTTGTTATTTTATTCTTTTTTTACAGGTACAATGGTACCCAGGTCTGAATGAGAGTCTCCTCTCCTCCAGAACTGGGTACGATCCGCACATAGAGACGCATAGAAGCCACTTGTACAAATGTACAGTCACAGTTTCTATGCGTTTCAATGCAAGTCAATGGCGGGAGTTCCACTGCGCTTCTGCAAAATTAAATGACATGCTGCGGATTTTTGTACGCAGCATAAACGCTGCGGAAAAATCCGCAGCATGTGCATAGAACATGTGGAATCCCCTTGGGGACCATGGGGTGCGGATTACCTAGCGTTTAACAAGCGTTTATGCTGCGGAAATTCCGCAGCATAAACGCTTGAAAAATGCTACATGGGCACCCAGCCATAAGGAGCATCATACCACCAGATCTGATGTCACCCAGAAACAGGACTACTCCCCAGCCCGGGAGGAGTCCCTACACTCTGGGAATCCCCCTTAGCTCAGCACAAACAGCGAGTCACAAGCGCGTTACATAATAGCCGGGGTGTCGGTAATTGAAACCGCCGCACAGTCACATAGTACCTCAATGACAAGCAGCAACACAGACTTATATGATAATAAGGTGACCCCATCTGCCAGCACACAAATAGTGGATCTGGACATGACATTTCTTGCAGTGGGTTCACTGTCAAGAAATAAAAGGAAAGAGCTTGCTAGTGGGAAGAATGATAATAAAAATCCTTCTGACACACCTTCAGTAGAAACAAATAAGGATTCAGAGGACTACTCACCAATGTGACACCTTATAAACAACAACCTCGTATGGACTGTATAAGTAGCCCTTCCACACTTGCTGGTCCTACCTTTAAAAATATTCCTAGTGATATTTCCCAAACATTCCCAACAACTGGACACCCTGTAAACCTTTCAGCTTCAGAGAAGTATATACTAGACATTCTGACATCTACAATACAACTACTGAATGTCAATATGAACCCAAGTGTAATGCACACGCCCGGGCTGAGCGGCGTGTGCGTGTGATTCCACTGGACCGTGCCAGAGAGTGAATGCCTGGAGGGGCGTAACTAGGTATTCACCCGATCCGACCAGGGTCGCACGACGGCATACGACGCCAGTGCACCAAGGAGGAACCGAGCAGAGGGACCAGGTGCTACTCCAGGACAGACCACGGACACGGCTGTTGACCCATACAGGGGAATACAGGAACAGACTGGTTAGGCTGGCACACAGACTGGTGGGTATAGGCAGGCACGACTGGTATGCAGGCAGGCACGACTGGTATGCAGGCAGGCGGGTATGCAGGCAGGGGGGGTACAGGCAAGCACGGCTAGAGTGCAGTCTGGGAGGCACTAGCAGGTAGGAACACAGGCGGGATAGGACCCAGTACACACTGGGACTCAGGAACAGAACCACAGATGTGGCGGACAAACACAGCAGAGTAAGGCCGCCCAGAGTGGTGAGCGAGAGCAGGGCAAGACGAGACCGCCTAGAGCGGTGAGCGAGAGTAGAGCAGGACGAGGCCGCCTGGAGCGGTGAGCGAGAGTAGTCAGAGCAGAGCGAGACTGCCGGAGCAGTGAGCAAAGGGAAAGAGCGGAGCGAGACTGCCGGAGCAGTGAGCAAAGGGTCAGAGTGGAGCGAGACTGCCGGAGCAGTGAGCAAAGGGTCAGAGCGGAGCAAGACTGCCGGAGCAGTGAGCAAAGGGTCAGAGCGGAGCAAGACTGCCGGAGCAGTGAGCAAAGGGAAAGAGCGGAGCGAGACTGCCGGAGCAGTGAGCTAAAGGGGAAGAGCGGAGCGAGACTGCCAGAGCAGTGAGCAAAGGGAAAGAGCGGAGCGAGACTGCCGGAGCAATGAGCAAGGCAGAGCAGGCTAGAACCGCCGGAGCGGTGAGCAAGGCAGAGCAGGCTAGAACCGCCAGAGCGGTGAGCAAGGCAGAGCAGGCTAGAACCAGCGGAGCAGTGAGCAAGGCAGAGCAGGCTAGAACCGCCGGAGCGGTGAGCAAGGCAGAGCAGGCTAGAACCGCCGGAGCGGTGAGCAAGGCAGAGCAGGCTAGAACCGCCGGAGCGGTGAGCAAGGCAGAGCAGGGGGGACAGGACTCTGTTCACATGGAACAGACAGGAAGGGAAAGGCAGAACCAGATACCCACAGGGTACTTACAGTGAAGTAGCGAGTGGACCACAAACTCACAAACGGAAGTATAGTGACAACGAGCAGGAGATAGGTACGAGTTCAGACTCTGCAGAAAAAGGAAAGGTACGGACATAGAGAAACAGGCTAGAAGAGTATACAGACAAGAACAGACACAGTAGCAAGATACAGGAGCGGGTCTAGGTATGCAGCCCCTAGAAGGCGGGAGGAACAGGCTAGGAGCGTGTTCAGACAGGACAGACAAGATACGGGAGCGGGTCTAGGTATACGGCCCCTAGAAGGTGGAACGAACAGGCAAGGAGCGTGTTCAGACAGGACAGACAAGATACGGGAGCGGGTCTAGGTATGCGGCCCCTAGAAGGCGGAACGAACAGGCAAGGAGCGTGTTCAGACAGGACTGGAAATACAGCCTACAAGAAAGGCAAGCAAGCAAACACAGAAAGGGACCTGTCACATTCAGAGTGAAAGAGCACACTGAATGAAACACAATGCTCAGGCATGGGTTAATTGGATCAGCTGGTTTAAATACCAGGTGACAGACAGCAATAGGCTGAGGACGCACAAGGGGTGTGCCTACAGCAGGTACAAAAAGCAGGAAGTGATCGGGCGCCGCCCTTAAGCAGAAACAGAAGCAAACAGACAGCATGGAGGGAAGCCAGAGAGACATTCTGGATTGGAGATCAAGTGCGCGCTCTTGCACAGTGGGAGATGGACCACTATGCAAGGACACCGCCAGGTATGTTACAGTACCCCCCCTTACGCCCCCTCTTCTTCAGGCCTGCCAGAATGTTCCGCAGGGAATTCGAGGGCCAATCCTTCACTTCAAGGAGATCACTTCCACTGTCCACCGGAAAAACTGGTCTCCTCTGGGTAGCTGGATGCTACCTCCTATCCAGCCACCCTCAGCAACAGATGAAACGGGTGGAGTACCAGGAACAGCACACAAGGAAGTCTCTCTCCCCTTATTATCAGGTAGCACCCCAGAGGGTTCAGGAGACAACTGGAAGCCCTCTGCCGGGTTGGAGGGGTGCAGAGACTCGGGGGTAACCTCTGCTTCGGGGTACATCTTGTCAAGCTCACAGGATGAAATGGGTGAGGTATCAGGTACAAGGTGTAGAAAAATCACTGTCTCTTTGTTATCAGGTGGTACCCCGGAGGATTCAGGAAACAACTGGGGGTCCTCCGCCGGGTCGGAAGAGTGCAGAGACTCGGGGGTAACCTCTGCTTCGGAGTACACTAGGTCGGACTCACTGGAAGAAGCGGGCGAGGTATCAGGTACCGAGTATAGGAGAGTCTCTGTCCATTCGCTATCAGGTAGCACCCCGAAGGGTTCAGGAGACAACTGGAGGTCCTCCGCCTGGTCGGAGGGGTGTAGAGACTCGGGGATAACCTCTGCTTCGGAGTACACTAGGTCGGACTCACTGGAAGAAGCGGGCGAGGTATCAGGTACCGAGTATAGGAGAGTCTCTGTCCATTCGCTATCAGGTAACACCCCGAAGGGTTCAGGAGACAACTGGAGGTCCTCCGCCTGGTCGGGGGGGTGTAGAGACTCGGGGATAACCTCTGCTTCGGAGTACACTAGGTCGGACTCACTGGACGAAGCGGGCGAGGTATCAGGTACAGAGTATAGGGAAGACTCTGTCCATTTGCTACCAGGTAGCACCCCGAAGGGTTCTGGAGACAACTGGAGGTCCTCCGCCTGGTCGGAGGGGTGTAGCGACTCGGGGTTAACTACCGCTTTGAGGTACCCATTGTCAGGCTCACAGGACGGAGCAGACGAAGTATCGGGTACCGGGTGTAGGGAAGTCTCTCTCCATTTGTCATCAGGTGGTATCCCGGAGGATTCTAGGTGGGCAGAAGTCTCTTCGGGCAGGAGAACAGGTGCGCTACCCACGCATATTACCCGTAGGGGCTGCTCCGGGATACAGGGAAATGAAGCTTCAGCAGGAACCTCAAGGTTGGGATCAGGAGGTCTTTGGGAGGACAGACCCTGGCATGACAGCTTGCCTCTACGCCTAGCACGTCTGGGCTGCCTCTTGAGGTTGGGAGAAGTATTCCGAAGAGCGTAGTCATCCTGTGTGGATTCTGGGTGGGCAGTAGTCTCTTCGGGCAGGAGGACTAGTGCGCTACCCACACACATTGCCCATCGGGGCTGCTCCGGGATTTTGGGAAGTGAAGCTTCAGCAGGGGTCTCCGGGTTAGGGTCATCGAAGACCATTAGAAAGGCCACCAGGAAGGCCTGAAGGTCCAGGAGGATAGGATCCTGTGTTTCCCATAGGGGGTTGATCCATTCCAAGGCATCACCCGCTAGGTTAGACATAATGAATCCCACCTTAGCCCGATCGGTGGGAAAACAAAGAGGGTAGAACTTGAAGTGTAGCATGCATTGCTCCACAAATGCACGACTCTGTCTTGGATCCCCATAGTACCGTGGCGGATCCGCAGGAACGAGTGCAGAAAGATCCATCTGAACGGGTGCGTAATTCGCCTGGAACTCAGCTAAAGAAAAAAAATATATATTTTTTTTATTTAGTTTTAATGCACGTATTCGCTGGAAAACGTCTCAGAGAGCGAAGGCCGTGGGGCTCAACGGGAACCATGGCCTGAGCATGCTGTAATGCACACGCCCGGGCTGAGCGGCGTGTGCGTGTGATTCCACTGGATAGTGCCGGAGAGTGAATGCCTGGAGGGGCGTAACTAGGTATTCACCCGATCCGACCAGGGTCGCACGACGGCATACGATGCCAGTGCACCAAGGAGGAACCGAGCAGAGGGACCAGGTGCTACTCCAGGACAGACCCCGGACACGGCTGTTGACCCACACAGGGGAATACAGGAACAGACTGGTTAGGCTGGCACACAGACTGGTGGGTATAGGCAGGCACGACTGGTATGCAGGCAGGCACGACTGGTATGCAGGCAGGCGGGTATGCAGGCAGGGGGGGTACAGGCAAGCACGGCTAGAGTGCAGTCTGGGAGGCACTAGCAGGTAGGAACACAGGCGTGATAGGACCCAGTACACACTGGGACTCAGGAACAGAACCACAGATGTGGCGGACAAACACAGCAGAGTAAGGCCGCCCAGAGTGGTGAGCGAGAGCAGGGCAAGACGAGACCGCCTAGAGCGGTGAGCGAGAGTAGAGCAGGACGAGGACGCCTGGAGCGGTGAGCGAGAGTAGAGCAGGACGAGGCCGCCTGGAGCGGTGAGCGAGAGTAGAGCAGGACGAGGCCGCCTGGAGCGGTGAGCAAGAGTAGAGCAGGACGAGGCCGCCTGGAGCGGTGAGCAAGAGTAGAGCAGGACGAGGCCGCCTGGGGCGGTGAGCCAGAGTAGTCAGAGCAGAGCGAGACTGCCGGAGCAGTGAGCAAAGGGAAAGAGCGGAGCGAGACTGCCGGAGCAGTGAGCAAAGGGTCGGAGCGGAGCGAGACTGCCGGAGCAGTGAGCAAAGGGTCAGAGCGGAGCAAGACTGCCGGAGCAGTGAGCAAAGGGTCAGAGCGGAGCAAGACTGCCGGAGCAGTGAGCAAAGGGAAAGAGCGGAGCGAGACTGCCGGAGCAGTGAGCAAAGGGAAAGAGCGGAGCGAGACTGCCGGAGCAGTGAGCAAAAGGGGAAGAGCGGAGCGAGACTGCCGGAGCAGTGAGCAAAGGGAAAGAGCGGAGCGAGACTGCCGGAGCAGTGAGCAAAGGGAAAGAGCGGAGCGAGACTGCCGGAGCGGTGAGCAAGGCAGAGCAGGCTAGAACCGCCGGAGCGGTGAGCAAGGCAGAGCAGGCTAGAACCGCCGGAGCGGTGAGCAAGGCAGAGCAGGCTAGAACCGCCGGAGCAGTGAGCAAGGCAGAGCAGGCTAGAACCGCCGGAGCGGTGAGCAAGGCAGAGCAGGCTAGAACCGCCAGAGCGGTGAGCAAGGCAGAGCAGGCCAGAACCGCCAGAGCGGTGAGCAAGGCAGAGCAGAGGGGACAGGGCTCTGTTCACATGGAACAGACAGGAAGGGAAAGGCAGAACCAGATACCCACAGGGTACTTACAGTGAAGTAGCGAGTGGACCACAGACTCACAAACGGAAGTACAGTGACAACGAGCAGGAGTTAGGTACGAGTTCAGACTCTGCAGAAAAAGGAAAGGTACGGACATAGAGAAACAGGCTAGAAGAGTATACAGACAAGAACAGACACAGTAGCAAGATACAGGAGCGGGTCTAGGTATGCAGCCCCTAGAAGGCGGGAGAAACAGGCTAGGAGCGTGTTCAGGCAGGACAAACAAGATAAGGGAGCGGGTCTAGGTATACGGCCCCTAGAAGGCGGAACGAACAGGCAAGGAGCGTGTTCAGACAGGACAGACAAGATACGGGAGCGGGTCTAGGTATGCGGCCCCTAGAAGGCGGAACGAACAGGCAAGGAGCGTGTTCAGACAGGACTGGAAATACAGCCTACAAGAAAGGCAAGCAAGCAAACACAGAAAGGGACCTGGCACATTCAGAGTGAAAGAGCACACTGAATGAAACACAATGCTCAGGCATGGGTTAATTGGATCAGCTGGTTTAAATACCAGGTGACAGACAGCAATAGGCTGAGGACGCACAAGGGGTGTGCCTACAGCAGGTACAAAAAGCAGGAAGTGATCGGGCGCCGCCCTTAAGCAGAAACAGAAACAGAAGCAAACAGACAGCATGGAGGGAAGCCAGAGAGACATTCTGGATTGGAGATCAAGTGCGCGCTCTTGCACAGTGGGAGATGGACCACTATGCAAGGACACCGCCAGGTATGTTACACCAAGAACCAAATGTTTACAAACATCACTGGATGATATAAATCACAAAATAATTGAAACTGACAAAAAAGTCTAATCTATATCTATTAAGCAGAATTCCTTGGAAATAGAACATGCTTTGCTTAAAAAAAGAGGTTAAAGTACTTAAAACAAAACTTACAGACTTAGAAGACCGCAATAAGTGGAACAATATAAAATTCAGAGGTATCCCGGAAAATGTACCACCAGCACATCTTGTTCCATGTATTAAAGATATATTGCACAAATCCTTGCCATCCTTTCCTACTGCAGATTTAAAAATCGACAGAGCACATAGGTTACAAAACTTATCTTCCTTCCCAAAAGAAACCCCAAGAGAAGTGATTGCTAGAGTGCACTTTTACCAAGCAAAAGATCAATTTATGGACTATCTAAGAAAACATAAGAAGCCACCTCCCCCTATGAGTCAATTAAAGTTTTTCCGGATTTCTCTAAAGAAGCTTTAAATGCCAGAAAATCCTTTGTAGGTCTTACCTCCATTTTAAGATCAAACAACATTTCCTATAAGTGGGGTTTCCCCACTAACCTTATAGTATTTTTCAATGGAAGGCCAAACGTGTTACAGGATCCAGAGACGGGGTGGAACTTTTTAAAACAATACAAAATACCCGGAAATGGATACCACTATAACCATGAAAGAATAGAAGACACTCTGGAGTAATGGTAGTTGAATGTTTTAAAGTAAAACTTGCTATACAGTTTCCTTGTTTATGTTCTATTTTATTTTACAGCTGATCATAAGCGGTCTTCTGATGCGAGTTCTCTTCTTCTACTTAAAATTGCTTTAACTCCAGGACTCGCACGCAGAGTTCGCCGAACTTTCTTTTCCCTGATTATAGGATAAGGTGTTCGAGAACTGATATACTTTTGTTCTCAAACTTTTTTCCTGGATCATCTAAGGAGTATCAGAATCTGGCTTTCTTTTTGTTTTGTTTTATGATTGCTTTTCTACAGAATTGCATTTTATTTTACCACCTTCACCATAGGTATATGCTTTTAAATATTGTACAAAGCACTACATATGTTTTTTCTGGCTATTATATATTTTTCTTGTTTAAATCCTAATAGCGCTAAAAATTCTATCACTGAATGTCAAAGGACTAAATAGTCCATTTAAGAGGTATTCCGCCTGGAAGGAAGCCAAAAGCTCCAATACTGTTATAGTGGCATTCCAATAACCTAAATTCTTTCAAATTAACCCATCAGAATTTTCTCAAAGATTTCCCCCATAGTTTTAGATCCTCTTCAGAGGAAAAAAAGGCCGGTGTGATTACAGCCATAAGAAACACTGTGTCCTTTCAATTATTAGAAGAGATTATAGATCACAATGGTCGTTACCATATTCTTGTCTGCATTAATGATATGGCAGGAATCATCTCTTGCTGGAGAATTTGTGGACAAAAAGTAAATCTTATACATATCTTCTGGACATGTCCTAAAATTATAACAATATGGAAAGAAATCTCTAAATTACTAAATAAAATCAATAACTCTATAGTTAAAATCCCCCAGAAGATAAAATATATTTCAATTCACATATTTGCTATAATGAAACTACTTATTGCATCTACATGGAAGTCTATTGATGTTCCTTCTATTTCAGATATTATAAAAAAAATGTCCACTCAAAATTCTTTTGTATACTCTTTTGCTTTAAGAAACAACACTCTTATTATTCTAGATAGTCTTCCTGGAATAAATACTTCTCCACTTTTCCCCAGGCAGGAATAACCTCTCTACATAAATGTTATTATTTTTAGCCAGAAAATATATAGATTTCTTTATTTCAATATTTCATATAAATTGAAAACCTGTGAAGTTATAACTATAATTATAATATGGATCATCTCTCTTTTATTCCCCTTTCCCTATTTACATGTAACTTTGCCTTCCCCCTTTTTTTTCGTCCACCTTTTCCTTTCCTCCTTCCCCTCCAAATCTCTTTCCATGTTCTCTTCTTTGTTACTTTTATGTTACAAGTTTGTTTTCTTGAAGTTGATGTAACAGTATATTAATTTTATTTTCCCTTTCCCCTATATTGTAAAAATCCCAACATAAAAAGAATATTCAAACAAATAAGAACCTATAGCTCAATTTTCATGGACAAGAAACAGACCATTGATTTTGGAAACAATCAGACTGGAATATACAGAAGTCAGAAATCAAATAAACTGGTGCATCATTAATGGAATGATTTTCACAATAAAAAAAGTAAAAAAAAAAAAAAAAGTCCTCCCTGTAAGCCTCATATCAGATGCCTTCTGTAGCATCGGCGTCTCTGCCCCCTGCCAGGCAGAGACGCCGTCCCTCTCACCGCAGCGCTCCCCGCCCGACGTCCTCCAGCACTCCTTTTCCTGCTTCTGCCGGCACGCGCAGCTTCCCGGGCACTGTGCTTAGGGCGCGAGCGCGCTCCCTCCCTCTTAAAGGGGCCGCGCGCGCCGCCCTAAGGAGTCCCCGGCCAATTGCCGGAGGTCCTCCCATATATAAAGCACCTCCTCCAATATGGAGGTGCCCGAGCAATAGTTGATGCACAGTGTACTTACCTCTGCTTCAGCCCTCAGGTCTCACTGCTAGCGTGACTACTAGTCCTGCCCACCAGCCTATCAGTCCAGTCCGCCAGCCTGACTACTCTCCAGCCCGACAGTCTGTCTTCCGTTCAGTCCGCCAGTCTGTCTATGGGCTTTGCCCGCCTGCTTACCTGGAAGCACCTGCCTGTTACCTGTCAGCCAACCTGGAGGCTCCTGCCCGTCACTTGCCGTGACCACCTGTCTGCCTACCTGGAGGCTCCTGCCCGTCACTTGCCGTGACCACCTGACAGCCTACCTAGAGGCTCCTGCCTGTCATTTGCCGTGACCACCTGACAGCCTACCTAGAGGCTCCTGCCTGTCTCTTGCCGTGACCACCTGTCAGCCTACCTGGAGGCTCCTTCCCGTCACTTGCCGTGACCACCAGACAGCCTACCTAGAGGCTCCCGCCTGTCGCCTGCGGTCTCTGCCAGTTCATCCACCCGGATCTCTCGTCAGCCTGCCTGCTGTGCTCTTCTGCAGTATCGGTCAGTCCCAGCCATCTGACCCGTGGGAGTCACCTGCTCTCTTACAAGGTCGTCCCCAGAGTAGTACCTGGTCCCTCTGCTCGGTCCCTCTCTGGTTACGGAGTCGTTAGCCGCCGTTCGACCTAGGTCGGTCCGAGTTGATACTTAGTTACACTCCTCTGGGTCCCTCCTTGCACCGCAGCACAGAAGTTCCACCACCCGGATCCGTAACACCTTCTAGTGTACATCTTCCTGGGTCTGGGGTTGGATGGTGCCTGGAAGATAACTCTGCCCCCAGAGCTTGTTTTACATGATGGGGGAGTTACCAGTGTGAGAAAAGTAACTAATACAGAGCAGGAGAAATTTAATTTGTCTTCTTGAAAACACATTTTTTACTTCTCTCTCAGCTCCGCTGTATTGTAACAAAATTACAACCCTGTCTGCCTGTGAGGTGGAAGCTGAGGCTGAGAGGAACCAGCAGATGGGTCAGGTATAATCACACACAGCTCTGCAGTGAGACCAGGAGAGCAGAGGTATCTTGCAGGTAGCGTCCTCCCCATAGCCTGGAAGGAGTTTATTTATATAAAGTGATAAAAGATGATTTCTTAACAGCAAGGCATCTGATATGAGGCATATATGGATGCCTTTTTTCAGAAGTCTATAAACTGTATGCCCATATTAATAGTTTTCCCTTTCCTCTATACTCCTGTCTTTGATGTGGACGGGTTGTAAGAAAGGAAGGCAGTTTTCTGTGTTTCTCCTTTGGAAAAACCTCTCTGGTTATCAGAGGCTTTCTCCAAGATGTCATCTAATACTACACACAAAAAAAGAAAAAATAGGGCCTGCACACCTTTAGTGTCACAAATACACTAAGTGGCTAATATACTAACATATACATACAAGATGCATCAGCACACTGCGACTAATGAATACATGAACTCCAATACTGCAAAATTGCTGTAAACATTAAAAACGTACGGTACTTACCTTTTTTTTTTTTTTTTTTTAATCAAAGAGCACAAAAGCCATACAACCATGTCAAAGGGATAAAACCTAAATACTAAATGTTCTACCTCTCCATGTGCCAAACCAGCCTCATGTGAATGGGGAGTTTGGCTGGTTTGGCACATGGAGAGGTAGGACATATAGTGGTTAGGTACCATCCATATTAAAAGGAAAACCTTGACGTGGTTAGATGGCTACTGTGCTCTTAGATGTTTACAGCAATATTGTAATATTAAGGTTCATGTATTCATTAGTCACAGTGCGCAGACGCATCGTGTATATATATATGGTCATCTAGTACTAGACCAAATACTTGAAGACCATAGAAAGGTATCAAGCAGAGCTTGTTCTTTGAATAATCATCCCGACCAATTCTTCAGCCAGACAGCACGCCTTGCCACATTTGAAAGTGCACTATTACTTGCGGTGAATTGTAGGATCTGCTATGAAGCCTGTTGCCATCTTACATAAGGGCAAGGATTCCAAGATGTCCTCCCTGGGCGTCTTCATCTTTAGATGATTTTCTAACTCATTAATCCACAGATGCATTGATCTAGCAAGTGAGGTAGCCGCTATATTGCTTTTGATAAGGGCTGAAGAGGCCTCCCACCCAGGTTCTTTTAAGTAAACCATCCGCCTTCCTATTCATAAGATCCTCTAAATTAGAAGAGTCTTCAAACTGGATAGATGTCTTTTTATGACCAATTCTTGGGATCTCTTCCCATGTTAATATCTTCTGATTCAAGAGGAAAGCAAATTTTAAAATTTCTGGGGATGAGCCTTTTCTCCGCGTCTTCCTACTAAAAACATGTGAACCTAAACTGATTGGGATTCACATGTCTCCTTAATCCTCATAGTGCTTCTAAATGCTCGTAGCAGCTCATCTGTATGCTATGATAAATAATATTTATTTTTCTCCTCTGGAATTGAGGAAGCAATTTTTTTGAGCAATACGACATCTCCCTTTCCTTATCTGAGCTTGAGTCCAAGTCCCGTCTAGGTCTCTTCAAGTAGGATACAGGCGGGGTTGACTAAGGGGGAAGGAGACTAGATACGGTGCTCTGCACTTCTTTATCATTGATCTCATATTGGCCATGAAGAAGGATTGTTCCTCCCTAACTAGTCTTGAAATGGAGTCCGAACATAGCTGCTTCTGCCTCTGACAGTTTCACATTACATGCGGCACAGCTTTTCATTTTCTTCTTTAAGGAAACGTCCCAAAAGACTGCTTCTTCCATATCAAGACCCAGGGACATATCAAAAGTCAGGATGGCCATGATTTTGCCCTTCCATCATGAATTGATGGCTGATCAGGTAAGTCAGGCCACTGGTTTAGAATAGAAAAATATGAAAATTTGAGAGTCCTCAGTGGTTAATACCTTTTAATGGCTAACTGAAAAGATGGTAACAAATTGCAAGCTTTCGAGACTACTGAGGTCTCTTCATCAGTCTTGAAAGCTTGTAATTTGTTACCATCTTTTCAGTTAGCTATTAAAAGGTATTAACCACTGAGGACTCTCAAATTTTAATATTTTTCTATCTACTGGCTAAAGCGGTACAAAGATATATATTTTCCTGGTTTAGAACAGACATTTACAAGAAATGCAGTCAGCCATCACCTGCAGCTCACGTCCGCCTGATTGAACCGCATATCTTTTATTAGCGATGGACTCCTGCTGCGCTCCATGCTGGAATGCAGGCTCAGGCACCAGAAGGTTTCCAGCGCTTTCAACTAGAAACCAGAAGTGCTCTCCACCCTGACACGCACGACGAGATGTGTCACATTGAAGGTGGTCACCCATGCATGCATCCTGAGGCAAGGAACCGGGAGGGAGGGAGCCAAGAACCCTCATCTGAGGGAAGCGGCCAGTACCAGGAACTACATCCATGGCTCAACTGGTAAGGGTGAGGGACCTCATTCCAGAGAGGTGTTGGCCACAGACCTCTTGACAAAAGGAAGGAAAGGACAAACCCACCAATCCTCCTGGGCCTGTCCAGAGAGGGCTTAGATCCTCCACACACACAGTTCATCTCTTATGCAACTGACCTCCATAGGTACAGAAAAAAACACTGGTGGGTTTTGGTGGGAAGGACTATTTAATATCTTGTGTGTTCGGATCCCTATAGAACATAATAAGGACTACCTTCTGTGTGCTGTCAGGAAGAACGTCCTGGAAAAATCATAAATGAACCGAAAAGTAGAGGTATCCTTACTATGCTGCTGTATAAAATGTCTTGACACTGGTGATGTACTGCTGGCCATCCTATTATTACTATCTGAAACGATTGTGCATGTGTGCTCTCTAAGCGGACAGGTAATACAACTAACATTGAACTTTGCATTGCATGAAGGTTACCAAATTTACATGGACTTAATGCAAGACTGCATCTAGTGTCTGCCATTATTACATGTGAACGTTAAAGGGGTTGTCTGGTCTAGAATGACAAGTCTGCAGTAACTCTGTGTGACTGCAGACTTGAGAATCCTCCCAGCACATACACTGTGCGCTGCGAGGATTCGCCAGTGCCTGCTCTGGGAATAGCGGTGATTTATGTGATATGCCTACTCCAGGGCAGAAGAAGCCTAGTGGGCGCAGCCTCGATCAATACACTGGCATCTGGAACAGCAGTAGATGGTGGTTGGTGAGTATAATATGAGGGTCAGGGAACTTTTATTAGATACACCACTCCAGCGATGAAATAAAGAAAAGGACAAAAAACAACCCACTGGTGTGGTGTTTTCACCTATATCATGCTCGCGCATATCTGATAGTACTAAGCCATGTTTCTTTCTTGTCGCATTCAAATAAACTTAGTGAAACTATTTGTCCCACACTACAAGCTCTATTCAGCATAATTTTAAGATTGAGGACGCCATGCCGCATTTGGAGAGCCGCTGAGGTTCCAAAACAGCAGAAACCCCCACAAGTGACCCCATTTTAGAAACTACACCTTTTGAAGAATACCTCTAGGGGTGTAGTGAGCATTTTAAACTCACAGGTAGTTCACAGAATTGTATAACATCGGGTTGTGAAAATGAAAAATTACATTTTTTTCACTAATTGTTGTTTTAGCCTAAGTTAAAATTTTCAAAAGGATTTATAGGACAAAATGGACCACAAAATTTGTTACATAATTTCTCCTGAGTACAGCAATACCCCATTTGCGGTCAAAAACTACTTTTCAGGCACAGTGCAAAGCTCAGAAGGGAAGAAGCGCCATATTGTACTGCAGTTTTGCCTGGAATAGTTTGAGGGTGCCATGTCACATTTAGAGAGCCCCTGAGGTGTCAGGACTAGTGTTGAGCATTCCGATACTGAAATATCGGGTATCGGCCGATATTCGCGGTATCGGAATTCCGATACTTAACTCCGATACTTTTGCAATATCGTATACCGGAATCGGAAGTTCCCATAATGCAATGAGCCATTTTCATTTTATTCAGCCAATGAGGATCCTAAGAAGTGTGGGCACATCCTGTTAGGCATGTAGGCATCTTAACTAATGGCATGGCTGTGATTGGCTGCTGAAATGATGTCATGATGCACTATAAAAGCCGCCGCCGCCATTTTGAGCTCACTCTGCTGTGAATTCAGTTAGGGATAGGACGCTGTTGTTCTGAGGGACAGTTTTAGCTACCTATTTGGTCTATTCTGCTTTACCCAAGCTACTTTATAAATCGCTGTGCCTTGCAGTGCTAGTGCACAGTTCTCTGTTCTGTTCACCGCTATCTGCAAGGTCTCTGTGTGTGAGTGCAGCTCACCCTGTAGTAGTGCACTCAGTGTGTGTCACTGCCTCATACATTGTCCTTTTTTGCCAATTCATAATTTTTCCTGATATCTCCTATTAGTGTGGTGGTTCCATCCGTATTCAGCTAAATTGGTTCCAAACACACTATATAGGAGTAGATAGAGAAATTTTTTTGGTCTTGCAGCGCTAGTGCACAGTGCTCTGCATCTGTACTGGTCACCGCTGTCTGCAAGGTCTGGTGTGTGAGTGCAGCTCACCCTGTAGTGTGTGCTTCAACCCCGTCTGGTTGTAGTGCACTCAGTGTGTGTCACTGCCTCATACATTGTCCTTTTTTGCCAATTCATAATTTTTCCTGATATCTCCTATTAGTGTGGTGGTTCCATCCGTATTCAGCTAAATTGGTTCCAAACACACTATATAGGAGTAGATAGAGAAATTTTTTTGGTCTTGCAGCGCTAGTGCACAGTGCTCTGCATCTGTACTGTTCACCGCTGTCTGCAAGGTCTGGTGTGTGAGTGCAGCTCACCCTGTAGTGTGTGCTTCAACCACGTCTGGTTGTAGTGCACTCAGTGTGTGTCACTGCCTCATACATTGTCCTTTTTTGCCAATTCATAATTTTTCCTGATTTCTCCTATTAGTGTGGTGGTTCCATCCGTATTCAGCTAAATTGGTTCCAAACACACTATATAGGAGTAGTTAGAGGAGCCTTTCTGCAGCATTGGGCCCTGCAGCCCCAGCCAGATTAGTATTAGCCTATTTTTTGCAGCCTCATCTATTGCATTGTAGGTTACCTTCCTACATTGTAATAGCTACAAAAAGTTTGTGATACTATCGTTATTACATCTTTAGGCACATCCAGTGTCTTTTTGTGACAAAAAAAACCTAAATAAAGTTCACCAAACACTCCACTTTACAGTTGTGTAGGCCACATTAGCTCATATTAAAGTCTAGTCCACACTTTATAAAATTTGTGTTTCTTATACCTGTTAGCAGCTGTTCAGGAATAAGCACACTAAGCCCTAGTACTTTTCTGCCTATCTTTATCAGTCTACCAAGATGAAGAAGGCAGGGAGTAAGGCATGTGGTCGTGGGCGTGGGCGTGGAGTTTCTGCAGGGAGAGGACGTGAGGATTCTGTGCCTGCAGGGAGAGGACGTGGGGATTCTGTGCCTGCTGCGGGCACCAGTGACTCAGCATCCCCCAGTTTTACCAGGGAACAGTCCTTTATGCGCAGCTTTGTAGGAGCTAGCCGTACCCCACTGCTGCGCGAGGACCAAATTGAAGCCGTTGTCGGATGGATGGCAGCTAACGCATCGACTTCAATTAGTTCCAGATCCTCTCAGGTCCTGAGCACTGAAGAGCACCCATCTGTCTCTTCACCATCTGCCAAATTGCCCAGGCAGTCAGAGAGCCCTGGACAGGAGCCATCTCTACTTCTGTTCTCTGAATCTCTTGGCTTGGAAAGAGGGGGCCAGCCAAGCAGAATTCGAGAATTTGAAGAAGAGGTAGTATGCAGTGATGCGCAACCGTTTTGTCTCTCTGAATCTGAAGAGGCGGGTGGGCCAGTGCCTATGGTCAGCAGCACACCTCAGTACGCATCTGATGATGAGACTCAGGTGCCACTTTCTGGTGCGTACTGTGCTGTCGAGACTACCCAGGAGAAGCAGTTGTTTGAAGAGGGTGGTGTAGATGATGAGGTCCTTGACCCATCATGGTGTGAGGGACAGGAAGGTGGTGGGAGCAGCTCTGAGGAAGAGATTCCCCGAACAGCCCAAAAAGGAGGGAGAGGGAGGGGGCAGACTTGGTTGCCTGTAGCCTCCACTTCGGCACCCATTAGGAGCATGGCTCTTTCAAAATCCAAAGCGGGCGCTCCCAAGACTTGCAGTGCCTGGTCCTTTTTTGACACAGTTGCAGATGACATTTGCTTTGTCAAATGCAAGCTGTGTAATCAGAAGGTGAAAAGAGGGAAAAGTGTCAGCAACCTCAATACCACAAATATGTGGAAACATGTGCGGACCAAGCACGTGGTGGAGTTACAAAAACACACTGAAGACCTAGGCCAACCTACAGCGCCACCTACCACCTCTTCAGCTCGTGTTGTAGCCTCTTCCTCCAGCTCACACACAGCTGGTTCGGCTTCCTCACAGGATCGCCATGGAAGAATCTCTGGCACTGTTGTACAGAGACACAGTGTAATTCCACCCACAGCACCACTTTCCCAGTCATCCTCACACTCCCAGGCCAGTCTACAGCCATCGTTAGCACAGGCATGGGAGAAAAGGCGCCCATACTCGGCAAACCACCCCCGAGCACAGGCTCTGAATGCTGGCATTGCTAAACTACTGGCCCTTGAAATGCTATCATTCAGGCTGGTGGAGACTGACACATTCCGTAACTTTATGGCATTGGCAGTCCCACAATACAACGTGCCCAGCCGATTTTATTTCAGCAGGCAAGCCGTCCCTGCCCTGCAACATCATGTGGAGGGAAAAATTAAACATGCTCTACAAAATGCCGTCAGTAGCAAGGTCCACCTGACCACCAATGCGTGGACCAGTAAGCATGGACAGGGACGATACCTTTCCCTCACTGCCCATTGGGTAAATGTTGTGGAGCCGGGTACAGATCTTGAGAGTGGCGCTGTACGTGTTCTGCCAACTCCAAGGATTGCAGGAATCCAGTCTGTACACATTGTCTCCTCCTCATACTCCAGTTCCTCTGAATCAGCGCTGCAGGAGCCGTCACGGTCTACCTCCACATCGACCCGTGAACGGTTACCTGTTATGGTGACCAATATGAGCACAGCCGTGGCCAAACGTCAACAGGCCGTATTAAAATTAATTTCTTTGGGGAATCGAAGCCACACAGCGCAGGAGCTCTGGAATGCCATCAAGCAGCAGAGTGACGTGTGGTTTGTGCCAGCGAATCTCCAGCCAGGCATGGTAGTGTGTGACAATGGCCGAAATCTGGTGGCAGCTCTGGGCCTAGGCAACCTCACTCACATCCCATGTCTGGCACATGTGCTCAACTTGGTCGTGCAGAGTTTTTTGAGGGACTATCCGGATCTTGATGCACTGCTTCACAAGGTCCGCATAGAGTGCGCTCACTTGCGGCGTTCCAGCAATGCAAGATCACGCATTGCAGCTCTGCAGCGCCGATTACGTCTTCCGGAACATCGCATCATATGTGACCTACCCACCAGGTGGAATTCAACGTTACATATGTTGGAGAGGTTGTGTGAGCAGCAGGCAGCAGTAATGGAGTACAAGCTGCAGCAGGCGCAAACAAGTCGCAGTGCGCGCCGTTCACACTTCACCACCACTGAGTGGGCCTCTATGAAGGACATTTGCCACGTTTTGCGTGCCTTCGATTATTCCACGTGGATGGTGAGTGCAGATGATGCACTAGTCAGCATGACTATCCCCCTTATCTGCCTGCTTGAAAAAACACTGCAAGCACTAAGGGACGAGGTTTTGGAAGAGGTGGAGGATGAGGAGTCACAAATGCCATCTGCTTCTCTACAGTCTGCGCAACGTGGTTCCTCACAAAGGCCTAGGCAGGGGACACTTTGTGAGGAGGAGTCAATGGATGAGGAAGACATCTGTCCAGAGGAGGGAGGTACACAATGCTCTAGTAGTCACTATCTAGAGCGAGGGTGGGGTGATGCAGAGCAGGCAGAGATCACGCCTCAAGCAGGGGACAGCGTTTCTTGGCCAGTTGGCAGTCTGCAGCACATGGTTGATTTCATGCTGCAGTGCCTGAGAAACGACCGCCGCATCGCCCACATTCTCAACACGGCTGATTATTGGGTGTCCACCCTCCTAGATCCTCGCTACCGGGACAACTTACAAAGCCTCATAACACCGTTGAACCGGGAGCGTAAAATGCGAGAGTACCAAGACGCACTGGTGCATTCCATCATGTTCTCCATTCCAATCGAGAGCAGTGCTGCTAGTGCTTTACAAAGCAGCTCAGTGCGTCGAGGCAGTGGAGGAAGCTCTGCACAAAGAGGGAGCAGAAGCAGCGCCTCAGCACAAGGCAAGACCAGTATGGCCGAAATGTGGCAAAGTTTTGTGTCCCCGCCGCCACAAATGTCTACACCATCACAGACGGCTCCAGTCAGCAGGAGGCAGCGTTTCCGTCAGATGGTGACAGACTACATGTCTTGCCCTCTTAGTGTACTCCCAGACGGCTCTTCTCCCTTCAAGTTTTGGGTCTGTAAGCTGGATACATGGCCAGAGCTTAGTCAGTATGCATTGGAGGTGCTAGCTTGCCCTGCTGCTAGTGTATTATCGGAACGCGTCTTTAGTGCCGCAGGTGGTGTACTAACAGACCGTCGCATGCGACTATCCTCCGATAACGTTGACTGGCTTACTTTTCTCAAAATGAACAAGGCCTGGATCTCTCATGAATTTGCCAGTCCTCTTCCAGAATAAATAATTGGTTGGCAACAGTATCCAGGTCTCCTGTTGTGTTCATGTTTCTACCACCTGAACTGTAATCCCTGAGCTCCAACACCGCCAGTTGGCGCTTGGAAGTGCCGTCTGCACGGTCAACACTTGCTGCCGTGTTATTGGGGTTCAGTAACGTCAGCTGCTCCCCTGCTGTGCGGACGGCAATTTCTCCTGCTCTGTCCACATTCTCACTACTACAGATTTTAAAGTTGCTCCAATTACACCTCTGGCTCCTCTGTTTTCAGTATTATCCCTGAGCTCCAACACCGCCAGTTGGCGCTCGGAAGTGCCGTCTGCACAGTCAACACTTGCTGCCGTGTTATTGTGGTTCAGTAACGTCAGCTGTTCCCCTGCTGTGCGGATGGCAATTTCTCCTGCTCTGTCCACATTCTCACTATTACAGATTTTAAAGTTGCTCCAATTACACCTCTGGCTCCTCTGTTTTCAGTATTATCCCTGAGCTCCAACACCGCCAGTTGGCGCTCGGAAGTGCCGTCTGCACAGTCAACACTTGCTGCCGTGTTATTGGGGTTCAGTAACGTCAGCTGTTCCCCTGCTGTGCGGACGGCAATTTCTCCTGCTCTGTCCACATTCTCACTACTACAGATTTTAAAGTTGCTCCAATTACACCTCTGGCTCCTCTGTTTTCAGTATTATCCCTGAGCTCCAACACCGCCAGTTGGCGCTCGGAAGTGCCGTCTGCACAGTCAACACTTGCTGCCGTGTTATTGGGGTTCAGTAACGTCAGCTATTCCCCTGCTGTGCGGACGGCAATTTCTCCTGCTCTGTCCACATTCTCACTACTACAGATTTTAAAGTTGCTCCAATTACACCTCTGGCTCCTCTGTTTTCAGTATTATCCCTGAGCTCCAACACCGCCAGTTGGCGCTCGGAAGTGCCGTCTGCACAGTCAACACTTGCTGCCGTGTTATTGGGGTTCAGTAACGTCAGCTGTTCCCCTGCTGTGCGGACGGCAATTTCTCCTGCTCTGTCCACATTCTCACTACTACAGATTTTAAAGTTGCTCCAATTACACCTCTGGCTCCTCTGTTTTCAGTATTATCCCTGAGCTCCAACACCGCCAGTTGGCGCTCGGAAGTGCCGTCTGCACAGTCAACATTTGCTGCCGTGTTATTGGGGTTCAGTAACGTCAGCTGATCCCCAGCTGTGTGTCCGGCAAATTCTCCTGCTTTGTCCACATCCACTGGACTACGGATTTAAAACCTCCTCCAAATACACCTCTGGCTTCTCTGTTTTTAGTATTTACCCTGGGCTCCAATACCGCTAGTTGCTGCTCAGAAGTGCCGTCTGCACAGTCAACGCTTGCTCCAGTGTTATTGGGGTTCAGTAACGTCAGCTGATCCCCAGCTGTGTGTCCGGCAAATTCTCCTGCTTTGTCCACATCCACTGTACTACGGATTTAAAACCTCCTCCAAATACACCTCTGGCTCCTCTGTTTTTAGTATTTACCCTGGGCTCCAATACCGCTAGTTGCTGCTCAGAAGTGCCGTCTGCACAGTCAACGCTTGCTCCAGTGTTATTGGGGTTCAGTAACGTCAGCTGATCCCCAGCTGTGTGTCCGGCAAATTCTCCTGCTTTGTCCACATCCACTGTACTACGGATTTAAAACTTGCTCCAATTACACCTCTGGCTCCACTCTGTTTTTAGTATTTACCCTGGGTTCCAGCACCGCCAGCTGGTTCTCGGTAGTTCCATTTGCTCTTGTACCTTCTACTACCCATCCGGGTTCCAGTACCGTCAGCTGGTTCTCGGCAGTGACTTTGGCACGGGTACTCCCTCCTGCCCAGCCTGGTTCCAGCACGCCAGCTGTTTCCGGGTAGTGTCAACGTCACTTTGCCTCCAATGCGTTGTCCTGTCGTGTTGCGGTCGGGTTAGCCGACTCTATGGTGCCTGCAGCTTAGGTTACTCCTATGTGGGCTGCGGGATCTGGCAATGAAGGCTGGTTCCATAGTGCCAATAGGACAAGCACCCCCTGTAGGACTGTGGGTTTTGGTAACTGCGGCCGGCTCGCGGCCTTGAACTTTTTTTTTACATGGGTACCTTCTGCTACCCATCCGGGTTCCAGTACCGTCAGCTGGTTCTCGGCAGTGCCTTTGGATTAGGTGCCTCCTTCTCGGTATCCAAGTTCCACCAACGTCTGCTGGTCCTTGGTAGTGCTTTCTGGCACAGGTACCTCCTGCTTAGTAACCGAGTTCCAGTACCGTCAGCTGGTCTTCGGCAGTTCCATTGGCTCTTGTACCTTCTGCTACCCATCCGGGTTCCAGTACCGTCAGCTGGTCCTCGGTAGTTCCATTTGCTCTTGTACCTTCTACTACCCATCCGGTTTCCAGTACCGTCAGCTGGTTCTCGGCAGTGACTTTGGCATGGGTACTCCCTCCTGCCCAGCCTGGTTCCAGCACGCCAGCTGTTTCCGGGTAGTGTCAACGTCACTTTGCCTCCAATGCGTTGTCCTGTCGTGTTGCGGTCGGGTTAGCCGACTCTTTGGTGCCTGCAGTTTAGGTGACTCCTATGTGGGCTGCGGGATCTGGCAATGAAGGCTGGTTCCATAGTGCCAATAGGACAAGCACCCCCTGTAGGACTGTGGGTTTTGGTAACTGCGGCCGGCTCGCGGCCTTGAACTTTTTTTTACATGGGTACCTTCTGCTACCCATCCGGGTTCCAGTACCGTCAGCTGATTCTCGGCAGTGCCTTTGGATTAGGTGCCTCCTTCTCGGTATCCAAGTTCCACCAACGTCTGCTGGTCCTTGGTAGTGCTTTCTGGCACAGGTACCTCCTGCTTAGTAACCGAGTTCCAGTACCGTCAGCTGGTCTTCGGCAGTTCCATTGGCTCTTGTACCTTCTGCTACCCATCCGGGTTCCAGTACCGTCAGCTGGTCCTCGGTAGTTCCATTTGCTCTTGTACCTTCTACTACCCATCCGGTTTCCAGTACCGTCAGCTGGTTCTCGGCAGTGACTTTGGCATGGGTACTCCCTCCTGCCCAGCCTGGTTCCAGCACGCCAGCTGTTTCCGGGTAGTGTCAACGTCACTTTGCCTCCAATGCGTTGTCCTGTCGTGTTGCGGTCGGGTTAGCCGACTCTTTGGTGCCTGCAGTTTAGGTGACTCCTATGTGGGCTGCGGGATCTGGCAATGAAGGCTGGTTCCATAGTGCCAATAGGACAAGCACCCCCTGTAGGACTGTGGGTTTTGGTAACTGCGGCCGGCTCGCGGCCTTGAACTTTTTTTTACATGGGTACCTTCTGCTACCCATCCGGGTTCCAGTACCGTCAGCTGATTCTCGGCAGTGCCTTTGGATTAGGTGCCTCCTTCTCGGTATCCAAGTTCCACCAACGTCTGCTGGTCCTTGGTAGTGCTTTCTGGCACAGGTACCTCCTGCTTAGTAACCGAGTTCCAGTACCGTCAGCTGGTCTTCGGCAGTTCCATTGGCTCTTGTACCTTCTGCTACCCATCCGGGTTCCAGTACCGTCAGCTGGTCCTCGGTAGTTCCATTTGCTCTTGTACCTTCTACTACCCATCCGGTTTCCAGTACCGTCAGCTGGTTCTCGGCAGTGACTTTGGCATGGGTACTCCCTCCTGCCCAGCCTGGTTCCAGCACGCCAGCTGTTTCCGGGTAGTGTCAACGTCACTTTGCCTCCAATGCATTGTCCTGTCGTGTTGCGGTCGGGTTAGCCGACTCTTTGGTGCCTGCAGTTTAGGTGACTCCTATGTGGGCTGCGGGATCTGGCAATGAAGGCTGGTTCCATAGTGCCAATAGGACAAGCACCCCCTGTAGGACTGTGGGTTTTGGTAACTGCGGCCGGCTCGCGGCCTTGAACTTTTTTTTACATGGGTACCTTCTGCTACCCATCCGGGTTCCAGTACCGTCAGCTGATTCTCGGCAGTGCCTTTGGATTAGGTGCCTCCTTCTCGGTATCCAAGTTCCACCAACGTCTGCTGGTCCTTGGTAGTGCTTTCTGGCACAGGTACCTCCTGCTTAGTAACCGAGTTCCAGTACCGTCAGCTGGTCTTCGGCAGTTCCATTGGCTCTTGTACCTTCTGCTACCCATCCGGGTTCCAGTACCGTCAGCTGGTCCTCGGTAGTTCCTCAGCTTTCTTGTACCTTCTGCTACATTTCCAAGTTCAAGCTTTTTGAAATGGTTCTTGGTAATCACTCTAGATCTCCCTGACGAGGACCCTGAAGACCAACCCTAAGAAGACGAGGACCCCGAAGACGACGACCCTGAAGACCACCCCGAAGAAGACGAGGACCCTGAAGACCACCCCGAAGAAGACGAGGACCCCGAAGATGAGGACCCAGAAGACCAACCCAAAGAAGACGAGGACCCCGAAGACGAGGACCCCCGAAGAAAACGACCCTGAAGACCACCCCGAAGAAGACCAAGAAGATGACCCTGAAGAAGTTGACCAAGAGGACAAAGAAGAGAAGACAAGCACCAAGATACAGAAGAACAAGAGACAGAAAACTAAGAAGCAGAAATACAAGAAGCTGCAGAACAAAAAGCGGAAGAACATTAAGCATAAGACTAAAAATCAGAGCAAAAGATAATATCTAAATTATAAGCAGAAGATGACTAAGCAGTGTATGGGGGTGAGTCCGTTCCTCCTCGTGGTGCCCCTGGAAAAGACCTGCTGCTGCAGGCCAAACTGAACGCGGACAAATCCTGTTGTAAATCTTTTGTGACGGGCAGAACGAAAGGTGTAATGTCCAACCTTTTATAGATAACAACTACAGAAATGCCTGCCACAAATAAGAATATGATGAAGAAGAAGATGAAGAAGATGAAGAAGTAGAATATGAAGAATGTAAAAAAAAAGAATAATACGAAGAAGGTGAAGAAGAAGAAGATGAAGAAGGTGAAGAAGAAGTGGATGAAAAAGATGCTGAGGATGATGAAGGAGAAAGTGTGGGAGAAGTAAAAAAGAAGGTGAAGAGCATGGAAGTAGTGAAACATAAATTCTGACAAAATATAAAAATACTTAACATAGTCAATATTTCCGTAACTCAGAACGTCTTAAAAAAATATATTAATTCCTGCTATTCCATTTGATTGGGCTAAACCTCTATGCCTTTATTGTCTCCCCCACCTCCCCCAATACATTCTACATTATTCTTAGTTGTTTTCCTTCATGTAGAATTAACCTACAAGGAAAGAAAGGGTTTATTTTCATTCCGATATTTCTGTCCCATTGACTTGCATTGGTTTCCGGTATCGGAATCGGCGATATCCGATGCTTTTTCGGTATCGGTCCGATCCAATCCGATCCGATATTTCCCGATATCGGAAGGTATCGCTCAACACTAGTCAGGACACCAGTACTCCCCATAAGTGAACTGTTACAAAAATTCTCTCACGAGGCACGGTGTCATCTGGAGCAAGGCAGTTGATGGAAGTTGGAAGGAACCTCCAGGGTCATCTGATCCAAACCCCTGCTCAATGCAGGATTCACTAAATCATCTCAGACAGATGTCTGTCCAGCCTCTGTTTTAAGACCTCCATTGAAAGAGAACTCACCACCTCTCGTGGCAGCCTGTTCCACTCGTTAATCACCCTCAGTCAAAAAGTTTTTTCAAATATCTAATCTGTATCTTCTCCCATTCAGTTTCATTCCATTGCTTCTAGTCTTTCTTTGTGCAAATGAGAATAAAGCTGATCCCTCTACAGTGTGACAGCCCTTGAGATAATTGAAGACAGATATTTAGTCTCCTCTCATTTTTCTCTTTTTGGAAGCTAAACATTCCCAAATCCTCTAATTGTTCCTCATAGGACATGGTTTGCAGACTAGTCACCATTCTGGTAGTTTTTCTCTGAACTTGCTCCAGTTTCTTCATGTCTTTTTTAAAATGTGGTGCCCAGAATGGAACACAGTATTCCAGATGAGGTCTGACCAAAGAGGAGAAGAGGGGGATAATTACTTCACCTGATCTAGAATCTATGCTTCTGTTAATGCAACACAGAATTGTGTTTGCCTTTTTTGTTGCTGCATCACACTGTTGACTCTTGTTCAGTCTGGGATCTATTAGTATACTCAAGTCTTTTTCGCATGTGCTGTTGCTTAGTCCTAGCCCTCTCATTCTGTATATGCTTTTTTCATTTTTCTTGCCGAGATGTAGGACTTTGCATTTCTCCGCTAAAAAACATTCTCTTAGTTGTGCTCACAGTTCCAGTTTGTTTAGATCTTTTTGAATCTTCTCTAGTGTTAGCTATCCCTCCTAGTTTTGTGTCATCAGCAAATTTAATCAGTTTACCCTCAATTCTTTCATCTAAATCATTGATAAAGATGTTGAACACCAGGCCCAGGATAGAGCCTTGTGGTACTCCACTTGAGACATTCTTCCAACTGGATGTGCAACCATTTATGACCACACTTTGGGTCCGATCACTAAAGTCAGTTATTAATCCACCTAACAGTTGCCTTGTCCATTCCATAGTTGGTCATTTTTTCAATAAGGATGGTATGAGATACTTTGTCAAATGCTATGCTGAAGTCAAGATATACCATATCTACTGCGTTTCCCTGATCCACCCAGTCAGTGATTCTATTATAGAAGGAAATTAAGTTAGTCCGACATGACTTATTAGTTACAAACCCATGCTGGCTCTGCTTAATGCGTTCATTCTCATAAAGATACTTGCATACATGTTGTTTAATAATGTGTTCAAAGATCTTTCCTGGTATAGAAGTAAGACTCACGGGCCTATAGTTCCCTGGGTCCACCTTCTTCCCCTTTTTGAAGATAAGGATACCATTCACTCTACTCCTGTTCTCCAAGAATTTTCAGATTATGGAGAGTGGCTCAATCATTTCCTCTGCCATCTCCTTAAGTACCCTAGGATGTAATTCATCTGACCTCTATACTTGAATTAATTTATGATAGTTAAGTACTATCTCTCGGTTTATAGATAGTGTATATTCTTCTATTTCTTCAGCAAGGGACAAGGCATGGTCATAAGCATTGTCTTGATACAGAAGTCAGACCTTTTATACTCTTAGAATACAATGGACAATTCAAACATGCTTGTCTATTCCTTATTGGTCTAAAATTGAAATGCATAAGCAACTTTCTCTGAATTTAAGAAACAAAGATACACCCCCTGAATATTTCAGCCTATATCTAAAAAGGTGCAGAAAGTTACAAACCAGTGAAAATTCAAGGGCATGGCAACATTTTTATTTATATCTCAAAAGGTGTAGATAAGCGCATGTGTTGTACAAGGTCGCAAAACATCCTTTTGTCCGTGATATGAGAACATCAGTTGGAAATATATTTTGCTATAACTTTTAACTCTTGATTTTCCCTAACATGGACCCATTTTACAAACTGCACCCCTCAATTAAATCCTCTAGGGGGTGAGGTGAGCATATTGATACCACATTTGTTCCACAAAATTTTTAATTGGGTAGTGAAGAAAAAAAGAATTAAATTTTTACCACTAAAATATTGTTTTAGCCACAGACTTTACATTTTCACAAGGGGAAATAGGTAAAATGACCGCATAATTTGTTACACAATTTCTGCTGAATGAGGCAATATTCCATACGTGGCTGTATAGTACTGTTTGGCCACACTGTGAGACTCAGGAGGGAAGGAGTGCTATTTGACTTTTAGAGCTCAGATATTTCTAGAATAGTTTGCGGACTCCATATACAGTGCCCCTAAGTGCTAGAAGAGCACAAACTTCCGTCAATTGACCTACACTAATGGCAAACATGTGGATGCCAACTGTGGTTTAGGCACTATGTGGGGCATAGGAAGGGGCATTTGGATTTGGGAGCGCAGATTTAGCTGAATTTCTTTTAGTGGGAGCCATGTCACTACCAGTAACATGGACAGCCCATATATTTCTGTGAATAGATGACGAACCCGAATGGGGACTTGCTTTTGTGGGTTGAGTAGAAGATTTTATTGGTTGCATTTTTGGGTACAGAACATTTTCGATAAGTTCACATTTATCCTGTGCTCTACGCTGAGCACTTACATTGGGGTTTCCATCTAAATCTGCAAAATATGTGATTCGGATGAAACCCCCATGGGATCCATTCACTGAGTCAGCAGAAATACTCTGGAGTCTGTGTGGCTTCTGTTCAGATTTTAAGAGGTGCACAAAACTGGTTGACCGTGCTTTTAAGCATGCCTAAAAAAAACACAAAAAGAACAAACAGGCACCGCCGGATCATAGGCCAGACATAGTCCAAAGTGTCTTCAGCTGCCTCAATGTAGGAAATCTTCCGCCGGGAGTTCCGTTTGAATCACATTTTAATGATTTACAAACCCTGGTGTAAGCGAACAGTGCGGGATGTGACGCCTTGCTGCAATATTTGGGAGGCAGAAAATTTGGAATTAGTCCTACCAGTAATTATATTTCCAGGAGTCCATCATGACAGCACGATGGGAGGTTGTCTTTCTCATTCTCTAGGGACAGGAAACACATGAGAGGTTAAAAGCTCCCCCCCTCCACCACACCAGGATGGATGAATTTTATTCTGCTTTATTGAATTCTCTTTACACAAATGTTTTGGGTTGCATATACGTATAAGGAATTCGGGGAGGGAATGGGATAGTGCTGTCATGATGGACTCCTGGAAAAATAATTACGGGTAGGACTAATTCCTAATTTCCCCAGGACGTCCCTCATGACAACACGACGGGAGAAATACCAAATCAGACGGAACATTTTTACGGTGGGACTACCGCCTGATGGACTTTCCTTCCATAGGCTAATTGTTGGGTAGATGAAATGACCAACTTATAATGTCTAACGATGCTCCTGCTCTTACTGCCCAGGAGGCTGAGCTTGCCCTAGTAGAAGGAGCCTTAATGTCCGGTGGAAGTTCTTCTTGTAAATCGTATGCCATGGAAATGATCGTGGTTATCCATCTGGCCAAGGTTACTTTTGAAGCTTTTTTGCCCTGGTTTCTTCCTGAATGTTGAACAGAGATTCAAATCCAGTCTCCATGGTTTCGCGACCTTCACATAACGTATCACCGCCCCCCTGACGTCAAGTGTGTGGAACTGACTCTTTTTCGTTCTTTGGGTGCTAACAGAAAGACGTTAAGATAATTTCTTGATTTAAGTTTTTCTGGGATACCACCTTAGGAAGAAAGGATGGATCAAGTTTGAGGATTATTCGGTCATCCAGGATACGTAGATAAGGGTCTGTAGTTGACAGAGCCTGGACTTCCCCGACTCTCTTGGCTGAGGTCACCGCTACTAGGAAGGCGGTCTTCATTGAGAGTAACCTTATACTAGCTTCCTCCTGAGGCTCAAAGGGGCTTTTACACAAGGTTCTCAAAACAAGGTTTAGGTCCCACGGGGGTACTTCCTTATTGTAGGTTTCAACCTAGTGACTGCTTTTGCAAACCTTGTTACCCATGGATGATCCGCCAGAGGGTAATCCAGGAAGGCACTAAGGGCCGAGATTTGTACCCAAAGCGTGCTGGGTCTTAAACCTTTCTTGAAACCTAGCTTAAAAAATTTGAGAATGCTTGGAAGATCTGTCTCGGAACTGGTTTCCAGAGGTTTTCCAACATAAGAGCAGTGTTTTCTCCAAACCTTGGTGTAGATGGCACAGGTAATTGGTTTACGACTAGCTTGCATGGTAGATATTACTCTGACAGACCCTTAGCACTTAGGATCTGCCTTTCAGGATCCATGCTGTCAGTTGTAAGAACTGTACGTTCTGATAGGTTAGAAGACCCTGAGATAACATGTCGTGTCTCTCTGGTAGGGAAAATGGCTCTTTTATAGGCATATGGGCTAGTAGCGGGAACCAGCTTCTCTTGGGCAACCAAGGGGCTAATCAGCATCACTGTGGCTCCATCTTTTTGAATCTTCCTCAAAACTCTGGAGATTAGTGGGAAGGGGGAAAATGCATAGAACAGGCCTTCTCCCCAGCTATGAAACAAAGCATCTATCCCATCGGGAGTATGCCCTGGATCCAGAGAGAAAAACTTTTCTACCTTTGCATTTTTGTGAGTGCCAAAGAGATCTATTAATGGGATGCCCCAGCGGGGAGTAAGTTGATGGAATACTACCAGATTTAGTTCCCACTCGGATGACCAGATTGTCTTTCTGCTGAGGAAGTCTGCCACTAAGTTGTCTGACCCTTTGAGGTGGACTGCCGTTATGGAAGGTACTGTCATCTCCGCCCATCGGAATATTTGTCTGGATAGGCCCTGTAGTAGCACTCCTCTTGGGCCCCCTTGGTGCCGAATGAAGGAGACGGTTGTTACATTGTACGTTTTTTTTTTAATGTTTCCCTTTGAAGACATGCTGAAATTAATGGAGCATTTCCCATACCACCTTCAGCTCCCTGTAGTTTGAGGATTTCCTGCTTTCTTCTGGAGTCCAGGTACCCTGTATGTACTGACCCTCTACTTCCACACCCTAACCTTGCTGGCTGGCATCCGTGGTAACGTATAACTGCAGAGACTCTGTCCAGGATATTCCTTTCTGTAGATTGATCCAAAATGTCCACCAGGTCAGGGAAGACTTTAGATCCGTGAAAATTTTCATGTTTGTCCAGACCTGATGGCAGTCTGTTCCAGCTCCTCGGGACTGCCTGTTGTAGATCCCTTGAGTGTGCTTGTGCCCCTCGAACACTTGGTATAGAAGATGTCATGAGTCCCAGAATTCTCATGGCGTATCTCACAGACACTGCTCCTTCTCTTTGGATCAAACGAATCCTTCTCCTGATATCTTCCATCTTGTCCATAGGAAGGGAGGATCTTCCTCGCTGTGAATCTAGGACGACTCCTAAGAAAACTTTCAGCCTTTCTGGACAGACTGGATTTCTCCCAGTTTATACCCCAACCAAGGTTTTTTAGCACCTGAATGGTCTGGGCCAAATGTCGATAGAGCTGATAGTCTAGATATGGTATGATGTTTATGCCTTTTATTAGGACTGCTGCTACCACAGTCATTAACTTCGTGAAGATCAGAGGTGCTAAGGATAGGTCGAATGGCAGACAGTGGAACTGAAAGTGATGAATCTTCCCTTGGTATCTTAATGTGAATCTTAGAAAGGCATGGCAGGTCGGTGAATGGGTACATGGTAGTATGCGTCTCTTTAGAAAAATCTACTGTACACAATACAGAGTTCCGTTTTATTAATGGAATGATAGTTCTTTTAGTTTCCATCTTGAATTTTTTTGTACTTTATACTCTGATTCAGGGGTTTTAGGTTTATGATCGTCAGTAATTTCCCTGAAGGTTTTTTGAGGGAAAAAAAGGGTAGAGTAATGACCCTGTCCTATCTTTAAGGGTGGTACTGGCTCGACCACCCCAGCTTGTAACAGATCCCTGACCTCTTTCCAGAGTCTCAAACCCAGAAGCGGCTGGGGTATGAGGGACTGTAAGCAGATATTGAGGTGGCAGATGAACTCTGTTCTGTAGCCAGCTCCTATTGTTCTCAAAATCCATGTTTTTTTTGTAATGGCTGCCAACCCGTGGAGAAGAGCCGGAGTCTCCCCCCCCTACTCCTATAGCGTCAGGGTCTTTTTGATGAATCTCAAGGTAAAAATCGGGTGGATCTATTTTTACCTCCCTTGGGATAAAGCCACCTCCCTGATTTACCCTTCCCCTTGTAATCCTAGTTTTGGGATACTCGAGGTCTACGAAAGGAGTGATATTTTCTGGTTTTCTCCTCCGGAAACCCCTTTTTTTTTCACATGAGGCTCTTTCCAAGATTTTATCTAGGACAGGTCCAAAACACATTTCCCCCTGAGAATGGAATGGCACAAAGTTTATTTTTAGAATGGGAGTCTCCTGACCAGGATTTTAGCCATATAGCACGTCTTGCTGAATTGGATAGGACGCTACTTCTAGCCGAGAATCTCACAGATTCCGCAGATGTGTCTGCCATAAACAGATTGGCTGATTTTAATATGGGAAGGGAATGACCTCCCGAGATAAGTTAGATTTAAGTAGTGATGACAGTTCGTCTATCCAGAGAGACATGGACTTGGCTACCGAGCTTGCGGCTATATTGGTCTTAATGACTGCGGCTGAGGCTTCCCAGCTTCTCCCTTGGAACCCATCTGCCTTCCGGTCCATAGCGTCTCTCAGGCATAATGAATCCTCAAATGGAATTTTTGCTACCCTGGCCATAGGAATGTCAATTTTAGGTGCTTCATCCCAAACCTTGACTTCCTCTGGGTTGAAGGGAAGCAAGGCCCTGAATTCCCTTGGAATGGTGAGACTTTTTTCTGCATCTTCCCATTCTTCCAGGATCATAGATTTCAAGTGTTCATTGATTGGGATCACTCTTTCTTTGAATTCTTAAACCTCCAAACATTTCGTCTTGTATGGCATGTGTGACCGGAGTATCCTCAATCCCCATAGTATTCCTTACGGCCCTAATTAATTTGTCCGTATTTTGAGATAAGAGATCTCTCTTCTGGTCTTCTGAAGGGGTCTGTAGGGACATTTCTCCAGCTTCTAGACCCTGATCAGAGTCATAAGAACATTCTTCTGCTTCAGAAGATTCCACCACTTCCCATCTAGCTCTTTTGTGACGGGTTGGTTCCTGAACCGTATGAGGCAGTATAAGGCTGGAAACAGAAAGCTGAACTTCTTCACGGATCATAGACCGTATGTCTGCCATAAGGGTGGATTTTTCCTCCTTAACTTTTGCTATACACTCTGTGCAAAGTTGTTTTTTATGCGCGTCTGGTAAGCAGATATTGCATGTAGGACATCTTTTAGGCTTTTTAAGGGATGCTGTGCCTGGAAATATTTTAAAGAGACGGGAGAGTTTTAATGTAAAAAAAAACCCCAGTTCTGATATTGGGGAGTAGTACAGAACCCTGTGTTCACTTACACTGCCCAGGGACTTTGATTGTGCCTCTAACCGTAGGGGAGGTAGAATCCATTGTCCAGAGTAAGAAGACACCGCACACAGAAGAATAAGCACCCTTTTATAGAGTCTTACCTTGGCCCCGGAAGATGATAGATGTCGCCATCAATATTCCCCTGCGTTCCACAGTGAAACGCACACCGCGCGGTCCTGGACCACGGGTTCCCCCGGAACCGGAAGTGCGTTCCTGGCTGGAACGTATCCGCGCCATCACTAGTTGACCGGACCAGAAGTGCGCCCTCTAATGGAGCGCACGCCGCCCGACCGATGGAGGAATGCTGCAGGGGAATGTAGTGTGGCACCGAGAGCCCTCCTGAGAGGGAGGCGGCGGCATCAGGAGCTACATCCCGCTCATGATGGGGTGAGGGACCTCTTTAGTGAGGTTTCAGCCCGAAGCTTCTTGACAGCGGGAAGAGGATAAGTCCCCACCAATCCCGCTGGGTTCCAGGTAAGAATCTTCGCACCGATGCACACCTCTCTGCGTCTGTCCTGCTAGGGACAGGAAAAACACTGAGGGTGTGGTGTAGAGAAGGGGGGGACTTTTAACCTCTCATGTGTTTCCTGTCCCTAGAGGATGAGAAGGACAACCTCCCATCGTGCTGTCATGAGGGACATCCTGGGGAAAAACAAATTAATAGCAGGTGACAAATCATGTGAGAACCTTTTTGCAGGAGTTGGAATTTTTATTGCTACCATTTTCAGGCACATAATATTTTTTGATTGCTTTCTATTCTGATTTTTGGGAGGCAGAATGAACAAAAAAACAGCAATTCAGAGACTCTTTTTGGTTTCTTTTTTGCCATGTGGTAAAAGCAATAAGGCAGTTTTATTCCTCGGGTCAGTATGATTACAGCGATACCAGATTTATATATTTTTATGTTTTGTTGCTTCTGCACAAAAACAATTTTATAGAAAAAATATTGTTTTTGCATCGCTCTATTCTGAGAGCTACAGCCATTTTATTTTTCCAGCGGTGGTGTTGTCTTGGGGCTTGTTTTTTTGCAGGACAAGATGACATTTTCAGTGATACCATTTTTATTTACATTTGTCTTTTTGATCACATTTTATTCTTTTTTTCCCGTAGGTATGATAAAAAAAAAATGCATAGTTTTTGCAACTTTTTTTTTTTTTTTATTATTGTGTTCACTGTAGGGGCTAAATAGTGTGACAGTTTTATAGGTCTGGTCGTTCCAGATATGACATTACCAAATGTGTACTTTATTAGTTTGTTTTTACATAAATATGCATATTTATTGGTGGAATATTTTTTGTTCTAATATATTTTTCACGCATTCATTTTTACTTAGTCCCTTTAAAGCCTCATAGGACTGTCACTGTCAGCACAAAATTACTGTTCAAACCAAGTACAGGCACTTAGTGCTTCACAGCAGGGCCAATCATTTAAAACACCCCTCCAAATGACTTTGATCGGCATGGGTTCATAAGAAATAGGGAGATTGATGTCCATCCAGTGATTTCAGTTGAGCCGTTTTCTTTTCCACATATGGGAATATAAAGGCATTTTCTTTGGGGCATTAGTATGTATAGAAAAACATGCACTTAAAAAATGGACCAAGAGACTCAAGTATTGTCCTTGTACATTTATTAGTGAACCCTCTCAATTCAGCCACAACATTAAAAAAAATAAATGATTGCACTACCAGGTCAAGCAAAACTAGCAACTTTCCTTTTAAAAAAAGTACAAATCTGTTAAAAATTTCAATCAGTATACACATATATATATAATACAATATTACTAGGTAATGTTAAATGCTACAAACCAATATTATTCCAATGGAACGGAGGAAAAGAAACACACTTTGATAGCTTCAAGAACCATTTCTATATATTAGCATTTTTTTCAAATACATACATGGGAAATGAGGTAACCAGTAAATGTGCAAGTACCAAAAGCCAAAAATAAAAAGTTTATATATAGAGATATATCTATATGTATACACACACATATAGATATACAAATCTAACACAGAAGACACCTCCGGGACCCTGAGTAAGGGAAGCCACATCTCTGGGGGGCAGGAATGTTAGTGGGAGGGAAAAATTGAGATCAATCAAGCCCAGTGTGAGTATGGGGTCCAGGAGGTTAGGATGATACAGTAAACAATCCACTATATCCCACCATAGGGGTGTTTAAAAGAACATATATAGAGATTAAAAAAGTGGCATCTATGCAGCAATCACGGACATCCTAAATCAATGGGTATTACTTAAGCAGACTGATAATGAAGTGCTAAGTGCTTTTCTAAGCTTCACAGCACTTGTACTATAGTTGTGGGGTTCCTACTGAGATTAGTGGAAGAACCGTAAGTATGTAATACAGTGGAGCAGAGGGTGGATGAAGAGACAAATCCTTTTCTACTGGAGAGCGCCTCATCTGGTTTGACAGAGAACATCACCAGGCAAGGGGTTTCTGAGAGATAGGCAGCAGATACTGCTATTGTCTGGGGTGAGTCTGCTGAGAAGTCTGAAGTGTTATTATATACAGTAAGACCTTTGGTAACGTGTGCTGTAAAGTTCTCAGTCCAGTTTCTCTGCTATAATCACTACTACCTTCTTCCACTAGCCCCAATGTGGCAGTTTACAAAACTTTGTTTTTTTTTTTTTTTAATCTATTGTGAGGGTGGAAAGAAAATAGCAGATACAATCATGCTCCAGCATATGAACAGTTGAATTTTCCACTGTTCTCACTGCCAGCATATGGCTTGAAACCTGATGTGCTGCCGTTATGTAAGGCAAGAAGTGTCCACCACCCATAGTCCCATGTAGTAGACCAGGAAATATATGAACCACATTTAGTAGTGACCTATGAAAGGACAAGCACAATGGATTGGAAACACACTAACCATTGAAATACTATAATAAATAAATATATAGATTATTTATTTATATGTATCCAGCTGCAGTCTATTTCCAGAATTGTCAACAGTGAGAACAGTGAAGTGGTCAGTGGAGAGGAAGACATCTACAGCCAAAACAGTGGCCGAAGGGGGTTAAGTTACTATGCACAGAAAGAAGGGCAAAAGAAAGTGAAAAATAAAGAAAAAATAATTGTAGTACTGTCTAAACAAAAATCCAAAAAACACTGGTTACTAGCCCCAAAAATAAAGAAGACTGCAAAGTCACCACTCCACAGACAGATCATAGAACATTGTTTTAGAAGTTATTGATTCGACAGCCTGTGAAACTATATGTCTAGAATTACAACCCCAATTTACTACAGGTTACAGCAGTGGTGATTTGCATGAGTTGCTCTCTTTCTAGCCGTGATGTGGATTACACTAACATAATGAAACCAGTTGTATGTAGAATTAGCCATTAACATAGTAATATATTTCCACACGTTATTACGCTGTAATATACTAGAGGGCCAGTATTATAAACTAATTAACTTTTGGTCTAGGAACACCCCATCGCACAATCCCTGCCCGAGTGTGACCTTTGCAGGCAACGAGACATTCAAATCCCAAAAAACAGTTCAGGTGCCTTCTGCTTGCGAACAAGTGCACAGCAGGAATCAGCTCAGCATGATACATAACCCTATATAATGCTTGTCCCAGCCCCCCACCCCCCTTCACGTCACTTCACAGACGGCCAAGGGTTAGCAGATACCATATTCCAAGCTGCTCAGACATGCATATTGTGAAACATTAAGACAGATTCTTTCTGCCTGACCGTTTAGACGCGCACACAGATCAGAAATGGTTGGCTGGCTCTTGTGTTGAATTCATTGCTGTTCTATCATGCAAACTTGAACGAAAACAAATACAAATCAGTAAATACGGCAGCCGCTCGCCCATGTGCCCCTGCACTACTGTCAACATAGAGACTGGGGTGGGGGCAAATGCGGGCGCCAAGTGCAACACGCTCACTAAAACACAGCTTGGCGTGCAACAGAGTGTACCCTGTAATCACACACCAGCCTGCAATTGTGTGACCTGCTGCCTAACAAAATACACTGAGGAGGCATTACCAGGGCTTCTACTACCAGAAGAAACATGGAGGAGAACATGGGCAAAAAGGAGCCCTACACCTCCGGACTGGTCCACGCAACACATATGCTCAACAGGTTAAGAAAGAATCGAGAAATTCCAGCAACTGAAGCTTCAAATACATGGAAAGTGGCACATGGCCATCAGGCTGGTATGAAAGGAAAAAGCTGGTGATAAACATATAATGGTCTCCTGTATACCTCCAGGGCGCAAAAGCCATGAGTTATCACTGGGTGGAGAGAAGAAAATCAAATCTGATGCTAAAGGTCTTATTAGGACTGTGCCTTCCAGCACATTGCTTTCAGATGGACTGAATTGGATGGCCGGACAGAGAGAAGGTGGAGGAACGTTAGAGAAATGATTAAAGGCAAGATAATGAAATAGAAATCCAGAGATTAATGCCAAATACACATTAACCTCTGAACGCAGATGCGTCTGATGGCAGCAAATGATATAGGTGGAGCATAAATCTGGTCCAATGTAATAAAAGAAAATAAAACTGCCCGCTAGGGCATCAGTGCAAACATATTTAAATAAGCAGCTGTGACACTTCCCTCAACTAAGGGACAGAAGTAAATTTTTGCGAACAGGGAGCCCCTGGTAATGCCTCAAGGTCCCCTTTTGGGGGCTAGCACTGGCCACAATGGCCCAGTCTTTTCCTGTTAGCCTCAGCTACTGTCAGAGGAAAGGAAAAGAGAGAAAGTTTCTCTCATTTACAACCCAATTCATCTCACACACACCTCAAATCCCTCCCAATGCCCACAACTGAAATACATGAGGAAGGGGCACTGTTGGAAAGTATTGGGGTGGAGAGGTACTAGGATGGAGACAGTGGAATGTGTGACTCGACACCACCTCCAGATTCATAGCTGCTGTGTCCTAGCCGTAAGGACTAGTGCAGGTGGAGGGGGAAGCTGAAGCATCCGAGTCAGGCAAGGAGGCTGGTTTATTTTGTATTGATCCCTCTGGGTTTGTGCACCGGCAGGAGGCAAGAGGGAAAATTGCTGTCCTCAATCCCCATCTCTGTGAACTTCAGAGGCATCAGCCCGGCAAATGGGACATGTGCGGTTGGACTGAAAGAGAAAAACAATCATTACTGCAATGAACTCAATATAGGTTCAGCATATTTACTTCTGAAGTAAGCAATCCATTAATCACAAGTTTGGAAGCTATGTAAATGGTATAATGCTTGGAGCTGGTGGAATTGCCATCATAGCTTCCAGCACATGTCAATTAATCCATGCCTTCAGTGATCTTTTCATTATCAAAACACAGAACCCCCAATATTTATTACTGTGGTCAGTCAGGTGTACAACAGATCCACCACTGCATCATGGCGTTCATCATAAAGCGAAGTCATAACACAAATGTCAACAGATCACACAGCTCATAAGACAATTTTGTCCCCCTTCCCCCCTCCATCAGCTACTCAAAATTAATTGATGCAAGTTTTCATTCTGTCTTTGATCTTGATTGGGTAAAAAGGAATCCTGGGTGAGTTGAACACATGAAACAAAAATACTTAATGAAAAATTGTGATTTACCATCAAGCCAAAACAGTCCACCGGCTTTATTTATACTTATAAAGGGGTATTATCCTAAATCCTATCCCAATATGTAGTAGGTGTAATAATAATATTAGCAAATATCTGATTACAAATGTAGTATATTTCTTCTGATTTGCTATGTCACTTACCCTATGTGCAGGGCATTGCAGTAGCTTCGGTATCTATGGTTAAGACCACTCATAAAGTGACAGTTAGCTATTAGTGGTCACGATCATGGATACCCCAGCTACTCCAATGTCCTGCACATTTGTTAGGCAACACAGCAAATCAGTAGAAATAGTACATTTCTAACTGGAGGCATTTGCCAACATTATTATTACACCTACTACATATTGGGATATGATCTTGGAGATGGGAATACCCCTTTAACTTATTCTTAAAGGGGCATTCCACTTCCAGTTAATCCCTCTCTAAAGTTGCAGTTTTTCTTTTTTAAAAACTGCTTCACTCACTGCCTCCGGTTACTCCACTGAGTTTATGTTGTTGCTCCCAGTGTCTACATCGCCGACGTCCCAGTGACAGCAATGCAGCCAGTGAGTGAGTTCAGTGGCTCTGCCCGAGTATACGCCACGAACCGCTGAACTCAGAGAAGGTCTGCATTGCTGTTGACGTCACGTCAGCATTGTAGAATTGTAACAAAGTCCGGGCAAGTGGTTGAGACTCTGCAGTGGACTTAGGGTAGGTGAGTTAAACTGTGGCTTAAAAGGGATTTTCTGAAAGAGGAAAATGCCCTTAATATACGGTTACCTCAAATGGTCCTAGAGTTGCATCCCACAATATATCAAAATGTAACATCCAAATTAAAGGGAACCTGTCAATTTATAAATATGGCCAGAATCACATGCAGCATTTGTTAGACACCCAACCACTTCCTAAACCCCAGAAGTCTCCAAAACACCTCACTAATAGATCACGTAGATCAGCACATTATGAGTATCAAAACATAACCATGTACACACACAATAAAATTACCTGTAAAATGCAGGTAAGAGCCAAAATTTAACCAATCCACATACACGTAGGACACGACTCGACACTAATGTCACATAACTTGATTCGTTGTGGGGTGAGAAGGGCCACTGCAGCATTAACATGGCTCAATAAATAATTATCAAGCTCCACTCGTGGGAATGGATGTCTCTTTGCAAGATGGAAGTCAGCATTGGGTGAGATGGTTTCAATCTCACGTTTAGGTCACTGATGGTTGCAAATGTATCAGCTAACCAGTCAGTTTTTGCCAAATCACGTCCTGGGACACTAGTGTCGAGTCGTGTCCTACATGTATCTGGTATGTGGATTGGTTACATTTTGGCTTTTACAGGTAATTTTATTGTGTATGTACCTATACTTTAATGGTTATCTTGATTAAAGACCAGTGTCTGATGCATGCTGTCTGGACTACAAGCAGCATATGTTAGTGAGCAGGTTCCCTTTAACAAGATAATCATCATTAGCAAGAGGTTCTCTACAAAACAATCAAATGTATAACAAGGTTTTTCTTGCTTACAATTATAGATGTTGTAAAATAAGTAATTTCATGTTTCCACCCATGACAAGCTGATAATTATGTAAAATTGAAGTAGGTACAATTAACAAGCTGGGCAGTTGTGTGAGGCCCTGTTCACTACAAGTTTGCATCTTGTTGAGATGTCCTGTCTCGTTTCATTTGAAAATAGGATGTCCACCACGTTGGCACAGAAACAATTAGTTTGAACCTTGATTTACAACAGGATGTAGGTTTGCACGGCAGGCTACGATTTGTCCACTATCAATCTGTTAAATGGACACTTAACAGGACACTTTTCTCATTGACACTCTGTATATGTAGGGATCGTGTTACACTATACAGATTCTTTATAAATCAGATGTGAACAAGTGTTAGGGAGCCTATACACCAGGGATGAGGAACCTCAGGCCCGCGGGCCATTTACAGACCTCAATGACCTTTTATCTGGCCTCCGGGCAAATTCCCAGGGACCGCAGTGCTTGGGTTGCCAGTGGTAATTTGACCGTCACCAGCCCTTTAATTTCTTCTTGCTTCTTCAATGTAATGTTATGTCCTTACACCAGGGCCACTGTCAGCGCGTGATTTGCATGGCCCCCGAAGGATCGTATAAACAAATCCCCTTTGGCAGAAGGTTCCCCACCCCTGATACACAGATAAAACTTGAACAAGTGATCGAGACTGTTAAGAGTGATCGTCGGTTGGTTTGGTGAAACGATTGACAGTTTTGAAAGTCCATAATTGTTTATAACATCAGTCGGCATGATGGATATTTTCTGGTTGCATCAGCTAACAAGAAAAATACCAATAAAGGTCGATGCAGCCTGTCAGGTGTTTGAGGCCATTAATGAATGGTCTTTTGTCAGCCAATTTTCATCTAAAATGTACGGTGGAAATTAGTCATGATCAGGACATGTTTCCAATAAAAAGATTAAACTAGCGAGTTGTAGTCGATTACATGAATTCCACTATTGCTACACACATTAAGAACATGAATTAGTAACTACTTTTTGCAAAAAAAACCCCAAAACACAAAAATGTATAAACCATTACTAGCAACAAGGTGACCTAATGGCTCAGACCCCAAATGGTAATGACTCAGGTAGGATCTGGCTTAGCTCTAAATACAACCTGTCTGGGACAGATTGATGGATCAGGATGCATTTCTTTTTATATAAAAGAGTTACCTAAATACTTCAAGTTTTTCACATGTTTAGCAATAGTGGAATTTATGTACTCAATGAATGCAGTGTGCTGACGCATAGTGTATGTATACATGTCTGAATTTTGGCCAACGCTTGTGTGCCTTTACATTAGGTTAATAACATAAGAGTGCTGACATTGCTCATATTTTTAATTGTGCGGTGCATTTTTCACATGTAGCAGAAGTGGAATGTATTCATTGACTGTAGTGTACTGATGCATATTGGCCACGGCATATGTATATCGTCACATTAAGTGAATACTATGGGAGTGCTGGTCTTGTCCATATATTTTTTAGTAAGTTTTAACACCATCTTTACTGCCACAAGACAGACCCCTTTTTCCATCTTACATGCTGTGGAACATACCTTGAGCCACTTATCAACACATTTTGCGTGGAACTCATGGTTACAAGGTAACACTCTGAGGAGCTGCCGACTTTCAAAGTCACTAAAACACACCACACACCTGAAAGTAAAAAACCAAAGCTTTATATCTCATACATGATTAGGGCTCACACATCAGCATAAATAAAAATCGGTCCAATGTTGTTCCTGAAACGTATGAAGAGTGTCATGCAATTTTTCTTAAGCAGCATCAGAATGACATGCGTATGTAATGTGTTTTTAACATTAGCTTTTCCATAGAAAGCTTTCTTTAAAATGACCTAGAGAATAACTAAGTAATCAAATAATCTTAAAAAGATACATAGATAGAAATAGATCAGTGAGATATATCATCATTGCAGTGCATGTGTAGCTTGCTGTACATGTATTTAGACAATAATGAAAGATTAAGAAAAAAAATGGCGTGGGTCCCCTTCTCTTAACCAGCTGAGGGAAAGCGAACAGCTGTGGACTGATGTTTATAGTCTAGGAAGGGGGTGATAAACATGGAGCTTCCCAGGCAATTAAGATCAACTCACAGCTGTCTGTGTAGCCTTTACTGGTTATTAAGGGGTGACACCCTCCCCTCCCCCCAAAAAAAGGGTGTGGGGCCCCCCTTATTTATAATAACCAGCAAAGGCTAAACAGACAGCTGCAGGCTGATACTAACAGCCTAGGAAGGGGCCATAGATATGGGCCCCCTCCCAGACTGATAACATCAGCCTTCAGCCGCTCCAGAAATGGCGCGTTCATTAGATGCGCCAAATCTGGCGCTTAGCCCTGGCTCTTCTTACTTGCTCTGGTGCGGTGGCAAGTGGGGTAAAATTATTGGGGTTGATGTCAGCTTTGTAATATCAGCTGACATCAAACCCAGGGGTTAGTAATGGAGAGGCGTCAATAAGACACCCCCATTACTAACCCCGTAGTGAAAATGAAATAAAGACACAACTATAAAGCAAGTGGGAAGATCCGAGCCCAAGAGTCAGAATTGGCACATCTAATGGATGCACCATTTCTGGGGCGGCTGAGGGCTGATGTTATCAGTCTGGGAGGGGGCCCAATATCTATGGCCCCTTCTTAGGCTATTAAAATAAGCAGGCAGCTGTCTGTTTAGCCTTTGCTGGTTATTAATACTAAGGGGAACCACACACCATTTTTTTTTGGGGGGTGGGGGTTGGTCACCCCTTGTTAATAACCAATAAAGGCTGTACAGACAATTGTGAGATTACATTAATAGCCTGGGAAGCTCCGTTTGTTTTATCCCCTTCCCAGACTATAAACATCAGCCCCCAGCTGTCAGCTTTCCCTCAGCTGGTTAAGAATATGATGAGGGACCCCACAGCATTTTTTTTCTTTTATTCTATCTATATCTATTCTGATGGTTCACGCTGTGAATTTACTGTACTCGGCTGATGAAATGTCAGGTTTCCCATGAGATGGATGCGTTAAAAACAAAACAAAAAAACCCCACAGCACACGCCATGCAATTTTCTTGCACCAATTGACTTGCATTGGTGAATCTCATCTCATATATGTGGCCACTCACAGAATGCTGCGTTTTTTTTCTCAGTCCAATCTGAGAAAAAAAAAATCGTAGATTAACACAATCATTGACCAACATTAGTCAAGAGTGCAATCCGATTTTTTATTGAATTGGTCACATCTAATGGATGTGCCATAGGTCTATATTTCTGAATATCCCCAGGAGGAATTTATAGAAATCAAGCAGATCTGTGTAGAAAGGGGGTGGACGATACTATATTGTTACAATGGTCCTAGAACATGGTCTAAGATCAGCTGTAATCTGCAGGAAAATAAAGCATTACTGCAGTGCCTATTAAAATCAATGAGCTGTCCGTGTAATGCATTCCTCCAGAGTGGAAAACACTCTTAGTAGCAGCTGTGCACTCCAGTGAATGGTTTAATAAATGACCCAGCTCTATTAACAAAACAAAAAAAAACAAACCAAAACTTTTTCTACACCAGACAAATCCTAAATTTTAAAAGTAAAACCTGTAACCTGAAGCATTAGTGAACATTTTATGTTACAATGTACCTTTCGCTAGATCAGATCTACTGCTGTATGTTATGCCATCCAAATTACAACTTACCCTCTCATTTGGCTATTATCAATATGGTTGCCATGTGTTTTATAGTTATTACTGCATGATAGTATTCCTAAAAGCGGTGACAATCTTTAGTGACACAAATGACGCACTGTTACTCACAAGGTTTGCTCCGATTGGTGGCTTTCAAGGTTGAAGCGATAAGAGGGAAGCTGCTCTATGTTGGCTTTGGTGAGTCCACGTGGCTTTGCTTCTCCTAGGCGCTCAGCTAAATTAAGCAGTGCCTACGAAAAAAAAAAGGAGGAATATAGACAAACATTGATTGTTCAACATTACAGGCAGAAAAAGTAAGCGCTACATGATAAAATCTAGTCTAGTGTCAGACAAAACTGACCTCATAGTTCTCCATTTCCACGTCATCCACATCCAAATCCAAGCTGATTGATGGGCCCACAGAAGTGGGGGATACAGGGAGCATGGAGCTGCAAGAAGAAGACGTTTGAACCCAGGAAACTGATGGCAATAAGTGCAGCTATAGGTTACCCCATGCCATCCTGCGGCTACAAGACATGGCAAATGCAAGCGACCCACTCAAATATGTAGTAAGAATACTTACAGGAAGTAGGGCAGAAAACTAGGATAATATGAAGGAGGGAGTGCAGGAGGCGGCAGTGGGTGCTGCAGGCGATACCGTTGGGTATTTAGTCGCCGTGGCATCAGATGAGCGTATGGCTGCAAGTAATACAGGAGAGAAAACACACAATCAGGTAGAATATTAAAACTAGCAGTAACAAGTCTACCTTAAGCATAGGATGGCACCTTACAAACACTAACCATTAGTTTTAGCTCACTATACGAGTTGGTCTAAATCTAATAAACAGTATAAATGAGACGCATAAAGCCCTCATTAAAGACCTGCAATATGGACACACCACAGAAAGAAGCACAAGCCTAGCTTATATATCATACAGGGGGAATGGAGATCTCAAATTACTTTAAAAGGTAGGCAGAACACAACCCAAAAGTTCAGGGGACTCCTGGGATACATGTGGCAAACTTACCACTGGAAAGGACAGCTCCTGGTGCAGAGCATCATGGGAGAGGTAATGCATGGGCACTGAATGGGGCAATGCAGGCACAGGGTGAGAGTGGTGGAATGGGAAGTTGCCCATGTGATGTTGTTCCCCTCGAAGATCCAGCTCATTGTCTATCCTTTGCAGTGGCTGTAAAATGTTTAAAATAAAAATGCAGGTCAATAAAGAATAGATCCAGACATATTTAGTTGCTGGTATCACACTGAAGGGGTGGAATTAGTACTGAAACAGCCCCTTTGCAGACACTCTTCACTAACCAATTTCTCCAATTGTAGTTTATGAACTTAGAACTCTCTCACTGAGAGGAAATGTGCACAAGTTTACAAAGGTAAAACAAAGGAAACCATAGCAGTGGTGGCATAGTGAGGTATGTCTGATCACTGTGCCCCGAGTCTGAACATAGGGTCAAGCAATCATTAGTGCTGGCACTCTATAGGACAGGTGGAGACAGCAGAGTACAGCACTCGGCCACTTCAGGCAGGCCTCAAATAAATTCAGTGGTTCCCCAACCTGAAGGTCTGAACTACTCTGAAATCTCATGCACGTTTCCTTCCAGATTGATCGCTCTCTGTCACTCGAACCCCGAACTTTAAATTCAGGCTCGCACATCTCTATTTGAAATCTTTGCAACCTTGCTGCTGTAGTATAACTATCTTGTTATTAATGACTACATTTCAACCAACATATGAAAAAGATCACCACCACGTGTTTGGTATAATTGGTTACTCATACACCTGAATATAAATGTGTCTTTATAGGACAGACTTCGGACTCAAGGAAAATGTCCATGGTTTTTGGCCCAGTCTCGGACCACAATGCTCCCATTTCTATGAGGCTGTCACGCTCCGATTGTGATTTCTGCTATACATAGCAGAAATTATGTTTTGTGGTCGCCGAAACATTGCAATAAAAGGCGGTCAAAACATCTACCCCAAAATGGTATCCGTAAAAAAAAAAAAAAAGTCAGCTCAGGGTACAAAACTAAAAATTTTTGACAAATTTCTGAATTTTTTTTCACCACTTAAGTACAACTCGTTCCGCAAACAAGCCCTCATACGACTATATGGCTGGAAAAAAAAGTAAAAAAAAAAAGTTATGGCTCTTGGAAGAAGGGGGAGGAAAAAACAAAAACTCAACCGGAGGTGAAGGGGTTAAAAAACATATGCATGAGAATGACCGTTTTTACTATTGTGTGGTCTTCTGTGGGCCGTTCGTGTGTTCCATCCGTGTGATACATACCGGAACAAAATGCATAATAGAAATTACAGATTTTTGTGCATTAAAGTTGTGCAAAGATATAGATGGATATCCGTCACATATACAGGTGCATCTCACAAAATTAGAATATCAAAAAGTACATTTATTTCAGTTCTTCAATACAAAAAGTGAAACTCATATTATACAGAGTCATTACAAACAGAGTGATCTATTTCAAGTGTTTATTTCTGTTAATGTTGATGATTATGGCTTACAGCCAATGAAAACACAAAAGTCATTATCTCTGTAAATTAGAATACTTTATAAACACCAGCTTCAAAAATGTTTTTAAAATCTGAAATGTTGTCCTACTGAAATGTATGTTCAGTAAATGCACTCAATACTTGGTCGGGCTCCTTTTGCATCAATTACTGCATCAATGCGGCGTGGCATGGAGGCGATCAGCCTGTGGCACTGCCGAGGTGTTATGGAAGCCCAGGTTGCTTTGATAGCAGCCTTCAGCTCGTCTGCATTGTTGGGTCTGGTGTCTCATCTTTCTCTTGACAATACCCCATAGATTCTCTATGGGATTAAGGTCAGGTGAGTTTGCTGGCCAATCAAGCACAGTGATACTGTTGCTTTTAAACCAGGTATTGGTACTTTTGGCAGTGTGCACAGGTGCCAAGTCCGGCTGGAGAATGACATTTCCATCTCCATAAAGCTTGTCGGCAGAGGAAAGCATGAAGTGCTCTAAAATTTCCTGGTAGACGGCTACGCTGACTTAGGTCTTCATAAAACACAGTGGCCCTACACCAGCAACTTTGATTGTGTGCCTCTCCACTCTTCCTCCAGACTCTGGGACCTTGATTTCCAATGAAAATTGGAACTCTGGGACCTTGTGGAGTGTTTCAATGACTGCATTCTGGACATCTGTCAAGTCAGCAGTCTTCCCCATGATTGTGGAGCCTACTGAAACAGACTAAGGGACCTTTTTAAACGTTTCGGAAGCCTTTGCAGGTGTTTTTTGTTAATTATTCTAGTTACTGAGATAATGTGTTTTCATTGGCTGTATGCCATAGTCATCAACATTAACAGAAATAAACACTTGAAATAGATCACTCTGTTTGTAATGACTATATAATATATGAGTTTCACTTTTTTTTATTGAAGAACTGAAATAAATGAACTTTTTGATGATATTCCAATTTAGTGAGATGCACCTGTATAATTTGTGCCTTGCATCACATGATATAAGCCAATTCTGGCGCTTTGTCGTAGCTCTTCCTGATGACCGGGAGCGTTGGCAATCGGGGTAAACACTTTTCCTGGTTCACCACTTTATAAAAAAACAAAACTCCCACGGTGGTCTGATGTAGTCAAATTGAATCCAGTGAAGTCCATCAAATCCACCGTACAAAACCATAGGCTTTGCCAACAACCACTTCCAGGTCACGCAGTACTGCGCAAGACCCGGCAACTCTGAAAAGTGGTGACATTAGTAATGTTACCGCTCTTCACAATCGCTGGGTTACGCAGTGACCCGGGGAACAAAAGAAAGTGTTGGGGAGTGTTTATTTCAATAAAGTAATTGTTTGTGTGTGATTCCTTTTTATTACGGTGTTAGTAATGGGGGTGTCTGACAGACACCTCTCCATTACTAGAGCCAGAGCTTGATTTCAGCTGTGTTTTTGGACACTTCAAAACCGGCATCAACTCCAAGCCCCATTACCCCGATTGCCAATGCACCAGAGCATCGGGAACAGCCAAAGTGAAGCGCCAGAATTGAAGCATCTCATGTGATGTGTCACTTCTGGAGTGGCTGCGGGCTGGTATTTTTAGGCTGGAAAGGGCCCAATAGCCAGGGACCTTCACAGCCTTATAATATTATTTCTCAGCTGTCAGCTTAACCTTTGCTAGTTACCAAAAATAGGGGTGGGGACCACACGCAGTTTTTTCCCCCCATTTATTTATTAGGTTAAAAGATGAACAGTAAGCTACACATGCAAGGCACAAATTATATACCTATCGGATATCTATTATCTTTGCACATCTTTAAACAGTAATTTCTATTCTGCTATGTGTCACACCGACGCCACATGGATGACATCCGTGTGCTGTAAGTATCTGCACGGACTCATTGACTTGTATTGGCCCTTGTCATCTGTGCTGCCGGAAAAAAGCAGACATGTCTAGGTGTAGGTCACACTGATAGTGTGAAAACAGACACGTGCACAGCTCCATAGGTTAGACACGTATGGAAACGTCTCTGGTGCGTGTGAAAACAGAGTCAGTGACAAGTGAAGGGGGCCTTTAATAGTTATGTTATTTTCATCTGTTTTTTTTCTTACTGATCAGATAGTTACTTTATAAACCTAATTAATTATGTACAATTTACACCTCCAATTTTGTCAGAAGGAGTCAAAGAATGGCTAAATAAAAAAGCTGTACTAACCATCTGAATAGATGGGAGAAAATTATTTGAAGGAGAACACTCAAGAGGTTTTACTTACTTTACAAAAATACTCCAGATAAAAGTCACATGCAGGAACATGAAAAGAAACACGCTGTATACAGGGCTCGGAATGAACAGTTGTAGGAAATTTTTTCCTATGCAAGATTTTTCTGTTTACCAGATGCACTAAACCACAGGACCCCCAATAAGCAGGACGAGTATAAAAAAAAACATATGGGCCACATTTTTATATTGGCACTTACCATTCTCTGTGGTTGCACTGTAACAAATGGGGTAAGAGAGGCCATATGAGGTGGCTGGTGGTGTGGCAGCGGTGGATGAGGATGCAAGATGTAATGATCGCTGGAAAGAAGAGGAGGAAATGGCTGGTACGAGACAGGAAGCTGCTGCACGGTGCACCCAGGGATGAGCTTGAAAGAAAAAGAGATAAGGTCTACTATGCTTACAATTATAAAAGGAGAATAAAATAAATACTACAACAAATAAGCAGTCGTTTCTGCAGGTTATGTAAAGAGATCTGGCGGCCAAGGATAAACTGGAGTGCATGCCTCCACCTGGGTGCTAGGCACCTTACTGTCATTTGCTTGTTTAAGCATTTATACAGTATATGGGAGTAGACGAAGCTACTTAACACTCCATGTGCCAGCACTTGAGACCATAGGCTATTTTGTTCCAAAAGAGGCAGAAGAAGGAAGGTTTCACACATCAGACGTTCAAGGTCTAAGTATGGATTGCAGTGTCCAGACCAGCCTCGTATATGCCTTACAGTCAAAACAAAAGTTTATTTTACCAATACCACTTACCGGAGGAGGAAGGCAGCAGAGGGGGTAGTGTTGGCCGCTGAACATGACAGAACATGCTGGCAACTGCTGGGTGCTGCACCCTGGGATGTGCTGCCCAGCGTGCAAAGGGAAGCCTTGGGTTACGGTTGTAACAGTATATGACAGAGGGACAGGTCCCTGGTGTACCTTGTGAAAAAAGGAAACAGTAAAAAATTATTTCTAAAGAAACGAGCACTGACTATAAACACTGAGGTATATTTCACTGTAGGTTGCATTTACTACATCTATATCACCCTGCCACCACATACAGATTATATAGAACAGAAACAATTACCTGCTCATGAAGGTCAACCATGAATGGGGTTTGCTGAGTGGAGTGTGCAGCGGGGTGGAGCATTCGTGGAGGAGTGCTGGTGAGGGCAAAAACTCTGTGTTCATCTACAGGAAAGAAAGCAGCCCGGAAAGAATTATCATCCTGAATGAGGATACCCTGCTGAGGTCTGTCCCTCCTGCCCCACTGACGCCTCGTTGGAGGGCTACAAATAAAACAAACAAAAATAAAATGTAAAATGCCAGTAACAGCATGGAAAAACTCCCATGAAAACAAAAGTATCTGAATGAATAAGATAAAAAAAAATAAACCGAAGAAAGCAATTTGGCTAAATTTGGTAACTTTTCTATATTTACTGAAAAAAAAAATTGTCACATCTTTCTGAAAGAAGTGAAAACCATCAGAACTGGTAAAACTAACACCGAGTCAGGGCTACACCAATCGCATGTGCCTACACCGACCGCGTGTGCCTGCACCCCAGGGCTACACCGACCGCGTGTGCCTGCACCCCAGGGCTACACCGACCGCGTGTGCCTGCACCCCAGGGCTACACCGACCGCGTGTGCCTGCACCCCAGGGCTACACCGACCGCGTGTGCCTGCACCCCAGGGCCTACACTGACAATAGTTATTTGCATCTCTGGCTTCCACCGACCATAGTTTTCTGCACATTTGGTTAAGATTGACCATAAATTCTTGTTCATTGTGCTTATGTCAGCAACAGACCAACCACTGGCATTCTCTACGCCAGAAATCTTACTCCAGTCAGGGGCTAGAGTAAGATTTCTGGCATGGTGCATGCCTCCTCACGAATCTGGATCATCTGATGAGTGGCGTGCACCTCCAGGCACCATGCCAGAAGTCTTCCTCCAGCCCCTGACCTCTTCAAGAATCAGTAGTGTCTGACTCAAACATGACCTCTTAACAAGACCGGTGAGAAAATTGCCGTTCTTGATGAATCAGGGCCATAATGTTCATAAAGTCCCATTTTAGGTTTATGCTGATCTCGTTATGAGCTGTAACTAAGTATCCCACAATGAGAGCATACTATTCAAGACGGCAAAACTTCAGATGACTATGATTTGTGAGAACTTGAAGGTGCTGCCGTATGAGCCCCAATCTGCCATAAAAGACTTTGATAGTAGCTTTCTGTTAAGTGATATTCACCAGGAAATACTTTGCATTGGATTCTAAGTTATCCTATTCTCATCACTATCCCAAAACACATCTGATCCTAAAGTATGTAGGCAGTCTTGAACCATACTCCCTCTTGTAGAGGGTATCCGCCTAAAACAATTTTAAACCTTGACGGAGCACTGCACTTCAGGTGTATGACTGACTATACATTGTTGGATCACACCAAAAAATAAGTTGAGTCTACAGCTCATGAAGGTACTACAAATAAGTGTAAATGGCTGTAAGTGTTATATCATTTGCTACAGAAGCCAAAAGGAACGGACAAAGGGAGAAAGCCTATGATGCGGGCGGTGTTAGATGGTGATACCTTTTCCAGAGCCCCGCAGCTCCTACCTTCGCCTGAGGTGTGCTGGGGTGCTGCAGGGTCCAAAGAACCTCCGCTGGTTTATGGGGGCTGAAGGAGGCCACCTATTCACTGCCAGCTCCCATGGTCGCATTTGTGATGTCTGGAAGGCAAAGTGGCAAGCAGGGTTTTTCCAACAAAGGTAACTCTCACTGCAGTTTTTCCTTCTGCAAAAAAATAAAAATAAAATTATGAGCACAATCTTATAACCCAATAACAGCCTGACAGGGAGCGTCGTCAGTGATCAGTAGAGTCATCCGTTAGAAAATGCACTCTTAATCCACAAATCTAGTTTCTCTGTGGAAGCCATGATGGCACGGCTTGTAGAAATTACCAAGCAATGAATGCCCGCTGTAGTCAGGTCATGAGAAGTTATTCCCTAGGGAAACAGCAGAAGTCTTTCTGAAACATTTTAGAATTTAGGCAAACAGTTTACGTACAATTGAAAAGTAAGAACAGCCCTACGTGTATTCCTGCTTAGCAAGAGTAATGTGAGGGAAGTTCAAAGGGTTCGTCCAAGCTGGACAACCCCTTCACTGATCAGTATAGATCCAGCTATGGAAACCCACAGCATTCAGCTATTATGGTGGAGAGAATCAGTGGGCGGCCACAATATCCCCTTGCATCAGCTAAGGATGACAAGAAATAATTCAGGACTCGGGGCTGGTCCAGTTGAGACACTGTTGGCCTTTCATTGTGTGGATGGATTAGTGCGGTTCCAAGGGGGCAAGCCCTCAAAATTCTAATACAGATAGCCTATCCAATGTTATAGTCCTAGGGAACCCTTTAAAGAGTACCTGTCATTTTGTGCATGAAGTCGGACCTGTGGACGGCACGGTATGGAGAAGAAGCTGTGCAGAATGATATACAGTTTTGGTAGAGACTGTAAATCACTGAATAGGATTATTTTCAACAAAACAGGTTTCCATTAACCGGTTCCCGACCGCCCACTGTAGATAAACGTCAGCGCTTGCCGGGCTCTGTGCAGTGCCGAAGTTTAAAAACGGTGGGTGGTCTCGCAGTGCTCAGGACCCCCAGGGTCCTGCAAGCACTGCGATTCCGGTGCAGAGCGTTAGCTCTGACAGGGTACATCATCGGGACCTGATTAGATCAGGTCCCAGTGATGTTAACCCTTTGCTGTCTTCTATATGCTGTGATCTATAGTGATCGCGGCATATAGGAGACAGCAGGAAGAGAGGGGGTCGTCTTACTTACCTCCGAAGACCTCCGTTTCGTTTGAGGACCTGGGGTTGCTATGGCAGCTGGAGGTCACATGACCGCCTCCAGCTCTGCCATATATGGTGTCCTTCCTGTCTGGCTTCAGCTTGTATGTAGCTGAAGTCAGACAGGAGACTCTGACTGAAACAGTCAGTGAAGATCTCATATAATGTAATATATGTGTATTACATTACATGAGATCAGTGATCAGAAAAATAAAAATTAATGTCCCATACAGGGACTAAGTAAAAATGTAAAAAAAAGTAAATAAAAAGTTTTTAAACTATTAAAAAAAAAAAAAATCACAAAATAAATAAAAATAAATAAAATATTAAACCAATAAATCCGTAAATTATTACAAAACCAAAAAAAGTACACATATTTGGTATCGCCGCGTCCGAAACAACCCGAGCTATAAAACTGGCACACTAATTAACTCCTTCTGTGCACACCGTAATAAAAATAAATAAAAAACAGAGCAAAAAAATATGCTTTTTCATCATATCGCCAAACAAAAAGTGGAAAAAAATGTGATCAAAAAGCAGAATAGAAATAAAAATGGTACCACTGAAAACGTCATCTTGTTCCGCAAAAAAAGCCGCCATACAGCTCCATCAGCCAAAAAATAAAAAAGTTATAGCGCTCAGAATAAAGCAATGCAAAAAAATATATATTTTTTTTCTATAAAATTGTTTTATTGTGTAAAAGCGCCAAAACATAAAAAAAATACAGTAAGTGTAGTATCGCTGTAAACGTACTGACCCGAAGAATAACGCTGCCTGATCACTTTTACCACACGCAGAACGGCATAAAAAAAAACTCAAAAAACAATTCCTGAAGTGTTTGTTTTTGTTAACTTTACCTCCCAAAAAACGGAATAGAAGGCGATCAAAAAATGTCACGTGCCCAAAAATGGTTCCAATAAAAATTTCAACTCGTCCCGCAAAAAACAAGCCGTCACATGACTCTATCGGCCGAAATATGGAAAAATTATAGCTCTCAAAATATGGTGATGCAAAAAAAGCGTATTTTAGTGTGTGACAGCTGTCAGTTATAAAAACCCGATATAAATCTGGTATCTCTGTAATCGCACCGACCCGAAGAATAAAGTAATCTAATCAGTTATATCACACTAGGAACGGCATAAAAAATAAATAAAACAAATATTATTCACCTGCTACTGATTTGTTTATTATGTCTCCCAAAGATCGCAGTAAGGCTCTGCTCACATTTATCCTGTGCTCTGCGCTGAGCACTTACACCAGAGTTTCCGTGTAAATCTCTGAAATACGTGATTCAGCCAGAACCCATGATGGAAGATTCCCTGTAATGAGGCAGATATAGGCCACTGTGGATGCAGTCTAGCCTGGGATCCCACGGTGTCATTTGTTTTAGGCGTGCATAAAAGTGCGGTTGGCCACAGTTTTGTGCACTTCTGAAAATAAGGACACCACTAAACAGAGGCCAGACGGAGTCCAGAGTAACTCTGCTGCCTCATTACAGTGAATGGATACTGCAGGGGTTTCATCTGAATTACATCACTTGGAAAATTAGATGGAAACCCCGATGTAAGTGCTCAGCCTAGAGCGCCGGATAAATGTTACGTAAAATGTTCCCAATAAAAGCTTCAACTCAGTCCTCAAAAAAATCTAGTCCCCACTCAGATCCATCATCTGTTAAAAATATAAGGGACTTCCAAGTTACTGGTAGCAGAAAGGCTCTGGAAAAGCAAAATGGTCCTTGCCCCCCAAAAGAAATTCAGAAAATTTTGTGCTCCCAAATCCAAATGCCTATTCTACAATAATTTGTTCTCCAATTGTCAAATAGCGCTCCTTCCCCCTCAAATCTCACCGTATGGCTAAGTGGTACGATACAGCCACATATGGGGTATTGACACTTTTAGAAGAAATTGTGTGACACATTTTGGCACCATTTTTACCCATTGCCCTGTGTGAAAATGTAAAATCTGAGGGTAAAACATTTTTTTGTGGTAAAAATATAATTATGCTTTTTTCACTGCCCAATGGTATAAATTAAAAAATGCTCACTACTTCCCTAGATGAATTCCTTGAGAGGTGTAGTTTACAAAATGGGGTCACTTGTGGGGGTTTCTGCTGTTTTGGCATGTCAGCGACTCTTCAAATGTGACATGGTGTCTGCTGCCTATCCCAGCCAACATAGCGCTTCTTTCTCTTCCGAACCCTGCCGTACACCAAAGCAGTGGTTTTCCCCCACATATGGGGTATCGGCGTACTCAGGAGAAATTGTACAACAAATTTCATGGTGCAATTTATCCTGTTACCCTTATGATAATGCAAAATTAGGGAATGAAAAACATTTTTTATGGGAAAAATGTGAAAATTTTATTTTTACGGCTCAATATTATAAACTTCTGTGAAGCAGCTGGGGGTGCAAGGTGCTCACCACACATCTAGATAAGTTCCCTAAGGGGTATAGTTTCCAAAATGGTGGCACTTGTGGGGGGGTTTCCACTGTTAAGGCACATCAGGAGCTCTCCAAACGCAACATGGCGTCCGCTAATTATTCAGACAAATTTTACATTCAAAAAGTCTAATGGCGCTCCTTCCCTTCCGAACCCTGCCGTGCGCCCAAACAGTGGTTTTCCCTCACATATGGGGTATCAGCACGTTCAAGAGAAATTGCACAAAAAAATTTGGGGTCCATTTTTTCATGTTACCCCTGTGAAAATAAAAAAATTGGGTCTAAAGTAACATTTTTGTGAAAAAAAGTTAAATGTTAATTTTTTTCTTCCACATTCCAAAAATTCCTGTGAAGCACCTGAAGGGTTAATAAAGTTCTTGAATGTGGTTTTGAGCACCTTGAGGGGTGCAGTTTTTAGAATGGTGTCACTTTTGGGTATTTTCTGTCATAAAGACCCCTCAAAGTGACTTCAAATATGATGTGGTCCCTAAAAAAATGTTTTTGTAAATTTTGTTGGAAAAATGAGAAATCGCTGGTCAACTTTTAACCCTTATAGCTCCCTAACAAAAAAAAATTTGGGTTCCAAAATTGTGCTGATGTAAAGTAGACATGTGGGAAATGTTATTTATTAACTATTTTGTGTGACATATCTCTCTGATTTAAGGGCATGAAAATTCAAAGTTTGAAAATTGCAAAATTTTCAAAATTTTCGCCAAATTTCCGATTTTTTCACAAATAAACGCAAGTGATATCGAAGAAATTTTACCACTATCATGAAGTACAATATGTCACGAAAAAACAATCTCAGAATCAGGGGAATACGTTGAAGCGTTCCAGGGTAATTACTTCATAAACTGGCAGTGGTCAGAATTGAAAAAATTGGCCCGGTCACGAAGGCAAAAACAGGCTCTGGTGCGAAGTGGTTAACTCAGCAGAGAACAAAAAAAAGTTCACTCTCAATTGAGAGTTTTCCCACTATAGCAAGTTATGGCAATTATAATAATGGATAATAGTACAAATTCAAGAGACTTCTTGCTCAGCTTATCCTCCCATCACACCATAGGTTATAATTGGTATGTGTGCAGTCTGTGAAAAAAACGGATACGACACATACTAGAAACATGGACATGTGAAGGAGGCCTTAGACAACTGGATGCAGAAGCCTCCACGCTGTGCCCAGATTTCAGCAGGACAAAAGATCGCCATCTCCTGCCCCTCGGTGGAGAGGTATGGCTTCAGTCCAACATTGTCCGAAAATGGAACTGTGAGGGCCACTATATTGCTGTTCATTCATTTCTAGGTTTACAGTTCCTCAATAGTGCCATTTACTACCCTACTAGACCCCATAACCAAGATTCATTACTACACTATACCTGAAACAACAACAACTTTTCTTGTACACTACCACTAATCTCAGTCTAATGAATTAAGCGACCAGAATACTATGGAAACCTCTATGTCAAAGTTCGGGCAGTGATATTTTCCCAATGCAAATTGTCTCTTCAGAGAAGAAGAGGACTAGAACTCTAGTGCCACCTATAGGAAGTAGCAAACCTAAAAGTCAATATCAACTCTTCAAGGAGCCTTGTCAAATGATTTAGGATAATAGCCAAAACCAAAATCTCTATTTGCAGACACTGTTTCGGGATACTGCCCCTCGTCAGTGCAAAATGGGAGAAATGGTTTGGCTGAGTGAAAGGCGTCTGACCTTTAAAGGCTCCTCACCTTGACATGCTCAACATGTCACTCTCCGCAAGGAGAAATGTTTTCCCAATGAAAATGGCAGACACTGGAATTTTCATCAATCTCGGTCACAGCACCCACTGACCTTGTTATAGTCACGTCGAGTCTTACCCAGCAAGTCAGGCTCTTTTCAGATCAGCATTGTGGCTTCATTTAGAACCAGGATCTGTCATCTAACAGACCCCTATAGTGCCTGCGGAGTCCTACTGCCTTAGGGTATGTGCATGTGATCCTTTCTGGCAGCTCTTTGAACGCAGTATACTTTATGCTGCGTCCAAAGCGCTGCACGCAGGTGAATCCACATATGTTCATTGAACCATCCGGATTCACCACATCCTATACATTGCACAGATGTCAATTTCTCTTGCGGAGACTAGCGACTCCGCAAGAGAAATTGACATGCTGTGGTCTGTAAAGACGCGACGGATGTCCATGTCTGCAGGAGCACGGAGATGCATAGTGGGCATGGGGTTTCTTGAAAGCCCATCCACTATGCTGTAACATCTGGACCCTGCCGATTGCACGCAGCTCAAGTGCGCTGCGTCCAATCCCCAGCGTTTACTGAACGCGTGCACATGCCATTATAATGCAGTCTATTTGGTCTCACTAACAAGTTGTTTATTTTGATGAGGAAAAAAGAACATGTGTGATGCATGAAACTATGTCAAATATGAGAAAAGCATAATAGCCGGGGAAAAGAAAAATGTAAGGGAGGTAAATGATTTTTAAATAAATCAGTGTGACGAATCAGACTAACTAATTCCATTAGACCTGTTAGGACTACCCCCCATATAAACTTCAGCGCCGGATGACATCACACGGTATAAATCCCAGCGCCGGACTACCACATCCCCCGGCATAGATCTCAGTGGAAGACCCCCTTCCCGTATAAATCCCAGCGCCGGACTACCACATCCCCCGGCATAGATCTCAGTGGAAGACCCCCTTCCCGTATAAATCCCAGCGCCGGACTACCACATCCCCCGGCATAGATCTCAGTGGAAGACCCCCTTCCCGTATAAATCCCAGCGCCGGACTACCACATCCCCCGGCATAGATCTCAGTGGAAGACCCCCTTCCCGTATAAATCCCAGCGCCAGACGACCACCACCCCGTGCCGTAGAGCACGGTGCCAGACGACCACCACCCCGTGCCGTAGAGCACGGTGCCAGACGACTACCACCACCACCCCGTATAATCATAGTGCCAGACGACTACCACCACACCCCCCCATAGATCTTAGGGCCAAAAGACTACCACCCTGCTGTGTGGATCCCAGCGCCTATTGGCTACCAATCCCATGTAGATCCCAGCACCATACGACCACCAACCAGACGTATAGATAGATGCGCCAGATGATTACGCCACCCCTCATATAGATCCCAGTGCCCTACACAGGGTGTAGATGAAGTAGAGAACTGGGGGGAAACCATATTGCTAGATGTAAGACAGCATAAAGCAATAATGGAAGCGGTGGGGGCACATGCTCCACTGGTAGCATTACTGTGACAAGCTGGTCCAGGCGCCCCATAGATGGGGTCTGTGGGGGGCATCCATCTGCAGTGCCAGCCCTGTACTCTGACCACATGGCATGGTCCGGGCTGCGGGAGAAGCTGTGGCTTTAAGAGCAGCTCCAGCCTCACCATGTGCTCCGCAGGAAACAACAAAGGAGAAGGAGCGTGCAGCCGGGAGCTCCAGCCCAGGCCTCGGCGGCACACTCACCCGTCCCGAGACACAAAGGGAGGCGGAACAATAACAAGCGCACACCGGCCAACACGTGCGCCCACCGGCGGGTCACCGGGAGCAGCCGCGCTCCACACGTGACCCCGGTGACCAGTATTTACATGGCAGGGGGAGGAGCCGGGCGCTCACAACATCCTGCCCTGCTGCAAGTATGCACATACAAAGCGCTGCTGGATGTCGGTAACGTACCCGGTGCCTCAGCGTCTGTCCCTGCAAGCCGGGTTCACGGGAGGTCACGGGCGGCTCCTCGCTGGCCACCCAGCCCCGGATACTGGAGGAACGCGCTGCACAAGAACCAGCGGCACGCACCCGGGGCTCTGTCCCTTTAAGACACAACGTCCTGCTCCTCTATTCACAACACAGGGGGCGAGTACGTGACGTGACCGCGCTCGGCCACACGTCAGTCCCCTCCCCCTGCCAAAGGCAGAGTAGTGACGAAGTCCTGGCGTAACCCCGCCCTCCACGTCACCAGACACGCCCACAACACTGCTTGTATCAACCCTAACCTACCGGGAGAGGCGCGCTCCTATAGGACGGGGATAAGGTCGTGCTTCTCCCAGCGCTGTAGCCCGTAGCAACCAGACAGGCCACGCCTCTCATGGCTGCCTCAGGAAGACGAGCCAGGACCTGACTGGTTGCTATGGGCTGTCCAGTATTGTCAGAGATCACAATGGATGCCCACACGTCCTGACAATCATGGCAACGTGTACAGGAAGGCACTTACATCGGAATACACAGCACTAAAGGCATCAGAGGTATCAAAGACCATCTGCTTAGAAATCCCCTTTAATGGATTTCTTTGGAAATATGTAACCTAGTTCATACTACAAAAACAACTAAAGTGCATACATTTCTTTATAACCTTGTTCAATTCTTGTGAAAAAAAAAACAAAAATCACAACCAGTGCCCGTCCACCAGGGCGTACATTGTAAGTTCAGCCCGCGCCATGACCGCAGACATGGAAGCTACAGGACAAACAGGTTTTTTTACATGGACTTTGGAGCCCCAAACACCACAAAAAAGTGACAAAAAAGGTATTGATTTCAGTAGAAAAACCCCAGAGCGCACAAAGCAAGGGGCTTCACCACAGCGCACAAAGCAAGGGGCTTCACCACAGCGCACAAAGCAAGGGGCTTCACCACAGCGCACAAAGCAAGGGGCTTCACCACAGCGCACAAAGCAAGGGGCTTCACCACAGCGCACAAAGCAAGGGGCTTCACCACAGCGCACAAAGCAAGGGGCTTCACCACAGCGCACAAAGCAAGGGGCTTCACCACAGCGCACAAAGCAAGGGGCTTCACCACAGCGCACAAAGCAAGGGGCTTCACCACAGCGCACAAAGCAAGGGGCTTCACCACAGCGCACAAAGCAAGGGGCTTCACCACAGCGCACAAAGCAAGGGGCTTCACCACAGCGCACAAAGCAAGGGGCTTCACCACAGCGCACAAAGCAAGGGGCTTCACCACAGCGCACAAAGCAAGGGGCTTCACCACAGCGCACAAAGCAAGGGGCTTCACCACAGTGCACAAAGCAAGGGGCTTCACCACAGTGCACAAAGCAAGGGGCTTCACCACAGTGCACAAAGCAAGGGGCTTCACCACAGTGCACAAAGCAAGGGGCTTCACCACAGTGCACAAAGCAAGGGGCTTCACCACAGTGCACAAAGCAAGGGGCTTCACCACAGAGCACAAAGCAAGGGGCTTCACCACAGTGCACAAAGCAAGGGGCTTCACCACTGGTTTCTAATCAGTGCGGAAAACACACCAGCTTTGCCTATTGGAACCATAGAAATCATTTTCGGGGGTGTAGGCCTACTGGAGGCGAGGACCCCGATACAGTCTACTATGTCTGACTGTCCACCTCCAGTAGGCGTATACGGCCGAATATGATACATGGCAGAGCACACCATTATAGTCTATGGCCCCGTCTGTGCATATATCTGAGAATGATACATGGAAGAGCACACCATTATAGTCCATGACCCCGTCTGTGCATTCATCTGAAAATGATACACGGAAGAGCACATCATTATAGTCTATGGCCCCGTCTGTGCATTCATCTGAGAATGATACACGGAAGAGCACATCATTATAGTCTATGACCCTGTCTGTTCATACGTCTGAGAATGATACACGGAAGAGCGCACCATCATAGTCTATGACCCAGTCTGTGCATATATCTGAGAATGATACACGGTAGAGCACACCATTGGGCTATGTGCCCACGATGCAGAAATGCTCCGGATTTTTTCCTGAGCGTTTCTGCATCTCCCCTGGCAGAAAAAAACGCATGTGGATTGTACATGCGTTTTTCCTGCCAGGTACAAGCGGATGTGAAGCGTTTTTTCACATGCGATTTCCAAGCGATTTTAGCATCACTTGGAAAGTGCTTGACAACTTGGTCACACTATATAAATCCATACAACCGGCATGGATTTATATAGTGTGACGAAGTTAGTTATATATAAAAAAAATGAATAAAAATGGTAAAAAATAAAAAAAACATTATACTCACCTTCCGATGGCCCCCGGTCTTCCCGGTGTCTCGCGGTTGTGTAAAAGGACCTTCCATGACGTCATTTAGTCATGTGACAGGTCACGCGACCGTCGACGTCAGAGGTCGCGTGACTAGTCATGTGACAGGTCACGCGACCGTCGAAGTCAGAGGTCGCGTGACTAGTCATGTGACAGGTCACGCGACCGTCGACGTCAGAGGTCGCGTGACCCGTCATGTGACAGGTCACGCGACCGTCGACGTCAGAGGTCGCGTGACCCGTCACATGACTAAATGACATCATGGCAGGTCCTTTTAGACCATCGCGAGCCACCGGGGAGCCAGGACGGATCACTAAGGACATCGGGGGCCATCAGAAGGTAAGTATAATGTATATTTTTTATTTTAATTTTTTTTTTTTTTTTACAGGTACTATGGTACCCGGGTCTGGAGGAGTCTCCTCTTCTCCAGACCTGGGTACCATCCGCACATAGAATCGTTTAATATCCGCATGTGCACATGTAGTGATGCGGATATTATGTGATTCAATGTAAGTCAATGGTGGCGAAAACGCTGCGATTACACAAAATAATTGGTAGTGCTGCGGATTTTCCCGTAATGATTATCCGCAGCGGAAATTTCCGCAGCATGTGCACAGCACATGTGGATTATCATTGGGGAACATGGCAGGCCTTCTACCAAGCGTTTTTTAAGCGTTTCTGCGGTGGAATTGCCGCTGCGGAAACACTTAAATAACGCATAGTGGGCACACAGCCTTATAGTCCATGGCCCCGTCTGAGAATGATACACGGCAGAGCGCACCATTATAGTCTATGGCCCCGTCTGTGCATATGTCCCAATCCGGGGTTTGGACGCAAGCCTCCAATGGGCCCCCCGAACATGAAGTTGCACCCTTACAGTTCCAGCAAAGTGGATGGAATTTAAAGGGGTATTCCCATCTCCAAGATCCTATCCCAATATGTAGTAGGAGGAATAATAATAATATTAGCGAATACCTCCACAATTAGGAATGTAGTATATTTTTTTGATTCGCTATGCCTCTTTTGTCATGTGCAGGACCTTACATATCCAGAGATATCTTAGAGGAAAAAACAACAACCCAAGCCCCTCCAAAAAACCCCCAAACACGCCAAAAATAGTGATCTTACACACTACTAACAGTGCATTTTGTGTGGCTATTTTTCTGCTGACTAGCAGCTGACATCTGGCGCAGTGCTTTGAAGTGGAAAAAGCAGCAAAAATGACATGAAAAACAACAAATAAAAAGACAGCAAGTTTCTAAACGATACCATTAGCTAAGCCGCACTACATAAGCTTCACCAATAGGGATAAGCAGGGGTCAGAGCAATCAACAAAATGGAGCATGTAGAAACCGAACCAAAGGGCCCATTGGTATCTGCCAGCCTAATTTTAATTTCTCTGGAGTTCAGCCATTTATCATAGACATGTTCTTCCCATGTGTAGATCATACCTCACAAGAACATTATGGACAAGGACTGAGGGGAGCCATCACAACCTGCACCAGGGATGCTGTTTCCCACAATTGTTATTATTATTAGTTGTTACTATATATTATTATAGTACCACTTGTTCCATGGCGCTTTACATGTGAAAGGTAAGTAAAACAAAAGCATCCGTGATCTGACAACTTAGATAAAACTCCAAGAAAAATCTATAGTCCAAAAAGAACAGTAACAAGTAACAGTAATAAGGCTTGTAGGCCACCGTTGACCAAAGTGTTTATGCCTGAAACACGTGGAAAAGTCGCAGCATTTTTGTGCAGCGTAACCTCACAATAGTTTTAAGACTTTTTCACGACAGCACACCAAAAATGGCAAAGCTGGGGTGTGACAGGGTGACGCCCCCTAATCTAATTTATTAGCAGTTGTGACTAGTGTTGAGCGAATTTGTTCGGCATTTCAAAAAAGGGTTTGTGTTCAGGGTTCCGACTTGTTTGCACCAAAAAAAAAAAAATCTGCTCTGCCCATGAACATCCCTGATTTGCCACTGTGTCATCTGCGTGATAACATCTGCGTGACAAATCAGGGATGTTCATGGGCGGAGCCGGAACCCCGAACACGAATTTGAAATGCCGAACTAATCACTAGTTGTGACATATCTTATGCCATGAATCTTAAGGCCCCGTCACACTTAGCGACGCTACAGCGATCCCAACAACAATACGACCTGTCAGGGATCGTTGCTGCGTCGCTATGTGGTCGCTGGTGAGATGTCAAACAGTCAGATCTTCCCAACGATGCGGCGACCTGTAACGATCTGTATAACGATGCACGCCTATGTGTTTCTGTGTCTGAGTCGTCAACAAGGTCGTTGGTAAGGTGTCAAACACAATGATGCATGCTACCCAGCGGGGCCTCAACGATCAAAGAAATGTCCAGACCTTTCTGACACGACCAGTGATCTCACAGCAGGGGCCTGGTCGCTGCTAAGTGTCAAACGTAGTGAGATCGCTACTGAGGTCGCTGTTGCGTCACAAAACTTGTGACTCAGCAGCGATGTCGCTTAGTGTGACGGGGGCTTTACTCCAATCAGAGACTGGAGTAAGTTTTATGGCAAGGAACACACCTCTTAAAAGGGGTTTTCCCATGAACAATGTACATTTTAATCAACAGATCTTGGAATAATAATAACTTCCACAATTGGATGTGTTAAATAAAATGTTCCTGTGCTGAGATAATCTTATACACATGTCCCTGCTGTGTACTGTGTAATGGCTGTGTCTGACTGTACAGAACATGGTCTGATCATACCACATCTCCTGGGAGGGAAGCAAAAGAGTATACAGACAGGACAGCAGGGGATCACAGCTAATGCTTTCTGGGAGGCTAGGGGCACACGAGTATAACAATTCAATCTGATTTTCATCCAGAAAAATTGGACGATTTTTTTCTCACTTATCCGTGTGCTGTCCGTATACAATGTTTTTTTTTTTTACTCAGCAGCTTTTGATCTTTTACATGACCATTTACAGTTTCCCCATTGTACAAACTGTAATGTATCCATAAAAATCAGATGCTATACTGATGGTCCGTATGGCATTTGATTTTTTCTCGCACTGTGATTCAGAGTAAAATCGTATGATGCTGCAATTTTTTTCTCATGCCAAATACAGCTGAGAAAAAAATCTCAGATCTGCACGACCTCAATGAATAACATTGGTCCGAGTGCAATCCCATTTTTTATCGGATTGCACAGGTCCAAGCTATATGTTCATGTGAGATAAAACACTTCCCTGCCAGTATAAAAAGAGGTTTTTCTCCCTCCCCTGCCCAGGAGCTGTGGTATGATCAGATCATGTTCCTGCACGGTCAGACACAGTAATTACACAGTACACAGCAGGGGCATGTGTATAAGATTATCTCAGCACAGGAACATTTTATTTAAACACATCCAATTGTGGAACTTATAATTATTACACAATCTATTGATTAAAATGTACTTGGTTAGTGGGAAACCCCTTTAATGAATCAGCCGCCTCTGACTCTTGATCGAGAATGGCGTGTACAATGCCAGTCTTGATGAATAAGGGCCATACGCCTTTTACAAGGGGATGTCTGGGGTTTTGGGACCACAAGTCTGCACCACATACTGAGAAAGTAATGATGCACCCTGTATAGTAAACTTTTCTGGAGAGAGGGAAGGCATTACAAACCATTTCTCCAAGGTAGAAGTGAACACATCTTTGGACAAGAACAACTAAATATTGTTAGATATGTTTGGTGAGGTCTGTGTGACTATTTATATAAAACAGAAAAAAATAATATACTCACTTTCCAATACAGACGTCAAAATAGGCCTAGATTTCCTGTACCTCACTAGTTAGCTCTGCCCTATAGACTGGGAAGATCATGAGCAGGGTCATCTCATTATCATTTGAGGGTGGATACGTTAGTGACAGACCTACTGTACTGCTGATTCGGCAATATAATAACACTATATTCTTTATGCAGCTCTACCCCATCACTTTCTAATCCGTTCTTTTTGCAGATGGAGTGCGGGCGTTCTGGTACCTGGACGGAGTTGGTGCTAGTTTTCAGAGTAGGTAGTCACTTTCTTTGTATAATTTGTTCTTTCTTAATGGCACACATCATGAAATGACATTACAGATTGTGGTAATGTTCTCTAGTCTTGGCCAAATGTGTAGAATAAGCCTGATCCTTGCACCGGCACAGTATACATTACATGTTTGGTAAGTAAATTTAGTCCTGTGTGACACCTTACTGTATGGGTAGACTGCAGGCCCGGGGGAAGGACTTGCTGTTTACATCTGTCTGCTGGCTGACCTTTAAATGACTTTCATATAGAGATTTCTGCAATGCCTTACCGTGTACAGAGTATACAGTGCAGCTGCTTCACACTTCTGTCTAGGAGACAGGCGCTAGGATTCTACACAGATTCACTCATATATTAACTCTAATATGATAATGGAAGGGGGATGTGGAAAAACACAGGCTATGGCATGTGTACATTCACCGCACCTCTAATACATCGAGATGTCCATAACATGTGCAATAGAGAGGTACCCAGTAGCTGCCTAGGGAGTTACATCAGAAATATTTCAGGTCTGTTATGATGATGGATATGATGTTAGTGTTGAAAGCAGCAGCGGGCGCGCGTACTTGGAGAAGTGTTAGGGTAAGTCCCCATGTAATGAAAACAGTGAATTTGACAGTAGCGGTGCTATGCAGGAGATTTTACAGGGGTTGTCTGGGCATATATTAATGCCCTCTCCTTGGGGTAGGATAATGATACAAAATCAGCAGGGTCCGACAACCCCCACTAATCAGCATACTGTATTTACAGTGAAAATTAATGTCAGAATGGCTGTATGAAGTATTTCATCTCTGCCCATCCCTCTGATTGACAGCTCTGCACGGTCTCTCACAGCTCAGTACAAGCAGTCAGTTAGGCTGGGCGCTGAAGTCACTCAAAGTCCAAGTGTACACAAAATACGCATCAATAAGCATCTTGACATGTTTTTTTTTTTCCAAGTATTTACACTAGCATCATCAGGTCTAATAGATTTAATAATGTATGCAGTTTGTATTGTGAAATCTGGATATGCATTGAATGGAGCTGTACTGTTCAGCATTTGCAGCTGGCCCCCGCAGTGAATAACAGCTGATCGGTGGGGGTGCTGCATGTTGGACCCCCATTTATCTGATACAGATAACCTATGCTAAGGGGAGGTTAGAGATATTTATGCCTAGACAACCATTTTATCTCTTTCACAGCCGTGGAAAATTATCCAGACTTTACATCGGTCATTGGATGTTAGTGCAATATTTTCAGACAGCTATCTGCAGTGGTACTTACAGAATGCCACATGGGAATGTACCCAAGGGTGTCCTGCAGCAACTATGCACCTGGTGTAACATATGATCAAGCACGTTGCAAGAACAAGCTTAATCCTTTTACACCTGATGACGGACTCTTCACATTTCTAGTGCTACCTGCAAACAGCTATCCTGTCTAAATTAGGTGGGCATTAAAGAGGACTTGTCACCAGGTCAAAAGTGGCCAATAATTTATGTAATGCATCTCGTACATTTTACTGAAGGCTTTTTTTTTGTTTCATGCACTGGGTTTGATGCTTTTTATGATGCAAAAATAAAACCTTTTATTCTCTACAGTGGAACAATTTTTGTGGTGTTTGATATTGTTCTCATGCTACAATCACTGTATTTGTGGACACTAGAGTTGGGCGGAGTGATTCACGGGACTCTGGTCCATTGGTCAGGTCTGTAGTCTGGCCGCAGGACAGGCGGCTTGTGAATCCCTTACCCTCTGGGATCCTCAGTGCGGCTCTTGATTAGCCAGGGTGACGCAATCTCATTATGTGTCACGCCGCAATGATGATGTTCGCCAGCCCAGCTAATCAAAACCCGCAATGGGGATCCCTGAAGGTAAGAGATTCACAGCCGTATTGTTCAGTCCATCGGCCAGGTCAGTAGTCTGGCTGCTGGAGCTCCACAAATCGATCCACCCATCACTAGTGGACACATTTTTTACACAACAGATCAGTTTTCTCACAAATGAGACAGATTTAAAATGTCATTAGCCAAGGGCAGCACAACTGAATCCAGGTATCTTTTGTTTTACTGTGTGTACATAAGGAGAGACCTGTCAATCATCTGAAGCCAGCTGGGGACCACACCGGACTGCTCAGGTCTCTCCCTGTAGTCTGCAGCCAGATTTTCAAACTGTTCGCTCTGAGACGTTTCAGAGTAAAGCATACCTGGCTGCAATTGTGCAGCCAGGCTGGAAGTCATGCTGCCTGCGGTTATGGCACCATGAATCTAGTGGCAGGTTCTCTTTAAATCAGATACTGGTCCAAATAGAAAAAATTTGTTCGTTATCTAAGTAAAAAAAGCATCGGGAGGGTGCATTAAGGCTGCATGCCCACTATGCGTTTTTCAAGCGTTTTTGCCGAGTAATTTCCGCAGCGAAAACGCTTAAAAAACGCTTGGCAATACAAGCCCCATAGTCCCCAATGATAATCCGTATGTGCTGTGCACATGCTGCGGAAATTTCCGCTGCGGATTATCATTGTGGAAAAATCCGCAGCACGTCCATTAATTTTGTGGACACGCAGGGTAATTGCCGCCATTGACTTGCATTGAAACGCATAATATCCGTGTCAGTACATTTTTACACACGGATATTATGCGTTTCTATGTGCGGATGGTACCCGGGTTTGGAGAAGATGAGACTCTTCTCCAGACCCGGGTACCATAGAACCTGTAAAAAAAAAAGAATTTAAAATAAAAAATAAAGATTATACTTACCTTCCGATGTCCTCCCGGTGTTTTCTCCCCTCCGTCTGGTCTATGGGTCGCGGTGTTGTGAAGGACCTGCCATGACGTCATTGAGTCATGTGACCCGACACATGACTGAATGACATCACCGCAGGTCCGTCACAACACCGCAAGCCACCCAAGACACCGGACGCAGCGGAGAAAACATCGGAAGGTGAGTATAAGCTTTATTTTTTACCACGCTTAATTCTTTTTTTTTAACTAACTTGGTCACACTATATAAATCCATGCCGGTTGCAGGGATTTATATAGTGTGAACAAGTTGTCAAGCACTTTCCAAGTGATGCTAAAATGGCTTGGAAAAGCGCTTGATAACCCGCATGCAGAAATGCATGCAAAGACGCTTGACAAACCCTTCTACCTGGCAGGAAAAACGCATGTAAAATCCGCATGTGTTTTTCCTGCCAGGGAGATGCGGAAAAAATATGCAGCATTTCTGCATCGTGGGCACATAGCCTTACACTAAACGATAGACAATAATTGGCGAAATGTTTAATAGCCAGCTTATACAGGCTGACTGCACTTTCATATGTGCAGAATGATTGTTAACTCTGCACATATCCTCTTTACAACAGTGTGTTACTCAGAACAATGATTTTTGAGCAAACTTAAAAATCATTTCCCTTGACAAATAAACATTTTGCTTGTTTGTCAGGTGATCGACAGTCTGTTAGGACAGGCCTATTATCGGGAAACTAGCGTACCTAGGACTAGCGTACCTAACGCTGTGCGTGTTCACAACGCCCATCTGTCAGTGCACACAAGTAAAATTGCAGCATTGTTTTACAGACCATGGTAGTATATTGTGTGGCAAGTGCATGTGACTGGTCCACTATAACCAGCAGCACATGTCAATATTCTTTATGGACCTAGTAATGGCAGATACTATGTCACTTAAAAAAGCAGCAGGTTCTGTTCACATCCACGTTGGGAGGATCCATTGCGGATCTGGCTGAATTTACTGGACAAAACAAGGCGGGCAGAACGACGCACTACTCTGTGAGCTAGCATAATGGCCTCCATGCCGGAAACCCTTCATAGTCAATGGGATCCTTCAAGTGACGCTGGTGACTGGCACTTCTGCTACATAGTTCAGCTCCTATAACGCAGCAGAGCAACAGAATTAAGAACGCCGCTCTGAACAGAGCCCAAGTTCCATTCCTAATAAGGAATGGCATTATAAAAAAACCTCCAAGCTTAGACTGAAAAGTGAGAATACATTTTGCATGTAGTCACCCTATGTGTGCGTCTCGCTGCCTCCTCTGCTCAGATCAGTGTTGGTTCATCCTACGCCTAAGACGATGGCCCAAGTTTAATGGGGAGTTCAGTGGTAAGTGTAAACCATGCTTTCCCTGCTAACCTTCATAGACCTATGTATTTTTTATTTTATGTAACTATACAAGTGACCATGTGACAAAAGATATAACATTAGAATTTTTTTTTAAATAAAAACGTGAACTTTTATCATAGCTGAGATCCGTCCATTAACTGGCGGCTCAGCCCATCCATTGCATGTAGAACAGTTTTTACAGTGACCACTAAAGGTGGTAAACTCATTGATGCAAAAATACTCACAGGCAAAGCTAAGTACAAACATGGTGCAAGATTTTTTTTATATAAACCAATTATTTATACAGTTGATGTAGCTCCTGTCACATGTCCACAAAAACAAAAAACTTAAAGAGGACCTGTCACCAGGTGATAAGTAACCAGTTTTTCCTACATTGCTCCCTTTTCTTTTTTTAAATCTGACATACGGTTCCAGATATGGGCCTTTTTATTTAGTGCTAATTGATATGGTCTTTACCAAGAGTGTGGCTCACAGGATTCTCTGGGGGTCTTTCTTCAGGCTGCTCTGCATTATTACCCTGTGAGATAAAAACAAAATGAGCAAATACCCTGTAGTAAGTAATAAATAGTAATAGTACATGTAAAAAACACATAGGGTACTTAGTTAACATGGTTTTGATAAAAAAAATAAAATAAAAGCCATACCACCACCAAGAACACGCAGAAACGCTGCAGAAATTTTCTGCATCGTGGGCACATAGCCTTTGAGAACGACAACAATCTTATAAATGTAGGATTTGTGAGTTACCCACAAAAACCTGTATTGTAGGTAGAATAAGAAAGGATTTTTCTGAGGAAGCAACATTTCCTTTCTCTTAGCCTCGCTTCTGGATGAGCTCTGCTCTTAGGACCAAAAAAAATAAATCCAGCCATCAGCTATTCGGCACACTCAATATATTCAGGTAAAGTTAGTTCCAGCAGCTATGTACCTGGTTATAACAGATTCATAGTGACAGTCTGTCCTATGTACAAAACAAATCCTATGAGGTCAGGAAAAGCATAGTCCCAGATCTAAGCCTGCCATAAATAAATGTGTCATGTAATATGGACGGTACATAGGTCCTACAAGGATGTTTAGGGCAAAACATGTAAGGAATGCAAGAGATCAAGAACTGCTGAAATACATTTAGCCACATCCAGTATCTCCCTTATTAGTAGAAAATAACCATAGGAGGCCAAAATGGCCATAAATAAGCGCTGTCCAATAATCTAGCTTATATTAGTTGTTTGGCGGACGTTCATTCAACATATGTCAGGAAAGACGTGTCTGGCATGTTGAATTTAGGTTAAGTTCCCACAATAAGTTTTCGATGCTGCGCTAAAAACGCAGCGTCTTACAGCTCCAGCAGCGTGGATGGGATTTATAGAAATCTCATGCCCATCATGCATTTTTTTTATGCTGCATAAACAAACGGGGTGTGTGTTTGGAATCCAGAACATGTCCATTTCTCTTGCGTGTATGCTTTATGTGCTGATTTTTCCCATAGAAATAGGCAAGTAAATAATGCAGTGGAAACACACTGAACCCCCCCCCCCCCAAAAAACGCATGTAACCTTCACATGACTATCAATAAAGTTTTGTCAAAGTCAAATACCAGCAAGTATCAAAAACAAAGCGGTTTTATTTAAAGGGAACCTGTCATGTCCTGTGTACTATGTAAACTGCCCTCATTGCGCTGTTAGTGATGCCGTGTGCACCACTAACACACTTCTTTCATTAAAATCGTCTCATGTGTAAAAAGCACTTTATATCCTACCTGCTCGTTTAGTCATAGGGGTGTGATTAGTTGGTGCCGCCCATGCATTTGAATTCTGCTCCCGGCTTACGCTGATGTAAATGGGGCGCTTGCGCAGTATGTCATGGCCACTAAAGCTTGTAGCGCTGGGAGCCGCGCATGCGCTGTGAAGCTGTGTAGTTCCCAGCTTCACTGTGTGCGACCGGAGCCGCTCGTCACAGCCAGAGCTGTGGAGTTGGAGTCAGAGCCCATTTTGGTGGAGTTGGTATAAAATGGACCGACTCCAACTCCTAAAATATATAATAAATTGGGTACAGTAGTTCAATGCAATTTGTGGGGAATATTTTTTCATAAGAATTTGGGAAAGTTATGAAATGTCTTATAAATGTCTGTCCTATCCTTGATCTAAGGGTCTAGACTTTTAGCTGAGATGAATCTGTGCTACAGTAAATTTATCACTTAAACATGAGCCGTGTATGAGGGAGTCGGAGTCGTGGTCATGGACATTGAGGAGTCGGAGGTTTGGCTTACCACAGCCCTGGTCACAGCGCATGCGCAGCTCCCAGCTTAAAGGAGTTGTCCACTACTTTCATACTGATGCGCTATCCGTGGGATAAGGCATCAATGTATGATCGGCTGGGATCCTGCACGCGGCACCCCCGCCGATCAGCTGTCACCGATGCCTGCGGCCGGAAGTCCTTACCTGCAGTGCTTGGCCATCAAGTTGTAGTGGCCGGCGGTTGTTACTGCACATCCGCCTCCTATTCAATTGTACCTTGTGCTACTCTTTTTCCCTGTGAGCGGCGCTATCACTGGCCGCTCACAGGTATCACGTGACCCCCAGCTCTGGCATCCGCTGATGTCACGTCAAGTTCCAGCTGCAGCCGGGCGTGACTCAGTGCTGTGTTCCACGGTGCCTGATGGGCTGTGGGCAGAGTTACCCCGCTCGTCACATCCGGCATCCACCGCGAGATTTCTCAATGAATGCAGGAGAGGGAGAGCGCGCGGGGGATGCTGGGTGTGACGCGCGGGGTAACTCTGCCCACAGCCCAGCATCCACCGCGGAGACCACCTCACTGGGTTGCGCCTCACTTGACGTGACATCAGCACAAGTAAGAGCCGGCAGCAGCCGGGGATCACGTTATGCCTGTGAGTGGTCAGCGATAGCGCCGCTCACAGGCAATAAACACAACACAACGCAAGGTAATTTAGAAAAAAATAAATCTCCCCTCCGCAGGTTAAATACATTGGGGCATTATAAAAAGTAATGGACAACTTCTTTAAAGGAGGTGTCCACTACTTTCACATTGATGCCCTATCCATAGGATAGGACATCAATGTATGATCAGCCGGGGTCCTGCACGCCGCACCCCCGCCGATCAGCTGTCACTGATGCCTGCGCTCTCCCTCTCCTGCATTCATTGAGAAATCGCGCGGTGGATGCCGGGCGTGACGAGCGGGGTAACTCTGCCCACAGCCCATCAGGCACCGTGGACCGCAGCTCTGAGTCACGCCCGGCTGCAGCTGGAACTTGATGTGACATCAGCGGATGCCAGAGCCAGGCACAAGGTACTTACAAATAATCTTATTTCCGCCATTTAAATACATTGGGGACATTATCCATAGTAGTGGACAACCCCTTTAAATCCCAACCCACCTTGGACTGTCAACTTTCAAGTGGGGTTTACATAAAATCCTGCCTACTCTCAGCCCACGCAAATCCGGGGCCTGCTAAAATCCGATAGGTGTTGATCCGATGTGTATGGGTGGGCTTTTACTCCTATCAAATGCAGATGATCCCAGGTCACAGGGGTCTAGGCAGCTGAGATGAGGGGGGCTGTTGGTCACAGGGGTCCAGGCAGCTGAGATAAGGAGGGCTGTTGGTCACAGGGGTCCAGACAGCTGAAATATGGGGGGGGGGGGCTGTTGGTCACAGGGGTCCAGGCAGCTGAGATATGGGGGGGCTGTTGGTCACAGGGGTCTAAGCAGCTGAGATATGGGGGGCTATTGGTCACAGGGGTCCAGGCAGCTGAGATATGGGGGGGCTGTTGGTCACAGGGGTCCAAGCAGCTGAGATATGGGGGGGCTGTTGGTCACAGGGGTCCAGGCAGCTGAGATATGGGGGGGGGGTGTTGGTCACAGGGGTCCAGGCAGCTGAGATATGGGTGGGCTGTTGGTCACAGGGGTCCAGGCAGCTGAGATATGGGGGGGCTGCTAGTCACTGAGGAGATGGTAAAGCAGCATGAGAAATTCCTCAGCTCTCTATTGTTATGATTCAGTCCCATAGGTCATGGCGGAGTCTCCAGGAAGCAGAGCTAAGGACACAGGTACATCTGGATGCTCAGGTTAGGGGAGGGCATATACAGTGGTCCCCAGGCCTGAGACATCTGCATGATGCCAGTATACCCCCACACTGGCACCCTGCATGCTGCTCTATACAACAAAGGAAGCCACAGGCAGACATGAATGACATCAGCAGAAATGGCCACTAACAGGTAACTGGAACAGGGCCAGCTCCAGACTGGCCTGCCCGCCTGCTGACCCCTCCTGAGCGGTCACCCGGCCATGACCAGGGCCCACAGGACACGGACAAGCAGAGGCTGCAGGGCGGCCAGTACCACAGCCCGGGCCGGGGCACAGCACTGCCCCCAGGGGGTAGACACACAGCGCTCACCTGCCCGCAGTACCTGCTCCCCGCCGCCTCTTCTCTCCGCTTCAGCCGCTCGTCATCCGCCTCCCCCTTCCCTCCACGATAATGGACCGATCCGCAGGCCCCACCATCCGCGCCAAAGAAGGCGCTCACCGAGGCCCAGTCATACAATTCCGTCTACTAAGCACCGAGAACCGGGGAGCAAATAACCGGGACCCCCCCTCCCCGGTGCAGAACAGATGGGGGCGGGGGAGATTACCGTACATAACCTAACATACACGCGTGAAACAGTAAATACCACGATGACGCTACCCAAATGGGCATGGCCATAAAGAAGGAGCTGTCGTAGAGTGGAGCAAAGGAGGTCACATGACCGGGAACTAGAGGGAGGGGGCTAACGCCTGATGCGGCCCTATGGAGGGAAGGAAAAAATATTAAAGGAAGTGGTTGCAGCAGCGAGCTGAGTGACTGGGGGAGAGAGGGGGGACATGGGGAGCAGTCTGTGGGGGAGAGAGGAGGGACATGGGGAGCAGTCGGGGACAAAGGAGGGACATGGGGAGCAGTCTGTGGGGGAGAGAGGAGGGACATGGGGAGCAGTCTGTGGGAGAAAGGAGGGAGATGGAGAGCAGTCTGTGGGAGAAAGGAGGGAGATGGAGAGCAGTCTGTGGAAGAAAGGAGGGAGATGGAGAGCAGTCTGTGGAAGAAAGGAGGGAGATGGAGAGCAGTCTGTGGAAGAAAGGAGGGAGATGGAGAGCAGTCTGTGGAAGAAAGGAGGGAGATGGAGAGCAGTCTGTGGAAGAAAGGAGGGAGATGGAGAGCAGTCTGTGGAAGAAAGGAGGGAGATGGAGAGCAGTCTGGGAGAAAGGAGGGATATGGGGAGCAGTCTGTGGGAGAGAGGAGGGACATGGAGAGCAGTCTGTGGGGGAGAGAGGAGGGACATGGGGAGCAGTCTGTGGAGGAGAGAGGAGGGACATGGAGAGCAGTCTGTGGGGGAGAGAGGAGGGACATGGGGAGCAGTCTGTGGAGGAGAGAGGAGGGACATGGGGAGCAGTCTGTGGGGGAGAGAGGAGGGACATGGGGAGCAGTCTGTGGGAGAAAGGAGGGAGATGGAGAGCAGTCTGGGAGAAAGGAGGGACATGGGGAGCAGTCTGTGGGAGAGAGGAGGGACATGGAGAGCAGTCTGTGGGGGAGAGAGGAGGGACATGGGGAGCAGTCGGGGACAAAGGAGGGACATGGGGAGCAGTCTGTGGGGGAGAGAGGAGGGACATGGGGAGCAGTCTGTGGGAGAAAGGAGGGAGATGGAGAGCAGTCTGTGGAAGAAAGGAGGGAGATGGAGAGCAGTCTGGGAGAAAGGAGGGACATGGGGAGCAGTCTGGGAGAGAGGAGGGACATGGAGAGCAGTCTGTGGGGGAGAGAGGAGGGACATGGGGAGCAGTCTGTGGGGGAGAGAGGAGGGACATGGGGAGCAGTCTGGGGGAGAGAGGAGGGACATGGGGAGCAGTCTGTGGGGGAGAGAGGAGGGGGAGAGAGGAGGGACATGGAGAGCAGTCTGGGAGAAAGGAGGGAGATGGAGAGCAGTGTGAGGGAGAGAGGAGGGACATGGAGAGCAGTCTGTGGGAGAAAGGAGGGAGATGGAGAGCAGTCTGTGGAAGAAAGGAGGGAGATGGAGAGCAGTCTGTGGGAGAAAGGAGGGAGATGGAGAGCAGTCTGTGGGAGAAAGGAGGGACATGGAGAGCAGTCTGTGGGGGAGAGAGGAGGGACATGGGGAGCAGTCTGTGGGAGAAAGGAGGGAGATGGAGAGCAGTCTGTGGGAGAAAGGAGGGACATGGAGAGCAGTCTGTGGGGGAGAGAGGAGGGACATGGGGAGCAGTCTGTGGGAGAAAGGAGGGACATGGAGAGCAGTCTGTGGAAGAAAGGAGGGAGATGGAGAGCAGTCTGGGAGAAAGGAGGTACATGGAGAGCAGTCTGGGGGAGAGAGGAGGGACATGGGGAGCAGTCTGTGGGGGAGAGAGGAGGGACATGGGGAGCAGTCTGTGGGGGAGAGAGGAGGGACATGGGGAGCAGTCTGTGGGGGAGAGAGGAGGGACATGGGGAGCAGTCTGTTGGGGGAGAGAGGAGGGAAATGGGGAGCAGTCTGTGGGGGAGAGAGGAGGGACATGGGGAGCAGTCTGTGGGGGAGAGAGGAGGGACATGGGGAGCAGTCTGTGGGGGAGAGAGGAGGGACATGGGGAGCAGTCTGTGGGGGAGAGAGGAGGGACATGGGGAGCAGTCTGTGGGAGAAAGGAGGGACATGGAGAGCAGTCTGTGGGAGAAAGGAGGGAGATGGAGAGCAGTGTGAGGGAGAGAGGAGGGACATGGAGAGCAGTCTGTGGGGGAGAGAGGAGGGACATGGGGGGCAGTCTGTGAGGGAGAGAGGAGGGACATGGGGAGCAGTGTGAGGGAGAGAGGAGGGACATGGAGAGCAGTCTGTGGGGGAGAGAGGAGGGACATGGGGGGCAGTCTGTGAGGGAGAGAGGAGGGACATGGGGGGCAGTCTGTGAGGGAGAGAGGAGGGACATGGGGGGCAGTCTGTGGGAGAAAGGAGGGACATGGAGAGCAGTCTGTGGGAGAAAGGAGGGACATGGGGAGCAGTCTGTGGGAGAAAGGAGGGAGATGGAGAGCAGTCTGTGGGAGAAAGGAGGGAGATGGAGAGCAGTCTGTGGGAGAAAGGAGGGAGATGGAGAGCAGTCTGTGGGAGAAAGGAGGGAGATGGAGAGCAGTCTGTGGGAGAAAGGAGGGAGATGGAGAGCAGTCTGTGGGAGAAAGGAGGGAGATGGAGAGCAGTCTGGGAGAAAGGAGGGACATGGGGAGCAGTCTGTGGGAGAGAGGAGGGTCATGGAGAGCAGTCTGGGAGAGAGTGGGGACATGGAAAGCAGTCTGTGGGGGAGAGAGGAGGGACATGGGGAGCAGTCTGTGGGAGAGAGGAGGGACATGGGGAGCAGTCTGGGAGAAAGGAGGGACATGGAGAGCAGTCTGTGGGGGAGAAAAGAGGGACATGGAGAGCAGTCTGTGGGGGAGAAAAGAGGGACATGGAGATCAGTATATGTGAGAGAGGAGGGGCATGGGGAGCAGTCTGTGGGAGAAAGGAGGGGCATGGGGAGCAGTCTGTGGGGGAGAGAGGAGGGACATGGGGGGCAGTCTGTGGGGGAGAGAGGAGGGACATGGCGGGGCAGTCTGTGGGGGAGAGAGGAGGGACATGGCGGGGCAGTCTGTGGGGGAGAGAGGAGGGACATGGCGGGGCAGTCTGTGGGGGAGAGAGGAGGGACATGGCGGGGCAGTCTGTGGGGGAGAGAGGAGGGACATGGGGAGCAGTCTGGGAGAGAGGAGGGACATGGAGAGCAGTCTGAGAGAGGAGGGGCATGGGGAGCAGTCTGTGGGAGAGAGGAGGGGCATGGGGAGCAGTCTGTGGGGAGGGAGAAGGGGCATGGGGAGCAGTCTGTGGGGAGGGAGAAGGGACATGGGGAGCAGTCTGTGGGGGGGGAGAAGGGACATGGGGAGCAGTCTGTGGGGGGGGGAGAAGGGACATGGGGAGCAGTCTGTGGGGGGGGGAGAAGGGACATGGGGAGCAGTCTGTAGGGGGGGAAGAAGGGACATGGGGAGCAGTCTGTGGGAGAGAGGAGGGACATGGGGAGCAGTCTGTGGGAGAGAGGAGCTGCATGGGGAGCAGTCTGTGGGGGGGGAGGGACATGGGGAGCAGTCTGTGGGGGGGAGAGAAGGGACATGGGGAGCAGTCTGTAGGCGGGGGAAGGGACATGGGGAGCAGTCTGGGAGAGAGGTGGGACATGGGGAGCAGTCTGGGGGGGAAGAGACATGGGGAGCAGTCTGTAGTGGGGGGGAAGGGACATGGGGAGCAGTCTGTGGGGGGGGGGACATGGAGAGCAGTCTGGGAGAGAGGAGGGACATGGGGAGCAGTCTGTGGGGGGGGGGGGAAGGGACATGGGGAGCAGTCTGGGAGAGAGGAGGGACATGGGGAGCAGTCTGGGAGAGAGGAGGGACATGGAGAGCAGTCTGTGGGGGGGGAATGGTCATGGGGAGCAGTCTGGGAGAGAGGAGGGACATGGGGAGCAGTCTGGGAGAGAGGAGGGACATGGAGAGCAATCTGTGGGAGAAAGGAGGGACATGGAGAGCAGTCTGTGGGAGAGAGGAGGGACATGGGGAGCCGTCTGTGGGGGGGGAAGGGACATGGGGAGCAGTCTGTAGGGGGGGAAGGGACATGGGGAGCAGTCTGTAGGGGGGAGGGATATGGGGAGCAGTCTGTAGGGGGGGAGGGATATGGGGAGCAGTCTGGGAGAGAGGAGGGACATGGGGAGCAGTCTGTGGGGGGGAAGGGACATGGGGAGCAGTCTGTAGGGGGGGAGAAGACATGGGGAGCAGTCTGGGAGAGAGGAGGGACATGGGGAGCAGTCTGTGGGGGGGGGGGAAGGGACATGGGGAGCAGTCTGTGGGAGATAGGAGGGACATGGGGAGCAGTCTGTGGGAGAGAGGAGGGACATGGGGAGCAGTCTGGGAGAGAGGAGGGACATGGGGAGCAGTCTGTGGGAGAGAGGAGGGACATGGGGAGCAGTCTGTGGGAGAGAGGAGGGACATGGGGAGCAGTCTGTGGGAGAGAGGAGGGACATGGAGAGCAGTCTGGGAGAGAGGAGGGACATGGAGGGCAGTCTGTGGGAGAAAGGAGGGACATGGAGAGCAGTCTGTGGGAGAGAGGAGGGACATGGGGAGCAGTCTGTGGGAGAGAGGAGGGACATGGGGAGCAGTCTGTGGGAGAGAGAAGGGGCATGGGGAGCAGTCTGTGGGAGAGAGAAGGGGCATGGGGAGCAGTCTGTGGGAGAGAGGAGGGGCATGGGGAGCAGTCTGGGAGAGAGGAGGGGCATGGGGAGCAGTCTGTGGGAAAGAGGAGGGGCAAGGGGAGCAGTCTGTGGGAAAGAGGATGGGCAAGGGGAGCAGTCTGTGGGGGGAAGGGACATGGGGAGCAGTCTGTGGGGAGGGGGAAGGGACATGGGGAGCAGTCTGGGAGAGAGGAGGGACAGGGAGAGCAGTCTGTGGGAGAAAGGAGGGACATGGAGAGCAGTCTGTGGGAGAGAGGAGGGGCATGGGGAGCAGTCTGTGGCGGGGGGAGAAGGGACATGTGGAGCAGTCTGTGGGGGGGGAAGGGACATGGGGAGCAGTGTGGGAGAGAGGAGTGGCATGTGGAGCAGTCTGTGGGAGAGACGAGGGGCAAGGGGAGCAGTCTGTGGGGGGGTGAGGGACATGGGGAGCAGTCTGTGGGGAGGGGTAAGGGACATGGGGAGCAGTCTGGGAGAGAGGAGGGACATGGAGAGCAGTCTGTGGGAGAAAGGAGGGAGATGGAGAGCAGTCTGTGGGAGAAAGGGAGATGGAGAGCAGTCTGTGGGAGAAAGGGAGATGGAGAGCAGTCTGTGGGAGAAAGGGAGATGGAGAGCAGTCTGTGGGAGAAAGGAGGGAGATGGAGAGCAGTCTGTGGGAGAAAGGAGGGAGATGGAGAGCAGTCTGGGAGAAAGGAGGGACATGGGGAGCAGTCTGTGGGAGAGAGGAGGGTCATGGAGAGCAGTCTGTGGGAGAGAGTGGGGACATGGGGAGCAGTCTGTGGGAGAGAGGAGGGACATGGAGAGCAGTCTGTGGGAGAGAGGAGGGACATGGAGAGCAGTCTGTGGGAGAGAGGAGGGACATGGAAAGCAGTCTGTGGGGGAGAGAGGAGGGACATGGGGGGCAGTCTGTGGGAGAAAGGAGGGACATGGAGAGCAGTCTGTGGGAGAAAGGAGGGACATGGAGAGCAGTCTGTGGGAGAAAGGAGGGACATGGAGAGCAGTCTGTGGGGGAGAGGAGCGACATGGAGAGCAGTCTGTGGGAGAAAGGAGGGAGATGGAGAGCAGTCTGTGGAAGAAAGAAGGGAGATGGAGAGCAGTCTGGGAGAAAGGAGGGACATGGGGAGCAGTCTGTGGGAGAGAGGAGGGACATGGAGAGCAGTCTGTGGAGGAGAGAGGAGGGACATGGGGAGCAGTCTGTGGGGGAGAGAGGAGGGACATGGGGGGCAGTCTGTGGGGGAGAGAGGAGGGACATGGGGGGCAGTCTGGGACAAAGGAGGGACATGGGGAGCAGTCTGTGGGGGAGAGAGGAGGGACATGGGGAGCAGTCTGGGAAAAAGGAGGGACATGGGGAGCAGTCTGTGGGGGAGAGAGGAGGGACATGGGGAGCAGTCTGTGGGAGAAAGGAGGGAGATGGAGAGCAGTCTGTGGAAGAAAGGAGGGAGATGGAGAGCAGTCTGGGAGAAAGGAGGGACATGGGGAGCAGTGTGGGGGAGAGAGGAGGGACATGGGGAGCAGTCTGTGGGGGAGAGAGGAGGGACATGGGGAGCAGTCTGTGGGGGAGAGAGGAGGGACATGGGGAGCAGTCTGTGGGGGAGAGAGGAGGGACATGGGGAGGTGTCCTGAGGAGATAATTTGCATATTCCCACTGCATTTTGGGGTAAGTGAAGAGTCTCCGCGAGCTCAAAGAACACTGGATTTTGGCTGTTGGAGCTGAAAAGAGGACATCGGTAAACCGCGCGCACTGTTTTCAGAACATTAACAGTAAGAACATGGAAGAGTCCAGGAGCCATTTGGTGAGCTGCATATCCTGCTACATGTTCACAGACTTGCCAGTGGAAAAGCCAAACTTCACATGCCAGAAATGCAAGCTCGTGTCCCTGTTGGAGGAAAAGTTGCGAAATCTAGAAGAGAGGTTGACTGACTTGAAAATCATTAAGGAAGGTGAAGAGTTCTTAGACAGAGCAGAATTATCTCTTCATGATTCAGAAAGAGAAGAAATTCGAACTGCACCTGAGGAAACAGAGGAATGGAAGCATGTGACCCACAGAAGCAGGAGGATCGAGAGGCAGTCAGCACCCATACTGCTCAGGAACCAGTACCAGGCTCTCTCGCAGGAGAACCATGAAGAAATACAGCAAGATAAGACTTTGCCAGCAATGAATAACCTTGTAAGCCCTCAGAATCCTCCTGGATGGAGAAAGAAGAATGTTGTGAAGAAAAAACGGAGAGTGGTGGTCATGGGGGATTCCCTGTTAAGAGGAACAGAGGCCGCTATCTGCAGACCAGACATAACCTCAAGAGAAATGTGCTGTCTTCCAGGAGCAAAAATTAAAGATGTGTCTGACAGGATATCAAGACTCTTCAGACCTACAGATCACTACCCATTCCTGCTAATACATGTGGGGACAAATGACACCGCAAGAAAGGACCTGGAAACCATCTGCAGTGACTTTGAAGACTTAGGCAAGAAAGTGAAAGAATTGGGAGCGCAGGTGGTCTTCTCATCCATCCTCCCAGTGGATGGCCATGGAACAATGAGGTGGAATAAGATTCTACAGGTGAACAACTGGATACGTCGATGGTGCCGTCAACAAGGATTTGGATTTCTGGATCACGGAATGAATTGCCTATACGATGGACTACTTGCTAGAGATGGGGTGCACCTTACGAAGACTGGAAAACATGTATTTGGAAGTCGCCTTGCTACACTCATCAGGAGAGCTTTAAACTAGAACAATGTGGGAAGGGAAGCAAAAGGCCAGAAAAAGCTATACAGCTGACAAATACTATTGAGATCTCTGCTACTGGAAGTGGAAAGGAAGAACAAAGACAAAACAATTTAAATAATAAAAATATGGGAGGAAGAGAAACCAATCACAAACTAAAATGTTTTTATACAAATGCACAAAGCATGGGCAACAAACAAGGAGAATTGGAACTACTAATGCAGGAAAAGGAATATGATGTCATTGGAATCACTGAAACTTGGTGGGACGATACACATGATTGGAATAAAAGGCTAAAAGGATACAACTTATTTGCAAGAAACAGACTTGATAAACGAGGAGGAGGTGTCGCATTGTATGTTAGAAAAGCGTATATCTGCACAGAGATTGAAGCTTCAGAGACTGGGAGTTCTGTGGAAACTGTTTGGGTAAGAATACAAGGAGAGAACAACGGAAAGGACACCATTGTAGGCATTTACTACAGGCCACCTGGGCAAGCTGAAGATATGGATGAACTCTTTATGCATCAAATGACCAAGTTGTCCAAAAAATATGACGTAGTGGTCATGGGAGATTTCAACTATCCAGACATTTGTTGGGAATCTCTCTCAAGTAAAACTAACAGGTCAAGCAAATTCTTATCCTCTCTTGCTGACAACTTTATCTTCCAAAAGGTAGGGGAGAAAACAAGGGGATCTGCTACTTTGGATCTAATCCTTATAAACAGGGAGGAAATGGTTGAGGAGGTAAAGGTGGCTGGGACCCTAGGAGGCAGCGATCATGCTATTATAGAATTTTGGATAACTAGAGGAGGAAGACATGTGAAGACTCAAACTTCAAGGTTAGGTTTTAGAAAGGCAGATTTTAAGAGACTCAGAAAGAGAGTAGGAGGGATCCAATGGCTGGATGTCCTTAAGGACAAAAATGTCCAGGAAGGATGGGAAATTTTTAAAAATGAGATTCTCAAAGCACAATCGTTAACAATCCCGAAAAGTAGGAAGAATGGAAAGCATTTAAGGAAACCAGGATAGATGAACACAGAACTTAAACACATGCTAAAAAGAAAGAAAGAAATGTTTATTAAATGGAAAGAGGGAGGCATATCTAAAGAAGATTATAATGCAGTCTGCAGATCCTGCAGGGCACGTATCAGGTTAGCTAAAGCTGACAATGAACTAAGGCTTGCAAGAGATGTCAAAAGCAATAAAAAAGGATTTTGGGGGTATGTCAAAAGTAAAAGAAAAGTCAAAGATGCTATAGGATTTTTACAGGATGAAAATGGAGAAATGGTAAGAGAGGATGTTGAGAAGGCCGAACTTTTTAATTCCTATTTTGCATCTGTTTTCTCTCAGAAAGAAAATGTAACATCAACTGATCTTCACTGTCCTTTTAAAGGAATAGAAGAATCCAAGTTATCTGTAAACAGAAAGATTGTGAGGAAATATTTAGCTAACATAAATGAGTTCAAGTCTCCAGGTCCAGATGAATTACACCCCAGAGTACTGAAGGAGATCGTAGAAGAAATTTTAGAACCACTCTCCATAATCTTTGAAAATTCTTGGAGAACAGGAGAAGTCCCAGAAGACTGGAGAAGAGCAAATGTTGTTCCTATCTTCAAAAAGGGGAAGAAGGTGGACCCAGGGAACTATAGGCCGGTGAGTCTGACTTCTATACCAGGAAAGATCTTTGAACAAATTATTAAACAACATGTATGTAAGTACATGGATAAGAATGAAGTGATTAACCAGAGTCAGCATGGGTTTGTAACTAACAAGTCATGTCAGACTAACTTAATTTCCTTCTATGACAGAATCACTGACTGGGTGGATCAGGGAAATGCTGTAGATATAGTATATCTTGACTTCAGCAAAGCATTTGACAAAGTATCTCACACCATCCTTATTGAAAAAATGACCAAGTATGCAATGGACCAGGCAACTGTTAGGTGGATTCATAACTGGCTTAGTGATCGGACTCAAAGGGTGGTTGTAAATGGCTTCACATCCAGCTGGATGAATGTCTCAAGTGGGGTACCACAGGGCTCCGTCCTGGGACCTGTATTGTTCAACATCTTTATCAATGATTTAGATGAAGGAATTGAGGGTAAACTGATTAAATTTGCTGATGACACAAAGCTAGGAGGGATAGCTAATACTAGAGAAGAGAGAGAGAGAGGATTCAAAAAGACCTAAATAAACTGGAGCAGTGGGCAGCAACCAACAGAATGGTTTTTAACAGGGAAAAATGCAAAGTACTACATCTGGGCAATAAAAATGAAAAAAGCATATACAGAATGGGTGGAATAGAGCTAAGCAACAGTACATGTGAAAAAGACAGGTATACTAATAGATCATAGACTGAACATGAGTCAACAGTGTCATGCAGCAGCAAAAAAGGCAAATACAATTCTGGGATGTATTAACAGAAGCATACAGTCTAGATCACGTGAAGTCATTATCGGTCTTTACTCCTCTTTGGTCAGACCTCATCTGGAATACTGTGTACAGTTTTGGGCACCACATTTTAAAAAAGACATAGACAAACTGGAGCAAGTTCAGAGAAGAGCGACCAGAATGGTGACTGGTCTGCAAACCATGTCCTATGACTAACGGTTGCAGGATTTGGGAATGTTTAGCTTGCAAAAAAGAAGACTGAGAGGAGACTTAATAGCTGTCTACAAATATCTCAAGGGCTGTCACATTGTAGAAGGATCATCTTTATTCTCATTTGCACAAGGAAAGACTAGAAGCAATGGGATGAAACTAAATGGGAGGAGACACAGATTAGATATTAGAAAAAACTTTTTGACAGTTAGGGTGATTAATGAGTGGAACAGGCTGCCACGAAAGGTGGTGAGTTCCCCTTCAATGGACGTCTTCAAACAGAGGCTGGACAGACATCTGTCTGAGATGATTTAGTGAATCCTGCTTTGAGCAGGGGGTTGGACCAGATGACCAAGGAGGTCCCCTCCAACTCTACCATTCTATGATTCAGTCTGTGGGAGAAAGGAGGGACATGGAGAGCAGTCTGTGGGAGAAAGGAGGGAGATGGAGAGCAGTGTGAGGGAGAGAGGAGGGACATGGAGAGCAGTGTGAGGGAGAGAGGAGGGACATGGAGAGCAGTGTGAAGGAGAGAGGAGGGACATGGAGAGCAGTCTGTGGGGGAGAGAGGAGGGAGATGGGGGGCAGTCTGTGGGAGAAAGGAGGGAGATGGAGAGCAGTCTGTGGAAGAAAGGAGGGAGATGGAGAGCAGTCTGTGGGAGAAAGGAGGGAGATGGAGAGCAGTCTGTGGGAGAAAGGAGGGACATGGAGAGCAGTCTGTGGGGGAGAGAGGAGGGACATGGGGAGCAGTCTGGGAGAAAGGAGGGAGATGGAGAGCAGTCTGTGGAAGAAAGGAGGGAGATGGAGAGCAGTCTGGGAGAAAGGAGGGACATGGGGAGCAGTCTGTGGGAGAGAGGAGGGACATGGAGAGCAGTCTGTGGGGGAGAGAGGAGGGACATGGAGAGCAGTCTGTGGGGGAGAGAGGAGGGACATGGAGAGCAGTCTGTGGGGGAGAGAGGAGGGACATGGGGAGCAGTCTGTGGGGGAGAGAGGAGGGACATGGGGAGCAGTCTGTGGGGGAGAGAGGAGGGACATGGGGAGCAGTCTGTGGGGGAGAGAGGAGGGACATGGGGAGCAGTCTGTGGGGGAGAGAGGAGGGACATGGGGAGCAGTCTGTGGGGGAGAGAGGAGGGACATGGGGAGCAGTCTGTGGGAGAAAGGAGGGAGATGGAGAGCAGTGTGAGGGAGAGAGGAGGGACATGGAGAGCAGTGTGAGGGAGAGAGGAGGGACATGGAGAGCAGTCTGTGGGGGAGAGAGGAGGGACATGGGGGGCAGTCTGTGGGAGAAAGGAGGGACATGGAGAGCAGTCTGTGGGGGAGAGAGGAGGGACATGGGGGGCAGTCTGTGGGAGAAAGGAGGGACATGGGGGGCAGTCTGTGGGAGAAAGGAGGGACATGGGGAGCAGTCTGTGGGAGAAAGGAGGGACATGGGGAGCAGTCTGTGGGAGAGAGGAGGGACATGGGGGGCAGTCTGTGGGAGAGAGGAGGGACATGGGGGGCAGTCTGTGGGAGAAAGGAGGGACATGGGGAGCAGTCTGTGGGAGAAAGGAGGGACATGGGGAGCAGTCTGTGGGAGAAAGGGAGATGGAGAGCAGTCTGTGGGAGAAAGGAGGGAGATGGGGAGCAGTCTGTGGGAGAAAGGAGGGAGATGGAGAGCAGTCTGTGGGAGAAAGGAGGGACATGGAGAGCAGTCTGTGGGAGAAAGGAGGGACATGGGGAGCAGTCTGGGAGAAAGGAGGGAGATGGAGAGCAGTCTGTGGGAGAAAGGAGGGAGATGGAGAGCAGTCTGTGGGAGAAAGGAGGGAGATGGAGAGCAGTCTGTGGGAGAAAGGAGGGAGATGGAGAGCAGTCTGTGGGAGAAAGGAGGGACATGGGGAGCAGTCTGTGGGAGAGAGGAGGGTCATGGAGAGCAGTCTGTGGGAGAGAGTGGGGACATGGAAAGCAGTCTGTGGGGGAGAGAGGAGGGACATGGGGAGCAGTCTGTGGGAGAGAGGAGGGACATGGAGAGCAGTCTGGGAGAGAGGAGGGGCATGGGGAGCAGTCTGGGAAAAAGGAGGGACATGGAGAGCAGTCTGTGGGGGAGAAAAGAGGGACATGGAGATCAGTCTGTGTGAGAGAGGAGGGGCATGGGGAGCAGTCTGTGGGAGAAAGGAGGGGCATGGGGAGCAGTCTGTGGGGGAGAGAGGAGGGACATAGGGGGGCAGTCTGTGGGGGAGAGAGGAGGGACATGGGGGGCAGTCTGTGGGGGAGAGAGGAGGGACATGGGGAGCAGTCTGGGAGAGAGGAGGGACATGGAGAGCAGTCTGAGAGAGGAGGGGCATGGGGAGCAGTCTGGGGAGGGAGAAGGGACATGGGGAGCAGTCTGTGGGTGGGGGGAGAAGGGACATGGGGAGCAGTCTGTGGGGGGGGGGAAGGGACATGGGGAGCAGTCTGTGGGGGGGGGAGGGACATGGGGAGCAGTCTGTAGGGGGGGAAGAAGGGACATGGGGAGCAGTCTGTGGGGGGGGGAGGGACATGGGGAGCAGTCTGTGGGAGAGAGGAGGGACATGGGGAGCAGTCTGTGGGAGAGAGGAGCTGCATGGGGAGCAGTCTGTAGGGTGGGAGGGACATGGGGAGCAGTCTGTGGGGGGGAGAGAAGGGACATGGGGAGCAGTCTGTAGGCGGGGGAAGGGACATGGGGAGCAGTCTGGGAGAGAGGTGGGACATGGGGAGCAGTCTGGGGGGGAAGGGACATGGGGAGCAGTCTGTAGGGGGGGGAAGGGACATGGGGAGCAGTCTGTGGGGGGGAGGGATATGGGGAGCAGTCTGTAGGGGGGGAGGGATATGGGGAGCAGTCTGGGAGAGAGGAGGGACATGGGGAGCAGTCTGTGGGGGGGGGAAGGGACATGGGGAGCAGTCTGTAGGGGGGGAGAAGACATGGGGAGCAGTCTGGGAGAGAGGAGGGACATGGGGAGCAGTCTGTGGGGGGGGGAAGGGACATGGAGAGCAGTCTGTGGGAGAGAGGAGGGACATGGGGAGCAGTCTGGGAGAGAGGAGGGTCATGGGGAGCAGTCTGTGGGAGAGAGGAGGGACATGGAGAGCAGTCTGTGGGGGAGAGAGGAGGGACATGGAGAGCAGTCTGGGGGAGAGAGGAGGGACATGGAGAGCAGTCTGTGGGGGAGAGAGGAGGGACATGGGGAGCAGTCTGTGGGGGAGAGAGGAGGGACATGGGGAGCAGTCTGTGGGAGAAAGGAGGGACATGGAGAGCAGTCTGTGGGAGAAAGGAGGGAGATGGAGAACAGTGTGAGGGCGAGAGGAGGGACATGGAGAGCAGTGTGAGGGAGAGAGGAGGGACATGGAGAGCAGTCTGTGGGGGAGAGAGGAGGGACATGGGGGGCAGTCTGTGGGAGAAAGGAGGGACATGGAGAGCAGTCTGTGGGGGAGAGAGGAGGGACATGGGGGGCAGTCTGTGGGAGAAAGGAGGGACATGGAGAGCAGTCTGTGGGGGAGAGAGGAGGGACATGGGGGGCAGTCTTTGGGAGAAAGGAGGGACATGGGGAGCAGTCTGTGGGAGAAAGGAGGGAGATGGAGAGCAGTCTGTGGGAGAAAGGAGGGAGATGGAGAGCAGTCTGTGGGAGAAAGGAGGGAGATGGAGAGCAGTCTGTGGGAGAAAGGAGGGAGATGGAGAGCAGTCTGGGAGAAAGGAGGGACATGGGGAGCAGTCTGTGGGAGAGAGGAGGGTCATGGAGAGCAGTCTGTGGGAGAGAGTGGGGACATGGAAAGCAGTCTGTGGGGGAGAGAGGAGGGACATGGGGAGCAGTCTGTGGGAGAGAGGAGGGACATGGAGAGCAGTCTGGGAGAGAGGAGGGGCATGGGGAGCAGTCTGGGAGAAAGGAGGGACATGGAGAGCAGTCTGTGGGGGAGAAAAGAGGGACATGGAGATCAGTCTGTGTGAGAGAGGAGGGGCATGGGGAGCAGTCTGTGGGAGAAAGGAGGGGCATGGGGAGCAGTCTGTGGGGGAGAGAGGAGGGACATGGGGGGGCAGTCTGTGGGGGAGAGAGGAGGGACATGGGGGGCAGTCTGTGGGGGAGAGAGGAGGGACGTGGGGAGCAGTCTGGGAGAGAGGAGGGACATGGAGAGCAGTCTGAGAGAGGAGGGGCATGGGGAGCAGTCTGTGGGAGAGAGGAGGGGCATGGGGAGCAGTCTGGGGAGGGAGAAGGGACATGGGGAGCAGTCTGTGGGGGGGGAAGGGACATGGGGAGCAGTCTGTGGGGGGGGAGAAGGGACATGGGGAGCAGTCTGTGGGGGGGGGAGAAGGGACATGGGGAGCAGTCTGTGGGGGGGGGGAGGGACATGGGGAGCAGTCTGTGGGGGGGGGGAGGGACATGGGGAGCAGTCTGTGGGGGGGGGGAGGGACATGGGGAGCAGTCTGTGGGGGGGAGAAGGGACATGGGGAGCAGTCTGTAGGGGGGGAAGAAGGGACATGGGGAGCAGTCTGTAGGGGGGGAAGAAGGGACATGGGGAGCAGTCTGTGGGGGGGGGGGAGGGACATGGGGAGCAGTCTGTGGGGGGGAGAGAAGGGACATGGGGAGCAGTCTGTAGGCGGGGGGAAGGGACATGGGGAGCAGTCTGGGAGAGAGGTGGGACATGGGGAGCAGTCTGGGGGGGAAGGGACATGGGGAGCAGTCTGTAGTGGGGGGGAAGGGACATGGGGAGCAGTCTGTGGGGGGGAGGGACATGGAGAGCAGTCTGGGAGAGAGGAGGGACATGGGGAGCAGTCTGTGGGGGGGGGAAGGGTCATGGTGAGCAGTCTGGGAGAGAGGAGGGACATGGGGAGCAGTCTGGGAGAGAGGAGGGACATGGAGAGCAGTCTGTGGGGGGGGAATGGTCATGGGGAGCAGTCTGGGAGAGAGGAGGGACATGGGGAGCAGTCTGGGAGAGAGGAGGGACATGGAGAGCAATCTGTGGGAGAAAGGAGGGACATGGAGAGCAGTCTGTGGGAGAGAGGAGGGACATGGGGAGCCGTCTGTGGGGGGGGAAGGGACATGGGGAGCCGTCTGTGGGGGGGGAAGGGACATGGGGAGCAGTCTGTAGGGGGGAGGGATATGGGGAGCAGTCTGTAGGGGGGGAGGGATATGGGGAGCAGTCTGGGAGAGAGGAGGGACATGGGGAGCAGTCTGTGGGGGGGAAGGGACATGGGGAGCAGTCTGTAGGGGGGGGAGACATGGGGAGCAGTCTGGGAGAGAGGAGGGACATGGGGAGCAGTCTGTGGGGGGGGGAAGGGACATGGGGAGCAGTCTGTGGGAGATAGGAGGGACATGGGGAGCAGTCTGGGAGAGAGGAGGGACATGGGGAGCAGTCTGTGGGAGAGAGGAGGGACATGGGGAGCAGTCTGTGGGAGAGAGGAGGGACATGGGGAGCAGTCTGTGGGAGAGAGGAGGGACATGGGGAGCAGTCTGGGAGAGAGGAGGGACATGGAGAGCAGTCTGTGGGAGAAAGGAGGGACATGGAGAGCAGTCTGTGGGAGAGAGGAGGGACATGGGGAGCAGTCTGTGGGAGAGATGAGGGACATGGGGAGCCGTCTGTGGGGGGGGGGAGGGACATGGGGAGCAGTCTGTAGGGGGGGAAGAAGGGACATGGGGAGCAGTCTGTGGGAGAGAGGAGCTGCATGGGGAGCAGTCTGTGGGGGGGAGAGAAGGGACATGGGGAGCAGTCTGTAGGCGGGGGGAAGGGACATGGGGAGCAGTCTGGGAGAGAGGTGGGACATGGGGAGCAGTCTGGGGGGGAAGGGACATGGGGAGCAGTCTGTAGTGGGGGGGAAGGGACATGGGGAGCAGTCTGTGGGGGGGGAGGGACATGGAGAGCAGTCTGGGAGAGAGGAGGGACATGGGGAGCAGTCTGTGGGGGGGGGAAGGGTCATGGTGAGCAGTCTGGGAGAGAGGAGGGACATGGGGAGCAGTCTGGGAGAGAGGAGGGACATGGAGAGCAGTCTGTGGGGGGGGAATGGTCATGGGGAGCAGTCTGGGAGAGAGGAGGGACATGGGGAGCAGTCTGGGAGAGAGGAGGGACATGGAGAGCAATCTGTGGGAGAAAGGAGGGACATGGAGAGCAGTCTGTGGGAGAGAGGAGGGACATGGGGAGCCGTCTGTGGGGGGGGAAGGGACATGGGGAGCAGTCTGTAGGGGGGGAAGGGACATGAGGAGCAGTCTGTAGGGGGGAGGGATATGGAGAGCAGTCTGTAGGGTGGGAGGGATATGGGGAGCAGTCTGGGAGAGAGGAGGGACATGGGGAGCAGTCTGTGGGGGGGGAAGGGACATGGGGAGCAGACTGTAGGGGGGGGAGACATGGGGAGCAGTCTGGGAGAGAGGAGGGACATGGGGAGCAGTCTGTGGGGGGGGGGAAGGGACATGGGGAGCAGTCTGTGGGAGATAGGGACATGGGGAGCAGTCTGTGGAAGAGAGGAGGGACATGGGGAGCAGTCTGTGGGAGAGAGGAGGGACATGGGGAGCAGTCTGGGAGAGAGGAGGGACATGGAGAGCAGTCTGTGGGAGAAAGGAGGGACATGGAGAGCAGTCTGTGGGAGAGAGGAGGGACATGGGGAGCAGTCTGTGGGAGAGAGGAGGGACATGGGGAGCAGTCTGTGGGAGAGAGAAGGGGCATTGGGAGCAGTTTGTGGGAGAGAGAAGGGGCATGGGGAGCAGTCTGTGGGAGAGAGGAGGGGCATGGGGAGCAGTCTGTGGGAGAGAGGAGGGGCATGGGGAGCAGTCTGGGAGAGAGGAGGGGCATGGGGAGCAGTCTGTGGGAAAGAGGAGGGGCAAGGGGAGCAGTCTGTGGGAAAGAGGAGGGGCAAGAGGAGCAGTCTGTGGGGGGAAGGGACATGGGGAGCAGTCTGTGGGGAGGGGGAAGGGACATGGGGAGCAGTCTGGGAGAGAGGAGGGACAGGGAGAGCAGTCTGTGGGAGAAAGGAGGGACATGGAGAGCAGTCTGTGGGAGAGAGGAGGGGCATGGGGAGCAGTCTGGCGGGGGGAGAAGGGACATGGGGAGCAGTCTGTGGGGGGGGGGGACATGGGGAGCAGTGTGGGAGAGAGGAGGGGCATGTGGAGCAGTCTGTGGGAGAGACGAGGGGCAAGGGGAGCAGTCTGTGGGGGGGTGAGGGACATGGGGAGCAGTCTGTGGGGAGGGGTAAGGGACATGGGGAGCAGTCTGGGAGAGAGGAGGGACATGGAGAGCAGTCTGTGGGAGAAAGGAGGGAGATGGAGAGCAGTCTGTGGGAGAAAGGGAGATGGAGAGCAGTCTGTGGGAGAAAGGAGGGAGATGGAGAGCAGTCTGGGAGAAAGGAGGGACATGGGGAGCAGTCTGTGGGAGAGAGGAGGGTCATGGAGAGCAGTCTGTGGGAGAGAGTGGGGACATGGGGAGCAGTCTGTGGGAGAGAGGAGGGACATGGAGAGCAGTCTGTGGGAGAGAGGAGGGACATGGAGAGCAGTCTGTGGGAGAGAGGAGGGACATGGAGAGCAGTCTGTGGGGGAGAGAGGATGGACATGGGGGGCAGTCTGTGGGAGAAAGGAGGGACATGGAGAGCAGTCTGTGGGAGAAAGGAGGGAGATGGAGAGCAGTCTGTGGGAGAACGGAGGGACATGGAGAGCAGTCTGTGGGGGAGAGAGGAGCGACATGGAGAGCAGTCTGTGGGAGAAAGGAGGGAGATGGAGAGCAGTCTGGAAGAAAGAAGGGAGATGGAGAGCAGTCTGGGAGAAAGGAGGGACATGGGGAGCAGTCTGTGGGAGAGAGGAGGGACATGGAGAGCAGTCTGTGGGGGAGAGAGGAGGGACATGGGGAGCAGTCTGTGGGGGAGAGAGGAGGGACATGGGGAGCAGTCTGTGGGGGAGAGAGGAGGGACATGGGGAGCAGTCTGTGGGGGAGAGAGGAGGGACATGGGGAGCAGTCTGTGTCGGAGAGAGGAGGGACATGGGGAGCAGTCTGTGGGAGAAAGGAGGGACATGGGGAGCAGTCTGTGGGAGAAAGGAGGGAGATGGAGAGCAGTGTGAGGGAGAGAGGAGGGACATGGAGAGCAGTCTGTGGGGGAGAGAGGAGGGACATGGGGGGCAGTCTGTGGGGGAGAGAGGAGGGACATGGGGGGCAGTCTGTGGGAGAAAGGAGGGACATGGAGAGCAGTCTGTGGGGGAGAGAGGAGGGACATGGGGGGCAGTCTGTGGGAGAAAGGATGGACATGGGGAGCAGTCTGTGGGACAAAGGAGGGAGATGGAGAGCAGTCTGTGGGAGAAAGGAGGGAGATGGAGAGCAGTCTGTGGGAGAAAGGAGGGAGATGGAGAGCAGTCTGTGGGAGAAAGGAGGGAAATGGAGAGCAGTCTGTGGGAGAAAGGAGGGAGATGGAGAGCAGTCTGTGGGAGAAAGGAGGGAGATGGAGAGCAGTCTGGGAGAAAGGAGGGACATGGGGAGCAGTCTGTGGGAGAGAGGAGGGTCATGGAGAGCAGTCTGTGGGAGAGAGTGGACACATGGGGAGCAGTCTGTGGGAGAGAGGAGGGACATGGAGAGCAGTCTGTGGGAGAGAGGAGGGACATGGAGAGCAGTCTGTGGGAGAGAGGAGGGACATGGAGAGCAGTCTGTGGGAGAGAGGAGGGACATGGAGAGCAGTCTGTGGGAGAGAGGAGGGACATGGAGAGCAGTCTGTGGGAGAGAGGAGGGACATGGAAAGCAGTCTGTGGGGGAGAGAGGAGGGACATGAGGGACATGGGGGGCAGTCTGGGAGAAAGGAGGGACATGGAGAGCAGTCTGTGGGAGAAAGGAGGGAGATGGAGAGCTGTCTGTGGGAGAAAGGAGGGAGATGGAGAGCAGTCTGTGGGAGAAAGGAGGGACATGGAGAGCAGTCTTTGGGGGAGAGAGGAGGGACATGGAGAGCAGTCTGGGAGAAAGGAGGGAGATGGTGAGCAGTCTGTGGGAGAAAGGAGGGAGATGGAGAGCAGTCTGTGGGAGAAAGGAGGGACATGGAGAGCAGTCTGGGAGAAAGGAGGGACATGGAGAGCAGTCTGGGGGAGAGAGGAGGGACATGGGAAGCAGTCTGGGAGAAAGGAGGGACATGGAGAGCAGTCTGTGGGGGAGAGGAGGGACATGGGGAGCAGTCTGTGGGAGAAAATAGGGACATGGAGAGCAGTCTGTGGGAGAGAGGAGGGACATGGAGAGCAGTCTGTGGGAGAGAGGAGGGACATGGGGAGCAGTCTGTGGGAGAAAGGAGGGACATGGGGAGCAGTCTGGGAGAAAGGAGGGACATGGGGAGCAGTCTGGGAGAAAGGAGGGACATGGGGAGCAGTCTGGGAGAGAGGAGGGGCATGGGGAGCAGTCTGTGGGGGAGAGAGGAGGGACATAGGGAGCAGTCTGTGGGGGAGAGAGGAGGGACATAGGGAGCAGTCTGTGGGGGAGAGAGGAGGGACATGGGGAGCAGTCTGGGAGAGAGGAGGGACATGGAGAGCAGTCTGTGGGAGAGAGGAGGGACATGGAGAGTAGTCTGTGGGAGAGAGAGGAGGGACATGGAGAGCAGTCAGTGGGGGAGAGGAGGGACATGGGGAGCAGTCTGTGGGAGAAAGGAGGGACATGGAGAGCAGTCTGTGGGAGAAAGTAGGGACATGGAGAGCAGTCTGTGGGGAAGAGGAGGGACATGGGGAGCAGTCTGTGGGAGAAAGGAGGGACATGGAGAGCAGTCAGTGGGGGAGAGAGGAGGGATATGGAGAGCAGTCAGTGGGGGAGAGGAGGGACATGGAGAGCAGTCAGTGGGGGAGAGGAGGGACATGGGGAGCAGTCTGTGGGAGAAAGTAGGGACATGGAGAGCAGTCTGTGGGAGAAAGGAGGAACATGGAGAGCAGTCTGTGGCAGAGAGGAGGGACATAGAGAGCAGTCTGTGGGAGAAAGCAGGGAGATTGAGAGCAGTCTGTGGGAGAAAGGAGGGAGATGGAGAGCAGTCTGTGGGGGAGAGATGAGGGACATGGGGAGCAGTCTGTGGGAGAAAGGAGGTGTTAAAACCTTGCTCTTAGGTTTTTTTTCCTTTGCTGGTCACATGACCTTGTTGGCCTATTTAAGCCTGCTCCGCCCTTCTGGCTTTGCTGGACTTCATTGTATAACTACTTTCTAGCTAGCCTGTGCTCTGTATCTAACTCTGTTAGTTTGCTTGGTCTACGGACCTCTATGTTCTATATATTTTGTTTGTTCGTCTGTCTGCTACTATTTCTGTTAGGAGGTGTCCCATTTTCCTCCCAGTCCTTAGTACTTGTAGGGATTCCTTCCCCACATCTATAGGTCTCCGTACAGACTTGCTTAGGACTTTAGCAGGTCTGATCGCAGGATCAGGTTCCCTGTTACATCGTAGGGATTCAGCTGAGTTCTATCGTAGGGACAGATCTCTCTTTCCTTAGCTCTGGTAGCAGAACATAACAGTAAGTCCAGCCAGCAAATTCTCTAAGGAAAGATTTTTCTGTTCCATCATGGTGTCGGTTCAGGATTTGGCTCATCGCCTGCAGGGACTCTCTCTGGAGGTGGCCGAGCTCCGTCAGCACGTGAGTAACTGTCCTGGAGCACATTTCTTGGAGCCTAAGGTATGTTTGCCGGATTTATTTTTTGGTGAACACCGAGAATTTTTTTCATTTAAAAATGCTTGCTTATTGTATTTTCGTTTGAGACCCAAGTCCTCTGGGGATGAATCCCAGCGCATAGGGTTCATAATGTCACTTTTGCGCAAAGAGCCTCAGGAGTGGGCCTTTTCTTTGCAACCTAGTGATACATGCTTCAGATCAGTGGATAGTTTTTTTTCTGCTTTGGGACTATTATATGATGATCCTGACCGTGTCGCATCAGCTGAGACTGAGTTGAGACGTTTGAAACAGGGATCAGGTAATGTGGAAAAATATTGTACTAATTTCCGTCGTTGGTCTACTCAAACAGGGTGGAACGATTCTGCTCTGAAAAGTCTATTTCTTGCTGGGCTCAATGAAAGGGTTAAAGACCTGCTAATTGCTTATCCTACACCTGAAGATTTGCAACAGGCTATGCAATTAGCTATACGGGTGGATAGGAGACTGCGTGCAAGGGTTAATGAGAGCAAATCCTCTGCTATGTCAGTTTCTGGTTATGAGAATGTGTGTACTAACAGTGGTGAACCGATGGAGATTGGATCGGTGGCACCTCGCTCTCAAGAAAAAGACCATCGATTTTCTGAAGGCTTGTGTTTCTATTGCGGAAAATCTGGTCATTTGATTAAAGGCTGTGAGCTTCGTATGAAGAAAGAAAAAAAAATGTTCAGTCATGCCCGTATTGCCTGTTTAAATTCCAAGGGTGTATTTTTAGCTGCTTCCACGATTGCTCAGGAAAAATTAATGGAGTTTCGGGTGTTTGTTGATTGTGGGTCTACTCTGAATGTAATTGATGGGGGATTCTTGGAAAGACTCAATTTAAAACCCGAACCTTTATCATCCCCCATTGCTGTGGTTTCTGTGGATGGTTCCCCTTTGAAGAATATTACTCTCAAGGTCTGTGAATTTCCTCTCACTATTAATGGTGTTCACTATGAGAAATTGGATTTGGTAGTTTTGAATAACTTGCCTTCTCCAGTAATATTGGGATTGCCCTGGTTAAAATTTCACAATCCTGTACTGGATTGGTCTACCAGTGAAATTAAATCCTGGAGCCATAAATGTTATGACAAGTGTTGTAACGGGTGTATTGCAGCTTTGGATAGGGGAGAATTGCCTGTTCCTATTCAGGATTTTTGGAGAGTTTTTTCTGAGAAGGAATCGCAGGTTTTGCCTCCCCATAGAGACTGATTGTTCTATTGAATTTGTCCCTGGAGCAACTCTTCCTAAAAGTCGTTTATTTAACCTTACTATTCCTGAGAGGAAGGCTTTGGAGGAATACATACAGACAAGTTTGGCCGCCGGTCACATTAGGCCCTCTAAGTCTCCTGTGGCGGTTGGATTTTTTTTTGTAAAAAAAAAAGGACGGCGGTTTACGTCCTTGTCTGGATTTTCGTGAGATTAACAAAATTACTGTACGCAATCCTTACCCACTGCCATCGATTCCTGATCTGTTTAACCAGTTAATGGGGGCCAAGTGGTTCTCTAAAATTGACCTTAAGGGGGCATACAATCTGTTGCGCATGAAGGAGGGTGACGAATGGAAGACTGCTTTTAACACTCCTGTGGGTCATTTTGAGAATCTGGTTATGCCTTTTGGTCTTACTAATGCTCCTGCATTTTTTCAGAATCTTATTAATGACATCCTTAGACCTTTGATCGGCAAAAATGTGGTTGTGTATTTGGATGACATTTTGATTTATTCGCCGGATCTGGAGTCTCATTGGCGGAGCGTACGTGAGGTATTACAGTTATTAATGGACAATTCGCTTTTTGCTAAGCTGGAGAAATGTGAGTTCGCTGTACAGAGAATTAGTTTTTTGGGTTACATTATCTCCAGCGAAGGTTTTGAGATGGACCCGGTTAAAGTTCAAGCTGTACAGGAATGGCCTAGGCCTATTGGTTTGAAATCGATACAGAGGTTTTTGGGTTTCGCCAATTATTACAGAAAATTCATAAAAAATTTTTCTAGTATTGTCAAACCTCTGACCGATCTCACCAGGAAAGGTGCTGATGCGGTTCAGTGGTCTTCTGAGGCCATTGAAGCTTTTGTGTATCTCAAGGAGAGGTTCACCTCTGCTCCCATCCTTATGCAGCCTGATGTGACTAAGCCGTTTTTGGTTGAGGTTGATGCTTCCTCTGTGGGGGTTGGCGCAGTATTGTCTCAGGATAACGGGGATGGATTACATCCCTGTGCCTTTTTTTCAAAAAATTTTTCGGAGACTGAACTGAATTATGATATTGGTAATCGGGAATTATTGGCTATTAAACTCGCATTTGAACACTGGCGCCACTTCTTGGAAGGTGCGGAATTTCCCGTTCAGGTTCTTACGGATCATAAAAATCTGATATATCTTGATGCTGCCAAGCGCCTGAATGCCCGTCAGGCTAGGTGGGCACTGTTTTTCTCGCGGTTTAATTTCTCCGTTACTTACATCCCTGGTACTAAGAATGTTAAGGCGGATGCCTTGTCTCGCAGTTTTTCTCCCATAGTCGGTGCTGAGAAAGAGGAGAACATTTTACAAGAAGGTGTTGTGATAGCTGCTTTGGACTCCGTTTTGGAAGATGAGATTCTTAAAGCACAGGAGAATGCCCCATCTAACACTCCTCATGGGAGGTTGTTTGTGCCTGGGACCTTTAGGAGAGATTTGTTTGTTGAGTGTCACGAATCTCGGTTGGCAGGTCATCCCGGAATCTCTGAGACCAAGAAACTGGTGGGTCGCAGTTTTTGGTGGCCTGGATGGCAGAAGGAAGTCATTAAGTGGGTGCGTCAATGTACTATATGTGCTAGATCTAAGTCCTCACATACTCCTGCTGCGGGGTTGCTTTGTCCTTTGGAGGTTCCCAGTGCTCCTTGGACACATTTGGCTATGGACTTTATAACTGACCTTCCCCCCTCTGAGGGTTTTACTGTCATCTGGGTGGTCGTGGACCGTTTTAGCAAGATGTGTCACTTGGTTCCCTTCGTCAAACTGCCCTGCGCTAAAACTCTCGCTAAGGCCTTTGTCAAGGAAATTGTCAGACTTCATGGCGTTCCTACTGACATTGTTTCTGATAGGGGTCCTCAGTTCGTGGCTCGTTTTTGGCGTGCCTTTTCTGACAGGTTGGGAGTTCATTTGTCGTTCTCGTCCGGATATCATCCTGAATCTAATGGCCAGACAGAAAGGAAAAACCAGGATGTTGAGCAGTTCTTGCGTTGTTTTGTGGCAGACAATCAAGAGGGGTGGTCTGAGTTTCTGCCACTTGCTGAATTTGCTCTGAACAATCATACATCTTCTTCTGCTGGTTGTTCGCCTTTTTTTTGTTGTTCTGGGAGACATCCGTCGTTTGGGTCGTTCTCCAAGTTGGGATCTTCCGTGCCTGAGGAGGAGAATTTTTCCGGTGATTTGGAGAGAGTTTGGACGGATGTGCGTGGTAATCTTCAGGAGGCCAACAGAAAATCTAAGGACTACTTTGATAGGAAACGACAGGAGGTTTTGTTCGCTGTTGGTGACATGGTTTGGTTGTCCTCTAGGAATCTGCGGTTGAGGATTCCTTCTAAGAAATTGGGTCCCAAGTTTGTAGGGCCCTTTAAGGTGCTTCAGGTTGTCAACCAATCTGCTGTTAGGTTGGAGGTTCCTACCTCCTGGAGAATTAATCCGGTATTTCATGTCTCTCTGTTGAAAAAAGCTGTTGTATCGGATTGTTACGCCTCTGCCTCTGTTCCTCCGGTGGTGGAGGACGGGGAATATGAAATTTCTCGCATCCTTAACTCTAGACTGTATAGAGGTAGTTTGCAGTATCTTGTGGCCTGGAAAGGTTTCGGACCCGAGGATAACTCTTGGGTGAGGTCGGATGATGTTTCCGCGTCCAGACTTATCAGAGCGTTTCACAGGAGATTTCCTGATAAGCCTGGTCCTAGGGGATCCGGAGGATCCTCTTAGAAGGGGGGGTACTGTTAGAACCTTGCTCTTAGTTTTTTTTTCCTTTGCTGGTCACATGACCTTGTTGGCCTATTTAAGCCTGCTCCGCCCTTCTGGCTTTGCTGGACTTCATTGTATAACTACTTTCTAGCTAGCCTGTGCTCTGTATCTAACTCTGTTAGTTTGCTTGGTCTACGGACCTCTATGTTCTATATATTTTGTTTGTTCGTCTGTCTGCTACTATTTCTGTTAGGAGGTGTCCCATTTTCCTCCCAGTCTTTAGTACTTGTAGGGATTCCTTCCCCACATCTATAGGTCTCCGTACAGACTAGCTTAGGACTTAAGCAGGTCTGATCGCAGGATCAGGTTCCCTGTTACATCATAGGGATTCAGCTGAGTTCTATCGTAGGGACAGATCTTCTCTCTTTCCTTAGCTCTGGTAGCAGAACATAACAGGAGGAACATGGAGAGCAGTCTGTGGGAGAGAGGAGGGACATGGAGAGCAGTCTGTGGGGGAGAGAGGAGGGACATGGGGAGCAGTCTGTGGGAGGAGGGACATGGAGAGCAGTCTGTGGGAGAAAGGAGGGACATGGAGAGCAGTCTGTGGGAGAAAGGAGGGACATGGAGAGCAGTCTGTGGGAGAAAGGAGGGACATGGAGATCAGTCTGTGGGAGAAAGGAGGGACATGGAGAGCAGTCTGTGGGAGAGAGGAGGGACATGGGGAGCAGTCTGGGGGAGAGAGGAGGGACAAGGTGAGCAGTCTGTGGGGGGGGAGAAGGGACATGGGGAGCAGTCTGTGCGGGGGGAGAAGGGACATGGGGAGCAGTCTGGGAGAGGAGGGACATGGGGAGCAGTCTGTGGGAGAGAGGAGGGACATGGGGAGCAGTCTGTGGGAGAGAGGAGCTGCATGGGGAGCAGTCTGTGGTGGGGGAAGGGACATGGGGAGCAGTCTGTGGGGGGAGAGAAGGGACATGGGGAGCAGTCTGTAGGCGGGGGAAGGGACATGGGGAGCAGTCTGGGAGAGAGGAGGGACATGGGGAGCAGTCTGTGGGGGGGAAGGGACATGGGGAACAGTCTGTAGTGGGGGGGAAGGGACATGGGGAGCAGTCTGTACGGGGGGGGAGGGACATGGAGAGCAGTCTGGGAGAGAGGAGGGACATGGGGAGCAGTCTGTGGGGGGGAGAAGGGTCATGGTGAGCAGTCTGGGAGAGAGGAGGGACATGGGGAGCAGTCTGGGAGAGAGGAGGGACATGGAGAGCAGTCTGTGGGGGGGGGAATGGACATGGGGAGCAGTCTCTGAGAGAGGAGGGACATGGAGAGCAATCTGTGGGAGAAAGGAGGGACATGGAGAGCAGTCTGTGGGAGAGAGGAGGGACATGGGGAGCCGTCTGTGGGGGGGGGGAGGGACATGGGGAGCAGTCTGTAGGGGGGGAAGGGACATGGGGAGCAGTCTGTAGGGGGGAGGGATATGGGGAGCAGTCTGTAGGGGGGGGAGGGATATGGGGAGCAGTCTGGGAGAGAGGAGGGACATGGGCAGCAGTCTGTGGGGGGGGGAGGGACATGGGGAGCAGTCTGTAGGGGGGGAGAAGACATGGGGAGCAGTCTGGGAGAGAGGAGGGACATGGGGAGCAGTCTGGGGGGGGAGAAGGGACATGGGGAGCAGTCTGTGGAAGAGAGGAGGGACATGGGGAGCAGTCTGTGGGAGAGAGGAGGGACATGGGGAGCAGTCTGGGAGAGAGGAGGGACATGGAGAGCAGTCTGTGGGAGAGAGGAGGGACATGGAGAGCAGTCTGTGGGAGAAAGGAGGGACATGGAGAGCAGTCTGTGGGAGAGAGGAGGGACATGGGGAGCAGTCTGTGGGAGGAGGGACATGGAGAGCAGTCTGTGGGAGAAAGGAGGGACATGGAGATCAGTCTGTGGGAGAAAGGAGGGACATGGAGATCAGTCTGTGGGAAAAAGGAGGGACATGGAGAGCAGTCTGTGGGAGAGAGGAGGGACATGGGGAGCAGTCTGGGGGAGAGAGGAGGGACATGGGGAGCAGTCTGGGGGAGAGAGGAGGGACATGGGGAGCAGTCTGGGGGAGAGAGGAGGGACATGGGGAGCAGTCTGGGGGAGAGAGGAGGGACATGGGGAGCAGTCTGGGGGAGAGAGGAGGGACATGGAGAGCAGTCTGTGGGAGAAAGGAGGGACATGGAGAGCAGTCTGTGGGAGAAAGGAGGGATATGGAGAGCAGTCTGTGGGAGAAAGAAGGGACATGGAGAGCAGTCTGTGGGAGAAAGGAGGGACATGGAGAGCAGTCTGTGGGAGAAAGGAGGGGCATGGGGAGCAGTCTGTGGGGGAGAGAAGAGGGGCATGGGGAGCAGTCTGTGGGGGAGAGAGGAGGGACATGGGGAGCAGTCTGGGTGAGAGGAGGGACAAGGGGAGCAGTCTGTGGGGGGGGAGAAGGGACATGGGGAGCAGTCTGTGGGGAGGAGAAGGGACATGGGGAGCAGTCTGTAGGGGGGAAGAAGGGACATGGGGAGCAGTCTGGGAGAGGAGGGACATGGGGAGCAGTCTGTGGGAGAGAGGAGGGACATGGGGAGCAGTCTGTGGGAGAGAGGAGCTGCATGGGGAGCAGTCTGTGGTGGGGGAAGGGACATGGGGAGCAGTCTGTGGGGGGAGAGAAGGGACATGGGGAGCAGTCTGTAGGCGGGGGAAGGGACATGGGGAGCAGTCTGGGAGAGAGGAGGGACATGGGGAGCAGTCTGTGGGGGGGAAGGGACATGGGGAGCAGTCTGTAGTGGGGGGGAAGGGACATGGGGAGCAGTCTGTACGGGGGGGAGGGACATGGAGAGCAGTCTGGGAGAGAGGAGGGACATGGGGAGCAGTCTGTGGGGGGGGAGAAGGGTCATGGTGAGCAGTCTGGGAGAGAGGAGGGACATGGGGAGCAGTCTGGGAGAGAGGAGGGACATGGAGAGCAGTCTGTGGGGGGGGGAGAAGGGTCATGGTGAGCAGTCTGGGAGAGAGGAGGGACATGGGGAGCAGTCTGGGAGAGAGGAGGGACATGGAGAGCAGTCTGTGGGGGGGGGAGAATGGACATGGGGAGCAGTCTCTGAGAGAGGAGGGACATGGAGAGCAATCTGTGGGAGAAAGGAGGGACATGGAGAGCAGTCTGTGGGAGAGAGGAGGGACATGGGGAGCCGTCTGTGGGGGGGGGAGGGACATGGGGAGCAGTCTGTAGGGGGGGGAAGGGACATGGGGAGCAGTCTGTAGGGGGGAGGGATATGGGGAGCAGTCTGTAGGGGGGGAGGGATATGCGGAGCAGTCTGGGAGAGAGGAGGGACATGGGCAGCAGTCTGTGGGGGGGGGGACATGGGGAGCAGTCTGTAGGGGGGGAGAAGACATGGGGAGCAGTCTGGGAGAGAGGAGGGACATGGGGAGCAGTCTGGGGGGGGAGAAGGGACATGGGGAGCAGTCTGTGGGAGAGAGGAGGGACATGGGGAGCAGTCTGTGGGAGAGAGGAGGGACATGGGGAGCAGTCTGGGAGAGAGGAGGGACATGGAGAGCAGTCTGTGGGAGAAAGGAGGGACATGGAGAGCAGTCTGTGGGAGAGAGGAGGGACATGGGGAGCAGTCTGTGGGAGAGAGAAGGGGCATGGGGAGCAGTCTGTGGGAGAGAGAAGGGGCATGGGGAGCAGTCTGTGGGAGAGAGGAGGGGCATGGGGAGCAGTCTGGGAGAGAGGAGGGGCATGGGGAGCAGTCTGTGGGAAAGAGGAGGGGCAAGGGGAGCAGTCTGTGGGGGGAAGGGACATGGGGAGCAGTCTGTGGGGAGGGGGATGGGACATGGGGAGCAGTCTGGGAGAGAGGAGGGACAGGGAGAGCAGTCTGTGGGAGAGAGGAGGGACATGGAGAGCAGTCTGTGGGAGAGAGGAGGGGCATGGGGAGCAGTCTGTGGCGGGGGGAGAAGGGACATGGGGAGCAGTCTGTGGGGGGGAAGGGACATGGGGAGCAGTGTGGGAGAGAGGAGGGGCATGTGAAGCAGTCTGTGGGAGAGATGAGGGGCAAGGGGAGCAGTCTGTGGGGGGGTGAGGGACATGGGGAGCAGTCTGTGGGGAGGGGTAAGGGACATGGGGAGCAGTCTGGGAGAGAGGAGGGACATGGAGAGCAGTCTGGGAGAGAGGAGGGACATGGAGAGCAGTCTGTGGGAGAAAGGAGGGACATGGAGAGCAGTCTGTGGGAGAGAGGAGGGACATGGGGAGCAGTCTGGGGAAGAGAGGAGGGACACGGGGAGCAGTCTGGGGGAGAGAGGAGGGACATGGGGAGCAGTCTGGGGGAGAAAGGAGGTACATGGAGAGCAGTCTGTGGGAGAAAGGAGGGACATGGAGAGCAGTCTGTGGGGGAGAGAGGAGGGACATGGAGAGCAGTCTGTGGGGGAGAGAGGAGGGACATGGGGAGCAGTCTGTGGGGGAGAGAGGAGGGACATTGGGAGCAGTCTGTGGGAGAGAGGAGGGACATGGAGAGCAGTCTGGGAGAGAGGAGGGACATGGGGAGCAGTCTGTGGGGGAGAGAGGAGGGACATGGGGAGCAGTCTGTGGGAGAGAGGAGGGACATGGAGAGCAGTCTGGGAGAGAGGAGGGGCATGGGGAGCAGTCTGGGAGAAAGGAGGGACATGGAGAGCAGTCTGTGGGGAAGAAAGGAGGGACATGGAGAGCAGTCTGTGGGGGAGAAAGGAGGGACATGGAGATCAGTCTGTGAGAGAGGAGGGGCATGGGGAGCAGTCTGTGGGAGAAAGGAGGGGCATGGGGAGCAGTCTGTGGGGGAGAGAGGAGGGACATGGGGGGGCAGTCTGTGGGGGAGAGAGGAGGCACATGGGGGGCAGTCTGTGGGGGAGAGAGGAGGGACATGGGGAGCAGTCTGGGAGAGAGAAGGGACATGGAGAGCAGTCTGAGAGAGAGGAGGGGCATGGGGAGCAGTCTGTGGGAGAGAGGAGGGGCATGGGGAGCAGTCTGTGGGGAGGGAGAAGGGACATGGAGAGCAGTCTGTGGGGGGGGAGAAGGGACATGGGGAGCAGTCTGTGGGGGGTGGGAGAAGGGACATGGGGAGCAGTCTGTGGGGGGGAGAAGACATGGGGAGCAGTCTGTGCGGGGGGAGAAGGGACATGGGAAGCAGTCTGTGGGGGGGGAGAAGGGACATGGGGACCAGTCTGTGGGGGGGGAGAAGGGACATAGGGAGCAGTCTGGGGGGGAGAAGGGACATGGGGAGCAGTCTGTAGGGGGGGAAGAAGGGACATGGGGAGCAGTCTGGGAGAGGAGGGACATGGGGAGCAGTCTGTGGGAGAGAGGAGGGACATGGGGAGCAGTCTGTGGGAGAGGAGCTGCATGGGGAGCAGTCTGTGGGGGGGGGAAGTGACATGGGGAGCAGTCTGTGGGGGGGAGAGAAGGGACATGGGGAGCAGTCTAGGCGGGGGGAAGGGACATGGGGAGCAGTCTGGGAGAGAGGAGGGACATGGGGAGCAGTCTGTGGGGGGGAAGGGACATGGGGAGCAGTCTGTAGTGGGGGGGAAGGGACATGGGGAGCAGTCTGTAGGGGGGGAGGGACATGGGGAGCAGTCTGGGAGAGAGGAGGGACATGGAGAGCAATCTGTGGGAGAAAGGAGGGACATGGAGAGCAGTCTGTGGGAGAGAGGAGGGACATGGGGAGCCGTCTGTGGGGGGGGAAGGGACATGGGGAGCAGTCTGTGGGGGGGGAGGGACATGGGGAGCAGTCTGTAGGGGGGGAGGGATATGAGGAGCAGTCTGTAGGGGGGGAGGGATATGGGGAGCAGTCTGGGAGAGAGGAGGGACATGGGCAGCAGTCTGTGGGGGGGGAAGGGACATGGGGAGCAGTCTGTAGGGGGGGAGAAGACATGGGGAGCAGTCTGGGAGAGAGTAGGGACATGGGGAGCAGTCTGTGGGGGGGGAGAAGGGACATGGGGAGCAGTCTGTGGGAGAGAGGAGGGACATGGCGAGCAGTCTGGGAGAGAGGAGGGACATGGGGAGCAGTCTGTCGGAGAGAGGAGGGACATGGGGAGCAGTCTGGGAGAGAGGAGGGACATGGAGAGCAGTCTGTGGGAGAGAGGAGGGACATGGGGAGCAGTCTGTGGGAGAGAGAAGGGGCATGGGGAGCAGTCTGTGGGAGAGAGAAGGGGCATGGGGAGCAGTCTGGGAGAGAGGAGGGGCATGGGGAGCAGTCTGGGAGAGAGGAGGGGCATGGGGAGCAGTCTGTGGGAAAGAGGAGGGGCAAGGGGAGCAGTCTGTGGGGGGGAAGGGACATGGGGAGCAGTCTGTGGGGAGGGGGAAGGGACATGGGGAGCAGTCTGTGGGAGAGAGGAGGGACAGGGAGAGCAGTCTGTGGGAGAAAGGAGGGACATGGAGAGCAGTCTGTGGGAGAGAGGAGGGGCATGGGGAGCAGTCTGTGGCGGGGGGAGAAGGGACATGGGGAGCAGTCTGTGGGTGGGAAGTGACATGGGGAGCAGTGTGGGAGAGAGGAGGGGCATGTGGAGCAGTCTGTGGGAGAGATGAGGGGCAAGGGGAGCAGTCTGTGGGGGGGTGAGGGACATGGGGAGCAGTCTGTGGGGAGGGGTAAGGGACATGGGGAGCAGTCTTGGAGAGAGGAGGGACATGGAGAGCAGTCTGTGGGAGAGAGGAGGGACATGGGGAGCAGTCTGGGGAAGAGAGGAGGGACATGGGGAGCAGTCTGGGGGAGAGAGGAGGGACATGGGGAGCAGTCTGGGGGAGAAAGGAGGTACATGGAGAGCAGTCTGTGGGAGAAAGGAGGGACATGGAGAGCAGTCTGTGGGAGAAAGGAGGGACATGGAGAGCAGTCTGTGGGAGAAAGGAGGGACATGGAGAGCAGTCTGTGGGAGAAAGGAGGGACATGGAGAGCAGTCTGTGGGAGAAAGGAGGGACATGGAGAGCAGTCTGTGGGAGAAAGGAGGGACATGGAGAGCAGTCTGTGGGAGAAAGGAGGGGCATGGGGAGCAGTCTGTGGGGGAGAGAGGAGGGACATGGGGAGCAGTCTGGGTGAGAGGAGGGGCATGGGGAGCAGTCTGGGTGAGAGGTGGGACATGGAGAGCAGTCTGTGGAAGAAAAGAGGGACATGGAGAGCAGTCTGTGGGAGAGAGGAGGTACATGGAGAGTAGTCTGTGGGAGAGAGAGGAGGGACATGGAGAGCAGTCAGTGGGGGAGAGGAGGGACATGGGGAGCAGTCTGTGGGAGAAAGGAGGGACATGGAGAGCAGTCTGTGGGAGAGAGAGGAAGGACATGGAGAGCAGTCAGTGGGGGAGAGGAGGGACACGGGGAGCAGTCTGTGGGAGAAAGGATGGACACGGAGAGCAGTCTGTGGGAGAAAGGAGGGACACGGAGAGCAGTCTGTGGGAGAGAGGAGGGACACGGAGAGCAGTCTGTGGGAGAGAGGAGGGACATGGAGAGCAGTCTGAGAGAGAGGAGGTACATTGGGAGCAGTCTGGGATAGAGGAGGGGCATGGGGATCAGTCTGTGGGAGAGAGGAGGGACATGGGGAGCAGTCTGGGGGAGAGAGGAGGGGCATGGGGAGCAGTCTGGGGGAGAGGAGGGACATGGGGAGCAGTCTGGGGCAGAGAGGAGGGGCATGGGGAACAGTCTGGGAGAGAGGAGGGACATGGGGAGCAGTCTGGGAGAGAGGAGGGGCATGGGGAGCAGTCTGTGGGGGAGAGAGGAGGAACATGGGGAGCAGTCTGTGGGGGAGAGAGGAGGGACATGGGGAGCAGTCTGGGGGGAGAAGGGACATGGGGAGCAGTCTGGGGGGGAGAAGGGACATGGGGAGCAGTCTGTAGGGGGGGAAGAAGGGACATGGGGAGCAGTCTGGGAGAGGAGGGACATGGGGAGCAGTCTGTGGGAGAGAGGAGGGACATGGGGAGCAGTCTGTGGGAGAGAGGAGCTGCATGGGGAGCAGTCTGTGGGGGGGGGAGGGACATGGGGAGCAGTCTGTGGGGGGGAGAGAAGGGACATGGGGAGCAGTCTAGGCGGGGGGAAGGGACATGGGGAGCAGTCTGAGAGAGGAGGGACATGGGGAGCAGTCTGTGGGGGGGAAGGGACATGGGGAGCAGTCTGTAGGGGGGGGAGGGACATGGGGAGCAGTCTGGGAGAGAGGAGGGACATGGAGAGCAATCTGTGGGAGAAAGGAGGGACATGGAGAGCAGTCTGTGGGAGAGAGGAGGGACATGGGGAGCCGTCTGTGGGGGGGGAAGGGACATGGGGAGCAGTCTGTAGGGGGGGAGGGACATGGGAAGCAGTCTGTAGGGGGGGAGGGATATGGGGAGCAGTCTGTAGGGGGGGGAGGGATATGGGGAGCAGTCTGGGAGAGAGGAGGGACATGGGGAGCAGTCTGTGGGGGGGTAAGGGACATGGGGAGCAGTCTGTAGGGGGGGAGAAGACATGGGGAGCAGTCTGGGAGAGAGGAGGGACATGGGGAGCAGTCTGTGGGGGGGGAGAAGGGACAAGGGGAGCAGTCTGTGGGAGAGAGGAGGGACATGGGGAGCAGTCTGGGAGAGAGGAGGGACATGGGGAGCAGTCTGGGAGAGAGGAGGGACATGGGGAGCAGTCTGGGAGAGAGGAGGGACATGGAGAGCAGTCTGTGGGAGAAAGGAGGGACATGGAGAGCAGTCTGTGGGAGAGAGGAGGGGCATGGGGAGCAGTCTGTGGGAGAGAGGAGGGGCATGGGGAGCAGTCTGTGGGAGAGAGGAGGGGCATGGGGAGCAGTCTGTGGGAGAGAGGAGGGGCATGGGGAGCAGTCTGGGAGAGATTAGGGGCATGGGGAGCAGTCTGTGGCGGAGGGAGAAGGGACATGGGGAGCAGTCTGTGGGGGGGGGAAGGGACATGGGGAGCAGTGTGGGAGAGAGGAGGGGCATGGGAAGCAGTCTGTGGGAGAGACGAGGGCCAAGGTTAGCAGTCTGTGGGGGGGGAGGGACATGGGGAGCAGTCTGTGGGGAGGGGTAAGGGACATGGGGAGCAGTCTGGGAGAGAGGAGGGACATGGAGAGCAGTCTGTGGGAGAAAGGAGGGACATGGAGAGCAGTCTGTAGGAGAGAGGAGGGACATGGAGAGCAGTCTGTGGGGAGGGAGAAAGGGACATGGGGTGCAGTCTGTGGGAGAGAGGAGGGACATGGGAAGCAGTCTGTGGGGGCGGGGAAGGGACATGGCGAGCAGTCTGTGGGAGAGAGGAGGGGCATGGGGAGCAGTCTGGGAGAGAGGAGGGGCATGGGGAGCAGTCTGTGGGGGAGAGGAGCTGCATGGGGAGCAGTCTGGGGGAGAGGAGGGACATGGGGAGCAGTCTGGGGGAGAGGAGGGGCATGGGGAGCAATCTGTGTGGGATAGGAGGGGCATGGGGAGCAGTCTGTGGGAGAGAGGAGGGGCATGGGGAGCAGTCTGGGAGAGAGGAGGGGCATGGGGAGCAGTCTGGGGGAGAGGAGGGGCATGGGGAGCAGTCTGTGGGGGAGAGGAGGGGCATGGGGAGCAGTCTGTGGGGGAGAGGAGGGGCATGGGGAGCAGTCTGTGGGGGAGAGGAGAGGCATGGGGAGCAGTCTGTGGGGGAGAGGAGGGGCATGGGGAGCAGTCTGTGGGGGAGAGGAGGGGCATGGGGAGCAGTCTGTGGGGGGGGGGAGGGACATGGAGAGCAGTCTGTGGGAGAGAGGAGGGGCATGGGGAGCAGTCTGGGAGAGAGGAGGGGCATGGGGAGCATCCTGTGGGGGAGAGGAGCTGCAAGGGGAGCAGTCTGTGGGGGGGGGGACATGGGGAGCAGTCTGTGGGGAGGGGTAAGGGACATGGGGAGCAGTCTGGGAGAGAGGAGGGACATGGAGAGCAGTCTGTGGGAGAGAGGAGGGACATGGAGAGCAGTCTGTGGGGAGGGAGAAAGGGACATGGGGTGCAGTCTGTGGGAGAGAGGAGGTACATGGGAAGCAGTCTGTGGGGGGGGAGAAGGGACATGGAGAGCAGTCTGTGGGAGAGAAGAGGGGCATGGGGAGCAGTCTGTGAGAGAGGAGGGGCATGGGGAGCAGTCTGGGGGAGAGGAGCTGCATGGGGAGCAGTCTGTGGGGGAGAGGAGGGACATGGGGAGCAGTCTGGGGGGAGAGGAGGGGCATGGGGAGGAGTCTGTGTGGGATAGGAGGGGCATGGGGAGCAGTCTTGGAGAGGAGGGGCATGGGGAGCAGTCTGTGGGAGAGAGGAGGGGCATGGGGAGCAGTCTGGGGGAGAGGAGGGGCATGGGGAGCAGTCTGGGGGAGAGGAGGGGCATGGGGAGCAGTCTGTGGGGGAGAGGAGGGGCATGGGGAGCAGTCTGTGGGGGAGAGGAGGGGCATGGGGAGCAGTCTGTGGGGGAGAGGAGGGGCATGGGGAGCAGTCTGTGGGGGAGAGGAGGGGCATGGGGAGCAGTCTGTGGGAGAGAGGAGGGGCATGGGGAGCAGTCTGGGAGAGAGGAGGGGATGGGGAGCAGTCTATGGGAGAGAGGAGGGGCATGGGGAGCAGTCTGTGGGAGAGAGGAGGGGCATGGGGAGCAGTCTGGGAGAGAGGAGGGGCATGGGGAGCAGTCTGTGGGAGAGAGGAGGGGCATGGGGAGCAGTCTGTGGGAGAGAGGAGGGGCATGGGGAGCAGTCTGTGGGAGAGAGGAGGGGCATGGGGAGCAGTCTGTGGGAGAGAGGAGGGGCATGTGGAGCAGTCTGTGGGAGAGAGGAGGGGCATGTGGAGCAGTCTGTGGGAGAGAGGAGGGGCATGGAGAGCAGTCTGTGGGAGAGAGGAGGGGCATGGGGAGCAGTCTGTGAGAGAGGAGGGGCATGGGGAGCAGTCTGGGGGAGAGGAGCTGCATGGGGAGCAGTCTGTGGGGGAGAGGAGGGACATGGGGAGCAGTCTGTGGGAGAGAGGAGGGGCATGTGGAGCAGTCTGTGGGAGAGAGGAGGGGCATGGAGAGCAGTCTGTGGGAGAGAGGAGGGGCATGGGGAGCAGTCTGTGAGAGAGGAGGGGCATGGGGAGCAGTCTGGGGGAGAGGAGCTGCATGGGGAGCAGTCTGTGGGGGAGAGGAGGGACATGGGGAGCAGTCTGTGGGGGAGAGGAGGGGCATGGGGAGCAGTCTGTGGGGGAGAGGAGGGGCATGGGGAGCAGTCTGTGTGGGATAGGAGGGGCATGGGGAGCAGTCTGTGGGAGAGGAGGGGCATGGGGAGCAGTCTGTGGGAGAGAGGAGGGGCATGGGGAGCAGTCTGGGGGAGAGGAGGGGCATGGGGAGCAGTCTGGGGGAGAGGAGGGGCATGGGGAGCAGTCTGTGGGGGAGAGGAGGGGCATGGGGAACAGTCTGTGGGGGAGAGGAGGGGCATGGGGAGCAGTCTGTGGGGGAGAGGAGGGGCATGGGGAGCAGTCTGTGGGGGAGAGGAGGGGCATGGGGAGCAGTCTGTGGGAGAGAGGAGGGGCATGGGGAGCAGTCTGGGAGAGAGGAGGGGATGGGGAGCAGTCTATGGGAGAGAGGAGGGGCATGGGGAGCAGTCTGTGGGAGAGAGGAGGGGCATGGGGAGCAGTCTGGGAGAGAGGAGGGGCATGGGGAGCAGTCTGTGGGAGAGAGGAGGGGCATGGGGAGCAGTCTGTGGGAGAGAGGAGGGGCATGGGGAGCAGTCTGTGGGAGAGAGGAGGGGCATGAGGAGCAGTCTGTGGGAGAGAGGAGGGGCATGTGGAGCAGTCTGTGGGAGAGAGGAGGGGCATGGAGAGCAGTCTGTGGGAGAGAGGAGGGGCATGGGGAGCAGTCTGTGAGAGAGGAGGGGCATGGGGAGCAGTCTGGGGGAGAGGAGCTGCATGGGGAGCAGTCTGTGGGGGAGAGGAGGGACATGGGGAGCAGTCTGTGGGAGAGAGGAGGGGCATGTGGAGCAGTCTGTGGGAGAGAGGAGGGGCATGGAGAGCAGTCTGTGGGAGAGAGGAGGGGCATGGGGAGCAGTCTGTGAGAGAGGAGGGGCATGGGGAGCAGTCTGGGGGAGAGGAGCTGCATGGGGAGCAGTCTGTGGGGGAGAGGAGGGGCATGGGGAACAGTCTGTGGGGGAGAGGAGGGGCATGGGGAGCAGTCTGTGGGGGAGAGGAGGGGCATGGGGAGCAGTCTGTGGGAGAGAGTAGGGGCATGGGGAGCAGTCTGTGGGAGAGAGGAGGGGCATGGGGAGCAGTCTGTGGGAGAGAGGAGGGGCATGGGGAGCAGTCTGGGAGAGAGGAGGGGCATGGGGAGCAGTCTGTGGGAAAGAGGAGGGTCATGGGGAGCAGTCTGTGGGAGAGAGGAGGGGCATGGGGAGCAGTCTGTGGGAGAGAGGAGGGGCATGGGGAGCAGTCTGTGGGAGAGAGGAGGGTCATGGGGAGCAGTCTGTGGGAGAGAGGAGGGGCATGGGGAACAGTCTGTGGGGGAGAGGAGGGGCATGGGGAGCAGTCTGTGGGGGAGAGGAGGGGCATGGGGAGCAGTCTGTGGGGGAGAGGAGGGGCATGGGGAGCAGTCTGTGGGGGAGAGGAGGGGCATGGGGAGCAGTCTGTGGGGGAGAGGAGGGGCATGGGGAGCAGTCTGTGGGAGAGAGGAGGGGCATGGGGAGCAGTCTGGGAGAGAGGAGGGGATGGGGAGCAGTCTATGGGAGAGAGGAGGGGCATGGGGAGCAGTCTGTGGGAGAGAGGAGGGGCATGGGGAGCAGTCTGGGAGAGAGGAGGGGCATGGGGAGCAGTCTGTGGGAGAGAGGAGGGGCATGGGGAGCAGTCTGTGGGAGAGAGGAGGGGCATGGGGAGCAGTCTGTGGGAGAGAGGAGGGGCATGGGGAGCAGTCTGTGGGAGAGAGGAGGGGCATGTGGAGCAGTCTGTGGGAGAGAGGAGGGGCATGGAGAGCAGTCTGTGGGAGAGAGGAGGGGCATGGGGAGCAGTCTGTGAGAGAGGAGGGGCATGGGGAGCAGTCTGGGGGAGAGGAGCTGCATGGGGAGCAGTCTGTGGGGGAGAGGAGGGACATGGGGAGCAGTCTGTGGGAGAGAGGAGGGGCATGGGGAGCAGTCTGTGGGAGAGAGGAGGGGCATGGAGAGCAGTCTGTGGGAGAGAGGAGGGGCATGGGGAGCAGTCTGTGAGAGAGGAGGGGCATGGGGAGCAGTCTGGGGGAGAGGAGCTGCATGGGGAGCAGTCTGTGGGGGAGAGGAGGGACATGGGGAGCAGTCTGTGGGGGAGAGGAGGGGCATGGGGAGCAGTCTGTGGGGGAGAGGAGGGGCATGGGGAGCAGTCTGTGTGGGATAGGAGGGGCATGGGGAGCAGTCTGTGGGAGAGGAGGGGCATGGGGAGCAGTCTGTGGGAGAGAGGAGGGGCATGGGGAGCAGTCTGGGGGAGAGAGGAGGGGCATGGGGAGCAGTCTGGGGGAGAGAGGAGGGGCATGGGGAGCAGTCTGGGGGAGAGGAGGGGCATGGGGAGCAGTCTGGGGGAGAGGAGGGGCATGGGGAGCAGTCTGTGGGGGAGAGGAGGGGCATGGGGAACAGTCTGTGGGGGAGAGGAGGGGCATGGGGAGCAGTCTGTGGGAGAGAGGAGGGGCATGGGGAGCAGTCTGTGGGAGAGAGGAGGGGCATGGGGAGCAGTCTATGGGAGAGAGGAGGGGCATGGGGAGCAGTCTGTGGGAGAGAGGAGGGGCATGGGGAGCAGTCTGGGAGAGAGGAGGGGCATGGGGAGCAGTCTGTGGGAGAGAGGAGGGGCATGGGGAGCAGTCTGTGGGAGAGAGGAGGGGCATGGGGAGCAGTCTGTGGGAGAGAGGAGGGGCATGGGGAGCAGTTTGTGGGAGAGAGGAGGGGCATGGGGAGCAGTCTGTGGGAGAGAGGAGGGGCATGGGGAGCAGTCTGTGGGAGAGAGGAGGGGCATGGGGAGCAGTCTGTGGGAGAGAGGAGGGGCATGGGGAGCAGTCAGTGGGAGAGAGGAGCGGCATGGGGAGCAGTCTGGGAGAGAGGAGCGGCATGGGGAGCAGTCTGTGGGAGAGAGGAGGGGCATGTGGAGCAGTCTGTGGGAGAGAGGAGGGGCATGGGGAGCAGTCAGTGGGAGAGAGGAGCGGCATGGGGAGCAGTCTGGGAGAGAGGAGCGGCATGGGGAGCAGTCTGGGGGAGAGAGGAGGGACATGGGGAGCAGTCTGTGGGAGAGAGGAGGGGCATGGGGATCAGTCTGTGGGAGAGAGGAGGGGAATGGGGAGCAGTCTGTGGGAGAGAGGAGGGGCATGGGGAGCAGTCTGGGAGAGAGGAGGGGCATGGCGAGCAGTCTGTGGGAGAGAGGAGGGGCATGGGGAGCAGTCAGTGGGAGAGAGGTGCGGCATGGGGAGCAATCTGGGAGAGAGGAGCGGCATGGGGAGCAGTCTGGGGGAGAGAGGAGGGACATGGGTAGCAGTCTGTGGAAGAGGAGGGGCATGGGGAGCAGTCTGTGGGGGAGAGGAGGGGCATGGGAAGCAGTCTGTGGGGAGAGGAGGGGCATGGGAAGCAGTCTGTGGGGGAGAGGAGGGGCATGGGAAGCAGTCTGTGGGGGAGAGGAGGGGCATGGGAAGCAGTCTGTGGGGGAGAGGAGGGGCATGGTCAGCAGTCTGTGGGGTAGAGGAGGGGCATGGGAAGCAGTCTGTGGGGGAGAGGAGGGGCATGGGAAGCAGTCTGTGGGGGAGATGAGGGGCATTGTGAGCAGTCTGTGGGGGAGAGGAGGGTCATGGGGAGCAGTCTGTGGGGGAGGGGCATGGGGAGCAGTCTGGGGGAGAGGAGGGGCATGGGGAGCAGTCTGTGGCGGAGAGGAGGAGCATGGGGAGCAGTCTGTGGGAGAGAGGAAGGACATGGGGTGCAGTCTATGGGAGAGAGGAAGGACATGGGGTGCAGTCTGTGGGAGAGAGGAGGAACATGGTGAGCAGTCTGTGGGAGAAAGGAGGGGCATGGGGAGCAGTCTGTGGGAGAGAGGAGGGGCAAGGGGAGCAGTCTGGGAGAGAGGAGGTGCATGGGGAGCAGTCTGTGGGAGAGAAAAGGGGCATGGGGAGCAGTCTGTGGGAGAGAGGAGGGACATGGGGAGCAGTCTGTGGGAGAGAGGAGGGGCATGGGGAGCAGTCTGTGGGAGAGAGAACGGACATGGGGAGCAGTCTGTGGGAAAGAGGAGGGGCATGGGGAGCAGTCTGGGAGAGGAGCGGCATGGGGAGCAATCTGTGAGAGAGAGTAGGGTCATGGGGAGCAATCTGTGGGAGTGTGGAGGTGCATGGGGAGCAATCTGTGGGAGAGTGGAGGTGCATGGGGAGCAGTCTGTGGGAGAGAGGAGGGGCATGGGGAGCAGTCTGGGAGAGAGGAGGGGCATGGGGAGCAGTCTGTGGGAGGGAGGAGGAGCATGGGGAGCAGTCTGTGGGAGAGAGGAGGAGCATGGGGAGCAGTCTGTGGGAGAGAGGAGCGGCATGGGGAGCAGTCTGTGGGAGAGAGGAGCGGCATGGGGAGCAGTCTGTGGGAGAGAGGAGGGGCATGGGGAGCAGTCTGTGGGAGAGAGGAGGGGCATGGGGAGCAGTCTGTGGGAGAGAGGAGTGGCATGGGGATCAGTCTGTGGGAGAGAGGAGGGGCATGGGGATCAGTCTGTGGCGGAGAGGAGGGGCATGGGGAGCATTCTGGGGGAGAGGAGGGGCGTGGGGAGCAGTCTGGGAGAGAGGAGGGGCATGGGGAGCAGTCTGGGAGAGAGAAGGGACATGGGGAGCAGTCTGGGAGAGAGAAGGGACATGGGGAGCAGTCTTTGGGAGAAAGGAGGTGCATGGGGAGCAGTCTGTGGGAGAAAGGAGGTGCATGGGGAGCAGTCTGGGAGAGAGTAGGGGCATAGGGAGCAGTCTGGGAGAGAGGAGGGGTATGGGGAGCAGTCTGAGGGGGAGAAGGGACATGGGGAGCAGTCTGTGGGAGGGAGGAGGGGCATGGGGAGCAGTCTGTGGGAGGGAAGAGAAGCATGGGGAGCAGTCTGTGGGAGGGAAGAGAAGCATGGGGAGCAGTCTGTGGGAGAGAGGAGCATGGGGAGCAGTCTGTAGGAGAGAGGAAGGACATGGGGTGCAGTCTGTGGGAGAGAGGAAGGACATGGGGTGCAGTCTGTGGGAGAGAGGAGGGGCATGGGGAGCAGTATGTGGGAGAAAGGAGGGGCATGGGGAGCAGTCTGTGGGAGAGAGGAGGGGCAAGGGGAGCAGTCTGGGAGAGAGTAGGGGCAAGGGGAGCAGTCTGGGGGAGAGGAGGGGCATGGGGAGCAGTCTGTGGGGGAGTGGAGGGGCATGGGGAGCAGTCTGGGAGAGAGAAGGGACATGGGGAGCCGTCTGGGAGAGAGAAGTGACATGGGAAGCAGTCTGTGGGTGAAAGGAGGTGCATGGGGAGCAGTCTGGGAGAGAGGAGGTGCATGGGGAGCAGTCTGTGGGAGAGAAAAGGGGCATGGGGAGCAGTCTGTGGGAGAGAGGAGGGACATGGGGAGCAGTCTGTGGGAGAGAGGAGGGGCATGGGGAGCAGTCTGTGGGAGAGAGAACGGACATGGGGAGCAGTCTGTGAGAGAGAGGAGGGGCGTGGGGAGCAGTCTGTGGGAGAGGAGCGGCATGGGGAGCAATCTGTGAGAGAGAGTAGGGTCATGGGGAGCAATCTGTGGGAGTGTGGAGGTGCATGGGGAGAAATCTGTGGGAGAGTGGAGGTGCATGGGGAGCAGTCTGTGGGAGAGAGGAGGGGCATGGGGAGCAGTCTGGGAGAGAGGAGGGGCATGGGGAGCAGTCTGTGGGAGGGAGGCGGAGCATGGGGAGCAGTCTGTGGGAGAGAGGAGGAGCATGGGGAGCAGTCTGTGGGAGAGAGGAGGAGCATGGGGAGCAGTCTGGGTGAGAGGAGGGGCATGGGGAGCAGTCTGTGGGAGAGAGGAGGGGCATGGGGAGCAGTCTGTGGGAGAGAGGAGGGGCATGGGGAGCAGTCTGTGGGAGAGAGGAGGGGCATGGGGAGCAGTCTGTGGGAGAGAGGAGGGGCATGGGGAGCAGTCTGTGGGAGAGAGAAGGGGCATGGGGAGCAGTCTGTGGGAGAGAGGAGGGGCATGGGGAGAAGTCTGTGGGAGAGAGGAGGGGCATGGGGAGCAGTCTGTGGGAGAGGAGGGACATGGGGAGCAGTCTGGGAGAGAGGAGGGACATAGCGAGCAGTCTGTGGGAGAGAGGAGGGACATGGGGAGCAGTCTGGGAGAGGAGGGACATGGGGAGCAGTCTGTGGGAGAGAGGAGGGACATGGGGAGCAGTCTGTGGGGGAGAGAGGAGGGACATGGGGAGCAGTCTGTGGGGGAGAGAGGAGGGACATGGGGAGCAGTCTGTGGGGGAGAGAGGAGGGACATGGGGAGCAGTCTGTGGGAGAGAGGAGCGGCATGGGGAACAGTCTTTGGGAGAGGAGGGGCATAGGGAGCAGTCTGGGAGAGAGGAAGGACATGGAGCAGTCTGGGAGAGAGTAGGGGCATGGGGAGCACTGTGGGAGAGAGGAGAGGCGTGGGGAGCAGTCTGTTGGAGAGAGGAGGGGCAATGGGAGCAGTCTGTTGGAGAGAGGAGGGTCAATGGGAGCAGTCTGTGGGAGAGAGGATGGACATGCGGAGCAGTCTGGGAGAGAGGAGGGACATGGAGAGCAGTCTGTGGGAGAGGAGGGGCTTGTGGAGTAGTCTGAGAGAGAGGAGGGGCATGGGGAGCACTCTGTCAGAGAGAGGAGGGGCATGGGGAGCACTCTCTAGGAGAGGAGGGGCATGGGGAGCACTCTGTGGGAGAGAGGAGGGGAATGGGGAGCAGTCTGGGAGAGAGGAGGGGCATAGGGAGCACTCTGTGGGAGAGAGGAGGGGCATGGGGAGCAGTCTGGAAGAGAGGAGGGGCATGGGGAGCACTCTGGGAGAGAGGATGGGCATGGGGAGAAGTCTGTGGGAGAGAGGAGGGACATGGGGAGCAGTCTGTGGGAGAGAGTGGGGACATGGGGAGCAGTCTGTGGGAGAGGAGGGACATGGGGAGCAGTCTGTGGGAGAGAGGAGGGACATGGGGAGCAGTTTGTGTGAGAAAAAAGGGATGGGACAGAGGAGGATGATGGCGAACAGTCTGTGGGATAAAGAAGCAAGCATTAGGAGGGAGGAGATGCATGTGGAGTACTCTGTGAGAAAGGGGGAGGGGCTATATGGACCAGTTTATGAGAGTGGATGCATATGTTTAACATAGGGAGTTTTTTTGGATAATAAAAAAACTGAGGAAGATGAGGGTCAGCTTCTATGTAGGGAAGGTACAACCCCTGGCAAAAATTTTGGAATCACCAGGCTCGGAGGATGTTCATTCAGTTGTTTAATGTTCTTGAAAAAAAGCAGATCACAGACATGGCACAAAACTGAAGTCATTTCAAATGGCAACTTTAGGGCTTTAAGAAACACTAAAAGAAATCAAGATTAAAAATGTGGTACTCAGTAAGGGTATTTTTTTCAGACCAATTAGAGGGAAAAAATTATGGAATCACTTAATTCTGATCACACCTTGGAGAGCTGTTGCACCAAGTGGACTGACATGAATTATGGCTCCAACATGAGAGATGTCAATTGAAACAAAGGAGAGGATTATCAAACTCTTAAAAGAAGGTAAATCCTCACGCAATGTTGCAAATGATGTTGGTTGTTCACAGTCAGCTGTGTCTAAAATCTGGACCAAATACAAACAACATGGGAAGGTTGTTAAAGGCAAACATACTGGTAGACCAAGGAAGACATCAAAGCGTCAAGACCGGAAACTTAAAGCAATATGTCTCCAAAACAGGAAATGCACAACAAAACAAATGAGGAACGAATGGAAGGAAACAGTAGTCTGTGACCGAACTGTAAGAAACCGCCTAAAGGAAATGGGATTTACATACAGAAAAGCTAAACATAAGCCATCATTAACACCTAAACAGAAAAAAACAAGGTTACAATGGGCTAAGGAAAAGCAATCATGGACTGTGGATGACTGGTCATATTCAGTGATGAATCGCGAATCTGCATTAGGCAAGGTGATGATGCTGGAACTTTTGTTTTGTGCCGTTCCAATGAGATTTATAAAGATGACTGCATGAAGAGAACATGCAAATTTCCACAGTCATTGATGATATGAGGCTGCATGTCAGGTAAAGGCAGTGGGGAGATGGCTGTTATTACATCTTCAATAAATGCCCAAGTTTACGTTGATATTTTGGACTGTTTTCTTATCCCATCAATTGAAAGGATGTTTGAGGATGACATCATTTTTCAAGATGATAATGCATCCTGCCATAGAGCAAAAACTGTGAAAACTTTCTTTGAAGACACTTAAGGTCAATGTCATGGCCTGCAAATAGTCCAGATCTCAATTCAATTGAAAATCTTTGTTGGAAGTTGGAAGAAAATGGTCCATGACAAGGCTCCAACCTGCAAAGCTGATCTGGCAACAGCAATCAGAGAAAGTTGGAGCGAGATTGATGAAGAGTACTCTTTGTCACTCATTATGTCCATGCCTCAGAGACTGCAAGCTGTTATTAAAGCCAGAGGTGGTTCAACAAAATACTAGTGATGTATTGGAGTGTTCTTTTGTGTGTTTGTTTTTCATGATTCCATATTTTTTTCCTCAGAATTGAGTGATTCCATAATTTTTTCCCTCTGCTTGGTCTGAAAAAAATTACCCTTACTGAGTACCACATTTTTAATCTTGATTTCTTTTAGTGTTTCTTAAAGCCCTAAAGTTGCCATTTGAAATGACTTTAGTTTTGTGCCATGTCTGTGATCTGCTTTTTTTTTCAACAACATTAAACAACTGAATGAACATCCTCCGAGCCCGGTGATTCCATAATTTTTGCCAGGGGTTGTATTTTGTATGACCGGACATATATTGTGATGTTGTAAGAAGATGGCGGGATGGCTTTCTGTACTAAGGTGGTCTGTATGAGCGTATGTCCCGAGGATTGCGATGTCAGAATTCCAGAGTTCTCTGTGCTATATGTGATTTGTTTTGTCTTTTGAAAGTCATATAATCTTCTGTTATGTTTTACTATTTTTGTAGGCTGAAAGCAATGGAAGAAATATGACTCGAAGATGAGAAGAGTTCTCTGAGTGTTAGATGTCTTAGTTTGTGTATGTCTCATAGTATAGAGTTGCTTAGCTGCTGTAGGATCTGTATTCATAATTTGCCTTCATGGCTTATGGTCATTAACTTTTTAATCAATGCATATACTAATATGTTCTACTTGTAGTCCCATACCGTAGTAGGATATAAAGGTACATACTTGTACTTGCGACACAACGGTCGTCTTGACCTATCAGATGTGATACCCTGACTGGCTAAACTAAGAGTTCCACAGAGAAAAGGAGAGAAAAACCAGGATCCACAAGGTGCAAGCAACTTATAATTTCATAAGCTTTATTCCATTAGGTTAAAAGCACAAGTGTGGATATCCATACACTTTAAAACCAAGTAGTCATCTCTCTGACGCGTTTCTGGCCGAAGCCCTTAGTCGTGACTAAAAGTAAAATTAAGATGAAATAAAGTTTACTAAAAACAAGAAACATTTGTTCATTCAGTTTATTGTTTAAAAATATTTTGCTAGAAAAATAGTTATTTGGTATCATCACGATTGTTTGACCTGCGGAATATAGTAAAAGGGGTTGTGCAGGATTGATGACCTGTCCGATTATATTTAATTCTACGAAATTGCCATATTGCCCGAATGTTTGGTTGTTCTGCTGCGTATGCACTTTCACTGTTTGTACTGGAGATCTGTGGCATGTAAAGAATGTCATTGGAGTGTTGTGCCCTGGTCTTACATACTTTACAGATATGGTGGAGGAGAGGACTGACTCATGGGTATCTGATATGCTAAGCACTTCCTATTTATTGTTGTCAGTGGGGTCCGACACCCACATTGATCACCTGTTCTGATCAATTTTACTTGAATATGATCTGAACTGCAATAATTGTGAGTGACAAATAATGTATGGAGCCGCTCTGTTCCCGATTCCACCAGAGCAGATAACAGCTGTTTTGTGGGGTGCTGGGTATCGAACTGCTCCTTATCTTATATTGATGACAACATCAAAATATTGGTCTCGGACAACCCCTACAACATTACACTGTGTGCAGAATTATTAGGCAAGTTGTATTTTAGAGGATTATTTTTATTATTGATCAACAACTATGTTCTCAATCAACCCAAAAGACTCATAAATATCCAAGCTTAATATTTTTGGAAGTTGGAGTGTTTTTTTTTTAGATTTGGCTATCTTAGGAGGATATCTGTTTGTGCAGGTAACTATTACTGTGCAGAATTATTAGGCAACTTAATAAAAACCAAATATAATCCCATCTCACTTGTTTATTTTCACCAGGTAAACCAATATCAGTGCACATATTTAGAAATAAACATTTCTGACATGCAAAAACCAAAAAAATTAGTGATCAGTATAGCCGCCTTTCTTTATGATGACACTCAACAGCCTTCCATCCATAGATTCTGTCAGTTGCTTGATCTGTTTTCGATCAACATTGCGTGCAGCAGCCACCACAGCCTCCCAGACACTGTTCCGAGAGGTGTACTGTTTTCCCTCCCTGTAGATCTCACATTTTATGATGGACCACAGGTTCTCTATGGGGTTCAGATCAGGTGAACAAGGGGCCCATGTCATTATTTTTTCTTCTTTTAGACCTTTACTGGCCAGCCACGCTGTGGAGTAGTTGGATCCATGTGATGGAGCATTGTCCTGCATGAAAATCATGTTTTTCTTGAACGATACCGACTTCTTCCTGTACCACTGCTTGAAGAAGTTGTCTTCCAGAAACTGGCAGTAGGTCTGGGAGTTGAGCTTCACTCCATCCTCAACCCGAAAAGGTTCCACAAGTTCATCTTTGATGATACCAGCCCATACCAGTACCCCACCTCCACCTTGCTGGCGTCTGAGTCAGAGTGGAGCTCTCTGCCCTTTACTGATCCAGCCTCTGGCCCATCCATCTTGCCCATCAAGAGTCACTGTCATTTCATCAGTCCATAAAACCTTTGAAAAATCAGTCTTAAGATATTTCTTGGCCCATTCTTGACGTTTTATTTTATGTTTCTTGTTCAAAGGTGGTCGTTTTTCAGCCTTCCTTATCTTGGCCATGTCCCTGAGTATCGCACACCTTGTGCTTTTTGATACTCCAGTAACGTTGCAGCTCTGAAATATGGCAAAACTGGTGGCGAATGGCATCTTGGCAGCTTCACTACTTGATTTTCCTCAATTCATGGGCAGTTATTTTGCGCCTTTTTTGGCCAACACGCTTCTTGCGACCCTGTTGGCTATTTGCCATTGATTATTCGGTGATCACGCTTCAAAAGTTTGGAAATTTCAAGACTGCTGCATCCCTCTGCAAGGCATCTCACAATTTTGGACTTTTCAGAGCCTGTCAAATCTCTCTTCTGATCCATTTTGCCAAAGGAAAGGAAGTTGCCTAATAATTAAGAACACCTTATATAGGGTGTTGATGTCATTAGTCAACACCCCTCCTCATTACAGAGATGCACATCACCAGATTTACTTAATTGGTAGTTGGTTCTCAAGACTATGCAGCTTGGAGTAGGACGACATGTATAAAAAGTATCACGTGATCAAAATACTCATTTGCCTAATAATTCTGCACGCGGTGTATGTAAAGGAAAACCATCAGGTTTACTGTTTCTTCTGATCCCCACAAGTCAACTGTTCGGTTCCTTCTGCCCCGAAACTCTGGAGTAAAGAGGAGTGTTGATGTGTTTGTTCATAGAAATTCACATTACAGCCCTGCATATAAAAAACTTAGTATGGCCATCAGATTGAATCCAAAAAGGAATTCCTCATGGCTAATGAAATGTTTGATTACAGAATTATGTGAACTCTCAAAGGAGGCACATAATATGCTTCTATACTTTTATTTGTTTTTCTCATATATGAACTTCACACCATAATTGCATGACATAATGTGACAGATTGCAACGTTTCAGAGTGTATACCCTTTGTCAGGCACAGGGCGATCACCAGGGGGCGCTCGCCAGCTTATAAGGAGAGGTTTATTACCCAAGTGTAAAGCGGGGTGAAGATTAAGGCAGCAGATGCGGCGTGAAGTTAGGTGACTTTACCACTGTTTTCTGTTGGACTGTGAGACAAAGTGAGGGGACTCCTATCCATCAGTTTGGGGCAACTTGTGGCCAGGACAGCACAGCTCACCCTCTTCTGCTTCTTATTGTGAAACTACAAGTATCAGCATGTCCTACTTACTGCAGGCAAGGCATCCTGGGAATTATGGTTCTACAATTAAAGACAAAATGGTTGTCCTAAGTCCTACATTTATAAAGACAAAATTATATTGCTAATTATACACAGGGGGCTATTAAAAGAATAGAACTCTCCCATTAAGGTTTAATGACAAGCTGAAGCACTCGCCCTGGTCACCTTCTCCCTGCTCATGGTGTACAGCTTCTTACCAACACCCTGTACCTGCTTTCCAGCAAACCAGAAGCTCCAGCAATTGATGAGCCAGGCATCCATGTCTGTGCTGCAATCCCGCTCAGCAATCTGCAAACAAGGTGCCGCAGGAAAAAGTCATCACCCTGTACTGACTTCGTCGCTACACTGGGTCATCACCTGAGCCCTTCATGTGTAGTGTAGGATCTGTCACTATCTACCTGTCCTCCATGTGTAGTGTGGGGTCTGTCGCTCTCTACCTGTACTCCATGTGTAGTGTGGGGTCTGTCGCTCTCTACCTGCCCTCCATGTATAATGTGAGGTCTGTCGCTGTCTACCTGCCCTCCATGTGTAGTGTGGGGTCTGTCACTACCTGTCCTCCATGTGTAGTGCGGGGTCTGTCGCTCTCTACCTGCCCTCCATGTGTAGTGTGGGGTCTGTCACTCTCTACCTGTCCTCTAGGTGTAGTGTGGGGTCTGTCACTCTCTACCTGCCCTCCATGGGTAGTGTGGGGTCTGTCACTCTACCTGCCCTCCATGTGTAGTGTGGGGTCTGTCACTCTCTACCTGTCCTCCATGTGTAGTGTGGGGTCTGTCACTCTCTACCTGCCCTCCATGTATAGTGTGGGGTCTGTCACTCTCTCCCTGTCCTCCATGTGTAGTGTGGGGATCTGTCCCACTTTACATGCCCTCCATGTGTAGTGTGGGGTCTGTCACTTTCTCCTTGCCCTCTATGTGTAGTGTGGGGTCTGTCAATTTCTCCTTGCCCTCTATGTGTAGTGTGGGGTCTGTCACTCTCTACCTGCCCTCCATGTGTAGTGTGGGGTCTGTCACTATCTACCTGCCCTCCATGTGTAGTGTGGGGTCTGTCACTCTTTCTCTGCCCTCCATGTGTAGTGTGGGGTCTGTCACTCTCTCCTTGCCCTCTATGTGTAGTGTGGGGTCTGTCACTCTTTCCCTGTCCTCCATGTGTAGTGTGCGGTCTGTCACTCTCTGCCTGCCCTCCATGTGTAGTGTGGGGTCTGTCACTCTCTACCTGTCCTCCATGTGTAATGTGGGGTCTGTCACTTTCTACCTGCCCTCCATGTGTAGTGTGGGGTCTGTCACTCTCTCCCTGTCCTCCATGTGTAGTGTGGGGTCTGTCACTATCTACCTGTCTTTCATGTGTAGTGTGGGGTCTGTCACTCTCTACCTGTCCTCCATGTGTAGTGTGGGGTCTGTCACTCTCTACCTGCCCTCCATGTATAGTGTGGGGTCTGTCACTCTCTCCCTGTCCTCCATGTGTAGTGTGGGGATCTGTCCCACTTTACATGCCCTCCATGTGTAGTGTGGGGTCTGTCACTTTCTCCTTGCCCTCTATGTGTAGTGTGGGGTCTGTCAATTTCTCCTTGCCCTCTATGTGTAGTGTGGGGTCTGTCACTCTCTACCTGCCCTCCATGTGTAGTGTGGGGTCTGTCACTATCTACCTGCCCTCCATGTGTAGTGTGGGGTCTGTCACTCTTTCTCTGCCCTCCATGTGTAGTGTGGGGTCTGTCACTCTCTCCTTGCCCTCTATGTGTAGTGTGGGGTCTGTCACTCTTTCCCTGTCCTCCATGTGTAGTGTGCGGTCTGTCACTCTCTGCCTGCCCTCCATGTGTAGTGTGGGGTCTGTCACTCTCTACCTGTCCTCCATGTGTAATGTGGGGTCTGTCACTTTCTACCTGCCCTCCATGTGTAGTGTGGGGTCTGTCACTCTCTCCCTGTCCTCCATGTGTAGTGTGGGGTCTGTCACTATCTACCTGTCTTTCATGTGTAGTGTGGGGTCTGTCACTCTCTACCTGTCCTCCATGTGTAGTGTGGGGTCTGTCACTCTCTATCTTCCTTCCATGTGTAGTGTGGGGTCTGTCACTCTCTACCTTCCTTCCATGTGTAGTGTAGGATCTGTCACTCTCTACCTCTCCTCCATGTGTAGTGTAGGATCTGTCACTCTCTACCTCTCCTCCATGTGTAGTGTGGGGTCTGTCACTCTCTACCTGTCCTTCATGTGTAGTGTGGGGTCTGTCACTCTCTCCCTGTCCTCCATGTGTAGTGTGGGGTCTGTCACTCTCTCCCTGTCCCCGATGTGTAGTGTGGGGTCTGTCACTCTCTCCCTGTCCTCCATGTGTAGTGCGGGTCTGTCACTCTCTCCCTGTCCTTCATGTGTAGTGTGGGGTCTGTCACTCTCTACCTGCCCTCTATGTGTAGTGTGGTATCTGTCACTCTCTACCTGCCCTCCATGTGTAGTGTGGGGTCTGTCACTCTCTACCTGTCCTCTAGGTGTAGTGTGGGGTCTGTCACTCTCTACCTGCCCTCCATGTGTAGTGTGGGGTCTGTCACTCTCTACCTGTCCTCTTGGTGTAGTGTGGGGTCTGTCACTCTCTACCTGCCCTCCATGTGTAGTGTGGGGTCTGTCACTCTCTACCTGCCCTCCATGTGTTGTGTGGGGTCTGTCACTGTCTATCTGCCCTCCATGTTTAGTGTGGGGTCTGTCACTCTTTCCCTGCCCTCCATGTGTAGTGTGGGGTCTGTCACTCTCTCCTTGCCCTCTATGTGTAGTGTGGGGTCTGTCACTCTTTCCCTGTCCTCCATGTGTAGTGTGGGGTCTGTCACTCTCTGCCTGCCCTCCATGTGTAGTGTGGGGTCTGTGACTCTCTACCTGCCCTCCATGTGTAGTGTGGGGTCTGTCACTCTCTCCCTGTCCTCCATGTGTAGTGTGGGGTCTGTCACTTTCTACCTGTCCTCCATGTGTAGTGTGGGGTCTGTCACTCTCAACCTGCCCTCCATGCGTAGTGCGGGGTCTGTCACTCTCTACCTGTCCTCCATGTGTAGTGTGGGGTATGTCACTCTCTACCTGCCTTCCATGTGTAGTGTAGGATCTGTCACTCTCTACCTCTCGTCCATGTGTAGTGTAGGATCTGTCACTCTCTACCTCTCCTCCATGTGTAGGGTGGGGTCTGTCACTCTCTACCTGTCCTTCATGTGTAGTGTGGGGTCTGTCACTCTCTCCCGGTCCTCCATGTGTAGTGTAGGATCTGTCACTCTCTACCTGCTCTCCATGTGTAGTGTAGGATCTGTCATTATCTACCTGTCCTCCTTGTGTAGTGTGGGGTCTGTCACTCTCTCCCTGTCCTCCATGTGTAGTGTGGGGTCTGTCACTCTCTACCTGTCCCTCATGTGTAGTGTGGGGTCTGTCACTCTCTCCCTGTCCTCCATGTGTAGTGTGGGGTCTGTCACTCTCTAACTGTCCCTCATGTGTAGTGTGGGGTCTGTCACTCTCTCCCGGTCCTCCATGTGTAGTGTAGGATCTGTCACTCTCTACCTCTCCTCCATGTGTAGTGTGGGGTCTGTCACTCTCTCCCTGTCCTCCATGTGTAGTGTGGGGTCTGTCACTCTCTCCCGGTCCTCCATGTGTAGTGTAGGATCTGTCACTCTCTACCTCTCCTCCATGTGTAGTGTGGGGTCTGTCACTATCTACCTGCCCTCCATGTGTAGTGTGGGGTCTGTCACTCTCTACCTGCTCTCCATGTGTAGTGTGGGGTCTGTCACTACCTCTCCTCCATGTGTAGTGTAGGATCTGTCATTATCTACCTGTCCTCCTTGTGTAGTGTGGGGTCTGTCACTCTCTCCCTGTCCTCCATGTGTAGTGTGGGGTCTGTCACTCTCTACCTGCCCTCCATGTGTAGTGTGGGGTCTGTCACTCTCTCCCTGTCCTCCATGTGTAGTGTGGGGTCTGTCACTATCTACCTGTCTTTCATGTGTAGTGTGGGGTCTGTCACTCTCTACCTGTCCTCCATGTGTAATGTGGGGTCTGTCACTCTCTACCTTCCTTCCATGTGTAGTGTATGATCTGTCACTCTCTACCTCTCCTCCATGTGTAGTGTAGGATCTGTCACTCTCTACCTCTCCTCCATGTGTAGTGTGGGGTCTGTCACTCTCTCCTTGTCCTCCATGTGTAGTGTGGGGTCTGTCACTCTCTCCCTGTCCCCGATGTGTAGTGCGGGGTCTGTCACTCTCTCCCTGTCCTTCATGTGTAGTGTGGGGTCTGTCACTCTCTACCTGCCCTCTATGTGTAGTGTGGTATCTGTCACTCTCTACCTGCCCTCCATGTGTAGTGTGGGGTCTGTCACTCTCTACCTGTCCTCTAGGTGTAGTGTGGGGTCTGTCACTCTCTACCTGCCCTCCATGTGTAGTGTGGGGTCTGTCACTCTCTACCTGCCCTCCATGTGTTGTGTGGGGTCTGTCACTGTCTACCTGCCCTCCATGTGTAGTGTGGGGTCTGTCACTCTTTCCCTGCCCTCCATGTGTAGTGTGGGGTCTGTCACTCTCTCCTAACCCTCTATGTGTAGTGTGGGGTCTGTCACTCTTTCCCTGTCCTCCATGTGTAGTGTGGGGCCTGTCACTCTCTGCCTGCCCTCCATGTGTAGTGTGGGGTCTGTGACTCTCTACTTGTCCTCCATGTGTAATGTGGGGTCTGTCACTCTCTACCTGCCCTCCATGTGTAGTGTGGGGTCTGTCACTCTCTCCCTGTCCTCCATGTGTAGTGTGGGGTCTGTCACTCTCTACCTGTCCTCCATGTGTAGTATGGGGTCTGTCACTCTCAACCTGCCCTCCATGCGTAGTGCGGGGTCTGTCACTCTCTACCTGTCCTCCATGTGTAGTGTGGGGTATGTCACTCTCTACCTGCCTTCCATGCGTAGTGCGGGGTCTTTCACTCTCTACCTGTCCTCCATGTGTAGTGTGGGGTATGTCACTCTCTACCTGCCTTCCATGTGTAGTGTAGGATCTGTCACTCTCTACCTCTCGTCCATGTGTAGTGTAGGATCTGTCACTCTCTACCTCTCCTCCATGTGTAAGGTGGGGTCTGTCACTCTCTACCTGTCCTTCATGTGTAGTGTGGGGTCTGTCACTCTCTCCCGGTCCTCCATGTGTAGTGTAGGATCTGTCACTCTCTACCTGCTCTCCATGTGTAGTGTAGGATCTGTCATTATCTACCTGTCCTCCTTGTGTAGTGTGGGGTCTGTCACTCTCTCCCTGTCCTCCATGTGTAGTGTGGGGTCTGTCACTCTCTACCTGCCCTCTATGTGTAGTGTGGTATCTGTCACTCTCTACCTGCCCTCCATGTGTATTGTGGGGTCTGTCACTCTCTACCTGTCCTCTAGGTGTAGTGTGGGGTCTGTCACTCTCTACCTGCCCTCCATGTGTAGTGTGGGGTCTGTCACTGTCTACCTGCCCTCCATGTGTAGTGTGGGGTCTGTCACTCTTTCCCTGCCCTCCATGTGTAGTGTGGGGTCTGTCACTCTCTCCTTGCCCTCTAAGTGTAGTGTGGGGTCTGTCACTCTTTCCCTGTCCTCCATGTGTAGTGTGGGGTCTGTCACTCTCTGCCTGCCCTCCATGTGTAGTGTGGGGTCTGTGACTCTCTACCTGTCCTCCATGTGTAATGTGGGGTCTGTTACTCTCTACCTGCCCTCCATGTGTAGTGTGGTGTCTGTCACTCTCTCCCTGTCCTCCATGTGTAGTGTGGGGTCTGTCACTCTCTACCTGTCCTCCATGTGTAGTGTGGGGTCTGTCACTCTCAACCTGCCCTCCATGCGTAGTGCGGGGTCTGTCACTCTCTACCTGTCTTCCATGTGTAGTGTAGGATCTGTCACTCTCTACCTCTCGTTCATGTGTAGTGTAGGATCTGTCACTCTCTACCTCTCCTCCATGTGTAGGGTGGGGTCTGTCACTCTCTACCTGTCCTTCATGTGTAGTGTGGGGTCTGTCACTCTCTCCTGGTCCTCCATGTGTAGTGTAGGATCTGTCACTCTCTACCTGCTCTCCATGTGTAGTGTAGGATCTGTCATTATCTACCTGTCCTCCTTGTGTAGTGTGGGGTCTGTCACTCTCTCCCTGTCCTCCATGTGTAGTGTGGGGTCTGTCACTCTCTACCTGTCCCTCATGTGTAGTGTGGGGTCTGTCACTCTCTCCCGGTCCTCCATGTGTATTGTGGGGTCTGTCACTCTCTACCTGTCCTCCATGTGTAGTGTGGGGTCTGTCACTCTCTACCTGCTCTCCATGTGTAGTGTGGGGTCTGTCACTCTCTACCTGTCCTCCATGTGTAATGTGGGGTCTGTCACTCTCTACCTCTCCTCCATGTGTAGTGTGGGGTCTGTAACTCTCTACCTGCCTTCCATGTGTAGTGTAGGATCTGTCACTCTATACCTGTCCTCCATGTGTAGTGTGGGGTCTTTCACTCTCTACCTGTCCTCCATGTGTAGTATGGGGTCTGTCACTCTCTACCTGTCCTTCATGTGTAGTGTGGGGTCTGTCACTCTCTACCTCTCCTCCATGTGTAGTGTGGGGTATGTCACTCTCTACCTGCCCTCCATGTGTAGTGTTGGATCTGTCATTCTCTACCTCTCCTCCATGTGTAGTGTGGGGTCTGTCACCCTCTACCTGCCCTCCATGTGTAGTGTTGGATCTGTCACTCTCTACCTCTCCTCCATGTGTAGTGTAGGATCTGTCACTCTCTACCTCTCCTCCATGTGTAGTACTGGGTCTGTCACTCTCTACCTGTCCTTCATGTGTAGTGTGGGGTCTGTCACTCTCTACCTCTCCTCCATGTGTAGTGTGGGGTATGTCACTCTCTACCTGTCCTCCATGTGTAGTGTAGGATCTGTCACTCTCTACCTCTCCTCCATGTGTAGTGTAGGATCTGTCACTCTCTTCCCGTCCTCCATGTGTAGTGTGGGGTCTGTCACTCTCTCCCTGTCCTCAATGTGTAGTATGACCCCACTTTCATAAGTTCCCTCTATGTGTGCTGTGGGGTGTGTCACTTTCTACCTCCATGTGTAGTGCGGGTTCTGTCACTCCAGTCCATAAAGAACTTGGACAGCACTATGATGGCATCCTAGCTGTGATAACTATGATGGCATCCTAGCTGTGATAACTATGATGGCATCCTAGCTGTGATAACTATGATGGCATGCTAGCTGTGATAACTATGATGGCATCCTAGCTGTGATAACTATGGTGACATCCTAGCTGTGATAACTATGATGGCATCCTAGCTGTGATAACTATGATGGCATCCTAGCTGTGATAACTATGATGGCATCCTAGCTGTGATAACTATGATGGCATCCTAGCTGTGTTAACTATGATTGCATCCTAGCTGTGATAAATATGATGGCATCCTAGCTGTGATAACTATGATTGCATCCTAGCTGTTATAAATATGATGGCATCCTAGCTGTGATAACTATGATGGCATCCTAGCTGTGATAACTATGATAGTGACGCGCCCCCTGGGCCGTGGGGTACTCGGCAGCCGGGCCTCTGTGTATGCCGGTGGGGGATATCACGGTGGCTGGCCCGGTCCGTGACCCAGGGCGGTCAGTAAAAAGGGAAATTTATAGAGGATTTGGAAAGTTCGTGACGCCACCTGTGGAATGTGGCTAGAGGGTGCCGCCGCTGGGGATCAGTCCTCTGGAGCTGGTGTTACGCCAGCAAGGATAGTGTGGCTCTGCACAGGTAGAGCTAGCTCCAGGGCAGTGTAGGGGTAGATGGTGGATGCTGGTGAGAGACGGCAGGACGGTCCCGGAGGAAAGACGGACACTCACACGGGGGTAAGCTTCAGTACCTTTACTGGTGATGGTGCAGGCACGGTCCAGGGTACTCCAGGCGAAGGGCGCACTTTTGGACTCTCCCCAGTGAGCGGGTATAGGGTCTCCTGATCCGTGGCTTTACTCGCTAAGCTTCTGACCTGCCTGGTGCTAGGCCTAGCTTGGTTACTGTCTCTCTTTGCACCTGCTGACCTGGTGGTAGGGCCCTCTCTTGGAGATCACTCTCCCTGGTTGCTGGGGCCTCCGTGACTCCTAGCCCTGGTACTGTAGTCAGTGTTTGGTAATCCTGGGACCTGTAGTCCTCCAGGGGTTCCGGTGGTTCCTACTGGGTATTAAGGGACCCCGTAGGTGCGGACCTGGTGTTCGGTATAAATCTCGGGGTGAGCCTGGTTTGCTCCTCTGCCCCCTCGCTACTTCTTCCTTCTCCTCTTGCCTTCAGCCAAACTCAGGGCCCTCACTAGGCCTTCACATGTGCTGTAGGCCTTGGCTCGCCTAAGCACAGCAGCCAGCGTGCTGCCTCTTCGCTGCTCTCTGAGCATCAGCACGCTCTCAGACACTCTCTGTCTGACTACTCACTGAGCACTCAACTAACTCACTGACTAACTGAGCTGCCTGGCTCCACCCTCCCTATATATATCCCTAACGGGCTCCCTCTGGTGGTCTGAGGTGGTAGGGTGGAGTTGTGTGAATGTGTGAGGGCCTCTTGTGGAGAAGTCCATCCATGCACCCTTCTGGGTTCTGTGGCACCAGTGCACAGCAGGGCGCCACAATAGCATCCTAGCTGCATCCATGTGCTGTCTTTGTTAGGAAAAGCTTGAGAAACGTCCATCAGATTTTTTTGTATATGAGAAAAACTGATGGCAAAAAAAGCCATATTGACCAAACTCTAATGGAAACGTGTGAGAGTTAGGCCTCATCTTGACGTATGTGTTACATGTACGTGTTGTATATGTTTTTTCACAAATACTGCACATACCCTTTATAATCTATGATACTATTCACACGTCAGTGTTATTTCACGTTTCGTGTCTCTGTGCAAAATACAAGAAGACTTGTCAGTTTTTCTTCGGTATCACAGATTTCATGGACCAATACAACACATCTATGGGTCCGTGAAAAACATGTACAGCACACGGAGGGTATCAGAGTACAATCTATGATCTTTAATATTGCAAAGTATAGGAGAAGCTGTGTAATTCATTTATTTATCAATCCATGAAAAACACTGATCGGAAAAATAGACACATTGATGCAGGGCCGGCTCCAGGCTTTTCTGGGCCCCGGGCAAAAGAGTCTCAGTGGGCCCCTTGAACACATACCACGATTCATGATGCACAGATATCGCAGAGAAATATATATATAGTACAAGACCAAAGATTTCACATCTTACATTACATGAGTGATATCTATTGTAAATTCCACAATAGCTCAGAACCCGGTGAATCGCTCCACACAGTATACTGGCCCCCATATAACGCTCCATACAGAATACTGGCCCCCATATAATGCTCCATACAGAATACTGGTCCCCATAAAACGCTCCGTACAGGATACTGGCCCCCTTATAACGCTCCAAACAGGATACTGGCCCCCACATAATGCCCTATGCAGGCTGCCCCCCCCCCCACATAATGCCCCATGCAGGATGTCACCCCCATACAATGCCCCATGCAGGATGTTACCCCCCATATAATGCCCCATGCATGATGTCAACCCCCATATAATGCCCCATGCAGGATGTCCCTTCCCCCCATATAATGCCCCATGCAGGATGTCCCTTCCCCCTATATAATTCCCCATGCAGGATGTCCCCCCCCCATATAATGCCCCATGCAGGATGTCCCTCCCCCCTTTATAATGCCCCATGAAGGATGTCACCTCTCCCCCCCATATAATGCCCCATGCATTATGTCCCTTTCCCCCACCATACAATGCCTCATGCAGGATATCACCCCCTCTCTTTATAATGCTACATGCAGGATCTCACCCCCCTCTCTTTATAATGCCCCATGCATGATGTCACACCCCCATATAATGCCCCATGCAGGATGTCACCCCCCCATATAATGCCCCATGCAGGATGTCACCCCCCCCCATGTAATGCCCCATGCAGGATGTCACCCCCCCATATAATGCCCTATGCAGGATGTCACCCCCCATATAATGCCCCATGCAGGATGTCACCTCCCCATATAATGCCCTAGGCAGGATGTCACCCCCTCATATAATGTCCCATGCCTCCATACATTAAAAAAAAAAAATCAAATACTCACCTGACTTCTTACCTGCTGCCGCTGCTCTGGTCCGGACTCCAGCGTCGCTGGGATCTTCCTGCTCTGCGCTGCCTGTGACGGCTCAGGGGAGGGCGCGGTGGAAAGACGTCACCGCACCCTCTGACCTGAGACGTCACAGGGAGCGCACAGCAGGAAGACAGCGGATCTGTGGATGCACGGGGAGAGGTAAGTATCCGGCTGCCGGGGCCCTGAGCTAGCGGGGGAGAAGGGTGGCCTCTGGCACCACTCTCCTCCGCCCACAGCCCGACAGGGTGCCCGACCGCGAGTGGGCCCCCCCCCCGCCTGCTCAGGGCCCCGGCACTTGCCCGGGTGCTGACGCCGGCCCTGCATTGATGACACACTGATGCATGACATTCATGGCTAGGGTATTGTAGACTCATTTTGCTTTCCTCATCTTCAGCAAACTCAAAAAAATAATACAATCACAAACAGATTTTATTGGGTATTTATTACACAGGCAACACACTAAAATCCACAGAACATTTACAAATCACATGACCCTCCAATTTCTTTTAAATGGGAATTTCAATTTATAAGAGTACACAGCAAGGAAGTTCATTAATAACCACTAGAGGGCCTCATTCAACCACAATTGAAGTCTTAAAACCTGCACAATAAAAAATGTTCCTTAGGCTAATGAAACTATGATGACTGATCCTGACATTGCACTGCCATCTAATGGTAGAAAATAATTACTGCAGGTTTTGTGCCCTTATAGGTGAAAAAAATTGATTGTTTTCTTCCCCAAATTTCCACTATACTTGTCCATTTGCTGTGTCTAGTCTTGTTCATCCTGTCAGGGGCGGACACTGATTGCTTGGGGCCCCTGTGCAAGAAATGTGTCTGGGCCCCTCCTCTTTTATGGTGACAAAGCTACAGATATACTGTATATATATAATACACAGTGGGGGAAATAAGTATTTGATCCCTTGCTGTTCTTGTAAGTTTGCCCACTGACAAAGACATGAACAGTCTATAATTTTAAGAGTAGGTTACTTTTAACATTGAGAGATAGAATATCCAAAAAAATCAAGAAAATCACATTGTATAAATTAGATAATTTTTTTTGCATTTTGCAGTGAGAAATAAGTATTTGATTCTTTTGGCAAACAACACTTAATACTTTCTGGCAAAACCCTTGTTGGCAAGCGCAGCAGTCAGACGTTTTTTGTAGTTGATGATGAGGGTTGCGCACATGTCAGGAGCAATTTTGGTCCACTCCTCTTTGCAGATCATCTCTAAATCATTAAGATTTTGAGGCTGTTGCTTGGCAACTCGGAGCTTCAACTCCATCCATAAGTTTTCTATGGGATTAAGGTCTGGAGACTGGCTAGGCCATTCCATGACCTTAATGTGCATTTCTTTTCCTCCAAACACGGCAAGTTGAGTTAATGCCAAAGAGCTCAATTTTTGTCTCATCTGACCACAGCACCTTCTCTCAATAACTCACAGAATCATCCAGGTGTTCATTGGCAAACTTCAGACGGGCCTCCACATGTGCCTTCTTGAGCAGGGGGACCTTGCGAGTGTGGCGCCCTGCTGCGCATTGGTGCCACAGATCCCAGAGGGGTGCATGGACGGACTTCTCCACAAGAGGCCCTCATAGCATTCACACACCTCCACCCTACCACCTCAGACCACCAGAGGGAGCCCGGATAGGGATATATATACTGGAGGGTGGAGTTAGGCAGTCAGTCTGTTAAGAGGAACTCCTGCAGAGGTCAGCCTGCAGTGGAGCTCAGTCAATTCATTCCAGACTCAGAGAGCTCGAGTTAGTGAGCCTAGGGCGTGCCGACGCCAAAAGAGCGGTGAAGAGTAGCGAGGCCTGCTGCCCGTGTGAAGCCTAGTGAGGGCCCCGAGCGTGGCCGAAGGCGAGTTGACTAAGCAAGCAACATAGGGGGCAGAGGAGCTTAACCAGCTCACCCAAAAACCATTTACCGGACACCGGGTCCACGCCTACGGGGGGCCTATATCCCCAGCAGGAATAACCGGAACCCCTGGAGAACTATACGTCCCAGGTTCACCAGAAGCTGACTGTTATACCAGGGTCAGGAGTCACGGAGGCCCCAGAGACCAGGGAGTGTGAACTCCAACAGAAGGCCCTACCACCAGGTCAGCAGGTGCAAGACAGAGACCAAGTTAGGCCTAGCTCCAGGCAGGTCAGAAACTTATCAAGGAAAGGCAAAGAACAGGAGGCCCCACACCCGCTCACTGGGGAGAGTCCTGATATGCACCCTTCACCCTGAAGTACCCTGGACCGGGCCAGAAACACCACCAGTAAAGGTACTGAAGTGAACTGTTGTGTGTGTGCCTATTCTTCCTCTGACCCGGCTGGGTCCCCTCTGTCCTGCATCCCTTCACTTACGCTGCCCTGAGGCCCCGCTCCACCTGTGGGGAGCCGCACCAACTAAGCTGCCTGAACACCGGCCTCAGAGGACTGTCGCAGCGCTGGTGATCCTCACCAGACACCACGGGTGGCGTTACAAACATTCCCTATCCCATGCAACTTCCCCCTTTCCTTTTAAGAGTGACCCCAGGGTACGGGCCCGGGAGCCGACCACCGCGACATCCTCCAAGGTCAGGCAACAACAAGGCCCGGGTGCCGAGTCGTCCCCATCCCCTGGGCGCGTCACGAGCACTGCAAGATTTTAAACCTTTAAAGCGTAATGTATTACCAATGGTTTTTTGGTGACTGTGGTCCCAGCTGCCTTGAGATCATTAACAAGTTCCCCCCGTGTAATTTAGGCTGATCTCTCACCTTCCTCATGATCAAGGATACTCCACGAGGTGAGATTTTACATGGTGCCCCAGATCAATGTCGACTGACAGTCATTTTGTATCTCTTCCATTTTCTTACCCAGCGTCTTACTTATGATTTTGTAGTCCATTCCAGCTTTGTGCAGGTCTATGATCTTGTCCCTGACATCCTTAGAAAGCTGTTTGGTCTTGCCCATGTTGTAGAGTTTAGAGTCTGATTGATTAAGTCTGTGGACAGGTGTCTTTTATACAGGTGACTATGTAAGACAGCTGTCTTTAATGCAGGTAATGAGATGATTAGGAGCATCCAACTGGTCTGTGGGAGCCAGAACTCATAATGGTTTGTAGGGGATCAAATACTTATTTCTCACTGCAAAATGCAAAAAAATTTATCTAATTTATACAATGTGATTTTCTTGTTTTTTTTTGGATATTCTATCTCTCAATGTTAAAATTAACCAACCCTTAAAATTATAGACTATTCATGTCTTTGTCAGTGGGCAAACTTGCAAAAACAGCAAGGGATCAAATACTTATTTACCCCACTGTATATGTATATATATACAGTATATAGCCCCACACACACACATATATATAGTCTCTTATTATGTATATTGCTGTCCCTTTTTACACAGTGCCCTCTCTTGTTATGTACAGCACCGTACCTTACATATCGGATTATATAGAGCCCTGTTTTTTTATTACATACTGTCTTCTCTTGTTAGATACAGTACAGACCAAAAGTTTGGACACACCTTCTCATTTAAAGATTTTTCTGTATTTTCATGACTATGAAAATTGTACATTCACACTGAAGGCATCAAAACTATGAATTAACACATGTGGAATTATATACTTAACAAAAAAGTGTGAAACAACTGAAAATATGTCTTATATTCTAGGTTCTTCAAAGTAGCCACCTTTTGCTTTGATGACTGCTTTGCACACTCTTGGCATTCTCTTGATGAGCTTCAAGAGGTAGTCACCGGAAATGGTCTTCCAACAATCTTGAAGGAGTTCCCAGAGATGCTTAGCACTTGTTGGCCCTTTTGCCTTCACTCTGCGGTCCAGCTCACCCCAAACCATCTCAATTGGGTTCAGGTCTGGTGACTGTGGAGGCCAGGTCATTTGGTGTAGCACCCCATCACTCTCCCTCTTGGTCAAATAGCCCTTACACAGCCTGGAGGTGTGTTTGGAGTCATTGTCCTGTTGAAAAATAAATGATGGTCCAACTAAACGCAAACCGGATGGAATAGCATGCCGCTGCAAGATGCTGTGGTAGCCATGCTGGTTCAGTATGCCTTCAATTTTGAATAAATCCCCAACAGTGTCACCAGCAAAGCACCCCCACACTATCACACCTCCTCCTCCATGCTTCACGGTGGGAACCAGGCATGTAGAGTCCATCCGTTCACCTTTTCTGCGTCGCACAAAGACACGGTGGTTGGAACCAAAGATCTCAAATTTGGACTCATCAGACCAAAGCACAGATTTCCACTGGTCTAATGTCCATTCCTTGTGTTCTTTAGCCCAAACAAGTCTCTTCTGCTTGTTGCCTGTCCTTAGCAGTGGTTTCCTAGCAGCTATTTTACCATGAAGGCCTGCTGCACAAAGTCTCCTCTTAACAGTTGTTGAAGAGATGTGTCCGCTGCTAGAACTCTGTGTGGCATTGACCTGGTCTCTAATCTGAGCTGCTGTAAACCTGCGATTTCTGAGGCTGGTGACTCGGATAAACTTATCCTCAGAAGCACAGGTGACTCTTGGTCTTCCTTTCCTGGGGCGGTCCTCATGTGAGCCAGTATCTTTGTAGCACTTGATGGTTTTTGCAACTGCACTTGGGGGCACTTTCAAAGTTTTCCCAATTTTTCGCACTGACTGACCTTCATTTCTTAAAGTAATGATGGCCACTCGTTTTTCTTTACTTAGTTGCTTTTTTCTTGCCATAATACAAATTCTAACAGTCTATTCAGTAGGATTATCAGCTGTATATCCACCAGACTTCTGCACAACACAGCTGATGGTCCCAACCCCATTTATAAGGCAAGAAATCCCACTTATTAAACCTGACAGGGCACACCTGTGAAGTGAAAACCATTTCCGGTGACTACCTCTTGAAGCTCATCAAGAGAATGCCAAGAGTGTGCAAAGCAGTCATCAAAGCAAAAGGTGGCTACTTTGAAGAACCTAGAATATAAGACATATTTTCAGTTGTTTCACACTTTTTTGTTAAGCATATAATTCCACATGTGTTAATTCATAGTTTTGATGCCTTCAGTGTGAATGTACAATTTTCATAGTCATGAAAATACAGAAAAATCTTTAAATGAGAAGGTGTGTCCAAACTTTTGGTCAGTACTGTATATGTTATAATCTGCTACAGGGACTAAGGAAAGACAGGATATCTGTCCCTACAATAGAACTAAACTAGATCCCTACGATGTAACGGGGAACCTGATCCTGCGATCAGACCCGCTAAAGTCCTCGGCTAGTCTGTACGAAGACCTATAGATGTGAGGGAGGGATCCCTACAAGAACTAGGGACTGGGATAAGTTTGGAGACCTCCTAGCAGAAATAGTAGCAGTCAAAGACAAACACACAACAAAAAAGCATAGAGGTCAGAAGACCTAGCAAAACTAATAGAGAACGGCAACAGAGCACCAAGCTAGCTCAAGAGTAGTAAATACAATGAAGTCCAGCAAGGCCAGGAGGGCGGAGCCAGATTAAATAGGCAAAAATGGTCATGTGACCAGCAAACTAAAAAAAACCTAACAGGAGAGTTCTAACAGTACCCCCTCTTCTAAGAGGATCCTCCGGATCCCCTAGGCCCAGGCTTACCAGGAAACCTCCTGTGAAAAGCTCTGACAAGTCTGGAAGCAGAAACGTCATCCGCCCTCACCCATGAGTTATCCTCAGGTCCGAAACCCTTCCAAGCGACGAGATACTGCAAACTCCCTCTATACTGTCTAGAATTTAGGATGCGGGAAATTTCATATTCCCCGTCCTCCACCACCAGAGGAACAGTGGCAGAGGCGTCACCATCCGACACATCAGCTTTTTTCAACAGAGAAACATGAAACACCGGGTTAATCTTCCAGGACGTAGGAACCTCCAACCTAACTGTAGCATCGGCGTCTCTGCCCCGTGCTAGGCAGAGACGCCGTCCCTCTCACCTCCTCACTCCTGGCGCGGCGTCCTCCAGCGCTTCTCTCCCCGCTGCTTCCGGCACGCGCTCCTTCCCCGGCAGTGTGCTTAGGGCACGCGTGCGCGCGCTCCCCCGCTCTTAAAGGGACCGCGCGCGCCGTCCTAAGGAGTCCCCGGCCAATTGCCGGAGGACCTCCCATTTATAAGGCACCTCCTCCAAAATGGAGGTGCCCGAGCTATGTTGTTTGCACTGTGTCTCACCTGTGCTTCAGCCCTCAGGTTCCGCTGCTAGCCTGACTTCCCGTCCTGCATGCCAGCCTGTTACTTGCTTAGTCCGTCAGACCGCTCACCTGGGAGCATCTTCTACTTACCTGCCTTGTCTGCCAGTCCGCTCACCTGGGAGCGTCCTTTAGTTACCTGCCTGTTACCTGCCTCGTCTGTCAGACCGCTCACCTGGGAGCGTACACCAGTTACTTGCCTGTTACCTGCCTTGTCTGCTGACTGCTCACCTGGGAGCGCCCACCAGTCACCTGCCTGTCTCCTGCCTCGTCTGCCAGACTGCTCACCTGGGAGCGTCCACCAGTTACCTGACTGTTTCCTGCTGTCTCAGTCTGCCCGCTCACCTGGGAGCGCCCGCCAGCTACCTGTCAGGTACCCGCCTCGCCTGTCTACCCAGAGACTGCCCCGGTCACTTGCCGTGACCACCTGCCTATCTACCCAGAGACTGCCCCGGTCACTTGCCGTGACCACCTGCCTATCTACCCAGAGACTGCCCCGGTCACTTGCCGTGACCTCCTGCCTATCTACCCAGAGACTGCCCCCATCACTTGCCGTGACCACCTGCCTGTCTTCCCAGAGACTGTCCCCCGTCACCTGCCGTGACCACCTGCCCGCTTACCCAGAGACTGTCCCCGTCACTTGCTGTGACTACCTGCTTGCCCTCCCTGGGAGTCACCCGCTTCCTTACAAGGACTTCCCCCTTGTATTGCAGCTCAGAGGTTCCACTTCCCGGACCCGTAACAGTTAGCTCGGGCCATGGAACCCGGTGGCACCCAAGCTCCCTCGCTCTCTGACCTATACCATGAACTCTCCCGTCAGAGATCCCAGCAGGAGTCCATCCTGAACCACCTGCGGAATGTCAACTCCCGCCTGGACACACTGTCTGCTCCACCAGCAACCACCGGTAGTGTCACGACTCGCACCCCGGCAGCACCGTTGCCCACCAATACCATGGCATCCTGTCCCGGACCCCGGCTGTCTGCACCTCTTCGCTTCGGAGGCGACCCCGCTCAAGCTCGGGGCTTCATAAACCAGTGCACCCTGCACTTTGAACTCTTGACTCACCAGTTTATCTCCGACCGGGCCAAAGTGGCATTCATCATGTCCCATCTCACTGGGGAGGCACTGGCATGGCTTAACCCCATGTGGGAGAGAGGGGATCCCCTGGTGTCCGACCTGTCGTCTTTCCTCATTGCTTTCCGGAGAGTCTTCGATGAACCGGGACGAAAGACCTCATCTGCCTCCTCTTTGCTACGTCTCCGTCAAGGGAGTCTCACCGTGGGCCAATATGCCATACGGTTTCGCACCCTCGCTTCTGAGCTTGCCTGGGATAATGAGGCCCTGGTGTCCGTCTTCTGGGAGGGCCTTTCCGGTCGGATTAAAGATGAGCTCGCCGGTCGGGATATTCCTACCACCCTGGATGACCTGGTGTCGTTGGCTACCCGGATTGACATCCGGTTTCAAGAACGCACCAAAGAGACCACCCGTGAGAGAAGGTTTCCCCGCCTAGCTCCTACTTTCCAGAAACCTGTCTCCTCTTCTGTCACTCCCCGGGCACACTCACCCGAGCCCATGCAGGTCGACCAGACCAAGATGGTCAAATCTCGCCAAGAGTCTCGCCGAGCCGAGGGGAGCTGCTTCTATTGTGGCAGTAAGGAGCACTTGATTCGTTCCTGCCCGGAGAGGCCGGGAAACTCCAGTGTCTAGGACCGCTTGGAGAGGTCGCCCTAGACAAAAATAAATCCTCTCCAACCCTGACTTTGTCTGTATCTATCTCCTGGGGAGAGACCCGTCACTTTGAACTCGCCCACCTGGATTCTGGATCCGCTGGAAACCTCATCTCCCAGTCCCTGGTTGAAAAATACCGTATTCCCACCAAGTCTCTGGCTGAACCCTTGTCGGTCGCCTCAGTGGATGGAAGACTCCTTCCGGTGACCATCCTGCTCGCCACGGAACCCATAACCCTGCAGGTGGGAATGCTGCACTCTGAGGTAATCTCCTTCCATGTGTTGCCCGGACTCTCCCACTCCCTATTGCTAGGTCTACCTTGGCTCCAAACACACGAACCCGTGTTGAACTGGCATTCCGGTGAAGTACTCCGGTGGGGGCCGGACTGCCATAAGACCTGCCTGGTTTCGGTTCGTCCGGTTCGTCCTCCACCTACCCCAGCTAATTTACCCGGTCTTCCGGCTCCTTACTGGACCTATGCTGACGTCTTTGGTAAGAAGGAAGCAGAGACATTGCCACCTCATAGGCCATATGATTGCCCGATTGACCTGGTTCCTGGCGCCACTCCACCCCGTGGGCGTATTTATCCGTTGTCTGCGGCCGAAACCCGGGCCATGTCTGAGTACATAGAGGAGAATCTGGCCAGGGGATTCATCCGGAAGTCTACTTCCCTGGCTGGAGCCGGATTCTTCTTTGTCAAAAAAAAGGATGGCTCGCTACGCCCCTGTATTGACTATAGAGGACTCAATCAGATCACGGTTAAAAATAAATACCCCCTTCCGCTCATCTCCGAGTTATTTGATCGCCTTAAAGGCGCCAGGATCTTTTCCAAGCTGGATCTACGTGGAGCGTATAACCTGGTCCGTATCCGTCAGGGAGACGAGTGGAAAACGGCATTTAATACCCGTGACGGACACTATGAGTACCGTGTGATGCCCTTCGGTCTCTGCAATGCTCCCGCCGTCTTCCAAGAACTGGTCAACGACATCTTCCGTGACCTTCTTTACTCCTGCGTGGTGGCATACCTGGACGACATCTTGGTCTTCTCTCCGGATCTTCCCTCACACCGGAGGGATGTTCGTCAGGTCCTGCTGAGGCTCAGGCAGAACCACCTCTATGCTAAATACGAGAAATACCTTTTTGAGCAGACCTCTCTTCCATTCCTGGGCTACGTTATCTCCCAGACGGGTTTGCGAATGGATCCCGAGAAGCTCTCTGCTGTCCTAAAGTGGCCCCGGCCAGAGGGCTTGAAGGCGATACAGCGATTCCTGGGCTTCGCTAATTACTATCGTCTCTTCATTCCTCACTTCTCGTCTCGGACTGCGCCCATATCTGCGCTCACCCGTAAGGGAGCAAATCCCAAGGTATGGCCGCCCGAAGCTGAGGAGGCCTTCCTTTCCCTGAAGCAAGCCTTCTCCTCTGCCCCTGTGCTGCACCGTCCGGACTGCAACAAACAGTTCTACCTGGAGGTTGATGCTTCCTCCTCTGGAGCCGGAGCGGTGCTCACCCAAAAGTCTTCTTCCGGGAGAATGGTAACCTGCGGCTTCTTCTCTAAAATCTTCTCCTCCTCTGAGCGCAATTACTCCAATGGAGACCGAGAACTGTTAGCTGTTAAATTGGCGCTGGAGGAGTGGCGTTACCTGCTTGAAGGGGCTCTATACCCGGTGATCATCTACACGGATCACAAAAACCTGGCATATCTCCAAAATGCCCAGAGACTTAATCCACGTCAGGCCCAGTGGTCTTTGTTTTTTGCCCGCTTCGATTTCATCCTTCATTTCCGCCCGGCGGACAAGAATGTCAAAGCTGATGCCTTGTCCCGATCCTTCCTGTCCTCCGACCAAGAGGAGGAGCCTATGCACATTATCGACCCCTCCAAGGTGATGAATGTGGCCCCCCTGGATTTGACTCGTCTTCCACCCGGCAAGACGTTCGTGGCGCCTCCTGACCGTGAGAAGGTTCTTCACTGGGGTCATTCTTCTAAACTTGCTGGCCATGCCGGCCAAAAAAAGACCTTCCTACTCATTTCCCGGCATTACTGGTGGCCTACCCTGCGTAAGGATGTGGTAGACTTCGTCTCTGCATGTTCATCTTGTGGCCGCAACAAGGTTCCCAGACACTTACCAGCTGGTCATCTCCTGCCGCTTCCCATACCTGTTGCCCCGTGGCAACACATCGCTATGGACTTCATTACCGATCTTCCTGTCTCTGCCGGGTGTACTGTCATTTGGGAGGTCGCTGACCGCTTTTCTAAAATGGCCCACTTCATTCCCCTGCCTGGTCTTCCATCTGCACCTGAGCTGGCTAAGGACTTTATCCGCCATATCTTCCGTCTTCATGGCCTACCCCTCCACATCGTGTCGGATCGAGGAGTTCAGTTCACCTCGCGCTTCTGGAGAGCCGCATGTAAACTGCTGGACGTCACCCTGGACTTCTCCTCCGCTTACCACCCTCAGTCCAATGGTCAAGTGGAGCGGATCAATCAGATCCTTACCAGCTATCTCCGGCACTTTGTTAATGCCCACCATTCTGATTGGGTGGACCTCCTCCCTTGGGCCGAGTTCTCTTACAATAACCACGAGAGCGAGTCCTCTTCCAAATCCCCGTTCTTTGTTGTCTTTGGCCAGCACCCCCGGATTCCGTTTCCCGTCTCCGCCTCTGTGGACAACCCTGCCGCGCAGTCTCTTGTCAGCGAGTTTTCTACCATTTGGGAGAGTACTAGATCCGCACTTCTTCTGTCCTCCGAGCGGATGAAGAGATATGCTGATAAGAGACGTCTGGATCCGCCTCAATTCCGTCCGGGAGACAAGGTTTGGCTCTCCTCCAAACATGTACGGCTCAAGATACCCTCCTACAAGTTAGGTCCTCGCTTCATCGGCCCATTCGAAATCCTCAGGCAAATAAATCCGGTGGCCTACAAACTAAAACTCCCGGCCACCTTACGGATTCCTAACTCCTTCCATGTGTCTCTCCTCAAACCCGTTGTCTTTAACTCTTTTTCCAATAATCCAGGTGCCCCTCCTGCTCCGGTTTCCGCTGATGACGTCTTTGAGGTAGAGAGTATTCTGGCCTCCAAGAGGGTAAGAGGAAAGACCTTTTTTCTGGTAGATTGGAGGGGGTTTGGTCCTGAGGAGAGAACTTGGGAGCCCAGGGAGAACATCAACGCCCCGCTTCTCCTTGAAAAATTTCTTTCCGGCCAAAAAAAGAGGGGGCCTAAAGGGGGGGGGTACTGTAGCATCGGCGTCTCTGCCCCGTGCTAGGCAGAGACGCCGTCCCTCTCACCTCCCCACTCCTGGCGCGGCGTCCTCCAGCGCTTCTCTCCCCGCTGCTTCCGGCACGCGCTCCTTCCCCGGCAGTGTGCTTAGGGCACGCACGCGCTCCCCCGCTCTTAAAGGGACCGCGCGCGCCGTCCTAAGGAGTCCCCGGCCAATTGCCGGAGGACCTCCCATTTATAAGGCACCTCCTCCAAAATGGAGGTGCCCGAGCTATGTTGTTTGCACTGTGTCTCACCTGTGCTTCAGCCCTCAGGTTCCGCTGCTAGCCTGACTTCCCGTCCTGCATGCCAGCCTGTTACTTGCTTAGTCCGTCAGACCGCTCACCTGGGAGCATCTTCTACTTACCTGCCTTGTCTGCCAGTCCGCTCACCTGGGAGCGTCCTTTAGTTACCTGCCTGTTACCTGCCTCGTCTGTCAGACCGCTCACCTTGGAGCGTACACCAGTTACTTGCCTGTTACCTGCCTTGTCTGCTGACTGCTCACCTGGGAGCGCCCACCAGTCACCTGCCTGTCTCCTGCCTCGTCTGTCAGACTGCTCACCTGGGAGCGTCCACCAGTTACCTGACTGTTTCCTGCTGTCTCAGTCTGCCCGCTCACCTGGGAGCGCCCGCCAGCTACCTGTCAGGTACCCGCCTCGCCTGTCTACCCAGAGACTGCCCCGGTCACTTGCCATGACCACCTGCCTATCTACCCAGAGACTGCCCCGGTCACTTGCCGTGACCACCTGCCTATCTACCCAGAGACTGCCCCGGTCACTTGCCGTGACCTCCTGCCTATCTACCCAGAGACTGCCCCCATCACTTGCCGTGACCACCTGCCTGTCTTCCCAGAGACTGTCCCCCGTCACCTGCCGTGACCACCTGCCCGCTTACCCAGAGACTGTCCCCGTCACTTGCTGTGACTACCTGCTTGCCCTCCCTGGGAGTCACCCGCTTCCTTACAAGGACTTCCCCCTTGTATTGCAGCTCAGAGGTTCCACTTCCCGGACCCGTAACACTAACAGCAGATTGGTTAACTATCTGAAGCACCTTAAAGGGCCCTACAAACTTGGGACCCAATTTTTTAGAAGGAATCCTCAATCGCAGATTCTTAGAGGACAACCAAACCATGTCACCAACAGCAAACAAAACCTCTTGCCGTTTCCTATCAAAGTACCTCTTAGATTTTTTGTTAGCCTCCTGAAGATTACCACGCACATCCGTCCAAACTCTCTCCAAATCACCGGAAAAACTCTCCTCCTCAGGCACAGCCGAAACCAATTTGGAGAATGACCCAAAAGACGGATGTCTCCCAGAACAACAAAAAAAAGGCGAACACCCAGCAGAAGAGGATGTATGGTTGTTAAGAGCAAATTCAGCAAGTGGCAGAAACTCAGACCACCCCTCTTGATTGTCTGCCACAAAACAACGCAAGAACTGCTCAACATCCTGGTTCTTCCTTTCTGTCTGGCCATTAGACTCAGGATGATATCCGGATGAAAACGACAAATGAACTCCCAACCTGTCACAAAAGGCATGCCAAAAACGAGCCACGAACTGAGATCCCCTATCAGAAACAATGTCAGTAGGAACACCATGTAGTCTGACAATTTCCTTGACAAAGGCCTTAGCGAGTGTCTTAGCGCAAGGCAGTTTGATGAAGGGAACCAAGTGACACATCTTGCTAAAACGGTCCACGACCACCCAGATGACCATGAAACCTTCAGAGGGGGGAAGGTCAGTAATAAAGTCCATAGCCAGATGTGTCCAAGGTGCACTAGGAACCTCCAGAGGGCAAAGCAACCCCGCAGCAGGAGCATGCGAAGACTTGGATCTAGCACACACAGTACATTGGCGCACCCACTTAATGACTTCCTTCTGCCATCCAGGCCACCAAAAACTGCGACCCACAAGTCTCTTGGTCTCAGAAATTCCTGGATGACCTGCCAACCGAGACTCATGACACTCAACAAACAAATCTCTCCTAAAGGTTCTAGGCACAAACAACCTCCCATGGGGAGTGTTAGATGGGGCATTCTCCTGAGCTTTAAGAATCTCATCCTCCAAAACGGAGTCCAAAGCAGCAATCACAACACCTTCTTGTAAAATGCTCTCCTCTTCCTCCTCAACACCGACCATGGGAGAAAAGCTGCGAGACAAAGCATCCGCTTTAACATTCTTGGTACCCGGGATGTAAGTAACGGAAAAATTAAACCGCGAGAAAAAAAGTGCCCACCTAGCCTGACGGGCATTCAAGCGCTTGGCAGCATCAAGATAGATCAGATTTTTATGATCAGTGAAAACCTGAATGGAGGTGACGCCAGTGTTCAAATGCGAGTTTAATCGCCAGCAATTCCCGATTACCAATATCGTAATTAAGTTCAGTCTCAGAAATTTTTTTTGAAAAAAAGGCACAGGGATGTACTCCATCCTTGTTTTCCTGAGACAACACCGCATCGACCCCCACCGAAGAAGCATCAACCTCAACCAAAAACGGCTTAGTCACATCAGGCTGCATAAGGATGGGAGCAGAGGTGAACCTCTCCTTTAGAAACACAAAAGCTTCAATGGCCTCAGAAGTCCACTGAACCGCATTAGCACCTTTCCTGGTGAGATCTGTCAGCGGTTTGACAATAATAGAAACATTTTTTATGAATTTTCTGTAATAATTGGCGAAACCCAAAAACCTCTGTATCGATTTCAAACCAATAGGCCTAGGCCATTCCTGCACAGCTTGAACTTTAACCGGGTCCATCTCAAAACCTTCACTGGAGATAATGTAGCCCAAAAAAATAATTCTCTGTACAGCGAACTCACATTTCTCCAGCTTAGCAAAAAGCAAATTGTCCATTAATAACTGTAATACCTCACGTACGCTCCGCCAATGAGACTCCAGATCAGGCGAATGAATCAGAATGTCATCCAAATACACAACCACATTTTTGCCGATTAAAGGTCTAAGGATGTCATTAATAAGATTCTGAAAAAATGCTGGAGCATTGGTAAGACCAAAAGGCATCACCAGATTCTCAAAATGACCCACAGGAGTGTTAAAAGCAGTCTTCCATTCATCACCCTCCTTCATGCGCAACAAATTGTATGCCCCCCGGAGATCAATTTTAGAGAACCACTTGGCCCCCACTAACTGGTTAAATAAATCAGGAATCAATGGCAGTGGGTAAGGATTGCATACAGTAATTTTATTAATCTCACGAAAGTCCAGACAAGGATGTAAACCGCCATCTTTTTTTTTTACAAAAAAAAATCCAACAGCCACAGGAGACTTGGAAGGCCTAATGTGACCGGCGGCCAAGCTTGTCTGTATGTATTCCTCCAAAGCCTTTCTCTCAGGAATAGTAAGATTAAATAAACGACTTTTAGGAAGAGTCGCTCCAGGGACAAATTCAATGGTACAATCATAGTCTCTATGGGGAGGCAATATTTGTGACTCCTCCTCAGAAAAAACTCTCCAAAAATCCTGAATAGGTACAGGTAATTCCCCTTTTTCCACCGCAGCAATACGTCCGTTACAACACTTGTCATAACACTTAGGGCTCCAGGACTTAATTTCATTGGTAGACCAATCCAGTACAGGATTGTGCAATTTTAACCAGGGTAACCCCAATATTACTGGAGAAGGCAAATTATCCAATACCACCAAATCCAAATTCTCTTGATGAATACCATTAATAGTGAGGGGAAATTCACAGACCTTATGAGTAACACTCTTCAAGGGAGAGCCATCAACAGAAACCACAGCAATAGGGGATGACAAAGTTTTAGGTTCTAATCTAAGTTTTTCCAAGAATCCCCCATCAATCACATTCAGAGTAGAACCACAATCCACAAATACCCGAAATTCAATTAATTCATCGTGAGCAGCAGTAGTAGCAGATAGGAATACTCCCTTAGTATTTAAACAGGCTATACGTGCATGACTGACCATTTTTTTTTTTCTTCATACGAAGCACACAGTTCTTAATAAAATGACCAGAATTTCCGCAATAGAAGCACAAGCCTTCAGAAAGCCTGCGGTCTTTTTCCTGAGAGCGGGGTGCCATCGCTCCAATCTCCATCGGCTCTCCATTGTCAGCACAGACCCTCTCAGGACTCGGAGCTGACATAGCAGAGGATTTGCTCTCATTAACCCTTGCACGCAGTCTCCTGTCCACCCGTATAGCTAATTGCATTGCCTCCTGCAAGTTTCCAGGTGTGGGATAAGCAATCAGTAAATCCTTAACCCTTTCACCTAGCCCTGCAAGAAACAAGCTTTTCAAAGCTGAATCGTTCCACCCCACCTGGGCAGACCACCGACGGAAGTGAGAACAATATTTTTCCACATTACCTGATCCCTGCCTCAAACGTCTCAATTCAGACTCAGCAGATGAGACACGATCAGGATCATCGTACAAGAAACTCAAAGCAGAAAAAAAACTATCCACTGATCTAAAGCACGGATCACTAGGTTGGAGAGAGAAGGCCCATCCCTGAGGATCTTTGCGCAAAAGTGACATTATGAACCCTATGTGCTGTGATTCATCACCAGAGGATCCGGGTCTCAAGCGAAAATACAATAAACAAGCATTTTTAAAAGAAAAAAAATCTTGTTGTTCGCCAAAAAATAAATCAGGCAGACGTACCTTTGGTTCCACAAAATGTGCTCCAGAACAGCTACTCACGTGCTGTTGGAGCTTGGCCACCTCCAGAGAGAGTCCCTGCAAGCGTTGAGCCAAATCTTGAACCGAGACCATGATGGAAAACTGGAAGTCTTTCCTTAGAGAAATTTTTTTTTTTTTTTTTTGGGCTGGACTTACTGTTATGATCTGCTACAGGGACTAAGGAAAGACAGGAGATCTGTCCCTACAATAGAACTAAACTAGATTCCTACGATGTAACGGGGAACCTGATCCTGCGATCAGACCCGCTAAAGTCCTCGGCTAGTCTGTACGAAGACCTATAGATGTGAGGGAGGGATCCCTACAAGAACTAGGGACTGGGATAAGTTTGGACACCTCCTAGCAGAAATAGTAGCAGTCAAAGACAAACACACAACAAAAAAGCATAGAGGTCAGAAGACCTAGCAAAACTAACAGAGAACGGCAACAGAGCACCAAGCTAGCTCAAGAGTAGTAAATACAATGAAGTCCAGCACGGCCAGGAGGGCGGAGCTGGATTAAATAGGCAAAAATGGTCATGTGACCAGCAAACTAAAAAAAACCTAACAGGAGAGTTCTAACAGTATATAATGCAATGACAGCTGATGGAGCATGGGAAAGCTTCTTTTCTGATGGAGGAACTGATCTTCTGTTCAGATGCTGTTCCATCAGCAGTCATTTTATATCTAATAAGAGAAGACTATGTAATAAAAGATGGTGCTGTGAATAAGAAAAATAACAAGAATACAATAATAAGGGACAGCACTGTACATAACAGCAGAGGAAGCTATATAAAAAGAGACAGCAGCAAATATATTGCTAGAGAGGATTGTGCGTAATAAAGGAGGGTGTTATACATAATAAAAGAGGAAACTATGTAACTAAGGACTGCACTATACATAATAAGTGAGTACACTATGTACTAATTGACTGCGCTATACATAATATGTAAGTACACTATATACTAAGGGACTGTGCTATAAATAATAAGGTACATTCCTGCATCTGTGTGCAGTGTCAGTGTGCTGCCCGCTTTTACAGACTCATTGAGCATGTCCTATTCTGATCCTCAAAATCAGATCAGAACAGGACATTCTCTGACTCTCATAGATCTCATTCCCAGATTTGTGATTTTCATGGATGTGTGAATGAATCTATAAAACTCTACGAGTCCGTGGACCATCCGATAAAAAAATCTGGCAGCTCACAAACATATCAAATGTGAGAATGCAGCCTAAGAGATTTTACAAATAACATTATCACTCCAAATCATACAGTACAGATACAGAATATTTACATCCAGGACCGCTGATGTCTCGTCTGATTAGAGTCATTTTCTGCTGTTTGTTCTCCATGTGGCCAGACCTTCACGTTGACATCTCCCGGCCATGACTCGTGTTGTCACACTGATCACCACAGCCTTGAAAATAACAAGGTCTCCTATACTGCATACATACATGTGTCTCCCTCGCACTGTTCCCCTAACTACAGATATGTACCACACCATCAATATGCTATTAGCCACGCACCAATAAAAATATAATGTGATAAGCAGCACTGTGCCCCCCATTAACTATAATCTCCTCCGCCCAATAAATGTAAATTATTCAGTCTCTGTGATTCTCCAAAATTAACTGTAAGGCTATGTGCACACGGAAAATATACAAGGTTTTACAGTACAAGCAAAGTGAATGAGATCCCTGAAGTCTCATGCACACATTGCTTATTTTTTCATTGCAGATTTGCATCAGATTAAAATCTGCATAATGTCAATTCTTGCAGTGCATTTCACCCATACTAATGAGTGGGGAAAATACACAAGAAAAGCATGTCAAAAACGTGGTAAAAAAAATATTTTATGCAGCGTTCTTCCTGCCAACACATTAGGACATGCAGCAGAATTTTCTCCTGCAAATCCTGAACGTGTGCACATAGTCTTAGTCACATGTCCTGTGCCCCCCCCATTCATTATAAGTCCTTAATGAATGTGAAGGTGGGAGAAGACATTATCAGGTACTGAGCATCCTCCGCCACCTCCCAATTCATTACAAGTCCCTGACAGAGTCTTCTCCCACCTTACAATTCATTATCAAATGTCCTATGCACCTTACCCCCTCCTCTCTCATTCCCCAGTCCCTTATAGTGTCATAATGAATTGTAGGATGGGGGAAGATGCTATCAGGGACTTGGCACCCTCCTCTACCACCCAATTCATTTTACATCCCTATCTAACATCCTCCTCCCCCTGTTCATAAGTCCATTAAAAGTTCCCCTTACTCATTGTCATCTCCCCCACCTATATCATTGCTCTCCCACACCACACCTCAGTATCCTCTCCACCACCCCCATTATTGTTCTCCTTCACCACACCTCAGTGTCCTCTTCATCATTGTTCTCCCTCACCCCCATCATTGTTCTGGACCTCTCCCCAGTGTATTGGTTAAAAACAAAACAACACTCACCTCTCCATCTTTTCCCCTGCAGCATCGTCGTCGCTAGCAACTTTCTCTCTGACACAGGCGTGTGCTGCATGCTGACGTCATCAAGCTGCGTGCGCCTGTGTCAGAGAGAAAGTGCCGCATATAATGAGGGCAATATGGCTATGGGCCCCCTCCACTTCCAGGCCCGTTGCAGCTGCACCTGCGGTATGTCCGCCCCTGCATCCTGTTCAAGTGAATGAAGCGAAGCTGCAATGTGTGATACAGGCCACAGGCAAGAGTGCTTCAGTTACTAGAAAAATGGAAAGTGAGAAAATACTCCTAATTGAGTGAATGAATTCTCCATCCCTTGAATCACATTTTGTAAATGCTTTATGATGTTTGGGTGAAATAAGTTGCGGATAAAATAAAATTGGTTAATTTATCCCACACACTTTTACTACATACAGTATATGGCCTTGTGTACTTTACTGTCAAATTTGCAGGGCAGGTGCACAAATTTCCTAAATTCTAGAGTTTTGTCAAAATCAGTCCGAGGCTTAACAAAATATACTCTGTTAAGGATTATTTACGCATATCTTGGGTAAAGCAGATAGAATGGTTAAAAAGAGATAAGTCAGTATTACACATAAAAATAAGTAACTTTGTAAAATGTCATATCAGATAAATCTTCTTTCTTCTTCGGGACTGATCATTTTCAGTATTTTCAATTCACGGGTGAAATTTATATTTGGTGAATACAGATTTTCAGTATAATAAAGATTTATCCATTACAGAGATAGGTGATGACAGTTGGTGTTCATGAAGTTCTATGGAGAATGTAGGTGGGAGAAGTAAGAAGCAGACACAGACATTTTGCTGCAAGTTCACCTCGGACACACGTTCACTTGAAATCTATTGCCATGCGAGAGTTAACAGATGCCAGGCAATCACAGACCGGAGGCTGGACCGGCAGCCAGCTAAGGAGAAACTTTTTTATTTGTTTTACTTTTTTGTAAACCGCACCATGAGGACAGAATTCGAGACGACATGGGGGCAGAATGAAGACATTGGGGGCAGAATAGGAGATGACATGGGGGCAGAAGAAGATATGACATGGGGACAGAATGGGAGATGACATGGGGCAAAATGGGAGATGACATGGGGGCAGAATGGAGACATTGGGGGCAGAATGGAGACATAATGGGCAGGATGGAGATAAATGGGGATAGAATGGAGACATGGGGACAGGATGGAGACATGGGGGCAGGATGGAGAGACATGGGGGCAGAATGGAGAGACGACATGAGGCAGAATGGAGACACAGGGGCAGAATGGAGAAACACAGGGGCAGAATGGAGACAAATGGGGACAGGATGGAGACTTGGGGCAGGATGGAGACATGGTGGCAGGATGAAGTCACATGGGTCGAGCATGGGAGAACATATGAGGACAAGATGAAGACATATGGGGTCCAGAATGGAATACATATGTGACCATGATGTGGAACATAATTACTGTAGAGGCTAATTAAGGGATATTATTACTGCTGTGATATATTTTATTTTTGAGGATACTATTTTCAGTGGGAGGGTCCTGTTACTGCGCAGGGCGATACTATGTCGCCTTTTTTTCTTCATCTGGTGTAGTGTAGAAGTTGGGGAAAAATTTGGGAATGTGCTCTGGAAACTGCTCTAGATAACTATGTGTTATTTTCTGTAGAGACTAGTCCTGGTTGGAAGAAGTGATGGCGGTCTGTGCTGGATGAAGAAGAAAGCGAAGATGAAGGACTTCAACGTCACTGGTGAGTCAGTGTGTTACCTGTACACTATACACTACATACTATAAACAGAGCTCCTGTGTATAATGTCACTGGTGATCACTGTATTACCTGTACACTATACACTATATACAGAGATCCTGTGTATAATGTTACTGGTGATCACTGCCTTACCTGTACACTGACACTATATACAGAGCTCCTGTGTATAATGTCACTAGTGAGTCAGTGTGTTACTTGTACACTTAGACTATACACTGTGTCCACTGGTACAAAAGTGGAGTTTTTCCCAGAGTGGGCGGTGGGACTGTAGAAGGTTGAGGGGTGGAGGCAGAGCTGGGGTGGAGGCAGAGCTAAGGTGGAGCCTGTGCGGAGTCTCAAGGGGGCCCGAAAATTTTGCCAGTATGGGGTCCTGAAATTCCTGGTGGCAGCTATGCTGGTGTGAAAACGGGAAAAGTCACAACATTTTTGTGTAATTTTGCATTGCCCAAAAATTTTGCAACTTTTCAAAGAGTTTTACAATAATTTTCTGGTGTAAACACTTTAATGAATTGACGCCTAAGAGCCTATGGCTCTGTAGTGCAGGATAGCTTCTCCTGCCCTTTTTCAGGAATTCTTGTGTTGTGATGATGAAATGGGGGTATAAAGTTAGGGTATGTTTGCATGCAGTTTCTTTTGCTCCTTTTGGTGTGTTGTTTTGACACATTTTTTGTAATTTGGGCTATTTTATGTCTCAGTTCACTCAATAGTCAAATGTGAAGCATACTGTTCATCCATAAAAACCTCTAGGATTCACATGTTGTTTCTTTTTCTTTATGGAAAACCATTGAAAACAATAGAAAGCTTATTCAATGAGTATTTGTGCATTATATTGTATGGAGGATGATGGGGGGTGCATTATATTGTATGAAGGACCATGGGGGTGCATTATATTGTGTGAAGGTCCATGAGGTGTGCATTACATTGTATAGAGGACCATGGGGTGTGCATTATATTGTATGGATGACCATTGGGGGTGCATTATAGCTTGTGGAGGACCATGGGGGAGCATTATACTGTATGGAGGACCATGCGGGGTGCATTATATTGTATGGAGGACCATGGGGTGTACACTATATTTTATGGAGGACCATGGGGAGTACTTTATATTTTATGGAGATCCACGGTGAGTGCATTATATTCTATGGAGGATCATGGGGAGTGCATTATACGATATGGAGGATTATAGGGGAACATTATACTATATGGAAGTCTATGTGAGGCCATTATAATATATGGGGGTCCATTATACTATATGCAAGCAATTATACAGTGTGAAGGTTTGTGTGGGTCCTTCATACGGTGTGGGGGCCATTATACTGTTTGTAGGGCTAGTGCAGGCCATTATACTGTATGTAGGCCTATTAATGTGAATGGAGGGCTGTGGGGGGTCACAGTTGGGTGATCTTATTGTGTTGGGGTCACCATACTTTGCCTTGGGAGTTAAGGTGGGGTACAGTAGGGTCATTATATTGTGCATGTGGAGGAATTCACCATGACCCACCATGTGTTTGGTGGACACTTTTGTTGGCATCATACTTTATGGGTGCAATGAAAGAGGGATCTAGGACTTAAGCTGGAGGAAAATTACTATGTAAAGGCTGGAAAGTTGTGAGATATGCTCTTCTGTGACCCCACCAATTATTATTTTTTTTTTTTGGGGGGCCCAATTAGAACTTCTGCTATGGGGCCCCATGATTTCTATGTATGCCCCTGCTCTGGGCAAAGTAATATCACCTACTGCGTAAGGGTAAGGAGTCTGCAGACGGCACTGTTTTAATGATACCTGTATACACAAGGATATAATATTCTGCGTAGAATGTGAAAGATGTTGTGGGAACTGATTATTGTGTTATTGATGTGCAATTAATTGTGAACGTACATGCAAAGTTTTGTGGCCTTTGGACATGTGACACGCCTGTTATTTCATGCCAGGCTAATTTCCTGGTGTAACAGACCTCAATGCTTTACATAAAAGGAATGTCTTTAGCATTAATAAATAAAGCCTCTGTTCACATAAAATTCATTACCTGCACAGACCAAATGGCATGAAACTACATTTCCATAGGCAAATACAGGAAGGAATGTTATGTCTTGATAGAAGAATAATTCTGATTATGTAAGATAGGAGTGTGTTCCTTTTACAATCTTTCCCTATGACTATCCTTACCCGTTCACGCCACAACCAATATTTGTTTTCTCTGCCTATGATGAAACGAGGAACATGTAAGCCACTTGAATAATGTATAAAAGGCAAATGTTTATTGTTACACAATCAATGATAAGGATAACGATATATCATCCTGCAGCTATTGATACAAAATAAAGTAGGTTCAATACCAGTATACAATAGGACAAACAATTAGTATATACGTTTACAATGGTTGCAGCTACTGTCAATGCATTAGATAGAAGAAAGGCACTAAAGGGATTGTCCAAGCTTGGGGCCCAAGTCTGCAGCCTCTTTATGTGATTGCAGACTTGTGCATCTTCACAGCACATACACTGCGCACTGACAGATTTCTCTGGTGCCGGTGCATACTTCCTGCCACACTACGACTAGACGTGTCCGGCCTTGCTCAATTCACTAGAATTGAGCTGGCCCGTGCACGTCTAGTCGGCACGTGACCCCATGTATGCAAATAATATACTTGTGGTCACTCGTCCTTGCATTCCTGGCACGGGAGAATCCTGACATAGTGTGATGTGCACGCTGTGAGAATTCACAAGTCTGAAGTCACATAGAATGACTGCAGACATGAAGCCCAGGTGTGGACAACCCCTTTAAATAGTTCAATATTGATTATGTGCATTTAAACAATGTAAGCTATGCTTTAGCAAACAGAAACAATACTATTGGTAACAGCACATATTTTTGCTGCATCAAAACACAGCGTCTTACAGTTCCAGGAAAGTGGATGGGATTTATAAAAATTTCCTGCCCACTGTGCTTCTTTTTAACTCAGCATAAACTGACCTGCGGTGCGTGTTTCAAATCCGCAACATGTTAATTTCTCTTGCGGGTACACTGAGCTTTATATGCAAAATTTTCCCATAGACTTGCATTAGATGAGGAAAATTTGCATGTAAAAATGCACTCAAAAACACAAGTAACCTAATTTACATAATAGGTGCAGAAAATCTGCAACATAAAAAACTCACCAAAAGCTCAACGTGGAATGCAGCATTAGATATCCTGGTCTGCATGTGGGCAAGCACAGCCTCGACACATGTTTCACCACTCCACTGTGGTTTCGTCAGGAGATCATATCTTTATGAGGTTGTATTGGTTACCCAATGTTTCTTTTTGCTCTTTTGTTTTTTTCTTCCCCCTTGTTTTTTTCAGGTGAAATTGTAGTTCTTAATGATCTCATTCATGTTACCATGTACTTGAGAAAGCCAAAGGCGAAACGTACGTCGGAGTCCTGAATCATATGCTGTTTTTCTCTTTTATGGTGTGTTGTTTTCTGTAATATACATATGCGGTTTATCTATTTACCTATTAAGTATTTATACATTTATTGGTCTATATGATAGATATATGCTATATTTCATTTTGTTTATGACTAGCGTAATGACAATATAGAAATTAACCCCTCCCACATATATGTCTTATGAATGTGTTTGTCATGAACTTTCTTATTTTTTCTGTCCTGCTCCCCACTATTTTAATATATTTTAATTGTGTGCACCAATAAAATGTATACCTTTTAGTATATTTTTATGTCTTTTTGTGGTCATTCACTTTCTTAGTGTAGACTCTACTGGAAAATAGAAAAAAATCCAAGTGTGGTTCAATTGGAAAAAAAATGTAATTCTGCCATTGTTTTTATTTTTTTTTTTTATGGCGTTCCTTGTGTCGTAAAAATGACTTGGCAAAATTATTCCTCAGATCATTTTGATTATGGCGATACCATACTTGTATAAAAAAATTGTATTGTAGTGGTGGAAAAAAAATTCTGAAAATTAGATGTGAAGGCAAATTAAAGGGTTATTTTCAAAATAGCATGTTGTACCTCATCCTATTTTGTCAATAATATTTTAATGCCTTCCTGACCTATGACTTAATGGTATGTCATATGCCCGAACCCTTCTTTCATGCAGGCTCAGGAGCTGTTTTATTCAGCCATCAACTGGCTCTAAGGCCATGTTCACACGTTCAGTATTTGGTGAGTTTTTTACCTCAGTATTTGTAAGCCAAAACCAGGAGTGGGTGATAAATACAGAAGTGGTGACGTGTTTCTATTATACTTTTCCTCTGCTGATGTTGGCTTACACATCGTGAAATAAAAAAACTCACCAAATACTCAATGTGTGCACGTGGCCTAGCAGCTATAAGTGCAGCCGAGCTCCACCTGCAGTTGTTAACCTGTGTGATTGTCACGGATTGACAGCAGCATTTACAGAACGCCTCCATGAAGTGTGCTTTTCCAACCTCCCATCGCTTCCCACTAAAATACGATCACGGGGCGCTGATAAGTTGCCATGACAGCTGGGAGTCTGCTGAAGATTGCCCTGTTTGTTTTGATGATACTAATATGAAAGCCAGTCTATGATTTTTGCTATATACAGCAATACAGTCATATTGCTGTATATAGTATAAGGGATTGACCTATGGTAAGTTCTTGTAGTATAAAATGGATCAATAATGAAAAAAGAAGCAATTGCAAAGGGAGCTGCCAGCAGTGAATCTTGATGATTTGCATGTCCAAGTACATTCAGCATGGCAGAACATGTCTTTTGATCCTGTGATTTCTATATAGAATATACAATGGATATAAAGTCGACACACCCCTGTTAAAATGCCAGATTTTTGTCATGTGAAAAAATCATATAAACAATAATAATTTCAGAACTTTTTCCACCTTTAATGTCACATATAATATGTGCAATTCAATTGTAAATTAACTGAAATCCTTTTGGGTGGAAAAAGAAAATGAAAGAACTAAAATAATGTGGTTGCATAAATATGCAAACCCTTAAACTAATACTTTGTTGAAGTACCCTTTGAGTTTATGACAGCATTCAGTCTTTTTGGGTAGGAATCTATCTGCATGGCACATCTAGAATTGGCAATCTTTGCCCACTCTTCCTTGCAGTATTACTCCAAATCTGTCAGATTGCCAGGGCATCTGATGACAGCGCTCTTTAGATTTTCAATTGGATTCTGATCTGTGCCATTTCAAAACTTACATCTTCCCCAGGTGAAGCCATTTTTTGTTGATTTGGAGGTGTTCTTAGGGTCAATGTCTTACTGAAAGGTAAAATTCATCTTCAGCTTTTTAGCAGAGGCTTGAAAATTTTATTGCAAAATTAACTGATATTTGGAACTGTTCATGATTCCTTCCACCTTGACTAAAGCCCTAGTTAAAGCAGCTGAAAAACAGTCCCAAAGCATAATGCTGCCTCCTCCATGCTTCACTGTGAGTATAGTGTTCTTTTAATGATGCACAGTGTTGGCTTTCCGCCAAATATACCTTTTGGAATTATGGACCATAACACATTTTACCACATGCTTTTGGCCAACTTGCTGTAGGTTTTGGCAAAACATACCCGGGCTTGGGTGTTTTTTATTGTAACATATATTTTCATTTTTCTATTATCAACAATAAGGTCTCTTTTATGTGTTGTAAGCTGTTTGCGAATCATGACTTTTGCTGTAAAATGTGACTAAGAAAATGTCAGGACAATCCCACTAGAACAGCTAGACTTTATATGGAGTTAATCAGAATCACTTCAAATGATGACAGCAGTGTACTGACTACTATTTAACATGAGTTTAAATGTGCTTGGCTAATTTTGAACACAACCACATCCCCAGTTATAAAAGGGTGTTCATACTTATGCAACCACATTATTTTAACACCTCTATTTTTGAAAGAAATATTAATTTGCAGAATTTTTTCATACACACACATACAGTGCTCAGCAGAAATGAGAACATCCTAACAGATTTTCCAGAAAATCTTTTAGTTTCCCTTCAAAATTAACATTTTTTATGGCATATCATACTACATTGATTGCAAACAAGATTTCTAATTTCGTACATCCAAAGAAGGAACTTTCCTAACAAATTTCCAACGGTTAAGAGATGATCTTAGTGCAATAAACTGGGACGATATCCTGAGACATAAAGCTACACAAAGCAAATGGGAGACATTTATTAACATCCTGAATAGGACCTGTGCACAATATATACCCTTTGGGAATAAACATGCTAGAAATAGGAGGAAACCACTATGGCTAAATAGAGCTGTAAGGGGCGCAATAAGTGACAAAAAGAAAGCATTTAGAGAACTAAAGCAAGTAGGTGGTGGTGAGGCATTAAATAAATATAGAAAATTAAATAAATTATGTAAAAAGCAAATCAAGGCAGCAAAGATTGAGGCAGAGAGAATCATTGCCAGAGAAAGTAGAAATAACCCCAAAATATTCTTTAACTACATAAATAGTAAAAAACTAAAAAATGATAGTGTTGGCCCCCTTAAAAATAGTCTGGGTGAAATGGTGGATGAGGATGAGGAAAAAGCCAATATGCTAAATGATTTTTTTTCAACCGTATTTACACAAGAAAATCGCATGACAGAAAACTTGATTAGTGATAACAAAAATTCTCCATTAAATGTCACTTGCTTAACCCAGCAGGAAGTACGGCGGCGTCTAAAAATCACTAAAGTTGACAAATCCCCGGGCCCGGATGGGATGCGAGTACTGCAGGAATTAAGTAATGTCATAGATAGACCATTATTTTTAATCTTTAAAGATTCCATAATAACAGGGTCTGTACCACAGGACTGGCGTATAGCAAATGTGGTGCCAATATTCAAAAAGGGGACAAAAACTGAACTTGGAAATTATAGGCCGGTAAGCTTAACCTTTACTGTGGGTAAAATCCTGGAGGGTTTCCTAAGAGATGCTATGATAGAGTATCTGAAGAAGAACAACCTCATGACCCAATATCAACATGGGTTTACGAGGGACCGTTCCTGTCAAACATTTATGAGGAGGCAAGTTCTGGACTGAACCAAGGAAATGCAGTGGATGTTGTGTATATGGACTTTTCAAAAGCTTTTGATACGGTTCCACACAAAAGGTTGATACATAAAATGAGAACAATGGGGATAGGGGAAAATATATGTGTGTGGGTTAAGAATTGGCTCAGTGATAGGAAACAAAGGGTGGTTATTAATGGAAAACACTCAGACTGGGTCTCAGTTAACAGTGGGGTACCACAGGGGTCAGTATTGGGCCCCCTTCTTTTTAACATATTATTAATATTTATTAATGACCTTGTAGGGGGCATACAGAGCAATATTTCAATATTTGCAGATGACACTAAACTCTGCAGGGTAATCAATACAGAGGAGGACAATTTTATATTACAGGAGGATCTATGTAAACTAGAAGCTTGGGCTGATAAATGGCAAATGAGCTTTAATGGGGATAAATATAAGGTAATGCACTTGGGCAGAGGAAATAAAATGTATAATTATATGCTTAATTGTAAAACACTGGGCAAAACTGTAACTGAAAAAGACCTGGGTGTATTGGTGGACGACAAGCTCACGTTTAGTGGCCAGTGTCAGGCTGCTGCTGCAAAGGCAAATAAAATAATGGGATGCATTAAAAGAGGCATAGATGCTCATGAGGAGAACATAATTTTACCTCTATACAAGTCATTAGTGCGACCACACTTAGAATACTGTGTACAGTTCTGGTCTCCGGTGTATAAGAAAGACATAGCTGAACTAGAGCGGGTGCAGAGAAGAGCGACCAAGGTTATTAGAGGACTGGGGGGTCTGCAATACCAAGACAGGTTATTACACTTGGGGTTATTTAGTGTGGAAAAAAGAAGGCTTAGGGGTGATCTTATTACTATGTACAAGTATATGAGGGGACAGTACAAAGACCTTTCTACTTTCTACTGATCTTTTTACTCTGAGGCCTGAGACGGGGACAAGGGGGCATCTTCTACGTCTGGAGGAAAGAAGGTTTACTCATAATCACAGACGGGGATTCTTTACTGTAAGAGCAGTGAGACTATGGAACTCTCTGCCGCATGATGTTGTAATGAGTGATTCACTGTTAAATTTAAGAAGGGCATGGATGCCTTTCTTGAAAAGTATAATATTACAGGTTATAAATACTAGATTCCTTGATAGGGCGTTGATCCAGGGAACTAGTCTGATTGTCGTATGGAGTCGGGAAGGAATTTTTTTCCCCAATGTGGAGCTTAGTGTTTGCCACATGGGTTTTTTTTTGCCTTCCTCTGGATCAACATGTTAGGCTATGGGTTGAACTAGATGGTCTTCCTTCAACCTTAAAAACTATGTTACTAAATGAATTCAAGACCATGTCGCAAAAAATGAATACACCCCCAATGAAAGTCTTGTGAGCAAAGCTAAGGTTTAGTCTACAAAATTCTAATCAACAAGAATTCGCACAGGTAAAACAAATTTTTTTATTAAACAGGTGTCCAGCAGACAGTTGGCTATAAAAGGGCATTACTTAACCAAGAAAACCCCTTCCCAGTTCATGCTTTCTGCAATGGCACCACATGGAAGAGAAATGTCACAAGACTTGAGAAAGAAAATACTTTCTTTAAAAAAGAATAGTGGCCAAGTATGTCACTTTATCTGAATGATAAGACAAAAAACTTGGCACTCAAGATGTCTCAATAAATTTTGAGAATTTAATAGTAGAAAAAGTAGTACAAAACAAATGTTTTGATCATGTAAGACCTTCCTTAGTGCATAGAAATTTCGGTAGTGGACATGAATGAGAGGTGCAGTGTCACGCTTCTATATAAACCACTGTGATGGTGGTGGGAACACGGTGGTGGTACCTGGTAGCCACGGTAAGGCGTATCTCATTACCAGGTACCTACCAATGTATATCCTCTCTTAGAGACTAAAGTCTGCATATGTATGGAAAGGTACACTACCAAGTACGCATGAATTGGCCAATTTATGCGCTAAGATTTCTCAATTTCTGTTTTCTTGAGCAGTGATGCCATTGGTCGACGGCCGCGACCAATTAGCGAACCGTGTTAGTGAGGACCAGAGAGCGTGTTTAAATTTGGCACCAAAATCGCTGATTGGTCGCGACCAATCAGTAGAGTGGTGTTTAAATTTGGCGCCAATATCGCTGATTGGTCGCGGCCGACGGCGGCGGCCAATCAGCGAATCGTATTAGTGAGGACCATGGAGCGGCGCTGCCTGTGCGGGTACTTCCGCTGTGAGCAGCCGGGAGATGACCGGCTGCTCGCAGCAGGAGTGTCCCGACCGGCGGCGCCGCTCCCCGGTCCTCCCTTCACACTTGCCGTCGGGATATCAGCGGCCCTAGCCGCTGATCTCCCGACGGTAGCTGCATGGAGGTCAGTGGCGCCGGTCATCTCCCGGCTGCATCGCCGCTGACCTCCGTGCAGCAGATGAGCCACTAGCGGCCGCCATCTTTTTCTGAAATCCCGCGTCACTGATTGGCCGCGGCCGGACCAATCAGCAACGCGGGATTTCCTGGACAGAAGGACAGACAGACGGGATAAGACGATTATATATATTAGATGTATGTACAGTACAGACCAAAAGTTTGGACACACCTTCTCATTTAAAGATTTTTCTGTATTTTCATGACTATGAAAATTGTACATTCACACTGAAGGCATCAGAACTATGAATTAACACATGTGGAATTATATACTTAACAAAAAAGTGTGAAACAACTGAAAATATGTCTTTGTGCGATGCAGAAAAGGTGAACAGATGAACTCTACATGCCTGGTTCCCACCGTGAAGCATGGAGGAAGAGGTGTGATGGTGTGGGGGTGCTTTGCTGGTGACACTGTTGGGGATTTATTCAAAATTGAAGGCATACTGAACCAGCATGGCTACCACAGCATCTTGCAGCGGCATGCTATTCCTTCCGGTTTGCATTTAGTTGGACCATCATTTATTTTTCAACAGGACAATGACCCCAAACACACCTCCAGGCTGTGTAAAGGCTATTTGACCAAGAACGAGAGTGATATGGTGCTACACCAGATGACCTGGCCTCCACAGTCACCAGACCTGAACCCAATCGAGATGGTTTGGGGTGAGCTGGACCACAGAGTGAAGGCAAAAGGGCCAACAAGTGCTAAGCATCTCTGGGAACTCCTTCAAGATTGTTGGAAGACCTTTTCCGGTGACTACCTCTTGAAGCTCATCAAGAGAATGCCAAGAGTGTGCAAAGCAGTCATCAAAGCAAAAGGTGGCTACTTTGAAGAACCTAGAATATAAGACATATTTTCAGTTGTTTCACACTTTTTTGTTAAGTATATAATTCCACATGTGTTAATTCATAGTTTTGATGACTTCAGTGTGAATGTACAATTTTAATAGTCATGAAAATACAGAAAAATCTTTAAATGAGAAGGTGTGTCCAAACTTTTGGTCTGTACTGTATATCTAATAAATGTTATATTTTAGCTATCTTGCTTAATAATTTGAATAATCTGGTGGTTACCCCGATAGCTTGTTATATTATCGGGTAGCACCCCAAAGGATTCAAGGGACAACTGGAGATCCTCCACGGGGTTGGAGGGGTGCAGAGACTCGGGGGTAACCACCGCCTTGGCGTACATTTTGCCAAGCTTACTGGATGAAGTGGGCGAAGTGTCAGGAACAGGGTGTAGGAAAGTCTCTCTCCATTTTTTAACATCAGGTAGCACCCAAGAGGATTCAAGAGGCAACTGGGGGTCCTCCGCCTGGTAGGAGGGGTGCAGAGACTTGGGGGTAGCCACCCCCTTGATGGACTTATTGCCAGACTTGTTAGAGATGGAAGATAGTTGCTTCAGGACCATCTTCAGTCTGGTCTCTGAGATGACACGTCTATGAGGCGGGGCGATACCTGAAGCCAGATCATTGGTACAATCGCCGAGACAGTGTGGGGACATCGCTTCCGCTTCTCTTCCTTCGGAGACTTCAGCGCACATCGAGTCAGCGACTAGCAGATTTGGTGAAGAAGAACAAGACATTACTCACTGTCCTGAAGGTATGGGGACTTGACACTCCTTGTACCTCAGCAGTCTCCCAGGAAACACCATGCAGGATCTCCAGACCTGAGCAGGCACTAGAGCTCTCGGCTCTGGACGACCTGTGGGTAAACCAGACAGCACCTGGAATGTGATCTTCTTCATCTATAATGCTCCAATCTGGAGCTTAATGTGTACAGACATATTTTGACTGTTTCTGAGTAGGGCTCGTCCTACCCCTGACAATGCCCAAACCGGATTCTGGAGTTGTCGGACGGGGATCAGACACCGTCTCTTCATGGCTTTCAGCCCGAAACTTCCGGTTAATCCGAGGACTTCACTTGCCACGGAGACAGTCACAGTCATCTGTGGAGAGGAAGCACTAACGCCAAGGGCAGCCTCTCCTACTGGCCCGAGGCTTTGGGACTCCCCAAACTTCACAGAACAAAGACCTTTAGGGTGTTCCATACATCTGCAGCGATACCGCAATCCAATTTCATGACTGAGTTACGGCTTCTGCTTTGCCTGATGAATATGGTCAACCTTCATGGGTTCTGCGTGGGAAACTGCCTCTACAGGCTGGGAAACAGGGGGTCTTTGGGAGGACAGTATCTGAAGTGACGGCTTTCCTCTACGTCTTGCTCGTCTGGACTGCCTCTTAGATTTGGGAAGGGAAGTATTCTGCTTTGTCTACTGAACATTGTTATCCTCTGTGGATTTTGCGTGGGTAGCTGCCTTTTAAGGCTGGGGAACAGGTGGGCTTACTTCACGCGTCACCCATCTAGACTGCTCCAGGATATTGGAAGAGGAAGTATTCGCAGAAGGGTCAGGGTCATCAAAGACCATAAGAAAGGCTACCAGGAAGGCCTGTAGGTAAGAGATGATAGAATTCCTTGCTTCCCATAGGAGGGTGATCCAATTCAAGGCACCACCCGCTAGGTAGGACATCAGAAATGCTACTTTAACCCGATCGGTGGGGAAATAGTGAGCATAGAATTTGAAATGCAGCATGCATTGCTCCACAGACGCACGGCTTTGTTTTGGATCCCCATAGTACCGTGGTGGATCCGCAGGAACGAGTGCTGATAGCTCCATTTGGGCTGGTGTGTAAATCGCCTGGACCTCAGCTTGGGAAAAAATTTTTTCTTGGTGCATGTATTCGCCAGACAAGGATTCAAATGTCTCCGAGAGTGAGGGGCCATGGGATTCAACGGGGACCATGGCCTGAGCAAACTGTTATGCTCACGCCCGGACTGTTTGGCATAAGCGTGGTTAGTGGTCCCACTGGGCCACGAACCGAGGAGTGCCTGGAGGGGCGTGACTAAGGACCTCGCCAGATCCGACCATGGATGCACGGTGGCTTAACCGACTCCGTGGTCCGAGGAGGGACGTGGGAGGTAGCCCAGGTGCTACTCCAGGTCAGACCCTGGTCACACAGCTGTTGACCCACACGGGGGAATGCAGGAACGGGCAGGTTTGGCTGGTATACAGACAGGCGGGTACTGGCAGGTAGGTAAACAGGCTGGATAGGGATCAGTACAGACTGGGATACAGTAACAGAGCCGCAGGTGCGGAGGGGAAGCGGAGCAGGGCAGAGCAGGGCAGAGCCGCAGGTGTGGAGGGGAAGCGGAGCAGGGCAGAGCAGGGCAGAGCCGCAGTCACGGAGGGGAAGCGGAGCAGGGCAGAGCAGGGTAGAGCCACAGGTGCAGAGGGGAAACAGTGCAGGGCAGAGCAGCACAGAGCCGCAGGCGCAGAGGGGAAGCGGTGCAGGGCAGAGAATGGCAGCGCCAAAGGTGCGCAGGGGAAGCGGAGCAGGGCCGAGCAATGCAGAGGGGAAGTGGAGCAGGGCAGAGCAGAGCCGCAGGTGCAGAGGGGAAGCGGAGCAGGGCAGAGCAGAGCAGAGCCGCAGGTGCGGAGGGGAAGTGGAGCAGGTCACAGCAGAGCCGCAGGTGCAGAGGGGAAGCAGAGCAGGGCAGAGCAGAGCCACAGGTGCGGAGGGGAAGCAGAGCAGGGCAGAGCAGAGCCACAGGTGCGGAGGGGAAGTGGAGCAGGGCAGAGCAGAGCCGCAGGTGTGGAGGGGAAGCAGAGCAGGGCAGAGCAGAGCCAAGCCGCAGGTTCGGACAGGAAAGAGCAGAGCCACAGGTGCGGACGGGAAGCGGAGCAGAGCAATGCCGCAGGAGCGGACAGACAGGACAGGGTTTTGTTCACATGGAACAGACTGGGACAGGGAAGCGCAGGAAGATAGCTAGAACACAGGAAGTAGATATTGAGGTAGGGAAATGGGACAAGCAGAACCAGATACACACAAGGTACTTGCTATGAAGTAGCGAGTGGACACAAAACTCACAAACAGAAGTTCAGAGACAACTAGCATGAGTTAGGTACTGGTTCAGACACTGCAGGAAAAGGGAAGGATCGGACATAGAGACTAACAGGTAACGGGCTAGGACACAGTTCAGACAAGAACTGACACAGGAAAGAGATACCGGAACGAGCCTGGGCATTCAGCCCCCAGGGTGGCGGAAACAGACTAGAAGTCACAGATATAGGTAACGGGCCTGGGTACTCAGCCCCCAGGGTGGCAGAAACAGGCAAGATTCAGGACAGGACCTGGCAACTCACAGTTGCACAGAACACACTGTAAGAAAGAGTTGCTCGGGCACCTCCCAATGGGTGGATGAGGTTTAAGTATCCAGTGACTCACAGCAATAGGCTGGGGATGCATTAGGACTGCACACACTGTAACTTTAAGAATCAGGAAGTTCCAGCGCCGCCGCCCTAAGCCAGCGGACAAGACACATGCACACAGCATGTAGAGGAGCATAATGCACAGCCTGGACTGGTAGGTAAATTGCGGTCTTGCATGGTGGGAGATGGTAAGCCATGCCAGCACACCTCCAGTGTTGTTACATATATGTGTATATATATTTATATATATATATATATATATATATATATATATATATATAATATATATATACACTGCTCAAAAAAATAAAAGGAACACTCAAATAACACCTCCTAGATCTGAATGAATGAATGAAATATTCTCATTGAATACTTTGTTCTGTACAAAGCTGAATGTACTGACAACAAAATCACACAAAAATCATCAATGGAAATCAAATTTATTAACCAATGGAGGCCTGGGTTTGGAGTCACCCCCAAAATTAAAGTGGAAAAACACACTACAGGCTGATCCAACTTTGATGTAATGTCCTTAAAGCAAGTCAAAATGAGGCTCAGTATTGTGTGCCTGTATGACCTCCCTACAATGCCTGGGCATGCTCCTGATGAGGTTGCCAGGGCCAACCGCACCAGCATATGGTCTCACAAGGGGTCTGAGGATCTCATCTCGGTACCTAATGGCAGTCAGGCTACCGCTGGCGAGCACATGGAGGTATATGGGGTCCTCCAGAGAAATGTCACTCCACACCATTACTGACCCACTGCCAAACCGGTCATGCTGAAGGATGTTGCAGGCTGCAGATCGCTCTCCACGGCATCTCCAGACTCTGTCACGTCTGTCACATGTGCTCAGTGTGAACCTGTTTTCATCTGTGAAGAGCACAGGGCGCCAGTGGCGACTTTGCCAATCCTGGTGTTCTTTAGCAAATGCCAAGCGTCCTGCACGGTGTTGGGCTGTGAGCACAACACCCATCTGTGGACGTTGGACCCTCATACCACCCTCATGGAGTCGGTTTCTAACCGTTTGTGCAGACACATGCACATTTGTGGCCTGCTGGAGGTCATTTTGCAGGGCTCTGGCAGTGCTCCTCCTGTTCCTCCTTGCACAAAGGCGGAGGTAGCAGTCCTGCTGCTGGGTTTTTGCCCTCCTATGGCTCCCTCCACATCTCCTGGTGTACTGGCCTGTCTCCTGGTAGCGCCTCCAGCCTCTGGACACTACGCTGACAGACACAGCAAACCTTCTTGCCACAGCTCGCATTGATGTGCCATCCTGGATGAGCTGCACTACCTGAGCAACTTCTGTGGGTTGTAGAGTCCGTCTCATGTTACCATGAGTGTGAAAGCACAACCAACATTCAAAAGTGACCAAAACATCAGCCAGAAAGCATTGGTACTGAGATGTGGTCTGTGGTCTCCACCTGCAGAACCACTCCTTTATTGAGGGTGTCTTGATAATTGCCAATAATTTCCATCTATTGTCTATTCCATTAGCACAGCAGCATGTGAAATTGATTGTCAATCAGTGTTGCTTCCTAAGTGGACAGTTTGATTTCGCAGAAGTTTGATTTACTTGGAGTTATATTTTTTTGTTGCTTAAGTGTTCCCTTTATCTTTTTGAGCAGTGCATATGTGTGTGTGTGTGTGTATATATATATATATATGTATATATATATATCTTTTTATATATATATATATATATATATATACACACACACATATAGTTATATGCATGCATATAGTGGGTACGGAAAGTATTCAGACCCCTTTAAATTTTTCACTTTTTGTTTCATTGCAGCCTTTTGGTAAATTCTAAAAAGTTAATTTTTTTTCTCATTAAAGTACACTCTGCACCCCATCTTGACTGAAAAAAATCTGAAATGTAGAAATTTTTGCAAATTTATTAAAAAAGAAAAACTGAAATATCACATTGTCATAAGTATTCAGACCCTTTGCTCAGACACTCATATTTAAGTCACATGCTGTCCATTTCCTTGTAATCCTCCTTGAAATGGTTCTACTCCTTCATTGGAGTCCAGCTGTATTTAATTAAACTGATAGGACTTGATTTGGAAAGGCACACACCTGTCTATATAAGACCTCACAGCTCACAGTGCATGTCAGACCAAATGAGAATCATGAGCTCAAAGGAACTGCCCAAGGAGCTCAGAGACAGAATTGTGGCAAGGCACAGATCTGGCCAAGGTTATAAAAGAATTTCTGCATTACTCAAGGTTCTTAAGAGCACAGTGGCCTCCATAATTCTTAGATGGAAGAAGTTTGAGACCACCAGAAGTCTTCCTAGACCTGGCCGTCCTGCCAAACTGAGCAATCGTGGGAGAAGAGCCTTGGTGAGAGAGGTGAAGAAGAACCCCAAGATCACTGTGGCTGAGCTCCAGAGATGCAGTAGGGAGATGGGAGAAAGTTCCACAAAGTCAACTATCACTGCAGCCCTCCACCAGTTGGGCTTTATGGCAGAGTGACCCGACGGAAGCCTCTTCTCAGTGTAAGACATATGAAAGCCCGCATGGAGTTTGCTCAAAAACACATAAAGGACTCCCAGACTATGAGAAATAAGAGTCTCTGTTCTGATGAGCCGCAGATAGAACTTTTTGGTGATAATTCTAAGCGGTATGTGTGGAGAAAACCAGGCTCATCACCTGCCCAATACAATCCCAACAGTGAAACATGGTGGTGGCAGCATTATGCTATAGGAGTGTTTTTCAGCTGCAGGGACAGGACTACTGGTTGCAATTGAACGAAACATGAATGCGGCCAAGTACAGAGATATTCTGGATGAAAACCTCTTCCAGAGTGCTCTGGACCTCAGACTTGGCCGAAGGTTCACCTTCCAACAAGACAATGACCCTAAGCACACAGCTAAAATAACAAAGGAGTGGCTTCAGAACAACTCTGTGACCATTCTTGACTGGCCCAGCCAGAGCCCTGACCTAAACCCAATTGAGCATCTCTGGAGAGACCTGAAAATGGCTGCACACCAACGTTCACCATCCAACCTGGCAGAACTGGAGAGGATCTGCAAAGAATGGCAGAGGATCCCCAAATCCAGGTGTGAAAACTTGTTGCATCATTCCCAAGAAGATTCATGGTCGTACTAGCTCAAAAGGGTGCCTCTACTCAATACTGAGCAAAGGGTCTGAATACTTATGACCATGTGATATTTCAGTTTTTATTTTTTAATAAATTTGCAAAAATTTCTACACTTCAGATTTTTTTCAGTCAAGATGCGGTGCAGAGTGTAATTTAATGAGAAAAAAAATGAACTTTTTAGAATTTACCAAATGGCAGCAATGAAACAAAGAGTGAAAAATTTAAAGGGGTCTGAATACTTTCCGTACCCACTCTATACCGACATATACATAAACATAAGGTAAAGTAATATATACTATAGCTTAAATTTAGGCAGAATAAAACATTGAATAAAAGTAAATGTGTAATAAATAAATACCCCTGTCTGCATGAACCCAACAAGCATAAAAGTAAGATTGAAAATATACTTCCAACAGTACACCTGATCCCCAGGAAGGACAAAAGTAAAAAAAAACACAAATGGGATTGCTGAGTAGTAGGAGTACATAGACTATCAATTCATTTGATTCGTTGATATTATCACCCGTCCTATCAGTTCAGGATGATGGAATCTCTATTGAGCTGCTGAAAGATGACAATGAAATCATATCTACTACAGATAGAAGAACCTTCTCTGGACTGTGGCTGTAGAAACTGAGCTGTTTCCAGTAGAGGTGGGTGGAGAAGGTAATTATTCTTGCTCATTATCTACAGTTAATGATTGATGTATGTATGATGAGGTTAAGTGAGCAAAGGATACAAAGGTCTTGATATTATTACTTATCCTGGCACCAGAAGAGGATCAGCTGTCTCAGAGTTACAGGTTTGAGAACTTTCTTTGTAAATTTGGCTTATTTAGGTTTGGGATCACAAATGCAGATTTAGTGATTTTTTTCAGCTTAACAAAGTGGTTAGAAAACAGAAGTATTATGCCGAATTTCCTGGTCCATTTATGGACTGTGATTTCGAGACCAGCTTCTGGTCTCCTGATCCGAACACAATAGCCTCATATATGCCTATGAGACCATTGAGATCCGGTCAGGAGGCCCACGGCTGGTCTGGGAAGTCATGGTCCATCCGTTGGCTACCAAACTCTGACTTCTGAACCTAGCCTAGTCTTTCCTTTATGTTGTTTCCTCCTTTGGAATCAACTTTTGGCTTTGACTGTGAAAAAAACTGCCAGAAAAACGTGAAGTGTGATTTCAACGTAAAAGAGGTTCCTACGTGTAGCATTTATCCCATATACATAATATAAGGTGAGGTTTAAGAGCTAGATGATAAGGTCTTAAATATTTTTGGTGGGAACACTGCTGGTTAGATATAGAAATGTTCCTTTCTGAAATGCTGTTTGTTAAATATTTTCTAACAAAAGTTGTGGTCTTCTTTAGTATTTTACCTCCTTAGATCACAGTTATTTGTATTTTTTTTTCGTGGTGTCTGTAACCTTCATGCAAATTTAGCATATTCAAATTCTTATTTAACCCTTTGCCAAAAAAACCCTGCTATTGAAATATTGTACTTTTATTCATATTCATTTTAACTAATCCTACATGAGTACCAATAGCTAAATTATGGTTGGATTCAAACACACACACATTTTTAAGTGTTTTTAAGCACTTGTGGGAAAAAAATGCCAGAAATTTCAAGTGTTTTTTTTTAAAGCAATTTACCTTTTTTTGTTACATTTGTAAAAAATGTTTATTCCTAAAAAGAAGCTTATGGGAATAAAATGGCACCCAATCCCAGAGCATGGAGCCCTAGAAACGACACATACAAAAATGCTATGTATATAAACACTTTAATAATTTTCTATGTACTTTGTCCTGAAAAAAAATGCTGCAAAATGCATGGTATTATGCCGACCTACCAACAATTAGGTCTCATTGAAAATTCTGTGATTTTTCACATATGCTTATGTTTTTCATTTGTTTTTCCTCAGTGTTTTGGTCTGTGTCCGTTTTTACTATCAGTGTTTCATCAGTGATTTTCATGGATGGATAAATAAATATATTATAAAGTTTCTTCTGTACATGACAATGTTAATCACAGGCAGCACACGGACTGTACCCTGATGACATGAAAGTCCGGGATTTTCATGGACCCATAGGCTTGTGACTCCAATCAAAAACTTAGATGTAATAGCACCATAAACCTTAATGGATACATGTTTTATCCCAGAAAATCGTGGATAGAACACGTGCGTGATTCACGGATGTTTCAATGAGGCCTTACCATTATAGTTAAGATTACTCATGTGACAGAATGACGCTTTAAGATATACAGCAGTAATTATGAGTCATGGTTGATAGCCTATTTTCTGTTATATTCTGCAATTATATGTACACAGCTAGGGTAACTCCATTTATAATAAAAAGCATAGGCATGTGGACTGGGTATTTCTAATGTGCCCTGGCACACTATGTTTAATGATGCCCAGCTTTTCCATAAACAGGATTCCTAACTTATCCAAGACCATGATACTGAAGGCCTATCCTTAGGATAAGCCATATATATCAGGGAAGTGGGGTGCCCTCTGTATATATGTATAATTTGTTCACCTATGCCTCTCCTGCACACAATCCTTAATCCACAACATAAGGTGCAACCCATAAGAGCCAGATCCAGCACATAGTAAATTTCATGTCTTTTATTAAATATCCATTAAACATATGCTACAAAATGTTTCATTCCATGTACATTCTATCCGGTAGAGCCATAAGAAGCGTTGCCAATTGATGTATTTCGAACTGAAATGGTTCTTACTCATGCTCCAATATGACAAAAATCTAAGTGAAACTTAAATCCCCTTGTAAAAACATGCGGCATGTCACATGATCAATTATCGACTAGTCAGTATGGCCTGTGAAAACAGATAGAAAATATTCCTCCTAATAATGTAGAATCCAGTTGGAATGATGATTTAAACACGTGGGTAAGAGGAGTCTAACATTAAAGGTTTTGTCTGGTCCAAATCGATAAGTCTGCAGTTACTCTGTGTGACTGCAGACTTATGAGCCTCTCCGCGAACACACTGTGCACTGCTGGGATTTGCCTGTTTCTGAGATGGGTATGTATGTGTTATGCGACGCGCCCCCTGGGGCCGTGGGGTACTCGGTAGCCGGGCCGGTCGGTTCTTTTTGGGGTAGTCACGGCGGCAGTGACCCGGTCCGTGGCCCAGGGCGGTCAATAAAATAAAGAAAGGAGAGGGAATAAAGTTCTTGGGGATAAAGTTTTGTGACGCCACCCGTGGTATCCGGCTATAGATGGCCGCTGCTGCTGTTCAGATCCACTGGAGCTGTTGGTGACGCAGCAGAGATGGTTTAGCTCTCCACGGGTAGAGCTAGACCCCAGGGCAGTTAAATAGGAGATTTTGGATGTTGGTGGTGTAGTGCAAGGCAGGTGACGCAGCAATTAAACCTAGGACACAGCGGGGTGCAGTCTTCAAGTGTTTACTCACAGTTCTTATGATGTTCCAGGTTACAACTGCCAGCAGGTTATAACAGCCCACCGAGTCCTGTGTCCTCCGGGGAAGTGATCCAGCCAGCTCTCAGATAACTTGGTTGCACTTGAACGGGACCCCTTTCTTGTGTACCTTTCCCGGGTCGTCTCTCTTTGTGCTGGCTCTCGCCCTCCTGCCCTGCGCCTCACACACAGTGTCCCGAGCCAGTGGCGGCGGGCCTTGTTGGGCGACGTCCTTTCTATCCCCTTTGTCCTATATGGCCACCTTTTCAGCGAATGTGTGTGGTTGTTGGCTACGGCACTTGAAGACACCGCAACCTCCGGTCTGCTAGCTGAGTCTTGCAGTTCTCCACTAGTCTGGGGCCGGTCCCCTACTGCGACCTGATCCCTTCATGGTCAGCGTGAACTCAGGCGCATGGGTGGACTCCGCACTTCCCGTGCCCCTAGGATCCTTTCTCTCACTGGAGCCCTTCTCACCGCTCTGGTCTTCTCTCTTCACTCACTGTGACAGACTCCTGTCACCAACTGTTCTGACTGACTAGCTCTCTAACTCCTCCACGGTCCTCTCTCACTGGGTCTGGACCCAGGACTGGAACTGAACGCCTCTAGATCTTTCTACCCTTCCTTTTATACTCTCTCTCATGTGACCCACGTCACTCTATGTGGTCCCCTCTACCTTCAATCCTTCCTTCAGTGCTCCCCTAAACTACTTCCTCTACACATCTCCTCTACCTAGTTCCACCTTCCAGACAGGGACCGGGTCTGTGCTCTCCCTTAGGAGCAATCTTGCCCTTCCTTGAAGGAGTGGTGTAGTGTTGGACGTGAGTGTGTGGGTCCCAGGTAGTGCTCCCTCCTTAGCTGAGAGTGGCGTACCACACCTCTGGCTGAGATGCAGTACCTCTGAGGCAACTGGACCCGCAGGGGCGCCACATTTACCAATTCCTGGCCAGAACTCGTCTAGTGGGCGCGGCCTTGCTCCATGCAAGTGTATAGAGTGAGGACAGCGCCCTCTAGTCGGCCACGACCACTGGACGGCTGTGTCGCTAGTCGGGGTGCGGCCTCACTCTATACAAGTGTATGGAACAAGGCCGCACCCACTGGACAGAATCCAGTCTCCAGACTCATACATAGTCTCCAGTCCCGGCTCAGAAACTGGCAAATCCCCACAGTCACAGTGTGTGCGCTGGGGGGATAAATAAGTCTGCAGTCACAAAAAGTGACTGCAGACTTATCGATTTGGACCAGACAACCCCTTTCAAATCCAATTAGATTCCCTATTTAAAATAACCTGACTCCAGTTCCCCCATCTTGGTAGTAGGTTAACACTTTCTAATCCAAAATATTCAAATCAGTAAGATTACCTTCATATACAGTACAGACCAAAAGTTTGGACACACCTTCTCATTTAAAGATTTTTCTGTATTTTCATGACTATGAAAATTGTACATTCACACTGAAGGCATCAAAACTATGAATTAACACATGTGGAATTATATATTTAACAAAAAAGTGTGAAACAACTGAAAATATGTCTTATATTCTAGGTTCTTCAAAGTAGCCACCTTTTGCTTTGATGACTGCTTTGCACACTCTTGGCATTCTCTTGATGAGCTTCAAGAGGTAGTCACCGGAAATGGTCTTCCAACAATCTTGAAGGAGTTCCCAGAGAAGCTTAGCACTTGTTGGCCCTTTTGCCTTCACTCTGCGGTCCAGTTCACCCCAAACCATCTCGATTGGGTTCAGGTCTGGTGACTGTGGAGTCCAGGTCATCTGGCGTAGCACCCCATCATTCTCCTTCTTGGTCAAATAGCCCTTACACAGCCTGGAGGTGTGTTTGGGGTCATTGTCCTGTTGAAAAATAAATGATGGCCCAACTAAACGCAAACCGGATGGAATAGCATGCCGCTGCAAGATGCTGTGGTAGCCATGTTGGTTCAGTATGCCTTCAATTTTGAATAAATCCCCAACAGTGTCACCAGCAAAGCACCCCCACACCATCACACCTCCTCCATGCTTCACGGTGGGAACCAGGCATGTAGAGTCCATCCGTTCACCTTTTCTGCGTCACACAATGACACGGTGGTTGGAACCAAAGATCTCAAATTTGGACTCATCAGACCAAAGCACAGATTTCCACTGGTCTAATGTCCATTCCTTGTGTTCTTTAGCCCAAACAAGTCTCTTCTGCTTGTTGCCTGTCCTTAGCAGTGGTTTCCTAGCAGCTATTTTACCATGGAGGCCAGCTGCACAAAGTCTCCTCTTAACAGTTGTTGTAGAGATGTGTCTGCTGCTAGAACTCTGTGTGGCATTGGCCTGGTCTCTAATCTAAGCTGCTGTTAACCTGCAATTTCTGAGGCTGGTGACTCGGATAAATTTATCCTCAGAAGCAGAGGTGACTCTTGGTCTTCCTTTTCTGGGGTGGTCCTCATGTGAGCCAGTTTCTTTGTAGCGCTTGATGGTTTTTGCAACTGCACTTGGGGACACTTTCAAAGTTTTCCCAATTTATCGCACTGACTGACCTTCATTTCTTAAAGTAATGATGGCCACTCGTTTTTCTTTACTTAGCTGCTTTTTTCTTGCCATAATACAAATTCTAACAGTCTATTCAGTAGGACTATCAGCTGTGTATCCACCAGACTTCTGCACAACACAACTGATGGTCCCAACCCCATTTAAAAGGCAAAAAATCCCAATTATTAAACTTGAGAGGGCACACCTGTGAAGTGAAAACCATTTCCGGTGACTACCTCTTGAAGCTCATCAAGAGAATGCCAAGAGTGTGCAAAGCAGTCATCAAAGCAAAAGATGGCTACTTTGAAGAACCTAGAATATAAGACATATTTTCAGTTGTTTCACACTTTTTTGTTAAGTATATAATTCCACATGTGTTAATCCATAGTTTTGATGCCTTCAGTGTGAATGTACAATTTTCATAGTCATGAAAATACAGAAAAATCTTTAAATGAGAAGGTGTGTCCAAACTTTTGGTCTGTACTGTATATGCAAAAAAAAATGTTTAGAAATGTTAGAGTGGTTGGCTGCATTAGGATTATCTGAATCTCTAATGTGTTCATTAATCCTTTGCCGCAATTAAGTTGATACCGCATAATGTTCACTGTATGCAGTATACCACATTTGCGCTATTACAATTAAAAAATTGAGTAATATAATGTTTTCTACCATCAGTTGTGGTTTGGACTTTCTTAACTTGTTTGACATATTTATTCCGTATTTGTAGAACCCGGTTTCGGAGAGCTGCTTTATGTCTTTTAATTGCATTTTTTCATTACCAGACTAGGAACTAATATCTTTGCTAAAGTTGGCGGTTTTACTGTAGAAATATTGAACTATTTTACAATGTGAAACATTTCACCGTAACATGGGCAAATGTCTATTAATAATTCCTTTCATTTGATTAAATTCTTTGCTGAAGATAGTTACAAAGACTGGTTTAGTTGATATTTTATTTTTACTAGTCTGTTATGTTATGAGCTCCCCATGATCTTTATTTTCTACTATATTTTTCGCTCTGTTTAGCACCCATCTAGGGTTAGCTCGTTTATTTAACCTATCACATATCGTTCCCTCTGATTATTTTCATTGTTGGAACAATTGCGTTTTCTACACTTTGCTGATTACAGTATATCTGGGATGGCAGGATTTTGCTTGAAGAATGGAATTATTTGTTATATCCTTTCGAAAAGAGCATGTATCAGTGATACTCCTTTATCTAGTGTATGTTACAGCTATTGCCATTGAAGTATTCCACAAGGTGTGGTACAGTCGTCACATCATACCATATAATCATTATATCATCCATGTAGCGCCCGTAGCACTCCAAGTCATCAGTTAAGGAGTTTGAGTCAGAGGAAACATATTTCCCAAAATGAAACAAACATTTTAGCATGAGATGATGAGAATTTTGCACCATTGATGGGCCACTGTGCTGCAAAAAAAATATAATCGAACATAAAAGTTAAATGATGGCAAAAAACACCAAATAAAGCCAGAATAAGTAACTGCAAATTCTCCCTATAGAGAGGATACTATAAAAACTTTGTGTCTGCATTTCCTCTTAGATTGTGTGGAATGAGGCATAAAACAATTCAATATCACATGTAATCCATGAATATTCCCCACTCCACATGATCTCTTGTACCATTGCATGGAAATGTTTAGTATCTTTCAAAAATCCACGAAATTCCCCAACAATTGGTTGCAATAAGGTGTTCACCCAATCGCATAAGTGCTCATTTACCTATACAAGCCACTATATATCTCATGGGTGGAAGAAATGTATTTATATAAATTTAGGGTAGTGAATGGTATATGGGCGTAATAGGGTTATTTACTAGAATATAATAATAGTATTCTATGCTATGAGTCCTAGATTAATGACCTTGTCTAAATAGGATTTATTATCCTCTTGGTACATGTTCGTGAGGTCACTTTTCAATTTATTGTATGTGATTAAATCACATAATCTATTTGTTCATTTTAAGGTTTAAATCTGTGTCTAACAATACAACTGACCTCCTTTGTTTGCTATTCTCATTATAAGCTCTCCTTTGTTTTCTATGGTATCCATTGCTGCCTTCTCAATCTTATTAAGATCCTCTAGATCTATTCGTTTTTGTATGTAATTTCCTAAGACTTTTTTGCACCAATTCCTGGAAACTGTCTAAAGCCTCCCATACACATTAGACTAATGTTGGCTGCAGCCACCAATATTAACGGGTTTGACCAACACTGTAATGTGTATCGGGGGTGCCGGCCAACTGGTCGTTGAGGGCATGTCCAATTTCAGCCTAGAAATCGCTTTGTTCTTTCGTAGATAAGCTTCCAGCTAAGATGTTTGTCTGCAGCTTTGTCATAGTTAACACAGGAGCGCTTGACCAAATGAATGTTCTTGTATATAGGAGAGATGGCCAATATAGCTATCAGCCATATGATCGGCTAAAGAATCGTTCGGCCAACAGTCATCTACTGTATATGGTAGGCTTTAGATTGGGGCTCTAGATTGAATAGTGTAAAAATAAGGGTGTCGACACATCCATATTGGTATTCGAATCTGCCCACTCAGTATGTAAATATGTCAATAATTTTCTATAGACTTTGACCTAAAAAAATTGGTTATTATGGAGCAAGAAATACTGAATAATTCTGAGTGTGACTCCAACCTATATACTAACAGGAAATTACAGAGAAAATTGAGATTATAGATAGGATTACTCATGTGGTAGAATGTATAATATCCATAATGTATCCTGGAACATATACAGCAATAATTATAAGTCATAATTATACCTGATCTCGACACATTACAATGTACAGTCCAAGGTGTAAGGGAGGGATATTTACCCCTCACCTATGCATTGATTACTGTATAAATATGCTGCTTCCTCTGGATGACAACCTCTGTTCAAAGTAATAATAAAAAACACAATTATTGATGTACAGCTTTTCCAGAAATAGGATCCCTAACTTAATCATATTGATGGGGTCCAAGTATTAGTGCCATCTGCCAAGTGAAGGAAACTGATCAGCAATATCACAGCAACTACAAAATGTACTGAGCCGTGTCTGCTAAACAATAAAAGACATTTAATCATCTAATCAGTAAAGGTGCCAGGGGTCAGACAACTACCAGATATTGACATTCTACTCCAAATATATCCCAGTTCCATCCCATTAGTTTTTTAGTCCCGAATCCCACTTAACAGAAGATGACAACCTAACATTCAGGTCCTTTGCCTCATTTTAAAGAGTTATCCAGGACTATTTAATTTTTTTTATGGGCCTAAGAACTAACAGGCAGGTAATTACTAACTACCTGCCTGATGGGGTCGGCGCTGATCCCTGCTGGCACATAACGATCACAGACCGCTCCTGAAGGCGATTCAGCGGCTTCCCTTCCACTCTGCTCTGTCGATGAGGCGTGACTGCCAATGTCATGGTGATTGACAGGCGGATCCCTCCTGCCTAAATGCAAGTAGCCAGTTGTCAATCAGCATGATGTCAGCAGTCACGCTCCATCAACAGAGCAGCCCGGAAGAGATGCTCTGTTGACGTGAAGCAGCTGAATCGCCAGCAGGAGCAGTTGGTGACCCGTTCTAAGCCAGCGCCAGGTAGAACAGGCAGGTAGTTGCCTCTCTTAGCAATTAACTGCCTGTTAGATTTTAGGCCCATAGTAAAAAAATAAAATAGTCCTGGACAACCCCTTTAAGAGGCCATCCTTCTGAACATGTCTGTTTTCGTAAATACATATGTGGCACCCCAGGGGTCTGGTTTCCACAGTAATGTAATGTTATGTCTGAGAGCAGGTGGGAGGTCTTTTGGTCAGGGATCCTGTGCATGCCACACCTCCTGCCCAGTCTTGGGAGGGGAAGAACTTCCCCTATATAAACCCGGGGCTGAGGCAGGGTTAGTCAGTCAAGGAGAGTAGAGACAAGAAACAGTCATAGGAAGAAACAGCAGAAGCTCAGTGGGAGCAATACTACACGAGTCAGGGGCTGGCAGCTGCAGAGCTCGCCCTGACTGAGAAGCTTTCTTACCGGACCCGGCGTCCGAGGCTGTGGGGACTAACTCTTACCCAGCAGCAGAAACCGACCGGCAGGGGATTGCAGGTCCTCTGGCCCAGAAACCCGAAGGCACGGTCACACGCGTGGGACCAGCACCGCCATCGTGGAGCGGAAGCCATTAGAAGGCCCCGAGTCACCGGCCATACGGGTGAGCACCACACGGTACACTCAGGGACGTGGGCTACTTATATCCGCTTCTAGCAAGGTAGCCAGAAGAGTACAGTCAGTTTGGGAGGCCTACAACTCCGCCTGGCCAGGGGAGATCCCATCTGCTCAAGGACTGACCAGGCCCCGTTCGCTAGCAAGTACTCCGGGAGGGTCTATCGTTGTTACCAGTAAAGACCCTGAATTACACCGCACCGTCTCTGAGTGGTTCCTGCTACCCCCATCTTCCACGTCGGCTGCCCTGAGGCCATACCCCTCCCGTTGGGGGTTATACTATCACGCTGCACAATTCTACACCGGCCTCAGCGGTCTGCCCTGCGGCGGCAGCTCCATAGCTGCAAATCAACGGGTGGCGTAGTCGACACTCCAATAACATCTATCAAGACTGCCACACACTGAGTTTGACTCCCTGGGCACGGACCGGGTCCCCGCCACTCGGAGACTACAACCCTCATCTGATCCGGTTCCGGGTAAGCCCCCGTGCGCGAGACGCTGCGCGACACAGCAGGCCCAGGGGCGCGTCAACTTTGGCGTAGTCGGCAGGATTTCGTGCCCGCAACCACCGGGTACTGCGTGCCTGAAAAAGAGACTTTTCAAACTTACCTGTGGTGAAGATTCCCGCCATCCGGCGCCATCTTCAGCCTTCTTCCCGCCATCGGTGAAGTTTCCCACCATCCGGCACCATCTTCTGCCTTCTTCCCGCCATCCGTGGAGTTTTCCCGCCATTGGACGCCATCTTGAGGACGCCGCGCGGGAAGAAGAGGGGCGTGGACTCCGAAAGCGCGCGAGAACTGAAGCCCCGCCTCACGTCCGGACGTTGCGTAAGGTCCTGGAAGGAGCCCAGCAGACGCCGACGTCACAGGAGCGCGACGGAAGGTCCTCAACCATCCACTGTGGAGCCGCGGCCTACGGAAGAGGATCATCGCAAGGTAGGCCACGGTCCACTAGGGGGGAGGAAGATGTCGGATACGGAGGAGAGCTTCACTGCCTCAACCCCCGCCAGCGCTACCGCTGCTGCAGTTATGCCCTTCACCATGCCCTATATCCCGGGAGCAGCTTGGCTACCCCAGTACTCAGGGGAGTCACCTACCCTGCATGACTTTAGAGAAAAGCTGGATAGCCTCTTCCAGGTGTACCCCCTCACAGAAGAGCAAAAAGTGAGCATCCTGGTGGCCCAACTAACCGGGGCAGCCAAAAGGGAAGTAAAATCCTGGCCACCTGGGAGGAAGACTGTCGCAGGGATACTAACCCGGCTGAAGGACACCTTTGATACCCGCACCTCAGCCGAGATTAAGCTTAGGTTCTACGGGTGCAAGCAGCGAGCGCATGAGAGTATAAGGGACTATGCACTAAACCTACAAGAGGCCCTGAGGGCCATTAAGCAGACCGACCCTGATGGAGTGGGAAACGAGGACAGGCTGTTGACCGAACAGTTTATAGAGGGACTATATTGTAATACCCACCGAACCCAGTTGCGGGCAATGGCCTTACAGGATCCCCATCTGGGCTTTGCACAGTTCAAGGACAGAGCCATCCGGGTGCTCCGAGAACCGGCACCGGGTGGCGTTGTGACCCACAGGCGCCCTGCTATCACTTACCACCAGGAGGCGGCGCCTTTGTCGGCAGGGCCTGTGGGAGCTGATGCGCAGGCTTTGGACAATGACCCGGCTCCAGACCTACACCATCAGGTCCAAGAGCTAGCTAAGAGCGTTGCTGCGCTAACCCGAACTGTGCAGTCTTTACAGGCTTCCACCCCAGGGAAGATCCAGCTGGCATCCGGACCGGAGGACATCCCGTGGCGTCGACCAAGGAGGACCCCACCGGCCAGAGGAAGACCCAGTGACCGATACAGCGAGGACGGACGACCCATCTGCCGCCGCTGCAATCAACCCGGACATATGGCAAGGTACTGTTCTTTAAACGGGCACAACCTGGGGTAGAGGGCCAACCCCCAGGAAAAAGATCACCAGGCCCATCGAACTGGCGCGACAGATATGTGGGAGGACGTCCAGTCTTGCCTGTGGTACTGGATGGCATTCCCATGAGTGCCCTACTGGACACCGGGTCACAGGTCACCACCATCCCGTACGTGCTCTTTAAGCAGTACTGGAATGACTCGGATATTACCCGCTACCCTGACGACGACTTGAGTATCATCGCCAGCAATGGCCAGCCCGTGCCACAGATCGGATTTAAAGAGGTGACCATCAAAATCGGTAGAGTCGAACTGGCAGCACAGGGACTGATCATTGTAGATATTGACAAACATGAGAGTCACCCAAAAATAACTCTAGGAACTAATGTAATTGAAAATTGTCTTGCAGAGGTGATTTTCTTTTACAGCAGGTTGCCAAGAATGCCAGCTCCGGCGAGCAGCGGGTGCTCCAGAAAGAGATCCGGGCACTGATGCGACGGCAACAGGTGGAACTCTCCGGCGGTGAGATTGGTAGCGTAAGAATGTGTGACCCTTTTCCTATTGCCATGCCCCCAAAAAGTGAAATGATGATTTGGTGCCGGGCAGCTATTGGTCTGAGAGGTAGGGATTACCAGGCAATGGTAGAACCAGTTTACTCAGACAGTAGGCCCACCATTTTGACAGCACGGGGGGTGGTTGATGTACGCCATGGGAGGGTGCCCGTTCGCATAATAAATATCGGGGAGAGGGAAGTGTACCTGCCCCAGTATGCCACGCTAGCCAAATTATATACCATTAACCAAAATTCTATACAATCTGTGGAACCCTTGCCTCCATCTCACCCGGAGGAAGGTAACGGCTCTAAGAAAAACATGGAGGACTGGTGTCAGCAACTACATCTGGGTACTGACTCCACTCCCGCACACCAGAAACAAGGAGTCTATCGGGTGGTTCAAGAGTACGAGAGAGTGTTCAGTAAACACCCGTTAGACTTCGGGCGAGTCAAGGGGGTAGAACACCACATCCCCACGGGAGACCATCCTCCTATAAAAGAGAGGTATCGACCCGTACCCCCTGCCCACTACCAACACGCCAAGGGGATGCTTAGAGACATGAAGGAGGCTGGGGTGATCAGGGATAGCTGTAGCCCCTGGGCAGCTCCACTAGTCTTAGAAAAAAAGACAACACCATGAGGATGTGTGTAGATTACCGGAAAATCAACCGTATCACACACAAGGATGCGTACCCCTTACCAAGGATAGAGGAGTCATTGGCTGCTTTAAGATCTGCTAACTTCTTCTCTACCTTGGATCTCACTAGCGGGTACTGGCAGGTTCCTGTAGCAGAGGCGGACCGGGAGAAGACCGCATTCACCACCCCGATGGGACTTAGCGAGTTCACCTGCATGCCGTTCGGACTCTGCAACGCACCAGGAACCTTCCAACGACTAATGGAGTGTTGTCTGGGCCACAGAAACTTCGAGACGGTCCTGTTGTACCTGGACGATGTCATCGTATATTCCAAGACGTATGAGGACCACCTGAAACACCTGGCGGAAGTGTTCGAGGCTCTGGCGAGTTACGGCCTAAAGGTGAAACCCTCCAAGTGTCACCTCCTGAAACCAAAGGTGCAGTACCTGGGACACGTGGTGAGCGCTGACGGAGTGGCTCCCGACCCTGATAAGATCACCGCAATTAAGGAATGGCCAAGCCCCTCCAGCGTAAAAGAAGTGCGGCAGTTCCTCGGGTTGGTAGGCTACTACCGAAGGTTTATTCCCGGTTTCACCAAAAAGGCAGCACCTATGCAGGACCTCCTGATAGGCCAGCCCCGGAAGGCCAAGAACCAGAAGCCGCCCTTCAAATGGGAGGAGCTGGAAGAAGAGTCCTTCCGCCAGCTGAAGATGGCCCTCACGGGGGACGAAATCCTGGCGTACCCGGATTATAGCCAGCCCTTTATCCTCTACACCGACGCCAGTAACATCGGGCTAGGAGCCGTACTGTCCCAGATTCAGCAAGGGAAAGAACGAGTAATCGCCTACGCCAGCCGAAAACTGCGACCCACCGAAAGGAACCCCGAGAATTACAGCTCATTTAAGCTAGAGTTCCTGGCCGTGGTATGGGCAGTCACCGAGCGCTTTAAGCATTACCTCGCTTCTTCCCGGTTCACCGTGTCCACGGATAACAACCCGTTGACACACCTGGACACGGCAAGACTCGGTGCCCTGGAGCAGAGGTGGATGGCCCGTCTGTCCAACTACGAGTTCACAATCAAATACCGGGCAGGACGCTCCAATACCAACGCGGATGCCCTGTCCAGGATGCCCAACCTGCCGGACGGAGGAGAAGATCCGGAGGGACTGGAAGAAGTTGAACTCCCTGCGTTCCACCGTCATGGGACTATCCAGTATTCCCACCGGGTAAGGAGTAAGCAGGCTGCTACGTTGAACCCCTTACCCCACTACAACTGGGCGGAAACGCAAGACAGCGACCCTGCCGTCCGACTGGTGAAGGAGATGCTGACTCGGCCGTAGGCTCGCCTTGAACCAGACGCTCAGGAGGAAGCCAAACAACTATGGGCAGAGAAGAGTCGACTGTTCCTTTACAAAGGGAAGTTGTGCCGCAGAATGGTTAACTCCCGGACGCATGAATTACTCTGGCAAGTAGTGGTGCCACGAAGAGACGCAGCCATGGTGATGGAGGCATACCACGACGGAGCTGGACACTTCGGGTGGAAGAAGCTGGAGTTCCTGCTGCGCGAGCGGTTCCACTGGGTAGGCATGAGGGGAACCATCGAGAAGTGGTGCAGAGACTGTGGCCCGTGCAACCTGAGAAGGAAGGACCGTGCCAGCCAGAAGACTCCCCTGCAGTCCATCGTCACCCGGCAACCGTTGGAACTGGTAGCCTTGGATCATGTAAAACTGACCCCAAGCAGAAGTGGCTACGTCTACGCGTTAACCATCGTGGATCATTACTCCCGGTTCTTGGTTGTCGCCCCCGTCAAGGACTTAACGGCTCAAACAGCAGCTAGAGCCTTCCAGCAGCACTTCTGCCGTCCACACGGGTACCCGGACCAAGTGCTGACGGACCAGGGACCTGCCTTTGAAGCGGAGGTCTTCCAGGAATTTTGCAATCTGTATGGCTGCCGGAAGATAAGAACGACACCCTACCATCCGCAAACTAATGGACTTTGTGAAAAAATGAACCAGGTGGTAATGGATCTTCTAAAAACGTTGCCCCTGGAAGAACGCAGTCTGTGGCCTGAGAAGTTGCCCGATCTGGTGGACCTATACAACCACATCCCGGTAGGTTCCACCAACTGTACCCCGGCCTACCTAATGAGGGCGAGACCTGGTAAGTTACCTGTTGACCTGGAAATGGGAGTCCTGACACCCGAGGACACTTCACCAGAAGCAGACTGGGACACAGAGAGGCAGCAACAGTACCGGAAAGTACAGGAGAGCGTGGAGCGAAGTCTCTGTCAGGCTAGGGAAAGACAAGAGAAAACTTATAACCAGTACACTCCCGCCGTTCCCCTGGTACCCGGAGAGCAGGTCTTAAAGAGGAAAAGACGGCTCCACAAGTTGGACGACCAGTGGGAGAAGGACCCGTACACCGTACTGCCCTCAAGCCACGAGAACCCGAAGGTCTGCACCATCAGTAAAGACGGAGGGGAAACCACAGCCATTGTATCCCGGGACCACCTGAAGAAGTGTCCCGAACAACTGAGGAACCCTGAAGAGGAACAAGAAGACCATCTACCCGTAGAGGAAAGGGAAGATATGGTTAGTACTGTGCTCGGGGACTTCCCTCGGTCTTGGACTCAAGTCAATGGTGCAGTTGTGGTGCCCGTACTCACCTTCCTCCAACCGTCATCCCAAGCACCTACGGAACAACGGGTAGAGCTGGAAGAACAGCCGGTCCAGGAGGCAGAAGACCCCACACCCGCAGACCAGGAGGATCAATCCTCTGCTTGCAGTGAGCCTGCCATATCCCTAGTGAGCCAGGGAACTCGTAGACAGCTGCCCAGTTTACCCTTGACAGCTCCTACACCCTGTAGTTCGGGGCCAGACAGTCAGCTCCGTAGGTCCACTAGAGCCACTAGAGGCCAGTTACCCGCACGCTGGAGGATTTAAAGTGTATAAATTGTTTTATTTATGTTTACCTGTGTATTGTTGCTTGTGTATAATTTTGTGTTTCTAGTTATTTTTAGGAATCCTTGGTGGATCTACCGGGAATCCTTGTACAATTAGTTGGAGCGTAACCCAGGATGGACTAGAGACTGTTAAGGACTCGGGGTAGGACAGACCCCTACCTGGTTACGTCTCCCTGTTTTGGTGAAATGGACACCTTGCTTCCCCTCAAAGACTGCACCCGGTTGCGGACACGCCGTGACCATTGTTATGTGTCTCTTTATTATAATGTTTTGGTTGTACTCTGGTATGTTTACAAAAATGTGTTTAGTCCCGGAGTACTAAATTTTACTAGGGGGGAATGTGGCACCCCAGGGGTCTGGTTTCCACAGTAATGTAATGTTATGTCTGAGAGCAGGTGGGAGGTCCTTTGGTCAGGGATCCTGTGCATGCCACACCTCCTGCCCAGTCTTGGGAGGGGAAGAACTTCCCCTATATAAACCCGGGGCTGAGGCAGGGTTAGTCAGTCAAGGAGAGTAGAGACAAGAAACAGTCATAGGAAGAAACAGCAGAAGCTCAGTGGGAGCAATACTACACGAGTCAGGGGCTGGCAGCTGCAGAGCTCGCCCTGACTGAGAAGCTTTCTTACCGGACCCGGCGTCCGAGGCTGTGGGGACTAACTCTTACCCAGCAGCAGAAACCGACCGGCAGGGGATTGCAGGTCCTCTGGCCCAGAAACCCGAAGGCACGGTCACACGCGTGGGACCAGCACCGCCATCGTGGAGCGGAAGCCATTAGAAGGCCCCGAGTCACCGGCCATACGGGTGAGCACCACACGGTACACTCAGGGACGTGGGCTACTTATATCCGCTTCTAGCAAGGTAGCCAGAAGAGTACAGTCAGTTTGGGAGGCCTACAACTCCGCCTGGCCAGGGGAGATCCCATCTGCTCAAGGACTGACCAGGCCCCGTTCGCTAGCAAGTACTCCGGGAGGGTCTATCGTTGTTACCAGTAAAGACCCTGAATTACACCGCACCGTCTCTGAGTGGTTCCTGCTACCCCCATCTTCCACGTCGGCTGCCCTGAGGCCATACCCCTCCCGTTGGGGGTTATACTATCACGCTGCACAATTCTACACCGGCCTCAGCGGTCTGCCCTGCGGCGGCAGCTCCATAGCTGCAAATCAACGGGTGGCGTAGTCGACACTCCAATAACATCTATCAAGACTGCCACACACTGAGTTTGACTCCCTGGGCACGGACCGGGTCCCCGCCACTCGGAGACTACAACCCTCATCTGATCCGGTTCCGAGTAAGCCCCCGTGCTCGAGACGCTGCGCGACACAGCAGGCCCAGGGGCGCGTCACATATATTACCCAAAAGATAAACATAGTGAGGCAACTGTCACTAGAATTCTGCTTTTTTATCTCTTTATTCCTCCGAGAAATGAGTAAACTACCAGCTACATGTCACCATTTTCCTCATTCTAGGCCTTCATAATGACATTATGCAAATAAATCCTCGTTCGGGTGTAGGTGTTTCACGTCTAGGTTCTATCCCTGTTATTCACATATGGTGTTCATACGTTCATTTCTTTTTGTAGTTCAATAGTGCACAAACAAAAAAATCTTCCATGTGTTCATATTTTAACTGAATGGTCAATGAAAAAACAGATAGCTCTTGCATGCCATCTGTGTGCAATCAGAGTGCTGTCTGATTTTTACTGTTAAGAGGTAGAAGAAGCTTATTTTTTTGCATATAAAAAAAACAGATGTCACCCTGACACAAGGACCACAAATGGATGAAAATGAGATCTAGCACTGTGATGAAAAATATATATTTTTTTCAATATGCAAAAGGAAAAGGACGTCTGAATGAGGCCTAAATGTTATTTTTTTGAATAATGTAAATAATGAAAATGCTATGCTATTCTCCTGTGCGCTCCTCTTAATAAATTATCTGCTTGTGCCAGAAAATGAGCCAGATTTGCCCTATAATTTACTCCTATTTCTGGTGTAAATTATAGTAAGTTCGTCATACCATGTTTGGCCCTGCCCTACTTCGCTCAGCTCCATCCACTTTTTAGTAAAATGTCGTGAGCAGTGGAAACAGTAAAAGAAATGCAAATTATTAAGCCAATATAGTAAGCAGAATAATTTGCAACTATGAGTCAGAAAACACATTTCCCCCAATGATTACATTCAGAGGAAAAAAAAATCCTATCCTTGTCATGAGATGAACACATAGGTATCAGATCTATGTCTTGTAATGAGCCAAGCACCTAACATCGCAGGATCAGTACAGAATTTTACCCCTGAAAGTAAATATTAAAGATTCATACTGAATAACATCAAGCAGAGGCTCCAACTAGCATCATCATGGGTACATGGGGGGTCTACGGATATTTTATGAGTGTATGCTTGGAGCTTTCCTGACACATACCGTGAACATAGAATTTAGAATATAGTCTATTATTTTCTTCTTCTTACCGTTTTAGTGACATATGGCCATAAATACCAGTTTAATGTATAATATGATTATGGTAGAATACTCACGGCATATATACTTTGCACTCATCATTAGCAGAACTGTAAAAGCACATACGCCATAAGCTCATGGGAAGAAACGGAAAAAGAAAACCAGGGGCTCTCCCTAGTGCAATAAATTCCAATAGGTTAGAATCATAGAATCATAGAATGTTAGAGTTAGACGGGACCTCCAGGGTCATCTAGTCCAACCCCCTGATCAATGCAGGATCTCAGACACATGTCTGTCAAACCTCGGTTTGAAGACTTTCATTGAAGGCGAACTCACCACCTCTTGTGGCAGCCTGTTCCACTCGTTAATCACCCTCACTGTCAAAAAGTTTTTTCTAATATCTAATCTGTATCTTTTCCCATTCAGTTTCATCCCATTGCTTCTAGTCTTGCTTTGTGCAAATGAGAATAAAGCTGGTCCCTCTACAGTGTGACAGCCGTAGAGATATTTGTATACAGCTATTAAGTCTCCTCTCAGTCTTCTCTTTTGCAAGCTAAACATTCCCAAATCCTCTAACTGTTCCTCATAGGACATGGTTTGCAGACTGGTCACCATTCTGGTCGCTCCTCTCTGAACTGGCTCCAGTTTCTTTGTGTCTTTTTTAAGATGTGGTGCCCAGAACTTGACACAGTATTCCTGATGAGGTATAACCAAAGAGGAGAAGAGGGGGATAATTACTTCACCTGATCTAGACTCTATGCTTCTCTTAATGCAACCCAGAATTGTGTTTGCCTTTTTTGCTGCTGCATCACACTGTTGACTCATGTTCAGTTTGTGATCTATTAGTATACCCAAGTCTTTTTCACGTGTGCTGTTGCTTAGCTCTATTCCTCCCATTTTGTATATGCTTTTTTTAATTTTTCTTGCCTAGATGTACGACTTTGCATTTTTCCCTGTTAAAAAACATTCTGTTAGCTGCTGCCCACAGTTCCAATTTGTTTAGATCTTTTTGAATCCTCTCTCTTTCTCCTCTAGTATTATCTATCCTTCCTAGCTTTTTGTCATCAGCACATTTAATCAGTTTACCCTCAATTCCTTCATCTAAATCATTGATAAAGATGTTGAACAACGAAGGGGCCCAGGACAGAGCCTTGTGCTACCCCACTTGGGACATTCTTCCAACTGGATGTGCAACCATTTATCACCACTCTTTGGGTCCGATCACTAAGCCAGTTATGAATCCACCTAACAGTTGCCTTGTCCACCTACTGCGTTTCCCTGATCCACACAGTCAGTGATTCTGTCATAGAAGAAAATTAAGTTAGTCTGACATGACTTATTAGTTACAAACCCATGTTGGCTCTGGTTAATTAATGTATTCTTATCCAAGTACTTACATACATGTTGTTTAATAATTTGTTCAAAGATCTTTCCTGGTATTGAAGTAAGGCTCACATGCCTATAGTTCCCTGGGTCAACTTTCTTCCCCTTTTTGAAGATAGGGGCAACATTTGCTCTTCTCCAGTCTTCTAGGACGTCTTCAGTTCTCCAAGAACTTTCAAAGATTATGGAAAGTGGCTCAATAATTTAATCTGCTATCTCCTTCAGTAACCTAGGATGTAATTCATCTGGACCTGGAGACTTGAATTAATTTATGTTAGCTAAGCATTCCCTCACCATCTCTATGTTTATAGATTGTGCGGATTCTTCTATTCCTTCAATAGTATAGTGAAGATCAATTGATGTTACATTTACTTTCTTAGAGAACACAGAAGCAAAATAGGAATTTAAAAGTTCGATCTTGTAGCGCCGGCGTCCCTGCCCTCTGCTAGGCAGGGACGCTGTTCCCCTCACCTCCCTGCTCCGTGCCCGGCGTCCTCCTCCCGCTCTGCTGGCAGCGCGCGCTCCTTCCCGGCCACTGTGCTTAGGGCGCGCGCGCGCGCTCTCCCTCCCTCTTAAAGGGGCCGCGCGCGCCGTCCTAAGGAGTCCCCGGCCAATGGCCAGAGGACTTCACCATATATAAGGCACCTCCTCCAAAATGGAGGTGCCCGAGCAATGTTGTTGCACTGTTCTCTACTCTGCTTCAGCCCTCAGGTCCCGTTGCCAGTTACCTGCCAGATACCTGCCAGATTCCTGCCAGCTCGCTGTCTTATTCCTGCCTGATATTCTGCTACCTGCCTGCTAGCCTGAGGTCCGACGGTCTGCCTTCCAACTCCTGTCAGTCTGTCTATGGACCAGCTTGCCCGCTCACCTGGGAGCGCACATCTGCTACCTGCCTGCTAGCCTACCTGGAGGCTCCGCCGTCACGTGCTGTGACCACCTGCCTGTCCAGTGACTCCTGCCCGCTCACCTGGGAGCGCTCATCTGCTGCCTGTCCGCTAGCCTACCTGGAGGCTCTGCCGTCACGTGCTGTGACCACCCGCCTGTCCAGAGACTTCTGCCCGCTCACCTGGGAGCGTTCATCTGCCGCCTGTCTGTTGGTCTTCCTGGAGGCTCCGCCGTCACATGCTGTGACCACCCGTTTATCCAGAGACTCTCGCCTGCTCACCTGGGAGCTCACGTCTACCATCAGCCGCCACAGGTCGTACCAACCCTTTACCCAGAGACAGCCCCGGTCACTTGCCGTGACCATCTGCCCGTTCATCCAGAGACTGCCCCGGTCACTTGCCGTGACCATCTGCCCGTTCATCCAGAGACTGCCCCGGTCACTTGCCGTGACCTCCTGCCCGTTCTTCCAGAGACTGTCCCGGTCACCTGCTGTGACTGCCTGCCTGGTCGCCACCTGCTCCCTTACAAGGACCGCCCCCTTGTATAGTAGCTCAGAGGTTCCGCCTCCCAGACCCGTTACAGTTTGCTCGGGCCATGGAACCCGGTGGCACCCAAGCTCCCTCACTCTCGGACCTGTGTCATGAATTGTCCCGTCAGAGGTCCCAACAGGAGTCCATCCTGGGTCACCTGCGGAATGTCAATTCTCGCCTGGACACTCTGACTGCTCCGCCAGCAACCTCCGCCAGTGCCATGACTCGCAATCTAGCAGCTCCGCTGCCCACTAATACCATGGTATCCTACCCCGGACCCCGGCTTTCTGCACCTCCTCGCTTCGGAGGCGACTCCGCCCAGGCTCGGGGCTTCATAAATCAGTGCACCCTGCACTTTGAACTCCTGTCCCACCAGTTTAACTCCGACCGGGCCAAAATTGCCTTCATCATGTCCCATCTCACAGGGGAGGCCCTGGCCTCGCTAAATCCTCTATGGGAGAGAGGAGACCCCCTGGTGTCCGACTTGCCTGCCTTTCTCACGGCTTTCCGGAAAGTCTTCGATGAACCCGGACGGAAGACCTCATCCGCATCATCACTGCTACGCCTCCGTCAGGGAAGTCTCACCGTGGGCCAATATGCCATACGGTTCCGTACCCTTGCCTCGGAGCTGGCCTGGGATAACGACGCTCTGGTATCCGTCTTCTGGGAGGGTCTGTCCGGCCGTATTAAAGATGAACTTGCCGGTCGGGACATTCCTACCACTCTCGATGACCTAATAACTCTTGCCACCCGGATTGACCTACGGTTCCAGGAGCGTGCCAAAGAGGTCACCCGTGAGAGGAGGTTTCCACGTCTAGCTCCTACTTTTCAGAAACCCGTCACTCCCTCCTTCTCTCCCCAGGTACACTCTCCTGAGCCTATGCAGGTCGACCAGACCAAGATGGTCAAAACCCGTCAGGACTTACGCCGTGCCGAGGGGAGCTGCTTCTACTGTGGCAGTAAGGAGCACCGGATCCGTGCCTGCCCGGAGAGGTCGGGAAACGCCTGTGTCTAGGTTCGCTCAGAGAGGTCGACCTAGACAAGAATAAATCCTCTCCATCTCTGCTGCTGTCAGTCTCAATCGTCTGCGGGGAGAACCGTTATTTCGAACTAGCCCAACTTGACTCTGGAGCAGCCGGGAATCTTATTTCACAGTCCCTGGTAGAGAAATACCACATCCCCACCAAACCTCTGGCTGTACCCTTGTCTGTTGCTGCCGTGGATGGGGGTCTCTTACCACGCCCCATCCAACTCATCAGCGAATCCATTACTCTGCAGGTGGGAATGCTGCATTCTGAGAGTATCTCCTTTCATGTTCTGCCTGGACTCTCTCACGCTCTCTTGCTAGGTCTACCTTGGCTCCAGAGACATGCACCCGTGCTTGACTGGCAGACCGGAGAAGTCCTTCGCTGGGGACTGGACTGCCATAAGACCTGTCTGGTTCCCGTCCATCCCGTCCGTCCTTCTCCTACCCCAGCTAATCTACCTGGACTTCCGATTCCTTATTGGTCTTATGCTGATGTCTTTAATAAAAAGGAGGCAGAGACACTACCCCCTCATAGACCATACGACTGCCCTATCGACCTGTTACCCGGTACTACTCCTCCCCGTGGGCGTATTTATCCATTATCCGCTGCTGAGACCCGGTTGATGTCCGAATATATTGAGGAGAATCTGGCCAGGGGATTCATCCGGAAATCTACCTCCCCGGCGGGGGCAGGCTTCTTTTTCGTCAAAAAGAAGGACGGCTCTCTGCGTCCCTGTATAGACTATAGAGGCCTTAACCAGATCACGGTGAAGAATAAGTACCCCCTTCCGCTCATTCCGGAGTTATTTGATCGTCTGAGGGGGGCTAGAATCTTCACCAAACTGGACCTCCGTGGGGCGTACAACCTGGTTCGTATCCGTCAGGGGGATGAATGGAAGACGGCATTCAACACCCGGGACGGCCACTATGAATATCTGGTAATGCCCTTTGGTCTCTGTAACGCTCCTGCCGTCTTTCAAGAGTTGGTCAATGACATCTTCCGGGACCTTCTCTACTCCTGCGTAGTGGTGTACCTGGACGACATCTTGGTCTTCTCTCCGGATCTCCAGACGCACCGGAGGGACGTTCGTCAGGTCCTGCTCAGGCTCAGGCAGAATCACCTCTTCGCTAAATACGAGAAGTGCCTCTTTGAGCAGACCTCGCTTCCATTTTTGGGCTACATTATTTCTCAGACCGGCCTATGAATGGATCCAGAGAAACTGTCTGCCATCGAGAAATGGCCTCGACCGGAGGGGTTGAAGGCCATTCAGCGGTTCCTGGGCTTCGCCAACTACTACCGCCTCTTCATACCACACTTCTCTTCCCGGACTGCCCCAATTTCCGCGCTCACCCGTAAGGGTACTAATCCCAAAGAGTGGCCGCCCGAAGCAGAGGAGGCCTTTCTTTCCTTAAAACAGGCCTTCTCTTCCGCCCCGGTGCTGCATCGCCCGGACGGCAACAAGCAGTTCTTCCTGGAAGTTGACGCCTCCTCCTCTGGAGCCGGAGCGGTACTTACTCAAAAATCATCTTCCGGGAGGATGGTAACTTGCGGCTTCTTCTCTAAACTCTTCTCCTCCTCAGAGCGCAATTATTCCATAGGAGACCGAGAGTTATTGGCCATCAAACTGGCATTGGAGGAGTGGCGTTACCTGCTCGAGGGGGCTCTTCACCCGGTAATAATTTACACTGACCACAAGAACTTGGCTTACCTCCAGCATGCCCAGAGACTTAACCCGCGCCAAGCCCGGTGGTCCTTGTTTTTTGCTCGCTTTGATTTTGTTCTTCATTTTCGCCCGGCTGACAAAAACGTCAAGGCGGACGCCTTGTCTCAATCCTTTCTGGTGTCTGATCTCGAGGAAGATCCGAAACACATCATCGATCCCGCCAGAGTAATGCAGGTGGCTCCCGTGAGTCTAAATCGTCTCCCTCCCGGAAAGACGTTCGTATCAGTACCTGATCGGGAGAAGATCCTTCACTGGGGTCACTCGTCTAAACTGGCTGGCCACGCCAGTCAGAAAAAGACCCTCCAGCTTATTACCCGGCACTACTGGTGGCCTACCCTGCACAAGGACGTAATAGACTTTGTTTCTGCCTGTGTGTCCTGCGCCCGCAACAAGGTTCCGAGACATCTGCCAGCCGGTCGCCTCCTTCCGCTTTCTGTACCTGCTGCCCCCTGGCAGCATATAGCAATGGACTTTATAACTGACCTCCCAGTCTCTGCCGGTTGTACTGTCATTTGGGTGGTCGCTGACCGCTTCTCCAAGATGGCTCAGTTCGTTCCCCTGCCAGGCCTCCCGTCTGCACCCGAGCTAGCTAAAGACTTTATTCGTCACATCTTTCGTCTTCATGGCCTGCCCCTCCACATCGTGTCGGATCGTGGGGTACAGTTCACCTCACGCTTCTGGAGAGCCACTTGTAAACTGCTAGTCGTCACCCTGGACTTCTCTTCCGCTTACCACCCACAGTCCAATGGTCAAGTGGAGCGGATCAATCAGAACCTGACCAGTTACCTCCGGCACTTCGTTAATGCCCATCATTCAGACTGGGTGGATCTCCTACCATGGGCCGAGTTCTCTTATAACAATCACGAGAGCGAATCCTCCTCCAAATCCCCATTTTTTGTAGTCTTCGGTCAGCATCCTCGGATTCCTTTTCCTGTCTCCACCTCTGTGGACAACCCGGCTGCGGAATCTCTCGTTAGCAAATTTTTCTCCATTTGGGAGAGTACCCGATCCGCACTCCTTCAGTCGTCCGAACGGATGAAAAGACACGCTGACAAAAAACGCCTGGATCCTCCACAATTTCGTCCTGGAGATAAAGTCTGGCTCTCATCTAAATATGTCCGACTCAAGATACCTTCTTACAAGTTAGGGCCTCGGTTCATCGGTCCTCTGGAGGTCATCAGTCAGATCAACCCGGTGGCCTATAAATTGAAACTCCCGGCCAACTTATGGATCCCTAACTCCTTCCATGTATCTCTCCTCAAACCTGTGGTACTTAACTCTTTTTCCAAGTCTACAGGTACGCCTCCTGCTCCGGTTTCTGCTGAGGACGAGTTTGAGGTAGAGAACATTCTTGCCACCAAAAGGGTAAGAGGAAAGACCTTTTTTCTAGTAGATTGGAAGGGGTTTGGTCCTGAGGAGAGAACGTGGGAGCCCCGGGAGAACATCCATGCCCCTCTTATCCTAGCTAAATTTCTGTCTGGCCTAAAAAAGGGGGGGCCTAAAGGGGGGGTACTGTAGCGCCGGCGTCCCTGCCCTCTGCTAGGCAGGGACGCTGTTCCCCTCACCTCTCTGCTCCGTGCCCGGCGTCCTCCTCCCGCTCTGCTGGCAGCGCGCGCTCCTTCCCGGCCACTGTGCTTAGGGCGCGCGCTCTCCCTCCCTCTTAAAGGGGCCGCGCGCGCCGTCCTAAGGAGTCCCCGGCCAATGGCCGGAGGACTTCACCATATATAAGGCACCTCCTCCAAAATGGAGGTGCCCGAGCAATGTTGTTGCACTGTTCTCTACTCTGCTTCAGCCCTCAGGTCCCGTTGCCAGTTACATGCCAGATACCTGCCAGATTCCTGCCAGCTCGCTGTCTTATTCCTGCCTGATATTCTGCTGCCTGCCTGCTAGCCTGAGGTCCGACGGTCTGCCTTACAACTCCTGTCAGTCTGTCTAAGGACCAGCTTGCCCGCTCACCTGGGAGCGCACATCAGCTACCTGCCTGCTTGCCTGAGGTCCGACGGTCTGCCTTCCAACTCCTGTCAGTCTGTCTATGGACCAGCTTGCCCGCTCACCTGGGAGCGCACATCTGCTACCTGCCTGCTAGCCTACCTGGAGGCTCCGCCATCACGTGCTGTGACCACCTGCCTGTCCAGTGACTCCTGCCCGCTCACCTGGGAGCGCTCATCTGCTGCCTGTCCGCTAGCCTACCTGGAGGCTCTGCCGTCACGTGCTGTGACCACCCGCCTGTCCAGAGACTTCTGCCCGCTCACCTGGGAGCGCTCATCTGCCACCTGTCTGTTGGTCTTCCTGGAGGCTCCGCCGTCACATGCTGTGACCACCCGTTTATCCAGAGACTCTCGCCTGCTCACCTGGGAGCTCACGTCTACCATCAGCCGCCACAGGTCGTACCAACCCTTTACCCAGAGACAGCCCCGGTCACTTGCCGTGACCATCTGCCCGTTCATCCAGAGACTGCCCCGGTCACTTGCCGTGACCATCTGCCCGTTCATCCAGAGACTGCCCCGGTCACTTGCCGTGACCATCTGCCTGTTCATCCAGAGACTGCCCCGGTCACTTGCCGTGACCATCTGCCCGTTCATCCAGAGACTGCCCCGGTCACTTGCCGTGACCTCCTGCCCATTCTTCCAGAGACTGTCCCGGTCACCTGCTGTGACTGCCTGCCTGGTCGCCACCCGCTCCCTTACAAGGACCGCCCCCTTGTATAGTAGCTCAGAGGTTCCGCCTCCCAGACCCGTTACAGATCTTCTCAGCATTATTTTTTGCCATTTTCATCCTGTAAAAATCCTTTAGATTCTTTGACTTTTCTTTGACTTTTAATATACCCCCAAAATCCTTTCTTATTGCTTTTGTCATCTCTTGCAAGCCTAAATTCATTATGAGCTTTAGCTAATCTGATGCGTGCCCTGAGCATTATATTCTTCTTTAGATATGCCTCCCTCTTTTCATTTGATAAATATTTATTTCTTTCTTTTAAGCATGTGTTTAAGTTCTGTGTTCATACATCCTGGTTTCCTTAAATGCTTCCTATTCTTCCCTATTTTAGGGATTGTTAACGATCGCGCTTTGAGAATCTCATCTTTCAAAATTTCCCTTCCTTCTTGGACATTTCTGTCCTTAAGGACATACAGCCATTGGACCCCTCCTATCCTCTTTGAGTTCCATAAAATCTGCCTTTCTGAAGTCCAACCTTAAAGTCTGACTCTTCACAGGTCTTCCTCCTCTAGTTATCCAAAATTCTATGATACCATGATCGCTGCCTCCTAGGGTCCCAGCCACCCTTACCTCTTCAACCATTTGCTCCCTGTTTGTGAGAATTAGATCCAAGGTAGCAGATCCCCTTGTTCTCTCTTCTACCTTTTGGAAGATAAAGTTGTCAGCAAGAGAGGATAAAAATTTGCTGGACCCGTTAATTTTGCCTGAGAGAGATTCCCGACAAATGTCTGGATAGTTGAACTCTCTCAAGATCGCTATGTCATATTTTTTTGATAACTTAGCCATCTAATGCATAAAGAGTTCATCTATATCTTCAGCTTGCCCAGGTGGCCTATAGTAAACGCCTACAACGGTGTCCTTTCTGTTGTTCTCTCACTGTATTCTTACCCAAACAGTTTCCACAGAACTCCCAGTCTCTGAAGCTTCTATCTCTGTGGAGATATATGCTTTTCTAACATACAATGCGACCAGGGCCGGCTCCAGGTTTTTGTGGGCCTTGGGAGAAAGAGTCTCAGTGGGCCCCTTTAACACATACCACGATTCATGATGCACAGATACCGCAGAGAAATATATGTATAGTACAAGGCCAAAGATTTCACTTCTTACATTACATGACCGATATCTATTGTAAATTCCACAATAGCTCAGAAACCAGAATCGCTCCATACAGAATACTGGGCCCCATATAACGCTCCATACAGGATACTGGCCCCCATATAACACTCCATACAGGATACTGGCCCCCATATAATGCTCCATACAGGATACTGGTCCCCATATAACACTCCATACAGGATACTGGCCCCCATATAATGCTCCATACAGGATACTGGCCCCCATATAACACTCCATACAGGATATTGGCCCCCATATAACGCTCCATGCAGGCTGCTCCCCCCACATTATGCCCCACGCAGGCTGTTCCCCCACATAATGCCCCATGCAGGCTGTTTCCCCCATATAATGCCCCATGCAGGATGTCACCCCCCCTTATAATTCCCCATGCAGGATGTCACCCCCCTTATAATGCCCCATGCAGGATGTCATCCCCCCTTATAATGCCCCATGCAGGATGTCACCCCCCCTTATAATGCCCCATGCAGGATGTCACCCCCTTATAATACCCCATGCAGGATGTCACCCCCGTTATAATTCCCCATGCAGGATGTCACCCCCCTTTTAATGCCCCATGCAGGATGTCATCCCCCCTTATAATGCCCCATGCAGGATGTCACCCCTCTTATAATGCCCCATGCATTGTCACCCCTCCTTATAATGCCCCATGCAGGATGTCACCTCTCCTTATAATGCCCCATGCAGGATGTCACCCCCCTTATAATGCCCCATGCAAGATGTCACCCCCCCCCTTATAATGCCCCATGCAGGATGTCACCTTCCCCCCCTCCCTTATAATGCCCCATGCCTCCATACATTAAAAAATGCTGCCGCTGCTCCGGACTCCTCACCCGCACCGGCGTCTTCCCGCTCTGCGCTGTGACGGCTCAGGAGAGAGCGTGGTGGAAAGACGTCACCGCGCCCTCTGACTTGAGACGTCACAGTCAGAGGACACGGAAGAGACCGGAGCTGCTGCGGAGGCACGGAGAGAGGTAAGTATTGTGCCGGCTCTCAACAGTATTTTTCACTGTATGGCTTTCCCTGGCCTTTTGCTTCCCTTCCCACAATGTTCTAGTTTAAAGCTCTCCTGATGAGTGTAACAAGGCGACTTCCAAATATGTTTTCCAGCTTTGTTAGGTGGAGTCCATCTCTAGCAAGTAGTCCATCATATAGGTAATTAACTCGTGATCCAGAAATCCAAATCCTTGCTGATGGCACCATCGACGTAGAATCTTGCTCCACCTCCTTGTTCCATTGCCATCCACTGGGAGGATGGATGAGAAGACCACATGCGCTCCCAGTTCTTTCACTTTTTTGCCTAAGTCTTCAAAGTCACTGCAGATGGTTTCCAGGTCATTTCTTGCGGTGTCATTTGTCCCCACATGTATTAGCAGGAATGGGTAGTCATCTGTAGGTCTGAAGAGTCCTGATATCCTGTCAGACACATCTTTAATTTTTGCACCTAGAAGACTGCACATTTCTCTTGAAGTTATATCTGGTCTGCAGATAGCGGCCTCTGTTCCTCTCAATAGGTGATCCCCATGACCACCACTCTCTGTTTCTTCTTTACAACATTTTTCTTTCTCCATCCAAGAAGACTCTGAGTGCTTACAAGGTTGTTCTTTGTGGGCAAAGTCTTATCTTGATGTATTTGATTTTTATTATTCTGCGTCAGAGCCTGGTACTGGTTCCTGAGTAGTATGGGTGCACTGCAGACTGCCTCCCGATCCTCCTGCTTCTCTGGGTCACATGCTTCCATTCCTCTGTTTCTTCAGGTACACTACAAATTTCTTCTCTTTCTGTATTCTGAAGAGATACTTCTGCTCTGTCTAAGAACTCCTCACCTTCCTTAATAATTTTCAATATACCGTATTTTTCGGACCATAAGACGCACTTTTTTCCTCCAAAATTTTGGAGGAAAATGGGGGGTGCGTCTTATAGGCCGAATGTTGGGGGGGGGGGTGTATATATATGTAGGGTGTGGGGGGGAGCGGTAGCGGTGGAGGAGCGGGGCACAGGAGGCAGCAGCCACCTGCTGCAGCCTACACTGTCTCTGCTGCTAAAGAAAATGAATATTCAGTACTCCCCACGGCGAGGCTCCTGCTGCTGCAGGAATCGCCTGTGCCCGCTGTTAAAGGACATGAATATTCAACACAGTCCCGGCGTGGGGAGCAGTGACTTCCGGCAGCTGATCTCTCCTTCTGAGCCGCGCATGGCAGTGACGTCATGCGCGGCTCACATGGAGAGATCAGTGCGGGCAGACAGGACGCAGCGCTGGAGGAGAGAGAAGAAAGGTGAGTAGGAGTGTTTATTTTTTTTATGTGCAGCCTGATGGGGATTAGGGGGACCATGCATACTAGGATAAGGATGAGGGGGCCATACATACCAGGCTAAGGATGAGGGGGCCATACACACCAGGGTAAGGATGAGGGGGCCATACATACCAGGGTAGGGATGAGGGGACCATACATACCAGGGTAACGCTGAGGGGGCCATACATAACAGGATAAAGATGAGGGGGCCATACATAACAAGATGAAGATGAGGGGGCCATACATACCAGGATAACTCTGAGGGGGGCATACATAACAGGAGAAAGATGAGGGGGCCATACATACCAGGATTAGGATGAGGGGCCATACATACCAGGATAGGGATTAGGGGTGCCATGCATACCAGGATAGGGATTAGGGGTGCCATGCATACCAGGATAGGGATTAGGGGTGCCATGCATACCAGGATGGGGATTAAGGGTGCCATGCATACCAGGACGGGGATGAGGGGTGCCATGCATACCAGTACAGGGATGAGGGGGCCATGCATACCAGGACAGGGATGAGGGGTGCCATGCATATCAGGATAGCGATGAGGGGTGCCATGCATACCAGGATGGGGATTGCTGTGCCATGCCTACCAGGATGGGGATTGCTGTGCCATGCATACCAGGATGGGGATTGCTGTGCCATGCATACCAGGATGGGGATTGCTGTGACATGCATACCAGGATAGGGATTAGGGGTGCCATGCATACCAGGATAGGGATTAGGGGTGCCATGCATACCAGGACAGGGATGATTGGTGCCATGCATACCAGGATAGGGATGAGGGGTGCCATGCATACCAGGATAAGGATGAGGGGTGCCATGCATACCAGGATGGAGGGGTTCCATGCATACTAGGATGGATGGATGCCAGGCATACCAGGATGGGGATCGGGACCACATATAAAAGGAAGTGGGGGGGGCATACATACCAGGATAGGGGATATTGTCAGAATTGGGGGATATTACCCCTATACCAGTGTCAACAGAAGACCCCCTCCCCCTTAAAAGTGCATCATGAACACATTTTTTGCTTCATTTTTTTAAAATTATTTTCCTCCTCTAAAACCTAGGTGCGTCTTATGGTCCGGTGCATCTTATAGTCCAAAAAATACGGTAGCTATTCTCTCTTCTAGGCTTTGCAACTTTTCCTCCAACAGGGACACAAGCTAGCATTTCTGGCAAGTGAAGTTTGGATTTTCTACTGGTAAGTCTGTGAACATGTAGCATGCAATGCAGCTCATCAAATGGCTACTGGCCTCTTCAATGTTCTTAATGTTTCTATGATGTCAAAGCGGTGAAGATCGTGTAAAAATTCATGTGGTTTTCCGATGTCCTTCTGTCCAAAGCAACGCCCAAAATTCGGTGTTTTTTGAGTTTGTGAGGTCTCCTCCCCTACTGAACAAAACAAATTTCAGTGGAATAACCGTAAAGACCGGTGCGCGGTTTGACAATTCCCTTCAAGCAGCTCGATCCAGCTACACCCAAAAAGCTTCAGACTTGCGAAGACTCTTCACTCTTCCCAGACTGCATCAGGAATATGCAAATTATCTCCCTTGAGCTTCAATTCCTGTGTACCTAGTCAAAAATCCAATGACATCCAGCATGGTAGGCTTTTTAGATAACCACTCACTTAATGGAGTTGTGGAAATGTAGACCAACTCTGACAAGGCATTGTCAGGCATTGCAAACATTCCCAGTAGGTTATCAGTTGCTGCTTCATCCTGGAGGATAGTTCCAACCCTCTCTCCAAGAGTATGGATCAACACAGAAAACAAATGAGGAAAGGAATCTTTCTTACATCTTTTGGTGCCTCTTTCTTTCATACAAAGTGATGGTGAACCATTCAGTTTAATACAGGTGCATCTCACAAAATTAGAATATCATCAAAAAGTTTATTTATTTCAGTTCTTCAATACAAAAAGTGAAACTCATATATTATATAGAATCATTACAAACAGAGTGATCTATTTCAAGTGTTTATATCTGTAAATGTTGATGATTATGGCTTACAGCCAATGAAAATGTGGCACCCCGGGGATCCGGTTGCCACAGTGGCATTGCCTCCCTCAAAAGAGGTAATGCCATGCCTGGAAGCAAGCAGGGATTCCCTAGTCAGGTATACTAAACATGCAACACTTTCCTGGCTCCAGACCAGCAAGAGGAGCACCTCCCCTTGGCAACTGGGATCTGGGGGCAGGGTTAGTTAGTCTTAGTGTGAGGAGTTGAAGCGAGGACGTCGAGGAGAGAGGAGCTGGGGACTGGAGCTGCGCGACAGCTCGCCCCAGAATCACCAGCACAGAAGAACCGGACACCGGAGTCTGAGGCTGTGGGGCACCGAAGGCCCAGCAGTAGAAACCAGAGGGCAGGAGATTGCAGGTCTCCTGGCCCCATCAGACGCCCGGAGGCTCAGCAGTACTGCAGGGTCCAGCACCGCCACGAGGGAGCGACGCAACAGCAAGGCCCGAACTGCCTGCCATACGGGTGAGCACAGAAACGCTGCACTCAGGGACGTGGGCCACCGCACCGCTGCAAGTAGCAGGGCCAAAGAGTTTAGTGGAAAGGGAAGGCCTCCAACTTCACCTGGCAAGGAGGATTCTTTACTTGCTTCCAGGCTGCCCGGGCTTCCACTTCTAGCCAGTACCCTAGTCCCGGCTTGTCTAATCAGCACCAGTAAAGACCCTGGGACTGCACTTCCTGGTCTCTGTGTTTCTTGCTGCGCCATCAACCCCTGCACTACAACGCCCAGCACAACCTGCAATATCCACACTGCCCTGGAGCTAGCTGTTCCTGTGGAGAGCCACACTATCCCTGCTGCAGTAACATCAGCTCCAAAGGACCTGCTCCGCAGCGGTGGCTCCCTTTAGCCGCATTCCACAGATGGCATCACGAACTCTATAAAAACACTATAAATCCCCTATCCATAACTCCTTTTATTGACCGCCCTGGGTCACGGACCGGGTCACCGCCACTGTGACATCCCCCAGCATCGACCGGCCCGGCACCGGGTACCCCACGGCCCAGGGGGCGCGTCAAAAACACAAAAGTCATTATCTCAAGAAATTAGAAAAAATAACAAAAAACACCTGCAAAGGCTTCCTAAGCGTATGAAAAAGGTCCATTAGTCTGTTTCAGTAAGCTCCACAATCAAGGGGAAGACTGCTGATTTGACAGATGTCCAGAAGGCAGTCACTGACACACTCCACAAGGAGGGTAAGCCACAAAGGTCATTGCTAAAGAAGCTGGCTGTTCACAGAGTGCTGTATCCAAGCATATTAATGGAAAGTTGAGTGGAAGGAAAAAGTGTGGTAGAAAAAGGTGCACAAGCAACCGGGATAACCACAGCCTCGAAAGGACTGTTAAGAAAAGGCCATTCAAAAATTTTAGGGAGATTCACAAGGAGTGGACTGCTGCTGGAGTCATTGCTTCAAGAGGCACCACACATAGACATATCCAGGACATAGGCTACAAGTGTCGCATTCCTTGTGTCAAGTCACTCATGACCAATAGACAACGCCAGAAGCGTCTTACCTGGGCCAAGGAGAAAAAGACCTGGACTGTTGGTAAGTGGTCCAAAGTGTTGTTTTCAGAGGAAAGTTAATGTTGCATTTCATTTGGAAATCAAGGTCCCAGAGTCTGGAGGAAGAGTGGAGAGGCACACAATCCAAGCTGCTTGAGGTCTAGTGTGAAGTTTCCACAATCAGTGATGGTTTGGGGAGCCATGTCATCTGCTGGTGTCGGTCCACTGTGTTTTATCAAGACCAAAGTCAGCGCAGCCGTCTACCAGGAAATTTTAGAGCACTTCATGCTTCCCTCTGCCGACAAGCTTTTTGGAGATGGAAATTTCATTCTCCAGCAGGACTTGGCACCTGTCCACACTGCCAAAAGTACCAATACCTGGTTTAAAAACAACAGTATCACTGTGCTTGATTGACCAGAAAACTCGCCTGACCTTAACCCCATAGAGAATCTATGGAGTATTGTCAAGAGGAAGATGAGAGACAACAGACCCAACAATGCAGACGAGCTGAAGGCTGCTATCAGAGCAACCTGGGCTTCCATAACACCTCAGCAGTGCCACAGGCTGATCGCCTCCATGCCACGCAGCATTGATGCAGTAATTGATGCAAAAGGAGCCCCGACCAAGTATTGAGTGCATTTACTGAACATACATTTCAGTAGGCCAATATTTCAGATTTTAAAAACATTTTTCAAGCTGTTGTTATAATGTATTCTAATTTACTGAGATAATGACTTTTTGGATTCAAAATGGGTCCAGAAGCTTCTGCGGTCTCCCATTTTGGTCCAGCTGGGGCTGATGCTGCTCAACATCATCATCAGCCCCAACACCTATCTGGTCCACGAGATGTGCAGATTGTCTCCTGGGTATTTGTGCCTAGCAATGTTAAGCATAGGTTTCAGAGGGAGACAGGGCTTTTGTGGTCTAAGTCCAGGATTCGTCGCATTGAGCATGCCCATGACCTGGCGGATCATGATTGGTGGTTTGGCACCCACCTGACCCAGTGACCTGGCACCGCCTGATTGGTCCACGGGTAGCGTCACCAATGGCGCATCGGTGGGCAGGGCTTAGTCTTTAAAAGGCCCGCCCACAAACACGACGGCGCGCTCTGATTATTGAGCAGTGATGCTGTTGTGTGGACGACTCTGTTCCACGTGTAGTTTCCGCTAGGCAGGTTAGCTCCATAGAGGCAGGTGGCTTCGTCTAGCAGTCTGGCTCAGCCAAAGGGGTCGCCTAACACTCCGAGCAGCCTGCAGACGTCCTGTTCACGGCTATCGTCTGTCAGACACGTGGCGTAATACCCTGCAGTCCGGTAGCACGCCGGATGGAGGCACGTGTACCCGTCGGCGTAGTCACACATGCATCCTAGCGCCGCCAGTGTAGTCCCTGTGTAGTTAACAGGGCTACCGATAGTTTCCTGGTTGCACATCTCCCGTGCTGTTAACGGAGATTGAGCGAACCGCTATGCCTGTTCCTGTGTGCAGTAACACGGAAGAGTTTATCATTTAAGTTGGTTGCTTTCCGTTTCACCCAGAAAGTGTTCTGCAGCAGTCCTCCAGGCTGCATCGCGGACTCCGGGGTCGGTTGCGTTCCATTATAATAAAGTTGTCGGCAACCGCCCTCCTAACACAGTGGCTTCCAGTTCACTAATATCCTTGGGCTGTCAAGAAAGTGATCCAAAAAGTTAAAGGGGTTTTCCATTTCAAGGAGAGGGGACCCCAAACTTTATAAAATATCTAAAATAACAAATAGTAGGTACTCACCCTCCGTGGGTGCAGTGATGGCTTCCCACCGCTGCTCGGGTCTTGGCGTTTTGAGTGCAGAGATGACACCATATTGACAGCATGCATCACCGCTGTACCCTATCTCTGAGCTCAGAGCATGAGCTGCTGAACTCTGTGATTGGCTACTGCGGTGATTTGCATTGTTGACATGAAGCCACTGCTGTAGCCAAAATACCAAGACCCTAGCAGCGGCACCGAGATGGCACTGAATCAAGGGAGGGTGAGTACCTGCTCTGTTTGACATTTTAGGTATTTTGAAGCATTTGGGGGAAACCCTTTTAAGAGCTGGAACCCCTGCTTTGCACATACAAAAAAAATGGAACAAAAAAATGTAAAGGTATGGAAAGTTCCTTGAGATACAGTTGGAAACAAGGTTCACAAATTCAAAGTTAAATTAACATTGACGATACAATCCAGATGTGGCAGAGGGTAGAAATTATCACTGGCTGCCTCTAAATTCCTGAGGAGGCAGGTGATCAAAATACCCGGGCTGTGGAGTTGGTAAGCCAAACCACCAACTCCGACTCCTCAATTTCCCTGACTTCTGACTCCGACTCCAACTCCGACTCCACTACTCCACAGCACTGCCTCACTACTGAGCGTGTACATAAAGTGCAGCACAGATTCATCTCAACTAAAAGCCGAGATTCTTAGATCAGGAACAGAACAGACATTTATAGGACATTTCATTACTTTTCCAAATTCTGATGAAAACATTTACAGCACATCCTCCATTGAACTACTGTACCACTTTATTAAATATTTTAGGAGTAAAGTTACTGCAATGACCTGCAGCATGATTTGGTGGCAGCAGGCACTGATAATTCGGTTTACACTCAGAAGCTCATACTAAAAGCTAAAGGTATCCATGCCTGTACTCCAAGAAGCATACCTCTTTTCACTCAACAGCATAACGAAGGTCATCTCTAATATGCTTAAAAGCAATATAAAATAGCCTCATAAGTTTTCGTATTCTTTTCTGTGAATCAATGAAACAAAACTGAAACTTTTCAGGCATTTGATTCCTCATTATGTCTGGTAGAGGAAGAATGAAGCATACGCTGGAAAGGACACCCTGCCTACAGTGAACCATGGTCGAGGCATTGCAAACTATTACTGCAGTGTCTTCAGTTTTGGATAAACCATTGTAGAATAATATGATAGGAGATTGTGACAGGCAATTGACCATGACTTTTTATTTTCCTTCTGACTTTAGGACACTAATGGTGGAACAATGATCTGGATCCTGTGCCTACTTCCTTTGCTTCTATATGGCGGTGGCCAAGGTAAATGTTTTTTTTCTTGATCTTAGTCATAAACTGATTAGCTGTTTTAAAATTTTTAGATCCATCATGCATAATGAATGCTAGCACAAATTAAATAAACTCACATATAAATGAACAATAAAAATAAGACACATGACACCAAATAATTGATAAAGTAGGTGGCACTGTTTATTAAGGCTAAAACATAGGAGAGGGAGGGTGGAGCCATATCCACTATAATTGCTTCTTATGCTATGTGCACATTGAGTTTTTTGAGGAATCCAAAAAAGACCTGAAAAATCGCCCAAAAAATGCTTGAAAGACTTTTCCTGTCCCTTACTATTGAAAAAGGAATTGGTGTTCACAAGTTCAACATTTTGATTGCTTTTAATTAGCATCAGTTGTCAAAAACGTTTAAAAGAAGAGACCTGTCGATCTATGAAGCCGCTCCATACTTTATAATAGAAGTCAATGGGAAGGCAACAAAATGCCACAAAGACACATAAGTCATCTTTTTGAGCATTCTGTAAGGGTTTCTGAAGTGTTTTTGGCTCATAAAACAGTACAATTTTATTCATTGCCTAATGTTCACCCACAAAAAATGCTCAAAAAGATTTACAGAAAATGCTCCCAAAAATGTTAACAAAATGCTTCAGGACAAAAAGCGCTTAGAATAATCAACATAGAAGAAACATTTCCTGAAGCTGTTTCTGCTTGAAAACCCCATTTTTCACCACCCCCAAAAATTCAGCGTAACATAACCCTATAAAGAGGAGCTCTTTCCATCAATGATACCAATGAGGATGCCAATAAACACCTCACGCACCCAGGAAAGATGGCTCCAGAACTGATTCATGCCATCCCTTCAGTTGCCCCTTAGGTAACACTCAACATGTACCAGTACTAAATGGAAAATGAATAGGGGCAGGGAAGGGGATAAATAGACAGAGGAATATGTCAAATGGTTTGTTTTATTCCAAAAAGAGCAGGAATGGCATAACCCTTTAAATTATTAGGACTGCACCACCATCTGTAGCCCAAGCTACTTGCTTTACCTCTGATTTACAGGCACTAGTGGACTGGGGTTTCTGGGGCCTCTAAGGGGGTTAAAATGTAGGCCACCACTCACTTACAAGAAGAGTGGATGATTTCCATGATTGTGTTAACCTGGTTCCAGTGGACTGGTGATGTCTGGCATTACTGGCCTCTGCAGTCTTGTGCTGTATATCATTGAGGCCAGTGTTGAGGTATACAAGATATCTGTGACGCTGAGTCACTTCTCACGGACAAGCCGTGAATTGGGATAGTCATGGAGCCAGAGGTCAAAAGACAGGAGGGTATGCCATAAACAGTGGGAAGAATCAAATACGTAGTCAGGTAACGGCCTGAGGTCAAAATACCAGGAGGATAGCGGATCAGAACTAAGGAGTTAAACAAACAGATGCTCAGAACTAGGTCCAAGGTCAGGCAACGAAAGATCATCAAGCAAAACACTAGGCACAGAGAAAATAAACCACATTGAGCTAAAGCTAAATCTGGTTGAGGTCTGGAACTAACAGCGGAGCTAAGTAGCCAGGCAATCACCTGGGACAATGAACACCTGGAGACAGCCCAGCTCCTCCCAGTCTCAGATTGGACATCTGAGGTGTCAATCAAAACACCGACAGCTCAGCACGCCCCTGCACCAGACTGGCCACTGAGCTGTCAAAGTACTGACAGCTTCAGTACGCCCCTGTACCAGATTGGATGGCTGAGCCATCAGTAACTATGTCCCAGACAGACTGAGGGGTGGAATCGAAACAATATTACTGTTACAGGATTGGCCACGAGAATCCAGGATGCAGAGCTAGAACTACAGGGGTTAAACAGGTATAGTTTGATTACTAGTTTTATTAACATTTGTGGCAGTAGATACATTTTGAACAGGGATGACACCAACAGCACTTAATAGTGTGCATATCTTCCTTCTTCAGGAGCACAATGCTCCCCCACCTACTATCTTCCTGTTTACTAGAGGGAAGTGCACTCCTGAAAAATGACAGTTCTAATCAGCGGCATTGGCATGCTGCTGATCTAAATTGTGCTCTCTCTGATGTAACAGGTAGCTTTGCCTCTGCAGTATCGAAAGAACATATGGGCACTGAAGCTTGTCTGATCCAGCAATCAATATACTTGCAATAGATGAGTCCCGTGCACCACTCTGTTGTCCGTGCACACTTGGTGCAACCCTCCGCAAGGTTGTAGTAATATATAGAAGTCCAGGAAACAGGGCACTAGACATCCTCCTTTGGTAACTTTATTAGTACAGAAATATCACAATGTTTCGGCCCAGCAGGGCCTTTATCAAGCTATAAAAAAGAGAGAGGGTGCAGTAATTCAGTTTCAGAGCTGCACTTTCAAGCTCTGAAGCACAGAGCTTGCAATAGTGAGCTCCTTGTCAAAGAAACCGTTCACCTCAGATAGTCTGCAGAGGTGTCCAGTAACCTAAGCAACTAGTTGTATACTATAATATTTATAATTACTCCGTTCTTAAGAATGGAAAAGATTTTAAATAAGGTTTAAATAGCAAAGTTACTTGTTATTACAAGCACTTTACAATTTTACCCATTTATGAATTTGTGAGAAACCCTGTAAAAGGGTAATGTGCACAGTTGCTTGGGAAAGGCTCCATGTGGGGACTTTTTCACATTTACATTTTATCTTTGTTTGAATGTCATAAAGCACAGAATCCTCAGAACCTTAGCATTTCGTAGTCAAACTACATAATGGGTCTCATTTATTAAAAATGACAGAATAGAACAAAAACATAGAAAAAAACAGCCAATCACAATGTAGCTTTCATTTTTCCAGAACAGATTAAAGAATGACACCTAAGTGGTAAATGTTGTTTTTCAGTTGCTGCAAACAGTCGACCAGTTATTCATGATATTTTTGTAGCAGTATATGAAGATTTACCAATTGGTAAGTGACACTTTGCTTAGTAATTAATTGTAAATAATTATTGCACTCTATTATTAACGGGAATCTGTCAGCAGGTTTTTGCTATGTAATCTGAAGACAGCATGCTGTAGGGGTTAAAACACAGATTTCAGCAGTGCCTCTCTTATCAAGCTCTGAGGTTTTGTTTGCCTCTAATGATTGTTTTAGCACCAGCAGCTTATCATTGTTGTGACTCAGCATAACAAGGGGGCGTGCCTCTGGCCGACACACCCCCTTGTGTGATAAGCAGCTCACTGTCTATGGACATTGTATATACAGAGCCTCGTGTGGGCGGGGTTAGCTTTCTCAGCTCGCCTTCATTGCTAAATCTAAAAGGTCTGATCGTGTCAGAACGGCTGCACCCAGTAATCTAAGTGATACCTCGTTGGATTCAGCTTCTCTTTGCCTCCATCAGACTGCTCTCACATGAGGTAGCAGAAAACTGGTGACAGATTCCCTTAAAAATTGTTTGAAATATTCATGTCAGATATAACTGTAGCTTATTTGTAGCCTATTATTTTAAAACCATTTTTAGTTGACCACAATCATATTATATGTTGCACAATTTAATGGATACATTTTTTTTAATTAGCACATTTTTACCACCAATATTATTATATGGATGAAAGGTGCAAAAGTGCTCTTTTCTTTTTAGAAAACTCATATAGCATCACCAAATGGAAGAGCTGTGCAATTGCTATCTGCAAGAGCCTATCTTATACCCTCTTGATGTATTCTCACAACTGCTTCCAAGATTGCTGTGCACTGGCGCATGTCTACTTCCTTCTTTTATATCTATATACAGCATAAGGGCTCATTCAGATGAGCGCATTATATGTCCATGTGTTGAACGTATGCAAAACCAATAGTATATGGACAGCTCACTGACTAGTGCTAGTCAATGGGGTATTTCACATGAACGTTTTTACCAACAGACCAATGATCTGTGTATAGGTGCATCTCACTAAATTAGAATATCATCAAAAAGTAAATTTATTTCAGTTCTTCAATACAAAAAGTGAAACTCATATATTATATAGAGTCATTACAAACAGAGTGATCTATTTCAAGTGTTTAATTCTGTTAATGTTGATGATTATGGCTTACAGCCAATGAAAACACAAAAGTCGCTGTAATGCACACGCCCGGGCTGAGCGGCGTGTGCGTGTGATTCCACTGGACCGTGCCGGAGAGTGAATGCCTGGAGGGGCGTAACTAGGTATTCACCCGATCCGACCAGGGTCGCACGACGGCATACGACGCCAGTGCACCAAGGAGGAACCGAGCAGAGGGACCAGGTGCTACTCCAGGACAGACCCCGGACACAGCTGTTGACCCACACAGGGGAATACAGGAACAGACAGGTTAGGCTGGCACACAGACTGGTGGGTATAGGCAGGCATGACTGGTATGCAGGCAGGCGGGTATGCAGGCAGAGGGGTACAGGCAAGCATGGCTAGAGTGCAGACAGGGAGGCACTAGCAGGTAGGAACACAGGCGTGATAGGACCCAGTACACACTGGGACTCAGGAACAGAACCAAAGATGTGGCGGACAAACACAGCAGAGTAAGGCCGCCCAGAGTGGTGAGTGAGAGTAGAGCAGGACGAGGCTGCCTGGAGCTGTGAGCGAGAGTAGAGCAGGACGAGGCCGCCTGGAGCGGTGAGAGAGAGTAGAGCAGGACGAGGCCGCCTGGAGCGGTGAGCAAGAGTACAGCAGGACGAGGCCGCCTGGAGCGGTGAGCAAGAGTAGAGCAGGACGAGGCCTCCTGGAGTGGTGAGCAAGAGTAGAGCAGGACGAGGCCGCCTGGAGCGGTGAGCAAGAGTAGAGCAGGACGAGGCCGCCTGGAGCCGTGAGCAAGAGTAGAGCAGGACGAGGCCGCCTGGAACGGTGAGCAAGAATAAAGCAGGACGAGACTGCCGGAGCAGTGAGCAAAGGGTCAGAGCGGAGCGAGACTGCCGGAGCGGTGAGCAAAGGCAGAGCAGGCTAGAACCGCCGGAGCGGTGAGCAAAGGCAGAGCAGGCTAGAACCGCCGGAGTGGTGAGCAAAGGCAGAGCAGGCTAGAACCGCCAGAGCGGTGAGCAAAGGCAGAGCAGGCTAGAACCGCCGGAGCGGTGAGCAAAGGCAGAGCAGGCTAGAACCGCCGGAGCGGTGAGCAAAGGCAGAGCAGGCTAGAACCGCCGGAGCGGTGAGCAAAGGCAGAGCAGGCTAGAACCGCCGGAGCGGTGAGCAAAGGCAGAGCAGGCTAGAACCGCCAGAGCGGTGAGCAAAGGCAGAGCAGGCTAGAACCGCCGGAGCGGTGAGCAAAGGCAGAGCAGGCTAGAACCGCCGGAGCGGTGAGCAAAGGCAGAGCAGGCTAGAACCGCCGGAGCGGTGAGCAAAGGCAGAGCAGGCTAGAACCGCCGGAGCGGTGAGCAAAGGCAGAGCAGGTTAGAACCGCCGGAGCGGTGAGCAAAGGCAGAGCAGGCTAGAACCGCCGGAGCGGTGAGCAAAGGCAGAGCAGGCTAGAACCGCCGGAGCGGTGAGCAAAGGCAGAGCAGGCTAGAACCGCCGGAGCGGTGAGCAAAGGCAGAGCAGGCTAGAACCGTCGGAGCGGTGAGCAAAGGCAGAGCAGGCTAGAACTGCCGGAGCGGTGAGCAAAGGGTCAGAGCGGAGCAAGACTGCCGGAGCAGTGAGCAAGGCAGAGCAGGCTAGAACCACCGGAGCGGTGAGCAAGCCAGAGCAGGCTAGAACCGCCGGAGCGATGAGCAAAGGCAGAGCAGGCTAGAACCGCTGGAGCGGTGAGCAAAGGCAGAGCAGGCTAGAACCGCCGGAGCGGTGAGCAAAGGCAGAGCAGGCTAGAACCGCCGGAGCGGTGAGCAAGGCAGAGCAGGCTAGAACCGCTGGAGCGGTGAGCAAAGGCAGAGCAGGCTAGAACTGCCGGAGCGGTGAGCAAAGGGTCAGAGCGGAGCAAGACTGCCGGAGCAGTGAGCAAGGCAGAGCAGGCTAGAACCACTGGAGCGGTGAGCAAGGCAGAGCAGGCTAGAACCGCCAGAGCGGTGAGAAAGGCAGAGCAGGCTAGAACCGCCGGAGCGGTGAGCAAGGCAGAGCAGGGGGGACAGGGCTCTGTTCACACAGAACAGACAGGAAGGGAAAGGCAGAACTAGATACCCACAGGGTACTTGCAGTGAAGTAGCGAGTGGACCACAAACTCACAAACGGGAGTACAGTGACAACGAGCAGGAGTTAGGTGCGAGTTCAGACTCTGCAGAAAAAGGAAAGATACGGACATAGAGAAACACAGGAAACAGGCTAGAAGAGTATACAGACAAGAACAGACACAGTAGCAAGATACAGGAGCGGGTCTAGGTATGCAGCCTCTAGAAGGTGGGAGGAACAGGCCAGGAGCGTGTTCAGACAGGACAAACAAGATACAGGAGCGGGTCTAGGTATGCGGCCCCTAGAAGGCGGAACGAACAGGCAAGGAGCGTGTTCAGTCAGGCCTGGAAATACAGCCCCCAGAAAAGGCTGACATGCAAACATAGAAGGGGACCTGGCACATTCAGAGTGAAAGAGCACACTGAATGAAACACAATGCTCAGGCAGGGATTCATTGGAGCAGCTGGGTTAAATACCAGGTGACAGACAGCAATAGGCTGAGGACGCACAAGGGGTGTGCCTGCAGCAGATACAAAAAGCAGGAAGTGATCGGGTGCCGCCCTTAAGCAGCAGAAAGACAAGCAAACAGACAGCATGGAGGGAAGCCAGAGAGACATTCTGGATTGGAGATCAAGTGCGCGCTCTTGCACAGTGGGAGATGGACCACTATGCAAAGACGCCGCCAGGTATGTTACAGTCATTATCTCAGTAAATTAGAATACTTTATAACAACAGCTTGAAGAATGATTTTAAAATCTGAAATGTTGGCCTACTGAAATGTATGTTCAGTAAATGCACTCAATGCTTGGTTGGGGATCCTTTTGCATCGATTACTGCATCAATGTTGCGTGACATGGAGGCGATCAGCCTGTGGCACTGCTGAGGTGTTATGGAAGCCCAGTTTGCTTTGATAGCAGCCTTCAGCTCGTCTGCATTGTTGGGTCTGGTGTCTCTCATCTTCCTCTTGACAATACCACATAGATTCTCTATGGGGTTAAGGTCAGGTGAATTTTCTGGTCAATCAAGCACAGTGATACTGTTGTTTTTAAACCATGTATTGGTACTTTTGGCAGTGTGGACAGGTGCCAAGTCCTGCTGGAGAAGGAAATTTCCATCTCCATAAAACTTGTCGGCAGAGGGAAGCATGAAGTGCTCTAAAATTTCCTGGTAGACGGCTGTGCTGACTTTGGTCTTGATAAAACACAGTGGACCTACACCAGCAGATGACATGGCTCCTCAGACCATCACTGATTGTGGAAACTTCACACTAGACCTCAAGCAGCTTGGATTGTGTGCCTCTCCACTCTTCCTCCAGACTCTGGGACCTTGATTTCCAAATGAAAATTGGAACTCTGGGACCTTGTGGAGTATGTCAATGACTGCCTTCTGGACATCTGTCAAGTCAGCAGTCTTCCCCATGATTGTGGAGCCTAAGGAAGCAGACTAAGGGACCTTTTTAAACGCTTAGGAAGCCTTTGCAGGTGTTTTTTGTTAATTATTTTAATTTACTGATATAATGACTTTTGTATTTTCATTGGCTGTAAGCCATAATAATCAACATTAACAGAAATAAACACTTGAAATAGATCACTCTGTTTGTAACGACTCTATATAATATATGAGTTTCACTTTTTGTATTGAAGAACTGAAATAAATTAACTTTTTGATGATATTCTAATTTAGTGAGAAGCACCTGTAAATAATCGTGACATGCACTAATCTGATTCATCTTTTGGAACAGACTTGCCCTTTAAGCTCAATTGGTTTGTTAAAAAATTCAGTGAAATTATTAACATAGGGAATGTATTTGGCTTTGCATAAGTGTTTAAAGTACATGTATAAAACCGGATTCCCTAAGGATGTACAAAAAAGGCATACGGATGGCATACAGATGTACAAAATAAACATATGGATGGCATACAAATAACGAAAATGGACGATGAAGAGTTATCAGTTTTTCTCGATGCAAAATTAGACGACTTTTCATATATTAGTCTGAACCCAGGATAAGGCAATTCTGCCAGGTTACTCTTTTGAAATGCATTATAAGATAGGAGTTTGTGCTGAGTTCAGATATATAGAGTAAATACTATTTTTATTGATTTATAGTTTTGATTTATTAATAATATTGATTTATTGTTTTATATAAACAGGTGTTTAAATGCTAGCAAAATATGCTGCTTTTTAGGTCATTAAACCCACAGTTGTGCTGGGACACTTGACTGTAAGGGCTCGCTCACACTGGTGTATAATAAGTAGGAGTGCAATGCAAGAAAACATTGCATTGCACTCTGACCAATGTTAGTAAATGAGTCAGTGCTCATCCGCAAATTTTTTTCTCAGCTCGGATCAGACTGAGAAGAAAATTGCAGCATGCTGCGATTGTATGCGAGAACCAGATCACACTCGCCAGTGTAAATCAACGGGTGCGAGAAAAAAAAAAATCGCACGGCACACAGACCCATGCGTGTGCCGTCCAATTTTTACACATAAATCTCAAGGGAAATCCGACATTTGATCAACCAAGTACAGTAAATTCACAGCCAGAACCGTCAGAATCGAATCGATACAAATACGTCAGTGTGATATATAATCATCAGTGCTTTGCGTGTGTAGTTTTTTGTACTTGTATTTATCTAACAAATAAATAAATAAAAAAATGATGTAGACCCCCCTATTTTAAATAACCAGCTAAGGGAAAGCAGTCAGCTGTGAGCTGGTGTTACGCTCGCGCCCGGACTGACTGGCATGAGTGTGATTAGTTATCCCACTGTACCATGAACCAAGGAGTGCCTGGAGGGGCGTAACTAAGTATCAACCTGATCCGACCAAGGTCGCACGGCGGCTCAATCGACTCCGTGAACCAAGGAGGAACTGAGCAGAGGGACCAGGTGCTACTCCAGGTCAGACCCTGGTCACAGCTGTTGACCCACACCGGGGAATGGAGGAACAGGCAGGTTAGACTGGCATACAGACAGGTGGGTATTGGCAGGCACAGCTAGTATGCAGACAGGTGGGTACTGGTAAGCACGGCTGGTATGCAGACAGGTGGGTACTGGCAAGCACGGCTGGTATGCAGACAGGGGGGAACTGACAAGCACGGCTGGTATGCGGACAGGTGGGTACTGGCAAGCACGGCTGGAGAGCAGACAGGGAGATGCTGCCAAGTACGGCTGGATTGCAGACAGGTAGGTACTAGCAGATTGGAGCGCAGGCTGGATAGGGTCCAGTACAGACTGGGAGACAGGAACAGAGCCGCAGATGCGGTAGACAAGCAGAGTAAAGTGAAACCGCCGGAGCGGAGGACAAGGCAGAGCAGAGCAGAACCGCAGGTGCGGTGGACAAGGCAGAGCAGAGCGAAACCGCAAGTGCGGTGGACAAGGCAGAGCAGAGAAAAACCGCCGAAGCGTTGGACAAGGCAGAGCAGAGAGGAACCGCTGGAGTGGTGGACAAGGCAGAGCAGAGCGAAACCGCAGGTGCGGTGGACAAGGCAGAGCAGAGAGGAACTGCCGGAGCGGTGGGCAAGGCAGAGCAGAGAGAAACCACTGGCGCGGTGAGCAAGCAGAGCAGAACAAAACCGCAGGTGCGGTGGACAAGGCAGAGCAGAGCGAAACCGCCAGAGCGGTGGACAAGGCAGAGCAGAGGAGGAACCGCCGGAGCGGTGGACAAGGCAGAGTAGAGAGGAACCGCCGGAGCGGTGGACAAGGCAGAGCAGAGAGGAACCACAGGTGCGGTGGACAAGGCAGAGCAGAGAGGAACCACCGGAGTGGTGGGCTAGGCAGAGCAGAGAGGAACCGCCGGAGCGGTGAGCAAGGCATAGCAGAGCGAAACCGCCAAAGCGGTGAGCAAGCAGAGCAGAACAGGGCTGACGGTGCAGGCAGAGGACAGGGCTCTATTCACATGGAACAGATGGAAAATACAGGAAGATGGCTAGAACACAGGAGGTAGATACGGAGGAAGGGAAAAGGGACAAGCAGAACCAGATACACACAAGGTACTTACAATGAAGTAGCGAGTGGACACAAAACTCACAAACAGAAGTACAGAGACAACGAGTTGGAGTTAGGTGCAGGTTCAGACACTGCAGGAAAAGGGAGGGTATGGACATTGAGACAAACAGGTAACAGACTAGGAGACAGTTCAGACAGGAACTTATACTGCAACGAGATACAGGAACGAGCCTGGGTATACGGCCCCCAGGGTGGCGGAAATGGACTAGAAGTCACAGAGAACAGGCCTGGGTATACAGCCCCCAGGGTGGCGGAAACAGACTAGAAGTCAGAGATAACAGGCCTGGGTATGCAGCCCCCAGGGTGGCAGGAACAGACAAGATACAGGACAAGACCTGGCAACTCAGAGGCAAGGAGCACACTGATAGTTAGTGTTGCTCAGGCACCTCCTTCAGGGTGGAGGGGGTTTAAATATCCAGAGACTCACAGCAATAGGCTGGAGACGCATTAGGGGTGCGCCCACAGCAGCTATAAGAATCAGGAAGTAACCGGGCCGCCGCCCTAAGCAGTCAGACAAGAGCCATGCACACAGCATGGTTTGCAGGCTAGACTGATGGGTAAGATTGCGGTCTTGCTTGGTGGGATGTGGTGCACTATGCAAGCACGCCGCCAGGGATGTTACAGTACCCCCCCTTTACGCCCCCTCTTCTTCAGGCCTGCAAGGATCTTCTGCAGAGAATTTGGAGGCCAGTCCTTCTCTTCAAGAGGATTAGCTCTTCTGTCCACTAGAGGAAACGAAACGGGTCTCATCATCTTGGTGACTAGGATGCTTCCTCCTATCAAGCCATCCTCAGCAACAGATGAAGTGGGTGAAGTACCAGGGACAGCACACAGGAAAGTCTCTCTCCATTTGTTATCAGGTAGCACCCTGGTGGATTCAGGAGACAACTGGAGGTCCTCCGCCTGGTTGGAGGGGTGCAGAGACTCGGGGGTAACCACCGCCTTGACGTACACTTTGCCAAGCTTACTGGATGAAGTGGGCGGTGTACCAGGTACCGGGTGTAGGAAAGTCTCTCTCCGTTTATCAGGTAGCACCCCGGGGAATTCAGGAGACAACTGGAGGTCATCCGCCTGGTTGGAGGGGTGCAGAGACTCGTCAGTAATCACTGCTTCAAAGTACACTTTGCCAGACTTACTGGATGAAGTGGGTGAAGTACCACGTACAGGGTGTAGGAAAGTCTCTCCCCATTTGTTATCAGGTAGCACCCCGGAGGATTCAGGAGACAACTGGAGGTCCTCCGCCTGGTTGGAGGGGTGCAGAGACTCGGGGGTAAACACCGCCTTGATGGACGTAAGACCAGATTTATTAGGCACGGAGGGTCCTTGCTTTGGGACCATCTTCAATCTGGTTTTAGAGATGACATGTCTGTGAAGTGGGACGGTACCTGTAGCGAGATCATTGGTACAATCATCGAGAATGTGTGGGGACATCGCCTCCGCTTCTCCTCCTTCGGAGACTTCAGCGCACAGCGAGTCAGCGACTAGCAGATCTGGTGAAGAAGAAGAAGAAACTGCTGACTGTCCTGAAGATATGGGGACTGGACAGCCCTTGTACCTTAGCAGTCCCCCAGGATACACCATGCAGGATCTCCAGACCTGAGCGGGCACTAGATCTCTCGACTCTGGACGACCTGTGGGTAAGCCATTCAGCACCTGGAATGTGAACTTCTTCATGTGTAATGTTCCAATCTGGAGCTTAATTTGTACAGACATATTTTGACTGTTTCTGAGTAGGGCTCGTCCTTCCACTGACAATGCCCAAACCGGCTTCTGGAGTTTTCAGACGGGAATCAGACACCGACTCTTTAAGGGTTTAAGCCCGAAACTTCCGGTTAATCCGAGGCCTTCACTTGCCACGGAGACAGTCATGGTCATCTGTGGAGAGGAAACACTTACGCCAAGGGCAGCCTCTCCTACAGGCCTAATGTCTTGGGATTCTCCAACCTTCGCTGGACAAAGACCGTCAGGGGGTTCCAAACAACCACAGTGGTACCGCAATCCAATTTTGTGACTGAGTTCTGGCCTCTGCTTTGCCTGACGAACATAGTCATCCTTCATGGATTCTGTGTGGAAAGCTGCCTCTACAGGCTGGGGAACAGGAGGTCTTTGGGAGGACAGAACCTGGCGTGACGGTTTACCTCTACGCCTTGCATGTCTGGACTGCTTCTTGAGGTTGGGAAGAGAAGTATTTGCTAGAACTCTCCTGTTAGGTTTTTTCTATCTTGCTGGTCACATGACCTTTTATGCCTATTTAGTCCTGCTCCGCCCTCCTCGCCTTGCTGGACTTCATTGTAATTTCTACTCTTAAGCTAGCTGGTGCTTAGTTACCTTTCTCAGTCAGTTTAGCTAGGTCTTCGGACCTTTATGTTCTATGTTGTGTGTTTGTCTTTTACTGCTACAATTTCTGCTAGGAGGTGTCCAACTTTATCCCAGTCCCTAGTTCTTGTAGGGATCCCTCCCTTGCATCTATAGGTCTTCGTACAGACTAGCTGAGGACTTTAGCGGGTCTGATCGCAGGATCAGGTTCCCCGTTACATCATAGGGATCTAGCTTAGCTCTATTGTAGGGACAGATCTCCTTTCTTTCCTTAGTGCTTGTAGCAGATCATAACAGTAAGTCCAGCCCAAAAATATCTCTAAGGAAAGACTTCCAGTTTCCATCATGGTGTCGGTTCAGGATTTGGCTCAACGCCTGCAGGGACTCTCTCTGAAGGTGGCCGAGCTCCAACAACACGTGAGTAGCTGTTCTGGAGCACATTTTGTGGAGCCAAAGGTACGTTTGCCTGATTTATTTTTTGGTGATCAACAAGAATTTTTTTCCTTTAAAAATGCTTGTTTGTTGTATTTTCATTTGAGACCCAGATCCTCTGGTGATGAATCACAGCGCATAGGGTTCATAATGTCACTTTTGCGCAAAGAACCTCAGGGATGGGCCTTTTCTATCCAACCTAGTGATCCATGCTTTAGATCAGTGGATAGTTTTTTTTCTGCTTTGGGTTTGTTCTATGATGATCCTGATCGTGTCTCATCAGCTGAGACTGAATTGAGAGGTTTGAGACAGGGATCAGGTAATGTGGAAAAATATTGTTCTCACTTCCGTCGGTGGTCTGCCCAGGTGGGGTGGAACGATTCAGCTTTGAAAAGTTTGTTTCTTGCGCGGCTAGGTGAAAGGGTTAAGGATTTGCTGATTGCTTATCCCACACCTGGAAACTTGCAGGAGGCAATGCAATCAGCTATACGGGTGGACAGGAGACTGCGTGCAAGGGTTAATGAGAGTAAATCCTCTGCCATGTCAGCTCCGAGTCTTGAGAGGGTCTGTACTGACATTGGAGAGCCGATGGAGATTGGGGCGATGGCACCCCGCTCTCAGGAAAAAGACCACAGGTCTTCTGAAGGTTTGTGCTTTTATTGCGGGAAATCTGACCATTTTATTAAGAACTGTGTACTTCGTATGAACAAAGAAAAAAAAAGGTCAGTTACGCCCATATAGCCTGTTTAAATACTAAGGGTGTATTTCTTTCTGCTACTACTGCTGCTCAGGAAGAATTAATTGAATTTCGGGTATTTGTGGATTGTGGTTCTACTCTGAATGTGATTGATGGGGGATTCTTGGAAAAACTTAAATTAAAACCCAAACCTTTGTCATCCCCTATTGCTGTGGTTTCTGTCGATGGCTCTCCCTTGAAGAGTGTTACTCACAAGGTCTGTGAATTTCCCCTCACTATTAATGGTGTTCACCAAGAGAATTTGGATTTGGTAGTGTTAAATAATTTGCCTTCTCCAGTAGTTTTGGGGTTGCCCTGGTTAAAACTGCACAATCCTGTACTGGATTGGTCTACCAATGAAATTAAGTCCTGGAGCCCTAAGTGTTATGACAAGTGTTGTAACGGACGTATTGCTGCGGTGGAAAAAGGGGAATTACCTGTACCTATTCAGGATTTTTGGAGAGTTTTTTCTGAAGAGGAGTCACAAATTTTGACTCCCCATAGAGACTATGATTGTACCATTGAATTTGTCCCTGGAGCGACTCTTCCTAAAAGTCGTTTATTTAATCTTACTATTCCTGAGAGAAAGGCTTTGGAGGAATACATACAGACAAGCTTGGCCGCCGGTCACATTAGGCCTTCCAAGTCTCCTGTGGCTGTTGGATTTTTTTTTGTTAAAAAAAAGGATGGCGGTTTATGTCCTTGTCTGGATTTTCATGAGATTAATAAGATTACTGTATGCAATCCTTACCCACTGCCATTGATTCCTGATTTGTTTAACCAGTTAGTGGGGGCCAAGTGGTTCTCTAAAATTGATCTCCGGGGGGCATACAATTTGTTGCGCATGAAGGAGGGTGATGAATGGAAGACTGCTTTTAACACTCCTCTGGGTCATTTTGAGAATCTGGTTATGCCTTTTGGTCTTACCAATGCTCCAGCATTTTTTCAGAATCTTATTAATGACATCCTTAGACCTTTGATCGGCAAAAATGTGGTTGTGTATTTGGATGACATTTTGATTTATTCACCGGATCTGGAGTCTCATTGGCGGAGCGTACATGAGGTATTACAGTAATTAATTCACAATTCGCTTTCTGCTAAGCTGGAGAAATGTGAGTTCGCTGTACAGAGAATTAGTTTTTTGGGCTACATTATCTCCAGCGAGGGCTTTGAGATGGACCTGGTGAAAGTTCAAGCTGTGCAGGAATGGCCTAGGCCTATTGGTTTGAAATTGATAGAGGTTTTTGGGTTTCGCCAATTATTACAGAAAATTCATTAAAAAATTTTCTATTATTGTCAAACCACTGACCGATCTCACCAGGAAAGGTGCTAATGCGGTTCAGTGGACTACTGAGGCCATTGAAGCTTTTGTGTTTCTAAAGGAGAGGTTCAGCTCTGCTCCCATCCTTATGCAGCCTGATGTGACTAAGCCGTTTTTGGTTGAGGTTGATGCTTCTTCGGTAGGGGTCGGTGCGGTGTTGTCTCAGAAAAACAAGGATGGAGTACATCCCTGTGCTTTTTTTTCAAAAATTTTTTCTGAGACTGAACTTAATTACGATATTGGTAATTGGGAATTGCTGGCTATTAAACTCGCATTTGAACACTGGCGTCATCTCTTGGAAGGTGCTGAATTTCCCATTCAGGTTTTCACTGATCATAAAAATCTGATCTATCTTGATGCTGCCAAGCGCTTGAATGCCCGTCAGGCTAGGTGGGCACTTTTTTTCTCGTGGGTTAATTTTTCCGTTACTTACATCCCGGGTACCAAGAATGTTAAAGCTGATGCTTTGTGTCGCAGCTTTTCCCCATGGTCGGTGCTGAGGAGGAGGAGAGCATTTTACAAGAAGGTGTTGTGATTGCTGCTTTGGACTCTGTTTTGGAAGATGAGATTCTTAAAGCACAGGAGAATGCCCCATCTAACACTCCCCATGGGAGGTTGTTTGTGCCTAGGACCTTTAGGAGAGATTTGTTTGTCGAGTGTCATGAGTCTCGGTTGGCAGGTCATCCAGGAATTTCTGAGACCAAGAGACTTGTGGGTCGCAGTTTTTGGTGGTCTGGATGGCAGAAGGAAGTCATTAAGTGGGTGCATCAATGTACGGTGTGTGCTAGATCTAAGTCTTCACATACTCCTGCAGCGGGGTTGCTTTGCCCTCTGGAGGTTCCTAGTGCACCTTGGACACATCTGGCTATGGACTTTATTACTGACCTTCCCCCCTCTGAGGGTTTCACGGTCATCTGGGTGGTCGTGGACCGTTTTAGCAAGATGTGTCACTTGGTTCCTTTCATCAAACTGCCCTGCGCTAAGACACTCGCTAAGGCCTTTGACAAGGAAATTGTCAGACTACATGGCGTTCCTACTGACATTGTTTCGGACAGGGGACCTCAGTTCGTGGCTCGTTTTTGGCGTGCTTTTTGTGACAGGTTGGGAGTTCATTTGTCGTTTTCATCCGGATATCATCCTGAGTCTAATGGCCAGACAGAAAGGAAGAATCAGGATGTTGAGCAGTTCTTGCGTTGTTTTGTGGCAGACAATCAGGAGGTGTGGTCTGAGTTTCTGCCACTTGCTGAGTTTGCTCTTAACAACCATACATCCTCTTCTGCTGGTTGTTCGCCTTTTTTTTTGTTGTTCTGGGAGACATCCGTCTTTTGGGTCATTCTCCAAATTGGTATCGGCTGTGCCTGAGGAGGAGAGTTTTTCCGGTGATTTGGAGAGAGTTTGGACGGATGTGTGTGGTAATCTTCAGGAGGCTAACAAAAAATCTAAGAGGTACTTTGATAGGGAACGGCAAGAGGTTTTGTTTGCTATTGGTGACATGGTTTGGTTGTCCTCTAAGAATCTGCGGTTGAGGATTCCTTCTAAAAAATTGGGTCCCAAGTTTGTAGGGCCCTTTAAGGTGCTTCAGGTAGTTAACCAATCTGCTGTTAGGTTGGAGGTTCCTACCTCCTGGAAGATTAATCCGGTGTTTCATGTTTCTCTGTTGAAAAGAGCCTATGTGTCGGATGTAGACGCCTCTGCCACTGTTCCTCCGGTGGTGGAGGACGGGGAATACGAAATTTCCCGCATCCTAAATTCTAGACGGTATAGAGGGAGTTTGCAGTATCTCGTCGCTTGGAAGGGTTTCGGACCCGAGGATAACTCATGGGTGAGGGCGGATGATGTTTCTGCTTACAGACTTGTCAGAGCGTTTCACAAGAGGTTTCCTGGTAAGCCTGGGCCTAGGGGATCCGGAGGATCCTCATAGAAGAGGGGGTACTGTTAGAACTCTCCTGTTAGGTTTTTTTCTATCTTGCTGGTCAGATGACCTTTTTTGCCTATTTAGTCCTGCTCCGCCCTCCTGGCCTTGCTGAACTTCATTGTAATTTCTACTCTTAAGCTAGCCTGGTGCTTAGTTACCTTTCTCAGTCAGTTTAGCTAGGTCTTCGGACCTTTATGTTCTATGTTGTGTGTTTGTCTTTTACTGTTACAATTTGTGCTAGGAGGTGTCCAACTTTATCCCAGTCCCTAGTTTTTGTAGGGATCCCTCCCTCACATCTATAGGTCTTCGTACAGACTAGCCGAGGACTTTAGCGGGTCTGATCGCAGGATCAGGTTCCCCGTTACATTGTAGGGATCTAGCTTAGTTCTATTGTAGGGAAAGATCTCCTTTCTTTCCTTAGTGCTTGTAGTAGATCATAACAGTATTCTGTTGAGCATAGCCATCCTGTGTGGATTCTGGGTGAGCAGCAGTCTCTTCGGGTTGGAGAACTGGTAGGCTACCTACACACATTACCCATCGGGGCTGCTCCGGGATATTGGGAAGGGAAGCTTTAGCAGAGGCTTCAGGATTAGGGTCATCGAAGACCATTAGAAAGGCCACCAGGAAGGCCTGCAGGTCAAAGACGATAGGGTCCCATGCTTCCCATAGGGGGGTGATCCATTTCAAGGCGTCAACCGCTAGGTAGGACATCATAAATGCCACTTTAACCCAATCGGTAGGAAAATAGTGAGCATAGAACTTGAAATGCAGCATGCATTGCTCCACAAATGCACGGCTTCATTTTGGATCCCCATAGTACCGTGGTGGATCCGCAGGAACGAGTGCTGATAGATCCATTTGGGCTGGTGCGGAAATCGCCTGGGCCACAGCTTGAGAAAATTTTTTTTTTCTTGTTGCACGTATTCGCCAGACAAGGATTCAAAATGTCTCTGAGAGCGAAGGGCCATGGGGCTCAACGGGAACCATGGCCGGAGCAAACTGTTACACTCGCGCCCAGATTGACTGGCGTGAGCGTGATTCGTGATCCCACTGTACCATGAACCGAGGAGTGCCTGGAGGGGCGTAACTAAGTATCAACCCAATCTGACCAAGGTCGCACGGCGGCTCAATCGACTCCGTGAACCAAGGAGGAACTGATCAGAGGGACCAGGTGCTACTCCAGGTCAGACCCTGGTCACAGCTGTTGACCCACACCGGGGAATGCAGGAACAGGCAGGTTAGACTGGCATACAGACAGGTGGGTATTGGCAGGCAAGGCTAGTATGTAGACAGGTGGGTACTGGTAAGCACGGCTGGTATGCAGACAGATGGGTACTGGCAAGCACGGCTGGTATGCAGACAGGGGGGTACTGACAAGCACGGCTGGTATGCGGACAGGTTGGTACTGGCTAGCATGGCTGGAGTGCAGACAGGGAGATACTGGCAAGTATCGCTGGAGTGCAGACAGGTAGGTACTAGCAGATTGGAGCGCAGGCTGGATAGGGTCCAGTACAGACTGGGAGACAGGAACAGAGCCGCAGATGCGGTAGACAAGCAGAGTAAAGCGAAACCGCCGGAGCAGAGGACAAGGCAGAGCAGAGCGGAACCGCAGGTGCGGTGGACAAGGCAGAGCAGAGCGAAACCACCGGAGCGGTGGACAAGGCAGAGCAGAGAAAAACCGCCGAAGCGTTGGACAAGGCAGAGCAGAGAGGAACCGCTGGAGTGGTGGACAAGGCAGAGCAGAGAGGAACCGCCGGAGTGGTGAACAAGGCAGAGCAGAGCGAAACCGCAAGTGCGGTGGACAAGGCAGAGCAGAGCGGAACCGCCAGAGCGGTGGGCAAGGCAGAGCAGAGAGAAACCGCTAGCACGGTGAGCAAGCAGAGCAGAACAAAACCACAGGTGCGGTGGACAAGGCAGAGCAGAGCGAAACCGCTGGAGTGGTGGACAAGGCAGAGCAGAGGAGGAACTGCTGTAGCGGTGGACAAGGCAGAGCAGAGAGGAACCGCTGGAGCAGTGGACAAGGCAGAGCAGAGAGGAACCACAGGTGCGGTGGACAAGGCAGAGCAGAGAGGAACCGCCGGAGCGGTGGGCTAGGCAGAGCAGAGAGGAACCACCAGAGCAGTGGGCAAGGCAGAGCAGAGCGAAACCACCAGAGCGATTAGCAAGCAGAGCAGAACAGGGCTGACGGTGCAGGCAGAGAGGACAGGGCTCTGTTCACATGGAACAGATGGAAAATACAGGAAGATGGCTAGAACACAGGAGGGAGATACGGAGGAAGGGAAAAGGGACAAGCAGAACCAGATACACACAAAGTACTTACAATGAAGTAGCGAGTGGACACAAAATTCACAAACAGAAGTACAGAGACAACGAGTTAGAGTTAGGTGCAGTTTCAGACACTGCAGGAAAAGGGAGGGTACGGACATAGAGACAAACAGGTAACAGGCTAGGAGACAGTAAAGAAAGGAACTGATACTGCAACGAGATACAGGAACGAGCCTGGGTATACGGCCCCCAGGCTGGCGGAAATGGACTAGAAGTCACAAAGAACAGGCCTGGGTACACAGCCCCCAGGGTGGCGGAAACAGACTAGAAGTCAGAGATAACAGGCCTGAGTATGCAGCCCCCAGGGTGGCAGAAACAGACAAGATACAGGACAAGACCTGGCAACTCAGAGGCAAGGAGCACACTGATAGTTAGTGTTGCTCAGGCACCTCCTTCAGGGTGGAGGGGGTTTAAATATCCAGAGACTCACAACAATAGGCTGGAGACGCATTAGGGGTGCGCCCACAGCAGCTATAAGAATCAGGAAGTAACCTGGCCGCTGCCCTAAGCAGTCAGACAAGAGCCATGCACACAGCATGAACTGGATCAAGGTTTGCAGGCTGGACTGATGGGTAAGATTGCGGTCTTGCTTGGTGGGAGGTGGTGCTCTATGCAAGCACGCCGCCAGGGATGTTACAGCTGGTCTTATTAGTCTGGGAAGAGTCCAATAAACATGGAGCTTCCCAGTCTATTAATATCAGCTCACAGCTGTCTGCTTAGCCTTTACTGGTTATTAAAAAGGGGGACCCTAAAAAAAGATGTTGGGTCCCCGTATTTTAATAACCAGCATAACCAGCAATGATTAAGCAGACAGCTGTGGGCTGATAATAATAGCCTGGGAAGGTCCATGAATATTGGCCCCTTTCCAGCCTAATAATACCAGTCCTCAACTGCCCCAGAAATGGCGCATCCATTAGATGCACCAATTCTGGCACTTAGCCTCGATTGTCCTGGTGTAGTGGCAATCGGGATAATGTTTCTGGGGTTGATGTCAGCTGTGTAATGTCTGCTGACATCAAGCCCAGGGTTTAGTAATGGAGAAGTGTCTGTCAGACACCCCCATTACTAACTCCATAGTCAAAAGAAATAAACACACACAGAAAAGTTATTTATTTGTAAAATGCACTCTCCAACAAATTCCCTCTTTTACCCATTTATTACCCCCAAAAAATAATCCACAGGGTCTGCCATAATCCAAATGGAGGTCCCATGACGATCCCCATCTTCTTCATCCGTTGTATGGAGCCCCGTTCAGAGAATGAATCTCCATAAACTGCAGCAGCAGGCAATGCCAGTTCTCATGCTGTTCAGCACGAGAACCCGGCTGCAGTCACGAGCAGTGAGGTTACTGTAGGTCAGCGGCTGTGACCTGCGATAACCTTACTGATGTCACCACTTGTCACAACAGTCGGGTTCTCGGGTTGCGCGGCATGAGAACCAATCTTCCCTACTGATGCTTCAGTGTATGGAGCTTCATTCTCTTAACGGGGCTCCATACACTGGACAAAGAAGACGGGGATCATCATGGGACCTCCATTTGGATTATGGGGGACCCTGTTTTTCTTTTTTTTGATAATAAATGGGTAAAAGAAGAAATTTGTCGGACAGTGCTTTTTACAAATAAAGATATTGTCTGTGTGTGTGTTCATTTCTTTTTACTATGGGGTTAGTAATAGGGGTGTCTGACAGACGCCTTACCATTATTCACCCCTGGGCCTGATGTCAACAGATGACATTACACAGCTGACATCAACCCCAAAACCATTACCTCAATTGCCACTGCAACAGGGCAATCGGGAAGAGCTGAGGCTAAGAAAATATCTAATGGATGAGCCATTTCTGGGGTGGCTGAGGGATGGTCTTATTAGGCTGGGAAGGGGCCAATATTAATAGGCTGGAAAGGTCCATGGATATCAGCCCAAAGCTGTCTGCTTAACCTTTGCTGGTTATTAAAAATAGGAGAGACCTTACGTAATTTTTTAGGGTTCCTCCTTTTTAATAATCAGTAAAGGCTAGGCAGACAGCTGTGAGCTGATATTAATAGGCTGGGAAGCTCCATGCTTATTACCCCCTTACCAGACTAATAAGACCTGCTCACAGCTGTCTGATTTCACTTAGCTGGTTATTTAAAACAGGGGGCACCCCACTCCATTTTTTTCATTTATTTATTCATTAGCTAAATACAAGTACAGAAAACTACACACGCAAAACAGTGATGATTATAGATCTGACTGACATATTTCTTTCTTTCTATCTATTCTATCAAGATCTATATATAAGATTGCTTTATTATTTAAAAAAACTAGCTTGAAATTACATAGAGATTACAGTATGCAAAAGATAATGTTAAAAATGCATTGCATACAGCTGGCATACGGATGTCATATGGATGCTAGGTGAGGGGAAAAAAAATGTCACACACTCGCATGACATAAATTGAAACATATGGATTCCACTTTTTCATTCAAAGGTTTTGAACGTTCAAAGTATTATATCTACAAAATCTAGAACTAGATCAGTCCCGTTTTAAAGGAAGATATAAACAAAATCATTAAGATATATAATTTTTATTTCCATCCAATTTAAAATATTTTTAAAATACAGGTACTTTCAAATTCAAAAGTCAAATATCAATCACAAACCTATATTGTTATGGTAAGTTTTCTCCATAAGTACAATTAACAGTATTAGAATACTCAAATATCCAATTCTATTGCACCCATTCCTTGATAGTAAAATGTCGAGAAATTTTTTTTTTGAAAAACATAATTATCTTGTGCCATGCTGTGTATAAATATGTGTCTCTTAAGATTTTGTGTTATTCTATGCCTGATGAAGAGGCCTGAGAAGTTTCGAAAGCTTGCAATTTTCTTACCATCTTTTCAGTTAGCCATTAAAAGGTATCAACCACTGGGGACTCTCAAATCTTAATATTTTTCTATCTACTGGCTAACATGTTACAAAGATATATTTTTTTCTGTATTCTTGTATGGGCAGAGACAGACGGCCGCATAACTCATTCGATTATCGCATCGCACTGAACGGACTGGCCAGCACCTCTCCTGACCTGAGCATAACAGCATGATGTATTTCTATGCAGCTGTCAAGGTTAGGTCAGGAGAGGTGCCGGCCAGTACGAGGTTTACGATGCGATCCTTGCATGAGAAATACGGCAGTCTATCTCTGCCCTGTTAGTTTTTATTCACAGCGCTACTGTGTGTAGCGCTGTGAATGCAGTTCTCTCAAGTTATTTTTATACATCCCATATAAAGTAGGGCAGCATCTGTAAGCTCTCATATACAGCATTCTAGAATATCTATATGTATATATGTCCCCAATGCGCTCTGCATAACACAAAAAAGAGATTATATTATACTGACCTACGGCACGGTCCTGTCCGATGGGTGTCACTGGTTTTGATCCTCCTCTCCTCTATTCTCTCGATTGCGTCCTCCTTTCTTGCTTCATGTGGATGACACATCCAATATCATCCACACAATGCCCTCCATCGTGCTCATGCGCAGGTTTACTTCTCTCTGCCCTGTTGAGGGCAGAGCAAAGTATTCTAGTGTGCATGCGCCAGGGCTCTTTGGCCTTTCCCTATGCATGTGCATTACAGTACTTTACTCTGCCGTCGGCTGGGCAGAGAGAAGTACACCTGTACAGGAGCGCAATGAAGGACACTGGGTGGATGATGTAGGAAGCGTCATCCACACAAAGCAAGAAGGATGGCGATTGCAAGATAAGAGAGGAGGCGCCGGATCAAGACCAGAGACGACCATCAGACCGGACTGCCCCATAGGTGAGTATAATAAAAGCTATTTTTTTGAGTTCTGCGGAGCGCATTGGGGAATTATATACAGCATTCTAGAATGCTGTAACAGAAGGCTTACAGGTGCTGGCTCTACTTTATATGGGAAAAAACTGGTGTCAGGTTCCTTTTAAGCACTGTAACAGTGCTAATAGTGTGTAATATACAAACTTTGGCTGTGTTTGCTTTGTGCAATTGGCACTTGACTTCATGTATGTGATTTGCAGACTTGTCACATGCAGACTGTTCAATGAGAGAAGCAGGAAGAGAAACTAGCTGGCAAATCTCATATTTGCAGATACATGACTACTGCTTGAACAGGCAAGCAACGCCAAATCTTGACAGTGTGTATATTATGGTCCGCTCACATCTGCGCATATAAAATCGCTGAGATTCTCAGCCAGAAGAGTTGTCATGTGTTTTTTTTCTCACATACCACCCGTATGTTATGCGAGTGCTATGCGAGTGTGACTTCTTTCTCACCTGGCATCTGTATGACATCTTTATGACAGGCGTATGCAATCCGTATGCAATGCATTTTTAATCTTTTACATACTGTAATTCTCTATGTAATTTAAAGCTAGTTTTCTAACTAATAAAACAATCTTACATACAAACATAGATAGATAGATTATAGAAATAAATATGTCAGTGAGATATATAATTAGTGTTTTGCATGTGTAGTTTTCTGCACTTGTATTTAGCTAATAATTAAATAAAAAAAATGGTGTGGGGTCCCCCTTATTTTTAATTACCAGTTGCGGGAAAGCAGACTGCTGTGAGCTTGTGTTATTATTCTGGGAAGGGGCCAATATCCATGGAACTTCCCAGACTATGAGTATCAGCTCGCAACTGTCTGCTTAGCCTTTTCTGGTTATTAAAAAGGGGGATCCCCCAAAAAATGACATGGAGCCCCCCTGTTTTTAATAACCAGCAATGATTAAGCAGACAGCTGCGGGTTTATAATAATAGGCTGGGAAGGGGCCATATTTATTAGCCCTTTCCCAGACTAATAACACCAGCCCTCAATGTGAGAAATTTCTGCCAGTTTTCACGCTGCGAGTGGTGACATCAGTAAGGTTACTGTAGTTCATCGGCTGTCACCTGTGATAACCTTATTGACATCAGTGCTCTGTGCAGCATCCGGATTCACACAGATAGACACCTCTCCATTACTGACCCATGGGCTTGATTCAGCGGACTTTACACAGCTGACATCAGCCCCAAAACCATTAACCCAATTTCCACCGCACCAGGGCAATTGGGAAGAGCTGAGGCTAATGGGTGCATTTCTGGGGTGGCTGTGACGCGCCCCTGGGCCTGTGTCGCGCTGCGTTGCGCACGCGGGAGCTTACCCGGAGCCGGATCTCTTTAGGGTTGTAGTCTCGTGGCGGTGATCCGGTCCGTGCCCAGGGAGTCAGACTAAGTGGCGGTCTATGGCAGTAGATGTTAACTTGATCGACTACGCCACCCGTTGAGTGCGGCTTTGAAGCTGCCGCTGCAGAACAGTCCACTGAGGCCAGGTGTATGAGGATGTGCAGCGTGGTGGTATAACCCCCAACGGGAGGGGTATGGCCTCAGGGCAGCAGGGATAGATGATGGGGGTGAGTGGTGGTACACGAGCGCAACAAAGACAACTCGGAGTCTTGGTGGTGCAGTTCAGGGTCTTTACTCACGGTTACTCGGTTACTGCTCCAGGCCACCGCTGCCGAGGTGGCCGCCTGTGTCGCGCTGTGCTCACCAGGTGAGGGGCTCGGTTAACTCCCAGGTCTTTCTGGAGTGCTTTGCAGGACCCCCTTTATGTCCCCTGTCTCTGGTCTTCAACCCCACTAGTGACCACGCTTATGTCCAGCTGCCTCGGACCTTCTTGGTGGGCAAACGTTGGCCTGCGTTTCCCAGGTCCTATGTGGTGCCTTTCTAGCGGGTGTGGTGAGGGGCTGTTCCACATGTAATGTCGCAGCCTCCGGTTCTTAGTTGAGGGTAGTTTCTCTCCTCCACTAATTTGGGATCCGGTTCCCATCTTCTTGACCTGACCCCCCTACTCAGGTAGCGGCGGGCGTGTGGTGGCTACCAGCCAGTCCACACCCCTGGGGTCCCCTCTGTCCTTCCTGGAGCCCAGTCTGCTCCTCTTCCTCCTTCTTCCCTCCTCCAGGCTCAGGCCTCCTGACAGGGCCTGCCTGTGGAGCAGAGCCCATAAAGCAGCTCTGCTCCCTGTCTTCTCCTCTCTCAACTCACTCCCTTTCCAAGATGGTGCCTCCCTTTATACTCCTGTACAGAGTGCACCCAGGATCTACTTCCCCCACGCACACACTACCGGGTTCCCTTCTCTAGGTGTTCCCTCCCCCCACTCCAGCCAGGGACATGCTCACTCGTGCCTGCATAACTAATGGGAGCACCGTCGAGCTGTCCCCCGGAAATGTGGTGTAGTGCATGTGGGTGTTAGGGTCCTGAGCCACACTCCATCCTTACCTGGAAGTGAGATATCGCACATCTGGGTGAGATGCAATACCTCTGTAGCAACCGAACCCTCGGGGTGCTACATTCCCCCCTGGCAAAACCCAGCACGTCCGCGGGCTGGAACTGAGCAAAAGACAGGGTATACATTAGAACATGCAAATTTTTCATAAACAACAAGTATAACAGGTATCAACATTCAGTTTCCCTTTATGGGAACGGCTCTCTCTTAAACGGTATAAGTGCATATGTACTGTTCTGGAACTCTTTTTCATAGTAACACATTCTAGCATATAAATTTTTTCATATAAAACATTTCTAGCAGCAGATCCACGAAGAAGTCTCTTTATAACAGGTCACAGTTTATTCTGCAACCAGGTGTCCATTTTCCTAAAACAGGGAGACGTAACCAGGTAGGGGTCTGTCCTGCCCCGAGTCCTTAACAGTCTTTAGTCCATTCCTAGGTTACGCTCCAACCAATTGTACAAGGATTCCCGGTAAATCCACCAAGGACTCCTAAAAATAACTAGAAACACATAATTATTTACAGGATATGGCCGCTCTCAGTCCTCGGCCAGGTAGGGGTGGCTGTTCTCAGTCCCCAGCCAGTTAGAGGGGAAAGGGCGTGGCTGTTCTCAGTCCCCAGCCAGGTAGGGGGTAAGGGAAACAGTTCTCTTTCTGTCCCAACGGGGACCACACTCTTAGTGGAAACAGTCCCACAACAGTCCTTATACCCGGTCGGGTAACTATTTACATCTCCTCTTTTACCGTTTACGATTAACGGTGTGCTCCACACGCTCCTTTCTCTTTCTCAGGTTCAGACCCGTCCGGGCCCTCTTGGTACTCGGGGTCTGAGTGGTACTGTTAATGACGCCTGGGGTCAGGGGGTGCGACTTTGGGCCTGGGCGCGGGCTAGTGGTGGCAGTGCCCAGGTCTGGAGGGCTCGGCTGCAGGGCTTGTTGCGGGGTCTGGAGCAGGTCTGCGTCTGCAGCGCCCGGGATCGGCGGCTCCACCGGGTGGCCCGGGAGCAGGCTGACGCTGGCAGCGTCCGGGACAGAGAGACTCCTCTTACCTGCTCCCGCGACCGCTCCTGCGTCACGCGTCTTCTCCTGGTGCTGGTCGGGGCCCGCGACGGCTGGGGCGCTGCCGATGCTGGGCAGCTTAGTCTGCTGCCGGTCCGCCATCTTGCTGTCCGTTCCTGGTGTCCTCCTCCCCCCTGGTGGACCGTGGCCTACCTGGCGATGATCCTCTACCGTAGGCTGCGGCTCCGCAGTTGATCATCAGGGTCGAGGACCTTCCGTCGCGCTCCAGTGACGTCGGCGTCTGCTGGGCTCCTTCCAGGACCTTACGCAACGTCCGGACGTGAGGCGGGGCTTCAGTTCTCGCGCGCTTTCGGAGTCCATGCCCCTCTTCTTCCCGCGCGGCGTCCTCAAGATGGCGCCCAATGGCGGGAAAACTCCACAGATGGCGGGAAGAAGGCTGAAGATGGCGCCGGATGGCGGGAATCTTCACGGATGGCGGGAAGAAGGCTGAAGATGGCGCCGGATGGCGGGAAAACTTCACGGATGGTAAGTTTTAAAAGTCTCTTTTTCAGGCACGCAGTACCCGGTGGTTGCGGGCACGAAATCCTGCCGACTACGCCAAAAGTTGACGCGCCCCTGGGCCTGTGTCGCGCTGCGTTGCGCTGCGTTGCGCACGCGGGAGCTTACCCGGAGCCGGATCTCTTTAGGGTTGTAGTCTCGTGGCGGTGATCCGGTCCGTGCCCAGGGAGTCAGACTAAGTGGCGGTCTATGGCAGTAGATGTTAACTTGATCGACTATGCCACCCGTTGAGTGCGGCTTTGAAGCCGCCGCTGCAGAACAGTCCACTGAGGCCAGGTGTATGAGGATGTGCAGCGTGGTGGTATAACCCCCAACGGGAGGGGTATGGCCTCAGGGCAGCAGGGATAGATGATGGGGGTGATGGTGGTACACGAGCGCAACAAAGACAACTCGGAGTCTTGGTGGTGCAGTTCAGGGTCTTTACTCACGGTTACTCGGTTACTGCTCCAGGCCACCGCTGCAGAGGTGGCCGCCTGTGTCGCGCTGTGCTCACCAGGTGAGGGGCTCGGTTAACTCCCAGGTCTTTCTGGAGTGCTTTGCAGGACCCCCTTTATGTCCCCTGTCTCTGGTCTTCAACCCCACTAGTGACCACGCTTATGTCCAGCTGCCTCGGACCTTCTTGGTGGGCAAACGTTGGCCTGCGTTTCCCAGGTCCTATGTGGTGCCTTTCTAGCGGGTGTGGTGAGGGGCTGCTCCACATGTAATGTCGCAGCCTCCGGTTCTTAGTTGAGGGTAGTTTCTCTCCTCCACTAATTTGGGATCCGGTTCCCATCTTCTTGACCTGACCCCCCTACTCAGGTAGCGGCGGGCGTGTGGTGGCTACCAGCCAGTCCACACCCCTGGGGTCCCCTCTGTCCTTCCTGGAGCCCAGTCTGCTCCTCTTCCTCCTTCTTCCCTCCTCCAGGCTCAGGCCTCCTGACAGGGCCTGCCTGTGGAGCAGAGCCCATAAAGCAGCTCTGCTCCCTGTCTTCTCCTCTCTCAACTCACTCCCTTTCCAAGATGGTGCCTCCCTTTATACTCCTGTACAGAGTGCACCCAGGATCTACTTCCCCCACGCACACACTACCGGGTTCCCTTCTCTAGGTGTTCCCTCCCCCCACTCCAGCCAGGGACATGCTCACTCGTGCCTGCATAACTAATGGGAGCACCGTCGAGCTGTCCCCCGGAAATGTGGTGTAGTGCATGTGGGTGTTAGGGTCCTGAGCCACACTCCATCCTTACCTGGAAGTGAGATATCGCACATCTGGGTGAGATGCAATACCTCTGTAGCAACCGAACCCTCGGGGTGCTACAGCTGAGTGCTGGAGTTATTAGTCTGGTAAGGGGACAATATCCATAGCTCTTTCCCAGCTTATTAATATCAGCCCACAGCTGTCTGCTTAGCTTTTGCTGGTTATTAAAATTAGGGGGGACCCCACATCATTTTTGATAATCAGTAAAAGGTAAGCTGACAGCTGTGAGCTGATATTAATAGGCTGAGAAGATCCATGGATATTGGCCCCTTCCCAGTATAATAACACCAGCTCACATCTGTCTGCTTTCCCTCAGCTGGTTATTAAAAATAAGGGGGACCCCTTACCATTTTTTTCATCTATTTTTATATTTATTAGCTAAATACATGTACAGTAAACTACAGATCACTGCACTAATTATATATCTCACTGACATTTTTCTATTCTGACGGTTCTGGCTGTGAATTTACTGTGCTTGGCTGATGAAATGTTGGATTTCCTATGAGATGTATGCATAAAAATTGAACAGCACGCACATGATCTATGTGCGGTGCAATTTTTTTTTCTCGCACTCATTGACTTGCATTGGTGAGTCTCGGACATTTTACGAGGTCGTATGCTGCGATTTTTTCCTCATCCCAATTCCAGGTGAGGAAAAACTGGCAGATGAACACTGCCTCAATAAATAACATTGGTGTGGATGCAATACGATTTTTTTCTGACATTGCACTCGCTGATTTTATATACAGATGTGAGCGAACACTTACAGTTAGGATATGCTACAGTGTTTGATGAAAATTGGCTTTGGCCGGGAAAAACTCCTTTGAGGAAGCTCTCACAGCAGGTGGCTAATCAGTCTTATTAGACAGATTGCATCCCTGATTGTTCTGAATACAGAGTTAGGCCATGGCCTCATGATCAGTATTTGGTCAGTATTTTTAAGCCAAAACCAGGTGAGGAACAATCAGAGTAAAGGGATAATAGAAATAGAAAAATACTAACTAAATATTGGTAGTGGGGCTGTAGCCTTAAAGGGAAGGTGCCGCAGTTTTTTTTTTTGTATTAATAATTATTGATTATATAAACAGTTATTTTTAATACAAAATTAAATTCACTGTTTGAACCGTTTTTTTATTATTATTATTTTAGTCAACAGCTGGGGGTTGCCATTTTCATTTGCTGGTGTGTAACAGCAGTTACACACCTCAAATACGGCAGCCCCTGTACATAGGACTCTGATGGCACCTTCCCTTTAAACCTCTTCTTGTTACTGCAGCAAACCAGACCTTTTCCAGGTTTTCTACACACTATAAAGAAAGGACACTTTCTCAAGCGCAATATCTCCTATATTACATTATATTACATTCTACCCTTATTAAATCCTGCCTCCATCTAACCACAAATGTGTCATACAAGAATTTTTTATAGAAAAAAATTGTCTATGAATTTATTTTAACATGGAGTTTTTCTTCAACAGGTTCAGTTGTATTTCAAATTAACGCTACAGATAAAGATGGAGATGATCTCACCTATGACTTAATTGGAAAAGATTCCTTTTATTTCTCTTGTAATTCAATCAGTGGTATTGTGACTCTTGATGTTGAATTAGATTTTGAGGTAAGCTGTTTTACAAAAGTGCTTTATAGATTAGTTGGTATATACCCATGTTTTACACCTAATTTCTGTAATAGGATAGATATAGTCCTTTTCTTGAAAAAGAGGAAAAAATTACATTGAAGCTGAAACCCTTGAAGGTTGGACTTAAAGGGGTTGTCACTTTCAGCAAGCCATGCAGCTTGCTGAATCCTAACAGTGTGTGGTTTATACACTGATAGGATTCAGCTCCGCTTGTCGATTCCAGCTGTTGTCATGTGATTTATGTCATTTATATTCAATTTGTTTTATTAAACATAAACTAAGCATTAATTATTAATCATTTTACATTTTGAAGATCAAGAAAAATATATTGTACTGTATTCGACTGAAGAAAATATAACATTTTTTGCATGCGCTTTTGAACAGCAATGAATGCTTTTTTGAGCTGAATAAAGATATTTGAAAAAAGAAACGTGGGACATCGCTTTAATGCTTGGATTACCGCCGGCTGCCGAACAGCATGGTCACATCTCCGAATGTGGCTGTGCCATCAGTGAGATCTGTGTGGGACATCCGCTATTATATGGACTACGGCGGACAGGTAAAGTTTATGGTGGTTTATTATTTTTTATTTATTACAGGAGACAAGGGCATCGGGGATTAGGTGTTAAGGTGAGTATATGGTGTTTTTTTATTTTTTACAGGGGACGAGAACATCGGCGATTAGGTGTAGGTGAGTATAATGTGTTTATTATTTTTATGTAAATAATTATTTATTAATTGAAACTTTTTTTTACTTTCATTGCAAGTGTTGGCTAATGAGAGATTACTCCTGCCATTAGTGGCGCTTGCTCTGCTTGTTTACTGTGACAGCAGGTGCCGGATGATGGGGGTAGTAGTCCCATCAGCCGGCGCCTATGACCTGCGGTAAGCTTTTTACTACGGGTCACAGACACAGCTGCGGGATCACACTGACACCTGACAGCGTGATTCTGCAGCGCTGTGACCGCGGTAATGATGTTACCGCTGATCACAGCCCCTGTTTCCCACGCTGTTATGCAGATAATAGCACGGGAAACCAGGGATGTTCGCGTTCAAGCTGACTTTTGCCGATTTTTGCGCAAAAAGCTCGGGAACCCGAACACAAATCCGAATGTGCAATGTTCATGCCGAATTTGAAGAAAGCAAATGTTTGCCGAACATGTTCGCTCATCTCTAATTGTGAACACTGCTCTCATCGGAGATTAGTTAGATAGCATAGAGAACAAGATATAAAGTTATAGGGTGCTTGATAACAGCATTGTGTATTGTATATCCTATACTGCAAATACTCTGTTTTTATACCATATCCTCTCAGTTGTAATAATTCCTCCCCATTCCCATGTTAGGAAAATAAACAGTTAAGTGTTTATTTCCGCCTTGTATGACTAGCTTAGAGGATCCTCTTAAAAAATAACTTTTAATAATCACAATTAAAATAATCTAACATATCCTCACTCCAATTTAGACAGAGAGGGAAATAAGCCAAAGCAGAAAAGTGGCGAAGTGGTTAAAACGTAACCTTTACTAGTCAATGGATAAAACTGATACACAAAACTAAAAAGTCATACAGACCATAAGTCCAAAAAAGTGACTGCCACTGGTAGAAAGGCTGTACTACCCTGGACAGATATCCCTTCAACCGTGTTGAGAACTGACCTAGGATTGATGCCCATGTAAGGCCAGACTGAACACCGGACGGGATAATCTATATATATAATTGTCTTACCCCGTCTGTCTGTCTTTCTGTCTGTCTGTCCAGGAAATTCAGCGTCGCTCATTGGTCCGGCTGCTGTCTGTCCAGGAAATCCCACGTAGCTCATTGGTCCGGCCGCGGTCAATCAGCGACGCGGGATTTCAGAAAAAAGATGGCGGTAGTTAGCGGCTCATGTGCCGGACGGAGGTCAGCGGCGCCGCTGACCTCCATGCGGCTAACGTCGGGAGATCAGCGGCTAGGACCACTGATCTCCCAACGATAAGTGTGACCGGAGGACCGGGGAGTGGCGCCGCCAGTCAGGATGCTTCTGCTGCGAGCAGCCGCTCACCTCCCTGCTGCTCGCAGCGAAAGTACCCGCACAGGCAGCGCCGCTCCCCGGTCCTCGCTAATACGACGCTGATTGGTCGCAGCCGCCGGACGCGACCAATCAGCGATATGGGCGGTAAATTTAAACGCCGCTCTGCTGATTGGTCGCGGCCACCAGCCGCGACCAATCAGCGAGATTAGCGCCAAATTTAAACAACGCTCTGCTGATTGGTCATGGCCGCCAGCGACCAATCAGCGAGATTGGCGCCAAATTTAAACACCACTCTGCTAATTGGTTGAGGCCGTCGGCCGCGACCAATCAGCGATTTTGGCGCAAAATTTAAACACCGCTCTGCTGATTGGTCGCGGTCGCCGGCCGCGACCAATCAGCATTATTGGTGCCAAATTTAAACACCGCTTTGCTGATTGGTCGCGGTTGCCGGCCGCGACCAATCAGCGATATTGTCGCAAAAATTTAAACACCCCTCTGCTGATTGGTCGTGACCAACGGCCACGACCAATCTGCATTATTGGCTCCAAATTTAAACAATGCTCTGCTGATTGGTCGCGACCGCCAGCCGCGACCAATCAGCGATATTGGCACCAAATTTAAACACCGCTCTGCTGATTGGTCGCGACCGCCGGCCGCAACCAATCTGCTACATTGGCGCCAAATTTAAACACCGCTCTGCTGATTGGTCGCAGTCGCCGGCCGCAACCAATCAGCATTATTCGCGCCAAATTTAAACCCCGCTCTGCTGATTGGTCGCGACCGCCGGCTGCGAACAATCAGCGATATTGGCGCCAAATTTAAACACCGTTTTGCTGAGTGGTCGCGGTCGCGACTAATCAGCGATTTTATCGCCAAATTTAAACAAGCTCTCCAGTCCTAGCTAACACAGTTCGCTGATTGGTCACGGCCGCCACCCGCGACCAATCACCGATATTGCCGCCAAATTTAAACACCGTTTTGCTGATTGGTCGCGTTTACGGCCGCGACCAATCAGCGATTTTGGCGCCAAATTTAAACAACGTTCTGCTGATTGCGCCCGGTCGGCCACATACATATTCTAGAATACCCGATGCGTTAGAATCGGGCCACCATCTAGTGGTAGATAATGATAGAGCAGTTATATAGAGCATACAAAATCATGAACCGTATATGACATACAATGGTTAAACATGAGAGTTCACGCTTAAAATAGGTGCTTTCACCCGCAGCGATTTTTGGTCCCCATTCCTTGCATAATACTTCTGTCTGGGTGGACCGTGCGTCCCCTTGTGTACTACATTGCTTCATGCCTGCTGATTTTACTGATCCTGTGGCGATTTTCTTTTGCCATTAACCATATGGGTATTGCGATCCAATGTCTCTCTTGGACGGGTGTGTCTGTACTTTATAGTGATAACTGGAGTCCTACCTATGTATCATGTGGATATTGTTTATTCCACGTGATGTCATCACTCTCACCTTTGCGCCTTACCCGATTGGTCTGCGTCTTGGCACGCGCGCATCGGTTATGGGGCTCGCGTATTAGCGCCGATGTCTGCGTTCCATAGACCAGAAGTGACCGGGCTGGAACCGGAAGTGACGCAATCGCTGAGGGTGAGCGCAGTTAGTTACAAAAAGAGGATGGCTACTATCGTTTGGCTGCACCGCACTGTATGTTAGGTCTGGCGACAGATTGCAAGAAACACTATGCGTGATACCTCATCTCCCCTGATAATTTCCTGATGTGAAGAAACACGTCGGAAGGGGTGTTCCGCACATAGCTGGTGGTTGAAGATATATGATGCCCCAGACCTGTGAGCAGTCTAGAGCAATAGCTTGAACTGACATCATAAATGGTGAGATTGTACCATCACCTATTTTAAGCGTGAACTCTCATGTTTAACCATTGTATGTCATATACGGTTGGTGATTTTGTATGCTCTGTATAACTGCTCTATCATTATCTACCATTATCCCGTCCAGTGTTCAGTCTGGCCTTACATGGGCATCGATCCTAGGTCAGTTCTCAACACAGATGAATGGATATCTGTCCAGGGTAGTACAGCCTTTCTACCAGTGGCAGTCACTTTTTTGCACTTATGGTCTGTATGGCTTTTTAGTTTTGTGTATCAGTTTCATCTATTGACTAGTAAAAGTTACGTTTTAACCTCTTCGTCACTTTTCTGCTTTGGCTTGTTTATATCAAGTGGTTACCCTTTAAACCCCTTTTTGCTGTTTCTCTAGAGAGGGAAATAATCAAAATAAATTCCGCTTATGATTGTCAGGATATATACTTCAGTACACATCACATCACACTTTTCTTGTCAAATATGATTACTCAATAATAAGAACCCATATCGGGTCCACTGGTTCCTGTTTATACATGGCAAGACATATCACATTTAAAGTGTCATTGTGCATCCAACATGAGAAGAAAATGTGTGGATCTCACCCATTTTGAGCCACAGGGATGTCAGTTGTCAGAAGTTTTCAACCACAGTGGTAGACTTGATCTGGTTAATCTACCTTGTCGTGCCCTTGTATTCGCTCCTAACAAGGTTAGTACCTAAGTATAGCTCTCATATTGCCCCAGAAAAAATCCCCCCAATGCACTTCTTTCTCCGTGAGGAGAAGTCATCAGGGGAGTGTACTTGCTATGTGGGAAGGCACCAGCTAAGAGAGGCCCAAATTGCTCCAAGCAAATAGCAAAAAGTTTCTCTGTGCTAATAAAGTGCCTAGTGTCTCAGATCAAAAATAACAAACAGGTGAAAAAGTAGAGATCTCACAGTGGTGAGTATTTCTTCTCTGAGGTGCAGAGTGCTGCCTCCTCCTTAAGGAGACACCGCACCCACACTGGTCCCTGTACAGACTAGAAAGACCCTAGCCATACAACTCAAAAACACCACCTCAGACTTGGCTCCCTCAAAGGCGATTGAGAGGTTTCTCTTAACTCCTGAGGAGTACACTGCCAATAAGAGGAGATGAAAGTGTGCAGGAATATACAAAAACTCAGGGTGAGATAATTAAAACACGTTCATATAGGGTGGAGAAGAAGAGCCAAAAGTAAACGGAAAAAGTATAACTTCCCTGAAACCTAAAAACTTGAAAGGAAGAGGAACTGGGAAGGAAAACAAACAGACTCACTGCAGGAATTCAACTAGTGTTTACCATGTAAGGTAAACGCCTTAGCTGAAGGGCTGGAACTCCTCCTAAACCCAAGTCCACCTAGAGGTATAGCCAGAAAGGAAATGCAATGAAGGGTGAGCATATAAAACCCAACCCAGAATGTGATAGGGCAGACCAAAATGGGAAAGTGGAAAACACCTGGAGAGGAGCAAACTAAAAAGGGAGAACAAAGACAAATGGGACCATCAGCATTTGGACAGGGAAAACAAGGCAAAAGCTCAGTGGATAGAGATTCGACCACGGAGCAACAGGTTAGCGGATTGAATCCCCAAACCGAGCCATGTCACCGAGGAATCTCTGTGGTACTTTGAGACCAACAAGTTGTGTCCAATCTAAAATAGTGAAAACTTTTTCTAAATCCATGCATAGACTTCCAAATGGATGATGTATCTGAGCAATGGCATTTTATGACATTCAAACAGACATTTCTCCAACTTGGCGTAAAGGTGGTTTATCATAGTCTGTTCAGAACTTAGCAGACATGAAGACGATTAGAGTCTAAGTCTCTGGAGAAGATTAGAATGTCATATAGGTAGACTAGGACATACTGGTACCGGACATCAAAAAGATCTAATTTACAAAGTGCTGCAACACAGCCGGTGTGTTACATAATCTGAAAGGCTTAACTAGATATTCATAATGACCATCATGTGTATTTAATGCCGTCTTCCATTTTGTTACCCTCTTTAATTTGGATTGTACTATAGGCTCCACACAGGTTTAAGAAGATGATAGCATTTTTAATCCTGTCAAATGACAACGGATAACTATAGTCTATGCATGGTCTCAGAGCCCCGTCTTTATTTTTTAGCAAAGAAGAAACCTGCACCTTTTGGCAAATGGTGATTTTAAAATGACTCTCCTCTCTAGGTTCTCTTTAATTTAGGCAGACATCACCTGAGTCTCTGGGAGAGATAGGTAAACTCTCCCTGTTGGTGGTTGTAGGGGAATGGTCATCTCGGCCCTCTGCTTGAAAAAACATTTGCAAAGTGCTGATAAGAGGCAAGCAACAGGGAAGCATTGCAAGCAGAAAATACTTTTAGTGAGGGTGGTTGAGATGGAGATTTGACAGTTATGAAAACAAGATGATCCCAACTGGATTTGGTCAGATGACCAGGGAATGACTGAAGCATGTGGCCATACCACGGAAATCCAAAAGCACCGCTGCATCAGAAAGTGGCAAAAATAAAAAAATGTCCTCAACTTGTAGTTCACCATTTGAACAGTCACCTTCTCTATCCGGACCACCAGGAATTGTGGAGTTAATTGCACAGATTAGCGTTAGAGGCACACAAAAGAAAACAAAGGGAATTTTCAGCCTTTTAGTCAGAGAGAAGTCCATCAAATTCTCTGCTACTCCAGATTCAATGAACGCCTCTCCAGTGAACACAGAAGAACCAATTTTTTTCCGGCCAATCTGCCTTGGTTTCTGTATAGCCGCTCTGGGAATAGATTCCAAAGACACTCCAGAATGTTTAACATGGGAATCCAGAGCCAAGACCCATTTTGTTTCATGTATTTTTTTTTTTAATTTGCAATGTTTACAATTTTTATTTTTATTTTGATCTTTATAAAAAATATAAAATTAGAAAACTTGCAATTTTCACATTGGCCACTGGAGCTTTTGTTAGATTCATACTTCCTGACCTTTCAGGAAGAATTTACTGGAGTAGAAGCAGGATTACAATGGCAGGTAACACCTCTATACACTGCTCCACCATTCACAATAAGTGATGTCACAATTGACCCTGTTCCCTTTCACTTCATGTATGAGTATAGTGTATAAAAAAGCCCCAGTGGCCAGTGTGAAAATGGCAAGATTCTTAATTTTTAATACATATTGAAATATGTAAAAAAACACACAACATTTAATAACCTGATTTAATCAATAGGTCAGTTTCTGATGATAACTTCTCTTTAAGGCTCTTTAGAGACTGGATTTCGCAAATATTACTCTCAATTTATCGAGGATTTCTTGTATCTAATACAACCCCTGGCGAAAATTATGGAATCACCAGGCTCGGAGGATGTTCATTCAGTTGTTTAATGTTGTTGAAAAAAAAGCAGATCACAGACATGGCACAAAACTAAAGTCATTTCAAATGGCAACTTTAGGGCTTTAAGAAACACTAAAAGAAATCAAGATAAAAAATGTGGTACTCAGTATAGGTAATTTTTTTCAGGCCAAGCAGATGGAAAAATTATGGAATCACTCAATTCTGAGGAAAAAACTATGGAATCATGAAAAACACACACACAAAAGTACACTCCAATACATCACTAGTATTTTGTTGCACCACCTCTGGCTTTAATAACAGCTTGCAGTCTCTGAGGCATGGACTTAATGAGTGACAAACAGTACTCTTCATCAATCTGGCTCCAACTTTCTCTGATTGCTGTTGCCAGATCAGATTTGCAGGTTGGAGCCTTGTTATGTACCATTTTCTTCAACTTCCACTAAAGATTTTCAATTGGATTGAGATCCGGACTATTCACACGTTCACATGTTCAGTATTTGGTGAGATTTTTACCTCAGCATTTGTAAGCCAAAACCAGGAGAGGAACAATCAGAGGAAAAGTATAATAGAAACAAGTAACCACTTCTGTATTTATCACCACTCCTGGTTTTGGCTTACAAATACTGATGTAAAATACTGACCAAATACTGAATGTGTGAACGTGGTCTAATGGGAATGGGAACAGTACCATTTAGCAGTCCAATATACCATATATATTGATATATCTACTGTATCTATTTATCTAAATATATATATAGTGGGGAAAATAAGTATTTGATACACTGCTGATTTTGCAAGTTTTCCCACCTACAGAGAATGGAGAGGTCTGTAATTGTTATCATAGGTACACTTCACCTGTGAGAGACAGAATCTAAAAAGAAATCCAGAAAATCACATTTTATGATTTTCACGTAATTAATTTGCATTTTATTGCATGAAATAAGTATTTGATACAATAGAAAAACAGAACTTAATATTTGGTACAGAAACCTTTGTTTGCAATAGAAGAGATAAGATCTTTCCTGTAGTTCTTGACCAAGTTTGCACACACTGCAGGAGGGATATTGACCCTCTCCTCCATACAGATCTTCTCCAGATCTTTCAGGTTTATATGCGCAGTCTACATTATATACACACACACTGCATGTACACTATATATATATATTTTTTTTTTTGAAAGCCCGAATTCGTGTACTAAACCCGAGTGCGCTTAAAAAAGTGACAAGTGCCACAAAAAAAGTGCACTAGGATGCTGGTCATCTTGAAACCCTCTCCAAAAGGAGAAGGGTCCCCCAAACCATTCCCCGTCCCTCCGAGCCAGAAGGCCACAGCGAGGAACAGGGACAAATAGCCACCTCCAGCCGAAGCCGGAGGCGACCCAATCTTACCCCCAGCACCTGCCCGAGTTCTCACCCGAGCAAGGCACTGGGAGCCAAAGACTGTGCTCCCCTCCCAGAAGAGGGGAGCCAACAACGCTCTCCTCCCAAAAGAGGAGAGCCAGGGGGGTTCAGGGGGGAGCGGAACCTGATGGCCACACACTCCCCCCCTAGACCTGCCAAGAGAGGAACCCGTAAGGGAACCGCATCCCGACAAAATCCAAGTGACATGTGGACACACGTGAATAGGTAACACACAGTGACAAAAATATAATAAATAAAATAAATAGTGAAGGTTGTTTCAGTGTAATACTGACCGGACCTCCGACCGGAAATTTCAAAAATTCCCCATCCTAAGGCCAGAAGGCCCGGAGAAGGGTGTGTGCTTAAAGAGTGAAACGAAGTGCTTGTGCAAATGTGCCATAAACTCAAGTGGGGTTCCCAATCCCAGTGAGTTAAGGCACCCCAGGGTCACCACTCCTGGGGCACTTCACACTTCGGGCTTTCAATCTTCCCCGGCCCAATGGCGTCGATCCTGGGGGGCCATGCTTTCCACCAGATGACTATATAAGCCACCTGGCGTACTAACAAGCGCCCAAACCCCAGTGTGCATATTGTATCTATCTACTAGGGCGGCCGACGGCCTTAGCCGCCTTTTCGAAAGATACTACACTTGATCTTAGCCAAAAGGCCGAGAAGCACCTATTCTTTGGAATGCTCTACCCCAAGAAATTAGGACAAACCACAACTTACACAGTTTTAGGCGCTCCCTAAAACCACCTGTTTAGGGAGGACTATCATGTTCCCTAATCGAAGTCCTTTTTATATTTTTATAGCCCATTCATTATTTTTCCAAACATAAGTCTCCACCAAACTCCACAGCACTACAAATACTGGCTGGTGATGAGCTCATGCAGCCTTTATGTATCCCTCATCCCCTCAAGATGGCTGGACCCATGGGCGTACCCACCGTGGGGCAAGGGGGGGCAGCTGCCCCCCCCCCAGAAGCAGGGCCGCACGCTGCACACCAGGGCCGGCGTCAGCACCCGGCGCACCCGGGCCAATGCCGGGGCCCTGAGCTGACGCCGGCCCTGGTGTGCGGCACCTGGCACAATACTTACCTCTCCCCGTGCCTCTGCAGCAGCTCCGGTCTCTTCCGCACCGCATCTTCTGACTGTGACGTCTCAGGTCAGAGGGCGCGGTGACGTCTTTACACTGCGCTCTCTCCTGAGCAGTCACAGCGCAGAGCGGGATGAGGCCGGCGACGCTGAGGAGTCTGGAGCAGCGGCAGCAGGTGAGAAGTGAGGTGAGTATTTGATTTTTTTTTATTGTATGGAGGCCTGTGGCAGTATAAGGGAGGGGGGTGAAGTGGGGGTGTGTGACATCCTGCATGGGGCATTATAAGGGGGGTGTGTGTGTGACATCCTGCATGGGGCATTATAAGGGAGGGGGTGTGTGTGACATCCTGCATGGGGCATTATAAGGGAGGGGTGTGTGTGTGACATCCTGCATGGGGCATTATAAAGGAGGGGGTGTGTGTGACATCCTGCATGGGGCATTATAAGGGAGGGGGTGTGTGTGACATCCTTCATGGGGCATTATAAGGGAGGGGGTGTGTGACATCCTGCATAGGGCATTATAAGGAAGGGGGTGGTGTGTGTCATCCTGCATGGGGCATTATAAGGGGGGTGACATCCTACATGGGGCATTATATGAGGGGGAACAGCCTGCATGGGGCATTATGTGGGGGGAACAGCCTGCGTGGGGCATTATGTGGGGGGAACAGCCTGCGTGGAGCGTTATATGGGGGCCAGTATTCTGTATGGAGCGTTATATGGGGGCCAGTATCCTGCATGGAGCATTATATGGAGGCCAGTATCCTGCATGGAGCGTTATATGGGGGCCAGTATTCTGTATGGAGCATTTTATGTGGGCCAGTATTCTGTATGGAGCATTATAAGGGGACCAGTATCCTGCATGGAGTGTTATATGGGGGCCAGTATTCTGTATGGAGCATTATATGGGGGCCAGTATCCTGTACGGAGCGTTATATGGGAGCTAGTATTCTGTATGGAGTGTTATATGGGGGCCAGTATCCTGTATGGAGCGTTATATGGGGACCAGAAGCCTGTATGGAGCATTTTATGGGGGCTAGTATACTGTGTGGAGCAATTCGCTGGTTTCTGAGCTATTGTGGAACTTACAATAGCCTCATGCATGCATGGAGGTCAGCGGCGCCGCCGGTCGGGGTACTTCTGCTGACCTCTGTGCAGAGCGGTGTTTACATTTGGCGCCAATATCGCTGATTGGTCGCGACCGATCAGCCAACCCTGTTACTGAGGACTGGAGAGCGTGTTTAAATTTGGCGCCTAAATCGCTGATTGGTCGAGGCCGCCGGCCGCGACCAATCAGCAGAGCGGTGTTTAAATTTGGCGCCAAAATCGCTGATTGGTCGCGGCCATCGGTCGCGACCAATCAGCAGAGCAGTGTTTAAATTTGGCGCCAATATTGCTGATTGGTCGTGGCCGGCGGCCGCGACCAATCAGCGAATCGTATTAGTGAGGACCGGGGAGCGGCGCTGCCTGTGCGGGTACTTCCGCTGTGCGCAGCCGGGAGATGACCGTCTGCTCGCAGCAGAAGTATCCCGACCAGCGGCGCCGCTCCCCTTCACACTTGCTGTCGGGAGATCAGCGCCCCTAGCCGGTAGCCGCATGGAGGTCAGCGGCGCCGCCGGTCGGGTACTTCTGCTGCGAGCGCCGGTCATCTCCCGGCTGCATCGCCGCTGACCTCCGTGCGGCAGATGAGCAGCTAACGGCCGCCATCTTTTTCTGAAATCCCGCGTAGCTAATTGGCCGCGGCCGGACCAATCAGCGACGCAGGATTTCCTGGACAGAAGGACAGACAGACAGACGGGATAAGACGATTTTATATATTAGATACTGTGGCAGAGGAAGGCAAATCTACTCATTTGAGCTTTATCAAAGTTATTTTGTAATAATTTTTCATTATCAACAACAACAGAGGTTTCAAACATGCGTGAAATGCATCCTTGCTGGAGACTATGATCAACATTATTGTGTTCTCAATGTATGGTTATTTGGCATGAACAATAGGGATATTCACGGCTGAAGTCTTATATAAAATGTTCTTCCCCCTTCACCTTCCAGGTTACACAAAGCAAAAACACAAAAAATCAGTTACACTGATGGGGTGCATGTCATGGTGTAATTAATGTTTGTCTTTCTTTTTCTTTAGAGTCGGCAACAACTTAGTGTCATCCAAACAGTGGCTGATAAATTAGAATCGGTAAGTATTCATTGTATAACAATTACATATTCCCTATCAGTTGTCAATATAAAAGGCTCTAAATCAATAAAATAATGTTCTTTTCCAATTCCAATACTTGTTTAATTTACACTGTATATTTATGGGGGTGTTTGTAGAAGACGTGGGAGTTATAAAGCCAGAGTTAGTGGCAGTAATAGTATTTTTGACAAATCTGTTGCAGATTTCAGCAGAATCATCAGTATTCATTATAGGAGAACTGTAAGGGCTTGCTGTAAAAAAAGCGGATTGCATATGGATTGCACACTGGTGACGAAAAAAAATCGTCCCACTTTTCTGGATGAAACTCTGAATGATTTTTTATACGCTCATGTGAACGTACCCCTTAGGACAGGTGCAGATGTCATCCAAGTGCAGTCTAATTTTTTCCTTGCACTCAGTGACTTGCATGGCGGAGGGCGATCCGAATATCTGATCAAACTCGGGCATGCAGTGTTTGTTTCCTTGGACAGTCTCTGTCCAAGGAAAAAAATCAGATATGTGCACAGCCCCATAGACTAACATTGTTCTGAATGTGATGTTTTGTCGGAACGCACTTGGACAACAAATACGCTTCTCTGCACCTGCCCTTACATTGACTCACACATAAACTGAGAGATCACAGAGTACAGTCTAGAGGACCCACTGCACAGCGCCATCTGCAGTTGGCTCAGGAAAGCCCTTCAGCATAAACCATTAGCTGTTGTATGCTCCAACTATCAAAGCACAATTTTGATTGCATCTTTCATAAAGATGCAATGGTTTAACAGACTGCTGGTTGACTAGATGCAATTCACCTACTAATTGGTGCATACAATCCTGAAATTACTGCCTTCTTGAAAGAGAAGACAAGGAGCTTCTTCAGTCCGGGTTTGGACACAGATCTCATTATTTGACTGTTTATTTGTCATTTTCCCCATACTATTGTTATGACCACCTTCACACTTGTCTAAAATCTCTAGTGTGTGACAGCTTAATTGAGGATTTCTATAATAACAAAACATTGCCATAAAATAACAAAACAACTATTTCTTACTTAATGACTTGCCTGTCACCCCTTGTGGTCTCTATAAAGTTCCCTGCAGGAATAACAAGCTGTCTACTCACATGACCACTGCAGCCAATCATTGTTCTCAGCAAGAGATCATGGCGGTCACTGATTGGTTGCCACAGTCTTGTGTCTTCTACCCATGTATAGTAAGCAGAGACTAACCAGTAGCGCCAGTGTGGCTTTGCTGGAGTGACTGGACAGATCTTATAAGCGTTGTTTTGTTGTTTTATATCATTGCCAAATTTTTATTGACCCTGGTAAACCCTTTTAAGTTATGATATATTGATGATTGCCAATGTCCTTGTAGAATGAAGATTCTGACACTTTTGTATTATAAAATGTCATTCAAAGAATTTGGTCACTATCCTTTGGAATGTGTCATATCTGATTCTTTTTTTTTTTTAAGGTTACCAAACCATTAACCATTCAAATTAAAGACTGCAATGACAACGCACCTGTGTTTTATGGCCTGCCTTATGCAGTAGAGGTCCCCGAGGTAAGCAAAAGATGGTAGTTTGTACTTTTACAAGAAATGAATTGTTTTTGTTGACTAATCATCTCAAAATATAAAAAGGGTTTTAAAGGGTTGCATAGCTTAGAAAACCCATTTTCGTATTCCCCATGACCAGGTACGGCAAGTACGGCTTCTTCCCGTAGTTACCTTATTTCCATCTTCTCCAAACACTACACCCTACTCCTCCGAATAAAAACACTTCACCCTGGATTCTTTGGATAAATTTGGCCACAGCGGCCATTTTATTAACACCCAAAAATTAACATATTAACAATAATGCCAGATAAAATAAGAGGGGAGGGTTCTTGGAGCTAAGAGGTCTGGCTTTTTTATAACACAAAAGAAATCCAACCGCCATCTCACCCTCAGCCATGCACCACAAGCTCAAGGGCACCATACTTCCACAGTACGTGAAAGACTAAGCACCTAAGAGCTCCCAGGGTAAAACCCAGTCCAGAGCCCTGAACCAAAAAATTGCCAGACCACCCCCCATGTAACTTCAAACTGCCTGGACTTCTCGCAAATTCATTGTACCGACAAATCAGTACCAACTCCAAGAACCCCACCCCCCGCTAACCACGCACAGCCCTGACACCTCGGCTCTTGAGTGCCCCAACCCCAACAATGCCCTTTCAATCCCATCCTGTATTGCCGAAGCCCAGAGATCAATTCCGATGGCATTCAAATGAACACCATCCGCCAACCAAAAATTCCCCGCTCCGGACTCTAAATCTAAATGTCTGATGCTTACGCCTCCGTTCCTTGATACAAAGGCCGCTATGGCCCTGTTCAACTTCACCCTCGCTCTATTAATCCCTTTTAATGATCTCGCCGCCCTCCACTTCTGTCTAGGCACGATGTCTGACCACACTGTCAGCAACCCCGGAAATGATGTCCATAACCTCAAAAAATCGAAGCGAATATCCCAAATTAATTCCCTAATGGGCCTTGTTCCCAGATCATTCCCACCCATATGCACCACCAAGATATCAGGCGCTCTATCCAACCGGGCCACCTTGTGAAATTTTGACAAGAACCGACTCCACACCATCCCTCTAAAACCCAGCCAGCGGACAACAGTCTGCTCCCTACCAAAACCCAGTTGCCTACCGTCTGGCCCGCAGTGCCCCCAATGCACGAAAGAATGTCCAAAAATCCAGGCTAACAATGGAGCAGTACCTAAAAATGAGAAACATATTTACCAACTTGACGAACTCCATTCTCCTTCTCCTTACCATAATTAATACCTCACATACGTAAGATAGCAGTCAGAACTCCACCTACCAATGCACTTTATCACCTCAGCACCCAAACCGCACCTGTCTGCCTCTGACGTTGCGCCAATCCTAAATGAATGCGAGCCATATAATTCTGGGCTAAGCCCCAACTCGTGAATCCCTTTTTTAAGCACTGCTGTAAACTGAAAACTAGACAAAAACGTTCCGTCCTCATGGCATAAAAGCAGACCAACTCTACCTGACCATACTTGCCAATATTCCTCCAAACACTTCCTTGGGCACGTCAGTGCCCCGTCCACCTTACCCAACACCACACGCCTGCCTTTTCCCGCCTGATCCGTCTTTGAGTGCCTTATCCCAAAATCGATGCCCCCAACCCAATATCCCACATCTTCCTCCCGCAGTCCCCCCGCCCTGCCTTTACTTGGCGCCACCAATTCCCCAACTCGCATTGCGCTAAAGAAAGCTAACGAGAACGCTAGCTTAAACAATGCCAACTCAAAACTAGAACTACAAATACTTTTTAAAACTGCGCCCAAACCCTCCAACGTAGTAAACGACACTGGTCTATGTTTGTCTGGAATGTGTCTGCCCCTCATAAAACCCTCTAGTGCCTGCCTGACCAAAAAAGATTTTGTGACATTCTCTACTCCCTGCAATTTAAAACCGAACGCCAGCCCTGCCATGAAATTAATAACCCTTGACCCAGACCACCCAACCTCTGACGCCTTCCCGATCAAGAACAAAACCGCCAGACTTCTGTCCTCGTCACTTACAATTGCCCCCCATTTGGCCACCCAACTTTGCCGTACTCGCCATGATGCCTCGTAAGCGGCCCAGGTTTTACTCGCAATAGACTCCTGAATTAACCTTCCTGCTCCTCCATAATCAGTTGCCACAAATGCGAGGGGAATTCGTCTCCCACATCCTCCGCCTCTGGCGCCAGTGCCCTGAAATGGTCCCACTGAAAACGAGACAATGCATCCGCTATAGAATTCTGAACACCCGGAACTTGCACATCTGAAATCCAAGCATTCAATTCAAGACACCTGAGCACAAGTTCCCTGAGCAGCTTAATGACCGGAGGGGACGAGGCCGACAAACTGTTAATCACCACCACCACACCCATATTGTCGCAATGAAAACGTATTCTCCTATTCAAGAAAAATTCCCCCTAAATCGAAACCGCCACCACTATTGGGAACAACTCCAAAAAGGCCAATGACACGCCCAGGGGATGGGGACGACTCGGACCCGGGCCTTTACCTGGTTTGGGGGTGTCGCGGTGGTCGGCTCCCGGGTCCGTACCCTGGGGTCACTCTTGAAAAAGGGGATTGGAACTTGGATAGAAATAAAAATAAAGTAAATAGTTCATGACGCCACCTGTGGCACCTGGTAAGGATTACCAGCGCTGCTGCAGGCCTCCGGGGGGTGATGGGATGGCAGCTGGGATGTTTCTGCTCCCCACAGGCGGAGCGGGTCCCCCGGGCCAGTGTGGAGTTTGATGGTGAATGGTGATGCTGGGGCTTGTAGTGCAGGCGGGAAGGCGCAGCAGGAGTAACTGACAGAGACAGGGGATTCGCTTCAATACCTTTACTGGTGCGGATGTCAGGTACGGTCCAGGGTACTCAGTAGGATGGGTGCACTTCAGGACTTCTCCACAGTGAGCTTGTATAAGGCCTCCTGGTCCGTGTCTGCCTCTCTGTATGCTCCTGGCCAGCCTGCAACTGGGCCTAGCTTATGTGTCGCGCTGTTCCTTCACCTGTCGCTCGGTAGTGGGACCTTCTGCTGGCAACCACTATCCCTGGGTGCCGGGGCCTTCATGGTTCCTCGTCCTGTAATGGGTCTAGCTTCAGGTCGGCCAGGGACTTGTAGTCCTCCTGGAATGCCGGTGATCCCTACTGGGTATAAAAGGGACCCTGTAGGCGTGGACCCGGTGTCCGGTTTGTATATCCGGGTGAACCTATGATGCTCTTCTGCCCCGTCAACTCCTCTCTCCTCTCCTCTTGCCTTCGGCCACACTCGTGGCCCTCAGAACTCAGCAGCAGACATGCTGCGTCTTCGCTGCTCTCAGCGTCAGCACGCTTTCCAACAACTAACTAACTGCCTAGCTCCACCCTCCATATATATGTCCCTAACGGGCTCCCTCTGGTGGTATGAGGTGGAAGGGTGGAGGTGTTTGTACGTAGTGAGGGCCTCTTGTGGAGAAGTCCGTCCATGCACCCTGGGTCCTGTGGTACCTGTTGTAGCAGGGTGCCACACCAAATTTTTTGTGTAACCCAACTGTTTCCACAATTTTGGCCACTCTCCAACACTCCACCTCCCCTTGCAATACGCTCCGAAGCCTGCCCCACCAACTGCATTCGTCTAAATTTTGCAGTCAAATCTGTCCACAAAATCCTGATGAATTAATGACCTCCCATTGTAATTTTCCAAAAAACATTTCCACACTTCCAAGTCATCTCTGTGGTCCCTGTTCAACCGAATGAAATGATGCGGTGCCCTCACACCTGCCGTCACCCCGGACAACCTGCGACAGAAAATCCTGCCCATCGGCATAATTCTGCAAGCAAAATTCACCTCCCCAACAGGGACTGCAACTCCTTCAACGTTACCTTACGCAACCTCCCCACCCTGTCCACCTCTTGCCTAAGCATGAACAATTTATCCTCCGGTAAGCGACAGTCCATCTTTTCTGAATCAATCAAAATACCTAAAAAACTCAAAACAGTACAAGGCCCTTCTGTTTTTTCTTTTGCCAGTGGAACGCCAAAACGCTCAGCCACCCAACACATAGCTGCTAACAAGTTCCCACAAACTAACGATTCTGGAGGACCTATAAACAAAAAACCATTCAACCACCCACTCCAAAAAACTGCTAAAAATTGCACAACCCATGGGCAAACATCTATCTAGGAAGTACCCCTCGCTCCAAAAATACCCTAACAACGGAATGCTATCTGGGTGCACTCAATGTTGGTCTTTGCCAACAACGACCCAAGCCCGTACCTGTGCACCCATTTCACTGCCGCATCAAATGATGTATACTCCACCGAACATAGTTCCTGATCGATACCATCATTCACCGAAAGCCCCTTTGGATAGAACAAATGCTGAATCAATTGAAATTTATTCAGTTCCTTCTTTAGTACGACTCCCAAAAGAGAAATAATCACACCCTCACCCGGCAAACACTGAAAAGGACCCGCCATACGACCCAACTCTACCTCTTTAGACAACTTTCCACTAACCATATCAGGATGCAACAAGGCCGACCTCAAATTCTTAAGTGAAAAAGGCACACTATGAGCGGGTGGAGGAATCCTAAAACCTTCTAAAAAAACATTCCTAATAACATCCGCTTTTGCCTGATCTGGATATCTACTTAGAAAGGGGGCCATCCCGGGAAGTTTCACTGGAGTCTCCCCCTTGACCGGCACCCACTGAAGGCTTCCCTTTTCCTTTCTTGAAACATTTAGAGGCGCCGTGGGAACTCCCGTTACAATGGGAACACACATGTTTAAACTTACAGCTGTTGCCGTACTTACATTGACCGTCATTATACTGCCAACACGTTCCCGATTTTTCTTTCCACCCTGCACCCCCGCGTCGTCGTCCCTGTGCCCCGACGGTTGACTACCGCTGCCTCCGCTCCCGTGAAAGGACTGCCCGTACCTAGCCGAAGCCATAACCTTTAGCCACAACCATATGTCCTTCTGATCCCACTTAATCTCTGGCCTCACCGCCTTCCTCTGCTTGAACTGCTCATCGTATCATAACCATGTCTGCCCCCCATATGTACGATGAGCCTCCCCTATAGAATCCAAATAACAAAATAAACCAGAGCAATTTTCCAGAAACTTCTCCCCGATAATGCTCGCCAATATTGCAAACGCTTGCAACCAGTTCACAAACGTCTGGGGAATCAATCGCCACCTCCGCTTTTCTTCCTCCTCCTTCTTGCTATCGTCCTTCTTTCCCTTGTCTGAATTGAACTTTTACAAGGGGAGGAGAGAGAAAATTTCCACATACTCATCCTGCCAACTTTTTTCCATTACCTCTTTTTTGACATGTGCCCCCAAAGGACCCTCGAAGCACACGTACACCTCACCCCATGCCCTGTCATCCAGCTTTAATGTATCGCCTTTTTCTTTTTCGGTTTGCACCACCGGCCTCCTCGTCACCAGGGGGGACCGGAGCGCCTGCCACAGCCGTTGGTGCTCTCCTGCCTGAAGCTCGCCTCCCGCTTGTCCTCGCTCTGCTCCGCTTCACAGATCTGTGACCACGATCGCCCCCAGACCCGGACCGACCGGCCCGGCCCGTGCTGGCTGGAATGGGACTGCCAGACAACTCCATTCTGCTGCCCGCCGCAGACTGACCAGCTGGGCCTGGCAGTGTTTCTTCTCCCCATTGCTGCCTGCCCGCAGATCGCCGCCGCGCATCTCCCGCTCCGTCTGGCAGGTACCTCGACCGGAACATCGCCAGGAATACCTGGCGCTCCAGCCGCATGCCCCGCTGGCTCCTCCCCTGCACGCCTCCGATCCCCGCTATCCCTCCGGGTGGATGCTTGCCTTGCTGATGCAGGGAGGTTCCTGCTAGGCGCTGCCCTGACATCTGGTCTGGGCTGCGCTGCTGCAGCAGGCTGCACTTCCTGTGCGGCCCGCACTTCCGCCCCGGCCCTTGATCCTCGCCGTCCTGAGCCCGCAGGCCGGCTGTGCGGATTCCTGCCAGTGCAAGCACGGCGGTGTGGGACCGCACTGTGGCGCTCGCTTCGCAGGGTCCCGTGAGGGGCTTCGCAGCCGCCGCCTGCTGCCCGCAAGTACCTCAGGTGACAGCCGCTCCCGAGGCCGTGACCTCTTTGCTCTCCCGCTGGGTCCTGGTGCCCAGTCCTGCGTGCGTGCTGCCCCCAATAAGGCTGACAGCTGAGACGCCAGCCAGCCTCCATCTCCTGAACAGGCCGTGTCCCGCAGCTGTGCCATGAGGGATTCAACGGTCTCCATGAGGTAACTGAATTGCACTCTATGGGGTCTTCTCACTTCTCTTTTCCCCGCAGAATGGGAGCTTTCCCGCACTTTCCTACAGTCTACCCCTCACCTCTTCCTAATGCACGCCCCCTTATACATACTCATCCAATAGTATCCCCCCGTATCTTACAAACTTGGCTCCTCCCGGCCAATCCCAGTCATGGGGGGCTTCCTACTAGCTACGCCTGTCTCCTGCCCCCTCCTTTAGAGCACTTTGAGTTAATAGAGGGGAATCTGTTTCAGAACCTCCATCAATTGACTGAAACAAGGAGGCCCAACACAGGGGTAATGCAATACTTCTCCCTCTCATGGCGCTGTAGGAAGATTGAACACTTGCAATCTTGGTTCTCCCACAGATTCCAGCTGACCGCTTGGGATATCAGCAGACGCACAACATGAGAAAAGCTTATTTTTTAAAGATTTTTCTAACAAATCCTTGTAAAAAACAGTAACCCCTTAAAGCTTTTAGGGGGCTAGGAAAACTTTGGCAAGGAAATGCTAGGGGAGGCTAATGGGCCAATTCTTAATGAATGGCTCGCTGAAGCACGATGTGCTGAATTCATTAAGAGGTGCGTGCCACTTAATGTATTTAGTGCATCTCCTCAATGGCACAGATTAAAATTACCCAATCAAGTCTATGGGTCTGGAAACATCACACAGACGTCATTCGTGTGCCATGTATATGCTGTCTGTGATTGACATTGTAATGGATAGAAGCTGTGAAATGTATTTATTTATTTTCTCATTAATGAAAATCACTGATAAAACTCTGATGGTTAAAACTGACACATGGACCAAACGCTAATGAAAATCAGATTAAAACACTGATGAAACCTGTACTTTTTTGCGTACTAGAAAAATGACTGACCTTAGAATGAGGCTATAGGCTCCATTTCATTAAAATTTTTATGCACTAAAGTTGGCAAAAAATGCTTTTAAAAGTTGCAAAATTGCGACTTTTGGCATTTTCCCAGTTTGAAACCGCTTTGCCAAAATGGGCAGAACTGGGGAGAAACTGGGATGATGCCCAGCCTTCACATTCAGCAAAAGTGGCGTGTTTGTTATGCCACAAATGTTACTCCAGTCCCAGACTGGAATAAAAGTTCTGGTGAGGTGACAGGAGGGACACGCCACTGAGAAGATGTGCCAAATTCATTGAGCTGCACGTTTTGGAGTAGAATGCGCAACATTTTGCGCATTCTACTCCAAAACACCCCTTCATTACGACTGGAGTGTATAATGCCAGACTTAAAGTGATTATCCACGTTCATCATGAAAGTCTGCAGTCACTCTATGTGACTGCAGACTTCTGAGCCCTCACATCATGTGTACTGTGTGCTGTGAGGATTTTTCGGTGCCAGCATGGAGACCGAGCAGTCATGTCACCGCAAATATGAGATATGCATACTCCAGGCCACATTTCAACTAGATGTGCGTGGCCTCGCATGTCTAGTCAGAGTGTAGCATATCGCATTCTTGTGGTCACATGACTGCTCGGTCTCACCGCCAGTACCGGAGAATCCTCACATCGTGCGCTGCGTATGATGCGAGGATTCACAAGTCTGCAGTCACATAAAATAAAATTTTGTGAAAGACCTGGACAACCAATTTACTGAATCGGGCCCTTAGTTTCTATCTGATGTCATAACAGGATTTTCCACTTTGGACAATCTTTTTATGTTAAATGGGTCCCTGTACAATGCATTGATCACTGAGTGCGCTGCAGCTGAGACCTCTATTAATCAGTGGTAATTTATGGGCAAACCCTATAGTGCCATCATTACACATGAGCTTCTCTAAGCTTTTTATATTAGAACAACACCAGAAGCATTTTACATAATTGAGCCCAAAGTATTTGAAATACTATACTGGCGTTTTAAATAAAAATTAATAATTATGTTCTTTTATTGCAGACTTTGTCGCTAGGTTTTCTAATTTTGATATCTGTTCCACAAGCGCCCCACAGATAAAGACCACAAAATGGGTGGTGGGTGGTAAATGGGAGGAATAAAAGCTGCAGATAGATAAGCAGATCTTGTGTGAGAAACTGCAACAACGGTTATATAAAATAAGAGAAATAAATCTATTGGGCTAAGTTTTAATAATTATTTTCTTTTATTGCAGACTTTGTCGCTAGGTTCTCTAATTTGCAAGGTTACAGCAGAAGACTTTGATAATAGAAGAATGGTACCAGTGATATTTTCACTTGAAGAGGTGAAAGATAACTGACCTTATATTGACTTTGCACAATCTCCTCACACTGTTTTCTAATATGTTATTTCCATATGTCCATATTCTATGTGTTACATTAGACTATTGGGGTCTTGTATTGCTCAGATTCATTTTGATGATACCTAGTGATATCATATTAAATCACTTAGGTTACATTCACATATCCATTTCTATTCTTACATCCGTGTAATGCCGATCTCTTTTCTTTCACATGTCATTCATATTGCATCCATTTTATATCCGTGTTACATGTATACATTTTTTCTCATCCGTTTAAAAACTAAAAGGAGATAGACAGTCCGAACTTTTATTTGTCCATTGACCCAACAATGGATCGGTGAAAAACAGATTAAACGTGGAAGTAGAAAGCATGTCTTCCAAACCGCAATACTGATGAGAATAGGACATGCTGAGTTTTGTGGATCAGATACATGGATTGGTTTTTAAAATGGATGTGTGTATGGATCAATGAACTCTACGGGTCAGTGTGCTGTTAGTGTATAAAACAGTCAGCACACAGACATGTACAAGAGATGTGTGAATGTAGCCTTACGCTAAGCGCACATGGGAGAAGTTGTCAAGACTGGTGTTTCATGCGCCAGTCTTAAACCTATCACTACTGGAGTAAGGTGTGCCAAATTTAGTAAGAGGTGGATGCCTCCTAATTTGAGCCACCTTCTGGGCTGGTTGTGCACAAGAAAATGAAGTCTATGCCAGGCATGAGCTGACATAAATTTCAGCTACATTGTATGATATGTTATCATGCTGCAGTAGGCCATTTAAGTAAGCCCTATCCACTTTTTAGAAAAATTCTTTATTCTGCTGTGGAAATGTTGCAAACTTTACAGCTGATTTCCCCATGCAATACATTACAAATGAAGAAATCCACATTAACTCATTACAGACTTGTGATGCATGTCATAATGGGGAAGGTGTTCCCTACAGATGATGAATATGAAAGCAGGTTGTTTGGATGCAACAGCGCAGACAATGAGGAGACAGTGGTACTGAACCAACACTAGTTATTTGACTAACACAGAAAGAAAATCTATTTATAAGTGTATATATATATAGATAGATACATATATATACACTACCGTTTGGGGTCATTTAGAAATTTCATTATTTTTTAAAGAAAAGCTAATTTTTTTTTCAATGAAGCTAACATTAAATGAATCCCTTGCACAAGTATGTTAGCCCAGCTGAAAACGGTTTGGCTGACTTGACAAGCTATAAAATTGACCTTCCTTTTGAGCTAGTTGAGAATCTGGAGCATTACATTTGTTTGTTCTATGAAACTCTCAAAATGCCCAGAAAAAGACAACTTTCATGTGAAACTCGACAGTCTATTCTTGTTCTTAGAAATGAAGGCTATTCCATGCGAGAAATTGCAAAGAAACTGAAGATTTCCTACAATGGTGTGTACTACTCCCTTCAGAGGAGAGCACAAACAGGCTCTAACCAGAGTAGAAAGAGAAGTGGGAGGCCCCACTGCACAACTGAGCAACAAGACAAGTACATTAGAGTCTCTAGTTTGAGAAATCGACGCCTCACAGCTCCTCAACTGGCAGCTTCATTAAATAGTACAAGCAAAACGCCAGTGTCAACGTCTACAGTGAAGAGGCGACTCCGGGATGCTGACCTTCAGGTCAAAGTGGCAAAGAAAAAGCCATATCTGAGACTGGCTAATAAATTGAAAAGATTAATATGGGCAAAAGAACACAGTCATTGGACAGAGGAAGATTGGAAAAAAGTTTTATGGACAGACGAATCAAAGTTTGTGAACATTTGTGAGACGCAGAACAACTGAAAAGATGCTGGAAGAGTGCCTGACGCCATCTGTCAAGCATGGTGGAGGTAATGTGATGGTCTGGGGTTGCTTTGCTGCTGGTAAAGTGGGAGATTTGTACAAGGTAAATGGCATTTTGAAAAAGGAAGGCTATCACTCCATTTTGCAACGCCATGCCATACCCTGTGGACAGCGCTTGATTGGAACCAATTTCATCCTACAACAGAACAATGACCCAAAGCACACCTCCAAATTATGCATGAACTATTTAAGGAAGAAGCAGGCAGCTGGTATTCTATCTGTAATGGAGTGGCCAGAGCAGTCACCAGATCTCAACCCCATTGAGCTGTTGTGGGAGCAGCTTGACCGTATGGTATGCAAAAAGTGCTCATCAAGCCAATACAACTTATGGGAGAGGCTTCAGGAAGCATGGGATGAAATTTCTCAAGATTACCTCAGGAAATTAACAGCTAGAATGCCAAAGGTCTGCAATGCTGTAATTGCTGCAAAGGGAGCATTCTTTGACGAAAGCAAAGTTTTAAGGAGAAAATTATTTCTAACCTTGTCAATGTCTGGACTACATTTTCTAATCATTTTGCGACTCATTTGATAAATAAAAGTATGAGTTTTCATGGAAAACACAAAATTGTCTGGGTGACCCCAAACTTTTGAACGATAGTGTGTATATATATATACAGTACAGACCAAAAGTTTGGACACACCTTCTCATTTAAAGATTTTTCTGTATTTTCATGACTTTGAAAATTGTACATTCACACTGAAGGCATCAAAGCTATGAATTAACACATGTGGAATTATATACTTAACAAAAAAGTGTGAAACAACTGAAAATATGTCTTATATTCTAGGTTCTTCAAAGTAGCCACCTTTTGCTTTGATGACTGCTTTGCACACTCTTGGCATTCTCTTGATGAGCTTCAAGAGGTAGTCACCAGAAATGGTCTTCCAACAATCTTGAAGGAGTTCCCAGAGATGCTTAGCACTTTTTGGCCATTTTGCCTTCACTCTGCGGTCCAGCTCACCCCAAACCATCTCGATTGGGTTCAGGTCTGGTGACTGTGGAGGCCAGGTAATTTGGCGTAGCACCCCATCACTCTCCTTCATGGTCAAATAGCCCTTACACAGCCTGGAGGTGTGTTTGGGGTTATTGTCCTGTTGAAAAATAAATGATGGTCCAACTAAACGCAAACCGGATGGAAAATCATGCCGCTGCAAGATGCTGTGGTAGCCATGCTGGTTCAGTATGCCTTCAATTTTGAATAAATCCCCAACAGTGTCACCAGCAAAGCACCCCCACACCATCACACCTCCTCCTCCATGCTTCACGGTGGGAACCAGGCATGTAGAGTCCATTCATTCACCTATTCTGCGTCTCACAAAGACATGGTGGTTGGAACCAAAGATCTCAAATTTGGACTCATCAGACCAAAGCACAGATTTCCACTGGTCTAATGTCCATTCCTTGTGTTCTTTAGCCCAAACAAGTCTCTTCTGCTTGTTACCTGTCCTTAGCAGTGGTTTCCTAGCAGCTATTTTACCATGAAGGCCTGCTGCACAAAGTCTCCTCTTAACAGTTGTTGTAGAGATGTGTCTGCTGCTAGAACTCTGTGTGGCATTGACCTGGTCTCTAATCTGAGCTGCTGTTAACCTGCAATTTCTGAGGCTGGTGACTCGGATAAACTTATCCTCAGAAGCAGAGGTGACTCTTGGTCTTCCTTTCCTGGGGCGGTCCTCATGTGAGCCAGTTTCTTTGTAGCGCTTGATGGTTTTTGCAACTGCAATTGGGGACACATTCAAAGTTTGCCCAATTTTTCGCACTGACTGACCTTCATTTCTTAAAGTAATGATGGCCACTCGTTTTTCTTTACTTAGCTGCTTTTTTCTTGCCATAATACAAATTCTAACAGCCTATTCAGTAGGACTATCAGCTGTGTATCCACCTGACTTCTGCACAACACAACTGATGGTCCCAACCCCATTTATAAGGTAAGAAATCCCACTTATTAAACCTGACAGGGCACACCTGTGAAGTGAAAACCATTTCCGGTGACTACCTCTTGAAGCTCATCAAGAGAATGCCAAGAGTGTGCAAAGCAGTCATCAAAGCAAAAGGTGGCTACTTTGAAGAACCTAGAATATAAGACATATTTTCAGTTGTTTCACACTTTTTTGTTAAGTATATAATTCCACATGTGTTAATTCATAGTTTTGATGCCTTCAGTGTGAATGTACAATTTTCAAAGTCATGAAAATACAGAAAAATCTTTAAATGAGAAGGTGTGTCCAAACTTTTGGTCTGTACTGTATATATATATATATATATATATATATATGTATATATACTCATGTATAAAAGTAAGCACTATATTGCAGGTAACAGTAACTGGGCCACTACAGTATATTATGACGTTTTCAGAACACAGTGATGCAACTTAATACGATATCTATTCAACGTCCTATTTATGTACATGGGTCCTTTTTCTCTATCAGTTAAATGACAGCTGATGAATAATGCTTAGCCTTTATACCTCAGCTTAACGGGCGCCACTCTCAGTACTAGGCCCATCCCTGTCTGTAGTCTCGTTACACTGGCCCTAGTGGTGGTATTTTCCGCTAGGCTGCAAGTCCTAAATAATAGAGTCACTGAGTATACAGTGCGTATGTCGCACTAGCCGTCTCGGTTCCCAGAAGCATAGCCTCAGCCCATACCTTGTACCGCATGTCTACACACCGGAATGGTCCTCTGCTACAGCCGAATCGTCTCCCGAGCCTGGTTCAGATCTGGTCACGGTCTTCTACTGGCACGGGGTGCAAATCTTCTATTGGTGCTGCTTAGGGGTCTTCTACTGGCACGGGGTACGAATCTTCCTCATAGCTCAGGCCTTCTCCGGCATCTGATCACTCTCGGACCCTTCTGTGGTGATGGTGACGAAAGCCCATCTAGCGGCCACACGACCTGTCCTGGTACAGGTTCTGATGCCAACTCCCTGTCTTCTCGGCCTGCTCAGGCCTTTTATAATTAGTCACTGCCCACACAGGTGTCACCTGACCCAGTGTCGTCTTCAATCTCTTCCTGTGGGAACATAGGTTCCCACTATTAGGTTCCTACTACGGAATTCTTTACTTTTTTTACTTTCACTTTCGCCTTTGACCAGCAGATGACGGCGTTTGCTTGTAGTTACTCAACTAGGCATCAACTATACTCATCATCTCTCTTGTCCACTTCCTTACAAATAGGTACAGTGCCTGTCAAAAGTTTGGACACACCTGTTTATGAAATGGTTTTCTCCAGCATTCAATAAGACCATTATTTGTGTTGCAACAAAACAATGACCCAAAATCTCTCTCTATGTTTTGTAATGGCTACGTGACTAAGAAGGAGAGGGATGGAGTGCTGTGGCAGATGACATAGCCACCCCAATTACCCATCCTCATTGAGATGGTTTGGGATGAGTTGGACTGCAGAGTGAAGGCAAAGTAGTGCTCAGCACACCCGGGAACTCCTTTGAGACTGTTGGAAAGCCATTATTGTTGACGACCTGATGTAGCTGCTTGAGCGAATACAAAGAGGAATCTAAGGTTTAACACATATTCTGGTTTGTTTCAAATGTGTTTCTTTACTCATTCTTTTTATATGTGTTCCTTAATGGCATTTCTGCTTTCTGTCTGAATCTGCAATGTGCACATTACATTAAGAACTAGAATACCATTGTATGAACAGGTGTGACCTTACTTACAGTGAATGGTTCTATCAATGATTTCTTTCTGAATTTTGCAGATTTAGACATACAGTACAGACCAAAAGTTTGGACACACCTTCTCATTTAAAGATTTTTCTGTATTTTCATGACTATGAAAATTGTACATTCACACTGAAGGCATCAAAACTATGAATTAACACATGTGGAATTATATACTTAACAAAAAAGTGTGAAACAACTGAAAATATGTCTTATATTCTAGGTTCTTCAAAGTAGCCAGCTTTTGCTTTGATGACTGCTTTGCACACTCTTGGCATTCTCTTGATGAGCTTCAAGAGGTAGTCACCGGAAATGGTCTTCCAACAATCTTGAAGGAGTTCCCAGAGATGCTTAGCACTTGTTGGCCCTTTTGCCTTCACTCTGCGGTCCAGCTCACCCCAAACCATCTCGATTGGGTTCAGGTCTGGTGACTGTAGAGGCCAGGTCATCTGGCATAGCACCCCATCACTCTCCTTCTTGGTCAAATAGCCCTTACACAGCCTGGAGGTGTGTTTGGGGTCATTGTCCTGTTGAAAAATAAATGATGGTCCAACTAAACGCAAACCGGATGGAATAGCATGCCGCTGCAAGATGCTGTGGTAGCCATGCTGGTTCAGTATGCCTTCAATTTTGAATAAATCCCCAACAGTGTCACCAGCAAAGCACCCCCACACCATCACACCTCCTCCTCCATGCTTCACGGTGGGAACCAGGCATGTAGAGTCCATCCGTTCACCTTTTCTGCGTCGCACAAAGACACGGTGGTTGGAGCCAAAGATCTCAAATTTGGACTCATAAGACCAAAGCACAGATTTCCACTGGTCTAATGTCCATTCCTTGTGTTCTTTAGCCCAAACAAGTCTCTTCTGCTTGTTGCCTGTCCTTAGCAGTGGTTTCCTAACAGCTATTTTACCATGAAGGCCTGCTGCACAAAGTCTCCTCTTAACAGTTGTTGAAGAGATGTGTCTGCTGCTAGAACTCTGTGTGGCATTGACCTGGTCTCTAATCTGAGCTGCTGTTAACCTGCGATTTCTGAGGCTGGTGACTCGGATAAACTTATCCTCAGAAGCAGAGGTGACTCTTGGTCTTCCTTTCCTGGGGCGGTCCTCATGTGAGCCAGTTTCTTTGTATCACTTGATGGTTCTTGCAACTGCACTTGGGGACACTTTCAAAGTTTTCCCAATTTTTCACACTGACTGACCTTCATTTCTTAAAGTAATGATGGCCACTCGTTTTTTCTTTACTTAGCTGCTTTTTTCTTGCCATAATACAAATTCTAACAGTCTATTCAGTAGGACTATCAGCTGTGTATCCACCTGACTTCTGCACAACACAACTGATGGTCCCCACCCCATTTATAAGGCAAGAAATCCCACTTATTAAATATGACAGGGCACACCTGTGAAGTGAAAACCATTTCCGGTGACTACCTCTAAAAGCTCATCAAGAGAATGCCAAGAGTGTACAAAGCAGTCATCAAAGCAAAAGGTGGCTACTTTGAAGAACCTAGAATATAAGACATATTTTCAGTTGTTTCACACTTTTTTTGTTAAGTATATAATTCCACATGTGTTAATTCATAGTTTTGATGCCTTCAGTTGGAATGTACAATTTTCAAATTCATGAAAATAGAGAAAATTCTTTAAATGAGAAGGTGTGTCCAAACTTTTGGTCTGTACTGTAAATCCTGATGCTAGTTCTTAGCATAGAGCACAAGATAAATGTGAACCTAGTCTTAAAAGCAATGAAAAAATCTTATTCATCCCAAAGTGGTACCAATAAAAACTTCAACCCATTCCTCAAAGAGCAAGCATCCACTCAGGTCCGTCATCTATCAACGAAAAATACGAAGATTCCATATTGCTGATAGCTAAAAGGAAAGTCGACATGGCTCCTCCCTCCAAAAAAACAGAAATTAAGCTAAATCTGCACTTATATGTCCAAATACCCGCATCCCTTCTGAGCCTCACTGAATGCCAAAACTGCAGTTAGCATTCACATGTATGGCATTACAATCATTTTGAATTTTACTGACACCTCTTCTGTTGCCTGGGATGCCCTGTGCTCTTTCTTCCCTACTTAGACTTTGCATGATGAAATGGACCTATTCACAATGAAGAAGTTATACCATTGATGAATGCCACTTGTTTTTCCTACTTATAGTTTAGTCAAAATAAACATATACTGGCTCCTCCGTTGATTTTATATAGGACTTCCTTTACTTATTAGCCCATCGGCAGTCTCTGTTTCCAAACTTTTTCTACAAATCACTGGCGTGCATATTTTCATACATGTTTGCACTATGTCAGCCGATCCACAATGACATAGATTTTTGGAGTACTAAGAAAACAGACTAATTAGCATGCAGACTGCAGACTGCCAGCAAGTATATGTAGAAGTAAGTTTGTCCTGTTGCAATAGGTCACCTAATTTATCAGTGACGGTACTTTCCAAAGAGACCTTTCCCCTGGGGACCTTCTGCAGCTGAAAAGCCGCTGCGGATTTTGTTGTCTAAATGTAATGGTCATTCTGCACATTTTACATTTCACACAGGACTCGAGCCATGTCTTTTAGTGATAGGGAGTAGTATGTGGCTTCAAGATGCTTTGTAGAACACATAATTATTCGATCAGCTGTGACTTAAATTTCAGGCCTTGATCATTTAACAGTCTCTCAGGACAGCCACACTGATGGATGACATGAGACCACAGTATTCGGTGGTGACCATCTGGTCTTTGGTAGGTATCACAATTGCAAGCTTGGAAAAATGGTCCATGCAGACTTTAGTATATTTGTAATTCGAGGTCACGTTTTTCATGATTTGGAAGTCCATAGTCAGCTGCTCTTGGCCCCTTTTCCCCATTTTTGGAGTCTAAGGCAAAGTTTTCTGTAGTGTACACTTGTGGACAACCCAGGTGATTGCTGACTAACCTGCTCTACTGCCATGCTCAACTGAGTGCTGTAGAAGTACCCTCTAACCAGAGTCTAAGATTTTGTGGAGCAGAAGGACCCTAATATCTTGTGTAGAATCTGGAGTTTTCTTTTCATCCAATTTGCTGACAACAAATGCCATACTTCCATATGTTCTTTCGATTCTATGACTCAGCACAAGGTCACCCTTAGCTAAATGCCCTGACTGCTAAACAATACTCCATCCCTTGGGATTCGTTTTTCTCTCATCATGGCGGTAGTCCAATTCCCTTCTTCTAATCATACGTATAGCTGTTGTATTTCAATATCTGCTCGCTGCTTTTCTTGCCACTCTGGGAACTTCTGTAGAAGGTTGTAGTTGGTGGAATTTCAACCTCTTCTTCTAATTTTCTGTACATATAGCTGTCTGTTTGTTGTAGTTGCAGCCAGTCTTATAGTGGAAGACATAGTAAAATCTTCCACAAACGTGACGTCCGAGGATCTTAGTCAACCAAGCTTTTTATCTGGTGTAGCACTTGCTCTTCAGACAATACTGTCTTGTCAACCACCATTTTGCCTAGGCTTCCTGGTCTCTTCATCAGCTGCCTGCAAAGAAATTCATTAAGCTTTTCATTGAAACTTTGAGTTTTAATTCTAATTTGGACCGATGTGCAAAGACTGTATTCACATGTTTCAGATGTTTTTGGAAACTTCTGGATATAATATAGGTGGGTCATGAAGGACTAATATTTCGTATCTCAAAAGGAAGTGTTCTATGAGTTACCGAAGGGTTCTTGGAACAGTGGCTAAATGAAAAACTTTCTATTGAATGCAAAAATAACATGTTGTGATGAATGAAACCATGTTACATGTGCATATCCCCTAAGCTCTGGAGGAATCAAAACAACTAAAGCCTGGAGGTGTGTTTGGGGTTATTGTCCTGTTGAAAAATAAATGATGGTCCAACTAAACGCAAACCGGATGGAAAATCATGCCGCTGCAAGATGCTGTGGTAGCCATGCTGGTTCATTATGCCTTCAATTTTGAATAAATCCCCAACAGTGTCACCAGCAAAGCACCCCCACACCATCACACCTCCTCCTCCATGCTTCACGGTGGGAACCAGGCATGTAGAGTCCATCCGTTCACCTATTCTGCGTCTCACAAAGACATGGTGGTTGGAACCAAAGATCTCAAATTTGGACTCATCAGACCAAAGCACAGATTTCCACTGGTCTAATGTCCATTCCTTGTGTTCTTTAGCCCAAACAATTCTCTTCTGCTTGTTACCTGTCCTTAGCAGTGGTTTCCTAGCAGCTATTTTACCATGAAGGCCTGCTGCACAAAGTCTCCTCTTAATAGTTGTTGTAGAGATGTGTCTGCTGCTAGAACTCTGTGTGGCATTGACCTGGTCTCTAATCTGAGCTGCTGTTAACCTGCGATTTCTGAGGCTGGTGACTCGGATAAACTTATCCTCAGAAGCAGAGGTGACTCTTGGTCTTCCTTTCCTGGGGCGGTCCTCATGTGAGCCAGTTTCTTTGTAGCGCTTGATGGTTTTTGCAACTGCACTTGGGGACACATTCAAAGTTTGCCCAATTTTTCGCACTGACTGACCTTCATTTCTTAAAGTAATGATGGCCACTCGTTTTTCTTTACTTAGCTGCTTTTTTCTTGCCATAATACAAATTCTAACAGTCTATTCAGTAGGACTATCAGCTGTGTATCCACCTGACTTCTGCACAACACAACTGATGGTCCCAACCCCATTTATAAGGCAAGAAATCCCACTTATTAAACCTGACAGGGCACACCTGTGAAGTGGAAACCATTTCCGGTGACTACCTCTTGAAGCTCATCAAGAGAATGCCAAGAGTGTGCAAAGCAGTCATCAAAGCAAAAGGTGGCTACTTTGAAGAACCTAGAATATAAGACATATTTTCAGTTGTTTCACACTTTTTTGTTAAGTATATAATTCCACATGTGTTAATTCATAGTTTTGATGCCTTCAGTGTGAATGTACAATTTTCAAAGTCATGAAAATACAGAAAAATCTTTAAATGAGAAGGTGTGTCCAAACTTTTGGTCTGTACTGTATATATATATATATATATATATATATATATGTATATATACTCATGTATAAAAGTAAGCACTATATTGCAGGTAACAGTACCTGGGCCACTACAGTATATTATGACATTTTCAGAACACAGTGATGCAATTTAATACGATATCTATTCAACGTCCTATTTATGTACATGGGTCCTTTTTCTCTATCAGTTAAATGACAGCTGATGAATAATGCTTAGCCTTTATACCTCAGCTTAACGGGCGCCACTCTCAGTACTAGGCCCATCCCTGTCTGTAGTCTCGTTACACTGGCCCTAGTGGTGGTATTTTCCGCTAGGCTGCAAGTCCTAAATAATAGAGTCACTGAGTATACAGTGCGTATGTCGCACTAGCCGTCTCGGTTCCCAGAAGCATAGCCTCAGCCCATACCTTGTACCGCATGTCTACACACCGGAATGGTCCTCTGCTACAGCCGAATCGTCTCCCGAGCCTGGTTCAGATCTGGTCACGGTCTTCTACTGGCACGGGGTACAAATCTTCTATTGGTGCTGCTTATGGGTCTTCTACTGGCACGGGGTACGAATCTTCCTCATAGCTCAGGCCTTCTCCGGCATCTGATCACTCTCGGACCCTTCTGTGGTGATGGTGACGAAAGCCCATCTAGCGGCCACACGACCTGTCCTGGTACAGGTTCTGATGCCAACTCCCTGTCTTCTCGGCCTGCTCAGGCCTTTTATAATTAGTCACTGCCCACACAGGTGTCACCTGACCCAGTGTCGTCTTCAATCTCTTCCTGTGGGAACATAGGTTCCCACTATTAGGTTCCTACTACGGAATTCTTTACTTTTTTTACTTTCACTTTCGCCTTTGACCAGCAGATGGCGGTGTTTGCTTGTAGTTACTCAACTAGGCATCAACTATACTCATCATCTCTCTTGTCCACTTCCTTACAAATAGGTACAGTACCTGTCAAAAGTTTGGACACACCTGTTTATGAAATGGTTTTCTCCAGCATTCAATAAGACCATTATTTGTGTTGCAACAAAACAATGACCCAAAATATCTCTCTATGTTTTGTAATGGCTACGTGACTAAGAAGGAGAGGGATGGAGTGCTGTGGCAGATGACATAGCCACCCCAATTACCCATCCTCATTGAGATGGTTTGGGATGAGTTGGACTGCAGAGTGAAGGCAAAGTAGTGCTCAGCACACCCGGGAACTCCTTTGAGACTGTTGGAAAGCCATTATTGTTGACAACCTGATGTAGCTGCTTGAGCGAATACAAAGAGGAATCTAAGGTTTAACACATATTCTGGTTTGTTTCAAATGAGTTTCTTTACTCATTCTTTTTATATGTGTTCCTTAATGGCATTTTTGCTTTCTGTCTGAATCTGCAATGTGCACATTACATTAAGAACTAGAATACCATTGTATGAACAGGTGTGACCTTACTTACAGTGAATGGTTCTATCAATGATTTCTTTCTAAATTTTGCAGATTTAGACATACAGTACAGACCAAAAGTTTGGACACACCTTCTCATTTAAAGATTTTTCTGTATTTTCATGACTATGAAAATTGTACTTTCACACTGAAGGCATCAAAACTATGAATTAACACATGTGGAATTATATACTTAACAAAAAAGTGTGAAACAACTGAAAATATGTCTTATATTCTAGGTTCTTCAAAGTAGCCAGCTTTTGCTTTGATGACTGCTTTGCACACTCTTGGCATTCTCTTGATGAGCTTCAAGAGGTAGTCACCGGAAATGGTCTTCCAACAATCTTGAAGGAGTTCCCAGAGATGCTTAGCACTTGTTGGCCCTTTTGCCTTCACTCTGCGGTCCAGCTCACCCCAAACCATCTCGATTGGGTTCAGGTCTGGTGACTGTAGAGGCCAGGTCATCTGGCATAGCACCCCATCACTCTCCTTCTTGGTCAAATAGCCCTTACACAGCCTGGAGGTGTGTTTGGGGTCATTGTCCTGTTGAAAAATAAATGATGGTCCAACTAAACGCAAACCGGATGGAATAGCATGCCGCTGCAAGATGCTGTGGTAGCCATGCTGGTTCAGTATGCCTTCAATTTTGAATAAATCCCCAACAGTGTCACCAGCAAAGCACCCCCACACCATCACACCTCCTCCTCCATGCTTCACGGTGGGAACCAGACATGTAGAGTCCTTCCGTTCACCTTTTCTGCGTCGCACAAAGACACGGTGGTTGGAGCCAAAGATCTCAAATTTGGACTCATCAGACCAAAGCACAGATTTCCACTGGTCTAATGTCCATTCCTTGTGTTCTTTAGCCCAAACAAGTCTCTTCTGCTTGTTGCCTGTCCTTAGCAGTGGTTTCCTAACAGCTATTTTAGCATGAAGGCCTGCTGCACAAAGTCTCCTCTTAACAGTTGTTGAAGAGATGTGTCTGCTGCTAGAACTCTGTGTGGCATTGACCTGGTCTCTAATCTGAGCTGCTGTTAACCTGCGATTTCTGAGGCTGGTGACTCGGATAAACTTATCCTCAGAAGCAGAGGTGACTCTTGGTCTTCCTTTCCTGGGGCGGTCCTCATGTGAGCCAGTTTCTTTGTATCGCTTGATGGTTCTTGCAACTGCAGTTGGGGACACTTTCAAAGTTTTCCCAATTTTTCACACTGACTGACCTTCATTTCTTAAAGCAATGATGGCCACTCATTTTTTCTTTACTTAGCTGCTTTTTTCTTGCCATAATACAAATTCTAACAGTCTATTCAGTAGGACTATCAGCTGTGTATCCACCTGACTTCTGCACAACACAACTGATGGTCCCAATCCCATTTATAAGGCAAGAAATCCCACTTATTAAATCTGACAGGGCACACCTGTGAAGTGAAAACTATTTCCGGTGACTACCTCTAAAAGCTCATCAAGAGAATGCCAAGAGTGTACAAAGCAGTCATCAAAGCAAAAGGTGGCTACTTTGAAGAACCTAGAATATAAGACATATTTTCAGTTGTTTCACACTTTTTTGTTAAGTATATAATACCACATGTGTTAATTCATAGTTTTGATGCCTTCAGTTGGAATGTACAATTTTCAAATTCATGAAAATAGAGAAAATTCTTTAAATGAGAAGGTGTGTCCAAACTTTTGGTCTGTACTGTAAATCCTGATGCTAGTTCTTAGCATAGAGCACAGGATAAATGTGAACCTAGTCTTAAAAGCAATGAAAAAATCTTATTCATCCCAAAGTGGTACCAATAAAAACTTCAACCCATTCCTCAAAGAGCAAGCATCTACTCAGGTCCGTCATCTATCAACGAAAAATACGAAGATTCCATATTGCTGATAGCTAAAAGGAAAGTCGACATGGCTCCTCCCTCCAAAAAAACAGAAATTAAGCTAAATCTGCACTTATATGTCCAAATACCCGCATCCCTTCTGAGCCTCACTGAATGCCAAAACTGCAGTTAGCATTCACATGTATGGCATTACAATCATTTTGAATTTTACTGACACCTCTTCTGTTGCCTGGGATGCCCTGTGCTCTTTCTTCCCTACTTAGACTTTGCATGATGAAATGGATCTATTCACAATGAAGAAGTTATACCATTGATGAATGCCACTTGTTTTTCCTACTTATAGTTTAGTCAAAATAAACATATACTGGCTCCTCCGTTGATTTTATATAGGACTTCCTTTACTTATTAGCCCATCGGCAGTCTCTGTTTCCAAACTTTTTCTACAAATCACTGGCGTGTATATTTTCATACATGTTTGCACTATGTCAGCCGATCCACAATGACATAGATTTTTGGAGTACTAAGAAAACAGACTAATTAGCATGCAGACTGCAGACTGCCAGCAAGTATATGTAGAAGTAAGTTTGTCCTGTTGCAATAGGTCACCTAATTTATCAGTGACGGTACTTTCCAAAGAGACCTTTCCCCTGGGGACCTTCTGCAGCTGAAAAGCCGCTGCGGATTTTGTTGTCTAAATGTAATGGTCATTCTGCACATTTTACATTTCACACAGGACTCGAGCCATGTCTTTTAGTGATAGGGAGTAGTATGTGGCTTCAAGATGCTTTGTAGAACACATAATTATTCGATCAGCTGTGACTTAAATTTCAGGCCTTGATCATTTAACAGTCTCTCAGGACAGCCACACTGATGGATGACATGAGACCACAGTATTCGGTGGTGACCATCTGGTCTTTGGTAGGTATCACAATTGCAAGCTTGGAAAAATGGTCCATGCAGACTTTAGTATATTTGTAATTCGAGGTCACGTTTTTCATGATTTGGAAGTCCATAGTCAGCTGCTCTTGGCCCCTTTTCCCCATTTTTAGAGTCTAAGGCAAAGTTTTCTGTAGTGTACACTTGTGGACAACCCAGGTGATTGCTGACTAACCTGCTCTACTGCCATGCTCAACTGAGTGCTGTAGAAGTACCCTCTAAGCAGAGTCTAAGATTTTGTGGAGCAGAAGGACCCTAATATCTTGTGTAGAATCTGGAGTTTTCTTTTCATCCAATTTGCTGACAACAAATGCCATACTTCCATATGTTCTTTCGATTCTATGACTCAGCACAAGGTCACCCTTAGCTAAATGCCCTGACTGCTAAACAATACTCCATCCCTTGGGATTCGTTTTTCTCTCATCATGGCGGTAGTCCAATTCCCTTCTTCTAATCATACGTATAGCTGTTGTATTTCAATATCTGCTCGCTGCTTTTCTTGCCACTCTGGGAACTTCTGTAGAAGGTTGTAGTTGGTGGAATTTCAACCTCTTCTTCTAATTTTCTGTACATATAGCTGTCTGTTTGTTGTAGTTGCAGCCAGTCTTATAGTGGAAGACATAGTAAAATCTTCCACAAACGTGACGTCCGAGGATCTTAGTCAACCAAGCTTTTTATCTGGTGTAGCACTTGCTCTTCAGACAATACTGTCTTGTCAACCACCATTTTGCCTAGGCTTCCTGGTCTCTTCATCAGCTGCCTGCAAAGAAATTCATTAAGCTTTTCATTGAAACTTTGAGTTTTAATTCTAATTTGGACCGATGTGCAAAGACTGTATTCACATGTTTCAGATGTTTTTGGAAACTTCTGGATATAATATAGGTGGGTCATGAAGGACTAATATTTCGTATCTCCAAGGAAGTGTTCTATGAGTTACCGAAGGGTTCTTGGAACAGTGGCTAAATGAAAAACTTTCTATTGAACGCAAAAATAACATGTTGTGATGAATGAAACCATGTTACATGTGCATATCCCCTAAGCTGTGGAGGAATCAAAACAACTAAAGAAAATTCATAAAGAAAAACATGCTCATTCCTTCCTCCCAGCAGGAACAAGTCCCAGTACATGTCCATATAATAATGGTCTTGAGTCCACAGAAGCCCAGAGGCTCCTCCATTCAAATATCACTATAACAAACAGAAGATGAAGACCCACTTTCCCCAGGTTGTGTCTTGAATGCTGACATAAACCATGATGTGTGCATTGGCACTACAATGCAGTGTTTTAGGAAGGAGCTTTCTCAGTATTGGCACTACAGTGCAGTCTTCTAGGGAGGCGCTTTCTCTGTATTACCGATAGTGGAGAAGAATTGTTTAATTCCTGTGCTGCCTGGACAAAGGAAACCATCGAATGGATGGAGTCAGAGACCCGTGTAGATTAAATGCGATTTATTGGTCAGACCAATATTCCACATTTAATCTACATGGGTCTCTGACTCCATCCGTTCAACGGCTTACTCTGTGCAGGCAGCACATGAATTAACCCATTCTTCTCCACTATCGGTATCTTGGTATCCTTGTGGGTCTGCGGCAGCCTTTATCTAAGTGCCATAAGTGGTTGTGGTTACACAAACCCGCAAGGCGAGCAAATCTCTTTATCAACTCATATAATTTTTACCCGGATAAGACGCTATTGCGCTATTGTCTTTCTAGTTCTTCCCCATTGCTTTCTCTGCATTAGCATTGCAATGCAGTGTGGTGGGGAGGAGCCTTTTTGGTATCTACTGCACTGTGCTTTGGTGCATTCGGATGTCACATCCGTGACAGTGTGAGTATTTAGCTCGTACCCATAAGTGTAGTATACAGACGTATGCTGTCTTTCTGTGCCACAGACAGCACATGGAGAGCACACACACCCATAATAGCCAATGTGCGGTTTTTCCACACAAACGGTCTGCATGGAAAAAAAATCGCAGCATGCTCTACTTTAGTCCGAATTATGGACTATACTATTGCTTGTAAGTAGCAGGCAGCTCCTGTACTCGTCCTCCATGTGAACGAGAACATGGAGCCAGTCACGTCCAAATTTTGTGGATGTTACTGGCCCTAGTTTTAGTATGGCCATCTGAGTCCGGTCTTAAAGAAGCACTCCCATCAAAGTTTTTATCCTCTTAATATTTTGCAATCATCATATTATATAGTGCTGTGTACTTACAATTGCTCATTTTGCCCTTCTACTCAGCTAATTCTTCCTTTTCTCTGCTCTATGTAGAAATAGGAAGTCTTTTGTCCCTGCATGTGACACGCCCCCTGGGCCATATTCTTTAGGGGAATACCCGGAGCCGGATCAGATGGGGGTTGTAGTCTCCGAGTGGCTGTGACCCGGTCCGTGCCCAGGGTGTCAAGCTCAGAGTATGTGGCAGTCCTACAGATGTTACAAAGCTCGTTATGTCGACTACGCCACCCGTTGGATTGCGGTCACTACGGCCGCCGCTGCAGCAGGGTCCGCTGAGGCTGATGGTGTTGGTGCAGCTTTAGATAGTATAACCCCCAACGGGAGGGGTATGGCCTCAGGGGGTCAGGTGCAGAGGATGGGGGTTGTGGTGGTGCAGGGATGATGGTAATGATAGACAGAGTCGGGTTGTGCAGTTCAGGGTTCTTTACTTACTGCAGATGTTCCGGTCACTCCGGCCTTGAGTGACCACCCGAGCCGTGCTGCGTCCACCAGGTCCTGGATTCAGCCAACCCCCAAGCAAGTCCGGAGCGTGTCCCTGAGCCCTCCTTCTTGTCCTTTCTTCTGGCCGTCCCCACCAGGGATCCACCTAGGTCCAGCTCCCTCGGGCCTTCTGTTGGGAGACCCTTGGCCTTGGGTTCCCTGACCCTACACGTGGTTTGCCTTCAGGGTGGATGTGGTGGGTGGCCGTGGCAGATCCTGCCCACGGCCTCCGGTCTCTGGCTGAGGTATGCTTTAGCCCCCACCAGTTTGGGATCCGGTACCCTATTGCCAACTCTTCACCCTGGGGTTGTACTTGGGTTCTCAGAGTTCCTTTCCTTCTCCCCCTCTGGGTCTTTCTGGCTCTCCTCTCTCACTCTTGGGCTTGGGCTGCTCTGCTCCTCTGCTTTCTCTTCCTCTGCAAAGACTCACAGCCTGACTGACTGTGGCTGACTGACTGACCCTGATCTTAGATGGTGCCCACCTTAAATACTCCCTCTATGTGTGAGCTCAGGTGACCAGCACCCAATGAGCTCCTAACCTTACCCAGGCTGCTCCCCCTATCTGCCCCTACACTACTGGGATGTACCACCCCCCTCCCACTCCAGCCAGGAACAGACTCGGTCGTACCTGCACATTTCTAAGTGGGAGTACCGTTGGTCTGCTCCTCGGAAATGGGATGTGTGTAGTGCATGCAGCTGACTGAGCTCAGTTCCACACTCCATCCTTACCCGGGAGTGGAATATCACACCTCTGGCTGAGGTGCAATACCCCTGTAGCAGCCGAACCCTCAGGGTGCTACACATGACTCATTCCTTTCTTCATCTCCTGACCCAGCTGCTCTTCTCCTCCCCTCCACCAGGGACTTTTGCAGTGACTCATGACTTGTAAAGGGAAAATTGACGTCCTATTTCTACCTAGAGCTTAGAAGGATTGAGCTAGTCAGTTTTTAATCACGTGATGTCACAGACCTAATGGAAAGGAGAAGAATTAGCTGGGTAGAAGGGCAAAATGAGCAATTGTAAGTACACAGTGCCATATAATATGGTTGCAATATACTAAAAGGATAAAAATTTGGATGGGAGGAGTGCTTCTTTAAGGTGAGGACAGGCAACAACATTCAAAAAGCAGATTCGAAAAGGATCCCAAATCAAATAATTTCCGTATACACGGTTCTCTAACCATACAGTAACATGGACATCAGCTCTAATGACAGGAAAAAAGTTATCATACTCCACTGCATAAACAGTGAGACTACGAAACTCTTTGCAGTATTGTATATTGTGCTAGATAGATCTATGCATTTTTTTCAATCTTACTACCGTAAATGATATAATTCTGGGTGCCTGCAGGTGTTTAGGTCTATGGGAGCTGAAGAATTCTATTTTCAGTAACCTTGACTTAATGGTGTTTGAACAAAGGTAGAATTTTATCACTTAAAACCTACTCATAGGTTATCATGTTAGAATTTACCATTGAAGCCAGGAGGATAGGTGAGGAAAGTAGAAAAGAAGAATACAAGTATATACTGCGACATTATCATAGATTTTTTTGGTCAAACATACAGTACAGACCAAAAGTTTGGACACACCTTCTCATTTAAAGATTTTTCTGTATTTTCATGACTTTGAAAATTGTACATTCACACTGAAGGCATCAAAACTATGAATTAACACATGTGGAATTATATACTTAACAAAAAAGTGTGAAACAACTTAAAATATGTCTTATATTCTAGGTTCTTCAAAGTAGCCACCTTTTGCTTTGATGACTGCTTTGCACACTCTTGGCATTCTCTTGATGAGCTTCAAGAGGTAGTCACCGGAAATGGTCTTCCAACAATCTTGAAGGAGTTCCCAGAGATGCTTAGCACTTGTTGGCCCTTTTGCCTTCACTCTGCGGTCCAGCTCACCCCAAACCATCTCGATTGGGTTCAGGTCTGGTGACTGTGGAGGCCAGGTAGCACCCCATCACTCTCCTTCTTGGTCAAATAGCCCTTACACAGCCTGGAGGTGTGTTTGGGGTCATTGTCCTATTGAAAAATAAATGATGGTCCAACTAAACGCAAACTGGATGGAATAGCATGCCGCTGCAAGATGCTGTGGTAGCCATGCTGGTTCAGTATGCCTTCAAATCTTTAAATGAGGTGTGTCCAAATTTTTGGTCAGTACTGTATGTCAACAGAGTGTCATTTTAGCATACACAGCCTGGTACTTATTTTCTGCTGAATATATTCACTGCTCCAATACTCAATACTGCATGAGCTGCATATGGTAAGTTTTATTTCACTGGTAAAGTCAATGGCAGATATATTTTAATGTATTTTTGCTTATATTTATTATTGCTATTTGTTACACTTATTCTTTAGGTTATACCACCTTCTGAGACTGACCTGTTCTTCATTTCTGATCCTGAGGGGACAAACCATAATACTGTAAATGTTACCCTCAATGGCACTTTGGACTTCAACAAAAAAAACACCTTTTACCAGATAGTTATAAATGCAACGGTAATATTACAGTAAATTTATATTTATTTATTTATTATGCTTTGCTTATATAGCGACATCATATTCCTCAGCGCTTTACAGACAGTATCATTGTTGTCCCCATTGGGCTCACAATCTAAATTCCCTATCAGTATGTCTTTTGAAATGTGGGAGGAAATCAGAGAACCCAGAGGAAAACCACACAAGCACGGGGAGAACATACAAACTCCTTTCAGAGTAAATGGCATCCTTTTAAATCCTTATCTTTTCTTTATTCTGTAATGCGTCACTTAACTTTTACAAATATGTTGCTGAATTTGAGTGTAGTCAGGTCTTAACAGAGATTCTGTCACCAAGTTTTGCCATTTAATCTGAGAGCTGCATGATGTAGGGGCAAAGATCCTGATTACAGCGATGTATCACTTACTGAGCTTCTATTTTTATAAAATCAGTGTTTTATCAGCAGGGGATTATTACTAAAGGACTAGTAAACCTGCTGCCAGGTAGTCCTCCATATTCAGGAGCTCTGTATAACCCGGCCCCGCAACTGATTGACAGCGTTCTGCCTATGCACAGTGTACACAGAAAGCTGCTAGTGGTGTTGGCAGAGTCATACAGAGCTCAACATTTAGAGAACTTTTTGGTCTGCAGCAGATGTAAACCTGGTGACAGACTCCCATTAAAAGTTTTCTCCATGGGATTAAATATTGAACACCTCCACTATCCTCAATATGAGCATTGTGCTCAGAAAGATACAAGAAATGTCCTAAAGTGGAGATTAGAACTATATACCAGTCCAAAGGTAATACGTAATAGCAAGGGTAGATGAATAAAACATAACCTTTAATAAGTATAATCTAAAAAGCCTCCTGGCTATAAAATACAGACACATCAACATAAATAGATTTTGGCAAAGATTGCTAATATGTAACCTACAGTGCCAAAAACACAACAAACTTAATAAGCAACAAAACAAAAATCCTCCATGTAAATGATCCTCCATATAGGGGGTGGGCACTCATTAATATAGCCGCACATTATCCCAATAGGGATCAGCAGACCACAAATGCTTCCAATTATTTTGTGACGCATTTCTTCATGTCGATTGATTAGAGAAGTTTCATTGGTGGCAAAGAGAGACTGCCTAAATGGATGGGTAGATGCAATACCGCATCCACGGTCCAATAATGCTTCTATGTATACTTATTAAAGGTTATGTTCCTACCCCTGAAGACAGCAATTGCGTTGTGTGTATCATGTCTTGCGTCTTTGTATATATTGTGTCATGTAGGATAAGCATAGGGTAGGACATAGTCTAGAGCTTAGTACATAAAATAGGTAATATAAGATAGTTGACTATAGTTAGGTAAAGACATTAGGGTAAGATAGAGTTAATGTTTGTGACTAGCCTATAGTGGGAAGGACTTAGTGTTAGAGCTAGATAGTTACATAGGGTTGAGTTCAAGTATGAGTAGGAAGTGTTACGTGAACAGTGCTGCCGTTGGGGTGTTCCACAAGAGAAGGAGACTAAGGGACAAGGGAATAGCTAGATCCTGAAGTGACCGAAGAGACAGTTTGGCCTTTCAGAAAAAGGGTCCTTGTGTAGGGTGCCCAGGATGGTAGTTGTGGGTGAGGTGCTGCTTCTCCACATCCTGTCACCCCACAAATAAACAGTGTCCCAATCCATATGTAGTTTTCTGTGAAGTCTGCTTTTCACTCACTTGAAGGCTGAAGGCCTCCGCTGCATCCTCGTCCCTAGGTCCAGGATCAGCTGCACACACATCACGGGAAACCCAGTTCGTCATAACAAGTTCAACTTTACTGGACAGTTCAGTTACAACAGTCTTTAACATGCAGTTTCGGGCACAGCACCCTCCAGTTCCAGTTTCATTAACACAATACATTTCAAGCCTCTGCTTACGTTCAGCTCGGACAATCCCTACGCTTGATCTTCCTGTCAGCCCCAGGGATTTCCTGTGTGGCCCCACGGCACTCCCGAGATCCTCTACATTTCCCTCAAGCCTTTCCCTGTCCCGCTTCTTCTGGTTGGAAGGGGATAAGGCACACTTTCTGGTGCCTAGTTTGGGCCGTAGGACACAAACGTTCCAGGAATTTCCACAGGTAATCTAGTGGGCACCCACAGAGAGGAGGTAGTGGCAAGCTTAGAAGCTATCATCGTCCATTGAGATATGTGGCCAGGTGACCTGATTGTCCCAACCTGGGTTTTCTAAACATCTCCATCGGTTCAGTGATGGACAGTGGATTAAATCTGTATTCCTCCGGTTGGAGCCATAGTGCCTTGGCTACTGTCCTCTAGTGTCTCGCTGTAGAAGGAGACAGGTCCCTTTTATATCCACAGCAGTCCTTCAGGCCATTATCCACAGGCTTGGGGGGAGGTAGGAGGAGATCATCTCTCATTGCTCAAGTGTTCAATTAACCTGCTTATTTTGTCCTTCAGTGTTTGTAGAATAGGTAGTCAGCATTCATTCACCAAATTAACAAACATCAATTGTTCAATTAACCTGTTCCTTTGTACCTCAAGGATAGAAGAACAATAAGCTGTAGGGTCTGATACAATAGGTAATCAGCAGCCATTCAACAAAACAACAAACATCAATTCAACCTACAAGGGAGTCAACGTTCAGACTCATATGAACAATAGCTCATGTCTCTAAACCTACTGAATAATTTGCTTGGCATAATTAATGTGTCACCCTGGCCTGGATGCCACAAAATGTATTAAAGCTGTGTCTGAGAGCAAGGGGAGGTTCTCTAGTCAGGGGAACATTAGCATGCAATGCCTCCTGTCTCAGGCCAGTAGGGGGAGCAGGCTGCCCCTATAAAAGCTGGTACTGGGGGCAGGGTTAGGGAGAACTTGATGGCCTGTCTCAGCATTGAGACTTGTCCCAGAGCAGAGCAGGGACAGACAGTTGCACTGCACCTAAGAGGAAGTGTGGCAGGAGGAGAGCCACAAGCCAGAGACAAGAGGCGAAGAGAGCCTGTCTTGGCAGATAAAAGACTTACTTTACCAGACTTTGGTGTCTGAGGCTGGTAGGATTCCACATTCTCCAGCAGATAACCAGTTCGCAAGGGACTGTATATTCCTTGGCCTAAGAAGCCTGGAGGCCCTGCCACAACCGAAGGAACCAGTAAAGCCGTACCAGGCTGGGAGCAGAAAGGAACCCACGTCGCAGGCCATACAGGCGAGAATCCACGAAAGCTCGGAAACGTGCACTGTTACCCTATAACGAGGAGATAGCCAGAAGGAGCGCAGAAAGCACGGTAGGCCTACACCCTCACCCTGACCAGGGCCAATTTCCCCGTTGCTCTCAGACATCCAGGTCCCCTCCTAGCCGGGACTGTTTATGGGTCAGTTTACCTGTTTTAGTAAAGACCCTGGACTGCAACTTGTTGTCTGTGTGCTCCTTGCTCCTCCAGCACTATCAGCACCGGGACTCTCACTACCATCACTCCCAACATCCATTATACTGCCCTGGGGCCGCACTCTTCCCGTGGGGAGTCACACTACCCTAGCTGCACACCTCATCAGCCCCAGCGGTCTGCATGCAGTGGCGGTTCCTAATAACCGCAATCCACGGGTGGCGTAGTCGGACATAAACATCAGCACATAACGGACTACCACTGGCCTGACCACCCTGAGCCACGGAACCGGGTTGCCACTACTACTCCCATCGTTCCCCCACTGCCCGGATCCGAGTGCCCCACGGCCCAGGGGGCGAGTCAGCTTTGGCGTAGTCGGCAGGATTTCGTGCCCGCAACCACCGGGTACTGCGTGCCTGAAAAAGACTTTTGTAACTTACCTGTGGCGAAGTTTCCCGCCGTCCGGAGTCGATTCCCGCCATCAGACGCCATCTTGGACCGTTTCCCGCCATCTTCTTCCGTCTTCCCGCCATCCGCAGCTGTTTCCTGCCATCGGACGCCATCTTCAGGACGCCGCGCGGGAAGAAGAGGGGCGTGGACGTCAAAACAGCGCGAGATCCGAAGCTCCGCCCCATGCACCGACGCTGCGCAAGGTCCTGGAAGGGAGAGAGAGCGACGCTGACGTCATCAGGACGCGACGCCAGGTCCTCGTCCATAGCAGCAGCAGCGGAGCCGCGGCCTACAGAAGAGGATCGTCGGAAGGTAGGCCGCGCTTAACTAGGGGGGAGGAAGATGTCGGACACAGAGGCGCCCACTACCACCAACGCGGCTGCAGCAGCGGTGATGCCCTTTTCACTGCCCTACATCCCTGGAGCGGCCTGGCTGCCCAAGTACTCAGGGGAGCCCCATACCCTAACTGACTTTAAGGAAAGGCTGTACAGTTTGTTCCAAGTCTACCCCCTGACAGAGGAACAGAAGGTCAGCATACTAACAGGGCAGTTAACTGGCGCAGCCCAAAAGGAGGTAAAATCATGGCCCACTGAGGAGAAAAGGACTGTGAAGGGTATTCTGGCCCGGCTGCGGGGTACCTTTGACACACGTACCTCCGCTGAAATTAAAATGAGGTTCTATGGATGTAAGCAGCGGGCACAGGACAGCATCAGAGACTATGCCCTAAATCTGCAGGAAGCCTTGAGGGCTATTCAACAAACTGACCCTGGCAGTGTGCAGGAAACGGATAAGCTGCTAACAGAACAATTCATAGAAGGTCTGCTGTCTAGTGCCCACAGGGCCCAACTGCGCCTCATGTTCTTTAAGAACCCCGACCTGACCTTTGCCCAATTTAAGGACAGGGCCATAAGGGTGCTCCGTGATACTGCAACCAGTGGCGCTATAAATCCCAGACGCCCTGCTCTCACCTACCACCAGGAGGCGGCGCCCTCCTCTATGGACCCCGTGGGGGCTGATGCACAGGCCCTGAACCAAGCCCCGTCGAAAGACCTGCACCACCAAGTCCAGGAACTGACCAGGAGCGTCGCAGCGTTGACCAGGACCGTCCAGGCGTTACAAGTGGACCCGTCAAGACCCATCGAGCTTGCTTCAAGTCCGGAGGATGTCCCGTGGCATCGACAGAGGAGGATCCCGTCGTTCCGAGGGAGGCCCACAGACCGCTACGCAGAGGATGGACAGCCCATTTGCCGTCGATGCAACCAGCCCGGTCACATTTCCAGGTACTGTAATTTAAACGGGTCCAACCTGGGGCAGAGGGCCAACCCCCAGGCATAAGATCACCAGGCCCCTACAATTGGCGTAATAAGTACGTTGGGGGGTGCCCGGTTTTACCCGTGGTGCTGGACGGTATCCCCATGAGCGCCTTGCTGGATACTGGGTCACAAGTAACCACTATCCCTTATGTACTTTTTAAGCAGTATTGGACTGATGCTGATATCACACGGTATCCAGACAGTAACTTGAGCATCATCGCCAGTAATGGCTTACCCGTGCCGCAGATGGGGTTCAAGGAGATGACCATTAAAATTGGTAAAGTTGAACTGCCGGCACAGGGAGTGATTATTGTGGACATTGACCGTCGTGAAAGTCACCCTAAAATAACTGTGGGTACTAACGTAATTGAAAATTGTCTTTCAGAGGTAATTGTAATCTTACAACAGGTGGCGGTGAATGCTAGTTCCAGCCAACAGAGAGTCCTCAACAAGGAGATAAAAGCCCTGATGAGACGGCAGCAGGTAGAACTGTCTGGTGGTGAGATCGGTAGCGTAAGACTGAGTGACCCATTCCCCATTTCCATGCCTCCCAAAAGTGAAATGATGATCTGGTGTCGGACTGCAATCGGGTTGAGAGGTAGAGACTACCAAGCCATGGTAGAACCCGTGTACTCAGACAGCAGGCCCACCATTTTGACAGCCCGGGGGGTGGTTGATGTCCATCATGGGAGGGTGCCCGTCCGCATCCTCAACATTGGGGAGAGGGAAGTACACTTACCCAGGTACGCTACACTCGCCAAACTGTTTGTTGTCGAACACAAAGCTCTCAGGGCCGTGGAACCCTTGCCTCCATCTCCACAGGCGGAGGGTAATGGCTCCCAGAAACAAAAGGAGGACTGGTGCCAGAAACTCCATGTGGGTGCTGACTCCACTCCCCTGCACCAAAAACAAGGAGTCTACCGGGTGGTACAGGAGTACGAGAGAGTCTTTAGTAAGCACCTGCTAGACTTCGGCAGAGTAAAGGGGATAGAACACCACATCCCCACGGGGAGCCACCCACCAATAAAAGAGAGACACAGGCCTGTACCCCCTGCACATTATCAGAACGCAAAGGGCATGCTAAGAGAGATGAAAGAAGCTGGGGTCATTAGAGACAGCTGTAGCCCCTGGGCAGCCCCCTTGGTTCTGGTCAAAAAGAAAGACGGCACCATGAGAATGTGCGTCGACTATAGACAAATTAACCGTATCACTCACAAAGACGCATATCCGCTGCCTAGAATAGAGGAGTCTTTAGCCGCACTAAAATCAGCTAACTTCTTTACTACTTTGGACCCTACTAGCGGGTACTGGCAGGTTCCTGTGGCAGAGGCTGACAAGGAGAAGACCGCCTTCACCACCCCGATGGGACTGAGTGAGTTCAACTGTATGCCTTTCGGGCTCTGCAACGCACCAGGGACCTTCCAGCGGCTGATGGAATGCTGTCTAGGGCACCGAAACTTCGAGACGGTCCTCCTTTACCTGGACGACGTGATCGTCTATTCGAAAACCTACGAGGACCATCTAAAGCACCTGGCCGAGGTGTTCGAAGCCCTGGCAGGCTACGGCCTGAAGGTGAAACCATCGAAGTGTCACCTGCTGAAACCAAAGGTCCAGTACCTAGGGCACATGGTAAGCGTGGAAGGAGTGGCCCCCGACTCTGACAAGGTCACGGCAATCAAGAGCTGGCCAAGCCCCTCGAACATCAAAGAGGTGAGACAGTTTCTCGGGTTGGTAGGCTAATACCGAAGGTTCATCCCCGGGTTCACTAAGATGGCAGCTCCTATGCAGGACCTCCTGATCGGACAGTCTAAGTCCAGGAGCCAAAAGCCGCCCTTCAAGTGGGATAAACTGGAAGAGGAGTCCTTCCGCCAGCTAAAGATGGCCCTCACAGGGGACGAGATCCTGGCCTACCCTGATTATGGCCAGCTTTTCATTCTCCACACAGATGCCAGTAATGTGGGACTGGGAGCCGTACTGTCCCAAAACCAACAGGGCAGAGAAAGGGTGATCGCGTACGCCAGCCGGAAGCTGAGACCCACCGAGAGGAACCCGGAGAATTACAGCTCCTTCAAGCTAGAATTCTTGGCGGTGGTGTGGGCCGTGACGGAACGCTTCAAGCATTACCTGGCCTCCACAAAGTTCACCGTGTACACAGACAACAACCCGTTGACACACCTGGACAATGCAAGACTGGGTGCCCTAGAACAGCGGTGGATGGCCCGTCTCTCCAACTATGACTTTGTGATCAAGTACCGGGCCGGCAAAACCAATGCCAACGCAGACGCCCTGTCGAGGATGCCTCACTTACCTGAAGGTGACAAAGACCCAGAAGAGCTGGAGGAGGTAGAACTCCCCGCGTTTCACCGGCATGGAGCCACTCAATACTCCCACCGCGTGAAAGAGGAGGATCTAACAACCGTGATGATCAATCCCCTACCTCACCACAGCTGGGCCGAGACCCAAGATAGTGACCCTGCCATCCGTCTGGTGAAAGAACTGCTGACCCAGGAAGATGCCCGCATGGATCCGGATGCTCCAGAGGAAGCCAAGCAGCTGTGGAAGGAGAAGAGCAAGCTGTTCCTCTACGAAGGCAAGTTGTGTAGAAGGATTGTCAACCACCGGACGCACGAGCTGACCTGGCAAGTCGTGGTTCCAAGGCGGGATGCAGCTATGGTCCTGGGAGCTTACCATGACAGAGCGGGACACTTCGGTTGGAAGAAACTGGAGTTCCTGCTAAGAGGAAGGTTCTTTTGGGTCGGCATGAGAGGAGCTGTAGAAAAGTGGTGCAGAGACTGTGGCCCTTGTCACCTAAGGAGAAAGGACCGCACCAGCCAGAAGACACCCTTGAGGCCCATCGTCACCACGCAGCCTCTTGAGCTGGTAGCTCTAGACCACGTCAAGTTGGCTCCAAGCCGGTCAGGGTACATCTACGCTCTGACAATCGTGGACCACTATTCCCGTTTTCTCGTGGTGGTCCCGGTAAAGGACTTGACAGCCCAAACAGCGGCCAGAGCCTTCCAGCAATACTTCTGCCGTCCACACGGGTATCCGGAACAGGTCCTGACAGACCAGGGTCCAGCGTTCGAGGCTGAAATCTTCCAGGAGTTCTGCAACCTCTATGGCTGTAAGAAGATTCGTACAACGCCTTACCACCCCCAAACCAACGGGATGTGTGAGAAGATGAACAATATAGTCATTGATCTCCTGAAGACGTTGCCCCTGGAGGAGCGCAGCCTGTGGCCAGAAAAACTGCCGGACCTGATAGACCTATACAACAATATCCCGGTGAATGCTACAAACTGCACCCCGGCTTACCTGATGCGAGCTAGACCAGGTAAGCTGCCCGTAGACCTGGAGATGGGAGTCCTAATACCTGAGGACACCTCCCCGGATGCGGACTGGGATACGGAAAGGCAACTGCAGTACAAGAAGGTACAGGAGAGTGTGGAGAAGAGCCTGGCCCAGGTGAGAGAGAGGCAAGAAAAACTCTTCAATCAACACGCCCCTGCTGGTCCCCTAGAACCTGGTGAGCAAGTCATGAAGTGGAAGAGAAGGCTACATAAGTTGGACGACCAGTGGGAAAGGGAACCCTACACCGTACTGCAGTCTGACCACGACAACCCAAAGGTGTGCGTAATCACCCAGGACGGAGGAGAAACCACTAGTACCGTCTCCAGAGACCACCTCAAAAGGTGCCCCGAGCAACTCCGTAGTGCAGAAGAGGATCAGAGTGACCTTGAACCCGCAGAGGACAAGGAAGAAATGATCAGCACCGTTCTCGGAGAGTTCCCTTAGTCCTGGACTCACATAAATGATGCCATAGTGGTACCTGTCCTGCATTTCCTGCAACCAACTGCGCAACAACCTGCACCAGAGCCAGAAGGTGAAGAGGAGCAAGCGGTTCCAGAGGCAGAAGAGCCTGTACCAGCAGCCCAGGAGAGTCAACCCTCTGCTGACAGTGAGCCTGCCATGCCTGCGGTAAGCCAAAGAACCCGCAGACAGCTGCTTGCCCTACCTGTACACCCAGCTGGTAGCTGTACCCCTAACGCTAGTGGGGAAAGCCAGGTCGGTCCTCCACCAGACAGTGGGTTAAGGAGGTCAACCAGGAGCACAAAGGGGCAGATACCCGCTCGCTGGAAAATATAGAGTGCACTAAAATTGTAAATAACCCTGTTGCCAAATGTTGAAATGTTTGCCTAGTTACCTGCATTTTTATAAATAGTGTATTTCAGTTTCTTGCAGCTACCGTAAGGACTCAAAGGTTATGGACTTTTTATAACCGGGACCTTGTATGGACTGCGTTTGGAGCCTAACCAAGGAATGAACTAAGACTGTAAAGGACTTGGGGTAGGACAGACCCCCACCTGGTTAAGGCTCCCCGTTGTATTGGTGATATGGACACCCGGTCACAGGCCACACTGTGACCTTAAGAACTCAATTTGTGCGTCGTCTGTCTATTAATGTTTTATTGTTATGCATATTGTCTTTGTTTATTGTTTAGTCCCGGAGTACTAAATTTCACTAGGGGGGAATGTGTCACCCTGGCTTGGATGCCACAAAATGTATTAAAGCTGTGTCTGAGAGCAAGGGGGAGGTTCTCTAGTCAGGGGAACATTAACATGCAATGCCTCCTGTCTCAGGCCAGTAGGGGGAGCAGGCTGCCCCTATAAAAGCTGGTACTGGGGGCAGGGTTAGGGAGAACTTGATGGCCTGTCTCAGCATTGAGACTTGTCCCAGAGCAGAGCAGGGACAGACAGTTGCACTGCACCTAAGAGGAAGTCTGGCAGGAGGAGAGCCACAAGCCAGAGACAAGAGGCGAAGAGAGCCTGTCTTGGCAGATAAAAGACTTACTTTACCAGACTTTGGTGTCTGAGGCTGGGAGGATTCCACATTCTCCAGCAGATAACCAGTTCGCAAGGGACTGTATATTCCTTGGCCTAAGAAGCCTGGAGGCCCTGCCACAACCGAAGGGACCAGTAAAGCCGTACCAGGCTGGGAGCAGAAAGGAACCCACGTCGCAGGCCATACAGGCGAGAATCCACGAAAGCTCGGAAACGTGGGCTGTTACCCTATAACGAGGAGATAGCCAGAAGGAGCGCAGAAAGCACGGTAGGCCTACACCCTCACCCTGACCAGGGCCAATTTCCCCGTTGCTCTCAGACATCCAGGTCCCCTCCTAGCCGGGACTGTTTATGGGTCAGTTTACCTGTTTTAGTAAAGACCCTGGACTGCAACTTGTTGTCTGTGTGCTCCTTGCTCCTCCAGCACTATCAGCAGCGGGGCTCTCACTACCATCACTCCCAACATCCATTATACTGCCCTGGGGCCGCACTCTTCCCGTGGGGAGTCACACTACCCTAGCTGCACACCTCATCAGCCCCAGCGGTCTGCATGCAGCAGCGGTTCCTAATAACCGCAATCCACGGGTGGCGTAGTCGGACATAAACATCAGCACATAACGGACTACCACTGGCCTGACCACCCTGAGCCACGGAACCGGGTTGCCACTACTACTCCCATCGTTCCCCCACTGCCCGGATCCGAGTGCCCCACGGCCCAGGGGGCGAGTCATTAAGAATAAACGTGGTGTTGTCACAACGCTATACTAACAATACTTATACTATATCTATCACTTATACACTAATAGGCCCATCACTGCCTTTCTTAATCTGTCTGTAACTACCCTGGGTCCTAAAGTTCCTATTTATCACTATCTAAATAATAACCTATATCCTATACTGTCCCTACCCTTGAGCTGAGTGTACCAGGTTACCTTAGACAGTACCAATGCAGTACCCACACAGCAGCATCAGTACATATAACATTCTATGCATTTTTACATTTTACACAATAAAAACACAATAAAACCACATGTCACAGTACATACTTTACAATTGTTGTCTTCAGGGGTAGGTATAGGACAGTCCACGTTACATCCTTACACTTGGATAGGATGACGTGTCACGAGATCTCTGAGCTTGTAAAATGCCGAAGGTAACGGATCTAAACAGGACTAAGTTTATGGAACTAGTGAGGGTCCCGAGCGGAAGATCCAGGGCGCCAATATTGGAAAAAATAGGACATGGAACCGCTGAACAAGTAGAGAGACTTGCTGATCAGGACTGTGGCAACAAGCTAGGCTGTGACGAAGTAGGACGAAACAGAGTGCTTCACCGGCCCTGGAGTAGACTACACTGGAAGGATACTGTGTGAGTGAAAATGCTTTTTACTGCAAAGGAAACGTCCATAAGACTTTGTACCCGCTATCTCTTGTACATAACCCTTATCAAGTTACCGTTCAGTAAAGATTGTGTTTTAGAACTGTGGAACCTATGGTCCTGGCCAGCGAACACCACCGGCTACAGGCGGCCTGCATGGGCGCAATGCCCTCAGAGCGCCAACTCACACACCCAGCAAGGACCCACTCTTTCATATAGCACAACGGGTCATAAAAGCAGGAGACGAGTGCCTTTCCTATGGCGCCCACATACGTATAAGCATTGTGCTGATCGGCAAGACTAAAACTGTGTGTCTGAGACTGCAGCATATGCCATACACTGGAATAAGTCCCAGACAACCCATTTAAAATGAAGATTAACATGTATAACAAAATCACAAAACTGTTATTCTGCTGACTGGAGTACTAATTTCTTTTTTTCTCAGCGAGCGGCAGTTCAGAGGCCTGCTTTGCCACAGTCTCATAGGTTTAATAAACTGGTGTCTAAAGATTACACGTTGACTTTTCTTTGAGAGTTTTATTTTTATGCTTTGTGACTTGTGCAGAGGTCTCTGTGCAGAAAGGAGGAAATGAGTACTGATCATCGCTTAAAGGATTGCTCTCATCATTGATCTTCAAGAGCAAACAGTTCCCTTGCCTTTCGGCGGACTGCTTGATGACGAACAATGCAACCATGTCCACTATGCACACTACGATGTTGCAAACAGAGGGAGCTTTAGTTCAGAGGAGCTTTGCTTCTGAGGAGAGCAGTGGCAGTGAAGCTGGCTGGATCAGATTTAGAGCAGCGCTTACAAGTTCTATAGCAATGAGGTTGTAAGTGCTCCACTTGAAAGTCCTGCTTGTCTAGGGGACCTACCACCGCTTCAGGTAACCTAGGCAGTTAGTAGTAAACAATTAAATGAAGAAACAAGAATTTTAGAACAGACAGGATTTTTAACAATAAGTAAATTGCAAAGTTTCTACAAGTACTTTGCAATTTTAACGATTTTATGAGGTTTACAAAACCGCCTTTAATGTATATGTTGAGTCCTGACTTATCTGTCTTTAGCTTTATAACGGATACAGCTTTTCTTTGTAGATAGCCATATTCATGAACAAACCCAATGGCAAATAAAAAGGTTAACTACATACATAAAATAAAGACCTGTACCACAGACTAACCAAATTATTAGAACACTGTACTATGATTTGCATTCCTTTAACATGTCCTTTTAATTTATAGGACCAGGGAGGAATTTTTAATAATACATTCATATATAGAACCACTATAGCTTACGTGTCTGTGATAGTTCGGGACCTTCCAGATTTGGATCCAGAATTTATTGGTGCACCTTATGTGTCTTCTGTTTATGAAAATACTAGTATGGTAAGTAATATCTTTTTATGGAGAATGGCAATAAATCTGACACTACATTGTCACTTTTAGGGTATGATGACGATGGCACATTAAACGTCATGGAGACAAATGTTCATCTCCGTCTTTGTGTATTAAACACCATTCACACTGATTAATGCTGGAGAGTTGTATATGAGGATTAACAATAAGCCTCATTAGACAACTATCATATAGCAATATTTTGCCAGGAGTAGTTGTAAAACACAGAAGAGGTCTACAGATCTTTCCTTTATGCATTCTCTGTTCAACCCTTGGTTTATAAATACTGACCAAAGTATTGTCACCTGAAAGGGGCCGTATGCTGGTCTGTAGTTTATGGCAGATCTCTCTTTGCAAAAGGCAATGTCTTTGCTCTCAGGCTGGTTTAATAGAATGCAAATAAGTAAAGTATCTCCTTACTGACTCTTTTAATCATGATTTCAAGGTCTGTGTCTCTCTTTTTCACCTAAATGATTATACCCAAGTACTGTCACTTTTCTGTGCATTGTTTTGCACAGAACATGCCAGACAATGATTTCTACAAACTATTGGTTTGGTTTGATTGATATCCCTTGTTCTCATCTGCAGATTACAAATGCATGGTTAATCTAGTCAGGATACAAGGAAAATATTTATTGGGTAAACCCCTTAAACATGTAGGGATGTCTTAGGCAGCATCCTATTGATGACTTCAAAATTTAGGGAAATAATAATTTCTTGGGGGACAGATTTATTTGTATAAATTGGATGAGTGCAATGCGAGACAAAATCGGATAATAACTAATGTTATTCAATTAGGCAGCGCAGATCTGCATATTTTTCTCAGCTGTATTCTGTATGAGAAAAAAAAATCGCTGCATGGTGCGATTTCACTCCGAAATTGGACAGTGCAAGAACAAGAGATACACTACAATTCTGTAGCATAGGAAACTGTAAATGGTCCTGTAAAAGATTAATAGCTGCTGAGTAAAAAACAGACAGCACACGGACAACACATGGATGACAAGTAAGAAAAAATCGTCCCAGCGCAGTCACAGAAGGGAATACTTCATAACTTTTAAACACACGGAGGGGGACATGTTTTACAGCACGTACACAGAAATAGTACCCATGCTGAAGCCCCTTAGTGTTGTCACCCACTACGATACCCCTTTAATAGCCCTCTTAGAGTATGATGTCCCCAAAAATGCCCTCAGACACAGTATACCTCATCACATTGAATCTTCCCCACATAATTTGCTCTCACAGTACCCCCAGCACGTATATTATGATGACCCCCACGTCAAGCCCCAACAGTATGAGACCCCGTCACACACACAATATGATAGTCCCAAAGCCCCATACAGTCTGATACCCGACACAGTGCCCTCACACAGAATGTTGGACCACACAGCCCGCCACACTATGTATGATGGCTCCACAGCCCCCCATACTGTATGATGCCCACTACAGACCCTCGCACAGTATGATGGCTCCCATAGTCCCGACACCATGTATGATGGAACCCACAGCACCTTATACTATGTATGATACCACAACAGCCCTTTACACAATTTGTTAGCCCCACAGCCCTTATACAGTATGATGACCCCCAAAGCTCCTTATACAATATGATGTCCCCACAGTTCTGTATATACAGTATGATGACCCATAGCTCCCCTGTATAAAATATGATGGCACCCACAGCTCCGTATATACAACATGATTCCCCCACATCTCCCTTATATACAGTATGATGGGTCCACAGCTTCCCTTTATACAGTATGATAGTCCCCACAGCACCCTACAGTATGAGGGACCTCACAGCTCCATATACACAGTTTGATGGCCCTTACACCACTTATGATGTCCCCCATAGCTCCCCACACCATGTATGATGCCCCACAGCTCTTCACACAGTATGATGGGACCTACAGCCCCTTATACAGTATGATAAACCCATGTATCATGGCCCCCCCACCCCATACATTATGATAGCCCCCACAGCCCCTTTTACAGTTTGATGACCCCCACAGCACTCTATGTTCAGTATGATGGACCCACAACTCCCTATACACAGTATGGTTTCCCCCATTGCTCCCTATATACAGTATGATGGCACCCACAGCTCTCTATACACAGTAAGATAGCTCCACAGTTCACTATTTTCAGTGTCATGGCCCCCACAGCTACACTATATACAGTATGATGACCTCCATAATTCCCTATATACAGTATGATGTCCCTACAGCTCCCTGTATTCAGAAAGTATGATGGCACTGCAGCTCCCCTATATACAGTATGATGGCCCCTACAGCTCTCCTATATATAGTATGATTGCCCCACATCTCCCTTATTTACAGTATGTTGACCCCCACAGCACACTATACAGTATGATGTACCCCAAAACTCCCTATACAGTATGTTGGATCCCACAGCTCCTTCACACAGTGCAAAGGCCCCCCACAGCATATATGATGTCCCCACAGCACTTCACATAGTATGATGGACCCCACAGCCCTTTATACAGTAGGATGGACTCCACAGCACCCCACACCATTTATGATGGTCCCACAGCTCCCAAACCATGTATGATGACTCCACACAATATGATGCCCCACAGTATTTTCTTTTTGGCTGACAGAATTAAAAAAAATACTCACCATCCTCCGCTGCTCTAGTCTGTTCTATGTCAAGACCTGGGCTCTGCATTATCACCCACTTTGCTGTCACTCAGACCTCAGACACACAGGCTGAATGATGGAATATCCATCATTGTATTCAAAGGTATCTGCATCCTTAGGAGACACTGTTGAATTCGGAATGCCTGTGGAAGTGGGGTGTGGGCAATGCCACTCGGTACAGGCCTCCCAGCTCAAGGGACCCATAACAGCCCCGTCGGCTGCCGCTATGGGCGATACACCCCTGCCTCTGCTATCTGTTTTTTAATGGAAAGCACATGGGCAAATTATAGATTATGTTATGACCTTTTTTACATATTTTTGCAAACTGATTTGCAAATGCAATGGGTCCGCTAAGGAAACGTACTGCACACAGAAGCCACCCATGTAGCAGTTGTGTTATGTCCATTTTTCTCTCAGTGGCAATTAGGAGAAGCAAAAGAGGGATGGCTTGGATCAGAGATGAATGAAATGTGGATCATGCACACTGATGAAATTGGTTAATCTTTTGTGTACAAGAAATAACAGATGTGTAAATTTGGCCTTACCCTAGGCAACCCTTTAAAGAGGGTCTCTGCCAAAATTATATTTCTGCCAGAGGGGAGAACCACGGATAGAAAACACAGGTGAAAAATAGATGTCTGAATGAGACCTTAGTTATCGCAGGCAAAAAAAAACAAAAAACAAAAATTGAAGTAATGTAGACAATTGGAATATGGACTGAAGTGTGTGATGGCATTCTCTGTTGAGCTTTGTAAAATATGTTAAAGCTATAAGTATGAATAAAATACGTTAATCAATGTTAATGAATGATGGAATATTAGAGAATAATTGTTTTTATATGTAGTGAAAAATAAAGTCCATGTTGCAGTAATCTTTTGTGAGTTCATTATGTGCTAAGTAATTCTGTATCTGAACTTGCATCAATATAGATTCAGTGAGATGGTAGCCACAGAACTCACAAGACATTGACCTATTCTGTAAAGTTTGCATTTCGTCTTTATACAGGGCTACAGTGTCCTGACAGTTTCTGCTATTGATGGTGACAGGGGAATCATGGATGAAATCTTCTATTACATAGAAAGTAAGTGTGTCATCTGTAGAGAGCACAAGTTGTTTGATTTATTTATCGAAGAAATATAATATTGTTTTTTAACCGTACTACACCAAATGTTTTTATCTGCAGGTTCTTCTAAGCCTGATCTATTTGACATAGATATAAATGGGGAAATCCATGTAGCAGGAGACATAGACCGAGAAGCTCTGTTGGAAGATGGGGAACAGGTTATATTACTGGTGGTGGTGAGTATACCAAAAGTAGAGGAAGCACACCCCCATTGTCCTACCTGTACAATAAAACTAAGGCATTCATCAGAATCTATATACAGAATCTACATGATGTGTCAAAGTGAAATCTATTATCCGCAGCAGCTATCATGCAGAAAAGTAACTAAAGTTTCAAAGGCCACAGCAATAATGTTAATACGTGCAGAATTCTCACAGGCTTTTTTTGTAGGACTATGTGGTGTGTACTGTTATAAGACCATTGTGCTGGCACTTTTATGGGAGCTTTATTTCTGGCAGTGTTGTAAGCATACACTCAGGTAATGTGGATGGCATTAAGATATGATATTCCTGTATTGTGTCTGTCACTGTAATGTGGCGCTGACACTGTTGTGGTATTCAGGCCCTTTAATTCCCAGTGGCCAGAGAACTCAGTTTATTCTGCTGAGCATGATAACCTCTCTCCCCCACTCATTGTGTGCTTTGTACTAGCTTTGCAAACTTTTGAATAGGCCCTTTACCCAACCCAAGCATTATTTCAGCAAGTATAGGTTTATGTGGGCTTGATTTTTGAGGCACGTCACTTTCTTTTTATAGACCAGAGAAAAACCTGATGGACCTTATTACAAGTTAAAATATAATTATACTTTCCAGTATCTTTTAGCAATAATCTGTCACATATGCATGAGGTATAACACAATCTCTGCAATTACGTGATTTGTATTCTACATTTTTAGTTTCTCCTCCTTCTCTGCAAGTTTTAGTCACTAGAAACCCCAGCAGTTTCTCTTTGCGTGCTCTGCTTCTTTCACCTTCCAGCTTCTCTCCATAGACTTTCATAAGCAGCATGTGTAAGACAAAACTGTAGGCTTCAGTCGTTTTTTAGAGTGAATGATCAATGCAGAAAGGTAAAGAGGCTTTTTTACTAACAAGATATATTACACAGTTTCTTATGTTCTCTTGTACTGTTAATTTATGAAAAAAAGTTTAGATAGGGTTATTCTCAAATTGAGTCTTGAGCAGCTCAGAGCATTGCACTCTCATTACTTCTTGGTTGCTGGGGGGGGGCGGGGCACTGGCAATTCTCCTTGAGTGACGGTTTTGGTCAGTAGAGCCATCCTGCTCCTGTGACACATTAACGCTCTTTCATTGTTTTGAAGTCTACACTGTTATCACTATAGTTTTTTTTACTCTTGTGATCCAAGCAATGGTGATGTGACTCTTGTGTAATTACATTTTGAGGTAAGCTGTTTTACAAAAATGCTGTAAAGACTAGTTGGTATATACCCACGTTTTACACCAAATTTCTGTAATAGAATAGATATTATCATGTATTCTTCTTATAGTTATGTTGTAAAAAAAAGAGAAAAAATCCATTCATGCTGAAACCCTTGAAGATAACACCAAAAGGTGTATCCTCAAGTTGTGTCCTGGACAGCACACAGCTCTGCAGCCTCTTTACATTCTGGTTGCAGGAGGGTGTGGTGGTGGTTCAGTCAATACTCCAGTGACAGGTTTGGTTAGCAGCTTCATCCTGCTAGTGTGATACATTAATAGCCTATCATTGTTCTGAAGTCTTCACTGTTATCACTATACTTATGACGCGCCCCTGGGCCTGTGTCGCGCTGCGTTGCGCACGCGGGAGCCTACCCGGAGCCGGATCAGTGGAGGGTCGTAGTCTCGTGGCGGTGACCCAGTCCGTGCCCAGGGAGTCAAACTAGACGGCAGTCTATTAGTAGTAAATAGTTGATGACTACGCCACCCGTTGAGTACAGCCAGGAAGCTGCTGCTGCAGGGCAGACCGCTGAGGCCGGTGGTAGGATTGTGCAGCGTGATAGTATAACCCCCAACGGGAGGGGTATGGCCTCAGGGCAGCCGACGTGGATGATGGGGGTAGCAGGAACCACTCAGAGACGGTACGGTGTAGTTCAGGGTCTTTACTGGTAACAACGACAGACCCTCCCGGAGTACTTGCTAGCAAACGGGGCCTGGTCAGTCTTTGAGCAGATGGGATCTCCCCTGGCCAGGCGTAGTTGTAGGCCTCCCAAACTGACTGTACTCTTCTGGCTACCTTGATAGAAGCTGATGTAAGTAGCCCACGTCCCTGAGTGTACCGTGTGGTGCTCACCCGTATGGCCGGTGACTCGGGGCCTTCTAATGGCTTCCGCTCCACGATGGCGGTGCTGGTCCCACGCGTGTGACCGTGCCTTCGGGCTTCTGGGCCAGAGGACCTGAAATCCCCTGCCTGACGGATTCTGCTGCTGGGTAGGAGTTAGTCCCCACAGCCTCGGACTCCGGGTCCGGTAAAGAATCTTCTTAGTCAGGGCGAGCGCTGCAGCTGCCAGCCCCTGACTCCTTGGAACTCAGCTGTTTCCTATGCTGCTTCTTGTCTCCACTCTCCTTGTCTGACTCTCCCTGCCTCAGCCCCGGGTTTTTACAGGGGAAGCTCTTCCCCTCCCAAGACTGGGCAGGAGGTGTGGCATGCACAGGATCCCTGACCAAAGGACCTCCCACCTGCTCTCAGACATAACATTACATTACTGTGGAAAACCAGACCCCTGGGGTGCCACATTCCCCCCTAGTGAAATTTAGTACTCCGGGACTAAACACATTTAGAAAAACATAACAAAGTATAACAATAACAACACAATAAGAAAAACACATAAGATGGTTGCGGCGTGTCCGCAACCGGGCGCAGTCTTTGAAGAAAAGCAAAGGTGTCCATTTCACCAACACAGGGAGACGTAACCAGGTAGGGGTCTGTCCTACCCCGAGTCCTTAACAGTCTCTAGTCCATCCTGGGTTACGCTCCAACTATATACAAGGATTCCCGGTAAATCCACCAAGGTTTCCTAAAAACAACTGGAAACACAAAATTATTCACAAGCAACAATACACAGAAAAAAAACATAAATAAAACAATTTATACACTTTAAATTCTCCAGCGTGCGGGTAACTGGCCTCTAGTGGCCCGAGTGGACCTACGGAGCTGACTGTCTGGCCCTGAACTACAGGGTGTAGGAGCTGTCAAAGGTAAACTGGGCAGCTGTCTACCGGCCCTTTGTCTCACTAGGGGTACGGCAGGCTCACTATAAGCAGAGGGTTGATTCTCCTGTTCTGCTTGTGTGGAGTCTTCTGCCTCCTGGACCGGCTGTTCTTCCAGCTCTACCCGTTGCTCCGTAGGTTCTTGGGATGATGGTTGGAGGAAGGTGAGTACGGGTACCACAACTGCACCATTGACTTGAGTCCAAGACTGAGGGAAGTCCCCGAGCACGGTACTAACCATATCTTCCCTTTCTTCCACGGGTCGATGGTCTTCTTGTTCCTCTTCCGGGTTCCTCAGTTGTTCGGGACACTTCTTCAGGTGGTCCCGGGATACAATGGCTGTGGTTTCCCCTCCGTCTTTACTGATGGTACAGACCTTCGGGTTCTCGTGGCTTGAGGGCAGTACGGTGTACGGGTCCTCCTCCCACTGGTCATCCAACTTGTGGAGCCGTCTTTTCCTCTTCAAGACCTGCTCTCCGGGTACCAGGGGAACAGCGGGAGCATACTGGTTGTAAGTCTTCTCTTGTCTTTCCCTAGCCTGACAGAGACTTCGCTCCACGCTCTCTTGTACTCTCCGGTACTGCTGCTGCCTCTCTGTGTCCCAGTCTGTTTCTGGTGAAGTGTCCTCAGGTGTCAGGACTCCCATTTCCAGGTCAACAGGTAACTTACCAGGTCTCGCCCTCATTAGGTAAGCCGGGGTACAGTTGGTGGAACCTACCGGGATGTGGTTGTATAGGTCCACCAGATCGGGCAACTTCTCAGGCCACAGACTGCGTTCTTCCAGGGGCAATGTTTTTAGCAGATCCATTACCACCTGGTTCATTTTTTCACAAAGTCCATTAGTTTGCGGATGGTAGGGTGTCGTCCTTATCTTCCGGCAGCCATACAGATTGCAGAATTCCTGGAAGACCTCCGCTTCAAAGGCAGGTCCCTGGTCCGTCAGCACTTGGTCCGGGTACCCGTGTGGACGGCAGAAGTGCTGCTGGAAGGCTCTAGCTGCTGTTTGAGCCGTTAAGTCCTTGACGGGGACGACAACCAAGAACCGGGAGTAATGATCCACGATGGTTAACGCGTAGACGTAGCCACTTCTGCTTGGGGTCAGTTTTACATGATCCAAGGCTACCAGTTCCAACGGTTGCCGGGTGACGATGGATTGCAGGGGAGTCTTCTGGCTGGCCTGGTCCTTCCTTCTCAGATTGCACGGGCCACAGTCTCTGCACCACTTCTCGATGGTTCCCCTCATGCCTACCCAGTGGAACCGCTCGCGCAGCAGGAACTCCAGCTTTTTCCACCCGAAGTGTCCAGCTCCGTCGTGGTATGCCTCCATCACCATGGCTGCGTCTCTTCGTGGCACCACTACTTGCCAGAGTAGTTCATGCGTCCGGGAGTTGACCATTCTGCGGCACAACTTCCCCTTGCAAAGGAATAGTCGACTCTTCTCCGCCCATAGTTGTTTGGCTTCCTCCGGAGCGTCTGGTTCAAGTCGAGCCTCCGGCCGAGTCAGCATCTCCTTCACCAGTCGGACGGCAGGGTCGCTGTCTTGCGTTTCCGCCCAGTTGTAGTGGGGTAAGGGGTTCAACGTAGCAGCCTGTTTACCCCTTACCCGGTGGGAATACTGGATAGTCCCATGACGGTGGAACGCAGGGAGTTCAACTTCTTCCAGTCCCTCCGGATCTTCTCCTTCGTCCGGCAGGTTGGGCATCCTGGACAGGGCATCCGCGTTAGTATTGGAGCGTCCTGCCCGGTATTTGATTGTGAACTCGTAGTTGGACAGACGGGCCATCCACTTCTGCTCCAGGGCACCGAGTCTTGCCGTGTCCAGGTGTATCAACGGGTTGTTATCCGTGTATACGGTGAACCGGGAAGAAGCGAGGTAATGCCTAAAGCGCTCGGTGACTGCCCATACCACGGCCAGGAACTCTAGCTTAAATGAGCTGTAATTCTCGGGGTTCCTTTCGGTGGGTCGCAGTTTTCGGCTGGCATAGGAGATCACTCGTTCTCTCCCCTGCTGAATCTGGGATAGTACGGCTCCTAGCCCGATGTTACTGGCGTCGGTGTAGAGGATGAAGGGCTGGCTATAGTCTGGGTACGCCAAGATTTCATCCCCCGTGAGGGCCATCTTCAGCTGGCGGAAGGACTCTTCTTCTGGCTCTTCCCATTTGAAGGGCGGCTTCTGGTTCTTGGCCTTCCGGGACTGGCCTATCAGGAGGTCCTGCATAGGCGCTGCCTTTTTGGTGAAACCGGGAATAAACCTTCGGTAGTAGCCTACCAACCCTAGGAACTGCCGCACTTCTTTTACGCTGGAGGGGCTTGGCCATCCCTTAATTGCGGTGATCTTATCGGGGTCGGGAGCCACTCCGTCAGCGCTCACCACGTGTCCCAGGTATTGCACCTTTGGTTTCAGGAGGTGACACTTGGAGGGTTTCACCTTTAGGCCGTAACTCGCCAGAGCTTCGAACACCTCCGCCAGGTGTTTCAGGTGGTCCTCATAAGTTTTGGAGTATACGATGACATCGTCCAGGTACAACAGGACCGTCTCGAAGTTTCTGTGGCCCAGACAGCACTCCATTAATCGTTGGAAGGTTCCTGGGGCGTTGCAGAGTCCGAACGGCATGCAGGTGAACTCGCTAAGTCCCATCGGGGTGGTGAATGCGGTCTTCTCCCGGTCCGCCTCTGCTACAGGAACCTGCCAGTACCCGCTAGTGAGATCCAAGGTAGAGAAGAAGTTAGCAGATCTTAAAGCAGCCAATGACTCCTCTATCCTTGGTAAGGGGTACGCATCCTTGTGTGTGATACGGTTGATTTTCCGGTAATCTACACACATCCTCATGGTGTTGTCTTTCTTTTTGACTAAAACTAGTGGGGCTGCCCAGGGGCTACAGCTATCCCGGATTACCCCAGCCTCCTTCATGTCTCTAAGCATCCCCTTGGCGTGTTGGTAATGTGCAGGGGGTACGGGTCGATACCTCTCTTTTATGGGAGGATGATCTCCCGTGGGGATGCGGTGTTCTACCCCCTTGACTCGCCCGAAGTCTAACGGGTGTTTACTAAACACTCTCTCATACTCTTGAACCACCCGATAGACTCCTTGTTTCTGATGTGAGGGAGTGGAATCAGTACCCAAATGTAGTTGCTGACACCAGTCCTCCATGTCTTTCTTAGAGCCGTTACCTTCCTCCTGGTGAGATGGAGGCAAGGGTTCCACAGATTGTATAGAATTTTGATTAGTGGTATATAATTTGGCTAGCGTGGCATACCGGGGCAGGTACACTTCCCTCTCCCCGATATTTATTATGCGAATGGGCACCCTCCCATGGCGTACATTGACCACCCCCCGTGCTGTCAAAATGGTGGGCCTACTGTCTGAGTAAACTGGTTCTACCATTGCCTGGTAATCTCTTCCTCTCAGACCAATAGCTGCCCGGCACCAAATCATCATTTCACTTTTTGGGGGCATGGCAATAGGAAAAGGGTCACACATTCTTACGCTACCAATCTCACCGCCGGAGAGTTCCACTTGTTGCCGTTGCATCAGTGCCCGGATCTCTTTCTGGAGCACCCGCTGCTCGCCGGAGCTGGCGTTCTTGGCAACCTGCTGTAAAAGGAAAATCACCTCTGCAAGACAATTTTCAATTACGTTAGTTCCTAGAGTTATTTTTGGGTGACTCTCATGTTTATCAATATCTACAATGATCAGTCCCTGTGCGGCCAGTTCGACTCTACCGATTTTGAGGGCCACCTCCTTAAATCCGATCTGTGGCACGGGCTGGCCATTGCTGGCGATGATACTCAAGTCGTCGTCAGGGTAGTGGGTAATATCCGAGTCATTCCAGTACTGCTTGAAGAGCACGTACGGGATGGTGGTGACCTGTGACCCGGTATCCAGTAGGGCACTCATGGGAATGCCATCCAGTACCACAGGCAAGACTGGACGTCCTCCCACATATCTGTCGCGCCAGTTCGATGGGCCTGGTGATCTTTTTCCTGGGGGTTGGCCCTCTACCCCAGGTTGTGCCCGTTTAAAGAACAGTACCTTTCCATATGTCCGGGTTGATTGCAGCGGCGGCAGATGGGTCGTCCGTCCTCGCTGTATCGGTCACTGGGTCTTCCTCTGGCCGGTGGGGTCCTCCTTGGTCGACGCCACGGGATGTCCTCCGGTCCGGATGCCAGCTGGATCTTCCCTGGGGTGGAAACCTGTAAAGACTGCACAGTTCGGGTTAGCGCAGCAACGCTCTTAACTAGCTCTTGGACCTGATGGTGTAGGTCTGGAGCCGGGTCATTGTCCAAAGCCTGCGCATCAGCTCCCACAGGCCCTGCTGACAAGGGCGCCGCTTCCTGGTAGTAAGTGGTAGTGGGGCGTCTGTGGGTCACAACGCCACCTGGTGCCGGTTCTCGGAGCACCCGGATGGCTCTGTCCTTGAACTGTGCAAAGTCCAGATGGGGATCCTGTAAGGCCATTGCCCGCAACTGGGTTCGGTGGGCATTGCAATATAAACCCTCTATAAATTGTTCAGTCAACAGCCTGTCCTCGTTTCCCACCCCATCAGGGTCGGTCTGCTTTATGGCCCTCAGGGCCTCTTGTAGGTTTAGTGCATAGTCCCTTATACTCTCATGCGCTCGCTGCTTGGACCCGTAGAATCTAAGCTTAATCTCGGCTGAGGTGCGGGTATCAAAGGTGTCCTTCAGCCGGGTTAGTATCCCTGCGACAGTCTTCCTCCCAGGTGGCCAGGATTTTACTTCCCTTTTGGCTGCCCCGGTTAGTTGGGCCACCAGGATGCTCACTTTTTGCTCTTCTGTGAGGGGGTACACCTGGAAGAGGCTATCCAGCTTTTCTCTAAAGTCATGCAGGGTATGTGACTCCCCTGAATACTGGGGTAGCCAAGCTGCTCCCGGGATATAGGGCATGGTGAAGGGCATAACTGCAGCAGCGGTAGCGCTGGCGGGGGTTGGGGCAGTGAAGCTCTCCTCCGTATCCGACATCTTCCTCCCCCCTAGTGGACCGTGGCCTACCTTGCGATGATCCTCTTCCGTAGGCCGCGGCTCCGCAGTGGATCGTCAGGGTTGAGGACCTTCCGTCGCGCTCCTGTGACGTCGGCGTCTGCTGGGCTCCTTCCAGGACCTTACGCAACGTCCGGACGTGAGGCGGGGTTTCAGTTCTCGCGCGCTTTCGGAGTCCACGCCCCTCTTCTTCCCGCGCGGCGTCCCCAAGATGGCGTCCAACGGCGGGAAAACTCCACGGATGGCGGGAAGAAGGCCGAAGATGGCGCCGGATGGCGGGAAACTTCACCGATGGCGGGAAGAAGGTAGAAGATGGCGCCGGATGGCGGGAAACCTCCACGGATAGCGGGAATCTTCACCACTGGTAAGTTTGAACAGTCTTTGCTTTTCAGGCACGCAGTACCCGGTGGTTGCGGGCACGAAATCCTGCCGACTACGCCAAAAATTGACGCGCCCCTGGGCCTGTGTCGCGCTGCGTTGCGCACGCGGGAGCCTACCCGGAGCCGGATCAGTGGAGGGTCGTAGTCTCGTGGCGGTGACCCGGTCCGTGCCCAGGGAGTCAAACTAGACGGCAGTCTATTAGTAGTAAATAGTTGATGACTACGCCACCCGTTGAGTACAGCCAGGAAGCTGCTGCTGCAGGGCAGACCGCTGAGGCCGGTGGTAGGATTGTGCAGCGTGATAGTATAACCCCCAACGGGAGGGGTATGGCCTCAGGGCAGCCGACGTGGATGATGGGGGTAGCAGGAACCACTCAGAGACGGTACGGTGTAGTTCAGGGTCTTTACTGGTAACAACGACAGACCCTCCCGGAGTACTTGCTAGCAAACGGGGCCTGGTCAGTCTTTGAGCAGATGGGATCTCCCCTGGCCAGGCGTAGTTGTAGGCCTCCCAAACTGACTGTACTCTTCTGGCTACCTTGCTAGAAGCTGATGTAAGTAGCCCACGTCCCTGAGTGTACCGTGTGGTGCTCACCCGTATGGCCGGTGACTCGGGGCCTTCTAATGGCTTCCGCTCCACGATGGCGGTGCTGGTCCCACGCGTGTGACCGTGCCTTCGGGCTTCTGGGCCAGAGGACCTGAAATCCCCTGCCTGACGGATTCTGCTGCTGGGTAGGAGTTAGTCCCCACAGCCTCGGACTCCGGGTCCGGTAAAGAATCTTCTTAGTCAGGGCGAGCGCTGCAGCTGCCAGCCCCTGACTCCTTGGAACTCAGCTGTTTCCTATGCTGCTTCTTGTCTCCACTCTCCTTGTCTGACTCTTCCTGCCTCAGCCCCGGGTTTTTACAGGGGAAGCTCTTCCCCTCCCAAGACTGGGCAGGAGGTGTGGCATGCACAGGATCCCTGACCAAAGGACCTCCCACCTGCTCTCAGACATAACATTACATTACTGTGGAAAACCAGACCCCTGGGGTGCCACATTTACATGCAGAAATAACATTTAACAAGCTCCTTTCTAAGTAGGTGAGAGCCATGTTTATGAGTACTGCTATGGAAAATGATAGTCGGGTGCTTTTAGGATTGTGATTTTGGGTGACTGATAACAGATCAGGAGCTTAGAGGGAGGGGGAGAGGGGTGTTAAGCTAACTGTGGTACAGAAATGAATAGGCTGGAGAGAGGTGACTGGGATCTTATGTGTTTACTTTTCATCCTGGAATGGCTGTAGAGGCCAATCTACTTGGTAACAAGCAGTACACTAAGTAAGATAAAAGCTCTCATATCAGGAAAATGACAGCAGATCAAAAAAAGCAAGTAAAGTCCTGTCAGTCTTCAGGAGTGAATCTCCCCCTGTCAAGCAGGAATCCAGAATACAGGGAAGTGGTGTGCTCCAGAAGAAAGAATATGAGCACACCCCTTTATAATAATGTAGGTGTGCCCCCAACCTAAATAGGGCCATTGTATAATGTTTCCAGTTTTAAAAAAGCTATGTAGTAGGTTGCGGTATGAATGAAGGCAACCTGGAGAAAAAACACTTGTGATATTTCATTGTTGTAAATGCATAAGCCAAACTTAATAATGTTTTTATGGCATTTATTGCATAATTTTTTAGTACACATGCCAAAACTTTCGAGAAAAGAGGATTAACCTTTTGGCTTGAAGTACAACATACAGTATTTATACAATAGAGAGTGAAGTATAAATCAACTCATCTGCTCTGGACTCAGCAGTTCCACTCCATAGATAATATCCAAAACTCAAGCCAGAACTTGTTTTCTTCAATAAAAGTAGATACTTTATTAGATCTTTATAAAAACATCCAAACTTCTCTGGCCTCACACAAAAACATCATATGAAAAATATATATACAAAGGTTGGCAGCAAAAACACCCCTCTCTCAGGTAATGCGTTTCTGGTTTCTATGGTCCTTAGTCTGAGCCTCAAAAATCCCACAATACACAGAGAATAAAATAAATAATACCAAAAAAGTAACTCCCACTTTCAGGTGTGTATAGACAAAATACAAATAAAGTATATTTGTATGAGAGGTGTGTTTTTCCTGCCGTATATAGCATATTTTTTCATATGCTATCTATACATTTTCACATAAGTATCTACTACTGTGGAACAAAATGAGTGCTGGCTTAAAGTGGTTTTCCCACGAACAAAAGTTGATTTTACTCAATAGATCTTGGAATAATAATAATATCCACAATTGGATGTGTTTAAATAAAATGTCCCTGTGCTGAGATAATCTTATAAATGTGCCCCTGCTGTGTACTGTGTAATGGCTGTGTCTGACCGTACAGGAACATGATCTGATCATACCACAACTCCTGGGCTGGGGAGGAAGCGAAAGAGTATACAGACAGGACAGCAGGGGATCACAGCTGATTCTTTCTGTGAGGTAAAACATTTCCCTGCCTGTTTTTAAATAATGTTTTACATTTGTGATCTCCTGCTGTAATATCTGTATATATTTTTTCTTCCTCCCCTGGTCAGGAGCTGTGGTATGATCAAACCAGGTACCTGTACGGTCAGACACAGCCATTACACAGTACACAGCAGGGGCACATTTATAAGATTATCTCAGCACAGGAACATTTTATTTAAAAACATCCAATTGTGGAAATTATTATTATTCCAAGAGCTATTGATTAAGATGAACTTTTGTTCGTGGTAAAAGCCCTTTAAAGGGGTTGTACACTACTTTATATTACCCCCCCAATGTATCCCCCCTGTGGCAACTAAGACTTTTTGTAAATACCTTATGTTGCAGATACTGCCTGTGAGCGGCGCTATCACTGGCTGCTCACAGGCATCACGTGCCCCCGGCTGCAGCCAGCTCTGACATCCGCTGATGTCACGACAAGTGCTGGCAGCAGCCGGGGGTCTCTGTCTTCCGCGTTCCAGGCTGTGGCTGGGGTTACCCCCCGTGCGTAACACCCGGCATCCACCGCGCGCTCTGACTCTCCCCATTCATTGGGAAAGCGCGTGGTGGATGCTGGGTGTGACGCGGGGGAAACCCCGCCCACAACCCAGCAGCCAGCGCGGGGACCTCAGCGCTGAATCATGCCTCACTTGTCGTGACGTCAACGCGGGGTCACGTGATGCCTGTGATCGGCCACCGATAGCGCCGCTCAAAGGCATTATCTGCAACATAAGGTATTTACAAAAAGTCTTAGGGGCCCCCGGGGTATACATTGGGGGTGTATTATAAAGTAGTGTACAACTTCTTTAAGTTTTGGATTGTTGCATTAGATCATATTATTATTAAAAAAAATCAAATATTCTAGACAGGTCATTCCTCTCTTAAAGGGGTTTTCCCACAAACAAAAGTTAATGTGAAAAATTGGCTCTGTCTGACCGTGGATAAAACATACCACATCTCCTGGGCAGGGGAGGAAGCAAAAGAGTGTAGACATTACAGCAGGGGAGCGCAGAGGATTCATTTTGTGAGATAAAATATTGTTTAAACCCAGGCAGTGAAATATTTTACCTCACAAAATAAATCCTCTGTGATTCCCATGCTGTAATGTCTGTAGTGTCTTTTGCTTCCTCCCCTGCCCAGGAGATGTGGTATGTTCCGTACGACGGTCATACACAGTCAAGTTTTAAAATTACATTTTGTTTGTGGGAAAACCCCTTTAGACCATTAAAGCACCACTCTAGCATTATTTTCTATTGCAGCGCTGTAGTGGTGCTACTAATCTAAGTTCCCTGCACTTATTCCCATACTTACCAGACTTACCAGCCGCCGTCTTCATCTTTTATCGGCGCTGCTCTGGTTGGTTTTCAGCAGTTTGTGACCAGCCAGATTATTCCAGTGTTGGGCTATATGGAAGTCACAACTCAATGTAAGCAGGGCCGGAGTCAGCACCCGGCGCACCTAGGCACGTGTTGGGGCCCTGAGCAAGCGGGGGGTCCCACTCACCGTTGGGGACCCCGGCATGCTGTGGGGCCTGTGAGTCAGGGAAGCCCGGTGCCAGCGCCCGCGAGTGGGCCCCCCACTTGCTCAGGGCTCCGGCACTTGCAATACTTACCTCTCCCTGTTCCTCCGCAGCTCCGGCGTCTTCCGCGTCTTCTGACACTCTGACGTCTCAGGTCAGAGGGTGCGATGACGTTACTACAGCACGCCCTCTGCTCTGAGCGTCACAGTGCAGAGAGCTGGCAGAAGGCGACTTTGAGGAGTCCAGAGCAGAGCAGCGGCCAGTTAGGAGACATGAGTATTAGATTTTATTTATTTTTTTATGTATGGAGCAATGTATGGGGCCCATTATGCATTGAGCATTATACGAGGCCCATATTGTATAGAGCACTATATGTGGCCCATTATGTAAGGAGAAAAATATGGGCTCATACTGTATGAAGCATTATATGGGGCCCAATCTGTATAGAGAAATATATGGGGCCCATTATTCTGTATGGAGCAATATATGGGGCCCTTTATTCTGCATAGAGCATTATATGGGGTCCATTATTCTGTATGGAGCATTATATGGGGTCTAGTATTCTGCATGGAGCATTATATGGGGTCCATTATTCTGTATGGAGCATTAAATGGGGTCCAGTATTCTGTATGGAGCATTATATGGGGACCATTATTCTGTATGGAGCATTATATGGCGTCAATTATTCTATATGGAGCATTATATGGGGACCATTATTATCTATGTAGCATTATATGGGGTCCATTATTCTGTATGGAGCATTATATGGGGTCCATTATTCTGCATAGAGCATTATATGGGGTCCAGTATTCTGTATGGGGCATTATATGGGGCCCATTTTTCTGCATAGAGCATTATATGGGGCACATTCTTCTGCATAGAGCATTATATGGGGTCCATTATTCTGTATGGAGCATTATATGGGGTCCATTATTCTGTATGGAGCATTAAATGGGGTCCATTATTCTGTATGGAGCATTATATGGGGTCCATTATTCTGTATGGAGCATTAAATGGGGTCCATTATTTTGTATGGAGCATTATATGGGGTCAATTATTAAGTAAGGAGCATTATATGGGATCCATTATTCTGTATGGAGCAATATATGGGGCTTATTATTCTGTATGGAACAATATATGGGGCTCATTATTCTGTATGGCGCATTATATGGGGTTCATTATTCTGTATGGTGCAATATATAGCGTCAGTCAGAGATGGATATAAACAGTTTATATACATGTATATATATATGTAACAGGTGTTCTAAACAAGGGAATAGTAACAGGAATAACAAACGGTAATTTGAAGTAATAATGCAAAGTATGTCAAGGTAGTGTGATGCACTCAATTGAGGGAGTCACCACCTTAGTTCTTTAACTCTGTATATGGCCTTAGCGGGGGTCACCAGTTATTCCCGCTAGACCGCAAGTCTTTTCCGGACAAAGTCAATCAAATCAAGTTTAGCTTCTCCCACCCCAACCTGTCCCCTCCCAACCTGAGATCCTAAACCCAACTGCCCCTGGTACCGTAGGTGAACAGTGGAAGTGACGATCCTGTTCACTTGTACAGCTCCTCTGCTTTCGCTGGCGTGACTCTCCTGGCGCAGCCTTCTCCCAGCTCCTCTCTGCTTGGCCGTTGGAGGCAGTCTCTCAAGCCTTGGGTAGGGGGATCCAGACCTCATCTATTGGCGGGCGATGTCGGGTCCTGCGAACTCACTCAGCATCGCAAACAGATCCCGACTCTCCTCAGCAGGCGCAGCACTCGAGGAACCTCTGTGGGGAATCCGGAGTTCATCCACCAGTGTCCGGCAGTTATGTGTCGCAGGCCTCTGGCTCAGGCCTGCCACGCTGGGCTTCTCAGCACGTCCTGAGCGCGTCTGCTACTCTCTGCAACTTGGTGCCAATCCTGCCTTAGGTTTGGCGCGCTGGACTTTTATATTCAGGAAATCATCTGACTGGGTCCAGCGTCTAAATCTGCTCCCCATTAAACTTTCCTAACACATCTTGGTTCCGTTTGATTGTGTCTGACCAGCAGATGGCAATCTCTCCTCATCTTTGACACATCCTGCAAGAATTCCCATGAAGGCTTTTTTTCTTCTACTACATTCCTCCCCCCTCTTTACTTGCGAGTCCTCGGGTGAGTGGATTTCTTGCGGGATTGATGCCTCCTTCCAGACAGCGCAAGTTCAGACAAGAGTTGAGCACACTCTTCTGTTTTCTGTTGGATCTGAGACCAGATAAACTCTTCTTGAGCATACCGGTTAGGAGGGATTCTGGCATTGGCCTGCTCAGTTCTGAGGGGCTCCTCCTGCGGAGGTGATTCCGGGGTATCTGACGAATCAACCACTGGGGATTGCAAGTCACCTCCCGATTCATTCTGTACTCCACTCAGGATTGGCATCGACAGCTCTGACGGGCCCAACTGCATTGTAGCCCATCCTTCTTCATCCCCCAAGGTCCCTGTGTGTGGCACCTCAGCCAATTCGTTTGGAGGCCCAACCCCATTACAGCCCTCTGCTTCAGAGGGGCAGGGCCGCAGCATATTGTGGTGCAACACCCTAGGTGTTGCGGCGTCATCCCCTTCGGGCCGGACCTCATAGACTGGGTTGTCTGGGTGGATCTTCTTCACCACTCAATATGGTATTGCCTCCCAACGATGGTCCTGCTTACTCCCAAATCGTTTGGCCCTTACTAGCACACGATCTCCTGGCTGGAGCGATCCACCAGAGGTCAGGGGCCGACCTGCATGCTCTACTTCCTGAAACTTCTGTGCAACCAATCTTCTCACTGTATGATGCCGGCACCTGTGCTCCAGAATCCAGGTACTTGGGCTGTTGCCTGGGCAGGAGTCTTCTGAATCTAGCTCTAGTGCAGTAATTTCTTGCCCATTCCTTCCAAACAGCAACATGTAAGAGATATAGCCAGTAGTTGCATGAACTCGATTATTATACATCCATACCAGCTCGGACACAAATTCGGGCCGCTTCATCTTTTTGTCCTCTTCCAGCGTTCACAACATTTGCAACAGGGTTCGGTTGAAGCACTCGAACGCTCTGTTTCCTTGGGGGTGGTAGGGTGTTGTTCAGGATTTATCGATCTCATAGATACGGTATAGCTCATCCATCACTCGCCCCTGGAATCAGGCTCCCTGGTCAGAATGTATTCGCTTCGGGCACCCATAAATCCGAATGAAATCCTGACAGATGGCCTTAGCTGCAGCTTCTGCTGTCTGGTCTCGGGTATGTGTCACCACTGCGAACTTGGTGAAGTGATCAGTCATTACCAAACAGTGTCCGTAACCATTGTATGAAGTTCCGATCATCAGGTAGTCAATCATCAGGACTTCTAAGGGTGCAGAAGTTCGGATGGTCTGAATGGGAGCCCTTTGCTCCGGGGGCTTACTCAACTCACACTGGTGATATTTTCAGCAGACCCCTTCGACTTCTTGCCGCAGTTGAGGCCAATACACCAGCTGTTGTAACCAACGAAAGGTCTTCTCCACACTGAAGTGAGCACCTCTTCCATGAGCTTCCTGGACTAGCTGTGTTACTAGCGCTTCTGGAACTACTACCTGCCAAGGTAGCTGGATTCTTCGGCATAGCAAGCCATCCCTCAGGAAGAGCCTTTCCCACTGGCCTAAGGTTTGTAGGGCAGTGGGGAGTGAAGCAGCCCTGGACTCCTGGTCGGGTCTTTGACCCAGGGCAACCCATTCTCTCAGTTTTGCCAGTTCTGGGTCGGACTGTTGCAGATGTATCCACTCGTCCCTTGAGCGGCCCAGAATTTGAGTGGGCCTCGGCTCCTCTCCGTACTCCTGGGCACTGGCTGAAATCCGGAATCTCATCCCCTTCAAGCTCCTCATCTATATCTCTCTTCGGCCCCATCTGAGTGACCCAGGACAGGGCATCTGCATGAGTGTTCAGGGCCTTGGACCAATAGGTGATTTTGCACTGGTATTTAGACATCCTTGCTACCCACCGCTGCTCTAGCGCGCCCAGCTTTGCGTTCTCTAAGTGGGCCAAAGGGTTGCTGTCTGTCCGCACTTGTACTTCTGACCCCGACAAGTACTCCGCAAATTTCTCGGTCATGGCCCACACCAGTGCCAGTAGCTCCAGCTTGAACGAACTGTAGTTGTCTGGATTCTTCTCCGTATCCCGGAGCGACCGACTGGCATACGTGGTCACCCGCTCTTTTCCTCCTTGCACTTGAGCCAGCACTGCTCCCAGCCCATGCAAGCTTCCGTCAGTGTACAACATGAAAGGCTGTGAAAAATCAGCATAGGCCAGAATTGAGGCATCCGTTAGCGCTATTTTCAATACTCGGAATGCCTCTTCTTCTCGTCGGCCCCACTGAATGGTCTGCCGCTTGGCTCCCCAGCAGTTCCTCTCAGTAATTCATTGAGTGGGACTGCAATCTTAACGAAGTCTTTTATGAATCTGCGGTAGCATCCAGCGAGCCCCAGGAATACCCTCAGTTCTCTTAGGTTGGCGGGTGTGGGCCACTTCTGCACTGCAGCTACTTTCTCCGCGGTGGGGTGCACTCCCGCACTTGACACAGTGTGCCCCAGATATTCAATTTCCCGCTTGAAGAGATGACACTTATAAGGCTTGATTTTTAGTCCGTGCCTCTGAAGTCGTTCTAACACTTGTTCCAGTCGGCGGAGATGATCTTCAAACATGGCGGAATAGATAATTATATCGTCTAGATAAATTAAAATGGCTTCGAAGTTGAGGTCCCCCAAGCATCTCTCCAGCAGTCTCTGGAAGGTTCCTGGTGCATTTGTTAGCCCGAACGGCATCCGATTGAACTCAAACAAGCCCATAGGAAGGGCAAAGGCTGTCTTCGGACGATCCTTCTCAGCTACTGGGACCTGCCAATAGCCACTGTCCAGGTCGAGAGAAGAGAAGAACTTGGCACTTCCTAGTGCAGATAGAGACTCTTCAATTCGGGGTAGCAGATAGCAGTCCCGCACTGTACATGCATTCAGCTTCTACACAAAACCTCAGGGTACCATCCTTCTTCCGAACCAGCACAATAGGGGCTGCCCAAGGACAATGACTTTCGCAGATCAAGCCATTCCGCAACATGTGGGCCAACAGTTCTTTCACCTCCTGGTACATTTGAGGTGGGATCTGTCAATATCTCTCTCGAATGGAAGCAGTATTTCCTGTGGGTATTTCATGCTGAATGTCCCGAGTGCACTCGAAATCATCTTCATGCTGTGCATGAGGTGACGTCCAGCCAACAGTTCTCTTCCATTCTCTTGGCTGTTGAGGGACACCTCTAAGGTCCATGGTTCTCCTTCCACAGGTGCCAGCCCTATAGCGTCAACTCTGGTAAGATCCTCTGGCATTATGCAAACTCGTGCCACCTCTTGTTGGGGCAACAACTGAAAACTTGCGCCACTTAGATTGCTGCAACGCACAGGCGACTGGCCCTGCCGCACGGTGGCCAGGGTGCGAGCAACCAGAAGTTCGGAGGGCGCTTCCTCTCCCTCTATTGGTTCAATCTGAACATCCACGCCCTCTAAGGACACATGTGCCAGTACTGGTAAAGTGAGTACAATCTGTCCCATTGGCAGTGTCACTGTGGCTTCAGGCGGTATCGATACCTTACCAAGATACTGAGAGGTAGCGGGCAATTTTTGAATTTGGCTGACCCGCACGAGATGCTGGAATACTCTCTTGCTGGCTGGGTCACGAGTGGTGTTTTTGTCAGAGCCCTCAGCCAGGAACTGTCTGACCTCCTTCAGCACATTTATGCCCAGGGTTACAATGGGCCCGTCGCCTCCGGACCCTGTGGTCAGTACTATCCCTTTCCGACCGAGGTCCTTTCCGCATGCCCGGACATACATCCATACTACCCACGCTACTGTGATAGGTAGTTGATTAAAAGCCACCAGCTTGACAGTGGATTCCCTCCAGGAACGAGCAACTTCAGGAAAGTGACTTTGGAAATATGTCTCAGGCATAGTGGTCACCTGAGACCCGGTGTCCATTAGACAACGAATCCGCTGCCCATTAAATTCAGCCCAGATGATGGGCCACTCAGAGACAATGTCTTCAGAGCTCCCTCTTCCACCCTCTGAAGTTCGAAACCCCATGTTATGCTCCACAACCGTGGGGCATCTTAGTTTAACGGCTGCCTCCGTCTCCTCCTTTCTCGGTTCGGAGAGTCTTTGGAGATATGCCCCCTACCGCCGCAGGTCCAACACTCCGGCCCTCGCTCCACCGATGGGCCTGGTACATGACGTGTTGGAGCTTGGTAGGAACGTCTTTCTCGCTCTGGCCTCCGTCCATGTAGAGCGGTGTGGTCCATCGGCGAGGGGGCAGCAGGGGTCATCCTAATAGTGGTCAGCTCACCTTGAATATCTCGAATTTCTTGACGTATCTCCCGTGCCCAGTCGGGCTCTTTGTGGGTGAATTCAGGAATAGTTGCTTCATGGCTTCTGACTGTGGCCTTGAAAACAGGAATTTCTTTATCCAGTACTCTAGCTTCAGCCTCAACCTCCAGGAAGCCCAGATCGGGACTCAAACGCAGCCGCTCCTTTAAGATCTGCCTCAGGGAAGGGTCCTTCAAGCCAGTAATCAGTTGGTCACACAACACTTCATCCAATGGTCCCAGTCCTCGGTTCTCATCTCAAGCCTTCTTAACGATATGGGCCGTCACTTACTATAATGCATTAACATATTGGTTTATGGTCTCATTTTCCCCTTGGACCCGCTGAAATAACCGCAGGCGCAAGTGCCCCAGATCCGTGGTGTCACCGTGTCACTGTGCATGTCATCCAGAATTTTTATCACTTTGTCCACGGTGCCACGGTCCCCAAGTGGGCGGTACATCACAGTTTGCCGGGCCTGTCCATCAGGGGTTAGGAGGGCCAGCTCCACCTGGGCTAGGGGATTGAGGGGATACATCCGTAGCATACTTATCAGTCTTTCTACCCAGTCCCACAGTGACATGCCATCCTCCGTGAACTTGGGAAGGTGGCTGAGCATAGCCCCGAAGGGTATATGACCCCTGTCGGACCCAGTCACAGACTGATCCGCCAAACCAGAGGAGGAGTCCTGAGGAGATAATTTGCATATTCCCACTGCATTTTGGGGTAAGTGAAGAGTCTCCGCGAGCTCAAAGATCACTGGATTTTGGCTGTTGGAGCTGAAAAGAGGACATCGGTAAACCAGAGGAGGAGTCCTGAGGAGATAATTTGCATATTCCCACTGCATTTTGGGGTAAGTGAAGAGTCTCCGCGAGCTCAAAGATCACTGGATTTTGGCTGTTGGAGCTGAAAAGAGGACATCGGTAAACCAGAGGAGGAGTCCTGAGGAGATAATTTGCATATTCCCACTGCATTTTGGGGTAAGTGAAGAGTCTCCGCAAGCTCAAAGATCACTGGATTTTGGCTGTTGGAGCTGAAAAGAGGACATCGGTAAACCAGAGGAGGAGTCCTGAGGAGATAATTTGCATATTCCCACTGCATTTTGGGGTAAGTGAAGAGTCTCCGCGAGCTCAAAGATCACTGGATTTTGGCTGTTGGAGCTGAAAAGAGGACATCGGTAAACCAGAGGAGGAGTCCTGAGGAGATAATTTGCATATTCCCACTGCATTTTGGGGTAAGTGAAGAGTCTCCGCGAGCTCAAAGATCACTGGATTTTGGCTGTTGGAGCTGAAAAGAGGACATCGGTAAACCAGAGGAGGAGTCCTGAGGAGATAATTTGCATATTCCCACTGCATTTTGGGGTAAGTGAAGAGTCTCCGCGAGCTCAAAGATCACTGGATTTTGGCTGTTGGAGCTGAAAAGAGGACATCGGTAAACCAGAGGAGGAGTCCTGAGGAGATAATTTGCATATTCCCACTGCATTTTGGGGTAAGTGAAGAGTCTCCGCGAGCTCAAAGATCACTGGATTTTGGCTGTTGGAGCTGAAAAGAGGACATCGGTAAACCAGAGGAGGAGTCCTGAGGAGATAATTTGCATATTCCCACTGCATTTTGGGGTAAGTGAAGAGTCTCCGCGAGCTCAAAGATCACTGGATTTTGGCTGTTGGAGCTGAAAAGAGGACATCGGTAAACCAGAGGAGGAGTCCTGAGGAGATAATTTGCATATTCCCACTGCATTTTGGGGTAAGTGAAGAGTCTCCGCGAGCTCAAAGATCACTGGATTTTGGCTGTTGGAGCTGAAAAGAGGACATCGGTAAACCAGAGGAGGAGTCCTGAGGAGATAATTTGCATATTCCCACTGCATTTTGGGGTAAGTGAAGAGTCTCCGCGAGCTCAAAGATCACTGGATTTTGGCTGTTGGAGCTGAAAAGAGGACATCGGTAAACCAGAGGAGGAGTCCTGAGGAGATAATTTGCATATTCCCACTGCATTTTGGGGTAAGTGAAGAGTCTCCGCGAGCTCAAAGATCACTGGATTTTGGCTGTTGGAGCTGAAAAGAGGACATCGGTAAACCAGAGGAGGAGTCCTGAGGAGATAATTTGCATATTCCCACTGCATTTTGGGGTAAGTGAAGAGTCTCCGCGAGCTCAAAGATCACTGGATTTTGGCTGTTGGAGCTGAAAAGAGGACATCGGTAAACCAGAGGAGGAGTCCTGAGGAGATAATTTGCATATTCCCACTGCATTTTGGGGTAAGTGAAGAGTCTCCGCGAGCTCAAAGATCACTGGATTTTGGCTGTTGGAGCTGAATAGAGGACATCGGTAAACCGCGCGCCGCTTTTTTTTTAAGCTTTTTTCACTGTTTTCAGAACATGGAAGAGTCCAGGAGCCATTTGGTGAGCTGCATATCCTGCTACATGTTCACAGACTTGCCAGTGGAAAAGCCAAACTTCACATGCCAGAAATGCAAGCTTGTGTCCCTGTTGGAGGAAAAGTTGCGAAATCTAGAAGAGAGGTTAACTACCTTGAAAATCATTAAGGAAGGTGAAGAGTTCTTAGACAGAGCAGAATTATCTCTTCATGATTCAGAAAGAGAAGAAATTCGAACTGCACCTGACGAAACCGAGGAATGGAAGCATGTGACCCACAGAAGCAGGAGGATCGAGAGGCAGTCAGCACCCATACTGCTCAGGAACCAGTACCAGGCTCTCACGCAGGAGAACCATGAAGAAATACAGCAAAATAAGACTTTGCCAGCAATGAATAACCTTGTAAGCCCTCAGAATCCTCCTGGATGGAGAAAGAAGAATGTTGTGAAGAAAAAACGGAGAGTGGTGGTTATGGGGGATTCCCTGTTAAGAGGAACAGAGGCCGCTATCTGCAGACCAGACATAACCTCAAGAGAAATGTGCTGTCTTCCAGGAGCAAAAATTAAAGATGTGTCTGACAGGATATCAAGACTCTTCAGACCTACAGATCACTACCCATTCCTGCTAATACATGTGGGGACAAATGACACCGCAAGAAAGGACCTGGAAACCATCTGCAGTGACTTTGAAGACTTAGGCAAGAAAGTGAAAGAATTGGGAGCGCAGGTGGTCTTCTCATCCATCCTCCTAGTGGATGGCCATGGAACAATGAGGTGGAATAAGATTCTACAGGTGAACAACTGGCTACGTCGATGGTGCCGTCAACAAGGATTTGGATTTCTGGATCACGGAATGAATTACCTATACGATGGACTACTTGCTAGAGATGGGGTGCACCTTACGAAGACTGGAAAACATGTATTTGGAAGTCGCCTTGCTACACTCATCAGAAGAGCTTTAAACTAGAACAATGTGGGAAGGGAGGCAAAAGGCCAGAAAAAGCCATACAGCTGACAAATACTATTGAGATCTCTGCTACTGGAAGTGGAAAAGAAGAACAAAGACAAAACTATTTAAATAATAAAAATATGGGAGGAAGAGAAACCAATCACAAACTAAAATGTTTTTATACAAATGCACAAAGCATGGGCAACAAACAAGGAGAATTGGAACTACTAATGCAGGAAAAGGAATATGATGTCATTGGAATCACTGAAACTTGGTGGGACGATACACATGATTGGAATAAAAGGCTAAAAGGATACAACTTATTTGCCAGAAACAGACTTGATAAAAGAGGAGGAGGTGTCGCATTGTATGTTAGAAAAGCGTATATCTGCACAGAGACTGAAGCTTCAGAGACTGGGAGTTCTGTGGAAACTGTTTGGGTAAGAATACAAGGAGAGAACAACGGAAAGGACACCATTGTAGGCATTTACTACAGGCCACCTGGCCAAGCTGAAGATATGGATGAACTCTTTATGTATCAAATGACCAAGTTCTCCAAAAAATATGACGTAGTGGTCATGGGAGATTTCAACTATCCAGACATTTGTTGGGAATCTCTCTCAAGTAAAACTAACAGGTCAAGCAAATTCTTATCCTCTCTTGCTGACAACTTTATCTTCCAAAAGGTAGGGGAGAAAACAAGGGGATCTGCTACTTTGGATCTAATCCTTATAAACAGGGAGGAAATGGTTGAGGAGGTAAAGGTGGCTGGGACCCTAGGAGGCAGCGATCATGCTATTATAGAATTTTGGATAACTAGAGGAGGAAGACATGTGAAGACTCAAACTTCAAGGTTAGATTTTAGAAAGGCAGATTTTAAGAGACTCAGAAAGAGAATAGGAGGGATCCAATGGCTGGATGTCCTTAAGGACAAAAATGTCCAGGAAGGATGGGAAATTTTTAAAAATGAGATTCTCAAAGCACAATCGTTAACAATCCCGAAAAGTAGGAAGAATGGGAAGCATTTAAGGAAACCAGGATGGATGAACACAGAACTTAAACACATGCTAAAAAGAAAGAAAGAAATGTTTATTAAATGGAAAGAGGGAGGCATATCTAAAGAAGATTATAATGCAGTCTGCAGATCCTGCAGGGCACGTATCAGGTTAGCTAAAGCTGACAATGAATTAAGGCTTGCAAGAGATGTCAAAAGCAATAAAAAAGGATTTTGGGGGTATGTCAAAAGTAAAAGAAAAGTCAAAGATGCTATAGGATTTTTACAGGATGAAAATGGAGAAATGGTAAGAGAGGATGTTGAGAAGGCCGAACTTTTTAATTCCTATTTTGCATCTGTTTTCTCTCAGAAAGAAAATGTAACATCAACTGATCTTCACTGTCCTTTTAAAGGAATAGAGGAATCCAAGTTATCTGTAAACAGAAAGATTGTGAGGGAATATTTAGCTAACATAAATGAGTTCAAGTCTCCAGGTCCAGATGAATTACACCCCAGAGTACTGAAGGAGATCGTAGAAGAAATTTTAGAACCACTCTCCATAATCTTTGAAAATTCTTGGAGAACAGGAGAAGTCCCAGAAGACTGGAGAAGAGCAAATGTTGTTCCTATCTTCAAAAAGGGGAAGAAGGTGGACCCAGGGAACTATAGGCCGGTGAGTCTGACTTCTATACCAGGAAAGATCTTTGAACAAATTATTAAACAACATGTATGTAAGTACATGGATAAGAATGAAGTGATTAACCAGAGTCAGCATGGGTTTGTAACTAACAAGTCATGTCAGACTAACTTAATTTCCTTCTATGACAGAATCACTGACTGGGTGGATCAGGGAAATGCTGTAGATATAGTATATCTTGACTTCAGCAAAGCATTTGACAAAGTATCTCACACCATCCTTATTGAAAAAATGACCAAGTATGCAACGGACCAGGCAACTGTTAGGTGGATTCATAACTGGCTTAGTGATCGGACTCAAAGGGTGGTTGTAAATGGCTTCACATCCAGCTGGATGAATGTCTCAAGTGGGGTACCACAGGGCTCCGTCCTGGGACCTGTATTGTTCAACATCTTTATTAATGATTTAGATGAAGGAATTGAGGGTAAGCTGATTAAATTTGCTGATGACACAAAGCTAGGAGGGATAGCTAATACTAGAGAAGAGAGAGAGAGGATTCAAAAAGACCTAAATAAACTGGAGCAGTGGGCAGCAACCAACAGAATGGTTTTTAACAGGGAAAAATGCAAAGTACTACATCTGGGCAATAAAAATGAAAAAAGCACATACAGAATGGGAGGAATAGAGCTAAGCAACAGTACATGTGAAAAAGACTTAGGTATACTAATAGATCATAGACTGAACATGAGTCAACAGTGTGATGCAGCAGCAAAAAAGGCAAATACAATTCTGGGATGTATTAACAGAAGCATACAGTCTAGATCACGTGAAGTCATTATCGGTCTTTACTCTTCTTTGGTCAGACCTCATCTGGAATACTGTGTACAGTTTTGGGCACCACATTTTAAAAAAGACATAGACAAACTGGAGCAAGTTCAGAGAAGAGCGACCAGAATGGTGACTGGTCTGCAAACCATGTCCTATGAGGAACGGTTGCAGGATTTGGGAATGTTTAGCTTGCAAAAAAGAAGACTGAGAGGAGACTTAATAGCTGTCTACAAATATGTCAAGGGCTGTCACATTGTAGAAGGATCATCTTTATTCTCATTTGCACAAGGAAAGACTAGAAGCAATGGGATGAAACTAAATGGGAGGAGACACAGATTAGATATTAGAAAAAACTTTTTGACAGTTAGGGTGATTAATGAGTGGAACAGGCTGCCACGAGAGGTAGTGAGTTCCCCTTCAATGGACGTCTTCAAACAGAGGCTGGACAGACATCTGTCTGAGATGATCTAGTGAATCCTGCTTTGAGCAGGGGGTTGGACCAGATGACCCAGGAGGTCCCTTCCAACTCTACCATTCTATGATTCTATGATTCTATCTCTGCGTCTGAATGTTGCATCCTGCCGACTACGCCAAATGTAATGCTGGTGCCGGAATGCAACGCACAGAGACACAAGGCGAGGACAGTCAGGGATTGATATAAACAGTTTATATACAGTATATATATATATATGTTTATATATATATATATATATATATATATATATATATATGTAACAGGTGTTCTAAACAAGGGAATAGTAACAGGGATAACAAATGGTAATTTGAAGTAATAATGCAGAGTATGTTAAGGTAGTGTGATGCACACAATCGTGGGAGTCACCACGTTAGTTCTTTAACTCTGTATATGGCCTTAGCTTGGGTCACCGGTTATTCCCGATAGGCCGCAAGCCTTTTCCGGACAAAGTCAATGAAATCAAGTTTAGCTTCTCCCACCCCAACCGGTCCCCTCCCAACCTGAGATCCCAAACCCAACTGCCCCTGGTACCGTAGGTGAACAGTGGAAGTGATGGCCCTGTTCACTTGTGCAGCTCCTCTGCTTCCGCTGGAGTGACTCTCCTGGCGCAGCCTTCTCCCAGCTCCTCTCTGTTTGGCCATTGGAGGCAGCCTCTAAAGTCTTGGGTAGGGGGATCCAGACCTCATCTGTTGGCGGGTGACATCGGGTCCTGCAAACTCACTCAGCACCGCAAACAGGTCTCAACTCTCCTCAGCAGGCGCAGCACTCGAGGAACCTCTTTGGGGAATCTGGAGTTCATCCACCAGTGTCCGGCTGTTATGTGTCGCAGGCCTCTGACTTGGGCCTGCCACGCTAGACTTATCAGCACGTCCAGAGCGCGTCTGCTCCTCTCTGCAGCTTGGCGCCAATCCTGCCTTAGGCTTGGCGCGCTGGACTTTTATATTCAGGAAATCCTTCCTGGAAGTCATCTGACTGGATTCAGTGTCTAAATCTGCTCCCTCTTCAACTTTCCTAACACATCTTGGTTCCGTTTGATTGTGTCTAACCAGCAGATGACAATCTCTTCTCATCTTTGACACATCCTGCAAGAATTCTCCTGAAGGCTTTTTTTCTTCTACTACATATGGAGCTTTATATGGGGTCCATTATTCAGTATGAAGCATTATATGGGACCAATTATTCTGTATGGAGCATTATATGAGGCCTATTTTTTTGTATGGGGCATTATATGGGGTCCATAATTCTGTATGGAGCATTATATGGGGTCCATTATTCTGGAAGGAGCATTATATGGGGTCAGTTATTCTGTATGGAGCATTATATGGGGTTCATTATTCTGTATGGAGCAATATATAGGGCCCATTATTCTGTATGGAGCATTATATGAGGCCCATTATTCTGTATGGAGCATTATATGAGGCCCATTATTCTGTATGGAGCATTATATGGGGCCCATTATCCTGTATGGAGCATCATATGGGGTCCATTATTCTGTATGAAGCATTATATGGGGTCCATTATTTTGTATGGAGCATTATATAGGGTTCATTATTCCGTATGGAGCATTATATGGGGTCCATTATTCTGTGCGGAGCATTATATGAGGCCCATTATTCTGTATGAAGCAATACATGGGGCTAATTATTCTGTATGGAGGACTTTGTGGTGCCCATAATACTGTATGGAGGACTATGTGGTGCCCATAGTACTGTATGGAGGACTATGCGGTGCCCATAATACTGTATGGAGGACTATATTCTGTGTGACTGCAGACATTTGAATCCCCCCAGGGCACGCACTGTGGGCTGTGAAGATTTGCCGGTTTCTGTGCTATTGTAGAATTTACAATAGATATCACTCATGTAAAATAAGAAGTAAGTGAAATCTTTGTCCTTGTACTAGACCTATATTTCTCCGCCGTATTTGTGCATCATGAATCGTGGCATGTGTTAAAGGGGCCCACTGAGACTCTTTCGCCCGGGGCCCACGAAAACCTGGAGCCAGCCCTGTCTATGAGAGCCAGAACCAGGCCAGAACGAGGCTCTCATAGACCTACATTAAGACCTTGTAACCGTTACCGTTACCGTTGCTTCCAAACACACTATATAGGAGTAGATAGAGAAGCTTTCTTTTGCCTTGCAGCGTTAGTGCACAGTTCTCTGCACTGTTCACGGCTGTCTGCGAGATCTCTGTGTGTGAGTGCAGCTCATGCTGTAGTGTGTTCTGCAGCCACGTCCGGTTGTAGTCCGCTCAGCGTGCGTCACTGCCTCATACATTGTCCTTTTTTGCATTAGTGCTGCTCATTTTTCCTGATTTCTCCTATTAGTGTGGTTCCATCCGTATCCAGCTAGATTGCTTCCAAACACACTATATAGGAGTAGATGGAGAAGCTTTGTTTTGCCTTGCAGCGCTAGTGCACAGTTCTCTGCACTGTTCACGGCTGTCTGCGAGGTATCTGTGTGTGAGTGCAACTCATGCTGTAGTGTGTTCTGCAGCCACGTCCGGTTGTAGTCCGCTCAGCGTGTGTCATTGCCTCATACATTGTCCTTTTTTGCATTAGTGCTGCTCATTTTCCCTGATTTCTCCTATTAATGTGGTTCCATCCATATCCAGCTAGATTGCTTGCAAACAAACTATATAGGAGCAGATAGAGGAGCCTTTCTGCAGCCTTGTGCCCTGCAGCCCCAGCCAGATTAGTATTAGCCTATTATTTGTATCCTCATCTATAACATTGTAGGTTACCTTCCTGCATTGTAATAGCTACAAAAAGTTTGTGATACTATCGGTTTTACATCTTTGGGCACATCCAGTGTCTTTTTGTGAAAAAAAAAACGTAAATAAAGTACACCAAACACTCCACTTTACAGTTGTGTAGGTCACATTAGCTCATATTAAAAGTCTAGTCCACACTTTATAAAATTAGTGTTTCTTATACCTGTTAGCAGCTGTTCAGGAATAAGCACACTAAGCCCTTAGTACTTTTCTACCTATCTTTATCAGTCTACCAAGATGAAGAAGGCAGGGAGTAAGGCATGTGGTCGTGGGCGTGGAGTTTCTGCAGGGAGAGGACGTGGAGATTCTGTGCCTGCTGCGGGCACCAGTGACTCAGCATCCCCCAGTTTTACCAGGGAACAGTCCTTTATGCGCAGCTTTGTAGGAGCTCGCCGTACCCCACTGCTGCGGGAGGAGCAAATTGAAGCCGCTGTCGGATGGATGGCAGCTAATGCATCGACTTCAATTAGTTCCAGATCCTCTCAGGTCCTGAGCACTGAAGAGCACCCATCTGTCTCTTCACCACCTGCCAAATTGCCCAGGCAGTCAGAGAGCCCTGGACAGGAGCCATCTCTACTTCTGTTCTCTGAATCTCTTGGCTTGGAAAGAGGGGGCCAGCCAAGCAGAATTCGAGAATTTGAAGAAGAGGTAGTATGCAGTGATGTGCAACCGCTTTGTCTCTCTGAATCTGAAGAGGCGTGTGGGCCAGTGCCTATGGTCAGCACACCTCATTACGCATCTGATTATGAGACTCAGGTGCCACTTTCTGATGCATACTGTGCTCTCGAGACTACCCAGGAGAAGCAGTTGTTTGAAGAGGGTAGTGTAGATGATGAGGTCCTTGACCCATCATGGCGTGAGGCACAGGAACGTGGTGGGAGCAGCTCTGAGGAAGAGATTCCCCGAACGGCCCAAAAAGGAGGGAGAGGGAGGGGGCAGACTTGATTGCCTGTAGCCTCCACTTCGGCACCCATTAGGAGCATGCATCTTCCAAAACCCAAAAAGGGCGCTCCCAAGACTTGCAGTGCCTGGTCCTTTTTTGACACAGTTGCAGATGACATTTGCTTTGTCAAATGCAAGTGTAGCACCCTGAGGATTCGGCTGCTACAGGGGTATTGCACCTCAAGCCAGAGGTGTGATATTCCACTCCCGGGTAAGGATGGAGTGTGGAACTGAGCTAGTAGGCTGCATGCACTACACACATCCCATTTCCGGGGAACAGACCGATGGTACTCCCACTAGAGAAATGTGCAGGTACGACAGTGTCTGTTCCTGGCTGGAGTGGGAGGGGGGTGGAACATCCCAGTAGTGTAGGGGCAGATAGGGGGAGCAGCCTGGGTAAAGCTAGGAGCTCATTGGGTGCTGGTCACCTGAGCTCACACATAGAGGGAGTATATAAGGTGGGCACCATCTTAGATCAGGGTCAGTCTGTGAGACGTCGGTCAGTCAGTCAGTCTGTCAGAGTTGAACCTGAGAAGCAGAGCAGAGGAGAAGAGAGAGAGACCCAGAGGCGCAGAGGGGACCCCAAGAGCCCATAAGAGAGCTAATAGGGTGAAGGGTCGGCAACAGGGTACCGGATCCCAAGCTGGCAGAGGCTACAGCACACCTTAGCCAGGAACCGGAGGTCGTGGGCAGGATCTGCCACGATCACCCACTAAATCCACCCGGAAGGCAGACCAAGAATAGGGTCAGGGAGCCCAGAGGAGGCTTGACCAACAAGAGGCCCGAGGGAGCCGGACTTAGGTGGATCCCTGGTGGGAACGGCCAGAAGAAGGGAGAGACAGAAAGGAGCTCAGGACCACACTCCGGAGTTGCCTGGGAGTTGACCGAGTCCAGGACCTGGTGGACGCAGCACGGCTTGGGTGGTCACTGCTGTACACAGTGACCCGAGCAACACCAGTAAGTAAAACCCTGGAACTGCATTTTATGCCTCTGAGTCTCCTTGCTGCACCTTCACAACCACCATCCTCCACGGCTGACCCCCTGAGGCTATACCCCTCCCGTTGGGGGTTATACTACCTAAGCTGCACTCACATCATCAGCCTCAGTGGACCCTGCTGCAGCGGCGGCCGTATTGACCGCAAATCAACGGGTGGCGTAGTCGACACAAAAGAACATCTAGTAACATCATAAGGACTGCCACACACTGAGTTTGACACCCTGGGCACGGACCGGGTCACAGCCACTCGGAGACTACAACCCCCATCTGATCCGGCTCCGGGTATCCCTAACAGCACTGGCCCAGGGGGCGCGTCAACTTTGGCGTAGTCGGCAGGATAACGTGCCCGCAACAACCGGGTACTGCGTGCCTGAAGAAAAGTTCACCGTTACCTTAAAAAAGAAGTCTCCCGCCGGTTCCGGAGGGTCCCCGCCATCGGGCCCCATCACAGGTCGTTTCCCGCCGGTTGTCCGCCATTTGCAGCTTTTTCCCGCCATTTCCAAAGATTTCCCGCCTTGGAAGAGCGGACGCCATTATGGGCGTGCCAGAGGGTGGCAAGAGGCCACCTCCCATCGTGGGCCAGGTCGAAGAATGGCGCCAAAAGCGGAAACCGCGCCCACCAACAGAGACTGTGATGCTGGAAGTGTCCATCAGCGTAAGAGAACTGCCCCTGGAACTGACAATCAAAAAGTTGCCCCGGGACCACCCTCGATGTGGGCGGAGACAGAACAAGAGAGCAAAGATGGGTGTCGCCTGGAGCAGTCTGGAGAGAGCGCACCCGGAGACAAGACGTCTGGAAGAGAGTCCAGAGAAAGCCTACTCGGAGATGGAGGGAGAGTCAGGCAGCACCGACCCAGTGGTCAGGAGCCTGTTGCAGGTCGCCACTCCAGAAGGCCTGCTGGAGATCCTAGCACAGCTCCCCCGAGACCGGGAGTGTTCACAGACCGCGCTGGAGGGCCTCGCACGGAGGATGGCCCGGGTGCAGCGGGAGACGTTGGCGGAGTGGAGCCGAGAGATGGCCCAGCAGACTGGCACCCGTCAGCGGAGCACGCCACCTGAGACGAGGAGACAGACCGCCTCTGAGGATGGTGCAGGAGAACTGAAGGCCGGAGACGGCGCCGAGAAGGGAGCTGAACGGACGGAGGCAGGTAAAGGGGACGTCTCTACCCCGAGCCGAGAAACCGCGTACCTGCCCCAGCTCCCCGTCGCAGAGCCCGAAATTCCCCCTGCCGTGCCCGTCGCTGCATCGTCACCGCCGCAGACTAGGCCTCAACCGGAAACCGCGGCCGCGACCCCTGTGACGTCACGCGCTTCGACCCTGAGCGCGGCAAAGCAGGAAATACCATCGGCCTGGTCGCAAGGCCTAGTACCCCTGGGCGCCGCTATTCCAACAGCGCCCCCTACCTCCGCGGAGCCACCGGCCTGGTCGCAGGGCCGAATAACCCAGGGCGCCGCCGTTCTTACGGTGCCCTTTGCCTTTAAGGTGCCCCAGGCCTGGTCGCAAGGCCTGGTTAACCCGGGCGCCGCTACCATCAACGCGCCCTCAACATCTAGAGTGCCGCACCTGGGTGAAAATCTATTTGCCCAGCATACGTGCCCGGATGGGCAGCCCTTTATATGGCCACCGGAGTTTCACCATCCCCGACTCCGGAAAGAGAGACCCCTAGATGAACCCCTGATTCCGGTTCCGAAGCCCGCAAGGAGGACCTCGCCCCCGCTGGAGGAGGCACAGTTCGAGTGGGACCCCACTGGAGAAGACCTCATGGGGTTCACTCAGGAGACTCGGGCGGCCGCAGCAGAGCGTGCAGAGTGCTGCCGGCAGCAGCTCGAGGTCTTCGAGAGGGAGCGGAGAGAGAGGCGGGTCCGGGAACAGCAAATGCAGATAAGGAGCGCGGAGCAGAAGAGCCGGACCAGGAGGAAACCCCGTGCAGCTCATGGTCCCCGTGCCACCGGGACTGTGATAAAATTCAATATGCAGCACGGATGGGGCTTTATCAGAGACCATCAGACCCCCGGCGACGTCTTTGTAACCCGCAGAGACGTAGAGAGCCATCTGCCGGAGGGACACAGAGGTCGTGACCTGTATGTAGGGGACGAGGTCACCTTCACCCGGCACAAGTGTGCCAAAGGACCCTACGCCCTCCATGTGCATCGCCTGACGGAGGAGGAGCTGCGGTGTGAGGAGGAGCAAGAGGACCCGGACGGGTCTGAAGAATCTAAAGAAGGAGCAGGAGGACGCCGTCGTTGAAGTACGGTAGAGAGAGACTGTATAAAGTTGCCCGTCAGGGTACCAAGAACTGTTACTTAGTTAAAATATAGTCCCCGTTGGGACCAGCCAATTGAACTGAAACCCGTGTGTCCCTATTCCCACTGACCGAGGACTGAGAGCGGTCATTCCTTTCCTAATACCTGGCCGAGGACTGAGAGCGGCCATATCCCCTTGTATATAGTTGCGCTTCCTAAAGCGCCCCCTACCGGTTTTATAGGAAACTGTTTTCTTCAAGAGACTGTAGCACTTTACCCGGTCACAAGTTGCACCGTGACCGGAGGAACCAGAAACAAGAATGTTATATATGAAAAGTTTATTGCTGCTGATGATGTATATGATGTTTTATATGTTTTATATGTTTATGTTTATGAAAAAAAAAAAAAAAAAAAATGTATGTTTTGGATGTTTATATTTTACAGCCCGAGGACGTGCTGTGATTTACCAGGGGGGAATGTAGCACCCTGAGGATTCGGCTGCTACAGGGGTATTGCACCTCAAGCCAGAGGTGTGATATTCCACTCCCGGGTAAGGATGGAGTGTGGAACTGAGCTAGTAGGCTGCATGCACTACACACATCCCATTTCCGGGGAACAGACCGATGGTACTCCCACTAGAGAAATGTGCAGGTACGACAGTGTCTGTTCCTGGCTGGAGTGGGAGGGGGGTGGAACATCCCAGTAGTGTAGGGGCAGATAGGGGGAGCAGCCTGGGTAAAGCTAGGAGCTCATTGGGTGCTGGTCACCTGAGCTCACACATAGAGGGAGTATATAAGGTGGGCACCATCTTAGATCAGGGTCAGTCTGTGAGACGTCGGTCAGTCAGTCAGTCTGTCAGAGTTGAACCTGAGAAGCAGAGCAGAGGAGAAGAGAGAGAGACCCAGAGGCGCAGAGGGGACCCCAAGAGCCCATAAGAGAGCTAATAGGGTGAAGGGTCGGCAACAGGGTACCGGATCCCAAGCTGGCAGAGGCTACAGCACACCTTAGCCAGGAACCGGAGGTCGTGGGCAGGATCTGCCACGATCACCCACTAAATCCACCCGGAAGGCAGACCAAGAATAGGGTCAGGGAGCCCAGAGGAGGCTTGACCAACAAGAGGCCCGAGGGAGCCGGACTTAGGTGGATCCCTGGTGGGAACGGCCAGAAGAAGGGAGAGACAGAAAGGAGCTCAGGACCACACTCCGGAGTTGCCTGGGAGTTGACCGAGTCCAGGACCTGGTGGACGCAGCACGGCTTGGGTGGTCACTGCTGTACACAGTGACCCGAGCAACACCAGTAAGTAAAACCCTGGAACTGCATTTTATGCCTCTGAGTCTCCTTGCTGCACCTTCACAACCACCATCCTCCACGGCTGACCCCCTGAGGCTATACCCCTCCCGTTGGGGGTTATACTACCTAAGCTGCACTCACATCATCAGCCTCAGTGGACCCTGCTGCAGCGGCGGCCGTATTGACCGCAAATCAACGGGTGGCGTAGTCGACACAAAAGAACATCTAGTAACATCATAAGGACTGCCACACACTGAGTTTGACACCCTGGGCACGGACCGGGTCACAGCCACTCGGAGACTACAACCCCCATCTGATCCGGCTCCGGGTATCCCTAACAGCACTGGCCCAGGGGGCGCGTCAACTTTGGCGTAGTCGGCAGGATAACGTGCCCGCAACAACCGGGTACTGCGTGCCTGAAGAAAAGTTCACCGTTACCTTAAAAAAGAAGTCTCCCGCCGGTTCCGGAGGGTCCCCGCCATCGGGCCCCATCACAGGTCGTTTCCCGCCGGTTGTCCGCCATTTGCAGCTTTTTCCCGCCATTTCCAAAGATTTCCCGCCTTGGAAGAGCGGACGCCATTATGGGCGTGCCAGAGGGTGGCAAGAGGCCACCTCCCATCGTGGGCCAGGTCGAAGAATGGCGCCAAAAGCGGAAACCGCGCCCACCAACAGAGACTGTGATGCTGGAAGTGTCCATCAGCGTAAGAGAACTGCCCCTGGAACTGACAATCAAAAAGTTGCCCCGGGACCACCCTCGATGTGGGCGGAGACAGAACAAGAGAGCAAAGATGGGTGTCGCCTGGAGCAGTCTGGAGAGAGCGCACCCGGAGACAAGACGTCTGGAAGAGAGTCCAGAGAAAGCCTACTCGGAGATGGAGGGAGAGTCAGGCAGCACCGACCCAGTGGTCAGGAGCCTGTTGCAGGTCGCCACTCCAGAAGGCCTGCTGGAGATCCTAGCACAGCTCCCCCGAGACCGGGAGTGTTCACAGACCGCGCTGGAGGGCCTCGCACGGAGGATGGCCCGGGTGCAGCGGGAGACGTTGGCGGAGTGGAGCCGAGAGATGGCCCAGCAGACTGGCACCCGTCAGCGGAGCACGCCACCTGAGACGAGGAGACAGACCGCCTCTGAGGATGGTGCAGGAGAACTGAAGGCCGGAGACGGCGCCGAGAAGGGAGCTGAACGGACGGAGGCAGGTAAAGGGGACGTCTCTACCCCGAGCCGAGAAACCGCGTACCTGCCCCAGCTCCCCGTCGCAGAGCCCGAAATTCCCCCTGCCGTGCCCGTCGCTGCATCGTCACCGCCGCAGACTAGGCCTCAACCGGAAACCGCGGCCGCGACCCCTGTGACGTCACGCGCTTCGACCCTGAGCGCGGCAAAGCAGGAAATACCATCGGCCTGGTCGCAAGGCCTAGTACCCCTGGGCGCCGCTATTCCAACAGCGCCCCCTACCTCCGCGGAGCCACCGGCCTGGTCGCAGGGCCGAATAACCCAGGGCGCCGCCGTTCTTACGGTGCCCTTTGCCTTTAAGGTGCCCCAGGCCTGGTCGCAAGGCCTGGTTAACCCGGGCGCCGCTACCATCAACGCGCCCTCAACATCTAGAGTGCCGCACCTGGGTGAAAATCTATTTGCCCAGCATACGTGCCCGGATGGGCAGCCCTTTATATGGCCACCGGAGTTTCACCATCCCCGACTCCGGAAAGAGAGACCCCTAGATGAACCCCTGATTCCGGTTCCGAAGCCCGCAAGGAGGACCTCGCCCCCGCTGGAGGAGGCACAGTTCGAGTGGGACCCCACTGGAGAAGACCTCATGGGGTTCACTCAGGAGACTCGGGCGGCCGCAGCAGAGCGTGCAGAGTGCTGCCGGCAGCAGCTCGAGGTCTTCGAGAGGGAGCGGAGAGAGAGGCGGGTCCGGGAACAGCAAATGCAGATAAGGAGCGCGGAGCAGAAGAGCCGGACCAGGAGGAAACCCCGTGCAGCTCATGGTCCCCGTGCCACCGGGACTGTGATAAAATTCAATATGCAGCACGGATGGGGCTTTATCAGAGACCATCAGACCCCCGGCGACGTCTTTGTAACCCGCAGAGACGTAGAGAGCCATCTGCCGGAGGGACACAGAGGTCGTGACCTGTATGTAGGGGACGAGGTCACCTTCACCCGGCACAAGTGTGCCAAAGGACCCTATGCCCTCCATGTGCATCGCCTGACGGAGGAGGAGCTGCGGTGTGAGGAGGAGCAAGAGGACCCGGACGGGTCTGAAGAATCTAAAGAAGGAGCAGGAGGACGCCGTCGTTGAAGTACGGTAGAGAGAGACTGTATAAAGTTGCCCGTCAGGGTACCAAGAACTGTTACTTAGTTAAAATATAGTCCCCGTTGGGACCAGCCAATTGAACTGAAACCCGTGTGTCCCTATTCCCACTGACCGAGGACTGAGAGCGGTCATTCCTTTCCTAATACCTGGCCGAGGACTGAGAGCGGCCATATCCCCTTGTATATAGTTGCGCTTCCTAAAGCGCCCCCTACCGGTTTTATAGGAAACTGTTTTCTTCAAGAGACTGTAGCACTTTACCCGGTCACAAGTTGCACCGTGACCGGAGGAACCAGAAACAAGAATGTTATATATGAAAAGTTTATTGCTGCTGATGATGTATATGATGTTTTATATGTTTTATATGTTTATGTTTATGAAAAAAAAAAAAAAAAAAAATGTATGTTTTGGATGTTTATATTTTACAGCCCGAGGACGTGCTGTGATTTACCAGGGGGGAATGTAGCACCCTGAGGATTCGGCTGCTACAGGGGTATTGCACCTCAAGCCAGAGGTGTGATATTCCACTCCCGGGTAAGGATGGAGTGTGGAACTGAGCTAGTAGGCTGCATGCACTACACACATCCCATTTCCGGGGAACAGACCGATGGTACTCCCACTAGAGAAATGTGCAGGTACGACAGTGTCTGTTCCTGGCTGGAGTGGGAGGGGGGTGGAACATCCCAGTAGTGTAGGGGCAGATAGGGGGAGCAGCCTGGGTAAAGCTAGGAGCTCATTGGGTGCTGGTCACCTGAGCTCACACATAGAGGGAGTATATAAGGTGGGCACCATCTTAGATCAGGGTCAGTCTGTGAGACGTCGGTCAGTCAGTCAGTCTGTCAGAGTTGAACCTGAGAAGCAGAGCAGAGGAGAAGAGAGAGAGACCCAGAGGCGCAGAGGGGACCCCAAGAGCCCATAAGAGAGCTAATAGGGTGAAGGGTCGGCAACAGGGTACCGGATCCCAAGCTGGCAGAGGCTACAGCACACCTTAGCCAGGAACCGGAGGTCGTGGGCAGGATCTGCCACGATCACCCACTAAATCCACCCGGAAGGCAGACCAAGAATAGGGTCAGGGAGCCCAGAGGAGGCTTGACCAACAAGAGGCCCGAGGGAGCCGGACTTAGGTGGATCCCTGGTGGGAACGGCCAGAAGAAGGGAGAGACAGAAAGGAGCTCAGGACCACACTCCGGAGTTGCCTGGGAGTTGACCGAGTCCAGGACCTGGTGGACGCAGCACGGCTTGGGTGGTCACTGCTGTACACAGTGACCCGAGCAACACCAGTAAGTAAAACCCTGGAACTGCATTTTATGCCTCTGAGTCTCCTTGCTGCACCTTCACAACCACCATCCTCCACGGCTGACCCCCTGAGGCTATACCCCTCCCGTTGGGGGTTATACTACCTAAGCTGCACTCACATCATCAGCCTCAGTGGACCCTGCTGCAGAGGCGGCCGTATTGACCGCAAATCAACGGGTGGCGTAGTCGACACAAAAGAACATCTAGTAACATCATAAGGACTGCCACACACTGAGTTTGACACCCTGGGCACGGACCGGGTCACAGCCACTCGGAGACTACAACCCCCATCTGATCCGGCTCCGGGTATCCCTAACAGCACTGGCCCAGGGGGCGCGTCACAAGCTGCGTAATCAGAAAGTGAAAAGAGGGAAAAGTGTCAGCAACTTCAATACCACAAATATATGGAAACATGTGCGGACCAAGCACGTGGTGGAGTTACAAAGACACACTGAAGACCTAGGCCAACCTACAGTGCCACCTACCACCTCTTCAGCTCGTGTTGTAGCCTCTTCCTCCAGCTCACACACAGCTGGTTCGGCTTCCTCACAGGATCGCCATGGAAGAACCTCTGGCACTGTTGTACAGAGACACAGTGTCATTCCACCCACAGCACCACGTTCCCTGTCATCCTCACACTCCCAGGCCAGTCTACAGCCATCATTAGCACAGGCATGAGAGAAAAGGCGCCGATACTCGGCAAACCACCCCCGAGCACAGGCTCTGAATGCTGGCATTGCAAAACTACTGTCCCTTGAAATGCTATCATTCAGGCTTCCGTAACTTGATGGCATTGGCAGTCCCACAATACAACGTGCCCAGCCGCTTTTCTTTCAGCAGGCAAGCCGTCCATGCCCTGCAACAGTATGTGGAGGGAAAAATTAAACATGCTCTGCAAAACGCCGTCAGTAGCAAGGTTCACCTGACCACCGATGCGTGGACCAGTAAGCATGGACAGGGACGATACCTTTCCCTCACTGCCTATTGGGTAAATGCTGTGGAGCCAGGTACAGATCTTGAGAGTGGCTCTGTACGTGTTCTGCCAAATCCAAGGATTGCAGGAATCCAGTCTGTACACATTGACTCCTTCTCATACTCCAGTTCCTCTGAATCAGCGCTGCCGGAGCCGTCACGGTATACCTCCACATCGACCTGTGAATGGTTACCTGTTACGACCGATATGAGCACAGCCGTGGCCAAATGTCAACAGGCCGTATTGAAATTAATTTCTTTAGGGAATCAAAGCCACACAGCGCAGGAGCTCTGGAATACCATCAAGCAGCAGAGCAATGTGTGGTTTGTGCCAGCGAATCTCCAGCCAGGCATGGTAGTGTGTGACAATGGCCGAAATCTGGTGCCAGCTCTGGGCCTAGGCAACCTCACTCACATCCCATGTCTGGCACATGTGCTCAACTTGGTTGTGCAGAGTTTTTTGAGCTACTATCCAGATCTTGATGCACTGCTGCACAAGGTCCGCATAGAGTGCGCTCACTTGTGATGTTCCATCATCGCAAGATCGCGCATTGCAGCTCTGCAGCGCCGATTACGCCTTCCGGAACATCGCATCATATGTGACCTATCTACCAGGTGGAATTCAACGTTACATATGTTGGAGAGGTTGTGTGAGCAGCAGGCCGCAGTAATAGAGTACCAGCTGCAGCAGGCGCAAACAAGTCGCACTGCGCGCCATTCACACTTCACCACCACTGAGTGGGCCTCTATGAAGGACATCTGCCACGTTTTGCGTGCCTTCGATTATTCCACGCGGATGGCGAGTGCAGATGATGCACTAGTCAGCATGACTATCCCCCTTATCTGCCTGCTTGAAAAAACACTGCAAGCACTAAGGGGGGAGGTTTTGGAAGAGGTGGAGGATGAGGAGTCACAAATGCCATCTGCTTCTGTACAGTCTGCGCAACATGGTTCCTCACAAAGGCCTAGGCAGGGGACACTTTGTGAGGAGGATGAGGAGGAGTCAATAGAGGAGGAAGACATCTGTCCAGAGGAGGGAGGTACACAATGCTCTGGTACTCAGTATCTAGAGCGAGGGTAGGGTGATGCAGAGCAGGCAGAGATCACGCCTCAAGCAGGGGACAGCGTTTCTTGGCCAGTTGGCAGTCTGCAGCACATGGTTGATTTCATGCTGCCTGAGAAACGATGGCCGCATCGCCCACATTCTCAACACGGCTGATTATTGGGTGTCCACCCTCCTAGATCCTCGCTACCGGGACAACTTACAAAGCCTCATAACACTGTTGAACCGGGAGCGTAAAATGCGGGAGTACCAAGACACACTGGTGCATTCCATCATGTTCTCCATTCCACCCGAGAGCAGTGCTGCTAGTGCTTTTCAAAGCAGCTCAGTGCGTCGAGGCAGTGGAGGAAGCTCTGCACAAAGAGAGAGGAGAAGTAGCGCCTCAGCACAAGGCAAGACCAGTATGGCCCAAATGTGGCAAAGTTTTGTGTCCCCGCCACAAATGTCTACACCATCACAGATGGCTCCAGTCAGCAGGAGTCAACGTTTCCGTCAGATGGTGACAGACTACATGTCTTGCCCTCTCAGTGTACTCCCAGACGGCTCTTTCCCCTTCAAGTTTTGGTTCTCTAAGCTGGATACATGGCCAGAGCTTAGCCAGTATGCATTGGAGGTGCTGGCTTGCCCTGCTGCTAGTGTATTATCGGAATGCGTCTTTAGTGCCGCAGGTGGTGTACTAACAGACCGTCGCATCTGACTATCCTTTGATAACGTTGACCGGCTTACTTTTCTGAAAATGAACAAGGCCTGGATCTCGCATGAATTTGCCAGTCCTCTTCCAGATTAAATAATTGGTTGTCAACAGTATCCAGGTCTCCTGTTGTGTTCATGTTTCTACCACCTGAACTGTAATCCCTGGGCTCCAACACCGCCAGTTGCTGCTCAGAAGTGCCGTCTGCACAGTCAACACCTGCTCCAGTGTTATTGGTGTTCAGTAACGTCAGCTGATCCCCTGCTGTGTGTCCGGCAATTTCTCCTGCTGTCCACATTGACACTACTACTGATTTTACACTTGCTCCAATTAAGCCTCTGGCTCCTCTCTGTTTTCAGCATTTACCCTGGGCTCCAACACCGCCAGTTGCTGCTCAGAAGTGCCGTCTGCACAGTCAACACTTGCTTCAGTGTTATTGGGGTTCAGTAATGACGCGCCCAGGGGGATGGGGACGACTCGGCGCCCGGGCCTTGTTGTTGTTGCCTGACCTTGGGGGATGTCGCGGTGGTCGGCTCCCGGGCCCGTACACTGGGGTCACTCTTAAAAGAAAGGGGAAAAGATATATGGGAAAGGGATGTTCATGACCCCACCTGTTGTGTCTGGTGAGGACCACCAGCACTGCGACAGTCCTCTGAGGCCGGTGTTCAGGCAGCTTAGTTGGTGCGGCTCCCCACAGGTGGAGCAGGGCCTCAGGGCAGCGTAGAAGAAGGATGCAGGACAGAGGGGACCCAACCGGGTCAGAGGAAGAATAGGCACACACACAACAGTTCACTTCAGTACCTTTACTGGTGGTGTTTCAGGCACGATCCAGGGCACTGTAGGGTGAAGGGTGCATATCAGGACTCTCCCCAGTGAGCGGGTGTGGCGCCTCTTGTTCTTTGCCTTTCCTTGATAAGTTTCTGACCTGCTTGGAGCTGGGCCTAACTTGGTCTCTGTCTTGCACCTGCTGACCTGGTGGTAGGGCCCTCTGTTGGAGATCACACTCCCTGGTCTCTTGGACCTCCGTGACTCCTGACCCTGGTACAACAGTCAGCTTTTGGTGTTCCTGGGACATATAGTTCGCCAGGGGTTCCGGTTGTTTCTGCTGGATGTAGGGAATCCCTGCAGATGCGGACCCGGTGTCCGGTAAATGGTTTTGGGGTGAGCGGGTAAAGCTCCTCTGCCCCCTTGTGTTACTTGCTTACTCCACTTGCCTTCGGCCACGCTCGGGGCCCTCACTAGGGTTCACACGGGCAGTAGGCCTCACCACTCTTCACCGCTCTTTTGGCGTCGGCACGCCCTTGGCTCACTAATCTGAGCTCTATGAGTGTGAACTCTCTCTAGAGGGACTGGAACTACCTCTGTCCCCTGAGGAAACTGTTCTCTAGACTGCGCTCCACTGCAGACTGACCTCTCTCAGGCTCATCTTCTGCAGGAACTCCAGACTCCAGTCTCCAGACTCTAGACTGCCTAGCTCCACCTTCCCTTTATATATCCCTAGCGGGCTCCCTCTGCTGGTCTGAGGTGGAAGGTGGAGGTGTGTGAATGCTATGAGGGCCTCTTGTGGAGGAATCCGTCCATGCACCCCTCTGGGATCTGTGGCACCAATGCGCTGCAGGGCGCCACATTCCCCCCTAGCGAAGCTCAGTACTCCCGGACTGAAGTAATTTTTATAACAACAATAACTCTTCCCTTTATGGGAGGCACTTTGCTTAAACGTTGCATATAAAACATTAGAGATAATAAATAGATATGTACAATTCAATAAGCAACCTCAGAAATCAAGTCTCTTCTGGTGAGGTCCCCTGACAGGGTGTCCATCTCACAGGTTAAAGTACTTGCTAGCTTGAGGGACCTGTCCAAAGCAAACCCTCCACGTAGGCCCTGGGGTGGCTGCAGGGCATATCGATCCTGAGTTGGACCTCCGCTTGTGCCACACCAGATAGGTTTTTGTTCTGAGGTCACCTAAAGGGGCACTCCAGGGAGTGCAATCATTTACAAGAAGCAGTTTTTGGGCTGCACATAGTCCTCAGCCACAAAGTTCTTTATGTACCCTTACGGGTAATTAGAGATAACAAGGGAAAGTGTCCATTTCACTTAAATTGTCCATTGCAAGCATAACACAAAGTAATAAATACATATACATGAAAATACACAATATAATACCCCAAGGGCAACTATCTACACTGTCAGAATTTCCTTCTCTATTCTCTGTATCTGACAGGGGTCTGACCTCGTATGCTACGTGTCGACCTACGTGGTACTGGGATGCGTGAGGCACTAGTATTTGCACTACCTCCCATTCTGTCAGTTCTAAGTGTTGGGGGACTGCAGGGTTGCCTTAACCTCTCTATGGGACTGGCAAGTATACCATTGGCTGGGCCTTCTTGCTTTGCTCCAACCGGGGATCCTTCTTCCGGGGATTCTTCTTGAGCAGGCTCTTCTTACAGATTCTACTTGCTGTGGAGGGTCTTCTGGCTGTTAAAAGAAGTGGATCACAGGTATTATTACTGCTCCTCCTAGTTGAGGCCAATCTGCCGGGAAATCTCCTAAGTCAGTATGGAGTACTGCTTCTTTAGGCTCCTCCGGTACGGTGACAGGCACTTCTTCTTGGGGCTTTAGCAGGTCTGGACACAACTTCAGATGGTCTCTAGATACCGTTGCAGTCGTTATTCCTCCATCTTTACTAATCAAACAGGTCTTCTTGTTATCAAATCTTGAATTTAACACAGTGTAGGGTTCTCTCTCCCACTGGTCATCAAGTTTGTGGGTTCTCCTTTTCCTCTTTAACACCACTTCTCCTGGTGTGAAGGGTTCTGCGGGCGCACTTTTATTGTAGTGGGCTTCCTGCTTGTCCCTTACCCGAGTGAGACTGTCTTCGACACAGGCCTGTACTCTTCAGTACTGCTCCTGTCTGGTCGTGTCCCAGTCCTCAGTGGACATATCTGCTTCTGGTTCTACTACACCAAGCTCCAGGTCCATGGACAACTTCCCGGGTCTTGTTCGCATGAGATATGCTGGAGTACAATTGGTGGAACTCACAGTTATGTGGTTGTACAGATCCACCAGGTCAGGTAGTAGGTCTGGCCACTGATTTCTCTCCTCTAGTGGTAAGGTCTTCAGCAGGTCGATGACGATGTTATTCATCTTTTCACAGAGACCGTTGGTTTGGGGGTGCTACGGTGTTATCCAGATCTTTTTACACCCATACAGATGGCAGAACTCCTTGAACAATTCGGCTTCAAAGGCTGAGCCTTGATCTGTCGGTACCTGCTCCGAGTATCCATGGGGCCTGCAGAAGTACGCCTGAAACGTCTTTGCCGCAGTTTCTGCCATCAGATCCTTGACGGGGGCGACCACCAGGAACCGGGAGTAGTGATCCACCATGGTCAGGGCATAAGAATATCCTGACCTGCTGGGTGACAGCTTGACATGATCCAGGGCCACGATCTCCAAGGGACGAGTTGTCTTGATGGGTTGCAGGGGTGCCTTCTGGCTGCTGTAGTCTTTTCTTCTGAGGCTACAGGGTCCACAATTCCGGCACCACCTCTCAATGGAACTGCGCATTCCTACCCAATAAAACAGACACTTCAGCAGGGTTTCTAGCTTCTTCCAGCCAAAGTGCCCCACCTGATCGTGGTAGGCTTCCAACACCATCTGGATGTCTGTCTTGGGCACCACTATCTGCCATACCATCTCATGGGTTTTGGGATTGACGTACCTCCGGCACAGCTTCTCTCTATAGATGAAGAGCCGGCTCTTCTCACTCCACAGCTGCTTGGCGAGACGCTTCCTTCTCCAGGGAGGAACCTTCCTGGGTAATCAGTTCTTTGATACGGCGGACAACCAGGTCGCTTTCCTGGGTCTCCTTCCAGCTGTGGTGAGGCAGGGGGTTTAACGTCTTACCACGTTGCCTCCTGGAAGCTCGTTGCTCGTGGACCATTCCATTCCGGTGAAAGGCAGGTAGCTCAATCTTCTCCACGTCATCCACTTCATCTACAGTGTCCGACTAGTGAGGCATCCTGGACAGGGCATCGGCATTGGCGTTCTTGCGGCCCGCCCGGTATTTAATAGTGAATTGGTAGTTTGACAGCCGAGCCATCCACGGTTGCTCCATGGCTCCTAACTTGGCTGTTTCTAGATGAGTCAAGGGGTTGTTATCAGTGAAGGCAGTGAATTTACTGGAGGCCAGGTAGTGCTTGTGTGTAGCCCAGGAGATGGGGAGGACTCGGCGCCCTGGCCTCGTTGTTAGCTTTGGGGGATGTCGCGGTGGTCGGCTCCCGGGCCTGTACCCTGGGCATCTCTTTTAAAAGGGGTGGATAATTATACGGAAGTTCGTGACGCCACCTGTGGTGTCTGGTGAGGATCACCAGCGCTGCGGCAGCCCTCTGAGGCCGGTGTTAAGGCAGCTTGGGTGGTATAGCTCCCCACAGGTGGAGCTAGGCCTCAGGGCAGCGTAAGAGAAGGGATTCAGGACAGAGGAGACCCAGCCGGGTCTACGGAAGGATAGGCAAACACACAGTTCACTTCAGTACCTTTTACTGATGGAAGTTCAGGCACATTCCGGAGCACTGTAGGGTGAAGGGTGCATATCAGGATTCTCCCCCAGTGAGCGGGTATAGGGCCTCCTGTCTCTTGCCTTTGTGTAGTAAGTTTCTGACCTGCCTGGAGCTAGGCCTAACTTTGTCTCTGTCCTGCACCGGCTAACTTTGTGGTAGGGCCTCCTCTTGGAGTACACGCTCCCAGCTTACGGGGTCTCTGTGTCTCCTGGCTCTGGTACGTATCAGCTCTTGGGTGATCCTGGGACCGAAGTCTTCCAGGGGTCTCCGGTTGTCTCCACAGGGGGATATATGGCCCTGTAGACGCGGACCCGGTGTCCGGTATATGCTTTCTGGGGTGAGCTTGTACAGCTCCTCTGCCCCCAATGCTACTCACTCCTCTAGCCTTCGGCCTCGCTCGAAGCCCTCACTAGGCTATACACACTAGCGGCAGCTTGCCGCGCTTCACCGCTCTTATGGCGTCGGCACGCCTTGGCTCACTAACCTGAGCTAGGTGAGTCTGGACTGCACTGCACTGCAGGCTAACAACTGCAGGAGCTGGAACTGGCTCTGTCCCCTGAGGTAACTCTTCTCAGACTGTACTGGACTTCAGCTTCTCACAGACTCCCAGTCTAGACCAACTGACTGACTGCCTAGCTTCACCTTCCCTATTTATATCCCTAACGGGCTCCCTCTGGTGGTCTGAGGTGGAAGGTGGAGGTGTGTATGCTGTGAGGGCCTCTTGTGGAGGAATCCTTTCATGCACTCTTCTAGGATCTGTGGTACCAAGTGCAACTGGGCGCCACACTTCAACCGCTCAGTGATGGCCCAGACCAGGGCCAGGAGCTCTAACTTGAAGCTACTATAGTTCTCCGGGTTCCTCTCGGTCGGGCGGAGCTTCCTTCTTGCATAGGCGATCACCTTCTCTTGGCCATTCTGCTTCTGACTCAGTACAGCTCCTAATCCTTCATTGCTGGCATCAGTGTACAGCAGGAACGGTTGGCTGTAGTCATGGTAGGCTAGGATATCTTCGCCGGTCAGGATCTCCTTCATCACATTAAAGGATTCAGCCTGCTCCTTACCCCACTGGAATGGGGGATTTCTGCCTCTGGGGGACTGTCCTACCAGGAGGTCTTGCAGAGGCGCCGCTTTCTTAGTATAGTCCTTCACAAGCCTCCGGTAATACCCAACTAGTACCAAGAACTGACGTACCTCCTTGAGGCTCTTCGGCTCCGGCCATTTCTGGATGGCAGTGACCTTCTCCGGGTCTGGTGCTACTCCTTCTGGACTAACGATGTGCCCCAGGTACTGTACCTTCCTCTTGAGCAGGTGGCACTTTGAGAGCTTCAGCTTCATCCCATACCGGGACAGCGACTCAAATACCTCCGCCAGGTGCTTCAAGTGGTCCTCATACGTTTTGGAGTACACTATCACGTCATCCAGGTATAGTAGTACAGTCTCGAAGTTGTGGTGTCCCAGGCTGCACTCCATCAATCTCTGGAACGTTCCGGGGGCGTTGCAGAGTCCAAACGGCATACTATTGAACTCGCAGAGTCCCATCGGGGTATTGAAGGCCGTCTTCTCCCGATCCTCCTCAGCAACAGCTTGCCAGTACCCACTAGTCAGGTCAAGGGTGGAGAAGTAATTTGCAGACTTTATTGCAGCCAGGGATTCCTCTATATGTGGTAAAGGGTATGCATCTTTATGTGTAATGCGATTTACTTGTCTGTAATCTACACACATTCTCATGCTTCCGTCCTTTTTCCTGACTAGAACCAGGGGAGCTGCCCAGGGACTACAACTATCCCTTACTACCCCTGCCTTCTTCATGTCGTGCAACATCTCCTTCGCCTTCTGGTAGTGTGCTGGTGGTATAGGCCTGTAATGCTTTTTGATGGGTGGATGGTCACCTGTGGGGATATGTTGTTGAACCCACTTAATCCTCCCAAAGTCAAGTGGGTGCTTACTCAATACCTGCTCGTATTCTTGAACCACCTGGTGTACACCCTGCTTCTGATGGGCAGGAGTGGTGTCTGTCCCAACATGGAGCTGTTGACACCAATCCTCCACCTGGGTTCCCGGGTCATTATCCTCCACTTCGTCTGGTGAGGCTAAGGACTCCGCCGTGTGTATGGAGTTGTTATTTACTGTGTACAGTTTGGCAACAGTGGCGTAGCATGGTAATCTAGCCTCGTCCTCCCCATAGTTTAGTAGGCGTACGGGCACCCTCCCATTGCGCACATCCACTACCCCTCTGGCAGTCAAGAGTGTAGGCCTATGTTCCAAGCTAAGGGGCTCTACTACCACTTTGAGACCTATTGCTTCTCTACACCAAATCAGCATTTCACTCATCGGGGGAATCACAATGGGTACCGGGTCTGTCACCCGTACGTTACCAATTTCACCGCCTGTTAGCTTTACCTGTTGCTGGTATATAAGGGCTCGGATTTCTTTCTGCAGTGCCCTTCTCTGCCCTGGTCTGGCAGTGTCAGCTATCTGTTGGAGCAAGAACAACACTTCTCCCAAACAGTTACTAACAATATTAGTGCCAAGTACCATATACAAGCCTGTATCATCAGGATTAGTCTCTACTACAATTAGTCCCTGGTGCTTCAGTTCACTCTTCCCACCTTTACTGCCACATCCTTAACCCCGGCTAGGTTAAGGGGGAGGCCGTTTGAGGCATAGATGGAAAGATTTGGATCTGGTGGGTGAAGTTCGTCTATAGACCAGAACCTTTTGTAGAGGACATCAGGCATGATGGTTACCTGAGATCCTGTGTCCAGCAGAGCGGGTGCCGCGATGCCGTCCAGCACAATGAACAGGAAAGGTCTTCCTCCCACGAACCTGCGGTACCAGTTTGGTGGGCCTGGGGGGTCCACTCCTGGGTGTCGGCCCTCGGCCCCAGGGTTTGCTCGTTTAAAGGACAGCTCTGGACGGTGTGACCTGTCTTGTGGCAGCGGTTGCAGACAGGGTCCCTCGGCGGGCGGCGTTGGTCACTGGTCCTCCCAGAGGGTGGCGTTGTTCTCCTCCTCCTTCTCATCCAGGGGACATCCTCAGGGCTGTCGGCTAGCAGGATCCTTTCTTCTGTCTCGGGCTCCGTCTGCAGCTGCAGGGCTCTCAGTACAGTGGTCAGGGTTTTGCTCAACTGATGCACTTCAGAGAGCAGGCTGTCCAGCTCACTAGGGGATGTTGCTTGCACCTTGGCTTCAACAGCCACCGGGGAAAAGGTGGACGCTGCCGGTACTGGGGTGGCCCCATCCTGGTAAAATTGGATAGCAGTTGTTTCCAGGGGCTGCAGCCCTTTTATAGCCATGTCCTTAAGGGTGTCAAAGGTGGCATCTGGATGATCCAGTCCTGCTCTCCTCTTGAGACCTCAGTCCCTGGACAAACTGTTCCTTCAGCATTTTATTTTCATCACTGATGCTGGTTGGACTAAGCTCGCACGGCCCATTGTAAACGCCAGGCATAGTCCCGAACACTGTCCTCCGGTTGCTGAGAGCAGTTGTAGAACCTCATCCGGAGGTCTGTCTCAGTACGATTCTCAAAGACAGTCTGCAACTTTTTAAAGATTGCGGACACTGACTCCTGGTCTGCGGCCGACCAGGTTTCTACTTCTCGCTCTGCAGCACCAGTCAATTGTCCCAATACAACAGCGGCTCTTTGCTTGCCTGTCATAGAGTACATGTCCAGTATACCGCATATCTTCCTTTTGAATCCAGACAGGGTATCTGGTTTGCCGCTGTACTGGGGGAGCCACTTCGCTCCAGGGATGTACGGTAGGGCCATGGGTATGACCGGGGTTACAAGCCCTGCTGGTGGAGCGGCTGCTCAGTCCTGCTTGGCGCCAGGCGGGGATTGATCATCAGGGCTGTTAACCGGTACTCCGGTGTTGTGCTGTTCTTCTGACATTCTGGCGCCCCCCTAGTGAACCGTGGCCTACCTTCTTTTCTTTTCTTCAGGTAGGCCGCAGCTCCGCAGGTGACGGTCTTCTTTCAGGACCTTGCGTCGCTTGCGTCCTACGTCAGAGCGCTCTCCGAGGCTCCTTCCAGGACCTGGCACTTCCTGGTTTGACGTTGAGGTGTGGGGCGTGTCCGGGGCTTCGCGCGCTTCAGCAGGTACGCCTCTCAGTTTCCCGCGGTTACGCCCTTCTTCCCGCTCAGCGGCACAACAATGGCGGCGATCTTCGCCACAGTTAAATACACAGTTCTGATTAAAGGCGCACAGTACCCGGTGGCAACGGGCACAACACTCCGTCGTTGCAGCGGGCACGGGATCCTGTTCGTGACGCCAGGAAGAGATAACGCGCCCAGGGGGATGGGGACGACTCGGTGCCCAGGCCTTGTTGTTGTTGCCTGACCTTGGGGGATGTCACGGTGGTCGGCTCCCGGGCCCGTACCCTGGGGTCACTCTTAAAATAAAGGGGAAAAGATATATGGGAAAGGGATGTTCGTGACGCCACCTGTGGTGTCTGGTGAGGACCACCAGCACTGCGACAGTCCTCTGAGGCCGGTGTTCAGGTAGCTTAGTTAGTGCGGCTCCCCACAGGTGGAGCAGGGCCTCAGGGCAGTGTAGAAGAAGGATGCAGGACAGAGGGGACCAAGCCGGGTCAGAGGAAGAATAGGCACACACACAACAGTTCACTTCAGTACCTTTACTGGTGGTGTTTCAGGCACGATCCAGGGCACTGTAGGGTGAAAGGTGCATATCAGGACTCTCCCCAGTGAGCGGGTGTGGGGCCTCTTGTTCTTTGCCTTTCCTTGATAAGTTTCTGACCTGCCTGGAGCTAGGCCTAACTTGGTCTCTGTCTTGCGCCTGCTGACCTGGTGGTAGGGCCTTCTGTTGGAGATCACACTCCCTGGTCTCTTGGGCCTCCGTGACTCCTGACCCTGGTACAACAGTCAGCTTTCCGTGTTCCTGGGACATATAGTTCGCCAGGGGTTCTGGTTGTTTCTGCTGGATGTAGGGAATCCCTGCAGACGCGGACCCGGTGTCCGGTAAATGGTTTTGGGGTGAGCGGGTAAAGCTCCTCTGCCCCCTTATGTTACTTGCTTACTCCACTTGCCTTCGGCCACGCTCGGGGCCCTCACTAGGCTTCACACAGGCAGTAGGCCTCGCTGCTCTTCACCGCTCTTTTGGCGTCGGCACGCCCTTGGCTCACTAAACTGAGCTCTATGAGTCTGAACTCTCTCTAGAGGGACTGGAACTACCTCTGTCCACTGAGGAAACTGTTCTCTAGACTGCGCTCCACTGCAGACTGACCTCTTTCAGGCTCATCTTCTGCAGGAACTCCAGACTCCAGTCTCCAGACTCTAGACTGCGTAGCTCCACCTTCCCTTTATATATCCCTAACGGGCTCCCTCTGGTGGTCTGAGGTGGAAGGTGGAGGTGTGTGAATGCTATGAGGGCCTATTGTGGAGGAATCCGTCCATGCACCCCTCTGGGATCTGTGGCACCAATGCGCAGCAGAGCGCCACAGTAACGTCAGCTGATCCCCTGCTGTGTGTCTGGCAATTTCTCCTGCTCTGTCAACATTCACACTACTACTGATTTTAAACTTGCTCCAATTAGGCCTCTGGCTCCTCTCTGTTTTCAGTATTTACCCTGGGCACCAACACCGCCAGTTGCTGCTCAGAAGTTCCGTCTGCACAGTCAACACTTGCTCCAGTGTTATTGGGGTTCAGTAACGTCAGCTGATCCCCTGCTGTGTGTCCGGCAATTTCTCCTGCTCTGTCCACATTGACACTACTACTGATTTTACACTTTCTCCAATTAGGCCTCTGGCTCCTCTCTGTTTTCAGTATTTACCCTGGGCTCCAACACCGCCAGTTGCTGCTCAGAAGTGCCGTCTGCACAGTCAACACTTGCTCCAGTGCTATTGGGGTTCAGTAACGTCAGCTGATCCCCTGCTGTGTGTCCGGCAATTTCTCCTGCTCTGTCCACATTGACACTACTACTGATTTTACACTTGCTCCAATTAGGCCTCTGGCTCCTCTCTGTTTTCAGTATTTACCCTGGGCTCCAACACCGCCAGTTGCTGCTCAGAAGTTCTGTCTGCACAGTCAACACTTGCTCCAGTGTTATTGGGGTTCAGTAACGTCAGCTGATCCCCTGCTGTGTGTCCGGCAATTTCTCCTGCTCTGTCCACACTATGTGTCTGTGACACTACTAATTTTAAACTTGCTCCAATTAGGCCTCTGGCTCCACTCTCTTTTTAGTATTTACCCTGGGTTCCAGCACCGCCAGCTGTTTCCCAGCAGTGTCTTTGGCACGAGTATTCCCTCCTGCCCAGCCTGGTTCCAGCACGCCAGCTGTTTCTGGGTAGTGTCAACGTCACTTTGCCTCCAATGCGTTGTCCTGTCGTGTTGCGGTCGGGTTAGCCGACTCTATGGTGCCTGCAGTTTAGGTGACTCCTATGTGGGCAGCGGGATCTGGCAATGAAGGCTGCTTCCATAGTGCCAATAGGACAAGCACCCCCTGTAGGAATGTGAGTTTCGGTAACTCCGGCTCGCTCGCGGCCTTGCAACTTTTTTTTTCATGTGTACCTTCTGCTGCCTATCTGAGTTCCAGTACCATTAGCTGGCTCTTTGGAAGTCAATCTTGAATATGTCCCCCTGGGTTCCAGTAACATCAGCTGGTTCCAGGCAGTGCCTTTGGCTTAGGTGCCTCCTTCTCGGTATCCGAGTTCCACCAACGTCTGCTGGTCCTTGGTAGTGCTTTCTGGCACAGGTACCCCCTGCTTAGTAACCGGATTCCAGTACCATCAGCTGGTCCTCTATAGTTCCATTGGCTCTTGTACCTTCTGCTACCCATCCGGATTCCAGTACCGTCAGCTGGTTCTCGGCAGTTCCTCAGCCTTCTTGTACCTTCTGCTACATTTCCAAGTTCAAGCTTTTTGAAATGGTTTTTGGTAATCACTCTGGATCTCCCTGACGACGACCCTGAAGACGACGACCCTGAAGACCACCCCGAAGAAGACGAGGACCCCGAAGACGATGACCCTGAAGACGACGACCCTGAAGACCACCCCGAAGAAGACAAGGACCCCGAAGACGACGACCCTGAAGACCACCCCGAAGAAGATGAGGACCCCGAAGACGACGACCCTGAAGACGACGACCCTGAAGACCACCCCGAAGACGACGACCCTGAAGACCACCCCGAAGAAGACGACGACCCAGAAGACGACGACCCTGAAGACCACCCCAAAGAAGACCAAGAAGATGACCCTGAAGAAGATGACCAAGAGGACAAAGAACAAGAAGACAACCACCAAGATACAGAAGAACAAGAGACAGAAGACCAAGAAGCAGAAGAACAAGAAGCTGCAGAACAAAAAGCAGAAGAACATTAAGCATAAGACTAAAAATCAGAGCAAAAGATATTATCTAAATTATAAGCAGAAGAAGACTAAGCAGTGTATGGGGGTGAGTCCGTTCCTCCTCGTGGTGCCCCTGGAAAATACCTGCTGCTGCAGGCCAAACTGAACAAATCCTGTTGTAAATCTTTTGTGACAGGCAGAACGGAAGGTGTAATCTTCAAACTTTTATAGATAACAACTACAGGAATGCCTGTCACAAATAAGAATATGATGAAGAAGAAGAATATGAAGAAGATGAAGAAGTAGAATATGAAGAAGAATAATAGTTGAATAAGAAGAATATGAAGAATGTAAAAAAAAAGAATAATAGGAAGAAGGTAAGGAAGAAGAAGATGAAGAAGGTGAAGAAGAAGTTGATGAAAAAGATGCTGCTGCTGAGGATGATGAAGGAGAAAGTGTGGGAGAAGTAAAAAAGAAGGTGAAGAGCATGGAAGTAATGAAACATAAATATCTGACAAAATATAAAAAAGCTTAACATAGTCAATATCTTTGTAACTCCGAACGTCTTAAAAAAAATATTAATTCCTGCTATTCCATTTGATTGGGCTAAACCTCTATGCCTTTAATGTCTCCTCCACCTTCCCCAATACATTCTATATTATTCTTAGTTGTTTTCCTTCATGTAGAATTAACCTACAAGGAAAGAAAGGGTTTATTTTCATTCCGATATTTGTGTCCCATTGACTTGCATTGGTTTCCGGTATCGGAATCGGCGATATCCAATATTTTTTGGGTATTGGTCCGATCCAATCCGATCCGATATTTCCCGATATCGGAAGGTATCGCTCAACACTACTCATAACTTTTTCATTTTTTTGTCAATGCAGCTGTTTGAGAGTTTTTTTGTGTAGTGGGCAAGTGTTTTTATTTATACAATTTTAGAACAAATATGACATTTTAATAGCTTCTTCTTACACTTTTTTACATCTTGGTGACAAATTCTGGCTTTTCAATCTTTGCCTCTAGTCTTTACATCATTTACTTATAGGTTTAATTGATTTTATATTTTGATTAGACTTTTACAGACGCTGAAATACTAAATGTTATTTTATTATTTATTTTTTACATTTCTTTACTCTCAAGGGTTCATTCAGAAGTCAGTTTTCCACGTATGAATAAAACGGACCAATTATTCTTATCAGAGTTTGATCAGAGTGTGGTCCAAGTGTCATCAGTTTTTCTCGTACGTGGAGAAAATAAAAATTCTCCATCTTCTCCTGTCTGACAGTTCATGAAAATTGTACTGCATTTTTTCACAGACCCATACACTTGCATTGCGGATTTTGATCTGACGCTTGGATTAAAACCGGACATGTCTCCGATATTTTTCGCTGAGCACTCAGTTCGAGGGACAAATCAGACATGTGCAGAGCACCATAGAATATCATAGGTATGAGTACTATCATGGATAGCACTTGTACGAGGAAATAGGACATGTGAATGAGCCCTAACTGGGAAAAAAGGGAGGTGACTTAAATTTTTATGTTTTTTTTTTATATTTCTAAAACCTTTTTTACACTTCACTTTTTTTTTCCGTTTCTACAGGGGACTTGAACCTGGGATTGCTTGTACTACATACAGCAATGCTACAATAATGCCGTATAAAGTAAAAATTGCTGTCTACTATGATGCCCAGCCTGGTTGGTTGGACATCACAGGAGAATTACCATGATAAGAACGGGGACCTTCAGCCACTCCACAGCTGTACTACAATCCCATAGGCTTCCCACAGTCACATTGCGTTTAGAGCAGTGGGTACGCAAACAAAAGTACTGGCCGGATCACAGCGCTTAAATGCTGCTGTGAGTGATTGGCATTATTACTTAAGAGGTTAACAGTTAACGGTTGAAGACAGATGCCAGCCATGTAGCCAGCATCTGCCCAGGGTGGAGCAGACTCAGCTCCTGAGCCAGCTTTAAACACATATTGACTTGCTCCATTATATAAATATCTATCATGGAGAGTCAAGGTGTTAAAAAAAAGCATGGAGCAAATACATGTATGATCCAACCATTTTAACATGCACAAAAAATTGCAATTTGCTCAAAATTCTACATTGACATGCAACATTTGACACATTGGTCTCCTGTTCCTTTCTAACATTGGGAAGTGTGTCAATATACAGTGGATATAGTAAATTCTAAAAAGTTCATTTTTTTCTCATTAATGTGCACTCTGCACCCCATCTTGACTGAAAAAAACAGAAATGTAGAAATTTTTGCAAATTTATTAAAAAAGAAAAACTGAAATATCACATGGTCATAAGTATTCAGACCTTTTGCTCAGACACTCATATTTAAGTCACATACTGTCCATTTCCTTGTGATCCTCCTTGAGATGGTTTTACTCCTTCATTGGAGTCCAGCTGTGTTTAATTAAACTGATAGGACATGATTTGGAAAGGCACACACCTGTCTATATAAGACCTCACAGCTCACAGTGCATATCAGACCAAATGAGAATCATGAGCTCAAAGGAACTGCCCAAGGAGCTCAGAGACAGAGATGTGGCAAGGCACAGATCTGGCCAAGGTTACAAACTAATTTCTACAGTACTCAAGGTTCCTAAGAGCACAGTGGCCTCCATAATCCTTAAATGGAAGAAGTTTGGGACCATCAGAAGTCTTCCTAGACCTGGCCGTCCAGCCAAGCTGAGCAATTGTGGGAGAAGAGCCTTGGTGAGAGAGGTAAGGAAGAACCCCAAGATCACTGTGGCTGAGCTCCAGAGACACAGTAGGGAGATGGGAGAAATTTCCACAAAGTCAACTGTCACTGCAGCCCTCCACCAGTTGGGCTTTTATGGCAGAGTGGCCCGACGGAAACCTCTCCTCAGTGCAAGACATATGAAAGCCCTCATAGAGTTTGCTCAAAAACACATGAAGGACTCCCAGACTATGAGAAATAAGATTCTCTGGTCTGATGAGACGAAGATAGAACTTTTTGGTGATAATTCTAAGCGGTATGTGTGGAGAAAACCAGGCACTGCTCATCACCTGCCCAATACAATCCCAACAGTGAAACATGGTGGTGGCAGCATCATGCTATGGGGGTGTTTTTCAGCTGCAGGGACAGGACGACTGGTTGCAATTGAAGGAAACATGAATACGGCCAAGTACAGAGATATCCTGGATGAAAACCTCTTCCAGAGTGCTCTGGACCTCAGAGTTGGCCGAAGGTTCACATTCCAACAAGACAATGACCCTAAGCACACAGCTAAAATAACAAAGGAGTGGCTTCAGAACAACTCTGTGACCATTCTTGACTGGCCCAGCCAAAGCCCTGACCTAAACCCAATTGAGCATCTTAGGAGAGACCTGAAAATGGCTGTCCACCAACGTTCACCATCCAACCTGACGGAACTGGAGAGGATCTGCAAGGAAGAATGGCAGGTGTGAAAAACTTGTTGCATCATTCCCAAGAAGACTCATGGCTGTACTAGCTCAAAAGAGTGCTTCTACTCAATACTGAGCAAAGGGTCTGAATACTTATGACCATGTGATATTTCAGTTTTTCTTTTTTAATAAATTTGCAAACATTTCCACATTTCTGTTTTTTTTCAGTCAAGATGGGGTGCAGAGTGTACATTAATGAGAAAAAAAAATGAACTTTTTAGAATTTACCAAATGGCTGCAATGAAAGAAAAAGTGAAAAATTTAAAGGGGTCTGAATACTTTCCGTATCCACTGTACATGCATAAAAAAATGCTTGCATTGACTTGCTACATTTGACACACTGGCATCATACTGTTATCTACTTTACACAACAACACCAAAGAGAAATTCACACATGTAGCTAAATGTTCATAACTTACTCAAAAGAGAGGAATGAACACCAAAATAGTATAAAATGTAATATTTATTAATATACATGATTAAAAAAGGGATGAAAAAAAGAAAAAGGAGGGGGGGGTATCAGGAGATAACTCAGGGATAAACAGATTCCCAGAACACTTGTATATGGGGTATGGTATACATATAGCAGAAATGGTTTATCTTGGGTATGTCTTATAGTAAATAGAACAAATAGTAATAAATATAGCAGCAACTAATTTATGTAAACAATATATATAAATAAATCATTAATTCCAAGTGGATATATAATAAATAGAAGTGCCATATTAAATAAATCACATACAAAGACAAATATCACATAAAGATAAGAATCAATACCATATAGTCAGAGCCCCACATCCTCCAACGCCGTTTCGCCGGATAGCTTTTTCAAGGAGTCAAGGAGATCAATTTGGAATTAATTATTTATTTACATATACTGTTTACATAAATTAGTTGCGGCTCTATTTATTACTATTTGATCTATTTATTAGAAGACATACCCAAGACAAACCATTTCTGCTATATGTATACCATACCCCATATACAATTGTTCTGGGAATCTGTTTATCCCTGAGTTATCTCCTGATACCCTTCCCCCTTTTTTTCTCCCCTTTTTTAATCATCTTTATTAATAAATATTACATTTTATACTATTTTGATGTTCATTCTTCTTATCTACTTTTGAGAAATGTACTACCTTTGTTCAAATTTGTGCTGGTATAATATGCGCCAAATTCATAATTAAGGTGTGCCATTTGATAAATATGAAGTAGCGGAGCTGAAGTGAGTACACTGAGAAATTGGTTCAAATTATACCATTTTTAATCATTGTAAGCCACTAATCCTTATCAAACACAACACTGGCACACCACAGTAATCTACATGTAGTGTGCAAGAGACTATCACATCCACAAAGTACCTGATGAACCCAATATAAACCTCTCTTAGGGTGACATCTAAGTAACCACCATGTTTTCACTGTAAAGCCATGTTCACACGCTCAGCTTTTGGTTAATATTTTACCTCAGTATTTGTAAGCCAAAACCAGGAGAGGAACAATCAGAGGAAAGGTATAATAAAAAGACGTCACCACTTCTGTATTTATCACCCACTCCTGGTTTTGGCTTACAAATACTGATGTAAAATACTGACCGAATACTGAACGTGTGAGTGTGGCCTAAGAGACTATAATCTCTATGTTATTTGCCTCTGGTTGGGTAAATATCTATCCTGTCCTCGTGTGAGGAACCGTTTTTAAGGTCAAAGGCCAGGCTCGAATAATGGATCCTAAAAGGTAGGGAAAGGGTCTGCTAAGATGTTGTGCCATGCACAAGGGGTCATTGAGGCTTAGGGTTCAATTGCAAATTTTGTTATGTGGCCCCATGGTTGCTTTCAACACCCCAGATTCTGTGTGTGGAAGACTTTTTAGTAGTTTGATCAATCATATTATTTCTTCCCTACAGGCCCAAGAAAAGATGCTAAATATCCATGGGCAGAATGCAACAGCTAAAACAAGTGTTACAATCCGCATTCTAGACATTAATGACAATAAGCCCCAGTTTTACAACTGTGATGTGACTGACTGTGATTTCACTGTCCCCCCTGTGGAAAGATTTCATGGAGAAATTGAGGAACATTCTTCTGTCCGGGTACCAGTGTCAAATCTGAACATCACTGCTCATGATCCTGACAAGGTACATACAGTATGTAACCAGTATTAAGGGACTTAGGCCACGTGCACACGTTAAGTATTTGGTCAGTATTTTACCTCAATATTTGTAAGCCGAAACCAGGAGTGGGTGATAAATACAGAAGTGGTGACTTGTCTCTATTATACATATCCTCTGATTGTTCCTCACCTGTATCTTGTCCCAATGACTTTTATGTTCTGCTATTACAGGACCAGAATGGAACATTTAACCTGTATCTGAGGGGAAACTTTGCTGAGTTCTTTACAGTAAGCCCAAAACGAATCATAAATACTGGACTGGTTCAGATACTGATCCAAAACTCTGAAGCTGTAGACTATGAGAAGTATAAGCGAATGGAAGTGGAGGTATGATTATTACCAGGACTTACTAGATTTTTATTTTTAATATGTGAATGTACTTTGTAATCCTATTAATAATTTTTATGTGATGATTGCAAAATTGCTATTATTGGACAAATGGTTTAATAGCAAAAATACTCATTAGCCCAATAAAAAAATGTCCGTCTATGGCAAGCGTAAAGACATTTGTACGCGTTAGTTTGCTTTGCCTATAACTTTTCCTTCTGAAAGGAGGGAGATTCCATTTGTAATACATGGACTGCTGATATTTCTGTATCAAGGCACAATAGGAGTAGATATTGGTCTTAATAAATCTTGGAGACTTTGGTCTAAATAAACTTTGTCATTCACGACTTTGTCATTTTTTCTTTCTGATGTGTAGGTGGTGGCCAATGACACAGGTTTGGTAGCTAATTGTTGTTCAATTGCTGTTGTGACTATTGATCTCATAGACATAAATGATCATGCTCCAGAATTTGATAAGGCAACCTATCTACTGAAAATTAAAGAGCACAGTCCTAATGGAACTAGTCTTGCGACAATTAAAGTAAGTAAATTCTAAACTACTATTCTATTTAATGAGAACATTTAAAGGAGACTTTATTAAAATGTTATCCCCATCTATTCATACATTAAATAATTAAAGTTTCAGCAAAAGGAAGGTTATTAATTATATAATGAAAATGTATACTATTCTTGATTTATTCTGTTTAAATTACTTCCGGTTTCAAAGTCTCTGCTTGCTATTAAAAAAAACCAAATGTTTACATCCAGTTCATAAAAGGTGTTTCTGATCACTTGATAGACTCACAACTGCATGGCCAATTACACTGGAGAAATTTATTACACATACAGTACTACATATGCATGGTACATTACACTTGTGATCTCTGATATACATATTACATATGCATGGTACATTACCCTTGTGATCTCTGATACACATATTACATATGCATGGTACATTACCCTTGTGATCTCTGATATACATATTACTTATGCATGGTACATTACACTTGTGATCTCTGATATACATATTACTTATGCATGGTACATTACACTTGTGATATCTGCTATACATATTACATATGCATGGTACATTACACTTGTGATCTCTGATACACATATTACTTATGCATGGTACATTACACTTGTGATCTCTGATACACATATTACATATGCATGGTACATTACACTTGTGATCTCTGATATACATATTACATATGCATGGTACATTACCCTTCTGATCTCTGATACACATATTACACATGCATGGTACATTACCCTTGTGATCTCTGATACACATATTACATATGCATGGTACATTACACTTGTGATCCCTGATACACATATTACATATGCATGGTACATTACACTTGTGATCTCTGCTGTACATATTACATATGCATGGTACATTACACTTGTGATCTCTGATATACATATTACTTATGCATGGTACATTACACTTGTGATCTCTGCTGTACATATTACATATGCATGGTACATTACACTTGTGATCTCTGATATACATATTACTTATGCATGGTACATTACACTTGTGATCTCTGCTGTACATATTACATATGCATGGTACATTACACTTGTGATCTCTGATATACATATTACTTATGCATGGTACATTACACTTGTGATCTCTGATATACATATTACATATGCATGGTACATTACACTTGTGATCCCTGATACACATATTACTTATGCATGGTACATTACACTTGTGATCTCTGCTGTACATATTACATATGCATGGTACATTACACTTGTGATCTCTGATATACATATTACTTATGCATGGTACATTACACTTGTGATCTCTGCTGTACATATTACATATGCATGGTACATTACACTTGTGATCTCTGCTGTACATATTACATATGCATGGTACATTACACTTGTGATCTCTGATATACATATTACTTATGCATGGTACATTACACTTGTGATCTCTGATATACATAGTACATATGCATGGTACATTACCCTTGTGATCTCTGATATACATATTGCTTATGCACGGTACATTACACTTGTGATCTCTGATATACATATTACTTATGCATGGTACATTACCCTTGTGATCTCTGATATACATATTACACATGCATGGTACATTACACTTGTGATCTCTGATACACATATTACATATGCATGGTACATTACACTTGTGATCTCTGATACACATATTACATATGCATGGTACATTACACTTATGATCTCTGATACACATATTACATATGCATGGTACATTACCCTTGTGATCTCTGCTATACAAATTACTTATGCATGGTACATTACACTTGTGATCTCTGATACACATATTACATATGCATGGTACATTACACTTGTGATCTCTGATACACATATTACATATGCATGGTACATTACCCTTGTGATCTCTGATACACATATTACATATGCATGGTACATTACACTTGTGATCTCTGATATACATATTACATATGCATGGTACATTACACTTGTGATCTCTGCTATACATATTACATATGCATGGTACATTACACTTGTGATCTCTGATACACATATTACATATGCATGGTACATTACACTTGTGATCTCTGATATACATATTACATATGCATGGTACATTACACTTGTGATCTCTGCTATACATATTACATATGCATGGTACATTACACTTGTGATCTCTGCTATACATATTACATATGCATGGTACATTACACTTGTGATCTCTGATACACATATTACATATGCATGGTACATTACACTTGTGATCTCTGATACACATATTACATATGCATGGTACATTACACTTGTGATCTCTGCTATACATATTACATATGCATGGTACATTACACTTGTGATCTCTGATACACATATTACTTATGCATGGTACATTACACTTGTGATCTCTGCTATACATATTACACATGCATGGTACATTACACTTGTGATCTCTGATACACATATTACATATGCGTGGTACATTACACTTGTGATCTCTGATACACATATTACATATGCATGGTACATTACCCTTCTGATCTCTGATATACATATTACATATGCATTGTACATTACACTTGTGATATCTGCTATACATATTACATATGCATGGTACATTACACTTGTGATCTCTGATACACATATTACATATGCATGGTACATTACACTTGTGATCTCTGATATACATATTACTTATGCATGGTACATTACACTTGTGATATCTGCTATACATATTACATATGCATGGTACATTACACTTGTGATCTCTGATACACATATTACTTATGCATGGTACATTACACTTGTGATCTCTGATACACATATTACATATGCATGGTACATTACACTTGTGATCTCTGATATACATATTACATATGCATGGTACATTACCCTTCTGATCTCTGATACACATATTACACATGCATGGTACATTACCCTTGTGATCTCTGATACACATATTACATATGCATGGTACATTACACTTGTGATCTCTGATATACATATTACATATGCATTGTACGTTACCCTTGTGATCTCTGATACACATATTACATATGCATGGTACATTACACTTGTGATCGCTGATACACATATTACTTATGCATGGTACATTACACTTGTGATCTCTGCTATACATATTACACATGCATGGTACATTACACTACAGATCTCTGATATACATATTACATATGCATTGTACATTACCCTTGTGATCTCTGATACACATATTACATATACATGGTACATTACACTTGTGATCTCTGATATACATATTACTTATGCATGGTACATTACACTTGTGATCTCTGATATACATATTACTTATGCATGGTACATTACACTTGTGATCTCTGCTATACATATTACATATGCGTGGTACATTACACTTGTGATCTCTGATATACATATTACATATGCATGGTACATTACACTTGTGATCCCTGATATACATATTACTTATGCATGGTACATTACACTTGTGATCTCTGCTATACATATTACTTATGCATGGTACATTACACTTGTGATCTCTGCTATACATATTACTTATGCATGGTACATTACACTTGTGATCTCTGATATACATATTACTTATGCATGGTACATTACACTTGTGATCTCTGCTATACATATTACATATGCATGGTACATTACACTACAGATCTCTGATATACATATTACATATGCATTGTACATTACCCTTGTGATCTCTGATACACATATTAAATATGCATGGTACATTACACTTGTGATCTCTGATATACATATTACTTATGCATGGTACATTACGCTTGTGATCTCTGATATACATATTACTTATGCATGGTACATTACACTTGTGATCTCTGCTATACATATTACATATGCGTGGTACATTACACTTGTGATCTCTGATATACATATTACTTATGCATGGTACATTACACTTGTGATCTCTGCTATACATATTACATATGCATGGTACACTACACTTGTGTTCCCTGATATACATATTACTTATGCATGGAACATTACACTTGTGATCTCTGCTATACATATTACTTATGCATGGTACATTACACTTGTGATCTCTGCTATACATATTACTTATGCATGGTACATTACACTTGTGATCTCTGATATACATATTACTTATGCATGGTACATTACACTTGTGATCTCTGATACACATATTACATATGCATGGCACATTACACTTCTGATCTCTGCTATACATATTACACATGCATGGTATATTACACTTGTGATCTCTGCTATACATATTACATATGCATGGTACATTACACTTGTGATCTGTGATATACATATTACTTATGCATGGTACATTACACTTGTGATCTCTGCTATACATATTACATATGCGTGGTACATTACACTTGTGATCTCTGATATACATATTACTTATGCATGGTACATTACACTTGTGATCTCTGCTATACATATTACATATGCATGGTACACTACACTTGTGTTCCCTGATATACATATTACTTATGCATGGTACATTACACTTGTGATCTCTGCTATACATATTACTTATGCATGGTACATTACACTTGTGATCTCTGCTATACATATTACATATGCATGGTACATTACACTTGTGATCTCTGATACACATATTACATATGCATGGTACATTACACTTGTGATCTCTGATACACATATTACATATGCATGGCACATTACACTTGTGATCTCTGCTATACATATTACACATGCATGGTATATTACACTTGTGATCTCTGCTATACATATTACATATGCATGGTACATTACACTTGTGATCTGTGATATACATATTACTTATGCATGGTACATTACACTTGTGATCTCTGCTATACATATTACTTATGCATGGTACATTACACTTGTGATCTCTGATATACATATTACTTATGCATGGTACATTACACTTGTGATCTCTGATACACATATTACGTATGCATGGTACATTACACTTGTGATCTCTGATATACATATTACTTATGCATGGTACATTACACTTGTGATCTCTGATACACATATTACTTATGCATGGTACATTACACTTGTGATCTCTGATACACATATTACATATGCATGGTACATTACACTTGTGATCTCTGATACACATATTACATATGCATGGTACATTACACTTGTGATCTCTGATACACATATTACATATGCATGGTACATTACACTTGTGATCTCTGATACACATATTACTTATGCATGGTACATTACTCTTGTGATCTCTGCTATACATATTACACATGCATGGTACATTACACTTGTGATCTCTGATATACATATTACTTATGCATGGTACATTACACTTGTGATCTCTGCTATACATATTACATATGCATGGTACATTACACTTGTGATCTCTGATACACATATTACATATGCATGGTACATTACCCTTGTGATCTCTGATACACATATTACATATGCATGGTACATTACACTTGTGATCTCTGATATACATATTACTTATGCATGGTACATTACACTTGTGATCTCTGATATACATTTTACACATGCATGGTACATTACACTTGTGATCTCTGCTATACATATTACTTATGCATGGTACATTACACTTGTGATCTCTGCTATACATATTACATATGCATGGTACATTACACTTGTGATCTCTTATATACATATTACTTATGCATGGTACATTACACTTGTGATCTCTGCTATACATATTACATATGCATGGTACATTACACTTGTGATCCCTGATATACATATTACTTATGCATGGTACATTACACTTGTGATCTCTGCTATACATATTACTTATGCATGGCACATTACACTTGTGATCTCTGCTATACATATTACTTATGCATGGTACATTACACTTGTGATCTCTGATATATATATTACTTATGCATGGTACATTACACTTGTGATCTCTGATACACATATTACTTATGCATGGTACATTACACTTGTGATCTCTGATACACATATTACATATGCATGGTACATTACACTTGTGATCTCTGATACACATATTACATATGCATGGTACATTACACTTGTGATCTCTGATACACATATTACATATGCATGGTACATTACACTTGTGATCTCTGATACACATATTACATATGCATGGTACATTTCAATTGTGATGTCTGATACACATATTACATATGCATGGTACATTACACTTGTGATCTCTGCTATACATATTACTTATGCATGGTACATTACACTTGTGATCTCTGCTATACATATTACTTATGCATGGTACATTACACTTGTGATCTCTGATATACATATTACTTATGCATGGTACATTACACTTGTGATCTCTGATACACATATTACATATGCATGGCACATTACACTTCTGATCTCTGCTATACATATTACACATGCATGGTATATTACACTTGTGATCTCTGCTATACATATTACATATGCATGGTACATTACACTTGTGATCTGTGATATACATATTACTTATGCATGGTACATTACACTTGTGATCTCTGCTATACATATTACATATGCGTGGTACATTACACTTGTGATCTCTGATATACATATTACTTATGCATGGTACATTACACTTGTGATCTCTGCTATACATATTACATATGCATGGTACACTACACTTGTGTTCCCTGATATACATATTACTTATGCATGGTACATTACACTTGTGATCTCTGCTATACATATTACTTATGCATGGTACATTACACTTGTGATCTCTGCTATACATATTACATATGCATGGTACATTACACTTGTGATCTCTGATACACATATTACATATGCATGGTACATTACACTTGTGATCTCTGATACACATATTACATATGCATGGCACATTACACTTGTGATCTCTGCTATACATATTACACATGCATGGTATATTACACTTGTGATCTCTGCTATACATATTACATATGCATGGTACATTACACTTGTGATCTGTGATATACATATTACTTATGCATGGTACATTACACTTGTGATCTCTGCTATACATATTACTTATGCATGGTACATTACACTTGTGATCTCTGATATACATATTACTTATGCATGGTACATTACACTTGTGATCTCTGATACACATATTACGTATGCATGGTACATTACACTTGTGATCTCTGATATACATATTACTTATGCATGGTATATTACACTTGTGATCTCTGATACACATATTACTTATGCATGGTACATTACACTTGTGATCTCTGATACACATATTACATATGCATGGTACATTACACTTGTGATCTCTGATACACATATTACATATGCATGGTACATTACACTTGTGATCTCTGATACACATATTACATATGCATGGTACATTACACTTGTGATCTCTGATACACATATTACTTATGCATGGTACATTACTCTTGTGATCTCTGCTATACATATTACACATGCATGGTACATTACACTTGTGATCTCTGATATACATATTACTTATGCATGGTACATTACACTTGTGATCTCTGCTATACATATTACATATGCATGGTACATTACACTTGTGATCTCTGATACACATATTACATATGCATGGTACATTACCCTTGTGATCTCTGATACACATATTACATATGCATGGTACATTACACTTGTGATCTCTGATATACATATTAGTTATGCATGGTACATTACACTTGTGATCTCTGATATACATATTACACATGCATGGTACATTACACTTGTGATCTCTGCTATACATATTACTTATGCATGGTACATTACACTTGTGATCTCTGCTATACATATTACATATGCATGGTACATTACACTTGTGATCTCTTATATACATATTACTTATGCATGGTACATTACACTTGTGATCTCTGCTATACATATTACATATGCATGGTACATTACACTTGTGATCCCTGATATACATATTACTTATGCATGGTACATTACACTTGTGATCTCTGCTATACATATTACTTATGCATGGCACATTACACTTGTGATCTCTGCTATACATATTACTTATGCATGGTACATTACACTTGTGATCTCTGATATATATATTACTTATGCATGGTACATTACACTTGTGATCTCTGATACACATATTACTTATGCATGGTACATTACACTTGTGATCTCTGATACACATATTACATATGCATGGTACATTACACTTGTGATCTCTGATACACATATTACATATGCATGGTACATTACACTTGTGATCTCTGATACACATATTACATATGCATGGTACATTACACTTGTGATCTCTGATACACATATTACATATGCATGGTACATTTCAATTGTGATGTCTGATACACATATTACATATGCATGGTACATTACACTTGTGATCTCTGCTATACATATTACTTATGCATGGTACATTACACTTGTGATCTCTGATATACATATTACATATGCATGGTACATTACACTTGTGATCTCTGATATACATATTACACATGCATGGTACATTACACTTGTGATCTCTGCTATACATATTACATATGCATGGTACATTACACTTGTGATCTCTGCTATACATATTACATATGCATGGTACATTACCCTTGTGATCTCTGATACACATATTACATATGCATGGTACATTACACTTGTGATCTCTGATATACATATTACTTATGCATGGTACATTACACTTGTGATCTCTGCTATACATATTACATATGCATGGTACATTACACTTGTGATCTCTGATATACATATTACATATGCATGGTACATTACCCTTGTGATCTCTGATATACATATTACTTATGCATGGTACATTACACTTGTGATCTCTGCTATACATATTACACATGCATGGTACATTACACTTGTGATCTCTGATATACATATTACTTATGCATGGTACATTACACTTGTGATCTCTGCTATACATATTACTTATGCATGGTACATTACACTTGTGATCTCTGATACACATATTACATATGCATGGTACATTACACTTGTGATCTCTGATATACATATTACTTATGCATGGTACATTACACTTGTGATCTCTGCTATACATATTACATACGCATGGTACATTACACTTGTGATCTCTGATACACATATTACATATGCATGGTAGATTACACTTGTGATCTCTGATATACATATTACTTATGCATGGTACATTACACTTGTGATCTCTGATATACATATTACATATGCATGGTACATTACACTTGTGATCTCTGATACACATATTACATATGCATGGTACATTACACTTGTGATCTCTGATACACATATTATATATGCATGGTACATTACACTTGCGATCTCTGATACACATATTACATATGCATGGTACATTACACTTGCGGTCTCTGATATACATATTACTTATGCATGGTACATTACACTTGTGATATCTGCTATACATATTACATATGCATGGTACATTACACTTGTGATCTCTGATACACATATTACATATGCATGGTACATTACACTTGTGATCTCTGATACACATATTACATATGCATGGTACATTACACTTGTGATCTCTGATATACATATTACATATGCATGGTACATTACCCTTCTGATCTCTGATACACATATTACATATGCATGGTACATTACACTTGTGATCTCTGATATACATATTACATATGCATGGTACATTACACTTGTGATCTCTGATATACATATTACTTATGCATGGTACATTACACTTGTGATATCTGCTATACATATTACATATGCATGGTACATTACACTTGTGATCTCTGATACACATATTACATATGCATGGTACATTACACTTGTGATCTCTGATACACATATTACATATGCATGGTACATTACACTTGTGATCTCTGATATACATATTACATATGCATGGTACATTACCCTTCTGATCTCTGATACACATATTACACATGCATGGTACAATTACCCTTGTGATCTCTGATACACATATTACATATGCATGGTACATTACACTTGTGATCTCTGATATACATATTACATATGCATTGTACATTACCCTTGTGATCTCTGATACACATATTACATAGGCATGGTACATTACACTTGTGATCGCTGATACACATATTACTTATGCATGGTACATTACACTTGTGATCTCTGCTATTTATATTACACATGCATGGTACATTACACTACAGATCTCTGATATACATATTACATATGCATTGTACATTACCCTTGTGATCTCTGATACACATATTACATATGCATGGTACATTACACTTGTGATCTCTGATATACATATTACTTATGCATGGTACATTACACTTGTGATCTCTGATATACATATTACTTATGCATGGTACATTACATTTGTGATCTCTGCTATACATATTACATATGCGTGGTACATTACACTTGTGATCTCTGATATACATATTACTTATGCATGGTACATTACACTTGTGATCTCTGCTATACATATTACATATGCATGGTACATTACACTTGTGTTCCCTGATATACATATTACTTATGCATGGTACATTACACTTGTGATCTCTGCTATACATATTACTTATGCATGGTACATTACACTTTTGATCTCTGCTATACATATTACTTATGCATGGTACATTACACTTGTGATCTCTGCTATACATATTACACATGCATGGTACATTACACTTGTGATCTCTGATATACATATTACTTATGCATGGTACATTACACTTGTGATCTCTGCTGTACATATTACATATGCATGGTACATTACTAGTGTTGAGCCACCCCCGTAGTGTTCGATTTCGGTTCGGTTCGTCGAACACCCGTGTGTTCGCCGAACTGTTCGTCAAACTGTTCGTCGAACACCTTCGAACACCGTTAAAACCAATGGCAGGCAAACAAAAACACATAGAAACACATAGAAAACACCTTCAAAGGTGTCCAAAAGGTGACAAACTGCTCAGAAGACACAACTAACACATGGAAAAGTGACAAGTACATATAGTCATGCGAAAAGAAAAGAGGTGGAGGAGTAAAAGGAGGGGGAGACACAGATATAGGCATGTCATGCCCTTCTAAAATCCAAAAAGTGAGAAGCCGACACGTTCAGTCCGCTCCTGCCCGTGCCACCTCTGCGTCGCCGGGTTTTTGCCAGAGCCGCGGTGAACCCTGACGGCCAGCCCCCCTCTCCCAATACTGGTGCCTGTCCGCTGGTGGGTCGAGCGAGCCCCCCTGTGGTGGAGGCAGCTCTAAGCTTTTTAATTTAAATTGTCTCTCTAATTTGAATGAATACACTTTAAATCCATTTACAAGGATCTATTGGAGGGCAAGTCTCATGCCAGCAGCCGCGTAATTCCAGCTCCAGTAGCGTCCACTAAAGCTGCTGCAGTTAAAAAGCTTTTATAAGGATCGAGCTCGGCTGTCCACCGCAAGGCATCCTACTGCCAGTCCCAGCCCCTATGCCTTGGGGTGCCTCCTGATGCTCTTCAGTGAGTATCCCGTGGTCCCGAAGCATTTCCTTTGAAAAAATTAAGTGTCCAAACTACAGGTGGTGTAGCTTGGTTAACAGCCGGGATAATCCGCTGACTAGCAGACACTGCTACTAGGCACAAAGTATTTCCTGGGCTAGATGCAGTTAAAAATTTGTAATTAGATACTCTCGTTGGATGCTGAGAAAGCATTCCATAGAGTCTCCTGGCACGCCATATATGATTCTCTTAAAAAGCTTGGGGTAGGGGTCTAGGGGACCCTTTTATAGCCAAAATCACGGCCCTGTATCGCAATACGTCACCTAGGCTGAAGATAAATGGAACTGTAGCACCCTGAGGGCTCGGTTGCTACAGAGGTATTGCACCTCACCCAGAGGTGTGATATCTCACTCTCAGGTAAGGATGTAGTGTGGATCAGGACCCGACACCTGCATGCATTACACCACATTGCCGTGGGGCAGGGCGACCAATATGCCCCTGAGATGGGCACGACAGTCCCTGTCCCTGGCTGGAGTGGGGGGAGGGAACACTGAGGAAGGGGAACCCTGTAGTGCAGGAGCAGGGAGGAAGCAGTTCCTGGGTGCATTGAGAAGGGAGTATAAAAGGTGGGCACCATCTTAGTTCAGTGCAGAGAAGTCTGAGCAGAAGTGGCAGGGAGCAGGGGCTCTGCATGAGCTCTGCTCTGGAGGCGGGCCTAGTAACAGAGGCCCAGGCCTGGAAGAGGGAGAAGGAAGGAAGAGGAGCGGAGAAGGCTCCAGGAACGAGGAACGAAGGGATCTCAGGGGTGCGGACGGGCGAGTCGCCACCGCACGCCTGAATCCACCTGCATGGAGGGGTCAGGCCAAAGGGGGAGACCGGTCCCCGAAACTAGTGGAGGCAGGAAACGACCCTCAGCTAGAAACAGGAGGCTGTGACATTTTATGTGGCGCAGCCCCTCGCTACACCCGCTAGGAAGGCACCACATAGGGACAGGGAAACTGGCGCCAAGTTTACCAAGAGGAGGCCCGAGGCAGCCGGACAGAAGGGTTGGTAAGAAAGGCCAGACAAAGGACACACAAAGGGGGTCCTGTGAAGCACTCCAAAGTTATCTGGGAGTTGTCTGAGCCCCTCACCTGGTGAGCACAGTACGACGTGGGCAGCCGTTACCTGCAGACGTGGTCTGGATAATAAGAACTGTGAGTAAAGGCCCTGGACTGCATCACTGACTCTGTGTCATTACTGCTGCTGCCCTGCACCATCACCCCCATCCTCCGCATACACTGCCCTGAGGCTATACTCCTCCCGTGGGGAGTTATGCTACGCTCTGCTGCACCCACAACACCAGCCTCAGCGGTCTGCCCTGGAGCGGCGGTTCACTCTGACCGCAATCCACGGGTGGCGTAGTCGGACATTTAAACATCAAAACCACATAAATAGTTCCGCCACTGGTTTGACTGCCCTGAGCCACGGAACCGGGTTGCCGCCACGGAGACTACAACCACCAGCATCCACCAAAAAGGGTCCGGCTCCGGGTGTCCCAAGGCCCAGGGGGCGCGTCAGAACATTTTCATCACCTTTCACAATCACCAATGGGACAAGGCAGGGATGTTCTCTGTCCCCTCTCTTATACATCCTAGTGACGGAGCACCTGCTCTCATCAATTCGCCATAACCCCAATATTAGGTGGATTGAGGTGGGAGGCACCGAGTACAAGTGCTCTCTATTTGCTGATGATGTCCTAGTATATATCACTCAATCACATATATCCATCCATGCTGTTATGGCTGAAATAGATCACTTTGTTACATGGTCAAATTTTAAAATCAATGCAGCGAAGTCTGAGGCCCTCGATGTCTCCCTCCCCAAATCCATATAGGATTCCATCCAGTCCAACTTTCCCTTTGCCTGGCCCTCACAGGGTATCAAATACTTAGGAATTCCTATTCATAGAGACCTCTCCCATCTATGTTATCTTAATTTTGGGCCCTTTATTGAACAACTCCATACAGACCACGGTTGGCAAGTTAGAACTGTAAGATTCACTACGTGAACCACTGGTGTTTTGTGGAAAAGCACATGTACACTGTGTTCCAAATTATTATGCAAAAAGTGTTTAGGAGTGATAAGGGAAGAATTTGTTTGTTTGTCAGTTAAACTCATTGATGGTGATGTGTGTCAGGGCTCTTTATTTCACTGTAAGCAATTGCAGACACCTGTGCTAATTAGTTTGGCAGGTGTGTCCAATGAAAGGCAAGACTACTTAAGAAGGCTGTCTCACATTATTAAGCAGCCTACATTTTCTGCCAAAATGGGAAAGAAAAAGGATGTGTCGGCTGCTGAGAAGCAACAAATTGTGGAGTGTTTAGGTCAAGGCATGACTACAATCAACATTGTGCGATGATCAGGATGAAGTGTCTTGGCAATCAAGAAGTATGTAGCTGATTCACAGTACACACGTGTGCGTGCTGATAAGGGCAAATTGAGGACTCTTTCCTACCGGCAATTACGTCAGGTTGAAAGAGCAGCGGCAAAAAAGCCTTGTCATAGCAGCAGACAAGTTTTTGAAGCTGCTTGTGCCTCCAACGTCCCCCGAACAACAAGATGCAGGGTCCTTCAGAGGTTTGCAGCTGTGCATACGCCATCCTGTCGACCTCCTCTATCCACTTCACACAAGCAGAAACGGCTCCAGTGGGCCAAACATTACATGAAGACTGATTTCAAAACTGTTTTGTTCACGGATGAGTGCCGTGCAGCGCTCGATGGTCCAGATGGATGGAGTGGAGGATGGCTGGTTGATGGACACCCCACGCAAACACGGCTACAGCGCCAACAAGGAGGAGGTGGAGTAATGTTTTGGGCTGGAATCATGGGGAGAGAGATTGTCGGCCCCTTTAGGATCCCTGAAGGCGCTAAAGATGAACTCCATAATGTATGTGGATTTTCTCAAACAGCACTTCCTGCCATGGTTCAAGAAGAAGAACCGTGTATTTCACAGCAAGATCATTTTTCTGCATGATAATGCACCATCTCATGCTGCACATAAAACATCTGGATCTCTGGCTGATATGGGCATAAAAGGGGACAAACTTATGGTGTGACCCCCATGCTCCCCTGACCTCTACCCCATTCAGAACCTTTGGAGCATCATTAAAAGGAGTGTCTATGATGGCGGGAGGCAGTTCACATCTAAGCAACAGCTCTGGGAGGGTATTCTGTCCTCATGCAAAACAATTGAAGCAGAAACCATCCAAAACCTGACAAATTCAATGGACGAGAGAGTTCAGAAGCTCCTTTCGAACAAGGGGTCCTATGTGAAAATGTAACATCACCTAGAATAAAGTTTTGAGTTGAAAACTGTTTGATTTCAGTTTCTAACAACCTGCTAATGCTTATAATTTCAAAAATGACCATTTTTTTGGTCTTTATTAAAATGAAAAGGTTGATCGAAAAGTTTGGGGGATCTAAGAGTGTGGCAACCCAGTAGTCATGATTACTTCGAATTCTGACAATATGAGGGTCATGCTGCAGGTAGTGCAGCAAGAAGGCACTTATGTGTCTTGCGCATCTCGGAGCCCCAAAATTATTTTCCGGGCTAGATGCAGCTAAAAATTATTATTAATTTTAAATCTGGTGAAGCTTTAGTATAGATGGCCTAATAGGATCAGTCCTTCACACTGCTACAAAGCCCAAATTATTTTCCAGTCAAGATACAGATAAACATGATTTGTAATTTTAAATCTGGTGGAGCTTATTATAGATGGCCTAATAGAATCAGTGCTGCACACTGCTACAAAGCCCAAATTATTTTCCAGCCAAGATACAGATAAACATGATTAGTAATTTGAAAGCTTAAAACGGTTGGTAGGGTGATTTTAACCAATCATCAAGCTTTTACTCTCCCCAGGATGACACAGGGGTAGAAAAGTCGTTTCGGATCCATGATTTGTTCATCTTTATGAACGTGAGTCTGTCTACATTATCAGTGGAGAGCCGCGTGCGCTTATCTGTCAGCACACCACCAGCAGCGCTGAACACACGTTCAGACAGAACGCTGGCTGCGGGGCATGACAAGATCTCCAAGGCGTAAGTGGCTAGCTCCGGCCATTTATCCAGATTGGAAGCCCAAAAAGAGCAAGGGTCCAGTGACACAGTCGTGGCTTCAATGTTTACTTGGAGATACTCCTGTACCATCGTCTCTAGGCGTTGACTATGTGTCAGACTTCTTGTCTCCTGTGGCCTTGCAAAGGATGGGCTAAAAAAGTGGTGAAATGATTCCGCAAAATTGATGTTACCAGCAGATACTGTGGTTCTGTTACGGTTTGAGTGCTGAACACTTGACGGTCCCACGGTTGGCAAGTTGGAACTGTGAGATTCACTACGTGCACCACTGGTATTTTGTGGAAAAGCACATGTAAGATTCTGCAACAGTCTCTGCTGATACTCCTGCATGCGTGCATCCCTTTCTATGGCAGGAATAATTTCTGCAAATTTACTTTTGTACCGGGGATCTAACAGTGTGGCAACCCAGTAGTCAGGATTATTTCTAATTCTCACAATTTGAGGGTCATGTTGCAGGTAGTGCAGCAAGAAGGCACTCATGTGTGTTGCGCATCCAGGAGCACCAAGTCCCTGTTGTGTTGGTGGCGAGGTAACAATCATGCTTCCTTCCTCTGTCCTCTCCCCCCAACCTCGCACAACAGAAATGTGATCAAGGTCTCCCTCATCTGATGAGTCTTCCATCAGTTCGTCCTCCACTTCTTCCTGGGCTCCTGCACCTTCCTCACTAGTTTGGCTGCTACCATGCGCCCTGGTAAAACCATCTCCCCCACCCTCACATGCCTGCCGCCTTGGTGCTGCCGACCGTCTGGACCTTGCAGATGTTAGCCCTTCCGCATACAACTCCTCCTCCTCTACTTCCTCCACCTCCTCTTGTGCCACCACCTGACTCCGAATTCTGTTTAACATGTGCTCCAGCATGTAAATCACCGGAATAGTCATGCTGATAATGGCATCGTCAGCACTAAACATCTTCGTCGCCATTTCAAAACTGTGCAGAAGGGTGCATAGGTCCCTGATCTGAGACCACTCCTCCAGCGTGATTTGCCCCACCTCTGGATCTCGTTGGCCCAGGCTATACGTCAGAACGTATTGCACCAGGGCTTGTCGGTGCTGCCACAGTCGCTGCAACATGTGCAGAGTTGAATTCCACCGGGTAGGCACATCGCATTTTAGCCGGTGAAGTGGCAGGCCCAACGACTTCTGTAGAGATGTAAGTCGCTGAGCTGCGGGATGCGAACGGCGAAAGTGAGCACACAGCGACCGTGCCCTCTGCAGAAGGCCATCTAGTCTGGGATAGTGGGCTAAAAATTGCTGGACAACCAGGTTCAACACGTGAGCCATACAAGGCACGTGTGTGACATTGCCCCGGCGAAGGGCCGCACCCAGGTTTGCAGCATTGTCGCACACGGCCTTCCCTGGTTTCAGGTCCAGTGGAGACAGCCATTCATGAAATTGGTTCTCCAGAGCTGACCACAACTCCTCAGCTGTATGACTCACATTTCCCAGACATTTCAATGTAAAAACCGCCTGATGACGTTGAGCCCTACTGCCAGCATAGTAAGGAGGTGTGCAGGATCCCTTCTGCGCAGTTAGAAAGCTTGTGGCATGACCAGACAGGCTTTGGGTGCAGGTGGAAGACCGAGAGGAGGTTGAGGAGGCAGAAGCAGTGGAGGAACTTTGACATAAAGAGGATTGACGCACAACTCGTGGGGACGGCAAGACTTGGACAGCAGCCCCTTGTCCTGCTGTCACCATAGTTACCCAGTGCCCAGTCAGCGACATGTAACGCCCCTGTCCATGCCTACTCGTCCAAGTGTCTGTGGTGAAATGCACCCTGTCACACACAGAGTTTCTCAAAGAAGCGGTGATGTTGTGTGCGACATGCTGGTGGAGCGCAAGCACACCTTTCTTTGAGAAGTAGTGCCGACTGGACATCTGGTACTGGGGCACTGCGACGGACATAAGGTCTCGAAAATCCTCTGTGTCCACCAGGCGGAAAGGCAGCATTTCTGTACCCAAGAACTTGCAGATGGTGAAATTCAACCTCTTAGCTTTCTCATGGCTAGGAGGAAATGGTCTTTTACTTGTCCACATCTGAGGGACCGAGGGCTGGCTATTGTGCTTAGACGGGGTTGATAAGGGTGTCCCCGGCAAACTGCCGGTCTGTGAGGAAGATGCAGGCGGACATGTTAGGTTGCCTTGATCCAAAGGTGGTGCTATCAATGTCGGACAGCGCTCAACACCAGCTGGTGTTACCACCTCCAAAGAAAATGATGACCTGCCAATCACGCTGGCTGTTGCGGGTAAAGAGGTGGCAGGTCTGCGCCCAAAAACAGGTGTGACTGCTGTCCCCCCAGTCACAGAGGATGAAGAGGCCGCGGATGCACAAGATATGGCAGACGGTGGTTGGCCCGGCCGGCTAGGCCGCATTGTAGCACACTGAGCTTCCCACTGCAACTTATGCTTCATGTCCATGTGCCGGTTCATGCATGAAGTACTCAAACTATGTATTTTTTGGCCTCTACTTAGCTTTTGCTGACAAATTTACAGATAACACGAGTTGGGTCATCTTTATCGATCTGAAAAAATGCCCAGGCTATGCAAGGCTTAGCACCCATGCGACCTGAAGAGCCACCACTACTTGTGGTGAGAGGCAGAGTTGTGTTTGAGGATGCAGTTGTTGACGTGCTTCCAGTACTACGTCTCTGTCCAGGAAGGCGCAACCTGACCTCGTCGTCACTAGCATCTTCCTCCACCTCCTCTGCTGACCTCATCTCTTGGCTGACTGTGGGTTGACAGTAAGTGGGATCTCCAACCTCATCATCATCACCCTGTGCGTTATCACACCCGTCGTCCTCAGAGCCAACCTGTTCCTGCCCTGACAAAAAACTAAAGTTGTCGCTCCAATCAGGTATTTGAGTCTTATCATCGTCTTCCTCATTGTCTCCACCAACAGGAGTTACAGTTTGGGAATGAGGGTCTACATTATGGTCAGAACCTTCTGCGTCTGGTCCTGGATCCGACTCATAAAGATTCTGGGCATCAGTGCAGATCATTTCCTCGTCTGGATTCACAGAAGCGCTGGAGTCGACCTCTGATTCCCAGGCTATAGTATGAGTAAACAGCTCTGCAGACTCAACCATCTGTTCTACCTCATACTCAGACGGGCAGCTGGAGATTTGGGAGCTGTGAGGAAGCAAGTGCGATTGGGGTGACACCTTTGAGGACTGGAGTATTTGTGATGTTGAAGTTGATGTGGAGGAGAGCCCACTTAAAGGAGCACTTGATATCCGTTGAAGCACCTGCTGTTTTTGTGCCTCATCTGGAATTTGTAGCGATTGGCGTGGCCGTAAGAAAGGGATCTTATCACATTGTCCGCTAAAAGAAGTAGACATTTTAGTTTGGCTGGAAGATGGTCTTTCTTCTGCAGATGTTACTGTTGCTTTAACACCTACCCCACGGACACAACCTTTTTTCCCCTTCCCAACACGCCTATTCCCCTTTCCACCAGCAGCAGGCCTTTTTCCACTCATTTTGGTGGTTAACTAATTCACAACTCTGGAGTTGTTTGCACAAAAAAACAATGGATGGGAACCGAGCAGAGCTGAGTGGCCAAACTGTGGTATTAGGCCAAAACTATTGGCTGGGTTAGATGCAGAAAAAAATTATATTCAATTTGCAACCTGATGGAGGTCAGTATAGATGGACTAATAGAGAAAGTCCCACACACTGCTAGAAGGCCAAATATTTTTTCAGAGCTAGATGCAGATAAAAATTATTTTTAATTTGCAACCTGATGGAGGTCAGTATAGATGGACTAATAGAGAAAGTCGCACACACTGCTAGAAGGCCAAATATTTTTTCAGAGCTAGATGCAGATAAAAATTATTTTTAATTTGCAACCTGATGGAGGTCAGTATAGATGGACTAATAGAGAAAGTCCCACACACTGCTAGAAGGCCAAATATTTTTTCAGAGGTAGATGCAGAAAAAAATATATTCAGTTTGCAACCTGATGGAGGTCTGTATAGATGGATTAATAGAACAAGTCCCACACACAGCTAGAAGCCCAATATTTTTTCAGAGGTAGATGCAGAAAAAAATATATTCAGTTTGCAACCTGATGGAGGTCAGTATAGATGGACTAATACAACAAGTCCCACACACAGCTAGAAGCCCAATATTTTTTCAGAGGTAGATGCAGAAAAAAATATATTCAGTTTGCAACCTGATGGAGGTCTGTATAGATGGATTAATAGAACAAGTCCCACACACAGCTAGAAGCCCAATATTTTTTCAGAGGTAGATGCAGAAAAAAATATATTCAGTTTGCAACCTGATGGAGGTCAGTATAGATGGACTAATACAACAAGTCCCACACACAGCTAGAAGCCCAATATTTTTTCAGAGGTAGATGCAGAAAAAAATATATTCAGTTTGCAACCTGATGGAGGTCTGTATAGATGGATTAATAGAACAAGTCCCACACACAGCTAGAAGCCCAATATTTTTTCAGAGGTAGATGCAGAAAAAAATATATTCAGTTTGCAACCTGATGGAGGTCAGTATAGATGGACTAATACAACAAGTCCCACACACAGCTAGAAGCCTAATATTTTTTCAGAGGTAGATGCAGAAAAAATATATTCAGTTTGCAACCTGATGGAGGTCTGTATAGATGGATTAATAGAACAAGTCCCACACACAGCTAGAAGCCCAATATTTTTTCAGAGGTAGATGCAGAAAAAAATATATTCAGTTTGCAACCTGATGGAGGTCAGTATAGATGGACTAATACAACAAGTCCCACACACAGCTAGAAGCCCAATATTTTTTCAGAGGTAGATGCAGAAAAAAATATATTCAGTTTGCAACCTGATGGAGGTCTGTATAGATGGATTAATAGAACAAGTCCCACACACAGCTAGAAGCCCAATATTTTTTCAGAGGTAGATGCAGAAAAAAATATATTCAGTTTGCAACCTGATGGAGGTCTGTATAGATGGATTAATAGAACAAGTCCCACACACAGCTAGAAGCCCAATATTTTTTCAGAGCTAGATGCAGAAAAAAATTATATTCAATTTGCAACCTGATGGAGGTCAGTATAGATGGACTAATAGAATGATACTATGCCCAAAAGATTTTACTTCACTAGGTGCAGTAAAAAAATTGGTATTCTATACACAGGTGGTATATCTTGCAACACAGATAGGCTACTCCACTGACTAACACACTCTGCAATAGGCCAAAAAGGATTAGCTTTGCTAGATTCAGCCAAATGCTGTGAAAAAAACTTGCACAGCACTGGCACAGACCTGCCTGGCAAAAACTGATAGGAACTGATGTAACCTAGTCCTGAAAAGGACTCCAATTACAATTAGTCTTTACTCCCACAATCTATCTATTTAAGAGCACAGACCTGCCTGATAAAAGTCGTAGGAAATGCTGTAACCTAGTCCTTAAAAGGACTGCAATCACAACTATTCCCTACTCCCAAGCTATCTGTAGATTTGTGCGAAAATTGGCTTGAAATTAACAAGGTATAGCGCACACAGCAACAGCGGTGCCGTCTAACACGCAGCTGCAGCAGTGAGAAAATGGTGGCGACGGGGAAAATGGCTTGGTCTTATAGGGCAAGGACATGTGACATACACTGCCAATGACACATGCCCTTGCTTGTGTGAAAAAAAGCAGTTCGCTCCGTGTGTGCGCTGCTGATAGGCTGACAGATTGCACCTCCCCACTGTAAATGCGGGAAAGAGAAAAAAAAAATGGAGATCTTCATTGTTCCTGCAGAGATCCATCCCCTGCCCCTCCCCCCACCCCGCTGTACACTCAAACTGCGTATTAACATTAATTTTCATCATTACTGAGAAAAAATCCAGTTATGATTTTGGTGCACGAACAGTTATCGAACATAACCTCGAACAGCCGAATTTTTCTCAAATTGTTCGTGTTCGCCGAACGGCTTGAACACCACCCAAAACAGCTCGAATTTGAGATTGGCGAACAGTTCGAGTAGAACAACGCTCATCTCTATACATTACACTTGTGATCTCTGCTATACATATTACATATGCATGGTACATTACACTTGTGATCTCTGATACACATATTACATATGCATGGTACATTACACTTGTGATCTCTGATACACATATTACATATGCATGGTACATTACACTTGTGATCTCTGCTATACATATTACATATGCATGGTACATTACACTTGTGATCTCTGATACACATATTACATATGCATGGTACATTACACTTGTGATCTCTGATACACATATTACATATGCATGGTACATTACACTTGTGATCTCTGCTATACATATTACACATGCATGGTACATTACACTTGTGATCTCTGCTATACATATTACATATGCATGGTACATTACACTTGTGATCTCTGATACACATATTACATATGCATGGTACATTACACTTGTGATCTCTGATACACATATTACACATGCATGGTACATTACACTTGTGATCTCTGATATACATATTACATATGCATGGTACATTACACTTGTGATCTCTGCTATACATATTACATATACATGGTACATTACACTTGTGATCTCTGATACACATATTACACATGCATGGTATATTACACTTGTGATCTCTGATATACATATTACTTATGCATGGTACATTACACTTGTGATCTCTGCTATACATATTACATATGCATGATACACTATACTTGTGATCTCTGATACACATATTACATATGCATGGTACATTACACTTGTGATGTCTGCTATACATATTACACATGCATGGTACATTACACTTGTGATCTCTGATATATATATTACTTATGCATGGTACATTACACTTGTGATCTCTGCTATACATATTACATATGCATGGTACATTACACTTGTGATCTCTGATATACATATTACACATGCATGGTACATTACCCTTGTGATCTCTGATACACATATTACATATGCATGGTACATTACACTTGTGATCTCTGCTATACTTATTACATATGCATGGTACATTACACTTGTGATCTCTGATACACATACTACATATGCATGGTACATTACAATTGTGATCTCTGATACACATATTACATATGCATGGTACATTACACTTGTGATCTCTGATACACATATTACTTATGCATGGTACATTACACTTGTGATCTCTGCTATACATATTACACATGCATGGTACATTACACTTGTGATCTCTGATATACATATTACTTATGCATGTACATTACACTTGTGATCTCTGCTGTACATATTACATATGCTTGGTACATTACACTTGTGATCTCTGATGCACATATTACATATGCATGGTACATTACACTTGTGATCTCTGATACACATATTACATATGCATGGTACATTACACTTGTGATCTCTGCTATACATACTACATATGCATGGTACATTACACTTGTGATCTCTGATACACATATTACATATGCATGGTACATTACACTTGTGATCTCTGATACACATATTACATATGCATGGTACATTACACTTGTTTTCTCTGCTATACATATTACACATGCACGGTACATTACACTTGTGATCTCTGCTATACATATTACATATGCATGATACATTACACTTGTGATCTCTGATACACATATTACATATGCATGGTACATTACACTTGTGATCTCTGATACACATATTACACATGCATGGTACATTACACTTGTGATCTCTGATATACATATTACATATGCATGGTACATTACACTTGTGATCTCTGCTATACATATTACATATGCATGGTACATTACACTTGTGATCTCTGATACACATATTACACATGCATGGTATATTATACTTGTGATCTCTGATATACATATTACTTATGCATGGTACATTACACTGGTGATCTCTGCTATACATATTACTTATGCATGGTACATTACACTTGTGATCTCTGATACACATATTACACATGCATAGTAAATTACCCTTGTGATCTCTGATATACATATTACTTATGCATGGTACATTACACTTGTGATCTCTGCTATACATATTACATATGCATGGTACATTACCCTTGTGATCTCTGATATACATATTACTTATGCATGGTACATTACACTTGTGATCTCTGATATACATATTACATATGCATGGTACATTACCTTTGTGATCTCTGATATACATATTACTTATGCATGGTACATTACACTTGTGATCTCTGCTATACATATTACATATGCATTGTACATTACACTTGTGATCTCTGCTATACATATTACATATGCATGGTACATTACACTTGTGATCTCTGATACATATATTACATATGCATGGTACATTACACTTGTGATCTCTGATACACATATTACATATGCATGGTACATTACACTTGTGATCTCTGCTATACATATTACATATGCATGGTACATTACACTTGTGATCTCTGATACACATATTACATATGCATGGTACATTACACTTGTGATCTCTGATACACATATTACATATGCATGGTACATTACACTTGTGATCTCTGCTATACATATTACACATGCATGGTACAATACACTTGTGATCTCTGCTATACATATTACATATGCATGGTACATTACACTTGTGATCTCTGATACACATATTACATATGCATGGTACATTACACTTGTGATCTCTGATACACATATTACACATGCATGGTACATTACACTTGTGATCTCTGATATACATATTACATATGCATGGTACATTACACTTGTGATCTCTGCTATACATATTACATATACATGGTACATTACACTTGTGATCTCTGATACACATATTACACATGCATGGTATATTACACTTGTGATCTCTGATCTACATATTACTTATGCATGGTACATTACACTTGTGATCTCTGCTATACATATTACATATGCATGATACACTACACTTGTGATCTCTGATACACATATTACATATGCATGGTACATTACACTTGTGATCTCTGCTATACATATTACACATGCATGGTACATTACACTTGTGATCTCTGATATACATATTACTTATGCATGGTACATTACACTTGTGATCTCTGCTATACATATTACATATGCATGGTACATTACACTTGTGATCTCTGATATACATATTACACATGCATGGTACATTACCCTTGTGATCTCTGATACACATATTACATATGCATGGTACATTACACTTGTGATCTCTGCTATACTTATTACATATGCATGGTACATTACACTTGTGATCTCTCATACACATACTACATATGCATGGTACATTACAATTGTGATCTCTGATTCACATATTACATATGCATGGTACATTACACTTGTGATCTCTGATACACATATTACTTATGCATGGTACATTACACTTGTGATCTCTGCTATACATATTACACATGCATGGTACATTACACTTGTGATCTCTGATATACATATTACTTATGCATGGTACATTACACTTGTGATCTCTGCTGTACATATTACATATGCATGGTACATTACACTTGTGATCTCTGATACACATATTACATATGCATGGTACATTACACTTGTGATCTCTGATACACATATTACATATGCATGGTACATTACACTTGTGATCTCTGCTATACATATTACATATGCATGGTACATTACACTTGTGATCTCTGATACACATATTACATATGCATGGTACATTACACTTGTGATCTCTGATACACATATTACATATGCATGGTACATTACACTTGTTTTCTCTGCTATACATATTACACATGCACGGTACATTACACTTGTGATCTCTGCTATACATATTACATATGCATGATACATTACACTTGTGATCTCTGATACACATATTACATATGCATGGTACATTACACTTGTGATCTCTGATACACATATTACACATGCATGGTACATTACACTTGTGATCTCTGATATACATATTACATATGCATGGTACATTACACTTGTGATCTCTGCTATACATATTACATATGCATGGTACATTACACTTGTGATCTCTGATACACATATTACACATGCATGGTATATTATACTTGTGATCTCTGATATACATATTACTTATGCATGGTACATTACACTTGTGATCTCTGCTATACATATTACATATGCATGATACATTACACTTGTGATCTCTGATACACATATTACATATGCATGGTACATTACACTTGTGATCTCTGCTATACATATTACACATGCATGGTACATTACACTTGTGATCTCTGATACACATATTACTTATGCATGGTACATTACACTTGTGATCTCTGATATACATATTACTTATGCATGGTACATTACACTTGTGATCTCTGCTATACATATTACTTATGCATGGTACATTACACTTGTGATCTCTGATACACATATTACACATGCATAGTAAATTACCCTTGTGATCTCTGATATACATATTACTTATGCATGGTACATTACACTTGTGATCTCTGCTATACATATTACATATGCATGGTACATTACTCTTGTGATCTCTGATATACATATTACTTATGCATGGTACATTACACTTGTGATCTCTGATATGCATATTACTTATGCATGGTACATTACACTTGTGATCTCTGCTATACATATTACTTATGCATGGTACATTACACTTGTGATCTCTGATATACATATTACATATGCATGGTACATTACCTTTGTGATCTCTGATATACATATTACTTATGCATGGTACATTACACTTGTGATCTCTGCTATCCATATTACATATGCATTGTACATTACACTTGTGATCTCTGATATACATATTACACATGCATGGTACATTACACTTGGGATCTCTGCTGTACATATTACATATGCATGGTACATTACACTTGTGATCTCTGCTATACATATTACTTATGCATGGTACATTACACTTGTGATCTCTGCTATACATATTACATATGCATGGTACATTACACTTGTGATCTCTGATACACATATTACATATGCATGGTACATTACACTTGTGATGTCTGATACACATATTAAATATGCATGGTACATTACACTTGTGATCTCTGATACACATATTACATATGCATGGTACATTACACTTGTGATCTCTGATACACTTATTACATATGCATGGTGCATTACACTTGTGACCTCTGCTATACATATTACTTATGCATGGTACATTACACTTGTGATCTCTGCTATACATATTACATATGCATGATACATTACACTTGTGATCTCTGATACACATATTACATATGCATGGTACATTACACTTGTGATCTCTGCTATACATATTACACATGCATGGTACATTACACTTGTGATCTCTGATATACATATTACTTATGCATGGTACATTACACTTGTGATCTCTGCTATACATATTACTTATGCATGGTACATTACCCTTGTGATCTCTGCTATACATATTACTTATGCATGGTACATTACACTTGTGATCTCTGATATACATATTACACAGGCATGGTACATTACACTTGTGATCTCTGCTATACATATTACACATGCATGGTACATTACACTTGTGATCTCTGATATACATATTACTTATGCATGGTACATTACACTTGTGATCTCTGATATACATATTACACATGCATGGTACATTACACTTGTGATCTCTGCTATACATATTACACATGCATGGTACATTACACTTGTGATCTCTGATATACATATTACTTATGCATGGTACATTACACTTGTGATCTCTGCTATACATATTACACATGCATGGTACATTACACTTGTGATCTCTGATATACATATTACTTATGCATGGTACATTACACTTGTGATCTCTGCTATACATATTACTTATGCATGGTACATTACACTTGTGATCTCTGATATACATATTACTTATGCATGGTACATTACACTTGTGATCTCTGCTATACATATTACTTATGCATGGTACATTACACTTGTGATCTCTGATACACATATTAGACATGCATAGTACATTACCCTTGTGATCTCTGATATACATATTACTTATGCATGGTACATTACACTTGTGATCTCTGATATACATATTACTTATGCATGGTACATTACACTTGTGATCTCTGATACACATATTACATATGCATGGTACATTACACTTGTGATCTCTGATACACATATTGCATATGCATGGTACATTACACTTGTGATCTCTGCTATACATATTACACATGCATGGTACATTACACTTGTGATCTCTGATATACATATTACACATGCATGGTACATTACACTTGTGATCTCTGCTGTACATATTACATATGCATGGTACATTACACTTGTGATCTCTGCTATACATATTACTTATGCATGGTACATTACACTTGTGATCTCTGCTGTACATATTACATATGCATGGTACATTACACTTGTGATCTCTGATACACATATTACATATGCATGGTACATTACACTTGTGATGTCTGATACACATATTAAAAATGCATGGTACATTACACTTGTGATCTCTGATACACATATTACATATGCATGGTACATTACACTTGTGATCTCTGATACACATATTACATATGCATGGTGCATTACACTTGTGACCTCTGCTATACATATTACTTATGCATGGTACATTACACTTGTGATCTCTGCTATACATATTACATATGCATGATACATTACACTTGTGATCTCTGATACACATATTACATATGCATGATACATTACACTTGTGATCTCTGATACACATATTACATATGCATGGTACATTACACTTGTGATCTCTGCTATACATATTACTTATGCATGGTACATTACACTTGTGATCTCTGCTATACATATTACATATGCATGATACATTACACTTGTGATCTCTGATATACATATTACTTATGCATGGTACATTACCCTTGTGATCTCTGCTATACATATTACTTATGCATGGTACATTACACTTGTGATCTCTGATATACATATTACTTATGCATGGTACATTACAGTTGTGATCTCTGCTATACATATTACTTATGCATGGTGCATTACACTTGTGATCTCTGATACACATATTACATGTGCATGGTACATTACACTTGTGATCTCTGCTATACATATTACACATGCATGGTACATTACACTTGTGATCTCTGATATACATATTACTTATGCATGGTACATTACACTTGTGATCTCTGCTATACATATTACTTATGCATGGTACATTACACTTGTGATCTCTGATATACATATTACTTATGCATGGTACATTACACTTGTGATCTCTGCTATACATATTACTTATGCATGGTACATTATACTTGTGATCTCTGATACACATATTACACATGCATAGTACATTACCCTTGTGATCTCTGATATACATATTACTTATGCATGGTACATTACCCTTGTGATCTCTGATATACATATTACTTATGCATGGTACATTACACTTGTGATCTCTGCTGTACATATTACATATGCATGGTACATTACACTTGTGATCTCTGATATACATATTACATATGCATTGTACATTACACTTGTGATCTCTGATATACATATTACTTATGCATGGTACATTACCCTTGTGATCTCTGATATACATATTACTTATGCATGGTACATTACACTTGTGATCTCTGATACACATATTACATATGCATGGTACATTACTCTTGTGATCTCTGATACACATATTTCATATGCATGGTACATTACACTTGTGATCTCTGATACACTTATTACATATGCATGGTACATTACACTTGTGATCTCTGATATACATATTACATATGCATGGTACATTACACTTGTGATCTCTGCTGTACATATTACATATGCATGGTACATTACACTTGTGATCTCTGATATACATATTACATATGCATGGTACATTACCCTTGTGATCTCTGATATACATATTACTTATGCATGGTACATTACACTTGTGATCTCTGCTATACATATTACATATGCATGGTACATTACACTTGTTATCTCTGATACACATATTACATATGCATGGTACATTACACTTGTGATCTCTGATACACATATTACATATGCATGGTACATTACACTTGTGATCTCTGCTATACATATTACACATGCATGGTACATTACACTTGTGATCTCTGCTATACATATTACATATGCATGGTACATTACACTTGTGATCTCTGATACACATATTACATATGCATGGTACATTACACTTGTGATCTCTGATACACATATTACACATGCATGGTACATTACACTTGTGATCTCTGATATACATATTACATATGCATGGTACATTACACTTGTGATCTCTGCTATACATATTACATATGCATGGTACATTACACTTGTGATCTCTGATACACATATTACACATGCATGGTATATTACACTTGTGATCTCTGATATACATATTACTTATGCATGGTACATTACACTTGTGATCTCTGCTATACATATTACATATGCATGATACACTACACTTGTGATCTCTGATACACATATTACATATGCATGGTACATTACACTTGTGATCTCTGCTATACATATTACACATGCATGGTACATTACACTTGTGATCTCTGATATACATATTACTTATGCATGGTACATTACACTTGTGATCTCTGCTATACATATTACATATGCATGGTACATTACACTTGTGATCTCTGATATACATATTACACATGCATGGTACATTACCCTTGTGATCTCTGATACACATATTACATATGCATGGTACATTACACTTGTGATCTCTGCTATACTTATTACATATGCATGGTACATTACACTTGTGATCTCTGATACACATACTACATATGCATGGTACATTACAATTGTGATCTCTGATACACATATTACATATGCATGGTACATTACACTTGTGATCTCTGATACACATATTACTTATGCATGGTACATTACACTTGTGATCTCTGCTATACATATTACACATGCATGGTACATTATACTTGTGATCTCTGATATACATATTACTTATGCATGGTACATTACACTTGTGATCTCTGATACACATATTACTTATGCATGGTACATTACACTTGTGATCTCTGATATACATATTACTTATGCATGGTACATTACACTTGTGATCTCTGCTATACATATTACTTATGCATGGTACATTACACTTGTGATCTCTGATACACATATTACACATGCATAGTAAATTACCCTTGTGATCTCTGATATACATATTACTTATGCATGGTACATTACACTTGTGATCTCTGCTATACATATTACATATGCATGGTACATTACCCTTGTGATCTCTGATATACATATTACTTATGCATGGTACATTACACTTGTGATCTCTGATATGCATATTACTTATGCATGGTACATTACACTTGTGATCTCTGCTATACATATTACTTATGCATGGTACATTACACTTGTGATCTCTGATATACATATTACATATGCATGGTACATTACCTTTGTGATCTCTGATATACATATTACTTATGCATGGTACATTACACTTGTGATCTCTGCTATACATATTACATATGCATTGTACATTACACTTGTGATCTCTGATATACATATTACACATGCATGGTACATTACACTTGTGATCTCTGCTATACATATTACTTATGCATGGTACATTACACTTGTGATCTCTGCTGTACATATTACATATGCATGGTACATTACACTTGTGATCTCTGATACACATATTACATATGCATGGTACATTACACTTGTGATGTCTGATACACATATTAAATATGCATGGTACATTACACTTGTGATCTCTGATACACATATTACATATGCATGGTACATTACACTTGTGATCTCTGATACACTTATTACATATGCATGGTGCATTACACTTTTGACCTCTGCTATACATATTACTTATGCATGGTACATTACACTTGTGATCTCTGCTATACATATTACATATGCATGATACATTACACTTGTGATCTCTGATACACATATTACATATGCATGGTACATTACACTTGTGATCTCTGCTATACATATTACACATGCATGGTACATTACACTTGTGATCTCTGATATACATATTACTTATGCATGGTACATTACACTTGTGATCTCTGCTATACATATTACTTATGCATGGTACATTACCCTTGTGATCTCTGCTATACATATTACTTATGCATGGTACATTACACTTGTGATCTCTGATATACATATTACACATGCATGGTACATTACACTTGTGATCTCTGCTATACATATTACACATGCATGGTACATTACACTTGTGATCTCTGATATACATATTACTTATGCATGGTACATTACACTTGTGATCTCTGCTATACATATTACTTATGCATGGTACATTACACTTGTGATCTCTGATATACATATTACTTATGCATGGTACATTACACTTGTGATCTCTGCTATACATATTACTTATGCATGGTACATTACACTTGTGATCTCTGATACATATATTACACATGCATAGTACATTACCCTTGTGATCTCTGATATACATATTACTTATGCATGGTACATTACACTTGTGATCTCTGATATACATATTACTTATGCATGGTACATTACACTTGTGATCTCTGATACACATATTACATATGCATGGTACATTACACTTGTGATCTCTGATACACATATTACATATGCATGGTACATTACACTTGTGATCTCTGCTATACATATTACACATGCATGGTACATTACACTTGTGATCTCTGATATACATATTACACATGCATGGTACATTACACTTGTGATCTCTGCTGTACATATTACATATGCATGGTACATTACACTTGTGATCTCTGCTATACATATTACTTATGCATGGTACATTACACTTGTGATCTCTGCTGTACATATTACATATGCATGGTACATTACACTTGTGATCTCTGATACACATATTACATATGCATGGTACATTACACTTGTGATGTCTGATACACATATTAAATATGCATGGTACATTACACTTGTGATCTCTGATACACATATTACATATGCATGGTACATTACACTTGTGATCTCTGATACACTTATTACATATGCATGGTGCATTACACTTGTGACCTCTGCTATACATATTACTTATGCATGGTACATTACACTTGTGATCTCTGCTATACATATTACATATGCATGATACATTACACTTGTGATCTCTGATACACATATTACATATGCATGGTACATTACACTTGTGATCTCTGCTATACATATTACACATGCATGGTACATTACACTTGTGATCTCTGATATACATATTGCTTATGCATGGTACATTACACTTGTGATCTCTGCTATACATATTACTTATGCATGGTACATTACCCTTGTGATCTCTGCTATACATATTACTTATGCATGGTACATTACACTTGTGATCTCTGATATACATATTACTTATGCATGGTACATTACAGTTGTGATCTCTGCTATACATATTACTTATGCATGGTACATTACACTTGTGATCTCTGATATACATATTACTTATGCATGGTACATTACAGTTGTGATCTCTGCTATACATATTACTTATGCATGGTACATTACACTTGTGATCTCTGCTGTACATATTACATATGCATGGTACATTACACTTGTGATCTCTGATACACATATTACATATGCATGGTACATTACACTTGTGATGTCTGATACACATATTAAATATGCATGGTACATTACACTTGTGATCTCTGATACACATATTACATATGCATGGTACATTACACTTGTGATCTCTGCTATACATATTACATATGCATGGTACATTACACTTGTGATCTCTGATACACTTATTACATATGCATGGTGCATTACACTTGTGACCTCTGCTATACATATTACTTATGCATGGTACATTACACTTGTGACCTCTGCTATACATATTACTTATGCATGGTACATTACACTTGTGATCTCTGCTATACATATTACATATGCATGATACATTACACTTGTGATCTCTGATACACATATTACATATGCATGGTACATTACACTTGTGATCTCTGCTATACATATTACACATCCATGGTACATTACACTTGTGATCTCTGATATACATATTACTTATGCATGGTACATTACACTTGTGATCTCTGCTATACATATTACTTATGCATGGTACATTACCCTTGTGATCTCTGCTATACATATTACTTATGCATGGTACATTACACTTGTGATCTCTGATATACATATTACACATGCATGGTACATTACACTTGTGATCTCTGCTATACATATTACACATGCATGGTACATTACACTTGTGATCTCTGATATACATATTACTTATGCATGGTACATTACACTTGTGATCTCTGGTATACATATTACTTATGCATGGTACATTACCCTTGTGATCTCTGCTGTACATATTACTTATGCATGGTACATTACACTTGTGATCTCTGATATACATATTACTTATGCATGGTACATTACACTTGTGATCTCTGCTATACATATTACTTATGCATGGTATATTACACTTGTGATCTCTGATACACATATTACACATGCATAGTACATTACCCTTGTGATCTCTGATATACATATTACTTATGCATGGTACATTACACTTGTGATCTCTGATATACATATTACTTATGCATGGTACATTACACTTGTGATCTCTGATACACATATTACATATGCATGGTACATTACACTTGTGATCTCTGATACACATATTACATATGCATGGTACATTACACTTGTGATCTCTGCTATACATATTACACATGCATGGTACATTACACTTGTGATCTCTGATATACATATTACACATGCATGGTACATTACACTTGTGATCTCTGCTGTACATATTACATATGCATGGTACATTACACTTGTGATCTCTGCTATACATATTACTTATGCATGGTACATTACACTTGTGATCTCTGATACACATATTACACATGCATAGTACATTACCCTTGTGATCTCTGATATACATATTACTTATGCATGGTACATTACACTTGTGATCTCTGATACACATATTACATATGCATGGTACATTACACTTGTGATGTCTGATACACATATTAAATATGCATGGTACATTACACTTGTGATCTCTGATATACATATTACATATGCATGGTACATTACACTTGTGATCTCTGATATACATATTACATATGCATGGTACATTACCCTTGTGATCTCTGATATACATATTACTTATGCATGGTACATTACACTTGTGATCTCTGCTATACATATTACATATGCATGGTACATTACACTTGTTATCTCTGATACACATATTACATATGCATGGTACATTACACTTGTGATCTCTGATACACATATTACATATGCATGGTACATTACACTTGTGATCTCTGCTATACATATTACACATGCATGGTACATTACACTTGTGATCTCTGCTATACATATTACATATGCATGGTACATTACACTTGTGATCTCTGATACACATATTACATATGCATGGTACATTACACTTGTGATCTCTGATACACATATTACACATGCATGGTACATTACACTTGTGATCTCTGATATACATATTACATATGCATGGTACATTACACTTGTGATCTCTGCTATACATATTACATATGCATGGTACATTACACTTGTGATCTCTGATACACATATTACACATGCATGGTATATTACACTTGTGATCTCTGATATACATATTACTTATGCATGGTACATTACACTTGTGATCTCTGCTATACATATTACATATGCATGATACACTACACTTGTGATCTCTGATACACATATTACATATGCATGGTACATTACACTTGTGATCTCTGCTATACATATTACACATGCATGGTACATTACACTTGTGATCTCTGATATACATATTACTTATGCATGGTACATTACACTTGTGATCTCTGCTATACATATTACATATGCATGGTACATTACACTTGTGATCTCTGATATACATATTACACATGCATGGTACATTACCCTTGTGATCTCTGATACACATATTACATATGCATGGTACATTACACTTGTGATCTCTGCTATACTTATTACATATGCATGGTACATTACACTTGTGATCTCTGATACACATACTACATATGCATGGTACATTACAATTGTGATCTCTGATACACATATTACATATGCATGGTACATTACACTTGTGATCTCTGATACACATATTACTTATGCATGGTACATTACACTTGTGATCTCTGCTATACATATTACACATGCATGGTACATTATACTTGTGATCTCTGATATACATATTACTTATGCATGGTACATTACACTTGTGATCTCTGATACACATATTACTTATGCATGGTACATTACACTTGTGATCTCTGATATACATATTACTTATGCATGGTACATTACACTTGTGATCTCTGCTATACATATTACTTATGCATGGTACATTACACTTGTGATCTCTGATACACATATTACACATGCATAGTAAATTACCCTTGTGATCTCTGATATACATATTACTTATGCATGGTACATTACACTTGTGATCTCTGCTATACATATTACATATGCATGGTACATTACCCTTGTGATCTCTGATATACATATTACTTATGCATGGTACATTACACTTGTGATCTCTGATATGCATATTACTTATGCATGGTACATTACACTTGTGATCTCTGCTATACATATTACTTATGCATGGTACATTACACTTGTGATCTCTGATATACATATTACATATGCATGGTACATTACCTTTGTGATCTCTGATATACATATTACTTATGCATGGTACATTACACTTGTGATCTCTGCTATACATATTACATATGCATTGTACATTACACTTGTGATCTCTGATATACATATTACACATGCATGGTACATTACACTTGTGATCTCTGCTATACATATTACTTATGCATGGTACATTACACTTGTGATCTCTGCTGTACATATTACATATGCATGGTACATTACACTTGTGATCTCTGATACACATATTACATATGCATGGTACATTACACTTGTGATGTCTGATACACATATTAAATATGCATGGTACATTACACTTGTGATCTCTGATACACATATTACATATGCATGGTACATTACACTTGTGATCTCTGATACACTTATTACATATGCATGGTGCATTACACTTTTGACCTCTGCTATACATATTACTTATGCATGGTACATTACACTTGTGATCTCTGCTATACATATTACATATGCATGATACATTACACTTGTGATCTCTGATACACATATTACATATGCATGGTACATTACACTTGTGATCTCTGCTATACATATTACACATGCATGGTACATTACACTTGTGATCTCTGATATACATATTACTTATGCATGGTACATTACACTTGTGATCTCTGCTATACATATTACTTATGCATGGTACATTACCCTTGTGATCTCTGCTATACATATTACTTATGCATGGTACATTACACTTGTGATCTCTGATATACATATTACACATGCATGGTACATTACACTTGTGATCTCTGCTATACATATTACACATGCATGGTACATTACACTTGTGATCTCTGATATACATATTACTTATGCATGGTACATTACACTTGTGATCTCTGCTATACATATTACTTATGCATGGTACATTACACTTGTGATCTCTGATATACATATTACTTATGCATGGTACATTACACTTGTGATCTCTGCTATACATATTACTTATGCATGGTACATTACACTTGTGATCTCTGATACATATATTACACATGCATAGTACATTACCCTTGTGATCTCTGATATACATATTACTTATGCATGGTACATTACACTTGTGATCTCTGATATACATATTACTTATGCATGGTACATTACACTTGTGATCTCTGATACACATATTACATATGCATGGTACATTACACTTGTGATCTCTGATACACATATTACATATGCATGGTACATTACACTTGTGATCTCTGCTATACATATTACACATGCATGGTACATTACACTTGTGATCTCTGATATACATATTACACATGCATGGTACATTACACTTGTGATCTCTGCTGTACATATTACATATGCATGGTACATTACACTTGTGATCTCTGCTATACATATTACTTATGCATGGTACATTACACTTGTGATCTCTGCTGTACATATTACATATGCATGGTACATTACACTTGTGATCTCTGATACACATATTACATATGCATGGTACATTACACTTGTGATGTCTGATACACATATTAAATATGCATGGTACATTACACTTGTGATCTCTGATACACATATTACATATGCATGGTACATTACACTTGTGATCTCTGATACACTTATTACATATGCATGGTGCATTACACTTGTGACCTCTGCTATACATATTACTTATGCATGGTACATTACACTTGTGATCTCTGCTATACATATTACATATGCATGATACATTACACTTGTGATCTCTGATACACATATTACATATGCATGGTACATTACACTTGTGATCTCTGCTATACATATTACACATGCATGGTACATTACACTTGTGATCTCTGATATACATATTGCTTATGCATGGTACATTACACTTGTGATCTCTGCTATACATATTACTTATGCATGGTACATTACCCTTGTGATCTCTGCTATACATATTACTTATGCATGGTACATTACACTTGTGATCTCTGATATACATATTACTTATGCATGGTACATTACAGTTGTGATCTCTGCTATACATATTACTTATGCATGGTACATTACACTTGTGATCTCTGATATACATATTACTTATGCATGGTACATTACAGTTGTGATCTCTGCTATACATATTACTTATGCATGGTACATTACACTTGTGATCTCTGCTGTACATATTACATATGCATGGTACATTACACTTGTGATCTCTGATACACATATTACATATGCATGGTACATTACACTTGTGATGTCTGATACACATATTAAATATGCATGGTACATTACACTTGTGATCTCTGATACACATATTACATATGCATGGTACATTACACTTGTGATCTCTGCTATACATATTACATATGCATGGTACATTACACTTGTGATCTCTGATACACTTATTACATATGCATGGTGCATTACACTTGTGACCTCTGCTATACATATTACTTATGCATGGTACATTACACTTGTGACCTCTGCTATACATATTACTTATGCATGGTACATTACACTTGTGATCTCTGCTATACATATTACATATGCATGATACATTACACTTGTGATCTCTGATACACATATTACATATGCATGGTACATTACACTTGTGATCTCTGCTATACATATTACACATCCATGGTACATTACACTTGTGATCTCTGATATACATATTACTTATGCATGGTACATTACACTTGTGATCTCTGCTATACATATTACTTATGCATGGTACATTACCCTTGTGATCTCTGCTATACATATTACTTATGCATGGTACATTACACTTGTGATCTCTGATATACATATTACACATGCATGGTACATTACACTTGTGATCTCTGCTATACATATTACACATGCATGGTACATTACACTTGTGATCTCTGATATACATATTACTTATGCATGGTACATTACACTTGTGATCTCTGGTATACATATTACTTATGCATGGTACATTACCCTTGTGATCTCTGCTGTACATATTACTTATGCATGGTACATTACACTTGTGATCTCTGATATACATATTACTTATGCATGGTACATTACACTTGTGATCTCTGCTATACATATTACTTATGCATGGTATATTACACTTGTGATCTCTGATACACATATTACACATGCATAGTACATTACCCTTGTGATCTCTGATATACATATTACTTATGCATGGTACATTACACTTGTGATCTCTGATATACATATTACTTATGCATGGTACATTACACTTGTGATCTCTGATACACATATTACATATGCATGGTACATTACACTTGTGATCTCTGATACACATATTACATATGCATGGTACATTACACTTGTGATCTCTGCTATACATATTACACATGCATGGTACATTACACTTGTGATCTCTGATATACATATTACACATGCATGGTACATTACACTTGTGATCTCTGCTGTACATATTACATATGCATGGTACATTACACTTGTGATCTCTGCTATACATATTACTTATGCATGGTACATTACACTTGTGATCTCTGATACACATATTACACATGCATAGTACATTACCCTTGTGATCTCTGATATACATATTACTTATGCATGGTACATTACACTTGTGATCTCTGATACACATATTACATATGCATGGTACATTACACTTGTGATGTCTGATACACATATTAAATATGCATGGTACATTACACTTGTGATCTCTGATATACATATTACATATGCATGGTACATTACACTTGTGATCTCTGATACACTTATTACATATGCATGGTGCATTACACTTGTGACCTCTGCTATACATATTACTTATGCATGGTACATTACACTTGTGATCTCTGCTATACATATTACATATGCATGATACATTACACTTGTGATCTCTGATACACATATTACATATGCATGGTACATTACACTTGTGATCTCTGCTATACATATTACACATGCATGGTACATTACACTTGTGATCTCTGCTATACATATTACTTATGCATGGTACATTACCCTTGTGATCTCTGCTATACATGTTACTTATGCATGGTACATTACACTTGTGATCTCTGATATACATATTACTTATGCATGGTACATTACAGTTGTGATCTCTGCTATACATATTACTTATGCATGGTGCATTACACTTGTGATCTCTGATACACATATTACATATGCATGGTACATTACACTTGTGATCTCTGCTATACATATTACACATGCATGGTACATTACAGTTGTGATCTCTGATATACATATTACTTATGCATGGTACATTACACTTGTGATCTCTGCTATACATATTACTTATGCATGGTACATTACACTTGTGATCTCTGATATATATATTACTTATGCATGGTACATTACACTTGTGATCTCTGCTATACATATTACTTATGCATGGTACATTACACTTGTGATCTCTGATATATATATTACTTATGCATGGTACATTACACTTGTGATCTCTGCTATACATATTACTTATGCATGGTACATTACACTTGTGATCTCTGATACACATATTACACATGCATAGTACATTACCCTTGTGATCTCTGATATACATATTACTTATGCATGGTACATTACACTTGTGATCTCTGCTGTACATATTACATATGCATGGTACATTACACTTGTGATCTCTGATATACATATTACATATGCATGGTACATTACACTTGTGATCTCTGATATACATATTACACATGCATAGTACATTACCCTTGTGATCTCTGATATACATATTACTTATGCATGGTACATTACCCTTGTGATCTCTGATATACATATTACTTATGCATGGTATATTACACTTGTGATCTCTGCTGTACATATTACATATGCATGGTACATTACACTTGTGATCTCTGATATACATATTACATATGCATGGTACATTACACTTGTGATCTCTGATATACATATTACTTATGCATGGTACATTACCCTTGTGATCTCTGATATACATATTACTTATGCATGGTACATTACCCTTGTGGTCTCTGATATACATATTACTTATGCATGGTACATTACCCTTGTGATCTCTGATATACATATTACTTATGCATGGTACATTACACTTGTGATCTCTGATATACATATTACTTATGCATGGTACATTACTCTTGTGATCTCTGATACACATATTTCACATGCATGGTACATTACACTTGTGATCTCTGATACACTTATTACATATGCATGGTACAATTACAATTGTGATCTCTGATATACATATTACATATGCATGGTACATTACACTTGTGATCTCTGCTGTACATATTACATATGCATGGTACATTACCCTTGTGATCTCTGATATACATATTACTTATGCATGGTACATTACACTTGTGATCTCTGATACACATATTACATATGCATGGTACATTACTCTTGTGATCTCTGATACACATATTTCACATGCATGGTACATTACACTTGTGATCTCTGCTATACATATTACATATGCATGGTACATTACCCTTGTGATCTCTGATATACATATTACTTATGCATGGTACATTACACTACTGATCTCTTATACACATAATGTAGCTGCATGGCACGTTACACTGGAGATATCTGAGACACATAATACAGCTGCATGACACATTGCACTGGAGTGCTATGACACACATAATTCAGCTGTATGGCACATTACACTGGCGAGCTGTCATACATATATTATATCTGCATGGCCCATTACAAGCAGAGCTCTGATATGTAATACAGCTGCATGGCACATTACACTGGAGAGCTCCGAGAGAAATATACACTAAAGCTTCATGGCACATTACAACGAAGAGTTGTGTTACACATATGAAGAAAAAATTCCAAATGTCGGAAAAATTGATAAAATCTTCAAAATGTATTTCAAAACATGAGGTTAAAAATTCATGATGGTAGATGAGATAATGTTCAGATGTGTTTCAGGGACAAAATGCCCTTGATCACTGAAGAGTTCTGATACCCATACTGTAGCTGCATGGCACATTACACTGGAAAGTTCTGATACACATACTTATAGCTCCCAACCGTCCTGGATTTGGCAGGACTGTCCCATCACGGCACAGCTGTTCTCCTGACTTCTAGACTCACCACCTCTCCGATACGTCTTCATTAGTGTTGAGCGAGTATGTTCTGTTCCAAGTATCCTCGGGCCGAGCTTCGAGTATTTGCAGCTGCTCGGTGATATGGTTGAATTGCTCCCATGTGCATGATTTGCAAATGTTTGACAGCTTTATTACATGTGAGGAATGTGTAAGAAATAGACATTCCTCACATGTATTAAAACTGTCAAACAGTCGCAAATCATGCACATGGGAGCGATTCAACCATATCACCGAGCAGCTGTAACTACTCGGAGCTCGGCCCGAGCATACTCTGCGAAAGGGTTAACAGAACATACTCATCGCGCCGTTGCTCCTTCTCGGGGGGTTAAGGGGCCTGATCATCTCTTCTCAGTGCATAAATTAAATTATATCTTCACCTTTTCCCCCTCCTGTTATCAGGTCTCTCCCTGGACTCAAACTCATATCACAGTGTGCCTCTCAGTATCCACAGGCTGTTGGTCTACCCCTGAGATACAGCCCATAGTGATCTGAATATGAGAATTTGGTAATCTTGACCTCTGTATTGAAGGCAATGAATTCAGAAGCAGATTATACATCTCCATAGAAATACATTGTGTATATAACAATGTATTTTTATGGTGCCTGTATACTGAGGTGAAGAAAAATATTTTTTTGTTCTTATAAAAGTAATAAGCAATTACAAAATGTAATTTTTGTCATTGTGTCGCCCTGTCTTGAACCCACAACCTTAAAACATTACAAATAGGAGCTTTATCTTGCTGAGCCACAAGCTCTAGTGATGTCACTAGGAGAATTTTGTGTACTTGATTTGTACTGCAGGATCACAAGCAGATAATACTGATAGAAATACACTGCTGTGTACAATGTATGTATTTTTATTCTAGAGAAAGAATAAGAGATTTTATCATCTTATAAAATTGCTAAAAAATAATAATGAAAAACACTTGAAAAAAATGTCATTTTTAATACGTTTTTTTCTAAATAATGAACATCACAAATCAGCACATAACACCGACATATTTGATATCCCTGTAATCATAATGACCTGCACAACAGAGCGATCAGATTATTTACGGGGATAGGTAAATGACTTGAAAAAATGCCGTGATTGATATTTTTCTCTATTAAACCCATAAAAAATGTAATAAAACTGTAATGCTGAGGCCGTGTTCACATGCAGTAAGGCTGTGTGCCCACGTAGCATTTTTCAAGCGTATATGCTGCGGAATTTCCGCAGCGTAAACGCTTGAAAAACGCATGTATATCCGCACCCCATGGTCCCCAATGGGATTCCGCAAGTTCTATGCACATGCTGCGGATTTTTCCGCAGCGTTTATGCCGCGTTCAAAAATCCGCAGCATGTCATTTAATTTTGCGTTTCCGCAAGCGGAATTGCCTTTGTCCAATGCATAAAAAACGCAAGGCAATTCCGCATGTGGAAAACGCGTGATAAACGCGCGAAAAATGCGCGATAAACGCGTGCGGAATTCCGCATGCGTTTTTCCGGGAGAGGACTTGCATTTATGCAGCAGAAATCTTCTGCTTCATAAATGCAACGTGGGCACATAGCCTAACAATCTTCTCTGAATATTGTGTGTTTGCTGCGTTTCTTTTATGCGTTTTCCCGCTTATTTGATGTGATTTTGGGGCACATATGAAGCAAAGTTTTTAACACTTTTTTAATAGTGCAGAAAAGCTTTGATTCTGCACTTGCGATGCAATGGCGTTTTTTTTCTTCATGCATTTTTTTCAGAAGAAGCCTATAGAGAGAGAATGCACACAAACCGCAGAGTTCAGCAGCATCTTCAGACCACAGAGGACATAGATTTTATGGAATCACATCCACTTTGCTTGGACATTTAGACTGTGTTCACATGTAGCATATATGCTGCGTATTTTCTGCTGCTTTTTTTGCACAAAACTTCTGCTGTGTTTAACTGTCCAAGCAAAGTGGATGCGATTTCATGAAAACTGTGCCCGCTATTAGATAATATATATATATATCTATAACCGGAGATATGTACCTCTGTCTGAAGCCTTTATAGACTGCGTAAGCGCGACACGCCTGCGCAGTCTGGCTCCAGACAGAATAACGCATGGAGCTGTTACAGGTAAGAGGAGTGTGTATGGCGCCGGAGATCGCGGTATGCGTAGACACTGAACGCATACCGCGATCTCCGGCACACCATACTTACATACTTACCTGACCGGGAGGAGCGTTGCTGCGGCGCCTCTCTTCTCGCTGGAGACCAGGGCAGGAGTGAGGTGTCAGAATCGGCGCATGTGCACAGCGTTATCCGGCGCCATTTTATTAAAGACACATTTGCAGTGTGTCTTCAGCAAAATGGCGCCGGACAACGCAGTATGGGCACGCGTGTACTCCAGCGCCGCACTCCTCCCACGGCCTCCGGCAGAACGGGACGCAGCTCTGGAGCACAGGGAAGAAAGGTGAGTATAAGTGTTTATTTTTTTGTATATGTGCAGAGTGATAGGGATGAGGGGTGCCATACATACCAGGATTGGGGGGTAAGGGGACCATGCATACTAGGATTGGGGGGGTGAGGGGTGCCATACATACCAGGATTGGGGGGTGAGGGGAACATGCATACCAGGATTGGGGGGTGAGGGGTGCCATAAATACCAGGATTAGGGGATGAGGGGGTACCACGCATACCAGGATTTGGGGGTGAGGGGAACATGCATACCAGGATTGGGGGGGTGAGGGGTGCCATGCATACCAGCATTGGGGATAAGGGGTACCATACATACCAGGATTGGGGGGTGAGGGGTGCCATGCATACCAGGATTGGGGGGTGAGGGGTGCCATGCATACCAGCATTGGGGATGAGGGGTACCATACATACCAGGATTGGGGGGTGAGGGGTACAATACATACCAAGATAGTGATGAGGGGGTACCATGCATACCAGGGTTGGGGATGAGGGGACCATGCATACCAGGATTAGGGAATGAGGGGACCATGTATACCAGGATTGGGGGGTGAGGGGTGCCATGCATACCAGGATAGGGATTGGGTGCCATGCATACCTGGATTGGGAATGAGGAGGCCATACATACCAGGATTGGGGGATGAGGGGTGCCATACATACCAGAATTGGGATGAGGGGTGCCATGTATACCAGGATGAGGGGTACCATACATACCAGAATAGGGATGCGGGGTACCATGCATACCAGGATGAGGGATGGGGTGCCATGCATACCAGGATGAGGGGTACCATGCATGCCAGAATAGGGATGAGGGGTACCATGCATACCAGGATAGGAATGCGGGGTACCATACATACCAGGATGAGGGATGGGGTGCCATGCATACCAGGATTGAGGGATGAGGAGGCCATACATACCAGAATAGGGATGCGGGGTACCATTGATACCAGGATGCGGGGTACCATACATACCAGGATGAGGGATGGGGTGCTATGCATACCAGGATTGGGGATGAGGAAGCCATGCATACCAGAATGAGGGACTGGGTGCCATGCATACCAGGATTGGGGGAGGAGGAAGCCGTGCATACGAGGATAAGGGATTGGGTACCATACATACCAGGATTGGGGGATGAGGGGTGCCATACATCCCAGGATTGTGATGAGGAGTGCCATGTATACCAAATTTGGGATGAGGGGGCCATGAATACCAGGATGAGAGATGGGGTGCCATGCATACCAGGATGAGAGATGGGGTGCCATGCATACCAGGACTGGGGGGTGAGGGGTGCCATGCATACCAGGATTTGGGATGAGGGATGCCATGCATACCAGGATTGGGGATGAGGGGTGCCATACATACCAGGGTTGGGGGGGTGAGGGGTGCCATGCATACCAGGATTTGGAAAGAGGGGTGCCATGCATACCAGGATTGGGGATGAGGGGTGCCATGCATACCAGGATTGGGGATGAGTGGTGCCATGCATACCAGGATTTGGGATGAGGGGTGCCATGCATACCAGGATTGGGGATGAGGGGTGCCATGCATAAAAGGATAGGGATGAGGGGTACCATGCATACCAGGATAGGGATGTGGGGGGGCCATGCATACCAGGATTCAGAATAGGGGCCGTGCATACCAGGATAGGGATGAGGGGTACTATGTATACCAGGCTAGGGTTGAGGGGTACCATGCATACCAGGATGAGAGATGGGGTACCATGCATACCAGGATAGGGATGAGAGGTACCATGCATACTAGGATGAGGGGTACCATACATATCAGGATAGGGATGAGGCACGGGGTACCATGCATACCAGGATAAGGCTGAGGGGGCACAATGCATACCAGGATTGGTATGAGGGGCCGTGCATACCAGGATAGGGATGAGGGGTACTATGTATACCAGGCTAGGGTTGAGGGGTACCATGCATACCAGGATGAGAGATGGGGTGCCATGCATACCAGGATAGGGATGAGAGGTACCATGCATACTAGGATGAGGAGTACCATACATACCAGGATAGGGATGAGGCATGGGGTACCATGCATACCAGGATAAGGCTGAGGGGGTACAATGCATACCAGGATTGGGGATGAGGGGTGCCATGCATACCACGATTTGGGGTGAGGGGTGCCATGCATACCAGGATTGGGGGTGAGGGATGCCATGCATACCAGGATTGGAGGTGAGGGGTGCCATGCATACCAGGATTGGAGGTGAGGGGTGCCATGCATACAAGGATTGGATGAGAGGGGTGCCATGCATACCAGGATTGGGGGTGAGGTGTGCCATGCATACCAGGATTGGGGGTGAAGGGTGCCATGCATACCAGGATGAGGGTGAGGGGTGCCATGCATACCAGGATAGGTATGAGGGGTGCCATGCATATCAGTATAGGGTTGAGTGGTGCCAAGCATACCAGGATTGGGGGTGAAGGGTGCCATGCATACCAGGATGGGGGTGAGGGGTGCCATGCATACCAGGATAGGATGAGGGCAGCACATAACAGGATGGGGGAACAGGATTGGGGAGCACAAATACCAGGATGGGGGCAGCACAAATACCAGGATGGCGGCAGCACAAATACCAGGATGGGGGCAGCACAAATATCAGGATGGGGCAGCACAAATACCAGGTTGGGAGACCATATACCAATAAAAATTCTCGCCACCTGGGCATAGAATGGGTTCAATAGCCAGTATGTATGTATATATATATATATATATATATATATATATATATATATATATATACAGTACAGACCAAAAGTTTGGACACACCTCATTTAAAGATTTTTCTGTATTTTCATGACTATGAAAATTGTACATTCACACTGAAGGCATCAAAACTATGAATTAACACATGTGGAATTATATACTTAACAAAAAAGTGTGAAACAACAGAAAATATGTCTTATATTCTAGGTTCTTCAAAGTAGCCACCTTTTGCTTTGATGACTGCTTTGCACACTCTTGACATTCTCTTGATGAGCTTCAAGAGGTAGTCACCGGAAATGGTCTTCCAACAATCTTGAAGGAGTTCCCAGAGATGCTTAGCACTTGTTGGCCCTTTTGCCTTCACTCTGCGGTCCAGCTCACCCCAAACCATCTCGATTGGGTTCAGGTCTGGTGACTGTGGAGGCTAGGTCATCTGGCGTAGCACCCCATCACTTTTCCTCTTGGTCAAATAGCCCTTACACAGCCTGGAGGTGTGTTTGGGGTCATTGTCCTGTTGAAAAATAAATGATGGTCCAACTAAACGCAAACCGGATGGAATAGCATGCCGCTGCAAGATGCTGTGGTAGCCATGATGGTTCAGTATGACTTCAATTTTGAATAAAGCCCCAACAGTGTCACCAGCAAAGCACCCCCACACCATCACACCTCCTCCTCCATGCTTCACGGTGGGAACCAGGCATGTAGAGTCCATCCGTTCACCTTTTCTGCGTCGCACAAAGACACGGTGGTTGCAACCAAAGATCTCAAATTTGGACTCATCAGACCAAAGCACAGATTTCCACTGGTCTAATGTCCATTCCTTGTGTTCTTTAGCCCAAGTTTCTTCTGCTTGTTGCCTGTCCTTAGCAGTGGTTTCCTAGCAGCTATTTTACCATGAAGGCCTGCTGCACAAAGTCTCCTCTTAACAGTTGTTGAAGAGATGTGTCTGCTGCTGGAACTCTGTGTGGCATTGACCTGGTCTCTAATCTGAGCTGCTGTTAATGTGCGACTTCTGAGTCTGGTGACTCGGATAAACTTATCCTCAGAAGCAGAGGTGACTCTTGGTCTTCCTTTCCTGGGGCGGTCCTCATGTGAGCCAGTTTCTTTGCAGCGCTTGATGGTTCTTGCAACTGCACTTGGGGACACTTTCAAAGTTTTCCCAATTTTTCGCACTGACTGACCATCATTTCTTAAAGTAATGATGGCCACTCGTTTTTCTTTACTTAGCAGCTTTTTTCTTGCCTTAATAGAAATTCTAACAGTCTATTCAGTAGGACTATCAGCTGTGTATCCACCTGACTTCTGCACAACACAACTGATGGTCCCAACCCCATTTATAAGGCAAGAAATCCCACTTATTAAACCTGACAGGGCACACCTGTGAAGTGAAAACCATTTCCGGTGACTACCTCTTGAAGCTCATCAAGAGAATGCCAAGAGTGTGTAAAGCAGTCATCAAAGCAAAAGGTGGCTACTTTGAAGAACCTAGAATATAAGACATATTTTCAGTTGTTTCACACTTTTTTGTTAAGTATATAATTCCACATGTGTTAATTCATAGTTTTGATGTCTTCAGTGTGAATGTAAAATTTTCATAGTCATGAAAATACAGAAAAATCTTTAAATGAGAAGGTGTGTCCAAACTTTTGGCCTGTACTGTATATATATAAGATATCTTATATGTGGATTGTAACCACTTTCCCGTGCCTATCCGGTACATACCAATCTTTTTCATTTTCCTTGTATCCCTTTAATTTTTCTTTTTCCTTTTTTCTCATGCTCCTTAATAAAACATATTTTTCCTTCTTCTCATCCGTAACCCTTTCTAACCTTTATTTTGCCTATATCTTTCATCCCATTAAATTTAGTTTTTTTGCTTTTATTGTGTTCTTGTTTGCTTTTATATTACCGTTTATTTATAATATATTCCCCCCTTTTCTTTATAACATTTATGTGAAAAAGCTTTAATAAAAACTACTTTAACAAAAAAGGCACCCGCTGTGCGCCCAAGAACGCTGCTGATCTATGCGTTTTTGTTGCTTTTTTTTCTCTCTTGTCTTCTATGTGGAGTCTAAAAAAAACGCATGTAAAAAACTGCAGATACTTTATTAAGTGCAGAATCAAAGCTTTTCTGCACTACAACAAAAGCACGCTAAAAGCGTGGCTTAACATCTGCACCAAAGATGCATCAAATAAGGGAGAGGAGATTTTTATTGTGCAGTTTGGTGCGGGTGCTGCAGAAAACAAAAAACACAGTATTTCTGCAACATGTAAACACTGCCTTACAGACACAAAAAAGCGGCCTTACAGACGCTGTAAGGTAAGAGATTCACGGCCTCTTATCCAGTCACCGGAGTCCCATGAATGCATCTGCTCATCTCTAGTCCCAACTGTCCTGGATACAGCGGAAAGTCCCGGATTTGGGTCTACACCCTGCAGTTTCGAGCATCTGCTGAATGTCCCTCACTGCCAGCGCCCTCCTGATAGCTCCTCCTGGCAGGGGAGAAAAAAATGGTAAATGGATTGGAGTGTGGCCAGGGGCGTGACCAAAATTTGCCACGACGCGCTATGTGCACCCATAATCTGTCCCTCTTTCTGTTATTCAAAAGTTGGGAGGTATGCACATACTGCATCTGCATGGCACATTACACTGGAGAGTTCTGGTACATATGCTGCAGATGCATGGCACATTACACTGGAGAGCTCTGATACATATACTGTAGCTGCATGGCACATTACACTGGAGAGTTCTGATCATACTGCAGCTGCATGGCACATTACACTGGAGAGTTCTGATACATATGCTGCAGCTGCATGGCACATTACACTGCAGAGCTCTGATACATATACTGCAGCTGCATGGCACATTACACTGGAGAGCTCTGATACATATACTGCAGCTGCATGGCACATTACACTTGAGAGCTCTGATACATATACTGCAGCTGCATGGCACATTACAATGGAGAGCTCTGATACATATACTGCATCTGCATGGCACATTACACCGGAGAGTTCTGATACATATACTGCAGATGCATGGCACATTACACTGCAGAGCTCTGATACATATGCTGCAGATGCATGGCACATTAAACTGCAGAGCTCTGATACATATACTGCAGCTGCATGGCACATTACACTGGAGAGTTCTGATCATACTGCAGCTGCATGGCACATTACACTGCAGAGCTCTGATACATATACTGCAGCTGCATGGCACATTACACTGGAGAGCTCTGATACATATACTGCAGCTGCATGGCACATTACACTGGAGAGCTCTCATACATATACTGCAGCTGCATGGCATATTACACTGGAGAGTTCTGATACATATACTGCAGCTGCATGGCACATTACACTGGAGAGTTCTGATACATATACTGCAGCTGCATGGCACATTATACTGGAGAGCTCTGATAGATATACTGCAGCTGCACGGCACATTACACTGGAGAGCTCTGATACATATACTGTAGCTGCATGGCACATTACACTGGAGAGCTCTGATACATATACTGCAGCTGCATGGCACATTACACTGGAGAGCTCTGATACATATACTGCAGCTGCATGGCACATTACACTGGAGAGCTCTGATACATATACTGCAGCTGCATGGCACATTACACTGGAGAGCTCTGATACATATACTGCAGCTGCATGGAACATTACACTGGAGAGCTCTGCTACATATACTGCAGCTGCATGGCACATTACACTTGAGAGCTCTGATACATATACTGCAGCTGCATGGCACATTACAATGGAGAGCTCTGATACATATACTGCAGCTGCATGGCACATTACAATGGAGAGCTCTGATACATATACTGCAGCTGCATGGCACATTACACTGGAGAGCTCTGATATATATACTGCAGCTGCATGGCACATTACACTGGAGAGCTCTGATATATACTGCAGCTGCATGGCACATTACACTATTACACTGGAGAGCTCTGATACATATACTGCAGCTGCATGGCACATTACACTGGAGAGCTCTGATATATACAGCAGCTGCATGGCACATTACACCAGAGAGTTCTGACACATATACTGCAGCTGCATGGCACATTACACTGGAGAGCTCTGATATATACTGCAGCTGCATGGCACATTACACTGGAGAGCTCTGATATATACTGCAGCTGCATGGAACATTACACTGGAGAGCTCTCATACATATACTGCAGCTGCATGGCATATTACACTGGAGAGCTCTGATACATATACTGCAGCTGCATGGCACATTACACTGGAGAGCTCTGATACATATACTGCAGCTGCATGGCACATTACACTGGAGAGTTCTGATCATACTGCAGCTGCATGGCACATTACACTGGAGAGCTCTGATACATATATGGTAGCAGCATGGCATATTACACTGGAGAGTTCTGATCATACTGCAGCTGCATGGCACATTACACTTGAGAGCTCTGATACATATACTGCAGCTGCATGGCACATTACACTGGAGAGCTCTGATACATATACTGCAGCTGCATGGCACATTACACTGGAGAGTTCTGATCATACTGCAGCTGCATGGCACATTACACTGGAGAGCTCTGATACATATACTGTAGCAGCATGGCATATTACACTGGAGAGTTCTGATCATACTGCAGCTGCATGGCACATTACACTGGAGAGCTTTGATACATATGCTGCAGCTGCATGGCACATTACACTGGAGAGTTCTGATCATACTGCAGCTGCATGGCACATTACACTGGAGAGTTCTGATACATATGCTGCAGCTGCATGGCACATTACACTGGAGAGTTCTGATACATATACTGCAGCTGCATGGCACATTACACTGGAGAGCTCTGATACATATGCTGCAGCTGCATGGCACATTACACTGGAGAGCTCTGATATATATACTGCAGCTGAATGGCACATTACACAGGAGAGTTCTGATCATACTGCAACTGCATGGCACATTACAATGGAGAGCTTTGATACATATGCTGCAGATGCATGGCACATTACACTGGAGAGCTCTGATACATATACTGCAGCTGCATGGCACATTACACTGGAGAGCTCTGATACATATACTGCAGCTGCATGGCACATTACACTGGAGAGCTCTGATACATATACTGCAGCTGCATGGCGCATTACATTGGAGAGCTCTGATCATACTGTAGCTGCATGGCACATTACACTGGAGAGCTTTGATACATACACTGCAGCTGCATGGCACATTACACTGGAGAGCTCTGATCATACTGTAGCTGCATGGCACATTACACTGGAGACCTCTGATACATATACTGCAGATGCATGGCACATTACACTGGAGAGCTCTGATACATATGCTGCAGCTGCATGGCACATAACACTGGAGAGCTCTGATACATATGCTGCAGCTGCATGGCACATTACACTTGAGAGCTGTAAAACATATGCTGCCGCTGCATGGCACATTACACTGGAGAGCTCTGATACATATGCTGCAGCTGCATGGCACATTACACTGGAGAGTTCTGATCATACTGCAGCTGCATGGCACATTACACTGGAGAGCTCTGATACATATATTGCAGCTGCATGGCACATTAAACTGGAAAGCTCTGATACATATACTGCAGCTGCATGGCACATTACACTGGAGAGCTCTGATACATATACTGCAGCTGCATGGCACATTACACTGGAGAGCTCTGATACATATACTTCAGCTGCATGGCACATTACACTGGAGAGTTCTGATCATACTGCAGCTGCATGGCACATTACACTGGAGAGCTCTGATACATATACTGCAGTTGCATGGCACATTACCCTGTAGAGCTCTGATACATATACTGCAGCTGCATGGCACATTACCCTGTAGAGCTCTGATACATATACTGCAGCTGCATGGTACATTACGTGTACAGCTCTGATGCATATACTGCAGCTGCATGGCACATTACACTTGAGAGCTCTGATACATATACTGCAGTGGCTGGGCGCATTACACCGGAGAGTTCTGATCTTACTGTAGCTGCATGGCACATTACACTGGAGAGTTCTGATCATACTGTAGCTGCATGGCACATTACACTGGTGAGCTCTGGTACATATGCTGCAGCTGCATGGCACATTACTCTGGAGAGCTCTGATACATATACTGTAGCTGCATGGCACATTACACTGGAGAGCTCTAATACATAGACTGCAGCTGCATGGCACATTACACTGGAGAGCTCTGATACATATACTGCAGCTGCATGGCACATTTCACTGGAGAGTTCTGATACATATATTGCACCTGCATGGCACATTACACTGGAGAGCTCTGATACATATACTGCAGCTGCATGGCACATTACACTGGAGAGTTCTGATCATATTGCAGCTGCATGGCACATTACACTGGAGAGCTCTGATACATATACTGCAGCTGCATGGCACATTACACTGGAGAGCTCTGATACCTATACTGCAGCTGCATGGCACATTACACTGGAGAGTTCTGATCATACTGCAGCTGCATGGCACATTACACTGGAGTGCTCTGATACATATACTGTAGCAGCATGGCATATTACAGTGGAGAGTTCTGATCATACTGCAGCTGCATGGCACATTACACTGGAGAGCTTTGATACATATGCTGCAGCTGCATGGCACATTACACTGGAGAGTTCTGATCATACTGCAGCTGCATGGCACATTACACTGGAGAGTTCTGATACATATGCTGCAGCTGCATGGCACATTACACTGGAGAGTTCTGATACATATACTGCAGCTGCATGGCACATTACACTGGAGACTTCTGATCATACTGTAGCTGCATGGCACATTACACTGGAGAGCTTTGATACATATGCTGCAGATGCATGGCACATTACACTGGAGAGCTCTGATACCTATGCTGCAGCTGCATGGCACATTACACTGGAGAGCTCTGATACATATACTTCAGCTGCATGGCACATTACACTGGAGAGTTCTGATCATACTGCAGCTGCATGGCACATTACACTGGAGAGCTCTCATACATATACTGCAGTTGCATGGCACATTACCCTGTAGAGCTCTGATACATATACTGCAGCTGCATGGCACATTACCCTGTAGAGCTCTGATACATATACTGCAGCTGCATGGCACATTACCTGTAGAGCTCTGATGCATATACTGCAGCTGCATGGCACATTACACTTGAGAGCTCTGATACATATACTGCAGTGGCTGGGCGCATTACACCGGAGAGTTCTGATCTTACTGTAGCTGCATGGCACATTACACTGGAGAGTTCTGATCATACTGTAGCTGCATGGCACATTACACTGGTGAGCTCTGGTACATATGCTGCAGCTGCATGGCACATTACTCTGGAGAGCTCTGATACATATGCTTCAGCTGCATGGCACATTACACTGGAGAGCTCTGATACATATACTGTAGCTGCATGGCACATTACACTGGAGAGCTCTAATACATATACTGCAGCTGCATGGCACATTACACTTGAGAGCTCTGATACATATACTGCAGTGGCTGGGCGCATTACACCGGAGAGTTCTGATCTTACTGTAGCTGCATGGCACATTACACTGGAGAGTTCTGATCATACTGTAGCTGCATGGCACATTACACTGGTGAGCTCTGGTACATATGCTGCAGCTGCATGGCACATTACTCTGGAGAGCTCTGATACATATGCTTCAGCTGCATGGCACATTACACTGGAGAGCTCTGATACATATACTGCAGCTGCATGGCACATTACTCTGGAGAGCTCTGATACATATGCTTCAGCTGCATGGCACATTACACTGGAGAGCTCTAATACATATACTGCAGCTGCATGGCACATTACACTGGAGAGCTCTGATACATATACTGCAGCTGCATGGCACATTACACTGGAGAGTTCTGATACATATATTGCAGCTGCATGGCACATTATACTGGAGAGCTCTGATACATATACTGCAGCTGCATGGCACATTACACTGGAGAGTTCTGATCATATTGCAGCTGCATGGCACATTACACTGGAGAGCTCTGATAAATATACTGCAGCTGCATGGCACATTACACTGGAGAGCTCTGATCCCTATACTGCAGCTGCATGGCACATTACACTGGAGAGTTCTGATCATACTGCAGCTGCATGGCACATTACACTGGAGTGCTCTGATACATATACTGTAGCAGCATGGCATATTACAGTGGAGAGTTCTGATCATACTGCAGCTGCATGGCACATTACACTGGAGAGCTTTGATACATATGCTGCAGCTGCATGGCACATTACACTGGAGAGTTCTGATCATACTGCAGCTGCATGGCACATTACACTGGAGAGTTCTGATACATATGCTGCAGCTGCATGGCACATTACACTGGAGAGTTCTGATACATATACTGCAGCTGCATGGCACATTACACTGGAGACTTCTGATCATACTGTAGCTGCATGGTACATTACACTGGAGAGCTTTGATACATATGCTGCAGATGCATGGCACATTACACTGGAGAGCTCTGATACCTATGCTGCAGCTGCATGGCACATTACACTGGAGAGCTCTGATACATATACTTCAGCTGCATGGCACATTACACTGGAGAGTTCTGATCATACTGCAGCTGCATGACACATTACACTGGAGAGCTCTCATACATATACTGCAGTTGCATGGCACATTACCCTGTAGAGCTCTGATACATATACTGCAGCTGCATGGCACATTACCCTGTAGAGCTCTGATACATATACTGCAGCTGCATGGCACATTACCTGTAGAGCTCTGATGCATATACTGCAGCTGCATGGCACATTACACTTGAGAGCTCTGATACATATACTGCAGTGGCTGGGCGCATTACACCGGAGAGTTCTGATCTTACTGTAGCTGCATGGCACATTACACTGGAGAGTTCTGATCATACTGTAGCTGCATGGCACATTACACTGGTGAGCTCTGGTACATATGCTGCAGCTGCATGGCACATTACTCTGGAGAGCTCTGATACATATGCTTCAGCTGCATGGCACATTACACTGGAGAGCTCTGATACATATACTGTAGCTGCATGGCACATTACACTGGAGAGCTCTAATACATATACTGCAGCTGCATGGCACATTACACTTGAGAGCTCTGATACATATACTGCAGTGGCTGGGCGCATTACACCGGAGAGTTCTGATCTTACTGTAGCTGCATGGCACATTACACTGGAGAGTTCTGATCATACTGTAGCTGCATGGCACATTACACTGGTGAGCTCTGGTACATATGCTGCAGCTGCATGGCAGATTACACTTGAGAGCTCTGATACATATACTGCAGTGGCTGGGCGCATTACACCGGAGAGTTCTGATCTTACTGTAGCTGCATGGCACATTACACTGGAGAGTTCTGATCATACTGTAGCTGCATGGCACATTACTCTGGAGAGCTCTGATACATATGCTTCAGCTGCATGGCACATTACACTGGAGAGCTCTGATACATATACTGTAGCTGCATGGCACATTACACTGGAGAGCTCTAATACATATACTGCAGCTGCATGGCACATTACACTGGAGAGCTCTGATACATATACTGCAGCTGCATGGCACATTACACTGGAGAGTTCTGATACATATATTGCAGCTGCATGGCACATTACACTGGAGAGCTCTGATACATATACTGCAGCTGCATGGCACATTACACTGGAGAGTTCTGATCATATTGCAGCTGCATGGCACATTACACTGGAGAGCTCTGATACATATACTGCAGCTGCATGGCACATTACACTGGAGAGCTCTGATACCTATACTGCAGCTGCATGGCACATTACACTGGAGAGTTCTGATCATACTGCAGCTGCATAGCACATTACACTGGAGTGCTCTGATACATATACTGCAGCTGCATGGCACATTACACTGGAGAGCTCTGATACATATACTGCAGCTGCATGGCACATTACACTGGAGAGCTCTGATACCTATACTGCAGCTGCATGGCATATTACAGTGGAGAGTTCTGATCATACTGCAGCTGCATGGCACATTACACTGGAGAGCTTTGATACATATGCTGAGCTGCATGGCACATTACACTGGAGAGTTCTGATCATACTGCAGCTGCATGGCACATTACACTGGAGAGTTCTGATACATATGCTGCAGCTGCATGGCACATTACACTGGAGAGTTCTGATACATATACTGCAGCTGCATGGCACATTACACTGGAGACTTCTGATCATACTGTAGCTGCATGGCACATTACACTGGAGAGCTTTGATACATATGCTGCAGATGCATGGCACATTACACTGGAGAGCTCTGATACCTATGCTGCAGCTGCATGGCTCATTACACTGGAGAGCTCTGATACATATACTTCAGCTGCATGGCACATTACACTGGAGAGTTCTGATCATACTGCAGCTGCATGGCACATTACACTGGAGAGCTCTCATACATATACTGCAGTTGCATGGCACATTACCCTGTAGAGCTCTGATACATATACTGCAGCTGCATGGCACATTACCCTGTAGAGCTCTGATACATATACTGCAGCTGCATGGCACATTACCTGTAGAGCTCTGATGCATATACTGCAGCTGCATGGCACATTACACTTGAGAGCTCTGATACATATACTGCAGTGGCTGGGCGCATTACACCGGAGAGTTCTGATCTTACTGTAGCTGCATGGCACATTACACTGGAGAGTTCTGATCATACTGTAGCTGCATGGCACATTACACTGGTGAGCTCTGGTACATATGCTGCAGCTGCATGGCACATTACTCTGGAGAGCTCTGATACATATGCTTCAGCTGCATGGCACATTACACTGGAGAGCTCTGATACATATACTGTAGCTGCATGGCACATTACACTGGAGAGCTCTAATACATATACTGCAGCTGCATGGCACATTACACTGGAGAGCTCTGATACATATACTGTAGCTGCATGACACATTACACTGCAGAGCTCTGATACATATACTGCAGCTGCATGGCACATTACACTGGAGAGCTCTGATACATATGCTGCCGATGCATGGCACATTACACTGGAGAGCTCTGATACATATACTGCAGCTGCATGGCACATTACACTGGAGAGTTCTGATCATACTGTAGCTGCATGGCACATTACACTGGTGAGCTCTGGTACATATGCTGCAGCTGCATGGCACATTAGTCTGGAGAGCTCTGATACATATGCTTCAGCTGCATGGCACATTACACTGGAGAGCTCTGATACATATACTGTAGCTGCATGGCACATTACACTGGAGAGTTCTGATCATACTGTAGCTGCATGGCACATTACACTGGTGAGCTCTGGTACATATGCTGCAGCTGCATGGCACATTACTCTGGAGAGCTCTGATACATATGCTTCAGCTGCATGGCACATTACACTGGAGAGCTCTGATACATATACTGTAGCTGCATGGCACATTACACTGGAGAGCTCTAATACATATACTGCAGCTGCATGGCACATTACACTTGAGAGCTCTGATACATATACTGCAGTGGCTGGGCGCATTACACCGGAGAGTTCTGATCTTACTGTAGCTGCATGGCACATTACACTGGAGAGTTCTGATCATACTGTAGCTGCATGGCACATTACACTGGTGAGCTCTGGTACATATGCTGCAGCTGCATGGCAGATTACACTTGAGAGCTCTGATACGTATACTGCAGTGGCTGGGCGCATTACACCGGAGAGTTCTGATCTTACTGTAGCTGCATGGCACATTACACTGGAGAGTTCTGATCATACTGTAGCTGCATGGCACATTACTCTGGAGAGCTCTGATACATATGCTTCAGCTGCATGGCACATTACACTGGAGAGCTCTGATACATATACTGTAGCTGCATGGCACATTACACTGGAGAGCTCTAATACATATACTGCAGCTGCATGGCACATTACACTGGAGAGCTCTGATACATATACTGCAGCTGCATGGCACATTACACTGGAGTGTTCTGATACATATATTGCAGCTGCATGGCACATTACACTGGAGAGCTCTGATACATATACTGCAGCTGCATGGCACATTACACTGGAGAGTTCTGATCATATTGCAGCTGCATGGCACATTACACTGGAGAGCTCTGATACATATACTGCAGCTGCATGGCACATTACACTGGAGAGCTCTGATACCTATACTGCAGCTGCATGGCACATTACACTGGAGAGTTCTGATCATACTGCAGCTGCATGGCACATTACACTGGAGTGCTCTGATACATATACTGCAGCTGCATGGCACATTACACTGGAGAGCTCTGATACATATACTGCAGCTGCATGGCACATTACACTGGAGAGCTCTGATACCTATACTGCAGCTGCATGGCATATTACAGTGGAGAGTTCTGATCATACTGCAGCTGCATGGCACATTACACTGGAGAGCTTTGATACATATGCTGAGCTGCATGGCACATTACACTGGAGAGTTCTGATCATACTGCAGCTGCATGGCACATTACACTGGAGAGTTCTGATACATATGCTGCAGCTGCATGGCACATTACACTGGAGAGTTCTGATACATATACTGCAGCTGCATGGCACATTACACTGGAGACTTCTGATCATACTGTAGCTGCATGGCACATTACACTGGAGAGCTTTGATACATATGCTGCAGATGCATGGCACATTACACTGGAGAGCTCTGATACCTATGCTGCAGCTGCATGGCTCATTACACTGGAGAGCTCTGATACATATACTTCAGCTGCATGGCACATTACACTGGAGAGTTCTGATCATACTGCAGCTGCATGGCACATTACACTGGAGAGCTCTCATACATATACTGCAGTTGCATGGCACATTACCCTGTAGAGCTCTGATACATATACTGCAGCTGCATGGCACATTACCCTGTAGAGCTCTGATACATATACTGCAGCTGCATGGCACATTACCTGTAGAGCTCTGATGCATATACTGCAGCTGCATGGCACATTACACTTGAGAGCTCTGATACATATACTGCAGTGGCTGGGCGCATTACACCGGAGAGTTCTGATCTTACTGTAGCTGCATGGCACATTACACTGGAGAGTTCTGATCATACTGTAGCTGCATGGCACATTACACTGGTGAGCTCTGGTACATATGCTGCAGCTGCATGGCACATTACTCTGGAGAGCTCTGATACATATGCTTCAGCTGCATGGCACATTACACTGGAGAGCTCTGATACATATACTGTAGCTGCATGGCACATTACACTGGAGAGCTCTAATACATATACTGCAGCTGCATGGCACATTACACTGGAGAGCTCTGATACATATACTGTAGCTGCATGACACATTACACTGCAGAGCTCTGATACATATACTGCAGCTGCATGGCACATTACACTGGAGAGCTCTGATACATATGCTGCCGATGCATGGCACATTACACTGGAGAGCTCTGATACATATACTGCAGCTGCATGGCACATTACACTGGAGAGTTCTGATCATACTGTAGCTGCATGGCACATTACACTGGTGAGCTCTGGTACATATGCTGCAGCTGCATGGCACATTACTCTGGAGAGCTCTGATACATATGCTTCAGCTGCATGGCACATTACACTGGAGAGCTCTGATACATATACTGTAGCTGCATGGCACATTACACTGGAGAGCTCTAATACATATACTGCAGCTGCATGGCACATTACACTGGAGAGCTCTGATACATATACTGTAGCTGCATGACACATTACACTGCAGAGCTCTGATACATATACTGCAGCTGCATGGCACATTACACTGGAGAGCTCTGATACATATGCTGCCGATGCATGGCACATTACACTGGAGAGCTCTGATACATATACTGCAGCTGCATGGCACATTACACTGGAGAGCTCTGATACATATACTGCAGCTGCATGGCACATTACACTGCAGAGCTCTGATACATATACTGCAGCTGCATGGCACATTACACTGGAGAGCTCTGACACATATTCTACAGCAGCATGGCACATTACACTGGAGAGTTCTGATCATACTACAGCTGCATGGCACATTACACTGGAGAGCTCTGATACATATACTGCAGCTGCATGGCACATTACACTGGAGAGCTCTGATACATATACTGCAGCTGCATGGAACATTACACTGGAGAGCTCTGATACATATGCTGCCGATGCATGGCACATTACACTGGAGAACTCTGATACATATACTGCGGCTGCATGGCACATTACACTGGAGAGCTCTGATACATATACTGTAGCTGCATGGCACATTACACTGGAGAGCTCTGATACATATACTGTAGCTGCATGGCACATTACACTGCAGAGCTCTGATACATATACTGTAGCTGCATGGCACATTACACTGGAGAGTTCTGATCATACTGTAGCTGCATGGCACATTACACTGGAGATCTCTGATACATATACTGCAACTGCATGGCACATTACACTGGAGAGCTCTGATACATATACTGTCGATGCATGGCACATTACACTGGAGAGCTCTGATACATATACTGCAGCTGAATGGCACATTACACTGGAGAGCTCTGAGACATATACTGCAGCTGCATGGCACATTACACTGGAGAGCTCTGATACATATACTGAAGCTGCATGGCACATTACAATGCAGAGCTCTGATACATATACTGTAGCTGCATGGCACATTACACTGGAGATCTCTGATACATATACTGCAACTGCATGGCACATTACACTGGAGAGCTCTGATACATATACTGCAGCTGCATGGCACATTACACTGGAGAGCTCTGATATATTGCAGCTGCATGGCACATTACACTGGAGTGCTCTGATACATACACTGTAGCAGCATGGCATATTACACTGGAGAGTTCTGATCATACTGCAGCTGCATGGCACATTACACTGGAGAGCTCTGATACATATACTGCAGCTGCATGGTACATTAGACTGGAGAGCTCTGATACATATACTGCAGCTGCATGGCACATTACACTGGAGAGCTCTGATATATATACTGTAGCTGCATGGCACATTACACTGGAGAGCTTTGATACATATGCTGCAGCTGAATGGCACATTACACTGGAGAGTTCTGATACATATACTGCAGCTGCATGGCACATTACACAGGAGAGTTCTGATCATACTGCAGCTGCATGGCACATTACACTGGAGAGTTCTGATCATACTGCAGCTGCATGGCACATTACAATGGAGAGCTCTGACACATATACTGCAGCTGCTTGGCACATTACACTGGAGAGTTCTGATCATACTGCAGCTACATGGCATATTACACTGGAGAGCTCTGATACATATGCAGCCGATGCATGGCACATTACACTTGAAAGCTCTGATACATATACTGCAGCTGCATGGCACATTACACTGGAGAGCTCTCATACATATACTGTCGATGCATGGCACATTACACTGGAGAGCTCTGATACATATACTGCAGCTGAATGGCGCATTACACTGGAGAGCTCTGATACATATACTGTAGCTGCATGGCACATTACACTGGAGAGCTCTGATACATATACTGCAGATGCATGACACATTACACTGCAGAGCTCTGATGCATATACTGTAGCTGCATGGCACATTACACTGCAGAGCTCTGATGCATATACTGCAACTGCATGGCACATTACACTGGAGAGCTCTGATACATATACTGCAGCTGCATGGCATATTACACTGGAGAGCTCTGAAACATATGCTGCCGATGCATGGCACATTACACTGGAGAGCTCTGATACATATACTGCAGCTGCATGGCAGATTACACTGGAGAGCTCTGATACATATACTGCAGCTGCATGGCACATTACACTGGAGAACTCTGATACATATACTGCAGCTGCATGGCACATTACACTGGAGAGTTCTGATACATATACTGCAGCTGCATGGCACATTACACGGAAGAGTTCTGATCATACTACAGCTGCCTGGCACATTACACCGTAGAGTTCTGATCATACTGTAGCTGCATGGCACATTACACTGGAGAGCTCTGATACATATGCTGCAGCTGCATGGCACATTACACTTGAGAGCTCTGATACATATACTGCAGCTGCATGGCACATTACACTGGAGAGCTCTGATACAGATACTGCAGCTGAATGGCACATTACACTGGAGAGCTCTGATTCATGTACTGCAGCTGCATGGCACATTACACTGGAGAGTTCTGATACATATACTGCAACTGCATGGCACATTACACTGGAGAGCTCTGATACATATACTGCAGCTGCATGGCACATTACACTGGAGAGTTCTGATACATATACTGCAGCTGCATGGCACATTACACTGGAGAGTTCTGATCATACTGCAGCTGCATGGCACATTACACTGGAGAGCTCTGATACATATACGGTAGCTGCATGTCACATTACACTGGGAGCTCTGATACATATACTGCAGCTGCATGACACATTACACTGGAGAGCTCTGATACATATACTGCAGCTGCATGGCACATTACACTGGAGAGCTCTGATACATATACTGCAGCTGCATGGCACATGACACTTGAGAGCTCTAATACATATGCTGCAGCTAGATGGCACATTACACTGGAGAGCTCTGATACATATACTGCAGCTGCATGACACATTACACTGGAGAGCTCTGATACATATACTGCAGCTGCATGGCACATTACACTAGAGAGCTCTGATTCATATACTGCAGCTGCATGGCACATTACAATGGAGAGCTCTGATACATATACTGCAGCTGCATGGTACATTACAATTGAGAGCTCTGATACATATACTGCAGCTGCATGGCACATTACACTGGAGAGCTCTAATACATATACTGCAGCTGCATGGCACATTACACTGGAGTGCTGTGATTCATATACTTCAGCTGCATGGCACATTACACTGGAGAGCTCTGATACATATACTTCAGCTGCATGGCACATTACACTGGAGAGCTCTGATACATATACTGCAGCTGCATGGCACATTACACTGGAGAGCTCTGATACATATACTGCAGCTGCACGGCACATTACACTGGAGAGCTCTGATACATATACTGCAGCTGCATGGCACATTACACTGGAGAGCTCTGATACATATACGGTATCTGCATGGCACATTACACTGGAGATCTCTGATACATGTGCTGCAGCTGCAAGGCACATTACACTGGAGAGCTCTGATGCATATACTGCAGCTGCATGGCACATTACAGTGGAGAGCTCTGATACTTATACTGCAGCTGCATGGCACATTACACTGGAGAGTTCTGATCTTACTGCAGCTGCATGGCACATTACACTGGAGAGTTCTGATCATACTGCAGCTGCATTGCACATTACACTGGAGAGCTCTGATACCTATACTTCAGCTGCATGGCACATTACACTGGAGAGCTCTGATACATATACTTCAGCTGCATGGCACGTTACACTGGAGAGCTCTGATACATATACTGCAGCTGCATGGCACATTACACTGGAGAGTTCTGATCATACTGCAGCTGCATGGCACATTGCTCTGGAGAGCTCTGATACATATACTGCAGCTGCATGGCACATTACACTGGAGAGCTCTGATACATATACTGCAGTGGCTGGGAGCATTACACCGGAGAGTTCTGATCTTACTGTAGCTGCATGGCACATTACACTGGAGAGTTCTGATCATACTGTAGCTGCATGGCACATTACACTGGAGAGCTCTGGTACATATGCTGCAGCTGCATGGCACATTACTCTGGAGAGCTCTGATACATATGCTTCAGCTGCATGGCACATTACACTGGAGAGCTCTGATACATATACTGTAGCTGCATGGCACATTACACTGGAGAGCTCTTATACATATACTGTAGCTGCATGGCACATTACACTGGAGAGCTCTGATACATATACTGCAGCTGCATGGCACATTACACTGGAGAATTCTGATTCATATACTGCAGCTGCATGGCACATTACACTGGAGAGCTCTAATAGATATACTGTAGCTGCAAGGCACATTACACTGGAGAGCTCTGATCATACTGCAGCTGCATGGCACATTACACTGGAGAGCTCTGATACATATGCTGCAGATGCATGGCATATTACACTGGAGAGCTCTGATAGATATACTGCAGCTGCATGGCACATTACACTGGAGAGCTCTGATACATATACTGCAGCTGCATGGCATATTACACCGGAGAGCTCTGATACATATACTGTAGCTGCATGGCATATTACACTGGAGAGGTCTGATCATACTGTAGCTGCAGGGCACATTACACTGGAGAGTTCTGAACATACTGTAGCTGCATGGCACATTACACTGGAGAGCTCTGATACATATGTTGCAGATGCATGGCACATTACACTGGAGAGCTCTGATACGTATACTGCAGCTGCATGGCACATTACACTGGAGAGCTCTGATACATATACTGCAGCTGCATGGCATATTACACCGGAGAGCTCTGATACATATACTGCAGCTGCATGGCACATTACACGGAGAACTCTGATACATATGTTGCAGATGCATTGCACATTACACTGGAGAGCTCTGATACGTATACTGCAGCTGCATGGCACATTACACTGGAGAGCTCTGATACATATACTGCAGCTGCATGGCATATTACACCGGAGAGCTCTGATACATATACTGCAGCTGCATGGCTCATTACACCAGAGAGTTTTGATCATACTACAGCTGCATGGCACATTACACTGGAGAGTTCTGATACATATACTGCAGCTGCATGGCACATTACACTTGGAAGCTCTGATACATATGCTGCAGCTGCATGGCAGATTACACTGGAGAGCTCTGATACATATACTGCAGCTGCATGGCACATTACACTGGAGAGTTCTAATACATATACTGCAGCTGCATGGCACATTACACTTGGAAGCTCTGATACATATGCTGCAGCTGCATGGCACATTACACTGGAGAGCTCTGATACATATTCTGCAGCTGCATGGCACATTACACCAGAGAGTTCTGATCATACTGTAGCTGCATGGTACATTACACTGGTTTGCTCTGATACATATACTGCAGCTGCATAGCACATTACACTGGTTTGCTCTGATACATATACTGCAGCTGCATTGCACATTACACTGGTTTGCTCTGATACATATACTGCAGCTGCATTGCACATTACACTGGTTTGCTCTGATACATATACTGCAGCTGCATAGCACATTACACTGGAGTGCTCTGATACATATTCTGCAGCTGCATGGCACATTACACTGGAGAGTCCTGATACATATGCTACAGCTGCATGGCACATTACACCAGAGAGTTTTGATCATACTACAGCTGCATGGCACATTACACTGGAGAGTTCTGATCATACCGTAGCTGCATGGCACATTACACTGGAGAGCTCTGATGCATATGCTGCAGATGCATGGCACATTACACTGGAGAGCTCTGATAGATATACTGTAGCTGCATGGCATATTACACTGGAGAGGTCTGATCATACTGTAGCTGCATGGCACAATACACTGGAGAGCTCTGATCATACTGTAGCTGCATGGCACATTACACTGGAGAGCTCTGATACATATACTGCAGATGCATGGCACATTACACGGAGAACTCTGATACATATGCTGCAGATGCATGGCACATTACACTGGAGAGCTCTGATACATATTCTGCAGCTGCATGGCACATTACACTGGAGAGCTCTGATACATATACTGCAGCTGCATGGCACATTACACTGGAGAGTCCTGATACATATGCTGCAGCTGCATGGCACATTACACCAGAGAGTTTTGATCATACTAGAGCTGCATGGCACATTACACTGAAGAGTTCTGATCATACTGTAGCTGCATGGCACATTACACTTGAGAGCTCTGATACATATGCTGCAGCTGCATGGCAGATTTCACTGGAGAGCTCTGATACATATACTGCAGCTGCATGGCACATTACACTGGAGAGCTCCGATACATATTCTGCAGCTGCATGGCACATTACACCAGAGAGTTCTGATCATACTGCAGCTGCATTGCACGTTACACTGGAGAGTTCTGATCATACTGCAGCTGCATTGCACATTTCACTGGTTTGTTCTGATACATATACTGCAGCTGCATGGCACATTACACTGGAGAGCTCTGATACATATGCTGCAGCTGCATGGCACATTACACTGGAGAGTTCTGATCATACTGTAGCTGCATGGCACATTACACTGGAGAGCTCTGATACATATGCTGCAGATGCATGGTACATTACAATGGAGAGCTCCGATACATATACTGTAGCTGCATGGCATATTACAATGGAGAGCTATGATACATATACTGCAGCTGCATGGTACATTACACTGGAGAGCTCTGATAGATATACTATAGCTGCATGGCATATTACACTGGAGAGTTCTGATCATACTGTAGCTGCATGGCACATTACACTGGAGATCTCTGATCATACTGTAGCTGCATGGCACATTACACTGGAGAGCTATGATACATATACTGCAGCTGCATGGTACATTACACTGGAGAGCTCTGATAGATATACTATAGCTGCATGGCATATTACACTGGAGAGTTCTGATCATACTGTAGCTGCATGGCACATTACACTGGAGAGCTCTGATACATATACTGTAGCTGCATGGCACATTACACTGGAGATCTCTGATCATACTGTAGCTGCATGGCACATTACACTGGAGAGCTCTGATACATATGCTGCAGCTGCATGGCACATTACACTGGAGAGTTCTGATCATACTGTAGCTGCATGGCACATTACACTGGAGAGCTCTGATACATATGCTGCAGATGCATGGTACATTACAATGGAGAGCACCGATACATATACTGTAGCTGCATGGCATATTACAATGGAGAGCTATGATACATATACTGCAGCTGCATGGTACATTACACTGGAGAGCTCTGATAGATATACTATAGCTGCATGGCATATTACACTGGAGAGTTCTGATCATACTGTAGCTGCATGGCACATTACACTGGAGATCTCTGATCATACTGTAGCTGCATGGCACATTACACTGGAGAGCTATGATACATATACTGCAGCTGCATGGTACATTACACTGGAGAGCTCTGATAGATATACTATAGCTGCATGGCATATTACACTGGAGAGTTCTGATCATACTGTAGCTGCATGGCACATTACACTGGAGAGCTCTGATACATATACTGTAGCTGCATGGCACATTACACTGGAGATCTCTGATCATACTGTAGCTGCATGGCACATTACACTGGAGAGCTCTGATACATATACTGCAGCTGCATGGCACATTACACTAGAGAGTTCTGATCATACTGTAGCTGCATGGCACCTTACACTTGAGAGCTCTGATACATATGCTGCAGCTGCATGGCACATTACACTGGAGAGCTCTGATACATATACTGCAGCTGCATGGCACATTACACTGGAGAGCTCTGATACATATTCTGCAGCTGCATGGCACATTACACCAGAGAGTTCTGATCGTACTGCAGCTGCATTGCACATTGCACTGGAGAGTTCTGATCATACTGCAGCTGCATTGCACATTACACTGGTTTGCTCGGATACATATACTGCAGCTGCATGGCACATTACACTGGAGAGCTCTAATACATATACTGCAGCTGCATGGCACATTACACTAGAGAGTTCTGATCATACTGTAGCTGCATGGCACCTTACACTTGAGAGCTCTGATACATATGCTGCAGCTGCATGGCAGATTACACTGGAGAGCTCTGATACATATACTGCAGCTGCATGGCACATTACACTGGAGAGCTCTGATACATATTCTGCAGCTGCATGGCACATTACACCAGAGAGTTCTGATCGTACTGCAGCTGCATTGCACATTGCACTGGAGAGTTCTGATCATACTGCAGCTGCATTGCACATTACACTGGTTTGCTCTGATACATTTACTGCAGCTGCATGGCACATTACACTGGAGAGCTCTAATACATATGCTGCAGCTGCATGGCACATTACACTGGAGAGCCCTGATACATATACTGCAGCTGCATGGCACATTACACTGGAGAGCTCAGATACATATGCTGCAGCTGCATGGCACATTACACTGGAGAGCCCTGATACATATACTGCAGCTGCATGGCACATTACACTGGAGAGTTCTGATACATATACTGCAGCTGCATGGCACATTACACTAGAGAGTTCTGATCATACTGTAGCTGCATGGCACCTTACACTTGAGAGCTCTGATACATATGCTGCAGCTGCATGGCAGATTACACTGGAGAGCTCTGATACATATACTGCAGCTGCATGGCACATTACACTGGAGAGCTCTGATACATATTCTGCAGCTGCATGGCACATTACACCAGAGAGTTCTGATCGTACTGCAGCTGCATTGCACATTGCACTGGAGAGTTCTGATCATACTGCAGCTGCATTGCACATTACACTGGTTTGCTCTGATACATATACTGCAGCTGCATGGCACATTACACTGGAGAGCTCTAATACATATGCTGCAGCTGCATGGCAGATTACACTGGAGAGCCCTGATACATATACTGCAGCTGCATGGCACATTACACTGGAGAGCTCAGATACATATGCTGCAGATGCATGGCACATTACACTGGAGTGCTGTGATACACGTATACTGCAGATGCATGGTACATTACACTGGAGAGTTCTGATCACACTGTAGCTGCATGGCACATTACAATGGAGAGCTCTGATCATACTGTAGCTGCATGGCACATTACACTGGAGAGCTCTGATACATATATTGCAGCTGCATGGCACATTACACTGGAGAGTTCTGATCATACTGTAGCTGCATGGGACATTACACTGGAGAGCTCTGATACATATGCTGCAGATGCATGGTACATTACAATGGAGAGCTCCGATACATATACTGTAGCTGCATGGCATATTACACTGGAGAGCTATGATACATATACTGCAGCTGCATGGTACATTACACTGGAGAGCTCTGATAGATATACTATAGCTGCATGGCATATTACACTGGAGAGTTCTGATACATATGCTGCCGATGCATGGCACATTACACTGGAGAGCTCTGATACATATACGGTAGCTGCATTCCACATTACACTGGAGAGTTCTGATGCATACACTGTAGCTGCATGGCATATTACACTGGTGAGCTCTGATACATATACTGCAGCTGCATGGCACATTACACTGGAGAGCTCTGATACATGTGCTGCAGCTGCATGGCACAATACACTGGAGAGTTCTGATACATATACTGCAGCAGCATGGCACATTACACTGGAGAGCTCTGATACATATACGGTAGCTGCATGGCACATTACACTGGAGAGTTCTGATACATACACTGTAGCTGCATGGCACATTACACTGGTGAGCTCTGATACATATACTGCAGCTGCATGGCACATTACACTGGAGAGCTCTGATACATGTGCTGCAGCTGCATGGCACAATACACTGGAAAGTTCTGATACATATGCTTCAGCTGAATGGCACATTACACTGGAGAGCTCTGATACATATACTGCAGCTGCATGGCACATTACACCAGAGAGCTCTGATACATATGCTGTAGCTGCATGGCACATTACACTGGAGAATTCTGATCATACTGTAGCTGCATGGCACATTACACTGGAGAGTTCTGATACAGATACTGTAGCTGCATGGCACATTACACTGGAGAGCTCTGATACATATACTGCAGCTGCATGGCACATTACACTGGTGAGCTCTGATACATATACTGCAACTGCATGGCACATTACACTGGAGAGCTCTGATACATATACTGCAGCTGCATGGCACATTACACTGGAGAGTTCTGATACATATTCTGCAGCTGCATGGCACATTACACTGGAGAGCTCTGATACATATACTGCAGCTGCATTGCACATTACACTGGAGAGCTCTGATACATATACTGCAGCTGCATGGCACATTACACTGGTGAGCTCTGATACATATACTGCAACTGCATGGCACATTACACTGGAGAGCTCTGATACATATACTTCAGCTGCATGGCACATTACACTGGAGAGTTCTGATACATATTCTGCAGCTGAATGGCACATTACACTGGAGAGCTCTGATACGTATACTGCAGCTGCATGGCACATTACACTGGAGAGCTCTGACACATATACTGCAGCTGCATTGCACATTACACTGGAGAGCTCTGATACATATACTGCAGCTGCATGGCACATTACACTGGAGAGTTCTGATACATATACTGCAGCTGCATGGCACATTACACTGGAGAGTTCTGATACATATACTGCAACTGCATGGCACATTACACTGGAGAGCTCTGATACAGATACTGTAGCTGCATGGCACATTACACTGGAGAACTCTGATACATATACTGCAGCTGCATGGCACATTACACTGGTGAGCTCTGATACATATACTGCAACTGCATGGCACATTACACTGGAGAGCTCTGATACATATACTTCAGCTGCATGGCACATTACACTGGAGAGTTCTGATACATAAACTGCAGCTGCATGGCACATTACACTGGAGAGCTCTGATACATATACTGCAGCTGCATTGCACATTACACTGGAGAATTCTGATACATATACTGCAGCTGCATGGCACATTACACTGGAGAACTCTGATACATATACTGCAGCTGCATGGCACATTACACTGGAGAGCTCTGATACATATACTGCAGCTGCATGGCACATTACACTGGAGAGTTCTGATCATACTGCAGCTGCATGGCACATTACACTGGAGAGCTTTGATACATATGCTGCAGCTGCATGGCACATTACACTGGAGAGTTCTGATCATACTGCAGCTGCATGGCACATTACACTGGAGAGCTCTGATACATATATTGCAGCTGCATGGCACATTACACTGGAGTGCTCTGATACATATACTGTAGCAGCATGGCATATTACACTGGAGAGTTCTGATCATACTGCAGCTGCATGGAACATTACACTGGAGAGCTCTGATACATATACTGCAGCTGCATGGTACATTAGACTGGAGAGCTCTGATACATATACTGCAGCTGCATGGCACATTACACTGGAGAGCTCTGATACATATACTGTAGCTGCATGGCACATTACACTGGAGAGCTCTGATACATATACTGCAGCTGCATGGCACATTACACTGGTTTGCTCTGATTCATATACTGCAGCTTCATGGCACATTACACTGGAGAGCTTTGATACATATGCTGCAGCTGCATGGCACATTACACTGGAGAGTTCTGATCATACTGCAGCTGCATGGCACATTACACTGGAGAGCTCTGATACATATATTGCAGCTGCATGGCACATTACACTGGAGAGTTCTGATACATATGCTGCAGCTGCATGGCACATTACACTGGAGAGTTCTGATACATATACTGCAGCTGCATGGCACATTACACAGGAGAGTTCTGATCATACTGCAGCTGCATGGCACATTACACTGGAGAGTTCTGATCATACCGCAGCTGCATGGCACTTACACTGGAGAGCTTTGATACATATGCTGCAGCTGCATGGCACATTACACTGGAGAGTTCTGATCATACTGCAGCTGCATGGCACATTACACTGGAGAGTTCTGATACATATGCTGCAGCTGCATGGCACATTACACTGGAGAGTTCTGATACATATACTGCAGCTGCATGGCACATTACACAGGAGAGTTCTGATCATACTGCAGCTGCATGGCACATTACACTGGAGAGTTCTGATCATACTGTAGCTGCATGGCACATTACACTGGAGAGCTTTGATACATATGCTGCAGATGCATGGCACATTACACTGGAGAGCTCTGATACATATACTGCAGCTGAATGGCACATTACACTGTTGAGCTCTGAGACATATACTGCAGCTGCATGGCACATTACACTGGAGAGCTCTGATACATATACTGTAGCTGCATGGCACATTACACTGCAGAGCTCTGATACATATACTGTAGCTGCATGGCACATTACACTGGAGAGTTCTGATCATACTGTAGCTGCATGGCACATTACACTGGAGATCTCTGATACATATACTGCAGCTGCATGGCACATTACACTGGAGAGCTCTGATACATATGCTGCAGCTGCATGGCACATTACTCTGGAGAGCTCTGATACATATACTGTAGCTGCATGGCACATTACACTGGAGAGTTCTGATACATATACTGCAGCTGCATGGCACATTACACTGGAGAGCTCTGATACATATTCTACAGCAGCATGGCACATTACACTGGAGAGCTCTGATACATATACTGCAGCTGCATGGCACATTACACTGGAGAGCTCTGATACATATACTGCAGCTGAATGGCACATTACACTGGAGAGCTCTGAGACATATACTGCAGCTGCATGGCACATTACACTGGAGAGCTCTGATACATATACTGAAGCTGCATGGCACATTACAATGCAGAGCTCTGATACATATACTGTAGCTGCATGGCACATTACACTGGAGAGTTCTGATTTATACTGTAGCTGCATGGCACATTACACTGGAGATCTCTGATACATATACTGCAACTGCATGGCACATTACACTGGAGAGCTCTGATACATATACTGCAGCTGCATGGCACATTACACTGGAGAGCTCTGACACATATACTGCAGCTGCATGGCACATTACACTGGAGAGTTCTGATCATACTGCAGCTGCATGGCACATTACACTGGAGAGCTCTGATACATATACTGCAGCTGCATGGCACATTACAATGGAGAGTTCTGATCATACTGCAGCTACATGGCATATTACACTGGAGAGCTCTGATACATATGCTGCCGATGCATGGCACATTACACTGGAGAGCTCTGATACATATACTGCAGCTGCATGGCACATTACACTGGAGAGCTCTGATACATATACTGTCGATGCATGGCACATTACACTGGAGAGCTCTGATACATATACTGTACCTGCATGGCACATTACACTGGAGAGCTCTGATACATATACTGCAGCTGAATGGCACATTACACTGGAGAGCTCTGAGACATATACTGCAGCTGCATGGCACATTACACTGGAGAGCTCTGATACATATACTGTAGCTGCATGGCACATTACACTGCAGAGCTCTGATACATATACTGTAGCTGCATGGCACATTACACTGGAGAGTTCTGGTCATACTGTAGTTGCATGGCACATTACACTGGAGATCTCTGATATATATACTGCAACTGCATGGCACATTACACTGGAGAGCTCTGATACATATACTGCAGCTGCATGGCACATTACACTGGAGAGCTCTGATACATATACTGCAGCTGCATGGCATATTACACTGGAGAGCTCTGATACATTTGCTGCAGATGCATGGCACATTACACTGGAGAACTCTGATACATATACTGCAGCTGCATGGCATATTACACTGGAGAGCTCTGATACATATGCTGCCGATGCATGGCACATTACACTGGAGAACTCTGATACATATACTGCAGCTGCATGGCACATTACACTGGAGAGCTCTGATACATATGCTGCAGCTGCATGGCACATTACATTTGAGAGCTCTGATACGTATACTGCAGCTGCATGGCACATTACACTGGAGAGCTCTGATACATATACTGCAGCTGCATGGCACATTACACTGGAGAGCTCTGATACAGATACTGCAGCTGAATGGCACATTACACTGGAGAGCTCTGATTCATGTACTGCAGCTGCATGGCACATTACACTGGAGAGTTCTGATACATATACTGCAACTGCATGGCACATTACACTGGAGAGCTCTGATACATATACTGCAGCTGCATGGCACATTACACTGGAGAGTTCTGATACATATACTGCAGCTGCATGGCACATTACACTGGAGAGCTCTGATACATATACGGTAGCTGCATGGCACATTACACTGGGAGCTCTGATACATATACTGCAGCTGCATGACACATTACACTGGAGAGCTCTGATATATATACTGCAGCTGCATGGCACATTACACTGGAGAGCTCTGATACATATACTGCAGCTGCATGGCACATGACACTTGAGAGCTCTAATACATATGCTGCAGCTAGATGGCACATTACACTGGAGAGCTCTGATACATATACTGCAGCTGCATGACACATTACACTGGAGAGCTCTGATACATATACTGCAGCTGCATGGCGCATTACACTGGAGAGCTCTGATACATATACTGCAGCTGCATGGCACATTACACTAGAGAGCTCTGATTCATATACTGCAGCTGCATGGCACATTACAATGGAGAGCTCTGATACATATACTGCAGCTGCATGGTACATTACAATTGAGAGCTCTGATACATATACTGCAGCTGCATGGCACATTACACTGGAGAGCTCTAATACATATACTGCAGCTGCATGGCACATTACACTGGAGAGATCTGATTCATATACTTCAGCTGCATGGCACATTACACTGGAGAGCTCTGATACATATACTGCAGCTGCATGGCACATTACACTGGAGAGCTCTGATGCATATACTGCAGCTGCATGGCACATTACAGTGGAGAGCTCTGATACTTATACTGCAGCTGCATTGCACATTACACTGGAGAGCTCTGATACATATACTGCAGCTGCATGGCACATTACACTGGAGAGTTCTGATCATACTGCAGCTGCATTGCACATTACACTGGAGAGCTCTGATACCTATACTTCAGCTGCATGGAACATTACACTGGAGAGCTCTGATACATATACTTCAGCTGCATGGCACATTACACTGGAGAGCTCTGATACATATACTGCAGCTGCATGGCACATTACACTGGAGAGTTCTGATCATACTGCAGCTGCATGGCACATTGCTCTGGAGAGCTCTGATACATAAACTGCAGCTGCATGGCACATTACACTGGAGAGCTCTGATACATATACTGCAGCTGCATGGCACATTACACTGGAGAGCTCTGATACATATACTGTAGCTGCATGGCACATTACACTGGAGAGCTCTGATACATATACTGTAGCTGCATGGCACATTACACTGGAGAATTCTGATTCATATACTGCAGCTGCATGGAACATTACACTCTAGAGCTCTGATGCATATACTGCAGCTGCATGGCACATTACACTGGAGAGCTCTGATGCATATACTGCAGCTGCATGGCACATTACACTGGAGAGCTCTAATAGATATACTGTAGCTGCAAGGCACATTACACTGGAGAGCTCTGATCATACTGTAGCTGCATGGGACATTACACTGGAGAGCTCTGATACATATGCTGCAGATGCATGGCACATTACACTGGAGAACTCTGATAGATATACTGTAGCTGCATGGCATATTACACTGGAGAGGTCTGATCATACTGTAGCTGCATGGCACAATACACTGGAGAGCTCTGATCATACTGTAGCAGCATGGCACATTACACTGGAGAGTTCTGAACATACTGTAGCTACATGGCACATTACACTGGAGAGCTCTGATACATATACTGCAGCAGCATGGCACATTACACGGAGAACTCTGATAGATATGTTGCAGATGCATGGCACATTACACTGGAGAGCTCTGCTACGTATACTGCAGCTGCATGGCACATTACACTGGAGAGCTCTGATACATATACTGCAGCTGCATGGCACATTACACCGGAGAGCTCTGATACATATACTGCAGCTGCATGACACATTACACTTGTGAGCTCTGATACATATACTGCAGCTGCATGACACATTACACTGGAGAGCTCTGATACATATACTGCAGCTGCATGGCACATTACACCGGAGAGCTCTGACACATATACTGCAGCTGCATGACACATTACATTGGATAGCTCTGATACATATACTGCAGCTGCATGGCACATTACACTGGAGAGCTCTGATACCTATACTGCAGCTGCATGGCATGTTACACTGGAGAGCTCTGATACATATACTGCAGCTGCATGGCACATTACACTGCAGAGCTCTGATACATATACTGCAGCTGCATGGCACATTACACTGGAGAGCTCTGATACATATACTGCAGCTGCATGGCTCATTACACCAGAGAGTTTTGATCATACTGTAGCTGCATGGCACATTACACTGGAGAGCTCTGATACATATACTGCAGTGGCTGGGCGCATTACACCGGAGAGTTCTGATCTTACTGTAGCTGCATGGCACATTACACTGGAGAGTTCTGATCATACTGTAGCTGCATGGCACACTACACTGGTGAGCTCTGGTACATATGCTGCAGCTGCATGGCACATTACACTGGAGAGCTCTGATACATATACTGTAGGTGCATGGCACATTACTCTGGAGAGCTCTGATACATATGCTTCAGCTGCATGGCACATTACACTGGAGAGCTCTGATACATATACTGTAGCTGCATGGCACATTACACTGGAGAGCTCTGATACATATACTGTAGCTGCATGGCACATTACACTGGAGAGTTCTGATTCATATACTGCAGCTGCATGGCACATTACACTGGAGAGCTCTGATGCATATACTGCAGCTGCATGGCACATTACACCAGAGAGTTTTGATCATACTACAGCTGCATGGCACATTACACTGGAGAGTTCTGATCATACTGTAGCTGCATGGCACATTACACTGGAGAGCTCTGATACATATGCTGCAGATGCATGGCACATTACACTGGAGAGCTCTGATAGATATACTGTAGCTGCATGGCATATTACACTGGAGAGGTCTGATCATACTGTAGCTGCATGGCACAATACACTGGAGAGCTCTGATCATACTGTAGCAGCATGGCACATTACACTGGAGAGCTATGATACATATACTGCAGCTGCATGGCACATTACACGGAGAACTCTGATACATATGCTGCAGATGCATGGCACATTACACTGCAGAGCTCTGATACGTATACTGCAGCTGCATGGCACATTACACTGGAGAGCTCTGATACATATTCTGCAGCTGCATGGCACATTACACTGGAGAGCTCTGATACATATACTGCAGCTGCATGACACATTACACTGGAGAGCTCTGATACATATACTGCAGCTGCATGGCACATCACTGGAGAGTCCTGATACATATGCTGCAGCTACATGGTACATTACACTGGAGAGTCCTTATACATATGATGCAGCTGCATGGCACATTACACTGGAGAGCTCTGATACATATACTGCAGCTGCATGGCATGTTACACTGGAGAGCTCTGATACATATACTGCAGCTGCATGGCACATTACACTGCAGAGCTCTGATACATATGCTGCAGCTGCATGGCACATTACACTGCAGAGCTCTGATACATATACTGCAGCTGCATGGCACATTACACTGGAGAGCTCTGATACATATACTGCAGCTGCATGGCACATTACACTGGAGAGCTCTGATACATATACTGCAGCTGCATGGCACATTACACTGGAGAGCTCTGATACATATACTGCAGTGGCTGGGCGCATTACAGCGGAGAGTTCTGATCTTACTGTAGCTGCATGGCACATTACACTGGAGAGTTCTGATCATACTGTAGCTGCATGGCACACTACACTGGTGAGCTCTGGTACATATGCTGCAGCTACATGGCACATTACACTGGAGAGCTCTGATACATATACTGTAGCTGCATGGCACATTACTCTGGAGAGCTCTGATACATATGCTTCAGCTGCATGGCACATTACACTGGAGAGCTCTGATACATATACTGTAGCTGCATGGCACATTACACTGGAGAGCTCTGATACATATACTGTAGCTGCATGGCACATTACACTGGAGAGTTCTGATTCATATACTGCAGCTGCATGGCACATTACACTGGAGAGCTCTGATGCATATACTGCAGCTGCATGGCACATTACACTGGAGAGCTCTAATAGATATACTTTAGCTGCAAGGCACATTACACTGGAGAGCTCTGATCATACTGTAGCTGCATGGCACATTACACTGGAGAGCTGTGATACATATACTGCAGATGCATGGCACATTACACTGGAGAGCTCTGATAGATATACTGTAGCTGCATGGCATATTACACTGGAGAGGTCTGATCATACTGTAGCAGCATGGCACAATACACTGGAGAGCTCTGATACATATACTGCAGCTGCATGGCTCATTACACCAGAGAGTTTTGATCATACTGTAGCTGCATGGCACATTACACTGGAGAGCTCTGATACATATACTGCAGTGGCTGGGCGCATTACACCGGAGAGTTCTGATCTTACTGTAGCTGCAGGGCACATTACACTGGAGAGCTCTGATACGTATACTGCAGCTGCATGGCACATTACACTGGAGAGCTCTGATACATATACTGCAGCTGCATGACACATTACACTGGAGAGCTCTGATAAATATATTGCAGCTGCATGGCACATCACTGGAGAGTCCTGATACATATGCTGCAGCTGCATGGTACATTACACTGGAGAGTCCTTATACATATGCTGCAGCTGCATGGCACATTACACTGGAGAGCTCTGATACATATACTGCAGCTGCATGGCACATTACAGTGGAGAGCTCTGATACATATACTGCAGCTGCATGGCTCATTACACCAGAGAGTTTTGATCATACTACAGCTGCATGGCACATTACACTGGAGAGTTGTGATCATACTGTAGGTGCATGGCACATTACACTTGGAAGCTCTGATACATATGCTGCAGCTGCATGGCAGATTACACTGGAGAGCTCTGATACATATACTGCAGCTGCATGGCACATTACACTGGAGAGCTCTGATACATATTCTGCAGCTGCATGGCACATTACACCAGAGAGTTCTGATCATACTGCAGCTGCATTGCACATTATACTGGAGAGTTCTGATCATACTGCAGCTGCATGGTACATTACACTGGTTTGCTCTGATACATATACTGCAGCTGCATTGCACATTACACTGGTTTGCTCTGATACATATACTGCAGCTGCATTGCACAGTACACTGGTTTGCTCGGATACATGTACTGCAGCTGCATAGCACATTACACTGGAGAGCTCTGATACATATTCTGCAGCTGCATGGCACATTACACTGGAGAGTCCTGATACATATGCTACAGCTGCATGGCACATTACACCAGAGAGTTTTGATCATACTACAGCTGCATGGCACATTACACTGGAGAGTTCTGATCATACTGTAGCTGCATGGCACATTACACTGGAGAGCTCTGATACATATGCTGCAGATGCATGGCACATTACACTGGAGAGCTCTGATACATATACTGCAGCTGCATGGCACATTACACCGGAGAGCTCTGATACATATACTGCAGCTGCATGACACATTACACTTGTGAGCTCTGATACATATACTGCAGCTGCATGACACATTACACTGGAGAGCTCTGATACATATACTGCAGCTGCATGGCACATTACACCGGAGAGCTCTGATACATGTACTGCAGCTGCATGACACATTACACTGGAGAGCTCTGATACATATCCTGCAGCTGCATGGCACATTACACCGGAGAGCTCTGATACATATATTGCAGCTGCATGACACATTACACTGGAGAGCTCTGATACATATCCTGCAGCTGCATGGCACATTACACTGGAGATTTCTGATCATACTGTAGCTGCATGGCACACTACACTGGTGAGCTCTGGTACATATGCTGCAGCTGCATGGCACATTACTCTGGAGAGCTCTGATACATATGCTTCAGCTGCATGGCACATTACACTGGAGAGCTCTGATACATATACTGTAGCTGCATGGCACATTACACTGGAGAGCTCTGATACATATACTGTAGCTGCATGGCACATTACACTGGAGAGTTCTGATTCATATACTGCAGCTGCATGGCACATTACACTGGAGAGCTCTGATGCATATACTGCAGCTGCATGGCACATTACACTGGAGAGCTCTAATAGATATACTGTAGCTGCAAGGCACATTACACTGGAGAGCTCTGATCATACTGTAGCTGCATGGTACATTACACTGGAGAGCTCTGATACATATGCTGCAGATGCATGGCACATTACACTGGAGAGCTCTGATAGATATACTGTAGCTGCATGGCATATTACACTGGAGAGGTCTGATCATACTGTAGCAGCATGGCACAATACACTGGAGAGCTCTGATCATACTGTAGCAGCATGGCACATTACACTGGAGAGTTCTGAACATACTGTAGCTGCATGGCACATTACACTGGAGAGCTCTGATACATATACTGCAGCTGCATGGCACATTACACGGAGAACTCTGATACGTATACTGCAGCTGCATGGCACATTACACTGGAGAGCTCTGATACATATACTGCAGCTGCATGACACATTACACTGGAGAGCTCTTATAAATATACTGCAGCTGCATGGCACATCACTGGAGAGTCCTGATACATATGCTGCAGCTGCATGGTACATTACACTGGAGAGTCCTTATACATATGCTGCAGCTGCATGGCACATTACACTGGAGAGCTCTGATACATATACTGCAGCTGCATGGCACATTACACTGGAGAGCTCTGATACATATACTGCAGCTGCATGGCTCATTACACCAGAGAGTTTTGATCATACTACAGCTGCATGGCACATTACACTGGAGAGTTGTGATCATACTATAGGTGCATGGCACATTACACTTGGAAGCTCTGATACATATGCTGCAGCTGCATGGCAGATTACACTGGAGAGCTCTGATACATATACTGCAGCTGCATGGCACATTACACTGGAGAGCTCTGATACATATTCTGCAGCTGCATGGCACATTACACCAGAGAGTTCTGATCATACTGCAGCTGCATTGCACATTATACTGGAGAGTTCTGATCATACTGCAGCTGCATGGTACATTACACTGGTTTGCTCTGATACATATACTGCAGCTGCATAGCACATTACACTGGTTTGCTCTGATACATATACTGCAGCTGCATTGCACATTACACTGGTTTGCTCTGATACATATACTGCAGCTGCATTGCACAGTACACTGGTTTGCTCGGATACATATACTGCAGCTGCATAGCACATTACACTGGAGAGCTCTGATACATATTCTGCAGCTGCATGGCACATTACACTGGAGAGTCCTGATACATATGCTACAGCTGCATGGCACATTACACCAGAGAGTTTTGATCATACTACAGCTGCATGGCACATTACACTGGAGAGTTCTGATCATACTGTAGCTGCATGGCACATTACACTGGAGAGCTCTGATACATATGCTGCAGATGCATGGCACATTACACTGGAGAGCTCTGATAGATATACTGTAGCTGCATGGCATATTACACTGGAGAGGTCTGATCATACTGTAGCTGCATGGCACAATACACTGGAGAGCTCTGATCATACTGTAGCAGCATGGCACATTACACTGGAGTGCTATGATACATATACTGCAGCTGCATGGCACATTACACGGAGAACTCTGATACATATGCTGCAGATGCATGGCACATTACACTGCAGAGCTCTGATACGTATACTGCAGCTGCATGGCACATTACACTGGAGAGCTCTGATACATATTCTGCAGCTGCATGGCACATTACACTGGAGAGCTCTGATACATATACTGCAGCTGCATGGCACATTACACTGGAGAGTCCTGATACATATGCTGCAGCTGCATGGCACATTACACCAGAGAGTTTTGATCATACTATAGCTGCATGGCACATTACACTGAAGAGTTCTGATCATACTGTAGCTGCATGGCACATTACACTTGAGAGCTCTGATACATATGCTGCAGCTGCATGGCAGATTTCACTGGAGAGCTCTGATACATATACTGCAGCTGCATGGCACATTACACTGGAGAGCTCCGATACATATTCTGCAGCTGCATGGCACATTACACCAGAGAGTTCTGATCATACTGCAGCTGCATTGCACGTTACACTGGAGAGTTCTGATCATACTGCAGCTGCATTGCACATTTCACTGGTTTGCTCTGATGCATATACTGCAGCTGCATGGCACATTACACTGGAGAGCTCTGATACATATGCTGCAGCTGCATGGCACATTACACTGGAGAGTTCTGATCATACTGTAGCTGCATGGCACATTACACTGGAGAGCTCTGATACATATGCTGCAGATGCATGGTACATTACAATGGAGAGCTCCGATACATATACTGTAGCTGCATGGCATATTACACTGGAGAGCTATGATACATATACCGCAGCTGCATGGCACATTACACTGGAGAGCTCTGATAGATATACTATAGCTGCATGGCATATTACACTGGAGAGTTCTGATCATACTGTAGCTGCATGGCACATTACACTGGAGATCTCTGATCATACTGTAGCTGCATGGCACATTACACTGGAGAGTTCTGATCATACTGTAGCTGCATGGCACCTTACACTTGAGAGCTCTGATACATATGCTGCAGCTGCATGGCAGATTACACTGGAGAGCTCTGATACATATACTGCAGCTGCATGGCACATTACACTGGAGAGCTCTGATACATATTCTGCAGCTGCATGGCACATTACACCAGAGAGTTCTGATCATACTGCAGCTGCATTGCACATTGCACTGGAGAGTTCTGATCATACTGCAGCTGCATTGCACATTACACTGGTTTGCTCTGATACATATACTGCAGCTGCATGGCACATTACACTGGAGAGCTCTAATACATATGCTGCAGCTGCATGGCACATTACACTGGAGAGCCCTGATACATATACTGCAGCTGCATGGCACATTACACTGGAGAGCTCAGATACATATGCTGCAGATGCATGGCACATTACACTGGAGTGCTGTGATACACGTATACTGCAGATGCATGGTACATTACACTGGAGAGTTCTGATCACACTGTAGCTGCATGGCACATTACAATGGAGAGCTCTGATCATACTGTAGCTGCATGGCACATTACACTGGAGAGCTCTGATACATATACTGCAGCTGCATGGCACATTACACGGAGAACTCTGATACATATGCTGCAGATGCATGGCACATTACACTGGAGAGCTCTGATACGTATACTGCAGCTGCATGGCACATTACACTGGAGAGCTCTGATACATATACTGCAGCTGCATGACACATTACACTGGAGAGCTCTGATAAATATACTGCAGCTGCATGGCACATCACTGGAGAGTCCTGATACATATGCTGCAGCTGCATGGTACATTACACTGGAGAGTCCTTATACATATGCTGCAGCTGCATGGCACATTACACTGGAGAGCTCTGATACATATACTGCAGCTGCATGGCACATTACACTGGAGAGCTCTGATACATATACTGCAGCTGTATGGCTCATTACACCAGAGAGTTTTGATCATACTACAGCTGCATGGCACATTACACTGGAGAGTTGTGATCATACTGTAGGTGCATGGCACATTACACTTGGAAGCTCTGATACATATGCTGCAGCTGCATGGCAGATTACACTGGAGAGCTCTGATACATATACTGCAGCTGCATGGCACATTACACTGGAGAGCTCTGATACATATTCTGCAGCTGCATGGCACATTACACCAGAGAGTTCTGATCATACTGCAGCTGCATTGCACATTATACTGGAGAGTTCTGATCATACTGCAGCTGCATGGTACATTACACTGGAGAGCTCTGATACATATACTGCAGCTGCATAGCACATTACACTGGTTTGCTCTGATACATATACTGCAGCTGCATTGCACATTACACTGGTTTGCTCTGATACATATACTGCAGCTGCATTGCACAGTACACTGGTTTGCTCGGATACATATACTGCAGCTGCATAGCACATTACACTGGAGAGCTCTGATACATATTCTGCAGCTGCATGGCACATTACACTGGAGAGCTCTGATACATATTCTGCAGCTGCATGGCACATTACACTGGAGAGTCCTGATACATATGCTACAGCTGCATGGCACATTACACCAGAGAGTTTTGATCATACTACAGCTGCATGGCACATTACACTGGAGAGTTCTGATCATACTGTAGCTGCATGGCACATTACACTGGAGAGCTCTGATACATATGCTGCAGATGCATGGCACATTACACTGGAGAGCTCTGATAGATATACTGTAGCTGCATGGCATATTACACTGGAGAGGTCTGATCATACTGTAGCTGCATGGCACAATACACTGGAGAGCTCTGATCATACTGTAGCAGCATGGCACATTACACTGGAGAGCTATGATACATATACTGCAGCTGCATGGCACATTACACGGAGAACTCTGATACATATGCTGCAGAGGCATGGCACATTACACTGGAGAGCTCTGATACGTATTCTGCAGCTGCATGGCACATTACACTGGAGAGCTCTGATACATATACTGCAGCTGCATGGCACATTACACTGGAGAGTCCTGATACATATGCTGCAGCTGCATGGCACATTACACCAGAGAGTTTTGATCATACTACAGCTGCATGGCACATTACACTGAAGAGTTCTGATCATACTGTAGCTGCATGGCACATTACACTTGAGAGCTCTGATACACATGCTGCAGCTGCATGGCAGATTTCACTGGAGAGCTCTGATACATATACTGCAGCTGCATGGCACATTACACTGGAGAGCTCCGATACATATTCTGCAGCTGCATGGCACATTACACCAGAGAGTTCTGATCATACTGCAGCTGCATTGCACGTTACACTGGAGAGTTCTGATCATACTGCAGCTGCATTGCACATTTCACTGGTTTGCTCTGATGCATATACTGCAGCTGCATGGCACATTACACTGGAGAGCTCTGATACATATGCTGCAGCTGCATGGCACATTACACTGGAGAGCTCTGATACATATACTGCAGCTGCATGGCACATTACACGGAGAACTCTGATACATATGCTGCAGATGCATGGCACATTACACTGGAGAGCTCTGATACGTATACTGCAGCTGCATGGCACATTACACTGGAGAGCTCTGATACATATACTGCAGCTGCATGACACAATACACTGGAGAGCTCTGATAAATATACTGCAGCTGCATGGCACATCACTGGAGAGTCCTGATACATATGCTGCAGCTGCATGGTACATTACACTGGAGAGTCCTTATACATATGCTGCAGCTGCATGGCACATTACACTGGAGAGCTCTGATACATATACTGCAGCTGCATGGCACATTACACTGGAGAGCTCTGATACATATACTGCAGCTGCATAGCTCATTACACCAGAGAGTTTTGATCATACTACAGCTGCATGGCACATTACACTGGAGAGTTGTGATCATACTGTAGGTGCATGGCACATTACACTTGGAAGCTCTGATACATATGCTGCAGCTGCATGGCAGATTACACTGGAGAGCTCTGATACATATACTGCAGCTGCATGGCACATTACACTGGAGAGCTCTGATACATATTCTGCAGCTGCATGGCACATTACACCAGAGAGTTCTGATCATACTGCAGCTGCATTGCACATTATACTGGAGAGTTCTGATCATACTGCAGCTGCATGGTACATTACACTGGTTTCCTCTGATACATATACTGCAGCTGCATAGCACATTACACTGGTTTGCTCTGATACATATACTGCAGCTGCATTGCACATTACACTGGTTTGCTCTGATACATATACTGCAGCTGCATTGCACAGTACACTGGTTTGCTCGGATACATATACTGCAGCTGCATAGCACATTACACTGGAGAGCTCTGATACATATTCTGCAGCTGCATGGCACATTACACTGGAGAGTCCTGATACATATGCTACAGCTGCATGGCACATTACACCAGAGAGTTTTGATCATACTACAGCTGCATGGCACATTACACTGGAGAGTTCTGATCATACTGTAGCTGCATGGCACATTACACTGGAGAGCTCTGATACATATGCTGCAGATGCATGGCACATTACACTGGAGAGCTCTGATACATATACTGCAGCTGCATGGCACATTACACCGGAGAGCTCTGATACATATACTGCAGCTGCATGACACATTACACTTGTGAGCTCTGATACATATACTGCAGCTGCATGACACATTACACTGGAGAGCTCTGATACATATACTGCAGCTGCATGGCACATTACACCGGAGAGCTCTAATACATGTACTGCAGCTGCATGACACATTACACTGGAGAGCTCTGATACATATCCTGCAGCTGCATGGCACATTACACCGGAGAGCTCTGATACATATACTGCAGCTGCATGACACATTACACTGGAGAGCTCTGATACATATCCTGCAGCTGCATGGCACATCACTGGAGAGTCCTGATACATATGCTGCAGCTACATGGTACATTACACTGGAGAGTCCTTATACATATGCTGCAGCTGCATGGCACATTACACTGGAGAGCTCTGATACATATACTGCAGCTGCATGGCATGTTACACTGGAGAGCTCTGATACATATACTGCAGCTGCATGGCACATTACACTGCAGAGCTCTGATACATATACTGCAGCTGCATGGCACATTACACTGGAGAGCTCTGATACATATACTGCAGCTGCATGGCTCATTACACCAGAGAGTTTTGATCATACTGTAGCTGCATGGCACATTACACTGGAGAGTTCTGATCATACTGTAGCTGCATGGCACACTACACTGGTGAGCTCTGGTACATATGCTGCAGCTGCATGGCACATTACTCTGGAGAGCTCTGATACATATGCTTCAGCTGCATGGCACATTACACTGGAGAGCTCTGATACATATACTGTAGCTGCATGGCACATTACACTGGAGAGCTCTGATACATATACTGTAGCTGCATGGCACATTACACTGGAGAGTTCTGATTCATATACTGCAGCTGCATGGCACATTACACTGGAGAGCTCTGATGCATATACTGCAGCTGCATGGCACATTACACTGGAGAGCTCTAATAGATATACTGTAGCTGCAAGGCACATTACACTGGAGAGCTCTGATCATACTGTAGCTGCATGGCAAATTACACTGGAGAGCTCTGATACATATGCTGCAGATGCATGGCACATTACACTGGAGAGCTCTGATAGATATACTGTAGCTGCATGGCATATTACACTGGAGAGGTCTGATCATACTGTAGCAGCATGGCACAATACACTGGAGAGCTCTGATCATACTGTAGCAGCATGGCACATTACACTGGAGAGTTCTGAACATACTGTAGCTGCATGGCACATTACACTGGAGAGCTCTGATACATATACTGCAGCTGCATGGCACATTACACGGAGAACTCTAATACATATGCTGCAGATGCATGGCACATTACACTGGAGAGCTCTGATACGTATACTGCAGCTGCATGGCACATTACACTGGAGAGCTCTGATACATATACTGCAGCTGCATGACACATTACACTGGAGAGCTCTGATACATATACTGCAGCTGCATGGCTCATTACACCAGAGAGTTTTGATCATACTACAGCTGCATGGCACATTACACTGGAGGGTTGTGATCATACTGTAGGTGCATGGCACATTACACTTGGAAGCTCTGATACATATGCTGCAGCTGCATGGCAGATTACACTGGAGAGCTCTGATACATATACTGCAGCTGCATGGCACATTACACTGGAGAGCTCTGATACATATTCTGCAGCTGCATGGCACATTACACCAGAGAGTTCTGATCATACTGCAGCTGCATTGCACATTATACTGGAGAGTTCTGATCATACTGCAGCTGCATGGTACATTACACTGGTTTGCTCTGATACATATACTGCAGCTGCATAGCACATTACACTGGTTTGCTCTGATACATATACTGCAGCTGCATTGCACATTACACTGGTTTGCTCTGATACATATACTGCAGCTGCATTGCACAGTACACTGGTTTGCTCGGATACATATACTGCAGCTGCATAGCACATTACACTGGAGAGCTCTGATACATATTCTGCAGCTGCATGGCACATTACACTGGAGAGTCCTGATACATATGCTACAGCTGCATGGCACATTACACCAGAGAGTTTTGATCATACTACAGCTGCATGGCACATTACACTGGAGAGTTCTGATCATACTGTAGCTGCATGGCACATTACACTGGAGAGCTCTGATACATATGCTGCAGATGCATGGCACATTACACTGGAGAGCTCTGATAGATATACTGTAGCTGCATGGCACATTACACTGGAGAGGTCTGATCATACTGTAGCTGCATGGCACAATACACTGGAGAGCTCTGATCATACTGTAGCAGCATGGCACATTACACTGGAGAGGTATGATACATATACTGCAGCTGCATGGCACATTACACGGAGAACTCTGATACATATGCTGCAGATGCATGGCACATTACACTGCAGAGGTCTGATACGTATACTGCAGCTGCATGGCACATTACACTGGAGAGCTCTGATACATATTCTGCAGCTGCATGGCACATTACACTGGAGAGCTCTGATACATATACTGCAGCTGCATGGCACATTACACTGGAGAGTCCTGATACATATGCTGCAGCTGCATGGCACATTACACCAGAGAGTTTTGATCATACTACAGCTGCATGGCACATTACACTGAAGAGTTCTGATCATACTGTAGCTGCATGGCACATTACACTTGAGAGCTCTGATACATATGCTGCAGCTGCATGGCAGATTTCACTGGAGAGCTCTGATACATATACTGCAGCTGCATGGCACATTACACTGGAGAGCTCCGATACATATTCTGCAGCTGCATGGCACATTACACCAGAGAGTTCTGATCATACTGCAGCTGCATTGCACGTTACACTGGAGAGTTCTGATCATACTGCAGCTGCATTGCACATTTCACTGGTTTGCTCTGATGCATATACTGCAGCTGCATGGCACATTACACTGGAGAGCTCTGATACATATGCTGCAGCTGCATGGCACATTACACTGGAGAGTTCTGATCATACTGTAGCTGCATGGCACATTACACTGGAGAGCTCTGATACATATGCTGCAGATGCATGGTACATTACAATGGAGAGCTCCGATACATATACTGTAGCTGCATGGCATATTACACTGGAGAGCTATGATACATATACCACAGCTGCATGGCACATTACACTGGAGAGCTCTGATAGATATACTATAGCTGCATGGCATATTACACTGGAGAGTTCTGATCATACTGTAGCTGCATGGCACATTACAATGGAGATCTCTGATCATACTGTAGCTGCATGGCACATTACACTGGAGAGTTCTGATCACACTGTAGCTGCATGGCACCTTACACTTGAGAGCTCTGATACATATGCTGCAGCTGCATGGCAGATTACACTGGAGAGCTCTGATACATATACTGCAGCTGCATGGCACATTACACTGGAGAGCTCTGATACATATTCTGCAGCTGCATGGCACATTACACCAGAGAGTTCTGATCGTACTGCAGCTGCATTGCACATTGCACTGGAGAGTTCTGATCATAATGCAGCTGCATTGCACATTACACTGGTTTGCTCTGATACATATACTGCAGCTGCAGGGCACATTACACTGGAGAGCTCTAATACATATGCTGCAGCTGCATGGCACATTACACTGGAGAGCCCTGATACATATACTGCAGCTGCATGGCACATTACACTGGAGAGCTCAGATACATATGCTGCAGATGCATGGCACATTACACTGGAGTGCTGTGATACACGTATACTGCAGATGCATGGTACATTACACTGGAGAGTTCTGATCACACTGTAGCTGCATGGCACATTACAATGGAGAGCTCTGATCATACTGTAGCTGCATGGCACATTACACTGGAGAGCTCTGATACATATACTGCAGCTGCATGGCACATTACACGGAGAACTCTGATACATATGCTGCAGATGCATGGCACATTACACTGGAGAGCTCTGATACGTATACTGCAGCTGCATGGCACATTACACTGGAGAGCTCTGATACATATACTGCAGCTGCATGACACATTACACTGTAGAGCTCTGATAAATATACTGCAGCTGCATGGCACATCACTGGAGAGTCCTGATACATATGCTGCAGCTGCATGGTACATTACACTGGAGAGTCCTTATACATATGCTGCAGCTGCATGGCACATTACACTGGAGAGCTCTGATACATATACTGCAGCTGCATGGCACATTACACTGGAGAGCTCTGATACATATACTGCAGCTGCATGGCTCATTACACCAGAGAGTTTTGATCATACTACAGCTGCATGGCACATTACACTGGAGAGTTGTGATCATACTGTAGGTGCATGGCACATTACACTTGGAAGCTCTGATACATATGATGCAGCTGCATGGCAGATTACACTGGAGAGCTCTGATACATATACTGCAGCTGCATGGCACATTACACTGGAGAGCTCTGATACATATTCTGCAGCTGCATGGCACATTACACCACAGAGTTCTGATCATACTGCAGCTGCATTGCACATTATACTGGAGAGTTCTGATCATACTGCAGCTGCATGGTACATTACACTGGAGAGCTCTGATACATATACTGCAGCTGCATAGCACATTACACTGGTTTGCTCTGATACATATACTGCAGCTGCATTGCACATTACACTGGTTTGCTCTGATACATATACTGCAGCTGCATTGCACAGTACACTGGTTTGCTCGGATACATATACTGCAGCTGCATAGCACATTACACTGGAGAGCTCTGATACATATTCTGCAGCTGCATGGCACATTACACTGGAGAGTCCTGATACATATGCTACAGCTGCATGGCACATTACACCAGAGAGTTTTGATCATACTACAGCTGCATGGCACATTACACTGGAGAGTTCTGATCATACTGTAGCTGCATGGCACATTACACTGGAGAGCTCTGATACATATGCTGCAGATGCATGGCACATTACACTGGAGAGCTCTGATAGATATACTGTAGCTGCATGGCATATTACACTGGAGAGCTCTGATAGATATACTGTAGCTGCATGGCATATTACACTGGAGAGGTCTGATCATACTGTAGCTGCATGGCACAATACACTGGAGAGCTCTGATCATACTGTAGCAGCATGGCACATAACACTGGAGAGCTATGATACATATACTGCAGCTGCATGGCACATTACACGGAGAACTCTGATACATATGCTGCAGATGCATGGCACATTACACTGGAGAGCTCTGATACGTATACTGCAGCTGCATGGCACATTACACTGGAGAGCTCTGATACATATTCTGCAGCTGCATGGCACATTACACTGGAGAGCTCTGATACATATACTGCAGCTGCATGGCACATTACTCTGGAGAGTCCTGATACATATGCTGCAGCTGCATGGCACATTACACCAGAGAGTTTTGATCATACTACAGCTGCATGGCACATTACACTGAAGAGTTCTGATCATACTGTAGCTGCATGGCACATTACACTTGAGAGCTCTGATACATATGCTGCAGCTGCATGGCAGATTTCACTGGAGAGCTCTGATACATATACTGCAGCTGCATGGCACATTACACTGGAGAGCTCCGATACATATTCTGCAGCTGCATGTCACATTACACCAGAGAGTTCTGATCATACTGCAGCTGCATTGCACGTTACACTGGAGAGTTCTGATCATACTGCAGCTGCATTGCACATTTCACTGGTTTGCTCTGATGCATATAATGCAGCTGCATGGCACATTACACTGGAGAGCTCTGATACATATGCTGCAGCTGCATGGCACATTACACTGGAGAGTTCTGATCATACTGTAGCTGCATGGCACATTACACTGGAGAGCTCTGATACATATGCTGCAGATGCATGGTACATTACAATGGAGAGCTCCGATACATATACTGTAGCTGCATGGCATATTACACTGGAGAGCTATGATACATATACCGCAGCTGCATGGCACATTACACTGGAGAGCTCTGATAGATATACTATAGCTGCATGGCATATTACACTGGAGAGTTCTGATCATACTGTAGCTGCATGGCACATTACACTGGAGAGTTCTGATCATACTGTAGCTGCATGGCACCTTACACTTGAGAGCTCTGATACATATGCTGCACCTGCATGGCAGATTACACTGGAGAGCTCTGATACATATACTGCAGCTGCATGGCACATTACACTGGAGAGCTCTGATACATATTCTGCAGCTGCATGGCACATTACACCAGAGAGTTCTGATCGTACTGCAGCTGCATTGCACATTGCACTGGAGAGTTCTGATCATACTGCAGCTGCATTGCACATTACACTGGTTTGCTCTGATACATATACTGCAGCTGCATGGCACATTACACTGGAGAGCTCTAATACATATGCTGCAGCTGCATGGCACATTACACTGGAGAGCCCTGATACATATACTGCAGCTGCATGGCACATTACACTGGAGAGCTCAGATACATATGCTGCAGCTGCATGGCACATTACACTGGAGTGCTGTGATACACGTATACTGCAGATGCATGGTACATTACACTGGAGAGTTCTGATCACACTGTAGCTGCATGGCACATTACAATGGAGAGCTCTGATCATACTGTAGCTGCATGGCACATTACACTGGAGAGCTCTGATACATATACTGTAGCTGCATGGCACATTACACTGGACAGCTCTGATATATATGCTGCAGCTGCATGGCACATTACACTGGAGAGCTCTGATACATATGCTGCCGCTGCATGGCACATTACACTAGAGAGCTCTGATACATATACTGCAGCTGCATGACACATTACACTGGAGAGCTCTGATACATATATTGCAGCTGCATGACACATTACACTGGACAGCTCTGATACATATACTGCAGCTGCATGGCACATTACACTGGAGAGCTCTGATACATATGCTGCCGCTGCATGGCACATTACACTAGAGAGCTCTGATACATATACTGCAGCTGCATGGCACATTACACTTGAGAGCTCTGATACATATATTGCAGCTGCATGACACATTACACTCTACAGCTCTGATACATATACTGCAGCTGCATGGCACATTACACTGGAGAGCTCTGATACATATGCTGCCGCTGCATGGCACATTACACTAGAGAGCTCTGATACATATACTGCAGCTGCATGGCACATTACACTGCAGAGCTCTGATACATATACTGCAGCTGCATGGCACATTACACTGGAGAGCTCTGATACATATACTACAGCTGCATGTCACATTACACTGGAGAGCTCTGATACATATGCTGCAGCTGCATGGCACATTACACTGGAGAGCTCTGATACATATGCTGCAGCTGCATGGCACATTACACTGGAGAGCTCTGATGCATATTCTGCAGCTGCATGGCACATTACACTGGAGAGTTCTGATCATACTACAGCTGCATGGCACATTACACTGGATAGCTCTGATACATATACTGCAGCTGCATGGCACATTACACTGGAGAGCTCTGATACATATGCTGCCGATGCATGGCACATTACACTGGAGAGCTCTGATACATATACTGCCGATGCATGGCACATTACACTGGAGAGCTCTGATACATATACTGCAGCTGCATGGGATATGATACTGGAGAGCTCTGATACATATACTGTCAATGCATGGCACATTACACTGGAGAGCTCTGATACATATACTGCAGCTGCATGGCACATTACACTGGAGAGCTCTGATACATATGCTGGAGCTGCATGGCACATTACACTGGAGAGTTCTGATCATACTGCAGCTGCATGGCACATTACACCGTAGAGTTCTGATCATACTGTAGGTGCATGGCACATTACACTGGAGAGCTCTGATATATATACTGCAGCTGCATGGCATATTACACTGGAGAGCTCTGATACATATGCTGCAGATGCATGGCGCATTACACTGGAGAGCTCTGATACATATACTGCAGCTGCATGGCACATTACACTGGAGAGCTCTGATACATATACTGCAGCTGCATGGCACATTACACTGGAGAGCTCTGATACATATGCTGCCGCTGCATGGCAAATTACACTAGAGAGCTCTGATACATATACTGCAGCTGCATGGCACATTACACTTGAGAGCTCTGATACATATATTGCAGCTGCATGACACATTACACTCTACAGCTCTGATACATATACTGCAGCTGCATGGCACATTACACTGGAGAGCTCTGATACATATGCTGCCGCTGCATGGCACATTACACTAGAGAGCTCTGATACATATACTGCAGCTGCATGGCACATTACACTGCAGAGCTCTGATACATATACTGCAGCTGCATGGTACATTACACTGGAGAGCTCTGATACATATACTACAGCTGCATGTCACATTACACTGGAGAGCTCTGATACATATGCTGCAGCTGCATGGCACATTACACTGGAGAGCTCTGATACATATGCTGCAGCTGCATGGCACATTACACTGGAGAGCTCTGATGCATATACTGCAGCTGCATGGCACATTACACTGGAGAGTTCTGATCATACTACAGCTGCATGGCACATTACACTGGATAGCTCTGATACATATACTGCAGCTGCATGGCACATTACACTGGAGAGCTCTGATACATATGCTGCCGATGCATGGCACATTACACTGGAGAGCTCTGATACATATACTGCCGATGCATGGCACATTACACTGGAGAGCTCTGATACATATACTGCAGCTGCATGGGATATGATACTGGAGAGCTCTGATACATATACTGTCAATGCATGGCACATTACACTGGAGAGCTCTGATACATATACTGCAGCTGCATGGCACATTACACTGGAGAGCTCTGATACATATGCTGGAGCTGCATGGCACATTACACTGGAGAGTTCTGATCATACTGCAGCTGCATGGCACATTACACCGTAGAGTTCTGATCATACTGTAGGTGCATGGCACATTACACTGGAGAGCTCTGATATATATACTGCAGCTGCATGGCATATTACACTGGAGAGCTCTGATACATATGCTGCAGATGCATGGCGCATTACACTGGAGAGCTCTGATACATATACTGCAGCTGCATGGCACATTACACTGGAGAGCTCTGATACATATACTGCAGCTGCATGGCACATTACACTGGAGAGTTCTGATCATACTGCAGCTGCATGGCACATTACACCGTAGAGTTCTGATCATACGTTAGGTGCATGGCACATTACACTGGAGAGCTCTGATACATATACTGCAGCTGCATGGCATATTACACTGGAGAGCTCTGATACATATGCTGCAGATGCATGGCACATTACACTGGAGAGCTCTGATACATATACTGCAGCTGCATGGCACAATATACTGGAGAGCTCTGATACATATACTGCAGCTGCATGGCACATTACACTGGAGAGCTCTGGTACATATACTGCAGCGGAATGGCACAATACACTGGAGAGCTCTGATACATATACTGCAGCTGCATGGCACATTACACTGGAGAGCTCTGATACATATACTGTAGCTGCATGGCACATTACACTGGAGAGCTCTGATACATATACTGCAGCTGCATGGCACAATACACTGGAGAGCTCTGATACATATACTGCAGCTGCATGGCATATTACACTGGAGAGCTCTAATACATATACTGCAGCGGCATGGCACATTACACTAGAGAGCTCTGATTCATATACTGCAGTTGCATGGCACATTACACTGGAGAGCTCTGATACATATACTGCAGATGCATGGCACATTACACTGGAGAGCTCTGATACATATACTGCAGCTGCATGGCACATTACACTGGAGAGGTCTGATACATATACTGCAGCTGCATGGCACATAACACTGGAGAGCTCTGATACATATACTGCAGCTACATGGCACATTACACTGGAGAGGTCTGATACATATACTCCAGCTGCATGGCACATTACACTGGAGAGCTCTGATACATATACTGCAGCTACATGGCACATTACACTGGAGAGTTCTGATACATATACTGCAGCAGCATGGCACATTACACTGGAGAGCTCTGATACATATACGGTAGCTGCATGGCACATTACACTGGAGAGCTCTGATACATGTGCTGCAGCTGCATGGCACAATACACTGGAGAGTTCTGATACATATGCTTCAGCTGAATGGCACATTACACTGGAGAGCTCTGATACATATACTTCAGCTGCATGGCACGTTACACTGGAGAGCTCTGATACATATACTGCAGCTGCATGGCACATTACACTGGAGAGTTCTAATCATACTGCAGCTGCATGGCACATTACACTGGAGAGTTCTGATCATACTGCAGCTGCATGGCACATTACACTGGAGAGCTCTGATACATATACTGCAGCTGCATGGCACATTACACTGGAGAGTTCTGATACATATACTGCAGCTGCATGGCACATTACACTGGAGAGCTCTGATACATGTGCTGCAGCTGCATAGCACAATACACTGGAGAGTTCTGATACATATGCTTCAGCTGAATGGCACATTACACTGGAGAGCTCTGATACATATACTTCAGCTGCATGGCATGTTACACTGGAGAGCTCTGATACATATACTGCAGCTGCATGGCACATTACACTGGAGAGTTTTGATCATACTGCAGCTGCATGGCACATTACACTGGAGAGTTCTGATCATACTGCGGCTGCATGCCACATTACACTGGAGAGTTCTGATACATATACTGCAGCTGCATGGCACATTACACTGGAGAGCTCTGATACATATACTGCAGCTGCATGGCACATTACACTGGAGAGTTCGGATACATATACTGCAGCTGCATGGCACATTACACTGGAGAGCTCTGATACATATACGGTAGCTGCATGGCACAATACACTGGAGAGCTCTGATACATATACTGCAGCTGCATGGCACATTACACTGGAGAGCTCTGATACATATACTGCAGCTGCATGGCACATTATACTGGAGAGCTCTGATAGATATACTGCAGCTGCATGGCACGTTACACTTGAGAGCTCTGATACATATACTGGAGCTGCATGGCACATTACAAAGGAGAGCTCTGATACATATGCTGCAGCTGCATTTCACATTACACTGGAGAGCTCTGATACATATGCTGCAACTGCATTGCATATTACACTGGTTTGCTCTGATACATATACTGCAGCTGCATGGCACATTACACTGGAGAGCTCTGATACATATACTGCAGCTGCATGGCACATTACACTTGAGAGCTCTAATACATATGCTGCAGCTGTCTGGCACATTATACTTGAGAGCTCTGATACATATACTGCAGCTGCATGGCACATTACACTTGAGAGCTCTGATACATATACTGCAGCTGCATGGCACATTACACTGGAGAGCTCTAATACATATACTGCAGGTGCATGGCACATTACACTGGAGAGCTCTGATTCATATACTGCAGCTGCATGGCACATTACACTGGAGAGCTCTGATACATATACTGTAGCTGCATGGCACATTACACTGGAGAGCTCTGATACATATACTGCAGCTGCATGGCACATTACACTGGAGAGGTCTGATACATATACTGCAGCTGCATGGCACATTACACTGGAGAGCTCTGATTCATATACTGCAGCTGCGTGACACAGTACACTGGAGAGCTCTGATACCTATACTGCAGCTGCATGGCACATTACACTGGAGAGCTCTGATACATATACTTCAGCTGCATGGCACGTTACACTGGAGAGCTCTGATACATATACTGCAGCTGCATGGCACATTACACTGCAGAGCTCTGATACATATACTGCAGCTGCATGGCATATTACACTGGAGAGTTCTGATCATACTGCAGCTGCATGGCACATTACACTGGAGAGCTCTGATACATATGCTTCAGCTGCATGGCACATTACACTGGAGAGCTCTGATACATATACTGCAGCTGCATGGCACATTACACTGGAGAGCTCTGATACATATACTGCAGCTGCATGGCACATTACACTGGAGAGCTCTGATAGATATACTGCAGCTGCATGGCACATTATACTGGGGAGCTCTGATACATATACTGGAGCTGCATGGCACATTACACTGGAGAAATCTGATACTTATACTTCAGCTGCATGGCACATTACACTGGAGAGCTCTAATACATATACTGCAGCGGCATGGCACATTACACTGGAGAGTTCTGATCATACTGCAGCTGCATGGCACATTACACTGGAGAGCTCTGATACATATACTGCAGCTGCATGGCACAATACACTGGAGAGCTCTGATACATATGCTGCAGCTGCATAGCACATTACACTTGAGAGCTCTGATACATATACTGCAGCTGCATGGCACATTACACTGGAGAGCTCTAATACATATACTGCAGCGGCATGGCACATTACACTGGAGAGCTCTGATTCATATACTGCAGTTGCATGGCACATTACACTGGAGAGCTCTGATACATATACTGCAGATGCATGGCACATTACACTGGAGAGCTCTGATACATATACTGCAGCTGCATGGCACATTACACTGGAGAGGTCTGATACATATACTGCAGCTGCATGGCACATAACACTGGAGAGCTCTGATACATATACTCCAGCTGCATGGCACATTACACTGGAGAGCTCTGATACATATACTGCAGCTACATGGCACATTACACTGGAGAGTTCTGATACATATACTGCAGCAGCATGGCACATTACACTGGAGAGCTCTGATACATATACGGTAGCTGCATGGCACATTACACTGGAGAGCTCTGATACATATGCTGCAGCTGCATGGCACAATACACTGGAGAGTTCTGATACATATGCTTCAGCTGAATGGCACATTACACTGGAGAGCTCTGATACATATACTTCAGCTGCATGGCACGTTACACTGGAGAGCTCTGATACATATACTGCAGCTGCATGGCACATTACACTGGAGAGTTCTAATCATACTGCAGCTGCATGGCACATTACACTGGAGAGTTCTGATCATACTGCAGCTGCATGGCACATTACACTGGAGAGCTCTGATACATATACTGCAGCTGCATGGCACATTACACTGGAGAGTTCTGATACATATACTGCAGCTGCATGGCACATTACACTGGAGAGCTCTGATACATGTGCTGCAGCTGCATAGCACAATACACTGGAGAGTTCTGATACATATGCTTCAGCTGAATGGCACATTACACTGGAGAGCTCTGATACATATACTTCAGCTGCATGGCATGTTACACTGGAGAGCTCTGATACATATACTGCAGCTGCATGGCACATTACACTGGAGAGTTCTGATCATACTGCAGCTGCATGGCACATTACACTGGAGAGTTCTGATCATACTGCGGCTGCATGCCACATTACACTGGAGAGTTCTGATACATATACTGCAGCTGCATGGCACATTACACTGGAGAGCTCTGATACATATACTGCAGCTGCATGGCACATTACACTGGAGAGTTTGGATACATATACTGCAGCTGCATGGCACATTACACTGGAGAGCTCTGATACATATACGGTAGCTGCATGGCACAATACACTGGAGAGCTCTGATACATATACTGCAGCTGCATGGCACATTACACTGGAGAGCTCTGATACATATACTGCAGCTGCATGGCACATTATACTGGAGAGCTCTGATAGATATACTGCAGCTGCATGGCACATTACACTTGAGAGCTCTGATACATATACTGGAGCTGCATGGCACATTACAAAGGAGAGCTCTGATACATATGCTGCAGCTGCATTTCACATTACACTGGAGAGCTCTGATACATATGCTGCAACTGCATTGCATATTACACTGGTTTGCTCTGATACATATACTGCAGCTGCATGGCACATTACACTGGAGAGCTCTGATACATATACTGCAGCTGCATGGCACATTACACTTGAGAGCTCTAATACATATGCTGCAGCTGTCTGGCACATTATACTTGAGAGCTCTGATACATATACTGCAGCTGCATGGCACATTACACTTGAGAGCTCTGATACATATACTGCAGCTGCATGGCACATTACACTGGAGAGCTCTAATACATATACTGCAGCTGCATGACACATTACACTGGAGAGCTCTGATTCATATACTGCAGCTGCATGGCACATTACACTGGAGAGCTCTGATACATATACTGTAGCTGCATGGCACATTACACTGGAGAGCTCTGATACATATACTGCAGCTGCATGGCACATTACACTGGAGAGGTCTGATACATATACTGCAGCTGCATGGCACATTACACTGGAGAGCTCTGATTCATATACTGCAGCTGCATGGCACAGTACACTGGAGAGCTCTGATACCTATACTGCAGCTGCATGGCACATTACACTGGAGAGCTCTGATACATATACTTCAGCTGCATGGCACGTTACACTGGAGAGCTCTGATACATATACTGCAGCTGCATGGCACATTACACTGCAGAGCTCTGATACATATACTGCAGCTGCATGGCATATTACACTGGAGAGTTCTGATCATACTGCAGCTGCATGGCACATTACACTGGAGAGCTCTGATACATATGCTTCAGCTGCATGGCACATTACACTGGAGAGCTCGGACACATATACTGCAGCTGCATGGCACATTACACTGGAGAGCTCTGATACATATACTGCAGCTGCATGGCACATTACACTGGAGAGCTCTGATAGATATACTGCAGCTGCATGGCACATTATACTGGGGAGCTCTGATACATATACTGGAGCTGCATGGCACATTACACTGGAGAAATCTGATACTTATACTTCAGCTGCATGGCACATTACACTGGAGAGCTCTGATACATATGCTGCAGCTGCATTGCACATTACACTGGAGAGTTCTGATCATACTGCAGCTGCATGGCACATTACACTGGAGAGCTCTGATACATATACTTCAGCTGCATGGCACATTACACTGGAGAGCTCTGATACATATACTGCAGCTGCATGGCACATTACACTGGAGAGATCTGATACATATACTTCAGCTGCATGGCACGTTACACTGGAGAGCTCTGATACATATACTGCAGCTGCATGGCACATTACACTGGAGAAATCTGATACTTATACTTCAGCTGCATGGCACATTACACTGGAGAGCTCTGATACATATACTGTAGCTGCATGGCATATTACACTGGAGAGTTCTGATCATACTGCAGCTGCATGGCACATTACACTGGAGAGCTCTGATCCATATACTGCAGCTGCATGGCACATTAAACTGTAAAGCTCTGATACATATACTGCAGTGGCTGGACGCATTACACCGGAGAGTTCTGATCTTACTGTAGCTGCATGGCACATTACACTGGAGAGTTCTGATCATACTGTAGCTGCATGGCACATTACACTGGTGACCTCTGGTACATTTGCTGCAGCTGCATGGCACATTACTCTGGAGAGCTCTGATACATATGCTTCAGCTGCATGGCACATTACACTGGAGAGCTCTGATACATATACTGCAGCTGCATGGCACATTACACTGGAGAGCTCTGATACATATACTGCAGTTGCATGGCACATTACACTGGAGAGCTCTGATACATATACTGCAGCTGCATGGCACATTACACTGGAGAGCTCTGATACATATACTGCAGCTGCATGCCACATTACACTTGAGAGCTCTAATACATATGCTGCAGCTGCATGTCACATTACACTTGAGAGCTCTGATACATATACTGCAGCTGCATGGCACATTACACTGGAGAGCTCTAATACATATACTGCAGCTGAATGGCATATTACACTGGAGAGCTCTGATACATATACTGCAGCTGCATGGCACATTACACTGGAGAGCTCTGATACATGTGCTGCAGCTGCATGGCACATTACACTGGAGAGCTCTGATACATATACTGCAGCTGCATGGCACATTACAGTGGAGAGCTCTGATACATATACTGCAGCTGCATGGCTCATTACACCAGAGAGTTTTGATCATACTACAGCTGCATGGCACATTACACTGGAGAGTTGTGATCATACTGTAGGTGCATGGCACATTACACTTGGAAGCTCTGATACATATGCTGCAGCTGCATGGCAGATTACACTGGAGAGCTCTGATACATATACTGCAGCTGCATGGCACATTACACTGGAGAGCTCTGATACATATTCTGCAGCTGCATGGCACATTACACCAGAGAGTTCTGATCATACTGCAGCTGCATTGCACATTATACTGGAGAGTTCTGATCATACTGCAGCTGCATGGTACATTACACTGGTTTGCTCTGATACATATACTGCAGCTGCATAGCACATTACACGGGTTTGCTCTGATACATATACTGCAGCTGCATTGCACATTACACTGGTTTGCTCTGATACATATACTGCAGCTGCATTGCACAGTACACTGGTTTGCTCGGATACATGTACTGCAGCTGCATAGCACATTACACTGGAGAGCTCTGATACATATTCTGCAGCTGCATGGCACATTACACTGGAGAGTCCTGATACATATGCTACAGCTGCATGGCACATTACACCAGAGAGTTTTGATCATACTACAGCTGCATGGCACATTACACTGGAGAGTTCTGATCATACTGTAGCTGCATGGCACATTACACTGGAGAGCTCTGATACATATGCTGCAGATGCATGGCACATTACACTGGAGAGCTCTGATACATATACTGCAGCTGCATGGCACATTACACCGGAGAGCTCTGATACATATACTGCAGCTGCATGACACATTACACTTGTGAGCTCTGATACATATACTGCAGCTGCATGACACATTACACTGGAGAGCTCTGATACATATACTGCAGCTGCATGGCACATTACACCGGAGAGCTCTGATACATGTACTGCAGCTGCATGACACATTACACTGGAGAGCTCTGATACATATCCTGCAGCTGCATGGCACATTACACCGGAGAGCTCTGATACATATATTGCAGCTGCATGACACATTACACTGGAGAGCTCTGATACATATCCTGCAGCTGCATGGCACATTACACTGGAGAGTTCTGATCATACTGTAGCTGCATGGCACACTACACTGGTGAGCTCTGGTACATATGCTGCAGCTGCATGGCACATTACTCTGGAGAGCTCTGATACATATGCTTCAGCTGCATGGCACATTACACTGGAGAGCTCTGATACATATACTGTAGCTGCATGGCACATTACACTGGAGAGCTCTGATACATATACTGTAGCTGCATGGCACATTACACTGGAGAGTTCTGATTCATATACTGCAGCTGCATGGCACATTACACTGGAGAGCTCTGATGCATATACTGCAGCTGCATGGCACATTACACTGGAGAGCTCTAATAGATATACTGTAGCTGCAAGGCACATTACACTGGAGAGCTCTGATCATACTGTAGCTGCATGGTACATTACACTGGAGAGCTCTGATACATATGCTGCAGATGCATGGCACATTACACTGGAGAGCTCTGATAGATATACTGTAGCTGCATGGCATATTACACTGGAGAGGTCTGATCATACTGTAGCAGCATGGCACAATACACTGGAGAGCTCTGATCATACTGTAGCAGCATGGCACATTACACTGGAGAGTTCTGAACATACTGTAGCTGCATGGCACATTACACTGGAGAGCTCTGATACATATACTGCAGCTGCATGGCACATTACACGGAGAACTCTGATACGTATACTGCAGCTGCATGGCACATTACACTGGAGAGCTCTGATACATATACTGCAGCTGCATGACACATTACACTGGAGAGCTCTTATAAATATACTGCAGCTGCATGGCACATCACTGGAGAGTCCTGATACATATGCTGCAGCTGCATGGTACATTACACTGGAGAGTCCTTATACATATGCTGCAGCTGCATGGCACATTACACTGGAGAGCTCTGATACATATACTGCAGCTGCATGGCACATTACACTGGAGAGCTCTGATACATATACTGCAGCTGCATGGCTCATTACACCAGAGAGTTTTGATCATACTACAGCTGCATGGCACATTACACTGGAGAGTTGTGATCATACTATAGGTGCATGGCACATTACACTTGGAAGCTCTGATACATATGCTGCAGCTGCATGGCAGATTACACTGGAGAGCTCTGATACATATACTGCAGCTGCATGGCACATTACACTGGAGAGCTCTGATACATATTCTGCAGCTGCATGGCACATTACACCAGAGAGTTCTGATCATACTGCAGCTGCATTGCACATTATACTGGAGAGTTCTGATCATACTGCAGCTGCATGGTACATTACACTGGTTTGCTCTGATACATATACTGCAGCTGCATAGCACATTACACTGGTTTGCTCTGATACATATACTGCAGCTGCATTGCACATTACACTGGTTTGCTCTGATACATATACTGCAGCTGCATTGCACAGTACACTGGTTTGCTCGGATACATATACTGCAGCTGCATAGCACATTACACTGGAGAGCTCTGATACATATTCTGCAGCTGCATGGCACATTACACTGGAGAGTCCTGATACATATGCTACAGCTGCATGGCACATTACACCAGAGAGTTTTGATCATACTACAGCTGCATGGCACATTACACTGGAGAGTTCTGATCATACTGTAGCTGCATGGCACATTACACTGGAGAGCTCTGATACATATGCTGCAGATGCATGGCACATTACACTGGAGAGCTCTGATAGATATACTGTAGCTGCATGGCATATTACACTGGAGAGGTCTGATCATACTGTAGCTGCATGGCACAATACACTGGAGAGCTCTGATCATACTGTAGCAGCATGGCACATTACACTGGAGTGCTATGATACATATACTGCAGCTGCATGGCACATTACACGGAGAACTCTGATACATATGCTGCAGATGCATGGCACATTACACTGCAGAGCTCTGATACGTATACTGCAGCTGCATGGCACATTACACTGGAGAGCTCTGATACATATTCTGCAGCTGCATGGCACATTACACTGGAGAGCTCTGATACATATACTGCAGCTGCATGGCACATTACACTGGAGAGTCCTGATACATATGCTGCAGCTGCATGGCACATTACACCAGAGAGTTTTGATCATACTATAGCTGCATGGCACATTACACTGAAGAGTTCTGATCATACTGTAGCTGCATGGCACATTACACTTGAGAGCTCTGATACATATGCTGCAGCTGCATGGCAGATTTCACTGGAGAGCTCTGATACATATACTGCAGCTGCATGGCACATTACACTGGAGAGCTCCGATACATATTCTGCAGCTGCATGGCACATTACACCAGAGAGTTCTGATCATACTGCAGCTGCATTGCACGTTACACTGGAGAGTTCTGATCATACTGCAGCTGCATTGCACATTTCACTGGTTTGCTCTGATGCATATACTGCAGCTGCATGGCACATTACACTGGAGAGCTCTGATACATATGCTGCAGCTGCATGGCACATTACACTGGAGAGTTCTGATCATACTGTAGCTGCATGGCACATTACACTGGAGAGCTCTGATACATATGCTGCAGATGCATGGTACATTACAATGGAGAGCTCCGATACATATACTGTAGCTGCATGGCATATTACACTGGAGAGCTATGATACATATACCGCAGCTGCATGGCACATTACACTGGAGAGCTCTGATAGATATACTATAGCTGCATGGCATATTACACTGGAGAGTTCTGATCATACTGTAGCTGCATGGCACATTACACTGGAGATCTCTGATCATACTGTAGCTGCATGGCACATTACACTGGAGAGTTCTGATCATACTGTAGCTGCATGGCACCTTACACTTGAGAGCTCTGATACATATGCTGCAGCTGCATGGCAGATTACACTGGAGAGCTCTGATACATATACTGCAGCTGCATGGCACATTACACTGGAGAGCTCTGATACATATTCTGCAGCTGCATGGCACATTACACCAGAGAGTTCTGATCATACTGCAGCTGCATTGCACATTGCACTGGAGAGTTCTGATCATACTGCAGCTGCATTGCACATTACACTGGTTTGCTCTGATACATATACTGCAGCTGCATGGCACATTACACTGGAGAGCTCTAATACATATGCTGCAGCTGCATGGCACATTACACTGGAGAGCCCTGATACATATACTGCAGCTGCATGGCACATTACACTGGAGAGCTCAGATACATATGCTGCAGATGCATGGCACATTACACTGGAGTGCTGTGATACACGTATACTGCAGATGCATGGTACATTACACTGGAGAGTTCTGATCACACTGTAGCTGCATGGCACATTACAATGGAGAGCTCTGATCATACTGTAGCTGCATGGCACATTACACTGGAGAGCTCTGATACATATACTGCAGCTGCATGGCACATTACACGGAGAACTCTGATACATATGCTGCAGATGCATGGCACATTACACTGGAGAGCTCTGATACGTATACTGCAGCTGCATGGCACATTACACTGGAGAGCTCTGATACATATACTGCAGCTGCATGACACATTACACTGGAGAGCTCTGATAAATATACTGCAGCTGCATGGCACATCACTGGAGAGTCCTGATACATATGCTGCAGCTGCATGGTACATTACACTGGAGAGTCCTTATACATATGCTGCAGCTGCATGGCACATTACACTGGAGAGCTCTGATACATATACTGCAGCTGCATGGCACATTACACTGGAGAGCTCTGATACATATACTGCAGCTGTATGGCTCATTACACCAGAGAGTTTTGATCATACTACAGCTGCATGGCACATTACACTGGAGAGTTGTGATCATACTGTAGGTGCATGGCACATTACACTTGGAAGCTCTGATACATATGCTGCAGCTGCATGGCAGATTACACTGGAGAGCTCTGATACATATACTGCAGCTGCTTGGCACATTACACTGGAGAGCTCTGATACATATTCTGCAGCTGCATGGCACATTACACCAGAGAGTTCTGATCATACTGCAGCTGCATTGCACATTATACTGGAGAGTTCTGATCATACTGCAGCTGCATGGTACATTACACTGGAGAGCTCTGATACATATACTGCAGCTGCATAGCACATTACACTGGTTTGCTCTGATACATATACTGCAGCTGCATTGCACATTACACTGGTTTGCTCTGATACATATACTGCAGCTGCATTGCACAGTACACTGGTTTGCTCGGATACATATACTGCAGCTGCATAGCACATTACACTGGAGAGCTCTGATACATATTCTGCAGCTGCATGGCACATTACACTGGAGAGCTCTGATACATATTCTGCAGCTGCATGGCACATTACACTGGAGAGTCCTGATACATATGCTACAGCTGCATGGCACATTACACCAGAGAGTTTTGATCATACTACAGCTGCATGGCACATTACACTGGAGAGTTCTGATCATACTGTAGCTGCATGGCACATTACACTGGAGAGCTCTGATACATATGCTGCAGATGCATGGCACATTACACTGGAGAGCTCTGATAGATATACTGTAGCTGCATGGCATATTACACTGGAGAGGTCTGATCATACTGTAGCTGCATGGCACAATACACTGGAGAGCTCTGATCATACTGTAGCAGCATGGCACATTACACTGGAGAGCTATGATACATATACTGCAGCTGCATGGCACATTACACGGAGAACTCTGATACATATGCTGCAGAGGCATGGCACATTACACTGGAGAGCTCTGATACGTATTCTGCAGCTGCATGGCACATTACACTGGAGAGCTCTGATACATATACTGCAGCTGCATGGCACATTACACTGGAGAGTCCTGATACATATGCTGCAGCTGCATGGCACATTACACCAGAGAGTTTTGATCATACTACAGCTGCATGGCACATTACACTGAAGAGTTCTGATCATACTGTAGCTGCATGGCACATTACACTTGAGAGCTCTGATACATATGCTGCAGCTGCATGGCAGATTTCACTGGAGAGCTCTGATACATATACTGCAGCTGCATGGCACATTACACTGGAGAGCTCCGATACATATTCTGCAGCTGCATGGCACATTACACCAGAGAGTTCTGATCATACTGCAGCTGCATTGCACGTTACACTGGAGAGTTCTGATCATACTGCAGCTGCATTGCACATTTCACTGGTTTGCTCTGATGCATATACTGCAGCTGCATGGCACATTACACTGGAGAGCTCTGATACATATGCTGCAGCTGCATGGCACATTACACTGGAGAGCTCTGATACATATACTGCAGCTGCATGGCACATTACACGGAGAACTCTGATACATATGCTGCAGATGCATGGCACATTACACTGGAGAGCTCTGATACGTATACTGCAGCTGCATGGCACATTACACTGGAGAGCTCTGATACATATACTGCAGCTGCATGACACAATACACTGGAGAGCTCTGATAAATATACTGCAGCTGCATGGCACATCACTGGAGAGTCCTGATACATATGCTGCAGCTGCATGGTACATTACACTGGAGAGTCCTTATACATATGCTGCAGCTGCATGGCACATTACACTGGAGAGCTCTGATACATATACTGCAGCTGCATGGCACATTACACTGGAGAGCTCTGATACATATACTGCAGCTGCATAGCTCATTACACCAGAGAGTTTTGATCATACTACAGCTGCATGGCACATTACACTGGAGAGTTGTGATCATACTGTAGGTGCATGGCACATTACACTTGGAAGCTCTGATACATATGCTGCAGCTGCATGGCAGATTACACTGGAGAGCTCTGATACATATACTGCAGCTGCATGGCACATTACACTGGAGAGCTCTGATACATATTCTGCAGCTGCATGGCACATTACACCAGAGAGTTCTGATCATACTGCAGCTGCATTGCACATTATACTGGAGAGTTCTGATCATACTGCAGCTGCATGGTACATTACACTGGTTTCCTCTGATACATATACTGCAGCTGCATAGCACATTACACTGGTTTGCTCTGATACATATACTGCAGCTGCATTGCACATTACACTGGTTTGCTCTGATACATATACTGCAGCTGCATTGCACAGTACACTGGTTTGCTCGGATACATATACTGCAGCTGCATAGCACATTACACTGGAGAGCTCTGATACATATTCTGCAGCTGCATGGCACATTACACTGGAGAGTCCTGATACATATGCTACAGCTGCATGGCACATTACACCAGAGAGTTTTGATCATACTACAGCTGCATGGCACATTACACTGGAGAGTTCTGATCATACTGTAGCTGCATGGCACATTACACTGGAGAGCTCTGATACATATGCTGCAGATGCATGGCACATTACACTGGAGAGCTCTGATACATATACTGCAGCTGCATGGCACATTACACCGGAGAGCTCTGATACATATACTGCAGCTGCATGACACATTACACTTGTGAGCTCTGATACATATACTGCAGCTGCATGACACATTACACTGGAGAGCTCTGATACATATACTGCAGCTGCATGGCACATTACACCGGAGAGCTCTAATACATGTACTGCAGCTGCATGACACATTACACTGGAGAGCTCTGATACATATCCTGCAGCTGCATGGCACATTACACCGGAGAGCTCTGATACATATACTGCAGCTGCATGACACATTACACTGGAGAGCTCTGATACATATCCTGCAGCTGCATGGCACATCACTGGAGAGTCCTGATACATATGCTGCAGCTACATGGTACATTACACTGGAGAGTCCTTATACATATGCTGCAGCTGCATGGCACATTACACTGGAGAGCTCTGATACATATACTGCAGCTGCATGGCATGTTACACTGGAGAGCTCTGATACATATACTGCAGCTGCATGGCACATTACACTGCAGAGCTCTGATACATATACTGCAGCTGCATGGCACATTACACTGGAGAGCTCTGATACATATACTGCAGCTGCATGGCTCATTACACCAGAGAGTTTTGATCATACTGTAGCTGCATGGCACATTACACTGGAGAGTTCTGATCATACTGTAGCTGCATGGCACACTACACTGGTGAGCTCTGGTACATATGCTGCAGCTGCATGGCACATTACTCTGGAGAGCTCTGATACATATGCTTCAGCTGCATGGCACATTACACTGGAGAGCTCTGATACATATACTGTAGCTGCATGGCACATTACACTGGAGAGCTCTGATACATATACTGTAGCTGCATGACACATTACACTGGAGAGTTCTGATTCATATACTGCAGCTGCATGGCACATTACACTGGAGAGCTCTGATGCATATACTGCAGCTGCATGGTACATTACACTGGAGAGCTCTAATAGATATACTGTAGCTGCAAGGCACATTACACTGGAGAGCTCTGATCATACTGTAGCTGCATGGCACATTACACTGGAGAGCTCTGATACATATGCTGCAGATGCATGGCACATTACACTGGAGAGCTCTGATAGATATACTGTAGCTGCATGGCATATTACACTGGAGAGGTCTGATCATACTGTAGCAGCATGGCACAATACACTGGAGAGCTCTGATCATACTGTAGCAGCATGGCACATTACACTGGAGAGTTCTGAACATACTGTAGCTGCATGGCACATTACACTGGAGAGCTCTGATACATATACTGCAGCTGCATGGCACATTACACGGAGAACTCTAATACATATGCTGCAGATGCATGGCACATTACACTGGAGAGCTCTGATACGTATACTGCAGCTGCATGGCACATTACACTGGAGAGCTCTGATACATATACTGCAGCTGCATGACACATTACACTGGAGAGCTCTGATACATATACTGCAGCTGCATGGCTCATTACACCAGAGAGTTTTGATCATACTACAGCTGCATGGCACATTACACTGGAGAGTTGTGATCATACTGTAGGTGCATGGCACATTACACTTGGAAGCTCTGATACATATGCTGCAGCTGCATGGCAGATTACACTGGAGAGCTCTGATACATATACTGCAGCTGCATGGCACATTACACTGGAGAGCTCTGATACATATTCTGCAGCTGCATGGCACATTACACCAGAGAGTTCTGATCATACTGCAGCTGCATTGCACATTATACTGGAGAGTTCTGATCATACTGCAGCTGCATGGTACATTACACTGGTTTGCTCTGATACATATACTGCAGCTGCATAGCACATTACACTGGTTTGCTCTGATACATATACTGCAGCTGCATTGCACATTACACTGGTTTGCTCTGATACATATACTGCAGCTGCATTGCACAGTACACTGGTTTGCTCGGATACATATACTGCAGCTGCATAGCACATTACACTGGAGAGCTCTGATACATATTCTGCAGCTGCATGGCACATTACACTGGAGAGTCCTGATACATATGCTACAGCTGCATGGCACATTACACCAGAGAGTTTTGATCATACTACAGCTGCATGGCACATTACACTGGAGAGTTCTGATCATACTGTAGCTGCATGGCACATTACACTGGAGAGCTCTGATACATATGCTGCAGATGCATGGCACATTACACTGGAGAGCTCTGATAGATATACTGTAGCTGCATGGCACATTACACTGGAGAGGTCTGATCATACTGTAGCTGCATGGCACAATACACTGGAGAGCTCTGATCATACTGTAGCAGCATGGCACATTACACTGGAGAGGTATGATACATATACTGCAGCTGCATGGCACATTACACGGAGAACTCTGATACATATGCTGCAGATGCATGGCACATTACACTGCAGAGGTCTGATACGTATACTGCAGCTGCATGGCACATTACACTGGAGAGCTCTGATACATATTCTGCAGCTGCATGGCACATTACACTGGAGAGCTCTGATACATATACTGCAGCTGCATGGCACATTACACTGGAGAGTCCTGATACATATGCTGCAGCTGCATGGCACATTACACCAGAGAGTTTTGATCATACTACAGCTGCATGGCACATTACACTGAAGAGTTCTGATCATACTGTAGCTGCATGGCACATTACACTTGAGAGCTCTGATACATATGCTGCAGCTGCATGGCAGATTTCACTGGAGAGCTCTGATACATATACTGCAGCTGCATGGCACATTACACTGGAGAGCTCCGATACATATTCTGCAGCTGCATGGCACATTACACCAGAGAGTTCTGATCATACTGCAGCTGCATTGCACGTTACACTGGAGAGTTCTGATCATACTGCAGCTGCATTGCACATTTCACTGGTTTGCTCTGATGCATATACTGCAGCTGCATGGCACATTACACTGGAGAGCTCTGATACATATGCTGCAGCTGCATGGCACATTACACTGGAGAGTTCTGATCATACTGTAGCTGCATGGCACATTACACTGGAGAGCTCTGATACATATGCTGCAGATGCATGGTACATTACAATGGAGAGCTCCGATACATATACTGTAGCTGCATGGCATATTACACTGGAGAGCTATGATACATATACCACAGCTGCATGGCACATTACACTGGAGAGCTCTGATAGATATACTATAGCTGCATGGCATATTACACTGGAGAGTTCTGATCATACTGTAGCTGCATGGCACATTACAATGGAGATCTCTGATCATACTGTAGCTGCATGGCACATTACACTGGAGAGTTCTGATCACACTGTAGCTGCATGGCACCTTACACTTGAGAGCTCTGATACATATGCTGCAGCTGCATGGCAGATTACACTGGAGAGCTCTGATACATATACTGCAGCTGCATGGCACATTACACTGGAGAGCTCTGATACATATTCTGCAGCTGCATGGCACATTACACCAGAGAGTTCTGATCGTACTGCAGCTGCATTGCACATTGCACTGGAGAGTTCTGATCATACTGCAGCTGCATTGCACATTACACTGGTTTGCTCTGATACATATACTGCAGCTGCAGGGCACATTACACTGGAGAGCTCTAATACATATGCTGCAGCTGCATGGCACATTACACTGGAGAGCCCTGATACATATACTGCAGCTGCATGGCACATTACACTGGAGAGCTCAGATACATATGCTGCAGATGCATGGCACATTACACTGGAGTGCTGTGATACACGTATACTGCAGATGCATGGTACATTACACTGGAGAGTTCTGATCACACTGTAGCTGCATGGCACATTACAATGGAGAGCTCTGATCATACTGTAGCTGCATGGCACATTACACTGGAGAGCTCTGATACATATACTGCAGCTGCATGGCACATTACACGGAGAACTCTGATACATATGCTGCAGATGCATGGCACATTACACTGGAGAGCTCTGATACGTATACTGCAGCTGCATGGCACATTACACTGGAGAGCTCTGATACATATACTGCAGCTGCATGACACATTACACTGGAGAGCTCTGATAAATATACTGCAGCTGCATGGCACATCACTGGAGAGTCCTGATACATATGCTGCAGCTGCATGGTACATTACACTGGAGAGTCCTTATACATATGCTGCAGCTGCATGGCACATTACACTGGAGAGCTCTGATACATATACTGCAGCTGCATGGCACATTACACTGGAGAGCTCTGATACATATACTGCAGCTGCATGGCTCATTACACCAGAGAGTTTTGATCATACTACAGCTGCATGGCACATTACACTGGAGAGTTGTGATCATACTGTAGGTGCATGGCACATTACACTTGGAAGCTCTGATACATATGATGCAGCTGCATGGCAGATTACACTGGAGAGCTCTGATACATATACTGCAGCTGCATGGCACATTACACTGGAGAGCTCTGATACATATTCTGCAGCTGCATGGCACATTACACCACAGAGTTCTGATCATACTGCAGCTGCATTGCACATTATACTGGAGAGTTCTGATCATACTGCAGCTGCATGGTACATTACACTGGAGAGCTCTGATACATATACTGCAGCTGCATAGCACATTACACTGGTTTGCTCTGATACATATACTGCAGCTGCATTGCACATTACACTGGTTTGCTCTGATACATATACTGCAGCTGCATTGCACAGTACACTGGTTTGCTCGGATACATATACTGCAGCTGCATAGCACATTACACTGGAGAGCTCTGATACATATTCTGCAGCTGCATGGCACATTACACTGGAGAGTCCTGATACATATGCTACAGCTGCATGGCACATTACACCAGAGAGTTTTGATCATACTACAGCTGCATGGCACATTACACTGGAGAGTTCTGATCATACTGTAGCTGCATGGCACATTACACTGGAGAGCTCTGATACATATGCTGCAGATGCATGGCACATTACACTGGAGAGCTCTGATAGATATACTGTAGCTGCATGGCATATTACACTGGAGAGCTCTGATAGATATACTGTAGCTGCATGGCATATTACACTGGAGAGGTCTGATCATACTGTAGCTGCATGGCACAATACACTGGAGAGCTCTGATCATACTGTAGCAGCATGGCACATAACACTGGAGAGCTATGATACATATACTGCAGCTGCATGGCACATTACACGGAGAACTCTGATACATATGCTGCAGATGCATGGCACATTACACTGGAGAGCTCTGATACGTATACTGCAGCTGCATGGCACATTACACTGGAGAGCTCTGATACATATTCTGCAGCTGCATGGCACATTACACTGGAGAGCTCTGATACATATACTGCAGCTGCATGGCACATTACTCTGGAGAGTCCTGATACATATGCTGCAGCTGCATGGCACATTACACCAGAGAGTTTTGATCATACTACAGCTGCATGGCACATTACACTGAAGAGTTCTGATCATACTGTAGCTGCATGGCACATTACACTTGAGAGCTCTGATACATATGCTGCAGCTGCATGGCAGATTTCACTGGAGAGCTCTGATACATATACTGCAGCTGCATGGCACATTACACTGGAGAGCTCCGATACATATTCTGCAGCTGCATGTCACATTACACCAGAGAGTTCTGATCATACTGCAGCTGCATTGCACGTTACACTGGAGAGTTCTGATCATACTGCAGCTGCATTGCACATTTCACTGGTTTGCTCTGATGCATATAATGCAGCTGCATGGCACATTACACTGGAGAGCTCTGATACATATGCTGCAGCTGCATGGCACATTACACTGGAGAGTTCTGATCATACTGTAGCTGCATGGCACATTACACTGGAGAGCTCTGATACATATGCTGCAGATGCATGGTACATTACAATGGAGAGCTCCGATACATATACTGTAGCTGCATGGCATATTACACTGGAGAGCTATGATACATATACCGCAGCTGCATGGCACATTACACTGGAGAGCTCTGATAGATATACTATAGCTGCATGGCATATTACACTGGAGAGTTCTGATCATACTGTAGCTGCATGGCACATTACACTGGAGAGTTCTGATCATACTGTAGCTGCATGGCACCTTACACTTGAGAGCTCTGATACATATGCTGCACCTGCATGGCAGATTACACTGGAGAGCTCTGATACATATACTGCAGCTGCATGGCACATTACACTGGAGAGCTCTGATACATATTCTGCAGCTGCATGGCACATTACACCAGAGAGTTCTGATCGTACTGCAGCTGCATTGCACATTGCACTGGAGAGTTCTGATCATACTGCAGCTGCATTGCACATTACACTGGTTTGCTCTGATACATATACTGCAGCTGCATGGCACATTACACTGGAGAGCTCTAATACATATGCTGCAGCTGCATGGCACATTACACTGGAGAGCCCTGATACATATACTGCAGCTGCATGGCACATTACACTGGAGAGCTCAGATACATATGCTGCAGCTGCATGGCACATTACACTGGAGTGCTGTGATACACGTATACTGCAGATGCATGGTACATTACACTGGAGAGTTCTGATCACACTGTAGCTGCATGGCACATTACAATGGAGAGCTCTGATCATACTGTAGCTGCATGGCACATTACACTGGAGAGCTCTGATACATATACTGTAGCTGCATGGCACATTACACTGGACAGCTCTGATATATATGCTGCAGCTGCATGGCACATTACACTGGAGAGCTCTGATACATATGCTGCCGCTGCATGGCACATTACACTAGAGAGCTCTGATACATATACTGCAGCTGCATGACACATTACACTGGAGAGCTCTGATACATATATTGCAGCTGCATGACACATTACACTGGACAGCTCTGATACATATACTGCAGCTGCATGGCACATTACACTGGAGAGCTCTGATACATATGCTGCCGCTGCATGGCACATTACACTAGAGAGCTCTGATACATATACTGCAGCTGCATGGCACATTACACTTGAGAGCTCTGATACATATATTGCAGCTGCATGACACATTACACTCTACAGCTCTGATACATATACTGCAGCTGCATGGCACATTACACTGGAGAGCTCTGATACATATGCTGCCGCTGCATGGCACATTACACTAGAGAGCTCTGATACATATACTGCAGCTGCATGGCACATTACACTGCAGAGCTCTGATACATATACTGCAGCTGCATGGCACATTACACTGGAGAGCTCTGATACATATACTACAGCTGCATGTCACATTACACTGGAGAGCTCTGATACATATGCTGCAGCTGCATGGCACATTACACTGGAGAGCTCTGATACATATGCTGCAGCTGCATGGCACATTACACTGGAGAGCTCTGATGCATATTCTGCAGCTGCATGGCACATTACACTGGAGAGTTCTGATCATACTACAGCTGCATGGCACATTACACTGGATAGCTCTGATACATATACTGCAGCTGCATGGCACATTACACTGGAGAGCTCTGATACATATGCTGCCGATGCATGGCACATTACACTGGAGAGCTCTGATACATATACTGCCGATGCATGGCACATTACACTGGAGAGCTCTGATACATATACTGCAGCTGCATGGGATATGATACTGGAGAGCTCTGATACATATACTGTCAATGCATGGCACATTACACTGGAGAGCTCTGATACATATACTGCAGCTGCATGGCACATTACACTGGAGAGCTCTGATACATATGCTGGAGCTGCATGGCACATTACACTGGAGAGTTCTGATCATACTGCAGCTGCATGGCACATTACACCGTAGAGTTCTGATCATACTGTAGGTGCATGGCACATTACACTGGAGAGCTCTGATATATATACTGCAGCTGCATGGCATATTACACTGGAGAGCTCTGATACATATGCTGCAGATGCATGGCGCATTACACTGGAGAGCTCTGATACATATACTGCAGCTGCATGGCACATTACACTGGAGAGCTCTGATACATATACTGCAGCTGCATGGCACATTACACTGGAGAGCTCTGATACATATGCTGCCGCTGCATGGCACATTACACTAGAGAGCTCTGATACATATACTGCAGCTGCATGGCACATTACACTTGAGAGCTCTGATACATATATTGCAGCTGCATGACACATTACACTCTACAGCTCTGATACATATACTGCAGCTGCATGGCACATTACACTGGAGAGCTCTGATACATATGCTGCCGCTGCATGGCACATTACACTAGAGAGCTCTGATACATATACTGCAGCTGCATGGCACATTACACTGCAGAGCTCTGATACATATACTGCAGCTGCATGGCACATTACACTGGAGAGCTCTGATACATATACTACAGCTGCATGTCACATTACACTGGAGAGCTCTGATACATATGCTGCAGCTGCATGGCACATTACACTGGAGAGCTCTGATACATATGCTGCAGCTGCATGGCACATTACACTGGAGAGCTCTGATGCATATACTGCAGCTGCATGGCACATTACACTGGAGAGTTCTGATCATACTACAGCTGCATGGCACATTACACTGGATAGCTCTGATACATATACTGCAGCTGCATGGCACATTACACTGGAGAGCTCTGATACATATGCTGCCGATGCATGGCACATTACACTGGAGAGCTCTGATACATATACTGCCGATGCATGGCACATTACACTGGAGAGCTCTGATACATATACTGCAGCTGCATGGGATATGATACTGGAGAGCTCTGATACATATACTGTCAATGCATGGCACATTACACTGGAGAGCTCTGATACATATACTGCAGCTGCATGGCACATTACACTGGAGAGCTCTGATACATATGCTGGAGCTGCATGGCACATTACACTGGAGAGTTCTGATCATACTGCAGCTGCATGGCACATTACACCGTAGAGTTCTGATCATACTGTAGGTGCATGGCACATTACACTGGAGAGCTCTGATATATATACTGCAGCTGCATGGCATATTACACTGGAGAGCTCTGATACATATGCTGCAGATGCATGGCGCATTACACTGGAGAGCTCTGATACATATACTGCAGCTGCATGGCACATTACACTGGAGAGCTCTGATACATATACTGCAGCTGCATGGCACATTACACTGGAGAGTTCTGATCATACTGCAGCTGCATGGCACATTACACCGTAGAGTTCTGATCATACGTTAGGTGCATGGCACATTACACTGGAGAGCTCTGATACATATACTGCAGCTGCATGGCATATTACACTGGAGAGCTCTGATACATATGCTGCAGATGCATGGCACATTACACTGGAGAGCTCTGATACATATACTGCAGCTGCATGGCACAATATACTGGAGAGCTCTGATACATATACTGCAGCTGCATGGCACATTACACTGGAGAGCTCTGGTACATATACTGCAGCGGAATGGCACAATACACTGGAGAGCTCTGATACATATACTGCAGCTGCATGGCACATTACACTGGAGAGCTCTGATACATATACTGTAGCTGCATGGCACATTACACTGGAGAGCTCTGATACATATACTGCAGCTGCATGGCACAATACACTGGAGAGCTCTGATACATATACTGCAGCTGCATGGCATATTACACTGGAGAGCTCTAATACATATACTGCAGCGGCATGGCACATTACACTAGAGAGCTCTGATTCATATACTGCAGTTGCATGGCACATTACACTGGAGAGCTCTGATACATATACTGCAGATGCATGGCACATTACACTGGAGAGCTCTGATACATATACTGCAGCTGCATGGCACATTACACTGGAGAGGTCTGATACATATACTGCAGCTGCATGGCACATAACACTGGAGAGCTCTGATACATATACTGCAGCTACATGGCACATTACACTGGAGAGGTCTGATACATATACTCCAGCTGCATGGCACATTACACTGGAGAGCTCTGATACATATACTGCAGCTACATGGCACATTACACTGGAGAGTTCTGATACATATACTGCAGCAGCATGGCACATTACACTGGAGAGCTCTGATACATATACGGTAGCTGCATGGCACATTACACTGGAGAGCTCTGATACATGTGCTGCAGCTGCATGGCACAATACACTGGAGAGTTCTGATACATATGCTTCAGCTGAATGGCACATTACACTGGAGAGCTCTGATACATATACTTCAGCTGCATGGCACGTTACACTGGAGAGCTCTGATACATATACTGCAGCTGCATGGCACATTACACTGGAGAGTTCTAATCATACTGCAGCTGCATGGCACATTACACTGGAGAGTTCTGATCATACTGCAGCTGCATGGCACATTACACTGGAGAGCTCTGATACATATACTGCAGCTGCATGGCACATTACACTGGAGAGTTCTGATACATATACTGCAGCTGCATGGCACATTACACTGGAGAGCTCTGATACATGTGCTGCCGCTGCATAGCACAATACACTGGAGAGTTCTGATACATATGCTTCAGCTGAATGGCACATTACACTGGAGAGCTCTGATACATATACTTCAGCTGCATGGCATGTTACACTGGAGAGCTCTGATACATATACTGCAGCTGCATGGCACATTACACTGGAGAGTTTTGATCATACTGCAGCTGCATGGCACATTACACTGGAGAGTTCTGATCATACTGCGGCTGCATGCCACATTACACTGGAGAGTTCTGATACATATACTGCAGCTGCATTGCACATTACACTGGAGAGCTCTGATACATATACTGCAGCTGCATGGCACATTACACTGGAGAGTTCGGATACATATACTGCAGCTGCATGGCACATTACACTGGAGAGCTCTGATACATATACGGTAGCTGCATGGCACAATACACTGGAGAGCTCTGATACATATACTGCAGCTGCATGGCACATTACACTGGAGAGCTCTGATACATATACTGCAGCTGCATGGCACATTATACTGGAGAGCTCTGATAGATATACTGCAGCTGCATGGCACGTTACACTTGAGAGCTCTGATACATATACTGGAGCTGCATGGCACATTACAAAGGAGAGCTCTGATACATATGCTGCAGCTGCATTTCACATTACACTGGAGAGCTCTGATACATATGCTGCAACTGCATTGCATATTACACTGGTTTGCTCTGATACATATACTGCAGCTGCATGGCACATTACACTGGAGAGCTCTGATACATATACTGCAGCTGCATGGCACATTACACTTGAGAGCTCTAATACATATGCTGCAGCTGTCTGGCACATTATACTTGAGAGCTCTGATACATATACTGCAGCTGCATGGCACATTACACTTGAGAGCTCTGATACATATACTGCAGCTGCATGGCACATTACACTGGAGAGCTCTAATACATATACTGCAGCTGCATGGCACATTACACTGGAGAGCTCTGATTCATATACTGCAGCTGCATGGCACATTACACTGGAGAGCTCTGATACATATACTGTAGCTGCATGGCACATTACACTGGAGAGCTCTGATACATATACTGCAGCTGCATGGCACATTACACTGGAGAGGTCTGATACATATACTGCAGCTGCATGGCACATTACACTGGAGAGCTCTGATTCATATACTGCAGCTGCATGACACAGTACACTGGAGAGCTCTGATACCTATACTGCAGCTGCATGGCACATTACACTGGAGAGCTCTGATACATATACTTCAGCTGCATGGCACGTTACACTGGAGAGCTCTGATACATATACTGCAGCTGCATGGCACATTACACTGCAGAGCTCTGATACATATACTGCAGCTGCATGGCATATTACACTGGAGAGTTCTGATCATACTGCAGCTGCATGGCACATTACACTGGAGAGCTCTGATACATATGCTTCAGCTGCATGGCACATTACACTGGAGAGCTCTGATACATATACTGCAGCTGCATGGCACATTACACTGGAGAGCTCTGATACATATACTGCAGCTGCATGGCACATTACACTGGAGAGCTCTGATAGATATACTGCAGCTGCATGGCACATTATACTGGGGAGCTCTGATACATATACTGGAGCTGCATGGCACATTACACTGGAGAAATCTGATACTTATACTTCAGCTGCATGGCACATTACACTGGAGAGCTCTAATACATATACTGCAGCGGCATGGCACATTACACTGGAGAGTTCTGATCATACTGCAGCTGCATGGCACATTACACTGGAGAGCTCTGATACATATACTGCAGCTGCATGGCACAATACACTGGAGAGCTCTGATACATATGCTGCAGCTGCATAGCACATTACACTTGAGAGCTCTGATACATATACTGCAGCTGCATGGCACATTACACTGGAGAGCTCTAATACATATACTGCAGCGGCATGGCACATTACACTGGAGAGCTCTGATTCATATACTGCAGTTGCATGGCACATTACACTGGAGAGCTCTGATACATATACTGCAGATGCATGGCACATTACACTGGAGAGCTCTGATACATATACTGCAGCTGCATGGCACATTACACTGGAGAGGTCTGATACATATACTGCAGCTGCATGGCACATAACACTGGAGAGCTCTGATACATATACTCCAGCTGCATGGCACATTACACTGGAGAGCTCTGATACATATACTGCAGCTACATGGCACATTACACTGGAGAGTTCTGATACATATACTGCAGCAGCATGGCACATTACACTGGAGAGCTCTGATACATATACGGTAGCTGCATGGCACATTACACTGGAGAGCTCTGATACATATGCTGCAGCTGCATGGCACAATACACTGGAGAGTTCTGATACATATGCTTCAGCTGAATGGCACATTACACTGGAGAGCTCTGATACATATACTTCAGCTGCATGGCACGTTACACTGGAGAGCTCTGATACATATACTGCAGCTGCATGGCACATTACACTGGAGAGTTCTAATCATACTGCAGCTGCATGGCACATTACACTGGAGAGTTCTGATCATACTGCAGCTGCATGGCACATTACACTGGAGAGCTCTGATACATATACTGCAGCTGCATGGCACATTACACTGGAGAGTTCTGATACATATACTGCAGCTGCATGGCACATTACACTGGAGAGCTCTGATACATGTGCTGCAGCTGCATAGCACAATACACTGGAGAGTTCTGATACATATGCTTCAGCTGAATGGCACATTACACTGGAGAGCTCTGATACATATACTTCAGCTGCATGGCATGTTACACTGGAGAGCTCTGATACATATACTGCAGCTGCATGGCACATTACACTGGAGAGTTCTGATCATACTGCAGCTGCATGGCACATTACACTGGAGAGTTCTGATCATACTGCGGCTGCATGCCACATTACACTGGAGAGTTCTGATACATATACTGCAGCTGCATGGCACATTACACTGGAGAGCTCTGATACATATACTGCAGCTGCATGGCACATTACACTGGAGAGTTTGGATACATATACTGCAGCTGCATGGCACATTACACTGGAGAGCTCTGATACATATACGGTAGCTGCATGGCACAATACACTGGAGAGCTCTGATACATATACTGCAGCTGCATGGCACATTACACTGGAGAGCTCTGATACATATACTGCAGCTGCATGGCACATTATACTGGAGAGCTCTGATAGATATACTGCAGCTGCATGGCACATTACACTTGAGAGCTCTGATACATATACTGGAGCTGCATGGCACATTACAAAGGAGAGCTCTGATACATATGCTGCAGCTGCATTTCACATTACACTGGAGAGCTCTGATACATATGCTGCAACTGCATTGCATATTACACTGGTTTGCTCTGATACATATACTGCAGCTGCATGGCACATTACACTGGAGAGCTCTGATACATATACTGCAGCTGCATGGCACATTACACTTGAGAGCTCTAATACATATGCTGCAGCTGTCTGGCACATTATACTTGAGAGCTCTGATACATATACTGCAGCTGCATGGCACATTACACTTGAGAGCTCTGATACATATACTGCAGCTGCATGGCACATTACACTGGAGAGCTCTAATACATATACTGCAGCTGCATGACACATTACACTGGAGAGCTCTGATTCATATACTGCAGCTGCATGGCACATTACACTGGAGAGCTCTGATACATATACTGTAGCTGCATGGCACATTACACTGGAGAGCTCTGATACATATACTGCAGCTGCATGGCACATTACACTGGAGAGGTCTGATACATATACTGCAGCTGCATGGCACATTACACTGGAGAGCTCTGATTCATATACTGCAGCTGCATGGCACAGTACACTGGAGAGCTCTGATACCTATACTGCAGCTGCATGGCACATTACACTGGAGAGCTCTGATACATATACTTCAGCTGCATGGCACGTTACACTGGAGAGCTCTGATACATATACTGCAGCTGCATGGCACATTACACTGCAGAGCTCTGATACATATACTGCAGCTGCATGGCATATTACACTGGAGAGTTCTGATCATACTGCAGCTGCATGGCACATTACACTGGAGAGCTCTGATACATATGCTTCAGCTGCATGGCACATTACACTGGAGAGCTCGGACACATATACTGCAGCTGCATGGCACATTACACTGGAGAGCTCTGATACATATACTGCAGCTGCATGGCACATTACACTGGAGAGCTCTGATAGATATACTGCAGCTGCATGGCACATTATACTGGGGAGCTCTGATACATATACTGGAGCTGCATGGCACATTACACTGGAGAAATCTGATACTTATACTTCAGCTGCATGGCACATTACACTGGAGAGCTCTGATACATATGCTGCAGCTGCATTGCACATTACACTGGAGAGTTCTGATCATACTGCAGCTGCATGGCACATTACACTGGAGAGCTCTGATACATATACTTCAGCTGCATGGCACATTACACTGGAGAGCTCTGATACATATACTGCAGCTGCATGGCACATTACACTGGAGAGATCTGATACATATACTTCAGCTGCATGGCACGTTACACTGGAGAGCTCTGATACATATACTGCAGCTGCATGGCACATTACACTGGAGAAATCTGATACTTATACTTCAGCTGCATGGCACATTACACTGGAGAGCTCTGATACATATACTGTAGCTGCATGGCATATTACACTGGAGAGTTCTGATCATACTGCAGCTGCATGGCACATTACACTGGAGAGCTCTGATCCATATACTGCAGCTGCATGGCACATTAAACTGTAAAGCTCTGATACATATACTGCAGTGGCTGGACGCATTACACCGGAGAGTTCTGATCTTACTGTAGCTGCATGGCACATTACACTGGAGAGTTCTGATCATACTGTAGCTGCATGGCACATTACACTGGTGACCTCTGGTACATTTGCTGCAGCTGCATGGCACATTACTCTGGAGAGCTCTGATACATATGCTTCAGCTGCATGGCACATTACACTGGAGAGCTCTGATACATATACTGCAGCTGCATGGCACATTACACTGGAGAGCTCTGATACATATACTGCAGTTGCATGGCACATTACACTGGAGAGCTCTGATACATATACTGCAGCTGCATGGCACATTACACTGGAGAGCTCTGATACATATACTGCAGCTGCATGCCACATTACACTTGAGAGCTCTAATACATATGCTGCAGCTGCATGTCACATTACACTTGAGAGCTCTGATACATATACTGCAGCTGCATGGCACATTACACTGGAGAGCTCTAATACATATACTGCAGCTGAATGGCATATTACACTGGAGAGCTCTGATACATATACTGCAGCTGCATGGCACATTACACTGGAGAGCTCTGATACATATACGGTAGCTGCATGGCACATTACACTGGAGAGCTCTGATACATATACTGCAGCTGCATGGCACATTACACTGGAGAGCTCTGATACATATACGGTATCTGCATGGCACATTACACTGGAGAGCTCTGATACATGTGCTGCAGCTGCATGGCACATTACACTGGAGAGCTCTGATACATATACTGCAGCTGCATGGCACATTACACCGGAGAGCTCTGATACATATACTTCAGCTGCATGGCACATTACACTGGAGAGTTCTGATCATACTGCAGCTGCATGGCACATTACACTGGAGAGCTCTGATACATATACTTCAGCTGCATGGCACATTACACTGGAGAGCTCTGATACATATACTGCATCTGCATGGCACATTACACTGGAGAGTTCTGATCATACTGCAGCTGCATGGCACATTACACTGGAGAGCTCTGATACTTATACTTCAGCTGCATGGCACATTACACTGGAGAGCTCTGATACATATACTGTAGCTGCATGGCACATTACACTGGAGAGCTCTGATACATATGCTGCAGATGCATGGCACATTACACTGGAGAGCTCTGATTCATGTACTGCAGCTGCATGGCACATTACACTGGAGAGCTCTGATACATATACTGCAGCTGCATGGCACATTACACTGGAGAGCTCTGATACATATACTGCAGCTGCATGGCACATTACACTGGAGAGTTTTGATCATACTGCAGCTGCATGGCACATTACGCTGTAGAGCTCTGATACATATACTGCAGTGGCTGGGCGCGTTACACCGGAGAGTTGTGATCTTACTGTAGCTGCATGGCACATTACACTGGAGAGTTCTGATCATACTGTAGCTGCATGGCACATTACACTGGAGAGCTCTGATACATATGCTGCAGCTGCATGGCACATTACACTGGAGAGCTCAGATACATATACTGCAACTGCAAGGCACATTACACTGTAGAGCTCTGATACATATGCTGCAGCTGCATGGCACATTACACTGGAGAGCTCTGATACATAAACTGCAGTGGCTGGGCGCATTACCCCGGAGAGTTCTGATCTTACTGTAGCTGCATGGCACATTACACTGGAGAGTTCTGATCATACTGTAGCTGCATGGCACATTACACTGGAGAGCTCTGATACATATACGGTAGCTGCATGGCACATTACACTGGAGAGTTCTGATACATATACTGCAGCTGCATGGCACATTACACTGGAGAGCTCTGATACATGTGCTGCAGGTGCATGGCACATTACACTGGAGAGCTCTGATACATATACTACAGTTGCACGGCACATTACACTGGAGAGCTCTGATCTTACTGTAGCTGCATGGCACATTACACTGGAGAGTTCTGATCATACTGTAGCTGCATGGCACATTACATTGGAGAGCTCTGATACATATGCTGCAGCTGCATGGCACATTACACTGGAGAGCTCTGATACATAAACTGCAGTGGCTGGGCGCATTACCCCGGAGAGTTCTGATCTTACTGTAGCTGCATGGCACATTACACTGGAGAGTTCTGATCATACTGTAGCTGCATGGCACATTACACTGGAGAGCTCTGATACATATACGGTAGCTGCATGGCACATTACACTGGAGAGTTCTGATACATATACTGCAGCTGCATGGCACATTACACTGGAGAGCTCTGATACATGTGCTGCAGCTGCATGGCACATTACACTGTAGAGCTCTGATACATATACTGCAGTGGCTGGGCGCATTACACCGGAGAGTTCTGATCTTACTGTAGCTGCATGGCACATTACACTGGAGAGTTCTGATCATACTGTAGCTGCATGGCACATTACATTGGAGAGCTCTGATACATATGCTGCAGCTGCATGGCACATTACACTGGAGAGCTCTGATACATATACTGCAGCTGCGTGGCACATTACACTGGAGAGCTCTGATACATATACTGCAACTTCATGGCACATTACACTGGAGAGCTCTGATACATATGCTGCAGCTGCATGGCACATTACACTGGAGAGCTGTGATACATATACTGCAGCTGCATGGCACATTACACTGGAGAGCTCTGATACATATACTGCAGCTGCATGGCACATTACACTGGAGAGCTCTGAAACATATGCTGCAGCTGCATGGTACATTAGACTGGAGAGCTCTGATACATATACTGCAGCTGCATGGCACATTACACTGGAGAGCTCTGATACATATACTGCAGCTGCATGGCACATTACACTGGAGAGCTCTGATACATATACTTCAGCTGCATGGCACGTTACACTGGAGAGCTCTGATACATATACTGCAGTGGCTGGGCACATTACACCGGAGAGTTCTCATCTTACTGTAGCTGCATGGCACATTACACTGGAGAGCTCTGATACATATACTGCAGTGGCTGGGTGCATTACACCGGAGAGTTCTGATCTGACTGTAGCTGCATGGCACATTACACTGGAGAGTTCTGATCATACTGTAGCTGCATGGCACATTACACTGGAGAGCTCTGATACATATGCTGCAGATGCATGGCACATTACACTGGAGAGCTCTGATATATATGCTGCAGCTGCATGGCACATTACACTGTAGAGCTCTGATACATATGCTGCAGCTGCATGGCACATTACACTGGAGAGCTCTGATACATATGCTGCAGCTGCATGGCACATTACACTGGAGAGCTCTGATACATATGCTGCAGCTGCATGGCACATTACACTGGAGAGCTCTGATACATATACTGCAGCTGCATGGCATATTACACTGGAGAGTTCTGATCATACTGCAGCTGCATGGCACATTACACTGGAGAGCTCTGATACATATAATGCAGCTGCATGGCACATTACACTGTAGAGCTCTGATACATATACTGCAGTGGCTGGGCGCATTACACCGGAGAGTACTGATCTTACTGTAGCTGCATGGCACATTACACTGGAGATTTCTGATCATACTGTAGCTGCATGGCACATTACACTGGTGAGCTCTGATACATATGCTGCAGCTGCATGGCACATTACTCTGGAGAGCTCTGATACATATGCTTCAGCTGCATGGCACATTACACTGGAGAGCTCTGATACATATACTGCAGCTGCATGGCACATTACACTGGAGAGCTCTGATACATATACTGCAGCTGCATGGCACATTACACTGGAGAGCTCTGATACATATACTGCAGCTGCATGGCACATTACACTTGAGAGCTCTAATACATATGCTGCAGCTGCATGGCACATTACACTTGAGAGCTCTGATACATATACTGCAGCTGCATGGCACATTACACTGGAGAGCTCTAATACATATACTGCAGCTGCATGGCACATTGCACTGGAGAGCTCTGATACATATGCTGCAGCTGCATGGCACATTACGCTGGAGAGTTCTGATACATATACTGCAGCTGCATGGCACATTACACTGGAGAGCTCTGATACATATACGGTAGCTGCATGGCACATTACACTGGAGAGCTCTGATACATATACTGCAGCTGCATGGCACATTACACTGGAGAGCTCTGATACATATACTGCAGCTGCATGGCACATTACACTGGAGAGCTCTGATACATATACGGTAGCTGCATGGCACATTACACTGGAGAGCTCTGATACATATACTGCAGCTGCATGGCACATTACACTGGAGAGCTCTGATACATATACGGTAGCTGCATGGCACATTACACTGGAGAGCTCTGATACATGTGCTGCAGCTGCATGGCACATTACACTGGAGAGCTCTGATACATATACTGCAGCTGCATGGCACATTACACCGGAGAGCTCTGATATATATACTTCAGCTGCATGGCACATTACACTGGAGAGTTCTGATCATACTGCAGCTGCATGGCACATTACACTGGAGAGCTCTGATACATATACTTCAGCTGCATGGCACATTACACTGGAGAGCTCTGATACATATACTGCATCTGCATGGCACATTACACTGGAGAGTTCTGATCATACTGCAACTACATGGCACATTACACTGGAGAGCTCTGATACATATACTTCAGCTGCATGGCACATTACACTGGAGAGCTCTGATACATATACTGTAGCTGCATGGCACATTACACTGGAGAGCTCTGATACATATACTGCAGATGCATGTCACATTACACTGGAGAGCTCTGATCCATGTACTGCAGCTGCATGGCACATTACACTGGAGAGCTCTGATACATATACTGCAGCTGCATGGCACATTACACTGGAGAGTTCTGATCATACTGCAGCTGCATGGCACATTACACTGGAGAGCTCTGATACATATACTGCAGCTGCATGGCACATTACACTGTAGAGCTCTGATACATATACTGCAGTGGCTGGACGCATTACACCGGAGAGTTGTGATCTTACTGTAGCTGCATGGCACATTACACTGGAGAGTTCTGATCATACTGTAGCTGCATGGCACATTACACTGGAGAGCTCTGATACATATGCTGCAGCTGCATGGCACATTACACTGGAGAGCTCAGATACATATACTGCAACTGCATGGCACATTACACTGGAGAGCTCTGATACATATGCTGCAGCTGCATGGCACATTACACTGGAGAGCTCTGATACATAAACTGCAGTGGCTGGGCGCATTACCCCGGAGAGTTCTGACCTTACTGTAGGTGCATGGCACATTACACTGGAGAGTTCTGATCATACTGTAGCTGCAGGGCACATTACACTGGAGAGCTCTGATACATATACGGTAGCTGCATGGCACATTACACTGGAGAGTTCTGATACATATACTGCAGCTGCATGGCACATTACACTGGAGAGCTCTGATACATATACGGTAGCTGCATGGCACATTACACTGGAGAGCTCTGATACATGTGCTGCAGGTGCATGGCACATTACACTGGAGAGCTCTGATACATATACTGCAGTTGCACGGCACATTACACTGGAGAGCTCTGATATTTATACTGCAGCTGCATGGCACATTACACTGGAGAGCTCTGATACATATACTGCAGCTGCATGGCACATTACACTGTAGAGCTCTGATACATATACTGCAGTGGATGGGCGCATTACACCGGAGAGTTCTGATCTTACTGTAGCTGCATGGCACATTACACTGGAGAGTTCTGATCATACTGTAGCTGCATGGCACATTACACTGGAGAGCTCTGATACATATGCTGCAGCTGCATGGCACATTACACTGGAGAGCTCTGATACATATACTGCAGCTGCATGGCACATTACACTGGAGAGCTCTGATACATATACTGCAGCTGCATGGCACATTACACTGGAGAGTTTTGATCATACTGCAGCTGCATGGCACATTACGCTGTAGAGCTCTGATACATATACTGCAGTGGCTGGGCGCATTACACCGGAGAGTTGTGATCTTACTGTAGCTGCATGGCACATTACACTGGAGAGTTCTGATCATACTGTAGCTGCATGGCACATTACACTGGAGAGCTCTGATACATATGCTGCAGCTGCATGGCACATTACACTGGAGAGCTCAGATACATATACTGCAACTGCAAGGCACATTACACTGGAGAGCTCTGATACATATGCTGCAGCTGCATGGCACATTACACTGGAGAGCTCTGATACATAAACTGCAGTGGCTGGGCGCATTACCCCGGAGAGTTCTGATCTTACTGTAGCTGCATGGCACATTACACTGGAGAGTTCTGATCATACTGTAGCTGCATGGCACATTACACTGGAGAGCTCTGATACATATACGGTAGCTGCATGGCACATTACACTGGAGAGTTCTGATACATATACTGCAGCTGCATGGCACATTACACTGGAGAGCTCTGATACATGTGCTGCAGGTGCATGGCACATTACACTGGAGAGCTCTGATACATATACTGCAGTTGCACGGCACATTACACTGGAGAGCTCTGATATTTATACTGCAGCTGCATGGCACATTACACTGGAGAGCTCTGATACATATACTGCAGCTGCATGGCACATTACACTGTAGAGCTCTGATACATATACTGCAGTGGCTGGGCGCATTACACCGGAGAGTTCTGATCTTACTGTAGCTGCATGGCACATTACACTGGAGAGTTCTGATCATACTGTAGCTGCATGGCACATTACATTGGAGAGCTCTGATACATATGCTGCAGCTGCATGGCACATTACACTGGAGAGCTCTGATACATATACTGCAGCTGCGTGGCACATTACACTGGAGAGCTCTGATACATATACTGCAACTTCATGGCACATTACACTGGAGAGCTCTGATACATATGCTGCAGCTGCATGGCACATTACACTGGAGAGCTGTGATACATATACTGCAGCTGCATGGCACATTACACTGGAGAGCTCTGATACATATACTGCAACTGCATGGCACATTACACTGGAGAGCTCTGAAACATATGCTGCAGCTGCATGGTACATTAGACTGGAGAGCTCTGATACATATACTGCAGCTGCATGGCACATTACACTGGAGAGCTCTGATACATATACTGCAGCTGCATGGCACATTACACTGGAGAGCTCTGATACATATACTTCAGCTGCATGGCACGTTACACTGGAGAGCTCTGATACATATACTGCAGTGGCTGGGCACATTACACCGGAGAGTTCTCATCTTACTGTAGCTGCATGGCACATTACACTGGAGAGCTCTGATACATATACTTCAGCTGCATGGCACGTTACACTGGAGAGCTCTGATACATATTCTGCAGTGGCTGGGTGCATTACACCGGAGAGTTCTGATCTGACTGTAGCTGCATGGCACATTACACTGGAGAGTTCTGATCATACTGTAGCTGCATGGCACATTACACTGGAGAGCTCTGATACATATGCTGCAGATGCATGGCACATTACACTGGAGAGCTCTGATATATATGCTGCAGCTGCATGGCACATTACACTGGAGAGCTCTGATACATATGCTGCAGCTGCATGGCACATTACACTGGAGAGCTCTGATACATATGCTGCAGCTGCATGGCACATTACACTGGAGAGCTCTGATACATATGCTGCAGCTGCATGGCACATTACACTGGAGAGCTCTGATACATATACTGCAGCTGCATGGCATATTACACTGGAGAGTTCTGATCATACTGCAGCTGCATGGCACATTACACTGGAGAGCTCTGATACATATAATGCAGCTGCATGGCACATTACACTGTAGAGCTCTGATACATATACTGCAGTGGCTGGGCGCATTACACCGGAGAGTACTGATCTTACTGTAGCTGCATGGCACATTACACTGGAGAGTTCTGATCATACTGTAGCTGCATGGCACATTACACTGGTGAGCTCTGATACATATGCTGCAGCTGCATGGCACATTACTCTGGAGAGCTCTGATACATATGCTTCAGCTGCATGGCACATTACACTGGAGAGCTCTGATACATATACTGCAGCTGCATGGCACATTACACTGGAGAGCTCTGATACATATACTGCAGCTGCATGGCACATTACACTGGAGAGCTCTGATACATATACTGCAGCTGCATGGCACATTACACTTGAGAGCTCTAATACATATGCTGCAGCTGCATGGCACATTACACTTGAGAGCTCTGATACATATACTGCAGCTGCATGGCACATTACACTGGAGAGCTCTAATACATATACTGCAGCTGCATGGCACATTTCACTGGAGAGCTCTGATACATATGCTGCAGCTGCATGGCACATTACGCTGGAGAGTTCTGATACATATACTGCAGCTGCATGGCACATTACACTGGAGAGCTCTGATACATATAAGGTAGCTGCATGGCACATTACACTGGAGAGCTCTGATACATATACTGCAGCTGCATGGCACATTACACTGGAGAGCTCTGATACATATACTGCAGCTGCATGGCACATTACACTGGAGAGCTCTGATACATATACGGTAGCTGCATGGCACATTACACTGGAGAGCTCTGATACATATACTGCAGCTGCATGGCACATTACACTGGAGAGCTCTGATACATATACGGTAGCTGCATGGCACATTACACTGGAGAGCTCTGATACATGTGCTGCAGCTGCATGGCACATTACACTGGAGAGCTCTGATACATATACTGCAGCTGCATGGCACATTACACCGGAGAGCTCTGATATATATACTTCAGCTGCATGGCACATTACACTGGAGAGTTCTGATCATACTGCAGCTGCATGGCACATTACACTGGAGAGCTCTGATACATATACTTCAGCTGCATGGCACATTACACTGGAGAGCTCTGATACATATACTGCATCTGCATGGCACATTACACTGGAGAGTTCTGATCATACTGCAACTACATGGCACATTACACTGGAGAGCTCTGATACATATACTTCAGCTGCATGGCACATTACACTGGAGAGCTCTGATACATATACTGTAGCTGCATGGCACATTACACTGGAGAGCTCTGATACATATACTGCAGATGCATGTCACATTACACTGGAGAGCTCTGATCCATGTACTGCAGCTGCATGGCACATTACACTGGAGAGCTCTGATACATATACTGCAGCTGCATGGCACATTACACTGGAGAGTTCTGATCATACTGCAGCTGCATGGCACATTACACTGGAGAGCTCTGATACATATACTGCAGCTGCATGGCACATTACACTGTAGAGCTCTGATACATATACTGCAGTGGCTGGACGCATTACACCGGAGAGTTGTGATCTTACTGTAGCTGCATGGCACATTACACTGGAGAGTTCTGATCATACTGTAGCTGCATGGCACATTACACTGGAGAGCTCTGATACATATGCTGCAGCTGCATGGCACATTACACTGGAGAGCTCAGATACATATACTGCAACTGCATGGCACATTACACTGGAGAGCTCTGATACATATGCTGCAGCTGCATGGCACATTACACTGGAGAGCTCTGATACATAAACTGCAGTGGCTGGGCGCATTACCCCGGAGAGTTCTGACCTTACTGTAGGTGCATGGCACATTACACTGGAGAGTTCTGATCATACTGTAGCTGCAGGGCACATTACACTGGAGAGCTCTGATACATATACGGTAGCTGCATGGCACATTACACTGGAGAGTTCTGATACATATACTGCAGCTGCATGGCACATTACACTGGAGAGCTCTGATACATATACGGTAGCTGCATGGCACATTACACTGGAGAGCTCTGATACATGTGCTGCAGGTGCATGGCACATTACACTGGAGAGCTCTGATACATATACTGCAGTTGCACGGCACATTACACTGGAGAGCTCTGATACTTATACTGCAGCTGCATGGCACATTACACTGGAGAGCTCTGATACATATACTGCAGCTGCATGGCACATTACACTGTAGAGCTCTGATACATATACTGCAGTGGATGGGCGCATTACACCGGAGAGTTCTGATCTTACTGTAGCTGCATGGCACATTACACTGGAGAGTTCTGATCATACTGTAGCTGCATGGCACATTACACTGGAGAGCTCTGATACATATGCTGCAGCTGCATGGCACATTACACTGGAGAGCTCTGATACATATACTGCAGCTGCATGGCACATTACACTGGAGAGCTCTGATACATATACTGCAGCTGCATGGCACATTACACTGAAGAGCTCTGATACATATGCTGCAGCTGCATGGCACATTACACTGGAGAGCTCTGATACATATACTGCAGCTGCATGGCACATTACACTGGAGAGCTCTGATACATATACTGCAACTGCATGGCATATTACACTGGAGAGCTCTGATACATATGCTGCAGCTGCATGGCACATTACACTGGAGAGTTCTGATCATACTACAGCTGCATGGCACATTACACTGGAGAGCTCTGATACATATGCTGCAGATGCATGGCACATTACACTGGAGAGCTCTGATAGATATACTGTAGCTGCATGGCATATTACACTGGAGAGGTCTGATCATACTGTAGCAGCATGGCACAATACACTGGAGAGCTCTGATCATACTGTAGCAGCATGGCACATTACACTGGAGAGTTCTGAACATACTGTAGCTGCATGGCACATTACACTGGAGAGCTCTGATACATATACTGCAGCTGCATGGCACATTACACGGAGAACTCTAATACATATGCTGCAGATGCATGGCACATTACACTGGAGAGCTCTGATACGTATACTGCAGCTGCATGGCACATTACACTGGAGAGCTCTGATACATATACTGCAGCTGCATGACACATTACACTGGAGAGCTCTGATACATATACTGCAGCTGCATGGCTCATTACACCAGAGAGTTTTGATCATACTACAGCTGCATGGCACATTACACTGGAGAGTTGTGATCATACTGTAGGTGCATGGCACATTACACTTGGAAGCTCTGATACATATGCTGCAGCTGCATGGCAGATTACACTGGAGAGCTCTGATACATATACTGCAGCTGCATGGCACATTACACTGGAGAGCTCTGATACATATTCTGCAGCTGCATGGCACATTACACCAGAGAGTTCTGATCATACTGCAGCTGCATTGCACATTATACTGGAGAGTTCTGATCATACTGCAGCTGCATGGTACATTACACTGGTTTGCTCTGATACATATACTGCAGCTGCATAGCACATTACACTGGTTTGCTCTGATACATATACTGCAGCTGCATTGCACATTACACTGGTTTGCTCTGATACATATACTGCAGCTGCATTGCACAGTACACTGGTTTGCTCGGATACATATACTGCAGCTGCATAGCACATTACACTGGAGAGCTCTGATACATATTCTGCAGCTGCATGGCACATTACACTGGAGAGTCCTGATACATATGCTACAGCTGCATGGCACATTACACCAGAGAGTTTTGATCATACTACAGCTGCATGGCACATTACACTGGAGAGTTCTGATCATACTGTAGCTGCATGGCACATTACACTGGAGAGCTCTGATACATATGCTGCAGATGCATGGCACATTACACTGGAGAGCTCTGATAGATATACTGTAGCTGCATGGCACATTACACTGGAGAGGTCTGATCATACTGTAGCTGCATGGCACAATACACTGGAGAGCTCTGATCATACTGTAGCAGCATGGCACATTACACTGGAGAGGTATGATACATATACTGCAGCTGCATGGCACATTACACGGAGAACTCTGATACATATGCTGCAGATGCATGGCACATTACACTGCAGAGGTCTGATACGTATACTGCAGCTGCATGGCACATTACACTGGAGAGCTCTGATACATATTCTGCAGCTGCATGGCACATTACACTGGAGAGCTCTGATACATATACTGCAGCTGCATGGCACATTACACTGGAGAGTCCTGATACATATGCTGCAGCTGCATGGCACATTACACCAGAGAGTTTTGATCATACTACAGCTGCATGGCACATTACACTGAAGAGTTCTGATCATACTGTAGCTGCATGGCACATTACACTTGAGAGCTCTGATACATATGCTGCAGCTGCATGGCAGATTTCACTGGAGAGCTCTGATACATATACTGCAGCTGCATGGCACATTACACTGGAGAGCTCCGATACATATTCTGCAGCTGCATGGCACATTACACCAGAGAGTTCTGATCATACTGCAGCTGCATTGCACGTTACACTGGAGAGTTCTGATCATACTGCAGCTGCATTGCACATTTCACTGGTTTGCTCTGATGCATATACTGCAGCTGCATGGCACATTACACTGGAGAGCTCTGATACATATGCTGCAGCTGCATGGCACATTACACTGGAGAGTTCTGATCATACTGTAGCTGCATGGCACATTACACTGGAGAGCTCTGATACATATGCTGCAGATGCATGGTACATTACAATGGAGAGCTCCGATACATATACTGTAGCTGCATGGCATATTACACTGGAGAGCTATGATACATATACCACAGCTGCATGGCACATTACACTGGAGAGCTCTGATAGATATACTATAGCTGCATGGCATATTACACTGGAGAGTTCTGATCATACTGTAGCTGCATGGCACATTACAATGGAGATCTCTGATCATACTGTAGCTGCATGGCACATTACACTGGAGAGTTCTGATCACACTGTAGCTGCATGGCACCTTACACTTGAGAGCTCTGATACATATGCTGCAGCTGCATGGCAGATTACACTGGAGAGCTCTGATACATATACTGCAGCTGCATGGCACATTACACTGGAGAGCTCTGATACATATTCTGCAGCTGCATGGCACATTACACCAGAGAGTTCTGATCGTACTGCAGCTGCATTGCACATTGCACTGGAGAGTTCTGATCATACTGCAGCTGCATTGCACATTACACTGGTTTGCTCTGATACATATACTGCAGCTGCAGGGCACATTACACTGGAGAGCTCTAATACATATGCTGCAGCTGCATGGCACATTACACTGGAGAGCCCTGATACATATACTGCAGCTGCATGGCACATTACACTGGAGAGCTCAGATACATATGCTGCAGATGCATGGCACATTACACTGGAGTGCTGTGATACACGTATACTGCAGATGCATGGTACATTACACTGGAGAGTTCTGATCACACTGTAGCTGCATGGCACATTACAATGGAGAGCTCTGATCATACTGTAGCTGCATGGCACATTACACTGGAGAGCTCTGATACATATACTGCAGCTGCATGGCACATTACACGGAGAACTCTGATACATATGCTGCAGATGCATGGCACATTACACTGGAGAGCTCTGATACGTATACTGCAGCTGCATGGCACATTACACTGGAGAGCTCTGATACATATACTGCAGCTGCATGACACATTACACTGGAGAGCTCTGATAAATATACTGCAGCTGCATGGCACATCACTGGAGAGTCCTGATACATATGCTGCAGCTGCATGGTACATTACACTGGAGAGTCCTTATACATATGCTGCAGCTGCATGGCACATTACACTGGAGAGCTCTGATACATATACTGCAGCTGCATGGCACATTACACTGGAGAGCTCTGATACATATACTGCAGCTGCATGGCTCATTACACCAGAGAGTTTTGATCATACTACAGCTGCATGGCACATTACACTGGAGAGTTGTGATCATACTGTAGGTGCATGGCACATTACACTTGGAAGCTCTGATACATATGATGCAGCTGCATGGCAGATTACACTGGAGAGCTCTGATACATATACTGCAGCTGCATGGCACATTACACTGGAGAGCTCTGATACATATTCTGCAGCTGCATGGCACATTACACCACAGAGTTCTGATCATACTGCAGCTGCATTGCACATTATACTGGAGAGTTCTGATCATACTGCAGCTGCATGGTACATTACACTGGAGAGCTCTGATACATATACTGCAGCTGCATAGCACATTACACTGGTTTGCTCTGATACATATACTGCAGCTGCATTGCACATTACACTGGTTTGCTCTGATACATATACTGCAGCTGCATTGCACAGTACACTGGTTTGCTCGGATACATATACTGCAGCTGCATAGCACATTACACTGGAGAGCTCTGATACATATTCTGCAGCTGCATGGCACATTACACTGGAGAGTCCTGATACATATGCTACAGCTGCATGGCACATTACACCAGAGAGTTTTGATCATACTACAGCTGCATGGCACATTACACTGGAGAGTTCTGATCATACTGTAGCTGCATGGCACATTACACTGGAGAGCTCTGATACATATGCTGCAGATGCATGGCACATTACACTGGAGAGCTCTGATAGATATACTGTAGCTGCATGGCATATTACACTGGAGAGCTCTGATAGATATACTGTAGCTGCATGGCATATTACGCTGGAGAGGTCTGATCATACTGTAGCTGCATGGCACAATACACTGGAGAGCTCTGATCATACTGTAGCAGCATGGCACATAACACTGGAGAGCTATGATACATATACTGCAGCTGCATGGCACATTACACGGAGAACTCTGATACATATGCTGCAGATGCATGGCACATTACACTGGAGAGCTCTGATACGTATACTGCAGCTGCATGGCACATTACACTGGAGAGCTCTGATACATATTCTGCAGCTGCATGGCACATTACACTGGAGAGCTCTGATACATATACTGCAGCTGCATGGCACATTACTCTGGAGAGTCCTGATACATATGCTGCAGCTGCATGGCACATTACACCAGAGAGTTTTGATCATACTACAGCTGCATGGCACATTACACTGAAGAGTTCTGATCATACTGTAGCTGCATGGCACATTACACTTGAGAGCTCTGATACATATGCTGCAGCTGCATGGCAGATTTCACTGGAGAGCTCTGATACATATACTGCAGCTGCATGGCACATTACACTGGAGAGCTCCGATACATATTCTGCAGCTGCATGTCACATTACACCAGAGAGTTCTGATCATACTGCAGCTGCATTGCACGTTACACTGGAGAGTTCTGATCATACTGCAGCTGCATTGCACATTTCACTGGTTTGCTCTGATGCATATAATGCAGCTGCATGGCACATTACACTGGAGAGCTCTGATACATATGCTGCAGCTGCATGGCACATTACACTGGAGAGTTCTGATCATACTGTAGCTGCATGGCACATTACACTGGAGAGCTCTGATACATATGCTGCAGATGCATGGTACATTACAATGGAGAGCTCCGATACATATACTGTAGCTGCATGGCATATTACACTGGAGAGCTATGATACATATACCGCAGCTGCATGGCACATTACACTGGAGAGCTCTGATAGATATACTATAGCTGCATGGCATATTACACTGGAGAGTTCTGATCATACTGTAGCTGCATGGCACATTACACTGGAGAGTTCTGATCATACTGTAGCTGCATGGCACCTTACACTTGAGAGCTCTGATACATATGCTGCACCTGCATGGCAGATTACACTGGAGAGCTCTGATACATATACTGCAGCTGCATGGCACATTACACTGGAGAGCTCTGATACATATTCTGCAGCTGCATGGCACATTACACCAGAGAGTTCTGATCGTACTGCAGCTGCATTGCACATTGCACTGGAGAGTTCTGATCATACTGCAGCTGCATTGCACATTACACTGGTTTGCTCTGATACATATACTGCAGCTGCATGGCACATTACACTGGAGAGCTCTAATACATATGCTGCAGCTGCATGGCACATTACACTGGAGAGCCCTGATACATATACTGCAGCTGCATGGCACATTACACTGGAGAGCTCAGATACATATGCTGCAGCTGCATGGCACATTACACTGGAGTGCTGTGATACACGTATACTGCAGATGCATGGTACATTACACTGGAGAGTTCTGATCACACTGTAGCTGCATGGCACATTACAATGGAGAGCTCTGATCATACTGTAGCTGCATGGCACATTACACTGGAGAGCTCTGATACATATACTGTAGCTGCATGGCACATTACACTGGACAGCTCTGATATATATGCTGCAGCTGCATGGCACATTACACTGGAGAGCTCTGATACATATGCTGCCGCTGCATGGCACATTACACTAGAGAGCTCTGATACATATACTGCAGCTGCATGACACATTACACTGGAGAGCTCTGATACATATATTGCAGCTGCATGACACATTACACTGGACAGCTCTGATACATATACTGCAGCTGCATGGCACATTACACTGGAGAGCTCTGATACATATGCTGCCGCTGCATGGCACATTACACTAGAGAGCTCTGATACATATACTGCAGCTGCATGGCACATTACACTTGAGAGCTCTGATACATATATTGCAGCTGCATGACACATTACACTCTACAGCTCTGATACATATACTGCAGCTGCATGGCACATTACACTGGAGAGCTCTGATACATATGCTGCCGCTGCATGGCACATTACACTAGAGAGCTCTGATACATATACTGCAGCTGCATGGCACATTACACTGCAGAGCTCTGATACATATACTGCAGCTGCATGGCACATTACACTGGAGAGCTCTGATACATATACTACAGCTGCATGTCACATTACACTGGAGAGCTCTGATACATATGCTGCAGCTGCATGGCACATTACACTGGAGAGCTCTGATACATATGCTGCAGCTGCATGGCACATTACACTGGAGAGCTCTGATGCATATTCTGCAGCTGCATGGCACATTACACTGGAGAGTTCTGATCATACTACAGCTGCATGGCACATTACACTGGATAGCTCTGATACATATACTGCAGCTGCATGGCACATTACACTGGAGAGCTCTGATACATATGCTGCCGATGCATGGCACATTACACTGGAGAGCTCTGATACATATACTGCCGATGCATGGCACATTACACTGGAGAGCTCTGATACATATACTGCAGCTGCATGGGATATGATACTGGAGAGCTCTGATACATATACTGTCAATGCATCGCACATTACACTGGAGAGCTCTGATACATATACTGCAGCTGCATGGCACATTACACTGGAGAGCTCTGATACATATGCTGGAGCTGCATGGCACATTACACTGGAGAGTTCTGATCATACTGCAGCTGCATGGCACATTACACCGTAGAGTTCTGATCATACTGTAGGTGCATGGCACATTACACTGGAGAGCTCTGATATATATACTGCAGCTGCATGGCATATTACACTGGAGAGCTCTGATACATATGCTGCAGATGCATGGCGCATTACACTGGAGAGCTCTGATACATATACTGCAGCTGCATGGCACATTACACTGGAGAGCTCTGATACATATACTGCAGCTGCATGGCACATTACACTGGAGAGCTCTGATACATATGCTGCCGCTGCATGGCACATTACACTAGAGAGCTCTGATACATATACTGCAGCTGCATGGCACATTACACTTGAGAGCTCTGATACATATATTGCAGCTGCATGACACATTACACTCTACAGCTCTGATACATATACTGCAGCTGCATGGCACATTACACTGGAGAGCTCTGATACATATGCTGCCGCTGCATGGCACATTACACTAGAGAGCTCTGATACATATACTGCAGCTGCATGGCACATTACACTGCAGAGCTCTGATACATATACTGCAGCTGCATGGCACATTACACTGGAGAGCTCTGATACATATACTACAGCTGCATGTCACATTACACTGGAGAGCTCTGATACATATGCTGCAGCTGCATGGCACATTACACTGGAGAGCTCTGATACATATGCTGCAGCTGCATGGCACATTACACTGGAGAGCTCTGATGCATATACTGCAGCTGCATGGCACATTACACTGGAGAGTTCTGATCATACTACAGCTGCATGGCACATTACACTGGAGAGCTCTGATACATATACTGCAGCTGCATGGCACATTACACTGGAGAGCTCTAATACATATGCTGCAGCTGCATGGCACATTACACTGGAGAGCCCTGATACATATACTGCAGCTGCATGGCACATTACACTGGAGAGCTCAGATACATATGCTGCAGATGCATGGCACATTACACTGGAGTGCTGTGATACACGTATACTGCAGATGCATGGTACATTACACTGGAGAGTTCTGATCACACTGTAGCTGCATGGCACATTACAATGGAGAGCTCTGATCATACTGTAGCTGCATGGCACATTACACTGGAGAGCTCTGATACATATACTGCAGCTGCATGGCACATTACACGGAGAACTCTGATACATATGCTGCAGATGCATGGCACATTACACTGGAGAGCTCTGATACGTATACTGCAGCTGCATGGCACATTACACTGGAGAGCTCTGATACATATACTGCAGCTGCATGACACATTACACTGGAGAGCTCTGATAAATATACTGCAGCTGCATGGCACATCACTGGAGAGTCCTGATACATATGCTGCAGCTGCATGGTACATTACACTGGAGAGTCCTTATACATATGCTGCAGCTGCATGGCACATTACACTGGAGAGCTCTGATACATATACTGCAGCTGCATGGCACATTACACTGGAGAGCTCTGATACATATACTGCAGCTGTATGGCTCATTACACCAGAGAGTTTTGATCATACTACAGCTGCATGGCACATTACACTGGAGAGTTGTGATCATACTGTAGGTGCATGGCACATTACACTTGGAAGCTCTGATACATATGCTGCAGCTGCATGGCAGATTACACTGGAGAGCTCTGATACATATACTGCAGCTGCATGGCACATTACACTGGAGAGCTCTGATACATATTCTGCAGCTGCATGGCACATTACACCAGAGAGTTCTGATCATACTGCAGCTGCATTGCACATTATACTGGAGAGTTCTGATCATACTGCAGCTGCATGGTACATTACACTGGAGAGCTCTGATACATATACTGCAGCTGCATAGCACATTACACTGGTTTGCTCTGATACATATACTGCAGCTGCATTGCACATTACACTGGTTTGCTCTGATACATATACTGCAGCTGCATTGCACAGTACACTGGTTTGCTCGGATACATATACTGCAGCTGCATAGCACATTACACTGGAGAGCTCTGATACATATTCTGCAGCTGCATGGCACATTACACTGGAGAGCTCTGATACATATTCTGCAGCTGCATGGCACATTACACTGGAGAGTCCTGATACATATGCTACAGCTGCATGGCACATTACACCAGAGAGTTTTGATCATACTACAGCTGCATGGCACATTACACTGGAGAGTTCTGATCATACTGTAGCTGCATGGCACATTACACTGGAGAGCTCTGATACATATGCTGCAGATGCATGGCACATTACACTGGAGAGCTCTGATAGATATACTGTAGCTGCATGGCATATTACACTGGAGAGGTCTGATCATACTGTAGCTGCATGGCACAATACACTGGAGAGCTCTGATCATACTGTAGCAGCATGGCACATTACACTGGAGAGCTATGATACATATACTGCAGCTGCATGGCACATTACACGGAGAACTCTGATACATATGCTGCAGAGGCATGGCACATTACACTGGAGAGCTCTGATACGTATTCTGCAGCTGCATGGCACATTACACTGGAGAGCTCTGATACATATACTGCAGCTGCATGGCACATTACACTGGAGAGTCCTGATACATATGCTGCAGCTGCATGGCACATTACACCAGAGAGTTTTGATCATACTACAGCTGCATGGCACATTACACTGAAGAGTTCTGATCATACTGTAGCTGCATGGCACATTACACTTGAGAGCTCTGATACATATGCTGCAGCTGCATGGCAGATTTCACTGGAGAGCTCTTATACATATACTGCAGCTGCATGGCACATTACACTGGAGAGCTCCGATACATATTCTGCAGCTGCATGGCACATTACACCAGAGAGTTCTGATCATACTGCAGCTGCATTGCACGTTACACTGGAGAGTTCTGATCATACTGCAGCTGCATTGCACATTTCACTGGTTTGCTCTGATGCATATACTGCAGCTGCATGGCACATTACACTGGAGAGCTCTGATACATATGCTGCAGCTGCATGGCACATTACACTGGAGAGCTCTGATACATATACTGCAGCTGCATGGCACATTACACGGAGAACTCTGATACATATGCTGCAGATGCATGGCACATTACACTGGAGAGCTCTGATACGTATACTGCAGCTGCATGGCACATTACACTGGAGAGCTCTGATACATATACTGCAGCTGCATGACACAATACACTGGAGAGCTCTGATAAATATACTGCAGCTGCATGGCACATCACTGGAGAGTCCTGATACATATGCTGCAGCTGCATGGTACATTACACTGGAGAGTCCTTATACATATGCTGCAGCTGCATGGCACATTACACTGGAGAGCTCTGATACATATACTGCAGCTGCATGGCACATTACACTGGAGAGCTCTGATACATATACTGCAGCTGCATAGCTCATTACACCAGAGAGTTTTGATCATACTACAGCTGCATGGCACATTACACTGGAGAGTTGTGATCATACTGTAGGTGCATGGCACATTACACTTGGAAGCTCTGATACATATGCTGCAGCTGCATGGCAGATTACACTGGAGAGCTCTGATACATATACTGCAGCTGCATGGCACATTACACTGGAGAGCTCTGATACATATTCTGCAGCTGCATGGCACATTACACCAGAGAGTTCTGATCATACTGCAGCTGCATTGCACATTATACTAGAGAGTTCTGATCATACTGCAGCTGCATGGTACATTACACTGGTTTCCTCTGATACATATACTGCAGCTGCATAGCACATTACACTGGTTTGCTCTGATACATATACTGCAGCTGCATTGCACATTACACTGGTTTGCTCTGATACATATACTGCAGCTGCATTGCACAGTACACTGGTTTGCTCGGATACATATACTGCAGCTGCATAGCACATTACACTGGAGAGCTCTGATACATATTCTGCAGCTGCATGGCACATTACACTGGAGAGTCCTGATACATATGCTACAGCTGCATGGCACATTACACCAGAGAGTTTTGATCATACTACAGCTGCATGGCACATTACACTGGAGAGTTCTGATCATACTGTAGCTGCATGGCACATTACACTGGAGAGCTCTGATACATATGCTGCAGATGCATGGCACATTACACTGGAGAGCTCTGATACATATACTGCAGCTGCATGGCACATTACACCGGAGAGCTCTGATACATATACTGCAGCTGCATGACACATTACACTTGTGAGCTCTGATACATATACTGCAGCTGCATGACACATTACACTGGAGAGCTCTGATACATATACTGCAGCTGCATGGCACATTACACCGGAGAGCTCTAATACATGTACTGCAGCTGCATGACACATTACACTGGAGAGCTCTGATACATATCCTGCAGCTGCATGGCACATTACACCGGAGAGCTCTGATACATATACTGCAGCTGCATGACACATTACACTGGAGAGCTCTGATACATATCCTGCAGCTGCATGGCACATCACTGGAGAGTCCTGATACATATGCTGCAGCTACATGGTACATTACACTGGAGAGTCCTTATACATATGCTGCAGCTGCATGGCACATTACACTGGAGAGCTCTGATACATATACTGCAGCTGCATGGCATGTTACACTGGAGAGCTCTGATACATATACTGCAGCTGCATGGCACATTACACTGCAGAGCTCTGATACATATACTGCAGCTGCATGGCACATTACACTGGAGAGCTCTGATACATATACTGCAGCTGCATGGCTCATTACACCAGAGAGTTTTGATCATACTGTAGCTGCATGGCACATTACACTGGAGAGTTCTGATCATACTGTAGCTGCATGGCACACTACACTGGTGAGCTCTGGTACATATGCTGCAGCTGCATGGCACATTACTCTGGAGAGCTCTGATACATATGCTTCAGCTGCATGGCACATTACACTGGAGAGCTCTGATACATATACTGTAGCTGCATGGCACATTACACTGGAGAGCTCTGATACATATACTGTAGCTGCATGGCACATTACACTGGAGAGTTCTGATTCATATACTGCAGCTGCATGGCACATTACACTGGAGAGCTCTGATGCATATACTGCAGCTGCATGGCACATTACACTGGAGAGCTCTAATAGATATACTGTAGCTGCAAGGCACATTACACTGGAGAGCTCTGATCATACTGTAGCTGCATGGCACATTACACTGGAGAGCTCTGATACATATGCTGCAGATGCATGGCACATTACACTGGAGAGCTCTGATAGATATACTGTAGCTGCATGGCATATTACACTGGAGAGGTCTGATCATACTGTAGCAGCATGGCACAATACACTGGAGAGCTCTGATCATACTGTAGCAGCATGGCACATTACACTGGAGAGTTCTGAACATACTGTAGCTGCATGGCACATTACACTGGAGAGCTCTGATACATATACTGCAGCTGCATGGCACATTACACGGAGAACTCTAATACATATGCTGCAGATGCATGGCACATTACACTGGAGAGCTCTGATACGTATACTGCAGCTGCATGGCACATTACACTGGAGAGCTCTGATACATATACTGCAGCTGCATGACACATTACACTGGAGAGCTCTGATACATATACTGCAGCTGCATGGCTCATTACACCAGAGAGTTTTGATCATACTACAGCTGCATGGCACATTACACTGGAGAGTTGTGATCATACTGTAGGTGCATGGCACATTACACTTGGAAGCTCTGATACATATGCTGCAGCTGCATGGCAGATTACACTGGAGAGCTCTGATACATATACTGCAGCTGCATGGCACATTACACTGGAGAGCTCTGATACATATTCTGCAGCTGCATGGCACATTACACCAGAGAGTTCTGATCATACTGCAGCTGCATTGCACATTATACTGGAGAGTTCTGATCATACTGCAGCTGCATGGTACATTACACTGGTTTGCTCTGATACATATACTGCAGCTGCATAGCACATTACACTGGTTTGCTCTGATACATATACTGCAGCTGCATTGCACATTACACTGGTTTGCTCTGATACATATACTGCAGCTGCATTGCACAGTACACTGGTTTGCTCGGATACATATACTGCAGCTGCATAGCACATTACACTGGAGAGCTCTGATACATATTCTGCAGCTGCATGGCACATTACACTGGAGAGTCCTGATACATATGCTACAGCTGCATGGCACATTACACCAGAGAGTTTTGATCATACTACAGCTGCATGGCACATTACACTGGAGAGTTCTGATCATACTGTAGCTGCATGGCACATTACACTGGAGAGCTCTGATACATATGCTGCAGATGCATGGCACATTACACTGGAGAGCTCTGATAGATATACTGTAGCTGCATGGCACATTACACTGGAGAGGTCTGATCATACTGTAGCTGCATGGCACAATACACTGGAGAGCTCTGATCATACTGTAGCAGCATGGCACATTACACTGGAGAGGTATGATACATATACTGCAGCTGCATGGCACATTACACGGAGAACTCTGATACATATGCTGCAGATGCATGGCACATTACACTGCAGAGGTCTGATACGTATACTGCAGCTGCATGGCACATTACACTGGAGAGCTCTGATACATATTCTGCAGCTGCATGGCACATTACACTGGAGAGCTCTGATACATATACTGCAGCTGCATGGCACATTACACTGGAGAGTCCTGATACATATGCTGCAGCTGCATGGCACATTACACCAGAGAGTTTTGATCATACTACAGCTGCATGGCACATTACACTGAAGAGTTCTGATCATACTGTAGCTGCATGGCACATTACACTTGAGAGCTCTGATACATATGCTGCAGCTGCATGGCAGATTTCACTGGAGAGCTCTGATACATATACTGCAGCTGCATGGCACATTACACTGGAGAGCTCCGATACATATTCTGCAGCTGCATGGCACATTACACCAGAGAGTTCTGATCATACTGCAGCTGCATTGCACGTTACACTGGAGAGTTCTGATCATACTGCAGCTGCATTGCACATTTCACTGGTTTGCTCTGATGCATATACTGCAGCTGCATGGCACATTACACTGGAGAGCTCTGATACATATGCTGCAGCTGCATGGCACATTACACTGGAGAGTTCTGATCATACTGTAGCTGCATGGCACATTACACTGGAGAGCTCTGATACATATGCTGCAGATGCATGGTACATTACAATGGAGAGCTCCGATACATATACTGTAGCTGCATGGCATATTACACTGGAGAGCTATGATACATATACCACAGCTGCATGGCACATTACACTGGAGAGCTCTGATAGATATACTATAGCTGCATGGCATATTACACTGGAGAGTTCTGATCATACTGTAGCTGCATGGCACATTACAATGGAGATCTCTGATCATACTGTAGCTGCATGGCACATTACACTGGAGAGTTCTGATCACACTGTAGCTGCATGGCACCTTACACTTGAGAGCTCTGATACATATGCTGCAGCTGCATGGCAGATTACACTGGAGAGCTCTGATACATATACTGCAGCTGCATGGCACATTACACTGGAGAGCTCTGATACATATTCTGCAGCTGCATGGCACATTACACCAGAGAGTTCTGATCGTACTGCAGCTGCATTGCACATTGCACTGGAGAGTTCTGATCATACTGCAGCTGCATTGCACATTACACTGGTTTGCTCTGATACATATACTGCAGCTGCAGGGCACATTACACTGGAGAGCTCTAATACATATGCTGCAGCTGCATGGCACATTACACTGGAGAGCCCTGATACATATACTGCAGCTGCATGGCACATTACACTGGAGAGCTCAGATACATATGCTGCAGATGCATGGCACATTACACTGGAGTGCTGTGATACACGTATACTGCAGATGCATGGTACATTACACTGGAGAGTTCTGATCACACTGTAGCTGCATGGCACATTACAATGGAGAGCTCTGATCATACTGTAGCTGCATGGCACATTACACTGGAGAGCTCTGATACATATACTGCAGCTGCATGGCACATTACACGGAGAACTCTGATACATATGCTGCAGATGCATGGCACATTACACTGGAGAGCTCTGATACGTATACTGCAGCTGCATGGCACATTACACTGGAGAGCTCTGATACATATACTGCAGCTGCATGACACATTACACTGGAGAGCTCTGATAAATATACTGCAGCTGCATGGCACATCACTGGAGAGTCCTGATACATATGCTGCAGCTGCATGGTACATTACACTGGAGAGTCCTTATACATATGCTGCAGCTGCATGGCACATTACACTGGAGAGCTCTGATACATATACTGCAGCTGCATGGCACATTACACTGGAGAGCTCTGATACATATACTGCAGCTGCATGGCTCATTACACCAGAGAGTTTTGATCATACTACAGCTGCATGGCACATTACACTGGAGAGTTGTGATCATACTGTAGGTGCATGGCACATTACACTTGGAAGCTCTGATACATATGATGCAGCTGCATGGCAGATTACACTGGAGAGCTCTGATACATATTCTGCAGCTGCATGGCACATTACACCAGAGAGTTCTGATCATACTGCAGCTGCATTGCACATTATACTGGAGAGTTCTGATCATACTGCAGCTGCATTGCACAGTACACTGGTTTGCTCGGATACATATACTGCAGCTGCATAGCACATTACACTGGAGAGCTCTGATACATATTCTGCAGCTGCATGGCACATTACACTGGAGAGTCCTGATACATATGCTACAGCTGCATGGCACATTACACCAGAGAGTTTTGATCATACTACAGCTGCATGGCACATTACACTGGAGAGTTCTGATCATACTGTAGCTGCATGGCACATTACACTGGAGAGCTCTGATACATATGCTGCAGATGCATGGCACATTACACTGGAGAGCTCTGATAGATATACTGTAGCTGCATGGCACATTACACTGGAGAGGTCTGATCATACTGTAGCTGCATGGCACAATACACTGGAGAGCTCTGATCATACTGTAGCAGCATGGCACATTACACTGGAGAGGTATGATACATATACTGCAGCTGCATGGCACATTACACGGAGAACTCTGATACATATGCTGCAGATGCATGGCACATTACACTGCAGAGGTCTGATACGTATACTGCAGCTGCATGGCACATTACACTGGAGAGCTCTGATACATATTCTGCAGCTGCATGGCACATTACACTGGAGAGCTCTGATACATATACTGCAGCTGCATGGCACATTACACTGGAGAGTCCTGATACATATGCTGCAGCTGCATGGCACATTACACCAGAGAGTTTTGATCATACTACAGCTGCATGGCACATTACACTGAAGAGTTCTGATCATACTGTAGCTGCATGGCACATTACACTTGAGAGCTCTGATACATATGCTGCAGCTGCATGGCAGATTTCACTGGAGAGCTCTGATACATATACTGCAGCTGCATGGCACATTACACTGGAGAGCTCCGATACATATTCTGCAGCTGCATGGCACATTACACCAGAGAGTTCTGATCATACTGCAGCTGCATTGCACGTTACACTGGAGAGTTCTGATCATACTGCAGCTGCATTGCACATTTCACTGGTTTGCTCTGATGCATATACTGCAGCTGCATGGCACATTACACTGGAGAGCTCTGATACATATGCTGCAGCTGCATGGCACATTACACTGGAGAGTTCTGATCATACTGTAGCTGCATGGCACATTACACTGGAGAGCTCTGATACATATGCTGCAGATGCATGGTACATTACAATGGAGAGCTCCGATACATATACTGTAGCTGCATGGCATATTACACTGGAGAGCTATGATACATATACCACAGCTGCATGGCACATTACACTGGAGAGCTCTGATAGATATACTATAGCTGCATGGCATATTACACTGGAGAGTTCTGATCATACTGTAGCTGCATGGCACATTACAATGGAGATCTCTGATCATACTGTAGCTGCATGGCACATTACACTGGAGAGTTCTGATCACACTGTAGCTGCATGGCACCTTACACTTGAGAGCTCTGATACATATGCTGCAGCTGCATGGCAGATTACACTGGAGAGCTCTGATACATATACTGCAGCTGCATGGCACATTACACTGGAGAGCTCTGATACATATTCTGCAGCTGCATGGCACATTACACCAGAGAGTTCTGATCGTACTGCAGCTGCATTGCACATTGCACTGGAGAGTTCTGATCATACTGCAGCTGCATTGCACATTACACTGGTTTGCTCTGATACATATACTGCAGCTGCAGGGCACATTACACTGGAGAGCTCTAATACATATGCTGCAGCTGCATGGCACATTACACTGGAGAGCCCTGATACATATACTGCAGCTGCATGGCACATTACACTGGAGAGCTCAGATACATATGCTGCAGATGCATGGCACATTACACTGGAGTGCTGTGATACACGTATACTGCAGATGCATGGTACATTACACTGGAGAGTTCTGATCACACTGTAGCTGCATGGCACATTACAATGGAGAGCTCTGATCATACTGTAGCTGCATGGCACATTACACTGGAGAGCTCTGATACATATACTGCAGCTGCATGGCACATTACACGGAGAACTCTGATACATATGCTGCAGATGCATGGCACATTACACTGGAGAGCTCTGATACGTATACTGCAGCTGCATGGCACATTACACTGGAGAGCTCTGATACATATACTGCAGCTGCATGACACATTACACTGGAGAGCTCTGATAAATATACTGCAGCTGCATGGCACATCACTGGAGAGTCCTGATACATATGCTGCAGCTGCATGGTACATTACACTGGAGAGTCCTTATACATATGCTGCAGCTGCATGGCACATTACACTGGAGAGCTCTGATACATATACTGCAGCTGCATGGCACATTACACTGGAGAGCTCTGATACATATACTGCAGCTGCATGGCTCATTACACCAGAGAGTTTTGATCATACTACAGCTGCATGGCACATTACACTGGAGAGTTGTGATCATACTGTAGGTGCATGGCACATTACACTTGGAAGCTCTGATACATATGATGCAGCTGCATGGCAGATTACACTGGAGAGCTCTGATACATATACTGCAGCTGCATGGCACATTACACTGGAGAGCTCTGATACATATTCTGCAGCTGCATGGCACATTACACCACAGAGTTCTGATCATACTGCAGCTGCATTGCACATTATACTGGAGAGTTCTGATCATACTGCAGCTGCATGGTACATTACACTGGAGAGCTCTGATACATATACTGCAGCTGCATAGCACATTACACTGGTTTGCTCTGATACATATACTGCAGCTGCATTGCACATTACACTGGTTTGCTCTGATACATATACTGCAGCTGCATTGCACAGTACACTGGTTTGCTCGGATACATATACTGCAGCTGCATAGCACATTACACTGGAGAGCTCTGATACATATTCTGCAGCTGCATGGCACATTACACTGGAGAGTCCTGATACATATGCTACAGCTGCATGGCACATTACACCAGAGAGTTTTGATCATACTACAGCTGCATGGCACATTACACTGGAGAGTTCTGATCATACTGTAGCTGCATGGCACATTACACTGGAGAGCTCTGATACATATGCTGCAGATGCATGGCACATTACACTGGAGAGCTCTGATAGATATACTGTAGCTGCATGGCATATTACACTGGAGAGCTCTGATAGATATACTGTAGCTGCATGGCATATTACACTGGAGAGGTCTGATCATACTGTAGCTGCATGGCACAATACACTGGAGAGCTCTGATCATACTGTAGCAGCATGGCACATAACACTGGAGAGCTATGATACATATACTGCAGCTGCATGGCACATTACACGGAGAACTCTGATACATATGCTGCAGATGCATGGCACATTACACTGGAGAGCTCTGATACGTATACTGCAGCTGCATGGCACATTACACTGGAGAGCTCTGATACATATTCTGCAGCTGCATGGCACATTACACTGGAGAGCTCTGATACATATACTGCAGCTGCATGGCACATTACTCTGGAGAGTCCTGATACATATGCTGCAGCTGCATGGCACATTACACCAGAGAGTTTTGATCATACTACAGCTGCATGGCACATTACACTGAAGAGTTCTGATCATACTGTAGCTGCATGGCACATTACACTTGAGAGCTCTGATACATATGCTGCAGCTGCATGGCAGATTTCACTGGAGAGCTCTGATACATATACTGCAGCTGCATGGCACATTACACTGGAGAGCTCCGATACATATTCTGCAGCTGCATGTCACATTACACCAGAGAGTTCTGATCATACTGCAGCTGCATTGCACGTTACACTGGAGAGTTCTGATCATACTGCAGCTGCATTGCACATTTCACTGGTTTGCTCTGATGCATATAATGCAGCTGCATGGCACATTACACTGGAGAGCTCTGATACATATGCTGCAGCTGCATGGCACATTACACTGGAGAGTTCTGATCATACTGTAGCTGCATGGCACATTACACTGGAGAGCTCTGATACATATGCTGCAGATGCATGGTACATTACAATGGAGAGCTCCGATACATATACTGTAGCTGCATGGCATATTACACTGGAGAGCTATGATACATATACCGCAGCTGCATGGCACATTACACTGGAGAGCTCTGATAGATATACTATAGCTGCATGGCATATTACACTGGAGAGTTCTGATCATACTGTAGCTGCATGGCACATTACACTGGAGAGTTCTGATCATACTGTAGCTGCATGGCACCTTACACTTGAGAGCTCTGATACATATGCTGCACCTGCATGGCAGATTACACTGGAGAGCTCTGATACATATACTGCAGCTGCATGGCACATTACACTGGAGAGCTCTGATACATATTCTGCAGCTGCATGGCACATTACACCAGAGAGTTCTGATCGTACTGCAGCTGCATTGCACATTGCACTGGAGAGTTCTGATCATACTGCAGCTGCATTGCACATTACACTGGTTTGCTCTGATACATATACTGCAGCTGCATGGCACATTACACTGGAGAGCTCTAATACATATGCTGCAGCTGCATGGCACATTACACTGGAGAGCCCTGATACATATACTGCAGCTGCATGGCACATTACACTGGAGAGCTCAGATACATATGCTGCAGCTGCATGGCACATTACACTGGAGTGCTGTGATACACGTATACTGCAGATGCATGGTACATTACACTGGAGAGTTCTGATCACACTGTAGCTGCATGGCACATTACAATGGAGAGCTCTGATCATACTGTAGCTGCATGGCACATTACACTGGAGAGCTCTGATACATATACTGTAGCTGCATGGCACATTACACTGGACAGCTCTGATATATATGCTGCAGCTGCATGGCACATTACACTGGAGAGCTCTGATACATATGCTGCCGCTGCATGGCACATTACACTAGAGAGCTCTGATACATATACTGCAGCTGCATGACACATTACACTGGAGAGCTCTGATACATATATTGCAGCTGCATGACACATTACACTGGACAGCTCTGATACATATACTGCAGCTGCATGGCACATTACACTGGAGAGCTCTGATACATATGCTGCCGCTGCATGGCACATTACACTAGAGAGCTCTGATACATATACTGCAGCTGCATGGCACATTACACTTGAGAGCTCTGATACATATATTGCAGCTGCATGACACATTACACTCTACAGCTCTGATACATATACTGCAGCTGCATGGCACATTACACTGGAGAGCTCTGATACATATGCTGCCGCTGCATGGCACATTACACTAGAGAGCTCTGATACATATACTGCAGCTGCATGGCACATTACACTGCAGAGCTCTGATACATATACTGCAGCTGCATGGCACATTACACTGGAGAGCTCTGATACATATACTACAGCTGCATGTCACATTACACTGGAGAGCTCTGATACATATGCTGCAGCTGCATGGCACATTACACTGGAGAGCTCTGATACATATGCTGCAGCTGCATGGCACATTACACTGGAGAGCTCTGATGCATATTCTGCAGCTGCATGGCACATTACACTGGAGAGTTCTGATCATACTACAGCTGCATGGCACATTACACTGGATAGCTCTGATACATATACTGCAGCTGCATGGCACATTACACTGGAGAGCTCTGATACATATGCTGCCGATGCATGGCACATTACACTGGAGAGCTCTGATACATATACTGCCGATGCATGGCACATTACACTGGAGAGCTCTGATACATATACTGCAGCTGCATGGGATATGATACTGGAGAGCTCTGATACATATACTGTCAATGCATGGCACATTACACTGGAGAGCTCTGATACATATACTGCAGCTGCATGGCACATTACACTGGAGAGCTCTGATACATATGCTGGAGCTGCATGGCACATTACACTGGAGAGTTCTGATCATACTGCAGCTGCATGGCACATTACACCGTAGAGTTCTGATCATACTGTAGGTGCATGGCACATTACACTGGAGAGCTCTGATATATATACTGCAGCTGCATGGCATATTACACTGGAGAGCTCTGATACATATGCTGCAGATGTATGGCGCATTACACTGGAGAGCTCTGATACATATACTGCAGCTGCATGGCACATTACACTGGAGAGCTCTGATACATATACTGCAGCTGCATGGCACATTACACTGGAGAGCTCTGATACATATGCTGCCGCTGCATGGCACATTACACTAGAGAGCTCTGATACATATACTGCAGCTGCATGGCACATTACACTTGAGAGCTCTGATACATATATTGCAGCTGCATGACACATTACACTCTACAGCTCTGATACATATACTGCAGCTGTATGGCACATTACACTGGAGAGCTCTGATACATATGCTGCCGCTGCATGGCACATTACACTAGAGAGCTCTGATACATATACTGCAGCTGCATGGCACATTACACTGCAGAGCTCTGATACATATACTGCAGCTGCATGGCACATTACACTGGAGAGCTCTGATACATATACTACAGCTGCATGTCACATTACACTGGAGAGCTCTGATACATATGCTGCAGCTGCATGGCACATTACACTGGAGAGCTCTGATACATATGCTGCAGCTGCATGGCACATTACACTGGAGAGCTCTGATGCATATACTGCAGCTGCATGGCACATTACACTGGAGAGTTCTGATCATACTACAGCTGCATGGCACATTACACTGGATAGCTCTGATACATATACTGCAGCTGCATGGCACATTACACTGGAGAGCTCTGATACATATGCTGCCGATGCATGGCACATTACACTGGAGAGCTCTGATACATATACTGCCGATGCATGGCACATTACACTGGAGAGCTCTGATACATATACTGCAGCTGCATGGGATATGATACTGGAGAGCTCTGATACATATACTGTCAATGCATGGCACATTACACTGGAGAGCTCTGATACATATACTGCAGCTGCATGGCACATTACACTGGAGAGCTCTGATACATATGCTGGAGCTGCATGGCACATTACACTGGAGAGTTCTGATCATACTGCAGCTGCATGGCACATTACACCGTAGAGTTCTGATCATACTGTAGGTGCATGGCACATTACACTGGAGAGCTCTGATATATATACTGCAGCTGCATGGCATATTACACTGGAGAGCTCTGATACATATGCTGCAGATGCATGGCGCATTACACTGGAGAGCTCTGATACATATACTGCAGCTGCATGGCACATTACACTGGAGAGCTCTGATACATATACTGCAGCTGCATGGCACATTACACTGGAGAGTTCTGATCATACTGCAGCTGCATGGCACATTACACCGTAGAGTTCTGATCATACGTTAGGTGCATGGCACATTACACTGGAGAGCTCTGATACATATACTGCAGCTGCATGGCATATTACACTGGAGAGCTCTGATACATATGCTGCAGATGCATGGCACATTACACTGGAGAGCTCTGATACATATACTGCAGCTGCATGGCACAATATACTGGAGAGCTCTGATACATATACTGCAGCTGCATGGCACATTACACTGGAGAGCTCTGGTACATATACTGCAGCGGAATGGCACAATACACTGGAGAGCTCTGATACATATACTGCAGCTGCATGGCACATTACACTGGAGAGCTCTGATACATATACTGTAGCTGCATGGCACATTACACTGGAGAGCTCTGATACATATACTGCAGCTGCATGGCACAATACACTGGAGAGCTCTGATACATATACTGCAGCTGCATGGCATATTACACTGGAGAGCTCTAATACATATACTGCAGCGGCATGGCACATTACACTAGAGAGCTCTGATTCATATACTGCAGTTGCATGGCACATTACACTGGAGAGCTCTGATACATATACTGCAGATGCATGGCACATTACACTGGAGAGCTCTGATACATATACTGCAGCTGCATGGCACATTACACTGGAGAGGTCTGATACATATACTGCAGCTGCATGGCACATAACACTGGAGAGCTCTGATACATATACTGCAGCTACATGGCACATTACACTGGAGAGGTCTGATACATATACTCCAGCTGCATGGCACATTACACTGGAGAGCTCTGATACATATACTGCAGCTACATGGCACATTACACTGGAGAGTTCTGATACATATACTGCAGCAGCATGGCACATTACACTGGAGAGCTCTGATACATATACGGTAGCTGCATGGCACATTACACTGGAGAGCTCTGATACATGTGCTGCAGCTGCATGGCACAATACACTGGAGAGTTCTGATACATATGCTTCAGCTGAATGGCACATTACACTGGAGAGCTCTGATACATATACTTCAGCTGCATGGCACGTTACACTGGAGAGCTCTGATACATATACTGCAGCTGCATGGCACATTACACTGGAGAGTTCTAATCATACTGCAGCTGCATGGCACATTACACTGGAGAGTTCTGATCATACTGCAGCTGCATGGCACATTACACTGGAGAGCTCTGATACATATACTGCAGCTGCATGGCACATTACACTGGAGAGTTCTGATACATATACTGCAGCTGCATGGCACATTACACTGGAGAGCTCTGATACATGTGCTGCAGCTGCATAGCACAATACACTGGAGAGTTCTGATACATATGCTTCAGCTGAATGGCACATTACACTGGAGAGCTCTGATACATATACTTCAGCTGCATGGCACGTTACACTGGAGAGCTCTGATACATATACTGCAGCTGCATGGCACATTACACTGGAGAGTTTTGATCATACTGCAGCTGCATGGCACATTACACTGGAGAGTTCTGATCATACTGCGGCTGCATGCCACATTACACTGGAGAGTTCTGATACATATACTGCAGCTGCATGGCACATTACACTGGAGAGTTCGGATACATATACTGCAGCTGCATGGCACATTACACTGGAGAGCTCTGATACATATACGGTAGCTGCATGGCACAATACACTGGAGAGCTCTGATACATATACTGCAGCTGCATGGCACATTACACTGGAGAGCTCTGATACATATACTGCAGCTGCATGGCACATTATACTGGAGAGCTCTGATAGATATACTGCAGCTGCATGGCACGTTACACTTGAGAGCTCTGATACATATACTGGAGCTGCATGGCACATTACAAAGGAGAGCTCTGATACATATGCTGCAGCTGCATTTCACATTACACTGGAGAGCTCTGATACATATGCTGCAACTGCATTGCATATTACACTGGTTTGCTCTGATACATATACTGCAGCTGCATGGCACATTACACTGGAGAGCTCTGATACATATACTGCAGCTGCATGGCACATTACACTTGAGAGCTCTAATACATATGCTGCAGCTGTCTGGCACATTATACTTGAGAGCTCTGATACATATACTGCAGCTGCATGGCACATTACACTTGAGAGCTCTGATACATATACTGCAGCTGCATGGCACATTACACTGGAGAGCTCTAATACATATACTGCAGCTGCATGGCACATTACACTGGAGAGCTCTGATTCATATACTGCAGCTGCATGGCACATTACACTGGAGAGCTCTGATACATATACTGTAGCTGCATGGCACATTACACTGGAGAGCTCTGATACATATACTGCAGCTGCATGGCACATTACACTGGAGAGGTCTGATACATATACTGCAGCTGCATGGCACATTACACTGGAGAGCTCTGATTCATATACTGCAGCTGCATGACACAGTACACTGGAGAGCTCTGATACCTATACTGCAGCTGCATGGCACATTACACTGGAGAGCTCTGATACATATACTTCAGCTGCATGGCACGTTACACTGGAGAGCTCTGATACATATACTGCAGCTGCATGGCACATTACACTGCAGAGCTCTGATACATATACTGCAGCTGCATGGCATATTACACTGGAGAGTTCTGATCATACTGCAGCTGCATGGCACATTACACTGGAGAGCTCTGATACATATGCTTCAGCTGCATGGCACATTACACTGGAGAGCTCTGATACATATACTGCAGCTGCATGGCACATTACACTGGAGAGCTCTGATACATATACTGCAGCTGCATGGCACATTACACTGGAGAGCTCTGATAGATATACTGCAGCTGCATGGCACATTATACTGGGGAGCTCTGATACATATACTGGAGCTGCATGGCACATTACACTGGAGAAATCTGATACTTATACTTCAGCTGCATGGCACATTACACTGGAGAGCTCTAATACATATACTGCAGCGGCATGGCACATTACACTGGAGAGTTCTGATCATACTGCAGCTGCATGGCACATTACACTGGAGAGCTCTGATACATATACTGCAGCTGCATGGCACAATACACTGGAGAGCTCTGATACATATGCTGCAGCTGCATAGCACATTACACTTGAGAGCTCTGATACATATACTGCAGCTGCATGGCACATTACACTGGAGAGCTCTAATACATATACTGCAGCGGCATGGCACATTACACTGGAGAGCTCTGATTCATATACTGCAGTTGCATGGCACATTACACTGGAGAGCTCTGATACATATACTGCAGATGCATGGCACATTACACTGGAGAGCTCTGATACATATACTGCAGCTGCATGGCACATTACACTGGAGAGGTCTGATACATATACTGCAGCTGCATGGCACATAACACTGGAGAGCTCTGATACATATACTCCAGCTGCATGGCACATTACACTGGAGAGCTCTGATACATATACTGCAGCTACATGGCACATTACACTGGAGAGTTCTGATACATATACTGCAGCAGCATGGCACATTACACTGGAGAGCTCTGATACATATACGGTAGCTGCATGGCACATTACACTGGAGAGCTCTGATACATATGCTGCAGCTGCATGGCACAATACACTGGAGAGTTCTGATACATATGCTTCAGCTGAATGGCACATTACACTGGAGAGCTCTGATACATATACTTCAGCTGCATGGCACGTTACACTGGAGAGCTCTGATACATATACTGCAGCTGCATGGCACATTACACTGGAGAGTTCTAATCATACTGCAGCTGCATGGCACATTACACTGGAGAGTTCTGATCATACTGCAGCTGCATGGCACATTACACTGGAGAGCTCTGATACATATACTGCAGCTGCATGGCACATTACACTGGAGAGTTCTGATACATATACTGCAGCTGCATGGCACATTACACTGGAGAGCTCTGATACATGTGCTGCAGCTGCATAGCACAATACACTGGAGAGTTCTGATACATATGCTTCAGCTGAATGGCACATTACACTGGAGAGCTCTGATACATATACTTCAGCTGCATGGCATGTTACACTGGAGAGCTCTGATACATATACTGCAGCTGCATGGCACATTACACTGGAGAGTTCTGATCATACTGCAGCTGCATGGCACATTACACTGGAGAGTTCTGATCATAGTGCGGCTGCATGCCACATTACACTGGAGAGTTTGGATACATATACTGCAGCTGCATGGCACATTACACTGGAGAGCTCTGATACATATACGGTAGCTGCATGGCACAATACACTGGAGAGCTCTGATACATATACTGCAGCTGCATGGCACATTACACTGGAGAGCTCTGATACATATACTGCAGCTGCATGGCACATTATACTGGAGAGCTCTGATAGATATACTGCAGCTGCATGGCACATTACACTTGAGAGCTCTGATACATATACTGGAGCTGCATGGCACATTACAAAGGAGAGCTCTGATACATATGCTGCAGCTGCATTTCACATTACACTGGAGAGCTCTGATACATATGCTGCAACTGCATTGCATATTACACTGGTTTGCTCTGATACATATACTGCAGCTGCATGGCACATTACACTGGAGAGCTCTGATACATATACTGCAGCTGCATGGCACATTACACTTGAGAGCTCTAATACATATGCTGCAGCTGTCTGGCACATTATACTTGAGAGCTCTGATACATATACTGCAGCTGCATGGCACATTACACTTGAGAGCTCTGATACATATACTGCAGCTGCATGGCACATTACACTGGAGAGCTCTAATACATATACTGCAGCTGCATGACACATTACACTGGAGAGCTCTGATTCATATACTGCAGCTGCATGGCACATTACACTGGAGAGCTCTGATACATATACTGTAGCTGCATGGCACATTACACTGGAGAGCTCTGATACATATACTGCAGCTGCATGGCACATTACACTGGAGAGGTCTGATATATATACTGCAGCTGCATGGCACATTACACTGGAGAGCTCTGATTCATATACTGCAGCTGCATGGCACAGTACACTGGAGAGCTCTGATACCTATACTGAAGCTGCATGGCACATTACACTGGAGAGCTCTGATACATATACTTCAGCTGCATGGCACGTTACACTGGAGAGCTCTGATACATATACTGCAGCTGCATGGCACATTACACTGCAGAGCTCTGATACATATACTGCAGCTGCATGGCATATTACACTGGAGAGTTCTGATCATACTGCAGCTGCATGGCACATTACACTGGAGAGCTCTGATACATATGCTTCAGCTGCATGGCACATTACACTGGAGAGCTCGGACACATATACTGCAGCTGCATGGCACATTACACTGGAGAGCTCTGATACATATACTGCAGCTGCATGGCACATTACACTGGAGAGCTCTGATAGATATACTGCAGCTGCATGGCACATTATACTGGGGAGCTCTGATACATATACTGGAGCTGCATGGCACATTACACTGGAGAAATCTGATACTTATACTTCAGCTGCATGGCACATTACACTGGAGAGCTCTGATACATATGCTGCGGCTGCATTGCACATTACACTGGAGAGTTCTGATCATACTGCAGCTGCATGGCACATTACACTGGAGAGCTCTGATACATATACTTCAGCTGCATGGCACATTACACTGGAGAGCTCTGATACATATACTGCAGCTGCATGGCACATTACACTGGAGAGATCTGATACATATACTTCAGCTGCATGGCACGTTACACTGGAGAGCTCTGATACATATACTGCAGCTGCATGGCACATTACACTGGAGAAATCTGATACTTATACTTCAGCTGCATGGCACATTACACTGGAGAGCTCTGATACATATACTGTAGCTGCATGGCATATTACACTGGAGAGTTCTGATCATACTGCAGCTGCATGGCACATTACACTGGAGAGCTCTGATACATATACTGCAGCTGCATGGCACATTAAACTGTAAAGCTCTGATACATATACTGCAGTGGCTGGACGCATTACACCGGAGAGTTCTGATCTTACTGTAGCTGCATGGCACATTACACTGGAGAGTTCTGATCATACTGTAGCTGCATGGCACATTACACTGGTGACCTCTGGTACATTTGCTGCAGCTGCATGGCACATTACTCTGGAGAGCTCTGATACATATGCTTCAGCTGCATGGCACATTACACTGGAGAGCTCTGATACATATACTGCAGCTGCATGGCACATTACACTGGAGAGCTCTGATACATATACTGCAGTTGCATGGCACATTACACTGGAGAGCTCTGATACATATACTGCAGCTGCATGGCACATTACACTGGAGAGCTCTGATACATATACTGCAGCTGCATGCCACATTACACTTGAGAGCTCTAATACATATGCTGCAGCTGCATGTCACATTACACTTGAGAGCTCTGATACATATACTGCAGCTGCATGGCACATTACACTGGAGAGCTCTAATACATATACTGCAGCTGAATGGCATATTACACTGGAGAGCTCTGATACATATACTGCAGCTGCATGGCACATTACACTGGAGAGCTCTGATACATATACGGTAGCTGCATGGCACATTACACTGGAGAGCTCTGATACATATACTGCAGCTGCATGGCACATTACACTGGAGAGCTCTGATACATATACGGTATCTGCATGGCACATTACACTGGAGAGCTCTGATACATGTGCTGCAGCTGCATGGCACATTACACTGGAGAGCTCTGATACATATACTGCAGCTGCATGGCACATTACACCGGAGAGCTCTGATACATATACTTCAGCTGCATGGCACATTACACTGGAGAGTTCTGATCATACTGCAGCTGCATGGCACATTACACTGGAGAGCTCTGATACATATACTTCAGCTGCATGGCACATTACACTGGAGAGCTCTGATATATATACTGCATCTGCATGGCACATTACACTGGAGAGTTCTGATCATACTGCAGCTGCATGGCACATTACACTGGAGAGCTCTGATACTTATACTTCAGCTGCATGGCACATTACACTGGAGAGCTCTGATACCTATACTGCAGCTGCATGGCACATTACACTGGAGAGCTCTGATACATATACTTCAGCTGCATGGCACGTTACACTGGAGAGCTCTGATACATATACTGCAGCTGCATGGCACATTACACTGCAGAGCTCTGATACATATACTGCAGCTGCATGGCATATTACACTGGAGAGTTCTGATCATACTGCAGCTGCATGGCACATTACACTGGAGAGCTCTGATACATATGCTTCAGCTGCATGGCACATTACACTGGAGAGCTCGGACACATATACTGCAGCTGCATGGCACATTACACTGGAGAGCTCTGATACATATACTGCAGCTGCATGGCACATTACACTGGAGAGCTCTGATAGATATACTGCAGCTGCATGGCACATTATACTGGGGAGCTCTGATACATATACTGGAGCTGCATGGCACATTACACTGGAGAAATCTGATACTTATACTTCAGCTGCATGGCACATTACACTGGAGAGCTCTGATACATATGCTGCAGCTGCATTGCACATTACACTGGAGAGTTCTGATCATACTGCAGCTGCATGGCACATTACACTGGAGAGCTCTGATACATATACTTCAGCTGCATGGCACATTACACTGGAGAGCTCTGATACATATACTGCAGCTGCATGGCACATTACACTGGAGAGATCTGATACATATACTTCAGCTGCATGGCACGTTACACTGGAGAGCTCTGATACATATACTGCAGCTGCATGGCACATTACACTGGAGAAATCTGATACTTATACTTCAGCTGCATGGCACATTACACTGGAGAGCTCTGATACATATACTGTAGCTGCATGGCATATTACACTGGAGAGTTCTGATCATACTGCAGCTGCATGGCACATTACACTGGAGAGCTCTGATACATATACTGCAGCTGCATGGCACATTAAACTGTAAAGCTCTGATACATATACTGCAGTGGCTGGACGCATTACACCGGAGAGTTCTGATCTTACTGTAGCTGCATGGCACATTACACTGGAGAGTTCTGATCATACTGTAGCTGCATGGCACATTACACTGGTGACCTCTGGTACATTTGCTGCAGCTGCATGGCACATTACTCTGGAGAGCTCTGATACATATGCTTCAGCTGCATGGCACATTACACTGGAGAGCTCTGATACATATACTGCAGCTGCATGGCACATTACACTGGAGAGCTCTGATACATATACTGCAGTTGCATGGCACATTACACTGGAGAGCTCTGATACATATACTGCAGCTGCATGGCACATTACACTGGAGAGCTCTGATACATATACTGCAGCTGCATGCCACATTACACTTGAGAGCTCTAATACATATGCTGCAGCTGCATGTCACATTACACTTGAGAGCTCTGATACATATACTGCAGCTGCATGGCACATTACACTGGAGAGCTCTAATACATATACTGCAGCTGAATGGCATATTACACTGGAGAGCTCTGATACATATACTGCAGCTGCATGGCACATTACACTGGAGAGCTCTGATACATATACGGTAGCTGCATGGCACATTACACTGGAGAGCTCTGATACATATACTGCAGCTGCATGGCACATTACACTGGAGAGCTCTGATACATATACGGTATCTGCATGGCACATTACACTGGAGAGCTCTGATACATGTGCTGCAGCTGCATGGCACATTACACTGGAGAGCTCTGATACATATACTGCAGCTGCATGGCACATTACACCGGAGAGCTCTGATACATATACTTCAGCTGCATGGCACATTACACTGGAGAGTTCTGATCATACTGCAGCTGCATGGCACATTACACTGGAGAGCTCTGATACATATACTTCAGCTGCATGGCACATTACACTGGAGAGCTCTGATACATATACTGCATCTGCATGGCACATTACACTGGAGAGTTCTGATCATACTGCAGCTGCATGGCACATTACACTGGAGAGCTCTGATACTTATACTTCAGCTGCATGGCACATTACACTGGAGAGCTCTGATACATATACTGTAGCTGCATGGCACATTACACTGGAGAGCTCTGATACATATGCTGCAGATGCATGGCACATTACACTGGAGAGCTCTGATTCATGTACTGCAGCTGCATGGCACATTACACTGGAGAGCTCTGATACATATACTGCAGCTGCATGGCACATTACACTGGAGAGCTCTGATACATATACTGCAGCTGCATGGCACATTACACTGGAGAGTTTTGATCATACTGCAGCTGCATGGCACATTACGCTGTAGAGCTCTGATACATATACTGCAGTGGCTGGGCGCGTTACACCGGAGAGTTGTGATCTTACTGTAGCTGCATGGCACATTACACTGGAGAGTTCTGATCATACTGTAGCTGCATGGCACATTACACTGGAGAGCTCTGATACATATGCTGCAGCTGCATGGCACATTACACTGGAGAGCTCAGATACATATACTGCAACTGCAAGGCACATTACACTGTAGAGCTCTGATACATATGCTGCAGCTGCATGGCACATTACACTGGAGAGCTCTGATACATAAACTGCAGTGGCTGGGCGCATTACCCCGGAGAGTTCTGATCTTACTGTAGCTGCATGGCACATTACACTGGAGAGTTCTGATCATACTGTAGCTGCATGGCACATTACACTGGAGAGCTCTGATACATATACGGTAGCTGCATGGCACATTACACTGGAGAGTTCTGATACATATACTGCAGCTGCATGGCACATTACACTGGAGAGCTCTGATACATGTGCTGCAGGTGCATGGCACATTACACTGGAGAGCTCTGATACATATACTGCAGTTGCACGGCACATTACACTGGAGAGCTCTGATCTTACTGTAGCTGCATGGCACATTACACTGGAGAGTTCTGATCATACTGTAGCTGCATGGCACATTACATTGGAGAGCTCTGATACATATGCTGCAGCTGCATGGCACATTACACTGGAGAGCTCTGATACATAAACTGCAGTGGCTGGGCGCATTACCCCGGAGAGTTCTGATCTTACTGTAGCTGCATGGCACATTACACTGGAGAGTTCTGATCATACTGTAGCTGCATGGCACATTACACTGGAGAGCTCTGATACATATACGGTAGCTGCATGGCACATTACACTGGAGAGTTCTGATACATATACTGCAGCTGCATGGCACATTACACTGGAGAGCTCTGATACATGTGCTGCAGCTGCATGGCACATTACACTGTAGAGCTCTGATACATATACTGCAGTGGTTGGGCGCATTACACCGGAGAGTTCTGATCTTACTGTAGCTGCATGGCACATTACACTGGAGAGTTCTGATCATACTGTAGCTGCATGGCACATTACATTGGATAGCTCTGATACATATGCTGCAGCTGCATGGCACATTACACTGGAGAGCTCTGATACATATACTGCAGCTGCGTGGCACATTACACTGGAGAGCTCTGATACATATACTGCAACTTCATGGCACATTACACTGGAGAGCTCTGATACATATGCTGCAGCTGCATGGCACATTACACTGGAGAGCTGTGATACATATACTGCAGCTGCATGGCACATTACACTGGAGAGCTCTGATACATATACTGCAGCTGCATGGCACATTACACTGGAGAGCTCTGAAACATATGCTGCAGCTGCATGGTACATTAGACTGGAGAGCTCTGATACATATACTGCAGCTGCATGGCACATTACACTGGAGAGCTCTGATACATATACTGCAGCTGCATGGCACATTACACTGGAGAGCTCTGATACATATACTTCAGCTGCATGGCACGTTACACTGGAGAGCTCTGATACATATACTGCAGTGGCTGGGCACATTACACCGGAGAGTTCTCATCTTACTGTAGCTGCATGGCACATTACACTGGAGAGCTCTGATACATATACTGCAGTGGCTGGGTGCATTACACCGGAGAGTTCTGATCTGACTGTAGCTGCATGGCACATTACACTGGAGAGTTCTGATCATACTGTAGCTGCATGGCACATTACACTGGAGAGCTCTGATACATATGCTGCAGATGCATGGCACATTACACTGGAGAGGTCTGATATATATGCTGCAGCTGCATGGCACATTACACTGGAGAGCTCTGATACATATGCTGCAGCTGCATGGCACATTACACTGGAGAGCTCTGATACATATGCTGCAGCTGCATGGCACATTACACTGGAGAGCTCTGATACATATGCTGCAGCTGCATGGCACATTACACTGGAGAGCTCTGATACATATACTGCAGCTGCATGGCATATTACACTGGAGAGTTCTGATCATACTGCAGCTGCATGGCACATTACACTGGAGAGCTCTGATACATATAATGCAGCTGCATGGCACATTACACTGTAGAGCTCTGATACATATACTGCAGTGGCTGGGCGCATTACACCGGAGAGTACTGATCTTACTGTAGCTGCATGGCACATTACACTGGAGATTTCTGATCATACTGTAGCTGCATGGCACATTACACTGGTGAGCTCTGATACATATGCTGCAGCTGCATGGCACATTACTCTGGAGAGCTCTGATACATATGCTTCAGCTGCATGGCACATTACACTGGAGAGCTCTGATACATATACTGCAGCTGCATGGCACATTACACTGGAGAGCTCTGATACATATACTGCAGCTGCATGGCACATTACACTGGAGAGCTCTGATACATATACTGCAGCTGCATGGCACATTACACTTGAGAGCTCTAATACATATGCTGCAGCTGCATGGCACATTACACTTGAGAGCTCTGATACATATACTGCAGCTGCATGGCACATTACACTGGAGAGCTCTAATACATATACTGCAGCTGCATGGCACATTTCACTGGAGAGCTCTGATACATATGCTGCAGCTGCATGGCACATTACGCTGGAGAGTTCTGATACATATACTGCAGCTGCATGGCACATTACACTGGAGAGCTCTGATACATATACGGTAGCTGCATGGCACATTACACTGGAGAGCTCTGATACATATACTGCAGCTGCATGGCACATTACACTGGAGAGCTCTGATACATATACTGCAGCTGCATGGCACATTACACTGGAGAGCTCTGATACATATACGGTAGCTGCATGGCACATTACACTGGAGAGCTCTGATACATATACTGCAGCTGCATGGCACATTACACTGGAGAGCTCTGATACATATACGGTAGCTGCATGGCACATTACACTGGAGAGCTCTGATACATGTGCTGCAGCTGCATGGCACATTACACTGGAGAGCTCTGATACATATACTGCAGCTGCATGGCACATTACACCGGAGAGCTCTGATATATATACTTCAGCTGCATGGCACATTACACTGGAGAGTTCTGATCATACTGCAGCTGCATGGCACATTACACTGGAGAGCTCTGATACATATACTTCAGCTGCATGGCACATTACACTGGAGAGCTCTGATACATATACTGCATCTGCATGGCACATTACACTGGAGAGTTCTGATCATACTGCAACTACATGGCACATTACACTGGAGAGCTCTGATACATATACTTCAGCTGCATGGCACATTACACTGGAGAGCTCTGATACATATACTGTAGCTGCATGGCACATTACACTGGAGAGCTCTGATACATATACTGCAGATGCATGTCACATTACACTGGAGAGCTCTGATCCATGTACTGCAGCTGCATGACACATTACACTGGAGAGCTCTGATACATATACTGCAGCTGCATGGCACATTACACTGGAGAGTTCTGATCATACTGCAGCTGCATGGCACATTACACTGGAGAGCTCTGATACATATACTGCAGCTGCATGGCACATTACACTGTAGAGCTCTGATACATATACTGCAGTGGCTGGACGCATTACACCGGAGAGTTGTGATCTTACTGTAGCTGCATGGCACATTACACTGGAGAGTTCTGATCATACTGTAGCTGCATGGCACATTACACTGGAGAGCTCTGATACATATGCTGCAGCTGCATGGCACATTACACTGGAGAGCTCAGATACATATACTGCAACTGCATGGCACATTACACTGGAGAGCTCTGATACATATGCTGCAGCTGCATGGCACATTACACTGGAGAGCTCTGATACATAAACTGCAGTGGCTGGGCGCATTACCCCGGAGAGTTCTGACCTTACTGTAGGTGCATGGCACATTACACTGGAGAGTTCTGATCATACTGTAGCTGCAGGGCACATTACACTGGAGAGCTCTGATACATATACGGTAGCTGCATGGCACATTACACTGGAGAGTTCTGATACATATACTGCAGCTGCATGGCACATTACACTGGAGAGCTCTGATACATATACGGTAGCTGCATGGCACATTACACTGGAGAGCTCTGATACATGTGCTGCAGGTGCATGGCACATTACACTGGAGAGCTCTGATACATATACTGCAGTTGCACGGCACATTACACTGGAGAGCTCTGATATTTATACTGCAGCTGCATGGCACATTACACTGGAGAGCTCTGATACATATACTGCAGCTGCATGGCACATTACACTGTAGAGCTCTGATACATATACTGCAGTGGATGGGCGCATTACACCGGAGAGTTCTGATCTTACTGTAGCTGCATGGCACATTACACTGAAGAGTTCTGATCATACTGTAGCTGCATGGCACATTACACTGGAGAGCTCTGATACATATGCTGCAGCTGCATGGCACATTACACTGGAGAGCTCTGATACATATACTGCAGCTGCATGGCACATTACACTGGAGAGCTCTGATACATATACTGCAGCTGCATGGCACATTACACTGGAGAGTTTTGATCATACTGCAGCTGCATGGCACATTACGCTGTAGAGCTCTGATACATATACTGCAGTGGCTGGGCGCATTACACCGGAGAGTTGTGATCTTACTGTAGCTGCATGGCACATTACACTGGAGAGTTCTGATCATACTGTAGCTGCATGGCACATTACACTGGAGAGCTCTGATACATATGCTGCAGCTGCATGGCACATTACACTGGAGAGCTCAGATACATATACTGCAACTGCAAGGCACATTACACTGGAGAGCTCTGATACATATGCTGCAGCTGCATGGCACATTACACTGGAGAGCTCTGATACATAAACTGCAGTGGCTGGGCGCATTACCCCGGAGAGTTCTGATCTTACTGTAGCTGCATGGCACATTACACTGGAGAGTTCTGATCATACTGTAGCTGCATGGCACATTACACTGGAGAGCTCTGATACATATACGGTAGCTGCATGGCACATTACACTGGAGAGTTCTGATACATATACTGCAGCTGCATGGCACATTACACTGGAGAGCTCTGATACATGTGCTGCAGGTGCATGGCACATTACACTGGAGAGCTCTGATACATATACTGCAGTTGCACGGCACATTACACTGGAGAGCTCTGATATTTATACTGCAGCTGCATGGCACATTACACTGGAGAGCTCTGATACATATACTGCAGCTGCATGGCACATTACACTGTAGAGCTCTGATACATATACTGCAGTGGCTGGGCGCATTACACCGGAGAGTTCTGATCTTACTGTAGCTGCATGGCACATTACACTGGAGAGTTCTGATCATACTGTAGCTGCATGGCACATTACATTGGAGAGCTCTGATACATATGCTGCAGCTGCATGGCACATTACACTGGAGAGCTCTGATACATATACTGCAGCTGCGTGGCACATTACACTGGAGAGCTCTGATACATATACTGCAACTTCATGGCACATTACACTGGAGAGCTCTGATACATATGCTGCAGCTGCATGGCACATTACACTGGAGAGCTGTGATACATATACTGCAGCTGCATGGCACATTACACTGGAGAGCTCTGATACATATACTGCAACTGCATGGCACATTACACTGGAGAGCTCTGATACATATACTTCAGCTGCATGGCACGTTACACTGGAGAGCTCTGATACATATACTGCAGTGGCTGGGCACATTACACCGGAGAGTTCTCATCTTACTGTAGCTGCATGGCACATTACACTGGAGAGCTCTGATACATATACTTCAGCTGCATGGCACGTTACACTGGAGAGCTCTGATACATATTCTGCAGTGGCTGGGTGCATTACACCGGAGAGTTCTGATCTGACTGTAGCTGCATGGCACATTACACTGGAGAGTTCTGATCATACTGTAGCTGCATGGCACATTACACTGGAGAGCTCTGATACATATGCTGCAGATGCATGGCACATTACACTGGAGAGCTCTGATATATATGCTGCAGCTGCATGGCACATTACACTGGAGAGCTCTGATACATATGCTGCAGCTGCATGGCACATTACACTGGAGAGCTCTGATACATATGCTGCAGCTGCATGGCACATTACACTGGAGAGTTCTGATCATACTACAGCTGCATGGCACATTAGACTGGAGAGCTCTGATACATATACTGCATCTGCATGGCACATTAGACTGGAGAGCTCTGATACATATACTGCAGCTGCATGGCACATTACACTGGAGAGCTCTGATACATATACTGCAGTGGCTGGGCGCATTACACCGGAGAGTTCTGATCTTACTGTAGCTGCATGGCACATTACACTGGAGAGCTCTGATACATATACTTCAGCTGCATGGCACGTTACACTGGAGAGCTCTGATATATATTCTGCAGTGGCTGGGCGCATTACACCGGAGAGTTCTGATCTGACTGTAGCTGCATGGCACATTACACTGGAGAGTTCTGATCATACTGTAGCTGCATGGCACATTACACTGGAGAGCTCTGATACATATGCTGCAGATGCATGACACATTACACTGGAGAGCTCTGATACATATGCTGCAGCTGCATGGCACATTACACTGGAGAGCTCTGATACATATGCTGCAGCTGCATGGCACATTACACTGGAGAGCTCTGATACATATGCTGCAGCTGCATGGCACATTACAGTGTTGAGCTCTGATATATATGCTGCAGCTGCATGGCACATTACACTGGAGAGCTCTGATACATATACTGCAACTGCATGGCACATTACACTGGAAAGCTCTGATACATATGCTGCAGATGCATGGCACATTACACTGGAGAGCTCTGATACATATGCTGCAGCTGCATGGCACATTACACTGGAGAGCTCTGATACATATGCTGCAGCTGCATTGCACATTACACTGGAGAGCTCTGATACATATACTGCAGCTGCATGGCACATTACACTGGGGAGCTCTGATACATATGCTGCAGCTGCATGGCACATTACACTGGAGAGCTCTGATACATATACTGCAGTGGCTGGGCGCATTACACCGGAGAGTTCTGATCTTACTGTAGCTGCATGGCACATTACACTGGAGAGGTCTGATACATATACTGCAGCTGCATGGCACATTACACTGGAGAGCTCTGATACATATGCTGCAGCTGCATGGCACATTACACTGGAGAGCTCTGATACATATACTGCAGTGGCTGGGCGCATTACACCGGAGAGTTCTGATCTTACTGTAGCGGCATGGCACATTACACTGGAGAGTTCTGATCATACTGTAGCTGCATGGCACATTACACTGGAGAGCTCTGATACATATGCTGCAGCTGCATGGCACATTACACTGGAGAGCTCTGATACATATGCTGCAGCTGCATGGCACATTACACTGGAGAGCTCTGATACATATACTGCAGCTGCATGGCACATTACACTGTAGAGCTCTGATACATATACTGCAGTGGCTGGGCGCATTACACCGGAGAGTACTGATCTTACTGTAGCTGCATGGCACATTACACTGGAGAGTTCTGATCATACTGTAGCTGCATGGCACATTACACTGGTGAGCTCTGATACATATGCTTCAGCTGCATGGCACATTACACTGGAGAGCTCTGATACATATACTGCAGCTGCATGGCACATTACACTGGAGAGCTCTGATACATATACTGCAGCTGCATGGCACATTACACTGGAGAGCTCTGATACATATACTGCAGCTGCATGGCACATTACACTTGAGAGCTCTAATACATATGCTGCAGCTGCATGGCACATTACACTCGAGAGCTCTGATACATATACTGCAGCTGCATGGCACATTACACTGGAGAGCTCTAATACATATACTGCAGCTGCATGGCACATTTCACTGGAGAGCTCTGATACATATGCTGCAGCTGCATGGCACATTACGCTGGAGAGTTCTGATACATATACTGCAGCTGCATGGCACATTACACTGGAGAGCTCTGATACATATACGGTAGCTGCATGGCACATTACACTGGAGAGCTCTGATACATATACTGCAGCTGCATGGCACATTACACTGGAGAGCTCTGATACATATACTGCAGCTGCATGGCACATTACACTGGAGAGCTCTGATACATATACGGTAGCTGCATGGCACATTACACTGGAGAGCTCTGATACATATACTGCAGCTGCATGGCACATTACACTGGAGAGCTCTGATACATATACGGTAGCTGCATGGCACATTACAATGGAGAGCTCTGATACATGTGCTGCAGCTGCATGGCACATTACACTGGAGAGCTCTGATACATATACTGCAGCTGCATGGCACATTACACCGGAGAGCTCTGATATATATACTTCAGCTGCATGGCACATTACACTGGAGAGTTCTGATCATACTGCAGCTGCATGGCACATTACACTGGAGAGCTCTGATACATATACTTCAGCTGCATGGCACATTACACTGGAGAGCTCTGATACATATACTGCATCTGCATGGCACATTACACTGGAGAGTTCTGATCATACTGCAACTACATGGCACATTACACTGGAGAGCTCTGATACATATACTTCAGCTGCATGGCACATTACACTGGAGAGCTCTGATACATATACTGTAGCTGCATGGCACATTACACTGGAGAGCTCTGATACATATACTGCAGATGCATGTCACATTACACTGGAGAGCTCAGATCCATGTACTGCAGCTGCATGGCACATTACACTGGAGAGCTCTGATACATATACTGCAGCTGCATGGCACATTACACTGGAGAGTTCTGATCATACTGCAGCTGCATGGCACATTACACTGGAGAGCTCTGATACATATACTGCAGCTGCATGGCACATTACACTGTAGAGCTCTGATACATATACTGCAGTGGCTGGACGCATTACACCGGAGAGTTGTGATCTTACTGTAGCTGCATGGCACATTACACTGGAGAGTTCTGATCATACTGTAGCTGCATGGCACATTACACTGGAGAGCTCTGATACATATGCTGCAGCTGCATGGCACATTACACTGGAGAGCTCAGATACATATACTGCAACTGCATGGCACATTACACTGGAGAGCTCTGATACATATGCTGCAGCTGCATGGCACATTACACTGGAGAGCTCTGATACATAAACTGCAGTGGCTGGGCGCATTACCCCGGAGAGTTCTGACCTTACTGTAGCTGCATGGCACATTACACTGGAGAGTTCTGATCATACTGTAGCTGCAGGGCACATTACACTGGAGAGCTCTGATACATATACGGTAGCTGCATGGCACATTACACTGGAGAGTTCTGATACATATACTGCAGCTGCATGGCACATTACACTGGAGAGCTCTGATACATATACGGTAGCTGCATGGCACATTACACTGGAGAGCTCTGATACATGTGCTGCAGGTGCATGGCACATTACACTGGAGAGCTCTGATACATATACTGCAGTTGCACGGCACATTACACTGGAGAGCTCTGATACTTATACTGCAGCTGCATGGCACATTACACTGGAGAGCTCTGATACATATACTGCAGCTGCATGGCACATTACACTGTAGAGCTCTGATACATATACTGCAGTGGATGGGCGCATTACACCGGAGAGTTCTGATCTTACTGTAGCTGCATGGCACATTACACTGGAGAGTTCTGATCATACTGTAGCTGCATGGCACATTACACTGGAGAGCTCTGATACATATGCTGCAGCTGCATGGCACATTACACTGGAGAGCTCTGATACATATACTGCAGCTGCATGGCACATTACACTGGAGAGCTCTGATACATATACTGCAGCTGCATGGCACATTACACTGAAGAGCTCTGATACATATGCTGCAGCTGCATGGCACATTACACTGGAGAGCTCTGATACATATACTGCAGCTGCATGGCACATTACACTGGAGAGCTCTGATACATATACTGCAACTGCATGGCATATTACACTGGAGAGCTCTGATACATATGCTGCAGCTGCATGGCACATTACACTGGAGAGTTCTGATCATACTACAGCTGCATGGCACATTAGACTGGAGAGCTCTGATACATATACTGCATCTGCATGGCACATTAGACTGGAGAGCTCTGATACATATACTGCAGCTGCATGGCACATTACACTGGAGAGCTCTGATACATATACTGCAGTGGCTGGGCGCATTACACCGGAGAGTTCTGATCTTACTGTAGCTGCATGGCACATTACACTGGAGAGCTCTGATACATATACTTCAGCTGCATGGCACGTTACACTGGAGAGCTCTGATATATATTCTGCAGTGGCTGGGCGCATTACACCGGAGAGTTCTGATCTGACTGTAGCTGCATGGCACATTACACTGGAGAGTTCTGATCATACTGTAGCTGCATGGCACATTACACTGGAGAGCTCTGATACATATGCTGCAGATGCATGGCACATTACACTGGAGAGCTCTGATACATATGCTGCAGCTGCATGGCACATTACACTGGAGAGCTCTGATACATATGCTGCAGCTGCATGGCACATTACAGTGTTGAGCTCTGATATATATGCTGCAGCTGCATGGCACATTACACTGGAGAGCTCTGATACATATACTGCAACTGCATGGCACATTACACTGGAAAGCTCTGATACATATGCTGCAGATGCATGGCACATTACACTGGAGAGCTCTGATACATATGCTGCAGCTGCATGGCACATTACACTGGAGAGCTCTGATACATATGCTGCAGCTGCATGGCACATTACACTGGAGAGCTCTGATACATATACTGCAGCTGCATGGCACATTACACTGGAGAGCTCTGATACATATGCTGCAGCTGCATGGCACATTACACTGGAGAGCTCTGATACATATACTGCAGTGGCTGGGCGCATTACACCGGAGAGTTCTGATCTTACTGTAGCTGCATGGCACATTACACTGGAGAGGTCTGATACATATACTGCAGCTGCATGGCACATTACACTGGAGAGCTCTGATACATATGCTGCAGCTGCATGGCACATTACACTGGAGAGCTCTGATACATATACTGCAGTGGCTGGGCGCATTACACCGGAGAGTTCTGATCTTACTGTAGCTGCAGGGCACATTACACTGGAGAGCTCTGATACACATATTGCAGTTGCATGTCACATTACACAGGATAGCTCTGATACACATACTACATCTGTAAAGATTATTACCTGTTTGACTATCACATGACTATGGTTTCTAATCCACAAACAAATTGATACAGTAAGTATACTTAAAAATTGTATATAATTTGATTAATTTTATTTGTGAAAACCAAAATAACCTTTTAAAATTATCCATATTTATATTAAAAATTACCATAGACTATACTGTATGATTACTTTTATGCTTTTATATTATAGGCCACTGACCCTGATTCTGGAATTTTTGGAATGATTACATACTCATTATTACCTGAATCCATGTAAGTATATAAAGGAATAGCAACATTTGTATAGGGATTAAAGATGAGCAAATTGTTTCTGCAAAATTTAGTTCATTACAATTTTTTTAATTTGCAAATCTGAATAATTCTCAAATTTGTTTAGGAAATATTACCTAAAATGACCTCTCCCATGTTACAGATGGCATAAGTCAGAGAAGAAGGAACACGTGACCTTTGACACACACTAGCGTGCTTCCCTATAATGCCTTGCAGTAGGCAGTCCATCCTATAGCACAGTCACTGATGAGGGACTATAGGTGTGAGGTCACTGATGACTTATAGTCACTATTAGGCTATGTGTCCACGATCAGGCTATAGGTAACACATAGATCACACAGGTAAATCCACATGTGTTCATTGTATCACTCCCTATACATTCCATTGTGGAAATAGCGTCTCTCCAGCAGAAATTGACATCCTGCGGCTCGTAAAGCCGCGCCATCTGTGAGTTTACGTGGCGTCAAATAGAACCACAGTGGGAATGGGATTTCTATAAATCCCATATACTGTGCTTCTAATGTAGAACGTAGCATTTTGGAAGCAGCTCAGGTGAGCAGCGTCCAAAACGCTGTTATTACGGATTATGGTAATGTACACTAAGGGTATGGGCACACGTTGAGTATTTGGTGCAGAAATTTCTGCACCATTTCTGCATCTGTTAGCAGGAAAACGCGGCCTCAAAAACGTTTCATTTTTGCCAGTATTTTTTCAGTGCTATCAATGGGTGAAAAACACTGGCAAAAACGCACAGAGAATTAACATGCTGCAAATTTTTTTCGGCACCAAATCTGCAAGTCAAAAATACTGAGCGCGTGCATGACACTTCAGGTTTCTCATTCACTTTGCTGGCATCAGGTTTTGCTTCAGGTTTTGTCACAAATCCGCACAGAAAATAACACGACAAAAAAAGCACTAAATCTGCAACGTGCGCAGATAACCTTAGAGTTAGGCAGATCGTGTAAAATTGGAATTTTCCAACTTTGACGAATTTTCCTCCAAAATTTGATTTGTGGCTAATAAATTCTACCATTAATGCAAATACTGCCTTATTAATGTCACAGTGACCTTGGCATGTTAACCAAAAGCCTTTTAATGGCACACTGCAGTATGAGATTTTTTAGTCTACTTAAATTGTAAAAACGATCCAAAAATTATCCTTTTTTTGAGGGCAGATACCTCCCTTCATGGTGTTCATACTGAGACGGTGCCAGATCCGACTCTAATATTCCTGCTGTCTGAGGCAAAAATTTAAGTGGCGCCCCCCCCAACCCACGCAGTATTCATTCCCAAAAAGATGAGTCTGGCACCCAAACTCCAGAAAATATTTGGTTAAAAACAATGATACTTTATTAAATCAATATTAGGTAACAAAATCAAACAATTAAAAGCAAGATATCCTGGCAAACAACTAACACTGGCCTAAGCGTTTTGAACTGCTGTGTGAACAGTTCTTAGTCATGACATACTAAGTAAGCTACTAACTTGCGTTCAAATAACAGTACTTCCCCTAATGCAAGTATTTTATACATATAATTAATTAGGGTGCGTAACACTAATTAAAAATCATAGGGTATAATGGCATTAGAGAGAATGGCCATATAACATGCTCAAAAAAAGGGGGTGGTGGAGGAGAGTAAGTAGAAAAGGAAATACATGCAAATTACATATTACTACCAACATAATATGATTAGGAAATCCCATGGTATTAAAGTCAAAAACTTTATGCAGCAAACGTGTAAAGTTCAAATACACGCTTATTTACATAAGTGAGAACAATGGGTTAATAAATATAATTTAAATCTGACCAGAAATGTAACCCTTCAGGGTATCTGGTCTCCAAATCAAAGATGTAGAGTGCTTACTTACAAACTCCTTTTTTATGTCAATCACCTCCTTGTTCAAGGTTTTTCACCTGTTCAATGCCAATTACTCTGAAATAGTTGAAAGGGAACTTGTCACATGAAAAAATATGGGGTTAGTCTGCAGGTTAATAGCGTTCTAAACCTGCCCGAGGCCCGCACTTAGAGCCCCGCTTCCGGGAGGACATTAACTTTATTCCCGCTGGCTGGGTTCTTCTTTCAGTCACAGGGGTGGCGCTGCCGTAGGTTCAGTCACCGCTTTTTGTATAGAGAGTTGCGGCTATAACCACACCCCCTGGCACTGACAAACAGCAGTTTCAGCATTAGGGCCATCCCCTATGAAGGAATACAGCACCAGAACCACCAACAATATATGAATGTAGCACCAGGAACACCATAAGTACATAAAAACATCACCAAAACCACCATCAGTACATGTGTGCATCACCAGAACCACGATGAGTAAATGCATATATATCCAAAACCATCATCAGTACATGAATACATCACCAGAACCACCATTAGTATCACCATGAATACTGCAACAGGACCACCATCTGTACATGAATACATCGGCAGAAGCACCATCATTTCATGATACCAGCAACAGAACCATTATAATTACATAAATACAGCACCAGAACCATTTTTATACAGGAATACAGCACCAGAACGAACATCAGTACATTCTGATCAGTGTCATTCCAGGTAATAACTCAGGAATGCTTCACCAGATCCCAGTGATTCTGACATTGTTTTCTGTGACATATTGTACTTCATTTTAGTGGTAAAGTTAGGACAATATTTTGTGCATTCATTTGTGAAAATGTCGGAGAATTGGCAAAAATTTTGAAAATTTCACATTTTTCAAATTTTTTAATTTTTATGCCCTTAAACCAGAGAGTTATGTCACACAAAATAGTTAATAAATAACATTTACCACATGTCTACTTTATACTAGCATCATTTTTTAAACATATTTTTTTTTGTTAGGAAGTTAGAAGGGTTAAAAGTTGCTCAGTAATTTCTAATTTTTACAACAAAATTTGAAAAACCATTTTTTTAGAGACCACATCACATTTGAAGTGATTTTGAGAGGCCTATGTGACAGAAAATACCCAAAAGTGACACCATTTTAAAAACTGCACCCCTCAAACCGCTCAGAACCACATTCAAGAAGTTTATTAACGCTTTAGGTGCTTCAAAGGAATTAAAGCAATGTGGAAGTAAAAAATTAAAATGGTACTTTTTCCCACAAAAATGTTACTTTAGCCCCCTTGCATTTTTACAAGGGTAACAGGAGAAGATGCACCATACAATTTGTTGCACAATTTCTCCTGAGTACGGTGATACTTTATATGTTGTGGAAATCTACTTGTTTGAGCGCACAGCAGGACTCAGAAGGGAAGGAGTACCATTTGACTTTTTGGAATGCAAAGTTAGCTGCAATCGATAGCGGACGCCATATCGCGTTTGGAGAGCCCTTGATATGCCTAAACAGTGAAAACGCCCCAAAAGTGACCCCATTTTGTAAGCTAGACCCATCAAGTAATTTATCTAGATGTGTGGTGAGCACCTTGAACTTCCAGGTGCTTCACAGAATTTCATAACGTTGAGCCGTGAAAATAAATAATCAAATTTCCCCCACAAAAATGTTGTTTGAGCCTCAAATTTTTTATTTTCACAAGGGTAAAAGGAGAGAATGGACCCCAAAATTTGTTGTGCAATTTCTCCTGAGTATGCTGATAACCGAAATCTTGTAGAAAACTACTGTTTGGGCACACCGGCACGGCTTGGGAGGGAAGCGTTTGATTGGAGTAGGTTCGGATGCCATGTCACATTTGAAGAGCCCCTTACATGCCAAAACAGCAAAAAAAAACACAAATGACCCCATTTTGGAAACTACACCTTTTGATGAATTCACTTAGGGGTGCAGTGAGTATTTTTAACCGTCAGGCGATTCGCTGAATTGTATAACATTGGGCTGAGTAAATGAAATATTACCGTTTTTTTCCACTAAAATGTTGCTTTAGCCCCAAGTTTCTAATTTTCAGAACGGGTAGTAGAAGAAAACGAACAGTACAATTTGTTACGCAATTTCTCCTGAGTACGACAATAACCCATATGTGGTTGCAAACTACCTTTGAGTCACATTGCAAAGCTCCGAAGGAGCGCCGTATTACAGTGCACCATTTGCTGGAATGGTTTCAGGGTGCCTCCATTTTACAAACTACACCTCTCAATTAATTTATCTAGGGGTGCAGTAATCATATAGACACCACAGGTGTGTCACAGAATTTTATACCGTTGGGCAGTAAAGAAAAAATAATTACATTTTTACCACAAAAAAAATATTTTAGCTCCAAATTTTACATTTTTACAAGGGGAAATTGGTAAAAATGGCATCAAAATTTGTCACACAATTTCTGCTGAAAGTGGCAATACTCCATATGTGGCTATACAGTACAGCTTAGCTACATGGCGAGACTCGGGAGGGAAGGAGCGCTATTTGACTCTCGGAGAACAAATTTTTGTAGAATAGTTTGCGGACTCCATATACAGAGCTCCTAAGTGCCAAAAGAGCAGAATCCCCCCTCAAGTGACCCTATATTGGAAATTGCACTCCTCTGGGAATTTATCTACAGGTGTAGTGACGACTTTGTCTCTACAGGTATTTTCTAGAAAAACAAGCAGCAAAGGATGCTGCTTAGTGAAAATTGCAAATTTGACATTGTAGTGCCCAGTACATTGTAGCCCCCATAGATTGTGACCAGCTCTTGCTCTGGAGACACGCATCCCGTAAATTAAGAGCTCATTGCTACAGAAATGCCAAATATGTGGACGCTAAATGTGGTTTAGGCACACTCTGAGGCTTAGAAGGGAGGGGGAAATTTGGAAGCGCAGAATTTGCTGTATTTTATTATTTTTTTTGGAGGGCGAGCCATAGCACTTTTCCAGAGCCTTTGTGCTACCAGTAACATGGAAGCACCCTCTATTTCCATTAACAGGTGATGGACCTGAGTGGGGACTTTTTTTTTGTGGATTGAGTTGAAGCTTTTAATGGGAACATTTTACATAAGATTTTGGATCACATTTATCTTGCGCTCTACGCTGAGCACTTACATTGGGATTTCCATCTAAATCTCCTAATGACTTGATTCAGATGAAAGCCCTGTGGGATCCACTCACTGTAATGAGGCAGCAGCGTTATTCTGGACTTAGTTTGCCTTCTGTTCAGCAGTGTCCTTCTTTTCAGAGTTACCCAAAATTGTAGTCTACCGTGCTTTTATGCACGCTTAATAAGACGGACACAGACAGATCCTAGGACAGACAGCGTCCAAAGTGACTCTATCTGCCTCATTATAGGGAATCTTCCATTGAATCACGTATTTCTGAGATTTACACAGAAACCTCAGTGTCAGCGTAGAGCGCAGGATAAATGTGAGCCAAGCCTTACTTCGATTTTTGGGAGGCAGAATGAACAAATCAACAGTCAAAAATTGGTTTTATTTTTTTTACGCTGTTCACTGTGCGGTTTATGTGATTAGATGACTCTGTTCTCCTGGTCGGTGCGATTACAGAATTTACAAAAAACAGCAATTCAGGATTTGTTTTTTTAATGCCGTTCACTGTGTGGTAAAATTGATAAGGCAGCTTTATTATTTGGGTCAGTACGATTACAGCGATACCACATTTATATATTTTTTTTATATATTTTGCTGCTTTTACACAATAAAAACTATTTTATAGAAAAAGGAATTGTTTTTGCATCGATACATTCTGAGATGTATAACTTTTTTATTTCTCCTCTGATGGAACTGTATGGTAGCTAGTTTTTTTGCGGGATAAGGTGACGTTTTCATCTAAGCCATTTTTATTTACACTCGTTTTATTGATCACGTTTTATTCCACTTTTTGTTCAGCAGTATGATGAAAAAGCATAGTTTTTTTTTACAGTGTTCACTGAAGGGGTTAACTAGTCTGACAGTTTTATAGAGCGGGTCGTTCCGGACATGGCGATATCATATCTGTGTACTTTTTTTGTTTCTTTTTGTTTTTACATAAATATACGTATTTATTGATTTCATATTTTTACATTTTTTTACATTTATTTTGTGATTTTTTTAAAATAGTTTACTGGATTTTTTACTTTTTTACTTAGCCCCTGTATGGGACTTCAACTTTTATTTCTCTGACCACTGGTCTCATGCATTGCAATACATATGTACTGCAATGCATGAGACCTGTCAGTTTTACATTGACAGATCACCTTTTAGACACTGCTGCTGGCTCAGTCTAGGGCCATGGCCCCACTATCAGTATTCGGTCAATATTTTTTCTCAGGAGTGGGAGTCAAAACCAGGCATGGGTGTTAAATGCAGCATTGGTGCACTTGTTTCCATTATACCTTTTCTCTGATTGTTTCACTTCTGGTTTTGGCTCCCACTCCTGAGAAAAAATACTGTCAGAATACTGACCAAATACTGATAGTGGGGCCGTAGCCTAGCAGGGCACCATAGCTGTCAGACCCGGATGTCATCATTTGACCTCCAATTGCCATAACAACCCTCGGTTCCCCCGTGATCATGTCGTGGGGGTGCCGGAGTGGTGAGAGAAGGAGCCCACTCCTCTCACAATCCTCTAAATGCTGCGATCGCTGTTTATTGCAGCATATAGAAAATAACAAAGGGTTAACATCATTGGGATCTGAGCCAATCAGGTCCTGATGATGTTGCTGGTCAGAGCTATCGCTTGCACCAGAATCCCAGCTCTTGCAGGACTCTGTTGGTCCTGAGTACTACAAGACCGCCGACCATAGAGAAACATCAGCGCTGCACAAAGCCCAGCAAGCGCCAAAGTTTATATACTGTCGGCGGCTGTGAAGGTGTTAAACACCAATCTTAGTACAGCGATTAATTGCAATGTCAAGTCAGCCCCCACAATATACATTGGTATAGAATTTCCTTATCAATGGTAAGCAGATACTAGTTGTTTCCAGTCATTATCAGACTCCGAACCGTGAGGGGCGTGGCTTGGAGCTCATGCTGAGCGGTCGGGTTTAGCAGAGGCTCCTGCATTTTAGCCTTAACCTACGGGATTTACCCTTTTAACGGGTTTTAAATCTCGCTACAAAAACATGGATTTGTCTGGGATGTCTTCCTGATCCCAAAAGACCCGTTTGATCTCTTCTACAGCCTGGATTGACCCGCTGGATCTCACCCACGATATCTATAGTAAGCCGTCCTGTTAAAACGTCCCTTGTACGATCGCTGATACATCTGAGGACATTTGCTGTTTATTCAGTTTGCTTTTGGCTTGGGTGAGACCCTCTTCTAATATGTGAGACTCAGGAGATTTTCTGACTGACTTCCAGCCTTTTGAGGTGACTGTGTGGAGCCTGTTGTCATGGATACAGCACTAGCAGCGGCCATTTTGCTTTATTCTTACACTGGTATGATAACATAGTGGACCAGGGGCGGCTGGAAATCTACTTTCGTGTGCTCTTTTCTAATTACACCAACTGTAAATGCTCTCCCCGTGATTGAACTTACCCGGAGAGGTGCTGTCTCGTCTCTGCTTGTCCCTGCCTGCCTGAGGAGCGACAGTGTATATCCTGCAGCCGGTGTGGCGATCTCACCTGCTGTCGACTCCCCGTGGCATTCCTGGCGTTGGTGCAGGGACCTACTGTGAGGTCTGACATCGAAGATCTCAGTGTCCAAGGGGGTCCTGGTGAAGGAGGAGCTGCTTCCTTTTAAGCTGTGAGGCGGCCCCCCTAGAACCTGGAGACCAGGACTCGCTGAAGTGTTTCATGTTGGTGCTTTGTGGATGGGAGACATATTGCCAACTCTCCTATACTACCTCCTGAAGATTAAACTGAAGCTGGTCTGCTTATTATCTGAAGTAATAGCCTTGTTGTCTCTGTCTTTATAACTCCTCCCTGAGTCCAATAGAACTGTGCTCTATTGAAGCAGCTGCTCACAACTTCATTAACTATTCAGAGATTATTAACACTTTGTGTCCCTGGAAGGGGAGATTGGACTCTTTGACTTCTGGACCTCTGCAATCAAGACTGGCCTCTCATTTAAGCATTGAAATAGGTTTTGTACTATGCAAAGTTGGTCCCTTCTTCCTTTCCCTTCTTTCTTGACTTTCCTTGACTCTCCTCTTTTCCTCGCTTTCTCTAGGTATTCACTGTCACTGTGATATTTTCTCTCATTGTTCCCAAAACTTGATATCCTGCCTCTGCCTGGTGCTAGTAATTCTGCCTTTCTCTTTGTCTACTGCTAGGATAGATACTCTCTACGCACATTAGTTAGTGACATACTGGTCTATATCAATAATAATACCTGGTAGTACTCCTTAGGACCATGGCGTCCCATAAGTTGAGACCAGAAAAAGCAAAACTTATGGGTAAAGACGCTGTTCAGTCAGGATCCTCACAGAGGGATCGTTCCAGATCCCCCACAAAAAATACTGATAATGACTCGTGGTCATGTTCCCAAAATCCGAAGTTAGATGACTCCACGGCTTTGGTCCTCCACAGCAGAGGAGGGACAAAAGAAAAGAACTAACATCTAACATTTCAATTACGAGGGAAACCTCTGATTCAGAGGAGAATACGTCTCCTATTACTGGCCCAGCCAAGCAGAGGATGAGGATGGAAAGTCCTAACAAATCGGACAACTGCGACCCCCTTCTCAAATTTGATTGGTCCCAACAGATAGATCAGACTTTCTTTAAGGACATCTTTGCAGCCTTTAGGGAATCCCTTCGTATTGACTTTGACTCTCGTTATGATAAACTCCAAAAATCTATTGACTTGGGTAATCTTAGGACAGATAAAAATGAGTCCAAAATTTTTGACTTGGGAGAAATGAGTAATAAATTGGAGAGGGAAAACCGTCATCTTAGAGAAGAACTACAGGGTGTTAAGAATAAACTTACCGACTTGGAGGATCCTAATAGAAGGCTGAATCTGAAGTTTAGAGCTATACCAGAAACAGTCAAAAATGACCAGTTGGCTCCCTACATTAAGGATTTGGTAAGGGCAGCTATCCCATCCTTGTCTGACTTAGATCTGACCCTGGTGAGAGTACATCGTCTTCCAAATCCCAAGCATCTCCAACCCGAAACCCCCAGAGACATCATTGCTAAATTCCTCTTTTATCACACGAAAGACCAACTAATGGAGTACCTTTGCCGCAAGGGGTCCCTCCCAAAACCTTATAACTCTGTTAAGATATTTGCGGACTTGTCTAGGGAAACTATGACGCAACGCAAAAAATTTATAAAAATTACTGATGCCCTACGTAATAGTCAGATTCAGTACAAATGGGGATTTAATCCCACAAAAGTTCTTTTCTTCTATCAAGGGAAGAACTATGGTGTCTCGGATACTGAAAATGGGAAAAAAATTCTTGGGGATCTGGGGATCATCACCTGATGAACTATATCTATCATTAGGCTGATGCAATCTGCCGAAACTTTAACTCCATATAGGAGGTATCCATCGAAATTTATTCCCTCCTTGTTGGGTTTTCCACAGAGTAATTTGATAGACTCGGACTTGATCTGAGACTACGTTTTCTCTACTTGTTTAGTACAATTCAATATAGTTTGACGTTAGGTAAAATTTAGATATTCCTTGTTATTCTTTCATTCTTTACTTATGTTTAAAGGAAAACTAATGACAGTAATCTCTCATTTAAAATTGAGTCTTTTTTCTTATCTCATCAAACTTGGTTATGTCACTTAAATTCTTGGTCAACAATGTTAACGGCCTGAACTCTCCCCAACGGCGCTTTTATACCTGGAAGATGATTAAAGACTACAAAGCTGATGTAGTGGCCTTACAGGAAACCAAATTTTCCTCTACTAATCAACCTAGATTTTCACACAAGGACTTCCAAAATATATTTCTCGCAAATAATCCCCCAAAAAAATGCTAGCTCTAGATGCAGAGAAGGCTTTCGACAGAGTCTACTGGCCTTTATCTTTGGCACTCTGCAAAAATTCGGCCTTCACGGGAACATTTTTAGGTCTATTAAATCGATGTACTCCAATCAGTCTGCTCGAATCTACTCAAATAACACTCTTTCCCAAAAGTTTAGCCTTTCTAATGGCACTAAACAAGGGTGCCCCCTCTCACCCATCCATTGTTCTCTTTATTGAGCCCTTTGCGGCCTCGATCAGGGAAAATATTAACATTAAAGGCATCCCTATTGATACCGAACAAACCAAAATAGCTCTGTTTGCAGATGATATTTTGCTTACCATTTCGAACCCTCTTAAATCTTTGAGACATGTAACATCATCAATCGAAAAATTTTCCCACCTCTCCCTTTATAAAGTAAATAAATCAAAGTCCCAAATCATAGATTTTAATTTAGATTGTACCCTACTGGCCTACCTTAAAGAAGAATTTGAATACACTTGGGAAGAAAGAAAAATCTCTTATTTGGGAATCCTCATAACTAAGCCCTCAACTGACATAGTCCAGGAGAATCTCTCTAACCTACTTAAAACCTTTCACCAGGACTACTTGCGCCTAACTAAACTTGAGATCTCCTGGCTAGGCAGAATTGAGGCATTTAAAATGCTTCTCCTTCCCAAGTTCTTATATATAATTAGGTCTATTCCTGTCTTTATTCCTAAAATCTGGTTCTAAAAATTCCAAACCCAATTGATGAAGTACATTTGGAACAAGAAGAAACCAAGAATATCTAGGATATCTTTGGAAAAGCATAAGGGGATGGGAGGGTTGAGAGTCCCCAATCTCTATAATTATTACTTAGCTTCAATACTTAAACTTTCACGGGGATGGTTGTTAGACTCAGATATCTCAGCCTGGACTTTTATAGAAAAATCAATCGTTAAAACAAAACAAATGTCGGCATTAATACTAGCTCATCTAATTGAACCCTCCAGGCCTCCTCCAAACTATCCCGCTCTGAGGGCTGCTATTTTGGCATGGAGAAATCTTGTAAATAAATCCCCTGACCGAACTAGCCTGACACCAATAAAAAATATTCCTCTCACAGTACTGGAAATTTTAATACCAAAACTCAATCTATCGACGTGGTTGGATAGGGGAGTACTGTATGTAGATGATATTATGCAAAACGACTCTATAGCGTCTTTCTATTATCTTCAATCCAAGTTCTCTCTTCCTAGAGATGAGAGAACAAGTTGGAGATCTATAGCTAACTATTTTGGAAATTCCTCTCCTACTCTTTCTCTCCCACAAATGCTACAAGACCTTATAAATTCTCCAAACAAGACCCAACTTTGGAAATCAAACATATTCTATAAAATCCTCAATGAGGAGACAGACATTCCTGACCACTCATTCGTAGGGGCATGGGAACAAGAATTGAATCTCAAAATAGATTTGCAAAAACTAAAAAAAACGTTAGCTATTACGTACTCCAATACTGCTTCTTCCACGATTCATGAATCCTACTTTAAAACGCTATCTCGGTGGTATTGGACCCCAGTCAAGCTCCATTGTATTAATCCGGTAAACTCACCAAATTGCTGGACAGCCTGTAACAACCCAGGTACTTTATCACATATATTTTGGAGCTGCCCAAAATTGGTAAACTTCTGGCTAGGAATTAAACAACTCATAACAGATATCACCGGAATGAGAATTGACATTACTCCTCAGCTTGCTCTTTTATCCATAGGCATAGAAGACTTTCCCAAACAGCTGCGTTACATAATTTCACACATATTTTTGACAGCAAAACTCTTCATAGCTTCCAGATGGAAAAGTGATGACCCACCAACTTTAATACACTTGATAGAAAGAGTGATGCAACATAGCATTTTTGAATATAATGCCGCCATTAGGAGTAACTCCTTCTCAAAATACTTAGAACGTTGGGATCTTTGGACCTCGAAATACTCTCCCATGTTATCAAACACGGCTTAGGTGTCATGCCTAAGTTTGTTATTAGCTCATCTTCGCTTTTGTGACAATCTTAATTTGAGATGATGATGAGGATTATGCTCAGTTTGACTTGGATTTCATTTCGGATTTTCTACTCTACTTTGCTTTAAAATACTGTCTTTATTTTATCAAACTCAACAACATTGTATGCTAATATACGAGAATCTTTTAGTTTTTATATATGTTCCCGTGTGTTATGGGAATTGCTGGGAACTGTTGTATTCTAAATGTGAAACCCAATGTTTCTGTTTAAATATGTATGTTCCCCTCCACCCCCCCTCCCTCTTTTATTTATATACCCCCTCCTCCCCTTCTTCCCATTTTATGGAAAATTTCAATAAAAAATATTTAAATATAGACTCCGAACCATACAGGAGCTGCAGTACTGATTAAACATAGACTGTGTCACAAATTATGATTTATACCCAGGTACCTTACAGGTAACATCTTCTCTGATTCTCATCCCTTTTATCTCCATCTGGTCCAGATACCATGAAGACTTTGGACATCTACTCATCGCTGCAAACTTCCATTCTTCTCCTGACTTCAGCAGTGCATACCAACATGGTGGCCTTAAAAATAACAGTGTCATTATAATGCTCCTGATTAAAAATATTTTCCCATGTTGTGCCACTGAATAATAAGTGCCCTAACTCTGCCCCTAATTCCTGCATAAAACATGACTCTTACGCATTGTACGTAGCCTCCACACTGTCCTCTCCTATAAAATATTGCCTCCCTACCATCCGTCCTTTTGAAGTATAACCTCAACACCATCCGCCCTTGTGAACTATAACTTTGACATCATCCCCCTTGTGAACTATAACCTTTACACTCTCCTGCCTTATGAACTATAACAACTACACTTTCCATATTTGATGCTGTCCCCCCTGCAGTTTCCCCCCACACTGTCCCTATCTCCACGCTGACCCTCACCCTGCCCTCTCCAGTCTGTCCCCTTCTTCAGTGTCTCCCCCTCTCTATACTGTTCAATCTCGATATACCACCCCTTCTTTACACTGTCCCCTGTTTATACACGGTGTGCACAATTTTTAGGCAAGTGAGTATTTTCACCATTTCTGTTAACTCTCCTTTCTTAGGGTTTCCAAGATTTATAAAAAAAACAAACCTTTGTTCACTTCTTAAATCCCCCAACAACGGTCTCTTTTTTCTTCCTGTGGTCATCACATGCCATACATCTTTCACATGACTATTGCAGCCTGTCACAGAATCACATGATTTAAATGCCCGCATCACCACTGTGGGACAGTGATTGACTCCAGAAGCCATGTGAAAAATACACAGCATATGATAATTGCAGGAAGCAAGCAAAGATTGGTGGTAACCATTGAAACAGCAACAATGTTGTTAATAGCAGTTTAAAATGCTAATTATATATACAGTACAGACCAAAATTTTGGACACACCTTCTCATTTAAAGATTTTTCTGTATTTTCATGACTATGAAAATTGTACATTCACACTGAAGGCATCAAAACTATGAATTAACACATGTGGAATTATAAACTTAACAAAAAAGTGTGAAACAACTCAAAATATGTCGTATATTCTAGGTTCTTCAAAGTAGCCACCTTTTGCTTTGATGACTGCTTTGCACACTCTTGGCATTCTCTTGATGAGCTTCAAGAGGTAGTCACCAGAAATGGTTTTCACTTCACAGGTGTTCCCTGTCAGGTTTAATAAGTGGGATTTCTTGCCTTATAAATGGGGTTGGGACTATCAGTTGTGTTGTGCAGAAGTCTGGTGGATACACAGCTGATAGTCCTACTGAATAGACTGTTAGAATTTGTATTATGGCAAGAAAAAAGCAGCTAAGTAAAGAAAAACGAGTGGCCATCATTACTTTAAGAAATGAAGGTCAGTCAGTGCGAAAAATTGGGAAAACTTTGAAAGTGTCCCTAAGTGCAGTTGCAAAAACCATCAAGCGCTACAAAGAAACTGGCTCATGAGGACCGCCCCAGGAAAGGAAGACCAAGAGTCACCTCTGCTTCTGAGGATAAGTTTTTCCGAGTCACCAGCCTCAGAAATCGCAGATTAACAGCAGCTCAGATTAGAGACCAGGTCAATGCCACACAGAGTTCTAGCAGCAGACACATCTCTTCAACAACTGTTAAGAGGAGACTTTGTGCAGCAGGCCTTCATGGCAAAATAGCTGCTAGGAAACCACTGCTAAGGACAAGCAACAAGCAGAAGAGACTTGTTTGGGCTAAAGAACACAAGGAATGGACATTAGACCAGTGGAAATCTGTGCTTTGGTCTGATGAGTCCAAATTTGAGATCTTTGGTTCCAACCACCGTGTCTTTGTGTGACGCAGAAAAGGTGAACGGATGGACTCTACATGCCTGGTTCCCACCGTGAAGCATGGAGGAGCAGGTGTGATGGTGTGGGGGTGCTTTGCTGGTGACACTATTGGGGATTTATTCAAAATTGAAGGCATACTGAACCAGCATGGCTACCACAGCATCTTGCAGCGGCATGCTATTCCATCCGGTTTGCGTTTAGTTGGACCATCATTTATTTTGCAACAGGACAATGACCCCAAATACACCTCCAGGCTGTGTAAGGGCTATTTGGCCAAGAAGGAGAGTGATGGGGTGCTACGCCAGATGACCTGGCCTCCACAGTCACCAGACCTGAACCCAATCGAGATGGTTTGGGGTGAGCTGGACCGCAGAGTGAAGGCAAAAGGGGCCAACAAGTGCTAAGCATCTCTGGGAACTCCTTCAAGATTGTTGGAAGACCATTTCCGGTGACTACCTCTTGAAGCTCATCAAGAGAATGCTAAGAGTGCAAAGCAGTCATCAAAGCAAAAGGTGGCTACTTTGAAGAACCTAGAATATAAGACATATTTTCAGTTGTTTCACACTTTTTTGTTAAGTATATAATTCCACATGTGTTAATTCATAGTTTTGATGCCTTCAGTGTGAATCTACAATTTTCATAGTCATGAAAATACAGAAAAATCTTTAAATGAGAAGATGTGTCCAAACTTTTGGTCTGTACTGTATATATATTTTTTTTGTTAAACCATTACTTGCTTTTGGTTAAATTTTCATAAATCCCACAATATACTTTTAATACTGGAAGAAATAAGAGTAATGCAGATTATTAAGGTTACTATTAAATCACAAAGCTAATTCACAATTTTGATGTATTTCTTTCCAGATTGAACTTGTTTCAGGTAAAGCCATCTGAAGGGGAAATCATAGTGGTGAATGGGGATCTTCTAGATCGAGAGCGCATCGCTTTCTATTATGCCACCCTAAAAGCACAGGATGGAATGAATGCCACTGGGACCACTTTTCTTGAAATTGAATTATTAGATATAAATGACTGTATTCCAACTGCTATTGGAATATATAATATTTTTGTCAAGGAGAACACGGAGGATGTCAATATCCAGCTTGAGGTAATAAACAATATAAACACTTATCAAACATAAATATACTTTCTGTTATCTGCATTTTACTTCTAATTTATGTTCTTCTTAGGCGATTGATAATGATGAACCGGGAAATAATAACAGTGTAATTGAATATGAATTTCTACCCAGTGAATTCAGTGGGAACTTCAGCATAAATGTCACCACAGGGCTTATTACAAGTATTGCTCCTTTGGATCGAGAAGCCATTAATATATCACTGAATGGACGCATTACACTGCCTGTGAAATTGTATGACCTGGGAATTCCTTGTTTATCCAGTAATGTTACCGTAACTATCAATGTTGAGGTAATTTTTTCCTGTTTTATGATATGTATTGAATATAATAATCAATATTCTTGCATGTACAGTACAGACGAAAAGTTTGGACACACCTTCTCATTTAAAGATTTTTCTGTATTTTCATGACTATGAAAATTGTACATTCACACTGAAGGCATCAAAACTATGAATTACCACATGTGGAATTATATACTTAACAAAAAAGTGTGAAACAACTGAAAATATGTCTTATATTCTAGGTTCTTCAAAGTAGCCACCTTTTGCTTTGATGACTGCTTTGCACACTCTTGGCATTCTCTTGATGAGCTTCAAGAGGTAGTCACTGGAAATGGTCTTCCAACAATCTTGAAGGAGTTCCCAGAGATGTTTAGCACTTGTTGGCCCTTTTGCCTTCACTCTGCGGTCCAGCTAACCCCAAACCATCTCGATTGGGTTCAGGTCTGGTGACTGTGGAGGCCAGGTCATCTGGCGTAGCACCCCATCGCTCTCCTTATTGGTCAAATAGCCCTTACACAGCCTGGAGGAGTGTTTGAGGTCATTGTCCTGTTGAAAAATAATAAATGATGGTCCAACTAAATGCAAACTGGATGGAATAGCATGTCGCTGTAAGATGCTGTGGTAGCCATGCTGGTTCAGTATGCCTTCAATTTTGAATAAATCCCCAACAGTGTCACCAGCAAAGCACCCCCACACCATCACACCTCCTCCTCCATGCTTCACGGTGGGAACCAGGCATGTAGAGTCCATCCGTTCACCTTTTCTGCGTCGCACAAGTGGTTGGAACCAAAGATCTCAAATTTGGACTCATCAGACCAAAGCACAGATTTCCACTGGTCTAATGTCCATTCCTTGTGTTCTTTAGCCCAAACAAGTCTCTTCTGCTTGTTGCCTGTCCTTAGCAGTGGTTTCCTAGCAGCTATTTTACCATGAAGGCCTGCTGCTCAAAGTCTCCTCTTAACAGTTGTTGAAGAGATGTGTCTGCTGCTAGAACTCTGTGTGGCTTTGACCTGGTCTCTAATCTGAGCTGCTGTTAACCTGCGATTTCTGAGGCTGGTGACTCGGATAAACTTATCCTCAGAAGCAGAGGTGACTCTTGGTCTTCCTTTCCTGTGGTGGTCCTCATGTGAGCCAGTTTCTTTGTAGCACTTGATGGTTTTTGCAACTGCACTTGGGGACACTTTCAAATTTTTCCCAATTTTTCGCACGGACTGACCTTCATTTCTTAAAGTAATGATTGCCACTTGTTTTTCTTTACTTAGCTGCTTTTTTCTTGCCATAATACAAATTCTAACAGTCTATTCAGTAGGACTATCAGCTGTATATCCACCAGACTTCTGCACAACACAACTGATGGTCCCAACCCCATTTATAAGGCAAGAAATCCCACTTATTAAACCTGACAAGGCACACCTGTGAAGTGAAAACCATTTCCGGTGACTACCTCTTGAAGATTATCAAGAGAATGCCAAGAGTGTGCAAAGCAGTCATCAAAGCAAAAGGTGGCTACTTTGAAGAACCTAGAATATAAGACATATTTTCAGTTGTTCACACTTTTTTGTTAAGTTTATAATTCCACATGTGTTAATTCATAGTTTTGATGCCTTCAGTGTGAATGTACAATTTTCATAGTCATGAAAATACAGAAAAATCTTTAAATGAGAAATTGTGTCCAAGCTTTTGGTCTGTACTGTATATTAATAGGGATCACTCACTAGATTTAAAATACGAGCTGCATACATTATAAAGAGACCTGTCAGCAGGATTTTGCTAACTAAACTACAGGCAGTGTCATGTTGGGGTTGCTGCACTGATTAATATGATACCTGAGGTGAAGACATCCGTCCTGTGGTTCCTGTGTAATCAGTATTTGCACTTTTGAGTCAATGATATGCCCGTGCTCCAGGGCGGGACGGTAGGCAGGGTCTTTCCTTGGTGCTCTAGGCCAGATCAGCAAGAAAATATCTGCCCACAGGCCACCCCTATCTCTCTGTCTGCCTGTCTCTATGATGAGGAACATACTTGTGCTTTGGGGCGGGCCTGCGTGTGTGTATGCATATGTGTGGTCTGTGTATACATGTATGCATGTGCTGTGTATATACATACATGTCAGTATGTATGTGCTCTGTGTATATGTGTGTGCATGCGCTCCGTGTATACATATATGTAGGTATGTACAGTATGTGCTCTGTGTATACATATGTGTCTGTATGTATGTACTCTGTGTATACATATATGTGTGTATGTACAGTATGTGCTCTGTGTATACATATGTGTCTATATGTATATGCTGTATATATACATATATGTCTGTATGTATATATGCTGTGCATACATATGTCTGTATGTACAGTATGTGCTCTGTGTATACATGTGTGTATGTATAAAAAAAACAAAGACAAAAGCAAAATACACTAATACCTAAAAGTAAATGGATAAATGTGTGTATGTATGTGACGCGCCACCTGGGCCGTGGGGTACTTGGTGCCGGGCTGGTCATTGCTAGGGCAGATGTCACAGTGGCGGTGACCTGGTCCGTGACCCAGGGCGGTCAATAAAAGGGGAATATTTACAGGGGATTTATTGTTTTTATATACAGTTCGTGATGCCACCTGTGGTATGCGGCAATATGGAGCCGCCGCTGCGGAGCAGGTCCTCTGGAGCGGTTGTTAATGCAGCAGAGTTGGATTAGCGATCCACAGGTAGAGCTTAGCTCCAGGGCTGTGCTGAGATGTTATGGATGTTGCGGTGTAGTGCAGGGGTGATGGCTCAGCAATAATTTCACAGAGAGAGTGGGGTGCAGTCTTCAGGGTTTACTCACAGTTCTCTCTTTGCTCCTGGTTACAACTGCCAGCTTATAACCTCCCACGTCATGCTGCGTTCACTAGACAGGGGTTCAGCAAACTCCCAGGTGTTTCAAGAGTGCGTGACAGGATCCCCTTCTATATGCCCTCCTCAGCCGTCTTTCTGCGCTGGCTCTCACCCTTCTTGCCCTGCGCCTCGCCAAACAATGTCCCAAGCCGGTATCCTCGGATCTTTCTGGGCAACCTGGAGTTCCCTGAATCCTATGTGGTTACCTTTTTGGCGACTTGAGTGCGGATGTGGCAACTGCACCCTGAAAGTACAGAAGCCTCCGGTTTCCAGTTGAACTTTGTAATTCTCACTGGTCAGGGGCCGGTCCCCTCTGCGGCTTAATCCCTCCACCGCCTGGCAGTTTCGGGCGTACGGGTGGCCTCCAGCACTGCCCGTACCCCTGGGATCCCTTTCACGTTCCTGGAGCCTTTCTCCTGCTCCTCTCTCTCTCCCTTCAGTCTTGGGCCTCTCTGGCTAGGCCCTCCTCCTGAGCAGAGCTCCTCCAGAGCTCCTGCTCCCACTACTTCTCCTCTCAGACTGCCTCGTCTTTTCAAAATGGTTCCCTCTTTTATATAATTTCTAACAGGTGCTCCCCTGATCTACGTCCTCCACCCACACCCACTACATGGTTCCCCCTACTTTGGTTCCCCCCACTCCGATTCCTCCCACTCCAACCAGGGACAGGGCTCAGCAGGAAGCGCGACACATCTTGCCACTCCAGCTAGTCTGAAGTAGTGTAGTGTTTGATGCAGGTGTTAGGGTCCTGGTCAGCACTCTATCCTTTCCTGATCGTGAGATACCACACCTCTGGGTGAGATGCAGTAGCTCTGTGGCGACTGAACCCGCAGGGGCGCCACATATGTATGTATGCTCTATGTATATACTGTACATATGTGTACACATGAGAGATGAGTGGATCAATCTAAATTTTAATTTGCTGTTTGCGCAGATTTTCCTGGGAAATTCAATTCGCAGTTATTCTCTACTAATTGAATGTCCCTTATTATGGTCTGGGTTCTCTCCAGATACCCTGAGCATAATAAATGTTATATATAAAAAAAAAAATCCTCATTGCTCATCTCTCCGGATCATCCGCTTCTCACCATCACTTGTCCGGTCTTCATCGCATCTTCAGATCGCCACATTAGGCCTTGATTTCTGTGTTTGACTAGGCCGTTGGGGGTTCTATGCATGTGCCCGCAAAGATCATGGCGCATGCCGTGATGTCATGATGCCATGACCTTTTGCGTCATGGTATTGTGACTTTTGCAACACCAAGCACAAATCTGGACGTCTTGGTCCAGCCTGAGAGGCCTGGGAATTTTACTACAAGTGGCGACAAACTGAAGATGCGTCGAGGACCGAATAGGTGACATGAGTAGCAGAGAATCTGGAGAGGTTAGCAATGAAGTGAGTATAAGGATTTTTCTTTGCTTTTTAACATTTGGATGGCCTTTTACGGTTCAATTTACAACAATTTGCTGAATCAGGTCTACGGATTTTGTTGAATCTGAGTGAAAGTAAATTGCAAAAAATCTCTATTTTGGTGAATGCGGAGTTTTATAAAATTTGAGAAGAATTCAGTTGCACTCAAATTTTTAAAGAAAAACTAATCATATGCTAAATACTTGCAAGTCAAATTTATGTATGAGATGGCCAAGATGATTGTCTATAAAATGCTGGTAGTCTCACTTTAGAAGCAGTAGAGGATAGTGAGATATGGAGCCAGAAAGTAAAAAGTTCAAAACATTGTCACCGCTTTGCTCATCAGTGTATATGTGTGTGTCACATACTGTGTGTGTATGTAGCATCCATATTTATAAATACCAGCAGCACAGATGAGAGTTTGTAGGTGTAAAGATGTAGGCAAATGCCCAACGAATGAGCAAAATGATGCTAATTCATTGGGTGATTGGGTTGTTTATGGCGGAACAAAAAACATTGTTCTCAGCAGCACATTGCCTGGATAAATTGCAGATATGCTGCTGATTGCATATCACTGTATGGGGACACATTGATCTATTAGTGATTGTTCTGTACCCATGATTCTTCATCAGCCTGTGTAAACAAGCGCCAAATGACTTGAATATTATCGATCTTGCTCGTAGTGACCAGACCAATTTTTTGAAATCTGAACAGTGTCACTTTTTGTAGTAATAACTCTGGAATACTTCAACATATCACATTAATCTTGAGTTTGTTTTTTCGTGACACATTATACTTTATAATAATGGTAAATTTAGGTTGATATGTTTTGTGTTTATTTATAAAAATATCAGAAATTTGACAAAAATGTAAAAAAAAATCCAATTTTCAAACTTTGAATGATTATCCCTTTAATCCAGGCAGTCACTCCACACAAATACATGAACCGGTTCCCGACCGCCCACTGTAGATAAACGTTGGCGCTTGCTGGGCTCTGTGCAGCGCCGACGTTTAAAAACGGTGGGTGGTCTCGCAGCGCTCAGGACCCCCAGGGTCCTGCAAGCGCTGTGATTCTGGTGCAGAGCATTAGCTCTGACAGGGAACATCATCAGGACCTGATTGGATCAGGTCCCAGTGATGTTAACCCTTTGCTATGTTCTATATGCCGCGATCTATAGTGATCGCGGCATATAGAAGATAGAAGGAGGAGAGGGGGTCGTCTTACTTACCTCTCCGACGACCCATGATAGCTTCCAGGACCTGGGGTTGCTATGGCAGCTGGAGGCCACATGACCGCCTCCAGCTCTGCCATATATGGTGTCCTGCCTGGCTCAGCCTGCAGCTGAAGCCAGGCAGGAGACTATGACTGTGAAACAGTCAGCGAAGATCTCATGTAATGTAATACATGTCTATTACATTACATGAGATCAGTGATCAGAAAAATAAAAATTAATGTCCCATACAGGGACTAAGTAAAAATGTAAAAAAAAGTAAAAAAAAAAGTTTTTAAACTGTAAAAAAAAAAATCACAAAATAAATAAATAAAATATTAAACCAATAAATCCGTATATTTTTACAAAACCAAAAAAAGTACACATATTTGGTATCGCCGCGTCCAAAACAACCCAAACTAAAAAACTGTCACATTAATTAACTCCTTCTGTGCACACCGTAATAAAAATAAATAAAAAACGGAGCAAAAAAATATGCTTTTTCATCATATCGCCAAACAAAAAGTGGAAAAAAATGCGATCAAAAAACAAAATAGAAATAAAAATGGTACCGCTGAAAACGTCATCTTGGTGCGCAAAAAAAAAGCTGCCATACAGCTCCATCAGCTGAAAAATAAAAAAGTTATAGCGCTCAGAATAAAGCAATGCAAAAAAAATATTTTTTTCTATAAAATTGTTTTATTGTGTAAAAGCGCAAAAACATAAAAAAAATACAGTAAGTGTAGTATCGCTGTAAACGTACTGACCCGAAGAATAACGCTACCTGATCACTTTTACCACACGCAGAACGGCATAAAAAAACCCTCAAAAAACAATTCCTGAATTGTTTGTGTTTGTTAATTTTACCTCCCAAAAAACTGAACAGAAAGCGATCAAAATATGTCACGTACCCAAAAATGGTACCAATAAAAATGTCAACTCGTCCCGCAAAAAACACGCCACACATGACTCTGTCGGCCGAAATATGGAAAAATTATAGCTCTTAAAATATGGTGATGCAAAAACTAGATTTTGCAAAAAAAGCGTCTTTTAGTGTGTGACAGCTGTCAGTCATAAAAACCCGATATAAATCTGGTATCTCTGTAATCGCACCGACCCGAAGAATAAAGTAATCTAATCAGTTATATCACACTAGGAACGGCGTAAAAAAATAAATAAAACCAATTCTTCACCTGCTACTGATTTGTTTATTATGTCTCCCAAAGATCGCAGTAAGGCTCTGCCCACATTTATCCTGCGTTCTGCGCTGAGCACTTACACCAGAGTTTCCATGTAAATCTCTGAAATACGTGATTCAGCCGGAACCCATGATGGAAGATTCCCTTTAATGAGGCAGATATAGGCCACTGTGGACGCCGTCTAGCCTGGGATCCCACGGTGTCATTTGTTTTAGGCGTGCATAAAAGTGCGGTTGGCCACAATTTTGTGCACTTCTGAAAAAAAGGACGGCGCTAAACAGAGGCCAGACGGAGTCCAGAGTAACTCTGCTGCCTCATTACAGTGAATGGATCCGGCAGGGGTTTCATCTGAATTACATCACTTGGAAATTTAGATGGAAACCCCGATGTAAGTGGTCAGCCTAGAGCGCCGGATAAATGTTAGGTAAAATGTTCCCAATGAAAGCTTCAACTCAGTCCTCAAAAAAAGCTAGTCCCCACTCAGGTCCGTCATCTGTTAAAAATATAAGGGACTTCCAAGTTACTGGTAGCAGAAAGGCTCTGGAAAAGTGAAATGGCCCTTGCCCCCCAAAAGAAATTCAGAAAAGTTTGTGCTCCCAAATCCAAATGCCTATTCTACAATAATTTGTTCTCCAATTGTCAAATAGCACCCCTCCCCCCAGATCTCGCCGTATGGCTGAGCGGTACGATACAGCCACATATGGGGTATTGCCACTTTTAGAAGAAATTGTGTGACACATTTCGGCACCATTTTTACCCATTGCCCTGTGTGAAAATGTAAAATCTGAGGGTAAAACATTTTTTTGTGGTAAAAATATAATTATGCTTTTTTCACTGCCCAATGGTATAAATTTAAAAATTAAAAAATACTCACTACTTCCCTAGATGAATTCCTTGAGAGGTGTAGTTTACAAAATGGGGTCACTTGTGGGGGTTTCTGCTGTTTCGGCATGTCAGCGACTCTTCAAATGTGACATGGTGTCTGTTGCCTATCCCAGCCAACATAGCGCTCCTTTCTCTTCCGAACCCTGCCATACACCAAAGCAGTGGTTTTCCCCCACATATGGGGTATCGGCGTACTCAGGAGAAATTGTACAACAAATTTCATGGTGCAATTTATCCTGTTACCCTTATGATAATACAAAATTAGGGAATGAAAACATTTTTTTGTGGGAAAAATGTGAAAATTTTATTTTTACGGCTCAATATTATAAACTTCTGTGAAGCAGCTGGGGGTGCAAGGTGCTCACCACACATCTAGATAAGTTCCCTAAGGGGTCTAGTTTCCAAAATGGTGGCACTTGTGGGGGGTTTCCACTGTTTAGGCACATTAGGGGCTCCCCAAATGTGACATGGCGTCCGCTAATTATTCAAACAAATTTTACATTCAAAAAGTCAAATGGCGCTCCTTCCCTTTCAAACCCTTCCATGCGCCAAAACAGTAATTTGCCTCCACATATGGGGTATCGGCGTGTTCAGGAGAAATTGCACAACAAATTTCATGGTGCAATTTATCCTATTACTCTTATGATAGTACAAAATTAAGGGATGAAAAACGGTTTTGTGGGAAAAATGTGAAAACTTTATTTTTACAGCTCAATATTATAATCTTCTGTGAAGCACCTTGGGGTTCAAGGTGCTCACCACACATCTAGATAAGTTCCCTAAGGGGTCTAGTTTCCAAAATGGTGTCACTTGTGGGGGGTTTCCACTGTTTAGGCGCATCAGAGGCTCCCCAAATGCAACATGGTGTCCGCTAATTATTCAAACAAATTTTACATTCAAAAAGTCAAATGGCGCTCCTTTCCTTTCAAACCCTGCCGTGCGCCCAAACAGTGGTTTGCCTCCACATATGGGGTATCAGCGTGTTCAGGAGAAATTGCACAACAAATTTCATGGTGCAATTTTTCCTATTACCCTTATGATAATGCAAAATTAAGGGATGAAAAACGTTTTTGTGGGAAAAATGTGAAAATTTTATTTTTACAGCTCAATATTATAAACTTCTATGAAGCACCTTGGGGTTCAAGGTGCTCACCACACATCTAGATAAGTTCCCTAAGGGGTCTAGTTTCCAAAATGGTGTCACTTGTTGGGGGTTTCCACTGTTTAGGCACATCAGGAGCTCTCCAAACGCAACATGGCGCCTGCTAATTATTCAGACAAATTTTACATTCAAAAAGTTTAATGGCGCTCCTTCCCTTCCGAACCCTGCAGTGCGCCCAAACAGTGGTTTTCCCTCACATATGGGGTATCAGCACGCTCAAGAGAAATTGCACAAAAAAATTTGGGGTCCATTTTTTCCTGTTACCCCTGTGAAAATAAAAAAAATTGGGTCTAAAGTAACATTTTTGTGAAAAAAGTTAAATGTTAATTTTTTTCTTCCACATTCCAAAAATTCCTGTGAAGCACCTGAAGGGTTAATAAAGTTCTTGAATGTGGTTTTGAGCACCTTGAGGGGTGCAGTTTTTAGAATGGTGTCACTTTTGGGTATTTTCTGTCATAAAGACCCCTCAAAGTGACTTCAAATATGATGTGGTCCCTAAAAAAATGTTTTTGTAAATTTTGTTGGAAAAATGAGAAATCGCTGGTCAACTTTTAACCCTTATAGCTCCCTAACAAAACAAAATTTTGGTTCCAAAATTGTGCTGATGTAAAGTAGACATGTGGGAAATGTTATTTATTAACTATTTTGTGTGACATATCTCTCTGATTTAAGGGCATGAAAATTCAAAGTTTGAAAATTGCAAAATTTTCAAAATTTTCGCCAAATTTCTGATTTTTTCACAAATAAACACAAGTTATATCGAAGAAATTTTATCACTATCATGAAGTACAATATGTCATGAAAAAACAATCTCAGAATCAGGGGAATACGTTGAATCGTTCCAGAGTAATTTCTTCATAAATTGACAGTGGTCAGAATTGAAAAAATTGGCCCGGTCACGAAGGCAAAAACAGGCTCTAGTGCGAAGTGGTTAATAAATAACATTTCTGTCACGTCTGCTTTATATCAGCACCATTTGTAAAATGTTGTTTTATTTTGTCCAGATTTTTAAAGGTTTAAAATTGTAGCAGTAATTTTTCATTATTTCAAGGAAATTTACAAAACTTATTTTTATAGGGACCTGTTCAGTTTTGAAGTGACTTCGGGGATCCTATATATTAGAAACCACCCAAACGTGATACCATTTTAAAAACCACAACCCTCATCGTATTCAAAATTGCTTTCAGGTAGTTCATAATTAACCATTCAGGTGCTTTTCAAGAATTAATGCAAAGTGGCATAACAGGAATGAAAAAGTTTATTTTTACCACCTAAATTTTGATATCTTCTGAATAGGCCACTATAACCGGCAGACGCTAAGGCCATTATTTGGCCATGAACTGCCATGGCAAACATCTGGACCACACAATCAAGATCTCAGGGTGCCAATGGGATTAAAGAGGAAGCCCCCACACTCTGTTAACTATTTAGATTCTGTAGTGATTATTGACAGCAACTTCTAAGGTGTTAAACGGCCATGGTCGGTGTCAACACTGATCATGGCTAATGAAGCAAGTTGTCAACTATAGTGTACAGCTGACAGCTACAGGATTGTCACCAATCGGTAAACACTAGTCTCTTATATCACAGGTCAGTAAAAAGACGTATTGGTGGTCACTAAGGGGTTAATGACATGATCTCAGCTTGTGTAAATGCAAACTAGATGTTTCTGTGTGATGGTGCAATATGTTTGCATTTGAGGCCCCACTTTTCATCTTTGCCCAGGGTCCCACTTTGTCTAACACCAGCCCTGAATATCAGGTTCCCTTTAATAAGTATACGTCTGATGAGCTATGGATTACACTTTGTAATATTGTAGTAAATAGCAAGGCAAATAAAATATAACTTTTACTAGATAACAATTAAAATGATTTAAAGGGATATTCCCATCTCCAAGATCCTATTCCAATATGTAGTAGGTGTAATAATAATAATATTAGCAAATACTTCCAATTAGAAATTTAGTACAGTTTTTTTGATTTGCTATGTCTCTTTCCTCATGTGCAGGATCTTAGGTATCCATCGTTACGTCCACTAATAAAGTGACAGTTAGCTATCTGCTAGTTGTCGTAACCGTGGATACCTAAGGTCCTGCAATGCCTGCACATGAGGTAAGTGGCATAGCGAATCAAAAATACTATACTACATTTTTAATTGTAGGTACTTGCTAATATTATTTTTATTACACCTACTACATATTGGGATAGGATCTTGGAGATGGGACTACCCCTTTAAGGACAAAAATTAACACTGAAAAACAATCAAATGTGGAGTAGTGCTTTACCGTCTAATATAGGGTGAATCCCTCAAAAAATAGACCACATAGCCACCAAAAAACACCATGAAACAGATATCAAGACATGAACATATATCAGGTGTAAATTTTTAAATTAGGATATAGTTCAAATAGCAGCCGATTTCATTAGGAACGGGAGGCCACGGCAAGCTCTTTGCGTTTTATGCAACTGCTACTGGAGGAGGAGCAACAGGCATTGTCCCTCCTAGGTGAGAAGCTAAAAGAAGAGGTTGAGATTAAAACATTTTTTTTCGGCAGAACTTGATTTTACTACTAAAGAGACCAAATTACAAAATACTCTGGAACGCTTCCAGTATCATTTAAAAGGAAGGAAGCATAAACAGTATTCCAGAGATATTCAAGATTTTAAAGATAACAATGCTTATCTGGTAATTAACAATAGACCCATTAATCTTGATAGAGACATTGATTTATCTTCTACTGAGACAGAATTGTCGGATTCAGAGGGTAGAGGATGTACCCCAAGGGGGAGAGGATGCACACGCGGTACCCCAAAAGTTAACGATAGACAACTCAATACATCAAATTCACTTTTTTTAGATGAGTCCTACCCACTCAGGAACCGGATACAACAAAATGACAACTGAAATCAGACATTCAGATTATTAATCTGTCTAAAAGAACCCTCAGTGATATTAAGATGGGCATACTAAGCAAGGGATTATCCTTTATCCCTAGCTCTGATTTTGATTCATTCAAGTCAATTAAAGATATCAACCTGTTCTTGCGCAAGCTTAAATGGAGGAAACATTTTATTAGACAAGACAATCGGACATGTCTTGATCTAGGCATAAGTAGTGAGATCTTGCCTGGTGTGAGACTGTTGAACAGTCTCGAGGACATGGATCCAAATCTAAACGGATTGGGTCCTTTCACTTCTTTGAAAACCAAAAGCACTAGGACTCCTCCCCTGGGGGGTTCAGAGGAACCATTTTGGATTTACCTGTAGCAAATCAGAAATACAGATTTTGAGACAACTTGAAAGCGACAGCAATGTTGTCATTAAACCCTCGGACAAGGGTGGCAACATTGTTGTCCTTGATACATCCCACTATAAACAAATCTGTGAGAACCCTCTTAGTGATAGAGAAAGTTATGAGGTGTTGTCATTTAACCCTACAGGTGAATATACTAATGAATTAAAGGGAATTCTTGAAGAAGGCTGGCAAACAAGGTTATCAACAAAACTGAGTATGATTACCTGTTACCAACACACGCAGTTACTGCTACCTTCTATTGTCTCCCAAAAATTCATAAAGGTTTGACTCCCTTAAAAGGGAGACCTATTGTATCTGGAATTGACAGCCTGACCCAAAATTGTGGGATCTATCTCGACCAGGTACTTAAACCTTTTGTAACAGCTTTGCTGTCTTTTGTACGCGATACTTCTGACCTATTACTAAAGTTGGAAGGCATCTCCATTGACCCTGACTCGATGTTAGGTAGCTTCAACGTTGAGACCTTATATTCTTCGATACCTCATGAAAAAGATCTAATGGCAGTGCAATACTTCCTTAGGATGAGAGGGCATCAATGCCAGGCACATAATGAGTTTGTCATTAAGCTGCTGAGGTTCTGTTTGGCACGGAACTACTTTCTGTTCGACCGTAAGATCTACCACCAGCTCAGGGGCACCGCCATGGAGAGTCCATGCGCGCCAACTTATGCAAACTTGTTCCTGGGCTGGTGGGAGGCAACTACGGTATTTGGAGGCGATTTAGACAAATTCACGGAAAAGCTTCACCTATGGACACGGTACATTGACAATGTCTTCCTGATTTGGAGGGGCGACCAGATTGGGTTTAACAACTTTGTGAATGCACTGAATCAGAATGACATTGGGTATACTTCACCTCTGTCCTTGACGAGTCATCACTACTATTTTTTGACATTCAGATCACCAAGAAGACAGACGTTGAATTAACAACTCAGACTTTCAAGAAACCAATAGCGACAAACTCGCTATTAAGATGGGACAGTAATCATCCTACACATCTAAAAAGAGGTATTCCTAAAGGGCAGTACTTAAGGCTGAGGAGAAACTGCAGCGATGACCATACGTTTAGACGCCAGGCCGATAAATTACGAGGTCGTTTTAGAGACAAAGGCTATGTGGATTACTTTTGAGGAAAACCTTCAATGAAGTCAAGAGTAAAAAACGGTCAGAGCTTCTTAGATAAAAAAAAAGATCTGCAGATAACAACTGCAAAAGGTTTATCACGACTTTCAATAACAGATCACAAAAGGTTTGAGATATACTTACAAAGCATTGGTCAATCCTCTGTATGGACAGTGATATCAGCAAATAACTGCCAAATCGCCCACAGATCACAGACGGGATAGATCAATCAAAGATAGACTGGTCCATAGTCACTTTTACACACCTCAAACACCTACCTGGTTATGCAATCACAAGGGCTGTTTCAAGTGCCATAATCGCGTAGCGTGTCGGCATCTTAAGACAGGTACACACATCACCAGTAACAATACCAACAGAACATATGCACCAGCCAGTTTGAAATATAATACAAGCCTGGTCGGACGCCTGCTTTCTGGTAGGGTATATGGCTTCAGGGGAGGGAACGATTACAGAGCAAAAGAAACAGGACTATTAAATTTTATATTTAATCCAAAAGGGAAGCAGTGTTTAGGAAAAATATACAAAGATTTTACAAAAGGGGACAATACAATACATATACAGTTGCACAAAATAATAAGGATTAAAGAAGAAACTTACTATACGATCGCAGAGATGATTCAATTTAGGTGGTGGGGAGGCACTCTAGATTTGACCGTTACCGAACGGGATCCATTGCTTATAATAAATATATACTCCGGGCAATGAATACTGATCCATCCTCAGTGGATTTTTTTATGCCGAATTTAACCTCAATATAGGTGGAGGGGAGGCACTCTAGATTTGACCGTTACCGAACGGGATCCATTGCTTATAATAAATATATACTCCTGGCAATGAATACTGATCCATCCTCAGTGGATTCTTTTATGCCGAAGGGAGAGACCTTCCCACACACCCCCTGGGATGACATCACGTGGGCTGGACTTCAGCCTTCATATTTTTATTAGAATATCTGGCTTTTGCGATAACTTATCGCCGGTTGGTTGCAGAAGCCTGAAAGTGGTACCATATTTTCTATTATGATTTTACCTTTCTCCTGAGACCACACACGACATAGTTGCAGTCTTTTATTTTGGTACTGTTGCACCACAGCTCCCCGGAGGGGCTTACAGCTATGGGAAAATAAGCATATTGTTCCTTAGGTGACCCTGTCACTAAAAATGTGGGCCCCATTATTATCGGATGTATGTAACTTTAGTTATTCCATATTTTGCGTCGGCTCCGGCCTGTCTGCAGAACTCTGTTAAATTTCCTTTGACGTCCTAGGAATACAACCTTCTCAGCTAGATGTAAATTTATCACAAGCCTGTGTAAATTGGGTTTGGTAGCACCTTTTGGGCTAGCATTTGCTTACAAGGCATTTCTCATGTGTGTGTTAATTTGCATAGACGCCACTGGCCAAGTGTCAGCTCTTCTCTTTTGACAATTACTGTAGAGGTGGAGGGAAGAGGGGTTGGGGAGAAATTGTTAATATTTTCTTAATATTTTTCTGAAAGTCCCTCTCCGTATGGTTGCGCGCATCTATGGAAATCAAATTGCAATACATGCCCCGTTTTCCATAAGTGGATTGACTGGGCAGGACTGGAGATGATTAAGGGAGTAAGTGACGTTCCATGCCGCCCAAGGGGCTTGTTTGCGTTCCAGCCCGACCGCATGGAGGAATTACTAACTGCGCATGTGATGTGGGTTGGTCACCAGAAATTATGTTTTGTGCGGTCCAGCAGTTTCACCAGTGCACAGGGTGACACGCATGCTACCAGACGGCATGGGCTATGCGTGACATGGTAAACTTTAGCGCGACTTATAGGTATGACCTACTAATTAGATGCAAAGTCTTTGCCCTAATCAGTGCGGGGCCACAGGATTGGACAGGCGCTTAAGGCTTACCACCTGTATTCTGCACCAATCATCAATATCAACACATATATATGGTTTCTACTCCCCACTGCTGTATTATTCCATTTAGAGCTAGTGAATACTGAAGTGGCTCTCAGATTTAGCACTATAGCTTGGCTCCATTGGGCAAAATGCACACAGGTCGCCTGATGAATCCAGCGAAGGAAACGCATTGGAACAACTGCTAGCTGTTTAAAGGGAAAGTGCAGGGCCAAATATTGTAGCTTCAGCTGTGGACCGCCCTTGTAAGGGCAGGAGTAATGAGGAAACAGGTTATTGCAAACCCCCAGGGATTATCAGGGACAGTACCGACCATCATTCCCGATGTGGCTGCTGAATTATACCTGGCGAATACCCCTGTCCGTCATATGGTAATTCATCTTTTGGTGAGAACGTTCCATTTATTTATTATTTGTATAGTCTAATCCACCATTGGGGTGGTAAATTTATGATGTTGTTTGCGCCATTGCATATGAATACTTGTAGTTGAATATTCTGATCCACCATTGGGGTGGTTGGTACATATACCTCCTTGCAGGGGTTTTCACAATTACTCATTTTTCAACTAAGTACAGACATCCCCACCACATGAGAATTATAAGGGTGCTTATATGTCACTTGGTTGCATTACCTATTTATGTAAAAGTCCTATGGATAGGATATGCTAATGAAATTGGCTGCTAATTGAACTATATCCTAATTTAAAAATTTACACCTGATATATGTTCATGTCTTGATACCTGTTTCATGGTGGTTTTTGGTGGCTATGTGGTCTATTTTTTGAGGGATTCACCCTATATTAGACAGTAAAGCACTACTCCACATACAATTGTTTTTCAATGTTAATTGTTTGTCCTTAAATCATTTTAATCATTATCTAGTAATAGTTATATTTTATTTGCCTTGCTATTTACTGCTTAATTTTTGGTAAATTCAAGTGTTTATCATTGCTGCTGCTGTGACACTTTGTAATATAGAGTGGTATTTCATTATTTTTCAGGATCTTAATGACAACGGGCCAATTTTTTCTCAAGCTGAATACAATTTTTCTGTAAATGAGAGCACACCAGGTAAAAAAAATGTTTTGTAAACAATTTCAATATGTATAAAAAATTATGATAATGCGTGCTATAAGGGTCTTACCATAAAGTTTCTAGAATTAATTGTGCAAATGGCCTCTTCAGAGAGGAAGAGGACTTGAACTCTAGTGCCATCTATTGAAAGTAGCAATCCCAAAAGTCAGTATCGACCCTTTAACGAGCCTTGCCACATGACTTAGAATAAAAGCCAAACCTGAATCTAAATTTGCAGACACGGAATTGTAATTGTATGGAGTTGTTTGGAACCATTATAAGACACCTTTTGGGGCACTACTATTGGTGTTCTACATCTGATACTGCATAATGGATGTACTGTTCCTAAGGAAAAATACGTTTGTAATATGTTCAAACATGGAGTACCATAGGAAAGTAAGTATTTCACCCCAATAACAATAATATTTAAGCTAAAAACATAGTCAAATAGGGGACTCCATAAAAATGATACCTTTAATGTACTTTTCACTGTCATTGTAGTTCAGAAAACAATCTCTATGCATTATGAAATTTGGGGTGCTCTGTGCACCGTTTTTCTTCCTCAATTAGCATGCCTCATCTCCTCCCTGTAATCTCATTGTCAGTGGATCTTTACCTAGTGCGAGCACTGCTTGAATAGAAACCTCTGGCGATTGTGCACATAGTGTGAGTACAGCAGCAACTACACAGCACATCTCTGCTACGGCTGCAGTAAAAACTCCCTTTAACAACTATTTTGAACCTGTTGTAACAACATTAGATTCTTAAATATATGGCAAATTTACTGCATTAATGTATCATAATTATTTAATTTTTTAGGAGCTTATGTCGGGAGCGTGAATGCCACTGATCTAGATCAGACTGAAATGAATAATCGCATCAGTTTTAGAATTTCCCAAGGTGGATCTGGGAACTTTATTATACGTGGACAAAGACATGCTTTGGGCCAATATCTTGGGATGCTGACTTTAAGTGACCCTTCTTTGATGCTGGATTATGAAACTCAGAATATGTACATATTGATAATAGAAGCTGAGGACAATGGGATTGAGGATGATAGCAATACTGCAATTGCCACCGTCTTTGTAGAAGTACTTGACCTCAATGATGAGCCACCATACATAGATCCATCTTCTCTGGAAGATCTGTACATTTTTGAGAACACAACAGATGGACCAAAATTGATTGCAACATTAATTGCAACTGATCCTGATACCCATCACGACCTTGAATTCCAGAAACTTGATATGACCTGCTTGAAAAATGAAAAGGATGTTGGCAGTATATGCTATGACTGGCTATGGCTGGCACCCACAGGAGAGCTGTTTGTAAATCATACTGAAGATGTTGATTATGAAGAATGTGATCTTATGGTGATGCTTTTACGTGTGGAGGACAAGCTGACCTTTATTGGAAACAGATACAGCCAGAATGGTGTGTCCATGTACCAGTATTGTTAAAGGGTTATCCCCAAAAGCACAATGTGGTGTTATAATAATGTACATACAGTGGCGTGTAAAAGTTTGTGCACCCCTGGTCAAAATTACTGTTATTATGAATAGTTAAGCTACCTGAAGATGAAATGATCTTTAAAAGGCCTACATTTAAAGATGATACATTTCCTTTGTATTTTAGGCCAAAAAAAAATATTGTCATTTTTTACATTTTAAAAACTTTCCAAAAGACAAATGTGCCCATCCTGCATGTTTGGGCATCCTGCATGGATAGTACCTAGTATCACCCCTTTTGCAAGTATCACAACTTGTAAACACTTTTTGTAGCTGGCCAATAATGTTTAAATTCTTGTTTAAGGGATTTTCATCCATTCTTCTATGGAAAATTCTTCCAGTTCTAAGAGATTCCTGGGATGTCTTGCATGCACTGCTATTTTGAGGTCTAGCCACAGATTTTCAATGATGTCAGATCAGGGGACTGTGAGGAACATTGTAAAACCTTCAGCTTGCGTCTTTTGAGGTAGTCTATTGTGGATTTTGATGTGTGTTTAGGATCATTATCCATTTGTAGGAGCCATCCTCTTTTCAACTTCAGCATTTTTACAGATAGTGTTATGTTTACATCAAGAATTTGTTGAAATTTCATTAAATCCATTCTTCCCTCTACCCTTTAAATGTTCCCTGAGTCATTGGCTGCAAAACAACCCCAAAGCATGATTGATCCACCCCCATGCTTAATAGTTGGAGAGATGTTCTTTTCCTGAAATTCTGTGCTTTTTTTTCTCCAAATTAACTCTAGTGCCACCTATAGGAAATAGCAATCCTAAAAGTCAATATTGACTCTCTAACGAGCCTTGTCACGTGACTTAGGATAAAATCCAAACCCAGAATCTCAATTTGCAGGAACTGTGTTTCGGGATACTACCCCTCGTCACACATACCTTTGGTCATTGTGGCCAAAGAGTTCTATTTTATTTTTAACCTCATCCGTCCACAGGACTTGTTTCCAAAATGCATCAGGCTTATTTAGATGTTCTTTTGCATACTTCTGATGCTGAATTTTATGGTGAGGACGGAGGAGAGGTTTCCGTCTGATGACTCTTCCATGAAAACCATATTTATGCAGGTGTCTCTGAACAGTAGAACAACTCCAGAATCTGCTAAATCTTTCTAAAGGTCTTTTGCAGTCAAGATGGGGTTTCGATTTGCCTCTCTAGCAATCCTATGAGTAGCACTAACCGAAATTTTGCTTTGTCTTCCTGACCTTATCCTGACCGTCACTGTTCATGTTAACTGCCATTTCTTAATTACATTTTGAACTGAGGAAAGGGCAACTTGAAAACGCTTTGCTATCTTCTTATAGCCTTCTCCTGCTTTGTGGGCCTCCACCATTTTCATTTTCAGAGTGCTAGGCAGCAGCTTAGAACAACCCATGGCAGCAGTTTTTTGGCACAAGGTTAGAGGAGGCTGGGTTTTTATAAAGCCGGGAAATTTGCATTATCTGGCCTTCCCTAACGATGATAGTGAACAAGCCATAACCTTAACAGATTAATTAAGGTCTGAAACCTTGGTCAAAATTATCTGAGCACGCAAATCTCCAAGGGTGCCCAAACTTTTGCATCAGCCCATTTTCCTTTTTGTAATTTTTTAAATGGAAAAAATTACAGTATATATATTTTTTTGCCTAAAATACAAAGGAAATGTGTCATCTTTAACTTCAGGCCTTTTAGATATCATTTCATCTTCAACTTGCTTAACTGTTCACAGTAACAGTGATTTTGACCAGGGGTGCCCATACTTTTACATGCCACTGTATTTAGATAGTCATGTGTGCCATTATATCTCATTGCTAAATCTGCCCCATTTTGCACAGATCACCGCTAAGGACGTCCCTCCAGGATCTTTTTGCCTTTGAGTTGCCATTGGATCTGTGCAGCTCTAGATTCATTGCTCCTGGCCTACCATGCACAGTGAGTGCAGTCTACTCCAGCTGCTTTCCAGCATAGCTCTGCTATACCTTCACCACTGACATAAAGTGTATTCAATGTTTAGCATATACTCGATTCTTCTATACACAATATGGTCCTGTTCAGTAGTGTGTCAGCCCGATTTTATCTTCTGCCATCTACTTCAACATAGCTGCATGTATGTTTTTACATAATTGATCTGTTAGCTGGTTTGAAACAGAAAGCAACAGTCCTGTGCTCCGCTCTTCCTGCACAACAGAGCACTGCAGAGCAGAGACTAGCAGGTGAGCTGTGTTTGGTGTCTGTTGCAAACAGATCGGTTACGTGAAACTGCAAATGTTGCGCCATTAATGCACATGGCAGGGAATTAGTTTCTGCCATTTAAATAAACAGAGCAGCATTTGCAGTTTCACATCACATCATTATTATGTCAGCAGGCATCAAACACAGCTCAGCCTTGCTGGTCTTAGCTTTGGAGTTTTTCGTTGTGTAGACTGAGAAGAGTACAGAATTGTTGATCTAGCTTAAAACCAACTAACAGATTGATTATGTGAAAACATACCTACAGCTACAGTACAGACCAAAAGTTTGGACACACCTTCTCATTTAAAGATTTTTCTGCATTTTCATAACTATGAAAATTGTACATTCACACTGAAGGCATCAAAACTATGAATTCACATATGTGGAATTATATACTTAACAAAAAAGTGTGAAACAACTGAAAACAGGTCTTATATTCTAGGTTCTTCAAAGTAGCCACCTTTTGCTTTGATGAGTGCTTTGTACACTCTTGGCATTCTCTTGATGAGCTTCAAGAGGTAGTCACCGGAAATTGTCTTCCAACAATCTTGAAGGAATTCCCAGAGATGCTTAGCACTTGTTGGCCCTTTTGCCTTCACTCTGCGGTCCAGCTCACCCCCAACCATCTCGATTGGGTTCAGGTCTGGTGACTTTGGAGGGCAGGTCATCTGGCGTAGCACCCCTTCACTCTCCTTCTTGGTCAAATAGCCCTTACACAGCCTGGAGTTGTGTTTGGGGTCATTGTCCTGTTGAAAAATAAATGATGGTCCAACTAAATGCAAACCGGATGAAATAGCATGCCGCTGCAAGATGCTGTGGTAGCCATGCTGGTTCAGTATGCCTTCAATTTTGAATAAATCCCCAGCAGTGTCACCAGCAAAGCACCCCCACACCATCACACCTCCTCCTCCATGCTTCACGGTGGGAACCAGGCATGTAGAGTCCATCTGTTCACCTTTTCTGCGTCGCACAAAGACACGATGGTTGGAACCAAAGATCTCAAATTTGGACTCATTAGACCAAAGCACAGATTTCCACTGGTCTAATGTCCATTCCTTGTGTTCTTTAGCCCAAACAAGTCTCTTCTGCTTGTTGCCTGTCCTTAGCAGTGGTTTCCTAGCAGCTATTTTACCATGAAGGCCTGCTGCACAAAGTCTCCTCTTAACAGTTGTTGTAGAGATGCCCAAAGTTTGCCCAATTTTTCGGACTGACTGGCCTTCATTTCTTAAAGTAATGATGGCCACTCGTTTTAATTTACTTGCCTGCTTTTTTCTTGCCATAATACAAATTCTAACAGTCTATTTAGTAGGACTATCAGCTGTGTATCCACCAGACTTCTGCACCACACAACTGATGGTCCCAACCCCATTTATAAGGCAAGAAATCCCACTTATTAAACCTGACAGGGCACACCTGTAAAGTGAAAACCATTTCTGGTGACTACCTCTTGAAGCTCAAGAGAATGCCAAGAGTGTGCAAAGCAGTCATCAAAGCAAAAAGTGGCTACTTTGAAGAACCTAGAATATAAGACATATTTTCAGTTGTTTCACACTTTTTTGTTAAGTATATAATTCCACATGTGTTAATTCATAGTTTTGATGCCTTCAGTGTGAATGTACCGTTTTCATAGTCATGAAAATACAGAAAAATCTTTAAATGAGGTGTGTCCAAACTTTTGGTCTGTACTGTATATTGATGCAGATGGCAGAAGATAAAGATAACGTTTTTTTAGTGCGAGTTATGTACAGGAGCATACATTGCACAGAAGAACAGAGTGTGTTCTAAACATGGATTAGCTTGAGGATGTGCTATATATTTGTATTAGGTGCAGCTGAGCTGAGCACAGTATAGCTGAGTTGTGCTGGAAGCCTGTATTATTTTATGCATTTATCAGTCAGCCGGCTTCCACCACAACTCCGAAGGTCAGAAAGTCTAGTCAGAAGCAAACAGTAAAGACAGGGAGGGGTCTTGAGCACTGAGGAAAAAAAGTGCTGCTGGGAAATGTAGTTTTAGCAGCATAAACGTATGACCCCTATATAGCTATGGGAAGCTGAAAGCACACTGAGGCAGACGGAGTTAAAAAAGACACAAAAGGTACAAGAAAGAATCTTTATTTTGAGATGTTTATAAAAACAGTAAGTATGCATTTACTATAGTTAGTGAAAAATAGTACCATTGTGGGAATAACCTTATAATGTCATTATTAATTTGCTTAAACTGGTAAAAATTACATTTTTAGTTATTTAGGCAACTACAGTATAAGGATTTTCCCTTTGATTCCCTTACCCGCAGTGTTAATCAAATGGACATATGTGTTCTGTCCCTGAAAATCATGGATAGAATGCCTATATGATTCACGGACATCTGAATTAGGCCTTAGTTTGTATTGTATTATATTGAAAGTAGTATAATTGTAATATTTGATAACTTACGCGGAAAACATGTTAACTTTAATTGACTAATTAAATTTTAATATGTGAATTTACTTTGGAGTTTTGACCTGTGCTGTGCGATATTGAGACACCTTACTTACCTATACAAGCCACTAAGTCTCTTTTTTTATATTTAGTGAGCCAGAGAGTGGTAATACAAGATGTGAATGATAATGCTCCTGAATTTTTAGATGTCAATAAAGCATTCGGTATGTATATTAATGTATTACAGGTCAGTAGCCATTAATATCAAGTGGTAAAGACTGCAGGCTGTTGAGTTAATTCTTGTTGCCAACGATTTTAACATGATGGATCTGGCATAAGAGGTTCTTTTTGGAGGCACAAAAATAAGGAGATATAATCAAGATTGTGATAATTCAAATACCTCTCATACATCCCTCTAAATAATTTATTATGTTTATGATATGATATCTAACAAAATTGCTTTTCTTCACTTTTGTACAGGAACCAGTTTAACCAGTTTCTGTCAAAATGGGCAGAGCTGGGGTGTGACAGAGGCGTAGCGAGAGCGTGACGCCACAAATTGTCTAATTCATGATGAGCCACGACATTCCTTACTCCATAAATTTTACTCCAGTCTAGTCATTGACTGGAGTAATATTTCTGGTAGGGCACATAGAGATGCGTATCACTTGTCAGATGCTCTTGATGCATCAAGAGCAAAGAGTAAAATCGCTGGTCTTGATGAATCAGGGCCAGTGTATCCTAATATCTATATATAATTGCTGTGTATCAAAGTCAATATTGAGATCTGTCTCATGATCTACCTATATCTATACTCAGAATTTTAAACGGCACATCTATTGATGTGTATAGAAAAAAAGGTTTCTACACCAATACAAAGTTGCAATCAAAATTATTCCACCCCCATAAATTACAAATTAGGTTTACTTGCAAAATTAAGATGTACAATAAAAAATTATATTGTGGTGCCATGTTAGCCAGAAAAATCGACGTAAATACTTTTATGCCCAAAAATGACAAAAGTATTCTCTGAGTAATACCTTTATTGGCTAACAGAAAAAAAACATAACTGCAAGCTTTCAGAGCTCTGGGGCTCCTTCTTCAGAACAGTTTACAAGTTAATTAATAAGACAAGAGCACAACTTTTAAGAGATATTACAACAGGACATTTGTTCATGAGGTGGAAGCGGTGATGCCTCTTAAAGATAAGCCAAGGAAATTAAATTAGAGTTTTGTTACAAATGGAGAAATGGAGAGGCAGTGGGAATGTTCCCTTAGTTATCTGGAGTCCGTCTGGTGGAGGTGTCCATGTAGTGAGTTATAAATTTAGGTGTTAAATTGAGTCCTATTGTCAAAGAATTGAACATCTTTATCAGTTTGGATTCCCAAATTCAGATAACTCCAGATAACTATTGGAACATTCCCACCGCCTCTCCATTTGTAACAAAAGCCCTAATTTGATTTCCTTGTCTTATCTTTAAGAGGCATCACCCCTTCCACCTCATGAACAAATGTACTGTTGTAATATCTCTTAAATTTTGTGCTCTTGTCTTATTAATTCATTTGTAAACCTGCCTGAAGAAGGAGCCCCTGTGCTCTGAAAGCTTGCATATATATTTTTTCTGGTTAGCCAATAAAAGTATCACTCCGAGAATACTTTTGTCATTTTTGGGCATAAAAGTATCTATTTGCAAAATTAACAAACTTTCTGCTTTTTGCAATAAACCAATCAAGCAAGAACAATTTAAATAGCTCAATGCAACTAATATAACAAGTGGTTTCTCCAAATCCAAGATAAAATTACACTTTTAATGACTGCTGCACTCAGAATTATTTAATTCCTTCATGACACGTGTCATGAGTACTTAGTACAGCATCCTTTGGTTGTTATAACCTGTTGCAATTGTGATGTATAGCCAGACTCCAGCTTCTGGCATAGTTCCTAAGGAATCTTACCTCATTCCTCTTGGGCAATGGCCTTCAGTTCACTAATATACTTATTTTTGCGTGCTGCACTACCCTCCTTCAAAGCTAAGCAAAGATTTAGGTTCAAGTCATGTAACTGTGGCAGCCACTCAAATAATCTTCCTGGAAATTTTCTGAAACCAAGCCTTTGTGGACTTTGAAGTATGCTTGTGATCATTGCCCTGACCGAAGGTTCATTGATGTCCAGGCTTCAAATTCCTTATAGAAGGCATTTTCTCCTAAGATTTCATGATATTGACTGAATTCATCTTGACCTCTAAATGCTGCAGGTTTTCAGTGCCAGAGGAAGCAAAGCATCCCCAAATCATCACTGAGCCACCGCCATGCTTTACTGTAGAATGGGTATTCTTTTTTAGTGTATTCTTCATTCTTTTCTCTACTGCTGGTCCATAGGCCAGAAAGATTACAGTTTTTTTTCATCGCTACTCTTAACAGAATCACAAAATGTCTGTGGTTTATTTATATGTTTTTGAGCAGACCGGAGCTTGCTTTTCTTGTACTTTGGGTCAGTATAGGTGTACGTCTTGGAGATCAGACATGCAGATCTTCAGCGTTTAGTATGCTTCTTATTGTGCAAACTGAAACGACAGTGCCTGTTGCCATGAAATTTAGCAGCAGATCTTTTGCAGTCACTGAAGGGTTTTTTACCATTGATAACTTCCTATTTCTGCCATGAATTGGTATTTTAGCCAGTGCTCCTTTAAACTTTGAACTTGTGAATTATGCTTCCACTGTATCTTTAAGAACATGCAACTCTTTTGCTTTCTTTATTTTATCATTTTCCATCTTTGTGCAAGATAATGAATGATCTATTCTTTTAACTTATGGACCATTCTCTTCACCACCCAAGAATATTAGTGAACTGGAGGGCATAGTGCACAAGAAATGGGCTGAGATTCTTTAGGAACACCGCCAGAACCTGGTGTTTGGCTATGAAACATGTTTGCAGCAAGTTATAACAGCCATAGGTTGCTCTACTAAGTGGTAAAGATGAGTGCTGTTAAGGGGTTGAATAATTCTGTAGTAATGATTAAAAGGGCCATTTTTTTATTGAATTTGGAAAAACACTATTAATATTAATTATTTAGTAGTATTTACATTGGTCTTATTTTATAGTTTTATTGAAAACAGCAGAAAGTTTGAATTTTTGCAGATAAACCTAATTTGTAATGGGGGTTGAAAATTTTTGAATGCAACTGTAGTTAGGTTTTCTGTACTAAGAGCAATGAGGCTTATGAACTCTCTGCCAGAAAAACATATAGTATTGATTAATTAATTTAAAGAGTTTAAAATGGCCATGGATTCCTTTCTTGTTTGGAAAGTTGACTTCTCTAATATGGATGTTTTTTGCCTTCCACTGAATCAGTTTTGCAGAATATTAGGATGAGCTACACTTATTTATATAAAACATATATTTGTTTCAACCTTACAAACTGTTACAATGATACTATAAAGCATGGTTACTATTACACTTGTATCTCTTCAGTGGTTATACCTGAAACTGCTGTTATTGCTACTGAAGTGGCCTATGTGAAGGTAATTAATATATTTTTTATATATGACATTCATTTCATATTAACTTTTAAAGATTTACCTTACTGACTAGTAGTCAAATATATAATAAAATGAAATAGGTTGTCTCAAATTTATTGAAACATTATAGTTTAAAGTGTTGGCACCATTGAAATTGTTCCAGAAAATGAAGTATTTCTCCCAGAAAATTATTGCAATTTCACATGTTTTGTGAAATACTCATACTTCAAGGGTGCCTTCTCCCAACAGCAATTTTAAGATCTCTCCACAGGTGTTCAATGGGATTTAGATCCTGACTCATTGCTGGCCACTTCAGAACTCTCCAGCGCCTTGTTTCAATCCATTTCTGGGTGCTTCTTGAAGTATGTTTGGGGTAATTGTCCTGCTGGAAGACCCATGACCTAAGATGCAAACCAAGCTATCTGACACTGGGCACTACATTGTGACCCAAAATCCTTTGGTAATCTTCAGATTTCATGATGCCTTGCACACAGTCAAGACACCCAGTGCCAGAGGCAACAAAACAACCCCAAACATCTTTGATCCTCCACCATATTTCATAGTAGGCGCTGTGTTCTTTTCTTTGAAGGCCACATTCCATCTTCAGTAAACAGTAGAATGATTTGCTTTACCAAAAAGATCTATCTTGGTCACATCTATCCACAAGATACTTTCCCAGAAGGATTTGGCTTACTCACGTACATTTTGGCAAACTGCAGTATAGATTTTTTATGTCTCTGTTTCAGCAGTGGGGTCTGCCTTGGTTTCCTGCCATAGTGTTTCATTTTATTCAAATGTCGACGGATAGTTTGTGCTGATACTGATGCATCCTGAGCCTGCAGGACAGCTTGAATTTCTTTGGAACTTAATTGGGGCTGCTTATACACCATCCGGACTATCATGCATTGCAACTTTTCAACAATTTTTCTGTGACGTCCACGTCCAGGGAGATTAGCTACAGTGCCATGGGTTGTAAAAGTTTTGAATATGTTGCACACCATGGACAAAAGAGCATCAATATTTTTGAAGATGAGCTTGTAACCTTGAGATTGTGGATATTGTTCAACAATTTTGGTTCTCAAGTTCACAGACAGTTTTCGTCTCCTCTTTCTGTTTTCCATGCTTAGTGTGGCACACACAGACACACAATGCAAAGATTGAGTCAACTTCACCCCTTTTTACCTGGTTTCAGGTGTGATTTTCATATTGCCCACACCTGTTACTTGCCACAAGTGAGTTTAAACGAGCATCACATGCTTGAAACAAAGGTGTTTACCCATAATTTTGGAAAGGTGCTAACAATTTTATCTGGCTTATTTTTGGTGCTTTGTGTGAAATTATGTCTAATTTGCCTTTTTTCTATGTTTTTTGTGTTGTTCTACTGCACACAAAGGAAATAAACATCTGTATAACAAAACATGTGTTATTGCAATAATTTTCTGGGAGAAATACTTCATTTTCAGGAACAATTTCAAGGGTTCCAACACTTTTGGCCATGACTGTATGTGTATGACACCAATACTGCCTAAACAATGCTCATAAATTCTAGTATTGTTCAGCACAACCTTATTTTATTGAACATGATGGTCTGGATTTCCTACTTAGGGTGCGTGCCCACAATCAGGAGATGCTGCGGGTTTGACGCTGCGTATCTATGCAGCGTCAAACCTTCAGTGGCCAGATGTTACAGCATAGGATGGGATTTCTATAAATTCCATGTACACTACGCGTCTCTGTGCACCTGCGGATCACTCGCGGAAACTGACATGAGGCGCGTTTTTCAGACCTGCAGCATGTCAATTTCTCTTGCGGGTCCACGAGTGGACTTTCTCCATAGATTAACTATGAGGATAGTCCGCATATGAAAATAATAAAAAATCACGCCGCTCATTTGCATAATGAGGTCTGAAGACTCGCGGCTATTCAGCAGCGTCGGGGCCTCAGGCGACTCCGGATCGTGGGCACATAACCTTAGGAGTAAATTGTAAATAGAAGCAATGTGTCTGGTCCTAAAGCTAGGTTCACACATATATAAATTCATTTCTGGATTTTATTTTGTTGTAGATTTCTGCACTGCATTGAAATTATGAAAATCTATGGTATTTCCACAACAAAAAGGGTGTGCCTCAATCAAAATCTACTTCTGCAAATTTACATTTCCTTCTACAACTTGTAGAGAGATTTTTTTTCTCAATCTCTTTTGTTTGAAAAAATTGTTGGTGCACTTTTTCACTGTGGAAATTTAAACCAAAAATATTTCGTAATTCTTGGCTATAATATATTATTCATGTTTTTTGGATACGGTTAGTGTATTTAACATTTATTCAATTTACAATGTTTTTTTTTTCCATCAAGGCTACGGATAAAGACAGCGGAAAAAATGCTGAATTATACATTGCAGTTGAGAAGGTGGAATTTATTTTCTCTAATAGTGAAACTCAGCAACTTGGAAACATCTTTAGCATAAGCAGTAGTTCTGAAAACGGCATATACACTGGTTCTGTCAGGTCTGTTGTGAAAACACAGATGATCAGCATTTCAAATTCATTGGTTTATATGAATTTTAATTTTTTGAGCTCATCTATTTATTTTTTTTTAATGTACAGAGTTGCTAGTAATCTGGATAGAACACTGAAGGGTCAATACCAAGTCACAGTTAAAGCAGAGGATAGAGGGAGCCCTTCACTCAGCACTATCCGCTCCATAATGGTAAGACTCCAGATGTGCAATGAATGTGTGCTCCACAGATTTACATATTTTGATGGGGCATAAAACCATGGGGCAGGCACCAACTACTGCGGGCATATACACACAAAGTATGGAGAACTGGCAGCTGTTAAAAAATTACTATTCAGAGAACAACACAGAACTTCAGCGGCATAACAATAAGTTTTCAGAAACTGTGACAAGGCCAGTATTTTGCACACTTTAACCTCTCATCTGTTAGCACTCCCTGAGTCCATTCCACCAGTCCTATATTGGACTCCTTGTCTCCCTGAATGAAATTTTGATGTAATTATACTTTTCCCTTTAACCATAGGGTTATTTTCTGCTTTTTGCTGTAATCCGACATAAAATGTAAAAATTTAAAAGTTATACGTTATATACTTTTACGTTATTTTTTTTTACTTTCACTTTGTTTCATTTTGTTCCTTTTATTCTTATGTAACTATTTGATTACCGTAGCCTTAAATCTATCCCATTCCCTAAACCTAGTGTCCACCCTAACCCTCGTTCTAAGCTTAAGAACAGCTAGAAAGCAAACTAACACTCGTTCTAACCCTAGTTTTAGTCTTACTCCTAACTCTAATCCTAATCCTAGTCCTAGCTCTAATCCTAGTCTTAAAGCTAACCCTAACCCAAATCCTAAAATAATCCTAGTCCTATCTCTAAACCTAGTTAGGGTTAAAAAAAAGTACATAAAAACTGAAAGTTTATTATAACAGTTGTTTTTTTTTTTACAGGGGACACATTTTTGCTAAGAGCTTTGTCATGTCAGTGGCTGCCTATGCTGTGTGCAGCAGCCAATGACAAACTCATCCTGTCTGCTGCTGTTCTGCATAGGCAATTTTTGCTGGCCACAAATCAAGCTGTCTTACTCTGCTACTCCCACTTGCTGGGCACTCAATGTGCCTGCGAGCTGCTCAGTGACAAGTGGCTAAGGACTGGTCTTTTGATCATATTGACAGTGGAGTGGGGTCCAAATTTTTACTTTCCTGTGCAATCCAATGCTACACCACTGCAGACAACTGCTAGTGCCTGCCACAAAAGAAAATGTATCTGCCTCATATAGTACAACAACACCACACTAAAACAGGTGCACACAAGATGCAGATACCAGTGGTTACCTGAAGAGCCCAGACACTTCACTAATGAATCATACACACATACAGTACAACCAAAGGCTACCTGTTGCAAAAGAATTTGCAGTAGTTACCAGAGGAAAATGCACTTACCCCAGTAATGCAATAATGTTCACCCATGCAAGCCATGGCCACTATCCACTACAATATGATTCTCTCCCCCAATGAGAACCCAAATACCCTATAATGTTGTGCCGAGCAGATGAACACTGGCTGCTTGCTAAGACACATGTTTATCTTTTAACTTGGGGTAGAACACAATCACTCAAAGAACCCCCATGATGGCTATGTACACCTTCGCCCATAATTTTTTTTCTATTAATCATTTGCTTCTAAATTTTCTTCAATTTTTCTGCAGCAGAATGTCTGTAATTTCTTTATACAGATGGGCACTTTTAAAAACTGAAACACTAGCTGTTCCTTTACCAAAAAGAAAAGTATCAGGGAAACGGTTTTTTCTTTTTCACATCACAGAGCCAACCAACATAGACCAGAAAGTAATCCCGACCTGTGTACAGCATACCCTCAACAAGATACAATCATGTGCAAAATAATAGCAGTCTAGAATCACTACTGTGTTTAATTACTATTTTTGGCAGAAAAGATCATGCAACATGAGAAAAAATTCATGACTAGGTGTAGTCGAGTAATGGGCATCCAACAGAAAAAACAGTCATGACCAGGGATGGGCGGACCCGTGGATTTTCAGGTCTATCGGGTGCGGCTGGAATTTTTTAAAATAGTTTGCTTTGGGTACCAGAACGGTACCCGAACTTGATCCTAAACCACATTTAAGTGAATGAGAGGCCCCAACACCTGGTGATTCCCATGCTGTCCTCTGTGTGAAAGCATGGGAAACAGTGGCTATGACTGGTAGTAACCTTACTGAAGTCACCGCCAGTGACAGCCTCTGAGTATCACGGTTCCCACCCTGTCACACATAGGACAGCGCATGAGCCAGCGGCTGTGATCAGCGGTGACAAGGTTATCACTGGTCAGACACCGGCTGATGACTACTACTGTCATCAGCGTCGCCTGCTCACGCTGATAGTAGCGATAGCAGGAGACGCTGATGAGGGTATTCATCAGCCGGCGCCTGTGCATAGCGGTAGCTTTACTGCTATCTACAGGTGCCGGAGACAAAGAAGAAGATGAACACGGCTTACTTCATGGGATCATTTAATTAACAAATGGATGAACAAGAGCTATTGTGGGGGAGTCTTTATTCAAATAATTTTTTTTCTCTGTGTGTGTTTATTTATTTTTACTACTGGGTTAGTAATGGGGGTATCTGACTGACACCTCTTCATTACTAACCGCAAAAACAGTTACCCCGATTGCCACCGCACCAGGGCAATTGGGAAGATGTGAGGCTAAGTGCCAGAATTGCCACATCAAATATGATGCGCCACTCCTGGGGTGGCTGCAGGCTGATATTTGTAGGTTAGGAATGGCCCAATAGCCATGGACATTCACCAGCCTATTAATATAAGCCCACAGCTGTCTGCTTTCCCTTAGCTGGTTATTATTTTTTCATTTAATTATTTATTTATGACAGACTAATGAGCACCAAGTGAGAGACTTGTGGTCACTCATTAGTTCAGCACTCATGTTGTCTTCGTGAGACACGTCCACGGTGAACTGAAGTGACAATTGGTCAGGAAGAGCCGAGGCTGAGCACCAGAATTGGAGCATCTAATAGAGAGCCGGTCTTATTAAGTTGGGGAGGTATCAATACCCATGGACCTTCTCAGCCTATTAACATCAGCCCTGAGCAGTCTGCTTTGCCTTAGCTGGTTATTAAAAATAGAAGGGACCCCACGTAATTTTTTTTAAGTGTCACCCCATTTTTAATAACCAGCAAAGGTAAAGCAGAAAGCTGGGGGCTGATATTAATAGGTAATTCAATGGTAATCCAATAGTTAAATGTCCCATGACACCCATCGAATCCTATGGAGTCTTGTTCTGAGAAAGTTGTCAGTATGATGTTATGATAGGCTACAAGCACTAAGGAAAGACAGGAGATCTGTCCCTACAATAGAACTAAGCTAGATCCCTACGATGTAACGGGGAACCTGATCCTGCGATCAGACCCGCTAAAGTCCTCAGCTAGTCTGAACGAAGACCTATAGATGTGAGGGAGGGATCCCTACAAGAACTAGGGACTGGGAGAAAGATGGACACCTCCTAGCAGAAATTGTAGCAGTAAAAAGACAAACACACAGCATAGAACATAAAGGTCAAAAGACCTAGCTAAACTGACTGAGAAAGGGTACAAAGCACCTGGCTAGCTTAAGAGTAGAAATTACAATGAAGTCCAGCATGGCCAGAAGGGCGGAGCAGGATTAAATAGGCAAAAAGGTCATGTGACCAGCAAAATAGAAAAAACCTAACAGGAGAGTTCTAACAGTACCCCCTCTTCTATGAGGATCCTCCGGATACCCTAGGCCCAGGCTTATCAGGAAACCTCTTGTGAAACGCTCAGACAAGTCTGGAAGCAGAAACATCATCCGCTCTCACCCATGAGTTCTCCTCGGGACCGAAACCCTTCCAAGCGACAAGATACTGCAAACTCCCACTATACCGTCTAGAATTAAGGATGCGGGAAATTTCATATTCCCCATCCTCCACAACCGGAGGAACAGTGGCAGTGGCGTCTCTATCTGATACATCAGCTTTTTTCAATAGAGAAACATGAAACACCGGATTAGTCTTCCAGGAGGTAGGAATCTCCAACCTAACAGCAGATTGGTTAACTACCTGAAGCACCTTAAAGGGCCCTACAAACTTGGGACCCAATTTTTTAGAAGGAATCCTCAACCGCAGATTCTTAGAGGACAACCAAACTATGTCACCAACCGTAAACAAAACCTCTTGACGTTTCCTGTCAAAGTACCTCTTAGATTTTTTGTTAGCCTCCTGAAGATTACCACGCACATCTGTCCAAACTCTCTCCAAATCACCGGAAAAACTCTCCTCCTCAGGCACAGCTGATACCAATTTGGAGAATGACCCAAAAGACGGATGTCTCCCAGAACAACAAAAAAATGGCGAACACCCAGCAGAAGAGGATGTATGGTTGTTAAGAGCAAATTCAGCAAGCGGCAGAAACTCAGACCACCCCTCTTGATTGTCTGCCACAAAACAACGCAAGAACTGCTCAACATCCTGATTCTTCCTTTCTGTCTGGCCATTAGACTCAGGATGATATCCAGATGAAAACGACAAATGAACTCCCAACCTGTCACAAAAGGCACGCCAAAAACGAGCCACGAACTGAGGTCCCCTATCAGAAACAATGTCAGCAGGAACACCATGGAGTCTGACAATTTTCTTGACAAAGGCCTTAGCGAGTGTCTTAGCGCAGGGCAGTTTGATGAAGGGAACCAAGTGACACATCTTGCTAAAACGGTCCACGACCACCCAGATGACCGTGAAACCCTCAGAGGAGGGAAGGTCAGTAATAAAGTCCATAGCCAGATGTGTCCAAGGTGCACTAGGAACCTCCAGAGGGCAAAGCAACCCCGCAGCAGGAGTATGAGAAGACTTAGATCTAGCACACACAGTACATTGACGCACCCACTTAATGACTTCCTTCTGCCATCCAGGCCACCAAAAACTGCGACCCACAAGTCTCTTGGTCTCAGAAATTCCTGGATGACCTGCCAACCGAGACTCATGACACTCAACAAACAAATCTCTCCTAAAGGTCCTAGGCACAAACAACCTCCCATGGGGAATGCTAGATGGGGCATTCTCCTGTGCTTTAAGAATCTCATCTTCCAAAACGGAGTCCAATGCAGCAATCACAACACCTTCTTGTAAAATGCTCTCCTCCTCCTCAGCACCGACCATGGGAGAAAAGCTGCGAGACAACGCATCAGCTTTAACATTCTTGGTACCCGGGATGTAAGTAACGGAAAAATTAAACCGCAAAAAAAAAAGTGCCCACCTAGCCTGACGGGCATTCAAGCGCTTGGCAGCATCAAGATAGATCAGATTTTTATGATCAGTGAAAACCTGAATGGGAAATTCAGCACCTTCCAAGAGATGATGCCAGTGTTCAAATGCGAGTTTAATAGCCAGCAATTCCCGATTACCAATATCGTAATTAAGTTCAGTCTCAGAAATTTTTTTTGAAAAAAAAGGCACATGGATGTACTCCATCCTTGTTTTCCTGAGACAACACCGCACCGACCCCCACAGAAGAAGCATCAACCTCAACCAAAAACGGCTTAGTCACATCAGGCTGCATAAGGATGGGGGCAGAGATGAACCTCTCCTTTAGAAACACAAACGCTTCAATGGCCTCAGTATTCCACTGAACCGTATTAGCACCTTTCCTGGTGAGATCGGTCAGTGGTTTAACAATAATAGAAAAATTTTTAATGAATTTTCTGTAATAATTGGCGAAACCCAAGAACCTCTGTATCGATTTCAAACCAATAGGCCTAGGCCATTTCCTGCACAGCTTGAACTTTCACCGGGTCCATCTCAAAGCCCTCGCTGGAGATAATGTAGCCCAAAAAACTAATTCTCTGTACAGCGAACTCACATTTCTCTAGCTTAGCAAAAAGCGAATTGTCAATTAATAACTGTAATACCTCACGTACGCTCCGCCAATGAGACTCCAGATCAGGCGAATAAATCAAAATGTCATCCAAATACACAACCACATTTTTGCCGATCAAAGGTCTAAGGATGTCATTAATAAGATTCTGAAAAAATGCTGGTGCATTGGTAAGACCAAAAGGCATAACCAGATTCTCAAAATGACCCACAGGAGTGTTAAAAGCAGTCTTCCATTCATCACCCTCCTTCATTCGTAACAAATTGTATGTCCCCCCTGGAGATCAATTTTAGAGAACCACTTGGCCTACACTAACTGGTTAAACAAATCAGGAATCAATGGCAGTGGGTAGGGATTACGTACAGTAATTTTATTAATCTCGCGAAAGTCCAGACAAGGAAGTAAACCGCCGTCCTTTTTTTTAACAAAAAAAAATCCAACAGCCACAGGTGACTTAGAGGGTCTGATATGACCGGCGGCCAAGCTCGTCTGTATGTATTCCTCCAAAGCCTTTCTCTCAGGAATAGTAAGATTAAATAAACGACTTTTAGGAAGAGTCGCTCCAGGGACAAATTCAATGGTACAATCATAGTCTCTATGGGGAGGCAAAATTTGCGACTCCTCCTCAGAAAAAACTTTTCAAAAATCCTGAATAGGTACAGGTAATTCCCCTTTATCCACAGCAGCAATGCGCCCGTTACAACACTTGTCATAACACTTCGGGCTCCAGGACTTAATTTCATTGGTAGACCAATCCAGTACAGGATTGTACAATTTTAACCAGGGTAATCCCAAAATTACTGGAGAAGGCAAATTATTTAATACTACCATATCCAAATTTTGTTGGTGAATACCATTAATAGTGAGGGGAAATTCATAAACCTTGTGAGTAACACATTTCAAGGGAGAGCCATCGACAGAAACCACGGCAATAGGGGATGACAAAGGTTTGGGTTTTAATTTAAGTTTTTCCAAGAATCCCCCATCAATCACATTCAGAGTAGAACCACAATCCACAAATACCCGAAATTCAATTAGTTCTTCCTGAGCTGCAGTAGTAGCAGAAAGAAATACCCCCTTAGTGTTTAAACAGGCTATACGGGCGTAACTGACCATTTTTTTTTTCTTTGTTCATACGAAGCACACAGTTCTTAATGAAATTGTCAGATTTTCCGCAATAAAAGCACAAACCTTCAGAAAACCTGCGGTCTTTTTCCTGAGAGCGGGGTGACATCGCCCCAATCTCCATCGGCTCTCCAATGTCAGTACAGACCCTCTCAAGACTAGGAGCTGACATGGCAAAGGATTTACTCTCATTAACCCTTGCACACAGTCTCCTGTCCACCCGTATAGCTAATTGCATTGCCTCCTGCAAGTTTCCAGGTGTAGGATAAGCAATAAGCAGATCCTTAACCCTTTCACCTAGCCCAGCAAGAAACAAACTTTTCAGAGCTGAATCGTTCCACCCCACCTGAGCAGACCACCGACGGAAGTGAGTACAATAATTTTCCACATTACCTGATCCCTGCCTCAAAAGTCTCAATTCCGTCTCAGCTGATGAGACACGATCAGGATCATCATACAACAACCCCAAAGCAGAAAAAAAACTATCCACTGATCTAAAGCACGGATCACTAGGTTGGAGAGAAAAGGCCCATCCCTGAGGTTCTTTGCGCAAAAGTGACATTATGAACCCTATGCGCTGTGATTCGTCACCAGAGGATCTGGGTCTCAAACGAAAATACAATAAACAAGCATTTTTAAAGGAAAAAAAATCTTGTTGTTCACCAAAAAATAAATCAGGCAATCGTACCTTTGGCTCCACAAAATGCACTCCAGAACAGCTACTCACGTGTTGTTGGAGCTCGGCCACCTCCAGAGAGAGTCCCTGCAGGCGTTGAGCCAAATCTTGAACCGACACGATGATGGAAACTGGAGGTCTTTCCTTAGAGATATTTTTGGGCTGGACTTATTGTTATGATAGGCTACAAGCACTAAGGAAAGACAGGAGATCTGTCCCTACAATAGAACTAAGCTAGATCCCTACGATGTAACGGGGAACCTGATCCTGCGATCAGACCCGCTAAAGTCCTCAGCTAGTCTGAACGAAGACCTATAGATGTGAGGGAGGGATCCCTACAAGAACTAGGGACTGGGAGAAAGATGGACACCTCCTAGCAGAAATTGTAGCAGTAAAAAGACAAACACACAACATAGATCATAAAGGTCGAAAGACCTAGCTAAACTGACTGAGAAAGGTTACAAAGCACCTGGCTAGCTTAAGAGTAGAAATTACAATGAAGTCCAGCATGGCCAGAAGGGCGGAGCAGGATTAAATAGGCAAAAAGGTCATGTGACCAGCAAAATAGAAAAAACCTAACAGGAGAGTTCTAACATATGAGACGTCATAGTTCACTAGCATTCAGCAGCAGTTAACGAAACTCTCATGCTCATGCCTGCCACTGACATTGAGTAACTCTATTAAGTATGGTTCTTAGAACAGACATTACACAGCTGACATGAACCCCAAAATATTAGCCCGCTTGCCTACACACCAGGGCAACCAAAAAGAGCCAGGCAAAGAGCCAGAATTGGCGCACTTAATGTATGCGCCTTTTCTGGGGCAGCTGCAGCCTGCTATTTTTAAGATGGGGAGGGCCAAATACCAGCCTGAGAATACCAGCCTCCAGCTGTCTGCTTTACCTTGGCTTGTTATCAAAAATATGAGGGACCCTATGGCGTTTTTTAAATTATTTATTCAAATAATTTTAAAAAAACGGTGTGGGGGCCCCTCTATTTTTGATATCCAGCCAAGATAAAGCAAACAGCTGAGGGCTAGAACCTGCAGCTGTCTGCTTTACCTGCGCTTGTTATCAAAAATAGAGGGGCCCCCACAAATTTTTCTTTTATTTTTTTACATGCTGCGCTGGGCAATCACAGCCATGCCAAAACCATGTTGCTGATTAAGTATAGTTGACTAATTTAATGAAATGGGGTTGTTCTAAATAATAGCAGTGTGGAGTTAAATTAGTGAGGTCATTCATTCTGTGAAGAAACAAATGTCAATTATGGCCCTTATTTAAAGAAGGAAGGCAGCAAATGTTGTACCTGTTGGCTTTTGCCCTTGCTTAGCGAGTAAAATGGGTTGTTCCAGACATTGTACTGAAGGAGAAAAAAGTTTGATCAATAATTTGATTGAAGAGGGGAAAACCTAAGTGCAGAAAATAACTGGCTGCTCAGCTAAAAAGATTTCCAATGCTTAAAAATGGCAACCAAAACCTGAAGCATGTGTTAGGAAAAGAAACACTGCCATCCGCATAGATCATAGAATCACAAGAATGGCAAAGAAGCATCCAAGGATCAGCTCCAGGAAGATCAAAGGAGATCTTCAGTTACCTGTGAGTCCTGCAACCATCAGAAGACGCCTACGTGAAGCCAAACTATTTGCAAGAAACCCTTGTAAAGTATCATTGCTGAAAAAAAGACATGTTAAAAAGGTTGCAGTTTGCCAAAGAACACATTGATTGGCCTAAAGAGAAGTGGCACAATATTCTATGGACAAATGAGAGCAAGATTGTTCTTATTTGGTCTAAAGGCCGCAGACAGTTTGTGAGTTGACACATAAACACTGACTTCAAGCCACCGTATACTGTGAAGACTGTAAAACATGGAGGTGTAAGAATAATGGTTTGGGGATGTTTCTCATATTATGGAGTTGTGCCCATTTATCGCATACCAGGAACCATGGACTAGTCTGAATATATCAAAAAATTAGAAGAGGTCATGTTGCCTTATGCTGAAGAAGAAATGCCCTTGATATGGGTGTTTCACCAGGACCATGGCCCCAAACTCACCAGCAAGCGGGCAACCTCCTGGCTCCAGACCAACAAGATTGAGGTTATAAAGTGGCCATCCCAATCCCCAGACCTCAATCCGATTGAGAATTTGTGGAGTGACATTAAAAATGCTGTTTTTGATACAAAACCTAAGAATGTAAAAGAACTGTGGAATGTAGCCCTGTGAGCTTGAGCTGGAATATCTGTTCGCAGGTGTCAGATGTTAGGTGACTCCATACCACACAGATGTAAAGCAGTTATCAGAAATAAAGGTTACATAACTAAATAATAGTTAATTGAGTAACAGAAAAGATACATTTCAGTTTATACTGTAAATATTTGAGTTTGTAAATAAAAATGTAGACATTGCTATATTTTTGAGCAGCCTATAATTCCTTTTTCTTCATTTTCAGTTTAAAAATGTATATTTTGTTCATGTTTTCATTTGGAATTGAATGTACAGTGCTCCTAGTGCCTTTGTGTATATGGAAATAAATGCCATTATGAGATTGAGATTGAACTTTTTCTCTGCTGTTTTAAACACACTGCTATTATTTTGCACATAAGACCGGAGACACACTAGCATATCACTTCCGATGCGAGAGCTAATGACACTCGGCTCCTGCTCTGCTGCGAGCGGAAGCCGAGTGTCAGAGCTCTGTGCTCCGATCCTCTTGCATGAGAGAATCGCAGCACAGCTGCGGAGGAGACGGAGAAATTAATTTCTCCATCTACTCTGTTGTAGGTGTCTGGGGGAATCGCACTGCGCTCAGATGATATCCGAGTGCAGTGCCATGTTTCACACGCATCCATAGACTTATATGGGTGCTTGCAATCCGAATTCCACATGCAATCACAGCATGCCGCATCTTTTTTTCTATCCGATCGGAGCAGGAAAAAAAACACCTTTGAGAACACAAGCATAGGATTAAATTGGCACAAATGCAATCTGATTTTTAATCAGATTGCATTCGTTGACATAATCGCAAATGGGAACGAGCCCTAACTGTGTATAACATACGTACACATACACACACACTTACATTATATACAGTATACACATACACACTATATAGTTTTACTTGTAAAAATGTGTATTTACATTGTTCATTCTCATATCATTTGCTCTTACTGTATTTTCCCCTCTCAAACTGGTAGATATTTACAATAGATGAATCCTATAGAGTGGTACTGCGGTTCTCAAAGTCTGTCGATGAGCTGACTGAAAAGGAGCAAGATATCATTGGGTAAGTGTCTGTAGATTTAATATAGAATACATTTTCAAGAGGTATTTGGAATCAAATGAGAGATATACAGTGATGTGAAAAAGTGTTTGCCCCCTTCCTGATTTCTTATTGTTTTGCATGTTTGTCACATTTAAATGTTTCAGATCACAAAACAAATTTAAATATTAGTCAAAGATAACACAAGTAAATACAAAATGCAGTTTCTAAATGAAGGTCTTTATTATTAATGGATAAAGAAATCCAAACCTACAAGGCCCAGTGTGAAAAAGTGATTGCCCCCTAAACCTAATAACTGGTTGAACCACCCTTAGCAGCAACAACTGCAATCAAGCATTTTCAATAACTGGCAATGAGTCTTTTACAATGCTCTGGAGAAATTTTGGCCCACTCATCTTTGAAAAATTATTGTAATTGAGCCACATTGGCCTTTATAAGGTCATGTCGCAGCATCTCAATTGGATTGAGGTCAGGACTTTGACTAGGCCACTCCGATATCTTAATTTTGTTTTTCTTAAGCCATTCAGAGGTGGACTTGCTGGTGTTTTTTGGATCATTGTCCTGATGCATAACCCAAGTGCGCTTCAGCTTGAGGTCACAAACAGATGTCCGGACGTTCTACTTCAGGATTTTTTAGTAGACAGCAGAATTCATGGTTCCATTTACCACAGCTAGTTTTCCATGTCCTGAAGCAGCAAAACAGCCCCAGACCATCACACTACCATCACCACCACCATATTTTACTGTTGATATGATGTTCCTTTTCTGAAATGCTGTTATTTCTACGTCAGATGTAATGGGACATACACCTTCCAAAAAGTTCAACTTTTGTCTCGTCATCAACTTTTGATCATCAAGATGTTTTCTGGCAAAACTGAGACGAGCCTTTATGTTCTTTTTGCTCATCAGTGGTTTTCGTCTTCGAACTCTGCCATGCATGCCATTTTTGCCCAGTTTCTTATGGTGGAGTCGTGAACACTGATCATAACTGAGGCGAGTGAGGCTTGCAGTTCTTTGGATGTTGTTGTGGGGTCTTTTGTGACCTCTTGGATGAGTCGTCGCTGCGCTCTTGGGGTCATTTTGGTCAGTTGGCCACTCCTGGGAGGGTTCACCACTGTTACATGTTTTCGCTAACTGTGGATAATGGCTCTCACTGTAGTCCCAAAGCTTTAGAAATGGCTTTTCCAGACTGATAGATCTCAATTACTTTGCTTCTCATCTGTTCCTGAATTTCTTTGGATTGCTGCATAATGTCTAACTTTCGAGGATCTTTTGGTCTACTTCACTTTGTCAGGCAGGTCTTATTTAAGTGATTTCTTGATTGAGAACACGTGTAGCAGTAATAAGGCCTGTGTGTAGCTAGGGAGATTGAACTCATCTTCCCAAAGGTGTGATAAAACACTGTAAATTTATGTTTTAAGGGGGGGGGGGCAATCACTTTTTCAGGGTCCTGTAGGTTTGGATTTCTTTTTCCCTTAATGTTTACTTGTGTTTTCTTTGTCTTATATTTAAATTTCCTTTGTGATCTGGAACTTTTAAGTGTGACAAACATGCAAAATAATAAGAAATCAGGGAAGGGGGCAAACACTTTTTCACACCACTGTATTTCTACAATAGGTTATTGGGGTAAAACGTTTTAATTGCAATTGTAGAAAAAATCCACCTTCTCCATTAGAAGCTGCATGAACAGGACAGCACCATTTTCTACAGTTTCACATTGCATGATTTTATAGCTTGGGAATCAAATCATTCTCCAGGTATTTCTCATTCAACCTTTTAGCCAGATCTCTCATAAGGATCCATGATTTATCATTTACTAATGTGCTATTTGTAAGCCGCTGTAATCCGGTCTCACAGTACCCTCTCTCAAAGCCATGCTTGTGTTCTTTCCTTGATTATTTTTTTGTGCAAAAGTAGCATGAAAATTGCATATTCATGCAACTCAATCTTACTCTAAAAAGTCTGGAGTCCAGGAATACAAAGCACCTTAACTTATCAAACTTGTCTAAATGTGAAACTGTCTTTGTTGCAACCTATCGGATCATAGCTTTTATTTTTTAAACTGCTCTGGTAAAATGAAAACGGTGCTGTGATTGGTTGTCATGGGTAACAAAGACAGATTTTTATTTAGATACTCTCAAAAGATTTTTATCTCATGGGAAACAAGTGTGACATTTTTGGATGGCTATAAACATGACTTTTTTCACGATGTGATTAATAATGGCTTTGAAGTCAAGTCACAATTCCCTCTGAAGAACTGAATTATCATTAAAAGGGGACAAATATATTTCCAGGACCCAGGTCCAGTGGCCATATTGGTAATCTGTGGCCAGAGTCCTGCGAACCTCCTCCTACCGCTGGCATCACTGGTGCTTTTTTCTGATTAGTAGGTCTAGGTCGACACTATGTGTGCGTCACGCCATAATGATGCCTTCATGACAGGCCTAGTAACCACCGAATGCAAGAAAGTAGAAGGAGGTGCACAGGACTTTTGTCTGGTAGTCACGGACTTACGAAGTGGCCACTAGACCTGCATATCTTTTTGCTTAATTCTAATTACAATTTATTGTTATTTTATGTGACATTCAACAGGAATATCATAGCAGCGACTGGAGCTTCAGTGTTTGTGGCCGGGATTGAAGCAGCGGAAGCCTCAACAAGGGCCATACGGTGAGCTTCATAAACAATAGAGCAGGGATATGATGATTCATTTATTCTGCATAGAACGCGGATATAAGTACTATATGTATAGTAATTTTTGCTTTTAGCTTAATGCACCAGTAATAAATGAAATGTGATACTTGTAGACTTGTGCAGACTTTATTTTTGACAGAGGTATCATCTAGATTTAATTAGATATAATATGGACCATATTGTTCTCAACATTTGAAAGAGAACAGTTGGCAGTACAAAGAACGCAAGATTCAGTAATAGGTAACAAATTTCAAACTGAGTTAAAGCAGAATAAAGTTTAAGAAAAATAACAACTTTGCCACCATCTGTTCATGAAGGAGCTGTACCTGACAAGTTATAGTGATCCACTCTCAGAGCATTTGCATTGATAATAAGGGGATATGTTGGCTTGTTTGGTATGGATAAGCCTTATTCAGCATGTGCGTCCCCAGAGATAATATGATTTCAAGGGGTCTCACTGAAATAACATTACTCACATTCAGTGGCTATTGCTGGTGAAAGCATAATGTAAATGCTGTCATATTGTCACTTAAGTTGGCTAACACAGTGAAACTTCTCCAAAGCAGCTCCTTTTTGCGAAGACCACCCCTTATCCAGACCAGACTTCTTGAGATGGATTTTGAGTTTTCCTGTATGATATACATATACATTCTTTTTTTTAAAGACCTCCTCCCTACAAGACCACTTTTAAATGCAGTTTTCACTGCAGATGCTTATAGTAAACCACCTAATACCTCCTTATATTGCTGGCAGTCATTTCTCGGTGTAGAATAGAATGCTGCTGGTCCTTTTTTAGGCGTTATTTTCTGGGGGTAAAAAAAAGAGAACATAGGGCACTGTGATATAGCAGATTTCATGCCTTTGTTTGGAATAATATATTGATTTTCTAGAAAGGTTCTGAAAAACAGAATTGAATCTATGAAAATGCACAAACTTTACATGTCCACTTTAGGATTTGTCAATAGGATTTCCTTTACATCTATTTTATATCTATTCTTCCTTCCAAATAGCTCAGCTGCTGTGCTTTTTAAAAATCAGAACATATATCACACAAAAAACCCTATGTTATTCTATCTGAATCCATAAAGTATCCAGTTGGTCTTGTATATGCTAATTTACTATTTTTGTAGTCTGATACAAGGCACCACTGTAGTGTAAACCTAGCCTACAAGACTAAATGTTCAAGGAAATCTTTCATATAGAGCCTACCGTAGACACATGCTTACTTTACCTATTAGGCCGGCTTCAAATCAATGTTGTCAAAATCAGGTCAGTCACATCCGAAATTTTAGAACTGTTCACAAAAAGTATTCTAATGTCAATAAATATACAGAATCTAAAGGTTTTTTTCTAATAACTACAATTGTGCAATGATACATGGCAATCTGCATGACTTAATGGGGTCTAGAATAATGAGCAGAACTTTTTAAGTGGATGCAAAACCATTCCTAATGCTATGCAGTACAGTACAGTAATGCAATAAATAATACATGCTACATTTTCCTGTAGAATAATACAATGCCTGAACTTTGTCTCTCTTTATCAGTGCAGAGGAGCAGAGCATCATGACAATATACTGCGTTTATACTAATGGCACCGCCATAACACCAATGCAACTCAGCAGGTTAGTGAGCAAGAAGTCATTTTCATAACCATGTGTACACCTAGAATTTTCTAATACAAAAACAACACAGTACTTAAAGATAACCTGTCACATTTCTGGTTTTTGATGATATTGCAAGAATAAGGCTCGGACTACACTGCAGCTTTGGCTAGTGCAATCTATCGCCCTACAATGTGTTTCACGGTAAAAGGTGTCCTGTAGGCCTAGCCTTATGCATTTCAAGAAAATGTAACTTTATAAAATGATAAATGGGTGAATGAGAAATGAGAAGTCAACAGGAGGAAAGAAAGTATGGGGGAGGAGAAAGAGCAGGGAACATAGGGAGGGAGGAAGGAAGAAGGGAAATTGAGTGACATAGACATGGAAAGGTAGAGTTGGAAGGGACCTCCAGGGTCATCGTGTCCAACCCCCTGCTCAATGCAGGATTCACTAAACCATCTCAGACAGATGTCTGTCCAGCCTCTGTGTGAAGACATCCATTGAAGGGGAACTCACCACCTCTTGTGGCAGCCTGTTCCACTCATTAATCACCCTCACTGTCAAAAAGCTTTTTTCTAATATCTAATCTGTATCTTCTCCCATTCAGTTTCATCCCATTGCTTCTAGTCTTTGTGCAAATGAGATTAAAGCTGGTCCCTCTACACTGTGACAGCCCTTGAGATATTTGTAGACATCTATTAAGTCTCCTCTCAGTCTTACCTTTTGCAAGCTAAACATTCCCAAATCCTCTAACTGTTCCTCATCGGACATTGGTTGCAGACCGGTCACCGTTTGGGTCACTCTTCTCTGAATTTGCTCCACTTTCTTCATGTCTTTTTAAAATGTGGTGCCCAGAACTGGACACAGTATTCCAGATGAGTGGGAAAGATCTGACTGGGTGTGAGGAGGTTTCTTTTATTTGGGGACACATCATTGATTAATATAGAGTTATCTATCCAATAAATTCCAATATGTCCATTTGTGGTCACTGAATACTTGATTTTTACCCTAAGTAGTACATTTTAGTTATTCTACGGCATTATCTTATGCTACATGTGCACATATAACAAGAATATGTGTCAGTATGTCTGCAGTCATTCTTGCCCATATACCGTAGTTTTATGTAGATATCAGTTATAGACTAAAAATACAGCCAAATAAATAATAGTTATGATCTCCACATATGATCATTCAGCACATGGCCTATGGATATATTGACCTGTGGCTGCTCTACCAGCTATGCAAATGAATTTGGATATAGATATGTATATTTATTAGACATTTTTATTATAACGATGGACATAGAGACTAAAACTCTATGAATAGAAGTAGTGTCTCCTTGATAGGGGACAGGTAGAATCTACTGGGTAATTCCATCATTGTTATGCATAGAGGGTTCACTAGGAATAGTTGTTCTTTATGCTTCCTCAACATTGGAGATTTTACCTACATTACTCATAATAATCTATATGTTGGGGAAACTTCTCTTATCACTCATTTGCTGATTTTACCTTCCTATATATATATTTTCTGTATCAGTTGTAAAACATTTCGGATCCTTTAATATTTCGTTCTTTATAGCATTATACAGAGCAACAGTGAAGTTTTGGGTAACCTTTTACGTCTTGGTCTTTATGTCATTGTAAGTATACATCATTCAGTGTTAGATATTTTATTAATTTGGTTCTCTTTATTCTTTTTGCATGTCATTTCTTAAAGACAACCTGTTATAATTGTATGCCCAAAACTAATGGCATGTATGTAAAGGTTCTTTGATGCTGATTAAATCCCTACCTTTCTTGTAGGAATCCATTTAGCTGGTTTTGTTGAAAATATATGTTAATGAGTTACAAGTGCAGTAGGGTGGGCACTGCACTTTCAGCTCATCTGCTTCCCTGTTTTCCCTGCCCATTGCCTGCCTATTGTTATCTTTGATTGACAGGTGACTGAAACATGAGTCCACCTGTCAGTCAGAGATATTAGGCAGGCAGCGGGTGGGGAATAAGGAAGAGAAAAGAGAAAGTTGATAGATCCAAGATACCAGAAAATAATCTATAATTATATTAATAAATACCAAATCACTATAGAGAACACTTGGAATAAGCTTTCCCATCCCAGAGAATTCCAACCAGAGGAAAGCATGATATTATCAAAGGGCATGGGCATTTACACATGCATTAATGCTTGCATGCAAACACAAATATAATCACACACAGTCATGCTCACATAACAAGTCCTATTCCTATTATAGGGTGGTTTTATACATAGAATACTTTGAAAAAATGACACTGCGGTGTCATTTGATGCACATTTTTGAGCCACTTCCAGGTATGTGTGAAACCTATATTAAAAGAGTTTCACGATCATGACCTTTCTCCATGTGCCATTAGTCCATTAACCTTGTCCCTTAGTTGCTGTAATAACATCATGGTTCAAACCTTGAAATAGTGGGAGGGTATACAAAATGTAAATAGAATTATCCATCTATTCACATCTGATCCAGCTTCTCATACGCTGGGTCAACCAGCTGTTATCACCTGATGAAGCCATATCTGGCCATACATTACTCCTGCATTAACTAATGTTTATACAAATCTCCAAATGGAGGGAATAATGTGCTCCTTTCACCATATCCACTGACATTATTAAAACATTACTCTTTCTAAGTGTTATTTAAAATACATATTGTGATACATCCATCACATAATAATGTGTATATTTTTCACTATTAGTGTCTAAGAGCACTATTCCTCATCTCTTGGATTGCTGCAACAGTTGTGTTGATGCTGTGTCAGCAGTACACATCACCTAACATGTACACACTATCTCACTTGTACAGTTGTGTGAACTGCAGAGCTTCAACACAACTATTGCAGCAATAGAAGAATTGAGGAATAGTGCTCTCAATTAGACAGCAATATTGGAAAATCCACACATTAGAGACTTAATGCACAAGTTGTATTTTAATATTGTAGTTAGTGTTGGGTATTTCACATTATATGTTTTCAATAATGCCTAATAAAAATGATGTTTTAATAAGGCCAGTGGATATGTTGGAAGGAAGGAAACATGTTTCTGTCCATTTGGACTTTTGTATTTTAATTAGTTGCTGCAGTAGTAATGTATAGCCATAAGCGGCTTCATCAGGTACTAACAACTGGTTTCTGAGGGTAAGAGAAATTGGATCAACAGTGTGCAGTTGATTGTCAGGCTTACTTTTTAATAAATAAGTTTGTTTTTAATACTACTACTATTTGCTCAACGGTGCCAGTTTCATGTAACTCTTAAGTGTGTCACACTCATACCTTGCTGAAATAAAAAGCTCCTAGCAGCAAGGTGTTTTAAGGAATTCCAACCCTTTCGCCTTAGTAGTGCCAGTTGTAAAGTCTTATCAACAGTGCAAGCCTCACGCCATGTTACTGCCAACAACCACAACAAAAATCTATACATTTTTCTAATTGGATTGAATGCAATACACGTTTTTTAAAAGGTGAAATTATATTGTTTACATCAACAGGGATCTGAAGAGTCTTTAATACAAGATGATAATAAGAAGTTTTTGGGAATAATTGCTGGCCTAGCTGCATTAATAGTTTTGGTTATCATCATTATGATTTCTACCATAGTCTGCATGAGGAAAAGGTAAATCCACTAGGTCATTATTATATATTTATCTGTGTATAATTTGTTAATGTAACGTTCTGACTACTCTGGTATCATGGCTTCTGTTATCGCTGGAACCTTGAATATTATAAAAGATTTTCCCCCAGCCACTTGGGAAGAGAGATAGTGTTGCCATAAATTGAAACACTTAAACTGCATTTACGCTGAAAATTGTTGTGTTCTTTAAAGCCCTCATTTCGCTATAATCGTTCACAGTAAACAGGCTGCCAATCATCCGATATATAAGCAAAAATGCTTGTTCATCAGGTGAACAACCTTGACCAACCATCGTGTGAACAATCTTGACCAACCATCAGGTGAACAACATTGACCAACCATCAGGTCAACAACATTGACCAACCGGTGAACAATCTTGACCTTTTGTACCTGCGCTGCCAACAACAATGGCAGCCTATGCGCACTGAACGATCTACAGATCTGTCTGTGTAAACAGGCTATTAAATAACCGCCAGTTGGTAAATGTTTACCAATGGCGGTCATTTAGTGCTGGCAGTTGGTCCATGTAAACTGATCCTTACAGGTTTTTTTTACGTTAGGGGAAAGACAATCCCCATGTACAATGCTAGGATGTCATGATTTATAATAAATGGCCTTTGACTTCCAAGGGTTACATATCATGTGCGGCAAGTATGTATACATGGGTACTTTCGTCTTTCTCTTAAGGTAGATATAGAAACATCCCAGTAGGGATTTGGCAGCAATCCCACTAATCAGACTCTCTGAGATCAAAGATTTATGGTAGATCCAGTTTATATACAATTTATATGTATACTAGGGAAAACGATTTGTGACAATGATGCCCACAAAAAAAAAGTACAAACAACTGGTCAAAGCACAAAGCAGTAGGTTCTGGGTCTATGGGCCCAATTCATCATTTGTGGTTTATTTTAAGTCACTTTCTTTTTTCCCTGATATTTTTTGTGTCAAGTTTGTCAAACTTCCATATGAGTTTCATGAATTTTGCACAGTTAAAAATGGTTTTACTTTCTGTCTTTAACTGTTTTTGCGACTTTCTAACGAAAAAATTCACACGTTTTGTCAAATGACGCAAAAATTGTGCAAAAAAATGTCATACATAGAATCACTATGTGGGGTGGGAATGGGGAACTAGAGTACATTTGCAACAAATTTTGCATCTTTTTGAAAAGTCACAAATGATGAATAAGGTGAAAACATCTGCAAAACCTAAACCTTGCCTGCAGTGACGAACTAAAAATAAAAACAGGCAAACACGTGAAAATGTATAAAATAGACTTAATAAAAGCATAATTTTGAAAAGTCACAAATGATAAATGAGTTTAAAACAGCTGTAAATTCTAGATCTTGCCCATAATGGCAAGCTAAAAAAAACAAACAGGTGAACACGTACAAAATAGGCTTCAAAAAAAGGCCCCAATTTAAAGATTTAAAAAAAAAAAAACAGGCACAAATGCAATAATGAATTGGATCCTATGTATTTCACTATGCAGGTAGCTTAATAACAGAAATGTCTGCGGGTCTAAGAACTTTTTTGAACTTCTGTATTCTAGGATTATTGGTGTTCTGGGGTAAAAAAAAATAATTTTCTTTTATACGTTTATTCACTTTTTCTTTTATGCCTTACATAACATTTGGAATTTAAAGCAGATTTCTCCCCAAAATATGTAAATTAAGTTGCATACTCAGTCATACCTTTGTGTTTTTTTGGCAATTAGTGCACTTAAATAGAGCGGCATCTTATAGTGAGAAAAAAACCCACTTTTAACAAATTATTCTTTTTTTTATTTAACAGCCACTCACGAAAGGTACGAGCTATTAGTGCTTCTAAAGCAGCAAAGGCCTTACCTGGGGAAATTACACAAGGTGTAGAAGCCATACCTGGGACCAATAGATTTAATGCTGAAGGGTGAGTAAGCCTAAAAGTACTTGTGTCAGCTGTCTGTGAAGAAACATAAAATCTTCCGTAAAGGCTTTTAGTATATTAGAAATGTAAATTGCAGGTTGCATACAGATTTCAAAATCTTGTCAGGTCTCATATTTCTCTTCCGGTATGTTTTTCGTTACATGCTCTCTAATGCAGTCACAGACACCTTGCCTCAGCTGAGACCACCAGCAGTAATGTGAAGACCACGTAATTGCTGTAATTGCTTACTATAAATTTCAGGGGGAGTGGTTTGCAAATACCAGCAGGATTTATTATATTTTTAAAGGATTTTGTCAGTAAAATGCTTCATTATTAATGTCACATACTTGTTATGGTGCTACATATTTTTCTTTTGATTATCGCTAATGCATACTCTCAACTATCCCAGATCCAGTTGGACAGTCCCAAATTTGGGGAGTAGTCCTGCTGTCCTAGAAGGTTGAGTTATGTCATAACTTCATTGGTATCTATGACTTCAGGACACAGATACAATTGAATATAATGGTGAACCAAAGAGCAGTCAGATGATTGCTCCATTATTCTGTCTGGATATAGACTGCGGGACCTTCATGGACCTTGAGGTGACATGACATTTTCAGGAAACCTGACTGGGCATCAGAGACCAGCTCAGTAGCAGAAGAGCAGGGATGTGACAGGACACACAAGCAAATGGGGTGTTTGTGTGGCTGTGTGGGTGCCGATATGGGGACTTCATACTGTATGCGTGGGGGGCATTGTACTGTGTGGGGAAGGCACTGTGGGTGCATCATAATATGTGGCGTGAGAGACTGTGGGGGCATTATACTATGTGTGGTGTCACTGAGGGGTATCATACTATGAGGAGCATACTTTTGGGGCATCATATTGTGTGGAGGGCTGTGGATGTGGAGAACATCATACTGTGTATGCATTGGTACTGTGGGGTATAGTACAGGTTGGGGTGCATCAGACTGTGTGTGGGAGGGGTATACTGTGGTGGGTAGTATACTGAGTAAGGATATGTTTTCGAGACATCCTACTATATGGGGGATACTGCGGGGACATCATATTGAGTGTACGGCATCATACTGTATGGGGGTAGAGACTGAAGAACCTACAAGGATTAAGGAAGTGACAGGGCACACAGTCAAGAGGAATGCTTCTGTGGGATGCACTAAGGGGACTTTATACTGGGGGGCATAATGTTTTAGTGGGGTACTGCATGGACATTATTCTGTGATGGAGGGCTGTGAGGGGCATCATACTGTGTGGGGGGACTGTGGAGGCATCATAATGTTTGGGGGCAATATTGGGAAATAGTACTGTATTGGGCACTAGGAAAGGGACCATAGTGAATGTGGGGGCATTATAAGGTGCTTCATATTATGTGGGGGGCTGTTGGGCATTAAACAGTGCGGGGGTGGACTTGGGATATCATACTGTGTGGGGTAAAATGTGGAAACATCATACTGTGTGTGTGGGGACTGTGAGGAGCATTATACACTTTGGACAGAATCTACTGTGGGGGAAATATATTCTGGGAACATAAGTCTGTGTGGGGTATAGCACGGTGGGAGGCAATATATTGTGTGGGGGGAATGTACTGTGTGCTCCTTCACACTGTCTGTGTGGAAGGCACCATGGCAGCATCATACTGCATGTGTGACTGTCATGGCTTGACTCCGGGGCTGATCCGGTGACCTCTAGCTGTGGATCGGTTTCCCTCTCTGTTGGACCACAGCCTGTTTTGTCTCTTGTCTTTCTTTTGATTGGCTGTTTTGCTTCTGTGCAATTGTTTTTCGCTTCTTTCTTTGGTTTGTCTTATCACATCTTGGGAGGAGCTATTTATACTCTCCTGGCACATGAAGTCTTTGCTAGCTATATTCCTTTGTTTTTCTTCTGTCTTTATTGTATGATTGTGTGAATACGTCCTTTGCCCTGTGTCTCACCCTTTGTCTATGTGCAGTATGTCCTGTTGCTTTATTTTTTGGTTACACTCTTTGTTTAGTTGATGGTGCAGTTAAGGACGCTCAGAGTCAGCTGACATTGAGTAAGGACACTATTGCGTCATTGTAGGATGCCAACCTCTGCGATCAGGCAGGGACAAATCAGGGTCAAGTTATGGATTTGCCTAGTCTGTATAGTAACCTGTGGTGTGCAGGTTTAACATCTCCCCTGATTTGTTCATCCCCGTTCAAGTGGTAGGGTTCAGTCATAACAGTGACTTTAAAAGTGCAGTTGTATTAGGGGGCCTGATATTGTGAAATATCCTATACGAGTCCATCCATGTTTCTACCAGTCTTCAAAATCGTACTTAGGACTAAGACGATAGGTACATCATTTGACGCATTTTGGATAGCAAATGATCCTTAGTCGTAGCATAACAGATGTAACAATAAGGCAGCCATGCATATGTCACCTGTTTATTACATCTATTATGCTACAATTAAGGATCATTTATGATCCGAAACACATCAAATGATGTACCTTTTGTCTTTGTCCTAAGTACCTTTTTTTATATATAATAAAGCCTTTCAAGATTTTATTACAGCTGGTGCTGGATTTTCTCTTTGCATTCTGGATACGTGCACCTGTGGATAGTGGGTGAGCTGGACTTGGTCTTTTCCCCTATTTCATTATTGTGTTGTTAGGTTCTCGCTGGCTGTTCCTTAATTTACATAGTCATTATAACAACAGGTTGGTGTCTGCCTCAAATCAAGGGGCACAACCAAGACCGGAAGTACTATATACTCGTATATCAAAAGAAAGTCTGTTGGTGGTTTCAGAGTAGGTCATCTTACCCATTTTTGTGTAGGTCATCTCACGAGGCTGGCTAAACCTGTTCCATTATACTGAATAGGCTAATGCTTGTGTTTTTTGTAAGAAGATGTATAAGTTCCTAGAACTGCTTCTGTGGAAATATCATGGTACAACATTTCAATGTTGTGACTGAAGTGTCTACATATAGTCTTTATGAATTGATTCCTTTTTAATAGCTTTTGACCTGAACCCCAATTTTTTATTAAAGCACCACTCCAGCATTTTTTTTATTTATTTCAGCAATGGCGTGGTGGCACTAATATAAGTTACCTGCCCCTAGTAAATACTTACCAGCTTACCAGCTGCCATCTTCATCTGTTCTCTGCACCGCTCTGGTCGTTTTCTGCAGTTTGTGACCTGCCAGATTGCTCTTGCATCTTCTGGAGTGTAAGGGACGAGACTGGCTGGCTTTTAATTCTTCGTCCCAAAACACCCTAATATAGGGGTCCCTGGGTGTGTGCACATGTTACTTATACAGTTTCTAACATCTTCAGATTATGTTCTGCCACGATTTGTGAGACACTAGGACCCTTTAGCGCCGCAATGAAAAAGACAGACAGGTTTGCAAAAATAACTCTTGTATACTAGATCTGGAACATATGTACAATGGGTAGCAGGAATAATGCTTAAGTTTTTCATCTGTACAGTATGACAGAGGTTCACACTTGACGGTTGCGGACAGCAGCACATTACTTGTGTAGAATGTTGCAAATGAGTAACAGGCTACACTGAGGGCCTCCATCTTCCCGGTACATGGCCACATGGGTCGATGTGTTGTGCTGTGACCGCTGCACCCAAACTGCACTCTGTCAACTGTGTAAGGGAACTCGCCCAGCTACAATCTTACAGACGTGTACCAGTCTGGCTCATCCTATATTTATTTACAAAGACCTCCATGTCTGGGTAACACTGAGACTTGCTTAAATTTCTCTACCTGTAGGTCCCCAACTTGCCTGCTATGAGGAGAGACTGCCACCACTGATACTTGCTTGCTGTAATTGTGCTACTTTGCAGGTCTGCTCTTCGCACATACACCCGATAATGACCAGAACTTTTCTCTAACTCAACCGAGACTAACTATAAAATTATTAACTAACCCCTTGTGCCCATCTACTTCTCCCCAACTATGGGCTGGCCCTCCAGTTGACCCTGTCCCCCCCTGTACACAGAAAAACTGCAGCCCACAAGGGTAAAAACACATAAAATCACAGGTCATATTAACTATACAGTCAGCTGTCTTCAGGCAGGGTGCTCAGACCTCTTCCCCACCTTTACAGGAGCGATGTGGAAGTCACTTCCCAATGTAAGTTTAGGAGAACCAGAAGGATACTTTCATAGACTTACTTTGAGAGCTTGTGACCATTACCTCTGACTTCTGGTCAGTCAGAAGTTGCATTCACAAGATGAGAGATTGGGACCGGAGCAGCATGAGGAACAGCTGGAGACAGTGGCTGGTAAGTATAAGACTAGGGGCAGGGAACTGGGAGTGCCACCACTCCAGCACTGAAATCTAAAAAAATTGCTTTAAAGGCTAAGGTGGTGGAAACAGACATGTAGCGGAATATTGGGAAACAGTGCTCAAGTAGATAGTAGAGTGTTGTGACCAAACTATATTAGAAAATGACCTTATTAAATACCACAATTCAATAATTTATAGTATTATGTTATAGTATATTAGCTATTGCATAATTCATTTCCTGCACTTCACTGCAGAGCCAACCCTATGCTGAATGCTGATATAGACCTGGGCTTCGATGTGTCAAGTTCTAGCAGTGACAGTGTCAGGTAAGACTTAGAATTGCTCTTATACAACAAATTCTGTTAAATCAGAAAGTTATTGAACAGTCCTATGTACTCTTTCTCCACAATGCACTTGTGATAATATTACGTAATCCTTTTTGGCTTCAGGTATGAGATTGTGTCCAAAATGTGGATGTGTTACCCATTGTAACCAACCAGCTCTTTCACTTGATGTCTTCACATATTTCTTTGGATGGAAACTTTGCTTTTTGGTTGATGTACACTCATTAAATTATAAATCATTATACTAAACTTATTTCTATAATCTTTGTTCCCTAAGAATTTGTGAGTAAACACCAGCCATATCAGAATCAGAATAATCCTAGTTGATAGGGAGAACTGTGGGTGTGGAAGGTTGGTGGGTTGGGGGCACTGTAAATTTAATGAAGAAGTTGTCATGAAAAAGATTTTTTTAAAGGCAACTTGTCTACCAGTAAAATACAGTCCAATGTGCAGGCACCTTGTTATAGAACTAGGGGAGCTGAGCAGATTGATATATAGTTTTGGGACAAAATATTCAGTATAACTTGTGTTTTCATCATTTAATCCTCTGCTCTTCCTGGGAATTTTTGGGTCCAGTATGCGGTCCTATCAGTAACTGACAGCTTTCTTTCTATAAGTGTGGACACAGAAATAACTGTCAATCACTGATATGACTGCCCACTGGATCGGAAATTCCAGAAAGCAAAGGATTAAATGATTAAAATCCGGAATATACTGAATATTTTCTCACAACACTATATATCAATCTGCTCAGCTCCTCCTGCTCTATAACATGATGCCTTATGATTGAACTGCATTTTTCTGGTGACAGGTTCCATTGAGGCTGTGTGCCCACGATGCGTATTTCATGCGTTTTTGGTGCGGAAATTTCCGCAGCGTAAACGCATGATAAACGCATGGTAATCCTCCTGCCATGGTCCCTTATGCAATTCTGCACTTTCAATGCCCATGCTGCGGATTTTTCCGCAGCGTTTATGCTGCGCTCAAAAATTCGCAGCATGTCCATTAATTTTGCGGAAGCGCATTCCGCCATTGACTTGCATTAGAACGCGCCAATAACGCAAGACTGCATCTGTACTTGCGTAATTGGCGCGTTCTAATGTGCGGATGGTACCCGGGTCTAGAGGAGAGAAGACTCTCCTCCACACCCAGGTACCATAGAAACTGTAAAAAAAAGAATAAAATAAAAAATAAAGATTATACTTACCTTCTGATGGCCCACGCTGCGCTCCTTCTCCTTTGCCGGCACATCGCGTTGAACTGTAGGGCCTGCGGTGACGTCACAGTCATGTGACGGTAGGTCCTTCAGTACACGGCATCGCGATATCCCGGCAGCCAGGAACGAGCGCAGCAGCACACCCCGGGCCATCAGAAGGTAAGTATAGGTTTATTTTTTTATTTTTAACCATTTAAAGGTCACACTATATAAATCCATTCTGTTTGCATGGATTTATATAGTGTGACCTAGTTGTCAAGCACTTTCCAGGTGATGCTAAAATCGCTTTGAAATCGCTTGTCAATCTGCATACGGAAATGCATGTGAATCCTCATGTATTACGCAGGAAAAACGCATGTACAATCCGCATGCGTTTTTTCTGCCAGGGAGATGCAGAAATGCTGCAGAAATTTTCTGCTTCATTTCTGCATCGTGGGCACATAGCCTTAAAGGTATTTAAACTCAGTGTTCCTTCCAAGAGAGATTCATTTCCCTGCAAATTGAATTTTCTCATAATTCTAGAATGTAAGTGGAGAAAGTAAAATTAGCATACTTTTATGGACTATACAAAGTGTGAATTCTATAGTAGGATTTATCACAAACCTACTTTTCTTTAGAAAAATGTAATTAATTAATTTTGTAATAAAATGTTGCCCTTGTTCCTATTTGAAAATGTGAATGTAAGAAAACACTAATATTTGTGTTTAATTGTCCCTTATTGGTTAAGAGAATGTTGGAGCCTATTAGTTTGTATAGATCTTTGGAACTATAGAAGATTATTGATATCTATTATCATTATGTAAACAATGTTGTCACACTATATACTATGTTTTACAGTATTAATTCTGGCTATGCAAATATACTTGAACAGAAAAATCAGGTGAGTCACATGATATATTAAAACATCCAATTATTACCTAATCTAGATCCTTTATGGATTTTGTCAATTTGTCCTTTACATTGGCAATCTGAAATATCTGTAAGAGCTATGTTTTATGTAAATGGGATCCTCAACATTTTTTTTTTCTTAATGTAGGACATCAAAGACGATACAAGTTTCTCTAAAGATAGCGGAAATTGGGAAGAGCCTCTGGTGGCTGCTCTTAATGAAAGAGAAAACATTACTTATGGCTCTAAACAGCACAACAGCAGTGAAAGAGCTCTAGACACCACTGACTTGTGATGTATCAATATAATAATCTAAACTCCATGCTACGCAGTATAAAACAATCAAAACATAATCCAGTTTTCAAACCACTTCATGCTGTGAAGAGACTGACAAATAGAAATACTGAGGAAACGGAAGGAAAATGTCTGTCGATGTCTGTGATCACTGCATAATCTCTCATATGTCCAGTTCTGAGAACATCCAATATACATATGCATGAGAATGATATTGGCAGAATACCTGGAATATGAACCACTGTACAAATGATTGTGTATGAATATTACTTCTAGCACTTTGTGAATACTTTGATTTTTACCATTACCATAAAAATAATTAAAGGAATAAATAATATGAAAATATTGGATTGGTCTTGGAAAGGGATAAAATTGCCGGTTGCAAATGGACATCAGAAATTACATGATGTACTCAGAGTTAGGATATGCTCACATGCACATATACACTTATAAGGCTGTTAGATCAGGTCAGAAGATCCTTGCTGTGTCCAGGTACTGCTGTCTGTACAGAGCAAATAAAACATTTGTGTGAATGTAGCCATAATCTTAAAGGGGTTATCCACTGTAGACAACCCCTACTCAATTGTGATTTTCCCCCGTATAAAATAATAACAAGCTATACTCACCTCTGGTGTTGGTGCTGGGTCTCCTGGGTCTTGCATGATGTTGTTATGCCATGTAAGCCCTGCAGCCAATCAGTGTCTGCTTCACTCTTATTTTCTACGGATGTAGCTGACATTTCGAGGAAGTCAGGGAGCATCAACAGCAGCTCTAACGTCTTCCGGATGTCAGTGTCGTCCGAAGGAAATGAGAGTGATGTGGCCCATTAGCTGCTGCTGATTGGCTACAGGGCTCACATGGCATAACAACATCACGTGAACCCCAGGAAGAGAGTATAGCCTGTTTTATTTTACATGAGAGAATTTAGCAATTGAGAAGTGGTTGTCCGAGTAGTGGACAACCCCTTTAATATACATGACAACTGAAACCTGAATAGTACTTTCAAAGTAGTTTCAGTCAAAAGGTTCTTATAACTAAATGGGTTCCCCACCTAAAGACATTTATGGCATATATGCTTTAAATACCAAAATGTCTTACAGTTATGATTTGGATGCCACCACTGGAACTCCATCCCTAAGAGACTTATTGCCCAGTGTCACATATTCTGACTGTCCTTGCCAGCTGTGCCATAGGGAGCCACATCGGAAAAAAACAAAGATAGTGGGCATCACTAATTATAATAAAGACTGGGTACAACCTACCTCGTAAAAAAAGGTAGAAAGCTATGCATAAATTGGTGCACACACACAAAAGATATTGATAGAAAAAGGCTTTATTGAAACACAAAGTGCAAAAAACTCATTAAAAACAATTAAAACACATATAGACATGGCTACATAACATGATAATGGACAGGGGTAGACACAATAGTCTTAGAATGAAATAAAATATAAGCAATAATTAGGATATGAATGCAATTATAATGTCAGTGAAATAAAAATTCACAGGACAGAGCTGTGGTAATTGGACTATCACAACCACAATAGATATTTTAACAATGATTTATGAATGTACAAGAATACAATTAATAGGAAAATGGTTCCAATATATAGTTTGGTGCAAGGATAATGAGTGAAATACTATGCACTATAAAAATCATGGACAAGAAAATAAGCCAGTTTGAGATAATATTTAGATAAAAACAAATCAATGTAACTGGTATATAGTCACGAGAAAAGATGTAGTGTTCTGTATATAATACTGGCAAGCCCATGTAAAGGAACCACCTTCATAGTCAATCATTTAAAGTTGACAAGGTACAGACAAGCATATAAGCAAAAGGAACATGATAAAAACATGTCATCAACGTCATATATGCACTGTATACGGTACTTCCTCCGTTTTGAAGTTCTAAACCTAACCAAGATCCAACGCTGGTCGCTATCAAAATATCTTCATCAGGGGAAGCCACTTCAGCCACATCAGCACCTTGATCCTTGGACTTTTCGCAAAACTTCCTCTATTCCGACTTCCAATTTACCTAATCTCTCCATAATGGACAAGTTGCTTTGACCTTTCCCTTATGTACTCTCCTTCCCGTCTATCTTGACTCCATTTTAGTTGTGTATACGTGTACCTCATGTCCTTTTAAAATAGAGGAATCAGGCTGTGTGTTTTTAGATTAGAAACGAAACTTTGATAACACACAGGAATGTGAAATTTAAGAAGTAGGAGCCACACCCAGACACTTAAGGTGGGTGTAGATGATACTAACTTCAGCCAATGAGATGCATATATTCTAATGCCAGCACGTATGCAAGAGATAAACTGGGACAATTATGTTGCTACAATGTATGTCCAGGAAATGCCTATAGTATAGAGTGACGATGATGAAATAAACAGTTCTGCTTTGATACTTAAGAGTGTCAGTGTGGCTCTCTCTTGTACATACTTGGTCTCTCTAATTAGAGCATACACAAAGTCTCCGAACGTCCCACACTAAGTGGCGATGACAAAACCCATTACTTCTGGGTTACAATATACTCACGTACATGTCAGGTTCCTTCTGGTCCAGCCTGGTGATGACACCACCTATTGTTGCTGACAACTGGTAAATCAATATTTGTGCTATCAGCCATCATGACAGTACATGATGCTCACAGCCTACCAGTTCATGTGACCACAACATGGCATATGTACTTACATCACATTTAGAGTATATACAAACAAGGCAGTAATAAAGTCCAAATACAACAGAACAGTATTTTGAAGAGCTATACACTTTCTTTATCTTTCAGGGGTTGTCCACTACTTTCACATCGATGCCCTATCCGTAGGATAGGGCATCAATGTATGATCGGCAGGGGTCCCGCAAGCCACACCCCCGCCATCAGCTGTTATCGGTGCCAGCAGCAGCGGCCGCCGACCGGAAGTCCTTACCTGCTGTGCTTGGCCGTCAAGTTGTAGTGGCCGGCACTTGTTACTGCACATCTGCCTCCCATTTAATTGAATGGGAGGCGGATGTGCAGTACCCCGCGGCGGCCACTACAACTTGACGGCCAAGCACTGCAGTTAATCACTTACGGCCGGCGGCGGCTGCCACCGGCACCGATAACAGCTGATCGGCGGGGTTGCAACTTGAGGGATCCCTGACGATCATACATTGATGCCCTATCTTATAGATAGGGCATCAATGTGAAAGTGGACAACTCCTTTAATTTACTTGATTTAAATAACAAGTCATTAAGGTCATTTTGTGATAACCTAAAATGATCTATTGTTTAAAACAAGCTTTCATGTTACTTGTAGAGATGAGTGAATTAATTCGCAGAACCCTAGTCAAGCAGATTAGTCAGTATTTCGTGGCAGCTGGACTGGTCACTCTTTCCTGACTGCATCCATGGCTGCTGTTTGGGTTAGCTGGCTTGGTACAACATCATTGTTGCAGCATGAAGCACACACAAGCCAGGCTGGGTATTCAAAGTAGGAGCCACGGATGCTGTCATGTACGAGGCAGTTCCCAAAGCTCCTGTCCATCAGCCATGAAATACTGACCTGGCTTCTAGACATTCACTCATCTCTAGTTGCATTTTTTTTTTACAATGTTTTTTTTCCATATCATTATCTGTATTAAAAAAGCAAAATGAGTATCCTTGCAATTTTCACACTAGCCAGTGGGATTACTTTAAGCTCATATGTTCTGTTTTTTATTAGAAGACTTCTCAGCAGTTTCATTATCATCACAGGCAGGATTACAATGACAGGTAATACCTCTATACACAGCTGATAACACAGGATCCACCAATCACAATAGGTAATGTAACCGCTGTCCCACTATAAAATGACCTCTTCACGCCTTCATTAGATGCTTCAATACTAAAAAATAAGGTCTGAGTCTGTTCATTGAGGGTAATTATAATGTATTGTTTCCTTAAACCACAGGAAGTATGAGTTTAAAAGACCACAGTTGCCAGTGTGAAAATTGCAAGAATTTTAGTTTTTAATAAAAATCATGATATGAAAAAAAAAACAATGCCAAAAATAAGAACACTGCATTTTACACAACAACCTTATTTATTTAAACAATAGGTAATTTACCAATGACACATTTCTCTCACGATGAACCGAATTGATCTCACAGTGGTCACCACAGTTCATGTGCCCAGTCTCGCTGCAGCAAGTCATTCTGCCCTGCTCATGCTGATGAGCTAATGTCGCACAAATGGATTATGACATGGGACACTATAGATTCTTGCCACTTAGGACAGGTGAGGAATATTGTTGTTTTTTATTTTTGCTTTTTTACAGGAGACAATAGCTTCAGGAGATTAGGTGTTACGTGAGTATAACTGTGCTTTTTATTTAAAATTAAATGTGTTAAACAAGGTGTGGACTTTTATTTCAAGTAAAGGATTTTTTTACCGGCTGTGTGTTTATTTACAAACTTTTACTATGCGGTTAGTAATGGGGACGTCTTATAGACACCTCTCTATTACTAACCCCTGGCTTTCATGGCATGGGGGCGTCTTATAGACGCCTCTCTATTATTAACCCCTGGCTTTCATGTCAGCTGCCTATGCAAGGCATACATGAACCCCAACTCTATTACCCCACCAAGGCAAGTGGGAAGAGCTGAGGCTAAGCACTAGATTTGGTGCATCTTATTGATGCGCCATTTCTGGGGCCGCTGAGGGCTGATGTTATTAGCCTTGGAGGGGGCCAGGATCCATGGCCCCTTCCCTGGCTACTAATATCAGTCCGCAGATTTCTTTTTAACCTTTGCTGGTTAGATTTTTTAGGGGAACCCTATGTCAATTTTATCCACACGTATGCTACACAGATGTCAAATATGGATGTCATATGGACGCAGACCATGTATCTCACCAGTACTGTTTTTTCCTGTACAGAAATCGCCAGGACGTGTGAAGTAGGCCTTATATAGTATTTAAAAACCTCTCTACTAGTGTGACATACAGTTATTTGAGTCTTGTATGCAGTCATTTCACAGTGATTTTAGTCATTTTAATCTTGTACAGATCTTTCTCTGATTACTATTGGCTATAAAGCTACAATAGTAAAATCAGGGTTTATTATAATCTTCATTACCTTTTCTGTTGATTTCACATAAACTATTATTTATTGTGTTTAGCTGATTGACATCTCTCCCTCCCCCCGCCACGTGAATATTTACCTCAGCATAGTTTTTAATGAGGAGAGGGCAGTAAGTGGCCATCAGACACCTCTGGCCGCTATTTATCATCTGGGAGAATAAAATGATTGGCGGTTGAATTCTACCTGCCCAATTCTCCTCTTCCTGCATGTCATCTGTTGGTGGAGAACCTGAAAGCCCAAATACACATTTACATACTAGACTGTTCCTGCCAAAATTTGTGGGTTTTGACAATTTCAAGCTAGTGTGTATAGCAGATTTTATAGGCTTCTTACCCAGCGATGATAGAAGACTGAAACCTTTTGACAGACTACTTTTAAAGTACTGTATATACTCGAGTATAAGCCAACCCGAATATAAGCCGAGGCACTTAATTTTACCACAAAAAAACTGGGAAAACTTATTGACTCGAGTATAAGCCTAGGGGGGGAATGCAGCAGCTACTGGTAAATTTCCCCATCTTGGTATGCATTGCCCCCTAATCCCCAATCCTGGAATGCCCTGGGCCCCTCATCCCCAATCCTGGAATGCCCTGGGCCCTTCATCCCCAATCCTGGTATGCATGGGCCCCTCATACCCAATCCTGGTATGCATGGCCCCCTCATCCTCAACCCTGGTATGCATGGCCCCATCATCCCCAATCCTGGTATACATGGCCCCCTCATCACCAATCCTGGTATGCATGGCACCCCTCATCCCCAATCCTGGTATGCATAGCACCCCTCATCCCCAATCCTGGTATGCATGGCACCCCTTGTCCCCAATCCTGGTATGCATGGTCCCCTCATCCCCAATCCTGGTATGCATGGCCCCCTCATCCCCAATCCTGGTATGCATGGGCCCCTCATCCCCAATTCTGGTATACATGGCCCCCATCACTGCACACATGAAAAAAATAAACTGTTAGAATCTATGTTGTTTTACTATCGGCCATCTTGTTGTGGTTTGCTGGCTTCTAGTCTTTTCCTCTGGTGCTGGGTGTCTTGGTCATGTGATCTCTGCACTCTTTATTACTCAGCACCTGTCTTCCATTCCCCGCTGGACATCAGTGTTGTTACGCTCGTGCTCTGGCTAAGTTGCCTTGTTAAGTTCTTTGTGCTTTGGACAATTGATATCCTGGGACTTCTTGTTCTACCTGTTTTGTTCCCTTTAATCTTTGTTTCTGCAACTAACTTTTCTGTTAGGAGGTCTCCTGTTTTAGCTCCCAGTCCTTAGATCTTTTAGGGACCCCTTTCCCCTTCCTACAAGTCTTCATTTGAGTTCAGTCCAGGAGTTTCGGTGGGGCTATTCACAAGGAATAGGGCACCCACCCCAGTGTAGGGTTAAGCTTAAGCTGAGTCTCAGTGCAGGGACAGCTTTTCGCTCCTATTCCTTAGTTCTAAGTTGCAGAACATAACAGTATGTCCAGCCCCGTTTAAAAAAATAAATACCGTATATTCCGGCGTATAAGACGACCTGGTGTATAAGACGACCCCCCTACTTTCCTGTTAAAATATAGAGTTTAGGATATATTCACCGTATAAGACTACCCCTTTTCCAACGCATACCAAACACCGGTAAAAATTAAAAAAAAACAGATTTGAATTTAACATGGTCCTTTTTTAATTTAAATTCTTATGACATGCAGGTATATAGCAGGAAAACTGTCACTCATAAACATATTAAAATAGGGGGGACCCCACGTCATTTTTTGGGGGGGTCCCCCATTCTAATAGCTAGTAAAGGCTAGGTATTCAGCTGGGGGCTGATATTAGTAGCCTGGGAAGCTCCGTGGGTATTACCCCCTTCCCAGACTTCAAACATCTGCCCCAGCTGTCTGCTTAACCTCCGCTAGAGACTATAATGATGGTGGATCCCACGCCAATTTTCTTTTTAAAAAATCCTTTATTTTAACACTAAATGACAATTGAGGGGTTAATAAAGATGCAGTCCCTAAATTATTATTAATTTTGTAATTAATTTTTCCCAAAAATGTTGACGTGGGCTTCGCCATATTTTTGTGTCCAGCCAGGTACAGCAGGCAGGAACGGGCTGCCCCCAACCACCAGCTGCCTATTTGTACCTGGCCGGACACAACAATATAGGGAAGCCCTTTTTTTTTTAATTATTTCATGAAATAATTAAAAAAAAAAGACGTGGGGCTTCGCCCTATTTTTGTGTCCAGCCAGGTACAACTAGGCAGCTGGGGGCTGGAATCTGCAGTGCAGGGAGGCCCAAGCTTTCTGGGCCCCCCCCGCTGCAAATTGCAGTCCGCAGCCACCCCGGAAAATGGCGCGTTCATAGAAGCGCCATCTTCTGGCGCTGTACCCAACTCATCCAGGGCCCTGGTGCGGTGGCTCACTGGGTAATAAAGGGGTTAGGGCCAGCTTGGCATTATCAGCTGGCCCTAAGCCCGAAATTCATGGGGTCACGCCAATATTAGACATGACCACCATGAATTTCTAGTAAAGTAATTAAAAAAAACACAACACCCAGAATAAAGTCCTTTAATTGAAATAAAGACACAATTTTTTAATGTTCTAAATTAAACCATACTTACCATCACGCCCATTCCAGCTGAAGCCAACGATCTCCTGCAATAAAAGTAAAATAATAAAGCAACCTCATCCTTACCTCTCCATGGTTCCCAGGACCGGTCCAGCTCTGCTACATTCACATGACAGGCTGGACCGCAGCAGAACGCTGCCGTTCAGCTTGCCATGCGGCAGACACTGAGAAGCGCAGGCATGCTTGTGCTCCTCAGTGTCTGACTGTGACGGCATCCAGATGAGCCGAGATCATGTCCAATGAACTCGGCTCACCTCATGCACGTCACTGACAGCGTGGGAAAATTCTCCTGCTCCCCGCATGCGCAGTAGAAGTTTCCCACGCTGTCAGTGACGGACGTCCAGGAGGTGAGCTGAGTTCATTGTCGGCTCATCTGGATGCCGTCACAGCGAGACACTGAGGAGCGCAAGCATGCCTGCGCTTCTCAGTGTCTGCGGGATGACAGGCTGGATGGCAGCGTTCTGCTGCGGTCCAGCCTGTCATCTCGATGTAGCAGAGCTGAAGCTGTCCTGGGAACCATGGAGAGGTAAGGATGAGGTTGGTTTATTATTTTTCTTTTATTGCAGGAGATCGTTGGCTTCAGCTGGAATGGGCGTGACGGTAAGTATGGTTTAATTTAGAACAATAAAGAATTGTGTCTTTATTTCAATTAAAGGACTTTATTCTGGGTGTTTGTGTTTTTTTTAACTTTGACTATGGGGTTAGTAATGGGGGTGTCTTATAGACGCCTCTCCATTACTAACCTGGGCTTGATGTCAGCTGGCATTATAAGCTGACATCAACCCCAACCCTATTACCCCCTGCCACCGCACCAGGGCAGCGTGGAAGAGCGAGGCTAAGTGCCAGAATTGGCGCATCCTATGGATGCGCCATTTCTGGGGCGGCTGACGGCTGGTGTTTCTAGCCTGGGAGGGGGCCAATATTCATGGCTCCCTTCCTGGGCTATTAATATCAGCCCCCAGCTGTCTGCCTAGCCTTTGCTAGCTATTAAATTAGGGGGGACCCCACGTCATTTTTTTTGGGGGGTCCCCCATTTTAATAGCTAGTAAAGACTAGGTATTCAGCTGGGGGCTGATATTAGTAGCCTGGGAAGCTCCGTGGGTATTACCCCCTTCCCAGGCTTCAAACATTTGCCCCAGCTGTCTGCTTAACCTCCGCTAGAGCCTAAAATTAAGGGGAACCCCACGCCAATTTTTTTAATAATAAATCCTTTATTTTAATACTAAATGACAAGTACAGTAACCAACACTATCACTGTACTTCATATATATGTGACTGACATGTTTCTATCTATCTAATCTATGTGTGAAGCTCTATTCTGTCTGTTATAAATTGTCGGGTACCGCTGCTGAATTGCCGGCCGGCTTTTTTAAAGAGACGGTGCATGAAAACACTATTATTTGTTTTAATAAAGCCTTTACACTAAATGACAAGTACAGTAAGCAATACTGTCACTGTACTTCATATATATGTGACTGACATGTTTCTATCTATCTAATCTATGTGTGAAGCTCTATTCTTTCTATTCTAAATTGTCGGGTGCCGGCTTATGCCGCTGCTGAATTGCCGGCTTTTCATATATTGTCACAGAAGCGATGCGAACTTCCCAGCTCCGGACACAGCGCAGCGCTTCTGTGACAAGTGAAAGCTGTCGGCACAGAAGCCCTGCGCTGTGTCCGGAGCTGGGAATACGCAGCGATGTGTCAGTTTCAACACAGAAGCGCTGACTGTCTGGACCTACCGCCGCCGTATTTTAACTCCCTCCACCTTATATTAACTCCGACATGGCAGGGATACGGCCACGGCAGCTTATTAACACCCCCAGAGTATCCCCGCATGTCAATTTCTGAAAGTTTAAAAGCATTACCGGCGTATAAGACGACCCCAGACTAGACAGAAGATTTTTCAGTCTTCAAAAGTCGTCTTATACGCCGGAATATACGGTAAATAAATAAATAAATACCCTGCAGTAAGTAAGTTACCCTGTGGTAAGGCTGATCATTTTTTAAAGCAATGTGAGGTTCGCTTAAGGAAAGAAAAAAAAATGGTCAGTAGAAATAACACTCCTGTTCGCATTGCGTTTTTACGTTCTGCTGGGGTGTTTTTTCCTGGTAATACCACCTGTCAGGGTCGTTCAATTGAGTTTCAGGTTATGGTGGATTGTGGTTCTGCACTTAATTTGATTGATCAACAATTTCTTGAAAAGTATAGGTTTGATTCTGAACCTTTGTCGTCTCCTTTTCCTTTGGTGGCGATTGATAATACTCCCCTGGAGCATGGGAGCATTCTTCGAAAGGTCACTGGGTTTCCGCTTACTATGAATATGGAACATCAGGAGCAGATTGACTTATTTGTACTTGCTAAGTTGCCTTCCCCGGTCGTCCTGGGGTTTCCCTGGTTAAAAGTGCATAATCCTTTGCTGGACTGGTCGTCTGGTTCCATAAGATCCTGGGGTCAGGGGTGTTATGGTAAGTGTTGTAATGTTCACATTGCGGCTGTTGTGAAAGGGGAGTTACCTGAACCCATTCAGGATTTTTGGAGGGTTTTTTCGGAGGTGGAGTCGAAAGCTTTACCAGCTCATAGAGATTACGATTGCTCTATTGACTTTGTCCCTGATGCTAATCTCCCTAAGAGTCGGTTGTTTAACCTGACAATTCCCGAGAGGGAGGCTTTGAAGGAGTACCTTCAGACTAGTTTAGCTGCAGGTCACATAAGACCCTCTAAGTCTCCTGTGGCGGTTGGGTTCTTTTTTGTCTGGATTTTCGGGAGATTAATAAGATCACTGTGCACAATCCTTACCCGTTATCACTTATTCCGGATTTGTTTAACCAATTGACCTGAGCTAAATGGTTTTCTAAGATTGACCTTCGTGGGGCATATAATTTGCTGCGGGTGAAGGACGGAGATGAATGGAAGACAGCTTTTAACACCCCGGAAGGTCATTTTGAGTGTTTGGTGATGCCTTTTGGGCTTACTAACGCCCCTGCATTTTTTCAAAATTTCATCAATGACATTCTGAGACCCTTGATCGGTACGACTGGAGTGTTATTGTTTATCTGGATGATATTTTGATTTATTCATCGGATCTTGAGTCTCATTGGCAGAGAGTCTGCGAAGTTCTTCAGATACTGAGAGATAACACACTCTTTGCTAAATTGGAGAAGTGTCAGTTTGCTGTCCAGAAAATTCGTTTTTTGGGTTACTTTGTCTCTTGTGATGGTTTTGAGATGGACCCGGTGAAATTACAGGCTTTGCTGGAGTGGCCGAGGCCTCAGGGTTTGAAGTCCGTACAGAGGTTTTTGGGGTCTGCCAATTATTACAGGAAATTCATAAAGAATTTCTCTGTCATCGCTAAACCCATTACTGATCTCACCAAGAAGGGTGCAAATACAGTCCAATGGTCCACTGAGGCTACTGAAGCTTTTGAGTATCTCAAGGAGAGGTTCAGCTCTGCTCATGTTCTTATCCAGATGGATGAGACCAAGCCATTTTTGGTTGAGGTGGATGCCTCATCTATAGGCGTAGGGGCAGTTCTGTCCCGGGAGGGTGAGGATGGGGTGCATCCCTGTGCTTTCTTTTCAAAAAAATTTTCTGAGACAGAGCTCAACTATGATGTTGGGAATCGTGAGTTGTTGGCTATTAAACTGGAGTTCGAGCATTGGCGACATTTTTTGGAGGGGGCTCGACATCCTATACAGGTTTTCACTGATCATAAGAATTTGATTTATCTGGACACAGCTAAACGTTTGAATTCCCGTCAGGCTAGGTGGGCACTGTTTTTTGCCCGGTTCAATTTTTCCGTAACCTTTGTCCCGGGGACAAAGAATGTTAAGGCTGACGCTTTGTCTCGTAGTTTCTCTCCAGCGGTGAATGCTGAGAGGGAGGAGTGCATATTGCAGAGAGGGGTGGTGGTGGCCGCATTGGATTCTGAGTTGGAGAATAGCATCCTAGGAGCTCAGAGTGCGGTACCAACTAACACTCCGTGTGGTAAATTGTTTGTGCCTAGAGCCTTGAGGAGAGTGTTGTTTGTTGAATGTCATGAGTCTCGGTTGGCGGGTCACCCAGGGATTTCGGAAACTAGGAAGTCTATCGGTCGGAGTTTCTGGTGGCCAGGGTGGCAAAGGGAAGTCATCAAGTGGGTGCGTCAGTGTTCTGTGTGTGCTAGGTCGAAGGCCTCTCACACTCCAGCTGCGGGGTTGCTATGCCCCTTGGAAGTTCCTAGTTCGCCATGGATGCACCTTGCCATGGATTTTATCACCGATCTGCCTTTATCGGAGGGTTTTTCTGTCATCTGGGTTGTTGTGGACCGGTTTAGTAAAATGTGTCATCTGGTTCCATTCAACAATTTACCTTGCGCCAAGACTCTTGCTAAGGCTTTTGTGAAGGAGATTGTCAGGCTCCATGGTGTTCCCACGGACATTGTTTCTGATAGAGGACCACAGTTTGTGGCTCGCTTTTGGCGTGCTTTTTGTGACAGATTAAAAATTCATTTGTCATTCTCGTTGGGGTATCATCCAGAGTCCAATGGACAGACTGAAAGGAAGAACCAGGATGTCGAGCAGTTTTTGAGATGTTTTGTGGCAGACAATCAGGAAATGTGGTCAGAATTTCTACCACTTGCGGAGTTTGCCCTTAATAATCATTCTTCTTCCTCGGCTGGTTGTTCTCCTTTTTTTTGTTGTACTGGCAGGTATCCCTTTTTTGTCCATTTTCCAAAGTTGGGGCTGCTGTACCGGAGGAGGACAATTTTTCTGGTGATTTGGAGAGGGTTTGGACCAGTGTATGCCTGAACCTTAAAGAGGCTAACAGGAGATCAAAAAGGTATTTTGACAAAAAAAAAAGGAGTCCTTGTTTGCTGTTGGGAATATGGTTTGGTTGTCCTCTAGAAATCTTCATTTGAAAATTCCTTCTAAAAAACTGGAGCCTAAATTTGTGGGTCGTTTCAAGGTGGTTCAGATTGTCAACTCGGCAGCGGTGAGGTTGGGCATTCCCTCATCCTGGAGGATTAATTCTGTGTTTCATAATGTTGTTACTTAAAAAGGCGGACACGCCTGATAAGCAGGCGAAGCCTACTGTTCCTCCTGTTGATGAGGACGGTGAATTTGAGATTTCTCGCATTTTGGATTCCAGGTGGCATAGAGGAAGATTACAGTATCTTGTGTCCTGGAGAGGTTTCGGCCCCGAGGATAATTCCTGGGTGAAGGCCGGGGATGTCTCGGCCTCAAGGCTAATTAAGGATTTTCACAGGAGATTTCCTGGTAAGGCTCGGCCTAGAGGATCCGGAGGATCCTCGTTAAAGGGGAGGTACTGTTAGAATCTATGTTGTTGTACTATCGGCCATCTTGTTGTGGTTTGCTGGCTTCTAGTCTTTTCCTCTGGTGCTGGGTGTCTTGGTCACGTGATCTCTGCACTCTTTATTGCTCAGCACCTGTCTTCCATTCCCCGCTGGACATCAGTGTTGTTACGCTCGAATTCTGGCTAAGTTGCCTTGTTAAGTTCTTTGTGCTTTGGACAATTGATACCCTGGGACTTCTTGTTCTACCAGTTTTGTTCCCTTTAATCATTGTTTCTGCAACTAACTTTTCTGTTAGGAGGTCTCCTGTTTTAGCTCCCAGTCCTTAGATCTTTTAGGGACCCCTTTCCCCTTCCTACAGGTCTTCATTTGAGTTCAGTGCAGGAGTTTCGGTGGGGCTATTCACAAGGAATAGGGCACCCACCCCAGCATAGGGTTAAGCTGAGTCTCAGGGCAGGGACAGCTTTTCCCTCCTATTCCTTACTTCTACGTTGCAGAATATAACATAAACACTCCTACTCACCTTCCTCCCCTCTGCTCGAGCGCTGTGTCCTGTTCTCAGCTGATCTCAGCATCTGAGCAGCACATGATGTCACTGCCATGTGCCCTCAGACGCTGAGGTGAGCTGCTGGGATATTCACTCCTCTCCACGCCGGGACCATGGAAGTGGAGAGGAGTGAATATTCATGTTCTTTAATAGCGGGCACACAGTGTCAGCAGTGCCCCAGCTCCCGCTGCGGCTCAGCTATCCTCCATGCCCGCTACTATAGAGAATGAATATTCACTCTTCTCCACGCCCATGGGTGTGGAGAGGGGTGAATATTCATACTCTCTAATAGCGGGCACGGAGGATGTCGAGCCCCCTCCAAAAAATGTCGCCAATGCTCGAACTCCAGTTTAATAGCCAACAACTCACGATTCCCAACATCATAGTTGAGCTCTGTCTCAGAAAATTTTTTTGAAAAGAAAGCACAGGGATGCACCCCATCCTCACCCTCCCGGGACAGAACTGCCCCTACGCCTATAGATGAGGCATCCACCTCAACCAAAAATGGCTTGGTCTCATCCGTCTGGATAAGAACATGAGCAGAGCTGAACCTCTCCTTGAGATACTCAAAAGCTTCAGTAGCCTCAGTGGACCATTGGACTGTATTTGCACCCTTCTTGGTGAGATCAGTAATGGGTTTAGCGATGACAGAGAAATTCTTTATGAATTTCCTGTAATAATTGGCAGACCCCAAAAACCTCTGTACGGACTTCAAACCCTGAGGCCTCGGCCACTCCAGCAAAGCCTGTAATTTCACCGGGTCCATCTCAAAACCATCACAAGAGACAAAGTAACCCAAAAAACGAATTTTCTGGACAGCAAACTGACACTTCTCCAATTTAGCAAAGAGTGTGTTATCTCTCAGTATCTGAAGAACTTCGCAGACTCTCTGCCAATGAGACTCAATTTCTCCTTAGTACACTGATACCTCATATGTGGTCATAAACCACTGTTTGGGCACACGGCAGGGCTCAGAAGGGAAGGAGCGCCATTTTACTTTTTGAATGGAAAATTAGCTCCAAAAGTCAAATTGTACTCAGGAGAAATTGACCAATACATTTTAGGATGCATTTTATCCTGTTACCCATGTGAAAATTAAAAAATTTAGGCTAAAAGAAAATTTTTGTGAAAAAAAAAGTACTTTTTTTTTTCACAGATCATTTTGTGAAGCACCTGGGGGTTCCAAGTGCTCACTATGCATCTAGATAGGTGCCTTGGGGGGTCTAGTTTCCAAAATGGGGTCACTTGTGGGGGAGCTCCACTGTTTAGGCACATTAGGGGCTCTCCAAACGCAACATGGTGTCCGCTAACAATTTGAGCCGACTTTCCATTCAATTTGTTAGCGGATACCATGTCGCGTTTGGTGTCTTCTAACAATTTGAGCCGACAATTTGAAAGCGGACACCATGTTGCTTTTGGAGAGCCGCTGTGTGCCCAAACATTGGAACTCCCACACAAGTGACCCCATTTTGGAAACTAGACCCCCCAAGGCACCTATCTAGATGCATAGTGAGCACTTGGAACCCCCAGGTCCTTCACAAATTAATCCGTAAAAATAAAAAAGTGTTTTTTTTTCCACTTTTTCATTTTTATGAATCAATTTGTGAAGCACCTGGGGGTTCCAAGTGCTCACTATGCATCTAGATAGGTGCCTTGGGGGGTCTAGTTTCCAAAATGGGGTCACTTGTGGGGGAGTTCCAATGTTTGGGCACACAGCGGCTCTCCAAAAGCAACATGGTGTCCATTGTGTAGTGTATGTCAGGTTGGTGTGCGGTGTGGTATATTGTAGTGTATACAACACACACACACACTACAACACACACACACCAACCTGACATAGCCTCCTAAGCTTAGTACGCCCTAGACTGGGATGAGTGGGACGGGCGGGACATTTTGTGTGCTGTGTGCGTGTGTAAAAAAAAAAAAAAAAATCGAAACTTTATTATAGTGTGTGTGTACGTGTGTGTGTGTGCTTGGTGTAACCTTCTGCAGTCACGTGTGGGGGCTGTCAGGCGTAGGGGGCTGTCAGGCGTAGGGGGGGGCTGAAGAGATGGAGGAGCCAGCAGCTGCAGCAAGGGGGGTGATCACTGGGGCAGGAGCCGGCAGCAGCAAGGGGGGTGATCACTGGGGCAGGAGCCGGCAGCAGCAAGGGGGGTGATCACTGGGGCAGGAGCCGGCAGCAGCAAGGGGGGTAGGAGGCCGGCAGCATCAGGGAGGTGATTACTGGGGCAGAAAGGGGAGCAGGAGCCAGCAGCAGGGGGGTGATCACTGGGTTTGCGGGGGAGGATGATCACTGGGATGGGGGGGTGCACACTGGGGATGGGGAGTGAACACTGGGGACAGGTGGGGGTGAACACTGGGGACAGGTGGGGGTGAACACTGGGGACAGGGAGGGTGAACACTGGGGACGGGGGGGTGAACACTGGGGACAGGGGGGGGTGAACACTGGGGACAGGGGGGGTGAACACTGGGGGGAGAGGTGATTATTGGGAGGTGGGGGGTGATATCACTGGGACTGGGGGATGGTGGGTTTGATCACAGGAGCAGGGCATTTACACTTAGCCTGCTGCTGCTGTGATCACAGTCCACCGGCTGTCAGAAGGAGAGCAGCAGCCGGTGGATGAAGACGTGGGAGAGGGAGCAGAGGGAGCGGAGGTCGGGGTGCAGGTATGAAAGTGCAGGGGGGGTCGGGGGTGGAGGGGGGGTCAGGGTGGAGTGGGGGCAATACTACCTGATGCAGATCAGCGGCGGCAGCAGGCGATCAGCGGCGGCGGCAGCAGAGGGTCCACGGGGGGGCAGCAGCAGAGGGTGCACGAGGGGCAGCAGCAGAGGGTTCACAATGGCCGGCACACGATCCATGGACGGGTAGGAGCTGGGCAGTTGCGGCCATCATGAAAAACTCCCTCCACATCTGATTGGGGCTAGTATCCATGTGATGCTAGCCCCCCAATCAGATCTGGGGGGAGGGTGGGACAGAGGTGACACTCCCCCCAGCCAATGGCTGATGCTGTAAGCATCAGGCCATGCCCAGATTTAAATATTACACCAATTTTCATTGGTGAAATATTTAATTCATACCGATTGGCAGTTTCACTAAAAGTGAAAATGAAACAGCCAATCGGAGGGGTCCCAGGCACGGGGGGGTTAATCCACCCCCCGGGGGGTCGACTTCAGGATGTCCAGTTGCAGTAGCAACTGTGAAACCTGAGCGACCCCGCTCGCAGGCGCTGCAGGGGCTCTTTCCCTCCATGTCACAGACGCTGTGACATGGGTCGGGAACGAACTGTTTTCCATGTCACAAACGGTGTGACACGGGTCGGGAAGGGGTTAACCTAATGTTTGCCATTAGGAACCAGTTCTCAATACCCTGAGGATCCTGCTATAGACCACATAGTGCTTCTCCAAAAACACTTTAGGAACCATTAGTCTGGTAACATAAAAGAAAGTACACACACAATAAAAAGAGCATAATTGAAGGGTTTTTTCTTTTAGATTTTATTAACCAACATCATTTCTACACCTTTTACCCAGAAGAAAATGGATAGTAAAGGAAAAAAGACAAGATTACAGTATATCACTATTTCACATTTAAATAAAAAGTCTATGGCACGTGATAGAACTCCACAGCATAATTAGAACAGCGAAAAAAGAGAGATGTGTAAAAACTGCCAAAACTACACGAACATCAGAGAGAGAGGGGGACAGCTGCCCGGCTGGTACCAATCTGTCACTGGGTCTAAGGCAAATTGTAAAGAAATGAACCAACGTGACCAAGTCGATGTTACACTATGGAGCAGACAGTGAGGCTACACCAAATTAAAACCTTCGAATGTTGTTCACGGAAAAAAGTTGTGCTTTGCTCATGCCCCGTAAAATAAAAAGGAGGGGACATTCTCATTATGTAACATGTATTTAGTAAATTAATTCTCATTAGAAGATGGAAATAACAACTCATTTTCATATATTTCATTGTTTTCTTAGATTCCAAGTAGCTATAAACATACATTTAACATTAGTGCAGAACCTTATCACTGGGACCCAAGGCGATGATGGTTCCTTTTCATGTGGCATAGTAAGGGCACTTTACAACTTCTTATGAGCTAAACCTGTGATGTTTTGCATGAAAATACCTGATCGGTTAATATATTGAGGCACATTAGAGTTTGACCACCTTTATGTGTCTCAGACAGGTGACCCCACCACTGATTGTCTGTCTCTGATATTATTTACATTAAACTATAGAAGACACAATCTATCATGTCTTGGGTGAAATTAAGATACTGCATCTATGCAACGTAATATTGCAAGTCGTGGGCAGAAAGGCATACATGCAAAGCTTGCAGAATACGTAGGAGCACACGCCAATACTGAAATCATGTATGACACAGCTACGTATGTGCAAGAGGTCAAGAGGTAATAGTACACCTAGAAAACATTTGACCTCAAACTACTTACTCTTGAGATACATGGCTTTTACCTCTTCCTACGACTGCCACCTTCTCCAGTGACAGAATGACAGGTGCCAACTATTGGCATGTATTCTAAGAGGCTGCACGAGTAATACAATAAATAGCAGAAATCACATCTAAATATAAAAAATCAGTATCTGCCTGCTGGGTTCATTGTTCATCATTATACCACCTCTTTATTAACAGCATGTGTGTTGGGCATCCATTGGTTTTAATAAGAAAAACATTAGGAGTAACCCAAGGACAGCAGACATCAAGCCCATGTAATAAAAATGAAAAGATCAGGTTTTAGGGTACAATGATTCTGCTTAGCCGCATTATAGCTAGAATCCATGTGGTATATTTACAGCACAGTTTCTATAACACTGGTTTGATCAGTATTGTCGCTTTTGTTATCCAGTAATACATCAAATAAATCTGCCCAGTTCCTGAGATATAACAAAAAAGGCCTGCAATATCAGTATAGCCTCGGTACAAACACAAATTCTGAAAAAGGTAAAGTATTTATCTTCACAGTTTTAATTCCCAAATTCCTCTTCATTCTCTATAGCCAAGAAATCTCAATATTGCGGTCTACAGGACAGTGAAATGACTGTGATCAGTAGAAATCTCTTTATACACTATGTACAGTATACTTGCGCAGTGCTATCGATATGGCAGTAGACCTCGCACTTGGTTGTATTTTTATCCTACGCAGACAATGATGAAAAGAATTCTGGCCCTTTTAGGCTACGACTTCATGTAGTTTACGCTGTATTGTCCTTGTAATTTTTCCAGTATTCTTTCTTTTATAAAATGGAGTTTTGGGTTTTAGAAACCCCCCTTCTCATTTTCAATTGTCATTATCAAATCTTAAAGTTGAACGATATTAATGTAAAATTGTGAACTGCATCTATCAGTTCCATCTACATATATTTAAAGACTATCTACACCTTCACATATTATTTTTTTTTGTTCATTTGCGTCCTAGATGCAAAGATAAACAACTTTGTAAATGATCCATAGAATACAATGGGAGAAATGATTAAGCTAATTTTCTTATAAAGTTGCCAAAAAAAATCAGCGGAATGCAAATTAGACAAAAATGTACCTGCTCTTTATCAAGGAGCCTATACATTATCCCAAACTGAATATTGTTATTTATCAGTCGTGTAGTAAGATGTCCCTGTGTATAATGCAGCTCACATAATGGAGGTAGATACAGCAGCTTCTTGAGAGTTAATATGAAGAGGAGGACATGACTGCTTATAAAGGTTTAATCTGCAAAAGAAGGAATCAACTGCCTGAAAAGTCTCTAACTACAATCTGAGTCTCCAACTACTTACATAATGGGGGAAAGGATTGCAGTTGTTTTCATCCTTCTTCTTCTCCTCCTATTCTATAACCCTCTGTAACACACAGGAATCCATCTTACAGTACATCTCTTCTTACTTAAAGGGGTTGTGCCACGAACAAAAGTATATTTTAATAGATCTTTGAATAATAATAAGTTCCACAATTGTGTGTTTTTTAAAAAAAATGTTTCTGTGCTGAGATAATCTTATAAATGTGCCCCTGCTGTGTACTGTGTAATGGCTGTGTCTGACCGTGCAGGGACATGGTCTGATCATACCACATCTCCTGGACAGGGGAGGAGGCAGAAGAGTATACAGACATTACAGTATGGGATCACAGCTGATTCTTTTTGTGAGTAAAGCATTTCACTACCTGTTTTTAAACCTGTTTTTACCACAAAGAAAGAATCAGCTTTGATCCCATGCTGTCCTGTCTATATACTCTTTTGCTTCCTCTCCTGGCCAGTAGCTGTGGTATATCCGACCTGTTCCTGCACAGTCAGACACAGCCATTACACAGTACACAGCAGGGGCACATTTATAAGATTATCTCAGCACAGGAACATTTTTTTAAACACATCCAATTGAGAAGTTCATTTTTATTCCAAGATCTGTTGATTAAAATATACTTTTGTTTTTGGTACAGCCCCTTTAACTATTTCTAATATGAACATAATAGCACCTCCCCTGTGTATGACGATAACCGCATTTCCTGTGTTCACATGCTATGCACTTCCACAGAATGGTATCTCCAAGCTAGGAAGCAGACAGTCTCATACAGCAGTCGTATACTGAGACAGAAGAAAGCCCCGACTTAGCAGTCTTCAACCTCTCTTTTTTAGAGGGCTAGAACTTCTGTCACAAAATTTGACAAGATATTTTATATATTTTAGAGACTTTTACATCGTAAGGCTTTCCATGAGGTGGTAAGGTCTCTTTCATAAAAAGCTTCATTAGGAAGGGTAAATAGTTAATTAGATTACCAGGAGAAGCATAACTTAAAACTCATAGACCCTATGCAAAATCTGTAGCAGTTTTAATACTGGGTCGCTGGAACTAATGATGCTCTAGGATCCATTCTTCTGATGATGGAGTTAAATGAATGGATTTAGGAACTGTGGGATGAGCAAATGTTTGTGATATAGTGCCAGTCAAAAATTTGGATAAACCGGCTCTTATAATGATTTTCCTTGCTCTTAATCCAATGTGTACATTGTTGATTCAGACTGAAGACAGAAAAAACACAAAAGAATACATATGGAAGCAATCAGTAAAGAAACACATTTGAAACAAACCAGAATATGTGTTAAAGCTTAAATTCCCTTATACTCTGATGATAGCTTTACACTCCCTTGGCATTCTCTTAATAGCTTTCAATGAACTGGTATGCCTCATCAAGAGTTTATTTGTGAAATCACTGGCCTTCATAAAGTGTTTGAGAGCATCAGGTACATTTTGCAGAAGTAGTGTAGCAGAGGTAGCCAGAATATGTAAAGAGAAATGCTAGTCCATTAGTACTGTAAGACAAAGATCAGTCAGTCGGGAAAAGTTATCCTGAAGTGCAGTCATGAATCACTTTGATGAAACTAGCTTGGAGATGAAGACCAAAATTCACCTCTGCTGCAGAGTATAAGTTTATAAGAGTTACCACCCTCAAATTGACAGCACCACAGATAACAGCCCTCATATATGATGCGTAGACATCAAGTAGCAGACATATAGTGCATTGTGAAAGTATTTGGCCCCCTTGAACTTTTCTACCTTTTGCCACATTTCTGGCTTCAAACATAAAGATATAAAATTTGAATTTTTTGGGGAAGAATCAACAACAAGAGGGACACAATCATGAAGTGGAACGAAATTTATTGGATATTTTAAACTTTTTTAACAAATTCAAAACTGAAAAGTGGGGCGTGCAATATTATTCGGCCCCCTTGAGTAAATACTATGTAGCGCCATCTTTTGCTGTGATTACAGCTGCAAGTCGCTTTGGGTATGTCTCTATCAGTTTCGCACATCGAGAGGCAGAAATTCTTGCCCATTCTTCCTTGCAAAACAGCTCGAGCTCATTGAGGTTGGATGGAGGGTGTTTGTGAACAGCAGTTTTCAGCTCTTTCCACAGATTCTCGATTGGATTCAGGTCTGGACTTTGACTTGGCCATTCTAACATCTGGATACGTTTATTTTTTAACCATTCCATTGTAGATTTTGCTTTATGTTTGGGATCATTGTCTTGTTGGAAGATAAATCTCCGTCCCAGTCTCAGGTCTTTTGCAGACTCCAACAGGTTTTCTTCCAGAATGGTCTTCTATTTGGCTCCGTTCATCTTCCCATCAATTTTAACCATCTTCGCTGTCCCTGCTGAAGAAAAGCAGGCCCAAACCATGATGCTGCCACCATCATGTTTGACAGTGGGGATGGTGTTTTGAGAGTGATGAGCTGTGTTGCTTTTACGCCAAACATATCGTTTTGCATTGTGGCCAAAAAGTTTGATTTTGGTTTCATCTGACCAGAGCACCTTATTCCACATGTTTGGTGTGTCTCCCAGGTGGCTTGTGGCAAACTCAAACGAGACTTTTTATGGATATCTTTGAGAAATGGCTTTCTTCTTGCCACTTTTCCATAAAGGCCAGATTTGTGCAGTGTACGACTGATTGTTGTCCTATGGACAGACTCTCCCACCTCAGCTGTAGATCTCTGAAGTTCATCCAGAGTGATCATGGGCCTTTTGGCTACATCTCTGATCAGTCTTCTCCTTGTTTGAGATGAAATTTTAGAGGGACGGCCGGGTCTTGGTAGATTTGCAGTGGTCTGATACTCGTTCCATTTCAATATGATCGCTTGCACAGTGCTCCTTGAGATGTTTAAAACTTGGGAAATCTTTTTGTATCCAAATGCGGCTTTAAAATTCACCACAACAGTATCTCGGACCTGCCTGGTGTGTTCCTTGGTCTTCATGATGCTCTCTGTACCTGAAACAGAACCCTGAGACTATCACAGAGCAGGTGCATTTATACGGAGACTTGATTACACACAGGTGGATTCTATTTATCATTACCAGTCATTTAGGACAACATTGGATCATTCAGAGATCCTCACTGAACTTCTGGAGTGAGTTTGCTCCACTGAAAGTAAAGGGGCCGAATAATATTACATGCCCCACTTTTTAGTTTTTAATTTGTTAAAAAAGTTTAAAATATCCAATAAATTTCCTTCCACTTCACGATTGTGTCCCACTTGTTGTTGATTCTTCCCCAAAAAATTAGAATTTTATATCTTTATGTTTGAAGCCAGAAATGTGGCAAAAGGTAGAAAAGTTCAAGGGGGCCAAATACTTTCACAATGCACTGTATGTTAACATTAACTAACAAGAGTAGACGGCAAGAAGTAGATCTTTATGATTAAATTGCTGCAAAGAAGACACTACTGAGGACCACAAACAACACAAAGGCTGAACATTAGATAAGTGCAAATCTGTACTGTGGTCTGATAAGTCAAAATTTGAGATTTTTTGGTATCAACTACCATGTCATTGTAAGATGCAGAAAAGGTGAGTTGATGGCTTTACATGTGTGGTGAAGCATGGAGGGTAAGGTGTGGTGGTGTGGGGGTGAGACACTGTTGATGATTTATTCCAAAACAAGACACCCATGATTGTCAAAGCACCCATCTAATTTGGTTTGCACTTATTGGGTCCATGATTTGTGTTGCAACAGGAAAATGATCCAAGCACACATCTCCAAACTATGTAAAGGCTATGAAACCAAAGAGGAGAGGGATGGAGCATTAGGTGAGATGACATGGCCTCCACAATCACCCAATCTCAACCCAATTGAGATTCTTTGGGATGAGTTGGACGCAGAGTGAAGGCAAAGCAGCCAACAAATGCTCGGCACTTCAGGGAACCCCTTCAAAGCAGTTTGAAAGACATTCCAAGTGAATACCTGATGAGGGAATGCCAAGGAGATGTAAATCTATCATCAAAGTATAAAAGTGGGCTACTTTTAGGAATTTATGGTTTAACACATATTTTATTTTACACATTTGTTTTACTCCTTGCAATCATATGTGTCCCTTCATGGTTTTATTGTCTTTATTATGAATCTACAATTCCTATAAGATCAAGGAAAACTATTGCATGAACACCATATTTCTGACCAGTACTATATATTTTCATACTGGACTTTGTAACACTGTTCACAACAAAATGGTATCAGTGTAGAATAGCAGTTGTACAGTAATGTAAAGTAACAATTATCAAGTGCATTATTAGAATTATATGAGCTGTGCAATATTATAACATATTGCCAAACTTTGTGAATTTTTGTTTTATTTATGGTAAGAAATGTGGGTGTACATTGTGAAATACATACGTAAACAAAATACTTAAAGGGATATTCTTAAGTTCTTAAATTTATTTAATTAATTAGACAGCATGAAATTAAGCAAGTTTGCATATTGACTTGCTTTTTTATCTGCTTTCATTCTTCTGCAATGACAGCTTTTATCTTTTATAGGGTACCGTTCGTTTCCTTGGAGTTTGGCCTCCAGACCTTGGTAAGAGAGTGCAATAGTTACATTCCAGGAGAGAGGTTAATTCATAACATCCCATCAGCTCTCTCCAGCCCATTGATTTCAATACAGCACTTAGCTGCTCTCCCCCTTCCTCTCATCTTCTGAAGAGATACAGTTATAAAATCAATCCTTTACAAGTTTCAGAGAATGTCTCTTAATCATAGCTCTCTGCTCTCACTGTATGGAGTGTACTTGTTTAAAAATCCTGTTATCTCCATATCTAATAGCAATGTACACTCCAACACAAACCACTGATGGCTGAATGTATTACAGCAGATCTTGTGGTGAGCTTTATAATCTACCAATTCAAAAGCTCTACTAACTACCAGAACTGTCACTCAAGGAGGAGAGCCCGCCCTGCCAGAAACTAGGAAGTAAGGGAACTAAGGAGACTGAATTGCTCTGAACTGTTCAAGAGACAACTTGAGAAAACCCCTTTAAATATGATTAGACTAATAGACTCTACATTGTTTGTCACCTCTGAGTTAAGTCTGAGTTAATAGATCAGCAGCCAGGACAGCTCTGATAATATAATAATATCTTCTGCTGCATTCTTATGAAATTATGTAATTTATTTCTAAGAGTTAAGGTTTCTCCTTGTGGTAAGCACTAGGTCAGAGTAAGGAGACTTTCTGTATAGGGCATGCCATGCTCCTCTGTGAATTTAAGTATGCAAATAGCCTCTACTGAGAAGAAGAGGACTGGTACTCTCCACAAGGAGAAACTTTATTCTTTAGATGCCTTGTCAGAGGCCTCTCACCCAGCCAATTCAGATGTCCTGCATAGCACTGATGCTTTGAAGACACCCTGAAACATGTGTCTGCAAATGGAGTTTCTCATTTGGCTTATTATCACAAGTTATGGAGCAAGCTCCTGTGTATGTACTGTGTGTGCATTTTATCCATATCTAAGGCAGTTATCAAATGGGAATTCATATGTCCTAGATCTGATAATAGAAAAAAGGGGTATATTTTGAAGTGACTTACAAACTTCCGCCCTTGGCATACCAACTTATTTGAACTCTGAGGTCAGTTGAACGAACATGTATTGAACTATTTCAGACATTCTGAAATATGAGTTAGAACTCCATTTCAATGTAAGTTTTACAAAATCTGTCTGACATATGCATAAATAAGGTGTCTTCTGACAAATCTATTTCATTTTACAGAGGAATTGAAGCTCTGATCCACATATAGTGATCCATTGTCATCCATAATAACAATAAACCTTTAATGAATATGTTGTAATTTTTGCAGTATTCCACACTATAGGACTGTAAAAAAATTCAAGGCATGTATTTATACACTAGTCAGAGCTATGCAAACTTTGGAGTATGTCTACTGCATAGAAGTCTATGCATTTTTTACAGTATCAAGTCCTGGATTTATTTTCTCATTTACAGTAGTATTGACAGCTGACCAAACATGGCAGGAATAGAGGCTAAATAACACACATTCCTTGCTTTAGTATCATTCAAAATGAATGTTTATAATGCTGGATGGGATTGTTCGAAATGTTCTTGCATTACTCAATGCAAAATTATGGCATACAATTGGCTTTAAAAGGAATATATCAGTAGGATCAACTCTCCTAAGCCGTCTATATGGGCATGTAGGTCATAGGAAGGTGAATAACATGATACCTTGTTATCTGCAATCTGATGTCTTATTCCTGAGAAATCCACATTTTTCTTATATGTAAATGAGCTTTAAAGATCTATGGGCTGGATATAGATCTTCCTAAGAATTTCTCTCCAGAACTCATTTTAAATGAAAAGGGTGTTACCAGTGTGAGACATGTAGATTAGAAGAGCAGGCTGAGAGTCATTACAAGTCTCACACTGGTAACTCCTCCTTTCATTTAAAATAAGCTCTGAAGGCACATTCTCGGGAATATCTATGTCCCTCTCACAGATCTTCACAGCTCATTTACATATTAAGAAAAACATGGATTTAGCTGAAATAAGACTTCGGATCACAGAAATCAAACGATCATTTTGTTCAATTTCCTATGATCTACATGCCCATAAAGATAGCTTAGGACGGTTGACCCTACTAACAGACTCCCTTTAAAACAAGGAATACATATTAAAATTCCTAAAATGCATGTAAATGACTAACCAAAACTCCCATGTGTGAACATAGCCATTTGTAGAGTCTTACTAATCAGTCAAATGAAGTAATCACATTATTAGAAGTACAAAAAACAATTTCCACTGTAAAAGGTCCTATTCAAATAGCATTTTACTAACCTACTTTTTATCTATAAATATTATAAAAAATAATAATAATAGCCTATGATTTCATGACTAAAGCCACAATGTCCCAGAAGCTTACATAAATTAGAGTCTAGTGTCAGATCGAAAGTGATGTTATCAGCCTGATGCAGCTAGGAGGAGCAATGGAATAGGAGAATCACTGCCATCATGTTACATAGCGTGTATCATGTGCAGTCATGGTCATGTGCAGTCTTTATGTGTTGTAGACTTTTAATTGTCATGAATTATCTAGATTCTAGTCAGGAGTAAGGAGACAACAGCAGGGAGTTTCAAAGTTAACAAATAAGCATAAAAATCTGTGCATATAAATAGTAGCAATTTGACATTACAATAGTAGAAAAGCAAAATGTTTTTAATGATGGTGTTTCAAATGTATCCTTTATAAACATATCTGTATGTAAACTATTTTTAAAGCATCTGCATGAAAGCAGACATATTTGTTCTGAATACAAGTTTCCTTCGCAATATACACAGCTATGGTTACTTGCAGAAGCTGATTGCCATGGCAACAAGAAAAAAAAGCAGAAATTATAAGCAAATATTTTAAATGGGGAATTTTAAAACCAGGGAGCATGCCTGAAGCAATTGCCCATATAACAATAATTACATTATATTTGCCATTTATGCAACATGCACAGCAAAATGTGCCATATGACACTCAGTCAGAAGATCCCTTACTATCATTGTAGGGTGGACTTAAAGGGGCTGTCCAGCGAAAACAAAGCTTAGGTGAGAATTTATTGATCAGTTGAGGTCCAACTACTGGAAACCATACAAGTCAGCAGAATGGGGAATTTTTTTTTTTCATCTCTGACAGGGCACTTTTATCCCCATTACAAAATGGAGTGGAAAGCCATATGCCTAACCGCTGATTCATTCATTCTCTATGAGGCTGCTGAAAAAAGCTGAGCACAGCGCTTGGCAGATCCAATAGATAATGAATGGAGCAGCTATCGAGCATAAACACTGCTACTGCCCTGTTCTGCTGATAAGTGCAGGTCTGATGAGTAGGACCTCCACCGATTAACAAGGTATTGCCTATCCTGTGTTAGGAGACAACTTGTTTTCACCAGATAAGCCTTTGTATGGCTTAATAAGTCAATAGATTTTAGAATACTGCATAGTATTCTGACTGCACCTGATCTATGTGTAATGTAAGTAGTCCAATCACTAGTTCTTTTCAAAAGATAAAACTGGTCTTGTGCTTATCAATTAATCAGAGCTCCTCTTTCAATGCTTAATGGGAATCTGTCAGCAGGATTTCCAACCCCAAACTATTTATGTGCGTATGTAGCTCTTTTAAAAACAAATACAGCAATACCTTTTCATGGCCAGTCCATTCCTCCATTGCTGACAAAATCAGTGTTTGAACTGATATGCTAATGAGACTGTAGATCAGAAGCCTCTGTCACTCCAGCTCTATTGCCTGCCCAGTGCAGCCTCCTGTTTGACTGATGGCTCCTTTGCCTGAAGTCACACAGCATTAGATTGATGCTGCCAGTCAATCAGGAGGAGGCAGAACCGATTTGGGAATAGAGCTGGAGTGACAAAGGCTTCATATCTACAGCCTCATTGGCATATCAGCTCAACTGCTGATTTTTCAGTAATGGAGGAACGGACTGGCCATGTAAAGATATTGCTGAACGTGTTTTTGAAAGAGCAACATACGCATATAAATGTTGGGGGGAGGATGCAATCCTGTTGCCAGATTCCCTTTAAAGAGAAGCTGTAATTAATTCTGCTATGCCTGTTTTAGTGGTATGGTAACAGCCAGTCGTCGTTTTATTCATGAACTTCTTGTAGGAATAGCAGATGAGTTATAAGGAAAGAAAATCCAGAATTTATTTTATGGAGAATACAAACAGTATTTACTAATACAGTCATGTCTGAATAGTTTACAGAACCATTATGAATTACTCTAGAAGAATAACTGTGATTGGTTGCTTTGGGCATCAATGCCAGTTTTTGTTTTCTAATGTTTTGATAAATGAAGCAGAAGGCTTATCAATGCCTGAGACTTTTTCTGCTCACAATAACAAAACATCTCTTTGTATATAAGCCACCCGGACAATATGTTAGATCTGCCTTTTACATTTTAGAACAATATTTCTGACCCAGTCCTATCACTGAAACCTTTTTCTAAAAGGAAACAAAAATCATCCAGAGTCAGCCAATACAACCAGGTATTGTAGCAATTACCACCATAACCATTACTGCACTCTGGCACCATGTGTAGCGCACTGTCACCTCTACAACTTCCTACTAAAGCACATTGCTAAATTCTCTGCTGGTAGGCATAGGATATGTGCTGAAGGTATTAGAGCAGAAAAATGCAATGTTACACGGCATAACACTTTACATTGCCCTTGTCATGTCTTATCATGAAAAAGAGGTTTTGACATTAGAACAGCACATTTACCTTTTCAATAAAATAAAATAAAGTTAAATCCAACCACTGAGCTCTTAAGACAAGAACTTTCACGCGAAGAATCCATATTTGATTCTGTCTATACTCATTTTCAACCATTAATTTTGTTTCAATATCAGAATGAATCATTACTTGTATGTTTCTTTCAAGGGTTTAAATGGCTTATCTCTTCTAGGTTCATTCTGCAGTTTGTCCAGCATGAGAACAGCAACGGGATCTTCTTCGAAAAAAGCTGCGGAAAGCACTAGGTTGTCTTTTTTTGCTTTCATTCTTTTCTACAGCACCTCGAATAGAACTACCTCTAGCTGTATTTTGAGGAGTCATCACCTTCTGTCTCCCATGCTCCTCAATCTGCTTTTCCAGGTGTTTCTGTATGGCCATCCCCAAAACTTCAACTTCCATTGATGCTCCATACACTTCCCACGTCATACCTTTCTCATCCCAGCTGACCTCTCTTACAGGTTCTGGGTGATCTGCTTTGGCTTCTTTTACTTTGACCTCAGGATAGGAAGCTTGTGGCGATTTTCCTTTGGGAGTCATTGGGTCAGTTGCAATAGATCTTGTTTCTACTGGAAAGGACACTTGCATCTCTGCATCCTTCATCTCAGGCTTTTCACGCATGTGTGAACATGTTGTGCAGGCTTCATTGACATCCTCTGTGTTGAACATAAAAGAACATGATCCTTGCAGTGGTACCATTGGACTAACAGCTATTGAAGCACACTGCACTGTAGAATCAACTTGAATCCCTATATCATGATATAGGGTTGTTTGTATTTGTAATGTGTTTGGAAGGGCACTTACGCTGCAAGAGTCCTGCTTTTGTGTCTGATCATGGTGCAAGGCGGTTTGCTCCCCTTGGAAGGGAAAAGAAGAAGCTCCCTGTGAAATAACAATGGGGCTCACAGCCACTGACACATATTCCACCTTCTTATCAGCTTTTGTCCCAACATCCTCATTAGGAGGTGTGAGCTCAATTGAACATGTCTTAGACAATGCATCTACAAAGTTCGAGTCCTTCTTTTTATTAGATTGGAAAGAAAAAGAAACTTCATCAGGAGGTATAATAGGACTAACTGCAACTGACCTATATTCTACTCTGGTACTAGGACCAGGCTCATCATCTGGAGGAGTGATCTCAAAGGAGTATGTTTTGGGAAGGTTATCTGTAGTTTGAATATTAATATCTTTATTTTGATCTGTACCATTATTTTCTGCCATAAATGTAAAAGATGACGACCCACCCGGAAGCACAATCGGACTGATGGCCACAGATACATACTGCACTCTTGTACCACTCTGAGTGCTGTCATTATCTGACACTTTCTCTACACCAATTCTATTCAGTAGATCTGTCTGGAAAGTAAATGAAGATGATCCATCTGGGGGTACAATTGGACTTACTGCAACTGAAACACACTCTGGTCTGGTATCGGCTTGAGTGCCTACATCATGATTAGGTGGTGTCAATTCAAAGGAATATGTTTTGGGGAGTAATTCATTATTCTTTGCTTCTTGTACTCCTGCTGTGTTGCTAGAACCAGTTCTTAATGCATGAAATGTAAATGAAGAAGATCCATCAGGTGGAATTATTGGACTCACTGCTACAGATTTATACTCTACTTTGCTTTCAGTTCCATCATGGAGTTTCTCTTGTCTTCTACTGTCCATAGTTTGATTTGAACAGCAGCCTTTTCTATCTTCCTGACCCTGATCCTTTTGAAATGAGAATAATGATGTTTCTCCTGGAGGTATAATGGGACTCACAGCCACAGACCTATAGTGTACTTTTCCTTCAGCCTCACCTTCAGCAGGAGTGAGTTCACACAAATAGTTTTTTAGTAGATCATCATTCTTGCCAACATTGACTTTTTCACAAGGATTTTTAGTGAATGGTGTTATACCTGTCTGAAAAGTAAAAGATGAACTTCCATCTGGTGGAACAATAGGGCTTATTGCAATAGATCTAAACTGTTTTTCTTCCACATCACTGCCTGAACTTGAAGGCAATAAGTTAGCTGCATATGTCGTTATACCCATTTCTCCATTGGTAACCTTCTTACACTCTGCAATTGCCTCTGCCAGAATTTCTTTACTTGCTCGATCACTAAGACTACTGGCAAGTTGTATTGATTCTACTTTTCCACTAACATTTTCTTTCTCTCTTTCTGGTGTTTCTTCTTGTTCGTTATGAACTCTAGAAACTGTGGCAGTGTTCATTCCTAAAGACAGACTCACTTCAGGTACTCTGGGGGCATCTAATACTTGTCCCTTACTATCCTTCTTATTCTCTGAATTACTTAGGTCCGTTCCTTTTCCATCTGTCACTGACACAATGTTTGTGCTCTCTTCATGCGATTTCTTAGAGAGTGTCTCAGTTTGAGGGTTGTCAGATTTACAGTTCCAATCTCCTTGCTTTGATGTACATTGATCTTCCCTGACTTCATGAAAAGAATATGAACCATCAGCATCCACAGAAAAGTCCCTACGTACTTCTAAGATATCATCTGCATCTGTGTCGAAGCTGAAACTTCCTTCCATAAGTTCATGGTCTCCATGTACACTGACACAGAAGTTTCTCATACATAGATCCTCTCCATCAAGCCCCGAATTGCGTGTAGGGTCTTCAGCCTGCCATATTCTTGAGGAAATAGGAGAACGAAGGGAAAGGTTATCACTGGCACCATCTGGTGTTGACAGTTGCAATCGCTGAGGCTCTTTAGGGCTGCCCATATTTGGACCAGTTCTTTTCCATAATATTTCAAACTCCCTTCTGAATATATTCTAAAATAAAGAACAAAAAAATGATAACATTAGTGTGGTCCACAATATAGAAACACATCACAAACTGATGTGTGACAAAATAAAAGAAAACATTTCTATACTTTAAATCCACAAAGCAATATAATAACAACGTTTCCATCAACATCCTTATGCTTACAGTGGCTTGCAAAAGTATTCACCCCCCTTGGCTTTTTACTTATTTTGCTACATTACAACCTGTGTTTAAATATTTTTGTAATCCAATTTGTGTGTGATGCATCAGAACTAAATAGTCTAAGTTGGTGAAGTGAGAAAAATATAGGCATAAATTAAATTTATAGGATCAAATAACTAAAAATTGTCATGTGCATATGTATTCACCCCTTTTGCGATGCAGCCCCTAAAAAATTCTGATGCAAGCAATTATCCTTTTAAGTCACATGCTTAGTGAAAGGTAGTCAATCTGTGTGCAATCTGTCACATGGTCTATTAGTATATACATACCTTTTCTGAAAGGCCACAGAGGCTACAACACCATTAAGCAAGAGGCACCACTATCCAAGCAACACCATGAAGACCAAGGAGATCTCCAAACAAGTCAGGGACTAAGTTGTTGAGAAGTAAAAGTCAGGGTTGGGTTATAAAAAATATTCCAATCTCTGATGATCCCCCGTAGCACCATCAAATAGAGTTAACAATTCAGCCCTGCTTTCCATATATGGCAATAAGGTCACATGTTTAGACCACATGATCAGGTCCTGGGCTTATCACCCAGAGAGAAGGAGACATTTTGTGTTGTTGTCTTTGCCTAGGAAAACTGAAGGAGCAGGTAGGAGGCTCAGAGCTCCTGTATATGAGAGACCACAGCCTCAGCTGCAGTCAGTTGTGTGATAGACTGTGCATATAAGCAGAAGCTGGTACTCAGGAATCGCTGCACCATTTATGTATATGCATTACTATACTGGTAAGCAGGGGTGGATTAAGAGTAGCCAGGGCCCCGGGCAGTTTAGAAGGCGTGGCCCCTCCTCGGGCACCTGATGTATCACGTGACATGTCACATGATCCCCTTTGATAGATCATGTGATAGGTCATGTGAGTAACACACAAATGCTTTGATCACATCTGTAGACGGAAAAGGACGGAATTTTTTTACATTATGTACAACCCTATACATAACATAGCGCTATACATAATAGAGACAGCCGAACTGTCAGGAAAATCTTAATGTCAGGGACAGATTAACAGAATATTAGCCTCTTCTCCCATGCCCTCTCCTGTAGTGTTTGTCCAGAGATGACAATTATACTGTGTCTTCCTGCAAATTATCCCCCACAGCCAAAAGGCTTTATACATGAAGTGTCACAAGCTAAAATGCAAATGTATTTCCTCTTAACACAGACCTGAGATAGATTGACACCTTCTCCCAAGCAATGAGTTTGGAGGAAAGAGGAAATGGTTCGTTAAGTTCAAAGAGACCCACAGACAATTCCTGGCCACCAGCCATAGCCAGATCGGCTCCGATATTAGATATGAAATAGTACGAGTTCCATACATCCGGCAATAACGAGACCCAAATGGGTAGTGACCAAATCAGCCCAGGAATGTATAGGTAGTTTTCCCGGGCTGTAACCAAAATCAGGGAGCTGTAGCGCAAAAACACCAGAATAGCAGACTGCAGCTATGTGAAGTGTGATATCAAAATAAAGATAAAATCATAAGGGAAAAAATGGCGTAGTTTGCAAGCGTCTGCCATCAACGAGCAATGAGTTATCGCAGAAGTTAGCGTTTTTAATAAAAATGTACAGGCTGGAGACCGGCCCACATGATGTCACCACTAGGGGCATGTGGCCAGATCTCCCCTTAGGTATAAAATAATTTATGGAGAAGACAGGAGCACTCATTGCCAGGGGGGAATAAGGATTATAAGCAACGGGTCCTGTTCAATAACAGCATAATCTGGAGAGCCCCTCCTCCACCTATATTGAATCGTCTCCGCGATCGTATAGTGTAAGTAAGTTATCTTCTCTTTCCTCTTGTTTATTTTATGTAACTGCCTATGTATTTTAATGTCTCCCTTGTAACATCCTTGTATATATTTTTCCTAAACACTGCCTCCCTTTTGGATTAAATATAAAATTTAATAGTTCTGTTTCTTTTGTTCTGTAATCGTTCCCTCCCCTGAAGCCATATATACGGAGGGCGTTAAACACGGATTCCAGGCTGTGGGACCCAGGGTGTTACGCCATACTCTCACTGGTCGCTTACCGATACCTACATAGAGTGTAGCCTGGATCGCGTGCTCGCGACTCCGGACGAAATACGGACAGCGTGACGGCACGGTGAGCTATTGCATCATCTCCCCGGTGTCGTTCCTGACTGTGTGTGGGTGGAATCCCTGACAAATTGGTGGCAGTGGTGGGATATTGTGTGATCCTGCCGGTGTCGTCCCTGGCATGAACCAATAGGCTGAAATTAATTCTGCTCCATATTAATAATATTAACAAAATAATAAAAAATAATATTAATTGTATGACTTAATATTGAGCAGTTTTAAGTATGCTGACATCCCCCTATATACTGTATGAGCCCCCATATAGCTCCCTAGATACAGTATGAGCCCCTACACAGCCCCCTACACACAGTATGAGCCCCCACACTGCCACCTACATACAGTATGAGCCCCCACATAGCTTCCTAGACACAGTATGAGCCCCCACATAGCCCGCTAGATACAGTATAGGCCCTCACATAGCCTCCTAGATACAGTATGAGCCCCCACATAGCTCCCTATATACAATAGGAGCCCGCACATAGCTCCCTATATACAATAGGAGCCCGCACATAGCTCCCTATATACAATAGGAGCCCGCACATAGCTCCCTATATACAATAGGAGCCCGCACATAGCGCCCTATATACAATAGGAGCCCGCACATAGCGCCCTATATACAATAGGAGCCCGCACATAGCTCCCTATATACAATAGGAGCCCGCACATAGCTCCCTTTATACAGTATGAGCCCCCACATCGCTCCCTATATACAGCAAGAGCCCACACATAGCTCCCTATATACAATAGGAGCCGCACATAGCTCCCTATATACAATAGGAGCCCGCACATAGCTCCCTATATACAATAAGTGCCCACACATAGCTCCCTTTATACAGTATGAGCTCACACATAGCTCCCTATATTCAATAAGAGCCTGTACATAGCTCCCGATATACAGTAAAAGCCCGCACATAGCTCCCTTTATACAGTATGAGCCCCCACATAGCTCCCTATATACAGTAAGAGCCCATACATAGCTCCCTATGTACAGTAAGAGCCCACACATAGCTCCCTATATACAATAGGAGCCCGCACATAGCTCCCTATATACAATAAGAGCCTGCACATAGCTCCCTATATACAATAAGTGCCCGCACATAGCTCCCTATATACAATAAGTGCCCGCACATAGCTCCCTTTATACAGTGTGAGCCCCCACATAGCTCCCTATATTTAGTATGAGCCCGTACATAGCTCCCTTCTCTGATCGATTGTCGATTCCACAGCCAGCTCAGAGAATGGTCGAATGCAAAATACAGCTACCTGGGAGACACCTCTGATCATCGCATGAGGTGGCCCGAAGGCACCCCCCTGACGAATGTACCCAGGTCACATGCCCCCCCCCGATTCCCCTAGGTACGGCCCTTTACAGTCTATATGACAATACATGACTGGTATCTATAGAATAATCAGGGCTGTGTGCTTCTGTCCGAAGCCTCTATAGACTGCGCAAGTGCAATACCTGCACAGTCTGGCCACAAACAGAAAGACACATCCACATCCCAGACAGGGATGAGGAGTGTGGTGCCGGAGATCGCGGTATGCATAAGCACTGAGCGCATACCGCGATCTCCGGCACCATAAACACATACTTGTTCGGTACGGTCATCTCTGGAGAGGCCGGGGGAAGAGTGTGGCGCCAAAATTGGCGCCTGCGCATAGCGCGATTTTCGGCTGCATTTTAGTGAAGACAAATATGCACAGTGTCTTCAACAAAATGGACAGCGTGGCATGCGCATGCGCGTACTCTGGCGCCATTTTGTTGAATACACTCTGCACAATTGTATTCATTAAAATGAAAACGAATATCAAGCTATGCGCGGGCGCCGATTCCGGCGCAATTTTAGTGAAATAACGCAGACGATGCGCTGCAGTGGAGAGGTGGAAAAGCAAGTAGGAGTCTTTTTTTTAAATTTATTTATGGATGGGGGAGTACATATCAGGATTGGTGACTAGGATGGGGGAGCATATACCAGGATGGGGGGGAAGCATGGACCAGAATGGGGGAGCATATACCAGGATGGGGAAGCATATACTTGGATGGAGGAGTATATACCAGGATGGGGGAGCAGGATAAGGGGGGCCATGGACCAGTATGGGGTAGTATATACCAGGATGGAGGAGTATATACCAGGATGGGTGACCAGGATGGGGAGGGGGGCATGGACCAGGATGGGGTAGTATATACCAGGATGGGGGAGTATATACCAGGATGGGGGAGTATATACCAGGATGGGGGACCAGGATGGAGGAGAATATACCAATAAAAAAGCTTGCCACCCGGGCGTAGAACGGGTTCAATAGCTAGTATGATATACTGTGATACAGACATCAGATGTTATATACTATACACATTGTTATATCCCATCTGATGTCTGTAACACAGTATACCATACACTAATCTGTATACTGGATGTGACCTTTTGTACAGGGATATACACTGTACTGATCACACCTGGACCTGCCTACAGGACCGCACACATTATATATGGAGCAGTATAGTATGTGATGTCCTGTAGGTTCAGCGTTGATCAGTCAGTGCAGGATCCTATATGCGATGTCTGTGGTCGCTCTGCAGGGGCTCAGTGTGATTTATTGCAGGACTCTGAATTTTCTTGCAGATCTGGTGACACTTGAGCCGATGACCCAGAGTGACCTGATCTGCAGCAAAGGTCAGACTCCGGCAATAAGTCACACTGAGCCCCAGCAGAGCGACTGCTGACCTGACAGTATGGGATCTGTGTGAACTCATCAGGAGGAGAGCAGCGTCCTGCAGCCCTCTCCTCAATTCTCATATTTACCGCCATCCACTGAGGTCTGCTGCACAAGCTCCTCTCCGGCAGGCTGATGCTCCTCTCCGGCAGGCTGATGCTCCTCTCCGGCAAGCTGATGCCCCTCTCTTGCAGGCTGATGAGCTCCTGGCGCCGCTGTGTGACGTCAGCTCTGGAGACGCGGCACACAGCGTGCAGGGGGCGTGTCTGTCTCCCTCATGCGGCCGGCTGGCGTCTAAGGCACAGTGTGGTCCCCCTCTGCCGAAAACATTATAATGAGGGCAATCTGGCCATGGGCCCCCTGGAGGCCCAGGCCCCGGGCGGTAGCCCAGATTGCCCTCATTATAATCCGCCTGTGCTGGTAAGTAACTGTGCTTGCTGCATTGAAACTGAAACTCTGCTGAATCATCGTTTGTCTGGATTTACCTGTGTTTGTATACAACAAGTAAATCTTATCAATAGCCTATTGGCTTCTCTGTTTTTCTGGACAATCGGGTGCAATACATATCATCACACTACCAGGAAACAGAAGTTAATACAGTGCACCCTGGCATCACAAACTACACTTTCTTTTACTTTTGTACCTCCCATAGCGAGGTGGTATCATCAGCACTATACATGATGTGTGACCTATGGCAGAGTAGTGCATCACTGGTATTACAATAATCTGGCGTCCACGAACAGGATCCTACTAAATAAAAGGTGTGCAAGAAACCCCAGCCATTGTGACTGCAGAACTTAATGAACTGTACATTTGTTAATGGCCGCCGTGAGGACAAGCACAGCACCAAAAGGAAGTCCCGCCTTCTTCATCGTGCCTCAGCCAATTGCAGCACAGCATGCCGAGGAAGAGGAAGTCCTGCCTCATATACAGGATTGCAGTGCAACATCAGTGATCCCTGCAGCAATATAGAACCAGATCATAGCCAAAATTAAAGGCACAGTACCCCTGGAAGAGGGTAAGCAAACTGTACCAGCATCTGACTATAATAGACTGTACAAAATGTCTGAGGATAAAGAGTGCAATCTGCCCAGCAATAGTGGAGCTTACAGCATAACCCACACAATGCCTCTAACTATGCTGTATTATTTTGGAGCACCGTGGCTCCCAAGCTAAAAAGGGGATGCACATGAATTAAGAGACTTTAGAGAAAAGATGCAGGCTATGTTTAGACTTTATCCAGTGTCTGCAGAGCACAAGGTGGAGATATTAATTTAGCAATTGAGTGGAACAGCTCTAAGTGAGGTGAAATCCTGGCCCCATACTGAGAAAAGAACTGTGGAACTAATCTTTGAGAGGCTGAGTGACACTTTTGATATCAGAACTGTCCCATAATTAAAAATGCGGTTCTTTGGTAGAAAACAGCAGCTTGATGAGTCACTCAGAGATTTTGCTCTTAGCTTGCAAGAAGCACTGCATGCTATACGTCAGGTGGACCCTCATGAAGTAATGAATGCGGATAACGCCCTAATGAACCAGTTTGTAGAGGGGGCAAGGGCAGAGTCTATCAAAACTCAACTGAGGATACTGTCCCTGCAGAACCCAGACAGCTCATTCTTAGACTTCAAGTAGATGGCTATTAGAGTCTTGGGAGTAGAAGCAGATTCCAGTCAAGTTCCCGCTTGCAGTAGCCCATATAACCAGCCTAAGAACCAGATAGATGCTTTCTCTAAACCTGAAATAGCACCACCAACTGGCCTCAAAGAAACTGTTACCAATTGTGTTCAAGTTCAAACCCATGATGCTGCAGGTGACCTGCGTGAACAAGTAGTAGAACTCACCAAGAGACTGACAGTGGTGTGTGAGGAACTAAAAGATTTAAAGCAACAGCAGTACCGGCAACTTGAAGTCTCCTGGTTCCAAAGAGACAGATGGCGCTATGGCTCAAGAGAAAATGGCTATGACAACCCAGGTAGATGGCCTATGGATCAGTTTGACACTCTATGGAAGCCTATCTGCAGGAAGTGCTGGAGAAGCGACCACATTGAACTGGAGTGCTAACAGTTAAACTGGAATGCCCCGAGGGGAGGACCAACCCTCGGGAGAGGAACGCTTAGGTCCAGACGATCCAAAATTGGCCCCCAGATATATTGGCAGGTGTCTAGTAATCACCATTGAAATTAATGGAATTCCTTTCTCAGTTTTGCTCAACACTGGCTCTCAAGTCGCCACCATTCAAGCCTCTTATTATGAATGCTACTGGCATATCCTGGCATATCCTGACCAGTTACTGCACCTTCCAGAAGTCTCCATAAATGTTATTGCCATCAATGGACAAGCTGTTCCCCAGCAAGGTTATTGGGAACCCACAATAAAAATCGGCCAAGTGGAGCTTCCAAGACAGGACCTAATTGTTGTTGATGTCCAAGATGAAGGATTTCCCCCAGTTGTCCTGTGTATGAACATTTTGCAAAACTGCCTGCAAGAGATGCTGGATGCCCTGAAGCATGAACTGACTCTGGCCCCACCCACAGAAACAGAGGTGATCTAGAGGACCATCCGCTTACTGCATGGACATCAAAAGTTTGCTGGTCCAGATGGAACCAGGTGGTGAGTAGACGTCCCATCTTTTGCCCCCAGGTGCTGAGACGGTGGTTTGGACAAATAGGTCTGCAAGGTCAAGTCTACGATGTCCTAGTGGAATTGGTCTCGACGAATGGTGAAGTGTCCTTTCTGACTGCCCAGAGTCTAGCTACAGTAATTGGAGGGAGAGTTCCTATTCGTTTGCTGAATTTCAGCGATCAACGTGTGCAGTTGGGAAAATACCGCGCTGTTGCCAAGCTGTCAAGAGTGTCCATCCAGGATATCCTGAGTCAAGAGATGCTGAACTGTCAACAAAGTGCCCAGACAGAGGAAAGTCCCGTGAAAACTCATGAAATCCCATGGTGGAAAGAGATTCATGCGGGAGATCAGAACACGCCAGACGAATGGAAGAATGGAGTTCTGAAAGTTGTGAAAGAACACCATCAATCAAGCCTTCAGTAAAAATCCCATGAACTTTGGGAAAGTGGAAGTCATCCCGCACACCATTCCTACTGGTTCACACCAACCTATTCGGCAAAAACACCGGCCCATCCCTCAAACAATGTACCAGCCAGTGAAAAAGTTAATTCAGGACATGAAAAGCACAGATGTTATCAGAGACAGGCACAGTCCCTGGGCAGCACCACTTGCCCGTGTGAGAAAGAAAGATGGGAACATCCGTTTCTGTGTGGACTATAGAAAGCTGAATGGTGTCACCCACAAAGACGCCTACCTCATGCCACGTATTTAGGAATCCTTCACAGCTTTAAAGTCTGCTGCATTCTTCTCGACATTGGACATGACCAGTGGGTATTGGCAAGTACCTTTGCCCCAGAAGACCAAGAGAAAACAGTCTTCACAATGCCTATGGGTCTGTTTGAATTCAATCTTATGGCATTTGGACTTTGCAATGCCCCAGAAACTTTCCAAAGGCTAATGGAATAATGCCTAGGTCACAAGAACTTTGAGACAGTCCTGATTTACCTGGATGATGTGATTGTGTTTTCCAGAACATATGAAGAACACCTTGAGCACCTGTCAGATGTCTTCAAGACTCTCACTAGCTATGGCCTGAAAGTCAAGCCCTCTAAGTGTCACCTAGTGAAACCCAGAGTGCAGTATCTAGGCCACATAGTGACTGCTGAAGGAGGGGTTCCAGATCCTGAAAAGATCGCCGTTGTCCAGAAGTGGCCTGTTCCTACTACTGTCCGAGAAGTCAGAAGTTTCTTGGGATTTGCAGGATACTACCGCAGCTTCATCAAAAATTTCACCCAGATTGCTGTGCCCCTGCAAGAACTATTGAGAGGTCATTCTGCACATCAGACACGAAAGAGTCAATTGATCACCTGGACTAAAGAACTAGATATTTTCTTTAATCAGCTGAAGAAAATGTTGACAGAAGCTCCTATCCTGGCATACCCTGATTACAACTGTCCGTTTCACCTTTATACTGATGCAAGCAAGAAAGGATTAGATGCTGTCCTTGCACAAGTTCAAGATGGTAAGGAGATGGTAATTGCCTATTCGAGCCGTTCCCTCAGACTAACACAGCGGAATCCAGAGAACCTATAGTTCCTTCAAGCTTGAGCTCCTCGCATTGGTATGAGTAGTAACAAAGAACTTCAGAGACTACTTGGCGGCTACTCCTTTCATAGCCTTCACAGACAACAATCCGTTGGCGCACCTGAACACTGCCCGACTGGGAACCCTAGAACAGAGATGGGCATCACGACTGGCAAATTACTAATTCAGTATCAAATACGGAGCATGAAAATCTAATGCCAATGCTGACGTGTTGGCCTGGCTTTCTACTTGTAAAGAGCCTGAAGTTAATGATTAGGAAGAAGTGGAGATGCCAGATTTCCACCAACTGCCTGTAAAGCAGAGAGCCCGTGTGTTAAGACGAAATCTTCAGCCTTTATGCGACCAGCAAGAGCAACAGTTGCAAACTGACAGAGTCCAATGGATCCAAATCCAGGAAGAGAGTAGAGTGCTGAATACTCTAAAAGACATCCTCAGTACAAGGAATGGACTCTATGGAGATCAGGGCAGCTACAATTCCAGGGACCTTGAGTTGAATAGACTTTTGAAACAGTGTAAATGGCTATTCACTGAAAAAAGACTGCTGGTTCGAAGAACCATTGATCTAACTACCGATGAGCGAGTTATCCAGATTGTCATACAAAGGCAAGAAGTCAGCATTGTCTTAGAAGCCTACCATAACCAATCTGGACATTTTGGTTGCCACAAAACTGAGGCTAACATCCAAAAGAGATTCTAATGGGTCGGAATGAGAAATGACATAGAAAAATGGTGCCGTGAATGTACTGCTTGTACCTTGAGACGTGGAAAAAGCTCTGATCAGAAAGCACCTTTGCATCCAATTGTCACTCACAACCCATTGGAGTTGGTTGCATTGGATCATTTGAAACTACAGCCTAGTGCAACTGGAGCCTCCTACGCCTTTACTATCATCGACCACTATACCAAGTTTTCTGTGGCAGTGCCAGTGAAAGACCTTACAGCGAAAACGATGGCCAAAATCTTCTGAAAGACTTTCGTACAACTTTAGGGATATCCAGAAAAGATCCTAACTGATAGAGGTGCTACATTTGAATCTGAACTGTTCCAAGAACTGTGTACCCTCTATGGCTGTAAGAAAGTGAGAAGAACTGCATATCAACCACAGTGTAACGGCCTATGTGAGCGGATGAACCAGACTCTAATTGACATGCTACATGCAATACCTGCTCAGCAGAGAACTGGTTGGCTAAATCTATTGCCAGAGTTAGTCTACCTCTACAATAACAATGTCCATTATTCCACCAGGTATACGCCTTATTACCTGCTGTTTGGTCAACAAGGAAGACTACTGGCAGATGTTGCATTGGAAGTGCAAGTTCCAGAGACAGTTGACTCTTTGCCACACAGCGATTGGGTCACAGAGCATCAGCGAAGACTAGAAGAAGCTAATGCCATTGTGGAAGAGAGAATGAAAGTCATTTGTCAGAGACAATAAGAGAACTATAAAGTGAATGCCAAAGCAAAACCCCTGACAGTCGGAGATCGAGTGTGGCTTAAGAAGAATCATTGTGTAGCGCCCCGATGGTTCGGCCGCTAGAGGGGTATTGCACCTCTACCAGAGGTGTGATATTCCACTCCTGGGTAAGGATGGAGTATGGACCAGGGCTCAGTTAGCTGCATGCATAACACACACCCCATTTCCGGGGGACAGCTCAACAGTGCTCCCATTTAAATAGTAATGCAGGCACGACAGACCATGTCCCCGGCTGGAGTGGGGAGGGGGGAGGAAAACCCAGTGATGTAGGAGCAGGAGGGGACGGTTTCTGAGCATAGGTAGGAGCTCATTGGGTGCTGGTCACCTGAGCTCACACTCAGAGGGGAGGTATAAAAGGTGGGAACCATCTTAGATCAGAGTTCAGTTCAGACAGACAGTGAGAGAGAGGAGAAGACAGGGAGCGGAGGCTCTGTATGAGCTCTGCTCAAAGGCAGTCCTAGAGAAAAGGCCGGAGCCTGGGAGGAGAAGGAGAAGTAGGCCTGGAGAAGAGGCCGAGGGAAGGAGGAGAAGAAGGAACAGGAAAGGAGAAGAAGTGACAGAGAAACAGAAGGGCTCAGAAACAAGGAGGCAGAAGGGACCCTAAGGACCAACGTGAAATTGGGTGACGGGTCAGGCAAGAAAAGGGTACCGGATCCCAAATTGGTGGAGGTAAATTATCCCTCAGCCAAGAACCGGAGGTCGTGATCATCACTTGGTGCGACCCCCTGCTAAACCTTGCTAGGAAGGCACCATATAGGATAGCGGGAAACGGGGCCCACGTTTACCCGCATAGACAGCACCCAGCATAGACATTGCAAAACATAGTAGACTACCACTGGTCTGGCCACCCTGAGCCACGGACCGGGTTTCCACTACTACCCCCATCATCACACTGAAGCCCGGTTCCGAGTGCCCCACGGCCCAGGGGGCGAGTCAATTGCGCCAGCAAACTATATGAGAAATGGGAAACTTGCCCATACATCGTTCGAGCTATTCCTCTGCCTGGAGTAGAGATCTACAAAATCTCTACAGAGAATGAAGAGACAGCTAAGGTGGTACGGCGTAGCCAGCTGAAGCTTTGCCTGACAGATGATGTCCAAGATCCCTCCAGAGATGACAGTGGAGATGACATCACCAACCATCCCCCAGATGACTTCAGAGATGATTCCAGGAAGAATCCTGCAGAGAATGCTGTTCCAAATCAAGTAGCCCTTGACAAAAGGTCAGCGACAGCTCCTGAAGGTAAAGGTAATGTGTTTCCTGTTGGATAGCCATTTGGTCCTTGTTGGCAGTGGTCCATCCCACAACCTGTCTACCCACAGTATGAACTTGACTTTGAATCACTTGAGACTGAGCCCTCATCAGGTATCACAAGTGACTTATTGAGAAGGTCAGAGAGAGTGACCAAAGGTCATGTACCAGTAAGATACCTTGAATGACTGAGTTAATACTTTACTCTATGTACTTTAATTGGGACTATTAAAAGAGGAAATAGCTCACTACAAGAGACTGTTAGGCTGTGTGCCCACGATGTGTTTTTTAAGCGTTTCCGCAGCGGCAAAAACGCTGCAGAAATGCTTAAAAAACGCATGGTAGAAGGCCTGCCATGTTCCCCTATGATAATCTGCATGTGCTGTGCACATGCTGTGGAAATTTCCGCTGCGGATTATCATTGCGGAAAAAAATGCAGCACTACCAATTATTTTGCGGAAGCGCTGCGTTTTCACCGCCATTGACTTGCATTGGAACGCATGAATTCCGCATCACTGTATATGTAGATGCGCATTCCATGCGTTCCAATGTGCAGATGGTACCCAGGTGTGGAGGAGAGGAGACTCTCCTCTGGACCCGGGTACCATAGAACCTGTGAAAAAAAGAATAAAATAAAAAATAAATGTTATATTTACCTTCTGATGGCCCACGCTGCGCTCGTCCTCCCATGCCGGCAGATCGCGGTGGACTGAAGGACCTGCGCTGACGTCATAGTCATATGACGGGTCACGCGATGCTTACGTCGGCAGGTTGTTCAGTGTACCGCGATCTGCCGGCAGCCAGGACAGAGCGAAGCAAGACTGTGGGGGCCATCGGAAGGTAAGTATGATATTTATTTTTTACCATTCTTTCGGTCACACTATATAAATCCATGGATTTATGTAGTGTGACCAAGTTGACAAGCACTTTCCAAGTGATGCTAAAATCGCTTGGAAAGCGCTTGTCAATCCTCATGTCCCTGGCTGGAAAAACGCATGTACAATCCGCATGCGTTTTTTCTGCCAGGGGAGAAACGCTCAGGAAAAATCCGGAGCATTTCTGCATCGTGGGCACATAGCCTTATACAACGGCTCCCATGTTCTTCATTTCCTTCATTTTTATGCAATGTTCAAGCTACGTGCCTTCAAAGATTTTTGAATGATGTTATATTTGTTCCAGGTTACAGCATTTATACAGAGACTCATGGATAATATTTCACTGTTTGTATTTTGTGTGTGTTTCTCTTATAAGTTGTTCTAAAACACAGTAAGAAGTTCCAGATGCATGGGGACATGCATATTTTTAAAGTGGGTGAATATATAATGCCCCAAAGTTGTTATGTATGTACTGTAGCCCAGCTCTGTGTCCTAGAGCCCAGGAGGGGTCCGAGTTGCTGCCAAAGGTCCTGCCCAATAACGTAATTTGTTGGAGGTGTCACACCCCAGGTCACAAAGCCGCCCATTGCCCCATGACCAACGAGCCAATGGACTGCAGCGCAGGACGGCGCTGCTAGTATTTTGCATATCCAGCCTGCAGTGCTGTTCCTCAACCAGGTGAGGGACCGCAGGCATGCCTCATATCAGTGAATGGAGTGCAAGTGACTGCTCTGTTAGACTATGGAGTTTGGTGACCCTAGTGAGGGCCACAATTCCTCATCGGCTGATTCTGGGGAAAAAGGTCGGTGTCCTTGTATCCATGGGGACGCTAAGGACTACCCTGTGGCCCAAGTGGTCATAGACACAAACTGTGGTGCCGAGTCCCATGAGCTGGGCGTAGTCAAGGACCTGTTGCACCCTGTTATAATATGGCTGGACTTTGCCTTGTTTTGGGACTTGTGGGAGAAAGGGAGGACGCCAGGTTGTCTGGACAACAACCAGGTCGCTCCTAAAGAAACCTCATCGCAGGCTGCTGCCGGGTTTCCTTTTTGTGTGCTTGTTGGGGATGAGGATGAGGCAGCATCCCCTGAGACCAACATCCCTGACCTGGAGGTGTCTGGGGGAAACTTTGGAATTTCTCAGCTCAGGGACTTAACTGTAAAAGGGGCGTTTGGTAATGTAATAATGTTCTTAATGGTGTTGCTCAAGAGCCGGGGGCTGACACCCGATATCAGCACTTTGCCGTAAATGGGGAGTTATTATATCGAGTCACCATCTCAGAGGAGAGGTAATTGAGCAGTTACTAGTACTAGGGTCGTACAGACGCAGGGTGTTAATTATGGCCCATACACATGTCTTAGGTGGTCATCTGGGAATAGAAAAAACCCAAGAAAGGATCCTCCAGAGGTTCTACTGGCCCGGGTGTCACCGAGAGATAGTGAATTATTGTAGGTCCTGTCCCACCTGTCAGCTGACCTCCCCGGTGGCTCACTTCCATAGCCCTTTAGTGCCTCTGCCTATTATTGAGGTCCCATTCGATCGCATCGCCATGGATCTAGTGGGACCCCTGGTCAAGTCTGCCAGAGGACATCAGTACATCCTGGTGGTACTGGACTATGCTACACTGTATCCGGAGGCCGTACCACTATGAAACACCTCCAAGTGTATAGCCTGGGAGTTGGTCCATATATTTTCTAGGACGGGTTGCGTAAAAACATCCTAACAGACCAAGGGACTCCTTTTATGTCAAAAGTAATGAGGGAGTTGCACAAGATCCTGCAAATCACACAACTCAGGACCTCAGTCTACCACCCACAGACAGATAGCTTAGTGGAGAAGTTTAATAAAACCTTGAAGGACATATTAAAGAAGGTCGTAGAGAAAGACGGCCGGTACTGGGACTGTCTACTGACGTACCTTCTGTTCTCCATTAGAGAAGTCCCACATGCCTCTGGATTCTCCCCGTTTGAGCTGTTATATGGCCGACACCCCCGCAGACTCCTGGACTTAGCAAAGGAGACCTGGGAGGCGGAGTCTACACCCTACAGGAGTGTAATCGAACATGTGGCCCAGATGCAAGGGTGGATTACAGAGGTGATGCCCATTGTGAAAGAACACCTCCTCAAAGCACAAGAGGCACAGTCGAGGGTGTACAATAGAGCAGTGACGATGGGACACTTCAACCCTGGCAATCGGGTACTAGTGCTAGTACCTACGGTGGAGAGCAAATTCCTGGCCAAGTTGCAGAGCCCCTATGAAGTGGTTGAAAAGGTTGGCGACGTCAACTATAGGGTTCACCAACCAGGGAGAAGGAAGCCCTACCAGGTGTACCATGTCAACCTCATTAAGCCATGGAGAAACAGGGAGCATGTGGAAGGTCCGTGTTTGGTGGCGAAGACTGAAACTGACATGGAGGAAGTCAAAGTGGCAGAGTCGCTGTCACATGCCCAGAATCAACAATGCCGAGAGTTGCTGCACCAGAACAGAGACCTGTTCTCGGATCTACCGGGCTGTACTCAGGTCATAGAGCATGAGGTGCTTACGGAGCCTCATGTCCAAGTGAATATGAAGCCATATCGGATTCCTGAAGCCTGCCGAGAAGTAATCTCGAAGGAGGTGAAGCGCATGCTGAATCTGGGGGTCATCAAAGAGTCCAAGAGTGGCTAGTACAGTCCCATAGTCTTAGTGCCGAAACCAGATGGAGAATGGCGTTTCTGCAATGACTATAGGAAATTGAATAAGGTCTCTAAGTTTGATTCGTACCCAATGCCCAGGTTAGATGAACTAATTGAAAGGCTAGGGTCGGTCAGGTACATTACCACCCTTGACCTCACAAAAGGGTATTGGCAGATTCCTAAGTCCCAAGAGGCCAAGGAGAAGATAGTCTTTTCAACACCAGATGGGTGTTTCCAATACACCAGGATGCCATTTGGGTTGCAAGGAGCACCAGGTACCTTCCAGAGAGCCATGGACCGGATCCTAGCTTCCCGCAAGAAGTATGCAGCAGCCTACCTGAATGATATTGTGATCTACATCCAGGACTGGGGTAGTCATCTGAGCAAAGTCCAGGCGACATTCGATGCTCTATGGAAGGCGGGGTTTTCCATCAACCCGAAGAAATGTGCCATGGTCATGGAGGAGGCCAGGTATTTGGGCTATATCTTAGGTAGAGGCGTGATAAAGCTCCAAGTAAATAAAATTGACGCGATCCGACCTCTCACAAAAAAAGATGGTCAGAGCGTTCCTGGGCATCGTGGGCTACTACAGCCGGTTCATCCCTAACTTTGCCATGACAGCCGCCACTTAGCCATAGCCGATTTTGTCCCCTTAAGGAGGTCTGTCAAAGTGGTCTCCAGAAACCAAGACGGCCTTCCAGGAAGTCCTGTGTAAACAGCTGGTGTTGGTGGCACCGGATTTCCAGAGGGGCGCATCAAATGTCAGGCTGGGTGCTGTCCTTTCACAAGAGAAGAACGGCGAAGAGCACCCCGTAATGTATTTAAGCCGGAAGCTGACGTCTTGTGAGAGAAATTACTCCATAGTGGAGAAGGAATGTTTGGCCATCAAGTGGGCACTGGACACCCTAAGATACTACCTCTTAGGCAGGAAGTTCAGGCTGGTGTCAGACGATGCCCCACTAAGATGGATGAGCGAGAAGGAGAACAATGCTCGAGTGACCAGGTGGTTCCTAGCTCTTCAGGAGTTCAGCTTCAAGGTAGAGCATAGGCCTGGGAAACTGCATGGCAATGCGGACGCATTGTCAAGGGTCCACTGTATGTAAGGGGAAGATGCTGTTATAGCAGAAGATGAGGCCCCTCAAATTCAAAGACCCCATCTATGCTATATAAGTCGGAAAGTTAATTTTGGTCAAAATAACACCAGCAGTGAATGTTCCTTCTTGAATCAATAGTGCGTCCTTGCTAGTCATCAGAATGTATCTGATTAAATGTGTCTAATCAAATGTGTCCGATTGAATGTTTCAACACAAGCACGAGAATAGAAATCAGTCTTTGTGTGCTAAAATTGTATAATCAAACCATATATGGTAAATCCGTTTCCTGCCTTCAGGGTGGATATAAAACCCATGCTTTGTAATAAAGTTTAGTGCTTGTTTGACACACATCCTGTCCTGTGTTTCAGTCTCTCCGAGCTCGTAATCCAAAGGATAGAAGACTCAGAATGCAGTGACCACAGCTGGCGCCTCGAACAGGGACCTTGAGTTAATCTACCCAGGGGTGCTCGACCGGTCCGAGACGTGGGACGAGGGAAGCTCTCTGTTGGTGATATATACAGCGCTGAGGTAAGAATAACTGTTATATTCTACCTAATTATATCACTGCATAGAAGAGACTCCCTCACCCCCGAGCGGTCGGCTACCCAGGTAATTCACAGATTGTTGTCTGGCTCAGGTCCCTTTGAACCAGTAGAATTCCCTCAGCTAAATTGTCAGTCCTGCCTTCTATCCTTTGGAAAAACTTAAGAATGAAAGTATGGATCCGATAATTGTGTTGTGGGTGTGTATCGGGATTGGTGTTTTTGGTCTGTTTTTCTGGTTGGCGTATAAGTCCTGGAAGGCTAGTAGTGGAATGGTTCAGAAACCTTTGTGGCCCATTGTCTAAGTGACCATTGTCTAAGTGACTGAGGAGTCTACTCTAAGTGAGGAGAACCAAAAAAAAAAATGGGGAACCAAAATGCCAAGGAAGGCATTATAGCCAAAGACTTAGTGGTACGCAGAGAAGGGAAACAGGCACTGATTGGAATTGACAAAATATTGTGTAAAGCAGGAATGAATGAGAATGGAGAGATGAATGGAGAGAAATGGAAATCCTTCTTTAACTGCTATCATGGATGGCTGAAAGATAAGGGTCTGTTGAAGACAGTGGATGTATGGATGAATGCATGTGCTCATTTTAAAGGAAAAATTGAAGAATTAGGAGACGGACGTTACAGACTGACAAAAACGGAATGACAGATTTTTCTCTCTGTCCGCTCCCGACGTCACCCAGCTCACCCACACCCCAGTACCAGAATTCTCAGGAACCCAATTGTTGGGTTTGCCCCAGGTGTGGACAGCAGAACCCCTTGACAGTAGACATCTGTGTGGCATGTGGAGGACCGAGACCCCACCCAGCTAGTCTATTCCCAATGAGGACGGTAGTTGTGCCAGGAGCACCGGTAGCAGCAGCAGCAGAGGGGGGGGGAGCAGTTGTTCCAGGTCAGGAAGCTCGCACAATGTTAATGTATAGACCATGGAGTCCTTCAGAGCAGTTGGCGTTGATCTCCCAGCTGCCAGACCCATCCCAGTCCCCTATGGGTTTCGCTAGAATGATCACCACCATACAGGATACGTACCATGCCACTAGAATAGATCTGCAAGGAGTAATTAAGGGGAAATTGGCAGATGAAGCTCGGTATGACAGACTGACGGACGAAACTTATAAACAATATGACAGTAGAACGGGCCCTGATGTAGCGGAGGCAAATGATGCAGCAGCCGGGGTTCTGTACGTAAAAGCGTTGGTAAAAGCATGTCAAGACAGGCAAGCAGAAAAGCAAGTTACACTAGAAGATAGAGTGCAGGGGAAGGAGGAAGAGCCTAAGGATTATTTCTATGCATTAAAGAAAACCTGGTCAGAAATGGGGGTCAACCCTGGAAATAAGACTAGTGAGAGGGTATTAGCAAGTGCTTTCATGAATGGACTAAAGAAGGAGATTGCAGAGAAGGTAAAAGCAAGTAGACCGGACTGGAGATCAGCGAAGGCAGAAGATTTAGTTAGAATAGCTCAGGGGGCACAACATGACATAGCGCAGGCAAAAAGAGCTGCCAAAATACACATAGTAGAGACGACCCCCAGAAACAACAGAGGCAGAGGACGGACTGAAGGACGAGGACGAGCACAGAAACTGTGTTACGGATGTAAAAAGCCAGGACATTTTAGAAAGGACTGTAGGACCAACCCGTATCCAAATGCTCAGAGTACGGGTCCTCCAGCCGACCAAACAACGCCCCCATAGGATGAGGGTAGCTTGCACATGAACCCCCTCATCTCCTTACCCCCAACTCCCAGTTGTATAGTGCAGGTGAACCTACCAGGGGGACATGAAATCGATTTCCAAGTAGATACGGGGGCCGACAATTCAGTAATTACGCAAGGTGATTGGCCATACACTGACACTGATTTTTCACATCATGTCATTGCCACCCCCTTCAATTCCCCGTCTGTCCTGCTCCCTGTCACTAAGAGAATTCCCCTGCAAATTCAAGGAGCTACTGTACATAGCCAGCTCATGGTATCGCCCCGAGGCCAATGTAACCTTTTGGGAAATGATGTGTTGTCCCAATTACAAGCACATATTGAGTATCATCCCGATGGCACTGTCACCATGACCCCAGGTTTAAAACCAAGTACCCTTTGCAAAATTATGTCACTAGATATTGCCAGCATAGAAGAGAAAAATGAGTTTCCCCCGATATTGGAGCATGCTGTACCACATGATTTTTGAGCCTCAGACAAAACAGATGTTGGTAGGTTAAGAGTTCAACCAGTAATGGTAAAATTAAAACCAGGAGCAATTTTACCTCAACAGAAGCAGTATCCCCTTAGCTCGGCTCAGGAGAATGCCATAGCCCAGCAAGTCCAAAAATTACTACACAGAGGAGTCCAAAACCCAGTCCCCTTGCAACACTCCCCTGTTCCCAGTAAAGAAAAAGAGCGTGCCAGGACAACCAGCCACATATAGAATGGTCCATGACCTTCGGTTGGTTAACAAAGCCTCAGAACTTCTAACACCAGTTGTGCCCAACCCGCATACTCTTCTGTCACAGATACCTTCTAACTCTCTTTGTTTTTCAGTGGTCGATTTGGCAAATGCATTTTTCAGGGTACCATTACATCCTGACTGCCAGTACTTGTTTGCTTTCACATTCCAGGGTAGTCAATATACATGGACAGTGTTGCCACAGGGTGCCCAGAATTCACCCACAATGTACACTGTAAGTCTGCAGGAAATACTGGAGGGATGGTCTGAACCACATATCGTTGTTTTGCAATATGTCGATGACCTGCTCATTTGTGCCCCTTCTAGGAAACAATGTCATAGTGCAACTATATCGCTTATGTTGTTTCTCTATCACTCTGGCTGCAAGGCATCGAAAGATAAGCTTCAGTTTTGTAAATCTTCAGTCACCTTTTTGGGACATTGCATTACACCAGGAGCTCGTCATTTAACAAATGCACGCAAACAAGCAGTACAGGCATTCACCGTCCCCATTAATCTTGCAGCCCTCAGAACTTTTCTTGGACTTGTTTCCTATTGCAGACAGTGGATTCATGCCGTCTCTATTTTGATGCAGCCCCTCTATGACTGTCTTACCCCAACACCTTTTGTACTAACACCAGAGGCAATAGACTGTTTTTATTCTCTCAAAAAACGTATTTTGGCCGCTCCATCTTTGGGTACCCCTTATTATGAGCTCCCATTTACTCTGTACCTTCATGAACAAGCCGGACATGCAGCAGGAGTTTTAACTCAAACACACGGTGATAATCAGAGACCTGTTGCCTATTTTAGTGGCAGATTAGACGTGGTAGCCAGAGGTGCACCATCCTGTGTACGTGCTCTGCATGCTGTTGGACTATTACTCCATAAATCCGCAGACATTGTTCTTGACCACCCGCTCACCGTTCTAACACCTCATGATGTCTACACTATATTGAATCAAGTGCAACCCACTCACCTCTCAGCAGCACGTCATCTTAGGTTACAATGTGTACTGTTAATGCCTCCCAATGTTTCTTTACAGAGGTGTACTACTTTGAATCCAGCAACTTTGTTACCTCTCTCGGATCTAAAGGAGGGGTCAGGTACTGTGCTTTATAAGGAAGATCCAAGAGAGGAAGTTCTTCATGACTGTGTACAAATAATGGCACAAGAAACAGCAGGTTTACCTACTGTATTTGAACATGAATTACAAAATGCAGATTTTGAATTTTTTGTAGATGAATCCCGTCATCAGGACGATTCAGGTACTTTCCATACTGGATATGCAGTTGTCTCCCTCAATGCAGTAATCAAGGCAGAACCAATGCTCCCACACCAGTTGGCTCAAGAGGCCGAACTTAGGGCCCTAACCGAGGCCTGTAAACTAGCGGAAGGTAGTATTGTTAACATTTACACAGATTCTAGGTACGCATTCGGTATAGCGCATGATTTTGGTCCCATATGGAAGTCAAGAGGTTTCCTGACGGCAGCAGGACACCCCATTAAGAATGCTGATGCGGTCCAGCAGTTAATTGATGCACTACAACTACCCAAAAAGGTAGCTGTCATAAAGGTAAGAGCACATACCAGACGCACCGACCAGGTGAGTAGAGGAAATGCGATGGCAGATGCAGCGGCAAAAACAGCAGTCTGTAAGCCGCAACAAGGGTCAACAGTACGTCAGTTAAGTGCCCCTAAAAACCCCTTTGTCTCGGAGGACATCTTATCCCAAATGCAGGCTCAGGCTCAAAAGGAGGAGGTTGATAAGTGGTTAAAGGAAGGTGCATGCCTGAATGAAGCAAATGGGGTATGGGGGAAAGGGACACGACGATGCCTTCCAAGGGCACTGTACCCAGCAGCTGCCCAGATGCTACATGGGCCGACACACCAATCTAAAACGGCTGTGATGAGTGTGATGCAGAAACATTGGGTGGCACCAGGATTCTCCACCTGTATAGAAAACCTGGTACAAGGGTGCATGATATGTGCTACATATAATCAGGGTAGAGTAGTTAAAACACCACCCAAACACACCCCCCTGCCCCTCTATCCATTCCAGAGACTGCAAATTGATTATATTCTGCTGCCAAGGTCAGGATCATGGGAATATGTGTTGGTCTGTATTGATTTGTTCTCAGGATGGCCAGAGACTTTCCCGATTGCCAAAGCCACGGCTGCGGCAACCGCAAAGAAACTGCTTGCGGAGGTGGTCTGCAGGTATGGGGTACCAGAGATAATTGAGAGTGACAGAGGTACACACTTCACAGGTGAAATAATGAATGAAGTCATGTCAGCTCTAGGAATTCAACAAGCATTCCACACCCCATATCATCCACAAAGTAGTGGTAAAGTGGAAAGACTGAATGGGACATTGAAATTAAAAATTCAGAAAGCCATGGCTGAGACAGGAAAACCATGGCTGGACTGTTTACCGCTTGCTCTGTTTTCAGTAAGATACACGCCTAATAGAAAGACTGGACTCTCTCCATATGAGATATTGTTTGGCAACGTACCCAGCCTAGGGTGTTTCTATCCGCAAGCATTAGAAATGAATAACCATGTGCTAAGTTCCTACGTGAGGGCTTTACACAAAAAGATTAAGCAAGTGACGCGCCCCTGGGCCTGTGCTGAGTAGCGTTGCGCACGCGGGAGCCTACCCGGAGCCGGATCTCTTTAGGGTTGTAGTCTCGTGGCGGTGATCCGGTCCGTGCCCAGGGAGTCAGACTAAGTGGCGGTCTAAGGCAGTAGATGTTAACTTGATCGACTACGCCACCCGTTGAGTGCGGCTTTGAAGCCGCCGCTGCAGAACAGTCCACTGAGGCCAGGTGTATGAGGATGTGCAGCGTGGTGGTATAACCCCCAACGGGAGGGGTATGGCCTCAGGGCAGCAGGGATAGATGATGGGGGTGATGGTGGTACACGAGCGCAACAAAGACAACTCGGAGTCTTGGTGGTGCAGTTCAGGGTCTTTACTCACGGTTACTCGGTTACTGCTCCAGGCCACCGCTGCAGAGGTGGCCGCCTGTGTCGCGCTGTGCTCACCAGGTGAGGGGCTCGGTCAACTCCCAGGTCTTTCTGGAGTGCTTTGCAGGACCCCCTTTATGTCCCCTGTCTCTGGTCTTCAACCCCACTAGTGACCACGCTTATGTCCAGCTGCCTCGGACCTTCTTGGTGGGCAAACGTTGGCCTGCGTTTCCCAGGTCCTATGTGGTGCCTTCCTAGCGGGTGTGGTGAGGGGCTGCTCCACATGTAATGTCGCAGCCTCCGGTTCTTAGTTGAGGGTAGTTTCTCTCCTCCACTAATTTGGGATCCGGTTCCCATCTTCTTGACCTGACCCCCCTACTCAGGTAGCGGCGGGCGTGTGGTGGCTACCAGCCAGTCCACACCCCTGGGGTCCCCTCTGTCCTTCCTGGAGCCCAGTCTGCTCCTCTTCCTCCTTCTTCCCTCCTCCAGGCTCAGGCCTCCTGACAGGGCCTGCCTGTGGAGCAGAGCCCATAAAGCAGCTCTGCTCCCTGTCTTCTCCTCTCTCAACTCACTCCCTTTCCAAGATGGTGCCTCCCTTTATACTCCTGTACAGAGTGCACCCAGGATCTACTTCCCCCACGCACACACTACCGGGTTCCCTTCTCTAGGTGTTCCCTCCCCCCACTCCAGCCAGGGACATGCTCACTCGTGCCTGCATAACTAATGGGAGCACCGTCGAGCTGTCCCCTGGAAATGTGGTGTAGTGCATGTGGGTGTTAGGGTCCTGAGCCACACTCCATCCTTACCTGGAAGTGAGATATCGCACATCTGGGTGAGATGCAATACCTCTGTAGCAACCGAACCCTCAGGGTGCTACATTCCCCCCTGGCAAAACCCAGCACGTCCGCGGGCTGGAACTGAGCAAAAGACAGGGTATACATTAGAACATGCAAATTTTTCATAAACAACAAGTATAACAGGTATCAACATTCAGTTTCCCTTTATGGGAACGGCTCTCTCTTAAATGGTATAAGTGCATATGTACTGTTCTGGAACTCTTTTTCATAGTAACACATTCTAGCATATAAATTTTTCATATAAAACATTTCTAGCAGCAGATCCACGAAGAAGTCTCTTTATAACAGGTCACAGTTTATTCTGCAACCAGGTGTCCATTTTCCTAAAACAGGGAGACGTAACCAGGTAGGGGTCTGTCCTGCCCCGAGTCCTTAACAGTCTTTTAGTCCATCCTGGGTTACGCTCCACTAACTGTACAAAGGATTCCCAGTAAATCCACCAAGGACTCCTATACATTACTAGAAACACATAATTATTTACAGGATATGGCCGCTCTCAGTCCTCGGCCAGGTAGGGGTGGCTGTTCTCAGTCCCCAGCCAGTTAGAGGGAAAAGGGGGTGGCTGTTCTCAGTCCCCAGCCAGGTAGGGGGTAAGGGAAACAGTTCTCTTTCTGTCCCAACGGGGACCACACTCTTAGTGGAAACAGTCCCACAACAGTCCTTATACCCGGTCGGGTAACTATTTACATCTCCTCTTTTACCGTTTACGATTAACGGTGTGCTCCACACGCTCCTTTCTCTTTCTCAGGTTCAGACCCGTCCGGGCCCTCTTGGTACTCGGGGTCTGAGTGGTACTGTTAATGACGCCCGGGGTCAGGGGGTGCGACTTTGGGCCTGGGCGCGGGCTAGTGGTGGCAGTGCCCAGGTCTGGAGGGCTCGGCTGCAGGGCTTGTTGCGGGGTCTGGAGCAGGTCTGCGTCTGCAGCGCCCGGGATCGGCGGCTCCACCGGGTGGCCCGGGAGCAGGCTGACGCTGGCAGCGTACGGGACAGGGAGACTCCTCTTACCTGCTCCCGCAACCGCTCCTGCGTCACGCGTCTTCTCCTGGTGCTGGTCGGGGCCCGCGACGGCTGGGGCGCTGCCGATGCTGGGCAGCTTAGTCTGCTGCCGGTCCGCCATCTTGCTGTCCGTTCCTGGTGTCCTCCTCCCCCCTGGTGGACCGTGGCCTACCTGGCGATGATCCTCTTCCGTAGGCCGCGGCTCCGCAGTTGATCATCAGGGTCGAGGACCTTCCGTCGCGCTCCAGTGACGTCGGCGTCTGCTGGGCTCCTTCCAGGACCTTACGCAACGTCCGGAGGTGAGGCGGGGCTTCAGTTCTCGCGCGCTTTCGGAGTCCACGCCCCTCTTCTTCCCGCGCGGCGTCCTCAAGATGGCGCCCAATGGCGGGAAAACTCCACAGATGGCGGGAAGAAGGCTGAAGATGGCGCCGGATGGCGGGAATCTTCACGGATGGCGGGAAGAAGGCTGAAGATGGCGCCGGATGGCGGGAAAACTTCACGGATGGTAAGTTTTAAAAGTCTCTTTTTCAGGCACGCAGTACCCGGTGGTTGCGGGCGCGAAATCCTGCCGACTACGCCAAAAGTTGACGCGCCCCTGAGCCTGTGCTGAGTAGCGTTGCGCACGCGGGAGCCTACCCGGAGCCGGATCTCTTTAGGGTTGTAGTCTCGTGGCGGTGATCCGGTCCGTGCCCAGGGAGTCAGACTAAGTGGCGGTCTAAGGCAGTAGATGTTAACTTGATCGACTACGCCACCCGTTGAGTGCGGCTTTGAAGCCGCCGCTGCAGAACAGTCCACTGAGGCCAGGTGTATGAGGATGTGCAGCGTAGTGGTATAACCCCCAACGGGAGGGGTATGGCCTCAGGGCAGCAGGGATAGATGATGGGGGTGATGGTGGTACACGAGCGCAACAAAGACAACTCGGAGTCTTGGTGGTGCAGTTCAGGGTCTTTACTCACGGTTACTCGGTTACTGCTCCAGGCCACCGCTGCAGAGGTGGCCGCCTGTGTCGCGCTGTGCTCACCAGGTGAGGGGCTTGGTTAACTCCCAGGTCTTTCTGGAGTGCTTTGCAGGACCCCCTTTATGTCCCCTGTCTCTGGTCTTCAACCCCACTAGTGACCACGCTTATGTCCAGCTGCCTCGGACCTTCTTGGTGGGCAAACGTTGGCCTGCGTTTCCCAGGTCCTATGTGGTGCCTTCCTAGCGGGTGTGGTGAGGGGCTGCTCCACATGTAATGTCGCAGCCTCCGGTTCTTAGTTGAGGGTAGTTTCTCTCCTCCACTAATTTGGGATCCGGTTCCCATCTTCTTGACCTGACCCCCCTACTCAGGTAGCGGCGGGCGTGTGGTGGCTACCAGCCAGTCCACACCCCTGGGGTCCCCTCTGTCCTTCCTGGAGCCCAGTCTGCTCCTCTTCCTCCTTCTTCCCTCCTCCAGGCTCAGGCCTCCTGACAGGGCCTGCCTGTGGAGCAGAGCCCATAAAGCAGCTCTGCTCCCTGTCTTCTCCTCTCTCAACTCACTCCCTTTCCAAGATGGTGCCTCCCTTTATACTCCTGTACAGAGTGCACCCAGGATCTACTTCCCCCACGCACACACTACCGGGTTCCCTTCTCTAGGTGTTCCCTCCCCCCACTCCAGCCAGGGACATGCTCACTCGTGCCTGCATAACTAATGGGAGCACCGTCGAGCTGTCCCCCGGAAATGTGGTGTAGTGCATGTGGGTGTTAGGGTCCTGAGCCACACTCCATCCTTACCTGGAAGTGAGATATCGCACATCTGGGTGAGATGCAATACCTCTGTAGCAACCGAACCCTCGGGGTGCTACACAAGTACATGATAATGTCTTCAGTTCTCTTCCAGATCCAGATCAAGACTCTAGCAGCCATACGCTGCAACCTGGAGACTGGGTGGTTATAAAAAGACACGTGAGGAAAAGCCTAGATCCACGGTTTGACAGACCCTTTCAAGTTCTGCTGACCACAAGCACAGCCGTTAAGCTAGAGGGAAAAGAGACCTGGATCCACGCGTCCCATTGCAAAAAGATACTAGGAGAACCAGCGGACAAAGAATGAAGACATTGTTTATACTTACCTGCATCCTTGCGACCACAGGTGCATGGACTAGGTTGAGCCCCACAGATGGAGACGACAATAGATTCATTAAACACCATCTTGCTCTAATCGATGGACTAAAGGAGCAAAACCAGACCATTGCTAATTGTTGGATATGTACACATGCCCCTGTGACGTCCACTAGCATACCCTTTCTCGCTATCCCAGTCTCATGGGAAGAGATAAACTTTTGGGTAAACTGTTCAGATACTTTGGCCAATAATTCCACACAGAGATTTTCCTTTCTAAATCTTGTTAATTGGTTTAAAGGTATCGGTGGGTGGTTGGCTGGTATAGTGCAAGCTATTTTACAGGTTTTGCTAATGTGTCTTGCGGTTTATTTGGTTTTTAAGCTTTTTCTAATGTGTATTCAGCGGTGTACTAAAAGAAAATATAGAGAAACATATTGATAAATGAAGGAACAAAAGGATGGAATGTTATAGCAGAAGATGAGGCCCCTCAAATTCAAAGACCCCATCTATGCTATATAAGTCGGAAAGTTACTTTAGGTCAAAATAACACCAGCAGTGAATGTTCCTTCTTGAATCAATAATGCGTCCTTGCTAGTCATCAGAATGTATCTGATTAAATGTGTCTAATCAAATGTGTCCGATTGAATGTTTCAACACAAGCACGAGAATAGAAATCAGTCTTTGTGTGCTAAAATTGTATAATCAAACCATATATGGTAAATCCGTTTCCTGCCTTCAGGGTGGATATAAAACCCATGCTTTGTAATAAAGTTTAGAGCTTGTTTGTCCTGTGTCTCAGTCTCTCCAAGCTCGTAATCCAAAGGATAGAAGACTCAGAATGCAGTGACAACAATGCTAAGCCCCCCGACTTTGGGCAGGGGGGTATGTAAGATGGCCGCCGGACAAGTCCTTGAAGGGAGATATGTATCGCTGAGGTTGGTAGCTTCAGTGATGTAAAACCAGGAAAGCATGCTCCAGCACACAAAGTTCTGAGAGGGTTAATAGGGCGTATCAGGGCCGGTTTTTTCGAGCAGTCATAAGAGACGGGAGGGATTGGCTGCTCACATATCCCCACCTGAGGGCATGTGTATAAAATGGAGACCGAGTGTCTCATTCAGGGTCTGTGGCTGGAGTTGTGGAGACCTTCAGCGTGTCTGTGCTAAAAGACACTGACTGTGTGCGGGCGAACCCGCAGTACTATATGGACTGTTTATTTTCCTGTTTTGTTACTTTGTGCCGGACCAGGCTGTGTTTTGGTTTACCTTAATGTGCGGTTTATGAAGCCTGAATAAACCTGCCTTGGACATTTTAAAGAGACAGTATCCTGTGCCTACCGCTAACTCGGCTGAGTGAGTACAAACCCCTACAGTACCTTTAAGATGTAGCAGAGCTAGCAGCTGCCTCATTATGTGTGCACTATGTTCATATTTCCCCTTTGCAGATAATGTACATGAGGATCCAGTACATAGAAGTGGTTTAAATGTGCATAAAGTGATGTACATATTATGTTCTGCTATCTGGAGATTACTAAAGAGTTAACAATTCAGCCCTGCTTTCCATATATGGCAATAAGGTCACATAGTTAGACCACATGACCAGGTCCTGGGCTTATCACCCAGAGAGAAGGAGACATTTTCTGATTTTGTCTTTGCCTAGGAAAACTGAATCAGGTGCACTACATATCATCACACTACCACGAAACAGAAGCTAATACAGTGCACCCTGGCGGCACAAACTACATTTTCTTTTACTTTTGTTCCTGCCATAGCGAGGTGGTAACATCAGTACACCACATGGTGCCGGATCTATGGCAGAGTAGTGCATCACTGGCATTACACTCGGATCATAGATCTATGCAAAACAAGTTACTGGCAATTCAAAATAATGAAAAATAAGGATTAAGTAAAATTAATAACTAACACAGATAAAGCGAGTCCTTAGCTATTAAAGTCAGAAATAGCTGAAAAAAACGTTAAATTGCTATGTATGCTGGGAACAGGAAGTTTCTTTAGGATCCAGTTACAAGCGGGAATACAGTACTGAAAAATGTTGTTACACACCTAAAACTTCATGTTCCCTTCTTTGATAAAACAAAGACAGTGTGCATCACTTCTTTTCACTATTTCTACACCAGGGTTTGTGCTGAGTAGAGATGAAGCTGTTGGTGACATTATATGTTGGTTCATGGTACAGTGCCCCAGGACCATTGTTTATTACAAATATTACAACCTAAGTTCAGGGTAACTTACTGGGCCACTGTGTTTGCTTTGTGGAGTAAACTAGCTAATGTTCTATAAATAAATGTGTGAATATATTAAAGCAGATTTAGGCTATGTGCCCACGATGCACAAATGCTCCGGATTTTTCCTGAGCGTTTCTGCATCTCCCTGGCAGAAAAAACGCATGCGGATTGTACATGCGTTTTCCTGCCATGGACATGCGGATGTGAAGCGCTCTTCACTGGCATTTCCGCATGCAGGTTGACAAGCGCTTTCCAAGCGATTTTAGCATCACTTGGAAAGTGCTTGACAACTTGGTCACACTATATAAATCTATGCAACCGGCATGGATTTATATAGTGTGACCGTAAGAATGTTAAAAATTAAAAAATAAATCAATACTTACCTTCTGATTGCCCCCGGAGTCTTGCTTCATTCCGTCCTGGCTGCCGGCAGATCGCGGTACACTGAAGGACCTGCCGACGTCAGCGTCGCGTGACCCGTCACATGACTATGACGTCAGCGTCGCGTGACCCGTCACATGACTATGACGTCAGCGCAGGTCCTTCAGTCCATCGCGATCTGCCGGCAAGGGAGGACGAGCGCACCGGGGGCATCAGAAGGTAAGAATAACATTTATTTTTTATTTTATTCTTTTTTTACAGTTTCTATGGTACCCGGGTCCGGAGGAGAGTCTCCTGTCCTCCACACCCGGGTACCATCCGCACATTTAACGCATGTATTCCGCATGTGCTTATCTAGTGAAGCAGAATACATGCGTTCTAATGCAAGTCAATGGCGGCGAAAACGCAGCGCTTCCGCAAAATAATTGGTAGTGCTGCGTTTTTTTCCGCAATGATAATCCGCAGCGGAAATTTTTATCATTGGGGAACATGGCAGGCCTTCTACCATGCGTTTTTTAAGCGTTTCTGCAGCATTTTTGTCGCTGCAGAAATGCTTAAAAAACGCATTGTGGGCACACAGCCTTACTAAGTTTGTTGTGCACCAGAATAATAATCTTATCTAAAAGAAGGTTCTTAAACCGGACAGTGCAAACTGGGACAGCAATAATAAATCTGACCAATTAAAGGGACTTACCTAAGGAAGAGTAACTGGAGTGTGTGCCCTCGGTGCTGAACGCCCAGAGCACCAACATCCTACTTTTTACCCTAATCAGGTTATTTAGATACAGGTTTATGGGCATCCAGCTGAAATTTTGTACCAGGTTAAAGAATGCCAAGCTACAACTCTGCCTATTGTATGTGTATCTTGAGGCTGTGTATCGCCTCATGACATACAAGTATGAATATGAAATGTCTACACACACCTGTTAAAATGCCAGGTTTCTGTCATATAAAAATCATAACAAGAAGAAAGGTGGAAAAAAATCCTGAAATAATTAATGTCATTTATAATCTGTATAAATCCATTGAAAAACAGATTGAAGTCATTTTGAGGGAGTGGGGGTGGGGTTAAAATCAAACTAAAATAATGTTGTTTTATTAGTGTGAACATCCTCTTATAATTGGTAATTCTGAACACCACCAAATCCCCAATTACATTTAAACTTGTGTTAAAAATACTGTAATCAGTATACAGCTGCCATCATTTACAGTATAGTGATTCTGATAAACCTCATATAACGTTTAGCTATCACAGTAGGATTTCAATTTCTGAGGTGCATTTTACAGCAAAAAGCTATGGTCTGTAAACAGCTTTCAACACAGCACAGGGATCTTATTGTTGAAAGTTATCAGTCAGGAGAAGAGTGTAAAAAATTTCCAAAGCATTAGATATACCATGGAATGGAACACTGGAGATGTGATTTAAATTTGGCACAACAATGACATTACCTAGAACTGGACATACCATAAAAATTAATGAAGACACAAGAAGAAAATAGTTTGTCTGCCAAAAGACCTACTGCAATATGAAAGGAGCTGCAGGAATTTCTGACATATAATGGTTGTGTGCTGCATGTGAAAACAATCTCCTGCATTTTCATGTGGTAGGGTGGCAAGATGAAAGCCCTTTCTTACTAAAAGAAGACATCCAATCCCACCTATATTTTGCCAAAACCTACAACAAGTCTGCCAAATTGTGGAAAAACATGTCATGATGAGACCAAGGTTGAACTTTTAGCTATAATTCCAAAAGATATGTTTTCCTCAAAGCCAACACTGCCCATCTCCAAAAGAACACCATACCGACGGTGAAGCATAGTGGACGTAGCATTATGCTTTGGGGCTGTTTTATGGCACCTGAACCTGAGGCTTTAGTCCAAGTGGAGGGAATTCAGAATAGCTCCAAATGTCAATTTTGCATCGAATCCATCAGTCCTCTGCTAAAAAGATGAAGGAATTTCACCTATCAACATGACAATGACTCTGAATATACTTCCAAACCAACAAACATAATGGCTTCGCCAGAAGAGGATCAAAGATTTGGAAAGGCCTAGCCAGAGCCCAGACCTGAATCCAATCAAAAATCTGTCGGTTGACCTGAAAAGATCTGTACACAGGAGATGCCCTCACAATCTTACAGATATGCTGCGCTACTGCAAGGAAGAGCGGGCAAAGATTACTAATTCTAAATGTGCCATAATAGACTCCTACCCAAAAAGACTGAATGCTATCATAAATTGAAAGGGTACTACAACAAAGAATTAGTTAAAGGGTGTGCATATCTATGCAATCACATTATTTTATTTCTTTATTTTTCTTTTTCAACCCAAGAAGATTTCAGTTTGTTTTTCAATTGAATAGTACAGACTATGGGTGACATTAAAGGTAGAACAAATTCTGAAATTATTCTTCTTGGTATGATTTTTTTTACATGACAGAAACTTGGCATTTTAACAGGGGCATGCAGATTTTATATCCACTGTATATAACAATTTTGACATTTTAATGTATTTGCATATTAAAAAGGTGGGATACTTAATGGTTAGCTTTACTATCAAGAATAGTCATTGTAGGATGGATTATTATTAGGCTGTACAATGAATGAAAACCTGCTCTGTAGTTTGACAACGAAAAGGTACAAACGTGTGTCAATGATTATGATTAACAAACATGACAATGGAGCGTAGACCGCTATTTGCAGAGAGATTCATTCTAAGTTTCCATTCTAACAAGCAGAATCTAATTTGTTGTTCAGTAGCCAAGAGAAAATAAAGCAGAATGAAAATTAACATGAGAAAAAAAATCCTCCTCCACAAAAGTAATTCCAGTCTCAAGGCTGTTTCTATAGGAACAATATCATCGAGCTGAGCGCAGCTCTGATGTGCACTAAACTGTTAAGTGCTGAGGTCTGTGATCACATATTACCATCGTGTCTCCTTTCATATGCCAACATCCTCCCCACCTCTCATCTTATGTTAAAGTGGTTGTCTGGTCAAGACAACCCCTTTACAGATGCCTTTGGTAAGACCCTCTACCAGACAGAGCAAAAAGCTAACATGGAGAGAAGATTTTACGTGGAAGACGTGGTGCATGTATACATTACATTAATGGGATCCTGTTTCACCAGGTGAAAATGCTGAGAGTGTTAGCGTGCAGTTAGATGGCCATATAACAAGGACGACGATCAAATTGCACGGACCGGCTGGCGGCTGCCCTGAGCTGAGCATGAAAGCAGGATAAAAATACATGCTGTCACGCTCGGTTCAGGAGAGCCGCCAGCCGGTCCGAGCATTGCAATGTGATGGTGGTCCGTTTTATATGGCCGTCTGACTGCGCCCTTAGGTAGGAAACCTGGGAACCTGCTGAAACATAGAACCTGCTGAAACATACCTTGTGTACTGTTTTACTAACAACGTGAATGAAAATACACTTTCAAGTCCTCCAGAGGTGGTCTCTAATGCTCTGAGGTATCTGAATTATAGAAAGTGGTTGGCCACTTTACATATGTCCATTGGTAAACCTTAAAGAAGATAACCTCCTAATAAATTATATTTGATGAAGTGTGCTATATATATTTATTTTACTCACTGTTTTGTACCATTAATACCACAGCGCTTTACAGACATTATCATCACTGTCCCCATTGGGGCTCACAATCTAAATTCCCTATCAGTATGTCTTTGGAGTGTGGGAGGAAACCGGAGGAAACTCACGCAAACACGAGGAGAACATACAAGCCCCTTCTAGATGTTGTCCTTGGTGAGTTATGAACCCAGGACCCCACACAGCAAAGCAACAGTGCTACCCGCTGAGCCACCCTCCTTACCTATTCTGATATTTTGTGAAAATCTGTGAGTGGCTCTTTCCATAATATTCACTTTGATGGAGGAACACCTCAGAGGTGAAATCTGCTGCCTGTCAGTGGTTAATCCACTTAAGAGAGACAAGCTCATTTTCTCTGCTTTTAAACAACAGTTGTAATGTCCAACTAGAAGCCCTCTACAGCCATCACTCAAGATCAGAGAGGAAGGGTAGTGTAGCGCAGTGCTTCTCAGACTGAGGCAGGACTTCCCAGTGAGCTGTTGGTGAAGTGCAGCTGGTGGGGCAGTTTTTACAGAAGTGGTAAAAAATCGAATAGTATTTATCTGGCTGCAAAAATCCTTACTCCACTAAAAGTTCAAGAATCCCTTACTATAGAGACCAGACAGTAATTTAGTGTAAGGCTATGGCCCCACTATCAGTATTCGGTCAGTATTTTATCTCAGGAGTGGGAGCCAAAACCAGGAGTGGGTGATAAATGTAGAATTGGTGACTTGTTTCTATTATACCTTTTCCTCTCCTGGTTTTGGCTCCCACTCCTGAGAAAAAATACTGACTGAATACTGACCAAAAACTGATAGTGGAGCCGTGGCCTTAGGGAACTCCTATGGAAAACTTTCTAGAACCTCACACACCATTATAAAATTGGGGTTAAAAAACACTCTGTGGTAGTGTTTTTTAACCACTTCACCCCCAGGCCATTTTCCGTTTTTACACTGTCGTTTTTTTCTCCCTTTCTTCCCAGAAGAAGTTTTTGCAGGACGAGTTGTACTTTTGAAAGACACCATTGATTTTTACCATGTGATGTACTGGAAAATGGGAAAAAAATCCAAGTGGGGTGAAATTGCAAAAAAAGTGCAATTCCACAATCCTTTTTTTTTTGTATTTACCATCTTCACTAAATGCTAAAACTAACCTGCTATTATGATTCTCCAGGTCATTACAAGTTCCTAAATACCAAACATGTATAGGTTCTTTTTTATTTAAGTGGTGGAAAAAAATCCAAAATTTGTATAGAAAAAAAATCAAAATCCTATCAAAATTCCTTACAGGTCTACACTATCTCCGGACCGCAGATCAACCTTGATCCACCTGTCCCCTCTCCCCCGAAGGACCGTTGAAGGATACCCATACCACTTTATCCTTTTCTAATAATAATTATTGATAAGTCTTTAAGTGCTTTTAAAATAATGTTTTTAAAAAATGTTTGCAATAAACTAATTTAATTTTAATCAACTATCTCCCTATCATTGTGAAATACCCATCACCAGGAGCTTCCCAATTAAAACTGCCAGAATAATGGACCGATCACTTTTTTTAGCCACTTCACAGCTTTCAAAACCTGAAGTTGTAAAAAGAAGTGACAAAAGACTGGACATATGCGCAGCAAGTCATTTTGACATTGCAGTGCATATGTTTATTTTTTTTACATTTTTTGCGCTTTTTTTCAGGTGGTTCTAGACAGAATCTGCCTGAAATAGATGGCATGTTTACATACCCTAAAGCTGCGATGAGGTTGGGCTGTGATGTGATCAAAAACTGACAGCTTTTTTGTTTTACTGCAAATAAGAACAGTTTTTAAATTGATTGCTTGTGGCTGTGTGAAATTGCACTAAACCATATGCCATTAACAATCAATTTGAAAACCAATTTCTGATACAATTGCTAGATTAGGACCAATCTGCTAATGTGCTTAACCTACAGCACGTATAAAAAATATGCATTAACAGCATTTAGGGGTTGGTGTGTGGGGGAATTTATTATTCACTATGTTAGTTAAATGACAAAAATGGTCTCAAAATTTGTAAGAAGTGTTATTCATGTAAAAATGTTAGCCATTTTGTGTTCATTCTTTTACTTTCTTTAATGCATGCCAAAAAATGGCTGTACATTGTAACAGAAATCTGCGCCAGCTTATGGGTGTGTGCACACAAAGAGTGATTGCAGCAGATTTTTCTGCACCAAAAATTTCTAATGGGTTAATACTTGCCTTTTTTTTCTATTCATTTGAATGGACAAAAATCACTGCAAAAATGCTGAAAGAATTGTCATTCTGTAGATTTGAAAAAAAGCTTTGATGGTTGAAATCCGCAAGGAAAACATAAGAAGCATGAGATTTCAGAAATCTTATTCACTTTGCTGGTATTGAAAAGTACAGCGTTTTTTACCTTTAAAAAAAAATGCAGAAAAAACGTGGCAAAAATGCAGTGCGTGAACAAGTCCTAAAATAGCATAGATTTAATTTTCTGGTGCACTGACAGCCTAATGTTAAATTAAAACAGGAAATGGTTGCTTTGGCCATTATATGTGGTGTCTGCATCTGTTCTGAGTCTGCTATGCCTATCCCCATTGATTTTATTAGTGAATATATAAAAATCATAAATATATATATGTATTAAAGGGGTTGTCCACTTTATCTTTTTATTTTACAGATGTGCTGGGACATAGGGATGAACGAGCACTAAAATGCTCGGATGCTTGTTACTCAAACCGAACAATTCCTAATGCTCAGTTGCTTGTTTCGAGTAACGAGTATAATGGGAGTCAATGGGAAATTCGAGCATTTTTTCAGCAGACCATACAAGGAGGTCTGGGGGGGCAGTGAAAATGTTGAAATGGATGGAAAAAGTGCTGAATGGAAGGAGCACAGCATGAGGAGGACCCCTGGAAGCATCTCTGACTCCCAAATCGCTGCTGAGAACAATGGTGTCACACTTTTACTCCACTTTAAGGACTGACAATAAAACATTCAAATTCAAAGAGAAATTGGAGTTTACAGGAAAAAAATGTTAAACATTATTTCCTGTATAATTACTTGTATATAAGGCAAAATTTAAAAAGGATTTAAAAAAAATAATAATTTAAGTAAACCAATATTAAATTTGATATAAAAAAATTGGAAATTTCAGTGCAATTTAGGAAGGAAACAAGAAATGCTAAAAATGAGATGGAAGATACAGATACACCCTGTATTAGACATGAAGGAGGGCCTCATACACATTCTGTTCAAATTGTCATGTAGTAGTACTCCTAGACTCATGAAGGCTATGCACTAAGAGGCAAAGCCAGCCAAAAATTAAATGCAGGGTCATCCACACACCCTTGAGGGCACCAACTGTAGTACTTCATTCAAATATTGAGAACAAAGTGTAGTTGTGGTACTCCTACACTCATAAAGGATCTGAAAATTCAGACAAAAATTACAAGGAGGGTCATCCATACACCCTGAAGGCAACAACTGAAGGGCCTCATTTAAATATGAAGAAAGTGTAGTTGATGTGCTTCTACACTCATAAAGGCTCTGCACAAAGTGCAAAGCCAGGAAAAAAATATAAGGAGGGTCATCCAGTCAGCCATAGACCCTTGAAGGCAACAACTGGAGGGCCTCTTTAAAATATTGAAGATTTCTGGACATGTGCTGTACAAGGTGGAGAAACCACACGAGGAGAAATATTGGCAGCTGGAGACCAAGTACTGAGGGACGGCTTGAGTCGGTGGAAATTCTCTTTGTCCACAAACGGCAACATTTCCACGGCAAGGAGCCTGAAAATGTGCTCGTTGTAACATCCCTGGCAGCGTACTGGCATGGCTTACCACCTCCCACCATGCAAGACCGCTATCTTACCTATCAGTTCAGGCTGCACACTTTGCTCCAGTACCTGCTGTGTGCATGTCTCTTGTCTGATTGCTTAGGGCGGCGGCGCAGTTACTGCCTGTTTCTTATAGTTACTGTGTGCACAGTCCTAATGCGTCCCCAGCCTATTGCTGTGAGTCACTGGATACTTAAACCTCCTCCACCCAATAGGAGGCGCCAGAGCAACACTTTCATTCAGTGTGTTCTGTGCAACTGAGTTGCCAGGTCCTGTCCTGTATCTTGTCTGTTTCCGCCACCCTGGGGGCTGTATACCCAGGCCTGTTACCTGTATCTGTGACTTCTAGTCTGTTCCGCCACCCTGGGGGCTGAGTTCCCAGGCTCGTTCCTGTATCTTGTTCCTGGTTCAGTTCCTGTCTGAACAGTGTCCTAGCCCATTACTTGTTTGTCTCTATGTCCATATCTTCCCTTTTCCTGCAGTGTCTGAACCTGCACCTAACTCCAACTCGTTGTCTCTTCTGTTTGTGAGTTTAGTGTCCACTCGCTACTTCATTGTAAGTACCTTGTGTGTATTTGCTCTGCTCTGCTTGTTTACCGCACCTGCGGGTTTTGATCTGCTCTGCTTGTTTACCGCACCGCGGGTTTTGCTCTTCTTTGCTTGTCTACCGCACCTGCGGGTTTTGCTCTGCTCTGCTTGTCTACCGCACCTGCGGGTTTTGCTCTGCTCTGCTTGTCTACCGCACCTGCGGGTTTTGCTCTGCTTGTCTACCGCATCTGCGGGTTTTGCTCTGCTCTGCTTGTTTACCGCACCTGCGAGTTTTGCTCTGCTCTGCTTGTCTACCGCACCTGCAGGTTTTGCTCTGCTTGTCTACCGCATCTGCGGATTTTGCTCTGCTCTGCTTGTTTACCGCATCTGCGGGTTTTGCTCTTCTCTGCTTGTCTACCGCACCTACGGGTTTTGCTCTGCTCTGCTTGTCTACCGCACCTGTGGGTTTTGCTCTGCTCTGCTTGTCTACCGCATCTGCGGGTTTTGCTCTGCTCTACTTGTCTACCGCACCTGCGGGTTTTGCTCTGCTTGTCTACCGCACCTGCGGGTTTTGCTCTGCTCTGCTTGTCTACCGCACCTGCGGGTTTTGCTCTGCTCTGCTTGTCTACCGCATCTGTGGGTTTTGCTCAGCTCTGTTTGTCTACCGCACCTGCGGGTTTTGCTCTGCTCTGCTTGTCTACCACACCTGCGGGTTTTGCTCTGCTCTGCTTGTCTACCGCACCTGTGGGTTTTGCTCTGCTCTGCTTGTCTACCGCACCTGCGGGTTTTGATCTGCTCTGCTTGTCTATCGCATCTGCGGGTTTTGCTCTGCTCTGCTTGTCTACCGCACCTGCGGCTCTGTTCCTGTATCCCAGTCTGTACTGGTCCCTATCCTGCCTGCGTTCCTACCTGCCAGTACCCACCTGTCTGCATGCCAGCCGTGCCTGCCAGTTCCCACCTGTCTACATACCTGCCGTGCCTGCCAATACCCACCTGTCTGCATACCAGCCGTGCCTGCCAGTACCCACCTGTCTGTATGCCAGCCTAACCTGCCTGTTCCTGCATTCCCCGTGTGGGTCAACAGCTGTGACCGGGGTCTTACCTGTAGTAGCACCTGGTCCCTCTGCTCGGTTCCTCCCTGGTTCACGGAGTCGACTGAGCCACCGTGTGACCTTAGTCGGACCGAGTTTATACTTAGTCACGCCCCTCCAGGCACTCCTCGGTTCATGGTCCAGTGGGATCACTAATCATGCTCACGCCAGTCAGTCCGGGCTTGTGCGTAACACTCGTTTAGCGTTTGGGCCTGTGGGTGGGTGGCTGGGAACTTTCTTTTTCATTCCAAGGCCTGGAGTAGGGACCGCTGAACGCTGTACTGGGACAACGATGTGGAAGTGCCTGATGATGGTGCCTCAGAGTGTGCAAGGACAGGTGCAGGGCATGAGGCATCTGTACCAGTGTTATGGACAGGGGATTAGCAAGCACCTAGCACAGGGGAAGAGGCAGTGGTGTCACCTGCTGGCACTGATCGTGGACCAAGGCGTTTGGCCCACTGAGTCGGGTGCTTAGATGACATGTGCCTGATCATGCTGATGGTGGTTAGGCTCTTAGTGGTCAGGCCCCTGCTGATCTTGTCATGACACAGATTGCAAATAACCATTTTTTTTGTCTCAGAACTCTCTTTAAAGTCCCAGACTGGGGAACACCTAACTCTTTGATGGAGAAATTCACGAGTGTCGGTGCTCTGCCGAATAGTTGCCCGCCATTTCCCTCTGGTCACCCCACTGCCTCTCCCTGCCTGTTTCAGTGCTGCTGAACCCTTCCCCTCAGCGCTGCTGACTTCGCTCTGTATGCCAACTTCCCAGGTTGGGTCAGTGCCTTTGTCATCTGCTTCGTCGTCTTCCAGCAGTGCAACCTGGTCCTCCTGACTTGGTGACTTAACAACACCCTGACTTATCGGCAACTGTGTCTCATCATCATCTGCCTCCTTAGACAAAATTTGCCTTTCCCCACCATCATCTTCTTGTGACCGCGGCTGCTCTAAGTTTTTTGCATCACTAAATAGAATGTCCTCCTGTTCCTCTTGGAACATGCAGGGTGAGAAGCCACAATCAAGAAATTATGATGTAAAGAGCCCCTCGGGTTGTCATAGTGTGGGATCACTGGTCTCCTGGGACTCAACATGGGGCGAGGAAGGAAGATCAGGGTGAGAAATAAGTGATCCAGACTCTTGGCTGGTGAGCCTGGGCCGTGTGGAAGACTGAGTTTGTGCTGGCAAGCATACTGGAAGCACTATCTGCTATCCAACCGACCACCTGTTTGCACTGGTGTGGCTTCAGAAGTGGTGTCCTGTGCATCCCTGCAAAGTGGGACAGGAAGCTATGTGTCGTGGATGGGAGTGTTTCTTGTGCTCTAGCAACAGGCGTAGTCACACCTGCCTCATGTCCTCTGTGTCTGAGTGCACCATCATCAGCACTTTCACATCCCCATCCCTTACCACACACCTTAAGCATTTTCTAATTGCTAGGTCTCTGGAAACCAAGTTTCTTTTTAATAAAAAAAAATTGATCACCTGCAGCAGGCAAAGTGGTTTTCTGGAGTTTAATATACCACCGTAATTTAACAAAAAGCACGTAAAACTGCATGAATGAATAATTCAATCCAGAAAGATTTTGTCAAAATTTTTTGAGTCTAATATACCACTGTAATGTAACACAAAGCATGTTAAAATTTATGGATGACAATAGTTAAATTTTTCACCCCCAAAAAAAGAATGTGGTCACCTGCAGCAGCTATATATTTAGCAACGGACTGCAAAGCCCTAAGCCCTGCCTAGAGGCTGTATTCTGCCATTCTCACTGCTGTTGCGGCAGTCCCTAGGCTAAATGCAGAATGTATCTCATGCAAATAGCAAAGCACAGGATTAGCCCTTAGAAGAACTATTCTTCACCACTAGAGGATTTTGATTTGTGATACTGTGCACACACAGGCCTGGACAACTGCTCTCTCCCTCCAATCAGAACTGCTCCTGAGATGTGCAACGGCGTCAGTGTGCCGAGCGTGGCGACGCTGGTTGTTTTATAATCTCTGATGAGGTGATGCAGCCAGCCAATCACAGTAATGCCACTACCAAGATGGCTACGGCGTTACAGTGACTGGCAGGCAATCCCCGCATGTTTATTGGCTGTGTACCAGCCAATGCACCAGCCAGTGCACCAGCCAATGCTCGGCGAGTACCGAGCAAATCTGAGCACTCAGATACTTGAGTGTTATCCGAGTATTACCAAGGACGTTCACTTATCACTAATGGGACACCAATAACCATAAAAGGTACTGGGACAGAGGAGTGAAATCTCATAAGGGGCACTTAACCCTTAACGACCTTGGACGTATGAGTACATCCAAGGTCGTATCTCTGCACTCCATGCGGGCAACGGCGCTGAGCCCGCATGTTATCGGGCACATGATAGCTGATCTTTACAGCTGACATGTGCCCCTAACAGCCGTGGGTGGAATCGTGATCCACCCGCGGCTGTTAACATGTTAAACGCCGCTGTCAAACTCTGACAGTGGCATTTAACATGCACGCACCAGAAGCGCATCACTAATCTCACCCATCGGTGCCCGTGTGACATGTCCGCTGGTCGCCGATGGGTTGGCTATGACAACCTGGGGTCTGCAGGAGACCCCTGTGGTTCTTATTACCAGGATGCTATGAGTGCCGCCCAGCTGTTGGCGCTCATAGCAAGTGAGCATTTTTGCTACACATAGCAGGGCTTAGATCAGACGATCGCAGCTTCTAGTCTCCCATGAAGACTATTGAAGCCAGTGAAAAGTAAACATTTTTTTTTTTTTTTTTTAAATATTCATTTTTTTTTTAAAAATATAAGTTTAAATCACCCCCATTTTGCCCCATTCAAAATAAAACTATAAAAAAAATCAAATATACACATATTTGGTATCGCCGCATTCAGAATTGCCCGATCTATCAATATAAATAAAAAATTAATCTGACCATTAAATAGTGTAATGAGAAAAAGAAATCAAAACGCCTGAATTACGTTTTTTTGGTCGCCGCAACATTGCAATAAAATGCAATAACAAGCGACCAAAAGATCCTATCTACCTCAAAATGGTATCAATAAAAACGTCAGCTCGGCGCACAAAAACTATGCCGTCACCCACCCTCAGATACTGAAATTGGCGTCTTTTTTGTTGTTGCAAGCTTTGTATTTTTTTTCACAACTTAAATAAAATAGGAACCTATACATGTTTGGTATCTACGAACTCGAAATGACCCTGAGAATCATGATGGCAGGTCAGTTTTAGCATTTAGTGAACATGGTAAAAAAAAAAAAAAAACAATTGTGGAATTATACTTTTTTGCAATTTCACCACACTTTGAATTTTTTCACATTTTTCAGTACACAATATGGTAAAACCAATGGTGTCGTTCAAAAGTACAACTTGTCCCGCAAAAAACAAGCCCTCACATGGCCATATTGACGGAAAAATAAAAAAAGTTATGGCTCTGGGAAGAAGGGGAGCAAAAAAAGAAAACGCAAAAACGGAAAAACCCAAGGTGGTAAAGGGGTTAAAGTATCAACTTCTGTAGAGTGCATAAGTAGACCAAGCATGCAAGTAAATGTGCATACTTTCACAGACCCAATAATAATAATATTGTCCCAGGAGTAGATGATACAGGTAGGAAATAGTTAAAAAAATGCAGGGGCAGTGGGTCACATAATTACTGTCCCTATTGAGCCCTATCCAGCCCTACTTAGCTACAGAGGTTGGTACCCTAAATTTAATTTATGGTATGGCATCCCAGCTGGGACGTTGCATTGCCCTGTATGTTCATCCAAACATATTACATATCACTCAATTGAAAAAGTCCGATGGACAAGTGTTGTCAATCATATGTCCCTCCGTTGGCTGCCATTTTTAGAACAGTGCTATGCAGTAGGTGAAGAAAACTGCCATAACAAGTGCCTCACAAAGCAGAAGAACCTGTAATACTTACAGTATATATTAGTAAATATCACAAAATCATGTCTCCATGTTAAAGTGGACCTGTCATCAGTGGCGTAACTAGAGTCTGATGGGCCCTGGTGCAAGATGTGGACTGGGCCCCCCCATCCTGAATAAATTATACATATACAGTTGAAACCAGAAGTTTACATACGCTATATAAAAATACACATATGCATGTTTTTTCTCAATGTCTGACATGAAATCAGAATAAACCTTTCCAGTTTTACATCAATTAGGATTACCATAATTTTTAATATTTGCCAAATGCCAGAATAATGAGAGAGAGAATGTCTTAAGGCATTTTTATTACTTACTGCAAAGTCAAAAGTTTGCATACACTAAAATTACTATGCCTTTACACAATTTTGGGCTGCCCATATGATGATGGTATGTGTTTGGAGGCTTCTGATACGTGAGACGTGTGTGAGTGTATATGTATGTGTATATACACTGCTCAAAAAAATAAAGGGAACACTCAAATAACACATCCTAGATCTGAATGAATGAAATATTCTCATTGAATACTTTGTTCTGTACAAAGTTGAATGTGCTGACAACAAAATCACACAAAAATCATCAATGGAAATCAAATTTATTAACCAATGGAGGCCTGGATTTGGAGTCACCCCCAAAATTAAAGAGGAAAAACACACTACAGGCTGATCCAACTTTGATGTAATGTCCTTAAAACAAGTAAAAATGAGGCTCCGTATTGTGTATGACCTCCATGTGCCTATATGACCTCCTTACAACGCCTGGGCATGCTCCTGATGAGGTTGCGGATGGTCTCCTGTGGGATCTCCTCCCAGACCTGGACTAAAGAATCCGCCAACTCCTAGACAATCTGTGGTACAACGTGACGTTGATGGATGGAGCGAGACATAATGTCCCAGATGTGCTCAATCTGATTCAGGTCTGGAGAACGGGCGGGCCAGTCCATAGCTTGAATGCCTTCATCTTGCAGGAACTGCTGACACACTCCAGCCACATGAGGTCTGGCATTGTCCTGCATTTCGAGGAACCCAGGGCCAACCGCACCAGCATATGGTCTCACAAGGGGTCTGAGGATCTCATCTCAGTACCTAATGGCAGTCAGGATACCTCTGGCGAGCACATGGAGGGCTGTGCGGCCCTCCAAAGAAATGACACCCCACACCATTACTGACCCATTGCCAAACCGGTCATGCTGAAGGATGTTGCAGGCAGCAGATCGCTCTCCACGGCGTCTCCAGACTCTGTCACGTCTGTAACATGTGCTCAGTGTGAACCTGCTTTCATCTGTGAAGAGCACAGGGCATCAGTGGCGACTTTGCCAATCCTGGTGTTCTGTGGCAAATGCCAAGCATCCTGAACGGTGTTGGGCTGTGAGCACAACCCCCTTCTTTCGACGCGGGCCCTCATACCACCCTCATGGAGTCGGTTTCTAACCATTTGTGCAGACACATGCACATTTGTGGCCTGCTGGAGGTCATTTTGCAGGGCTCTGGCACTGCTCCTCCTGTTCCTCCTTGCACAAAGGAGGAGGTAACGGTCCTGCTGCTGGGTTGTTGCCCTCCTATGGCTCCCTCCACATCTCCTGGTATCTGCTTCATGCTCTGGACACTGTGCTGAGAGACACAGCTACCCTTCTTGCCACAGCTCGCACTGATGTGCCATCATGGATGAACTGCACTACCTGAGCAACTTCTGTGGGTTGTACTGTAGACACCGCCTCATGCTACTGTACCTCTAGGGGTGAGAGTAATGGCAAAATGAAAAAGTGACTAAAACAACAGCCAAACAGGATGAGAACAGAGAAATGGTCTGTGGTCACCACCTGCAGAACCACTCCTACGAAGTATCTTGCTAATTGCCTATCATTTCTACCAGTTGTCTGTTCCATTTGCACAACAGCAGGAGAAATTGATTCACAATCAGCGTTGCTTCATAACTGGACAGGTAGATTTCACAGAAGTGTTATTGACTTGGAGTTACGTTGTGTTGTTTAAGTGTTCCCTTTATTTTTTTGAGCAGTGTATATAATATATATATGCGCGCCCTCCATCCTGTTGGTGTATATATCTCCCTTCTTGGTATATGTCCCCCGTTCTGCCACTGTTTTTTAATGTATAGAAAAAAATAAACCATTATGCTCAACAGGAGCATACATAGAAGTCATGGGGCTTCATAGCAGAAGTAAAATGCACCCCCATAGTCCTCCATATAGTATAATGCATCCCATAGTCCTTCATATAATATACTGAACAGCTCATAGTCATCCATGTAGTATAACGCACAGCTCATAGTCCACTATAAAGTATAATGCACAGGCCATAGTCATCCATAAAGTATAATTCACAGCCCATAGTCATACATCTACTATAATGCACCTCCATAGTCATCCATGAAGTATAATGCATTCCTGATAGTCCTCCATACAGTAGAATACACTCCCCATAGTCCTCCAACAGTATTATGCACCCTCCACAGTACTCCATATAGTGCCCCATAGTCATCCATAAAGTATAATGCATCTCATAGTCCACCATAAAGTATAATGTACATCCCATAGTCATCCATGTACTATTATGCACCTCCATAGTAATTTATAAAGTATAATACACCCCCATAGTCATCCATAAAGTATAATGCATCTCATAGGCCACCATAAAGTATAATGTACATCCCATAGTCATCCATGTACCTGTATGCACCTCCATAGTAATTTATAAAGTATAATACACCTCCATAGTCATCCATAAAGTATAATGCACCCCATAGTCCACCATAAAGTATGATGCACTCCATAGTCATCCACAGAACATAATGCACAGCCCATAGTCATCCATAAAGTATAATGCACCCCATAGACATCCATAACATATAATGCACCCCATAGACATCCATAACATATAATGCACCCCCATAGTCAGTCATAAAGTATAATGCACCTCCATAGTTATCCATAAAGTATAATGCACCCCCATAATCATCCATGTAGTAGTATGGACACTGATTTTTAAAAAAATAAATAAATATATACTCATCTTCCTTTCGCTCCCCCACTGCACATTGTCCTCTTCTGAAGCTGGCAGCTAACTTTGGCATATGACAGGAGCGTATGACGTCAATGCCATGCTCACATGCAAGCCGACTTCAGCGGCTGGCCCCTGATTGGCCAGTAGGGTGTATTGCGGAGCACAGACCCGATGTAACTGTGTGCTGCAATACACTTCAACTGGATGTGCATCTGAGGATGCACATCCAGTTGAACTTTCTGCTGGTGTTAGCGGGCCCCTGACTTGTCAGGCCTGGTCTCACTGCCTATCATCAGGTCAGGAGTAGTGTTGAGCGAGCACTAAAATGCTCGGGTGCTCGAAGCTCGGGCCGAGCTCACTGTGATACTCGGGTGCTCGACCCGAGCAACGAGCTCAATGTTAGTCTATGGGAGACCCGAACATTTTTGCGGCGGCTCCCCCGGCAGTCTGTAGAAAGCCTAAAAAGTGCCCAAAACGATAGTGACAGTGCTCAAATGACATGGGGACAGCATGGGGATCGCCCCTGGAAGCATTTCTGACCCCCAGGTCACTGCTGTCAACAACGTGATCAGAGGTATTAAGCCACTTTTACAGGCTCACAATAAAACGTTCAAAAACGAAAGTGAAAGTGCTTTCCTGTGAAATATGTTAACCCCTTAACGACCATGGGTCTTTCTGTTTTTGTGTTTTCCTTTTTTGCTCCCCTTCTTCCCAGAGCCAGAACTTTTTTAATTTTCGTTCAATATGGCCATGTGAGGGCTTATTTTTTGCGGGACGAGTTGTACTTTTAAACACCATCACTGGTTTTACCATATCGTGTGCTGGAAAATGGGAAAAAAATTCCAAGTGCAGTGAAACTGCAAAAAAAATGCAATTCCACAGTTGTTTTTTGGGTCCTATTTTTACCACGTTCACAGATTGCTAAAACTGACCTGCCATCATTATTTTCCAGGTCGTTACGAGTTCATAGACACCAAACATGTATAGGTTCTTTTTTATTTAAGTGGTGAAAAAAAAATCCAAAGCTTGCTAAAAAACCAAAAAAAAATGACGCCATTTTCCGAGACCCTTAGCTTCTCCATTTTTCGGGATCTGGGGCCAGGTGAGGGCTTATTTTTGCATGCCGGGCTGACGTTTTTATTGATACCATTTTGGGGTAGATCCGATGTTTTGATCGCCCGTTATAGCATTTTATTGCAAAGTTGTAGAGACCAAAAAAACTTAATTCTGGCGTTTAAAATTTTTTTCTCGTTACGCCGTTTACTGATTGTATTAATTCTTCTTTTATATTGATAGATCGGGCAATTCTGAACGCGGTGATACCAAATATGTGTATGTGTTTTTTTTTTATATATATATATATTTTATTTTGAATGGGGCGAAAGGGGGGTAACTTAAACTTTTATATATTTTTTATTTTTTTTATTTTTTTAAAAACTTTTTTTTTACACTTTCTGCTTGCTTCTATAGTCTCCAGAGGAGACTAGAAGCAGCAGTTGTCTGATTGCTTCTACTGCATACAAGCGATGAGCAGATCGCTTGTATGCAGGAGAAATGCTCACTTGCTATGAGCGCTGACCACTAGGTGGCGCTCATAGCAATTGAGACATGACAACCACAGGCGTCTGCTGCAGACCCTGAGTTGTCATGCCCACCCATTGGTGACCCGCGATCACATGACGGGGTCACTGATGGGCGGGGCTTGGGACTCCCGGAAGCGCGAGTTAAATGCCACTGTCAGAGATTTAACATGTTAACAGCCGCGGATGGATTGCGATTCCAATAATCAGCTGACATGTGCTCGCTTCAGTGCGGGCTCACCGCCGGAGCCCCCGCTGAACTGGCCTTCCCGACCTGGTACGTACTATTACTGACCAGGTCAGAAAGGGGTTAAGGAACATCCTTTCCAGGGTAAAGACTTGTGTATAAGGTAAAATAAATAACCAAAAACAAAAATACTCCTCCACACCTTGGGCTATGTTCACAAGTAGCATTTTTTATGCGTTTTTGCACGTTTGTATTGCTTTCAACCGTGACAAATGCATTCACCGGGAAATGTCATTTTAACATTTTACAACCTTATCTGGCCATGTGCTGTGTGACACATGCATACAGTGCTAAAAAGACATGGGAACAGCATGGGGAAGACCCCTGGAAGCATCTCTGACACCCAGGTCACTGCCTAAAAGTGTGCCCATCAGAAGTGATCCTTGCCGCATGAGAAGATGCAGACTTGCAACTATCCCCGTGCAAGTCCTTGTCCCAGGGCAGTGTTCAATTGTACCTCCCCCATAACTTGCAATACAAGCGCAAGTATGCAGCCTGCCACCCACCCACCCCCAGGCTGCAATACCATACTGCTAGCTTGCTTGCACTTGAAATTGGGCCTTTTATGCATGTGGAGGTGGAATCTGGCCACCACGTCATGGCTGCGTCGGTAGCCTGGTATTCATACTCAGTCCCCAGCCGCCCGGCGGCCGGGTGTCCACGCTTGGTCCCCAGCCGCCAGGGGGCGGCCGGGTGTCCATACTCAGTCCCCAGCCGCCCCGCGGCCGGGTGCCCACATACAGTCCCCAGCCGCGTGGGGGTGGCTGTAGCACCCTGAGGATTCGGCTGCTACAGGGGTATTACACCTCAAGCCAGAGGTGTGGTATTCCACTCCCGGGTAAGGATGGAGTGTGGAACTGAGCTCAGATAGCTGCATGCACTACATACATCCCATTTCCGGGGGACAGATCGACGGTACTCCCACCAATATATGTGCAGGTACGATAGTGTCTGTCCCTGGCTGGAGTGGGAGGGGGGTGGAACATCCCAGTAGTGTAGGGGCAGATAGGGGGAGCAGTCTGGGTAATGCTAGGAGCTCATTGGGTGCTGGTCACCTGAGCTCACACATTGAGGGAGTATATAAGGTGGGCACCATCTGAGATCAGGGTCAGTCTTTTGTAGAGTGAGTCAGTCTGGAGAAGAGCAGAGAAGCTCAGCCAGAAGGGCTGACAGGGAGTTGTGGTTCCGGCTGGGCCCAGCTCCAAGGCCAAGTCTGAGAGAGAGAGAGAGGAGTCAGAAGGACCCAGAGAGGAGACAAGAAGGGAACCCCAAGATCCCAGAATAAAGACAAAAGGGTGAAGGGTTGGCGGACACGGGTACCGGATCCCAAGCTGGCAGAGGCCAAAACAAACCTTAGCCAGGAACCGGAGGTCGTGGGCAGGATCTGCCACGACCCTCACCAAATCCACCAGAATGGCACACCGAGCATAGGGTCAGGGAGCCCAGAGGAGGCTTGACCACTAAGAGACCCGAGGGAGCCGGACACAGGTGGATCCCTGGTGGGAACGGCCAGAGAGAGAGAGAGAGTCAGAAGGGAGCTCAGGACCACGCTCCGGAATCGCCTGGGGGTTAGCCGAGTCCAGGACCTGGTGGACGCAGCACGGCTCGGGTGGTCACTCAAGGCCAGAGTGACCAAGAGAACACCAGTAAGTAAAAACCCTGAACTGCATCTCCTGACTCTGAGTTTTCTTTCTGCATCATCACATCCCCCATCATCCACACCTGCTGCCCTGAGGCCATACCCCTCCCGTTGGGGGTTATACCATCACTGCTGCACATATACCACCGGCCTCAGTGGACTGCTCTGCAGCGGCGGCTTCAAAGCCGCACTCAACGGGTGGCGTAGTCGACAATCAAGTTAACATCTACTGCCATAGACTGCCACTTAGTTTGACACCCTGGGCACGGACCGGGTCACCGCCACAAGGACTACTACCCCCATCGAGATCCGGCTCCGGGTATCCCCTACAGCACTGGCCCAGGGGGCGCGTCATGGCCGGGTGTCCATAAACGGTCCCCAGCCGCCCCTATTTGTCCCGGTGCGCCTTATACACAAGCGCGCATACCAAAACATTACCTGTGCCCTCCCCAGTGCATTTAGTGGGAAGGACAGCCTAACCACAAACACGTGGACAAGTGAATGTGGCCAGGAATGGTCCATCTCAATGACGCCTTCACACTGGGTTAATATTGTGGAAGCCGGGACACAGTTGGACACTGGGATGCAACACGTCCTCCAGACATAGAGGATTGCGGGTCCTGGGTCAATCAGGCTTCAACACAAAGTTCAGAAGGTAGACAGCAGCAGTGGTCGGACTCCTATACAACGAGAAAATTATTCATGATCATGAGGCCATCCACCTCCTTAGCTTTCTGTTCCTTGGAATGCAAGCGCATGTATGTAGTAGCAGCTAGGCCTGAGGTGGTCAGCGTTTTGGCGCATATTCTACCTCCTTCGAGGATTGCTGGATGTTTTCCTGCTACTATCCCAGTTCTATGACTCCCGTTAAAACAAAGCTTCAGGTGATGAATGATGGATGAGGTGGTGGCAAAGAGAAAGAGCAGGAGGAACAGGGACCATTCACATCAATATCAGGCCAGCCAACCACACATGTCTTGTAGGATATGTTTCTGTACCAAAAGGAGCGGTTCAGCTACACAGTTATAAGGCATACAGTGAATGCAATGCCTACCAAAAATTTCGAGGCACTCCAATGCCCCTTGGAAGTGACATGGAGGTCAGAGGGCCTTAACTAAACCGTTTTTTCCATTTATAGCAACTGGGTCTCCTGTACACTGTTGGCCTAAGCAGGGAATGGAAGGCTTTCCAAAAATTATTAGGCACTGCAATGCCCCTTGAAACAGACGTGGATTACAGCGTATTAAAAACCTTCTACCCATTATTGGGGAGTGGGTCTCCCTTAGTGTTCGCCTATGCATTGAAAAGCAAAAGCTGACAAAAATTAGGAGGAAATGCAATGCCCGTTGCAAGAGTCGTGGAGGTTAGAGGTAATTAAAAACAACATGTCAATGCCCCTTGGAAGAGCTGTGGAGTTCAGAGTGGTTTAACAAGACGGTTTTAATGCCCCTTAGAAGAGACGTGGAGTTCAGAGTGGTTTAACAAGACAGTTTTAATGCCCCTTGGAAGAGATGTGGAGGTCACAGTAGCTTAACAAAATGGTTTTAATGCCCCTTGGAAGAGACGTGGAGTTCAGAGTGGTTTAACAAGACAGTTTTAATGCCCCTTGGAAGAGTGGTGGAGGTTACAGTGGAATAAAAAGACAATATCAATGCCCCGTGGAAGAGACGTGGAGGTCACAGTAGCTTAACAAGACGGTTTTAATGCCCCTTGGAAGAGTGGTGGAGGTCGCAGTGGAATAAAAAGACAATATCAATGCCCCTTGGAAGAGTGGTGGAGGTTACAGTGGAATAAAAAGACAATATCAACGCCCTGTGGAAGAGACGTGGAGGTCACAGTAGCTTAACAAGACGCTTTTAATGCCCCTTGGAAGAGTGGTGGAGGTCGCAGTGGAATAAAAAGACAATATTAACGACCCTTGGAAGAGACGTGGAGGTCACAGTAGCTTAACAAGACGATTTTAATGCCCCTTACAAGAGCCATGCAGTACAGCATATTAAAAACATTATTCCCATTACTGGGGAGTGGGTCTCCCATAGTCTTTGCCTATGCCTTCCAAGCAAAAGCTGCCAAAAATTAGGAAGGGGGAACTTGCAATGTCCCTTACAAGAGCCATGCAGTACAGCATATTAAAAACATTATTCCCATTATTGGGGAGTGGGTCTCCCATAGTCTTTGCCTATGCCTTCCAAGCAAAAGCTGCCAAAAATTAGGGCAGAGGAACTTGCAATGCTGGCAACATGGACCACGGTCACCCTGGTGGTATAGTGGTTGTGGAGGCTGAGGATAAGGAGAAGAGCAAAAAACAGCCGAAATGAGGAAGCGTATACCCATGTGTGGGTGTGAAGCGATGCATGGGAATACACCTCCCGAAATAACACAGTGGATTTGACTTTATGTTACTCTGCTGTCATTTGGTGGTGATGAGAAGTCTGGCCCAATCCAGCCCTTGTTCATTTTGATAAGGGTCAGCTTGTCAGCATTGTCAGTTGACAGACGAGTGCGCTTATCAGTTATAATTCACCCAGCGGCACTAAAAACACGCTCCGATAACACGCTAGCGGCAGGGCAGGCCAGGACCTCCAAGGCATACAGAGTGAGTTCATTCCAAGTGTCCAGCTTGGATACCCAATAATTAAAAGGAACAGAGGAATCACGGAGGACGCTGGTACTCCCTCACCATCTTTTGAAACTTTTCACTCCTTGTGAGAGTACCCTGCGCCTCAGGGCCTGTAAGCTGGGCAGGTCTCAGAAAACTGTCCTAGAACATTGACAGTGTTCCCATTCCTCTGCTGGATTGGAGTTGCGTCTCTCTCGCCTGTATGCCTTAGTTGGGCAGCGAACTGTGACCTCTGCCGCTACCATGTTCAGATGGGAATTTTTTTAATAGTTCTGCAGCAAGGGCCTTCTGGTACTGCCCCATTTTTGTAGACCTCTCCAACTCAGGAATAAGAGAGTGAAAGTTCTCCTTGTGGAGGGGGTCTAAAAGTGTCATCAACCAGTAATGACTGTCACCCAACATTTTGACAATGCGAGGGTCACGGTTAAGGCAGCGTAACATAAAGTCAGCCATGGGTGCCAGACTGGTAACGGGCAAGACTTCCGTGTCCTCACCAAGATGATGACTGATAGTGTTGAGCGATCACTAAAATGCTCGGGTGCTCGAAGCTCGGGCCGAGCTTACCGTGATACTCGGGTGCTCGACCCGAGCAACGAGCCCAATGTTAGTCTATGAGAGACCCGAGCATTTTTGCGGCAGCACCCCCGACAGTCTGTAAAATTCTAAAAAGTGCCCAAAACGATAGTGACAGTGCTCAAAAGAAATGGGGGCAGCATGGGGATCGCCCCTGGAAGCATTTCTGACCCCCAGGTCACTGCTGTCAACAACGTGGTCAGAGGTTTTAAGCCACTTTTGCGGGCTCACAATAAAACGTTCAAAAACTAAACTGAAATGGTTTTCCTGTGAAATATGTAAAGGAATTTCCTTTCCAGGGTAAAAACTTGTGTATAAGGTAAAATAAATAACCAAAAACAAAAATACTCCTCCACACCTTGGGCTATGTTCACAAGTAGCATTTTTCATGCATTTTTGTATTGCTTTCAACCGTGACAAATGCGTTCACCGGGAAATGTCATTTTAACATTTTACAACCTTATCTGGCCATGTGCTGTGTGACACATGCATACAGTGCTGAAAAGACAAGGGATCAGCATGGGGAAGACCCCTGGAAGCATCTCTGACCCCCAGGTCACTGTCTAAAAGTGTGCCCATCAGAAGTGATCCTTGCCGCATCAGACGATGCAGACTTGCAACTATCCCTGTGCAAGTCCTTGTCCCAGGGCAGTGTTCAATTGTACCTCCCCCATTCCTTGCAATGCAAGCGAAAATATGCAGCCAACCACCCACCCACCCGCAGGCTGCAATACCATACTGCTAGCTTTCACTTGAAATGGGCCTTTTAGTTTGGAGGAGGCCGAAGCTGGCCACTAACTCATGGCCGCTTCGGCAGCGAGGTATCCATACTCTGTCCCCAGCCGCCCGGCGGCCGGGTGTCCACGCTCGGTCCCCAGCCGCCAGGTGGCGGCCAGGTGTCCATACTCGGTCCCCAGCCGCCCTGATTTCTCCTGTCACCTTCCCCCACACTTTTCTTAGCCTGGCCTGCTTTAGGGCAGCATTGGACGAGCCCACCAGAGAACCAGACTCCTCCGGTGGGCCCTGGCTTCTCCATCAGGGAAGTTGAGAGTGCCTAGGTGAGGAGCATGATGATGATGATAGAAGTTAGCATCTGCTTTGTTTTCTTGGAATGCAAGCGCATGTATGTAGTAGCAGCTAGGCCTGAGGTGGTCCGCGTTTTGGCGCATATCCTACCTCCTCCGAGGATTGCTGGATGTTTTCCTGCTACTATCCCAGTTCTATGACTCCCGTTAAAACAAAGCTTCAGGTGATAAATGATGGATGAGGTGGTGGCAAAGGAGAAAGAGCAGGAGGAACAGGGACCATTCACATCAATATCAGGCCAGTCAACCAGATATGTCTTGTAGGATATGTTTCTGTAACAAAAGGAGCGGTTCGGCTACACAGTTATAGGGCATACAGTGAGTGCAATGTCTACCAAAAATTTCGAGCCACTCCAATGCCCCTTGGAAATAACATGGAGGTCAGAGGGCGTTAACTAAACCTTTTTTTCGATTTATAGCAACTGGGTCTCCCGTGCACTGTTGGCCTAAGCAGTGAATGGAAGGCTTTCCAAAAATTATGAGGAACTGCAATGCCCCTTGCAAGAGCCATGTGTGGCACCCCAGTGGTCTGGTCACCACAGTAATAGAGATATTACGTCGGAGAGCAAGTGGGAGGTTTCCTGGTCAGGATCCCTTAAACATGCAACATCCTCCTGCCCCAGTCCTGGGAGGGGAGAATTCTGCCCTTATAAACTGGATCTGGAGCGGGGTTGAGTGAGTCAGAGAACAGTCAGAGTCAGAGTGAGAGCAAGGGAAAGTAACAGCAAGGAGCTCTGTAGGAGCTAGGAGCTAAAGACCAGGGGCTGGAAGCTGAGCAGAGCTCGCCCTGGCAGAAGACAATAGGAACCGGACACAGGAGGCCGAAGTTGTGAGGACTTATATATCCAGCAGCAGAAACCAGCCGGCAGGGGATTTCAGGTCCTCTGGCCATAGAAGCCCGGAGGCTCAGTCACAAGAAAGGGACCAGCACTGCCGTCGTGGAGCGGAGGCTAACAGAAGGCCCCAAGTCACCAGCCATACGGGTGAGCACTACACGGTACACTCAGGGACGTGGGCTACTTCTACCCGCTTACAGCAAGGTAGACAGGAAGAGTGCAGACAGACGGGGAGGCCTACAACTCCACCTGGCCAGGGGAACTCCTGCTTGCTCACAGACTGACCAGGTCTCTTATGCTAGCCAGTACTCCCGGGAGGGTCTACCTTATAATCATCAGTAAAGACCCTGAACTGCACTGAAAAGACTCTGAGTCGTTCCTGCTGCGCTCGTGCACCATCACCCCCATCATCCACACTCACTGCCCTGAGGCTATATTCCTCCCGAGGGGAGTTATCCCATTCTATGCTGCGCACACAACACCAGCCTCAGCGGTCAGCCTCGAAGCGGTGGTACTCCCTGAACGGAATCCACGGGTGGCGCTGTCGGACAATTAACCTCAAAACCTAAGAAAGACTGCCACTGGTTTGACCAGCCTGAGCCACGGGACCGGGTCACCGCCACGGAGACTACAGACCCCAGAGACCCGGCATCGGGTATCCCACACACGTGTACACACGGCCCAGGGGGTGCGTCACATGCAGTACAGCATATTAGAAACATAAGTCCCATTATTGGGGAGTGGGTGTCCCATAGTATTTGCTTATGCCTTGCAAGCAAAAGCTGCCAAAAATTAGGACGGAGCAACTTGCAATGCCCCTTACAAGAGCCATGCAGTACAGCATATTACAAACATAAGTCCCATTATTGGGGAGTGGGTCTCCCATAGTATTTGCTTATGCTTTCCCAGCACAAGCTGCCAAAAATTAGGACGGAGCAACTTGCAATGCCCCTTACAAGAGCCATGCAGTACAGCATATTACAAACATAAGTCCCATTATTGGGGAGTGGGTGTCCCATGGTATTTGCTTATGCTTTCCCAGCAAAAGCTGCCAAAAATTAGGACGGAGGAACTTGCAATGCTGGCACCCTGGTGGTATAGTGGTGGTGGAGGCTGAGGATAAGGAGAAGAAGATTAAACAGCCGAAACGAGGAAGCGTATACCCATGTGTGGGTGTGAAGCGGTGCATGTGAATACACCTCCCGAAATAACACAGTGGATTTGACTTTATGTTACTCTGCTGTCATTTGGTTGTGATGAGAAGTCTGGCCCAATCCAGCCCTTGTTCATTTTGATAAGGGTCAGCTTGTCAGCATTGTCAGTTGACAGGCGAGTGCGCTTATCAGTTATAATACCCCCAGCGGCACTAAAAACACGCTCCGATAACACGCTAGCGGCAGGGCAGGCCAGGACCTCCAAGGCGTACAGAGCGAGTTCATTCCAAGTGTCCAGCTTGGATACCCAATAATTAAAAGGCACAGAGGAATCACGGAGGACGCTGGTACGATCGGCAAGGTACTCCCTCACCATCTTTTGAAACTTTCCAATCCTTGTGAGAGTACCCCGCGCCTCAGGGCCTGTAAGCTGGGTGGGTGTCAGAAAACTGTCCCAGAACGTTGACAGTGTTCCCCTGCCTCTGCTGGATTGGAGTTGCATCTCTCTCGCCTGTACGCCTTGGTTGGGCAACGAACTGTGACCTCTGCCGCTAGCGTGTTCAGATGGGAATTTTTTTAAGAGTTCTGCAGCAAGGGCCTTCTGGTATTGCCCCATTTTTGTAGACCTCTCCACCTCAGGAATAAGAGAGTGAAAGTTCTCCTTGTAGTGGGGGTCTACAAGTGTCACCAACCAGTAATGACTGTCACCCAACATTTTGACAACGCGAGGGTCATGGTTAAGGCAGCGTAACATAAACTCAGCCATGTGTGCCAGACTGGTAACGGGCAAGATTTCCGTGTCCTCACCAAGATGACGACTGACCATGCTCTCCTCCTCCTCTTCCTCCTCCCCCCTGTCCTCAGGCCACCCACGCTGAACCGACGGTATGACACTTGTACAGGTACTACCGTCTACAACGCATGATAGCAGCACCTGTTCTTCCTCCTCCTCCTCCTCCTCTCCCTCATTGTCCTCCCTCATGCACGTTGGGATGAGATGAGGCTGGGCTGTGTGTAATCGCCCGCTACGGCTTCTTGATCCATCTCATCATACTCTGGCTGCAATGCCTCCTCTTTAATTCTCTGCAGAGAGCATTGCAAAAGACAGACAAGTGGGATGCTGACACTAATGATGGCGTCATCGGCACTCACCATCTTGGTGGCCTCCTCAAAGTTTGTCAGGATGGTACATATGTCAGACATCCAGGTCCACTCCTGAGGTCTTATGTGTGGAGTCTGACCTGAATATCGACGGCCTTGTTGCAGCTGCTCTCTTCTGCTCACAAATCCTTTGCAACATGTGGAGGGTAGAGTTCCAACGTGTGGGGACATCACACACCAGTCTGTGTGCCGGAAGCTGCAAACGCTGCTGCAACACAGCAAGGGCGGCGGAAGCTGTAGCCGACTTGCGAAAATGAGCTGACAGGCGGCGTACTTTCACGAGCAGATCTGGCAACTCGGGGTACGATTTAAGAAACCGCTGAACCACGAGGTTAAGCACATGAGCCAGGCATGGTACGTGTGTGATCTCACCTCGCCTCAGAGCCGCCACCAGGTTACGGCCATTGTCACACATGACCATGCCGGGATGTAGGTTCAGCGGTCTCAGCCACAGATCTGCCTGCTCTTTCACAGCTGTCCACAACTCACAAGCAGTGTGAGGTTTATCACCTAAGCTTATGAGTTTCAGCACAGCCTGTTGCCGCTTGGCTGAGGCAGTACTGCAATGCTTCCAGCTTGTAGCTGATGTGGTGATATCTGAGATGGAGGCTGAACATGAGGAGGAGGAGGAGGAGGAGGATGCGCAGGAGCTGTGCACTGTGGAGGCAACTCTGACTGACATAGGGCCCGCAGTCCTCGGTGTGGGGAGGATGTGTTCCGTCCCAAGGTCCGACTGGGTCCCTGCTTCCACTATGTTTACCCAGTGTGTCGTCAGAGAGATGTACCGTCCCTGGCCACAAGCACTTGTCCACGTGTCCGTTGTCAGGTGGACTCTCCCAGTAACTGCGTTGTTGAAGGCACGGCAGATGCTTTGGGACACGTGCTTGTGTAGTGCGGGGATGGCACACCGGACAAAATAGTCTCGGCTGGGGACCGAGTACCGAGGGACGGCCACCGCCATAAGATTGCGGAAGGATTCCGTCTCCACCAGCCTAAAAGGCAGCATTTCCAATGCAAGCAGTCGTGAAATGTGCGAATTTAGGACTGTGGCGGTGGGACGTGGACGTGGACGTTGATGCTGTTTCTTGAGAAACTGCCATAGCAAGTGAAGACTGAGAGGAGGGGGCATCTTTACATGCAGTATGGACAGGGGATTGCCTTGCACACACAACAGGGGGTTCTATTGCACGCACAACAGTGGAAGAAGCAGTGGTGACACCCGCTGACACTGGTCGTGGACCCTGGGTTTCACCCCACAAAGTCGGGTGCTTTGTTGCCATGTGCCTGATCATGCTGGTGGTGGTCAGGCTGGTAGTTTTGTCACCCCTGCTGATGCTGGCATGGCAGGTGGAACATATGGCCATTTTGGGGTTATCAGCAGAGTCTTTAAAAAAATTCCAGACTCTGGAAGACCTACCGCTTGTACTGGCAACGTCCCTCATGTTGGTGTTACGGGGAACGGTTGCCTGCCTTCTGTCTGCGGCCACCACACTGCTTCTTCCTGCCTGTTGGGGTACTCTGCCTCCCTCCCCCTATGTGCTGCTGGCCTCACTCTGCATGTCCTCCTTCCACGTTGGGTCAGTTACTAGATCATTCACCACCTCCTCCTCTTCCACTTGCGCACCATGATCCTCCTCCTCACTTCCTGGCAATTGTGTCTAGTCATCGTCCACCTCTTGTGACAGATTGCCAAAGTCGACTTCCTGTGGCCATGGCTGTTCAAATATTTGGGCATCGCAACATGGGATCTCCTCTTCCACCACTTCAAGCGTATCAGGCAAGGGGCCCAAATATGGAAATGGACCAGTGAACAGCTCTTCAGAGTGTCCAAGTGTGGGATCACTTGCTGTCTGACGACACTCGGCATGGTGGGAGGAAGGAGCATCAGGGTGAGGAGGAGTATGCGGTCGAGACTCACGGCTACTAAGAGTTGACCGTGTGGAAGACAGACCGGAGGTGGTGGTGCCCAGGTAACTGGAAGTATTGTCTGCTATCCAATTAATAACCTGTTCACACTGATCAGTTCTCAATACTGGTGTTGTTCTGTGCTTCCCTAGTAATTCGGTCAAGAAGTGGGAGCAAGAAGATGTGGCGGTTGGTTGTGGCACATTTTCACCTTGGCCACGGCCCCGTCCTCTGCACGAACCATCACCAGAACGTCCACTTCCACGTCCCTTGCCACGCGCCTTGCCCATTGTAAATGAAGTAAAATAGCTTACACTTGCACTATCAATGGAAAAAGGGTAATAAAGAGTAGATTAGAACCGTGGAAGAGGAAAACCACAGTTATTGTTTACTGGGGTATACCACACTTTTTTAAATAGAGATATTTGCAGCTGAACAGTGAGCGACACACTCAAACTGCTTTTTTTTAGATACCAAAGGCCCAAAACTGGATAGTACAGCGATTTGACCCGTGGAACTGCGAAACCACACTGGGATGTCGGGCCTACACAAGACTATTTTCAACAGATATATTTTTGTGTCACAACAGTCAGGAGACACTACTGTTTTTCTTTACGGAAAAAACTACCAAAACCTGAATAATAGAGATTTTTTACCGTGGAACAGCAAAACCACAGTTATAATTTACTGGTGTATACCAGGCTTTTTAAAATATATATATATTTGCGGCTGAACAGTGAGCGACACACTCAAACTGCTTTTTTTAGAAACAAATGGCCCAAAAGTGGATAATACAGAGGTTTGTACCGTGGAACTGCAAAACCACACTTGTATTTCTCGGGCCTACACCAGACTATTTTCAACAGATATATTTGTGTCTGAAAAATCAGGGAGACACTATTTTTTTTTTTTTTACAGCAAAAAATGCAAAAAGCAGGATAATAGAGATTTTTTACCGTGGAACAGCAAAAGCACACTTCTGTCTCTCTGGCCTACACCAGACTATTTTCAACAGATATATTTGTGTCTGAAAAATCAGGGAGACACTATTATTATTTTTATACAGCAAAAAATGCCAAAAACAGGATAATAGAGATTTTTTACCGTGGAACAGCAAAAGCACACTTCTGTCTCTCTGGCCTACACCAGACTATTTTCAACAAATATATTTGTGTCTGAAAAATCAGGGGGACACTATTATTATTTTTATACAGCAAAAAATGCCAAAAACAGGATAATAGAGATGTTTTACCGTGGAACATCAAAACCACAGTAATAATTTACTGGTGTATACCAGGCTTTTTAAAATATATATATATTTGCGGCTGAACAGTGAGCGACACACTCAAACTGTTTTTTTTAGATACAAATGGCCCAAAAGTGGATAATACAGAGGTTTGTACCGTGGAACTGCAAAACCACACTTGTATTTCTCGGGCCTACAACAGACGATTTTCAACAGATATATTTGTGTCTGAAAAATCAGGGAGACACTATTTTTTTTTTTTTTTACAGCAAAAAATGCAAAAAGCAGGATAATAGAGATTTTTTACCGTGGAACAGCAAAAGCACACTTCTGTCTCTCTGGCCTACACCAGACTATTTTCAACAGATATATTTGTGTCTGAAAAATCAGGGAGACACTATTATTATTTTTATACAGCAAAAAATGCCAAAAACAGGATAATAGAGATTTTTTACCGTGGAATAGCAAAAGCACACTTCTGTCTCTCTGGCCTACACCAGACTATTTTCAACAGATATATTTGTGTCTGAAAAATCAGGGGGACACTATTATTATTTTTATACAGCAAAAAATGACAAAAACAGGATAATAGAGATGTTTTACCGTGGAACATCAAAACCACAGTAATAATTTACTGGTGTATACCAGGCTTTTTAAAATATATATATATTTGCGGCTGAACAGTGAGCGACACACTCAAACTGTTTTTTTTAGATACAAATAGCCCAAAAGTGGATAATACAGAGGTTTGTACCGTGGAACTGCAAAACCACACTTGAATTTCTCGGGCCTACACCAGACTATTTTCAACAGATATATTTGTGTCTGAAAAATCAGGGAGACACTATTTTTTTTTTTTTTTACAGCAAAAAATGCATAAAGCAGGATAATAGAGATTTTTTACCGTGGAACAGCAAAAGCACACTTCTGTCTCTCTGGCCTACACCAGACTATTTTCAACAGATATATTTGTGTCTGAAAAATCAGGGAGACACTATTATTATTTTTATACAGCAAAAAATGCCAAAAACAGGATAATAGAGATGTTTTACCGTGTAACATCAAAACCACAGTAATAATTTACTGGTGTATACCAGGCTTTTTAAAATGTATATATATTTGCGGCTGAACAGTGAGCGACACACTCAAACTGTTTTTTTTAGATACAAATGGCGCAAAAGTGGATAATACAGAGGTTTGTACCGTGGAACTGCAAAACCACACTTGTATTTCTCGGGCCTACACCAGACTATTTTCAACAGATATATTTGTGTCTGAAAAATCAGGGAGACACTATTTTTTTTTTTTTACAGCAAAAAATGCAAAAAGCAGGATAATAGAGATTTTTTACCGTGGAACAGCAAAAGCACACTTCTGTCTCTCTGGCCTACACCAGGCTATTTTCAACAGATATATTTGTGTCTGAAAAATCAGGGAGACACTTATTATTTTTATATAGCAAAAAATGCCAAAGACAGGATAATAGAGATGTTTTTCCGTGGAACATCAAAACCACAGTAATAATTTACTGGTGTATACCAGGCTTTTTAAAATATATATATTTTTGCGGCTGAACAGTGAGCGACACACTCAAACTGTTTTTTTTAGATACAAATGGCCCAAAAGTGGATAATACAGAGGTTTGTACCGTGGAACTGCAAAACCACACTTGTATTTCTCGGGCCTACAACAGACTATTTTCAACAGATATATTTGTGTCTGAAAAATCAGGGAGACACTATTTTTTTTTTTTTTACAGCAAAAAATGCAAAAAGCAGGATAATAGAGATTTTTTACCGTGGAACAGCAAAAGCACACTTCTGTCTCTCTGGCCTACACCAGACTATTTTCAACAGATATATTTGTGTCTGAAAAATCAGGGAGACACTATTATTATTTTTATACAGCAAAAAATGCCAAAAACAGGATAATAGAGATTTTTTACCGTGGAATAGCAAAAGCACACTTCTGTCTCTCTGGCCTACACCAGACTATTTTCAACAGATATATTTGTGTCTGAAAAATCAGGGGGACACTATTATTATTTTTATACAGCAAAAAATGCCAAAAACAGGATAATAGAGATGTTTTACCGTGGAACATCAAAACCACAGTAATAATTTACTGGTGTATACCAGGCTTTTTAAAATATATATATATTCGCGGCTGAACAGTGAGCGACACACTCAAACTGTTTTTTTTTAGATACAAATGGCCCAAAAGTGGATAATACAGAGGTTTGTACCGTGGAACTGCAAAACCACACTTGTATTTCTCGGGCCTACACCAGACTATTTTCAACAGATATATTTGTGTCTGAAAAATCAGGGAGACACTATTTATTTTTTTTTTTACAGCAAAAAATGCAAAAAGCAGGATAATAGAGATTTTTTTACCGTGGAACAGCAAAAGCACACTTCTGTCTCTCTGGCCTACACCAGACTATTTTCAACAGATATATTTGTGTCTGAAAAATCAGGGAGACACTATTATTATTTTTATACAGCAAAAAATGCCAAAAACAGGATAATAGAGATGTTTTACCGTGGAACATCAAAACCACAGTAATAATTTACTGGTGTATACCAGGCTTTTTAAAATATATATATATTTGCGGCTGAACAGTGAGCGACACACTCAAACTGTTTTTTTTAGATACAAATAGCCCAAAAGTGGATAATACAGAGGTTTGTACCGTGGAACTGCAAAACCACACTTGAATTTCTCGGGCCTACACCAGACTATTTTCAACAGATATATTTGTGTCTGAAAAATCAGGGAGACACTATTTTTTTTTTTTACAGCAAAAAATGCAAAAAGCAGGATAATAGAGATTTTTTACCGTGGAACAGCAAAAGCACACTTCTGTCTCTCTGGCCTACACCAGACTATTTTCAACAGATATATTTGTGTCTGAAAAATCAGGGAGACACTTATTATTTTTATATAGCAAAAAATGCCAAAGACAGGATAATAGAGATGTTTTACCGTGGAACATCAAAACCACAGTAATAATTTACTGGTGTATACCAGGCTTTTTAAAATATATATATATTTGCGGCTGAACAGTGAGCGACACACTCAAACTGTTTTTTTTTAGATACAAATGGCCCATAGAACTGCAAAATCACACTTCTATTTCTCTGGCCTACACCAGACTATTTTCAACAGATATATTTGTGTCTGAAAAATCTCTCATAGTTGGACAAAGTGTAAAAGTGTCAGAAAGTGAAAAAATAATCCCCAAAAAATAAAAATATACTGTACCCATAAATAAATATTACTATGAAAAAAAAAAACAAAAAACAATAAATGTACACATATTTGGTATTGCCACATGGGCAACGACCTGATTTTTAAAACTGTCCCACTAGTTAACCCCTTTAGTGAGCACGGTAAAAAAAAAAAAAAAGTAAAAAAACGGTGTTTAATCATCATACCGCCGAACAACAAATGGAATAAAACGCAATCAAAAAGACGAATGTAAATAAAAATGGTATCACGGAAAAGGTCATCTTGTCCTGCAAAAAAACAAGCTGCCATACAGCTCCATCAGCTCAGAAATAAAAAAATTATAGCTCTCAGAATAAAGCAATGCAAAAAAAATTATTTTTCTATAAAATTGTTTTTATTGTGTAAAAGCGCCAAAACATAAATAAAACTATATAAATGTGGTATCGCTGCAAAAGTACTGACCCAAAGAATAAAACTACCTTATCAATTTTACCACATGCGGAACGGCATAAAAAAAAAAACAATTCCTGAATTGTTGGTTTTTGTTTATTCTGCCTCCCAAAAATCGGAATAGAAAGCGATCAAAAAATGTCACATGCCCGAAAATGGTACCAATAAAAATGTCAAATTGTTCTGCAAAAAACAAGCCCTTACATGACTCTGTCGGCCGAAATATGGAAAAATTACAGCTAACAAAATATGACAATGCAAAAACTAGCTGTCAAACATAAAAACCCAATATGAATCAGGTATCGCTGTAATTGCACCGATCCGAAGAATAAAGTCGTCTAATCACTTATACTGCACGAGGAACAGCGTAAAAAATAAACTCTAGGATTAGAGTTATGTTTAGGATTAGGGTTGTGTTAGGATTAAGGTTGTGTTAGGGTTGTGTTAGGGTTAGGATTAGGGTTATGGTTAGGATTAGGATTAAGGCGACAGTTAGGATTAGGGTTATGGTTAAGATTAGGCTAATCCCCACATGGTTTTTTTAGGTGTCTAACAACCATGAAACATGCGGGACGGAGACTCGAGCATGTCACTCGAGCACCTGCGTTACTTGGTGCATACCCGAGTACCCGATGCAAACTCCAGTAGCGAGCACTTGCGCTCAAGACTAATGACAACTTATTCAATATGATGACCTAATGTTAACAAATTCTGAGTCGTACCTCTGGGTTCAAAATGTTCACTATACCCCTTGATAAAATCCTTGAGGGGTCTAGGTTCCAAAATGGGGGATAAGACTGTAAGACTTGTGGGGGATTTCCACTGTTTAGGCGCATCTGTAGCACCCTGAGGATTCGGCTGCTACAGGGGTATTGCACCTCAACCCAGAGGTGTGATATTCCACTCCCGGGTAAGGATGGAGTGTGGAGCTGAGCTCAGAAAGCTGCATGCACTACACACATCCCATTTCCGGAGAACAGACCGATGGTACTCCCACTAGAGAAATGTGCAGGTACAACAGTGTCTGTTCTTGACTGGAGTGGGAGGGGGGTGGACCATCCCAGTAGTGTAGGGGCAGATAGGGGGAGCAGCCTGGGTAAAGGTAGGAGCTCATTGGGTGCTGGTCACCTGAGCTCACACATAGAGGGAGTATAAAAGGTGGGAACCATCTAAGATCAGGGTCAGTCAGTCAGCCACAGTCAGTCTGTGAGAAGTAAGTCTTTGCAGAGCAGTGGAAGAAAGCAGAGGAGCAGAGCAGCCCCAGGCCCAGAGTGAGAGAGGAGAGAACGAAAGACCCAGAGGGGGAGAAAGAAGGAACTCTGAGAACCCAAATACAATCACAGGGTGAAGAGTTGGCAACAGGGTACCGGATCCCAAACTGGTGGGGGCTACAGCATACCTCAGCCAGAGACCGGAGGCCGTGGGCAGCATCTGCCACGGCCACCCACTATATCCACCCGGAAGGCAGACCACGCATAGGGTCAGGGAACCCAGAGGCAAGGGTTCGCCAACAAGAGGCCCGAGGGAGCCGGACTTAGGTGGATCCCTGGTGGGGAAGGCCAGAGACGAGGACAGGACAGAAAGGGAGCTCAGAACCACGCTCCAGAACTACTTGGGGGTTGGCCGAGTCCAGGACCTGGTGGACGCAGCACGGCTCGGGTGGTCACTCAAGGCCGGAGTGACCGGTACAAGAACAGCAGTAAGTAAAGAACCCTGAACTGCACAACCCGACTCTGACTCTCATTACCATCTTCCCTGCACTTCCACAACCACCATCCTCTGCACCTGACCCCCTGAGGCTATACCCCTCCCGTTGGGGGTTATACTACCTAAGCTGCACAAACACCATCAGCCTCAGCGGACCCTGCTGCAGCGGCGGCCGTAGTGACCGCAATTCAACGGGTGGCGTAGTCGACATAAAGAACTTTAGTAACATCAGTAAGGACTGCCACACACTGAGCTTGACACCCTGGGCACGGACCGGGTCACAGCCACTCGGAGACTACAACCCCCATCTGATCCGGCTCCGGGTATCCCCAACAACACTGGCCCAGGGGGCGCGTCAACTTTGGCGTAGTCGGCAGGATAACGTGCCCGCAACAACCGGGTACTGCGTGCCTGAAGAAAAGTTCATCGTTACCTTAAAAAGAAGTCTCCTGCCGGTTCCGGAGGGTCCCCGCCATCGGGCCCCATCATAGGTCGTTTCCCGCCGGTTGTCCGCCATTTGCAGCTTTTTCCCGCCATTTCCGAAGATTTCCCGCCTTGGAAGAGCGGACGCCATTATGGGCGTGCCAGAGGGTGGCAAGAGGCCACCTCCCATCGTGGGCCAGGTCGAAGAATGGCGCCAAAAGCGGAAACCGCCCCCACCAACAGAGACTGTGATGCTGGAAGTGTCCATCAGCGTGAGAGAACTGCCCCTGGAACTGAAGTTGCCCCGGGACCACCCTCGATGTGGGCGGAGACAGAAGAAGAGAACAAAGATGGGTGTCGCCTGGAGCAGTCTGGAGAGAGCGCACCCGGAGACAAGAAGCCTGGAGCAGAGTCCAGAAAGAGCCTACCCGGAGATGGAGGGAGAGCCAGGCAGCACCGACCCAGTGGTCAGGAGCCTGATGCAGGCCGCCACTCCAGGCAGCACCGACCCAGTGGTCAGGAGCCTGTTGCCGGTCGCCACTCCAGAAGGCCTGCTGGAGACAACGGGAGGAGAGCAGAGCAGCACCGACCCGTTGGTCAGGAGCCTGCTAGAAGCAACGACCCCACTAGGCTTAGTGGAGGTCCTGGCACAGCTCCCCCGAGATCGGGAGTGTGCACAGACTGCGCTGGAGGGCCTCGCACGGAGGATGGCCCGGGTGCAGCGAGAGACGTTAGCGGAGTGGAGCCGAGAGATGGCCCAGCAGACAAGAACCCGTCAGCGGAGCACGCCACCCGAGACGAGGAGACAGACCGCCTCTGAGGATGGCGCAGGAGGACTGAAGGCCGGAGACGGCGCCGAGAAGGGAGCCGAACGAATGGAGGCAGGTAAAGGGGACGTCTCTACCCCGAGCCGGGAAACCGCGCGCCTGCCCCAGCTCCCCGTCGCAGAGCCCGAAGTATCCCCTGCCGTGCCCGTCGCTGCAACGTCACCGCCGCAGACTAGGCCTCAAACGGGAGCCGCGACCCCTGTGACGTCACACGCCTCGACCCCGAGCGTGACCAAGCAGGAAGTACCATCGGCCTGGTCGCAAGGCCTAGTACCCCCGGGCGACGCAATACCAACAGCGCCCCCTACCTCCGCGGAGCCCCCGGCCTGGTCGCAGGGCCAAGTAACACAGGGCGCCGCCGTTCTTACGGTGCCCTTCACTTTCCAGGTGCCCCAGGCCTGGCCGCAAGGCCTGGGCAACCCGGGCGCCACCACCGCCGCGCCCATAAAACCAAGAGTGCCGCATCTGGGAGAAGATCTGTTCGCCCAACACACATGGCCGGACGGGCAGCCCTTTGTCTGGCCCAGGGAGTACTACGAACAAGAGCTCCAAAAGAGGGCAAGGCCCATGTGTGAGCCCCTGATCCCGGCTCCGAAGCCCGTAAAAAGGACCTCGCCCCCGCTGGAGGAGGCACAGTTTGAGTGGGACCCCACCGGAGAAGATCTCATGGGGTTCACTCAGGAGACCCGGGCAGCTGCAGCGGAGCGTGCAGAGTGCTGCCGGCAACAGCTCGAGGTCTTCGAGAGGGAGCGGAGAGAGAGGCGGGTCCGGGAACAACAAGCCCAAATAAAGAGCGCGGAGCAGAAGAGCCGGGCCAGGAGGAGTCCCCGTGCAGCTCATGGTCCCCCTTCCACCGGGACTGTGATCAAGTTTAATATGCAGCACGGGTGGGGCTTCATCCGAGATCACCGCACCCCAGGCGACGTCTTCGTGACAAGAAGAGACGTTGAGTCCCACCTACCGGAGGGACACAGAGGTCGTAACCTTTATATAGGGGACGAGGTCACCTTCACCCGGCACAAGTGTGCCAAAGGACCCTACGCCCTCCATGTGCATCGCCTGACGGAGGAGGAGCTGCGGTGTGAGGAGGAGCAAGAGGACCCGGACGGGTCTGAAGCTAAAGTTAATCACAAAGAAAGAGCAGGAGGACGTCGTCGTTGAGGACGGCAGAGTAGAAGCTGTATATAGTTGCCCGTCGGGGCACAGTGAACTGTTGCTGCTAAAATAGTCCCCGTTGGGACCAGAGAATTGAACTGTTACCCGTATTTCCCTTAATCCCACTGACCGAGGACTGAGAGCGGCCATACCTTCCCTTTGTATATAGTTGCGCTTCCTAAAGCGCCCCCTACCGGTTTTATAGAAGAACTGATTTTTCTTCAAGAGACTGTCGCACTTTACCCGGTCACAAGTTGCACCGTGACCGGAGGTACCAGAGACAAGAATGTTTTTATGAAAAGTTTATATGAAAAGTTTATGCTGCTGATAATGTTTATATGTTTTATTATGTTGTTTATGCAAAAATTGTATGTTTTGGATGTTGTTTATATCTTACAGCCCGAGGACGTGCTGTGATTTACCAGGGGGGAATGTAGCACCCTGAGGATTCGGCTGCTACAGGGGTATTGCACCTCAACCCAGAGGTGTGATATTCCACTCCCGGGTAAGGATGGAGTGTGGAGCTGAGCTCAGAAAGCTGCATGCACTACACACATCCCATTTCCGGAGAACAGACCGATGGTACTCCCACTAGAGAAATGTGCAGGTACAACAGTGTCTGTTCTTGGCTGGAGTGGGAGGGGGGTGGACCATCCCAGTAGTGTAGGGGCAGATAGGGGGAGCAGCCTGGGTAAAGGTAGGAGCTCATTGGGTGCTGGTCACCTGAGCTCACACATAGAGGGAGTATAAAAGGTGGGAACCATCTAAGATCAGGGTCAGTCAGTCAGCCACAGTCAGTCTGTGAGAAGTAAGTCTTTGCAGAGCAGTGGAAGAAAGCAGAGGAGCAGAGCAGCCCCAGGCCCAGAGTGAGAGAGGAGAGAACGAAAGACCCAGAGGGGGAGAAAGAAGGAACTCTGAGAACCCAAATACAATCACAGGGTGAAGAGTTGGCAACAGGGTACCGGATCCCAAACTGGTGGGGGCTACAGCATACCTCAGCCAGAGACCGGAGGCCGTGGGCAGCATCTGCCACGGCCACCCACTATATCCACCCGGAAGGCAGACCACGCATAGGGTCAGGGAACCCAGAGGCAAGGGTTCGCCAACAAGAGGCCCGAGGGAGCCGGACTTAGGTGGATCCCTGGTGGGGAAGGCCAGAGACGAGGACAGGACAGAAAGGGAGCTCAGAACCACGCTCCAGAACTACTTGGGGGTTGGCCGAGTCCAGGACCTGGTGGACGCAGCACGGCTCGGGTGGTCACTCAAGGCCGGAGTGACCAGTACAAGAACAGCAGTAAGTAAAGAACCCTGAACTGCACAACCCGACTCTGACTCTCATTACCATCTTCCCTGCACTTCCACAACCACCATCCTCTGCACCTGACCCCCTGAGGCTATACCCCTCCCGTTGGGGGTTATACTACCTAAGCTGCACAAACACCATCAGCCTCAGCGGACCCTGCTGCAGCGGCGGCCGTAGTGACCGCAATTCAACGGGTGGCGTAGTCGACATAAAGAACTTTAGTAACATCAGTAAGGACTGCCACACACTGAGCTTGACACCCTGGGCACGGACCGGGTCACAGCCACTCGGAGACTACAACCCCCATCTGATCCGGCTCCGGGTATCCCCAACAACACTGGCCCAGGGGGCGCGTCACATCAGAGGCTCTCCAAATGAGACATGGCATCTGCTATCTATTCGAGACAATTTTGCGTTCAAAAAGTCACACAGTGCTCCTTCTCTTCTGAACCCTGCCGTGAACCCAAACAGTGTTTTTTTTCCCACATATGGGGTATTGGCGTACTCAGAAGAAGTTGCATAACAGTTTTTGAGGCCCATTTTCTCCTCTTATCCTTGTGAAAATAAAAAAATTAGGGCTAAAAGATCATTTTTGTGGAAAAAATTTGATTTTTTTTACTTTTACGCCTCTATGTTATAAACTTCTGTGAAGCACCTAGGGGTTCTGGGTGCTCACCACACATCTAGATAAGTTCCTTGAAGGGTTTAGTTTCCAAAATATGGTCAATTGTGGGCTGTTTCCACTGTTCAGGCACATCAGGGGCTCCCCAAACGCAACATGGCAAATGGTGCTCCTTCCCTTCCGAACCCCTTCTGTGAGCCCAAACAGTGGTTTTCCCCCACATATGGGGTATCTGTTTACCCAGGAGAAATTGCACAACAAATTGTATGGTGTAATTTATTTTATACACTATTTTTCATCTTTTTGCACATTTTTATGCAGGATGCGGCTAGGCCTCTTTAGTGTTGGCTGGGTGAATTGGGGTGTCTGTCCTCTGGGGGTGCAGGTATATAGTGTTGGGCAATCCCCCTGATCTAATAGTATGGGCATCATCAATAGGCTGCAAGCCATTCACTGTGCATCACACATATCTGTGTGACTGGTGCCCTATGAAAACTCCATCGGTGTGCATGTATAATACTACACAGCCACCCCCTCCATGAATTGGTAGGTTAGTGAGTGACAATCTGCATCAGTATTTTGCACATGAGCTGCCCCCGCCTTTATCATGGAGGCTTGCTGCATCCTGCAGTGCATTGGTAATCTGACCTGGTGTTGGTAAGGCATTATCTTTTACTGTGATGTTTTTTGAAATTATGTCCAATGTTCACTAATTTCTCCTGTTACCCTTATGAAATTGCAAAATTTGGGGCTGAAAAACATTTTTGTGGGAAAAATGTGAAAATTTTATTTTTACGACTCAATGTTATAAACTTCTGTGAAGCACCTGGGGGTTCAAGGTGCTCACAACACATCTAGATAAGTTCCCTGAGTGGTCTATTTTCCAAAATGGTGTCGCTTGCGGGATGGGGGTTTCCACTGTTTAGGTACATCAGGGGCTCCCCAAACATGACATGGCATCCACGATTCAAGCAAATTTTACATTCAAACAATCAAATGGCGCTCCTTCCCTACCAAGCCCTGCCGTGTGTCCAAACAGTGGTTTTCCCTCACATGGGGTATTGGCGTGTTCAGGAGAAATTGCAAAAAAAATTCTGTGGTCCATTTTTTTCTGTTGTTTTTCTTGCAAAAATAAAAAAATTTGGGTCTAAAATAACATTTTTGTGAAAAAAAGTTAAATGTTCATTGTTTTCTTCCACATTCCAAAAATTCCTGTGAAGCACCTGAAGAGTTAATAAACTTCTTGAATGTGGTTTTGAACACCTTGAGGGGTGCAGTTTTTAGAATGGTGTCACTTTTGTTGGGTATTTTCTGTCATAAAGGCCCCTCAAAGTCACTTCAAATGTGATGTGGTCCATAAAAAAAAAAAAAAAAATGGTTTTGTAAATTTTGTTGGAAAAATGAGAAATAAGTGGTCAACTTTAAACCCTTATAATTTCCTAACAAAAAAAATGTTGGTTACAAAATTGTGCTGATGTAAAGTAGACATGTGGGAAATGTCATTTATTAACTATTTTGTGTGACATATATCCCTGATTTAAGGGTATGAAAATTCAAAGTTTGAAAATTGCTAAATTTTCGCCAAATTTCTGATTTTTTTCGCAAAGTTATGCAAGTCATATAGAAGAAATTTTGCCACTATCATGAAGTACAATATGTCACAAAAAAATATCTCAGAATCAGCGGGATCCGTTGAAGCATTCCAGAGGTGTTACCTCATAAATTGACAGCGGAGAGAATTGTAAAAATTGGCCTGCTCATTAACGTGCAAACCACCTTCGAGGGTAAAGAGGTTAAAAATAAAGTGCACAACCCTTTTAATATGGCATGTGGTAGCTTATTATTTATTTTACTCACTTACATAGCGCCAATTATTCCACAGAGCTTTACAGACATCATCATTGTCCCCATCGGGGCTCACAATCTAAACTTATCATCAGTATGGCTTTGAAGTATAGGAGGAAACCGGAGTATCTGGAGGACCCAAGTGCTGCAAAGCAACAGTGCTAACCACCGAGCCATCGTGCTGCCCATAATTATATATATTAATGACTATGAAATAAGAAACCATATTTCTTATTGAAAAATTACACATTCAAAATCTCACACTTCCCTGTGCAGGCTTTGTCTGCCAGAAAAAAAAGTGTAAAATGCCCCTTGAATTGCCACAAAATGGTACTCAGAACAGTTATTGCTTGTTAGCACCCCAGACTTTAACTTTTACCCATAAGACTGTAATTAAGAATTGTTAGTGCAGATGGTAGTGTTTATTTTAAAAACTAGTGAAATTGTTCTTTACTAAAGGGATAAGTTGGCAACTCCACTACATATAACCACTAAAAGGACACCTGGTGAACAAATGTTAATTGGCTTCTGGCTCAATGCGGACCATTCCAAGGGTGTCACTGCTAAGAGAGAATGGAGATTATTTTCACTGCAATCTTTATTTACGCATTTCTAACTACTAGATTCATCTATCTGAGCTGATTGAGCAGCAGGTTTAGATTTTAGCCAAAAGTCTGCTATATTATTCTTGTGCCAATTCTGCCGCCATTTTGGACCCATTTGTGGCTAGTTCTGGAATCTACAGCACAATGCACAAACTGTACAGTGGGTATGATGCCAATCAACTAATAGTTATTATACAGATGGTATCTGCAATTCTAAACCCTTAAAGGGAACTGACTGCATTGAAAATGCAGTCCTATCTGTTAGCAGAATGGTAACAGAGCACGAAATGCTGAGCAGATTAGTTTATAGATTTATAGTACAAATGTCAACATATTTTAATTTTTATTCACTAAAATCCCTGCTCATTTTGGGCTTATCAGTCAGATGGGTGGTTCTAATCAGAGATTGACAGCTATATCTGTATGCAAACTTATAGAGAAGGATGTCAGTTACTGATTAGGTGCAAACCCTTGACTGTTAAGCCTAAAATGAGCAGGAATTTCAGTGAATAAAATACCAGGTGTACATGATTTTTCACACAAACCTATACATAAATCTACTCAACCTCTACTGTTCTATAATGTAGTGCCCATAGATTGCACAGTATTTCTGAGCTGACAGGTTCCCTTTAACCCCTTTAGCCTGAAGCATGTTTTCACCTTCCTGACCAGGCCAAACTTTCCAATTCTGACTAGCGTCATTTTATGTGGTAATAATTCTGAAAAGCTTCAACATATCCCAGTGATTTTGAGATTGTTTTTCTGTGACACTTTGGAGTTTATGGTGTGCTCTCATCTACAACAGCTGCAAGGGAGACAGGGGCATCAGTTACTTAATGTCCAGTGCAGAGGTCAAATTATGTACTCATGCGAGGATTCCTCAGTCAGTAAAGATAGCCTCATAAGCCTAATTGGTGAAAGATGCTTTATACAGTGCCAGCTAGATGGACTCCTGGTAAAAGCACTGTGGGACACAGGAGCCGAAGCGAGCCTTTTAAATGAAGATTTGAGAAGGCGCTACCTGCCACATACCCGCCTTTGGTCTCTAAAATAACTCTTAGAAACAGTGGGACTCCACGGCAAAGCCGTCAACCCAGACCAAAATCCCTTTCATAGGCTGGGTGGAAATGACTTTCCAACTGAGGGCCATGAAGAACAGCAACAGTATTGAGCTTTTGGTACCTTTTCTCGTGACCAGTGACTAGTGATCAGAACGTGGCAGAGGATCCTATCCTGGGTTATAATGTAATCAGTGAGGTCATCACGAAACACAAGTTATGGACGCTGGTGGTGGATGCAATTGCCACATCGCTTGCCATACCCAACGCCGTGGCGGAAAATGTGATTCATAGAGTAAAGAAAGCACAGAATACAATGGACCTAAAAGAAGTCAAGGTAGGCTGGCGCCCAACCATCATCCCTGCAAACCAAATGGTGGGGGTGAGGAGTCCAGGTAGAACTGGGAAGAAAAGTCCAGAAAAGACTATTTGTGCCGAAAGACTCCTCAAAACTTCCAGAAGGCCTAGTTCAAGGTGAGACTGTGCTTACGATTCCTACTGGTGGGTTTGCTCGAGTGACAGTACCGGTGATGAATACTACGAAACACGAAATTAGACTGGATCCAAAGACTGTGTTAGGTCCCATTGAAACCGTTAAAACTGTATATCCAGCCAGTGTGAGAACCGCCCAGGGGTCTACCGTGAATTCCGTCTCCCCACCAAGGAACAGGAGGTGCTCAGGGGAGGAAATTGCACGACCCACCTCTGGGTGATTGGATCCCCCCAGTACCCCTGTAACACTTGTGTGCTGAAGATCAAGTGGTAGCAAAATAGATGTGAGAGAAGCGTGTCATGCATTCTCCAAAGATGACTCAGATATAGGCTGTATCCCATCGTTACAGTTGAAAATCAATTTGAAAGACACGACCCCAGTAACCCGAAGTTACATATCTGTGCCGAAACCATTACACCGTGAAGTGAAAGAATATTTACAAGATCTAATCAACAGAGGTTGGGTCCAAAAGTCAAAGTCGTCTTATTCCTCTCCTATTGTTTGTGTTAGGAAGAAGAATGGTACGTTGAGACTCTGCTGTGATTACCGGGAACTAAACCGAAAGTCAGTACCTGATCACACCCAATACCAAAGATTTAAGATATGCTGGATAGCCTATCAGGAAGTACCTGGTTCTCTGTCCTCGATCAGGGTAAAACATACCATCAAGGTTTTGTTGAAGAGTACAGTAGACCTTTGACAGCATTCATCACACCGGTATAATTGTCATGTTATTTTCATTCTGTAGGTTGATACGAACATGACAATATTAAATTTATAGATATTTATCTAGTTTTGTAGGAGACATTACATTTTTTCTTTAATATTTTTATTTTATTTTTCAAAAGAGGGAGCTGTATGGGGATTTTTTTTTTTGTAGAATGAGCTATACTTTTTACGGGTGTCTTTTTTTTTTTTTTAGATGCATACAACTTTTTGATCACTATTTACTGTAATTCTTCTTTTGGAAATAGGCATTAACAAGAAACATTAATCAGGAATAGTTTTAAAATATTATTTTTTACGTATATATTATTTTTACAGAGTTCACTGTGCTGTATACGGTACTTGACATATTAATTTTATTCTGCTGGTTTATAAGAATATGGTGATACCCTATTTACCGGACTATAAGATGCACTTTTTTCCTCCAAAATTTTGGAGGAAAATGGGGGGTGCGTCTTATAGTCCGAATGTTGGGGGGGGGGTATATTTGTGTGTGGTGTGGGGGGAGCGGTATCAGTGGAGGAGCGGGGCACAGGAGGCAGCAGCCACCTACTGCAGCCTACACTGCGGGGCACAGGAGATAGGCAGCAGCAGCCGCAGCGCGGCTCCGCTGTGTGCCGGCTATGAAGGAGAGTCAAATCATTGCTCCCCGAGCACACAGTCCCAGCGTGGGGAGCAGTGACTTCCGGCAGCTGATCTCTCCTTGTGAGCCACGCATGGCAGTGACATCATGCGCGGCTCACGTGGAGAGATCAGTGCAGGCAGACCGGACGCAGCGCTGGAGGAGAGAGAAGAAAGGTGAGTATGAATGTTTATTTTTTTTTTAATGTGCAGCATGATGGGGATTAGGGGGACCATGCATACTAGGACAGGGATTAGGGGTGCCATGCATACCAGGACAGGGATTAGGGGTGCCATGCATACCAGGACAGGGATGAGGGGTGCCATGCATACCAGGACAGGGATGAGGGGTGCCATGCATACCAGCACAGGGATGAGGGGTGCCATGCATACCAGGACAGGGATGAGGGGTGCCATGCATACCAGGACAGGGATGAGGGGTGCCATGCATACCAGGATAGGGATGAGGGGTGCCATGCATACTAGGACAGGGATGAGGGGTGCCATGCATACTAGGACAGGGATGAGGGGTGCCATGCATACTAGGACAGGGATGAGGGGTGCCATGCATACTAGGACAGGGATGAGGGGTGCCATGCATATCAGGATAGGTATGAGGGGTGCCAGGCATATCAGGACGGGGATGGGGACCACGTATAAAAGGAAGGGGGGTGCCATATATACCAGGATGGGGGATATTGTCAGAATTGGGGGACATTACCCCTATACCAGTGTCAGCAAAAGACTCCCTCCCCCTTAAAAGTGCATCATGACCACATTTTTTGCTTACATTTTTATTTTTTCATTTTCCTCCTCTAAAACCTAGGTGCGTCTTATGGTCCGGTGCGTCTTATAGTTCGAAAAATACGGAATATATTTTCTTATGTTTCACTGCTTTATCACAAGAAAAATATTTTTTTCTCTAAATGAATAGCTTTTTTGGTCATTAATGATGAGCGAACGTGCTTGCCACTGCTCGGTACTCGGCGCTCGGCGAGTATTTCCGGGTTGCTCGGACGGGAACTCGGGTCCCCACCGGGCATGTTTGGTGCTCCTTAGAGAGCCAATGAACAAGCAGGGATTGCTTGTCACACACTGTAATGCCATAGCCATGTTGGTTGTGGGCATTACAGTGATTTGGCTGGCCGCACAGCGTCATCAGGTCCATATAAGACCTGGCGCCGCTATGCTCGTCACAGTCTACCCCGGAACCAGGCAGAGTAAGGAGAGCTGCTGCTGAGTCAGGGAGAGATTTGCTTGTTTATAGTTAGTAAAAGTATTCCACAGCATATCTATATATTCATCTAAACTAACAGTCCTTCTGAGGACTAATCCAGCTGCATATATTCAGTGGCAGGAGTTAGGCAGGCAAGCAGTGTATGTGACAGACTGCAGTGCATATAGTGCAAGAGGGTCCATAGCACATTCCTGCTGCTGCTGTTCTTACAAATATTTGTAGACATAGCCCCAGATATCAGGGGCCAGGGCAATTTTTTTTTTTTATCTTAATCCTGGTTATTTGCTTAAAAACCAAGGCAGGCAGGGTATGTGACAGACTGCAGTGCATGATACAGCACAAGAGGGTCCATTGCATGTTCAACTTCCGAGTGATCCTGCTGTGATAAATATTTGTAGACATAGCCCCAGGTATCAGGGGCCAGGGCAATTTTTTTTTTATCTTAATCCTTGTTATTTCCTTAAAAACCAATCCAGAGTACACTATTTTTCTGCTCCATTTGCTTGCTACTGCTGCAGAATACAGCCAGATCTTTTCTATATTACAGCGATAAAAATCCAGAAATTGGAACTGAACGTCGAAAATATTGGCCTCCTTTTCCATTTCGTTTCAGTGTGTCGGTCAAATTATTTACACTAGGTCTCTGGGAAGAATAGTATTAGTAAACGACATGCCTGCTATTTAAAATCGTGGTTCTCTTTCACACGTATCACATATAACTTCATTTCAAAATCAGCCATTTCTGCCTTCCATTGCTTTGCAGTGTGTCGGTCAAGCTATTCACACTAGGTCTCTGTGAAGAATAGTATTAGTAAACTACAGGCCAGCTATTTAAAACTATGGTTCTCTGTCAGACGTATCACATATAACTTCATTCCAAAATCAGCCATTTCTAGTGAACATGGAAAATATTGTCCTCCATTTAAAATGGGCAAGGTGCGTGGTAAGGAACAGGGATGTGATGGTGATGGTGCATGCAGAGGCCGAGGACGTGGCCATGGTCAAGCTGAAATTGTGCCACAACAAACACCCACATCTTGTCGCTCAACCTTCCTGTCCCAATTACTAGAGGACCACACAACACCACTATTGAACACAGAGCAGTGTCAAAAGGTTGTTGGTTGGATAGCAGATAATGCTTCCAGTCACTTTGCCACCACCACCACCACCCTGTCTTCCACACGATCAAGTCTCAATAGCTGTGAGTCTGGACCGCTTATTCCTCACCCTGCTCTTCCTTCCTCCCACCATTCTGAGTGCCCGGAGACAACTGATCTCACACTTGGACACTCAGAAGAGCTGTTCACTTTTCCATTTGTAGATTCGGGCCTCTCGCCCAGCCAGCTTCAAGCGAGTCAACAGGAGAACACGTGTAGCGATGCCCAAATATTGGAGTAGCCACGATAACACGAAGGCAAAGGTGGGAAAGTGAAATTGCAGTCGCAAGAGGTGGATGTGTTATGTTCTGCAACTTAAAACTAAGGAATAGGAGGGAGAAGCTGTCCCTGCACTGAGACTCAGCTTAACCCTATGCTGGGGTGGGTGCCCTTTTTCTTATGAATAGCCCCACCGAAACTCCTGCACTGAACTCAAACGAAGACCTGTAGGAAGGAGAAAGGGGTCCCTAAAAGATCTAAGGACTGGGAGCAAAAGCAGGAGACCTCCTAACAGAAAAGTTAGTTGCAGAAACGAAAATGAAAGGAAACTAAACTGGTGGAACAAGAAGTCCCAGGATAACAATAGTCCAAAGCAAGAAGAACTAAACAAGGCTATTTAGCCAGTGCACGAGCATTACAACACTGATGTCCAGCGGGGAATGGGAGCCAGGTGCTGAGTAATAAAGAGTGCAGAGATCACATGACCAAGAAACCCAGCACAAGAGGAAAAGACTAGAAGCCAGCAAACCACAACAAGATGGCCGATAGTAAAACAAAATAGATTCTAACAGGATGATGATGATGAAACCCAATTGCCAGAAAGTCAGGAGGAGGACCAGGGTGTGGAAGTGGAAGACGAGGGGGTGGATGATATAGTAACTGACCCAACCTGGCAGGAGGACATGCAGAGCGAAGACAGCAGAACACAGTTGGAGGGAGGTGTAGCACCACAACAGACAGGAAAAAGCAGTGTGGTGGCCGCAGACACAAGGCGGGAAAGCGTTCCCCGTAAAGCCAGTTCCACGGAAGTTGCCAATACAACTGTTAGGTCTTCCCGAGTCTGGTTGGTTGTTTTTTAAAGACTCTGCAGATAACCCCAAAAAGGCCATTTGCACCACCTGCCAAGCCAGCATCAGCAGGGGTAGCAAAACTAGCAGCCTGACCACCACCAGCATGATCAAGCATATGGCAGCAAAGCACTCGACTAAGTGGGCTGAACCCCAGGGTCCAGCAACAGTGTCTGTGGCGTGCACGTCAATCCCCTGTCCATGGTGCATGCGAAGATGCCTCCCGCCCTGCACATGTCGTTTAACATTCTCAACTAGCACCATCAGCAAGCACATCCTTGTCCCAGCGCAGCGTTCAGTTGTCCCTACCCCAATTCTTGGAACTCAAGCGCAAATAGGCGGCCATCACTCCACAGGCCACACTACTAATTTCACACATTTTGCGAATCCTTGCGCTCGAAATGTTGCCTTTTAGGCTCGTGGAGACGGAAGCTTTATGCAATCTGATGGCAGTGGCCATCCCTTGGTACTCGGTCCCCAGCTGCCACTATTTCTCCCATTGTGCCTTCCGCACATTACACGAGCACGTGTTAAACAACATTAGCCGTGGCCTCAACAACGCAGTTACTGGGAAAGTCCACCTAACTTTGGACATGTGGACAAGTGCTTGTGGGCAGGGGCGGTACATCTCGCTGATGGCACACTGGGTTAATATTGTGGAAGCACCAGGTCAATCAGGGTTGCCCCCACATTCTACAGCTCCTGAACCTCCTCCTCCTCTTCAGCCTCCATCTCCGAAATGACCACATCAGACGCAAGCTGGAAGCACTGCAGCACTGCCTTGGCCAAGCGGCAACAGGCTGTGCTGAAGCTAATATGCTTAGGTGACAAACCGCACAACGCTGAAGAACTGTGGACAGCTCTAAAAAAGCAAGCTGATCTGTGGCTGACACTGCTGACCCTACAGCCAGGCATGGTTGTGTGTGACAATGGCCGGAACCTGGTGGCGGCTCTGAGGTGAGGCGATCTCACACACGTACCGTGCCTGGCCCATGTGCTTAACCTTGTGGTTTAGCAGTTTCTCAATAATATAATATGACTGCCTTCTTGAAATCTGTCAAGTCAGCAGTCTTCCCCATGATTGTGGCGCCTACTGAAACAGACCAAGGGACCTTTCTAAACAAGTATGAAGCCTTTGCAGGTGTTTTTTGTTAATTATTCTAGTTTACTGAGATAATGACTTTTGTGTTTTCATTGGCTGTAAGCCATAATCATCAACATTAACAGAAATAAACACTTGAAATAGATCACTCTGTTTGTAATGACTCTATACAATATGAGTTTCACTTTTTGTATTGAAGAACTGAAATAAATTAACTTTTTGATGATATTCTAATTTTGTGAGATGCACCTATAGATGCTGGAGCAAACTTTGAATAACCTGCGGCAGGAGGTGTTGGCCCCAGAAGAGGAGGAGGAAGCGGAAGGGTTACCAGTGTCTCAAATTTCCAGACTGTTGTCACACAGGCGGATGCCAAGTGATGGTGGATTACAGTGATCGAGGGGGTTTGGTGATACCAGGCAAACTGTTAGTGAAGGTGCAAGAGCCGAGGAACTAATGGAGGAGGAAGAGGTGATGGACGAGCAGCTGTCAGAGGATGAAGAGGATAATCATCCCCTCTCATTTGAACGTGGTTGGCAGGAGGGGACAGAGGAAACAAGCATCAGTGTTACGCAGCCCACAATACAGCCTGCCTTTGGACCTCCTGGAAGAGCCCAACATATGAGTGCATTCTTGATGCAACATGATACCCGTATAGTTAGGATTCAAAATATTGCTGACTACTGGGTTGCCACTCTGCCAGATGCTTCCCGCCCTGGTAAGGGACCCGCTTATGTTGGAGTATTGAAACAAGCTTTAAAGCAACCTTAATAGAGGTTTTCCCCAAAATAACAGTGAGGCACACAGTGTGCATTGCTGCTGTAGTCTTTCAACCTGTGGCATGTCAGTTCGTCAACGCCAAAACATCAGCAGCAGCAGAGTAAGTGGCAGAAGCAATTTCTGGGAGTCCTTTCACATATTTTTTGCACCAGCTCGTGCACCAGCACAGAGTACAAGTCTGATATGTGGTAAACGACTGGAGAGGATGGTGGAGGAGTATCTAGAGCTTAATATGAATACCATCAGGAATGATTTTGACCTTTTTACATTTTGGTCTTCAAAAATGGATGAATGGCCTGAGCCCGGCAGTCAGCGTTCTCTCTGTACGTGTCTTCAGCGCTGCTGGTAGTGTCTTGACGGATAAGCGCACCCGGCTATCTCCTGAAAGTGTAGACCGCCTAACTTTCATCAAGATGAACAAGTCATGGATCTCCAAGGACTTTTGCACCCCAATTGCAGCCTGTACAGAGTAGGCAATGTTGTCGTTTTGAGTGTGCTGCATTGATCTCTTGAAATTGCAGTCTGTGATATGGCTTCTGTGCCTGCTCATGCTGCTGCTGCTGCTGCAGGTTTTAGGCCTTCATTTTGGGAAATGTGGAGAATTCTGATTGTGTCTCCATCTATTGGGTTGGCTGTAGTGGGACAGGTTTGGGTCTGCGTTAAACTACTTGTAGTCTGATGACATTTATGCCACTTCGGTGGTGTTAGGCCCTCATTTAGGGCAATGTGAACACTCATGGTTAGGTCTCCATCTCCTGGGTTGGCTGTACTGGAAGAGATGTGGGTCTTATTTACATTATTTCTACTGTAGTGAAATTGATTAGACATTGCTAGTGTCTGCCACTATTTTTTTGAAATGTGGAGAATCATGATTGGGTCTCCATCTATTGGGTTTGCTGTAGAGGAACTGGTTTTGGCCTCCTTTGCAATACTTATACTCTAGTGAAATTGATGCAACTTCTGTGGTGTTAGGCCCTCATTTAGGGCAATGTGAACACTCCTAGATAGGTCTCTATCTCCTGGTTTGGCTGTATTGGAAGAGGTGTGGGTCTTATTTACACTATTTCTACTGTAGTGAAATTGATTAGACATTGCTAGTGTCTGCCACAAATTTTTTTAAAATGTGGGGAATCCTGATTGGGTCTCCATCTATTGGGTTGGCTGTAGTGGAACCTTCCTGTTCTGCAGTCTAAGTTGTGTAAGGTTGTGTACCAGTCCTTGCTGCACTCTGATACAGACTCTGCCTGCTGCACTTCTGATACAGACTCTGCCCGCTGCACTTCTGATACAGACTCTGCCCGCTGCACTTCTGATACAGACTCTGCCCGCTGCACTTCTGATACAGACTCTGCCCGCTGCACTTCTGATACAGACTCTGCCCGCTGCACTCCTGATACAGACTCTGCCTGCTGCACTCCTGATACAGACTCTGCCCGCTGCACTCCTGATACAGACTCTGCCCGCTGCACTCCTGATACAGACTCTGCCTGCTGCACTCCTGATACAGACTCTGCCTGCTGCACTCCTGATACAGACTCTGCCTGCTGCACCATCTAGTCTGTCCTACTGGGTCCAGCTGCTGCACGTCCGTTGGTCTGTCCTGGAGTGGCACCTGGCATTCATCGGGAGTCTAACCTTACCATCAGAGGCTCTAGTGAACAGTCTGGTGCTCGCTTAGTCACGCCCCTCTAGGCTCTCCGGGGTCCATGGCACAGTGGTTCCACAAACCACGTCCGTGATAGTGCACCCTCGCAGGCAGGGTCCTCTCTCCTGTTGTACCAGTCGGTGACCCCTTCTGACATATAAAGCGCAACTGAATAAATGTCGCTGTCACAGTAATAATAATTATAGTACTTGTACTCTGGGTCAATTGATGGCATTTCCCTGTTGTCTACACCTAATTTGATGTGTTTTGGCAGCTTTTGGTCCCGTTTCTAGGTGTTGTCTATGCATTTTTTTGGTCCCCCCCCCATTGACTCCTATGGGATTCGGAAATGTTCATGGAACATTCGGCGAATAAATTCGGCGAATATCAATATGTTCGTCGAACTTTTCCGAACCAAACATTAAAATGTTCGCTCGTGCCTACTCAAACCCTACCCAGATCTGTTGGATTTGTTTGTCAAAGTACGCCACCTGTGTGCCCATTTTAGAAAGTCAGCTACAGCTTCCGCCGCCCTTGCCATGCTTCAGCAGCATTTGCAGCTTCCAGCTCACTGACTGATCTGCGATGTCCCCACGCATTAGAACTCTACATTGCAGATGTTGGGAAGGATTTGTGAGCAGAAGAGGGCAGTTGTTGACTACCAGCATCAACAAGGCTGTCGGTATTCAGTTCAGACTCCACACATAAGACCTCAGGAGTGGACATGTATGTCAGACATATGTACCATCCTCCAAAACTTTGAGGACTCTACCAAGATGGTGAGCGGCGATGACGCCATAATTAGCGTCACCATCCCACTGCATTGCAGGCGGAGCATGATGAGATGGAGCAAGGAACCATACAGGGTGATTCCACACAGCCCAGCCTCATCTCATCCCAACGTGGATTGGGTGACAATGAGGAAGAGGAGGAGGAAGAACAGGAGCTAGTTTCCTGCGCTACAGACGGTACTACCTGCACAACTGTCATACCGTCAGTTCAGCGTGGATGGCCAGAGGACAGAGAGGAGGAGGAGAGCATGGTCAGTCATCCTCTTGGTGAGGACACGGAAGTCTTGCCTCTTTGCAGTCTGGCACACATGGCTGAGTTTATATTACGCTGCCTTTCCCGTGACCCTCATTTTGTCCAAATTTTGGGTGACAGTCATTACTGGTTGGTTGACACTTCTAGACCCACGCTACAAGGAGAACTTTCTGTCTCTTATTCCCACGCAGGATTGGCCTAATAAAATGGGGCAGTACGAGAAGGCCCTTGTTGTGGAATTATTTAAAAAATTCCCATCTGAAAACGCTGGTGGCAGAGATCACAGTTTGTTGGACAACCAAGGAGTACAGGCGAGAGACACAAATGCAATCCAGCAGAGGCAGGAGAACACTGTCAAAGTTGTGGAACAGTTTTCTCACACCCTCCCATCACACAGGCCCTGAGGCGCGGGGTACTCTCACAAGGAGGGAAAAGTTTCGGAAGATGGTGAGGGAGCACCTTTCCGATCATACGAATGTCCTCTGTGATTTCTCTGTGCCTCATAATTATTGAGTATACAAGCTGGACACATGGCATGAACTGGCTCTCTACACCTTGGAGGTCCTGGCCTGCCCTGCCACTAGTGTTTTGTCAGAGCGAGTTTTTAATTCCGCTGGTGGAATTATAACCGATAGGTGCATGCGCCTGTCAACTCAAAATGCTGACAGGCTGACTCTTATAAAAATGAACAAGGGCTGGATTAGGCCTGACTTTTGATCATCACCGAATGATAGCAGCGTAACAAACTCAAATACAGTGTCTTTTTTTGGAAGGTCTAACTCTATTCCCATGCACTTCTGTCTTCACATCCAGACATGGGTATACGCTTCCTGATTTTGTCTATTTGCTCTTGTCCTCCTCCTTCTCCTCCTCCTCATCCACCATATCACTACCATATCTACCTTATCTAGCCGTTGCATTCACTGCATTGGCAAATAGTATGGGAGACCCACTTCCTAATAAATTTAAATTGTTTTCAGGAGGCCCTTCGACCTCTGTTTCCTGCAAGGGACATTGGAGTGCCTCCAAATTTTTGGCAGCCGTTGCATTCACTGCATAGTTGTCACGGGTGTGTCAGAGATGACAGTCGCCCTGCAGTTGGTTGCAGGAAATCTCTACATTTTGGCATTACAGACATCTTCTTAGAGGCTGTCTCTAGGACCCAGTGGCTACCTCCCTCTGGCTAATTAATACCCTGCCTGGGTGTATAAATACCTGCTGTGTTTCAGAGGGAGGTGCTGGTGATATTCATTACTACATGTGAAAGCTTTAGCAAGAGCAGTACTTCGTCCTCTCTGGAGATTGAGGACGTGTGCGCATTTGTCTGGATTCGTCTAAAGCTAAGCTATTTCCCCTGTTTGTCCACCCTTGTTGTCTATAGTGTTTAGTGGAGATCAACTAGTGCTCATCTCCTCCCTTCCCTAGCCTTAGCCATATGCCAGGGAAAGACAGGGCGAGGCCGTGTGCGGTGATTGGTGAAGAACCAACACAGGGACTTTAGGAGAGACAAGGTGACGCTAGATCAACCTAGGAGGTCTCCACTTCCACCCCCTTCCCCTAGGGTCTGGGCTCCCTTTCCCTCTTCCGTTTGTGTTGCAATTAGTCTTTCCCACACCTTGCGTGAAAATAGGCAAACAGTATGGGAGACCCACTTCCTAATAATGGGAACATTGTTTTCAGTAGGCCTCTACATCTCTTGCAAGAGACATTGGAGTTCCTCCAAATTTTTGGCAGCCATTGTATTCACTGCATACCCTATAACTGTTTAGCAGACCCTCTCCTTTCTAATGGGAACATGTCGTTAATGTTGCCCAGCCGTATGTGTCTTTAAATTGTTAGTAGGGTTATTCCTAAATTTTGGCAGCCGTTGGACTAACTGCATACCCTATAACTGGATAGCAGACCCACTCGCTAATAATGGGAACAACAAAGCATAGCCAGCTGATGGCCCACTAACAATAGTGAGGGCCGACTGCTGGCCCTTTAAGAATAGTAAGGGCCACCTGATGGCCCTATAAAAATAGTGTTTGTGAAGTTCAGAGTCCCTCATTCATAAATGAAACAGGATGTGTCTGATGTTTCACACAACACATGGCCAGATAACGTTGTAAAATGTTAAAATGTAATTTTCTGGTGAATGTATTTTTCACCGTTGAAAGCAATGCAAAAGGGCAAAGACGCATCAAAAATGCTATGTGTGAACATAGCACATGGTGTGGTGAAGCATTTTTGCTTTTGGTTATTTATATTGCCTTATATACAAGTCATTACCCTGGAAAGGATGTTCCTTAACATTTTTCACAGGAAAATCCATTTTGGTTTTGTTTTTGTATGTCTTATTGTGAGTCCGTAAAAGTGGCGTAATACTCTGACAACATTGTTGACAGCAGTGACCTGGGAGTCAGAGATGCTTCCAGGGGTCTTCCCCATGCAGTTCCCATGTCATTTGAGCACTGTTCCCATCGATTTAGGCAAATTTTAGGCCCTCTGCAGACCGCCGGGGGGGCTGCTGGAAAAATGCTCGAGTTTCCCATAGACTTACATTGGGCTTGTTACTCGGACCGAGCACTCGAGCATTTCAATTTGCTCGACCCGAGCAACGAGCACCTGAGCATTTTAGTGCTCGCTCATCACTAGTCATCATATTATAAAAGCCCTGACTTTTTCATTTATTTTTTACAGAACTGTATGAGGTCTTGTTTAATAAATAATATAGTTTTATAGGACGAGCCATTATGAACATGGCAATTCGAAATATGTGTTTTAGCTGGGGTTGGTTTTAGAGTATTAAAATTGTCTTATTTTCTTTTTACTACTTACTACTTGAAGAAAGGCACTTGAATATGAAATTCTTTGAGCACATTGATAATACCTACTGTATTATATAATCTGCTGGTATTTGACTGTCAGTTATCCTATCAGGCCCAACCTCAGGCCGGATCTGATAGGCTGAGGGATATCGCAGTCATGGAAGTCATTGTTAGACCTCTAGTTGCCATAGCAAACCATGCAGCGCAATTGTGGGGTGCAGATAGGCTGACAAAGGAAACAACTTTTCTCTGTCAATACCATCATATGCCGCCGTCGCTATTGAGGGGTTAAACTGCTGGGATCAGAGCTTTGTCCATTCCCAGAGCTGTGTCTCAGGGTTGGCATGGGCTCAGAGTTGTGCCCGTGCCATCTGCTGTTATACAGAATTGAGCTCCTGCTGCGAATGGCACGGATACAACTGTGAGACAATGCCAACCCTGAGACATAGCTGTATGCATAATTGCAGTAAATCAGTTTGGATGTACAGTTACATCCATTTTCGGGAAGGGGTTAAACTGCATCAATTGAAAATGTAAACATAGAAGACTGTCTGCAGAAAATGGCTGCATGATCTAGCTAGCTAACCTGCCCTCATTTCCTTTTCAATTCTATCCCAGGATAGATTTTCAATGTTTATACCAGGTTTCCCATTTACTGTTTGTTTTCTCACCAAGTCTGTTGGAGGTTTGCTCCAAGCATCTACTACTCTTTCACAAAAATAATATTTTCTGATCTTTCCCAAAAGATTGGGAAATTTATGATTAAAGAATTACATTTTGTATAAACTAAAATAAAAAATTTAAATCTATATATAAACTAATTTTATGTTGTGCGTCTTGTTCTTCCCTCATTTAAATCTTTTTATTTAAACTTTTTAAAGTATTTAAAAGGATTCGATTATATTCCAACAGGTTGTACAAATTTAGAGAACCTGTCATCAGGATTTTACAGACAAAATTTCAGGCACTTTATAAAGGCACTTTAATGGTGAGTAAATCTTTATTTTTCTTGTACAAATCCATTTTGCTGTTTTAGAGAAATCCATTCTTGAAATTGCATGCTAATGAATTGCAAGTGCAGTGGGCGGGCACAGCATTCACAGATCTCCTGCCTCTCTCCCTATTCTCGGGCCGCCGCCTGCCTCCTGCCTCTGACTGATGGGTCACTGAAACACTAGTGACCTAGAGACAGAAGGGAGGCAGTGGACCCTGAACAGGAACAGGAGCAGGAGAACTTTAAGTGCTGTGACCGCCCACTGCACTCGCAATTCATTAGCATACAATTTCAAGAATGGATTTCTCTAAAACAGCAAAACGGACTTGTACAAGAAAGGTAAGGCTTTACTTAGCATTAGAGTGCCTTTACATGCATTCCAATAGTTTGGAGTATCAAATCCTGATGACAGGTTCTCTTTAAGTCTATATAAACCTTTTAACTTATTTTTTTGTTCATTTGCTACCTATATGCAAAGGGAACCAGACAGGAACCATACAGTCATTAAATTAATTACATTGTAAGATAGGGTAGCACAAGATAAAAAACTATACTTTCCTAGCTAAAAGTGCTTTGAACCTCCACATTATTCCCACCTAGCATTGTCAGCGTTTGTTTAAAGGGACCTGTCATTAGAGTTCAAAACACGGGCAGCATGAATCAGACATTAACTACTTTATTATAGCCAGATATGTTTTACTTGGGATTTCTGCAATGTTTCAGAGTAAACATAATTTGAAAAACCAACTGAGGACTATGGGGCTGATTTTATCAAAGTGCTAAAAACACTTTGAAAAGTTGAAGTTGAATTTGCAGTCGCCATTTTGGGCAGTTCCGCCAAAATGAGCGGAGTTGGTGAGGAGTCGGGACATTGCGTGGCTACACCCCCCCCCCAGTTAAATTCATCAATGGTGCCAACATTTCTTATGCCAAAAATGTTACTTCAGTCAGATTCATGCCACTGATAAGAAGTGCCAAATTCATTAAGTTGCATGCGCCTTTTATTTAATTTGGTGCATCTTATTCCTGCATGCCCCTCATTAAAAATGGCATACAAAAATCTTAATGGATCGGCCCCTGTGTCTCTCAGCTGACTAATCCAATACAGTCCACAGTAGCTTCTCCCTGCCTTGCAAACTGGAGCTGCTATGTCTTCTGCATGAATCAAGTCCATTGGGGTGGTGATAGAAAATAATGCTAATAATTAGAAATATAGATGGGAGTTAGCTTTACTTCATGATTGTGAACTTGCAGCCATATTAACATACAGATTCAAAGTTGATTTTTTTCAATATTAGGTTAGGGTTATCAGAGAATCGGGTCGATTATGCAAATCGCACTCTGATTAAACTCTGATCAGAATTTGAACAAACTCTGATCAGAATTTGATCAGAGTGCGAGCATAGTCTGATCTCATCCGAGTGCAGTCTGATGTTTTCCACAAATTCATTCATTTCATGGTCGAGTGCGATCCAAATATCGGATCAAACTCGGGCATGCTGCAATTTTTTTCCTCGGACTGGCTCTGTCCGAGGAAAAAAATCAGACATGCGCATTGGCCCAAAGAATAGCATTGGCGCGAGTGCAACCCGATGTTTGGATGAATTGCACTTGGACTGAATATGCGGTCATGTACATGAGCCCTTAGGGAGATACATTTCAACTTGTCTTTACTTCCTTATCCAGCAATGTAATTAGTTTGTTGACCTCAAGTCTGATGACATGTTGTTGTTCCTCAGACGCACATCCAGTTGAAGTGTATTACCTCGCACAGACCCATCACGTGTGTGCGCTGACAATAAACGCTGCCAGCCAATCAGAGGGCAGAAGCTGACATCAGTGTGCACGTGAAAGGGCGCATGACAGTGACGTCATACGGTCCCCTTGCACGCCGAAATCAGCTGCCGGCTTCACAAGAGGACGACACATGGTGGGGGAGCGAAGGGAATGAGAGTATTTTTAAAAAAAAATCAGTGGCAATACTAGTACAAGGATGACTATGCGGTGCATTATACTTTATGGATGACTATGTGGGTGCATTATACTTTATGGATGACTATGGGGTGCATTATACTTTACGGATCACTATGGGGGCATTATACTTTATGGATGACTATGGGGTGCATTATGCTTTATGGATGACTATGGGGTGCATTATGCTTTATGGATGACTATGGGGGTGCATTATACTTTATGGATGACTATGGGGTGCATTATACTTTACGGATCACTATGGGGGCATTATACTTTATGGATGACTATGAGCTGTGCATTATACTTCATGGATGACTATGCGGTTCATTATACTTTATGGATGACTATGGGGTGCATTATGCTTTATGGATGACTATGGGCTGGGCATTATACTTTATGGATAACAATGGGGGTGCATTATAGTTTATAAATTACTATGGCGGTGCATTATATTTTATAGATGACTGTGAAGTGCATTATACTTTATGTATGACTATGGGGTGCATTATACTTTATGGGTGACTATGCGGTGCATTATATTTTATAGATGACTGTGAAGTGTATTATATTTTATGTATGACTATGGGGGTACATTATACTTTATGGATGACTATGGGGGTGCATTATACTGCATTATACTTTATGGATGACTATGGGGGTGCATTATACTGCATTATACTTTATAGATGACTATGGGGTGCATTATAGTACATGGATGATTAAGTGGTGCATTATACTTTATGGGTGACTATGGGGTGCATTATACTTTATGGGTGACTATGGGGGTGCATTAGACTTTATGTATGACTATGGAGTGCATTATACTGTATGACTAAGGGGGTATATTATACTTTATGGATGAATATGAGGGTGCATTATACTTTATGGATTACTATGGGGTTGCATTATACATTATGGAGGACTATGGGGTGCACTATACTTTATGGATGACTATGGGGGTGCATTATACTGTATTATGCTTTATGGATGACAATGGGGTGCATTATGCTTTATGGATGACTATGTGGGTGCATTATACTTTACGGATAACAATGGGGGTGCATTAGCCTTTAAGGATGACTATGGGGTGCATTAAACTTTATGGATGACTAAAGGGTGCATTATACTTTATGGATGACTATGGAGTGTACTATACTTCATGTATGACTATGGGGGTACATTATACTATATGGATGAGTATGTGGGTGTATTATACTTTATGGAGGACTATGGGGGCGCATTATACTGCATTATACTTTATGTATGACTTTGGGGGTGCATTATATGTCATGGATGACTATGGGGTGCATTATACTTTATGGATAACAATGGGGGTGCATTATACGTTATGGATGATTATGGGGTGCATTATACTTTATGGATGACTATAGAGTGCGTTATACTTTATAGATGACTAAGGAGTGCATTATAGTACATGGATGACTAAGTAGTGCATTATACTTTATGGATGACTATGGGGGTGCATTATACTTTATGGATGACTATGGGGGTGTATTAGACTTTAAGGATGATTATGGGGTGCATTATACTTCATGGATGACAATGGGGTGCAGTATAGTTTATGGATGACTATGGTGGTACATTATACTTTATAGATGACTATGGGGTGCATTATACTTTATGGATGACTAGGGAGTGCATTATACTTTATAGAAGACTATGGGGTGCATTATAGTACATGAATGACTATGGGGGTGCATTATACTTTATGGATTACTATGGGGGTGCATTATACTTTATGGATGACTATGGGGTGCATAATACTTTATGGATGAATATGGGCTGTGCATTATACATTCTGGAGGACTATGGGGTGCACTATACTTTATGGATGACAATGGGGTGCATTATGCTTTATGGATGACAATGGGGTGCATTATGCTTTATGGATGACTATGGGTTGCATTATGACTTATGGATGACTATGTGGGTGCATTATACTTTATGGATAACAATGGGGGTGCATTAGACTTTAAGGATGACTATGGGGTGCATTATACTTTATGGATGACTATGGAGTGTATTATACTTTATGTATGACTATGGGGGTACATTATAATTTATGTTGGACTATGGGGGTGTATTATACTTTATGGATTACTATGGGTGTGCGTTATACTTTATGGATGACTATGGGGTTCATTATACTTTATGGATGACTATCATTATACGTTATGGATGACTATGGGGTGCAATATACTTTATGGATGACTATGGGGTGCATTATGCCTTATGGATGACTATGGAGTGCATTATACTTTATGGATAACAATGGGGGTGCATTAGACTTTAAGGATGACTATGGGGTGCATTATACTTTATGGATGACTATGGAGTGTATTATACTTTATGTAAGATTATGGGGGTACATTATACTTTATGGATGACTATGTGGGTGCATTATACTTTATGGACGACTATGAGGGTGCATGATACTGCATTAAACTTTATGTAGGACTATGGGGGTGTATTATACTTTATGGATTACTATGGGTGTGCATTATACTTTATGGATGACTATGGGGTTCATTATACTTCATGGATGACTATGGGCTGTGCATTATACGTTATGGATGACTATGGGGTGCAATATACTTTATGGATGACTGTGGGGTGCATTATGCCTTATGGATGACTATGGGGTGCAATATACTTTATGGATGATTATGGGGTGCATTATTCTTCATGGATGACAATGGGGTGCAGTATAGTTTACAGATGACTATGGTGGTACATTATACTTTGATATGACTAGGGAGTTCATTATACTTTATAGAAGACTATGGGGTGCATTATAGTACATGGATGACTATGGGGGTGCATTATACTTTATGGATTACTATGGGGGTGCATTATACTTTATGGATGACTATGGGGTGCATAATACTTTATGGATGAATATGGGCTGTGCATTATACATTCTGGAGGACTATGGGGTGCACTATACTTTATGGATGACAATGGGGTGCATTATGCTTTATGGATGACTATGGGTTGCATTATGACTTATGGATGACTATGGGGGTGCATTATACTTTATGGATGACTATGGGGGTGCATTATACTTTATGGATGACTATGGGGGTGCATTATACTTTATGGATGACTATGAGGGCACATTATACTTTATGGAGGACTATGGGGTGCATTATACTTTATGGAGGACTATGGGCTGTGCAATATACTACATGGATGACTATAAGCTGTGCAGTATATTATTTGTTGGATTATGGGATGCATTATACTACATGGGGGACTATGGGGGGTGCATTACACTTGTTCTATGGAGCCACATAACTTCTACAGTTGAAACCAGAAGTTTACATACATTATATAAAAAGACACATATGCATGTTTTTCTCAATTTCTGACATGAAATCAGAATAAACCTTTCCCCTTTTAGGTCAATTAGGATTACCATAATTTTTTATATTTTCCAAATGCCAAAATAATGAGAGAGAGAGAGAATGTTTTAAGGCATTTTTATTACTTACTGCATAGTCAAAAGTTTTACATACAGTAAGATCACTATGACTTTAAACAATTCTGGACTGCCCATATGATGATGTCATGTGTTTGGAAGCCTCTGATAGGTTATTTAGCAGCATCTGAGTTAATTATAGACACGCCTGTGGATGTATTTTAATGCACGCCTAAAACACACCGCTTCTTTGTGTAGCATCGTGAGAAAGTCTAAAGAAATCAGCCAAGATATTAGGAAGAGAATTGTGAACTTACACAGTCTGGCTCATCCTTGGGAACAATTTCAAGATACCTGAAGGTGACTCGTTCATCTGTACAGACAATTATAAGCAAGTACAAACAAGATGGGAATGTCCAGCCATCATACCGCTCAGAAAGGAGACGGCTTCTGTGTCCCAGAGATGAACGTGCTTTTGCACGGTAATGTTGTTTTAACATTGCTGGGCATTATATTAATTTTATGGGGCATCCACCAGGAATTCGCCTGAGAAAGACGCTGGGAGCACATATTTTTAAGCCTCTCCTATAAAGTTGAGTTCCAATATTTCTGTAGCTCCTCTCTGGACTCATTCAATTCTTCAAGTGGCTAGGATGGTGCCGGACAGGAATTTAAATAAGGAAGAAGATAGACAGCAGAGGAGAGGCCATGGCAGAGCCGAAGATCCTACCCACAGTCCTGCCAAACAAGTCCACCCCGATGCACGGAGACCAAAACTTCTAAAGATGTTTTTATAAAAACCAGGCTATCGATTTCTTCACTGAAAGTATAAATTATATCAGCGCCATTATGGCGATGCATTTAGTTTAATATGTATAACCCTTATGACAGGTTCTGTTTAATGTAGTGGCCATTGTACAATTTGGAGGCTAATGCTGGAGCAATTATACAGTTTGGGCGCTAATGCGGGAGCAATTATACAGTTTGGTGCTAATATGAGGGCTAATATACAGTTGTTGGAGGCTAATGCAGGAGCCATTATACAGCATGGGAGCTAATGCAGGGGTCATTATACAGCATGGAAGCTAATGTAGGGGCCATTATACAGTTTGGGGGCTAATATGGGGGCCATTATAGAGTGTGGGAGCTAATACGGGGGGCTATTGTACAGTTTGAGGGCTAGTGTGGGGACTACTGTGCGGGCTATTATACAGTGTGGGGGCCATTATACAGTGTGGATTCTACTGTGGGGGCCATTTTACAGTGTGAGGGCTTCAGTCGGGGTCATTATGCAGTGTTTTCGGGAACAGTGGGGACATCATACTATGTATAGAGGAGCTATGGGGGTATCATACTGTGTATAGGGGAGCTGTGGGGACATCATACTCTGTATAAAGGAGATGTGGGCCCACCTTACTGTGTATAGAGGAGCAGTACATTGGGGGACTCAGTGGACATTATTAATTGTTAAGTGGGCACTTAAGATGCATTATTGTTATAGGGACACTCAAGAGTATTGTGGCCGTCAAAGGGGCAAAATGTGGACACTTTTCTAGGGCATTTGCACAGGGCATTCATATTTTCTAGGGGTCAATTTTACTATCTAGAGGGCACAAAGGAGGCATTATCATTATGTAAGGGGCACAGCGGTGGGCGTTATTATATGGAATAGTAAAAGGAACACTTATTGTGCCAAACAGCAGGTGCAGTAATAGGGACACATTCGGCAGCAGCAGCTCAGTAGTGGAGTATCAGCAGGATGAGGAGTTTGTGCAGGATGGGAATAGATTGGAACTGTGCAGGAAATATGAGAAGTCAAATGTGTCTGTGTTGTAATCTCTGCAGACGAGAACTGACTGGAAGTTGTCATGTTGGTCTGGGCCAGATGGAAAAGACGGAAAAAGTTAACGTCAGTTTTAAGTCACCATCTATAACTGTACTGTAATCACATGTATGTTCTGCAGGACTGGTATCTATAACTATATGTCACCATATGGCGGTAATATCAGTGAGCCACCATAGTTGTAATCAGGGTTACCGGTTAGAGACCCACTTAGATGTTTTCCCTCCCCTGAGCTGTACCCCTAGCTAAGAATCTGATTTTGACTATTTGTTTAGTAAAGCTAAAATACATTTTCATGTTACAGACACCTCCAGCAGTATCAACCCTATTACACACTTTTGTGTCATTTGTAAGGGTGTGTTGGTGCCTACTCATGCTCTTCATCCCCTCCTGGTAAAACAGTAGATGTGTTATGGGAGTAATAACCAGACTTTAATAATGGTTTTATGTATAGTATGTGACTAATATAATGTGAACTGTTTTGGTTGACGATGACTAATGTTGAAATAATGGAAATGCGTTTTAGTATGCTGTAACAATAGTTATGAGGTTCAGGAAATTTCCCAGATGGGAGGGGTAGTAAAGTGATAAATAGGAGAAGTATTTTCTGGTTCGGTCAGATAGGGGAATATAGATAAAAGAGTTGGAATGTGCAGGAGGGACAACTAAGAAAAGTGAAGAAGTTCAGGCCAGTGGGCTGAAGGTCCATAGTGATGCAGAAAGAGGCAAAGAAAGAGAGAAGCAGCATTATGGAAAAGGAAGCGGCCAACTACCGGGAATCTTCCCTAAACGTCCGAGGCCTATGGCCTAGAAAAGGCGGAGCCAGCCTTACTTTCTTCCCAAGAAGGGGAAATGGACAGGGACGCAGGACCATGTTATGAAGCGGAGCCATGTGGAACATACCTGAGAGATCAAGAGTCAAGAGAGAGAGGGATATTGAAAATGGCTGAAATTGAGACAGCTGTATCACATTGTGCTGTAATTGTGACCAACACTGAATTGAAGGAGTTAAGTAAAATTGTTCTGTTGAAAAAGGAACAAGAATCTGTGCTTGATTGTGCGCCTGCAAATGAGGTTGGAGCCCCGGAGCCTCAAAGAAAAACGTGAGTGTTACCTATTATACACAAACCACACGGAGAACAGGACACTATCTTTTATTCGTGAATAAGAATAGCTCCTTGCCACTACTACCACCCTGTGCCCCTCACACATTGGCAAACAGACAAATCTCGTCTACATCAAACTTCTTCCTATAACATTTCTTTAATATGGGCCTCCCAAGATGTAGGACCCTGGTTGCCAATGTTATGTCACATCCCCAATTGCTACTCCAATGCCACTCAAATGAGAAACATACCAGACATAATGTTCATTATACATTATATGTCAACTACTCCTTTCTGGCTGTTTCTATGCAGCAACAGGAAATTAAATTAAAATGAAAACTGAACAAAAAGGAAAATAAATATATATTACGAAAATCAAAAATAGAACATTTGCAGTTTACACTGCTAATGTTAATCCCAGGTGGAGCGTCACTTTGATTGTGGTGGTATATGGAGATGAACTATAGCAGCTAGTTTGATGCATTTCACATTGCCAGCATTCAATATGTTAAGTTGTTATGGAACGTGAGGGCAGTTTTCATTTCTTTATTTGATTATACTGCTTTCATTTGTCTTATTTGTACTATAGCTTGTTTATAATTATATCTGCCTGATCTTATAGCATAGTATAATATGGTTACACCACTGCATATGTTAGTCTATGAAATGTGCATGTGCATAAAGGTAAATGGCCCATATCCCTTGTCCAGCCCCTGTGATGTCATCATGAAGTTAATGATACTATCGTGGCACATTTACAATGTATCTTTTGCCTTGACCTTTCATGCTTTGGGTTCAACCACCACAATTATCTAGCAGGCAAGTCTTGGTGATTGAAGTTTAATGCTAATACCATCTGCCATACCCTCACTTGTGATACTCTTATCTGTTTTTCTGATTTAAAGGGGACATGTTAGGTAATGTCTCAGTTACGCATTCGATTACCACTTTTGTGATGTCACTTCTTTTGTGACTCAATCAACTCCAGAGGCATCAACTATTACTCAATGTCACGAGTAGTGTTGAGCGATACCTTCCGATATCAGGAAATATCGTATCGGATTGGATCGGGCCGATACCCAAAAAGTATCGGATATCGCCGATTCCGATACCGGAAACCAATGCAAGTCAATGGGACACAAATATCGGAATGAAAATAAACCCTTTCTTTCCTTGTAGGTTAATTCTACATGAAGTAAAACAACTAAGAATAATGTAGAATGACATGAAAAGCCGGCAATTCATCAGCGGCATACACCGGTACCCGACAATTTACAACAGAAAGAATAGAGCTTCACACATAGATTAGATAGATAGAAACATGTCAGTCACATATATATGAAGTACAGTGACTGTGTTGCTTACTGTACTTGTCATTTAGTGTAAAGGATTTATTAAAAAAAATATTAGTGTTTTCGTGCACCGTCTCTTTAAAAAAGCCGGCCGGCAATTCAGCATCTGTACCCGACAATTTATAACAGACAGAATAGAGAATCACACATAGATTAGATAGATAGAAACATGTCAGTCACATATATATGAAGTACAGTGACAGTGTTGCTTACTGTACTTGTCATTTAGTGTAAAGGATTTATTTAAAAAAATAATAGTGTTTTCATGCACCGTCTCTTTAAGAAAGCCGGCCGGCAATTCAGCATCTGTACCCGACAATTTAGAATAGAAGGAATAGAGAATCACACATAGATTAGATAGATCGAAACATGTCAGTCACATATATATGAAGTACAGTGACAGTGTTGATTACTGTACTTGTCATGTAGTGTTAAAATAAAGGATTTATTTAAAAAAAAATTGGCGTGGGGTTCCCCTTAATTTTAGGCTCTAGCGGAGGTTAAGCAGACAGCTGGGGCAAATGTTTGAAGCCTGGGAAGGGGGTAATACCCACGGAGCTTCCCAGGCTACTAATATCAGCCCCCAGCTGAATACCTAGCCTTTACTAGCTATTAAAATGGGGGAACCCCCCCAAAAAAATAACGTGGGGTCCCCCCTAATTTAATAGCTAGCACAGGCTAGGCAGACAGCTGGGGGCTGATATTAATAGCCCAGGAAGGGTGCCATGAATATTGGCCCCCTCCCAGGCTAGAAACACCAGCCGTCAGCCGCCCCAGAAATGGCGCATCCATAGGATGCGCCAATTCTGGCACTTAGCCTCGCTCTTCCACGCTGCCCTGGTGCGGTGGCAGGGGGTAATAGGGTTGGGGTTGATGTCAGCTTATAATGCCAGCTGACATCAAGCCCAGGTTAGTAATGGAGAGGCGTCTATAAGACACCCCCATTACTAACCCCATAGTCAAAGTTAAAAGAAAACACAAACACCCAGAGTAAAGTCCTTTAATTGAAATAAAGACACAATTCTTTATTGTTCTAAATTAAACCATACTTACCATCACGCCCATTCCAGCTGAAGCCAACGATCTCCTGCAATAAAAGAAAAATAATAAAGCAACCTCATCCTTACCTTTCGATGGTTCCCAGGACAGCTCCAGCTCTGCTACATCGAGATGACAGGCTGGACCGCAGCAGAAAGCTGCCATCCAGCCTGTCATCCCGCAGACACTGAGAAGCGCAGGCATGCTTGCGCTCCTCAGTGTCTCTCTGTGACGTCATCCAGATGAGCCGAGTTCATGTCCAATGAACTCAGCTCACCTCATGCACGTCACTGACAGCGTGGGAAAATTCTCCTGCACTCAGCGCTTCAGCGTGAGAATTCTCCCACGCTGTCAGTGACATACATGAGGTGAGGTCATGTCCAATGAACTCAGCTCACCTCATGCACGTCACTGACAGCGTGGGAAAATTCTCACGCTGAAGCGCTGAGTGCAGGAGAATTTTCCCACGCTGTCAGTGACGTACATGAGGTGAGCTGAGTTCATTGGACATGACCTCGGCTCATCTGGATGCCGTCACAGCCAGACACTGAGGAGTGGAAGTATGCCTGCGCTTCTCAGTGTCTGCGGGATGACAGGATGGATGGCAGCGTTCTGCTGCGGTCCAGCCTGTCATCTCGATGTAGCAGAGCTGAAGCTGTCGTGGGAGCCATGGAAAGGTAAGGATGATGTTGCTTTATTATTTTACTTTTATTGCAGGAGATCGTTGGCTTCAGCTGGAATGGGCGTGGTGGTAAGTATGGTTTAATTTAGAACAATAAAGAATTGTGTGTTTATTTCAATTAAAGGACTTTTTTCTGGGTGTTGTGTTTTTTTAAATACTTTACTAGAAATTCATGGTGGTCATGTCTAATATTGGCGTGACCCCATGAATTTTGGGCTTAGGGCCAGCTGATAATGCCAAGCTGGCCTTAACCCCTTTATTACCCAGTGAGCCACCGCACCAGGGCCCTGGATGAGTTGGGTACAGCGCCAGAAGATGGCGCTTCTATGAACGCGCCATTTTCTGGGGCGGCTGCGGACTGCAATTTGCAGCGGGGGTGGCCCAGAAAGCTTGGGTCTCCCTGCGCTGCGGATTCCAGCTCCCAGCTGCCTAGTTGTACCTGGCTGGGCACAAAAATAGGGCGAAGCCCCACGCATTTTTTTTTTTTAATTATTTCATGCAATTCATGGAATAATTAAGAAAAAAAGGGCTTCCCTATATTGTTGTGTCCAACCAGGTACAAATAGGCAGCTGGTGGTTGGGGGCAGCCCATTCCTGCCTGCTGTACCTGGCTGGACACAAATATAGGGCGAAGCCCCACGTCAATTTTTTTTAAAATAAATCCTTTATTTTAACACTAAATGACATTTGAGGAGTTAATAAAGATGCAGTCCCTAAATTATTATTTATTTTTTAATTAATTTTTCCCAAAACTTTTGACGTGGGCTTCGCCATATTTTTGTATGCCAGCCAGGTACAGCATCCAGCCATTTTCCGGGGTGGCTGCGGACTGCAATTTTCAGCGGGGGGCAGAAAGCTTGGGCCTCCCTGCGCTGCAGATTCCATCCCCCAGCTGCCTAGTTGTACCTGGCTGGACACAAAAATAGGGAGAAGCTTCACGTATTTTTTTTTTAAATCATTTCAGGAAATTCATGAAATAATTTAAAAAAATTGATGTGGGGCTTCGCCCTATATTTGTGTCCAGTCAGGTACAGCAGGCAGGAACGGGCTGCCCCCAACCACCAGCTGCCTATTTGTACCTGGCCGGACACAACAATATAGGGAAGCCCTTTTTTTCTTAATTATTCCATGAATTTCATGAATTTAAAAAAAAAAAACGTGGAGCTTCGCCCTATTTTTGTGTCCAGCCAGGTACAACTAGGCAGCTGGGGGCTGGAATCTGCAGCGCAGGGAGGCCCAAGCTTTCTGGACCCCACCCGCTGCAAATTGCAGTCCGCAGCCGCCCCGGAAAATGGCGCATTCATAGAAGCGCCATCTTCTGGCGCTGTACCCAACTCATCCAGGGCCCTGGTGCGGTGGCTCACTGGGTAATAAAGGGGTTAAGGCCAGCTTGGCATTATCAGCTGGCCCTAAGCCCGAAATTCATGGGGTCACGCCAATATTAGACATGACCACCATGAATTTCTAGTAAAGTATTTAAAAAAAACACAAACACCCAGAAAAAAGTCCTTTAATTGAAATAAACACACAATTCTTTATTGTTCTAAATTAAACCATACTTACAGTCACGCCCATTCCAGCTGAAGCCAACGATCTCCTGCAATAAAAGAAAAATAATAAAGCAACCTCATCCTTACCTTTCCATGGCTCCCACGACGGCTCCAGCTCTGCTACATCGAGATGACAGGCTGGACCGCAGCAGAACGCTGCCATCCAGCCTGTCATCCCGCAGACACTGAGAAGCGCAGGCATACTTCCACTCCTCAGTGTCTGGCTGTGACGGCATCCAGATGAGCCGACAATGAACTCGGCTCACCTCATGTACGTCACTGACAGCGTGGGAGAATTCTCCTGCACTCAGCGCTTCAGCGTGAGAATTTTCCCACGCTGTCAGTGACGTGCATGAGGTGAGGTCATGTCCAATGAACTCGGCGCACCTCATGCACGTCACTGACAGCGTGGGAGAATTCTCACGCTGAAGCGCTGAGTGCAGGAGAATTTTCCCACGCTGTCAGTGACGTGCATGAGGTGAGCTGAGTTCATTGGACATGACCTCGGCTCATCTGGATGACGTCACAGAGAGACACTGAGGAGCGCAAGCATGCCTGCGCTTCTCAGTGTCCGCGGGATGACAGGCTGGATGGCAGCGTTCTGCTGCGGTCCAGCCTGTCATCTCGATGTAGCAGAGCTGAAGCTGTCCTGGGAACCATGGAAAGGTAAGGATGAGGTTGCTTTATTATTTTACTTTTATTGCAGGAGATCGTTTGCTTCAGCTGGAATGGGCGTGGCGGTAAGTATGGTTTAATTTAGAACAATAAAGAATTGTGTCTTTATTTCAATTAAAGGACTTTTTTCTGGGTGTTTGTGTTTTTTTTAAATACTTTACTAGAAATTCATGGCGGTCATGTCTAATATTGGCGTGACCCCATGAATTTCGGGCTTAGGGCCAGCTGATAATGCCAAGCTGGCCTTAACCCCTTTATTACCCAGTGAGCCACCGCACCAGGGCCCTGGATGAGTTGGGTACAGCGCCAGAAGATGGCGCTTCTATGAACGCGCCATTTTCCGGGGCGGCTGCGGACTGCAATTTGCAGCGGGTGGGGCCCAGAAAGCTTGGGTCTCCCTGCGCTGCAGATTCCAGCCCCCAGCTGCCTAGTTGTACCTGGCTGGACACAAAAATAGGGCGAAGCGCCACACATTTTTTTTTTTAATTATTTCATGAATTTCCTGAAATAATTAAAAAAAAATTGACGTGGGGCTTCACACTATATTTGTGTCCAGCCAGGTACAGCAGGCAGGAACGGGCTGCCCCCAACCACCAGCTGCCTATTTGTACCTAGCCGGACACAACAATATAGGGAAGCCCTTTTTTTCTTAATTATTCCATGAATTTCATGAAATAATTAAAAAAAAAAAAAACCGTGGAGCTGCTCCCTATTTTTGTGTCCAGCCAGGTATAACTAGGCAGCTGGGGGATGGAATCTGCAGCGCAGGGAGGCCCAAGCTTTCTGCCCCCCCCCCCCCGCTGAAAATTGCAGTCCGCGGCCGCCCCGGAAAATGGCGTGTTCATAGAAGCTGGATGCTGTACCTGGCTGGCATACAAAAATATGGCGAAGCCCACGTCAAAAGTTTTGGGAAAAATTTATTAAAAAATAAATAATAATTTAGGGACTGCATCTTTATTAAGTCCTCAAATGTCATTTAGTGTTAAAATAAAGGATTTATTTAAAAAAAAAATGGCGTGGGATCCCCCATAATTTTAGTCTCTAGCGGAGGTTAAGCAGACAGCTGGGGCAGATGTTTGAAGCCTGGGAAGGGGGTAATACCCACGGAGCTTCCCAGGCTACTAATATCAGCCCCCAGCTGAATACCTAGCCTTTACTAGCTATTAAAATGGAGGACCCCCCCCAAAAAAATGACGTGGGGGCCCCCCTAATTTTAGTCTCTAGCGGAGGTTAAGCAGACGGCTGGGGCAGATGTTTGAAGCCTGGGAAGGGGGTAAAACCCACGGAGCTTCCCAGGCTACTAATATCAGCCCCCAGCTGAATACCTAGCCTTTACTAGCTATTAAAATGGGGGACCCCCCCAAAAAAAATGACATGGGGTCCCCCCTATTTTAATAGCTAGCAAAGGCTAGGCAGACAGCTGGGGGCTGATATTAATAGCTCAGGAAGGGTGCCATGAATATTGGCCCCCTCCCAGGCTAGAAACACCAGCCGTCAGCCGCCCCAGAAATGGCGCATCCATAGGATGCGCCAATTCTGGCACTTAGCCTCGCTCTTCCACGCTGCCCTGGTGCGGTGGCAGGGGGTAATAGTGGTGGGGTTCATGTCAGCGCCAGCTGCCATGAAGCCCAGGTTAGTAATGATGGCCGTCTATATGACACCCCCATTACTAACCTACAAAGTGTTAAAAAGAAAAAACACACTACACCCAGAAAAAAAAAATTTATTTGAAATAAAACACCATTTTATTTAATTCTTAGTTTACTAAAAAAAAAATAGTTACCTGTCCACGTTCCTGCGCTCATCTCCCATGCACAGCTGTCACATCTGGAGATGGTGACAGCTGTGCATGGCTGCTGTAAGCTCACGCTGCCGGGAACACGTCCGCTCCCGGCAGCGGGAGCCACTGACTGAGGTCACCGGAGTGCATTCAGGCAGCGCAGCTCCGGAGACCTCCTTTACGGCAGTGCTGTACCGTGGGAATTTCTCACGATACAGCAGTGCCGTAAAGGAGCTAACCGGAGCAGCGCTGCCTGAACTCCGGTGAACCCTTACGGCCCCGTCATTCTAGCGGCGGCAGCGGTTCAGAGCGGTCACATTCTATGTGGCTGCTCTGAACTGGAGATCTTCGTGGGACACTCGTGGACTGCTACGGAGGGGTAAGGATAAGGTTGTGGTTTATTATTTTATATTTTATTACAGGAGATCGATGGCTTCGGGGAATTAGGTGTCTAGGTGAGTATAGGTGTAGTTTTTTATTTTTTACTTTATTTTAGGTGGCGATCGGCGGGGACAGGTAATGTATGAACTAATTTCTTTTAGGTAACCACTGGCCACCAATGACATGTATTTAAAATTTATTGGGGACACAGTAGGGCAATTTAAATAGCAGGATCAGGCTGATGGGAACTACTGCTCCCATCGAGCTGATCCTGCTGGCAGGAGTGGACGGGGGACAGACATAGGCCGATGGGAGTAGTAGTGTCACATCGGCCTATGTCTGCCTGCACGCACAGACACCCCGCACACACACCCGCACACACACCCGCACACACACACCCCGCACACACACACACCCCGCACACACACACACCCCGCACACACACACACCCCGCACACACACACACACCCCGCACACACACACACACCCCGCACACACACCCCGCACACACTAATCATGACGGGTTTGGGAGGAGTGGCTGACCTGTGCGGCCGTGGGAAAGTTGATGTGAGTTCATGCAGTCAAGCATGAACTCACATGAACCCTCTGAGGGCACCGCGGCTACTTCAAATTAACAGCTGATCGGCATCACCTGATACCTCAGCTGTTCATTTGAAATAACCGGCGGGAAAGCGCAGCACAGAACGGGAAAGCCGGCGGTGAAGTCTTTTCACTGCCGGCTTCCCCGCCCGGGTCCTTCGCTCCTTGGTGCTGCACTCCCCGCCCGGTCCTAATTTACGATTGGGATTGGAGGTGGCGAGGGGAGCGGAGGATCGGGGTGGGAGGCTGCGGGGAAGCAGTATGGGGCTGCGTGATTGTTTAAAAGCCGGCGGCTTTTTACCGCGCGCCGGCTTTTAAACAGTCAGGAGAATTCTCCCACGCTGGGATGGCATTCTGATGACAAGCTGGATCGCAGCTGAGCGCTGCCATCCAGCTTGTCATCCTTCACAGACACTGCAGAGCGCAGGCATTATGGGAACTTCCGATTCCGGTATTCGATATTATAAAAGTATCGGAATTAAGTATCGGAATTCCGATACAGTGAATATCGGCCGATACCCGATATTTCAGTATCGGAATGCTCAACACTAGTCACGAGCTGATGTGTACTATATCTACATGTACTACAAAACCTTAGCATACTGTTTGCAGTATACCTATATGTAAGCAAAGCTCTACTTACCCCCGTATACAGTGACTCCTGTCACCCCAACAGAATATTCATCCCTTAAGGTATTTACACCTATGGGTGGGACTCATCTGGTTCTCCAAGTAGCTAAAATTACAGCTAATTCCCAGAACCGAGAAGAAGTAGAATACCAATTTGATTCAACCCTTCTGGATTCCAGTGGGATCCTAAAGGTCCAAAAACAAGTGACAGGAAAGTGCTATAATATTCGTCTGTGTCCATCACCTTAAGTGTCCATTAGCTGAAGTGTCTGAAATTTGAATTAATCCTGAATAATATGATGCACACAGACTGTACCTTACCTGCCATCACCGCACTCTAATCAGCATCTGTTTATCCATTTCCCTTACAGGTACGTCACCCAACTGTCCCATGCTGACTTCCATGCCGTCTTCTCTATACCGTTCTGTTCCTACTTTCTAATGGTACGTCACCCAACTTTCCCATACTGACTTCCATGCCGTCTTCTCTATACCGTTCTGTTCCTACTTTCTAATGGTACGTCACCCAACTTTCCCATACTGACTTCCATGCCGTCTTCTCTATACCGTTCTGTTCCTACTTTCTAATGGTACGTCACCCAACTTTCTCATGCTGACTTCCATGCCGTCTTCTCTATACCGTTCTGTTTCTACTTTCTAATGGTACGTCACCCAACTTTCCCATGCTGACTTCCATGCCGTCTTCTCTATACCGTTCTGTTCCTACTTTCTAATGGTACGTCACCCAACTTTCCCATGCTAACTTCCATGCCGTCTTCTCTATACCGTTCTGTTCCTACTTTCTAATGGTACGTCACCCAACTTTCCCATGCTGACTTCCATGCCATCTTCTCTATACCGTTCTGTTCCTACTTTCTAATGGTACGTCACCCAACTTTCCCATACTGACTTCCATGCCGTCTTCTCTATACCGTTCTGTTCCTACTTTCTAATGGTACGTCACCCAACTTTCTCATGCTGACTTCCATGCCGTCTTCTCTATACCGTTCTGTTCCTACTTTCTAATGGTACGTCACCCAACTGTCCCATGCTGACTTCCATGCCGTCTTCTCTATACCGTTCTGTTCCTACTTTCTAATGGTACGTCACCCAACTTTCCCATACTGACTTCCATGCCGTCTTCTCTATACCGTTCTGTTCCTACTTTCTAATGGTACGTCACCCAACTTTCCCATACTGACTTCCATGCCGTCTTCTCTATACCGTTCTGTTCCTACTTTCTAATGGTACGTCACCCAACTTTCTCATGCTGACTTCCATGCCGTCTTCTCTATACCGTTCTGTTTCTACTTTCTAATGGTACGTCACCCAACTTTCCCATGCTGACTTCCATGCCGTCTTCTCTATACCGTTCTGTTCCTACTTTCTAATGGTACGTCACCCAACTTTCCCATGCTAACTTCCATGCCGTCTTCTCTATACCGTTCTGTTCCTACTTTCTAATGGTACGTCACCCAACTTTCCCATGCTGACTTCCATGCCGTCTTCTCTATACCGTTCTGTTCCTACTTTCTAATGGTACGTCACCCAACTTTCCCATGCTGACTTCCATGCCGTCTTCTCTATACCGTTCTGTTCCTACTTTCTAATGGTACGTCACCCAACTTACACCAGCTACCCCCCACTTTCATTTATGACCTTGTTTACTCAGTCTTTGAGTATCCAGCATCTGGTTCAATCTAATCAGCTGATAAAGATGAGCACTGACCACTCCCCTCTCGGTCACAGCTGAATGCATTCTGCATTCTGTTACAAAAATATTGTGGGCCAGGAGTCTGTTAGACTTTAGTCTGTGTCCATCACCTTAAGTGTCCATTAGCTGACGTGTCTGAAATTTGAATTAATCCTGAATTGAACCTGAAGGGAACTGAAGGTAACTGGATACTAAGTCGCAGTAAACAATGTTTGTCTTTGTTTTCACTCTCACCCCCTTAATCCTTCACTTCTTACAAGCACCCCTAATCCCTACACCTAGTAATGAACTCTTCATCTCTCCATCCATTCTCCCCACCCATCTCACCTCCTCCTCAGAGCTATTCCTCAACATACAATCCTTTGCCTCCAAACACAGACAGCCACCTCATGCCCTCTCCTGCTCCCACCTACAAACTCTTTCTCTGCTCCTCCTTACTGCTGGCGACATCTCTCCACATCCTGGTCCTCCTCACCACATCCCTACACTCACTTCGACCTCCTACCCACGATCTATCCAAAACTCTCGTAACCCTTCTAACCTTATACCCATCCGCCCAGCCCCCGCTTCCCCAGTCCCACTAATAGGAGCTCTATGGAACGCTCTCTCCGTCTGAAACAAACTTTCCTACATTCACGATCTCTTCATCACTAACAAGCTTTCCTTCCTCGGCATCACTGAAACCTGGCTCACCCCCTCCGACACAGCCTCTCCTGCTGCACTTTCGTATGGAGGATTCCACCTCTCCCATACCCCCCGCCCCACCGGCAACCACGGTGGAGGAATAGGTTTCCTCCTCTCAGAAAACTGCTCCTTCACCCATATCCCATTGCCGCCCTCAATTACTCTCCCCTCTTTTGAAGTGCACTGCGTGCGCATCTACTCCCCATCCAACCCCCAACTGGCTGTCATCTACCGCCCCCCAGGATCAACCACCACTTTCTTTGACCACTTCACCACTTGGCTACTTCATTTCCTCTCCGTTGACATCCCCACTATCCTCATGGGCGACTTCAACATCCCCATTGACACTTCCCTCTCAGCTGCCTCTAAGCTTCTATCCCTCACTTCCTCCTTTGGTCTTACTCAGTGGTCTTCCACACCCACCCACAAAGACTGCCACACACTGGACCTCATCTTCACCCGCACAGGAAATACTTCGTCCAGGGGTGGACGAAGCATTTCCCGTGCGAAACGCGCGTCGGGTGCGTGGTGGGTGCTTGGACCTCTGACCTGAGCTCATTGGTAACTATGGTTATATCTTATTTGTTTGTGTATAGTCCCTTTGGGCATTGATATACCTGTATATGTAATTGTATTGGGATAATGGATCAACAGAGGTTATTTACCTATTATTATTAATTTTGGATTGTTATTATTTTTTGTGATAAATATATTTATATATACACCTCTTTCTCTGTTGCTCGTGATATCTTATATCATGTTCTATATTGATTACCAATGATATATTTATGCTGGTTATCTGGATGACATAGCTGTCAGCTTATGCATACTATGGGTCCAGGCATCCCACCATTTTTTTCATCTGTGGTGTGCCTTGTTTTTATGATTTATTATATGTAATTTTTAATATGTATTTCATTAAAGTATTGGCATTTTTTCAACTTTGGGTCTTATAGTTGTCTCTTTGCCTTCATTTATTTTGGTGTTTCATAGGTTAATTTGGCCCATTTGATTTACTGGTGTTTATTACACTTTATACAACACCACAACCGCTGCAGCTCTCGATTCGGTCGCCCCCCTCACACATACCAAGGCTCGCACAATCAACAGACAACCCTGGCACACCAGCCTAACTAAAGGACTGCAACGGGCCTCCAGGGTTGCTGAGCGTAGATGGAAAAGGTCCCACTCCCATGAGCACTTCATCGCATTCAAACAGTCCCTCACTACCTTCAAGTCCACACTCACTGCAGCAAAACAAACATACTTCACATCTCTCATATCCTCCCTGTCTCACAACCCCAAACAACTATTCAACACCTTCAATTCTCTCCTCCGTCCCCCAGTGCCTCCTCACTCTCCTCTTGTTTCAGCCGAAGACTTTGCCTCATTCTTCAAGCAGAAGATTGACACCATCAGACAAAGCTTTTGCCTAAAGCCCCCACAGCCCCTCCCCACACCTACTCAACCCTCTTCCTCCAAAACTACCTTCTCCACCATTTCTGAAGATCAACTTTCCTCCTTACTCTCCAAATCACACCTCACCACCTGTAAACTTGACCCAATCCCGTCCCACCTCATCCCAAACCTTACCACTATCTTCATCCCAGCCCTAGCCCACCTCTTCAACCTGTCACTAACAACTGGTGTCTTCCCCTCATGCTTCAAACATGCCTCAATCACACCCATCCTCAAAAAGCCCTCCCTTGACCCATCCTCTGTGTCTAGCTATCGCCCCATATCACTTCTCCCCTATGCCTCAAAACTACTGGAACAACATGTCCATTCTGAACTGTCCTCCCACCTCTCCTCCTGCTCCCTCTTTGACCGCCTACAATCTGGTTTCCGACCACACCATTCTACTGAAACTGCACTGACTAAAGTCACCAACGACCTACTAACCGCCAAATCTAAGCGACACTACTCTGTCCTCCTCCTCCTAGACCTGTCGTCTGCCTTTGACACAGTGGACCATTCCCTCTTACTACAGACTCTCTCATCTATCGGCATCACAGACTTGGCCCTATCCTGGATCTCCTCATACCTAACAGACCGGACATTCAGTGTTTCCCACTCACACACCACCTCCTCATCTCGCCCCCTATCTGTCGGTGTCCCCCAAGGTTCAGTTCTAGCACCGCTGCTGTTCTCCATCTACACCTTCAGCCTGGGACAGCTCATAGAGTCTCACGGCTTTCATTATCACCTCTATGCTGATGACACACAGATCTACCTCTCTGGACCCGATATCACCTCCTTACTAACCAAAATCCCACAATGTCTGTCTGCTATTTCATCCTTCTCTGCCAGATTTCTAAAACTTAACATGGACAAAACAGAATTCATCATCTTTCCGCCATCTCATTTAACCCCCACAACTGACCTATCTATCAATGTCAATGGCTGCCCACTCTCCCCAGTCCCTCAAGCTCGCTGCCTTGGGTAACCCTGGACTCTGAACTCTCCTTCAAACCACATATCCAAGCCCTTTCCACTTCCTGCCGACTCCAACTCAAAAATATCTCCCGGATCCGCACATTCCTCATCCATGAATCTGCAAAAACACTAGTGCATGCCCTCATCATCTCCCGCCTTGACTACTGCTACCTCCTGCTCTGTGGCCTCCCCTCTAACACTCTCGCACCCCTCCAATCTATCCTAAACTCTGCTGCTCGACTAATCAACCTGTCCCCCCGCTATTCCCCGGCCTCTCCTCTCTGTCAATCTCTTCACTGGCTCCCCATTGCTCAGAGACTCCAGTTCAAAACCCTAACCATGACATACAAAGCCATTCACAACCTGTCTCCTCCATATATCTCTGACCTAGTCTCCCGTTACATACCCGCACGCAACCTCCGATCCTCACAAGATCTCCTTCTCTACTCCCCTCTTATCTCTTCCTCCCACAATCGCATACAAGATTTCTCCCGTGCTTCCCCCCTACTCTGGAACTCTCTACCCCAACGTATCAGACTTTCGCCTACCGTGGAAACCTTCAAAAGGAACCTGAAGACCCACCTCATCCGACAAGCCTACAACCTGCAGTAACCACCGCTCCACCATACCGCTGCACGACCAGCTCTACCCTCACCTACTGTATCCTCACCCATCCCTTGTAGATTGTGAGCCCTCGCGGGCAGGGTCCTCGCTCCTCCTGTACCAGTCGCTGTCACATTGTGTTCAAGATTATTGTAATTGTTCTTGTATTATACCCCTTTTTCACATGTAAAGCGCCATGGAATAAATGGCGCTATAATAATAAATAATAATAATATTTGCTGGGGGATTCAACACAGCCTTAGCCTCCTGGCTTCACTATTTTGGACCTTCTACCAAGCTACAGATGCATTATGACATCACTATGCAACCGGCCTTACTTACAGGTACTGGTCCTGGCCACAGGTAAAGGCCCAGGACCAGATGTGCTACAGAACAGAACCAGAGGTGTAAGGAGCCTACGACAAGGGCACAAAAATCTGCACAAAGAATTAGTGGTTGGGAGGAATTGTCATTACGGTCTATGCTGAATGGAAAAAAAATAACAATGAGAGAGACTTCAGTGAGAAAAGACGTCACTTGTGAGTCACTGAATGTTATTGCTTACTCTCCATCTGACTGCATCTGATCAGCACTGGATGTGACTGCATGGTTTGTAGTGTTGATGTTTGATGCTAATTAGTTTGGGAAATAACATCTATAACTGACCAATGTTCAATTCATACTGAAAGCTGAACTTTGACACGATTGAAACATATATAGGAGGGATAACCCTAATTTGTAGTTAATCTTTGTTTTAATCTTGGTTTTAGCGTTGAATCTATGTATTTTGCTTGGTTAATGTATTATACATATGTACTGATCTTGGTTCTGGAACCATATGTATGTAATAAGCTTGCAATTACCATGATTTGTGTACTGAATACACTGAACTTGTTTTGTGTACTGTGTATATGCAATAAGCGTAGTTCTGGTGCTGCATTTATGGTGTGGGTTTTGGTTCTGGTAAGCAAACATGGGTAGGTATTTATGTATATGTAAGTATATTCATAGTGGCTAGTCAACTCAGAAATGTATGAAATATTAGGGTTATGTACATAAATATTTAGATTCACCATTCATACTATATATAGTGTATTTGGAATATTATAATTGATTATTAATAGTGTTGAGCGAGCATGCTCGACACTGCTCGGTACTCGCCCAAGCATCTCACTACTCAGGATGTTCGGCGAGCACCGAGCATTTCCGGGTTACTCGGGCGGGAGCTCGGGTCTCCGCCCTGCATGTTTGGCGCTCTATACAGAGCCAATGAACATGCAGGGATTGCCAGCCAGTCACTGTAATGCCGCAGCCATGTTGTTTGTGGGCATTACAGTGATTGGCTGGCCGCACAGCGTCACCTCAAGTATTTAAAACCAGGCGCCGCCATCTTGGACACAGTCGCTCCGGATCAGACAGTGTAGGGAGAGTGCTGCTGAGCTAGGGAGAGATTTATACTGCAAAATAGTTAGTGTAGGGTCTCTAAAGCCTGCCAAATCAAACAAACAGTCCTTCTCAGGACTAATATCCATCCCAGATATCAGGCAGGCAGGCTGTATAGGAGATGCAGTGGTTATACCAACAAAGACTGCATTACAGTCCTGTGTGCTCCTGCTGGTCAAATTGCTAGACTTATCCCCAGGTCTCAGGGGCCAGGAAAAATCCTTTTTTTTTTCCATCTAAATCCTGTTTGTTTGTTTTTTCCCTCTGTCAGACTGTACAAATACCCGTCTTATTAACCTTTTGGTATCCCCCCCCCCCCCCAAAAAAAAAAAATAATTGAGTGTGTCGCTGACTATTCAGACAAAAATATATCTATTTTAACAAGTCTGGTATACACCAGGAAATTATAACTGTGGTTTTGCAGTTCCACGGTTCAAATCTCTGTATTATCCACTTTTTTGTCTTTTTTGCATAAAAAAAACATTTTCAGTGTCTCGCTGACTTTTGAGACACCAATATATCTGTTTAAAAGAGTCTAGTGTAGGCCAGAGAAATAGAACTGTGGTTTTCCTCTTCCACGGTTCAAATCTGGTTGTTATCAACCTGCTTGCCTTTTTTCCATAAAAAAAAACAGTTTGAGTTTGTCGCTGACTATTCAGACACAAATATATCTATTTTAACAAGTCTGGTATACACCAGGAAATTATAACTGTGGTTTTGCAGTTCCACGGTTCAAATCTCTGTATTATCCACTTTTAAGGGGCATTAAAATCGTCTTGTTAAGCTACTGTGACCTTCACGTCTCTTCCACGGGGCATTGATATTGTCTTTTTATTCCACTGCGACCTCCACCACCCTTCCAAGGGGCATTAAAACCATCTTGTTAAGCTACTGTGACCTCCACGTCTCTTCCACGTGGCATTGATATTGTCTTTTTATTCCACTGCGACCTCCACCACTCTTCCAAGGGGCATTAAAACTGTCTTGTTAAGCTACTGTGACTTCCACGTCTCTTTCAAGGGGCTTAAAACCGTCTTGCTAAGCTACTGTGACCTCCACATCTCTTCCACGGGGCATTGATATTGTCTTTTTATTCCACTGCGACCTCCACCACTCTTCCAAGGGGCATTAAAACTGTCTTGTTAAGCTACTGTGACTTCCACGTCTCTTTCAAGGGGCTTAAAACCGTCTTGCTAAGCTACTGTGACCTCCACATCTCTTCCACGGGGCATTGATATTGTCTTTTTATTCCACTGCGACCTCCACCACTCTTCCACGGGGCATTGATATTGTCTTTTTATTCCACTGCGACCTCCACCACTCTTCCAAGGGGCATCAAAACCGTCTTGTTAAGCTACTGTGACCTCCACGTCTCCTCCACGGGGCATTAAAACCGTCTTGTTAAGCTACTGTGACCTCCACATCTCTTCGACGGGGCATTAAAACCGTCTTGTTAAGCTACTGTGACCTCCACGTCTCTTCCAAGGGGCATTAAAACCATCTTGTTAAGCTACTGTGACCTCCAAATCTCTTTCACGGGGCATTGATATTGTCTTTCTATTCAACTGCGAACTCCACCACTCTTCCACGGGGCATTGATATTGTCTTTTTATTCCACTGCGACCTCCACCACTCTTCCAAGGGGCATTAAAACCGTCTTGTTAATCTACTGTGACCTCCACGTCTCTTCCACGGGGCATTGATATTGTCTTTTTATTCCACTGCGACCTCCACCACTCTTCCAAGGGGCATTAAAACCGTCTTGTTAATCTACTGTGACCTCCACGTCTCTTCCACGGGGCATTGATATTGTCTTTTTATTCCACTGCGACCTCCACCACTCTTCCAAGCGGCATTAAAACCTTCTTGTTAAGCTACTGTGACCTCCACGTCTCTTCCAAGGGGCATTAAAACCATCTTGTTAAGCTACTGTGACCTCCACATCTCTTCGACGGGGCATTAAAACCGTCTTGTTAAGCTACTGTGACCTCCACGTCTCTTCCAAGGGGCATTAAAACCATCTTGTTAAGCTACTGTGACCTCCAAATCTCTTTCACGGGGCATTGATATTGTCTTTCTATTCAACTGCGAACTCCACCACTCTTCCACGGGGCATTGTTATTGTCTTTTTATTCCACTGCGACCTCCACCACTCTTCCAAAGGGCATTAAAACTGTCTTGTTAAGCTACTGTGACCTCCACGTCTCTTCCACGGGGCATTGATATTGTCTTTTTATTCCACTGCGACCTCCACCACTCTTCCAAGGGGCATTAAAACCTTCTTGTTAAGCTACTGTGACCTCCACGTCTCTTCCACGTGGCATTAAAACCGTCTTGATAAGCTACTGTGACCTCCACGTCTCTTCCAAGGGGCATTGCATTTCCTCCTAATTTTAGTCAGCTTTTGCTTTTCAATGCATAGGCGAACACTAAGGGAGACTCACTCCCCAATAATGGGTAGAAGGTTTTTAGTACGCTGTAATCCACGTCTGTTTCAAGGGGCATTGCAGTTCCTCATAATTTTTGGAAAGCCTTCCATCCACTGCTTAGGCCAACAGTGTACTGGAGACCCAGTTGCTATAAATAGAAAAAAAACGGTTTAGTTAAGGCCCTCTGACCTCCATGTCACTTCCAAGGGGCATTGGAGTGCTTCGAAATTTTTGTTAGGCATTGCACTCACTGGATGCCCTATAACTGTGTTGCTGAACCGCTCCTTTTGGTACAGAAACATATCCTACAAGACATGTGTGGTTGACTGGCCTGATATTGATGTGAATGGTCCCTGTTCCTCCTGCTCTTTCTCCTTTGCCACCTCCTCATCCATCATTCATCACCTGAAGCTTTGTTTTAACGGGACTCATAGAACTGGGAAAGTAGCAGAAAAACATCCAGCAATCCTCGGAGGAGGTAGGATATGCGCCAAAACGCTGACCATCTCAGGCCTAGCTGCTACTACATACATGCGCTTGCATTCCAAGGAACAGAAAGCTAAGGAGATGGATGGCCTCATGATCATGAATAATTTACTCGTTGTGTAGGAGGCCGACCACTGCTGCTGTCTACCTTCTGAACTTTGTGTTGAAGCATGATTGACCCAGGACTCGCAATCCTCTATGTCTGGAGGACGTGTTGCATCCCGGTGTCCAACTGTGTCCCGGCTTACACAATATTAACCCAGTGTGAAGGCGTCAGTGAGATGGACCATCCCTGGCCACATTCACTTGTCCACGTGTTTATGGATATGCTGTCCTTCCCACTAAATGCACTGGGGAGGGCACAGGTAATGTTTTGGTATGCGCGCTTGTGTATAAGGCGCACCGGGACAAATAGGGGCGGCTGGGGACCGTTTATGGACACCTTGCCGCCCCCAGGCGGCTGGGGACCGAGTGTGGACACCCGGGCGGCTGGGGACTGAGTATGGATACCAGGCCGCCGACGCATCCATGACATGGTGGCCGGCGTCTGCCTCCACAAGCCTAAAAGGTCTCATTTCAAGTGCAAGCAAGCTAGCAGTATGGTACTGCAGCCTGGGGGTGGGTGGATGGCAGGCTGCACACTTACGCTTGCATTCCAAGAAAACAAAGCAGATGCTAACTTCTATCATCATCATCATCATGCTCCTCACCTTGGCACTCTCAACTCCCCTGATGGAGAAACCAGGGCCCACCGGAGGAGTCTGGTTGTCTGGTGGGCTCGGCCAATGCTGCCCTAAAGCAGGCCAGGCTAAGAAAAGTGTGGGGAAGGTTACCGGGACAAATAGGGGCGGCTGGGGACTGAGTATGGATACCAGGCCGCTGACGCAGTCATGACGTGGTGGCCAGATTCCGCCTCCACATGCCTAAAAGGCCCAATTTCAAGTGCAAGCAAGCAAGCAGTATGGTATTGCAGCCTGGGGGTAGGTGGATGGCAGGCTGCATACTTAAGCTTGCGTTGCAAGGAATGGGGGAGGTACAATTGAACACTGCCCTGGGACAAGGACTTGCACGGGGATAGTTGCAAGTCTGTATCTTCTGATGCGGCAAGGATCACTTCTGATGGGCACACTTTTAGGCAGTGACCTGGGTGTCAGAGATGCTTCCAGGGGTCTTCGCCATGCTGTTCCCATGTCTTTTCAGCACTGTATGCATGTGTCACACAGCACATGGCCAGATAAGGTTGTAAAATGTTAAAATGACATTTCCCGGTGAATGCATTTGTCATGGTTGAAAGCAATACAAAAGTGCAAAAACGCATAAAAAATGCTACTTGTGAACATAGCCCAAGGTGTGGAGGAGTATGTTTGTTTTTGGTTATTTATTTTACATTATACACAAGTCTTTACCCTGGAAAGGAAGTTCCTTAACATATTTCACAGGAAAGTAGTTTCAGTTTAGTTTTTGAACGTTTTATTGTGAACCCGTAAAAGTGGCTTAATACCTCTGACCACGTTGTTGACAGCCATGACCTGGGGGTCAGAAATGCTTCCTGGGGCAATCCCCATGCTGTTCCAATGTCATTTGAGCACTGTCACTATCGTTTTGGGCACTTTTTAGGCTTTCTACAGACTGCCGGAGGTGCCGCCGCAAAAATGCTCGGGTCTCCCATAGACTAACATTGGGCTCGTTGCTCTTGTCGAGCACCCGAGTATCACGGTGAGCTCGGCCCGAGCTTCGAGCACCCGAGTATTTTAGTGATCGCTCAACACTAATTATTAACCAATTACCACTCCATAACGTACGATTATATCATAGAGTCTACGTCCACTCCAAACAAGGCAGATGCTGGCAGTGTTACACAGCCCGCAATTGCCTCTAATGGCAGTGATGTGATTGAGCCGCGATAGCTGATATTAAGCCATTAAATGCAGCTGTCAATCACTGACAGCTACATTTAAACATTGCCATCCTGCCAGCTATCCATTCTGCAACGTGATCGCGTGGTGCCAATAAGTTTACATGACAGCCAGGGGCTGGTGCCTGCCGTGGTACTCCTGCAAAGACCAGTCAGTGGAGATTGTGATTAGAACTAAATACTGCAATGGTGAAGTATTGCACAAAATGTAAAAAAAGTTTTTAAAAATATCAACGCTATTTGTCTACTGCGCTCTCACAATGCCATATGAACCCCTGCAGACGTTGAGCAGACATCGATAGAATGGGGCTTGTCCAGAAGGCAAGTATTTGTTAATTTTATTTAAAAAGGGGGCAATACTTCATGTTAAAAGGGATTGTCCAGGTAGAACCAACATCGAACATAAATTTAGGAAGGTTAACTATCCAGTTTTCTATTCATTTCTTGCTAAAGTTGTCTTTGGTAACGCTACCATACTTTGCAAACTAATACACAAAATCAAAACGATATGTATTGTATGAATTCAATGGCCATTCTAAGCAGATACAGGACCAGTCGTCAGCAAAGTAAACAGTAAGCTTGGGTGCCATAGTTTGGATGGGCAAAATTTTTGGAATAAAAAATCAATGTTCTTTGTTTTTTGTTTTTTTCAGAACACTAGGGAATGGTGGGAAGGGAGCGTAAGGGGGAAAATGAAATTACAACTTCTCCTACTTCTGGTTGAGATGTTAAAAAATTAGATTTCTCAAAGTTCCGCTTTGAGTCCTAGTAATTTCTTATAAGGCACTGACTGTATTGAAACACTTCATCGACAAATTTATGTAACTTGTTGAATAGAGTGAATCATCTGAATTCCATTCAGTACAAGTATTATTTTTAAAATCTACCTATGAAACTAATGAACAAGTAATCATTTCTTTAAAAAACAAGAATATGGTAATTTAGGGACGAGATCAATTGGATGGATTTCCGTTTGAAATTCATGGGATTAAAAAAAAAAAAAAAATAGAATAGGATTGTCGTGTAAAGGCTTCCCAGAATAGGTTAAACACAACCTTAGTATCGGGCAGGTCACAAGTATTTAGGATTATCCCTGTGAAGTAGTCAAAGATGTCAGATTAAATTTCTGGGTCCCTTTTGAAAATACTCCTGCCATTAAATGGACGTGAGCTGTCGGTAATACATCAACCTGATTATATGGAAAGTCCTTCATAGACAAGCATTACATTGAAATGTTGATATATTGCTATTTCTCTAGTACATCATGAAATGGAAAATACAAAAAGTAGATGGACCTGCTTGGTAAATTTTCTATGCATCATTTAATTAGCTATTAAGTGCTACTGAAGTCAATGCTTATAGGATTTATTTAACCTGTATCTATATCAGAGGGCTATGTAACTCTATTCGGCTATGTCTCATTCATAAAGAGCAGATACATTTGTTCATATATGCGGTTGACTAAATGTATCCAGTATATAAATTAGATGACATCTAACATCCGGATAGTAACAAGAAAAAAAAAATGTAGTGAGCCTTTCAGAAAGAGATGTCAACCATTTCGCTACCATAAATGTAATGGTGAATACTGAGGCCATAGTGCATCTGAGATGCATCTAAAATAGGTCTGAAAACTGTGCCAGCATGCGGTTTTACCACAAATTGGCACACTTTTTAAATTTAGGCAATGTCATATACACCACAAATGCAGCCCATACTGCTGCTTTTGGCCATTGAGGAGAAAGGGATGATTTCTTTGTTGGTTCTGACCCTATCTAGTTGAAGGGGTTATCTGGGACTTTGCATATTTTTTATATGGGGCAAAGAACTTACCAGTATGTATTTGCTAACTACATGCCTTTTGCATCTGGCCACGGACTGCTCCTGTTGGAGATTCTCCTGCTTCCGGTGATGTCATGTCAACAGGGCAGCTTCTTTTCCGTTCTGCTCTGTCGACGGGGCTTGACGACTGATATCATGCTGATTGACAGCTGACTCCCCATTGCCTAACTGTGGAGAGCTGACTGTGAATCAGCATGACGTCGTCAGTGACTGCCCATTGACAGAGCAGACCAGAAGAGAAAGAGCTGTACTGTTGACAAGTGGTCAAAGGAAGTACGAGAGTCACAGACTGTGCCGACAGAGATCATCACCAGGCAAAATAGGGAGGTAGATACAGCAACTGCCTGCTAATAAGTTCTTAGCCCCATATGAAAAAAAACCAAAGTCCAGGATATGACAGCCCCTTTCATTAGAAGTTGCACTGGAATGTGGTCTCTAGAGATGCTGCAATGATAACCAGAAACTGAAGAATATAATTTTGGGAAAAACACTTTAGTGATCAGTGTACCATTGGCGTCTCTGCTTCCTGCTGGGCAGAGACGGTTTTCCTCTCACCGCCGCGGTCCTGGTCCGGCGTCTTCCGGCTCCCCCGCTGCTGCTGTGGTGCGCACCATGCACAGCTTCCTGTGCACTGTACTTAGACCCCGCGCTCCCTCCCTCTTAAAGGGGCTATGCACGCCTTTCTAAAGAGTCCCAGGCCAATGACAGGAGGACTTCTCCTATATAAGGCACCTCCTCCAAAATGGAGGTGCCTGTGCAAGGTTCTTGTTTGTGTACTAACACTTTCCTCAGCCCTCAGGTTCCGCTGCCTGTCAGTCCTGCCCGCCAGTCTGTCTGTCAGTCCTGACCACCAGTCTGTCCAACAGTCCAGCTCGCCAGTCTGTCTAACAGCCGTGCCCACCAGGCTGCCTACCTGGAGCACCTGCCAGTTACCTGCCGTGCCCGCCAGCCTACCTACCCGGAGCACCTGCCAAGTAACCTGCCGTGCCCGCCTGCCTGCCTACCTGGAGCACCTGCTAGTTACATGCCGTGCCCGCCAGCCTGCCTACCCGGAGCACCTGCCAAGTAACCTGCCGTGCCCACCAGCTTGCCTACCCGGAGCACCTGTCTGGCTATCCGCCGTACCCGCCTGCTTGCCTACCCGGAGCACCTGTCTGGCTATCAGCCATACCTGCCTGCTTATCTACCCGGACCACCCGCCAGCCTTCCTGCTGTGCTCATCCACTGTACCGGTCAGCTCTTGTCATCTGACCCGTGGGAGTCACCTGCTCTCACACAAGGTCGATCCCAGAGTGGCACCTGGTTCACCTGCCCGGTCCCTCCCTGGTTCACGGAGTCGACTAAGCCGTCGTGTGACTTGGGTCGGTCCGAGTAGGCACTTAGTCATGCCCCTCTGGTCCCTCCTTGCACCGAAGCACAGAGGTTCCACCACCCGAACCCGTAACAATCAGGTGCCATTGTTGCACAACATTCTGAATATGGAAATATTACTGGTCCTCTTTGGTGGTTCTGGTGTCCAGTCAGGCTCGGTCTGGCCTGGCGGGGCGCCGGGAAAATTCCCGGTGGGCCCCGGGCCCCTTGCAGAGAGAACAGGAGAATTGAAAAAAAAAAGTGGTCGTGGGCCCTTTAAGGGCGCACGCACGCTCTTTCACTGACGCGACAGTAGTGGGAGGGGCCTGGGAGCAGGAGTGCAGGGGCTGCACTGCAGCGTCACACTCAGCAGACAGGGCCGCACGTCTGCTAAAAGTGACGTCACAGCGCGCCCTGCACCGCAGTCTCCCACATTAGGAGCCTGTCTGTACACTGTATGGGCTGGAGACAAGCCAAGGTACTGTAATATTTGTGTGTTTGTATGGATTTTTATGCATATGCTGCCTGCATGTGTGTGTGTACAGTGTGTGTATATGCCTGTGTGTGTGTGTACAGTGTGTGTATATGCCTGTGTGTATATTCCTGTGTGTACAGTGTGTGTATATGCCTGTGTGTACAGTGTGTGTATATGCCTGTGTGTACAGTGTGTGTATATTCCTGTGTGTGTGTACAGTGTGTGTATATTCCTGTGTGTACAGTGTGTGTATGTGGCACCCCAGGGGTCTGGTCTCCACAGTAATAGCAATGTTATGTCTGAGAGCAGGTGGGAGGTCTCTTGGTCATTAATCCTATGCATGCCACACCTCCTGCCCAGTCCTGGGAGGGGGAGAACTTCCCCTATATAAAGCTGGGGCTGAGGCAGGGTTAGTGAGTAGAGTAGAGTTGAGAAGAAGAGAAGCAGCTTAGGAAAGAAAGATCAGGAGCTCAGTGGGAGCAGTGCTAAAAGGAATCAGGGGCTGGCAGCTGAAGAGCTCGCCCTGATTGAAGAGTTACCACCGGACCCGGAGTCCGAGGCTGTGGGGATTAACCCAGACCCAGCAGCAGAAACCGCCCGGCAGGGGATTTCAGGTCCTCTGGCCAAGAAACCCGAAGGCACGGTCACACGCGTGGGACCAGCACCGCTGTCGTGGAGCGGAAGCCACTAGAAGGCCCCGAGTCACCGGCCATACGGGTGAGCACCACACGGTACACTCAGGGACGTGGGCTACCTTTACCCGCCTCTAGCAAGGAAGCCAGAAGAGTACAACTAGTTGGGGAGGCCTACAACTCCGCCTGGCCAAGGGGGATCCCATCTGCTCAAGGACTGACCAGGCCCCGACCGCTAGCCAGTACTCCGGGAGGGTCTATCTTTGTCACCAGTAAAGACCCTGAACTACACCGCATCGTCTCTGAGTGGTTCCTACTACCCCCATCATCCACGTCGGCTGCCCTGAGGCCATACCCCTCCCGTTGGGGGTTATACCATCCACGCTGCACCATCCTTCCACCGGCCTCAGCGGTCTGCCCTGCAGCGGCAGCTCCATAGCTGCATTCAACGGGTGGCGTAGTCGTCCTACATCTACTGCTAATATACCGCCACTTAGTCTGACTCCCTGGGCACGGACCGGGTCATCGCCACGAGACTACTACCCCTATCCGATCCGGCTCCGGGTAGGCTCCCGCGTGCGCAACGCTGCGCGACTCAGGCCCAGGGGCGCGTCAGCTTTTGGCGTAGTCGGCAGGATTACGTGCCCGCAACCGCCGGGTACTGCGTGCCTGAAAAAGAGACTTTTAAACTAACCTGTGGTGAAGATTCCCGCCATCCGGCACCATCTTCAGCCTTCTTCCCGCCATCCGCGAAGATTCCCGCCATCCGGCGCCATCTTCAGCCTTCTTCCCGCCATCCGTGAAGTTTTCCCGCCATCCGGCGCCATTTTCAGCCTTCTTCCCGCCTTCCGTGGAGTTTTCCCGCCGTTGGACGCCATCTTGAAGACGCCGCGCGGGAAGAAGAGGGGCGTGGACTCCAAAAGCGCGCGAGAACTGAAGCCCCGCCTCACGTCCAGACGTCGCGTAAGGTCCTGGAAGGAGCCCAGCAGACGCTGACGTCACAGGAGCGCGACGGAAGGTCCTCAACCCTGACGATCCACTGCGGAGCCGCGGCCTACGGAAGAGGATCATCGCAAGGTAGGCCACGGTCCACTAGGGGGGAGGAAGATGTCGGATACGGAGGAGAGCTTCACTGCCTCAACCCCCGCCAGCGCCAGCGCTGCTGCAGTCATGCCTTTTACCATGCCCTATATCCCGGGAGCAGCCTGGCTACCCCAATACTCAGGGGAGTCACATACCCTGAATGACTTTAGAGAAAAGCTGGATAGCCTCTTCCAGGTGTACCCCCTCACAGAAGAGCAAAAAGTGAGCATCCTGGTGGCCCAACTAACCGGGGCAGCCCAAAGGGAGGTAAAGTCCTGGCCACCTGGGAGGAGGACTGTCGCGGGGATACTAACCCGGCTGAGGGACACCTTTGATACCCGCACCTCAGCCGAGATTAAGCTTAAATTCTATGGGTGCAAGCAGCGAGCACATGAGAGTATAAGGGACTATGCACTAAACCTACAAGAGGCCCTGAGAGCCATTAAGCAGACCGACCCCGACAGCGTGGGAAACGAGGACAGGCTGTTGACCGAACAATTTATAGAGGGACTATATTGCAATGTCCACCGAACCCAGTTGCGGGCAATGGCCTTACAGGATCCTCATCTGGACTTTGCACAGTTCAAGGACAGAGCCATCCGGGTGCTCCGAGAACCGGCACCGGGTGGCGTTGTGACCCACAGGCGCCCAGCTATCACTTACCACCAGGAGGCGGCGCCCTTGTCGGCAGGGCCTGTGGGGGCTGATGCGCAGGCTTTGAACAATGACCCGGCTCCAGACCTGCACCATCAGGTCCAAGAGCTAGCTAAAAGCGTTGCTGCGCTAACCCGAACTGTGCAGTCTTTACAGGTTTCCACTCCAGGGAAGATCCAGCTGGCATCCGGACCGGAGAACATCCCGTGGCGTCGACCAAGGAGGACCCCACCAGCCAGAGGAAGACCCAGCGACTGATACAACGAGGACGGACAACCCATCTGCCGCCGCTGCAATCAACCCGGACATATGGCAAGGTACTGTCCTTTAAACTGGCACAACCTGGGGTAGAGGGCCAACCCCCAGGAAAAAGATCACCAGGCCCATCGAGCTGGCGCGACAAATATGTGGGAGGACGTCCAGTCTTGCCTGTGGTACTGGATGGCATTCCTATGAGTGCCCTACTGGACACCGGGTCACAGGTCACCACCATCCCGTACGTGCTCTTCAAGCAGTACTGGAATGACTCGGATATAACCCGCTACCCTGACGACGACTTGAGTATTATTGCCAGCAATGGTCAACCCGTGCCGCAGATCGGATTTAAAGAGATGACCATTAAAATCGGTAGAGTCGAACTGGCAGCACAGGGACTGATCATTGTGGACATTGACAAGCGTGAGAGTCACCCAAAGATAACTCTAGGAACTAATGTGATTGAAAATTGTCTTGCAGAGGTGATTTTCATTTTACAGCAGGTTGCCAAGAACGCCAGCTCCGGCCAGCAGCGAGTGCTCCAGAAAGAGATCCGGGCACTGATGCGACGGCAACAAGTGGAACTCTCCGGCGGTGAGATTGGTAGCGTAAGAATGTGTGACCCTTTCCCTATTGCCATACCCCCGAAAAGTGAAATGATGATTTGGTGCCGGGCAGCTATTGGTCTGAGAGGTAGAGATTACCAGGCCATGGTAGAGCCAGTCTACTCAGACAGTAGGCCCACCATTTTGACAGCCCGGGGGGTAGTTGATGTATGCCATGGGAGGGTACCCGTTCGCATAATAAATATTGGGAAAAGGGAAGTATACCTGCCCCGGTATGCTACGCTAGCCAAATTATATACTGTCAACCAAAATTCTATACAGTCTGTGGAACCCTTGCCTCCATCTCATCCGGAGGAAGGTAACGGCTCTGAGAAAATAATGGAGGATTGGTGTCAGCAACTACATTTGGGTACTGACTCCACTCCCTCCCACCAGAAACAGGGAGTCTACCGGGTGGTTCAAGAGTACGAGAGAGTGTTTAGTAAACACCCGTTAGACTTCGGGCGAGTCAAGGGGGTAGAACACCACATCCCCACGGGAGACCATCCTCCCATAAAAGAGAGGTATCGGCCCGTACCCCCTGCACACTACCAACACGCCAAGGGGATGCTTAGAGACATGAAGGAGGCTGGGGTAATCAGGGATAGCTGTAGCCCCTGGGCAGCTCCACTAGTCTTGGTCAAAAAGAAAGACAACACCATGAGAATGTGTGTAGATTACCGGAAAATTAACCGTATCACACACAAAGATGCGTACCCCTTACCAAGAATAGAGGAGTCTTTGGCTGCTTTAAAATCTGATAACTTCTTCTCCACCTTGGATCTCACTAGCGGGTACTGGCAGGTTCCTGCAGCAGAGGCGGATCGGGAGAAGACCGCATTCACCACCCCGATGGGACTTAGCGAGTTTACCTGCATGCCGTTTGGACTCTGGAACGCACCAGGAACCTTCCAGCGACTGATGGAGTGCTGTCTGGGACACCGGAACTTTGAGACGGTCCTGTTATACCTGGACGATGTCATCGTCTACTCCAAGACCTACGAGGACCACCTGAAGCACCTGGCGGAAGTGTTTGAAGCTCTGGCAAGTTACGGCCTAAAGGTGAAACCTTCCAAGTGTCACCTCCTGAAGCCAAAGGTGCAGTACCTGGGACACGTGGTGAGTGCTGACGGAGTGGCTCCCGACCCTGATAAGGTCACCGCAATTAAGGAATGGCCAAGCCCCTCCAGCGTAAAGGAAGTGAGGCAGTTCCTCGGGTTGGTAGGCTACTACCGAAGGTTCATTCCCGGTTTCACCAAAAAGGCAGCTCCTATGCAGGACCTCCTGATAGGCCAGTCCAGGAAGGCCAAGAACCAGAAGCCGCCCTTCAGATGGGAGAAGTTGGAAGAAGAGTCCTTCCACCAGCTGAAGATGGCCCTCACGGGGGATGAAATCCTGGTGTACCCTGATTATAGCCAGCCCTTTATCCTCTACACCGATGCCAGTAACATCGGGCTAGGAGCCGTACTGTCCCAGATCCAGCAGGGGAAGGAACGGGTAATTGCTTACGCCAGCCGAAAACTGCGACCCACCGAAAGAAACCCTGAGAATTACAGCTCATTTAAGCTAGAGTTCCTGGCAGTGGTGTGGGCAGTCACCGAACGCTTTAAGCACTACCTTGCTTCTTCCCGGTTCACCGTGTACACGGATAACAACCCGTTGACACACCTGGACACTGCAAGACTCGGTGCCCTAGAGCAGAGATGGATGGCCCGCTTGTCCAACTATGAGTTTACAATCAAATACCGGGCAGGACGCTCCAATACCAACGCAGACGCCCTGTCCAGGATGCCAAACCTACCGGACGTAGGGGAAGATTCAGAGGAACTGGAAGAAGTTGAGCTCCCCGCGTTCCACCGTCATGGGACTATCCAGTATTCCCACCGTGTAAGAAGTAAGCAAACCGCTACGTTCAACCCCTTACCTCATTACAACTGGGTGGAGACGCAAGACAGTGACCCTGCCGTCCGTCTGGTAAAGGAGATGCTGACTCGGCCAGATGCACGCCTTGACCCAGACGCTCCGGAGGAAGCCAAGCAACTGTGGGCTGAGAAGAGTCGACTGTTCCTTTATAAGGGAAAGTTGTGCCGCAGAATGGTTAACTCCCGGACGCATGAACTAATCTGGCAAGTAGTGGTGCCAAGAAGAGACGCAGCTATGGTGATGGAGGCATACCACGACGGAGCTGGGCATTTCGGATGGAAGAAGCTGGAGTTTCTGCTGCGCGGGCGGTTCCATTGGGTAGGCATGAGAGGAACCATCGAGAGGTGGTGCAGAGATTGTGGCCCATGCAACTTAAGAAGGAGGGACCGTGCCAGCCAGAAGACTCCCCTGCGGTCCATCATCACCAGACAGCCGTTGGAACTGGTAGCCTTGGATCATGTAAAGCTGACCCCAAGCAGAAGTGGCTACGTCTACGCGTTAACCATCGTGGATCACTAGTCCCGGTTCTTGGTTGTCGTCCCCGTCAAGGACTTAACGGCTCACACAGCAGCTAGAGCCTTCCAGCAGCACTTCTGCCGTCCGCATGGATACCCGGAGCAGGTGCTGACGGACCAGGGGCCTGCCTTTGAAGCGGAGGTCTTCCAGGAGTTCTGCACCCTGTATGGATGCCGGAAGATAAGAACAACACCCTATCACCCGCAAACTAATGGACTTTGTGAGAAAATGAACCAGGTGGTGATAGATCTCCTGAAAACATTGCCCCTGGAGGAACGCAGTCTGTGGCCTGAGAAGCTGCCCGACCTGGTGGACCTATACAACCACATCCCTGTAGGTTCCACCAACTGTACCCCGGCTTACCTAATGAGGGCAAGACCTGGTAAGCTTCCTGTTGATCTGGAGATGGGAGTCCTAACACCCGAGGACACTTCACCAGAAGCCAACTGGGACACAGAGAGGCAGCAGCAATACCGAAAAGTACAGGAGAGCGTGAAGCGTAGTCTCTGTCAAGCTAGGGAAAGACAAGAGAAAACTTACAACCAGTATGCTCCCGCTGTTCCCCTGGTGCCCGGAGAGCAGGTCTTGAAGAGGAAAAGACGGCTCCACAAGTTGGACGACCAGTGGGAGAAGGACCCGTACACCGTACTGCCCTCAAGCCACGACAACCCGAAGATCTGTACAATCAGTAAAGACGGAGGGGAAACCACAGCCATTGTATCCCGGGATCACCTAAAGAAGTGTCCCGAACAGCTACGGAACCCTGAAGAGGAACAAGAGGACCCTCGACCCGTAGAGGAAAGGGAAGATATGGTTAGTACTGTGCTCGGAGACTTCCCTCGGTCTTGGACTCAAGTCAATGGTGCTGTTGTGGTACCCGTCCTCACATTCCTCCAACCAGCATCCCAAGTGCCTACGGAGACGCAGGTAGAACTGGAAGAACAGCCGGTCCAGGAGGCAGAAGGCCCCACACAAGCAGACCAGGAAAATCAACCCTCTGCTTATAGTGAGCCTGCCATACCCCTAGTGAGCCAAAGAGTCCGTAGACGGCTGCCCAGTTTACCCTTGACAGCCCCTATACCCTGTAGCTCAGGACCAATCAACCAGCTCCGTAGGTCCACTAGGGTCACTAGAGGCCAGCTGCCCATACGGTGGAGGATCTAAAATGTTCAAGCTATTTTATTAATGTTTACCTGTTTATTGTTGCTTGTGTATAATTATGTGTTTCTAGTTATTTATAGGAGTCTTTGGTGGATTTACCGGGAATCCTTTGTGCATATAGTTGGAGCGTAACCCAGGACGGACTAAAGACTGTTAAGGACTCGGGGCAGGACAGACCCCTACCTGGTTACGTCTCCCTGTGTTGGTGAAATGGACACCCTTGTTTTCCTCAAAAGTTACACCCGGTTGCGGACACGCCGTGACCACCTTATGTGTTGTCTCTATTAGAATGTTATTGTTTGCACCTTGTTATGTTTACAAAAGTATGTTTAGTCCCGGAGTACTAACTTTCACTAGGGGGGAATGTGGCACCCCAGGGGTCTGGTCTCCACAGTAATAGCAATGTTATGTCTGAGAGCAGGTGGGAGGTCTCTTGGTCAGGAATCCTATGCATGCCACACCTCCTGCCCAGTCCTGGGAGGGGAAGAACTTCCCCTATATAAAGCTGGGGCTGAGGCAGGGTTAGTGAGTAGAGTAGAGTTGAGAAGAAGAGAAGCAGCTTAGGAAAGAAAGATCAGGAGCTCAGTGGGAGCAGTGCTAAAAGGAATCAGGGGCTGGCAGCTGAAGAGCTCGCCCTGATTGAAGAGTTACCACCGGACCCGGAGTCCGAGGCTGTGGGGATTAACCCAGACCCAGCAGCAGAAACTGCCCGGCAGGGGATTTCAGGTCCTCTGGCCAAGAAACCCGAAGGCACGGTCACACGCGTGGGACCAGCACCGCCGTCGTGGAGCGGAAGCCACTAGAAGGCCCCGAGTCACCGGCCATACGGGTGAGCACCACACGGTACACTCAGGGACGTGGGCTACCTTTACCCGCCTCTAGCAAGGAAGCCAGAAGAGTACAATTAGTTGGGGAGGCCTACAACTCCGCCTGGCCAAGGGGGATCCCATCTGCTCAAGGACTGACCAGGCCCCGACCGCTAGCCAGTACTCCGGGAGGGTCTATCTTTGTCACCAGTAAAGACCCTGAACTACACCGCATCGTCTCTGAGTGGTTCCTACTACCCCCATCATCCACGTCGGCTGCCCTGAGGCCATACCCCTCCCGTTGGGGGTTATACCATCCACGCTGCACCATCCTTCCACCGGCCTCAGCGGTCTGCCCTGCAGCGGCAGCTCCATAGCTGCATTCAACGGGTGGCGTAGTCGTCCTACATCTACTGCTAATATACCGCCACTTAGTCTGACTCCCTGGGCACGGACCGGGTCATCGCCACGAGACTACTACCCCTATCCGATCCGGCTCCGGGTAGGCTCCCGCGTGCGCAACGCTGCGCGACTCAGGCCCAGGGGCGCGTCAGCTATATGCCTGTGCGTGTACAGTGTGTGTATATGCCTGTGTGTATATGCCTGTGTGTACAGTGTGTGTATATGCCTGTGTGTGTATATTCCTGTGTGTACAGTGTGTGTATATTCCTGTGTGTACAGTGTGTGTATATTCCTGTGTGTACAGTGTGTGTATATGCCTGTGTGTACAGTGTGTGTATATGCCTGTGTGTGTATATTCCTGTGTGTACAGTGTATATATGCCTGTGTGTACAGTGTGTGTATATGCCTGTGTGTACAGTGTGTGTATATGCCTGTGCGTGTACAGTGTGTGTATATTCCTGTGTGTGTGTACAGTGTGTGTATATTCCTGTGTGTACAGTGTGTGTATATGCCTGTGTGTACAGTGTGTGTATATGCCTGTGCGTACAGTGTGTGTATATGCCTGTGCGTGTACAGTGTGTGTATATTCTTGTGCGTGTACTGTGTGTGTATATTCCTGTGTGTACAGTGTGTGTATATGCCTGTGTGTATATATGCCTGTGTGTACAGTGTGTATATATGCCTGTGTGTACAGTGTGTGTATATGCCTGTGTGTATATGCCTGTGTGTACAGTGTGTGTATATGCCTGTGTGTACAGTGTGTATATATGCCTGTGTGTACAGTGTGTGTATATTCCTGTGTGTGTACAGTGTGTGTATATTCCTGTGTGTACAGTGTGTATATATGCCTGTGTGTACAGTGTGTGTATATGCCTGTGTGTATATGCCTGTGTGTACAGTGTGTGTATATGCCTGTGTGTACAGTGTGTGTATATGCCTGTGTGTGTATATGCCTGTGTGTATATTCCTGTGTGTACAGTGTGTGTATATGCCTGTGTGTACAGTGTGTGTATATGCCTGTGTGTACAGTGTGTATATGCCTGTGTGTACAGTGTGTGTATATTCCTGTGTGTGTATATGCCTGTGTGTACAGTGTGTGTATATGCCTGTGCGTGTACAGTGTGTGTATATGCCTGTGCGTGTACAGTGTGTGTATATTCCTGTGTGTACAGTGTGTGGATATGCCTGTGTGTACAGTGTGTATATGCCTGTGTGTACAGTGTGTGTATATGCCTGTGTGTATATGCCTGTGTGTACAGTGTGTGTATATGCCTGTGTGTACAGTGTGTGTATATGCCTGTGTGTGTATATGCCTGTGTGTATATTCCTGTGTGTACAGTGTGTGTATATGCCTGTGTGTACAGTGTGTATATGCCTGTGTGTACAGTGTGTGTATATTCCTGTGTGTGTATATGCCTGTGTGTACAGTGTGTGTATATGCCTGTGCGTGTACAGTGTGTGTATATGCCTGTGCGTGTACAGTGTGTGTATATTCCTGTGTGTACAGTGTGTGGATATGCCTGTGTGTACAGTGTGTATATGCCTGTGTGTACAGTGTGTGTATATTCCTGTGTGCGTGTACAGTGTGTGTATATTCCTGTGTGTACAGTGTGTGTATATGCCTGTGTGTACAGTGTGTGTATATGCCTGTGTGTACAGTGTGTGTATATTCCTGTGTGTGTGTACAATGTGTGTATATTCCTGTGTGTACAGTGTGTATATATGCCTGTGTGTACAGTGTGTATATATGCCTGTGTGTACAGTGTGTGTATATGCCTGTGTGTACAGTGTGTGTATATGCCTGTGTACAGTATATGCCTGTGCGTGTACAGTGTGTGTATATGCCTGTGCGTGTACAGTGTGTGTATATGCCTGTGTGTATATGCCTGTGTGTACTGTGTGTGTATATGCCTGTGAGTACAGTGTGTGTATATTCCTGTGTGTACAGTGTGTGTATATGCGTGTGTGTATATGCCTGTGTGTACAGTGTGTGTATATGCCTGTGTGTACAGTGTGTGTATATGCCTGTGTGTACAGTGTGTGTATATGCCTGTGTGTACAGTGTGTGTATATGCGTGTGTATATGCCTGTGTGTACAGTGTGTGTATATGCCTGTGTGTACAGTGTGTGTATATATGCCTGTGTGTACAGTGTGTGTATATGCCTGTGTGTGTGTACAGTGTGTGTATATGACTGTGTGTGTGTACAGTGTGTGTATATGACTGTGTGTGTGTACAGTGTGTGTATATGCCTGTGTGTGTACAGTGTGTGTATATGCCTGTGTGTGTACAGTGTGTGTATATGCCTGTGTGCGTACAGTGTGTATATGCCTGTGTGTGTGTATATATGCCTGTGTGTACAGTGTGTGTGTGTACAGTGTGAGTGTGTATGCCTGTGTGTGTACAGTGTTTGTGTGTGTGTGTACAGTGTGTGTGTGTATATGCCTGTGTGTGTGTGTGTATATGCCTGTGTGTGTCTATATGCCTGTGTGTGTACATTGTGTATGCCTGTGTGCTTAGGTGTCTTCACATGTGTGTGTGCTTCCCTGCGTGTCTGCATTTTTGTGTGTGTGATTGTCTGAGTGTGTCTGTGCATTTCTGTGTGTGCTTGCCTGTGTGTGTACGTGTCCCCATTTCTGTGAGTATGTGTATCTGCGTGTGTATATTAGGGCTCTTTCACATGTCCTGATATTTACGGGACTGGAAATATCCGTGTCCACCTGTGTGTCATCCAAGTGACTCATACTGGCGCTTGGGAATCAGTATACAGTTAGCGCTGTTCCCAAGAGCCGGGTGCTGAGCGCTGCCCTCATCATAGATCCCTGCAGGCGCTGTGATCAGCAGCAGCGGGGTCAATGATGAGAGTAGTAGTCTACTCCCACCGTGTCCGTGTCCAACTGTAAAAATAATAATAAAATAAAAAAATCCTTATACTCACCTCTCCTAAGTGTCACCTGCTGTAATCTGTGCGAGCGCTCACGCCAAGGAGAATGACTCCTGCAGCGAGCTTGCTCCAGAGCTGCGCTTATTGAATCACAGGGCACCACTTGTTGAGCGCAGCTCCGGAGCCCACTCGCTGCAGGAGACATTCTCCTCGGCGTGAGAGCTTGCACGGATTACAGCGGGTGACACTTAGTAGAGGTTAGTATAAGGATTTTTTTATTTTATTCTTTTTACAGTTGGACACAGCGGGTATAGACTATTACTCTCATCATTGACCCTGCTGGTGCTGATTGCAGCACCTTCAGGGATCTATGATGAGGGCAGTTCTCAGCGCTCTTCCCAAGCACCGCGTGCTAACTGTCATCAGTGTGCGGGACATTTCGCGGTCTGGACAGCAGGTAAAAAACAGACATGTCAGCGTGTTTTGACCACGGACACCACATGATCTGTGGAAAGTGGAAACACACTGACATGTGCACATACGCATTCATGTGAATGGGTCTACATGTGTCAGTGTCTCTGGTACGTGTGGAAACGGTCACCACATGTACTGACGTGTGAAAGAGCCCTTAGTATGTGTCCGTGTGCGCTTGTTTTCGTGTGTGTAAGCGTGCTTCTGCATGTCTGTGTGCTCTTCCGAAGATTTATTATATTTGGAGAGAGATGCGAGAGAAATTTTAGGAGACAGAATGGGGAGATGTGTGAAGAAACAGTATGGTCAACTAGAGGAGGGGTAGGAATGAGTGCAGGAGCAGAATGGGGAAGGGGGATGTATTAGGAAACAGTATGGAGAGTGGGGAAATAGTGTGAGGAGACAGTATGGAGGGAGAAAAGTGTGAGGTGACACAGCACAGAGACTAAGTAGTTTGGGGGAAGGTATAGTGATGCGGCAGTATGGGGGAAATGCGGGATACTGCGGGATGACAGGCTGGATGGCAGCGTTCTGCTGCGGTCCAGCCTGTCATCTCGATGTAGCAGAGCTGAAGCTGTCATGGGAACCATGGAAAGGTAAGGATGAGGTTGGTTTATTATTTTTCTTTTATTTCAGGAGATCGTTGGCTTCAGCTGGAATGGGCGTGACGGTAAGTATGGTTTAATTTAGAACAATAAAGAATTGTGTGTTTATTTCAATTAAAGGACTTTTTTCTGGGTGTTGTGTTTTTTTTAAATACTTTACTAGAAATTCATGGTGGTCATGTCTAATATTGGCGTGACCCCATGAATTTCGGGCTTAGGGCCAGCTGATAATGCCAAGCTGGCCCTAACCCCTTTATTACCCAGTGAGCCACCGCATCAGGGCCCTGGATGAGTTGGGTACAGCGCCAGAAGATGGCGCTTCTATGAACACGCCATTTTCCGGGGTGGCTGCGGACTGCAATTTGCAGCGGGGGTGGCCCAGAAAGCTTGGGCCTCCCTGCGCTGCGGATTCCAGCCCCCAGCTGCCTAGTTGTACCTGGCTGGACACAAAAACAGGGCGAAGCCCCACGTCAATTTTCTTTAAATTATTTCATGAAATAATTAAGAAAAAAAGGGCTTCCCTATATTGTTGTGTCCGGCCAGGTACAAATAGGCAGCTGGTGGTTGGGGGCAGCCCGTTCCTGCCTGCTGCACCTGACTGGACACAAATATAGTGCGAAGCCCCACGTCAATTTTTTTTTAATTATTTCATGAATTTCCTGAAATAATTTAAAAAAATTGAAGTGGGGCTTCGCACTATATTTGTGTCCAGCCAGGTACAGCAGGCAGGAACGGGCTGCCCCCAACCACCAGCTGCCTATTTGTACCTGGCCGGACACAACAATATAGGGAAGGCCTTTTTTTCTTAATTATTTCATGAATTTCATGAAATAATTTAAAAAAAAATACGTGGGGCTTCGCCCTATTTTTGTGTCCAGCCAGGTACAACTAGGCAGCTGGGGGCTGGAATCTGCAGCGCAGGGAGGCCCAAGCTTTCTGGGCCCCCCCCGCTGCAAATTGCAGTCCGCAGCCACCCCGGAAAATGGCGCGTTCATAGAAGCGCCATCTTCTGGCGCTGTACCCAACTCATCCAGGGCCCTGGTGCGGTGGCTCACTGGGTAATAAAGGGGTTAGGGCCATCTTGGTATTATCAGCTGGCCCCAAGCCCAAAATTCAAGGGGTCACGCCAGTATTAGACATGACCACCATGAATTTCTAGTAAAGTATTTAAAAAAAACACAACACCCAGAATAAAGTCCTTTAATTGAAATAAACACACAATTCTTTATTGTTCTAAATTAAACTATACTTACCATCACGCCCATTCCAGCTGAAGCCAACGATCTCCTGCAATAAAAGAAAAATAATAAACCAACCTCATCCTTACCTTTCCATGGTTCCCACGACAGCTTCAGCTCTGCTATATCGAGATGACAGGCTGGACCGCAGCAGAAAGCTGCCATCCAGCCTGTCATCCCGCAGACACTGAGAAGAGCAGGCATGCTTGCGCTCCTCAGTGTCTCTCTGTGACGGCATCCAGATGAGCCGAGGTCATGTCCTATGAACTCGGCTCACCTCATGCACGTCACTGACAGCGTGGGAAAATTCTCACGCTGAAGTGCTGAGTGCAGGAGAATTCTCCCACGCTGTCAGTGACGTGCATGAGGTGAGCTCATGTCCAATGAACTCAGCTCACCTCTTGCACCTCACTGACAGCGTGGGAAAATTCTCCTGCACTCAGCGCTTCAGCGTGAGAATTCTCCCACGCTGTAAGTGACGTGCATGAGGTGAGCCGAGTTCATTGGACATGAACTCGGCTCATCTGGATGCCGTCACAGTGAGACACTGAGGAGCGCAAGCATGCCTGCGCTTCTCAGCGTCTGCGGGATGACAGGCTGGATGGCAGCGTTCTGCTGCGGTCCAGCCAGTCATCTCGATGTAGCAGAGCTGGAGCTGTCCTGGGAACCATGGAAAGGTAAGGATGATGTTGGTTTATTATTTTATTTTTATTACAGGAGATCGTTGGCTTCAGCTGGAATGGGCGTGATGGTAAGTATAGTTTAATTTAGAACAATAAAGAATTGTGTTTATTTCAATTAAAGGACTTTATTCTGGGTGTTTGTGTTTTTTTTAACTTTGACTATGGGGTTAGTAATGGGGGTGTCTTATAGACGCCTCTCCATTACTAACCTGGGCTTGATGTCAGCTGGCATTATAAGCTGACATCAACCCCAGCCCTATTACCCCACTGCCACCGCTACAGGGCAGTGGGAAGAGCGAGGCTAAGTGCCAGAATTGGCGCATCCTATGGATGCGCCATTTCTGGGGCGGCTGACGGCTGGTGTTTCTAGCCTGGGAGGGGGCCAATATTCATGGCACCCTTCCTGAGCTATTAATATCAGCCCCCAGCTGTCTGCCTAGCCTTTGCTAGCTATTAAAATAGGGGGGACCCCACGTCATTTTTTTTGGGGGGGTCCCCCATTTTAATAGCTAGTAAAGGCTAAGTATTCAGCTGGGGGCTGATATTAGTAGCCTGGTAAGCTCCGTGGGTATTACCCCCTTCCGAGGCTTCAAACATCTGCCCCAGCCGTCTGCTTAACCTCCGCTAGAGCCTAAAATTATGGGGGATCCCCACGCCAATTTTTATTTTAATAAATCCTTTATTTTAACACTAAATGACAAGTACAGTAACCAACACTGTCACTGTACTTATTATAAATGTGACTGACATGTTTCTATCTATCTAATCTATGTGTGATGCTCTATCTTTCTGTTCTAAATTGTCGGGTACCGCTGCTGAATTGCCGGCCGGCTTTTTTAAAGAGACAGTGCATGAAAACACTATTATTTTTTAAAATAAATCCTTTACACTAAATGACAAGTACAGTAAGCAACACTGTCACTGTACTTCATATATATGTGACTGACATGTATCTATCTATCTTATCTATGTGTGAAGCTCTATTCTTTCTGTTCTAAATTGTCGGGTACCGCTGCTGAATTGCCGGCCGGCTTTTTTAAAGAGACGGTGCATGAAAACACTAATATTTTTTTTAATAAATCCTTTACACTAAATGACAAGTGCAGTAACCAACACTGTCACTGTACTTATTATATATGTGACTGACATGTTTCTATCTATCTTATCTATGTGTGAAGCTCTATTCTTTCTGTTCTAAATTGTCGGGTACCGCTGCTGAATTGCCGGCCGGCTTTTTTAAAGAGACGGTGCATGAAAACACTAATATTTTTTTTAATAAATCCTTTACACTAAATGACAAGTGCAGTAACCAACACTGTCACTGTGCTTCTTATATGTGTGACTGACATGTTTCTATCTATCTAATCTATGTGTGATGCTCTATTCCTTCTTGTCTAAATTGTCGGGTACCGGTGTATGCCGCTGCTGAATTTGCCGGCCGGCTTTTTTAAAGAGAGTGTCTTCTGAGCAGTTTGTCAGCTTTTGGACACCTTTGCAGGTGTTTTCTATGTGTTTCTATGTGTTTTTGTTTGCCTGCCATTGGTTTTAACGGTGTTCGACGGTGTTCTAAGGTGTTCGACGAACAGTTCGACGAACAGTTCCTCGAACATCCCGGTGTTCGACGAACCGAACCGAACCCGAACACTACGGGGGTGGCTCAACACTACTCAGGAGAGACTGCTTCAATACATACAGACTCCAGACCCCATCAAAGACAACAAATCCCTGACAAAAACACTAAATAAGCACAAAACCTAGACTCTTAAATAAATACAAAATTCCTTAAATGCAAACTTCCAACCAATTCCCCTAAACAAGTATATTCCTCAGGTTAAACCCCCCCTAAACAAATGCAGACCCTAACTGTTATGTATTTCCACTGAGTGACCAGAGAACAGCAGTGGACAACCATCAAAATTAAAAGGTCTGCATGTATTGGGTATCACTGTGACTGCACATTGCAATACCATCACACTGCTGCAATAAATGTGACAACACTGATTATATCCATTTCTGAGACCCCCATCTTTGTTCCAAGGTGGAACCCAAGGCTGTTGCCTACCTTCTCTTACCCTTTCGCCAAGCCCTGCTCCAAATCGTCCTTTAATTGGTATAATTTTTATCCTTGCAATTGAAGGTTTCATTGAAAAATCATTAGTCATGTGGATTTAGGTACAATTATATTAATTTGTCTAAAACATATCAAGAATTAGCTTTGATGCTACTGACAACTCAATGTAAAGGGATGATTAGTTGCAATGGTTTACTGTAATGTACAGGCAGACAACTCTTCTCAAATGGCAGTAGACCTGAGCCTTAGACACAGTCTGGATGAATTCACCTAGGCATATCTAGGGCAAGTAATCACATTAAACCTGATTAACTTGCCTTGAAAATTAAAGGTAACACATTGTGGATTAGTAGCTTTTACAAACCCTTTTCAAATCCTTTACAGAATGCAGAGATTATTAACTGATTCATGTTAAGGATATTTTGAGCTGTAAGCATGAGACAGTTTAAAGGAGTTGGCCAGTGAACAAAACATATCAACTATCCCCACCAAGTAGGTGATAACTTACTCATCAGTTTTTATGAATAAATTCCTAAATACCTTTCGAAGGTATTGTTTACTACCTTGACAACCCCTTTTTATATGAAATAGTCCCCCTTGTAAAAAATAAAATAATATACTTCCCTCCCGCTCTAGTACTGTTTTATTGAGGTTGGCACAGGTTTCCTGGGGCTTGCATGACATTGTTATGCTACAAGAGCCCTGCAGCCAAACAGTCACCACTATAAGGCTGCTATGCTGTCACTTCCTTAGTACGTAGAGGAGAGTTGGCGTGCACACCGTAGTAGGAGCGAGTTTCTGGTGAAGCGTGGGGCAACCACGATATCAGAAGAGAGAAGTTCACCACACACTCTTAAATTTATTTCAAAGCGATAGTTTGTTTATTTCACAAGTAGTGAGTTCAACTTAACTGAGGACGTGCATGAAGAAGGTGCGGGAGCGCCCTGCCACCACTTCACATTAAGAGACTATATGAATAAGACCCGGGCTAGGGTCGAAACATTATTGTTTAGTCACATCATTCCCTGCACCTTTGTTGATATCTGTGCTTAAGTCTAACTCACTACTTGTGAAATAAACTATCACTTTTAAATAAATTTAAGAGTGTGTGGTGAACTTCTCTCTACTTCCTTAGTACGAAACTTGGAATGAATCTTGGACAAGTGGAAGACGTGAGAACACAGTGTTGATTGGTTGCAGTGCCCACATAGCATAACAAAGTCATGTGAACCCCTGAAGACCTGATTCTGACACCACTAGAATGGTGCTGATGTGGAATGTGAGTATTTGTTATTTTTATTTTGCATGGGGGACTACATAATTTAAAAAGGGTTTGTTCAATTAGTGGACAACCCCTTTAATCCATTACTTATCAAATCATAATCATAAAGCTATCAAATTTCCTAGGATACATCCAGAGCATTAGTAAAGGGGATCTAGAGTTAGAAAGCTCTGCGACTGACTTGGAGATAGCTTGACAGTGTAGGATATAGGATATTTCCAGCTTACAGCTATGGAGCTTCCTACTGCACATGCTCATGGCACCTGTCAGGTTTGTAACAGTGTAAAACTATATTGTAGTATACAGTTAATTTACTAGGATGTTCACCTGCCTAGACAAAATAAATGTGACTAGCTATTTATAGATATCTATCATTTTTTATTAATAACAATTTTTTCATTATTTTTTTCTATACCCATGGAACCCCTTTAATTACAAAGATATTCTAGTAGGGTAAAGCCTCGTGAATAGACCTGTACATTTGTTTCTACATTTTCATACTATTTATCTGTAGGCAAATCTACATGCAGCTGTATGATGCCTCACTGACGCACCATGTTCTCCTAATACAGCATTCGATAGAATAATTTTTATTCTCTTGGGTTTCTAAATTTGCGTATGAAAACCTCTGTTTGCCTGTGATATAAGATGTGTAAGGTGCACAGAGTGCGTATAGCAGTCTGTATGTATTTGTTCCTATCATTTTTGGCTTCATCAGAGGTACAAGTTGAGAATATTCCCCGGCAAACTAAAAACATCTGACTCCAACATAGGCCCACAGGAGAACAGGAGAATCCTCCGGTGGGCCCCTGTCCAAGAGTGGGCCACCTCCCTCTTATATGAGCAGTACTTGGCATAATATACTTGAATTACTATGTACAGACAAAGGCAGCATCTTATTCATGTAACAATCTACCCAGTTCATTGTTATATAAATTTGTGATTGAGGATAATGTCACATTTGCATGTAGCTGAAAAGTGGGGCCCTGGAGTTGGTTACTGGTGGGCCCTTGGCACCCCAGTCTGACAAAGGCATACAGCGTCATACATACTCATTAACTTGGACAGAAAAAAAAGTGTATACCTTGTGATATACCCTTTTATTATGTCCTTATTATGTCATTTTGCACTGTAGATTAGCTTTTCTATACAGTATAAATAGGTAACTTATGAACATGCTGGATGCATATGGACATGTTGAAAGTATACATTGAGGCTATGTGCCCATGATGCAGAAATGCTGCATATTTTTTACGCTTCTCCCTGGCAGGAAAAACGCATGCGGATTTTACATGCGTTTTTCCCGCCAGGTAGAAGCGTTTGTCAAGCATTTCTGCATGCGGGTTATCAAGCGCTTTTCCAAGCGATTTTAGCATCACTTGGAAAAGTGCTTGACAACTTGTTCACACTATATAAATCCATGCAACCGGCATGGATTTATAGTAGTGTGACCAAGTTAGTTAAAAAAAAGAATAAAATGGTAAATAAAAAAATAAAGTTTATACTCACCTTCTGATGTCCTCCCGGTGTTCTCTCCACCGCGTCCGGTGTGTTGGGCGGCTCGCGGTGGTGTGAAGGACCTGCGGTGACGTCATTGAGCCATGTGATGGGTCACATGACTCAGTGACGTCATGGCAGGTCCTTCACAACAGCGGGAGCATTGCAAGAGAGCGGACACGGCAGAGATAACACCGGGAGTACATCGGAAGGTGAGCATAATCTTTATTTTTTATTTTAAATTCTTTTTTTTACAGTTTCTATGGTACCCAGGTCTGGATGAGAGTCTCCTCTCCTCCAGACTTGGGTACCATCCGTACATAGAAACGCATATAATCCGTGTGTACAAATGTACTGACACGGATTATATGCATCTCAATGCAAGTCAATGGCGGCGATTACGCTGCGTGTCCGCAAAATTAATGGACATGCTGCGGATTTTTGAGCGCAGCATGAAGGCTGCGGAAAAATCCGCTGCATGGGCATTGACAGTGCGGCTTGTCATTGGGGATCATGGGGGCTGATTACCAAGCGTTTTTGAAGCGTTTACGCTGCGGAAATTCCGCAGCATATACGCTTGTAAAACGCTACGTGGGCACATAGCCTGAGAAATAAAGTTCCAACATGTACAAAAATGAGATGTAAGCATAGCCTTGGCATGGTAGTGTAGATGAACTTCCACAGAAACGGTTCATTATACAGCAGTTAAACCTGTATGGTTCTTGAAAGGAACAATGTAGGTAATATTTTGCTATAAACACTTGTCTGATGTACCTTAGACTTGAGTTACGTAGTACAATCTTGCCTTACACAGAGATAAATGAATTTAAAAGCATACTGGATCTCAGCTTACTTTACGATAAATAATTTTATTATCTGCTATGTGGTATTACTGTAATCTAAAATATTTACTGACATAAATTGTGTGATTTTGAGAACTAAATTACAAATCAGGAGCAGACATATCATTGGTGCATCCTGTGCAGCTGCACAGGGGCCCAAGAGATAAAGGGGGCCACTTCTACCTCCAAAGCCGATGGAAAAGTGCATTATGATGAGCTATTGGACTGCCACTGTTACTAATGATTACAGTCAAGGGAAAACAAAATCAACCAACTGAGGGTTGGATTTCATATCACTGTGAAAATCAAAGTGAACATTTGAAATCACAGGCAGATCCAATCTGCATGAATTTATTTGCAACAACTCATAATGTGACTCAGTATTTTGTATGGCCCCCACATGGCTATATGCACTTGTGCAGAGCCAATGCCTAAGCATACACCTGATGAGATGGAGGTTGGTGTCCTAGGGATCTCCTCACAAAGCTGATTCAGGGCATCAATTATCTCTTGGACAGTATAATACTTACATGTCTTACAGGTTCTCAATTGGATTCCGATCTGGGGAAAGTGAGGGCAGTCAATGCTATCAATGCCTTCATCATCCAGGAACTGCCTATACACTGGCCACATGAGGACGGTCATTTTTCTGCACCAAGAGAAACACAAAGTCAACAGCACTACTGTAGGATATGACAATAGGGCTGGGGATTTTATTCTTGCACCTAACAGTAGGTGATACAGTTGATTGTCATGTGGAGGTTTGTGCAACCCCCAAGAATCACTGCCAAACCGGTCATACTGGATGATGTATCAAGCAAGATAATGTTCACCATGGCCCCTCTAGACTCTTTTGTGTCTGTCATATGTGCTCAGTCTGAACCTGTTCTCATCTGTGTAGTGAATGTGCATTAGTGGTAGACTTGGACATGACAGAGTACTTAAGATGAAGAGAGTGCCCCGGACTGGAGTTCCAGAGTGTCAGAGACAGAGAAGATAAGTAGTGGCCATACTGGCAATATAGCTCTTTAGAAGGGAGAAAAGACGTGGAACCGCAGTTGCTCAGAGCCTGACGCTCCGTGGGGCCCATGGCCAGATTGCCCTCATCTTGTGCGGTGTGCTGACCAGGGAGTGATCCTGCAGCTCCACTGACTATAGAAGGAAATGGCAGCAGAACTGCAGGAATCCGTCTTCCTGCCCATTGCTTTCTCAGTGACACAAACGGATGTGTCTTAATGATGTCAGCATGCAGCGCGCCTGTGTCATTTAGAAAGTTACCAGCGGCGAGGAAAGAAGTGATGCTGCGAAGGAATGGACGGAGAGGTGAGTGTGTTTTCTTTCAATACACTGGGAGAGAGGACAATGATGGGTGTGGGGGAGAGGACAATGATGGGAGTGGAGGAGATGACAATGATGGGAGTGGGGGGAGTACAATGATGGGAGTGGGGGTGAGGACAATGATGGGAGTGGGGGGCAATGATGGGAGTGGGAGAGCAGACAATGATGAGAGTGGGGGAGAAGACAATGATGAGAGTGGGGGAGAGGACAATTATGATAGTAGGGGAGAGGACAATGATGGGAGTTGAAAGAGGACAATGATGGGAGTGGGGAGGGGACAATGATGGGACTGCAGAGAGGACAATGATGGGACTGCGGAGAGGACAATGAAGGGAGTTGGGGAGAGGACAATGATGGGAGTTGGGGAGAGGACAATGATGGGAGTGGGGAGAGGACAATGATGGGGGTTGGGGATGGGACAGTGATGGGAGTGGGGAAAGGACAGTGATGGTAGTGGGGAGATGACAATGAGGGATGTGGGGGAGGGGACAATGAGGGATGTGGGGGAGAGGACAATGAGAAGGGTGGGGGATTGGGATGGGAGTAAGGGGGACTTATAATGGACTTATGAACAGGGGGAGGGGGAGGAAGATATTAGATATGGATGTAAAAAGATTTGGGTGGTAGAGGAGGGTATTAAATTCTTGATAGTGTTCTTCTCCATCCCACAATTCATTATGACACTATCAGGGACTTAAAATTCATTGGGGAGTGGGAGAGGGAGTAAGGTGCATAAGACACTTTATAATGAATTGAAAGGTGGTAGAATATGTTGTCAGGGACTTTTAATGAGTTGAGAGATAGCAGAGGATGTTAAGTACCTGATAATGTCTTCTCCCACCCCCAAATTCATTATGATGGTATCAAGGACTTATAATGAATGGGGGACACAGGACATGTGACTAAGACTATGTGCACACGTTCAGGATTTGTAGCAGAAATTTTGCTGCATATCCTAATGTGTTGGCAGGAAAAATGCTGTGTAAAATACATTTTTACCACGTTTTTGACATGCTTTAGTTGCGTATTTTCCTGCACTCATTAGTATGGGTGAAATATGCTGCAAGAATTGACATTATGCAGATTTTATTCTGCTGCAAATCTGCAAGTAAAAAGTAAGCAACGTGTGCGTGAGACCTCAGGGGTCTCATTCACTTTGCTGGTACTGTAAAACCTTGCATATTTTCTGCAACAAAAACATAGCATGTGCATATAACCTTAAAGTTAATTGGGGAGAGTCACAGAGACTGAATAATTTATATTTATTGGGCGGAGGAGATTATAGTTAATGGGGGCACAGTTCTGCTTATCACATCATATTTTGATTGGTGCGTGGCTAATAGCATTAATGGTAGGGTACATATCTGTATTCATATTATTCTGTATCTGTACTGTGTGACTTGGAGTAATAAAGTTATTTGTAAAATCCTTAGGCCACATTCTCATATTTGTGTGAAATGTCCGTGTGCTTCTTGATTTTTTTATCAGACGGCACGCGGGCTCAGAGTTTTAGAGATCCATTCACACATCTGTGAAAATCACAGATCTGAGAATGAGATATGTGAGAGTCAAAGAATGTCCTGTTCTCATCCGATTTTGATGGTCAGAATAGGACATGCTCAATGCATCTGTTAAAGCGGGCAGCACACCGACACTGCGCATGGATACAGGAATGTAACCTTATTATGTATCGCACAGTCCCTTAGTATATAGTGTACTTACTTATTATGTATAGCGCAGTCAATTAGTATATAGTGTACTCACTTATTATGTATAGCGCCGTGCTTAGTTACATAGTTTCCTCTTTTATTATGTACAACACCGTCCTCACTATGTGTGGGGTGGTCCCTTATTATATAGCTTCACCAGCTGTTATGTACAGTGCTGTCCCTTACATAGCGTATTCTTGTTATTTTTGTTATTCAGAGCGTCTCTCTTTATTACATAATCCTCTCTTGTTAGATATAAAATGACTGCTGATGGAGCAGCATCTGACCAGAAGACCAATCCATCAGCCTCTACCATTAGAAAAGAAGCTTTCCCATGTTCCATAAGCAGCCATTTCAGTTTACAGTATGTCTAACAAAAGAGGACGCTATGTAATAAATAATCCAATATGTAAGGGATAGTGCTGTACATAACGAGAGAGGGCACTGTGTAATAAAGGACAGTAACATTCATTATAAAGGATACTATGTAAGATATACTGTATATATATATGTGTGTCTATATATATGTATACTGTATATGTATATATTTGTAGCTTTGTCACTATAAAAAGAGGGGGGCCCAGACACACTTCTTGCACAGGGGCTCCAAGCCGTCAGTGTCTGCCCCTGGCTGTGGTAAAGGAATGCTGAAAATAGAGGATATGAGAGAGAAGAGGAAAGAATTGATATTGTATGTGGAAAATGCTCCGTATTGTAAAGAGACATTCATCGAGATAAGTGCCTGCTATCGCCTGTATATAATCCCTCCCAAGTTATAGTTGAGTAAAAAGTTTATTTTTGACTGGTGGTCTTCCTTATTGAACTGTCCAACACCTGGTCCTAGCCAACCCAAATCATTGGTTACAAGTGGGCTGCAAGGGAATAGCGCCCCCACAGCACAAGTCCACACACCCAGCAAGGACCCACAACTTCATGTAAAGGGCTGGGGCGCAAGAGATGAGTACCTCGCCCATGGCTACCGGACCACTTTACAGGTGCACGTGTTTCTATTATACTGTTCCTCTGATTGTCCCACTCAAATACTGAGGTAAAATACTGACCAAATACTCAAAGTGTGCACGTGGCCTTACAAGCATAATCCTGATGATAGGTTCTCTTTAACCGATTTGGGTTTACATTTTCATGTGCAAGTCATCATTTTTAGAGCAGTGCATATACTATATTGACATTCAGAGACCTTAGCCTGCAATGAGCTATTGATGAATAATTGCACATTATAAGATCTTGCTACAGAGAGTTCCTCGAGGAACACCAAAACTGAAACCAAGCCCCAGCATACACTAGTGCTAGCTATACTGTTAATTTTCTCTCATAGAGTATTGAAATTGTCATACATTTGTTGCTTGTGGGTGGGTTCTGTAAAGTGTTCTCAAGATACAGTATACATTATGTCAAATTGTGCCATACTAAGGATCTAAATAGCAGAATTAGACTATGTTCCCACGATGCAGAAATGCTCTGGATTTTTCCTGAGCGTTTCTGCATCTCCCCAGGCAGAAAAAACGCATGCGGATTGAACATGCGGATTGTACATGCGGATTGTACATGCGTTTTCCTGCCAGGGACATGCGGATGTGAAATGTTCTTCACTTGCATTTCCGCATGCGGGTTGACAAGCGCTTTCCAAGTGATTTTAGCATCACTTGGAAAGTGCTTGACAACTTGGTCAGACTATATAAATCCATGCAACTGACATGGATTTATATAGTGTGACCATAAAGAATGGTAAAAAATAAAAAAAATAAATCTAAACTTACCTTCTGATGGCCCCCGGAGTCTTGCTTCGATCCGTCCTGGCTTGCCAGCAGCTTGCGGTACACTGAAGGACCTGCCGTCACATGACTAAATGACGTCAGCGCAAGTCCTTCAGTCCACCGCGAGCTGCTGGCATGGGAGGACGAGCGCAGTGTGGGCCATCAGAAGGTAAATATAATATTTATTTTTTACTTTATTCTTTTTTTTACAGGTTCTATGGTACCCGGGTCCGGAGTAGAGTCTCCTCTCCTCCACACCTGGGTACCATCCGCACATTGAAACGCGTGGATTGCGCATGTGCAGATGCAGTGATGCGGAATGCATGCGGTCCAATGCAAGTCAATGGCGGCGAAAACGCCGCGCTTCCGCAAAATAATTGGTAGTGCTGCTTTTTTTTCCGCAAAGATAATCCACAGCGGAAATTTTCGCAGCATGTGCACAGCACATGCGGATTATCATTGGGGAACATGGCAGGCCTTCTACCAAGCGTTTTTTAAGCGTTTCTGCAGCATTTTTGCCGCTGCGGAAAAGCTTAAAAAACGCATCGTGGGCACACAGCCTTAAAGAGGTTATTCGATATCTATAATGCCTTTAATAAATATCTAATAAATATCTATCTTTAAGCCCTAACCACTTTTGTAATTTGCTTTATAATAAAATTTTCTACCATTTTCTCCATCCTGTTATTCCCTGTATTTGCTGTTTTTTTATTCACTTCCTGTGATGTGTTTGAAGGGAGATGCAAATGAAATTTCACAGAAGGATCGCCCTGCAGTCGTTTCCCCACAGCTTCTATCATCCTCCTTAGAGAAGGACGTCATCAGGAGGTGGCACTGTGGTTACTTACCACAGCTTCTGTCACCGCCATCCCCTAATGATGCCCTATTTTGGGAGGGTGATGGAGAATCTTCAGTTTGATGTCATATGGTCCACTTTTCCCCTTAAAGAGATCTTGTCATAGAGTCCGATCCATGGCACCATGAGTCTGCGTTATAGCAGCCATGTATGTTTTACCCTGTAACAGGTTTCAGATAAAACATCCTTTACAAAGCTATCCTGTAACTATGTGTCTTGACTGGAGAGCCAGAAACTGGTTCTTGGCAGATTCTCACTGCCCCACTCCTCAAAACGAATTATGTGGGCATATGGAGACATCTGTGAGTCAAAGGGGTCCCGATAGAGAGAAGAAACAAACAGCCAGGCTAGTAAAGCGTCATTAAACAAAAAAAATAAATGAAATGCCAAAAATGGGTCCTTTCGCTCACCAAATCTGCCCCAGAGAAAGTCATCAATACAGCAATAAAAAACAATTGATGAAAAATGAATTAATGAAAAAATAAAAAAGTTACATCTCTTAGAAAATGGCAACACAGGTCAATTTGTTTTTTTCTTTTACAGATCTCAATTTTTTTTTACCACTAGAATAAAAAGTTTGGTATCACAGTAATCATAATGACCTGAAGAATCATGTTGGAAGGTCATTTTTACTGCACAATGCATGTTTCAAGCTAAAAAAAAATATATATATATATTAATAAGTGTGATAAAAAATGCAAATCCTATCTATCTATCTATCTATCTATCTATCTATCTATCTAATTATAGATAGGATTTGCATTTTTTTATCACACTTATTTTTTTCCCATTTCAAGTACATTGTATGGTAAAATGAATTGTGTTATTCAAATGAACAATGAAAAAAACAAGTACTGTACCCATGTGGTTATTTTGACAGGCAGAATAATAAAAAGCTATGACTCTTTGAAAAAGGGTAGGAAAAAACAAAAACACAAAAACTAAAATTGTCCACGGCGGGAAGTGGTTAAAGAAAATTTATAATAAACATGATATATGATGCAATTAAAATCTGGTCTACAGAAAGAGGTACTCTTTTCCTAGAGGGGATTTTTGAAGAGGTTTAATGTACTACCACTACTCTATGACCCAAATATTTAGGGTATGTGCACACTAAGTCTTTTTCAGGCAAATTCTGCTGTAAACCTGAATGAAAAAGCGTTAAAAAAAGTCAAAAAGAATGAACATATTCACAAAGATCTCAAAGCAACTTGCTGTGCATATATTCCATCTTTGGTAACTTCTTTTAACCACTCTAGGCATCGAAAGCTGTGAAGCAGGTAAAAGAAGTGACTGATCCATTCTTCTGTCTTGAAAAGCCACCACTATGTTATTTATGGAATTAATAGAACAGTGCTAGTGGCAAAGCCAACGCCAAAGAAGTCCAAAAGGATGTCAGAAAAGGCACTTTAGAGAAAACACTGCTAGTGTTTTCCTGGAGTGTTTTCTGCTTTAAAAACTATGCGGAGACTATGTAAGTCTCTGTATGCACATACTCAATTGGTATGAGCAAATGGAGGTTTTTGTTTTGAGGCAGTCAAAAACGACATGTTTTATAGTTTAAACCAACTACAGGAAACAGTCCTGAAAAAAAGCAGTTTTGAAATGTTTAACGGTATGTGCATGTCATCTTTTTCAGGCGGATTCCTCCTGAAATCCATCTGAAAAAATGCTTAAAAGATGCTAAAAAGAATCAACAACAATTAGCTTTGCAATGTCAAAAAGACTTGCTGTGCTATGTTCAGTCTTTTTGAGCTCCTTTTAACTGCTTCAGGCTTCGAAAGCTGTGATGTGGCTAAAGGCAGTGACCTGACCATTCTTTAGGCTGCTTCTGTTTTGGAAGTCGCTCACTAGTTAATATACGCAGTTTAAAAGAAAGCTGCTATCAAGGAGACCAAAAAGACTCCATAGAAGACTCTTCAGCAAAAACACCACTAGAATTTTCCTGGAGCATCTTCTGCTTCAAAAAGTCTGTATGTACATTGGCATCTACAAGACGCTGAGTGCATATGACGCACCCCTGGGCCTGTGTCGCGCAGCGTTGTGCACGCGGGAGCTTACCCGGAGCCGGATCTGTTGAGGGTTGTAGTCTCGTGGCGGTGACCCGGTCCGTGCCCAGGGAGTCAAACTAAGTGGCGCTGTATTAGTGGTAGATGTTGTACGACTACGCCACCCGTTGAATGCAGCGAAGGAGCTGCCGCTGCAGGGCAGACCGCTGAGGCCGGTGGTAGGATTGTGCAGCGTGATAGTATCACCCCCAACGGGAGGGGTATGGCCTCAGGGCAGCCGACGTGGATGATGGGGGTAGCAGGAACCACTCGGAGATGGTACGGTGTAGTTCAGGGTCTTTACTGGTGACAAAGATAGACCCTCCCGGAGTACTGGCTAGCGATTGGGGCCTGGTCAGTCCTTGAGCAGATGGGATCTCCCCTAGCCAGGCGGAGTTGTAGGCCTCCCAAACTAACTGTACTCTTCTGGCTACCTTGCTAGAGGCGGGTATAAGTAGCCCACGTCCCTGAGTGTACCGTGTGGTGCTCACCCGTATGGCCGGTGACTCGGGGCCTTCTAGTAGCTTCCGCTCCACGACGGCGGTGCTGGTCCCATGCGTGTGACCGTGCCTTCGGGTTTCTTGGCCAGAGGACCTGAAATCCCCTGCCTGACGGATTCTGCTGCTGGGTAGGAGTTAGTCCCCACAGCCTCGGACTCCGGGTCCGGTAAGAAATCTTCTCAGTCAGGGCGAGCTCTGCAGCTGCCAGCCCCTGACTCCTTGTAACACTGCTCCCACAGAGCTCCTGTTGTTTCTTCCCATAGCTGCTTCTCTTCTCTGTCTCTACTTCTGGCATGGCCCAGGAGCTGGGCCCAGCCGGAGCCACAGCTCCCTGTCAGCCCTCCTGGCTGAACTCTCCCTCTGAACTCTCTAACCCTGCCTCAGCCCCAGGTTTATATAGGGGAAGTCCTTCCCCTCCCAGGACTGGGCAGGAGGTGTGGCATGCATAGGATTCCTGACCAAGAGACCTCCCACCTGCTCTCAGACATAACATTGCTTGTTACTGTGGAAACCAGACCCCTGGGGTGCCACATTCCCCCCTAGTGAAATTTAGTACTCCGGGACTAAACATATTTTTAGAAAAACATAACAAGGTATAAACAATAATAATACAATAAGAAAAACACATAAAGATGGTTACGGCGTGTCCGCAACCGGGTGCAGTCTTTGAAGGAAACAAAGGTGTCCATTTCACCAAAACAGGGAGACGTAACCAGGTAGGGGTCTGTCCTGCCCCGAGTCCTTAACAGTCTTTTAGTCCATCCTGGGTTACGCTCCACTAACTGTACAAAGGATTCCCGGTAAATCCACCAAGGACTCCTATAAATTACTAGAAACACATAATTATTTACAGGATATGGCCGCTCTCAGTCCTCGGCCAGTGGGGATAAGGATTGGCTGCTCACAGTCCTCAGCCTGGTAAGGGATAGGGGATGGCTGCTCACAGTCCTCAGCCTGGTAAGGGATAGGGACACACGGGGAACAATTCACTAATCCCAACGGGGACCATATTTTAATTAGCAGCAGTCCTTGTACCCTAACGGGTAACTATGTACAGCTCTTTATTCACGCTACTTCCCTTCAGTAGCTATGTCCTCTTTGTGCTCCTTCCTGAGGGTAGTCCTCAGACCCGTCCGGGTCCTCTTGGCTTTCCTCGTATTGGTTGTACTGCAGCTCCTCCTCGGTTAGCTGGGTTAGTATCTCTGCGACAGTCCTCCCCCCAGGTGGCCAGGACTTTACCTCCCTTTGGGCTGCTCCGGTTAATTGGGCCACCAGGATGCTCACTTTTTGCTCCTCTGTGAGGGGGTACACCTGGAAGAGGCTATCCAGCTTTTCTCTAAAGTCATGCAGGGTAGGTGACTCCCCTGAGTACTGGGGTAGCCAGGCTGCCCCCGGGATATAGGGCATGGTGAAAGGCATGACCGCAACAGCGGTGGCGCTGGCGGGGGTTGAAGCGGTGAAGCTCTCCTCCGTATCCGACATCCTTCTCCCCCCTAGTGGACCGTGGCCTACCTTGCGATGATCCTCTTCCGTAGGCCACGGCTCCGCAGTGGATCGTCAGGGTTGAGGACCTTCCGTCGCGCTCCTGTGACGTCGGCGTCTGCTGGGCTCCTTCCAGGACCTTACGCAACGTCCGGACGTGAGGCGGGGCTTCAGTTCTCGCGCGCTTTCGGAGTCCACGCCCCTCTTCTTCCCGCGCGGCGTCCTCAAGATGGCGTCCAATGGCGGGAAAACTCCACGTGTGGCGGGAAGAAGGCTGAAGATGGCGCCGGATGGCGGGAAAACTCCACCGATGGCGGGAAGGAAGCGGAAGATGGCGCCGGATGGCGGGAATCTTCACCACAGGTAAGTTTGAACAGTCTTTTTCAGGCACGCAGTACCCGGTGGTTGCGGGCACGAGATCCTGCCGACTACGCCAAAAGTTGATGCACCCCTGGGCCTGTGTCGCGCAGCGTTGCGCACGCGGGAGCTTACCCGGAGCCGGATCTGTTGAGGGTTGTAGTCTCGTGGCGGTGACCCGGTCCGTGCCCAGGGAGTCAAACTAAGTGGCGCTGTATTAGTGGTAGATGTTGTACGACTACGCCACCCGTTGAATGCAGCGAAGGAGCTGCCGCTGCAGGGCAGACCGCTGAGGCCGGTGGTAGGATTGTGCAGCGTGATAGTATCACCCCCAACGGGAGGGGTATGGCGTCAGGGCAGCCGACGTGGATGATGGGGGTAGCAGGAACCACTCGGAGACGGTACGGTGTAGTTCAGGGTCTTTACTGGTGACAAAGATAGACCCTCCCGGAGTACTGGCTAGCGATTGGGGCCTGGTCAGTCCTTGAGCAGATGGGATCTCCCCTAGCCAGGCGGAGTTGTAGGCCTCCCAAACTAACTGTACTCTTCTGGCTACCTTGCTAGAGGCGGGTATAAGTAGCCCACGTCCCTGAGTGTACCGTGTGGTGCTCACCCGTATGGCCGGTGACTCGGGGCCTTCTAGTAGCTTCCGCTCCACGACGGCGGTGCTGGTCCCATGCGTGTGACCGTGCCTTCGGGTTTCTTGGCCAGAGGACCTGAAATCCCCTGCCTGACGGATTCTGCTGCTGGGTAGGAGTTAGTCCCCACAGCCTCGGACTCCGGGTCCGGTAAGAAATCTTCTCAGTCAGGGCGAGCTCTGCAGCTGCCAGCCCCTAACTCCTTGTAACACTGCTCACACAGAGCTCCTGTTGTTTCTTCCCATAGCTGCTTCTCTTCTCTGTCTCTACTTCTGGCATGGCCCAGGAGCTGGGCCCAGCCGGAGCCACAGCTCCCTGTCAGCCCTCCTGGCTGAACTCTCCCTCTGAACTCTCTAACCCTGCCTCAGCCCCAGGTTTATATAGGGGAAGTCCTTCCCCTCCCAGGACTGGGCAGGAGGTGTGGCATGCATAGGATTCCTGACCAAGAGACCTCCCACCTGCTCTCAGACATAACATTGCTTGTTACTGTGGAAACCAGACCCCTGGGGTGCCACACATATACCCTATGGGTATGTTCAAATTGAGTTTTTTGAGGAGTTTTTAGAACAGGAATTGAGCAGAAACGCTCCACAATCATCTTCAAAGACTCAAAACTCCTCAAAAACTTGGGCCATGATTCATCAAGACTGGCGTGAACAACGCTGGTCTGAATGTGTGGGCGTCTTAGAGACAGACGTTCTTGATTCATTCAAGCACATGCTTCTTAATAAATGAGGAGCATCAAAAAAGTGATGTGCGCTTTGCAACTAACCTCACTCCAATCAGAGAAAGAGAGAGAGAGCAAAATTTCTGGCATAAGCTGGTCTTGAATCCGCCCTTGTGTTCCCGCAGCTCTGCAAAACAGGAGTGAAAACACCAAAAGTTGCTAAATATTTGCTCTACCTTGAGTTGCACAAAAATGTTGCGACTTATGAAAGTGTTTTTTGCAGATTTCTGGAGAAAACACTTTCATGGAGTTGGGGCCTTGGAGATTACTCTCAGTTTCCCCCCAAAAAACGCTTAGAATGTATTTTCCCTGAAGCGTTTTTTTGCAGCCTTTTGATTGGACAATGCATTGTTCGGAATAGATTCTATCATAAATGACTTCAAAGAAGTAAAATGCACTTTCTTTTTCCTACCAAGAGTTTCTCAAAACCTGAAGCGGAAAGAAAACAACAGTCATAAGATCATATGACCAGCAAAGTGGTTTTACAATAGAAATGAATAGAAAGAGTCTTTTCTGTAGCCAATTTTCAGGTGTTTTCTGAAGCGGTCCCGCAAATACCATTTAGGCCACAGCCCCACTATCAGTATTTGGTCAGTATTTTTTCTCAGGAGTGGGAGCCAAAACCAAGAGTGGGTGATAAATGCAGAATTGGTGACTTTTTTCTATTATACCTTTCCTCTAATTGTTCCACTCCTGGTTTTGGCTCCAACTCCTGAGAAAAAATACTGACCGAATACTGACCAAATACTGATAGTGGGGCTGTGGCCTTATATTAAGGCATTGGCTACACTCTTTGCACAGGATATAAAAAAAGCAAAGCTTTTGGCTAGGAATAAATGTGTTTCTCTGCATTTACTGTATAATTATCATAAATCCGCTATGAGGCTCAGACATCACCATAGTGATACAGTTCTCTCTGTATTGTATGTAAGACAATGCATTATGTGAAAAGCGCAAGAGAAATGATTTCTACATTTCTGTGTGTTTTCAATAATATTTCCCTGATACCTTATTATATTTTACTGTATAAAACAATGTGAATAAATCATAAGCGTTTGTTCAGTCACAAAAAACACTATATCATCCACAGCTCGTGTGCAGAATCTTGTCCCATTGTTTATCACATAAACGACATTGCTTACAAGAAATGTCACCTCTTCTTCCAATAAATAAAAGTCTTTAAAAATATTCAGTTATTACTAGAAGGTGATTAATGACCTTAAAGGATATTAATAAATATTGTACTATCTTTTACATCATATCCTTTCATTTTACAACCTAGAGTACAGAGACTCCCTTGAGTGTCCCCACCATAACAACTAAACAGCCCCGAGCAACTGTCTTGTGTATGAAATCCATTTATTTATGATGAAACCAGAGAAGCGTCACACTTCCTGAGGTTATCGGCTTTCCATACGAGTATAGAAGAAAGCAGGTAATTTCGCCTGGAAAGTAGAACACCATAGAAGGAGACATAGGAAATAACACACAAAGCCAAAATACTAGACTTAAAGAGAATGGAAGTAGGATGGTGGGCCATTGGTCTCCTTGGAAACACACATCTAACTGCATGGAATACTAAGAAATGGAATCCCCCCTGTTAAAATTTTATAGCAGCACACAAATACTGAAGTCATAGATGTAGCCATACTGTGATGCATTGACTACACCGATCCTCCACATGAAAGAACAAGGGATGAATGGAATAGTTATTGTTAATTATTTGGCTCCATGCAATGCCCCTACGTTAAAGAGACATGCTGGGCATTCAGCAAGCCGGGCAGGTGACTAAAAAAGAAGGAAGGATCTGTCATCCCCTAGTACATGCTTTACTACATTGATCAAGTGGCTCAAGACACAAGAATCCACTGCGAGAGGCAAAAAGATCAAGTTACCTTACAACAATTCTCCTTTAAATGCACTGATCATGTCCTTAATATGAGCAATAAATGTTAAAGAAAAAATAATCATGAAAACCTAAGAAAGAGGCTACTACTTATTTCATGACCTAAGACCTAGCAGGAGGTAGCAGGTGTTATGGTCAATGAAGCCAGAGGATATTGATCTTCCTTTAACAATGGTTAGGAGAGACATCTAGTGATTATTTTTCTAATATAAATACCGTACATAGCAACAAGAAAAAAATATACAAAACATAAAACGCGCTTCCTTTAAGAATTCCTTGAAAATATAGTGTTTGTAAGATCTTGGAAGAGTAACACGGTGTAAAATGATTGCTCTGTTTGGATTTAAAGTACAAAATAATAACATAAAATGTGCGGACAATGGTGCCACATTCAGCTGGATACATTTACTACTTAAACACGTGCTGCCCCATTGCAGATGGCACTGCAAACCTTCTCACCAGCAGTTATACCCATCTGTCCTCTAGTACAATACAACCTGTCCACTGACACCTGGCAGGTGACCAATGATGGGGCAAGCCACAAACAAATGATGATGAGGATGATGATGATGATGAAGAAGAAAATAAAATACCTTGTGCACAGAGTTTACAGAGCTGGACTCAATTCACTAGAAAGGTATAGCAGGCGGAAAAGGAGAGATGAGAATTGAAATAAAGAAAGCTCAGGAGTGATGGGAATAATGCAATTACCTGGATGAGTCACACCGATGAAGCTCTCCTGCCTGAGAATCCCTTTGCCTGCCCGCACTTCTCCTAGTGCTACTCGTAGCTGAGTGTTGCAGTCATGCCTGCCAGTGGGAGCATGCGTGTGGGAGGAGGGAGAGAGAAACACAGAGAACAGAAGCAGCAAATGTTTTTCTCCCATCAAATTACCCCGCATCATACTAGGAATCAGCAAGAGAAGGGAAAAACAGTTGGGCTATTACACAATCGAAAGAGTGCGAAGGGTGTCAAATGAATGCGTGTTTTCCAGGATGTTCACAGAATCTAACAGTGGAGCAAATTGTCCTCATACAAAGAATACCCAAAAATGGCCAAAGGGAAAAAAGAGTTGACTGGGCAATAAAGTAAGAATTTGATTGGATCCAACAGATCGGTGAATGATTTTTCACAACCAGTGTAATAGATATAACCATCGTTTGTAAGTAATGTGAAAAAAAACTTTTTCAATTACCATCATGGCAAATTATCGTTGTGTGTAAATAACCAATTTATACCAATAAATCTGGGAATTAACTGTAATGGGTGCAGGGGTTGCAGTCGCACCCTGGCCTGGAGTCTAGATGGGCCTAATAGGTCTCTTTGGCCCAAGTGAGAAGACTAATTTCATTAAAGACCCATGTTCGTTGGGGATTTTTCACTGAGGCCAAGAAGCTTCAAGTTACGCCACTATAAATAATGACTTGTTGGCCTGCCAATATGAATGCAAGTACAAACTGAGAGTAAGTGAAGGTGCAGACAAGCGTACATTCTCTAATTCGAGAGAATTGGGTCGATTATGCAAATAACATTCTGATCTGAGTGTGATCAGAGTGTGAGCATAATGTGATCCAATTCTCTCGAATAAGGAGAAGATGGAGTAAAAACTTCTCCATCTTCTCCATTCTGTGAGGTCACAGAAATTGAACTGCACTCAAATGTCAACTGAGTACAGTCCGATGTTTCCCACACATTCATTGACTTGCATCACTGAGTGCGATCCGAATAACTGATCCAACTTGGGCATGCAGCGATTTTTTTCTCAGACGGTCTCTGTCCAAGGAAAGAATCAAACTTGTGCACAGCCCCATAGTCTAACATTCGACTGGGCACGATCCGATATTTTGTTGGATCGCACTCAGACAGCAAATACGCTCAACTGCACCTCCCTTTAGTGTTATCCCTATATAAAAGTACCAATAATACAGCATTGCTTTCTTGTAAGAAAGTCTGAAAAATATTAGTTAATGATGTCCATGTTCATTCTGAGCTTCTTTGTTAAAGGGAATCTGTCACCCCCTGGGAATTATCAGACCTCTAATATGGGCATACAAGTGAAAGAAATGTGAACCTATACTTGACGCGCCCCCTGGGCCAGTGTTGTTGGGGATACCCGGAGCCGGATCAGATGGGGGTTGTAGTCTCCGAGTGGCTGTGACCCGGTCCGTGCCCAGGGTGTCAAGCTCAGTGTGTGGCAGTCCTTACTGATGTTACTAAAGTTCTTTATGTCGACTACGCCACCCGTTGAATTGCGGTCACTTCGGCCGCCGCTGCAGCAGGGTCCACTGAGGCTGATGGTGTTTGTGCAGCTTAGGTAGTATAACCCCCAACGGGAGGGGTATAGCCTCAGGGGGTCAGGTGCAGAGGATGGTGGTTGTGGAAGTGCAGGGAAGATGGTAATGAGAGTCAGAGTCGGGTTGTGCAGTTCAGGGTTCTTTACTTACTGCTGTTCTTGTACTGGTCACTCCGGCCTTGAGTGACCACCCGAGCCGTGCTGCGTCCACCAGGTCCTGGACTCGGCCAACCCCCAAGTAGTTCTGGAGCGTGGTTCTGAGCTCCCTTTCTGTCCTGTCCTCGTCTCTGGCCTTCCCCACCAGGGATCCACCTATGTCCGGCTCCCTCGGGCCTCTTGTTGGCGAACCCTTGCCTCTGGGTTCCCTGACCCTATGCGTGGTCTGCCTTCCGGGTGGATTTGGTGGGTGGCCGTGGCAGATGCTGCCCACGGCCTCCGGTCTCTGGCTGAGGTATGCTGTAGCCCCCACCAGTTTGGGATCCGGTACCCTGTTGCCAACTCTTCACCCTGTGGTTGTATTTGGGCTCTCAGAGTTCCTTCTTTCTCCCCCTCTGGGTCTTTCGTTCTCTCCTCTCTCACTCTGGGCCTGGGGCTGCTCTGCTCCTCTGCTTTATTCCACTGCTCTGCAAAGTCTTCACTACAACAGGCTGACTTCTCACAGACTGACTGACTGACCCTGATCTTAGATGGTGCCCACCTTAAATACTCCCTCTATGTGTGAGCTCAGGTGACCAGCACCCAATGAGCTCCTAGCACTACCCAGACTGCTCCCCCTATCTGCCCCTACACTACTGGGATGTACCACCCCCCTCCCACTCCAGCCAAGGACAGACTCGGTCGTACCTGCACATTTCTAAGTGGGAGTACCGTTGGTCTGCCCTCCGGAAATGGGATGTGTGTAGTGCATGCAGCCTTCTGAGCTCAGCTCCACACTCCATCCTTACCCGGGAGTGGAATATCACACCTCTGGCTGAGGTGCAATACCCCTGTAGCAGCCGAATCCTCAGGGTGCTACATTCCCCCCTGGTAAATCACAGCACGTCCTCGGGCTGTAAGATATAAAAAACACCAAAACATACAATTTTTTTTTCATAAACATAAACATATAAAACATATAAAACATCATATATATCAGCATAAACTTTTCATATAAACTTTTCATAAAAACATTCTTGTCTTCTGGTTCCTCCGGTCACGGTGCAACTTGTGACCGGGTAAAGTGCGACTGTCTCTTGAAGAAACACGGTTTCCCATAAAACCAGTAGGGGGCGCTTTAGGAAGCGCAACTATATACAAGGGGATATGGCCGCTCTCAGTCCTCGGCCAGGTATTAGGGAGGATTGACCGTTCTCAGTCCTCGGTCAGTGGGAATAGGGACACACGGGTTAACAGTTCAGTTCTCTGGTCCCAACGGGGACTATATTAGCAGCAACGGTTCACTGTGCCCCGACGGGCAACTATATACAGTCTCTATACTACCGTACTCAACGACGGCGTCCTCCTGCTCTTTCTTTGTGATTGGTTCCAGGTTCTGGTTCAGACCCGTCCGGGTCCTCTTGCTCCTCCTCACACCGCAGCTCCTCCTCCGTCAGGCGATGCACATGGAGGGCGTAGGGTCCTTTGGCACACTTGTGCCGGGTGAAGGTGACCTCGTCCCCTAAATACAGGTCACGACCTCTGTGTCCCTCCGGTAGGTGGGACTCAACGTCTCTCCTGGTCACGAAGACGTCGCCTGGGGTGCGGTGATCCCTGATGAAACCCCACCCATGCTGCAGATTGAACTTTATCACAGTCCCGATGGTACGGGGACCATGCGCTGCACGGGGGTCTCTCCTGGTCCGGCTCTTCTGCTCCGCGCTCCTTATTTGGGCTTGCTGTTCCCGGACCCGCCTCTCTCTCCGCTCCCTCTCAAAGACCTCGAGCTGCTGGCGGCAGCACTCTGCACGCTCCGCTGCGGCTGCCCGAGTCTCCTGAGTGAACCCCATGAGGTCTTCTCCGGTGGGATCCCACTCAAACTGGGTCTCTTCTAGCGGGGGCGAGATCCTCTTCATGGGCTTTGGAGCCGGGATCAGGGGTTCGCACATGGCCCTTGCTTTTTGCAGCTCCAGCTGGATTTATTCCTGGGGCCATACGAAGGGCTGCCCATCCGGGCACGTATGCTGGGCGAACAGGTCCTCACCCAGGTGCGGTACTTTAGGTGTTATGGGCGCCGTGGTGGTAGCGGCGCCCGGGTTAACCAGGCCTTGCGACCAGGCCTGGGGCACCTTGAAAGTAAAGGGCACCGTAAGAACGGCGGCGCCCTGTGTTACTTGGCCCTGCGACCAGGCCGGGGGCTCCGCGGAGGTAGGGGGCGCTGTTGGTATTGCGGCGCCCGGGGGTACTAGGCCTTGCGACCAGGCCGATGGTACTTCCTGCTTGGCCACGCTCGGGGTCGAGGCGTGTGACGTCACAGGGGTCGCGGCTTCCGTTTGAGGCCTAGTCTGCGGCGGTGACGTTGCAGCGACGGGCACGGCAGGGGGTACTTCGGGCTCTGCGACGGGGAGCTGGGGCAGGCACGCGGTTTCCCGGCTCGGGGTAGTGACGTCCCCTTTACCTGCCTCCATTCGTTCGGCTCCCTTCTCGGCGCCGTCTCCGGCCTTCAGTCCTCCTGCGCCATCCTCAGAGGCGGTCTGTCTCCTCGTCTCGGGCGGCGTGCTCCGCTGACGGGTTTCGGTCTGCTGGGCCATCTCTCGGCTCCACTCCGCCAACGTCTCTCGCTGTACCCGGGCCATCCTCCGTGCGAGGCCCTCCAGCGCGGTCTGTGCACACTCCCGGTCTCGGGGGAGCTGTGTTAGGATCTCCAGCAGGCCTTCTGGAGTGGCGACCTGCAACAGGCTCCTGACCACTGGGTCGGTGCTGCCTGGAGTGGCGGCCCGCATCAGGCTCCTGACCACTGGGTCGGTGCTGCCTGGCTCTCCCTCCATCTCCGGGTGTGCTTTCTCTGGACTCTCTTCCAGACGTCTTGTCTCCGGGTGCGCTCTCTCCAGACTGCTCCAGGCGACACCCATCTTTGTTCTCTTCTTCTGTCTCCGCCCACATCGAGGGTGGTCCCGGGGCAACTTCAGTTCCAGGGGCAGTTCTCTTACGCTGATGGACACTTCCAGCATCAGTCTCTGTTGGTGGGCGCGGTTTCCGCTTTTGGCGCCATTCTTCGACCTGGCCCACGATGGGAGGTGGCCTCTTGCCACCCTCTGGCACGCCCATAATGGCGTCCGCTCCCCCAAGGCGGGAAATCTTCAGAAATGGCGGGAATCGTCTCCCAGTGGCGGGAAACTCCATGGATGGCGGGAAAAAGCTGCAAATGGCGGACAACCGGCGGGAAACGACCTGTGATGGGGCCCGATGGCGGGGACCCTCCGGAACCGGCGGGAGACTTCTCTTTGAGGTAACGATGAACTTTTCTTCAGGCACGCAGTACCCGGTTGTTGCGGGCACGTTATCCTGCCGACTACGCCAAAGTTGACGCGCCCCCTGGGCCAGTGTTGTTGGGGATACCCGGAGCCGGATCAGATGGGGGTTGTAGTCTCCGAGTGGCTGTGACCCGGTCCGTGCCCAGGGTGTCAAGCTCAGTGTGTGGCAGTCCTTACTGATGTTACTAAAGTTCTTTATGTCGACTACGCCACCCGTTGAATTGCGGTCACTTCGGCCGCCGCTGCAGCAGGGTCCACTGAGGCTGATGGTGTTTGTGCAGCTTAGGTAGTATAACCCCCAACGGGAGGGGTATAGCCTCAGGGGGTCAGGTGCAGAGGATGGTGGTTGTGGAAGTGCAGGGAAGATGGTAATGAGAGTCAGAGTCGGGTTGTGCAGTTCAGGGTTCTTTACTTACTGCTGTTCTTGTACTGGTCACTCCGGCCTTGAGTGACCACCCGAGCCGTGCTGCGTCCACCAGGTCCTGGACTCGGCCAACCCCCAAGTAGTTCTGGAGCGTGGTTCTGAGCTCCCTTTCTGTCCTGTCCTCGTCTCTGGCCTTCCCCACCAGGGATCCACCTATGTCCGGCTCCCTCGGGCCTCTTGTTGGCGAACCCTTGCCTCTGGGTTACCTGACCCTATGCGTGGTCTGCCTTCCGGGTGGATTTGGTGGGTGGCCGTGGCAGATGCTGCCCACGGCCTCCGGTCTCTGGCTGAGGTATGCTGTAGCCCCCACCAGTTTGGGATCCGGTACCCTGTTGCCAACTCTTCACCCTGTGGTTGTATTTGGGCTCTCAGAGTTCCTTCTTTCTCCCCCTCTGGGTCTTTCGTTCTCTCCTCTCTCACTCTGGGCCTGGGGCTGCTCTGCTCCTCTGCTTTCTTCCACTGCTCTGCAAAGTCTTCACTACAACAGGCTGACTTCTCACAGACTGACTGACTGACCCTGATCTTAGATGGTGCCCACCTTAAATACTCCCTCTATGTGTGAGCTCAGGTGACCAGCACCCAATGAGCTCCTAGCACTACCCAGACTGCTCCCCCTATCTGCCCCTACACTACTGGGATGTACCACCCCCCTCTCACTCCAGCCAAGGACAGACTCGGTCGTACCTGCACATTTCTAAGTGGGAGTACCGTTGGTCTGCCCTCCGGAAATGGGATGTGTGTAGTGCATGCAGCCTTTGAGCTCAGCTCCACACTCCATCCTTACCCGGGAGTGGAATATCACACCTCTGGCTGAGGTGCAATACCCCTGTAGCAGCCGAATCCTCAGGGTGCTACATACTCACCTTATGTCCCATATTAGAGATCTGATTGCTTTGAAATTGCTTTTTATAAAATCATTTTACCTATGCTTGGCGCCCGGGGAACGCCAAGAAATCCCTGCCTACTTAATTAATTTCAATATCCCCCCCCCCTCCCCTGCATGTCACAGGGCCCGGGATTTCTTGGCATCCCCCGTACGTCAAGTATAGGTAAATGATTTTATAAAAAGCAATTTCAAAGCAATCAGATCTCTAATATGGGACATAAGGTAAGTATAGATTCACATTTCTATCACCTGTATGCCCATATTAGAGGTCTGATAAGTCCCAGGGGGTGACAGATTCCCTTTAATGAATGCAATTAAAGGATTAGTGAGCTGACAATTTCTGGCACACTTTGGTCATGTGTCCATTGCATAATAATGTAACACGGGTACTTTAGATGCAGCGACACAAAAACACAGAGCAGCCAATACAGGGTTAATAAACAGGGGAAGTTTATAATAACAGGGTAAATCTCCATGCAGGGAGTATCAGGGGAAAATATGGGGGAAAACAAGGGAAGTAGCAAGTAAAAGTCTTTAACTGACAGTTCACAGTTTAACTAGATATAGCAGAGTCTAACCGGTTGTAAACGACAGTTTTTACACTTAGCTGACTCTTTTCCTCCACAAGGCAGTTGCCAGCTGATGCCGGTGCTGATTTCTTCAGGCGTTCCCGCCGAAACAATGCTCCGTCTTCTGGCGGCAGCGGGCGGTATCTGGTTTTACCCGCTGAGCCCCTAGTCCATAACACGGCACCTCACGTGCTCGGCTCCACAGACCCTGTGTCTCTTCTCCCTCTAGTCGGCTTGACTACTCCGGTCCACTGCACTCGGCTCTTGCTCCCAGTCCTGGAGCCAGGACCCTCTCACACTGCTCTGCTGAGCAGGACCCAGCTCCGCTTTCTCGCGCAAATGTCCTCCTCTCTTCCTCTCTCTACCCACGTCACCAGTCTCTCGGTCACCTGATCTCCCAGTGCTCACTCTGGTCATGCCCCCAGCTTCCCAGTCACCTGACTTCTGTGCTCGCAGTCTGTCTCCCCCCTGCAACCAGAGGCACGGCCCCGACAGTTCCAGATCCCTTGCTCTGAAAGTACTTACACCCTGGTCTTCCCTCTTACACTCCCACTCTCCTTTAACTCGCCATTCCACGGGCGAGAGTTCCTTCATCAAACGTTCACATTCTTGGACTTCTTGGACGATAAGGTACGATATGAATTGATCTTGTTTGTAATGGTGAGGAGGCACTCATGCTGTTGTCCGTTCTGATTGGCGTAACTCAGTCTGACCGATGGGGGGTGCAGGGTCACTCGGATTTCCAATCTCCGCCTGCCCGGTGGATTCAACCGATGTTGTTCCCTCGCCGCCTGCACTGGGGACTGCAGGTAATCGAGTGCTGGGGCTCGGAGGTAGAATCAACAACTCTTCTTCGTCCACATCGTGGCCTGGGGCAACTGTGACAGGACCCTCTCTAGAAGCAGGTGATTCTTCTCCATCCTTGTCATCTTTAGACAGACAGGGTCGCAGCATACTACGATGAACCACCCTGGTAGGGGCTCCTTCAGCCCCCTTGGGTTGAACTTCATACACATGTCCTTCAGCGCCAATCCTGCGCTTCACTCTGTGTGGGGTTCCATTCCCACTACCTACTCAGTTTGCTCCGGGGCCGCCTGTCCCGAACCAACACCAGCTCCCCGGGCCTCAGAGCTGTCCCTCGAAGAGGCAATGTCTCATGATGTTTAAGCTCCTGAAACTTTTGTTGTACCAACCGTCGGAGGGCCTGCAGTCGATGCCGATGTTCCCGGACCCAGGAAGACACCCCCGTCCATGGGTAGTCCTCCTCGGAGTCCAGCTCTAACTCGGTAATCTCTCGCCCCTTTCGCCCGAACAGCAAGGTATAAGGAGTGAACCCCGTCATACTATTCACTCGGTTGTTGTAGACCCACACCAGCTCGGCCACAAACTCAGGCCACCATACCTTCCGATCTTCCTCCAACGTGCGGAGCATTTGGATCAGTGTCCGATTAAAGCGTTCACAGGCCCCATTTCCTTGAGGGTGGTAAGGAGTAGTCCGTGACTTCTCAATCTTGTACAACCGGTGCAGCTCTTCCATCACCCAGCCTTGGAAGCAGGATCCTTGATCGGAATGAATCTTCTTTGGGCAGCCGTACACCCGAATGAAATCTCGGCAGATGGCCTGCGCAGCGGACTTGGCGGTCTGGTCTCTGGTAGGGGTCACTATCGCAAACTTTGTGAAGTGGTCTGTCATTACGAGGCAATGTTCATACCCGAGATGCGCCGGTCCAATAGTCAAATAGTCGATCATCAGCACCTCCAAGGGGGCTGAAGTCACAATAGTTTGTATGGGGACCCGCTGCTCCTGGGGCTTAACCAGTTCACAGCTCCGACATCTTCGACAAGTGTCTTCTATTGTTGCTCGCAGTCGGGGATGATACACCAGCCTCTGCAACCACTGAAATGTCTTCTCTGGTCCGAAGTGAGCCCCTCGTTCATGAGCCTCCTTAGCCACTACTCCGACCAACTTCTCTGGGATCACCACTTGCCAGGTGGTCCCGAACTCTCGCAGTAGCTGCACCCGTTGGTACAGCAGCCCGTCTCGCAAACACAGTCTCTCCCATTGTCCCAGCCTCTTCAGTGCTCCCGGGGACAGGGTACTCCTCTTTTCTCGACTGGGGACTTGCCGCAAAGCCACCCATTGACGTAATTGAGCAACTTCTCTGTCAGTCTGTTGAAGTCGGATCCAGTCATCTCTTGGCCGCCCTAGCACTTGTTCTTCCGACGTCTCTCCGATCTGTCCCTGTGCCGCGGCCAGCGGTCTTACGAAACTTCGGAAGCTAGGGGTCTCATCCACCTCCAAATCTTCATCGCGGTCATGATCAGGCCGTTCATATGTCACTCTGGAGAGGGCGTCGGCGTGAGTATTCTCTGCCTTAGGCCGGTAGGCAATCTTATACCGGTACCTGGCCATGCGGGCCACCCACCGCTGTTCCAGGACCCCCAATTTTGCATTCTCCAGGAGGGCCAGCGGGTTGTTATCTGTTCTCACCAGTACTTCGGACCCGGACAAATACTCTGCAAACTTCTCGGTCATTGCCCAAACCAGAGCCAGCAACTCTAATTTGAAAGAGCTATAATTATCCGGGTTCCTCTCGGAGTCGTGAAGGGAGCGGCTGGCGTACACAATCACGTGCTCTTTCCCCTCCTGTACTTGAGATAACATGGCTCCCAGACCATGTAGGCTCCCATCAGTGTGGAGTATGAAGGGTTGGGAGAAATCCCCATAGGCAAGTATTGGGGCCTCGGTCAGGGCCATTTTTAGGGCACGGAAGGCCTCTTCCTGGCTACTTCCCCACCGAATCGCCTCATTCTTGGAGCCCGCCGGCACTCCCTTAAGTAGCTCCAGCAATGGGTTGGCTATACAGGTGAAGTTCTTCACGAATCTTAGGTAGAACCCGGCAAGTCCCAAGAAGACCCGAACGTCCTTCACTGTCTTCGGGGTAGGCCACGCCTGTACGGTGGCCACCTTTTCCTGGGTAGGCCTGACTCCTGCACCGGACACAGTATGACCGAGATATTCGATCTGTTTGCGAAACAGGTGGCACTTCTGGGGCTTCACCTTTAGGCCATGACTCTGTAGGCGACTCAGTACTTGCTCCAGTCGCTGGAGGTGCTCCTTGAAGGTGGCGGCATAGACAATTATGTCGTCAAGGTAAATCAGTGTCGCCTCGAAGTTTAAATCGCCCAGGCACCTCTCCATCAGACGCTGGAACATCCCGGGGGCGTTAGTCAGGCCGAAGGGCATCCGATCGAACTCGAACAGTCCCATGGGTAATATGAACGCCGTCTTCTCATGGTCATGTTCGGACACGGGCACCTGCCAGTACCCACTGGCCAGATCCAAGGAGGAGAAGTATCTTCCCTTCCCTAAGGCCGACAGGGACTCTTCAATTCGGGGTAGTGGGTAAGAGTCCCGTACTGTACAGGCATTCAGTCGTCTATAGTCAACACAGAACCGCAGGGTCCCATCTTTCTTCTGGACCAGGACAATCGGGGCTGCCCACGGACTCTGACTCTCCCGTATCACACCATTCTGTAACATGTGGGCTAGCATCTCCTTAACCTCTTTATACATCTGGGGAGGTATCTGCTGGTATCTCTCCCGCACTGGGGCAGCGCTCCCTGTGGGAATCTCGTGGGTAATGGCTTCACTGCCATCAAAATCACCCTCATGGCCAGCAAAGACTTCCTGGTACCGCTCCAGCACCTCTTCAACCTGCTGCACCTGTCAAGGTGTAAGTTCCGTCAATTCAGCCAGCATTCGTTCTAGCACTCTTCGCCCCCCCTTCGCACTAGCCCAGTGGGATTCTGGCGGCACGGTGATTGCCAGAGTCTAGGGGTCTACTCGTACAGCGGACAGCTGTACCACATCAGGTCGCACCAACTTCTCTGGCATTCCCAGAATCTGGGCTATTTCCGCCCTGGGAGGGAGTGTGAGATCATCTTCGCCCAGATTAACACACCGCACTATAACATTGCTACCCCGAACAGTGGCCAGTGTCCGAGCCACCAAGAGTCCGGGGGGTACTTTGTCCATCAATGTTGGTTCTATCTGAACTTCGACCCCCTCAAGAGGTGTGCAGGCCCGTGCGGATAACGTGAGTACAGTTTGTCCGGGCGGTAAGGTGATCACCGTAGCTGCTGGCACTATTATTTTTCCGAGGATCTTTCCTTCACTTGACGTCTCCTGAGCCTGGGCAGCTCGGATTAGTTGTTGAAAGACCTTCCGTTGGGGAGTTCATGGGTCCCACTGGTCTAGAGGAATCTCCTTCGGCTCACTAATCAGGATTTGCCCGATCTCTTTCAGCACATTCATTCCGAGGGTCACCGGGGGTCCACTTCCAGCTCCCCCTGCGACCAGGACGACTCCTTTTTTTTTCCCACATCTTTTCCACACACTCGGATCTTCATCCACACCACCCCTGCGACCGGGATGGGTAATTGATTAGCTGCCGTGAGTCTAATTACTGGTCCCCATTCAGGCCACGCTATCTCTGGAAATCGTTGTTGGAAGTAGGCTTCTGTCATTGTAGTCACCTGGGATCCCATGTCAATCAGGCAGTGAACAGCCCGACCGCTTATTTCGGCCCAGACAGTGGGGCTGGTTGAAACCAGGTCCTTGGGACTTCCTCTTTTTCTTTCCCCTTCCTCAGGCTCCGGGCTGTGTCCCCCAAACATGGAGCCCGCTAGTTTAACGGCTGCCGCGACAGAGGCTGCCCTCGGCTAGCACAGCCCCTGGCGTAATGTCCTGCTCCTCCACACTTCCAGCAGGGCGTGTCTCTGTCTGTGTAGGGCTGCCTCACTCCCCTACGGAACTCTCCTGCAAGGGGAGTCCTGAATTCAATTCTTTCCATAACTGGAGCAATCGATCTGGGTTTCTCTGGTGTCGGGGCAGGGGTCTTCTTGAGACTGGACAATTCATCCCGCATTTCCTGTATCTCTTTTTGCATCTCTCGAGCCCATTCCGGTTCAGCTGCAGGCGGGGTGGGTACCTCGTTACTCCGACCATCCCTGCCAGGGCCGTCACCCCCATCTCCTGCTCTCTCACACGGTGCTGATTTCTTCAGGCGTCCCCGCCGAAACAGTGCTCCGTCTTCTGGCGGAAGCTGGCGGTCTCCGGTTTTACCCGCTGAGCCCCTAGTCCATAACATGGCACCTCACGTGCTCGGCTCTACGGACCCTGCGTCTCTTCTCTAGTCGGCTTGACTCCTCCGGTCCACTGCACTCGGCTCTTGCTCCCAGTACTGGAACCAGAAGCCTGGACCCTCTCACACTGCTCTGCTGAGCAGGACCCAGCTCCGCTTTCTCGTGCAAATGTCCTCGTCTCTTCCTCTCTCTACCCACGTCACCAGTCTCTCGGTCACCTGACCTCCCAGCTCTCACTCTGGACACACCCCCCAGCTTCTCACTCACCTGACTCCTGTGCTCGCAGTCTGTGTTCCCCCTGCAACCAGAGGCACGGCCCCGGCAGTTCCGGATCCCTTGCTCTGAAAGTACTTACACCCCGGTCTTCCTCCTTACAATAACATGACAGATAGAGCATTATGCAATGATCAAAGTCAGTTATCCCAAATCTGAGATGATTTTTTCTGCTGCATGTGCATAGGGTTTAAATTAAATTCACATACATTGTACTGTAGACACCACATCAAAAATCTGCAACTAATCCAATACCAGGTCACATAGCCTACAGAGGCGAAGTACTTACAGTGAGTGATAGGGAGTATAATGCCACGGCCCAACTATCAGTATTTGGTCAGTATTCGGTCAGTATTTTTTCTCCGGAGTGGGAGCCAAAACCAGGAGTGGGTGATAAATGCAGAATTGGTGACTTGTTTCTATTATACCTTTTCTTTCATTGTTCCACTCTTGGTTTTGGCTCCCACTCCTGAGAAAAAATATTAACCGAATACTGATAGTGGGGCCGTAGCCTGAGAAGGAGATTCTGTATATACTGTATAATAATGTAACTTTCTATTAGTGATGGGCAGTTTGTCTCTTTTTGGTTAATTGGATCACTAGGCTCCACTCACCAAAAAGAGCCAGCTGTTTTGGCTCCCAAATGGATCCCTATTAAATATGCGTTAACCCGCAGAAGAATACATATTTAAAAGGATTGTCCGTGGCCTCGCTCCATACACTTGTATTGAGAGAGGCCGCGCCCAGTAATCGGACACGCCCGCTGGACGGCCGCATCACTAGACAATACAAGTGTATGGAGTGAGGCCGTGTCCGCTAGTCGGGCTCTGTCCGGGAGTATGCATAACTCAGAAACTGGCGGATCCCCTAAGCTCATAGTGCATGCACTGCGGGGATTCATAAGTCTGCAGTCACACAGAATGACTGCAGACTTATCATTTTGGACTGGACAACCCCTTTAAAGAAGTTGGCCAAAACTTTTTATTATGCCCCCAATGTATCCCCCCGGGGCCCATAAGTGTCTTTGTAATTACCTTCTGTTGCAGGTTCTGCCTGTGAGCGGCACTATCGGTGGCCACTCACAGGCATCACGTGACCCGTCGCTGACGTCACGACAAGTGAGGCGTGACTCAGCGCTGGGGTCCCAGCCGTGGCTGATGGACTGTGGGCAGGGGTTATTCCCCAGTCACACCCAGCATGCACCTTCGCGCTTTCCCAATGAATAGGGAGAGGGAGAGCGCGCAGTGGATGCTGGGCGTGACGCGGGGGGGTAACCCCGCCCACAACCCAGCATCCACCGGTGGAACGCAGAAGAGGGACCCTCGGCTGCAGCCTGGATTTGTCATGACGTCAGCAGATGTCAGAGCTGGCTGCAGCGTGGGGTCACGTGATGCCTGTTAGCGGCCAGTGATAGTGCCGCTCACAGGCAGAAAAGGCACCACAAGGTATTTACAAAAACACTTCTGGGCCCTGGGGGGATACATTGGGGAGGGGATAATAAGTAGTGGACAACCCCTTTAAGAAAAAATCACAACTGTCTAATGCGGTCAAAGCCCTACCTCCCTTCATTCAGTCAATGAAAGAGCATTTTTCTGACTGGGTGGACTGAGCTTCAGATGCAATTGCAGCTGAACACCATAACTTTACCCCCAGTGAGAGCCATTCAGAAACTGAAAGTGACTCGTTCACAGAAGGGGGCTGGCTCTTTGTGCTGGCTCGATTGCGAATGTTCCATCATTATTTTATAAGACATTCAGGGTTTATAAAAGGCTGAGAGACCAGAGCCCTATAATGGTCACCATTATTGATTGCAATGTTGCCAAATAAATGATGATACTTGCGACACAGCTAAATGTAGTATCAAAATAGTTTGCTCAAGTGGAAAACTCAGTGTCCTAGTCACCCAATTTTTATTTGAGTCTGAATTTTTAAAATATTGGTAAATATTTTGTAGCAGATTTTAAAAAATGAATAAATGTTTGAATCTGTAAAACATAACAGGAAAAAAGCTTATCACTTTGTATTTCTGGGAACAACAATCTCCAGAGACATGGTTACAAGTCTTGTAAGATTAGCACTTGTGAGAATGATGCATCTTGGCATCATGATAGTTCATTGGAAGATATGTTTAGCGCTTGTGAGAAATAAAAAAAATATATCAGGTAATCTAGAGTACAGTTAGAAATTAAAGAGCAAGATATAGATATTGGATTGTATGTAGCAAGGAAATGCTGGGGGTCTATGACTTTTTTCAGAATATTTTTGTCTGTGAGAGGTGGATGCTTAAAGGGAATCTGTCAGCAGGTTTTTGCTACCTCATCTGAGAGTAGCATGATGTAAGCAAAGAGAAACTGAATCCAATGATGTGTAAGGTGCGAGAGAGTGGTAGCCATGGTCGAGCTGTTGCTCCATTTCGCCCTGGCACATTACAGGAAAATTGTGTCCCAGTCCCAGTGTGCTGTCTAATATAATGTGCCTTACACTCAGTTGCAGGCCGCAGACCTCTGCTGTCCTCTGGTCTCCATCTTCAGGAACAGCCGTGACGCGCCCCCTGGGCCGTGGAGTACCCGGTGCCGGGCCGGTAGATGCTGGGGAATGTCACAGTGGCAGTGACCCGGTCCGTGACCCAGGGCGGTCATTAAAAGGGGGTTATGTATAGGGGATTTATAGAGGTGGAATGCGGCTAAAGGGAGCCGCCACTGTGGAGCAGTCCTCTGAAGCTGATGTTACTGCAGCAGGGATGGTGTGGCTCTCCACAGGAAGAGCTAGCTCCAGGGCAGTGTGGATATTGCAGGTTGTGCTGGGCATTGTAGTGCAGGGGTTGATGGCGCAGCAAGAAACACAGAGACAAGGAAATGCAGTCCCAGGGTCTTTACTCACAGTTATTGCAGTCCAGATTACAGGGGTCCAGTCCACCCCCAGATAGCTCCGGAGTACTTATCAGGACCCTCTTCTGTGTCCTCTCCCTGACCTTTTCCCTGCACCTCACACCTAGTATCTCCAATCCGGTACCCGCGGGCCTTGGCGGGCGACGTCGGTTCCGTCCCCTGGGTCCTATATGGCTACCTTCTCAGTGAGACTGGCGTGGACTTGTGGCTACAGGACATAAAGTACTGCAGCCTCCGGTTTCTAGCTGAGACTTGCAATCTTCTACTAGTTGAGGGACCGGTTCCCCTTAGATGGCCTGACCCCTCCACCACCGGGCAGATGCGGGCGTATGGGTGGCCTTCTGCACGGCCCGTACCCCAAGGGACCTTTCTTCTGTTCCTGGAGCCTCTCTGCTCCCTCTCCTCTCTTCTCTCCTTCCTCTCAGACTTGGGCCTCACTGGCTAGGCCCGCCTCTGGAGCAGAGCTCCTGCAGAGCCTCTGCTCCTTCACTTTCCTCTTCTGACTAATCACTTCACTTTCTAAGATGGCTTCCCATTTTATACCTTCCTCTCATGTGCTCCCCTAAGCTACTTACTCCACCCACACCCACTACATGGTCCCCCCCATCTCTGGGTTCCCCCCACTGCAGCCAGGAAAGGGGCTCAGCAAGTACGTGGGAGGCATCTTGCCCCTCCTGCTGGCTTGGAGTGGTGTGTGTTGGATGCAGGTGTTAGGGTCCTGAGCTGTACTCCTTCCTTACCTGAGAGTGAGATGCCACATCTCTGGCTTAGATGCAACACCTCTGTGGCGACCGAACCCTCAGGGGCGCCACAGCCGCACATATCAGGTGACACCACCCAGTTCATTTCCATATTCAACAGTTTACCTGACAGTTCAAGTACATCAGATTCTAACACACATTATCAGCACAGCACAATTCATTCTGGCATACTGGATATCAGCTTCTGGGCCAAATCCTGACTGAGGGCAACCCATTCTTGTCTAATCAGTGCTTCGAGTTTATCACAATTTCTGTGGTTTTGCTTGTCCACCTAAGTTTTGATGATTGACCACAGATTTTTAGCGGATTGAGATCTGGGGAATTTCCTGGTAATGGACCCAAAATTTCAATGTTTTACTCTCCAAGCCACTTTTTGTAGTTATCACTTTTGCTTTGTGATATTGTGCTCCTTCATGCTGGAAAAGCATTGTTCACCACCAAATTGCTCCTGAATAATTGGGAGAAGTTGCTTTTGGAGGATGTTTAGATACCATTTTTTATTCATGGCAAAATTGTGAGTGAGCCCACTCCCTTGGATAAAAAACAACCCCATACATGAATGGTCTCAGGATTTTTTACTGTTGGCATGACACAGGACTCATGATAGTACTCACCATTTCTTCTTTGGACAATCATTTTTCCAGAAGTCCCAAATAGTCTGATAAGGGCTTCAACAGAGAAAATCATTTTACCCTAGTCATCAGCAGCTCAATCCCTGTTCTTTCTGCAGAATGTCAGTCTGTCCTTGATGTATTTTTTGCAGAAAAGAAGCTTCTTTTCTGCCCTACTTGGCAATAGGCCAGCCTCCGAAAGCCTACTCCTTGCTGTTCATGCAGATGCACTGACACTACTCGGACAACCCCTTCTCGATCTGAATGTTTGCCCCTGTTAACATAAAAACCACTAATACTCACCTCAGGTGCAGGCACCATTCCAGCAGTACCGGCACTCGCATTCCTGGGACTCACGTGAGGTTGTTACGTCTCGTGAGCCCTGCGCCAAATCAGTGCTGGCATCACTGTTCCCGATTTCTAACGTATAAATAATCAACGGGAGTGAGAGCTGTGTCTGACTGCTCACTTCCTCTTGAAGGTGCAAACATTCAGATCGAGAAGTAGTCCTAGTAGTGCTGTCATTCGTGAGACAGCTCTGCATTTGTGTTGAACATGTAAGGCATCAGTGAAACGACTTCCTCTGAGTGTGATGTTCTCCGTTCAGGAGTATTAGGCTGTGTGCCCACTATGCGTTTTTTAAGCGTTTCCGCAGCTGCAATTTCGCTGCAGAAACGCTTGAAAAATGCTTGGTAGAAGGCCTGCCATGTTTCCCAATGATAATCCGCATGTGCTGTGCACATGCTGCGGAAATTTCCGCTGCGGGTTATCATTGCGGAAAAAAATGCAGCACTACCAATTATTTTGCGGAAGCGCTGCGTTTTCGCCGCCATTGACTTGCATTGGAACGCTTGGATTACGCATCACTGCATCTGTACATGCAGAATCCAAGCATTTCAATGTGCGGATGGTACCCGGGTCTGGAGGAGAGGAGACTCTCCTCCGGACCCGGGTACCATAGTACCTGTAAAAAAAAGAATAAAATAAAATAAAAAATAAATATTATACTTACCTTCTGATGGCCCCTGGTGTGCTTGTCTTCGCTTGCCGGCAGATCGCGGTGGACTGAGGGACCTGCGCTGACGTCATTTAGTCATGTGACAGGTCACGCGACCGCTGACGTCAGCAGGTCCTTCAGTGTACCGCCAGCTGCCGGCAAGCCGAGAAGCATCGAATCAAGACTCCGGGAGCCATCGGAAGGTAAGTATAGATTTATTTTTTCTTTACGGTCACACTATATAAATCCATGCTGTTTGCATGGATTTATATAGTGTGACCAAGTTGTCAAGCACTGTCCAAGTGATGCTAAAATCGCTTGGAAAGTGCTTGTTAACCCGCATGCGGAAATGCATGTGAAGAACGCTTCACATCCGCTTGTCCCCGGCAGGAAAAACGCATGTACAATCCGCATGTACAATCCACATGTACAATCCGCATGCGTTTTTTCTGCCAGGGAGATGCAGAAACGCTCAGGAAAAAATCCGGAGCATTTCTGCATCGTGGGCACATAGCCTTACAATTACAAGGAAGAAAGCAGTTAATTTTATGAAAATAAAACAGTCTTTACTGATGAAACTGGTGTAATGCATGTACAAGTGATTGGTTTTGTGCCTGCTATCATAAATATCTTCATCTGTTTTACATGGAGGTACAGACATATCGATTACACATGGTGACACTTAACTTCTAAATTACATTTCACCAATGCGGCTTGCCTGACCTGAATACTCCATTCCTTTTGTCTGTCCTTCACTGTCCACAGCCCTCCTCTGTGCTACTGTAAGAGGGTGGCCGCAGAAGATGAAATCGCTCAGAACCGTCTGGCATTTGTACTTGGAGACTGCCACCTACTGTCCAACCCGGACCCTGTGGAACCAATAAGAAGGGGAAGTGTTTAGAGATGGATGAGTTTAGATGGAGCACCGAGTCAAGTGACACCCATGATGCATATAAAAATCCGGAGAGCCAAGGCGGGAGAGGAATTGACACCAAAAAAAGAGAGCAGCAGAACGAGTGCTCGGGGGTACGTCACGGCCGAGATACCAGCCTGCACCCGAGAGACCAGATCGGCGGGCAGCTGTGCACCCGCGAGTGAGATACAAATTGTGCCAGGCAAGATCTGTGGACTAGACCAAGCCGGTCAAGACCTGAGGCCCAGCCCTGCGCCAGTCAAGATCCAGAGACCAAACTATGCCAGGCAAGACCCCATGCCCAGTCCTCATCCATCCTGACCCTACAGACGTCCTTTGCGGGTCAAGTCCTGAATATCTGGCGGAGACTCTAATCCAGAAGTGAATGTCTGTGGCAGTGACCAGGAGGCACAAGTGAACCTGGCCGTTACTTCCGACATTGAATTACGGTTCAGGGAACAGTCTGGGGTGGTGCAACAGATGGAGTGGTGGAATTCTAGAATTCAGGAGACCCAGAGAGCATTGATTCACTTTGTAAAAAGAACCAGAGACCTCCGCTAGAGCCTGGAAGATAAAGAGGATTGTTAGAGATATATTTGTTACTAGAACATTGTTTTCATTAGAAACTAGATATATATTACGCAGCAACGCCATGTTACAAGAGTTATAGTGTGTTGATATCAACCTTGATATTGGAGATTGTACCCTGCAAGTACCCTATTACTCACAAATCACCCTTTGTTCTAAACACACCCTTCCCGTTTTCAAACTCAGAAAATGAATTGTTAAGCTGGTTACGTCTGTCTTGTCCTTGTCTGCGTGTTGTATCCAGTGATCTGCTTACACTACCCTTTACCCAGTCCAGTATTACTCCCAGGTCTGGCCTACACGTTGCCTTCTCTTCAACCCCACTTTGACTGTACTGTCCTGGGGTTACCTACTAACTTACAGCTATACCTCTTTTGCGCTCCTGGCCACATCCACTGCAGCAGAGCTCTCTTTCGGTCTCTAATCCACTTCACCACAAAGGGCCCAGGATTCTCCGGCGGTATTACTCTGCCTCTGGATCCAGCGACAGAATTTTGCTATTTCTGTTCTGCATCTTCCCTTCACACACTCCTCACTGCAGCTACAGATCTCACTTTCTTTGTGTTCTTACACTAACTGAACTTTCCACAGGAAAACTACTTCTTAACTCTAACAATTCCTCCCACCATCTGGCTAGCCCATTGTTAACCCTTAGACTAAGTGCCCACGAAGCAGAAATGCTCCGGATTTTTTCTGCATCTCCCTGGCAGGGAAAACGCATGCGGATTTTACATGCGTTTTTCCTGCCAGGTAGAAGCGTTTGTGAAGCGTTTTTGCATGCATTTCCGCATGTGAGTAGTAAAGCGCTTTTCCAAGCGATTTTAGCATCACTTGGAGAACTGCTTGACAACTTGGTCACACTATATAAATCCATGCAACCTGCATGGATTTATATAGTGTGACCAAGTTACGATGCTGCAAATGCAGCATGAATAGTAAAAAAAAGAATAAAATGGTGAAAAATAAAAAAAAACATTTATACTCACCTTTCGATGGCCCCCGGTCTCCTTCTACAGTGTCTTCGACGGCTTGCGGTGGTGTAAAAGGACCTTCCATGATGTCATTTAGTCATGTGACAGGTCACGCGACCGCCGACGTCAGCGAGACACCGGACGCACCGTACAGGAGTCCGGGGGCCATCAGTAGGTGATATAATTTTTTTTTTAATTTTAATTCTTTTTTAACTACAGGTTCTATGGTACCTGGGTCTGGAGGAGAGTCTCCTCTTCTCCAGACCCGGGTACCATCCGCGCATTGAATCGCTTAATATCCGCATGTGTACATGTACTCATGCGGATATTATGCAATTCAATGCAAGTCAATGGCAGCAATTACGCAGTATTTTCGCAAAATTAATGGACGTGCTGCGGATTTTTCCGCAATGATAATCCGCAGCTGAAATTTCCGCAGCATGTGCAAAGCACATGCGGATTATCATTGGGGACCATTGCAGACCTTCTACCAAGCATTTTTTAAGCGTTTAAGCGGTGGAATTGCTGCTGCAGAAACACTTAAAAAACGCATAGTGGGCACGCAGCCTTACTCCCTCAGCTGCCTATTCTACTGCTGCTCTAATGGGAGACATTGTGTAATCATTCAGCAAAAACAGTACTCATCAATAACACATGTTTTAATATCACAAAAAAGTCCTCAAAGAGACAACTTTTCACTTCTTTGCAAACAGATCCTGTAGCTGAATCCTATTTCGGAGACAGTCCTATGACTTATATGACTTTCTTGCATGCCCTGAAGCCTTCTCCATAGCTATAAAACCTCTTTCGTTGAAGTTCTTGATAATCTAATAAATGGTTACGTTTTGTGGCAATCGTACATGCAGCAATGTTCTTGCCTGTAAAGCCCTTTTGATGCAAAGCAATGAAAATGCACGTTTTTCCTTGAAGGTAATCATGGTTAACAGAAGAAGACAATGATTTCAAGCACCAACCCTCTTTTAAAACAACTGGTCTAATCTTATAATACATGTATGACATAATGATAACAGATGCCTTGTCCTTACTAATACGTTCTCCTGAGCAAATTAGATCACTGAAATGATGTAAGAAGGTCATTTTCTGTCAGGACTGAATAGGAAATTAAATGAAAAAATTGTTGTCTACCAAAAGTATTATCAATAACATTGTGCAAGTCACATTATAGTGCATGCACATAAAGGGGTATCTTAGTAGATGAGAACACTAAGGGGCTTCAGCAGGGACACTATTTTTGTGTACATGTGCAAAACATGTCCCTCTTCCTGTGTTGAGAAGTTGGGAGGTATCCTCTTCTGTGACCGTGCCTATGTACTCTGCCCCACCAAACAGTTTTTTCTGGAAGGGAGCCCCAAAATGGACTCTTATTATGGAGCCCCATGATTTCTATGTATGCCTCTGGTTAATATAATTATATTTACTTCCTGCACGGCAATAGTTAACAGCCGGAAGCCAATCACAGGCCGGCAACTGACGTCAGCACCCACGTTGCCAGCGTATGACGTCACTGTCATGCGTCGGCGACTGGGCCTCGGATGATGGGAGAGCGGCAAGGAAAGGAGAAACTTTTGTTTTCCTTTTTTTGTAAAGGCACACTATGGGGGCAGAATGGAGACACATGGGCAGAATGGAGAGACATGGGGGCAAGATGGAGAGACATGGGGGCAAGATGGAGAGACATGGGGGCAGAATGGAAGATGATATGGAGGCAGAATGGTAGATGATATGGGGACAGAATGGAAAGACATAGGGGCAGGATGGAGACTTGGGGGCAGGATGGAGAAACATTAGGGCAGAATGGAGAGACATGGGGGCAGAATGGAGAGACATGGGGGCAGAATGGAGAGACATGGGGGCAGAATGGAGAGACATGGGGGCAGAATGGGAGATGACATAGGGGCAGAATGGAGAGACATTAGGGCAGAATGGAGACACATGGGGGCAGGATGGAGAGACATTGGGGCAGAATGGAGAGACCAAAGCAAAAGTTGCTGGCTTTGTATGTGATATGGTGTTCGATGGGAACTGTTAATGTGTGATTGGTGAAGACATGGTGCAGAAGTGGAGTTTTTCCAAGAGTGTGCGGTGGGACTGTGGAAGGTTTGAGGGATGGAGGCAGAGCTGGGGTGGAGCCTGGGCAGAGTCTCAAGGGGGCCCGAGAATTTTGCCAATATGGGGCTCTGAAATTCCTGGTGGCAGCACTGATTATGTCCAAAATAGTCAGTCTGGATCCAATACCTGTCCTAGTATTAAGTGATTTCAATTTAATTATGGATCTGGTTAATGATTGTCTTACACATACTTTACCAATCCTCCTGCCTAAGGGCTCATGTACACATCCATGGATCTTGTTCCGATCACGGACTGCAATGATTAGACTGGCCACATGTCTCCCGACTCAAACATGACAGCCTCATAGAAATATATGATGTGGTCATGCTCGAGTTGGGAGACCTGCGACTAGCCGGGCATTGCGGTCCGTGATCGGACTGAGATCCATGGATGTCTGCATGAGCCCTTACACTTGTCTAATTGGACCTCTATCTATCTGCTTCATGAGATGTGGAGACTGCGGCATTCGCTTGATTGGCAAGAATACATAATTTCTCATTCATATAATACATCTAACCATATAGATTTGTGTCTTGATCTGCAGACTGCCTTCCTCTGGTCAATAATATAACTTATCTCCCTTGGGTTATATCCAGGTACATATTTGCCATTAGGCACCGGAGGCCCAGTGTCTAAGGTGGTAGGTTGTAGGGTGTGGTGCCAGTATCAAAGAAAAGAAAATATATATTTTTTTATTTCCTCTCCCCTTCACCAGACCTCATCACAAAAGCGGCATCTTTGCGAAGCAGTGGGGGTGGTGGGAAGCTTCATAAATTTGCATTTGCCTTTTTAAGATGTAAAGACAAATTAACCTGGGAGCACTTCCGGTAAGAGGATCTCCAATCATCTCCCTGCTCCGATGTGCACTGGCGAACTCATGCTGCTGATGTAACTGCAAGATGATGAGGTCACCACATCATGCTGCAGACATTACTGCAGCACCACATAAGAGAAGACTCCAGAGCCAAGAGCAAGTCATTGCTCATAGAGCCAAAGATACAGGGGGCTTTTACTATAGACCAGGGGACGGTGTGGTGTAGAGGTTGAGAACCCTGTATAGGGGGCAATGTAGAGAGTGAGGACACCGTATGGAAGTGTTGGTATACAGAATGATAGCACAATATGGGGTGTTAGTATAGAGAATGAGGGCACTGTATGGGGATCAGTATGGAGAGTGAGAGTACAGTAATGGAGTCATTCTAGAGAGTGAGAGCACAGTCTAGGGGGTCAGTATAGCGATTGAGGACAAAATATGGGATGTCAGTGACTCGCCCCCATGGGCCGCGGGGCACCCGGAACCGGGCTTTTTGTAGGATGCTGGGGGTTGTAGTCTCCGTGTGGCAGTGACCCGGTCCCGTGGCTCAGGGTGGTCAGGCCAATGGCGGTATTTTGTGTTTTTTTTTAGTGGTTTAAAGTCCGACTACGCCACCCGTGGAATGCGGTCAGTGCGGACCGCCACTGCAAGGCAGACCACTGGGGCTGATGGTGTATGCAGCTTAGGTAGTGTGACTCCCCACGGGAAGAGTACAACCCCAGGGCAGTGTCATGGATGGTGGGGGTGATAGTGCAGATAGTCCCAATACCAACAGTGCCGGAGGAGCAAGAAGTCACAGACAACGTGTTGCAATCCAATGTCTTTTACTCACAGTTTGTATTCTCCAGGCCACTCTCGCGAAGCAGTGACCACCCAAGCCGTGCTGCGTCCACCAGGCAGGGGACTCGGTCAACTCCCAGGTCTTTCTGGAGTATGTCTCAAAGCTCCTTTCCGTCCTTCCTCCGGCTCGTGCCCCACCAGTGACCAAGCTTATGTCCAGCTCCCGCGGGCCTTCTCTTGGGAGGGCTACGTGCCCACGTCCCTGACCCTATATGGTATGCCTTCCTAGCAAGGTGTAGTGAGGGGTCGCACCAAGGGCTGGTCACGACCTCCAGTTCTTGGCTGAAGATGATTTGCTTCCACCAATTTGGGATCCGGTACCCTGTTCTGCCAACCCGTCACCCGCAGTCTCCTGGGTCCTTAGGGTTCTCTCTTCCTTCTCGTTCCTGAGCCTTTCTGTTTCACTTGTTACTTCTGTTCTGGTCTTGTTCCCTTTCCTTTCCACTGTTCCTTCTCCTCTCTCTCTCTCTCTGGCCCCGGCCTCTTCTCAGGCCCACCTTTGAGCAGAGCTCCTACAGAGCCTCTGCTCCCTGTCTTCTCCACTTCTCCTCACAGACTGAACGAACTGAACCCTGTTCTAAGATGGTGCCCACCATTTATACCTCCCTCTGACCAAGAGCCCAGGTGACTAGCAACCAATGGGCTCCTACCTATGCTCAGGAACCAACCCCTATCTGCCCCTACAGCACTGGGTATTCCACCCCCCTCCCCACTCCAGCCAGGGACATAGTCGGTCGTGCCTGCACTTCTTTCTAGTGGGAGCACCGTTGAGCTGTCCCTCGGAAATGGGGTGTGTGTGCTGTATGCAGCCTACTGAGCCTTGATCCATACTCCATCCTTACCCGGGAGTGGGATATCACACCTCTGGATGAGGTGCAATACCTCTGTAGCGACCAAGTCCTCGGGGCGCTACATCAGCATAGAAATTGAGGCCTCAGTATAGGGGTGTCATAGAGATTGAGGGCGCAATATGTGGGGTCACTATAGAGAATGAGGGCACAGTATTGAGGGCATTATAGTGCAGGAGGGCACAGTCTGGGGGTTCACTTATAGAGAGTGAGAGCACAGTATGAGGGGTCAGTATAAAGAATTACAGCACAGTATTGGGGTGAGGTCAGTATAGAGAATGAGGGCACAGTATGAAGGGGTCAGTATAAAGAGTGGGGTATAGGATTAGGGGTCACTAAAGAAAGTAAGGTCACAGTATGGGGTACAGTATAGAAAGTGAGGGCACAGTACGAGGGGTCAGTATGTAGAGTAAGGACACGTATGGGTGTCAATATAGGGTTTGAGGCTACAGTTGGATGGATCTTTATAGAAAGTGAGGACACAAAATGTCAGGGTCAGTATAGAGAGGGTGCAATATGGAGGTTAGTATATAGTGTGAGTGCATGCTATGGAGGTAGTACATAGTGTAAGGTCACAGTATGGGGGGCAGCATATAGCATGAGGGCACATTATGAGGGGCTGTATACAGGAGGGACAGTATGATGGCATAGAGTGGGAAACAGTGTGAACAGGGTTCACAGTATGGAGAAGGGGTACTGTATGGAGAGAGGGCAATGAAGGGTGTGGGGCAGTGTGGTGATAAATAGAGCATGAAGAGAAGACAGTGTGAAGACCATAGTTCATAAAGGAGGATGATGTGGTAGGTATAATTCATAAAGGTATTACACCTACACAGAGGTAAATGACGCGCCCCCTGGGCCGTGGGGTACCCGGTGCCGGGCCGGTAGATGCTGGGGGATGTCACAGTGGCGGTGACCCGGTCCGTGACCCAGGGTGGTACGTGGCAAAAGGGAGCCGCCGCAGCGGAGCAGGTCCTCTGGAGCTGATGTTAATGCAGAAAAGCTGGTGTGGCTCTCCACAGGTAGAGCCCAGCTCCAGGGCAGTGTAGATGTTATAAGTTGTGCTGGGCGCTGTAGTGCAGGGGTGATGGCGCAGATATTAATCACAGAGACAGTGGGCTGCAGTCTTCCAAGTTTACTCACAGTTGATAAGTTCCTCAGGTTACAGGTTCCGGACTACAACCTCCCACGTCGTGCTGCGTTCACCAGGCAGGGGTTCAGCAATCCCTCAGGTAGTTCAAGAGTACCTGACAGGACACTTTTCTATGTGCCTTCCTCTGTCGTCTTCCTGCGCTGGCTCTCGCCCTCCTGCCCTGCACCTCGCAATCATTGTCCCAATCCGGTAGCCTCGGGTCTTGTCGGGCGACCTGCAGTCCCCTGGACTCTTTGTGGTCACCTTTTCAGCGATATAATTGCGGATGTGGCCACTGCACCTTACAAGTACAGCAGCCTCCGGTTCCTAGCTGAGCCTTGCAGTTCTCTACTAGTTTAGGGGCCGGTCCCCTCTGCGGCTCGATCCCTCCACTGCCTGGCAGATTCGGGCGCACGGGTGGCCTCCAGCACTTACCGTACCCCTGGGATTGCTTCTGTTCCTGGAGCCTTTCTCCTGCTCCCTCTCCTCTCTCAGTCCTGGGCCTCTCACTAGGCCCGCCTCCGGAGCAGAGCTCCTGCAGAGCCCCTGCTCCCATCACTTTCCTCCTCTGACTGGCTTGTCCTTCTAAGATGGCTCCCATTTTTATACAGCTTCCTTTCAGGTGCTCCCCTAATCTGCTTCCTCCACCCACACCCACTACACGGTTCCCCCTCACTTGGTTCCCCTCCACTCCAGCCAGGGACCAAGGACTGTGCTCTCCCTTAGGAGCAATCTCGCCCTGCCTTACTGAAGTGGATGTGTTGGATACAGGTGTTAGGGTCCCGGGCAGCACTCTATCCTTACCTGAGAGTGGGATACCACACCTCTGGGTGAGATGCAGTACCTCTGTGGTGACTGAACCCGCAGGGGCGCCACATAAACACATAGTAGTAGCTCCAAAAATTCAATAAATTCCTATAACGAAGGGAAACTATTACAGTATGAATGCAAATATGATCTTTATTACATTAACCAAAACAACATGATAAAAGATTTATTTCTTAAAGCAAGGGAGAGGTGATACAGTACTGTAGGTCTCAATTTTTTCTTTTCTGTAACATGTAATTTATCCAGCATAGGTAGACAGGACATGCATTCGCCACTAATTAATCCACTTCATAAATAAGGCACATTAGAGAGTTTCATAATTACAATAAATTAAAAGGAATGGGACATAATTCATAAATATTGCTTATATACATTTAATAAATAAAAACTAAATAAATAATTTATGAAAAAGGTATTTAGGGTATATAATGCAGTAATGTTGAGGTAAAGTGCCTGTGCTTATAACAGAGTCCCAAAGAGGAGTATAAACATACATCAAATAAATGAAATAATGTTGTACAAGTATAGTTGTAGAAGTACATGTATAGTTGTCTAATTGCGAAACTGACAATAGAAATATTCAGTGAACCATCATACCAGTGATGCTAAGGCAGTTCAAATAGGATGATGTACGTTACACTCTAGCTTCTTCTTGAGGGGAAAAGGAATGGGATTAAATAGAGTCCGGAATTATAACAGTTTGCAATAGTTGTGAGCTGTGCCTCTTACTTGGCGCCAACCTCCCCATCTCATCAAGTGATAAATATGCTTGAAAGATAATAAATAAAATATATATAGAAATATGTACATCTTTATAACTGAAGGAAAAACATGACCAATGTATAATATAGCTATGTGACAAATAGGCAAAATTAGTGAAAAAATATAATTAGAGAAATAAAGGGACAGTGTGGAGCTCACAGCACATAAGGGAGGATGGTGTGGCAGACATCTATAATATAGAGATGTGTCCTTCAGTCCGAAGCCTCTATGGACTGTGCAAGCGCACTGCGCCTGCGCAGTGTGGCCGAAGACAGGTGACACAGAGAAGGACAAGGATGCAGGAGTGTGGCACCAGAGATCGCGGAATGCGTAGGTGCTGACCGCATATCGCCATCTCCAGCATTATTAGGATGTACCGTTGCCGTGATCTCTGGCGAGACTGGAAGAGGAGTGTGGCGCCTGAGTCAGCGAATGAGCATAGTGTGATCTCTGGCACCATTTTGTTGAAGACAAATTTACTCACATTGGCTTCAGAAAAATGACGCGAGGGCTAGCGGGGACCCTGGAGAACACGATCAGGGCCAGATTTTCCGGTCACCGATCATGTGATCACTGTTATTCAGTGAATAACGGTGATCACGAAAAAAGAACTACTGTGCCAGCTATTAAAATAATTTCTCTTTCTTCTGACATGATATACATGTCAGAGGAGAGAGAAATGATGTCCCTAAGCCCCCCCTCCACCATCCCCTGGACCTCCTGCTCCATCCCCAGCCCTCCGCGTCAACTTACCAAAAAAAAAATGGTGGGTGCATGCTCAGTGCGCCTGCCAAGATCTGCCGGCCGGCACCCGGCAACAGCAGAGGTATTTTTCCTGTTTGTTCATTTTGATCATTGTGATAGGGTCTATCACAGTTATCAAAAGCCAATAATTAGTATGTCCCCCCCCCGTATCATCGCTTTAGTCAGATTATTATTTTTTTATTTTATAATTTTTATTTCTTTCATTTTTTGTCGCTAGGATTGGGCTTAGGTTTAGGGTTGGGTTTAGGGTTAGGGTTGAGCTTAGGGTTGAGGTTAGGGTTGGGCTTAGGGTTTTTTCAAAAGTTAAAGAAAAATGATGATGATATGACGACTAGTGTTGAGTGCAAGTGCTTGCTACTTGAGTTTGCATCGAGTGATCAGGTATGCACGAGTCTCTGCCCCGCATGTTTCACAGCTGTTGGACAACCAAAAAGCATGCCGGAATTGCCTGCCATACACGGTAAATTGCCACATGTTTTTTTTGGCGTCTAATAGACACGAAACTTATGGGGTGGAGACTCGAGCATCTTACTTGAGCACGCCCAATACTCGGCACATAGCCGAGCATCCGATGCAAACTCAAGTAGCGAACACTTGCGCTCAACACTAATGATGACATATTCAATATGACGACCTAATGTTATCAAATTCTGTGTCATACCTTTGGGTTCAAAATCCTCACTATACCCCTGGATAAAATCCTTGAGGGGTGTAGTTTCCAAACAGTGGTCAGTTGTGGGTGGTTTCTGCTCTTTGGGCACTTTAGGGGTCCTGTAAATGTGACATGTCACTCACAATCTATTACAGTCAATTTGTGTTCCAAAATTCAAATATTGCTCCTTCCATTCTGAGCCCAGTCGTTAGTCCAAATAGAACTTTTTGACTACAAATGGGATATCGCCACACTTATAAGAAAATGGCTAACAAACTGTGGGGTCCAATATTTGGTGTTACCTCTTGCACAAGATTTTTGTGAGCAAAATGAACTTTTTGTCAAAAATGAACTGTTTCAATATGACGACCTAATGTTATCAAATTCTGTGTTGTACCTGTGGGATCAAAATTCTCACTATACCCCTGGTTAGGCACATCAGGGGCTCTCCAAACGCAACATGGCGTCCACTCGAGATTCCAGCTATTCCAACTTCCCTTCAGAGCCTTGCCATGTGCTCAAACAGTAGTTTTCTCCAACATATGTGGTATTGGCTTAAGCTGAGAAATTGCACAACAAATTTTGTGGTCCATTTTCTTCTGCTACCCTTGTTAAAATTTAAAATTTGAGGCTAAAGTAACATTTTTGTGAAAAAAGTTAAATGTTAATTTTTTCCTTTCACATTTCATTAATTCCTATGAAGCATCTGATGGGTTAATAAACTTCTTTAATGTGGTTTTCAACACTTTGAGGGGTACAGTTTTTAGAATGGTGTAAATGTTGGGTATTTTCTGCCATATGGGCCCCTCAAAGTCACTTCAGATGGGATGTGGTACCTAAAAAAAAAATGGTTTTGTAAATTTTGTTGGAAAAATTAGAAATTGATGATCAACTTTGAACCCTTCTAACATCCTAACAAAAAAATTATTTTGATTCAAAAATTGTGCTGATGTAAAGTAGACATGTGGGAAATGTTATTTATTAACTATTTTGTGTGATATAACTATCTAGTTTAAAGGCATAAAAATGAAAAGTTTGAAAATTGCAAAATTTTAAAATTTTTTGTCAGATTGTCAATATTTCCATAAATATACGCAAATTATATCAACCAAATTTTATCAATAACAGGAAGTACAATATGTCACGAAAAAACAGTCTCAAAATCACTGGGATCAGTTGAAGTGTTCCAGAGTTATTACCACATAAAGTGACACTAGTCAGATTTCAAAAATTTGGCCTGGTCATTAAGGTCAAAATTAGCTCAATCACTAAGGGGTTAAGTAGCTTAAAAACTATTCCACCTGACAAATGAACGTTTTGCTCATGCATACATTGAGTGATTAGCTGCCTTTTTAGATAGGCTGATAAATATGTAGTGTAAATGCACCTTAAAGAATGACTAATAGTCTTGAGCGAGTATGTTCTGTTCTGAGTATGCTCGGGCGAGCACCGACTAGTTACAGCTGCTCGGTGATATGTTTGAATCGCTCCCGTGTGCATGATTTGCAACTGTTTGACAGCTTTATTACATGTGAGGAATGTGTAAGAAATAGACATTCCTCACATGTATTAAAACTGTCAAACAGTCGCAAATCATGCACACAGGAGCGATTCAAACATATCACCGAGCAGCTGTAAATACTCGGAGCTCGGCCCGAGCATACTTGGCGAAAGGGTTAACAGAACATACTCGCTCAACACTAATGACTCACCTTTTGGGAGTTTATTTTAAAAAATATGTTTTAGGCCCTTTAACTCATTCCTCCGACCAGTTTCCTTTTTATCGTTTTCGGTTTTTACTCCCCTTCTTCCAAGAGTAATAACTTCCAAGAGCCAGAGACGTATGAAGGCTTGTTTTTGCCAGACAAGTTGTACTTTTGAATGACACCATTTATTTTACCACATAGTGTACTGGCAAACGGGAAAAAAAAAATCAACGTGCGGTGAAATTGTAAAAAAACAAACAAAAGCAATTCTGACATTGTTTTTTGAGAAATGGTGTTTTTTTACAGCGTACTTTGTGTGGTAAAAATTACCTCGCAATATGATTCTCCTCTTCAGTATGATTATGACTCGCCCAGGGGAGATATGGGGGAAACTCGGTACCCGGGCCTTGACCTTCTGTGGGATGTCACGGCAGTCAGCTCCCGGGCCCGTACCCTGGGGTCACTCTTTAAAGGGGGGTTTGTTAACAGTTTTTGTCTTGTGACGCCACCTGTGGTTCCCGGTAATTAGTACCGGCGCTGCTGCAGACCTCCGGGCGTGATGGGATGGCAGCTGGGATGTTTCTGCTCCCCACAGGTGGCAGTGTAGTTGATGGAATGGGATGCAGGTGAGAGGTGGCTCAGCCGGGCCAGGGGAGAATAACAGACACGCACACAGGGGGTTCGCTTCAGTACCTTTACTGGTGTAGACGGCAGGTACGGTCCAGGGTACTTGATAGAAAGGGTGCACTTCTGGACTCTCCCCAGTGAGTGGGTATAAGGCCTCCTGATCTGTTTCTTCCTCTCTCTCTGAAGCTTCTGACCAGCCTGGAACTAGGCCTAGCTTCTGTACTCTTTCACTCTCCTAACCTGTATGCTTGGTTGTAAGAACTTTCTTCTGGCTACCACTCTCTCTGGACGCTGGGGCCTTCGTGGTTCCTAGTTCTTTAGATAATTGTAGCTTCAGGTTGACCAGGGGTTTAGAATCCTCCTGGTATACCGGTTGTTCCTACTGGGCGTAGAGGGCCCTGTAGGCGTGGACACGGTGTCCGGCATGTGTTCTGGGGTGAGCCTAAGATGCTCCTCTGCCCCCATAACTCCTCTCACTCTTCTCCTTGCCTCCGGCCACGCTCTAGGCCCTGAGGCTTCAGCACGTGCTTTAGGCCCTGGCTGGCCCTCAGCACCGCAGCTCACATGCTGCTTCTTCACTGATCTCTGTGCCAGCACACACTGACTACCTAACTCCACCCTCCAGTATATATATCCCTAACAGGGCTCCCTCTGGTGGTGTGAGGTGGAAGGGTGGAGGTGTCTGTTATGTAATGAGGGCCTCTGGAGGAGAAGTCCGTCCATGCACCCTTTTGGGTTCTGTGGTACCTGTGGTAGCAGGGTGCCACATTCCCCCCTAGTAAAGCTCAGTACTCCTGGACTGAAGAATTTAAACAGGTAACAACAACAATTATGATAACAATAACACATATAAAATTTTCAAAGTTACAGTGAGTCCCAATACCAGGTGTCCATCTCACTGGTGAAGGTGTAACATAAGCAGCATGAGGGACCCGTCCGAAAACTCTCAACGTAGACCCTGGGTGTGGCTGCAGGGCTTAGGTGATCCAGGTGTTGGACCACGTCTTCGGCCACGCCAAACGGGTTTTTGTTCTGAGGTCTTTGGTTGCAGATATAAAACCAATAGAGGGCACTTTAATAAGTGCAACTATGTACAACGGACAGTTCTTTGGTTATTCACCATCCATAACCTACAAGTCTTTATACCCTCATGGGTAACTAAAGGCACACAATTTTACTTTTTCAGTTCACACAATAAATAACAGTAGGCAATACCCAACTGGGTAACTATGTACAGTACTTTTCAGCAGTTCAATAATGGTGCTCCCTCCGGGGAAGCACCTGTCCACAATAGGCTGGCCCAGCCGGGTCATCAGCTCTAGGTGGCGAGGGTTTGCTCTCCTCCACCACCCTGTGGACATACGGCAGGGCCATGGGTATCACTGGAGCCACGACCCCTGCTGGTGGGGCGGTCCGGCCTGAGCAGCACCGGGCGCGAGTTGAGCATCAGGAGCGTTAACCGGTGCTCCGGCGTTTTGCTGGTCGTCGGCCATGGTTGCGCCCCCTAGTAAACCGTAGCCTACCTTCTTTACTTTTATCAGGTAGGCCGCAGCTCCGCAGATCACAGTCTCCTTCCAGGACCTGACGCTTCCTGGTGCTGCGTCAGAGCGCGAGGCGGGGCTTGAGCTTCGCGCTCTACTAATGGTCACACCTCTCTTGTTCCCGCGGTTACGCCCCTCTTCTTCCCACGCGGCGACGCGGTAATGGCGGCGATGTTCACCACAGTTAAAACACAGTTCAATACGGCACACAGTACCCGGTGGCAACGGGCACAAAATCCTGTTCGCGACACCAGGAAGAGCTGACTCGCCCAGGGGAGATATGGGGGAAACTCGGTACCCGGGCCTTGACCTTCTGTGGGATGTCACAGCGGTCGGCTCCCGGGCCCGTACCCTGGGGTCACTCTTTAAAAGGGAGTTTGTTAACAGTTTTTGTCTCATGACGCCACCTGTGGTTCCCGGTAATTAGTACCGGCGCTGCTGCAGACCTCCGGGGGTGATGGGATGGCAGCTGGGATGTTTCTGCTCCCCACAGGCGGAGCGGGCCCCCGGGGCAGTGTAGTTGATGGAAGGAATGCAGGTGAGAGGTGGCTCAGCCGGGCCAGGGGAGAATAACAGACAAGCACACAGGGGATTCGCTTCAGTACCTTTACTGGTGTAGATGGCAGGTACGGTCCAGGGTACTTGATAGGAAGGGTGCACTTCTGGACTCTCCCCAGTGAGCGGGTAAAAGGCCTCCTGATCTGTTTCTTCCTCTCTCTCTGAAGCTTCTGACCAGCCTGGAACTAGGGCTAGCTTCTGTACTCTTTCACTCTCCTAACCTGTATGCTTGGTGATAAGAACTTTCTTCTGGTTATCACTATCCCTGGATGCTGGGGCCTTTGTGGTTCCTAGTTCTTTAGATAATTGTAGCTTCAGGTTGACCAGGGGTTTAGAATCCTCCTGGTATACCGGTTGTTCCTACTGGGCGTAGAGGACCCTGTAGGCGCGGCCCCGGTGTCCGGCTTGTGTTCTGGGGTGAGCCTAAGATGCTCCTCTGCCCCCATAACTCCTCTCACTCTTCTCCTTGCCTCCGGCCACGCTCTAGGCCCTGAGGCTTCAGCACGTGCTTTAGGCCCTGGTTGGCCCTCAGCACAGCAGCTCACATGCTGCTTCTTCACTGATCTCTGTGCCAGCACACACTGACTACCTAACTCCACCCTCCAGTATATATATCCCTAACAGGGCTCCCTCTGGTGGTGTGAGGTGGAAGGGTTGAGGTGTCTGTTATGTAATGAGGGCCTCTGGTGGAGAAGTCCGTCCATGCACCCTTTTGGGTTCTGTGGTACCTGTGGTAGCAGGGTGCCACAATTACCGCAATACCAAAGTTGTCCACTTTTTTTATTATTTTAGTGGTGAAAAAAAAGTTTGCTTTGCTTGTGTCCCCATTTTCCGAGACCCATAATGTTTTCATTTCTTGGTTGATGGAACAGTATGACGGATTATTTTTTGCGGGGCGAGGCACCGTTTTTATTGATGCCATTTTAGTATAGATATGACATTTTTCGGTACAGCATTTTTTGTGGTGCTATTGCAGTGACCAAAAAAATGCAATTTTGGCATTTTTTTAGTTTTATTTACTGTGTTTACCAATCTGGTTAATTATTTCAGACTGGATTTTTCTGGACACAGCCAAGTATTGTGCGAGTTCACCCTGTCAGCCCACTCAATACACCCTCTACCGACGCCTACCATACATGTTGGTAATATGCTTTAAGCCCTTTAATTCTGAGCAGGTCAGTGGGAGTCTGGGTGTTGAGAACCTCACCAATCACTCAAAAGACCTCCTAAAAGTACGCAACTCAGAAGACAGTAGAGCACACAGCGGAGTACAGTTGCAGTAAAAAGTCATAGCCTCCTGTCTCATGAGCTGTGCACTTTTAAGAGTCCTTTTGAGAAATATGTAGGGATTTTAGGACCCAGACCACCACCGACCTGCTCAGAATTAAAGGGCCTTAAACATATTTAAAAATCTCCTAAAAGCTTAGTCATGTTTAATAGTACTGCTGCCTGTGTCTAATCAGTACTGTGGCCTGCATGTGTCTAATCAGTACTGTGGTTCCTGTATGTGACTAGCCCAGGGGAATCGGGGCGACTCGGTACCCGGGCCTTTTGCCTGACCTCGGGGATGTCGCGGTGGTCGGCTCCCGGGCCCGTACCCTGGGGTCATGTTTTAAAAGGGTGGTTTGGTTTACTAATTTTATGGAAGTTCGTGACGCCACCTGTGGTTTCTGGTGAGAGTCACCAGCGCTGCGGCAGTCCACTGAGGCCGGTAATAATGCAGCTCGATGGTATAGCTCCCCACAGGTGGAGCTAGGCCTCAGGGCAGTGTATGGAGAGGGAGATGCAGGTCAGGCGAGACCCAGACGGGTCAGAGCAAGAACAGGGACGGACACGATAGTCACTTCAGTACCTTTTACTGGTGGTAATTCAGGCACATCCCGGTGCACTGTAGGGTGAAGGGTGCATATCAGGATCCTCCCCAATGAGCGGGTGAAGGGCCTCCTGTTTCTTGCCTCTGCATAGTAAGTTTCTGACTCGCCTGAAGCTAAGCCTAACTTTATCTCTGTCCTGCAACGGCTGATGTTGTGGTAGGGCCTTCTCTTGGAGTGCACGCTCTCAGCTTACGGGGCCTATGTGTCTCCTGGCACTGTTACGTATCAGCTCTCTGGTGATCCTGGGACCCGGTGTCCGGTATATGTTTCGGGGTGAGCTGGGTAAGCTCCTCTGCCCCCACTGCTACTCACTTTCCACTCGCTTTCGGCTGCGCTCGGACCCTCACTAGGCTACTCACACTAACGGCAGCTTGCCGCTCTTCACCCCTCTTACAGGCGTCGGCACGCTTTGGGCTCACTTACTTGAGCTCCTTAGTCTGGACTGGGCTTCAGGACCGCTGGAGGCCTAGCTTGCCTCACACAGCAACCCTTGTGCTTCTCCGCACACACAGCTCTTCACTCTCTGTGCACTCCAGACTAACTGCTAGACTCTAGACTCTAGACTGAACTGCCTAGCTCCACCTTCCCTATTTATATCCCTAACGGGCTCCCTCTGGTGGTCTGTGGTGGAAGGTGGAGGTGTGTGAATGTTTATGGGGGCCTCTTGTGGAGGATTCCTTTAATGCACCCCCCTAGGATCTGTGGTACCAAGCGCAGCTGGGCGCCACATTCCCCCCTAGCAAAGCTCAGCACTCCCGGGCTGAAGCACATTTTGAATAAACATGAACAATAGCAATCTTCCTTTTATGGGAGGCACATTCTTAAACGTTGCATAACAACATAAACAAGTACAAAGCGTCCTCAGAATTCAAGTCTCTTGTGGTGAGGTTCCCAGACAGGATGTCCATCTCACAGGGTAGAGTACTTGGTAGTTTGAGGGACCTGTCCCAAACCCTCAACGTAGGCCCTGGGGTGGCTGCAGGGCATGGAGATCCTGCGTTGGACCTCCGGTAGAGGCACTCCAGACAGGTTTTCTTTCTGAGGTCACCTAAAGGGGCACTCCAGGGAGCGCAATTATATACAATAAATAGTTTTTGGGCTGCACACAGTCCTCAGCCACGGAGTTCTTAGATAAATAAGGAAGTCATTAGGCAAAGTGTCCATATCACTTGAACTGTTCAGTAATAAAGCAAAGCACAAAATAATATACATATGCATGACAAATACAGTACAATAATTTACAATACCCCAGGGGTAACTATCTACATTGTCAGAGTTTTACCTATTTTACTCAGTGTATCTGACAGGGGGTTGACCTCGCGTGCTACGTGTTGATCTGCGTAGGCCTGGGATGCGTGAAGCGCTAATAGGTGCACTCCCTCCCAATGTGTTAAGACTAGGTGTAGAGGGGCTACAAGACTGCATTGACCTATCTACTGGACTAGCAAGTATACCATTGGCTGGGCCTTCTTGCTCTGCTCTAACCGGGGATCCATCTTCCGGGGACTCTTCTTGAGCAGGCTCTTCTGCAGCACTTATAGGGTCTTCTTGCTGTGGGTAGAAGGTGAGTACAGGGATGATTACTGCTCCTCCTAGTTGGGGCCAATCTGCCGGGAAATCTCCTAAGTCAGTGTGTATCACTGCTTCTTTAGGCTCCTCTGGTACTGTGAGAGGCACTCCTTCTTGGGGCTTCAGTAGATTTGGACACAACTTTAGATGGTCCCTGGATACTGTCGCGGACGTTCTTCCTCCATCCCTACTGATTAAGCAGGTCTTCTTATTATCAAATCTTGACATCAGCACAGTGTAGGGTTCTTTCTCCCACTGGTCATCAAGTTTGTGGTTCCTTCTCTTCCTTTTCAATACTATTTCACCCGGTGTGAAAGGCTCTGAGGGTGCACTTTTGTTGTAGTGGGCCTCCTGCATATCCCTCACCCGAGTGAGACTGTCTTCGACACAGGCTTGTACCCTTCTGTACTGCTCTTGTCTGGTCATGTCCCAGTCCTCAGTGGTCACATCCGCTTCTGGTTCTACTACACCAAGCTCCAGGTCCATGGGCAACTTCTCAGGTCTTGCATGCATGAGATATGCCGGGATACAATTTGTGGAACTCACGGGTATGTGGTTGTACAGATCCACTAGGTCAGGTAGTAGGTCTGGCCACTGATTTCTCTCCTCAAGTGGTATGGTCTTCAGCAGGTCGATGATGATGTTGTTCATCTTTTCACAGAGACCGTTGGTTTGTGGGTGGTATGGTGTAGTTCTTATCTTTTTACACCCGTACAAATGGCAGAACTCCTTGAACAGCTCAGCCTCAAAGGCCGGGCCTTGGTCCGTCAGCACCTGCTCAGGGTATCCATGGGGGCTGCAGAAACACACCTGGAAGGTTTTTGCTGCTGTCTTTGCCGTCAGGTCCTTGATGGGGGTGACCACCAGGAACCTAGAGTAGTGATCCACCATGGTCAGGGCGTAGGAGTACCCTGACCTGCTGGGTGACAACTTGACATGGTCCAGGGCCACGATCTCCAGGGGTCGAGTCGTCTTGATAGGTTGCAGGGGTGCCTTCTGGCTGCTGTAATCTTTTCTTCTGAGGCTACAGGGTCCACAGTCTCGGCACCACCGCTCAATGCAGCTGCGCATTCCTACCCAGTAGAATCGACACTTCAGCAGGGTCTCTAGCTTTTTCCAGCCAAAGTGTCCCGCCTGATTGTGGTAGGCCTCCAACACCATTTGGATGTCTGTCTTTGGGACCACTATCTGCCATACCATCTCATGGGTTTTTGGATTGACGTACCTCCGGCGCAGCTTCTCACGGTAAATAAACAGCCGGCTCCTATTGTTCCACAGCTGCTTTGCTTGGAGAGACGCTTCCTTCTCCAGGGAGGAACCTTCTTGGGTTATCAGTTCTTTAATACGGCTGACAACTGGGTCACTGTCCTGGGTCTCTTTCCAGCTGTGGTGTGGCAGAGGGTTTAACGTCTTCCCACGCTGCCTCCTGGAGGCTCGTTGCTCATGGATCATCCCATTCCGGTGAAAGGCAGGTAGCTCAATCTCCTCCAGGTCATCCACTTCCTCTTCTGTGTCTGACTGGTGAGGCATCCTGGACAGGGCATCGGCGTTGGCGTTCTTGCGGCCCGCCCGATATTTAATTGTGAATTGATAGTTTGACAGCCGAGCCATCCATCGTTGTTCCAGTGCTCCTAGCTTGGCTGTTTCAAGATGGGTCAAGGGGTTATTGTCAGTGTAGGCAGTGAACTTGCTGGAGGCTAGGTAGTGCTTGAACCTCTCAGTGATGGCCCAGACCAAGGCGTGGAACTCCAACTTAAAGCAGCTGTAGTTCTCTGGGTTCCTCTCGGTCAGGCGGAGCTTCCTGCTTGCGTATGCGATCACCTTCTCTTGGCCATTCTGCTTCTGACTTAGGACAGCGCCCAGCCCTTCATTGCTGGCATCTGTATACAGCAGGAACGGTTGGCTGTAGTCAGGGTAGGCCAGGATCTCGTCGCCTGTCAGGATCTCCTTCATCTCCTGAAATGACTCGGCTTGCTCCTTACCCCAGTGGAATGGGGGGTTTCTGCCTTTGGGGGACTGCCCTACCAGGAGGTCTTGCAGAGGGGCTGCTTTCTTAGTGTAGTCTTTTACGAACCTCCGGTAATATCCTACTAGTCCCAGGAACTGACGCACCTCCTTGAGGTTCTTTGGCTCCGGCCACTTCTGGATGGCAGTGATCTTCTCCGGGTCTGGTGTTATCCCCTTACTACCCCCGCCTTTCTCATGTCGTGCAACATTTCCTTAGCCTTCTGGTAGTGTGCTGGTGGTACAGGCCTGTAACGTTCTTTGATGGGTGGATGGTCACCTGTGGGGATATGGTGTTGAACCCCCTTAATCCTCCCGAAGTCAAGTGGATGTTTACTGAACACCTGCGCGGATTCTTGAACCACCCGGTGTACACCCTGTTTCTGATGGGCAGGAGTGGTATCTGTCCCAACATGGAGCTGTTGACACCAATCCTCCACCTGGGTTGCAGGGTCATCATCCTTCACTTCGTCTGGTGAGGTTAATGACTCCGCCTTGTGAATGCAGTTGTTATTTACAGCATGTAATTTGGCAACAGTGGCATAACGTGGCAATCTAACCTCATCTTCCCCACAGTTGAGAAGACGGACGGGCATCCTCCCATTGCGTACATCTACCACCCCTCTGGCGGTTAAGAGCATGGGTCTGTGCTCGGAGCAAAGGGGTTCTACTACCACCTGGTAGCTCTGTCCTCTAAGACCTATGGCGGCTCTACACCAGATAAGCATTTCACTTATTGGGGGGATCACAATGGGTATGGGGTCTGTCACCCGCACATTACCGATTTCACCATCCGTTAACCTTACTTGCTGTTGGTACATCAGGACTCGGATCTCCTTCTGCAGCGCCCTCCTCTGTCCTGGTCTGGCAGTGTCAGCTATCTGTTGGAGCAAGAACACAACTTCTCCCAACAGTTACCAACAATGTTAGTGCCAATTACCTTATACGGATTGGTATCATCAGGATTAGTCTCTACTACAATTAGCCCTTGGTCCTTCAGCTCCACTCTCCCCACCTTTACTGTCACATTCTTAACCCCGATTAGGTTAAGGGGGAGTCCATTTGAGGCATAAACAGAAAGATTTGGAGCTGGCGGACTTAGGTCGTCCATGGACCAGAACCTTTTGTAGAGGACGTCAGGCATTATGGTTACCTGAGATCCTGTGTCCAGCAGAGCGTGCGTCAGGATGCCGTCCAGCACAATGGACAGGAAAGGTCTTCCTCCCACGAACCTGTTGTACCAGTCTGATGGGCCTGGGAAATCTACTCCTGGGTGTCGGCCCTCGGCCCCAGGGTTTTCTCGTTTAAAGGACAATTCTGGGCGGTGTGACCTGTCTTGCGGCATCGGTAGCAGGCAGGGTCCCTTCTGTGGACGGCGCTGGTCGCTGATCCTCATAGAGGGTGGTGTTGTCCTCCTCCTCCTTCACATCCAGGGGACATCCTCAGGGCTATCGGCTAACAGGATTTTCCCTCCTTCCTCGGGTTCCGTCCGCAGCTGCAGGGCACTCAGCACAGTGGTCAGGGTTTTGCTCAACTGACGCACTTCAGAGCGCAGGCTGTCCAGCTCCCTAGGGGTCGTTGCTGGAACTCTGGCTTCAGCAGCCACCGGGGAAAAGGTGGGTGTTGCAGGCACTGGGGTGGCTCCACCCTGGTAACATTGGATGAAATTTGTTTCCAGAGGCTGCAGTCCTTTTATAGCCATGTCCTTAAGATTGTCAAAGGTGGCATCTGGATGATCCAGGGACCACCAATGCACAGTCCTGCTCTCCTCAGGAGACTTCAGTCCCCGGACAAACTGTTCTTTCAGCATTTTGTTCTCATTTTCGATGCTGGTTGGACTAACCTGTTTCAGAGCTCGCAGGGCCCCTTGTAGACGCCAGGCATAGTCCCGAACATTGTCCTCCGGCTGTTGAGAACAGTTGTAGAACCTCATCCTGAGGTCCGCCTCAGTATGATCCCCAAAAACAGTCTGTAGCTTTTTAAAGATTGTGGACACTGACTCCTGGTCTGCAGCCGACCATATTTCCATTTCTCCGCAGCACCAGTCAATTTTCCTAAAACAACAGCGGCCCTCTGCTTGCCTGTCATAGAGTACATGTCCAGGATACTGCATATCTTCCGTTTGAACCCAGACAGGGTATCTGGTTTGCCGCTGTACTGGGGGAGCCACTTTGCTCCAGGAATATACGGTAGAGTTGTGGGGATGACAGGAGTGACAGGGCTTGCTGATGGGGCGGCGGCTTCGCTCTGCACGGCATCAGGTGCGGGTTCATTGTCAGGGACGTTAACCGGGGCTCCGGCTAGTTGATGTACCTCGGACATTCTGGCGCCTCCCTAGCGAACCGTTGCCTACCTTCTTTTCTTTTTCTTCCGGTAGGCCGCAGCTCCGCAGGTGACGGTCTTCTTCAGGACCTTGCGTCGCTTGCGTTCTACGTCAGAGCGCTCACCGCGGCTCCTTCCAGGACCTGGCGCTTCCTGGTTTGACATCAAGGCGTAGGACGTGTCCGGGGCTTCACGCGCTTTTGCAGGTACGCCCCTCGGTTTCCCGCGGTTACGCCCTTCTTCTTCCCGCACTACTGCGTGACAATGGCGGCCATCTTCACCACAGTTTAATACACAGTTTTTATTAAAGGCACACAGTACCCGGTGGCAACGGGCATAACACTCCGTCGTTGCAGCGGGCACGGAATCCTGTTCGTGACGCCAGGAAAGGATGACTAGCCCAGGGGAATGGGGACGACTTGGTACCCGGGCCTTTTGCCTGACCTTGGGGATGTCGCGGTGGTCGGCTCCTGGGCCCGTTCCATGGGGTCAGCTTTTAAAAGGGTGGTTTGGTTTACTAATTTTATGGAAGTTCGTGACGCCACCTGTGGTTTCTGGTGAGAATCACCAGCGCTGCGGCAGTCCACTGAGGCCGATGATAATGCAGCTCGATGGTATAGCTCCCCACAGGTGGAGCTAGGCCTCAGGGCAGTGTATGGAGAGGGGGATGCAGGACAGGTGAGACCCAGCCGGGTCAGAGCAAGAACAGGGACGGACACAATAGTCACTTCAGTACCTTTTACTGGTGGTAATTCAGGCACATCCCGGAGCACTGTAGGGTGAAGGGTGCATATCAGGATCCTCCCCAATGAGTGGGTGTAGGGCCTCCTGTTTCTTGCCTCTGCGTAGTAAGTTTCTGACCCGCCTGAAGCTAAGCCTAACTTTATCTCTATCCTGCACCTGCTGACGTTGTGGTAGGTCCTTCTCTTGGAGTGCACGCTCCCAGCTTACGAGGCCTATGTGTCTCCTGACACTGTTACGTATCAGCACTCTGGTGATCCTGGGACCTATAGTTCTCCAGGGATTCCGGTTATACCTTACTGGGTCGTAGAGATCCCGGTAAGCTCGGACCCGGTGTCCGGTATATGTTTCGGGGTGAGCTAGGTAAGCTCCTCTGCCCCCACTGCTACTCACTTTCCACTCTCCTTTGGCCGTGCTCGGGCCCTCACTAGGTTACTCACACTAACGGCAGCTTGTTGCTCTTCACCGCTCTTACAGGCGTCGGCACGCCTTGGGCTCACTTACTTGAGCTCCTGAGTCTGGACTGGGCTTCAGGACCGCTGGATGCCTAGCTTGCCTCACACAGCAACCCTTGTGCTTCTCTGCACACACAGCTCTTCACTCTCTGTGCACTCCAGACTAACTGCTAGACTCTAGACTCTAGACTGAACTGCCTAGCTCCACCTTCCCTATTTATATCCCTAACGGGCTCCCTCTGGTGGTCTGAGGTGGAAGGTGGAGGTGTGTGAATGCTTATGGGGGCCTCTTGTGGAGGATTCCCTTAATGCACCCCTCTAGGATCTGTGGTACCAAGCGCAGCTGGGCGCCACATATGGTGCACAGTCTGATGATGGCTGGTAAGAACAGCAACTTCCATGATCTCTTTACAATTGTTAAGGACATATTGGGAGCTGCAGGTTCATGCAATACCATTGTATATGATGGGGGATGATGTGAAATTGCGATTGATTGGATTGCTGTATTAAGCTTGGTGATGTATTCATATACTGATGGTAGTTCTGGTGCTTTTTTTCTTGTACTGATGATGGTTTTGGTGCTACATTCGTGTATCGATGGTTGTTCTGGTGCTTTATGTACTGATGGTAGTTCTAGCATTTTATTCTTGTACTGATGCTGGTTCTGGTGCAGCATTCTTGTGCTGATGAAAGTTCTGCTGATGTATCTATGTACTAATGGTTGTTCTAATGCTGCAGTCATGCATTGATGATGGTACTGGTGAAGTATTTATGTACTGATAATGGTTCTGGTGCTGAAACTATGCACTGATAGTGGTTTTGGTGTTGTAGCAATGTAGAAGAAGTAATCCTTAATTTCTCAGACTTGACAATAGATCATTACAGGGTCAGTGTGATATCCATTGCATACATGAACAGCAGAAAGACCAAACATTCAGCTGTCTGAATGAGCCCATATGTGTCAGCTCAACAAATACTAAACAACAAAAGCTCCATACACTTTAGATAGCTGTTGGCCGAATGATGGTTCGGCCAATTGTTTGGTTGTCAGCTATCTCTTCAACTTTCCCATATACAGGAGAATTCGCTCAATGCATGAACGCCAAACTCGGTCCTGGATATATCAAATCATTCCCTGTTACAATTTGGTCTTAGACCTTTCTTCATACCAAGTATGTGGCTCATTCCACCTAGGACAACTATTTCCATTTTGTGCAGCTGTGGAGAGAATTCAAACCATTGCTGGTTGAATACACAGAAAAAGAAATGTTTGTTTAGCCAACATCATATTTCAGGGAGACAAAAATGGTGAAAAAACTCTGTGACTTAAACATGGTTGTGGTTAATGATACTTTGGAGGTCAAATCAGTGTTTGCATAATATTTATTTATTTTACTCACTTATATTGCACCATTAATTCCACAGCGCTGTGCAGATGTTATTATCACTGTCCCTATTTTGGCTCACAATCTAGATTCCCTATCAGTATGTCTTTGGAGGAAACAGGAGAACCTGGAGGAAACCCACACAAACATGGGGAGACCATACAAACTCCTTCCAGATGTTGTCCTTGGTGGGATTTGAACCCAGGACCCCAGCACTGCAGTGCTAACCATTGAGCTACCATACTATGCTCCCATGCTATGAATCCTTATGTACCTCAAAGCTGGTCAGATCTGATATGTGCACAGCCCCATAGAATAACATGGGGATGAGTCGTGCCTGACTGTGTCTGAGGAAAAAATAGCATGCCCAAGTTTGATCCGAAATTCAGATCACACTCAGCCATGCAAGTCAGTGAGTGTGCGGAAAACATCAGACTGCACTCGGATGACATCTAGATGCAGTCCGATTTCCACGAACTGACACAATGGAATAGATAGAGAAATTTTTCTCATCATCCGAGAGAATCGGAACACACTATCATCACACTCTGATCCAATTCTGATTAGAATTTGATTAGAGTATGATTTGCATAATCGACTTAATTTTCTCACATGAGAAAACACATGGTCATCTGCACATAGCCTTATAATGGGTGTAATCAGGCTATGCACACCCTTTCCCAGGGCCTTGAGCGGAAGCCGAGATTGACCTTAGTTTAATCCATGGCTCCTATCAAGTGGTACCTCTGCTTATGTTTCATGAAAAAATGCAGCATCTCCAAACACGGGAACTCCTGTAAAAGTTTTGACTATCTTGTTTCCTATTTCAAATAGTAGTCAAAATATTTTCATACTCTCAATCCCTTCTCCAGGCCATCCAAGTACATTATAATACTTCTGACAGCTAGCACTTAACAGATTGCCCCCAAAGATGTTAGAGGATATTTGGCACAAAATTTTAAATTTCTCCAAAAGGCTTACAGTCTAAATTATCTCTTAACCTGATACTTAAAGGGAACCTTTCAGGTCAGATAATGCTTGCAGATATAGGGTTAACCTATGTTTCTGTGGATTGGTGCATGCGTGATCACGTGAGTTTGACCGTGGTCACGCGGCCACCCCATCACCGAGGAAAAACACCGTCAGCTGTGCCAAGCAATGGCGCCCCGGCGTGCATGCGCGCTAGCAACCCAGTGGCTGGAAACACAAGTACTGAGCTGGGATTATCACCATTGGAAGTATGTATCCCATATATCTGTCCAGTACACATAAGGGGGTAGCCAAAACTAGAAAGACATCCATACATATCAATGTAACATTTTTATGCAATGTGCATGTTAGAACCCTTCTGTTAGTTTTTGCTATCTTGTGTTTTGCGGTCACGTGACCAGCTGCCTATATATTCCAGCTCCGCCCTTCTCGCTTTGCTGGACTTCAGTGTTTTTTGCCTGTCTCTCTAGCCAGGTGCTTCGGTACCTATCTCTGTCTAGTTTGCTTGGTCCTCTGGGACCCCTAGTACTTTTTGTCAGTTTGTCTTTTTGCTCTGCAACAACTTCTGTTAGGAAGTGTCCCATTTTTGTCCCAGTCCTTAGTTCTTTTAGGGACCCCACCCTTGATTCCGTTCAGACTAGCCGAGGACGAAGGCGGGTCTGTTCACAAGGAACAGGCTGCCCGCTACATCGTAGGGGATTCAGCTTAGTCTTACTGTAGGGACAGCTTTTCCCATTCTTTCCTTAGTTTATGTTGCAGATTATAACAGTAAGTCCAGCCCCAAAAAAAAACAACTAAAAGGAAAGAAATTCAGGGATCAATATGGTTTCCATCCAGGAGTTGGCTCAACGCCTGCAGGGATTGTCTCTGGAGGTGGCCGAACTTCAGCAACACGTGAGTAGCTGTCCTGGAGCGCATTTTGTGGAACCGAAGGTAGGACTGCCTGATATTTTTTATGGTAAACTGCAAGATTTTTTTTCCTTTAAAAAGGCTTGTTTGTTATATTTTCGTTTGAGACCGAGGTCCTCTGGGAATGAATCACAGCGCATTGGTTTTATTATGTCACTTTTGTGCAAAGAACCACAGGGGTGGGCCTTTTCTCTCCAACCTAATGATCCGTGTTTAAGTTCTGTTGAGGAATTTTTTTCTGCTATGGGGCTATTATATGACGATCCTGATCAAATCTCATCTGCTGAATCAGAACTTAGACGTTTAAATCAGGGGTCAAATGATGTTGAAATTTATTGCACACACTTCAGGAGATGGGCTTCAGAAGTTAAGTGGAATGATTCGGCGCTGAAAAGTTTTTCTTGCTGGTCTGAGTGAAAGGGTTAAGGATTTGCTAATTGCATTCCCTGCACCTGAGACTCTGCAAGAAGCTATGCAGTTAGCTGTTCGTGTGGACAGGAGAATAAGGTCCAGGGTCAATGATGTAAAAACTCCTGTAACTTCAGGTCCTAGTTTCCAGAAAATCTGCTCTGACAGCGGAGAACCAATGGAGGTTGGGGCGATGTCATTCCGCTCTCAAGAAAGAGCTCGGTGATTCGCCGAAGGTCTGTGTCTTTATTGTGGCAAAGCTGATCATTTGATTAAGTATTGTGAGCGGCGTTTAAGTAAAGAAAAAAAAGGTCAGTTACGCCCGTATTGCTTGTTTACGCTCTGCAGGAGTGTTCCTTTCTGGGTGTACTACTCTGCAGGGAGATTTGATTGAATTTCAGGTATTTGTGGATTGTGGTTCAACACTTAATGTGATTGACAAAGGGTTTTTGGAAAAACTTAAATTGAAATCCAAACCTTTGTCATCTCCTATTTCTGTGGTTGCAATTGATAACACTACTTTGAAATGTATTACTCACAGGGTTGCTGCATTTCCCCTCACTATCAATGGTGTTCACCAAGAAATTTTGGATTTGGTTGTTTTGGATAATTTACCCTCTCCAGTTGTTCTAGGAATGCCTTGGTTAAAACTGCACAATCCTTTGTTGGACTGGTCTACTAATGTGATTAAGTCTTGGAGTCCGAAGTGCTATGATAAATGTTGTAATGGTCGCATTCCGGCTGTGGAAAAAGGGGAATTACCAGTACCTATTCAAGATTTTTGGATGGTTTTTCAGAGGAGGAGTCGCAAGTTTTACCTCCTCATAGGGATTATGATTGCGCCATTGAGTTTGTTCCAGGTGCTACTCTTCCCAAAAGTCACTTGTTTAATCTTACTATCCTTGAAAGAAAGGCCTTGGAGGAGTACATAGAGACTAGCCTGGCTGCTGGTCACATTAGACCTTCTAAGTCGCCTGTGGCAGTCGGTTTCTTCTTTGTTAAAAAAAAGGACGGCGGTTTACGTCCATGTCTGGATTTTCGTGATATGAATAAGATTACCGTACGCAATTCCTACCCATTGCCGTTAATTCCTGACTTGTTTAACCAGTTAGTGGGGGCCAAGTGGTTCTCAAAAATTGATCTCTGAGGGGCATACAATTTGTTATGTGTGAAGGAGGGTGATGAATGGAAAACTTCTTTTAACACTCCGGTAGGTCATTTTGAGAATCTGGTGATGCCCTTCAGTCTTACCAAAGCACCTGCATTTTTTTCAGAACCTTATTAATGACATCCTGAGACCTTTGATTGGTAAGAATGTAGTTGTGTATTTGGATGACATTTTGATTTATTCACCAGATTTAAAGTCCCATTGGCAGAGTGTACGTGAAGTTTTGCAGTTATTGAGTGATAATTCACTCTTTGCTAAGCTGGAGAAATGTGAGTTTGCTGTGCAGAAAATTAGCTTTTTGGGCTACATTGTCTCCAGCGAGGGCTTTGAGATGGACCCTGTGAAGGTTCAGGCTGTGCAGGAATGGCCTAGGCCTATTGGTTTGAAATCTATACAGAGGTTTTTGGGTTTTGCCAATTATTACAGGAAAATCATTAAGAATTTTTCTGTAATTGTTAAACCTCTAACCGATCTCACCAGGAAAGGTGCGAATACGACCCAGTGGACAACTGAAGCCATTGAAGCGTTTGAGTATCTCAAAGAGAGGTTCAGTTCTGCCCCTATCCTTATACAGCCTGATAAGACCAAACCTTTTTTGGTTGAGGTCGATGCTTCATCGGTGGGAGTCGGAGCAGTTTTGTCTCAGGAGAACAAGGGGGGAGTACATCCTTGTGCCTTCTTTTCGAAAAAAAATTCGGAAACCGAACTGAATTATGATGTTGGAAATCGGGAGATGCTGGCTATTAAACTTGAGTTTGAACACTGGCGTCATTTTTTGGAAGGCGCTAGTTTTCCTATTCAAGTTTTCACAGATCATAACAATTTGATCTATCTGGATGCTGCCAAGCGCTTGAATGCCCGTCAAGCTAGGTGGGCACTTTTTTTTACTCGGTTTCATTTTTCTGTTACCTATATCCCTGGTACTAAGAATGTTAAAGCCGATGCTTTATCTCGCAGCTTCTCTCCTACGGTCGGTACCGAGGAGGAGGAGAGCATTTTGCAGAAAGGAGTTGTGGTGGCGGCTTTGGACTCCGATTTGGAGAATGGGATTCTGAATGCTCAAGATGATGCTCCATCTAACGCTCCCCATGGGAGGTTGTTCGTGCCTAGAGCCTTTAGGAGAGATTTGTTTGTGGAGTGTCATGAGTCTCGGTTGGCAGGTCATCCAGGAGTTTCGGAGACTAAGAGACTTATCAGTCGCAGTTTTTGGTGGCCTGGATGGCAGAAGTCATCAAGTGGGTGCGTCAGTGTACTGTGTGTGCTAGGTCAAAGGCTTCACATACTCCTGCTGCGGGGTTGCTTTGCCCTCTGGAGGTTTCTAGTGCGCCTTGGACGCATCTCTCTATGGATATTATTACTGATCTTCCTGTGTCTGAGGGTTTTACTGTCATCTGGGTGGTCGTAGACCGTTTTAGTATGATGTGTCATTTGGTTCCATTCATTAAGTTGCCCTGCGCCAAGACTCTCGCTAAGGCGTTTGTTAAGGAGATTGTCAAGCTCCATGGCATTCCCACGGATATTGTTTCTGATAGAGGACCTCAGTTTGTGGCTCGCTTTTGGCGTGCTTTTTGTGACAGGTTGGGAGTTCATTTATCATTTTCGTCTGGGTATCATTCTGAGTCTAATGGACAGACTGAAAGAAAGAACCAGGATGTTGAACAGTTTTTGCGTTGTTTTGTGGCGGACAATCAAGAGGTGTGGTCTGAGTTTCTGCCTCTCGCAGAATTTGCTCTTAACAATCATACATCCTCCTCTGCTGGGTGTTCTCCTTTTTTTTTGTTGCACTTGGAGATATCCGTCTTTTGGTTCATTCTCCAAACTGGTGTCGCGGTGCCGGAGGAGGAGAATTTTTCCGGTGATTTGGAGAGAGTTTGGACTAATGTACGTTGTAACCTGCAAGGGGCTAACAAGAAGTCCAAGAGGTATTTTGACAGGAAACGTAAAGAGGTGGGTGACATGGTTTGGTTGTCCTCAAAGAACCTGCAGTTGAGGATTCCCTCTAAAAAACTGGGTCCTAAGTTTGTGGGTCCATTTAAAGTGCTTCAGGTTGTTAACCCATCTGCTGTCAGGTTGGATGTCCCTACTTCCTAGAAGATTAATTCTGTGTTTCATGTTTCCTTGTTGAAAAAGGCTGACGTTTCTAATAGGGACGCCACTGTCACAGTTCCTCCTGTGGTGGAAGACGGTGAATATGAAATTTCTCGTATTTTGAATTCAAGATGGCATAGAGGGATATTACAGTATCTTGTCTCCTGGAAGGGTTTTGGTCCCGAAGATAATTCCTGGGTAAGGACGGATGATGTCTCTGCTCCTAGGCTTGTTAAAGCTTCCCACAGGAGTTTTCCTGATAGGCCTGGGCCTGGAGGATCCGGAGGATCCTCATAGAAGAGGGGGTACTGTTAGAACCCTCCTGTTAGTTTTTGCTATCTTGTGTTTTGCGGTCACGTGACCAGCTGCCTATATATTCCAGCTCCGCCCTTCTGGCTTTGCTGGACTTCAGTGTTTTTTGCCTGTTTCTCTAGCCAGGTGCTTCGGTACCTATCTCTGTCTAGTTTGCTTGGTCCTCTGGGACCTCTAGTACTTTTTGTCAGTTTGTCTTTTTGCTCTGCAACAACTTCTGTTAGGAGGTGTCCCATTTTTGTCCCAGTCCTTAGTTCTTTTAGGGACCCCTCCCTTGATTCTATAGGTCTCCGTTCAGACTAGCCGAGGACGAAGGCGGGTCTGTTCACAAGGAACAGGCTGCCCTCTACATCGTAGGGATTTAGCTTAGTCTTACTGTAGGGACAGCTTTTCTCATTCTTTCCTTAGTTTATGTTGCAGATCATAACAGTGCATCAGCAAACAATGTGAGAACAGACCTGTAGGTGAGGAAGTCAGGGAGTATAGGGTGAGCCGATAGCAGGAACATGGAGGTCGAATATCTAGCTCTATATCCTTTGCTCCTGACAATACATAGAGTATATGTGACTGTATATACAATATATGTGTATGTGCTTGTGTATGCGGTGTGTGAATGTACCTGTATATATTTAACACGAGAGAACGCTGTGAAATAAAGAACAAGAGGATCTGATATGTAAGGGACGGTGCTGTACATAGCAAGAGAGGTCACTAAGTAATAAGGGATGGTAATATTATATATGCAATATACATAATAAGAGAAAGAGAGGAGACTGAGATATATATATATATATACATATACACACACACACACAGTATATATTGTCTGTACCTTTGTCGCCATAAAAAAAGGAGGCCCAGAGACATTTTTTGCACAGTGGCCCCGAGCTATCAGTGTCCAGTCCTGCTTCATCAATCCCAGACAGACTCAATGATGTTGAGATAAGGACATTGTGGGGGCCGTATTGTTGGAATATGCAACAGTTTTGGACTTCTTTGTTTGTGTGAAGGAGGACTTTATGCTAATCTGACAGTAGATGGCGATGTTGTGTAAAATTTCCTTGTTTACTGTATTGTAAAAAGAAAAAAAAGTCTCTCTTGTACTTTGTTTTGTTCTTACTTCCTGGTGCAGTACTGTGTGACTGCGTTTTTTCCTTTACCTCATGTTCTGAGAAGTAAAAGCATGTAATCTGCTCTGTGAAGTTTTCTACTGCAACTTTGGGTATCCAGAAGCTGTGCAACACATATCATCACTTCCAAGACTTCTTGTTCTTCTCTAAGTTGAAGAAGACTTCTTAAAAATACTGGCTGTATATTTGGGGTCATCGGGTAAGAGTTGAAAAAAAATATTTTCTCCACAATTTTTAAGTTGATGGAAAAAAATGAAAAGAATACCTATAATATACAGTATATAACCAAAATAAATCTCTGTTTCTCCTGATAAAACAATATCTAATTCATGAGGATACATGACATTTCCTAAAAGTTATATCCAGATCTGTTAATTAAAGACATAGCAGAATTGATAGATTTGCTTTGGTTATTAAGGACAAGAATGATAGAGCAAGTTGAAATATAGAACCTGAACCTAATTCACCGTACATGATGTGCTTCTTCTGTGTGATAAAGTGATAAGAAGTGATAATATCACATATGGTATGTGTTAATTAAGTCTAAACACCATTGAATAATTTATTCTCTTTTTCTAATACAGAGTATTATTGGTTTCATATAGTTTGAATAAAATACTCCATGGGTAGCATAGTTATATGAATAAATATAAAATAGCTTCAATTCGTATAATGATTTTTTGCACCCTGGTCTGTAAAGATAACAACGAGAAATTCTATACCTTCAAAGGAATCAGTAAAGAGGCAAATATAAAATTAGTAGGACATTGGAACAGTCTGCCATTTGCTAATCCTTTAAACTCTTCACGCATAATCACATACAGTGCCTTGAAAAAGTATTCATACCCTGTGACCTTTTCCACATTTTTTCACATTACACCCACAAACTTAAATGCATTTTATTGGGATTTTATGTGATATACCAACCCTAAGTAGTAAGTATTTGTGAAGTGTAAAGAAAATGATACATGGTTTTCTAATTATTTTAAAAATATAAATCTGAAAATTGTGAAGTGCATTTGTATTCAGCCCCATGTATATGAATACTTTTTCAAGGTATTGTATATGTGCATTGTAGAGAGGGTCCCTTTCCTAAATCCCAAAGTACATGTGTAGCACCCTGAGGACTCGGCTGCTACAGGGGTATTACACCTCAAGCCAGAGGTGTGGTATTCCACTCCCGGGTAAGGATGGAGTGTGGGACTGAGCTCAGAAAGCTGCATACACTACATACATCCCATTTCCGGGGGACAGACCGACGGTACTCCCACCAGTATATGTGCAGGTACGACAGTGTCTGTCCCTGGCTGGAGTGGGAGGGGGGTGGAACATCCCAGTAGCGTAGGGGCAGATAGGGGGAGCAGTCTGGGTAAGGCTAGGAGCTCATTGGGTGCTGGTCACCTGAGCTCACACATAGAGGGAGTATATAAGGTGGGCACCATCTTAGATCAGGGTCAGTCTTCTGTAGAGGGTCAGTCAGTCCTGAGAGAGGTCCAGGAGCGCCTGCAGAGAGAAGAGAGAGAGGAGAAGAGAAGGACCCAGAGGGGAAGAAGAAGGAACCCCAAGAACCCAGTATACAACCAGAAGGGTGAAGGGTTGGCACGCAAGGGAACCGGATCCCAAATTAGTGGAGGAGAGAAACTACCCTCAACTAAGAACCGGAGGCTGCGACATTACATGTGGAGCAGCCCCTCACCAAGTCCACTAAGAAGGCACACCGAGCATAGGGTCAGGGAAGCCAAAGAAGGTTCACCCAACAGGAGACCCGAGGGAGCCGGACATAAGTGGACCCCTGGTGGGAACGGCCAGTAGAGAGGACAGTCAGAAAGGGAGCTTAGGACCACGCTCCAGAATTGCTTGGGGGTTGGCCGAGTCCAGGACCTGGTGGACGCAGCACGGCTCGGGCGGTCACTCAAGGCCAGAGTGACCAACAGAACAGCAGTAAGTAAAAACCCTGAACTGCACAGCCCGACTCTGAGTCTTCTTACCATCCACACTGCACCACCACTACCACCATCCTCTACACCTGACCCCCTGAGGCTATACCCCTCCCGTTGGGGGTTATACTACCACAGCTGCACATATACCACCAGCCTCAGCGGACCCTGCTGCAGCGGCGGCCTTTTGACCGCAAATCAACGGGTGGCGTAGTCGACACTAAGAACAACTAATAACATCTGTAAAGACTGCCACACACTGAGTTTGACACCCTGGGCACGGACCGGGTCGCCGCCACTCGGAGACTACAACCCCCATCAGATCCGGCTCCGGGTAATCCCCAAACAGCACTGGCCCAGGGGGCGCGTCAACTTTGGCGTAGTCGGCAGGATTTCGTGCCCGCAACCACCGGGTACTGCGTGCCTGAAGAAAAGTTCAAATTTACCTCAAGAAGAAGTCTCTCGCCGGTTCCAGAGGGTCCCCGCCATGGGACGCCATCACGGATCGTTTCCCGCCGGTTGCCCGCCATCTGCAGCTTTTTCCCGCCATCCACGGAGTTTCCCGCCACTGGGAGACGATTCCTGCCATTTCCAGAAGATTTCCCGCCTTGGAAGAGCGGACGCCATTATGGGCGTGCCAGAGGGTGGCAAGAGGTCACCTCCCATCGTGGGCCAGGTAAAGGAATGGCGCCAAAAGCGGAAACCGCCCCCACCAACGGAGACTGTGATGCTAGAGATGTCCATCAGCGTGAGAGAACTGCCCCTGGAACTGACAATCACAAAGTTGCCCCGGGACCACCTTCAATGTGGGCGGAGACAGAACAAGAGAGCGAAGATGGGTGCAGCCTGGAGGAGTCTGGAGAGAGCGCACCCGGAGACAAGAAGTCTGGAGAGGACTCCGGAGAAGTCGTACCCGGAGATGGAAGGAGAGTCAGGCAGCACCGACCCTGTGGTCAGGAGCCTGCTGCAAGCAACAACCCCACTAGGCTTAGTGGAGATCCTGGCACAGCTCCCCCGAGACCGGGAGTGTGCGCAGACCGCGCTGGAGCGCCTCGCATGGAGGATGGCCCAGGTGCAGCGAGAGACGCTGACGGAGTGGAGCCGAGAGATGGCCCTGCAGGCAAGAACCCGCCAGCGAAGCACGTCACCCGAGACGAGGAGACAGACCGCCTCTGAGGATGGTGCAGGAGGAGTGAAGGCCGGAGACGGCGCCGAAGAGGGAGCTGAACAGATGGAGGCAGGTAAAGGGGACGTCACTACCCCGAGCCGAGAAACCGCGTGCCTGCCCCAGCTCCCCGTCGCAGAGCCCGAAATTCCCCCTGCCGTGCCCGTCGCTGCATCGTCACCGCTCCAGACAAGGCCTCAAGCAGAAGCCGCGGCCGCGACCCCTGTGACGTCACGCGCCTTAACCCTGAGCGCGGCAAAGCAGGAAACACCACCGGCCTGGTCGCAAGGTCTAGTACCCCCGGGCGCCGCAGTATCAACAGCGCCCTCTACCTACTGCTGCTAGTTAAAATATAGTCCCCGTTGGGACCAGCAAATTGAACTGAAACCAGTGTGTCCCTATTCCCACTGACCAAGGACTGAGAGCGGCCATATTTCCCCTTGTATATAGTTGCGCTTTTTAAGGCGCCCCCTACTGGTTTTATAGGAAAGCTGTGTTATTCTACAAGAGACTGTCGCACTTTACCCGGTCACAAGTTGCACCGTGGCCGGAGGAACAAGAAAGTTTACAAGAATGTTTATTATGAAAAAGTTTTATGCTGCAGAAATATATATATATAATGTTTTATATGTTTATGTTGTTATGAAAAAAATTGTATGTTTATGGATGTTTTATTCTCTTACAGCCCGAGGACGTGCTGTGATTTACCAGGGGGGAATGTAGCACCCTGAGGACTCGGCTGCTACAGGGGTATTACACCTCAAGCCAGAGGTGTGGTATTCCACTCCCGGGTAAGGATGGAGTGTGGGACTGAGCTCAGAAAGCTGCATACACTACATACATCCCATTTCCGGGGGACAGACCGACGGTACTCCCACCAGTATATGTGCAGGTACGACAGTGTCTGTCCCTGGCTGGAGTGGGAGGGGGGTGGAACATCCCAGTAGTGTAGGGGCAGATAGGGGGAGCAGTCTGGGTAAGGCTAGGAGCTCATTGGGTGCTGGTCACCTGAGCTCACACATAGAGGGAGTATATAAGGTGGGCACCATCTTAGATCAGGGTCAGTCTTCTGTAGAGGGTCAGTCAGTCCTGAGAGAGGTCCAGGAGCGCCTGCAGAGAGAAGAGAGAGAGGAGAAGAGAAGGACCCAGAGGGGAAGAAGAAGGAACCCCAAGAACCCAGTATACAACCAGAAGGGTGAAGGGTTGGCACGCAAGGGAACCGGATCCCAAATTAGTGGAGGAGAGAAACTACCCTCAACTAAGAACCGGAGGCTGCGACATTACATGTGGAGCAGCCCCTCACCAAGTCCACTAAGAAGGCACACCGAGCATAGGGTCAGGGAAGCCAAAGAAGGTTCACCCAACAGGAGACCTGAGGGAGCCGGACATAAGTGGACCCCTGGTGGGAACGGCCAGTAGAGAGGACAGTCAGAAAGGGAGCTCAGGACCACGCTCCAGAATTGCTTGGGGGTTGGCCGAGTCCAGGACCTGGTGGACGCAGCACGGCTCGGGCGGTCACTCAAGGCCAGAGTGACCAACAGAACAGCAGTAAGTAAAAACCCTGAACTGCACAGCCCGACTCTGAGTCTTCTTACCATCCACACTGCACCACCACTACCACCATCCTCTACACCTGACCCCCTGAGGCTATACCCCTCCCGTTGGGGGTTATACTACCACAGCTGCACATATACCACCAGCCTCAGCGGACCCTGCTGCAGCGGCGGCCTTTTGACCGCAAATCAACGGGTGGCGTAGTCGACACTAAGAACAACTAATAACATCTGTAAAGACTGCCACACACTGAGTTTGACACCCTGGGCACGGACCGGGTCGCCGCCACTCGGAGACTACAACCCCCATCAGATCCGGCTCCGGGTAATCCCCAAACAGCACTGGCCCAGGGGGCGCGTCACATGCATGTGATGTAACTTGCATGGGGCACAGAACCTGTTGGCTACTGGAATATGATGGCATTTCGCTTTCATTTTGGATTATTCCCTGAAGAATTAGGCTGTGTGCCCACGATGCGTTTTTAATGCGTTTCCGCAGCGTTTTTTGCAGCTGCGGAAACGCATTAAAAACGCATGGTAGAAGGGCAGCAATGTTCCCCAATGATAATCCGCATGTGCTGTGCACATGCTGCGGAAATTTCCGCTGCGGATTATCATTGCGGAAAAAAACGCAGCACTACCAATTATTTTGCGGAAGTGCTGCGTCTTCGCCACCATTGACTTGCATTAGAACACATGGAATCCGCATCACTGTATATGTAGATGCATAATCCAAGCGTTCTAATGTGTGGATGGTACCCGGGTGTAGATGAGAGGAGAGTCTCCTCCACACCCAGGTACCATTAAAAAATCTGTAAAAAAAAGAATAAAATAAAAAATAAATGTGTACTTACCTTCTGTCGGCCCACGCATCGCTCCTACTTGCTTCCCGGGACTTTGCAGTGAATTGAAGGACCTGCGCTGACGTCAGAGTCATGTGACGGGTCACGCGACGCTGGCGTCGGCAGGTCTTTCAATTCACTGTTGCCAGCAAGGGAGAACGGAGTGAGCGGGACACCGGGGGCCATCGGAGGGTAAGTATATATTTATTTTTTTATTTTTACCACTCTCTCGGGTCACACTATATAAATCCATGCTGTTTGCATGGATTTATATAGTGTGACCTAGTTGTCACAAGCACTTTCCAAGTGATGCTAATCGCTTGTAAAGCGCTTGTCAATCCGCATGCGGAAATGTCAGTGAATAACGCTCCATGTCCGCATGTCCCTGGCAGGACAACGCATGTTCAATCCGCATGCGTTTTTTTCTGCCAGGGAGATGCAGAAACGCTCAGGAAAAAAACCTGAGCATTTCTGCATCGTGGGCACATAGACTTACACAGTAAAACACGCATTTAAGTGTGACGGGTAGTGATGAGCGAGCATGCTCGCTACTGCTCGGGGCTTGCCCGAGCATCTCACTGCTCGAGATGCTCGGTGCTCGCCGAGTATTTCCGGGTTGCTCGGGCGGGAACTTGGGTCCCCTCCCTGCATGTTTGGCACTCTTTAGAGAGCCAATGAACATGCAGGGATTGCCTGCCATGCACTGTAATGCCGTAGTCATGTTGCTTGTGGGAATTATAGTGATTGGCTGGCCGCACAGCATCATCAGGTCTATATCAGACCTGGCGCCGCCATGCTCGTCACAGTCACTCTGGATCAGACAGTGTAGGGAGAGCTGCTGCTGTGTCAGGGAGAGATTTGATCATGTATTAGGTAGTGTAGGGAGTAAAAACCGTACATTACACATATCCATCTTAACAAACAGTCCTTCTGAGGACTAATCCATCTGCAGAGATATCAGGCAGGGTGTATAGGCAGGCAGGCACTGTATATAGCAGACTGCAGTGCATATAGCACAAGAGGCTCCATTCCAATTCTGCCTTCTGCTGCTGTTAGATATTTCTATACAAAGGCCCAGGTCTCAGGGGCCAGGAATACTTTTCTTTGGATCTTAATCCTCATTATTTGCTTAAAAAGCAATCCAGAGAACACCATTTTTTCTGCGCCATTTGCTTGTTGGCACTGCAGAATACAGCCATGTCCTTTCCATATTAGAGCGCTAGAAATCCAGCTATTTAAAACTGTGTTTTCTCCGTCAAACGGATCACATATATGTGACACCCCAGGGGTCTGGTTGCCACAGTAATAGAGATATTATGTCTGAGAGCAATTGGGAGGTTTCTCTAGTCAGGAGCCCTAAGCATGCAACACTTCCCACCCAGACCTGGGAGGGGAGGAATCTGCCCTTATAAACTGGGTCTGGGGCGGGATTAGGTGAGACAGAGCCTGCAGAACAAGCAGAGCAGTCAGAGCCTGGAGAGGGAAAGTGAGAACAGGAGCTCTGTAGGAGCAGCAGCTGAAGGCCAGGGGCTGTGAGCAGAGATATAGCTCGCCCTGGCTGAAGTTACTAAAACCGGACACAGGAGTCCGAGGCTGTGGGGACTGATATATACCCAGCAGGAGAAACCAACCGGCAGGGGATTCCAGGTCCTCTGGCCATAGAAGCCCGGAGGCTCAGTCACAAAGAAGGGACCAGCGCTGCCATCCAGGAGCGGAGGCTAACAGAAGGCCCCAAGTCACCAGCCATACGGGTGAGCACCACACGGTATACTCAGGGACGTGGGCTACTTGTAACCGCTGACAGCAAGGTAACCAGGAAGAGTGCAGATAAACGGGGAGGCCTACAACTCCACCTGGCCAGGGGAACTCCTGCTTGCTCGCAGACTGACCAGGCCCCTTACACTAGCCAGTACTCCCGGGAGGGTCTGCCTTGTACCATCAGTAAAGACCCTGAACTGCACCTCACGTCTCTGTGATTCCTTGCCGCACCAGCACCATTAGCACTGGGACCCTCACACCATCACTCCCATCATCTCTCACATTAGCTGCCCTGAGGCAATACTTCTCCCGTGGGGAGTTATCCCATACTCGGCTGCGCAAACAACATCAGCCTCAGTGGTCGGCAGCGCAGCGGCGGTCCACACTGACCGCAATCCATGGGTGGCGTAGTCGGACATTTGCTATACATTAAGACTGCCACTGGTTTGACCACCCTGGGCACGGACCGGGTCACCGCCACACGGAGACTACAACCCCCAGCATTCTACAACAGGCCCGGTTCCGGGTTCCCCTGCACAACATAGGCCCAGGGGGCGCGTCAACTTTGGCGTAGTCGGCAGGATTTCGTGCCCGCAACCACCGGGTACTGCGTGCCTGAAAAAGAGACTTTTATACTTACCTGTGGTGAAGTTTCCCGCCATCCGGAGCCGATTCCCGCCATCAGCTGCTTCCCGCCTTCGGATGCCATCTTCGGGACGCCGCACGGGAAGAAGAGGGGCGTGGACGCCGAAAGCGCGCGAGATCCGAAGCTCCGCCCCACGCTCCGCCCCACGCTCTGACGCTGCGCAAGGTCCTGGAAGGGAGGAAGAGCGACGCTGACGTCATCGGAGCGCGACTCCAGGTCCTCAACCCCGACGATCGACTGCGGAGCCGCGGCCTACGGAAGAAGAGCATCGCAAGGTAGGCCACGGTCCACTAGGGGGGAGGAGGATGCCGGATACCGAGGGGAGCTCCACTGCCACAGCCACCGCCAGCGCAACCGCTGCAGCAGTCATGCCATTCACCATGCCCTATATCCCGGGGGCAACCTGGCTACCCCAGTACTCAGGGGAGTCACATACTCTAAATGACTTTAGAGAAAGACTGGATAGCCTCTTCCAGGTGTACCCCCTCACAGAAGAGCAAAAAGTGAGCATCCTGGTGGCCCAATTAATCGGGGCAGCCCAAAGGGAGGTAAAGTCCTGGCCACCTGGGAGGAAGAGGACTGTCAGAGAAATACTAGCCCGGCTGAAAGACACATTTGATACCCGCACCTCAGCCGAAATAAAGCTCAGATTTTACGGGTGTAAACAGCGGGCACATGAGAGTATAAGAGACTATGCTCTAAACCTACAAGAGGCCCTAAGCAGGCAGACCCTGACAGCGTGGGAAATGAAGATAAGCTGTTGACTGAACAATTTATTGAGGGTCTACTGTGCAATGCCCACCGAACCCAGTTGCAGGCAATGGCCTTACAGGACCCTGACCTGGACTTTGCACAGTTCAAGGACAGAGCCATCTGGGTGCTCCAAGAACCGGCACCAGGTGGCGCTGTGACCCACAGGCCCCCTGCTATCACTTACCACCAGGAGACGGCGCCCTTGTCTGCAGGGCCTGTGGGAGCTGATGCGCAGGCTTTAAACAGTGACCCAGCTACAGACCTGCACCATCAGGTCCAAGAGCTGACTAAGAGCGTTGCCGCGCTAACCAGAACTGTGCAGTCTTTACAGGTCTCTTCTCCAGGAAAGATCCAGCTGGCAATGGTCAGCCCGTGCCGCAGGTGGTATTCAAAGAGGTGACCATTAAGATCGGTAAAGTTGAAGTGGCGGCACAAGGACTGATTATAGTGGACATAGACCGTCATGAGAGTCACCCTAGAATAACCTTGGGAACTAATGTGATTGAAAATTGTCTTGCAGAGGTGATTTTCATTTTACAGCAGGTTGTCAAGAACGCCAGTTCCGGCCAGCAGCGTGTGCTCCAAAAAGAGATCCGGGCACTGATGAAGCAGCAACAAGTGGAACTATCTGGTGGTGAGATAGGTAGCGTGAGAATGTGTGACCCGTTCCCTATTGCCATGCCCCCAAAAAGTGAGATGATGATTTGGTGCCGGGCAGCTGTTGGTCTAAGAGGTAGAGACTACCAAGCAATGGTAGAACCCGTCTACTCAGACAGTAGGCCCACCAATTTGACAGCACGGGGGGTGGTCAATGTACGCCATGGGAGGGTGCCCGTTCGCATCATAAATATCAGGGAGAGAGAAGTACACCTGCCCCGGTATGCCACGCTAGCCAAATTGTTCACCATCAACCAGAACTCTGTACAGGCCGTGGAACCCTTGCCTCCATCTCAACCAGAGGAAGGTAACGGCTCTAAGAAACCAATGGAGGACTGGTGTCAGCAACTGCATTTGGGTACTGACTCCACTCCCTCACACCAGAAACAGGGAGTCTATCGGGTGGTCCGAGAGTATGAGAGAGTGTTTAGTAAACACTCGCTAGACTTCAGGCGAGTAAAGGGGGTAGAACACCACATCCCCACGGGAGACCATCCTCCCATAAAGGAGAGATACCGACCCGTACCCCCGACACACTACCAACACGCCAAGGGGATGCTTAGAGACATGAAGGAGGCTGGGGTAATCAGGGACAGCTGTAGCCCCTGGGCAGCTCCACTAGTCTTAGTGAAAAAGAAAGACAACACCATGAGAATGTGTGTAGACTACAGGAAGGTCAACCGTATCACACACAAAGATGCGTACCCGTTACCAAGGATAGAAGAGTCCTTAGCTGCATTAAAATCTGCTAACTTCTTCTCTACTTTGGATCTCACTAGCGGGTACTGGCAGGTTCCTGTAGCAGAGGCGGACCGGGAGAAGACCACATTCACCACCCCGATGGGTCTCAGCGAATTTAACTGTATGCCGTTCGGGCTCTGCAACGCACAAGGAACCTTCCAACGGTTGATGGAATGCTGTCTGGGACACCGGAACTTCGAGACGGTCCTGTTATACCTGGACGATGTCATCGTCTATTCCAAGACCTACGAGGACCACCTGAAACACCTGGCAGAAGTGTTTGAAGCTCTGGCAAACTACGGCCTAAAGGTGAAACCCTCCAAGTGTCACCTCCTGAAGCCAAAGGTGCAGTACTTGGGACACGTGGTGAGTGCTGACGGAGTGGCTCCCGACCCTGATAAGATCACCGTGATTAAGGACTGGCCAAGACCCTCCAGCATAAAGGAAGTGCGGCAGTTCCTCGGGTTGGTAGGCTACTACCGAAGATTCATTCCCGGTTTCACCAAAATGGCAGCCCCTATGCAGGACCTCCTGATAGGTCAATCTCGGAAAGCCAAAAACCAGAAGCCGCCCTTTAGGTGGGAAAAGCTGGAAGAGGAGTCCTTCTGCCAGCTGAAGATGGCCCTCACGGGGAATGAAATCCTGGCATATCCAAACTACAGCCAGCCCTTTATCCTCCACACGGACGCAAGCAACATCGGGCTAGGAGCCGTACTGTCCCAGATCCAGCAAGGGAAAGAACGGGTAATTGCTTACGCCAGCCGAAAGCTACGGCCCACGGAGAGGAACCCTGAGAATTATAGCTCATTCAAGCTGGAGTTCCTGGCAGTAGTGTGGGCAGTGACCGAACGTTTCAAGCATTACCTTGCCTCCTCCAAATTCACTGTGTACGCGGATAACAACCCGTTGACACACCTGGACACTGCAAGGCTCGGTGCCCTGGAACAGAGATGGATGGCCCGCCTTTCCAACTTTGAATTCACCATCAAATACCGGGCAGGACGCTCAAATGCCAACGCGGATGCCCTGTCTAGAATGCCGAACTTACCGGACGTAGGGGAAGATCCAGAAGATCTGGAAGAAGTTGAGCTCCCTGCGTTCCACCGTCATGGGATTACCCTGTATTCCCACCGTGTGAAGGACAGGCGCTCCATGACGTTCAATCCCTTGCCCCACTACAACTGGGTGGAGACGCAAGACAGTGATCCCGCAGTCCATTTGGTGAAGGAAATGCTGACCCAGGCCGATGCCCGTCTTGACCCAGATGCTCCGGAGGAGACCAAGCAACTGTGGAAGGAGAAAAGTAAGCTGTTCCTCTACAGGGGGAAGCTGTGCCGGAGAATGGTTAACTCTCGAACACATGAGTTGACCTGGCAGGTAGTGGTCCCAAGACGAGACGCGGCTATGGTTCTGGAGGCATACCACAACGGAGCAGGGCATTTCGGATGGAAGAAGCTGGAGTTCTTGTTGCGTGAACGGTTCTACTGGGTAGGCATGAGAGGAGCCATCGAGAGGTGGTGCAGAGACTGTGGCCCGTGCCACCTGAGAAGAAAAGACCGAGCCAGCCAGAAGACTCCCCTGCAGCCCATCATCACCAGACAGCCACTGGAACTGGTAGCCCTGGACCATGTGAAACTGGCTCCAAGCAGATCTGGGTATGTCTACGCCCTCACAATCGTAGATCATTACTCCCGGTTCCTGGTGGTGGTCCCGGTCAAGGACTTAACGGCTCAAACAGCAGCTAGAGCCTTCCAGCAGCACTTCTGCCGTCCACACGGGTACCCGGACCAAGTGTTGACAGACCAAGGACCAGCCTTCGAAGCGGAGGTCTTCCAGGAGTTCTGCAACCTGTATGGCTGCAAGAAGATAAGAACAACGCCCTATCACCCTCAAACCAATGGACTCTGCGAGAAGATGAACCAGGTGGTGATAGATCTGCTAAAAACATTGCCCCTGGAAGAACGCAGTCTGTGGCCTGAGAAACTGCCCGATCTGGTGGACCTGTATAACCACATCCCTGTAGGTTCCACCAACTGTACCCCGGCTTACCTAATGAGAGCAAGACCTGGTAAGCTGCCTATTGACCTGGATATGGGAGTCCAGACGCCTGAGGACACCTCGCCAGAGGCAGACTGGGATACAGAACGGCAGCAGCAATATCGGAAAGTACAGGAGAGCGTCGAGCGAAGTCTGTCTCAAGCTAGAGAAAGGCAAGAGAAGGCTTATAACCAGTATGCTCCCGCTGTTCCCCTGGTACCTGGAGAGCAGGTCTTGAAGAGGAAGAGGCGGCTCCACAAGTTGGACGACCAGTGGGAGAAGGACCCGTACACCGTACTGCCATCAAGCCATGAGAACCCAAAAATCTGCGTAATCAGTAAGGATGGAGGAGAAACCACAGCCATTGTCTCCAGAGACCACCTGAAGAAGTGTCCCGAGCAGCTGCAAAGCCCTGAAGAAGATCAAGAAAACCCTCAACCCGCAGAGGAAAGGGAAGAAATGATCAGTACCGTACTCGGAGACTTCCCCCGGTCTTGGACACAAGTAAACGGCGCTGTCGTGGTACCCGTCCTCACCTTTCTCCAGCCAGCCCCGCAAGTGCCTACAGAGGAACCGGTAGAGCTGGAAGAGAAGCCGGCCCAAGAGGCAGAAGAGTCCACACCAGCAGCACAGGAGAATCAACCCTCTGCTAGTAGTGAGCCTGCCGTGCCCCTAGTGAGCCAAAGAGTGCGCAGACAGTTGCCAGCTTACCCATAAAACCTCCTACACCCTGTAGTGCAGGACCAGTTAGTGAGCTCCGTAGGTCCACTAGAGTCACTAGAGGTCAGATGCCCGCTCACTGGAGAATCTAAACTAATGCACTGTGAATTTATCTGTTAACTGTTTATGGTTTATGTTTGTTGCCTGTTATTAATTATGTTTCTCAGTTACCCTGCAGATTTTTATGGACTAACAGGTTATGGACGCTGGATAACCGGAACAGTTTTGTAGATAGTTGCACCTTGGTGCCTCTTGCGAAGACGGCCGCGGAAGAGAAAACCTGTCTGGCGTGGCCTCCTTGCGGCCCAAAGTAGTTAGTCTACCCTTGCAGCCACGCCCAAGGCCAACGCAAGGGGTTTGCTTTGGACAGGTCCCCTACTTCGCTTAAAGCTTCACCTTGGGTGATATGGACACCCAGTTGCGGACACGCCGTGACCTTTAAAGAACTAAAGCTTCTTGTAAATATGTTATCGTATTATTGTTTATACCCTGTTATTATGTTTTAAAAATGTGTTTAGTCCCGGAGTACTAAAATTTACTAGGGGGGAATGTGACACCCCAGGGGTCTGGTTGCCACAGTAATAGAGATATTATGTCTGAGAGCAAGTGGGAGGTTTCTCTGGTCAGGAGCCCTAAGCATGCAACACTTCCCACCCAGACCTGGGAGGGGAGGAATCTGCCCTTATAAACTGGGTCTGGGGCGGGATTAGGTGAGACAGAGCCTGCAGAACAAGCAGAGCAGTCAGAGCCTAGAGAGGGAAAGTGAGAACAGGAGCTCTGTAGGAGCAGCAGCTGAAGGCCAGGGGCTGTGAGAAGAGATATAGCTCGCCCTGGCTGAAGTTACTAAAACCGGACACAGGAGTCCGAGGCTGTGGGGACTGATATATACCCAGCAGCAGAAACCAACCGGCAGGGGATTCCAGGTCCTCTGGCCATAGAAGCCCGGAGGCTCAGTCACAAAGAAGGGACCAGCGCCGCCATCCAGGAGCGGAGGCTAACAGAAGGCCCCAAGTCACCAGCCATACGGGTGAGCACCACACGGTATACTCAGGGACGTGGGCTACTTGTAACCGCTGACAGCAAGGTAACCAGGAAGAGTGCAGATAAACGGGGAGGCCTACAACTCCACCTGGCCAGGGGAACTCCTGCTTGCTCGCAGACTGACCAGGCCCCTTATACTAGCCAGTACTCCCGGGAGGGTCTGCCTTGTACCATCAGTAAAGACCCTGAACTGCACCTCACGTCTCTGTGATTCCTTGCCGCACCAGCACCATTAGCACTGGGACCCTCACACCATCACTCCCATCATCTCTCACATTAGCTGCCCTGAGGCAATACTTCTCCCGTGGGGAGTTATCCCATACTCGGCTGCGCAAACAACATCAGCCTCAGTGGTCGGCAGCGCGGCGGCGGTCCCCACTGACCGCAATCCACGGGTGGCGTAGTCGGACATTTGCTATACATTAAGACTGCCACTGGTTTGACCACCCTGGGCACGGACCGGGTCACCGCCACACGGAGACTACAACCCCCAGCATTCTACAACAGGCCCGGTTCCGGGTTCCCCTGCACAACACAGGCCCAGGGGGCGCGTCATATACGTTGTCAGAAAATACTGCCATTTCTGGCCTCCATTAAAAATTTCCTTTAGTGTGTCAGTGAAGCAATTCACAGCAGTTTGTTGTTCAAACTACTTACCTACAGGCCAGATATTAAAAACTCTGTTTTCTCCGTCACACGGATCACATATACGTTGTCAGAAAATACTGCCATTTCTGGCCTCCATTAAAAATCTCCTTTAGTGTGTCATTGAAACAATTCACTGCAGTTTGCAGTTCAAACTACTTACCTACAGGCCAGGTGTTTAAAACTGTTTTCTCTATCACGCGGATCACATATAAGTTCGCTCCAAACTCAGTCATTTGTAGTGAGCATGGAAGAAACTGTCCTCTATTTAAAATGGGCAAGGGTCGTGGAACTGGACGTGATGGTGATGGTGCATGCAGAGGCCGAGGACAAGGCCGTGGGCAAGCTAAAATTGTGACACAACAAACACCCACATCTTCTCGCTTGACCTTCCTGTCCCAATTTCTAGGGGACCGCAGCACACCACTATTAAACCCAGAGCAGTGTCAAAAAGTTGTTGGTTGGACAGCGGATAATGCTTCCAGTCACTTAGCCACCACCACCCTGTCTTCCACACGGTCAAGTCTCAGTAGCCGTGAGTCTGGACCGCATATTCCTCACCTTGATCCTCCTTCCTCCCACCATGCCGAGTACCCAGAGACAACTGATCCCACACTTGGACACTCTGAAGAGCTGTTCACTTTTCCATTTATAGATTCGGGCCTCTCGTCCGACCCACTTGAAGCGGGGCAAGAGGAGATCGCGTGTAACGATGTCCAAATATTTGAGCAGCCACGGTCACACGAAGGCGACGGTGGGAAAGTGTCACAAGAGGTGGACGATGATGAGACACAATTGCCAGAAAGTCAGGAGGAGAACCAGGGTGCATAAGTGGAGGACGAGGTCGTGGATGATATAGTAACTGACCCAACCTGGCAGGAGGACATGCAGAGCGAGGACAGCAGCACAGGGGGAGGGAGGCAGAGCACCCCAACAGGCAGGAAGAAGCAGTGTGGTGGCCACACACAGAAGGCAGGCAACCGTTCCCCGTAACACCAACACAAAGGAAGTTGCCAGTACATCTGTTAGGTCTTCCCGAGTCTGGTTGTTTTTTAAAGACTCTGCCGATAACCCCAAAAAGGCCATTTGCACCACCTGCCAGGCCAACATCAGCAGGGGTGGCAAAACGACGAGCCTGACCACCACCAGCATGATCAGGCACATGGCAGCAAAGCACCCGACTTTGTGGGCCGAACCCCAGTGTTCAGATACAGTGTCTGCGGGTGGTACCATTGCTTCTTCCGCTGTTGTGCATGCAAACCAATCCCCTGTCCGTGGTGCATGCGAAGATGGCTCCTGCCCTAGACCTGTCGTTGCACACTCTCAAGTAGCAGCATCAGGAAGCACGTCCATGTCCTTGTCCCAGCGCAGCGTTCAGTTGTCCATACCCCAGTCCTTGGAACGCAAGCGCAAATATGCAGCCAACGCCCCACAGGCCACACTACTAAATTCTCACATTTCACGACTGCTTGCGCTCGAAATATTGCCTTTTAGGCTTGTGGAGATGGAAGCATTCCGCAACCTGATGGCGGCGGCCATCCCTCGGTAGTCGGTCCCCAGCCGCCACTATTTCTCCCGGTGTGCCGTCCCCGCATTACACTAGCACGTGTCCCAAAACATTAGCCGTGCTCTCAACAATGCAGTTACCGGTAAAGTCCACCTAACCACGGACACGTGGACAAGTGCTTGTAGGCAGGGATGGTACATCTCGCTGACGGCACACGGGGTTAACATAGTGGAAGCCGGGACCCAGTCGGACCTTGGGACGGAACACGTCCTGCCGACGCCAAGGATTGCGGGCCCTAGGTCAATCAGGGTTGCCCCCATGGTCTACAGCTCCTGCACCTCATCCTCCTCAGCCTCCTCCTCCTCTTCAGCCTCCATCTCCAAAATGACCACATCAGTCACAAGCGGAAGCACTGCAGCACTGCCTCGGCCAAGCAGCAACAGGCTGTGCTGAAGCTAATATGCTTAGCTGAAAAACCGCACAATGCTGAAGAGTTGTGGTCAGCTCTGAAAGAGCAGGCAGATCTGTGGCTCACACCGCTGAACCTACAGACAGGCATGGTCGTGTGTGACAATGGCCGGAACCTGGTGGCGGCTCTGAGGCGAGCTCACACACGTACCATGCCTGACCCATGTGCTTAACCTTGTGGTTCAGCGGTTTCTCAAATCCTACCCGGAGCTGCCGGATCTACTTTTTAAAGTACGCCGCCTGTGTGCCCATTTTAGAAAGTCAGCTACAGCTTCCGCCGCCCTTGCAGTGTTTCAGCAGCGTTTGCAGCTTCCAGCTCACAGACTGATGTGTGATGTGCCCACAAATTGGAACTCTACACTGCAGATGTTGGGAAGGATTTGTGAGCATAAGAGGGCAGATGTTGAGTACCAATGTAGCACCCCGAGGGCTCGGCTGCTACAGGGGTATTGCACCTCAGACCAGAGGTGTGATATTCCACTCCCGGGTAAGGATGGAGTGTGGACCAGGGCTCGTTAGGCTGCATGCACCACACACACCCCATTTCCGAGGGACAGCTCAACGGTGCTCCCACAGAAGTGCAGGCACGGCAGCTTCTGTTCCTGGCTGGAGTGGGGAGGGGGAGGAAAACCCAGTGGTGTAGGAGCAGATAGGGGTGGGTCTCTGGGCATAGGTAGGAGCCCATTGGTTGCTAGTCACCTGGGCTCGGGTGTCAGAAGGAGGTATATAAGGTGGGCACCATCTTAGGACAGTGTTCAGTTCAGCCAGTGCAGTGAGAGGAGAAGACAGGAAGCAGAGCCCCTGCATGGGCTCTGCTCTGCAGGCAGGCCTTGTCAGGAGGCTGGAGCCTGAGAGAGAGAGAAAGGAGAATGAACAGAAAGGACAGTAAGAAAGGAAGCAAGGAACAGGAACACAGAGAAAGGCCCAGAGACACGAAGGCAGAAGGAACCCTAAGGACCCAGGAGATTGCGGGTGACGGGTTGGCAGAACAGGGTACCGGAACCCAAATTGGTGGAGGCAACAGATTCCTCAGCCAAAGACCGGAGGTTGTTACCACATCTTGGTGCGACCCCTCACTACATCCACCAGAAAGGCATACCGTATAGGGTCAGGGAAACCGGGAGAGGTTTCGCCAACAGAAGGCCCGAGGAAGCTGGACAAAGGTGGGTCACTGGTGGGGACGGCCAGAGAAAGGGAAAAGAAGGGAGCTCTGAACCACACTCTGGAATTGCCTGGGAGTTGACCGAGTCCCTCACCTGGTGGACGCAGCACGACTTGGGCAGTCATCGCCTGCAGCATTGACCTGAACAACAACTGTGAGTAAAGCATTGAAAACTGCAACTGCTCGTCTCTGTGGTTCCTCGCCGCACCAGCACCATTAGTACTGGGACGCTCACACCATCACTCCCATCATCTCTCACATTAGCTGCCCTGAGACAATACTTCTCCCGTAGGGAGTCATCCCAAACTTAGCTGCGCAAACAACATCAGCCTCAGCGGTCTGCAGCGCAGCGGCGGTCCCCACTGACCGCAATCCACGGGTGGCGTAGTCGGACAATTATAACACCAATAGACTGCCACTAGTTTGACCACCCTGGGCACGGACCGGGTCACCGCCACACGGAGACTACAACCCCCAGCATCCTACAACAGCGATCCGGCTCCGGGTATCCCCCTGCACAGCACAGGCCCAGGGGGCGCGTCAACTTTGGCGTAGTCGGCAGGATCATTAACAACCCGCCACAAGCGGGTATTGCGTGCCTGAAGAAAATTGTACATGTACCTGGAAAAGAAGTCTCCCGCCATTTCCCGAAGTTTCCCGCCGTCCGGAGTCGTTTCCCGCCATCCGGAGCCGATTCCCGCCATCGGACGCCATCTTGGGTCGTTTCCCGCCGTCTTCCCGCCATCCGCAGTCGTTTTCCCGCCATCGGGCGCCATCTTCGGGACGCCGCGCGGGAAGAAGAGGGGCGTGGACGCCGAAAGCGCGCGAGATCTGAAGCTCCGCCCCACGCACTGACGCTGCGTAAGGTCCTGGAAGGGAGAGGGAGCGACGCTGACGTCACAGGAGCGTGACGCAAGGTCCTCAACCCCGACGATAGACTGCGGAGCCGCGGCCTACAGAAGAGGATCGCCGGAAGGTAGGCCACGGTTAACCAGGGGGGAGGAGGACACCAGGAACGGAGAGCAAGATGGCGGACCGGCAGCAGACTAAGCTGCCCAGCATCGGCAGTGCCCCAGCCGTCGCGGGCCCCGACCAGTGCCAGGAGAAGACGCGTGATGCAGGAGCGGTCGCGGGAGCAGGTAAGAGGAGTCTCCCTGTCCCGGACGCTGCCAGCATCAGCCTGCTCCCGGGCCCCCTGGTGGAGCCGCCACTCCCGGGCGCTGCAGACACCGACCTGCTCCAGACCCCGCAACAAGCCCTGCAGCCGAGCCCTCCAGCCCTGGGCACAGACACCACCAGCCCGCGCCCAGGCCCAAAGTCGCACCCTCTGACCCCGGGCATCATAAACGGCGGCCCTCTCCATGCCCGGTCGCAAGGCCTGAACTCCCCAGGCGCAAAAGGACTGTACACCCTCCACGTCAACCGGCTAACCGAGGAAGAGCTACAGTACCGCCAGTACGAGGAAAGCCAAGAGGACCCGGACGGGTCTGAAGATTATGAGGAAGGTGCGCAAGGAGGACACCGTTACTAATGAACAGTAAAGTGTAACTGTATATAGTTACCCGTAAGGGTATAGAAACTGTTGCTGAGTGAAGTGTGGTCCCCGTTGGGACTAGTGTGGAACTGTTAAGGGACTGTTACCGGTTTGAAAAGTTGCCCTATTCCCTAAGTTATCTGGCTGAGGACTGAGAGCAGCCATCCCTCTTCCCTACCTGGCTGAGGACTGAGAGCAGCCATCTCCCTAATAGAAAAATGGACACCTGGTCGCAAGTTGCACAGTGGCCAGTGAAGAAGAGAATTTACTAAAATGTTTTACCAGAAAAAGTTTGATATGCTGAATGGTTTTATATGCTGCTAGAAAATGTTATATGACAAAAGAGTTCCAGTAATATTAAAAGTGCAGTATAATGTCTAGTAAAGAGAAAGTGTTTCCCATAAAGGGAAGTTGAAAAATGCCGGCCGGTTTCTAATGTGAAAAGTTTTGAAAAAGTATTGCATGTTTTTGAATTGTCTTTGCTCTTTTCCAGCCCGAGGACGTGCTGTGATTTACCAGGGGGGAATGTAGCACCCCGAGGGCTCGGCTGCTACAGGGGTATTGCACCTCAGACCAGAGGTGTGATATTCCACTCCCGGGTAAGGATGGAGTGTGGACCAGGGCTCGTTAGGCTGCATGCACCACACACACCCCATTTCCGAGGGACAGCTCAACGGTGCTCCCACAGAAGTGCAGGCACGGCAGCTTCTGTTCCTGGCTGGAGTGGGGAGGGGGAGGAAAACCCAGTGGTGTAGGAGCAGATAGGGGTGGGTCTCTGGGCATAGGTAGGAGCCCATTGGTTGCTAGTCACCTGGGCTCGGGTGTCAGAAGGAGGTATATAAGGTGGGCACCATCTTAGGACAGTGTTCAGTTCAGCCAGTGCAGTGAGAGGAGAAGACAGGAAGCAGAGCCCCTGCATGGGCTCTGCTCTGCAGGCAGGCCTTGTCAGGAGGCTGGAGCCTGAGAGAGAGAGAAAGGAGAATGAACAGAAAGGACAGTAAGAAAGGAAGCAAGGAACAGGAACACAGAGAAAGGCCCAGAGACACGAAGGCAGAAGGAACCCTAAGGACCCAGGAGATTGCGGGTGACGGGTTGGCAGAACAGGGTACCGGAACCCAAATTGGTGGAGGCAACAGATTCCTCAGCCAAAGACCGGAGGTTGTTACCACATCTTGGTGCGACCCCTCACTACATCCACCAGAAAGGCATACCGTATAGGGTCAGGGAAACCGGGAGAGGTTTCGCCAACAGAAGGCCCGAGGAAGCTGGACAAAGGTGGGTCACTGGTGGGGACGGCCAGAGAAAGGGAAAAGAAGGGAGCTCTGAACCACACTCTGGAATTGCCTGGGAGTTGACCGAGTCCCTCACCTGGTGGACGCAGCACGACTTGGGCAGTCATCGCCTGCAGCATTGACCTGAACAACAACTGTGAGTAAAGCATTGAAAACTGCAACTGCTCGTCTCTGTGGTTCCTCGCCGCACCAGCACCATTAGTACTGGGACGCTCACACCATCACTCCCATCATCTCTCACATTAGCTGCCCTGAGACAATACTTCTCCCGTAGGGAGTCATCCCAAACTTAGCTGCGCAAACAACATCAGCCTCAGCGGTCTGCAGCGCAGCGGCGGTCCCCACTGACCGCAATCCACGGGTGGCGTAGTCGGACAATTATAACACCAATAGACTGCCACTAGTTTGACCACCCTGGGCACGGACCGGGTCACCGCCACACGGAGACTACAACCCCCAGCATCCTACAACAGCGATCCGGCTCCGGGTATCCCCCTGCACAGCACAGGCCCAGGGGGCGCGTCACCAGCATCAACAAGGCCGTCGGTATTCAGTTCAGACTCCACACATAAGACCTCAGGAGTGGACATGAATGTCAGACATATGTACCATCCTCCAAAACTTTGAGGACTCCGCCAAGATGCTTCTCTGTCTTCTGAAACGCTCTCTGCTCACTATCAAAGAGGATGCATTGCAGGCGGAGCACGATGAGATGGAGCAAGGAACCATACAGGGTGATTTCACACAGCCAAGCCTCATCTCATCCCAACATGTATTGGGTGATAATGAGGAAGAGGAGGAGGAGGAAGGACAGGAGCTAGTTTCAGGCACTATAGACGGTACTACCGACACAGCTGTCATACCGTCTGTTCAGCGTGGATGGCCAGAGGACAGAGAGGAGGATGAGAGCATGGTCAGTCATCCTCTTGGTGAGGACACGGAAGTCTTGCCTGTTAGTAGTCTGGCATGCATGGCTGAGTTTATGTTATGCTGCCTTTCCCATGACCCTCGTGTTCTCAAAATTTTAGGTGACAGTCATTACTGGTTGGTGACACTTCTTGAACCACGCTACAAGGAGAACTTTATATCTCTTATTCCTGAGGCGGACAGGTCTACAAAAATGGGGCAGTACCAGAAGACCCTTGTTGCAGAACTATTAAAAAAATTCCCATCTGAAAACGCTGGCAGCAGAGGGCACACTTCATTGGACAACCAAGGAGTACAGGTGAGAGAGACACAACTTCAATCCAGCAGAGGCAGGGGAACACTGTCAAAGTTCTGGGAGAGTTTTCTCAGACCCTCCCATCGCACAGGCCCTGAGGCGCGGGGTACTCTCACAAGGAGTGCAAAGTTTGGGAAGATGCTGAGGGAGTACCTTGCCGACCGTACCAACGTCCTCCGTAATTTCTCTGTGCCTTATAATTATTGGGTATCCAAGCTGGATACGTGGAATGAACTGGCTCTATGCCTTGGAGGTCCTTGCCTGCCCTGCCGCCAGCGCTTTATCAGAGTGGGTTTTTAGTGCCGCTGGTGGAATTATAACTGATAAGCGCATCAGCCTGTCAACTGAAAATGCTGACAGGCTGACTCTTATAAAAATGAACAAGGGCTGTATTGGGCCAGACTTCTCAACACCACCAAATGATAGCAGCGTAACAAACTCAAATCCAGTGTCTTTTTTTGGGAGGTGTATTCCCATGCACCTTTTCACACCCTGACATGGGTATATGCTTCCTGAGTTTGGCTATTTGTTCTTGTCTCCTCATCCTCCACCACCATATCATCAGGGTGACCGTGGTCCGTGATACAATACCCACATAATTTTTTTAAAGGGTGTTTATGATGCCCGTGAAAATTTTTTTTTATACAGTATGTTCATGTATACCGCCCAAGGGTTAATGTTTGTCAGCCCATACACATAGTGCATGAGCATTACAAGTATAGGAGGCCCGCTCCTTACTAATGAGAACATTTTTTTATGAGGCCCTCCTCCATGTCTCTTCCAAGGGGCATTGAAGTGCCTCCAAATTTTTGGCAGCCCTTGCATTCACTGCATAGGCCAACACTATGGGAGACTCTCCCCTTTCTAATGGGAATTTGTTGTCACTGTGGCCCTGCTCTGTGTGTCTTTAAATTCTTAGTGGGGTTTTTCCTAAAATTGGTCAGCCGTTGGACTCACTGCATACCCTATAACTGTATAGCAGACCCTCTCCTTTCTAATGGGAACATGTCATACCTTGTTACTGTGGCCCTACTCTATGTGTCCTTAAATTCTTAGTGGGGTTTTTCACAAATTTTGGCAGCCCTTGCAGTCACAGTATGGGCACTACCACTATAGGAGACCCGCTCTGTTACGGATTCAGGTGGTGGAACCTCTGTGCTGCGGTGCAAGGAGGGACCAGAGGGGCGTAACTAGGTATTAACTCGGACCGACCAAGGCCGTACGGCAGCTCAATCGACTCCGTGACCAGGGAAGGACCGAGCAGAGGGACCAGGTGCTACTCTGGGGACCGACCTTGTATGAGAGCAGGTGATTCCCACGGGTCAGAAGGCAGAGACTGACCGGTACAGCACATGAGCACGGCAGGCAGGCTGACGGGAGATTCGGGCAGACGAGCTGGCAGGCACGGTTGGTAACTAGCAGGAGCTTCTAGGTAGGCTGTCTGGTGGTCACGGCAAGTGACAGGCAGGGGCCTCTAGGTAGGCTGTGAGGTGGTCACGGCAAGTGACGGGCAGGAGCCTCTAGGTAGGCTGTCAGGTATACACGGCAGGTGCAGGCAGGAGCCTCTAGGTAGGCTGTCAGGTATCCACGGCAGGTGCAGGCAGGAGCCTCTAGGTAGGCTGTCAGGTATACACGGCAGGAGCAGTCAGGAGCCTCCAGGTAACAAGCAAGTTCTCCAAGTAGGCAGGCTAGCCTTGCCCATAGACAGACTGGCGGGTTTGACCGTAGGCAGATCGTCGGGCTGGAGAGTGTCCTTGGCAGGCGGAGACAGGTAGCAGGTGAAGGATCCGGATAAGCGGACTGGCCAAGCCCATAGACAGACTAGCGGACTGGGCTGTAAGCAGACTGTCGGGCTGGACTGGTAATCAGGCTGGCAGACTGGACTGATAGTTAGACGGACTAGACTGGTAGTCAGACAGGCAGCAGGACCTGTGGGCTGAAGCAGAGTTTAGCATACAGAGAAACAACCTTGCACGGGCACCTCCATATTGGAGGAGGTGCCTTTTATAGGGGAAGTCCTCCGGCCATTGGCCGGGGACTTTTTAGGATGGCGCATGCGGCCCCTTTAAGAGGGAAGGAGCGCGCGCGCGCCCTAAGCACAGTGCCCGGGGAGCTGCGCGTGCCAGCAGCAAGAGAGGCAGGAGCGCCGGAGGATGCCGGTTAGGGAGCGCGGCGGTGAGTGGGACGGCGTCTCTGCCTGTCAGGGAGCAGAGACGCCGATACTACAGTACCCCCCCCTTTACACCCCCTCTTCTTTAGGCCTGAAAGAAATTTTTCAGAGAAGCGGGGCGTGGATGTTCTCCCTGGGTTCCCAAATGCTCTCCTCTGGGCCAAACCCCTTCCAATCCACCAGAAAAAAGGTTTTCCTCTTACCCTTTTGGTGGCCAGAATGTTCTCTACCTCATAGACGTCCTCAGCGGAGACCGGATCTCGGGAGATACCTGGATTATCGGAAAAAGAATTAAGCACAACTGGTTTGAGGAGAGATACGTGGAAGGAGTTGGGAATCCGTAAGGTGGCCGGGAGTTTTAATTTTGTAGGCTACTGGGTTGATTTGCTTGAGGACTTCAAACGGACCGATGAACCGTGGACCCAACTTATAGGAGGGTATTTTGAGACGAACATGCTTGGAGGAGAGCCAAACCTTGTCTCCCAGACGGAACTGAGGAGGATACAGACGTCTCTAATCAGCATGCTTCTTCATCCGCTCAGAGGATAGAAGAAGTACGGATCTAGTGTCCTCCCAAATAGTGGAAAATTCGCTGACCAGAGACTCCGCGGCCGGGTTGTCCACCAAAGCGGAGATGGGAAATGGAATCCAGGGATGTTGACCGTAGACCATGAAGAACGGGGACTTGGAAGAAGATTCGCTTTCATGGTTGTTGTAGGAGAACTCGGCCCATGGTAGGAGCTCCACCCAATCGGTATGGTGAGTGTTGACAAAGTGCCGGAGATAGCTAGTAAGGATCTCGTTGATACGCTCCACTTGGCCGTTGGACTGTGAATGATAAGCGGAGGAGAAATCCAGGGTGACATCCAGCAGCTTAAACGTAGCTCTCCAGAAGCGCAAAGTGAACTGGACCGCTCGATCAGACATAATGTGGAGGGGTAGGCCGTGGAGACGAAAGATGTGATGGATGAAGTCCTTAGCCTGCACCGATGCAGACGGGAGACCAGGCAGAGGGATAAAGTGAGCCATTTTAGAAAAGCGGTCAGTGACCACCCAAATGACCATACAACTAGCAGAAACAGGGAGATCCGTAATAAAGTCCATAGCAATGTGTTGCCACAGGGCAGCAGGTACGGGAAGAGGCAGGAGACGGCCGGCAGGAAGATGTCTGGGAACCTTGTTGCGGGCACAGGATGAACAGGCCGTAACGAAGTCTACCACATCCTGGCGCAGGGTAGGCTACCAGTAATGCCGGGTAATGAGCAGGAAGGTCTTCTTCTGGCCAGCATGGCCGGCTAATTTGGATGAATGACCCCAGTGAAGAACCTTCTTACGATCCGGAACTGCTACAAACGTCTTACCGGATGGGAGACGAGACAGATCCAAGGGGGCCACATTCATCACTTTGGAGGGATCGATGATATGCATAGGCTCCTCCTCTTGATCAGAAGACAGAAAGGATCGGGACAAGGCGTCTGCTTTAACGTTCTTGTCCGCCGGGCGGTAATGTAGGGTAAAGTTAAAGCGTGCGAAGAACAAAGACCACCGGGCCTGACGCAGATTGAGTCTTTGGGCATTCTGTAGATATGCCAGGTTTTTGTGGTCAGTATAGATGACCACCGGGTGCAGAGTCCCTTCGAGCTGTTAACGCCACTCCACCAGCGCCAATTTGATGGCTAGCAGTTCTCGGACTCCTATGGAGTAGTTGCGCTCACACGAGGAGAAGAGCTTGGAGAAGAAGCCGCAGGTTACCATTCTCCCGGTTGGAGATTTCTGGGTGAGCACCGCTCAGGCTCCGGAAGAGGAAGCATCTACCTCCAAAAAGAACTGTTTGTTGCAATCTGGATGGTGCAGCACTGGGGCAGAAGAGATGGCTTGTTTTAAGGAGAGGAAGGCCTCCTCCGCTTCGGACGGCCATTCCATAGGATTCGCTCCCTTTTGGGTGAGCGCAGAGATGGGAGCAGTCCGGGAAGAGAAATGTGGGATGAAGAGAAGGTAATAGCTGGCGAAGCCCAGGAATCGCTGAATCGCTTTCAACCCCTCCGGACGGGGCCACTTTAGGACGGCAGAGACCTTCTCGGGGTCCATCCGTAGACCTGTCTTAGAGATAATATAGCCCAGGAAAGGAAGAGAGGACTGCTCGAAGAGGTACTTCTCAAATTTTGCATATAGGTGATTCTGCCTGAGCCTAAGCAGGACCTGACGAACATCCCTCCGATGTGAGGGAAGATCCGGAGAGAAGACCAAGATGTCGTCCAGGTACACCACCATGCATGAATATAAGAGGTCACGGAAGATGTCATTAACTAATTTTTGGAAGACGGCGGGAGCATTGCAAAGACCGAAGGGCATCACACGGTATTCATAGTGACCGTCCCGGGTATTGAATGCCGTCTTCCACTCATCTCCTTGGCGGATCCGGACCAGGTTATACGCCCCACGAAGATCTAGCTTGGTGAAGATCTTCGCGCCTTTAAGGCGGTCGAACAGCTCAGAGATGAGCGGCAGGGGGTATTTGTTTTTGACAGTGATTTGGTTGAGTCCTTTATAATCGATACATGGACGAAGTGAACTGTCTTTCTTTTTAACGAAGAAGAATCCGGCTCCAGCCGGAGAGGAAGATTTCCGGATGAATCCCCTAGCCAGATTTTCTTCGATGTACTCCGACATGGCCCGGGTTTCGGCCAACGACAACGGATAGATACGCCCACGGGGGGGAGTGGCACTGGGTATCAGGTCGATAGGGCAGTCATATGGCCTATGAGGTGGCAGTGTCTCTGCCTCTTTTTTGTCGAAGACATCAGCATAGGACCAGTAAGGTGCCGGAAGACCGGGTAAATTAGTCGGAGTAGATGGAGGTCGAGCCGGGCAAATCGGGACCAGGCAGGTGTTATGGCAATCGTGCCCCCAACGGAGCACCTCACCGGATTGCCAGTTCAGAACGGGTTCGTGTCTCTGTAGCCAGGGTAGACCTAGCAAAAGAGGGTGAGAGAGTCCGGAGAGCACATGGAAGGAGATCCTCTCTGAGTGCATTCCTACCTGCAGGGTTACGGGCTCTGTGACGAGCAAGATGGTCACCAGAAGGAGTCTTCCATCCACGGAAGTGACTGAAAATGGTTCAGCCAGAGATTTGGTAGGAATCTGATACTTCTCTACAAGGGACTGGGAAATGAGATTCCCAGCGGCTCCAGAGTCCAGATGTGCAGTTTCAAAGAAGCAGTTCTCTCCACAGGAACGGAGAGGATTTGCTCTTGCCTAGGACGACCTCTCTGAGTGGTCCTAGACACTGGAGTTTCCCGGCTTCACCGGACAGGAACGGATCAAGTGCTCCTTACTACCACAGTAGAAACAGCTCCCCTTGGCTCGGCGTGTTTCTTGGCGAGACTTGACCATCTTAGTCTGGTCGATCTGCATGGGTTCGGGCGAGCGTGCCCAGGGAGTAGCTGTTTGGGAAGCCGGTTTCTGAAAAACAGGAGCAAGACGGGGAAATCTTCTCTCCCGGGTAGTCTCCTTGGCACGTTCTAGGAAACGGATGTCAATCCGGGTAGCCAGTGACACCAGGTCATCCAGGGTGGTTGGAATGTCCCGGCCAGCTAACTCATCCTTAATCCGACCGGAAAGACCCTCCCAGAAGGTGGACACCAGGGCCTCGTTGCCCCAGGCAAGCTCAGAAGCAAGGGTACGGAACTGTATGGCATACTGGCCCACGGTGAGACTCCCTTGGCGGAGACGGAGCAATGAGGAGGCAGTAGAAATCCTTCGTCCGGGTTCATTGAAGACCTTCCGGAAGGAAGTGAGGAAAGCCGGAAGATCGGACACCAGGGAATCCCCTCTCTCCCATAGAGGGTTTAGCCAAGCCAAAGCTTCCCCGGTGAGGTGAGACATGATGAACGCCACTTTGGCCCGGTCGGAGGGAAACTGATGTGGCAGCAGTTCAAAGTGCAGCGTGCACTGGTTCAGAAAGCTCCGACATAGGACGGGGTAACCTCCAAAACGAGGAGGCGCAGAAAGCCTGGGCTGGATGCCGTGGTATTGTTAGGCAGCGGCGCTGCCGGAGCGGGTGTCGCTCGACTTGAGGCGGACACATGTGGAACAGACAGCGTGTCCAGGCGAGAGTTGACAGACCGCAGGTAGGTCAGGATGGTTTCCTGTTGGGATCTCTGACGAGAAACCTCCTGGTACAGGTCAGCAAACGAAGGAGCCTGGGGGCCACCGGGTTCCATGGCCCGTGCAAAACTGTTACGGATTTGGGTGGTGGAACCTCTGTGCTGCGGCGAAAGGAGGGACCAGAGGGGCGTAACTAGGTATCAACTCGGACCGACCAAGGCCGTATGGCGGCTCAATCGACTCCGTGACCAGGGAAGGACCGAGCAGAGGGACCAGGTGCTACTCTGGGGACCGACCTTGTATGAGAGCAGATGACTCCCACGGGTCAGAAGGCAGAGACTGATCAGTACAGCAGATGAGCACGGCAGGCAGGCTGACGGGAGATCCGGGCAGATGAGCTGGCAGGCACGGCTGGTAACTAGCAGGAGCCTCTAGGTAGGCAGTCTGGTGGTCACGGCAAGTGACAGGCAGGAGCCTCTAGGTAGGCTGTCAGGTGGTCACGGCAAGTGACGGGCAGGAGCCTCTAGGTAGGCTGGCAGGTGGTCATGGCAAGTGACGGGCAGGAGCCTCTAGGTAGGCTGTCAGGTATACACGGCAGGTGCAAGCAGGAGCCTCTAGGTAGGCTGTCAGGTATACACGGCAAGTGCAGGCAGGAGCCTCTAGGTAGGCTGTCAGGTATACACGGCAGGTGCAGGCAGGAGCCTCCAGGTAACAAGCAAGTTCTCCAAGTAGGCAGGCTAGCCTAACCCATAGACAGACTGGCGGGTTTGACCGTAGGCAGACCGTCGGGCTGGAGAGTGTCCTTGGCAGGCGGAGACAGGTAGCAGATGAAGGCTCCGGATAAGCGGACTGGCCAAGCCCATAGACAGACTAGCGGACTGGGCTGTAAGCAGACTGTCGGGCTGGACTGGTAATCAGGCTGGCAGACTGGACTGATAGTCAGACTGACTAGACTGGTAGTCAGACAGGCAGCAGGACCTGTGGGCTGAAGCAGAGTTTAGCATACCAAGCAACAACCTTGCACGGGCACCTCCATATTGGAGAAGGTGCCTTTTATAGGGGAAGTCCTCCGGCCATTGTCCGGGGACTTTTTAAAACGGCGCGCGCGGCCCCTTTAAGAGGGAGGGAGCGCCCTAAGCACAGTGCCCAGGGAGCTGCACGTGCCGGCAACAAGAGAGGCAGGAGCGCCGGAGGACGCCGGGCAGGGAGCGTGGCGGTGAGTGGGACGGCATCTCTGCCTGTCAGGGAGCAGAGACGCCGATACTACACGCTCCTTTATAATGGGAACATTTTTTTTACTGAGACCCTCCTCTATGTCTCTTCAAAGGGGTATTGGGTTGCGTCCAAATTTTTGGCAGCCCTTGCAGTCACTGGATACGCAATAACAGTATAGGAGACCCACTTGTTAATAATGGGAACAACAAAGCATAGCCGGCTGATGGCTCTCTAACAATAGCTACGGCCGACTGCTGGCCTTTTAAGAATAGTAAGGGCCGTCTGATGTCCCTGTAAAAATAGGCTTTATGACTTTCAGAGTCTCTCCATCATAAATAAAAAAGGATGTGTCTGATGATGTGTCACACACCACATTGCCAGATAAGGTTGTAAAATGTTAAAATGACATTTCCCCGTGAATGTATTTGTCTTAAAAAATAACGTAAATAGAACAAAATAATAGGATCTTTCTTTAGTATAAAAAACAGCGTCACCAATTTAACCTCAATGTAATCACATTGTTCAGCTCATGCACCTCCTCCTCTATCTCCGAAATGATCACATCAGTCACAAGCTGACAGCACTGCAGCACTGCCTTGGCCAAGCGGCAACAAGCTGTGCTGAAGATAACATGCTTAATGCTTAATTGACAAACCACCCAGGGCTGCAGAGTTGTTGAAAGCTGTAACACAGCAGCCTGATCTGTGGCTTTCACCGCTGAACATACAGCCAGGCATGGTCATGTGTGACAATGGGCAGAACCTGGTGACGGAGAAATGACAGCTGGGGTAGATACAGTTTCCCTCTATGCCAGCCCTTTGACCGAGCTAAACAATATGGCTGTGGTGAAATACAACTCCCACTGAGAAGCTGTTTCAGATTGAAAAACATTGTGCCCACCAGAGGATTTGATTCTGAGGGCTAACCTTTTTCACCCGCTCAAGAGCCCCATAGCAGCTGCAAAGTTAGCGCTATCATGAACTCTCCTGAGGTAGAAGCCAAGGCACACCAGAGGATTTTCTGGTGGGACCGTCCAACCCTGCTGAGAAGCAGTCCTGGCTAAGAAAAGTGTGTGGGAAGGTTCCCGGACACTCTATGGCTGCTTTTTTACTGAGGAGAACACGCAAACACGGGGAGAACATACAAAGTCCTTGCAGATGTTGTCCTTGCTGGGATTTGAACCCAGGATTCCAGCGCTGCAAGGCTTCAGTGCTAACCACTGATCCAATGTGCTGCCTTTCACCCTCTAATATCTAACAGGCTGGAGGAACTTGCACCTACTGCCACTCTATCTTCAGCTCCTTTGTGAGAAAATGTATTTGAGAAGCCACTCAGTCTACCAAATAAAATTCCTGAGAAGGAAATTTGGGATGGCTTCACTACTGGTACCGGGTGTTATGTTCTGCTACCAAAGCTAAGGAAAGAGAGGAGATCTGTCCCTACTATAGGACTCAGCTGAATCCCTACGATGTAACAGGGAACCTGATCCTGCGATCAGACCTGCTAAAGTCCTAATCTAGTCTGTACGGAGACCTATAGATGTGGGGAGGGAATCCCTACAAGTACTAAGGACTGGGAGGAATATGGGACACCTCCTAACAGAAATAGTAGCAGACAGACGAACAAACAAAATAGATAGAACATAGAGGTCCGTAGACCAAGCAAACTAACAGAGATAGATACAGAGCACAGGCTAGCTAGAAAGTAGATATACAATGAAGTCCAGCAAAGCCAGAAGGGCGGAGCAGGATTAAATAGGCCAACAAGGTCATGTGACCAGCAAAGGAAAAAAAACCTAACAGCAAGGTTCTAACAGTACCCCCCCTTCTAAGAGGATCCTCCGGATCCCCTAGGACCAGGCTTATCAGGAAATCTCCTGTGAAACGCTCTGATAAGTCTGGACGCGGAAACATCATCTGACCTCACCCAAGAGTTATCCTCGGGTCCGAAACCTTTCCAGGCCACAAGATACTGCAAACTACCTCTATACCGTCTAGAGTCAAGGATGCGAGAAATTTCATATTCCCCGTCCTCCACCACCGGAGGAACAGAGGCAGAGGCGTCACCATCCGACACAACAGCTTTTTTTAACAGAGAGACATGAAAGACCGGATTAATTCTCCAGGAGGTAGGAACCTCCAACCTAACAGCAGATTGGTTGACAACCTGAAGCACCTTAAAGGGCCCTACAAACTTGGGACCCAATTTCTTAGAAGGAATCCTCAACCGCAGATTCCTAGAGGACAACCAAACCATGTCACCAACAGCGAACAAAACCTCCTGTCGTTTCCTATCAAAGTAGTCTTTAGATTTTCTGTTGGCCTCCTGAAGATTACCACGCACATCCGTCCAAACTCTTTCCAAATCACCGGAAAAATTCTCCTCCTCAGGCACGGCAGATCCCAACTTGGAGAACGACCCAAACGACGGATGTCTCCCAGAACAACAAAAAAAAGGCGAACAACCAGCAGAAGAAGATGTATGATTGTTCACAGCAAATTCGGCAAGTGGCAGAAACTCAGACCACCCCTCTTGATTGTCTGCCACAAAACAACGCAAGAACTGCTCAACATCCTGGTTTTTCCTTTCTGTCTGGCCATTAGATTCAGGATGATATCCGGACGAAAACGACACGTGAATTCCCAACCTGTCACAAAAGGCACGCCAAAAACGAGCCACGAACTGAGGACCCCTATCAGAAACAATGTCAGTAGGAACGCCATGAAGTCTGACAATTTCCTTGACAAAGGCCTTAGCGAGAGTTTTAGCGCAGGGCAGTTTGACGAAGGGAACCAAGTGACACATCTTGCTAAAACGGTCCACGACCACCCAGATGACAGTAAAACCCTCAGAGGGGGGAAGGTCAGTTATAAAGTCCATAGCCAAATGTGTCCAAGGAGCACTGGGGACCTCCAAAGGACAAAGCAACCCCGCAGCAGGAGTATGTGAGGACTTAGATCTAGCACATATAGTACATTGGCGCACCCACTTAATGACTTCCTTCTGCCATCCAGGCCACCAAAAACTGCGACCCACCAGTCTCTTGGTCTCAGAGATTCCGGGATGACCTGCCAACCGAGATTCGTGACACTCAACAAACAAATCTCTCCTAAAGGTCCCAGGCACAAACAACCTCCCATGAGGAGTGTTAGATGGGGCATTCTCCTGAGCTTTAAGAATCTCATCTTCCAAAACGGAGTCTAAAGCAGCTATCACAACACCTTCTTGTAAAATGTTCTCCTCTTTCTCACCACCGACTATGGGAGAAAAACTGCGAGACAAGGCATCCGCCTTAACATTCTTAGTACCAGGGATGTAAGTAACGGAGAAATTAAACCGCGAGAAAAACAGTGCCCACCTAGCCTGACGGGCATTCAGGCGCTTGGCAGCATCAAGATATATCAGATTTTTATGATCCGTAAGAACCTGAACGGGAAATTCCGCACCTTCCAAGAAGTGGCGCCAGTGTTCAAATGCGAGTTTAATAGCCAATAATTCCCGATTACCAATATCGTAATTCAGTTCAGTCTCCGAAAATTTTTTTGAAAAAAAGGCACAGGGATGTAATCCATCCCCGTTATCCTGAGACAATACTGCGCCAACCCCCACAGAGGAAGCATCAACCTCAACCAAAAACGGCCTAGTAACATCAGGCTGCATAAGGATGGGAGCAGAGGTGAACCTCTCCTTGAGATACACAAAAGCTTCAATGGCCTCAGAAGACCACTGAACCGCATCAGCACCTTTCCTGGTGAGATCAGTCAGAGGTTTGACAATACTAGAAAAATTTTTTATGAATTTTCTATAGTAATTGGCGAAACCCAAAAACCTCTGTATCGATTTCAAACCAATAGGCCTAGGCCATTCCTGCACAGCCTGAACCTTAACCGGATCCATCTCAAAACCTTTGCTGGAGATAATGTAGCCCAAAAAACTAATTCTCTGTACAGCGAACTCACATTTCTCCAGCTTAGCAAAAAGCGAATTGTCCATTAATAACTGTAATACCTCACGCACGCTCCGCCAATGAGACTCCAGATCTGGCGAATAAATCAAAATGTCATCCAAATACACAACCACATTTTTACCGATCAAAGGTCTAAGGATGTCATTAATCAGATTCTGAAAAAATTCAGGAGCATTAGTAAGACCAAAAGGCATAACCAGATTCTCAAAATGACCCACAGGTGTGTTAAAAGCAGTCTTCCATTCATCACCCTCCTTCATGCGCAACAGATTGTATGCCCCCTTAAGGTCAATTTTAGAGAACCACTTGGCCCCCAATAACTGGTTAAACAGATCAGGAATCAATGGCAGTGGGTAAGGATTGCGTACCGTAATTTTGTTAATCTCACGAAAATCCAGACAAGGACGTAAACCGCCGTCCTTTTTTTTTACAAAAAAAAATCCAACCGCCACAGGAGACTTAGAGGGCCTAATGTGACCGGCGGCCAAGCTTGTCTGTATGTATTCCTCCAAAGCCTTCCTCTCAGGAATAGTAAGGTTAAATAAACGACTCTTAGGAAGAGTCGCTCCAGGGACAAATTCAATAGAACAATCATAGTCTCTATGGGGAGGCAAAACCTGCGATTCCTTCTCAGAAAAAACTCTCCAAAAATCCTGAATAGGAACAGGCAATTCTCCCCTATCCAAAGCTGCAATACGCCCGTTACAACACTTGTCATAACATTTATGGCTCCAGGATTTAATTTCACTGGTAGACCAATCCAGTACAGGATTGTGAAATTTTAACCAGGGCAAACCCAATATTACTGGAGAAGGCAAGTTATTCAACACTACCAAATCCAATTTCTCATGGTGAACACCATTAATAGTGAGAGGAAATTCACTGACCTTGAGAGTAATATTCTTCAAAGGGGAGCCATCCACAGAAACCACAGCAATGGGGGATGATAAAGGTTCAGGTTTTAAATTGAGTTTTTCCACGAATCCCCCATCAATTACATTCAGTGTAGACCCGCAATCAACAAACACCCGAAATTCCATCAATTTTTCCTGAGCAATCGTGGAAGCAGCTAAAAATATACCCTTGGAATTTAAACAGGCAATACGGGCGTGACTGACCATTTTTTTTTCTTTCTTCATACGAAGCTCACAGCCTTTAATCAAATGACCAGATTTTCCGCAATAGAAACACAAGCCTTCCGAAAAACGACGGTCTTTTTCTTGAGAGCGAGGTGCCACCGATCCAATCTCCATCGGTTCACCACTGTTAATACACACATTATCATAACCAGAAACTGACATAGCAGAGGATTTGCTCTCATTAACCCTAGCACGCAGTCTTCTATCCACCCGTATAGCTAATTGCATAGCCTGTTGCAAATCCTCAGGTGTAGGATAAGCAATTAGCAGGTCTTTAACCCTTTCACTGAGCCCAGCAAGAAATAGACTTTTCAGAGCAGAATCGTTCCACCCTGTTTGAGTGGACCAACGACGAAAATGTGTACAATATTTTTCCACATTACCCGATCCTTGTTTTAAACGTCTCAACTCAGTCTCAGCTGATGCGACACGGTCAGGATCATCATATAATAGTCCCAAAGCAGAAAAAAAACTATCCACTGATCTGAAGCATGAATCACTAGGTTGCAAAGAAAAGGCCCACTCCTGAGGCTCTTTGCGCAAAAGTGACATTATGAACCCTACGCGCTGGGATTCATCCCCAGAGGACTTAGGTCTCAAACGAAAATACAATAAGCAAGCATTTTTAAATGAAAAAAATTCTCGGTGTTCACCAAAAAATAAATCCGGCAAACATACCTTAGGCTCCAAGAAATGTGCTCCAGGACAGTTACTCACGTGCTGACGGAGCTCGGCCACCTCCAGAGAGAGTCCCTGCAGGCAATGAGCCAAATCCTGAACCGACACCATGATGGAACAGAAAAATCTTTCCTTAGAGAATTTGCTGGCTGGACTTACTGCTATGTTCTGCTACCAAAGCTAAGGAAAGAGAGGAGATCTGTCCCTACTATAGGACTCAGCTGAATCCCTACGATGTAACAGGGAACCTGATCCTGCGATCAGACCTGCTAAAGTCCTAATCTAGTCTGTACGGAGACCTATAGATGTGGGGAGGGAATCCCTACAAGTACTAAGGACTGGGAGGAATATGGGACACCTCCTAACAGAAATAGTAGCAGACAGACGAACAAACAAAATAGATAGAACATAGAGGTCCGTAGACCAAGCAAACTAACAGAGATAGATACAGAGCACAGGCTAGCTAGAAAGTAGATATACAATGAAGTCCAGCAAAGCCAGAAGGGCGGAGCAGGATTAAATAGGCCAACAAGGTCATGTGACCAGCAAAGGAAAAAAAACCTAATAGCAAGGTTCTAACACTGGGGGCAGTGCTAATACCATGGCGTCATACCACAGTTTGCTGGAAATATTCCAGGCTGGTAGAAGGCAAGCAAATTCCCACAGAAAAGGACCAGCAGTAATGTTCAGGCCACATTTCAAGTGCAAGCAGCTTTAGAGGACTTCCTGGGAGAAATGACACGCAGGGTAGATACGGTTTCCCTCTATGCCAGTCCTTTCACTGAGCTAAATACAACTCTTAGCAAAAAAAGTTGTGGACTGGCTCCGTACCGTCCCTGGCCACATTCACCTGTCCACGTATTTGCGATTAGGTGGTCCTTCCCAGTAAGTGCACTGGGGAGGGCACGGGTAATGTTCTGGGATCCATGCTTGTGGAAGGCGGAGGCGATACAGGGAAATATAGTGGTGGCTGGGGACCGAGTTTGGACACTCGGCCGCCACCAGCATGAGGTTGTGAAAAGCTTCCGCCTCCACGAGCCTAAAAGGCCACATTTCAAGTGCAAAGAGCTACCCAGAAATCTGGCAGTTTAGTATTGCGGCCTGTGGGTGGATGGCTGGCTGCATACTTGCACTTGCATTCCAAGTAACAGAAAACTAAGCAGATGGTGGCCTCTATCATCATCATGGCCTCACCTCGGCACTATGAACTCTCCTGAAGGAGAAGCCAGGGCCTGCCGGAGGAGTCTCCGGTTCTCTGGTGGGCCTGCCAACCCTGCCGAAAAGCAGCCCTGGCTAAAAAAAAGTGTGAGGGAAGGTTCCCGGACACTCTATGGCTGCTTTTTTAATGTGGATCGGCCATGCTTATGCATGTTATTTCTCAAAACGCATTACAGATCAGGCCATTGCCCAACTCTGTATTCAAGAAATTAAATGCGCAAAGAAAGATGTGTGTGTGTCAAAGCACCACCGACAAGTGCGAGTTGATGTTGGATGGGCTGCCATTGCTTCTGCAACAAGCTCAATTACAGGACTTCCTGGGAGAAATGACACGCAGGGTAGATACGGTTTCCGTCTATGCCAGTCCTTTCACCGAGCTAAATACAACTCTTAGCAAAAAAAGTTGTGGACTGGCTCCATACCGTCCCTGGCCACATTCACCTGTCCACGTGTTTGCGATTAGGTGGTCCTTCCCAGTAAGTGCACTGGGGAGGGCACGGGTAATGTTGTGGGATCCATGCTTGTGGAAGGCGGAGGCGATACAGGGAAATATAGCGGCGGCTGGGGACCGAGTTTGGACACTCGGCCGCCGCCGGCATGAGTTTGTGAAAAGCTTCTGCCTCCACGAGCCTAAAAGGCCACATTTCAAGTGCAAGCAGCTGTCAAAAATTTGGCAGTATAGTATTGCAGCCTGTGGGTGGATGGGTGGGTGGCTGACTGCATACTTGCGCTTGCATTCCAAGGAATGGGGTAGGGACAACTGAACACTGCAGTGGGACAAGGACGTGGACGGTGATTGTTGCAAGTCTGCAACGACAGGTGCATGGCGGGAGGCAACTTCGCATGCGCCAAGGATCACTTATGATGGGCACACTTTTAGGCAGTGACCTGGGAGTAAGAGATGCTTCCAGAGGTCTTCCCCATGCTGTTCCCATGTCTTTTCAGCACTGTATGCATGTGTCTGATGGTGTGTCACACACCACATGGCCAGATAAGGTTGTAAAATGTTAAAATGACATTTCCTGGTGAATGCATTTGTCTTGGTTGAAAGCAATTCAAAAGTGCAAAAACGCATCAAAAACGCTACGTGTGAACATAGCTCAAGTTGTGGAGGAGTATTTTTGTTTTTGTTTTTTTATTTTGCCTTATATACAAGTCATTACCCTGGAAAGGATGTTCCTTAACATATTTCCCCGAAAATACATTTTGGTTTCGTTTTTGTATGTTTTATTGTGAGTCCGTAAAAGTGGTGTAATACTCTGACCACGTTGCTGACAGCAGTGATCTGGGAGTCAGAGATGCTTCCAGTGGTCTTCCCCATGCTGTTCCCATGTCATTTGAGCACTGTTCCCATCGATTTGGGCAATTTTTAGGCCCTCTGCAGACCACCGGGGGGAGCCGTCTTAAAAATGCTCGAGTTTCCCATAGACTTACATTGGGCTCGTTGCTCGGGTCGAGCAACCGAGTATTCCAATTTGCTCGACCCGAACAACGAGTACCAGAGCATTTTAGTGCTCGCTCATCACTAGTGATGGGGCAACAGAATCATCGACCATACACTCAGGTCAGTAAGGATTTATAGCACAATGCTTAGGTATTATTTCTTTGCGATATAAGTTACATGAGCGTTTTTTTGTATCATTCATATTGATTGAGGATGTTTAACCTGTTCATCCCGGGGAGATTTTTCGTTTTCATTTTTTGCTCCCCTTCTTCCCAGAGCCATCATTTTTTTATTTTTCTGTCAATATGGCCATTTGAGGGCTTGCTTTTTGCAGGACAAGTTGTACTTTTGAATGACATCATTGATTTTACAATATTGTGTACTGGAAAACAGAAAAAAATTCCAAGTGTGGTGAAATTGCAAAAAAAGTGCAATTCCACTATTGTTTTTAAATCCTAAAACTGACCTGCCATTACGATTCTCCAGGTCAGTACGAGAGTGCAGATACCAAACATGTATAGATAGAGGTGATACAGAAAGATACAGAAAGAGGTGAAAAAAAAATCTAAAGTTTGTAAGAACAAAAAAATGTTGCCACGACCTGTAACGTCATTATTTTTCAGGATCTGGGGCTGGGTGAGGACTTATGTTTTGCGTGCCAAGCTGTTTTGACCGCCTATTACTGCATTTTATTGCAGTGTTGCAGCAGCCAAAAAAAATTAATTCTGGCGTTTTGATTTTCTTTTCTCTTTACGCTGTTTACTGATTGGATTAATTTACATTATATTTTGATAGTTCGGTCATTTCTGAACACAGCGATACCAAATATCTGTATTTTTTTAATTGTTTTATTTTGAATGGTGCAAAAGGGGGGTGATTTGAACTTTTATGTTTTTTTTAATTTTCTTAACCTTTTTTTTTACATTTTTTTTACTTTTTACTGGCTTTAAAGGAGTTGTTCACCACTTTCACATTGATGCCCTATCCTTAGGATAGGGCATCAATGTATGATCGGCCGGGGTCCCGCACGCATCACCCCCGCCGATCATCTGCTACCGGTGTCGGCGGCCGGAAGTGCTTACCTGCGGTGCTTGGCTGTCAAGTTGTAGTGGCCAGCGCTTGTTACTGCAGATCCGCTTCCTATTCAATTGAATAGATGTGCAGTACCCCGCTGCGGCCACTACAGCTTGACGAACAAGCACCGCAGGTAAGGACTTCCGGCCGGCGGCCGCCGCCACCAATGACATCAGATCGGTGGGGGTGATGCGTGCGGGACCCTGGCTGATCATACATTGATGTCCTATCCTACGGCATCAATGTGAAAGTAGTGGACAACTCCTTTAATAATCCCCTTAGGAGACTTGAAGCTGCAATCATTCAAACGCTTGTGCTACATATAGCAGGACTTTAGTCCATAAATCATGATCTCGGGGCCGGCGTTCATAGAGGATTTACATTGACCGAAACAGGGATCTTCTGCAGACCCCTGGCTGTCATGACACCCCATTGGCAACCCGCGATCACGTTACAGGAGCGGGTCTTGTGACACACTTCCGACCAGCGCTTGTTAAATGCCGCTGTCAGAGATTGACAGCGGCATTTAACTTGTTAACAGCCACAAATTGATCCCAAATCCACTGGCGACTGTTAGATGTACATGACAGCTGATCAGATCAGCTGTCATGTGCAGGGAAACATGCGGGCTCAGCGCATGGCAGGGTCATGACCAATGACGTACCTATACGTCATCGGTCTTGAAGGAGTTAATTGGCACTTGCCACTTATTGTGCAAATTATTTTGTCATTTATGATAAATACTGATAGTAAGCTATCTCCATATTCTGCACACTGTCGACCATGATCTCACCTGTTTACTGGGCCACTTTATTTTAATTCTCTCTTAGTGCGTGTTGTTTTTAATGTAAAGCTAACTTTTATATATTATATATATTTTATATATTATAATTATAGGTTACACACCTCAAATACACATTTTTGCTTAAAAAATGATGGAATGTGAAGATGCAAAAATTAAAAAAGTACTTACACCAAATGTGGCATATTAGTGGGTTAAAAGGTAAAATCGGGATTTGGAAATGATATGTGAAATGAACATGTATATTGGACTGTGTTTAGGGGTGGACTGACCATCAAGCAAATCTGACAAATGTCAGATGTGCCTGTCTGGCCGTGTGCTGCAATATTGTTAACTTTATTGACCTCCTCAGGAAGCTGGTACTATTAACAGCTGTGCCAGAGCATTGAGCCTCCGGCACCATGTTCCGTCACTTACTTCAGCAGGAAGCAGGCTACTTCAGGTGCCACGCTAGGGACGTCTGTCGGCACCATGACGTCACTGAATTGAGCATTTTGCATCCACTCAGAGGCAGGATAGAAGAGACCGCAATTCCAATGGACGAGGAGCCTGGGTATGATGAGTACATTTTTTATTCTTTTATTTTTTTGTAGACTGTGCGGGGGCCATCAAATTGTATAGTGGGCTGTGTGGATACTATTATACTGTATTGGGGGCCCATCAAACTCTATGTGGAACTGTGGGGGACCATCATACTGTGCGTGGTTCTGTGGTGGGAAAATCATACTGTAAGGGGGATGTGGGGATACCATCATACTGTATTACGGGCCATCATACTGTATGTGGGGCTGTGGGGGGACCATTATACTGTATGTGGGGCTGAGGGGGGACCATATTTCTGTATGTGGGGCTGTGAGGGGGGACCATCATGCTGTGGGTGTCGGTTTGGGGGGATACCATCATACTGTATTGGGGGTTCATCATAATGTATGGTGTGTTGTGGGGATTAAATCATACTGCATTGAGTGCCCATAATTCTATATGTGGGACTGTGGGAGGACTATCATACTGTGTGTGGGGCAGTAGGCATACCATCACACTGTATTGGGGCCCATTATACTGTGTGGAGAACAATCTTACAGTGGGGGATGCTATGGTGGAACATCATGCTGTGGATGGACCATCATGCTGTGTGGTCAAGGCTCTGGGGGGACCATTATACTGTATGGGGGGATGACCATGAGGGGACCATTTCACTGAGCGGAGAAGTTGTGGGAGACCATTGTACTGTGTGTGGGGTTGTTGACGGGGATCATTATACTGTGTGTGTGTGTGTGAAGGCTTTTGGGGGACCATTATACTGTGTGAGGGGCTGCGAGGGGACCATCGTATTGTGTGGGGGGCTGTGAAGACCATCAAGCTGTATGGGGGACCATCATACTGTGTGAGGGAGGCTGTTGGGGACCATCATACTGTATAGGAGATAATAATAATTATTTGTATTTATATAGCATCAACATATTCCGCAGAACTTTACAATTAAGTAGGGACATTTACAGACAATAAAAACAATACAATGTAACACATTTCAACAGTTACAGGAGTAGTGAGGGCCCTGCTCACAAGCTTACAATCTATAAGGAAATAGGGAGACACGATAGGTAGAACATGCTTTTATGTACGGTCCAGCCATCATTATAATAAATAGGGGTTATGTTATAAAGCTGCAGGATCCGGTCATCAGCCAGGATCTGTCTAAGGGCAGTTACCCTATGCTACTGGGTGCATGGAGGATGTGGAGACAGATGAATAAGCAGGAGCAGATTATGATTAACATTTAGGAGGGAACAGGGAAGACTTAGGTTAGTGAGTTGACATGATAGGCTTGTCTAAACAGATGTGTTTTTAAAGCACGCTTAAAAACTAGGGGCTAGATATTAGTCGGATTGTTTGGGGTAGTGCATTCCAGAAAACTGGCGCAGCATGACAGACGTCTTGGAGACGGCAGTGCTAGGTTCGGTAAGGTTTATGGAGGATGTTAGTCTTAGGCTATGTGCCCACGATGCAGAAATGCTCAGGATTTTTTCCTGAGCGTTTCTGCATCTCCCCTGGCAGAAAAAACGCATGCGGATTGTACATGCGGATTGTACATGCGTTTTTCCTGCCAGGGACATGCGGATGTGAAGCGTTCTTCACATGCATTTCCGCATGCGGGTTGACAAGCGCTTTCCAAGCGATTTTAGCATCACTTGGAAAGTGCTTGACAACTTGGTCACACTATATAAATCCATGCAAATGCATGGATTTATATTGTGTGACCGTAAGGAATGGTTAAAAATAAAAAAATAAATCTATACTTACCTTCCGATGGCCCCTGCTGTCTTGCTTCCCTCCGTTCTCCCTTGTCGGCAGATCGCGGTACACTGCAGGACCTGCCGACATCAGCATCGCGTGACCCGTCACATGACTATGACATCAGCACAGGTCCTCCAGCAGGGCCGGCTCCAGGTTTTTGTGGGCCCCGGGCGAAAGAGTCTCTGTGGGCCCCTTTAACACATACCACGCTTCATGATGCTCAGATACAGCAGAGAAATATATAGTACAAGGCCAAAGATTTCACTTCTTACATTACATGAGTGATATCTATTGTAAATTCCGCAATAGCTCAGAAACCGGCGAATCGCTCCGTACAGGATACTGGCCCCCATATAACGCTCCATACAGGCCACTGGCCCCCATATTACGCTCTGCACAGGATACTGGCCCCCTTATAATGCTCCATACAGAATACTGGCCCCCAAATAATGCTCCATGCAGGATACTGACCCCCATATTACACTCTGTACAAAATACTGGCCCCCTTATAATGCTCCATACAGAATACTGGCCCCAAAATAATGCTCCATGCAGGATACTGACCCCCATATTGTGCTCTGTTCAAAATACTGGCTCCCTTATAATGCTCCATACTGAATACTGGCCCCCAAATAATTCTCCATGCAGGATACTGGCCCCCATATTACGCTCTGCACAGGATACTGGCCCCCTTATAATGCTCCATACAGAATACTGGCCCCAAAATAATGCCCCAAGCAGGCTGTTCCCCCCACATAATGCCCCATGCAGGCTGTTCCCCCCACATAATGCCCCATGCAGGCCGTTTCCCCCACATAATGCCCCATGCAGGCTGTTCCCCCCACATAATGCCCCATGCAGGCTGTTCCCCCCACATAATGCCCCATGCAGGCCGTTCCCCCACATAATGCCCCATGCAGGCTGTTCCCCCCACATAATGCCCCATGCAGGCTGTTCCCCCCACATAATGCCCCATGCAGGATGTCACCTCTCCCCTCCCTTATAATGCCCCATGCAGGATGTCACCCCCCTTATAATACCCCATGCAGGCTGTTCCCCCCCCCACATAATGCCCCATGCAGTATGTCACCCCCCTTGTAATTCCCCATGAAGGATGTCACTCCCCCTTATAATGCCCCATGCAGGATGTCGCCCCTCATATAATGCCCCATGCAGGATGTCACCCCTCATATAATGCCCCATGCAGGATGTCACCCCCCCATATAATGCCCCATGCAGGATGTCCCACCTCATATAATGCCCCATGCAGGATGTCACCCCCTCTTTTAATGCCCCATGCAGGATGTCACCTCTCCCCCCCCATATAATGCCCCATGCAGGATGTCACCCCCCCCTATATAATGCCCCATGCAGGATGGCACCTCCCCCCCATATAATGCCCCATGCAGGATGTCACTCCCCCCCTTACAAATACTCACCTCACTTCTCACCTGCTACCGCTGCTCCGGACTCCTCAGCGTCGCCGGCGTCTTCCCGCTCTGTGCTGTGCTCTGTGTAAAGACGTCACCGCGCCCTCTGACCTGAGATGTCACAGTGCAGCAGCCGTGGAAGAGACGGGAGCTGCTGCAGAGGCACGGGGAGAGGTAAGTATTGTGCCGGGTGCCGGGGCCTTGAGCAAGCGGGGGGGAGCGGGCGCTGGCACCGCACCGCTCACGGGTCCTATAGCGCGCAGGGGTCCCCGACAGTGAGTGGGCCCCTCTGCCTGCTCAGGGCCCCGGCACTTGCCCCGGTGCGCCGGGTGCTGACGCCGGCCCTGTCCTCCAGTCCATCGCAAGCTGCAGGCAAGCGAAGACAAGCGCACCGCGGGCCGTCAGAAGGTAAGTATAATATTTATTTTTTATTTTATTCTTTTTTTCACAGCTTCTATGGTACCCGGGTCCGGAGGAGAGTCTCCTCTCCTCTAGGCCTGGGTACCATCCGCACATTGAAACGCATGGATTGCGCATCTACATATACAGTGATGCGGAATCCATGCGTTCCAATGCAAGTCAATGGCGGCGAAAATGCAGCACTTCCGCATAATAATTGGTAGTGCTGCGTTTTTTTCCGCAATGATAATCCGCAGCGGAAATTTCCGCAGCATGTGCACAGCACATGCGGATTATCATTGGGGAACATGGCAGGCCTTCTACCATGCGTTTTTTAAGCGTTTCAGCAGCGTTTTTGCCGCTGCGGAAACGCTTAAAAAACGCATCGTGGGCACACAACCTTAGATCGGTTGCAGAACGGAGGGCGATAGGCAGAAATGAGGGATGAGATATAGGGCGATGCAGAACTGTGGAGAGATTTGTGGGTGAGAGAGAAGTTTCTATTGTATTCTGTAGCAAATGGGTAACCAGTGCAATTGACGCGCCCCCGTGGGGTACTCGGCAGCCGGGCCCCTGTGTATGCCGGTAGGGGAGTATCATGGTGGCTGGCCCGGTCCGTGACCCAGGGCGGTCAGTAAAAAGGGGAATTTTCATAGGGGATTAAGTGTTCGTGATGCCACCTGTGGAATGCGGCTAAGGGGTGCCGCCGCTGCGGAGCAGTCCTCTGGAGCTGGTGTTACGGCAGCAGGGATGGTGTGGCTCTCCACAGGTAGAGCAAGCTCCAGAGCAGTGTAGGTAAATGGTGGTTGCGCTGGGTGTTGTAGTGCAGGGGGAAAGATGGCACAGACTAAATAATGGACAGAGGCGGTGCGGTGCAGTCATCCGAGTCTTTACTCACAGTTCTTTTAGTTCCTCAGGGTGCACTGTCAGCTTACAGCCTCCCCCGTCGCGCTGCGCTCACCAGGCAGGGGTTCAGCTCTTCCTCAGGCAGATTAGGAGTACTTGACAGAACCCCACTGTTCCGTGTTCCTAGTCAGACCGTCTTCACACTGGGTCTTTCTCTCTCCTGCCCTGCGCTGCCCACTCTCAATCCTGCTCGGGGGCTCTGAAGTCCCTCCTGTACGTCGGAGTTCACACAGTTGCTTGACCCTCACGGGGATTAGAATGTGGCTTACGATCCCTCTGTCTTCTGACAGATTCGGGGCGTACGGGTGCCTTCCTGCATTTGCCGTACCCTCTAGGATCCCTTCTTAGAACGGAGCCTACTCCCTGCTCCCCTCCTGGGCCTCTGTCACTAGGCCCCTGGTTGTGGAGCAGAGCTCCTAGTGAGACTCTGCTCCCGGACTGTTCTTCTGAACTGTCCCGAGCTGTTCTTCTGAACTGCTCTCCTCTTCTCGACCTGAACTGCCACCCTAAGATGGCTTCCCTATATATACTCCTACCAAAGTGCTACCTTAAACTACTTCCTCCACCCACACCCACTTCTGGTTCCCCCCTACCTCTGGGTTCCCCCCACTCCAGCCAGGGACAGGGCTCAGCAGAAAACATACATTGCGTCTTGCCCCTCCAGCCGGCCTGGAGCAGTGTAGTGTTGGATGCAGGTGTTGGGGTTCCGGGCAGCACTCCCTCCTTACCTGAGAGAAGGAGACACCACACCTCTGGGTGAGGTGCAGTACCTCTGTGGTGACTGAACCCTCAGGGGCGCCACACAATGACCGGCACAGGGTGGAGGCGTAGGTGAAGCGGCCTGATAGAAATACAACCCGGGCTTCTGCATTCAGGATGGATTGGAGAGGAGAGAGTTTGGTTAGAGGGAGACTGATCAGAAGAGAGTTACAGTAGCCCACACAAGAGTGAATAAGAGCGACAGTAAGAGTTTTTACAGTTTCAATTGTGAGAAAAGATCAGATCCTGGAGATGGTTTTAAGATGCAGGTGACTCAAGCAAGTGAGTGATTGGATATGTGTCAAATATGACCCCAAGACAGCGAGCTTGATGCTTGGGAGTTATGGTTGCCCCACCCAAGGAAATTGCAAAGTTGGGTATACAGTAGGTAGGTTAGTACAGGAGTAAACACAAGGAGCTCAGTTTTGGAGAGATTCAGTTTCAGATAGAGAGAGGACATGATGTTAGAGACAGCAGCCAGACAATCCCTGGTATTTGGTATTAGAGTGGGGGTGATGTCAGGTGAAGAAGTACAATGCTCAATGTGGTACACACAAGGACACAGGACAGAGGTTGAGTCAACTTCAATCCATGTTAACTGGCTGCAAGTGTGATTTAGTTATTGCCAACACCTGTTATGTGCCACAGGTAAGTTACAGGTGCTGTTAATTACACGAATTAGAGAAGCATCACATGATTTTTCAAACAGTGCCAATACTTTTGTCCACCCAATTTTTTAGGTTTGATGTGGAATTATATCCAATTTGGCTTTAGGACAATTCTTTTTGTGTTTTTTCATTGAAGACAAATTAAATGAAGACAATAATACCAAAGAATTTGTGATTGCAATCATTTTCAGGAAGAAACTGAGTATTATCTGATAGAATTGCAGGGGTGCCAATACTTTTGGCCACCACTGTGTATAATTGGATGTCATCAGCATAGAGATGATGCTGGAAACCAAATTTGCTGGTGGTTTGTCCAACAGGGCAGGATATAAGGAGAAGAGAAGGGGGCCTATTACTGAGCCTTGAGGAACACCGATAGTAAAGGGAAGATTAGAGGAAGAAGAGGCAGCAAAAGATACCATTAATGTGTAGACTATCTTACTGTGTTGGGGTCTGTGGGGTGACATCATACTGTCACCCCTCATTCTGTATGGAGGGAACATCATAGTGTCTGGAGTCTGTGGTGCCATTGACGCGCCCCCTGGGTCGTGGGGTACCCAGTGCCGGTCAATAAAAAGGGGATTTATTTACAAGGGATTATAGTTTATTAAGTTCGTGACGCCACCTGTGGAATGCGGCTAAAGGGAGCCGCCGTTGCAGTCCTCTGAAGCTGATGTTACTGCAGCAGGGATAGTGTGGCTCTCCACAGGAAGAGCTAGCTCCAGGGCAGTGTAGGTGTTGAAGGTTAAGCTGGGCGTTGTAGTGCAGGGGTTGATGGCGCAGCAAGAAACACAGAGACAAGGAGGTGCAGTCCCAGGGTCTTTACTCACAGTTGTTGCAGTCCAGATTACAGGGATCCATTTAACTGCCCTCGTCGTCCTGTGTTTACTCATTGAGGGATTCGGTCTACCCCCAGGTAACTCCGGAGTACTTGGCAGGACCCCCTTCTGTGTGTCCTCACTCTCTGGCCTTCTTCCTGCACCTCACACCTAGTATCTCCAATCCCGTACCCGCGGGCCTTGGCGGGTGACGTCTGTTCCGTCCCCTGGGTCCTATATGACTACCTTCTCGGTGAGACTGGCGTGGACATGCAGCTACAGGACATAAAGTACTGCAGCCTCCAGTTTCTAGTTGGACATAAAGTCCTCCGCTAGGTGAGGGACCGGTTCCCTTTAGATGGCCTGACCCCTCCACTGCCTGGCAGATGCGGGCGTACGGGTGGGGTGGCCTTCTGCACGGCCCGTACTCCTGGGGTCCTTTCCTGATTCTTGGAGCCTTTCTCCTGCTCCTTCTCCTCTCTTCTCTCCTTCTCTTCAGACTTGGGCCTCACTGGCTAGGCCCGCCTCTGGAGCAGAGCTCCTGCAGAGCCTCTGCTCCCTTCACTTCTCCTCCTCTGACTGGCTTGTCTGACTGGACTCACTCCCCAAGATGGCTTCCCAATTTATACCTCCCTCTCATGTGCTCCCCTAAGCTACCTCCTCCACCCCCACCCACTACATAGTTCCTGCCCCCCAGCTAGGGACTCGGGACTGTGTTCTCCCTTAGGAGCAATCTCGCCCTACCCCCACTGCGGGTATGTGTTGGATGCAGGTGTTAGGGTCCTGAGCCGTACTCCTTCCTTACCTGAGAGTGAGATGCCACATACCCCCCTGGTAAAACACAGCATGTCTGCGGGCTGGAACAGAATAAAAACAATTTTAAAGACATGCAAAATTTTTGAATGCATTCGCTTAGAAGATCATAAACATAACATCTTTTCTTCCCTTTATGGGAGGCACATTTTCTTAAACGTTTCAGGTTACCATATTGAAACATTATAAGAATTGTTAAATAACATTTTCCTTCACTTATAAAACATTTTCCAGACAAAACATTTTTCATATAAACTGTTCCTTAACAGGTTACAGCATGATCTGCAACCAGGTGTCCATCTTATTTAGTAAGGTGCTAACTAGCAAACTGAAGTATGAGGGACCGGTCCGAAAACCCTCAACGTAGGCCCTGGGCGTGGCTGCAGGGCATAGGTGATCCAGGTATTGGACCATGTCTTTGGCCACGCCAAACGGGTTTTTGTTCTGAGGTCATTCGTTGTTACATAAAACCAATTAGGGGCACTTTAGGAAGTGCAACTATTTACAAGATCAGTTCTTGGCTGCTCACAGTCGTCAGCTTGTCAGTTTCTTGTACCCTTTCCGGGTAACTACTCACACAAAAACAAATAATTATTATTATTTTTTTTAAACTTGCAGTGTCTCTGCTGCACCCTATGGGCAACTATGTACAGTTCAAGGTTCCAGCTACTATGCTTAGTAGTGGTGCTCCCTCCGGAGAAGCTCTTGTCCACTGTAGGCTGGCCCAGCCGGGTCTTCAGCGCTGTAGTGTGAGGAACTGCTCCCTTTCCCCACCCGGTGGACATTCAGGGCATACCAGCCCCTCTCGCCTCTGTGTCTGGTGTAGGTGACGTAATCACCTGGGTAGAGATTCCGGTCCGGGTGACCTTTTTTTAGGTAGGACTCCACGTCCCTCCTGTTTACAAAAAGATCTGTCTCGGACTGCGGGTCCCGGATGAAGCCCCAACCTCCTTCCAGGTTGAACTTCACTACGGTCCCTTCGGCACGGGGACCGTATGCTGCCCTCCTGTCTTTGCAGGCTCGGGCCTTCTCCTCCATGTTCCTGGCCTCCAGCTTCTCCCAACACACCCGTCGGATGTGCCGCTCCCTCTCGAGCTGCTCCAGCTCCCTCCTGCAGTTCTCTTTCCTGCGGGCCACCTCTGCTTTCGTTTCTTGGGGAAACCCCATGAGGTCTCCCCCAGGGTTGTCCCACTCAATCTGATCTTCCTCACCTCGGGAGACGGCAGGGGGCAGGGGAGCTGGTAGGAGTGGGAGCAGCTGGTCCTCCACCTCCGCGGACCAATCCCAGAGACGGCGTCTACACACCCATTCGAGTGTCGGGGGAGGCGGTTCCTGCAAGGGGCCCAGGAGCGGGCCGGTGTCGCTGGTGCCCAGAGGTGACGGTTCAGGGGCCTGGAGGACGTCTAGGGCGGGCGGGCCCGGGGGCAGATGTCCTGGGAGGCGGGTCCGGAAAGGGTCTGCGTCTTCCGCGTCCGGGGCAGAGGGCCTTGCTGGGGTGTCAGGAGCGGACCGGTGTCAGTAGCGCCCGGGATCAGCGGTTCCACCACGGGGCCCAGGAGCAGGTCAGCGGCTCTAGCGCCCGGGACAGGGAGACTCCTCTTACCTGCTCCCGCGGCCGCTCTTGCGCTGCACTCTGCCTCCTGGCGCTGGTCTGGATCCGCCAAGGCTGGGGCGCTGCCTGTGCTTGGTAGCGTTGTTTGCTGCCGGCTTGCCATCCTTTCCACCATCTCCTTTTTCCAGCTTGTGAGAGCATCTTGCTGGGCCCTCTCCATCCTCTGGTTCAGGTCTTCCATCCCAGCGTAGAGAAACTCTGAATCCTCCCGGGACAGCCTGGCAACTAACCCCTCCAGGGTGAGGGGCGCCTCCGGTCGTAGCAGGCCGCTGGCAGGGATTCCGGTCTCTCTTCCTTCCATGTTCCCTGCCGGGTATGGTCTGTCTAAATTGGCCCAGACCACACCCCGTCTCCCAGTTTTATTCTTCCCTCTCCCCTTTCTGAGGAGGTCCCATATCTGTTTGCTGTCGGTCACACCCGGGGGCGTCTCCTCCAGACCGATGGACAGGTCCAGGGTTATGGCCACAGTTTCAGTGGGTGGGCCATGCTTTTGGCGCCATTCTGGGACCCAGCCCACGATGGGAGGTGATTTCTTGCTGTCGTTTGGCTCGCACATAATGGTGCCCGTTCTTCTGGGGCAGACGCCACATTCAGTATAAAACACAGTCTCTAGGCGCACATTACCCGGTGATAACGGGCACGAAATCCTGTTTGTGACGCCAAGTTGACGCGCCCCCTGGGCCGTGGGGTACCCGGTGCCGGGCCGGTAGATGCTGGGGGATGTCACAGTGGCGGTGTCCCGGTCCGTGACCCAGGGCAGTCAATAAAAAGGGGATTTATTTACAGGGGATTATAGTTTATAAAGTTCGTGACGCCACCTGTGGAATGCAGATAAAGGGAGCCGCCGCTGCGGAGCAGTCCCCTGAAGCTTATTTACTGCAACTGGGATGGTGTGGATCTCCACAGGAAGAGCTAGCTCCAGGGCAGTGTAGGTGTTGAAGGTTAAGCTGGGCGTTGTAGTGCAGGGGTTGATGGCGCAGCAAGAAACACAGAGACAAGGAGATGCAGTCCCAGGGTCTTTACTCACAGTTGTTGCAGTCCAGATTACAGGGTTCCATGTAACTGCCCTCGTCGTCCTGTGCTTACTCAGGGAGGGATTTGGTCTACCCCCAGGTAACTCCAGAGTACTTGGCAGGACCCCCTTCTGTGTGTCCTCACTCTCTGGCCTTCTTCCTGCACCTCACACCTAGTATCTCCAATCCGGTACCCGCGGGCCTTGGCGGGCGACGTCTGTTCCGTCCCCTGGGTCCTATATGGCTACCTTCTCGGTGAGACTGGCGTGGACATGCGGCTACAGGACATAAAGTACTGCAGCCTCCGGTTTCTAGTTGGGCATAAAGTCCTCCGCTAGTTGAGGGACCGGTTCCCTTTAGATGGCCTGACCCCTCCACTGCCTGGCAGATGCGGGCGTACGGGTGGCCTTCTGCACGGCCCATACCCCTGGGGTCCTTTCCTCATTCTTGGAGCCTTTCTCCTGCTCCCTCTCCTCTCTTCTCTCCTTCTCTTCAGACTTGGGCCTCACTGGCTAGGCCCGCCTCGGGAGCAGAGCTCCTGCAGAGCCTCTGCTCCCTTCACTTCTCCTCCTCTGACTGGCTTGTCTGACTGGACTCACTCCCCAAGATGGCTTCCCAATTTATACCTCCCTCTCATGTGCTCCCCTAAGCTACTTCCTCCACCCACACCCACTACATAGTTCCTGCTCCCCAGCTAGGGACTCAGGACTGTGCTCTCCCTTAGGAGCAACCTCGCCCTACCCCCACTGCGGGTATGTGTTGGATGCAGGTGTTTGGGTCCTGAACCGTACTCTTTCCTTATCTGAGAGTGAGATGCCACATCTCTGGCTGAGATGCAACACCTCTGTGGCGACCGAACCCTCAGGGCCGCCACACCATCATACTGTGTAGGTGAAGGAATGTGGGAACATCATTCTGTACAGAGGCATTTTTGGCAGAATCACACATTATAGAGCCATGGAAGGGGTATCATAATGGGTGAGAATACTAAGGTGCTTCAGTAGGAGCAAAATAACAGTGCATGTGACACAATACATATCCCTCTCTGTGCTTTATGTGCTGTGAAAGGACTTTTGCTATGGGGCCCTGTGATTTCTATGTATGTCTTTGCATTATTACAATAAAGAGGCATGAGGGTCATTATTATAAGGAGGCACTATGGGGGAACATTATCATAATAGGGAAAGCACATGAGGCATTATTATTATTAATAAGCACAGGGGTGTGTTTGAATTATTATAAACATGTATGAGATCATTATTATTATTATTATAAAGAGTCAAGGGGAATTATTATTATTATAAAATGGCACAGAGGGGCACTATTTTTATAAGGTGCTGTATAACTGTAAGGAGGCAAAGCAATCTTGCTTCCTCTCGCCCACAACCTGCACCAGAGACCCTATTCCCTCACTTCTCCTTCAGTCCCTCTCCACAGTTTTTGCTACCTACCTAACTAAAATATTTAACTTTTCTCTTTCTTCCGATATATTTTACTCTTCATTCAAACATGCCAGCATACACACATTACTTAAAAAAACATCCCTCGATCAGAACTGTGCTGCTAACTACAGACCTGTCTCTAATCTCACCTTCATTTCTAAACTCCTGGAACGATACGCTTTCTCTCAGATCACTCTCTGCTTGACCGTTTACAATCTTGCTTCCGCTCTTTACACTCTACGGAAACTGCCCACACTAAAGTCTCTCTCTATTAACAGCTAAATCTTATGGTCACTACTCCTTGCTGATTCTCCTGGATCTTTATGCAGCATTTCACATTGTGGATCACCAGCTCCTCCTCACTATGCTCTGCTCTATCGGCCTCAAGGACGCTATTCTCTCTTGGTTCTCCTCCTACCTATTTGACCGCTCCTTCACTGTACCTTTTGCTGGCTCTTACTCCGCTAATCTTCCCCTTAATGTTGGGGTTCCTCAAGAATCAGTCCTAGGCCCCCTCCTCTTCTCCTTTTATACTGCCCCTATTGAACAAACCATCAGCAGATTTGGTTTCCAGTATCATCTCTATGCTGATGACACCCACTTATACACCTCTTCTCCTAACATCACCCCTACTTTAATACAAAAAGCAGGGATTGTCTGTCTGCTGTCTCTAACATCATGTTCTCACTCAGTCTGAAACTGAATTTCTCCAAAACTGAATTTCTCGTGTTTCCTTCCTCTAGTAATCAACTTATACCCGATATTGAAATTGTCTTGGATGGTTCAACCATAACCCCCAAGCAGCATGCTTGCTGTCTTGGGGTTATATTTGACACAAAACTTTGCTTTATTTCCTATAGCCAATCTCTAACTCTCTCATGTTACCTGCATCTTAAAAACATCTCCAGAATCCAACCATTTCTGACCTTTGAAACTGCAAAAACTCTTACAGTCTCTCTTATTTATTCTCGTCTGGACTACTGCAACTCTCTACTGATCTGTCTCCCTCTAACCAAACTTTCTTCTCTCCAATCCATCCTGAATACGGCAGCCAGGGCTGTATTTCTGTCCAGCTGCTGCACCGAAGCCTATACCCTGTGCCCATCATTGCACTGGTTGCCCATTCGCTGCCGAATACAATGCAAACTCATCTCGCTCACCTACAAAGCTCTTCACAGTTCTGCATCATCCTATATCTCCTTCCTCATCTCCGTGGTGAGATGTCCCTGATCATGTGGTGTGTGAGACATGATCAGACACATCCTGTTAAATTTATGAAGGAGGGTCTCTGAAAGTCAAAAAGCCTATTTTTACAGGGCCATCAGGTGGCCCTTACTATTGTTAAAGGGCCAGCAGTCGGCCCTCAGTATTGTTAGAGAGCCATCTGCCGGCTATGCTTTGTTGTTCCCATTATTAAGGAGCGGGTCTCCTCTACTGTTATTGCATATGCAGTGACTGCAAGGGCTGCCCAAAATTTGGAAAAACCCCAATACCCCTTTGAGGAGACATAGAGGAGAGCCTCAGTTAAAAAAATGTTCCCATTATTATGGAGCGGGTGTCCTATACTGTTATTGTGTATGCAGTGACTGCAAGGGCTGCCAAAAATTTGGACGCACCCCAATACCCCTTTGAAGAGACATAGAGGAGGGCCTCAGTAAAAAAAATGTTCCCATTATAAAAGAGTGGGTCTCCTATAGTGGTAATGCCCATGCAGTGACTGCAAGGGCTGCCCAAAAATTGGATGCACTCTAATACCCCTTTGAAGAGACATAGAGGAGGTCCTCATTAAAAAAAATTGTTACCATTGTTAAGGAGTGGGTCTCGTATACTGGTAATGCCCATGCACTAGGTGCATGGGATGAAAAACATTTACCCCTGGGGGGTATACAGGAACATACTGTATAACATACAAAATGTTAGAGGTAGGCTTCTAAAAATATTTCCTAGGGGCATCATAAACACCCTTAAAAAAATTATGTGGGTGTTGCATCATGGTCACCTTGGTGATAGGGTGGCGGAGGATGAGGAGATGAAGAAGGAGGACAACAGAAAATAAACAACATCAGGAAGCGTATACCCATGTCTGGGTGTGAAGAGGTAAATGGACCCCCCCCAAAAAAGGCCTCCGCTGCTATCATTCGTTGGTGTTGAGAAGTCTGGCCCAATCCAGCCTATGTTCATTTTGATAAGAGTCAGCCTGTCAGCATTTTCAGTTGACAGGCGGATGCCCCTATCAGTTATAATGCCACAGTGGCACTAAAAACCCGCTCTGACAAAATGCTAGCAGCAGGGCAGGCCAGGACCTCCAAGGCGTAGAGAGCCAGTTCATGTCACGTGTCCAGCTTGGATACCCAATAGTTATAAGGCACAGCGGAATTACGGAGGACCTTGGTACGGTTGGCAAGGTACTCCTTCAACATCTTCCAAAACTTTTCCCTCCTTTTCAGAGTACCCCGCGCATCGGGGCCTATGCGATGGGAGGGTCTGAGAAAACTGTCCCACACCTTTGACAGTGTTTCCTTGCCTCTGCTGCATCATATTTGTGTCTCCCTCGCCTGTACTCCTTGGTTGTCCAACGAGCTGTGACCTCTGCCGCCAGAGTTTTCAGAAGGGAATTTTTTTAATAATTCCACAACAAGGGCCTTCTGGTACTGCAAAATTTTATTAGACCTCTCTGCCACGGAAAGGATAGATAGAAAGTGCTCCTTGTAGCGAGGGTCTAGAAGTGTGACCAACCAGTAATTACTGTCAGCCAAAATGTGTACAAAATGTGTGCCAGCCAAGTCTTCTCTGTCCTGACCAAGAGGACGACTGTCCATTCTGTCCTCCTCCTCATTCTCCTCCTCCTCATTCTTCCTCTCCTCAGGCAATCCACGCTGAACAGAAGACGGTAAGAATGTTGTGTAGGTAGTACCATCTGAAGCGCAGGAAACCAGCTCCTGTTCCTCCTCCTCTTCATTAGCGCCCAATCCATGTTGGGATGAGATGAGGCTGGGGTGTGTGGCATCTCCCTGTATGGTTCCTTGCTCCATCCATTTAACTGTGAGCTGCGGGAGTTTCAGTAGACGGAGAAGCGGGATGCTGACGCTAATCATGGCGTCATCGCCGCTCACCATCTTGGTAGAGTCCTCTAAGTTTTGGAGGATGGCACAGATGTCTAACAACCATGCCCACTCATTAGCTCAGGTCTAAGCAGAGACTGACCTGAATAACGACGGGCGTGTTGTTGAAGCTGGTACTCAACAACTGGCCTCTGCTGCTCACAAATCCTTCCCAACATCTGCAAGGTTGAGTTCCAATGCTTGTTGACATGGCACACCAGTCGGTGAGATGGAAGCTGCAAACGCTGCTGAAGCACGGCGAGGGTGGCGGAAGCTGTAGGTGACTTTTGAAAATGGGCACACACGCGGCTTACTTTGATAAGCAGCTCAGGCAGATCCAGGTCGGTTTTAAGAAACTGCTGAACCACTATGTTGAGCACACAGACCAGGCATGTACGTGTGCGAGCTTTCCTACCCACCAGGTTCCGGCCATTGTCACACACGACCATGCCTGTAGGTTCAGCGGTGACAGCCACAGATCTGCCTGCTCTTTGATAGCTGTCAACAACTCTGGAACGGTGTGCGGTTTGTCACCTAGGCATATTAGCTTCAGCAGAGCCTGTTGTCGCTTGGCCGAGACAGTACTGCAGTGCTTCCAGCTTCTGACTGATGTGGTCATTTTGAAGATGGAGGCTGAGGAGGAGGTGGAAGTACAGGAGCTTTAGAATGTGGGGGCAACTCGTATTGATCCAGGGCCCGCAATCCTTGGCGTCAGAAGGACGTGTTCCATCCCAGGGTCCAATTCGGTCCCGGCTTACACTATATTAACCCAGTGTGCTGTCAGCGAGATGTACCTTCCCTTGCCACAAGCACTTGTCCATGTGTCCATGGTTAGATGGACCTTCCCAGCAACTGCATTGTTGAGGGCACTGGTATTGTTCTGGGACACGTGCTTGTGTTATGCGGGGAAGGCACACTGGGAGAAATAGTGGCAGCTGGGGACCGAGTACCGAGGGATGGCCGCCGCCATCAAGTTGCAGAAAGATTCCGTCTCCATGAGCATAAAAAGCAACATTTCAAGTGCAAGCATTTGAGAAATGTGAGTTTAGTATTATGGTCTTTGGGGCGTTGGCTGCGTATTTGCGCTTGCATTCAAAGGACTGTGATAGGGACAACTGAACTCTGCGCTGGGACAAGGAAGTGCTCTCTGACGGTGATGGTTGCAAGTGTGCAACGACAGGTGCACGGCGGGAGGCATCTTCACCTGCGCCATGGACAAAGGATTGGCATGCACGCACAACAGCGGAACAGGCAGTGGTGTCACCCCCAGACACTGTTTCTGGACCCTGGCATTCGGCCCACCTGTTGCGTGCTGTCATTTGCCTGAGCATGCCGGTGGTGGTCAGGCTGGTAGTTTTTGCTGCCTCTGCTCATGCTGGCATAGCAGAGATTGCAAATGGCCTTTTTGGGGGTTATCTGGACAGTCTATAAAAAAGAGCCAGACTCTGGAAGACCTAACAGTTGGACTGGCAACTTGCCTGGTATTGGTGTTTTCGGGTAGGGACAAGTCAATGCTGCGCTGGGACAAGGACGTGGATGTGGTTGCTGATGGTGGTAGTTGCGAGTATGCAACAACAGGTGCAGGGCGGCAGGCATCTTTGCATGTGTCATGGACAGGGGATTGGCGTGCACGCACAACAGCGGAACAAGCAGTGGTGTCACCCGCAGACACTGTTTCTGGACCCTGCCGTTCGGTCCACATAGTCAGGTGCTTTGCTGTCATGTGCCTGCACATGCTGGTGGTGGTCAAGCTGCTAGTTTTGCTACCCCTGCTCATGCTGGCCTGGCAGATGTTGCAAATGGCCTTTTTGGGGTTATTTTGACAGTCTTTAAAAAAGAGCCAGACTCTGGAAGATCTAACAGTTCTACTGGCAACTTCCGTCGTGTTGGTGTTCCAGGGACCGGTTGCCCACCTTGTGTCGGTGGCCACGCCATTGCTTATTCCTGCCTGTTGTGGTGCTACGCCTTCCTCCACCTCTGTGCTGCTCTCCTCGCTATGCATGTCACTTTGCCAGGTTGGGTCAGTGACTTCAACGTCCGCCACCTCGTTTTCCACTTCCGCACCCTGGGCCTCCTCCTGACTTGGTGACAATTGTGTCTCATCATCATCATCCACCTCTTGCGACAGTAATTGCACTTTCCCACCATCGCCTTCATGTCTCCGTGGCTGCTCCAATATTTGGGAATCACTACATGCAATCTCCTCTTGCCCAGCTTGCTGGGTGAGAGGCCCGAATCTATAAATGGAAAAGTGAACTGCTCTTTGGAGTGTCCAAATGTGTGATCAGTTGTCTCTGGGCACTTGACATGGTGGGAGGAAAGAGGATCAGGGTGAGGAATATGTGGTCCACACTCACGGCTACTGAGACTGGACCTTGTGGAAATCAGGGTGGTGGTGGAAAACTGACTGGAAGCATTATCTGCTATCCAAGCAACTACCTTTTCACACTGCTCTGGGTTCAATAGTTGCGTTCCGCGGCCCCCTAGTACTTGGGACAGGAAGGTAGTTTGACATGATGTGGGAGCTTGTTGTGCTCCCTCAGCAGGCACAGTTTCATCTTGCCCATGGCCTCAGCCTCTGTGTGCACCATCACCATCACATCCACTTCCCCATTCTTTGCCACGTGCCTTGCCCATTTTAAATGTAGTGTAATATTTGGCCGGCTCCAAAAAATGTCGCAATTATTACCGCAGTAATATGGGATCACGTCTGATGACCATGGTTTTAGGAAATGGCCTTATAGATGTATTATAGGTCAGCGACCAAGTGTAAATAGGTTTAACAACACTCAGCTGGCTGAATTTAAATGGAGTATTTTTGGCACGCTCCACAAAATGTCTGCATTATTACTCCAGTAATATGGGATCTTTGTGTAACGACCACGGTTTTAGCCAGTGGCCTTGTATTATAGTATTGGTCAGCGACAAAGTGTGAATAGGTGCAACAAAACACAGCTGGCTGACTTTAAATGGAGGGTAATATTTGGCACGCTCCAAAAAATGTCACAATTATTACCGCAGTAATATGGGATCCCATCTGATGACCACGGTTTTAGTCAGTAGCCTTGTAGTATAGTATTGGTCAGCGACCAAGTGTGAATAGGTTCAACAACACACAGCTGGCTGACTTTAAATTGAGTATATTTGGCATGCTCCACAAAATGTCTGTATTATAACCGCAGTAATATGGGGTCACGTGTGATGATGGAACAGTTTCTCTGCTTCTACAATACAGCAATGCGAATAAAATCAAAAAAATCTGGCTGTATTCTGCTAACAAGCAAATGGAGCAGTAAAATGGGGCACTGTATTGCTTTTTAAGCAAATAATCAGGATTAAGAGAAAAAAAAATAGTTCGCTATATTGTATGGGTTGTTATGATTACAGAGATACCAAAATGTCAATATCTTTTACTTATTTGTGACATTTACTTGTAAAAACTTTATTTTACCACTAATATACAGGTATATAGTGAAGTACTGGTATATGAAGATGTAGTTCTATGTACTAGTACATTATGCCTGTACAGAAGAAAAATCCCATTTTCCTCTTAGTTAGAAAAAAAATTCTCCTATTCTTAACAGAGTAGCTTGTGGCTCCTGGGAAAGACCATATCTCAAAAAGCAAGTGTATATGAAAGTACCTACTGAGCATAGGGAGACCTAGTTCCCCCAACATTACAGTTCATTACATCATATACAGTGGGGAAAAAATGTATTTGATACACTGCCGATATTGCAAGGTTTCCCACCTACAAAGAATGGAGAAGTCTCTAATTTTTATCGTAGGTACACTTCAACTGTGAGAGACAGAATCTAAAAATAAAAAGCGGAAAATCACATTGTATAATTTTTAAATAATTAAATTGCATTTTATTTCATGAAATAACTATTTGATCACCTACCAACCAGAAAGAATTCTGACTATCACAGACCTGTTAGCTTTTCTTTGAGAAATCCTCCTATTCGGCACTCATTACCTGTATTAATTGCACCTTTTTGAACTCGTTACCTGTATAAAAGATACATGTTCACACAATCAATCACACTCCAACCTCTCCACCATGGCCAAGATCAAAGAACTGCCTAAGGACACCAGGGACAAAACTGTAGACCTGAATAAGGCTGGGATGAGCTACAGGACAATAGGCAAGCAGCTTAGTGAAAAGGCAACAACTGTTGGTGCAAGCAATTATTAGAAAATGTAAGAAACACAAGATGTCAATCTTCGTCGGTCTGAACTTCAATGCAAGATCTTGCTTCGTGGAGTAAAGATTAGTGATGAATGAATGTGCTTGCCACTGCTCGGTACTCACCCGAGCACCACTGTGCTCGACAAGCTTGGCGCTCGGCAAGTATTTCCGGGTTGCTCGGGCGGGAACTCAGGTCCCCTCCCTGCATGTTTGGCGCTCTTTAGAGAGTCAATGAACATACAGGGATTGCCTGCCATGCACTGTAATGCCGTAGCCATGTTGGTTATGGACATTACAGTGATTGGTTGGCCGCACAGCATCATCAGGTCTATATAAGACCTGGCGCCTCTACGCTTGTCACAGTCTACCCTGGAACCAGGCAGAGTAGGGAGAGGTGCTGCTGCGTCAGGGAGAGATTTGCTTGTTTATAGTTAGTATAGGTATTCCACAACATATACTGTATATACACTGCTCAAAAAAATAAAGGGAACACTCAGATAACACATCCTAGATCTGAATGAATGAAATATTCTCATTGAATACTTTGTTCTGTATAAAGTTGAATGTGCTGACAACAAAATCACACAAAAATCATCAATGGAAATCCAATTTATTAACCAATGGAGGCCTGGATTTGGAGTCACCCCCAAAATTAAAGCGGAAAAACAGGCTGATCCAACTTTAATGTAATGTCCTTAAAACAAGTCAAAATGAGGCTCAGTATTGTGTGTGGCCTCCACGTGCCTGTATGACCTCCCTACAACGTCTGGACATGCTCCTGATGAGGTTGCGGATGGTCTCCTGTGGGATCTCCTCCCAGACCTGGACTAAAGCATCCGCCAACTCCTGGACAGTCTGTGGTGCAACGTGACGTTGGTGGATGGAGCGAGACAGTGCTCCTCCTGTTCCTCCTTGCACAAAGGTGAAGGTAGCGGTCCTGCTGCTGGGTTGTTGCCCTCCTCCGGCCCCCTCCACGTCTGATGGTGTACTGGTCTGTCTCCTGATAGCGCCTCCAGCCTCTGGACACTACACTGACAGACACAGCAAACCTTCTTGTCACAGCTCGCATTGATGTGCCATCCTGGATGAGCTGCACTACCTGAGCAACTTCTGTGGGTTGTAGAGTCCGTCTCATGCTACCACTAGTGTGAAAGCACAACCAACATTCAAAAGTGACCAAAACATCAGCCAGAAAGCATTGGTACTGAGATGTGGTCTGTGGTCCCCACCTGCAAAACCACTCCTTTATTCAGGGTGTCTTGATAATTGCCAATAATTTACATCTATTGTCTATTCCATTTGCACAACAGCATGTGAAATTGATTGTCAATCAGTGTTGCTTCCTAAGTCGACAGTTTGATTTCACAGAAGTTTGATTTACTTGGAGTTATATTCTGTTGTTTAAGTGTTGCCTTTATTTTTTCGAGCAGTGTATATCCAACTGAACTAACAGTCCTTCTGAGGGCTAATCCAGCTGCATATATTCAGTGGTAATAGCAGGAGTTAGGCAGGCAGACAGGGTATGTGGCAAACTGCAGTGCATGATAGAACACAAGAGGGTCCATTGAACGTACTGTTAGTATAGGTATTCCACAACATATATATGTATCCATCTGAACTAACAGTCCTTCTGAGGACTAATCCAGCTGCATATAATCAGTGCCAGGCAGGCAGTATATGTGGCAGACTGCAGTGTATGATACAGCACAAGAGGGTCCATGGAACGTCCTGTCTGCGGCTGCGGTAATAATTACAGATATTTGTAGACATAGCCCCAGACATCAGGGGCCAGGGCCAATTTTTTTATCTTAATCCTGGTTATTTGCTTAAAAAGCAATCCAGAGCACACCAATTTTCTGCTCCATTTGCTTGTTCTCACTGCAGAATAAAGACAGATATGTTCCATATTTCAGCGATAAAAATCCAGAAATTTGAACTGAACGTGGAAAATATTGGCCTCCTTTTCCATTCTGTTGCAGTGTGTCAGTCAAGCTATTCACACTAGGTGTCTGTGAAGAATAGTATTAGTAAATTACAGGCCTGCTATTTAAAACCGTGGTTCTCTGTCAGACATATCACATATAACAGCATTCCAAAATCAGGCATTTCTCGTGAACATGGAAAATATTGTCCTCCAAGGGACGGGGAAGTGGACTTGATGGTGATGGTGCATGCAGAGGCCGAGGATGTGGCCGTGGGCAAGCTGAAATTGTGCCACAACAAACACCCACATCTTGTCGCTTGACCTTTCTGTCCCAATTAATAGGGGACCGCAGTACACCATTATTGAACCCAGAGCAGTGTCAAAAGGTTGTTGGTTGGATAGCAGATAACACTTCCAGTCACTTTGCCACCACCACCACCACCCTGTCTTCCACACGGTCAAGTTCAAGTCTCAGTAGCTGTGAGTCTGGACCGCATATTCATCACCCTGATCTTCCTTCCTCCCACCATGCTGAGTGCCCGGAGACAACTGATCCCACACTTGGACACTCAGAAGAGCTGTTCACTTTTCCATTTGTAGATTCGGGCCTCTCACCTGGCCAGCTTCAAGCGAGTCAAGAGGAGAATGCGGGTAGCGATGCCCAAATATTGGAGCAGCCACGGTCACGTGAAGGCGACGGTGGGAAAGTGCAATTACTTCCACAAGAGGTGGATGATGATGATGATGAGACACAATTGCCAGAAAGTCAGGAGGAGGACCAGGGTGCGGAAGTGGAAGATGAGGTGGTGGACGTTGGGTATTTATTAAAAACTCTGCAGAATACCCCAAAAAGGCCATTTGCACCACCTGCCAGGCCAGCATCAGCAGGGGTAGCAAAACTAGCAGCCTGACCACCACCAGCAGCATTGTTACGGATCCGGGAGGTGGAACCTCTGTGCTACGGTGCAAGGAGGGACCCAGAGGGGCGTAACTAAGTATCAACTCGGACCGACCCTGGTCGTACGGCGGCTAACGACTCCGTGACCAGGGAGGGACCGAGCAGAGGAACCAGGTGCTACTCTGGGGACGACCTTGTAAGGGAGCAGGTGACTCCCACGGTACAGATGGCAGGGACTGACCGGAATAGCAGGTAGGCACAGCAGGCAGGCTGGTGAGCAGAAGCCTCCAGGTGGGCTATCAGGTAGACACGGCAAGTGACGGCAGGAATCTCTAGGTGGGCTTGCAGGTGGTCACGGCAAGTGATGGCAGGAGTCTCTAGGTGGGCTGGCAGGTGGTCACGGCAAGTGACGGCAGGAGCCTCTGGGTAGGCACGGCAGGTAACAAGCGGGTAACAGGCAGGTCACAGACAAGTGCTCCCAGGTGAGTGGGCTGGCAGGCACGGCAGGTAACAGGCAGGCAACAGGTAAGTGCTCCCAGGTGAGCGGGCTGGCAGGCACGGCAGGTAACAGGCAGGTAACAGGCAGGACTGATAGTCAGGCTAGCAGCGGGACCTGAGGGCTGAAGCAGAGGTAAGAAACACTGTGCAACAACTTTTGCTCGGGCACCTTCATTTTGGAGGAGGTGCCTTATATATGGGAGGTCCTCCGGCAATTGGCCGGGGACTCCTTAGGACGGCGCGTGCGGCCCCTTTAAGAGAGAGGGAGCGCGCTCACTAAGCACAGTGCCCGGGAAGCTGCGCGCGCCAGCAACAGCAGGAAGAGGAGCGCTGGAGGACGCCGAGCGAGGAGCTTGGGGAGCGAGGAGGTGAAAGGGACGGCGTCTCTGCCTGGCAGGGGGCAGAGACGCCAATGCTACAAGCATGATCAGGCACATAACAGCAAAGCACCCGACTAAGTGGGCCAAACCCCAGGGTCCAGCTACAGTGTCTGCGGATGATCCAACTGCTTGTTCCGCTGTTGTTTGTGCATGCCAATCCCCTGTCCATGATGCATGCCAAGATGCCTCCCGCCCTGCACCTGTCATTGAACACTCTCAACTAGCACCATCAGCAAGCACGTCCTTGTCCCAGTGCAGTTGTCCATACCCAAGTCCTTGGAACACGAGCACAAATACGCAGCCAATGCCCCACAGGCCACAGTACTAAATTCATACATTTTGTGAATGCTGGTCCTCGAAATGTTGCCTTTTAGGCTCGTGGAGACGGAAGCTTTCCACAACCTGATGGCGGTGGCCGTCCCTCGGTACTCGGTCCCCAGCCACCATTATTTCTCCCATTGTGCCGTCTCTGCATTACACGAGCACATGTCCCACAACATTAGATGTGCCCTCCGCACATTGGGTTAGTATAGTGGAAGCCGGAGCCCAGTTGAACCTTGGGACGGAACACGTCCTCCCGACACCGAGGATTGCGGGCCCTGGGTCAATCAGGGTTACCCCCACATTCTACAGCTTCTGCACCTCCTCCTCCTCTTCAGCCTCCATCTCTGAAATGACCACATCTGTCGCAAGCTGGAAGCACTGCAGCACTGCCTTGGCCAAGCGGCAACAGGCTGTGCTGAAGCTAATATGCTTAGGTGACAAACCGCACAATGCTGAAGAGTTGTGGACAGCTCTGAAAGAGCAGGCAGATCTGTGGCTGACACCGCTGACTCTACAGCCAGGCATGGTCATGTGTGACAATGGCTGGAACCTGGTGGCGGCTCTGAGGCAAGGCGAGCTCACACACGTACCATGCCTGGCCCATGTGCTTCACCTTGTGATTCAGCGGTTTCTTAAAATCTACCCGGATCTGGCAGATCTGCTTGTCAAAGTACGCCGCCTATGTGCTCATTTTAGAAAGTCAGCTACAGCTTCCGCCACCTTTGCCGTGCTTCAGCAGTGTTTGCAGCTTCCAGCTCACCGACTGATCTGTGATGTCCCCACGCATTGGAACTCTACATTGCCGATGTTGGGAAGGATTTGTGAGCAGAAGAGGGCAGTTGTTGACTACCAGCATCAACAAGGCCGTTGGTATTCAGGTCAGACTCCACACATAAGACCTCAGGAGTGGACATGGATGTCAGACATATGTACCATCCTCCAAAACTTTGAGGACTCCACCAAGATGGTGAGCGGTGATGACGCCATAATTAGCATCACCCTCCCACTTCTCTGTCTTCTGAAACGCTCAATGCTTTGGAGTTCTTCCAAATTTTGGGCAGCCGTTGCTTCACTGCATAGACAAACAGTATGGGAGACCCACTTCCTAATAACGGGAACATTGTTTTCAGGAGGCCGTCCGATCTCTACGTCTCTTGCAAGGGGCATTGGAGTTCCTCCAAATTTTTGACAGCCATTGCTTCACTGCATAAGCAAACAGTATGGGAGACTCACTTCCTAATAATGGGAATATTGTTTTCAGGAGGCCCTCTGACCTCTACATTTCTTGCAAGGGGCATTGGAGTGCCTCTAAATTTTTGACAGCCATTGCAGTCACTGCATAGGCAAACAGTATGGGAGAACCTCTCCTTTCTAATGGGAATATGTCGTTACTGAGGCCCACCTCTATGTGTCTTTAAATTGTTAGTCTGGTTTTTCCTAAATTTTGTCAGCCGTTGGACTCACTGCATACCTTATAACTGAATAGCAGACCCTCTCCTTTCTAATGGAAACATGTCGTACTCGTTACTGTGGCCCAGCTCTATGTGTCTTTAAATTGTTAGTGGTGTTTTTCCTAAATTTTGGCAGCTGTTGGACTCACTGTATACCCTATAACTGTATAGCAGACCCTCGCCTTTCTAATGGGAACATGTCATTACTGTGGCCCAGCTCTATGTGTCTTTAAATTGTTAGTGGTGTTTTTCCTTAATTTTGGCAGCCGTTGGACTCACTGTATACCCTATAACTGTATAGCAGACCCTCGCCTTTCTAATGGGAACATGTCATTACTGTGGCCCAGCTCTATGTGTCTTTAAATTGCTAGTAGGGCTTTTTCTTAAATTTTGGCAGCCCTTGCAGTCACAGCATAATCATTACCACTATAGGACTATAGGAGACCCGCTCTTTTATAATGGGAACATTTGTTTTACTGAGACTCTCATCTATGTCTCTTCAAAGGGGTATTGGGTTGCGTCCAAATTTTTGGCAGCCCTTGCAGTCACTGCATATGCAATAACAGTATAGGAGAGCCACTCGTTAATAATGGGAACAACAAAGCATAGCCGGCTGATGGCTCTCTAACAATGGCGAGGGCCAACTGCTGGCCCTTTAAGAATAGTAAGGGCCGCCTTATGGCCCTATAAAAATAGGCTTTCATAAATGAAACAGGATGTGTCTGATGATGTGTCACACGCCACATGGCCAGATAAGGTTGCAAAATGTTAAAATGACATTTCCTGGTGAATGCATTTGTCTTAGTTGAAAGCAGTGCAAAAATGCAAAAACGCATCAGAAACGCTGTGTGTGAACATAGCCCAAGGTATGGAGGAGCATTTTTGTTTTTGTATATTTATTTTGCCTTATCTACAAGTCATTACCCTGGAAAGGATGTTCCTTAACATATTTCCCAGGAAAATCCATTTTGGTTTTGTTTTTGTATGTTTTATTGTGAGTCCGTAAAAGTGGCGTAATACCTCTGACAACATTGTTGACAGCAGTGACCTTGGAGTCAGAAATGCTTCCAGGGGTCTTCTTCATGCTGTTCCCATGTCATTTGAGCACTGTTCCCATCGATTTGGGCAATTTTTAGGCCCGATGCAGACCGCCGGGGGGAGCCGCCGGAAAAATGCTCGAGTTTCCCATAGACTTACATTGAGCTCGTTACTCGGACCGAGCACTCGAGCATTCCAATTTGCTCTACTCGAACAACGAGTACCCAAGCATTTTAGTGCTCGCTCATCACTAGTAAGGATGATTCTGCTAAAGGTCAGAAATCAGCCCAGAACTACTTGGCTAATGACCTGAAGAGAGCTGGGACCACAGTATCAAACATTACCGTTATTAACACAGTGGGTCCCCCTGCTCATGCCAGCACATGTCCAGGCCCATTTGAAGTTCGCCCACGACCATCTGGATGATCCAGAAGAGGCATGAGAGAAGATCATGTGGTCAGATGAGACAAAAATAAAACTTTTTGGTATCAATTGCACTCAACGTTTTGGAGGAAGAAGGATGAGTACAACCTCAAAAACACCGTCCAAACCATGAAGCATGGTGGGGGAAACGTCATACTTTGGGGGTGCTTTTTTACAAAAGGGACAGGGCGACTGCACCAAATTGAAGGGAGGATGGATGGGATCATGTGTCGCGATATTTTGGTCAACAACCTCCTTCCCACAGTAAGAGCATTGAAGATAGGCCGTGGTTGGGTCTTCGGGCATAACAATGACCCTAAACACACAGCCAGGGCAACTAAGGAGTGGCTCTGTAAGAAGAATTTTAAGGTCCCGGAGTGGCCTAACCAGTCTCTAGACCTGAACCCAATAGAAAATCTTTGGAGGCAGCTGAAACTCAAAGTTGCCCAGCGACAGCCCCAAAACCTGAAAGATCTGGAGAAGATCTGTATGGAGGAGTGAGCAAAAATCCTTGCTGCAGTATGTGCAAACTTTGTCAAGAACTACAGGAAAAATCTGACCTTTTTAATTACCAACAAGGTTTATTGATCACTAGTGATGAGCGAGCGTGTTCGCCACTACTCGCAATTCGCCCGAGGATCTCACTGCTCGAGATGCTTGGCGCTCGCTGAGTAGTTCCGGGATGTTCGGGTGGGAGCTTGGGTCCCCTCCCCACATGTTTGGCGGTCTTTAGAGAGCCAATGAACATGCAGGGATTGCCTCCCACTCAGTGTAATGCCGTAGCCACCTTGGTTGTGGCATTACAGTGATTGCCTGGCCGCATAGCTCCATCAGGTCTATATAAGACCTGGTGACCCTATACTCATCACAGTGTACCCCGGAAACAGACAGAGTAGGGAGAGCTGCTAATCAAGCTGCATATATTCAGTGGTAATAGCAGGTGTCAGGCAGGTAGAGATGGTGGACACTATACAGCTCAACTGCACATTTTGTCTGCTGCTGCCTGTTATAAATATCCATTGGACTAGATATCAGGGCTAATTTTTTTTTTACTCTTAATCTTGATTATTTCTTAAAAAAGCAATACAGTCCAACATTTTACTGCTCCATTTGCTGCAGAATACAGCCAGATCTTTTCCATCATCAGACGTGATCCCATATTGCTGTGACACAAATCCAGTAATTTGTAGGGGACGTGTAAAATATTCTACTCTATTTACAGTTTGGCAGCTGTGTGGTAGTGAACCTATTCACACGTGGTAGCTGAGTAATACTAAACTAGAAGGGCAGTGCTTAAAACCATGGGCATCACGTCACATGTATCAGATATTACTGGGGTACAAATCCAGAAATTTGTAGGAGACGTGTAAAATATTCTACTTCATTTACAGTTTGACAGCATAGAGGTAGTGAACCTATTCACAAGTGGTCGCTGAGCAATACTAAACTAGAAGGGAAGTGCTTAAAACTGTGGGCGTCCTGTCACACGTATCAGATATTACTGCGGTACAAAACAAGAAATTTGTAGGAGACGTTGAAAATATTCTACTCCATTTAAAATGGGCAAGGCGCGTGGCAAGGAATGGGGAAGTGGATGTGACGGTGATGGTGCATGCAGAGGACGAGGCCATTGGCAAGCTGAAATTGTGCTACAACAAGCACCCATATTATTTCGCTCTACCTTCCTGTCCCAATTACTAGGGGACCGCAGTACACCAATATTAAACACAGAGCAGTGTCAAAAGGTTGTTGGTTGGATAGCAGATAATGCTTCCAGTCACTTTGCCACCACCACTCTGTCTTCCACACGGTCAAGTCTCAGAAGCCGTGAGTCTGGACCACATATTCCTCACCTGGATCCTCTTTCCTCCCACCATGCCGAGTGCCCAGCTAATCCCACACTTGGACACTCTGAAGAGCTGTTCACTTTTCCATTTGTAGATTCGGGCCTCTTGCCCGGCCAGCTTCTAGCGAGTCAGCAGGAAATTGCATGATGCGATGTCCAAATATTTGAGCAGCCACGGTCACACAAAGGTGACGGTGGGAAAGTGCCATTACTGTCACAAGAGGTGGATGATGATGATGAGACACAATTGCCAGAAAGTCAGGAGGAGGACCAGGGTGCGGAAGTGGAAGATGAGGTGGTGGACGTTGAAGTCACTGACCCAACCTGGCAAGGTGACATGCATAGCGCGGACAGCAGCACAGAGGGGGAGGGAGGTGTAGCACCACAACAGGCAGTGGCATGGCCACAGACACATGGTGGGCAACTGTTCCCCAGAACACCAACATAACAGAAGTTGCCAGTACAACTGTTAGGCCTTCCAGAGTCTGGCTCTTTTTTAAAGACTGTCCAGATAATCTCCAAAAAGATCATTTGCAACATCTGCCAGGCCAGAATCAACAGGGGCAGCAAAACTAGTAGCCTGACCACCACCATGACAGCAAATGACAGCAAAGCACCTGACTAGGTGGACCGAATGCCAGGGTCCAGAAACAGTGTCTGCAGGTGCCACCGCTGCCTGTTCCGCTGTTGTGCGTGTACGCCAATACCCCCGTCCATGATGCAGGTGAACATTCCTCCCACCCTGCACCTGTTGTTGCACACTTGCAACCACCACCATCATCAACCATGTCCACGTCCTTGTCCTAGCGCAGCGTTCACTTGTCCCTACCCCAGTCCTTTGAACGCAAGTGCAAATACGCAGCCAAATGCCCACAGGCCACACTACTAAATGACCACATTTCAAGAATTCTTGCACTTGAAATGATGCCTTTTAGGCTTGTGGAGACGGAATCTTTCCGCAACTTAAAGGCGGTGGCCGTACCTCGGTACTCGGTCCCCAGCCGCCACTATTTCTCCCGGTGTGCCATCCCCACATTACACAAGCACATGTCCCAGGACATTAGCCGTGCCCTCAACAACGCAGTTACTGAGAAGGTCCACCTAACCTAGGACACGTGGACAAGTGCTTGTGGGCAGGGACGGTACATCTCTCTGACGGCACACTGGGTTAATATAGTGGACCCAGCCAGACCCTGGGACTGAACACGTCCTCCCGATGCTGAGGATTGTGGGCCCTGCATCAATCAAGATTGCCACATAATCTACAACTCCTGCACCTCCTCATCCTCCTCTTCAGCCTCCATCACCGAAATGACCACATCGGTCGGAAGCTGGAAGCACTGCAGCACAGTCTCGGCCAAGCGACTACAGGCACTGCTGAAGCTTATATGCTTAGGTGACAAACCGCACACCGCTGAAGAGTTGTTGCCAGCTCTAAAAGAGCAGGCAGATCTGTGGCTGTCACCACTGAACCTACAGCCAGGCATGGTCGTGTGTGACAATGGCCGGAATCTGGTGGCGGCTCTGAAGTGAGGCGAGCACACAGACGTACCATGCTGGCCCATGTGCTTAACCTAGTGGTTCAGAGGTTTCTCAAAACCTACCCGGATCTGCTTGTCAAAGTACACCGCATGTGTGCTGATTTTAGAAAGTCAGCTACAGCTTCCTGCGCCCTTGCCTTGCTTCAGCAGCGTTTGCAGCTTCCAGCTCACCGACTAGTGTGCGATGTCCCCACGCATTGGAACTCAATCTTGCAGATGTTGGGTAGGATTTGTGAGCAGCAGAGGGCAGTTGTTGAGTACCAGCTTTAAAATGCCCTCCGGTATTCAGGTCAGCCTCCGCACATGAGAACTCAGGAGTGAGCATGGATGTCAGACATATGTACCATCCTCCAAAACTTTGAGGACTCCACCAAGACGCTTCTCTGTCTTCTGAAATGCTCTCTGCACACAATTAAAGAGCAGGCATTGCAGGAGGAGCACGATGAGATGGAGCAAGGAACCATACAGGGTGATTCCACACAGCCCAGCCTTATCTCATCCTAACGTGGATTGGGTAACAATGAGGGAGAGGAATAGGAGGAAGAACAGGAGCTAGTTTCCTGCGCTATAGACGGTACTACCCACACAAATGTCATACCGTCTGTTCAGCATGAATGGCCTGAGGAGAGGGAGAACGAGGAGGATGAGAAGAGCATGGTCAGTCGTCCTCTTGCTGAGGACACCGAAGTCTTGCCTGTTAGCAGTCTGGCACACATGGCTGAGTTTATGTTACACTGCCTTTCCCGTGATCCTCGCGCTGTCCAAATTTTGGGTGGCAGTCATTACTGGTTGGTGACACTTCTAGACCCATGCTACAAGGAGAATTTTCTATCTCTAATTCCTGCGGCGGAGAGCTCTACTAAAACGGTGCAGTACCAGAAGGCCCTCCAGTTCGTTGAACAACCAAGGAGTACAGGCGAGAGACAGGGGAACACTGTCAAAGATCTGGGACAGTTTTCTCAGGCCCTCCCATCGCACAGGCCCTGAGGCGCGGGGTACGCTCACAAGGAGGGATAATTTTTCGAATATGCTGAAGGAGTACCTTGCCGACCCTACCAACGTCCTCCATGATTCCTCTGTGCTTCTAATTAGTGGGTATCCAAGCTGGACACGTGGCATGAACTGGCTCTCTACGCCTTGGAGGTCCTAGCTTGCCCTGCCGCTAGCGTTTTGTCAGAGCGGGTTTTTGTGCGGCGGGTGCATTATAACTGATAGGCACATCTGCCTGTCAGCTGAAAATGCTGACAGGCTAACTCTTATAAAAATGAACAAGGACTAGATTGAGCCAGACTTCTCAACACCACTGGATGACAGCAGTGGAACATAAACTCAAATCCAGTGGCTTTTTTTTGGGAGGTCTATTCCCATGCAAATCTTCACACCCAGACATGGGTATACGCTTCCTGATTTTGTCTATTTTCTGTTGTCCTCCTCCTTCTCCTTATCCTCCAATAATAATAATAATAATAATAAATAATCTTTATTTTTATATAGCGCTAACATATGACGCAGCGCTTTACATACAATATTGTCGCTGTCCCCATCGGGGCTCACAATCTAGATTCCCTATCAGTATATCTTTGGAGTGTGGGAGGAAACCGGAGAACCCGGAGGAAACCCACGCAAACACAGGGAGAACATACAAACTCCTTGCAGATGTTGTCCTTGGTGAGATTTGAACCCAGGACCTCAGCGCTGCAAGGTGGTAAAAAATTTTTGAATGAGGACCTCCTCTACATATCTTCAAAGGGGTATTGGAGTAGGTTCAATTTTTTGCCAGCCCTTGCATTCACTGCATGGGCATTACCACTATAGGAGACCCACTCCTTTATAATGGGAACATTTTTTTTACTGAGGCCCTCCTCTATGTCTTTTCAAAGGGGTATTGGGATGCGTCCAAATTTTTGGCAGCCCTTGCATTCATGGCATAGGCAATAACAGTATAGGACACCCACTTCCTAATAATGGGAAAAAATTTTTTACTGAGGCCCTCCTCTATGTCTCTTCAAAGGGGTATTGGAGTGCGTACTAATTTTTGTCAGCCCTTGCAGTCACTGCATACGCAATAACATTATAGGAGACCTGCTCCTTTTAAGTGGGAACATTTTTTTTAACTGAGGTCCTCCTCTATGTGTCTTTAAATTGGTATTGGGGTTTTTCCAAAATTTAGGCAGCCATTGCAGTCACTGCATACGCAATAACTGTATAGCAGAACCGCTGCTTTATAATGGGAATATTTTGTTACTGAGGCCCTCCTCTATGTGTCTTTAAGTTGGTATTGGGGTTTTTCAAAAAATTTAGGCAGCCGTTGCAGTCACTGCATACGCAATAACAGTAAAGTAGAACCGCTCCTTTATAATGGGAACATTTTGTTACTGAGGCCCTCCTCTATGTGTCTTTAAATTGGTATTGGGGTTTTTCTAAAATTTAGGCAGCCGTTGCAGTCACTGCATACACAATAACTGTATAGCAGAACCGCTCCTTTATAATGGGAATATTTTGTTACTGAGGCCCTCCTCTATGTGTCTTTAAATTGGTATTGGGGTTTTTCAAAAAATTTAGGCAGCCGTTGCAGTCACTGCATATGCAATAACAGTAAAGTAGAACCGCTCCTTTATAATGGGAACATTTTGCTACTGAGGCCCTCCTCTATGTGTCTTTAAATTGGTATTGGGGTTTTTCCAAAATTTAGGCAGCCCTACCACTCCCTGCATACGCAATAACAGTATAGGAGACCCACTCCTTTATAATGGGAACATTTTATTTTCAGAGGCCCTCCTCTGCATCTTTTCAAAGGGGTATTGGAGTGCGTCTTAATTTTTGGCAGCCCTTGAAGTCACTGCATAGGCTATAATAGTATAGGAGACCCGCTCCTTAATAATGGGAACAACAAAGCATAGCCAGCTGATGGTCCTCTAACAATAGTGAGGGCCAACTGCTGGCCCTTTAAGAATAGTAAGGGCCGCCTGATGGCCCTATAAAAATAGGCTTTGTGACTTTCAGAGTCCTTCCTTCATAAATGAAACAGGATGTGTCTGATCATGTCTCACACACCACTTGGCCAGATAAGGTAGTAAAATGTTAAAATGACATTTACTGGTAAATGTATTTTTCACCGTTTAAAGCAATGCAAAAGTGCAAAAATGCATCAAAAACGCTATGTGTGAACATAGCCCAAGGTATGGAGGATCATTTTGGTTTTTACTTATTTATTTTGCCTTATATACAAGTCATTACCCTGGAAAGGATGTTCCTTAACATTTTTCCCAGGAAAATCCATTTTGGTTTTGTTTTTGTATGTTTTATTGTGAGCTCGTAAAACTTGCGTAATACTCTGACAACATTGTTCCCATGTCATTTGAGCACTGTTCCCATCAATTTGGGCAATATTTAGGCCCCCTGCAGACATCCGAGGGGAGCTGCTGGAAAAATGCTCGAGTGTCCCATAGACTTACATTGGGCTCGCTGCTCGGGTCGAGCACCCAAGCATTACAATTTGCTCGACACGAGCAACGAGCTCCCGAGCATTTTAGTGCTTGTTCATCACTATTGATTACCCATGACAGTACCACAAGAAAGAGATTTCGCCCATCAAGGACAGGAAACCTACAAGCTAAAAAGGGCGGCACCTCTCCCACGCATCAGTTGGTTTCCTGTCATAACGGGCAAACCTCTTACAGGCATACCTCAAGAACTGAAGACTGAAAATAGTCTTTCCCAGTCCCAACTGGTCAGATCAGGCAGCGGTATCTTAACTGCCTCTGCTGGTGCAGGGTCCCTGGAAGCGCAGAGGGTGTCCAGGGGGACTTTTATGTTTGTGTGCAGACGCAGGTGAGCGGCATCCCAGGCAGGGATGGCCTGCACTGGCATGGCTCATCGGGTGCTGGTATGCGCAGGGAGGTGCTGGGGCAGCACGGTAGCTCAGTGGTTAGCACTGCAGCCTTGCAGCACTGAGGTCCTGGGTTCAAATCCAGCTAAGGACAACATCTGCAAGGAGTTTGTATGTTCTCCCCGTGTTTGTGTGGGTTTCCTCTGGGTTCTCCGGTTTCCTCCCACACTCCAAAGACATACTGATAGGGAATGTAGATTGTGAACCCCAATGGGGACAGTGACAATAATGTCTGTAAATTGCCTGAATTGTAAAGCACTGCAGAATATGTTGGCGCTATATAAATAAAAATAAATAAATTTAAAAAAATGGTAAGGTGCAGGCATGCCGGCTGACATATTCAGGTCGGAGGTGCACCTCTGTACTGAGGAGGCAGGTCAGGTGACACGAGCAGGCATGTCGGATAATGCGGTCAGGGTGCGCTGAATGATGTGCGTGACCAGAAGTGCATGGGAGCCTGATGACCAGGAACCTCCAGGGCTACCAGAGAGGACTGGAGGGGCAAGCAATAGCGTGGCTCCAGAATTTAAGTGACAGCAGGAGCATGTATCGGCATTTCCTTACTCGTTGTCCCCTCCAGGATAATGGATGTCATGGACTTACCCTTGAGAAAGCATGTGCAAAATGTGCGTACGTAGGGTTCTGCACTTTCTGTTTGTGCATTCCCTGGGGGGGGGGGGCTTCACCTGCCACATGGGTAAGGTCTATTTTTACTGAACTATTCGATGGTGTTTTTTCTGACATACTTTCATTTACACATGTGTGACATAGGACAGATTGTATACATGTCAAGATTCCACCTATCAGTAGTAATATAATACCTTCTATACTTGCATGTTGCATGTGTTTTTCCTACCCCAGGGCTTTTGCTTGTTGCTATTTTGCCTGTCCTGGTTATTTGTAAGAATGTTTTTAATCAGTATTTAATAAAAAATTATATTTTATACACACTCACTTTGCTCCTCCTCTTTTCAAGATGTCATGGAGCAGCAGCAGCAGGATGGGAAGCCCCAGAAAAAGGCGGAGCGGCATCAACCGCGTAGCAGTAATAGTGGCGGCCATATCGGTGAGAGACGGAGTTCTGCAGACAGGAGCAGATCCAGTCAGAGAAGCTCCTGTAAAGTGGACGAGTCTTCAGCCTCCCAATATGGTCTTTCAGCAGAGATTTGTCCCTCTCTTAATCCGGTACCATTTGATTGCCTCACACTGGTAAGTGATCTTCGTGAACGTTCAATTGGTGATGTAGCTTTTTGCTTCTTGTCATTTATTTATCAGGGAAAGAAGTCTACAGAAAAGTCTAAGCACAAGGAGTGTTCGCTTTGCAGAAATCTATTGCCTGACTCCTACCAAAAAAGACTTTGTCAGTCTTGTATAGAGCAGACAGTAGAGGAAGAGACCCTTAACTTTGCCACTGATTTAAGGTCAATCATCAGTGTGGAAGTTAGAGAGTCCCTAAAATCCCTTTTCCAGGAAGAGCTTCATAGGGAGAAGACACGTAAAAGGGCTAGCCAGCGGTCCCTGGGATCAGACGTGTCTAGCATTTCAAATAATGACGACAACTCCTCCAGTTTCTCCTCATCGGCCTCCTCCTTCTCAGACAGAAACACTGGCGGTCTCTGTATCATGGAAGTGTTAGATCTGAAGGATGCTTACTATGATGTACACATACACATAAAACACCAGCAGTACCTCAGAGTTGCAGTAGCCATTGGGGGGGTAGTCACACACTTCCAGTTTAGAGCCCTACCATTAGGCCTTGCTATTGCTCCTCGTGTTTTCACCAAGGTGATCGCTGAGGTGATGGCCCATCTCCAGGAGAATGTATTTTATTATCCCGTATTTGGATGAGTTTCTGGTGGTAAGCAATTCGGCCTGACATTGCACACAGTGGGGATGATGTCCACCTTAGAACATTTAGCTGGCTATTGAACCTTAAAAAGTCTAAAATAGAGCCCCTAAAGATACAGGAATTTTGAGGGCTTCTGCTGGACTCGAAGGTGTCTACTCCTTCCACTTTCTATAAGCATTATAATGTAATGAGTGATTCACTACTAAAATTTAAGAAGGGCATGGATGCCTTTCTTGAAAAGTATAATATTACAGGTTATATATACTAGATTCCTTGATAGGGCGTTGATCCAGGGAACTAGTCTGATTGTCGTATGTGGAGTCAGGAAGGAATTTTTTTCCCCAATGTGGAGCTTAGTGTTTGCCACATGGTTTTTTTTTGCCTTCTTCTGGATCAACATGTTAGGCTATGGATTGAACTAGATGGACTAGTCTTCCTTCAACCTTAAAAACTATGTTACTATGTATTATAGACTGGATATGGGTTCCTCTTCCAACCTCGCCTTTGGGAAAAGTGTGCTCCAGGCTGTGGTCCCTTCTTGAATTTGTAAATTTCTCTGTAATTCTCTCGTGGTGCTGTCATGGGTGATTGATAAAATCTTAGTTACTTACCGGTAACAAGATTTTTCGGGTATAAGGATCAAGGGAAGGAAGCAATACAACCTTGTCACTGAGAGAGAGAACAACCCCAACGCGCGTATCGCATTCCGCTTCTTCGGGGGAAAGGGTACATAGGGAATACACATGCTCCCTTATATATGGCTCTATTTGATGTGCACATGTGTGGCTATATCGGCGCTTCCGGGAGCCGCAGTAGAGCGGAAGCCACGGCAGCAGCGTACCACGTCATCTGTCCCCACCCCCCGGCCGACGCGTCAGCCCAGAGGGAGGGGAGAGGCGACGCTGCTGGACGTGTCGCCACGGCAACCATCTCCGCCGGCAAGGCGGAAGTGCACACCACAACACAGGACAGCTAGCACCGATGAGAGACAGCGGTAACATGGAATCGTACTGAGAAGGCAGCACCTTAGCAAAACCCATTTTCACGGCCCATTGAAAGAGAGTATCAGAGAGGAATGCTTATGCGGATTATAGACAGTGGAAGTGTGAAACGGGATATGCAGGTAAAAAACAAATAAAAATCTAAATTAATAAATTAAGGAAGAAAGTAAATAGGAAAAGTGCATAACATCAGTTGATACTGTGTCACCATGAGAGTTTAGCCACCCCCGTAGTGTTCGAGTTCGGGTCGGTTCGTCGAACACCCGTATGTTCGTCGAACTGTTCATCGAACACCGTCGAACACCGTTAAAACCAATGGCAGGCAAACAAAAACACATAGAAAACACCTTCAAAGGTGTCCAAAACCTGACAAACTGCTCAGAAGACACAACTAACACATGGAAAAGTGACAAGTACATATAGTCATGAGAAAAGAAAAGAGGTGGAGGAGTAAAAGGAGGGGGAGACACAGATATAGGCATGTCATGCCCTTCTAAAAACCAAAAAAGTGCAAAGCTGACACGGCTAGTCCGTTCCTGCCCGTGCGACCTCCGTGTCGCCGGGTTTGTGCCAGAGCTGCGGTGGACCCTGACGGCCAGCCCCCCTCTCCCAATACTGGTGCCTGTCCGCTGGTGGGTTGAGCGAGCCCCCCTGCGGTGGAGGCAGGTCTAAGCTTTTTAATTTAAATTGTCTCTGTAATTTGAATGAGTACACTTTAAATCCTTTTACAAGGATCTATTGGAGGGCAAGTCTGATGCCAGCAGCTGCAGGAATTCCAGCTCCAGTAGCGTCCACTAAAGCTGCTGCAGTTAAAAAGCTTTTATAAGGATCGAGCTTGGCGGTCCACCGCAAGGCGTCCTACCGCCAGTCCCAGACCCTGTGCCTTGGGGTGCCTCCCCGATGCTCTTCACTGAGTGTCCCGGGGGCCCGAAGCATTTCCTTTGAAAAAATTAAGTGTCCAAACTACAGGTGGTGTAGCTTGCTTAACAGGTGGGATAATCCGCTGACTAGCAGACACTGCTACTAGGTCCAAAGTATTTCCTGGGCTAGATGCAGTTAAACATTTGTAATTAGATCTACAGGCGGTGGCTACTCCGCTGACTAGCAGACACTGCTACTAGGCCCAAAGTATTGACTGGGCTAGATGCAGTTAAAAATTTGTAATTAGATACTCTCGTTGGATGCTGAGAAAGCATTCCATAGAGTCTCCTGGCACGCCATATATTATTCTCTTAAAAAGCTTGGGGTAGGGGTCTAGGGGACCCTTTTATAGCCAAAATCATGGCCCTGTATCGTAATCCGTCAGCTAGGCTGAAGATAAATGGAACATTTTCATCAACTTTCATAATCACCAATGGGACAAGGCAGGGATGTCCTCTGTCCCCTCTCTTATACATCCTAGTGATGGAGCACCTGCTCTCATCAATTCGCGATTAGTGTTGAGTAGTGTTGAGCCACCCCCGTAGTGTTCGAGTTCGGTTCGGTTCGTCGAACACCCGTGTGTTCGCCGAACTGTTTGTCGAACTGTTCGTCGAACACCTTCGAACACCGTTAAAACCAATGGCAGGCAAACAAAAACACATAGAAACACATAGAAAACACCTTCAAAGGTGTCCAAAAGCTGACAAACTTCTCAGAAGACATAACTAACACATGGAAAAGTGACAAGTACATATAGTCATGCGAAAATAAAAGAGGTAGAGGAGTAAAAGGAGGGGGAGACACAGATATAGGCATGTCATGCCCTTCTAAAATCCAAAAAGTGAGAAGCCGACACGGCCAGTCCGCTCCTGCCCGTGCCACCTCCGTGTCGCCGGGTTTGTGCCAGAGCCGCGGTGAACCCTGATGGCCAGCCCCCCTCTCCCATTACTGGTGCCTGTCCGCTGGTGGGTCGAGCGAGCCCCCCTGTGGTGGAGGCAGCTCTAAGCTTTTTAATTTAAATTGTCTCTCTAATTTGAATGAATACACTTTAAATCCATTTACAAGGATCTATTGGAGGGCAAGTCTCATGCCAGCAGCCGCGTAATTCCAGCTCCAGTAGCGTCCACTAAAGCTGCTGCAGTTAAAAAGCTTTTATAAGGATCGAGCTCGGCTGTCCACCGCAAGGCATCCTACTGCCAGTCCCAGCCCCTATGCCTTGGGGTGCCTCCTGATGCTCTTCACTGAGTATCCCATGGTCCCGAAGCATTTCCTTTGAAAAAATTAAGTGTCTAAACTACAGGTGGTGTAGCTTGCTTAACAGCCGGGATAATCCGCTGACTAGCAGACACTGCTACTAGGCACAAAGTATTTCCTGGGCTAGATGCAGTTAAATATTTGTAATTAGATACTCTCGTTGGATGCTGAGAAAGCATTCCATAGAGTCTCCTGGCACGCCATATATGATTCTCTTAAAAAGCTTGGGGTAGGGGTCTAGGGGACCCTTTTATAGCCAAAATCACGGCCCTGTATCACAATACGTCACCTAGGCTGAAGATAAATGGAACTGTAGCACCCTGAGGGCTCGGTTGCTACAGAGGTATTGCACCTCACCCAGAGGTGTGATATCTCTCTCTCAGGTAAGGATGGAGTGTGGATCAGGACCCGACACCTGCATGCATTACACCACATTGCCGTGGGGCAGGGCGACCAATATGCCTCTGAGATGGGCACGACAGTCCCTGTCCCTGGGTGGAGTGGGGGGAGGGAACACTGAGGAAGGGGAACCCTGTAGTGCAGGAGCAGGGAGGAAGCAGTTCCTGGGTGCATTGAGAAGGGAGTATAAAAGGTGGGCACCATCTTAGTTCAGTGCAGAGAAGTCTGAGCAGAAGTGGCAGGGAGCAGGGGCTCTGCATGAGCTCTGCTCCGGAGGCGGGCCTAGTAACAGAGGCCCAGGCCTGGAAGAGGGAGAAGGAAGGAAGAGGAGCGGAGAAGGCTCCAGGAACGAGGAATGAAGGGATCCCAGGGGTGCGGACGGGCGAGTCGCCACCGCACGCCCGAATCCACCTGCGTGGAGGGGTCAGGCCAAAGGGGGAGACCGGTCCCCGAAACTAGTGGAGGCAGGAAACGACCCTCAGCTAGAAACCGGAGGCTGTGACATTTTATGTGGCGCAGCCCCTCGCTACACCCGCTAGGAAGGCACCACATAGGGTCAGGGAAACTGGCGCCAAGTTTACCAAGAGGAGGCCCGAGGCAGCCGGACAGAAGGGTTGGTAAGAAAGGCCAGACAAAGGACACACAAAGGGGGTCCTGTGAAGCGCTCCAAAGTTATCTGGGAGTTGTCTGAGCCCCTCACCTGGTGAGCACAGTACGACGTGGGCAGCCGTTACCTGCAGACGTGGTCTGGATAATAAGAACTGTGAGTAAAGGCCCTGGACTGCATCACTGACTCCGTGTCGTTACTGCTGCTGCCCTGCACCATCACCCCCATCCTCCGCATACACTGCCCTGAGGCTATACTCCTCCCGTGGGGAGTTATGCTACGCTCTGCTGCACCCACAACACCAGCCTCAGCGGTCTGCCCTGCAGCGGCGGTTCACTCTGACCGCAATCCACGGGTGGCGTAGTCGGACATTTAAACATCAAAACCACATAAATAGTTCCGCCACTGGTTTGACCACCCTGAGCCACGGAACCGGGTCGCCGCCACGAAGACTACAACCACCAGCATCCACCAAAAAGGGTCCGGCTCCGGGTGTCCCAAGGCCCAGGGGGTGCGTCAGAACATTTTCATCACCTTTCACAATCACCAATGGGACAAGGCAGGGATGTCCTCTGTCCCCTCTCTTATACATCCTAGTGACGGAGCACCTGCTCTCATCAATTCGCCATAACCCCAATATTAGGTGGATTGAGGTGGGAGGCACCGAGTACAAGTGCTCTCTATTTGCTGATGATGTCCTAGTATATATCACTCAATCACATATATCCATCCATGCTGTTATGGCTGAAATAGATCACTTTGTTACATGGTCAAATTTTAAAATCAATGCAGCGAAGTCTGAGGCCCTTGATGTCTCCCTCCCCAAATCCATATAGGATTCCATCCAGTCCAACTTTCCCTTTGCCTGGCCCTCACAGGGTATCAAATACTTAGGAATTCCTATTCATAGAGACCTCTCCCATCTATGTTATCTTAATTTTGGGCCCTTTATTGAACAACTCCATACAGACCACGGTTGGCAAGTTAGAACTGTAAGATTCACTACGTGAACCACTGGTGTTTTGTGGAAAAGCACATGTACACTGCGTTCCAAATTATTATGCAAAAAGTGTTTAGGAGTGATAAGGGAAGAATTTGTTTGTTTGTCAGTTAAACTCATTGATGGTGATGTGTGTCAGGGCTCTTTATATCACTGTAAGCAATTGCAGACACCTGTGCTAATTAGTTTGGCAGGTGTGTCCAATGAAAGGCAAGACTACTTAAGAAGGTTGTCTCACATTATTAAGCAGCCTACATTTTCTGCCAAAATGGGAAAGAAAAAGGATGTGTCGGCTGCTGAGAAGCAACAAATTGTGGAGTGTTTAGGTCAAGGCATGACTACAATCAACATTGTGCGATGATCAGGATGAAGTGTCTTGGCAATCAAGAAGTATGTAGCTGATTCACAGTACACACGTGTGCGTGCTGATAAGGGCAAATTGAGGACTCTTTCCTACAGGCAATTACGTCAGGTTGAAAGAGCAGCGGCAAAAAAGCCTTGTCATAGCAGCAGACAAGTTTTTGAAGCTGCTTGTGCCTCCAACGTCCCCCGAACAACAAGATGCAGGGTCCTTCAGAGGTTTGCAGCTGTGCATACGCCATCCTGTCGACCTCCTCTATCCACTTCACACAAGCAGAAACGGCTCCAGTGGGCCAAACATTACATGAAGACTGATTTCAAAACTGTTTTGTTCACGGATGAGTGCCGTGCAGCGCTCGATGGTCCAGATGGATGGAGTGGAGGATGGCTGGTTGATGGACACCCCACGCAAACACGGCTACAGCGCCAACAAGGAGGAGGTGGAGTAATGTTTTGGGCTGGAATCATGGGGAGAGAGATTGTCGGCCCCTTTAGGATCCCTGAAGGCGCTAAAGATGAACTCCATAATGTATGTGGATTTTCTCAAACAGCACTTCCTGCCATGGTTCAAGAAGTAGAACCGTGTATTTCACAGCAAGATCATTTTTCTCCATGATAATGTTATGTTCTGCTACCAGAGCTAAGGAAAGAGAGGAGATCTGTCCCTACGATAGAACTCAGCTGAATCCCTACGATGTAACAGGGGACCTGATCCTGCGATCAGACCTGCTAAAGTCCTAAGCTAGTCTGTACGGAGACCTATAGATGTGGGGAAGGAATCCCTACAAGTACTAAGGACTGGGAGGAAAATGGACACCTCCTAACAGAAATAGTAGCAGACAGACGAACAAACAAAATATATAGAACATAGAGGTCCGTAGACCAAGCAAACTAACAGAGTTAGAAACAGAGCACAGGCTAGCTAGAAAGTAGTTATACAATGAAGTCCAGCAAAGCCAGAAGGGCGGAGCAGGATTAAATAGGCCAGCAAGGTCATGTGACCAGCAAAGGAAAAAACCTAAGAGCAAGGTTCTAACAGTACCCCCCCTTCTAAGAGGATCCTCCGGATCCCCTAGGACCAGGCTTATCAGGAAATCTCCTGTGAAACGCTCTGATAAGTCTGGACGCGGAAACATCATCTGACCTCACCCAAGAGTTATCCTCGGGTCCGAAACCTTTCCAGGCCACAAGATACTGCAAACTACCTCTATACCGTCTAGAGTTAAGGATGCGAGAAATTTCATATTCCCCGTCCTCCACCACCGGAGGAACAGAGGCAGAGGCGTCACCATCCGACACAACAGCTTTTTTTAACAGAGAGACATGAAATACCGGATTAATTCTCCAGGAGGTAGGAACCTCCAACCTAACAGCAGATTGGTTGACAACCTGAAGCACCTTAAAGGGCCCTACAAACTTGGGACCCAATTTCTTAGAAGGAATCCTCAACCGCAGATTCCTAGAGGACAACCAAACCATGTCACCAACAGCGAACAAAACCTCCTGTCGTTTCCTATCAAAGTAGTCTTTAGATTTTCTGTTGGCCTCCTGAAGATTACCACGCACATCCGTCCAAACTCTCTCCAAATCACCGGAAAAATTCTCCTCCTCAGGCACGGCAGATCCCAACTTGGAGAACGACCCAAACGACGGATGTCTCCCAGAACAACAAAAAAAAGGCGAACAACCAGCAGAAGAAGATGTATGATTGTTCAGAGCAAATTCAGCAAGTGGCAGAAACTCAGACCACCCCTCTTGATTGTCTGCCACAAAACAACGCAAGAACTGCTCAACATCCTGGTTTTTCCTTTCTGTCTGGCCATTAGATTCAGGATGATATCCGGACGAGAACGATAAATGAACTCCGAAGCTGTCACAAAAGGCACGCCAAAAACGAGCCACGAACTGAGGACCCCTATCAGAAGCAATGTCAGTAGGAACGCCATGAAGTCTGACAATTTCCTTGACAAAGGCCTTAGCGAGAGTTTTAGCGCAGGGCAGTTTGACGAAGGGAACCAAGTGACACATCTTGCTAAAACGGTCCACGACCACCCAGATGACAGTAAAACCCTCAGAGGGGGGAAGGTCAGTTATAAAGTCCATAGCCAAATGTGTCCAAGGAGCACTGGGAACCTCCAAAGGACAAAGCAACCCCGCAGCAGGAGTATGTGAGGACTTAGATCTAGCACATATAGTACATTGACGCACCCACTTAATGACTTCCTTCTGCCATCCAGGCCACCAAAAACTGCGACCCACCAGTCTCTTGGTCTCAGAGATTCCGGGATGACCTGCCAACCGAGATTCGTGACACTCAACAAACAAATCTCTCCTAAAGGTCCCAGGCACAAACAACCTCCCATGAGGAGTGTTAGATGGGGCATTCTCCTGTGCTTTAAGAATCTCATCTTCCAAAACAGAGTCCAAAGCAGCTATCACAACACCTTCTTGTAAAATGTTCTCCTCTTTCTCAGCACCGACTATGGGAGAAAAACTGCGAGACAAGGCATCCGCCTTAACATTCTTAGTACCAGGGATGTAAGTAACGGAGAAATTAAACCGCGAAAAAAACAGTGCCCACCTAGCCTGACGGGCATTCAGGCGCTTGGCAGCATCAAGATATATCAGATTTTTATGATCCGTAAGAACCTGAACGGGAAATTCCGCACCTTCCAAGAAGTGGCGCCAGTGTTCAAATGCGAGTTTAATAGCCAATAATTCCCGATTACCAATATCGTAATTCAGTTCAGTCTCCGAAAAATTTTTTGAAAAAAAGGCACAGGGATGTAATCCATCCCCGTTATCCTGAGACAATACTGCGCCAACCCCCACAGAGGAAGCATCAACCTCAACCAAAAACGGCTTAGTCACATCAGGCTGCATAAGGATGGGAGCAGAGGTGAACCTCTCCTTGAGATACACAAAAGCTTCAATAGCCTCAGAAGACCACTGAACCGCATCAGCACCTTTCCTGGTGAGATCGGTCAGAGGTTTGACAATACTAGAAAAATTTTTTATGAATTTTCTGTAATAATTGGCGAAACCTAAAAACCTCTGTATCGATTTCAAACCAATAGGCCTAGGCCATTCCTGTACAGCTTGAACTTTAACCGGGTCCATCTCAAAACCTTCGCTGGAGATAATGTAACCCAAAAAACTAATTCTCTGTACAGCGAACTCACATTTCTCCAGCTTAGCAAAAAGCGAATTGTCCATTAACAACTGTAATACCTCACGTACGCTCCGCCAATGAGACTCCAGATCCGGCGAATAAATCAAAATGTCATCCAAATACACAACCACATTTTTGCCGATCAAAGGTCTAAGGATGTCATCAATAAGATTCTGAAAAAATGCAGGAGCATTGGTAAGACCAAAAGGCATCACCAGATTCTCAAAATGACCCACAGGAGTGTTAAAAGCAGTCTTCCATTCGTCACCCTCCTTCATGCGCAACAGATTGTATGCCCCCTTAAGGTCAATTTTAGAGAACCACTTGGCCCCCATTAACTGGTTAAATAAATCAGGAATCAATGGCAGTGGGTAAGGATTGCGTACAGTAATTTTGTTAATCTCACGAAAATCCAGACAAGGACGTAAACCGCCGTCCTTTTTTTTTACAAAAAAAAAATCCAACCGCCACAGGAGACTTAGAAGGCCTAATGTGACCGGCGGCCAAACTTGTCTGTATGTATTCCTCCAAAGCCTTCCTCTCAGGAATAGTAAGGTTAAATAAACGACTTTTAGGAAGAGTCGCTCCAGGGACAAATTCAATAGAACAATCATAGTCTCTATGGGGAGGCAAAACCTGCGATTCCTTCTCAGAAAAAACTCTCCAAAAATCCTGAATAGGAACAAGCAATTCTCCCCTATCCAAAGCTGCAATACGCCCGTTACAACACTTGTCATAACATTTATGGCTCCAGGATTTAATTTCACTGGTAGACCAATCCAGTACAGGATTGTGAAATTTTAACCAGGGCAATCCCAATATTACTGGAGAAGGCAAGTTATTCAACACTACCAAATCCAATTTCTCATGGTGAACACCATTAATAGTGAGAGGAAATTCACAGACCTTGAGAGTAATATTCTTCAAAGGGGAACCATCCACAGAAACCACAGCAATGGGGGATGATAAAGGTTCGGGTTTTAAATTGAGTCTTTCCAAGAATCCCCCATCAATTACATTCAGAGTAGACCCACAATCGACAAACACCCGAAATTCCATTAATTTTTCCTGAGCAATCGTGGAAGCAGCTAAAAATACACCCTTGGAATTTAAACAGGCAATACGGGCATGACTGACCATTTTTTTTTCTTTCTTCATACGAAGCTCACAGCCTTTAATCAAATGACCAGATTTTCCGCAATAGAAACACAAGCCTTCAAAAAGTCTACGGTCTTTTTCTTGAGAGCGAGGTGCCACCGATCCAATCTCCATCGGTTCACCACTGTTAGTACACACATTCTTATAACCAGAAACTGACATAGCAGAGGATTTGCTCTCATTAACCCTTGCACGCAGTCTTCTATCCACCCGTATAGCTAATTGCATAGCCTGTTGCAAATCTTCAGGTGTAGGATAAGCAATTAGCAGGTCTTTAACCCTTTCATTGAGCCCAGCAAGAAATAGACTTTTCAGAGCAGAATCGTTCCACCCTGTTTGAGTAGACCATCGACGGAAATGAGTACAATATTTTTCCACATTACCTGATCCCTGTCTCAAACGTCTTAACTCAGTCTCAGCTGATGCGACACGGTCAGGATCATCATATAATAGCCCCAAAGCAGAAAAAAAACTATCCACTGATCTGAAGCATGTATCACTAGGTTGCAAAGAAAAGGCCCACTCCTGAGGCTCTTTGCGCAAAAGTGACATTATGAACCCTATGCGCTGGGATTCATCCCCAGAGGACTTGGGTCTCAAACGAAAATACAATAAGCAAGCATTTTTAAATGAAAAAAATTCTCGGTGTTCACCAAAAAATAAATCCGGCAAACATACCTTAGGCTCCAAGAAATGTGCTCCAGGACAGTTACTCACGTGCTGACGGAGCTCGGCCACCTCCAGAGAGAGTCCCTGCAGGCGATGAGCCAAATCCTGAACCGACACCATGATGGAACAGAAAAATCTTTCCTTAGAGAATTTGCGAGCTGGACTTACTGTTATGTTCTGCTACCAGAGCTAAGGAAAGAGAGGAGATCTGTCCCTACGATAGAACTCAGCTGAATCCCTACGATGTAACAGGGGACCTGATCCTGCGATCAGACCTGCTAAAGTCCTAAGCTAGTCTGTACGGAGACCTATAGATGTGAGGAAGGAATCCCTACAAGTACTAAGGACTGGGAGGAAAATGGACACCTCCTAACAGAAATAGTAGCAGACAGACGAACAAACAAAATATATAGAACATAGAGGTCCGTAGACCAAGCAAACTAACAGAGTTAGAAACACAGCACAGGCTAGCTAGAAAGTAGTTATACAATGAAGTCCAGCAAAGCCAGAAGGGCGGAGCAGGATTAAATAGGCCAACAAGGTCATGTGACCAGCAAAGGAAAAAACCTAAGAGCAAGGTTCTAACAGATAATGCACCATCTCATGCTGCACATAAAACATCTGCAACTCTGGCTGATATGGGCATAAAAGGGGACAAACTTATGGTGTGACCCCCATGCTCCCCTGACCTGTACCCCATTCAGAACCTTTGGAGCATCATTAAAAGGAGTGTCTATGATGGCGGGAGGCAGTTCACATCTAAGCAACAGCTCTGGGAGGGTATTCTGTCCTCATGCAAAACAATTGAAGCAGAAACCATCCAAAACCTGACAAATTCAATGGACGAGAGAGTTCAGAAGCTCCTTTCGAACAAGGGGTCCTATGTGAAAATGTAACATCACCTAGACTAAAGTTTTGAGTTGAAAACTGTTTGATTTCAGTTTCTAACAACCTGCTAATGCTTATAATTTCAAAAATGACCATTTTTTTGGTCTTTATTAAAATGAAAAGGTTGATCGAAAAGTTTGGGGGATCTAAGAGTGTGGCAACCCAGTAGTCATGATTACTTCGAATTCTGACAATATGAGGGTTATGCTGCAGGTAGTGCAGCAAGAAGGCACTTATGTGTCTTGCGCATCTCGGAGCCCCAAAATTATTTTCCGGGCTAGATGCAGCTAAAAATTATTATTAATTTTAAATCTGGTGAAGCTTTAGTATAGATGGCCTAATAGGATCAGTGCTGCACACTGCTACAAAGCCCAAATTATTTTCCAGTCAAGATACAGATAAACATGATTAGTAATTTTAAATCTGGTGGAGCTTATTATAGATGGCCTAATAGAATCAGTGCTGCACACTGCTACAAAGCCCAAATTATTTTCCAGCCAAGATACAGATAAACATGATTAGTAATTTGAAAGCTTAAAACGGTTGGTAGGGTGATTTTAACCAATCATCAAGCTTTTACTCTCCCCAGGATGACACAGGGGTAGAAAAGTCGTTTCGGATCCATGATTTGTTCATCTTTATGAACGTGAGTCTGTCTACATTATCAGTGGAGAGCCGCGTGCGCTTATCTGTCAGCACACCACCAGCAGCGCTGAACACACGTTCAGACAGAACGCTGGCTGCGGGGCATGACAAGATCTCCAAGGCGTAAGTGGCTAGCTCCGGCCATTTATCCAGATTGGAAGCCCAAAAAGAGCAAGGGTCCAGTGACACAGTCGTGGCTTCAATGTTTACTTGGAGATACTCCTGTACCATCGTCTCTAGGCGTTGACTATGTGTCAGACTTCTTGTCTCCTGTGGCCTTGCAAAGGATGGGCTAAAAAAGTGGTGAAATGATTCCGCAAAATTGATGTTACCAGCAGATACTGTGGTTCTGTTACGGTTTGAGTGCTGAACACTTGACGGTCCCACGGTTGGCAAGTTGGAACTGTGAGATTCACTACGTGCACCACTGGTATTTTGTGGAAAAGCACATGTAAGATTCTGCAACAGTCTCTGCTGATACTCCTGCATGCGTGCATCCCTTTCTATGGCAGGAATAATTTCTGCAAATTTACTTTTGTACCGGGGATCTAACAGTGTGGCAACCCAGTAGTCAGGATTATTTCTAATTCTCACAATTCGAGGGTCATGTTGCAGGTAGTGCAGCAAGAAGGCACTCATGTGTGTTGCGCATCCAGGAGCACCAAGTCCCTGTTGTGTTGGTGGCGAGGTAACAATCATGCTTCCTTCCTCTGTCCTCTCCCCCCAACCTTGCACAACAGAAATGTGATCAAGGTCTCCCTCATCTGATGAGTCTTCCATCAGTTCGTCCTCCACTTCTTCCTGGGCTCCTGCACCTTCCTCACTAGTTTGGCTGCTACCATGCGCCCTGGTAAAACCATCTCCCCCACCCTCACATGCCTGCCGCCTTGGTGCTGCCGACCGTCTGGACCTTGCAGATGTTAGCCCTTCCGCATACAACTCCTCCTCCTCTACTTCCTCCACCTCCTCTTGTGCCACCACCTGACTCCGAATTCTGTTTAACATGTGCTCCAGCATGTAAATCACCGGAATAGTCATGCTGATAATGGCATCGTCAGCATTAAACATCTTCGTCGCCATTTCAAAACTGTGCAGAAGGGTGCATAGGTCCCTAATCTGAGACCACTCCTCCAGCGTGATTTGCCCCACCTCTGCATCTCGTTGGCCCAGGCTATACGTCAGAACATATTGCACCAGGGCTTGTCGGTGCTGCCACAGTCGCTGCAACATGTGCAGAGTTGAATTCCACCGGGTAGGCACATCGCATTTTAGCCGGTGAAGTGGCAGGCCCAACGACTTCTGTAGAGATGTAAGTCGCTGAGCTGCGGGATGCGAACGGCGAAAGTGAGCACACAGCGACCGTGCCCTCTGCAGAAGGCCATCTAGTCTGGGATAGTGGGCTAAAAATTGCTGGACAACCAGGTTCAACACGTGAGCCATACAAGGCACGTGTGTGACATTGCCCCGGCGAAGGGCCGCACCCAGGTTTGCAGCATTGTCGCACACGGCCTTCCCTGGTTTCAGGTCCAGTGGAGACAACCATTCATGAAATTGGTTCTCCAGAGCTGACCACAACTCCTCAGCTGTGTGACTCACATTTCCCAGACATTTCAATGTAAAAACCGCCTGATGACGTTGAGCCCTACTGCCAGCATAGTAAGGAGGTGTGCAGGATCCCTTCTGCGCAGTTAGAAAGCTTGTGGCATGACCAGACAGGCTTTGGGTGCAGGTGGAAGACCGAGAGGAGGTTGAGGAGGCAGAAGCAGTGGAGGAACTTTGACATAAAGAGGATTGACGCACAACTCGTGGGGACGGCAAGACTTGGACAGCAGCCCCTTGTCCTGCTGTCACCATAGTTACCCAGTGCCCAGTCAGCGACATGTAACGCCCCTGTCCATGCCTACTCGTCCAAGTGTCTGTGGTGAAATGCACCCTGTCACACACAGAGTTTCTCAAAGAAGCGGTGATGTTGTGTGCGACATGCTGGTGGAGCGCAGGCACACCTTTCTTTGAGAAGTAGTGCCGACTGGGCATCTGGTACTGGGGCACTGCGACGGACATAAGGTCTCGAAAATCCTCTGTGTCCACCAGGCGGAAAGGCAGCATTTCTGTAGCCAAGAGCTTGCAGATGGTGAAATTCAACCTCTTAGCTTTCTCATGGCTAGGAGGAAATGGTCTTTTACTTGTCCACATCTGAGGGACCGAGGGCTGGCTATTGTGCTTAGATGAGGTTGATAAGGGTGTCCCCGGCAAACTGCCGGTCTGTGAGGAAGATGCAGGCGGACATGTTAGGTTGCCTTGATCCAAAGGTGGTGCTATCGATGTCGGACAGCGCTCAACACCAGCTGGTGTTACCACCTCCAAAGAAAATGATGACCTGCCAATCACGCTGGCTGTTGCGGGTAAAGAGGTGGCAGGTCTGCGCCCCAAAACAGGTGTGACTGCTGTCCCCCCAGTCACAGAGGATGAAGAGGCCGCGGATGCACAAGATATGGCAGACGGTGGTTGGCCCGGCCGGCTAGGCCGCATTGTAGCACACTGAGCTTCCCACTGCAACTTATGCTTCATGTCCATGTGCCGGTTCATGCATGAAGTACTCAAACTATGTATTTTTTGGCCTCTACTTAGCTTTTGCTGACAAATGTTACAGATAACACGAGTTGGGTCATCTTTATCGATCTGAAAAAATGCCCAGGCTGTGCAAGGCTTAGCACCCATGCGACCTGAAGAGCCACCACGACTTGTGGTGAGAGGCAGAGTTGTGCTTGAGGATGCAGTTGTTGACGTGCTTCCAGTACTACGTCTCTGTCCAGGAAGGCGCAACCTGACCTCGTCGTCACTAGCATCTTCCTCCACCTCCTCTGCTGACCTCATCTCTTGGCTGACTGTGGGTTCACAGTAAGTGGGATCTCCAACCTCATCATCATCACCCTGTGCGTTATCACACCCGTCGTCCTCAGAGCCAACCTGTTCCTGCCCTGACAAAAAACTAAAGTTGTCGCTCCAATCAGGTATTTGAGTCTTATCATCGTCTTCCTCATTGTCTCCACCAACAGGAGTTACAGTTTGGGAATGAGGGTCTACATTATGGTCAGAACCTTCTGCGTCTGGTCCTGGATCCGACTCATAAAGATTCTGGGCATCAGTGCAGATCATTTCCTCGTCTGGATTCACAGAAGCGCTGGAGTCGACCTCTGATTCCCAGGCTATAGTATGAGTAAACAGCTCTGCAGACTCAACCATCTGTTCTACCTCATACTCAGACGGGCAGCTGGAGATTTGGGAGCTGTGAGGAAGCAAGTGCGATTGGGGTGACACCTTTGAGGACTGGAGTATTTGTGATGTTGAAGTTGATGTGGAGGAGAGCCCACTTAAAGGAGCACTTGATATCCGTTGAAGCACCTGCTGTTTTTGTGCCTCATCTGGAATTTGTAGCGATTGGCGTGGCCGTAAGAAAGGGATCTTATCACATTGTCCGCTAAAAGAAGTAGACATTTTAGTTTGGCTGGAAGATGGTCTTTCTTCTGCAGATGTTACTGTTGCTTTAACACCTACCCCACGGACACAACCTTTTTTCCCCTTCCCAACACGCCTATTCCCCTTTCCACCAGCAGCAGGCCTTTTTCCACTCATTTTGGTGGTTAACTAATTCACAACTCTGGAGTTGTTTGCACAAAAAAACAATGGATGGGAACCGAGCAGAGCTGAGTGGCCAAACTGTGGTATTAGGCCAAAACTATTGGCTGGGTTAGATGCAGAAAAAAATTATATTCAATTTGCAACCTGATGGAGGTCTGTATAGATGGATTAATAGAACAAGTCCCACACACAGCTAGAAGCCCAATATTTTTTCAGAGGTAGATGCAGAAAAAAATATATTCAGTTTGCAACCTGATGGAGGTCAGTATAGATGGACTAATACAACAAGTCCCACACACAGCTAGAAGCCCAATATTTTTTCAGAGGTAGATGCAGAAAAAAAATATATTCAGTTTGCAACCTGATGGAGGTCTGTATAGATGGATTAATAGAACAAGTCCCACACACAGCTAGAAGCCCAATATTTTTTCAGAGCTAGATGCAGAAAAAAATATATTCAGTTTGCAACCTGATGGAGGTCTGTATAGATGGATTAATAGAACAAGTCCCACACACAGCCTAGAAGCCCAATATTTTTTCAGAGGTAGATGCAGAAAAAAATATATTCAGTTTGCAACCTGATGGAGGTCTGTATAGATGGATTAATAGAACAAGTCCCACACACAGCTAGAAGCCCAATATTTTTTCAGAGGTAGATGCAGAAAAAAATATATTCAGTTTGCAACCTGATGGAGGTCTGTATAGATGGATTAATAGAACAAGTCCCACACACAGCTAGGAGCCCAATATTTTTTCAGAGGTAGATGCAGAAAAAAATATATTCAGTTTGCAACCTGATGGAGGTCTGTATAGATGGATTAATAGACCAAGTCCCACACACAGCTAGAAGCCCAATATTTTTTCAGAGGTAGATGCAGAAAAAAATATATTCAGTTTGCAACCTGATGGAGGTCTGTATAGATGGATTAATAGAACAAGTCCCACACACAGCTAGAAGCCCAATATTTTTTCAGAGGTAGATGCAGAAAAAAATATATTCAGTTTGCAACCTGATGGAGGTCTGTATAGATGGATTAATAGAACAAGTCCCACACACAGCTAGAAGCCCAATATTTTTTCAGAGGTAGATGCAGAAAAAAATATATTCAGTTTGCAACCTGATGGAGGTCTGTATAGATGGATTAATAGAACAAGTCCCACACACAGCTAGAAGCCCAATATTTTTTCAGAGGTAGATGCAGAAAAAAATATATTCAGTTTGCAACCTGATGGAGGTCTGTATAGATGGATTAATAGAACAAGTCCCACACACAGCTAGAAGCCCAATATTTTTTCAGAGGTAGATGCAGAAAAAAATATATTCAGTTTGCAACCTGATGGAGGTCTGTATAGATGGATTAATAGAACAAGTCCCACACACAGCTAGAAGCCCAATATTTTTTCAGAGGTAGATGCAGAAAAAAATATATTCAGTTTGCAACCTGATGGAGGTCAGTGTAGATGGACTAATACAACAAGTCCCACACACAGCTAGAAGCCCAATATTTTTTCAGAGGTAGATGTAGAAAAAAATATATTCAGTTTGCAACCTGATGGAGGTCTGTATAGATGGATTAATAGAACAAGTCCCACACACAGCTAGAAGCCCAATATTTTTTCAGAGGTAGATGCAGAAAAAAATATATTCAGTTTGCAACCTGATGGAGGTCTGTATAGATGGATTAATAGAACAAGTCCCACACACAGCTAGAAGCCCAATATTTTTTCAGAGGTAGATGCAGAAAAAAATATATTCAGTTTGCAACCTGATGGAGGTCTGTATAGATGGATTAATAGAACAAGTCCCACACACAGCTAGAAGCCCAATATTTTTTCAGAGGTAGATGCAGAAAAAAATATATTCAGTTTGCAACCTGATGGAGGTCTGTATAGATGGATTAATAGAACAAGTCCCACACACAGCTAGAAGCCCAATATTTTTTCAGAGGTAGATGCAGAAAAAAATATATTCAGTTTGCAACCTGATGGAGGTCAGTGTAGATGGACTAATACAACAAGTCCCACACACAGCTAGAAGCCCAATATTTTTTCAGAGGTAGATGTAGAAAAAAATATATTCAGTTTGCAACCTGATGGAGGTCTGTATAGATGGATTAATAGAACAAGTCCCACACACAGCTAGAAGCCCAATATTTTTTCAGAGGTAGATGCAGAAAAAAATATATTCAGTTTGCAACCTGATGGAGGTCTGTATAGATGGATTAATAGAACAAGTCCCACACACAGCTAGAAGCCCAATATTTTTTCAGAGCTAGATGCAGAAAAAAATTATATTCAATTTGCAACCTGATGGAGGTCAGTATAGATGGACTAATAGAATGATGCTATGCCCAAAAGATTTTACTTCACTAGGTGCAGTAAAAAAATTTGTATTCTATACACACGTGGTATATCTTGCAACACAGATAGGCTACTCCACTGACTAACACACTCTGCAATAGGCCAAAAAGGATTAGCTTTGCTAGATTCAGCCAAATGCTGTGAAAAAAACTTGCACAGCACTGGCACAGACCTGCCTGGCAAAAACTGATAGGAACTGATGTAACCTAGTCCTGAAAAGGACTCCAATTACAATTAGTCTTTACTCCCACAATCTATCTATTGAAGAGCACAGACCTGCCTGATAAAAGTCGTAGGAAATGCTGTAACCTAGTCCTTAAAAGGACTGCAATCACAACTATTCCCTACTCCCAAGCTATCTGTAGATTTGTGCGAAAATTGGCTTGAAATTAACAAGGTATAGCGCACACAGCAACAGCGGTGCCGTCTAACACGCAGCTGCAGCAGTGAGAAAATGGTGGCGACGGGGAAAATGGCTTGGTCTTATAGGGCAAGGACATGTGACATACACTGCCAATGACACATGCCCTTGCTTGTGTGAAAAAAAGCACTTCGCTCCGTGTGTGCGCTGCTGATAGGCTGACAGATTGCACCTCCCCACTGCAAATGTGGGAAAGAGAAAAAAAAATGGAGATCTTCATTGTTCCTGCAGAGATCCATCCCCTGCCCCTCCCCCCACCCCGCTGTACACTCAAACTGCGTATTAACATTAATTTTCATCATTACTGAGAAAAAATCCAGTTATGATTTTGGTGCACGAACAGTTATCGAACATAACCTCGAACAGCCGAATTTTTCTCAAATTGTTCGTGTTCGCCGAACGGCTCGAACACCGCCCAAAACAGCTCGAATTTGAGATTGGCGAACAGTTCGAGTAGAACAACGCTCATCTCTAGTGTTGAGCCACCCCCGTAGTGTTCGGGTTCGGTTCGGTTCGTCGAACACCGGGATGTTCGAGGAACTGTTCGTCGAACTGTTCGTCGAACACCTTAGAACACCGTCGAACACCGTTAAAACCAATGGCAGGCAAACAAAAACACATAGAAACACATAGAAAACACCTGCAAAGGTGTCCAAAAGCTGACAAACTGCTCAGAAGACACTCTCTTTAAAAAAGCCGGCCGGCAAATTCAGCAGCGGCATACACCGGTACCCGACAATTTAGACAAGAAGGAATAGAGCATCACACATAGATTAGATAGATAGAAACATGTCAGTCACACATATAAGAAGCACAGTGACAGTGTTGGTTACTGCACTTGTCATTTAGTGTAAAGGATTTATTAAAAAAAATATTAGTGTTTTCATGCACCGTCTCTTTAAAAAAGCCGGCTGGCAATTCAGCAGCGGTACCCGACAATTTAGAACAGAAAGAATAGAGCTTCACACATAGATAAGATAGATAGAAACATGTCAGTCACATATATAATAAGTACAGTGACAGTGTTGCTTACTGTACTTGTCATTTAGTGTAAAGGATTTATTTAAAAAAATAATAGTGTTTTCATGCACTGTCTCTTTAAAAAAGCCGGCCGGCAATTCAGCAGCGGTACCCAACAATTTAGAACAGAAAGATAGAGCATCACACATAGATTAGATAGATAGAAACATGTCAGTCACATTTATAATAAGTACAGTGACAGTGTTGGTTACTGTACTTGTCATTTAGTGTTAAAATAAAGGATTTATTAAAATAAAAATTGGCGTGGGGATCCCCCATAATTTTAGGCTCTAGCGGAGGTTAAGCAGACGGCTGGGGCAGATGTTTGAAGCCTCGGAAGGGGGTAATACCCACGGAGCTTACCAGGCTACTAATATCAGCCCCCAGCTGAATACTTAGCCTTTACTAGCTATTAAAATGGGGGACCCCCCCAAAAAAATGACGTGGGGTCCCCCCTATTTTAATAGCTAGCAAAGGCTAGGCAGACAGCTGGGGGCTGATATTAATAGCTCAGGAAGGGTGCCATGAATATTGGCCCCCTCCCAGGCTAGAAACACCAGCCGTCAGCCGCCCCAGAAATGGCGCATCCATAGGATGCGCCAATTCTGGCACTTAGCCTCACTCTTCCCACTGCCCTGTAGCGGTGGCAGTGGGGTAATAGGGCTGGGGTTGATGTCAGCTTATAATGCCAGCTGACATCAAGCCCAGGTTAGTAATGGAGAGGCGTCTATAAGACACCCCCATTACTAACCCCAAAGTCAAAGTTAAAAAAAACACAAACACCCAGAATAAAGTCCTTTAATTGAAATAAACACACAATTCTTTATTGTTCTAAATTAAACTATGCTTACCATTCCAGCTGAACCCAACGATCTCCTGCAATAAAAGAAAAATAATAAAGCAACCTCATCCTTACCTTTCCATGGTTCCCAGGACAGCTCCAGCTCTGCTACATCAAGATGACTGGCTGGACCGCAGCAGAACGCTGCCATCCAGCCTGTCATCCCGCAGACACTGAGAAGCGCAGGCATGCTTGCGCTCCTCAGTGTCTCGCTGTGACGGCATCCAGATGAGCCGAGTTCATGTCCAATGAACTCGGCTCACCTCATGCACGTCACTGACAGCGTGGGAAAATTCTCACGCTGAAGTGCTGAGTGCAGGAGAATTCTCCCACGCTGTCAGTGACGTGCATGAGGTGAGCTCATGTCCAATGAACTCAGCTCACCTCATGCACCTCACTGACAGCGTGGGAACTCAGCTCATCTGGATGCCCTCACAGAGAGACACTGTGGAACGCAAGCAAGCCTGCGCTTCTCAGTGTCTGCGGGATGACAGGCTGGATGGCAGCGTTCTGCTGCGGTCCAGCCTGTCATCTCGATGTAGCAGAGCTGAAGCTGTCATGGGAGCCATGGAAAGGTAAGGATTATGTTGCTTTATTATTTTTCTTTTATTGCAGGGGATCGTTGGCTTCAGCTGGAATGGGCGTGATTGTAAGTATGGTTTAATTTAGAACAATAAAGAATTGTGTCTTTATTTCAATTAAAGGACTTTATTCTGGGTGTTTGTGTTTTTTTTTAACTTTGACTATGGGGTTAGTAATGGGGGTGTCTTATAGACGCCTCTCCATTACTAACCTGGGCTTGATGTCAGCTGGCATTATAAGCTGACATCAACCCCAGCCCTATTACCCCACTGCCACCGCTACAGGGCAGTGGGAAGAGCGAGGCTAAGTGCCAGAATTGGCGCATCCTATGGATGTGCCATTTCTGGGGCGGCTGATGGCTGGTGTTTCTAGCCTGGGAGGGGGCCAATATTCATGGCACCCTTCCTGGGCTATTAATATCAGCCCCCAGCTGTCTGCCTAGCCTTTGCTAGCTATTAAAATAGGGGGGACCCCACGTCAATTTTTTGGGGGGTCCCCGATTTTAATAGCTAGTAAAGGCTAAGCATTCAGCTGGGGGCTGATATTAGTAGCCTGGGAAGCTCCGTGGGTATTACCCCTTCCCAGGCTTCAAACATCTGCCCCAGCCGTCTGCTTAACCTCTGCTAGAGACTAAAATTATGGGGGATCCCACGCCAATTTTTTTTAAAATAAATCCTTTATTTTAACACTAAATGACAAGTACAGTAATCAACACTGTCACTGTACTTCATATATATGTGACTGACATGTTTCTATCTATCTAATCTATGTGTGATGCTCTATTGCTTCCATTCTAAATTGTCGGGTACCGCTGCTGAATGGCCGGCCGGCTTTTTTAAAGAGACGGTGCATGAAAACACTATTATTTTTTTTAATAAATCCTTTACACTAAATGGCAAGTACAGTAATCAACACTGTCACTGTACTTCTTATATATGTGACTAACATGTTTCTATCTATCTAATCTATGTGTGATTCTCTATTCCTTCTATTCTAAATTGTCGGGTACCGCTGCTGAATTGCCGGCCGGCTTTTTTAAAGAGACGGTGCATGAAAACACTAATATTTTTTTTTATAAATCCTTTACACTAAATGACAAGTACAGTAATCAACACTGTCACTGTACTTCTTATATATGTGACTGACATGTTTCTATCTATCTAATCTATGTGTGAAGCTCTATTCTTTCGGTTCTAAATTGTCGGGTACCGGTGTACGCCGCTGCTGAATTGCCGGCTTTTCATGTTTCACTGTGAGCACAGTTCCCATCGATTTGGGCAATCACTCTAATGCCACAACCACCATGGCTGTGGCATTACAGTGAGTGGCAGACAATCCCTGCATGATTGGTGCTCTAAATAGTGCCAGACATGCAGGACACGCTTTTGGTGCACGAACAGTTATCGAACATAACCTCGAACAGCCGAATTTTTTGCAAATCGTTCGGGTTCGTCGAACAACTCGAACACCGCCCAAAACAGCTCGAATTTGAGATTGGCGAACAGTTCTAGTCGAACACCGCTCATCTCTATTCGCGATAACCCCAATATTAGGTGGATTGAGGTGGGAGGCACCGAGTACAAGTTCTCTGCATTTGCTGATGATGTCCTAGTATATATCACTCAATCACATATATTCATCCCTGCTGTTATGGCTGAAATAGATCACTTTGTTACATGGTCAAATTTTAAAATCAATGCAGCGAAGTCTGAGGCCCTCGATGTCTCCCTCCTCAAATCCATACAGGATTCCATCCAGTCCAACTTTCCCTTTGCCTGGCCCTCACAGGGTATCAAATACTTAGGAATTCGTATTCATAGAGACCTCTCCCATCTATTTTATCTTAATTTTGGGCCCTTTATTGAACAACTCCATAAAGATCTTACTTCTTGGACGGTGAAGGATTTTTCCTGGTTCGGCAGAATAAGTATACTAAAAATGAACGTCCTACCTAAACTCTTATACCTCTTCCAAACCATTCCCTCAAATTTTTGGAAAAGACTACGCAGTAGCTTTTAGTCTCCCCAGGATGACACAGGTGGGGCAGATGGTGGTTGTCCCGGCCCGCTAGGCCGCATTGTAACACAGTGAGCTTCGCACTGCAACTTATGCTTCATATCCATGTGACGGTTCATGCATGAAGTACTCAAACTATGGATTTTTTGGCCTCTACTTAGCTTTTGGTGACAAATGTTACAGGTAACACGAGTTGGGTCATTCTTAGCGATCTGAAAAAATGCACAGGCTATGCAAGGTTTAGAGCCCATGCGACTCTGCTACTCGCAATACTATCAAATGATTGGCTGGGTTAGATGCAGAGCGTCTGGGTTTGGTTGGGGGTCCCCACAGTCTACCTAGGCTAGATACAGTTAAAAATTCTCATTAGATACACAGGCGGTGCAGCTTGCTTCGCAGCTGGGCTAATACGCCCAAAGTATTGGTAGACTCTATACTAAATAAGGAAGGATTCACTGACTGTGGTGGCCCCTCCATGGGCCGTGGCGATTGGTGGAGATTTGGTGGATGATTATAGGAGAAAGATCCTTAATAGAGAAAGTTGGTGGATTTATACTTTAAATACACGTGTACCAGCGGGTTTAAACATCAGACATGATTTGATGTATCATTATGAGTGATCATTTATAGATTATTATTATATATATGTTCCTTTTTTCTTCTTTTCTTTTTCTTTTTGATTATTTACATTTATATGCATTGTTTCTATGCTATACGATTTTAACATGGTATGTGTGTTTAAATTTCAGATTAACTCAGCCTTGAACAGGTGCATAGCAGGACATGACATATAAATACCACTTCCTTGCTGTTTTTTTGCTATGCAATGATTAAGAACTCGCATATATATTGTGCAGAAAGAAGGGTGAAAGTCCGCCCAGGCGGGAGGAAATTGGAGTTTCATAACACATATTTGAACTGGAGAGGTATTAGAGGCCTGCAATGGCCACAGGTACTAATGGAGGTAATCAAGGTAGGGAGAGAGGCAAGAGGTCCTGTCATCATAGTTATACAGGCCGACGGAAACGACATAGCTTATCACAAGAGCGCATAACTAATGGCAATAATGAAACTAGACACTGAGCGCTTCAGAGAATCTTTCACAAAACTAACTATAGTATGGTCAGAGATTGTGCTGAGAACGGTATGGCAAGGTGCGTGAGACATCACGGCCATCGAACGGACAAGGCAGGTAATAAATATTCGGATGGCAAAATTTATAAGAGACAGAGGCTGTGTAGTGATACGACACCGACAACTGGAAGGAGATAAAGCAGGCCTCATACGGCCCGACGGTGTTCACTTAATGGATATTGGACTGGACATATTCCTGTCAGGACTCCAGGACGGCGTGGAACAAGCGTTAAGAGTGATGGATGGGGGTCGGAGTCCTGCATACGAGTAAGCAGGATCCTCCGTGGCCTGGAAATAGAAAGGACATGTTGGAGAGTTACATTTGTTGGCCAACTTGCCGTTGTGGAGACTGGAGACACAGGGCATGCTGCAACAAGCTGAATTATTTTAGAAATAAAATGCATTTCTAATGGAATGAGTATAAACAGTTAATAAAACTGTGACCGATCCTCACCCATCCAGTTGTAAGAGTTACATGATTGTATTGTCAATGAAAGGGGGCGTTAGGGGGCTGAGCGTCTGGGTTTGGTTAGGGGTCCCCACAGTCTGCCTAGGCTAGATGCATTTAAAAATCATTATTAGATACACAGGCGGTGCAGCTTGCTTCGCAGCTGGGTTACTACGCTGTCTAGCAGACACTGAAGCTTTGGAGCAGACCTCTTAGTAAACAGCTCTTCAGACTCAACCATCTGTGTTACCCCAAGCCATAGTGTATGTATTTTCTTTTGGTTAAAAGGGGGGGGGGGACCCAACCCACCTCTAATTGACGATGTCAACGTCACGTAAAACAAAGCAAGGGGACTCCAAAAAGAGTCTCCATTTTTTCCAAAAATTTGTGGCACAGACACCACTTAAGTGGCATCAATTGCCCCAGAGTTGCTTAAAACGGTTGGTTAGAATGAGTACCACACACTGCTACTATGCTCAAAATTATTTTCCAGACAAGATGCAGCTAAAAATTATTAGTAATTTGCAAGCTGGTGGAGCTTAGTATAGATGGCATAATAGAATGAGTACCGCACACTGCTACAGGCCCAAAATTATTTTCCAGACAAGATGCAGCTAAAAATTATTAGTAATTTGCAAGCTGGTGGAGCTTAGTATAGATGGCATAATAGAATGAGTACCGCACACTGCTACAGGCCCAAAATTATTTTCCAGACAAGATGCAGCTAAAAATTATTAGTAATTTGCAAGCTGGTGGAGCTTAGTATAGATGGCATAATAGAATGAGTAACGCACACTGCTACAGGCCCAAAATTATTTTCCAGACAAGATGCAGCTAAAAATTATTAATAATTTGCAAGCTGGTGGAGCTTAGTAAAGATGGCATAATAGAATGAGTACCGCACACTGCTACAGGCCCAAAATTATTTTCCAGACAAGATGCAGCTAAAAATTATTAGTAATTTGCAAGCTGGTGGAGCTTAGTATAGATGGCATAATAGAATGAGTACCGCACACTGCTACAGGCCCAAAATTATTTTCCAGACCAGATGCAGCTAAAAATTATTAGTAATTTGCAAGCTGGTGGAGCTTAGTATAGATGGCATAATAGAATGAGTACCGCACACTGCTACAGGCCCAAAATTATTTTCCAGACAAGATGCAGCTAAAAATTATTAGTAATTTGCAAGCTGATGGAGCTTAGTATAGATGGCATAATAGAATGAGTACCGCACACTGCTACAGGCCCAAAATTATTTTCCAGACAAGATGCAGCTAAAAATTATTAGTAATTTGAAAGCTGGTGGAGCTTAGTATAGATGGCATAATAGAAGGAGTACCGCACACTGCTACAGGCCCAAAATTATTTTCCAGACAAGATGCAGCTAAAAATTATTAGTAATTTGAAAGCTTAAAACGGTTGGTGAGGTGATTTTTTAAATCCTCAAGCTTTTACTCTCCCCAGGATGACACAGGGGTAGAAAAGTCCTTGCAGATCCATGATTTGTTCATCTTTATGAACGTGAGTCTGTCTACATTCTCAGTGGACAGCCGCGTGCGCTTATCTGTCAGCACACCACCAGCAGCGCTGAACACACGTTCAGAGAGAACGCTGGCTGTGGGGCATGACAAGATCTCCAAGGCGTAAGAGGCGAGCTCCAGCCATTTATCCAGATTGGAAACCCAAAAAGAGCAAGGGTCCAGTGACACAGTCATGGCTTCGATGTTTACTTGGAGATACTCCTGTACCATCGTCTCTAGGCATTGACTATGTGTCAGACTTCTTGTCTCCGTGGCCTTGCAAAGGATGGGCTAAAAAGGCTGTGAAATGATTCTGCAAAATTGCTGTTACCAGCAGATACTGTTTTTCTGTTACTGTTTGAGTGCTGAACACTCGACAGTCCCAAGGTTGGCAAGTTAGAACTGTGAGATTCACTACGTGCACCACTGGTGTTTTGTGGAAAAGCACAGGTAAGATTCTGCAACAGTCTCTGCTGATACTCCTGCATGCGTGAATCCCTTTCCATGGCAGGAATTATTTCGGCAAATTTACTTTTGTACCGGGGATCTAAGAGTGTGGCAACCCAGCAGTCAGGATTATTTCGAATTCTGACAATTCGAGGGTCATGTTGCAGGTAGTGCAGCAAGAAGGCACCCATGTGTCTTGTGCATCCAGGAGCACAAAGTTCCTGTTGTGTTCGTGGCGAGGTAACAATCATGCTTCCTTCCTCTGCCCTCTCCCCCCAAACTCGCACAACAGAAATGTGATCAAGGTCTCCTCATCTGATGAGTCTTCCATCAGTTCGTCCTCCACTTCTTCCTGGGCTCCTGCACCTTCCTCACTAGTTTGGCTTCTACTATGCACCCTGGTAAATCCATCTCCCCCACCCTCACATGCCTGCCGCCTTGGTGCTGCCGACCGTCTGGACCTTGCAGATGTTAGCCCTTCAGCATACAACTCCTCCTCCTCTACTTCCTCCACCTCCTCTTGTGCCACCACCTGACTCCGAATTCTGTTTAACATGTGCTCCAGCATGTAAATCACCGGAATAGTCATGCTGATAATGGCATCGTCAGCACTAAACATCTTCGTCACTTAAAGGAGCACTTGATATCCGTTGAAGCACCTGCTGTTTTTGTGCCTCATCTGGAATTTGTAGCGATTGGTGTGGCCGTAAGAAAGGGATCGTATCACATTATCCGCTAAAAGAAGTAGACATCTTAGTTTGGCTGGAAGATGGTCTTTCTTCTGCAGATGTTACTGTTGCTTTAACACCTACCCCATGGACACAACCTTTTTTTCCCTACCCAACACGCCTATTCCCCTTTCCACCAGCAGCAGGCCTTTTTCCTCTCATTTTGGTGGTTAACTAATTGACAACTCTGGAGTTGTTTGCACAAAAAACGATGGATGGGAACCGAGCAGAGCTGAGTGGCCAAACTGTGGTATTAGCCCAAAAGGATTGGCTGGGTTAGATGCAGTAAAACAATTTTATTACATACACAGGTGGTGGAGCTTAGTATAGATGGACTAATAGAATGAGTCCCACACACTGCTACAAGCCCAAAATTATTTTCCGAGCTAGATGCAGATAAAAATTATTTGTAATTTGCAAGCTGGTGGAGCTTAGTATAGATGGACAAATAGAAAATGTCCCACACACTGCTACAAGCCCAAAATTATTTTCCAAGCTAGATGCAGATAAAAATTATTAGAGAAGGTGGGGGGGAGAAGTACCATAAAGGTCTATTGATCATATGCAACTAGTATGGTCATCAGACCAGGTATTTCAAAAAATAAAAATAAATTAGGGGAATATATACAAATAATATCAGAAAGGGGGGGAAATGAAGAAAAGGGGCCAAAAAAACGCATAGCCAGAGTCCACCAGTTTTCTCCCAATATACGCAAAGCTTCCTTCAAACTGGTAGACATGCTGGGGAGATCCAATGGGTAAGTACACCACAGATAACCATCCATTGAAGATAGGAATTACAGCCACAGCCACCGAAATCATTGTAGTAGAAAAGGATGTAACACTGCCAATCTGTATAGCACTATCAGGTGACTAAAGGGAAAAACAAAAACAAAAGAACACAGAGATTTAAGAAACCGAAAATGATAAAACCTATGTAAAACCACGACAAATTATTAAAAATAGAGTGACACTACAGAAAGGGTGTAAAACTCAAGATTTCATTTAATCCTTTGGGTTGGACACAATCAATCCTCATAATCCATTGAGATTCTAGTTGAGCCAGTGTTTTCCTCCAATTCGCACCAATTTAGCATCACATCCATGATAAACTTTAAAATGCTTGAGAATTGGTTTGAGGGTAGACACATCCTGAATATCAATAGCATTGTTTATATCTCTTATGTGTTCACGAACCCTGATTCTGAGTTGGCGGGAGGTCAGACCCACATAAATCAACCCGCAGGGACAAGTGGCATAGTACACAACTCCTTCAGTGCCACAGGTGATATGTTGTGTTATTTTGAATTCTTTAGATCCATCGCTGGAAGTAAAGTTGAAGCATCGTCTTAGGTTAGCACAGGCAGCACAGCTGTCACAAGGGAAAAAAACCCATTTAGGGCCCCTGGACCCAAAGGCACGTTCTGGTCCCGGGTCTCTAAGGTAACTGTGTACCAACAAGTCCTGCAGATTCTTGGATCGCCTATATGTAACGGAGGGTGATCCAGTGGTATATTTAGACAGTACTTGGTCATTGTTAATAATAGGCCAGAATTTTTCCAAGGCTTTTTTACTAGATCATGTTTGTCATTAAATGTGGTTATAAACCTCACCTGTTTGTCCTCCACAGAATGTATCCTAGTTTGTAGGAGTTCCTCTCTCTTGCTTTTTAATGCTCTTCTCCAACCTTGCTTAATGACCCGTTTGCAGTATCCCCTTTGTCGAAATCTTTCGGCCAGATCGTCAGCCTGTTGGGAAAAGGAGGTATCATCAGAACAGATACGTCTGGTGTGGAGAAACTGTCCCACAGGAATATTGTTCTTTAAACTTTGTGGATGTGAAGACGAAGCATGTAAGAGGGCATTCACAGCAGTTTCTTTTCGATAGACTTCAGTATATAGTAGACCCTCTGGTCCCTTGTAGATACGAGTTTCCAGAAAAAAAATTTCAGTTTGACTATATTGATAAGTCAATTTGATATTGATGACATTGTTGTTCAGCTCTTGAATGAAACTATGTAGTTCACTTTCAGTTCCTTGCCAAATGACCAAGACGTCATCAATGTAACGTTGCCAGAAAATGGCCTTGGCTATCAAGGGAGTGCATTCGCCAAGAAAAATGTTCCTCTCCCACAACCCCAGAAAAATGTGGGCATACGAGGGGGCGAAAGCCGCCCCCATAGCTGTCCCCTGGAACTGTAGGTAGAGGAACTCCTTAAAAATGAAGAAATTATGAGTAAGGGCAAATTCTAGAAGTGTCATCAGAAAAGAGATCATGTCATGATCCATATTAGTCATACATAAAAATGTTCTAGTAGCCTCTAATCCATCACTGTGTCTAATTGACGTATAAAGAGACTCGACGTCTAGAGAGACCAACCACATGTCAGGTTCCAAGAATATATTGTCCACTTTTCTCAGAAGATCACCAGTATCCTTCACATATGATGGCATAGTTTCAGCAAGTGGTTTTAAATGATGGTCAAGATACCTACCGATGGTTTCACAAAGGCCGCCATTTCCGGAAACTATCGGGCGACCGGAAGGACATGTGTGATTATTGTGAATCTTTGGGAGAAGATAAAAGCAAGGAGTCTTTGGATATTCAGGTATCAAACCTTCCCTAAGGTCCTTGGATATCGTGCCAGCCTGGAAAGCATCCTCAAGGATCATGTGGAGTTAATTCTGAAAACTAAGGGTGGAATTAAATGTTAGCCTTTTATAACAAGTAACATCTCTTAATTGTCGAAAGACTTCTCTCTCGTACATCATAACCGGCCAGATAACCACATTACCACCATTATCAGCGGGTTTGATGATCACTTCTTTGAGTTGTTTCAATTCTCTCAAAGCATTGCATTGCACTCTGGTCAAATTGTCGTTGCAAATACCAGTTGGAATCTTCTTGAATTCATCAGAAACCATTTAGACAAAAATATCTATATTAGAATATAAATTCAAGGGTGGAAATTTCTTAGACTTAATTACCTGAAAATGATCCTTGGAAGGAGCTGGCATACTCTCCTCTCTCAATTCCTCAAGAATGGCGATCGATTCTCTTTCTTTAGGAGTCCAGATTTCCTCAACATTGGTCTTTTCGTGAAGTTTTTTTAAAACCAACTTTCGTGCGAATAAATGAAGGTCCTTTATGGCTGTGAAAACGTTAAAAGGAGAAACAGGAGAAAAGGTTAAACCGAGGCTCAGTACATCAATCTGAGCCCTGGTAAGAGTCATTTTAGACAGATTTACTACCTAAAGTTTCTGAGTTTCTTTTAAAGGAGTTGAAATTCTCTTACTTGAGGAATAGTTCTTACCCTGTCCGAAACCTTTTCTCTTACCCCTGGTGAATGGATAGGGGCGCTGTTGACTCAAAGATGACTCTTCCATAGAGGACATAGAGGAAACTGAAGACGTCCGTTGGCGGGATTGGGCTATGTGCCATCTGTAAACAATATTATTCTGGTAATCCTGAAGGTCTCTTGAGAACTTTTTCATTTTGATGTCTTGTACCTCCTTTTCCCAATTAATAAATAATTTCTCTAGTTCTTTTTTGAAAAGCTCCATCTGTTCCGAAGTGATGGATTCGATTAGTTTCTTCTGTGTTGTTTCAATATCAGTCTCAAGAGATTCCAAGGTCTTTTTGTTTATACCTATTAGTATCTCTATCAAGGAGCGTGAGCACCCATTACAAACTTCCTCCCATCTGTTTGTAAGAAAGGTATGTTCTACGGGGAAGGAGGGGAGTATCCGAACTCTCAAACCCCTCGGAATCATGCTCTTGGCCAAATAATTTTCTAATTTTTAGGTATATATATTTATGCACTAGCACTTTCGTTCACTTGGAATATATATATGTATATATATATATATATATATATATATATATATATATTATATATATTTTTATATTAGAAATTTAATCATGCCTTGTCACTTTTCCTCTATTAAATTGGTGTCCTCTTAATTTGTTGTTGCACGTTGCTTTTATCTTATTTATATTGTGTGTTTTTCTCACTTTCACTTGGGAGGCCATGAAAAAATTATATGGTGACACAGTATCAACTGATGTTATACACTTTTCCTATTTATTTTCTTCCTTAATTTATTAATTTATATTTTTATTTGTTTTTTACCTGCATATCCCGTTTCACACTTCCTCTGTCTATAATCCGCATAAGCATTCCTCTCTGATACTCTCTTTCAATGGGCCGTGAAAATGGGTTTTGCTAAGGTGCTGCCTTCTCAGTACGATTCCATGTTACCGCTGTCTCTCATCGGTGCTAGCTGTCCTGTGTTGTGGTATGCGCTTCCGCCTTGCGGGCGGAGATGGTTGCCGTGGCGACGCGTCCAGCAGCGTCGCCTCTCCCCTCCCTCTGGGCTGACACGTCGGCCGAGGGGCGGGGACATATGACGTGGTACGCTGCTGCCGCTGCTTCCGCTCTGCTGCGGCTCCCGGAAGCGCCGATATAGCCACACGTGTGCACATCAAATAGAGCCTTATATAAAGGAGCATGTGTATTCCCTATGTACCCTTCCCCCCGAAGAAGTGGAACGCGATACGCGCGTTGGGGTTGTTCTCTCTCTCAGTGACAAGGTTGTATTGCTTCCTTCCCTTATTCCTTATACCCAATATGCCTTGATGTATTTCCTGTCTACCTCTTGGTAAACCACTATTGACACATGTTTATATTGTTTGGCACTTTGCCTTGAGACATTATACTACATCTGTGGTCTTTCAGGATATTTGTGGCAGTGGGAGCTTTGAAGCTCCTTATATTTTGACGTGGCATAGCCCTACCAGGTGTTTCTTTCTAACATTGCAGGTCACTTTTTAGCCCCCCAAAAATTTCCTTATTGGAAATATATATATATTTTTTCTATTGATCAATTTAAATGGGCACCTTCACTTGAATTAAACCAACAAAATATAAATTCTGCTGCACGTGACACTTTATCTAAATGGGCCAATTTATGGCCCTTATACAACCCTGGCTGCGTTTATGTCTGTCAAAAAACTGTTATTTGTATTAATTACCTATCACTGTGGTTACCTTCATTTTTACTTCTCCTTTATGTCTTTTTATAAATTGCTGTCCTTTTAAAATAATCAAAATAAATTGGAATTTAATTTATACTTCTTTGTTCTGATTGGTTTCCCATCAGTATACAGTATCAGATCCGCTTCAGGCAGTGGCTGTTCAGAGACAGTAGGTAGGTGAGAGGTTTCTGCCTTCATGACCTCAAGGCAATCATGGTCACTTAAATCAGGGTATTCATGGTCTTCTGAGGTCCCCCATAAGTCTTCAGAGCAGTCCCTCCTTGACAGAGGAAGCAGAGTGGGAGGGTTCAAGACAGTACATCGCCGAAGAGCTATATTTTCTGGTAAAAGGAGCTCACATTGGATTCTGACACAACATTGCATAGATAGATGGTTGTGTTGGGTTTGTGCAAGGATAGCTTTCAAATCATGAGGGGCCAGTATAGTTGTAGGATGGCCAAGTACAACATCTGCTGTTCTGTGGAGGAGTTCTGTAGCTGCCAGCACTGCTTTGAGACATGTTGGAGCTGTTAGCTCCACATGTCAGGTTCCAAGAATATATTGTCCACTTTTCTCAGAAGATCACCAGTATCCTTCACATATGATGGCATAGTTTCAGCGAGTGGTTTTAAATGATGGTCAAGATACCTACCGATGGTTTCACAAAGGCCGCCATTTCCGGAAACTATCGGGCGACCGGAAGGACATGTGTGATTATTGTGAATCTTTGGGAGAAGATAAAAGCAAGGAGTCTTTGGATATTCAGGTATCAAACCTTCCCTAAGGTCCTTGGATATCGTGCCAGCCTGGAAAGCATCCTCAAGGATCATGTGGAGTTGATTCTGAAAACTAAGGGTGGAATTAAATGTTAGCCTTTTATAACAAGTAACATCTCTTAATTGTCGAAAGACTTCTCTCTCGTACATCATAACCGGCCAGATAACCACATTACCACCATTATCAGCGGGTTTGATGATCACTTCTTTGAGTTGTTTCAATTCTCTCAAAGCATTGCATTGCACTCTGGTCAAATTGTCGTTGCAAATCTCAGTTGGAATCTTCTTGAATTCATCAGAAACCATTTAGACAAAAATATCTATATTAGAATATAAATTCAAGGGTGGAAATTTCTTAGACTTAATTACCTGAAAATGATCCTTGGAAGGAGCTGGCATACTCTCCTCTCTCAATTCCTCAAGAATGGCGATCGATTCTGTTTCATTAGGAGTCCAGATTTCCTCACCATTGGTCTTTTCATGAAGTTTTTTTAAAACCAACTTTCGTGCGAATAAATGAAGGTCCTTTATGGCTGTGAAAACGTTAAAAGGAGAAACAGGAGAAAAGGTTAAACCGAGGCTCAGTACATCAATCTGAGCCCTGGTAAGAGTCATTTTAGACAGATTTACTACCTGAAGTTTCTGAGTTTCTTTTAAAGGAGTTGAAATTCTCTTACTTGAGGAATAGTTCTTACCCTGTCCGAAACCTTTTCTCTTACCCCTGGTGAATGGATAGGGGCGCTATTGACTCAAAGATGACTCTTCCATAGAGGACATAGAGGAAACTGAAGACGTCCGTTGGCGGGATTGGGCTATGTGCCATCTGTAAACAATATTATTCTGGTAATCCTGAAGGTCTCTTGAGAACTTTTTCATTTTGATGTCTTGTACCTCCTTTTCCCAATTAATAAATAATTTCTCTAGTTCTTTTTTGAAAAGCTCCATCTGTTCCGAAGTGATGGATTCGATTAGTTTCTTCTGTGTTGTTTCAATATCAGTCTCAAGAGATTCCAAGGTCTTTTTGTTTATACCTATTAGTATCTCTATCAAGGAGCGTGAGCACCCATTACAAACTTCCTCCCATCTGTTTGTAAGAAAGGTATGTTCTACGGGGAAGGAGGGGAGTATCCGAACTCTCAAACCCCTCGGAATCATGCTCTTGGCCAAATAATTTTCTAATTTTTAGGTATATATATTTATGCACTAGCACTTTCGTTTACTTGGAATATATATATGTATGTATATATATATATATATATATATTATATATATTTTTATATTAGAGATTTACTCATGCCTTGTCACTTTTCCTCTATTAAATTGGTGTCCTCTTAATTTGTTGTTGCACGTTGCTTTCATCTTATTTATATTGTGTGTTTTTTCTCACTTTCACTTGGGAGGCCATAAAAAAATTATATGGTGACACAGTATCAACTGATGTTATACACTTTTCCTATTTATTTTCTTCCTTAATTTATTAATTTATATTTTTATTTGTTTTTACCTGCATATCCCGTTTCACACCTCCTCTGTCTATAATCCGCATAAGCATTCCTCTCTGATACTCTCTTTCAATGGGCCGTGAAAATGGGTTTTGCTAAGGTGCTGCCTTCTCAGTACGGTTCCATGTTACCGCTGTCTCTCATCGGTGCTAGCTGTCCTGTGTTGTGGTATGCGCTTCCGCCTTGTGGGCGGAGATGGTTGCCGTGGCGACGCGTCCAGCAGCGTCGCCTCTCCCCTCCCTCTGGGCTGACGCGTTGGCCGGGGGGCGGGGACATATGACGTGGTACGCTGCTGCCGCGGCTTCCGCTCTGCTGCGACTCCCGGAAGCGCCGATATAGCCACACGTGTGCACATCAAATAGAGCCTTATATAAGGGAGCATGTGTATTCCCTATGTACCCTTCCCCCCGAAGAAGTGGAACGCGATACGCGCGTTGGGGTTGTTCTCTCTCTCAGTGACAAGGTTGTATTGCTTCCTTCCCTTATTCCTTATACCCAATATGCCTTGATGTATTTCCTGTCTACCTCTTGGTAAACCACTATTGACACATGTTTATATTGTTTGGCACTTTGCCTTGAGACATTATACTACATCTGTGGTCTTTCAGGATATTTGTGGCAGTGGGAACTTTGAAGCTCCTTATATTTTGACGAGGCATAGCCCTACCAGGTGTTTCTTTCTAACATTGCAGGTCACTTTTAGCCCCAAAAAATTTTCCTTATTGGAAATATATATATATATTTTCTTTTGATCAATTTAAATGGGCACCTTCACTTGAATTAAACCAACAAAATATAAATTCTGCTGCACATGACACTTTAATTAAATGGGCCAATTTATGGCCCTTATACAACCCTGGCTGCATTTATGTCTGTCAAAAAACTGTTATTTGTATTAATTACCTATCACTGTGGTTACCTTCATTTTTACTTCTCCTTTATGTCTTTTTATAAATTGCTGTCCTTTTAAAATAATCTAAATAAATTGGAATTTCATTTATACTTCTTTGTTCTGATTGGTTTCCCATCAGTATACAGTATCAGATCCGCTTCAGGCAGTGGCTGTTCAGAGACAGTAGGTAGGTGAGAGGTTTCTGCCTTCATGACCTCAAGGCAATCATGGTCACTCAAATCAGGGTATTCATGGTCTTCTGAGGTCCCCCCTAAGTCTTCAGAGCAGTCCCTCCTTGACAGAGGAAGCAGAGTGGAGGGGTTCAAGACAGTACATCGCCGAAGAGCTATATTTTCTGGTAAAAGGAGCTCACATTGGATTCTGACACAACATTGCATAGATAGATGGTTGTGTTGGGTTTGTGCAAGGATAGCTTTCAAATCATAAGGGGCCAGTATAGTTGTAGGATGGCCAAGTACAACATCTGCTGTTCTGTGGAGGAGTTCTTTAGCTGCCAGCACTGCTTTGAGACATGTTGGAGCTGTTAGCGCCACTTTGTCCAATTTACTGGAATAATATCCGATGGGTCTCATGTGGCCTCCATGTTTTTGTGCCAGAACTCCTGTGGCATGGCCACACGCTTCAGAGACAAATAGAAATACTGGAAATTCATAGTTGGGAATCCCCAGTGCAGGGGCTGAAATGATGAGCTCTTTCAACTGGTCCATTGCATCCTCAGCTTCTTGGTCAAAACGCAGGTCAAGCTCGGAAGAGTGGACCCGATCATATAGAGGTTGCATGAGGGCTGACGCGTTAGGCATCCACTACCTGCAGTATGAGACCATTCCAAGGAAAGCTTGGAGTTGTTTGACAGTTCTCGGATACGGGGTGTCACAGATGGCAGTTTTCCGCTCTTCAGTGAGATGCTTGGTACCTTGGGATATGCAATGACCCAAAAACACAACTTTGGAACAACACCATTGTAGCTTTCGCAGAGTAACTTTGCATCCGATGGTGGCCAGAAATTGGAACAAAGAATAGCTGAACCTGTGGCAAGTTTGGCCTTCAGGACAACAGAGGAGTAGATCATCGACATATTGTATCAATTTGACTTCAGGGTTCTCACTCTTCCAGGGTTGGAGACAGGTAGTTAAGGCCAGTGTGAAGTGATGAGGAGAGTTCTGAGCTCCTTGAGGCATAACGGTCCAGGTGTACTGTACTCCTCTGTGAGTAAAAGCATAAAGATACTGGCAGTCTGGATGCAGAGGCACACTGAAGAAGGCGTTTGCCAAGTTGAGTAAAATGCGTTGCCTCAGGGGGAATTTCACTGAGTAATGTATGTGGATTTGGCACCACTGGGGTCTCCAGGATTGTAACTGCATTCACAGCTCTCAGATCTTGCACCATCCTAAATTTATCCGGTTCTCCTCTTGCAGTTTTCTTCTTCACTGGAAACAATGGAGTATTAGCAGGAGAAACACAGGGAATTAATGCTCCTTTCTTGAGTAATTCTTGGATCTGGGCATCTAATGACGCTTCTTGGGCTGCTTCCAGTGGGTACTGTGGGAGTCTGGGAATCCGTGTACCTTCTTTCAGGAAAACTTAGACTGGTGGGACAGGCAGTTGGCCTATATCATCAGGACCTTGAGACCAGAGTTCAGGTGGTATGCAGTCAAGATAATGCTGTGGTATGGCGGTTATTGCAAATTGGATAACACACAATGGAAAAGAAATGTACCTTTGTTTGTTCCTCTAATGATAATGGAGTAGAGACATCTAGATGCATTCCATTCTCATCATATGATATCTGAGCATTTGACTTCTGAAGTAGATCTGCTCCCAACAAATTAAGCGGGCAGGTGTCTGAAACGAGCAATCTGGCCAGCAGCTTCTGTTCTTTCCCAATAGGCAATGCAAATGTTAGTCGGGATGAGTGTGCTTTTCCATCCACTCCCACACATGAAAGGAAATCATCAGAAATAGGGTAAATCTCTTGAGCAGGTGCTGTAGCAGGCTCTGGAGCAGGCCTTGGTACAGCATGCAATTGTTTCTCTATAGCTTTAGCAATAAGGAGTACCTTCTGCGAGGACATGTCCACGTATTTTGGCCTGGAGTCTGTAAGCTTCGCTGAGATTTCCTCTCTGAGTCCCCTAACAAATGAAGTGATTAGCAGATTCTGTTGGATCCTCTGACCTTCATCGAACCCTTGATCATTGAACAGAATATAGATTCTGGTGTAAAAATTTTTGACATTCTCCCCTGATTCTTGAGTACAGTCCAATACACTAGTAGATGAGTCTGTGAGCCGCCCCTTGGCCCACTGCTGAAGTTGTTGACAAAAGGCTCTTCCTGATTGGTAAGTCTCCTTGTCTGTCACTTGGCTGTCATTCAGAGCTACTTGAATTATTGGCCAGAAGGCATCTCCCGCTTTAATGCTAGTGATTTCATGAAGATCTTTCCAAGTGGCTGAATAAGTTTGTTGAATTTGTCTGATTCTTCTGTAGAACGCCATAGGGTGTCTGTCTGGGTCAGGTAGTTGACTAATCACTTGATTAACTTGTGAGGGTGTGAATGCCACATATCTATTATGCTGATCTGGCACTGGAGATTCTGACTGAGAAGATGTTGAGGGAGATACCAGCAACACAGCAACAGGAGGTGGGCTTGTTTGTCCAGGAAATAGTTCATTTGGGTTATCTTCTGAGGTCATCTGGCGGCTGAGTGGGTCTAATCTAGCTGTGGCACTTTCCACACCTTGGGTGAGAATTTGAGATTTATGATAGTCATTGCTGATTAGTCTTATCTCCTCCAATTTAGTTAGTCCTCTGTACTCCCTTATAGCTTGGACTATTTCTTGGGCACAGGCTTGCATAGGAAATCCATACATTCCAGAACTTATAGCAGGAAGAACAATATAAGTAAGGTTCCTTGTTCCAGCATAGTTCAGAATATTGTTGATTGTAGCTCTGAGTTGTGTCACACACTGATCATGATGATCTTCATCATACACTGGACCTACTACATGAATGATAAGCCTGCATGGTAATCTCCCAGGTCTCGTGGCTACCAGGTCTCTTGCCTCGACCGGTCCTGAAGAATGTACAATGCTGTTACAGTCTTCCTGAATAGCATTACCTCCGGCTTGCACAATAGTCTTAGCCACTCCTCTCCTATGTTGTAATCTAGGGTTTGCTGCATTAACTATAGCATCCACCTGCTGTGTTACCAGATCCCCCAGACCTGCTGTTAGTACCGTTGATGACTTCCAAATCATTCTCTCTGTCCATGCTTTCCACACCTGTGGGTATTCTTCATCTGAAAGGGTGGCATGGGAATCCCCCCGATCCGGAGAGAATTCTGATATTGGTGTACGAAATGTCACATGAGCCGGTTTACCTTCTGGATCGCTTATTGGTGTGGACACTGATGGTGGTGGTGGTGCTGCTGCTGCCTCTTCATCCCACGGCTCCTCCGGTTCAATAGTATTCCTCCTTTGGTTAAGGGCCTGCCGAAATTCCGGACTATTAAATAGAGCTTCGGCACTAGGCAAATGAGAATAGAGAGGGACAGTCTTTTGGGACATGGTACGCACCATCCGGAGTGACAACCGGACACACTGGTATAGGAGTAAATGTTGCTGTTGATGTTCCGGGTGTAGTGTGTATTGTGGCCTGTATTCCGGGTGCGCCAAAATGGCCGCGACCGGAAGGAAGCACACTACAGGAAGGGTGTGTGCCACTGGGAAGGAGCACACCCACTGACATCTGGTCAGACGCTGAAGTTGATGCAATGGGTGTAGTAACATGGCCGCTGCAGGAAGGGATGGAACTTTGGGTGGATATAGGTATAACGGATGAGGATGGGGCACTAAGAGTGGCATGGGTAGTAGCGAGGGGTGGGCCTCCTGGACGGGGCGTGTGACATGCAACACAATAATCTGCTGACAATGGATTCTGCTGGCCACAATTAGAACACACCCAACAATTCATTGCGCAGCCATTATAGGGCGGTGCCGGAGGCATGGTGGGGAGGGGAGGAACAGTGGGAGGTCTGGGATGTGGTGCCCCGCATGCAAAACAAGTATCTCTATCATCAGGATTCTGCTGACTGCATTTTGTACAGGTCCTTCCCCCCCGTCTGCCATTATTGGGCGGTGGCTGAAGAGCAGTATCTTTGTAATACACATAACATGGCGTCTTTCCCTTATTGTCTGTATTTTCTTCCTCCACACACCCTTCTTTTGACAAATTCTCTGCTGTTCTATACCAAGCCAAAGCTGTTTGTAACAATCCTTCATCTTCTAGCTTGCCCTTTTTCTTCTTCATAATTTCTTGCCATTCTAGCGGCTGTAACCGACCCTTATCTGGTAGCTCGCATATTTTAGTTAACTGTTTAAGTTTCTGCACATACTTTTTCCCTTCTTTCGATAAACTCAGCGCAACCTTTTTCCACATGTATGCACTTTGCAACAACCCATTATCTTCCAGTTTTCCCCTGTTTTCACAAATTGCTGCATTCAACATCTCGTACTGTTATCTACCCCCCGGGTACAAACCACGCAATGACATTACATTTTTGGTTTTCTCTACATATTTCCTTCCATTTCTTCAACAACTATATCTTTGGGGTCCTGTCGCTCCTGATCGAGCGACCCCTGCAACACAAACAATGTCTTTAGTTTTTCCATGATTTTGGCTCCAGGCGTCCTGTCCCCTTAGACTTATGATCAGACCAGGCAGCTGATACACAAGTAGAATTGTAACAGGTCCCTACACTCCCTACCAAACACTGAATTGATTATTTTACGACTTAATGAAGCACTGAACACCCCGTGCACCCGCGTCCTAGTGACGTCTTAATATACGGCTTAACAATGCAGTTGGCTCCCCGCGAATCCCATGTCTTAATAGAGGATTGGTTAACCCCACGTGCCCGCGCCCTAACAACATCTTAATATACGACTTATCAGTAACTTCACTCCCCGCGTGTCCCACGAATAAATACACGACTTAATAGAGGATTGGTTGGTCCCGCGTGCCCGTGTCCTAATGGCGTCTTAATACATGACTTAACATCACTCCCCGCGTGCCCGCGTTATAAGCAAAGACATTTTCCTAAATTCTCAGGTGTATATTTGTACGCCCATGCGTACAAAGATTGTTCTAATGGGACGGAACACCTCAGAAACCACAGAGCAGCAGTTAGCCAGGAGCGACTACACACCAGAGTTCTTGGAATCACAAAGCGGGGACCTGCCCAGTCGCACGGGGCTGTCCCTAAGGGCCAATCTAGACACCACAAACTCACCAGAGACCGCTCAAAATACGAATAAGTTCTACGGATTCATTAAATCTGCGGACTTACCGTATACAGTGATGAGAGTTGATCAGGCTCTCGCTTTGAGCAGTCCAGGCTCGTAGGTGATCCGGTGATGGGCACCCCAAGACCTAGAGTCTCCTCGAGTGTGGTCTGAGTCACAGCACCATTTGTGGAGGTTTCACCAATTTAAGATACACTAGGTAACTGCTCTCCTCCAAATTAAAGATGTCCGAGTGCATGCAAAGAAGCTAATTAATCAAATTTGCTAATCTGGTTGAAAAACTTCACTCATACTGAACCACGCAAAATGGCATACTTTATTACGTAGACATGGGGTTATATAATATTCTACTTCTAGTTGGGATTAGTAAAATTCATTGCTCTTTCTGATAGCTTGGTACACTGCAATTTGTTCATCCATGTATCTCTTGCCCTCAGTAACGCCTTAGGAATTCTGATGGGAGGGGTGAAGTCGTCTCTCAGCGCCATGTTTGCCAACTCAACATGAATCTCTCTGTTATCAGCCATGCACATGCATATGTCATTCCCAGGAAATCATTTAGTTGTTCGTTCATGTCTACAATAAAAATAGAAACTGTTAGTTATATATTAATTAACTATTAACATAATCCAGGTGCATATACACATTTGTATACATACATACACACACACACATAGATTATTCCATCATCTCTATATTAATTCACACTGGTTAGGTAATCTATTTAAATAAACTAATTAATTTTCTATAATATATTTTACCTTGACAATACGATAAAAATTACAGACCTCTCCATTCTTTGTAGATGGGAAAATTTGCAAAATCGACAGTGTGTCAAATACTTATTTTCCCCACTGTATATATATATCTCATGACAATTTAGTAATATGAGATCACCTTTTCCTGGGGTAAAAGATAGTGCATAGTTTGATTGTGGCACAAAAAAAGGGACTCAGGAGGTAATAATCTGCTTAAACAGACCTTGTCAGTTTTATTCCACAGGTTACATTTTATTGAAAGCAAAACCAAAAACACAAGATCTCTAGCCTTGTCAAGGAGCTAACTAAACAATATCAGTCCTTGACAACATAGGTAAGGTAGAGATAGTCCCAGTACAACCCTGTCATAGCTTTCCTCAGCATATAGCAAGAACCTGGGAGACACAGATACCATCAATAACTTGACCTTGTAATATACTACATTTCCCAACACTCTTGTGAAAACCTACATGGTTGAGCACTGTATTTCATGAGACAATAAGTACAGTACAGACCAAAAGTTTGGACACACCTTCTCATTTAAAGATTTTCCTGTATTTTCATGACTATGAAAATTGTACATTCACACTGAAGGCATCAAAGCTATGAATTAACACATGTGGAATTATATACTTAACAAAAAAGTGTGAAACAACTGAAAATATGTCTTATATTCTAGGTTCTTCAAAGTAGCCACCTTTTGCTTTGATAACTGCTTTGCACACTCTTGGCATTCTCTTGATGAGCTTCAAGAGGTAGTCACCGGAAATGGTTTTCACTTCACAGGTGTGCCCTGTCAGGTTTAACCCTCCGTCACATACAATAGGCCTGACAGGCACATCTCTTTTACTTTCATTTCTCCTCCCTCCAGGTAGTCTCCTGTCTCTAGCAGCTCTGTGAAATCCCCTCCCTCCAGGTAGTCTCCTGTCTCTAGCAGCTCTGTGAAACCTCATACCACAGTTGGATTGCAGAGCTTCAGGAGGACAGATATAACTGCGCTAATCTCTCAGGCTGATTGTATGTGAACACGTCACATTCAATAAGGTTGGTATTTTATGTTTTTATTCATCACAATTGTTTATTTAGCTTGTTTTATAAATGTATAGCACAAAGTGTGAGGATATTTCATAGAAATAAGGCAGATTAAAAAAGAAAGTGTGCTGCTCAGGCATATACAGTAGTTCCCTAACACATATTCCTTCTCTTGCTTCAGATTATCTGCTGAAATGGAGAGGAAAATGTACAATTTATCAAAAAACCTTGATGTTGAGGAAGCAACAAACATGCTGTTAGATGATGCAGACCCCACACTGAATGAGGATTTAGGAGAGGAAAGTGAGATTGATTCTCATGATGAGGTGGAAGTATGTGAAGTGGATTCTGAAACAGAGCAAGATGGTGACAGTGATGAGGATGAAGATGTAGAATCTTATTATATGGGAAAAGATAAAAAAAAACAATGGAACAAGAAGCCACTCCAGAAAAAACGTAGGGAACCTCAAAACATTATTACTCACCTTCCTGCAGTTATAGGAACTGCAAGTAATGCAAAAACTGCAGTTGAATGCTGGAATAGTTTATTCACAGATGACATTCTGGACTCTATTGTCACATATACCAACCAATATATAGACATTATAAAGGACAAATTCATCTGCAACAGAACCATCAAGGCCACAGATGAAATAGAACTGCATGCTTTTTTAGGATTATTATACCTTGCAGGAGCTTATAGGGCAAATAGACAAAGTTTGGAGGAACTTTGGAGTAAAGATGGGGATGGAGTTGAAAAATTTGGCCTTGTTATGTCCATAAACAGATTCAAGCTTCTAATTCGTTGCCTTCGGTTTGACGACAGAACTACCCGAACCGAACGTAAAGCACATGACCGACTTGCTCCAATTCGTGATATATTCCAAAAATTTGTTGAAAACTGTAAAAAAAGCTATTGCCCTGGAGAGAATCTCACTATTGACGAAATGCTCCCTGGTTTTCGTGGTAAATGTGCCTTTCGTCAATATATTCCATCAAAGCCTAACAAATATGGAATAAAAATGTATGCCCTTGTTGATGCCAGTAAGACCTACACTTACAACCTGGAAGTTTATGCAGGAAAACAACCAGAAGGTCCTTACTGTGTCAGCAACAAACCCAGTGATGTTGTAAAAAGACTGGCTGAGCCCTTATTTGGATCGGGTCGCAATATAACAGCTGACAATTGGTTTTCAAATTGTGATCTGATTGATTATCTGAAAATGCAGAAGCTTTCATATGTCGGAACTGTAAGAAAAAATAAAAAAGAATTGCCTACACAGTTTGTAAGTGTGAAAGGGAGACAACAGTACAGCAGTATGTTTGCATTCCATAATGGAAAGGTTTTGGTTTCCTATGTACCACAAGCAAAAAAAATTGTACTTCTTCTATCAACACTTCATGATGATGATGCCATCGATCCTGGGACTGAGGCACAAAAAACCCCGGAGATAATTACATTTTATAATGCAACCAAAGGGGGTGTTGATACAGCTGATCAGATGTGCTCAACTTTCAACGTCAGCAGAAACACCAAACGCTGGCCAATGGTCATTTTTTGCTATGTTGAATTTGGGTGGTATAAATTCACAAGTCATTTACCTTGAAAACAAGCTTGAACCACTCCGTAGACGATTCTATCTGAAAAAATTGGCCCATGAACTAGTGCTTGGAGAGCTACGCAGGAGAAGTATGAAAACAATCGGTATCCCCTCTCGCCTTCAAGTTCAGCTCAAAAGATTCCGCCCAGAAGATGATAGTGAAAATTCACCACCTGCACCACCTCCCAAAAGAAGGAGATGCACCACGGAAAGCGGAATCAGAAGGCTTTCTAATTATGAATGTCACAAATGTGATAATGCAATCTGCCTGACACATGCAAAAATGATGTGTAATTCTTGCTCTTTGCTCTGCAAGTGTAATTTTTCTGGGGAAACTTCAGGATCTAATTCTGATTGAATATGTGTTTAATAGTACTTAAGGTACTTAAGGTAAGTTTGTTTCCATAAATTTTCTTTGTAGAGTTTTTTGACAGAGTCGAACTGGGGACTATTTGGCGGGAGTTTTGAAATGTTTGTATTTCAAAGTTATTAGTTTTATGTTAAGTAAATGTTTTTTTTTGCACCTGATTATGTGTAGTCTCTTTTATTACATCCCTATGAAGGTCACTGATCACTTTTAGAGCACTGAAATTGCAAACATTAGATATTATAGGTATTTTTCTAGCCTGTGCCTGACAGTCACATTGTATGTGAACTCGTTAGAACCGATATTGTATGTGACGGAGGGTTAATAAGTGGGATTTCTTGGCTTATAAATGGGGTTGGGACCATCAGTTGTGTTGTGCAGAAGTCTGGTGGATACACAGCTGATAGTCCTACTGAATAAACTGTTAGAATTTGTATTATGGCAACAAAAAAGCAGCTAAGTTAAGAAAAATGAGTGGCCATCATTACTTTAAGAAATGAAGGTCAGTCAGTGCGAAAAATTGGGAAAACTTTGAAAGTGTCCCCAAGTGCAGGTGCAAAAACCATCAAGCGCAACAAAGAAACTGGCTCACAAGAGGACCGCCCCAGGAAAGGAAGACCAAGAGTCACCTCTGCTTCTGAGGATAAGTTTATCCGAGTCTCCAGCCTCAGAAATCACAGGTTAACAGCAGCTCAGATTAGAGACCAGGTCAATGCCACACAGAGTTCTAGCAGCAGACACATCTCTTCAACAACTGTTAAGAGGAGACTTTGTGCAGCAGGCCTTCATGGTAAAATAGCTGCTAGGAAACCACTGCTAAGGACAGGCAAAAAGCAGAAGAGACTTGTTTGGACTAAAGAACACAAGGAATGGACATTAGACCAGTGGAAATCTGTGCTTTGGTCTGATGAGTCCAAATTTGAGATCTTTGGTTCCAACCACCGTGTCTTTGTGAGACGCAAAAAAGGTGAATGGATGGACTCTACATGCCTGGTTCCCAATGTGAAGCATGGAGGAGGAGGTGTGATGGTGTGGGGGTGCTTTTCTGGTGACATTGTTGGGGATTTATTCAAAATTGAAGTCATACTGAACCAGCATGGCTACCACAGCATCTTGCAGCGGCATGCTATTCCATCCAGTTTGCGTTTAGCTGGACCATCATTTATTTTTCAACAGGACAATGACCCCAAACACACCTCCAGGCTGTGTAAGGGCTATTTGACCAAGTAGGAGAGTGATGGGGTGCTACGCCAGATGACCTGGCCTCCACAGTCACCAGACCTGAACCCAATCGAGATGGTTTGGGGTGAGCTGGACCACAGAGTGAAGGCAAAAGGGCCAACAAGTGCTAAGCATATCTGGGAACTCCTTCAAGATTGTTGGAAGACCATTTCCGGTGACTACCTCTTGAAGCTCATCAAGAGAATGCCAAGAGTATGCAAAGCAGTCATCAAAGGAAAAGGTGGCTACTTTGAAGAACCTAGAATATAAGACATATTTTGAGTTGTTTCACACTTTTTTGTTAAGTATATAATTCCACGTGTTAATTCATAGCTTTGATGCCTTCAGTGTGAATGTACAATTTTCATAGTCATAAAAATACAGAAAAATCTTTAAATGAGAAGGTGTGTCCAAACTTTTGGTCTGTACTGTACATGATAAACAATCAACATTTCCTTGGAGGCAACCAGCCCTGTGTTGAACTGTGAACCTAAAAGATTGGATGGCTAGAAAGCATCATGTCACTCTACATTTCTTTTATTTGTTATTTTTGCATCTATCTCAAAGGTGCATGGTCTGTGATAAGGTGAAACTCTCTTTCTAGCAAATAGTACCTGAGAGAGTAAAGAGACCATTTGATGGCCAAATCCTCTTTCTCTACAGCTATATATTTATCATAGTCATTTAGTTTTCCGCTGATATATAACACAGGGTGCTCATCCCTATCAATTACCTGTGATAACACTGCCAGTAACCTCGTGTCTGATTCATCAGTTTACACTAAAAGGGTTTTTGAGAGTTAGGGCAAATAAATACTGGTTGGAAACCAAGTACTTGTTTCAGAGACTGAAATGCTCGCTCCACATCCGATGCCCATTTAACCATCACAGTTCTTCCATTTTGTGAGGTCTGTTAAAGGGGTCATCCTGCAATTCCCCAAAACACCTTTATCTGTTTTTTTATACAAGGGTCTAGTCCAGTTTTGAATGGCTCCGTTTTGTTTAATTGAGGTTTAATCAAGCCTTGCCCAATAGTCTACCCCAAATACTTGGCTTGTTCTAAGTCTATTACACATTTATTGGGGTTCACTGTAAACCCTGCCTGTCTGTTAGTGAGTCCACCACAGCTTTCACTTTTTAAGGTGGGACGCCTAATCAATACTGTATATTACTGTATCATCTATATATGGAGAGGCATGTTGAATATGAAGTCTTAGAATCTTGTTCATAATTTTCTAGAACCTTGCCAGAGCCCCATACAGGCCAAAGGCAACCTAGTGTACTGATAGTGACCACTTGGTGGTGAAAAAGCATTTTTTTTTCTTTTGCTCTTTCTGTCAACAGAATTTGCCAGTATCCACTAGGTGAATCAAGCGTTGTTATGCATCAAACATTACCCATCTTCTCAAATAGCTCATCTACTCTTGGCATTGGAAACTTAATTGACCCATCTGGCTTAATTATTAAAACTATTTGGCTCGACCATTCACATGTCAGATATTCTATCACCCACAAACCTAACATCTTTTTTTAATTTCCTTGGCAATTACTGCACGTCTAGCTTCTGTAACACGGTATGGCTTTACCTTTAGTTTGTCATTATGGTCTTGGACAATACCATATTGGATTATATGGGTACGACCTGGAATGTCTGCGAAAAAATCTTTATTTCTCATTTCTCATTCTTTTTACTCTTGTATTTGATGTTATAACAGAGATAATGGATTTTTTTTACCTCAGGTAAGATGAAAGCACAGCCTGATGGGAAATATACCAACAGGGATTTCCTATATTTCCAGAGTTTTATGAAATTAATAACATAAACCTGCTCTGATTTTGCTTTTTCCAGGTTGGTGAACTTTGTATTTCACCTCGCTCAGTTTCTCAATAATAGTAAATGGCCCTTGCCACATAGCTTAAAATTTCTTCTTTCTACTGGGAGAATTAGTACAAGTACCTGGTTCCCTGGTTCAAACTTACGAAGCTTAGCTCCCTTGTTGTATATTTTACTTGAAGAGTGTTCGGCTTGTTGCATGTGTTTCTGAACTAATGGCATAACTGCTTTAATTTGATCTTGCATCATGAGATATATGCTCAGTGCTAATCCAATAATGGGTGGATTTCTGCTTCCAGGTTTCTTTTGCTACATCAAGTATGACCCTGGGGTTCCTTCTGTAGAGCAATTCAAAAGGTGAGGAGGCAGTAGAAGATTGTGTATTTCCCTAATAGTGAACATTAAATAAAGAAGTAAAGAATCCCAGTCTTTGTCATCTTTGCCAACCACTTTGCTCAACCTACTTATGAGAGTTTTATTGAATCTACTAAGCCATGCGTTGGTGGTTGGTAGACTGATATACGAAGATGCTTTATCTTAAATAGTTGATGTGGTATCCTGGTAACCTTGAACATAAATGGAGTGACCTAATTGGTTAGAATTTCTTTAGGATTTCCAACCCTGCTTAATACGTGTACCAACTCTTTGGCAATGTTTTTTGCCACTGTATTTCTTAAAAGTGTAGCTTCTGTATACCTGGTGGCATATTCTAAAATTACCCATATATACTGATGCCCCCAAGCTGACTTAACAATAGGCCCTACCAAATTCATTGCTGTGAATGCAGTCGGCCTGCAAAAGGGTGAACACAGTGATCGCAGTCAGCCTGCACAAACGGTGGAAGCATTTATTGCAGTCAGCCAGTGTCAGGGAAATATTAATGTCAGGAAAATGTTCTTCCATATTTGCCTGACATAAATGTTCACCCCTCCCTTATTCCCGGCCAGGTGTCCACACATGGTCTCCAGCCACCTGGGGGCGGCCGGATGTCCATAAACGGTCCCCAGCCGCCCTATTTCTCCTTGGAACATCCCCCACACACTTTTCTTAGCCCGGCCTGCTTTAGGGCAGCATTGGACGAGCCCACCAGAGAACCAGACTCCTCCGGTGGGCCCTGGCTTCTCCATCAGGGGAGTTGAGAGTGCCAAGGTGAGGAGCATGATGATGATGATAGAAGTTAGCATCTGCTTTGTTTCCTTGGAATGCAAGCGTAAGTGTGCAACCTGCCACCCACCCACCCCCAGGCTGCAATACCATACTGCTAGCTTGCTTGCACTTGAAATGGGGCCTTTTAGTTTGGAGGCGGCCAAAGCTGGCCACTACCTCATGGCTGTTTCGGCAGCGAGGTATCCATACTCAGTCCCCAGCCGCGCGGCGGCCGGGTGTCCACGCTCGGTCCCCAGCCGCCAGGGGGCGGTCGGGTGTCCATACTCGGTCCCCAGCCGCCCCGTGGCTGGGTGTCCATAAACGGTCCCCAGCTGCCCCTATTTCTCCTTGGAACACCCCCCACACACACACACTTTTCTTAGCCCGGCCTGCTTTAGGGCAGCATTGGACGAGCCCACCAGAGAACTAGACTCCTCCGGTGGGCCCTGGCTTCTCCATCAGGGGAGTTGAGAGTGCCAAGGTGAGGAGCATGATGATGATGATAGAAGTTAGCATCTGCTTTGTTTTCTTGGAATGCAAGTGCATGTATGTAGTAGCGGCTAGGCCTGAGGTGGTCAGCGTTTTGGCGCATATCCTACCTCCTCCGAGGATTGCTGGATGTTTTCCTGCTACTATCCCAGTTCTATGACTCCTGTTAAAACAAAGCTTCAGGTGATGAATGATGGATGAGGTGGTGGCAAAGGAGAAAGAGCAGGAGGAACAGGGACCATTCACATCAATATAAGGCCAGTCAACCACACATGTCTAGTAGGATATGTTTTTGTACCAAAAGGAGCGGTTCGGCTACACAATTATAGGGCATGCAGTGAGTGCAATGCCTACCAAAAATTTCGAGGCACTCCAATGCCCCTTGGAAGTGACATGGAGGTCAGAGAGCCTTAACTAAACCGTTTTTTCCATTTATAGCAACTGGGTCTTCTGTGCACTGTTGGCCTAAGCAGTGAATGGAATGCCTATGCATTGAAAAGCAAAAGCTGACTAAGATTAGGAGGAAATGCAATGCCCGTTGGAAGAATGGTGGAGGTTGCAGTGGAATAAAAAGACAATATCAATGCCCCTTGAAAAAGTGGTGGAGGTCGCAGTAGCTTAACAAGACGGTTTTAATGCCCCTTGGAAGAAACGTGGAGGTCGCAGTAGCTTAACAAGATGGTTTTAATACCCCTTGGAAGAGTGGTGGAGGTCACAGTAGCTTAACAAGACAGCTTTAATGCCCCTTGGAAAAGTGGTGGAGGTCGCAGTAGCTTAACAAGATGGTTTTAATGCCCCTTGGAAGAGACGTGGAGGTCGCAGTAGCTTAACAAGAAAGCTTAACAAGAAAGAATAGAGCTTCACACATAGATTAGATAGATAGAAACATGTCAGTCACATATATATGAAGTACAGTGACAGTGTTGCTTACTGTACTTGTCATTTAGTGTAAAGGATTTATTTAAAAAAATAATAGTGTTTTCATGCACCGTCTCTTTAAGAAAGCCGGCCGGCAATTCAGCATCTGTACCCGACAATTTAGAATAGAAGGAATAGAGAATCACACATAGATTAGATAGATAGAAACATGTCAGTCACATATATATGAAGTACAGTGACAGTGTTGATTACTGTACTTGTCATTTAGTGTTAAAATAAAGGATTTATTTAAAAAAAAATTGGAGTGGGGTTCCCCGTAATTTTAGGCTCTAGCGGAGGTTAAGCAGACAGCTGGGGCAAATGTTTGAAGCCTGGGAAGGGGGTAATACCCACGGAGCTTCCCAGGCTACTAATATCAGCCCCCAGCTGAATACCTAGCCTTTACTAGCTATTAAAATGGGGGAACCCCCCCAAAAAAATAACGTGGGGTCCTTACCTTTCCATGGCTCCCACGACAGCTTCAGCTCTGCTACATCGAGATGACAGGCTGCATCGCAGCAGAACGCTGCCATCCAGCCTGTCATCCCGCAGACACTGAGAAGCGGAGGCATACTTCCACTCCTCAGTGTCTGGCTGTGACGGCATCCAGATGAGCCGAGGTCATGTCCAATGAACTCAGCTCACCTCATGTACGTCACTGACAGCGTGGGAAAATTCTCCTGCACTCAGCACTTCAGCGTGAGAATTTTCCCACGCTGTCAGTGACGTGCATGAGGTGAGCTGAGTTCATTGGACATGACCTCACCTCATGTATGTCACTGACAGCGTGGGAGAATTCTCACGCTGAAGCGCTGAGTGCAGGAGAATTTTCCCACGCTGTCAGTGACATGCATGAGGTGAGCTGGATGACGTCACAGAGAGACACTGAGGAGCGCAAGCATGCCTGCGCTTCTCAGTGTCCGCGGGATGACAGGCTGGATGGCAGCGTTCTGCTGCGGTCCAGCCTGTCATCTCGATGTAGCAGAGCTGAAGCTGTCCTGGGAACCATGGAAAGGTAAGGATGAGGTTGCTTTATTATTTTACTTTTATTGCAGGAGATCGTTGGCTTCAGCTGGAATGGGCGTGGCGGTAAGTATGGTTTAATTTAGAACAATAAAGAATTGTGTCTTTATTTCAATTAAAGGACTTTTTTCTGGGTGTTTGTGTTTTTTTTAAATACTTTACTAGAAATTCATGGCGGTCATGTCTAATATTGGCGTGACCCCATGAATTTCGGGCTTAGGGCCAGCTGATAATGCCAAGCTGGCCTTAACCCCTTTATTACCCAGTGAGCCACCGCACCAGGGCCCTGGATGAGTTGGGTACAGCGCCAGAAGATGGCGCTTCTATGAACGCGCCATTTTCCGGGGCGGCTGCGGACTGCAATTTGCAGCGGGTGGGGCCCAGAAAGCTTGGGTCTCCCTGCGCTGCAGATTCCAGCCCCCAGCTGCCTAGTTGTACCTGGCTGGACACAAAAATAGGGCGAAGCTCCACGTTTTTTTTTTTTTAATTCATGAAATTCATGGAATAATTAAGAAAAAAAGGGCTTCCCTATATTGTTGTGTCCGGCTAGGTACAAATAGGCAGCTGGTGGTTGGGGGCAGCCCGTTCCTGCCTGCTGTACCTGACTGGACACAAATATAGGGCGAAGCCCCACATCAATTTTTTTTAATTATTTCATGAATTTCCTGAAATAATTAAAAAAAAATTGAAAACAATTTAAACAAGACGGTTTTAATGCCCCTTGGAAGAGTGGTGGAGGTCACAGTAGCTTAACAAGACAGCTTTAATGCCCCTTGGAAAAGTGGTGGGGGTTGCAGTAGCTTAACAAGACAGCTTTAATGCCCCTTGGAAAAGTGGTGGAGGTCGCAGTAGCTTAACAAGACGGTTTTAATGCCCCTTGGAAGAGATGTGGAGGTCGCAGTGGAATAAAAAGACAATATCAATGCCCCTGGGAAAAAAGGTGGAGGTCGCAGTAGCTTAACAAGACGGTTTTAATGCCCCTTGTAAAAGTGGTGGAGGTCGCATTAGCTTAACAAGACGGTTTTAATACCCCTTGGAAGAGACGTGGAGGTCGTAGTAGCTTAACAAGACAGCTTTAATGCCCCATGGAAAAGTGGTGGAGGTCGCAGTAGCTTAACAAGATGGTTTTAATGCCACTTGGAAGAGTGGTGGAGGTCACAGTAGCTTAACAAGACAGCTTTAATGCCCCTTGGAAAAGTGGTGGAGGTCGCAGTAGCTTAACAAGATGGTTTTAATTCCCCTTGAAAGAGACTTGGAGGTCGCAGTGGAATTAAAAGACAATATCAATGCCCCTGGGAAAAGTGGTGGAGGTCGCAGTAGCTTAACAAGACAGTTTTAATGCCCCTTGGAAAGGTGGTGGAGGTCGCATTAGCTTAACAAGACGGTTTTAATGCCCCTTGGAAGAGTGGTGGAGGTCACAGTAGCTTAACAAGACAGCTTTAATGCCCCTTGGAAGAGACATGGAGGTTGCAGTAGCTTACCAGATGGTCTTCATGCCCCTTGGAAAAGTGGTGGAGGTCGCATTAGCTTAACAAGACGGTTTTAATGCCCCTTGGAAAAGTGGTGGAGGTCGCAGTATCTTAACAAGACGGTTTTAATGCCACTTGGAAGAGACGTGGAGGTCGCAGTAGCTTAACAAGACGGTTTTAATGCCCCTTGGAAGAGTGGTGGAGGTCACAGTAGCTTAACAAGACAGCTTTAATGCCCCTTGGAAAAGTGGTGGGGGTTGCAGTAGCTTAACAAGACAGCTTTAATGCCCCTTGGAAAAGTGGTGGAGGTCGCAGTAGCTTAACAAGACGGTTTTAATGCCCCTTGGAAGAGACGTGGAGGTCGCAGTGGAATAAAAAGACAATATCAATGCCCCTGGGAAAAAAGGTGGAGGTCGCAGTAGCTTAACAAGACGGTTTTAATGCCCCTTGTAAAAGTGGTGGAGGTCGCATTAGCTTAACAAGACGGTTTTAATACCCCTTGGAAGAGACGTGGAGGTCGTAGTAGCTTAACAAGACAGCTTTAATGCCCCTTGGAAAAGTGGTGGAGGTCGCAGTAGCTTAACAAGATGGTTTTAATGCCACTTGGAAGAGTGGTGGAGGTCACAGTAGCTTAACAAGACAGCTTTAATGCCCCTTGGAAAAGTGGTGGAGGTCGCAGTAGCTTAACAAGACGGTTTTAATGCCCCTTGGAAGAGACGTGGAGGTCGCAGTGGAATAAAAAGACAATATCAATGCCCCTGGGAAAAGTGGTGGAGGTCGCAGTAGCTTAACAAGACAGCTTTAATGCCCCTTGGAAAAGTGGTGGAGGTCGCAGTAGCTTAACAAGACGGTTTTAATGCCCCTTGGAAGAGATGTGGAGGTCGCAGTGGAATAAAAAGACAATATCAATGCCCCTGGGAAAAAAGGTGGAGGTCGCAGTAGCTTAACAAGACGGTTTTAATGCCCCTTGTAAAAGTGGTGGAGGTCGCATTAGCTTAACAAGACGGTTTTAATACCCCTTGGAAGAGACGTGGAGGTCGTAGTAGCTTAACAAGACAGCTTTAATGCCCCATGGAAAAGTGGTGGAGGTCGCAGTAGCTTAACAAGATGGTTTTAATGCCACTTGGAAGAGTGGTGGAGGTCACAGTAGCTTAACAAGACAGCTTTAATGCCCCTTGGAAAAGTGGTGGAGGTCGCAGTAGCTTAACAAGATGGTTTTAATTCCCCTTGGAAGAGACTTGGAGGTCGCAGTGGAATTAAAAGACAATATCAATGCCCCTGGGAAAAGTGGTGGAGGTCGCAGTAGCTTAACAAGACAGTTTTAATGCCCCTTGGAAAGGTGGTGGAGGTCGCATTAGCTTAACAAGACGGTTTTAATGCCCCTTGGAAGAGTGGTGGAGGTCACAGTAGCTTAACAAGACAGCTTTAATGCCCCTTGGAAGAGACATGGAGGTTGCAGTAGCTTACCAGATGGTCTTCATGCCCCTTGGAAAAGTGGTGGAGGTCGCATTAGCTTAACAAGACGGTTTTAATGCCCCTTGGAAAAGTGGTGGAGGTCGCAGTATCTTAACAAGACGGTTTTAATGCCACTTGGAAGAGACGTGGAGGTCGCAGTAGCTTAACAAGACGGTTTTAATGCCCCTTGGAAGAGTGGTGGAGGTCACAGTAGCTTAACAAGACAGCTTTAATGCCCCTTGGAAAAGTGGTGGGGGTTGCAGTAGCTTAACAAGACAGCTTTAATGCCCCTTGGAAAAGTGGTGGAGGTCGCAGTAGCTTAACAAGACGGTTTTAATGCCCCTTGGAAGAGACGTGGAGGTCGCAGTGGAATAAAAAGACAATATCAATGCCCCTGGGAAAAAAGGTGGAGGTCGCAGTAGCTTAACAAGACGGTTTTAATGCCCCTTGTAAAAGTGGTGGAGGTCGCATTAGCTTAACAAGACGGTTTTAATACCCCTTGGAAGAGACGTGGAGGTCGTAGTAGCTTAACAAGACAGCTTTAATGCCCCTTGGAAAAGTGGTGGAGGTCGCAGTAGCTTAACAAGATGGTTTTAATGCCACTTGGAAGAGTGGTGGAGGTCACAGTAGCTTAACAAGACAGCTTTAATGCCCCTTGGAAAAGTGGTGGAGGTCGCAGTAGCTTAACAAGACGGTTTTAATGCCCCTTGGAAGAGACGTGGAGGTCGCAGTGGAATAAAAAGACAATATCAATGCCCCTGGGAAAAGTGGTGGAGGTCGCAGTAGCTTAACAAGACGGTTTTAATGCCCCTTGGAAAGGTGGTGGAGGTCGCATTAGCTTAACAAGACGGTTTTAATGCCCCTTGGAAGAGTGGTGGAGGTCACAGTAGCTTAACAAGACAGCTTTAATGCCCCTTGGAAGAGACGTGGAGGTTGCAGTAGCTTACCAGATGGTCTTCATGCCCCTTGGAAAAGTGGTGGAGGTCGCATTAGCTTAACAAGACGGTTTTAATGCCCCTGGGAAAAGTGGTGGAGGTCGCAGTAGCTTATCAAGACAGCTTTAATGCCCCTTGGAAAAGTGGTGGATGTCGCATTAGCTTAACAAGACGGTTTTAATGCCCCTTGGAAGAGACGTGGAGGTTGCAGTAGCTTAACAAGACGGTTTAAATGCCCCTTGGAAGAGACGTGGAGGTCAGAGTGGTTTAACAAGATGGTTTTAATGCCCCTTACAAGAGCCATGCTGTACAGCATATTAAAAACATTATTCCCATTATCGGGGAGTGGGTCTCCCATAGTCTTTGCCTATGCCTTCCAAGCAAAAGCTGCCAAAAATTAGGACGGAGGAACTTGCAATGCTGGCAACATGGACCACGATCACCCTGGTGGTATAGTGGTGGTGGAGGCTGAGGATAAGGAGAAGAGCAAAAAAAAGCCGAATTGAGGAAGCGTATACCCATGTGTGGGTGTGAAGCGGTGCATGGGAATACACCTCCCGAAATAACACAGTGGATTTGACTTTATGTTACTCTGCTGTCATTTGGTGGTGATGAGAAGTCTGGCCCAATCCAGCCCTTGTTCATTTTGATAAGGGTCAGCTTGTCAGCATTGTCAGTTGACAGGCGAGTGCGCTTATCAGTTATAATTCCCCCAGCGGCACTAAAAACACGCTCCGATAACACGCTAGCGGCAGGGCAGGCCAGGACCTCCAAGGCGTACAGAGCGAGTTCATTCCAAGTGTCCAGCTTGGATACCCAATAGTTAAAAGGCACAGAGGAATCATGGAGGACGCTGGTACGGTCGGCAAGGTACTCCCTCACCATCTTTTGAAACTTTCCACTCCTTGTGAGAGTACCCCGCGCCTCAGGGCCTGTAAGCTGGGCGGGTCTCAGAAAACTGTCGCAGAACATTGACAGTGTTCCCCTGCCTCTGCTGGATTAGCGTTGCGTCTCTCTCGCCTGTACGCCTTAGTTGGTCAACGAACTGTGACCTGTGCCACTAGCGTGTTCAGATGGGAATTTTTTTTAACAGTTCTGCAGCAAGGGCCTTCTGGTACTGCCCCATTTTTGTAGACCTCTCCGCCTCAGGAATAAGAGAGTGAAAGTTCTCCTTGTAGCAGGGGTCTAAAAATGTCACCAACCAGTAATGACTGTCACCCAACATTTTGATAACGCGAGGGTCACGGTTAAGGCAGCGTAACATAAAGTCAGCCATACGTTCCAGACTGGTAACGGGCAAGACTTCCGTGTCCTCACCAAGACGACGACTGACCATGCTCTCCTCCTCCTCCTCCTCCCCCGTCCTCAGGCCACCCACGCTGAACCGACGGTATGACAGTTGTACAGGTACTATCGTTTACAGCGCATGATACCAGCTCCTGTTCTTCCTCCTCCTCCTCCTCTCCCTCATTGCCATCCAATGCACGTTGGGATGAGATGTGGCTGGGCTGTGTGTAATCGCCCGCTACGGCTTCTTGATCCATCTCATCATACTCTGGCTGCAATGCCTCCTCTTTAATTCTCTGCAGAGAGCGTTTCAAAAGAAAGACAAGTGGGATGCTGACGCTAATGATGGCGTCATCGCCACTCACCATCTTGGTGGACTCCTCAAAGTTTGTCAGGATCGTACATATGTCAGACATCCAGGTCCACTCCTGAGGTCTTATGTGTGGAGTCTGACCTGAATATCGACGGCCTTGTTGCAGCTCGTACTCCACAACTGCTCTCTTTTGCTCACAAATCCTTTGCAACATGTGGAGGGTAGAGTTCCAACGTGTGGGGACATCACACACCAGTCGGTGTGCCGGAAGCTGCAAATGCTCCTGCAACACAGCAAGTGCGGCGGAAGCTGTAGCCGACTTGCGAAAATGAGCTGACAGGCGGCGTACTTTGACGAGCAGATCTGGCAACTCGGGGTACGATTTAAGAAACCGCTGAACCATGAGGTTAAGCACATGAGCCAGGCATGGTACGTGTATGATCTCGCCTCGCCTCAGAGCCGCCACCAGGTTACGGCCTTTGTCACACATGACCATGCCTGGATGTAGGTTCAGCGGTCTCAGCCACAGATCTGCCTGCTCTTTCACAGCTGTCCACAACTCACAAGCAGTGTGAGGTTTATCACCTAAGCTTATGAGTTTCAGCACAGCCTGTTGCCGCTTGGCTGAGGCAGTACTGCAGTGCTTCCAGCTTGTAACTGATGTGGTGATATCTGAGATGGAGGCTGAACATGAGGAGGATGATGCGCAGGAGCTGTACACTGTGGGGGCAACTCTGACTGACATATGGCCCGCAATCCTCGGTGTGGGGAGGATGTGTTCCGTCCCAAGGTCCGACTGGGTCCCGGCTTCCACTATGTTTACCCAGTGTGCCGTCAGGGAGATGTACCGTCCCTGGCCACAAGCACTTGTCCACGTGTCCGTTGTCAGGTGGACTCTCCCAGTAACTGTGTTGTTGAGGGCACGGCAGATATTTTGGGACACGTGCTTGTGTAGTGCGGGGATGGCACACCGGGCAAAATAGTGTTGGCTGGGGACCGAGTACCGAGGAAACGGCCACCGCCATAAGGTTGCGGAAGGATTCCATCTCCACCAGCCTAAAAGGCAGCAATTCCAATGCAAGCAGTCATGAAATGTGCGAATTTAGGACTGTGGCCTGTGGGGCGTTGGCTGCGAATTTGCGCTTTCAAAGCTCTGGGATATGGACAATTGAACGCTGCGGTGGGAAGTGGACGTGGACGTTGATGCTGTTTCTTGAGAAACTGGCATTTCAAGTGAAGACTGAGAGGAGGGGGCATCTTTGCATGCAGTATGGACAGGGGATTGCCTTGCACGCACAACAGGGGGTTCTATTACACGCACTACAGCGGAAGAAGCAGTGGTGACACCCTCTGACACTGGTCGTGGACCCTGGGGTTTACCCCACAAAGTTGGGTGCTTTGCTGCCATGTGCCTGATCATGCTGGTGGTGGTCAGGCTGGTAGTTTTGTCACCCCTGCTGATGCTGGCATGGCAGGTGGTACAAATGGCCTTTTTGGGGTTATCAGCAGAGTCTTTAAAAAAATTCCAGACTCTGGAAGACCTACCGGTTGTACTGGCAACGTCCCTCGTGTTGGTGTTACGGGGAACTGTTGCCCGCCTTCTGTGTTCGGCCACCACACTGCTTCTTCCTGCCTGTTTGGGTACTCTGCCTTCCTCCCACTGTGTGCTGCTGGCCTCGCTCTGTGTGTCCTCCTGCCACGTTGGGTCAGTTACTAGATCATCCACCACCTACTCCTCTTCCACTTGCGCACCACGATCCTCCTCCTCACTTCGTGGCAATTGTGTCACGTCATCGTCCACCTCTTGTGACAAATTGCCAGCGTTGACTTCCTCTGGCAGTGGCTGTTCAAATATTTGGGCATCGCTACATGGGATCTCCTCTTCCACCACTTCAAGTGGAGCAGGTGAGGGGCACAAATATGGAAATGGACCAGTGAACAGCTCTTCTGAGTGTCCAAGTGTGGGATCAGTTGCTGTCTGACGACACTCGGCATGGTGGGAGGAAGGAGCATCAGGGTGAGGAGGAGTATGCGGTCGAGACTCATGGCTACTAAAACTTGACCGTGTGGAAGACAGACCAGAGGTGGTGGTGCCCAGGTAACTGGAAGTATTATCTGCTATCCAATTAATAACCTGTTCACACTGATCAGTTCGCAATACTGGTGTTGTAGTGTGCTTCCCTAGTAATTCGGTCAAGAAGTGGGAGCGAGAAGATGTGGCTGTTGGTTGTGGCACATTTTCACCTTGGCCACGGCCCCGTCCTCTACACGCACCATCACCAGAACATCCAGTTCCACGTCCCTTGCCATGCGCCTTGCCCATTGTAAATGAAGTAAAATAGCTTACACTTGCACTATCAATGGAAAAAGGGTAATGAAAAGGAGATTAGAACCGTGGAAGAGGAAAACCACAGTTCTATTTCTCTGGCCTACACCAGAATCTTTTAAACAGATATATTTGTGACTGAACAGACAGGGAGACACTATTACTGTTTTTTTTTACGTAAAACAGGCCAAAAGCTGGATAATACAGAGATTTGAACCGTGGAACTGCAAAACCACAGTTCTAATTTACTGGCGTATACCAGACTTTTTTAACAGATATATTGGTGTCTGAACAGTCAGGGAGACACTATTACTGTTTTTTTTTATGGCAAAAAATGCCAAAAACAGGATAATACAGAGATTTCACCCGTGGAACTGCAAAACCACAGTTCTATTTTTCTGGCCTACACCAGACTCTTTTAAACAGATATATTGGTGTCTGAACAGACACACTCAATTTTTTTTTTGTAAGGGGGAAATACCAAAAGATTAATAAGACGCGTATATGGACAGTCTGACTGAGGAAAAAAAAATGCAGGATTTAGATGAAAAAAATAATAATTTTTCCTGCCCCCTGAGACCGGGGTGATAAGTCTAGCAATTTGACCAACAGGAGCACACAGGACTGTAATGCAGCGTTTGCTGGTATAACCACTGCATCTCCTATACAGCCTGCCTGCCTGCCTGATATCTGGGATGGATATTAGTCCTGAGATGGACTGTTTGTTTGATTTGGCAGGCTTTAGAGACCCTACACTACCTATTTCACACTATATATCACTAACTCAGCAGCATTCTCCCTACACCGTCTGATCCGGAGCGACTGTGTCCAAGATGGCGGCGCCCGGTTTTAAGTACTCAAGGTGACGCTGTGCGGCCAGCCAATCACTGTAATGCCCACAAACAACATGGCTGCGGCATTAAAGTGACTGGCTGGCAATCCCTGCATGTTCATTGGCTCTGTAAAAAGCGCCAAACGTGCAGGGCGGAGACCCGAGCTCCCGCCCTAGTAACCTAGAAATGCTCGGTGCTCGCCGAACATCCCAAGTAGCGTGATGCTCGGGCGAGTAACGAGTAGTGTTGACCATGCTCGCTCAACACTAATAACTTCATTAGGAAGCAAGCTCTTGTCCCTGGCACACGCACGGGGGTAATTACTGGCAGGATTGCATTAATTTGCTTGTAACTGGGAAAGTTGCTTTCCGGAGCTTAACAAAAAAATCTCCAGATAATCCAACTACGAAACGAAATATGAAATATTGTAAGTTCCATGCGTCTGACAATAATGGGACTTATATTTTTAGTGACAGAATCAGCCCAGGAATGTATCCATAGTTTTTCATGGCTGTAAGCAGAATCAGGGAGCTGTAGCTCAAAAACCCCAGAATAGCAGACTGCAGCTATGCGTGCAAGCATCTGCAATCAACGAGCGATGAGTTATTGCAGAAGTTAGCATTTTTAATAAAAATGTACAGGCTGGAGACCAGCCCACATGATGTCACCACAGGGAGCGTGTGGCCAGATCTCTCCTTAGGTATAAGACAGCCCATGTAGAATACAGGAGCACTCATTGCCAGGGGGAAATAAGAATTATAAGCAATGGGTCTTGTTCAATAACAGCATAATCAAACTGGGGAGCCCCTCCTCCACCTATATTTAATTATCTCTGCGTTTGTATAGTGTAAGTTTTTATCCTGTTTATTTTATGTAATCGCTTATGTATTTTTAATGTCTCCTTTGTAACATCCTTGTATATATTTTTTCTTAAACACTGCCTCTCTTTTGGATTAAGTATAACATTTAATAGTTCTGTTTCTTTTGTTCTGTAATCGTTCCCTTCCCCAAAGCCATATATGCTACCAAAACGCAGGCATCTGGCCAGGCCTGTATTATAATTCAAACTCGGGCGGTGGTGGCAGAGGATAATAATAATTGGGCTACCGTGAAGCTGACAGTGACCGTACGGAGAGCAAAAACATGGATTCCAGGCTTTGGAACCCAGAGGTGTGACGCCATACTCTTGTCACTTGCCGATATCCACGTAGTGAGTAGTCTGGATCGCGTGCTCATGTTTTCGGACGAAATACTGACAGCGTGACGGCAGCGGCGCGATATCGCTTGATCTCCCCGGTGTCGTCGCTGTGTGGTGATCCCTGACAGTCAGCATAAAAAGTGAAGGCCGAGAGGTCAGTTAGCCAGCACAAACCGTGAAGGCCAAAAATGCAGTCAGTTAGCACAAACTGTGAAGGCCGAGAACGCAGTCAGCAAGCACAAACAGTGAAGGCCGAGAACACAGACAGCCAGCACAAAAAGTGAATGTAGTGAATGCAGTCAGCCAACTTAAAAAGTGAATGCAGGGAATTCAGTCAGCCAACACAAAAAGTGAACACAGTCAGCCACCACAAAAAGTGAATGCAGTGAATGCCGTGAGCCAGCACAAAAAATTAACATAGCCAGCACAAAAAAGTGAACGCAGTAAGCAGCACAAAAAGTGAACGTCGTGAATGCAGCGAATTCAGTCAGCCAAACCAAAAAGGGAACGCAGACAGCATAAAAAGTGAATTAAGTGAACGCAGTCAGCCACCACAAAAAGTGAATGCAGTCAGCAGCGCAAAAAGTGAACTTCGTGAACGCAGTCAGCCAGCACAAACAGTGAATGCAGTGAGCCAGCACAAACAGTGAACACTGTGAATGCAGCCAGTCAGCACAGTAAAAACAGTGAATGCAGTCAGCCAGGCCAGCACAAACAGTGAATGCAGTCAGCCAGCATAAACAGTGAACCCAGTCAGCCAGCACAAACAGTGAACCCAGTCAGCCAGCACAAACAGTGAACCCAGTCAATCAGCACAAACAGTGAAACCAGTCAGCCAGCACAAACAGTGAAACCAGTCAGCCAGCACAAACAGTGAACCCAGTCAGCCAGCACAAACAGTGAACCCAGTCAGCCAGCACAAACAGTGAACCCAGTCAGCCAGTACAAACAGTGAACCCAGTCAGCCAGCACAAACAGTGAACCCAGTCAGCCAACACAAAAAATGGATGCAGTCAGCCATCAGCCAGCACAAACAGTGAACGCAGTCAACCAGCACGAAAGGTGAACACAGTGAACGCATTCAGCCAGCACTTTTGTGTGGTTCCGTCTTTGAATCAGAGCAGATGCAGCCAGTACTTAGCATAGGGAACAGTCCATCTTGGAATCGGAAGTCTGGCACAGCTCTATTAGCCAGCACACACAGTGACTGCATTCAGCTTTCGCAAACAGTGAATACCATGAACACAGTTAGCCAGCACAAAAAGTGAGTGCCAGTTAGCCAGCACAAAAAGTGAAAAAAAGTTACTAGATGGCTTTTGAGTCTACGAGGAAGGAAGTAAAAGTGTATGATAGGTATATGCTGCACCCTATCAAGTGACAAGATTCAATAACAATCTTAAGATTCAAGTCATTTATCAGTGCATGAATGACTTTTTTACTTTGTATGTATTATTCACAGCTATTATGGAGATTGTGCCATATGTAATGCCTAGTAGTGATATACTATATTGAGTGCTATTCAAAAATTTGAAGATTTTGCTTGTTTTAGATGTCTTTACATTTCCTTCCCTAATCTCCCGTACCAATGGAATAAGACATCAATTAAATGATTTTATCCAGAGAAAAACACTAAGCACTTTATGATTATTTAATACTGTATACTTTGTATCAAGTGTAACAACTAATATTTTCTATGGAATTATCAGATGCCCAAACCATATGTGACACTTTGTCCACGTGAAATCAATGAGAAATCATCATAATAAAATCCTGGGAGACATCCCAATAATATAAATGTAATAAAATCATGGAACTTATTGTACATTATACTATAGACAAATGAAATGTAATTATCATTGCCAATATTTTGCTTATCTCCTTCTTGTTGATACATTATTGACTCCATACCAGAAGAAGAACTAACACAGTGGTCACTGTTGTTGGCCCAGTGCTGCCTCATGTATTTCTTTCTAGCTCGGTCTCTCATTTTTGCTCATTTTACCTCCCACACTTCCTTTCCACACTTTCTTTGTAATCCTCACATTCTCTCTTTATGTGTGTGTGTAACATCCTTCGTGTTCATCCTGCTGGCTGATCCAATCCGTATTCACGTTGAAGCTGGCTGCCTAGCAACAGCAGACATATGTAGGAGTACATGCTGCTTCCAGTAAAGAGTAGGGAGGGTGGTAGAGGGGGGAAATAATACTAAAAATAGGGGCTGAGAAAACATAATGAACATTATAAAAATAAGCCTGTGTTAGTCCACACGTCTGAGTTCAAACATCCATCCTGTTCCCGGTCCACATTTCATTTCCCCCATAATATGATTTTGGTTGGGTTTTTGAACAGGTGGTGGTGAACCTTTGCCAGCTACACTAGGGACAATAAACTGGAAGAACTACTCATACGTTTTGTATTCATTTTTGTTCTCAAGGTCGCATCTGGTGGAACAAAATAGTCAAAATGATATTGTTAAGTTAATATAAAAGTTTGTGGTCTTTCAATTGAGGTCTAGTCCATAGTTAAGTTAACTAAAAATGTCCTGGCAAATGTTCTAAAAAAATTAAAGTGGTTGTCCACTTTGTTTTTATTTCATTAAATGCGTTGATGACATGATTACATGGCACTTTTTAATATATAAGTATTACAGGTTCTTTTCCTGTACTTGTTAGTGAAGCCTTTTTAACAGACTGTTACTTGTATAGCATATGCAATGTTCTTTTATGCTACTGGTTGTGTCAGTGCTGTAATTCAGTTACAACAAATATACAACAATAAGGGTATGTGCACACGATGCAGAAATGCTCAGGAATTTTTCCTGAGCGTTTCTGCATCTCTCTGGCAAGAAAAAACGCATGCGGATTGTACATGTGGTTTCCTGCCAGGGACATGCGGAAATGAAGCGGTCTTCACTTTCATTTCCGCATGCGGGTTGACAAGCGCTTTCCAAGGGATTTTAGCATCTCTTGGAAAGTGCTTGTCAACTTTACACTATATAAATCCATGCAACCGGCATGGATTTATATAGTGTGTGAATGTCAAAAAATAAAAAATAAATATATACTTTACCCTCTGATGGCCCCCGGTGTCCTGCTTCGCTCGGTCCCGGCTGCCGGCAGTGAAGACTTTAGGACCTTCCGACGTCAGCGTCACGTGACCCGTCACATGACTCTGACGTCAGCGAAGGTCCTTCTTCATTCAACCCCGAAGTGCCGCGAACCAAGCAGGAGCGGTGCGCGGGCCGTCAGAAGGTGAGAATATATATATTTTTTATTTTATTCTTTTTTTTTTAATGGTACCTGGGTCTGGATGAGAGTCCTCTCATCCACACCCGGGTACCATCCGCACATTAGACCGTATGAAAAGCGCATCAACATATACAGTGATGCGGATTCCATGCTGTCTAATGCAAGTCAATGGCGGCAAAAGAGCAGCGTTTCCGCAAAATTAATTGACATGCTGCGGATTTTTGACCGCAGCATTTACGCTGCGGAAAAATCCGCATCATGGGCACAGCACATGCGGATTTCAATTGGGGAACATTGCTTCCCTTCTACCATGCGTTTTTCATGCGTTTCCGCGGCGCTTCCGCAACTGCAAAAACGCCGCGGAAACGCATTAAATACGCATCGTGTGAACTCAGCCTAAGTCTAAAAAAACATGATGAATGCCCATGCATGATGAGAGCAAGTGATAATATTGCAGCTATGGACAGCACGGTGGCTCAGCGGTTAGCACTAGTGTTGAGCCACCCCGTAGTGTTCGAGTTCGGTTCGGTTCGTCGAACACCCGTGTGTTCGCCGAACTGTTCGTCGAACTGTTCGTCGAACACCTTCGAACACCGTTAAAACCAATGGCAGGCAAACAAAAACACATAGAAACACATAGAAAACACCTTCAAAGGTGTCCAAAAGCTGACAAACTGCTCAGAAGACACAACTAACACATGGAAAAGTGACAAGTACATATAGTCATGCGAAAAGAAAAGAGGTGGAGGAGTAAAAGGAGGGGGAGACACAGATATAGGCATGTCATGCCCTTCTAAAATCCAAAAAGTGAGAAGCCGAGACGGCCAGTCCGCTCCTGCCCGTGCCACCTCCGTGTCGCCGGGTTTGTGCCAGAGCCGCGGTGAACCCTGACGGCCAGCCCCCCTCTCCCAATACTGGTGCCTGTCCGCTGGTGGGTCGAGAGAGCCCCCCTGTGGTGGAGGCAGCTCAAAGCTTTTTAATTTAAATTGTCCCTCTAATTTGAATGAATACACTTTAAATCCATTTACAAGGATCTATTGGAGGGCAAGTCTCATGCCAGCAGCCGCGTAATTCCAGCTCCAGTAGCGTCCACTAAAGCTGCTGCAGTTAAAAAGCTTTTATAAGGATCGAGCTCGGCTGTCCACCGCAAGGCATCCTAGTGCCAGTCCCAGCCCCTATGCCTTGGGGTGCCTCCTGATGCTCTTCACTAAGTATCCCGTGGTCCCGAAGCATTTCCTTTGAAAAAATTAAGTGTCCAAACTACAGGTGGTGTAGCTTGCTTAACAGCCGGGATAATCCGCTGACTAGCAGACACTGCTACTAGGCACAAAGTATTTCCTGGGCTAGATGCAGTTAAAAATTTGTAAGTAGATACTCTCGTTGGATGCTGAGAAAGCATTCCATAGAGTCTCCTGGCACGCCATATATGATTCTCTTAAAAAGCTTGGGGTAGGGGTCTAGGGGACCCTTTTATAGCCAAAATCACGGCCCTGTATCACAATACGTCACCTAGGCTGAAGATAAATGGAACTGTAGCACCGAGGGCTCGGTTGCTACAGACGTATTGCACCTCACCCAGAGGTGTGATATCTCACTCTCAGATAAGGATGGAGTGTGGATCAGGACCCGACACCTGCATGCATTACACCACATTGCCGTGGGGCAGGGCGACCAATATGCCCCTGAGATGGGCACGACAGTCCCTGTCCCTGGCTGGAGTGGGGGGAGGGAACACTGAGGAAGGGGAACCCTGCAGTGCAGGAGCAGGGAGGAAGCAGTTCCTGGGTGCATTGAGAAGGGAGTATAAAAGGTGGGCACCATCTTAGTTCAGTGCAGAGAAGTCTGAGCAGAAGTGGCAGGGAGCAGGGGCTCTGCATGAGCTCTGCTCCGGAGGCGGGCCTAGTAACAGAGGCCCAGGCCTGCAAGAGGGAGAAGGAAGGAAGAGGAGCGGAGAAGGCTCCAGGAACGAGGAATGAAGGGATCCCAGGGGTGCGGACGGGCGAGTCGCCACCGCACGCCCGAATCCACCTGCGTGGAGGGGTCAGGCCAAAGGGGGAGACCGGTCCCCGAACTAGTGGAGGCAGGAAACGACCCTCAGCTAGAAACCGGAGGCTCTGACATTTTATGTGGCGCAGCCCCTTGCTCCACCCGCTAGGAAGGCACCACATAGGGTCAGGGAAACTGGCGCCAAGTTTACCAAGAGGAGGCCCGAGGCAGCCGGACAGAAGTGTTGGTAAGAAAGGCCAGACAAAGGACACACAAAGGGGGTCCTGTGAAGCGCTCCAAAGTTATCTGGGAGTTGTCTGAGCCCCTCACCTGGTGAGCACAGTACGACGTGGGCAGCCGTTACCTGCAGACGTGGTCTGGATAATAAGAACTGTGAGTAAAGGCCCTGAACTGCATCACTGACTCCGTGTCGTTACTGCTGCTGCCCTGCACCATCACCCCCATCCTCCGCATACACTGCCCTGAGGCTATACTCCTCCCGTGGGGAGTTATGCTACGCTCTGCTGCACCCACAACACCAGCCTTAGCGGTCTGCCCTGTAGCGGCGGTTCACTCTGACCGCAATCCACGGGTGGCGTAGTCGGACATTTAAACATCAAAACCACATAAATAGTTCCGCCACTGGTTTGACCGCCCTGAGCCACGGAACCGGATCGCCGCCACGAAGACTACAACCACCAGCATCCACCAAAAAGGGTCCGGCTCCGGGTGTCCCAAGGCCCAGGGGGCGCGTCAGAACATTTTCATCACCTTTCACAATCACCAATGGGACAAGGCAGGGATGTTCTCTGTCCCCTCTCTTATACATCCTAGTGACGGAGCACCTGCTCTCATCAATTCGCCATAACCCCAATATTAGGTGGATTGAGGTGGGAGGCACCGAGTACAAGTGCTCTCTATTTGCTGATGATGTCCTAGTATATATCACTCAATCACATATATCCATCCATGCTGTTATGGCTGAAATAGATCACTTTGTTACATGGTCAAATTTTAAAATCAATGCAGCGAAGTCTGAGGCCCTCGATGTCTCCCTCCCCAAATCCATATAGGATTCCATCCAGTCCAACTTTCCCTTTGCCTGGCCCTCACAGGGTATCAAATACTTAGGAATTCCTATTCATAGAGACCTCTCCCATCTATGTTATCTTAATTTTGGGCCCTTTATTGAACAACTCCATACAGACCACGGTTGGCAAGTTAGAACTGTAAGATTCACTACGTGAACCACTGGTGTTTTGTGGAAAAGCACATGTGTGTTCCAAATTATTATGCAAAAAGTGTTTAGGAGTGATAAGCGAAGAATTTGTTTGTTTGTCAGTTAAACTCATTGATGGTGATGTGTGTCAGGGCTCTTTATATCACTGTAAGCAATTGCAGACACCAGTGCTAATTAGTTTGTCAGGTGTGTCCAATGAAAGGCAAGACTACTTAAGAAGGCTCTCTCACATTATTCAGCAGCCTACATTTTCTGCCAAAATGGGAAAGAAAAAGGATGTGTCGGCTGCTGAGAAGCAACAAATTGTGGAGTGTTTAGGTCAAGGCATGACTACAATCAACATTGTGCGATGATCAGGATGAAGTGTCTTGGCAATCAAGAAGTATGTAGCTGATTCACAGTACACACGTGTGCGTGCTGATAAGGGCAAATTGAGGACTCTTTCCTACAGGCAATTACGTCAGGTTGAAAGAGCAGCGGCAAAAAAGCCTTGTCATAGCAGCAGACAAGTTTTTGAAGCTGCTTGTGCCTCCAACGTCCCCCGAACAACAAGATGCAGGGTCCTTCAGAGGTTTGCAGCTGTGCATACGCCATCCTGTCGACCTCCTCTATCCACTTCACACAAGCAGAAACGGCTCCAGTGGGCCAAACATTACATGAAGACTGATTTCAAAACTGTTTTGTTCATGGATGAGTGCCGTGCAGCGCTCGATGGTCCAGATGGATGGAGTGGAGGATGGCTGGTTGATGGACACCCCACGCAAACACGGCTACAGCGCCAACAAGGAGGAGGTGGAGTAATGTTTTGGGCTGGAATCATGGGGAGAGAGATTGTCGGCCCCTTTAGGATCCCTGAAGGCGCTAAAGATGAACTCCATAATGTATGTGGATTTTCTCAAACAGCACTTCCTGCCATGGTTCAAGAAGAAGAACCGTGTATTTCACAGCAAGATCATTTTCTGCATGATAATGCACCATCTCATGCTGCACATAAAACATCTGCATCTCTGGCTGATATGGGCATAAAAGGGGACAAACTTATGGTGTGACCCCCATGCTCCCCTGACCTCTACCCCATTCAGAACCTTTGGAGCATCATTAAAAGGAGTGTCTATGATGGCGGGAGGCAGTTCACATCTAAGCAACAGCTCTGGGAGGGTATTCTGTCCTCATGCAAAACAATTGAAGCAGAAACCATCCAAAACCTGACAAATTCAATGGACGAGAGAGTTCAGAAGCTCCTTTCGAACAAGGGGTCCTATGTGAAAATGTAACATCACCTAGAATAAAGTTTTGAGTTGAAAACTGTTTGATTTCAGTTTCTAACAACCTGCTAATGCTTATAATTTCAAAAATGACCATTTTTTTGGTCTTTATTAAAATGAAAAGGTTGATCGAAAAGTTTGGGGGATCTAAGAGTGTGGCAACCCAGTAGTCATGATTACTTCGAATTCTGACAATATGAGGGTTATGCTGCAGGTAGTGCAGCAAGAAGGCACTTATGTGTCTTGCGCATCTCGGAGCCCCAAAATTATTTTCCGGGCTAGATGCAGCTAAAAATTATTTTTAATTTTAAATCTGGTGGAGCTTATTATAGATGGCCTAATAGGATCAGTGCTGCACACTGCTACAAAGCCCAAATTATTTTCCAGTCAAGATACAGATAAACATGATTAGTAATTTGAAAGCTTAAAACGGTTGGTAGGGTGATTTTAAACAATCATCAAGCTTTTACTCTCCCCAGGATGACACAGGGGTAGAAAAGTCGTTTCGGATCCATGATTTGTTCATCTTTATGAACGTGAGTCTGTCTACATTATCAGTGGAGAGCCGCGTGCGCTTATCTGTCAGCACACCACCAGCAGCGCTGAACACACATTCAGACAGAACGCTGGCTGCGGGGCATGACAAGATCTCCAAGGCGTAAGTGGCTAGCTCCGGCCATTTATCCAGATTGGAAGCCCAAAAAGAGCAAGGGTCCAGTGACACAGTCGTGGCTTCAATGTTTACTTGGAGATACTCCTGTACTATCGTCTCCAGGCGTTGACTATGTGTCAGACTTCTTGTCTCCTGTGGCCTTGCAAAGGATGGGCTAAAAAAGTGGTGAAATGATTCCGCAAAATTGATGTTACCACCAGATACTGTGGTTCTGTTACGGTTTGAGTGCTGAACACTTGACGGTCCCACGGTTGGCAAGTTGGAACTGTGAGATTCACTACGTGCACCACTGGTATTTTGTGGAAAAGCACATGTAAGATTCTGCAACAGTCTCTGCTGATACTCCTCCATGCGTGCATCCCTTTCTATGGCAGGAATAATTTCTGCAAATTTACTTTTGAACCGGGGATCTAACAGTGTGGCAACCCAGTAGTCAGGATTATTTCTAATTCTCACAATTCGAGGGTCATGTTGCAGGTAGTGCAGCAAGAAGGCACTCATGTGTGTTGCGCATCCAGGAGCACCAAGTCCCTGTTGTGTTGGTGGCGAGGTAACAATCATGCTTCCTTCCTCTGTCCTCTCCCCCCAACCTCGCACAACAGAAATGTGATCAAGGTCTCCCTCATCTGATGAGTCTTCCATCAGTTCGTCCTCCACTTCTTCCTGGGCTCCTGCACCTTCCTCACTAGTTTGGCTGCTACCATGCGCCCTGGTAAAACCATCTCCCCCACCCTCACATGCCTGCCGCCTTGGTGCTGCCGACCGTCTGGACCTTGCAGATGTTAGCCCTTCCGCATACAACTCCTCCTCCTCTACTTCCTCCACCTCCTCTTGTGCCACCACCAGACTCCGAATTCTGTTTAACATGTGCTCCAGCATGTAAATCACCGGAATAGTCATGCTGATAATGGCATCGTCAGCACTAAACATCTTCGTCGCCATTTCAAAACTGTGCAGAAGGGTGCATAGGTCCCTGATCTGAGACCACTCCTCCAGCGTGATTTGCCCCACCTCTGAATCTCGTTGGCCCAGGCTATACGTCAGAACGTATTGCACCAGGGCTTGTCGGTGCTGCCACAGTCGCTGCAACATGTGCAGAGTTGAATTCCACCGGGTAGGCACATCGCATTTTAGCCGGTGAAGTGGCAGGCCCAACGACTTCTGTAGAGATGTAAGTCGCTGAGCTGCGGGATGCGAACGGCGGAAGTGAGCACACAGCGACCGTGCCCTCTGCAGAAGGCCATCTAGTCTGGGATAGTGGGCTAAAAATTGCTGGACAACCAGGTTCAACACGTGAGCCATACAAGGCACGTGTGTGACATTGCCCCGGCGAAGGGCCGCACCCAGGTTTGCAGCATTGTCGCACACGGCCTTCCCTGGTTTCAGGTCCAGTGGAGACAACCATTCATGAAATTGGTTCTCCAGAGCTGACCACAACTCCTCAGCTGTGTGACTCACATTTCCCAGACATTTCAATGTAAAAACCGCCTGATGACATTGAGCCCTACTGCCAGCATAGTAAGGAGGTGTGCAGGATCCCTTCTGCGCAGTTAGAAAGCTTGTGGCATGACCAGACAGGCTTTGGGTGCAGGTGGAAGACCGAGAGGAGGTTGAGGAGGCAGAAGCAGTGGAGGAAAAATGACATAAAGAGGATTGACGCACAACTCGTGGGGACGGCAAGACTTGGACAGCAGCCCCTTGTCCTGCTGTCACCATAGTTACCCAGTGCCCAGTCAGCGACATGTAACGCCCCTGTCCATGCCTACTCGTCCAAGTGTCTGTGGTGAAATGCACCCTGTCACACACAGAGTTTCTCAAAGAAGCGGTGATGTTGTGTGCGACATGCTGGTGGAGCGCAGGCACACCTTTCTTTGAGAAGTAGTGCCGACTGGGCATCTGGTACTGGGGCACTGCGACGGACATAAGGTCTCGAAAATCCTCTGTGTCCACCAGGCGGAAAGGCAGCATTTCTGTAGCCAAGAGCTTGCAGATGGTGAAATTCAACCTCTTAGCTTTCTCATGGCTAGGAGGAAATGGTCTTTTACTTGTCCACATCTGAGGGACCGAGGGCTGGCTATTGTGCTTAGACGGGGTTGATAAGGGTGTCCCCGGCAAACTGCCGGTCTGTGAGGAAGATGCAGGCGGACATGTTAGGTTGCCTTGATCCAAAGGTGGTGCTATCGATGTCGGACAGCGCTCAAGACCAGCTGGTGTTACCACCTCCAAAGAAAATGATGACCTGCCAATCACGCTGGCTGTTGCGGGTAAAGAGGTGGCAGGTCTGCGCCCCAAAACAGGTGTGACTGCTGTCCCCCCAGTCACAGAGGATGAAGAGGCCGCGGATGCACAAGATATGGCAGACGGTGGTTGGCCCGGCCGGCTAGACCGCATTGTAGCACACTGAGCTTCCCACTGCAACTTATGCTTCATGTCCATGTGCCGGTTCATGCATGAAGTACTCAAACTATGTATTTTTTGGCCTCTACTTAGCTTTTGCTGACAAATGTTACAGATAACACGAGTTGGGTCATCTTTATCGATCTGAAAAAATGCCCAGGCTATGCAAGGCTTAGCACCCATGCGACCTGAAGAGCCACCACGACTTGTGGTGAGAGGCAGAGTTGTGTTTGAGGATGCAGTTGTTGACGTGCTTCCAGTACTACGTCTCTGTCCAGGAAGGCGCAACCTGACCTCGTCGTCACTAGCATCTTCCTCCACCTCCTCTGCTGACCTCATCTCTTGGCTGACTGTGGGTTGACAGTAAGTGGGATCTCCGACCTCATCATCATCACCCTGTGCGTTATCACACCCGTCGTCCTCAGAGCCAACCTGTTCCTGCCCTGACAAAAAACTAAAGTTGTCGCTCCAATCAGGTATTTGAGTCTTATCATCGTCTTCCTCATTGTCTCCACCAACAGGAGTTACAGTTTGGGAATGAGGGTCTACATTATGGTCAGAACCTTCTGCGTCTGGTCCTGGATCCGACTCATAAAGATTCTGGGCATCAGTGCAGATCATTTCCTCGTCTGGATTCACAGAAGCGCTGGAGTCGACCTCTGATTCCCAGGCTATAGTATGAGTAAACAGCTCTGCAGACTCAACCATCTGTTCTACCTCATACTCAGACGGGCAGCTGGAGATTTGGGAGCTGTGAGGAAGCAAGTGCGATTTGGGTGACACCTTTGAGGACTGGAGTATTTGTGATGTTGAAGTTGATGTGGAGGAGAGCCCACTTAAAGGAGCACTTGATATCCGTTGAAGCACCTGCTGTTTTTGTGCCTCATCTGGAATTTGTAGCGATTGGCGTGGCCGTAAGAAAGGGATCTTATCACATTGTCCGCTAAAAGAAGTAGACATTTTAGTTTGGCTGGAAGATGGTCTTTCTTCTGCACCTACCCCACGGACACAACCTTTTTTCCCCTTCCCAACACGCCTATTCCCCTTTCCACCAGCAGCAGGCCTTTTTCCACTCATTTTGGTGGTTAACTAATTCACAACTCTGGAGTTGTTTGCACAAAAAAACAATGGATGGTAACCGAGCAGAGCTGAGTGGCCAAACTGTGGTATTAGGCCAAAACTATTGGCTGGGTTAGATGCAGAAAAAAATTATTTTTAATTTGCAACCTGATGGAGGTCAGTATAGATGGACTAATAGACCAAGTCCCACACACCGCTAGAAGCCCAAATATTTTTTCAGAGCTAGATGCAGAAAATTTTTTTATTCAATTTGCAACCTGATGGAGGTCAGTATAGATGGACTAATAGACCAAGTCCCACACACTGCTAGAAGCCCAAATATTTTTTCAGAGCTAGATGCAGAAAAAAATTATTTTTAATTTGCAACCTGATGGAGGTCAGTATAGATGGACTAATAGACCAAGTCCCACACACCGCTAGAAGCCCAAATATTTTTTCAGAGCTAGATGCAGAAAAAAATTATATTCAATTTGCAACCTGCTGGACGTCAGTATAGAAGGACTAATAGAACAAGTCCCACACACTGCTAGAAGCCCAAATATTTTTTCAGAGCTAAATGAAGAAAAAAATTATTTTTAATTTGCAACCTGATGGAGGTCAGTATAGATGGACTAATAGACCAAGTCCCACACACTGCTAGAAGCCCAAATATTTTTTCAGAGCTAGATGCAGAAAAAAATTATTTTTAATTTGCAACCTGATGGAGGTCAGTATAGATGGACTAATAGAACAAGTCCCACACGCTGCTAGAAGCCCAAATATTTTTTCAGAGATAAATGAAGAAAAAAATTATTTTTAATTTGCAACCTGATGGAGGTCAGTATAGATGGACTAATAGACCAAGTCCCACACACTGCTAGAAGCCCAAATATTTTTTCAGAGCTAGATGCAGAAAAAAATTATTTTTAATTTGCAACCTGATGGAGGTCTGTATAGATGGACTAATAGACCAAGTCCCACACACTGCTAGAAGCCCAAATATTTTTTCAGAGCTAGATGCAGAAAAAAATTATTTTTAATTTGCAGCCTGATGGAGGTCAGTATAGATGGACTAATAGACCAAGTCCCACACACTGCTAGAAGCCCAAATATTTTTTCAGAGCTAGATGCAGAAAAAAATTATATTCAGTTTGCAACCTGATGGAGGTCAGTATAGATGGACTAATAGAATGATGCTATGCCCAAAAGATTTTACTTCACTAGGTGCAGTAAAAAAATTGGTATTCTATACACAGGTGGTATATCTTGCAACACAGATAGGCTACTCCACTGACTAACACACTCTGCAATAGGCCAAAAAGGATTAGCTTTGCTAGATTCAGCCAAATGCTGTGAAAAAAACTTGCACAGCACTGGCACAGACCTGCCTGGCAAAAACTGATAGGAACTGATGTAACCTAGTCCTGAAAAGGACTCCAATTACAATTAGTCTTTACTCCCACAATCTATCTATTTAAGAGCACAGACCTGCCTGATAAAAGTCGTAGGAAATGCTGTAACCTAGTCCTTAAAAGGACTGCAATCACAACTATTCCCTACTCCCAAGCTATCTGTATATTTGTGCGAAAATTGGCTTGAAATTAACAAGGTATAGCGCACACAGCAACAGCGGTGCCGTCTAACACGCAGCTGCAGCAGTGAGAAAATGGTGGCGACGGGGAAAATGGCTTGGTCTTATAGGGCAAGGACATGTGACATACACTGCCAATGACACATGCCCTTGCTTGTGTGAAAAAAAGCACTTCGCTCCGTGTGTGCGCTGCTGATAGGCTGACAGATTGCACCTCCCCACTGCAAATGCGGGAAAGAGAAAAAAAAATGGAGATCTTCATTGTTCCTGCAGAGATCCATCCCCTGCCCCTCCCCCCGCCCCGCTGTACACTCAAACTGCGTATTAACATTAATTTTCATCATTACTGAGAAAAAATCCAGTTATGATTTTGGTGCACGAACAGTTATCGAACATAACCTCGAACAGCCGAATTTTTCTCAAATTGTTCGTGTTCGCCGACCGTCTCGAACACCGCCCAAAACAGCTCGAATTTGAGATTGGCGAACAGTTCGAGTAGAACAACGCTCATCTCTAGTTAGCACTGCCGCCTTGCAGTACTGGGGTCCTAGTTTCAAATCCCACCAAGGACAACACCTGCAAGGAGTTTGTATGTTTCTCCCACACTTCAAATAGTGAATTTAGATTTTGAGCCCCCATGGGGACAGTGCTGTCTGTAAAGCACTGTGGAAATAATTGTGCTATATAAGTGAGTAAAATAAATAAATAAAGTTACACCCCAGTCAAATGCCTAGGCAGCATGCCACTAGTGTAGCAGTGGTGAAGTCTGATGTCTTGCTTATTGGTAGCAAGAGGTGCTAATGCACCAAGTTGTTGGTGATATGGCTAGATCAAAGAGCAGCATAGAGTCAGTGTCATAATCACAGTCATGTACAGCCATGCCTGCACCATAGCTAGTTAGCAAGTGGGGGTGAGCATACAAGGTGCACTATCCCAGTACTTTAGGTAACCGTGAAGCAAGCAAAAGACTATAGCCTGATCTGCAGTCAGTGTAATCTGTCCCAGATTGAGTACACTAGCCAACCTGCATGACAATTCTGCCACTGTTGAGAGAAAGAGTGAGTATATCCAACACAGGGTGTGGGGGGGGGGCATCGACAGACAAGCTAAAGCAGTGGGTCGCTAACAAAGAAAAGTGACTAAGATGTGGAAAACACTGGGAAAGAGTGTAGTATGCTGCATTGAGAGTGACATGGAGACTGTGCCAGAAGAAATAAGGAGCTCCTGAAGCGTTTGCCAGCACGCTTTGTAAAATGTCAGAGATACCAGTCGACCATTGTTGAAAATAGCATTTGGACTTTGAATAGTGGACAATGTCATTGGTCATGCTACTGTAGCACCCTGAGGATTCGGCTGCTACAGGGGTATTACACCTCAAGCCAGAGGTGTGATATTCCACTCCCGGGTAAGGATGGAGTGTGGAACTGAGCTCAGTTAGCTGCATGCACTACACACATCCCATTTCCGAGGAACAGACCGACGGTACTCCCACTAGAGAAATGTGCAGGTACGACAGTGTCTGTTCCTGGCTGGAGTGGGAGGGGGGTGGAACATCCCAGTAGTGTAGGGGCAGATAGGGGGAGCAGCCTGGGTAAAGCTAGGAGCTCATTGGGTGCTGGTCACCTGAGCTCACACATAGAGGGAGTATATAAGGTGGGCACCATCTTAGATCAGGGTCAGTCAGTCAGTCAGTCAGTCAGTCGTCAGTCTGTGAGACGTCAGTCTTTTGCAGAGTGAGGTCAGTCTGTCAGAGCAGAGGAGAAGAGCAGCTCCAAGGCCAAGAGAGAGAGAGGAGAAAGAAAGACCCAGAGGGGGAGAAAGAAGGAACTCCAAGAGCCCAAATTAGACCAGAGAGTGAAGAGTTGGCAACAGGGTACCGGATCCCAAGCTGGCAGAGGCTACAGCACACCTTAGCCAGGAACCGGAGGTCGTGGGCAGGACCGATCTGCCACGATCACCCACTAAATCCACCCGGAAGGCAGACCAGGAATAGGGTCAGGGAACCCAGAGACAAGGGTTTACCACCAAGAGGCCCGAGGGAGCCGGACATAGGTGGATCCCTGGTGGGGAAGGCCAGAGAAGAGGACAGGACAGAAAGGGAGCTCAGGACCACGCTCCAGAATCACCTGGGGGTTGGCCGAGTCCAGGACCTGGTGGACGCAGCGCGGCTCGGGTGGTCACTTAAGGCCGGAGTGACCAGAACAACTGCAGTAAGTAAACAAACCCTGAACTGCACAGCCCGACTCTGAGTCTCATTTCCATCCTCGCTGCACCATCACAACCCCCATCCTCTGCAACTGACCCCCTGAGGCTATACCCCTCCCGTTGGGGGTTATACTACCTGAGCTGCACATACATCACCAGCCTCAGCGGACCCTGCTGCAGCGGCGGCCGTATTGACCGCAGTTCAACGGGTGGCGTAGTCGACACAAAAGAACATCTAGAAACATCATAAGGACTGCCACACACTGAGCTTGACACCCTGGGCACGGACCGGGTCACAGCCACTCGGAGACTACAACCCCCATCTGATCCGGCTCCGGGTATCCCCAACAACACTGGCCCAGGGGGCGCGTCACTACCATCTACAGTGCTAAGGAAAATTTATTTTCAACAACCCACACTTCACAGCACTTTCTACAAAACGATGATTGTAAGCAACATCATTTTTTAATTCATTGCTATGACAGAAGCATCAAATTACTAACATCTGTTGTTGAAGGACACTATTCTAACAAAAATTGCCTGCAGCTTGCTATTTAGCCTTATTCTCCTTGCAGTACAGCACTACCTGTGTCACGTGCAGAGTTGTCCTTGCATACTGTATAAAATCCATTAAGTGAACATGTGACTGCCATGCAAATGTAAATATTATAATGACCTGGTTGTACACTTTTCTTTCCAATCCTAAAAATAAAATGAATAGATGTTTGATCTAACCCACATGCACACTAGATAGGATCAGTCTCTTGTTCCTACGTCGGTGGACACCAAAGAGTGAGTGATCGGTTGTATAGTCAAAGTGATGCCTTTATTTACCATGTGGTGCTTTAGTATTTTACAGAAATATGCTTGTATGTAGTGTGGGAGGGGGGATTTTGGGCAAATTTAGGTGTAAATCCAAACCTCTTGTGAACCAAATAAGTACACAAGTTGTCACTCAACAAGTCATAACTGGTCAAAAGACTATATACAGTGGTTTGGAAAAGTCTTTGCCCCTTCCTGATTTCTTATTCTTTTGCATGTTTGTCTAATATTTAAATTTGTTTTGTGATCTGAAACATTTAAGTGTGACAAAGATAACACAAGTAAACACAACATGCAGTTTTTAAATGAAGATCTTTATTATTAAGGAAAAAAGAAATCCAAACCTGCAGGGCCCTGTGTGAAAAAGTGATTCCCCCCACTGCTTAAAACATAAATTAACTGTGGTTTATCACATCTTTGGGAAGCTGAGTTCAATTTTCCTAGCCACACACTGGTCTGATTACCCCACACCTGTTCTCAATCAAGAAACCACTTAAATAGGACTTGCCTGACCAAGCGAAGTAGACCAAAAGATCCTCAAAAGCTAAACATCATGCTGTAATCCAGGAAATTCAGGAAAAAATGAGAAACAAAGTAATTGAGATCTATCAGTCTGGAAAAAGTTATGAAGCCATTTTTAAAACTTTGGGACTCCAGAGAACCACAGCGAGAGCCATTATCCACAAATGGCAAAAACATGGAACAGCAGTCATCAAAGGAAAAGGTGGCTACTTTGAAGAACCTAGAATATAAGAGATATTTTCAGTTGTTTCACACTTTTTTGTTAAGTATATAATTCCACATGTGTTAATTCATAGTTTTGATGCCTTCAGTGTGAATGTACAATTTTCATAGTCATGAAAATGCAGAAAAATCTTTAAATGAGAAGGTGTGTCCAAACTTTTGGTCTGCACTGTATGTCCCATTACATCTGGCATAGCAGTAACACAGCATTTCAGAAAAGGAACATCATACAGTAAAATATGGTGGTGGTTGTATGATGGTCTGGGGCTGTTTTGCTGCTTCAGAACCTGGAAGACTTACAAAAGTGCGCATGCCCTGGCACACGTTTTTCTGGCTCACGTACCGGAAGGATTTCGCAGCCATTGCTGTGCACATGCGCACTTCTGTTTTTCGGCTTTGCCCCCAATTGGGCAAAGCATACTGCGCAGGCTCGAGACACGATTTGTCTGCGCAGGCACAAGATTTCTCACGGCAATGAGGATGATGCAGGAGGCGTTATCAACGTCAAGGACAGTGAGCAGCAGCCAGGGGGAGGAGTGGTGAGTCTGAAGCCATGCCCATCGGACCGAATGGATAGGATTAGAATACAACGCAGGAGAAATTAAACAGGTTATTTAGGGTTATACAGAGGGAGACAGGGGGTTACATGAGGATTTGGGGAAAGTAGCGTAGGCGATGAATAAGTTGATAATTTAAGCTGATATGTGACAAATTCCCTTTAGCTACAATTGTTGCTGCTAAGCGTGGCCCAACCAGTTATTAGGTTTAGGGGGCAATCACTCTTTCACACAGAGCCCTTTAGGTTTGGATTTCTTTTTCCCTTAATAATAAAGACCTTCATTTAAAGACTGCATCTTGTGATTCTTGTGTTATCTTTATCTAATATTTAAATTTGTTTTGTGATATGAAACATTTAAGTGTAACAAGCATGCAAAAGAATAAGAAATTAGAAAGGGGGCAAACACTGTTTCACACCCTGTATGTGTAATCTGGTGGCAAACTGCAGAGTAAATCAACTGGTGTGGTCAACTAAACTATGGTATTAGTTGGATATTAGGTGTGTAATAGTGATGAGCGAGCGTGCTCGTTTAACCCTTTAACCGAGCATGCTCGGGTGCTTACCGAGTATCTTCGGCGTGCTCGTATATTATGTTCGAGTCCCTGCGTCTGCATGATTTACAGCTGTAAGAAAGCCTCAACACATGTGAGGATTCCCTAACAAACAGGCAATCCCTGCATGTGTTCAGGCTGTCTTACAGCTGTAAATCATGCAGACGCAGGGACTCGAACATAATATACGAGAACGCCAAAGATACTTGGTAAGCACCCGAGCATGCTCGCTGAAAGGGTTAAATGTGCATGCTCGCTCATCACTAGTGGGTAAGTATGTAATGTTATATATACTGCCTTATCACTATAAGTACCATTAAAAAATAAGTGCAAAAGAGAGCGAAAAGAAGCTTGAGCATCATCACTCTCTTCTTGCCTACAAGTGACCTGCAAGAGGTTACTGTAAATAATATTCTGTTCCTTCATCCAATAGAGGGATGTAATAGCATCAACCAATATAGGGGAGCGGATCCATCTTTCCTCTGTCCCACACATACTTTGCTATTGCTTAGTTATAATTATTAGTGTTGAGCCACCCCCGTAGTGTTCGGGTTCGGTTCGGTTCCTCGAACAACGGGATGTTCGTGGAACTGTTCGTCGAACACCTTAGAACACTGTCGAACACCGTCGAACACCGTTGAAACCAATGGCAGGCAAAAAAAAACACATAGAAAACACCTTCAAAGGTGTCCAAAAACTGACAAACTGCTCAGAAGACACTTTAAAAAAGCCGGCCGGCAATTCAGCAGCGGTACCCGACAATTTAGAACAGAAAGAATAGAGCATCACACATAGATTACATAGATTGAAACATGTCAGTCACATATATAAGAAGTACAGTGACAGTGTTGGTTACTGTACTTGTCATATAGTGTTAAAGGATTTATTAAAAAAATAATAGTGTTTTCATGCACCGTCTCTTTAAAAAAGCCGGCCGGCAATTCAGCATCGGTACCTGACAATTTAGAATAGAAAGAATAGAGCATCACACATAGATTAGAGAGATAGAAACATGTCAGTCACATATATAATAAGTACAGTGACAGTGTTGATTACTGTCTCTAGCGGAGGTTAAGCAGACGGCTGGGGCAGATGTTTGAAACCTGGGAAGGGGGTAATACCCACGGAGCTTCCCAGGCTACTAATATCAGCCCCCAGCTGAATGCCTAGCCTTTACTAGCTATTAAAATGGGGGACCCCCCCCAAAAAATGACGTGGGGTCCCCCCTATTTTAATAGCTAGCAAAGGCTAGGCAGACAGGTGGGGGCTGATATTAATAGCCCAGGAAGGGTGCCATGAATATTGGCCCCCTCCCAGGCTAGAAACACCAGCCGTCAGCCGCCCCAGAAATGGCGCATCCATAGGATGCGCCAATTCTGGCACTTAGCCTCGCTCTTCCCACTGCCCTGTAGCGGTGGCAGTGGGGTAATAGGGCTCGGGTTGATGTCAGCTTATAATGCCAGCTGACATCAAGCCCAGGTTAGTAATGGAGAGGCGTCTATAAGACACCCCCATTACTAACCCCATAGTCAAAGTTAAAAAAAAACCTCAAACACCCAGAATAAAGTCCTTTAATTGAAATAAACACACAATTCTTTATTGTTCAAAATTAAGCCATACTTACCATCACGCCCATTCCAGCTGAAGCCAACGATCTCCTGCAATAAAAATAAAATAATAAACCAACATCATCCTTACCTTTCCATGGTTCCCAGGATGGCTCCAGCTCTACTACATTCACATGACAGGCTGGATCGCAGCCGAAAGCTGCCATCCAGTTTGCCATGCCGAAGACACTAAGAACCGCAGGCATGCTTGCGCTCCTCAGTGTCTGGCTGTGACGGCATCCAGATGAGTCAAGTTCATGTCCAATGAACTCGGCTCACCTCATTCACGTCACTGACAGCGTGGGAGAATTCTCCTGCACATGCGGTGAGCGTGAGAGAATTCACCTGCGCTCACGACAAGCGCAAGTGCAGGAGAATTTTCCCACGCTGTCAGTGACGTGAATGAGGTGAGCCGAGTTCATTGGACATGAACTTGACTCATCTGGATGCCGTCACAGCCAGACACTGAGGAGCGCAAGCATGCCTGGGGTTCTCAGTGTCTACTGCATGGCAAGCTGGATGGCAGCTTTCGGATGTGATCCAGCCTGTCATGTGAATGTAGCAGAGCTGGAGCCGACCTGGGAACCATGGAAAAGTAAGGATGATGTTGGTTTATTATTTTATTTTTATTGCAGGAGATCGTTGGCTTCAGCTGGAATGGGCGTGATGGTAAGTATGGTTTAATTTAGAACAATAAAGAATTGTGTGTTTATTTCAATTAAAGGACTTTATTCTGGGTGTTTGTGTTTTTTTTTAACTTTGACTATGGGGTTAGTAATGGGGGTGTCTTATAGACGCCTCTCCATTACTAACCTGGGCTTGATGTCAGCTGGCATTATAAGCTGACATCAACCCCAGCCCTATTACCCCACTGCTACCGCTACAGGGCAGTGGGAAGAGCGAGGCTAAGTGCTAGAATTGGCGCATCCTATGGATGCGCCATTTCTGGGGCGGCTGACGGGTGGTGTTTCTAGCCTGGGAGGGGGCCAATATTCATGGCACCCTTTCTGGGCTATTAATATCAGCCCCCTGCTGTCTGCCTAGCCTCTGCTAGCTATTAAAATAGGGGGGACCCCACGTCATTTTTTTGGAGGGTCCCCCATTTTAATAGCTAGTAAAGGCTAGGTATTCAGCTGGGGGCTGATATTAGTAGCCTGGGAAGCTCCGTGGGTATTACCCCTTTCCCAGGCTTCAAACATCTGCCCCAGCCGTCTGCTTAACCTCCGCTAGAGACTAAAATTACGGGGAACCCCACGCCAATTTTTTTTTTAATAAATCCTTTATTTTAACACTAAATGACAAGTGCAGTATTCAACACTATCACTGTACTTATTATATATGTGACTGACATTTTTCTATCTATATAATCTATGTGTGATGCTCTATTCTTTCTATTCCAAATTGTCGGGTACCGATGCTGAATTGCTGGTCGGCTTTTTCAAAGATACAGTGCATGAAAACACTATTATTTTTTTTAATAAATACTTTAACACTATATGACAAGTACAGTAACCAACACTATCACTGTGCTTCTTATATATGTGACTGACGTGTTTCTATCTATCTAATCTATGTGTGAAGCTCTATTCTTTCGGTTCTAAATTGTCGGGTACCGGTGTATGCCGCTGCTGAATTGGCGGCTTTTCATGTTTCACTGTGAGCACTGTTCCCATCGATTTGGGTAACCACTGTAATGCCACAACCACCATGGCTGTGACATTACAGTGAGTGGCAGACAATCCCTGCATGATGTGAAAAAATCCAGTTACGCTTTTGGTGCACAAACAGTTATCGAACATAACCTCGAACGGCCGAATTTTTGGCAAATCGTTCGCGTTCGTCGAACAACTCGAACACCGCCCAAAACAGCTCGAATTTTAGATTGGCGAACAGTTCGAGTCGAACACCGTTCATCTCTAATAATTATTACTATTCTATTTTTTGCCTAACTTACTGAACCTTCCATGTCTAGATTGGTGTTCTTGGACAGATTTTGTAGTTTAATCTTTTCATACTTCTACTACTTATGTAAAGTCTAAGATGTTATCTATAAAGGTGAAGTGTTACACCAAAATACTTTAATATTAAGTAAGTTAGTCAAAAGACATCTAGAAAACACATTAAGATCGTTCAATACAAGACAATCAAATCCAAAATCTAACATGATTCAGGGAGCGGCTAGCAGTTCTGTCATCTTGTTTCTGAAGTGTGTGAACTGGGTAAATATGAGCAACATGCAGACTTAAAGAGTCATAGATATCACCAAGGAAACAGGCTCTAGAGCTTTTCATTTTGGGACTTGAAGCATAGATGCACTCGCTTAGAACAAAAAGATGCATTTATCTCTTGCTTAAATTGCCATTCTTGTTTTTGTGTCTGTTCACCAAGATCTCCATCTAATGCAAAAATAAATGTTTTTCACTGTCTAACGTCATCCTTGAGAACATGTTTTTCTCATGTAGACTATTTCATAAACTTGCCACCCACATAAGCATTGATGTATATGACTAAGAGTAAGTGCATATGAAAGGCTCACATTATTATCAAGTGACATTATATACCACATACCCAGCAACTAGTGTATAACATGCATTTAGTATTTATAGGCAGTTGTAAATTTTCCAATATATGTCAGGAAAAAGCAACTGAATATAAAATTGAGCAGTTATAATAAGGTGAGAAACTTAGGCAATAGTAACTTAAGGCTCCGTCACACTAAGCGATATCGCTAGCGAGATCGCTGCTGTGTCACGGTTTTGGTGACTCACCAGCGACCTCACCAGCGATGTCGCTATGTGTGACACTTTGCAACGATCAGGCCCCTGCTGTGAGGTCGCTGATCGTTGCAAAGTGTCCTGGACCATTTTTTGGTCGTTGGCCTCCCGCTGGCCAGCACACATCGCTGTGTGTGACCAGCGGGACCAACGATCTGGCTGGTAACCATGGTAAACATCGGGTTACTAGGGGTACGCGCGCACTTAGTAACCCGCTGTTTACCATAGATACCACTCTGCTACGGTGAGCGGAGGCTCCAGCGCACGGTAGCAGAGTGGTATCCATGGTAAACAGCGGGTTACTAGGGGCACACGCGCACTTAGTAACCCGATGTTTACCATAGTTACCAGCCTGCACCTGCTTGCAGCAGGCTGGTAACGGGAGCAGGACATCGTGGAACGATTCTTTCCACGATATCGTTGCTCCCCTGATCGCTGGTGAGCCTGCCTGTTTGACAGCTCACCAGCGATGTATTAGCGATGCAGCAACGATCCCTGACAGGTCGTATCGTTGTCGGGATCGCTGCTGCATCGCTTAGTGTGACGGGGCCTTTACACCCAGTGCCAATCTTATTACCATTTAAAAGAGTTTTCTACCACTCTGATTATAATGATCTCTTGTTAAGATAGGTCATCATTATCATATCAGTGGGGATCCAACGCCCTAAACCCCATTGATAAGCTGTTTTCAGCACTAGCAGTGACTAGTATGGAGCTGTTGTTTTTCCTCTATAATTTACGCCAAAGGTTTGCCCAGTGCTTTCTGCTCTCTTTTATGAAAGTTGTGAGGGCAGTGGAAAATGGGCAAAAAGTTGCATACTTTTGTGCATTTATGCCCTGCTCAGAATATACAATTTTTTAACATCATCATTGTATCACTCAGACTTTCATAAATGCTCCCCAATGGTTGCACGTAGGCAAGATATACTTACTTTGCCCCGATGAAGCTGCATTGGTAGCGGCGATATGTATGGGGTAACACCCCATCAACCTTCTATTTGCCTCTGGACACCTCAAATTTGGTTTTCTTTAGAAACTGACACTTTGAGAATGGTTGTGCTAGTGTTATCTACCTAAAGTGTACTGTAGCTTTTGCACATTTCTTTCCCCTTACTGTCGCATGGTATGTGATATTAGATAAATATATAGATATTGGTTTCCTAAATACTGATTATAGTATTTTCTTTATTCTAATTGCCCATTGTATATTATTGCTTGAGCAAAGATCAAAATCGCTACAATAGCATTTTTTTTGTTACATACATTAGACTGTATTTCATATAAACTGGCATCCTATCATGTGGTATTTTTTACTAGATATTATTGCCTGTTGCAAGGCCGTTATTTCAACAGATGGATTTATTATTCTAATGGATTTATTATTCTAATATTTCTATATGCTACAACTATTCACTCTTATGAATGAGCATGTTAGTGTCATTAACCTATATATTATAATAATTATTTGAAGCACCAGTTATAGACAGGTGGGGTGGGCCTACGTCCTATACAGAATAGGTCTATTTTCTGTGTCGTGGCCATTTTTGTGCCTTTTAAATGTTTTTAATTAGTGCTGTTTGGCTTGTTGTTATATAAATAAAGAATATTTTAAGGTATTTCCTTATGTGTACATACTTTCTTTTTTCCTCTTTTTTTTGTATCTGTTACACATATGGTATGTTTAGGATGATCCCTTTACATTGACGGTGTCCTCCAAAACCAATATCCTGGTTGATCTTAGCTGCAGTAACCAAAATCAGCCAGTACACTGTGTATGGAGCTGTGTAGTGTTCTCCCTCTGTACACTGTGAATGGCCTGGGCTCCAGGTATCAGCATGTTGGTGGTGCTGGGTGATATTCCCACACAGATCTGGTATTGATGACCTATCTAAAGTCATGTCCAAATGTGTCTTTACATGCTCTTTATCTATTCACAATTTAGTGAAAAGTTTTATTCATGTATGTCCTGAAATTAGTGAACATAGCAACTGAGCATGAATGTATTTGTCATGAATGGTTTCAATAGGCATTATGTATTGGCAAGGATAATTCGGAGGTTTGATTAAATGCAATCAGGGCTACAGAATGTTCAAAACATTGTGTGCCATTGTAACCATGGCAACATTGTGTTATTAGCAGCCTCTTATTGCACAGAGTAATCCAGAGTCAGAAGGAAAGGGTTATTGCAGGTGTTACAAGCTGGCTGCTTAGCGCAAAAGAGCTCCATGGAAATGTTTAAGGTTACAGCTTTAGAAAAATCTAAATTTGTTGCTTTGTAATATCATAACATACAGTAGTATACTTACCGCCTTTACTAAGGGGAATTTTCATATTTCTGACTAACACAAACAAAAAAAATAATAATACTCTTATTCCATATACTGTGCAAAACAATTCATTCTTTCCATATAGATAATAACAACAATAATATGTGATCCATACACTTTGTGGTATCTGCTTTCAGTATTCCTTTTTGGGGGTAAACATAATTTAGAAAAAAAACATAAAAATAATGGCATAAGAAATATTATAATATGAGATGTAGGATATCCTGAGCAAAACCATGTACATTTTTTCTGGGTATGAATGGTGTTAGAGTAAGGAAGGGATTAAAGAAGTTGTCCTTTACTTAATATTACCCCCCCCCCCCCCATGTATCCCCCCGGGGCCCCTAAGGATTTTTGCAAATACCTTACGTTGCTTTTTCTGCCTGTGACCGGCGCTATCCTTGGCCACTCACAGGCATAACGTGACCCCGCGTTGACGTCAAGACAAGTGAGGCGTGACTCAGCCCTGGGGTCCCCACGGTGGCTGCTGGCTTGTGGGCGGGGTTACCCCCCGTATCAGACCCAGCATCCACAGCGCGCTTTCTCAGTGAATGGGGAGAGGCAGAGCGCTCGGTGGATGCCAGGTGTGATGTGGGGGGGTAACCCGCCCACATGCTGGTATCCACCGTGGAACGCGGAAGACAGAGACCCCCGGCTGCTACCAGCACTTGTCTTGACGTCAGTGGATGTCAGAGGCGGCTGCAGCCGGGGATCACGTGATGCCTGTCAGCGGCCAGTGATAGCGCCACTCACAGGCAGTATCTGCAACATAAGCTAATTACAAAAATCCTTAGGCGCCCCGGGGGGATACATTGGGGGGGGGTAATCTAAAGTACTGGACAACCCCTTTAACCCCTTAAGCCCCGCGGGTGGTTTGCACGTTAATGACCGGGCCAATTTTTACAATTCTGACCACTGTCACTTTATGAGGTAATTACTCTGGAACGCTTCAACGGATCCCCCTGATTCTGAGATTGTTTTTTCGTGACATATTGTACTTCATGATTGTGGAAAAATTTCTTCGATATCACTTGCGTTTATTTGTGAAAAAAACGGAAATTTGGCGAAAATTTTGAAAATTTTGCAATTTTCAAAATTTGAATTTTTAAGCCCTGAAATCAGAGCGATATGTCACACAAAAGAGTTAATAAATAACATTTCCCACATGTCTACTTTACATCAGCACAATTTTGGAACCAAAATTTTTTTTTGTTAGGGAGCTATAAGGGTTAAAAGTTGACCAGCGATTTCTCATTTTTCCAACAAAATTTACAAAACCATTTTTTTAGGGACCACATCACATTTGAAGTCACTTTGAGAGGTCTTTATGACAGAAAATACCCAAAAGTGACACCATTCTAAAAACTGCACCCCTCAAGGTGCTCAAAACCACATTCAAGAACTTTATTAACCCTTCAGGTGCTTCACAGGAATTTTTTGAATGTGGAAGAAAAAAATGAACATTTAACTTTTTTCACAAAAATGTTAATTTAGACCCAATTTTTTTTATTTTCACAGGGGTAACAAGAAAAAATGGACCCCAAAATTTGTTGTGCAATTTCCCCTGGGCACGCAGATACCCAATATTTGGGGAAAAAACACTGTTTGGGCGCACGGCAGGGCTCGGAAGGGAAGGAGCGCCATTTGATTTTTTGATTGTAAAATTTGCTTGAATAATTAGCGGACGCCATGTTGTGTTTGGAGAGCCCATGTGTGCCCAAACTTTGGAGCTCCCCCACAAGTGACCCCATTTTGGAAACTAGACCCCCCAAGGCACCTTTCTAGATGCATAGTGAGCACTTGGAACCCCCAGGTGCTTCACAAATTGATTTGTAACAATGAAAAAGTGAAAAAAAAAAAAACTTTTTCATTTTTATGAATCAATTTGTGAAGCACCTGAGGGTTCCAAATGCTCACAATGCATCTAGATAGGTGCCTTGGGGGGTCTAGTTTCCAAAATGGGGTCACTTGTGGGGGAGCTCCAATGTTTGGGCACACAGCGGCTCTCCAAACGCAACATGGTGTCGCTAACAATTTGAGCCGATTTTCCGTTAAATTTGTTAGAGGACACCATGTTGCATTTAGAGAGTCCCTGTGTGCCCAAACATCGGAGCTCCCCCACAAGTGACCCCATTTTGGAAACTAGACCCCCCAAGGCACCTATCTAGATGCATAGTGAGCACTTGGAACCCCCAGGTGCTTCACAAATTGATTCGTAACCATGAAAAAGTGAAAAAAAAAACACTTTTTCATTTTTATGAATCAATTTGTGAAGCACCTGAGGGTTCCAAGTGCTCACTATGCATCTAGATAGGTGCCTTGGGTGGTCTAGTTTCCAAAATGGGGTCACTTGTGGGGGAGCTCCAATATTTAGGCACACAGCGGCTCTCTAAATGCAACATGGTGTCCGCTAACAAATTTAACGCAAAATTGGCTCAAATTGTTAGCGACACCATGTTGCGTTTGGAGAGCCGCTGTGTGCCCAAACATTGGATCTCCCCCACAAGTGACCCCATTTTGGAAACTAGACCCCCCAAGGCACCTATCTAGATGCATAGTGAGCACTTGGAACCCCCAGGTGCTTCACAAATTGATTCGTAACAATGAAAAAGTGAAAAAAAAAACACTTTTTCATTTTTATAAATCAATTTGTGAAGCACCTGAGGGTTCCAAGTGCTCACAATGCATCTAGATAGGTGCCTTGGGGGGTCTAGTTTCCAAAATGGGGTCACTTGTGGGGGAGCTCCAATGTTTGGGCACACAGCGGCTCTCCAAACGCAACATGGTGTCGCTAACAATTTGAGCCGATTTTCCGTTAAATTTGTTAGAGGACACCATGTTGCATTTAGAGAGTCCCTGTGTGCCCAAACATTGGAGCTCCCCCACAAGTGACCGCATTTTGGAAACTAGACCCCCCAAGGCACCTATCTAGATGCATAGTGAGCACTTGGAACCCCCAGGTGCTTCACAAATTGATTCGTAACAATGAAAAAGTGAAAAAAAAAACACTTTTTCATTTTTATGAATCAATTTGTGAAGCACCTGAGGGTTCCAAGTGCTCACTATGCATCTAGATAGGTGCCTTGGGTGGTCTAGTTTCCAAAATGGGGTCACTTGTGGGGGAGCTCCAATATTTGGGCACACAGCGGCTCTCTAAATGCAACATGGTGTCCGCTAACAAATTTAACGCAAAATTGGCTCAAATTGTTAGCGACACCATGTTGCGTTTGGAGAGCCGCTGTGTGCCCAAACATTGGAGCTCCCCCACAAGTGACCCCATTTTGGAAACTAGACCCCCCAAGGCACCTATCTAGATGCATAGTGAGCACTTGGAACCCCCAGGTGCTTCACAAATTGATTCGTAACAATGAAAAAGTGAAAAAAAAAACACTTTTTCATTTTTATAAATCAATTTGTGAAGCACCTGAGGGTTCCAAGTGCTCACAATGCATCTAGATAGGTGCCTTGGGGGGTCTAGTTTCCAAAATGGGGTCACTTGTGGGGGAGCTCCAATGTTTGGGCACACAGCGGCTCTCCAAACGCAACATGGTGTCGCTAACAATTTGAGCCAATTTTGCGTTAAATTTGTTAGCGGAAACCATGTTGCATTTAGAGAGCCGCTGTGTGCCCAAATATTGGAGCTCCCCCACAAGTGACCCCATTTTGGAAACTAGACCACCCAAGGCACCTATCTAGATGCATAGTGAGCACTTGGAACCCTCAGGTGCTTCACAAATTGATTCATAAAAATGAAAAAGTGTTTTTTTTTTCACTTTTTCATTGTTACGAATCAATTTGTGAAGCACCTGAGGGTTCCAAGTGCTCACTATGCATCTAGATAGGTGCCTTGGGGGGTCTAGTTTCCAAAATGGGGTCACTTGTGGGGGAGCTCCAATGTTTGGGCTCACAGCGGCTCTCCAAACGCAACATGGTGTCGCTAACAATTTGAGCCGATTTTCCGTTAAATTTGTTAGAGGACACCATGTTGCATTTAGAGAGTCCCTGTGTGCCCAAACATCGGAGCTCCCCCACAAGTGACCCCATTTTGGAAACTAGACCCCCCAAAGCACCTATCTAGATGCATAGTGAGCACTTGGAACCCCCAGGTGCTTCACAAATTGATTCGTAACAATGAAAAAGTGAAAAAAAAAACACTTTTTCATTTTTATAAATCAATTTGTGAAGCACCTGAGGGTTCCAAGTGCTCACAATGCATCTAGATAGGTGCCTTGGGGGGTCTAGTTTCCAAAATGGGGTCACTTGTGGGGGAGCTCCAATGTTTGGGCACACAGCGGCTCTCCAAACGCAACATGGTGTCGCTAACAATTTGAGCCAATTTTGCGTTAAATTTGTTAGCGGACACCATGTTGCATTTAGAGAGCCGCTGTGTGCCCAAATATTGGAGCTCCCCCACAAGTGACCCCATTTTGGAAACTAGACCACCCAAGGCACCTATCTAGATGCATAATGAGCACTTGGAACCCTCAGGTGCTTCACAAATTGATTCATAAAAATGAAAAAGTGTTTTTTTTTTCACTTTTTCATTGTTACGAATCAATTTGTGAAGCACCTGGGGGTTCCAAGTGCTCACTATGCATCTAGATAGGTGCCTTGGGGGGTCTAGTTTCCAAAATGGGGTCACTTGTGGGGGAGCTCCAATGTTTGGGCACACAGGGACTCTCTAAATGCAACATGGTGTCCTCTAACAAATTTAACGGAAAATCGGCTCAAATTGTTAGCGACACCATGTTGCGTTTGGAGAGCCGCTGTGTGCCCAAACATTGGAGCTCCCCCACAAGTGACCCCATTTTGGAAACTAGACCCCCCAAGGCACCTATCTAGATGCATTGTGAGCACTTGGAACCCTCAGGTGCTTCACAAATTGATTTATAAAAATGAAAAAGTGTTTTTTTTTTCACTTTTTCATTGTTACGAATCAATTTGTGAAGCACCTGGGGGTTCCAAGTGCTCACTATGCATCTAGATAGGTGCCTTGGGGGGTCTAGTTTCCAAAATGGGGTCACTTGTGGGGGAGCTCCAATGTTTGGGCACACAGCGGCTCTCCAAACGCAACATGGTGTCGCTAACAATTTGAGCCAATTTTGCGTTAAATTTGTTAGCGGACACCATGTTGCATTTAGAGAGCCGCTGTGTGCCCAAATATTGGAGCTCCCCTACAAGTGACCCCATTTTGGAAACTAGACCACCCAAGGCACCTATCTAGATGCATAGTGAGCACTTGGAACCCTCAGGTGCTTCACAAATTGATTCATAAAAATGAAAAAGTGTTTTTTTTTTCACTTTTTCATTGTTACGAATCAATTTGTGAAGCACCTGGGGGTTCCAAGTGCTCACTATGCATCTAGATAGGTGCCTTGGGGGGTCTAGTTTCCAAAATGGGGTCACTTGTGGGGGAGCTCCAATGTTTGGGCACACAGGGTCTCTTCAAATGCAACATGGTATCCGCTAACAATTTGAGCCGACAATTTGTTAGCGGATACCATGTTGCATTTGAAGAGTCCCTGTGTGCCCAAACATTGGAGCTCCCCCACAAGTGACCCCATTTTGGAAACTAGACCCCCCAAGGCACCTATCTAGATGCATAATGAGCACTTGGAGCCCCCAGGTGCTTCACAAATTGATTCGTAAAATTGAATAAGTGAATAAAAAACACTTTTTCATTTTTATGGATCAATTTGTGAAGCACCTGGGGGTTCCAAGTGCTCACTATGCATCTAGATAGGTGCCTTGGGGGGTCTAGTTTCCAAAATGGGGTCACTTGTGGGGGAGCTCCAATGTTTAGACACACAGGATCTCTCCAAACGCGACATGGTTCCAATTTGTTAGAGGACACCATGTTGCGTTTCGAGAGCCCCTGTGTGTCTAAACACTGGAGCTCCCCCACAAGTGACCCCATTTTGGAAACTAGACCCCCCAGGGAACTTATATAGATGTGTGGTGAGCCCATTGAACCCCCAGGTGCCTCTCAGAAAATCATAATGTTGACTTGTGAAAATAAAAAAAAAACATTTTTTCCACAAAAATGCAAAAAAAAATATTTTCACAAGGGTACTAGGAGAAATTGCACCCCATAAGTTGTTGTGCAATTTCTCCTGAGTACTCATATACCCCATGTGTTGGAAAAAAACTACTGTTTGGGCGCATGTAAGGGCTCGGAATGGAAGGAGTGACGCTTTTGAACGCAGACTTTGATGGAATGGTCTGCGGGCGTCATGTCATGTTCTCAGAGCCCTTGATGTGCCTAAACAGTGAAATGCCTAACAAGTGCCCCCTTTTTGGTAGTGTTAGTTGATTTTTGAATTTTGTAATGTAGTGTTATACATCAGTTGTGTAGGACAATCTGACGAACACTACACAACTGATGTATGACAACCTGACGAACACTACGTCAGCTGTGCAGTGTTCGTCAGGTTGTTATACTTCAGAAATTAATTCAATAGTCCATCGAAGTATGGTACCTTTTGAAGCAGTCTTTCGTACACAGGCCAGGTTTGTCAGGGCAGGTGTCACATTGATAAATGGTGTCCTTGCGTATTCCACTTTTATAACACACTCGGCACCTCTTTTGTGACTTTCCTTTTTTTCCGCTGTGAGGGATCTGCCCTGGGAAATGCTGGCCTGGTACAATTCTTGGTCCTTCAATTCCAGAAGTACTGGGGCCCTCTCTGTCACCGCTGCCAAATATCAGGGCCTTGATAACTGTTTCCTGAAACTGAAGGTACGACGCAGAAGTCTGGCCTGCAAATTGTGACAGAAGGAAAGCATTGTGCATTGCCATCTGTACAATGTGCACGGCCAGCTTCTTGTACCACACTCTGGACTTTCTCAAAGCACTGTATGGCTGGAGGACTTGATCAGAGAGATCAACTCCCCCCATGTACTTGTTGTACCCCACTACACAGTCTGGTTTGACGACCTGTGTAGTGGAACCTCGTACAGTGCTGAGTGTGCTGCCATCACCATGTATGGTGGTCAAGAAAAGGACATCCCTTTTGTCCTTGTACTTGACCATCAACAGGTGGTCGCTACATTGGGCTCTGCTCTCACCCCTCTTGAGCAGCTGCCCAATTAGCGTCTTTGGGAGGCCTTTCTGAATTTTGCGGACAGTACCGCAGGCTGCGGTACGTCGCGCAGAGAGGGACTGGAAGAGCGGGATACTTGTATAAAAGTTATCCACGTAGAGGTGATAACCTTTATCAAGCAGTGGGTGCACCAAGTCCCACACAATTTTCCCACTCACTCCCAGAACAGGGGGGCATTCAGGGGGTTCAATCCGGGAGTCCTTCCCTTCATAAACTCTAAACTTGTGAGTGTATCCTGAGGTACTCTCACAAAGTTTATACAGCTTGATCCCGTACCTTGCCCTCTTACTGGGCAGGTACTGCCGGAATCCAAGCCGCCCCTTAAAAGAAATTAAGGACTCATAAACACAAATGTCCCTTTGGGGCACGTACACTTCACCAAACTTGTTGTTGAAGTGTTCGATGACCGGCCGAACTTTGAAAAGACGATCAAAGTTCGGGTCATCGCGTGCAGGACACCTTGCATTATCTTGGTAATGCAAGAACTTGTAGATGGCCTGAAAACGTGTCCGGGGCATGACCATTCGGAACACTGGAGTGTTATACAAAACGTCAACACTCCAGTATTGCCGAAGCTCGGGCTTCTTCAAGATCCCCATAAGAAGGACCAGGCCCCAAAACTTCATCATTTCTACTGCGTCTACAGGAGACCAGTTAGAAAATGATGAAGAGGGGTTTTGTTCTAAAAATTGATGAGCATATAAATTAGTTTGGCCCACCATGAGGTTTATAAAATCCTCAGAGAAAAAGACTTTGAAAAAGTCTATTTCTGTGAGGCCGGTGGTGTCAAACTTGATTCCTGATTCCGCTACGAAATCAGGAATCAGCGGCTCATAATTTTCGGGGGGCGAAGTCCATATAGGCTCAGTAGTGGGGGGCGCTGGAACATCTCTCCTGCGACGACGGCGGGGCGGGCCAGCAGAACCTGAGGAAGAGGAGGAAGAAGAGAAGGAGGAAGACGACGAGGAGTCGGAAAAACAAAGAAATGTGGGATCCTCACCCTCACTGTCAGTGTCGGAGGCAAGAATAGCGTATGCCTCCTCCGCTGAATAATGAGTTTGGGATGAGCTGGACATTGTTTGTTATGTATGTGCTGCGTGTGTGTCAATTCTTTGAGAGCGTGTGTGTGTCAGTACTTTATTTAGAGTGTGTGGAAAAAGGAAATACTGTATGTGGTGCAAACAGCGAGCACGAGTGTGGATTGGTGAACTATGCCACCGATCAATACTCGGCGGCTGCTGGATGTGCGCACAAATGTGTGGGGAGTGGGAAGAGGGGAATTGGGTTGGATGAGGGGAGATCAGATTACTTACCAAAGTCCTCTCTGTTCTTTCAGGACCGGGAGCCCGTAGCAGGAGCCCGGCGCTGGTGACCGGGAGCCCGGAGCAGGAGACCGGGAGCCCGGAGCAGGAGACCGGGAGCCCGGAGAAGGAGACCGGGAGCCCGGAGCAGGAGACCGGCGCTGGTGACCGGGAGCCCGGAGCAGGAGACCGGGAGCCCGGAGCAGGAGACCGGGGGCCCGGAGCAGGAGACCGGGAGCCCGGAGCAGGAGACCAGGAGCCCGGAGCAGGAGACCGGCGCTGGTGACCGGGAGCCCGGAGCAGGAGACCGGGGGCCCAGAGCAGGAGACCGGGGGCCTGGAGCAGGAGACCGGGGGCCCGGAGCAGGAGACCAGCGCTGGTGACCGGGAGCCCAGAGCAGGAGACCGGGGGCCCGGAGCAGGAGACCGGGAGCCCGGAGCAGGAGACCGGCGCTGGTGACCGGGAGCCCGGAGCAGGAGACCGGGGGCCCGGAGCAGGAGACCGGGAGCCCGGAGCAGGAGACCGGGGGCCCGGAGCAGGAGACCGGGGGCCCGGAGCAGGAGACCGGGAGCCCGGAGCAGGAAGACGGGAGCCCGGAGCAGGAAGACAGGAGCCCGGAGCAGGAAGACGGGAGCTCGGAGCAGGAGACCAGGAGCACGGAGCAGGAGACTGGTACTGGAGCTGGAGATCAGAAGCAAAAGAATTAACAGGGACACTGGGGTGAGGCGGATTGGGATGGGAAGGGGGGTAAAAAGACAGGGGAGTGGGAAGAGGGGTAAAAAGACAGGAGAGTGGGAAGAGGGGGATTGGGGTGGATGAGGGGAGATCAGAGATGGACTTACCAAAGGGTCAGCAGGACTGGAACAGAAGACCCAGAGCAGGAGCCCGGGAGCCCGGAGCAGGAGACCAGGAACCCGGAGCAGGAGACCAGGAGCCCGGTGCAGGAGACCAGGAGCCCGGTGCAGGAGACCAGGAGCCCGGTGCAGGAGACCAGGAGCCCGGTGCAGGAGACCGGTACTGGAGCTGGAGATCATAAGCAAAAGAATTAACAGGGACACTGGGGTGGGAAGGGGGGTTAAAAGACAGGGGAGTGGGAAGAGGAGTAAAAAGACAGGGGAGTGGGAAAAGGGGGAAGAGGGGGATTGGGGTGGATGAGGGGAGATCAGAGATGGACTTACCAAAGGGTCAGCAGGACTGGAACAGAAGACCCAGAGCAGGAGACCAGGAACCTGGAGCAGGAGACCAGGAACCCGGAGCAGGAGACCAGGAGCCCGGAGCAGGAGACCAGGAGCCCGGAGCAGGAGACCAGGAGCCCGGAGCAGGAGACCAGGAGCCCGGAGCAGGAGACCAGGAGCCCGGTGCAGGAGACCAGGAGCCCGGTGCAGGAGACCAGGGGCCCGGTGCAGGAGACCAGGAGCCCGGTGCAGGAGACCAGGAGCCCGGTGCAGGAGACCAGGAGCCCGGTGCAGGAGACCGGTACTGGAGCTGGAGAACAGAAGCAAAAGAATTAACAGGGACACTGGGGTGGGAAGAGGGGTAAAAAGACAGGGGAGTGGGAAGAGGGGGAAGAGGGGGATTGGGGTGGATGAGGGGAGATCAGAGATGGACTTACCAAAGGGTCAGCAGGACTGGAACAGAAGACCCAGAGCAGGAGACCAGGAACCCGGAGCAGGAGACCAGGAGCCCGGAGCAGGAGACCAGGAGCCCGGAGCAGGAGACCAGGAGCCCGGAGCAGGAGACCAGGAACCCGGTGCAGGAGACCAGGAGCAGGAGACCAGGAGCCCGGTGCAGGAGACCAGGAGCCCGGTGCAGGAGACCAGGAGCCCGGTGCAGGAGACCAGGAGCCTGGCGCTGGTGACCAGGAGCCTGGCGCTGGTGACCAGGAGCCCGGCGCTGGTGACCGGGAGTGGAGCTGGAGACTCGGACCAGAGCTGGAGACCGCTGCAGGACGCAGAAAAAAAAGGTAAGGGGGGGTAAAAAGAGGGGGGAGGGGGGATTGGGGTGGATGAGGGGAGAACAGACTTACCAAAGTCTTCTCTGCAGGATCAGCAGCAGGCTCTGGAGCAGGAACCACAGCAGGTCAGGAGCAGAAGATCCAGGAGCTGGAGCAGAAGATCCAGGACGCTGGAACAGAAGATCCAGGAGCAGCGGCAGCAGCAGCGACTGGAACAGTGAGAATATTCTGTGGCACTACAAGGCCCAGCACAGACACATCAGATGTGATCGCTCTGTAGAAATCCTCACCAAATGTGAGGGTCTGCAGGGCGGTCACAGGGTGATGATGGGGTGGTGACAGGTGGAGGTAATCTGATTGGAGCAATCATTGATGACATCGATCGCTCCAATCAGAGTACCTGAATACAGGTGACCAGGCGGTCACAGGGAGGTGTCACCCCCTCTGTGACCCCCTGTGGTGCATGTTGTGCCCCAGCCATCTGATTGGTGACACTGATTGCAGACATGGCTGGAGCAGAGCACGCACCACAGGGGGTCACAGAGGGGTGACGCCTCCCTGTGACCGCCTGGTCACCTGTATTCAGGTACTCTGATTGGAGCGATCGATGTCATCATTGATCGCTCCAATCACAGCAGTCTGGGGGCTTGAGTCACATTACAGGGGGTCATGGGGCGGTGACAGGCAGGTCACAAGCCGGTCACCGCCCCATGACCGCCCTGTCACCGCGCGGTCGCGCTACGATTGGTGCGATCGATGTGATCGGCGATCGCACCGATCATAGCAGTCCGGGGCCAGGGCTGGGGTGTCCTAGCAACAGTCTAGGATCGGTGCTCATAGGAGCACCGATCCTAGGCTGCAGATCACTGTTTCCGGCAATCACATTGCCGGAAACAGTGAGAAATGCTGTGATTGGCTGTTCAGATTTGAACAGCCAATCACAGCGATCGCTGGTGCGGGGGGGCGGTGACAGCCCCCGGGATGATGACGCCATCTACCAGGAGGTAGGATGGCACCGTAACTTTAATGCTGTCACCGCGACTTAAGTCGCGGTGCCGCATTAAAGATATGATGTACTAATACGGGTCTGGCTCTTAAGTCCCAGGGCACAGACGCGTATTAGTACGTCAGATGTTATTAAGGGGTTAATGTCATCAGGCCTGCAAAATCTCATAAGGTGTGGTAATTCTCACAAGAACACAGTGAAATGAAGACATGAGAGATGTGACTATACTGGGTGGATACAGGAAGTGTTTTTACTTATTCAGCTAAGTATTCTGCTATTTGCTATCATTTATGAGCTGTTTAATTTTATCCAAGAAATGCCTATATTAATGAAGGTTATCGATTAAGCGGACTCTCCAGAATTTTTTGAAGATAGAGTTAGAAATCAGAAGCTGTGCATTTCTTATTCTCATCGATCTTAAACTGAATCCCATAAATTTTTAAATTGGAATTAGGATTTTTTGGAGACATTATGGAAATCCCCAGAACACTTTGAGTCCCAAAAAATGCACACAGAAAAAGTGCGGTAAGTAAGCCTTTGTCTTTGTCTTACACATGCTCTCCATCACTAGAAAAAACATTCCCCAGTCAGTCTTGGGAGGTTTTTATGGGGACTTGATGAAAAAAGCACCATCGGGCAGGAGAGCATTACAGAGGTTGTCCACTACCTTGAATTACTTGTTATGTTTTTTTTTTATAAATGCTTCACTACCAGACACAGCCCACAATGCCCCACCTCTGACTCCAGTCCAAACTCCAGTTTACAAAGACTAGCAGTGTGGGAATTCTAAACTATGTGGGTGGGAAAAGGTGGATACACTAGGACGTAGCGCTTGGCTGAAAGATTGGATGTCTAACCTTTTCATGACAACCTTATCATGAAAAGGTTAGACACTGCGTGACCTACCATAACAGAGGACTGGGGAACAGTCTACAATGGGTGGTATTCTCTACTTGATGAATGATAGTTATGATCACTTGCTTACGATTCTTATGAAAATAATTTCATAGTCTGTATGTGTGAGATGAAGATTCATGAAATATATAAATAGAATGATATCCTGTTTCTTTTATTGGGTTAATGTTTATTAGTGAGTTGTAATCATTGCAATAATCCCAAAAATAAATAACTAAAGTTAACGTACATGTTAATATACACTGCGTGCAGAATTATTAGGCAAATGCGTATTTTGATCACTTTGATACTTTTTATACATGTTGTCCTACTCCAAGCTGCATAGGCTTGAGAGACAACTACCAATTAAGTAAATCTGGTGATGTGCATCTCTGTAATGAGGAGGGGTGTTGACTAATGACATCAACACCCTATATAAGGTGTGCTTAATTATTAGGCAACTTCCTTTCCTTTGGCAAAATGGGTCAGAAGAGAGATTTGACGGGCTCTGAAAAGTCAAAAATTGTGAGATGTCTTGCAGAGGGATGCAGCAGTCTTGAAATTTCCAAACTTTTGAAGTGTGATCACCGAACAATCAAGCGTTTCATGGCAAATAGCCAACAGGGTCGCAAGAAGCGTGTTGGCCAAAAAAGGCGCAAAATAACTGTCCATGAATTGAGGAAAATCAAGCGTGAAGCAGCCAAGATGCCATTCGCCACCAGTTTTGTCATATTTCAGAGCTTCAACATTACTGGAGTATCAAAAAGCACAAGGTGTGCGATACTCAGGGACATGGCCAAGGTAAGGAAGGCTGAAAAACGACCACCTTTGAACAAGAAACATAAGATAAAACGTCAAGAATGGGTCAAGAAATATCTTAAGTCTGATTTTTCAAAGGTTTTATGGACTGATGAAATGAGTGTGACTCTTGATGGGCCAGATGGATGGGCCAGAGGCTGGATCTATAAAGGGCAGAGAGCTCCACTCCGACTCAGACGCCAGCAGGATGGAGGTGGGGTACTGGTATGGGCTGGTATCATCAAAGATGAACTTGTGGGACCTTTTCGGGGTGAGGATGGAGTGAAGCTCAACTCCCAGACCTACTGCCAGCTTCTGGAAGACAACTTCTTCAAGCAGTGGTACAGGAAGAAGTCGGTATCGTTCAAGAAAAACATGATTTTCATGAAGGACAATGCTCCATCACATGCATCCAACTACTCCACAGCGTGGCTGGCCAGTAAAGGTCTAAAAGAAGAAAAAATAATGACATTGCCCCCTTGTTCACCTGATCTGAACCCCATAGAAAACCTGTGGTCCATCATAAAATGTGAGATCTACAGGAAGGGAAAACAGTTGACCTCTCAGAACAGTGTCTGGGAGGCTGTGGTGACTGCTGCACGCAATGTTGATCGAAAACAGATCAAGCAACTGACAGAATCTATGGATGGAAGGCTGTTGAGTGTCATCATAAAGAAAGGTGGCTATATTGATCACTAATTTTTGGGGTTTTTGTTTTTGCATGTCAGAAATGTTTATTTCTAAATTTTGTGCACTGATATTGGTTTACCTGGTGAAAATAAACAAGTGAGATGGGATTATATTTGTTTTTTATTAAGTTGCCTAATAATTCTGCACCGTAATAGTTACCTGCACAAACAGATATCCTCCTAAGATAGCCAAATCTAAAAAAAAAAACTCTCCAACTTCCAAAAATTTTAAGCTTGGATATTTATGAGTCTTTTCAGTTGATTGAGAACTTAGTTGGTGATCAATAATAAAAATAATCCTCTAAAATACAACTTGCCTAATAATTCTGCACACAGTGTATAAGATAAGGAGAGTTTGGGAAGTAGGTTGGTAGCTAGAACTTAGTTGATAGAGGGTGGGGTCCTTTAGTTCACAAAAAGACAAAATAATGCATGGGATGTGTTAAATGACATGCTTTAAACTGTACCATCATAGATAGCTTTTATTAATTGCTTAAAAGAATAGCGTTTTCAGTACTGATTATTCAGAGTAGTAGAGTCATTTTAGAATGTTTTTGTTTTGAATTGTTTATTTTCTTTTGGTCTAGATTTCTGTTTTTTTACTGAATACACAGGAATTCCTTACTGTGAATGATGCATAAGGCCATAATTCTATATGTTTGTATTATTATGTGTTGATGTATATGTCTGTTTGTGTTTCATGTCAAAGTAGCGGTTCACCAGTGATAGGTGAGAGGATCTAAAATGTAGAAGGAACTAACAGTTACCTTGTCCAAGTAGCATAAAGTTGATTAGGTTTTAGGGATTTACACTCAAGATTCCATCACAAGAAGCATGCCCTCTTGTATTAGAATAGTGGCTGGTGCTGCTACTTAAAATTTAAACAAAATAGTAAGTAGCTCTACCAACCCCCACAAATATGACTATCAAAAGGTATACAGTATTGAACCCAGCTACATTGTTGTCGCTGGGTCCAAAGAGGGGAGAGAGGAATAGCTAGAGAAAAGAATTAGAATATGAGAAAGCAGAGGAAAAAGCAAGAAATATATTAGCACAAGAGATCATTTATGAAGAAAGCAAAAGAAACCACTTCTGCTCAGGGTAAGAGACAGCACTAAAGGTACTAGTTGTAAAATATATCCATGGCAAAAAATCAGATAGAAAACATCTACACTGATTCCAGGTATGCTTTTGGAGGCACATGGCTATGGATCTCTCTGGAGGAGCAAGGATTTTTTTCGGTCCTCAGCTAAGCTTAAACGTTATACTCAAACTATCAGACAGCTCTTTAGTGCTCTCAAACTACTCAAGCAGGTGGCTACTATGAAAGTTCAGGATCACATAAAGGAAAAAACAAGGGAAGTTTGGAGTTATATGCTAGTGCTCACAACTGCTAAAGCAGCAACCAAGCTGCTACCAAAGTACTAAGTACTTGCCGCTGGTGGGACGGCTTGTATACTTTTTTTGATCAAAAATAGTTCACTAAGTACCCTATATTTATTATGCAACTTTGCTTTACATTTATATATAATGATGGTAGGGTATGAGATATATTTTTGTCTTTTGTCTTTTGTAGGTTTTGCTTCTTTTTGCTAGTGTGAACATGCTCCTATTTCTTGCATATCTACCATCTTAGACCTCAGTTCACATTGCTTGGTTTTTTGTCTTGTTTGCATTCTGTGCAATTTAAGGGTGTGGCATCCCCTTTGTTGAGCTGACTGGTATATATGTAGCTTACCACGGGCCTGGGTGGTCTGGAGTTGGGACCCGGTCCTATTTGTCTACCCTTTTATATGCATTACTTCAACTTTGATATACAGTAAGGTTTTTAATATAGGCAGTATAGGTACCGTCCCAATTTAGGGTCACCTTGCCGCTGGTGGGACGGCTTGTATACTTTTTTTGATCAAAAATAGTTCACTAAGTACCCTATATTTATTATGCAACTTTGCTTTACATTTATATATAATGATGGTAGGGTATGAGATATATTTTTGTCTTTTGTCTTTTGTAGGTTTTGCTTCTTTTTGCTAGTGTCAACATGCTCCTTATTCTTGCATGTCTACCATCTTAGACCTCAGTTCACATTGCTTGGTTCAAAGTACAAAGTGTGTATAGCAAGACCTGTGGACTTCGAACTGTTAAGAAAGCTACAGCAGCAGTCCTCATAAAATAAAAAAAAATAAGGGAGTGACATGTATGTATATAGTGTGTGGAGATCAAGTGTTATTTTCCTAGGTCACTCTTCCCTATGATATGTAAAGAGAGGAGAGAACAAGGCGCAATGGGTGACTCAGTATTGCAATTGTTAGAGGGGTGTGAGGATGGCTACTAACCTTATGAAGTTGTGCACCTCTGCACAACCCCAGTGTAAAGCTCCACAAGCTCCGCTCTGTTGGTGGCTGTCATCTATTTCCAGCGGCGTTCACAGATCCTGATCTCTCGGTGGTGGATCACGTGGTCAGGTTAGTTGCATGTAACGCCGAGATGGACGCCCAGCTTCACCAACACCCCCGGCAGCGTTCCGGAGGGGTTAGGGCAGCGCAGCTTGGAAAACCAGGGTAGTGATTCTAATTAAATTCCTCCCACAGGTGAAAGAACAATAAGTTAAAGGCAGCTCTACCGCACCCCAACAGGGGGAAAGGGACAATAAATGGATATGAATAGCGGTACCAGAGCGCCAATTGCGATTGGCGCTCTGGTACCGCTATTCATATCCATTTATTGACTCTTCCCTATGATGACCTCTTTGATGCATGATGTGACTCAATGGGCTATAGAAGCCATGGTAAGTATAGCGAATCAACAATTTCTAGCAGCAGGGTTTAATAAGGCTCCCACTACATATGTTTCTGTCTGCATTTCATGTGCCCTTCACAACCCAGGAAAAACTGTCAAAGTCCTGAGAGAATGTTGCCCAAGGCCATTGCACCTGTTCCAGCAACTGCAGATTGATTTCATACATTTACCCAATGTAGGCACAAGAGTCCATGAGTATGATCTTTTCTGTGTGGATCTCTTTTTCACCATGGTGTGAAGCCTAGCCCTGTGTGAAAGCAATCGCAAAAGTAGAAGCAAAGAAGCTAATGTCAAAAATAGTATGCCAATCTTGGTCTAACTGGAAAGAAAAACCCTTGGATACACGCTTCTCAATATAAAAAGATTTAATTAACGGCCAATATGAGTCACAGCACATCATGTATGTGTTTTAGATAAGTGTTTTCATATTTGTTATGATGATCACAATTGAAGATATACAAACAAGTATCTGAAAGACATGTGGAATAAAAAGTTCAGAAAACACCATCAAGTGTACTCATTTTCCTATATCGACCAAGTCAATGAATTTTTTTGGTCATATACAAGGGACCGCCATGGAGATTAATTTGTCCCCTAATTATGCCGTTTTATTTTTGGAAAAGTTTGAGGAGTCTTTTTCATATCGCAGTCAGCTTTTCCAACACTTTTGTGAGGGGGGTTAGCTGAGATATCTTCATTATATGGATTGGCAATATGTCTTTACATGGTTTTCTCAATGAGCTAAACACTAGACACAACATTATTAAATTTACAATGACATATTTCAGGATGGCATTAAGTTTCCTAGATATACTGGTGTACATAAAAAAGGGTTATCTCTTCATGGATTAATTCACAAAGACCCCTATAGGAACTTATTGTTATCATTTTATATTTTCCATCCTAAAGCCATTATTAGATCACTATCAAGGAGCCAATGAAAGAAGATTGATAGAAATGTTATGTTCCCTTGAGAATAACTATATCTTACAGAGAAATGATTGTTGAGTTTACAGTTAGAGATTACTCTAAACATGAGTTAAAACTGCCCTAGATACAATATCAGATCAGATAATGAAGACCAGTAATAGACAAATAACTTTTTGTGTCGACATTTGGCTCATATAATGGCAGAATTGACCATGTCTTGTGAAAAATCTGTCCGACTCCCATCCAGAAGTGAAGGAATTTAATGACCCCCTTGTCTGTGACTTATCGAAGGGTTAACACATTGCAAGATCAGGTGGTATGAGCTGATATGGGTATCGGAGGTCCTTGGCAGAGTTTCTTGTCCTAACCATGCAATGTGGGTCTGGGGCCTCAGTGCCAGAGCCGCCCACCTCCTGCCCAGCATCGCACTTTCTACTGTATACAGTTGATGGAACTGTAGATTCCATGAATCTCCCTGCATGTCTGAAATGTGATATCTCAGCACAGCAAGCACAATGACGTCATTACATCACGCCCACTCTGCAGAGCTGTGCAGAGCTTAAGAATGCAGTAGAAATGCTGGGAAGCAAAACAAGTGCAAATAGGGTCTTAACTGGTAAAAGGAAATAAAATAGGAGAGTAATTCGCTCACCTGATGAGGTTGCACATTTACAACCTTTCAAATGCATAAATCAGCTGCTGCGGGACACGGGCCATCAGACTGAAGAAATTGTAATTCCAGGCAAAATGTATGTAACCTGCGTTGCTGATGAAGTATATGTATATGTGTATACGGCGTCCTGGAATCTTCATCAGCAGTGCAGGTTATACACATTTTGCCTGGAACTGCAGAGTTTAAGAACACATGCTGTGGAGACTATAGCAGCGGGAGAATGAGGAGAGGTGAGCATTTTTATATTTTTTTAAAGCAATGGGAGTCATTCTACTGTTTTGAGGGCTATGTGGGAGGAGGGCTTTTATACAAATTGCAGAGCTTTGTGGAGGCCCTTATACAGTTTACAAGGTTTTGTGGGGTCTATAACACAATTTGCAGGGCTATGTGGGGGCCCTTGTACTGTTTGGAGGGCCATTATTCTATTTAGAGAGGTAATTGGGGGCCGTTATACTGTGTGCGGGCCATTATACAATGTGGAGGGTTATGTATGGGTCATTATGACTCACCCCCTGGGCCGTGGGGCACTCGAGACCGGACTTCAGGGCAATGCTGGGAGTAGTAGTGGCGACCCGATCTCGTGGCTCAGGGTGGTCAGACCAGTGGTAGTCAATGATGTGTTTTAGGTAATGTCCGACTACGCCACCCGTGGATTGCGGTCAGGGAGGACCGCCGCTGCAAGGCAGACCGCTGAGTCTGGTGTTGGGGATGCAGCAGGGAATAGTACGACTCCCCACGGGAGGAGTGTAGCCTCAGGGCAAGTAATAGGATGCTGGGGGTGATGGTGCAGGCGCAGCAGTAACCACACAGAGTCCTAGAATGCAGTCCAGGGTCTTTTACTGATCTTATCACAGACCCACCAGGAGTACAGGGTAGGAATGGACCTGGGTGTCTGAGGGCATTCGGGCGAGCCCCACTGGTCAGGGTGAGTGGATAGGCCTACCGTTCTCTCCCTTTGCCCTTGCCGACTATCTCCCCCTTTAGTGGTATGATAGCCCACGTCCCTGAGCTTGCCGTGTACTACGCCTGTATGGCTTGCGACTCAGGCCTTAGGTACCTGTAGCTCTTCCGTGCTGTACCAGTCCCTCTGTGTGGCGGAGCCTCCAGGCTTCTTAGGCCAAGGGACCTAAAATCCCTTGCAGGTAGATGATCTGCTGCAGGACTTACAATCCTGACAGCCTCGGACCCCAGCGTCCGGTATGCAGTTTCCTCTCTGCCAGGACCGGCTCTCGTCGCCTCTGTCCCTGGCTTGGTGTTCCTCCTATGCCTCCTGGACTCCTCAGCTGCGGCTGACCTGTCCCTCTGCTTCCGGGAACCCTTCTGGATACTTCAGAAGCGGGTCCTGGTCTCTCTAACCCTGCCCTCAGTACCAGTTTTTATAGGGGCAGCCTGCTCCCCCTACTGGCCTGGGACAGGAGGTGCGGCATGCAAATGGTCCATGACCAGAGAACCTCCCTCCTGCTCTCAGACACAGCCTTACAAGTTTGTGGCATCCAGGCCTGGGGTGACACATTCCCCCCTAGGAAAGCTTAGTACTCCGGGACTAAACAAGAAACACGATACAGGGTAGAAATTATAACATAAACATAACAGAGAAGAAAACAACAAACAACACCACATATTGAGTTCTTTAGGTCACAGTATGGCCTGTGACCGGGTGTCCATTTCACCAACACAACGGGAGCCTTAACCAGGTGGGGGTCTGTCCTTGCCCCGAGTCCTTGACAATCTTTATTCTTTCCTTTGGTTAGGCTCCGAACATATTTACAAGGAAGTCCCGGTTACTCAAAGTTCATAACCTTGTAGTCCATTTGTCACTATGAAAAACTGGAAAACAGTATTAATAACCAGGGTACAAACATAACACATTAAATATATACATTTAGATCTTCCAGCAAGCTGGCATTTGACCCCTAGTGCTCCTGGTGGACCTACTTAACCCACTGTCTGGTGGTGGACCAACCTGGCTTTCCCCACCATCATTGAGGGTACAGCTACTAGCTGGTTGTACAAGCAGGGCAGGCAGCTCTCTGCGGGTCCTTTGGCTTACCGCAGAGGGCTGACTCTCCTGGGCTGCTGGCGTGGGTTCTTCCGCCTCTGGGGCCGCTTGCTCTTCTTGTTCTTCCTGTCCTCCTGTAGGCTCCTGCTGGGTAGGCTGAAGGAAGTGTAGGACGGGTACCACTATTGCGCCATTTATCTGAGTCCAGATCCGGGGGAACTCTCCGAGAACTGTGCTGATCATCTCTTCCTTGTCCTCTGCGGGTTCAAGGTCATCTTGATCTTCACTTGAACTCTGTAGTTGCTCGGGGCCCACCGTTTTAGGTGATCTCTGGAGACGGTGCTAGTGGTTTCTCCTCCATCCTTGGTAATCACACATACCTTCGGGTTGTAGTGGTCGGACTGCAGAACTGTGTACGGGTCTCTCTCCCACTGGTCATCCAGCTTGTGTAACCTTCTCTTCCGCTTCAGGACCTGCTCACCAGGTTCCAGCGGACCAGCAGGGGCGTGTTGGTTGAAGAGCCTCTCTTGCTTTTCTCTCGCTTGAGCCAGACTCCTCTCCACACTCTCCTGTCCCTTCTTGTACTGTAGCCGCCGTTCTGTATCCCAGTCCGCGTCTGGGGAGGTGTCCTCAGGTGTCAGGACCCCCATCTCCAGGTCGACCGGCAGCTTACCTGGTCTTGCTCGCATCAGGTAAGCCGGGGTGCAATTTGTAGCATTCATCGGGATGTGGTTGTACAAGTCAATCAGATCCGGCAGCTTCTCCGGCCACAGGCTGCGTTCTTCCAGGGGTAACGTCTTGAGGAGATCGTTGACGATATTGTTCATTTTCTCACACAGCCGTAGAGGTTGCAGAACTCCTGGAATACTTCAGCCTCAAACGCTGGACCATGATCTGTCAAGACCTGTTCCGGATACCCATGTGGACGGCAGAAGTGTTGCTGGAAGGCTCTGGCCGCTGTTTGGGCTGTCAGGTCTTTAACAGGAACCACTACCAGAAACCGGGAGTAATGGTCCACAATTGTTAGGGCATAGACGTAGCCCAACCGGCTTGGAGCCAATTTCACATGGTCCAGAGCTACCAGCTCAAGAGGCTGCCTGGTGACGATGGGCCTCAAGGGTGTCTGCTGGCTGGTACGGTCCTTCCTTCTGAGGTGACATGGGCCGCAGTCCCTGCTCCACTTCTCGATGGCCCTTCTCATGCCGACCCAGTAGAACCGCTCTCTCAGTAGGAACTCCAGTTTCTTCCACCCGAAGTGTCCCGCTCTGTCATGGTAGGCCTCCAGGACCATTGCTGCATCTCGCCTTGGGGCCACTATCTGCCAGGTCAGCTCGTGCGTCCGGTGGTTGACAAGCCTTCTGCACAGCTTACCCTCGTAGAGGAATAGCCTGCTTTTCTCCTTCCATATCTGCTTGGCTTCCTCTGGAGCATCCGGGCCAGGGCTAGCGTCTTCCTGGGTTAACATGTCTTTCACCAGGCTTATTGCAGGGTCGCTATCTTGCGTTTCAGCCCAGCCGTGGTGGGGTAAGGGATGGAACATGACGGTGGTTAAGTCCTTGTCTCTTACCCGGTGAGAAAGCTGAGTGGCCCCATACCGGTGGAAAGCAGGGAGCTCTATTTCCTCCAGCTCTTCCGAGTCGTCTTCTCCTTCAGGTAGGTGGGGCATTCTTGATAGGGCGTCTGCGTTGGCATTGGTTCTGCCTGCCTGGTATTTGATTGTGAAGTCATAATTGGATAGCCGGGCCATCCACCGCTGTTCTAGGGCACCTAGTCTTGCATTGTCCAGATGTGTCAATGGGTTGTTGTCCGTGTACACGGTGAACTTTGCGGAGGCCAGGTAATGCTTAAACCGTTTTGTGACGGCCCACACCACTGCCAAGAATTCTAGCTTGAAGGAGCTGTAGTTCTCCAGGTTTCTTTCAGTGGGCCTCAGCTTCCGGCTGGCATACGCGATCACCCTTTCTCAACCCTGTTGGTTCTGTGACAGTACGGCTCCCAGCCCCACATTACTGGCATCTGTGTGGAGGATAAAAGGCTGGCCATAATCGGGGTAGGCCAGGATCTCATCCCCCGTGAGGGCCATCTTCAACTGGTGGAAGGACTCCTCTTCCGGCTTGTCCCACTGGAAGGGTGGCTTGTGACTTCTGGATTTAGATTGCCCTATCAGGAGGTTCTGCATAGGGGCTGCCATCGTAGTGAACCCGGGGATGAACCTTCGGTAGTAGCCTACCAACCCAAGGAATTGCCTCACTTCCTTGATGTTAGAGGGGCTTGGCCAGCTCTTGATGGCTGTAACTTTGTCGGGGTCGGGGGCTACTCCCTCTGCACTCACCACGTGTCCTAGGTATTGGACCTTCGGTTTTAACAGGTGGCACTTTGAAGGCTTCACTTTCAGGCCGTAGCCTGCCAGGGCTTCGAACACCTCGGCCAGGTGCTTTAGATGGTCCTCGTAAGTCTTCGAATAGACGATCACGTCGTGCAGGTAAAGGAGGACCGTCTCGAAGTTTCGGTGCCCTGGACAGCATTCCATCAGCCTCTGGAAGGTCCCTGGTGCGTTGCAGAGCCCGAAGGGCATACAGTTGAACTCGCTCAGTCCCATCGGGGTGGTGAAGGCGGTCTTCTCCTTGTCAGCCTCTGCCACAGGAACCTGCCAGTACCCGCTAGTAAGGTCCAAAGTAGAGAAGAAATTAGCTGATTTTAGAGCTGCTAAAGACTCCTCTATCCTAGGTAACGGGTACGCATCTTTATGGGTGATACGATTGATTTGTCTATAGTCCACGCACATTCTCATGGTACCGTCTTTCTTTTTTACCAAAACTAAGGGAGCTGCCCAGGGGCTACAGCTATCTCTGATGACCCCAGCTTATTTCATTTCTCTCAGCATACCCTTGGCATTCTGATAATGTGCAGGGGGTACAGGCCTGTGTCTCTCTTTTATTGGTGGGTGGCTCCCCGTGGGGATATGGTGTTCTATCCCCTTTACTCTGCCGAAGTCTAGTGGGTGCTTACTAAAAATTCTCTCGTACTCCTGAACCACCCGGTAGACTCCTTGTTTTTGGTGCAGGGGAGTGGAGTCAGCACCCACATGGAGTTTCTGGCACCAGTCCTCCTTTTGTTTCTGGGAGCCATTACCCTCCGCCTGTGGAGATGGAGGCAACGGTTCCACGGCCCTGATAGCTTTGTGCTCAACAGCAAACAGTTTGGCAAGTGTAGCGTACCTGGGTAGGTGTACCTCCCTCTCCCCAATGTTGAGAATGCAAACGGGCACCCTCCCATGACGGACATCAACCACCGCCCGGGCTGTCAAAATGGTGGGCCTGCTGTCTGAGTACACGGGTTCTACCATGGCTTGGTAGTCTCTGCCTCTCAACCCGATTGCAGTCCGACACCAGATCATCATTTCACTTTTGGGAGGCATGGAAATGGGGAAAGGGTCATTCATTCTTACGCTACCGATCTCACCACCAGACAGTTCTACCTGCTGCCATCTCATCAGGGCTCTTATCTCTTTCTGGAGGACCCTCTTTTGGCTGGAGCTCGCATTCATCGCCACCTGCTGTAAAATCACAATTACTTCTGAAAGACAGTTTTCAATTACATTAGTACCCACACTTATTTTAGGGTGACTTTCACGACGGTCAATGTCCACAATGATCACTCCCTGTGCCGGCAGTTCCAGCTTACCAATCTTGATGGTCATCTCTCTGAACCCTACCTGCGGCATGGGTTGGCCATTGCTGGCAATGATGCTTAAGTCGTCGTCTGGGTGGCGGGTTATGTCAGCGTCACTCCAGTACCGCTTGAAAAGTACGTAGGGGATGGTAGTCACTTGAGACCCGGTGTCTAGCAGTGCACTCATGGGGATACCGTCCAGCACTACGGGTAAGACCGGGCGTCCTCCCAAGTACTTATCACGCCAATTAGACGGGCCTGATGACCTTATGCCTGGGGGTTGGCCCTCTGCCCCAGGTCGGACCCATTTAAAGTACAGTACGTTTCTATGTGTCCTGGCTGACTGCAACTGCGGCAAATCGGCTGTCCATCCTCAGCGTAGCGGTCGGCGGGCCTCCCTCTGAATGGCGGGATCCTCCTCTGTCGACGCCACGGGACATCCTCCGGACTGGAAGCCAGCTCGATTGGTCTTGACGGTTCCACCTGCAACGACTGTACGGTCCTGGATAATGCAGCCACACTCTTTGTTAGCTCCTGGACCTGATGGTGCAGGTCTGCAGGCTGGGATGGATTTAGGGCCTGTGCATCAGCCCCCACAAGGTCTGCGGGGTAGGGCGCTGCCCCCTGGTGGTAAGTGATGGCAGGGCGCCGGGAAGCTACAGCGCCACCTGCTGCGGGTTCTCTGAGCATTCGGATGGCCCGATCCTTGAACTGCGCAAAAGTCAAATCGGGGTTCTGTAGGGCCATGAGGCGCAGCTGGGTTCTGTGGGAGCTGGACAGCAGACCTTCTATGAACTGGTCAGTCAACAGTTTATCAGAGTCCTGCACGCTACCAGGGTCAGCTTGTTTGATAGCTCTCAGGGCTTCTTGCAGGTTCAAGGCATAGTCTCTGATACTATCCTGGGCCCGCTGCTTACAGCCATAGAACCGCATTTTTATATCTGCTGAGGTACGGGTATCAAAGGTACTCCGCAGCCGGGTCAGAATGTCCTTTACTGTCTTTTTCTCTTCATCTGACCATGATTTCACTTCCCGCTGGGCTGCACCGGTGAGTTGCCCCGTTAGAATGCTCTCTTTCTGTTCTTCCGTCAGGGGATAAACTTTGAACAAACTGTGCAGTCTTTCCCTAAAGTCAGTTAAGGTATGGGATTCCCCTGAGTATTGGGGCAGCCAGGCTGCTCCGGGGATGTAGGGCATAGAGAACGGCATTACCGCTGCTGCAGCCCCGCTGGTTGTAGAAGGCCCCTCCGTGTCCGTCATCTTCCTCCCCCCTAGTTAAGCGTGGCCTACCTTCCGACGATCCTCTTCTGTAGGCCGCGGCTCCGCTGGTGCTGCTCCGGACGAGGACCTTGCGTCGCGTCCTGGTGACGTCAGCGTCGCTCTCTCTCCCTTCCAGGACCTTGCGCAACATCAGGTCTCGCGCGGTTTGGACGTCCACGCCCCTCTTCTTCCCGCGCGGTGTCCTGAAGATGGCGTCCGATGGCGGCAAAACGGCTGAAGATGGCGGGAACTGACGGAAGATGGCAGGAGACGGCTGAAAATGGCGGGAAACGGCTCCGGATGGCAGGAAACCCCTTCTTCAGGTACGTGTACAGTCTTTTTCAGGCACGCAATACCCGTTTGTGGCGGGTTGGTCTCAATCCTGCTGACTACGCCAAAGCTGACTCACCCCCTGGGCCGTGGGGCACTCGAGACCGGACTTCAGGGCAATGCTGGGAGTAGTAGTGGCGACCCGGTCCCGTGGCTCAGGGTGGTCTGACCAGTGGTAGTCAATTATGTGTTTTAGGTAATGTCCGACTACGCCACCCGTGGATTGCGGTCAGGGAGGACCGCCGCTGCAAGGCAGACAGCTAAGGCTGGTGTTGGGGATGCAGCAGGGAATAGTACGACTCCCCACGGGAGGAGTGTAGCCTCAGGGCAAGTAATAGGATGCTGGGGGTGATGGTGCAGGCGCAGCAGTAACCACACAGAGTCCAAGAATGCAGTCCAGGGTCTTTTACTGATCTTATCACAGACCCACCAGGAGTACAGGGTAGGAATGGACCTGGGTGTCTGAGGGCATTCGGGCGAGCCCCGCTGGTCAGGGTGAGTGGGTAGGCCTACCGTTCTCTCCCTCTGCCCTTGCTGACTATCTCCCCCTTTAGTGGTATGATAGCCCACGTCCCTGAGCTTGCCGTGTACTACGCCTGTATGGCTTGCGACTCGGGCCTTAGGTACCTGTAGCTTTTCCGTGCTGTACCGGTCCCTCTGTGTGGCGGAGCCTCCAGGCTTCTTAGGCCAAGGGACCTAAAATCCCTCGCAGGTAGATGATCTGCTGCAGGACTTACAATCCTGACAGCCTCGGACCCCAGCGTCCGGTATGCAGTTTCCTCTCTGCCAGGACCGGCTCTCGTCGCCTCTGTCCCTGGCTTGGTGTTCCTCCTATGCCTCCTGGACTCCTCAGCGGCGGCTGACCTGTCCCTCTGCTTCTGGGAACCCTTCTGGATACTTCAGAAGCGGGTCCTGGTCTCTCTAACCCTGCCCTCAGTACCAGTTTTTATAGGGGCAGCCTGCTCCCCCTACTGGCCTGGGACAGGAGGTGCGGCATGCAAATGGTCCATGACCAGAGAACCTCCCTCCTGCTCTCAGACACAGCCTTACAAGTTTGTGGCATCCAGGCCTGGGGTGACACAATTATACTGTGTGTAGGGTTGCATAGGGGTAATCATACTGTGTGGATGTCTCTGTGGGAGTATTGTACTTTGTGGGGTGTGGGAGTATGATAGTAGGATCATCATACTGTGCATGCTAGAGTACTGTGTAGGAATTCCCTGTGGGGATACCATACTGTGTTTGAGGGGCACTTTTGTTAGCATCATATTTTATGGGGGCCATGAAAGCCACATAGTGGCTTCAATAGAAGAAAAATCACTTTGTAAGGGTTGCAAAGTTCTGAGATATGCACTTCTGTGACCCCGCCAAATATTTTTTTTTGTGAGGGTGGGCCCAAATAGGACTTCTGCTATAGAGCCCCATTGTTTCACAGAAGACTCTTTTAGATACTCGCAGACTGGGAGCAGGTTTAGTATACATTTAAATGACCAGTATTTAGAATACATATAAATTACTATACCTGTAATATTCAATTTGTCATATATTTAACTACTTGTTCTTGTAGACTACAGTATGTGGGTGAGGCTACGCAACACATTATAATTGTATAGGTCAATGTAAATAGAATATCAGGACTAAAAACATCAAATTACAAGTGCCACATCTTTTCAAAAAGAAAACTATAACCAGCTCAGATATCAAGTTATTGACAGCGTACTCCCCTTGAAGTGGGGTTTGGATTGACTTATGAGACTTAAAAGAAGGAAGATGATGTGGATTAGTCATTCATCAGGTCTCAACTGTGACTCTGATGACATCTGATGGAGCATGTCGTAGTCTGATACAAGGACTTAGTTGGGGTAAGTTTTTGTAATCATGAATTTTGTAATTATTATTATTTATTATTATAGCACCATTTATTCCATGCCACTTTATACATGAAAGGGGTATACATAGCACAAACAATTACAATAATTTTGAACAATACAAGTTAGCGACTGGTACAGGAGGAGAGAGAGGACCCTACCCGCGAGGACTCACAGTCTACAAGGGATGGGTGAGGATACAGTAGGTGAGAGTAGAGCTGGTCGTGCAGCAGTGTGGTGGAGCGATGGTTACTGCAGGTTGTAGGATTGCTGGAAGAGGTGGGTCTTCAGGTTCCCTTTGAAGGTATCCACGGTAGGCGACAGTCTGATGTGTTGGGGTAGAGAGTTTCAGAGTAGGGGGGATCAGAGGAGAAATCTTGTATGCTATTGTGGGAAGAGGAGATAAGAGGAGAGTAAAGAAGGAGATCTTGTGAGGATCGAAGGTTGCGTGCAGGTATGTACTGGGAGACTAGGTCGCAGATGTATGGAGGAGACAGGTTATGTATGGCTTTGTATGCCATGGTTAGGGTTTTGAACTGGAGTCTCTGGGTAATGGGGAGCCAGTGAAGGGATTGACAGAGGGGAGAGGCTGGGGAATAGCGGAGGGACAGGTGGATTAGTCTGGCAACAGAGTTTAGGATAGATTGGAGGCGTGCGAGTGTTGGAAGGGAGGCCACAGAGCATGAGGTTGCAGTAGTTGAGGTAGGAGATGATGAGGGTGTGCACTAGTGTTTTTGCAGATTCGTGGTTGAGGAATGTGCGGATCAGGGAAATATTTTTGAGTTAGAGTCGGCAGGAAGTGGAAAGGGCTTAGATATGTGGTTTGAAGGAGAGATTAGAGTCCAGGGTTACCCCGAGGTTGATAATATATGATTGGTTTATGAGATGGATTTGGGGAAGGATCATTCCCACAACAGCTGACAGCACTGTTTTATCTACACCCGAATTAGGGTGATTTAGGGACATATGAGACAAAGAGGAACATTTTTTTTTTATATCTTTATGATTAGGTTACCACACCATACTTGAAAACTGTTGTGTTTTTATAAATTATTCTAAGTTTGTATATGATTTTAATATACATGTGTCTTAATACTTAATGTTTCCATGACACCAAAGGTAGGACCAATGAGAAGTGGAAGAAGTAGTGGCTCATTGATGTCTTACTATAAATGGCACTATAATGTCTCTTTGTATAATTATGTCACTTTTTCTATCATATGGCTTGAAAAAAAGCTGTTTGTTGCCAAAATATTGCATTTTCCAGATATTATATGCTATAAGAAAAATATAAGTCTAGTGAGAAATATACTCGGTGCCTTGGCAACTTTTTTTTTTATGATCACAATATGAACGAGATAATAAGTTTGTAAAAACACCATCAGGTTATATTTGGATTGACTAATTCTTCAGGCTGTTGGCTTTGTTTTCATTCTTGTATATCGACCAAGTCAAACAAAGCTCTATCTTGTTGTCTCTTTGAAACAAAAAATGTTGTTTGACCCTAATTATTAGAACATGCATAACTGAATTTAAGGGGTTAGTTCAGAAACACAATAGTATCAGTGGTTTGGAGGTTCTCTAAGAGCCTGTGGTGGCAAGTTAACTTCACAAGGAAAGCTAGGAACTGGTTTGAGTAGAAAGAGAGGAAAAGGACACTGGAGTAATGAATATAAATAAAAATATAAATAATACATTTTTGTAAAATACCTGATAAGTACACTCAAGTCAGTTTCTCTCCATAATGAAAGAAAAAGGAGAAAAACATGAAATTGATCATGCACACTGAGATTTGTTCATAATGGTTCATGAACAAGGACATCGTTGATTTCCTCAATAGTAGTGACACAATGTCAAAAGATGGAGTCTCAGATGGAGGATGAGAGAGCCAACAATTGTGGCCCATTCACATAATATAGTCTAATGGCTAACAACATTGAGGCTGTTGGCAATTCTTTAATAGTTCTACTTTTCTTATAAATCTAATAAGAATGCAATGGAATAACATACCAGCTACCCTCTGTTTGTGGTCGTAATGCGACCTTGTTTGTGGTCGTAATGCTTAACAGTGGCTACATAAAGGACCCGAGAAAACATGCTCCTCGAATTGGCTTGAGCCACTTATGTTGCTCTGTTAGTGAAATGAGAGACCGTGAAAGCGAATGTCAGGCCACTAGTCTATGTGCCATGAGAAAAGAAATTTAGGTTATCTGAAAATAGTAGCTTTAACTGAAAAAATGCACAAATATAGAAAAAATGTGAAAAATTAGCTGAACTTTTAACAGTATTACTTATTATGTGTTTGATGCTTTAAATTTTTCTTCTACAATGACAAGACAGTTGATCCTAGTAACTAACCAGCACACAGTTATATCAGACTATCTTACAGCTTCACAAGGAGGATTATGTCCAATAATTGGCTCACAGTATCGCCATTATATTGAGCCATTAGCAGTTATGCAAGTGAAACATGATATAGAGCAGGTGAGTAAAAGAAGTTTTCTGAAAGGCTAACTCACGAGAAGATTGGCATCCTGAATGGCACAGTTGGCTATCCTGGCTAAATCCAACTATGTGGTATAAGGATTTAGATAACTGGTTTTTAGGAATATTACAATTGATCGCGCAAGTGCTTGCTACATGATTAATTATATAATAAACAGACATCGGCCTTCATATCAAAGAACGGGTTACCAAGCCACCAGTCAATACATTGTGCCTATCACCCATATGCCTACTCAAATTAGCATGAAAAAGCTGGGAGGAATAACGAGTATATATGGCATAAAATAGATTTTTTTTTATGCCATATATACTCGTTATTCCTCCCGGTTTTTTCAAGATTAATTATATATGTAATTAATTATATATGTAATAATACGGATCTGTGTACCAGTTTGTGCAAAAAGGCTAACCTGATATCATACAGCATATTTCACCAACAGATGTTACAACTGAAGTCAAACCAATCCCCAGAATGTCACCCACTGCATCTACTATGAAATCCGTAGTTAGGACAGGAAAAGGAATGTGAGGTGATGCCCACCCTAAATGGGTAAACCATGAAGTTAAGAGCCTATCCCATAGCTCTTAGCTGTCCCAGATTCAGCGGCACTGTCCCGATTTGAGAGCTCAGTTCCTCTATCCCGGCTTCTAATACTCACCTCTCTCCAAAGTCTTCATTGCTCTGTGGCTTCTCCTCCTCAGGCCGCATCTCTCTGCTCAGTGCATAAATTAAACTATTCTATCCTCTTCCTGTTCTGTCTCAGTTTCCCCAAGACTCAAACTGATGAGCTCACGTTCGCAAACAGCAGCTCTAGCCATGAGCCACAGCCCATAGACAGGAGAATTTAGTAATCTTGAACTGTATTGCAGTCAGTAACCACAGAAGCAGATTATACTATTATACATAGAGATACATTGTATATAACAATGTACTTATATGTATTTGTATTCTACAGGTAAAGAAAAAGTCAGATTTTTTTGTTTCTATAAATCTACTAAAAGTAATGAAAATCAATTCCCCCCCAAAAAGTTGTTTTCTCTCTTTTGTGAGTCTCCCTGGGACTCGAACCGACAACCTCTATAATTGCAGGCAGGAGCTAAAGCTATTGAGCCACCAGCTTAGTATATTGTATATAAAAGTGTATTTTTATGTCTCTTTTCTCTGTATTCTAGAGGGAGAATAAAAGAAACATTTTATTTTTTCAGCAGCGTCTTTAGATGCACTGAAGGTGGAGATTTCATGAACTCACATTTACTCTGCTTGGACATTTAGACCATGTTTACATGTAGCATAAACTCTGGGTATTTTCTGCTGCCTTTTTGCACATAAATTCTGCTGTTTTTAGCTGTCCAAGCAAAGTGGATGAAATTTCATGACAACAGCATCCCCTGTGCATCTAGAGACACTGTTAAACTGTGCGTTTTTGGTGCTTTTTTTCTCTGTAATCTTCTCTGTGGAGCTTAAAAAAACACATGTAAAAACTGCAGATACTTTTGTAAGTGCAGAATAAAAGCTTTTCTGTACTGTAAAAAATCACATTAAAAACTCTGCTTCGTATCTGCACAAAAAACACATCAAATAAGGGGAAAAGGGCATAAAAAAATGCAGCAAAAATGCAATAGACAGAGAAGAATGTTATTGTGTACTTTGGTGCAGACACCTGCAGGAAATAAAAAAAAAACACAATATTTATGCAATGTGTGAACATGACTTTAAAGACACAAAGAAGCCAGATGTCATATAGTGAAGCTATAAAAAAATGAGAAAGTTCTGACTGCTATGACTATCAATGAATGAACAAAAAATAAATCCATAGATCCCAACTACAGATGAGGTTGATGTACAGATGAAGTCGCAACTGCCCTGGCTAATCAAAAGCTGCACCAGGGATACCAGAAGATAAAAGATTCGCAGCATCCTGTACAGCCGCAGAGTACCACTGACCTGAACGCTGGACCAGAGTCCAATGAATTAATCAGCTCATCTCTAGTCCCAACTGTCCTAGATACGGCAGAAAGTCCCGGATTTGGGTCTACACTCTGCAGCATCAGGCATCTGCTGAATGTCCTTCACTGCCACAACCCCTCTGACATCTTCTCCTCACCAGTGTAGAAAGAAATGGAAAATGGTGGTCAAAATTTGACTTGGCACGCTAAGCGCGAAGCATGATTTCTCCCTCTTTCTGTTCTTAAGAAGTTGGGAGGTATGCCTATCCCTTTACTGTGAAGTAGGGGTGGGTTAACCAACTTCATCTGTTAAGAAGGGATGAGTTATTTGACCAGTATGAATAAAAAGAGGGGAAAATGTTAAGCGTAAGAACAGTAAGAAAGGGGTTAATGTCTTCAGACCTGCCAAATCTCATAAGGTATGGTAATTCTCACAAGAAGACACTGAAACAAAGACTTGTTAGAGGATGTGACTAAGCTGGGAGGACACATGGAGTGTTTTTACTTCTTATACAGCTCTTTATTCTGCTCTTTGCTATCATGTATGCACCATCTAAAATTATGCTTGGAAAGTCTGTAATCATGAAGGTTATAAATGTCACAGTTCCCCCCCTCACTGTGTCTGGGACGCATTTACTGACAGCTTGACCATCCAATCTGGTACAGGGGCGTGCAATAGCTGCCAGTGTGGTGATTGACAGCTCGGCTGTCCAATCTGAGACTGGGAGGCACTGGCTATCTTCAGGTGTTCATTATTCCAGGTGAATGCCTGGCTACTTAACTGAGCTGTTTGTCCCAGATCTCTGCCAGACGTACATTCAGCTAGTGTGTGTGGTTTGTTCTCTGTGCCTTGCGTTCTGTTTATTGATATTCTGGTGACTGACCTTGGACCTTGTTCTGACCATCCGTCTGTTTAACCCCTTCTGCTCTGATCTGCTATCCTCCTGGAATTCTTACCAACGGTACGTTGCCTGACTACGCCTTTGCCTCTTCCCTCTGTTTATGACGTACCCTCCTGGCTTTGACTTCGGACTCCTTGACTATCCCGTCTCACGGCCTGGCCGTAAAAAGTGACTCAGCGTCACAATAAATTTATTGGACACCCTAAATGTTTTGGATATTGTTGGAAATCAAAAGCTATGCATTTCTTATTCTTACATAATCTGCATTCCAAAAACTTTGTTGGCGTTACAACTACTTTAATAATGCTTTTAAAATAATAATCCGAAACACCCTCACTCTTCATCATCTCAGTGGATGCAGTACAGGTGGCACCGAGTTCTGGGCCAGCTTCAGAAGCAAGGTCTGCTCCGATCAGAAATGACCAGGACCTTTGGCTGCAGAGGTCTGGTGAGTAGAAGAGAGCATCTACATAAAAATGTCCAAAGACGCACTCTTCTAGTCAACCTGATTTATCCAGCCAATCACAGGTTTCAGTGGTCCTGGTCACTTCCAAATGGAGAAGACAATGCTTCCGGAACTGGCATAGACCTCCGGAACTGGCATAGACCTCCGGAACTGGCATAGACCTCCGGAACAGTCTGTGATGGATCTAAAGGGTGCTGAAGGATGAGTATATCACCATATTATTTTAAAACCATTCAAGCTAAGAAAAAAAATATTCAAGTATTGTAAAACTCCTTCAACTCTTATCAACATCCTGTGTACATGTACGGCGCAAGTCCAGAATGATTATGTGGAGCAGGCTCACAGGCTGAGCCTGCACTATACCCATCAGATAATGTCTGTGTGTCAACCAGAATATGCCTCTAACAGCAGCAGGTGGAGAGGCACTCTACTCGTGACTGTTAACCTATTAAGAGCGACTCTTAATCTGTGACAGCAACATTAACAGCGTGCAGGCATGGGGTGCGTTATTTTATGCGCCAATAAGCCACCGCGCAATGATGGGTTTCTATGACAGCCAAAGGTCTGTTGAAGATCCCTGTGCCTGCCATCTCAGAGCTCTGTTGAAACTGTGTCTGGGCCTGTGTCTGGGCTTCAAAGGAGACTGTGATGTTTACTGTACCAAGCAATACTGAAGTATTGCTGTATATAATACCTGCAATCATATGATTGCAGGTTCAAGTTACCTGAGGGGACTAACAAATACACTAAAAAGTTCAAAAAAGTTTTAAAAATTTGAAAAAAAAAATTTGAATCACTCCACTTTTTACATCTCTAAAAATAAATGTATTTTTCAAAATAATCAGAAAACGATTAAAACTCACAAAATTGCATTTTCTTGGGTCACTGCCAAAATGCAGTAAGAAGTAATCAATATCTCATATCTATCCCAAAATCATATCAATAAAAACATGGACTTGTCCCACAGAAAACAAGCCCTCACACAGTTCCATTGCTTAAAAAATCAAAATGTTATGGATTTCAGCAAAATAGTAACACAATCAAAATTCTTTTTATTTTTATTTTTAATTTATGTTTTTTTTTTCATTATTAAAATAATTTAAAAAAATGGAAAAATTTGGTATCACAGTAATTCTACTGACCAGGATAATCATGATGTCAGGTCATTTTTACCACACAATGTATGCTGTAATTTCCAAAAAAAACAATGTTAGAATTGCTTTTTTTCCCCACAATGTCTTGGAATTTTTTTCCTGCTTTCCAGTAAATTATATGGTAAAATAAATGGCGTCATTCAAAGGGAAAAGTCATCCCACAAAAAGACAAACCATCATATGTCTATGTGGACTGAAAAATAAAATTGTTATGGCTCTTGAAAGAAGATAAACAAAAAGTGAAAACACAAAAATGAAAATTGGCCATGTCAGGAAGGGGATAAAACAGTCCCACTACTTGGACAACCCCTTCTCATTCTCTATGTTTCCCCCTTGTAAAATAATAACACCTATACTGACATCTGGTGCCGGCGCCATTCCAGTGGTTTCAACACTGGCTCTCCTGCTGCTCTCTCACTTCCTTTGGATGTATGTAATTTGTCTGAAGGCAGGGAAAGTGAAGCCAAAGCTGATTGGGCGCAGGGATCATATGGCATAACAATGTCATGCGATCCCAAGGAGAGCTAGTGCCGACACCGTTGAAATTGTGGTGGCACTGGAGGCAAGTATAAGGCCATGACCCAACTATCAGTATTTGGTCAGTATTTTTTCTCAGGAGTGGGAGTCAAAACCAGGAGTGGGTGATAAGTGCAGAATTGGTGCACTTGTTTCTATTATACCTTTTCTCTGATTGTTCCTCATCTGGTTTTGGCTCCCACTCCTGAGAAAAAAATACTGACCGAATACTGACCAAATACTGATAGTGGGGCCATGGTCTTAGATGGAAACCCTCGATGCAAGTGCTCAGCGAAGAGCACAGGATAAATGTGATCCAAAATGTTACATAAGATGTTCCCAATAAATGCTTCAACTCAATTCACAAAAAAAGTCCCCACTCAGGTCCATCATCTGTTAACAGAAATGGAGGGGGTGGCCACTTTACAGGTAACACAAAGGCTCTGGAAAAGTGAAATTGATCTCCCAAAAGAAATCCAGCAAATTCTGCGCTCTCAAAAATCCAAATGTCCCCCACCCTTCTGAGCCCCCCAATATGCCTAAACCTGATTTAGCATCCACGTTTGGCATTTCTGTAGCGATGAGAGACCACTTAATTTATGGGTGCATGTCTCCAGAAGCACGAGCTGGGCATATTGTACTGTGCACTACAACGTATGGGCACCTTTTTTTTTTTTTTTTTTTTTTTACAGATTCCAGAAATTTTTTGGACTACTTAAATAAAATAATCTTTGGTATCTCTATAGTCACACTGACTTGGAGAATCATATTTCCAGGTCATATTTATTGTAAAATAAACACTGTAAATAAAAAATCAATTGGGATATTGCGATTTCACAATTTTGCCGTACTTGGAATTTGGTTTCACGCTTTCCAGTAGACCACATGATAAAATTGATGGTGTCATTCAAAAGTTCAACTTGTCACGCAAAAAACAAGCCTTCACGCGGCTATGTTGATGGAAAAATAAAAAAGTTATGTTACGGATCCGGGTGCCGCGGTGCAAGGAGGGACCCAGAGGGGCGTGACTAAGTATCAACTCAGACCGACCCTGATCGTACGGCAGCTAACAACTCCGTGACCAGGGAGGGACCAAGCAGAGGGACCAGGTGCTACTCTGGGAATGACCTTGTAAGAGAGCAGGTGGCTCCCACGGGTCAGCAGACTGGGACTGAACGGTATAGCGGATGGACACAACAGGCAGGCAGAAGTCTCTGGATAGTTGACAGGTGGTCACGGCACGTGACGGCAGAGCAGGTTGAAGTCTCTAGGTAACAGAGAGGTGGTCACGGCAAGTGACAGCAGGAGCCTCCAGGTAGACTACAGCAAGTGACGGCCAAGCAGGCAGAAGTCTCTAGGTTAGCAGGCGGGTGGTAACGGCAAGTGACAGCAGGAGCCTCCAGGTAGGCTATCAGGTAACAGGCAGGTAACAGGCGAGTGCTCCCAGGTGAGCGGGCTAGCAGGCACGGCAGGTAGCAGGCAGGTAACTGGCAGGTGCTTCCTGGTAAGCAGGCGGACTTGCCCATAGACAGACTGGCAGGTAGAACGGAAGGCAGACTGTCGGGCTGGAGAGTAGTCAGGCTGGTGGACTGGAACAGTAGTCAGGCTGGCAACTGGACCTGAGGGCTGAAGCAGAGGTAAGTATGCTGTGCATCAACTTTTGCTCGGGCACCTCCATTTTGGAGGAGGTGCTTTATATATGGGAGGACCCTCGGCTATTGGCCGGGGACTCCTTAGGACGACGCGCGCGGCCCCTTTAAGAGAGTGGGAGTGCGCGCTCCCTAAGCACAGTGCCTGGGAAGCTGCGCGTGCCGGCAGCAGCAGGAAGAGGAGCGCAGGAGGACGCCGCACGGGGAGCGGGGAGGTGAGAGGGATGGCGTCTGGGGCAGAGACGCCGATGCTACAAGTTATGGCTCTTGGAATAAGGGGAGGAAAAAATGAAAGTGCAAAAAAAGAAAATCGTCCGGTTGGTACGGGGTTAACGAGATATTCACATCTCATACATTTATGGCAAATCCACAAGATATACCATAAATATATAGTAAATGCTGTTCCTATCAATCGCAAAAATGAAGGTTAGATGCACGTAGATGTCATTGAGTAAGTGGTCCAAATTCCGACTGCCTCTTTACTCACAGCAACTTGTGATGGATACCCGTTTTTAAGATAGAAGCGGGTCCCATATACTATATATTTGTGGCGTATCCTGGGGATATGCCATACAGAACTGATGAACTGACAAGAGTCACAAATACCAGCTTTTGAATTTTTTTTTATATGTATATATTCAACAGATAAAAGGTGATTTTTTTCTTGCACTTCTTCTTGAATGATGGATTTATATCAGTTGTTCAATTACAAAGCACTTGATTGTATTGGACTCATAAAGGTACCAATATGTACTGCTGCACAAAGTATTATTTCTCAACAGAAAAGGAAAGGATTTTCGTTGGGAAGCTAAGAAACACCCCCTCCCATCCAATCTATCATTTTTTTGCACATGACTGAATACTTTATCTGCAAGACTGCCCCATTGACTTATGCATGAAGCTGTGCAGAAAGCCAGACAACTTGAACAGATGTTGAGTTCACAGATGGGATGGGGGATTGTCATCAGCAAATGAAGAACGACACGGCTGAGGCCCTATTGTAACCTTGTGGGGTGACCAAACCAGCTTCAGGCACAACTAGCTGAGGGAATTACACTATGAGAGGATCATGATCTACTTCTTCATAGATTGTGCACACAATTCATTATTTAGTGATGTCCAACTCACTTAATGAGTTCAAGAGAGGCCTGGACGCCTTTCTTGAGAACAATAAAATTACATCTTATGCTTAGTGATAGTTAATTAATCCAGGGATTTAATCTGACTGCCAGATTGGTGTCGGGAAGTGAATTTTTCCTCAATGATGTAAATTGGCCTATACCGCATGTTTTTTTTTTGCCTTCCCCTGGATCAACGCTGCGGAATAGCTGCAGTGCACAAGAAATAGGCTGAACTGGATGGACGCTTGTCTTTTTTCGGCCTTATAAACTATAAACTATGTAACTAGTATTATCACAAATTACCTGCCTGAAATAACAGTGTGTACACATTACAATGTAAATCAGCATTTAACAGTCACATCTGCAGACTTTCTGATTGCACAGTAAAGACGAGGTGGTCCTTTACTGACTTTTTTCATTTACCATGGTAATAGGACTATAAACAGAAAAGAGTCATTCTCAATTGATGTTACCAATACCATCTTCCAATAACTTTCAAGAATGCACTTCAATGCAGTTTTCATATAGGGGTACAATTGGTAAAACTTAAAAGGATCTAAATAGACATCACAAACATGAAGTATAGGATCAGTCTCCTTGGGTTGCTGTACCAACTTGTGAGATCTGATATTGCAGTTTACTCCTCCATCCATTATATTGAGTGCGGAAAGGTATAGGTAAAACAATTTGGAATGTGTAGGGATTTATACTCACGGAGCCGATTTGGAGGTAGGCACAGGTTCACACAGTGTTGCAGTCCGTGGGGTCAAACAAACTGGTGGTTTATTTAGTGTCCATACACCAGTGAGGAATCAAAAGTAACAGCCTTTTACTGGCATAAAAAGGAATAACAGCAGCTCAAAATAACATGTCCATGCAGCATGGCCTCAGACGTTTAAACAAAGTGCTTTTCTCTGCCTCCTGCAGAGTCTAAGAAACACATGCAAGGTCTGCTCACCTGGCCCAACACACACAGACAGACTGAGACAGGCGCAGCTGTCTTAAATCTGCCTTCTAAGACCTAGACTGGAGGTAAGTGAGCAGCTGTTCCCCCCAGCTCTTTCAGCTGCTCGTAAAACCCGGCCCTGTAATCCAGGCCCATTAAATTCCTCTCAGCACTATGTGTGCTGGAGCCTGCTTCTCCGGGTCCTACATCATCGAAGCCTGGCACTTTGGGGACACATACCTCCCGTCCACGACCTGTCCGGCAGCCACCTTACAAGTGGTTGTGAACTTTTAGAAAAATAGCCCAAGATACTGTATCTGTCTATTTGGAATGAGCCAGAATGAACGGCGCGCGTGCTCAGATTTGCATGAGCTCGCGATGAGGCTGGCTCATGCAAATTATGTTATCATGCCCAAAGGGGTGTGATAACATGGAAAGAGGGCTGACTAACCTAAGAAACTAATGCCCCATCGACTAGTCAAAGCCCTCATTAGCATAGGAAATGGGGACATTATGAATACTTTTTTAAATCATTTATTTAACTGAATTACTTGGCTGGTTAGGCAGGGAGTTTAAGCATACATAAGCGAATGCTGCTGGGTTGAAGGGCATGGGGGACCTGAGAGTCTGGCTACGTCATTGGAGCCAGGTATTTTTTTCTTTGAAATGCTCTCTTGTCTCACAGGAGATGTAGTTTGAAGAGTCAGCCGAGGAACATAGGTAGAGTTAGACCCTGTTCACATGTTCAGTATTTGGTCAGTATTTTACCTCAGTATTTGTAAGCCAAAATCAGGAGTGGAACAATCAGAGGAAAAGTATAATAGAAACACCTCACCACTTCTGTGTTTATCACCCATTCCTGGTTTTGGCTAGTCTGGTGACGCATCAACCCCCCTAAATGTCCAAGCAAATTGTGCAGTGTAGTGCATCTACAGACCCTTTTGTACTGTGCAGTTTTGATGCTTTTTTCTCTATAAGCTTCTTTGTGGAGCCTGAAACAAACATATTAAAAAACTGATGTTGCATTTTTAAGTGCAGAATCAAAGTTTTTCCCCAGTATTAAAAAAGCATTAAGGACACTAATTCATGTCTGCACCAAAAAAGCATCAAATATGGGGGAAAACGCAAAAAAGAAACGCAGCAAACATGCAATAATCAGAGAAGATTGTTATTGCGTTGTGTGGTGTGGACACCTGCAGAAAACGTGCAGAAAAATCAGTATAAAAAACACAGCATTTATACTACATGTGAGCCCAGCCTCAGCGTTACATTTTTATTAAATTTTTTTAGGGTTTATTAGAGAAAAAAAAATCAATCACACCATTTTTGCACACCATTTACTGATCACCATAAATAATCTGGTCGCTGTGTTGTGCAGGTTGTTACGATTACAGGTGCACCAAATATGTCTGTTATTTTCAATGTTTATTATGTTTTTCAAAAAGTGCATTAAAGATGACATTATTGTATTTGTTTTTTATTATTTTTAGTAAATTTACAGGAACAATACAGGGACATAGAAATATGCTGTCATGTACAAATGTATCTCTATGTATCAGTATCATCTGCCTATGGGTGTGGTGGCTGCAATGCAGATTAAGTATACAAAATTCTCCTAGTAACATTACTGGAGCCTGTGGCTCAAGTCTTTAACTGTTATCTGCAATTATAGAGATTGTGGGTTTAAGTCCCAGGGAGACTCACAAAAAAACAGAAAATGACATTTTTGTAATTGTTTTTTATTATTTTTCAGAAATTTTATAGGAACAAAAAAATCTGACACAGGGACACAGAAATACACTGCTATGTACAGATGTATCTCTATGTACCGGTATCATATGCGCCTGGTTTAACAGCCTGCAATACAGCTCAATATTACCATATTCTCCTATCTACATCATTGTGGGCTGTGGCACATAGCTAGAGCAGCTTCCTGTGAACATAGAGGTCATGAGCTCAATTCTCTGTGGAGAGCAGGTTACCAGAGAAGAAGAGAGCTGTCTATTTAATTTATGTACAAGTAGAGAAATGCCACCCCCCCAGCCAAAAAGGAGCTACGAAGCTGGCAAAGGGAGTGACAGGAAGGTTGGACCGAGCCCTCAAATCGGGACAGTCCCGTGGAATGGTTGGGAGCTATGCTTATACGATTATCCAATTAGAAATTGGAAAGCAAGAGGTCTGCATAAAGTGCTTGCACTAGAGGATCCTCTGTCTTTGTAATAGATGGGAGATCTGCATACAACTACCTTTTATGATAAAATTATGATAATTATGAATGGATTTGAATTATAACGCCCACCATATCACACAACAAAGGTCAATCCTAAGGGATATCTCAGACCCTCACCTGTTTTTCAAGTAAATATTGGCGTCCTGATTGTTTTCATTATGTAACTGACATTATTTTAGAAAATGTCCACTTAGAAAATAAAGAAAGCGTAAGACTACTGTACTGTTCAGGATTGATAGCCTCTTTTAACCTCCATAGGCAATGTTTCAACTCCTTTCAGGTGACACAGTCTAATTAATAATGATGTATTTGCTCCTATGTCACTTGAAAAATATTTCAGAGCTTGTTTCTTCAGACCCAGCAAAGGTGTCTGCCAAGGGACCACAACCTCCTGAGTCACAGCAACACATTCATTACATTATAACAAAATGAACTTGTACCTCTATAAAAGATCCTGTTATTGTAAAGCTTTGGCATATGAAAAGCTGTAAATGTGAAACAATGAGCAGGATAGATTAAGCATTTGGGCATAATTCCCAAACAGTTGTAGGGGTAGTTGATTATAGCAGGAACACAAATCTCATGGACAAGCTTAAAGGGAACCTGACAATAGATTCATACTGATTGAACCATGGGCCACACAAATCAGACACTGGCTGCATTATTACAGCTTTCTATGTTTTACTCTGAAATGTTGCAGCATTTCAGAGAAAACCTACTTTCAAAAACTGTCCTTAGATGACTAGTCCAAGGCCGGTTCTAGGTGGTTTCTCCTTGCTACACTCCACTAGACTTGTAGGTCTTTCCCTATATACACCCATTTAAAAGAAAAATAAAGAGAATGGTGCCTCATGTACATTTTAATAAATAAGTATACAAAATATTTGACAATAGGACTCAACTTAATCTAACACCTGGATTTATGATTCACTACATGGACTCAGTTGACTCCAGATCATCAAATAACCAAACTTTTACCACTTCTACATTTGTAACAAAAACCTTAATTTTATAACCTTGGCTTATCATTAAGAGATATCTCATCCACCTCATGCACAAATGTCCTGTTGTAACATCTCTTAAATGTTAAAGGGAACTGTCACCAGGTTTTTCCTATATAACCTACGGCCACCACCTTTCAGCCCTATGTTACAACATTCTGGAATGTTGTATATAAGTCTCCCTGCAAAACAATAAAAAATACCTTTTATTATACTCACCTACGGGGCGGTCTGGACTAATAGGCATTGCTGGTCTTGGTCCAGCGCCTCCTCTCTTCTAGCGATGCCGTCCTGTTTCCATGCTTCGTGTGGATGACGCGTATTGTGTGATCCACACAGTGTTCCCCATCACACTCCTAGGCAGGCGTACTTTTCTCTGACCTGCTGAGAGCAGAGCAAAGTACCATAGTACCCATACGCTGGCACTGTTTGGCCTTTCCCCACACGTGCGCAGAACAGTACTTTGCTCTGCGCTCCGCAGGGCAGAGAGATGTACACCTACACATGACCGTGTACTGCCAACACGGGTTCCATGGTTCAACATGCCCCCATCTTCCAGCACTCACCTTTCACCCACCAAATAAAAACACTGCACCTGTATTTCTTTGGATAAATTTGGCCACAGCGGCCATTTTATTAACAAACAACATTAACATATTAACAGTGTTATAAAATAAATAAGAAGGGAGGGTTCTTGGAGTTAAAATTAGATCTGGCATAAATTAAACCGAACTCGAACCACCATATTACCCTCAGCCGGCCATCACCAGCTTAAGGGCACCAAAAGCTCCCAGGGTAAAACCCCGTCCAGAGCCCAAAACCAAATGCCAGATCACCCCGGTTAATCAAGGCACTGCCTGTGATTATCCAATATTCTTTCCACCGACACTTCTGTGCCAACTCCAAGAACCCCACCCCCCGCCACCAACGAACAGCCCTGACCACCTCAGGCTCGTGAGCGCCCCAACACCGCAAAATCCCTTTCGATCCCCTCCTGTATGGCCAATGCCCATAAATCAATGCCAATATCATTCAAATGTACGCCATCCTTTTCCCAAAAATCTCCAACTCCCGCTTCCAGATCAAGATGCCACACGCTTACTCCCCCGTTCCTGGTAACAAAAGCTGATATAGCTCTGTTCAACTTTATACGTGCCCTATTAATTCCCTTCAATGATCTGGCCTGCCTCCATTTTTCTCTGGGCACAATGTCAGACCACACTGTCAACACCTCAGGAAAAGATGTCCATAACCTTAACAGATCGATTCGAATGTCCCTCATCAATTCCCTAACCGGCCGCGCCCTCCAAATCATTTCCCCCCATAAGCACCACCAAAATATCCGGCGCCCGATCCAAACGAGCTGCTTTATGGAATTCTGGCAGCACCCTTCTCCAAACCATCCCTCGAAAACCCAACCACCGAACCACCGCTTGCTCCCTGCTAACACCCAATTACCTACCGTCCGGCCTCACGTCCGCCCTCAGCGCCCCCCAATGGACGAAAGAGTGTCCTAGCATCCAAACTAACAACGGGACGCCACCAGCAACAAGACAACCAAAAGGTATTCGAATCTCAAAAGGCAAATTACCTAAGACCGCATACCTAATGCCTTACATAAGACAGGTAACGATCAGAACTCCACCTCCCAATACGTTTTATCACATCCTTGCCTAACCCCAAGCCATCCGCTTCTGATGCCGCACCAATTCTGAATGAATGTGACCCGTATACCTCAGGGCTAAGGCCCAGCTCAGCAATCCCCTTTTTAAACACCGCTATGAATTGAAAACGTGACAAAAAGTCTCCATTTTCATGACACAATAATGGGCCCTTCCGCCCTGGCCAAACCTGCCAATAAGCCAATAAACATCTCTTAGGACAAAGAAAAGATCCCATGACCTCACCCAATATTACTCGTTTACCTTTGCCCAATTCATCCGTCTTTCCCCACCTAATCCAAAATTCAATACCCCCATCTCGACCACTCATATCCTCAGCAAACAAACCCCCAACCTTATTCCTGCTTGGTGCCACCAATTCACCTACTCTTAGCGCGCCAAAAAACGCCAGTGAAAAAGCCAACCTAAACAGTGTGGCTTCAAAAACTGAACAACAAATCTTATCCAATACAAAACCCAAACGTTCCAAAATACTAAAGGTTACCGGCCTCCGTTTATCCAACTCTTTACCTCTTCTCCTAAAGCCCTTGAGAGTTTGCTTCACTAAAAAAGGACTTCGTAACATCCTTTATCCCCTGCAATTTAAAACCAAATGCTAAACCTGCAACAAACTTGCCAACTTTTGAAAACCGACCATCCGCTCTCCGCTGCCCTTCCCACGAGAAACAACACCGCCATCTCTCTATCTCCATCACTCTCCATCACACCCCACTGCATAATCCAACTTTGCCATACTCGCCATGATGCCTCGTATGATGCCCAGGTCTGCCTTGTGATGGACTCCCGTATTAACCGTCCCGCTCCTCCATAACCAGTTGCCACAAACGCGAAGGGCATTCCTGTCCCACGTCCTCTGCCTCTGGAGCTAGCGTCCGAAAACGATCCCACTGAAAACGAGACAAGGCATCTGCTATGGAATTTTGTACACCTGGAACATGGACTGCTGTAATCCAAGCGTTCAGCTTAAGACAACAAAGTACTAGTTCCCTCAGCAGCCTAATCACAGGCGGAGACGAGGCCGACAAACTGTTGATGACAGACACCACTCCCATGTTATCGCAGTGAAACCGAATTCTCCTGTTGGCGAAACACTCTCCCCAAATAGTAACCGCAACAACAATAGGAAACAATTCCAAAAATGCCAAGTTCCTTGTAAGACCCCTCTCTTTCCACACCTTCGGCCACTCGCCAACGCTCCACCGCCCTTTCCAGTAGGCCCAGTAACCGACACCTCCTGCCGCATCCGTAAATATCTCACAATCAAAACTGTTCAAGAACTCCTGCTTGATTAATGACCTGCCGTTATAACTTTCCAAAAACAATTTCCAAACTTTTAGATCCTCCTTGTGGTCCTTATTAAGGCGAATGAAATGATGCGGCGCGCGCACTCCTGCTGTCGCTCCTGACAACCTGCGACAAAATATTCTGCCCATTGGCATAATCCTGCAAGCAAAATTCAAACGCCCTAACAGCAACTGTAGCTCCCTCAGGGTCACCTTGCGCAGCTTCCTGATCCTATCGACCTCCTGCTTAAGCAAACTCAATTTATCATCAGGTAACCGACACTCCATTCTTTCGGTATCAATTACAATGCCCAAAAAACTTAAAATGGTGCCAGGTCCTTCCGTTTTTTCTTCTGGTAACGGCACGCCAAAATGCTCCGCTACCCACACCATAGTACCTAACAAATTCCTACACAACAACGATTGCGAGGGGCCTATAAACAAGAAGTCATCCAAATAATGAATGACCGACTTAACAGAAGCCAGGTCCTTCACAACCCATTCCAAAAAGGAGCTAAACGTTTCAAACAAAGAACACGAAATCGCACAACCCATTGGCAAAACACCTATCCACATAGTACTCCCCTTCCCAAAAACAACCTAACAAAGGGATGCTGTCCAGGTGAACTGGCAACAACCTAAAGGCTGACTCGATATCAGTCTTAGCTAGCAACGAGCCTGGCCCGTATCTCCGTACCCAATGCACTGCCGCATCGAATGATGTATATTCAACCGAACACAACTCCTGCGCAATACCATCATTAACCGAAAGCTCCTTCGGGTACGACAAATGCTGAATTAAACTAAACTTATTCAGCTCTTTCTTGGGCACAACCCCCAATGGCGAGATAATCACCTTGCTACTAGGCAATTCCTGAAACGGTCCAGCCATCCTGCTCAATTCCACCTCCTTAGCCAACTTCACACTAACCACTTCCGGATGAAGGGAAGCCGACGTCAAATTTTTAACTGAAAAGGGGACCTCATGATCAGGAGGAGGGATTCTAAACCCTTCCAAAAACCATCTGCAATGACCTTAGCCTTCAACTGATCCGGATACCTACTGTAGCATCGGCGTCTCTGCCCCGCTCTAGGCAGAGACGCCGTCCCTCTCACCTCCCCGCTCCTGGCGCGGCGTCCTCCAGCGCTTCTCTCCCCGCTGCTTCCGGCACGCGCTCCTTCCCCGGCAGTGTGCTTAGGGCGCGCGCGCGTGCGCTCCCCCTCTCTTAAAGGGACCGCGCGCGCCGTCCTAAGGAGTCCCCGGCCAATTGCCGGAGGACTTCCCATATAAAAGGCACCTCCTCCAAAATGGAGGTGCCCGAGCAATGTTGTAGCACTGTTCACTACTCTGCTTCAGCCCTCAGGTCCCGTTGCCAGTTACCTGCCAGATACCTGCCAGATTCCTGCCAGTCTGCTGTCTAATTCCTGCCTGTTATCCTGCTACCTGCCTGCTAGCCTGAGGTCCGACGGTCTGCCTTCCAACTTCTGTCAGTCTGTCTAAGGACCAGCCTGCCCGCTCACCTGGGAGCGCACTTCTTCTACCTGCCTGCTTGCCTGAGGTCCGACGGTCTGCCTTCCAACTCCTGTCAGTCTGTCTAAGGACCAGCTTGCCCGCTCACCTGGGAGCGCTCATCTGCTGCCTGTCTGCTAGCCTACCAGGAGGCTCTGCCGTCACGTGCTGTGACAACCCGCCTGTCCAGAGACTCCTGCCCGCTCACCTGGGAGCTCTCATCTGCTACCTGTCTGTTGGTCTTTCTGGAGGCTCCGCCGTCACATGCTGTGACCACCCGATTATCCAGAGACTCTCACCTGCTCACCTGGGAGCTCACGTCTATCATCTGCCGCCACAGGTCGTACCAAATCCTTTACCCAGAGACTGTCCCAGTCACCTGCTGTGACTGCCTGCCCGTCTACCCTGGTCGCCACCCGCTCCCTTACAAGGACCGCCCCCTTGTATAGTAGCTCAGAGGTTCCGCCTCCCAGACCCGTTACACCTACTTAGAAAGGGGGCCATCGCGTGAACCCTCACCGGAGTCACCCCTTTGACCGGTACCCACTGTCGGCTTTCCCTTACCCTTCTTAAAGCATTTTGATGCTCCGTGCGAACTTCCGTTACAATGGGAGCACACATGTTTAAATTTACAGGAGGTCCCGAACTTGCATTGGCCGTCATTAAATTGCCAGCTTTCCTCTGTCTAAATTGCTCATCATATCATAACCACGCCTGACCCCCATAAGTACGATGAGCCTCCCCAATAGAATCAAGGTAGCAAAATAAACCTGAGCAATTATCCGGAGCTTTTTCCCCAATAACGCTAGCCAATATTGCAAAAGCCTGTAACCAATTAACAAACGTCTGAGGAATCAACCTCCACCTACGCTTCTCTTCTTCCTCTTTTTTACTATCGTCCTTTTTACCCTTATCCAGATTAAACTTTTCCAGTGGAAGAAGGGAAAAAATTTCAACATAGTCATCCCGCCAAATTTTTTCCTTTACCTCTTTTTTTAAGTGTGCCCCCCAAAGGCCCCTCAAAGCACACATATACCTCCCCTTTTGCCCTATCATCCAGCTTTACGGTATCCGCTTTGTCCTTCTCTGTCTGTACGCAAACCGATGCCCCAGAAGGTGTCCCGGCTGCATTCACCGCCGACCTGGCCGACTCGCTCCCCACCTGCGACAACACCGGTTGACTAGGTACCCACGCCGCCGCAGGTAACAAACCTCCTTGATTAACTCCACCACCGTCTATTCTAGCCAAAATTTGCGACATGCTAAACAAAATGTCCCTAAGACCCACTACATCTGACCCACGACCTCCCCTAGTATTCTCCCTGCTGGGCCCAGCCAACTGCCTATCACCTCCCCCATCCACTAATGACCCAGCGGGCGACAAACAATACATGGACGCCTACTCACCAAGCTGCGCAGGTGCTGTGTCCCCGCCAGCCGAACGTCCCGAGTCCTGATGAATCCTGGATTCGCTTTGATCCTCGCCACACTCCGATTCGCCAGACTCCTGCTGCTCAAGGCCCGCGCCCCTGGCCTCCTCGTCACCAGGGGGGACCTGAGCAAGTGCCGATGTCCCCTCCAATCGTCTCCCGCCGGTCCCAGCTCCGGTCCTCCCCGCCATCCGCGGCACTCCTCGAATTCCAGACCCGGACTCCCTAGCCCGATCTGTGGTGGTCCATGGGTGACTGCCAGGCACCCCTGTGCTGCTGCCCGCCGCTCCACTGGCATGAATTTGCTGAGTCGAGCCAGGCAGCAGGTCCCCGAATTGCTGCTGCCTGCCCGTGCACCTGGGCTGCTGTCTCCTTCTGCTGATGTCCCTGGCAGGCACCCCAACTGGTATATCGCCAGGTGTGCCTGCCGTGCTGGTGGTCCCTCTGGTCCGCTCATCCGCTCTGGGGCTCCGATTTCTGGTGGGCAAGCGGTGCCGTGCATCAACGCCGACTCCTGCAGCGGGGGGCGTGTCCAGGCGCTCTCCGTTCGCTTCCTGAGCGCCCCTGTCACATGACTCCAGTTCCGGAAGTGACGTTTGACGCACTTCCGGTAAGGCCCCGCCCACCGGAAGGTGACGCGGCTGAAGCGTGGGCCTTGCTTCCAGCGCAGCCTGGGCTCTAGTATTGCGGCAGGCCGCACTATAGCCGAGCGGGGCACCTCGGTCGCGGACCGCGACCCGATGCTGGAGGAGCCTGCAGGCCGGCTGGGCGGATTCCTGCCACGGCGGGCGCGCTGGCGGGGGGTTCTGCCGGCCCGCTCACCGGACGCAGGGTCCCATGAGAGGCTCCGCAGCCTGCGCCTGCTGCCCGTGCTAACCATCTCCAGGGAGAGCCTCTTGGGGGGCCGCGTCCTCCTGCCGAGATCCAGATCCCGACGGAGGTTCTTCTGCCCCGGCGTTCCCCAGCAATCCCGACAGCTGGGACTCGAGCCACCCTCCACACCTGGATCTGGCAGCCTCCCTCAGCTTGGTGATCAGGGAATCAACGGTCTCCATAGTCCTGGTAAGTGTACCCAACAATGGGAAAGTGGCAGTTTTTTTTTTTTTAAGTTCAGCAACTTTCCCCGCTGACTTCCTTCCTGGACTGACCGTTTTCCCTTACTTTTCCTTATTATATCTCCCCCCCCCCCCCTTTCCCAATGTCCGCCCCTCCAGGCTTATAACCAATCCCGATATTGGGATTAAAATTACACCCTCCTGGCCCATCCCGGTCATGTGGGGCTTCCTTCTAGTTACACTTGCTTCCAGCCCCCTTCTGGAGCGCGATGGTGAACAGAAGCAGGACGGCATCGCAAGAAGAGAGGAGGCAGTTAACCAAAACCAGCGATACCCATCAGACCGGACCACCCCGCTAGGTGAGTATAATAAAAGATCTTTTTTTAGTTTTGCAGGGTGGCTTGGAGACTTATATACAGCATTCCAGAATGCTGTAGCCCAGGGCTGAAAGGTGGTGACGAGAGGCATAGCTAGGGTTTTGGTTCAGGAGGGGCGAAACTTCTGAGTGGGCCCCTAACCAGGTAACCCTGATTACAACTATGGTGGCGCACCCCGATATTGGATGTAGAAGAACCTCAGCAGATGACCGCGCTGTTACTGAAAATAATCTCTATACAAAGACCAACACTGATATTACTGCCATATGGTGACCTTACAGTGGTAGATATCAGTCCTGTAGAACATATAGGAGATCACAGTACAGTTATTGATGGTGACTTACAGCTGACGTTCTTTCTGATGAAATCGTTCACTTTTTCTGTATTTTCCATCTGGCCCAGACCGACATGACAACTTCTCCATCCAGGAATCGTCTGCAGAGATTACAACACAGACACATTTGACTCCTTACATTTCAGTCACCGTCCCCATCTATTCCCAACCTGCACAAACATCTCATCCTGCTGATACCCCAATGCTGAGCCGCTGCTGCCATATGTGTCCCTATTACTGCACCTACTGTGTGCCCACGAAAAACAAAAACAAACGTCTAGAATATAGTAATGCCCTGTGCAAGTGCCCTAGAAAACAGTGCCCACATTTTGCCCCCTAGAAAGTAATAATGCCCTTTGTTTGTCCCTTTGAGAGTCACAATAAACTGAGTTCCCCTATAACGATAAGTGCCCACTTAACATTTAATGTTAATGTCATGAGTCTCCCCCCATGTACAGCTCCTCCCCTCTACACAGTATAATGTTCTCTTCTACATAGTATCATTCACCCTCACTGTATAGTACTCTCCTCACAGAGTATACTGACGCCTTTGTAGCCCCCAAACTGATGGCTCCAACACCGTATGATGGCCCTCACACTATACAAAGACCCAATCCCCACACTGTATGATGACCCCTAAATAGCCTACATATAGTAGAACGCACCAGATAGTCTTCAATATATTGTAATGCACTCCCCATAGGCCTCTATAGCATAATGCACTCCCCATAGGTCTCTATATAGTATAATGCACTCCCCATAGGCAGACTCTGTATAGCGTAAGACTCTATACTATATAATGCACTCCCCATAGGCTTCCATACAGTATAATGCATTCCCCATAGGTAGACTCTATATAGTATAATGCACTTCCCATAGGCCTCCATACAGTATAATGCATCACCCATAGGCAGACTCTATATAGTATAATGCACCCCATAGGCAAACTCTATATAGTATAATGCACCCCCATAGGCAGACTCTATATAGTATATTGCACCCCCATAAACAGACTCTATATAGTATATTGCACCCCAATAGGCAGACTCTACTTAGTATAAAGCACCCACATAGGCAGATTCTATATAGTGTAATGCACCCCATAGGCAAACTCTATATAGTATAATGCACCTCCATAGGCAGGGTCTATATAGTATAATACACCCCCATAGGGAGAGTCTACAGTATAATGCACCCCCATAGACAGAGTCTATATAGTAGAATGCACCCCCGTAGGCAGAGTCTATATAGTATAATGCACCCCCGTAGGCAGACTCTAAATAGTATAATACACCCCCATAGGCAGAGCCTATATAGTATAATGCACCCCCATAGGCAGAGTCTATATAGTATGATGCAAAAATAAATAAATACAATACTCCCCTCTCCTCCTCATTCCCCCTGCTTCTCCAAGTGCCCGCACATCTAAGAACAGCGGACGCCAAGTGATGACGTAATCGCGCCCAATCAGTGTCTGTGTCAGTGATGCCAGACGCATCACCAGGAGCGCTCCCTCTCTCATCATTGAACTTGCGGTGATGGGCGGGGGGCCCGATGCTAGCGCCGGGGTGCCCCCCGCCCCCCTGCTCAAGGGCCCCATAGCGGCCGCCTGGCAGTGCATGGACATAGAGTCTCCCAGCTCTGCCCAGAGTGTAACTGTATGTACGTGTTGCGCACGCCTATACAGTTACATTAGCGTAGCTCCGGGTGGGGCCCCTGAGAGTGCGGGGCCCGGGGCCATCGCCCACTCTGCCCCCTGGTAGCAACGCTACTGGTGGTGACCTTATGTTATATAGGAAAAACCTGGTGACAGGTTCCCTTTAAATACAAATATATGCCCAAAAAAGGTATAAAGAGGACCCAATAGGGTAACACTTCAAAATAAGTATAAATAAACCCAGCCTGAGAAGAATAATTATCAGGATTAAAGAAATTCACACAACAGGGAAATAAAATATATATTTTTTTATTGAATAATAAATGGTGTGCCCCCGAAGAAACAGGGCGAAAAGTGTATCGGGGTGGAGGGCCTTTCAATCAGTAGCCACAATCCACTATACCATCAGGTAATATTCTATTTATAATTATATTACTACGTTGGCTGCTATTCCTTGTTACACACTTGTCCTTGGTCTAGGCTCTGCTCCATTTGCCCCGGTCCATTAAACTTTCTTGTGCTCCACATCAAGATTTGCAAATGGCCTGGGGTGCTTCCATGGGATAAATTGGCTGGGCCTATTTAAGGGCTTCTAACACATCCAGGCGTTGGTATTGAATCTGAGACTAGACTTGCAGTTTGTGTGTTGTCACAGCAATGCGGTTTAAGGATTCGGACACAGCCGAAACGGTCTGAAATACATTGACAAACTATACTGGACTAATGGGGCACAAGAAACGGGAATAGCTTGGAACGGTTAGCTAGTTATTGACTGGGAGACACCTTGCAGGAAATCACATTAACTAAATGCCTCCCAGCTGTTAGCTGGGAGCATTTACCATGTGCGTGCACTGCCCCTTAAAGATCAGGGGAGTGTTACACAGTGCAGCATGCTCAGGAAGCAGGAACCTGCCAGGGACCGCACTGAAAGCCGGAGCAGTGAGTAAGCCAGTGTCCCTGCATGGAGGGGGAGGGGACAGCATGCAGGGGCTCCGGCAATAGCACTACAACTATCTACCTAAAAACACAGTTCTCTAAGTAAGCAGCAGGGAGGAAACAAAAAGGTTAAATCTGTTGTCTTGTGTAAACAGCTTCTATAAACACAAGACAGTGATAAGAGGAATGAGAGGCCAGCAGCAGATTACACAGGCATGAGCTAGAGAGAGACTTTCACATTCCGAGAAGATCTAATCACCTCAGGGCATGTAGTCTGCAGAACTCACCAGAGCACAACTGTAACCACGCTGTTCTTCTGTCTGTGCCTCAGATGCTCTTGCTTGGCTGGCTGAGTCTCTAAGGATTATTATGCTGACTCGCTGTATCTGTGTAAGGATATGTGCGGGACAAGTATGCACATCATTCCTTCTTATCAGTGATGAGCGAGCACTAAAATGCTCGGGTACTCATTGCTCAGGTCGAGCAAATTTGAATACTCAGGTGATCGACCCGAGCAACGAGCCCAATGTAAGTCTATGGGAAACTCGAGCATTTTTCAGGCGACTCCCCCCGGCAGTGTGCAGAGGGCTTAAAAATTGCCCAAATCGATGATAACAGTGCTCAAATGACATGGGAACAGCATGGGGAAGACCCCTGGAAGCATTTCTGACTCCCAGGTCACTGCTGTCAACAACGTTGTCAGAGGTATTACACCACTTTTACGGACTCACAATAAAACATACCAAAACAAAACCAAAATGGATTTTCCTGGGAAATATGTTAAGGAACATCCTTTCCATGACATGTACAATGTATATAAAGCAAAATAAATGACCAAAAACAAAAATACTCCTCCACACCTTGGGCTATGTTCGCATGTAGTGTTTTTGATGCGTTTTTGCACTTTTGCATTGCTTTCAACCAAGACAAATGCATTCACTGTGAAATGTCATTTTAACATTTTACAACCTTATCTAGCCATGTGATGTGTGACACATCATCAGACACATGCATACAGTGCTGAAAAGACATGGGAACAGCATGGGGAAGACCTCTGGATGCATCTCTGACTCCCAGGTCGTTGCCTAAAAGTGTGCCCATCATAAGTGATCCTTGGCGCATGCGAAGATGCCTCCCGTCATGCACCTGTCTTTGCAGACTTGCAACAATCACCGTCCACGTCCTTGTCCCACTGCAGCGTTCACTTGTCCCTACCCCATTCCTTGGAATGCAAGCGCAAGTATGCAGCCAGCCACCCACCCACCCACAGGCTGCAATACTATACTGCCAAATTTTTGACAGCTGCTTGTGTGGCGCCCCAGAGGGTTCGGTCGCCACAGAGTTATTGCATCTCATCCAGAGATGTGGTACCTCACTCTCAGTTAAGGAAGGAGTATGGCTCAGGACCCTAACACTACATCCACTACACCACATTTCCAGGGGACAGGGCGAGATTGCTGCTATGGGAGATCCCAGTCCCTGATCCCTGGCTGGAGTGGGGAGGAACCACCTAGAGAGGGGGAACTAAGTAGTGGATGGGTGGAGGACGTAGATCCTGGGCGCACTGAGTAGGAGTTTAAGTAGAGAAGCCATCTTAGAGAGAACGGTCAGTCGGAGGAGTAGTGAGGAGGAGACAGGGGGCAGAGGCTCCGTACGAGCTCTGCTCCACAGGCAGGCCTATTCAGGAGTCCTGAGCCTGAAAGGAGAGAAGAGAGGAAAGAGGGAGCAGGAAGGCTCCAGGATGAGAAGAGAAGGGACCCCAGGGGTACGGGCCGTGCAGAAAGCCACCCGTACGCCCGCTGCTACCAGGAAGTAGAGGGGTCAGGCCAGAGAAGGGGAACCGGGTCCCCCAACCAGTAGCGACTACAGGACTCAACTGGGAACCGGAGGCTGCAGGACTTTAAGTACAGCAGGCCGTCCACACCAGCCACTAGGAAAGTAGCCACATAGGACCCAGGGGACGGAACATACGTCGCCCGCTAAGGCCCGAGGACACTGGACAGAGGAGCCGCTAGGTGTGAGGTACAAGGAAAGAGGCCAGAGAGAGGACACACAGAAGGGGGTCCTGTTAAATGCTTCGGAGTTACCTGAGGGTCGGCTGAACCCCTCACTGCGTGAGCACAGGACGCCGTGGGCTCTTACACTGGCCCTGTAACTGGAACTGCTTAAATCGTGAGTAAAGACCCAGGGACTGCACCATCTTGTCTCTGTGTTCCTTGCGGCGCCAGCACTCACAGCACTAGAACGCCCTGCACAATCACCGCCATCATCCAGTCGCGCTGCCCTGAAGCTACACTCCTCCTGTGGGGAGTCACATCACCTTGCTGCACATACCACCAGCTTCAGCGGACTGCTCCGCAGCGGCGGTTACCAATAACCGCATTCCACAGGTGGCGTAGTCGGACTATATATATAACAGATGTAGCATCGGCGTCTCTGCCCCATTCCAGGCAGAGACGCCGTCCCTCTCACCTCCCCGCTCCTGGCGCGGCGTCCTCCAGCGCTGCTCTCCCCGCTGCTTCCGGCGCGCGCTCCTTCCCCGGCAGTGTGCTTAGGGCGCGCGCGCGCGCGCTCCCCCTCTCTTAAAGGGACCGCGCGCGCCGTCCTAAGGAGTCCCCGGCCAATTGCCGGAGGACCTCCCATATAAAAGGCACCTCCTCCAAAATGGAGGTGCCCGAGCAATGTTGTAGCACAGTTCACTACTCTGCTTCAGCCCTCAGGTCCCGTTGCCAGTTTCCTGCCAGATTCCTGCCAGCCTGCTGTCTAACTCCTGCTTGATTTTCCTGCTACCTGCCTGCCAGCCTGAGGTCCGACGGTCTGCCTACCAACTCCTGTCAGTCTGTCTAAGGACCAGCCTGCCCGCTCACCTGGGAGCGCACCCCTGTTACCTGCCTGCTAGCCTACCTGGAGGCTCCGTCGTCACGTGCTGTGACCACCTGCCATTCCAGAGACTCCTGCCCGCTCACCTGGGAGCGCACACCTGGTACCTGCCCGCTAGCCTATCTGGAGGCTCCGCCGTCACGAGCTGTGACCACCTGCCATTCCACAGACTCTCGCTTGCTCACCTGGGAGCACACATCAACCATCTGCCTGCTAGCCTACCTGGAGGCTCTGCCATCACAGGTCGTACCTACCCTTTATCCAGAGACTGCCCCGGTCACTTGCCGTGACCTCCTGCCCGTTCTTCCAGAGACTGCCCCGGTCACTTGCCGTGACCTCCTGCCCGTTCTTCCAGAGACTGCCCCGGTCACTTGCCGTGACCTCCAACCCGTTCACTCAGAGACTGTCCCGGTCACCTGCTGTGACTGCCTGCCCGTCCTCCCTGGTCGCCACCCGCTCCCTTACAAGGACCGCCCCCTTTTATAGTAGCTCAGAGGTTCCGCCTCCCAGACCCGTTACAGTTTGCTCGGGCCATGGAACCCGGTGGCACCCAAGCTCCCTCGCTTTCGGACCTGTGTCATGAACTGTCCCGTCAAAGGTCCCAACAGGAGTCCATCCTGGGTCACCTGCGGAATGTCAATACTCGCCTGGACACTCTGACTGCTCCACCAGCAACCTCCGCCAGTGCCATGTCTCGCAATCCGGCAGCTCCGCTGCCCACTAATACCATGATATCCTACCCCGGACCCCGGCTTTCTGCACCTCCTCGCTTCGGAGGCGACTCCGCCCAGGCTCGGGGCTTCATAAATCAGTGCACCCTGCACTTTGAACTATTGTCCCATCAGTTTAACTCCGACCGAGCCAAAATTGCATTCATCATGTCCCACCTCACCGGGGAGGCCTTGGCCTGGCTAAATCCTCTATGGGAGAGAGGAGACCCCCTGGTGTCCAACTTGCCTGTTTTTCTCACGGCTTTCCGGAAAGTCTTCGACGAACCCGGACGGAAGACCTCATCCGCATCATCACTGCTACGCCTCCGTCAGGAGAGTCTCACCGTGGGCCAATATGCCATACGGTTCCGTACCCTTGCCTCGGAGCTGGCCTGGGATAATGACGCTCTGGTTTCCGTCTTCTGGGAGGGTCTGTCCGGCCGTATTAAAGATGAACTTGCCGGTCGGGACATTCCTACCACCCTCGATGACCTGATAACTCTTGCCACCCGGATTGACCTGCGGTTCCAGGAGCGTGCCAAAGAGGTCACCCGTGAGAGGAGGTTTCCACGCCTAGCTCCTACTTTTCAGCAACCCGTCACTCCCTCCGTCTCTCCTGAGCCTATGCAAGTCGACCAGACCAAGATGGTCGGTTCTCGCCAAGAATCTCGCCGAGCCGAGGGAAGCTGTTTCTATTGTGGCAGTAAGAAGCACTTCATCCGTTCCTGCCCGGAAAAGCCGGGAAATGCCAGTGTCTAGGACCACTCGGAGAGGTCGTCCTAGACAAAAGTAAGCCCTCTCCGTCTCTGACCTTACCGGTCTCTATTGCTTGGGGAGAGAACCGTCTCTTTCAACTCGCCCATCTGGATTCTGGAGCTGCTGGAAACCTCATCGCCCAGTCTCTGGTAGAGAGATATCATATTCCCACCAAGTCCCTGGCTGAGCCATTGTCTGTTGCCTCCGTGGATGGAAGACTTCTCTCGGAGACCATCCTGCTCGTCACCGAACCTCTAACCCTACAGGTGGGAATGCTGCACTCTGAGGAGATCTCATTCCATGTGCTGTCCGGACTTTCTCACTCCTTGTTGCTAGGTCTACCTTGGCTCCAGACACATGAACCCGTATTAAACTGGCGGTCCGGTGAAGTACTCCGATGGGGTCCTGACTGCCATAGGACCTGCCTGGTTCCGGTCCGTCCACTTCGCCCTCAGCCTACTCCAGCTAACTTACCTGGTCTCCCGGCTCCCTACTGGCCCTATGCGGACGTCTTTGGTAAGAAGGAAGCTGAGACGTTGCCGCCCCATAGGCCATACGATTGCCCGATCGACCTGGTACCTGGCACCACTCCTCCCCGTGGGCATATCTACCCGTTATCTGCAGCCGAGACCCGAGCCATGTCTGAGTACATTGAAGAGAATCTGGCTAGGGGATTTATCTGAAAATCTACCTCCCCGGCTGGAGCCGGATTCTTCTTTGTCAAAAAGAAAGACGGCTCGCTACGTCCCTGTATTGACTACAGAGGACTCAATCTCATTACGGTAAAAAACAAATATCCCCTGCCACTCATCTCCGAATTGTTTGACCGGCTCAAGGGCGCCAGGATCTTCTCCAAGCTGGATCTTCGAGGAGCGTATAATTGGTCCGTATCCGTCAAGGAGACGAGTGGAAGACGGCATTCAATACCCGGGACGGTCACTACGAGTACCTTGTGATGCCCTTCGGTCTCTGTAATGCTCCCGCGGTCTTTCAGGAACTAGTCAATGACATCTTCCGTGACCTCCTGTACTCCTGCGTAGTGGTATACCTGGACGATATCTTGGTCTTCTCTCCGGATCTCCCCACACACCGGAGGGATGTTCGTCAGGTCCTGCTTAGGCTTCGGCAGAACCACCTTTACGCCAAATACGAGAAGTGCCTCTTCGATCAGACCTCCCTTCCGTTCTTGGGCTATGTCATCTCCCAAACTGGTCTGCAAATGGATCCCGAGAAGCTCTCTTCCGTTCTAAAATGGCCTCGTCCTGAAGGTTTGAAGGCGATACAGCGATTCCTGGGCTTCGCTAATTATTATCGTCTTTTCATCCCACACTTCTCGTCTCGGACTGCTCCCATATCTGCACTTACCCGTAAGGGGGCTAACCCCAGGATATGGTCGCCTGAAGCCGAGGAGGCCTTCCTTTCCCTAAAGAAAGCCTTCGCCTCTGCTCCCGTCCTGCACCGTCCGGACTGTAATAAACAATTCTACCTGGAGGTTGATGCTTCCTCCTCCGGAGCCGGAGCGGTGCTCACCCAGAAGTCTTCTACCGGGAGAATGGTAACGTGCGGCTTCTTCTCCAAAATCTTCTCCTCATCGGAGCGCAACTACTCCATTGGAGACCGGGAATTGCTAGCCATCAAATTGGCACTAGGAGAGTGGCGCTATCTGCTTGAAGGGGCTCTCTACCCGGTAATTATCTACACGGATCACAAAAACCTGGCATATCTCCAAAATGCCCAGAGGCTCAATCCTCGCCAGGCCCGGTGGTCGTTGTTTTTTGCCCGCTTCGACTTCACTCTTCATTTCCGTCCGGCGGACAAGAACGTCAAAGCTGATGCCTTGTCTCGGTCCTTCCTGTCCTCCGATCAAGAGGAGGAACCTACGCACATCATCGACTCCTCCAAGGTGATGAATGTGGCTCCCTTGGATCTAACTCGTCTTCCACCCGGTAAGACGTTCATAGCTGTGCCAGATCGGGAGAGGGTTCTTTGCTGGGGACATTCTTCTAAACTAGCTGGCCATGCTGGCCAAAAGAAGACCTTTCAACTTATTGCCCGGCATTACTGGTGGCCTACCCTACGTAAGGACGTGGTAGACTTCGTCGCGGCCTGTTCATCCTGTGCCCGTAACAAAGTTCCCCGACATCTACCTGCCGGCCATCTCCTGCCCCTTCCCGTACCTGCTGCTCCTTGGCAACACATCGCTATGGACTTTATCACCGACCTTCCAGTTTCTGCCGGTTGTACCGTCATTTGGGTTGTCGCTGACCGTTTTTCTAAGATGGCCCACTTCATTCCCCTGCCTGGTCTTCCGTCTGCACCCGAGTTGGCTAAAGACTTTATCCGCCACATCTTCCGTCTCCATGGTCTGCCCCTCCACATCGTGTCGGATCGTGGGGTTCAGTTCACCTCTCGTTTCTGGAGAGCCACTTGTAAGCTGCTGGACATTACCCTGGATTTCTCCTCCGCTTACCACCCTCAGTCCAATGGTCAAGTGGAGCGGATCAATCAAATCTTGTCCAGCTACCTCCGGCACTTCGTGGATGCTCACCACTCGGACTGGGTGGATCCCCTACCGTGGGCCGAGTTCTCTTATAACAACCATGAGAGCGAGTCCTCTTCCAAATCCCCGTTCTTTATAGTTGGTGGTCAACATCCCCGGATTCCACTTCCTGTCTCCGTTTCTGTGGACAACCCTGCTGCGGAGTCTCTTGTCAGCGAATTTTCTACTATTTGGGAGAGCACCAGGTCCGCTCTTCTTCTCTCCTCTGAGCGGATGAAGAGATATGCTGATAAGAGACGTCTGGATCCGCCCCAATTCCGTCCGGGAGACAAGGTTTGGCTCTCATCCAAACATGTGCGGCTCAAAATACCCTCCTACAAGTTGGGCCTTCGATTCATCGGTCCCTTCGAAGTCCTCAGGCAAATTAACCCTGTGGCCTACAAATTAAAACTCCCGGCCACCCTACGGATCCCCAACTCCTTCCACGTATCTCTCCTCAAACCTGTTGTCTTTAACTCTTTTTCCAAAAATCCAGGTGCCCCTCCTGCTCCGGTTTCCGCTGATGACATCTTTGAGGTAGAGAGTATTCTGGCCTCCAAGAGGGTAAGAGGAAAAACCTTTTTTCTGGTAGATTGGAGGGGGTTTGGTCCTGAGGAGAGAACTTGGGAACCCAGGGAGAACATCAACGCCCCGCTTCTCCTTGAAAAATTTCTTTCTGGCCAAAGAAAGAGGGGGCCTAAAGGGGGGGGTACTGTAGCATCGGCGTCTCTGCCCCATTCCAGGCAGAGACGCCGTCCCTCTCACCTCCCCGCTCCTGGCGCGGCGTCCTCCAGCGCTGCTCTCCCCGCTGCTTCCGGCGCGCGCTCCTTCCCCGGCAGTGTGCTTAGGGCGCGCGCGCGCTCCCCCTCTCTTAAAGGGACCGCGCGCGCCATCCTAAGGAGTCCCCGGCCAATTGCCGGAGGACCTCCCATATAAAAGGCACCTCCTCCAAAATGGAGGTGCCCGAGCAATGTTGTAGCACAGTTCACTACTCTGCTTCAGCCCTCAGGTCCCGTTGCCTGTTTCCTGCCAGATTCCTGCCAGCCTGCTGTCTAACTCCTGCTTGATTTTCCTGCTACCTGCCTGCCAGCCTGAGGTCCGACGGTCTGCCTACCAACTCCTGTCAGTCTGTCTAAGGACCAGCCTGACCGCTCACCTGGGAGCGCACCCCTGTTACCTGCCTGCTAGCCTACCTGGAGGCTCCGTCGTCACGTGCTGTGACCACCTGCCATTCCAGAGACTCCTGCCCGCTCACCTGGGAGCGCACACCTGGTACCTGCCCGCTAGCCTACCTGGAGGCTCCGCCGTCACGAGCTGTGACCACCTGCCATTCCAGAGACTCTCGCTTGCTCACCTGGGAGCACACATCAACCATCTGCCTGCTAGCCTACCTGGAGGCTCTGCCATCACAGGTCGTACCTACCCTTTATCCAGAGACTGCCCCGGTCACTTGCCGTGATCTCCTGCCCGTTCTTCCAGAGACTGCCCCGGTCACTTGCCGTGACCTCCTGCCCGTTCTTCCAGAGACTGCCCCGGTCACTTGCCGTGACCTCCAACCCGTTCACTCAGAGACTGTCCCGGTCACCTGCTGTGACTGCCTGCCCGTCCTCCCTGGTCGCCACCCGCTCCCTTACAAGGACCGCCCCCTTTTATAGTAGCTCAGAGGTTCCGCCTCCCAGACCCGTTACAGCAGATACACATAGACTACCTTGGTTTGACCGTCCTGGGTCACGGACCGGGTCGCCGCCATGGTGACTACAACCCTCAGCATCTACAAGGCCCGGCTCCGGGTGCCCCACGGCCCAGGGGGCGCATCAACTTTGACGTAGTCGGCAGGATATGCAACCAGCCCGTTAACACCGGGTATTGAGCGTCTAAAGATTGTTTTCTACATTGAATGTGGCGCCCGCCCCAGAAGACCGGGCTCCATTATGGGCGTGGCCAAAAACAACAGTACAGAGCCTCCCATCGTGGGCCGGGTCCCAGAATGGCACCAAAGCGCAATCAGCCCCTTGCAACTGTGGCCATACACATGGATGTGTCCATCAAGGTGGGGGAGACACCCCCAGGTGTGGCCGACAGCCAGAAGCCATGGGACCGCCCCAGAAAGGGGAGAGGAGTGAAGAAAACTGGGAGAAGGGGTGTGGTCTGGACCAGTCCAGGCAGGCCCCACCCGGGAAAGGACATGGACCGTGGCAGCTCCGGAGACCCTGCCAGCGACATGCTGCAGGCCGAAGCGTCTTATACCCTGGAAGAGCTGGTGACCAAGCTCCCCCGGGAGGATACCAAATTCCTCCACGAAGGCATGGAAGATCTGGTTCAGAGGATGGCCAGGGCGCAGCGAGACGCCATCGCGGATTGGAAGAGGGAGATGGAGCAAAGGATGGCAGCCCGGCAGCCAGCGATGCTGCCCAGCACCGGCAGCGCCCCAGCCTCTGAGGACCGAGACCGAGGTCAGAAGGCCGCCTCTGATGCAGGAGCGGCTGCAGGAGCAAGTAGGAGAAGTTCCCCTGTGCCGGACACTGTAAGCGTCGACCTGCTCCTGGGCCCCCTGGTGGAGCCGCAGATCCCGGGCGTCAATGAAGCTGTCCCATTCCCGACGCCAGAGCCAGGCCCTTTAATCCAGGGTGAGACCGCCGTATGCCCACTATGCATGTACCAAGGTGCGCCAGTTCTAAGTGCCCTCCAGACCCCGGAACCAGCTCCAGGCACCAGCGACGCCGGCCCGCTCCTAGGTCCTCTGCAGGAGCCGCCCCATCCGACACCCAAATGGGTGTATGGGCACTTCCCCCGGGACTGGTCCACGGAGGTGGAAGACCAGCGGCCTTCACTCCTGCCCGCTCCACAGCCCGCCGTCGCCGTCTCCCAGGTACCCGAGGATGAGGCCCAATTCGAGTGGGGTCACTCGGGGGAGGATCTGATGGGGTTCTCCCAGTAGACCAGGGCAGCCGCAGCTCGTTGCAAGGAGTTTTGCTACCAACAGCTGGTCCAGCTAGAGAAGGAGCGGAAGCTGCGGCGTGAGCGGTGGGAGCAACTCGAGGCCAGGAATATGGAGGAGAAGGCCCGGGCCCGCCATGACAAGCAAGCAGGTCGTGGTCCCAGAATTATCAGGACCGTTGTAAAATTCAACCTGGACGCAGGATGGGGGTTCATCCGGGACCCGCTGACAGACAGGGATCTTTTTGTGAATAGGAGAGACGTGGAATCCCGCCTACCAGAGGGACACCCAGATCGGGACCTGTATCCCGGGGACACTGTGTCCTACACCAGGCACCAAGGAGCCAGGGGCTGGTATGCCCTACATGTCCACCGGGTGGAGACAATGTTCCACCACGCTGAAGATCCGGCTGGGTCAGCAAGCGACGGACCAGAGCCTCCCCGGAGGGAGCACCTTTACTAAGTATAGTAAGAGGAACTGAGTACTTAGAATGTACATAGTTACCCGTCAGGGTATGCAGGGACACTGCGAAAAGTTAATGTTTACCCAGTTGCCTGGAAGGGTACAATCAAAAGTTCTCTTGTGTGCACTTAGTTACCCGGAACGGGTCCAAAAACTGACCGGCTGAGGACTGCGAGCAGCCACCTTTTGTAAATAGTTGCACCTCTTAAGGTGCCCCTTATTGGTTTTATAAGAACTACAACGAGTGACCTCAGAACAAAAACCCGTTGGAGGTGGCCGAAGACGAGGTCCAGCTTCTGGATCGTCTAAGCCCAGCAGCCACCCCAGGGCCTTCGTTGAGGGTTTGGGACGGGTCCCTCATATTCGTGTTTGCAAGTTTGCACTTTAAAAGAAAAAGGACACCTGGTTGCAAAGTGCACTGTGACCGGTTGATAAGAGTTTTATATAAAGAAATGTTTTATATGTGTAAAGAGAGATGTCCTTTAAAAAGTGTTTATAATGTTTTTGGTAAAGGAAATGTAACCAGTAATGTTAAAAGAAGTATGCCTCCCAAAAAGGGAAGAAGTGTTGTTTATGATATTGTATGCAGACGAGTCCTAAAATTTTGCATGTCTTTTAAAATTGTCTTTTACTCTGTTCCAGCCCGCGGACGTGCTGTGTTTTACCAGGGGAGTGTGTGGCGCCCCTGAGGGTTCGGTCGCCACAGAGTTATTGCATCTCATCCAGAGATGTGGTACCTCACTCTCAGGTAAGGAAGGAGTATGGCTCAGGACCCTAACACTACATCCACTACACCACATTTCCGGGGGACAGGGCGAGATTGCTGCTATGGGAGAGAACAGTCCCTGATCCCTGGCTGGAGTGGGGAGGAACCACCTAGAGAGGGGGAACTAAGTAGTGGATGGGTGAAGGACGTAGATCCTGGGCGCACTGAGTAGGAGTTTAAGTAGAGAAGCCATCTTAGAGAGAACGGTCAGTTGGAAGAGTAGTGAGGAGGAGACAGGGGGCAGAGGCTCCGTACGAGCTCTGCTCCACAGGCAGGCCTATTCAGGAGGCCTGAGCCTGAAAGGAGAGAAGAGAGGAAAGAGGGAGCAGGAAGGCTCCGGGACGAGAAGAGAAGGGACCCCAGGGGTACGGGCCGTGCAGAAAGCCACCCGTACGCCCGCTGCTACCAGGAGGTAGAGGGGTCAGGCCAGAGAAGGGGAACCGATTCTCCCAACCAGCAGAGACTACAGGACTCAACTGGGAACCGGAGGCTGCAGGACTTTAAGTACAGCAGGCCGTCCACACCAGCCACTAGGAAAGTAGCCACATAGGACCCAGGGGACGGAACATACGTCGCCCGCTAAGGCCTGAGGACACTGGACAGAGGTGCCGCTAGGTGTGAGGTACAAGGAAAGAGGCCAGAGAGAGGACACACAGAAGGGGGTCCTGTTAAATGCTCCGGAGTTACCTGAGGGTCGGCTGAACCCCTCACTGCGTGAGCACAGGACGCCGTGCGCTCTTACACTGGCCCTGTAACTGGAACTGCTTAAATCGTGAGTAAAGACCCTGAGACTGCACCATCTTGTCTCTGTGTTTCTTGCGGTGCCAGCACTCACAGCACTAGAACGCCCTGCACAATCACCGCCATCATCCAGTCGCGCTGCCCTGAAGCTACACTGCTCCTGTGGGGAGTCACATCACCTTGCTGCACATACCACCAGCTTCAGCGGACTGCTCCGCAGCGGCGGTTACCAATAACCGCATTCCACAGGTGGCGTAGTCGGACTATATATATAACAGATACACATAGACTACCCTGGTTTGACCGCCCTGGGTCACGGACGGGTCGCCGCCACGGTGACTACAACCCGTAGCATCTACAAGGCCCGGCTCCGGGTGCCCCACGGCCCAGGGGGCGCGTCACTTGCACTTGAAATGTGGCCTTTTAGGCTCGTGGAGGCAGAAGCTTTTCATAACCTCATGCCGATCGCGGCCGGGTGTTCATACTCGTTCCCCAGCCACCACTGTTTCTCCCGGTGTCGCCTCCACCTTCCACAAGCACGGGTCCCACAACAGTACCCGTGCCCTCCCCAGTGCACTTACTGGAAAGGACCGCCTAACCACAAACACGTGAATGTGGCCAGGGATGGTACAGAGCCAGTCCACAACTTTTTTTGCTAAGAGTTGTATTTAGCTCGGTGAAAGGACTGGCATAGAGGGAAACCGTATCTACTCTGCGTGTCATTTCTCCCAGGAAGTCCTGTAATTGAGCTTGTTGCAGAAGCAATGGCAGCCCGTCCAACATCAACTCGCACTTGTCGGTGGTGCTTTGACACACAAACATCTTTCTTTGCGCATTTAATTTCTTGAATACAGAGTTGGACAATGGCCTGATCTGTAATGCAGTTTAAGAAATAACATGCATAAGCATGGTCGATCCACAATAAAAAAGCAGCCATAGAGTGTCGGGGAATCTTCCGCCACACTTTTCTTAGTGTAACATCCCTGGCGGCATGCTGGCATGGCTTACCACCTCCAACCATGCAAGACCGCCATCTTATCTATCAGTCCAGGCTGCACACTTTGCTCCAGTACCTACTGTGTGCATGTCTCTTATCTGATTGCTTAGGGCGCTGGCGCGGTTACTGCCTGATTCTTATAGTTACTGTGTGCGCACTCCTAATGCCTCCTCAGCCTATTGCTGTGAGTCACTGGATACTTAAACCCCCTCCACCCAGTAGGAGGTGCCTGAGCAACACTTTCTTTCAGTGTGTTCTGTGCAACTGAGTTGCCAGGTCCTGTCCTGTATCTTGTCTGTTCCGCCACCCTGGGGGCTGTATACCCAGGCCCGTTATCTGTATCTGTGACTTCTAGTCTGTTCCGCAACCCTGGGGCTGTATACCCAGGCCCGTTATCTGTATCTGTGACTTCTAGTCTGTTTCCGCCACCCTGGGGGAGGAGTTCCCAGGCTTGTTCCTGTATCTTGTTCCGGGTTCAGTTCCTGTCTGAACTGTGTCCTAGCCCGTTACCTATTTGTCTCTATGTCCGTACCTGCCCTTTTCCTGCAGTGTCTGAACCTGCACCTAACTCCAACTCGTTGTCTCTGTACTTCTGTTTGTGAGTTTTGTGTCCATTCGCTACTTCATTGTAAGTACCTTGTGTGTATCTGGTTCTGCTTGTTCCGTTTCCCTGCCTCCGTATCTACCTCCTGTGTTCTAACTATCTTCCTGTATTTTCCAGTCTATTCCATGTGAACAGAGCCCTGTCCTGCCTGCCTGCACCTTCTGCTCTGTTTTGCTCTGCTTGTCCACCGCACCTGCGGTTTCGCTCTGCTCTGCTTGTCCACCGCACCTGCGGTTTCGCTCCTGCTCTGCTTGTCCACCGCACCTGCGGTTTTGCTCTGCTCTGCTTGTCCACCGCACCTGCGGTTTCGCTCTGCTCTGCTTGTCCACCACACCTGCGGTTTCGCTCTGCTCTGCTTGTCCACCGCACCTGCGGTTTCGCTCCTGCTCTGCTTGTCCACCGCACCTGCGGTTTCGCTCTGCTCTGCTTGTCCACCACACCTGCGGTTTCGCTCTGCTCTGCTTGTCCACCGCACCTGCGGTTTCGCTCTGCTCTGCTTGTCCACCGCACCAGCGGTTTCGCTCTGCTCTGCTTGTCCACCGCACCTGTGGTTTCACTCTACTCTGCTTGTCCACCGCACCTATGGTTTCGCTCTGCTCTGCTTGTCCAGCGCACCTACGGTTTCGCTCTGTTCTGCTTGTCCTCCGCTCCTGCGGTTCTGCTCTGCTAGTCCACCGCACCCGCGGCTCTGTTCCTGTATCCCAGTCTGTACTGGTTCCTATCCAGCCTGCATTCCTACCTGCCAGTATCTGCCAGTCTGCATACCAGACGTGCCAACCAGTACCCGCCTGTCTGCATACCAGTCGTGCCTGCCAGTACCCGCCTGTCTGCATACCAGCCGTGCCTGCCAGTACCCACCTGTCTGCATACCAGCTGTGCCTGCCCGTTCTTGCATTCCCCGGTGTGGGTCAACAGCTGTGACCGGGGTCTGACCTGGAGTAGCACCTGGTCCCTCTGCTTGGTTCCTCCCTAGTTCACGGAGTCGACTGAGCCGCCGAGCGACCTTGGTCGGACCGAGTTGATACTTAGTCACGCCCCTCCAGGCATTCCTCGGTTCATGGTCCAGTGGGATCACTAACCACGCTCATGCCAGTAAGCCCGGCCGTGTGCGTAACACTTAGCCAGGGCTGCTTCTTGGCAGAGTTTGACGCGCCCACCACAGAACCGGAGACTCCTCCGGCGCGCCCTGGCTTCTCCTTCAGGAGAGTTCATAGTGCCGAGGTGAGGCCATGATGATGATAGAGGCCACCATCTGCTTAGTTTTCTGTTACTTGGAATGCAAGTGCAAGTATGCAGCCAGCCGCCCACCCACCCACAGGCTGCAACACTAAACTGCCAGATTTATGGGCAGCTGCTTGCACTTGAAATATGACCTTTTAAGCTCGTGGAGGTGGAAGCTTTTCACAACCTCATGCCGGCGGCGGCCAGGTGTCCATATTTGGTCCCCAGCCGCCACTGTTTCTCCCGGTGTCGTCTCCACCTTCCACAAGCACGGGTCCCACAACAGTACCCGTTCCCTCTCCAGTGCACTTACTGGGAAGGACCGCCTAACCACAATCACGTGGACAGGTGAATGTGGCCAGGGACAGTACAGAGCGAGTCCACAACTTTTTTTGCTGAGAGTTGTATTTAGCTCGGTGAAAGGACTGGCATAGAGGGAAACCGTATCTACCCTGCGTGTCATTTCTCCCAGGAAGTCCTCTAATGCAGCTTGTTGCAGAAGCAATGGCAGCCCGTCCAACATCAACTCGCACTTGTCGATGGTGCTTTGACACACACATATCTTTCTTTGCGCATTTAATTTCTTGAATACAGAGTTCGACAATGGCCTAATCTGTAATGCGGTTAAAGAAATAACATGCATAAGCATGGCCAATCCACATTAAAAAAGCAGCCATAGAGTGTCCGGGAACCTTCCGCCACACTTTTTTTTAGCCAGGGCTGCTTCTCGGCAGGGTTGGACGGGCCCACCAGAGAACCGGAGACTCCTCCGGCAGGCCCTGTCTTCTCCTTCAGGAGAGTTCATAGTGCCGAGGTGAGGCCATGATGATAAGTTGTATTTAGCTCGGTGAAAGGACTGACATAGAGGGAAACCATATCTACTCCGGCTGTCATTTTTCCGTCACCAGGTTCCACCCATTGTCACACACGACCATGCCTGGCTGTATGTTCAGCGGTGAGAGCCACAGATAAGGCTTGGCCAAGGCAGTGCTGCAGTGCTGTCAGCTTGTTACTGATGTGGTCATTTCAGAGATGGAGGAGGAGGAGCATGAGCTGAACAATGTGATTACATTGAGGTTAAATTGGTGACGCTGTTTTTTATACTAAAGAAAGATCCTATTGTTTTGGTTTTTTTACGTTATTTTTTAAGACAAATGCATTCACCGGGAAATGTCATTTTAACATTTCACAACCTTATCTGGCAATGTGGTGTGTGACACATCATCAGACACATCCTGTTTTATTTATGATGGAGGGACTCTGAAAGTCATAAAGCCTTTTTTATAGGGACATCAGACGGCCCTTACTATTCTTAAAAGGCCAGCAGTTGGCCCTTGCTATTGTTAGAGAGCCATCAGCCGACTATGCTTTGTTGTTCCCATTATTAACAAGTCGGTCTCCTATACTGTTATTGCGTATCCAGTGACTGAAAGGGATGCCAAAAATTTGGACGCAACTATTGATGAGCGAGCATGCTCGCTACTGCTCGGTGGTTGCCCGAGCATCTCACTGCTAGAGATGCTCGGCGCTCGCTGAGTATTTCCGGGTTGCTCGGGCGGGAACTCGAGTCACCTCCCTGCATGTTTGCCGCTCCTTAGAGAGCCAATGAACATGCAGAGATTGCCTGCCATGCACTGTAATGCCATAGCCATGTTGGTTGTGGGCATTACAGTGATTGGCTGGCCGCACAGAATCATCAGGTCTATATCAGACCTGGCGCCGCCATGCTCGTCACAGTCACTCCGGATCAGACAGTGCAAGGAGAGCTGCTGCTGCGTTAGGGAGAGATTTGATTGTGTTTTAGGTAGTGTAGGGAGAAAAACCATACATTACACATATCCATCTTAACAAACAGTCCTTCTGAGGACTAATCCATCTGCAGAGATATCAGGCAGGCAGGGTATATAGGCAGGCAGGCAGTGTATATAGCAGACTGCAGTGCATATAGCACAAGAGGCTCCATTCCAGTTCTGCCTTCTGCTGCTGTTAGATATTTCTATAGAAAGGCCCAGGTCTCTGGGGTCAGGAATACTTTTCTTGGGATCTTAATCCTCATTATTTGCTTAAAAAGCAATCCAGAGAACACCGTTTTTCTGCTCATATGCTTGCTAGCACTGCAGGATACAGCCAGGTCCTTTCCATATTACAGCGCTAGAAATCCAGCTATTTAAAATTGTGTTTTCTCCGTCACACGGATCACATATACGTTGCCAGAAAATACTGCCATTTCTGGCCTCCATTAAAAATTTCCTTTAGTGTGTCATTGAAGCAATTCACCGCAGTTTGCAGTTCAAACTACTTACCTACAGTCCAGGTATTTAAAATTCTGTTTTCTCCATCACACGGATCACATATACGTTGTCAGAAAATACTGCCATTTCTGTCCTCCATTAAAAATTTCCTTTAGTGTGTCAGTGAAGCAATTCACACCAGTTTGCTGTTCAAACTACTTACCTACAGGCCAGGTATTTAAAACCGTGTTTTCTCCGTCAAACGGATCACATATACGTTGTCAGAAAATACTGCCATTTCTGGCGTCCATTAAAATTTCCTTTAGTGTGTCATTGAAGCAATTCACACCAGTTTGCAGTTCAAATTACACAGCGTGCAGAATTATTAGGCAAATGAGTATTTTGATCACATGATACTTTTTATACATGTTGTCCTACTCCAAGCTGCATAGGCTTGAGAGCCAACTACCAATTAAGTAAATCTGGTGATGTGCATCTCTGTAATGAGAAGGGGTGTTGTCTAATGACATCAACACCCTATATAAGGTGTGCTTACTTATTAGGCAACTTCCTTTCCTTTGGCAAAATGGGTCAGAAGAGAGATTTGACAGGCTCTGAAAAGTCCAAAATTGTGAGATGTCTTGCAGAGGGATGCACCAGTCTTGAAATTTCCAAACTTTTGAAGCGTGATCACCAAACAATCAAGCATTTCATGGCAAATAGCCAACAGGGTCGCAAGAAGCATGTTGGCCAAAAAAGGCGCAAAATAACTCCCCATGAATTGAGAAAAATCCAGCGTGAAGCTGCCAAGATGCCATTCGCCACCAGTTTTGCCATATTTCAAAGCTGCAACGTTACTGGAGTATCAAAAAGCACAAGGTGTGCGATACTCAGGGACATGGCCAAGGTAAGGAAGGCTGAATAACTACCACCTTTGAACAAGAAACATAAGATAAAACGTCAAGAATGGGCCAAGAAATATCTTAAGACTGATTTTTCAAAGGTTTTATGGACTGATGAAATGAGAGTGACTCTTGATGGGCCAGATGGATGGGCCAGAGGCTGGATCAGTAAAGGGCAGAGAGCTCCACTCCGACTCAGACGCCAGTGTGGCACCCCAGGGGGTCTGGTTGCCACAGTGGTAGAAATACCATGTCTTAGAGCAAGCAGGAGTTTCCTGGTTAGGAACACTTTAGCATCCAACACCTCCTGCCCCAGTCCAGGGAGGGGAGGATCCTGCCCTTTATAAACTGGATCTGGGGCGGGGTTAGAGGAGTAGTTCCAGAGACAGGGACAGACCAGAAAGCAAGGGGCCCTGTAGGCAAGACAGAGCAGAGAGAGCCAGGGACTGGAGCTGGTAAAAGCTCGTCCTGGCCGGAGACACCAGAGACCGGACACCGGAGTCCGAGGCTGTGGGGATTATACACCCAGCAGCAGAAACCACACGGCAGGGGATTTCAGGTCCTCTGGCCATAGAAAGCCCGGAGGCTCAGCCACACGAAGGGGACCGGTACCGCCACAGAGGAGCGAGGAATACCAAGGGCCCAAGTCGCCAGCCATACGGGTGCGCACCACACGGTACACTCAGGAACGTGGGCTACCACACGACTACAACAGGGTAACCAGAAAGAGTGCAGTCAGAATGGCAGGCCTACATCTCCACCTGGCCAGCGAAACTCTTAGTTTGCTCTCAGACCGGCCAGGCCTTCATTGCCAACCAGTACTCCCGGCGGGGTCCAGTAGTTGCCATCAGTAAAGACCCTGAACTGCACTGCCAAGACTCTGAGTCGTTCCTTCCGCGGCCTGCACCACAACCATCACCATCCACTCCCGCTGCCCTGAAGCTACACTTCTCCTGTGGGGAGTCACATCATCTAGCTGCACACACCATCAGCTTCAGCTGTCTGCTCCGCAGCAGCGGTTCTTCATAACCGCAATCCACAGGTGGCGTAGTCGGAATATATAACCTATACACATAGACTGCCACTGGTTTGACTGCCCTGGGTCACGGACCGGGTCACCGCCACGGTGACTACAACCCCCAGCATCTACAAGGCCCATCTCCGGGTATCACCACGGCCCAGGGGGCGAGTCACCAGCAAGGTGGAGGTGGGGTACTGGTATGGGCTGGTATCATCAAAGATGAACTTGTGGGACATTTTCGGGTTGAGGATGGAGTGAAGCTCAACTCCCAGACCTACTGCCAGTTTCTGGAAGACAACTTCTTCAAGTAGTGGTACAGGAAGAAGACGGTATCATTCAAGAAAAACATGATTTTCATGCAGGACAATGCTCCATCACATGCATCGAACTACTCCACAGCGTGGCAGGCCAGTAAAGGTCTAAAAGAAGAAAAAATAATGACATGGCCCCCTTGTTCACCTGATCTGAACCCCATAGAGAACCTATGGTCCATCATAAAATGTGAGATCTACAGGGAGAGAAAACAGTACACCTCTTGGAACAGTGTCTGGGAGGCTGCTGTGGTGGCTGCTGCACGCAATGTTGATCAAAAACAGATCAAGCAACTGACAGAATCTATGGATGGAAGGCTGTTGAGTGTCATCATAAAGAAAGGTGGCTATATTGATCACTAATTTTTTTGGTTTTTGTTTTTGCATGTCAGAAATGTTTATTTCTAAATTTTGTGCACTGATATTGGTTTACCTAATGAAAATAAACAAGTGAGATGGGATTATATTTGGTTTTTATTAAGTTGCCTAATAATTCTGCACAGTAATAGTTACCTGCACAACAGATATCCTCCTAAGATAGCCAAATCTAAAAAAAAAACACTCCAACTTCCAAAAATATTAAGCTTGGATATTTATGAGTCTTTTGGGTTGATTGAGAACATAGTTGTTGATCAATAATAAAAGTAATCCTCTAAAATACAACTTGCCTAATAATTCTGCACACAGTGTAGTTACCTACAGGCCAGGTATTTAAAACTCTGTTTTCTCCGTCACACGGATCTGTGGCGCCCCTGAGGGTTCTGTCGCCACAGAGGTACTGCACGTCACCCAGAGGTGTGGTGTCTCCTTCTCTCAGGTAAGGAGGGAGTGTTGCCCGGAACCCTAACACCTGCATGCAACACTACACTGCTCCAGGCCAGCTGGAAGGGCAAGACGCAATGTATGTTCCTGCTGAGCCCTGACCCTGGCTGGAGTGGGGGGAACCCAAAGGTAGGGGGAACCAGTAGTGGGTGTGGGTGGAGGAAGTAGTTAAGGGGAGCACTTTGGTAGGAGTATATATAGGGAAGCCATCTTAGGGTGGCAGGTCAGATCAGATAATGGAGTAGTGAGGGGACAGTTCAGAAGAACAGTCCGGGAACAGAGTCTCAGTAGGAGCTCTGCTACACAACAGGGCCTAGTGTCAGAGGCCCAGGAGGGGAGCAGGGAGTAGGCTCCGTTCAGTTGAAGGGATCTTAGGGGGTACGGCGAGTGCAGGAAGGCACCCGTACGCCCCGCATCTGTCAGAAGACAGAGGGATCGTAGGCCGCAAGAAGGGAACGGCCCCTGGTCCAGCCGTGTTACTCTATGTCCTGGCTGGGAAAACCGGAGGCTTCTGGCTTATATAGTAAGTTGCCGAAGCCTCATTCTAATCCCCGTGAGGGTCAAGCAGGTCTGTGAACTCCGACGGACAGGAGGGACTTCAGAGCACCCGAGCAGGATTGAGAGTGGGAAGCGCAGGGCAGGAGGGAGAAAGACCCAGCGAGAAGACGGTCTAGCGAGGAACACAAGAAAGTGGGGTTCTGTCAGGTGCTCCTAATCTACCTGAGGAAGTGCTGAAACCCTGCCTGGTGAAAGCAGCGTGACGTGGGAGGCTGACACCTGTACAGTGCACCAGTGGAACTGTCATAAGAACTGTGAGTAAAAACTCGGATGACTGCACCGCACTGCCTCCGTCCATTCTTTAATCTGCGCCATCGTTCCCTTTCTGCACGACAGCGCCCAGTGCAACCACCATTTACCTACAGCGGCGGCTCCTCTTGGCCGCAATCCACAGGTGGGGTCACGAACAATCCCAAAAACCCCATATAAAAGTACCCCCCTTTTACACTGACCGCCCTGGGTCACGGACCGGGCCAGCCACCATGATATCCCCCGGCAACCAGAGGCCCGGCTGCCGAGTACCCCACGGCCCTGGGGGCGCGTCAGATCACATATACGTTGTCAGAAAATACTGCCATTTCTGGCCTCCATTAAAAATTTCCTTTAGTGTGTCATTGAAGCAATTCACCGCAGTTTGCTGTTCAAACTACTTACCTACAGGCCAGGTATTTAAAACTGTGTTTTCTCCGTCAAACGGATCACATATACGTTGTCAGAAAATACTGCCATTTCTGGCCTCCATTTATAATTTCCTTTAGTGTGTCAGTGAAGCAATTCACAGCAGTTTGCTGTTCAAACTACTTAGCTACAGGCCAGGTATGTAAAACTCTGTTTTCTCCGTCACACGGATCACATATACGTTGTCAGAAAATACTGCCATTTCTGGCCTCCATTAAAAATTCCTTTAGTGTGTCATTGAAGAAATTGATAGCAGTTTGCTGTTCAAACTACTTACCTACAGGCCAGGTATTTAAAACTCTGTTTTCTCTATCACACGGATCACATATAAGTTCGCTCCAAACTCAGTCATTTGTAGTGAGCGTGGAAGATACTGTCCTCCATTTAAAATGGGCAAGGCACGTGGCAAGGGACGGGAAACTGGACATGATGGTCTTTGTGCATGCAGAGGCCAAGGACAAGGCCGTGGGCAAGCCGAAATTGTGCCACAACAAACACCCACATCTTCTCACCTGACCTTCCTGTCCCAATTTCTAGGGGACCGCAGCACACCACTATTGAACCCAGAGCAGTGTCAAAAGGTTGTTGGTTGGATAGCAGAAAATGCTTCCAGTCACTTAGCCACCACCACCACCACCACCCTATCTTCCACACGGTCACGTCTCAGTAGCCGTGAGTCTGTACCGCATATTCCTCACCCTGATCCTCCTTCCTCCCACCATGCCGAGTACCCAGAGACAACTGATCCCACACTTGGACACTCTGAAGAGCTGTTCACTTTTCCATTTATAGATTCGGCCCTCTCACCCGGTCCACTTGAAGCAGGGCAAGAGGAGATCGCGTGCAGCGATGCCCAAATATTTGAGCAGCCACGGTCACAAGAAGGCAACAGTGGGAAAGTGTCACAAGAGGAGGACGATGATGAGACACAATTGCCAGAAAGTCAGGAGGAGGACCAGGGTGCGAAAGTGGAAGACGAGGTGGTGGATGATATAGTAACTCACCCAACCTGGCAGGAGGACATGCAGAGCGAGGACAGCAGCACACAGGGGGAGGGAGGCAGAGCACCCCAACAGGCAGGAAGAAGCAGTGTGGTGGCCGCAGACAGAAGGCAGGCAACCGTTCCCAGTAACACCGACATGAAGGAAGTTGCCAGTACAACTGTTAGGTCTTCCCGAGTCTGGTTGTTTTTTAAAGACTCTGCTGATAACCCCAAAAAGGCCATTTGCACCACCTGCCAGGCCAGCATCAGCAGGGGTGGCAAAACAACCAGCCTGACCACCACCAGCATGATCAGGCACATGGCAGCAAAGCACCCAACTTTGTGGGCCGAACCCCAGTGTCAAGATACAGTGTCTGTGGGTGGCACCATTGCTTCTTCCGCTGTTGTGCATGCAAACCAATCCCCTGTCCATGGTGCATGCGAAGATGCCTCCTGCCTTGCATCTGTTGTTGCACACTCTCAAGTAGCAGCATCAGGAAGCACGTCCATGTCCTTGTCCCAGTTCAGCGTTCAGTTGTCCATACTCCAGTCCTTGGAACGCAAGCGCAAATATGCAGCCAACGCCCCACAGGCCACACTACTAAATTCTCACATTTCACCACTGCTTGCGCTAGAAATGTTGCCTTTTAGGCTCGTGGAGACGGAAGCATTCCGCAACCTGATGGCGGCGGCCGTCCCTCGGTACTCGGTTCCCAGCCACCACTATTTCTCCCGGTGTGCCGTCCCCGCATTACACAAGCACATGTCCCAAAACATTAGCCATGCTCTCAACAACGCAGTTACCGGTAAAGTCCACCTAACCACGGACACGTGGACAAGTGCTTGTGGGCAGGGACGGTACATGTCGCTGACGGCACACTGGGTTAACATAGTGGAAGCTGGGACCCAGTCAGACCTTGGGACGGAACACGCCCTCCTGACGCCAAGGATTGCGGGCCCTAGGTCAATCAGGGTTGCCCCCATGGTCTACAGCTCCTGCACCTCATCCTTCTCAGCCTCCTCCTCTTCAGCCTCCATCTCCGAAATGACCACATCAGTTGCCAAGTGGCAACAGGCTGCGCTGAAGCTAATATGCTTAGCTGAAAAACCACACAATGCTGAAGAGTTGTGGACAGCTCTGAAAGATCAGGCAGATCTGTGGCTCACACCGCTGAACCTACAGCCAGGCATGGTCGTGTGTGACAATGGCCGGAACATGGTGGCGGCTCTGAGGCGAAGCGAGCTCACACATGTACCATGCCTGGCCCATGTGCTTAACCTCGTGGTTCAGCGGTTGTTGTTAAAGTACGCCGCCTGTGTGCCCATTTTAGAAAGTCAGCTACAGCTTCCGCCGCCCTTGCAGTGTTTCAGCAGTGTTTGCAGCTTCCGACTCACAGACTGGTGTGTGATGTCCCCACGCATTGGAACTCTACACTGCAGATGTTTGGAACGATTTGTGAGCAGAAGAGGGCAGTTGTTGAGTACCAGCATCAACAAGGCCGTCGGTATTCAGTTCAGACTCCACACATAAGACCTCAGGAGTGGACATGGATGTCAGACATATGTACCATCCTCCAAAACTTTGAGGACTCCACCAAGATGGTGAGCGGCGATGACGCCATAATTAGCATCACCATCCCGCTGCTCTGTCTTCTGAAACGCTCTCTGCTCACAATCAAAGAGGATGCATTGCAGGCGGAGCACGATGAGATGGAGCAAGGAACCATACAGGGTGATTACACACAGCCAAGCCTCATCTCATCCCAACGTGGATTGGTTGACAATGAGGAAGAGGAGGAGGAAGGACAGGAGCTAGTTTCATGCACTATAGACGGTACTACCTGCACAGCTGTTATACCGTCTGTTCAGCGTGGATGGCCAGAGGACAGAGAGGAGGAGGAGGAGGAGAGCATGGTCAGTCATCCTCTTGGTGAGGACACGGAAGTCTTGCCTGTTAGTAGTCTGGCACGCATGACTGAGTTTATGTTATGATGCCATTCCCATGACCCTCGCGTTATCAAAATTTTGGGTGACAGTCATTACTGGTTGGTGACACTTCTAGACCCACGCTACAACGAGAACTTTATATCTCTTATTCCTGAGGCGGACAGGTCTATAAAAATGGGGCAGTACCAGAAGGCCCTTGTTGTTCATGTATACCCCCCAGGGGTAAATGTTTGTCAGCCCATACACTTAGTGCATGGGCATTACAAGTATAGGAGGCCCGCTCCTTTCTAATGGGAACATTTTTTTATGAGGCCCTACTCCACGTCTCTTCCAAGGGGCATTGAAGTGCCTCCAAATTTTTGGCAGCCCTTGCATTCACTGCATAGGCCAACACTATGGGAGACTCTCTCCTTTCTAATGGGAATTTGTCGTTACTGTGGCCCTGCTCTGTGTGTCTTTAAATTCTTCGTGGGGTTTTTCCTAAAATTGGTCAGCCGTTGGACTCACTGCATACCCTATAACTGTATAGCAGACCCTCTCCTTTCTAATGGGAACATGTCGTACCTTGTTACTGTGGCCCTGCTCTATGAGTCTTTAAATTCTTAGTGGGGTTTTTCCTAAAATTGGTCAGCCGTTGGACTCACTGCATACCCTATAACTGTATAGCAGACCCTCTCCTTTCTAATGGAAACATTTCGTACCTTGTTACTGTGGCCCTGCTCCGTGTGCCTTTAAATTCTTAGTGGGGGGTTTTCCTAACATTGGTCAGCCGTTGGACTCACTGCATACCCTATAACTGTATAGCAGACCCTCTCCTTTCTAATGGGAATATGTCGTACCTTGTTATTGTGGCCCTGCTCTATGTGTCTTTAAATTCTTAGTGGGGTTTTTCCCAAATTTTGGCAGCCCTTGCAGTCACAGCATGGGCATTACCACTATAGGAGACCCGCTCCTTTATAATGGGAACATTTTTTTTACTGAGACCCTCCTCTATGTCTCTTCAAAGGGGTATTGGGTTGCGTCCAAATTTTTGGCAGCCCTTGCAGTCACTGGATATGCAATAACAGTATAGGAGACACACTTGTTAATAATGGGAATAACAAAGCATAGCCGGCCGATGGCTCTCTAACAATAGATATGGCCGACTGCTGGCCTTTTAAGAATAGTAAGGGCCGTCTGATGTCCCTGTAAAAATAGGCTTTATGACTTTCAGAGTCCCTCCATCATAAATAAAAACTAATGTGTCTGATGATGTGTCACACACCACATTGTGTCACATGATGTGTCACACACCACCAGATAAGGTTGTAAAATGTTAAAATGACATTAAAAAAGAACGTAAAAAACACCAATACAATAGGATCTTTCTTTAGTATAAAAAACAGCGTCAACAATTTAACCTCAATGTAATCACATTGCTCAGCTCATGCACCTCCTCCTCTATCTCCTAAATGATCACATCAGTCACAAGCTGACAGCACTGCAGCACTGCCTTGGCCAAGTGGCAACAGGCTGTGCTGAAGATAACATGCTTAATGCTTATTGACAAACCGCCCAGCGCTGCAGAGTTGTTGAAAGCTGTAACACAGCAGCCTGATCTGTGGCTCTCACCGCTGAACAAACAGCCAGGCATGGTCGTGCGTGACAATGGGTGGAACCTGGTGACGGAGAAATGACAGCCGGGGTAGATACGGTTTCCCTCTATGCCAGCCCTTTCACCGAGCTAAAGAATATGGTTGTGGTGAAATACAACTCCCACTGAGAAGCTGTTTCAGATTGAAAAACATTGTGCCCACCAGAGGATTTGATTCTGAGGGCTAACCTTTCTCACCCACTCAAGAGCCCCATAGCAGCTGCAAAGTTAGCGCTAACATGAACTCTCCTGAGGTAGAAGCCAAGGCACACCAGAGGATTCTCTGGTGGGACCGTCCAACCCTGCTGAGAAGCAGTCCTGGCTATGAAAAGTGTGTACAGTAGGCTGCTCTATGGCTGCTTTTTTACTGAGGAGGAAACACACGCAAACACGGGGAGAACATACAAAGTCCTTGCAGATGTTGTCCTTGCTGGGATTTGAACCCAGGATCCCAGCGCTGCAAGGCTTCAGTGCTAACCACTGATACAAAGTGCTGCCGTTCACCCTCTAATATCTAACAGGCTGGAGAAACTTGCACGTATTGCCACTCTATCTTCAGCTCCTTTGTGAGAAAAAGTATTTGGGCAGCCACTCAGTCTACCAAATAAAATTCCTGAGAAGGAAATTGAGGATGGCTTCACTACTGGTACTGGGGGCAGTGCTAATACCATGGCATCGTACCATAGTTTGCTGGAAATATTCCAGGCTGGTAGGAGGCAAGCAAATTCCCACAGAAAAGTACCAGCAGTAATGTTCAGGCCACATTTCAAGTGCAAGCAGCTTTAGAGGACTTCCTGGGAGAAATGACACGCAGGGTAGATACGGTTTGCCTGTATGCCAGTCCTTTCACCGAGCTAAATACAACTCTCAGCAAAAAAAGTTGTGGACTGGCTCCGTACCGTCCTTGGCCACATTCACCTGTCCACGTGTTTGTGGTTAGGCGGTCCTTCCCAGTAAGTGCACTGGGGAGGGCACGGGTAATGTTGTGGGACCCGTGCTTGTGGAAGGCAGAGGCGATACCGGGAAATATAGTGGCGGCTGGGGACCGAGTATGGACACCCGGCCGCCACCGGCATGAGGTTGTGAAAGGCTTCCGCCTCCACGAGCCTAAAAGGCCACATTTCAAGTGCAAGCAGCTGTCAAAAATTTGGCAGTATAGTATTGCAGCCTGTGGGTGGGTGGCTGCCTGCATACTTGCGCTTGCATTCCAAGGAATGGGGTAGGGACAACTGAACGCTGCAGTGGGACAAGGATGTGGACGGTGATTGTTGAAAGTCTGCAACGACAGGTGCATGGCATGAGGCATCTTCGCATGCGCCATGGATCACTTATGATGGGCACACTTTTAGGCAGTGACCTGGGAGTCAGAGATGCTTCCAGAGCTCTTCCCCATGCTGTTTCCATGTCTTTTCAGCACTGTATGCATGTGTCTGATGATGTGTCACACACCATAAGGTTGTAAAATGTTAAAATGAGATTTCCTGGTGAATGCATTTGTCTTCTTTGAAAGCAATTCAAAAGTGCAAAAACGCATCAAAAACGCTACGTGTGAACATAGCTCAAGTTGTGGAGGAGTATTTTTGTTTTTGGTTATTTATTTTGCCTTATATACAAGTCATTACCCTGGAAAGGATGTTCCTTAACATATTTCCCAGGAAAATCCATTTTAGTTTTGTTTTAGTATGTTTTATTGTGAGTCCGTAAAAGTGGTGTAATACTCTGACCACGTTGCTGACAGCAGTGATCTGGGAGTCAGAGATGCTTCCAAGGGTCTTCCCCATGCTGTTCCCATGTCATTTGAGCACTGTTCCCATCGATTTGGGAAATTTTAGGCCCTCTGCAGATCGCCGGTGGGAGCTGCCTGAATAATGCTTGAGTTTCCCATAGACTTACATTGGGCTCATTGCTCGGGTCAAGCACCCGAGAATTTCAATTTTCTCGACCCGAGCAACGAGTACCCGAGCATTTTAGTGCTCGCTCATCACTCTGGGACCTCCACTGATCCTGCGAAGATTGGAAACCCCTTCACTAATTTTTTTTCTTGTGAACTGCAGCTAACAGTATTAAAATGAACAGTGAGCTCCATGAATAGCCAGGTCCATGAAAAGCCAGGTCCATGAACAGTCCGGTGCCAGGGAGCACCACTGTGCAGAAAACATTTTGAAAGGGATACAGCACTAAAGCACAATCAAACTCAAGAAAAGTAGGTCGGGCCCGCAACCAATCACAAAGATTTCTAGGGGTCTGTCCTAAGATAATGTAATAATACTGTAATGTAGGATCACTTTTCCACAGGTTTCTATCTGTGGTGCTGTATGAAAAATGATAGAGATTAGCAACAATGTCAACTGGTTTTCCAAACAAAAGTGTAGGGAGAATTATAGTAAAATCCAAGACATAACTGTACTACATGGAAGGGTCCCAAGGTGTGGCTGCTACATGCGGCCAAAAGCCATGTGACTTGCCCACTAGGGTGCTGCATGCACCCCGCTCATGAGTGTGGTCTTCACAAAATGCAGCAATCATATCAAAGGACCATATACTTCTTGCAAGTTATTTTTCACTTCCCTTTCCCAACATAGCTCAGAGTTGGAAGAGCAGTACTTAACCTGAGAAGAAGTAGCTGGCTGAATAAAATGTGACACATAGAAGGTACCTTAATTTCTTGTTTTAGAAAACCTGCTACAATAGAGGTTTGAACAGTTTCACATCACCACATCACCGTTCTAGACTTTCTAATTTTGGAACAGTGCATCCTAAACAGCTTTATTTGTTGCTGTATAATGAGTGTATCAACATAAATGCCATTCTGTGAGGGAATAAGGGATAGAACAAACTGAATATGTACTTCAGTGTGGTTGATGTAATTTTAGTCCAAAAAAAAAAGAGAAATTGCGGAGTTACATAAATCGTCATAACCAACTAATTCTTAAATAAAGTAAGTTGTAAAATCATGCTGCAGATGTGTGTTAATATTATTAGCTTGATAAAAGTTCTATTTCTCACCACTAGAGGGCAACAAATAGTGATTTAATTGATTTGTTTTTATTTATAACGCTCAGTCAAAAAAAACTAATTAATAATAAACACCAAATGATTGCACAATGCTAATCAATATATTCTCTTGATGATCTGACTTTTTGGCAAACCAGCATTTTAATCTGTACTTTGTAAAGTATAGATGAACCACTAACACGTTAAAACAGGTTAAAACAACATAAAAGATGTGATAAATTGGGACCTTTGTGTTTTTGTTAGATTTACACATACCAGATTCTGCAACAATAACAGAGGTTGCAATAAAATATGCATGACAAATCCACAACAAATTGTATGGATTTTGGTGCAGATTTTTGGGGGGTGTTCCCTGCTGAAAATAACTTTGCTTCTAAAGAAAAAAAAATTAACACTATATAATCACCCTTTTGGGCCTTGTGATTAGTCAGTCACAGGTTGCAGGAGTTGAGAACTGATCACTAGAGGCTGGGTGTACAAAGACTGGCGGTGGACCAAGCATTTGCAGTGCATTTCTGTTGCGGAAGCGCATAAAAAACGCATGTGATCCACACATGGATATATCCATAAAATTTTGTCAAAGCCAAATACCAGGAACTATAAAAAACAGAGGACCTTTTTATAACCCCTTAACAACTGTCCATGTGCATTAAAACTGCGGCTGTTAGGCTATGTGCCCACAATGCAGAAATGAAGCAGAAAATTTCTGCATCATTTCTGCATCTCCCTTGCCAGAAAAAATGCATGCAGATTGTACATGCGTTTTTCCTGCAGAATACATGTGGATTCACATGCGGATTCACATGCGTTAACGCATGCGTTTCCGCATGCGGACTGACAAGCACTTTCCAGGCGATTAGCATCACTTGGAAAGTGCTTGACAACTAGGTCACACTATATAAATCCATGCAAACAGCATGGATTTATATAGTGTGACCGTAAAAATAAAAAAATAAAGCTATACTTACCTCCGATGCCCCGCCGCGTGTGCTGTCGCGCTCGTCCTGGCTTCTTCCTGGTTCCCGGGCTATCGCAAGACAGCCTGCGGTCACATGACCGCGACGTCATCTCAGGTCCTGGAAGATAAGCGCTGCAGGGGCCGCCGGACAGGTGAATATAAACTTTATTTATTATTTTATTCTTTTTTTTACAGGTACAATGGTACCCAGGTCTGGATGAGAGTCTCCTCTCCTCCAGACCCGGGTACAAATGTACAGACACGGATTATATGCGTCTCAATGCAAGTCAATGGCGGCGCTTCCGCTGCGCTTCCGCAAAATTAATGAACATGCTGCGGATTTATGAGCGCTGCAGAAACGCTGCGGAAAAATCCGCAGCATGTGCATTGACATTGCGGAATGCCATTGGGGACCATGGGGTGCGGATTACCATGCGTTTTTGATGCGCTTTCGCTGCGGAAATTCCGCAGCGGAAACGCATGAAAAACGCATCGTGGGCACGCAGCCTTAAGGAGCTTTATTCCCTCATCGCTGTTTTAAAACGGCAATCAAGAATAAGTCTATAGTGCCTCCCAGAGTCCGAAAATCTCGGGAGGACACGATCAGGGCCGGTTTTTCTGGACCCCGATCACGTGATTGCTGTTATTCAAGGAATAGCGGCGATCACACACAAAAAACTGTCTGCTATAAAAATCATTTCTCTCTCTTCTGACATGATACAACATGATGTTCCCAAGTCCTCCTCAGTGCCTCCGCTATTTCCCAGCCCTAAGTCTCCTTTTCATGAAAAAAAATGGGTCCATGCGCAGTGTGCCTGCCGAGATCTGACTCCCAGCAACAGCAGGGAATTTTACTATTGGTTCCAGACTTTCTATCACTGTGATAAACCCTATCACAGTGATCAAAAGCCCAATAATTAGTAAATTATCACTGTGTTATCTCCTTAGACTAAACCTTTTTTATTTTATTATTTTTATTTCTTTCATTCTTTGCTGTTAGGGTTAGGGTTGGGCTTATGGATAGGGTTGGGCTTAGGGTTAGGGTTGAGCTTAGGTTTTGGGTTGGGCTTAGGGTTGAGCTTAGGTTTTGGGTTGGGCTTAGGGTTAGGGTTGATATTAGGGTTATGATTGGGTTTAGGGTTAGGGTTGGGCTTAGGGTTTGGATTGGCACTTAGGGTTTGGGTTGGGCTTATTGTTAGGGATTGGTTTAGGCTTAAAGTTGGCCTTAGGGTTAGGGTTGGGGTTAGGTTTTTTTTGAAAAGTAAAAAAAAAATGATGACGATAAGATGACTAGTGTTCAGTAGAGATGAGCGAACTTGTTCAGAAAACATTCGCTAATCTCAAATTAAGCACGAACATTTGGATTCCTGTTCTTACGCCCGAGTGTTTTTACTCAAGATCAGGAAAATTCCACTAGTTTTTTTTAGGACTTTGTTTAGGATAGTGATGCTGTATGACGTGTTTCTTGAGGGCAGGGGGTGGGTGAGGAGAGGTCAGAGGAGCGGCAGACTGTTATTCTTAATTTTTTTTTTCTTAACTTAATGTGTGGAGAATCTGAAAGCCAATCAGGGCACAGGAACCATCCACAACATCCAGACATAAGGCTTGCGTCACTGGCTGCTGAAGTCACATGTCCCTCTCCATATAAAGAGTGGACATGTTATTTTGGAGCCATTTTGCAAATGTAACAGCGCAGAAAGGCTGCTCCTGCTGCTGCTAATGGATAATGAGATGGTTAGCTAGGCGGTTGATTGTCAATCACCTAGTTCAGATAGATAGGATCCTTTGTGGCTTTGAAATCAACCTTCCAGTCAATCAATCCTTTTTGCTAATAATATGGTCCAAAGACACCAGGCCACATTTCAGCATATAACACTGTTGTGCTGCTAATATTGTGCTCCATGCAGGAGTCCACCTTTGAAACCAAGCACATTTGTGCATAGAAATATTTCGTGCTGGTAATTTTTTTGGACAGGCAGGAGTCCACATTTCAAAATCTAAATTCTTTCTGTTACTAGCGTGGTCCTGAAACCAGGCCACATTTATGCATAGAAATATTTGATGCTGGTAATTTTTTTGGACAGGCAGGAGTCCACATTTGAAAATCTAAATTCTTTCTACTACTAACGGGCTACAGAAAGCAGGCCACATTTCAGCTTTTAATTGTTTTGTGCTAATATTGTGCTCCATCGAGGAGTCCACATTTCAAAATCAAAATTCTTTCTGCTATTAGTGTGCTACAGAAAGCAGGCCACATTTCAACTTTAAATTGTTTTGTGGCAATATTGTGCTCCATCCAGGAGTCCACATTTCAAAATATTAATTATTTGTGCTACTAGCATGCAACAGAAAACATGCTACATTCCTGCATATAAACATTTTATGCTACTACACTGTGTTCCAAATTATTATGCAAATAATATTTTCTCAGATTTTCCCAAATTACCTATATGAATTGCATCATAGACACTCCTTTTGAAGGAAGTGCTGTTTGAGAAACTCAACATACATTATGGAGTTCATCTTTACCCCTTCAGGGATCCTAAAAGGGCCGACAATCTCTCTCCCCATGATTCCAGCCCAAAACATTACTCCACCTCCTCCTTGTTAGTGCCGTAGCTGTGTTTGCATGGGGTGTCCATCAACCAGCCATCCTCCACTCCATCCATCTGGACCATCGAGATCATTTCATGCATTATAATGCCCCGTCTCATGCTGCACATAACACATCTGCATCTCTGGCTGATATGGGCATAAAAGGGGACAAACTTATGGTGTGGCACCCATGCTCCCCTGACCTCAACCCCATTGAGAACATCTGGAGCATCATCAAAAGGAGTGTCTATGATGGCGGGAGGCAGTTCACATCTAAGCAACAGCTCTAGGAGGGTATTCTGTCCTCATGCAAAACAATTGAAGCAGAAACCATCCAAAACCTGACAAATTCAATGGACGAGATAGTTCAGAAGCTCCTTTCGAACAAGGGGTCCTATGTGCAAATGTAACATCACCTAGAATAAAGTTTTGAGTTGAAAACTGTTTGATTTCAGTTTGTAATAACCTGCTAATGCTTAGAATTTCAAAAATGACCATTTTTTTGTTCTTTATTAAAATGAAAAGGTTGAAAACTCTGCTGTGCATAATAATTTGGAACATGCATTTTGAGTGCAGTTTGAGTTTTTTATTTTTTTTTAAATATACTGTTATCATAGGCAGTTTGATCAAAAAACTTTCAATTGTACTCTAATAGTTATTTGACTGGAAAATTACAATGACTGCAATTCATATAGGTAATTTGGGAAAATCTGAGAAAATATTATTTGCATAATAATTTGGAACACAGTGTAGTTTTGCATCAGCCATGAGTTCACATTTCAAAATCTAATTTTTTTGTTGTTGCTAATAGCGTGCTGCAACCAGACTATCTCAGCAAATAAATTCTTAATGGTAATTTAGTGACAGGTGACTGACAGGTCTGGGACTAGGCTTGTGAAACAGCTGGTTAAAAGAGGGGAAGGGTACATCTGTGGCACCCCAGGGGTCTGGTTTCCACAGTAATGCAATGTTATGTCTGAGAGCAGGTGGGAGGTCTCTTGGTCAGGAATCCTATGCATGCCACACCTCCTGCCCAGTCCTGGGAGGGGAAGGACTTCCCCTATATAAACCTGGGGCTGAGGCAGGGTTAGGCAGTTCAGAGGGAGAGTTGAGCCAGGAGGGCTGACAGGGAGCTGTGGCTCCGGCTGGGCCCAGCTCCTGGGCCATGCCAGAAGTAGAGAAGAGAAGCAGCATAGGAAGAAACAACAGGAGCTCTGTGGGAGCAGTGTTACAAGGAGTCAGGGGCTGGCAGCTGCAGAGCTCGCCCTGACTGAGAAGATTTCTTACCGGACCCGGAGTCCGAGGCTGTGGAGACTAACTCCTACCCAGCAGCAGAATCCGTCAGGCAGGGGATTTCAGGTCCTCTGGCCAAGAAACCCGAAGGCACGGTCACACGCATGGGACCAGCACCGCCGTCGTGGAGCGGAAGCTACTAGAAGGCCCCGAGTCACCGGCCATACGAGTGAGCACCACACGGTACACTCAGGGACGTGGGCTACTTATACCCGCCTCTAGCAAGGTAGCCAGAAGAGTACAGTCAGTTTGGGAGGCCTACAACTCCGCCTGGCCAGGGGAGATCCCATCTGCTCAAGGACTGACCAGGCCCCAATCGCTAGCCAGTACTCCGGGAGGGTCTATCGTTGTCACCAGTAAAGACCCTGAACTACACCGTACCGTCTCTGAGTGGTTCCTGCTACCCCCATCATCCACATCGGCTGCCCTGAGGCCATACCCCTCCCGTTGGGGGTTATACCATCCCCGCTGCACCATCCTTCCACCGGCCTCAGCGGTCTGCCCTGCAGCGGCAGCTCCAAAGCTGCATTCAACGGGTGGCGTAGTCATCCAACATCTACTGCTAATACAGCGCCACTTAGTCTGACTCCCTGGGCACGGACCGGGTCACCGCCACGAGACTACAACCCTCAACAGATCCGGCTCCGGGTAAGCTCCCCCGTGCGCGCGATGCCGCGCGAAGCAGCAGGCCCAGGGGCGCGTCAACTTTTGGCGTAGTCGGCAGGATCTCGTGTCCGCAACCACCGGGTACTGCGTGCCTGAAAAAGACTGTTCAAACTTACCAGTGGTGAAGATTCCCGCCATCCGTGGAGGTTTCCCGCCATCCGGCGCCATCTTCTGCCTTCTTCCCGCCATCCGTGGAGTTTTCCCGCCGTTGGACGCCATCTTGAAGACGCCGCGCGGGAAGAAGAGGGGCGTGGACTCCGAAAGCGCGCGAGAACTGAAGCCCCGCCTCACGTCCGGACGTTGCGTAAGGTCCTGGAAGGAGCCCAGCAGACGCCGACGTCACAGGAGCGCGACGGAAGGTCCTCAACCCTGACGATCCACTGTGGAGCCGCGGCCTACGGAAGAGGATCATCGCAAGGTAGGCCACGGTCCACTAGGAGGGAGGAAGATGTCGGATACGGAGGAGAGCTTCACTGCCTCAACCTCCGCCAGCGCCACCGCTGCTGCAGTCATGCCTTTCACCATGCCCTATATCCCGGGAGCGGCCTGGCTACCCCAGTACTCAGGGGAGTCACATACCCTGCATGACTTTAGAGAAAAGCTGGATAGCCTCTTCCAGGTGTACCCCCTCACAGAGGAGCAAAAAGTGAGCATCCTGGTGGCCCAATTAACCGGGGCAGCCCAAAGGGAGGTAAAGTCCTGGCCACCTGGGAGGAGGACTGTCGCAGAGATACTAACCCAGCTAACCGAGGAGGAGCTGCAGTACTACCAATACGAGGAAAGCCAAGAGGACCCGGACGGGTCTGAGGACTACCCTCAGGAGGGAGCACAAAGAGGACATAGCTACTGAAGGGAAGTAGCGTGAATAAAGAGCTGTACATAGTTACCCGTTAGGGTACAAGGACTGCTGCTAATTAAAATATGGTCCCCGTTGGGATTAGTGAATTGTTCCCCGTGTGTCCCTATCCCTTACCAGGCTGAGGACTGTGAGCAGCCATCCCCTATCCCTTACCAGGCTGAGGACTGTGAGCAGCCAATCCTTATCCCCACTGGCCGAGGACTGAGAGCGGCCATATCCTGTAAATAATTATGTGTTTCTAGTTATTTATAGGAGTCCTTGGTGGATTTACCGGGAATCCTTGTACATGGTTGGAGCGTAACCTAGGAATGGACTAAAGACTGTTAAGGACTCGGGGCAGGACAGACCCCTACCTGGTTACGTCTCCCTGTTTTGGTGAAATGGACACCTTGCTTTTCTTCAAAGACTGCACCCGGTTGCGGACATGCCGTAACCATCTTTATGTGTTTTTCTTATTGTATTATTATTGTTTATACCTTGTTATGTTTTTCTAAAAATATGTTTAGTCCCGGAGTACTAAATTTCACTAGGGGGGAATGTGGCACCCCAGGGGTCTGGTTTCCACAGTAATGCAATGTTATGTCTGAGAGCAGGTGGGAGGTCTCTTGGTCAGGAATCCTATGCATGCCACACCTCCTGCCCAGTCCTGGGAGGGGAAGGACTTCCCCTATATAAACCTGGGGCTGAGGCAGGGTTAGGCAGTTCAGAGGGAGAGTTGAGCCAGGAGGGCTGACAGGGAGCTGTGGCTCCGGCTGGGCCCAGCTCCTGGGCCATGCCAGAAGTAGAGAAGAGAAGCAGCATAGGAAGAAACAACAGGTGCTCTGTGGGAGCAGTGTTACAAAGAGTCAGGGGCTGGCAGCTGCAGAGCTCGCCCTGACTGAGAAGATTTCTTACCGGACCCGGAGTCCGAGGCTGTGGGGACTAACTCCTACCCAGCAGCAGAATCCGTCAGGCAGGGGATTTCAGGTCCTCTGGCCAAGAAACCCGAAGGCACGGTCACACGCATGGGACCAGCACCGCCGTCGTGGAGTGGAAGCTACTAGAAGGCCCCGAGTCACCGGCCATACGGGTGAGCACCACACGGTACACTCAGGGACGTGGGCTACTTATACCCGCCTCTAGCAAGGTAGCCAGAAGAGTACAGTCAGTTTGGGAGGCCTACAACTCCGCCTGGCCAGGGGAGATCCCATCTGCTCAAGGACTGACCAGGCCCCAATCGCTAGCCAGTACTCCGGGAGGGTCTATCGTTGTCACCAGTAAAGACCCTGAACTACACCGTACCGTCTCTGAGTGGTTCCTGCTACCCCCATCATCCACATCGGCTGCCCTGAGGCCATACCCCTCCCGTTGGGGGTTATACCATCCCCGCTGCACCATCCTTCCACCGGCCTCAGCGGTCTGCCCTGCAGCTGCAGCTCCAAAGCTGCATTCAACGGGTGGCGTAGTCATCCAACATCTACTGCTAATACAGCGCCACTTAGTCTGACTCCCTGGGCACGGACCGGGTCACCGCCACGAGACTACAACCCTCAACAGATCCGGCTCCGGGTAAGCTCCCCCGTACGCGCGATGCCGCGCGAAGCAGCAGGCCCAGGGGCGCGTCAACTTCAACATGAGTGGGGAAAAAGCGAGATCTTGGTGGAAGAGGGAATAGGTTTGATGTTCAAAGTGTATGTGGGATAGGTGGTGATGTTAGTTAAAGCTGTAGTGAACAAACACCGTCTCATCCTATTCAAAGACAACTGACAACTTCTGTTACTGGACGAGCTACTCCACTCCCTTTCATTGGCAGCCGCACAGCGGTATGCCTTGTAGATGAGGGCCAGAAAGTGCATGTGCTGCAGTGGATGGTAAGCGCTGTATCAAGTGGCCTCACTTCTTCTTCCTCCACCTCAACATCACACACAGTACAGTCCGCAGAGGTGGCATCCCAATTACCCTTGTTTCCCCTCATGTCACAACTCTCCAACCGCCCAATTGACTGTTGGGAACCACAGATGGGCGAGTCTGCAGAGTTGCTTGCACATTTTCTGCCATATGCGGTGATCCTAATGAGACTCAGATACCTGAGGCGCATGCGGACTGTACTATGCTGTCAGGGCAGGAAGAGGAGGAGGGTGACTCTCAGGGCGAGGAGTGGGAGAACAGAGAGGATGACGATGAAGTTGTAGACTCCACTTGGTGTGAACCCAGAGGCACGCAGCTGGGTAGCTCAGCAGAAGAGGTGGAGGAGGAAGATGAGGAGGCTACGTTGCGGCCTCCCGCACAGTCCCAAAATGATGCAACCACAACAAGCACTGCATCCTCAGCCACAACTGTGGCTACGGCCAGCAGCGGTCGCGAGTCTGCAATTCACAGGGGTGGCAAGGGTTGCCTAGCCTGGGCCTTTTTTGATACCGCAAAGGATGACCTAACTCACGTTATCTGCCAACTTTGTAAAAAAACTTCTCAGTAGAGGCAAAGATTTCAATAATTTGATTACTACATGCATGAACAGGCACATGTGCGATCAACATGCGTTAGTCTGGGAATCTGACTGCGATAAAATGAGGACTAGTGCGCCTCACCAACCTCTGGCCGCCCCATCAACTGCATCTGCTGCTTTTTCCTCCTCCGTCACCATGGCAAGTGTTCTCACACAGTGTTTACCCGCTCCAGTCGAGGTGAGTGGACATGCCTGCTGTTTTTGCTTCACCAAGCACACCACATCTTTCTCAATCCACCATAACATCTCCAGCTGCACCTCACTCACAGTCCAGCAGTTTGTCGTGTTCACCCTAGTCCATCCTCTCTCAGCACATTTGCCAGCCCTCGGTCTCGCAGTTGTGGTCACATAAAAGATTGTTTCCTCCTACACGTGCCAAAGCTAAGGGCTTGAACTCTATCATCTCCAATCTGTTGGCAAGGGAAATGCTGCCTTTCTGCCTGGTGGATACAGCGGTTTCCAAAAGCTGATGGCTGTCGCAGTCCTCCAGTACTAGTTACTTCTCTAAGAAAGCTGTGCCTGCGATACACAAGCATGTCGCAGACATTTTTTTCCTTGAAAAAATCTATGTCTGCCAGAGTGCATTTCATTAGACACCTGGACGAGCAAGCATGGCTAGGGGCATTTCATTTCACTGACTGGGCATTAGGTGACTCTGGTGGCTGTGGGAGCAGACATGGAAGTAGGGGAAGGGGCTGCTTCACAAGTCTTGGAATCCCAAAGGCTTGCGGGACAAACTTCTGTAACTAACACTTCCTCCACTGCTTCTGCCTCCTCCCCCTCCTCTAGGGCCTCCACCTGCACCCTCAACCTGCGCCTTAATGAGACACGCGTTCCAAGAATGCAGAGAGAATCCCCCACCTCCGTACTGCGCAGCCAAAGCTCACCGCAATCAGGCACTGTTAAAATGAATATGCTTTGGAGATCACAGTCACACAGCTCAAGAGTTGTGGACAGCTATCCAGGCAGTTTGAGCAATGACTGTCTCCACTGAACTTAGAGCCAGGGAAGGCCGTGTTCGATAACAGTGCGAACCTGGTGGTGTCCCTACGCCGTGGCAACCTCACACACATGCCTTGCATGGCTCATGTCCTCAAACTGATGGTCCAGCAATTTTTCCATCACTATCCCGGCCTGAATGTGCTGCTGCAGAAAGCATAGTCATTGTGTGCTCACTTACACCATTCGCACCCTGCAAGTCATCGACTTGCATCGCTACAGAGGTCTTTGGCTCTACAGATTAACTGCTTGATATGCGATGTCCCGACACCATGGAATTCCACTCTACACATGTTGCAGCCACTGGCAGCAGTGACGAGCCCTGATGCAGTATCTCATTTTGCATAGCCTAGGGCAACGCAGTATGGACGTGATGCAAATTACATTTACGGAGTGGGCACAGATTAAGGACCTCTGCACCCTTCTGCACACTTTTGAAATGGTTACTAAGATGGCTAGCGCTGATGACGCCGTCAATCAGCATCACTATTCCAGTCATCTACATGCTGGAGCACACTTTGAATAGTCTGTGGGAGGAGGTGGTGTTCCCAGAGGAAGAGGAGGAAGTGGAGGAGGATGTGGAAGGGATAACAATATCTTTAAGTTTCAGATAGTCATCGCACAGGTGGATTACAGTGATTGAGGGGGGCTCATGGTACCAAACAAACTGTTAGTGAAGGTGCAGGAGCCAGGGAACAAATGGAGTAGGAATATGAGGAAGAGGTGATAGGCATGCAACAGTCAGGAGATGAAGAGGAAAGTGATCCACTCTCTGTTGTCCGTGGTTGGCGAGAAGGGATGGAGGAAGCAAGCTTCAGTGTTACCCTGCCACCAATACACCATGGACTTGGACCTCATGGAAGAGCCCGACACATGAGAGCCTTCTTGCTGCACTATCTGCAACATAATCCCCGTATTGTTAGGATTAAAAATAGTGCCGACTACTGGATTGCCACTCTATTAGATCCACGGTACGAGAGTAAATTTTGCCAGATGCTTCCCGCCCTGGAAAGGAATGCGTGCATACTGGAGTATCGAAACACGCTTATAGACAACCTTAGGAGCGGTTTTCCCCAAGACAGCAGTGAGGCACACAGTGTGCATTGCAGTTGTAGACTTCCAACCCCAGGACTTTCAAGTTGTCAATGCAAAAACATTAGCAGCAGCAGCAGTGTAAGTGGCAGAAGCAATTTCTGTGAGTCATTTCACACATTTTTTAGACTTGCCTGTGCACCAGCAGAACAGAGTACAAGTCTGACACGTAGTGAACGATTGGAGAGGATGGTGCAGGAGTATCTTGAGCTCAATATCTATGCCATCAAAGAGGGTTTGGACCCTTTTACGTTTTGGTCTTCAAAAATGGAAGAGTGGTCTGAGCTCGCCTGTCACGCCTTGGAGGTTTTTTCATGCGCGGCAGTCAACGTTCTCTCAGAATGTGTCTTCAGCGCTGCTGGTGGTGTGCTGACGCATAAGCAAAGGTGGCTGTCCCCTGAAAGTGTAGACCGCCTAACTTTCATCAAGATGAACAAGTCATGGATCTCTAAGGACTTTTGCACCCCAATCGCAGACTGTGCAGACTAGGCGATGGTGTAGTTTTTAGTGTGCTGCATTGATCTTGCGTTATTGCAGTCAGAGACACCTTTGTTATGGCTTCAGTGCCTGCTGTTGCTATTGCTGCTAATGTTATTAATAATTTTTTAAAATGCGGAGACTCCTGGTTGGGTCTCCATCTGGTGTGTTTCTTGTAGTGGAAAGGGTGTCAGTGCCCCATTGTACTATTTCTACTCCGGTGAAATTGATGCCACTTTAGGGGTATGTGGCAATAATTTTTCTAAATGTGGAGACTCCAAGTTGGGTCTCCTTCATGTGTGTTTCCTGTAGCAGTAGGGCTCCCAGACAGGCAGACATGCACTTACTTTCAGTCAACTACCTGTGTTACTATCCTTAAAGTTTTCTAGCAATAGTAGTCTACAAAACTGATATTTGTGCCACCTGAGTGTGGCTGAGCAGAAAAGCAGCTTGAGCTGTTGCATGTGGTATCATGACTCCCAGCACAACAGACCTACACCGATCCCTCACCCACCTCATCTTAATTTGAACTTAAATTCAGAGCTGTAAATGCTGGCCCAGACCTTAATACCTCATGCATGGCCTATGGCTGACTGCTGCTGTGCCATTATAAAATTTCGACTGTGGGTCAATTGATTCCACTTTCCCTGGTATATGCCCCTAATTTTAGCTGTTTTGGCTGCTTTTGGGCCCCTTTGAAAGTGTTGTCTATGCGTTTGGTTGTGCCTCCCATTGAATTCAATGGGATTTGGATATGTTCGACTAACTATTCGGCGAACATCAGGAAATTCGTCAATCGGAACTGAATCGAACCTTGAAAGGTTCGCTCATGTTAAGTGATGAGCACAAATGCTTGCTACTCGAATTTGCATTGGGTGCTCGAATGTGCACCGAGTAATGCGGGGGGCTCTAGTGACATGCTTGAGTCTGCGCCCCCCCCCCCCCACTACTAACAACATATTCAATATGATGACCTAATGTTATCAAATTCTGTTTAGTACTTTTGGGTTCAAAATTCTCACTATACCCCTGGATAAAATCCTTGAGGGGTGTATGTGACATGCAGAAGTAGTGCTGTTGCTTTAAAAGCATTCAGCAACTATTAGAAGTAGCACAAGTACAGGAGACAGGAAGTGGCATCCGGATACTAGAGGGGTTTTGCACAGTCACAGGAGAGGGGGGAATGTTTTGGCAGAGCCCCAGGGGGATTGTGGGGAAGTTGTTTACTGTCAGGCTTGAGCAGAAGAGAAAGGTGGTGTGTGTTTTGTATCTCACAGAAGCGCCCCTGCAAGTAAAAAGGATTCAAGTCAGGAGTGAAGCTAAGCACAGGCCAGTTAGAGTTCCTGAACTAGCAGTGCAGATTATTGTCAGGCAGAAAGATAAGGGCTGGAAGAAATTGTCACAGGGATCATCTCCCTCAGCAAACCCCCCCTCCTTCATCTCACTGTGCTGTAAAGAATGCTGTGTTCATTAATGTGCCTTTGCATTAGAACTATGCTGTCCTGTACTACTGGTAAGATGGTGATCTGCTGTGCTGCTAAGGAAACTGTACTGTTTGTCACTGGAGCCTGTGGCTCATAAGACTTAACTTGCATTGGCTGTGCAGCTTCTTATTAAATGCTACTGTTATACCGTTTATGAGGACTCTTCTCAAGTGTGTCTGGTCAGCAAGTGAAACAACCTACGTGTCTGTGCCTGAGGATCAATACCCCTGTGTGCCTGAGAGAACCTGCAGCATATGGTCTATGGTCTCCCTGAGTAACGGTTCCCCCAGAATTCCAAAGAATTCATGTAACCTGTCTCGCCCCTATCTGAACCTAGCAGCGTGCGTGTAACATGTACTTTCCAAAATGTGTGTGGGGTTTCTGCTGTTTAGGCACCTTAGGGGCCTTGTAAATGTGACATGTCGCCCTCAATCTATTTCAGCCTATTTGTGTTCCAAAATTCAAATGGTGCTCCTTCAGTTCCAAGCCCTGATGTTTTTGTCCAAACAGAACGTTTTGACTATATGTGGGGTATTGCTGCGCTCGAAAGAAAGTGCTTAGCAAACTGTGAGGTCCACTTTTTGGTGCTATCACTTGCAAAAGTGAAAACATTGGGGCTAAAGCAACATTTTAGAAGCAACATTTTTCTTTCATTCCACTTTACATTAATTCCTATGTAGCACATGAAGCGTAAAAACATTTCCTGACAACAATTTTGAAGTATTTGAGGGGTGTGGTTTCTAAAATGGTATCACTTTTGGGGAGTTTCCAATATATAGGCCCCTCAAGGTCCATTGAAATCTGATTAGGTCCCTAAAGAAACAGATTTTGTAAATTTGTTGAAAAAATGAGAAATTGCTGCTAAACTTTCAACCCCTCTAACATCCTAACAAAGTAAAATTACATTTTAAAAATTATGTAGATGTAAAGTAAACATATGGGAAATGTTATTTATTATTTTGGACAGCATGACTAACTGGTTAAGAATATAAAGATTGAAAGTTTGAAAATTGCAATTTTTTTCAAAATTTTTGCAAAAATTACTATATTTTCACAAATAAAGGCAAGTCATGTCAAATAAATTTTTACCACTATCATGAAGTACAATATATGTGTTACACGCACGTCGCTAGGTTCAGATATGGCGAGACGGGTTTCATGAATTTGTTGGAATCCTGGGGCAACCGTTACTCAGGGCGACCATAGGCTGCAGCTTCTCTCGGGCACACAATAGATTCAATTGCTGACCAGACACATCTGACAAGAGTCTTTTTCAACAGTTTGACATTGGGATTTAATTTGAAGCACGGCCTCTGCAATTCAGAGATACAACACTCTTCATTACAGTACAGTCTATTAAAGCAGGCACAGTAACGTCAGTCTCTTCAGTAGCCTGATTCAGCACAGATTAGATCTTTTAGCAGCACACTTCTATGCATACACAACCACATGCTTTTCCTTCACAAGAACAAAATAGTGCACAGCATTCTTTATCCTGCATGGAGATGGAGGGGGGAGGGTTTGATGAGGGAGATGATCCCTATGACAAGATTCCTTCTAGTCCTTATCTTTCTGCTCGATAATACTCCGCACTGTTAGCTCAGGGAGTCTATCTGACCTGTGTTTAGCTTCCCTCCTGACCTGAATTCTGTTCCCTTGCCTTCTGTGAGATATAGCTCACACACCACTTTTCTCTTTGGCTCCAGCCAGACAGTAAACAACTTCCCTACGCTAAACACTCCCTGTCTCCTGTGACTGTTAAACCCTCTAGTTGCTGGATGCTTCTGGAGCACAACACTTCCTGTCTCCTGTGCTTGTGTTAATTCTAATAGTTGCTGGATCCTTTTGAAGCAATAGCACTACTTCTGCATGTCACATATATCATAAAGAAACAATCTCAGAATCACTGGGATCCATTGAAGCGTTCCAGAGTTATTACCTTACAAAGTGACGCTGGTTACCAATACATCTTGGTGGTGATGGACCTTTTCACTCAATTTGCTCAAGCATATGCCACCACCAATAAATCGGGTCGAACAGCGGCAGAGAAGATCTTCAATGATTTTGCTTTGAGGTTTGGGTTCCCTAGAGGTTACACCACGATCAAGGAAGAGAATTTGAGAACCAGCTCTTTGCCAAGCTAGAAAAGTACTGTAGAATTCAGAGATCCCACACAACGCCCTATCACCCAGAGAGTAATGGACAAGTGGAACGTTTTAACTGGACATGATTGTCGATGTTGCGCACTTTAACAGCTGATGAGAAGAGAGACTGGAAGAGTTCACTGTCAAAACTGGTACATGCCTATAACTATACAAAGAGCGATGCAACGGATTACTCGCCCTTTTTCCTATTGTATGGATAATCGCCAAGACTGCAAATCGACATCATGTTCGATACTCCAGTGTCAGAGACTTACAGAACGAATCCGGAGTATGTCCAGAAATGGAAGGAATGGATGGCAGAGGCATACAATATAGCGTCCAAAGCGGTTAAGCAAGGACAGAGCAAGAGTAAGGAGTACTTGTTATGATCTGCTACAAGCACTAAGGAAAGACAGGAGATCTGTCCCTACAATAGAACTAAGCTAGATCCCTACGATGTAACGGGGAACCTGATCCTGCGATCAGACCCGCTAAAGTCCTCAGCTAGTCTGAACGAAGACCTATAGATGTGAGGGAGGGATCCCTACAAGAACTAGGGACTGGGAGAAAGATGGACCCCTCCTAGCAGAAATTGTAGCAGTAAAAAGACAAACAAACAACATAGAACAAAGAGGTCAAAAGACCTAGCTAAACTGACTGAGAAAGGTTACAAAGGACCTGGCTAGCTTAAGAGTAGAAATTACAATGAAGTCCAGCATGGCCAGAAGGGCGGAGCAGGATTAAATAGGCAAAAAAGGTCATGTGACCAGCAAAATAGAAAAAACCTAACAGGAGAGTTCTAACAGTACCCCCTCTTCTAAGAGGATCCTCCGGATCCCCTAGGACCAGGCTTATCAGGAAACCTCTTGTGAAACGCTCTGACAAGTCTGGAAGCAGAAACATCATCCGCCCTCACCCATGAGTTATCCTCGGGACAGAAACCCTTCCAAGCGACGAGATACTGCAAACTCCCCCTATACCGTCTAGAATTAAGGATGCGGGAAATTTCATATTCCCCGTCCTCCACCACCGGAGGAACAGTGGCAGTGGCGTCTCTATCTGATACATCAGCTTTTTTCAATAGAGAAACATGAAACACCGGATTAATCTTCCAGGAGGTAGGAACCTCCAACCTAACAGCAGATTGGTTAACTACCTGAAGCACCTTAAAGGGCCCTACAAACTTGGGACCCAACATTGCAGTTGTAGACTTCCAACCCCAGGACTTTCAAATTGTCAATGCAAAAACATTAGCAGCAGCAGCAGTGTAAGTGGCAGAAGCAATTTCTGTGAGTCATTTCACACATTTTTTAGACTTGCCTGTGCTCCAGCAGAACAGAGTACAAGTCTGACACGTAGTGAGCGATTGGAGAGGATGGTGCAGGAGTATCTCGAGCTCAATATCAATGCCATCAAAGAGGGTTTGGACCCTTTTACGTTTTGGTCTTCAAAAATGGAAGAGTGGTCTGAGCTCGTCTGTCACGCCTTGGAGGTTTTTTCATGCCCGGCAGTCAACGTTCTCTCAGAATGTGTCTTCAGCGCTGCTGGTGGTGTGCTGACGCATAAGCAAAGGTGGCTGTCCCCTGAAAGTGTAGACCGCCTAACTTTCATCAAGATGAACAAGTCATGGATCTCTAAGGACTTTTGCACCCCAATCGCTGACTGTGCAGACTAGGCGATGGTGTAGTTTTTAGTGTGCTGCATTGATCTTGCGTTATTGCAGTCAGAGACACCTTTGTTATGGCTTCAGTGCCTGCTGTTGCTATTGCTGCTAATGTTATTAATAATTTTTTGAAATGTGGAGACTCCTGGTTGGGTCTTCATCTGGTGTGTTTCTTGTAGTGGAAAGGGTGTCAGTGCCCCATTGTACTATTTCTACTCCGGTGAAATTGATGCCACTTTAGGGGTATGTGGCAATAATTTTTCGAAATGTGGAGATTCCAAGTTGGGTCTCCTTCATGTGTGTTTCCTGTAGCAGTAGGGCTCCCAGACAGGCAGACATGCACTTACTTTCAGTCAACTACCTGTGTTACTATCCTTAAAGTTTTCTAGCAATAGTAGTCTACAAAACTGATATTTGTGCCACCTGAGTGTGGCTGAGCAGAAAAGCAGCTTGAGCTGTTGCATGTGGTATCATGACTCCCAGCAGAACAAACCTACACCGATCCCTCACCCACCTCATCTTAATTTGAACTTAAATTCAAAGCTGTAAATGCTGGCCCAGACCTTAATACCTCATGCATGGCCTATGGCTGACTGCTGCTGTGCCATCATAAAATTTCGACTGTGGGTCAATTGATTCCACTTTCCCTGGTATATGCCCCTAATTTTAGCTGTTTTGGCTGCTTTTGGGCCCCTTTGAAAGTGTTGTCTATGCGTTTGGTTGTGCCTCCCATTGAATTCAATGGGATTTGGATATGTTCGACTAACTATTCGGCGAACATCAGGAAATTCGTCAATCGGAACTGAATCGAACCTTGAAAGGTTCGCTCATGTTAAGTGATGAGCACAAATGCTTGCTACTCGAATTTGCATTGGGTGCTCGAATGTGCACCGAGTATTGCGGGGGCTCGAGTGACATGCTTGAGTCTGCGCCCCCCCCCCACTACTAACAACATATTCAATATGATGACCTAATGTTATCAAATTCTGTTTAGTACTTTTGGGTTCAAAATTCTCACTATACCCCTGGATAAAATCCTTGAGGGGTGTATGTGACATGCAGAAGTAGTGCTGTTGCTTTAAAAGCATTCAGCAACTATTAGAAGTAGCACAAGTACAGGAGACAGGAAGTGGCATCCGGCTACTAGAAAGGTTTTGCACAGTCACAGGAGAGGGGGGAATGTTTTGGCAGAGCCCCATGGGGATTGTGGGGAAGTTGTTTACTGTCAGGCTTGAGCAGAAGAGAAAGGTGGTGTGTGTTCTGTATCTCACAGAAGCGCCCCTGCAAGTAAAAAGGATTCAAGTCAGGAGTGAAGCTAAGCACAGGCCAGGTAGAGTTCCTGAACTAGCAGTGCAGATTATTGTCAGGCAGAAAGATAAGGGCTAGAAGAAATTGTCACAGGGATCATCTCCCTCAGCAAACCCCCCCTCCTTCATCTCACTGTGCTGTAAAGAATGCTGTGTTCATTAATGTGCCTTTGCATTAGAACTATGCTGTCCTGTACTACTGGTAAGACGGTGATCTGCTGTGCTGCTAAGGAAACTGTACTGTTTGTCACTGGAGCCTGTGGCTCATAAGACTTAACTTGCATTGGCTGTGCAGCTTCTTATTAAATGCTACTGTTATACCGTTTATGAGGACTCTTCTCAAGTGTGTCTGGTCAGCAAGTGAAACAACCTACGTGTCTGTGCCTGAGGGTCAATACCCCTGTGTGCCTGAGAGAATCTGCAGCATATGGTCTATGGTCTCCCTGAGTAACGGTTCCCCCAGAATTCCCAAGAATTCATGTAACCTGTCTCGCCCCTATCTGAACCTAGCAGCGTGCGTGTAACATGTAGTTTCCAAAATGTGTGTGGGGTTTCTGCTGTTTAGGCACCTTAGGGGCCTTGTAAATGTGACATGTCGCCCTTAATCTATTTCAGCCTATTTGTGTTCCAAAATTCAAATGGTGCTCCTTCAGTTCCAAGCCCTGATGTTTTTGTCCAAACAGAACTTTTTGACTATATGTGGGGTATTGCTGCGCTCGAATGAAAGTGCTTAGCAAACTGTGAGGTCCACTTTTTGGTGCTATCACTTGCAAAAGTGAAAACATTGGGGCTAAAGCAACATTTTAGAAGCAACATTTTTCTTTCATTCCACTTTACATTAATTCCTATGTAGCACATGAAGCGTAAAAACATTTCCTGACAACAATTTTGAAGTATTTGAGGGGTGTAGTTTCTAAAATGGTATCACTTTTGGGGAGTTTCCAATATATAGGCCCCTCAAGGTCCATTGAAATCTGATTAGGTCCCTAAAGAAACAGATTTTGTAAATTTGTTGAAAAAATGAGAAATTGCTGCTAAACTTTCAACCCCTCTAACATCCTAACAAAATAAAATTACATTTTAAAAAATTATGTAGATGTAAAGTAAACATATGGGAAATGTTATTTATTAATTATTTTGGACAGCATGACTAACTGGTTTAAGAATATAAAGATTGAAAGTTTGAAAATTGCATTTTTTTTCAAAATTTTTGCAAAAATTACTATATTTTCACAAATAAAGGCAAGTCATGTCAAATAAATTTTTACCACTATCATGAAGTACAATATATGTGTTACACGCACACCGCTAGGTTCAGATAGGGCGAGATGGGTTTCATGAATTCGTTGGAATCCTGGGGGAACCGTTACTCAGGGCGACCATAGGCTGCAGCTTCTCTCGGGCACACAATAGATTCAATTGCTGACCAGACACATCTGACAAGAGTCTTTTTGAACAGTTTGACATTGGGATTAAATTTGAAGCACGGCCTCTGCAATTCAGAGATACAACACTCTTCATTACAGTACAGTCTATTAAAGCAGGCACAGTAACGTCAGTCTCTTCAGTAGCCTGATTCAGCACAGATTAGATCTTTTAGCAGCACACTTCTATGCATACACAACCACATGCTTTTCCTTCACAAGAACAAAATAGTGCACAGCATTCTTTATCCTGCATTGAGATGGAGGGGGGAGGGTTTGATGAGGGAGATGATCCCTATGACAAGATTCCTTCTAGTCCTTATCTTTCTGCTCGATAATACTCCGCACTGTTAGCTCAGGGAGCTGACGTGTGTTTAGCTTCCCTCCTGACCTGAATTCTGTTCCCTTGCCTTCTGTGAGATATAGCTCACACACCACTTTTCTCTTTGGCTCCAGCCAGACAGTAAACAACTTCCCTACAATCCCCCTGGGGCTCTGCTAAACACTCCCTGTCTCCTGTGACTGTTAAACCCTCTAGTTGCTGGATGCTTCTGGAGCACAACACTTCCTGTCTCCTGTGATTGTGTTAATTCTAATAGTTGCTGGATCCTTTTGAAGCAATAGCACTACTTCTGCATGTCACATATATCATAAAGAAACAATCTCAGAATCACTGGGATCCATTGAAGCGTTCCAGAGTTATTACCTTACAAAGTGACACTCGTTACCAATACATCTTGGTGGTGATGGACCTTTTCACTCAATTTGCTCAAGCATATGCCACCACCAATAAATCGGGTCGAACAGTGGCAGAGAAGATCTTCAATGATTTTGCTTTGAGGTTTGGGTTCCCTAGAGGTTACACCACGACCAAGGAAGAGAATTTGAGAACCAGCTCTTTGCCAAGCTAGAAATGTACTGTAGAATTCAGAGATCCCACACAACGCCCTATCACCCAGAGAGTAATGGACAAGTGGAACGTTTTAACTGGACATGATTGTCGATGTTGCGCACTTTAACAGCTGATGAGAAGAGAGACTGGAAGAGTTCGCTGTCAAAAGTGGTACATGCCTATAACTGTACAAAGAGCGATGCAACGGATTACTCACCCTTTTTCCTATTGTATGGATGATCGCCAAGACTGCCAATCGACATCATGTTCGATACTCCAGTGTCAGAGACTTACAGAACGAATCCGGAGTATGTCCAGAAATGGAAGGAATGGATGGCAGAGGCATACAATATAGCATCCAAAGCGGTTAAGCAAGGACAGAGCAAGAGTAAGGAGTACTTGTTATGATCTGCTACAAGCACTAAGGAAAGACAGGAGATCTGTCCCTACAATAGAACTAAGCTAGATCCCTACGATGTAACGGGGAACCTGATCCTGCGATCAGACCCGCTAAAGTCCTCAGCTAGTCTGAACGAAGACCTATAGATGTGAGGGAGGGATCCCTACAAGAACTAGGGACTGGGAGAAAGATGGACACCTCCTAGCAGAAATTGTAGCAGTAAAAAGACAAACAAACAACATAGAACAAAGAGGTCAAAAGACCTAGCTAAACTGACTGAGAAAGGTTACAAAGCACCTGGCTAGCTTAAGAGTAGAAATTACAATGAAGCCCAGCATGGCCAGAAGGGCGGAGCAGGATTAAATAGGCAAAAAAGGTCATGTGACCAGCAAAATAGAAAAAACCTAACAGGAGAGTTCTATCAGTACTATGATTGAAAATGTTATGGAGCAGAATTGGCACCGGGAAACCGGGTGCTAGTCAAGAACATACGTGAGAAAGGCGGTCCAGGAAAACTTCGTTCGTACTGGGAAGACAAGGTGTATGTGGTCGTAAGGAGGAAAGCTGATGACAGCCCAGTGTATGAAATCCGATTGGAAATGGGAGACAAGAAACCCAGAATAGTCCATCGGAATTTACTGCTACCCTGTGATTATCTCCCACCACAACAAGACTTCCCAGAAGTAGACCGACATCATCCAAGATCGACTAAGGGACCACCACAGATTGAGGCTCCGGAGGTGGATAGTGACCTTGAAAGTTCCGATGGAGAAGACCACACCGTTGTATTTCTCGGACAGGCAAGGAGAGGGATGTACCATTCTCAGGAGAGTGAACTAAGTCATGAGGCTCCAGAGTTCGTACCAAGGAGTACAGATGAAGTCCAATTCAGATCTGATGATCGAACACCGGCCCCTGAAGAGACCACCACAGACTGAAGCTCCGGAAGTGAATAGTGACCTTGAAAGTTTCGATGAAGAAGAACACACCGTTGTATTTCTTGGACCAGCAAGGAGAGGGATGTGCCATCCTCAGGAGAGTGAACTAAGTCCTGAGGCTTCAGAGTTCGTACCAAGGAGTACAGATGAAGTCCAATTCAGATCTGATGATCGAACACCGGTCCCTGAAGAGACTGATTGACACTCAGGAGGAGCGGAATTACCAGAACGTGCAGAAACAAGCGACTCAGGAGAAGGAAAGGAACTTACAGATGCAGCTCACTTCAAAATGGCCGCCATGGTCACCACCCATCTGGAAAAGTTTTTCCCCTCACATATACTAATGTGCCACAAACAGGAAGTTGATATCACCAACCATTCCCATTTAATTTAGGTATCCATATAAATGGCCCACCCTGTATACAGTGCCTTGTGAAAGTATTTGGCCCTCTTGAACTTTTCTACCTTTTGCCACATTTCTGGCTTCAAACATAAAGATATAAAATTCTAATTTTTGGGGGAAGAATCAACAACAAGTGGGACACAATCGTGAAGTGGAACGAAATATATTGGATATTTTAAACTTTTTAAACAAATTCAAAACTGAAAAGTGGGGTGTGCAATATTATTCGGCCCCTTTACTTTCAGTGCAGCAAACTCACTCCAGAAGTTCAGTGAGGATCTCTGAATGATCCAATGTTGTCCTAAATGACTGGTAATGATAAATAGAATCCACCTGTGTGTAATCAAGTCTCCGTATAAATGCACCTACTCTATGATAGTCTCAGGGTTCTGTTTCAAGTGCAGAGAGCATCATGAAGACCAAGGAACACACCAGGCAGGTCCGAGATACTGTTGTGGCAAAGTTTAAAGCCGGATTTGGATACAAAAAGATTTCCCAAGTTTTAAACATCTCAAGGAGCACTGTGCAAGCGATTATATTGAAATGGAAGGAGTATCAGACAACTGCAAATCTACCAAGACCCGGCCATCCCTCTAAACTTTCATCTCGGACAAGGAGAAGACTGATCAGAGATGCAGCCAAAAGGGTCATGATCACTCTGGATGAACTGCAGAGATCTACAGCTGAGGTGGGAGAGTCTGTCCATAGGACATCAATCAGTCGTACACTGCACAAATCTGGCCTTTATGGAAGAGTGGCAAGAAAAAAGCCATTTCTCAAAGATATCCATAAAAAGTCTCGTTTGAAGTTTGCCACAAGCCACCTGGGAGGCACACCAAACATGTGGAATAAGGAACTGGTCAGATGAAACCAAAATAGAACTTTTTGGCCACAATGCAAAACGATATGTTTGGCGTAAAAGCAAAACAGCTCATCACCCTCAAAACACCATCCCCACTGTCAAACATGGTGGTGGCAGCATCATGGTTTGGCCTACTTTTCTTCAGCAGGGACAGGGAAGATGGTTAAAATTGATGGGAAGATGGACGGAGCCAAATACAGGACCACTCTGGAAGAAAGCCTGTTGGAGTCTGCAAAAGACCTGAGACTGGGACGGAGATTTATCTTCGAACAAGACAATGATCCCAAACATAAAGCAAAATCTACAATGGAATGGTTAAAAAATAAACGTATATCCAGGTGTTAGAATGGCCAAGTCAAAGTCCAGACCTGAATCCAATCGAGAATCTATGGAAAGAGCTGAAAACTGCTGTTCACAAACGCCCTCCATCCAACCTCAATGAGCTCGAGCTGTTTTGCAAGGAATAATGGGCAAGAATTTCACCCTCTCGATGTGCAAAACTGATAGAGACATACCCCAAGTGACAGCTGTAATCTCAGCAAAAGGTGGAGCTACAAAGTATTAACTCAAGGGGGCCGAATAATATTACATATTTCGTTCCACTTCACAATTGTGCCCCACTTGTTGTTGATTCTTCCCAAAAAAATTAGAATTATATATCTTTATGTTTGAAGCCAGAAATGTGGCAAAAGGTAGAAAAGTTCAAGGGGGCCAAATACTTTCACAATGCATTGTATGTAGATATGTATGTGTGTGTATATGTATGTATATATATATATATATATATATATATATATATATATGTATATATAAAATATATATTTTCAGTTGAACTAACAGTCCTTCTGAGGACTAATCCAGCTGCATATATTACTGGTGATAGCAGGAGTTAGGCAGGGTTTGTGGCAGTGTATACAGCACAATAGGGTTCTGTGCACGTTCTGTCTGCAGCTGCTGTTACATATCTACATAGCCCTACATATCAGGGCTATTTTTTTGCTCTTAATCCTGATTTTTTGCTTAAAAAGCAATACAGTACTCCATTTTACTGCTCCATTTGCTTGCTAGCAGAATACAGGCAGATTTTTTTTATTTTATTCACATTGCTGTATTGTGTAAGCAGAGAAACTTTTCCATCACATCACACATGATCGCATATTACTGCGGCAATAATTCAGACATTTTATGGAGCGTGCCAAATATTACACTCCATTTAAAATGGTGTGGCAAGGGACGGGGAAGTGGACGTGATAGTGATGGTGCTCGCAGAGGCTGAGGCCGTGGGCAAGATGAAACTGCCAGCTGAGGGAGCACAACAAACACCCACATCATGTCGACCTACCTTCCTGTCCCAATTACACCACTCTTGAAGCCAGAGCAGTGTGAAAAAGTTGTTGGTTGGATAGTAGATAATGCTTCCAGTCACTTTGCCACCACCACCACCATCCTGTCTTCCACATTGTGCCGAGTGCACAAAGATAACAGATCCCACACTTGGACACTCTGAAGTGTGAGTACCAGCTTCAACATGCCTGTTGGCATTCAGGTTAGCCTCCGCACATAAGAACTGAGGAATGGGCATGGATGTCAGATATCTGTGTCGTCCTCCAAAACTTTGAGGACTCCACCAAGATGGTGAGCAGCGATGATGCCATAATTGGCATCACCATCCGGCTTCTCTGTCTTCTGAAACACTCACTACTCACAATTAAAGAGGAGGCATTACAGGAGCAGCACAATGAGATGGAGCAAGTTACCATGTAGGGTGATGCCACACAGCCCTGCCTCATCTCATCCCAACGCAGATTGGGTTTTAATGGGGAGGAGGAGGAAGAGGATGAGGGGGAACAGGAGTTGGTTCCTGTGCTACAGATGATACCTCCCACACCACATTCATACCATCTGTTCAGCGTGGATGGCTTGAGGAAAGGGAGAGTGAGGAGGATGAGGAGGAGACCATGGACAGTCATCCTCTTGTTCAGGTCAGGTAAGACTTGGCTGTTGGCAGTGTGGCGCGCATGGCTGACTTCATGTTCCGCTGCCTTTCCCGTGACCCTCGCGTTGTACGCATTTTGGCTGTCAGTAATTACTGGTTGGTCACACTTCTAGACCCACGCTACAAGGAGAGCATTATATCTCTCATTCCAGTGGCAGAGAGGTCTAGTAAAAAGTTGCAGTAGCAGAAGGCCCTTGTTGCGGAATTATTAAAAAAATTCCGATCTGAAAACGCTGGCGAGAGGTCACAGTCCCTTGGACAACCAAAGATTGCAGGCGAGGGAGACACAAATACGATGCAGCAGAGGCAGGGGAACACTGTCAAAGATGTGGGACAGTTTTCTCAAACCCTCCCAACTCCCAGGCCCTGATGTTTGGGGTATTCTGACAAAAGGGAAAAGTTTGGGAAGATACTGAAGGACTACCTTGCCGATGGTACCAATGTCCTCCGTGATTCCTTCGTGCCTTATACACTCCCTTATTGGACACAGAAGCTGGACACGTGGCAAGAACTGGCTCTCTATGCCTTGGAGGTCCTGGCCTGCCCTACCGCTAGCGTTTCGTCAGAGCAGGTTTTTAGTGCCGTCGGGGGCATTGTAACTGATAGGCGCACCCACCTGTTAACTGAAAATGCTGACAGGCTGACTCTTATAAAAATGAACAAGGGCTAGATTGGGCCAGACTTCTCAACAGCACCGGATAATAGCAGCAGAACATAAAGTCAAATCCAGTGGCTTTTTTTGGGAGGTCTATTCCCATGCACATCTTCACACTCAGACATGGGTATACACTTACTGATTTTGGCTATTTTCTGTTGTCCTCCTCCTTCTCATCCTCCACCACCATATCACCAGCGTGACCGTGCTGCAACACCCACATAATTTTTTTGTAATGGTGTTCATGATGCCTATAGGAAATTTTTTTAGAGGCCTACCTCTAACATTCTGTATGTTATACCGTATGTTCTGTTCATGTATACCCCCAGGGGTAAATGTTTTTCAGCCCATGCACTTAGTGCATGGGCTTTACCAGTATAGGAGACCCATTCCTTAACAATGGTAACAATTTTTTTTAAAGAGGACCTCCTCTACATCTCTTCAAAGGGGTATTGGCGTGCGTCCAATTTTTTGCCAGCATTTGCAGTTACTGCATATGACTCGCCCCCTGGGCCTAGTGTGGACGTGTGTGGGTTACCCGGAGCCGAGTCTCTGGGGGTTGTAGTGTCCGTGGCGGCGACCCGGTCCCGTGGCTCAGGGTGGTCAGGCCGATGGCGGTATTTTGCGGGGTTTTTAGGTTAATTGTCCGACTACGCCACCCATGGATTGCGGTCAGGGTGTACCGCCGCTGCGAGGCAGTCCGCTGAGGCTGGTGTGGTGTACGCAGCAAAAGATGGGATAAGATGGCCTCAGGGCAGGGAATGTGGATGATGGGAGTGATGGTGCGCGGGTGTCCCAGCACTAGTAGTGCTGGTGCGGCGATGAGCAGGAACGACTCAGAGTCTTTGCAGTGCAGTTCAGGGTCTTTACTGGTGATATTAAGGCAGACCCTCCCGGGAGTACTGGCTAGCATAAGGGGCCTGGTCAGTCTGCGAGCAAACAGGAGTTCCCCTGGCCAGGTGGAGTTGTAGGCCTCCCCGTCTATCTGCACTCTTTCTGACTACCTTGCTGTAAGCGGGTAGAAGTAGCCCACATCCCTGAGTATACCGTGTGGTGCTCACCCGTATGGCTGGTGACTTGGGGCCTTCTGTTAGCCTCCGCTCCTGGATGGCGGTGCTGGTCCCTTCCTTGTGACTGAGCCTCCGGGCTTCTATGGCCAGAGGACCTGGAATCCCCTGCCGGCTGGTTTCTGCTGCTGGGTGGATATCAGTCCCCACAGCCTCGGACTCCGGTGTCCGGTTATCAGATTCTTCTGCCAGGGCGAGCTATATCTCTGCTTAGCTTCCAGCCCCTGGTCTTCTGCTCCTAGCTCCTACAGAGCTCCTTGCTGACACTTTCCCTGTGTCTGGAACTGTCTCCAGGCTCTGACTCTACTCACTAATCCCGCCCCAGACCCAGTTTATAAGGGCAGATTCCTCCCCTCCCAGGTCTGGGCAGGAAGTGTTGCATGATTAAGGGCTCCTGACCAGAGAAACCTCCCACTTGCTCTCAGACGTAATATTTCTATTACTGTGGCAACCAGACCCCTGGGGTGCCACACATACACAATACAAGTATATGAGACCTGCTCCTTTGTAATGAGAACATTTTTTTTTACTTAGGCCCTCCTCTATGTCTCTTCAAAGGGTATTGGAATGCGTCCTAATTTTTGGCATCCCTTTCAGTCACTGCATACGCAATAATTGTAGAGCAGAACCGCTCCCTTATATGGGAACATTTTTGTTAACTGAGGCCCTCCTCTGTGTCCTTAAATTGGTATTGGGGTTTTTCAAAAATTTAGGCAGCCGTTGTAGTCACTGCATACACAATAACTGTATAGCAGAACCACTTCTTTATAATGGGAACATTTTTTTAACTGAGGCCCTCCTCTGTGTCTTTAAATTGGTATTGGGGTTTTTCCAAAATGTAGGCAGCCATTGTAGTTACTGCATACGCAATAACTGTATAGCAGAATCATTCCTTTATAATGCGAACATTTTTTACTGAGGTCCTCCTCTATGTGTTTTCAAATTGGTATTGGGGTTTTTCCAAAATTTGGGCAGCTCTTTCAGTCACTGCATACACAATAACAGTATAGGAAACCCACTGCTTAATAATGGGAAATTATTTTTTAAATCAGGCCCTCTATGTCTCTTTTTCCAAATTTCGGCCAGGCCTTGAAGTCACTGCATACACTATAGCAGTATATGAGACCCGCTCCTTAATAATGGGAACAACAAAGCATATCCAGCTGATGGCCCTCTAGCAATAGCGAGGGCTGACTGCTGGCCCTTTAACAATAGTAAGGGCCGCCTGATGGCCCTATAAAAATAGGCTTTGTGACTTTCAGAGTCCCTCCTTCATAAATGAAACGGGATGTGTCTGATCATGTCTCACACACCACATGGGCAGATAAGGTAGTAAAATGTTAAAATTACATTTACTGGTAAATGTATTTTTCACCGTTGAAAGCAATGCAAAAGTGCAAAAGCGCATCAAAAATGCTACGTGTGAACATAGCCCAAGGTGTGCAGGATCATTTTTGTTTTTGGTTATTTATTTTGCCTTATATACAAGTCATTACCCTGGAAAGGATGTTCCTTAACATTTTTTCCCAGGAAAATCCATTTTGGTTTTGTTTTTGTAAGTTTTATTGTGAGCCCGTAAAAGTGGCGTAATACTCGGACAACATTGTTCACAGCAGTGACCTGGAAGTCAGAGATGCTTCCAGGGGTCTTCCCCATGTTGTTCCCATGTCATTTGAGCACTGTTCCCATTGATTTGGGCAATTTTTAGGCCCCCTGCAGATCAGCCAGAAAAATGCTCGAGTTTCCCATAGACTTACATTGGGTTTGTTGCTCTGGTCGAGCACCCGAGCATTCTAATTTGCTCGACTCAAGCAACGAGCACCCGAGCATTTTAGTGCTCGCTTATCACTATTAGACACACAGAATAAACTAAGTCCCGTTGACTTGCTGATATATGAGTTACTTGATCAGCCAATTCTACAAAACTATCGGTCATTCCTTGCATGCCATTGGGATCCATAGCCTGATTATGCTATTATATCTCACCTGGTGAAGTGGATCGCGGAAGCCACTGATCGTGATGAGCAGTTAGATTGAAGTATGGACTTTTGATGCAGCAAGATGAACCAGTTGGAGCTGCAGAGGTAGTAGAGGCAGAATGGCAGGTAAGGTCACTGTAGCCACTGAAGCATCAGTGTAGTAAAATCAATGAAGCATAGTTGGGGTAACGGCCCAATGAAGTAGTCTCAGAGCTATCACTGAGCTGAGTAGTTGAGGACACAAACGGTATATGTAGAGTTGCATGCTGTAGTATCGGCCCAGCGGCACAGGAGAGCTGTTGTAATGATGTAGTAGAACTCAGTAGCACAGCAGCACTAGTTATCTTAGGAGACACACTTGTGATACAGCAGAGCCCAGTGGTATAGCAGAGCTGGGTATGTCCAGAGCCTCCCCTATGATGATGTTGCAGAGCCCAACTGCAAAGCAGAGCTGGGTATCTCAGGAGACACACTTGTTGTGATGTAGCAGAGTACAGCAGCATGGAAGAGCTTGATTTATCTGTAGACTCTCAAGTAACAATGTAATAGAGCTGACGCATGGAAGCAGTTCATTGTGGAGGTTTGGTCATCAACTACCTGAATACACAGGTGGCATACGCACCACCTGGGATGGCTATTTAGGCCTCAGAGCATAAACTTAGAAGTGCACGGCAGGTTAGCTTGGTAACTCGATGTGCATAGGAGCCAAGAGATGAAGCACAAAGCATGAGTATGGAACTAGGATAAATGAGAAACAGTATTATGTGATTTATTTGGTTTTGTTTGTGTTAGTTAACTTCCTCTTCTCCATGTTGTGAATATAAAGATAATGTTTGCTCTATGTCCGAAGTAAAACAGTTCATTCTCTCACTTTGCTGAATGCTGAATGATTCTTCTGAAAACTGAACTCTTCAATAGTGAGCTAAATTCTATCTTTCTAGAATTGGCAGAAACTATTGACACAATCTTTGGCAACTAAATCTGTGTGTCTTTTAAAGAGGCAAATGTTGTAGTCTTGAGGCAAGCCCTAAGGCTGCGTGCCCACTATGCGCTTTTCAACGCTTAAAAACCGCTTGGTAATACGTGCCCCATGGTCCCCAATGATAATCCGCATGTGCACAAGCTGCGGAAATTTCCGCTGCGGATTATCATTGCGGAAAAATACGCAGCATGTCCATTAATTTTGCAGACACACAGCATAATCGCCGCCCTTGACTTGTATTGGACGGCGAGACATCCGCATGACTGCATCTGCACAAGCGGATATCACACGGTTCAATGTGCGGATGGTACCCGGGTCTGGAGGAGAGGCGACTCTCATCCAGACCCAGGTACCATAGAACCTGTTAAAAAAAAAATTAAAATAAAAAAAAGATTATACTTACCTTCCGATGTCCTCCCGGTGTTTTCTCCCCTCCGTCTGGTCTGTTGTATGGGTCGCGGTGTTGTGAAGCACCTGCCCTGACGTCATTGAGTCAATGACGTCACCGCAGGTCCTTCACACCACCGCGAGCCGCCCAAGACACCGGACGCAGCTGATAAAACACCAGGAGGACATCGGAAGGTGAGCATAATCTTTATTTTTTATTTTTTACCATTCTTTTTCTTTTTTTTTTCAACTAACTTGGTCACACTACTATAAATCCATGCCGGTTGCATGGATTTATATAGTGTAAACAAGTTGACAAGTACTTTTCCAAGTGATGCTAAAATCGCTTGGAAAAGCGTTTGATAACCCGCATGCAGAAATTCATGCAAAAACGCTTGACAAACGCTTCTACCTGGCGGGAAAAAACGCATGTAAAAACCGCATGCGCTTTTCCTGCCAGGGAGAAGCGGAAAAAATATGCAGCATTTCTGCATCGTGGGCATATAGCCTTAGTCAATGTTAGGCATGCTAGCTTTTAATAAGCACTCAAAAGTATTTACATAGTGTTACCACTCTAATTTTTAGCATATTAGTAGTTTACAAAATGGATATTATAGGCTTTCTACAGTATTTTATTATTATTATTAATATTATTACTTATTTATACAGCACCATTGATTCCATGGTGCTGTACATAAGGAGGGGTTACATACCAAATACAGATATCACTTACAGTAAACAAATTAACAATGATAGACTGGTACAGAGGGAAGAAGACCCTGCCCTTGCGGGCTTACATTCTACAGGAATTAAGAAGGAGACAGTAGGTTGGGGGGGTTGCAGTAGCTCAGGTGTTGTTGAGGTGGCAGCAAGCAAGGGCATGGCAGGCTGTAAGCTTGTTTGAAGAGATGGGTTTTCAGGTTCCATCTCAAGGATCCAAATGTGGAGGCTAATCAGACGTGTTGAGGCACAGAATTCTATAGGATGGGGGATATTCGGGAGAAATCTTGGAGGCGATTGGGTGAGGAATGAATAAGTGTGGAGGAGAGAAGGAAAATGTGCGGTTTGAAAGGTATGAGGAGATCCAAGATAGGGCAATGTCTGTAGTAGGAGGCAGAGGTCAACTGTGTCGAAGGGAGAGGACAGGTCAAGAAGGAGTACAGAGAATTGTCTGTTAGCTTTGGCTGTAAGTAAGCCATTAGTAATTTTGGTAAGAGCAGATTTGGTGGAATCGTGGGGGTGGAAGCCAGGTTGTCAGTTGTCGAAGAGAGAGTTAGATGAGAAGTGAGAGGAAAGTTCAGCGTGAACGTGTTGCTCAAGGAGTTTGGAGGCAAATGGGAGCAGCGATATGGGATGGTAGCTGGACAAGGCGGTTGGGTCGAGGGATGGCTTTTTGAGGATGGGCGTGATTGTGGCATGTTTGAAGGCAGTCGGGAAGGTACCAGAAGTTAGTGATAGGTTGAAGAGATGGGTTAGGGATGGGATGAGTTTGGGCGTGAGGTTGGGGAGGAGGTGGGATAGGGATAGGGTCAAGTGTACAAGTGGTGAGGTGTGATTTGGAGAAGAGACGAGTAAAGTCTCCTTCCGTGATGTTGGAAAGGGAGGTTATTGGGGAAGGGCAATGTTCAGGAAAACAAAAGGGTTGTGGTGGTTGGACAGTGAAGACTTGCCTAGTTTGGTCAATTTTGTTTTTGAAGTGTGTGGCAAACTCTTCTGCAGAGATGAGGGAGGTCGGAGGTGCCAGTGGAGGGCGGAGGAGAGAGTTAAAAGTGTTGAATAATTGTTTGGGGTTGTAGGATAAGGAAGATATGAGGGTTGTGAAGTAGGCCAGTATAACAGAGGTGAGAGCTGATTTGAATGTGAGTGTTGCTTGTTTGAATACAGTGAAGTCATCTTGCAAATGTGTTTTCTTCCAACGCCGCTCCGCGACCCTGGATGCTTGCCGTAGCTGTTTAGTGAGGTTGTTGTGCCAGGGTTGCCTATTGACTCGTCGCGCTCTGCCATGCCCAAGAGGGGCGACCGAGTCAATAGCTGATGCGAGAGTGGCATTGTAAAAAGCAGTGGCGCTGTCCATGTCGTGGAGTGAAGATATGGATGTCAGTGGTAAAATAGAGTCAGTGTGTGAGTGTCTAGGTCTGCAAGGTTTCTGCGGGGATGTGCTAGTTGCTTGACATGGGTGACAGGTGAGGAGAACAGGGATGAGAACGTGAGTAGATGGTGGTCAGATAGGGGTAGAGGGAAGGTTGTGAGGTTAGATAGAGACAGACTCGGGTGAAGATGAGGTCTAGTGTGTGTCTGTCTGTGTGGGTGGCTGAGTAGGACCACTGAGTAAGTCCAAAGGATGAAGTAAGCGACAGGAGTTTGGATGCTGCTGACTGGCAAGTGTCAGTGGGGATATTGAAATGGCCCATAATGATGGTGTGAATGTCAGCAGAGAGAAAGTAAAGAAGTCAGGTGAAGAATTAGCCAATAAAGGCAGTGACCGGGCCTGGAGGTCGGTATATGACAGCCACTTGTAGGTTGGAGGGAGAGTAGATGCGGACAGAGTGGACTTCAAAAGAAGGGAAAATAAGGGAGGGTAGAGGTGGGATAGGGCTAAATGTGCAGTTGGTAGAAAGGAGAACACCCACTCCTCCACCATGTTTGTTACCAGGGCGAGGAGTGTGGGTAACGTGGAGGCCACCATAACACAGCGCAGCAGGGGAGGCAGTGTTGGTGGGTGTCAACTATGTCTCTGTGATGTCAAGGAAGGAGAGATTGCGAGCGGTAAAAAGGTCGTGTAGAAAATGGAGCTTGTTGCAGACAGAGCAGGTGTTCCAGAGTGCTACAGAGAGAGGGAGCTGGGGGGTGGATGTCAGGGACACGGGTTTTATGTAGGAGAGGTTGTGGTAGTTTGCAGTTGGTTGGAAGCAATAGGAGGGGGAATTTCTTGGAGGTGTAAGCTGTGGGGGTCCAGGATTGGGAGATAAGTCACCAGCAGTGTGGAGAAGCAGAGAGAGGGAGAGCAGGTGGGAGAAGGAGAGTGTCTGGCTTGTTTTATGTTTTGGTAGGATAGATCTGAGGTTGAGAATCAGGTCTGCAGATGAGGTCAGGTGGGGAGGTAAGAGGGAAGGAGAGATGATTATTTGGTTAGAGGGTGCTGGGGTTTGGGGATAGCGAAGGAGAGTTTCAATTAGTGGTGCAAAGACAGTAAGGGCATATGTAAGCACAGTGAAGGTTTAAGTGTGAATGAGAAAGAGAAACAAAGTACAATTAGTAAGTAGTTATTCGTACCTTCTGGTCACTTCTGGCCCATTTAGTAATTAGGAGCCAGAGGCTAAATGCATTCAGGAAATATACAGATAGGGATGAGTGTGTATTGGGATCAAAGGATTGAGGTGATAAACTTGCAGATGGGTGCATGACACATACCAGGAGAGACAGATAGATGGTGTATGTTAATGGTGTAATACACCACAATTCTCCATTTAGCTATTTTGCTTTACACCTTTGTTATGGGCTGACCTGGTGACATGGATTTGTTAAGCTATAGGTCAGGTAAACAGCACTGACCAAAGGCATACAAACTGCCTATGGGGGGGGGGGGGGAATTATGCTACAGACTGCCTATGGGGGGAGGAAATTATACTACAAACTGCCTTTCGGGGGGAGATTATGCTACAGACTGTCTATGGGGGGATATTTTACTACAGACTGTCTATGGGGGGGATTATGCTACAGACTGCCTATGGGGGGATTATGCTGCAGACTGCCTATGAGGGGGATATTATACTACAGACTGCGTATGGGGGGGATTATGCTACAAACTGCCTATGGTGGGGGGATTATGCTAAAGACTGCCTATGGGGGGGGTTATGCTACAGACTCTGCCTATGAGGGGATTATACCATATGAAGGACTATCAGGTGCATTATACTATATGTAGGCTATTTATACAGTGTGGGAATTACAGTTAGGGTCATACAGTGTGGGAGATAATGTGGGGTCTTTGCACAGTGTGGGGGCCATCATACAGTGTGGGAGATAATGTGGGGTCTATGTATAGTGTGGGGGCCATCATACAGTGTGGGAGATAATGTGGGGTCTTTATATAATGTGGGGGCCATCATACAGTGTGGGAGATAATGTGGGTTCTTGGCACAGTGTAGGGGCCATCATACAGTGTGGGAGATAATGTGGGGTCTTTACACAGTGTGGGGGCCATCGTACAGTGTGGGAGATAATGTGGGGTCTTTGTGCAGTATGGGGGCCATCATACAGTGTTGGCGCCATCAGTTTGGAGGCTGCTAAGGGGTCAGTATACTGTGGGGAGTACTATACAGTGAGGGGGCATTATACTATGTATAGGAGAGCATAATACTGTGTAGAGGGGAGCTGTACATGTGGCGAGACTCAAGACATTTTTTAATGTTAAGTGGGCACATATCATTATAGGGGAACTCAAGTTATTATGACTGTCAAAGGGGCACACAGAGGGCATTATTACTTTCTAGGGGGCAAAATGTGGGCACTGTATTCTAGGGCACTTGCGCACGGCATTACGATATTCTAGAGATTTGTTTTACCATCTAGAGGGCATACAACAGGTGCAGTAATAGGAACACATATGGCAGCAGCTCAGTATCAGCAGGATGAGATGTTTGTGCAGTTTGGGAATAGATGGGGATGGGGCCTGAAATGTAAGGAGTCAAATGTGTCTTTGTTGTGATCTCTGCAGACCTAAGACTGAGTCCTGGATGGAGAAGTCGTCGTGTTGGTCTGGGCCAAATGGAAAAGAAGGGAAAAGTGAACAATTTAATCACAAACAACATCAGCTGTAAGTTACAATATATAACCGTGCTGTGACCTCTTATATGTTCTGCAGGACTTGCATCTATCAATATATGTCACCATATGGCAGTAGTATCAGTGCTGGTCTTTGTATAGAGATTATTTTTAGTAACAGCGCCGTCATCTGCTGAGGGTTTCCTACATCCACTATATGGGTGTGCCACCATAGCTGTAATCAGGGTTACCTGGGAAGTGGCCCACTCAGAAGTTTCACCCCCCCCCCCCTGAACCAAAACCCTAGCTACGCCTCTGCAATGATCTCAAGAACTTCTTCTGGACTAGTCCAGCATCAAACTTCTCTTCCACTTCTACATCTCTGGATGCAAACAACAGTCTATCCTTCAGTTCAACTGCTCTGAACAAGAAATTTTGGGGTGATTCATTATTTTTCTATGAGTCGGTGGAACAATTCTGCAGTACTCTCTTCTTTATAGTACCCTTTTAAAATCATCTTTAGCTGTTGCAAGGTCAATTGACTTTTCATTTCTGGCATACTACGGAGGTTCAGTCGTGGGCTGATCGCTTACACCACCCCCTCAACGATCTCATATGGTTGGTAGCCTTTCTGTAAGCCTACATCGATCTGGTGCAACAAGTTCCTATAAGACAGTCTCTTTCTGTTCACACTCTCCAATCTGGTGATTTGTGGTGTTAGAGGCGACTGTCCCCCTGATTTATCTAACCCGAGCAGGTTAAAGGTCTTGTCTGAGTCTATCACCCGTTCAGAGGTTTTGGTCGATTCCTGCAGGGCTGTTGTTAGGGCTTTGAATTGTTCTTTCAATTCCTGTAGTTCAGTCTGTGGATGGAGATTCATGCTTTTGGTAATTGGTGTCGCCCCTCCATCCTCCAACTTCAACCTGGTTAGAAACTGTGTGAGTTCCTGGAGGAATGTCCCCATGACGTCTTCAGCTTCTTTCCCCCAGCTCATTCATTTTTGCATTAATGGCAGCTAACAGTTGCCTGCGGTTGTGTGCTTTGGAAATCTGTTCTACTGACATCTTTATATGTTCTGCTACTGTTCTCAATTCTTCACAGGTTAACTGAAGAAGCCGCTCACTAATTCTGTCCATTTGCATTTCCACATCCATTGCTGCTAGTGAGTTTTTCTTTAGGGCTGGTCCCCTTTAGCTTGTCTAGCAGAGTTGAGTTGAGGTGCTGTGATGCTGTGTTTTTCCAGACACTTTTACTCTTCTCCCTCTACACACTAATTACTGCTCAGGATTCCCCGTACGGGCCACCAATGTTACATGCATGCCGCTAAGTTCAGATAGGGGTGAGACAGTTTTCATGAATTCTTTGGAATCCTGGGGGAACCATTACTCAGGGTGACCATAGACCATGTGCTACAGCTTCTCTTGACCCTCACACACAGGGGTATTGACCCTCAGGCACAGACACGTAGGTTGTTTCACTTGCTGACCAGACACACTTGAGAAGAGTCCTTATAAATAGTAGAACAGTAGCATTTAATAAGAAGCTGCACAGCCAGTTCAAGTTAAGTCTTATGAGCAACAGGCTCCAGTGACAAACAGTACAGTTTGCTTAGCAGCACAGCAGTTCACAGTCTTCCCAGTAGTACAGGACAGGACAGTTCTAATGCAAAGGCACATTAATGTGACACCATTTCTTCCAGTCCTTATCTTTCTGCCTGACAATAATCTGCACTGTTAGTTCAGGAACTCTACCTGACCTGTGCTTAGCTTCACTCCTGACTTGAATCCTTTTCACTTGCAGGGGCGCTTCTGTGAGATACAGAACACACACCACCTTTCTCTTTGGCACCAGCCAGACAGTAAACAACTTCCCCACAATCCCCCTGGGGCTCTGCTAAAGCCCTCCCCTTCTCCTGTGACTGTGTTAACCCCTGTAGTTGCTGGATGCTTCTGGAGTACTACACTTCCTGTCTCATGTGCTTGTGTTGCTTCTAATAGTTGCTGAATGCTTTTAAAGCGACAGCACTACTTCTGCATGTCACACTCTGCAACATCACTACTTCTGCATGTCACATACTGTCCCTGCAAAAGGTGATGGGATGAGAAATTAAAAAATAAAAACTACATTTTATTCAACTCTACAGCCACTATTTCAGAATGTAGACAGTTTAAAACTGGTGAAAGAACCTCCAAAGTCATGGATGATTATATCAGAGGTCCATGAGTTACCATAGTATTTCTTGCTAGAATAGCATAGGGGGAGCCAGAAAAAAGGTGATGGAAGCAAGGTCCAGTGTTGGAGCCATGACAGGTGAATAACAATGTTTATATGGTTTCTTTGAAATTGCAATTTTTTTTTGCTTTTTGTGGATGTGACACTGTGGGCTCCATATATGTAACTGTTTAGCAATTAAAATCACAATAGCTTTTTCTTGGAAATCCTTATTCCTAATTTTTTATATAGTCAAAATCATTATAATGTGGATCATTGAATATGCACTATACTGAATAGCAAAGGCCCCAATGTTTGCCAAAATTCTGGCATAAAACTATTTGAAATTTCTCACAAATTTAGCAACGTTTGGTCTGGGTTTTTTTTTGTGATGCTTAAAGCGCACCTGTCAGCAGGATAGTGCTCATTAAACTACATACACTGTCAGGTGGGTAACATTACACTGATTAAAATGATACCTTGGTTGATGAAATCCGTCCTGTGGTTCTTGTGTAATCCTTACTTTCAGTTTGGAGATAATGATATGCTCGTGCTTCGGGGCGGCCTGTGGGGGGCGCTCTATCTGGTTCTCTGCTTACATATCCATCTGTATGCTCTTATGACAGCTCACTGATCGTTCAGTAACCTGCCTCCTATTTTACAGAATGCATCTAGTAGTGCTGGGCTAGGTAAAATAGGAGGCAGGTGAGTGAAGGCTCAGTGAGCTGTCATAAGAGCATACAAATAAATACGTAAGCAGAACACCAGATAGAGCCCACCCCACAAGCCACCCCAAAGGACGGGCATATCATTTTCTACAAACCGAAAGTAAAGATTACTGACGTTTCTGGATTGTGAGTTATCGGGAAAGCAAAAGATTTGTCAACAGATCTACGGGAAAAGGTAGTTGAACTGTATAACACAGGAAAGGGTACAAAAAATATCCAAGGAATTGATAATGCCAGCCATCAGCGTTCAAACTGTGATTAACAAATGGAAAATCAGGGGCTCTGTATAAATCAAACCACGGTCAGGTAGACCAACAAAAATTTCAGCCACAACTGCCAGGAAAATTATTTGGGATGCCAAGAAAAACCCACAAATAACATCAGCTGAAATTGAGGTCTCTCTGAAAACTAGCAGTGTGGCTGTTTCAAGATGCACAATAAGGAGGCACTTGAAGAAAAATGGGCTGCATGGTCAAGTCATCAGAAGAAAGACATTACTGCGCAAATGCCACAAAGTATCTCACCTACAATACGCCAAACAGCACAGAGACAAGTCTCAAAACTTCTGGAACAAGGTAATTTGGAGTGATGAAACCAAAATTGAACTTTTTGGCCACAACTATAAACATTAAATTTGGAGAGAAGTCAACAAGGCCTATGATGAAAGGAACACCATTCCTACAGTAAAGAACGGAGGTGGATCGCTGATGTTTTGGGGATGTGTGAGCTACAAAGGCACAGGAAACTTGGTAACAGTTGAAGAAAAGATGAAAGCAGAACGTTATGAGCAAATACTGGAGGCAAATTTGCACTCATCAGCCCGGAAGCTGCGCATGGGACGTACTTGGACGTTCCAACATGACAACGATCCAAAACACAAGGCCAAGTCAATTTGTCATTGGCTATAGCAGAACAAAGTGGAGGTTCTGGAGTGGCAATCTCAGTCTCCTGGGAAGATCTCAAGCGTGCAGTTCATGCTAGACAGTCCAGGAATTTACAGGAACTGGAGGCTTTTTGCGAAGAAGAAGGGGCATCTTTACCATCTGAGAAATTAAAGAACCTCATCCACAACTACTACAAAAGACTTCAAGCTGTCATTGATGTTAGAGGGGACAATACACAGTATTAAGAACTGGGATATGTGAACTTTTGATCAGGGTCATTTGGATGTTTATGGTTGTCATTAAGATTTAAAAAGAGAAAAAACAGTAGTTTGACAATAAATGGCTTCACCCCACCTATAACCATGAGTGGAGAAAAAGTTTTTTTGTTATCATTCATATTCTCTGAAACAAGGCCATGAAAGGAAAAATTCTCCTGGGGTATGTAAACTTTTGAGCACAACTGTATATATGTATAGTAATCTCTAAATAATGGAGTGTATGTGGACTAGTGAGCGGACATCTATATGACGCACCCCCTGGGACATATTCCTTTTTGAGGGGAATACCCGGCACCGGATCAGATGGGGGGGGTTGTAGTCTCCGAGCGGCTGTGACCCGGCCCGTGCCCAGGGCGTCAAGCTCAGTGTTATGTGGCAGTCCTACAGATGTTATTAAGAGTTCTTTTGTGTCGACTACGCCACCCGTTGTGATGCGGTCACTCTGGCCGCCGCTGCAGCAGGGTCCGCTGAGGCTGATGGTGGGTGCGCAGCTTGGTGAGATAACCCCCAACGGGAGGGGTATAGCCTCAGGGGGAACAGGTGCAGAGGATGGGGGTTGTGGTGGTGCAGTGCAGACGGCAATGAAGACAGAGTCGGGTTGTGCAGTTAAGGGTGTTTACTTACTGCAGATGTTGTACTGGTCACTCCAGCTTCTAGTGACCACCCGAGCCGTGCTGCGTCCACCAGGTCCTGGATCCAGCCAACCCCCAAACAAGTCCGGAGCGTGGCCCTGAGCTCTCCTTCTGTCCCGTTCTCTGGCCGTCCCCACCAGTGATCCACCTAGGTCCAGCTCCCTCGGGCCTTCTGTTGGGACACCCTTGGCCTTGGGTTCCCTGACCCTTCATGTGGTGTGCCTTCGGGGTGGATGTGATGGGTGACCGTGGCAAACGCTGCCCACGGTCTCCGGTCTCTGGCTAGGGTGTGTTTTCTGCCCCCACCAGCTTGGGTTCCGGTACCCTGTGCCGACTCTTCACCCGGTGATTTAAGTTGGGATCTTGGAGTCCTTTTCTGCTGTTTCCCCCTCTGGGTCTCTCTTTCTCTTCTCCTCTCTCACTGTGGGTCTCTCTTCTCCTCTGCTTGCTGACTTGTTCTCTGCATCTGACTTGTTCTCTGCATCTGACCCTGATCTTAGTTGGTGCCCACCTTATATACACCCTCTATGTGTGAGCTCAGGTGACCAGCACCCAATGAGCTCCTATCTTTACCCAGGCTGCTCCCCCTATCTGCCCCTACACTACTTGGGATGTACCACCCCCCTCCCACTCCAGCCAGGAACAGACTCGGTCGTACCTGCACATTTCTAAGTGGGAGTACCGTCGGTCTGCTCCTCGGAAATGGGATGTGTGTAGTGCATGCAGCCTACCGAGCTCAGTTCCACACTCCTTCCTTACCCGGGAGTGGAATATCACACCTCTGGGTTGAGGTGCAATACCCCTGTAGCAGCCGAATCCTCAGGGTGCTACATTCCCCCCTGGTAAATCACAGCACGTCCTCGGGCTGTAAGACATAACACCAAAAACATACATTTTTTTTTTCATAAACATATAAAACAACATATATTAGCAAATAAAACATTCTCGTCGCCTCTGGCTCCTCCTCCGGTCACTGTGCAACGTGTGACCGGGTACAGTGCGACAGTCTTTCTAGAAAACATGGTTTTCCTATAAAACCAGTAGGGGGCGCTTTAGGAAGCGCAACTATGTACAGGGGAAGTTGGCCGCTCTCAGTCCTCGGCCAGGTAAAGGGAAGGGAATGGCTGCTCACAGTCCTCAGCCTGGTATGGATACGGAATAACGGGTAAACAGTTCACTCATGCTGGTCCCAACGGGGACTATATATATGTAGCAACAGTTTCTTTGGTACCCGGTCGGGTAACTATTTACATCTACTGCTCTGCCGCACTCAACGGCGTCTTCCTCCTGCTCTTTGCTTGTAACTGATTGTAGCTTCAGACCCGTCCGGGTCCTCTTGCTCCTCCTCCTCGCACCGCAACTCCTCCTCCGTCAGGCGGTGTACGTGGAGGGCGTAAGGTCCTTTGGCACACTTGTGCCGGGTGAAGGTGACCTCGTCTCCGATGTAGAGGTCACGACCTCTGTGCCCCTCCGGCAGATGGGACTCCACGTCTCTGCGCGTGACAAAGACGTCGCCGGGGGTGTTGTTGTCTCGGATGAAGCCCCACCCATGCTGCTGGTTGAACTTTATTACAGTCCCGGTGGTACGGGGACTGTGCGCTGCACGGGGGTCCCTCCTGGTCCGGCTCTTCTGCTCGGCGCTCCTTATTTGGGCCTGTTGTTCCCGGACCCGCCTCTCTCTCCGCTCCCTCGCAAACTCTTCGAGCTGCTGTCGGCAACACTCAGCGCGCTCTGCTGCAGCTGCCCTAGTTTCCTGAGTGAACCCCATTAGATCTTCTCCGGTGGGGTCCCACTCAAACTGTGCTTCCTCTAGCGGGGGCGAGATCCGTGCCACGGGCTTCGGAGCCGGAATCAGGGGTTCATCCAGGGGTCTTAGTTTCTGCTGCCGTTCCAGCTCATGGTATCCTTCGGGCCAGATGAAGGGCCGCCCGTCCGGCCATGTGAGCTGGCTGAACAAGTCCTCCCCCAGGTGTGGCACCCTTGGTTTTACGGGCGCGGGCGCGGTGGTGGTGGCGCCCGGGTTGCCCAGGCCTTGCGGCCAGGCCTGGGGCACCTGGAAGGTGAAGGGCACCGTTAGGACGGCGGCGCCCTGGGCTACCTGGCCTTGCGGCCAGGCCGAAGGCTCCGCGGAGGTAGGGGGCGCTGTTGGTGATGCGACGCCCGGAAATTCTAGGCCCTGCGACCAGGCTGGTGTTACTTCCTGTTTTGCCACGCTCGGGGTCGGTGCGCATGGCGTCACAGGGGTCGCGGCGGCGGCTTCCGGTTGGGGCCTAGTCTGCGTCGGTGACATGGCGTTTTCGGGCACAGCAGGGGGACTTTCGGGCTCTGCGACGGGGAGCTGGGGCAGGTAAGCGGTGTCCCGGTTTGGGGTATAGACGTCCCCTTTACCTGCCTCCATGCGTTCGGCTCCCTTCTCGGCGCCGTCTCCGGCCTTGGGTCCTCCCGCGCCATCCTCAGAGGCGGTCTGTCTCCTCATCTTGGCTGGCGTGCTCCGGGTCTTGGTTTGCTGGGCCATCTCTCGGCTCCACTCCGCCAATATCTCGCGCTGTACCCGGGCCATCCTCCGTGCGAGGCCCTCCAGAGCGGTCTGTGCACACTCCCGGTCTCGGGGGAGCTGTGCTAGGACCTCCACTAGGCCTAGTGGGGTCGTGGTGTCTAGCAGGCTCCTGACCAACGGGTCGGTGCTGCTCTGCTCTTCTTCCAGCAGGCTCCTGGCCAGCGGGCCGGTGCTGCTCTGCTCTCCTTCCTCGGTCTCTAGCAGACTCCTGGCCAGCGGGCCGGTGCTGTTCTGCTTTCTCTCCATATCCGGGTAAGCTCCTCCGCTACTCCTCGTTAGACTTCTTGTCTCCGGGTGCGCTCGCTCCAGACTGCTCCAGGCGGCACCCATCTTCGTTCTTTTCTTTCGTCTCCTCCCACTTAGAGGGCGGTCCCGGGGCCACTGGGTGACTGTCAGCTCCAGGGGTAGTTCTTTCACGCTGACAGACACCTCCAGCATCACAGTCTCTGTTGGTGGGGGCGGTTTCCACTTTTGGCGCCATTTTCTGTCCTGGCCCACGATGGGAGGCGGCCTCTTGCCCTCCTTTGGCACGCCCATAATGGCGTCCGCTGCTCTTCCAAGGCGGGAAATCTTCGGATTTGGCGGGAAGCGTCGCCCAGTGGCGGGAAACTCTGCAGATGGCGGGAACAAGCTGGAAATGGCGGACAATCGGCGGGAAACGACCTGTGATGGGGTCCGATGGCGTGGACCCTCCGGAACCGGCGGGAGACTTCTTTCTGAGGTAAACTTGCACTTTTCTTCAGGCACGCAGTACCCGGGTGTTGCGGGCACGTAATCCTGCCGACTACGCCAAAGTTGACGCACCCCCTGGGACATATTCCTTTTTGAGGGGAATACCCGGCACCGGATCAGATGGGGGGGGTTGTAGTCTCCGAGCGGCTGTGACCCGGCCCGTGCCCAGGGCGTCAAGCTCAGTGTTATGTGGCAGTCCTACAGATGTTATTAAGAGTTCTTTTGTGTCGACTACGCCACCCGTTGTGATGCGGTCACTGTGGCCGCCGCTGCAGCAGGGTCCGCTGAGGCTGATGGTGGGTGCGCAGCTTGGTGAGATAACCCCCAAAGGGAGGGGTATAGCCTCAGGGGGAACAGGTGCAGAGGATGGGGGTTGTGGTGGTGCAGTGCAGACGGCAATGAAGACAGAGTCGGGTTGTGCAGTTAAGGGTGTTTACTTACTGCAGATGTTGTACTGGTCACTCCAGCTTCTAGTGACCACCCGAGCCGTGCTGCGTCCACCAGGTCCTGGATCCAGCCAACCCCCAAACAAGTCCGGAGCGTGGCCCTGAGCTCTCCTTCTGTCCCGTTCTCTGGCCGTCCCCACCAGTGATCCACCTAGGTCCAGCTCCCTCGGGCCTTCTGTTGGGACACCCTTGGCCTTGGGTTCCCTGACCCTTCATGTGGTGTGCCTTCGGGGTGGATGTGATGGGTGACCGTGGCAAACGCTGCCCACGGTCTCCGGTCTCTGGCTAGGGTGTGTTTTCTGCCCCCACCAGCTTGGGTTCCGGTACCCTGTGCCGACTCTTCACCCGGTGATTTAAGTTGGGATCTTGGAGTCCTTTTCTGCTGTTTCCCCCTCTGGGTCTCTCTTTCTCTTCTCCTCTCTCACTGTGGGTCTCTCTTCTCCTCTGCTTGCTGACTTGTTCTCTGCATCTGACTTGTTCTCTGCATCTGACCCTGATCTTAGTTGGTGCCCACCTTATATACACCCTCTATGTGTGAGCTCAGGTGACCAGCACCCAATGAGCTCCTATCTTTACCCAGGCTGCTCCCCCTATCTGCCCCTACACTACTTGGGATGTACCACCCCCCTCCCACTCCAGCCAGGAACAGACTCGGTCGTACCTGCACATTTCTAAGTGGGAGTACCGTCGGTCTGCTCCTCGGAAATGGGATGTGTGTAGTGCATGCAGCCTACCGAGCTCAGTTCCACACTCCTTCCTTACCCGGGAGTGGAATATCACACCTCTGGGTTGAGGTGCAATACCCCTGTAGCAGCCGAATCCTCAGGGTGCTACATATACATTGACCTGAAAGTGTTGGAGTATAGAGATAACCTGTGTGTGTACATGAATATGTGAGTGAAACTGTATGAATCTATAATTAGAATATTGAAAGAAGATTATGTGTGAATTTTGCTGGGTGTGCAAGTGAATGGAAAAAGTAAAACAGGTGACAAAACATATTAGTATGTACTTCTGTGTGCTAAATGAAGCCTAGAAAAGTATAAGAACAGAAAGAAATGGAAAAAAAACAGAAAAAATGACGCGGTGAAGGCTGGTTGGTACAGTGCTGGTCAACATTATTGGCACCCCTTCATTTTTTCATAGACTGTACAATATCTTCAGAAATAAAAGGAAATGTACCAAAGTTATATCCTCAGGATTTTTTTTAATCAGTGGTTCAAAGTAATATAACAATAAAACATTGTTTTTCAACTTCTTTGTTGCAATTTCAAACAAGAAACAGAATAAACAGCATGTGCAGCAATACAGGCATCCCCAATTAATACTTGGCTGCACACCCTTTGGCATTGATGACTGACGCGCCCCCTGGGACATATTCCTTTTTGAGGGGAATACCCGGCACCGGATCAGATGGGGGGTTGTAGTCTCCGAGCGGCTGTGACCCGGTCCCGTGCCCAGGGCGTCAAGCTCAGTGTTATGTGTGGCAGTTCTACAGATGTTACTAAAGTTCTTTTGTGTCGACTACGCCACCCGTTGTGATGCGGTCACTGTGGCCGCCGCTGCTGCAGGGTCCGCTGAGGCTGATGGTGGGTGCGCAGCTTGGTGAGATAACCCCCAACGGGAGGGGTATAGCCTCAGAGGGGACAGGCGCAGAGGATGGGGGTTGTGGTGGTGCGATGCAGCCGGCAATGAAGACAGACTCGGGTTGTGCAGTTAAGGGTGTTTACTTACTGCTGATGTTGTACTGGTCACTCCAGCTGCTAGTGACCACCCGAGCCGTGCTGCGTCCACCAGGTCCTGGATCCAGCCAACCCCCAAACAAGTCCGGAGCGTGGCCCTGAGCTCTCCCTCTGTCCTTTCTTCAGCCGTCCCCACCAGTGATCCACCTAGGTCCAGCTCCCTCGGGCCTTCTGTTGGGACACCCTTGGCCCTGGGTTCCCTGACCCTTCATGTGGTGTGCCTTCGGGGTGAATGTGGTGGGTGACCGTGACAGACACTGCCCACGGTCTCCGGTCTCTGGCTGGGGATTGTTTTTACCCCCACCAGTTTGGGTTCCGGTACCCTGATGCTGACTCCTCACCCGGTGCTCTAATTTGGGTTCTTGGGTCCCTTCAGTCTTCCCCCTCTGGGTCTTTCTCTGCTCCACTCTCTCTCTCTCCAGGGCTGCTGTTTCCTTCTCTCTCCTCTCCAACTCACTTTCTGCGTCTGAACTTGTCCTCTGCAGCTGACTGACCCTGATCTCAGTTGGTGCCCTCCTTATATATCCCTCTATGTGTGAGCTCAGGTGACCAGCACCCAATGAGCTCCTATCACTACCCAGACTGCTCCCCCTATCTGCCCCTACACTACATGGGATGTACCACCCCCCCTCCCACTCCAGCCAGGAACAGGCTCGGTTGTACCTGCACATTTCTAAGTGGGAGTACCGTCGGCCTGCTCCTCTGGAATGGGATGTATGTAGTGCATGCAGTCTATCTGAGCTCAGTTCCACACTCCATCCTTACCTGGGAGTGGAATATCACACCTCTGGGTTGAGGTGCAATACCCCTGTAGCAGCCGAATCCTCAGGGTGCTACATGACAGCCTCCAAATGTTTCTTGTAGCCATCTATAAGCTTCTTGCACTTCTCAGCTGGAATTTTCTCCTACTCTTCCTTTGCAGTTTTTTCAAGCTCTTGAATGTTTGCAGTGTGAAAAGAAAAGAAAGGGCGCATGTGTAGACTCACAGGGCTATTTGCTTAATTTAAAAAGTGCCAGTACACTCACCTGTGAAGGTTGTGTACGTCTACACAACCAAGATTAAGCGTGTAATTAATGAGGCTCCGGGTCACCTCTATTTGTAGTACCGTCCTGTCAGTGTTTGCCTCGCAACTCCGTGCTCCTCAAGTGGTCACACGATCCTGCTGGACCAGATACCACGTCACCGCAGGTCCTCAGTAGTTTAACCCGGTGGTTGGATACCGCAGGTCCTCAAACATCCAAATAGACCAGGCCGCTCCTGCCGCTTTAGCTCCGCATGGAGATATCTCACAAGTAAACAATAGTGCAACCGACTTTTATTCTTCCTCCATCTACTAAATTGTCCAGTATTCCTTTGGCGCTCCCTGAGACCGCTGCACTATTGTTTACTTGAATGTTTGCAGGGCTCTTTTTCCCAATGGCAGATTTCAGCTCACCCCAAACAATGAGATCAGGCCTGATTGTTGGCCATTTTAACCCCTTAAGCCCCGCGGGTGGTTTGCACGTTAATGACCGGGCCAATTTTTACAATTCTGACCACTGTCACTTTATGAGGTAATTACTCTGGAACGCTTCAACGGATCCCCCTGATTCTGAGACTGTTTTTTCGTGACATATTGTACTTCATGATTGTGGAAAAATTTCTTCGATATCACTTGCGTTTATTTGTGAAAAAAATGGAAATTTGGCGAAAATTTTGAAAATTTTGCAATTTTCAGAATTTGAATTTTTAAGCCCTGAAATCAGAGCGATATATCACACAAAAGAGTTAATAAATAACATTTCCCACATGTCTACTTTACATCAGCACAATTTTGGAACCAAAATTTTTTTTTGTTAGGGAGCTATAAGGGTTAAAAGTTGACCAGCGATTTCTCATTTTTCCAACAAAATTTACAAAACCATTTTTTTAGGGACCACATCACATTTGAAGTCACTTTGAGAGGTCTGTATGACAGAAAATACCCAAAAGTGACACCATTCTAAAAACTGCACCCCTCAAGGTGCTCAAAACCACATTCAAGAACTTTATTAACCCTTCAGGTGCTTCACAGGAATTTTTTGAATGTGGAAGAAAAAAATGAACATTTAACTTTTTTCACAAAAATGTTACTTTAGACCCAATTTTTTTTATTTTCACAGGGGTAACAAGAAAAAATGGACCCCAAAATTTGTTGTGCAATTTCCCCTGGGCACGCAGATACCCAATATTTGGGGAAAAAACACTGTTTAGGCGCACGGCAGGGCTCGGAAGGGAAGGAGCGCCATTTGACTTTTTGATTTTAAAATTTGCTTGAATAATTAGCGGACGCCATGTTGTGTTTGGAGAGCCCATGTGTGCCCAAACTTTGGAGCTCCCCCACAAGTGACCCCATTTTGGAAACTAGACCCCCCAAGGCACCTTTCTAGATGCATAGTGAGCACTTGGAACCCCCAGGTTCTTCACAAATTGATTCGTAACAATGAAAAAGTGAAAAAAAAAACACTTTTTCATTTTTATGAATCAATTTGTGAAGCACCTGAGGGTTCCAAGTGCTCACAATGCATCTAGATAGGTGCCTTGGGGGGTCTAGTTTCCAAAATGGGGTCACTTGTGGGGGAGCTCCAATGTTTGGGCACACAGCGGCTCTCCAAACGCAACATGGTGTCACTAACAATTTGAGCCGATTTTCCGTTAAATTTGTTAGAGGACACCATGTTGCATTTAGAGAGTCCCTGTGTGCCCAAACATTGGAGCTCCCCCACAAGTGACCCCATTTTGGAAACTAGACCCCCCAAGGCACCTATCTAGATGCATCGTGAGCACTTGGAACCCCCAGGTGCTTCACAAATTGATTCGTAACAATGAAAAAGTGAAAAAAAAAACACTTTTTCATTTTTATGAATCAATTTGTGAAGCACCTGGGGGTTCCAACTGCTCACTATGAATCTAGATAGGTGCCTTGGGTGGTCTAGTTTCCAAAATGGGGTCACTTGTGGGGGAGCTCCAATGTTTGGGCACACAGGGACTCTCTAAATGCAACATGGTATCCGCTAACAAATTGAATGGAAAATCGGCTCAAATTGTTAGCGGACACCACATTGCGTTTGGAGAGCCCCTCTGTGCCCAAACTTTGGAGCTCCCCCACAAGTGACCCCATTTTGGAAACTAGACCCCCCAAGGCACCTTTCTAGATGCATAGTGAGCACTTGGAACCCCCAGGTGCTTCACAAATTGATTCGTAATAATGAAAAAGTGAAAAAAAAAACACTTTTTCATTTTTACGAATCAATTTGTGAAGCACCTAGGGGTTCCAAGTGCTCACTATGCATCTAGATAGGTGCCTTGGGGGGTCTAGTTTCCAAAATGGGGTCACTTGTGGGGGAGCTCCAATGTTTGGGCACACAGGGACTCTCTAAATGCAACATGGTATCCGCTAAAAAATTGAATGGAAAATCGGCTCAAATTGTTAGCGGACGCCACATTGCGTTTGGAGAGCCCCTCTGTGCCCAAACTTTGGAGCTCCCCCACAAGTGACCCCATTTTGGAAACTAGACCCCCCAAGGCACCTTTCTAGATGCATAGTGAGCACTTGGAACCCCCAGGTGCTTCACAAATTGATTCGTAACAATGAAAAAGTGAAAAAAAAAACACTTTTTCATTTTTATGAATCAATTTGTGAAGCACCTGGGGTTCCAAGTGCTCACTATGCATCTAGATAGGTGCCTTGGGGGGTCTAGTTTCCAAAATGGGGTCACTTGTGGGGGAGCTCCAATGTTTGGGCACACAGGGACTCTCCAAATGCAACATGATATCCGCTAACAATTTGAGCCAACAATTTGTTAGCGGATATCATGTTGCGTTTGGAGAGTCCCTGTGTGCCCAAACATTGGATCTCCCCCACAAGTGACCCCATTTTGGAAACTAGACCCCCCAAGGCACCTATCTAGATTCATAGTGAGCACTTGGAACCCCAGGTGCTTCACAAATTGATTCATAAAAATGAAAAAGTGTTTTTTTTTTCACTTTTTCATTTTTACGAATCAATTTGTGAAGCACCTGGGGGTTCCAAGTGCTCACTATGCATCTAGATAGGTGCCTTGGGGGGTCTAGTTTCCAAAATGGGGTCACTTGTGGGGGAGCTCCAATGTTTGGGCACACAGGGACTCTCCAAATGCAACATGATATCCGCTAACAATTTGAGCCAACAATTTGTTAGCGGATATCATGTTGCGTTTGGAGAGTCCCTGTGTGCCCAAACATTGGAGCTCCCCCACAAGTGACCCCATTTTGGAAACTAGACCCCCCAAGGCACCTATCTAGATTCATAGTGAGCACTTGGAACCCCAGGTGCTTCACAAATTGATTCATAAAAATGAAAAAGTGTTTTTTTTTTCACTTTTTCATTTTTACGAATCAATTTGTGAAGCACCTGGGGGTTCCAAGTGCTCACTATGCATCTAGATAGGTGCCTTGGGGGGTCTAGTTTCCAAAATGGGGTCACTTGTGGGGGAGCTCCAATGTTTGGGCACACAGGGACTCTCCAAATGCAACATGATATCCGCTAACAATTTGAGCCAACAATTTGTTAGCTGATATCATGTTGCATTTGGAGAGTCCCTGTGTGCCCAAACATTGGAGCTCCCCCACAAGTGACCCCATTTTGGAAACTAGACCCCCCAAGGCACCTATCTAGATTCATAGTGAGCACTTGGAACCCCAGGTGCTTCACAAATTGATTCATAAAAATGAAAAAGTATTTTTTTTTTCACTTTTTCATTTTTACGAATCAATTTGTGAAGCACCTGGGGGTTCCAAGTGCTCACTATGCATCTAGAAAGGTGCCTTGGGGGGTCTAGTTTCCAAAATGGGGTCACTTGTGGGGGAGCTCCAAAGTTTGGGCACAGAGGGGCTCTCCAAACGCAATGTGGTGTCCGCTAACAATTTGAGCCGATTTTCCATTCAATTTGTTAGCGGATACCATGTTGCATTTAGAGAGTCCCTGTGTGCCCAAACACTGGAGCTCACCCACAAGTGACCCCATTTTGGAAACTAGACCCCCCAAGGCACCTATCTAGATTCATAGTGAGCACTTGGAACCCCAGGTGCTTCACAAATTGATTCATAAATATGAAAAAGTGTTTTTTTTTTCACTTTTTCATTTTTACGAATCAATTTGTGAAGCACCTGGGGGTTCCAAGTGCTCACTATGCATCTAGATAGGTGCCTTGGGGGGTCTAGTTTCCAAAATGGGGTCACTTGTGGGGGAGCTCCAATGTTTGGGCACACAGGGGCTCTCCAAACGCAACATGGCGTCCGCTAACAATTTGAGCCGATTTTCCATTCAATTTGTTAGCGGACACCATGTCGCGTTTGGAGAGCCCGTGATGTGCCTAAACAGTGGAGCTCCCCCACAAGTGTCCCCATTTTGGAAACTATACCCCTCAAGGATTTTATTAAGGTGTATAGTGAACATTTTGAACCCAGAGGTACGGCACATTATTTGTTTACATTAGGTCATCATATTGAATAAGTTGTCATTATTCTTGAGCGCAAGTGCTCGCTACTTGAGTTTGCATCGGGTACTCAGGTATGCACCATGTACAGCGTGTGCTCGAGTGACATGCTCGAGTCCCTGCTCCGCATGTTTCACGGTTATTAGACACCCAAAAAAAAACATGCGGGGATCGCTCGTGCATGGCAGGCAATCCCCGTAAAGTTTTTTGGCCGCGAAGCATATGGGGCAGAGACTCGAGCATGTCACTCAAATACCCACGATACTCAATGCATACCAGAGCACCCGATGCAAACTCAAGTAGCGAGCACTTGCTCTCAACACTAGTCGCCATATCGTCATCTTTTTTTCTTACTTTTGAAAAAAATCCCAACCCCAGCCCTAACCCTAGCACAACCCTAGCCCCAGCACAACCCTAGCCCCAGCACAACCCTAGCCCCAGCACAACCCTAGCCCCAAACCCAGCCCTAACCCTAGCCCAATCCTAACCCAAGAGTTTATTTTTGACGCCGTTCCTTGTGCGGTATAAGTGATTAGACGACTTTATTCTTCGGGTCGGTGTGATTACAGCAATGCCAGAATCATATGGGGTTTTTATGACTGACAGCTGTCACACACTAAAAGACGCATTTTTTGTAAAATCTAATTTTCGCCATATTTTGAGAGCTATAATTTTTCAAGATTTTGGCAGACAGTCATGTGACGGCTCGTTTTTTGCGGGATGACTTGACGTTGTTATTGGTGCCATTTTCAGGCACGTGACTTTTTTTATCGCTTTCTATTCCGATTTTTGGGAGGCAGAATAAACAAAAACCAACAATTCAGGAATTGTTTTTTTTTTTTTTTTTTTTTTAATTCTGTTCCGCGTGTGGTAAAATTGATGAGGTAGCTTTATTCTTCGGGTCAGTACGTTTACAGCGGTACCACATTTGTATAATTTTTCTATGTTTTGGCGCTTATACACAATAAAAGCTATTTTATAGAAAAAAATATTTTTTAGTATCGCTTTATTCTGAGAGCTATAACTTTTTTATTTTTCGGCTGATGGAGCTGTATGGTGGCTTGTTTTTTGCGGGACGAGATGACGTTTTCAGCGGTATCATTTTTATTTATATGCGTCATTTTGATCGCGTGTTATTCCACTTTTTGTTTGGCGGTATGGTGATAAAGCATTGTTTTTTGCTTCGTTTTTTTTTTTTTTTTTTTACCGTGTTCACTGAAGGGGTTAACTAGTGGGACAGTTTTATAGGTCAGGTTGTTCCGGACGCGGCGATACCAAATATGTGTACTTTTATTGTTTTTTTTTTATTTTTTTTATAATAATATTTATTGATGGGTACATTATATTTTTATTTTTGGTGTATTATTTTTTTTATTTTTTTATAATATTTTTGCACATTTTTTTTTTTTTTTTCCACTTTCACACAGTTTATACACTTTATTACTTTGTCCCACTCTGGGACTTTCATTTTTTTTTTTCTGATCGCCTGCATGGCACAGGAATGGAGCACCATCCCTATGCCATGAAGGCTGTCAGAAGTGCACAGTGTGAAGATTGCTTGGAGATGCACTGCGCATGTCCAAGCAATCTTCCTGCTCTCTGGTGACCCGGATGTTGTCATGACGACATCGGGTCGTCATGGCAACACCCGGGAAGCCTTTGCAGACTGCGCTGGAAGCCGGAAGAGGAGGTGAGTATCGCCGATCACCTCCCCTTGCCCCCGCAATGCCGCGATCGACTTCGGTCGACTTCGATCGCAGCATCGCGGGGGTTAATGTGCTGGGAGCGGTGCAGGACCGCTCCCTGCACATAGTACCGGGTGTCAGCTGTGACAATCAGCTGACACCCGGCGGCGATCACGCCCGCACAGCCTGTGTGCGCGCGCGATCGCCATGACGTACTAATACGGGTCTGGGTATTAAGTCCCAGGGCACAGACGCGTATTAGTACGTCAGATGTCAGTAAGGGGTTAAAACAGTCCATTTTTGCTTTTTCAACCATTCCTGTGTACTTTTGGATTTGTGCTTTGGGTCATTGTCTTGCTGGAGAACCCATGATTTTTGACTCAAACCAAGTTTTCTTACACTGAGTTGGACATTTCGCTCTAAAATCTCTTGATAATTCTCTGATTTCATGATTCCTGTAATACGATCAAGGCCTCCAGTACCAGAACCAGACGCAGCAAAGCAACCCCACAGCATTATGGATACTCCACCATGCTTAACTGTTGTTAAGGTGTTCTTTTCCTTATAAGCTTCATTGCACCGTCTATAAACAAACTGTTGCTTTGCATTGCCAAAAAGCTCTATTTTTGTTTCATTTGTCAAAATATTTTCCCAGAAGGATTGTGGTTTGTCAAGGTACTCTTTGGAAAAGATCAGTTGTTCCTTTTTATGTCTTTTCTTCAGCAATGGTTTGTTCCTTGGCCTTCGCCCATAAAGCTCTACTTGGTTTAGTGTGCAGTTATGGTACTTGTTGAAACCATGACCCCAGACTGTTCCAGGTTGGCCTTCAAGTCTTTGGATGTTTGACGTGATGTTTTCCACCATTCGCACCAACCTTTGAATACATCTCTTGTCAATTTTCCTCTTTCCCCATGTCCAGGGAGGTTCTTGATGGTTCCATGCTTGGCAGACTTCTTAATAACATTGCGCACTGTTGAAACTGGTATACCAAGGTCTTTCGAGATGGCCTTATACCCTTTGGAAGTGTTGTGTTTGCTAACAATAGCAGTTCTGATGTTCTCCAACAGCTCCTTTGTCTTCACCATTGTGACAAAGGAACAGGACCTACCATGTGGCTTTTTAAAACAGTGAAGTCATCATTCATTGGCTAATTCATGTCACATGGACACTGACAATTAATCACAAGAGACTCTCTTTTGTGATGTACCACAGGCGAGTCAAAATGTGTTTCCATACTAAATTAATGTAAAGGGTGCCAATACCAGTGTCACTGCAAGCTTTCGATTTTTCTATTTTTCCCATGCATTGTTTTTGGTTTTAAACTATTTATCATTTGCTCTTTTGTATTTAACATGAGGGCTCTATACAAAAAAACTGTTTCACATGATTCATATTTTTCAGAAGATATTCCACATTATGCACTTAAACTTCATGGGTGCCAATAACGATGAGCAGGACTGTATGACGTAAGAGGGAGGGCGTTTATTGAGTAAGTCACTAGTTATTATGAAGTTGCGAATGCTAGTTGGTAATACGTAAGAGGGAGGGCAGTTGCCGGGCAGCAATGTTCCCCCACCCGGACACGCCCGCGTAAGAAGCAAGGCGAAAGGCGCATCGGGGTGAATGGATGCAGCTCCTGTCTGTTCTACAGTTTTGGTCAAACACACTTACTATTCAGGTAATTAACACAATGACATCTTCTGTCTTTATATGCGGCCTACCTCAGACATATTTGTTGCCAACATTATAAACAAATTTAAATGCATATGCTATGGGCATACTGATTTACTGTGGGCACTTTGACTTTTTTATGCTGGAGAAAAACATCTAATTGTGACTGTAATTTTACACTTAACAGTGAATGCAGTTAATTAGAATTATGGGCAGTAGACACTTTATATCACTTAGAATCCTAATGATTTATTATGATTTTCCAATGTGTCCTTTAAAAAAAATGGTGTTTGTCCATGATATTTAGATATGCTGTCCAGGAAAAAAAAAAAAATCTAGTTGGCAACCCTGCAAGAGGTGCACAATGTCCAGCAGCCTCTGCCAAGCAAAAGTGTGAAGCCTTTCGTGGTCTTTTTTGAAGAAAAAGGCATTTTCTGAACATATTTTGCAATTCACATCACATCACTGAGCAGAAGGTGAACAAGACAGAGGCAATTATACCATCAACTGTGAGCAAAGATTTGTTTTCCAGTCAGCTCCCACTCAAAAACAGTACAAGTCTACATTATTATCTTTCCCCAACCTCCTCTGCCCCCTCTCTCAGTATGTTCACCCTACTTTTTCCACCCTCTGCAACAGACTTCTACGTACATAAACATTTCATTTTCTAAAAATTGCCTCATAACAAGTCTTCTCCTGAATAAATTCTGCATATGTATATTATACAAAAGCTTTCATATTTTACTATGATGGAGGGATTCTTTTGCTGCATTATCCCTTTATTAGAATTTATTGAAAGATCTGCATGGATATTGTAATTTTCTTACTATTTAGAATAACAACCTATAGTTGATCATATTTAAAAAAAAAATCAAAATAAATGTGCTGCTCAGGAGTATATACAATATAGGCCGTGTCATATGTTGAAGGTGAAAGAATTGAGTAGGCCACATATACAGTAGTGTTCAAAATAATAGCAGTCCAATATGACAAACCAGATTAACCCCTTAACGCCCAATGACGGACACTGCACGTCATGAGCGGGTCTAAGTTAACGCTCCTTGCCGTGCAGTGTCCGTCATGGCTTTAAACTGTCACTGCGTGTAAACATGCAGTGACAGTTAAGTGCCGACAGCAGTCTGTGACAGCTGAGCGGCAGGAGAAGGGGTGCAGGGACCCATGCCGGTGGTCTCCGCACCTAGATCGCTGTGATCGGTCAGTCAATCTGACTGATCGATCTCAGCATGATCGCGCAGGAGAAGCTGAAATATCAGTGTCTCCTGCACGAACAGTGCCAGAGCTCAGCACTGCTGATGGCTGAGCTCCGGCACTAAACAGCAAGGAGCGGTGTCAGCGCCGCCCCTGGCTGTTAACCCCCTGAATGCTGCGATCGAGCATGATCGCAGCTTTCAGGAGGCAGGCAGAGGGATGGGAGCTCCCTCTGCCTTCAGATCAGCACCCCCGCAATATAATCGCGGGGCCCGATCGTTGCCGTGGTGACCCGAGGTCATCACAAAATAATAATAAAAATATTCACTAATAAATACACATTTTTATGTTAAAAAAAAGTGCACATATTTGGTATCGCCACGTCCGGAACGACCTGACCTATAAAAGTGTCACAGTAGTTAACCCCTTCAGTGAATGCTGTAAACCCCCCCTCCCCCCAAAAATAAACTAGGCAAACAATGCTTTATCATCATACTGCGGGAAAAAAGTGGAATAAAATGCGATAAAAAAAACAAATAGAAATAAAATTGGTACCGCTGAAAACGTCATCTTGTCCCGCAAAAAACAGACGCCATACAGCCCCATTTTTATTGTGTAAAAACGCCAAAAAAACATTATAAATGTAGTACCGCTGGAATCGTACCGACCTGAAGAATAAAGCTAATTTATCAATTTTACCACACGCGGAACAACATAAACAAAAAAAAACAATTCCTGAATTGCCGGTTTTAATTTATTCTCCCTCCCTGAAAATTTAAATAGAAAGCGATCAAAAAATGTCATGTGCCTGCATATGGCATCAATAAAAACGTCAGCTCGACCCGCAAAAAATAAGCCCTCACATGACTGTCACGGAGGAAGATACCCTATAATGAGGCAGATGGAGGCACTGTGGACGCCGTCTGACCAATGATCCGGCAGTGTCCGTCTTTATGCGTGCATAAAAGCGCGGTCAGTCACAGTTTTGTGCACCTCTGAAAAAAAGGACAACACTGAACAGAGGCCAGACAGAGCCCAGAGTAACTCTGCTGCCGCATTATAGTGAATGGATCCCCTGGGGGTGTCACCTGAATCATGTCACTCAGAGATTTAGACGGAAATCCCAAAGCAATTGCTCAGCATAGAGCGCCGGATAAATGTGATCCCAAATTTTATCTAAAATGATAAAATGTTCCCAATAAAAGCTTCAAATCAATCCACAAAAAAAACCCACTCAGGTCCATCATCTGCCAATGGAAATATAGGGGGCTTCCACGTTACTGGTAGCACAAAGGCTCTGGAAAAGTGAAATGGGTCCTCGCGCCCAAAAGAAATTCAGCAAATTCTGCGCTCTGAAATTCTAATGCCCCCCCAACCTTCTGAGCTCCGCAGTTTGCCTAAACCATATTTAGCGTCCACATGTTTGGCAGGGGTATAATTTCCAAAATGGGGTCACTTGAGGGTGGATTCTGCTCTTCTAGCACTTAGGGGCTCAGAATATGCAGTCTGCAAACAATTCTAGGAAAATCTGCGCTCCAGGAGGCAAATAGCACTCCATCCCTCCCAAGTGTCACCGTGTGGCTAAGCAGTACTGTACAGCCACATATGAGGTATTGCCACATTAAGCAGAAATTGTGGGACAAATTTTGGTGCCAGTTTTATCCATTATCCCCATTTGAAAATGTAAAATTTGGGGCTAAAACAATTTTTTTGCAGTAAAAATTTAATTATTTTTTCTTTACTGCCCAATGGTATAAAATTCTGTGACACACCTGTGGTGTCAATATGACCACTGCACCCCTAGAAGAGTTCATTGAGAGGTGTAGTTTGTAAAATGGGGGTCACTTACAGGGAATTTTGCTGTTATGGCACCTCAGGGGATCTCCTACTGGGTCATGGCACCCTTAAACCATAACAGTAAAATCTGCACTATAATAAAGTGTTCCTTTCTGACCTTTGCACTATGCCTCAAAAGTAGTTTCCTATTACATGTAGGGTACTAGCGTACTCAGAAGAAATTGCACAACAAAATGAGAGGTCAATTTTCATCTGTTACCCTTGTGAAAATTCAAAAATTTAGGGCTAAAAGAAAATGTTTGTGGAAAAAAATAGATTTTTTTTATTTTCATGGTGACGCGCCCCCTGGGCCGTGGGGTACCCGGTGCCGGGCCGTTAGATGCTGGGGGTTGTAGTCATTGTGGCGGTGACCCGGTCCGTGACCCAGGGCGGTCAATCCAAGGGTAATTTGTATATATGGGTTTTATAATGTCCAACTACGCCACCTGTGGAGTGCGGCTAATGGAGGCCGCCGCTGCGGAACAGTCCTCTGAAGCTGATGGTTTGGCAGCAAAGGTGGTATAATTCCCCACAGGAAGAGTTAGCTTCAGGGCGGTGTGTGTGGATGATGGTGGTTATTGTGCAGGAAGTCAATAATAAACACGGAGTCAGTGTGATGCAGTCCCAGTGTCTTTACTGATGACACTTTAGACAGGCCTGGACTGGAGTACTGGCTAGTGATAAGAGTCCGGTCAGCCTGGAAGCAAGCATAGAGTCCTCCTTGCCAGGTGGAGTTGTAGGCCTGTCGTTCTTACTATACTCTTGGGCTTCCCTGCTTGTAGCTGCGTTGTAGCCCAAGTCCCTGAGTGTAACGTGCGGTGCTCACCCGTATGGCTGGTAGCGCGGGCCTTGTGAATGTTTCGCTCCTCTGTGGCGGTGCTGGTCCCTCTGTGCTGCTGAGCCTCCGGGCGTCTGATGGGGCCAGGAGACCTGCAATCTCCTGCCCTACGCTATCTGCTGCTGGGCCTGAAGGGTCCCACAGGCTGGAACTCCGGTGTCCGGTTCTTTGTGTAGTCCAGCTAGGATGAGATATCTCCAGCTCCAGTCCCTAGCTCCTCTCTCTTCAATGTCCTAAACTCAACTCCTCACACTAAGACTAACTAACCCCGCCCCCAGATACCAGTTGGCAAGGGGAGGAGCTCCCCTTGCTGGTCTGGAACCTGGAAAGTGTTGCATGTGTAGTGTACCTGACTAAAAGGACCCCTGCTTGCTTCCAGGCATGGCAGTACCTCTTTTGAAGGAGGCAATACCACTGTGGCAACCGGACCCTCTGGGGTGCCACATTGGCTCTACGTTATAAATTTCTGTGAAGCGCCTGGGGATTCAAAGTGCTCACCACACATCTAGATAAGTTCCTTGAGGGGTATAGTGTCCAAAATGGGGTCACTTGGGGGATTTCTACTGTTTAGGCACATAAGGGGCTCTACAAATGCGACATGGCGTCCGCTCTCAATTCCAGCCAATTTTGCGTTCAAAAAGTCAAATGGCGCTCCTTCCATTCCGAGCCCTGTCGTGTGCCCAAACAGTGTTTTTCCCCCACATATGGGGTATCACCGTACTCGGGGGAAATTACACAACAACGTTTTCAGTCAATTTTTTCCTGTTATCCTTGTGAAAATAAAAAAAATTGGGGCTAAAACTTCATTTTTGTGGAAAAAAATAATTTTTTATTTTCACGGCTCTACGTTATAAACTTCTGTGAAGCACCTGGGGGTTCAAAGTGCTCACCACACACGTAGATAAGTTCATTGAGGGGTCAAGTTATCAAAATGGGGTCACTTGTGGGGGGTTTCCACTGTTTAGGCACATCAGGGGCTCGCTAAATGCGACATGGCATCCGCTCTCAATTCCAACCAATTTTGCATTCAAACAGTCAAATGGTGCTCCTTCGCTTCCAAACCCTGCCGTGCGCTCAAACAGCGGTTTCCTCCCACATATGGGGTATCAGTGAACTCAGGAGAAATTGCACAACAACTTTTGAGGTCTATGTTCTCTTGTTACTCTTGTGAAAATAAAAAAATTGGGGCTAAAAGTTCATTTTTGTGGAAAAAATTAGATTTTTTTATTTTCACAGCTCTACGTTATAAACTTCTGTGAAGCACCTGGGTGTTCAAGGTGCTCACCACACATCTAGATAAGTTTATTGAGGGGTATAGTTTCCAAAATGGGGTCACTTGAGGAGGGTTTCCACTGTTTAGTCACATCAGGGGCTCTCCAAATGCAACATGGCGTCCGCTAATTATTCCAGCAAATTTTGAATTCAAAAAGTCAAACAGTGTTTTTTTGCCACATATTGGGTATCGGCATGCTCAGGAGAAATTGCACAATACATTTTGTGGTCCATTTTTATCTGTTACCCTTGTGAAAATAAAAAAAAATGGGTCTAAATTTAATTTTTTGTGAAAAAAAGTTGAATGTTAATTTTCTTCTTCCTCATTGCTTCAGTTCCTGTGAAGCACCTGAAGGGTTAATAAATGTCTTGAATGTGGTTTTGAACTCCTTGAGGGGTGTAGTTTTTAGAATGGTGTCCCTTTTGAGTATTTTCTGTCATAAAGGCCCCTCAAAGTCACTTCAAATGTGATGTGGTCCCTAAAAAAAATGTTTTGTAAATTTTGTTGGAAAAATGAGAAATCGCTGGTCAACTTTTAACCCTTCTAACTTCCTAACAAAAAAAATGTTGTTTCCAAAATTGTGCTGATGTAAAGTAGACATGTGGGAAATATTATTTATTAACTATTTTGTGTGTCATATTTGTCACGCCAGGTGTGAGTGCAACACAGAGAGTCACGCCAGGTGTGAGTGCAACTCAGAGGGGAAAGGGAAAGGGAGCTCAGACACTAGGGAAAGGGGGAAGAGGTGACCTCCTAATCTGGACTAGCGTCACCCTGTCTCCCCCTAACGTCCCTATTCAGCCTCCACAGCTTTCGCCCATCACGTGCCTCGCCCTACCATCCCTGGCGTAAGGCTATAGCTGGGGGAGGAAGGAGATGAGCATTAGTCAACCTCCGCTAGCACTCTAAAGACAAAAGCGGTAGATAACACAGGCGAACAGCAACTCAGCTTTAGAAGAACTCCAAATGGGCACACGACCTCAAGACTCCAGAGAGGACATGAGGCTGCTTCAGACAAGTTCCAAGTAGAAATGAATATAACCAGCAACGCCCACCTAGACACACCAGGTATATATACACCCAGACTAAAGGGAGGTAGTCGCAGGGTCCTAAACACAGCCTCCTATCTAGGCAGCTGTCTGCATTTCCAAACGTGGAGATCTCCAGCAAACCATTGCAGGGCGACAGTATGTCACCTCTGACACAACCGTGACAATATCTCTGATTCAAGGGCATAAAAATTTTCAAAAATTTTGCCAAATTTCCATTTTTATCATAAATAAACGCAAGTCATATTGAATACATTTTACCAGTATCATGAAGTACAATATGTCACGAAAAAACAATCTCAGAATCAGTGGGGTCTGTTGAAGCATTCCAGAGTTATTACCTCATAAAGTGACAGTGGTCAGATTTAAAAAATAAGGCCCGGTCATTAACCTACAAAGTGTCTCGGTCCTTAAGGGGTTGATCACTGTTTTTGGTATAAATTATATTACCCTGTGTGAAAAAAAATTTCAGTTGGTGCAGTAGATTCTTAGAAAACCAACAGACTCAGCATTCATGATCTGCATGTTTTTGAGTCTGTGTACTTGAATAATTAATTGAAAGGGGGTGTGTTTAAAATAATAGCAGTGTGGAGTTCAATTAGTGAGGTCAACCATTTTGTGAAGTAACAGGTGTGAATCAGGTGGCCCTTATTTAAGGGTGAAGCCAGCACATGTTGTAAATGCATTTATCCTTGAAAGCCTGAGAAATCTGGGTCGTTCGAGACATTGTTCAGAAAAACAGAGTACTTTGATTAAAAAGTTGATTGGAGAGGGTAAAACTTATAAAGAAGTGCAGACAATGATAGGCTGTTCAGCTAAAATGATCTGCAATGCATTAAAATGAAAAGCAAAACCAGAGAGACGTGGAAGAAAATGGAAGACTACCATTCGAATGGATCGAAGAATAGCCAGAATGGCAAAGGCTCAGCCAATGATCAGCTCCAGGATGATCAAAGACAGTCTCAAGTTACCTGTGAGTACTGTGACGGTTAGAGGACACCAGTGTGAAGATAATCTCTTAGCAAGAAGTCCCCACTGTTAAAAAAAAGACATGTACTAAACCGGATACAATTTGCCAAAGAACACATCAACTGGCCTAAAGAGAAATGGAAAAACATTTTGTGAACTTATTAAAGTAAAATTGCTCTTTTTGGGTCCAAGGGCCACTAACAGTTCGTCAGACGACCCCCAAACTCTGCATTCAAGCCACAGTACACTCTGAAGACAGTGAAGCATGGTGGTGCACGCATCATGATATTGGCATGTTTCTCTTACTATGGTGCTGAACCTATTTACCGCATACCAGGGATCATGGACCAGTTTGCATATATTAAAATACTTGAAAAGGTTATGTTGCCTTACGCTGAAGAGGATATGCCCCTGAAATGGGTGTTTCAACAAGACAATGACCCTAAACACACCAGTAAACAAACAAAATCTTGGTTCCAGTCCAACAAAATTGAGGTTATGGAGTGGCCAGCCCAATCCCTGGACCTTAATCTGATAGAACACTTGTAGGGGTGATAACAAAAATGCTGTTTATGAGGCAAAGCCAACAAATACCCAAAAAATGTGGGATGTAGTCCAAGTATCCTGGATCACTTGTCAGGATCACTTGTCAAAGTCATTTGTCAGAATCACTTGTCAGAATCACTTGTCAGACAGGGTATTTAGCCTCAAACTGACATCATTCTGATGTTTTGATTTTGATATCTGATCATGTCCTAAAATGGACACTGTACACATAGTATTCTTCCTTCTTCCTCCCTGGCAGCACAATAGAGGAGTTTTCTGTGTTGAGAGTGTGCTGTGACTCATATTAAGCTATTGTATGTATCCCCATCACAGCCAAGCTGAAGAAGAATCCTGCCCTCCTTTACACCTTGCTTCTGTAATCAGACACAGGATAGATGAGACCTGCTCTTCTAAACCACTGTGTATTTATTGAGTATATTTTAGAACAGGGATTTTAAACATGCAGCCTGGGAAGCAATTTCTTATGTCTCACAGTCATGGAAGGATAACAATCAAGGCAATCTGTGCAATAGCAGATCACAGAGTAACTGAAAAAAAAAAACATGACTGTAGTATTGTAGAGGCTTCCCTTTACTTAGAAGCTCCCCTTCTTTTAACAATCCCCTTATTCCTGGACTCTCCCAAATAAATAGACAAAACACCATTTTTTATTAAATTGGCCAAATTGGCCTTTATTACAACAAACATAACAGATAATAAATAACTTGGGGTAAGTAGGTTCTTGGAGCTCCAAAAACGGGCAGAAAAAAAAAGCTATAACCATTCATCCTTTCCCCCAGCCGCGGTTACAGGCTCAGGGACACCTCATGGGCAGAAAACATTTTCCATCCACTGACTCCCAGGGGCCCCACCCTGAGAGCCCCAAAATCCACCAGGCATTTACTATAATTCCAAAACTAATAGGTGGTTCCCATCTCCATGATGTACAACACCCACCACTATTTTGTCACCAACTCCAAGAACCCCCTCCCCCCACCACAGCAAGCTGTACCTGAACACCTCATAATGCAAGTCCCTCCAACAAAAAGCATGTCCTTTACACCCCCTCTTGAATCTTCAGGGCCCACAGATCAATACTTATTGAGTTTAAATGAAACCCACCGATCCGCCACAAATTCCCTTCCCCAGACTCCAAATCCACATGCCTAACTACAACACCCCCCCCCCCCCCCCTTGTTCCTGGCTACAAAACTCCTCACAACCTTATTCACTTTTATCTTTGTTTTGTTAATTTTTTTCAACTGATCGAGCAGCCCGCCAGACTTTTCTGGGCACACTATCCAACCAAACTATCTTCATGATCGGATACGATACCCATAAATGCAACAAATCATTGAAGATATCCCTTATTAAATCTCTACAAGGACGAACCCCTAAATCTTTATCGCCAAGATGTATCACTAGCACCTCAGGAGGGCGATCTAACCAGGAGAAATGGTGAAAATCTGGCAGTACTTGACGCCAACTCATACCACGAATGTCTATCCATCTAATTACTACATTACTCCTGGAAAACCCCAATTGGCACCTGTTTTTTCTAATGTCGGCCATTCACACTCCCCAATAAATGAACAAGTGGCCTAATATCTACACGAGCTGTGCTCCTCCTATGGTGGAAAAAGAAGGGGAAAAAAAGAAAGAACAGCAAGTGAGAACAACCACAACTAAATCCCTCTTTTTTTTTTTAATAACAAATGAGGGCGCACATAGAGTTTACATCTCCCAGATTCCCACCTGCCTATTTTCTAAACCGCTTCTGAAGGGAGGCCATCCACCTCTGCCTCCGTTGCAGCACCAATTCCAAATGAGTGCAGCGAAAGCCTATTGGCCTCTAAACTCAGAACCGTCAAGTACTTATAAAACACAGCCGCAAACTAATATCGCAATAAAAAAGACCCATATCTATGTTTAAATAATGGGCATGTCTTGAGCCCCCCTAAAATAACTTTTAAAACACATTGATGGGCACATTCTGGACCCTTTTAACGCCCTTAAAACAACTCTTTTTCCTTTACTCATCTGATCTGATTTAAAATGGCAAAACCAGAATTCCACTACAGCATCTTAACTCCCTGACTGAAGATGGTGCTATGAATTCCACTATTCTCATGGCCCCAAAGAAAGCCCACAAGAAAGCCAGTTTAAATAATGCCTCTTCAAAAGGCACCTCTCCAAATTCAGTCAACAAATTAAATGAAACTGGCCTGCCAGTGTCAGACATTGTTTGCCCCTCCTCATACCCTTCACAGCCTGCAAGACTAGAAAACTGTTTGTAATGTCCGTAAAGCCCCTGAACTTACACCCAAACACTACCTCTGCCAAAACTCTAGAAACTTACCACCCTTCTTTTGCCACTTTTCCCATCCAACTCAGCAATTCGCCCAAGTAATTATCATCTGACACGGAAACCCCAATCTTCTGAATCTACCCCATCCACTGCTTACTTGCTGTGTACGCCATCCACGTGCTGTCTGCTAGTTAGGCCCTAATTAATTCTTTTGAGTCTCGAAGACCAATTCTCAGAGCTCCGTGGGCCATGTGCAGCCAATAGACGCCACTGCCGGCGCCAAATGCTCCCACTGTAATTGAGAAAGGCAATCAGCAATTTAGTTCTCCAACCCGAGAACATGCACTGCCACCACCCAACAGTTAAGGCAAAGACAACGCAAAACGAAATAACGCAATAAACGGACCACAGAAGGAAAGGAGCAAGATAGATTGTTAATAGCCATCACCACTGACATATTATCACAATGGAACCTGATCTTCCTGTCCCTGAATTCCTCACCCCATACCGACAAGGCCAACACTATTGGAAAAAATTAAAACAGTGTAAGGTTCCCCATAAGGCCTCCCTCCACGACTCTGGCCATTGTCCCATGCACCATTGACCCTTGTAGTAAGCCCCAAAACCGACACCGCCCGCTGCATCAGTAAAGAGCTCACAATCAAAATTTTCCACCGTCTCGACTATCATTAAGGACTGTTCATTATACCTGTCTAGGAAGCCCTTCCAAAGTAGCAGATCATCCCTGATTCCCTTTGTCAACCTAATGTAATGTCTAGGGGACATTTTTATTTACGTCCGATGGATGCTGATAAGCAGACTTCAAGGTTTTTAAAGTAAATGGCACCTCATGTGCTGAGGAGGAAACCTTGATACGAAAACCTAACACCCCCTTATCTCTTTTTGGGTACCTGCTTAGATAATGGGCCATCGTGGGAAGTCTCACTGGACTCTCCCCATTTTCTAATGTCCCCCTACATTCCTATTCTTTCCTTTCTTAAGGAAGTGCGCCTTTCTTAAGGAAGTGTGATCCCCCACCACAGGACGAACAGTGGTGTTTAAATTTACTGTTCCCACCAAACTTGACTGGGCCTCATTGAACGGCCAACAAAAACCTGTCTTTGTCCTTGCACCACCAGCTTGGATTGTACCCTCTGAAACCCCATGCTGGCCGGAGACCCCAGTCCCCCCTTGAAAGGACTGCCAAAACGGGATGGTGCCATTACTTCTAACCATAGCCCAACATTTTTTGATCCCACCAAATACTAGGTCACACTGCCCTCCTCTGAAGGAATTGCTCATCATATCTCAACCAAGTCTGCCCCCCATAAATTCTATGCTCTTCATCTATGGAGTCTATGTAGCAGAACAGCCCAGAGCAATTCTCTGGTGTATTTTCACCTATGACGCTAGCTAAAATGGCGAAAGCCTGTAACCAGTTAACAAAGGTTTGAGGAATTAGCCGCCACCTACACTTCTCCTCATCCTCCTTATTCTCATCCTTTTTTCCCCTATCAAGGTTAAACTTTTCCAACGGAAGAAGTGAAAATATTTTTACATATTCATCGTTCCAGATTTTCTCCTTCACCTCCTTTTTCAAATGAGCTCCTAACGGACCCTCAAAACAGACATATTCCTCTCCCTTAGCCCTATCATCCAAAGCAATCCTATCCCCTTCCTTATCCTTTTCAGTTTGTACTAACACCGAAACATTGTTCGCACTCAATTCCATCCCTTCCAACTGAGAAACCACTTGCCCATAAGGATTGTGCCCTGCCACCCACACAGGAATCGGGGATCCAGATACCCTACTATTAGACCTCTCCAATCTTTCCAGCAACACCTGAACCCCCCCCATTAAATTAACCAAATTTTCTCTTTCCTCATCCTAAACACCTGGAACCAGCCCTCTAACGGGAGTGCCCCCAGTGAAAATCGCGAACGGGGCCTGACTACCATTTGACCCCAGGGAAGCAATAGTAGCAAAAGACAGACAATACATAGAGGCATACTCACCAGGATGCGTTAGAGCCCGAAACCCACCAGCCAAAGATCCAGGTTCTTGTCAGTCCTCATCTCGACTCCTGGAGGAGCCCTCACAAGCTCGACCAGAGTCCCCCTGAACAGTCGCTGTGCTCATACCTGGTACCACCACCAGGGAGCTGACTGAAGGCCACACCTCCCATTGCCTCCTTTGTCTGCTGCTGGCACCTTCTGGTCCTGAGAATCCCTGCTTCCCTGGACTAGGGGGCACCCACTGTGGTGATCCTCCTCTAGTCAAGACAGCCCCACTGACAGGAGCATCGTCAAGTAGGGCCACTGCCATTTCATTGGAGTCTATGCCACTAGAGGGCGCAGGCACGATCACGTGACCAGCTGCCCGTCTGCGCTCCTCCGCTCTCCCCGGCCACCTGACTGGATTCTTCCCAGGGCAAAACCTGCGGCCAAATGGAGGGGGCAGGCTATGTCCTCAAGGGTCCCTGGTGGGGCTCCTGTGGCACCGCCGAGGACAAGGAGCCACGTCTGGTGACAGGCACTCCAGTGGTCTCGATCTGTTCACACATCGAGCAGTGGGCATCGCGATCTCACCATCGACATCCGGCCTACTGATTATTTCCTGCAGTCTCTCTGTGATCCATTCTCCTTTCCCGTCACAAACTTCTGAACGCAGATGCTCCAGAATCCATTCCATCTCCACAATGTTAGCCGCAGGAGGGGGTAAGTGGCTCCTTTCTGAATGGTGACTACGCGCAGGTAGCCACCTTCCCCCTCCTACTTTTTATAGCTCTGTTTTTCTCCCCCTGTATTTCCTACCTCCCCCTCAGTCTTCCCCTTAAACTTTTCACCTCCCTTTATCCTTCTGTAATGCATCAGTGTTCACATAGTGCGTCAAAGAGGCAGTGACCCAGGTTAGGCCAACTTGAAAGTCTTTATTTTGGCAACTCACAACAAAAAGGCAAATGTTATCCTCCGGATCCAAGCCGAATGTAGCATCGGCGTCTCTGCCCCGTACTAGGCAGAGACGCCGTCCCTCTCACCTCCCCGCTCCTGGCGCGGCGTCCTCCTGCGCTTCTCTCCCCGCTGCTTCCGGCACGCGCTCCTTCCCCGGCAGTGTGCTTAGGGCGCGCGCGTGCGTGCTCCCCCTCTCTTAAAGGGACCGCGCGCTCCGTCCTAAGGAGTCCCCGGCCAATTGCCGGAGAACCTCCCATATTTAAGGCACCTCCTCCAAAATGGAGGTGCCCGAGCAATGTTGTTGCAAAGCCTTCACTCTGCTTCAGCCCTCAGGTCCCGTTACCAGTTACCAGCCAGTCACCTGCCAGATTCCTGCTTGTTACCTGCCAGTCACCTGCAGGATTCCTGCCTGTTACCTGCCAGTTACCTGCCAGATTCCTGCTTGATACCTGCCTGATATCCGTTTACCTGCTTGCAAGCCTGCGGTCCGACGGTCTGCTTTCCGACACCTGTCAGTCTGTCTATGGACCAGCCTGCCCACTCACCTGGGAGCGCTCACCTGCTACCTGCCTGCTAGCCTACCTGGAGGCTCCGCCGTCACTTGCCGTGACCACCTGCCTGTCCAGAGACTCTTGCCTGCTCACCTGGGAGCGCTCATCTGCTACCTGCCTGCTAGCCTACCTGGAGGCTCTGCCGTCACTTGCCGTGACCACCTGCCCGTCCAGAGACTCTCGCCCGCTCACCTGGGAGTGCTCACCAGCCACCTGCCTGTTGCCCCTCTACCCAGAGACTGTCCCTGTCACTTGCCGTGACTACCTGCCCCTCTACCCAGAGACTGTCCCTGTCACTTGCCGTGACTACCTGCCCGTCTTCCCTGGGAGCCACCCGCTCCCTTACAAGGACTGCCCCCTTGTATAGTTGCACAGAGGTTCCACCTCCCAGATCCGTTACAGTTTGCTCGGGCCATGGAACCCGGTGGCCCCCAGATCTCCGATCTGCACCAAGAAGTCTTACGTCAGAAAACTCAGCAGGAGGTGGTACTGTCCTATCTACGGTCCATTAACTCTCGTCTAGGCGCATTGTGTGACTTGTCATTGTCTACCTCTGGTCCAGCCGTGCCCATTCCTGCGGTACTGCAATCCAGTCGCTTCATGGTACCCGACTATGGACCTCGGCTTCTGGCACCTCCACGCTTTGCCGGCGAACCTACTTTAGCTCGGGGTTTCATAAACCAGTGCACCCTGCACTTTGAGCTATTGGCATACCAGTTCATCTCCGACCGGGCCAAGGTGGCCTTCATCATGTCCCATCTTACTGGGGAGGCACTGGCATGGCTAAATCCCCTGTGGGAGAGATGGGATCCCCTGGTGTCCGACCTGCCGTCTTTCCTCGCTGCTTTCCGGAAAGTCTTCGATGAACCTGGACGGAAAACCTCTTCTGCCTCCTCACTGCTGCGTCTCCGCCAAGGGAGTCTCACCGTGGGCCAATATGCCGTACGGTTCCGCACCCTCGCTTCTGAGCTTGCCTGGGAAAATGAGGCTCTGGTGTCCGTCTTCTGGGAGGGTCTTTCCGGTCGGATTAAGGACGAGTTAGCTGGTCGGGACATTCCTACCACTCTGGATGACCTGGTGTCACTAGCTACCCGGATTGGCATCCGGTTCCAAGAACGTGCCAAAGAGACTACCTGGGAGAAAGACTTTTCTTGCTCTGCTCCTACTTCCCTGTGACCTGCCTCTCAATCAGTCACTCCGCGGGCTCCCTTGCCTAAACCTATGCAGATCGACCAGACCAAGATGGTCAAATCTCGCCAAGAATTTCGCCGAGCCGAGGGAAGCTGTTTCTATTGTGGCAGTATGGAGCACTTCATCCGTTCCTGCCCGGAAACGCCAGTGTCTAGGACCGCTCGGAGAGGTCGTCCTAGACAAAAGTAAGCCCTCTCCGTCTCTGACTTTACCGGTCTCTATTGCTTGGGGAGAAAAACGTCACTTTGAACTTGCCCACCTGGATTCTGGAGCTGCTGGAAACCTCATCTCCGAGTCTCTGGTAGAGAGATACCGTATTCCCACCAAGTCCCTGGCTGAACCATTATCAGTCGCCTCCGTGGATGGAAGACTTCTCTCGGAGACCATCCTGCTCGTCACTGAACCCATAACCCTGCAGGTGGGAATGCTGCACTCTGAGGAAATCTCATTCCATGTGTTGTCCGGACTTTCTCACTCCCTGTTGCTAGGCCTACCTTGGCTCCAGACACACGAACCCGTATTGAACTGGCGATCCGGTGAAGTACTCCGATGGGGTCCAGACTGCCACAGGACCTGCCTGGTTCCGGTCCGCCCAGATCGCCCTCCGCCTACTCCAGCTAATTTACCAGGTCTCCCGGCTCCTTACTGGCCCTATGCGGACGTCTTCGGTAAGAAGGAAGCAGAGACGTTGCCACCCCATAGGCCATATGACTGCCCGATCGACCTGGTACCTGGCACCACTCCTCCCCGTGGGCGTATCTACCCGTTGTCTGCAGCCGAGACCCGGGCCATGTCTGAGTACATTGAAGAGAATCTGGCTAGGGGATTTATCCGGAAATCTACCTCCCCGGCTGGAGCCGGATTCTTCTTTGTTAAAAAGAAAGACGGCTCGCTACGCCCCTGTATTGACTATAGAGGACTCAATCAGATCACGGTTAAAAATAAATACCCCCTTCCGCTCATCTCTGAGTTATTTGATCGTCTTAAAGGCGCCAGGATCTTCTCCAAGCTGGATCTACGTGGAGCATATAACCTGGTCCGTATCCGTCAGGGAGACGAGTGGAAAACAGCATTTAATACCCGGGACGGACACTATGAGTACCGTGTGATGCCCTTCGGTCTCTGCAATGCTCCCGCCGTCCTCCAAGAACTGGTCAACGACATCTTCCGTGACCTTCTTTACTCCTGCGTGGTGGTATACCTGGACGACATCTTGGTCTTGTCTCCGGATCTTCCCACACACCGGAGGGATGTTCGTCAGGTCCTGCTTAGGCTCAGGCAGAACCACCTCTATGCTAAATACTAGAAGTGCCTTTTTGAGCAGACCTCTCTTCCTTTCCTGGGCTATGTTATCTCCCAGACAGGCTTGCGAATGGATCCCGAGAAGCTCTCTGCTGTCCTAAAGTGGCCCCGTCTGGAGGGCTTGAAGGCGATACAGCGATTCCTGGGCTTCGCTAATTACTATCGTCTCTTCATTCCTCACTTCTCGTCACAGACTGCGCACATATCTGCGCTCACCCGTAAGGGAGCAAATCCCAAGGTATGGTCATCCGAAGCTGAGGAGGCCTTCCTTTCCCTGAAACAAGCCTTCTCCTCTGCCCCTGTGCTGCACCGTCCGGACTGCAACAAACAGTTCTACCTGGAGGTTGATGCCTCCTCCTCTGGAGCCGGAGCGGTGCTCACCCAGAAGTCTTCCTCCGGGAGAATGGTAACCTGTGGCTTTTTCTCTAAAATCTTCTCCTCCTCTGAGCGCAATTATTCCATAGGAGACCGAGAACTGCTTACCGTTAAATTGGCGCTGGAGGAGTGGCGTTACCTGCTTGAAGGGGCCCTATACCCGGTGATCATCTATACGGATCACAAGAACCTGGCATATCTCCAAAATGCCCAGAGACTTAATCCACGTCAGGCCCGGTGGTCTTTGTTCTTTGCCCGCTTCGATTTCAGCCTTCATTTCCGCCTGGCGGACAAAAATGTCAAAGCTGATGCCTTGTCCCGATCCTTCCTGTCCACCGACCAAGAGGAGGAGCCTATGCACATTATCGACCCCTCCAAGGTGATGAATGTGGCCCCCTTGGATTTGACTCGTCTTCCACCCGGCAAGACGTTCGTGGCGCCTCCAGACCGTGAGAGGGTTCTTCGCTGGGGTCATTCTTATAAACTAGCTGGCCATGCCGGCCAAAAGAAGACCTTCCTACTCATTTCCCGGCATTACTGGTGGTCTACCCTGCGTAAGGATGTGGTAGACTTCGTCTCTGCCTGTTCATCTTGTGGCCGCAACAAAATTCCCAGACACTTACCAGCTGGTCATCTCCTGCCGCTTCCCATACCTGTTGCCCCGTGGCAACACATCGCTATGGACTTCATTACCGATCTTCCTGTCTCTGCCGGGTGTACTGTCATTTGGGTGGTCGCGGACCGCTTCTCTAAAATGGCCCACTTCATTCCCCTGCCTGGTCTTCCGTCTGCACCTGAGCTGGCTAAGGACTTTATTCGCCATATCTTCCGTCTCCATGGCCTACCCCTCCACATCGTGTCGGATCGAGGGGTTCAGTTTACCTCACGCTTCTGGAGAGCCACATGTAAACTGCTGGACGTCACCCTGGACTTCTCCTCCGCTTACCACCCTCAGTCCAATGGTCAAGTGGAGCGGATCAATCAGATCCTTACCAGCTATCTCCGGCACTTTGTTAATGCCCACCATTCTGATTGGGTGGACCTCCTTCCTTGGGCCGAGTTCTCTTATAATAACCACGAGAGAGAATCCTCTTCCAAGTCCCCGTTCTTTATTGTCTATGGCCAGCACCTCCGGATTCCGCTCCCTGTCTCCGTTTCTGTGGACAACCCTGCTGCGGAGTCTCTTGTCAGCGAATTTTCTACTATTTGGGAGAGTACCAGGTCCGCTCTTCTTCTGTCCTCTGAGCGGATGAAGAGATATGCTGATAAGAGACGTCTGGATCCGCCTCAATTCCGTCCGGGAGACAAGGTTTGGCTCTCGTCCAAACATGTGCGGCTCAAAGTACCCTCCTTCAAGTTGGGCCCTCGATTCATCGGTCCCTTCGAAGTCCTCAGGCAAATTAACCCTGTGGCCTACAAATTAAAACTCCCGGCCACCCTACGGATTCCCAACTCCTTCCACGTATCTCTCCTCAAACCCGTTGTCTTTAACTATTTTTCCAATAATCCAGGTGCCCCTCCTGCTCCGGTATCCGCTGATGACGTCTTTGAGGTAGAGAGTATTCTGGCCTCCAAGAGGGTAACAGGAAAGACCTTTTTTCTGGTAGATTGGAAGGGGTTTGGTCCTGAGGAGAGAACTTGGGAACCCAGGGAGAACATCAACGCCCCGCTTCTCCTTGAAAAATTTCTTTCTGGCCAAAAAAAGAGGGGGCCTAAAGGGGAGGGTACAGTAGCATCAGCGTCTCTGCCCCGTACTAGGCAGAGACGCCGTCCTTCTCACCTCCCCGCTCCTGGCGCGGCGTCCTCCTGCGCTTCTCTCCCCGCTGCTTCCGGCACGCGCTCCTTCCCCGGCAGTGTGCTTAGGGCGCGCGCGCGCTCCCCCTCTCTTAAAGGGACCGCGCGCGCCGTCCTAAGGAGTCCCCGGCCAATTGCCAGAGGACCTCCCATATTTAAGGCACCTCCTCCAAAATGGAGGTGCCCGAGCAATGTTGTTGCAAAGCCTTCACTCTGCTTCAGCCCTCAGGTCCCGTTACCAGTTACCAGCCAGTCACCTGCCAGATTCCTGCTTGTTACCTGCCAGTCACCTGCCGGATTCCTGCCTGTTACCTGCCAGTTACCTGCCAGATTCCTGCTTGATACCTGCCTGATATCCGTTTACCTGCTTGCAAGCCTGCGGTCCGACGGTCTGCTTTCCGACACCTGTCAGTCTGTCTATGGACCAGCCTGCCCGCTCACCTGGGAGCGCTCACCTGCTACCTGCCTGCTAGCCTACCTGGAGGCTCCGCCGTCACTTGCCGTGACCACCTGCCTGTCCAGAGACTCTTGCCTGCTCACCTGGGAGCGCTCACCTGCTACCTGCCTGCTAGCCTACCTGGAGGCTCTGCCGTCACTTGCCGTGACCACCTGCCCGTCCAGAGACTCTCGCCCGCTCACCTGGGAGCGCTCACCAGCCACCTGCCTGTTGCCCCTCTACCCAGAGACTGTCCCTGTCACTTGCCGTGACTACCTGCCCCTCTACCCAGAGACTGTCCCTGTCACTTGCCGTGACTACCTGCCCGTCTTCCCTGGGAGCCACCCGCTTCCTTACAAGGACTGCCCCCTTGTATAGTTGCACACAGGTTCCACCTCCCAGATCCGTTACACCGAATCGTCCATAATAGTCCGTAACACTACAATGCCGTGGGTGATTACACCACTGGATCACTCAAGGGTGCGTCAGTAGCTTTGCTTTCTCTGGTCTGAGTTCAGTCTCACACAGACCTGCTCTGAAACTTCTAAATAAAACACTGCCACAACCAAATCTCAACTCAAAGTTTAAATGTGAATAGTGGGCTTGAGCCACTTGCAAAACCCAGAGTGGAGGAAGAGGTCTATCCCACTACTAATCCTATAGACCTCTCCAAAAATAAAAGCCCATGTCAGGTTTTCTTAAATCTGACTTGGTGAAATAGCTTGACCAAGTCCACTCTTACTTTTATTTTGCACTGCAACTACAGCTGTGGCTGTGATTACAATGCAATCCAATATGCCTCTATGCGCATCATAGGAGACACATACTAGCCCTCACATATGATTCCCCTCACTGTCTCACATATCCCCCCCCCCTGTTCAAACTTATGGGGTTGAACACCTGTCATCATACAAGGTGCCTATAACAGGACATCCGCATTCCCTTGCGACTTCCCAGCTCGATGTTCCACCAAGAAGCTAAAATTTTGCAGTGACAGAAACCATCTGGTGACTTGAGCATTCCTCTCCTTGGCATTTCTCATCCAGACCAAGGGTGAATGGTCCATCACTAAGAAAAACTGTCGCCTGCGCAAATAATAACGTAGGGACTCCAAGGCCCACTTAATGGCCAAGCACTCCTTCTTCACTACATTATAATTTTTTTCTGCCGGGATAAGTTTCCTACTTAAGTAGGTGACTCGATGTTCTTCTCCTTTCACCTCCTGTGACAGAACCGCTCCTAGGTCTACCTCAGAGTCCTCCATTTGCACGATAAAGCCTTTCTTGAAGTTAGGGCTGGTGAGTATAGGCTGTCCACACAACACCAACTTCATGGATTTGAATGCTTTCTCTGCCTGCGAGTTTCACAGCACCATGACCAATTTATTTCCCTTTAAGAGATCGGTCACGGGTGCCGATCTCCCAAAAAAATAGGTATAAACAGTCGGTAATACACAATAATGGCGAGGAACGCTCTTACCTGTTTTGTAGTAAGAGGCAGGGGCCGGGTTTGAATGGCCTCAATCTTGTTTGTTTGAGGTTTGATGACCCAACGGCCAATCACGTACCCCAAGTACCAGGCTTCCTCGAGGCCTATTGCACATTATTCTGGGATCACTGTCAAGCCTGCGGCTCTGAACGAAGCCACCACCGCTTGTAGTGGGACAAGTGGGTATGCCAATCGGTATTAAAGATGATAATCCAAATCATCCAAAGTAGGAGAAGGAGAGGATTTGCACACAACCAAAACCAAGCAACAGTCTTTAGATAAATCCACCAAATGCCTCCTCAAACAACAAAAGTCCATCAACCCCTGAATCATGCAGCATGACACTAACTCTGGCAATGTCTGCTAGCCAGAGGTGAGTATATATAGGAGAGGGGAGTGGCCAACACTGAACAGCTGAGAGCATCTCTAAGGAAAGCTTCCAGGGGCTCTCAACTGAACAGATTAACCCCTGCACTGCTAGAAGAAACTTGAACCTTTTAATGTGAAGTGCTTCAAATCAATGCAGGAGTAGGAGAAATCAGACAGCGCGGTCTTTTGTCTCCTCCCTGTTGTGGTAAACCCGTGACAAGTGTCTGATTTATATTTTTATTGTCAATGGGAAAAGTGACCAATTATAGTTAATGTGGGTCACAGTGCTGACATATTTTATATTTTGAATGGTGGATTGCACAGTGGCAAATTATATCTTAATGGTGTGGTGCATATATTTATATATTTAGGGGTACAATTTGGGTGACTTTGTCTCTGTAATGGTCAAATTTACAGTGTAGTCCTGGCCTAAATTTAACAATAAGGCCCACACTTTAACAAGATGTTTTTAAGTGGCCCTGGAACCCATGTTAGCTTGAGACCCCTGTTTTATATGGTGTTCTTTTCTCAAACATTTATGCCATATTGACAGAATTTGCAAAAAAACATCTAATAGATGCAGATCCTGCCTCTGCTATCTGAACCTAGAGTATCTCAGAGTTGTCAGCCTGGAAGAGCACTTTACAGGGTGATACATGAGCAGCCAGTCACTGGAAAAATTTGGAGTAAGTTTTTTGAAGAGCATGAATTAATGAAATACTCCCATGAAATTTTTTTTTCACTAAATATGTGTATATGTGTATGTGTTAATATACTCATCTAATGCCTTCTTATCCGATATACAGCACCATTCCCCTCCTCTTCACAGAGACGTGACCCCTCTTTAAACTCTCCAGATCTCTCTATGCTCTATGCAGGAACCAGAAGTCTTTTTTAGGCCATGGCCCCACTATCAGTATTTGGTCAGTATTTGGTCAGTATTTTTTCTCAGGAGTGGGAGCTAAATCCAGGAGTGGGTGATAAATGCAGAATTGGTGACTTGTTTCTATTATACCTTTTCTCTGATTGTTCCTCACCCGGTTTTGGTACCCACTCCTGAGAAAAAATACTGACCGAATTCTGACCAAATACTGATAGGCTTACATTGTAAAAGACACTTCCGGGTCACACAGAGTCCAGTGTGACCTGGAGAGTCTGCAGAGCGGTTATGTCACTCAGAAGAGGAGCAGAACAACGCTGGATCCCGGAGAAGGTGGCGGTAGCTGAGTATATTAACACACTCACGCTACATTACATGCACACATACACAGATTTTGTGAAGTAAAAAAAAACTTAATGGGAGTGCTTCTTTAGCTGTCTTGTGCAGCAGCAATCTTTCCACTGTTTCCCTGAACCATTAATTAATTTTGCAGGGAAACAGCTGTTTTCCTGCAAGATTGGGAAATAATACAAAGTCTGCAGCAGCACAAGGCTATTGCAGTAAAGCACCATTGCATATGAACTCAACCAATCCCTAAATTAGTTGGCACCTACAGTACAGACCAAAAGTTTGGACACACCTTCTCATTTAAAGATTTTTCTGTATTTTCATGACTATGAGAATTGTACATTCACACTGAAGGCATCAAAACTATGAATTAACACATGTGGAATTGTATACTTAACAAAAAAGTGTGAAACAACTGAAAATATGTCTTATATTCTAGGTTCTTCAAAGTAGCCACCTTTTGCTTTGATGACTGCTTTGCACACTCCTGGCATTCTCTTGATGAGCTTCAAGAGGTAGTCACCGGAAATGGTTTTCACTTCACAGGTGTGCCCTGTCAGGTTTAATAAGTGGGAATTCTTGCCTTATAAATGGGGTTGGGACCATCAGTTGTGTTGTGCAGAAGTCTGGTGGATACACAGCTGATAGTCCTACTGAATAGACTGTTAGAATTTGTATTATGGCAAGAAAAAAGCAGCTAAGTAAAGAAAAACGAGTGGCCATCATTACTTTAAGAAATGAAGGTCAGTCAGTCTGAAAAATTGGGAAAACTTTGAAAGTGTCCCCAAGTGAAGTTGCAAAAACCATCAAGTGCTACAAAGAAACTGGCTCACATGAGGACCGCCCCAGCAAAGGAAGATCAAGAGTCACCACTGCTTCTGAGGATAAGTTGATCCGAGTCACCAGCCTCAGAAATCGCAGGTTAACAGCAGCTCAGATTAGAGACCAGGTCAATACCGCACAGAGTTCTAGCAGCAGACACATCTCTTCAACAACTGTTAAGAGGAGACTTTGTGCAGCAGGTCTTCATGGTAAAAAAGCTGCTAGGAAACCACTGCTAAGGACAGGCGACAAGCAGAAGAGACTTGTTTGGGCTAAAGAACACAAGGAATGGACATTAGACCAGTGGAAATCTGTGCTTTGGTCTGATGAGTCCAAATTTGAGATCTTTGGTTCCGGATGGACTCTACATGCCTGGTTCCCACCATGAAGCATGGAGGAGGAGGTGTGATGGTGTGGGGGTGCTTTGCTGGTTACACTGTTGGGGATTTATTCAAAATTGAATCCATACTGAACCAGCATGGCTACCACAGCATCTTGCAGTGGCATGCTTTTCCATATGGTTTGCGTTCAGTTGGGCCATCATTTATTTTTCAACAGGACAATGACCCCAAACATACATCCAGGCTGTATAAGGGCTATTTGACCAAGAAGGAGAGTGATGGGGTGCTACGCCAGATGACCTGGCCTCCACAGTCACCAGACCTGAATGAAATCGAGATGGTTTGGGGAAAGCTGGACCGCAAATTGAAGGCAAAAGGGCCAACAAGTGCTAAGCATCTCTGGGAACTCCTTCAAGATTGCTGGAAGACCATTTCCGGTGACTACCTCTTGAAGCTCATCAAGAGAATGCCAAGAGTGTGCAAAGCAGTCATAAAAGCAAAAGGTGGCTACTTTGAAGAACCTAGAATATAAGACATATTTTCAGTTGTTTCACACTTTTTTGCTAAGTATATAATTCCACATGTGTTAATTCATAGTTTTGATGCCTTTAGTGTGAATGTACAATTTTCAGTCAAGAAAATACAGAAAAATCTTTAAATGAGAAGGTGTGTCCAAACTTTTGGTCTGTACTGTATAACTTATGAAAAAAAAGGGATAGAAGAATAGAAGATGAAATAGTCCTTTTTTTTTTTTCAAACATGGGTCATTTATAAATCAGATGATTTCCCTCAGTATTAGGGCTCACTCACACTGGTGTATAATAGAGAGGAGGATTGCAATGACCTATGACTGACCAATATTATTAAATGAGTAAGTGCTGAGCTGCAAGGTTTCCTCAGCTCTATATCGCTCTATATCGAACGTAACTCGCCTATACAAGTCTATAGGTGTGAGAAAAAATTCGGACAGCACACAGACCATGCGTACGCCACCCAATTTTCACGCACACATCTCAAAGGAAACCCGAAATTTCATCAGCCAAGTACAGTAAATTCACATTCCGAACCATCAGAATAAAGAGATAAAATAGATAGCTATATAGAATATATAGCATAGCTAGATGTCATGTAGCTATTTAATTTCACAAGCCCCCTACATATAATAAACTTGCACCTTCTAGTGTCTTTCATGTGGAACTAAAGGGTGCTTAGCCTTATTTAACCAATTAAATAAATAAATAGTAATAAAAAAAATGACTCTGATCCCCTCTATTTTTGATAACCAGCAAAAGTACAGCAGACAGCTGTGGGCTTATTTCTCAGGCTTGGAAAGTCCCTGTTTATTGGGCCCCTGCAAGCCTAAAAATCACAAAATCCCATGAGATGTGAAAATTCTGGTGCTCTGCCCAGCTCTTCTCGATTGCCCTGGTGTGGTGGCTATTGAGGTAATGCTAGTTAGGGTTCGTGACAGCTGTGATTTGTCAAAAATCACAGCTGCCATCAACCCCTGGGATTAGTAATGGATAGGGATCTATCAGACATCCCCATTACTAAACCAGTAATCAAAAATAAAAACACACACAAAAATATTTTATTTGAAAAAAAGACTCTCCCAAACTATCCTTTGTGCACCAATTTATTGAAAAAAAATAATAAAAATTCCCAAGCAGGTCCGCCGTAGTCAATCGAATCCGAAGTAGTCCAGAAAAGGATACCTGAAAAACAAAAAAAGATAGACAATCCCTGTTTCACCAATTTATTACCCAAAATGTTCCCACGAAGCTCTGCCATTGTCCATGTCTATCTTAGATAATTAGATAGGTCAACAGATAATAGATACATGAGTAGATATATAGATAATAGATAGATTGATAATAGATAGATATACAGATAGATATAAATATGTGATATATATAATCCGTACTTTGGATGTGCACCTTACTGTTCATGTAATTGATGAATAAATGAGTAAATTTCTGGAAAAAAAAATGGCGTTGGGTCCCCCGTAATTTTATTAACCAGCAGAGGGAAAGCAGACAGCTGGGGGGGATGTTTTTAGCCTGGGAAAGGGGTAATACCCATGGAGCTTCTCAGGCTACTAATATCAATCCCCAGCTGTATACATAGCCTTTACTGGCTATTAAAATGGGGGACCCCAAAAAAAGGACGTGAGGTCCCCCTATTTTAACAGCTAGCATAATCTTTGTAGACAGCTGGGGGCTGATATTAATAGCCTAGGAAGGGGCCATGAATATTGGCCCCCTCCGAGACTAGAAACAGGAGCCTTCAGCTGCCCCAGAAATGACGTGCCGCATGTCAGTTTCCTTCGGTGATCCGCAGCTGCACATAGTTGCACAGTGGACATACTATGCTGTAACATCTGTCTGCTGCATTTTTGACGCTGCATGAAGACGCAGCATCAAAACCGCAGCAAATCCTGAACGTGGGAATGTACCCTCAAGGAACAAGTATTTCCTTTATGATAATTGATAAAAAGTTTAGAGGCTTGCGACATTGTTCTATTATTGCTTTTGTTTTTAATGTCATACATGTGTTTTCTTATGCGGGTTCTTTATTGCCGTGTAGTGCAGCCTACATATTTAATTTTGCAGGCAATCCATTCTATTTTGTAAATTACATAATTAGAATTGCAATTTATACAGGATTTTATTTGAAAGTGATCACTATAAGATGAATCACCAAATGTTTTACATTTATTAGTATAGTTGCAGCTTTTACATAAATGTGCACCACATCCACAAAAACCCTGAAGTTACAGCCAATTAGTCTTTTTAGTATCATTTATAGAAATTTTTATAGAACTACTCAACAACCTTTGCCGACCACATTAGCTGTGCGTTCATCTGTTCTCAAAATGGATACATTCTTAAAAAGTTATTTTTTCTAGCAGATAACTGGTTGTTGTATTGTAATACTAAAGCTGTGGATGCAGGGTTTAGATGTTTTTTTGTTTAGACCTAGAAGGTTTGAATCTAGGTTTGTTCTGAACAATTTTATCCCCTCTGTCTAGCATCCATTTTTTATACCCTCATTTTTTCAGTCTAGATCAAATCTGTTTGGTTTCCTTTTGATATGCCAGGATTATACTACAGTTAGGATTAGCTCTAGTTAATTCTCCCATTGGTATAGCTTTTATTGTGTCTCATGGATGGTGAAGTGTAGAATTGTATTTCACCGCTGTTTTTTTTCTGAAAGTAGATGTCTGTATAAAAATGTTATTTTGATCTGTTAATTTCAAATCCAAAAATTAAATGCTATGTTTTTGATGGTTATATGTGAAATAAAAGTTTAGAGGGTTGCAATTAATGTAATGAATAAGGAATGAAAGACTGTACGGCAGGTACATCAGCCTCCCAAATGATGAGCAGGTCATCTATGTATCTGCCATACCATTTAATACAATTATCTCTTCCCACCAACTTATTACTAGTTTGGTCAGCGATGGGGCATATTTTGCTTCCATGAACACGTCTGTAACCTGTACATAAATTTGACTGTTAAAGCTGAAATAGTTGTCAGTAATCAAGAAGTTAGGAATCCAAGAATATTCTTGGAAGTCAGAGGGAAGATCTCTGTATTTTTTCAAGTGAAAATCCAGAGCATCCAGGGGCAATGCAATACGGGTTAGACTGTAGAGAGACACAAGGTCACATTCCAACCAAGACAGTTCTGGAGATCAGATAAAATCCTTGGCAATATTTAGGACATCTCCTGTATCTTTGAGGAAACCTGTAAACATCAAGGGGCGTGAGCAAACATGTTTATGCAAACTCCACACTCCCAATGACTTAGCATCTCACATAGCAGCTCAGTGTATTAACTGTTTATATTCTACATTAATACCTTCTGACATCACTTCGGCTACTCAGTGGCATGTTAGACCTGTGTCATACCTCTCCCAAAATGTATTGACAGCACCAATCCTTCACATAAGTTGTCGCAGCATACACTTAAACAAATGACAGTTTAACCCCTTAGTGACCAAGCCAATTTTGACCTTAATAACCAGGCCAAATTTTTGAAATTTGACCAGTGTGATTTTATGTGATAATAACTCTGGAATGCTTCAACGGATCCCAGTGATTCTGAGACTGTGTTTTTTTTCGTGATATATGGTACTTCATAATAGTAGTAAAATTTGTTCAATATGACTTGCGTTTATTTGTGAAAATATCAGCAATTTGGCGAAAATGCAGAAAATTTCGCAATTGTCAAACTTTTAATATTTATGCACCGAGAGGCAGTATGGAATATATTGCCTGGTGGAAAGACTTGTTTTCATGCTTTGATTTTCCTTAAAAGATTTTGTAGAAACAAAGAACTGTTAAAGCATAGAGAGAGAGAGCTGGGTGAAGACATACGAAACCTCCAGCTGAAGAAACGCTGATTGTGTTAATTGTGTTAATAGTTTATTTCTTACAGGCATCCTACAAGAAAAAGGTCGTAAGATTAGGTTATCAATGTTTATGAACGCTATACCAATTTCACAATGCCAATTTGTATATAAAGTTATCAAACTGTCACCACTGTCTCAGAATTGGTCCGATTAACCAATTAAGATGAATATCGAGGGCGACATTCAAAAAGGAGGGAAGTGTGTGACATGTAGAAGTAGTGCTGTTGCTTTAAAAGCATTCAGCAACTATTAGAAGTAATACAAGCACAGGAGACAGGAAGTGTTGTGCTCCAGAATCATCCAGCAACTAGAGGGGTTAACAAAGAATGCTGTGTACAATTGAGTCCTTGTGAAGGAAAAGCCTGTGGTTGTGTATGCATTAAAACTGTGCTGTACAGTGCTACCGGATAATAGACTGTACTGCTGTGCTGTAAAGGAGACTGTACTGTTATTACTGGAGCCTGTTGCTCAAAGAGACATTTGCCTTGCACTGGCTGTGCCTCATTAAATGTTACTGTTCTACCATTGGAGGACTCTTGTCAACTGTGTCTGGTCAGCAATTGAATCTGTCCTGTGCCTGAGAGAAGCTGCAGACTATGGTCGCCCGTAATAATGGTTCCCCCAGGATTCCAACGAATTCATGTAACTGATCTCGCCCCTATCTGAACTTAGGCGGCGTGCGTGTAACATTGGTGGCCCGTACGGGTAATCCTGAGCTTTAATTAGCGTGTAGAGGGAGAAGAGGAAAAGTGTCTGGAAAAACACAGCAGCACAGCACCTCAAATCAACTCTGCTACACCAGTTAAAGGGGACCAGCCCTAAAGAAAGCTCACTAGCAGCAATGGATGTGGAAATACAAATGGACAGAATTATTAAGCTGCTTCTTCAGTTAACCTGTGAAGAATTGAGAACAGTAGCAGAAATTATAAAGATATCAGAAGAACAGATTTCCAAAGCACACAACCGCAGGCAACTGTTAGCTGCCATTAATGCAAAAATGGATGAGCTGGGGGAGAAAGAAGCTGAAGACATCATGAGGACATTACTCCAGGAACTAATGTAGCACCCTGAGGATTCGGCTGCTACAGGGGTATTGCACCTCAACCCAGAGGTGTGATATTCCACTCCCGGGTAAGGATGGCGTGTGGATCTGAGCTCGGTAGGCTGCATGCACTACATACATCCCATTTCCGAGGAGCAGACCGACGGTACTCCCACTTAGAAATGTGCAGGTACGACCGAGTCTGTTCCTGGCTGGAGTGGGAGGGGGGGTGGTACATCCCAAGTAGTGTAGGGGCAGATAGGGGGAGCAGCCTGGGTAAAGATAGGAGCTCATTGGGTGCTGGTCACCTGAGCTCACACATAGAGGGTGTATATAAGGTGGGCACCATCAAAGAACAGGGTCAGTCTGTCAGAGTAAGAAGCAGAGGAGCAGAGCAGCCTGAGCCAGAGTGAGAGAGGAGAAGAAAGAGAGACCCAGAGGGGGAAACAGAAGAGAGGACTCTAAGACCCCAAATCCAATCCACGGGTGAAGAGTCGGCATCAGGGTACCGGAACCCAAGCTGGTGGGGGCAAAAACACACCCCAGCCAGAGACCGGAGGCCGTGGGCAGCGTCTGCCACGGCCACCCACCATATCCACCACGAAGGCATACCACGTGGAGGGTCAGGGAACCCAAGGCCAAGGGTCTCCCAACAGAAGGCCCGAGGGAGCTGGACCTGGGTGGATCAATAGTGGGGACGGCCAGAGAAAGGACAGAAGGAGAGCTCAGGGTCACGCTCCGGACTCGCTTGGGGGTTGGCTGGATCCAGGACCTGGTGGATGCAGCACGGCTCGGGTGGTCACTTGAAGCTAGAGTGACCGGAACATCAGCAGTGAGTAAATACCCTTAACTGCATAACCCGACTCTGTCTTCCTTTAACACCTATGCTGCACCACCACAACCCCCATCCTCTGCACCTGACCCCCTGAGGCTATACCCCACCCGTTGGGGGTTATACCATCACAAGCTGCACCTACACCATCAGCCTCAGCGGACCCTGCTGCAGCGGCGGCCATAGTGACCGCAATACAACGGGTGGCGTAGTCGACAATAAAGAACTTAATAACATCTGTAGGACTGCCACATACAACTGAGTTTGACACCCTGGGCACGGACCGGGTCACAGCCACTCGGAAGACTACAACCCCCATCTGATCCGGCTCCGGATATTCCCCCTAAAAGAATATGGCCCAGGGGGCGCGTCACTAACACAGTTTCTAACCAGGCTTAAGTTGGAGGATGGAGGGGCGGCACCAATTACCAAAATCGGGAATCTCCATCCGCAGACAGAACTACAGGAATTGAAAGAACAATTCAAAGCCCTAACAACAGCCCTGCAGGAATCGACCAAAACCTCTAAACGATTGATAGACTCAGACAGGACCTTTAACCTGCTCGGGTTAGATAAATCAGAGAGACAGTCCTCTCTAACACCACAAATCACCATACGGAAAGAATTCAAGCTCCTGGGACAGATTGGAGAGTGTGAACAGAAAGAGAAACTGTCTTATATGAACTTGTTGCACCAGATCGATGCAGGCTTACAGAAAGGCTACCCGCCAGATGAGATTGCTGAGGGTGTGGTGAAAGTGATCAGCCCCAGACTGAACCTCCGAAGTATGCTAGAAATGAAGAGTCAATTGACCTTGCAACAGCTGAAGATGATTTTAAAATGGCACTATAAAGGGCACTATAAAGAAGAGAGTACTTCAGAATTGTTCCACGGACTGATTAACCTCTCACGGAAAAATAATGAATCACCCCAAAGTTTCTTGTTCAGAGCAATTGAACTGAAGGATAGACTGTTGTTTGCATCCAGAGATGTAGAAGCGGAGAAGTTTGATGCTGGACTAATCCAGAAGAAGTTCTTGAGATCTTTGGGAATGGGACTAATCAGCAAAGACATCATGTTGCAGCTGAAACAGTACCTAGAAGATCCTGGCATTCTGGGCGAAGTCCTAATTGAAAAAGTTAAAGAAAGGCTCTGCTCCTAAAATCACCAAAATGAGTCAGCTGAAGTTGGAGACCCCCAGTGGCCAGTCCGAAGATCATAGAGACGCTCCAGTGCCACCTCCGAGAGGGAACCTTAAATCACTAACAAAAGTGATTTAAGGGAGGAAGTAATAGGAGGCGAGCCAAGTTGATTGAGGAGAAAAAGTTGATTCGTTCCAGGCCAGGAGCTGTATCCCTCAGACCCAGGAGTGGGTTCCAAAACATAAGATACCCGGCTTGTGTAGCGTGCCATTCATCAAATCAGAGTACGGTGTGTGTCCACTGTCTAAGATGTGGTGAGGAAGGACATTATGCCAAGGAATGCCAATGGTCACGGTCATTTGGGTTAAAAGACAGGAGGTTACCAGTGTGGGGCGACTGGTAACCATGACACGGAGGAGGCCCCAGAAGCAAATCCAAATCTCACCAAACCCCAGAACGGCGCATGAGGTAAAACGGCTGCGTCAGTACTATCCCCAAGTGTGTTCCTGTCTACAACAGTAGCAAGAGAGACAGGGGCATCAATTACTTAATGCCCAGTACAGAGGTCAAACAATATACTCCTGGGAGGAGGATTCCTTGGTCAGTAAAGATAGCCTCATCAGCCTAATAGATGAAAGGCGCTTTATATAGTGCCAGCTAGATGGACTCTTGGTAAAAGCACTGTGGGACACAGAAGCCCAAGCGAGCCTTTTAAATGAAGAATGAGAAGGCGCTACCTGCCACATGCCTGCCTTCGGTCGCTAAAAGAACTCTTAGGACCAGTGGAACTCCACGGAAAAGCTGTCAACCAGACTGAAATTCCTTTCATAGGCTGGGTGGAAGTGACTTTCCAACTGAGGGCCACAAAGAACAGCAACACCATTGAGCTTTTGGTACCTTTTCTCGTGACCAGTGATCAGAACGTGGCAGAGGATCCTATCCTGGGTTATAATGTAATCAGTGAGGTCATCGCGAAACACAAGTCAGGGACGCTGGTGGTGAATGCAATTGCCACATCACTTGCCATACCCAACGCCATGGTGGAAAATGTGATTCATAGAGTAAAGAAAGCACAGAATACAATGGACCTAAAAGGCGTCAAGGTAGGCTGGTGCCCAATCATCATCCCTGCAAACAAAATGGTGGGGGTGAGGTGTGGAGTCCGGGTAGAACTGGGAAGAAAAGTCCAGAAAAGTTCATGCCAAAAGACTTCTCAGAACTTCCGGAAGGCCTAGTTCAAGGTGAGACTGTGCTTACGATTCCTACTGGTGGGTTTGCTCGAGTGATAGTACCGGTGATGAATACTACGAAACACGAAATTAGACTGGATCCAAAGACTGTGTTAGGTCACATTGAAACCATTAAAATGGTATATCTAGCCAGTGTGAGACCCGCCCAGGGTTCTACCGTGAATTCAGTCTCCCCATCAAGGAACAGGAGTTGCCCAGGGGAAGAAATTGCACGACCCACCTCATGGTCCTGGGATCCCCCAGTATCCCTGGAACACTTGTGTGCTGAAGATATACACTGCTTCTAAAAATAAAGGGAACACTTTGGCTATGTGCCCATGATGCAGAAATGCTCCAGATTTTTCCTGAGCGTTTCTGCATCTCCCCTGGCAGAAAAAACGCATGCGGATTGTACATGCGTTTTTCCTGCCAGGGACATGCAGATGTGAAGCGTTCTTCACATGCCTTTCCGCGATTTTAGCATCACTTGGAAAGTGCTTGTCAACTTGATCACACTATATAAATCCAAGCAAACGGCATGGATTTATATAGTGTGACCCCAAAGAATGGTTAAAAATAAAAAAATAAATCTATACTTACCTTCCGATGGCCCCCGGAGTCTTGCTTCCCTCCGTCCTGGCTGCCAGCAGATCGCGGTACACTGAAGGAGCTGCTGACGTCAGCATCGCGTGACCAGTCACATGACTATGATGTCAGCGCAGGTCCCTCAGTCCACCGTGATCTGCCGGCATGGGAGGACGAGCGCAGCGGGGGCCGCCAGAAGGTAAATATAACATTTATTTTTTGTTTTATTCTTTTTTTTCACAGGTACTGTGGTACCCGGGTCTGGATGAGAGTCTCCTGTCCTCCACACCTGGGTACCATCCGCACATTGGAATGCATGGAATGCACATCAACATATACAGTGATGCGGAATCCATGCGTTCTAATGCAAGTCAATGGCGGCGAAAAAGCAGCGCTTCCGCAAAATAATTGGTAGTGCTGTGTTTTTTTTCGCAATGATAATCCGCAGCGGAAATTTCCTCAGCATGTGCACAGCACATGCGGATTATCATTGGGGAACATGGCAGGCCTTTTACCATGCGTTTTTTAAGCGTTTCTGCAGCATTTTTGCCGCTGCGGAAACGCTTAAAAAACGCATCGTGGGCACACAGCCTTAAACAACAGAATATAACTCCAAGTAAATCAAACTTCTGTGAAATCAAACTGTTCACTTAGGAAGCAACACTGATTGACAATCAATTTCACATGCTGTTGTGCAAATGGAATAGATAATAGATGGAAATTATTGGCAATTATCAAGACACACTCAATAAATGAGTGGTTCTGCAGGTGGGGATCACAGACCACATCTCAGTACCAATGCTTTCTGGCTGATGTTTTGGTCACTTTTGAATGTTGGTTGTGCCACACTCGTGGTAGCATGAGACGGACTCTACAACCCACAGAAGTTGCTCAGGTAGTGCAGCTCATCCAGGATGGCACATCAATGCGAGCTGTTGCAAGAAAGTTTGCTGTGTCTGTCAGTGTAGTGTCCAGAGGCTGGAGGCAATACCAGGAGACAGGCCAGTACACCAGGAGATGTGGAGGGGGCCGTAGGAGGGCAACAACCCAGCAGCAGGACCGCTACCTCCGCCTTTGTGCAAGGAGGAACAGGAGGAGCACTGCCAGAGCCCTGCAAAATGACCTCCAGCAGGCCACAAATGTGCATGTGTCTGAACAAACGGTTAGAAACCGACTCCATGAGGGTGGTATAAGGGCACGACGTCCACAGATGGGGGTTGTACTCACAGCCCAACACCGTGCAGGACGCTTTGCATTTGCCACAGAACACCAGGATTCTCAGACCCCTTGTGAGACCATATGCTGGTGCGGTTGGCCCTGGGTTCTTCCTAATACAGGACAATGCCAGAGCTCATGTGGCCGGAATGTGTCAGCAGTTCCTGCAAGGTAAAGGCATTGAAGCTATGGACTGGCCCGCCCGTTCCCCAGACCTGAATCCGATTGAGCACATCTGGGACATCATGTCTCGCTCCATCCACCAACGTCACGTTGCACCACAGACTGTCCAGGAGTTGGCGGATGCTTTAGTCCAGGTCTGGGAGGAGATCCCACAGGAGACCATCCGCAACCTCATCAGGAGAATGCCCAGGCGGTGTAGGGAGGTCATAGAGGCACGTGGAGGCCACACATAATACTGAGCCTCATTTTGACTTGTTTTAAGGACATTACATCAAAGTTGGATCAGCCTGTAGTGTGTTTTTCTACTTTAATTTTGGGGGTGACTCCAAATCCAGGCCTCCATTGGTTAATAAATTTGATTTCCATTGATGATTTTTGTGTGATTTTGTTGTCAGCATATTCAACTTTGTACAGAATAAAGTAGTCAATGAGAATATTTCATTCAGGCAGATCTAGGATGTGTTATTTTGAGTGTTACCTTTATTTTTTGGAGCAGTGTAGCTATAGCAAAACAGATGCTGAGAGAAGAGTGTCATGCATTCTCTAAAGATGACTCTGATATAGGCTGTATCCCGTCGATGCAATTGGAGATCAATTTGAAAGACACGACCCCAGTAACCAGAAGTTACATGTCTGTGCCAAAACCATTACATCATGAATTGAAAGAATATTTACAAGATCTCATCAACAGAGGTTGGGTCCAAAAGTTGAAGTCGTCTTATTCCTCTCCTATTGTCTGCGTTAAGAAGAAGGACGGTACGTTGACACTCTTGTTACGCTCACGCCCGGACTAACTGGCGTGAGCGTGGTTAGTGATCCCACTGGACCATGAACCGAGTAGTGCCTAGAGGGGCGTAACTAAGTATCAACTCAGTCTGACCAAGGTCACATGGCGGCTCAGTCGACTCCGTGAACCAGGGAGGAACCGAGCAGAGGGACCAGGTGCTACTTCAGGTCAGACCCCGGTCACAGCTGTTGACCCACACCAGGGAATGCAGGAACAGGCAGGTTAGGCTGGCATACAGACAGATGGGTACTGGCAGGCACGGCTGGTATGAAGACAGGTGGGTATTGGCAGGCACGGCTGCTATGCAGACAGGTGGGCACTGGCAGACACGGCTGGCATGCAGACAGGTGGGCACTGGCAAGCACGGCTGGCATGCAGACAGGTGGGCACTGGCAGGCACGGCTGGCATGCAGACAGGCGGGTACTGGCAGGTAGGAACGCAGGCAGGATAGGGACCAGTACAGACTGGGACACAGGAACGGAGCCGCAAGTGTGGTGGACAGCAGAGCAGAGCGAAACCGCCATTGCGGTGAACAAGCAGAGCAGAACTACCGCTGCACTGAAATAGGCAGAGCAGAGCGAAACCACAGGTGCGGTGAACAAGCAGAGCGGAGCAAAACCGCAGGTGCGGTGAACAAACAGAGAGGAGCAAAACCGCAGGTGCGGTGAACAAGCAGAGCGGAGCGGAACGGCAGGTGCGGTAAACAAGCAGAGCAGAGCGGAACCGCAGGTGCGGTGAACAAGCAGAGCAGAGCGGAACCGCAGGTGCGGTGAACAAGCAGAGCAGAGCGGAACCGCAGGTGCGGTGAACAAGCAGAGCGGTACCGCATGTGCGGTGGACAAGCAGAGTGGAACCACAGGTGCGGTGAACAAGCAGAGTCAAACCGCAGGTGCGGTGAACAAGCAGAGCAGAGCGGAACTGCAGGTGCGGTGAACAAGCAGAGCAGAACAGAGCAGAAGGTGCAAGCAGACAGGACAGGGCTCTGTTCACATGGAACAGACTGGAAAATACAGGAAGATAGTTAGAACACAGGAGGTAGATACAGAGGCAGGGAAACGGGACAAGCAGAACCAGATACACACAAGGTACTTACAATGAAGTAGCGAATGGACACAAAACTCACAAACAGAAGTACAGAGACAACGAGTTGGAGTTAGGTGCAGGTTCAGACACTGCAGGAAAAGGGAAGGTTCGGACATAGAGACAAACAGGTAATGGGCTAGGACACTGTTCAGACAGGAACTGAACCAGGAACAAGATACGGGAACGAGCTTGGGAACTCAGCCCCCAGGGTGGCAGAAGCAGTCTAGAAGTCACAGATACAGGCAACAGGCCTGGGTATACAGCCCCCAGGGTGGCGGAACAGACAAGATACAGGACAGAACCTGGCAACTCAGTTGCACAGAACACACTGAATGAAAGTGTTGCTCAGGCACCCCCTACCGGGTGGAGGGGGTTTAAGTATCCAGTGACTCACAGCAATAGGCTGGGGAGGCAATAGGAGTGCGCACACAGTAACTATAAGAATCAGGCAGTAGCCGCGCTGCCGCCCTAAGCAATCAGACAAGAGACACAGCAGGTACTGGAGCAAAGTGTGCAGCCTGGATTGATAGGTAAGATGGCGGTCTTGCATGGTGGGAGGTGGTAAGCCATGCCAGCTCGCCTCCAGGGATGTTACAATTCTGTTGTGATTACCGGGAACTAAACCAAAAGTCAGTACCTGATTGACACCCGATTCCAAAGATCCAAGATATGCTGCATAGCCTATCAGGAAGTACCTGGTTCTCTGTCCTCGATCAGGATAAGGCATACCACCAAGGGTTTGTTGAAGAGTCCAGTAGATCCTTGACAGCATTCATCACACCGTGGGGATTATATGAGTGGATCTGCATACCGTTTGGGCTTAGTTCAGCTCCAGCAGAATTCTAGAGGAGCATGGAGACCTGTTTAGAAGGATTGAGGGACAATATCTGCCAGCTGTACTTGGATGACAATGTGGTACACAGCAAAACCTTCCGGGAGCATGTTGAACACGTGAGGACCGTATTACAGAGGTATCAACAACACGGAGTTAAGTTGATCCCAAAGAAGTGTGAACTGTTCAAAAGGTAAGTCCAATTTCTAGGGAAAATTGTGTCTGGAGAAGGACATATCATGGACCCAGCAGAAATCACTCCGGTACTGGCCTTAAAAGACAAGGGGCCCTTTACCATCGGGGAGTTGAGGCAGATATTAGAATTCCTCTCCTACTATCGTACTTACATTCGGAACTTCTCCAGGATTGTCACCCCACTATGCCTCCTCTTGGGGGGATGACAGAGATGACAACACCCACAGAGAAAAAGAAGAACGCGGGTAGGACCGGGCTTAAAAGAAACAATGCCATTTCGTCCCAACAGCCCATTCTCTGGACAGCAGACCACCAGGAAGTACTGGAAGAACTAGTAGACTACCTGGTAAAACCACCTATCTTGGGATATACTGATTTCAATTTACCATTTGTTCTTCATTGTGATGCTTCTCAAATTGGACTGTGAGCTGCCCTGTATCAGAATCAAGATGGAAAATTGAGAGTCATCGGTTACGGTTCTAGAACATTGACAGACGCCGAGAAGAATTACCATCTATATTTCGGAAAACTGGAGTTCCTGGCATTGAAATGGGCTGTGAACGATTTAGAGATTATCTCTACTACAGCAAAGAGTTTGAGGTATACACTGACAACAACTCTTTGACCTATGTGCTTACTAGAGCCAAACTGAATGCAACGGGTCAGAGAAGGGTCGCTGAACTAGCTGACTTCAATTTCAGCATCAAGTACAGGCAAGGAAAATGCAATGCGGATGCTGACGGATTGTCGAGAATGCCACTAGAGCCTGAGGAGTTCATGCTCGGAGGAAGTCAGTCTGGAAGCAATTGAGAGCACTTCTCAAGTAGTTCAAGCTTATCAGGAGGAAGACACACCATTGTGGTGTCCGTTGACGGTGGAAACCACCATAAAAGCAAGAGAACAAGATCACCTCCTGTCTATTCAACAACTACCAAAAGGGAAAATCTGTAGAGCACAACGAGAAGATCAGTTAATTGGTAGAACACTACTTTATATAGACCAAAATCAGTTTCCAAGTAAACAGGAGAGAGACAATGAGTCACCAGCAGTATCTGTTTTAATTAAAGAATGGATGAAACTCTACGTCAGTGCAGACGGTATCCTGTATCGTAAAGCAGGACAAAACCAGCAGTTGGTACTACCCAGAGTATTCCGTAGGTTGGTCTTCAAAGAAGCCATGAAAACATGTGACACCTGGAAGTGGAAAGGACAACAAATTTGATCCGTGAACGTTTCTTCTGGCCATACATGCAGAGAGAGATTGAAAGGTACGTGACCAGGGAGTGTGGGTGTCTGAAAGATAAACGTCCCAACACATCAACCCGGGCACTTTTGGGCAACATCCAAACTACGTATCCGTTTGAGATGGTCTCAATAGATTTTCTACATCTCGAGACGTGCAAGGGTGGTTACGAACACATCTTGGTGGTGATGGACCATTTCACTCGATTTGCTCAAGAATATGCCACACCAATAAATCGGGTCGAACAGCGGCAGAGAAGATCTTCAATGATTTTGCTTTGAGGTTTTGGTTCCCTACGAGGTTACACAACGATCAAGGAAGAGAATTTTATAACCAGCTCTTTGCCAAGCTAGGAAAGTACAGTAGAATTCAGAGATCCCATACAACGCCCTATCACCCAGAGGGTAATGGACAAGTGGAATGTTTTAGCCGGACATTATTGTCGATGTTGCGCACTTTAACAGCTGATGAGAAGAAAGACTGGAAGAGTTCTCTGTCAAAAGTGGTACATGCCTATAACTTTACAAAGAGCGATGCAACGGGTTACTCACCCTTTTTCTTACTGTATGGATGATCGCCAAGACTGCCAATCGACACCATGTTCGATACCCCGGTGTCAAAGACTTACAGAACGTATCTGGAGTACATTCGGAAATGGAAGGAACAGATGGCAGAAGCATACAACATAGTGTCCAAAATGGTTACGCAAGGATAGAGCAAGAGTAAGGAGTACTATGATCGAAAATGTTATGGAGCAGAATTGGCACCGGGAAGCCGGGTGCTAGTCAAGAACATACAGTGGTGGCCAAAAGTATTGGCACCCCTGCAATTCTGTCAGATAATACTCAGTTTCTTCCTGTAAATGATTGCAATCACAAATTCTTTGGTATTATTATCTTCATTTAATTTGCTTGCAAGGAAAAAACACAAAAGAGAATGAAGCAAAAATCAAATCATTGATCATTTCACACAAAACTCCAAAAATGAGCCAGACAAAAGTATTGGCACCCTCAGCCTAATACTTGGTTGCACAACCTTTAGCCAAAATAACTGCGAACAACCGCTTCCGGTAACCATCAATGAGTTTCTTACAATGCTCTGCTGGAATTGTAGACCATTCTTCTTTGGCAAACTGCTCCAGGTCCCTGATATTTGAAGGGTGCCTTCTCCAAACTGCCATTTTGAGATCTCTCCACAGGTGTTCTATGGGATTCAGGTCTGGACTCATTGCTGGCCACCTTAGAAGTCTCCAGTGCTTTCTCTCAAACCATTTTATAGTGCTTTTGGAAGTGTGTTTTGGGTCATTGTCCTGCTGGAAGACCCATGACCTCTGAAGGAGACCCAGCTTTATCACACTGGGCCCTACATTATGCTGCAAAATTTGTTGGTAGTCTTCAGACTTCATAATGCCATACACACGGTCATGCAGTCCAGTGCCAGAGGCAGCAAAGCAACCCCAAAACATCAGGGAACCTCCGCCATGTTTGACTGTAGAGACCGTGTTCTTTTCTTTGAATGCCTCTTTTTTTTCCTGTACACTCTATGTTGATGCTTTTTCCCAAAAAGCTCTACTTTTGTCTCATCTGACCAGAGAACATTCTTCCAAAACGTTTTAGGCTTTCTCAGGTAAGTTTTGGCAAACTCCAGCCTGGCTTTTTTATGTCTCGGGGTAAGAAGTGGGGTCTTCCTGGGTATCCTACCATACAGTCCCTTTTCATTCAGATGCCGACGGATAGTACTGGTTGACACTGTTGTACCCTCGGACTGCAGGGCAGCTTGAACTTGTTTGGATGTTAGTCGAGGTTCTTTATCCACCATCCGCACAATCTTGCGTTGAAATCTCTCGTCAATTTTTCTTTTCCGTCCACATCTAGGGAGGTTAGCCACAGTGCCATGGGCTTTAAACTTCTTGATGACACTGTGCACGGAAGACACAGGAACATTCAGGTCTTTGGAGATGGACTTGTGGCCTTGAGATTGCTCATGCTTCCTCACAATTTGGTTTCTCAAGTCCTCAGACAGTTCTTTGGTCTTCTTTCTTTTCTCCATGCTCAATGTGGTACACACAAGGACACAGGACAGAGGTTGAGTTAACTTTAATCCATGTTAACTGGCTGCAAGTGTGATTTAGTTATTGCCAACACCTGTTAGGTGCCACAGGTAAGTTACAGGTGCTGTTAATTACACGAATTAGAGAAGCATCACATGATTTTTCAAACAGTGCCAATACTTTTGTCCACCCCCTTTTTTAGGTTTGGTGTGGAATTATATTCAATTTGGCTTTAGGACAATTCTTTTTGTGTTTTTTCATGAAGACAAATTAAATGAAGATAATAATACCAAAGAATTTGTGATTGCAATCATTTTCAGGAAGAAACTGAGTATTATCTGACAGAATTGCAGGGGTGCCAATACTTTTGGCCACCACTGTACGTGAGAAACTTGGTCTTGAAAAACTTTGTTCATACTGGGAAGACAAGGTGTATGTGGTCATAAAGAGGAAAGCTGATGACAGCCCAATGTATGAAATCCGATTGGAAATGAGAGACAAGAAAACCAGAATAGTCCATCGGAATTTACTACTACCCTGTGATTATCTCCCACCACAACAAGACTTCCCAGAAGTAGACCGACATCGTCTGAGATCGACTAAGGGACCATCACAGACTAAAGTTCTGGAGGTGGATAGTGACCTTGAAAGTTCAGATGAAGAAGACCACACCGTTGTATTTCTCGGACCGGCAAGGAGAGGGATGTACCATTCTCAGGAGAGTGAACTAAGCCCTGAGGCTCCAGAGTTCGCACCAAGGAGTACAGATGAAGTCCAATTCAGATCTGATGATCGAACACTGGTTCCTGAAGAGACTGATTGACACTCAGGAGGAGCGGAATTACCAGACCGTGCAGAAAAAGGTGACTCAGGAGAAGTACAGGAACTTACAGAGGCAGCTCCAAAGCATCTGAGGAAGCATGGGAAATAAGGGCCGCAGAAGAAACTCCTGTGAGCGAAGAACTGGTGTTATCTGAGGAACAACCCACCAGGAGGATGTCGACTCGAAAGTGAGGAGGCCCGTGATGCTGACGTATGAGACACTTGGTGAACCGAGTCAAGTACCAAGGACTGTCGACTGGAAACAGGTGTCTCTGCTTGCGGACCAGGTAAGTCCACTTAAGTGGTATTCACCACCTAGAGGCAGTATGGAAGATGTTGCCTGGTGGAAAGACTTGTTTTCATGCTTTGATTTTCCTTAAAAGACATTGTAGAAACAAAAAACTGTTAAAGCATAGAGAGAGCTGGTTGAAGACATACAAAAAGCTCCAGCTGAAGACATGCTGATTGTTTTAATGGTGTTAATTGTTTATTTCTTACAGGCGTTGCACAAGAAAAAGGTTGTAAGAATAGGTTATCAATGTTCATGAACGTTATACCAATTTGACAATGCCAATTTGCATATAAAGCTATCCAACTTTCACCACTGTCTTAGAATTGGTCAGATTCACCAATTAAGACGAATGTCGAGGACGACATTCAAAAAGGAGGGAAGAGTGCGACATGCAGAAGTAGTGCTATTGCTTTAAAAGCATTCAGCAACTATTAGAAGTAACACAAGTAAAGGAGGCAGGAAGTGTTGTGCTCCAGAAGCATCCAGCAACTAGAGGGGTTAACACAGTCACAGGAGACAGGGGGTGTTTTAGCAGAGCCCCAGGGGGATTGTGGGGAAGTTGTTTACTGTCTGGCTGGAGCCGAAGAGAAAGGTGGCTTATGATCTGTATCTCACAGAAGGCAAGGGAACAGAATTCAGGTCATGAGGGAAGCTAAACAAAGGTCAGTTAGACTCCCTGAGCTAACAGTGTGGAGTATTGTCGGCCAGGAAGATAAGAACTGGAAGGAATCCTGTCATAGGGATCATCTCCCTCATCAAACCCTCCCCCCCTCCATCTCCATGCAGGATAAAGATAAAGAATGCTGTGTACTATTGAGTCATTGTGAAGGAAAAGCCTGTGGTTGTGTATGCATTAAAACTGTGCTATACTGTGCTACCAGATAATAGACTGTGTACTGCTGTGCTGCAAAGGAGACTTTACTGTTATTACTGGAGCCTGTCGCTCAAAGAGACATTTGCATTGCACTGGCTGTGCCTCATTAAATGTTACTGTTCTACCATTTATGAGGACCCTTGTCAAGTGTGTCTGGTCAGCAATTGAATCTGTCCTGTGCCTAAGAGAAGCTGCAGCCTATCGTCGCCCAGAATAACGGTTCTGAACTTAGGCGGCGTGCGTGTAACACAAGCTAAATGGAAACAACTTGTAAACTATGTAAGATAAAAGCTCTCATTGCAGGAGAATGACAACAGATAGAAAAAGCAAGTCAACTGCACCTTGCTGATTTTCATGCTGTCTATTTCAAGCAATTTAATAGCATAAGAATACCTCTTTAATTGTGCATTTATTCATGATGAGGTTATGCTGACACTTGTTGTAACTCAATGCTCTATTGTTTAGTTATTTATGACTAGATTCTGCTGGGACTTGTAGTATAGTGTGCCACTGTGTATTTCTGAAATGGTTATGCTAGAAGGAATGTAGAGCGCACATAGGGTCTTATCCGAGATAAAAGAAATATTCGTGAGAGATAATTCAAATTCACTCACCTATGAGGTGTAAGACACAACCACTGTACTTAGCATTGGCAGCTGCTGCAAACCCTGAAGCAATGATCCTTTGTTGGGTGAAGAGAATGGGGCATCAGACTGCGCTGCTCGTCTGTCCGAATTACGTGCCAGAGGAATCGAAGTCCTGAAGTCTAGACTGCCCTGAAGAAGTGGTGTGATCACCACGAAACGCGTAGAAATAAAGTCTATTTCATCATTACATTGACTTGGATTCCTCTGGTACATAATTCAGACAGGCGAGCAGCGCAGTCTGATGCCCCATTCTCTTCAACCAACAAATGAAATGGTTATGCTGGGACTTGTAACTCCTCAATGCTCCACTTGTGTTTATTTCTCGGGCGCCTCAGTGATCAAGAAAAATCACAGGAAAAACAGCCTTACCAACTCCAGATCAGATTACTAGTGCATTAGAAGGATGCAGGAGACCCTCATGATAAAGGCAGGATCAGCACAGGTGCAAAATACCAATGAATCAACCACTCACAAACATACCAATTCATGGAGGGTGTGGTTGCCTAGTCTTAAAAATGCACACAGATGAAGTTTACATAGGGCACCAGTCACACAATAAGTGTGATGCACAATGTCTGGCTTACAGCCTATTGATGACGCCCATACTATTAGATCAGACGGGCTGCCCAGCACTATATACTGATGCATTTCACTAAATTAGAATATCATCAAAAAATTAATTTATTTCAGTTCTTCAATACAAAAAGTGAAACTCATATTATATACAGTCATTACACACCGAGTGATCTATTTCAAGTGTTTATTTCTGTTAATGTTGATGATTATGGCTTACAGCCAATGAAAACACAAAAGTCATTATCTCAGTAAATTAGAATACTTTATAACAACAGCTTGAAAAATGTTTTTAAAATCCGAAATGTTGGCCTACTGAAATGTATGTTCAGTAAATGCACTCAATACTTGGTCGGGGCTCCTTTTGCATCAATTACTGCATCAATGCGGCGTGGCATGGAGGCGATCAGTCTGTGGCACTGCTGAGGTGTTATGGAAGCCCAGGTGGCTTTGATAGCAGCCTCCAGCTCGTCTGCATTGTTGGGTCTGGTGTCTCTCATCTTTCTCTTGCCAATACCCCATAGGTCAGGCAAGTTTGCTGACCAATTAAGCACAGTGATACTGTTGTTTTTAAACCAGGTATTGGTACTTTTGGCAGTGTGGACAGGTGCCAAGTCCTGCTGGAGAATGAAATTTCCATCTCCAAAAAGCTTGTCGGCAGAGGGAAGCATGAATTGCTCTAAAATTTCCTGGTAGACGGCTGTGCTGACTTTGGTCTTGATATAACACAGTGGACCTACACCAGCAGATGACATGGCTCCCCAAACCATCACTGATTGTGGAAACCTCACACTAGACCTCAAGCAGCTTGGATTGTGGCCTCTCCACTCTTCCTCCAGACTCTGGGACCTTGATTTCCAAATGAAAATTGGAACTCTGGGACCTTGTGGTGTGTGTCAATGACTGCCTTCTTGACATGTGTCAAGTCAGCAGTCTTCCCCATGATTGTGGAGCCTACTGAAACAGACCTGTTTAAATGCTTAGGAAGCCTTTGCAGGTGTTATTTGTTTATTATTCAAACTTACTGAGATAATGACTTTTGTGTTTTCATTGGCTGTAAGCCATAATCATCAACATTAACAGAAATAAACACTTGAAATAGATCACTCTGTAATGACTCATTTTGTATTGAAGAACTGAAATAAATTTACTTTTTGATGATATTCTAATTTAGTGAGATGCACCTGTAAGTGCATCTTACGAGACAGACACCCCAATTTACCCAGCCAGCACTAAAGGGCTTGGCTGCATCCTGCAGTGATCCATTGTATATTATTTTGTTTTGCTGTAGATGTGTAGAAGGCTCATGTTATATATTTTTTCATAATGTGCCAAAATCAGCACAGAGCCTGCAAAAATTCAATCAATAGAATAATACATATGGTTAGGGTATTTTATGAATCTGTGCAAATTATTGACCACACTTCAGATTTTATCGCTTTTAGCATATTCCTTATCAAACCACATTTTTGCGCATGTTTGAAATAGACAAATACTGCCAGGATTGAGCCCATACAGTGGCCCCAGTGACTCCATTATCAGGGTTCCTGTTGGAATCCTGTTTTGCGGAGAGTCCAACAGAAACCCTAATGTAATGCTAAGCGGAGAACACTGTGTAAGTGAGAACCTAGCCTAACACATGCATGTTTTACTACTCACTGTATTTTTCACATACACAAACAAAAAACAGTTTAATAACAGTTTGGTTAATTCTTTTTTTTTTATTCCTTTTGCAAAATTATTCGGAACACAAGGACATTGAAAAGATTCTGCATGAATTCTCACAGATTTTCATCTGCTTTACAGAACAGTCACAAATAAGTTCACCCATTTATGTTTTTAGATATGTGTATATATGTATAAAAACAACAGCAAAATAAATATCACATTAGAACACTGAATAAACTATTTCAAAGGTCAGTCATCCACGACTACATTTTTTTGTGTGTTTTTTCCTCAACCAGATGACCACCGTAGTACCGTAGTACAGATGCACAAATTTATGCCAGTCATTTTGGTAAGAAGGAAATAACATTTTTAGGTGTTTTGCACCATCTGTTTATAAAAAGTTAGAACATGCTTTATTAATGTAGGTAGACGCAAAAGAATACCATTGGGTTCAATCGCAGGTGGTTGCAGGCCCCCCTGCTACTGAACAAGAAGACACATCAGAACAAAATAAATTATGATAGACAAAATTCACTAAAAACCCCCGGCAATTATTCTCTGGGAGGGAAACAGAAATAATTTCCCGGGGGGCATTATGACTGCAAAGACAAGTACAATGCATTCATGGGTTCATACATTACAAAGGGCTTTTTGTTATTTTAAACACCAGTTTGTTTGGACTATGACTCAACGCTAAGGATTACCATACATAAAACCACTTCACATGAGGCTCTCTGAAGGTGGAGTAGAGGAAGAGCTCAATTTTTGAGGAAAGAGAATGGGTAAACCACACTCCTTTTGGGATAGGAAAGGGTGTTAGGGATATGGGGATTTTCTTATTAGTATCTTCATTATAGCTATCTTTGTGCTGATGCTGCTGGTGGCTGGATCCAGAGTGAAGGGATGTTATGCTTCTGGTTCATATTCCTGGTAATCATCCTGTAAAATAATAGATAACCGTTTTAGAATAGACATACGATACATTAGATATTTCCGCCATATTTTCCATTGATATATTACATACTCTTTAAAAATATCGCACTTTTTTGCTTTGTCCGTAAAATACATTTAAGGCGTCTGTGATTTTTTTGAACCTGAAGAAACGTTTACATATTATTTTGACTGTAACTATCATCATTTTACAGTTTACAGTGATGCAGCTGATGTCTTTATATCAGAATTACAGAATTATGGGCTGTGGACATGTGTCACTTATCGGAATGATTTATGATGGTTTTCCAATGTGTCTGTAAAAAATATTGTTTGTTCGTGATTTTTTTGATAAGCTTTCCTGAAAAAATTAAAAAGTCAAGTTGGCAATCCTGAACATATGTTGGCTGAATCCGCTGATATCGAGGGGTTTAGCCGACCGTTCAACGTGTGTGGGGTCACCTGCTGAGTGATGTTCAGGAGGGATGTTGATTGCGCATGTCCGATTTCAGACTGCCGATCTAATTATTTTTCCTGAGATAAGCGTCCAGCCGACGTGTCAGCCGGCAGCTTTCACATAGAGAACATTGGAGCACTCGGACGAGTGAGCACTCCTGTGAATGGAAGTATCGGCTGAGATGGCTGTCGTCCGAACAATCAGCCGAAGATGACAGCCATCTAATGTGAATGGCCGGCCTAAGGGTTACAGTAATAATTAGTATTTTCATAAAAAAACATCTCCAGGTGGATAATGGTGGAATCCTTTCTGCATGTAATGCAATACAAAATCTGTTCTGTTTTGTAGGATATGAACTCTCTTTTCACTAGTAATTTCATATTGAGGCCATGGCCCCACTATCAGTATTTGGTCAGTATTTTTTCTCAGGAGTGGGAGACAAAACCAGGAGTGGGTGATAAATGCAGAATTGGTGACTTGTTTCTATTATACCTTTGCTCTGATGGTTCTTCACCTGGTTTTGTCTCCCACTCCTGAGAAAAAATACTGACCAAATACTGATAGGAACTTCAACAACCATAGGCATAGAGGAAAAATCCACTAGTCATAAGAGCCTCTGCTTACAAACACTAGTTTTGAATTGGGTTTGGAAACTCCCATCTAGATGTGTTCTATAAAGTGTTTCTGATTTTCAGTGTGCAATGCATAGCGAAAATCCAATAATTTTTTGGGGCCGTCTCTGCTTCCCATCCAACATACAATACATTATTTGACAGCTTCCTCCATATAGTGAGAGCTGTCATGAGGTTTCACATACATTGCTGACCAAAAGTGAACATGATTGCTCATGACCTTCCATGAATAAGTCTAGAAGCACCACCCCATTGATTAGCAGAAAAGAAGTTAAAATGATTGAGTATAAACCCATGCTCAAATCAGGAGAGCAGACAGCCAGTCCGAGGATTGCAATGCGATCCTCATGCGAGTAATACGGCAGTCTGACTGCACCCTTAGGCCACGGCCCCACTATCAGTATTTGGTCAGTATTTTTTCTCAGGAGTTGGAGCCAAAACCAGGTGAGGAACAATCAGAGAAAAGGTATAATAGAAACAAGTCACCAAATCTGCATTTATCACCCACTCCTGGTTTTGGCTCCCACTCCTGAGAAAAAATACTGACCAAATACTGATAGTGGGGCCGTGGCCTTAGAAAGATGCTTGGCTACAGAACTGAAAGTGCGACACCCAGGAGAAAATTAACTTTATTCGTCCCAGGAGCTGCCGGCTTTCAATCGTACAGGCGTGCCGACGTGGCTACAGTCACCACTCATAGCACTGCTAGCACGCCCCGACACTTTGCCTGACAGCCGGATGTGCACTGATGCACTGCAGTAACGGCTGTCAGACAAAATGTCTGACTAGTAAAGACCAGCATTGCTTAGCAGTGTGAGAACTAGGACAGGTGATCAAAGTAAGGGGACACCGTTGTCATTTTTATTATTTCACTCTTTGCTTTAGGAGCAACAGGGACAATTATTGATTATTTTACGAGGACTTGTCACTAGATCAAAGTGTCCAATTTTTGCTCTTATTTTATTCCCATTGCTCCCCTGAGTATGCCAGCTTTTATTTTTTATAAGTCCGCCATACGGTTCCAGAGAGGTGGTCATTACTAAAGGGGTGTTGCTTACAGGGTAATGATGCAGAGCAGTCTAATTAAACGCCCTTGGTAATGAGCCACGCCCCTTGGTAAAGACCATAAGTCCTGGGTCAAACGAGCGTAGATCCTCTCCTCCGAGAGAATCGGATCTATTATGCTAATGATACTCGGCTCAAACTCAGTCAGAGTTTGAGACGAATCTCATCTTACTGTGATCCGATCCACTCGGAGGAGTGAATCATATCACGGATGAGGATAAGATGGAGAACATGATTTCCCCATCTTTTCCATTGTCTCTGTGCGCGTAAATCAGACTGCACTCAGATATCAGATATGCTTTACACACACCCATAGACTTGAATAGGTGCACATGCTCCAATTTACTGAGCTACTCGCAGCTTGCTGTGATTTTTTTCTCATGCTGAATAATTATGAGAAAAAAATAGCAGATCTGCCCTGCCCCATAGTATAACATTGGGCCAAGTGCTATCTGATAAAACATCGGACAGCACTCATCCTAGTGTGAGCGAGCCCTTAAAATGATTACCAAATAAAAAGGCCCATATCTCTGGAACAGTATTGAAGATTTTAATAAAACACAAAATACTCGGGGGAGCAGTGGGAATAAAATAAGACCAAAAACTAGCCACTTCTTACCTAAAGACTGGTTCTCTTTCAGGGGCACACAGGCACTAATTAATTCAGGGGGTACAATGGTAGTTACTTCAGGAGGAAAAGGGCCACTATTTACTTCGGGGGGCATTGTAGACTTACTATTCACATCAAGGGGAACTGTGGCCATTATGATATGCCATCACTTTACTATCAGTCAGGTCTGACTTCTGGGAACCTCCATTGATTCTGAAAACGAAGGGACCGCAGCACCTGAAATATAACCTGTACAGGTGCTGCACCCATCTGTGCCGGGAATCGATACCAGCAGAGCCCCATTTAAGTTAATGGGGCTGGAGTTTCATACTAGCATATGGTTGGGGAAATTCTCTAAATTGGCCTCGGTGCTACAACAATCCATTCTCAGTATCAGCAAGGGTTAAGCACACACAATCATAATGTGACTGCCTATTTAGGGATATGCCATCAGTTTACAAAATGGGAATATCCCTAGAACTGCTGTAAGTAAAATGTTGTGAGGATCTGATCAGACATCTTGGTCATGGTAATACTGTATAACACAGCATCCGTAACTGCTGTATCTTCTCTGATGCAACAAGCATTTTAGCACTCATGTCACTTGTAGTGCACCGACGTGCCTGTAAACTAGATCTGGATTAAGTAATCAGGGATTTGCTGGAGGCCACTAGAGGGCTCATAATGATAAAGAACAAGCATTGGTTGCAAATGACTTGCAGCATGTGAGCTTTCATCACTATCCACCAGAGGGAGAGAAAGGTAATGAAATAACAGTGTGTCTTCCCTATTTTTAGCTGAGCTTTGGCTGAACATGTCCTCTTTGAGACCTGCTTATTTTCACAGATCATGGTACCCAAGTCCCTTGCTGCATCTATTGATGTGGATTGCACAATCATATGTAATACAGAAATTTTAAGGATCGCTGTTGTATTTTGTACTTGCAAATTGTTACACTTCTTTTACTGCTATATTAGAGGCTATATAAGGGACGATCATGTTCCGTTATAGTTCTATATAGGGCAATTTAGAAAACTGCTGACTCTGAATCAATAACACAGATAAAAATGTTTTAACAGTTCTGCGCTGTTATAGAAAACCTGTCACCTGTGATACACTCCGGAGAGTTTGAAGAGCTGTGCGAATACTATAGGCATAGCTCCGAACTGTCCCGGGTTCAGCGGGACTGTCCCGGATTCAGCGGGACTGTCCCGCCACGTCAAGGCTTTGTCCCACCTTCTAAATACTCACCTCTCTCGGAAGTCTCCATCTCTCCGTCACTCCTCATACTTGGGGGCAGGGCCACATCTCTTTGCACAAATTAAATTTAACTATTCCCTTCTTGTGATTTGGTCTCCCTGAGACTCAAACCAAGTCTCATATTCGCAGGTAGCAGCTGTAGAGATAAGTCACAGCCCACAATGATGTAGATAGGAGAATTTAGTAATCTTCAGCTGTATTGCAGTCAGCGAATCCAGACGCAGATTATACTTGTACATAGAGATATATTTATACAGCAGTGTATTTCAATACTACTGGTGAAGAAAAAGTCAGATTTTTTTGTTCCTATAATACTACCAAAAATAATGAAAATAAATTACAAAAAAGTCATTTGAGTCTTCCAAGGTCCCGAACCGACAACCTCTATAACTGCAGGCAGGAGCAAAAGCTATTGAGAAACAGGCTCTTGCGAGATCACTAAGAGAATTTTGTATATAAAAGGCAGATTATACTGAGACACAGAGATACATTGTATATAAGTGTATTTTTATGTCTCTGTATTCTAGAGGGAGAATAAAGGAAAGATTTTTTTCTTCCTATAAAATAACTAAAAATAATGAAAAAAAATACATAAGTCATTTTTAATGTGCCTTTCAAAAAAATAATAAACATCATAAATCAGCAAATAACATGGACATATTTGGTGTCCCTGTAAATGTGACGACCAGCACAACAAAGCGGTCAGATTATTTAAGGGAATCGGTAAATTGTGTAAAAAATGGCGTGATTGATATTCTTCTCTATTAAACCCATAAAAAATGGAATAAAAATATAACACTGAGGCCGCGTTCACACATAGCGTAAATACTACGTTTTTCTACTGCAATTTTTTTCTTCAGGTATCCACACCACACAACGCAATAATAATCTTCTCTGATTATTGCGTGTTTGCTGTGTTTTTATTATGTGGGCTGCCACATATGTAATGCGTTTTTGCTGCAGATGTGTATCTGCATTTTTAAGGCTTTTTTAATACTACAGAAAAGCTTTGATTCTGCGCTTAAAAATGCAATGGCATTTGTTTTTTTTCAGGCTCAACAAAAGAGCCTATAGAGGGAAAAAAAGCACCAAAACCCAGAGTTCTGTAGCGTCTTTGGACACACCGAGGGCGGAGATTTCATGAAATCACATCCACTTTGCTTGGACATTTATTTAGACCATATTCACATGTAGCATAAATGCGTTTTTTCTGCTGCTTTTTTTTCACTGAAATTCTGCTGTGTTAAACTGTCCAAGCAAAGTGGAGGTGATTTCATGAAAACTGCGCCCCCTGTGGTCTAAAGACGCTGCTGAACTGTGCAGTTTTGGTGCTTTTTTTTCACATGTAAAAAACTGCAGATACTTTTTTAAGTGCAGAATCAAAACTTTTCTGTACTATAAAAAAACATGTGAAAAACTCGGCTTCACATCTGCATAAAACACCGATCAAATTAGAGGGCAAAGGCGTAAAAAATGCAGCAAATATGCAATAACCAGAAAAGATGGTTATTGCGTACTTTTGTGCGGATACCTGTATAAAACAAAAAACACAGTATTTATGCTACGTGTGAGAAAGTTCTGGCTGCTTTGACTATGAATGAATGAACAAAAAATAACTCCACAGGTCCAAACTAGAGATGAGCAGGACGAACAGATGACGTCGCTCCAGCCCTGGTTAATCAAAAGCTGCGCCAGGGACACTTGAAGGTAAAAGATTCACAGACCTCCCGTTGAGCTGCCAGGTACCACTGATCTGGACGCTAGACCGGAGTCCAGTGAATTGATCCCCTTATCTCTACTACAAACCGTCTTGGATACAGCAGGACGGTCCCAGGATTGGGTCTATGCCCTGCAGTCTCTGCGCATGGCAGTGATGTCATACGCCGCTGCGCTGGGACGCAGAGGTCAGCTGCTGGCCTCTGATAGGCCGCGGCTGACACTGGTATTGCTGTGCAGAGAGCCGGTCTCTGCACGGCAATACACTGGATGAAGCAGCCGGAGGGGCCGCATGGGCCGTTTGTTTGAGACCCCTGGCCTAATATATTTTAATCACTATGTACAGACAAAAGCAGCATCTCATCATTCATTCATTTAACAAACTATACTTCTATATTATTATATAGAAGTATAGGTAAATCTGTGAATGAGGGAAATGTAATATTTGCATGTACCTGAACAGTGGGCCTCCAGAGTTAATGTTACTGTTGTGCCCTTGCCACCCCAGACCGACACTGGGCAAAATCATTAGACATTTGATTTTGGGAATATTTTTATTCAATCCAAGCAGGGTTAGGGTTAATTTAACTAATTAAACACATGTACGAGGTCCATGAAGGTGATCCAACAGTGATGAGATTTGCAGATTTAAATTTTGTACTCATTCCAAAAAATGGAAATCATAAACATAGACTATTATTACAAAAGAAGCTAGATGGATTATTAGGATGGGAGCCCGGGAAACGTTAGGGTTTAATGATACAAATTATTTCAGTGTACTCCACCACAAACAGCAACTCTAACAACACTGGAGGGTGCCGCTGCAGGAAATTAGTATATACTGTTTTTTTTTCTATGGGGCCTTGAATTGATTAAACAGCGTTTGTCCAGTAGTGGAGAACCCTTCAAAAGGTTTTCTTCTTATGTTTATTTTGCCAGTGTATTATTTGAAATATATCTGTATAAAGTATTACATTATGTTAACTGTACTAATGTATAGTAAGGTTTAATGTTACCATGGTGATTGCTTGAAGTGACGCACATGAAGAGCATGATGACACAATCACGCATCTGTAAGGGTGAGACAGAGACTGTCGTGTACCTGCCCCTGAAGACAACAAATTGTGTAATGTGTAATGTAACTAATGTACAGTGTTTTAGTACTGATGCTGCTGTGTGGGTACGGTAAGGTAACGCCTAATGCAACTCTAAGGTAAGCCAAGCTAAGGTGTAGGGTAAGCAAAGAATTAGATGTATGTAAGGGTTTACGTCCCAAAGCAGTGACAGGTAGAGCAAGATCGGTATAGTTCTGGCCGCATGAGTCTATGCCAAATTTCTTGCGGACCTTCCGGTAACATCTGGGGCTTACGGCGCGAACTAGGCACTGAGGAGTGTACCTTAATCCCTTCTATACAGAGGAAGCCGGATGGGTAACCGTGAGAGGAAGATGTAACAGCTCTTGGAAGTGCTGTGGGGCCGGACGGGAAATCCCTGGGGCTGAGAAGAGGATTAAGAGAAGGGATAGTCCAATCTGACCGTAAGCAAAGGCCTGAAATGTACTGTGTTGATGGAACTGGAATCGGAGGGTGCTGTGCCCGATACTGCGTGCTAAAGAATGATGTACTTGAACTGTCCAGTAAAGTTGATCTTGTTAATACAAATTGGGTGTCCCCTGATTTGTGTGCAGCTGATCCTGGAACCAAGGACTTAGATGAAGCAAAGGCCTCTGGCCTACAGTTGAGTGTAAAGCAAACTTCACAGCACAACACATATAGACTGGGATGCTGTCTGTTTGTAAAGTGCTATGGAGCAGCAGCTTGCCCACGGCTATCGCCCTGGGCTCCTCACACCTTGGCGTAGTCGGCAGGATGAAATCATACATCGTGAAAATGTGAAAAATGCGGGGAAGATTTTAGTAAAAGCTAAGATGGCGACTGTTGAGGGACCCAAGACGAAGATGTGAAAACCAGTGAAGGTTCCGCCTATCATGGGCGTCTAGTGAGCAAAAAGGCGCGAAAGCCCGTCCGGCCTAAGCGGTGGTCTGTATGGCGAAGACGTCTCATCATGAGCGGTGCCTGCCCCAGATGGGTGCGGTGGAGGAAGAAGAAACCCCGTCCGCTGCTGCGAGTCACTGGGGAACAGGCGGGGACTTGCACAAAATGGGCGCCTGTTCCAGCATAAGAGAGTTTTGACGGGCTCTGAAAAGTCCAAAATTGTGAGATGTCTTGCAGAGGGATGCAGCAGTCTTGAAATTTCCAAACTTTTGAAGCGTGATCACCGAACAATCAAGCGTTTCATGGAAAATAGCCAACAAGGTCGCAAGAAGCGTGTTGGCCAAAAAAGGCACAAAATAACTGCCCATGAATTGAAGAAAATCAAGCGTGAAGCTGCCAAGATGCCATTCGCCACCAGTTTTGCCATATTTCAGAGCTGCAACGTTACTGGAGTATCAAAAAGCACAAGGTGTGCAATACTCAGGGACATGGCCAAGGTAAGGAAGGCTGAAAAACGACCACCTTTGAACAAGAAACATAAGATAAAACTTCAAGAATGGTTCAAGAAATATCTTAAAACTGATTTCTCAAAGGTTTTATGGACTGATGAAATGAGAGTGACTCGTGATGGGCCAGAGGCTGGATCAGTAAAGGGCAGAGAGCTCCACTCCGACTCAGAAGCCAGCAAGGTGGAGGTGGGGTACTGGTATGAGCAGGTATCATCAAAGATGAACTTGTGGGACCTTTTCGGGTTGAGGATGGAGTGAAGCTCAACTCCCAGACCTACTGCCAGTTTCTGGAAGACAACTTCTTCAAGCAGTGATACAGGAAGAAGTCAGTATCGTTCAAGAAAAACATGATTTTCATGCAGGACAATGCTCCATCACATGCATCCAACTACTCCACAGCGTGGCTGGCCAGTAAAGGTCTAAAAGAAGAAAAAATAATGACATGGCCCCCTTGATCACCTGATCTGAACCCCATAGAGAACCTATGGTCCATCATAAAATGTGAGATCTACAGGGAGGGAAAACAGTACACCTCTCGGAACAGTGTCTGGGAGGCTGTGGTGGCTGCTGCACGCAATGTTGACCGAAAACAGATCAAGCAACTGACAGAATCTATGGATGGAAGGCTGTTGAGTGTCATCATAAAGAAAGGTGGCTATAATGATCACTAATTATTTTGTTTTTTGTTTTTGCATGTCAGAAATGTTTATTTCTAAATTTTGTGCACTGATATTGGTTTACCTGGTGAAAATAAACAAGTGAGATGGGATTATATTTGTTTTTTATTAAGTGGCCTAATAATTCGGGACAGTAATAGTTACTTGCACAAACAGATATCCTCCTAAGATAGCCAAATCTAAAAAAAACCCACTCCAACTACCAAAAATATTAAGCTTGGATATTTATGAGTCTTTTTGGTTGATTTAGAACATAGTTGTTGATCAATAATAAAAATAATCCTCTAAAATACAACTTGCCTAATAATTCAGAACACAGTGTATATATAAAATATATTTACATATACAGGTATATATAATTTTCTTCACGCCTTCCAGACACCCAAACTCCACTGTGTTGTATATTTATTAGAAATTTTAGAAACCAAACCTTGTCTATGTGGAAAATCCTCAACATACCTCCATTATATACACAGGCAAAATTTAAAAATCAGGTCAATTTGTGGATTGAAAATAAACGCAACATGTTGATGAGATTAGTAGTACTGTATACCATGTGAACATATCCTAGAGTATTTTTTCTATGTAGTTAAGTGATAGATTAGAGGTACAATCAAGAACTAGCACCTATAATTGATGATATGCAGCTATGATAAAAAATGCATTGTAACCGTACTATCCCTTTAGGTACGTCCACACTAGACATAAAGTATTGTATGTGGAAAAAATCAGCAATGAATCCACATCAACAGATTTGTTGCAATTTTTTCTGCGGCTTTCACCCATGCATTACAAATGTGAAAATCTGTGGTGTAAATCCACAGTATAAAATGACAAGCTGCAAATTTGAAATCAACTCTACAGGTCATTTTTCATGCAGATAAAGGCTCTTTTACACATCATTTCTTGGTATGTGTGTTATCCGTTATTTTTATGGCTATAACATAAACCCATTACAATGAATGTGTCTTTTTATATATCCTTTTTTTTGTTTTGCCTTTTTTTGACACGGAGACATGTCCCTCTGTGATCAAACTAGGCAATGCATATCAATAGCCCATGGAAACAAAATGGATAGCACAAGGATGAATGGGTGGGAGAAGCTAACAATTTTTCTTTCATATCAGAAAAGCAGATACAACAAAAACTGGCACATGGACCAAAAAAGGGTCTATAGCAGACTGAAAAAATGGACTGTTTTTCACATATAGGAAAAAAATGCACTTATACTACATCAATATTTTACTGCATGGATGGATGATATTTTACCAAATCTCATCTACTTTTCTGTAGGAACTTAACCTTATAAACCCACAATAGCTGTACATATAGGTAATTCAACATTTCATATATCGAATAATACACCCAAAAAATGTCCCATTGTGACTGTTCATAGACATTTCCAGTATGATCTGTAGAAATCAGTTTGCTGATAAGTTGATGTTATCAGTGGATAAATTATATGTAGTCTATACGGATATTTCATGCTGAACTCTGAGAAAATGAAGAATGTCACCTATCTCCAGTAAATCTCCTGTATCATCCTGAATTTACAGAACACTCATTGATAAAGAAGCCCCATATGCTTCCTATGATATTAGTCAAACAATTCATACATTCCTTAGCTATAAAGGGGTTCATGTTCGGACGAAATCCACTAAAGTACATTGTAATTGGGAATAGTACTGAGGTTGTATTATTCATTTTACCTGTTCTACTGGGCTCATTGGCAGACATAAGTTTCTGCACCTGCATTTCATTAATTATTAAACTCATTTAATCATACTTAAACAATTGCCGCAGCTCGGGTGAAATGTTCCGCTTATGATTAAATTACTTTACCCTTCTTAGGCCAGGTACACACTGCTTCTGTGCAGTCAGCCTACAGCATACATCAGGAGATTTTCCGAACATATAACGCAATGGTTCCCCTAGGCCACAATTCAAAAGTGTGTTATTTTGGCCTCCATGTGGCAAATATGTATCTGTATTCAGTTTTCTACACTTTCTGTAAAGTAAAACAGACTGCACTTTCCTATACAAAAGCACACTATAAAGAAATGTACACCATGTGGTTTACCTTTTTTAGGTCCCTATGTTGGACAGAAGCATACGCATCCATTATAATTGTGGCCTCTATCAGGCATATAATTTCAGAGTGTATGTGCCTGAGAGTGGGCACTGACACTAATGTGCCTAACCAATTCTGTCTTTAAAAAAAAAAAAAAAAAAAAATCCCGAAATCTCCTTTTTGTTTTTCAAAATTTCTGCGATATTCTTGGAAGTTGCTGGAACTGACCATAGATCATTTAAAATAATAAATGAGGAAAAACCTAATTCTTATGACTTGTATAGAACATTTTGATTTTTAGGGCAGAGACAGACTGCTGTACTTCTTGTGCGAGGATCGTATTATAAACCTCGTACTGACTGTCTACTCTCATGACCTGACCTGGACAGAAATCCATCTTGCTGTCATGCTCCGGTCAGAAGAGGTGCCGGCCAATCCGTTCAGTGCGATGCGATCATCACACGAGTTATACAACAGTCTGTCTCTGCCCTTAGGCTACGTTCCAATGATGAGCTTCTTGGTGAGTGTTTGATGTTGCAGATTTTCTGCACCATTTCTACACCCATTAAGTAAGATAGGTGACTTGCATTTTCTCTAAAATACGCAGCGTCAAAATCTCACCAAAAACTCATCATGGGAATGTGACACCCCAGGGGTCTGGTTGTCACAGTGATAGAGATATTACGTCTGAGAGCAGGTGGGAGGTCCTTTGGTCAGGGATCCTGTGCATGCCACACCTCCTGCCCAGCCTTGGGAGGGGAAGAACTTCCCCTGTATAAACCCGGGGCTGAGGCAGGGTTAGTGAGTCCAGGAAGAGTAGAGACAAGAGCAGCATAGGAAGCAGCAGAGTCACAAGGAGTCAGGGGCTGGCAGCTAAAGAGCTCGCCCTGACTAAGAAGATTCTTTACCGGACCCGGAGTCCGAGGCTGTGGGGACTAACTTCTACCCAGCAGCAGAATCCGTCAGGCAGGGGATTTCAGGTCCCCTGGCCCAGAAGCCCGAAGGCCCGGTCACACGCGTGGGACCAGCACCGCCATCGTGGAGCGGAAGCCATTAGAAGGCCCCGAGTCACCGGCCATACGGGTGAGCACCACACGGTACACTCAGGGACGTGGGCTACTTACATCAGCTTCTAGCAAGGTAGCCAGAAGAGTACAGTCAGCTTGGGAGGCCTACAACTACGCCTGGCCAGGGGAGATCCCATCTGCTCAAGGACTGACCAGGCCCCGTTCGCTAGCAAGTACTCCGGGAGGGTCTATCGTTGTTACCAGTAAAGACCCTGAACGCTACCATACCGTCTCTGAGTGGTTCCTGCTACCCCCATCATCCACGTCGGCTGCCCTGAGGCCATACCCCTCCCGTTGGGGGTTATACTATCACGCTGCACCATCCTTCCACCGGCCTCAGCGGTCTGCCCTGCAGCAGCAGCCCCCTGGCTGCATTCAACGGGTGGCGTAGTCATCAACCATTTTCTACCGCTAACAGACTGCCGTCCAGTTTGACTCCCTGGGCACGGACCGGGTCACCGCCACGAGATTACAACCCTCCACGGATCCGGCTCCGGGTAAGCTCCCGCGTGCGCACCGCAGCGCGACACAGGCCCAGGGGCGCGTCAACTTTGGCGTAGTCGGCAGGATTTCGTGCCCGCAACCACCGGGTACTGCGTGCCTGAAAAGCAAAGACTGTTCAAACTTACCAGTGGTGAAGATTCCCGCCATCGGTGAAGATTCCCGCCATCCGGCGCCATCTTCAGCCTTCTTCCCGCCATCCGTGGAGTTTTCCCGCCATTGGACGCCATCTTGAGGACGCCGCGCGGGAAGAAGAGGGGCGTGGACTCCGAAAGCGCGCGAGAACTGAAGCCCCGCCTCACGTCCGGACGTTGCGTAAGGTCCTGGAAGGAGCCCAGCAGACGCCGACGTCACAGGAGCGCGACGGAAGGTCCTCAACCCTGACGATCCACTGCGGAGCCGCGGCCTACGGAACAGGATCATCGCAAGGTAGGCCACGGTCCACTAGGGGGGAGGAAGATGTCGGATACGGAGGAGAGCTCCACTGCCTCAACCCCCGCCAGCGCTACCGCTGTTGCAGTTATGCCCTTCACCATGCCCTATATCCCGGGAGCAGCTTGGCTACCCCAGTACTCAGGGGAGTCACATACCCTGCATGACTTTAGAGAAAAGCTGGATAGCCTCTTCCAGGTGTACCCCCTCACAGAAGAGCAAAAAGTGAGCATCCTGGTGGCCCAACTAACTGGGGCAGCCAAAAGGGAAGTAAAATCCTGGCCACCTGGGAGGAAGACTGTCGCAGGGATACTAACCCGGCTGAAGGACACTTTTGATACCCGCACCTCAGCCGAGATTAAACTTAGATTCTACGGGTGCAAGCAGCGAGCGCATGAGAGTATAAGGGACTATGCACTCAACCTACAAGAGGCCCTGAGGGCCATTAAGCAGACCGACCCTAATGGAGTGGGAAACGAGGACAGGCTGTTGACCGAACAATTTATAGAGGGTTTATATTGCAATGCCCACCGCACCCAGTTGCGGGCAATGGCCTTACAGGACCCTCATCTAGAATTTGCACAGTTCAAGGACAGAGCCATCCGGGTGCTCCGAGAACCGGCACCAGGTGGCGTTGTGACCCACAGACGCCCCACTACCACTTACTACCAGGAGGCGGCGCCCTTGTCAGCAGGGCCTGTGGGAGCTGATGCGCAGGCTTTGGACAATGACCCGGCTCCAGACCTACACCATCAGGTCCAAGAGCTAGCTAAAAGCGTTGCTGCGCTAACCCGAACTGTGCAGTCTTTACAGGTTTCCACTCCAGGGAAGATCCAGCTGGCATCCGGACCGGAGGACATCCCGTGGCGTCGACCAAGGAGGACCCCACCGGCCAGAGGAAGACCCAGTGACCGATACAGCGAGGACGGACGACCCATCTGCCGCCGCTGCAATCAACCCGGACATATGGAAAGGTACTGTTCTTTAAACGGGCACAACCTGGGGTAGAGGGCCAACCCCCAGGAAAAAGATCACCAGGCCCATCGAACTGGCGCGACAGATATGTGGGAGGACGTCCAGTCTTGCCTGTGGTACTGGATGGCATTCCCATGAGTGCCCTACTGGACACCGGGTCACAGGTCACCACCATCCCGTACGTGCTCTTCAAGCAGTACTGGAATGACTCGGATATTACCCGCTACCCTGACGACGACTTGAGTATCATCGCCAGCAATGGTCAGCCCGTGCCACAGATCGGATTTAAAGAGGTGACCATCAAAATTGGTAGAGTCGAACTGGCCGCACAGGGACTGATCATTGTAGATATTGACAAACATGAGAGTCACCCAAAAATAACTCTAGGAACTAATGTAATTGAAAATTGTCTTGCAGAGGTGATTTTCCTTTTACAGCAGGTTGCCAAGAATGCCAGCTCCGGCGAGCAGCGGGTGCTCCAGAAAGAGATCCGGGCACTGATGCAACGGCAACAAGTGGAACTCTCCGGCGGTGAGATTGGTAGCGTAAGAATGTGTGACCCTTTTCCTATTGCCATGCCCCCAAAAAGTGAAATGATGATTTGGTGCCGGGCAGCTATTGGTCTGAGAGGTAGAGATTACCAGGCAATGGTAGAACCAGTTTACTCAGACAGTAGGCCCACCATTTTGACAGCACGGGGGGTGGTCAATGTACGCCATGGGAGGGTGCCCGTTCGCATAATAAATATCGGGGAGAGGGAAGTGTACCTGCCCCGGTATGCCACGCTAGCCAAATTATATACCACTAATCAAAATTCTATACAATCTGTGGAACCCTTGCCTCCATCTCACCCGGAGGAAGGTAACGGCTCTAAGAAAGACATGGAGGACTGGTGTCAGCAACTACATCTGGGTACTGACTCCACTCCCTCACACCAGAAACAAGGAGTCTATCGGGTGGTTCAAGAGTATGAGAGAGTGTTTAGTAAACACCCGTTAGACTTCGGGCGAGTCAAGGGGGTAGAACACCGCATCCCCACGGGAGATCATCCTCCCATAAAAGAGAGGTATCGACCCGTACCCCCTGCACATTACCAACACGCCAAGGGGATGCTTAGAGACATGAAGGAGGCTGGGGTAATCCGGGATAGCTGTAGCCCCTGGGCAGCCCCACTAGTTTTAGTCAAAAAGAAAGACAACACCATGAGGATGTGTGTAGATTACCGGAAAATCAACCGTATCACACACAAGGATGCGTACCCCTTACCAAGGATAGAGGAGTCATTGGCTGCTTTAAGATCTGCTAACTTCTTCTCTACCTTGGATCTCACTAGCGGGTACTGGCAGGTTCCTGTAGCAGAGGCGGACCGGGAGAAGACCGCATTCACCACCCCGATGGGACTTAGCGAGTTCACCTGCATGCCGTTCGGACTCTGCAACGCCCCAGGAACCTTCCAACGATTAATGGAGTGCTGTCTGGGCCACAGAAACTTCGAGACGGTCCTGTTGTACCTGGACGATGTCATCGTATACTCCAAAACTTATGAGGACCACCTGAAACACCTGGCGGAGGTGTTCGAAGCTCTGGCGAGTTACGGCCTAAAGGTGAAACCCTCCAAGTGTCACCTCCTGAAACCAAAGGTGCAATACCTGGGACACGTGATGAGCGCTGACGGAGTGGCTCCCGACCCCGATAAGATCACCGCAATCAAAGGATGGCCAAGCCCTTCCAGCGTAAAAGAAGTGCGGCAGTTCCTAGGGTTGGTAGGCTACTACCGAAGGTTTATTCCCGGTTTCACCAAAAAGGCGGCGCCTATGCAGGACCTCCTGATAGGCCAGTCCCGGAAGGCCAAGAACCAGAAGCCGCCCTTCAAATGGGAAGAGCTAGAGGAAGAGTCCTTCCGCCAGCTGAAGATGGCCCTCACGGGGGATGAAATCTTGGCGTATCCGGACTATAGCCAGCCCTTCATCCTCTACACCGACGCCAGTAACGTCGGGCTAGGAGCCGTACTGTCCCAGATTCAGCAGGGGAAAGAGCGAGTAATCGCCTATGCCAGCCGAAAACTGCGACCCACCGAAAGGAATCCCGAGAATTATAGCTCATTTAAGCTAGAGTTCCTGGCCGTGGTATGGGCAGTCACCGAGCGCTTTAAGCATTACCTCGCTTCTTCCCGGTTCACCGTATACACGGATAACAACCCGCTGACACACCTGGACACGGCAAGACTCGGTGCCCTGGAGCAGAGGTGGATGGCCCGTCTGTCCAACTACGAGTTCACAATTAAATACCGGGCAGGGCGCTCCAATACCAACGCGGACGCCCTGTCCAGGATGCCCAACCTGCCGGACGGAGGAGAAGATCCGGAGGGACTGGAAGAAGTTGAACTCCCTGCGTTCCACCGTCATGGGACTATCCAGTATTCCCACCGGGTAAGGAGTAAGCAGGCTGCTACGTTGAACCCCTTACCTCACTACAACTGGGCGGAAACGCAAGACAGCGACCCTGCCGTCCGACTGGTGAAGGAGATGCTGACTCGCCCGGAGGCTAGCCTGGAATCAGACGCTCCAGAGGAAGCCAAACAACTATGGGCAGAGAAGAGTCGACTGTTCCTTTACAAGGGGAAGTTGTGCCGCAGAATGGTTAACTCCAGGACGCATGAACTACTCTGGCAAGTAGTGGTGCCACGAAGAGACGCAGCCATGGTGATGGAGGCATACCACGACGGAGCTGGACACTTCGGGTGGAAAAAGCTGGAGTTCCTGCTGCGCGAGCGGTTCCACTGGGTAGGCATGAGGGGAACCATTGAGAAGTGGTGCAGAGACTGTGGCCCGTGCAATCTGAGAAGGAAGGACCGGGCCAGCCAGAAGACTCCCCTGCAGTCCATCGTCACCCGGCAACCGTTGGAACTGGTAGCCTTGGATCATGTAAAACTGACCCCCAGCAGAAGTGGCTACGTCTACGCGTTAACCATCGTGGATCATTACTCCCGGTTTCTGGTTGTCGTCCCCGTCAAGGACTTAACGGCTCGAACAGCAGCTAGAGCCTTCCAGCAGCACTTTTGCCGTCCACACGGGTACCCGGACCAAGTGCTGACGGACCAGGGACCTGCCTTTGAAGCGGAGGTCTTCCAGGAATTCTGCAATCTGTATGGCTGCCGGAAGATAAGGATGACACCCTACCATCCGCAAACTAATGGACTTTGTGAGAAAATGAACCAGGTGGTAATGGATCTTCTAAAAACGTTGCCCCTGGAAGAACGCAGTCTGTGGCCTGAGAAGTTGCCCGATCTGGTGGACCTATACAACCACATCCCGGTAGGTTCCACCAACTGTACCCCGGCTTACCTAATGAGGGCAAGACCTGGTAAGTTACCTGTTGACCTGGAAATGGGAGTCCTGACGCCCGAGGACACTTCACCAGAAACAGACTGGGACACAGAGAGGCAGCAGCAGTACCGGAAAGTACAGGAGAGCGTGGAGCGAAGTCTCTGTCAGGCTAGGGAAAGACAAGAGAAGACTTACAACCAGTATGCTCCCGCTGTTCCCCTGGTACCCGGAGAGCAGGTCTTGAAGAGGAAGAGACGGCTCCACAAGTTGGACGACCAGTGGGAGAAGGACCCGTACACCGTACTGCCCTCAAGCCACGAGAACCCGAAGGTCTGTACCATCAGTAAAGACGGAGGGGAAACCACAGCCATTGTATCCCGGGACCACCTGAAGAAGTGCCCCGAACAACTGAGGAACCCTGAGGAGGAACAGGAAGACCATCGACCCGTGGAAGAAAGGGAAGATATGGTTAGTACCGTGCTCGGGGACTTCCCTCGGTCTTGGACTCAAGTCAATGGTGCAGTTGTGGTACCCGTACTCACCTTCCTCCAACCATCATCCCAAGAACCTACGGAGCAACGGGTAGAGCTGGAAGAGCAGCCGGTCCAGGAGGCAGAAGACTCCACCCAAGCGGAACAGGAGAATCCACCCTCTGCTTATAGTGAGCCTGCCGTACCCCTAGTGAGACAAAGAGCCGGTAGACAGCTGCCCAGTTTACCCTTGACAGCTCCTACACCCTGTAGTTCAGGGCCAGACAGTCAGCTCCGTAGGTCCACTAGGGCCACTAGAGGCCAGTTACCCGCACGTTGGAGGATCTAAATGTTTAAGTTGTTTTATAATGTTTACCTGTTTATTGTTGCTTGTGTGTAATTTTGTGTTTCTAGTTGTTTTTAGGAGTCTTCGGTGGATTTACCGGGAATCCTTTGTATATAGTTGGAGCGTAACCCAGGATGGACTAGAGACTGATAAGGACTCGGGGTAGGACAGACCCCTACCTGGTTACGTCTCCCTGTGTTGGTGAAATGGACACCTTTGCTTTTCTTCAAAGACTGCACCCGGTTGCGGACATCCGTGACCATCTTATTGTGTTTCCTTATTGTATTTTATTGTTCTTTGATATACCTTGTTATATTTTTCTAAAAAGTGTTTAGTCCCGGAGTACTAAATTTCACTAGGGGGGAGTGTGACACCCCAGGGGTCTGGTTGTCACAGTGATAGAGATATTACGTCTGAGAGCAGGTGGGAGGTCCTTTGGTCAGGGATCCTGTGCATGCCACACCTCCTGCCCAGCCTTGGGAGGGGAAGAACTTCCCCTGTATAAACCCGGGGCTGAGGCAGGGTTAGTGAGTCCAGGAAGAGTAGAGACAAGAGCAGCATAGGAAGCAGCAGAGTCACAAGGAGTCAGGGGCTGGCAGCTAAAGAGCTCGCCCTGACTAAGAAGATTCTTTACCGGACCCGGAGTCCGAGGCTGTGGGGACTAACTTCTACCCAGCAGCAGAATCCGTCAGGCAGGGGATTTCAGGTCCCCTGGCCCAGAAGCCCGAAGGCCCGGTCACACGCGTGGGACCAGCACCGCCATCGTGGAGCGGAAGCCATTAGAAGGCCCCGAGTCACCGGCCATACGGGTGAGCACCACACGGTACACTCAGGGACGTGGGCTACTTACATCAGCTTCTAGCAAGGTAGCCAGAAGAGTACAGTCAGCTTGGGAGGCCTACAACTACGCCTGGCCAGGGGAGATCCCATCTGCTCAAGGACTGACCAGGCCCCGTTCGCTAGCAAGTACTCCGGGAGGGTCTATCGTTGTTACCAGTAAAGACCCTGAACGCTACCATACCGTCTCTGAGTGGTTCCTGCTACCCCCATCATCCACGTCGGCTGCCCTGAGGCCATACCCCTCCCGTTGGGGGTTATACTATCACGCTGCACCATCCTTCCACCGGCCTCAGCGGTCTGCCCTGCAGCAGCAGCCCCCTGGCTGCATTCAACGGGTGGCGTAGTCATCAACCATTTTCTACCGCTAACAGACTGCCGTCCAGTTTGACTCCCTGGGCACGGACCGGGTCACCGCCACGAGATTACAACCCTCCACGGATCCGGCTCCGGGTAAGCTCCCGCGTGCGCACCGCAGCGCGACACAGGCCCAGGGGCGCGTCAGGAACGTAGCCTTATGCATTTTTACAAGCACACAGCCAACATCATGATCAAGAATTTTTTTTTTAATAAACAAAACATGCAATAAACGCTAAGAAAATCACTGTGTGAAGTTTTTATCTTTTCTAAGTTTAAAGAAAGGTCACCATGCTCATTTCAATAAAAAAAAATGACCAGGGACCAATGGGGAGAGCATCATGTATTAGCGACACGTAAGTGGCTCCATCAGAGCTTCAGCCTGAAGCCCTGAAAAAAGGGGAATCAGTGGTATCCACCCAAGAAGCAATTAACTTTAACGCAGATGGAGTCACTTTGTGTTCTCTCAGACCTCATTTTTGCCAGTGTCCCACTTTTTCAGGCGGGCACAAAAGCGGGGTCGACTGTAGCGTTAGAATTTACTCCCAAAATCTCTATATTTTGAATTTATGTCTAAAGTGCAATGTTGAAAGTTAGGCCATATTCACAGGAAAGTTTGAAAAATCATCCAATTTTCATGTCGAATAAAGGACGATTTTATCTGTATGCTATCCCATATTCACAGGAAAGTGTGAAAAATCATCCAATTTTCATGCAGAAAAATGACGATTTTATCGGTATGCTATCCAATTATCATCCGTTTTAGTAGATCCATGTAGTATCCGTTTTTGAACATCAGCAGTTAATAAAACTTACCAGACCAAATGCAGTTTCCTATGTTAATATTTGCAATGTATCAGTAAAAAAGAGTCCAAAACTGATGATCCATACAGAATGTTTTTTTTTTTTTTGTGCATCCTTACACTTGAATAGGCAAGTCTTATCCAAAAAAATAAACTAAAGAGACTAGTGCACGTTGTGATTTTTTTCACATGAACACTCGGTCCGTGTAAAAAATTCTTATCTGCACAGCCCAATTCAATAACATTCGTTTTTGTGCTACCCTATTTTAACACAGACAGCGCACATCCATAAAATATGCTTATCTGCATGTGCCCTTGTGGTGACATTAATTTTCTCAGAAGCTGATAAGTGAATCTGTCACAAGGTTTTTCTTGTGTAATAAGACAACAGCATGAGGTAGGGGCAGAGACCCTGATTCCAGCAATGTATCATTTAGTTTACTGGGTGCAACAGTTATGATAAAATCACAATTTTCTCTGCTGCAGATCTAACATAGTTCAGTTGTTGAGCTCTGTGTAACCCCACTCACATCACAGCTTTCTGTGTACATTGCGGAGAGAAAGCTGCTTTTTCAGTGCTGAGGGGAATGGTTGGACTAGGAGGCACAAGACACCTAGTCCTGTATTGATAATCTCCTGATGACAAAACAATGATTTAATTAAAACAGCAATATACAGCCCATTAAGTGATCCATCACTGGAAACAGTGTCTTTGCCCGTACATCATGCTGCCCTCGGGTTACATAGTAAACACCTGTTGACAAATTCATTTTAATTCAGTTGACTCACTTTGGAGGAACTTGTCACCAGACAGGTCTGCTTTACCAAATACTTTTGCTTCCCCAGTAATATGAATTCTGGAACTTCTTTTTTTTTTTCAGAACTCTACGTTGTGCAGTTCCTCATTTATACCTCCTGAATATTTATGAATAAATTGACAACTGGATGTATCATTACTTTTGTCAAAGGGGTGTGTTTCTAGACCGTATTTAGCAGTAATTGCTAAGTGCAGGGACCCACATCCAGCAGATAGCACCCAGCTGTCAACAGGGTCGGAGTCGTGGAGTCGGTGTCCATTTTGATGGAGTCAGAGTCGGTATAAAATGGACCGACTCAGACTCCTAAAATATATAATAAATTGGGTACAGTAGTCCAATGCAGTTTGTGGGGAATATTTTTTCATAAGAATTTGGGAAAGTTATGAAATGTCCTATAAATGTCTGTCCTATCCCTGATCTAAGGGTCTAGACTTTTAGCTGAGATGAATCTGTGCTACAGTAAATTTATCACTTAAACATGAGCCCTGTATGAGGGAGGTGGAGTCGGTGTAATGGAAATTGAGGAGTTGGAGTCTGAGGTTTGGCTTACTGACTCCACAGCCCTGGCTGTCAATGTATTCATACATTTCTATTAGGAATTACAGACAAACAACATAATTCTGAGATTTCTGAAAGGATGACCAGAATTAATTTTTCATGAAGAATACAAGTAGTTACTTAAACACAAGTCGGGGGGCTGACAGGTCCTTATTAGCGTTGATCAAGCACTGAAATGCTCGAATGCTCAGTACTCGGGCACGTCTCTCTCTCTTTCCCGAGCATGCTCGCCCATCACTAGCCCTTATGTTTTCGTCAGCTGTTAAAGGCATTGAGGGGTTGTCTGGGTAAATGGTACAAATTTTTAATATTGAAATTATAACCCACATGACAGCTGTTCAGTTATTTAGCTTTAATGTGACTATGAGATTTGAAAAAATAGTGTCTTCTTTTTTCTAGAAATTGTGTCACATTTCTCTCGGTAGGCTGCTCAGTCCCAGTAACTTACATGTGGCTTAGATATATTACCAAACAAAGCCCATAGGCAACTACAGTAAATCTATCAATTACTTTATGCCTATGATTGCGATATGAAAACACCCCTGGGTTTTTTCCAGGCATTCTATATACAATATATAATTAGTCACCTGGGGGGCTTCCTCGTAGTTCTCCCCTTCTGGCTCCAGCAGTGGTTCAGCAGCAGGTTCTTCCAAAGCTTCCTGGCCTTCTTCTTCAGGCTGGAAAATACAGAAGCAGTAGTTGTAAATGATAGTAATTAATAACATTTTGCTTCAATATTATGTAAAGCATCTGACATTCTCAATTAGCAACAATGTCATATATTTGCTCTTTAAATTCTAAGGCCACGTTCACACATTCAGTATTTGGTCAGTATTTTACATCAGTATTTGTAAGCCAGAACCAGGAGTGGGTGATAAATACAGAAGTGGTGACGGGTTTCTATTATACTTTTCCTCTGATTGTTCCACTCCTGATTTTGGCTTACAAATACTGAAGTAAAATACTGACCAAATACTGAACGTGTGAACATGGCCTAACCTTGCCGCTGCTTCTAGCACAGGATTGTCAGTAGGATTATCAGCTGCTCCGAGATTTCCGTAAGAAACTCCCTTTGTTGGATCCTGTGTTGTCCAGCAGAGGGAGTATTACTTATGAATTTGCTGTGCGACTCTAAACAGCAATTTTTGATTGTTCTGTACATGGAGTTCTCCATTCTCCAGTGCAAAGGACAAGACTTAAACCTAGGAAAAACATGTACCGTAAATGCCACATGGATGTTTATAGGATAGATTTGAACCATAGGCTGAAATTCTTCAAGGTGATAGCAGAAATCATTGAGGCCTTACTACTTTCTTATAAGTAATATGTCATAGCACACAGGCAAGGTCTCACTGCACATAGAGAAGACGAGTCGTCCTACACTGAAGCATGGAGAAAATGGAGAATGACTGCATACGCTCAATCTAGAAAAAAAAGAGAACTTAACCAGGTTAAACAAAAACAAAACAATTTAATGGGGTATTTTGGGGGTGAAAAATTCTGACCGATTCAATTTTACGCAGTAATTATATTTGTGAAGATCAATTATTTTTTAAAATTGGGGCAGTAGACTGTGACTGTGCAACTGTCCATATTAAAGGGGTTATTCGGGACTATTTTTTTTTCTTATGGGCCTAAGGACTTACAGGCAGATAGTTGCTAATTGCCTGCTTATCCTGCTCATAGAAGTTCTCTGCCGGCTCAGAGCATTCATGGACCACTCCTACTGGCAATCTGCATTTTTCAGTGATGTCACATTGACAGAGAAGCTGCTTCTCTTCCGATCTTTTCTGTTGATGTGGAGTGATTACCAAAGTGATACTGATTTACAGCCAGCTCCCTGCTACATAACTGGGGGAGGAGTGCGGATGTTAATCAGCATGATGTCAACAGTCTTGCCCTGTTGATAGAGCAGCCCCAAAGAGAAAGAGCTGCCCTGTTGACGTGAGAGCTGCAGAATCGCCAGCAGGAGCAGTCTGTGATTGCTCTGGGCCAGCGCCGGGCAGAACAGGCAGGTAGTTAGTAACTATCTGCCTGTCAGTTCTAAGCCCCATGTGAAAAAATAAAATAATCCCAGAAATTTCTGTTACTAACAATCTGACAAACTTTTAGTAATTTGAATAGATCTCTGCTTGGCATGTTGTATTCGATTTTGCTGCAAACTGGGCTCAAAACAGGTGGGCTCTATAAAAAGTTGCATCTAAGGGAGTCTGTCAGCACAAAATGACTGTTCAAACAAGCACAGGTACCTGTGCGCCCTTGGTTTGGCCAAACAATTCAGTGCACCTTCCTACCTACTTGTATCCATCTATCTCTGCTCTTCTCTTTTTTGATTGATAGCTCTGGATTTACAGGAGCCAGTGGAGGACAGCTATATATGCAAAAAAAGGAAGTAAGAAGATAAACTCAAGTGTTTGGTCAAGCCAAGGGTGCATTGAGCACCTGTGCTTGGTTTGAATAGTCATTTTGTGCTAACAAATTCCCTATTTCACCTGCAAAACTAGATGATTGTGCAGAGGAACAGTATGAAGAATGCAGCAGCACTTGGCTGTTGATTTTTTTAGCCAGAGTGGCTGATGCATGTGCACAAAGCCTGATAAGGTGTGGTTTTGGACATGTCTTAGGTGGAATAGTGGAATAATGCCTGGACATTCAACTGAGTGGCAATTTGGAGTAGGCACATAACGCTCTCTTCACTGTGTGCACAATTATTAGGCAAGTGAGTATTTCGACCATATTATCATTTTAAACACGTTTTCCAACTCCAAACTATAAATAAACTAGAATGATTATTGGTTTGAAGCCCAGAAGAACAAGGTGTCAAGTGCTCAGAGGCATGGCCAAGGTAAGGATAGGACAGAAACCCGACTACCACTGAACAAGACACAGAAGTTACAACACCAAGACTGGGCCAAGAAATATCTGAAGACAAATCTTCTCAAAGGTTTTATGGACTGGTGATCTGAGAGTGACTCTTGATGGACTAGATCAGTGTTTCTCAACTCCAGTCCTCAGGACCCCCCAACAGGCCATGTTTTCAGAATTTCCTTAGTATTGCACAGGTGATGGAAGTTCTCTCACCTGTGCAATACTAAGGAGATCCTGAAAACATGATTTGTTGTGGGGTCCTGAGGACTGGAGTTGAGAAACACTGGACTAGATGGATGGGCCTGTGGCTGGATTAATAACAAGCACAGACCTCGACTTTCACTTAAATGCCAGCAAGGTGGAGGTGGGGTCCTGCTATGAACTGGTATTAAAGATGAGCTAGTTGAATCTTTTTGGGTTGCGGAGGAGCAGCTCCAGGAGATGTTTTCTAAAAGATGCCAATAGGTACTATACCACTTGTGCCGATCTAGAATTCAAGTCTCGCACCTACCATATAAGAAAAACGTTCTGGAGTACAGTGTTACATCTCGTAGCATATTTCATGTTATACCCAAATGCTATAAAGTTACAATGTGTAAATTCGACATTGATATGTGTACATGAAACCATTATCACCTCTTTTTATACATCTTTTCTGCTGTCAGACCTACTGGTAGTGTTCTGTCCTACCCATACTCTAGAACTGCAGATAAATACAACTTTGATCTTTTCCATGCATTAGAAACATGAGTCACGCACACATAGTGCTGTTAGCTCCAGCCTCTGTAGAAGAAAACTTTTGTTTACTTGTGCCTTACATTAAAGGGCACCAGCCAGCAGGTCCCTTTCGATATTTTATTGGCTTTGTTTACAAGGATTATATTCTCCTGGCCGGAAGCAATTTCTATGCAGCAAGCGGCTCACTCTCAGTTTACAGAGCAAATAAAATATAGTATGAGGTTTACAGACAGGTCAGACTATGTGACTGCAGGCTTGTGAATCCTCATATCGCATGCATTATGCGCTGTGGGGATTCTCCAGTGCCGGGAATGGGCGGTCATGTGACCGGAAGTATGCAATTTGCATACTTCCAGCCACATCCTGAATAGACTGTGTCTGGCCTCGCTCCACACACTTGCGTTGAGCGAGTCTGCGCCCATCTAGTCGACACGTGACCGCTTGGATGCAAATTACATACTTGTGGTCATGCGCTCGTCACTCCCAGTGCCAGCACCTGAGAATCCACAAATCGCGCAGTGCAGACTTGTAGGCTAAGGCTGGACAACTCCTTTAAATGAATTATTTGCCGACTCCCATTGGCACAATACTGCTAATAGGTTAGCATAGCATCGGGGTTTGAAGGTTGCCTTGGCTGCCATCTTAGTCCTCCTATCATAGGAGAATATTAGTTACACTATAGACTGCAATATAGTAGTAAAAATAAAATTAAAAAATGTTTCAAAAATGTTCAAAAATATATAAAAATTTAAATCAACCATTTTTTTCCAGTTTAAAAAATATATTAAAATGAAACATATTTGGTATTGTTGTGTTCATAAGTCTAATCTTTAAAAATATAAAATTATTTAAAAATAATGGTAAACGCCAGAAAGAAAAAAAATTAAACTACAGAATTGCCTTTTTCGGTCACCACACTCCCCGCTCAAAATGTAATAAAAAGCGCTCAAAAGGTTGTATGTGCCCCCAAATGGTAGCAATAAAAATTACAGCTCAATGTGCAAAAATCAGACTCAAAGTTCAGAATTTCTTTTATCCACTAAATTATAATAAAAAACCTTATAGTATCTCTGGAATAGAACTGACCTAGAGAATCGTATTGTCAGGTCATTTTGTGCAGCACACTGGGATCTAAGGGGTAATCTTTCTCCTTGTGGAGAGTTACATGTTAAGCCTGGCATGTCAGAGTGAGGAGACTTAAAAGCCATGCATGCTCCGCTGGGAAATTAAATATGCAAATTGTCTCTTCAGAGAGGAAGAGGACTAGAACTCTAGTGCCACCTATTGGAAGCAGTGATCCTAAAAGTCAATATCGATCCTTTCAGGATAGCTGATTCCAATAGGTGGAGCTATCCTGTTCAAGTCCTCTTCCTCTCTGAAAAGGCAATTTGTACAGCACACTGCTGTAAAAACAAACACAATCCAAACCACAATAGCAAAATTGTAACTTTTTCACCATTTTACTCTACTTGGATTTTTCCCAGTTTTCAGCACATTATGTGGCAAAATTAATAGTGTCATTCAAAACTACAACTCGTTCTGCAAAAAGCAAGCCCTCATATGGATGGTAGAATAAAAAAGTTATGGCTCTTAAAAGAAATGGAGGATGAAGCAAAAGCATAAAAAAGAAAAAACTCCAGTTCTTGAAATTAAATTCAAAATGTGTATTATATATAATTTTATCTATATATATAATCGTCTTATCCGGTCTGTCTGTCTGTCTGTCCAGGAAATCCCGCGTCGCTCATTGGTCCGCCAGCGGCCAATGAGCGCCGCGGGATTTCTGAAAAAAGATGGCAGCCGTTAGTGGCTCATCTGCGGGACGGAGCTCAGTGGTGATGCAGCCGGGAGATGAAGGGCGCGAGGCGCTCATCTCCCGACCGCCGGCGACGCTGACCTCCATACGGCTAGGGTGTCAAGGGAGGACGGGGGAGCGGCGCTGCGGGTCGGGATACTTCTGCTGCGAGCGCCCGCTCATGTCCCGGGTTCTCGCAGCGGAAGTAGCCGCACAGGCAGCGGCGCTCCTCGGTCCTCACCAATACGATTCCGCTCCCCGGTCCTCAGCAATACGATTCGATGATTGGTCGCGGCGAGAGATCACGACCAATCACTGATCTTGGCCCAAAAGTTAAACACCGCTCTGCTGATTGGTCGCGGCCGCTGCCCGCGACCAATCACCGATTTGGGCGCCACATTTAAACACTGCTGTGATGATTGGTCGCGGACGCTGACCGCGACCAATCACCGATTTGGGTGCCACATTTAAATAGCGCCCGCGACCAATGACCGATCTTGCAGACACATTTAAACACCGCTGTGCTGATTGGTCGCGGACGCTATTTAAATGTGGCGCCCAAATTGGTGATTGGTCGCGGGCAGCGTCGGCGACCAATCAGCACAGCGGTGTTTAAATGTTTCTGCAAGATCGGTGATTGCTTATGGCCGCTATTTAAATGTGGCGCACAAATAGGTGATTGGTCGCGATCTTCGGCCGAAACCAATCACTGATCTTGCCGCAAAAGTTAAACACCGCTGTGCCGATTGGTCGCGGACGCTGCCCGCGACCAATCACCGATTTGGGCGCCACATTTAAACACTGCTGTGCTGATTGGTCGCGGACGCTGCCCGCGACCAATCACCGATTTGGGCGTCACATTTAAATAGCGGACGCGACCAATCACCGATCTTGCAGACACATTTAAACACCGCTGTGCTGATTGGTCGCGGCCGCTATTTAAATGTGGCGCCCAAATCGGTGATTGGTCGCGGGCAGCGTCCGCCACCAATCAGCACAGCGGTGTTTAAATGTGGCGCCAAGATCGGTGATTGGTCGCAGCCGATATTTAAATGTGGAGCCCAAATCGGTGATTGGTCACAAGGCAGCGCCCGCGACCAATCAGCGATTTTGAACACAAATGTCAGGACCTTAGTAACACCATGCGGCTACTGTCGGGAGATCAGCGGCTAGGGTGTCAAGGGTGACCGGGGTGCGGCGCTCATGTCCCGGCTTCTCGCAGCGGAAGTAGCGGTACAGGCAGCTGCGCTCCCCGGTCCTTACCAATACGATTCGCTGATTGGTCGCGGTCTCCGCACCCGACCAATCAGTGATCTTGGCGCTAAAGTTAAACACCGCTGTGCTGATTGGTGGCGGCCGCTGCCTGCGACCAATCAGCGATTTTGGCGCCACATTTAAACACTGCTGTTCTGATTGGTCGCGGACGCCAGCCGCGACCAATCAGCGAGATTGGCGCCAAATTTAAACAACGCTCTGCTGATTGGTTGCGTCTGGCGTCCGCGACCAATCAGCGAGATTGGCGCCAAATTTAAACAACGCTCTGCTGATTGGTCGCGGACGCCTGCCGCGACCAATCAGCGAGATTGGCGCCAAATTTAAACAACGCTCTGCTGATTGTTCGCGGCCGGCCACCGCAACCAATCAGCAGTATTGGCGCCAAATTTAAACACCGCTCTGCTGATTAGTCGCGGTCTCCGGCCGCGACCAATCTGCAATATTGGCGCCAAATTTAAACACCGCTCTGCTGATTGGTCGCGGTCACCAGCCGCGACCAATCAGCAGTATTGGCGCCAAATTTTAACCTCGCTCTGCTGATTAGTCGCAACCACCGGCCGTGACCAATCAGCGATATTGGCGCCAAATTTAAACACCGCTTCGCTGATTGGTCGCGGCCGGCCATCGCGACCAATCAGCGATATTGGCGCCATATTTAAACACCGCTCTGCTCATTGGTCGCGGTTACCGGTCACGAATAACCAGCATTATTGGCGACAAATTTAAACACCGCTCTGCTGATTGGTTGCGGCCAGCGAACGCGACCAATCAGCATTATTGGCGCCAAATTTAAACCCCGCTATGCTGATTATTCGCGACCGCCGGCCGTGACCAATCTGCGATATAGGCGCCAAATTTTAACACCGCTTTGCTGATTGCGCCCGGTCAGCCGCATACCTATTCTAGAATACCCGATGCGTTAGAATCGGGCCACCATCTAGCGTGAAATAAATATGAAATTTCAGTGTAGGATATATAAACAAAAACACATATATTCACAATTAAACACACGTATACATCACCTAACTCTACTAATTTCGTAGGGAATGGCTGATCATCTAATGTGTATGGGGGTATACCATCTCAGGCAGCTAGACTTCACCATGCCTGTTACAAGGGGGGTCATGTGCAATAGCTGAAGGCCAAACGATCTGAACTATATGATCAGTCTTAGGGTTCGAACAGACAAGTGCTATCTGATGTTTTATTAGATAGCACTCGAACCAATGTTATACTATGGGGCAGTGCTGATCTGTGGTGTTTTTTTATGCTGATTCAGCAGGAGAAAAAAAATTTACGTATGCCGCAAGTAGCTCCGCAAATCAGTTTATGCGCACCCATTAAAGTCTTTTAGTCAAGAAAGCCTGTTAAAAACCTGTGATAGGTCAAAATGTAGCTATTTTGCATTTGGCAGGAAAAAAATTGCTTTTTTATACGCTTTCCCCTGGTTGGACGCTGTCTGTCATCACTCCACTGAGGTAGATAGCAATTGGTTAATAATTTTTATGTGATGACACCATATTACATAGCTATTTACAAAGAATTAGGGAATACAATTCTTGCTAGGAGTGCTTCTTTCAAGGGGTTTTCCCTTTAACAAAGTTAATTTTAATCAACATTTTAATCAATAGATCTTTGAATAATTATAAGTTCCACAATTGGATGTATGAAATAAAATGTTCCTGTGCTGAGATAATCTTATAAATGTGCCCCTGCTGTGTACTGTGTAATGGCCGTGTCTGACCGTACAGGTGTAAACGTGCCCAAGGTGTTAGCTGTAGGCGAGTGTTATGTCTCCGACACCCCGCCATGCTACAGAGAAACGAGTGTTGTAGATGTGCATGTGCGACATTATTCCTGCATCTGTTACCGTCACTGTCCATTCTGATGTACTTGGTACAGTACCGTTCCCTTTAACCCTTTCAATCAGTAAGCCAGACAAGTTCTTACAAACAATGACAAGTTTGTGCATGGCCAAACTGGTGAACGGGGGAGAACAGGTTATACATTCCCCTTTGCCATATTCCATACAAAACACCGGCTCCTTTCCAAGAGTTACAGTTTGCATTTTGTTCCCGGCAACAGGTACAGCAAAGGAATGAGGAGAAGTTTGAATTGCCTGCATTTTCTTAGGGGTAGGGTCATGCGGGTCCTGGCATGTCGCTATGACCCTGATACCTTGAGTCCTTGCCTATATCATTCCCAGGGGCCACTCGCAGTGGCATTGCTCCGTTTCAGTACCCACAACAGGGCGCTACCTTGTCCCAAGGTCCCCTTCTCACTGGACAGTGCGATTCCCGGACTTGTAAGCTTTCTTCTTGCATGAGTTGCATGTCCTGCCACCTCTGTAACTAGTCCCTCTTCATGTTGAGCCTTGCAGTTCCATCACTGGTAAACCTGTCCTCTCCCTTTCACCTCCTCTCCAACACTGACTACTTACTTCATATATGTCTAAAACTTTCCCCTTGGTTCCCCTATAGGGCTGCCTTTACCCCCTCCACCCTAGGGGCCACCCTTCCAGTTAACACTGCAGGAACCTGACACAAACAGCGGCCATAGGGATAAATACATTTTTATGTTATGCACAAATATAACCACACAAAATAACTTTCAGCACACAACGTCTTCATGAGGGGGAAAGAACTTCTTGTCCACCCTCTCACACAGGAACATGGCCTGATCATACATCTCCTGGGCAGGGGAGGACACAAAAAAAGAGTATAAAGTCATTACATTCTTTCTTTGAGGTAAAACATTGCTTAAAACAAGCAGTGAAATGTTTTACCTCACAAAAAGAATAATCGGTGATCCCCTGCTGTCCTGTCTGTATACTCTTTTGCTTCTTCCTCCCCTGCCCAGTAGCTGTGGTATGAGCAGACCATGTTCCTGTAAGGTCAGACACGGCCATTACACAGGGGCACATTTATAAGATTATCTCAGCACAGGAACTTGTATTTTAACACATCCAATTGTGGAACTTATTTTTATTTCTAGATCTATTAATTAAATTGTACTTTGTTAGAGGGAAAACCCTTTCAAGATATGAAATGTTGCAGAATCAATCAAAAGTACACTATTTTTTCAACATAGTGTGAACATGTGAATTGCTATATGTTATACACTGGCCTGAACAAGTGGATACTGCACTACTGTAATAGGAATGTAATTGATAGATTCTCAGATTTTTAGATTAGGAACGACCTCTTTACAGTGAAAGCTGAGAATTACACCTTTGTCTATCACTGGAACATAAGGTCAGTCCTCAGGGAATAGGGATAGATAAAAGCATTGGTCAAAACACATTGACTGCCAAGTATCCCGAGTGTGATCTAAGATCCTGTTCCTGTCACCTTTGTATAGAACCAGCGCCACTTATTTCTCACTTGTCACTGCACTGCAGTTCTTCCTCCTCTGGTACCTACGTGTGAATGCATTAATCTTGTCTGAAGAATCTGTAAATGCCGGTAGCAAGACACAAACATTTCAATCAAGAATCATGTTATTAAATCCTGCAAATGAATTATCAGCGCCTCCTTCTTTGTGTCTTTACAGATAGCACTGAGAGCACACAGGCCACAATGCTTTGATCAAATGTGTCAGGTTGCATTATAGGTATTCAATATTTTATATGTAGCACTTCTAACTGCGAGTTTCTTCAGATCATTTGCATTTTGAATATTTTGGAAAGTCAGAACTGGCAGTGGGCTGTACTAAGCACCTAATAAAAGCTATCCCTGTAGTAATAATGTATGGAGACGGTTTTATCAAGTAGTGTTTAAACATCTAAAATATCCATTAAGTGTTTTAGAAATATTGTCCTAATTGAATGTCTATATGTTCTAGATCCATAGTCCTGCAGGAAAGATTTATGCTAACAATTGTCTTAATGGATTTTCTTTAAGGGGTTTTCCAGGATAACAATATTAATGGCCTTAGGATTTTTGGCACCCAACCAATCAGCTGTGCAACGCTTGTGCGAGTGCTTCTGCCTCTTCAATGTTTACGCTGCTATGTACATTTGTACGAAAAATGCTAATAAAATCCTGGAAAACCACTTTACTTAGCCAAGGATATAAATGCAACGTCATTGCTTCTTATTACAAACTGGGGTTTATACATTTGAAAATAATAATAGAGTGGGTAACACCTTACTAGACCCTGGAGACATGAGGAACCTAATCACCACCCTAACTCAGAAAAGACATAGCCATTAATCTCTTCGGTGGCCTCGGATGTTACCATTAACCCTGTTACAACCTTAGACCACCACAGATATTAATATTAACCCCTTTACTAGCATAGAACATCAGAAACAAATGTTTTAACGTCAAAAACCTCAGCAGACTACTAGGAATATTAACCTTAATTTTTTTTAGACCAGTTGGATAAGAGGCTGACGCCTTAGGTCACAAGGGATAATAATATATTATTACTTACGCTCCCCTAAATTACTAGGATTATTGACCATTTACCACAAATCCACCCCAGACTACCAGAAACCTTACACTGGGCACTTTAAAATCTCCTAGGACCATCTCAACTAAACTTTTTGTGTGTGCCTTTGACTGTGGTGGGGGTGGTTGGAGGTGTTTTTGTCTGTATGTCCATGAATTTTTTGTTTGGATCTGCATTAGTCATACTTAAACAAATCATTTTCAAAAACTTCTCCAAATCCACAATGCTCCAAATCCACAATGAGTCAGCGCTCATGTATAAAACCACTTTAGGCCACCTTAACCTGGTACTTTTCAAAACTAAGGGCCCGATACATCAAAGCTTTTACGCCAGTATTCTGGGGTAAAAAAAAAGCTTTGAAAGTTGCCTAATTTTGGCACAATTGGCAGCTGCACTAAAATTATATGACTTTTGGCATTCTCATGCCATTTTAACCCAGCTCTGTCAAAGTGGGCGAAGCTGGGGTGGGACGGGGGTATGGTGATCGCCGCTATGTCACAAATCTTACTCCAGCAGGGACTGGAGTAGGATATGAGGCAAGGCACACATTGAGGTGTACGTTACTAGCCCGTCTATGCTAATTCATGAAAAGGCATGTGCCTCTTCATGAATCAGGAGCGTCTGACGCCAGCACAGCTCCTCATCAGTAATGACACGAACAACGCCGGTCTTGATGTATTGGGCTCTAAGAATAGAAAAAAAGTATCATGGAAATATTTGTACCTCAAATAGTGGTATGTGAAAGTGGACTTAAAGTGATTTCAAATGTGTAAGAGATTTATTTGACAAAACAAGTCACAATTTATGCCTGCACTGCAGAATAGATCTAATAGAGGTCATAAATCTCTGCAACAACTTCATTAAAGACTCCCCTTAAAACAGCATTGTCATACCCTCCATTATGGGACCCATTATAAGGCTTTATGTATGCCAGGAGGAAGAATGTCAATATCTTCTGTATGCTCATCGTATGAATTGTTGAGCATAGTTCAAATTGGAAGTAACTGTGACCCCCTGTAAGATTTATGAATGACAGATTTAATGACAAGGGGATTGAGTTCTAGTTGCACGCCACACTTCACTTTATAACAGATCATATTTCAGCTTAATATTGTCTTATTGATCTGCCGGCTGGAGAATCATTTTTCACTGACACATTTTTTGGCTTAAAAATTCCTTTTAAATGATGATGTGGTGTTATCCTCTGGGATATTCTCAAGATATTTTATTTTGATGAGGTCAAGCAAACAGTACAATAACATAAGAACAGCCAGTTTAGTGCTGTGCTTAATTTGGGATTTTAGGATGTAAAAAACAAGGTAATTCATTATAATTCCAGAAGTGTTAAAATATACGGCATCTTAGTTAAGAAAAAAAGTGCTGAGATGCCATAAAGAAAAAAAGACATTGATTGTTGTATTAAATGTACAGCTGCCGCTCACTTCTCCAAAATGCAGCAATGTCCTCTGCTCCATGACTGGCAAATCCCTACATTTTGTGCTGATGGCAAGACATTGTTTTCAGTATGAGTCTTTGTCTGACCTACATTTGATTTGTGATTGTGGTTACTGTTCCTCTTACACTCCATAATGGCGTCACATCTTGGTTCTGCAATCTAGTTATACAGCCCCTTGGGGCTCTGACTCCTGCCTTGTTCACTTTTTGTAGAAACGATGGCCAAGTCAACTTCATTTCTCAAAACTGGAGGAAAAGCTTATGTATATTTTAATACCTCATCTCCTCCCTTTTGTAATGTATTGCTACTTGGATTTAAAGCTAACTCTGTAATAGAGCCTCCAGCATCTATGTACCATTTATAGTGCTGGTGTGCTTGGACACCTTTGGGGCCCCTCTGGCAGCAGGGCCCAAGTGTGACAATTATAGTATCTCTGCATCCCCTACATACATAAGGGGTTTCCGGGACTTTTATTAATTTTGCACAAGGGGGGATAAGAACTAACAGTCAGATAGTTTCAAACTAGCTACATGTCTGCCGGTTCAGATCGGTCACAGACCACTCTTGCCAGTGATTCCCCTACTTCTGCTGACGTCACGTCATCAGAGGAACATCTCTCTTCCACTTTGCTCTCTCGACGGGGCATCACTGCCGATGTTATGCTGATTGACAGCCAGCTCCCCGCTACGTAACTGCAGGGAGCAGGCTGTCAATCAGCATGATGTCTGCAGCAGTGCCCCATTGACAGAGCAGACAGAAGAGGAAGAGCTGCTCTGTGGACAAGAGATGAAATGAAGCAGGGGAATCGTCGGCTGAGTAGGCATAGATTGTCCCTGTGCAGATTATCTCCAAGACCTAAAAGACATTTAACTTGATGATCACGTGACTACTTTCAACATTTATTTAAATGGTACTACTGATCGATTATTGTTTAAATATAACATTATTATGACAGTCTTTCTATGAGTAAAAAAAAAGACCTAATTTCTGCATGACATTTAATTGTTGGCATAACGACTTGCCTTAATGTTTTAAATAATGGGACGAAATTAAAAACCAAGCAGGATAAAGACCCACCCCCCCATACACTTCAGATAGCTGGCAGCTATCTTGCCAGGCCGAGCACTCGTGTGTTGTCTACGAGAGAGCCTCTGCCAGACATATCATGTGGTGGCTTATCTATAAAGATCAAAAAGATCGGCAGTCCAAAATCAGACTTGCCCGATCCTTAACGTCCCCAGCAATCATCTGTTAGGGGCCCCTATACACATTAGACTGTTGACTAAAGCCATCAATATCACAAGGTTCAGTCGATGAGAGTACAATGTGTATGGAGGCTTTTATAGGACATTGTCCAAAAAGTCACCCATAGTATCATCCTTAGAGTTATTCCTAGGGATGTAGCTATAGTGGATGCAAGGATTCCAGTTGCACCTGGGCCCTAGAGTCTAAGGGGCCATAGAATATACACTACCATTCAAAAATTTGGGGTCATTTAGAAATGTCATTATTTTTGAAAGAAAAGCACATTTTTTTTCAATGAAGCTAACATTAAATGATTCAGAAATACACTCTATACATTGTTAATGTGGTAAATGACTATTCTAGCTGCAAACGTCTTGTTTATATTGCAGTATCTACATAGGTGTATAGAGGCCCATTTCCAACAACCACCACTCTAGTGTTTTAATGGTACATTGTGTTTGCTAACTGTGTAAGAAGGCTAATGGATGTTTAGGAAACCCTAGAAAACCCTTGCACAAGTATGTTAGCCCAGCTGAAAACGGTTTGGCTGACTTGAGAAGCTATAACATTGACCTTCCTTTGAGCTAGTTGAGAATCTGGAGCATTACATTTGTTTGTTCTATGAAACTCTCAAAATGGCCAGAAAAAGAGAACTTTCATGTGAAACTCGACAGTCTATTCTTGTTCTTAGAAATGAAGGCAATTCCATGCGAGAAGTTGCCAAGAAACTGAAGATTTCCTACAACGGTGTATACTACTCCCTTCAGAGGAGAGCACAAACAGGCTCTAACCAGAGAAGAAAGAGAAGTGGGAGGCCCCACTGCACAACTGAGCAACAAGACAAGTACATTAGAGTCTCTAGTTTGAGAAATCGATGCCTCATAGCTCCTCAACTGGCAGCTTCATTAAATAGTACACGCAAAATGCCAGTGTCAACGTCTACAGTGAAGAGGCGACTCCGGGATGCTGGCCTTCAGGGCAAAGTGGCAAAGAAAAAGCCATATCTGAGACTGGCTAATAAAAAGAAAAGATTAATATGGGCAAAAGAACACAGACATTGGACAGAGGAAGATTGGAAAAAAGTTTTATGGACAGACGAATCAAAGTTTGAGGTGTTTGGATCACACAGAAGAACATTTGTGAGACGCAGAACAACTGAAAAGATGCTGGAAGAGTGCCTGACACCATCTGTCAAGCATGGTGGAGGTAATGTGATGGTCTGGGGTTGCTTTGGATCTGGTAAAGTGGGAGATTTGTACAAAGTAAATGGGATTTTGAATAAGGAAGGCTATCACTCTGTAGCATCGGCGTCTCTGCTACCTGCCAGGCAGAGACGCCGTCCCTCTCACCTCCCTGCTCCCCGCGCGGCGTCCTCCTGCACTCCTCTTCTTGCTGCGGCCGGCGCGCGCAGCTTCCCGGGCACTGTACTTAGGGCGCGCGCGCGTGCGCTCCCTCTCTTTTAAAGGGGCCGCGCGCGCCATCCTAAGGAGTCCCCGGCCAATTGCCGGAGGACCTCCCAAATATAAGGCACCTCCTCCAAAATGGAGGTGCCCGAGCAATAGTTGTTGCACAAGTATACTTACCTCTGTTTCAGCCCTCAGGTCCAGTTGCCATCCTGACTACTGTTCCAGTAAGCCAGCCTGACTACTCTCCAGCCCGACAGTCTGTCTTCCATTCAACCCACCAGTCTGTCTATGGGCAAGCCCGCCTGCTTACCAGGAAGCACCTGCCAGTTACCTGCCTGCTACCTGCCGAGCCTGCTAGCCTGCTCACCTGGGAGCACTCGCCTGTTACCTGCCTGTTACCTACTAGCCTACCTGGAGGCTCTGACGTCACTTGCCGTGACCACCTGCCTAACCAAGAGACTTCAGCCTGCTTGGCCGTCACTTGCCATGACCACCTGATAGCCTACCTGGAGGCTCCTGCAGTCACTTGCCGTGACCACCTGATAGCCTACCTGGAGGCTCCTCCTGCCGTCACTTGCCGTGACCACCTGATAGCCTACCTGGAGGCTCCTGCCGTCACGTGCCGTGACCACCTGTCAGCTAACCCTGAGACTTCTGCCTGCTTGCTGTGCCCAACTGCTATTGACTCGCCCCCTGGGCCGTGGGGCACTCGGGACCGGGCTTCAGGGCAATGCTGGGAGTAGTAGTGGCGACCCGGTCCCATGGCTCAGGGTGGTCAGACCAGTGGTAGTCTACTATGTGCTTTGCAATGTCCGACTACGCCACCCGTGGATTGCGGTCAGGGCTAACCTCCGCTGCAGTGCAGACCGCTGAGGCTGGTGTTGTGGGTGCAGCAGGGAATAGTACGACTCCCCAAGGGAGGAGTGTAGCCTCAGGGCAGCGAGGTGTAGATGGTGGGGGTGATGGTGCAGGGAGTCCCAGTACCGTTAGTGCTGGCGAAGTAAGAAGCACAAAGACAACGTGTTGCAGTCCAGGGTCTTTTACTCACAGTTCGTATACTCCAAGCCACTTCTGTACAGGTAGTGACTGCCCAAGCCGTGCTGCGTCCACCAGGTGAGGGGCTCGGTCAACCCCCAGGCAATTCAGGAGTATGGCACAGGACTCCCTTCTATCCTTCCTCTGGCTCGTGCCCCACCAGTGACCAAGCTTTTGTCCAGCTGCCGCGGATCTATGCGGGTAAACGTGGTCCCCGTTTCCCGCTATCCTATATGGTGCCTTCCTAGCAAGGTTTAGCAGGGGGTCGCACCAAGTGATGATCACGACCTCCGGTTCTTGGCTGAGGGATAATTTACCTCCACCAATTTGGGATCCGGTACCCTTTTCTTGCCTGACCTGTCACCCGATTTCACGTTGGTCCTTAGGGTCCCCTCTGCCTTCTTGTTTCTGAGCCCTTCTGTTTCTCTGTCACTTCTTCTCCTTTCCTGTTCCTTCTTCTCCTCCTTCCCTCGGCCTCTTCTCCAGGCCTACTTCTCCTTCTCCTCCCAGGCTCCGGCCTTCACCCTAGGCCTGCCTTTGAGCAGAGCTCCTACAGAGCCTCCGCTCCCTGTCTTCTCCTCTCACTCTGAACTGACTTGACTGAACCCTGTCCTAAGATGGTGCCCACCTTTTATACCTCCCCTCTGAGTGTGAGCTCAGGTGACCAGCACCCAATGAGCTCCTACCTATGCTCAGAAACCGTCCCCTTCTGCTCCTACATCACTGGGTTTTCCTCCCCCCTCCCCACTCCAGCCAGGGACATGGTCTGTCGTGCCTGCATTACTGTATAAATGGGTGCACCGTTGAGCTGTCCCCCGGAAATGGGGTGTGTGTGATGCATGCAGCTAACTGAGCCCTGGTCCATACTCCATCCTTACCCGGGAGTGGAATATCACACCTCTGGCAGAGGTGCAATACCCCTGCAGCGGCCGAACCCTCGGGGCGCTACACTATACCGGTCAGTCCCAGTCATCTGACCCGTGGGAGCCACCTGCTCTCTTACAAGGTCGTCCCCAGAGTAGCACCTGGTCCCTCTGCTCGGTCCCTCCCTGGTCAAGGAGTCATTAGCCACCGTACGATCAGGGTCGGTCTGAGGTGATACTTAGTTACGCCCCTCTGGGTCCCTCCTTGCACCACGGCACAGAGGTTCCACCACCCGGATCCGTAACACACTCCATTTTGCAACGCAATGCCATACCCTGTTGACAGCGCTTGATTGGAGCCAATTTCATCCTACAACAGGACAATGACCCAAAGCACACCTCCAAATTATGCATGAACTATTTAGGGAAGAAGCAGGCAGCTGGTATTCTATCTGTAATGGAGTGGCCAGCGCAGTCACCAGATCTCAACCCCATTGAGCTGTTGTGGGAGCAGCTTGACCGTATGGTACGCAAAAAGTGCCCATCAAGCCAATCCAACTTGTGGGAGGGGCTTCAGGAAGCATGGGGTGAAAGTTCTCAAGATTACCTCAGCAAATTAACAGCTAGAATGCCAAAGGTCTGCAATGCTGTAATTGCTGCAAAGGGAGCATTCTTTGACGAAAGCAAAGTTTGAAGGAGAAAATTATTTTTTCTTAGAAAAATCATTATTTCTAACCTTGTCAATGTCTGGACTATATTTTCTAATAATTTTGCAACTCATTTGACAAATAAAAGTATGAGTTTTCATCGAAAACACAAAATTGTCTGGGTGACCCCAAACTTTTGAACGGTAGTGTATTTATTGGTCAAACCTAATATTTAAATGTACAATGAGCCAATAGAAAAGACCATTGAAGAATAAATGATGTATGAATCACATAAAGAATAAGTGAACAATGCAATGAGGAAAAGTGCATAATGCTGCCATGTACCATGTGCATTTGTTGGTATTTGCCTGTGTATTGACAGTCATCAGGGAGAAGATGGAAAGGTGTCACGGCTTTATCAGAGGTGACAGACAGTCGCCCTGCAGTTGGTTGCAGGAGCTCTCTACGTTTTGCATTACAGACATCTTCTTAGATGAGAGGCTGTCTCTAGGACCTAGCGGCTACCTCCCTCTGGTAATTAGCTCCCTGGACTGGGTGTATATATACATGGTGTGTCTGAGAGGGAAGTGCCGGCTATATTCATTTCTACTGGAAAGGCTGTGGTCCAGAGGAGAGGATGTGGGTTTCAGCGTCAAAGGTGAAAGCTGCAGATTGGTTCGCTCATTCCACACCTCTTTTCCTGAGAAACCCGGTACTCAGTGTCCGGAGACCACTCTTAGAGGGGGGGGGTACTGTCACAGGTGTATCAGAGATGACAGACAGTCGCCCTGCAGTTGGTTGCAGGAGATCTCTAAGTTTGGCATTACAGACATCTTCTTAGATGAGAGGCTATCTCTGGGACCTAGCGGCTACCTCCCTCTGGTAATTAGCTCCCTGGCCTGGGTGTATATATACCTGGTGTGTCTGAGAGGGAAGTGCCGGCTATATTAATTTCTACTTGTGAAGGCTTAGCAAGAGCAGTACTTCGTCCTCTCTGGAGCTTGAGGCCGAGTTCGCATTTGTCTGGAGTCATCTAAAGTTAAGCATTCTCCCCGTTTGTCTACCCTTGTTGTCTATAGAGTTTAGTGGAGATCAACAAGTGCTCATTTCCTCCCATCCCTAGCCTTAGCCATACGCCAGGGAAAGACAGGGCGAGGCACGCATGCGGCGATTGCTGAAGAGGCAATATAGGGACGGTAGTTGAGACAGGGTGACACTAGACCGGACTAGGAGGTCTCCACTTCGCCCTTTCCCTAATGTCTGGGCTCCCTTTCCCTCTTCCCTCTGTGTTGCACTAAGTATTTCCCACACCTGGCGTGACAAAAGGTTTCATCAGGATCACTAATTGTGTTGAAAAAGGGGTGTACCAGTCAAAAGACTGTGGGTCATTGTCTGTTAATCAAGTTGTTTGCACTATATTGGATCTACTAATGGTTTAGTTCCTACAGCTTGGACATCATCCAATCATCTTTGTAGCAGGGCTATCAAAAGTGATCCCATTGTGCAGGCAAAAGGAGGTTCATTCCCTGTGTCATAAAGAAGCCATGGAGTGAAGGATCTGCAACCAAGCCGTTAATGCAGAAATCTGAATGATTTAGCAAGCGTGGAAGTGTGTGCCACTTTCAATGGAAATCTGATTGTGTTTCAATTACTTAGGCAATGAGATATGCTAACTTTAACCATCAATCAAAGTAACCAGATCAATTTAGTTGGTAGATTTTAAGAAGAAATCTTTCTCTGATGATGATTTCACACTGCTATATGAATATGTATGCCAAGATACCATTTGGCATTGGTCCATATTTCCGATTGCATTTCAATCATCGTTTCCATTTAATAACACGTCTTTTATCTTACTGGGAGTGATACAATTTAACCTCTCGCTGTGATCTTTTGTCTTCATTAAGGTTATGTTATTAACTAAATAAAAGACCTTCCTTGTATCTGTGCTATGCCTATGAAATAAATATAATAATTAGTTTAATGTTATGTGCTCCATTTACAGAGAGGGTAATCTTCCTATAAAGCCAGGCTGCTGCGAGTCACAGCGCCGCGCTACGCCTCTGCAGACAAAAAAAATACAGCAGGTAAAACAAATCAGTAGATTTAAGCAGTGTAAACTGGGGAATGAGCCTGTATTCTGAGTGTAATCTGCAAGAGCAGAGGAGAGGGCCACTCATATTAGTCTGTGGGTCATATGAACAGAGGGATTTATAGGATCAAAAGGAAACCTTGGGTGAGGGGGGAAGCTTATTCCGTCCAATCATTCTCCAGCTCGGCATGCTGCCTTCCGTCAGTGTTTTTTTCTCATCCTGGCGGTATAAGCTGTGGCCTCATTTTCTCAGCTGTTGCTATTTATAAGCTAAGCTGGAAGCAGTCCCTTCATTGTCTGAGGAGTGTGCGTATTCCAAGATTGCTTCTCTGCTGGCTGCAGCGGGCACATAGCATGCTTCTATATCCTGCAGAGTTCCCTCCTGTTATCTTTACTCTTCTAAATATCCATTACCTCTGCTGCCGCTAGTACAATGCCTGAGATCATGTATATTGCTCCGGTACACACGCTTAAGTATTATTCATATAGATCAAAAATAAGGATGCAAAAATGTTGAAAGTTTTTTTTTCTCAAAAGTGAAAATAGCTGATCATGTATAAGTTATTACAATGTCTGCTCTCATTTATCTACAGTGACCATACATTATTTGTTGCTGCAGGGATTGCCCGTGTTTGTCAGGCAATCCCCGCATGTTCTGTCACTGTCTAATAGCCGAGAAACATGGGGCCGCGGAGACGGGAATATGTCATGGCAAACTCGAGTACCGGGCACTTGCGCTCATCACTATTCTCCACTACTGGTATGGGCTGCCCTTACTGTTATTAATATTCCAGCTTAATAAATTTTAAAAGTGAAGTGTATTTTATATAAATTAAATGACGAACACTTCACTCACCTAACTAATGTCCACCCCATATGAACTTGTGAGTGAACATTCTTTAATTATGTTTTCTTCAACTAAATATCACTCACTAATAAGAACTAATATTTTACTTACGCCATCATTAAACATGTCATATGTGTATCCTTTTGACTAAATATCCTAAGTCATGTGGCAAGGCTCATTATAGGGTTGACATTAAGTTGGCCACCTATAATAAGCGGCACTAGAGAGCCAGCTTTCTTCCTCTTGGAAGAGTGCTAATTTACATATGTATCAGAGTACACAATACTCTGAACCTCTGCCACTTGTGCCAATTTGTCGAACATTTTGTATACATAGGATTGAATGTCTATCATTATTTAAATATTTGAAATCATATAAAATAAATATCCAATATACCCAACTAACCAATTGGGACAAAAAAAAACTACCATATCATAGGGTCCTTTTAGACAAGCAAATTTTTGCTCCGATTTTTACATATTTTTACCAATTGACAATAAAATAAATTGATTAATGTTCGTTTAAAGAATTTTAGATAAGAAGCTGTGCAAACTGTACATGGTGAACAATATAATTAATGCAAATATTTGGTCCTTCTACAGTTTATTGTCAGGCCATAATAAAGATATTATTATGCTTTTCTTTTATAACCCCAGCATATTCCGCAGAGCTTTCCAGACATTATCGTTGCTGTCCCCATTGGGGCTCACAATCTTCATTCCCTATCAGTATGTCTTTGGAATGTGAGAGGAAACCCGGAGGAAACCCACGCAAACATGGGGAGAACATACAAACTCCTTGCAGATGTTGTCCTGGGTGGGATATGAACCCAGGACCCCAGTGCTAACCACTGAGCCACCATGTTGCTCATGTTATCAGCCAGCAGAAAGCTGATCACTCGTGTGTCAGCCAAAGTCTGCCATGTCTACAAAGGCTAATGGTCTGGAGCCATTGTTAACCCATGAAACAAGACTTTAGCCTCCTAGATTCTTACATAACAGATGGCTGAAATGTAAAGATAGTGAATCACGATCCACCCTGGCATCTGTATTAATAGATTTTCCTTTGCTGTAGGAGAGATCAACTCAAACCTGGACTGAAATGTTATTATCTATTGTTATACCTAGGGATTATATACGCTTTGACATTTACACTGGGGCTATTTATAGTTGAACAGCAATGGTAAGCCATAGGACTACATTGAATTATGTGGACATGTAAAGTTTAGGAAATGTATTCTTAAATAGGTGGCTTTACAAGCTACTATATTTCATATGATTCCGCAATATCTTGCTTGTTTGACTGATGGACTTTAAAAAAATGTAATGTCTTGTGTTCACATTTGACAGTTCTTTATCATTGCAATAAAACTGAAATAGTTACATGACATAGAAACAGGGCAAACAAGTCTAAATAGGTTGTGTATCTGCACCAGAGTCCTATGATCAAAATTTTTTCTTGAGATCTGAGATCACTATTTTGACAATCTGAAATGGCATCAGCCATGATTGAAATTGGGCGAACCGTGTGCGTTCTCAAATTATGTAAAGGCATTTTATATCAGTTATAATGACACAGGGTGATAATAAAAGGTCACACACAAATCACATAGAAGTCATGATATCGCACCTTTAGATCTGTGGGAAATTCATCTTTCTTCACTAGGCCAGTGGCTGCACCAATGTTCGCAGCTCCAGACATGACAGCTCCACCCAGCTGAGATGCCTGCTCTTTGGTCTTCTCGGCCACTATTGGAAAACGAGGAAAAATAAATAAATGGGGCTGAGATGGTAAAATAGAGGTACTATCACAGAGAGACTATGACTTCTTAGCATTCTTTGCTTTTATTATTACATAATAATTTAAGATATATATTTCAGGATGGCTGCATCCAAGGCTTTACAACCAGAGAATAAATCATAGCCATGATTTATAATTTTAGTTACAGATTAGACTGGTTTCTTGTGTGTGGCAAAAAATACTCTGGGCAAGTTGTATTCTTTATTGTTATTTTTTTTATCTTCTCTTGCATCTATAAAATTCACATGACAAACATATAGATAGACTACTGTAAGGCTTCATTCATTCAGGTTCTCTCATTCGAGTGATGTCCGTGTTTTTCATGGATAACACTCATACTTAAGAAAGTCTGTGTGGCTGCTCACATGTCCAAACTTTTTTTTTGTCCATGCAAAATCTAAGAGACATGTCCGATATTGATCCGAGTGTCGACTCAACATCGGCAATGCAAGTCTATGGTTCCGTGAAAAAGTTGGACAGCCAATCGGATGCCGTCCATGTGCTGTATGTTTTTCACTGACTGATAGATAGGAGAAGGTGAAGAAACTTTTTCTTTTCTCATTAGTGAAAAAAACTGATGAAACTCTGACCAAATTCTGATTCTTGTACATCAAAAAAACTGACTTCTAAATGAGGCCTAAAGTTGGGGAAGGTTTTCGGTTTCAGAAGAGTTCTTTACCCAGGCACAGCTGGGGGTTTGTGAAAAAAACAACAACTATATTTTACTTATTCTTCCTCACTGAGCTCAACAACTCCGCCCATGTAGATGGCTGAGATCAGTGATTGGCTGTAGAGTTGGTATTGTGATGTCAGCACTGCAGACTAACAACAGAGCCTGATCGTGGGGAGTGGGGGGTGTAACATCAAACTACAAGATTAGATCCAGCTCACCATGACAGACATCTTGAAGGTGTTCGGAGCACGAAAACGCCTCGTCAAGGCGTGGAGCAATCATAAAGTGAGGATAATCCAGCTTAACGAATCGTGAATAGGTTTTTATTCACACATTATGACTAAGGGTGGGTGACTCGCCCCCTGGGCCGTGGGGCACTCGGGACCGGTCTTCAGGGCAATGCGGGGAGTAGTAGTGGCGACCCGGTCCCGTGGCTCAGGGTGGTCAGACCAGTGGTAGTCTATGATGTGTTTTAGGTAATGTCCGACTACGCCACCCGTGGATTGCGGTCAGGGCTAACCGCCGCTGCAGTGCAGACCGCTGAGGCTGATGGTGTTTGCAGCTGAGGTAGTGTTACTCCCCACGGGAAGAGTGCAGCCCCAGGGCAGTGTAGAGGATGGTGGGGGTGATGGTGCAGAGAGTCCCAGTGCCGTTAGTGCTGGAGGAGCAAGGAGTACACAGACAACGTACTGCAGTCCAATGGCTTTTACTCACAGTTCATATGCTCCGGGTCACTTCAGCGCCAACAGTGACCACCCAAGCCGTGCAGTGTCCACCAGGTGAGGGACTCGGTCAACCCCCAGGCACTTCAGGAGTATGGTTCAGAGCTCCTTCCTATCCTTCCTTCGGCTCATGCCCCGCCAGTGACCAAGCTTTTGTCCAGCTGCCGCGGGTCTATGCGGGCAAAAGTGGGCCCCGTTTCCCGCTACCCTATATGGTATGCCTTCCTAGCAAGGTTTAGCAAAGGGTCGCACCAAGTGATGGTCGTGACCTCCGGTTCTTGGTTGAAGATTATTAGCTTCCACCAAATTGGGATCCGGTACCCTCTTCGTGCCTGACCCGTCACCCGATTCACGTTGGTCCTTAGGGTCCCTTCCTCCTTCTTGTTCCTGAGCCCTTCTGTTTCTCGGCCACTTCTTTCCCTTTCCTGTTCCTTCTCGTCTCAGGCCCCAGCCTTTTCTCTAGGCCTGCCTCTGAGCAGAGCTCCTACAGAGCCTCTGCTCCCTGTCTTCTCTTCTGCGTTCTCCACCGAACAGACTGAACCTCGATCTAAGATGGTGCCCACCTTATATACCTCCCTCTAGCACATGAGCCCAGGTGACCAGCAACCAATGGGCTCCTACCTACGCTCAGGAACCGTCCCCTCCTGCTCCTACATCACCGGGTTTTCCTCCCCACTCCCCACTCCAGCCAGGGACAGATTCTGTCGTGCCTGCATTACTGTCTAATGGGAGCACCGTTGAGCTGTCCCTCGGAAATGGGGTGTGGGTGCTGCATGCAGCTATCTGAGCCCTGGTCCATACTCCATCCTTACCCGGGAGTGGAATATCACACCTCTGGCAGAGGTGCAATACCTCTGTAGTGGCCGAACCCTCGGGGCGCTACATGGGCTGTCACCCAAAACGCATTGATGCCGCACTTCTTTTAGCTGCACTGCTTATCTTGTCCTCTGTTATGCACGTTGTGTGAATAAAAGCCTATTCACGGTTCATTGTGCTGGATTATCCTCATTTTATGAACATCAAACTGCACCCGGGGACAGAACTTTTCTGTAACCAGAAAGCTCCTGTAATTGACTTACAATGATATCATTTCATTCGGCAGCTTAAAGGCTTAGTGCATTTCTCAATTTACTTTTAAATATATACATGAAGATGTATATACAGTGAAGGAAATAATTATTTGATTCCTTGCTGTTTTTGTAAGTCTGCCCACTGACAAAGACATGAACAGTTTATAATTTTAAGGGTAGGTTAATTTTAACATTGAGAGATAGAATATCCAAAAAAAAATCAAGAAAATCACATTGTATAAATTAGATACATTTATTTGCATTTAGCAGTGGGAAATAAGTATTTGATCACCTACAAACCATTATGAGTTCTCGCTCCTACAGACCAGTTAGATACTCCTAATCAACTCGTTACCTGCTGTCTTACATAGTCACCTGTATAAAAGACTCCTGTCCACAGACTCAATAAATCAGTCAGACTCTAACCTCTACAACATGGGAAAGACCAAAGAGCTTTCTAAGGCCTGCACAAAGCTTGAATGGGCTACAAAACCATAAGTAAGACGTTGGGTGAGAAGGAGACAACTGTTGGTGCAATAGTAAGAAAATGGAAGAAATACAAAATAACTGTCAATCGACATCGATCTGAGGCACCATGCAAAATCTCACCTCGTGGGGTATCCTTGATCATGAGGAAGGTGAGAGATCAGCCTAAAACTACACGGGGATGGAACTTGTTAATGATCTCAAGGCAGCTGGGACCACAGTCACCAAGAAAACCATTGGTAACACATTACGCCTTAAAAGTTTAAAATCCTGCAGTGCCCGCAAGGTCCCCCTGCTCAAGAAGGCACATGTGCAGGCCCGTCTGAAATTTGCCAATGAACACCTGGATGATTCTGTGAGTTATTGGGAGAAGGTGCTGTGGTCAGATGAGAAAAAAATTGAGCTCTTTGGCATTAACTCAACTCACCGTTGAGTTAATGCCATTTTCTCACCGGAAGAGAAATGCTGCCTATGACCCAAAGAACACCGTCCCCACTGTCAAGCATGGAGGTGGAAACATTATGTTTTTGGGGTGTTCCTCTACTAAGGGCACAGGACTACTTCACCGCATCAATGGAAGAATGAATGGAGCCATGTACTGTAAAGTCCTGAGTGACAACCTCCTTCCCTCCGCCAGGACATTAAAAATGGGTCGTGGCTAGGTCTTCCAGCAAGACAATGACCCAAAACAGACAGCCAAGGCAGCAAAGGAGTGGCTCAAAAAGAAGCACAGTAAGGTCATGGAGTGGCCTAGCCAGTCTCCAGACCTTAATCCCATAGAAAACTTATGGAGGGAGTTGAAGCTCCGAGTTGCCAAGTGACAGCTTCAACATCTGAATGATTTAGAGATGATCTGCAAAGAGGAGTGGACCAAAATTCCTCCTGACATGTGCGCAAACCTCATCATCAACTACAAAAAAAGTCTGACTGCTGTGCTTGCCAACAAGGGTTTTGCCACCAAGTATTAAGTGTTGTTTGCCAGAAGAATCAAATACTTATTTCTCACTGCAAAATACAAATAAATCTATCTAATTTATACAATGTGATTTTCTTGATTTTTTTGGGATATTTATCTCTCAGTGTTAAAATTAACCTACTCTTAGGCTGTGTGCCCACTATGCGTTTTCCAAGCGTTTATGCTGCGGAATTTCCGCAGCATAAACGCTTGGGAAACGCTTGGTAATCCGCCCCCCATGGTCCCCAATGACAAGCCGCAATGTCAATGCCCATGCTGCGGATTTTTCCGCAGCATTTATGCTGCGCTCAAAAATCTGCAGCATGTCCATTAATATTGCGGACACGCAGCGTAATCGCCGCCATTGACTTGCATTGGAATGTTTGGATTACGCATCACTACATGTGCACAAGCGGAATCCAAACGTTTCAATGTGCGGATGGTACCCAGGTCTAGAGGAGAGGAGACTCTCATCCACACCTGGGTACCATAGAAAACTGTAAAAAAAAGAATAAAATAAAAAATAAATATTATACTCACCTTCCGCCTCCTTCCAACTTGCGGTGGACTGTAGGACCTGCGCTGACGTCACAGTCATGTGACGGCAGGTCCTAGTACAGTTTACCGCGATCTGCCGGCAGCCTGGATGGAGCAAAGCAAGACTGGGGGGACCATTGGAAGGTAAGTATACATTTTTTTTTTCACCATTCTTTATGGTCACACTATATAAATCCATTCCTTTTGCATGGATTTATATAGTGTGACCAAGTTGTCAAGCACTTTCCAAGTGATGCTAAAATCGCTTGGAAAGCGCTTGACAACCGGCATGCGGAAATGCATGTGAAGAACGCTTCACTTCCGCATGTCCCTGGCAGGAAAATGCATGTACAATCCGCATGTACAATCCGCATGTACAATCCGGGTTTTTTTCTGCCAGGGGAGATGCAGAAACGCTCAGGAAAAAATCCTGAGCATTTCTGCATCGTGGGCACATAGCCTTAAAATTATAGACTGTTCATGTCTGTGTCAGTGGGCAAACTTATAAAAACAGCAAGGGATCAAATAGTTATTTCCTTCACTGTATATATATGTGTATATTACTATTTTTGTGTATACAGCTTCTATTAAGGCCTATGGGTGTCTTTAAAATAAGACTACACAGGATTTCTGTAGCCATATAGTTGTATAATGCTCCCATCCTTCTGCCCCTTTGCTTTTTGCTAATGGAGCCGATGAAATGACTGCAGAATCAGACTACACAATTTATGGGTTTGTATTCTGCAAACGTGTAGGCATTAATCCTAAATCAAGGCTTTTGGTTTTGGATGTTTAATTTTTTGAAACAGTAATGTAAAGTCTCTGATGCATTTCTGAACCCAGAGCATTGTGACTTGTGGCCCAAGATCTGAAAGAAAGATTCATGAGAGTGACAGAGGATAATAACACTTCTTCAATAAGCACAGTAGAGCAATCCAATTATAGTATAGTTTTTGCTGCTATTTTTGAAAACCACTGCAAAAAGTGTGGAATTGCCACATTTGCCGTTAAAAAGGCACTGCAGCAGCAACGTGTGAACACAGCCTAAGAATAACTTCCTCTGTTGGATTCAATGTACCTTGATAACTTATTTATTCAGAGAAGAATTGGTGGCAGTTATCTATAGGTCCATTTACATGGGATGACTTCTGCCCATAAATAACCGCTGATCAAGTTGATCTATGCTCGTTTATTTGCCCATTGACACAAGCCTATGCAATGGTATGGGGCAGTAATGATCTCCCCGTACATGATGCATGTTGTTGGCCTGTTTACACGGGGTGATGTTATGCCAATAACAATTTAATGGCAAGCATGAAAGACCAATGATCAAGAGTTTTGCTAATTTGCAGATTAACATATGGGCTTGTTTACGTGGGCCGATGATTAGAAAGTAGGATTCTTATGAATGCTTGTTTGTCGATTATAGGTAAATGTAAGTATAATCAGTATAATATAACAAGCAGATAAGATGTCTTAAATTAGGTCAGTATAAAAGGCCATACAGAAATGAGTTCTTGTTTCCGAATGTGACTCTATAGAAGCCTAGCCTGCACACTCCTACTATTTATAAACTTTGAGGTAACAAGCGGAGTTACAAAAGAAACATTAGGCTTGAAAAAGTTAGCAACCTAAATAATGTAACAAAGCCTGCAGCGATCCTAAATCTGCAACATTATACGCAACAGGGTGACAGTGCCCTGCTCTACTTTCTTCAGTACTTTGCAGCTTGACGAAAGCAGCAAGTATGTCCCACCCTTACTACTTTATAGTCATCACTACTCTAAAGCTGGGCTCACAAATTATTACATGCAGCTAAAATCAATATTATATTACATTCATTGATATGATATTCATGAGGTGCATGTTTTCAACATGATATTGTTAGAACTACTTTATTGGGACTATGTGACTGCAGTGCTATAGTTACTGTGCTTTAGAAAACCAAACTATGAAGGCTATTTACTAAGAAATCTAATTTTCAAGGGTCCACTTAAGCAAATTAATTTAACTCTAGAAGAAATAAAACTGTCTCTCCAGGGCCAACTATAGATAAATACTGTGTAGTTCAATCTCTGAATCATTAAAGTGATCCTGTCACTGATTCAGGCTGCCCGACCCGTCAGTAGTATGAATCAAAGCCTGGCTGTGTGATTTCAGCCAGGTATAGAGAAATCCAGGAACCAGGGCACCAGACACCCTCCTTTGGTAACTTTATTGGTACAGAAAAATCACAACGTTTTGGCCGAACAGGGCCTTTATCAAGCCATAAAAAAGCACATCTCTCTTTTTTTATGGCTTTATAAAGGCACTGCATGACCGAAACGTGACTTTTCTGTGCCAATAAAGTTACCAAAGGAGGGTGTCTGGTGCCCTGGTTCCTGGATTTCTTTGTACTGCTACAACCTTGCGGAGGGTTGCACCAAGTGTGCACGGACAACAGTGTGGCGCACAGGACTCATCTATTGCAAGTATTGCAGCCAGGTATGTTTTACTCTGAAATGCGTATTTGAAAGAAAACATATTTTGAAAAACCGAGAGACCTGTCAATCAACTATAGTGGGGTGGGGAGAAGGTGACCGAGGACATCATTGGACTAGTCAGGTCTTTCCCTATGATCCCCAGCTGGCTTTTCAACACTGTAGAATTTCATAGTAAAATATACCTGGCTGCAATCACATATCCAGCCTCTGATTCATACTGTCTGTGTTTCGGACAACATGAATCTAGTGACCAGTTCTCTTTAAAGAGTCTTGAAACATGAGTTGGGATACCAGCCAAACCAAAGCCACCAATCAGAGTTTTTGCTTCTGGCGAGTACAGAGCAGGGTACTGCTTGACTAGGTGAGATGCCTCTGACACTCTCAGAGAACAATTACCCCTTGAAAGATGCATCAAAAGCCTCTCATCCAGCCAAACAGTACCGATCTACAGTATGTACTGAGATTGGTATCTTGTTTGGCTGAAATTCACAGTTAAGTTCTAAAGTGCTTTTTTTAAGGGTCAGGCATTGACTTACGCTTTAGCTACCTATAGATATCACTACATAGGCAGTTTTATTTTTTATAACGGAGAACTAATTTGTATTCTTTTTTTTTTTTTAAAGCTGCTAACAACAGCCCCAGATAAGTGGTTTATTCAAGCCATAAGTGGTTTATTCAAGCCATTGTATGGATTTAATGTGAGATTTCTAAGAACTTTGACCCCAATTCAAAGCAATTTTTCCAAAAATTCTGGAGTTATTTGCTTTCAAAAGTTGTACATTTTTGTACAACTCGGAGTTGTGCCTAAATTTTGCAACTTTTTGGCCCTTTTTTTCATGCCAGTTTTCCCCAACTGCGCCAAAATGAGCTGAGCTGGGGTGGGTCGGGACCGCACAGAGGCGTGATGCCACAACTTTTCTAATTAATGATGAGCTGTGGAGTTCCTTACCATGTTTTCTGGTCTCAGATATTTATGGGTTTTGTAATATTAGCCCACACTAGAATGAGACCTAATTTCAGCCTTTGTATGTCACCAACTAGTAATAAGCCAACCTATTTATGGACTGATTTACAGTTTATTATTTCTGAAGATGCACCAAGGTTCCTGAGATGCTTTCAACATTCCTTGCTTGAGAGACTGAAAATTGCACTCTATTTATGTAAAATATTATGCATTGAAACTGCACAGCTCCATATGCTCAAAGCCACACGTGACCTAACAATCTGCTTGTCTGTCATATCATATCATGAATTTATGCACATTCCATGTTTCTACGTTCAGTGTAGATGGAAACATGCAGAAGATGAGCAGCAGCTACTTGTATTAATTGCATTAGCTCAGCCTGGGTGATCTCAGTCACCCGTTAGCTTTTGATCCTATTATGACCAGAGCTGGCTCTGGCTGCCTGACCGCCTGAGGTGCTGTGTCATACAGATTAGCAGTCTTTGTGGCGGCACTAACAACAGAGCTTTCAAACAATGGTGACACTGACCTGAAGCCACTCCTTGTACTACTCCATCTCTGGTTTTGCTTCCTAAAAGAATAAGAAATGGATTGTCACAAAATGTTAATTATTATCGACATTTTATATATGTTCACTAAAAAATGAGTACCAATTATAAAGCAAAACATTATTTGATAAAGGACATTATTATGTTTCCATATAAACATGACCAGCTATGGTTCACCTAGTTAATTGAAATATTACAGATGACCTTACCTTCTTACTATAATATTTAGCTCAATCCAAGGGATGCCTTGTACCACATCTAAAACCATTTCACTGCTCATGTTACTATACCGGATCCCTATCAAGAATCTGCTAATGAAACAAGACTGGTGTTTTGAATGCCAGCATAAAGGGGTTATACAGGATTATAATTATTTTTTTAACTTAGGCCTATGAACTGACAGGCAGATCGTTGCTAACTACCTGCCTGTTCTGCCCAACACCAGCTCAGAGTGGGCACAGACTGCTCCTGCCAGTTATTCTGCTGCTTCAAGTCTTCCTGGCTGTTCTGTTGACGGGACATGACTGCCAACGCCATTCTGATTGACAGTCGGCTCCCCGCAGTTAAGCTGCAGGGAGCCGGTTGTCAATAAGCAAGACATCAGCAGCCACGCCCTGTCAACAGGGCAGAGCAGAAGAGCAGCTGCTTCTCTGTCCATAACTCTTCTGAGCTGACAGAGATGGGCGTCGAACACAACAAGCAGGTAGTTAACAACTAACTGCCTGTAAGTTCCTAGGCCCATAAGAAAAAATAAAATAGTCCTGGCAACCCCTTAAGGCTGGGTGCCCACGTAGCGTTTTTCAAGCATTTATGATGCGGAATTTCCGCAGCGGAAACGCTTGTTAAACGCTAGGTAATCCGCACCCCATGGTCCCCAATGGGATTCCGCATGTTCTATGCACATGCTGCGGATTTTTCCGCAGCGTTTATGCTGCGCACAAAAATCCGCAGCATGTCATTTCATTTTGCGGAAGCACAGTGGAACTCCCGCCATTGACTTGCATTGAAACGCATAGAAACCGCGACTGTACATTTCTACAAGCGGCTTCTATGCGTCTCTATGTGCGGATGGTACCCAGTTCTGGAGGAGAGAAGACTCTCATCCAGACCTGGGTACCATTGTACCTGTAAAAAAAAGAATAAAATAACAAATAAAGTTATACTCACCTGTCCGGCGTCTTCTCTCTGAATGCCGACATCGCTTGAGGACCTGCGGTGACGTCACAGTCATGTGACCGCAGGCCCTTCACCGCTCTGTCTCGCGATATGCCGGCAGCCGGGAACCAGACAGGAACGAGCGCTGCAGCCACGCCGGGGCCTCGGGGGTGAGTATAGCTTTATTTGTTTTAATTTTTACGGTTCACACTGTATAAATCCATGCTGTTTGCATGGATTTATACAGTGTGACCTAGTTGTCAAGCACTTTCCAAGTGATGCTATCGCCTGGAAAGCGCTTGTCAATCTGCATGCGTTTTTTCTGCCAGGGAGATGCAGAAATGCTGCAGAAATTTTCTGCTTCATTTCTGTATCGTGGGCACATAGCCTTAATGGAGGGACTGCTTGAGGAAGATGCGCCTAATTCAGTAAGAAGTGCACACCACTTAACCCCTTCACTCCCGAGCCATTTCCCATTTTTGGGCTTTAATTTTTTGCTCCCCTTCTTCCCAGAGCCATAAGTTTTTTTATTTTTCCGTCAATATGGCCATGTGAGGGCTTGTTTTTTGCGGAACGAGTTGTACTTTTGAATAACACCATAGATTTTACCATATAACGTACTGGAAAATGGGAAAAAAATTCCAAGTGTGGTGAAGTTGCAAAAAAGGGCAATTCCACAATTTTTTTTTTTGGGGGGGGGGGTTTATTTACTATGTTCACTGAATGCTAAAACTGACAAGTCAGCATGATTCTCCAGATTTTTGGATCCATAACAACTGAAACAAAGTCAAATCTCATCAGACCTATATCCACAGGTGTACACCACTGATTAAATCACATCAAAAAGGGAAAGGGGGAAGAGGAGGAAAGAAAGTGTGAATATATAATTATTTAATATACATATGCTTTATTAAATTATTAAAATAGATAATATGTAAGTACCAATTACTCATGCATCCACAGATGCATATAAGGTAACCATCATATTGTTTTATAGACGGTACACACTCTCCATAACAAGCCTACTCAGAGCCATGCAATAAAGGCCCATTTACGCTTGCCAATTGTGTCCATTACATGACCACCGATTGCCGATATACAAAACAAACGACGGTAATTTATTGGTGTGTTTAGACAGGCCAGCTTGAATTACTTGTGCACAGACTGTTAATACATGGAATATGTATAGAATATCATCATTATCGCCAGCAGGTCTCCAATTTACACTGAAAGATGTGATACTGATTTAATGCTGCCAAACAAACGAATGAGCGCTTTGCTCATTCATCGTTGTGATTGACTGCATATTTACACAAGCGTTCTAACGATTCCCGATTGTCGACTCTTCTACTTAGGCTTAACTTAAAGCACCTAGACTTTATAGCAAATCCAGTAACAGGCGCCTTCCTGAGTCTCTACGTTTGTAAATGATAATATTGGTGTTTTTCCTTTACGGCAGAGGAGTATTTAATCTCATGAGGCTCTAGGGCCGGGATGTCAAACTCAAAAACACAGAGGGCCAAAATGAAAAACTTGGACAAAGTTGCGGGCCAACCAGTATACAGTATAATGGGCCCCACACAGTCCTCCATACAGAATAATGTGCCCCACATAGTCCTCCATACAGAATAATGGGCCCCACATAGTCATCCATACAGTATAATGGCCCCACATAGTCCTCCATATAGTATTATGGCCCCACATAGTCCTACATACAGAATAATGGGCCCCACATAGTCCTGTATACAGAATAATGGCCCCAACATAGCTTTCCATACAGTATAATGGGCCCCACAGATTTAACTGAATTTGTGTACTTCTTCCTTTTCTAACCCTGACCAATCATAAGCAGGAAGCAACACCTGCTGAACATGCCCCCAAAATAGCTTAGAACAGGCTACGTGTGAGATATCTCTAAGAGTTTCTCTAAGAGTTAGTGTTGAGGGAGGGGCAATGCTGCAGAAGTTTAGTCTCATTAAAAATAATTATTAACTCTCCTCTCTAATTCCTAGAAACTTTATTGGAAAAACCAACCATGCATTAGCATTGCCAAAGCAAGTGTAGAACTGCTAACTCTGCTGTACTGCCCCTTCCCCCACAATGACTGCTGGAGATGAAAAATGAAAGCTGTTAATCACACTCAGGTCTGCTGTGCTCCCGTACATGTAATCACTCTACAGTGAGGAGAGCACACTGACATTATGTCTCACATTAAGCCTGTTCTAGTCTATACAGGAGGGGTGTTTTCCCCTTATATGTGGATGCCTGCTTATGATTGGCACAGTTAGCAGCACTTTGAGAGGAGGGCTACTAGAAGTGTTTGTAAGGCCACTGCCCCACTATCAGTATTTGGTCAGTATTTGATCAGTACTTTTTCTCAAGAGTGGGAGCCAAAATCAGGTGAGGAACAATCAGAGAAAAAGGTATAATAGAATCAAGTCACTAATTCTGCATTTATCACCCACTACTGGTTTTGGCTCCCACTCCAGAGTAAAAATACTGACCGAATACTGACCAAAAACTGATAGTGGGGTCCTCACTTTATGAGACTCAACTCTGCAGCACTGCTCCTCCCCCCACACTGACTGCTGTAGATGAGAGCTGGAAGCTGTTAGTTATCACACTCAGGTAGGCTGTGACATAGCACATCATCACTGCAGTGTGGAGTGCAGACTGTCAATACTTGTCTTAGAGTTAGCCTGTTCTTTTTTCCCCAGTGTGTTGCTGCCTGCTTATGATTGGCAGTGTCAGAAAGAGGAATAAGTATAAATCTCAATGGAAATGCCCACTTGGACTCGCTATTATCTCCGCAACGTAGAGGCGAAATAAAAGACAACAAAACAAAAATATAGTTTTTTATTTTGCTCTGCACTATTACATAGTGTGTACAGTTCAACATGAAAAATTTGGTGAAAGATCCCCTTTATTGAATTAGGCGCATATGACAACTGGTGTACTACTCCACAAGAAATGATACTCCAATGAGGGGCTGTGGCGTACATTTCTGGCATAATTGACACCACAAAATTTTGATGAATTTGCTTCACCACGCCCCATCCCTCATTGCATACACTGTATTAAAATCAATTATAATGAGCATAAGGATTCTCAGTTTCCAGATGAGATAAGAGCTCACTTTTAATACTCATTTTAAATGTTGCACTACGGCGCATACATCATATAATGTCACATCAGATCACTCTGCTGTGTAATTTCACATGTAATATATGTCTAAATAAACATAACCAGGCATAAGCCCAAAATGGAGTCAGTGTCTATAAGTAATGCTTTCTTTTTTTTTTTTTTAGTAGTAGTCATGATACAAGACATTTTTTTTTTCTGGGGTGGGTGGGGATGGGGGAGATCCATTAGTGCAGAAATGTGATCTGTGACTACAGCTCGTTTACAATGTCTACAGGGAGTCTGCGGTAGTCTGAGAAACTCCTCATTGGTTAAGGCTGCTGCTGCATTTCCGCAAGGGCAAGTCATTCGAAAATACAGGTCACTAATCACCCAGTGAGAATATGTGATATTACAATGAGTGTTCGTACATTTACACTTATGTCCCTGGAGTATAATCTCACGATACAAGGATGTATAGATAAAGGTACTAAATATAGCTTCCGCCTTGGAGACAACCACATAGGACTTTTAAACTGAGTTACGACAATCCTTATATACTCAGCAGCTGCTAGCTTTTCATCCTAACAAAATGCATTTGAGTAATTCTACAAGACAACATTAAGCTGAGCTGATGTAGTTTACAGAGCACAATAAATTCTTAATGTTTGTATACCACAACATAAACAGTTTATAATAAAACTAAGTTATAATCACACGACCCTTGGGTTTATTTTTACTAATGATAAAATGTCTGTGGTTTGGCGTCCCACATACTATACTGTATCTAATATGTTATGGCTTTTACTGTGGTTTTACCATAATAGATGGAGCTTCGTTGTCTACCTTTGGGGACAGTATCTTTTTTTATTGACTTACAGGCGTTATACCATGAATAAAAGTATATTTTAATCAATAGATCTTGGAATAATAATAACTTCCACAATTTGATTTGTTAATAAAAAATGTTCCTGTGCTGAGATAATCTTATAAATGTGCCCCTGCTGTGTACTGTGTAATGGTTGTGTCTGACCATGCAGGATCATGGTCTGATCATACCACATCTCCTGGGCGGGGGAGGAAGCAAAAGAGAATATATAGACATTACAGCAGGGGATCACAGCTGATTCTTTTTTTTGTGAGTAAAACATTTCCCTGCTTGTTTTTAAACAATATTTTACCTCAAAGAAAGAATCAGCTGTGATCCCCTGCTGTAATGTGTGGATAGTCTTGCTTGCTTCTTGCTTCCTCTCCTGGCTAGGGCCTGTGGTATATCCGACCTGTTCCTGCACAGTCAGACACGGCCATTACACAGTACACAGCAGGAGCACATTTATAAGATTATCTCAGCACAGGAACATTTTATTTAAACACATACAATTGTGGAACTTATTTTTATTCCAAGATATGTTGGTTACAAATTTACTTTTTTTTGTGGCACAACCCCTTTAAATGCATGTATTTGGGGCTAAAAATCATTTTTGCAATTGGATTTCATGATAAATCTTGGCTTTGTTTTCCTATACATTCATCTTTGGTATGGTCTGTGGTCACAAATCAGCTGAGAAGAGTTAAGAAAAAGACAGATAAAATAGTTACAAACTACCCATGAAATTATGAGCTGACTGACAGATTCTGTTAACCCATTCTATAGCTAAAAATAAACACTACAACACAGATACTATAGAAGTCAAACGGTGCAAACATTTTAATGGAACTCAATTGCAAAAATGATTTTTTTAAGAGCCGATTCAATGCACCTAGGAAAAAAAAAAAAAATTGTCCTTCCCCAATGGCGGACAACCCTTTTAGAGAAATGTATCATGTGCTCGATTATCTTCCTCACATCGATCAGCTACCAATACCACAAATCTATATTTACCTTATTTCTACTTATCTATTTACCTATTTAGAAAATGAACCAAAGCAGCACAAATCTAAGTTAGATATGGGTGCACGTCTCAGACAATAAACCACTGGTCACAAGACATATTCCCAGAAATAGACAGCACACCAATACATTTTCTAGAAAGAGAAAGAGTGAATATTATTAATCTACATACAGTGATGTGAAAAAGTACTTGCCCCCTTCCTGATTTCTTATTCTTTTGCATGTTTGTCACACTTAAATGTTTCAAATCACAAACACATTTAAATATTAGACAAAGATAACACAAGGAAACACAAAATGCACTTTTTAAGTGAAGGTTTTTATTATTAAGATAAAAAGAAATCCAAACCTACAGGGCCCTGTGTGAAAAAATGATTGTCCCCCCTTAAAACATTAAAAAATTAACTGTGGTTTATCACATCTTTGGAAAGCGGAGTTTAATTTCCCTAGCCACACACAAGCCCGATTACTGCCACACCTGTTCTCAATCAAGAAGTCACTTAAATAGGATCTGCCTGACAAAATGAAGTAGACCAAAAAGATCCTCAAAAGCTAGACATCATGCTGCAATCCTAAGAAATTCAGAAACAAATGAGAAATAAAGTAATCAAGATCTATCAGTCCGGAAAAGGTTTTAAAGCCATTTGTAATGCTTTGGGACTCCAGCGAACCACAGTGAGAGCCATTATCCACAAATGGCGAAAACACAGAACAGTGGTGAACCTTCCTAGGAGTTGCTGGCCGACCAAAATTATCCCAAGAGCGGAGTGATGACTAATCCAAGAGGTCACAAAGACCCCACAACAACATCCAAACAACAGGCCTCACTTGCCTCAGTTAAGGTCAGTGTTCATGACTCCACCATAAGAAAGAGACTGGGAAAAAATGGCATGCATGGCAGAGTTCCAAGGAAAAAACTACTGTTGAGCAAAAAGAACATAAAAGCTTTTCTCAGTTTTGCCAGAAAACATCTTAATGATCACCAAGACTTTTGGGAGAATACTCTGTGGACTAACGAGACAAAAGTTGAACTTTTTGGAAGGTGTATGTCCCATTACATCTGGCGAAGAATCGGCCTCAGCTATCATTGCCATTGGAGGACTATGGACCTATCACCAGAACTCTGCTGTAATGGATTAGGGAGGTTTATATACGGAACATTCTGATAGGGCAGCATTTCCATACTTAAGTGACACATGTGTCTATGAAGCTACACCCCCGGAAGAAGGCATGTTGCCAAAACACGCTTTGGGGCTGTGGCACCATAGACAGACATTCACATGTGAGTACTTGAGCATAAGGTTTTGTATTTTATGTTGGTTTGGATAGGGCTCTTGTATTTTAAGCGTACATTTGCACTGTCCACTTTACTATCTCTATGAGGTTCAGTTATGGTTTTTTTTAGCCCCTGAGTAGGTGTAATCTACACCTCTCTTATCTGTCCAAACCCTTATATATATATGCTCTCAATGACTATGTGATATGTCTCTGGTGCCTTTTATGGCTTAACATTAATCTTTTTGCTGTCACTAGAGACTTTATATGTTTTCTGTTTTTTAAACGATTTATATCAATAAAGTTTACTGTATTCTTTACTTCTTGTTCGTTATACGTCGTCCTTTCTTATCTTGATCTATCTGGCAAAGAAGTAACACAGCATTTCAGAAAAGGAAAATCATACCAACAGTAAAATTTGATGGTGGTAGTGTGATGGTCTGGAGCTGTTTTGCTGCTTCAGGACCTAGAAGGCTTGTTGTGGTAAATGGAACCATGAATTCTGCTGTCTACCAGAAAATCCTGAAGGAGAATGTCCGGCCATCTGTTCGTGACCTCAAGCTAAAGCGCACTTGGGTTATGCAGCAGGACAATGATCCAAAACACACCAGCAAGTGCACCTCTGAATGGCTTAAAAAAACAAAATTAAGACTTTGGAGTGGCCTAGTCAAAGTCCTGACCTTAATCCGATTGAGATGCTGTGGCATGACCTTAAAAAGGTGGTCCATGCTCGTAAAACCCTTGAATGTGGCTGAATTACAGCAATTTTGCTAGGATGAGTGGCCCAAAATTCCTCCAGAGCGTTGTAAAAGACTCATTGGCAGTTATCGCAAACGCTTGATTGCCGTTTGTGCTGCCAAGGGTGGCCCAGCCAGTTATTAGGAATAAGGGGCAATCACTTTTTCGCACAGGGCCCTGTAGGTTTGGATTTCTTTTTATCTTAATAACAAAGACCTTCAGTTAAAAACTGCATTTTGTGTTTACTTGTGTTATCTTTGTCTAATATTTAAATTTGTTTTGTGATCTGAAACATTTAAGTGTGACAAACATGCAAAAGAATAAGAAATCAGGAAAGGGGCAAACACTTTCACACCACTGTATATGGCAACATTTTGGCTCTGAAAACATTGAAAAAAGCATGCCTGTTTTTAATTTGTGCCTTATTCTTTTATTTGTGCCTTTTTAAAAGTCTATTTTGAATGTGTTCGCCCGATTTTATTTTATATTCATGATTGTGGGTGGGATTAAGGTTTTCCAAATTTTCAAAATGTTGGTACAAATGTTCTATTGTAGTCCCTGGAGTGATCTTATGTACGCCTGTAATTTTTTAGCAAACTTTGGGACATTTTAATGGAACATGCGACTTTTTGTGTTACAAGGTTGTAAAACAGGTTAAAGAACAAAATAAAAAGGATTTTTGATAGTGCACAAAATTCATGAACCGTCTATGCCACAAGAATTTGGTGAAAAACGCATCAACAAATAGCAAGACAAAAAAATAGAAAAGTGACTTTAAAAATACTGCAAGTGATGAATCAGACACTCAATATTTTCAGAGCTGAAACATTGCCATATCTACTGTAAAGAATGCAAGAGCGCAATAGGGTCTTATCCAGGTTTAAAGTTTCATGAATAAAGGTAAAACTGCTCACCTTATAAGGTTGTTTGAGACACAACACTTAAAGAGCCTAAAGACCAGATGCAGAAGATCCATAAAATATCAATAAAGGAAATCGGACTGGAAGTGCTTCTGCGCTCTCTCTGGAATTATGACACAAGTAGTAGTAGATAAAATTGTAGGTTTATTATCGAAGCGTTTCAGAGTCCACTGTCTCCTTCCTCAGGACAACCACACAAAAAAAAAATATATACATATATATATATATATATATATATATATATATATATTGTAATGCAGCGGCTTGCGGCATTACTGTAATGGTCCAGGGTGTGTTCTGGCTGACCATGTACCTCTCCCTCAGGTGACTGATCACATAACTGTGACATCAGCACAGGTCCTGTGCACACAGAAGGACTGATCACATGACTGTGACATCAGCACAGGTCCTGTATGCACTGAAGGATATATAAATCTTGGTGCTTTTGAGATAGTGTGAAAGGCGTGAGGCCTGTTCCCTGTGTGTGGGACACCGTTGGCCTGGTGAGGCCTAGAAAGAGAGGCCTGGTCCCTGTGTGGGACTCCAATAGCCTGGATGGCAGAGGCTGGATCTCCCCTGTGTTTTTGAGATACCAGTAGCCTTTGAAGGTATGTGGCCCGGAGGCCCATCTGGGAAGCCGTGAAGCCACAGCGGTGGCAGAACCGAGTTGACTGAAGCAGCTACGACCCAGCAAAGGTAAAAACGCTGCTTGATGTGGACATTTATATTGTTACCTTGCTGAAGGCTGTATCTGGAGCCAAGTGGACATATCTGTCACTGGAAAGGCTCTTGGACATTATATGTGTAATATGTTGGCGTGCCACTGAGATGGACTCGGTTATGAGCGGTTTATGATAAATAATAAACTGCTGGATTGTGAAATACCGGAAAGACGTTGCATGTGTGCTTTAATTGACCCGGTGAAGCGAGTGCCCCTCAGCATGATGAATAGAGCTGCCTTACAATATATACTGTATATATTTATATAATGCATGGTTTCCGGAGGACAATAAACCTACAAACACTTCCAATCCGGTTACTTTTATTGCCATATCTACGTTCTAATAATGTCTGTCTATCTCTCTATCTATCTCTCTATCTATCTCTTTTCTCTTGTTCCTGCTTTTTACATCTTCTTTTTAGGGCTCTTTAGGGCTCTTTCACAAGTCTGTGTGTAACTGTGTGGCACACGTGTGGCAACCATGTGCCACCCATGTGCCGCATCAGAATCACATCACACGTACCGACGCCTGGGAATCAGAGGTACAGTTAGCGCTGTTCCCCAGCGCCGGGGGCTGAAGGAATCACTCATCATTGTCCCCTGCTTGCGCTGCGATCAGCGCTAGCAAGGGACAATGTTGAGAGTAGTATTTACTTCCCAATGTCTCCAAAACCTGTAAAAATAAGAAAAAAGAAAAAAAAATCATTATACTCACCTGGCTTGAGGCGACCGCACGCGCCGAGGAGAATGACGCGCTGCAGAGAGCGGACCCATGTACTGAGCTCAGTGAGTGGTGTCCTATCACTCACTGAGCTCAGCACAGGTCAGGGGACCAGTCGCTGGAGTGAGTCATTCTCCTCTGCTTGTGCAGTTGCCTCAAGCCAGGTGAGAATAATGTTTTTTTTTTATTTTATTCTCATTTTTACAGGTTTTGGAGACATTGGGAGATGAATGCTACCCTCAACAATGACCTTTGCTAGCGCTGATTGTGGCGCAAGCAGTGGACAATGATGAGTAATTCCTTCAGCATCCTGCTCTTGGAAACAGCACTAACTGTACCGCTGAATCCTAGGCACCGGTACGGGTCACACGGATGACACATGGATGTCGTCCATGTGTCATCAGTGTGGGATGTTTTGCAGCCCGTGTAGCAGGCAAAAACGCACATGTCAGCATGTTTTGCCCACGGACAAATGGTCTGTGGAAACACACTGACATGTGCACAGAACCATTCATTTGAATGGGTCTACATGTGTCAATGTCTCCAGTATGTGTGGAAACTGTCACCACACATACTCAAAACACTGACGTGTGAAAGCGCCCTTATGGGGTAGCTATTCTCTCATTACAACATAATCACAATAGATCAACAGATGAGTTTTGGATGTCCGGTTCATGTCTTTATTTCTACAGTTGTAGCATTTTGCATACTGTTCACCCTCTTTTTTGTTGTACTTGGTATTAGAACTCATCCTATTTGGCCCAGATGTTTTTAAATTAGCAGGAGACTGTGAGAGGGGTTCCGCCTATGTTTGCTCTTCGCTTTAGGTCTTTGACCATGTGGAAGATGACTTTTTTTTTAACTGTGGTGCTGATTGGCAGCCATTGTTGCTGTGGTGCTGTGCCTGTGGGATGGTGTGACTTGGGGTCATGGGAGTTTTGCCTTGCAGCATGAGTCTTGTATGGCGTTTGTGTCCCTCTTGCTGCAGATGTGGTATCACTTCAGCGCTGGTTGCCACATGGCATGGCACCTTTAAGGTAAGGGACCCATTAGGAGGTTCATCATGATGTAGCAGTGGGCTTCATACAGTCTGATCAGAATGTTAACTAAGAACGTTGTGTACATTTTTGCTTAGCATATAGATCAATATATACATTTTGGATGTGCGGTCCGTGTCTTTTTTTCAACTTATAGCTTATTAACACAAAGTATCATCCTCTTCACTGGTAAGTCACTGCCCAGCATGTGCACGGATAGGGTAGCTAATGTCAGTCCATGTCTGAAGAAGGACTGCACTACACTACAGCTAAAGTAGTAGCAGCAGGTGTCACTTGCAGGTGTGCAAGATGCACATTATTTTTAATTAATGTATATGGCAAATGAACTTTTTTTCACACGCTATATTGAGTTTTGAATAGTGTTGAGCGAGTATGTTCTGTTAACCCTTTCGCCGAGTATGCTCGGGCCGAGCTCCGAGTATTTACAGCTGCTCGGTGATATGTTTGAATCGCTCCCGTGTGCATGATTTGCAACTGTTTGACAGCTTTATTACATGTGAGGAATGTCTATTTCTTACACATTCCTCACATGTAATAAAGCTGTCAAACAGTTGCAAATCATGCACACGGGAGCAATTCAACCATATCACCGAGCAGCTGTAAATACTTGGAGCTCGGCCGAGCATACAAGGAACAGAACATACTCGCTCAACACTAGTTTTGAACAATACTTTCCTGAGCCAACACCCCAATACAGTAATAAAAACTGCAATATGCTCCTAAGCTCCCTCTAGTGGTGGCTACAAGCAGACAGATTTCTGTTATATCTATAACAAATTAATCAGCATGTATGATATGAGTTGAACATTCACTTCAATATAAGATGGACATTTTGGGGGTTAAGAACATAAAAGTTTTATAAGTTATGTTATTAATTATCTCATAGTATTAATAACTGCCTTACATGTACTGACAGGCTTTACTTTTTACAGAATGACATCAGTAACTTAATTAGAATACAATGTATTGTTATGAACACATGGCAATTGCTATCACTGTGTTGTGCGCTGAATCTATTTTTGTAAGTAAACTCCTTCATAATCACATCTTGGCAGGCAAACAATATGTTTTGATTGTTCACCCAATTCATTTCATCTGTAGATTTATGTTATATCGGGCTATAAAAGGGAACACAAGTCTCTCCTTATGCATTTGGACCTTCAAATTTCACTAGAACTTGTCACTAACATGACACTTGGGTTTTGCTTATTCCATTTACGCAGTGTGGGAGGGAATGTGCAGTATACTTCATATTCACAATCTAGTTATAACTTAGAACTATTTGGATTATCATTTTATTGACTAAAAACTTTGAGATATGTAGTAAAGCTTGTGACATTAGCTTTACCAGCTTTTTAGAAATGCACCGTGCGTCAGACTTTTTTTGGACATACAATATTCATGGAAATGCCCAGAGGATGTAGATGTCGGAGAAATGCCTGTGCCCCTAGAGCATACATGTCAAACTCTGGCCCGTGGACCAAATCTGGAGCGCAGGATGATTATATTTGGCTCACGACACCAGAACCATCACCCCAATGTGGGGCCATTATTCATAGTAACATAGTTTGTAAAGCCGAATAAAGACTTGCGTCCATCAAGTTCGACCTGTTAGTTCTGTAATTGCTAAAGTTGATCCAGAGGAGGGCAAAAACCCCAAATGATTTAGCCAATCTTCACCTGAGGAAAAATTCCCTCCCGACTCTGAAACCAGCAGTCAGAATAAATCCCTGTATCAACCTACTATTTTATTTTATTTTTAAGTATACGCTGAAATCTGCCTGGTATCTAGAAATGCATCCAGTCCCCGCTTGAACTGGTGTAGTGAATCCGACATTACCGTCTCCTCACTCAGTGAATTCCATATTCTCACTGCTCTTACCGTAAAGAACCCCTTCCTATGCTGGTGCTGAAACCTTTTCTCTTCCAGTCTTAGTGAATGCCCTCTTGTTACCGTAATATCCCTCCTTTTGAACAAATCCCGGGCAAGATCTCTATACTGTCCTCTAACATATTTGTACACATTTATTATGTCCCCCCCTCAACCTTCTCTTTTCCAGGCTGAATAGTCCTAGTTTTGCCAACCTCTCTGGGTATTGCAGTCCCTCCATTCCCTTTATTAATTTTGTTGCCCTCCTTTGTACCTTTTCAAGCTCATTTATATCCTTTCTATATATTGGGGCCCATAACTGAGCACAGTATTCCAAGTGTGGTCTGACCAGTGCTTTGTACAGTGGAAGAACAATGTTCTCATCCTTTGCAGCTATACCTCTTCTGATACATCCCATTACCCTGTTTGCCCTTACAGCAGCGGCCTGACTTTGGGCACTCCAATTTAGTTTGCTATCAATCAAGATGCCCAAGTCTTTCTCCATCTCTGAATTCCCCAATGATTTCCCATTCAGTGAGTACTGGTGACTTCCATTTTTCCTTCCCATATGTATGACCTTACATTTCTCCTCGTTAAACCTCATTTGCCAATTAATGCTCCACCTACCCAGCTTATCCAAATCTCTCTGTAGGTCTGCACTGTCCTCTTTTGTATTAATTGTTTTACATAACTTTGTGTCATCTGCAAATATTGATATTTTACTATTTATCCCGTTGACTATGTCGTTAATAAAGATATTAAATAACATTGGGCCTAGTACAGACCCCTGTGGTACCCCACTAGTGACGCTTACCCAATCTGAGTATATTCCATTTATAACCACCCTCTGCCTTCTATCCTTTAGCCAGTTAGCTACCCACTTGCAGACATTTTCCCCCAGCCCCATCATTCTCATTTTGTATATCAACCTATTATGTGGCACGCTATCGAACGCTTTTGAGAAGTCGAGATACACGACATCCACTGGTTCCCCCTGATCTACTCGAGAGCTAACCTCCTCGTAGAAGTCAATCAGGTTTGTTTGGCAGGAGCGATTCCTCATGAATCCATGTTGGTTCGGGATTAAAAGATTATTAGCATCAAGATGCTGCGTAATCGCCTCTTTAATGAAGCTTTCAAAAATTTTGCCCACAACGGACGTCAGACTCACCGGCCGATAGTTTCCGGCATCACTTTTCGCTCCCTTTTTGAATATTGGCACTACATTCGCCTGTCGCCAATCAAGTGGTACAGACCCAGTCTCAACAGAGTCCTTAAATATAAGATATAACGGTCTGTCTATCACATTGCTTAGTTCCCTTAGTACCCGTGGGTGTATGCCATCAGGTCCTGGTGATTTGTTTATTTTAATGTTACTGAGGCGTTTCTGTACCTCAACTTGGGTTAGATTAGTCATACTTAGTGGAGGATTAAGCTTGTCACTTCTCATTTCTCCTGTTAGTTCTATTTCCTTTGTGAAAGTTGTCGAAAAAAAATTATTTAATAGATTAGCTTTATCCTCATCTTTCTCTATGATTTTGCCTTCCTCACTTTTTATCGGTCCAATATTATCCGATTTAATCCTTTTACTATTTATATACGTAAAGAACAGTTTGGGATTTGATCTACTTTCCCTAGCAATACGTCTCTCTGTTTCCTCCTTCGCTATTTTTATTTGTTTTTTACAGGTTCTCGTTTTTTCCTTGTAACACATTAGTGCCTCCTTGCTGTTTTCCTGTTTAATCTCTTGAATGCCTCTTTTTTGCTATTTAACGCCTCTTTTACGTTCTTGTTCAACCATATTGGTTTCCTCTTATTTCTGGCCCTTTTATTCCCATACGGTATATACCTCTCACACTGAGTATTCAGAATTCTTTTGAAGGTTTCCCATTTACTATTCGTATTTCCTTGATTAAGAACTTTGTCCCAGTCAATAAGTTGAAAGTTTTCTATCAGCTGATCAAACTTCGCCCTCCTAAAGTTTAATGTTTTTGTTGTTCCCTTATTGATAACCCTACTGAAGGGCATTTTGAAGTTGATAATATTATGATCGCTATTACCTAGGTGCCCCCCTATCTGTACCTCAGTTATTCTATCAGGCCTATTAGTCAATATTAAGTCCAACACGGCCTTCCCTCTCGTTGGTTCCTGTACTAGTTGGGAGAAATAATTATCCTTAATATTTGTCAAGAACCTGTATGGATGACTATGTGGGACCCATTATACTGTATGGAGGACAATGTGGGACCCATTATATTGTATGGAGGACTATGTGGGGCCTATTATACTGTATGGAGGACTATGTGGGGCCCATTATACTGTATGGAAAGCTATATGGGGCCCATTATACGGTATGGAGTGTAGTGCCGGCGTCCCTGCCCTCTGCTAGGCAGGGACGCTGTTCCCCTCACCGCTCTGCTCCGTGCCCGGCGTCCCTCTCCCGCTCTGCTGGCAGCGCGCGCTCCTTCCCGGCCACTGTGCTTAGGGCGCGCGCGCGCGCCCTCCCTCCCTCTTAAAGGGGCCGCGCGCGTCGTCCTAAGGAGTCCCCGGCCAATGGCCGGAGGACTTTACCATATATAAGGCACCTCCTCCAAAATGGAGGTGCCCGAGCAATGTTGTTGCACCGTTCTACTCTGCTTCAGCCCTCAGGTCCCGTTGCCAGTTACCTGCCAGTTACCTGCCAGATTCCTGCCAGCTTGCTGTCCTAATCCTGCCTGATTTCCTGTTACCTGCCTGCCTGCCTGAGGTCTGACGGTCTGCCTTACAACTCCGGTCAGTCTGTCTAAGGACCAACTTGCCCGCTCACCTGGGAGCGCACATCAGCTACCTGCCTGCTTGCCTGAGGTCCGACGGTCTGCCTTACAACTCCGGTCAGTCTGTCTATGGACCAGCTTGCCCGCTCACCTGGGAGCGCTTCTCCGCTACCTGCCTGCTTGCCTGCCCGGAGGCTCCGCTGTCACGTGCTGTGACCACCAGCTATTCCAGACTCTTGCCCGCTCACCTGGGAGCGCTTCTCCACTACCTGCCTGCTTGCCTGCCCGGGGGTTCCGCTGTCACGTGCTGGGACCACCAGCTATTCCAGAGACTCTTGCCCGCTCACCTGGGAGCGCTTCTCCGCTACCTGCCTGCTTGCCTACCTGGAGGCTCCGCCGTCACGTGCTGTGACCACCTGCTATTCCAGAGACTCTCGCTTGCTCACCTGGGAGCACACATCCTCCATCTGCCTTGCTAGCCTACCTGGAGGTTCAGCCATCACAGGTCGTACCTACCCTTTACCTAGAGACTGCCCCGGTCACTTGCCGTGACCTCCAGCCCGTTCTTCCAGAGACTGCCCCGGTCACTTGCCGTGACCTCCAGCCCGTTCTTCCAGAGACTGCCCTGATCACTTGCCGTGACCTCCTGCCCGTACACCCAGAGACTGTCCCGGTCACCTGCTGTGACTGCCTGCCTGGTCGCCACCCGCACCCTTACAAGGACCGCTCCCTTGTATAGTAGCCCAGAGGTTCCGCCTCCCAGACCCGTTACAGTTTGCTCGGGCCATGGAACCCGGTGGCACCCAAGCTCCCTCGCTCTCGGACCTGTGTCATGAATAGTGTTGAGCCACCCCCGTAGTGTTCGAGTTCGGTTCGGTTCGTCGAACACCCGTGTGTTCACCGAACTGTTCGTCGAACTGTTCGTCGAACACCTTCGAACACCGTTAAAACCAATGGCAGGCAAACAAAAACACATAGAAACACATAGAAAACACCTTCAAAGGTGTCCAAAAGCTGACAAACTGCTCAGAAGACACAACTAACACATGGAAAAGTGACAAGTACATATAGTCATGCGAAAAGAAAAGAGGTGGAGGAGTAAAAGGAGGGGGAGACACAGATATAGGCATGTCATGCCCTTCTAAAATCCAAAAAGTGAGAAGCCGAGACGGCCAGTCCGCTCCTGCCCGTGCCACCTCCGTGTCGCCGGGTTTGTGCCAGAGCCGCGGTGAACCCTGACGGCCAGCCCCCCTCTCCCAATACTGGTGCCTGTCCGCTGGTGGGTCGAGAGAGCCCCCCTGTGGTGGAGGCAGCTCTAAGCTTTTTAATTTAAATTGTCCCTCTAATTTGAATGAATACACTTTAAATCCATTTACAAGGATCTATTGGAGGGCAAGTCTCATGCCAGCAGCCGCGTAATTCCAGCTCCAGTAGCGTCCACTAAAGCTGCTGCAGTTAAAAAGCTTTTATAAGGATCGAGCTCAGCTGTCCACCGCAAGGCATCCTAGTGCCAGTCCCAGCCCCTATGCCTTGGGGTGCCTCCTGATGCTCTTCACTAAGTATCCCGTGGTCCCGAAGCATTTCCTTTGAAAAAATTAAGTGTCCAAACTACAGGTGGTGTAGCTTGCTTAACAGCCGGGATAATCCGCTGACTAGCAGACACTGCTACTAGGCACAAAGTATTTCCTGGGCTAGATGCAGTTAAAAATTTGTAAGTAGATCCTCTCGTTGGATGCTGAGAAAGCATTCCATAGAGTCTCCTGGCACGCCATATATGATTCTCTTAAAAAGCTTGGGGTAGGGGTCTAGGGGACCCTTTTATAGCCAAAATCACGGCCCTGTATCACAATACGTCACCTAGGCTGAAGATAAATGGAACTGTAGCACCGAGGGCTCGGTTGCTACAGACGTATTGCACCTCACCCAGAGGTGTGATATCTCACTCTCAGATAAGGATGGAGTGTGGATCAGGACCCGACACCTGCATGCATTACACCACATTGCCGTGGGGCAGGGCGACCAATATGCCCCTGAGATGGGCACGACAGTCCCTGTCCCTGGCTGGAGTGGGGGGAGGGAACACTGAGGAAGGGGAACCCTGCAGTGCAGGAGCAGGGAGGAAGCAGTTCCTGGGTGCATTGAGAAGGGAGTATAAAAGGTGGGCACCATCTTAGTTCAGTGCAGAGAAGTCTGAGCAGAAGTGGCAGGGAGCAGGGGCTCTGCATGAGCTCTGCTCCGGAGGCGGGCCTAGTAACAGAGGCCCAGGCCTGCAAGAGGGAGAAGGAAGGAAGAGGAGCGGAGAAGGCTCCAGGAACGAGGAATGAAGGGATCCCAGGGGTGCGGACGGGCGAGTCGCCACCGCACGCCCGAATCCACCTGCGTGGAGGGGTCAGGCCAAAGGGGGAGACCGGTCCCCGAACTAGTGGAGGCAGGAAACGACCCTCAGCTAGAAACCGGAGGCTCTGACATTTTATGTGGCGCAGCCCCTTGCTCCACCCACTAGGAAGGCACCACATAGGGTCAGGGAAACTGGCGCCAAGTTTACCAAGAGGAGGCCCGAGGCAGCCGGACAGAAGTGTTGGTAAGAAAGGCCAGACAAAGGACACACAAAGGGGGTCCTGTGAAGCGCTCCAAAGTTATCTGGGAGTTGTCTGAGCCCCTCACCTGGTGAGCACAGTACGACGTGGGCAGCCGTTACCTGCAGACGTGGTCTGGATAATAAGAACTGTGAGTAAAGGCCCTGAACTGCATCACTGACTCCGTGTCGTTACTGCTGCTGCCCTGCACCATCACCCCCATCCTCCGCATACACTGCCCTGAGGCTATACTCCTCCCGTGGGGAGTTATGCTACGCTCTGCTGCACCCACAACACCAGCCTTAGCGGTCTGCCCTGTAGCGGCGGTTCACTCTGACCGCAATCCACGGGTGGCGTAGTCGGACATTTAAACATCAAAACCACATAAATAGTTCCGCCACTGGTTTGACCGCCCTGAGCCACGGAACCGGATCGCCGCCACGAAGACTACAACCACCAGCATCCACCAAAAAGGGTCCGGCTCCGGGTGTCCCAAGGCCCAGGGGGTGCGTCAGAACATTTTCATCACCTTTCACAATCACCAATGGGACAAGGCAGGGATGTCCTCTGTCCCCTCTCTTATACATCCTAGTGACGGAGCACCTGCTCTCATCAATTCGCCATAACCCCAATATTAGGTGGATTGAGGTGGGAGGCACCGAGTACAAGTGCTCTCTATTTGCTGATGATGTCCTAGTATATATCACTCAATCACATATATCCATCCCTGCTGTTATGGCTGAAATAGATCACTTTGTTACATGGTAAAATTTTAAAATCAATGCAGCGAAGTCTGAGGCCCTCGATGTCTCCCTCCCTAAATCCATATAGGATTCCATCCAGTCCAACTTTCCCTTTGCCTGGCCCTCACAGGGTATCAAATACTTAGGAATTCCTATTCAAAGAGACCTCTCCCATCTATGTTATCTTAATTTTGGGCCCTTTATTGAACAATTCCATACAGACCACGGTTGGCAAGTTAGAACTGTAAGATTCACTACGTGAACCACTGGTGTTTTGTGGAAAAGCACATGTACACCGCGTTCCAAATTATTATGCAAAAAGTGTTTAGGAGTGATAAGGGAAGAATTTGTTTGTTTGTCAGTTAAACTCATTGATGGTGATGTGTGTCAGGGCTCTTTATATCACTGTAAGCAATTGCAGACACCTGTGCTAATTAGTTTGGCAGGTGTGTCCAATGAAAGGCAAGACTACTTAAGAAGGCTCTCTCACATTATTAAGCAGCCTACATTTTCTGCCAAAATGGGAAAGAAAAAGGATGTGTCGGCTGCTGAGAAGCAACAAATTGTGGAGTGTTTAGGTCAAGGCATGACTACAATCAACATTGTGCGATGATCAGGATGAAGTGTCTTGGCAATCAAGAAGTATGTAGCTGATTCACAGTACACACGTGTGCGTGCTGATAAGGGCAAATTGAGGACTCTTTCCTACAGGCAATTACGTCAGGTTGAAAGAGCAGCGGCAAAAAAGCCTTGTCATAGCAGCAGACAAGTTTTTGAAGCTGCTTGTGCCTCCAACGTCCCCCGAACAACAAGATGCAGGGTCCTTCAGAGGTTTGCAGCTGTGCATACGCCATCCTGTCGACCTCCTCTATCCACTTCACACAAGCAGAAACGGCTCCAGTGGGCCAAACATTACATGAAGACTGATTTCAAAACTGTTTTGTTCACGGATGAGTGCCGTGCAGCGCTCGATGGTCCAGATGAATGGAGTGGAGGATGGCTGGTTGATGGACACCCCACGCAAACACGGCTACAGCGCCAACAAGGAGGAGGTGGAGTAATGTTTTGGGCTGGAATCATGGGGAGAGAGATTGTCGGCCCCTTTAGGATCCCTGAAGGCGCTAAAGATGAACTCCATAATGTATGTGGATTTTCTCAAACAGCACTTCCTGCCATGGTTCAAGAAGAAGAACCGTGTATTTCACAGCAAGATCATTTTTCTGCATGATAATGCACCATCTCATGCTGCACATAAAACATCTGCATCTCTGGCTGATATGGGCATAAAAGGGGACAAACTTATGGTGTGACCCCCATGCTCCCCTGACCTCTACCCCATTCAGAACCTTTGGAGCATCATTAAAAGGAGTGTCTATGATGGCGGGAGGCAGTTCACATCTAAGCAACAGCTCTGGGAGGGTATTCTGTCCTCATGCAAAACAATTGAAGCAGAAACCATCCAAAACCTGACAAATTCAATGGACGAGAGAGTTCAGAAGCTCCTTTCGAACAAGGGGTCCTATGTGAAAATGTAACATCACCTAGAATAAAGTTTTGAGTTGAAAACTGTTTGATTTCAGTTTCTAACAACCTGCTAATGCTTATAATTTTAAAAATGACCATTTTTTTGGTCTTTATTAAAATGAAAAGGTTGATCGAAAAGTTTGGGGGATCTAAGAGTGTGGCAACCCAGTAGTCATGATTACTTCGAATTCTGACAATATGAGGGTCATGCTGCAGGTAGTGCAGCAAGAAGGCACTTATGTGTCTTGCGCATCTCGGAGCCCCAAAATTATTTTCCGGGCTAGATGCAGCTAAAAATTATTTTTAATTTTAAATCTGGTGAAGCTTATTATAGATGGCCTAATAGGATCAGTGCTGCACACTGCTACAAAGCCCAAATTATTTTCCAGTCAAGATACAGATAAACATGATTAGTAATTTGAAAGCTTAAAACGGTTGGTAGGGTGATTTTAACCAATCATCAAGCTTTTACTCTCCCCAGGATGACACAGGGGTAGAAAAGTCGTTTCGGATCCATGATTTGTTCATCTTTATGAACGTGAGTCTGTCTACATTATCAGTGGAGAGCCGCGTGCGCTTATCTGTCAGCACACCACCAGCAGCGCTGAACACACGTTCAGACAGAACGCTGGCTGCGGGGCATGACAAGATCTCCAAGGCGTAAGTGGCTAGCTCCGGCCATTTATCCAGATTGGAAGCCCAAAAAGAGCAAGGGTCCAGTGACACAGTCGTGGCTTCAATGTTTACTTGGAGATACTCCTGTACCATCGTCTCTAGGCGTTGACTATGTGTCAGACTTCTTGTCTCCTGTGGCCTTGCAAAGGATGGGCTAAAAAAGTGGTGAAATGATTCCGCAAAATTGATGTTACCAGCAGATATTGTGGTTCTGTTACGGTTTGAGTGCTGAACACTTGACGGTCCCACGGTTGGCAAGTTGGAACTGTGAGATTCACTACGTGCACCACTGGTATTTTGTGGAAAAGCACATGTAAGATTCTGCAACAGTCTCTGCTGATACTCCTGCATGCGTGCATCCCTTTCTATGGCAGGAATAATTTCTGCAAATTTACTTTTGTACCGGGGATCTAACAGTGTGGCAACCCAGTAGTCAGGATTATTTCTAATTCTCACAATTCGAGGGTCATGTTGCAGGTAGTGCAGCAAGAAGGCACTCATGTGTGTTGCGCATCCAGGAGCACCAAGTCCCTGTTGTGTTGGTGGCGAGGTAACAATCATGCTTCCTTCCTCTGTCCTCTCCCCCCAACCTCGCACAACAGAAATGTGATCAAGGTCTCCCTCATCTGATGAGTCTTCCATCAGTTCGTCCTCCACTTCTTCCTGGGCTCCTGCACCTTCCTCACTAGTTTGGCTGCTACCATGCGCCCTGGTAAAATCATCTCCCCCACCCTCACATGCCTGCCGCCCTGGTGCTGCCGACCGTCTGGACCTTGCAGATGTTAGCCCTTCCGCATACAACTCCTCCTCCTCTACTTCCTCCACCTCCTCTTGTGCCACCACCTGACTCCGAATTCTGTTTAACATGTGCTCCAGCATGTAAATCACCGGAATAGTCATGCTGATAATGGCATCGTCAGCACTAAACATCTTCGTCGCCATTTCAAAACTGTGCAGAAGGGTGCATAGGTCCCTGATCTGAGACCACTCCTCCAGCGTGATTTGCCCCACCTCTGAATCTCGTTGGCCCAGGCTATACGTCAGAACGTATTGCACCAGGGCTTGTCGGTGCTGCCACAGTCGCTGCAACATGTGCAGAGTTGAATTCCACCGGGTAGGCACATCGCATTTTAGCCGGTGAAGTGGCAGGCCCAACGACTTCTGTAGAGATGTAAGTCGCTGAGCTGCGGGATGCGAACGGCGGAAGTGAGCACACAGCGACCGTGCCCTCTGCAGAAGGCCATCTAGTCTGGGATAGTGGGCTAAAAATTGCTGGACAACCAGGTTCAACACGTGAGCCATACAAGGCACGTGTGTGACATTGCCCCGGCGAAGGGCCGCACCCAGGTTTGCAGCATTGTCGCACACGGCCTTCCCTGGTTTCAGGTCCAGTGGAGACAACCATTCATGAAATTGGTTCTCCAGAGCTGACCACAACTCCTCAGCTGTGTGACTCACATTTCCCAGACATTTCAATGTAAAAACCGCCTGATGACGTTGAGCCCTACTGCCAGCATAGTAAGGAGGTGTGCAGGATCCCTTCTGCGCAGTTAGAAAGCTTGTGGCATGACCAGACAGGCTTTGGGTGCAGGTGGAAGACCGAGAGGAGGTTGAGGAGGCAGAAGCAGTGGAGGAAAAATGACATAAAGAGGATTGACGCACAACTCGTGGGGACGGCAAGACTTGGACAGCAGCCCCTTGTCCTTCTGTCACCATAGTTACCCAGTGCCCAGTCAGCGACATGTAACGCCCCTGTCCATGCCTACTCGTCCAAGTGTCTGTGGTGAAATGCACCCTGTCACACACAGAGTTTCTCAAAGAAGCGGTGATGTTGTGTGCGACATGCTGGTGGAGCGCAGGCACACCTTTCTTTGAGAAGTAGTGCCGACTGGGCATCTGGTACTGGGGCACTGCGACGGACATAAGGTCTCGAAAATCCTCTGTGTCCACCAGGCGGAAAGGCAGCATTTCTGTAGCCAAGAGCTTGCAGATGGTGAAATTCAACCTCTTAGCTTTCTCATGGCTAGGAGGAAATGGTCTTTTACTTGTCCACATCTGAGGGACCGAGGGCTGGCTATTGTGCTTAGACGGGGTTGATAAGGGTGTCCCCGGCAAACTGCCGGTCTGTGAGGAAGATGCAGGCGGACATGTTAGGTTGCCTTGATCCAAAGGTGGTGCTATCGATGTCGGACAGCGCTCAAGACCAGCTGGTGTTACCACCTCCAAAGAAAATGATGACCTGCCAATCACGCTGGCTGTTGCGGGTAAAGAGGTGGCAGGTCTGCGCCCCAAAACAGGTGTGACTGCTGTCCCCCCAGTCACAGAGGATGAAGAGGCCGCGGATGCACAAGATATGGCAGACGGTGGTTGGCCCGGCCGGCTAGACCGCATTGTAGCACACTGAGCTTCCCACTGCAACTTATGCTTCATGTCCATGTGCCGGTTCATGCATGAAGTACTCAAACTATGTATTTTTTGGCCTCTACTTAGCTTTTGCTGACAAATGTTACAGATAACACGAGTTGGGTCATCTTTATCGATCTGAAAAAATGCCCAGGCTATGCAAGGCTTAGCACCCATGCGACCTGAAGAGCCACCACGACTTGTGGTGAGAGGCAGAGTTGTGTTTGAGGATGCAGTTGTTGACGTGCTTCCAGTACTACGTCTCTGTCCAGGAAGGCGCAACCTGACCTCGTCGTCACTAGCATCTTCCTCCACCTCCTCTGCTGACCTCATCTCTTGGCTGACTGTGGGTTGACAGTAAGTGGGATCTCCGACCTCATCATCATCACCCTGTGCGTTATCACACCCGTCGTCCTCAGAGCCAACCTGTTCCTGCCCTGACAAAAAACTAAAGTTGTCGCTCCAATCAGGTATTTGAGTCTTATCATCGTCTTCCTCATTGTCTCCACCAACAGGAGTTACAGTTTGGGAATGAGGGTCTACATTATGGTCAGAACCTTCTGCGTCTGGTCCTGGATCCGACTCATAAAGATTCTGGGCATCAGTGCAGATCATTTCCTCGTCTGGATTCACAGAAGCGCTGGAGTCGACCTCTGATTCCCAGGCTATAGTATGAGTAAACAGCTCTGCAGACTCAACCATCTGTTCTACCTCATACTCAGACGGGCAGCTGGAGATTTGGGAGCTGTGAGGAAGCAAGTGCGATTTGGGTGACACCTTTGAGGACTGGAGTATTTGTGATGTTGAAGTTGATGTGGAGGAGAGCCCACTTAAAGGAGCACTTGATATCCGTTGAAGCACCTGCTGTTTTTGTGCCTCATCTGGAATTTGTAGCGATTGGCGTGGCCGTAAGAAAGGGATCTTATCACATTGTCCGCTAAAAGAAGTAGACATTTTAGTTTGGCTGGAAGATGGTCTTTCTTCTGCACCTACCCCACGGACACAACCTTTTTTCCCCTTCCCAACACGCCTATTCCCCTTTCCACCAGCAGCAGGCCTTTTTCCACTCATTTTGGTGGTTAACTAATTCACAACTCTGGAGTTGTTTGCACAAAAAAACAATGGATGGTAACCGAGCAGAGCTGAGTGGCCAAACTGTGGTATTAGGCCAAAACTATTGGCTGGGTTAGATGCAGAAAAAAATTATTTTTAATTTGCAACCTGATGGAGGTCAGTATAGATGGACTAATAGACCAAGTCCCACACACCGCTAGAAGCCCAAATATTTTTTCAGAGCTAGATGCAGAAAATTTTTTTATTCAATTTGCAACCTGATGGAGGTCAGTATAGATGGACTAATAGACCAAGTCCCACACACTGCTAGAAGCCCAAATATTTTTTCAGAGCTAGATGCAGAAAAAAATTATTTTTAATTTGCAACCTGATGGAGGTCAGTATAGATGGACTAATAGACCAAGTCCCACACACTGCTAGAAGCCCAAATATTTTTTCAGAGCTAGATGCAGAAAAAAATTATTTTTAATTTGCAACCTGATGGAGGTCAGTATAGATGGACTAATAGACCAAGTCCCACACACCGCTAGAAGCCCAAATATTTTTTCAGAGCTAGATGCAGAAAATTTTTTTATTCAATTTGCAACCTGATGGAGGTCAGTATAGATGGACTAATAGACCAAGTCCCACACACCGCTAGAAGCCCAAATATTTTTTCAGAGCTAGATGCAGAAAATTTTTTTATTCAATTTGCAACCTGATGGAGGTCAGTATAGATGGACTAATAGACCAAGTCCCACACACTGCTAGAAGCCCAAATATTTTTTCAGAGCTAGATGCAGAAAATTTTTTTATTCAATTTGCAACCTGATGGAGGTCAGTATAGATGGACTAATAGACCAAGTCCCACACACTGCTAGAAGCCCAAATATTTTTTCAGAGCTAGATGCAGAAAAAAATTATTTTTAATTTGCAACCTGATGGAGGTCAGTATAGATGGACTAATAGAACAAGTCCCACACGCTGCTAGAAGCCCAAATATTTTTTCAGAGATAAATGAAGAAAAAAATTATTTTTAATTTGCAACCTGATGGAGGTCAGTATAGATGGACTAATAGACCAAGTCCCACACACTGCTAGAAGCCCAAATATTTTTTCAGAGCTAGATGCAGAAAAAAAATATTTTTAATTTGCAACCTGATGGAGGTCAGTATAGATGGACTAATAGACCAAGTCCCACACACCGCTAGAAGCCCAAATATTTTTTCAGAGCTAGATGCAGAAAAAAATTATATTCAATTTGCAACCTGCTGGAGGTCAGTATAGAAGGACTAATAGAACAAGTCCCACACACTGCTAGAAGCCCAAATATTTTTTCAGAGCTAAATGAAGAAAAAAATTATTTTTAATTTGCAACCTGATGGAGGTCAGTATAGATGGACTAATAGACCAAGTCCCACACACTGCTAGAAGCCCAAATATTTTTTCAGAGCTAGATGCAGAAAAAAATTATATTCAGTTTGCAACCTGATGGAGGTCAGTATAGATGGACTAATAGAATGATGCTATGCCCAAAAGATTTTACTTCACTAGGTGCAGTAAAAAAATTGGTATTCTATACACAGGTGGTATATCTTGCAACACAGATAGGCTACTCCACTGACTAACACACTCTGCAATAGGCCAAAAAGGATTAGCTTTGCTAGATTCAGCCAAATGCTGTGAAAAAAACTTGCACAGCACTGGCACAGACCTGCCTGGCAAAAACTGATAGGAACTGATGTAACCTAGTCCTGAAAAGGACTCCAATTACAATTAGTCTTTACTCCCACAATCTATCTATTTAAGAGCACAGACCTGCCTGATAAAAGTCGTAGGAAATGCTGTAACCTAGTCCTTAAAAGGACTGCAATCACAACTATTCCCTACTCCCAAGCTATCTGTATATTTGTGCGAAAATTGGCTTGAAATTAACAAGGTATAGCGCACACAGCAACAGCGGTGCCGTCTAACACGCAGCTGCAGCAGTGAGAAAATGGTGGCGACGGGGAAAATGGCTTGGTCTTATAGGGCAAGGACATGTTACATACACTGCCAATCACACATGCCCTTGCTTGTGTGAAAAAAAGCACTTCGCTCCGTGTGTGCGCTGCTGATAGGCTGACAGATTGCACCTCCCCACTGCAAATGCGGGAAAGAGAAAAAAAAATGGAGATCTTCATTGTTCCTGCAGAGATCCATCCCCTGCCCCTCCCCCCGCCCCGCTGTACACTCAAACTGCGTATTAACATTAATTTTCATCATTACTGAGAAAAAATCCAGTTATGATTTTGGTGCACGAACAGTTATCGAACATAACCTCGAACAGCCGAATTTTTCTCAAATTGTTCGTGTTCGCCAACCGGCTCGAACACCGCCCAAAACAGCTCGAATTTGAGATTGGCGAACAGTTCGAGTAGAACAACGCTCATCTCTAGTCATGAACTGTCCCGTCAAAGGTCCCAACAGGAGTCCATCCTGGGTCACCTGCGGAATGTCAATACTCGCCTGGACACTCTGACTGTTCCACCAACAACCTCCGCCAGTGCCATGTCTCGCAATCCGGCAGCTCCGCTGTCCACTAACACCATGATATCCTACCCCGGACCTCGGCTTTCTGCACCTCCTCGCTTCGGAGGCGACTCAGCCCAGGCTCGGGGCTTCATAAATCAGTGCACCCTGCACTTTGAACTATTGTCCCACCAGTTTAACTCCGACCGAGCCAAAATTGCATTCATCATGTCCCATCTCACCGGGGAGGCCCTGGCCTGGCTAAATCCTCTATGGGAGAGAGGAGACCCCCTGGTGTCCAACTTGCCTGCTTTTCTCACGGCCTTCCGGAAAGTCTTCGACGAACCCGGACGGAAGACCTCATCCGCATCATCGTTGCTACGCCTCCGTCAGGAAAGTCTCACCGTGGGCCAATATGCCATACGGTTCCGTACCCTTGCCTCGGAGCTGGCCTGGGATAACGACGCTCTGGTTTCCGTCTTCTGGGAGGGTCTGTCCGGCCGTATTAAAGATGAACTTGCCGGTCGGGACATTCCTACCACTCTCGATGACTTAATAACTCTTGCCACCCGGATTGACCTACGGTTCCAGGAGCGTGCCAGAGAGGTCACCCGTGAGAGGAGGTTACCACGTCTAGCTCCTACTTTTCAGAAACCCGTCACTCCTTCTGTCTCTAACCAGGTACACTCTCCTGAGCCTATGCAGGTCGACCAGACCAAGATGGTCAAGACCCGTCAGGACTTACGCCGTGCCGAGGGGACCTGCTTCTACTGTGGCAGTAAGGAGCACCGGATCCGTGCCTGCCCGGAGAGGTCGGGAAACGCCTGTGTCTAGGTTCGCTCAGAGAGGTCCACCTAGACAAGAATAAATCCTCTCCATCCCTGCTGTTGTCAGTTTCAATCGTCTACGGGGAGAACCGTTATTTCGAACTAGCCCAACTGGACTCTGGAGCAGCCGGGAATCTTATTTCACAGTCCCTGGTAGAGAAATACCGCATCCCCACCAAACCTCTGGCTGTACCCTTGTCTGTTGCTGCCGTGGATGGGGGGCTCTTACCACGCCCCATCCAACTCATCACCGAATCCATTACTCTGCAGGTGGGAATGCTGCATTCTGAAAGTATCTCCTTCCATGTTCTGCCTGGACTCTCTCACGCCCTCTTGCTAGGCCTACCTTGGCTCCAGAAACATGCACCCGTTCTTGACTGGCAGACCGGAGAAGTCCTTCGCTGGGGACAGGGCTGCCATAAGACCTGTCTGGTTCCCGTTCATCCCGTCCGTCCTTCTCCTACCCCAGCTAATCTACCTGGACTTCCGATTCCTTATTGGTCTTATGCTGATGTCTTTAATAAAAAGGAGGCAGAGACACTACCCCCTCATAGACCATACGACTGCCCTATCGACCTGTTACCTGGTACTTCTCCTCCCCGTGGGCGTATTTATCCATTATCCGCTGCTGAGACCCGGTCGATGTCCGAATATATTGAGGAGAATCTGGCCAGGGGATTCATCCGGAAATCTACCTCCCCGGCGGGAGCAGGCTTCTTTTTCGTCAAAAAGAAGGACGGCTCTCTCCGTCCCTGTATAGACTATAGAGGCCTTAACCAGATCACGGTGAAGAATAAGTACCCCCTTCCGCTCATTCCGGAGTTATTTGATCGTCTGAGGGGGGCTAGAATCTTCACCAAACTGGACCTCCGTGGGGCGTACAACCTGGTTCGTATCCGTCAGGGGGATGAATGGAAGACGGCATTCAACACCCGGGACGGCCACTATGAATATCTGGTAATGCCCTTTGGCCTCTGTAACGCTCCTGCCGTCTTTCAAGAGTTGGTCAATGACATCTTCCGGGACCTTCTCTACTCCTGCGTAGTGGTGTACCTGGACGACATCTTGGTCTTCTCTCCGGATCTCCAGACTCACCGGAGGGATGTTCGTCAGGTCCTGCTCAGGCTCAGGCAGAACCATCTCTACGCTAAATATGAGAAGTGCCTCTTTGAGCAGACCTCGCTTCCGTTTCTGGGCTACATTATCTCTCAGACCGGCCTACAAATGGATCCTGAGAAACTGTCTGCCATCGAGAAATGGCCCCGACCAGAGGGGTTGAAGGCTATTCAACGGTTCCTGGGCTTCGCCAACTATTACCGCCTCTTCATCCCGCACTTCTCTTCCCGGACTGCCCCAATTTCCGCGCTCACCCGTAAGGGTACTAATCCCAATGAGTGGCCGCCCGAAGCAGAGGAGGCCTTTCTTTCCCTAAAACAGGCCTTCTCTTCCGCCCCGGTGCTGCATCGCCCGGACGGCAACAAGCAGTTCTTCCTGGAAGTTGACGCCTCCTCCTCTGGAGCCGGAGCGGTACTTACTCAAAAATCATCTTCCGGGAGAATGGTAACTTGTGGCTTCTTCTCCAAACTCTTCTCCTCTTCTGAGCGCAACTATTCCATAGGAGACCGAGAGTTATTGGCCATCAAGCTGGCGTTGGAGGAGTGGCGTTACCTACTCGAGGGGGCTCTTCATCCAGTAATAATTTACACTGACCACAAGAACTTGGCTTACCTCCAGCATGCCCAGAGACTTAACCCGCGCCAAGCCCGGTGGTCCTTGTTTTTTGCTCGCTTTGATTTTGTTCTTCATTTTCGCCCGGCTGACAAAAACGTCAAAGCAGACGCCTTGTCCCGATCCTTTCTGGTGTCCGATCTCGAGGAAGAACCTAAACATATCATCGATCCCGCCAGAGTAATGCAGGTGGCTCCCGTGAGTCTAAATCGTCTCCCTCCCGGTAAGACGTTTGTTTCAGTACCTGATCGGGAGAAGATCCTACACTGGGGCCATTCGTCTAAACTAGCTGGCCACGCCGGTCAGAAAAAGACCCTCCAGCTTATTGCCCGGCACTATTGGTGGCCTACCCTGCACAAGGACATAATAGACTTTGTTTCTGCCTGTGTGTCCTGCGCCCGCAACAAAGTCCCGAGACATCTGCCAGCCGGACGCCTCCTTCCGCTTCCTGTACCTGCTGCCCCCTGGCAGCATATAGCAATGGACTTTATAACTGATCTCCCCGTCTCTGCCGGTTGTACGGTCATTTGGGTGGTCGCTGACCGCTTTTCCAAGATGGCTCACTTTATTCCCCTGCCAGGCCTTCCGTCTGCACCCGAGCTGGCTAAAGACTTTATCCGCCACATCTTCCGTCTTCATGGCCTGCCCCTCCACATCATGTCGGATCGTGGGGTACAGTTCACGTCACGTTTCTGGAGAGCCACTTGTAAACTACTAGACGTCACCCTGGACTTCTCTTCCGCTTACCACCCACAGTCCAATGGTCAAGTGGAGCGGATCAATCAGAACCTGACCAGTTACCTCCGGCACTTCGTTAATGCCCACCATTCTGACTGGGTGGATCTCCTACCATGGGCCGAGTTCTCTTATAATAATCACGAGAGCGAATCCTCCTCCAAATCCCCGTTTTTTGTAGTCTTTGGTCATCATCCTCGGATTCCTTTTCCTGTCTCCACCTCTGTGGACAACCCGGCTGCGGAATCTCTCGTTAGCAAATTTTCCTCCATATGGGAGAGTACCCGGTCCGCACTCCTTCTGTCATCCGAGCGTATGAAAAGACACGCTGACAAAAAACGCCTGGATCCTCCACAATTTCGTCCAGGAGATAAAGTCTGGCTCTCATCTAAATATGTTCGACTCAAGATACCTTCTTACAAGTTAGGGCCTCGGTTCATCGGTCCTCTGGAGGTCATCAGTCAGATCAACCCGGTGGCCTATAAATTGAAACTCCCGGCCAACTTACGGATCCCTAACTCCTTCCATGTATCTCTCCTCAAACCCGTGGTGCTTAACTCTTTTTCCAAGTCTACAGGTACGCCTCCTGCTCCGGTTTCTGCTGAGGACGAGTTTGAGGTAGAGAACATTCTTGCCACCAAAAGGGTAAGAGGAAAGACCTTTTTTCTGGTAGATTGGAAGGGGTTTGGTCCTGAGGAGAGAACGTGGGAGCCCCGGGAGAACATCCATGCCCCTCTCATCCTAGCTAAATTTCTATCTGGCCTAAAAAAGGGGGGGCCTAAAGGGGGGGGTACTGTAGTGCCGGCGTCCCTGCCCTCTGCTAGGCAGGGACGCTGTTCCCCTCACCGCTCTGCTCCGTGCCCGGCGTCCCTCTCCCGCTCTGCTGGCAGCGCGCGCTCCTTCCCGGGCACTGTGCTTAGGGCGCGCGCGCGCGCCCTCCCTCCCTCTTAAAGGGGCCGCGCGCGCCGTCCTAAGGAGTCCCCGGCCAATGGCCGGAGGACTTTACCATATATAAGGCACCTCCTCCAAAATGGAGGTGCCCGAGCAATGTTGTTGCACCGTTCTACTCTGCTTCAGCCCTCAGGTCCCGTTGCCAGTTACCTGCCAGTTACCTGCCAGATTCCTGCCAGCTTGCTGTCCTAATCCTGCCTGATTTCCTGTTACCTGCCTGCCTGCCTGCCTGAGGTCCGACGGTCTGCCTTACAACTCCGGTCAGTCTGTCTAAGGACCAACTTGCCCGCTCACCTGGGAGCGCACATCAGCTACCTGCCTGCTTGCCTGCCCGGAGGCTCCGCTGTCACGTGCTGTGACCACCAGCTATTCCAGACTCTTGCCCGCTCACCTGGGAGCGCTTCTCCACTACCTGCCTGCTTGCCTGCCCGGGGGTTCCGCTGTCACGTGCTGGGACCACCAGCTATTCCAGAGACTCTTGCCCGCTCACCTGGGAGCGCTTCTCCGCTACCTGCCTGCTTGCCTTCCTGGAGGCTCCGCCGTCACGTGCTGTGACCACCTGCTATTCCAGAGACTCTCGCTTGCTCACCTGGGAGCACACATCCTCCATCTGCCTTGCTAGCCTACCTGGAGGTTCAGCCATCACAGGTCGTACCTACCCTTTACCTAGAGACTGCCCCGGTCACTTGTCGTGACCTCCAGCCCGTTCTTCCAGAGACTGCCCCGGTCACTTGCCGTGACCTCCAGCCCGTTCTTCCAGAGACTGCCCTGATCACTTGCCGTGACCTCCTGCCCGTACACCCAGAGACTGTCCCGGTCACCTGCTGTGACTGCCTGCCTGGTCGCCACCCGCTCCCTTACAAGGACCGCTCCCTTGTATAGTAGCCCAGAGGTTCCGCCTCCCAGACCCGTTACATGGAGGACTTTGTGGGGCCCAGTATACTGTATGGAAAGCTATATGGGGCCATAATACTGTATGGAAGACTACATGGGGCCCATTATTCTGTATGGAGGGCTATGTGGGGCCCATTAAACTGTATGGAAAGCTATATGGGGCCATAATACTGTATGGAGGACTATTTGGGGCCATTATTCTGTATGGAGGGTTATGTGGGGCCCATTATAATGCACGGAGGACTGTTTGGAGCCTTAATACTGTATGGGGAACTATGTGGGACCATTATTCTGTATGGAGGACTATGTGGGGCCATTATTCTGTATGGAGGACTATGTGGGGCCATTATTCTGTATGGAGGGCTATGTGGGGCCTGTTATACTGTATGGAGGACTGTGTGTGGCCCATTATACTGTATGGAAGACTGTGTGGGGCCCATTATTCTGTATGGAAGGCTAAGTGGGGTCCATTATACTGTACGGAGGACTATGAGGCCATTATTCTGTATGGAGGACTATGTGGGGCCATTATTCTGTATGGAGGGCTATGTGGGGCCATTATTCTGTATAGAGGGCTATGTGGGGCCCATTATACTGTATGGAGGACTGTGTGGGGCCCATTATACTGTATACTGGTTGGCCCACGACTTTGTCCAAGTTTTTCATTTTGGCCCTCTGTGTGTTTGAGTTTGACATCCCGGCCCTAGAGCCTCATGAAACTAAATTCTCCTCTGCCATAAAAGAAAAACACCAATATTATCATTTGCAAACGTAGAGACTCAGGAAGGCGTATGTTACTGGATTTGCTATGAAGTCTAGGTGCTTTAAGTTAAGCCTAAGTAGAAGAGCTGACAATCGGGAATCATTAGAACGCTTGTGTGGCCGTTAACGGCATGTGTAAATATGCAGTCAATCACAATGATGAATGAGCAAAACGCTCGTTCGTTTGTTTGACGGCATTAAATCAGTATCACATCTTTCAGTGTAAACTGTAGACCTGCTGTCAATAATGATGATATTCTATACATATTCCATGTTTTAACGGTCTGTGCACAAGTAATTCAAGCTGGCCTGTCTAAACACACCAATAAATTACCGTCGTTCGGCTTGTATATTGGCAATTGGTGGTCATGTAATGTACACAATTGGCAAGCATAAATGGGCCTTTATTGTATGGCTCTGAGAATGCTTGTTATGGATCCAAAGATTTAAAGGCACATTTAGACAAGCCAGAAATTGGGAATGAGCATATCTTCTGGTCGGTCTAAACAGGCCACTAATGACCACCGATTGGCATGTAGATAGTCAATCGTCAGTCGTTTACCAGCCATGGTAGCCTCGCCATAAATTGGTCGGTAGAATTAAGTACTGCTTTCTCAATAATTCTGCCTGAATCAGATAGGGTAATATGGTAGTATTCACCCCAACAGCACTGCTTCTAGGAATGTATTTGTATTACATGTAGCGTCGGCGTCCCTGCCTCCTGCTAGGCAGGGACGCTGTTCCCCTCACCTCTCTGCTCCGTGCCCGGCGGCTTCCTCCCGCTCTGCTTGCAGCGCCCGCTCTCCCCCGGTCACTGTGCTTAGGGCACGCGCGCTCCCCCTCTCTTAAAGGGGCCGCGCGCGTCGCCCTAAGGAGTCCCCGGCCAATGGCCGGAGGATCCCTCCATATATAAGGCACCTCCTCCAAAATGGAGGTGCCCGAGCAATGTTGTTGCACTGTTCACTACTCTGCTTCAGCCCTCAGGTCCCGTTGCCAGTTACCTGCCAGTTACCTGCCAGTCTCCTGCCAGTTTGCTGCCTGATTCCTGCCTGTCATCCGCTTTCCTGCTTGCTAGCCTGAGGTCCGACGGTCTGCCTTCCGACACCTGTCAGTCTGTCTATGGACCAGCTTGCCCGCTCACCTGGGAGCGCTCACCTGCTACCTGCCTGATAGCCTACCTGGAGGCTCCGCCGTCACGTACTGTGACCACCTGCCAGTCCAGAGACTCTTGCCCGCTCACCTGGGAGCGCTCATCTGCTACCTGCCTGTTAGCCTACCTAGAGGCTCCGCCGTCACGTGCTGTGACCACCTGCCAGTCCAGAGACTCTTGCCCGCTCACCTGGGAGCGCTCATCTGCTACCTGCCTGTTAGCCTACCTAGAGGCTCCGCCGTCACGTGCTGTGACCACCTGCCAGTCCAGAGACTCTTGCCCGCTCACCTGGGAGCGCTCATCTGCTACCTGCCTGTTAGCCTACCTAGAGGCTCCGCCGTCACGTGCTGTGACCACCTGCCAGTCCAGAGACTCTTGCCCGCTCACCTGGGAGCGCTCATCTGCTACCTGCCTGTTAGCCTACCTAGAGGCTCCGCCGTCACGTGCTGTGACCACCTGCCAGTCCAGAGACTCTTGCCTGCTCACCTGGTAGCACTCATCTGCCATCTGCCTGCTAGCCTACCTGGAGGCTCAGCCGTCACAGGTCGTACCTGCCCGTTTACCCAGAGACTGCCCCGGTCACTTGCCGTAACCTCCTGCCCGTTTACCCAGAGACTGCCCCGGTCACTTGCCGTGACCTCCTGCCCGTTTACCCAGAGACTGTCCCGGTCACTTGCTGTGACCTCCTGCCCGTTTACCCAGAGACTGTCCCGGTCACTTGCTGTGACCTCCTGCCCGTTTACCCAGAGACTGTCCCGGTCACTTGCCGTGACCTCCTGCCCGTTTGCCCAGAGACTGTCCCGGTCACCTGCTGTGACCGCCTGCCTGTCTTCCCTGGTCGCCACCCACTTCCTTACAAGGACTGCCCCCTTGTATAAGTTGCTCAGAGGTTCCGCCTCCCAGACCCGTTACAGTTTGCTCGGGCCATGGAACCCGGTGGCACCCAAGCTCCCTCGCTCTCGGACCTTTGTCATGAACTGTCCCGACAGAGGTCCCAACAGGAGTCCATCCTGGGTCACCTGCGGAATGTCAATACTCGCCTGGACACTTTGACTGCCCCACCAGCAACTACCAATACCATAGTATCCTGCTCTGGAATCCGGCTTTCTGCACCTCCTCGCTTCGGAGGCGACTCCGCTCAAGCTCGGGGCTTCATAAACCAGTGCACCCTGCACTTTGAACACCAGTCCCACCAGTTTAATTCCGACCGGGCCAAAGTAGCCTTCATCATGTCCCATCTCACGGGAGAGGCACTGGCTTGGCTAAATCCTCTATGGGAGAGAGGAGACCCTCTGGTGTCCGACCTGCCAGCCTTTCTCACGGCTTTCCGGAAGGTCTTCGACGAACCCGGACGGAGGACCTCATCCGCCTCATCTCTGCTACGCCTCCGTCAAGGGAGTCTCACCGTGGGCCAATATGCCATACGGTTCCGTACCCTTGCTTCGGAGCTGGCCTGGGATAACGACGCCCTGGTGTCCGTCTTCTGGGAGGGTCTGTCCGGCCGTATTAAAGATGAACTCGCCGGTCGGGACATTCCTACCACTCTCGACGACTTGATTACACTTGCCACCCGGATTGACATCCGGTTCCAGGAGCGCGCGAGGGAGGTCACCCGTGAGAGGAGGATTCCACGTCTAGTCCCTACCTCTCAGAGACCCGTCACTCTCCAGGCACACTCACCTGAGCCTATACAGGTCGACCAGACCAAGATGGTCAAGACCCGTCAAGACTTACGTCGTGCCGAGGGGAGCTGTTTCTACTGTGGCAGTAAGGAGCACCAGATCCGTTCCTGCCCTGAGAGGTCGGGAAACGCCTGTGTCTAGGATCGCTCGGAGAGGTCGCCCTAGACAAAAGTAAACCCTCTCCATCCCTGATGCTGTCTGTTTCTATCTTCTGCGGAGAGAACCGCTATTTTGAACTGGCTCAACTTGACTCTGGAGCCGCTGGAAATCTCATCTCTCAATCCCTGGTAGAAAAATACCACATTCCCACCAAACCTCTGGCCGTACCTTTATCTGTCGCCGCCGTGGATGGGGGCCTCTTACCACATCCCATCCAACTCATCACCGAATCTCTGACTCTACAGGTGGGAATACTGCATTCTGAGAGCATCTCCTTTCATGTTCTGCCTGGACTCTCTTACGCACTATTGCTTGGCCTGCCTTGGCTCCAGAAACATGCACCCGTGCTTGATTGGCAGACCGGAGAGGTCCTTCGCTGGGGACAAGACTGCCATAAGACTTGTCTAGTTCCCGTTCGTCCTGCCCGTCCTTCTCCTACCCCAGCCAATCTGCCCGGTCTTCCGGTTCCCTATTGGTCTTATGCGGATGTCTTCAATAAAAAAGAGGCAGAGACTTTACCTCCTCATAGACCATACGACTGCCCAATCGACCTGATGCCCGGCTCTACTCCCCCCCCGTGGGCGAATCTACCCTTTGTCCGCTGCTGAAACCCGGTCCATGTCTGAATATATTGAGGAGAACCTGGCCCGGGGATTTATCCGGAAATCTACCTCCCCAGTGGGAGCAGGCTTCTTCTTTGTCAAAAAGAAGGACGGCTCACTCCGTCCATGTATAGACTATAGAGGCCTAAACCAGATTACTGTGAAAAATAAATACCCCCTTCCGCTTATTCCTGAATTATTTGACCGTCTGAGGGGGGCTAGAATCTTCACCAAACTGGATCTCCGTGGGGCGTATAACCTGGTCCGTATCCATCAGGGGGATGAGTGGAAGACGGCATTCAATACCCGGGACGGCCACTATGAGTACCTTGTGATGCCCTTCAGTCTCTGTAACGCTCCTGCCGTCTTTAAAGAGTTGGTCAATGACATTTTCCGTGATCTTCTCTACTCCTGCGTGGTGGTGTACCTGGACGATATCTTGGTCTTCTCTCCGGATCTTCCTACTCACCGGAGGGACGTTCGTCAGGTCCTGCTCAGGCTCAGGCAGAACCACCTCTACGCTAAATATGAGAAGTGCATCTTTGAGCAGACCTCTCTTCCATTTCTGGGCTACATAATCTCTCAGACAGGTCTACAAATGGATCCTGAGAAACTGTCTGCCATCCAGAAGTGGCCCCGACCAGAGGGGTTGAAGGCTATTCAGCGGTTCCTGGGCTTCGCCAACTATTACCGCCTGTTCATACTGCACTTCTCTTCCCGGACCGCCCCTATCTCTGCTCTCACCCGTAAAGGTACGAACCCCAGAGAATGGCCGCCCGAAGCAGAGGAGGCATTTATTTCCTTAAAACAGGCCTTCCTCTCCGCCTCGGTGCTGCATCGTCCGGACGGCAACAAACAATTCTTCCTAGAAGTTGACGCTTCCTCCTCCGGAGCTGGGGCGATACTTACCCAAAAATCTTTTTCCGGAAGAAAGGTAACCTGCGGCTTTTTCTCCAAACTTTTCTCCTCTTCTGAGCGCAATTATTCTATAGGAGACCGAGAATTGTTGGCCATTAAGATGGCACTGGAGGAGTGGCGTTACCTGCTCGAGGGGGCTCTCCACCCGGTAATAATTTACACTGACCACAAGAACTTGGCATATCTCCAGAGCGCCCAGAGACTTAACCCGCGCCAAGCCCGGTGGTCTTTGTTTTTTGCCCGCTTTGATTTCATTCTTCATTTTCGTCCGGCTGACAAGAACATCAAAGCTGACGCCCTGTTCCGATCCTTTCTGGTGTCTGATCTTGAGGAGGAGCCTAAACACATCATCGATCCCGCCAGAGTAATGCAGGTAGCCCCCGTGGGTCTTAATCGTCTCCCTCCCGGTAAGACGTTCGTAACGGAGTCCGATCGGGAGAAGATTCTACACTGGGGTCACTCGTTTAAGCTAGCTGGGCACGCCGGTCAGAAAAAGACCCTCCAGCTTATTACCCGGCACTACTGGTGGCCTACCCTGCACAAGGATGTAATTGACTTTGTTTCTGCCTGTGTGTCCTGCGCCCGCAACAAAGTTCCGAGACACCTGCCTACCGGCCGCCTTCTTCCTCTGCCTGTGCCTGCTGCCCCGTGGCAACATATAGCTATGGACTTCATAACAGATCTCCCCGTCTCTGCCGGTTGTACGGTCATTTGGGTGGTCGCTGACCGCTTTTCCAAAATGGCTCATTTTATTCCCCTGCCAGGCCTCCCGTCTGCTCCCGAGCTAGCTAAAGACTTTATCCGCCACATCTTCCGTCTCCATGGTCTGCCTCTCCACATCGTGTCGGATCGTGGGGTTCAGTTCACCTCACGCTTCTGGAGAGCCACATGTAAACTGCTCGACGTCACCCTGGACTTCTCCTCCGCTTACCACCCACAGTCCAATGGTCAAGTGGAGCGGATCAGTCAGAATTTGACCAGTTACCTCCGGCACTTCGTTAATGCCCACCATTCAGACTGGGTGGATCTCCTACCATGGGCCGAGTTCTCTTACAACAATCACGAGAGCGAATCTTCTTCTAAATCCCCGTTTTTTGTAGTCTTCGGTCAGCATCCTCGGATCCCTTTTCCTGTCTCCACCTCTGTGGACAACCCGGCTGCGGAATCTCTCGTTAGCAAATTTTCCTCCATTTGGGACAGTACCCGATCCGCACTCCTTCAGTCGTCCGAGCGGATGAAGAGACACGCCGACAAAAACGCCTGGATTCCCCACAATTTCGTCCCGGAGATAAAGTCTGGCTCTCATCCAAATATGTCCGGCTCAAGATTCCTTCCTATAAGTTAGGGCCTCGGTTCATCGGCCCACTGGAGGTTATCAAACAGATCAACCCGGTGGCCTATAAACTGAAACTCCCGGCCAACTTACGGATCCCTAACTCCTTCCATGTATCTCTTCTCAAACCCGTGGTACTTAACTCCTTTTGCAAGTCTACAGGTACGCCTCCTGCTCCGGTTTCTGCTGAAGACGAGTTTGAGGTAGAGAACATTCTGGCCACCAAAAGGGTAAGAGGAAAGACCTTTTTTCTAGTGGATTGGAAGGGGTTTGGTCCTGAGGAGAGAACATGGGAGCCCCGGGAGAACATCCATGCCCCTCTCATCCTTGCTAAATTTTTGTCTGGCCTAAAAAAGGGAGGGCCTAAAGGGGGGGGTACTGTAGCGTCGGCGTCCCTGCCTCCTGCTAGGCAGGGACGCTGTTCCCCTCACCTCTCTGCTCCGTGCCCGGCGGCTTCCTCCCGCTCTGCTTGAAGCGCCCGCTCTCCCCCGGTCACTGTGCTTAGGGCGCGCGCGCTCCCCCTCTCTTAAAGGGGCCGCGCGCGTCGCCCTAAGGAGTCCCCGGCCAATGGCCGGAGGATCCCTCCATATATAAGGCACCTCCTTCAAAATGGAGGTGCCCGAGCAATGTTGTTGCACTGTTCACTACTCTGCTTCAGCCCTCAGGTCCCGTTGCCAGTTACCTGCCAGTTACCTGCCAGTTACCTGCCAGTCTCCTGCCAGTTTGCTGCCTGATTCCTGCCTGTCATCCGCTTTCCTGCTTGCTAGCCTGAGGTCCGACGGTCTGCCTTCCGACACCTGTCAGTCTGTCTATGGACCATCTTGCCCGCTCACCTGGGAGCGCTCACCTGCTACCTGCCTGATAGCCTACCTGGAGGCTCCGCCGTCACGTGCTGTGACCACCTGCCAGTCCAGAGACTCTTGCCCGCTCACCTGGGAGCGCTCATCTGCTACCTGCCTGTTAGCCTACCTAGAGGCTCCGCCGTCACGTGCTGTGACCACCTGCCAGTCCAGAGACTCTTGCCTGCTCACCTGGGAGCACTCATCTGCCATCTGCCTGCTAGCGTACCTGGAGGCTCAGCCGTCACAGGTCGTACCTGCCCGTTTACCCAGAGACTGTCCTGTGACCGCCTGCCTGTCTTCCCTGGTCGCCACCCGCTTCCTTACAAGGACTGCCCCCTTGTATAAGTTGCTCAGAGGTTCCGCCTCCCAGACCCGTTACATTACAGACTAATAAATACTGTAGCATCGGCGTCTCTGCCTCCTGCCGGGCAGAGATGCCGTTCCCCTCACCGCCGCGGTCCTGGTCCGGCGTCTTCCTGCTCCCCTGTTGCTGTGGCGCACACCGCGCGCAGCTTCCCGGGCACTGAGCTTAGGGCGCGCGCTCCCCCCTCTTAAAGGGGCCACGCACGCCGTCCTATAGAGTCCCCGGCCAATGACTGGAGAACTTCTCCTATTTAAGGCACCTTCTCCAAAATGGAGGTGCCTGTGCAAGGTTGTTGTTCCGTGTGCTAACACTTGCTTCAGCCCTCAGGTCCCGCGGCCTGTCAGTCTGGCCCGCCAGTCTGTCTAACAGTCCAGCCCGCCAGTCTGTCTATAGTCCAGCATGCCAGTCTTTCTAATGGTTCTGCCCACCAGTCTGCCAGATACGTGCCGTGTCCGCCAGCCTGTCTAACCTGGAGCACCTGCCAGTTACCTGCCGTGCCTGCCAGCCTGCCTACCTGGAGCACCTGCCAGTTACCAGCCGTGCCCGCCAGCCTGCCAATCCGGAGCCCCTGCCAAGTAACCTGTTGTGCCCGCCAGCTTGCCTACCCGGAGTTCCTGTCTTGTTATCAGCCGTACCTGCCTGCTTATCTACCTGGACCACCCGTCAGCCTTCCTGCCGTGCTCATCCGCTGTACCGGTCAGCTCCTGTCATCTGACCCGTGGGAGTCTCACACAAGGTCGGTCCCAGAGTGGCACCTGGTCCACCTGCCCGGTCCCTCCCTGGTTCATGGAGTCGACTGAGCCGCCGTGTGACCTTGGTCGGTCCGAGTAGGCACTTAGTCATGCCCCTCTGGTCCCTCCTTGTACCGCAGCACAAAGGTTCCACCACCCGGACCCGTAACAAATACCTTGCTACGTGCACACAGATCAGCTATTGCACGAGCCCTTAGGGTGCAATACATTACAAGTTCGAACAAATCCAGAAATAACAAGGCGTAAAATAACTTTTCCCTTTTTGATTTAGCTCTAATAACCACATGTTCATTTTACAGGAAACTTTTTTAGTTCTTACAGTGGGGAAAAAAGTATTTAGTCAGCCACCAATTGTGCAAGTTCTCCCACTTAAAAAGATGAGAGAGGCCTGTAATTGACATCATAGGTAGACCTCAACTATGAGAGACAAAATGAGAAAACAAATCCTGAAAATCACATTGTCTGATTTGGAAAGAATTTTTTTTCAAATTTTGGTGGAAAATAAGTATTTTGTCAATTACAAACAAGCAAGATTTCTGGCTCTCACAGACCTGTAACATCTTCTTTCAGAGGCTCCTCTGTCCTTCAGCTCCTGTAATCTGACCTGTGGGAGTCACCTGCTCTCACACAAGGTCAGTCCCAGAGTGGCACCTCGTCCACCTGCCTGGTCCCTCCCTGGTTCACAGAGTAGACTGAGAAGCCGTGTGACCTGGGTCAGTCCGAGTAGGCACTTAGTCACGCCCCTCTGGTACCTCCTTGCACCGCAGCACAGAGGTTCCACCACCCGGACCCGTAACAGTTTGCACAGGCCATGGAACCCGGTGGCCCCCAGGCTCGTTCGCTCTCTGACCTGTACCAGGAGGTCTCACGTCAGAGATCCCAACAGGAGACTATCCTGTCCTATCTGCGGACTGTCAACTCCCGCCTGGACACGCTGTCCAGCCCTTCTGTGTCCGTCTCTTGCCGAGTGGCATCCCCTCCGGCGGTACCTCAACCCAGTGGTGCTGTGGCACCCGTCTCTGGACCCTGGCTCTCTGCGCCTCCACGTTTTGGTGGTGACCCCGTCTTATGTCGGGGCTTCTTAAATCAGTGCATGCTGCACTTTGAACTCCTGGCACACCAGTTCACCTCCGACCGGGCCAAGGTGGCGTTCATCATGTCTCACCTCACCGGGGAGGCATTGGCACGGCTAAACCCTCTGTGGGAAAGAGTACCAATAGGTTATATTGACAGTTAGAATGAGTTAATGCAGCAAGTCAATATTTGCAGTGTTGCCCCTTCTTCTTCAAGACCTCTGTAATTCTCCCTGGCATGCTCTCAATCAACTTTTGCACCAAATCCTGACTGATAGCAGTCCATTCTTGCATAATCAATGCTTGCATTTTGCCAGAATTTGTTGGTTTTTGTTTGTCCACCCGTCTCTTGATGATTGACCACAAGTTCTCAATGGGATTAAGATCTGGGGAGTTTCCAGGCCATGGACCCAAAATCTCTATGTTTTGTTCCATGAGCCATTTAGTTATCACCTTTGCTTTATGGCAAGGTGCTCCATCATGCTGGAAAAGGCATTGTTGGGCGCCAAACTGCTCTTGGACGGTTGGGAGAAGATGCTCTTGGAGGACACTCTGGTACCATTCTTTATTCATGGCTGTGTTTTTAGGCAAGACTGTGAGTGAGCCGATTCCCTTGGCTGAGAAGCAACCCCACACATGAATGGTTTCAGGATGCTTTACAGTTGGCATGGGTTAAGACTGGTGGTAGCTCTCACCTCTTCTTCTCCGAATAAGCTGTTTTCCAGATGTCCCAAACAATCGAAAAGGGGATTCATCAGAGAAAATGACTTTGCCCCAGTCCTCAGCAGTCCACTCCCTGTACCTTTTGCAGAATATCAGTCGGTCCCTGATGTTTTTTCTGGAGAGAAGTGGCTTCTTTGCTGCCCTCCTTGAAACCAGCCCTTGCTCAAAGAGTCTCCGCCTCACAGTGCGTGCAGAAGCACTCACACCAGCCTGCTGCCATTCCTTAGCAAGCTCAGCACTGCTGGTAGTCCGATCCCGCAGCTGAAACAGTTTTAAGATACGGTCCTGGCGCTTGCTGGTCTTTCTTGGGCGCCCTGAAGCCTTTTTGACAACAATGGAAGCTCTCTCCTTGAAGTTCTTGATGATGCGATAGATTGTTGACTGAGGTGCAATCTTTGTAGCTGCGATACTCTTCCCTGTTAGGCCATTTTTGTGCAGTGCAATGATGGCTGCACGTGTTTCTTTAGAGATAACCATGGTTAACTGAAGAGAAACAATGATACCAAGAACCAGCCTCCTTTTAAAGTGTCCAGTGATGTCATTCTTACTTAATCATGACTGATTGATCGCCAGCCCTGTCCTCATCAACACCCACACCTGCGTTAATGGATCAATCACTAAAACGATGTTAGCTGCTCCTTTTAAGGCAGGACTGCAATGATGTTGAAATGTGTTTTGGGGGTTAAAGTTCATTTTCTGGGCAAATATTGACTTTGCAAGTACAGTAATTGCTGTTAAGCTGATCACTCTTTGACATTCAGGAGTATATGCAAATTGCCATTACAAAAAATGAAGCAGTAAACTTTGGAAAAATTACTATTTGTCTCATTCTCAATACTTTTGGCCATGACTGTATACTCTTCTTTCCTAATTCCTGTATATTGAATTTAGAGTATGATTTCCCTTTTAGAAGTTTAGACTTCTGTCTTGACTGCTAAGGAACTGCCTTAAAAATGTAGGTTAAGAATAGGAGTGATGTTTGGATCTACAGTGGAGAGTTATCAGTATAGAGATGATCTTTCTAGGGTGGCCACCTAATAATAACTGGAATACAACCATTGGTTTTTAATGGATAAATATGGTTAATGTCACTGTGAATATTGAAAGATGGATTCAATGTAGATATATCCTGAAATCCACAACAAGAAATGCATGTATTGGTAAAATGTACGTATGTTATATGTAATATCTGTGGTAAATTAGGAAGAAATGTGCGAATGAAAGGGCATGTTGTACATTTTAAAATCTACTCTAAGACTTTAAACCTCTGACAATTTTTTCCACCACGTGTGAATAGGGTTAAATTAAAAAAATCTGATACGTAATAAATGATCATAATAATAATCCCATTTACAAACCAATTTATTGTGCCATGTTTTTAGATTTTTGGTGCAGAATCAAAATATGAAAATGTTAGATAAAATTTAATCTCAACATACCAAAGTATATTTCTATTATATTCATTGTTGGAATTTTTCACATTTTTTTTCAGCTTGAATTCAGTTGAATATTGCGGTTAGGCAGCTCATGGTTTAGACAGGTGGCCCATTGTGCTTGTATTCTCAGAATCTGTGAGGGCCCTATAGATCAGACCCTCATTAATCATGTTATGGCATAGCTGAATGATATTAGTTCACTATCTTTATATTATTACTAGATGTTCTATTTTGCCAATCTATGAAACGATGCTTGGCTAAAACCTGGGCACAAAGATCCAATACTATTGTGGGCAAGCAGAAGAAGTTATTTATAAGGATTTCTATACTGATCTCATTTACACGAGAAGATATGTCCTCCTGTAGTATGAACATGAAAAATGGCTATTTTATATTTCAAATCCATATTGAAATAAAATAGGAACCAGACATGTCAGCATTTGTAGGTATCCTACCTCAGTAGACTAGGGGTCATTAGTCCAGGCATACTAAAACATAGCTTTAGTTTAAGTTTGCTAACAGTCTGAGGTTTAATCCTTATTACTGAAGGGAATTCGCCTTTTGTATAGGCTGTGTTTGTCATCCGATGTAGAACCAGACACAGACGATTGCACAATATTGTAAATAAGATTACAGGCATATGACTTAAGATGGAGACGCTTATTGTAGTACCAAAAATATAAGTGGCTATCTGAAACCCATTATGATGTATCCAACCTTTAATTAACATTCTGATTATATATTCTGTGTTAAGGTATACTTTATCTATGAATGTATCTCACTGATACATAGCTTCTAAAGGCTGCGTGCCCACGTTGCGGATTACAAGCGTATATGCTGCGGAATTTCCGCAGCGTAAACGCTTGTAAAACGCATGTATATCCGCACCCCATGGTCCCTAATGGCATTCCGCAATGTCAATGCCCATGCTGCGGATTTTTCCGCAGCGTATATGCTGCGGTCAAAAATCTGCAGCATGTTCATTAATTTTGCGTTTCCGCATGTGGATGGTACCCAAGTCTGGAAGAGAGGAGACTCTCATCCAGACCTGGGTACCAAAGAACCTGTAAAAAAAAGAATAAAATAAAGTTTATACTTATCTTCTGATGTTTTCCCTCCGTCGCGCTGTTGTGTGAAGGACCTGCCACGTCATTGAGTCATGTGACCCATCACATGACTCAATGACGTCACCGCAGGTCCTGCACACAACAGCGTGAGCCGCTCAAGACTCCGGACGGGGCCGAGAATGCATCAGAAGGTGAGTATAAACTTTATTTTTTTATTTTTTACCATTCTGATTCTTTTTTTTAACTATTACTTGGTCACACTATATAAATCCATGCCGGTTGCATGGATTTATATAGTGTGAACAAGTTGACAAGCACTTTTCCAAGTGATGCTTAAATCACTTGGAGAAGTGCTTGATAACCCGCATGCGGAAATGCATGCAAAGACGCTGCAAAGACGCCTCACAAACGCTTCTACCTGGCGGGAAAACCGCATGTAAAATCCGCATGCGATTTTCCCGCCAGGGAGAAGCGTAAAAAATATGCTTCAGTTCCGCAACGTGGGCACTTAGCCTACCACAATATACTGTCTGGGAAGAAAACTTTGTTCTGATTTATAACCCACTGTAGGATTTTCTCTTACCATATGTAAACATTATGACAGAAGTAGAATGGTCCGTGAACAGGTCTTGTCCGGCATTGCTTAAATGTGATAGCTGGCCACTGTCACGGGATTGGAATGTTGGACAACAACCTATGAATTTTCATGCATACGTAATATTAGGTTGTGTAAGCCTTTTTGTAAAATATAAAAGCAGTTGAAGAATTCAGTTATGGCAGAAGCACTGTGGACCTATGAAGAGGACGCTCTTCACAGTGTAGGACCTAGGATGCATTCTCTGCCCATCGCTGAACGCTTCTCCAGCTGGAGTTTCCGGACAGATAATGTACATGCTACTAGGGAAATCTTTTTCTTCTTCTATCTAATAGTAAGTATGTATCCTTTATAAGTATTTAATCTTTATAAGTATTTAACCGTTGTAACCTTTAATCTACAAAAGTGTACACAATATCATAATATCATACTATTCCTTTGATTCTGTATTTTATCTTTCAAATTAACTATTATAAACAAAATTGCGTTATATTACAAGTGGTTGCCTTCTTTAAAGCCGTATCCGAAGTTTATTGCTAAAAACTTGGCAATACACCTCCTAAGGGAACAAAACACCTTCATAGATTTACATAGCTGCCTGCAAAAGCAAGAGGAGATAATGATATTATTGATATTGTTACAACCTTATTACTGCAGGGCAATGAGCAGCCTTACACAAATTTGCTCAATTTTCTGTAGCTGAATAATATGTGGAGGAGCTGTGATTTTTGGCTGCCAAATTCGGTGTAGTTTTTGTAGGGGGTTTTAATTTTAAAAAAATGCATTTTGTATAAATTGCAATTGCCTTAGTATGTCCAGAGTTATAACTGTGTTAGAGTGCATTTACACTGACCGATGGTGGCCGTTAAATGACCGCCCCCATTTGCTACATAGAAATCGAGAGTCAGATGATTAATAACCTGTTTGGACAAGCTGACCACACTTCCCATGTGCACAGCACAGTCATTCTGTACGAATAGACTCTCATTCTTCTCGGCAGCACATGCCCGTTTACATATGACAATGTTCTGCAGAGAACAATGATAATTTGTAAGTAAGCGTAAAAAGCGTTTTACCCAACAAACGTTTATTGGATGATCGGCAACCTGTTTTACAAAGGCCAAGTATCAGGAATGTTAGAACTCTCCTGTTAGGTTTTTTTTAGTTTGCTGGTCACATGACCATTTTTGCCTACTTAATCCGGCTCCGCCCTCCTGGTCTTGCTGGACTACATTGTATTTACTACTCTTGAGCTAGCTTGGTGCTCTGTTGCCGTTCTCTGTTAGTTTTGCTAGGTCTTCTGACCTCTATGCTTTATGTTGTGTGTTTGTCTTTGACTGCTACTATTTCTGCTAGGAGGTGTCCAACTTATCCCAGTCCCTAGTTCTTGTAGGGATCCCTCCCTCACATCTATAGGTCTTCGTACAGACTAGCCGAGGACTTTAGCGGGTCTGATCGCAGGATCAGGTTCCCCGTTACATCGTAGGGATCTAGTTTAGTTCTATTGTAGGGACAGTTCTCCTGTCTTTCCTTAGTCCCTGTAGCAGATCATAACATTTACCTTATGGTTCACTTCTCCTCGGAGTCACATCCTGATATCCATGTCCTCTAATATACAGTCTAATCTATTTGTTCTCACGCTTTGGATTAAGAATCTTCTATTCTGGTACCATTACTACTCTACAGGATTGCATTGCCTCCTTTTACTTTTGTACAAGGTTCCGCCTAGTGACCAAAACTGGATCCTCGTTATAGATCTCAGCCAGATCACCTCATGTCCTTTTCCTAATATCTCTTTATGTCATAATTGCTGTTTATACATGAATTCTGTCTTTGTACCAGACTACAGTATTTACTGTTATCTATATACCATTGGCTAAACAATATTTAATAATGTATATATTTCCGCTGTATTATGTATCCTAAAAAGGTTGAAACTAGAGATGACCAAACATTTCAATGCTCGGTTCAGATTGGAGGTTCCTACGTCCTGGAAGATTAACCCGGTGTTTCATGTTTCTCTGTTGAAAAAAGCTGATGTGTCGGATGGTGACGCCTCTGCCACTGTTCCTCCGGTGGTGGAGGACGGGGAATATGAAATTTCCCGCATCCTAAATTCTAGATGGTATAGAGGGAGTTTGCAGTATCTCGTCGCTTGGAAGGGTTTCGGACCTGAGGATAACTCATGGGTGAGGGCGGATGATGTTTCTGCTTCCAGACTGGTCAGAGCGTTTCACAGGAGGTTTCCTGGTAAGCCTGGGCCTAGGGGATCCGGAGGATCCTCTTACAAGAGGGGGTACTGTTAGAACTCTCCTGTTAGTTTTTTTTTAGTTTGCTGGTCACATGACCATTTTTGCCTATTTAATCCGGCTCCGCCCTCCTGGTCTTGCTGGACTACATTGTATTTACTACTCTTGAGCTAGCTTGGTGCTCTGTTGCCGTTCTCTGTTAGTTTTGCTAGGTCTTCTGACCTCTATGCTTTTTGTTGTGTGTTTGTCTTTGACTGCTACTATTTCTGCTAGGAGGTGTCCAACTTATCCCAGTCCCTAGTTCTTGTAGGGATCCCTCCCTCACATCTATAGGTCTTCGTACAGACTAGCCGAGGATTTTAGCGGGTCTGATCGCAGGATCAGGTTCCCCGTTACATCGTAGGGATCTAGTTTAGTTCTATTGTAGGGACAGTTCTCCTGTCTTTCCTTAGTCCCTGTAGCAGATCATAACAAGGAAAAGAGCATTACTAGGAACTCTAGTTCCTGATAATCATCCAGTAATATTTTTTTTTCCAGTAACATCCATATTTTCAGTAAGATCTTTCAGCTGTAAAATGTCATCAGTTGACTTTTGCCAGTCCTGGTTCCATCAGGTTTCTATTATTTATGGTGCCTAAACAGTACAGTATGCTATGCAATTCTGCCCTTTGAGAAAACAGGATCTTCCCAAGGGTAAATTTGATAGGATCATTAGGGATCTTAGTTTCCATTAGTTAAAAACAAATCCAACCAAGATCTATCTATGTTGGACTGAGGATTTTAGGTGTTGTCCTACAAGTCGGTGCAGAGGTTACAGTTGCTTTAATGCCCAGGAGCTTCAGAAGCCCAAAAGTTCCAAGTACACCATATAAGGAGCTTTTTACTATGAATTAAAGTGGTTTTCCCCTTTCAAATATTTTACACCCTTGGCTGCTTTTTGTTAAATAACAGTATGCCCTGTACTCACATTCCCCTGGTCCCCCATCGAGTCTCCACCGGTGATCCCTGTGTCTTCTGGCATTGGCTCTGGCGCTGACATCACTTTGTGGAAGCCAATCAATGAGCTCAGCAGCTCTGACCGATGTAGACAGACTGCCCCTTTCAGAGTTGCTGAGCTCAATGATTGGCTGTCTATGTGATGACGTGACCTCAGCACCACAGCCAATTCCAGGCACAGGAAACAGTGGCAGAGATTCATTGATTGACCAAGGGAAAGTGAGTTACAGCATGGATTTTTGTTTCTCAACCAACATCATTAATGGATAAACATTAACTGAAAGGGGACAATATCTTAAAGTTGGGGGTCCTGTTATTGATTTTGCATTCAGGCTTGTGTTTTTAAAGTTAAAGGGGTATTCTCAACTCCAAGATCCTATACCAATATGCAGTAGGTGTAATAATAATAATAATATTATAAAATACCTCCAATTAGAAATGTAGTATAGTTCTTGTGATTCGCTAGGTCTCTTACCCCATGTGCAGGACATTCCTGTAGCTTAGGTATCCATGGTTACGACCAGGGCTGTGGAGTCGGTAAGCCAAACTCTGGCTCCTCAATTTCCATGACACCCACTCCAACTCAGACTCCACGACTCTGACTCCCCCATACACGGCTCATGATTAAGTGATAAATTTGCTGTAGTACAGATTCATCTCAGCTAAAAATCTAGACCCTTACATCAGGAATAGGACAGACATTTATAGAACATTTCATAACTTTCTCAAATTCCTATGAAAAAAATATTCCCCACAAACTGCATTGAACTACTGTACCTAATTTATTATATATTTTAGGAGTCGGAGTCGGTCCATTTTATACCGACTCCGACTCCACCAAAATGGGCTCCGACTCTGACTCCACGACTCCGATTCCACAGCCCTGGTTACAACCACTCATATAGTGACAGTTAGTTAGCAGTTAGTAGTCATAACCATAGATACCTAAGCTACCGCAATGCCCTGCACATGGGTTAAGCGACAGCGAATCCGAAGAACTATACTATATTTCTAATTGAAGGTATTTGCTAATATTATTATTATACCTACTACACATTGGGATAGCATAGGATAGGAATAGGATCTTGGAGATGGGAATACCCCTTTAAGCTTGAGCTCTCTTTCTATACAGATCGCGTCATACATTTTTAATCATTTTTTTAAATGAGGCTAGGGTGTATTATTAATACATTTTATTCAATTATTTGTGAATCAACCTATAAAACTTCTCTCCAGTGACAAGAGATGAATTCCAAATTAGTTTCAAATGGAATCGTCTTCCGCTGGAACATGGGTAGGTGCCAGAACAATGGGGAATATAATAAGGGTACTGTTGACTGTAATGTCCACATTGGGGGATACACATTAATGCCAAGGTCATCTGACATTTACAGAGGTAACATGTAGGAGGCACATTTGTTACATGTACACGTAATGACGTTCTTGTTTGCTCATTTGGCCATACAATCATATAGTAAAAAGCAACTCACTAACACACAATTTCCCCTAAAACAATCATTGAGCACCACTCACTTGAGAGAAAATGTTGCCCGTCTGTATAACGAATGACTCATGAAACAGACCTTGATAGCGGCCATTTAATTTGGTTCAGCATTTTATCCAAGAGGCCCAGAGGGACATAGACTCAGCTATACACAAAGAGCTACTAAGATTAACTCTAATTAACCCATGTTTAGCCAGACAGAACAGCTGAGGATGTCAAGAAATCATTACATATGCACATTGAAGTGTCACTCAGGGACATGCACGGATGGAGCTTATTGAGCTAATAAACATCTTCTTGCCGATAACTTCATCAATCATTATAGGTTTCATTGCCCTTTTCCTATGGAATGATATTGAGATTATTTATATGCTATCCTTGCAATGGGTTAATTACTGAGATAGCTACTCTCTCAAGTATACAGTAACTTGCACCTCTCTTGCCATGTAGGTGTAAATGTATACTGTGAAAATTCACTTGTTAATGCACGGGTTTTTGCATAACCTTATTATATAAGCTGGGGAGTTGTTCAATAAAAGATAATATAATATTATTGCGAGATCTAGTTAAACATGTATTTGATCTTACAGGGAGGATAAGTACAGTGCATTATACCACTAAATATGGAATTACAAATATATTATTTTTGTTCCATTTCATGGAAATAAGTTGATTTAATCACTAAAATTACTACCATTTTGATTAATGTCATAAAATATTCATGATTTTCGTATCTTATGACAGAAATGATAAATCTTCCCTAATGTGATGAAAATATAACGCAAAGTGCAGATTCACTTATATTAAGCAATAAAATATACAGCAGTTACCTAACAGGTACCTTATTTTCGGACTATGACGCCTAATGAGTGAGAGTGTTGAATATTAGATTACTTACTTCCCCATGTCAGCTAAGCAGCAGATTTTATCTTACCATTTTTTGTGAAAATTACTAATTTCAATAAGTTATATAGTAATCTAATATATGATAATTGTACCAAAATACATATGGCAAGATAGTGTACATATACTGTATATGTATACCTATATTATATCGATAGATAGATAGATACAGTATTTTTCAGACTATAAGACTCATTTTTTTCCTCCAAAATTTTGGAGGAAAGTGGGGGGTGCGTCTTATAATCCGATATACATAAATACTGTGGCTGTAGGTGGTGGGGATGTGGGGTAAGTGACAGTGGTGGAGTAGCGGGGCACAGGAGGCAGCAGAAGCCTGCTGCAGCCTACACTGTGCCCACTACTAAAGAAAATGAATATTCACGGGGTGGGGAGCAGTGAATATTCATTTTCCTTAATAGCCGGCACACTGTGCCTGCAGTGCGGTTCCTGATATGTATGGCACCATTCATCCCTGTATGTATGACCCCCCTCATCCTGGTATGCTCTGTGCCGGAATAGTCACTGCTCCCCACGCACACAGTCCCGGAATGGGGAGCAGTGACTATTCCGGCACAGAGCGGGACACAGAACTGGAGGAGAGAGGAGGTGAGTATAATTGTTTTTCTTTTTCTGTGCAGCGCGACGGGGTCAGGGGGTGCCAAGCATACCAGGATGAGGGGGGCCATACATACAGAGATGAAGGGTGCCATACATACCAGGAAGATGGATGAGGGGGGCCATACATACAAGGATGTGGAGGGCCATACATACAGGGATGAGGCATGAGGGGGGCCATACATACAGGGATGAAGGGTGCCATACATACCAGGATGAGGGGGCCATACATACAGGGACAAAGGGTGCCATACATACAAGGATGAGGGGAGTCATACATACATATCAGGAAGAGGGATGAAGGTGCCATATATACCAGGATGGGTGTGAGGGGAAAACCATACATACCAGGATGAAGTGGGTGCCATACATACAAGGAAAAGGGATGAGGGGTGCCATGCATACCAGGAAGGGGGATTGGGATGCCATGCATACCAGATGGTGGATTGGGATGCCATGCATATCAGGATGGGGATGAGGGCCACGTATAACAGGAAGGAGGGGGCTATATATAGCTGGATGGGGGATATTAACAGAATTGGGGGACATTACCCCTATAACAGTGTCAGCAGCAGACCCCCTCCCCCTTAACAGGGCATCATGACCACATTTTTTGCTTACATTTTTTTTTCTATTTACCCCTCTAAAACCTAGGTGCGTCTTATGGTCTGCTGTGTCTTATAGTCCATGAAATACGATAGATAGATAGATAGATAGATAGATAGATAGATAGATAGATAAATAGATAGACAGAGTTGTGTGTGTGTAAAACATCAATATGAAGTGTTGCTTAATTTTATAATATATAGAGGTTGAAGTTCATTCAATTGTTGTTAAAGAGCTCCATTTTCTTGAGCTGCAATACCACTACCAAATTACCCAGAAGATAAATAGACCCAATTAAAGGGACGTATTAAAACTCAACTTTTATTATATACTCTTTAAAAATGGTAAATTATTAAAATTACAGTAGTGAAACTGTATTTTTCCTCTTAAACTTGACTCATATTTCTAGAGTCCTATCCACTTAGCTGATAATCTACAGGTGCATCTCACTAAATTAGAATATCATCAAAAATTAATTTACTTCAGTTCTTCAATACAAAAAGTGAAACTCATATATTATATAGAGTCATTACAAACAGAGTGATCTATTTAAAGTGTTTATTTCTGTTAATGTTGATGATTATGGCTTACAGCCAATGAAAACACAAAAGTCATTATCTCAGTAAATTAGAATACTTTATAACAACAGCTTGAAAATATTTTTAAAATTCGAAATGTTGGCCTAGTGAAATGTATGTTCAGTAAATGCACTCAACACTTGGTCAGGGCTCCTTTTGCATCAATTATTGCATCAATGCGGCGTGGCATGGAGGCGATCAGCCTGTGGCACTGCTGAGGTGTTATGGAAGCACAGGTCGCTTTGATAGCAGCCTTCAGCTCGTCTGCATTGTTGGGTCTGGTGTCTCTCATCTTCCTCTTGACAATACCCCATAGATTCTCTATGGGGTTAAGGTCAGGCGAGTTTTCTGGCCAATCAAGCACAGTGATACTGTGGTTTTTAAACCAAGTATTGGTACTTTTGGCAGTGTGGACAGGTGCCAAGTCCTGCTGGAGAATGAAATTTCCATCTCCAAAAAGCTTGTCGGCAGAGAGAAGCATGAAGTGCTCTAAAATTTCCTGGTAGACGGCTGCGCTGACTTTAGTCTTGATAAAACACAATGGACATACACCAGCAGATTACATGGCTCCCCAAACCATCACTGATTGTGGAAACTTCACACTAGACCTCAAGCAGCTTGGATTGTGTGCCTCTCCACTCTTCCTCCAGACTCTGGGACCTTGATTTCCAAATGAAATGAAAAATTTACTTTGCATTTACTTAGTGTCAATGACTGCCTTCTGGACATCTGTCAAGTCAGCAGTTTTCCCCATGATTGTGGAGCCTACTAAAACAGACTAAGTGACCTTTTTAAATGCTTAGGAAGCCTTTGCAGGTGTTTTTTGTTAATTATTCTAATTGAACTGAGATAATGGCTTTTGTGTTTTCATTGGCTGTAAACTGTAACATACCTGGCGGCGTCCTTGCATGGTGGTCCATCTCCCACTGTGCAAGAGAGCGCACTTGGTCTCCAGTCCAGAATGTCTCTCTGGCTTCCCTCCATGCTGTCTGTTTGTGTCTGTTTCTGCTGCTTAAGGGCGGCGCCCGATCACTTCCTGCTTTTTGTACCTGCTGTGGGTCACACCCCTTGTGCGTCCTCAGCCTATTGCTGTCTGTCACCTGGTATATAGCTCAGCTGCTCCCATCTATCCCTGCCTGAGCATAGTGTTTCATTCAGTGTGTGCTGCACTCTGAAGGTGCCAGGTCCCGTTCTTTGTCTCCTGCCTTGCGGTATCAGTTCCCGTGTCTGAACTGAGTCCTGTCTGTGTACTCTTGCCTGCTGCCTCTCCTGGAGGCTGTATTTCCAGGCCTGTCTGAACACGCTCCTAGCCTGTTCCTCCCGCCTTCTAGGGGCCGATTACCTAGACCCGCTCCTGTATCTTGTCTGTCCTGTCTGAACACGCTCCTTGCCTGTTTGTCCCGCCTCTCTGGGGGCCGTATTCCCAGACCCGCTCCTGTATCCCGCTGCAGTGTCGGTCTCCTCCGTACACTCAGTTTCAGTCTGAACTCTCTCCTATCCTTTACCTGTTTTGCCTCTATGTCCGTTCCCTTCCTTTTTCTGCAGAGTCTGAACTCGTACCTAACTCCTGCTTGTTGTCTCTGTACTCCCGTTTGTGAGTTTGTGGTCCACTCGCTACTTCACTGCAAGTACCCTGTGGGTATCTGGCTCTGCCTTTCTCTTCCTGTCTGTTCCATGTGAACAGAGCCCTGTCCCCCCTGCTCTGCCTTGCTTGCCGCTCCGGCAGTTTCCGCTCTGCTCCTGCCTTGTTTGCCACTCTGCGGTTTCCGCTCGGCTCCTGCCTTGTTTGCCGCTCTGCGGTTTCCGCTCTGCTCCTGCCTTCTTAGCCGCTCTGCGGTTTCCGCTCTGCTCCTGCCTTGTTTACCGCTCTGCGGTTTCCGCTCTGCTCCTGCTTAGCTTGCCGCTCTTGCGGTTTCTGCTCTGCTCTTGCCTTGCTTGCCGCTCTTGCGGTTTCTGCTCTGCTCCTGCTTAGCTTGCCGCTCTTGCGGTTTCTGCTCTGCTCTTGCCTTGCTTGCCGCTCCTGCGGTTTCTGCTCTGCTCCTGCTTAGCTTGCCGCTCTTGCGGTTTCTGCTCTGCTCCTGCCTTGCTTGCCGCTCCTGCGGTTTCCACTCTGCTCCTGCCTTGTTTGCCGCTCTGCGGTTTCCGCTCTGCTCCTGCCTTCTTAGCCGCTCTGCGGTTTCCGCTCTGCTCCTGCCTTGTTTACCGCTCTGCGGTTTCCGCTCTGCTCCTGCCTTGTTTACCGCTCTGCGGTTTCCGCCCTGCTCCTGCCTTGTTTACCGCTCTGCGGTTTCCGCTCTGCTCCTGCTTAGCTTGCCGCTCTTGCGGTTTCCACTCTGCTCTTGCTTTGCTTGCCGCTCCTGCGGTTTCTGCTCTGCATCTGCCCGCTGCTCCGGCAGTCCTGTCCTGCTCTGCTTCTGCTCGCTGCTCCGGCAGCCCCGTCCTGCTCTGCTTCTGCTCGCTGCTCCGGCTGCCCCATCCTGCTCTGCATCTGCTCGCTGCTCCGGCAGTCCTGTCCTGCTCTGCTTGTGCTCGCTGCTCCGGCAGTCCCGTCCTGCTCTGCTCTTGCCCACCGCTTCGGGCGTTCCCTCTCTGCTGTGTTTGGCTACCGCATCTGCGGTTCTGTTTCTGTGACCCAGTCTGTACTGGGTCTTGTCCTCTCTGTGCTCCAGCCCGTCCTTTCGGCCAGTACCTCCCCGCCTGCATACTCGCCTGTATCCACCCGTCTGCATACCTGCCGTGTTCGCTTATATCCACCAGTCTGTGCCAGCCTAACCTGCCTGTTCCAGTAATCCCTGTGTGGGTCAACCCCCGTGTCCGGAGTTTGACCTGGAGTAGCACCTGGTCCCTCTGCCCGGTTTCTCCCTGGTGCACTGGCGTCGTATGCCGTCGTGCCACCTTGGTCGGATCGGCCAGATACTTAGTCACGCCCCTCCAGGCACTCTCCGGTTCATGGTCCAGTGGAACCACTACTCCCGCACACGCCAGTCAGTCCGGGCGTGTGCATAACATAAACCATAATCATCAACATTAACAGAAATAAACACTTGAAATAGATCACTCTGTTTGTAATGGCTCTATATAATATATGAGTTTAATTTTTTGTATTGAAGAACTGAAATAAATTAACTTTTTGATGATATTCTAATTTAGTGAGATGCACCTGTATTAGCACTAGAAGATATACTACCTATCCTACCTATACCATGGCTGCAGCCCATGGATTAATACAACATCATTTGGATAACTATCTTTCATAAAGTGCACAAATATCACCAGAGCTAACTAAAATCAACACATAGCCTCTCCAACAAGTTTCGCCTGTACAGGCTTCGCCTGGGGGCTGGGGCTATATGAATATATGAGTCGAGTTTAAGAAGAAAAATACAGTTTCACTATTGTAATTTTAATAATCTACCATTTTTAAAGAGTATATAATATAAGTTGATTTTTAATATACAGTACAGACCAAAAGTTTGGACACATCTCATTTAAAGATTTTTCTGTATTTTAATGACTATGAAAATTGTTCATTCACACTGAAGGCATCAAAACTATTAATTAACACATGTGGAATTATATACTTAACAAAAAAGTGTGAAACAACTGAAAATATGTCTTATATTCTAGGTTCTTCAAAGTAGCCACCTTTTGCTTTGATGACTGCTTTACACACTCTTGGCATTCTCTTGATGAGCTCCAAGAGGTAGTCACCGAAAATGGTCTTCCAACAATCTTGAAGGAGTTCCCAGAGATGCTTAGCACTTGTTGGCCCTTTTGCCTTCACTCTGCAGTCCAGCTCACCCCAAACCATCTTGATTGGGTTCAGCGCTGGTGACTGTGGAGGCCAGGTCATCTGGCGTAGCACCCCATCACTCTCCTTCTTGGTCAAATAGGATTACACAGCCTGGAGGTGTGTTTGGGGTCATTGTCCTGTTGAAAAATAAATGATGGTCCAACTAAACGCAAACCGGATGGAATAGCATGCCGCTGCAAGATGCTGTGGTAGCCATGCTGGTTCAGTATGCCTTGAATTTTGAATAAATCCCCAACAGTGTCACCAGCAAAGCACCCCCACACCATCACACCTCCTCCTCCATGCTTCACGGTGGGAACCAGGCATGTAGAGTCCATCCGTTAACCTTTTCTGTGTCACACAAAGACACAGTGGTTGGAACCAAAGATATCAAATTTGGACTCATCAGACCAAAGCACAGATTTCCACTGGTCTAATGTCCATTCCTTGTGTTCTTTAGCCCAAACAAGTCTCCTCTGCTTGTTGCCTGTCCTTAGCAGTGGTTTCCTAGCAGCTATTTTACCATGAAGGCCTGCTGCACAAAGTCTCCGCTTAACAGTTGTTGAAGAGATGTGACTGCTGCTAGAACTCTGTGTGGCATTGACCTGGTCTCTAATCTGAGCTGCTGTTAACCTGCGATTTCTGAGGCTGGTGACTCGGATAAACTTATCCTCAGAAGCAGAGGTGACTCTTGGACTTCCTTTCCTGGGGAGGTCCTCATGTGAGCCAGTTTCTTTGTAGCGCTTGATGGTTTTTGCAACTGCACTTGGGGACACTTTCAAAGTTTGCCCAATTTTTCGGACTGACTGACCTTCATTTCTTAAAGTAATGATGGCCACTCGTTTTTCTTTACTTAGCTGCTTTTTTCTTGCCATAATACAAATTCTAACAGTCTATTCAGTAGGACTATCAGCTGTGTATCCACCAGACTTCTGCACAACACAACTGATGGTCCAAAACCCATTTATAAGGCAAGAAATGCCACTTATTAAACCTGACAGGGCACACCTATGAAGTGAAACCCATTTCCGGTGACTACCTCTTGAAGCTCATCAAGAGAATGCCAAGAGTGTGCAAAGCAGTCATCAAAGCAAAAGGTGGCTACTTTGAAGAACCTAGAATATAAGACATATTTTCAGTTGTTTCACACTTTTTTGTTAAGTATATAATTCCACATGTGTTAATTAATAGTTTTGATGCCTTCAGTGTGAATGTACAATTTTCATAGTCATGAAAATACAGAAAAATCTTTAAATGAGAAGGTGTGTCCAAACTTTTGGTCTGTACTGTATCCCATTAATTGGGTCTATTTACCCTCTGGGTAATTTGGTACTAGGAATTTTCATCCCTAAAGGGGTGTGTACATCCATAAGGTTATGAACTGCAATACCAGACACAGCCTATAGGTAGAAGTGGTGCTGTTTCTGGAAAAAAAAAGTAAATCCTTTTTACTAATTCTGTACCACATTTTAAAGGGAATTGGTTATCAGAAAATTACCTCTTGTAAAGCAAATTTCTATGTTACATATATTTTTCTAATGATTTTAATAGTTTTGTTGATTTTTTATTTTCCTTTTCAGTGGCTACATTTTTGAAAAAAAAACACTGAAATCTTGCAATTTAATAACTGACACTTCCCGTTCTTGCCTTATAATAACTGACACTTTCCTTCTGTACAAATCACTTTTCAGCAGTCACCTATTAATCAATGAAAGGTTACACCTATATATAGATGGGATCCACAGGATTCACCAGTCACAATAACTTATAGTCACAGCTTGCCTCCATTTCCAGCCTGATAGGTCAAAAGACAATGAACCATCTGCAAACTGCTCCTGTCTATGGTCAATATAGTGGCTTTAATGCATATTTCTAAAAGCTGTGAACATAGGCTCAGACAAGATGGCTGGCCCCATAATCAAATACAGAAAATAGAATAGAAAATCTACAATTAAAAGATAAAAAAACAGATTAAAATACAATATTCATCAGTACCTGGCCTAATTATTAAAAGAAATATCAGGATATTCATTGAGCTTGAGGTTTCAGCACCGGACAGCTCCTTGTTATTCAGTGTAACCATGAGAAAACTAAATATTTTCCCAGAGGAGCATTGCATGGCTTATAAGCCTCCTTAGACTGGCATGCCAGGCATGTCACTGTCCACAAGAAGAAATGTTACCCCTTAGATCCCAGTCAGAAGCCTCTCATACAGCTTAATCAGATCTCTTGCTTTGCACTGAGGAGGGCAACACCCTGAAACATGTGTCTGCACATTGAGATTCTGGTTTGGCTTTTTATACTAAGTCATATTTCAAGGCTCGTTAAAGGGTGGATATTGATTTTTTGGATTGCTACTTCCATAGGTGGCACTAGAGTTTTAGTTCTCTTCCTTTCTGAAGAGACAATTTGCAATGAGCATCTAAAAAAATCCTTTCATATAAACTTTGCAGACTTGTTGCCTCTTACTGTTGATATGCTTGTTTTCTTTTTGAAGAAAATAGCTTTTAAAGGAGTTGTCCACTACTTTTTTGAATTGCTCCAATGTATTTAGCATATGGCCATAATTTTTTTGTAACTACCTTTAGTTGTATATATTGCTATCACTAGCCGCTCACAGGCATCATGTGACCTCTGGCTTTTTCTTCAGCTAATATCATGTCAAGTGAGGCGTGACATCAGTGACATGGGTGGATGATGGGCTGTGGGCGAGGTTACCCCGCTCGGCACACCCAGCATCCGCCGCGCAGTTTCCCAATGAATGAGGAGAGGGAGAGTGCGCAGTGGATGCTGGGCGTGACGCGCGGGGTAACCCTGCTCACAGCCCATCACTGACCGTGGAACGCAGCACTGAGTCACGCCCAGCTGCAGCCGGGGGTCACGTGATGCCTGTGAGCGGCCAGTGACAGCGCCGCTCACAGGCAATACATACAACTAAACGTAATCACAAAAATACTTATGGCCACATGCTAAATACATTGGGACAATTCAAAAAAGTAGTGGACAACTCCTTGAAGATGTTTTAGATATTCCATTTAACCAGCTACCATTCACCTAAATCTTGAGCCAGAAATGTAGAAGTTTGTTCAATACAATCAATTCTAAATTCTCAACTCACCTTAGACCGTAATGAATATGGTGTTTGTTTGTTTTTTTACTACAGGCTACATCTGCCAAGGATTACACAAATGAGTAAAGCCATTAGATAAATCATTAAAGACAGCAGTCACTTGTGGAGCACCGGTCAATGATAGACTTGAGATACTTACCCACATATAAGACACCTTCCTTGGTCTTCTCTGCAGCTTCTGCTACCCCTTGCTTGGTTTTCTCAGCTGCGGCCACCACCCCTTCTTTTGCTTTGGAAAAGCCTTTCATAAGCACATCCATTTTGATCTGTTGCAGTCTGCAGAGAGGAGGGAGAGGAGGCAGCAGCTTAGTAGTGTAAGCACAGGAAGCAGAATGATAGCAGAAGCCCCTGCAGCTCACTCTGACCTGCTTTTCCAATAGGAAGCTACCCCTACTCACATCAGATTAGTACATTCCTCGTTCTGATAGAATAGGTGGGGGGACAATGAGTCAGGAAAATGTATGGTATACAGCTCAATCTAGATGTGATCCAATATATGTGTATATATATATATATATATATATATATTATATTTATATGCCTTTGTGATCATAGGGGAAAACACAAAATATAATAAGCATTCTAAATACATAAGGTGATCTGATACACCTTTTGATACCAGCTATGAAAGTAACATCTTGAACGTATTGAGTGTAAGTGTTCCTGTTGCTTCTTTGTATATCGGTGTAATCTACTCATTTGTATATAGTATTGCTCATACAACCACTGATATCTGCCCATACGTAATTATGCTGATACTGTGTAGACGTGCAAGGTGTGTGTACAAAGCATATTGTAGTAATGCACTGAACAGGTGTATTCTTGAGCAATTATCCGATCACCATAATTGTGCGATATCGGCCTCATGTCCTTGAAACCTGGGATTTTTTTTCCTCTGCAAAATAAAGGAGGAAGGGTACAAGGGGGAGGTGCAGAAATCCCAGCATTACCCTGTATACAAGCATCACAGTTTTCATGAGCAAAATATGGAAATATAAAAAAAAAAAGAGATAATTAAAAAGACTATGATGGGAAATATGAACACCACAGTTTGGATTTCTTGTGATTATACAAGACACAGGAGATGATGACAGACCAGAAATTGCCCTGATGACACCTTAGTTCCACCCTCCCCGAGCATCCGGAAATTTCATCTGTTACCCAGACTTACACATATAGGGAGATTATATTATATTGTGTGTTTCCCATACCGTCAGGCATAAACAGAGACATTAGTAGACATGGAATTGTCTCCCCAGGCATGATGCAGATGAGACCAGCCAATGCTTTTTCTCCTATGCCAGATGCAACAACCCCCACTCTCTCTCATGTCCTAGGGGCCCTGCAAACAGGTTAGGTTGGACAACCATGCAATCAACTACAAGAAGACAATTAGAAATGCAAACACTGACCTTCTCAGTCCCAATCTTTTTGCAGGTGCTGTTGCTTATCTGGAACAAGGCTGCCTGTAAGTGTGAAAAAAGGCAGAGGAAAATGTCAGACAGATGGAGCAGCTGTGATGAAGCTCCTTTTAAATGCAGCTCTGCCAGTCCCTCTCCCTCCCTTACCTGGGGTTCAGGGGTAAATTGGTTTTAGTCCTCTCTATGTGATGATGAAGCAGAGGAGGGTTCAGATGTAGAGATCTCAGGGGGTCCCTCAGCAGGCAGTGTCAGTGCTACAGAGCCATGGGATGCTACTCTGTCAGCTCTACACCCGCCTCTGTCTCCTAGATGAAGCTATGCTTGAAAGTGCTTAATGCTTGTGTGCTGTCTACCCCCTTGTGGTAGGAGATCCTAGGAGCAACCAAGAACAGATAACACAAGCAGGAGCCCACAGTCAATAGCTGCCCCCTCCCTGCTGCTAAAAGACAGGAGAACCTAGCCTTTCATTACCAGCCCCCAACATACTCATAAATTACATATGTAAAATGCAAAACCCTCCCTCAGCTCTCATCTCTGACCTTTTCTCCTTCATGGAAGGTTGCTCTACAACTTCCCTTTTCCCACCAGACATGATGAGGTCAGATACACGTCAGTTACTATCATGAACCCATAGCTAGGTCAAAGCAGAGCCATTTTTCAATTCTTTCATGCCACGGACCAATAAGTTTCTGCAGTCTATATTATGGTTCACCCTGTAATGAAATATGCCTTCTAGTCATGATTACCTGCTTCAGGTACCTAAACAAGTATAAATGCAGGCGTACATGTATATATTGAGAAAAGAAGCCGTATTTAGAAGTGTTCTACTACCTAGTCTCTCCTTCTCATTCTATCTTGTACAAAAATTAGGAAATTCTTCCAAATTCAAATGACATTATTTGTCACATTTTCTTCTCTCCTTGTTCAGTGCTGCCAGACACGTTATCAATATTTTCATTAACAAATTATTAAATACATATAAGAAACATACGGAAATAATAATATGTGTGTACAAATAGATATAAATCATAACAACATAATCTACGTATTATTGTCATATACAGTGCCTTGTGAAAGTATTCGGCCCCCTTGAACTTTTCTACCTTTTGCCACATTTCTGGCTTCAAACATAAAGATATAAAATTCTAATTTATTTGGGATGAATCAACAACAAGTGGGACACAATCATGAAGTGGAACAAAATTTATTGGATATTTTAAACTTTTTTAAAAGATTAAAAACTGAAAAGTGGGGTATAGCTATAATAGGCACAATCATAAGAACTCATAATGTAGTTTTATTTTATGCATAGTTTTATTTATTTATTTTTTGATGTTTTACTGAATTGGACAGGATAAAACACAAAAAGGAAATGTGGATGGTAATAAAAAGGTTATAATTATCAGAGAAGGGATGATGCACAGGCTAAAAATATATATTAAGTACCCTACTCCGGTCTGATGCCAGTTTTCATGCCAGATTTATACAGTCGTAAAGACTTGAAATAGCTACTGATTGATCAAAGATCTGCTTAACAGTACTAAATTAAATTAGCTATATTTGTGATAAAAGAACACTTTAGACAAAAGCATTGGGGCACATCTCTTGATTCAGGTTTTTCAATGAGTATCATTGACACAAGACTATAAAATCAAGCCCCTAGCCATGGAGTCTGCGTTTGTAAACATTTGTGAAGGAATAGGTCATTTTAAATAGCTCAATGAAATTGATCGTGGTATTGTTGTATACCACCATTGAAACAAGTCAATTTATGAAATTTCTTCCCTACTAAATATTTTGCAATTGAATGTCAGTGGTATTATTGAAGAGTGGAAACATTTAGGAACCACATTAACTTAGTGATAGACCTCAGCTGGTTAGGTGGATTCACGAACCCTCAAGTCATGATGGATACATAGACCCAGGGCACAGCAGGCTGGAAGGCATGTGGAACTTTAAAGGGGTTTTCCCACAAACAAAGTACATTTTAATTAATAGATCTTGGAATAAAAATATCTTCCACAATTGGATGTATTAGAAAAAAATGTTCCTGTGCTGAGATAATCTTAGAAATGTGCCCCTGATGTGTACTGTGTAATGGCTGTGTATGACTGTACAGGGTCATGGTCTGATCATACCACATCTCCTGGGCAGGGGAGGAAAAAGAGTGCATAGTGTAATGCAGCGACTTGCGGCATTACGGTAATGGTCCAGGATGTGTTTTGGCTGACCATGTACCTCCCCCTCAGGTGACTGGTCACATGACTGTGACATAGTGCAGGTCCTGTGCACACAGAATGTCTGATCTGATCACATGACTGTGACATCAGCACAGGTCCTGTGGGTGTGTACTACAGGATATATAAACCCTGGTTGTCTTGACACAGGGCGTGTGTGTAAGGCGTGAGGCCTGTTCCTGTGTGGGACACCACTAGAGTGTGAGGCCTAGTGAGGCCTATTGAAACCAGGTGAAGCCTGAAAGGCGGAGGCTGGATCCTTAGCTGTGTAAGCGATCCCAGTAGCCTTTTGGGCCAGAGGCTTGGAAGGCAAGAGCCTGAAAGGCAGAGGCTGGATGTTGGCTGTGTAAGCATACCAGTAGCCTTGGATGGTACGAGGGCTGGAGACCCCCATCTGGGAAGCCGTAAAGCCACAGTGGTGGCAGAATAAACCTGAAGCAGCTAAAACCCGCCAAAGGTAAAAACACTGCGCTATATGGACATTTATGTTGTTGCCTAGCTGAGGGCTGTAACTGGAGCCAAGTGGACGTGACTGTCGTTGGAAAGGCTCCAGAATGTTATGTGTGTAATATGCCGGTGAGCCACTAAGATGCACTGTGTGATAAGCAGTTATGAAGTGCAATAAACTGCTGAAGTGTGAAAACTGAAAAACGTGGCTGGTGTGCTTTAATTGACCCGGTGCAGCGAGTGTCCCCCAGTATGATGACTAGCGCTGCCTTACAATAGTCATTACAGCACGGGTTCGCAGCTGATTCTTTTTGTGAGGTAAAACATTTCACTGTCTGTTTTTAAGTAATGTTTTACCTCAAAGAAAGAATGAGCTGTGATCCCCTGATGTGATTAATATCTGTATACTCTCTTTTGCTTCCTCCCCTGCCCAGGAGCTGTGGTATGATCAGACCATGTCCCTGTATGGTCAGACACAGCCATTACACAGGACATAGAAGGGGCACATTATAATACCCCAGAGTTGGGTATTCCTAGAAAACTCTGTATAGGTTAAATGTATATTAATGTTATTGTGACTGACTCAGTACTTATCATGCTAGTTTGTAGGGAAACAGTTAACATCATCACCAAGGCAGGTTGCCAAGTGAACAGTGGTGGGTGGAGTTTTATAGTACAGAAGTAAGACATATTGTAGTTAGTTATTTGAAGTTAGTCTGAATGAGAAGAAGATTTATAGGACTCTAGGAAGAGCAGAGAGATGAGAGAGTCCAACATGGGAGTTTAGAAAAGTAGCTAAGTGAGCACCAGCACAGTAACAGCCATAGCCAAGCATGTAGGGGACCTCTTACCTGTTTCTATCAGGCTGCAATGGAGCAGCTAACTTGAGGAAATGCTTGAGGGAACACCAAAGTCTGCCAATTGGGGTGAGTTCTACAGCATCCTTGCTGCTGCAAGTGGGCCCAGAACTTAGGATCTACATTCGACCAGTTGGTGGTTACTTATAGAAGACTAAGGGGATAATGTTACTTGATTGCGCTTCAAGGAGGGGGCAGGAGATGGGTGCAGCTAGGAGGAAGCTCACCATGACTGGGATTGGCCGGGAGGGTTCAAATTTGAAGGATATGGGGGGTAGGATTGGGTAGTGATGCTTAGGGGGCAGACATTAGGGGGAGGTTGGGGTGTATATAGGAAAAAGTGTGGGAAAATCGCCACACCAGGTGGAGAAAGCACAGAGAAAAGAAACAGGATGCATACCTAATGGGGACTGTGAAATCCCTTGTTGTCCAGCTGCGGGATGTGGCACGTTCAAGAGATGGAGTTGCAGCATTCCGCTTTATTGGGGACCGCATGCACGCAAGATGGGATACCGGGAGCGAGAAGGAGAGCCAGGAGGACGTGGCACCCAGAGACTGTCACCGGAGGTATACACGCACAGCAGGCACAGGCTCCGGAGCCCCTCCGGGGACCCTGCGGGAGGTGAGCGTGAAAGTGCGATCCCCTGCCGTCACAGAGCGAAAATCGCGGGCCACGCCGGAAGTGAGGGCCGCACAGGAAGTCGAGCATGTGGCCTGGACAGGAAGTTCGGGCTATGCCAGAGCGGTGCATTACGCCAGCAGCGAGGCCTCACCAAGCGGCATATGACTGGAGGGGGGAATCTTATTAGCGGTCTATGACAAAGAGGACGTCTGGAAGAGGAGCAGGAGCGGCAGGTACTCCCGGCGATGCTCCGGTTGGGATGTCTGCTAGACGGAGCGGCAGGCAAGCAGCACATCGGGGCTCTGCGGGCAGACAGAAGCATTGTGAAGACCTGCTGCCTGGCTCTTCCAGTCATCAGGGGGCGAGTGTAGTGGCGGGCAGCGACAGGGAGCTGCCTGGCAGTCCTCTCCTGGGCAGCAGGGACCGGGCTGGTCCATCCAGGTCCGGATGTGGAGTGGGGTCAAGATCTGCAGGGAGGAACCACGTGAGGAGTAATTGAGAGGCGATCCTCTGGTCGTGGAGTGGCAAGATCACTGACAAGTGCTCAGGTCCCCCCTGGTGACGTGGAGGCCGGGGGCGTGGGCCTTGAGCAGCGGCGTGAATCAGATGGATCGGATTCCGATGGATCCAGATTCGTTGGTGTGTAGGGACTTGTTAGCAACTATGGTGTGGGTTGCAGAGCGTTTTGGCATTCCCTTGGCAAAAGAAAAAACTGAAGGACCTTGTACTGTTTTAATTTTTTTAGGTATATTGATTAATTCAGAAAGGATGGAGTGTCGCTTACCAGAAGATAAATTGTTGCTGCTCAGGCAGGAGGTGGGCAGGGTTGGCAGGTTGTACAAGGTGACGTTGAAGGAGTTGCAGTCGCTGCTAGGTAGATTGAATTTCGCATGTAGGATTATGCCAATGAGCAGAATTTTTTGTCGCATGTTGTCCGGGGCGACGGCAGGTGTGTGGGCACCGCATCATTTCATTTGCTTGAATAGAAATCACAGGGAGGATTTGGTAGTGTGGAAGCAGTTTTTGGAAAACTACAACGGTAGGTCATTGATCCAGCATGAGTTTTTGAACAGTTTTGATTGCGAAACTTATACGGACGCTGCAGGTGGGGCTGGTTACAGGGCCTATTGTAAGGGTATGTGGAGTGTTGGAAAATGGCCGAAGTCGTGGAAAGAGATGGGTTTCACGAAGAACCTGGCCCTTTTGGAATTATTTCCAATTGTGGTCGCGGTTTCAATTTGGGGAGAATTTTTCTTGAATCAGAGAGTCAGGTTTCATTGTGACAATATAAGCATGGGGGCGGAGATTAACAATTTGTCGGCTTTGTTCCCTCCGGTTATTAAGCTGCTCAGGGAATTAGTACTTCAGTGAACTGAATGCTTGGATTTCACCAGTGTATGTTCCAGGTGTACAAAATTCTGTTGTGAATGTATTGTCTCGTTTCCAGTGGGATCGGTTCCTGGCACTGGCACAAGAGGCTGAAGACGTGGGAGAGGAGGGAGAGGAATGCCCTTCGCATTTGTGCCAGCTGATTATGGAGGAGCAGGATGGTTGATCCGGGAGTCTATTGCGGCGAGTATGGCAAAGCTGGGTGTTCCAATGTGGTGCAGTTTAGAGCAATGAGGATAGAATGTTGGCGGTTTTGTTTTCAGTTGGTAAGGCAGCGGAGATAGGGTGGTCTATATTTAGAGTTAGTAAATTCATTGCGGGACTTGCGTTCGGTTTTAAATTGCAGGGAGTAGGGGATGTTACAAAATCCTTTTTGGTTAAGCAGGCACTAAGGGGTTTTAAGAGAGGCGGCAGGATTTTGGATAAACGTAGACCGGTTTCGTTCAGTAAGTTGAAAAGGTTGGGCATAGTCTTAGAAAGGATCTGTTGTTCCAGTTTTGAGTTGGCACTGTTTAGACTAGCGTTCTCCCTAGCCTTTTTCGGGTCAATGAGAGTTGAGTAATTGGTGGCGCCCAGTAAGAACAGAGCAGGGGGTTTGCTGGCTGAAGATGTGGGCTGTTGGGCTGGGGGCATTGATTTTTGGATCAGGCGTGCAAAGATGGACCGGTTGGGCAGAGGCAGGCGCATGGTATTAGGTAGAGTGGATGGGGCTTTGATGCGCCCAAGAAAATGTTTGGAGGCATATTGGCAGGTCTGGTCAGGGAGAGTGGGCCCACTTTTATGCCATGGTAACAGAGCAATTTTGTCACGATTTCAATTTATAGTTGTCCTTAAGAAGGGAGTACAGGAATTGGGCCTTAGTACTGAAGTGTATGGTTCGCATTCTTTCAGGACGCGTCGGAGGCTGATAGATTTGGATTCTGAGGTGATAAAGCGGATTGGCAGGTGGAGTTCTGATCGCTATTTGACGTATGTGCGGCATTGATTACAGCGAGGAGATTGTTTTATGTTGAGTTGTTGAATATGCTTGTCATTTTTCATTTCAGGTGGTGTTCCCTTTTTAGCCTGGATTTTCGGACACTCGTTTGTGCACTGGGGGGTGCTGCGCGCTGACATAAGGCCGGACGGTAGGCAACTGGGTTTTCGTAGAGAGCAAGTGGTGGTTCGTTGGTCTAGCTTTAGAGGGATGGTATGGAGTCAGGTTTTGTCCGAATTTTACAAGGTGGCTCGGTTGGATAGAACACCCAATATTTTGGTTATGCATATGGGTGGGAATGATTTGGGGCAAGGCCTGTTAGAGAGTTGATTCGGATATACCTTTTGACTTCTTGAGGTTGTGGACATCTTTTCCGGGGGTACTGACTGTGTGGTCGGACATCGTGCCTAGGCAGAAGTGGAGGGCGGCTAGATCTTTGATAGGAATTAACAGTACAAGAGTAAAATTGAATAGGGCCATATTGAGTTTTGAATCCAGAAATGGTGGTGTAAGCGTTAGACACTTTTGAATTAGAGTCCCGAGTCTGTAATTTTTGTTGGAGGACAGTGTTTATCTGAATGCTATCGGAATTGATCTTTGGGCCCTGGCGATACAGGAGAGGATCGAAAGGGCGTTGGTGGTGTTAGGGCACTCACGAGCCTGAGGTTTCAGGGCTGTTCGTGTTTTGGGGGTGGGGTTCTTGGAATTGGTAGAGAATTGTTGGTGGAAGGAATTTGTAAAAATTCCAGGCAGTTTAAAATTGAGTGGGGGTGATCTGGCATTTGGTTTTGGGCTCTGGACAGGGTTTTACAGAGCTTTTCGTTGGTTAATCTTTCACGTACTGTGGAAGTATGGTGCCCTTGAGCTGGTGGTGCACGGCTGAGGGTAACATGGCGGTTGGAGTTCTTTATTTTATTTCTGCCAGACCTATTAGCTCCAAGAACCCTCCCCTTATTATATGTTATTGTTAATATGTTAATGTTGTGTGTTAATAAAATGGCCGCTGTGGCCAAACTTAACCAAAATAATCTAGGTTGAAGTGTTTTTATTTGGGGAGGAAAAAAGGTGAGTACCTGGTAAGGCAGGGAAGGGTAATCTATAAGGGAGGAAGCTGTATTGACCGTACCTGGTCATGCTATATGATAGTTAGGATGGAACAAGGAAGCCATACCTAGATAGAGAATCTAACATGGGAACTCTATAGCATCAGTACTGGACACCAGACATTAGACACATGGAGGGACTTGCTGGAATTGCTCCTCATTTGTTACCCATTACTCTGCCTCCACTGCCAGATGTCTGCAATGTGGAAGTTTTTCCATCAGCACATGCTTGACTGTGTAACGGGTCTGGGAGGCGGAACCTCTGAGCAACTATACAAGGGGGCGATCCTTGTAAGGAAGCGGGTGGTGACCAGGGAAGACAGGCAGGTAGTCACAGCAGGTGACCGGGACAGTCTCTGGGTAAACGGGCAGGAGGTCACGGCAAGTGACCGGGACAGTCTCTGGGTAAACGGGCAGGAGGTCACAGCAAGTGACCGGGGCAGTCTCTGGGTGAACGGGCAGGAGGTCACAGCAAGTGACCGGGACAGTCTCTGGGTATAGGGTTGGTACGACCTGTGACGGCTGAGCCTCCAGGTAGGCTAGCAGGCGGATGGCAGGTGTGTGCTCCCAGGTGAACAGGCGAGAGTCTCTGGATAAGCAGGTGATCACAGCATGTGACGGCGGAGCCTCCAGGTAGGCTAACAGGCGGATGCAGATGAGTGCTCCCAGGTGAGCAGGCGAGAGTCTCTGGATAAGCAGGTGGTCACAGCATGTGACGGCGGAGCCTCCAGGCAGGCTAACTGGCAGGTAGCAGATGAGCGCTCCCAGGTGAGCAGGCAAGAGTCTCTGGACTGGCAGATGGTCACAGCACGTGACGGCGGAGCCTCCAGGTAGACTAACAGACAGGTAGCAGGTGAGCGCTCCCAGGTGAGCGGGCAAGCTGGTCCATAGTCAGACTGACAGGTGTCGTAAGGCAGACCGTCGGACCTCAGGCTAGCAAGCAGGAAAGCGGATGACAGGCAGCAAACTGGCAGGAAACTGGCAGATAACTGCCAGGTAACAGGCAGGTAACAGGCAGATAACTGGCAGGTAACAGGCAGGTAACAGGCAACGGGACCTGAGGGCTGAAGCAGAGTAGTGAACAGTACAACAACATTGCTCGGGCACCTCCATTTTGGAGGAGGTGCCTTATATATGGTGAAGTCCTCCGGGCCATTGGCCGGGGACTCCTTAGGACGGCGCGCGCGGCCCCTTTAAGAGGGGGGAAGCGCGCGCGCCCTATGCACCGTGGCCGGGAAGGAGCGCGCACTGCCAGCAGAGCGGGAGGAGGACGCCGGGCTCGGAGCGGAGAGGTGAGGGGAACAGCGTCCCTGCCTAGCAGGGGGCAGGGACGCCGACGCTACAGTACCCCCCCCTTTTAGGCCCCCCCTTTTTTAGGCCAGACAGAAATTTAGCAAGGATGAGAGGTGCATGGATGTTCTCCCGGGGCTCCCACGTTCTCTCCTCAGGACCAAACCCCTTCCAATCTACTAGAAAAAAGGTCTTTCCTCTTACCCTTTTGGTGGCCAGAATGTTCTCTACCTCAAACTCGTCTTCAGCAGAAACCGGAGCAGGAGGCGTACCTGTAGACTTGGAAAAAGAGTTAAGTACCACGGGTTTGAGGAGAGATACATGGAAGGAGTTAGGGATCCGTAGGTTGGCCGGGAGTTTCAATTTATAGGCCACCGGGTTGATCTGACTGATAACCTCCAGAGGACCGATGAACCGAGGCCCTAACTTATAGGAAGGAATCTTGAGCCGGACATACTTGGACGAGAGCCAGACTTTATCCCCAGGACGGAATTGTGGAGGATCCAGACGTTTTTTGTCAGCGTGTCTTTTCATCCGCTCGGACGACTGAAGGAGTGCGGATCGGGTACTCTCCCAAATGGAGGAAAATTTGTTAACGAGAGATTCCGCAGCCGGATTATCCACCGAGGTGGAGACGGGAAATGGGATCCGAGGATGCTGACCGAAAACTACAAAAAACGGAGATTTGGAGGAAGATTCGCTCTCGTGGTTATTGTACGAGAATTCAGCCCATGGCAGGAGATCCACCCAGTCAGAATGGTGGGCATTAACGAAGTGCCGGAGGTAACTGGTCAGGTTCTGATTGATCCGCTCCACTTGACCATTAGACTGTGGGTGGTAAGCGGAGGAGAAGTCCAGGGTGACGTCTAGCAGTTTACAAGTGGCTCTCCAGAAGCGTGAGGTGAACTGTACCCCACGATCCGACACGATGTGGAGGGGCAGGCCATGAAGACGAAAGATGTGGCGGATAAAATCTTTAGCCAGCTCGGGTGCAGATGGGAGGCCTGGCAGGGGAACGAAATGAGCCATCTTGGAAAAGCGGTCAGCGACCACCCAAATGACCGTACAACCAGCAGAGACGGGGAGATCAGTTATGAAGTCCATAGCTATATGCTGCCAGGGGGCAGCAGGTACAGGAAGCGGAAGGAGGCGACCGGCTGGCAGATGTCTCGGAACCTTGTTGCGGGCGCAAGACACACAGGCAGAAACAAAGTCAATTACGTCCTTGTGCAGGGTAGGCCACCAGTAGTGCCGGGTAATAAGCTGGAGGGTCTTTTTCTGACCGGCGTGGCCAGCTAGTTTAGACGAGTGACCCCAGTGTAGGATCTTCTCCCGATCAGGTACTGATACGAACGTCTTACCGGGAGGGAGACGATTTAGACTCACGGGAGCCACCTGCATTACTCTGGCGGGATCGATGATGTGTTTAGGTTCCTCCTCGACATCAGACACCAGAAAGGATCGGGACAAGGCGTCCGCCTTGATGTTTTTGTCAGCCGGGCGAAAATGAAGAACAAAATCAAAGCGAGCAAAAAACAAGGACCACCGGGCTTGGCGCGGGTTAAGTCTCTGGGCATGCTGGAGGTAAGCCAAGTTCTTGTGGTCAGTGTAAATTATTACCGGGTGAAGAGCCCCTTCGAGCAGGTAACGCCACTCCTCCAATGCCAGCTTGATGGCCAATAACTCTCGATCTCCTATGGAATAGTTGCGCTCCGAAGGGGAGAAGAGTTTGGAGAAGAAGCCACAAGTTACCATTCTCCCGGAAGACGATTTTTGGGTAAGTACCGCTCCGGCTCCAGAGGAGGAGGCGTCAACTTCCAGGAAGAACTGCCTGTTGCCATCTGGGCGATGCAGCACCGGGGCGGAAGAGAAGGCCTGTTTTAAGGAAAGAAAGGCCTCCTCTGCTTCGGGCGGCCACTCTTTGGGATTAGTGCCCTTACGGGTGAGCGCAGAAATTGGGGCAGTCCGGGAAGAGAAGTGCGGTATGAAGAGGCGGTAGTAGTTGGCGAAGCCCAGGAACCGCTGAATGGCCTTCAACCCCTCCGGTCGAGGCCACTTCTCGATGGCAGACAGTTTCTCAGGATCCATTCGTAGGCCGGTCTGAGAAATTATGTAGCCCAAAAACGGAAGCGAGGTCTGCTCAAAAAGGCACTTCTCATATTTAGCGAAGAGGTGGTTCTGCCTGAGCCTGAGCAGGACCTGACGAACATCCCTCCGGTGAGTCTAGAGATCCGGAGAGAAGACCAAGATGTCGTCCAGGTACACCACCACACAGGAGTAGAGAAGGTCCCGGAAGATGTCATTGACCAACTCTTGAAAGACGGCGGGAGCGTTACAGAGACCGAAGGGCATTACCAGATATTCATAGTGGCCGTCCCGGGTGTTGAATGCCGTCTTCCATTCATCCCCCTGACGGATACGGACCAGGTTGTACGCCCCACGAAGGTCCAGTTTGGTGAAGATTCTAGCCCCCCTCAGACGATCAAATAATTCCGGAATGAGCGGAAGGGGGTACTTATTCTTCACCGTGATCTGGTTTAGGCCTCTATAGTCTATACAGGGATTGAGAGAGCCGTCCTTCTTTTTAACGAAGAAGAAGCCTGCTCCCGCCGGGGAGGTAGATTTCCGGATAAATCCCCGGGCCAGGTTCTCCTCAATATATTCGGACATAGACCGGGTCTCAGCAGCGGACAATGGGTAAATACGCCCACGGGGAGGAGTAGTACTGGGTAACAGGTCGATAGGGCAGTCGTATGGTCTAGGAGGGGGTAGTGTCTCTGCCTCCTTTTTATTAAAGACATCAGCATATGACCAATAAGGAATCGGAAGTCCAGGTAGATTAGCTGGGGTAAGAGAAGGACGGACGGGATGGACGGGAACCAAACAAGTCTTATGGCAGTCCTGTCCCCAGCGAAGGACTTCTCCAGTCTGCCAGTCAAGCACGGGTGCATGTCTCTGGAGCCAAGGTAGGCCTAGCAAGAGGGCATGAGAGAGTCCAGGCAGAACATGAAAGGAGATACTCTCAGAATGCAGCATTCCCACCTGCAGAGTAATGGATTCGGTGATGAGTTGGATGGGACGTGGTAAGAGGCCCCCATCCACGGCAGTGACAGATAAGGGTACAGCCAGAGGTTTGGTGGGGATGCGGTATTTCTCTACCAGGGACTGTGAAATAAGATTCCCGGCTGCTCCAGAGTCAAGTTGGGCTAGTTCGAAATAACGGTTCTCCCCGCAGACGATTGAGACTGACAACAGCAGAGATGGAGAAGATTTATTCTTGTCTAGGACGACCTCTCTGAGCGATCCTAGACACAGGCGTTTCCCGACCTCTCCGGGCAGGTACGGATCCGGTGCTCCTTACTGCCACAGTAGAAGCAGCTCCCCTCGGCACGGCGTAAGTCTTGACGGGTTTTGACCATCTTGGTCTGGTCGACCTGCATAGGCTCAGGAGAGTGTGCCTGGGGAGAAACGGAGGGAATAACGGGTTTCTGGAAGATGGGAGCTAGACGTGGAAACCTTCTCTCACGAGAGACCTCTTTGGCGCACTCCTGGAACCGTAGGTCAATCCGGGTGGCAAGAGTTATTAAGTCGTCGAGAGTGGTAGGAATGTCCCGACCGGCGAGTTCATCTTTAATACGGCCGGACAGACCCTCCCAGAAGACACACCAGAGCGTCGTTATCCCAGGCCAGCTCCGAGGCAAGGGTACGGAACCGTATGGCATATTGGCCCACGGTGAGATCTCCCTGACGGAGGCGTAGCAGAGACGATGCGGATGAGGTCTTCCGTCCGGGTTCATCGAAGACTTTCCGGAAAGCTGTGAGAAAGGCTGACAAGTCGGACACCAGAGGGTCTCCTCTCTCCCATAGAGGATTCAGCCAAGCCAGAGCCTCCCCCGTGAGGTGGGACATGATAAAGGCCACTTTGGACCGGTCGGAGATAAACTGGTGGGACAAGAGTTCGAAGTGCAGGGTGCACTGGTTTATGAAGCCCCGAGCTTGAGCGGGGTCGCCTCCGTAGTGAGGAGGTGCGGAAAGCCGGGGTCCAGGACAGGATACCATGGTATTGGTGGGCAGCGGCGCTGCCGGGTTGCGAGTCATGACACAAGCGGTGGTTGCTGGTGGAGCAGTCAGAGTGTCCAGTCGAGAGTTGACATTCCGCAGGTGACCCAGGATGGACTCCTGTTGGGACCTCTGACGGGACAGTTCATGACATAGGTCCGAGAGCGAGGGAGCTTGGGTACCACCGGGTTCCATGGCCCGAGCAAACTGTAACGGGTCTGGGAGGCGGAACCTCTGAGCAACTATACAAGGGGGCGATCCTTGTAAGGAAGCGGGTGGTGACCAGGGAAGACGGGCAGGTAGTCACAGCAGGTGACCGGGACAGTCTCTGGGTAAACGGGCAGGAGGTCACGGCAAGTGACTGGGACAGTCTCTGGGTAAACGGGCAGGAGGTCACAGCAAGTGACCGGGGCAGTCTCTGGGTGAACAGGCAGGAGGTCACAGCAAGTGACCGGGACAGTCTCTGGGTATAGGGTTGGTACGACCTGTGACGGCTGAGCCTCCAGGTAGGCTAGCAGGCGGATGGCAGGTGTGTGCTCCCAGGTGAGCAGGCGAGAGTCTCTGGATAAGCAGGCGGTCACAGCATGTGACGGCGGAGCCTCCAGGTAGGCTAACAGGCGGATGGCAGGTGTGTGCTCCCAGGTGAGCAGGCGAGAGTCTCTGGATAAGCAGGTGGTCACAGCATGTGACGGCGGAGCCTCCAGGTAGGCTAACAGGCGGATGCAGATGAGTGCTCCCAGGTGAGCAGGCGAGAGTCTCTGGATAAGCAGGTGGTCACAGCATGTGACGGCGGAGCCTCCAGGCAGGCTAACTGGTAGGTAGCAGATGAGCGCTCCCAGGTGAGCAGGCAAGAGTCTCTGGACTGGCAGATGGTCACAGCACGTGACGACAGAGCCTCCAGGTAGACTAACAGACAGGTAGCAGGTGAGCGCTCCCAGGTGAGCGGGCAAGCTGGTCCATAGACAGACTGACAGGTGTCGGAAGGCAGACCGTCGGACCTCAGGCTAGCAAGCAGGAAAGCGGATGACAGGCAGCAAACTGGCAGGAAACTGGCAGGTAACTGGCAGGTAACAGGCAGGAAACAGGCAGGAAACAGGCAACGGGACCTGAGGGCTGAAGCAGAGTAGTGAACAGTGCAACAACATTGCTCGGGCACCTCCATTTTGGAGGAGGTGCCTTATATATGGTGAAGTCTTCCGGCCGGGGACTCCTTAGGACGGCGCGCGCGGCCCCTTTAAGAGGGGGGAAGCGCGCGCGCGCCCTAAGCACCGTGGCCGGGAAGGAGCGCGCGCTGCCAGCAGAGCGGGAGGAGGACGCCGGGCTCGGAGCGGAGAGATGAGGGGAACAGCGTCCCTGCCTAGCAGGGGGCAGGGACGCCGACGCTACAGACTGTACTGTAACCCATGTGGTAGACCGGCTCACTCAACAGCACACGGAGGTAGACACGGGAACAATGTCTCTTTGAATTCTTCTCAGGTTTATTATACAGGCAGCATAAATCGTGGTGAAGTAAAAATAAACACGGCCCTTTGACAAAAACAGCAAAGAAAGCAAAGTGGTAGCACAAAGCACAGTCCTTGTGGTAGCGGGGATCCGCCCGCTCAGAGTTTAGAAAACAAATGGTTCAGCTTTTCCTTGTCAGAACACGAAGCACTGGAGTTCCTCTCTCCAGCCCTATGGAACACTGAATGATTCAAAAGGCAGGCTATTTATAGCCCAGGCCACACCCTGGGGTGGAGATATGGTGAATAGCCTCCCACCCGCTCTACAGCTGTTCACATAAAATCCTAGGCCATTAAAAATGGCCATTTAACCCCTGTCTCCCTCCTGCACCAAACACCATGGGAAACATTGACCACATTCCACACCACCTTGAGGGGACAGCAGAAATAATGTTTAACCCCCGCACATCCGCAGCTGTGTGTCCGTTATAATGTGCCTCTGGAATTCCAGGCTTTTGGCATGGCCACCACGACCCATGCCGGTGTACAGGAGGGCCTCGGACCTGCGCTCTGGTGCATTACATGGCGTCACAAACAGGATCCCACCTAAGGGTCCCCTTGCCTAGAAACAAAAAAAAAGTGTTCTAAAATGTTGTTTACTAAAGAAGAAATTTAATCTGAAATGTGCTTGAAGAAAATTAAAATGGCGGACTATCTGTACTCAAAATGGCGGACTGTCGTTTTGCTAAGAAGAATGATGTCCCATCGTGGGAGTGGACTACAAAAGAGAGGCAAAAGAAAGCTCAGCCCACTACAAAAGAACGCCAAAACTAGCTCAACCCACTGAAAGGGAAACGCCTGACAAGATGTACAGCCCCCTGGAAACAAGTACTGCCTATCCACAACTGAACCAACCAGAACATAAAGTACGCCCCCTGAAGGGAGTAGCCAAAGAAAGAACAGCACTGAACAGAGTTGCCAGGTTGCGACCATATGGTCGCCTGGTCCCATGGAGACGTTTGGGAAAGCCAGGATTGTGACCCTCCAGTCATCTGGTCCCATGGATATGTTTGGGTTAGCCAGGTTGGGATCATCCGGTCACCTGGAACCCATGGATACACTCGGAGAAAGCCATGTCGGGACCATCCGGTCACCTGGTCCCATTGATATGTTCAGAGAAGCCAGGGTGGGCCCCTCGGGTCTCCTGGCCTTGTACCTCAATGGACTATCAGCTTCCTAACCTTGCCACTTCCTCCTCTCTGTGGGTGGTGGAATTTTGCACTAACTTTTATACTTTTATATATGCGCCAATGATTATATTATTTGTCTGAGCTAGTGCATATTTTCACTCCTAAAGGCATTCCTACTTATGTCCCATGCCTGGGGACAGGCATGCTAAAGGAGGTAGAGTATGTAATACCCCAGAGTTGGGTATTCCTAGAAAACTCTATATAGGTTAAATGTATATTAATGTTATTGTGACTGACTCAGGACTTATGCTAGTTTGTAGGGAAACAGTTAACATCCTCACCAAGGCAGATGCCAAGAGAACAGTGGTGAGTGGAGTTTTATAGTACAAAAGTAAGATGCATATTGTAGTTATTTATTCAAAGTTAGTCTGAGAAAGAAGAAGATGTAGCAGACTCTAGGAAGAGAAGAGAGATGAGAGAGTCCAACATGAGAGTTTAGAAGAGAAGCAAAGTGAGCACCAGCACAGTTACAGCCACAGTCAAGCATAAAGGGGACCTCTCCCCTGTTCCTATCAGGCTGCAATGGAGCAGCTAACTTGAGGAAATGCTTGAGGGAGCACCAAAGTCTGCCAATTGGTTTGAGTGATCACCTTGAGCTACAGCGTGCTCGTGTCTATTACTGCTGCAAGTGTGCCCAGAACTTAGGATCTACATTTGACCAGTTGGTGGTTATGACGCGCCCCCTGGGCCAGTGTTGTTGGGGATACCCGGAGCCGGATCAGATGGGGGTTGTAGTCTCCGAGTGGCTGTGACCCGGTCCGTGCCCAGGGTGTCAAGCTCAGTGTGTGGCAGTCCTTATGATGTTACTAGATGTTCTTTTGTGTCGACTACGCCACCCGTTGATTTGCGGTCAATACGGCCGCCGCTGCAGCAGAGTCCACTGAGGCTGATGATGTGAGTGCAGCTTAGGTAGTATAACCCCCAACGGGAGGGGTATAGCCTCAGGGGGTCAGCCGTGGAGGATGGTGGTTGTGAAGGTGCAGCAAGGAGACTCAGAGGCATAAAATGCAGTTCCAGGGTTTTACTTACTGGTGTTGCTCGGGTCACTGTGTACAGCAGTGACCACCCAAGCCGTGCTGCGTCCACCAGGTCCTGGACTCGGTCAACTCCCAGGCAACTCCGGAGTGTGTTCCTGAGCTCCTTTCTGTCTCTCCCTTCTTCTGGCCGTTCCCACCAGGGATCCACCTAAGTCCGGCTCCCTCGGGCCTCTTGTTGGTCAAGCCTCCTCTGGGCTCCCTGACCCTATTCTTGGTCTGCCTTCTGGGTGGATTTAGTGGGTGATCGTGGCAGATCCTGCCCACGACCTCCGGTTCCTGGCTAAGGTGTGCTGTAGCCTCTGCCAGCTTGGGATCCGGTACCCTGTTGCCGACCCTTCACCCTATTAGCTCTCTTATGGGCTCTTGGGGTCCCCTCTGCGCCTCTGGGTCTCTCTCTCTTCTCCTCTGCTCTGCTTCTCAGGCTCTCAGACAGACTGACGTCTCACAGACTGACAACTGACTGACTGACTGACTGACTGACTGACGTCTCACAGACTGACAACTGACTGACCCTGATCTAAGATGGTGCCCACCTTAAATACTCCCTCTATGTGTGAGCTCAGGTGACCAGCACCCAATGAGCTCCTAACTTTACCCAGGCTGCTCCCCCTATCTGCCCCTACACTACTGGGATGTTCCACCCCCCTCCCACTCCAGCCAGGAACAGACACAGTCGTACCTGCACATTTCTCTAGTGGGAGTACCATCGGTCTGTTCCCCGGAAATGGGATGTGTGTAGTGCATGCAGCCTACTAGCTCAGTTCCACACTCCATCCTTACCCGGGAGTGGAATATCACACCTCTGGGTTGAGGTGCAATACCCCTGTAGCAGCCGAATCCTCAGGGTGCTACATTCACCCCTGGTAAATCACAGCACGTCCTCGGGCTGTAAAATATAAACATCCAAAACATACATTTTTTTTTTCATAAACATAAACATATAAAACATATAAAACATCATATACATCATCAGCAGCAATAAACTTTTCATATATAACATTCTTGTTTCTGGTTCCTCCGGTCACGGTGCAACTTGTGACCGGGTAAAGTGCGACAGTCTCTCTTGTAGTAAAAACAACAGTTTCCTATAAAACCGGTAGGGGGCGCTTTAGGAAGCGCAGCTATATACAAAGGAAATATGGCCGCTCTCAGTCCTCGGCCAGGTATTAGGAACTAGGGACACGCGGGATTCAGTTCAATTGGCTGGTCCCCACCGGGGACTATATTTTAACTAGAACAGTTCTTATACCCTGACGGGTAACTATGTACAGTCTCTCTCTACCGTACTTCAACGACGGCGTCCTCCTGCTCCTTCTTTAGATTCTTCAGACCCGTCCGGATCCTCTTGCTCCTCCTCCGTCAGGCGATGCACATGGAGGGCGTAGGGTCCTTTGGCACACTTGTGCCGGGTGAAGGTGACCTCGTCCCCTACGTACAGGTCACGACCTCTGTGTCCCTCCGGCAGATGGCTTTCTACGTCTCTGCGGGTTACAAAGACGTCGCCGGGGGTCTGATGGTCTCTAATGAAGCCCCACCCATGCTGCATGTTGAATTTTATCACAGTCCCGGTGGAAGGGGGACCATGAGCTGCACGGGGATTCCTCCTGGTCCGGCTCTTCTGCTCCGCGCTCCTTATCTGCGCTTGCTGTTCCCGGACCCGCCTCTCCCTCCGCTCCCTCTCGAAGACCTCGAGCTGCTGCCGGCAGCACTCTGCACGCTCCGCTGCGGCCGCCCGAGTCTCCTGAGTGAACCCCATGAGGTCTTCTCCAGTGGGGTCCCACTCGAACTGTGCCTCCTCCAGCGGGGGCGAGGTCCTCTTTACAGGCTTCGGAGCCGGAATCAGGGGCTCGTCTAGGGGTCTCTCTTTCCGGAGTCGGGGATGGTGAAACTCCGGTGGCCATATGAAGGGCTGCCCATCCGGGAACGTATGCTGGGCAAATAGATTTTCACCCAGGTGCGGCACTCTAGATGTTGAGGGCGCGTTGATGGTAGCGGCGCCCGGGTCGACCAGGCCTTGCGACCAGGCTTGGGGCACCCTAAAGGCAAAGGGCACCGTAAGAACGGCGGCGCCCTGGGTTACTCGGCCCTGCGGCCAGGCCAGTGGCTCCGCGGAGGTAGGGGGCGCTGTTGGTATTGCGGCGCCCGGAGGTACTAGGCCTTGCGACCAGGCCGGTGGTATTTCCTGCTTTGCCACGCTCGAGGTCGAGGCGTGTGACGTCACAGGGGTCGCGGCTGCGGTTTCCGGTTGAGGCCTTGTCTGCGGCGGTGACGATGCAGCGACGGGCACGGCAGGGGGAATTTCGGGCTCTGCGACGGGGAGCTGGGGCAGGCACGCGGTTTCCCGGCTCGGGGTAGAGACGTCCCCTTTACCTGCCTCCGTCCGTTTAGCTCCCTTCTCGGCGCCGTCTCCTGCCTTCATTCCTCCTGCGCCATCCTCAGAGGCGGTCTGTCTCCTCGTCTCGGGTGGCGTGCTCCGCTGACGGGTTTCGGTCTGCTGGGCCATCTCTCGGCTCCACTCCGCCAACGTCTCTCGCTGCACCCGGGCCATCCTCCGTGCGAGGCCCTCCAGCGCGGTCTGTGCACACTCCCGGTCTCGGGGGAGCTGTGCTAGGATCTCCAGCAGGCCTTCTGGAGTGGCGACCTGCAACAGGCTCCTGACCACTGGGTCGGTGCTGCCTGACTCTCCCTCCATCTCCGGGTAGGCTCTCTCTGGACTCTCTTCCAGACGTCTTGTCTCCGGGTGCGCTCTCTCCAGACTCCTCCAGGCTGCACCCATCTTCGTTCTCTTGTTCTGTCTCCGCCCACATTGAGGGTGGTCCCGGGACAACTTTGTGATTGTCAGTTCCAGGGGCAGTTCTCTTACGCTGATGGACACTTCCAGCATCACAGTCTCTGTTGGTGGGCGCGGTTTCCGCTTTTGGCGCCATTCTTCGACCTGGCCCACGATGGGAGGTGGCCTTTTGCCACCCTCTGGCACGCCCATAATGGCGTCCGCTCCCCCAAGGCGGGAAATCCTTGGAAATGGCGGGAATCGTCTCCCAGTGGCGGGAAACTCCATGGATGGCGGGAAAAAGCTGCAAATGGCGGACAACCGGCGGGAATCGACCTGTGATGGGGTCCGTTGGCGGGGACCCTCCAGAACCGGCGGGAGACTTCTTTTTGAGGTAACGGTGAACTTTTCTTCAGGCACGCAGTACCCGGTTGTTGCGGGCACGTTATCCTGCCGACTACGCCAAAGTTGACGCGCCCCCTGGGCCAGTGTTGTTGGGGATACCCGGAGCCGGATCAGATGGGGGTTGTAGTCTCCGAGTGGCTGTGACCCGGTCCGTGCCCAGGGTGTCAAGCTCAGTGTGTGGCAGTCCTTATGATGTTACTAGATGTTCTTTTGTGTCGACTACGCCACCCGTTGATTTGCGGTCAATACGGCCGCCGCTGCAGCAGAGTCCACTGAGGCTGATGATGTGAGTGCAGCTTAGGTAGTATAACCCCCAACGGGAGGGGTATAGCCTCAGGGGGTCAGCCGTGGAGGATGGTGGTTGTGAAGGTGCAGCAAGGAGACTCAGAGGCATAAAATGCAGTTCCAGGGTTTTACTTACTGGTGTTGCTCGGGTCACTGTGTACAGCAGTGACCACCCAAGCCGTGCTGCGTCCACCAGGTCCTGGACTCGGTCAACTCCCAGGCAACTCCGGAGTGTGTTCCTGAGCTCCTTTCTGTCTCTCCCTTCTTCTGGCCGTTCCCACCAGGGATCCACCTAAGTCCGGCTCCCTCGGGCCTCTTGTTGGTCAAGCCTCCTCTGGGCTCCCTGACCCTATTCTTGGTCTGCCTTCCGGGTGGATTTAGTGGGTGATCGTGGCAGATCCTGCCCACGACCTCCGGTTCCTGGCTAAGGTGTGCTGTAGCCTCTGCCAGCTTGGGATCCGGTACCCTGTTGCCGACCCTTCACCCTATTAGCTCTCTTATGGGCTCTTGGGGTCCCCTCTGCGCCTCTGGGTCTCTCTCTCTTCTCCTCTGCTCTGCTTCTCAGGCTCTCAGACAGACTGACGTCTCACAGACTGACAACTGACTGACTGACTGACTGACTGACGTCTCACAGACTGACAACTGACTGACCCTGATCTAAGATGGTGCCCACCTTAAATACTCCCTCTATGTGTGAGCTCAGGTGACCAGCACCCAATGAGCTCCTAACTTTACCCAGGCTGCTCCCCCTATCTGCCCCTACACTACTGGGATGTTCCACCCCCCTCCCACTCCAGCCAGGAACAGACACAGTCGTACCTGCACATTTCTCTAGTGGGAGTACCATCGGTCTGTTCCCCGGAAATGGGATGTGTGTAGTGCATGCAGCCTACTAGCTCAGTTCCACACTCCATCCTTACCCGGGAGTGGAATATCACACCTCTGGGTTGAGGTGCAATACCCCTGTAGCAGCCGAATCCTCAGGGTGCTACAGTTACTCATAGAAGACTACGGGAATAACGATACTTGACTGCGCTTCATGCTATATGATAGTTAGTGAGGATGGAATAAGGGGGCCATACCTGAATAGAGAATCAAACATGGGAACTCTATAATGTCAGTACTGGATACCAGACATTAGACACCTGGAGGGCGATTAAACAACACTTCTGCTCTTCATATGGAGAGGGACATGTGACTTTAGCAGCCAATGACAGAAGCCCTTGTGTCTGGACATTGTGGATGGTTCCTGCGACCTGATTGGCTTGCCGGAATCTGCACACTTTAAATTAAGAATAAAAATAAGATTAACAGCTCGCCGCTATTCTGAACTCTCCCACCCACTCTCCCCTCAAACACGTCCCCCCTGTTCATCATACAGCACCACTACCCTAGCCAAAGTCCTAATAAATACAGTAATGGAAACACGATCATTTCCCACACTTTTGACAAATTGAGCCGACTTTTAGTAAAACCGCTCGGGTGTCCGATCGTTTGTTCGTGCCAAATTTGAAAAAACCGAACATGTTCTCTCATTTCTACTCCTTTGTTGATGTAAAATTCAAAACTGCATATTCTAACCAGACCTTCTCTTACTTGATTCATTCAAGTCTTAAGTCTTTCATTCTCTTGGGATGAATGAGTATTTTCTATCCTAAAGAAGATCTCTCAATAACTGCTCAATGGAAAAAAAATTATTCCCTGGAAAGGTCGGTCTGTTCAGTCCACCAGAGTAAGTACTCTTAGTAAGGGGTCCTGCAGGATCCCAATCTCAGACTGAACTGTTCATGCTGCAGAACCTGGAAATGCGAGTCACCACCCAAGTGATTGTACTGATGGAAGAGGTTAAAAGCCCAACTTTGTTGGCTGAATGCATCAAGACTTGAGAAGAATAATAATGATGACTGACTTTTTCTTGAAGTTAGCAATCTCTTCCTCAGGGTGAAATAAGGTTAGGTATGTAGAGTTCATTATGAAACCAGGGGACAACTTCCTGGTAGCTGGAAATAAATGGTGTTGAAAAGAAATCAGTTACTGGAAAAAAAATTAGAGTAATTCATGGGGAACTGAAGACTTGGAGAAGATGCCGTAGGCAATCAATCATCTAGATATTGAATGGCACAATTCTAAAAAGGCCATAAGATGTTATGGTAGTAATGGCTAATTTTATCAACACTCCTGAGTAGGTGATAATCAAAAGAAGAGAGATCTGGATTGAAATAGAAACACAGAAATTCTGAAAACAGGTCTGTCTTCCATGTAAAGAGGCCTATGGAAAGGTCAAAATTTACCATGAATCCATAGATTAGTATGTAGTGTAATTATTCTTACATTCTGACTATCACTTTTTAACAGGGAACTTGTGTTTTCATCCCTGGAAAAAAAAATTTCATGTTAATGATAAAGTACAGAATAACCCGTTGGCGGAACATGGGAAAAAAAAGTAGGGATTGGTCTTCTATGATCTTCAAACTCCTTTACCTGTATCAGTCTATGACTAGAAATTAAATAAGTTTAATAATCTCACCCTTACCAAAACTGCTGGCATAGAATTTTATACTAGGTAGGCCATCCATACTCAGTCCCAAACACAATCTTTGGCCTGATCAAGGCAAGTGTAATTTCTTTTTCATTATGAAGGGAACTCATCCTCTCTTTCTGAGATCTTGAGGAAATACAACGTCATAGCCATCCTTTTTAGATTAGAAACAATCTTGTCATATTGGCCAAGGCTACATACACAGAGATCAGACTTCCATCTGAATGAAAATTACATATTTAGTCTGTACGTGGATAACTCAGATAGAAGAGGGCTCCTATCAGGGGCGGACTGGGCCGAGCGGCCTAAACTGTGCCGCCTGACAGCAATACTGCCCTGGCCACTCTCCCCTGCACGTGCACGCGCCCTCCCATCAGACCGCGCAGCCTGCTGGGAGAGCGCGCGGCCTGCTGGGAGAGCGCGCGGCCTGCTGGGAGAGCACGCGGCCTGCTGGGAGAGCGCGCGGCCTGCTGGAAGGGCACGCACAGAGAAGAGTGGCCGCGGCGCTAGTGAAAGGGGGATGGCCCGTGAGTCCACAGATAAGTAGGGATCAGCGTTGGATTGGCAAAGGTGAGTATTTATTTATTTTTTTAATATGGGGCCATGTATACAATACGGAGCACTATGCGGGGCCATATATACAGTACGGAGCAACATACGGGGCCATGTATACAATACGGAGCACTATGCGGGGCCAAATATACAATACGGAGCACTATGCGGGGCCATATATACAATACGGAGCACTATGCGGGGCTATGTATACAGTACGGAGCACTATGCGGGGCCATGCATACAGTACGGAGCACCATGTGGGGCCATATATACAGTACGGTGAAATATACGGGGCCATGTACACAGTACAGAGCACTATGCGGGGGCCGTGTATACAATACGGAGCACTATGCGGGGCCATATATACAGTACGGAGCACCATGCGGGGCCATGTATACAATACGGAGCTCCATATAACAGTGCGGAGCACTATGCGGGAACATATATACAGTACAGAGCACCATGTGGTGCCATATATACAGTACGGAGAACTATACGGGGCCATGTATACAGTACGGAGCACTATGCGGGGGCAGTGTATACAGTACGGAGCACTATGTGGGGCCATATATACAGTACGGAGCATTATGCGGGGCCATATATACAGTACGGAGCACTATGCGGGGCCATCCATACAGTACAGAGCACCATGTGGGGCCATATATACAGTATGGTGAAATATACGGGGCCATGTATACAGTATGGAGCACTATGCAGGGCCCGTGTATACACTACGGAGCACTATGCGGGGCCATATATGCAGTACGGAGCACTATGCGGGGCCATGTATACAGTATGGAGCACTATGCGGGGGCCATGTATACAGTACGGAGCACCATGCGGGGCCATATATACAGTACGGAGCACTATGCGGGGCCATGTATACAGTGCGGAGCACTATGCGGGGGCCATATATACAGTACGGTGCACCATGCGGGGCCATGTATACAGTACGGAGCACCATGCGGGGCCATGTATACAGTGCGGAGCACTATGCGGGGGCCGTGTATTCAGTACGGAGGACTATGCCGGGCCATATATACAGTACAGAGCACTATGCGGGGCCATATATACAGTACGGAGCACTATGTGGGGCCATATATACAGTACGGAGCACTATGCAGGGCCATGTATACAGTACGGTGCACCATGCGAGGCCATGTATACAGTACGGAGCACCATGCGGGGCCATATATACAGTACGGAGCACTATGCGGGGCCATGTATACAGTATGGAGCACTATGCGGGGGCCATGTATACAGTACGGAGCACTATGCGGGGCCATATATACAGTACGGTGCACCATGCGAGGCCATGTATACAGTACGGAGCACCATGCGGGGCCATATATACAGTACGGAGCACTATGCGTGGCCATGTATATGTGACACCCCAGGGGTCTGGTTGTCACAGTGATAGAGATATTACGTCTGAGAGCAGGTGGGAGGTCCTTTGGTCAGGGATCCTGTGCATGCCACACCTCCTGCCCAGCCTTGGGAGGGGAAGAACTTCCCCTGTATAAACCCGGGGCTGAGGCAGGGTTAGTGAGTCCAGGAAGAGTAGAGACAAGAGCAGCATAGGAAGCAGCAGAGTCACAAGGAGTCAGGGGCTGGCAGCTAAAGAGCTCGCCCTGACTAAGAAGATTCTTTACCGGACCCGGAGTCCGAGGCTGTGGGGACTAACTTCTACCCAGCAGCAGAATCCGTCAGGCAGGGGATTTCAGGTCCCCTGGCCCAGAAGCCCGAAGGCCCGGTCACACGCGTGGGACCAGCACCGCCATCGTGGAGCGGAAGCCATTAGAAGGCCCCGAGTCACCGGCCATACGGGTGAGCACCACACGGTACACTCAGGGACGTGGGCTACTTACATCAGCTTCTAGCAAGGTAGCCAGAAGAGTACAGTCAGCTTGGGAGGCCTACAACTACGCCTGGCCAGGGGAGATCCCATCTGCTCAAGGACTGACCAGGCCCCGTTCGCTAGCAAGTACTCCGGGAGGGTCTATCGTTGTTACCAGTAAAGACCCTGAACGCTACCATACCGTCTCTGAGTGGTTCCTGCTACCCCCATCATCCACGTCGGCTGCCCTGAGGCCATACCCCTCCCGTTGGGGGTTATACTATCACGCTGCACCATCCTTCCACCGGCCTCAGCGGTCTGCCCTGCAGCAGCAGCCCCCTGGCTGCATTCAACGGGTGGCGTAGTCATCAACCATTTTCTACCGCTAACAGACTGCCGTCCAGTTTGACTCCCTGGGCACGGACCGGGTCACCGCCACGAGACTACAACCCTAAACAGATCCGGCTCCGGGTAAGCTCCCGCGTGCGCAACGCAGCGCGACACAGGCCCAGGGGCGCGTCAACTTTGGCGTAGTCGGCAGGATCACGTGCCCGCAACCACCGGGTACTGCGTGCCTGAAAAGCAAAGACTGTTCAAACTTACCAGTGGTGAAGATTCCCGCCATCGGTGAAGATTCCCGCCATCCGGCGCCATCTTCAGCCTTCTTCCCGCCATCGGTGAAGTTTCCCGCCATCCGGCGCCATCTTCAGCCTTCTTCCCGCCATCCGTGGAGTTTTCCCGCCATTGGACGCCATCTTGAGGACGCCGCGCGGGAAGAAGAGGGGCGTGGACTCCGAAAGCGCGCGAGAACTGAAGCCCCGCCTCACGTCCGGACGTTGCGTAAGGTCCTGGAAGGAGCCCAGCAGACGCCGACGTCACAGGAGCGCGACGGAAGGTCCTCAACCCTGACGATCCACTGCGGAGCCGCGGCCTACGGAACAGGATCATCGCAAGGTAGGCCACGGTCCACTAGGGGGGAGGAAGATGTCGGATACGGAGGAGAGCTCCACTGCCTCAACCCCCGCCAGCGCTACCGCTGTTGCAGTTATGCCCTTCACCATGCCCTATATCCCGGGAGCAGCTTGGCTACCCCAGTACTCAGGGGAGTCACATACCCTGCATGACTTTAGAGAAAAGCTGGATAGCCTCTTCCAGGTGTACCCCCTCACAGAAGAGCAAAAAGTGAGCATCCTGGTGGCCCAACTAACTGGGGCAGCCAAAAGGGAAGTAAAATCCTGGCCACCTGGGAGGAAGACTGTCGCAGGGATACTAACCCGGCTGAAGGACACCTTTGATACCCGCACCTCAGCCGAGATTAAACTTAGATTCTACGGGTGCAAGCAGCGAGCGCATGAGAGTATAAGGGACTATGCACTCAACCTACAAGAGGCCCTGAGGGCCATTAAGCAGACCGACCCTAATGGAGTGGGAAACGAGGACAGGCTGTTGACCGAACAATTTATAGAGGGTTTATATTGCAATGCCCACCGCACCCAGTTGCGGGCAATGGCCTTACAGGACCCTCATCTAGAATTTGCACAGTTCAAGGACAGAGCCATCCGGGTGCTCCGAGAACCGGCACCAGGTGGCGTTGTGACCCACAGACGCCCCACTACCACTTACTACCAGGAGGCGGCGCCCTTGTCAGCAGGGCCTGTGGGAGCTGATGCGCAGGCTTTGGACAATGACCCGGCTCCAGACCTACACCATCAGGTCCAAGAGCTAGCTAAAAGCGTTGCTGCGCTAACCCGAACTGTGCAGTCTTTACAGGTTTCCACTCCAGGGAAGATCCAGCTGGCATCCGGACCGGAGGACATCCCGTGGCGTCGACCAAGGAGGACCCCACCGGCCAGAGGAAGACCCAGTGACCGATACAGCGAGGACGGACGACCCATCTGCCGCCGCTGCAATCAACCCGGACATATGGAAAGGTACTGTTCTTTAAACGGGCACAACCTGGGGTAGAGGGCCAACCCCCAGGAAAAAGATCACCAGGCCCATCGAACTGGCGCGACAGATATGTGGGAGGACGTCCAGTCTTGCCTGTGGTACTGGATGGCATTCCCATGAGTGCCCTACTGGACACCGGGTCACAGGTCACCACCATCACGTACGTGCTCTTCAAGCAGTACTGGAATGACTCGGATATTACCCGCTACCCTGACGACGACTTGAGTATCATCGCCAGCAATGGTCAGCCCGTGCCACAGATCGGATTTAAAGAGGTGACCATCAAAATTGGTAGAGTCGAACTGGCCGCACAGGGACTGATCATTGTAGATATTGACAAACATGAGAGTCACCCAAAAATAACTCTAGGAACTAATGTAATTGAAAATTGTCTTGCAGAGGTGATTTTCCTTTTACAGCAGGTTGCCAAGAATGCCAGCTCCGGCGAGCAGCGGGTGCTCCAGAAAGAGATCCGGGCACTGATGCAACGGCAACAAGTGGAACTCTCCGGTGGTGAGATTGGTAGCGTAAGAATGTGTGACCCTTTTCCTATTGCCATGCCCCCAAAAAGTGAAATGATGATTTGGTGCCGGGCAGCTATTGGTCTGAGAGGTAGAGATTACCAGGCAATGGTAGAACCAGTTTACTCAGACAGTAGGCCCACCATTTTGACAGCACGGGGGGTGGTCAATGTACGCCATGGGAGGGTGCCCGTTCGCATAATAAATATCGGGGAGAGGGAAGTGTACCTGCCCCGGTATGCCACGCTAGCCAAATTATATACCACTAATCAAAATTCTATACAATCTGTGGAACCCTTGCCTCCATCTCACCCGGAGGAAGGTAACGGCTCTAAGAAAGACATGGAGGACTGGTGTCAGCAACTACATCTGGGTACTGACTCCACTCCCTCACACCAGAAACAAGGAGTCTATCGGGTGGTTCAAGAGTATGAGAGAGTGTTTAGTAAACACCCGTTAGACTTCGGGCGAGTCAAGGGGGTAGAACACCGCATCCCCACGGGAGATCATCCTCCCATAAAAGAGAGGTATCGACCCGTACCCCCTGCACATTACCAACACGCCAAGGGGATGCTTAGAGACATGAAGGAGGCTGGGGTAATCCGGGATAGCTGTAGCCCCTGGGCAGCCCCACTAGTTTTAGTCAAAAAGAAAGACAACACCATGAGGATGTGTGTAGATTACCGGAAAATCAACCGTATCACACACAAGGATGCGTACCCCTTACCAAGGATAGAGGAGTCATTGGCTGCTTTAAGATCTGCTAACTTCTTCTCTACCTTGGATCTCACTAGCGGGTACTGGCAGGTTCCTGTAGCAGAGGCGGACCGGGAGAAGACCGCATTCACCACCCCGATGGGACTTAGCGAGTTCACCTGCATGCCGTTCGGACTCTGCAACGCCCCAGGAACCTTCCAACGATTAATGGAGTGCTGTCTGGGCCACAGAAACTTCGAGACGGTCCTGTTGTACCTGGACGATGTCATCGTATACTCCAAAACTTATGAGGACCACCTGAAACACCTGGCGGAGGTGTTCGAAGCTCTGGCGAGTTACGGCCTAAAGGTGAAACCCTCCAAGTGTCACCTCCTGAAACCAAAGGTGCAATACCTGGGACACGTGGTGAGCGCTGACGGAGTGGCTCCCGACCCCGATAAGATCACCGCAATCAAAGGATGGCCAAGCCCTTCCAGCGTAAAAGAAGTGCGGCAGTTCCTAGGGTTGGTAGGCTACTACCGAAGGTTTATTCCCGGTTTCACCAAAAAGGCGGCGCCTATGCAGGACCTCCTGATAGGCCAGTCCCGGAAGGCCAAGAACCAGAAGCCGCCCTTCAAATGGGAAGAGCTAGAGGAAGAGTCCTTCCGCCAGCTGAAGATGGCCCTCACGGGGGATGAAATCTTGGCGTATCCAGACTATAGCCAGCCCTTCATCCTCTACACCGACGCCAGTAACGTCGGGCTAGGAGCCGTACTGTCCCAGATTCAGCAGGGGAAAGAGCGAGTAATCGCCTATGCCAGCCGAAAACTGCGACCCACCGAAAGGAATCCCGAGAATTATAGCTCATTTAAGCTAGAGTTCCTGGCCGTGGTATGGGCAGTCACCGAGCGCTTTAAGCATTACCTCGCTTCTTCCCGGTTCACCGTATACACGGATAACAACCCGCTGACACACCTGGACACGGCAAGACTCGGTGCCCTGGAGCAGAGGTGGATGGCCCGTCTGTCCAACTACGAGTTCACAATTAAATACCGGGCAGGGCGCTCCAATACCAACGCGGACGCCCTGTCCAGGATGCCCAACCTGCCGGACGGAGGAGAAGATCCGGAGGGACTGGAAGAAGTTGAACTCCCTGCGTTCCACCGTCATGGGACTATCCAGTATTCCCACCGGGTAAGGAGTAAGCAGGCTGCTACGTTGAACCCCTTACCTCACTACAACTGGGCGGAAACGCAAGACAGCGACCCTGCCGTCCGACTGGTGAAGGAGATGCTGACTCGCCCGGAGGCTAGCCTGGAATCAGACGCTCCAGATGAAGCCAAACAACTATGGGCAGAGAAGAGTCGACTGTTCCTTTACAAGGGGAAGTTGTGCCGCAGAATGGTTAACTCCAGGACGCATTAACTACTCTGGCAAGTAGTGGTGCCACGAAGAGACGCAGCCATGGTGATGGAGGCATACCACGACGGAGCTGGACACTTCGGGTGGAAAAAGCTGGAGTTCCTGCTGCGCGAGCGGTTCCACTGGGTAGGCATGAGGGGAACCATCGAGAAGTGGTGCAGAGACTGTGGCCCGTGCAATCTGAGAAGGAAGGACCGGGCCAGCCAGAAGACTCCCCTGCAGTCCATCGTCACCCGGCAACCGTTGGAACTGGTAGCCTTGGATCATGTAAAACTGACCCCCAGCAGAAGTGGCTACGTCTACGCGTTAACCATCGTGGATCATTACTCCCGGTTTCTGGTTGTCGTCCCCGTCAAGGACTTAACGGCTCGAACAGCAGCTAGAGCCTTCCAGCAGCACTTTTGCCGTCCACACGGGTACCCGGACCAAGTGCTGACGGACCAGGGACCTGCCTTTGAAGCGGAGGTCTTCCAGGAATTCTGCAATCTGTATGGCTGCCGGAAGATAAGGACGACACCCTACCATCCGCAAACTAATGGACTTTGTGAGAAAATGAACCAGGTGGTAATGGATCTTCTAAAAACGTTGCCCCTGGAAGAACGCAGTCTGTGGCCTGAGAAGTTGCCCGATCTGGTGGACCTATACAACCACATCCCGGTAGGTTCCACCAACTGTACCCCGGCTTACCTAATGAGGGCAAGACCTGGTAAGTTACCTGTTGACCTGGAAATGGGAGTCCTGACGCCCGAGGACACTTCACCAGAAACAGACTGGGACACAGAGAGGCAGCAGCAGTACCGGAAAGTACAGGAGAGTGTGGAGCGAAGTCTCTGTCAGGCTAGGGAAAGACAAGAGAAGACTTACAACCAGTATGCTCCCGCTGTTCCCCTGGTACCCGGAGAGCAGGTCTTGAAGAGGAAGAGACGGCTCCACAAGTTGGACGACCAGTGGGAGAAGGACCCGTACACCGTACTGCCCTCAAGCCACGAGAACCCGAAGGTCTGTACCATCAGTAAAGACGGAGGGGAAACCACAGCCATTGTATCCCGGGACCACCTGAAGAAGTGCCCCGAACAACTGAGGAACCCTGAGGAGGAACAGGAAGACCATCGACCCGTGGAAGAAAGGGAAGATATGGTTAGTACCGTGCTCGGGGACTTCCCTCGGTCTTGGACTCAAGTCAATGGTGCAGTTGTGGTACCCGTACTCACCTTCCTCCAACCATCATCCCAAGAACCTACGGAGCAACGGGTAGAGCTGGAAGAGCAGCCGGTCCAGGAGGCAGAAGACTCCACCCAAGCGGAACAGGAGAATCCACCCTCTGCTTATAGTGAGCCTGCCGTACCCCTAGTGAGACAAAGAGCCGGTAGACAGCTGCCCAGTTTACCCTTGACAGCTCCTACACCCTGTAGTTCAGGGCCAGACAGTCAGCTCCGTAGGTCCACTAGGGCCACTAGAGGCCAGTTACCCGCACGTTGGAGGATCTAAATGTTTAAGTTGTTTTACAATGTTTACCTGTTTATTGTTGCTTGTGTGTAATTTTGTGTTTCTAGTTGTTTTTAGGAGTCTTCGGTGGATTTACCGGGAATCCTTTGTATATAGTTGGAGCGTAACCCAGGATGGACTAGAGACTGTTAAGGACTCGGGGTAGGACAGACCCCTACCTGGTTACGTCTCCCTGTGTTGGTGAAATGGACACCTTTGCTTTTCTTCAAAGACTGCACCCGGTTGCGGACATCCGTGACCATCTTATTGTGTTTCCTTATTGTATTTTATTGTTCTTTGATATACCTTGTTATATTTTTCTAAAAAGTGTTTAGTCCCGGAGTACTAAATTTCACTAGGGGGGAGTGTGACACCCCAGGGGTCTGGTTGTCACAGTGATAGAGATATTACGTCTGAGAGCAGGTGGGAGGTCCTTTGGTCAGGGATCCTGTGCATGCCACACCTCCTGCCCAGCCTTGGGAGGGGAAGAACTTCCCCTGTATAAACCCGGGGCTGAGGCAGGGTTAGTGAGTCCAGGAAGAGTAGAGACAAGAGCAGCATAGGAAGCAGCAGAGTCACAAGGAGTCAGGGGCTGGCAGCTAAAGAGCTCGCCCTGACTAAGAAGATTCTTTACCGGACCCGGAGTCCGAGGCTGTGGGGACTAACTTCTACCCAGCAGCAGAATCCGTCAGGCAGGGGATTTCAGGTCCCCTGGCCCAGAAGCGCGAAGGCCCGGTCAAACGCGTGGGACCAGCACCGCCATCGTGGAGCGGAAGCCATTAGAAGGCCCCGAGTCACCGGCCATACGGGTGAGCACCACACGGTACACTCAGGGACGTGGGCTACTTACATCAGCTTCTAGCAAGGTAGCCAGAAGAGTACAGTCAGCTTGGGAGGCCTACAACTACGCCTGGCCAGGGGAGATCCCATCTGCTCAAGGACTGACCAGGCCCCGTTCGCTAGCAAGTACTCCGGGAGGGTCTATCGTTGTTACCAGTAAAGACCCTGAACGCTACCATACCGTCTCTGAGTGGTTCCTGCTACCCCCATCATCCACGTCGGCTGCCCTGAGGCCATACCCCTCCCGTTGGGGGTTATACTATCACGCTGCACCATCCTTCCACCGGCCTCAGCGGTCTGCCCTGCAGCAGCAGCCCCCTGGCTGCATTCAACGGGTGGCGTAGTCATCAACCATTTTCTACCGCTAACAGACTGCCGTCCAGTTTGACTCCCTGGGCACGGACCGGGTCACCGCCACGAGACTACAACCCTAAACAGATCCGGCTCCGGGTAAGCTCCCGCGTGCGCAACGCAGCGCGACACAGGCCCAGGGGCGCGTCATATACAGTACGGAGCACTATGCGGGGGCCATGTATACAGTACAGAGCACTATGCAGGGCCATATATACAGTACGGAGCACTATGTGGGGCCATATATACAGTACGGAGCACTATGCAGGGCCATGTATACAGTTCGAAGCACTATGCAGGGCCATATATACAGTACGGAGCACTATGCGGGGCCATATATACAGTACGGAGCACCATGCGGGGCCATGTATACAATACGGAGCTCCATATAACAGTGCAGAGCACTATGCGGGAACATATATACAGTACAGAGCACCATGTGGTGCCATATATACAGTACGGAGAACTATACGGGGCCATGTATACAGTACGGAGCACTATGCGGGGGCAGTGTATACAGTACGGAGCACTATGTGGGGCCATATATACAGTACGGAGCATTATGCGGGGCCATATATACAGTACGGAGCACTATGCGGGGCCATCCATACAGTACAGAGCACCATGTGGGGCCATATATACAGTATGGTGAAATATACGGGGCCATGTATACAGTACGGAGCACTATGCAGGGCCCGTGTATACACTACGGAGCACTATGCGGGGCCATATATGCAGTACGGAGCACTATGCGGGGCCATGTATACAGTATGGAGCACTATGCGGGGGCTATGTATACAGTACGGAGCACCATGCGGGGCCATATATACAGTACGGAGCACTATGCGGGGCCATGTATACAGTACGGAGCACTATGCGGGGGCCATATATACAGTACGGTGCACCATGCGGGGCCATGTATACAGTACGGAGCACCATGCGGGGCCATGTATACAGTGCGGAGCACTATGCGGGGGCCGTGTATTCAGTACGGAGGACTATGGGGCCATATATACAGTACAGAGCACTATGCGGGGCCATATATACAGTACGGAGCACTATGTGGGGCCATATATACAGTACGGAGCACTATGCAGGGCCATGTATACAGTACGGTGCACCATGCGAGGCCATGTATACAGTACGGAGCACCATGCGGGGCCATATATACAGTACGGAGCACTATGCGGGGCCATGTATACAGTATGGAGCACTATGCGGGGGCCATGTATACAGTACGGAGCACTATGCGGGGCCATATATACAGTACGGTGCACCATGCGAGGCCATGTATACAGTACGGAGCACCATGCGGGGCCATATATACAGTACGGAGCACTATGCGGGGCCATGTATACAGTACGGAGCACTATGCGGGGGCCATGTATACAGTACAGAGCACTATGCAGGGCCATATATACAGTACGGAGCACTATGCCGGGCCATATATACAGTACAGAGCACTATGCGGGGCCATATATACAGTACGGAGCACTATGTGGGGCCATATATACAGTACGGAGCACTATGCAGGGCCATGTATATAGTTTGAAGCACTATGCAGGGCCATGTATACAGTATGGAGCACTATGTCGGGCCATGTATACAGTATGGAGCACTATGCGGGGCTATATTTACAGTATGAAGCACTATGCGGGGCTCATTATTCTGTATGGAAGACTATGAGGGGCCATTATTCTGTATGGAGGACTATGTGGGGCCATTATTGTGTATAGAGGACTATGTGGGCCCATTATACTGTATAGAGGACTATGTGGGGCCCTGTATATTGTATGGAGGACTATGCGGGGCCTTGTATACTGTATGGAGGACTATGCAGGGCCCTGTATAGTGTACGGAGCACTATGCGGGGCTCATTATTCTGTATGGAGGACTATTTTGGGCCATTATACTGTATGGAAGACTATGTGGGCCATGATACTGTATGGAGGACTATGCGGGGCTATTATTCTGTATAGAGGACTATGTGGGGCCATTATTCTGTATGGAGGACTATGTGGGGCCCTTATACTGTATGGAGGACTATGTGGGGCCACTATACTGTATGGAGGACTATGTGGGGCCCATTATTCTGTATGGAGGACTATGTGGGGCCATTATACTGTATGGATGACTATGTGGGCCCATTATACTGTACAGAGGACTATGTGGGGCCATTATACTGTATGGAGGTCTATGTGGGGCCATTATACTGTATGGAGGTCTATGTGGGGCCATTATACTGTATGTAGGACTCTGTGGGGGCCATTATACTGTATTGAGGTCTATGTGGGGCAATTATACCGTATGGAGGACTATGAGTAGCCCATTATTCTGTATGGAGGACTATGTGGGACCCATTATACTGTATGAAGGACTATGTGGGACCATTATACTGTATGGAAGACTATGTGGGGCCATTCTGTATGGAGGACTATGTGAGGCGCATTATTCTCTATGGAGGACTATGTGGGGCCCGTTATTCTGTATGGAGGACTATGATGGGCCCATTATTCTGTATGGAGGACTATGTGGGGCCCATTATACTGTATGGAGGACTATGAGGGGCCCATTATTCTGTATAAAGGATTATTTGAGGCCATTATACTGTATAGAGGACTATGTGGGCCATTATTCTGTATGGAGGACTATGTGGGGCCATTGTACTGTATGGAGGAATATGTGGGGTCATTATACTATATGGATGACTATGTGGGGCCTATTATTCTGTATGGAGCACTATGTGGGGCACATTATTCTATATAGAGGACTATGCGGGGCCATTATTCTGTATGCAAGATTATGTGGGGCCATTATACTGTATGGAGGACTATGTGGGCCATTATTCTGTATGGAGGACTATGTGGGGCCATTGTACTGTATGGAGGAATATGTGGGGTCATTATACTATATGGATGACTATGTGGGGCCTATTATTCTGTATGGAGCACTATGTGGGGCACATTATTCTATATAGAGGACTATGCGGGGCCATTATTCTGTATGCAAGATTATGTGGGGCCATTATACTGTATGGAGGACTATGTGGGGCCATTATACTGTATGGAGGACTATGTGGGCCCATTATACAGTACGGAGGACTATGTGGGGCCATTATACTGTATGGAGGTCTATGTGGGGCCATTATACTGTATGTAGGACTCTGTGGGTGCCATTATACTGTATGGAGGACTATGTGGGGCCATTATACTGTATGGAGGACTATGCGTAGCCCATTATTCTGTATGGAGGACTATGTGGGACCCATTATACTGTATGGAGGACTATGTAGGACCATTATACTGTACGGAGGACTATGTGGGCCATTATACTGTATGGAGGTCTATGTGGGGCCATTATACTGTATGTAGGACTCTGTGGGGCACATTATTCTATATGGAGGACTATGTGGGGCCATTATTCTGTATGGAGGACTATGAGTGGCCCATTATTCTTTATGGAGGACTATGTGGGACCCATTATACTGTATGGAGGATTATGTGGGGGCATTATACTGTATGGAGGACTATGTTGGGCCCATTATTCTGTATGGAGGACTATGTGGGGCCATTATACTGTATGGATGACTATGTGGGCCCATTATACTGTACGGAGGACTATGTGGGGCCACTATACTGTATTGAGGTCTATGTGGGGCCATTATACTGTATGTAGGACTCTGTGGGGGCTATTATACTGTATGGAGGACTATGTGGGGCTATTATACTGTATGGAGGACTATGAGTAGCCCATTATTCTGTATGGATTACTATGTGGGACCCATTATACTGTATGGAGGACTATGTGGGACCATTATACTGTATGGAAGACTATGTGGGGCCATTCTGTATGGAGGACTATGTGGGGCTCATTATTCTCTATTGAAGACTATGTAGGGCCCATTATTCTCTATGGAGGACTATGTGGGCCCATTATTCTGTATGGAGGACTATGTGGGGCTATTATTATTTATGGAGGACTATGAGGGGCCCATTATTCTTTATGGAGGACTATGTGGGACCCATTATACTGTATGGAGGCCTATGAGGGGCCCATTATTCAGTATAAAGGATTATGTGAGGCCATTATTATGTGTGCTGTTCCCTTGTGTCTCTTTCATATACTGTAGTTCGGTCTGCTGTTCTATTGTTACCTGTTCATGCTTGTCTGCTGCCCCCTGCTGACCAGAAGCTTTGTGTCACTCCCTCGCTCCTCCTTTTACATTTTTTCTAGAATGTGAGAGTGTCCTGCAGCTCTGTGTGCCACCTCACTTCCTGGCATCCATTTTTACTTCAGCCACCAGTGTGAGAGGTACACATTCCCCTTTGGGCTGCAGAAAGCAAAGTCTTTTGACCAGCAGCAGCTCCGCAGCTCAGTAGCGGCTCCAAGGGTGAACACCCACAAGACTATTACAGTACTGGCTACTTGTATCATCTGCACTGTATTACCTCACTGTCTTCGAGTATGGTTCAAATAAACTACCGCTGATTCATCTCTCTGCGTCCACGTTTGACTCCATCCACCTGGAGCCGCACTTGGTCCTGTCTGCCTCGCTTCAAGGATAAGAAGGTAACACCTCTCACATCATAATTTTACTGCGCACCTTCAATCGCCTTAAGTGGGGACAGAACAGTCAAAAGACTGCTTTAAGCCCAGCAAAAACAGTGCCTTAAGATCATTACCCGGCTACTGACTCCCTAAGAGTCCAGCACCTCACTCTGGAATCTGCCCAGCAACAGCGCTTGCCTGGGTAAGCCTAACAGGAAGCCCTCACATCTGTGCCAGAGGTTTCCCTCCGTCCATACCCTGCTATAAACTTGCAGTATATTATACCACATCGCTGTTGATCGCGGCACCTAAAAACAAACAAAAACCCACATTTCTCTACAAAACACCTTAGGAATCTTATCAGGGCATCTTAACGAAGCTGCACCGCGATTTCCAGCCCCCAATTCAAAAGTTTAGTTTCTTAAAGAGACAGCACACCTTAAACCAAAATGGCCGAAAAAGACCTTGCACAGTTTCCCACTGCTGAAACAGAGCAAATACAACCCGATTCTGTCCACGATGAAGAGCAGGAAGCAGAAGCCACGCTCCCAGCAGATCAAGTTGTTCGACAAAGACGCTCTGTCAAGCCAACAATAAAGGCTATTGAGAACTATCGCAATACAAAAGACAAACTATGTGACAACCTTGAAGAACTATGGGAACAGGTTTCTTGCCACATATCAAAACTTCAATCCTCTTCAGGTGACACTGCAAACGTACAAGCTGCCATTGACTGAACACAGCTCAAGAAAAATACCAGAGGCTGTTTACGAGGTACACTACCTTTCTAAAAGGCTCCAATCTTGATGAAGCCCTTTCAGATCTGAGCAAGGCAGAATTGGTATACAGGGAAAGAGACGCCAAGGTACAAAATGTCAAAGATGAAGCAGAATACCGTATTCCTCACCAGGAAGAAACTAGATCTCACAGAACAACCTCATCTAGACACTCCTCTCGGTCATCAAGAGCATCATCCTCAAGAAGCTTAGCTATGAGTGACAGAATTCTAGAGGCCCGCATAAGGGCAGAACAATCCAAGGTGAGACATTCCTTCACAGAAAGAGAAGCAGAAGCAGAGATCAAGAAAGCAGTAGCAGAGAATAAGAGGGCAGAAGCAGAGGCTCGGATAAAGGTTCTTCATTTACAGATGGAAGAGGAAGTTGCGTTAGTTGAAGTGAAGCTACTCGAGCAAGCGTTGAGCCAAAGTCTTGATCCAGTTTGCTCTCCACCACAGGAAATAGACGATCCGGTTGATCGCACCAGAGACTATGTGTTGAGCCAGTTACCTGAGTCAACCCCAGGCTGCATCGCCGTCCAAGCCAACGACACTGAGGTCTCCAAGTCAGCTCCACCGGCAGTACCAAAGCCTTCCACGGCACCTGAGCAAGTGAATGACAGTCACCAGGAGGTGCCTTCTCAAATGCAGTCACTACAGCAAGCTGGCTACCAAGCATTTCTTCATCCACCTCCACAGCTCCAGCAGCAGTCATCAGAATCTACAGAGGCTAAACCACAGCTCAACCCTGCCGCAACATCATTCTACCCGGAAACATCTCAACCTTTCACGCCAGGCAACCCATACGCCCAAAGGACATCACAAGTTGTCGTGGCAACAAGCAGTGAGAAATCCAATATGTCGGAGTTTGCCAGGTTTATGGTGAGCAGAGAGCTAATCAACACCAGTCTTTCCAAATTTGCTGATTGTGCAGAGAATTACAGGGCCTGGAAGACAACCATCAAGGCTGCAATCGCCAACCTCGTTCTCACCGCAGAACAGGAGCTTGACCTCATGGTCAAATGGTTGGGTCCAGAGTCTACAAACCGTATCAAGAACCTTAGAACTGTCTATGTGGGACAAGCAGGAGCAGGTCTCGCTGCTGCCTGGAAAAGACAGGAACGCACCTTTGGCAGTGCAGAAGCAATAGAAAAGGCCCTATTCAAAAGACTTCAGAATGTCCCAAAGATCAACCTCAAGGAAGTCCACAAGCTTCAAGACCTAAGTGATTTGCTCATGGAGCTGGAGCTCGCCAAAAGAGACACTCGTCTGTCCAGCCTGTGTTGTCTGGATACAGCACATGGAGTGAACCCAATCGCGATGAAGCTACCGTAAAGTTAGCAGGATAAGTGGGCAACGTCAGTCACAAAGTACAAGAGAGTGCACGACGTCACCTTCCCCCCATTCATTCATTTCTGCAGGTTCGTCGACGAGCAATCCCAGATGAGGAATGACCCCAGCCTCGACTTCCTACAGCTTAACACTGCAACCTCGACTACACCATCATCGAAGTATGAAGGTGTCATACAGAAACGTAGAAACTTTGAGAACACTGTGAGTGTTAGAAAGACTAATCTCCCATCACCTGCAGTACCCACCGGTACACAGAACACCGCATCTTCAGGAGACAAGTCCTTCAATCAGGAGTGTCCCATTCACAAGAAACCTCACTCCCTGAGCAAGTGCAGAGGGTTCAGGTCCAAGGCCCTTTCAGGAGCGCACGAAAGTCCTCACCGAGCTTGGGGTATGTTTCAGATGCTGCGCTTCAGTGGGGCATATGGCCAAAGACTGTGAAGCTGTCATCAAGTGTGAGGAGTGTAATAGCGAAAACCACACCTCAGCTATGCATCCAACCCCGCTCTCCAGAGATTCACCGACTGCAGTCTCCGACATCGCTCCCACTTCAAGTCATGGCGGGGAGCTCTGTCAGTAGAGAACAAAGAATTCATCAAAATAATGGACTGTGAGTTCTCTAAAGACGAAACAAACCACTGGGTTTCTCCATTACCCTTCCGAGCTACCAGGGTAAGACTCCCAAACAATCGGGAACAAGTTCGGTCTAGATTTAACTCCCTTCAGCGTACCATTAGCAACAAGCCCAAAATGAGAGAGTACATCGTCACCTTTATGGACAAGATATCCCGCAATTCTTATCATTCAAAAGACCGACAACGCAATATTGCCTAGCGGAGATTTTACTCATGCAAACATTTATCAGAAGCATTGGAAACATGTTCAATACTTGGCAGACTATTTCGGAAGGTGGAATTGAAGGTCGTCAGGAAAGGCGAGGCAAAGACTTTTACAAGACCCATCCACGAACTTGTTCTGTTGTTACCTGTTGAAAGCATCCCTACTGAATGAACAGTACAAGTCTCGAACCTTTGAGTCTTCTTCCATACGGACTTGACTTATGTTTAGCGTTACATTTTAACATGCCTTTTCTTTACAGGTTGTTTTTAGTTATAGACTCTAGTAGTGAAATCCCCAAAGTGAATTTCAGACGGGGAGTGTGCTGTTCCCTTGTGTCTCTTTCATCTAGTTCGGTCTGCTGTTCTGTTGTTTCCTGTTCATACTTGTCTGCTGACCAGAAGCTTTGTGTCACTCCCTCGCTCCTCCTTTTACTTTTTTTCTAGAATGTGGGAGTGTCCTGCAGCTCTGTGTGCCACCTCACTTCCTGGCATCCATTTTTACTTCAGCCACCAGTGTGAGAGGCACACATCTCCCTTTGGGCTGCAGAAAGCAAAGTCTTTTGACCAGCAGCAGCCTCCACAGCTCAGTAGCGGCTCAAGAAGTGAATACCTACAAGACAATTATGACGCGCCCCCTGGGCCTATGTTGTGCAGGGAATACCCGGAGCCGGATCGCTGGGGGTTGTAGTCTCCGTGGCTCTGACCCGGTCCGTGCCCAGGGTGGTCAATTCAGTGGCAGTCTTATTAGTGAGATAATAGTCCGACTACGCCACCCGTGGATTGCGGTCAGTGGGGGCTGCCGCTGCAAGGCAGACCGCTGAGGCCGGTGTTATGTGTGCAACTAAGAATGGGATGACTCCCCACGGGAGAAGTATAGCCTCAGGGCAGTTAGTGTGGATGATGGGAGTGATGGTGCACGAGCGTCCCAGCACTGGTAGTGCTGGTGCGGCGAAGAAGCACAGAGACGTGTGGTTGCGGTTTCCAATGCTTTACTCACAGTTCTTTACTGGTCCTAGTCACCTCGGTACCGGCGGTGACTGCCCAAGCCGTGCTGCGTCCACCAGGCAAGGGGCTCGGTCAACCCCCAGGTATCTCCAGAGCGTGGCACAGGGCTCCCTTCTCTTCCCTTCTCTGGCCGTACCCCACCAGTGACTCTACGTTTGTCTGGCTGCCTCGGGCCTTCTCTTGGTACGCTGATCTCTGCGTCCCTGACCCTATGTGGTGTGCCTTCCTGGTAGGTGTAGTGAGGGGTCGCACCGAGATATAGTCATGACCGCCGGTCTTTGGCTGAGGATTAGTCGCCTCCACAAATTTGGGATCCGGTACCCTGTTCTGCCATCCCTTCACCCGCAGTCTCCTGGGCCTATGGGGTTCCTTCTTCTCTCGTGTCTCTGGGCCTCTCTTAAAGTTCCTTTCCTTCTTTCCTTTCTGTTCCTTTCTGTTTCCGTTCTCACTAGCTCCGGCCTTCACCCTAGGCCTGCCTCGTGGAGCTGGGCCCAGACTGAGCCACAGCTCCCTGTCAGCCCTCTCTGGCTGAACTCCTCTCTGAACAGACTCCCCAGAGTGAACTCACTCCAGTCCTAAGATGGTGCCCACCTTATATTCCTCCCTCTATGTGTGAGCCCAGGTGACTAGCAACCAATGGGCTCCTACCTTTGCCCAGAGACCCACCCCTATCTGCTCCTACACCACTGGGTTTTCCTCCCCCTCCCCACTCCAGCCAGGGACAGATGCTGTCGTGCATGCACTTCTGTCTAGTGGGAGCACCGTTGAGCTGTCCCTCGGAAATGGGGTGTGTGTGGTGCATGCAGCCTACCGAGTCCTGGTCCACAATCCATCCTTACCCGGGAGTGGAATATCACACCTCTGGTTTGAGGTGCAATACCCCTGTAGCAACCGAGCCCTCGGGGTGCTACATTTACAGTACTGGCTACTTGTATCATCTGCACTGTATTACCTCACTGTCTTCGAGTATGGTTCAAATAAACCACCGCTGATTCATCTCTCTGCGTCCACGTTTGACTCCATCCACCTGGAGCCGCACTTGGTCCTGTCTGCCTCGCTTCAAGGATAAGAAGGTAACACCTCTCACATCATAATTTTACTGCGCACCTTCAATCGCCTTAAGTGGGGACAGAACATACTGTATGGAGGATTCTTTGTAGCCATTATACTGTATGGAGGACTTTTCGTGGCCATTATACTGTGTGGGGATTACAGTTAGGGAATCATACTGTGATGGGGTCACCATTCTTTGTTGGGGGATTGAAGGAGGGGGGTACAGTAGGGTCATCATACTGTGAGTGTGGAGGAATTCACTGTGGGGGTATCATACTGTGTTTGGGGGAACTTTTGTTTGCATCATACATTATTATCTGTTTCATTCATTTTTTATCCTGTGTTAAATTACATATTTAAATTAGGCCTTAGGGCCATATGCTTTTTACTGCTTTTACATAACATATTATAATATTCCACTATAATTTTTAAATTAATCATTATATTTGATAAAGATATAGGGAAAATATATATTCTTGTACCGTGTTAGCCAGTAGATAGAAAATATTTAGATTTGAGAGTCCTCAGTGGTTGATACCTTTTAATGGCTAACTGAAAATTGCAATTTGTTACCATCTTTTCAGTTAGCAATTAAAAGGTATCAACCACTGAGGACTCTCAAATCTAAATATTTTTCTATTTGATAAAGAAAAATTTCCTCAATTGTAGACACTTTTTAATAAATATCAAGGTTGGTCCGCGACTTTGTCCAAGCTTTGAACTTTGGCCCTCTGTGTATTTGAATTTGACATCCCTGGCTTTAAATGGAACCTGTCACGTCCTAGCTACTATCATCACTGCCCCCATTGCTTTGCTAGTGATGCAATGTGCATTACTAACAAGCTTTTTTCATTAAAAGCGGTGGTAGTTTAATGATTTTATAACATTATATACACTTTGTCCTACCTGCTCATATTCAGTCATAGGGGTGTGATGCTGCTATTCAGTCACTGCTGGCGCTGCCCACGTATTTGAATATTGCCCCCGGCAAGCGCTATTATTGAGGGGTGCCCGGCGCTGGTCCCGCTCCTGCGCAGTGAGGCTGTGCCGCTGCTCATGGGCCACTGCTGTATGCTTGCCCCCTAGGCCAAAATTTGCCAGCCAGCCCCTGGCTCCTTGTAGCGTCGGCGTCCCTGCCTCCTGCTAGGCAGGGACGCTGTTCCCCTCACCTCTCCGCTCTGTGCCCGGCGTCTTCCTCCCGCTCTGCTCGCAGCGCGCAGCTTCCCGGCCCCGGTGCTTAGGGCGCGCGCGCGCTCCCCCTCTCTTAAAGGGGCCGCGCGCGCCGTCCTAAGGGGTCCCCGGCCAATGGCCGGAGGACTTCACCATATATAAGGCACCTCCTCCAAAATGGAGGTGCCCGAGCAATGTTGTTGAAAAGACTTCACTCTGCTTCAGCCCTCAGGTCCTGTTTCCAGTTACCTGCCAGTCACCTGCCAGTCACCTGACAGATTCCTGCCTGTTACCTGCCAGTCACCTGCCAGATTCCTGCTTGATACCTGCCAGATAACCGTTTACCTGCTTGCAAGCCTGCGGTCCGACGGTCTGCCTTCCGACACCTGTCAGTCTGTCTATGGACCAGCCTGCCCACTCACCTGGGAGCGCTCGTCTGCTACCTGCCTGCTAGCCTACCTGGAGGCTCCGCCATCACTTGCCGTGACCACCTGCCTGTCCAGAGACTCTTGTCTGCTCACCTGGGAGCGCTCATCTGCTACCTGCCTGCTAGCCTACCTGGAGGCTCCGCCGTCACTTGCCGTGACCACCTGCCTGTCCAGAGACTCTCGCCTGCTCACCTAGGAGCGGTCACCTGCTACCTGCCTGCTAGAATACCTGGAGGCTCCGCCGTCACTTGCCGTGACCACCTGCCTGTCCAGAGACTCTTGTCTGCTCACCTGGGAGCGCTCATCTGCTACCTGCCTGCTAGCCTACCTGGAGGCTCCGCCGTCACTTGCCGTGACGAGCTGCCTGTCCAGAGACTCTCGCCTGCTCACCTAGGAGCGCTCACCTGCTACCTGCCTGCTAGCCTACCTGGAGGCTCTGCCGTCACTAGTCGTGACCACCTGCCTGTCCAGAGACTGTCCCTGTCACTTGCCGTGAGTACCCGTCCTTTTACCCAGAGACTGTCCCTGTCACTTGCCGTGACTACCTGCCCTTCTACCCAGAGACTGTCCCTGTCACTTGCCGTGACTACCTGCCCTTCTACCCAGAGACTGTCCCTGTCACTTGCCGTGATTACCTGCCCGTCTTCCCTGGGAGCCACCCGCTTCCTTACAAGGACCGCCCCCTTGTATAGTTGCTCAGAGGTTCCGTCTCCCAGACCCGTTACAGTTTGCTCGGGCCATGGAATCCGGTGGCACCCAAGCTCCCTCGCTCTCGGACCTATGTCATGAACTGTCCCGTCAGAGGTCCCAACAGGAGTCCATCCTGAGTCACCTGCGGAGTGTCAACTCTCGCCTGGACACTCTGTCTGCTCCACCTGCAACCACCGCTAGTGTCATGACTCGCAACCCGGCAGCGCCGCTGCCCACCAATACCATGGTATCCTGTCCCGGACCCCAGTTTTCTGCACCTCCTCGTTTCGGAGGTGACTCCGCTCAAGCTCGGGGCTTCATAAACCAGTGCACCCTGCACTTTGAACTCTTGTCCCACCAGTTTATCTCCGACCGGTCCAAAGTAGCCTTTATCATGTCCCACCTCACGGGGGAGGCTCTGGCTTGGCTAAATCCTCTGTGGGAGAGAGGAGATCCCCTGGTGTCCGACCTGCCAGCCTTTCTCACGGCTTTCCGGAAAGTCTTCGACGAACCCGGACGGAAGACCTCATCCGCATCGTCTCTGCTACGCCTCCGTCAAGGAGATCTCACCGTGGGCCAATATGCCATACGGTTCCGTACCCTTGCTTCGGAGCTGGCCTGGGATAACGACGCTCTGGTGTCTGTCTTCTGGGAGGGTCTGTCCGGCCGTATTAAAGATGAACTCGCCGGTCGGGACATTCCTACCACTCTCGACGACTTGATAACACTTGCCACCCGGATTGACATCCGATTCCAGGAGCGCGCCAGAGAGGTTACCCGTGAGAGGAGGTTTCCACGTCTAGCCCCCACCTTCCAGAAACCCGTCACTCCCTCCGTTACTCCCCAGGCACACTCACCTGAGCCTATGCAGGTCGACCAGACCAAGATGGTCAAAACCCGTCAAGACTTACGCCGTGCCGAGGGGAGCTGCTTCTACTGTGGCAGTAAGGAGCACCGGATCCGTTCCTGCCCAGAGAGGTCGGGAAACGCCTGTGTCTAGGATCGCTCAGAGAGGTCGCCCTAGACAAAAGTAAACCCTCTCCATCTCTGATGCTGTCAGTCTCTATCACCTGCGGAGAGAACCGCTATTTCGAATTGGCTCAACTTGACTCAGGAGCCGCTGGAAATCTCATTTCTCAGTCTCTGGTAGAGAAATACCGCATTCCCACCAAACCTCTGGCCGTACCTTTATCTGTCGCTGCCGTGGATGGGGGCCTCTTACCACATCCCATCCAACTCATCACCGAATCCATAACTCTGCAGGTGGGAATGCTGCATTCTGAGAGCATCTCCTTTCATGTTCTGCCTGGACTCTCTCACGCATTCTTGTTAGGCCTACCTTGGCTCCAGAAACATGCACCCGTGCTTGACTGGCAGACCGGAGAAGTCCTTCGCTGGGGACAGGACTGCCATAGGACTTGTCTAGTTCCCGTTCATCCTGCTCGTCCTTCTCCTACCTGTAGCGTCGGCGTCCCTGCCTCCTGCTAGGCAGGGACGCTGTTCCCCTCACCTCTCTGCCCCGTGCCCGGCGGCTTCCTCCCGCTCTGCTTGCAGTGCCCGCTCTCCCCTGGTCACTGTGCTTAGGGCGCGCGCGCGCGCGCTCCCCCTCTCTTAAAGGGGCCGCGCGCGTCGCCCTAAGGAGTCGCCGGCCAATGGCCGGAGGATCCCTCCATATATAAGGCACCTCCTCCAAAATGGAGGTGCCCGAGCAATGTTGTTGCACTGTTCACTACTCTGCTTCAGCCCTCAGGTCCCGTTTCCAGTTACCTGCCAGTTTCCTGCCAGTTTGCTGTCTGATCCCTGCCTGTTATCCGCTTACCCATTTGCTAGCCTGAGGTCCGACGGTCTGCCTTCCGACTCCTGTCAGTCTGTCTATGGACCAGCTAACCCGCTCACCTGGGAGCGCTCATCTGCTACCTGCCTGTTAGCCTACCTGGAGGCTCCACCGTCACATGCTGTGACCACCTGCCAGTCCAGAGACTCTTGCCCGCTCACCTGGGAGCGCTCATCTGCTACCTGCCTGTTAGCCTACCTGGAGGCTCCGCCGTCACGTGCCGTGACCACCTGCCAGTCCAGAGACTCTTGCCCGCTCACCTGGGAGCGCTCATCTGCTACCTGCCTGTTAGCCTACCTGGAGGCTCCGCCGTCACGTGCTGTGACCACCTGCCAGTCCAAAGACTCTTGCCCGCTCACCTGGGAGCGCTCATCTGCTACCTGCCTGTTAGCCTACCTGGAGGCTCCACCGTCACGTGCTGTGACCACCTGCCAGTCCAGAGACTCTTGCCCGCTCACCTGGGAGCGCTCATCTGCTACCTGCCTGTTAGCCTACCTGGAGGCTCCGCCGTCACGTGCCGTGACCACCTGCCAGTCCAGAGACTCTTGCCCGCTCTCCTGGGAGCGCTCATCTGCTACCTGCCTGTTAGCCTACCTGGAGGCTCCGCCGTCACATGCTGTGACCACCTGCTTATCCAGAGACTCTCGCCTGCTCACCTGGGAGCACTCATCTGCCATCTGCCTGCTAGCCTACCTGGAGGCTCAGCCGTCACAGGTCGTACCTGCCCGTTTACCCAGAGACTGTCCCGGTCACTTGCTGTGACCTCCTGCCCGTTTACCCAGAGACTGTCCCGGTCACTTGCTGTGACCTCCTGCCCTATTACCCAGAGACTGTCCCGGTCACTTGCTGTGACCTCCTGCCCGTTTACCCAGAGACTGTCCCGGTCACTTGCCGTGACCTCCTGCCCGTTTACCCAGAGACTGTCCCGGTCACTTGCCGTGACCTCCTGCCCGTTTACCCAGAGACTGTCCCGGTCACCTGCTGTGACTGCCTGCCTGTCTTCCCTGGTCGCCACCCGCTTCCTTACAAGGACCGCCCCCTTGTATAAGTTGCTCAGAGGTTCCGCCTCCCAGATCCGTTACACTACCCCAGTCAGTCTACCCGGTCTACCGGTTCCCTATTGGTCTTATGCGGATGTCTTCAATAAAAAAGAAGCAGAGACATTACCCCCTCATAGACCATACGATTGTCCAATCGACCTGATTCCCGGCTCTACTCCTCCCCGTGGGCGTATCTACCCTTTGTCCGCAGCGGAGACCCGGTCCATGTCAGAATATATTGAGGAGAATTTGACCCGGAGATTTATCCGGAAATCTACCTCCCCGGTGGGAGCAGGCTTCTTCTTCGTCAAAAAGAAGGACGGCTCACTCCGTCCATGTATAGATTATAGAGGCCTTAACCAGATTACAGTGAAGAATAAATACCCCCTCCCGCTCATTCCTGAATTATTTGACCGCCTGAGGGGTGCTAGAATCTTCACCAAACTGGATCTCCGTGGGTGTATAACCTGGTCCGTATCCGTCAGGGGGATGAGTGGAAGACGGCATTCAACACCCGGGACGGCCACTATGAGTACCTTGTAATGCCCTTCGGTCTCTGTAACGCTCCTGCCGTCTTTCAAGAGTTGGTCAATGACATGTTCCGTGACCTTCTCTACTCCTGCGTGGTGGTGTACCTGGACGACATCTTGGTCTTCTCTCCGGACCTTCCTACTCACCGGAGGGATGTTCGTCAGGTCCTGCTCAGGCTCAGGCAGAACCACCTCTACGCTAAATATGAGAAGTGCATCTTTGAGCAGACCTCTCTTCCATTTCTGGGCTACATCATCTCTCAGACCGGCCTACAAATGGATCCTGAGAAACTGTCTGCCATCCAGAAGTGGCCCCGACCAGAGGGGTTGAAGGCTATTCAGCGGTTCCTGGGCTTCGCCAACTATTACCGCCTCTTCATACCGCACTTCTCTTCCCGGACTGCCCCTATCTCTGTTCTCACCCGTAAGGGTACTAATCCCAGAAGATGGCCGCCTGAAGCTGAGGAGGCCTTTCTTTCCTTAAAACAGGCCTTCTCCTCCGCCCCGGTGCTGCATCGTCCGGACGGCAACAAACAATTCTTCCTAGAAGTTGACGCTTCCTCCTCCGGAGCCGGGGCGGTACTTACCCAAAAGTCATCTTCCGGGAGAATGGTAACCTGCGTTTTTTTCTCCAAACTCTTCTCCTCTTCTGAGCGCAACTATTCTATTGGAGACCGTGAATTGTTAGCCATTAAGCTGGCACTGGAGGAGTGGCGTTACCTGCTCGAGGGGGCTCTTCACCCGGTAATAATTTACACGAACCACAAGAACTTGGCTTACCTTCAGAGCGCCCAGAGACTTAACCCGCGCCAAGCCCGGTGGTCCTTGTTTTTTGCCCGCTTTGATTTTGTTCTTCATTTTCGCCCGGCAGACAAAAACATCAAAGCTGACGCCTTGTCCCGATCCTTCCTGGTGTCTGATCTAGAGGAGGAACCTAAGCACATCATTGATCCCGCCAGAGTAATGCAAGTGGCTCCCGTGAATCTAAATCGTCTCCCTCCCGGTAAGACGTTTGTAACTGTACCTGATCGGAAGAAGGTCCTACACTGGGGTCATTCGTCTAAGCTAGCTGGCCACGCCGGTCAGAAAAAAACCCTCCAGCTCATTACCCGGCATTACTGGTGGCCTACCCTGCACAAGGATGTAATAGACTTTGTTTCTGCCTGTGTGTCCTGCGCCCGCAACAAAGTTCCGAGACACCTGCCTGCCGGTCGCCTTCTTCCTCTTCCAGTACCTGCTGCCCCGTGGTTGCATATTGCTATGGACTTTATAACGGATCTTCCTGTCTCTGCCGGTTGTACGGTCATTTGGGTGGTCGCTGATCGCTTCTCCAAGATGGCGCACTTCATTCCCCTGCCGGGTCTCCCGTCTGCACCCGAACTGGCTAAAGACTTTATCCGCCACATCTTCCGTCTCCATGGCCTGCCCCTCCACATCGTGTCAGATCGTGGGGTTCAGTTCACCTCACGCTTCTGGAGAGCCACATGTAAGTTGCTTGACGTCACTCTGGACTTCTCCTCCGCTTACCATCCACAGTCCAATGGTCAAGTGGAGCGGATCAATCAGAACCTGACCAGTTGCCTCCGGCACTTCGTTAATGCCCACCATTCGGACTGGGTGGATCTCCTACCATGGGCCGAGTTCTCTTACAATAATCACGAGAGCGAATCTTCCTCCAAATCCCCGTTTTTTGTAGTCTTCGGTCAGCATCCTCGGATCCCATTTCCCGTCTCTACCTCGGTGGACAATCCGGCTGCGGAATCTCTCGTTCGCAAATTCTCCTCCATTTGGGAGAGTACCCGATCCGCACTCCTTTAGTCGTCCGAACGGATGAAAAAACACGCTGACAAGAAACGCCTGGATCCTCCACAATTCCGTCCTGGAGATAAAGTCTGGCTCTCGTCCAAATATGTCCGGCTCAAGATTCCCTCCTACAAGTTAGGGCCTCGGTTCATCGGCCCACTGGAAGTTATCAAACAGATCAACCCGGTGGCCTATAAATTAAAACTCCCGGCCAACTTACGGATCCCTAACTCCTTCCATGTATCTCTCCTCAAACCCGTGGTACTTAACTCTTTTTCCAAGTCTACAGGTATGCCTCCTGCTCCGGTTTCCACTGAGAACGAGTTTGAGGTAGAGAACATTCTGGCCACCAAAAGGGTAAGAGGAAAAACCTTTTTTCTGGTAGATTGGAAGGGGTTTGGTCCTGAGGAGAGAACATGGGAACCCCGGGAGAACATCCATGCCCCTCTCATCCTTGATAAATTTCTCTCTGGCCTAAAAAAGGGGGGGCCTAAAGGGGGGGGTACTGTAGCGTCGGCGTCCCTGCCTCCTGCTAGGCAGGGACGCTGTTCCCCTCACCTCTCCGCTCTGTGCCCGGCGTCTTCCTCCCGCTCTGCTGGCAGCGTGCGCTGCTTCCCGGCCCCGGTGCTTAGGGCGCGCGCCCGCGCGCTCCCCCTCTCTTAAAGGGGCCGCGCGCGCCGTCCTAAGGAGTCCCCGGCCAATGGCCGGAGGACTTCACCATATATAAGGCACCTCCTCCAAAATGGAGGTGCCCGAGCAATGTTGTTGCAAAGACTTCACTCTGCTTCAGCCCTCAGGTCCTGTTTCCAGTTACCTGCCAGTCACCTGCCAGATTCCTGCCTGTTACCTGCCAGTCACCTGACAGATTCCTGCCTGTTACCTGCCAGTCACCTGCCAGATTCCTGCTTGATACCTGCCAGATATCTGTTTTTTTCTGCCTTCCGACACCTGTCAGTCTGTCTATGGACCAGCCTGCCCACTCACCTAGGAGCGCTCGTCTGCTACCTGCCTGCTAGCCTACCTGGAGGCTCCGCCGTCACTTGCCGTGACCACCTGCCTGTCCAGAGACTCTTGTCTGCTCACCTGGGAGCGCTCATCTGCTACCTGCCTGCTAGCCTACCTGGAGGCTCCGCCGTCACTTGCCGTGACCACCTGCCTGTCCAGAGACTCTCGCCTGCTCACCTAGGAGCGCTCACCTGCTACCTGCCTGCTAGCCTACCTGGAGGCTCTGCCGTCACTAGTCGTGACCACCTGCCTGTCCAGAGACTGTCCCTGTCACTTGCCGTGAGTACCCGTCCTTCTACCCAGAGACTGTCCCTGTCACTTGCCGTGACTACCTGCCCTTCTACCCAGAGACTGTCCCTGTCACTTGCCGTGACTACCTGCCCTTCTACCCAGAGACTGTCCCTGTCACTTGCCGTGATTACCTGCCCGTCTTCCCTGGGAGCCACCCGCTTCCTTACAAGGACCGCCCCCTTGTATAGTTGCTCAGAGGTTTCGCCTCCCAGACCCGTTACACTCCTGTACAATAAATAGTATTTAGGCCCTTGTCAGGGCCGGCTCCAGGTTTTTGTGGGCCCTGGGTGAAAGAGTCTCAGTGGGCCCCTTTAACACATACCACAATTCATGATGCATAGATGCCGCAGAGAAATATATATATAGTACAATGCAAAGATTTCACTTCTTACATTACATGATCGATATCTATTCTAAATTCTACAAAAGCTCAGAAACCGGCGAACCCTCGCAGTGCACAGGGTAGACCGGACAGTATAGTCCTCCATACAGTATAATAAGCCCCACATAGTTCTCCATACAGTATTATGGACCCCATATAATGCTCCATGCAGAATACTGGTCCCCATTAGTGTTGAGCGAGTATGTTCTGTCCAAGTATGCTCGGGCCGAGCTCCGAGTATTTATAGCTGCTCGGTGATAAGGTTAAATCGCTCCCGTGTGCATGATTTGCAACTGTTTGGCAGCTTTATTACATGTGAGGAATGTGTAAGAAATAGACATTCCTCCCATGTAATAAAACTGTCAAACAGTCGCAAATCATGCACACGGGAGTGATTCAAGCATATCACTGAGCCGCTATAAATACTCGGTGCTCGGCCCGAGTGTACTCGGCGAAAAGGTTAACAGAACATACTCGCTCAACACTAGTCCCCATATAACACTCCATACAGGATACTGGTCCCCATATAACGCTCCATACAGGATACTGGTCCCCATATAATGCTCCATACAGAATACTGGTCCCCATATAACGCTCCATAAAGGATACTGGTCCCCATATAACGCTCCATACAAGATACTGGTCCCCATATAACGCTCCATACAGGATACTGGTCCCCATATAGCGCTCCATACAGGATACTGGTCCCCATATAATGCTCCATACAGGATACTGGCCCCCACATAATGCTCCATACAGAATACTGACCCCCACATAATGCCCCATGCAGGTTGTACCCCCACATAATGCCCCATGCAGGATGTCACTTCCCCCCATATAATGCCCCATGCAGGATGTCACTCCCCCCCCATGTAATGCCCCATGCAGGATGTCACTTCCCCCCATATAATGTCCCATGTAGGATGTCACCTCTCCCCCCATATAATGCCCCATGCAGGATGTCTCCTCTCCCCCCATATAATGCCCCATTCAGGATGTCACCTCCCCCCCATATAATGCCCCATGCAGGATGTCACCTTTCCCCCCCATATAATGCCCCATACAGGATGTCACCTTTCCCCCCTATATAATGCCCCATGCAGGATGTCACCTTCCCCCCCATATAATGCCCCATGCAGGATGTCACTTGTCCCTCCTCCCCATATAATGCCCCATGCAGGATGTCACTTGTCCCCCCCATATAATGCCCATGCAGGATGTGACTTGTCCCCCCCCATATAATGCCCCATGCAGGATGTCACTTGACCCCCCCATATAATGCCCCATGCAGGATGTCACTTGTCCCCCCCCATATAATGGCCCATGCAGGATGTTACTTGTCGCCTTCCCCCATATAATGCCCCATGCCTCCATGCATATAAAAAAAAATCTAATACAGTGGTGGACAAAAGTATTGGCACCCTTGCAATTCTGTCAGATAATACTCAGTTTCTTCCTGAAAATGATTGCAATCACAAATTCTTTGGTATTATCTTCATTTAATTTGCTTGAAAGGAAAAAACACAAAAGAGAATGAAGCAAAAATCAAATCATTGATCATTTCACACAAAACTCCAAAAATGGGCCAGACAAAAGTATTGGCACCCTCAGCCTAATACTTGGTTGCACAACCTTTAGCCAAAATAACTGCGAACAACCGCTTCCGGTAACCATCAATGAGTTTCTTACAATGCTCTGCTGGAATTGTAGACTATTCTTCTTTGGAAAACTGCTCCAGGTCCCTGATATTTGAAGGGTGCCTTCTCCAAACTGCCATTTTGAGATCTCTCCACAGGTGTTCTATGGGATTCAGGTCTGGACTCATTGCTGGCCACCTTAGAAGTCTCCAGTGCTTTCTCTCAAACCATTTTATAGTACTTTTGGAAGTGTGTTTTGGGTCATTGTCCTGCTGGAAGACCCATGACCTCTGAGGGAGACCCAGCTGTCTCACACTGGGCCCTACATTATGCTGCAAAATTTGTTGGTAGTCTTCAGACTTCATAATGCCATGCACATGGTCAAGCAGTCCAGTGCCAGAGGCAGCAAAGCAACCCCAAAACATCAGGGAACCTCCGCCATGTTTGACTGTAGGGACCGTGTTCTTTTCTTTGAATGCCTCTTTTTTTTTCCTGTACACTCTATGTTGATGCTTTTTCCCAAAAAGCTCTACTTTTGTCTCATCTGACCAGAGAACATTCTTCCAAAATGTTTTAGGCTTTCTCAGGTAAGTTTTGGCAAACTCCAGCCTGGCTTTTTTATGTCTCGGGGTAAGAAGTGGGGTCTACCTGGGTATCCTACCATACAGTCCCTTTTCATTCAGACGCCGATGAATAGTACGGGTTGACACTGTTGTACCCTCGGACTGCAGGGCAACTTGAACTTGTTTGGATGTTAGTCGAGGTTCTTTATCCACCATCCGCACAATCTTGCGTTGAAATCTCTCGTCAATTTTTCTTTTCCGTCCACATCTAGGGAGGTTAGCCACAGTGCCATGGGCTTTAGACTTCTTGATGACACTGCGCACGGAAGGCACAGGAACATTCAGGTATTGGGAGATGGACATGTAGCCTTGAGATTGCTCATGCTTCCTCACAATTTGGTTTCTCAAATCCTCAGACAGTTCTTTGGTCTTCTTTCTTTTCTCCATGCTCAATGTGGTACACACAAGGACACAGGACAGAGGTTGAGTCAACTTTAATCCATGTTAACTGGCTGCAAGTGTGATTTAGTTATTGCCAACACCTGTTAGGTGTCACAGGTAAGTTACAGGTGCTGTTAATTACACGATTTAGAGATGCATCTCATGATTTTTCAAACAGTGCCAATACTTTTGTCCACCCCGTTTTTTAGGTTTGGTGTGGAATTGTATCCAATTTGGCTTAAGGACAATTATTTTTGTGTTTTTTTCATTGAAGACAAATTAAATGAAGATAATAATACCAAAGAATTTGTGATTGCAATCATTTTCAGGAAGAAACTGAGTATTATCTGACAGAATTGCAGGGGAGCAAATATTTTTGGCCACCACGGTACCTCACTTCTCCTCACCTGCTGCCGCTGCTCCAGACTCCTCAGCGTCGCCGCTGTTTTCCCACTCTGCGCTGTGACGGCTCAGGAGAGGTAAGTATTGTGTCGGGGCCCTGAGCAAGCGGGGGTGACGGACGCTGGCACCGACACCGCACCGCTCACGGGTCCCATAGCGCGCAGGGGTGCCCGACGGTGAGTGGGCCCCCCCGCCTGCTCAGGGCCCCGGCACTTTCCCAAGTGCACCGAGTGCTGACGCCAGGCCTGGCCCTAGACCAATAATGTTTACAGCTTTGGAGGTGGAAATTGTCCCTCTTACATCTTGCAGTTGCATCAATGGTATCCCGCAATTGAGTCTGTGGCTAGCTAAAGTGTGGTTAAACAGATACACAATTTTTAAAAACATGGAATCTGCCTTTTTGTCCATTAGATCCTGCAGCAGTGTTAAATGAAATAATTGGTCTGCTCAGTGTCGGACTGGGGTGCCAAGGGCCCACCAGTAACCAACTCCAGGGCCCCAATTTTCATCTACTTGCAAATGTGACATTATCCTCAATCACAAATTTACAGTATATAACAATGAACTGGGTGGATTGTTAAATGAATAAGATGCTGCCTTTGTCTGTTCATAGTGATTCAAGTATATAGTGTAAAGTACTGCTCAAATAAGAGGGTGGTGGCCCACTCTTGGACAGGGGCCCACCGGAGGATTCTCCTGCTCTCATGTGGGCCAGTTCAAGCCTCCTTACAGGTTCTACTATGTCGAGTCTTCACAAAAATTATGTAGTGAATGTTCAGGGTACACACAGGCTTTTTTATTTATTTATTTTTAAGTCATAATCAAAGTAATGTGTTAAAAAGAAACAAAAGATGATACAATTTACCAAAGCATCTAGCAAGACCATCTAGCTAGCTTTAAACATGGAGGGCATTGTCTCAGTGTTAAGCCAAGGTTAAAAAACATTTTGGCTTCCGGTTTCATATGTGAAGCCTTTGGCTGCGCACACCTCGTCACTGGGATCTTTCCCGGAGCTCGGCGGACTTAAAAATGCGTGAACGGCTGAGCAGCTCCAGCTCCCCCGCCTTTTCCTTACTTCTGGTCAGGTGACGGTGCGTACGCGATGACGTCATCGCATATGCACTGTCATGTACGGGCATCACTGACCGTTGCCAGGACATCAAAATCGGAGATGCGCCTGCTGGGGATCATAAGTGAGGTAAGTATGAAAACCTTTTTTTTCCTTTATAAAATGAATTGAGTGGGTGAGGGGGAAGGGACTACAAATGATGGCGTGAGAGGGGGAGGGAGACAGGGGACTGCAAATGATGGAGTGAGAGGGGGAGGTGGACAGGGGATTGCCAATGATGGAGGGAGAGGGGGATGGCAAGTGATGGAGTGAGGGGAGGGACAGGGGACTGTAAATGATTAAGTGAGACGGGGACTGCAAATATTGAAGTGAGAGGGGGACAGGGGACTGCAAATGATGGTGAGAGGGGGGACCGCAAATGATGAAGTGAGAGGACGGGGGACTGCAAATGATGAAGTAAGGTTGCGGGATGGGGAACAGCAATTGAATTGTAGGTGGGAGGCGGGGAGAGCAAATGGATTGAAGGTGGGGGGTGGGGAGAGCAAATGATGATGAATTGGTGTGGGGCAGCAAATAATGATAAATTGAGGGTGGAGGAGAGTAAATGATGTATTGAATGTGGGGGAGAACAGTTGATAATGAATAGAGGGTGGAGGTGGGAGAGAGGACATGACAATGAATTGGGGCGGAGGGGGGGCATGTAAAACTAATGAATCGGGGGAGCGGAAGGTACAAAGTGGGAGTCGTTGAGGATGCAGTGACAGGTAATGAATTGGGGGAAGGAGTACAGGAGCTAATTAATTTATATATTTATTAGGTGGGGAAAGTGGCTATTTATAGTTAGTGGGGGCACAGTGGTGGATTACAATTTATATTTAGAATGGTGGGTTGCATAATAACTAATTATATATTAAAGGTGGGTGCATGTCTGAATTCAGCTGTGTAGTGTAGAAGTTGGTGAATGTGCTCTAGATCAGTGATTTTCAACCAGTGTTCCGCGGCACACTAGTGTGCCGCGACACATGGTCGGGTGTGCCGCAGGGAAAGTTCCCCAAACTATGGTGCCCCCTGTGTTTTGTTTCCCGGCAATGCGCTCGATGCGCAGTCACGCCTTCTTACAATGTAGGAGTCGTGTACAATAACACACGCGCAAGCTTTGAACCTCGCGCGACTTAATGACATCACCGAGGCCGGCGCGTCATCCTGAGAGCGGAGAGACTCTCGCATTTGCCCGCCGCCAAGGTAATGCCCGCCAATAATGCTGACTATATGAGCTTTTGCCTGAGTATATGAACTGTTGGCAGAATACTCAGCATATGAGCTGGTACTTTTAGTACTCCAGCAGTATACTGCATATAACAATGAGAAATGTAAAATGAGAAATACTATAGTCATGAGGCTGGAGTACTACAAGTACCAGCTCATATGCTGAGTATATGAGCTGGCACTTGTACTCTGGCCTCATGGCCATAGTACTTCTCATTGTACCCCTTTATATTGCAGTATATGAGCCACATAATAATCAGCACCATATACTGTGGCGCTGTACAGTGCACATCACCACAGTATATGATGCTGATAATCATGTGCTCATATACGTGGGACTGTATTTATGAGGTTACATGGGATTGAATATATGAGGGGGTTATCCTTTTTTATTTCACTTTTTTAAAATAAATAATTTATTGAAAGGACCTCTGCCAGGCATATTTCACTCTTGAGGGCTAAAAAAGTAGCTCTTGTGGTGGTAAGAAGCTGATTTAAAACCCCCAAGAGTGAACTCCGTGAGAATTGTATGTATGGAATAATAAATGATATTAGTACCGTTCTTCAGCAGTCATGTCCTGCTTGAATTGACTCTAGTGGCGTAGCACTTGGCAGCCGGCTCTATTCTACTTATAGAGAAAGCTGAGTGCTACGTCACTAGTGTCAATTCAAGCTGGAAATGCAGACCGTAGTAATATAAGTTATTATCACACACATACAGCTCTCGCGAAGTTCACTCTTGGGGGGTTTAAATCAGCTTCTTGTCACCACGAGAGCTGCTTTTTAAGCCCTCAGGAATGAAATATGCCTAGAAGAGGTCCTTTAAGTGTGGCAGATAATGTAATACTCTTCTATTTTAGTGTGTGGCTGCGCACACTATCTCAGCAGTGATGGAGAAGTATTTGAGAATGGAAAAGGCAAATGCCGAACAGGACCCTGGACACAATTCTAACCCAAATGAAGGCCCTAGTATGAGAGTTCGACAAAAGAAAAAAGACAAGACGGTGAGCTCAAGGCAATACAGTGAAAGCTATCTTTCATTTGGATTTACTTCCACTGGGGATGCGACAGCACCAACACCACTGTGCTTGGTGTGTGGTGAGAAGCTTTCCAATAGCGCTATGGTGCCAAGCAAACTTAAACGCCATCTCCAAACGAAACACCCTTCCGTTCAAAATAAACCTATGGAGTATTCTGTACGCTTACGTACAAACAATGAGAAAGGGGCAAGTTTTTTGAGAAAAAGCACAAAGGTAAATGAGAGAGCCCTCAAAGCTAGCTACCTTGTTGCTGAACTCATAGCTAAATCAAAAAAGTCCCACACTGTGGCAGAAACATTAATACTACCAGCTTGTAAAGCTATTGTAAATGAGATGCTTGGCCCTGAAGCAGCTAAAGAGATAGCTAAAGTGCCTCTCTCTGATGACACAATTGCCAGACGGATTGATGACTTGTCTGCGGACATTGAAACAGTTGTTTTGGAAAAGGTGCGCATCAGTAAGAAATTTGCCTTGCAACTTGATGAGTCGACGGATATCAGTGGACATTGTCAGTTGTTGGCCAATGTGCGTTTTGTGGATGGTGAAGCCATTAGAGAAAACTTCCTATTTTGCAAGGCACTGACAGAAAAATCAACAGGAGAGGCAATATTCCAAGTCACATCGGAATATCTTGATAAAAGTGGACTTACATGGGAAAACTGCACAGGTGTCTGCACTGATGGAGCCGCAGCCATGGTCGGGCGCATCAAAGGCTTTGTAAGTAGGGTTAAAGAAAGAAACCCAGATGTTCTTGCTACCCACTGTTTCTTGCACCGTGAGGCCCTCGTTGCAAAGACCTTACCAGCAGATCTAGCTCCTGTGTTGGATGATGTTGTGCGCATAGTGAACTTTGTGAAGACGCGACCTTTGAGATGTCGCTTATTTGCGTCTTTGTGTACAGAAATGGGAGCGGAACATAAAATCTTATTGCTCCACACGGAGGTCAGGTGGCTGTCACGCGGCAAAGTGCTGGCCCGTGTGTATGAGTTGCGAGAGGAACTTAAAATATTTCTTACAAACGAGAGGTCCGATTATTCAAAGCTGCTTGCAAGTGATGAGTGGTGTGCAAAGCTGGCATACCTGGCTGATATATTTCAATATCTGAATGAACTAAACACACGGATGCAAGGTCGAAATGAAAACCTGCTTACAAGCACTGATAAAATGAACGGATTCCGTTTAAAGGTGCAGCTCTGGCAACAACATGTGCAGGGTGGCAACCTTCAGATGTTCCCACTCACCGAGAAACTGCATGATGACAATACTGCTGCAATGTAGGAAGCGATTGGCAGACATTTGAAAACTCTTGAGGAGAAGTTATCGTTCTATTTCTCTTCAGCCTTCACAGAATGCCTTGACTGGGTTAGGGACCCATACAGCTCATTATCCGTTGCTGGAAAGGACATGACTTTAAAGGAGCAAGAGGAACTCGTTGAACTGAAGCAAGATCGCGGTTTAAAGCTAAAGTTTGCTGATCTTCCTTTGGACAGTTTTTGGTTATCTGTTGCCAAGGAGTTCCCCATTCTGGCCAACAAAGCTATTTTGACATTGCTCCCATTTTCAACCACATATCTATGTGAGCTGGGCTTCTCAAGCTTGACTGCGATAAAAACTAAAAACAGGGAGAAACTGAGAACTGTTGAGGAAGAGCTTCGTGTGTGTCTTTCCACCATTCCTGCCAGGATATCCCTTTTGTGTTTATCGAAACAGGCCCAGGTTTCACACTGAGTGAGTAAAATAAATTTAGAATCTATATTATTAACTATATGTATAATATGACTGTTTTAGTGTCATTTTGTGCTATTTTGGTTGGTGGTGTGCCCCAGGATTTTCTAAGTATAAAAAGTGTGTCGCGGCTCAAAAAAGGTTGAAAATCACTGCTCTAGATAACTGTGTGTTATTTTATGCAGAGATGAGTCCTGGCTAGAAGAAGTGATGCTGGTCTGCACTTGATGAAAAGCGAAGATGAAATTCTTCAAATTAGAGATATCACCGGTGAGTCGGTGTGTTACCTGTACACTGACTATATACACTATTTACAATGTATAGAGCTTCTGTGTATAATGTCACTTGTGAGCCCTTTATTACCTTTACACTGACATTATATACTGAGCTCCTGTGTATAATATCACCAGTTATCACTGTACAGTATTTCCTGTACACTGACACTATATACAGAGCTCCTGTGTATAATGGCACTAGTGATCCCTTTATTACCTGTACACTATACACTATATACAGAGCTCCTGCGCATAATGTCACTGGTGATCCCTTTATTACCTTTACACTAAATACAGAGCTCCTGTGTATAATGTCAGTGGTGTTCACTATTACCTGTACACTGACACTATATACAGGGCTCCTGTGTATAATATCACCAGTGATCACTGTATTACCTGTACACTGACACTATATACAGATCTCCTGTGCATAATGTAATTGGTGATCCCTTTATTACCTGTAAACTATACACTATAGCCACAGCTCCTCAGTAAAATGTCACTGGTGATCCCTTTATTACCTGTACACTATATACACATCCTGTGTGTAATGTCACTGGTGATCCCTTTATTACCTGTACACTATATACACAGCTCCTGTGTATAATGCCAGAGGTGTTCACTGTATTACCTGTATACTGACACTATGTACAGATCTCCTGTGTATAATGTAACTGGTGATCCCTTTATTACCTGTACACTATATACGGAGCTCCAGTGTATAATGTCACCGGTGATCAATGTATTACTTGTACACTGACACTATATACAGAGCTCCTGTGTATAATGACACTTAGTATTGTTTTCTTTTATTAATGATCAGTATTGTAATATTCGGTGATAATGGTGGTGGTGGTAATAATATGTGGTCTGTTGATGGTGTGGCATTATTTGTTCCTGGAATGTGGTATTATTTAGTCACTATGTGGTGGTAATATGTGGTCTGGTCATAGTGTGACGGTATTTATTCCTTGCATGTGGTATTATTCAGTCACTATGTGGTGGTAATATGTGATCTGGTTATGGTGTGACGGTATTTCTCTCTTCTATGTGATATTATTAGTCATTTTAAAAAATGTATGTTACACATTCCCTTAAAGAAAAATAAAGAAAAATATACCTAAAAAGAGTATTGGATATTTTAAGAAATGTTTAATAGGTTAGAGTAGGGCCCAGCCAGAAGAGTCTCCTTGTCATGATGGTGACTTAAAAAATCTTTTGCCCAAAAGAAAAGCTGCTGGCTGTGTATGTGATATGGTGTTCAATGGGAACTGTTAATGTGTGATTGGTGAGGGCGTGGTGCAGAAGTGGAGTTTTTCAAAGAGCGGGCGGTGTGTCTGTGGAAGGTTCGAGGGATGGAGGCAGAGCCTGGGCGGAGTCTCAAAGGGGCCCGATAATTTTGCCAGTATAGGGCCTTGAAATTCTCGGTGGCAGCCCAGGAAAAAAGTATTGAATACATCACCAATTTTCTAAGTAAATACAGTATACTGTATTTCTAAAAGGTGTTATTAATATGAAATTCTCACAAGAAACAACCAATCCAATCCACACAGGCAAAGAAACCAAACCATAGATGTCCATGAATTAGGTTATGTGTATAATGAGAAATGACACAGGGAAAACGTTTTGAACACATGAAGAAAGAGAGGTGCAGAAAGCCATGTAAAGTCATCAGTAATTAGAAAGCAATCCTGTCACTCAGTCAAAAATAATATCAGCTGGTTCAACTTATGGCCTATAAAAAGGTGTCTCATTACCAAGGTGCTACACAAGAAACATCTCATGATGGGTAAAACCAGCTGTCTCAAGACCTTCGCAACCTTATTGTTGCAAAACCTACTGATGGCATTGGTTATAGAAAATTTTCTAAACTACTGAAAGTTCCAGTGAACACTGTTGGGGTCATAATCCGGAAACTGGAAAGAACATAATTTCACCATAAACTGACTACGATCAGAATGTCCCCACAAGATTTCATAGAAAAATGCAAGAGCGCAATAGGGTCTTATCCAAAAACTGCTCACCTAGTAGGGTTGTGTGGGACACAACACCTATACAGCCTGGACTCCAAATGCTGCAGCTTCCAATGGATATGTCAGAGATAGATGCTGGGAAAGGAAGTTGTTTCTGCTCTCTCTCACGACAAACCATTAGTATGGATAAAAATGTAGGTTTATTGTCCATAGGAAGCTGCAGCATTTGGAGTCCAGGCTTTATAGGTGTTGTGTCCCACACAACCCTACTAGGTGTCCTGAGGAATACATGGTGTCCTGAGGAATGAGTCGGTGGACTCTGAAACGCGTAGACAATAAACCTACATTTTTATCCATACTAATGGTTTGTCGTGACTCCAGAGAGCACAGAAACAACTTCCTTTCCCAGCATCTATCTCCCACAAGATTTCAGACAGAAGAGTGAAAAGAATTATCAGAAGAGTTGTCTAAGAGCCAAGGAGAGCTACAGAAACACCTGGAATCAGCAGGTACAATTGTTTCAAAGAAAACAACAAGTAATGCACTCAACATCAGTGGCCTGTACAAAAAACATGTTCAAGTGTGTTTAAAAGTGGCTCAACAACATTTAGACAAGCCTTTGAAATACAGAGTCTGGTCAGATGAAACCAAAATTGAACTCTTTGGATGCCATAATACCCACCATGTTTGGAGGCCAAGAAGCACTACATATCACCCCTAAAACACTATACCAATGTTTTTCAGAATACAGCACTGGCAATCTTCATGTAATTGAAGGAATGATTAATGGAAATGGACAATTGCACCGAGACATTCTTGATAAAAATCTGCTGCCATCTACCAGGATGATGAAGATGAAACAAGGGTGGACATTTCAGCAAGACAGTGATCCCAAACACACAGCAAAGGAAACTCTCAATTGGTTTCAGAGAAAGAAAATAAAGCTGGTAGAATGTCTCAGCCAATCACCTGACCTGAATCCAATGGAAAATGTATGGAAAGGACTAAAGCTCAGAGTACATAGAAGGAGCCCACAGAAACTTAAGGATTTGAAGTGTGTTTATGGGAAGAATGGGCCAAAATCACACCTGATAAATGTATGCGACTAGTTTCTCCATACAAGAGGCGTCTTGAAACTGTCATCACCAACAAAGGCTTTTGTACGAAGCATTAATTAAATTTCAGTAAGAGTGTTCAATACTTTTTCCTTGTAACATTTCTCATTATTACACATAGTTTAAGGACATCTATGGTTTGATGGTTTGATTTTTTTTTGCCTGTGGGGATTGGATGGGTTATTACTGACATCTGGTGAGAATTTCATGTCAATAGCTGTAGCATCGGCGTCCCTGCCTCCTGCTAGGCAGAGACGCCGTTCCCCTCACCTCCCTGCTCCGTCCTCGGCGTCCTCCTCCCGCGCTGCTGGCAGCGCTCGCTGCTTCCCGGGCACTGTGCTTAGGGCGTGCGCTCCCTCTCTCTTAAAGGGGCCGCACGCGCCGTCCTAAGGAGTCCCCGGCCAATTGCCGGTGGAGCTCCCATATATAAGGCACCTCCTCCAAAATGGAGGTGCCCGAGCAGTTGTTGCAAGCCTTTCATCTCTGCTTCAGCCCTCAGGTCCAGTTGCCAGTCTGTTTTCCAGCTCTGTCTACCTGCTTGCTTTCCCTGCGGTCCGACAGTCCGTCTACCAGCATCCGCCAGTCTGTCTATGGACCAGTCCGCCTGTGGATCAGGAGGCACCTGCCTGATACCTGCCTGATACCTGCCGTCACTCGCCGTGACCGCCTGCCAGCCAGCCGAGAGACTCTTACCCGCTCACCTGGGAGCGCTCACCTGCTGTCCGCCTGCTAGCCTACCTGGAGGCTCTGCCGTGACTTGCCGTGACCACCTGCCAGCCAGCCGAGAGACTCTTACCCGCTCACCTGGGAGCGCTCACCTGCTATCCACCTGCTAGCCTACCTGGAGGCTCTGCCGTCACTTGCCGTGACCACCTGCCAGCCAACCGAGAGACTCTTACCCGCTCACCTGGGAGCGCTCACCTGCTATCCGCCTGCTAGCCTACCTGGAGGCTCTGCCGTCACTTGCCGTGACCACCTGCCAGCCAGCCGAGAGACTCTTACCCGCTCACCTGGGAGCGCTCACCTGCTATCCGCCTGCTAGCCTACCTGGAGGCTCTGCCGTCACTTGCCGTGACCACCTGCCAGCCAACCGAGAGACTCTTACCCGCTCACCTGGGAGCGCTCACCTGCTATCCGCCTGCTAGCCTACCTGGAGGCTCTGCCGTCACTTGCCGTGACCATCTGCCAGCTAGCCGAGAGGCTCTTACCCGCTCACCTGGGAGCGCTCACCTGCTACCCGCCTGCTAGCCTACCTGGAGGCTTTGCCGTCACTTGCCATGACCACCTGTCTGTCTAGAGACTCTTACCCTGCTGTCACTTGCTGTGACCACCCGCCTGTCAAGAGACTTTCCCCGTCACTTGCCGTGACCACCTGCCCTTCTACCCAGAGACTGTTCCTGTCACTTGCCGTGTCTACCTGCCCGCCTTCACTGGGAGCCACCCGCTTCCTTACAAGGACTGCCCCTTTGTATAGTAGCTCAGAGGTTCCACCTCCCAGACCCGTTACAGTTTGCTCGGGCCATGGAACCCGGTGGCACCCAAGCTCCCTCGCTCTCGGACCTATGCCATGAACTATCCCGTCAGAGGTCCCAACAGGAGTCCATCCAGAGCCACCTACGTAGTGTTAACTCCCGCCTGGATACACTGACTACCTCTTCGGGACCTGCTTCCAGTCGCACGACTCCTACCCCGGCAGCGTCGCTGCCCATCAATACCATGGCATCCCTTCCTGGTCCCCGCCTTTCCACCCCGCCTCGTTTTAGTGGAGATCCCGGTCAGGCACCGGGTGTTATGTTCTGCTACCAGAGCTAAGGAAAGAGAGGAGATCTGTCCCTACGATAGAACTCAGCTTAATCCCTACGATGTAACAGGGGACCTGATCCTGCGATCAGACCTGCTAAAGTCCTAAGCTAGTCTGTACGGAGACCTATAGATGTGGGGAAGGAATCCCTACAAGTACTAAGGACTGGGAGGAATATGGGACACCTCCTAACAGAAATAGTAGCAGACAGACGAACAAACAAAATATATAGAACATAGAGGTCAGTAGACCAAGCAAACTAACAGAGCAAGACACAGAGCACAGGCTAGCTAGAAAGTAGATATACAATGAAGTCCAGCAAAGCCAGAAGGGCGGAGCAGGATTAAATAGGCCAACAAGGTCATGTGACCAGCAAAGGAAAAAAAAACCTAAGAGCAAGGTTCTAACAGTACCCCCCCTTCTAAGAGGATCCTCCGGATCCCCTAGGACCAGGCTTATCAGGAAATCTCCTGTGAAACGCTCTGATAAGTCTGGACGCGGAAACATCATCCGACCTCACCCAAGAGTTATCCTCGGGACCGAAACCTTTCCAGGCCACAAGATACTGCAAACTACCTCTATACCGTCTAGAGTTAAGGATGCGAGAAATTTCATATTCCCCGTCCTCCACCACCGGAGGAACAGAGGCAGAGGCGTCACAATCCGATACAACAGCTTTTTTCAACAGAGAGACATGAAATACCGGATTAATTCTCCAGGAGGTAGGAACCTCCAACCTAACAGCAGATTGGTTGACAACCTGAAGCACCTTAAAGGGCCCTACAAACTTGGGACCCAATTTCTTTGAAGGAATCCTCAACCGCAGATTCCTAGAGGACAACCAAACCATGTCACCAACAGCGAACAAAACCTCCTGTCGTTTCCTATCAAAGTAGTCTTTAGATTTTCTGTTGGCCTCCTGAAGATTACCACACACATCCGACCAAACTCTCTCCAAATCACCGGAAAAATTCTCCTCCTCAGGCACGGCAGATCCCAACTTGGAGAACGACCCAAACGACGGATGTCTCCCAGAACAACAAAAAAAAGGCGAACAACCAGCAGAAGAAGATGTATGATTGTTCAGAGCAAATTCAGCAAGTGGCAGAAACTCAGACCACTCCTCTTGATTGTCTGCCACAAAACAACGCAAGAACTGCTCAACATCCTGGTTTTTCCTTTCTGTCTGGCCATTAGATTCAGGATGATATCCGGACGAGAACGACAAATGAACTCCCAACCTATCACAAAAGGCACGCCAAAAACGAGCCACGAACTGAGGACCCCTATCAGAAACAATGTCAGTAGGAACGCCATGAAGTCTGACAATTTCCTTGACAAAGGCCTTAGCGAGAGTTTTAGCGCAGGGCAGTTTGACGAAAGGAACCAAGTGACACATCTTGCTAAAACGGTCCACGACCACCCAGATGACAGTAAAACCCTCAGAGGGGGGAAGGTCAGTTATAAAGTCCATAGCCAAATGTGTCCAAGGAGCACTGGGAACCTCCAAAGGACAAAGCAACCCCGCAGCAGGAGTATGTGAGGACTTAGATCTAGCACATATAGTACATTGACGCACCCACTTAATGACTTCCTTCTGCCATCCAGGCCACCAAAAACTGCGACCCACCAGTCTCTTGGTCTCAGAGATTCCGGGATGACCTGCCAACCGAGATTCGTGACACTCAACAAACAAATCTCTCCTAAAGGTCCCAGGCACACCTACGCGCTGGGATTCATCCCCAGAGGACTTAGGTCTCAAACGAAAATACAATAAGCAAGCATTTTTAAATGAAAAAAATTCTCGGTGTTCACCAAAAAATAAATCCGGCAAACATACCTTAGGCTCCAAGAAATGTGCTCCAGGACAGTTACTCACGTGCTGACGGAGCTCGGCCACCTCCAGAGAGAGTCCCTGCAGGCGATGAACCAAATCCTGAACCGACACCATGATGGAACAGAAAAATCTTTCCTTAGAGAATTTGCTGGCTGGACTTACTGTTATGTTCTGCTACCAGAGCTAAGGAAAGAGAGGAGATCTGTCCCTACGATAGAACTCAGCTTAATCCCTACGATGTAACAGGGGACCTGATCCTGCGATCAGACCTGCTAAAGTCCTAAGCTAGTCTGTACGGAGACCTATAGATGTGGGGAAGGAATCCCTACAAGTACTAAGGACTGGGAGGAATATGGGACACCTCCTAACAGAAATAGTAGCAGACAGACGAACAAACAAAATATATAGAACATAGAGGTCAGTAGACCAAGCAAACTAACAGAGCAAGACACAGAGCACAGGTTAGCTAGAAAGTAGATATACAATGAAGTCCAGCAAAGCCAGAAGGGCGGAGCAGGATTAAATAGGCCAACAAGGTCATGTGACCAGCAAAGGAAAAAAAAACCTAAGAGCAAGGTTCTAACACCGGGCTTCATTAACCAGTGCACCCTGCACTTCGAACTTTTGGCACACCAGTTTTCCACCGACCGAGCCAAAGTGGCCTTCATCATGTCCCATCTCACTGGGGAGGCGCTGGCTTGGCTAAATCCTCTATGGGAGAGAGGAGACCCCCTGGTGTCCAACCTGCCAGCCTTTCTCACGGCCTTCCGGAAAGTCTTCGACGAACCAGGACGAAAGACCTCATCCGCCTCATCTCTGCTACGCCTCCGTCAAGGGAGTCTCACCGTGGGCCAGTATGCCATACGGTTCCGTACCCTTGCTTCTGAGCTTGCCCGGGATAACGATGCCTTGGTGTCCGTCTTCTGGGAGGGTCTCTCCGGTCGAATTAAAGATGAACTTGCCGGTCGGGACATTCCTACCACTCTCGACGACTTAATAACACTTGCTACCCGGATTGACATCCGGTTCCAGGAGCGTACCAAAGAGGTCACCTGTGAGAGAAGGTTTCCTCGCCTTGCTCCTACCTTCCAGAATCCCGTCACTTCCTCTGTTACTCCCCAGGCGCACTCACCCGAGCCTATGCAGGTCGACCAGACCAAGATGGTCAAAACCCGTCAAGAATCACGCCGTGCTGAGGGGAGCTGCTTCTACTGTGGCAGTAAGGAGCACCGGATCCGTTCCTGCCCAGAGAGGTCGGGAAACGCCTGTGTCTAGGATCGCTCAGAGAGGTCGTCCTAGACAAGAATAAACCCTCTCCATCTCTGATGCTGTCGGTCTCTATCATCTGCAGGGAGAACCGTTACTTCGAACTAGCTCAACTTGCTTCTGGAGCTGCCGGAAATCTCATTTCTCAGTCCCTGGTAGAGAAATACCGCATTCCCACCAAACCTCTGGCTGAACCCTTATCTGTCACCTCCGTGGATGGGGGTCTCTTACCGCATCCCATCCAACTTATCACCGAACCCATAACTCTGCAGGTGGGAATGCTGCACTCTGAGAGTATCTTCTTCCATGTTCTACCTGGACTTTCTCATGCCCTTTTGCTTGGCCTACCTTGGCTCCAGAGACATGCACCCGTGCTTGATTGGCAGACTGGAGAAGTCCTTCGCTGGGGACAGGACTGCCATAAGACTTGTTTAGTTCCCGTTCGTCCTGCCCGTCCTTCTCCTCCCCCAGTCAATCTACCCGGCCTGCCGGTACCCTATTGGTCTTATGTTGATGTCTTTAATAAAAAGGAAGCAGAGACATTACCTCCTCATAGACCATACGATTGCCCTATCGACTTGGTACCTGGCGCTACTCCGCCCCGAGGGCGTATCTACCCTTTGTCCGCTGCTGAGACCCGGTCCATGTCTGAATATATCGAGGAGAACCTGGCCCGGGGATTTATCCGGAAATCTACCTCCCCGGCGGGAGCAGGCTTCTTCTTCGTTAAAAAGAAGGACGGCTCACTCCGTCCCTGCATAGACTATAGAGGTCTTAATCTGGTCACGGTGAAGAATAAATACCCCCTTCCGCTCATTCCTGAATTATTTGATCGTCTGAGGGGTGCTAGAATCTTCACCAAGCTGGATCTCCGTGGGGCCTATAGCCTGGTTCGTATCCGTCAGGGGGATGAATGGAAGACGGCATTCAACACCCGGGACGGTCACTATGAATACCTCGTAATGCCCTTCGGTCTCTGTAATGCTCCCGCCGTCTTTCAAGAGTTGGTCAATGATATCTTCCGTGACCTTCTCTACTCCTGCGTGGTGGTATACCTGGACGACATCTTGGTCTTCTCTCCGGATCTCCAGACACACCGGAGGGACGTTCCTCAGGTCCTGCTCAGGCTCAGGCAGAACCACCTCTACGCAAAATTTGAGAAGTGCCTCTTTGAACAGACCTCGCTTCCATTTCTAGGCTACATCATCTCTCAGACCGGTCTACGAATGGATCCTGAGAAACTTTCTGCCATCCAGAAGTGGCCCCGACCAGAGGGGTTGAAGGCTATCCAGCGGTTCCTGGGCTTCGCCAACTACTACCGCATCTTCATTCCGCACTTCTCTTCCCGGACTGCCCCTATCTCTGCGCTCACCTGTAAGGGCACTAATCCCAAAGAATGGCCGCTCGAGGCAGAGGAGGCCTTCCTGTCTTTGAAACAAGCTTTCTCTTCCGCTCCTGTGCTGCACCGTCCAGACAGCAACAAACAATTCTTCTTAGAAGTAGACGCTTCCTCCTCCGGAGCTGGAGCGGTGCTCACCCAAAAGTCGTCTTCCGGAAGAATGGTAACCTGCGGTTTCTTCTCCAAACTCTTCTCCTCATCTGAGCGCAATTATTCTATAGGAGACCAAGAATTGTTAGCCATTAAGTTGGCACTGGAGGAGTGGCGTTACCTGCTCGAGGGGTCTCTTCACCCGGTAATAATCTACACGGATCACAAAAACTTGGCTTATCTCCAGAGTGCCCAAAGACTTAACCCGCGTCAAGCCCGGTGGTCCTTGTTCTTCTCCCGCTTTGATTTCATTCTTCATTTTCGCCCGGCAGACAAAAATATCAAAGCTGATGCCTTGTCCCGATCCTTTTTGTTCTCCGATCTAGAGGAGGAGCCAAAGCACATCATCGACCCCGCCAAGGTAATGCAGGTGGCTCCCGTGGATCTAAATCGTCTCCCACCCGGTAAGACGTTCGTAGCAGTACCTGATCGTGAGAAGGTTCTACACTGGGGACATTCGTCTAAGCTAGCAGGCCATGCTGGCCAGAAAAAGACCCTCCTGCTTATTACCCGGCATTACTGGAGGCCTAACCTGCACAAGGACGTAATAAACTTTGTCTCAGTCTGTGCGTCCTGCGCTCGCAACAAGGTTCCTAGACATCTGCCAGCTGGCCGCCTTTTGCCTCTTCCCATACCTGCAGCCCCATGGCAGCATATAGCCATGGACTTTTTAACGGATCTCCCTGTTTCTGCTGGTTGTACGGTCATTTGGGTGGTCGCTGACCGCTTCTCTAAGATGGCTCACTTCATTCCCCTGCCAGGTCTTCCGTCTGCATTTGAGTTGGCTAAAGACTTTATCCATCATATTTTCCGTCTCCATGGTCTTCCTCTCCACATCGTATCCGACCGAGGAGTTCAGTTCACCTCTCGCTTCTGGAGAGCCATGTGTAAACTGCTGGGGGTCACCTTGGACTTCTCCTCTGCTTATCACCCACAGTCCAATGGTCAAGTAGAGCGGATTAACCAAATCTTAACCAGTTACCTCCGGCACTTTGTTAATGCCCACCATTCCGACTGGGTGGATCTTTTACCGTGGGCCGAATTTTCCTATAATAATCACGAGAGCGAGTCTTCCTCCAAATCCCCGTTTTTTATTGTCTACGGTCAACATCCTCGGATCCCGTTTCCCGTCTCCGCCTCGGTGGATAATCCGTCCGCGGAATCTCTTGTTAGCGAATTCTCCATTTGGGAAAGTACCAGGTCCGCACTTCTTCAGTCCTCCGAGCGGATGAAGAAACAAGCTGACAAAAGACGTCTGGATCCGCCCCAATTCCGTCCTGGAGATAAAGTCTGGCTCTCGTCCAAATATGTCCGGCTCAAGATTCCTTCCTACAAGTTAGGGCCTCGGTTCATCGGCCCACTGGAAGTTATCAAACAAATCAACCCGGTGGCCTATAAATTGAAACTCCCGGCCAACTTGCGGATTCCTAACGCCTTCTATGTGTCTCTCCTCAAACCTGTGGTACTTAACTCTTTTTCCAAGTCTGCAGGTACGCCTCCTGCTCCGGTTTCCGCTGAGGATAGGTTTGAGGTAGAGAGCATTCTGGCCACCAAAAGGGTAAGAGGAAAGACCTTTTTTCTAGTGGATTGGAAGGGGTTTGGTCCTGAGGAGAGAACGTGGGAGCCCCGGGAGAATATCCATGCCCCGCTCATCCTTGATAAATTTCTCTCTGGCCTAAAAAAGGGGGGGGGGCTAAAGGGGGGGTACTGTAGCATCGGCGTCCCTGCCTCCTGCTAGGCAGAGACGCCGTTCCCCTCACCTCCCTGCTCCGTCCCCGGCGTCCTCCTCCCGCGCTGCTGGCAGCGCTCGCTGCTTCCCGGGCACTGTGCTTAGGGCGCGCGCGCGCTCCCTCTCTCTTAAAGGGGCCGCGCGCGCTGTCCTAAGGAGTCCCCGGCCAATTGCCGGTGGAGCTCCCATATATAAGGCACCTCCTCCAAAATGGAGGTGCCCGAGCAGTTGTTGCAAGCCTTTCACCTCTGCTTCAGTCCTCAGGTCCAGTTGTCAGTCTGTTTTCCAGCTCTGTCTACCTGCTTGCTTTCCCTGCGGTCCGACAGTCTGTCTACCAGCATCCGCCAGTCTGTCTATGGAGCAGTCCGCCTGTGGATCAGGAGGCACCTGCCTGATACCTGCCTGATACCTGCCGTCACTCGGCGTGACCGCCTGCCAGCCAGCCGAGAGACTCTTACCCGCTCACCTGGGAGCGCTCACCTGCTGTCCGCCTGCTAGCCTACCTGGAGGCTCTGCCGTCACTTCCCGTGACCACCTGCCAGCCAGCCGAGAGACTCTTACCCGCTCACCTGGGAGCGCTCACCTGCTATCCGCCTGCTAGCCTACCTGGAGGCTGTGCCGTCACTTGCCGTGACCACCTGCCAGCCAACCGAGAGACTCTTACCCGCTCACCTGGGAGCGCTCACCTGCTATCCGCCTGCTAGCCTACATGGAGGCTCTGCCGTCACTTGCCGTGACCACCTGCCAGCCAGCCGAGAGACTCTTACCTGCTCACCTGGGAGCGCTCACCTACTATCCGCCTGCTAGCCTACCTGGAGGCTTTGCCGTCACTTGCCGTAACCACCTGTCTGTCTAGAGACTCTTACCCTGCTGTCACTTGCTGTGACCACCCGCCTGTCAAGAGACTTTCCCCGTCACTTGCCGTGACCACCTGCCCTTCTACTCAGAGACTGTTCCTGTCACTTGCCGTGTTTACCTGCCCGCCTTCCCTGGGAGCCACCCGCTTCCTTACAAGGACTGCCACTTTGTGTATAGTAGCTCAGAGGTTCCACCTGCCAGACCCGTTACAATAGCACTTTTAGAAATATATTTACTTTGAAAATTGGTGATGTGTCCAATACTTATTTCATAATCTGTGTTATTGTTTGGCCCTTTTGCATACTATTTTCTTCAGAAAAAGAAACTTCAAATACGAGACATACAACACACAAGTATTTGCAATAGGTGATATAGGGTGAACTGCAGTATACTTAGGGATATCGGCTACAGATGATACAGATTGAATTGCAGGATAATCAGGGAGATATTAAACTGGAGGATAACCAGAAAGCTTGCACACGTTAAATATTTGCTGAAGGCATTTCTGTATACACATGTCACTTGGCAGGAAAAACGCGGTATAACAAAATGCAAGTTTTTGACATGTTTTTTTTTTTTAAAAATGTTACAGGTCTCGGAAAATAGTGACACGAGTTTAAAAATTTTTTTTTGCAAACTTCTGATTTTTTTTCACCCCTAAAATAATAAAAAAAATTGGACATGTTTGGTATCGCCGTAATCATATTGATGAGGAGAATAATATTGCAAAGTGTACACCGTAAAAACAATTCCCAAAAAACAATGTCAGAATTGAGGTTTTTTTTTCACAAGTTCACCACACTTAGAATGATGTCATTCAAAACTATACAACTCGTGCCGCAAAAAACAAGCTCTCATATGTCTATGTGGACAGAAAAATAAAAGAGTTATGTCTCTGGAAAGGAGGGGAGGAAATATCGGAAAATGCAAAAATGGAAATTGGCTGCGGTGTGAAGAGGTTAAAGAGGGATTTTCACGACAGTACATAGTGCCTGAAATCCTGGGATAGTTTATACTGGACCTCCTTTTCACCTAACCAAAAGGCTCTCTCTGGGAACTACTGAATAAACCATAGTGAATAACCCATTGTGTTACTAATAATTGAGTGTTGCCTAGAGGGCTCCGGGACAGATAATTGTTGGTCCGAAAAAGACAATCTCTGTTGAACCTTTGCTGGTGTTTGAATTTTGTGTGTATAATTTGTGGTCTATTATATGGTTTCACCTGTCTCTAGATGTTGATTGAATGAATATTACATGAAGTGACAAGTAATCAGCCTTGCCCAATAAATCTGATCAGGAACCTTTGCAGTTCTTCTGTATATTTCAGAATGACAACATGACAACATCCGTGTCACCAGACAGCAGGAAGATATTGTGGTCATGCGCAGTGCATGACCAAAGTATCTTCTGCATCTGCAGCGCTGACAGCCTGTATAGAACAGGGATGGTGCTCCATCCCTGTGCTATACAGGCGATCAGAATAAAAAAAGTGAAAGTCCCATAGTGGGACAAAGAATAAAAGTAAAAAAAAGTGTCATAAAGTAAAAAAATAAAAAAAAAATAGTAAAAATATAAAAAAAATAAATAAAAAAAAATAATCCACCAAAAATAAAAATATAATGTACCCATCAATAAATATTATTATAAAAAAAAACAATAAAACTACACATATTTGGTATTACCGCGTCCAGAATGACTAGACCTATAAAACTGTCTCACTAGTTAAAATAGCTTTTATTGTGTAAAAGCGCCAAAACATAGAAAAACTATATAAATGTGGTACCGCTATAAACGTACTGACCCGAAGAATAAAGCTACCTTATCAATTTTACCACACGCAGAACAGCATAAACATTTTTAAAAAAAAAACAATTCCAGAATTGTTGGTTTTTGTTTATTCTGCCTCCCAAAAATTGGAATAGAAAGCGATCAAAAAATGTCACATGCCTGAAAATGGCACCACTAAAAACGTCAACTCATCCCGCAAAAAACAAGCCGTCACATGACTCTGTCGGCCAAAATATGGAAAAATTATAGCTCTCAAAATATGGCAATGCAAAAACTAGATTTTACAAAAAAATGCGTCTTTTAGTGTGTGACAGCTGTCAATCATAAAAACTCGATATGATTCTGGTATCACTGTAATGGCATCGACCCGAAGAATAAAGTAGTCTAATCACTTATACCGCACGAGGAAGGGTGTAAAATATAAACTCTCGGGTTAGAGTTGTGCTAGGGTTAGAGTTGGGCTAGGGTTAGGGTTAGGGTTGGGGTTAGGGTTGGGTTGGGGTTGGGGTTAGGGTTGAGCTAGGGTTAGGGTTGGGCTAAGGTTGGGGTTGGGGTTAGGGTTGGGTTAGGGTTGGGCTAGGGTTAGGGTTGGGATTTTTTTCAAAAGTAAAAGAAAAAAAAGATGACGATATGGCGACTAGTGTTGAGCACAAGTGCTTGCTACTTCAGTTTGCATCGGGTGCTCGAGTATGCACTGAGTATCGCGGGTGCTCGAATGACATGCTTGAGTCTCCACCCCATATGCTTTGCGGCCAAAAAAAACTTGCGGGGATTGCCTGCCATGCACGAGCGATCCCCGCAGTTTTTCTTTGGGTGTCTAATAACCGTGAAACATGCGGGCGGGGACTCCAGCATGTCACTCGAGCACGCGCGATACATGGTGCATGCCTGAGTACCCAATGCAAACTCAAGTAGCGAGCACTTGCACTCAAGACTAATGACAACTCATTCAATATGATGACCTAATGTTATCAAATTCTGTGTCGCACCTCTGGGTTCAAAATGTTCACTATACCCCTTGATAAAATCCTTGAGGGGTGTAGTTTCCAAAATGGGGTCACTTGTGGGGGGTTTCCACTATTTAGGCACATCAAGGGCTCTCCAAACGCGACATTGTGTCCGCTCTCAATTCCAGCAAATTTTGCGTTCAAAAAGTCACACAGTGCTCCTTCCCTTCTGAACTCTGCTGTGCGCCCAAACACTGTATTTTCCCCACATAAGGGGTATTGGCGTACTCAGGAGAAATTGCACAAAAGTTTTTGGTGTTCATTTTCTCCTCTTACCCTTGTGAAAATAAAAAAATTGGGGCTAAAACATAATTTTTGTGGAAAAAGTTTGATTTTTTTATTTTCACGGCTCCATGTTATAAACGTCTGTAAAGCACTTAGGGGTTCAGGGTGCTCACCACACATCTAGATCAGTTCCCAACAAACTGCATGGTGCAATTTCTCCTGTTACCCTTATGAAAATGCAAAATTGGGGGCTGAAAAACATTTTTGTGGGAAAAAGGTGAAAATTTTATTTTTACGGCTCAATGTTATAAACTTCTGTGAAGCACCTGGGGGTTCAAGGTGCTCACCACACATCTAGATAAGTTCCCTGAGGGGTCTAGTTTCCAAGATGGTGTCACTTGTGGGGAGTTTCCACTGTTTAGGCACATCAGGGGCTCCCCAAACGCAACATGGCGTCCGCTAATTATTTAAGCAAATTTTACATTCAAAAAGTCAAATGGCGCTCCTTCCCTTCCGAACCCTGCTGTGCATCGAAACAGTGTTTTTTCCCCACATATGGGGTATTTGCGTGCTCAGGGAAAATTGCACAACAAATTTTCTGGTCCATTTTTTCCTGTTGCCCCTGAGAAAATAAAAAAAATTGGGTCTAAAGTAACATTTTTGTGAAAAACGTTAAATGTTAATTTTTTTCTTCCACATTCCAAAAATTCCTGTGAAGCACCTGAAGAGTTAATAAAGTTCTTGAATGTGGTTTTGAGCACCTTGAGGGGTGCAATTTTCAGAATAGTGTCACTTTTGGGTATTTTCTGTCATAAAGACCCCTCAAAGTGACTTCAAATGCGATGTGGTCCCTAAAAAAATGGTTTTGTAAATTTTGTTGGAAAAATGAGAAATCAACTTTTAACCCTTATAGCTCCCTAATAAAAAAAAAAATTTGGTTCCAAAATTGTGCTGATGTAAAGTAGACATGTGGGAAATGTTATTTATTAACTATTTTGTGTGACATATCTCTCTGATTTAAGGGCATAAAAATTCAAATTTTGAAAATTGCAAAATTTTCAAAATTTTTGCCAAATTTCAGTTTTTTTCACAAATAAACGCAAGTGATATCAAAGACATTGTACCACAATCATGAAGTACAATATGTCACGAAAAAACAGTCTCAGAATCAGGGGGATCCGTTGAAGCGTTCCAGAGTAATTACCTCATAAAGTGACAGTGGTCAGAATTGTAAAAAACTTGGCCTGGTCATTAACGTGCAAACCACCTTGGGTTGTAAAGGGGTTAATATAAGGGGTTATGCGAATATTAAGCGATTCAATGCAAGTCAATGGCGGCAATTACGCCGCGATTCCGCAAAAATAATGGACATGCTACGTATTTTTCCGCAATGATAATCCGCAGCGGAAATCTCCGCAGCGTGTGCACAGCACATGCGGATTATCATTGGGGACCATGGGGCACGTATTACCGAGCGTTTTTTAAGCGTTTTCGCTGCGGAAATTCCGCTGCAAAAACACTTGAAAAATGCATGGTGGGCACGCAGCCTAATGTTGAGCATTAGACTTGTGAGCAGAAGGGGCATTTTTCAATGAGTTGTTCCACAAAGTTAACAACTAATACTCCGATCCCACTATAGGAAACCAGGCTGACCTAATATGAAGATCCCCTCCCGACACCTCCTCATATAACTATCAAACGCTGTAATGTTCTAAATCCAGCTACACTATTACTAGTGGATTTAGAAAAGGGAGGAAAGTATCAGGATGTGGAAGAGGGAGGGACCGTATGCCAAGACCTGCCCATTTTTTTCATACTAGCAGATGAGGAAGCTCTGAACATGACTGTCAGGTGTTGATGGAAGCTCACTCACTAACCCCTCTGCTGAGTATTTTGTAGATGGGTCCAGAGCTTGGGACAACGATCAAGGACAATTCATCACTGGGTATGCAGTAGTCCATAATGCTAAAGTAGTAACACAAGAACTGCTCCCCTCCAGCTGCTCTGTGCAAGAGGCTGAGCTGAAGGCACTCACTGCAGCATGTAAACTGAAAAAGGTAAAGTAATTAGTATATTTTCAGACAGATTCATGAGGTTTTCAGGAATGCCTTGGCCAACTAGCTGGCTAAAGAAGCAGCACAACTACCTCTGCCAGGTATACTGACCATAGCAAATGTGAAAGACCCAGGAGACTCAGTGACTGGAAGTGCAGGAAGCCCTCTTTGAACAAAGGAGACCATCACTGCACTGGCCTCAGTGACCGTTGATTCCAAACTACTGCAGGTTTTCCAGACCCAGGCCCCACCACACGAACAGATCACATGGGTCAAAGCGGGTGTCATACGATCAGAGTCAGGAGTATGGCAGGTACAAGCATTTGTCTCCTACACTGCCTGTTCCCCATAATGGCTGTGTAAGGGTGTGACAGTGGCTGTCATATGCGTCTTCCTCTCTAAACAGTGTTCATGCAAAATGTGTGCTGATTTGTGACTGTTATCATATGTGGAACTGCATAGAGTTCTATGAGCACTAGTATGCTCCGTTAATGTATTGTAATATAGGGAATGTATAATCTTCTTTATGTATAACATATAGGGATAGAATAGGGTTAAGTGTAGGACGTAGGTATAGTATAGGGTTCATAGTTTAGGTTAGTAATGGGAAAGGCACAGTGGAGGGCACTGTAGTTCAGGAAGTTAGTTAGGTTCAGTACAGAAGTTGTTAAGCACTACACCAAGAGCACAAGGGAATTTCCCAGTTGAGAGGGGTTAGAGGAGTTATATAGAAAACAATTTCCAGGTTGCAGGCAGTAAGTCAGGGTGTGGAGTTTGTGACTCACACACCTCAGTGAGTTCTGGGTCCATGACCCCTATAGCACAGGAGTGGTGCATGTCCTGTAGAAGAGAGTGGAGTGGAAACAAGCAGGAAAACAGGTTTGGAAGAATGGGGGCTCGTCTAATGTTTCAACTGGACGCCGAGACAGTCTTGGGCTTACAGTCTGGAAGAGGGCCTGACAATCAGGACTGTCTCCCAGAAGAGGAAAATGGCAGTCGGAAGAGAATGATAGTGAATATCAGGACAGTGTGACATGCAGAAGTAGTGCTGTTGCATTCAGCAACTATTAGAAGTAACACAAGCACAGGAGACAGGAAGTGTTGTGCTCCAGAAGCATCCAGCAACTAGAGGGGTTAACACAGTCACAGGAGAAGGGGAGTGTTTTAGCAGAGCCCCAGGGGGATTGTGGGGAAGTTGTTTACTGTCTGGCCGGAGCCGAAGAGAAAGGTGGCATATGATCTGTATCTCACAGAAGGCAAGGGAACAAAATTCAGGTCAGGAGGGAAGCTAAACAAAGGTCAGTTAGACTCCCTGAGCTAACAGTGTAGCGTATTATCGGCCAGGAAGATAAGGACTGGAAGGAAGCCTGTCAGAGATTTTAACCCTCATCACACTCCCTGAGCTAACAGTGTAGCGTATTATCGGCCAGGAAGATAAGGACTGGAAGGAAGCCTGTCAGAGATTTTAACCCTCATCACACTCTTTCCCCCCTCCATCTCCATGAAGGATAACGATTGCTGTGTATTATTGAGTCCTTGTGAAGGAAAAGCCTGTGGCTGTGTATGCATTAAAACTGTGCTGTACTGTGCTACCGGATAATAGACTGTGTACTTCTGTGCTGCAAAGGAGACTGTACTGTTATTAGTGGAGCCTGTTGCTTAAAGAGACTTTTGCATTGCACTGGCCGTGCCTCATTAAATGTTACTGTTCTACCGTTTATGAAGACTCTTGTCAGATGTGTCTGGTCAGCAAATGAATCTATCGTGTGCCTGAGAAAAGCTGCCGCCTATGTTTGCCCTGAGTAAAGGTTCCACCAGGATTCCAACTAATTTATGTAACTGGTCTCGCCCCTATCTGAACTTAGGCGGTGTACATGTAACATCAGGATGAGGACAAAGAATGCTAGGACACAAATCAAAGGGAACATCACCACAACAATTCTCTGTCTTAATCTGTATGCTGCTGCCATGTGTAAATGAATTGCACAGTAAAGACAAACTGGTTAACCCAGACTTCCAGTCTCCTGTCTTGTTTGCAGTTGGTACCGGTCCTGAAGATGGGGAGGTATTCGGACTCCCAAGCAACAGTGAGTAAAGAACAGATTCCATAACACAAAACACTTCACTCTCAGTCCTTTATATAAAAGGGATTACAGGGCACAGAGAACTCAGTTCCAGCCCACAGCGTGATGAAACCTGCCCTGTGCCCCCCTGCAGCTGCCCTAGTACATTTACCAGTGCACAACTCAAAGGATGCAATGCGTGCAGTCGTGCTACAAAATTGGTGCGCCTCAGGGTTTCTGAATGCAGCTGCAAAGTATGTTGAAGAATGTCTCGTTTGCACAAAACGAGTGAGAGTCACCACGTGAGTTCTCTTTGTATGGCCCTAGTGAGGGTCACCGGTTCTTCACGCCAGGCCGCATGTCTCTTCTGGATAAAGTCTATCAGATCCTGTTTAGCTTCCGACACACCAACCGGCCCCCTCCCAACCTGAAATCATAATCCCAACTGTCCCCGGTACCATAGGTGAGAGTTGGAAGTGATGGCCCTTGCACGATCCCTCCGCGATTGCTGGAACGTCTCTTCTGTTGAAGTTTTCTCTCAGCTCTTCTCGGCTTGACCGTTGACGGTAGTCTCTCACGCTTGGGGTAAGACCTTGGCTCTTGACAGGCGGCATCGGATCCCGGGAACTTACTCAGTGTGTGGCACAGGTCCTGACTCTGACCAATATACGCAGGGCTCAAGGCGCTTCTGTGAGGAGTCCGGAGCCTCTCAGGCGATGTCCAACTCGGGTGCAGCGCAGGCCTCCGGCTGAGTCGTGTCGCGCTGGGCTCTGCTGTCCCTCTGGAGCATGTCTGCTCCACTCTGCAGCCTGGCACCAAATCTGACAGTGTCTTGGCGCGCTGGACTTTTATATCCAGGAAATCATTCCTGGAACTCACCTGATCAGGTCCCGCATCTGAATTTGCTCCCCCTTCAACTTTTCTAGCATAACTTGGTTCCGCTTGATTTCGTCTGGCCAGCAGATGGCAATCTTTCCTCATCTCTGGCACATCCTGCAAGAATCCCCCTGCTGGTTCATTGCCCTCTACTACACCATGACCAAAGCTAACACAAAAAAAAACCCCGCCTAGAAATTGATTAGTGAGATGGTTTGCAGATAACACCCACTTCAGTGGGGAATTGATGAAACAGATCATAGACACTCTGGGGATAGAAAAGGCTTTCCATGTTACCCATCACCCCCAAAGCAAAGGGAAAGTGGAAAGCCTCAATGGCACGCTGAGATTAAAAATCCAGAAGTGCATGGAACAAAGACACTTGCCCTGGGTAAATTGCTTTCCCATTATACTGTATTCAGTGAGAACTACCCCAAGAGGTAGAGAGAAGCTGTCTTTCTATGAAATACTGTTTGGTAGTGTCCGAAGGGTTGTATTTCCCACAGCAGCTGCAGGCCTCCCACGGTTCCCTCACTGAATATGTCCGGGAATTGCACAAACATCTGACTGTTACTCATAACCATGTTCTTTACCCTATCCCAGACCCCAATTGCGTAGGTGGCACTCACACTTTGATCCAGAATACTGGGTCGTGGTCAAGAGACACATGAGGAGAACACTGGATCCCAGATACAGTTAGCCATTTCAAGTACTGCTAACCACTGCCACGTCTGTCAAGCTTCAAGGCTAGGACACTTGGATCCACACCAGCCATTGCAAAAAGATCCTAAACTCCGATGGAAGCAAAGATAACAACAGTACTTCTTTTGACCATGCTGATGGCAATTGCACTCCTTACCCTAACTTTCAGTAAAAATACTAAAAGAGGACTGGTACAATGAACTGATAAAGCACTAGCAAGTCTTGCTGTTAGACATGGACTCTAAAAACTTTACCAAGAACTGCTGGATATACATATATGCTCCCATAGCTCAATATTCTCCTTTATTATGCCATACCTTGTAGCCATGTGGTCCCACATTGTGGGACCACATTGTGGGGTGGGTAGAGAGTCCCTGGTTACAGATAAATCTTAGGGGTAGCTTAAATAGTTGGTATCAGCTTGACCTACCAAAGGGTAAATTCATAGCACACAGGGAAAAGAAATTTCCAGTAGGCGAGATTCCACTCATGGAACTTAAGTTAAGCCTGTGAGGACCATACTCTGAGAACTGGAAAAGGTGTGGGGACTCTTCTGTGACCTGTGATGATAGTTGTTTTCAGAAAAGGAATCCTATACATTTGGAGAACAATGAGAGGTGGTTGACAGATACTGCCCAGACTTGTGAACGACTTGACCCATTTAATTACTCTTTTGAGTCTAAGACATGCAGACAGAATGAGGTCGGTTTCCAAAATCAAACTTGGTCTGCCAAACCGCTGATGTAAGGACTCTTGACTAATATATGTAGTCTTGGGAGGCCCACTAGTATGTGGTCACCAGGCCTATAAATGGCTTCCCACAGGTGCAGAAGGGACCTTCACCTTAGAAAGCCTTATACCTACTATCGTCATACTTCACATGGTAATCTAGATATAAATGTAGTCCACAAACACTCCCTATATAAACAGGCTGTGGACAACAGGAATAAGATAATTAGTAGCATTTACCCTTTAATTACACTTATGTGGGATAAACTGATGAAATCAACAGACCATCTACATGACCAGATATGGGAAAGCTCAGATATAGCAGGCTCAGATCATTATGGTGCTTAACCAGCATACAATAATAATAGACTACTTGATTGCTAAAGACGGAATGATGTGTAAGATAATTGGCCCTCCCTGTTGTCACTACATTGCCCTACCTGGAATTTTCAAGTAAAAGGGTATATGTGGGTAGCTAATGGGCATCCCACAAGGCATCCTACAGATAGGAGTATTGGTACTACTATATGTAGCCGCCAGGATTGGTATATTTGCTATGATGAAACTATATAAGGAGACATGTAAGATCAAATGTTGGCCATCAGGCAAAGGAAACCTGTCAGTTGATTTTTTAGTAGGAAACTAATAGTATCTTGAAATAGGGCTTGAGCAGCTCTTTCAGAATACGTAACATTTATTGCTGTACCTTCTGCAGTTTTCTTTCTGCAAGTTCTGGACAATTCAGTCACATGACGGATAGTAAAGCATATGCAAGTCATAAGTAAATATGCAACCCTACCCATGCCCATGATCCCTCCCACGACTCCGCACTGGCATCAGTGATACTAAATAACAGTATAGGAATAAATGAAACCCCGTATGCGCATACCTAGGGAGGCATCTCACATGTGCAAGATTTTTCCTATCACTGACGTCAGTGCAGAGGGGTAGGAGGGATTATGGGCATGAGCAGAGGTGCATATATACTTTTGATTTACATATGCTTGTCTAGCCAGCGGGCAACTGAATTGTCCAGAACTTACAGCAAGACAACAGCAGAAGGTACTGCAATAAACGTCACATATTATGAAAGTGCTGCCCAAGCCCATGACACATTCTCATACATGTATTTTTATTTTATGTAGTATAAATTGACCTGCGGTGCGATTTTGAAATCCACATGTCTATTTTTCTTGTTTTATTTTTGTATTTGTGTATTTTCCATGTAGACTTAAATGAGATTAGAAATATAAGAAGGTAAAAAATGCATATACGTTTCTAGTGTGGTTACGTTGTGGAAGCATGTAATCAGCACATGACTTTATTAATAAAGCTATATCAAAGCTACATAACAGAAACAATCCAAATCAAAGCAGTTTTATTTAAAACGTGACATACCAAAAGAAGACAAAAACCGCAGCTGAAAACACCGATGGGTGTTTTCCATGGGGCTTGCTTACATTCTTGAGGAGTGTGGATGGCTTGCCATTGGAAGCCACTGAAGGAATGAGCATGTAACATCTTTTAATATCTTCAGGATTTCAAAACCTTTAAGAGGTTAAAAGTGACGCAAGATGGAATATTTGCACAATAATGACGTTTTGACATTGCTGTGCACTATGTTCAATTTATGGGGTTACTATTATGGCTTTTTTTTTCAAGCAGATTCCAGATGGAATCCACCTGAAAACATTCCGTGTGCACATACCCTCAGGTACCCCTCACCTTCCTTTATCGTCAGTGATTTCTCTCATAAGCAAAAAATGGTCCACGTTTCAGTGTTTTTGATCAGAGTGTCAGTTCGATAATTTTTATCAATTTTTCTCTGACTAAAGAAAAACTAATGGAGGTTTCCCCAAGATTCCCCTATCAAACAGTAGGTGAAAAATGGCCAGCACACAGTTGGCACCCAAGTGCTGTCCAATGTGTTCAAAGACCCATAGGCCTGCATCACTATGAGAAAAACTGACATCTGAATGAACCCTTAGGTTATGTTCACTCGTTGCTTTATTGCTGCTTTTTTTCTGGAGCCAAAACCTGATCACTTGCCAGTAAAAAGCTGCAGGAAAAAACATGGTTTGCTGATTATTTTGCTGCATTTTTCAGGATCCCAAAGTTCAGCTTTGATTCTACAATACAATCATGAACAATGCAAGGTGTTAGGCCACCAATACAAGACATATGTGAAACCATTAAACCTTTTTATGAAAAAAAGGGCAATTTGATCCAATTATTTAGTGGAAAAAGATTTTTATGTCTGAAAAATTAGTGACTATTCTGAACAAAAAAGTTCATATGAGTTTGTGTAAAAATACACAATTTCAAATGTAAAAACAGCGGGGGGTGTTGAATTGGGAGGGCATAGTTTATCTAGGACATTGACAGTGTATTGAGTTAGTCAGCAATTGTTTACTTTCACACATTGGTAGGGACATTGAGTTGGTCAGGTATTGGTCAATTTCACACATTGGTCAGGCATTGTTTACCAATGGTCAGCTTATGAGATAGTCATGCACTGTTTACTTTCAGAAATATCATTAATTGAATTAAACTGTACTAATACTAACTGCCATGCTCAGATGAGGACACCAAGACATAATGGTTTAAACTTGGGGGAAAGGGTTGTAAATAAATTAATTTCACATCCTTCTGTACCTGCTTTTTTTCACTAAAAATACTGCAAAAACTGATGGCAATGTTTTTGCTGATTTTTTGCCCTTACTCATTGCTTTCTATGGTAAATACTGCTGCAAAAAGGCTGAAAGAATTGACACGCTGCAGTTTTCAAAAAACAAGCGTGTGCATGAGATTTCTGAAAACATATAGCTTTTGCTTGCACTGTAAAAAGCATCTTTTAATTTGCATTAAAAATGCCATAAAAACGTGTGAACATAGCCTTACTGTGCAGCTAAGATAGATAATTAAAAGGAATCTGTCACCTCCCTGGGACCCATCAGACCGCTAATATGGGCATACAGGTTATAGAAATGTAAATCTATACTTACCTGTATGTCCCATATTAGCGGTCTTGTGACTGTGAAATTGCTTTTTATATAATCCTGTTTCCTGGGCTTGGCGTCCGGGGGACGCCAATAAATGCCCGTCTGTGTGCTTAATTTAAATATTCCCCCCCTCCCCTGCCCGCCCCTGCATGTCACAGGGCCCTGTGACTTGCAGTCTAGGGCTGTACATCCCGCCCATGTGCAATGCCCCTATAGCTGAAGGCGCATTTTTTTTCTCCCTGCCCTAATTTACTGATCTGCTCTAGTGCGTAGGCACCGGGAGTCACTGTGACTTCCTCTCTAGTGACCTCCGGCGTGCGCAACAACAAGGTTTGCTCCCCACTTCCTTCCGGACAGCAGGATGCCGGGAGGAAGTGGGGACCAAACTTCATTGTTGCGCATGCCGGAGGTCACTGGAGCGGAAGTCACAGTGACTCCTGGCGCCTGCGCACTAAAGCAGATCAGTAAAATAGGGCCGGGAGAAAAAAATGCGCCTACACCGATAGGCGCATTGCCCATGCGCGGGATGTGCAGCCCTAGACTGTGCAGGAGAGAGCGGGGGGGGGGGATATTTAAATTAAGCATATAGGCGGGCATTTCTTGGCATCCCCTGGACGCCAAGCCTAGTAAAGAGGATTTTATAAAAAAGCAATTTCACACCCACAAGACCGCTAATATGGGACATACAGGTAAGTATAGAATTAAATTTCTAGAACCTATATGCCCATATTAGCGGTCTGATAGGTCCCAGGGTGAACACAGATTCCCTGTAACATGAGCACCTGTAGCCTGCTGACTTAATGTGAGCGACAAAAAATTAGAAAACTTTGCAATTTTAAACTTAAATCAGATAGTTATACCACACAAAATAATTGATAAATAACATTTCTCATATGTCTACATTACATCTGCATCATTTTGTAAACTTAATTTTTTGTTAGGAAGTTAGAAGGGTTAAAAGTTGATAAGCAATCTCTCCAACAAAATTTACAAACCCTTTTTTTTTTTTTTTTTTTTTTTTAGGGACCACGGCACATTTGAAGTGACTTTGGGGGGTCTATATGACAGAGAATAACCAAAAGGGACGCAATTTTAAAAACTGTACCTCACAAAGTACTCAAAACCACATTCAAGAAGTTTATTAATCCTTCAGATGCTTCACAGGAATTAATGAAATGTGGAAGGAAAAAATAAATGAACATTTTACTTTTTTTCACTAAAATTTTACTTTAGCCCCAACATTTTTTAATTTTACAAGGATAACACGAGAAAATGGACCCCAAAGATTGTTGTGCAATTTCTCCTAAGTACAGTAATACCCATATGTGAGGTAAAACTACTATTTGGGCATACAGCAGGGCTCGGATGGGAAGCAGCGTCTTTTGACTTTTTGAGCGCAAAAATGTCTGGAATCGAGAGAGGACACCATGTTGTGTTTAGAGAACCCCTGATGTGGCTAAACAGTGGAAAAACATCACAAGTGACCCCATTTTGGAAGCGAGACCCCTCAAGAAATGTATCCAGATGTGTGGTTAGCACCTTGAACCCACAGGTGCTTCACAGAAGTTTATAACGTTGAACTGTGAAAATGAAAAAATACATTTTTCCAGTGAAAGTGTTGGTTTTGCCCCAGAATTTTCATTTTTCCAAGGGTAATGGAGCAAGGGGGACCATATAATTTATTGAGCAATTTCTCCTGAGTTCACTGATACCCCATATGTGGTTGAAAACTACTTTTGAGGCACATAAGTTCCATATTGGAGTTCAGATTTTGTTGGTATGGTTTGAGGGAGCCAGGTCACATTGTCAGAGCCCCTGAGGTGTCAGAACAGCAGAAACCCCCATATGTGATGTCATTTTACAAACTACACCTCTCAATGAATTCATCTAGGGGTGCAGTGAGCATGTTGACACCACATGCACCTCACAGGTATTTATACTATTGGACGGAGACAAAAGAATAATTGCATTTTTACCGCTAAAATGTTGTTTTAGCCCCAAATTTTAAATTTGTATAAAGTCTAATAGGAAAAAATGGACCTCACAGTTTGTTGTGCAATTTCTCCTGAGTACGTCAATACCCTACATGTAATCGGAAACTACTTTTGAGACACAGTGCAAAACTGAGAAGGGAAGGAGCACCATAATTTAGTGCAGAATTTACTGTTATGGTTTGCGGGTGCCATGACCCACTGGGAAACTGGACTTTGAGGCACCTATATGTTGGAAACTCCCCAAATGTGACACTATTTTAAAAACTGCACCCCCCAAATACTTTAAAACGTTAAATTCTGTTGTCCGGAATTTTTTTTAACCCGTCAGTTGCTACACAGGAATTAATGCAAAGTGGAATGAAAAAAATAAATAAATTAAAAAAATGTTACCTCTAAAATCTTGCTTCAGTCCCAAATTTCTCACTTTTGCAAGAGGTAAAACCAAAAAAGTAGACCCCACAGTTTGTTACCCACTTTATGAGCACGGCAATACCTCACTTGTAGTTCAAAAGTTCTGTTTTGAAAAATGGCAGGACTCGGAACGTAAGGAGCAATATTTGAATTTTGGAATAGAAGTAGGCTGAAATAGATTGTGGGCGAAATGTCACATTTGCAGGGCCTCTAAGGTGCCAAACAGCAGAAGCCCCCACAACTGACCTCATTTTGGAAACTACACCCCTCAAGGATTTTATCCAGGGGTATAGTGAGGATTTTGAACCCAAAGGTGTGACACAGAATTTGATAACATTAGGTCATTGTGACGCTAGTCACTACTCACGGACAGACCGTGAGGCAGAAAAGTCAGACGTTCCGGGGTCAATACCAAGAGAGCACGTATATACCAAGGAAAAAGGCAAAGGCGTAAGTCAGGTCACAGTCCAGGGTCAATACCTAAAGAAAGCAGATCAAAGCCAAGGGACAAGACAATGGGATAGTCAGAACACGATCCAAAGGATCAGGCAGCAGAAGATCAGAACTCAGAACAAAAGAATCAGGCTAACATTCACCAGGAAGCAAAACCTATATCTGGCATGGATCAGGGGCAGACAGCTCAGTTAAATTGCTTGGGCAATCTCCAGAACACAGTACACCTAAAGAAAGTCCCGCACCTCCCAGTCACAGATTGGACGGCTGAGCTGTCAATCAAAGCACCCACAGCTCAGCATGCCCATCACAGGATTGGACAGCCAAGCTGTCAGTCAAAACACTGACAAATCAGCATGACCCAGTTTCCATAAGGCCTCTTTCACACGTCTGGATATTTCCAGTACCGGAGATCTCTGTGTCCATGTGTATGTGAGTCCATGTGTATGATATGTGTGGCATACGTGTGGCAACCGTGTGCCGCCCATGTGCCGAATCTGTATCACATGTACAGGTGCCTGGAAATCAGCAGTACAGTTCGTGCTGTTCCCAAGCACCGGGTACTGAACCTTGCCCTCATCATTGTCCCCTATGATCAGCGCCAGCAGGGGACAATGTTGAGAGTAGTATTCTGCTCCCGCCGTGTCCAAAACCTGTAAAAATAGGAATAAAATGAAAAAATACTAATACTCGCCTTTCCAAAGTGTCCCCCGCTGTAATCTATCTGACCGCACACGCTGAGGAGCTGAGGAAAATGACACAGCGGGAGCAGTATACTACTCTCAACATCGTCCCCTGCTGGCGCTGATCACAGCACTGTCAGGGGGCAATGATGAGGGCAGCGTTCAGCACCCGGCACTTGGGAACAGCACAAACTGTACTGCTGATTCTCAGATGCAGTGTCACATGGATGACACACGGATGTAAAATCGGACATGTCAGCATGTTTTACCCACGGACACACAGTCCGTGAAAACACACCGACATGTGCACAGACCCATTCATTTGAATGGGTCTACGTGTGTCAGTGTCTCCAGTATGTGTGGAAACGGAAACCACACGTACTGGAAATACTAATGTGTGAAAGACCCCTAATACAGCATAGCAATCACTCACTGAGCGGAGGAATCATGATAGTTGAATATGTTGTCATTAATGTTGAGCGCAAGTGTTTGCTACTCAAGTTTTCGTCGGCTGCTCGGATATGCACCGAGTATTGTGGATGCTCTAGTGACATGCTCGAGTCCCTGCCTCGCATGTTTCGCGGCTGTTAGACATCCAAAAAAACATGCGGGGATTGCCCGTGTATGGCAGGCAATCCCCTCAGAGTTATTTGTCTAACAGCTGCAAAACATGAGGGGTGGTGACTCGAGCATGTCACTCAAGCATCCGCAATACTCTGTGTACCCGAGCACCCTGATGCAAACTCGAGTAGTGAGCACTTGTGCTCAACACTAGTTGTCATATCATCACTTTTGAAAAAAACCCTAATCCTTAGCCCAACCCTAACCCTTAGCCTTAGCCTAACCGTTAAGGCAAAGAATGAAAGAAAGAAATATTATAAAATAAAAAAAATTATCTGACTAAGGGGAAGACATGGGGGGGATGATTTACTAATTATTAGCTTTTGACCACTGTGTTAGGGTCTATCACAGTGATCAAAAGGAACCAATGAGAAAAATATTTGCGGTTGCCGGACGCGCGCACTGCACATGCGCCTGCCATTATTTTTCAGGAAGAGGAAGCGGAGGGCATGGGAATGTTATTTCTCTCTCCTCTGACATGTATGTGCGGACACACTTTTTTTCACGTGATCACGGACCGGAAAATCTGACCCTGATTGGATCGTGTTCTCCAGGGTAGCTGAGACCCTGGAGATTTTCAGACTCTGTAGGGCGCTATAACCTTATTCCTGTTTGCCGTTCTAAAACGGCAATGAGGGAATAAGGCCCCTTAGCAGCTGCTGTTTTAATGCGTATCGGCGGTCATTAAGGGGTTAAAACACAGCATTTTTTTTATTATTGCAGATTGACTTGGAATCCATTAAAAAAAAAACCAATACAATCAAACATACAGAATGAGGCAATAGAAGATATGGGCTTCTTCTTGTGAATCAGCGTTAGTTTACTGAGTGCTCTACTAACCACTTTTTCAGGTTATCTACTATATCCTAAAAGCACAATAATTTGAATACACTTTTGTTTCAAGTTGCTAATAAATGTAATTTAACTCCTTGATAAGGAGATACTTCCTTCAAGGGTTTGCTCACACTTGCATATAAATCGGACACGTGTAATCCGATAAAAAAATCAGATTGCTCTCGGCCCAATGTTATTCAATGAGGCAGTGCAGATCTGCTTATTTTTTTCCCAGCTTTAATTGGCATGAGAAAAAAATAAGCAGCATGCTGCGATTACACTCCAAAATCAGACATTGCGAGAGAAAAATTGCATGCCATACAGACCATCAGTATCGCATCTGATTTTTATGGATACATTACAATTCTGTAGGAAACTATAAATGGTCCTGTGAAAGATTAATAGCTGCTGAATAAAAAAAACAGATTGCACATGGACAGCACATGGATGACAATTGAGGAAAAAATTGTCCCACTCTCCTGGATGAGATTTCTACTGATTTTTTATATGCAAGTGTGAGAGCACCCTAAATGGAATCCATCAGCAGGATTTCACCACCAAAATAACAGTATTTATATGTGCATGTTGCTTTTTCAAAGACAAATACAGAAATACCTTTACCTGGCCAGTCCATTCCTCTGTTACTAAGAAATCGGTTTGAATTGATAAGCAAATTAAGCTGTAGATCTGAAGCCTTTGTCACTCCAGCTCTATTCCCCACCCAGCGCTGCCACCTTCAGCTTGACTGACAGCTTCCATGCTGTGTGACTTCAGGCAAAGGAGCAGTCAGTTAAGCAGGACAAGGTAGCACTGAGCAGGGAATAGAGCTGGAGCGACAGAGGCTTCATGTCTACAAATAGTTCTTCAGCCTCATTTGCATATGAATTTAAACATTGATTTCTTAGTAACGGAGGAACGGGCTGGTCATTTGTTACGATACTGGTGGTACATGGCTGGAATCCGATGGCCGGAGACACACGAGCAGGAACAGCAAGTGTAGTTAGAGTTCTTAGCTGTAACAATGTAGATCTTAGGAAACAATCCAGAGGGCAGTGGGAACAGTCTGGGTAAGACTGTTTCTAGGAGCTGGAGTCTGGAGCTGGAGACTGAAACTAGACAGAAGGCTAATGTGGCACCCTGCTGCGCACAGGTACCACAGGACCCAGGGTGCATGGATGGACTTCTCCACAAGAGGCCCTCATTACATACAAACACCTCCACCCTTCCACCTCACACCACCAGAGGGAGCCCGTTAGGGATATATACATGGAGGGTGGAGCCAGGCAGCTCAGTTAGTTGGAGTCAGACAGAGAGAGTCTGAGAGCGTGCTGACGCTGAGAGCAGGGAAGACGCAGCACGTCTGCTGCTGATTTCTGAGGGCCCCGAGTGTGGCCAAAGGCAAGAGGAGAGAGGAGTTGAGGGGGCAGAGGAGCATCATAGGCTCACCCCAGTATACAAACCGGACACTGGGTCCGCGCCTACAGGGTCCCTTTATACCCAGTAGGGATCACCGGCATTCCATGAGGACTACAAGTCCCCGGACGACCTGAAGCTAGACCCATTACAGGACCAGGAACCACAAGGCCCCAGCGTACAGGGATAGTGGTTACCAGCAGAAGGTCCTACTACCGAGCGACAGGTGAAGGAACAGCACGACACATAAGCTAGGCCCAGTTGCAGGCTGACCAGGAGCATACAGAGAGGCAGACACGGACCAGGAGGCCTTATACCTGCTCACTGGGGAGAAGTCCTGAAGTGCACCCATCCTATTGAGTACCATGGACCGTACCTGACATCCGCACCAGTAAAGGTATTGAAGTGAATTCCCTGTCTCTGTCAGTTACTCCTGCTGCGCCATCCGCCTGCACTACAAGTCCCAGCATCACTACCCACCAAACTCCACACTGCCCTGGGGGCCCGCTCCACCTGTGGGGAGCAGAAACACCTCAGCTGCCATCCCATCACCCCCCGGAGGTCTGCAGCAGCGCTGGTAATCCTTACCAGGTACCACAGATGGAGTCATGAACTATTTATTTATTTTTATCCAAGTTACAATCCCCCTTTTTGGTTGACCGCCCTGGGCCACGGACCGGGTCAGCCACTGTGACATATCCCCCACCAGCATCCATAGGCCCGGCTGCCGAGTACCCCACAGCCCTGGGGGCACGTCAACTTCTGGCGTCACAAACAGGATTCCGTGCCCGTTGCCACCGGGTACTGTGCGCCTTAAAAGACTGTAACACTTACTGTGGTGAAGATTTCCCGCCATTCCCGAGGTTTCCCGCCATTATCCACCATTTTCCTGTCGCCGCAAGGGAAGAAGAGGGGCGTAACCGCGGGAATAGGAGAGGCATAACCGCTGGAAGCGCGCGAAGACCAGGCCCCACCTCGCGCCTTGACGCCGAAGCAGGAAGAGTTAGGTCCTAGAAGGAGACCGTTGTCAAGCGCACGCTCTGATGTCAGTGGCGAGGGAGACGCAAGGTCCTGGAAGGAGACCGTCACCTGCGGAGCTGCGGCCTACCCGATTAAAGAAGCAAGAGGTAGGCTACGGTTTACTAGGGGGGCGCAACCATGGCTGACGACCAGCAAGCCGCCGGAGCACCGGTTAACGCTCCTGATGCTCAACTTGCGCCCGGCGCTGCACAGGCCGGAGCGGCCACCCCACCAGCAGGGGTCGTGACTCCGTTAATACCCATGGCCCTGCCGTATATCTCTGGAGCAAAATGGCTTCCCCAGTATGATGGCAAACCTGACACCCTGTCTGGATTCAAAAGAAATATATGCGGTGTACTGGACATGTATTCTATGACTGGTAAGCAGAGAGCCGCTGTCGTGCTGGGACAATTGACTGGTGCCGCAGAGCGGGAAGTTGAAACGTGGCCAGCCGCAGACCAGGAATCAGTATCCATTATCTTTAAGAGACTACAAACTGTCTTTGAAAACCGCATTGAGACAGATCTCCGGATAAGGTTCTACCACTGTGCCTTAGATCATCCAGATGCCACCTTTGACACCCTGAAGGACATGGCTATTAAGGGTCTACAGCCCCTGGAAACATCAGGGACTGCTATCCAGCATTACCAGGACTTGGGCATCCCAGTGGCCGCAGCACCCACTGCTCCTTAACGGTTGAAACAAAGGAGGATGACACCACCCCGTAGGAGGACGACACCACCCCGTAGGAGGACAACGCCACCCCGTGGGAGGACCAACGACCAACATCGCCCTCCAGGAGACTTCATCTGCTACCGCTGCCACAAGGCGGGCCACACCGCACAGAACTGTCCTTTAAACGGGCAAACCCTGGGGCCGAGGGCCGACACCCAGGAGTAAATCAACAAGGCCCATCAAGCTGGTACCACCGGTTCGTAGGAGGAAGACCTTTCCTGTCTATCGTGCTGGATGGCATAGCAACACCTGCGTTACTGGACACCGGCTCACAGGTAACCATCATACCTGATGTCCTCTACAAAAGGTACTGGTTCATAGATGAACTCCACCTGCCAGCCTCGAACCTCTCTGTGTATGCCTCTAATGGCCTTCCTCTTAACCTAGTAGGGGTTAAGGACGTAACAGTGAAGGTGGAGAGAGTGGAACTAAAGGACCAAGGACTAATTGTCATAGAATCTAACCCTGGTGATACAGACTTGTATATGATACTTGGTACAAATATTGTTGGTAACTGTTTGGGAGAAGTGTTGTTTTTGCTCCAACAGATTGCTGACACTGCCAAACCAGGGCAGAGGAAGGTGCTCCAGAGAGAGATTCGAGCCCTCCTGTACCAGCAACAGGTAAAGCTAACAGGTGGTGAGATTGGTAATGTACGGGTGACAGACCCGATACCCATTGTGATTCCCCCAATGAGTGAGATGCTGATTTGGTGTAGGGCAGCAATAGGTCTCAAGGGACAGAACTACCAGGCGGTAATGGAGCCCATTAGCTCAGAGCACAGACCTACACTCTTAACTGCTAGAGGGGTAGTTGACGTATGCAATGGGAGGGTGCCCGTACGACTCCTAAATTGTGGGGAGAAGGAAGTCAAATTGCCAAGGTATGCCACTGTTGCTAGATTGTATACTGTGAATGATGATGCCATACACACAGTGGAATCCTTGACCCCACCAGATGCAGTGGAGGACAACGACTCCGAAGCTCAGCTGGAGGATTGATGTCAACAGCTCCATGTTGGGACTGACACCACTCCTGTCCATCAGAAACACAGTGTTTACAGAGTGGTTCAGGAATATGAACAAGTGTTTAGTAAACACCCACTTGACTTTGGAAGGGTTAAAGGGGTACAACACCACATACCCACCGGTAACCATCAACCCATTAAGGAGCGTTACCGACCCATACCACCAGCACATTATCAGAAAGCCAAGGAAATGTTACACGACATGAAAAAGGCAGGGGTAGTAAGGGATAGCTGTAGCCCTTGGGCAGCTCCCCTGGTCCTGGTCAGGAAAAAGGACAGTAGCATGAGGATGTGTGTAGATTATAGACAGATTAATCGCATAACACATAAAGATGCATAGGATGCAGAGGAATCCCTGGCTGCACTAAAATCTGCCAATTACTTCTCTACGCTGGATCTCACTAGCAGGTACTGGCAAGTCTCTGTTGCTGAGGAAGACCGGGAGAAGACAGCCTTCACCACCCCGATGGGACTGTGCGAGTTCAACAGTATGCCGTTTGGACTCTGCAATGCACCCGGAACGTTCCAGAGGCTGATGGAGTGTTGCTTGGGACATCGGAACTTCGAGACAGTGCTGCTGTACCTGGATGACGTTATCGTGTACTCGAGGACGTATGAGGACCATTTGAAGCACCTGGCGGAGGTATTTGAAGCATTGTCCCGGTATGGGATGAAACTAAAGCCTTCTAAATGCCACTTGCTCAAGCAGAAGGTTCAGTACCTGGGGCACATAGTCAGCTCGGAGGGAATAGCACCAGACCCGGAGAAGGTCACTGCCATCCAGAAGTGGCCTGAACCGAGAAGCATCAAAGAAGTACGGCAATTCCTGGGACTGGTCGGGTACTACAGGAGGTTCATAAAGGACTATACCAAAAAGGTAGCACCCCTACAAGACCTCCTGGTAGGACAGTCCAAAAGAGGAATAAGTCCCCCATTCCAGTGGGGCAAAGAACAGGCTGAATCCTTTGCGGTAATGAAGGAAATCCTGACTGGTGAAGAAATCCTGGCTTACCCTGACTACAGCCAACCTTTCCTGCTGTACACCAATGCCAGCAATGAGGGACTGGGAGCTGTGTTGTCCCAGAAGCAAAATGGAAGAGAGAAGGTATGCCAGCAGGAAACTACGCCCTACCGAGAGGAACCCGGAGAACTACAGTTCCGTCAAGCTGGAGTTCCTGGCCTTGGTTTGGGCTATCACTGAAAGGTTCAAGCATTACCTAGCCTCAACTAAGTTTACAGATTTTACTGACAACAATCCCTTGACGCACCTGGCGTCAACAGCCAAGTTGGGAGCCATGGAACAGCGTTGGGTGGCCAGACTGTCAAATTATCAGTTCACCATCAAGTACCGAGCAGGTCACAAGAACACCAACGCTGATGCCCTGTCAAGGATGCCTCACCAGTCAGACACCAAAGATGAAGTGGATGATTTAGAGGAAGTTGAATTACCTGCTTTCCACCGAAGCGGAGTGGTCCATGAGCAACACGTCACCAGAAGACGTCAGGGAAGGAGCTGAATCCTCTGCCCCACCACAGATGGAAGGAGACCCAGGACAATGACCCGGTTGTCAGCCTTATCAAAAGACTGATCACCCAGGAAGGTTCTCACCTGGAGAAGGATGCTCCTCCACATCCAAGCAACTGTGGAATGAGAGAAGCCGGCTGGTCATCTATAGAGAGAAGCTGTGCAGAAGATATGTCAACCCCAAGACCCATGAAATGGTGTGGCAGATTGTTGTACCCAGAACGGATATCCAGATGGTGTTGGAGGCCTACCACGATCAATCAAGCAGCGCTGGTAATCCTTACCAGGTACCACAGGTGGCGTCACAAACTATTTATTTATTGTTATCCAAGTTACAATCCCCCTTTTTGGTTGACCGCCCTGGGCCACGGACCGGGTCAGCCACTGTGACATATCCCCCACCAGCATCCATAGGCCCGGCTGCCGAGTACCCCACTAGACACCTTACTCAAGCAATGAGTGAATTTCCATGTGGCTTTAAGAAACCCCAAACAGAAAATAAGCTGGCATCCACAGTTTCAACTTCGGCCATCTTACTAAAAGGTGACTGCAGAACACAATAACAGCCTCCAGTGGTAAGGAGTGGAATTGCAGCACAATTTAGCAAAATTAATAACACCAGCCACTAGTGGTCAATCTGCAGAAGGAAAACAGAATCCTGACACAATGTAAATGTATTTTTGGATTTGCCCATGAAAGAGCTACATGTGCACATCAGTAGTTTGAGGGGTGAAATCCTGCCGACAGATTCTCTTTAAATAGCAACCACTGCCCTAACATTTTGCTTGCCAAAGCCAGTGCTTCTACACTGACATGGGGCAATACCTTGTTATGCTACAAAATAGATAATAAATAGTGTTGAGCGAGCATGCTCGACACTGCTCGGTACTTGTCTGAGCATCTCACTACTCGGGATGTTCGGCGAGCACTGAGCATTTCCGGGTTAATCGGGCGGGAGCTCGGGTCTCCACCCTGCACGTTTGGCGTTCTTTACAGAGCCAATGAACAAGCAGGGATTGCCAGCAAGTCACTGTAATGCCGCAGCCATGTTGTTTGTGGGCATTACAGTGATTGGCTGGCCACACAGCGTCACCTCGAGTATTTAAAACCGGGCGCCGCCATCTTGGACACAGTCACTCCGGATCAGACAGTGTAGGGAGAGTGCTGCTGAGTTAGGGAGAGATATATAGTGCGAAATAGGTAGTGTAGGGTCTCTAAAGCCTGCCAAATCAAACAAACAGTCCTTCTCAGGACTAATATCCATCCCAGATATCAGGCAGGCAGGCAGGCTGTATAGGAGATGCAGTGGTTATACCAGCAAACGCTGCATTACAGTCCTGTGTGCTCCTGTTGGTCAAATTGCTAGACTCATCCCCCGGTCTCAGGGGCCAGGAAAAATCCTTTTTTTTCATCTAAATCCTGTAATTTTTTTTCCCTCAGTCAGACTGTACAAATACGCGTCTTATTAACCTTTTGGTATTCCCCCCCCCAAAAAAAAAATTGAGTGTGTATGTGACTGTTCAGACACCAATATATCTGTTTAAAAGAGTCTGGTGTAGGCCAGATAACTAGAACTGTGGTTTTGCAGTTCCACGGGTCAAATCTCTGTATTATCCTGCTTTTGGCATTTTTTCCATTAAAAAAACTGTAATAGTGTCTCCCTGACTGTTCAGACACCAATATATCTGTTTAAAAGAGTCTGGTGTAGGCCAGATAACTAGAACTGTGGTTTTGCAGTTCCACGGGTCAAATCTCTGTATTATCCTGTTTTTGGCAGTTTTTCCATAAAAAAACTGCAATAGTGTCTCCCTGGCTGTTCAGATACCAATATATCTGTTTAAAAGAGTCTGGTGTAGGCCAGAGAAATAGAACTGTGGTTTTTCAGTTCCACGGGTCAAATCTCTGTATTATCCTGCTTTTGGCATTTTTTCCGTAAAAAAAAACTGTAATAGTGTCTCCCTGACTGTTCAGACACAAATATATCTGTTTAAAAGAGTCTGGTGTAGACCAGATAACTAGAACTGTGGTTTTGCAGTTCCACGGGTCAAATCTCTGTATTATCCTGCTTTTGGCATTTTTTCTGTAAAAAAAAACTGTAATAGTGTCTCCCTGACTGTTCAGACACAAATATATCTGTTTAAAAGGGTCTGGTGTAGGCCAGAGAAATAGAACTGTGGTTTTGCAGATCCACAGGTCAAATCTCTGTATTATCCTGCTTTTGGCATTTTTTCCGTAAAAAAAAACTGTAATAGTGTCTCCCTGACTGTTCAGACACAAATATATCTGTTTAAAAGAGTCTGGTGTAGGCCAGAGAAATAGAGCTGTGGTTTTGCAGTTCCACAGGTCAAATCTCTGTATTATCCTGCTTTTGGCATTTTTTCTGTAAAAAAAACTGTAATAGTGTCTCCCTGACTGCTCAGACACAAATATATCTGTTTAAAAGAGTCTAGTGTAGGCCAGATAACTAGAACTGTGGTTTTGCAGTTCCACGGGTCAAATCTCTGTATTATCCTGCTTTTGGCATTTTTTACGTAAAAAAAAACTGTAATAGTGTCTCCCTGACTGATCAGACACAAATATATTTGTTTAAAAGAGTCTGGTGTAGGCCAGATAACTAGAACTGTGGTTTTGCAGTTCCACGGGTCAAATCTCTGTATTATCCTGCTTTTGGCATTTTTTCCGTAAAAAAAAAAAACTGTAATAATGTCTCCCTGACTGATCAGACACAAATATATCTGTTTAAAAGAGTCTGGTGTAGGCCAGAGAAATAGAACTGTGGTTTTCCTCTTCCACGGTTGTAATCTCCTTTCTATTACCCTTTTTCCATTGGTAGTGCGAGTGTAAGCTATTTTACTTCATTTACAATGGGCAAGGCGCGTGGCAAGGGATGTGGAACTGGACGTTCTGGTGATGGTACGTGTAGAAGACGGGGCCATGGCCAAGGTGCAAATGTGCCAAAACCAACAGCCACATCTTCTCGCTCCCATTTCTTGACCGAATTACTAGGGAAGCATGCCGAGTGTCGTCAGACAGCAACTGATCCCACACTTGGACACTCTGAAGAGCTGTTCACTGGTCCATTTCCATATTTGTGCCCCTCGCCTGCTCCGCTTGAAGTGGTGGAAGAGGAGATCCCATGTAGTGATGCCCAAATATTTGAACAGCCACAGCCAGAGGAAGTCGACGCTGGCAATTTGTCAAAAGAGGTGGACGATGACGAGACACAATTGCCACGAAGTGAGGAGGAGGATCATGGTGCGCAAGTGGAAGAGGAGGAGGTGGTGGATGATCTAGTAACTGACGCAACGTGGCAGGAGGACACGCCGAGCGAGGCCAGCAGCACACAGGGGGAGGGAGGCATAGTACCCCAACAGGCATGAAGAAGTGTGGTGGCCGCACACAGAAGGTGGGCAACAGTTCCCCGTAACACCAACACGAGGGACGTTGCCAGTACAACCGGTAGGTCGTCCAAAGTCTGGAATTTTTTTAAAGACTCTGCTGATAACCCCAAAAAGGCCATTTGGAGCATCTGCCATGCCAGCATCATCAGGGGTGACAAAACTACCAGCCTGACCACCACCAGCATGATCAGGCACATGGCAGCAAAGCACCCGACTTTGTGGGGCGTACCCCAGGGTCCACGACCAGTGTCAGCGGGTGTCACCACTGCTTCTTCCACTGTTGTGAATGTAATAGAACCCCCTGTTGTGCGTTCGAGGCAATCCCCTGTCCATACTGCATGCAAAGATGCCCCCTCCTCTCAGTCTTCACTTGTTATGGCAGTTTCTGAACACGCACTACACAAGCACGTGTCCCAAAACATCTGCCGTGCCCTCAACAATGCAGTTACTGGGAGAGTCCACCTGACAACGGACACATGGACAAGTGCTTGTGGCCAGGGACGGTACATCTCCCTGACGGCACACTGGGTAAACATAGTGGAAGCCGGGTCCCAGTCGGACCTTGGGACGGAACACATCCTCCCCACACCGAGGATTGCGGGTCCTATGTCAGTCAGAGTTGCCCCCACAGTGTACAGCTCCTGTGCATCATCCTCCTCCTCCTCCTCATGTTCAGCCTCCATCTCAGATATCACCACATCAGTTACAAGCTGGAAGCACTGCAGTACTGCCTCAGCCAAGCGGCAACAGGCTGTGCTGAAACTCATAAGCTTAGGTGATAAACCTCACACTGCTTGTGAGTTGTGGACAGCTGTGAAAGAGCAGGCAGATCTGTGGCTGAGACCGCTGAACCTACATCCAGGCATGGTCGTGTGTGACAATGGCCGTAACCTGGTGGCGGCTCTGAGGCGAGGCGAGATCACACACGTACCATGCCTGGCTCATGTGCTTAACCTCCTGATTCAGCGGTTTCTTAAATCGTACCCCGAGTTGCCAGATCTGCTCATCAAAGTATGCCGCCTGTCAGCTCATTTTCGGAAGTCGGCTACAGCTTCCGCCGCCCTTGCTGTGTTGCAGCAGCGTTTGCAGCTTCCGGCACACCGACTGGTGTGTGATGTCCCCACACGTTGGAACTCTACCCTCCACATGTTGCAAAGGATTTGTGAGCAGAAGAGAGCAGTTGTGGAGTACCAGCTGCAACAAGGCCGTCGATATTCAGGTCAGACTCCACACATAAGACCTCAGGAGTGGACCTGGATGTCTGACATATGTACCATCCTGACAAACTTTGAGGAGTCCACCAAGATGGTGAGTGGCGATGACGCCATCATTAGCGTCAGCATCCCACTTGTCTGTCTTTTGCAACGCTCTCTGCAGAGAATTAAAGAGGAGGCATTGCAGCCAGAGTATGATGAGATGGATCAAGAAGCCGTAATGGGCGATTACACACAGCCCAGCCTCATCTCATCCCAACGTGCATTGGGGGACAATGAGGGAGAGGAGGAGGAGGAGGAGAAAGAACAGGAGCTGGTATCATGCGCTGTAGATGGTAGTACCTGTACAACTGTCATACCGTCGGTTCAGCGTGGGTGGCCTGAGGACAGGGGGGAGGAGGAGGGGAGCATGGTCAGTCATCATTTGGTGAGGACACGGAAGTCTTGCCCGTTACCAGTCTGGCACGCATGGCTGACTTTATGTTACGCTGCCTTAACCGTGACCCTCGCGTTGTCAAAATGTTGGGTGACAGTCATTACTGGTTGCTGACACTTTTAGACCCCCGCTACAAGGAGAACTTTCACTCTCTTATTCCTGAGGTGGAGAGGTCTACAAAAATGTGGCAGTACCAGAAGGTCCTTGCTGCAGAACTGTTAAAAAAATTCCCATCTGAACACGCTAGTGGCAGAGGTCACAGTTCATTGACCAACCAAGGCGTATAGGCGAGAGAGATGCAACTCCAATCCAGCAGAGGCAGGGGAACACTGTCTACATTCTGGGACAGTTTTCTGAGACCCGCCCAGCTTATAGGCCCTGAGGCGCGGGATACTCTCACAAGGTGAGGAAAGTTTTAAAAGATGGTGACCGTACCAGCGTCCTCTGTGATTCCTCTGTGCCTTTTAATTATTGGGTATCCAAGCTGGACACTTGGAATGAACTCGCTCTGTACGCCTTGGAGGTCCTGGCCTGCCCTGCCGCTAGCGTGTTATCGGAGCATGTTTTTAGTGCCGCTGGGGGAATTATAACTGATAAGTGCACTCGCCTCTCAACTGACAATGCTGACAAGCTGACCCTCATCAAAATGAACAAGGGCTGGATTGGGCCAGACTTCTCATCACCACCAAATGACAGCAGAGTAGCATAAAGTCAAATCCACTGAGTTATTTCGGGAGGAGTATTCCCATGCACCGCTTCACACCCACGCATGGGTATACGCTTCCTCATTTCGGCTGTTTTTTGCTCTTCTTCTTATCCTCAGCCTCCAACACCACTATACCACCAGGGTGACCATGGTCCGTGTTTCCAGCATTGCAAGTTCCTCCGTCCTAATTTTTGGCAGCTTTTGCTTGGAAGGCATAGGCAAAGACTATGGGAGACCCACTCCCCAATAATAGGAATAATGTTTTTAATATGCTGTACTGCATGACTCTTGTAAGGGGCATTAAAATTGTCTTGTTAAGCTACTGTGACCTCCACGTCTCTTCCAAGGGGCATTAAAACTGTCTTGTTAAACTACTGCGACCTCCACCACTTTTCCAAGGGGCATTGATATTGTCTTTTTATTCCACTGCGACCTCCACCATTCTTCCAAGGGGCATTGAAACTGTCTTGTTAAGCTACTGCAACCTCCACCACTTTTCCAAGGGGCATTGATATTGTCTTTTTATTCCACTGCGACCTCCACCATTCTTCCAAGGGGCATTAAAACCATCTTGTTAAGCTACTGCGACCTCCACCACTTTTCCAAGGGGCATTGATATTGTCTTTTTATTCCACTGCGACATCCACCATTCTTCCAAGGGGCATTAAAACTGTCTTGTTAAGCTACTGCGACCTCCACGTTGTAATGCACGCGCCCGGACTGACTGGTGTGTGCGTGTATATGTAGTGATTCCACTGGACCGTACCGGAGAGTGAATGCCTGGAGGGGCGTAGCTAAGTATCCACCCGATCCGACCAAGGTCGCACGACGGCATACGACGCCAGTGCACCAAGGAGGAACCGAGCAGAGGGACCAGGTGCTACTCTAGGTCAGACCCCTGACACGGCTGTTGACCCACACCGGGAAATACAGGAACAGGCAGGTTGGGCTGGCACACAGACTGGTGGGTATAGGCAGACACGGCTGGTATGCAGACAGGGAGGCACTGGCAGGGATGACAGGTTGGAGCACAGAGTGGATAGGACCCAGTACAGACTGGGACTCAGGAACAGAACCGCAGATGCGGTGGACAAACACAGCAGAGTGAGGCCGCCCGGAGCGGCGAGCAAGAGCAGAGCAAGACGAGACCTCCTGGAGCGGTGAGCGAGAGTAGAGCAGGACGAGACTGCCGGAGCAGAGAGCAAAGGGTCAGAGCAGAGCGAGACTGCCGGAGCAGTAAGCAAAGGGTCAGAGCAGAGCGAGACTGCCGGAGCAGTGAGCAAAGGGTCAGAGCAGAGCGAGACTGCCGGAGCAGTGAGCAAAGGGTCAGAGCCAGGGCCGGCTCCAGGTTTTTCTGGGCCCCGGGCGAAAGAGTCTCAGTGGGCCCCTTTAACACATACCACGATTCATGATGCAGAGATACGGCGGAGAATATATATATATATATATATATATATATATATATATATATATATAGTACAATGCAAAGATTTCACTTCTTACATTACATGAGTGATATCTATTGTAAATTCCACAATAGCTCAGAAACCGGTGAATCGCTCCACACAGAATACTGGCCCCCATATAAGACTTCATACGGAATACTGGCCCCCATATAAGGCTCCATACGGAATACTGGTCCCCTTATAAGGCTCCATACGGAATACTGGCCCCCATATAAGGCTCCATACGGAATACTGGCCCCCATATAAGGCTCCATGCGGAATACTGGCCCCCATATAAGGCTCCATACGGAATACTGGCCCCCATATAAGGCTCCATACAGGATACTGGTCCCCTTATAAAACTCCATACAGGATACTGGCCCCCATATAACTCTCCATACAGGATACCGGTCCCCTTATAACGCTCCATACAGGATACTGGCCCCCATATAATGCAGCATGCAGGCTGTTACCCCCCACATAATGCCCCATACAGCCCCCCTCCCTTTTAATGCTCCATGCAGGCTGTTACCCCCCACATAATGCCCCATACAGCCCCCCCCTTTTAATGCTCCATGCAGGCTGTTACCCCCCACATAATGCCCCATACAGGCTGCCCCCCCTTATAATGCTCCATGCAGGCTGTTCCCCCCCACATAATGCACTATGCAGGCTGCCCCCCCCCCTCTTTATAATGCTCCATGCAGGATGTCCCCCCCCCCTTCTCTTTATACTGCCCCATGCCTCCATACATTAAAAAAAAACAAGAAAACCAAATACTCACCTCCCTTCTCCTCACCTGCTACCTGCTGCCGCTGCTCTGGTCTGGACTCCAGCGACGCCGGTATCTTCCCGCTCTGCGCTACCTGTGACGGCTCAGGGGAGGGCGCGGCGTAAAGACGTCACCGCGCCCTCTGACCTGAGACGTCACAGGGAGCGCAGAGCAGGAAGACAGCGGATCTGCGGAGGCACGAGGAGAGGTAAGTATCCGGCTGCCGGGGCCCTGAGCAAGAGGGGGAGAAGGGCGGGCGCTGACACCACTCTCCTCCGCCCATAGCCCAGCGGGGTGCGCGACCGCCAGTGGGCCCCTCTGCCTGCTCAGGGCCCCGGCATTTGCCCGGGTGCGCCGGGTGCTGACGCCGGCCCTGGTCAGAGCAGAGCAAGACTGCCGGAGCAGTGAGCAAAGGGTCAGAGCAGAGCAAGACTGCCGGAGCAGTGAGCAAAGGGTCAGAGCAGAGCGAGACTGCCGGAGCAGTGAGCAAAGGGTCAGAGCAGAGCGAGACTGCCGGAGCAGTGAGCAAAGGGTCAGAGCAGAGCGAGACTGCCAGAGCAGTGAGCAAAGGGTCAGAGCAGAGCGAGACTGCCAGAGCAGTGAGAAAAGGGTCAGAGCAGAGCGAGACCGCCGGAGCAGTGAGCAAAGGGTGAGCAGAGCGAGACTGCCGGAGCGATGAGCAAGGCAGAGAAGGCAAGTACCGCCGGAGCGGTGAGCAAGGAAGAGCAGGCAAGAACCGCCAAAGCGGTGAGCAAGGCAGAGCAGGCAAGAACCGCCGGAGCGGTAAGCAAGGCAGAGCAGGCAAGAACCCCCGGAGCGGTGAGCAAGGCAGAGCAGGCAGAAACCGCCGGAGCGGCGAGCAAGGCAGGGCAGAGGGGACAGGGCTCTGTTCACACGGAACAGACTGGAAGGGAAAGGCAGAACCAGATACACACAAGATACTTGCAATGAAGTAGCGAGTGGACTCTAAACTCACAAACGGAAGTACAGCGACAACGAGTAGGAGTTAGGTGCAGGTTCAGACTCTGCAGAAAAAGGGAAGGTACGGACATAGAGAAAAACAGGAAGCAGGTTAGGAGACAGTTCAGACAGGAACTGTTACTGAAGCGAGATACAGGAGCGAGTCTGGGTATGCGGCCCCCAGAGGGCGGGACGAACAGGCTAAGAGCGTGTTCACACGGGCCTGGAAATACAGCCTCCAGGAAAGGCAGAAAGACAGCTGGCTAGAGTGCACAGACATGACCCAGTTCAGACACGGGAACTGATACCGCAAGGCAGGAAACATAGACAGGACCTGGCACATCAGTGACAAGAAGCCAACTGACAGAACAAGATGCTCAGGCATGGATTCCAAGGAGGAGCTGATTTAAATACCAGGTGACAGACAACAATAAGCTGAGGACGCATCAGGGGTGTGTCTGCAGCAGCTACAAGAAACAGGAAGTTCAGCGGGCGTCGCCCTAAGCAGCCAGAGCAGAGCAAAGCAGACAGTATGGAAAGAAGCCAGAGTGGCAGTCTGGACTGGAAATCAAGTGCGCGCTCTTGCACAGTGGGAGATGGACCACTATGCAAGGACGCCGCCAGGTATGTTACACACGTCTCTTCCAAGGGGCATTAAAACCATCTTGTTAAGCTACTGCGACCTCCACCACTTTTCCAAGGGGCATTAAAACCGTCTTGTTAAGCTACTGCGATCTCCACGTTTCTTCCAAGGGGCATTAAAACCATCTTGTTAAGCTACTGCGACCTCCACCGCTTTTCCAAGGGACATTGATATTGTCTTTTTATTCCACTGCGACCTCCACCATTCTTCCAAGGGGCATTAAAACTGTCTTGTTAAGCTATTGCGACCTCCACCACTTTTCCAAGGGGCATTGATATTGTCTTTTTATTCCACTGCGACCTCCACCATTCTTCCAAGGGGCATTAAAACCGTCTTGTTAAGCTACTGCGACCTCCACGTCTCTTCCAAGGGGCATTAAAACCATCTTGTTAAGCGACTGCGACCTCCACGTCTCTTCCAAGGGGCATTAAAACCATCTTGTTAAGCGACTGCGGCCTCCACGTCTCTTCCAAGGGGCATTAAAACCGTCTTGTTAAGCTACTGCGACCTCCACGTCTCTTCCAAGGGGCATTAAAACCATCTTGTTAAGCTACTGCGACCTCCACCACTTTTCCAAGGGGCATTTATATTGTCTTTTTATTCCACTGCGACCTCCACTATTCTTCCAAGGGGCATTAAAACCGTCTTGTTAAGCTACTGCTACCTCCACGTCTCTTCCAAGGGGCATTAAAACCGTCTTGTTAAGCTACTGCGACCTCCACGTCTCTTCCAAGGGGCATTAAAACCATCTTGTTAAGCGACTGCGACCTCCACGTCTCTTCCAAGGGGCATTAAAACCATCTTGTTAAGCGACTGCGGCCTCCACGTCTCTTCCAAGGGGCATTAAAACCGTCTTGTTAAGCTACTGCGACCTCCACGTCTCTTCCAAGGGGCATTAAAACCGTCTTGTTAAGCTACTGCGACCTCCACCACTTTTCCAAGGGGCATTTATATTGTCTTTTTATTCCACTGCAACCTCCACCATTCTTCCAAGGGGCATTAAAACCGTCTTGTTAAGCTACTGTGACCTCCAACACTTCTCCAAGGGGCATTAAAACCGTCTTGTTAAGCTACTGCGACCTCCACCACTTTTCCAAGGGGCATTAAAACCATCTTGTTAAACCACTCTGAACTACACAGCTCTTCCAAGGGGCATTGAAATGTTGTTTTTAATTACCTCTAACCTCCACTCTTCCAACGGGCATTGCATTTCCTCCTAATTTTAGTCAGCTTTTGCTTTTCAATGCATAGGCGAACACTAAGGGATACCCACTCCCCAATAATGGGTAGAAGGTTTTTAGTATGCTGTAATCCACGTCTGTTTCAAGGGGCATTGCAGTTCCTCATAATTTTTGGAAAGCCTTCCACTCACTGCTTAGGCCAACAGTGTACAGGAGACCCAGTTGCTATAAATGGAAAAACGGTTTAGTTAAGGCCCTCTGACCTCCATGTTACTTCCAAGGGGCATTGTAGTGCCTCGAAATTTTTGGTAGGCATTGCACTCACTGTATGCCCTATAACTGTGTAGCCGAACTGCTCCTTTTGGTACAGAAACATATCCTACAAGACATGTGTGGTTGACTGTCCTGATATTGATGTGAATGGTCCCTGTTCCTCCTGCTCTTTCTCCTTTGCCACCACCTCATCCATCATTCATCACCTGAAGCTTTGTTTTAACGGGAGTCATAGAACTGGGATAGTAGCAGGAAAACATCCAGCAATCCTCGGAGGAGGTAGGATATGCACCAAAACGCTGACCACCTCAGGCCTAGCCGCTACTACATACATGCGCTTGCATTCCAAGGAACAGAAAGCTAAGGAGATGGATGGCCTCATGATCATGAATAATTTACTCGTTGTGTAGGAGGCTGACCATTGCTGCTGTCTACCTTCTGAACTTTGTGTTGAAGCCTGATTGACCCAGGAACCGCAATCCTCTATGTCTGGAGGACATGTTGCATCCCAGTGTCCAACTGTGTCCCGGCTTCCACAATATTAACCCAGTGCGAAGGCGTCAGTCAGATGGACCATCCCTGGCCACATTCACTTGTCCACGTGTTTGTGGTTAGGCTGTCCTTCAAATAGGGGCGGCTGGGGACCGCTTATGGAGACCTGTCCGACCCCAGGCGGCTGGGGACCATGTGTGGGCACCTGGCCGCGGGGCGGCTGGGGACCGTTTATGGACACCCAGACGCCCCCTGGCGGCTGGGGACCAAGCGTGGACACCCGGCCGCCAGGCGACTGGGGACTGAGTATGGATACCAGGCCGCCGACGCAGCCATGACGTGGTGGCCAGATTCCGTCTCCACATGCCTAAAAGGCCCAATTTCAAGTGCAAGCAAGCTAGCAGTATGGTATTGCAGCCTGGGGTGGCAGGCTGCACACTTACGCTTGCATTCCAATAAAACAAAGCAGATGCTAACTTCTATCATCATCATGCTCCTCACCTTGGCACTCTCAACTCCCCTGATGGAGAAGCCAGGGCCCACCGGAGGAGTCTGGTTCTCTGGTGGGCTCGTCCAATGCTGCCCTAAAGCAGGCCAAGCTAAGAAAAGTGTGGGGAAGGTTACCGGGACAAATAGGTTGTCCTTCAAATAGGGGCGGCTGGGGACCATGTGTGGGCACCTGGCCCCCAGGCGGCTGGGGACCGTGTGTGGGCACGCGGCCGCCCCCTGGCGGCTGGGGACCGAGCGTGGACACCCGGCCGCCGGGCGGCTGGGGACTGAGTATGGATACAAGGCCGCCGACTCAGCCATGACATGGTGGCCAGAGTCTGCCTCCACATGCCTAAAAGGCCCAATTTCAAGTGCAAGCAAGCAAGCAGTATGGTATTGCAGCCTGTGGGTGGGTGGGTGGCAGGTTGCACACTTACGCATGCATTCCAAGAAAACAAAGCAGATGCTAACTTCTATCATCATCATCATGCTCCTCACCTTGGCACTCTCAACTCCCCTGATGGAGAAGCCAGGGCCCACCGGAGGAGTCTGGTTCTCTGGTGGGCTCGTCCAATGCCGCCCTAAAGCAGGCCAGGCTAAGAAAAGTATGGAGGAAGTTCCCAGGAGAAATAGGGGCGGCTGGGGACCGCTTATAGACACCCGGCCGCCCCCAGGCGGCTGGGGACCATGTGTGGGCACCCGGCCGCAGGGAGGCTGGGGACCGAGTATGGACACCTAGCCACCCCCTGGCGGCTGGGGACCGAGCGTGGACACCTGGCCGCCGGGCGGCTGGGGACTGAGCATGGATACAAGGCCGCCGACTCAGCCATGACATGGTGGCCGGCGTCTGCCTCCACATGCCTAAAAGGCCCAATTTCAAGTGCAAGCAAGCAAGCAGTATGGTATTGCAGCCTGGGGGTGGGTGGGTGGCAGGTTGCACACTTACGCTTGCATTCCAAGAAAACAAAGCAGATGCTAACTTCTTTCATCATCATCATGCTCCTCACCTTGGCTCTCTCAACTCCCCTGATGGAGAAGCCAGGGCCCACCGGAGGAGTCTGGTTCTCTGGTGGGCTCGTCCAATGCTGCCCTAAAGCAGGCCAGGCTAAGAAAAGTATGGGGGAAGTTCCCAGGAGAAATAGGGGTGGCTGGGGACCGCTTATGGACACCCGGCCACCCCCAGGCGGCTGGGGACCGTGTGTGGGCACTCGGCCGCAGGGCGGCTGGGGACCGAGTGTGGACACCTAGCCGCCCCCTGGCGGCTGGGGACCGAGCGTGGACACCTGGCCGCCGGGCGGCTGGGGACTGAGCATGGATACCAGGCCGCCGACGCAGCCATGACACGGTGGCCGGCGTCTGCCTCCACATGCCTAAAAGGCCCAATTTCAAGTGCAAGCAAGCTAGCAGTATGGTATTGCAGCCTGGGGGTGGGTGGGTGGCAGGTTGCACACTTACGCTTGCATTCCAAGAAAACAAAGCAGATGCTAACTTCTATCATCATCATCATGCTCCTCACCTTGGCACTCTCAACTCCCCTGATGGAGAAGCCAGGGCCCACCGGAGGAGTCTGGTTCTCTGGTGGGCTAGTCCAATGCTGCCCTAAAGGAGGCCAAGCTAAGAAAAGTGTGGGGGAAGTTCCCAGGAGAAATAGGGGCGGCTGGGGACCGCTTATGGACACACGCCTGCCCCCAGGCGGCTGGGGACCGTGTGTGGGCACCCGGCCGTGGGGCGGCTGGGGACCAAGTATGGACACCCGGTTGCCCCCTGGCGGCTGGGGACCGAGCGTGGACACCTGGCCGCCGGGCGGCTGGGGACTGAGTATGGATACCAGGCCGCCGATGCAGCCATGACTTGGTGGCCAGATTCCGCCTCCACATGCCTAAAAGGCCCAATTTCAAGTGCAAGCAAGCAGTATGGTATTGCAGCCTGGGGGTGGGTGGGTGGCAGGCTGCATACTTGCGCTTGCATTGCAAGGAATGGGGGAGGTACAATTGAACACTGCCCTGGGACAAGGACTTGCACGGGGATAGCTGCAAGTCTGCATCTTCTGATGCGGCAAGGATCACTACTGATGGGCACACTTTTAGGCAGTGACCTGGGTGTCAGAGATGCTTCCCGGGGTCTTCCCCATGCTGTTCCCATGTCTTTTCAGCACTGTATGCATGTGTCACACAGCAAATGGCCAGATAAGGTTGTAAAATGTTAAAATGACATTTCCCGGTGAATGCATTTGTCACGGTTGAAAGCAATACAAAAGTGCAAAAACGCATACAAAATGCTACTTGTGAACATAGCCCAAGATGTGGAGGAGTATTTTTGTGTTTGGTTTTTTATTTTACCTTATACACAAGTCTTTACCCTGGAAAGGAAGTTCCTTAACATATTTCACAGGAAAACCGTTTCAGTTTCGTTTTTGAACGTTTTATTGTGAGCCCGTAAAAGTGGTTAAATACCTCTGACCACGTTGTTGACAGCAGTGACTTGGGGGTCAGAAATGCTTCCTGGGGCGATCCCCATGCTGTCCCCATGTCATTTGAACACTGTCACTATCGTTTTGGGCACTTTTTAGGCTTTCTACAGACTGCCGGGGGTGCCGCCGCAAAAATGCTCGGGTCTCCCATACACTAACATTGGGCTCGTATCACGGTGAGCTCGGCCCGAGCTTCGATCACCCGAGCATTTTAGTGCTCGCTCAACACTAATAATAAACACTTTTTAAATATTTAATAAATATACATATATATTTATTAAAGGTGCAAAAAGTAAAACATAAGCTTATTGTGTTTCCCCAAAATTGTGACGTAAAATCATTGTATCATATAAATTTTTTATTTTTTTTCATATGTGAAAAAGCACGGTCTTGATGTCCTCTTTACTGACAACCAGTTCAAACTATTTTTGATGCAGATACCAATCTAAAAAGTATGGGAAATGATCCCATTCTCTGGCTCTGCTACTTTACGTCTTTTCTCTTGACCAGCGTTCTGCCACACAATGGAATTTGGAATTTTCATTACTTCAATTCTCAGAATGTATTTCAGTAATGTACACAGTGTCCAATAACATGCCAGCACTGATGCAAAACTAATCCTCTCTGATATTGACCTATAGTTTGACAAAAAGGAGATCAGGACTGCCAAAGCAGCTTATGGAAGACCCGTCTCTGCTTCCCGTAATCCATATTGGCAACTCTGCTGCTAGAAATGGCATTTCCCTAACAACTTGAAGTGAACAGCAAACTAAAAGCCTGGCACTTAAACAGTTTTTTTTGGGTATAAGCAAACAAAACATTTTAAGTAAAGTGATATGTAATTTTCCTATTTAGGACATTTTTGTAACAAGTTCTCTCAAACTATTTAAGATGTGACATTTCAGAGGATTTGATCAGTGGAAATGCTGGTGCTGAAAATCCAGGGCCCGCCTTAGACTAAATGACACCCTGTGCAAAATTGTGATTTGGTGCCCCCAGCATTTGTCTTTTTACTCACTTGTTCTAGTTTTTGCCAGAAATTTCTCATAAGTGTGGTTCATACCTTTTCAACCCTCACTTACAATGGAAACCGGGGTCCATAACCCATTAACTGTATAACAGGAGGATATCCCCCCATATCCAGGTATGGTTAAATGGTCAGCTAGTCATGCATTTACACATTTTCAGTGCCCTGATCAAAAAAACATAAAATCCATCCCACCACATCAAGGTGACCCTATTTGAGACGGTCCTAACCTCTAGTATTAAAACCTTACCATATGTCAAATGACATAAATGTGAATAAGGGTCGAACATACGGTATATAATAATACTTTAGTAAGTGTCATTTTATTGCAAGTGGTGTACAAGGTTATACTCCTGTGGGCGCACGGGTGAGGGGGGCTGTCATTTTATTATTATACTCTACGAAGGGTTTCATTTTACTGCAAAAGGTGTATATGAATAACATACAACTCCTTGTCCCCTGGAGTATAATCATATATAGCCTTTTTTTGTAAAATGACACCCTGTGACCTTATATAATTATACTCCATGGGGGTGTTATTTTATAATAATAATCCAGATAATGTCTTTTATGATTATACTATGGGGGGAGGGAGTTAGTTCATGATTATACTCTATGGGGTCCTCTTTTTAGGGGATGAATATGATATCATTGTATGTGACTATAGTCCTATGCGCTTGACACCCCTTACAGTATAATGATACCCCTCCAACTCCAGGAACATAATCATATAAACCCCCTGAAAAAAAATGCCCCCATCTCCCACTTTCAAATAAAAGCATATGCAGTGATTATTTCCCCCCACCTTTATTAGTAATGACAGCACATTCAGTGTCAGACTGGGGTGCCTAGGGTCTGCCAGTAAAATTGATTCTGGAGGCCAACCCCACTAATAAAAGTAAATATAACTTAAACCCTGTTAGAATTTTCTATACACTACAATGGAAAGTTGGCTAGGTTTTAGTGAGGCCATATAAAATGTCCACAGAAGTATATGGCATTTATGGCATATCCTGTGACGTGTGAGATCTTTGCGTTTTTTGCAATTTTGAAAATGTTTGGTAATGGCTGCACTGTTTTGCTGGTGGACTGTAATTTAATCTGCACAACTTGGCGACCATTAACAGCCAGTTTGAAAAACACCCCAATGTATGGTAAAATTGTGTATTAACGCACCCTGTGAAAATTCACTATGAATTGCAAGCTGTGGAGAAAACTTCAGTTTCCATGAGGTCCAGACAGTCTGCAAGTATCAGTTCATGCTTGGAGTTATAGTCAAATATACTGTCAGAAGCGTAGAAAATATGTTTTAGACTGTTTTTATGAGATCCATCCTGGGTGGTCAGGTACAGACAGCTCCCTATAGGCAGAGCACTACATACAGTTGTATTTTGATTACAGTACACTGTGTGTCCCATTAGTAATAAAAGATTACACCTGCACTCTCCTCTCCAATAAACCACAAGTCAGAACAACCAACTGAAATCCACTCCACTTCTCTAGTAGTCAGATAAAGTGCCAGACTTCCCACATCCCACACAATTTTAATTTGCTTGCTACCTGGTAGGAGTGTGGTGCAGGGGATAGCTCGATGGCAGAGGGCCCATGAGCAAGAAGTTTGCCCCCCTCCTTTCCACGCCAACTGGATGCCTTCACAGACAAGAATAATATATTCTTGATAATTATATCAAAATATATAGCTATTTAAAAAAAATGAGGCATAGCAGTGACATGCTGTAAATACATGCCATCCGCACACCCCACTATTACAACGGATACATTCCCAGTCACACAAAGAACAAGTTGCACATGATTCACTTGCATTCTGGACATACAGTATGAGCCTCTGTGGCATCCTGCTGCGCATTGGTGCCACAGATCCCAGAGGGGTGCATGGACGGATTCCTCCACAAGAGGCCCTCATAGCATTCACACACCTCCACCGTCCACCTCAGACCAGCAGAGGGAGCCCGTTAGGGATAAAAAAAAAGGGAAGGTGGAGCTAGGCAGTCAGTCAGTCTGCTGCAGCCAGAGAGGTTGTCAGGTCAGTTCAGACTCAGTGAGCTCAGATTAGTGAGCTCAGGGCGTGCCGACGCCAGAAGAGCGGCATAGCGCAGTGTGCCTGCTGCAGTGTGAAGCCTAGTGAGGGCCCCGAGCGTGGCCGAAGGCGAGTGGAAAGAGAGCAACATAGGGGGCAGAGGAGCTTAACCAGCTCACCCCAAAACCATTTACCGGACACCGGGTCCTTGTCTGCAGGGATTCCTTACATCCAGCAGAAATAACCGGAACCCCTGGCGAACTATATGTCCCAGGAACACCAAAAGCTGACTGTTATACCAGGGTCAGGAATCACGGAGGCCCAGGAGACCAGGGAGCGTGATCTCCAACAGAAGGCCCTACCACCAGGTCAGCAGGTGCAAGACAGAGACCAAGTTAGGCCTAGCTCCAGGCAGGTCAGAAACTTATCAAGGAAAGGTGAGAAACAGGAGGCCCCACACCCGCTCACTGGGGAGAGTCCTGATATGCACCCTTCACCCTGAAGTACCCTGGACCGTGCCAGAAACACCACCAGTAAAGGTACTGAAGTGAACTGTTGTGTGTGTGCCCATTCTTCCTCTGACCCGGCTGGGTCCCCTCTGTCCTGCATCCTTACACTTATACTGCCCTGAGGCCCCGCTCCACCTGTGGGGAGCCGCACCAACTAAGCTGCCTGAACATTGGCCTCAGAGGACTGTTGCAGCGCTGGTGATCCTCACCAGACACCACGGGTGGCGTCACGAACATTCCCCTATCCCATTTAACTTTCCCCCTCCTTTTAAGAGTGACCCCAGGGTACGGGCCCGGGAGCCGACCACCGCTACATCCCCCGAGATCAGGCCACAACAAGGCCCGGGCGCCGAGTCGTCCCCATCCCCTGGGCGCGTCATCTCTTCCTGGCGTCACGAACAGGATTCCGTGCCCGCTGCAACGACGGAGTGTTGTGCCCGTTGCCACCGGGTACTGTGCGCCTTTAATCAGAACTGTGTATTTAACTGTGGCGAAGATCGCCGCCATTGTTGTGCCGCCAAGCGGGAAGAAGGGCGTAACCGCGGGAAACTGAGAGGCGTATCTGCTGAAGCGCGCAAAGCCAAGGACACGCCCCACGCCTCAACGTCAAACCAGGAAGCGCCAGGTCCTGGAAGGAGCCCCGGTGAACGCTCTGACGTAGGACGCAAGCGACACAAGGTCCTGAAGGAAGACCGTCACTTGCGGAGCTGCGGCCTACCGGAAGAAAAGAAAATAAGGTAGGCCACGGTTCGCTAGGGGGGCGCCAGAATGTCCGAAGAACAGCACAACCCGCGCTTGGCGCCGAGCAGGCCAAAGCAGCCGCTCCACTAGCAGGGCTTGTAACTCCTGTCATACCCATGGCCCTACCGTACATACCTGGAGCGAAGTGGCTCCCCCGGTACAGCGGCAAACCAGATACCCTGTCTGGATTCAAAAGGAAAATATGCGGTATACTGGACATGTACTCTATGACAGGCAAGCAAAGAGCCGCTGTTGTATTGGGACAATTGACTGGTGCTGCGGAGCGAGAAGTAGAAACCTGGTCGGCCGCAGACCAGGTTACAGACTGTCTTTGAGAATCGTACTGAGACAGACCTCCGGATGAGGTTCTACAACTGCTCTTAACAACCGGAGGACAGTGTTCGGGACTATGCCTGGCGTTTACAAGGGGCCCTGCGAGCTCTGAAACAGGTTAGTCCAACCAGCATCGATAATGAAAATAAAATGCTGAAGAAACAGTTTATCCGGGGACTGAGGTCTCAAGAGGAGAGCAGTTGGTGGTCCCTGGATCATCCAGATGCCACCTTTGACACCCTTAAGGACATGGCTATAAAAGGACTGCAGCCCTTGGAAACAACTGCTATCCAATGTTACCAGGGTGGCAATGAAGCCAAGGTTCCAGCAACATCCCCTAGTGAGCTGGACAGCTTGCGCTTTGAAGTGCGTCAGTTAAGCAAAGCCCTGACCACTGTACTGAGTGCCCTGCAGCTGCGGACGGAGCCCGAGGAGGAAGGGAGGATCCTGCTAGCCCACAGCCCTGAGGATGTTCCCTGGATGAGAAGGAGGAGGAGGTCAACGCCACCCCCTGGGAGGACCAGTGACCAAGGCAGCCCGCCGAAGGACCCGGTCTGCCACCGCTGCCACAAGACAGGTCACGCCGTCCGGAGCTGTCCTTTAAACGAGGAAACCCTGGGGCCGAGGGCCGACACCCAGGAGTAGACCAACCAGGCCCATCAAACTGGTACCGCAGGTTCGTGGGAGGAAGACCTTTCCTGTCCATCGTGCTGGACGGCATCGCGATACCTGCTCTGCTGGACACAGGATCTCAGGTAACCATCATGCCTGATGTCCTCTACAAAAGGTTCTGGTCCATAGACGAACTTCACCCACCAGATCCAAATCTTTCAGTGTATGCCTCAAATGGCCTCCCCCTTAACCTAGTCGGGGTTAAGGATGTGGCAGTAAAGGTGAGAAGAGAGGAACTGAAGGACCAGGGACTAATTGTAGTAGAGACTAATCCTGATGATACAGACTTGTATGTGGTACTTGGTACAACTATCGTTAGTAACTGTTTGGGAGAGGTGGTGTTCTTGCTCCAACAGATAGCTGACACTGCCAGACCAGGGCAGAGAAGGGCGCTCCAGAAAGAGATCCGAGCCCTTATGTACCAGCAACAGGTAAAGCTAACAGGCGGTGAAATTGGTAATGTAAGGGTGACAGACCCGGTACCCATTGTGATTCCCCCGATGAGTGAAATGCTGATTTGGTGTAGAGCAGCAATAGGTCTCAAAGGACGGAGCTACCAGGCGGTAGTAGAGCCCCTTAGCTCGGAACATAGACCTACACTCTTGACTGCCAGGGGGGTAGTGGATGTACGCTATGGGAGGGTGCCCGTACGCCTCCTAAACTATGGGGAGGACAAGGTTAGATTACCACGCTACGCCACTGTTGTCAAATTGAACACAGTAAATAACTCCATACACACGGCGGAGTCCTTAACCTCATCAGACGAAGTGAAGGATAATGACCCGGGGACCCAGGTGGAGGATTGGTGTCAACAGCTCCATGTTGGGACAGACACCACTCCTGCCCATCAGAAGAAGGGTGTACACCGTGTGGTTCATGAATACGCGCAGGTATTCAGTAAGCACCCACTTGACTTTGGGAGGATTAAGGGGGTTCAACACCATATCCTCACAGGTGACCATCCACCCATCAAAGAACGTTACTGACCTATACCACCAGCACACTACCAGAAGGCGAAAGAGATGTTGCACAACATGAAGAAGGCAGGGGTAGTAAGGGATAGTTGTAGTCCCTGGGCAGCTCCCCTAGTTCTAGTCAGGAAAAAGGACGGAAGCATGAGAATGTGTGTAGATTACAGACAAGTAAATCGCATTACACATAAAGATGCATACCCTTTACCATGTATAGAGGAATCCCTGGCTGCCTTAAAGTCTGCAAATTACTTCTCCACCCTTGACCTCACTAGTGGGTACTGGCAAGTAGCTGTTGCTGAGGAGGATCGGGAGAAGACAGCCTTCACCACCCCGATGGGACTCTGCGAGTTCAATAGTATGCCGTTTGGACTCTGCAACGCCCCCAGAATGTTCCAGAGATTGATGGAGTGCTGCCTGGGACACCGCAACTTCGAGACTGTACTACTATACCTGGACGACGTGATAGTGTACTCCAAAACGTATGAGGACTACTTGAAGCACCTGGCGGAGGTATTTGAGTCGCTGTCCCGGTATGGGATGAAGCTGAAGCCCTCAAAGTGCCACCTGCTCAAGCGAAAGGTACAGTACCTGGGGCACATCGTTAGTCCAGAGGGAGTAGCACCAGACCCGGAGAAGGTCACGGCCATCCAGAAATGGCCGGAGCCGAAGAGCCTCAAGGAGGTACGTCAGTTCCTGGGACTAGTCGGGTATTACCGGAGGTTTGTGAAGGACTATACCAAGAAAGCGGCGCCTTTGCAAAATCTCCTGGTAGGACAGTCCGGGTGAGGCAGAAACCCCCCTGTTCCAGTGGGGGAAGGAGCAAGCTGAATCCTTCGAGGAGATGAAGGGGATCCTGACTGGCGAAGAGATCCTAGCCTACCCTGACTACAGCCAACCGTTCCTGCTGTACACTGATGCCAGCAACGAAGGATTAGGAGCTGTACTGAGTCAGAAGCTGAATGACAAAGAAAAGGTGATCACCTATGCAAGCAGGAAGCTCCGCCCAACCGAGAGGAACCCAGAGAACTATAGCAGCTTCAAGTTGGAGTTCCTGGCCCTGGTCTGGGCCATCACCGAGCGGTTCAAGCACTACCTAGCCTCCAGTAAGTTCACTGCCTTCACTGATAACAACCCCTTGACTCATCTAGAAACAGCCAAGTTAGGAGCCATGGAACAACGATGGATGGCTCGGCTGTCAAACTACCAATTCACTATTAAGTACCGGGCGGGCCGCAACAACGCCAACGCCGATGCCCTGTCCAGGATGCCTCACCAGTCAGACACTGAGGAAGAAGTGGATGACCTGGAGGAGATTGAACTACGTGCTTTTCATTGGAATGGAGTGGTCCACGAGCAATGAGCCTCCAGGAGGCATCACGGTAAGACGTTAAACCCCCTGCCTCACCACAGCTGGAAGGAGACCCAGGACAGCGACCCGGTTGTCAGCCGTATCAAAGAGCTGATAACCCAGGAAGGTTCCTCCCTGGAGAAGGACGCATCTCTACAAGCCAAGCAGCTGTGGAATGAGAAGAGCCGGCTATTTATCTATAGATAGAAGCTGTGCCGGAGGTACGTCAACCTCAAAACCCATGAGATGGTATGGCAGATAGTGGTGCCCAAGACAGACATCCAGATGTTGTTGGAAGCCTACCATGATCAGGCGGGGCACTTTGGCTGGAAGAAGCTAGAAACTCTGCTGAAGTGTCGGTTTTATTGGGTCGGAATGCTCAGTTCCATTGAGAGGTGGTGCCGGAATTGTGGACCCTGTAGCCTCAGAAGAAAAGACTACAGCAGCCAGAAGGCACCCCTGCAACCCATCAAGACGACTCATCCCTTGGAGATCGTGGCCCTGGATCATGTCAAGCTGTCACCCAGCAGGTCAGGATATTCCTATGCCCTGACCATGGTGGATCACTACTCCCGGTCCCTGGTGGTCGCCCCCGTCAAGGATTTGACGGCAGAAACTGCAGCGAAGACGTTTCAGGCGTACTTCTGCAGGCCCCATGGATACCCGGAGCAGGTGCTGATGGATCAAGGCCCAGCCTTTGAAGCCGAACAGTTCAAGGAGTTCTGCCATCTGTACGGGTGTGAAAAGATCCGGACTACACCGTACCATCCCCAAACCAACAGTCTCTGTGAAAAGATGAATAACATCATCATCGACCTGCTGAAGACCTTACCACTAGAGGAGAGAAATCAGTGGCCAGACCTACTACCTGACCTGGTAGATCTGTACAACCACATACCTGTGAGTTCCACCAATTGTACTCCAGCATATCTCATGCGAGCAAGACCCGGGAAGTTGCCCATGGACCTGGAGCTTGGTGTAGTAGAACCAGAAGCAGATATGTCCACTGAGGACTGGGACACGACCAGACAGGAGCAGTACAGAAGAGTACAGGCCTGTGTCGAAGACAGTCTTACTCGGGTAAGGGACAAGCAGGAAGCCCACTACAATAAAAGTGCGCCGCAGAACCCTTCACACCAGGAGAAGTGGTGTTAAAGAGGAAAAGGAGAAACCACAAACTTGATGACCAGTGGGAGAGAGAACCCTACACTGTGTTAAATTCAAGATTTGATAACAGGAAGACCTGTTTGATTAGCAAAGACGGAGGAGTAACGACTGCGACGGTATCTAGAGACCATCTGAAGTTGTGTCCAGACCGGCTAAAGCCCCAAGAAGACGTGCCTCTCACCGTACCGGAGGAGCCTAAAGAAGCAGTACTCCATACTGACTTAGGAGATTTCCCGGCAGATTGGCCTCAACTAGGAGGAGCAGTAATAATACCTGTGATCCACTTCTTTCGACAGCCAGAAGACCCTCCACAGCAAGTAGAGCCTGTAAGTGCTTCAGAAGAGCCAGCTCAAGAAGAATCCCCGGAAGAAGGATCCCCGGTTGGAGCAGAGCAAGAAGGCCCAGCCAATGGTATACTTGCCAGTCCTGTAGAGAGGTTAAGGCAACCCTGCAGTCCCCCAACACTTAGAACTGACAGAATGGGAGGTAGTGCAAACACTAGTGCCTCATGCATCCCAGTACCACGTAGGTCGACACATAGCACACGAGGTCAGACCCCTGTCAGATACAGAGAATAGAGAAGGAAACTCTGACAGTGTAGATAGTTGCCCTTGGGGTATTATATTGTGTATTTTCATGTATGAATTTCTTAACTTGTGTTTTGCCTTTTAATGGACAATCTAAGTGAAATGGACACTTTTCTGGTTGCCTCTAGTTACCCGTAAGGGTACATAAAGAACTTTGTGGCTGAGGACTATGTGCAGCCCAAAAACTGTTTGGAGTGTCCCTTTAGGTAACCTCAGAACAAAAACCTGTCTGGTGTGGCACAAGTGGAGGTCCAACTCGGGATCGGCATGCCCTGCAGCCACCCCAGGGCCTACGTTGAGGATTTGCTTTGGACAGGTCCCTCAAGCTACCAAGTACTTTAACCTGTGAGATGGACACCCTGTCAGGGGACCTCACCGGAACAGACTTGAATTCTGAGGTTGCTTATTGTATTGTACATATCTATTTATTATCTCTAATGTTTTATATGCAACGTTCAAGCAAAGTGCCTTCCATAAAGGGAAGAGTTATTGTTGTCATCTGTTATAAAAATTACTTCAGTCCGGGAGTACTGAGCTTTGGTAGGGGGGAATGTGGCGCCCTGATGCGCATTGGTGCCACAGATCCCAGAGGGGTGCATGGACGGATTCCTCCACAAGAGGCCCTCATAGCATTCACACACCTCCACCTTCCACCTCAGACCAGCAGAGGGAGCCCGTTAGGGATATAAAAAGGGAAGGTGGAGCTAGGCAGTCAGTCAGTCTCCTGCAGCCAGAGAGGTTGTCAGGTCAGTTCAGACTCAGTGAGCTCAGATTAGTGAGCTCAGGGCGTGCCGACGCCAAAAGAGCGGCGAAGCGCAGTGTGCCTGCTGCAGTGTGAAGCCTAGTGAGGGCCCTGAGCGTGGCCGAAGGCGAGTGGAAAGAGAGCAACATAGGGGGCAGAGGAGCTTAACCAGCTCACCCCAAAACCATTTACCGGACACCGGGTCCGCGTCTGCAGGGATTCCTTACATCCAGCAGAAATAACCGGAACCCCTGACGAACTATATGTCCCAGGAACACCAAAAGCTGACTGTTATACCAGGGTCAGGAATCACGGAGGCCCAAGAGACCAGGGAGCGTGATCTCCAACAGAAGGCCCTACCACCAGGTCATCAGGTGCAAGACAGAGACCAAGTTAGGCCTAGCTCCAGGCAGGTCAGAAACTTATCAAGGAAAGGCGAGAAACAGGAGGCCCCACACCCACTCACTGGGGAGAGTCCTGATATGCACCCTTCACCCTGAAGTACCCGTGCCAGAAACACCACCAGTAAAGGTACTGAAGTGAACTGTCGTGTGTGTGCCCATTCTTCCTCTGACCCGGCTGGGTCCCCTCTGTCCTGCATCCTTACACTTACGCTGCCCTGAGGCCCCGCTCCACCTGTGGGGAGCCGCACCAACTAAGCTGCCTGAACATTGGCCTCAGAGGACTGTTGCAGCGCTGGTGATCCTCACCAGACACCACAGGTGGCGTCACGAACATTCCCCTATCCCATTTAACTTTCCCTCTCCTTTTAAGAGTGACCCCAGGGTACGGGCCCGGGAGCCGACCACCGCGACATCCCCCGAGATCAGGCCACAACAAGGCCCGGGCGCCGAGTCCTCCCCATCCCCTGGGCGCGTCACCTCTAGCACAAGATGCATGTTGCAAAAAGCCCACTTCTACAATGCATAGATACATGCAGGGCTGCCACCAGGAATTTCAGGGCCCTATACTAGCAACATTTTCGGGCCCCCTTGAAACTCTGCCCAGACTCCACCCCAGCTCTGCCCTTAACCCTCAAACCCACCACAGCCCCATCGCCCACTCTTGGAAAAGCTCCACTTCTGCACCACGCCCTCACCAATCACATACTATCAGTTCCCATCGAACACCATATCATACACATTTGTTTTGGCCAAAAGATTCTTTAAGCCGCCACTTTTGTAAGGGGTACAGGGTGGTAGTAGTGGTTGAGGGACTGCAGTTGTTGTGTTCCTACACCCTGACCGCCCACAAATACCAGATAATGTCCCGGTTGTCTGGTGATTTGCATGTAGTGTACAACACTTACAGTTTCCCGGGAAATCTATGTTTTGTTCAGGAGTTCAGTTGTTGCAGGCAAATAATCACTTTCAGACTCTGTCTTTCTTTTATATAACATAACTTTACTAAACTCTGTTTGTTCAGTTTTGGTCACAGATAGAGTCTTTTTGGACATCTCCGTTACAGTTGTCATCCTCTCTTCTGTCCCTTCCTGTCCTGTCCTCGGAGTTAGTTTCCCCGGTACCACAGCTTCCCAGAACATGTCCTACTCTCCTCAGGTATGTCCCCGTCCGTTCTCCCCTCCTTGGGAGTAGTGAAGACTGGCTCCATCAGTCCTACTGCAGGCTGTAGACCACGGACGTTTAGGGAATTTTCCTGAGAATTGTTCGCTTTATCGTTCCCCAAGCTGCCTAACACTTTTCCATCATTCGTCTGTATCTCTATTGACCTTCAGCCCCCAGGGCCCTGAACGTCTCCTCTGTCTTCCTCCAGCACAGACTTAACGTTACCAACAGCAACAACTGCTCTGACTCAACTGATCCCTGACGGGAATAACCATTGCTCTCCTCTGGCCCAAACTCCTCCCCCTCTCCTCCCCCTTTTTCAACTGGACCAATCATCAACAGTCTCCGTCGGTTGCTGGGCAAACTACTCCATTACTACCCCGCCTCCTTCTACACTGGAGCTATTGCTAAATATATTAACTATTTCTATCCTAAACTATTGTGCCCACCACTGCACTGTACCCAATTCCTAATCTAATATACCATCCACTCCTAACATATACTGTCCCTGTAACTAACACATCAGACATTAGGTCACCTGCATACTCATATATTAACACAGAGTACAACAATATGTGCAGTAAGAGGGAAGAGGCGCATGACCGTCCCGGTCACCCTCTTACACCACCGCAACAAGGTAGACTCTTCTGGCCGGGCCCTACTCTACTCTAACCCATTAAACATTTCTTATAATACCCAATACCTCTCTGTCCCCTTGGTCCTATATGGCCACCTTTTCAGCGAATGTGTGTGGTTTTTGGCTACGGTACTTGAAGATACCGCAACCTCTGGTTTGCTAGCTGAGTCTTGCAGTTCTCCACTAGTCTGGGGCCGGTCCCCTATTGCGACCTGATCTCTTCACGGTCGGCGTGAACTCGGGCTCACGGGTGGACTCCGCACTTCCCTTGCCCCTAAGATCCTTTCTCTCTCTGGAGCCCTTCTCACTGCTCCGGTCCTCTCTCCTCACTCTCCTACTGGGCCCTTCTGACTGGGCCCTCACTCCGCCTGAACCCTACTCCTCAACGGTCCTCACTTACAGGCTGCTCCTAGATCTTTCTACCTGTCTTTTATATTCTCTATCATGTGACCCACCTCACTAACTGTCACTCTATGTGGTCCCCTCTACCTTCAGTCCTTCCTTCAGTGCTCCCCTAAACTACTTCCTCCACCAACCTCCTCTACTTAGTTCCATCTTCCAGACAGGGACTGTGTCTGTGCTCTACCTTAGGAGCAATCTTGCCCTTCCCTGATGGAGTGGTGTAGTGTTGGATGTGAGTGTGTGGGTCCCGGGTAGTGCTCCCTCCTTACCTGAGAGTGGGGTACCATACCTCTTGCTGAGATGCAGTACCTCTGTGACAACTTGACCCGCAGGGGCGCCACACATTCCCCATGGTCCTACACACAGTATAATGCACTCCCCATGGCCCTCCACACAGTATAATGCACTCCTCATGGTCCTCCACACAGTAAAATGCACTCCCCATAGTCCTCCACACAGTATAATGCACCCCATAGGGTAAAATACAGCCCCCCATAGGTTAAAATACAGCCCCCCATAGGGTAAAATACAGCCCCCCATAGGGTAAAATAAAGCCCCCCCATAGGGTAAAATACAGCCCCCCATAGGGTAAAATACAGATCCCAGTCCTCTAGTATTATCAGTACTCACTGATTTAAATAAAATAAATACATACTTACTGCTCCTCATTCCCCTGCTGCTTCAGTCTCTGCAGCGCGTCTTCTCATCACCTCAGCAGCTGCCAGCTCCACTGTCTGACACAGCGTGGTGCGACGAAGTGATGTCATCACGCCGTTGCGTCAGACGCAGAGGAGGAATAATGGGAGTTGATACAGTTGAATGTGGAGTGAGGGGAGGCGGCACTGGCTGGCCTGATGCAAGGGGGGGCATGATGCAGACGCTGACACCGTCCCCCCCGCTTCATGGGCCCCATAGCAGTCGTGTGGCCTGCCCCCATTGGCGGTACTCCATTGGATTCCAGTATGTAAAAGATGATGTTAAAAACGCATTGCATACGGGTGTCATACGGATGCTAGTTGAGAAAAATGGCATTGTATTTGCATGATACTCGTCCTACTTTTCTGGATCAACATCGCTCCAATTTTTTATACGTTAGTGTGACTCCAGCTTTAGGGGTAGAAACACTCAGCCGAGTACTGTGCGCCTTTGGCTGTCATCAGTGCACAGGTGATCCTTGTATAGGCAGAGATAGGACAGGTTCAGCTGTTTTTTTTACAACCAAAAAAAACTAATGATATTTCATCCATATTGTTATCCATAACTATATGTCTGTTTTTAACATCTGGGAGGCATCCGTATAGCATCAATTTTTATACATCAACAATTAAAAAATTATTCAATGACAAATACAATTTCCTATGTTAGAATTTGCAATGGATCCGTAAAAATTGGATGGAATACGAATGGTGTCCATGTGGCATCCGTTCTTTAAATACACTGATTGAGTTTAATGGGTGTATGTGATCGAAAAACGGATCAGACTAGTGCTCGCTGCAATTTCTTTACCCATGAACCATCAGTCTTCATAAGTGCCTCCACGAAGGAAAGCTTTTAGAATTGTGAGTTTGCGAATTGCAAAACTCAAGGAGTCGTCTATATGGCCACTTGCCAATGCCCTATGAATTACATAGGGAAGACGAAAAGGGAGCTGAGAAGACGCATTCTGGAACACATAGGCTACATAAGAAGAAAAGAGCATACCACTCTCTAGGCATATGCTTGAGGTTCATCCTAATAATGCCTTTGCCCTACTATTTCAATCTGTGGAGGTGGTACACACTCCATGGAGGGGGGGCAATGGGGATCAGCTGTTACTCCAGAAAGAGTGCAGATGGATCCATAGATTGCAATCATGCAGCCCCTTGGGGATCAATGAATCACTTTCTTTCTCGCGCTTCATTGATCCATTAATGCTTCCCTTTGTTCCGTGCGCATACATATTTATAGAATGTTCCCATGTCCTTCATAAAAATTATCAACACAATATTCATATTCGAATTGGCATGTCTTTAATTGGACAAATTTACCCCTAATAAAATTAATGATTTTTGGATAAATAAAAAGCGATTGTTTTAAAATAGTGTATTATTCATGGATATTTGCAGAATTGTCTGCTCTTTACAGCTAATATAATATAAGCGATTGATCTTGATATAACTCAGCATTATGACATGACTGTGGAACCCCTGCTGTTCTAATTAAGGTAGAACACCTAATTATGATAGGAATGCAGAAGTGATTAGGACCATCATAACAATGCCCGCAGACTTTATTGTCTCGCATATCAATGAGATACGCTATCCGCCCTCCACTGCCCCCTCCCCCACCTCTGTCAACTCTGCTGAGGAGTTTGCCACACACTTCAAAAACAAGATTGCCCAAACACGGCAAGTCTTTACTGCCTGACCACCACAAACCCTTTGTTTCCCAGACTATTGCCCTTCCCCCATAACATTTCCAACATCAGGAAAGGAGACCTCACTCGTCTCCTCTCTAAATCACACCTCACTGCTTGTGCACTCGACCGCATCCCATCCCACCTCCTCCCCAACCTCACCCCCACACTCATTCCATCCCTAACCCATCTCTTCAACCTATCACTAACTTCTGGTACTTTCCCGACTGCCTTCAAAGATGCCACAATCCCATCCTCAAAAAGCCATCCCTTGACCCAACCGCCTTGTCAAGCTACCGCCCCATATCGCTGCTCCCATTTGCCTCCAAGCTCCTTGAGCAACACGTTCACGCTGAACTTTCCTCTCATTTCTCATCTAACTCTCTCTTCGACAACCGACAACCTGGCTTCCGCCCCCACCATTCCACCGAAACTGCCCTTACCAAAATTACTAATGACTTACTTACAGCCGAAGCTAACAGACAATTCTCAGTACGCCTTCTTCTTGACCTGTCCTCTGCCTTTGACACAGTTGATCACTGCCTCCTACTACAGATCCTCTCTTCCTTTGGCGTGAAAGCCCTTGCCCTTGACATTTAGCGTCTCCCACTCCTACACTACCTCCTCATCCCGCCCCCTCTCTGTCCTAGGACCCCTATTCTTATCCATCTATACCCTTGGCCTGGGACAGCTCATAAAATCCCATGGCTTCCAGTACTATCTGTATGCTGATGACACCCAGATCTACCTCTCTGGCCAAGATGTCACCTCTCTGCTATCCAGAATCCCAGCATGTCTATCAGCCATATCCTCCTTCTTCTCCTCTCGCTTCCTCAAACTCAATGTGGACAAAACTGAACTAATCATCTTTCCCCCATCTTTCATATCTTCCCCACCTGATCTTTTTATCACAATAAATGACATCACACTTTCCCCTGTACCGGCAGTCTGCTGCCTCAGAGTAACCCTTGACTCTGCCCTGTCCTTCAAAGCCCACATCCAAGCTCTTGCCCCCTCCTGTCGACTCCTGCTCAAAAATATTTCCAGAATCCGTCCTTTCCTCAACCCTCAATCTACTAAACTGCTTGTGCCTGCCCTCATCATCTCCCGCCTCGACTACTGCAACATCCTCCTCTGTGGCCTGCCTGCTAACACTCTCGCATCCCTCCAGTCCATCCTCAACTCTGCTGCGCGACTGGTTTATCTCTCGCCTCGCTACTCCTTTGCTACCCCCCTTTGCAAATCTCTTCACTGGCTCCCAGTTGCCCAGCGTATCCAGTTCAAACTACTAACACTGACCTACAAAGCTATCCATAACCTTTCTCCTCCGTACATCTCCGAACTAATCTCCCGAATCCGATATATTCCCTTACGTAATCTTCAGTCCTCCCAAGACCTTCTTCTCTCCTCCACACTCATTCGTTCCTCACCCAATCGCCTCCAAGATTTCTCCTGAATATCTCCCATCCTATGGAATTTTGTGACTCAACACGTCCGATTAGCCTCCACATGTGGATCCTTCAGACGAAACCTGAAAACCCATCTCTTCAAACAAGCTTACAGCCTGCCATGACCTTGCTTGCTGCCACCTCAACAACACCGGAGCTACTGCAACCCCCCCAACCTACTGTCTCCTTCCCCGTTCCTGTAGAATGTAAGCCCGCAAGGGCAGGGTCCTCTTCCTTCTGTACCAGTCTATCATTGTGTATTAGTTACTGTAAGTGATATCTGTATTTGGAATATAACCCTTTCTTATGTACAGCGCCATGGAATCAATGGCGCTATATAAATAAATAATAATAATATGAGATGCATATCATTGAAGCATTAACTTGAAAAAGCTATCCTATGTCAGCGTAGGTATTTATTGAATATATATGCGAGGTTGATCGCAGCTACTGCTAGGTACCTACCAAAGCTGATTTGCTGAAGCAGACGAGCCCCTGCTCGAATGGTGGGCAGTGATTGGTTAGGGGCGGGTACCTTTAGACGCACCTCTGTACACTAATTGGTCTGATGCCGAAAAGGGGAAAGAAAGTGGTGGGACTGCCCTACCTATAAAGATATGCCAGTTTGGCCACCGAACGTGACCAGCAACCATGCCGATATGTTTCATCACAAAACCTACCATATTATCAATTTGAATTGAGAGACCATGTATACTGCTAGCCCCTGATGATCATGGAAGTAACAAAATTTGATGAAACGCGTAGGGCTCATCTCCTGCGCATTGTCAGCTAGAGGCGTATAACAATAGTCTGCATTGACCTGACAGCTATTGCTTGAGTATACAAAGTTTAAACAGCATTGTGTGTTTCTGCCTTGCTTATTGGCAGTTAGGGACGCTCATTATAAATCTATGTATGAGCTAGATAGCCCTTTTCCATATATGTTTTAGGAATTAGGTGACTCAAACAATTTCTATTAGATCAGGAGATAGTGTAATAGACCCCTCCAACGAAAATTGGCTCCTACCAGTACTAGCAACTCAATATAATAGATTCACCAAAGTGAATGGCTAGATTGCCAATACAGTCATTCTAGGATTATAGAAGTAGACCATGGTGAATTTTTATTAAATTAGCTAGTGTGAGAACAGACACACAGATATTTAGTGGATCGCCTCCTATAAAATTCTGGCTGTCAGATAGGATACTCAAATAATAAAATAAACAAGACGAATCTGACACTATCACACTAGCTGAAATTTAACTTGGAGATTATCGAGATTATTGAGTATTTTTAAATTTCGATTATTATTAATTTTCTCTTTTTTAATTGTCAAGAATAAAAGTTATATTTTATCTATTACTCCAATTGGATTAGTCTGTGAAAATGTTCGTATGTGTTCTATCAGCCATTTTCGCTGATAGAACACATTTCCATTTTAGCTTATGGGCATGTTCAAATGTCCGCTTTTTTTTTGCAGATTCTCCACAAAAAAAATTTTCACCATTGATCACATTTCAGAATCAAAATCACAGCATTAAAGTTAATGGGTTCTTTATAACAAAAAGGACAGCAAATGGATGTTATCCAAGCACTGTCTGTTTGTTAATGTTTAATGAGTAGGAGAAGTTTGCATTTTTATTTTTTTGCATAAGAGAAGGATGCCATACTGCTAGTAAAAACAGACACAAAGACCAAAAATGGATGAAAAGTTGATTCCTTGACAACCCCTTTTTCTATTACACTAACATTAGCATTTTATGTTGTTTTAGTTCAGAGCCTCCACGAGATGATTTTTTATGTTATTTACACACTAGTCCCTAATATTAGTCAACTCAATTCTAATTTAATATTTTTTGAGTGAATGAAGCAGAGAGCATTAAACAGATGGATGGAGTAAATTTAAGAATTCCTGCTGGGGAGCACCGCCAGAAATAAACCATGCCTCCTATATAGTAAATACACAGCTGCGTTGTGAGTACATTTTAATACTGGATATATAAGCAAAGGAGACATTATATTCTAAAACATTCATCTTAATTCAGGTTTAGCATGGCCCTGGCATAAACACATTCTGAACACCTGTTCCTCTAATGTATTCAATTTACATTTCTGCTCATTTAAATCCTGTGCCCATGCTGGTTATTATAAGGGGAAAAAGGGAAAGTGGTTAACCTTTCCCATAGCAACAAATCAGATACCATCATTTTCCTACTAGATAACCTTGAACTCAGGTACATTGAGATGTACTGCAGGATTTGATCATGAGAAAAATATCCTGAGCCTCACTGGGTCACCCTCCCCCACCCTCTAAATTTTTTTTTTTCCGGTGGAGCAGGGTCACAGCATATACGCACAGTCACAAAAAGGTAATTTTCCCAACTTTTATAGTCAGGGAGAGGGCCATATATTGTAGTACATACGGATTATTAGTGTTTTCACCCACTGTCATGCCTGTCATGGTTCCCATAGGGTTTGGTGCCCCTAAAAAGGACTCCCCAACATACAGTATGATACCCCCACAGTGAATTTACCTGACAGTACCCCACACAAGAACAGTATGATGTCCCCATTGTGACCCCAGCAATGTATGAAATCCCAACACAGTATGATGTCCTCACAGTGAGCACTCATACAGTATGATGTCATCAGTCACCCCCACACAGTACATTCACCCCAGAGAATCCCATACAGTATGATGGCCCCCACTGCCTCTCCACACAATATGATGGCCCCCAAGTAACACAGGTGCCGGAATGCAAAACACAGAGACCACGAGACGGAGGCAGTCAGGGATTGATATAAATAACCACTTTATAGATAATACAATTATTTTGAAGGGGTTAATAATAATAGGATCAACAACAACTTGGAATAACAATAAGAAGTCTTTTCAGTAAGTAACAGTAAAGTTCTTTGCAAAAATGTGATGCACCCAGTCGTGGGAGTCACAAAGTGAGTTCTCTTTGTATCTATATGGCCCTAGCGGGGGTCACCGGTTCATGTCGCAGCCTTCTCTTAGCTTTTCTATGCTTGACTGTCGACGGTAGTCTCTCTGGTTTGAGGCAGGGGGGTCCAGACCTTGCCTTTTGACAGGCGACTTTGGATCCTGGGAACTTAATCAGTGCAGAGCGCAGGTCCTGGCTCTGGCCAACACGTACAGAACTCGGGGCACTTCTGTGACGGGTCTGGACCTTATCAGGTGGCGTCCGGCACTTGGGTGATGCTAGCCTCCGACTGAGGCTTGTCACACTGGGCTCTATGGTACCTCTAGAGCACGTCTGCTCTGCAGCTTGGCACCAAATCTGCTTGCGGTTTGGCGCGCAGGACTCTTATATCCAGGAACTGCTTCCTGTGTGTCACCTGATCAGGTCCAGCATCTGAATTTACTCCCTCTTCAAATCTTGCAGTACAACTTGGTTCCGCTTGATTTCGCCTGGCCAGCTGATGGCAGTCTTTCCTCACTAATGGCACATCCTGCAAGAGTTCTTCTGATGATTCATTGCCTGCTACTACACCCACACACAATATAATTCTCTCACATCTCATGTATACACAGAATGATGGCCCTACAAATCTCCTATATGCAGTATGATGGACCCACAGCACCGTATACAAGTTATGAGGCCCCTATAGCTTCCACAATTATTAGCTGAGAAAATAATATTAAAAAACAACTCTTCACCTAACCACATTCCTGCTGTATCTAGTCTCAAACACACAGGCTGAATGGTGGAAAATGGAGCCATTTAACAGCTATTTCAGATACCATTGAAATCCAGGAGCCGGGTCTACCTTCATACATCAGTATTTGGTCAATATTTCACATCAGTATTTGTAAGCCAAAATCAGTAGGGGAACAATCAGAGGAAAATATAATAGAAACAAACATTTTCACCACTTCTCATTTTTGACCCACGCCTGGTTTTGGCTTAAAAATGCTGCTGTGAAATACTGATGTGTGAATTTAGCCTAACGTCTCATGCAGACTAGCATATAAATCATATGTGTGCTGTTCGATTCTTAAATCAGATAACACTGGGACTGCACACTGACCCATGTTATTCAATAGGTCGGTTCAGATGAATGATTTTTTTCCCTATCTGACTGTCCATGAGAAGAAAAATAAATAAATCGCAGTATGCATTACTTTTTTCCGAGTCTTGAATGACACCCACTCAATTTTATGGTTGCTAAAAAAAGAGGATCCCACACGGACCATCAGAGTGGCATCCGATTTTTACAGATACATTTCTATTATAAAGTTAGAAAACTGTATTTGATCATGTACATTTTTTAGTGTAGATGTATGAAAACAGATTGCACACGGATGTCACATATGTAAAAAACGGACACACAGATGGCACACGGATGAAAGATGGATGAAAATTAGAAAACAAAGTGTCTGTGTTCACATGCAGCAGTGTTGCTGGGGATGAAAAACTCCACAGCCCTGTTCTGCTGCAGTCTTTCCACTGTTTCCCAGCACTGTCACATTGTATTTAAAGGTAACAGCTGTTTCACTTACAAAACCACACAGTCTTGCAGGTGAAACAGCTGGTAGTCCGATACATAATTTGCCCAATCCCTAACCACTTTTGTAATTTGTTTTATTAGAAAATTTCCAACTGTAATCTCTATAGATTTCCTATACTTTACTTCTTGTAATGTTTCATTTTAGGTGAGTCTTAAACAGGATGTCATCAGGAAGATAGCCCTGCAGTCATTTCCCCACAGCTTCTATATTCTGCTGGAACAGGACGTCACTTACCACAGATTCTTTCACTGCCGTCCTATGATGATGTCCAGAGTCAATTGAGGTGATGGAGCAAGGTGAGTGAAAGTAGTGCCTTCCAACAGCTTCTGTTGCTGGCCTGAAATAAATCTTCATCAGGGGCCAGCACTGCTTTCACTCACTCTGCTTTTATCACTGCAACCTTATGACGTCTCAATTCATTGAAAGATGTGGCAGGGCAGAAGCTGTATGACAGAGGGCACAGTAGCTACGGTGCGAACGTGTCAGAAGAAGGGTGGTGGTAGTAGCTTCGGTGCTGCAATCAGTTCTGTCTGCCTCAATCACCACTACTGATTGCAGACGTCATTAGGGGACAGCGGTGAAAGAAATTAGCAAGTGACCTCAGCACCACCCCCTAATGATGTCCTGCTCTATAGGGGGAGATAGAAGCTGTATGGAAGTGACTGCAGCACCATCATGATGATGTCCTGCTCTATAGGGGGAGATAGAAGCTGCATGGATGTGACTGCAGCGCTATCCTCCTGATGACATCCTGCTCCACAGGTGGAGATAGAAGCTAAATGGAAGTGACTGCAGCACCATCCTGATGATGTCCTGCTCCATAGGGGGAGATAGAAGCTGCATGGAAGTGTCTGCCGAGCCATTCTTCTGGTGACGTCCTGCTCCATAGGGGGAGATAGAAGCTGCATGGAAGTGACTGCAGAGCCATTCTCCTGATGAAGTCCTGCTTCATATGGGGAGATAGAAGCTGCATGGAAGTGACTGCAGCACCATCCTGATGATGTCCTGCTCCATAGGGGGAGATAGAAGCTGTATGGAAGTGACTGCAGCCCCATCCTCCTGATGACATCCTGCTCCACAGGGGGAGATAGAAGCTGCATGGAAGTGACTGCAGCACCATCCTGATGACGTCCTGCTCCATAGAGGGAGATAGAAGCTGCATGGAAGTGACTGCAGCGCCATCCTCCGGGTGACGTCCTGCTCCATAGGGGGAGATAGAAGCTGCATGGAAGTGACTGCAGAGCCATCCTCCTGATAAAAGTCCTGCTCCATAGGGGGTGATAGAAGCTGCATGGAAGTGACTGCAGCACCATCCTCCTGATGACATCCTGCTCAATAAGGGGGGATAGAAGTTGCATGGAAGTGTCTGCAGCGCCATTCTCCTGATGACATCCTGCTCCATAGGGGGAGATAGAAGCTGCATGGAAGTGACTGCAGAGCCATCCTCCTGATAAAAGTCCTGCTCCATAGGGGGAGATAGAAGCTGCATGGAAGTTACTGCAGCGCCATTCTCCTGATGACATCCTGCTCCATAGGGGGAGATAGAAGCTGCATGGAAGTGACTGCAGAGCCATCCTCCTGATGACATCCTGCTCCATAGGGGGAGATAGAAGCTGCATGGAAGTGACTGTAGGGCCATCCTGCTTGTGAAATTCTGTCTGAAAATCCACTCAAATAAAATTTCACAGGAAGTAAAGTAGAAAAAACAGAAATAGGAATTAGCTGTGTATGGATTACATTAGAGAAATTTCTAATAAAGTAATTACAAAAGTGGTTAAGGTTTAAAGAAAGATATTTACACAGGGCAAGTTATGTATCGGTCAACCCCATAAAGCGATTGTGCAGGGAAACGGCGCAAAGACCGCAGTGGTACAGGGCTGTGGCAGTTTTCATCCGCAGTGTGATTGCCATGTGTGAATGTTGCCTAAATAAAGAGATATTATTGTACTCTATACACCCTACCAGTTCATTAAATGTCTATGAGGCTGGCAGCAACAGCTGAGTGCAGTGAAACCCCCCCTTTCCAGGGAATCTGTAATCACATTTTTACATATTGAACTAGTAGTATGATGTAAAGGGGCTTGTCCTGCATTCACACTTCTGTGGTTCACGATCCATGTATTTACTGCAATGTCCAAAACGGCAGTGGATCTACTGACACAAACACTATAGTCTTATTCACTCCTCAACACTGAAATTGTAACACAAAGAAGGAAAAGCTGTGGAATTATGGAAATCACAGGATAGATAGACATATTAATGATATGCACTTGATGAGAAAATGGGAACAAAATGGTCAAAACATCTCAACTTATTCAGTATTGAGCACTACACACAGAAATACATGTACTTACACACCTTGGCTGAGGTTAGTAATGGCTGTCTGATGAATGTTCTGCCACTCTGAATGCACTTGGACATGCAAATCATCAAAATCCTCTGCTGGCAGCTCCCTTTGTGATTGCCGACCAATGACATTCCAGATGTGCGGAAAGGGAGACAAGTCCGGAGATGCTGCAGGTCGTGCTAACATGTTTAGGCCACACAGGCTGCTCACAGTAGCAGGAGCAAAATGCGACCTGTCATAGTCATGTTGAGAAATGGCTCCTGGGACACATTGGAAAAATTACTGTATCACTGGTTCCAAATCAACATAATACTGAGCTATTAGTGTATGAACAGCACTAAGACACAACATGTGTGAATGTAGCCTTAGGCCAATTTCACACGTCAGGTTTTTTTTTATCGGTCCTATTTCATTTCAGCGTCTTGGACCCACTTTTGATCAGTGTGTCAATTTTACAATCCTTGTTGCCTTCATTTTTCTAATATAAAGAGAAAATTGTCTTAGCTCCTAATAACCATTAGTGTGCTATGCGTTTTTTGAAAGAGGCCATTGACTTGCAATAGAAGTATGATGCACAACACAGGTCAAAGTAGGGCATGTGAAAAGGCACATTCATTATAATGGGTCGGCTATCTATCTGAAAAATAACAGTTAGCACACGCACCAAAAATGTGTGTGAAATAGCCCTTCCCTCTATTTAATTTTTTTTATCATTAATAGAAGATGGAGTATTTTTGAACTCAGCTGACTGGGACGCTAACAGCAGTGTGTTGTCTTAATAGCCTCCCTGTCTACAGGCCTTTTTGCTAAAAAAAATTTTAGCAATCTGCAGTTTTCCCATTTCACCACTAGATGTCAGCACATGCAAAACTTCAGTATTTTATTATTTATTTGGATTTTTAGAAAATTTGCCACAAATAAAGTACTTAAAATGTTAAAAGATATCCCACTGTCTGATGATAGTGTCCCTTTAATAAACTGAGCACAGGTTATCAGCATTTTGTGATACAAACATATAGGCTGTATTTACACACAGAATTTTACTGCGTTTTTCACAAAATTTCATTTCAATTGTTAGTTGCATTTTTAAAAGGGATCCAGGTGAAATTGGCGTCGGCGGGCGTTCCACCTGCACGGACCAGGTCGCAGTGGCACCCTTTGCGACCACGATCGTTACTCCCCTGGCCTTGGTGTTTCTCAAATCCTGAATCTAATTAAAAACGATCAAGAGACTGAACATAATGAACAGCAATTGTTTTTTCAGTAGAAATGAACAGGAAGCCTATGTGCACATGGTCAGTACTGTCAGCACTTTGAACGCAGTATACTTTACGCTGCGTCCAAAGCGCTGCACGCTGGTGAATCCACATATGTTCATTGAACCATGCGGATTCACCACATCCTATACATTGTAGTGATCTAATTTCTCTTGCGAAAACTAGTGTCTCCGCCAGAGAAATTGACATGCTGCGGTCTGGAAAGACGCGCCACATATCCGTGTCCGCAGGTGATCCGCAGGAGCACAGAGACGCATAGTGGGCATGGGATTTCTTGAAATCCCATCGACTTTGCTTGCAATGTATAACGCTGCGGTTTGCAGTCTGCAGCGTTTACTGATCGTGTGCACAAACCCGAAGTGTCTTTGAAGTGATTTTGAGCGTTTTTTCATGCGTTTTTTGGAGCGGACCTGCACAAAAGACTGATCAAGCAAAGTGAATTTAATTTCATGAAAATTCATACTCATTGTTCATTTTATGATGCTGTTGAACTGTGTGTTATAGAATGTAGAACTGGAAGGGCAATAAACGCAATAGGGTCTTATCCAGATCACAACTGCTAAAAAGGTTAATGCTGCTGCAGACTTACGGCTATGAGAACATCAAGGATTGGAGTGAAAATGAGTTAAATCTTTGCTGCCAGCGGAAAAATGATGAGAAGGAGTAAGGAATCCAGGATTGCGGTTTATTAGTCAACACGTTTCGAAGTGTCACACTTCTTCATCAGGACGAACCACAGCAATCACATTTTAATCCGTGTGTCAGTTTTTACCATCAGTGTTTTATCACAGGCAGCGTATAAGGATGCCATCCGTGTGCTGTCTGTAATTTTTCCAGACCCATAGACTTGCAGTTTCATCTGTGACTCGGATGAAAAATGGAGATTTCTCCATTTTGTTTTTGCCAAATACACGGTCCGCAAAACAAAGTAGGACTTGTGAATTGTGATGAGCGAGCATACTCGCAAGTACTCGGTACTCGCCCGAGTATCTCAGTACTCGAGATCCTCGGAGCTCGCCGAGTACTTGCGAGATGCTCGGGTCGATGCTCGGGTCCCCTCCCTGCATGTTTGGCACTCTTTAGAGCGCTAATTTACATGCAGGGATTGCCTGCCACTCATTGTAATGCCGCAGCCATGGTGGTTGTGGCATTACAGTGATTGGCTGGCCACACAGCGTCATCAGGTCTATATCAGACCTGGCGCCGCTGTGCTCGTCACAGTCACTCCGGATCAGACAGTGTAGGGAGAGGTGCTGCTGTGTCAGGTAGAGATTTGCTTGTGTATTAGGTAGTGTAGGGAGAAAAACTGTACATTACACATATCCATCTTAACAAACAGTCCTTCTGAGGACTAATCCATCTGCAGAAATATCAGGCAGGCAGGGTGTATAGGCAGGCAGTGTATAAAGCAGACTGCAGTGCATATAGCACAAGAGGCTCCATTCCAGTTCTGCCTTTTGCTGCTGTTAGATATTGCTATACAAAGGCCGGGGTCTCAGGGGCCAGGAATACTTTTTTTTGGATCTTAATCCTCACTATTTGCTTAAAAAGCAATCCAGAGAACACCATTTTTCTGCGCCATTTGCTTGTTGGCACTGCAGAATACAGCCAGGTCCTTTCCATATTACAGCGCTAGAAATCCAGCTATTTAAAACTGTGTTTTCTCCGTCACACGGATCGCATATACGTTTTCAGAAAATACTGACATTTCTTGCCTCCATTAAAAATTTCTTTCAGTGTGTCAGTGAAGCAATTCACACCAGTTTGCTGTTCAAACTACTTACCTACAGGCCAGGTATTTAAAACTCTGTTTTCTCCGTCACACGGATCACATATAAGTTCGCTCCAAACTCAGTCATTTGTAGTGAGCGTGGAAGATATTGTCCTCCATTTAAAATGGGCAAGGCACTTGGCAAGGGACGGGGAACTGGACGTGATGGTGATGGTGCATGCAGAGGCCGAGGACAAGGCCGTGGGCAAGCTGAAATTGTGCCACAACAATCACCCACATCTTCTCGCCTGACCGTCCTGTCCCTATTCCTAGGGGGCCGCAGCACACCACTACTGAACCCAGAGCAGTGTCAAAAGGTTGTTGGTTGGATAGCGGATAATGCTTCCAGTCACTTAGCCACCACCACCACCACCACCCTGTCTTTCACACAGTCAAGTCTCAGTAGCCGTGAGCCTGGACCGCATATTCCTCACCCTGATCCTCCTTCCTCCCACCATGCTGAGTGCCCGGAGACAACTGATCCCACACTTTTCCATTTATAGATTCGGGCCTCTCGCCCGGTCCACTTGAAGCGGGGCAAGAGGAGATCACATGTAGCGATGCCCAAATATTTGAGCAGCCCCGGTCACACAAAGGCGACGGTGGGAAAGTGTCACAAGAGGTGGACGATGATGAGACACAATTGACAGAAAGTCAGGAGGAGGACCAGGGTGCGGAAGTGGAAGACGAGGTGGTGGATGATATAGTAACTGACCCAACCTGGCAGGAGGACATGCACAGCGAGGACAGCAGCACACAGGGGGAGGGAGGCAGAGCAACCCAACAGGCAGGAAGAAGCAGTGTGGTGGCCGCAGGCAGAAGGCAGGCAACCGTTCCCCGTAACACCAACACGAAGGAAGTTGCCAGTACAACTGTTAGGTCTTCCCGAGTCTGGTTGTTTTTTAAAGACCCTCCGATAACCCCAAAAAGGCCATTTGCACCACCTGCCAGGCCAGCATCAGCAGGGGTGGCAAAACGACCAGCCTGACCACCACCAGCATGATCAGGCACATGGCAGCAAAGTACCCGACTTTGTGGGCCGAACTCCAGGGTCCAGGAACAGTGCCTGCGGGTGGCACCATTGCTTCTTCTGCTGTTGTGCATGCTAGCCAATCCCCTGTCCATGGTGCATGCAAAGATGCCTCCTGCCTTGCACCTGTCGTTGCACACTCTCAAGTAGCAGCATCAGGAAGCACGTCCATGTTCTAGTCCCAGCGCAGTGTTCAGTTGTCCATACCCCAGTCCTTGGAACGCAAGCGCAAATATGTAGCCAACGCCCCACAGGCCACACTACTAAATTATCACATTTCATGACTGCTTGCGCTCCAAATGTTGCCTTTTAGGCTCATGGAGACGGAAGTATTCCGCCACCTGATGGCAGCGGCCGTCCCTCGGTACTCGGTTCCCATCCGCCACTATTTTTCCCGTTGTGCCGTCCCCGCATTACACAAGCACGTGTCCCAAAACATTAGCCGTGCCCTCAACAACGCAGTTACCTAAGTCCACCTAACCACGGACACATTGACAAGTGCTTGTGGGCAGGGCCGGTACATCTCACTGACGGCACACTGGGTTAACATAGTGGAAGCCGGGACCCAGTCGGACCTTGGGACGGAACATGTCCTCCCGACGCCAAGGATTGCGGGCCCTAGGCCAATCAGGGTTGCCCCCACTGTCTACAGCTCCTGCACCTCATCCTCCTCAGACTCCTCCTCAGCCTCCATCTCCGAAATGACCAACCACATCAGTCACAAGCTGGAAGCACTGCAGCACTGCCTTGGCTAAGCGGCAACAGGCTGTGCTGAAGTTAATATGCTTAGGTGACAAACCGCACAGTTGTTGAGTACCAGCATCATCAAGGCCGTTGGTATTTAGTTCAGACTCCACACATAAGTCCTCAGGAGTGGACATGGATGTCAGACATATGTACCATCCTCCAAAACTTTGAGGACTCCACCAAGATGGTGAGCGGCGATGACGCCATAATTAGCGTCACAATCAAAGAGGATGCATTGCAGGCGGAGCATGATGAGATGGAGCAAGGAACCATATAGGGTGATTACACACAGCCCAGCGTGGATTGGGTGACAATGAGGAAGAGGAGGAGGAGCGCTAGTTTCATGCGCTATAGACGGTACGGTGGCTGAGTTTATGTTACGCTGCCTTTCCAATGACCCTTGCGTTCTCAAAATTTTAGGTGACAGTCATTACTGGTTGGTGACACTTCTAGACCCACGCTTCAAGGAGAACTTTATATCTCTTATTCCTGAGGTGGACAGGTCTACAAAAATGGGGCTGTACCAGAAGGCTCTTGTTGCGGAACTATTAAAAAAATTCCCATCTGAAAACGCTGGCGGGAGAGGGCATACTTGGACAACCAAGGAGTACAGGCAAGAGAGACACTTCAATCCAGCAGAGGCAGGGGAACACTGTCAAAGTTCTGGGAGAGTTTTCTCAGCCCCTCCCATCGCACAGGCCCTGAGGCGCAGGGTACTATCATAAGGAGTGCAAAGTTTGGGAAGATGCTGAGGGAGTACCTTGCCGACCGTACCAACATCCTCCGTGATTCCTCTGTGCCTTATAATTATTGGGTATCCAAGCTGGATACGTGGAATGAACTGGCTCTCTATGCCTCGGAGGTCCTGGCCTGCCCTGCCGCCAGCGTTTTATCAGAGAGGGTTTTTAGCGCCGCTGGTGGAATTATAACTGATAAGCGCATCCGCCTGTCAACTGAAAATGCTGACAGGCTGACTCTTATAAAAATGAACAAGGGCTGGATTGGGCCAGACTTCTCAACACCACCGAATTATAGCAGCGTAACATAAACTCAAATCCTGTGTCTTTTCTTGGGAGGTGTATTCCCATGCACCTTTTCACACCCAGACATGGGTATACGCTTCCTGATTTTGGCTATTTGCCCTTGTCCTCCTCCTTCTACTCATCCTCCACCACCATATCACCAGGGTGACCGTGGTCCGTGATGCAACATCCACATAATTTTTTTAAAGGGTGTTTATGATGCCTGTAAAAAATTTTTTTATACAGTATGTTCATGTATATCCCCAGGGGTAAATGTTTGTCAGCCCATACACTTAGTGCATGGGCATTACAAGTATAGGAGGCCCGCTCCTTTCTAATGGGAACATTTTTTTATGAGGCCCTCCTCCACGTCTCTTCCAAGGGGCATTGGAGTACCTCCCAATTTTTGGCTCACTTGCATTCACTGCATAGGCCAACACTATGGGAGACCCACTTCCTAATAATGGGAATATTTTTTTTATGAGTACCTCTACGTCTCTTCCAAGGAGCATTGGAGTGCCTCCAAATTTTTGGCAACCCTTGCATTCACTGCATAGGCAAACACAATGGGAGACCTACTTCCTAATAATGGGAATATTGTTTTCAGGAGGCCCTCCTCTAAGTCTCTTCAAAGGGGTATTGGGGTGCATCCAAATTTTCAAAGTGGTATTGGGGTGCACCCAAATTTTGGGCAGCCCTGGCACTCACTGCATATGCAATAACAGTATAGGAGACCCACCCTTTAGTAATGGGAACAATAAAACATAGCCGGCTGATGGCTCTCTAAGAATAGTGAGGGCCGACTGCTGGCCCTTTAAGAATAGTAAAGGTCGCCTGATGGCCCTATAAAAATAGGCTTTGTGACTCTCAGAGTCCCTCCTTCATAAATGAAACACGATGTGTCTGATGATATCTCACACACCACATGGCCAGATAAGGTTGTAAAATGTTAAAATGATATTTCCTGGTGAATGCATTTGTCACGGTTGAAAGCAATGCAAAAGTGAAAAAACGCATCAAAAACTCTGCGTGTGAACATAGCCCAAGGTGTGGAGGAGCATTTTTGTTTTGTGGCATAATACCTCTGACAACGTTGTTGACAGCAGTGATCTGGGAGTCAGAAATGCTTCCAGGGGTCTTCCCCATGCTGTCCCTATGTCATTTGAGCACTGTTCCCATTGATTTGGGCAATTTTTAGGCCCTCTGCAGACTGCCGGGGGGAGCCGCCTGAAAAATGCTTGAGTTTCCCATAGACTAAGGCTAAGTGCCCACGATGCAGAAATGCTGCATATTTTTTCCGCATCTCCCTGGCAGGAAAAACACATGCGGATTTTACATGCATTTTTTCTGCCAGGTAGAAGCGTTTGTCAAGCGTTTTTGCATGCATTTCTGCATGTGGGTTATCAAGCGCTTTTCCAAGCGATTTTAGCATCACTTGGAAAAGTGCCAGACAACTTGTTCACACTACTGTATATAAATCCATGCAACCGGCATGGATTTATATTAGTGTGACCAAGTTAGTTTAAAAAAAAGAATAAGAATGGTAAAAAATAAAAAATAAAGCTTATACTCACCTTCCGATGTCCTCCCGGTGTTTTCTCCGCTCCGTCCGGTGTCTTGGGCGGCTCGTGGTGGTGTGAAGGACCTGCGGTGACGTCATTGAGTCATGTGTCAGGTCACATGACTCAATGACGTCATGGCAGGTCCTTCACAACACCGCAAACCATACAACAGGCCAGACGGAGCGGAGAAAACACCGGGAGGACATCGGAAGGTAAGTATAATCTTTATTTTTTATTTTAAATTCTTTTTTTAACAGGTTCTATGGTAGCTGGGTCTGGAGGAGAGTCTCATCTTCTCCAAACCCGGGTACCATCCGCACATAGAAACGCATAATATCCGTGTGTAAAAATGTACTGACACGGATATTATGTGTTTCAATGCAAGTCAATGGCGGCAATAACGCAGTGTGTCCACAAAATTAATGGACATGCTGCGTATTTTTCCGCAATGATAATCCGCAGCGGAAATTTCCGCAGCATGTGCACAGCACATGCGGATTATCATTGGGGACCATGGGGCACGTATTACCAAGCGTTTTTTAAGCGTTTTCGCTATGGAAATTCCGCGGCAAAAACGCTTGAAAAACGCATAGTGGGCACTCAGCCTTACATTGGGCTCGTTGCTTGGGTCGAGCACCCGAGTATTCCAATGTGCTTGACCCGAGCATCGAGCACCCGAGCATTTTAGTGCTCGCTCATCACTACATGTGAACAATACTATAGAGTATAATGTGCAGATGTTCTATCCGTGAGAAACCCTGATACAACACTACATGAATAACGGACGATCATTAAAGCCTCATTCAGACATCCACCTTTCACGTACATATTGTATCCGTATTTTTAACGAATAGGTCACAGTATCCATTATAGTCTATAGCAGTGTTTCCCAAACTCCAGTCCTCAGGGCTCATCAGCAGATCTTATTTTCAGGATTTCCTTAGTATTGCACAGGTGAGAGAGCCTGTGACTGTTTCTGATGTCTTGATAACAATTCCATCAGCTGTGCAATATCTATGAAATCATGATCTGTTGGGGCCGTGAGGACTGGAGTTTGGGAAACATTAGTGTTTAGTGCTGTTCACATGTGGGTTTTTCATCCTAGTATTGGATCAAACACACAAATGCATGTCCATGGGTCTGTGAAAATGATGGACAGCACATGGATGCCATCAGTATGAAAAATTGCAGTGGACAAAAGAAGCTTTACAATTTATTTTTTTTATGAGAAAATCACTGATATAACACTGATGGTAAAAAGTGACACACTGACCAAATACTGATAAAAATCGTACCGGTTTTATGAATGCGGCTTAAAGCTATGGTTATATGGCGACTTTGGTGGCCAACATGAAGATTCCAATGTTGTACTGTACTTCCAACAATTGTCACATCTAAGATATGTTATGATATGCGACATAATCCAAACCTGCTGTATTTTTGCTCACAAATAAGCCACAATATACATTCCGTGCAACTGTCTCGCATTGTGCTTTTTATTGCTGATTTGAAAATCTAAAATTGTGGGAAAACAGCAGGTAACAGATGAATCGCAGTATTTTTTTGAGCCATTTTCATCCCTGCTGATATATTGCCCCAAGCGTTAGGCCTCATTCACACGCCCATATTGCACGTGCGTCTTGTTTCTGTTTTTTCACAGATACAACCAGTACCCATTATAATCTATGGTGCTATTATCATGTCCGTGTTTTTCACGGAATGTGTGTCCGCACAAAAAAAACATAGAGACACGTCCGTTTTTTTCTAGCAGCACTGATGACAAGGGCCAATACAAGTCTATGGGTCCGTGAAAAACATGTACAGCACATGGATGGCATCAGCGTATAGTATAACATTGCAAAGTATAGGAGAAGCTTTGTAATTTATTTAGTTATCCATCCGTGAAAAACACTGATGACACCCTGATGGGAAAAATGGACACACGGATCAAATACTAACGACACACTGATGCAAAACACTGATGACACTAGTATCATTTTCTCACGTACGTGTTTAAACCCGGACATGTGAATGAGGTCTTATAGGAAGTGTCCTGCAACTTTAAGATGTAATTATACTCCATATAAAAAGTGGCATGGAAGCTCTCAGGATATCCCTGGCTAATCAAACATGGCAACAGCTGAAAGAGTAAGTAGTGGTGAGGAAACATGCACAATGGCTTACTGCATACGGTTTTATATGATTAATACAACATATAATAACATGTTCTGTTCCTAGAACAAGGTCTTCATGCAGGGTTTTTTTTTTTTTTTTTTTTATAGCACAGATATTTTAAAAAGTTAACTTGTAACATGAACACGTGGTTTTGGCTTTTGTTTTTTAGCAGAATCCCTAAGTTTGAGGAGGGTTTGGAGAGTTTCTGCTCAAAATCCTCAAACTGTTTGTATACCCTTACTATACATTTGATGCTGTGGGTTTTTTTGCGTTGCTTTGGTGTGCCATGTTTATAATACAGCAGCTTGTTTGATACTTCCTGCTATTTGGTTTGAGGAAACTTTTATGTGGCTTTTTTTTTTTCTTTTTTTTTTTTTTTTTTGTGGTTGTTGTTTTCTACAGTGGAAAAAAATATGCATTAAGTGTGGATTTTCTGTATCTAGTGTAGTTTTATGGGAAAAATCTGCACAGAACTCCAGTGTATGGATTCTATCCTTGGATTTTACAGAGGGTACCCATGATGGTTTATAGGGCTAGACTTCCCCTTCCCCTTTCCCTTATGGGTCTGTAGAAATTATGGACTGCACATGGATTGATTTAGTGTGATTAACACCGCAATGGAAGAAGCTTTGTAATTTATTTATCCATATGTGAAAAATCACTGATAAAACTCTAATCCAATAATTTTTCTTGTAGCTTAATGAATCACAGCTGACATTAGTCTCTACCTTCTGTTACACTGTGATCAAACTATTTGAGACTTCAATGCCCAATCTGTGCGACTTCCATGTAACGCGCATGCAACTACTTTTAGTCAATTTCTTTCCTTTTGGAGCACTGCAATAAAACTCCTGACTGTTGTATGCAGAGGCTGACACAGAAGAGTGCCGTTTGCAGTCCAATAGATCATCAAAATACAGAATTCCACCTGATTTGGAGGTAGAAGCGGGTCCTCATGGCACTTGTACATATGCTAGTTTGGGGCTGTTCACATGGTGTGTGTGATGCTGTCTGTTTTTCACTGATTATGTATTTCTTATAGTACCATCAGAAATGCATAATTGTATTGCACTTTTAAAAAAAAAAAAAAAAAAAAAAAAAAGTCTGTTGCATGGACATGTGAAATTTTTTTTATATATAAAATATATTTTTGTCCCCACTGATGTGTGGATGAGACCTTACACCGTGTCAACTCCGCTGCAGAAGCATGTATGAAGACTCCAGGTTTACTCTCTGGCTGAAATTCTTGTAGGCATGCACAGATGGTGAAAAGATGATTGTACAAAGGCTGAACATGAGACAATGAGGACATTCCATATTAACCCTCAACTGGAGAGGTGGGGTTTTTGTCACGCAACTGGTGATGTGGGGTTTCCTATACCCCAGTGTTTAGAAATCTCTTATTTTTACAGAAAATGCAAAGATCACGTTTGTTTTAATCGTTTTCTTATTGGCGATTGATTACACATGAGTCTAACCAATTTTTGACACCCACAAATGGATGGAAGCTAGTGAGACACGTATCCTCATACCAGCATTTTTCAATGAATGGCAGCCAAACAAAAATTCCCTGGGGTGTGGCAAACCCCACCTCACCAGTTGAGGGTTAAATTAGATACAAAAAGGGAAGGGTTGCCTACACGGAAGCACAGGATAAACTTTATACAGTATCTATAGGGCCATGACACCTACAGTACCAACATGGTGCATGAGATTATTAGAAATGAAAACAGTGGAGAATATCCACAGCATAAACCTACCTATACTGCAGATGTGAAATGCTAAAATGGATAGCTTAACCAAACAATTTTTTTTTTCACAATAATAGCCTAAAAGTGACTGGATATGTGCCCACGATGCAGAAATGCTCCGCATTTTTCCTGAGTGTTTCTGTATCTCCCATGGCAGAAAAAAAAACGCATGTGGATTGTACATGCGTTTTTCCTGCCAGGGACAAGCGGATGTGAAGCGTTCTTCACTTGCTTTCCGCATGTGGACTGACAAGCACTTTCCAGGCGATAGCATCACTTGGAAAGTGCTTGACAACTTGGTCACACTAAATAAATCCATGCAACCGGCAAGGATTTATATAGTGTGACTGTAAAAGAATGATAAAAAATAAATCTATACTTGCCTTCGGACGGCCCCCGGAGTCTTTACTTGATCCGTCCTGGCTTGCTGGCAGCTCGCAGTACACTGAAGGAACTGCCGTCACATGACTATGACGTCAGCGCAGGTCCTTCAGTCCATCGCAAGCTGCTGGCATGGGAGGACAAGCTCAGCGGGGGCCATCAGAAGGTAAATATAATCTTTATTTTTTTATTTATTTATTTTACAGGTTCTATGGTACCCGGGTCTGGATGAGTCTCCTCTCCTCCACACCCGGGTACCATCCGCACATTGGAATGCATGGATTCCGCATCTACAGATGCAGTGATGTGGAATCCATGCGTTCCAATGCAAGTCAATGGCGGCGAAAACGCAGCGCTTCCCAAAATAATTGGTAGTGCTGCGTTTTTTTCCGCAATGATAATCCGCAGCGGGAATTTATCGGTCGACCATGACAGCACCACAAGAGAGGGGATCCGCCCGCCAAGGACCAGAAACCTACAGGCTTAAAAGGGGCGGCCATCTCTCTCGCCTCAGTTTGGTTTCCTGTCCTTGATAGAGGGAACCTATTTCAGGCTCGTGGAAAGAACCGGATGGCGACGGCTGTCGAGCAGCGCCCCTATCTGGCATCTGCAGCTCCAGCGTCTGCTTTGTGGGTGCACCCCTATCTGGGAGTGGCACAGCATATTTTGCCCCGGATAAGCAGGAGGCTGCGCCCCTATCTGGGGTGGCAGCCATTTCATCAGCTGCTTCAGCCAGGATTGCGCCCCTTTCTGTGGAGGAGTCTGCCCCTGGTCTGATTGGGACTGCGCCCCTATCTGGGGTGGCAGAGCCCACCATCGCCCTGAAGACAGGCGGGTTGCGTGGGATGCCATCCCCATCGACACCCAGCGGAGGTCGGTGCGCTGGATATCTGACGCTGCGCCCCGATCCGGGGTAGCAGGCCCGTGGATCTTGGCAGAGCCTACCTGGAGCGGCGGCGACTGGAGCTTCCCAGCGCGAGGCTCGTGTGGGCGCGCACTTCCGGCCTCCTCCTGTAAGTCGCGGCCCGATGATGTCACCGCGCCTCGGGGCGATCACGTGACCGGGACCCGGAAGTCCGGTCACATGCGGTATTAACCTCAGCGATGGGGCGCCAAGCGTCCCTGTGTTTAAAAAAAAAAAAATAAATAAATAATAAAAAAAAAAAAACAGGTGCTACTTAACTGGCCCAAGCACCACTATTCGGGGCTTCCCATCTTGTTCTCCTGATCATGGAGTCTGATAATGAGCAGCAGCAGCAAGTTGAGCAGCCACCATCTCAGCGGCTGTTTGGGGAGCCCCAAAAAGTGCATCGCCCTCGTTTTTCTGGTAATGCCCGGTCCTCAGTAAAACGAGGTTCGGCGTCTAAGTCCAGTCATCACGGCTCCAGCAGGAAGGACGAATCTGCAGCCTCCAGGGATGATTTTCTCCCCCCTCCCCTCCACCCCGGCTGTGAAGGGTCCTTCCTCCAAATCGGGGAAGAAATGTACCTCCAAGACCAGGCATATTCAATGTGCACTGTGTAACTCCGTCCTTCCCGACTCATATCCCAAAAAAAATGTCAGTCCTGTATAAATCAAATGCTGGCAGAGGAGACCCCTAGCCTGACCTCGGGATTAAGAACCTTGGTCAAGTCTGAAATCTGTAAAATCCTCGCCACAAAAACTAAAGGAAAGGTGGATACAGACCGTGAAATCTCCCCAGCCCCTGATGACTCCCTGTCGTCGGCTTATGAATTGGACTCGGACGACGCAGCCTCTTCATCACCCACTTTCTCAGATAGTGGTGCGGGTCAGAATTGTTTTCCCCTTAATGGTGTCAATGGTTTAATTAAAGCAATTCGGTCAACCATGGGTATTACAGGTGCCAGACCGGAAAAATCAGTCCAGGATGTTATGTTCAGGGGGCTGGGGCAGAGGAAAAGAAGTTTTCCCTTTAACGATAAAATTCAGGACTTGATACATAGAGAATGGAAAAGGCCAGAGAGAAAGGGTATTCTTCCTCCGTTCTTTTAAAAAAAAAAAAAAATATCCCTTTGAAGACTCAGCTTCTTCCTCCTGGGAGAAAGCCCCCAGAATAGATGTGGCTATAGCTAAGGCATCTAAACGATCCTCTCTCCCCTTTGACGATATGGGGGCTCTTAAGGACCCTTTGGATAGGAAAGCTGACACTTTTCTCAAAGGGACCTGGGAAACCTCTGCGGGGGCCTTAAAACCAGCGGTTGCCGCTACTTGTACCGCCAGGTCCCTAATGATATGGCTGGGCCAAATTGAATCCCATCTGAGAAATAACACCCCCAGGAAGGAGATTTTATCAGATGTCACTCCTACAGGGGGCAGCAGCCTTCCTGGCAGATGCCTCTGCGGATTTGGTCAGATTGGCAGCGAGGTCAGCCGCCATGTCCAACTCAGCCCGTAGAGCCTTGTGGCTGACATGTTGGCCAGGTGATATTCAAGCAAGAACGAGACTCTGTACTATTCCATCTGAAGGAGAGCATCTTTTTGGGCCTGTTCTGGATGAACTTATGGATAAAGCTAGTGACAAAAAGAGGTTTTCCCTAGCTTGTCTATCCCCACTTATAAACGTCCTTTCCATAGGAGAAGGTTTCTACGAAAAAGACCACAGAAGGGTCAGGAGAAATGGGAAGACCGCAGACCGAAAGGTAGAGGGCTCCTATTAGGCTCTTCTTCTAACCAAGGCTCCCGGAAACCGAGTCAATGACTCGCAGCCCAGGTAGGGGGGAGGCTGTTGGGCTTCTTACCTGCCTGGACAAAAATTTCTTTGAGTAACTGGATCCTTGATCTGGTAGGTTCCGGTCTGAGGTTCAAGTTTTGGCAGATTCCTCGTGGGAGATTCATCTTGACCCCAAACTGTTCCTCAGCATTAGAGCAAACGGCCCTACAAGTGGAAGTCCTGAACTTGGTCCATAAAGCAGTCCTAGTAGAAGTCCCGACAGCAGAAAGGGGACTAGGATTCTACTCGCCTGACGGGTCTTTTAGGTGCATCATTAACCTTAAAGCCCTTAAGTTTTTGTTAGTTCCCACCTTTAAGATGGAATCCATTAAATCTACAATAAAGTTACTTTTTTCAGGCTGTTACATGGTAGTGTTAGACCTAAAAGACGCCTATTACCATGTACCTATACATATGGACTTCCAGAAATACCTTAGGGTGGCTTTAATCATAGATGACAAAATTAAACATTTCCAGTTTAGAGCCTTACCGTTCGGTCTGGCCATAGCTCCCCAGGTATTTACTAAGCTTATAGCGGAAGTCATGGCTCATGTTAGGGAACATAATATTTTGATTATCCCTTACCTGGATGATTTCTTGATAGTTGGAGACTCAGCCTCCCAATGTAATAATCATCTTAAATTCGTATCCTCCATCTTGGAAAGTCTGGGTTGGATCCTAAATCTAGAGAAGTCCAGGGTAGTGCCTTCAAAAATACAACAGTTCTTGGGTATCATGCTGGATTCAGACCTTCAAATATGTTTCCTCCCGGAAGCCAAAAAACAAAAGATTAAAATTCTAGTAGAGAAAGCATTATCAAAACCGGAAATGTCCCTTAGAGCTGCGATGTCCTTGTTGGGTACCCGATCATCTTGCCTTCCTGGGGTTCTGTGGGCACAATACCACTCCAGGGTTCTACAATGGGACGTTCTACATAATGAGGTTCTGTTAAATGGGCACTTAGAAGGACTAATGTCCTTGTCTCCCCGATCTTTCGAGTCCTTGCAGTGGTGGGTGAACATGGCGAACCTGTCACGAGGTGTTCCCTGAGTGTTTAGAGTCACTAAAATAATTACAACCGATGCAAGCTTCCAGGGATGGGGGGGATCATCTGGGGGATATGGTTGCCCAGGGGTCCTGGTCAGACGCTGAAAAAAGTCTTTCCACCAACACTAAGGAACTGCTAGCAGTGGATAAGGCGATTAATCATTTCTTGCCTTTCCTTCATGATAAGAATGTTTAAAATCCTTTCAGATAATAGGATAGCTGTAGCTTACGTGAACCATCAGGGGGGTACACGTGACGGATCATCTTTTTCAGATTTCGGAATGTCATCTCCTTTCCTTAACTGCCCTCTACATCAAAGGAAAAGAAAACGTAAAAGCAGACTACTTAAGCCGTTTTTCTCTGAAGCAGGGCGAATCGGAACTAAAGCAGGATATTTTTTCCCAAATAGTCCGAAAATGGGGTCTTCCGGTGGTAGATCCCTTTGCCACAAGGCTAAATCGATAGACAAAGCTCTCTTGCTCCTTAAATCCTAGAGAAAACCCCCTGGCAGTAGACACTCTCCAAATAACTTGGGATTTCAGTCTGGCCTACACCTTCCCACCATTGAATCTCCTTCCCATGGTTCTAAGAAAGATCAGAGAGGACAAGGCAAGGGTCCTCCTGATCGCCCCCTTTTGACCCAGGAGACCCTTATTCTCATACCTGAGGAACATGTCCATTTCCGATCCGGAATTTCGGGCAGGACCCAAGGATCTCCTCAGCCAGGGTCCAATAACCATCCTCAAGCTCCTGGCCTCCACTTGATGATGTGGAACCTGAGAGGTCCCTGTTAGAACGCAAAGGATTCTCCTGAGATCTAGTGACTACACTAATGCGTAGTAGAAAATCTGTCACTACCAGGATTTACACTAGAACTTGGAAATTTTTTTTATCTTTCTCTGGTTCTACAGTTGGTGAGGGAGCGCCAATTTGTAAAATTTTAGAATTTTTACAGAAAGGCCTCGAGTTGGGGTTGGCAACAAGCACCCTTAAAGTCCAAGTCTCTGCCTTGGGTGCCCTATATAACTGTGACCTGACAGGAAATTATTGGATTTCTCGCTTTATCAAAGCTGCGTTTAGATCCAGGCCTGTTATCAAAAACAACTTAGCACCCTTGGATCTAAATTTAGTTCTAAAAGCATTAACTGGTTCACCCTTTGAACCAATAGATTCCGCATCCCTTAAGTCCATCTCCCTTAAAACAGCACTTCTAATAGCTCTAACATCAGCTAGAAGGATTAGTGACATCCAGGCTCTGTCTTCAGCTTCACCTTTCACTCAGATCCTGGACGATAGAATAATTCTTAAAACTGACCCAGCATATCTCCCTAAAGTAGCTTCCCGTATCCATAGACTCCAAAAAATAATCCTACCTTTGTTCTGTCCTAATCCAAGTAACCAAAAAGAGGCAGAATTCCATACCTTAGATGTTAGAAGATGTGTGATTAAGTACCTGTCGGTCACCCAGGCTTTCAGGGAAGATAGTTCCTTATTTATCTCCTACCAAGGGGCTAGAAAAGGGCTTAAGGTTGCTAAGTCCACCATAGCTAGGTGGATCAGGGAAGCTATTACGGTAGCTTATGTCTCCAGCGGGGAGGAAGCGCCACAGGGGTTGAAGGCTCACTCTACCCGGGCAGTAGCGACCTCGTGGGCGGAGAAGACGGGTGTCTCGATGGAAGACATATGTAAGGCTGCTACCTGGTCTTCTCAATCTACCTTCTATAGGCACTATAGACTGGATTTGGGTGTTTCATCTGACCTCACATTTGGAAGAAGGGTGCTCCAGGCAGTGGTCCCTCTCTAAACTTCTTCATCTCTGTAATTCTCTCGTGGTGCTGTCATGGTCTACCGATAGTCATAAGTTACTTACCGGTAACGGGATTTTTCGGAGACCATGACAGCACCCTTATATTCCCTCCCTTCACTTTATGGGAGCACTCCTCAGTTGTTAATTATAATTCTCTCACTTAGTGGTGTTTGAATAAAAATATTTTTATGATTGTTTACCATGTCTACTAACCTGGTGGTCCTCTCAATGCTCTGTAATCCAAATTGAGGTGTGAGAGAGAGGGCTGCCCCTTTTAAGCCTGTAGGTTTCCTGTCCTTGGTGGGCGGATCCCCTCTCTCTCGTGGTGCTGTCATGGTCTCCGAAAAATCCCGTTACCGGTAAGTAACTTATGACTTTCCGCAGCATGTGCACAGCACATGCGGATTATCATTGGGGAACATGGCAGGCCTGCTACCATGCGTTTTTTGCCGCTGCGGAAACGCTTAAACGCATCGTGGGCACACGGCCTTACTACTGACATTCTGTGTGTTGTGTTTTTTTTTTTTTAATTATAATTGGAGGAACCCAGTGATCCAGAATGCCCATCATTTTTCCAAATAAAACAAATGGCTGTACCTATGATTAACAGATTATGGCTTAACTGATGCCAGGCTGCTCTGGTCTGTAGTCTTTCATAGGTCTGTCATTATGGAGGGAAGGTTCTTTTTTTCTGTTAATCTGATGTGGACTCTCAATGGGTCATTTATTATCTAAACAAGCTGTAGATCATTGGAGCTCCATGTATTAATGAGTTGAGCACTGTATTGTAGTAGTCCTCCATATTAGTGTGTGTTTTTCTTTTTTTTTTTTTTCTTCCAGTTAGCCTTCAAAGGTATTCCTCGACGAGATGAAAAGAAAAAGAAAAAAATGGCTGCTCTTGAATCTGTGGAAGCACATCCTTTACAGAGCAGGTAATGAGAAAGATGTACAGAGTTTAGACTAAATCCTTTGAAACAGCTCATAAAGTTCTACCTCAAATTAAAAACAAAATACAGCCTGGCAATTGCTATTTGTGGGAACTATATTAGGGGGCAAAATCATTATTTTGGAGGTGTGGGGATCTTGTCGACCATTTTCATAATAAACCTGAAATTAGAAGAACCATTTGGCAGCCTTTGATGTAAACGCCAGATAAGGGTCCCCCATTTTAAGGCTGAAGATCCCTTCATGAGCTAGCTGTCTCACTGGGAGACCCAGCATGTCCATGCTTTGAAAACAAATGACAGGCATTAGTTGGGGTGCATTTCCATGTATCTGTCAGATCGGCTTTCCATATTTTATATTTTCTGCAATTTTGTAAAAAAAAAGTTCTATAAGATGCCAGTACATGTTGCGCACGCGTGCCGCCTAAGTTCAGATAGGGGAGAGACCGGTTACATGAATTTGTTGGAATCCTGGGGGAACCGTTGCTCAGGGCCACCATAGGCTGCAGCTTCTCTCAGGCACATGATAGATTCAGTTGCTGACCAGACACGCCTGACAAGAGTCTTCATAAACCGTAACATTTAATGAGGCACAGCCAGTGCAATGTAAATGTCTTTGAGCAACAGGCTCCAGTAATGACAGTACAGTCTCCTTTGCAGTACAGCTTTAATGTATACACTACCACAGGCTCTTCCTTCATAAGGACTCAATAGTACACAGCATTCATTATCCTGCATGGAGGGGGGGGTGGGGAGGGTGTGATGGGGGAGATGATCCCTATGACAGGCTTCCTTCCAGTCCTTATGTTCCTGGCTGACAATACTCCACACTCTTAACTCAGGGAGTCTATCTGACCTTTGTTTAGCTTCCCTCCTGACCTGAATTCTGTTCCCTTGCCTTCTGTGAGATACAGATCATAAGCCACCTTTCTATTTGGCTCCAGCCAGACAGTAAACAACTTCCCCACAATCGCCCTGGGGCTCTGCTAAAACACTCCCCTTCTCCTGTGACTGTGTTAACCCCTCTAGTTGCTGGATGCTTCTGGAGCACAACACTTCCTGTCTCCTATGCTTGTAGTACTGCTAATAGTTGCTGAATGCTTTTAAAGCAACAGCACTACTTCTTCATGCCACATGCACCCTACACAAACTATATATGCAGTGATCAGATTCTGTTTCAAAAGGGGTATTCTGTTATGAAACAACCCTTTTGGAGTATGTTACAAAGGAATACATTTACTGTGGACCTCCTTCATTAGAGGTTCTCATTGTAAAGATGTTAGAACCCTCCTGTTTGTTTTTTCCATCTTGTGTTTTGCGGTCACATGACCATCTGCCTTTATATTCCAGCTCCGCCTTTTTGGCTGTGCTGGACTTCAGTGTTTGACTGTTTCTCTAGCCAGGTGCTTCTGTGCCTTTCTCTGTCAGTTCGCTTGGTCCTTTTGGGACCTCTAGTACCTTTTTTGTCAGTTTATCTTTTGTGTTCTGCAACAACTTTCTCTGTTCAGGAGGTGTCCCATTTTTGTTCCAGTCCTTAGTTCTTTTAGGGACCCCTTCCCTTTATTCTATAGGTCTTCGTTCAGACTAGCCTAGGACTATGGCGGGTCCGTTCACTAGGAACAGACAGCCCGCTACATCGTAGGGATTCAGCTTAGTCTTACTGTAGGGAAAGCTTTCCCCTTCTTTCCTTAGTACTTGTTGCAGATCATAACAAAAGAAGGTCCTAAGAAGCAGAGCAAAGGGTGAAATTCAAACTGACATCTGCAGCTTATTATTATGCCAACATATTCCGCAGCGCTTTACAACTTAGACAATTTACAGACATTATGGGCACTGTCCCCATTGGGGCTCACAATCTAGATTCCCTATCAGTATGTCTTTGGAGTGTGGGAGGAAACTGGAGAACCTAGAGGAACCCCACGCAAACACAGGGAGAACATTGTCCTTGGTGGGAGTTGAACCCAGGACCCCAGCGCTGCAAGGCTGCAGTGCTAACCACTGAGCCACCGTGCTGCCCATAAATTGACACGCCATGGATCTCAAATCCGCAGCTCCTGTCAATTCATATTAGTTTTCTGTACTCGGTAACAGTTGCTGCTCCTCTAGTAATGGTGTATGTTTATTCTGCAAGTGAAGGCTTCCCTTTTATACTACTCAGCCTTTGATGCAAAAGGCATCCAGTGTAGTAAGCGGACATGTTCTCTTAGGATTATATACCATTAGCTTTTTGTGATTTCCTGAATTGGTCCCCCACCTCTCGTTCTTTCAGATATAATAAACCCTTCTACTGTCAACAACCATTTACAGGTCACTTGAGAATGCATCTGCTTATGTTCAGCTGGAGGGATATACACTGGAGCACTCATCAACAATGATTATGTTTAATTTACATCCAAATATAATATCTTCCATTATTGTGTTCTGAAATTGGGATTTGGGTCAAAAGCCTAGGAGTTGTAAGATCATAATGTTCTGAGTGTTTAAAAAAAAAAAAAAAAAACAACAAAAAAAAAAAACTCTTCTTGGCTCATTTCATTTTAAATTCCCTATCCAGTCCTTCAAAAAATGTCAGTAAACCTAACTTGCATGTATAAGCAACTTCTAATATATACTTTGCATTGGTCAAATTCTTGGGCATGCAGCTCAGTGGTCATAACTTGTATAGATTTTATCTGACATTGGGTACTTTTAATCACATGGTCCCTCTTCCCTTAATCCAGCGCTGAAGGGGCGAAACATCGTCGATCTTGTGACACTTCCTCTTGTTCGGCTGTACTCCCTAAACAAATTATATTAGACTAGATGGTGGCCCGATTCTAACGCATCAGGTATTCTTGAATATGTATGCGGCCGACCGAGCGCAATCAGCAGAGCGGTGTTCAAATTTGCCACCAAAATCGCTGATTGGTCGCGGCCTGCAACCGTGACCAATCAGCAGAGCGGTGTTTAAATTTGGTGGCAATCTCGCTGATTGGTCGACGCCCGATCAGCGTCGTATTAGTGAGGACCGGGGAGCGGCGCTGCCTGTGCGGCTACTTCCGCTGCGAGAAGCCGGGAGATGAGCAGCTACTCGCAGCAGAAGCATCCCGACCGGCGGCGCCACTCCCCGGTCCTCCGTTCACACTTACCCTCCGGAGATCAGCGGGCCAAGCCGCTGATCTCCCGACATTAGCCGCATGGAGGTGAGCGGCGCCGCCTGTCGGGGTACTTGTGCTGCCAGCAGCAGGGAGATGACCGGCGCGAGGCGCTCATCTCCCTGCTGCATCGCTGCTGACCTCTGTCCGGCAGATGAGAGAGAGATTCCTAGTCACATGATACAGTCAATGCCACATAGAGGGGTGCAATACTAGCACTCACAGTATATGTATAGCTGAGCTGCTGCAGGATTCCTTTGAGTGGCAGGTGCCTATATGTGCTGTACACACTTGAGTGGTCCTATTCACTCTCCTCTTGTAGAAGTGACGTCTGCAGGTGGTGGGCCCCATTTCCCTACAGAGGGTGACAGGTGTGTACACATTTGAGCAGTACTGCTCCCTACCTGGGGACCATTGCTAGGTCTATCCCTCCCTTCATCAACCACTTGGATGCAGTGGTTGCTATTGACCAAGGCATTTAAGGGTCTAGGCCAGTGATGGCGAACCTTTTAGAGACAGATTGTCCAAACTGCAACCCAAAACCTATTTATTTATCATAGTGCCAACATGGCCATTTAACATGAATACTGAGGTTTTAGAAAAACCACTCATACAGAGAGCAGGGGAGGGGAACCAAAAGTAGCCACAAACTGGAGCAGGGGGGTATGAGACTGCAGATATGAAGAATATGCTTCCCCTGTGTGTGTGTGTCTATCTTTCATCCTGGCATATGCTCACCCATACTTGTATATGCGCCTCTGTTCATCGCATAGTAAGAACAAACATAATAAGCACTCTTACTCGCCTTCCTTCTCCCGTGCAGAATCGTCTCCTGTAGCTGGCAGCTGACTTCAGCGTCCTAGCGACGGGTGCGCATAATGTCCCTGCCATGCGCCCAGTTGCGTGTTTGCTGATGTGTCACCCAGGGAGGATATAGAGGACTCTGTACCTGGGCCTTTTACCTTGTTTAGGAGGTCACGGCAGTCGGCTCCCGGGCCCGTACTCTGGGTCTCTCTTTAAAAGGGGGTTTTTGCATACAGTTTGTCTCGTGACGCCACCTGTGGTTTCCGGTAATGGTTACCGGCGCTGCTGCAGACATCAGGGGGTGATGGGATGGCAACTGGGATGTTCCTGCTCCCCACAGGTGGAGCGGGCCCCGGTGGCAGTGTAGGTGCAGATGGTGGTGATGCTGGGGCTTGTAGTGCAGGAGAGATGGCGCAGCAGGAGTAACTGACAGACAGGGGATTCACTTCAGTACCTTTACTGGTGTGGATGTCGGGTACGGTCCAGGGTACTCGGTAGGAAGGGTGCACTTCAGGACTTCTCCCCAGTGAGTGGGTAGAAGGCCTCCTGGTCCGTGTCTCCCTCTCTAAGCTCCTGGCTAGCCTGCAACTGGGCTTGGCTTCTGTGTCATGCTGTTCCTTCACCTGTCACTTGGTGGTAGGACCTTTTTCTGGCAACCACTATCCCTGGACGCCGGGGCCTTCGTGGTTCCTAGTCCTGTCAAGGGTTTAGCTTCAGGTCGACCAGGGACTTGTAGTCCTCCTGGTATGCCGGTGATCCCTACTGGGTATAAAGGACCCTGTAGGCGCGGACCCGGTGTCCGGTTCGTGTCTTGGGGTGAGCCTATGATGCTCCTCTGCCCCCTCAACTCCTCTCTCCTCTTAGCCTCCAGCCACACTCGGGGCCACTCAATACAGCAGCAGACGTGCTGCTTCTTCACTGCTCTCAGTGGCAGCACACTCTATGACTAACTCACTCTCAGACTGAACTGCCTGGCTCCACTAATATGCATGCATGCATGCATACATACATACATACATACATACTATAATCTCCCTAACGGGCTCCCTCTGGTGGAAGGGTGGAGGTGTTTGTTTGTAGTGAGGGCCTCTTGTGGAGAAGCCCATCCATGCACCCTTTTGGGTCCTGTGGTACCTGTGAACAGCAGGGTGCCACACTGACACCGGCTGCTGGCAGCGTGTATTGCCGCGCACGGGCCTGGCATTTCGTGCGCTGCAATACAGTTCAGCTAGATGTGTGTCCGAGAATGCACATCTAGCTGAAGTAGGGGCTGGCGTCGGCGGGCTCTGAGTACTCGCCCACCAGGCCAGGTCCAGGAGCGCTAGTGCTGAGATGATGGCGTATGCCCTTAGGGAGTTCTCTGTGTGTCATAGGTTCGCCAGCACTGGTCTAGGCGATTGGCATCAGAGTTCTGTGCCTTGCCATTGTAGAAAATGTGTAGGCTGAAATGCCGCTGGCACCCTCTGAGAGTGATTGGACTCCTAAATTGCTGTTATGTTGCTTCTCTATAACAATGGTCATTTTAAGAGTTTAGAAGAGTGTTTTTGCATGTTGCTATTGCTGCACCAGTCCCCTTACCTCGCCTCATCCTCCCAGCTGTGGAATTCATTCTTTACAAGGTTGGGAGCTTCACAAGTAAAACAAACTGAGCAGATATAATTCGGCTTAGAATCCAGCTAGTCACATCTAACCTTGCTCTGAAGACTAAAACATTAGTTTGTGCCAAAGGATGCAGCTGTTTCATGATGCATCAATTCACAATTCCATCAGTATTCATGTCTATTTTATCACTTTTCTAGATGGGCTCTCTGGTTCTTCAAAAACGTTAAAAGCCAACCCTGGCAGTGTAACCTGCGCCTTGTTACAACATTCAACACCGTAGAAGATTTTTGGGGGTAAGTACAGTCTTCTACTTTTTACTTTTATTTAACTGCCCATATTCCCAAATCCATTTTAGGAAGTAAACTTGTATCCATAGAATATTCGCTTTGTGTATTCCTTCTTTGTTTCTGCATTCATATCAGCAAGGAAGAATAAGACTGTCAGGCCGTTCCCTGAACTGTGACCGAAAACTTTGATCTGTAAAGCTGTGTCATGTACTGCCCTCTCACGTCCTGGATAAGATGCTCTCTGAGTCGTTCTTTGAAATGTGCTCATCCATGTGCCTCTGAATTTGGAGAAAGTTGCTTTTGCATTCTTGACATTTCTCTGGAAAATCATGATGCTATAGGATCCTGTTAAAAAGACAAAATAAGAAATTTCCTCCTTAGTAAATGTTAGTTAATATATGTTGCCCAATTAAGATAACCTCTAATTGGGATGTCTTGGGGTTTCAACACTTTTAACTACCATAAGGCTACGGCCCCCACTATCTATTCAGTCAGTATTGTTTTTCTCAGGAGTGGGAGACTATACCAAGTGAGGAACAATAAGAGAAAAGGTATAATAGAAACAAGTCACCAATTCTGCATTTATCACCCACTCCTGGTTTTGGCTCCCACTCCTGAGAGAAATTAGTGACCAAATACTGATGGTGGGGCTGTGGCCTAAAAGTTTTTCTGTGCTCTGGCTACATGCAGGGGTTGCAATCTCACCCAGGTCCTGGAGCCGAAGGGGCCCAAAAAGTCCCTTTTGGCCTATATGAATAGACCAATTTTAAAGACTTGCAAAAATTGGTTTGCCCCATTTGGGGCCCATGAGCGTCAAGTTGCATGACTGGCTAAGACCTCCTAATTCAAGGAGGGGTGCGCCACTCCAGGCACCTTACACCAGTCCCTGAATTGTGAGCTTTCTGGTGCAAGACCAAAAGTTGCCAAAATTTTGCGACTTTGCAAAGCAATTCACACCAGAATTCAAACAAAATTACTTTGAACAATCAGGGCCACATTGTCTGATCCTGTTGTCGGGGGTATACTTTCATGAGGTATACACCAGACACATACCATAGGCTAAATGGATGACTTGGCATCCGACCACCATAAGGGCCAATTGTTTAGTGAGGGGGGGGGGGGGGAAATATTACATAACTGGTTTTGTGAATAGGGGTCTATGGGAATGTTTGACTGTATACATCAAAGCTTTATCGGGCATATATTTTTAGCTAAGTGCATAGTGTGCACTTTACCTTATTCAAGGGTAAAGCACATGATGGCCACTTGTTGGCATAGGCATCATGTAATTCTCCATTGCCCCACTGTATGGAAGGTGTGATTTCACATTATGAATCAAACTGGGGTCAATTCACTAAGGTAGAATGTGTTTTCAGTCAAAGGTTCAAAAGATCCCCTCCAGCCAGAAAAGGGTATGAAACTGCTTTGTGTAAGGCTTCACTCACACATCTGTGATAAGGACCCATTTTCTTAAATCTGATGCATGTAGGGCTCAATGAAATAGAGCCAGTGTGTCAGAAGTAAAAAAACAGCACTAGGACGTGTCATACAGATGCGTGAATGTAGTCTAAAAGTCCTACTCTGATTCAAAATGGGTGACTTTTAACCTCTCCAGCTCTGAGCCTCAATGTACATCTACCCTTCACCATGACCGCACCGTACAGAGAAAGAGGATATCCGCCCCCAGGAACAGGAAACCTACCAAAATAAAAGGGCGGCACCTCTCTTCCTCCCCAGTGTGGTTTCCTGTTCCTGGAAGAGGATACCTAGGAACATACCTGAGGAGATTTCTCCTGGTGAGGTGCGGTCCCTGTAACCCTGGCGGCCAGAGGGCTGGGCTGAGATGTGGGAGCACCCTTCTGAAAACTATTGCTGGAGCTGGGGACGTCGGCAGGCACCTCCGGGTTCGGAGGATGACGCTGGGAGGATCGCAGCGCGGCAGAGCGCCACTGTGGTGGCCGTGCTGCACACAGGCTCAGAGCTGTGCATGCTCCTAACGTGGGGTAAGATGGCGCCTGTTGGCAATCTGCGCGGGCCGGGAACTACTTTCGGGGAGCCGCACAGAGACTGCTGGGAGATGACATCGGCGGAAGTGAGGGGCGGGGTTATTGGACAGTCTACTTTCGAATTCGGAGGTGAAGACCGCCGCAACATAGATATGGAACCCCCTCCCCGTGCACCCACAGCTCTTCCCACGCCGGATATAAGGCAAGCACATGGTGTGGGTCACTGAGGGCCAAGATGGAAAATGCAAACATTCCTAATGAGGATGAACCAAGACCAGGTGAGGTAGTTGCGGGGCCTTAGGACGGGCGAGTTTTCTCTTGCACACACATACTGACTAGTGTCATTGCCTATTTTAGGCTAGACCCAGGAAAACGGTGACCAAGACGAAAAAATGGAATGTCCCTTATGTAAGGAAGCATTACCAAAGTCTTATACTAAAAAAAACTTTGTGGGCCCTGCAAAGAGAAAACTGTTATGGAGGAATCCCGTCTCTGTTTCAGGAGATTAAAACCTTGATCAAAGACTAGGTCAAAAAATACTGTGATAAAGGAAATACGATATCTCCGGGGGCCATCCACCTCTTCAGGCATACTACATACACCCTCAGACATCCTTTCAGAGGAAGAAAAGGAAGAATCGGGGGAATTGGTTGATTCTGATGGCTCCGAAACGTGATCCTCTGGATGGAGAATATGGCCAGCCTTGCTTCCTGGTAGAAGAAACGGCAAAGCTATTAAAGATCATTAGATCTACCATGGGGGTAGAAACCCCGAGGAAGCATAAATCTGTGCAGAATTCCATGTTCAGCAACCTGGAGGAGCGCAAACATCGGGTATTCCCAGTACATAAGAACTTGCTTTCCCTAATAAAAAAAAAAAAAAAGTGGAAGAAACCAGTTAAATTAGTGTCAGTCCCAAACACACTTAAATGGAAATATCCTTTTGAAGAATTAACTAGTGTTTGGGAAAAATTCCCGAAGATCGATGTGGCTATTGCCAGAGTGTCTAAGGAGGTAGCCCCCCCCCCCCCCCCCCCCCCTCGAAGATCTGGGTTCCCTAAAAGATCCTTTAGATAAAAAAAAGCCGACACTTTCCTCAGGGGCACATGGGAGGCAGCAGCAGGTTCCTTTAAGCCCAGCATCGCAGCCACATGTACTGCCAGATCTCTTGTAAAATAGCTGCAGGAACTAGAGTCTCAAATAAGGAATAAGTGTCCCAGAGAACAACTCCTGGAAGCACTTTCCACTATCCAGAAGGCAGCTGATTTCCTGTTGGACGCTTCGGTAGACAGCGTTAGATTTGCAGCCCGGGCCTGTGGTCTCTCAAAGTCTGCACGCAGAGGCCTTTGGCTTAAGAATTGGTCAGCCGATTTTCAGTCCAAAATGAAATTTGTGCCATTCCCTGCCAAGGTGACTTTTTATCCGGGACAGTCCTGGACAACAGATTAGAGAAGGCAGCTGATAAAAAGCGAAATTTTCCCCCTCCCTCTCAAATATAAAAGATTCTTTCGGGGGTCAGGGGCGAGAGGGAGAAGCCAGAGAGAAGATGGTGGGAGAGAGGGTCGGCCCTGGAGAAGAGCTAGAAATCAGTCCAGGGGCTTCCTATTTAATAAAAGCGCCACCTACAAAGGGGGGTCCAAGAATCAATGACTCCAGTCTACCTGTGGGGGGGGGGGGATTAAAGCCGTTTTACCATCAGTGGGCCTCACTGTCTGCTACTCAATAGGTAGTGGATACTCCTTTCCAAAGCCTTAAAAATAAGGTTTTTCTTCCGTCCCCCCCACACTTTAGATAATAGAGACCCAGGTAGGCAAGATAAAGCAGATTGCTTTGGAAGCCGAAATCCAAAAATTACTAGACAAACGTTAGTCGGTGTGCCAGAAGGGGGGGGGGGGGGGGGGGGAGGGGTTTTACAGCAATTTATTCCTAATAAAAAAACAAACAAAAAAAAAAAAAACCTGATGGTTCATACAGAACAATAATAAATTTAAAAACAATGGTTCAAGATGGAGACTTTGAGATCAACGGTAAAGCTTTTGTACCCCTTCTGTTTCATGGCTGTAATGGACTTAAAGGATGCATATTATCACATCCCAATCCACCCAGACCACCAACAATATCTCGGGTTGGCAGTAGAGTTCCAAGGCGACCTTCTGCATCTACAATATCGGTACCTACTGTTTGGGGTGTCACTGGCACCCAGGATTTTTACCAAAATAGTGGTGGAAATGATTATAGATGGATAGATAAGGGACATACTAATAGTGCCATACCTAGACGACTTTTTGATAGTCGGGGACACTGAGCCTGTAAAGTAGCGGTCAAACGAGTTCTATCCGTCCTAACAAAATTGGGTTGGATAATAAATGAAGAAAAATCAAGGCCCAAAGGCACTCAACTTCAGACTTTTCTGGGCATCAACCTGGATGCTATTCATCAGCGTTGCTTACTCCCACATGAGAAATTCAAAAAAATTAAATATTCAAGGAAGACCTGACTCAGTAAGAGGCTATATCCTTACTAGGATCCCTAACAGCCACAATTCCAGCAGTACAGTAGGCTCATTTCCACACAAGGAAACTGCAGTGGGAAGTCCTAGAAATTCAATCCTCAGTGGGAGAGCAGGTGGACTACAAATTTCAGCTGCCGGCCGGGACACTAAATTCTCTACATTGGTGGGCAGATTCAGGAAATCTTCTGAAGGGAGTCCCATGAACAGTAAAAAATCCAGTCGTAGTCACCACGGACGCAAGTCCGACAGGTTGGGATGCCCACCTAGAAGGGGGTGAGATTCAAAATTAAAAAAAAAAAAAAAAAAAAAAGGTTCCTCAAACCTAAAAGAACTGACCGCAGTCAGGAAAGCATTACAGGCAACCTTAAAATTCTGTATAGGAAAAGATTTAGTCCTATTGGACAACAGCACAGCGGTGGCTTATTTGAATCGCCAAGGTGGTACCAGATCAGACCCATTGGTGTTAGAGGTAGACAAAATATTCTCCATAGTGGGGGGGGGAATCTCACTTTCAAGCCGCTAGTTAAGGGGTTCAGAAAATATCATTGCAGATTATTTAAGTCGCCATTCACTCAGTCAAGGAGAATGGGTTCTAAACAGAAGGGTTTTCGGTCAGATCTGTAAAGCCTGGGGTCTTCTAGAAATAGACTTATTTGCCACCAGAGGAAACAGTCAGGTAGAAAAATTCTATTCTCTAAATCCAAGAGTCCCCACACTGGGTGGATGCTCTTCTACAAGGATGGTGTTTTTGCCTGGCATATACTTTCCCGCCCACTCCCTTGATTCCCATACCGTTAAAGAAAATACCCGAGGGAAAAGCCAGAGTAATACTGATTGCCCCCTTCTGGCCGAAAAGGGCCTGGTTTATTGGCTATTATCTCAGGGTCCGCTAACCCATCCTCAGGTTCCCAGACTACACCTAACGGCCTAGAACTTGAGGGGATTGTTATCAGAAAGGGGATCTCAGAAAACTTAATCTCAACTCTCCTATTAAGCAGGAAAAGTCACCTTCCTTAAGTACAGGAAAATTTGGAATAGTTTCCTTAAATTTTTGGGTCGAGTCAGGACTCCCCAAAGTCAGCTAGTTCCCATTTCAGAAATACTGGAATTCCTCCAAAAGGGTCTAGAGGGGTCTCTCCACTAGCTCCTTTAAAGGTGCAGGTTTCAGCCCTAGGCGCGCTTTTTTTTTATCATAAAATTGCTGATTACCCATGGATACATTGGTTTATAAAAGCATCCTTTTCATCCAGACCTATAGCCAGTCCTAGGGTAGCCCCCTGGGACCTTAATTTGATCCTCAATGCCCATCCCATCTGCTGTGGTTAAAGTACATACACTAGAAACAGTACTGCTGGTGGCACTAACCTCAGCTAGGCGGGTGAGCGAGTTACAAGCCCTCTCAATCAATCCCCCGTTTACAAACATCTTACAGGACATGGTGATATTGTGGCCAGACCCAGCGTTCCTCCCAAAAGTGAGCTCTATATTTCACAGAAATCAGGAGACGGTGCTCCCTTCATTTTGTGATGAACTAACAAACCAAGGGGAAATAACCTTTCACTACCTAGATGTGAGAAGGTGTATCCTTAGATACCTTGAGGTAACGAGTCAGTGGAGGAAGTCCTCGGCCATGTTGATTTCTTTTCAGGGGGCAGCTACTAAATCCACAATTGCCAGATGGGTTAGAATGGCCATAATTTTAGCCTACTCTGCTTCTGACCGTGATCCCCCTCAGGGTATAAAGGCACATTCTTGTAGGGCCATAGCTGCCTCTGGGCAGAAAGAGCCAATGCCTCGGTAGACCAGATCTGCAAAGCGGCAATCTGGGCGTCTCCAACCACCTTCTTCCAACACGAAAGGTTCTTTCAGCGGTGGACCCGCCCTTGGGATTTCATCTAGATTAATCTCTGTACGGTGCTGTCATGGTGAAGGGTAAATATGATAATTGCTTACCGCTAACTTGATTTTTCCAGAACCATGACAGCACAGTGCTACTTCCCTCCCTTTCTTCTTTTTTTTACGTTGTCCGGTTTAAAAAAACAAAAAAAAACCCACTGGTTTGTGCAAACACTGAGGTGAATGTTGATAACTATTGTCTGCATATATGTCTTAACAAGGCGGTTACCTCTTATTCTCTGTAAACACACTGGGGAGGAAGAGAGGTGCTGCCCCTCTTTATTTTGGTAGGTTTCCTGTTCCTAGGGGCAGATATCCTCTCTGTACGGTGCTGTCATGGTTCTGGAAAATTTAATTACCGGTAATCAATTTCATATTTATTGTACAAACATTCTGTATGTGTCTGATACTGGCAGCTTTCTAGTTTCTAGATAAACACAATTTATCAGAAATCCTACATTTGACCAATGAAAATAAAAATTGTTAAAAGGGATTTCCTTGCCATTTTGTTAAGGTTGCGAGCAGTTCTTCAGAGCTGAGTCCTGTAGAATAAATGGCTCTGACTGTAGCTAATGTGGTTAAAATCATGCCCCCGTCCTCTAACATTTTATACAATATTGGAATCATTACATGTGCCTCTGTACTGCTTGGCAGCACCAAACTTTTCTTTAAGACCACTTATTTGAAATGTCAAGAGATTAGGGAAAATGTTGAGTAGCTTACATCAGTATGTGTAAGCCAAAACCAGGAGTGGAACAAACAAAGGAAAAGTATATTAGAAACACTTCACCCACTCCTGGTTTTTGGCTTACCAATACTGAAGTAAAATGCTGAACATGGCCTTATAGTATATATTCTGGTTTGAGAAGCCTTTAACCGAAACCCTCAAAAAAATCCTACACTATTCAGCAGTCTTAATGTCCTAAGACATCCAGTGTTAGACATTAGCTGATCACCGTTATGGTTTCCGTCTTAGGCTGCATACACATATCCAGCTTGCAAGCAAGTTGTCGTCTGGCTGTGACTACTCAATTTTTAAGGTAAGGTCACATTTACAGCAGTGATGTATTTTACAAGGGGATCCTCTTATCCATCATTACATTGATGGGGTAAGGGTAGTGTTTATGCCATGTCTCAGGGGGCGCAATTCTGCTGCCTCCAATCGTCAAGACAATTAAGCAATTGGCTGATGATTGGACAAGGCTGCAGCCGAATATTGGGAGCTCACAGTGAACATGGTGTATATGCACATCCGATTCCAACCCATGGGAATTTATATTTTGTGTAAATTTTTTATTTATTTTTTTTTTCCCATTACAAAATGGGAACAAAACAATATGGTATATACCAATCACATAGATTAAAAGGGATAACAACAAGAGAAAAAGTACTAAACCTGTGTCACAGAAATGGCTCAGAGCTTAGCGGAGGGAAACCCTCTTCCAGAACTGACAAAGGACGGAACCCCAAACTCTGATTTGTTAGATCAAGGTGACTCCCACATACCTCCTCTTGGTAAGTTCATATGGGGGGCTTGTCAAGGGATGTGGCAAGACAAGAAGACTATGCGATTTCCCCCTAACTTTTAGGATATCTTTGCCCCTGGATGTCCCATGTGGTAGATATTATTCTGTTTCGTATAGAGATGAAACATGGCATGGATAGCATCATCCATGTGTCCCGATTATTAAGTCTGAGGTGGTAGGCCATCCTTGCGTTGATGTGAGTAAATGTGTTTATGTTCGTTAGGATGCTGAAATGTATCTCCCATAAATATCAGATCGATGCAAGCCCCAATATTCATCACTGGTTCCAGAGTGTCTAAGATTCCTTTGAACAGAAGAAGCCTCTGCCTTGGGAACTGTACTTCTCTGCCTAAGAGTATACAAATCCTAGGCTTGGTGGCTGGCTCTCAGCAGATCCAATGCTGTAATTACTTGTTTACGGCAGGAGGTCCAACTTCAACGAAGGTTGAAGTGTGAGCTCTTTCTCACTTCCCCAGTTCACATCCCATATGTTCAATGTGAGTGTAACATGTACCCTCCGTGGAGATGTCTTTATGGGCTTTACAATTTTTCTCTAAGACACCAGGCATGATCAGTGTTAAAGACCTGCCAAGATAAGGACATGGATGTGCCAGATATGTTCACACACCACATTTATTGCCAGAATTTCTACAACAGTCCAATTAATTTCAAGGGGTTTTGCAGAAACCATGCACATGCTATTTACATGTATGTGCCAGAATTTTAGTCGCTGCAACAGACTAATAAGAATGACAAAAGCCCACCAATGGCAGATCTGTTCAACATCCATGCCATGTTAGATTTGATTGGATGTTGTCAGCTGCTGTAATTGAATGCAAATTTATAGTTCGCCATGAATCACTGAAAACCCTCGCCAGGCCAGATTTCTCACCCATGCAAGTCAATGAGTGGAAAGCATTGGACTGCACTCGATTGACATGAGTAGTCGGATTTTGAGACTGACAGAATAGGGAGGATGGAGAAATTATTATTCATTTTATTTTTTCCAATTTCTCCACATCCGAGAAAATTGACTTGCACTGTGATTGGCATAATTGGACTGACTTTCTTGGATGAGATAACATTATGGTTGTGTGACCCTAGCCTTATGATAAGTCATCAATAGCAGATCCGTAGGAGTCTCTCGGCAATCCAGGGTAGGCAATGCAAACCACCTTCTGGAATCTCTACTGTACGTCCAATTAACCACAATCATTTGCAATATAAATTTTCTCGTAGCTAAGACTTGTGATACAGATTTCAGCACTCCTTAATACACTGCTCAAAAAAATAAAGGAAACGCTCAAATAACACATCCTAGATCTGAATGAAACATTCTCATTGAATACTTTGTTCTGTACAAAGTTGAATGTGCTAACAAAATCACACAAAAATAATCAATGGAAATCAAATTTATTAACCAATGGAGGCCTGGATTTGGAGTCACCCCCAAAATTAAAGTGGAAAAACATACTTCAGGCTGATCCAACTTTGATGTAATGTCCTTAAAACAAGTCAAAATGAGGCTCTGTATTGCGTGTGGCCTCCATGTGCCTGTATGACCTCCCTACAACACCTGGGCATGCTCCTGATGAGGTTGCGGATGGTCTCCTGTGGGATCTCCTCCAGGATGGCACATCAATGCAAGCTGTGGCAAGAAGGTTTGCTGTGTCTGTCTGGTAGGCTGGAGGTGCTACGAGGAGACAGGCCAGTACACCAGGAGACGTGGAGGGGGCCTTAGGAGGGCAACAACCCAGCAGCAGGACCGCTACCTCCACCTTTACAAGGAGGAGCACTGCCAGAGCCCTGCAAAATGACCTCCAGCAGGCCACAAATGTGCATGTGTCTGCACAAATGGTTAGAAACCGACTCCATGAGGGTGGTATGAGGGCCCGACGTCCACAGATGGGGGTTCTGCTCACAACCCAACACCGTGCATGACTCTTGGCTTTTGTCACAGAACACCAGGATTGGCTAAGGCGCCCTGTGCTCTTCAGATTGAAAGCAGGTTCACACTGAGCACATGCGACAGACGTGACAGAGTCTGGAGATGCCATGGAGAGCAATCTGCTGCCTGCAACATCCTTCAGCATGACCGGTTTGGCAGTGGGTCAGTAATGGTGTGGGGTGGCATTTCTTTGGAGGTCCGCACAGCTCTCCATGTGCTCGCCAGAGGTAGCCTGACTGCCATCAGGTACCGAGATGAGATCTTCAGACCCCTTGTGAGACCAAATGCTGGTGCGGTTGGCCCTGGGTTCCTCCTAATGCAGGACAATGCCAGACCTTGTGTGGCTGGAGTGTCAGCAGTTCCTGGAAGATGAAGGCATTGAAGCTATGGACTGGCCTGCCCATTCCCCAGACCTGAATCTGATTTGAGCACATCTGGGGCATCATGTCTCGCTCCATCCACCAACGTCACGTTGCACTACAGACTGTCCAGGAGTGTGTGTGGATGCTTTAGTCCAGGTCTTGGAGGAGATCCCACAGGAGACCATCTGCAACCTCATCAGGAGCATGCCCAGGCGTTGTAGGGATACCCCTGAGGAAGCCAGGACTTAATGGCGTAACGCGTAGGGTCACGCATTGGTGACATCCCCTGCATTCTATTCCGAACCCATATGGTTAGTATCATACCTTTTTGATTGATTCATGCAGCCTCTGTTAGATCCTTAACTGTCAGATATGCACTTATTTCTGGGAGGATATATTCTTCCCTGATGTTTGAATTCTCTATTATAGTGACATTTTATTAATTATTCAGAGGGCTCATCATAGTAGCTTGTTCGCAGTATTAGGATTATTGGATCTTATATTATACCCATGTCATATAGATCATTCAGAGGGCTTATTATAGCGGTCTGTTTATACAACAAGGATCATTGGATCTCGTATTAGATTTGTGCCATATATTCTCTGATGTAGATATCTGTATGCACACTATACCTATTGGATTCACATGTTAGAACTCTCTAGAGGGGTATTTCTGTCCATGCGTTTTTTCTTGTCTTAGTTACAACACCACTTATGTTATGTCTTTTCTATAATAAAATTTCTACAATGTTTTCAACACGCTGCCTCTATATTTGATTATTTACTATGCTTGGTGCCTACTCTACCCTTTGCTTTTTTTTCTTTCAGGCGTTGTAGGGAGGTCATACAGGCACGTGGAGGCCACAGACATTACTGAGCCTCATTTTGACTTGTTTTCAGGACATTACATTAAAGTTGGATCAGCCTGTAGTGTGTTTTTCCACTTTAATTTTGGGGGTGACTACAAATCCAGGCCTCCATTGGTTAATAAATTTGATTTCCATTGATGATTTTTGTGTGGTTTTTTTTTTTTTTTTGTTAGCTCATTCAACTTTGTACAGAACAAAGTATTCAATGAGAATATCTCATTCATTCAGATCTAGGATGTGTTATTTGAGTGTTCCCTTTATATTTTTGAGCAGTATACACTTTTTTTTTTTTCTTTGCCCCCCTATAGGATGGGATTGAGCCCATGTGGGAAGACAGTCGGAACAAAAGGGGTGGGAGGTGGCTCATCACCCTTTCCAAGCAGCAACGACACAGTGACTTGGATGCCCTTTGGCTTGAGACTGTAAGTAACAGCTGCAGGAAAAAAGCTCATAACAGGTTAAAAACATGGGTCTCTTATGCTCTACACACTTCACTTAGGTGAAGGCCCTTCTCCCATGACCTGGGTGGGAAAACTCAATGTTTCAAAATATTTTTTTTCCAGTGTTGATGGGAATGGGTGTAATCTCTGTCTTTAAGAATTTTTTCCTTTTGTAACATTTTTTTTTTTTTTCTTTTCTTTTCTTTGAATTTCATGACAATTAGTCATTCAGAGTTGCAACACACATATGAACACTTTTGTTATGCCATGTGTGTGGGGTTTTTTTTTCTTTTTTTTTTTCCTCATCACGTCTGTATTGAACTAGACTATCACAGCTCAGCAAACTGTGCAGTCCTTGTGCTCCGGTACCGCAGCTGTTTCCAATGACTTAAATGGGAGCCAAGCTGCAGTACTTGAGAACGACCACTATATGGTGTATGGAGCTCTGAGGTTTTCTGGCTCCATATGCTGCGACCTGAAACTTTTTTTTTTTTTTTACAGTGGACTTTGGTAGGGGATGTATTCAGATGGTTGACACAAACACCGTGCAGTTATGAGCACTAGGCATGTCAGGAGGATAGGTTGTAGACAAAACGGATAAGAACACAAATTGAATTGATGCATAGTGCTGCACTTCGCTGATTTTCGACGCTGCCATTATAATTAATTGGGAAATGGAGGGGAGGTTGATAAATTTCACTGCCACACAGTTCTCAATATTGCTAGGGGCCACGGCAGTCGAACCTGCAGCGATCTTTAAGTTATACCCTATAGTGTGAGTACGGGATAACTTTCAAACTTGAATACCTCTTTAACAAACGCAGATGTAGAAACCGGAATGACCTAATTGTTCAAATACGGATTGATGAAGGAAGTGTATGTCATTATAAATAAGTTCCTAAATACTTTTCAATTATCAAATCACTATAGTTTTGTCTAGGAAAGTAATCGCTATAGAATTTTAAAATTGAGACTTCCTTGTTTCACTTACAGGAACTTGAAGTGGAACGTTAGGACAGGTGCACTACAAAGTTTGTCATTCTAGAACAGATTTGTCAGCGTAACAAGGTGGTGGCCAATAGAATTTGATAATGCAAGAAAAATGATTTAATGTAAAAGAATTTGAATTGTCATTAAACATTTATTTTTTTTATTTATTTTTTTTTGAGAAACCTTTTTAGAAGCTTGGGGCAAGTGGGTATTGGCCAAAGTCAAGCGTGTTTAACATACGCTGTCCCTTTTTAGAGAGCATGAGAGATGACCATACCCAAACTTTGTTCGGATTTCCAGCTCCAAAGTTTGGATCCCCATTGTTTTCAATGGGGTTCTGATACCAAAACCTGAACTGCCATTCATGGGGAGAGCAAACTGCCAGCCACAGCAATAGTTGAGCTGATGAATCTCAAACTTTGGTTTCATGTAGAGGGCATGATAACCACAATGTAGTTTGCATCAAAATCATCTGGACTGTAGATTTAAGGTGGTTGTCCACCTTTTGGGGTCATATCTATATTTTAATGTATTTTGGGCTCTAAAATGTTTTTTTTTTTGCAATTTGGTTTCATTAAAAATGTAGCCGCTTCTGTTTTGTGTTGTCTGTTGCAGAATGCGTTAATAATAGATTCTCAATCAGTGAGCTCATTCTGGTGGTTGCTTCCTTGTACACTCAACTTTGTCTTCCTGTGCTTCTCTCAGCTGATTTAAGACTGTGAAAGCCTAATGGTGCAAAACTTTTAATGAATCCAGTTGCAAAAATTTTATATTTAGTCCAAAATAATGTATTTAAATAAAATTTCCTCAAAGTTAACAACCTCTTATAAAAAGCATTTGTCAGCAGGATCAAGCCTTCTAAGGCATCTATATGGGCATGCAGATCCTAGAAAGTTGAATAAAATTATACCTTGATATCAGCACTCTGTTGCCTTATTCCAAAATGAAATTTTATACTATTTTAAAAACCCTTGTAGATATCGGCACATTTTTGTTTTATCTGCCGAACTCCAAGAGATTTTGTTCCGGATTGTAGAGAAATCCATTGCAAATGTATGCACCCAGATTAACCAGTTTCTCCGTGTCCAGTTACTATGTCTGATTGGAGAAGCCTTTGATGAATACAGTGAAGAGGTCTGTGGCGCAGTCATTAACATTCGGGCAAAAGGAGATAAGATTGCAATCTGGACCAGAGAGGCTGAGAACAGAGAAGCTGTCACTTATATTGGGTAAGACTGACAGAGCCTGCATTTATTCTATGAATTCATTATGGGGGAACATGCACTTCGTGTAGAAATCAAGCCCATGTTAACACAGATGAGGGCCCAGTGGAAAGGTTTTAGGAAGGACTCCTAAAAGTAACTCCATAAGTAAGCTTTTACTAAAATGTTAAACAAGCTTATTCCATCCCATTAGTGACTAGCATCTCTTCTGGGGTGTATTATTAAAGGGAATCTGCCCCAGGTTTTTGCTCTGTAATCCTGAGAGCACCATGATGTAGGGGCAAAGACCCTTTTTGCTGTTCCAATACAATCAGTGTTTGATCAGCAGGAGATGATCACAACAGGACAAGATGCCCTTGTGCCTGCTAGCCAACCATGTCCCCAACACTAATTGGCAGTTCTGTCCCTATACCTTGTACACAGAACGATGCTAATTGGTGGCGGTAGGGTTATACAGGGCTCAACATTCTGAAATCTGCAGCACAGAAACTGATTCAATCATAAATGCTGCACCAGTAAACCAAGTGATCGCTTGAATCGGGGTTTCTTTCCCTACATCAAGCTGTACTAGAACTACATGGTAAAATCCTGCTGACAGATTTCCTCTAACCACCCAGGGCACATCATGCCACTGGTGTCCTGTGCTCAGTGCTGCCATAGTTCACCAGTGCATCTCCCATCCTCAGAATGCAGATAGTTGACAGTGGTGCCTGTGCAGGATCTCCTAGATATTACTGGGCTAAACATTCTGGTCTCGGGCAACTGCAAGTCATACGGATAGCGCAAATTTGCATCACAAGGGGTGACTGGTCATCAATTTACTTTGTTAATTTGGAAATATTTATACTCCATGAAATTCTGGTTCTCGTTCTCTTAGAACTCTACAGCGTGTTATTATATATGGCTAAATTGACAACTGGGTGTTAACATTCTTCTTGTCACAGGGGTGTGTCCTTAATGCAACACTCTGACAAGGTGAAGATTAACAACAAATTGTCATTTAGTTGTACCTTTTGTAGAAGAATAATCGGGACATAGGAAAAAGATGATCCATAGTTTTATTAAAAAAACAAAACCCGACATGTGAGGCTAACTGACAGATGGGGAATACTTCCTCAGGTTCTGCATAAAATATGTATATAATTGTATTTTTTTTCCTCTGCAGTAGAGTGTATAAGGAGAGACTGGGCCTGTCGTCCAAAGTGGTCATCGGCTATCAAGCACATGCAGACACTGCTACAAAGAGCAGCTCCCTTACCAAGAATAAGTTTGTTGTATAGAGATCCTACAGATAAGTTATGTAGGAGAAAACTTTTTTTTTACTTCTGTTGCATGTGTCAAAAGGGCATTGGACATGTCATATGTAAGAAGATGATGATATTTTTCTTTAAGTTTGCTCTACATATGTGTTACGAAACTAAACATTTTTCCAGAAAGTTATTAAATTCAAAGTGTATTTTGTTGACTTGACAAACTTCTACGTCTATATTTTAGAGTTCGTTATGTGTTGCACTCCTTGTTTAGACTGTTAACTGAGCAGGATGGTAATCCAATCCTACAGCTACAGCCCACATAATTCATGCTTCTGCATGCCGGCTATAAAATGGCCCAAAAAAATAATTGACAGCACAGCTACTGAAAATACAAAAGCTCTGCTTCTCTATTAGAAATCTATTAAAAAGGTGAAGAAATAAGTACTCCCCATAGGATACAGACTTTGCATGTTTCTGATGTACACAGAACCCTTAGTCATAGTCTAACCCACTGAACTATGTGAAACTATATTTAATATCATTGGATAGTGTTGGGTTTTAAAGCACAGACTTGGCCATTAACTAACGAAACATTAATATATGCAAAATTTGTTCTATGGATACATTTGTAAAGAAAAAGTTATGAAGTAGTGATATGATTTATACTAATTATAGAAAATCATGTTTGTACTTCATGCCATACAGCAGTCTAGAGCTTAAAGAAGTTGTGCACTACTTTAGACTACACCCTCCCACCCCTAATGTATTTTCCCCGGGGCCCCTAAGACTTTTTGTAAATGCCTCCCGTTGCAGATAGCGCCGCTCAAAAGGCATTATCTGTGTCCATCACACCCAGCATCCACCATGCGTTTTCCCAATGAATGGGGAGAGGCAGAGCGCGTGGTGGATGCCGGGTGTGATGTGCGGGGTAAAACTGCCCACAACCCAGCAGCCACCGTGGAACCAGGAAGAATAAGAACCCCGGCTGCTGCCAGCACTTGTCGTGACATCAGTGGATGTCCGATCCGGGGGCCACGTGATGCCTGTGAGCGGCCAGTGATAGCGCCGCTTTCAGGCATTATCTGCAAAGGAAGGTATTTACAAAAAGTCTTAGGGGCACCGGGGGGATACATTGGGGAAGGGGGGGGGGGGTAGTCTAGAGTAGTGGACAACCCCCTTTAAATGTAACATTCATAACTCCTCCCTAATCAGCAGGTGTCTCTGCCAATCAATACTTCTCACTGAACCTTCCCTTTTCTCAATGCCAAAAAAAAAAATCTTCAATGCATTTCTCACCATTGTGCATTTTTACAAAAAAGTTAACGTCTGAATAACATATTTCTAATGGAGGCAAAGCTTTTTATTTGTACTGGTTGTGCCATCAATTCATTTGCTCCCCTATTGTTTAATGTTGCTAGTTAGCAACAGAACTGGCACCCACGATTACAAAGGATTGTTTGTTTTTTATATATATCTTTTTTTGTCTAAACGTAGCTCTTTCTTAATCAAACATGGCATAGTATGACACTGGCTTTTTCTTAAGAGGTGACCACAGGTTATTGGCAGGATTCAATGATATAGGAAAATATGCTGGTTGGCTGATAACCTTCTAGAAAGGCGAAAATATCTAATCTTCACATATTGCTCAAAACCAAACCACACCCAACACCAGAAAAGTGAATTTGTGATGACAAGCTGTAAACAGATGATCGTTCCAAGGTTCTCAAGTGGGGGGGTGGGCTTTGTTTTCTTTTCTGCAAATACTTCCATCCATTCTAAAATATAGTAACAGTGTTCCCACGAGCTGAATACAAATGTGTGGGAGATCCACTGAAAACCCATAGCATGAATTTTACCAGTGCTGCAGATGTGAAATCCAAAGGCTGTCAACTTTATGCTGCAGATTCTACTCAATGCAATGGATAAAATGTACAGCAAACTTACACCTTTTTCAAGTATTCTGGCCATAACAATATACACTACTTTACTTTAAAGGCAGCACCATAAAGAAAGAGAAATGAATCCGCGATTGAACAAGTGCAATGCCACTACATTCTACTGGTGAGAAGTGCTCCATAGTGGTGATCTGTGGGCCGAGGGCTGCCTCCTCCCTCTTTTCTGTAACTTGTCATCCTGCTATTCACCAGACAACACCTCCCATTTTTAGGCTTTTCTAAATCTGCTCCTCTAAATGTTAGTAATATGTTAAGGTAATTTTGTAGAATTCTCTAGGCAGACCTGTCCCTCTTAATGGACCTTGAAGGCTTATGCACATGCTTCAAATGTATGCAATAGGTGCTGAGACTTCTGCAGCAGATTTGGGAATACATGCTAATGGACATGGCTCACCAGAGAACCAGAGAGAATGAATGGACTGGTGGTCAAGCATGGGGACTGCTACTCCTGTCTAAAGGATGACAGGTGACCCCAACCCCCCTTCTGCCAATCAGTAGGGGATCCAACCGCTTGGATATTCACCAATCTAGAAGTATCACTTGGCCTGTGGCTAGGTGATACCTTCTGTTCGCTAGACAACTTCTCTAATGTATGGTAATACATTGGAGAATTTCATTTAAGGCAGGTTTCACACTTGCGCCATTTATGGTTTGAGTACAGTCCATGATACCTGGGCTGGCTACGAGTCTCGTGTCATGAACTCTATATCCTAATGGGCATGTTTGAGACAGGAGACCATCAGCCGGTAACATTGTGGTCTCTTCTCAAGTTGGTTTCACACTTCCACCATTAATTTGTTCAAGGCCTCCTGAAGAGCAAAATTGTCTGTGTCCTGAAAAGTGTTTGTTCCATCCAAAGACCTACAGTTGTGCATAAAAAAAAAAAAAAAGGTGTTTAAAACCAATGAGAGAAGCTCAAGCCTCATAATGGCATTTATTTCTATATTTCAAAACGGTCAGCACTCCCAGTGCCTTTCAATTCCAAAGGGAAACATGAACAAAAACAATTTTTCAATTGAAAACTAAGGAGAAAAAATATTGGCCTGCTAAAAAAAAAAAAAAAAAAAAAAAAAAAACACTGGAGAGACGCAAAATGGGGTCTTATCCAATGTTAAAAGGGTATGGAAAGTTTAAGGATTATGCTCACCTGATAGGCTTGTGATGGTAACAACTATTGACAGTATGTGAAGGCTGCAGGATCACAGATCGGATCTAATCAAATAAGATGATTCAGAGTCCACCCTGCCAAAGTACAATCAAAAACAAAGATGATATAAATGCAGTTTCTCGTGAGCGCGATGCAAGGTTTTCAAACCTTCTCATCGGGACAAAACCACAATAATAATTATTGTGGTTTGTCCTGATGAAGAGGTTTGAAAACCTTGAAACGCGTTGACTAAAACTGCATCCATATCTCATCCTTGACTTTGATTGTACTTTGGACCTTTTGGCAGTGTGGATTCTAAATCGCCTCATTCGATCAAATAAAAAAAAAAAACATAGCATTTACAAAGTTGAATATTTGCAGTATAAATTGATATTTCTTTCCACACTTAGCTTTTCTGTTAATCACTGAACTTTTATATATAGTCATATAACCTTTATTTCCAATAACTGCTTTACATCTGTGCAGCATCGAGTCACCTAACATCTGACACCAGCAAACAGATATTAATTTCCAAGCGGACTGGACTATATTCCATGGTTCTTTTGCATTCTTAGGTTTTGTATCAAAAACAATATAAATATATATAATTTTTTATTTTTTTTTGTCATTCCATAAATTCTCAACCGGATTGAGGTCTGGGGCTTGGGCTAGCCACTTAATAACATTAATATTGTTGGTCTGAAACCAGGATGTTGCCCGCTGGCTGGTGAGTTTGGGGTCATGGTCCTGCTGAAACACTCATTTCAAGGGCATTTCTTCAGCATAAGGCAACATGACATCTTCTAAAATTGATATATTCAAACTGGTCCATGGTGCCTGGTATGTGATAAATGGGCCCAACGCCGTAGTATGAGAAACATCCCCAAACCATTATGCTTACACCTCCGTTGTTTGCAGTCTTCAGTAAAATGTGGCTTGAATTCAGCGTTTGTGTCATCTCACAAACTGCAGCCTTTAGACCCAATAAGAACGATCTTGCTCTCATCTGTCCACAAAATATTGTACCACTTCTGTTTAGGCCAGTCAAACTGTAACCTTTTTAACATGATTTTTTTTCAGCAACTATACCCTTACGAGGTTTTCTTACAGATAGTTTGGCTTCCTGTAGCCATTGTCCGGTAGCAGGACTCATAGGTAACTGAAGATCCTCTTCGATCTATCCGTAGCTGATCATAGGATGCTTCTTTGCCATCCTATGATCGATGAGGATGGTAGTATTTATTTTCCTACCATGTGTTTTGGGTTTTGTTTGTCATTTTAAAGCATTGGAAATCTTTTTAGCTGGACAGGCAGTTATATTCTGCACTATTTTATGTTTCCCCTCTCAAATCAAGTTCTTGATCATAGTTCTTTCTCCTTCAGTACAATGTCTGGAACAACCCATTTTACTTACTGAGCAAGGGATAAAACCAGCAGGCAAACATTTGCTGCCCATTCCTTTAAATAAGGGTCATAATTAACACCTGTTTCTTCACAAAATGAAGGACCTCACTAATCAAACTCTGCACTGCTATTAATTAGAACATCAAATGAGTCAATTACACACAATTAGCAGCCTGCAAGTCATGACTGTGGATTATGTTGATTGCCCATTACTCGCCTACACCTATTTATCAATTTTCTCCCATGTTGTATGATCTTTTCTGCCAAAAAAATAATTAAACATATTAATGTTAGACTGCTATTATTTTGCAAACAACTGTATAAGGCAGGGGTTCTCCACATGTGGGCCATGGGACCATGATGTGTGGCTCGCTGCTGTATGTCAGGTTAGTGTATTACGCTGCGTGCCCACTATGCATTTTTCAAGCGTATTTTGATGCGAAATCCGTGTCCCATGATCCCCAATGAAAACCTGCAGGTTCTGTGCCCATGCTGCGGAATCTGCAGCATGTCCATTATTTGTGTGTTTCCATATGCGGATTTGAGGTCACAATGCATTTGAAAAAAGCAAGTCAAATCGGCATGTAAAAAAACGCGTTTAAAATCCGCAAGCGTTTTTACTGCCAAGAACATGCAGAAACGTTGCGGAAATTTTCTGCATCGAGGGCACATAGCTGTTTGCTAGACCTGGTGCTAAGGCTATGGAGAGAAGATCTCCAGATGATGACTTTAGGAGTAGTCCTACACAGAAGAGGTAGTCCTGAATCCACATATACTGGCCTTTGGGGGTTTAGCGATGTAGCAGAGGTATAGTAACTTGAAGATAGTATGATACTGCCAGTCGGAGGAGGTATTTGAAGCTGTATATGCAATGTGAAAATGCCGAATCGAGGTGAGGTGGGAACTTCTATTTCTAAGCTTACCAAGCGTGTGATTGCTGTAGGAAAGCGTTGCCTGTTATACTGGTAATGGGGCCTCTGGGTGTCACTATTTTGACAGAGGTGGGGATGTGGCTTGTGACCCTTTCTGAGCTGAATATGGCTCTCCAGGTAAGATTGGTTGGAGACTATTGATATAATACCCTACTGCAAAAGGTGGGTTCTTTTCTGGTGGACTTGGCACCTATTCACGTATCATGTTCTACATTTTCTCTCTATAGCATCACTTGATTAAAATAGAAGTTAACGTTGACTTTACAATTTCAATATGTAATTGCATAGCTTTTACTGGGGTTGTTCAGAACAAGGCTGATTTGCTGGGCCAGGCCCTATTAATTTGCAGACTGGAAGTGATCTACTGCTTTGGTCCTGGCTGTGATTATGGTCTATGTTCTAAAAAGAAGCCATAACACAGTGATGGAGGCATCACATGACTAGGACTGCCATTGGTTTCTCCAAAATATACCAGCCAAAGTTATAAAGGCGTGTAATGGAGTGTGGCTGAGTGTGAGGTTTATTCTTCGCTCTGTGAAATTTTTATTGCCAGGGCCTCTTAATCACTTTGCATACTGGGTTCCCACATGTTCTACCCAAAAACATTGCCCAAGATCAGGGTGGTTTAGTATTGACTGAGGCCAAAAAAGGGGTTTAGATCAAATGGCCGCTGTAAAATGCAGTGTGAAACTAACTTTAGGTGGCTGTATTTCTTAGATTGTATACGAACCATGCAATCTGGCTGCCTGCATTTACCCTGATTCAGAGGGGTGCGGGGCGGCTGCAGTGCCGTCTCTGCGGCATGCCTGTTACGATCCCCCTGCTGATACCAATCCCACACTTGTCCTGGCCTGACATTCATAGGGCTGGACAGCCTAGAAAAATAGTGCTCCCCTTTAAGGAGGACCTGTTGCCAGGTCAAAAGTGTCCCCTTTATTCCCACTGTTTGGCCACGGCCCCACTATCAGTATTTGTGTTTTTTTTTTTTTTTTTTATATTTACTGCTAAGTTTTATGGTCATTACCGAGGGGGCGGTGCCTACACTATTATCTGGGGGGTGTTGTTAGGCATTGTGAACTATGCCCCACAGTGAAGACCATAAAAATTAGCAATAAGGAAAAAGACCGATATCTCTGGAACAGTATGGTGGATTTATAATAAAAAAAAAACAAAAATATTCAGGGGTGAAGACGGAATAAAATAAGAGCAAACATTGGCCACTTTTGACCTGGTAACAGGTCCTATGTAAAGGTTTTAAATCTGTCATTAAAGGCCTTGTTCACACAGTCAGTGTTTTACCTCAGTATTTGTAAACCAAAACCAGGAGTGGAACAATCAGAGGAAAAGTCTAATAGAAACACGTCACCACTTCTGTATTTATCACCCACTCCTGGTCCTGGTCTTGACTTACACATACTGAGGTAAAAAACTGTGTGAACGTGGCTTTATAAGGCTGTATAATAAGCAGATTGGTACCATATATATTGGCTTGTTCTTCTAAGGCTATGTACACATTTAGGTTTTTGGGGAATTTCTGGAGCAGAAGCTGAGTGAAATCTCCCCCTTCTCATCAGTAACTTGAGGTTTCTGCTCCCCCACACTCACATACACTTTGGCCTCATTCAGACATTGGTTTTCCACAGCGCATGAACCCATTATCATTTATAGGGCTGTTCACATGCGGAGCGTGGCTACAACCACCACAAGCTGCTGTGACCGCTTTTATCGGAGTCATGGCTCAGAATAAGCCATCCAGGTATAGGGGTCTGTGAGCCCACCATTGCCATCACTGTGCCCCCTTTAGCAGTGCAATGGGTAGGAAAAGCATTAACATTGTTTTTTATAATGAAAAAAATTATTGCTGGATAATTTTGAAGCCAAAAACGGACACCACCCAACCAACGATGGAAAAAGCAGCGTCTGTATGAAACCGTACTGGGACTTGCAGAAAACCGTGCACTGCTGAGGTCGGACACAACCCTATTCACACTGCTGCGCTAGTGCTGCAGAGACGGACATGGCCTCACCTGGCGGGCCCACATTGTACCTAGCCCAAAACTCGGGCAGGGAATCCTGAAAGCAGGACTGTGATTGGAGGATCACTCTGAGGCTCCGTGTACAGGTGCGCCGAGACCTACCGCGCTGTACTACCCCATCCATAGCACGAGGTGGCGCTGCTCGGCACAACAATGACAGCCCCGCCCCTGTGTGGGAGGAGCCGTGCGAGCACTGCATCCAGCAGGACGAGGCAGCAGGAGCAGACATGGCCATCCCGTGCCCGGGACTCCAGGAAGCGCTGTAACAATAGCCTGCTGCCCTGCGCTCCGTGCAGCCTCCCGATGCCAGCGCGAAGCCCTCGGCCGCCATTCTGCCCTCCCCGCAGCACTGCAAGCCTCCCCTGCATTCGTGACTAGCGCTCCCGTGTGTGATCCCGGTCGGTGCTACAAGCCATGTCTGGCAAACACCAGCATTTCAAGGGACCCGAAGTGAGCTGCTGCGTCAAGTATTTCTTGTTCGGCTTCAACATAGTGTTCTGGGTGAGTGTCCCGAGGCTTCCCGGAGCCGCCGCCTGAGGGAGAGCTGTATTGCAAGCGGCGCCGGCCTGACTGACTGACTGACTGACCGACTGACCGGCCGCTCTATCCATTGTCTGTCAGCGCCCGCCGGGGTAATGATCTGCCAGGAGCTCTATTATCCGGCTCTGTGGGGACGAGCCCGGCGGGGAAGGGGTTAACGCTCTGCCGTGTGGGCGGCAGTGTTTTCCTTCCCAGCCGTAAATCGATCCTGAGGGAGGAACAGTAGAGCTGTACCCCTGGTGACAGGACTCCATGTGTATGGTGGGAGCCGTGAGGGGGCCTGGGGTCAGGAGTCCCAATGTTATGGGGGTGGGTGCCCTGAGGTCAGGGGTACCAATGTTATGGGGGTGGTGTGTGCACAGGGGTGAGCAGACCCTGTCATCAACCAGACTAAAAAAGACCCACCTACTATATACAACATGTTATTTAGCCATTAGTAAAAAGAGGGGCTTCACAAAGCCCCCCTTTATACTAATGACTAAATAAAATGTATATAGTAGGCGGGCTTTTTTAGTCTACGGTTGATGTTAGTTTTGGGACTCTTGTTTATCCAATTTAGTTTACGTGAGGAGACCCTGTGTAGTGGGAGAAGTGAGTGCACAGGGCTCCTTGTGATATGGGGGTGGGTGAGGGGGGTCCCAATGTTATGGGGGTGGTGGATTCACAGGGTTCCCTGTGTTATGTGGTGCGTGCACTGTGGGGAGGGGTCCCTGTGTTACGAGGGTAAATGTCATTCCTTGTGTTACTGTGTCATCTGATCAGTTTGTGTGGCACTGTACATAAAGTGGCTGAAAAATCCATGGAGGAAAGACATCTGTAGTGATCTGGCCTCTTCTGGGTGAAATTCCTACATAAGTGAATGCTCTAAGAAGCATCTATGTGCAGAACAGAGTTAGACTGTTTTTAGGCTAATTGGCCATTGGCGGGAGCCACCTATCAACATACAGAGCAGAAAGTTTCATCTTGGGGGTACTAACTAAATGCACAGCTGGCTTCGAGGTGACAGACTAATCTTATGTGTGTGGCTGCAATATGTATTGTGTACCAAACAAGTCTGTAACACTTCAGGGTTTCTATGGGGCAAATCTGCTTAATAAAAAAAAAAAAAAAAAAAAAAAAGAAGTGCTCTGCCTGTGTGCATTTGACAGATTTAGATTTATTTGGATTGCATTGAATACAGGAGCCGTCTATGCTATGTGGCACTTACACATGATACCTTCTCTATTGCACCAAAGAAAAGACACCCCCCCCCCCCCCCTCGCCCTCCTTGTACATGTCCTAAGTGTAGTGTGAAGAGGGCCTCAGTGTACGCTGTGCCAGGCTACTCCTATCTCGTGTATGCTTTTATTACTAGAGAGAGCATCCTCAGCCATCTGACTGCAGGAAATGTCCAACACGGCCTCTGGAACCTCAGTCACTCCTAAAGTGAGCTAGGATACTACAATCTCCCTCGGGATTAATAGTGTTTTGTATATGCAGAACCTGTCACCTGTTTTTTCCCATCTAACCTACGGTCACCACCTTTCAGCCCTGTTTTACACCATTCTGGAATACTGTATTTAAGTCTCCAAGCTCCCCTGCAGAACAAAAAAAGATTTTTATTATACTCACCTACGAGGCTGTCAGGCTGCGCGTTGCTGGTCTTGGATCGCCTTCCTCCTCTGCTTCGTGTGGACGACGCGTCCTACGTCATCCACACAGTGTCCTCCATTGCGCTTCTGCGCAGGCATACTTCTCTCTGTCCTGCTAAGTGCAGAGCAAAGTACTGTAGTGCGCATGCGCAGAACAGTTATTTTCTTCACCCTCAGCAGTACGCCTGCTCAGGAGCGCGACGGATTACTGTGTGCATGACCTAGGATGCGTCATCCACACGAAGCAGAGGAGCACGGCGATCGCAAGAAGAGAGGATGCAACGGACCAAGACCAGCGACTCCCATCACACCGGACCACCCCATAGGTGTTTGGAGGGCGTCATGGAGACCTCCATCTATCTAATCACATTCGAGAATGCTGTAGCACAGTGCTGAAAGGGCTGTAATTTATATGGGGAAAAACCTGGTGATAGGTTCCCTTTAACGCCTTCACGACCTAAGACGTGTATATATAACGTCATCAGCTGTGTCCCTGCCTTTGATGCGGGCTGTTAACAAGTTAAATGCCTCTGTCAATGACCTAATCACTGACAGCAGCATTTAACATGTGCTGGCCAGAAGCACGTCACAAGTGTCGTCCATCGGCGCCCTTGTCACGTGATTGCGGGGCACCGATGGGTTGTCAAGACAGCCATGAGTCTGCAGAAGACCTCCATGCTTGTCACTGTGAACGATGGCCGGTGTTCATAGGAGATTGTGGATTTTACTAGAGCTACATATATCAGCAGAGATCATCAACCCTGCTCTGATGATCCCTGCTTCAAGTCTCCTAAGGGGACTGTTATATTTAAAAGTGAAAAAAAAAAAAGGAAAGTTTTAAAAATACAAAAAAAGTTTAAATTATCCCCTTTTGCCCCATTAATAATAAAACCATTAAAAAATACACATATATGGTTTCGCTGCCTTCAGAAACGCCCGATCTATCAAAATATAAAGTAAATTAATCCGATCGGCAAACGACGTAACGAGAAAAAAATAAAAATTCCAGAATTACGTTTCTTTTGGTCGCTGCAACATTGAATTAAAATACAATAACAGGCAATCAAAACATCGTATGTATCCCAAAATGGTTTCAAAAACATCAGCTCAAGCAGCAAAAACTAAGCCTTCACCCAGCCCCAGATCACGAAAAATGAGAATGTTACGGGTCTCGGAATATGGCAACAAATGCAAAAAAAATTTCATATAAATTTTGGATTTTTTTTTACCACTTAAATAATAAACTATACATGTTTGGTATCTGCGTACTCGTACTGACCTGGAGAATCTTACTGCCAGGTCAGTTTTTACTGCATACTGAACATGGTAAATAAAAAAAAAAAAAAAAATAATAATTGTGGAAATGCACTTTTTTTTTTGCAGTTTCACCACGCTTGAATTTTTTTCGCGGTTTTCCAGTAAAATCATGGTAAAATCAATGGTGTCATTCAAAAGTACAACTCGTCCTCATAAGGCCATATTGACGGAAAAATAAAAAAGTTATGGTTCTTGGACGAATGGGAGGAAAAAAATGTAAAATCGTCGGGGGTGATGGGGTTAATCAGAAGGGGATACCCATTTAATGGGTTCATCGCTGCCTCGGTTTGGTTCCCTGCCTCATCTGATAATGAGCTTTTGTGCTGATGTGCCTGTATGAAGAGTTTCGTTATATCTGCAGAGCTTTATTATCCCCAGGAAACCCCCTAGGTCCCTTGCAGACAGATGTTATGAGGCAGTGCGCACACACAGATGTTTTGCTGGCATGAGAATGGTTTTACAGGATGTATAATTTCCATCGAAGCCAGATAATATCCTGTGGCTTCTCCTTTTTGGACCTGTTCTGCTGACACTGCTTGCAGAAGAGAATCCGATCCTTTTGCCGTCTCTGTCCTTTCTACTCCACGGTCGGACACGTTTCTGCAGTTCATTCAGTGTTTCCCAGATGGGAGCTTTTTGGCTTTGCAACACTAACTTTCTAGGGGGCTACTGTCAGGGCTTGTTTGGTGTTTTTGTCTCCAACCTTTAGTTGCTGCAGAACTATCATTGTAAATTTGTGTGTGGTTTTTTTTTTTTTTTTTTTTTTTTTTTTTTTTTTTTTTTAAAACCTCTCATGCCTGTCCCTATGATCTTATGAGCTATTGGTCTACAAACACACTGAGAAATCGTGACACACATTTCCCCAGCACGAATACTGGCTGCTAATATTGCAGGTGACAGACTGGTTTAATATATTGTTTCTCTGAAAATAAGACTGGGTCTTGTATTTTTTGTTCTGAATGATGAGTTATGACTTATTTTCAGGGAATGTCTTATTTTTTTTCCATGAATAACAAATCCACATTTGTTCTTGAACGAAAGGCAACATTTATTCAAATAATCATGTCATCACACATAAACTGAACATAAACTTATACACACACTCCACATACAGTACATACCACCTGTCTACTCTTCAGGTCCTATAGACTCCTGCAGTTGAAGGACATTTGGTGACTATATGGTTACATGACTGATGTCATCGAAGGGCAGTTGCCCAGTTTTTCTCCCGCGTCCCCCCAACAACTGCACTGTCTGTAACTAGGGCATGTTTTTGGAGTAGGGCTTATATTTCAAGCATACTTTGAAAATCCTGTAAAATCATGCTAGGGCATATTTTTGGGGAAACACAGTAATGTATTAGGTATAATATAGGTCCGGTGAAGAGAAGTTATCCCTTGCTCACCAGATATATGATAATTTATAAATCTCTAGTGGTCCAACTACTGGAACCCCCATTGATTGATATAATGGGACATTGTTATCCCCTTTAGAATGGAACGAATGTGGATAGGTGATAACTTCTCTTCACTGGAGAACCCCTTACCGACATTTGATGTACAGTTATGTCATATTCCAGCTTCCTGGCTTTTATGTGGACTCAAGAACTGTACCCACATTTTTGCCAGCAGATGATGGCTGTATTATTCAGCCATCATCTGCCTCTACTCTGCTATAGTATTGCTGTACATTACACAAGCGATCAGACAATCATAAGTTCAAATCCCCTAAGGGGACTAGCAAATGAAGTGAAAACTTAAAAACAAAATAATTTTTGAAATGTTGCATAATTTTCATCTTTTGGTGGTTTTACACCAGTCTCTGCCAGCTGTGCGAAAGTGGGCAGAGCTTGGATGGAGCATGGCAAAGCCTTCCTGGCAAATTCATCACAATTTACATCAGAAATGTATTTCAGTCCAAGACTGGCGGAGGTGCACCCCAGTTGTAAGATGTGCCTAATACATTGTGGTGTGTGCCTCTTAATGAATTACCTTATCTCACGCCACCGATGCCTTCATTACGACTGGCATGCAAAATGCCAGCCTTAATTTTTTATAGTTATCCTGGACTGCAGGTGGTTTCTTATTTCTTTTTTTTCTACTGTGTAAGTTTTTTTTATGCACCTGTATTAGAGCAACTTTTGTGGCCTGTCACTAATAGTGATAACAGGTTGACCTGGTGAGGTCTCTGCTCCTGGTGAGTTGATGAGGATGTTTAGCTCCTTATTTTTGTTTCTGCAGAACACTGGTTAACGGATCTGAATGCAGAAGTTAATCTCTGTGAAGAATGAGGATTTAATTGTAATTCTCCATCCCCCTCCCCGTCCGTCACCTGCTTCCATGGTAATGTCACCCCTGTTACCAGTAAGAATGCCAGTCCCAGACCTGATTTCTTTGTGTTAGGAATGCTAGGTAGTAAAACCACTTTCCTATTTTGAATGTTTGGGTAGTGTTATCACATGCAGTGTATCAATTCAGGAATATCATAGTGAAATGAAGCCATTCTATGCATTCCACTATCACTAAACAGGGTTTTCTAAGTCTGCCGTTACTTATTTTTATCCAGGCGGTTTTTCTGCTCCTAATGAACGCAGAACTTTGATTGACTTGTTCTATCAGCGCCCTTTACCCAAGTTGAATTAAACTAAATGGAGAACAAACTATCATTAATATGATCATGCAGTCCCCATACAGTTTTCATACTGTTGGGAGAACTTCCTGTTAATGATTATTTTGGGTACCTCAGTCAGGCAACAAACTATTGTTCTATTCGTTTAATCCATGGAATGTTTAAATGGGTCAGTAATGGAGAACGCTCATTTGACCTGTTATCGGCCCGCGTGAAGGGTCCATTAAACTTATTTGATACATGTAACATTTTAGGAAAGTTTTTTTTATTTTTGTTTGGGTGTTTTGTAACTGCCTATTTTGAGAGTAAAAAATTATATAGCTGGATGCTTCCTTAAATTGTATATTTCAATATATACTACATAAAGTATGTTTTGGTTTGTGACGTTCTCTTGGTGTTTATTTTGTCAGTGGCATTTTTTTTAAAAACTAATCATGCTGTGTTTTTGATTTGTTAGTAAAATTAATGCTTTATATTTCCCAAAATGTATTTAAAAACCCTTAAGTTGTGTTATGCCCATTCAAATGTCTGTGAGTCACGTTCATCACAGACCATAATGGGTATGTGTTCTATTAGGCTGTTCATAGTTCCTTGTCTTTTTGCGCATTGGTGGCAAAATATCATGGAGACGTGTCTAATTTTAATCCGAGCCACAGAACAAAATTACTCACGAGTAGTGTTGAGCGATACCTTCCGATATCAGGAAATATCGTATCGGATTGGATCGGACCGATACCCAAAAAGTATCGGATATCGCCGATTCCGATACCGGAAACCAATGCAAGTCAATGGGACACAAATATCGGAATGAAAATAAACCCTTTCTTTCCTTGTAGGTTAATTCTACATGAAGTAAAACAACTAAGAATAATGTAGAATGTATTACATGAAAAGCCGGCAATTCATCAGCGGCATACACCGGTACCCGACAATTTAGAATAGAAAGAATAGAGCATCACACATAGATTAGATAGATAGAAACATGTCAGTCACATATATATGAAGTACAGTGACAGTGTTGCTTACTGTACTTGTCATTTAGTGTTAAAATAAAGGATTTATTTAAAAAAAAATTGGCGTGGGGTTCCCCTTAATTTTAGTCTCTAGCGGAGGTTAAGCAGACGGCTGGGGCAGATGTTTGAAGCCTGGGAAGGGGGTAATACCCACAGAGCTTCCCAGGCTACTAATATGAGCCCCCAGCTGAATACCTAGCCTTTACTAGCTATTAAAATGGGGGACCCCCTCAAAAAAATGACGTGGGGTCCCCCCCTAATTTAATAGCTAGCAAAGGCTAGGCAGACAGCTGGGGGCTGACATTAATAGCCCAGGAAGGGTGCCATGAATATTGGCCCCCTCCCAGGCTAGAAACACCAGCCGTCAGCCGCCCCAGAAATGGCGCATCCATAGGATGCGCCAATTCTGGCACTTAGCCTCGCTCTTCCCACTGCCCTGTAGCGGTGGCAGTGGGGTAATAGGGCTGGGGTTGATGTCAGCTTATAATGCCAGCTGACATCAAGCCCAGGTTAGTAATGGAGAGGCGTCTATAAGACACCCCCATTACTAACCCCATAGTCAAAGTTAAAAAAAAACCCACAAACACCCAGAATAAAGTCCTTTAATTGAAATAAACACACAATTCTTTATTGTTCTAAATTAAACTCTACTTACCATCACGCCCATTCCAGCTGAAGCCAACGATCTCCTGCAATAAAAGAAAAAGAATAAAGCAACCTCATCCTTACCTTTCAATGGTTCCCAGGACAGCTTCAGCTCTGCTACATCGAGATGACAGGCTGGACCGCAGCAGAACGCTGCCATCCAGCCTGTCATCCCGCAGACACTGAGAAGCGCAGGCATGCTTGCGCTCCTCAGTGTCTCTCTGTGACGGCATCCAGATGAGCCGAGTTCATGTCCAATGAACTCAGCTCACCTCATGCACGTCACTGACAGCGTGGGAGAATTCTCCTGCACTCAGCGCTTCAGCGTGAGAATTTTCCCACGCTGTCAGTGACGTGAATGAGGTGAGGTCATGTCCAATGAACTCAGCTCACCTCATGCACGTCACTGACAGCGTGGGAAAATTCTCACGCTGAAGCGCTGAGTGCAGGAGAATTCTCCCACGCTGTCAGTGACGTGCATGAGGTGAGCTGAGTTCATTGGACATGAACTCGGCTCATCTTTATGCCGTCACAGAGAGACACTGAGGAGCGCAAGCATGCCTGCGCTTCTCAGTGTCTGCGGGATGACAGGCTGGATGGCAGCGTTCTGCTGCGGTCCAGCCTGTCATCTCGATGTAGCAGAGCTGAAGCTGTCGTGGGAACCATGGAAAGGTAAGGATGAGGTTGGTTTATTATTTTACTTTTATTGCAGGAGATCGTTGGCTTCAGCTGGAATGGGCGTGATGGTAAGTAGAGTTTAATTTAGAACAATAAAGAATTGTGTGTTTATTTCAATTAAAGGACTTTTTTCTGGGTGTTGTGTTTTTTTTTAAATACTTTACTAGAAATTCATGGTGGTCATGTCTAATATTGGCGTGACCCCATGAATTTCGGGCTTAGGGCCAGCTGATAATGCCAAGCTGGCCTTAACCCCTTTATTACCCAGTGAGCCACCGCACCAGGGCCCTGGATGAGTTGGGTACAGCGCTTCTATGAACGCGCCATTTTCCGGGGTGGCTGCGGACTGCAATTTGCAGCGGGTGGGGCCCAGAAAGCTTGGGCCTCCCTGCGCTGCGGATTCCAGCCCCCATCTGCCTAGTTGTACCTGGCTGGACACACAAATAGGGCGAAGCCCCACGTATTTTTTTTTTTAATTATTTCATGAAATAATTTAAAAAAAAAAGGGCTTCCCTATATTGTTGTGTCCGGCCAGGTACAAATAGGCAGCTGGTGGTTGGGCGCAGCCCGTTCCTGCCTGCTGTACCTGGCTGGACACAAATATAGGGCGAAGCCCCACATCAATTTTTTTTTAATTATTTCATGAATTTCCTGAAATAATTTAAAAAAAAAATACGTGGGGCTTCTCCCTATTTGTGTGTCCAGCCAGGTACAACTAGGCAGCTGGGGGCTGGAATCTGCAGCTCAGGGAGGCCCAAGCTTTCTGCCCCCCCCCCCCCCCCCCGGTGCAAATTGCAGTCCGCAGCCACCCCGGAAAATGGCGCGTTCATAGAAGCTGGATGCTGTACCTGGCTGGCATACAAAAATATGGCAAAGCCCACGTCAAAATTTTTGGGAAAAATTAATTAAAAAATAAATAATTTAGGGACTGCATCTTTATTAACTCCTCAAATGTCATTTAGTGTTAAAATAAAGGATTTATTTAAAAAAAAATTGGCGTGGGATCCCCCATAATTTTAGGCTCTAGCGGAGGTTAAGCAGACGGCTGGGGCAGATGTTTGAAGCCTGGGAAGGGGGTAATACCCACGGAGCTTCCCAGGCTACTAATATCAGCCCCCAGCTGAATACCTAGCCTTTAATAGCTATTAAAATGGGGGACCCCCCCCCAAAAAATGACGTGGGGTACCCCCCTATTTAATATCTAGCAAAGGCTAGGCGGACAGCTGGGGGCTGATATTAATAGCCCAGGAAGGGTGCCATGAATATTGGCCCCCTCCCAGGCTAGAAACATCAGCCGTCAGCCGCCCCAGAAATGGCGCATCCATAGGATGCGCCAATTCTGGCACTTAGCCTCGCTCTTCCACGCTGCCCTGGTGCGGTGGCAGGGGGTAATAGTGGTGGGGTTCATGTCAGCGCCAGCTGCCATGAAGCCCTGGTTAGTAATGATGGGCGTCTATAAGACACCCCCATTACTAACCTACAAAGTGTTAAAAAGAAAAAACACACTACACCCAGAAAAAAATAATTTATTTGAAATAAAACACAATTTTATTTAATTCTTAGTTTACTAAAAAAAAATAGTTACCTGTCCACGTTCCTGCGCTGATCTCCCATGCACAGCTGTCACATCTGGAGATGGTGACAGCTGTGCATGGCTGCTGTAAGTTCACGCTGCGGGGAACACGTCCGCTCCGGGAGCCACTGACTGAGGTCACCGGAGTGCATTCATGCAGCGCAGCTCCGGAGACCTCCTTTACGGCACTGCTGTACTGTGGGAATTTCTCACGATACAGCAGGGCCGTAAAGGAGCTAACCGGAGCAGCGCTGCCTGAACTCCGGCGAACCCGCTTATGCAATGACGGGGCTGCTTTACGGCCCCGTCATTCTAGCGGCAGCAGCGGTTCAGAGCGGTCACATTCTATGTGGCTGCTCTAAACTGGAGATCATCGTGGGACACTCGTGGACTACTACGGAGGGGTAAGGATAAGGTTGTGGTTTATTATTTTATATTTTATTACAGGAGATCGATGGCTTCGGGGAATTAGGGGTCTTGGTGAGTATAGGTGTAGTTTTTTATTTTTTACTTTATTTTAGGTGGCGATCGGCGGGGACAGGTAATGTATAAACTAATTTATTGTAGGTAACCACTGGCCACCAATGACATGTATTTAAAATTTATTGGGGACACAGTAGGGCAATTTAAATAGCAGGATCAGGCTGATGGGAACTACTGCTCCCATCGAGCTGATCCTGCTGGCACGAGTGGACGGGGGACAGACATAGGCCGATGGGAGTAGTAGTGTCACATCGGCCTATGTCTGCCTGCACGCACACACCCGCGCACAGACACCCACACACACCAATCATGACGGGCTGATCGTCTGGGAGGTGAGGCTGACCTGTGCGGCCGTGGGAAAGTTCATGTGAGTTCATGCAATGCAGTCAAGCATGAACTCACGTAAACCCTCTGAGGGCACAGTGGCGACTTCAAATGAACAGCTGATCAGCATCACCTGATACCTCAGCTATTCATTTGAAATAACCGGCGGGAAAGCGCAGCACAGAACGGGAAAGCTGGCGGCGAAGTCTTTTCACTGCCGGCTTCCCCGCCCGGGTCCTTCGCTCCCCGCTCCTTGGTGCTGCGCTCCCCGCCCGGTCCTAACTTACGATCGGGATGGGAGGTGGCGAGGGGAGCGGAGGATCGGGGTGGTAGGCTGTATGGGGCTGTGTGATTGTTTAAAAGCCGGCGGCTTTTTACCGCCCGCCGGCTTTTAAACGATCAGGAGAATTCTCCCACGCTGGGATGGCATTCTGATGACAGGCTGGATCTCAGCTGAGCGCTGCCATCCAGCTTGTCATCCTTCAGAGACACTGCAGAGCGCAGGCATTATGGGAACTTCCGATTCCGGTATTCGATATTGTAAAAGTATCGGAATTAAGTATCGGAATTCCGATACCGCGAATATCGGCCGATACCCGATATTTCAGTATCGGAATGCTCAACACTACTCACGAGTCTATGGGTCCATGAAAACCAGACAGCACATAGACTGCACACTGATGCTGTCCGTGATTAAGGCTGTGTGCCCACTATGTGTTGTTTAAGCGTTTCCGCAGCGGCAGTTCCGCCGCGAAAACGCTTGGTAGAAGGTCTGCAATGTTCCCGAATGATGATCCGCATGTGCTTCCTGGTGAAGTCCGTGTTCGGTACGGACCCCGTACTGTTCGAGTTTGCCAATCTCTACTTAAAGCCCAGTGATTGACTGCAGTGGTTGTGTGCACGGTCCTCATGATGTCACCGCTGCAGCAAAGATGGGAGCATTGGCATAGATCAGGGCAAGGTGAATAACTGCTTAGTTTATTAAAGGATGTTTCCAGATATAATTATTTTATGCTGTCGTGCTTCTGCTAGGTGAAAAATGATAAATTCACCCTTTTCCTTCCCAAGTCTTAAGATTTTCACGATCTGTAATGTATTAACTTAAAAATAAGTTGAGCAAAATATATTAAAAGCACAATTAAATACTGAGTTTTAAGGCGCACACCAATATTTTCTGCAGGGTGTACATGAGCTTTTTTCATTTTTTAAAATATGGTGTGGATTTTCTGTCCTGAAAATCTGTGGATGCCTCCCATGGGAACCATTCATTCATACACCTCAACCAAAGCAATTTAAGAGGTATTCTGGGTCTGCACACATCTGCATTGGCATATATGCACAATACCTGCCAATTAAGCATGCACACCAGCAGCAATGTCATCTGCGGTGCGTGCCTCCTGATGCAGAAGTGCCTGGATATCCTTTTAATTTGCCTTACAAGCAATTTTCAATAAAATCATTGATTGGAAAATTTTTCTGCTTTGTAACAAAATCTGTAGCAGACCAGGTTTCAGCTGATAGGATGGGGTGCATTACTCCCACTGATTTTATATTGGTAGGTGATCACTTGTGAAGTCCCAGCTTTACCTATTGGGTAATGTAACTGTACAAATTTGAGCTCCCCTGAAAGGGCTTGTTAAAATTCTTGGCTTTTTCAATCACACATTAGCCACATAACAATTGTGTTCTAGTAGAAATTAGCCATTAACTTTGTCTTCAACAAAGTGTCTGTATCCCATAGGGTTTCTGCATCATGTGTTAAAATATATAAAAAATCATGTTCTGTCAGGGGCCTTATAGCAGACTTATCTTCCCATATTGCTGATCCATATTTTATGTCCATGTCTCATCTGAATTTAACCAGAACTTGCATCTATAAAAAGTGAAAATACAGATACAAAAAACAAGCTTCTAACCACATGAAGCTGAACCCAACATTGAAACAATGCTAGCAGAAATGCAATGTTTTGTCTGCAATATACCCATTCAGATACAAACCCCCCTAACTGCTACCATTGAAGACAGACGTCACTGATTCATATACAGATCATAAAGTCTACTTTTTCCATTGCTTTGCACCTTTTTGGTTTCCTCTCCTGTTTTTCCTGCTTTTGTTCAGTAGGACTGTTTGATTTAGAGAGTTCATCCTGACTGCTGTACACAGGATGCCTTCCCAAGAAAACATATAAAATTGTACTTGTGGCTTTCACCCTACATGCCTGTTATTACTTAGTGTTAAACATATTGGTGAATGGCTTCTCATGAGTACACCAAGTGGTACCTTGGATATAGGCATCCCCACATTTTCAATGGCAATTTTTAAAGACGTTCACCACTTTTATTGCTCCAATACATCTAAAAGAAAAAAATTACTAAGTTGGCAAAATTGTAATACTTAAGGGAATGACCATAAAATGACCTATTGTTTATATCAGTTTGTTAATTTATTTTCAAACAACTTTTACCATTTTTTTTTCATATTGCAATCTTTATTAAAAAAACATAATGAAACTGCTAATCATGCAATTTTCACACGGGCCACTAGAGCTGTTTGACTTGTACTTCTTATTTGAACTGGAAGAATTTACATGTCTCATTATCAGAGGCAGGATTACAATGACAGGTAACACCTCTATACACAGCACATAGGACCTGCCAATCCCAATAGATGATAGTACACCTGACTCCGCTCCCCTCTCCTCACTTCACAGTGACTTTTGCACATGCTCATTAGTCACTTCAATAAAAAAGATAGGGTAGGGGTCCAACCATTGTGGATAAAGTCCATACAATAGTGCTGGTTAGCCCGCTTGGCTTAGAGTCCAGCTTCTTAGTCCCTTAGCAAAGCCACACAATCCATGAGGTCTACACACCTCCATACACATGTACCATGAACCATGTGTCAGATAAACAGATCCCATTTTACAGTGTGTACCACACTCGGGTGGAAATATGGTGAGCAGCCGTCCCGCCCTAATAGTAGAATCTGGCCCTGTCATGGCCGATTAACCCCTCTTAGTACTAGAGCATTACTCTAGGTTTATATCACAGAGGACATGCACCTCTGTGATGCATATCTCCCATCCACTATGTGTCCGGCAGCCACTAAAAAAAATAAATATATACCGTTGTATCCTTTTGGCTCATATGAGAAAGCCAAACTGGTAATGACCTGTAATAGCTGGGATGCTGTTTGGAAATTTTACATTCGGGCCCAAAAGCTTCACGTTAAGCTTTTGGGTCTCATGAGGACTCAAAGCAGGTTTGTGAATGTGGTTTTAAGGCTAGAAGCAAGGGCAGATGTGAGTAGAGGAGGTAAAACGCTCCAGTTTCCAGAAAGGTCAGATCACACAGGCTGCAGATAAAGAGAAAAGCAGACACAAAGATTTTTCTAGAGGGGAAAAGAAAGATTGAACATACTGGGTAAGAGTGTACAGTGTGAGAAATTCACACTTCTCAACATTGTCCATGGGTACAAGAGAGAAATTCGCTCAAGGAATAAAGCTGTAATGATACATGAGAGCTGCTGAAGGAAAAATACTCATGTTGAGTTGGCTCTAAGCAGTATCCAGTGCTAATAATAATTGGGCTACACACTAAGGTGGCTTCATGACCTTTAAGGGATTAGCCACTATATCTTTAATTTTAACAGATGTGTTGAGGACCTGATTCTTTGTACATATACTAATATGTTATACAGGTTCTTCTCCCCTTGTTAGTACAGTCTTTCTCAGACTGCAGTGATCTCCAGTCCATAAAATGACTGCTGGTGGAGAAAAATGTGACAGATCTCTTCATTAGTCTCCTCCAATTGAAAAATACCTCACATAGGAAAGCTACTTTTCAATTGGAGGAGGCTGATGGACAGATCTGGTCACATACTCAATCAGCAGCAGCTTTTGCAAGGACTGGAAGGCTGCGCTAGCATGTGTAAGAGGAGTCTAGTATTTCATATCTAAAGAATAGTGTATGTACCCAAATTATATTTCCAACACATCTGTTAAAATATAAAGTGGCCACACCTTTTAATATTTTGCTCTGCCAGTCATGGCTAATGATCCCTTTGGTTTCCACCTGGTCTCTACTTTCTCAGTTGAACTTTTGTTGCTCTTATATGAGCCAGACAACCTGATGACATAAATCTGACTATCTTCAAGCCATACTTGTATTGATGCATTTGATATGTCCTTAAATGTCTAAGGTTTTACCGTATATTCCGGCGTATAAGACGACTTTTGAAGACTGAAAAATCTTCTGTCTAGTCTGGGGTCGTCTTGTACGCCGGTAATGCTTTTGAACTTTCAGAAATTGACATGCGGGGATACTCTGGGGGTGTTAATAAGCTGCCGTGGCCGTATCCCTGCCATGTCGGAGTTAATATAAGGTGGAGGGAGTTAAAATACGGCGGCGGTAGGTCCAGACAGTCAGCGCTTCTGTGCTGAAACTGACACATCGCTGCGTATTCCCAGCTCTGGACACAGCGCAGGGCTTCTGTGCCGACAGCTTTCACTTGTCACAGAAGCGCTGCGCTGTGTCCGGAGCTGGGAAGTTCGCATCGCTTCTGTGACAATATATGAAAAGCCGGCAATTCAGCAGCGGCATAAGCCGGCACCCGACAATTTAGAATAGAAAGAATAGAGCATCACACATAGATTAGATAGATAGAAACATGTCAGTCACATATATATGAAGTACAGTGACAGTGCTGGTTACTGTACTTGTCATCTAGTGTTAAAATAACGGATTTATTAAAAAAAAAATTGGCGTGGGGTTCCCCTTAATTTTAGTCTCTAGCGGAGGTTAAGCAGACAGCTGGGGCAAATGTTTGAAGCCTGGGAAGGGGGTAATACCCACGGAGCTTCCCAGGCTACTAATATCAGCCCCCAGCTGAATACCTAGCCTTTACTAGCTACTAAAATGGGGGACCCCCCAAAAAAATGACGTGGGGTCCCCCCTATTTTATAGCTAGCAAAGGCTGGGCAGACAGCTGGAGGCTGATATTAATAGCCCAGGAAGGGTGCCATGAATATTGGCCCCCTCCCAGGCTAGAAACACCAGCCGTCAGCCGCCCCAGAAATGGCGCATCCATAGGATGCGCCAAATCTGGCACTTAGCCTCGCTCTTCCCACTGCCCTGTAGCGGTGGCAGTGGGGTAATAGGGCTGGGGTTGATGTCAGCTTATAATACCAGCTGACATCAAGCCCAGGTTAGTAATGGAGAGGCGTCTATAAGACACCCCCATTACTAACCCCATAGTCAGTTAAAAAAAACACAAAACCCAGAATAAAGTCCTTTAATTGAAATAAACACACAATTCTTTATTGTTCTAAATTAAACCATACTTACCATCACGCCCATTCCAGCTGAAGCCAACGATCTCCTGCAATAAAAGAAAAATAATAAACCAACCTCATCCTTACCTTTCCATGGTTCCCAGGACGGGTCCAGCTCTGCTACATCGAGATGACAGGCTGGACCGCAGCAGAACGCTGCCATCCAGCCTGTCATCCCGCAGACACTGAGAAGCGCAGGCATGCTTGCGCTCCTCAGTGTCTCGCTGTGACGGCATAAAGATGAGCCGAGGTCATGTCCAATGAACTCAGCTCACCTCATTCACGTCACTGACAGCGTGGGAAAATTCTACTGCGCATGCGGGGAGCAGGAGAATTTTCCCATGCTGTCAGTGACGTGCATGAGGTGAGCCGAGTTCATTGGACATGATCTCGGCTCATCTGGATGCCGTCACAGTCAGACACTGAGGAGCACAAGCATGCCTGCGCTTCTCAGTGTCTGCCGCATGGCAAGCTGAACGGCAGCGTTCTGCTGCGGTGCAGCCTGTCATGTGAATGTAGCAGAGCTGGACCGGTCCTGGGAACCATGGAGAGGTAAGGATGAGGTTGCTTTATTATTTTACTTTTATTGCAGGAGATCGTTGGCTTCAGCTGGAATGGGCGTGACTGTAAGTATGGTTTAATTTAGAACATTAAAAAATTGTGTCTTTATTTCAATTAAAGGACTTTATTCTGGGTGTTGTGTTTTTTTTAATTACTTTACTAGAAATTCATGGTGGTCATGTCTAATATTGGCGTGACCCCATAAATTTCGGGCTTAGGGCCAGCTGATAATGCCAAGCTGGCCCTAACCCCTTTATTACCCAGTGAGCCACCGCACCAGGGCCCTGGATGAGTTGGGTACAGCGCCAGAAGATGGCGCTTCTATGAACGCGCCATTTTCCGGGGTGGCTGCGGACTGCAATTTGCAGCGGGGGGGCCCAGAAAGCTTGGGCCTCCCTGCGCTGCAGATTCCAGCCCCCAGCTGCCTAGTTGTACCTGGCTGGACACAAAAATAGGGCGAAGCCCCACGTATTTTTTTTTTTAATTATTTCATGAAATAATTAAAAAAAAAAAGGGCTTCCCTATATTGTTGTGTCCGGCCAGGTACAAATAGGCAGCTGGTGGTTGGGGGCAGCCCGTTCCTGCCTGCTGTACCTGGCTGGACACAAAAATATGGCGAAGCCCCACGTCAACATTTTTGGGAAAAATTAATTACAAAATTAATAATTTAGGGACTGCATCTTTATTAACCCCTCAATTGTCATTTAGTGTTAAAATAAAGGATTTTTTAAAAAGAAAATTGGCGTGGGATCCACCATCATTATAGTCTCTAGCGGAGGTTAAGCAGACGGCTGGGGCAGATGTTTGAAGTCTGGGAAGAGGGTAATACCCACGGAGCTTCCCAGGCTACTAATATCAGCCCCCAGCTGAATACCTAGCCTTTACTAGCTATTAGAATGGGGGACCCCCCCAAAAAATGACGCGGGGTCCCCCCTATTTTAATATGTTTATGAGTGACAGTTTTCCTGCTATATACCTGCATGTCATAAGAATTTAAATTAAAAAAGGACCATGTTAAATTCAAATCTGTTTTTTTTTTAATTTTTACCGGTGTTTGGTATGCGTTGGAAAAGGGGTAGTCTTATACGGTGAATATATCCTAAACTCTATATTTTAACAGGAAAGTAGGGGGGTCGTCTTATACACCAGGTCGTCTTATACGCCGGAATATACGGTAATTTGTATGATTCATTTGCCATGTCATTTATTCAGCTGTAAAATGGGAGCCTGGAGCCAGAGCTACTGTACTTTACTCTGACTAACCTTTCAAGCACTTTAGTCAAACTATAGTATTTGTAAGTTAGGGGAGTGCTACATCTGGTAAAACCAGTGTCGGGAGATACTGAAAATGATAATTTTTCAAGTGTTAGTAATATTTTTTTACTGTAGTTTCAGTAGTTAAGCTGAAGACTACAAATCCTATAATGCCCCGAGGCGTACATGATCACTGAGCCAATGAATGGCATACACTGGGGTAGTTACTTTATAGAAAAAAGTTAAATTGTGGATGTATGTGACATCATCCAAAACAGGAAGGCACTGTTGTAGCTGCAACTACTGAAGACCTTAAGGAAGTTGTTGTCCACTACCTGGTTAACTCCTTTTTACATGAAGTAGACAGGCTTGTAAAATATAAATTGCAGATACTCTCCTCCAGCGCCATTGCCGTTCCAGGAATGTTGGGTTTTCCAGTGCTCGTGTGAAATTGTCGTGTGAGCTCCAGAGCCAATTAGAGGCCGCTATTGAGGTGCCTCGCCAATTTCCTCTGATGGACGGAAGAAGTGATAGCGCAGTAGACTACTAGCGGCCTCTAACTGCAGTTCTCGCGTCACATAACAATGTTACATGAGTCCCGGAGACCTGATGCCGACTTTGCTGGAATGGCACCAGTGCAGGAGGTGAGGATCTGTTTTTATTTTACAAGAATTGACTTAAATAGATTGTCCACTAAATTAATTTAAGTTGTTGTAGTGCTTTTAAATGTGGTTTTGAGTTTTTTTTTGTTTTTTTTTATGTTAACTTAAAATTAGACTTCGTCATACACATAATAAAATAAAATGTTTTCATGCCCCAAGGAAATTCTGTGCAGTGCTGTATTTGAAAACAATGTATATAATCTATTCCCTTTGGGTTTTCTGTTACCACTCCAATAAAGCCAACAACTGCATTATAGCAGTATATAGTCTTAAGGAACATTTGTAGGAAATATTGCTCAAGATGAAGTTTCTGATATGGATGTGGTTTCTACGGTAACTCCCCTTTTCCAAGACTGCAGATTATCAGTACTTTCCTACCAAAGTTGCTCTATATATTTTGTGTACATGTGGTGTGGATCACACTTGTTTTCTGAGAATTGAGGTATGTGTGTGATGGAGTTGTCTTATTGTAGGCATTTATTGTATATCACAGGGCATGTAAGAGAGTGCACTGTCAGAGCGTATTGTAAGGAGGGAATGCAATGAGCAGGAAAAGCAGAGACTAGCCCCGCTCCCGAAAGTGTCATCACGTTCTCTAGTTACATTTCGCACTGACACTTCTCTCTTGCCGGCTTGTTACTTCTCATTAGAGCTGGCAAAGGAGCGCACGGTAACTGTGCATTGGAAGTAATATCGCACAGTGACAAGGGAGCTCGTACTGAGCATACAACGCAATTGACAACTGATACATGCTCAGTAGAGCTGGAACTAGCCCAGCCCCTGAAACTGACATCACTTAATGACGCTTTGTTTCGGGTTGGGGTCACAGACTGCGGCTGCATCCTTACATGGATAAAATGAGGCTGCAATATACCAGTTTGAATTTATCATTACTTTGTTCTGTTTATATTTGAAGGAGATTTCCGTGATATTTCTAAAGTTGGTAAATAGTAGGTGTGGAGAATGGGGGAGGATGTAATGGCAGATTACAATCATTTTGTAAGCATGTGTAGTTATAACAAGACACCTGACCAGCTTCATACAGGGATTCAAACCCCCCACCAGCTAGCTAGAATGCAACCTTCTACAGGAAGACCCCCTGTGGATCCAAACCATGCGGTCTCCTATGTTCAGACAGCTAGGGATTTCATAACGTCCTAACCGTACATCGTGTATATTTCTGAGATCCCCAGACTGGACCGCACACTGTCCAGTGTCTCGCTTTGTTCTGGCCCACAGGGTGGGGAGATACGTAGAATAGCCAGTAGGAAATAGACATTACAGCTGTGTTTTAGTCTCCACGCGTAGCAGTGTCCCGCCTGAATCCAATGACACCAAAACTGCCTCCCTATGACCGTCCATTAAGGAGCTATGACCCATCTGAAGTTTTAGAATTATTATCTGCCAGGGGCATAAGGAGGGGACTCGTGTTCAGCCCACAGGGAAGGAGGGAGTTACCCAAGGGAGATATAAGCTAGAGTAAGGTCATGTGGCTCTCCTTTCTGATGCATGCGGTCCACTTGGAACAGGGGGACTGACGTCGAGTAACGTGCTGTGAAGGGGCTAGGAACTCCCTGGAAGCTCAGGCCTCCATGAGGTGCAACGCACACATGGTCTGATGTCACACCAGTAATTGACCTGGTTAATCTGCTTATATCTTTTGTCCTACCACTATTGTATTTGCATATCTGACCATTATATATGTATAACCCTTGTGTATATAGTGTACTGTCTAGTGTGCCCTTAAGGCGATTAAATAATTAAACCTTGGGCTGCTCTTTTATCGTCCGTTTCTCGGTTTAATTTCCCATGCTACCAGGCCTGATTCTGGCCTGATACCCCATGCTACCAGGCCTGTTTCTGGCCTGATATAAGCCCGGTCCGTTAACAGGAATTATATTGAACAGGAACTAGTGGCAGTTCTACTGGGCTGATAAGGTTCTGTTTCACCGGGGCTAGTGAAAGGGGCCTCTCAGCCTTTCAGGGGTGTGAGCGAGTGTGGAGCCATGAAAGTGACCACTTGGGCTACATCATCTTACTCCCAGTGCCTCCCTGGGCCCGTGTAGACAGGGGGTGTCTGTGTAAAACTGTACCAATCTTATCTTGCATGTCCCCGAGGGGTGCAGAACATCACATTGGTGCAAAGTGCGGATCGTATCACGTGATCTGTCTGATTTAATTGTGACATCAGGCAGGGTGGCGAGATGCGGATCCTTCACAATAGGGAATATTTTTTTGGGGGGGGGGGGGGGGGGTAATCCTTAGTTTCCCTCCTGGATCACTGCTCTGGTAATCCTTGCTAGTAGTGTTGACCTTCCGTCCATCTATCATGTGACGGTTGCAGCCAATTACTGGGATCAGTGGACACATGCTGAACATACATGTCAAGTTCTGATGTCAGCGATTGGCTGCAGTGGTAACTTGAATGGTGGGGACCAATGGGCTAGTGGTGCTAGAGCTGCAAAAAAAAATAAAAAATCAAAGTTATGAATAGTTATTTCTTCTAAAATGGCACCTACTGAAAACTTTTGAAAATGTGTTTAACGTAACATGAAAGGGAACAAAACCTGAGCTGGATCTGACAACTGTCTTTTTACAGATACTTCTGTTACATAAGCGGATAGTGAAATAAGTGCTGCCGGCCATAAGATCTATTACACCGTAATCATCACTGTAAAGAACAGTCTTTTCTTCTTGGAACACCTGTACGATCTTCTGGAGTGATAAATTCAATGGAATGTGTTTCCTGAGGCCTCTCTGCCTGTATCAGGTGCTGGGAAAGGGCCAGTATAGACCCCGTCCTGGCCTAACCGCAAACATGTGCACGTTAATTTTCCATAAAATGGCCATGTAAATGGCCAGTGACCAAAAATCTAAGCAAAACTGACTTGGTTGCCCATAACTGCCACTAGCAGCTTTCATTTTTAAAGAGCCAAATTTAAAATGTTCTTGCATACTGTGACCTAAGATGGCAACATTGAAGCGAGGGGAAAAAAACTTTTTGGGATGTGCAAAAACCGGGTCTATTGTGATAGTACAACAAAAGTATCACAATATATTTGGTAAATGTGCTTCACATAGAAGCTACATTTGTATTGGATGAAACAAATAGAAACCACTGGTTGTTTGTAATGGGAAACGACTTCAGAAGAGACTGAACATGATTGGAGCCATGTACAAGCGTAGTACTAGAAAGTCGACCATGCTGACTAGTATAGAACCACAGGTGCCACAAACCACAGAATGGCATATTTTCTGAAAACGTCTGTGTTGTTGGCCATACAAATTAGATGTCTACAGGAGCTGAAACCCAACTACAATCTCAAACACTATGGCTTTCATTGATTTACAGGGGTTTGGAAGAGGATAAATTTGCTGACAATTGGTGAGGCTACCGTTCACCTCAGTGGGAAGGTCAATTGCAACATCATTAGAATTTGGGGCTCAGAAAAACCATCGAACCCATGAGGTACTTGTCGATACTAAGCATGTTTTGTGCAAAGAGCAGAGCTTATGGTCGCTTCTTTTTTGCTGAGGAAACAGTCAGTGGCTGCTCCGAGACATGTTAAAGGAATGGCTTATTCCAAAGATTTTTTGGCAGATCTTACGCTTAGTGCACCTCCACGTTTCCATTTGTGGATGTTCACCAATACCTGAATGAAACTCTACTGGAAAATTGAATCAACTATATTCTAAACAATGATTCACCTGTGCTGGCCTTTGCGATCACCAGATCTAAAACCATGCCACTCTGAGGGGCTACAACTAGGACTGAGTGTATCTGACTTTCCTCCCACCAAAAAATGGAGTCCATATTTTAGGACATGCTGGCAGTGCATATGTGTGTGCATACTGTGGTACGACGCCTCACTTCGCCGCTTCTGGAAGTAGACTCAGGAACCATGTTTTCTCTGCAGGCTTTATTATGTGGCATAAAGCTCTGCACTCCAGCTAAATAAACACAGCCTTACTGGCAAAGCAACAAAACAAAAAGATAAATGATAGCGTCCATAGCAGTGTGGGATTAGTTCACACAGGTTGTAGTGCCAGCTTTCAGCTACTCTCTGAGCTGTGGCCTTCCAGTCTGGAGTCTTTGCCACTCCAAACTCAACAACAGAAAAAAAAAAAAAAGGTAACTGAGCATTTAAACCTTGCTCAGCCACACCCTGAGGCGGAGGTATGGGGAAGGACTTCCCTCCCATCTCTGTCATTCCCATAAAACCACACCCTTTAAAAAGAGTTAACCTCTTACATAGAACATGCTGGCAGAAAGTCTATTGGTTTCAGTTCACACAGGCCAGCAACCTGCGTGACACATACCTCCCCTCATATACCATACCAGTGACTGCCACAATACACACATATAATATAAATATATATTACACACACATCTATCATCGTTTGTCTTTGTGTATGTATATGTACATGTAATGCTGAGAACAAGGATATTCTATGCAAACAGAACAAGCGTATAAAATTGCAGCTATATAGACTACTAAACTAATGCTGATTGACTTAGATTTATCTGGTGACCATTTAATGGCTGAGATTGGCCAGCGCAAATAAACCCTTAGGCCAGTTTCACACGTCCGGATATTTCCGGTATCGGAGATATCCATGTGGCAACTGTATGTGGCAGTTGAATTACATGGATGGGCGCCTGGGAATCAGCTACAGGTAGTGCTGTTCCCAGGCGCCTGTGCTGAACGCTGCCCTCATCATGGTTCCCTGCCGGTGCTGTGATCAGCACCAGCAGGGACCATAGTGAGGGTAGTAGTAGTGTACTCTGTGTCTCCACTTGTAAAATTAAGAATAAAATAATAAAATCCTTATAATTACCTCTCCTAGGTGTCCCCCGCTGGCATCCATGCGACCGCTGCTGCAGAGAAGCCAAGGAGAATGAGCGGCTCAGTGAGTGACAGGTGAGCTACAGCTCCGGAGCCGCTCATTCTCCCCGGCCCCTCAGCGTCAGTGGCCAGAAGATATTTTTTTTTCCCTCAAATTTTGGCTATATGAAATTCTAAACCATTATGTTTTAACAGGTATTTAGGTTATGTATACTGGGGCACATATGCAGTGAATTTTACAGATGGAAAAACTTCTGCGTATTGTGGTAGCAGAATTTGAGAAATGTTATGCACACACTGCAGAAAATCTCCACAGGGTAACTTGGCTGGAGCTGTGGATTAGAAATTTTCTGCGGAGTTTATATGCCGTCACTTATTTCTGCAATAATAAGCGATAGCATATTGCTGTGAAATGCCATCACTTATCCTTAGAATTAAGAGAGATTCAACGCATCAGGTGTCCAAAAGGTGTTTTTTTTTCACCAGTTAGAGCATGACTTGGTGCCGTGTCAAATTGGAATAGTTCTCTAAGGCCTCATTCAGACATCAGTGACCTGTCACATGACTCACTGACGTCACCGCAGGTCCTTTCACACCACCGCGTCCCATACAACAAAACAGACAGAGCGGAGAAAACATCGGGGGCCATCGGAAGGTAAATATAATCTTTTATTTTAAATTTTTTTTACCATTTTTATTCTTTTTTTTTTTTTTTTTTACTATAACTTGGTCACTCTATATAAATCCATGCCTGTTCCATGGATTTATATAGTGTGACCAAGTTGTCAAGCACGTTTCCAAGTGATGCTAAAATAGCTTGGAAAAGCGCTTGATAACCCGCATGCAAAAATGCTTGACAAACGCTTCTACCTGGCAGGAAAAACGCAGGTAAAATCCGCATGCGTTTTTCCTGCCAGGGAGATGCGGAAAAAATATGCAGCATTTCTGCATCGTGGGCACTTAGCCTAAATCAGAGAGATATGTCACACAAAATAGTTAATAAATAACATTTCCCACATGTCTACTTTAAATTAGCGCAATTTTGGAACCAAATTTTTTTTTTGGCTAGGAAGTTATAAGGGTTAAAAGTTAACCAGCGATTTCTCATTTTTCCAACAAAATTTACAAAACCATTTTTTAGGGACCACATCATATTTTAAGTGACTTTGAGAGGTCTTTATGACAGAAAATACCCAAAAGTGACACCATTCTAAAGACTGCACCCCTCAAGGTGCTCAAAACCACATTCAAGAAGTTTATTAACCCTTCAGGTGCTTCACAGGAATTTTTGGAATGTGGAAGAGCAAAATGAACATTCAACTTTTTTCACAAAAATGTTACTTTAGACCCCAGTTTTTTTATTTTCACAAGGGTAACAGGAAAAAATGGACCCCCAAAATTTGTTGTGCAACTTCTCCTGAGCACGCCAATACCCCATATGTGGGGGCAAGCCACTGTTTGGGCGTCCAGCGGGATTTGGAAGCGAAGGAGTACCATTTGACTTTTTGATTGTAATGATCGGACGCCATGCCGCTTTTGGAGAGCCCCTGATGCCTAAACAGTGGAAACCCCCCACAAATGACACCATTTTTGGAAACTAGACACCTCAGGGAACTTATCTAGATGTGTGGTGAGCACCTTGAACCCCCAGGTGCTTCGCAGAGGTTTATAACATGGAGCCATGAAAATAAAAAAATCAATCATTTTTGTGGAAAAAGTTGTTTTAGCCCCAAATTTTTTATTTTCACAACGGTAAAAGGAGAAAATGGACCCCAAAAACTTTTGTGCAATTTCTCCTGAATACACCAATACCCCCATATGTGGGGAAAATACAGTGTTTAGGCGCACGGCAGAGTTTAGAAGGGAAGGAGCACTGTGTGACATTTTGAACGGAAAATTGGCTGCAATTGAGAGCGGATGCCATGCCGTGTTTGGAGAGACTCTGATGCACTTATATAGTGGAAACCTCTCACAAGTGACCCTATTTTGGAAACTAGACCCTTCAAGGATTTTATCAAGGGGTATAGTTAACATTTTGAAACCAGAGGTACGACACAGAAATTGATAAGTTATTCAATATCATGACCTAATGTTATCATTAGTTTTGAGCGTAAGTGCTCGCTACTTGAGTTTGCATCGGGTACTCAGGTATGCAACATGTATCGCGGGTGCTCAAGTGACATGCTCGAGTCCCCGCCCGCATGTTTCACGGTTATTAGACACCCCAAAAAAAATCATGCGGGGGATCGCTCGTGCATGACAGGCAATCCCCCTCAAGGTTTTTTTGGACGCGAAGTATATGGTGCGAAGACTTGAGCATGTCACTCGACCACCCGCGATATTCAATGCATACCCGAGCACCCAGTGCAAACTCAAGGAGCGAGCACTTGCACTCAACACTAGTCGCCATATTGTCATCTTTTTTTTTTTCTTTGCTTTTGAAATAATCCCAACCCTAACCCTAGCGTTTATTTTTTTACTCCATTCCTCGTGTGGTATAAGTGATTAGACTACTTTATTCTTCGGGTCGGTTTGATTACAGAGATACCAGACTCATATTGGATTTTTATGATTGACAGCTAAAAGACGCTTTTTTTTGCAAAGATTAGTTTTTGCATCGCCATATTTTAAGAGCTATAATTTTTCCATATTTCGGCCGAAAGTCATGTGATGGCTTGTTTTTTGTTGGACGAGTTGACGTTTTCATTGGTACCATTTTCAGGCACGTGACATTTTTTGATCGCTTTCTATTCCGATTTTTGGGAGGCAGAATTTTTTATGTCGTTCCGCGTGTGGTAAAATTGATAAAGCAGCTTTATTCTGCGGGTCAGTACATTTACAGCTGTACCAAATTTATATTGTTTTTTTATGTTTTGGTGCTTTTACACAATAAAAACTATTTTATAGCAAAAATATTTTTTGTTGCATTGCTTTATTCTTAGAGCTATAACTTTTTATTTTTCGGTTGATGGAGCTGTATGGCGGCTTGTTTTTTGCTGGACAAGATGACTTTTTCCATTTTTATTTACTTTTGTCTTTTTGATTGCGTTTTATTCCATTTTTTGTTTGGCGATATGATAAAGCATAGTTTTTTGCTTACTTTTTTTATTTTTTTTATTTTACCGTGTTCACTAAAGGGGTTAACTAGCGGGACACTTTTATAGGTCAGGTCGTTCCGGACGCGGCAATACCAAATGTGTACTCTTACTGTTTTTTTTTTTTTTTTTTCAGAATAATATTTGTTTATGGGTACAATATATTTTTTATTTTTTGGGATGATTATTTTTTTGTATTTTCACTTCTGCCACTTTTTTAACTTTTACAATTTGTCCCACTATGGGACTTTCAATTTTTGCAGTCTGATCGCCTGTATAGCATAGAGTGCAGCAGAATCTCTATGCTATACAGGCTGTCAGCGCTGCACAGGCAGAAGGTACTTTGATCGCGCACTGCGCATGATCAAAGTAACTTCCTGCTGTCTCTTGACCGGGATGTTGTCATGACGACATCAAGTCACCATGACAACCACCTGGACCCGGCAGACAGCGCGGGACGCCGGAGAGGAGGTAAGTAATGTCGCTTACCTCCCCTTGATCCCGGAATGCTGGTATGTATGTATGTATGTATGTATGTATGTATTTTTATTACTTCCGGTCTGCATAAAAAATAAAAGAATGAACAGCCCCGTAGACTATAATGGGTACATATTCTATTTTTAAAAACCACGGTTGGAACACCTTTGTTAACCAGACATCTGACTGAGGCATTACACTCCATATCAGAACAGGACTGGTTCCAGGAGCCAATTTTTGAGTCCTGGTTTGGGCTCTATCCCACACCTTGGTCTGAGATATGATGTATACTGCAATGAATGGCTTCTATTGTTGACGTGTTTCCTGTCATTATGGAGAGACAGTGCATTTGACCATTGATCTTCCAGCGAGGTGCATGGCCTGGGCTTTGCAGATAGGAAAAAAGAACGACATGCAAGTGTTTAGAAAAGCTTTACTGAATACACAGTAATCTGATGTTCTGTTTCCTATGTCTTCTGTAGGTACAGTGGCTTCCAAAAGTATTAATAGCTCTTGGCTTTTTACTCATTTTGTTACATTACAACCAGTGTTGCATCAGCCCTAAATGGTCCGAAGTTGGTAAAAGAGAAAAATATAGGCATAAATTAAATGTATGGGATCAAATAACTAAAAATTGGCATGTGCATATGTATTCACTAGTGATGAGCGAGTGTGTTCTGTTAACACTTTCGCCGAGCATGCTTGGGTGCTCACCTAGTATTTGCTGCATGCTCAAATGTTATGTTTGAGTTACTGTGTGCTCATGATTTGCAACTGTTTGACAGCTTTAATACATGTGAGGAATGCCTAACAAACAGGCATCTGTCCGATCGATCACAGCATGATCGCGCAGGAGATGCTGAAATATCAGCACCTTCTGCCCGATCAGAGCAGGAGCTCAGGACTGCCAGTGGCCAGCACCGCCTCTGGCTGTTAACGCCCTAAATGCTGCGATTGCAACATGTAGGAAGCTGGCAGAGGGACAGGAGCTCCCTCTGCCTTCAGATCGGCTCCCCGCGGCTTCATCACGGGGGCCTGATCTTTGACATGGTGACCTGGGTTCATCATGACGGCCCCCAGGTCACCAAGCTACGGAAAGCTTCTGAGACCCTGCTCAATGCTAGTGCATTGCAATGCTTATACATTATACCTGTGAAAGTCCCATACAAATACGAAGTAAAAAAGTTTCAACATTTTTTTGGGGGGGAAAAATCTAAAAAATAAATCTTAAAAATATTACACTAATAAATACCCATTTTTATGTAAAAAATAAAAGGAAACAAGAAAAAGCAAACATTTGGAATAGTCGTGTTCGGAACAACTCAATGTATAAGCTTGTCACGCTACCCCCTTCAGTGAACGCCGTAAAAAAAAAAAAAAAACATGACAAAGTATGCTTTTTCATCATACCGTTGGGGGTGGGGGAAGTAAAATAAAACACGATCAAATAGACGAATGTGAATGAAAATATTAACCCTGAAAACGTCATCTTGTCCCGCAAAAAAAAACAAGTCGCCATACAGCTCCATCAGCAAAAATTTAAATGTTACAGCTCTCAGCATACAGCGATGCAAGGATAATTATTTTTTCTATAATAGTTTATGTAACAGCGCAAAAACATAAAAAAATTATATAAATGTGGTATCGCTATAATCGTACTGACCCGAAGAATAAAACTGCTTTATCAATTTTACCACATGCGGAACGACATTTAAAAAAAAAAAAAAAAAAAAAAAAAAGCACGAGAAACAATTCCTGAATTGCTGGTTTTTGTTTATTCTGCCTCCCCAAAAATCGGAATAGAAAGCGATCAAAAAATGTCATGTGCCCGAAAACGGTAGCAATAAAAGCGTCAACTCGTCCCACAAAAAACAAGCCGTGACATGACTGTGGGCAGAAATTTGGAAAAATTATAGCTCGCTAAATATGGCTATGCAACTAGTTTTTGCAAGAAAAAAGCATCTTTTAGTGTGCGGCAGCCGCCAAAAATAAAAACCTGATATAAATCTGGTATCACTGTAATCTCACTGACCTGAAGAATAAAGTCGTCTAATCATTTATACCTCACGAGGAACGGCGTAAAAAATAAAACGAATTCTTTATCTGCTGTTGAATTGTTCATTCTGCCTCCCAAAGATTGCAGTAAGGCTCGGTTCACATTTATCCTGTGCTCTCCGCTTACACCGGGGTTTCCGTGTAAATCTCTGAAATACGTGATTCAGACTGAACCCCCGGTGGATGGAGATACTGTGGAATGCCATCTGACCTGTGATTCAGCTTTGTCCGTGTTCTTAGGCGTGCATAAAAGCACAGTCAACCACAGTTTTGCGCACCTCTGAAAAGGACACGGCTGAACAGAAGCCAGATGGAGTCCAGAGTAACTCTGTTGCCACATTATAGTGAATAGATCCCGCTGGGATTTCATCTGAATCGCGTCACCCGGAGATTTAGATGGAAACCCCAAAGTAAGTGCTCAGCGTAGAGCACAGGATAAATGTGATCCCAAAAGTATGTAAAATTTTCTCAACAAAATATTTCTACTCAGTCCACAAAAAAAGCCCACGCTCTGATCCTTCATCTGTTAACGGAAATATAGGGGGATTCCACGTTACTGGTAGCACAAAGGCTCTGTGAAAGCAAAATGGCTTCTCGCCCCCCCAGAAGAAATTCAGCAAATTCTGCGTTCCCAAATCCAAATGCCCCCCTCTCCCTTCTGAGCCCCACAGTGTGTCTAAACCACATTTAGCGTCCACATGCTTGGCAGGGGTATAATTTTCGAAATGGGATCACTTGAGGGGTATTCTGCTCTTCTAGCAGTTAGGGGCTCTGTATATGGAGTCCGTAAACTATTCTAGGAAAATCTGCGCTCCAGGAGGCAAATAGCGCTCCGTCCGTTCCGAGTCTCGACGTGTGGTTAAGCGGTACTGTACAGCCATACATTGGGTCCTACTATGTTCGGCAGAAATTGTGCGATAAACTTTGGTGCTATATATTTTTTTTACCAAATTCCCTGTGTGAAAATGTAAAATCTCAGGCTAAAACAAAATTTTTGTGGTAAAACTGTAATTTATTTTTTCTTCACTGCCCAATGGTATAAAATTCTGTGACACACCCTTGGTGTCAGTATGATCACTACACTCTTAGATGAATTCATTGAGAGATGTAGTTTGTAAAATGGAGTCACTTATGGGGGTTTCTGCGGTTCTGGCACATCAGAGGCTCTGCCCATGTGACATGACACCCTCAAACCATTCCAGCAAAGTTTGAACTCCAATTTGGCACTTCTTCCCTTCTGAGCTTTGCACTGTGCCTCAAAAGTAGTTTTCGACCACACATTGGGTACTGGCCACTCAGGAGGAATTGCATAATTTTGGAGGAAAGTAGGGGGTGTTACTTATAGTCTGAACATTCTAATTTAATGTCTTGTTGTGGTGGGGTGTGGGGTGGAGCGCCGGAGGAGCTGGAAACAGGAGTCAGGAGCGGCTGCTGCAGCTAACACTGTCCCCACTGCTAAAGAAAATGATTATTCACCGTTCCCCACGCCAATTCTCCTTAATCGCGGCATACAGTGTCTGCAGCAGCGCTCGGCAGTCATTTGTGCCCGCTACTAAAGAGCATAAGTATTCACCCCCCTCTCCACGCCCATGGGAGTGGAGAGGGGGTGAATATTCATGCTCTTTAATAGCGGGCACATGGAATTGCCTGGCAGTTGCAAGAGCGGCGGCGCTGCTACTTTGTGCTCCTGCTATTAAGGAGAGTGAAGTCACTGCTCCCCACGCCAATAGACCTGGCTTGTGGGAGCAGTAACTATTCCGGCAGCTAATCTCCCTTTGTGAGCGCTCATGGTAGTGATGTCATGCGCGGCTCACACTGTGAGATCAGTGCTGACAGCAGAGCAGGACGTGACGCTGGAGCAAAGGGAAGAAAGGCGAATAGGAGTGGTTTTTATTTTTTTGTGTGGTTGGGGTGCCATGCGTTCCAGGATGGTTGGGGTGCCTTGCGTACCAGGATGGGGGATATTACCCCTATAACAGTGTTAGCAGCAGACCCCCTCCCCCATAAAAGTGCATCATGACCACATTTTTTGCTTAACATTTTTTGCTCTATATTCCTCCTCTAAAACCTAGGTGCGTCTTATGGTCCAGTGCGTCTTATAGTCCGAAAAATACGGTATTTATTTTTTTCCATGGCTCTGTTATAAACTTTGAAGCCCCTGGGGGATCAAGATGCTCACCACACATCTAGATAAGTTCCTTGAGGGGTCAAGCTACCATAATGGGGGTCACTTATGGGGACTTTCCACTGTTTAGGCACATCAAGGGGGCTCTCCAAACACGACATGGTGTCCGCTCTGGATTACAGCCAATTTTGCATTCAAAAAGTCAAACTGCTCATTCCCTTCTTCAGCCCTGCCGTGTGCCCAAATAGTAGTTTTCCTCCACACATGGGGTATGTGCGTAGAAATTGCACAAGAATTCCTCCTGTGAAAATAAAAAATAAAAAATTGGGCTAAAGTGAAGTAACATTTTTGTGGAAAAAAAAAAAAGTTAAATGTTCATTTTTTTTCTTCCACATTGCTTTAGTTCTTGTGAAGCACCTGAAGAGTTAATAAATTTCTTGAATGTGGTTTTGAGCACCTTGAGGGATGAGGTTTTTAGAATAGCGTCACTTTTGGATATTTTCTGTCATATAGAGCCCTCACTACAAATGTGATGTGGTCTCTCAAAAAAAAAAAAAATGGTTGGTCAACTTTTAACTCTTCTAACTTTCTAACTAAAAATGTAAAGTAGACATGGGAAATGTTATTTATTAACTATTGTTTGACATAGCCTGAATTTTTATGCCCTTAAATCAGATATGTGCCCACGATGCAGAAATGTTCTGGATTTTTCCTGAGCGTTTCTGCATCTCCCTGGCAGAAAAAAATGCATGCGGATTGTACATGCGGATTGTACATGTGTTTTCCTGCCAGGGACATGCGGAAATGAAGCGTTATTCACTTACATTTCCGCATGCGGATTTACAAGCGCTTTCCAAGTGATGCTAACTAGGTCACACTATATAAATCCATGCAAACGGCATGGATTTATATAGTGTGACCCGAGAGAGTGGTTAAAAATAAACTAATACTTACCTTCCGATGGCCGCCGAGACTTGCAGCGCTCCTGTGCTGGCTGCCGTCAGATCGCGGTACTGAAAAGACCTGCCGTCACATGACTGTGACGTCAGCGCAGGTCCTTCAGTTCTGCTCGATCTGTCAGCAAGCGAAGAGAAGGAGTCCGGGGGCCGTCGGAAGGTGAATATAATCTTTATTTTTTATTTTATTCTTTTTTTATGGTACCTGGGTGTGAAGGAGAGTCTCCTCTCCTCTACACCCAGGTACCATCCGCACATTAGAACGCACCAATTACGCAAGTACAGATGCAGTCTTGCGGAATTGGCGCGTTCTAATGCAAGTCAATGGTGACGAAGACGCAGCACTTCCGCAAAATAATTGGTAGTGCTGCGTTTTTTTCCGCAATGATAATTCGCAGCGGAAATTTCCACAGCATGTGCACAGCACAAGCGGATTATCATTGGGGAACATGGCAGGCCTTCTACCATGCGTTTTTAATGCGTTTCCGCGTCGCGGAAACGCATTAAAAACGCATCGTGGGCACACAGCCTAAAAGTTTGATAATTTATGAAATTTTCAAAATTTTTGCCATTTTTTTTTTCATAAATACACTGCTCAAAAAATGAAAGGGAACACTCAAATAACACATCCTATATCTGAATGAATGAAATATTCTCATTGAATACTCTGTCCTGTACAAAGTTGAATGTGCTGACAACAAAATCACACAAAAATTATCAATGGAAATCAAATTTATTAACCAATGGAGGCCTGGATTTGGAGTCACCCCCAAAATTAAAGTGGAAAAACACACTACAGGCTGATCCAACTTTCATGTAATGTCCTTAAAACAAGTCAAAATGAGGCTCAGTAGTGTGTGTGTGTGTGTGTGTGTGTGTGTGTGTGTGTGGCCTCCACGTGCCTGTATGACCTCCCTACAAAGCCTGGGCATGCTCCAGATGAGGTTGCAGATGGTCTCCTGTGGGATCTCCTCCCAGACCTGGACTAAAGCATCCGCCAACTCCTGGACAGTCTGGTGCAACGTGATGTTGGTGGATGGAGCGAGACATGATGTCCCAGATGTGCTCAATCTGATTAAAGTCTGGGGAACGGGCAGGCCAGTCCATAGCTTCAATGCCTTCATCTTGCAGGAACTGCTGACACACTCCAGCCACATGAGGTCTGGCATTGTCCTGCATTAGGAGGAACTCAGGGCCAACCGCACCAGCATATGGTCTCACAAGGGGTCTGAGGATCTCCTCTCGGTACCTAATGGCAGCCAGGCTACCTCTGGCAAGCACATGGAGGACTGTGCGGCCCTCCGAAGACATGCCACACCACACAATTACTGACCCACTGCCAAACCTTTCATGCTGAGTGATGTTGCAGGCAGCAGATCGCTCTCCCCGTCGTCTCCAGACTCTGACACGTCTGTCACATGTGCTCAGTGTGAACCTGCTTTCATCTGTGAAGAGCACAGGGCGCCAGTGGCGACTTTGCCAATCCTGGTGTTCTGTGGCAAATGCCAAGCGTCCTGCACGGTGTTGGGCTGTGAGCACAACCCCCATCTGTGGACGTCGGGCCCTCATACCACCCGCATGGAGTCGGTTTCTAACAGTTTGTGCACATGCACATTTGTGGCCTGCTGGAGGTCATTTTGCAGGGCTCTGGCAGTGCTCCTCCTGTTCCTCCTTGCACAAAGGTGGAAGTAGCGGTCCTGTTGCTGGGTTGTTGCCCTCCTACGGCCCCCCTCCACGTCTCCTGGTGTACTGGCCTGTCTCCTGGAGGCGCCTCCAGCCTCTGGACACTACGCTGACAGACACAGCAAACCTTCTTGCCACAGCTCGCATTGAGGTGCCATCCTGGATGAGCTGCACTACCTGAGCAACTTCTGTGGGTTGTAGAGTCCATCTCGTGCTACCACGAGTGTGAAAACACAACCAACATTCAAAAGTGACCAAAACATCAGCCAGAAAGCGTTGGTACTGAGATGTGGTCTGTGGTCCCCACCTGCAGAACCACTCCTTTATTGAGGGTGTCTTGATAATTGCCAATAAATTCCATCTATTGTCTATTCCATATGCACAACAGCATGTGAAATTGATTGTCAATCAGTATTGCTTCCTAAGTGGACAGTTTGATTTCACAGAAGTTTGATTTACTTGGAGTTATAGTCTGTTGTTTAAGTGTTCCCTTTATTTTTTTGAGCAGTGTAGATGCAAGTCTTATCGAAAAACTTTTCCCGCCATCACGAAAGTACAATGTCTCGAAAAAAAACTCTCAGAATCAGCGGGATCTGTTGACGCGTTCCAGAGTTATTACCTCATAAAGTTACACTGGTCATATTTTAAAAAATGAGGCCCAGTCATTAACCTATAAAATTAAGTGGTTAAGCAAGAGACGCCACTAACCAAACAACACCATGAAGACCAAAGAGCTCTCCAAACAAGTCAGGGACAAAGTTGGTGAGAAGTAGAAGTCAGGGTTTGGTATTTTTTTATTTATTTTTTTTATTTATTTTTTTTTAAAAACCCATCACTGATGATCCCCCGGAGCACCATTACATCCATTATCCTCAAATGGAGAGAAGATGGTACCATAACAAACCTGCCAAGAGAGAGCCGCCCACCAAAACTCTCAGCTCGGGCAAAGAAGGCATTAATTAGAGAGACAGCACAGGGACCAAAGGTAACCCTGAAGGTGCTGCAGAGTTCCCAAGCAGAGACTGGAGTATCTGTCCATACGACCAAAATAAACCATACATTCCATAGGTGGACTTTATAGAAGAGAGGCCAGAAAAAAGTCTTAACTTGCACACACATTACAAGGCTCATTTTGAGTTTGCCAAAAGGTTTGTGGAAGACTCTCCAAATGTATGGAGGAAGGTGCTGTGGTCAGATGAGACCAAATTTTAACTTTTTCACCATCAAGGTAAAAGGTAAGGTAAAAGGCATGTCTGGCGCCAATCCAGCACAAATCATCGCCTCATGAACACAGTCCCCACATTGAAACATGGTTGTGGCAACATCATGCTGTGGGGATGTTTTTTGGCAGCAGGGAAAATGGTCAGAGTGGAGGGGAAGATGGATGGTACAAAATACATGGATATTCTTGAGCAAAACCTGATACTGTCAGTGATTTGAGACTGGGACCGAGGTTCACTTTCCAACAAGACAATGACCCAAAGCATTCTGCTAAAGCAACACTCGAGTGGTTTAAGGGGAAACGTGTAAATGTTTTGTAGTGGCCTAGTCAAAGCCCAGACCTTAATCCATTTGAGAATCTGTGGTCAGACTTGAAGATTGCTGTTCACCAGATGAAACCATCTAACTTGAAGGAGCTGGAGCAGTTTTGTCTTGAGGAATTGGAAAAATCCCATCGGCAAAGTGTGGAAAGCTCATAGAGACTTATCCAAAGAGACTTGAAAATGAAATTGCCGCAAAAAGAGGCTCTACAAAGTACTGACTTTATGGGGGGGAATAGTTATGCACACAGAAATTTTCAGTTATTTTGTCCTATTTTTGTTTGCTTCACAAAAAAGTAGAAAACCTAAAGTTCACAGTTGTAGGCATGTTCTTTACATGAACCCTAAAAAATACCTGTGAAATTCCCGGTTGTAAGGTAGCAAAACACAAAAAATGCCAAGCGGGGTGGTGAATACTTTCGCAAGCCACCGTATATCAGAATGTGCTTGGAATCCGTACAGTGTGTGACAGGTACTACCTGTAAGCACGTGATATAGTAATGCAACACTTTTCACCTTGGATGACCACCTTTTCTACATATCTTAGAGCAGATTAACAAAAGTATTAATCAGCAAAATTTAGCTGTGCAGACACATGATTATAATTCCCTACAACTAGAATGCACAACAGACAATAATGAAAATCAAAAAACTTTATTGAATAAAATTAGACAGACAAATATGGAATAGTACAGGATCCAACAGGTGTATATAGGGTAAAGTGCCAAGATAAATGAATAAATAAACAAATACACTAAATCATGGGGACATGTATAATATACTGTGGATGGCAATTAATGCTTAGAGACATGAGAAACCCAAGAAAATGTATTTAAAATTTCCACATGGTGGGTAAATGCAGACAAAACCGCAAAATGCATGATCTCCATACCAATAAATTAATGTATTAATGTATTCAAAGGCTCAGAAAGTGGAACTATGAATAAAAAGAGGAGGAGCTCTTCAAAATGTACATAAACCACAAAATTGTGGAATAGACAATCGTAATATTTCCCCTAGTGGTGAAAAGATAAAGTGACAATGCAAGTAAAGTGCAGATATGCAGAAATAAATGAAGAGAAAACAATTCATAGAATAAGGTAAAATACCCACAATTAGAGCAATGAACCCCTCATATGATAAAAAGGGGAGCAGATAAAGGATGAAATGAGATAAGCATGCTTACCACCAGTGTATTGGCACTGAATCTGGCGTATCCCGACGCGCGTTTCGCCTTTGCTGGCATTTATTCATAGTTCCACTTTCTGAGCCTTTGAATACTTTAATACATTAATTTATTGGTATTGAGATCTGTTGTGCATTCTAGTTGTAGGGAATTATATCTTAGAGCAGGACACATGAGCATCAGTTGCACCGCGTTGCGGTTGACTGCAGTTTGGTTGTGACATTGTAGTTAGTATATTATGGAGGCTTTTTGCCGATGACTGTCAGTGGAGAGGCTTGCCTGCCTTTGGGCTGGACATCTCAAATAAGGAAAAATTGAAAGAATTTGGATAGCTTTCCAATACTGTGTATAGTTTTTTATAGATTGCTAAAATTCAGTTTTCTCATGAGTATTGGTAAGTCAGGTCATTTTATTTTATGGACAAATTATAGTGCAGTAGGTAATGGCTTCCCAAATGATCTCGTGTTAGTCTGTCATTTAGCGAAGGCACCCAGTCTGTGTCCTCAGCTCCACCATGTTCTTCACTTCTGTTTAGCTTCAGTAGCACTTTCTAAGAAAGTGCATGTTTGACTTGGACCTGTTACTGTATGGCTGTGTGCACACGTTGCATTTTTGCTGCATTTTTTTTCCAGTGCAGATTTGTCACAAAACCTGAAAGGTTTCCTGATGCCAGCAAAATGAATGAGAATCCTGAAGTCTCATGCACACTTTGCTTATTGTTTAGTCAGTTATTTTTAAATCTGCAGCAAGTCAATTTTCTTACCTTTTTTTTTTTTGTTACAGATTTCATCCATATTAATGCGTGGGGAAAAATCTGCACCAAAAACGTGTGTTTTGACACTGTTTTTCCTGCCAAGAGATGCAGAAATTTCTGCACCAAATACTTAACATCTGCTCATACCCTATACCTGTATTACATGTTTTGTGTGACATCTCAGCACTGCTATTAGTACATGAAAATCAATGCTATCTCCTAGTAGTGATTACCTAATATCCCAAAGATGAGAGCGCAAAAACCTGATGTAGACGAAAGCAGCACTGTTTGGACAAGACATGATACTAATGTGTCCATGACCTCTGAGACAGTCACCGAAACAGTGTTTAGTTAGCTGGACTGTATATGCTGTGTGGGGTTTACAGGTGAACTATGGAATAATTGCTGCGGTCAATATTGCTTCCCCCTCCCCAAAGTCCTTATCTCTGGATCCTTGCCCACACCTGTGGCCAATGCCCTTATGCTCAGGAACCCACTCTATGAATCAGAATGGAAAGATGTGAACTAAGCAGCTCCTTCTGTGCTGGACCAGGCCTGTCAGTGCATTATGTCTGTCTTACAGGTGTGGACTAAAGCCCTACATGCACATTAGACTAATTTTGGCCGCACTCTCTGGTATTGATGGGTTCGGCTGACACTTTGTGTATAGGGGTGCTTGCCAACAGATTGTCAGTGGACACGTTGATCTGGCATGCCTGATTTCGGACTTTCCCATAGAGCACATAGGAGCACTCGGCCGAATGAGAACTCCAGTATATGAAAGAGATGGCCAAGATGGCTATTGGCAGAATCATCGTTCAGTCACCTAATGTGTATGGAGGCTTCATTTTAATGTTTTATTTCATAACTCAATAGTACACATTAGATGAATTACAAAGTTGCTTATTTTTATCAGAGTAATTTGCTTCTTTCTCTGGCCAGGACTGATCTTTCACACTCAATTCAGTGATCAAATCTGTACTCTGTCAATACAGACCTTCCCGTTGAGATAAGAGATAACTGTTGGTGCTTTTAAAATTCTATGGAGAGGCGGGGTGGGGGAAGCTAGAGGCAGACAAAGACATTCTGCTGCAAGTTCTTCTGAAATGCAAGTTACTTTTCTCCATAGAACTTTTTAAGCACCAACTGTCATCTATCTTGGTAATTGGAAAACCTGTTTTCACTATTGACAGGTATTACCTGTAAATTGAAAATGAAAGATTAGTCCAGGAGAAAGAGGCAACTTTCTCTGAGAGAAATTGGGTCCACATGGAGCTAGTATGTGAAGAAAGGGTGCCCATTTTGTATTATTCTTATTTTATGCACAGGTGTACAGTAAAAAGTATAGTGTGCGTGACACAAGTTAATTATAAGTGACATGACGCTTGATGGAAATGTTAGTAAATGTGTTCAGTACTGGAAGCGCTGGAATAGAAAACCATGTCCAAGTCAAAATGGTGACCTGCCTGCTGTAATCTGGAGCTGTTCTGTAACTGGTTCTAGGTGTAGCACACACACCTTCGGCAACTCCCACCTTTCTTGCAGGAAATATAAAGGGTCTCCGTGGTTACTTAATGGGAGGACATTTGTTTCTATGGCAACCAACTGAATCGCTGTGGGAAATCTTTTCTCACTATCCACTGCTCTGGCTTTCCCTTGTCAGTCTATATAGCTTGTCTGCTTTACCCCTCCTCCATCTCCTGTTACACCCTGCTGCCTTTACACTCCAGTATGGGGAGGCTGAGGCTCCCAGTACAATGTAACAGCTGTATTGTTCCTTCCCGCCCTCATAGCTGCTGAATTGTTGCAGATACTTGCTCTGTCAACTTCTTATGTATATTCTTTGTGCATGTATGTAGATGGGAAATGTATAGGGGGCGCCACTGTGACAAGAGCTTGCACAAATAAAAAGCTCTGGCCTGGTACGTCTGTATGCGGCAATATTGCAGATGTTCAAGCTTGTAATGCTTAGCTCAGAGTTAATAAATCGCAACTGTAATAATAATAAATTCCCCTTAAATATTAATACGTGGTAGTCATACCTGTAATCGGGAGATTAGATTGTGAGCTGCACGTGGGAAAGGGGCCAGTTTAAATGAGCTAAGTAGATTCTCTATAAACTTTGTTCTGATACTTTACTATTTTTTAGAATCCTATCACTGGGTTTATATTGCTCAGTTGCTGCCATTTAAAGATTTAAAAGGGGTCTGTAATCAGGTATTTGCTACCCCATCTGAAGGCAGAGACACTGGACTGGTTCCAGCAATGCACAATTTAGGGGCTGCTTGTAGCAATTTTTATTTAAATCATTTCTATTATATCTGCTGCAAATCTATCAGTTCTCTAAATGGTAAGCTCTGTATAACCCCGCCCACATGACTGATTTGCAGCTTTCTGCCTATGCACAGTGTACACAGAGAGCTGCCAATCAGTTGGTTGAGGTCACTGGACAATACAAAGGTGACATCAACTCCACAAATATTATGCCACTGCCACAGGGTAGTGTGGGGAGAGCCGGGCAACGCGTCTGAATTGGCACATCTAATAGATGCGCCTTTTGTAGGGCGACTGCGGGCTGCTATTTTTAGGCTGGGGGGGCAATATCAATGGCCCCTTACCAGCCCACAGCTGTCTGCTTTTAGCTTGGCTGGGGGGGGGGGCATGGAGGCGATCAGCCTGTGGCACTGCTGAGGTGTTATGGAAGCCTTTCTATGAATGGTCAGCCTTATGCAGGAGAAGTACACACCCCCAGGGACAAATCTCTGGTAACGCCCAGTTAACCTAGAACATGAATTGTAACCTAAACTTTACAAACTAATATTTATCTCTAGCTTTGTCTCCCTTTCTCCCCCTCTCCCTTTTTTTCATCCTCTTCCTTCCCATCCCGTTATTCACTAACTCCGTCGTAAGGCCCGTTTCTTTAGCATTTTAGTCAATGGGCAAAGTCTCTGTTAATGCGGCATCCATTGACGTCTGTGTCTAATGGATCCAGCAAGAAAAGTCGTCCCCCCCCCCTGTTCTATTCGTTCTAATGGATCATTACTGGGCATGTGAACATAGCCTAATACGCCAAATGCCCCCACCCATTGTACTTCTTGATGCCTGTTTTAGCTATATTCAGTGTCCTTGCATGAACTTAGACTGATGGGACCAGTACGGGGAAACTTGTTGAATGTACATTGCAGGAAACAAAGGAAAATACCATTCAGAACAGTTTACAGTGCGCTCAATACCCATGTGTAACCATTTCTGTGCCACACTGATAAGATAAATACAATGTGTTCACTGCTAACTCTGTTTTCCATGGGCATCTGTTAAAGAAAAAAAAAATTCTAGATCCTGAGAATGTGATAGTGTTGTGGGAGTGAATTCTTTGTGCTTTGCTGAATAATGTTCTGTGTAAGAACTATGGCCTTTTGTTCACTAAAGGTCGGGTTTACCATGCTATTCATTATTCTCCCGAGTAAGCGGGCAATAACCTTTTTAAACCTGTGCCATAATGGGAAGGTAAAATTTTAATTGTTAGACTGCTGTAAATTAGGGACTATGAATAAAAACATCCAAATAAAAGTGTGTATATAATATATTTGTAACTCGTTCATAAATGCCTTATGACTAATGTTCTTAATCCTGTTTTTCCTCTGTAGTTGTTGGGAGCCGCTTTCCTGGCCATCGGCTTATGGGCATGGGCAGAGAAGGTAATTTCTGCTTTTTACTATTAAAGCGAACCTGACATAAGATTTGTGCTACTAGAACCATAAACTGTATGAATCAAACACTCGCAGTGTGTATCCATTGTGAGATACTTTTTGTCAAGACTCCAATTTTCACCTTCTCCATTGTGTGAGCGCCATACGCCTGGATCCTTTGTCGATATGTATGTGTATAGGTAGAGACTAGTGATGAGCGAGCGTGCTCTTTTAACCGAGCATGCTTGCTAATCACTAGTAGAGGCCTTTCAGTCTAGGAGTAGTCGCCGGAGACCTACTTTTGACTAATCATCCCGTATACATCTTCCGCAGTCAGCTTTTCATAGTACTGCAGTGTTTTAGAGGAAAACTACACGGCTGCAATAATACAACCTGTGATTCAGACAGCATGAATCTCATGACAAGTTCCCTTTTAAAACAGTTGTTGCCTCATGACAAATTAATTTTGCAAAGTGCTTGTAAAAACAATTAACATTGAAATATACTTGTTATTCCATTCTCTAGAACAGTGGAATTTTTAATTTAGTTTACAGCTCGTTGCCATTTCTGCAGTCTATCAGCTGTGGCCTGTGCACTAGGTAAGGAGTGCAGCACTTTCAAGCTCTTTTTAATAGACCTGGTAAGCGCTGCTCTAAAGCTGGCCAGATCAATTGATCCGGCCAGCTTCAGTGCCACTGCATTACTCTGATGCTGCAAGGGCAAATCAGGCGCTGCTTACTGCATGTGAGAGCACAGTTAGGGCCAATCAGGAGTGCACCGCCCTCATAAAGCAATATCAGGCAGTCCTTTTAACCTCCTTTGTTTCATCATTTCACACCTCCATACATTTTTATGTTTTTCAAATGCTATTATTTTTTCTGCACTTTTCAGTACTGCTCCTAATTCATCTTCCTGTAGTTTGTTTCCATGTTTCATTTATCATTTTATGATGGAAATTATAATAATGGAGTTATCGGCATTTAGAGCATACGTTTTACAAAACATGACCACACCTTGTGGTTTTTTATTTTTTCTATAAATTCATTCAGCCTTAGGGGGAAGTATTTCTAACAATTTACAGTTCCTTGACTCTTGGTACCCTCACAGCGCAAATCCATAATACAGCCCTGTGTGTATGTGCCAGTAATGTGACGCTCATGAGCATTGATGCGCAGTACTTTACTGCTGGGTGCTTCCTGGTTTTATGCTGAACTGATGGTCTTCGCTAGAGTTCCTATAGGTCTATAATAAAGAACTGGAGGGACTCTCTCAGTATACAGCACCATGTACTCTAGTTAGCTGTGTGTATGAGGCCTTATACTGGAGAGCAAATATAGACCTTACACAGACAAAAACTATACAAGACTGCGTTCTCTAAATACTAAGGGCGTCATGACTCGTTATAACTTCTGGTTTCATCAGAATCCAGATAATGTTATTTAGTTCTCTGTTAGGGAATATTAACGGAGAGGAATTATTAGTGTTACTTTGTTATGTCGGGAAAAAATATATGTTAGTTTAAATACATTTTCTACAGGTGTTTGTGGATTCTCTGATTATAGAAGGTTTCATCAGCAGCAATTAACCACATCCTCATATTGTTTTATGGAATGGAGAAGCGAGTGGTGAAACTGTTAATTCATCACATTAGCAGCGTGTTGTGTACATGGCGACCCCTGAGATTTATTGCTACACTTTCTGATGGTACTAGATGTGAAACCTGGCTGAAAGTACTTTATTGCAGATTCATTATGTGTCGGAGATATGGGCATTGAGGTTAGAGTAGCATTTGTTTTGCGATTACAATTAATTCCAGGATACCGCACATACAGGGTTCCATGTGAACCTAAAGTTATGAATGCTGTAAAAATAAATAAATGTGGATTCTCTAGAGGATTTCCTGCCTTCAGTTCCTGTCCTTTCAAGTCTTATTGGGGCAGAAAGTAAAGGACAGGAACAATGTGATGAAAAGTATAAAACTGCAAAAGTGCTGTTTACAAACCTGGGTATCATGTCTTGATGTGAAGTATCGATCTGGCCCTAAACAACATTCTCAGTGTTTCTTGTATCGCCTGTATGTAAATCTTCATCTCATTAATTCATTTTCAATATATAATATAAATACGGAGTGTTTCTTTTTAATATTCTAGGTATGTTGTAGTTGTCTGTATACACAGTACAGGGCGTGTGCTTTATGCTAGCTGCAATTATGTGGAGTCAGTTGGTAGAGACATGCCATGGGTTATCACATTGTGATCGGAAAGCATCTTTTGACTCAATGGTGTGAAAATTAACAGGTTTAACACAAATCATCCCAAAATAAAGCACAATTTGTCCACAATACGTGAACTCGCCCTTGAAGAGTAACAGTCGTTTTAATTCTTATTTCATAAGTCAATAATACATATCAAAATAAACAACTTTGTAAAATATCTTTATCAGAAAAATGTGCTTCTTTTCCCTCCTGGACTGATCATTTACTCTCTATTCACAGGTAAAATCTGTATTCACTGAAAACAGACTTTCCCATGACTGAGAAGTGAGATGGCTATTGCTGCCAGTAAGATTTTATCTTGGAGAGAAACTTGAGGCAAAAAACATCCCTTCTGCAAGTTCTCGGAAACTGCAGTTACACTTTTAAGTGTGTGGTTAAAAAGACGTTCTGTCTTCACTGAATACAGATTTTACCACTAAATTGAGAATGAAAGCTCATTCAACTAGGAAAAAGATTTCTGAGATATTACAAAGATGCTTATTTTCATGTGTACTATTGAGTTAGGAAATTATAATTAAAACTACGGTTAGTCTTTAAGATTAACACTGCATGATTATCGTGAGAGAGTTGCTAAAAACGCTTATTTCCTTTTGATTAGGCACTGTAAACAGGCTGTCAACCACCTGTCATATGAGCAGTATCCTCGATCGTCGGGTGAAATGATTTTTAAGCTGACTTAAAATCGTTCCTGGCTGCACATCGCTCTGTGAAAACAGGACCTATTCAGAACGGTGACAGGCTATTCGCACAGAACGATCAGTTATCGATTGTTCTGTGTGCAGAGAAAATGTGGTCTGCCTATCTAAACAAGCCAGTAAACCATCAACAATTCTCAAAGAAGTAGCTGATTGATGGTTATTCAGCTTCACAAGCCAGGGAGTGAAAACCAGCCTTTAGTTTAAAGTAGAAGATGTAGTATAGTGCCCTCCCCTAGATATCACTGATACATACACACACAACCTTATCTTTGTATATAGTGTTAGGCTATGTTCACATGTCCAGTAATCATCAGAGCGAAGCAGACAGCAATCCGTTAACAAAAAAGTTGTGCCGACACAACTTTTTATCCAGCTAAAAAAAACTGATTTCAACTTTTTCAGTCTTTTTTTACATTGAAGTCTATGGACAACGGATTGTTAAGTATCTTATCTGTTTTTCTTTCATTTGAAAAGGATCAGTTTTTTTCCTTGCTGGATCAGTTTTAATTGGAACAAAACCGACCACTAAATAACTGATCAGTTGTCCATTGACTTCCATGTTAAAAAATAGATCCAGTTGACATTTATTTTTTTTCTGGTCAAAAAAAGGTGTGTCTGCACAACTTCTTTTGTTAACAGATTGCTGCTGGATCCGTCCTAATGGATGATTACAGGACTTGTGAACGTAGCCTAAATTGGTTCTTCTCATAATACACACTTATCTATCCTGATTGCTGGACCTCTCATCACGAGAATGAGGTCACCAGAGTCTCCTGTATGAATGTAGTGGCGGTTGATCATGTGTTAAGGGACTGGTAAAGATGGAGTATATGACTAGACTCTCTTCCTTAGGCCACGGCCCCACTATCAGTATTTGGTCAGTATTTGGTCAGTATTTTTTCTCAGGAGTTGAGCAAAAACCAGGTGAGGAACAATCAGAGAAAAGGTATAATAGAAACAAGTCACCAATTCTGCATTTATCACCCACTCCTGGTTTTGGCTCCCACTCCTGAGAAAAAATACTGACCGAATACTGACCAAATACTGATAGTGGAGCCATGGCCTAAGTCCCATAAACCGTGAGTGGAGCAGGGATTGTGATGGTGCCATATAAGTAAAGCATAATAAGGGCTGGTTTGGTATCTGTGTGTTAATTTAATGGAATACCTGATCATTCTCCTCTCTCCACAGGGTGTACTTTCCAACATCTCCTCCATTACAGACCTGGGCGGCTTTGATCCTGTCTGGCTCTTCATGGTCACCGGGGCTGTTATGTTTGTGCTGGGGTTCGCTGGCTGCATCGGGGCACTACGGGAGAACACCACACTTCTAAAATTCGTATGTCATTTAAGAGATAACTAGTGTGTGATGATTTTCATTCACAAATGTATTTAGAGAGTTTTAGTTTTTCTGCTAGGAACATAAAGTTACTCTGTGCTGATTGGACATTGATGGTCCTTGCTCTGTATGGAGGAGCACATATAAATGCCCAAATATTTGATTTTAGATTGTACTTCCCTCCAAGACCAGTAACTTGTATATAATATCCTAAAGATCAATAAATCAAACCTATAACTGATAGTGGTTACATTTTACCAGAAACTATAGAAATAAGTCATGAAGTTGGGTCATCAGTTTAGACATTTACCAGGTATTACCGCAGCTCTGTTTCTAGTAAAGCACTGGATTCTGTTTGCTGTGGATGAATGTCAGGGAGGCAACCTGCAGAAGAAATGCACAGTGTTCAGGAATATAAAAAAATATATCTATATCCCTCACTCCACATCTTTCAACATGTGTCAAAAAGTGCGTAATGCCTTCAGATGGTGACTTATTTACCAAATCCATGGTGTTTTCCCATCTACAACAAAGCCATTGGTCAGGCTTGCACTTACCTTTGGTGCACCATTCAGAAGATGCACCAGTAATCATAGCATTCTTAATATCCATTACAATCCATCTGGTATTCAATGATAGGAAGGATAGTGATATGCTAGTTTTCCCAAAATTATATCCTATGGATGTGCTCCTTCCTCCCTCTATATGTGATCGCATGTTTATACTGATGTCACTTCACCATAGAGTGGTGAACAAACCTAGCTGTGGGTACACCCTGTAATATTTGGATTAAATGGTATATGGTTGCTATTATTAATACATACTATCACCGGAGTGGACCGCTATTGATCCATGTTGCAATCACTATTATACAATTTTTCATATTATCTGCACTAGCAATTTTGTGATTTTGGACATGGTCTTTGTTATGGTCTGTGTTTTTAATTGTTTTTAGTATTTCACGTGTGCCAGTGTACATAAATACATTTTGTAATTTTGATACAATCGTTGACCCTTGGTGTGCATATCCATTTTGCATTGTTTCTTAACTCTTTATGCTACACATTGTTACTTCAATGCAGGTTCTAGCACCCGCCACCACATGATACACTTGGATATGGTGTATGGTGTACCCCATCTACATATATTTATTACATATAGGAGGGTCCCACACCTCGCTTGTTCACCTTCCTCCAGTGACCACAGGAATTGTTTTCACCGGGTTTGACCCGGTGAATATGAAGATGACTTACAGTCCCATTGTTTCTGATACCAGTGGTTTTATGACTGTTTATCTTTCTGTTATGGTTGTGTTGCTAATCCTATATGTCTGCCGCACCCATAGTTCATTCATTCATTGACTTATTTGCTCCCTTTCCTGTTATTAAACATCTGGGTGGATTACTATTATCATTGCTGATATGGGGCAATGACTCAGGGGTCGTTGTTTACTTTAATAATTTCGGTGGTGTGTCCTAGATATCTTGAGAAATATGCATCTGCGCTGTTCTAACTGATAAAGCCTAAGTGACCATCACAATTGTAAAGAGTAACTGTCATTTAATTCATTCTTATAAATCAATAGTACACTTGAAGATAAGTAGTTTTGTAATATATCTTATCAAAGAAATCTGCTTCTTTCTTCTCCTAAACTGATCGTTCATTTTCACGGTTCTCAATTCATGGGGAAAATCTGTCTTCAGTTAGTACTTTAGGACACATAGATGACAGTTGGTGCTTATACAGTTCTATGGAGAACTGTAACTATGGTTTTAGGAGAACTTGCAGCAGAATATCTGTCTGCTGCCAGCTCCTCTCATCTCCATTGAACTTAAAAAGAATCAACTGCCGTCTCCGATCTCGGTAATGGGAAAGTCTGTTCTCACAGAAGACAGATTTTACCAGTGAATTGAAATGTCAGACCTAGAGGAGAAAGAAGCAGATTTCTCTGATAAAATGTACAGTATAATAAAGTTGATTATTTTCATGTGTAGTATCGATTTTTGAATTATAAATTAAAACGTGTTAAAGTAGAACTGCCGTCTGGTCACCAGGTCATAGACTACTCTAATATATGTCCTGTTTCTTCTTTGCAGTTCTCTGTCTTCCTTGGGCTGATCTTTTTCCTAGAGCTGACAGCAGGAATCTTGGCCTTTGTATTTAAAGACTGGATCAAAGATCAACTGAACTTCTTCATTAATAACAATGTTAAGGCATATCGAGATGATATAGACCTGCAGAACCTCATTGATTTTGCTCAGGAATATGTAAGTCTGGTTGGCATGTATTGCTTAGCTTTGCAGGAGGCTCGGTTAAACTGGTTTCACACGTTGCATATTTTTTGTGGAATTCGCACCAAAATGGCACAGCTTAAATTTACATTAACATTTAGAAGATGCCCAAACATAGCATTAAATATGAAAGCATGTATTTTACTTGGATCCCAAAATGTCTTTTAATTGACAACTTTTACATGATTGTTCTTTTTGTTAAATAGTGGTCTTGCTGTGGTGCTCATGGACCCAATGATTGGAACCTCAACATTTACTTCAATTGCACAGATTCTAATCCAAGTCGAGAACGATGTGGGGTGCCGTTCTCTTGTTGTGTGAAGGACCCTGCGGTACGTTTTATTTAGTTTTTTAATTGGTCTGTGTTGTTGGCATGCCTCTTTCAAGGTATTTGCAAAGGACAGTTGTACTTTTTCCCTTTTGTAATGAAGTGAGGTTTTGTCCATTTCGCTTAGGCTGGCCATACACATACTTTTGCACCATACTGTCCATGTTATTAGGCAGGTGTGGAAAAATTCTGCAAAGTAAGAATGCTATCAAAAATAAAAATGTTAATAGTTCATTTTTATAAATCATCATGAGTGAACAAAGGAGAAATCTAAATCAAACATATATTTAGTGTGAACTCCCTTTTGTGTTCAAAACAGCAAAGCATCAATTCTTGTAGGTATGCTTGTACACAGTTCTTGAAAATACTCGGCAGGGAGGTTCTTCCAAACATCTTGGAGAACTGACCACAGACCTTTTGTGAATGTACACCTGTGCAAATCCTTCTGTCTCTTCATGTAATCCCAGACCGACGCAATGATGTTGAGATAATGGCTCTGTGGGGGCCGTACCATTACTTCCAGGACTGCTTATTCTTTATGCTGAAACCAGTTCTTAAGGACATTGGCTGCATGTTTATGGTAGTTGTCCTGCTGCAGAATAAATTTGGAGCCAATCAGAGGCCTCCATGATGATATTACATGATGGATAACTATCTTCCTGTATTACTCAGCATTAGGACACCATTAATCCTGACGAAATTCTCTACTTCATTTTCTGAAATGCAGCCCCAAACTTACAATGAATCTTCATCACATCATGCTTCACTGTTGCCTGCAGACACTCATTATTGTACCGCTTCCAGTCCTTCATCAAATAAACTGTCTTCCGTTACAGCCAAATATTTCACGTTTTGACTCATCAGAACAGAGCAGTTGCTGCTAATTTTCTGCTCCCTAGTTGCTATGTTTTTGTGCATAATTGATTCACTTGACCATATTTCCATGTCAAAATATTATTCTTCCATGAAGACCACTTCTGGCCAGACTTCTCCCAACAGTAGATGGTGTAGCCCCATTGATCGTTGCCGGTTCTGAGCTGATCACACTGCTGGTCACCTTCCGATTTCTGAGTGAACCTCACCTTTTGTAGCTGAGCTTTGCTGTTCCTCACCCAGTCTTAAACCTCCCACAAGCCTGTTTCTGTTTCAGAATGACTGTTTCAGCTTACATATGAAAATAATGATCGTTATCACCTGTTTGGTGTAATTGGTTACTCATACATTCTACTCCTACATCTGACTAATCCAACAAGATCTCTGACTTTCTGTAAGTGTACCTAGAAGAATTGATGCTGCTTTTAAGGCAAAGGCTGCTCCCACCAAATTGATATGATTTTAGATTTCTCTTTTGCTCATTCATTTTGCATTTTAATTGATAAAAATAAACGTAACACTTCTATTTTGAAAAGCATTCTTGCTTTGCAGCATTTTTTGTATGGTACTATATAACTTTTTGAATCTGCTGACCATTTAATGTGCCTGGGGGGAGGCACCTAATTCTTTGTGGCATAAAATGTCGGGGGTAGCTGTGGTTTGGGCTTTTGGATTTAAATGATCAGATCAGCAGGAGAAGGGGAGGTTAGGAGAAATAGTTGTTGGCTGTACAAGCTGGCGTATGGCTAGCCTTAGTCTCCATAACCCCACAAATTTTCCTGAATATCCATGATGGCAACATCTGAGATTTCACATCCATCACCACGTTTTTTCATGGAACTTTTTCCTGGCAGTAACTCTGCATGCAGTGTTTTTTTTATTATTTTTCATTATTCTTAGTGCTGAACTTTTTGTTCAGTATCCTTTCCCAATTGTTGGAGCACTTACGTACTTTTTTTTTAATAAATGCAGACAGGTTTCTAAAGCAAGTTGTATTTCCTTTGTACAGGAGGATGTTCCTAACACGCAATGTGGATATGACGTGAGACTAAAGCTGGTAAGGCTGCCATGATAATATAAAGCATTAGAAATGGTCCCTCTCTTGATTTCTGGATTGTGTGAGCCAGTATATCTAGTTTATTGTAAGAGTTCCCTTGCAATGTATAGACATGATATGTGCTCTCCACATGTCTCTGCTTGTAATAACTGAAAGCATACCTGTACATAAATCCTTGTAAAATGCTTCTGAACATTGTGCTGTAGGGCTGAGCGATTGATTGAATTAATTAGATTCATTTGCCAAGTGTATACTCCGCAATTCTGGTTTTTGTCAGAATCAAAAACTCGAATTGCTGGTTTGCCATTTGTCAGAGCAGGTTGTGTGATGCGGGGAGGAGATATGGCCTGAAATAAGATGTGCCAGGGCTGTACTGTGCAGGTCGCTCTGGCTCACTCAGTTAACCCCTTGTCGGCAGGTGTACAGAATTAGTAGCGGCTGCATCTCCTTGCACCTTCTCATGTCAGCTCAGGCTCAGGGAGATAAGATACAGAGCTTGTGCTAAGTATTCCTGATAAATATTGTGCCCAAAAGTCAAGTAACCCCACTCATGTCCACTAAATACCATTTTCTCGGGCACCCCTTGCCTTGTCTGTCCTAGAATGCTTATGTGGTCAGTTTGTGCCCCCTCTTCAATATTTCCTCTGTGAGCCAGTGTCCTCCTTTACCTCCCATTTTACATCCAGCTTTTGCGTTTTTCCTTTACAGAAAATGAAGTAATGGTTAGCCCCTGTACGCATTCTTCTTTCTGTGCTCGGTCCCTATGCTTTTCACCTTTACATCATACACTGCCATTGTAAACTGCAATAAAGATAAGTCAAAATTATTGTCTGTCCCCCTCCCGCTTCCTCCATCCTTTCCAAAAGTTAATAGACTTGTGTGGTGGAATCATTCATAAGGAAGGTAGAATGAGTTGTAGGAGACCTCCAGAGAAAGCCGGAAGGAAATCTACATGACAGATTTGCACCAAGTTGGTGTGGATTTTTTTTTCTTCATATGTTGCTGCCAAGTAACCAAAATTAAAAATGTAAACAATTATTCATGCTTTCCTTGACACTTCTGTGGCAATCCCATATAACGGAAACATCATTGCTGAAGGCCAATATGCAAAGGCTGAAAATCTTCTTTTCTCATGATGCCATCTATTTTGTGACGTGCACCAGCCCCTCCTGCAGAAAAACAACCCCACAACATGATGCTGCCACCCCCGTGCTTCACAGTTGGGATGATGTTCTTAGGCTTCCAAGCTTTTCCCTTTCCTCCAAATGTAACAATGGACATTATGCTTAAAAAGATCAATTTTAGTTTCATCAGACCACAGGACAGGTCTCTTAAAATTAAGGTCTTTGTTCCTGTGTGCATTTGCATTAATCTGGCTTTTTTACGTTTCTTTTGGGGGTAATGACTTTTTCCTGGCAGAGTGGCCTTTCAGCCCATGTTGATACAGTACTCATTTCACTGAGCTAATTGACACAATCTTACCAGCTTCCACCATCATCTACACAAGGTCTTTTGCTTTTGTCCTTGGGTTGATAGGCACATGTCGGACCAAAGCACGTTCATCTCTGGGACACAGAACCCATCTCCTTCCTGAGCGGTATGATGGCTGGACATTCCCATCTTGTTTGTACTTGCTTATAATTATTTGTACAGATGAACGAGGAACCTTCAGGTATCTTGAAATTGTTCCCAAGGTTGAGCCAGACTTGTGCAAGTCCACAATTCTCTTCCTGATATCTTGGCTGATTTCTTTTCTTTCTGTATATACAGGTGCATCTCACTAAATTAGAATATAATCCAAAAGTTAATTGATTTCAGTTCTTCAATACAAAAAGTGAAACTCCTATATTATATAGAGTCATTACAAACAGAGTGACCTATTTCAAGTGTTTATTTCTGTTAATGTTGATGATTATGGCTTACAGCCAATGAAAACACAAAAGTCATTATCTCAGTAAATTAGAATACTTTATAACAGCTTGAAAAAAAATGTTTTTAAAAGCCTAAATGTTGGCCTACTGAAATGTATGTTCAGTAAATGCACTCAATACTTGGTCCAGAGCTCATTTAGCATCAATTACTGCATCAATGCTGTGTGACATGGAGGCGATCAGCCTGTGGCCCTGCTGAGGTGTTATGGAAGTACAGGTCACTTTGATAGCAGCCTTCAGCTCGTCTGCATTGTTGGGTCTGGTGTCTCTCATCTTCCTCTTGACAATACCCCATAGATTCTCTATGGGGCTAAGGTCAGGCGAGTTTGCTGGCCAATCAAGCACAGTGATGCTGTTGTGTGTAAACCAGATATTGGTACTTTTGGCAGTGTGGACAGGTGCCAAGTCCTGCTGGAGAAGGAAATTTCCATCTCCAAAAAGCTTGTCAGCAGAGAGAAGCATGAACTGCTTTAAAATGTCCTTTTAGATGGCTGCGCTGACTTTAGTCTTGATAAAACACAGTGGACCTACACCAGCAGATGACATGGCTCCCCAAACCATCACTGATTGTGGAAACCTCACACTAGACCTCAAGCAGCTTGGATTGTGGCCTCTCCACTCTTCCTCCAGACTCTGGGACCTTGAGGAGTGCGTCAATGACTGCCTTCTGGACATCTGTCAAGTCAGGAGTCTTCCCCATCATTGTGGAGCATACTGAAACAGACTAATGGATCTTTTAAACGACTTGTGTTTTCATTGGCTGTAAGCCATAATCATCGACATTAACAGAAATAAACACTTGAAATAGATCACCCTGTTTGTGATGACTCTATATAATATGAGTTTCACTTTTTGTATTGAAGAATTGAAATAAATTAACTTCTTGATAATCTAATTTAGTGAGATGCACCTGTAACTACAGTTGAAACCAGAAGTTTACATACACTATATAAAAAGACACATATGTGTGTTTTTCTCAATATTTGACATGAAATCAGAATAAACCTTTCCCGTTCTAGGTCAATTAGGATTACCATAATTTTTAATATTTGCCAAATGCCAGAATAATGATAGAGAGAATGTTTTAAGGCATTTTTATTACTTACTGCAAAGTCAAAGTTGACATACACTAAGATTACTATGCCTTTACACAATTCTGGACTGCCCATATGATGTCATGTGTTTGGAAGTTTCTGATTTTTTTGGCAACCTCTATCAGAAGCCTCCAAACACATGACATCATCATATGGGCAGTCCAGAATTGTGTAAAGGCATAGTAATCTTAGTGTATGTAAACTTTTGACTTTGCAGTAAGTAATAAAAATGCCTTAAAACATTCTCTCTCACTATTCTGGCATTTGGCAAATATTGAAAATTATGGTAATCTTATGTAATGTATTTATAAAAAAAAAAATAAAAAAAAATAGCTGGTCAATGGTGATTTTCAATGTCTTGCATTTTATAGGCATAGTCTCACATGATTCTTTTCTTTACAACAGGAGCTGGAGCAACAAAGTTATATATATACTAAAGGATGTGTGGGTCAGTTTGAGAAGTGGTTACAGGACAACTTAATAGTTGTTGCCGGAGTGTTTGTTGCAGTTGCTTTGTTGCAGGTACGTACGCTCACCCGGATTCTGTATTGAATATGCCTGTCAGTTACAGGTTGTCCATCAAAGAAAAATAGGACAGTGGTAAGTAATGCTTTAAAATAAAAAACAAAACTCTTAAGCGTATTGAAGCTGTGGTTGCTGCTTTCTCCAGTCTTTTGAGAGCTGCAATGGTCCCATCCCATATACAACACTTGTTCATTGCAGCCAATCAGTGTCCTTAACCATCATACAGAGGTAGGTGGCACAAGACCGCTGTTAGCAGTAATTGGCTGCAGTGGTCACCTATTGTAAATGGTACGTCTCCACAATAAAGACTGGTGGGAAGCAGCAGACTTTGGGGCTACAGTAGGTAAAGCATTACCTACCTTTGCCTCATTTTATTTTTGAAGATGGGCATTTCCGTTAACAATGTTACCAATTACAATGAAAATCCAGAAAATGTCATGAAAACTTTAAACATAATTTCCATAAATCCACTTAGAATATAATCCTATATGTAAGATTAGCCATTGTGCTCTATGTTTGTATGTTAAAGGGGTTATGCCCATCAAAGTCATATATTTCTAGGATTTGCCATGATCGGCAGGGGTCCAATTGCCAGGACCCGTACCTGTCCTGTAAATGAAATTGCTTAGGCACTGGTTTAGTGCTTTACCCTTTTTTATTATCCTTTCCCTGAACATCAGCACCCAGACCATGAACTGTGAAGAGTGTGGCTGCTCAGTTCCCACTGACAACACAACCTGTATTTTGCTAACTTGGATGCAGTACATTACCTGGGATTTAATATTGTACTAGTTGCCCTGTTGTACTTTGATTTCACCCTTGCTGCAATACATAGACCGTATTTGGCAATTGCTGACATGGCTTTCATTTCCCCAGTTGCAGTAGTAAATGGAGTATTGCTGCCCTCTACTGGACTAAATGGGCTTTTCCAAGTGGCTTAAAATGCCACAAATTTTACAAATGTATTAAAATAAAGTGGGTATGACTTTTAGTTTTTTTTTTTTTTTTTTACCAGATTCTGTTCTTAATGCTTATGAAAATGCCGTTTGACTAAGCTTCCTATTTCAGTGGAAAAACTCTTTTAAGCCGTGTTAACTTGTTGCAGAAGCTTAGCGGTTTTATGGTGATTGTGGCAAAAGAAAAAATTGCCAGCTGTCACAACATGTGAACGCAGCCTTATAGGTCACATATTCCCCGATTCATCAAGGCTGGCAAATTTTCTCGTGAGTTTTGATGAATTTCGAGCGTCTGAGTGGTGTAAGCCTCTGTACGCTACACCAGAAATCTTACTCCAGGCAGGGACTAGTGTGAGATTTCTGGTATATGGAACGCCACAACTTGTCATACTGTAGATGAGCTGTGGCGTCGCGCCTCCCTTCCCCATCCAGCCCCAGCTTCACCCATTTTGGCAGAGCTGGGAGAAACTAAGCGTGAAAACGCCAAAAGGTTTGCACCACTTTTTTGGCTTTGAGTCAGGGCCATGGTGTTTTTTTCTTCTACTTAGAATAAGAATCTATATTGTCAATTCTTGAGACATTGCTACTTTCTCTCTTTTTATTTTTTTTTGTTTACATGGATTTTAAAAATCCACCCCAAAAACATACCCTTGGAAGTTAGTAATGAAATTCCCTTTTGAATAGCCACAGTGTTGTAGCCACTGCAGGAGAAAGTGTAATACTTTTTATATTGCTGCTACTTGCATGCTTTGTTACAAGCTGCACAGTACGGTCAATAAAATGGCTGCTGGTCGAGGAGCTTGTGACCAGGACTATGTGTTCATCAGTCTTGTCCAATTTACAAAAAAGGAAGTTTCTCCTTTGTGCTATAATGGTAAAGAGAAATATTAGAAAATTCATAAACTGTGGCTTCCATGGGTTTAACCCTATTAAAGAAAATAAGTCACCACATATCACTGCCTGCTTTCAGATGTTGACAGATACTGTTTTCAGTATCCCGCCTGTTAAAGGGACCAAGTACAGGCGCTCGGTACATCATGGTGGGAACAAACATATAAGTGCACCTTCCCACCTTCTTGTTTTCCATCTATCTTCACCCTTCTCTGGCTCTATCAAGGTGACATTCAAAGAGGGTGGGGGATAGAGGGAAAACAATCAGATGGGAAGGTATATTTAAATGTTTGACCACATCATGGTGCACCGCGCGCTTGGTCTTGGTTTGAACTGTCATTCTGTGCTGACAGTCCCTTTAAGGGGAACCTGTCAGTAGGAACAACCCCCCTAAGCCATCTATATGGGCACGCAGGTCATAGAAAGTTGAATACCTTGATATCTACAATCTGAAGACTTATTCCAGAGAAATCCATTTTTTTATATGTAAATGTCTGTTCCAGGCTGTGGGCCGGATGCTGATCTGCATGAGAATCTGTCTCCAGAGATTATTTTAATTAAAAGTGGGTGTTACCAGGGTGAGACTGACAGAATGAAAAACATTTAGACTTTTTTTTTTCCCCCATATTCACCTTATCCGAGAAAATCTGACCCCACTAATCAGAGTGTGATTAGCAAAATTGGCCCAATTCTCTCAGGTAAGAGAAAATACAGTAGTGGGACCCTAGCCTAAGGCGTACTTGTCTTGCTAAAAAGTATATATGGCTTATAGTTTAGAGACTGCTTCTGCAAATTGAGGAGAACATGGACACCGCCTTTCCTGATCACTGAGAAAACGTCTCTCCTCCTGCCTGACACTGATCTGTCTGATCGCTGCAGGAGAGGAAGCTACCAGGACCTGCACATCATTACAGCTGCACAGATGCTGTAGGTCCTGACTGTCTGAAGGACCTTTTAGCTCATGGGATGTGGGGGTGTTTTGATGATACACATGCTGGAGAGAAAATCTAACAATAGATTTATTACTGTCCTCTTCTACCCTAGCCCATTAAAATGAAGATTTACTCCTCTCACTTCCTTTCATCACCAGGGAAGTTTTAATTCGTAGAAAATATGTTTATATTATTTTCTGCTATCTAGATTTGGGGTGCATCTTAAAGTCCAAAAATAAGGTAATAAAAACATTATTTTATTTTTTTAGAGGGGAGATGCGGGAACGTTGTTTATGTATTGGAGTGCATTACATCATCCTATCACACGCGGCTTCAGGATGGATCTGATGGGCAGTAGCGTATGGCAGACCTAATGGTGATTTATATGACCACTGGTTGCCACAGCAACCCATCTGTACCACATGAACGCTTTTTACTATTGACAGCGGCATATGAGTGGTTAAACTGCGGTGATCTAAGAGAATACTACAGTTAAAGCTGGAGCCTGGCTGTGTAAATCAGTCGGGGCTCCTGAATCTGATCATACCGGTACAGAAGCTGTACTATGCGATCAGTATGACTTACATATCCATCATGGAGCACATAGTGACCTGCTCATGACTGACATGTACATCATAGAGTGTTAAGGGGTTAATGACCCCTAATATCTCTTTACCTCCATCACCGGGGCTTTATTGTGCAGATGCCAGTCGTGCTCAGACTTTTGCTTTATTCTTGTTAGAAGCTCAGCACTCCATATACATAAGGGAAAAAACATTGCTTCTTTTTCTTAGTTTTTACTTTTTATGCAGTCTGCTGTTAAAAACCAGCTTTGTCGTTAGTGTCGTTTGAACGTTAATGACTAATAATACATAATAAGGGTCCACTTTACAAAGTGTTTTGTAGATAAGTGTTCATACCCGAGAATAAAGTCCTTTTTAGAAAGCTTTCATCAAATGTTGTTAATCAAAGCTTTTCACACACAATGCCCTAAGTAAAGTTGATTTACGACCACTCAATGTTCAGAACAGTATTGTAGGTCATTTAGAACTACAGCAGATGAAAATGAAAAAATGCTAAGAGAAATGTACATATATAGAAATCTTGTGGCAATGTAGGATGTGTCAAATCATATGGTAACTGTTTACAAGATGCATTAAAGCGAATCTGTCAGTAGGATCAACCCTCCTAAGCCATCTATATGGACATGTAGGTCATAGGAAGCTGATTAACATGATACCTTGATATCCGCGATCCGATGTCTTATTCCAGAGAAATCCACATTTTTCTTATATGTAAATGAGCTGTTAAGATCTATGGGCTGGACACTGATCTGCATGAGAATCTGTCTCCAGAGATTATTATAAATGAAAGCGGGAGTTACCAGTGTGATATGTGATGGCCGCTCTCTGCTCTTCTGATCCCACTGCAGAGCTGTGTGTGATTATACCTGACACATCTGCAGGTTCCTCTCAGCTTCCAGCTCACAGGCAGACAGGGTTACAGCAGAGCTGTGAAAGCTGCAGCTGCTAATGTTTGTTATGCGACAAAGGTCAGTTCTCTTGTTCTGTGTAAGTTGCATATCACACTGTTGACGCCCCCTTTCATTAATAATAAGCTCTGGAGACAGATTCTCATGCAGATCAGTGTCCGGCCCATGGATCTGAACAGCTCATTTACATATAAGAAAAATGTGGATTTCTCTGAACTAAGACATCGGATTGCGGATATCAAGCTATCATTTTATTCAGCTTCCTATGACCTACATGTCCATATAGATGGCTTAGGAGGGTTGATCCTATTGACAGATTCCCTTTAAAAAATATAATATATGCAATATGTAATGTGACATTTTTTCCTCCTCTTCTAGATTTTTGGCATCTGCTTGGCTCAGAATCTAATTAGCGATATTAAAGCTGTGAAGGCAAACTGGTGACATACTGCCCTGTGTGCCCCTCAGCCTGGCCACTACGGACACTGGAGCCTGCCTTATGGGACTGCACTGTAACGCCACAGAGACTCGGCAATGGACTTTCACAGGAATGCCCCTTCTCTCAATAGTATTTTATGGCAAGTTATTGGGCCAAAGGTGGTCATACCCCTTTTCTTTTCCCTTCGGCTGTGTGGGGAGTGATACCATCTTCTGTGACTTAATTTCCCACTTCCTGTCTGGGCTTCCTTCCCTCCCTGGGCATGGAGGGGCTGGCATTGGAAGCCATGGTGTAAATAAGTGCATGTGCGATAAAGGGCAGCGTTACAGTGATTTATATTTATAAATATAGTATATATATATCTATATAACAAGATGAAAAGATTCGGCACACCATTTCAACCTACTTTCTGATGAAGGCCTCAACGTGGCGTAACAGGGGACCTTTCCTGGCACGTGATTGCTTCATGGTGTGTGGTGCCGGCAACCTTTTCCCTGTATTGTCGAAACACTGGAGCCATTGCATCTTAATGGTTTACATTACTGAATCATTCAGCACCCAGGGCTGCCCATGCAAATTTGACTAAAGGTATTTTTGCTTAGTTTTCTAATTTGTTCCAGGCTGGTATTTTCTGTGTTTAATATGAGAGTATTGGAAATGCCAGCACATTGAAGAGAGCCTTTGGTCTCCAAGATATAGGCTGACTTATTATTATTAGCCAGCTGTGACGAGTGTGTTGCCACCCATTTTATAAGATGACCTTTAAAGCCACAGCCTCAATACCTACTGCAGTGAAAATTCCTATCCCCTGTAATATGTGACATTTGAATGTGCATTGCTATTGATCAATACACCCACCTGACAGCCATGAACACTAAGGTTATCCTGTTTATATGCCAATGTATGGGTGGTTCACTAAAGTCTTAACAGATCATTGTTTTATTAGGATGCCCAGAGCCTGCTGCATTCCCACTACAGAGTATCCGAAATGGACGACCGCACAAGTACAGAACTGCCTGCCTGCTGCCTCTATTGTGGCTTTCCATTTTTTATATCTAGGGTTGATTAGAATGACCAGGTCTTGCCCATGCCATTGTTAATGCTCTTAATGTCTTTTAAGTTTGTGTGGTTTGAGGCAAGGTTCTGTGTTTTTTGGTTTGTTTTTTTTCTGTCTGGGCATGAAGCAAATACATCCATTCCTTGCAGCCGTTGTGCGCTTATGACCAGGTCTATTGCACACCTTTCACGTTCGATAAATGTTCTGCACACCTATATGGTTCCCTCCCTTCTAAGCTACATGGAGATAACGTCATTCCAGATAGGAAACCTTTATTTTGCTAGTGTTCACTAGAACTGGACAGTATCTGAGCACTAAGATGGAGATTAAAGACCATTTATATTTCTTATTTTTAGCCAGGTACATTTGCTTAAACGATGGAGAAAGTTTTATAGTCCTAGTTAGTTAGATAGGATCCTTTTTAAATGTGATATTGATCGTGAGGGATCATCATTAGATCATAGGTATTTGATTCCACAGCCAAGTACGCTGCCTACTAAACTTATCACAGTAAGTGAGCAACCAACCTGATTTCTATGACTAGCCTACATTCCTGCCCTGTGCTTTTCCTGATATCTATGCATAGCCTGTAATTAGAAGGATGGAGAGTTCCATGTCACCTACCTCTACTACACAGCCTATCTACTGAAGAGTATGGACACTGAAGAGTTAAGAGCACCATATGGATTGAATTCATGCATTGCCCCTATGTAACATAAGTTACGTAAGGAGTATAAAATTGGAAATCTGTATGGGTTTTCTAGCAAGAAATCTGCTAATATAGCCAATCTACAGTCTTCACATGTATGAATGGTGAATGTTTCCCACCACTCACTACTTTTATTCTATTGCCCCAGATTGTGTTTCTAGCTAAAACGTTAGCTCGGTGAAGCCTTTTATTTCTCTAGCAGCAGATGTCTGGTTAAGTGCTGCGTGTTTTTTTTTTTTTTTTTGTCTTTTGTCCCTAAAAATTGTGAATATTTTCAGGATGTGTGATCCAAAGAGGTTACAGTACTGAAATGAGCAGAAGTCTCGTCCCTTACCGTCCACACGTCACACTGCTGCAGCGGAGTTCAGCGGATAGTCAGGAATTCGCGGTGCAATGTTACTGTACAAATTGTTTATGAAAATAAAGTTTACAAAACTTCTCTTCTGGTTTCCTCGTCAATGTGGAACAATAACATGCTTCTGCCACTAGAGGGCAATAGCACCCTGTGTTAAAATCTTCACTGACCTTTACTGACTGGCAGAAGAAAGTCTCCAGGTATTGTCTGCAGAATTCTGATTTGGATTATATTTATTTAAATACAAATTTAATTAAGTTATTTTCACCCTTTTTATTATCAGATGGAAGGAAACATGATCAGCTGTTGTGATAAAAAAAAATGAACTACACAATTCTGTAAATTAAATCATGCAGTACCCTCTGTATGTCTTAAGCATTTTTATTTTCCTATGAAAATTCTATGCGTAGTTTGAGAATCTTCTGTATGGTGGATTTGATCCAGCGTTCTCATGGGATGCACCATACAGTTATACATATCACAAAAAATATATGGACAAAACCAGCACTCCTATAGTCTGAAATCAATACACCAGTACATATGTCCCAAAATAAAAACCTATAAGGTACTTGGCTAACTGATTTTCATCAAAAAGTGTAGGCTGTCCACCATTCTATTTAAGTCCTGGTTAGGCACATAGAGATCTGAGTCATTAGAGTTTAGGGTTTGTTAATGAGGTGCACATAGTTGTTGAAGGATGGCTTAGTTAACCAGATTGGATCAAAAAGTGTTTAAGCCATCCACCAAAAAAACACTGTACCTCATGGATGGACACTTAAAGCTGTGTGCCCGCGATGCAGATTTGAAGCGGAAATTTCCTGAGCATTTCTGCATGTCCTTGGCAGAAAAAACGCATTCGGATTTTACATGCGTTTTTGCATGCATTTCCGCATGCTTTTTTTTCAAGCGTTTTTCCAAGCAATTTTGAGCATCACTTGGAAAGTGCTTGACAAGTTGGTCACACAAAATAAATCCATGCAAATGGCATTGATTTATATTGTGTGAGCAACTTAGAGGAAATTTCTACTTCAAATGCTGCATCCAAAGTTAAAAAAAAGAAGTAAAAAGAAATAAAACCTTATTTTCACCTCTCTGGCGGTCCCTGGTCTGATCCCAGCCGCATCCTCTCTCCTCAGTGTCCCGCGGTTTACTGGAAGGACCTGCAGTGATGTCATTTAGTCAGCTGATTGTCACGTGACCAGCACCTGACCGCTGATGTCATCGGTCGCGTGGCCATCAGCTGACTAAGTGACGTCACCGCAGGTCCTGCAATTACACCGCGGGACGCCAAGGAGAGAGGATAAGACCGGGGGCCGCCAGAGAGGTGACTATGAATATTTTTTTTTACTTGCAGGTACCATAGTACCCGGGTTGGAGGAGAGTCTCCTTCTCCCAACCCAGGTACCATCCGCGCATTGAACCGCATAACTTCTGCATGTATACATGCAGATATTATGCGATTCAGTGCAAGTCAGTGGACAAATTTGGTTGTGCTGCTGATTGTTCCGCAATGATAATCCACAGCGGAAATTTCTGCAGCATGTGGACAGCACATGCGGATTATCATTGGGATACATCCCAGACCTCTTACCAAGCGATTTTAATGCGTTTCTGCGGCAGAAATGTAACTGATTCCTGTTTCTATGTGCCTTTCTATGTGCCTAACCAGACCTCGAATAGGCTGGTGAATGGCTCATATGCTTTTTGATCCGAAACTGATAAGTGTATCATTTTGGTGTGTAGCGATATTGTAATTTATGTATTCATTAATTGCTGTGTGCAGATGTATTTTTTAGTATGTATACAGTCATATATATGACGACTACATATCCATAATGGGCACTTTTACAGGATACACATCATTGCCACATGTATGAGCCATTAGACAATGTTAAAACTTTTGGCTTCACTTCAGCTTTTTGCTAACCGAAAAATGCCTAAGCAAAAAAAAAAAAAAAATACAAGAAGTCCCCTTGCCCTCTGGGTTACTTATATACGCTGAAGAAAAGTACTGGGTCGCACTGATTTATCCTCTGAATTCTGATTTTCCATTCAACCCCCTTGTCACACAAGTGTATAAAATCCAGCGCCTGCCCCTGCTGTCTGCCTTTCCAAAAATTTGTGAAGGAATGGGTCGTTCTAAAGAGCTCACTGAATTTGAGCTTGGTACTGTAAGATGCCACCGTTGTCACAGGTTCGCTCATGAAATGTCTCCTCTTCTACATAGTAACTGTGAGTGATAATATTCAAAAGGAGAAGCCTTAAGAATCCACAGCAACTCAGCCATGAAGTGGAGACCAAGTAAAGTTAGCTGAGTGCTGAGGAGCCTGGTGCGTATAAGTAGCCAACACTCTGCTGGCTCAATTGCAGAGAGCTGAACCTCCCCTGGCATCATCAGCAGTAAATCTGCTCTGGGACCTTCATGACATGGGTTTCCTTGGTTGAGAAGCAGTCTACAAGCCTTATATCACCAAGCACAATGCCAAGGGTTGGATGGGGTGTTGTAAGGCTGTGTGCCCACGTAGCGTTTTTCAAGCGTTTATGCTGCGGAATTTCCGCAGCGGAAACGCTTGTGAAACGCTAGGTAATCCGCACCCCATGGTCCCCAAGGGGATTCCGCATGTTCTATGCACATGCTGCGGATTTTTCCGCAGCGTTTATGCTGCGTACAAAAATCCGCAGTATGTCATTTAATTTTGCGGAAGCGCAGCGGAACTCCCGCCATTGCCTTGCATTGAGACGCATAGAAACCGCGACTGTACATTTCTACAAGCGGCTTCTATGCGTCTCTATGTGCGGATGGTACCCAGTTCTGGAGGAGAGGAGACTCTCATCCAGACCTGGGTACCATTGTACCTGTGAAAAAAAGAATAAAATAACAAATAAAGTTTATACTCACCTTTTAGAAGGCTTCTCTCTGAATGCCGGCATCGCTGAAGGACCTGCGGTGACGTCAGTCATGTGACCGCAGGCCCTTCACCGCTCTGTCTCGCGATATGCCGGCAGCCGGGAACCAGCCAGGAAGCAGCGCTGCAGCCACGCCGGGGCCTCGGGGGTGAGTATAGCTTTATTTGTTTTAATTTTTATGGTTCACACTATATAAATCCATGCTGTTTGCATGGATTTATACAGTGTGACCTAGTTGTCAAGCACCTTCCAAGTGATGCTATCGCCTGGAAAGCGCTTGTCAATCTGCATGCGGAAACGCATGTGAATCCGCATGTGGATCCGCATGTATTCTGCAGGAAAAACGCATGTACAATCCGCATGCTTTTTTTCTGCCAGGGAGATGCAGAAATGCTGCAGAAATTTTCTGCTTCATTTCTGCATCGTGGGCACATAGCCTAAAGCTTCCACTCTAAATCTGCTCTTGTTCTGTGGAGTGAGAAATCAAAATCTTGAAGAAAGCCCTCCCAAAAGAGTACAAGCTGTTTTAGTGGCAGGAAAAGTATGTGTATCAACACCATATTGATGACACTGGATTTGTAGGCCCTAAAAGCTCCTGTATACTATCTAATTTGGAATAGCTTGATTAGATACTTTTCCCACCATCTTGTGTAAAGTGTGTTTTGCACTCCAGTCTTGATGGCTGTCCCCTGGGTTAAGATGTGCCAAAATCATTAAGAGGTGTGCACCCCGTGGCATGGACTATATATCTGCCATAATTTGTGGAGTGATTTATGATGAAATTGTCAGTGTTGCTTGTCCATGCCTCCTCGCAGCTAAGCCCAACTAACTTTTCAAAACCATTGCAGAGCTGGCATAAGAAATGTCAAAAGTTACAACAATTTTGCAGAGCTAACAGTTGCACAAAAAAAATTGCACCACTTCAAATAGATTTACTCCAAAATGCTGGCGAATCAGGGCTTTTATCTATGCTAATCCTTGACCATTATAAAAATCATTGCTTAGCATTGAGTTCTGGACCTAAAAATACTTCACAGGTGGGGGAGGGAAGTGCAAAACTTCTATCCAATACAATGTTCATCACGGACAGTACACGATTACCATCCGGGCATGTGAACAACTCCATAGGCTTTAGAGCTTTTTTACTCATCGTGAACTGACCTGCAGTGCGTGTTTCAAATACACATGTCAATTCCTATTGCGGTCTCCTGTTCAGATTTTTCCCATAGACTTGCACTCGATGTGGAAATTCTGCAGGTAAAAAATGCACATGCATTTTTAGGTAGATTTCCACAGAGGAAAGGCATCAAAACCGCATGTAATCAGCAACTCGGTATATCCACAAGGTTTTGTCAAAGGCAAAGCTACTTTATTTAAAGTATGACTTACCAACAAGAGACACAAATCGCACCGATAAAAACATGTTGTAAAAAAACGCAAGTAAACTAATTTAAATAATGGGTGCAGAAATTCTGCAACCTGAAAAACGCACCAAAAGATCATCATGGGAATGTAGCCTATGGGCCTGTGCACACATTGCAGATTTGTCGCTTTTTTCTTTGTGTGCAGATTTGTCACAAAACCTGAAGAGTTTCTTGATGCCAGCAACAGGAATGAGAATCTTGAAGTCTCATGCACACTTTGCTTTTTTTTTTTTTATTTTAAACTGCAGATTTGGTGCAGATTCAAATCTGCAGCATGTCAATTCTTTCACCGTTTTTGCTGCAGATTTCAATCATACTAATGAGTGGGGAAAAATCTGCAAAAGACGCCTATTTTATGCTGTGTTTAATGCTTTGTTTGGATGAAGTGTGATGCCAATACAATTTATCGTGGCAGGGAATAGTTTACTGAAAGATGGGATTTTTTTAATTTGGTCTTTTGGTTTAAAAGCAAGTCTTTTAGCAACATATTAGAGAATTGCATGTGTTGCAGTGAATATCCAAAATAGAAATTCACTTTAAAGTTTAAATTAACCTTAAAAGGAATCTGTCACCCCCAAAGTGGGCTATACGGTGTTGTAGGCGACTTTGCCCCACGAGTTTGTGCATCAGTATGCTTCCTCTTTTGCATATTGAGGCTCTTCCTCCTCTTCTGAGACTGCTCGCTTTCCAGAGCGAGCAGTCTGAGTGAGACTGGCATGTGTGCGGCCACGCGTTTTCCTCCTTGTCTCCTTTCTTCTGATGCCACTCGCTACACTAATATGCCCAAAAGGGCAGAAGCGGAGGAAGAGCCTCAATATGCAAATGAAGAGGCTTAAGGATGTACCAAGCTCTTGGTCACCCAAGCAGTGCACTGAAGCAGCTTCATTTGCATATGAATTAAAGGCCATGTAAAGGCTCATATACACCATGTGAGCAAAAAACCAACATAAATTGCTAGTCAAATTATGATAAAAGAATATATTTTATTAATACATTAAAAGACAAAAAATAAACACAATTATATTGAAACATCACAGGTAACTAAAAAGAAACTGGGACACCTGTTAACCTGAATTGTTAATGGTACATATACTTTATTGCATGTGTATATAATATAGGCATGTAAAAGTTTGAACACCTAGTCAAAATTACTGTCATTGTGAGCAGTTAAGTTGAAGATGAAATGATCTCTAAAAGGCCTAAAGTTAAAGATGGTCCATTTAATGTGTTTTAGGCAAAAATAGTATATATATACATTTTCATATTTTACATTTTAAAAATTACAAAAAGGAAAACTGGCTGATGCAAAGTTTGGCACCCTGCAAGTATCACAGCTTGTTAATGCTTCTTGTACCCAGCCAAGAGTCTTTCAATTCTTGTTTGAGGGATTTTCATCCATTGTTACTTGGAAAATTCTTTCAATTCTGCTTGGTCTTCCAGACCTTATCTTGACCTCCACTGTTCCTGTTAACTGCCATTTCTTAATTACATTTCAAACTGAGGAAAGGGCAACTTGAAAACGCTTTGCTATCTTTTTATGGCCTTGTCCTGCTTTGTGGGCCTCCACCATTTTAAATTTCAGAGTGCTAGGCAGCTGCTTAGAAGAACCCATGGCTGCTGTTTTTTGACACAAGGTTAGAGGAGGCAGGGTTTTTATGAAGCTGGGAAATTTGCATCACCTGGCCTTTCCTAATGATGATCGTGAACAAGCCATCACCCTAACAGGCTAATTATATAAGCACTAGTGATGAGCGAGTATGTTCTGTTAACCCTTTCACCGAGTATACTTCGGCCGAGCACCGAGTAGTTACAACTGCTCGGTGATATGTTTGAAACACTCCCGTGTGCATGATTTGCGACTGTTTGACAGCTTTAATATATGGGAGGAATGTGTAAGAATTTGACAGGTTTAATACATGTGAGGAATGTCTATTTCTTACACATTCCTCCCATGTATTAAAGCTGTCAAACAGTCCCAAATTATGCACACGGGAATGTTTCAAACATATCACCGAGCAGCTGTAACTACTCGGCCCGAGTATACTCGGCGAAAGGGTTAACAGAACATACTCGCTCATCACTAATGAGCACACAAATCTCCAAGGGTGCAAAAACTTTTGTATCAGCCCATTTTTCTTTTTGTAATTTTTAAAATGTAAGGAATGACAATACTTACATCTTTAATTTTTTTTTTGCCTAAAATACAAAGGAAATGTGCCATCTTTAACTTTAGACATTTTAGAGATCATTTAATCTTCAACTTGCTTAACGGTTCACAATAACAGTAATTTTGACCAGAGGTGCCCAAACGTTTACATGCCACTGTATATATAGATCTTTTTGGAGAGCATTCTTGGACAGGACTTGGGTGATCCACTCCTTGTCTCCTTTCCAAGTATGTCTTTTACTTCTGATTTTACATAATGTATATACTCAATTTGTTAATAGTAAGTCAGGTTACAAGGTGTCCCTGTTTCTTTTTCCTTACCTATGAGGTTTCAATATTATTGTATGTTTATTTTTATTTTCTCCAATAACCAACCTCGACAGCACCAAAGGAGGATGTCACCCCACCCTAATAGGGACAGGAAACACAAAGAGGTCAAATAGCCCATCCCTCATCCTCCCTCCAGTGTTTTTCCTGTCCCTATTGGGATTAAGAGGTCATCGAGGGTGCTCTGTGCCGGCGGCAGAGACCCAGCATACCTTTTAAGCCGGGCAGCTGGGACCGAGCGGTGTTCTCCCCTTATGCTGCTCCCGTCTCCTCTGGGACTTGGGACCCCCATCTCCACCGAGTGTGCGCCTGCGGGTAAGGTCCGGTGGGTGTCAGGCTGGAGTCTCCTCGAGCTCTCCAGCCCAGCTCCTCCCCCCTCTCAGATCTCCATAGCGGGAGAGACGCGCGCCGGATCCCGGAAGTGACGCGGACCGCTGGATAACATCACTTCCGGTCTGCGTTCCACCCTGGAACCAGTTACCTAAAGTGACGGGGTATGCCGAAACAGGGTCCCTTAGATTACTTCCGGTCCGTTTAGGACAATGGGGGCCTCTGAAAGTGAAAATTGAAATAAAAGAAGAAAAAAAAAACCCCGCAGGTGATCGCAGGTGTTCCTGCTTCACCAATTGGACCAAGGAGGAGGAGCCTTCCCACCTCCCCTCCCCAGGGAATGAGGGAAAGTGCTGTGTCCAGTCACCTATATAAGAGTCCTGGACAGAAGACATCTAAGGTAGGACCTAATCCGTTTTGTATATTTATTCACTGGATGGTCAGTAATCTATCTTCTCCATGTCTGTGGAGCCCAGCGCGATTTCAGCCCCAGTAAGTCTGGCAGTGGGGGGTCCTTTCCTAGGTGCAGGTTAGAATTGATACATTAATTACCCTTCTCCTTTTTTAGGGGGACAAGGATCGTGCACCAGGAAATAAGTCTAGCCGGGAGTGTGCTATATGCACAAAAAAAACTATCTTCTTCAAACAAAAAATACTTATGCCAGAAATGTACAGAGAAGATTATTAGGGAAGAGCAGCCATCCCTCATAGATGAAATCAAGGGGATAGTCTTTCAGGAAGTTCAATCTTCATTGGTCTCCTTTTCCCGATCTACTTCTGACTCGCCTCCAAAGGATAAGAAGAGGAAGATTTCCCTGGAAGAAAGAAGAGACTTGGACTCCAAGGATGAAATATCCCTTCCAGAAGACCTCATAGAGGAAGGTGAACTCAGCCCAGCAGAGAAAGGTCTGGAAAATAAGAAATAATATTTCTCAATGGAATTTATGGAAGACCTCACAGCAGTAAGAAGAACGATGGAGGTGAAAGAAGAGAAGCCCACTAGATCAGTCCAGGAAGAGATGTTCGGTGGTCTCCGTTCAAAGAAAAAGATGGTGTTCCCTATACATAAAAACATTCAGGACTTAATCCTGGACGAATGGGAAAATCCTGAAAGACGACTGAATACACCAGCAGAATTGAAATACAGGTTTCCGGTAGATGAAGAAACCTCCAAAGTGTTGGACCGAGATACCGAAGGTCGATATTCAAGTGGCAAGAGTCGCTAAAAAGACAACATTGCCATTCGAGGATTCGTCGCAACTGAAGGATCCTCTGGACCGCAAGATGGACAGCCTTCTCAGGAAATCCTGGGCGACATCAGCAGTCCTTCTGAACACTAATGTAGTCTCCACGTGTGTTGCACGATCCATGTCAAGATGGCTCATCCAACTTGAATAGCATCTGGCTATGGGTACATCCAGAGAAGAGATACAAGCTTCCCTACCCTTGCTGCAGAAGGCCACTGACTTTCTGGCAGATGCTTCAGCGGAATCTGTGAGAGTAACCGCCAGGGCAGCAGTCCTTTCGGCCTCCACAAGGCAAGCAGTATGGCTGAAATCGTGGAACGGTGATGTTCCCTCCAAAGTAAAACTCTGTTCCATTCCCTTCAGGGGAGAATATATGTTTGGCCAGGCCCTTGACGAGCTCCTGGAGAAGGCGGCTGATAAAAAGAAGTCCTTGCCAGAACCCAGACACTACAAGAAGACCCCCTTTCGCCCTCCTCGGGGGCAGAATCCCCAGTATAAGGGGAAAGGGAAGTCTGGTCGGTGGAGCTACCCCAAAGGAGGGAAAGATGGGAATATTTTTTTCCCAAAAGGACAGCGACAACAGAAGCGGTAATGCCAGAGCAGTGGGGGGACGAATCATGAAATACCTTCCCCAATGGCAAAAGATCTGCTCCAGTCAATGGGTCTTGAAGGTAATTCAAGAAGGGGTGAAGATCGAATTCTCCTCATATCCTCCAAGAAAAGTGAGGATAACTCATCTAACCTCCCTGAGATTAAAAAAACGCACTGATGTCCGGCCTAAGAGACCTACTATCCTTGGGGGCTATTTCACCGGTCCCAAAAAACAGAAAAACACAGGCCACTATTCACGCCTGTTTATGATAAGAAAACCAAACAACACTTACAGAATAATAATAAATCTAAAACCCTTAAACCAATACATCATCTACCGAAGATTCAAAATGGAGTCCATCAGATCAGCAGTTCCCTTGATAAGACAAGGATATGTGATGGCAACCATCGACTTACAGGACGCAAACTATCATGTCCCCATACATCCAACATACCAAAAATTTCTAAGGTTTGCGGTGGTTCAAGAGGATCAAACGTTACATTTTCAATTTAACGTATTGCCATTAGGGATATCCTCAGCACTAACAATATTTACCAAAATTATGTCAGAGGTAGTGGCTTCTATCAGAAAGGAGAAAATCTGCATCATTCCCTACCTCGACGAATTATTACTAGTAGGTCCCTCGGTGGCATCACTCCAGGAAGATCTGCAAAGAACAATCCAAATCCTGACCACTCTAGGGTGGCTGATAAATCATCAAAAGTCAGACCTGGTCCCTGCCACAGAAAAAACGTTCCTGGGTGTTCTACTAGACTCCGCCAGACAAACCTCCCTACTACCAAAGGACAGACAGATACTTTTGAGATCCAAGATATCGAATCTGAAGAACCTGAACAGGGTTTCCCTAAGATTTGCCATGTCAGCCCTTGGCTCCATGACAGCCTGCATTCAATCCATAGCCTGGGCTCAGGCTCACACCAGGGTATTGCAAACCCATATTCTCGCACAGTGGGACGGATCCCCAGACTCCCTAAACAGGAAGATCATGATCCCTCATTATGTGAAGAAATCCCTGTCATGGTGGCTCAGCCCAAGAAACCTAAGAACAGGGGTTCCATGGTCTCGGTTGCCTCTGATAAGAGTCACAGTAGACGCCAGCAAGACGGGATGGGGAGCCGTTGTCGCTCAAACCCCCTTCCAAGGGGTCTGGACGCAAGAGACCAGAAGGAGATCCTCCAACTTCCGCGAGTTAAAGGCAGTGGAGGAGGCACTCACAATATCTGCTCCAATCATTACGGGCAAACGCGTAAAAGTCTATTCAGACAACATGACTACCGTAGCTCACCTGTCCCATAAAGGGAGTACAAGGTACGAGAATCTAAAAAGTATCTCAGCAAGAATATTCTTCTGGGCAGAAGGCCATCTTCGTTCCTTATCAGGTCTGCACATAAAAGGCTCAGACAACATCCAGGCCGATTTTCTGAGCAGAAGGAATATCCATCCGGGGGAATGGGAGCTGGACTCTGACATTTTCCAAATGCTGACCAGACAATGGGGTTGTCCGGAGGTCGACCTCTTTGCAAGACGCCAGAACACCAAGGCAGAAAAATACTTCTCCCTAGATCCAGACTTATGCCTGGAGATAGATGCATTCGCTTACCCGTAGTGTTTCCATCTAGCTTACACTTTTCCCCCAATTCCATTGCTACCCAAGACCTTACAGAAAGTAAGGACCGAGGAGGTCAAGATAATCTTGATAGCCCCACTTGGGCCCAAAAGGAACTGGTTCTGTGCACTAAACAGTCTAAGCATAGAAGGACCCCTCATTCTGCCAGCAATTAAACATTCTCAATCAGGGTCCAATACTCCATCCAGATCCAGAGAACCTCCATCTAGTGGCCTGGCTTCTGAGTTCACAATCCTGAAAGCCAAGGGACTCTCAGACCGAGTAATTCATACCCTACAAAAAAGTAGGAAACAAATCACAAATTCCATATACAGCAAGATATGGAAGACCTTCCTAACATGGTATAAACTGAATATACCAGATCTTCAGCATCCTGACATGACCCAGATCTTGGATTTTCTACAAGAAGGGCTGGAGAAAGGCCTTAGACCCAGCACCCTCAAGGTACAGATCGCGGCGCTGAGTACCTATTTCGACCAGAGCCTAGCCGAACACCGATGGGTAAAAAGGTTTATGACAGCAGCTACTCCTCTGCGTCCCAGAATAATCAACCACGTTCCCTCCTGGGATCTTAATATAGTCCTTAAAGGTCTGACACTACCACCGTTTGAACCTTTGGCCTCAATAGAGCTGGATATATTAGCCTGGAACACAACTTTTCTAGTAGCGATTTCCACTGCCAGGAGAGTGGGAGAAATCCAGGCCTTCTCAGTGAATGACCCATATTTGATAATCTTGGATGGTAGGATTATTCTACAACTGGGCCCATCTTTCTTGCCAAAGGTGGTCTTAGACTTTCATAGATCACATGAGATAATTCTGCCTTCCTTCTGTCAGGACCCAAAAAATAAAAGGGAAGAAGAATTCCATACTTTGGACGTGAGGCGGGTTGTTCTTCCCTACCTCCAAAAGACAGAGGCCTGGAGGAAGGATCAGAACCTCTTTATTCAGCCATCTGGTCAGAACAGAGGAAAGAAAGTCTCAAAGGTTACCATCGCTACTTGGATCAAGAAAGCAATTGTGGAATTATATCAGATCCAAAATCTCTCACCACCAGAAAAACTGAAAGCACACTCTACTAGAGTCATGTCCGTCTCCTGGGCAGAAAAGGCTAGCGCTTCCCTCGAGCAGATATGTAGAGCAGCTACATGGTCCTCGGTCCATACCTTCACGAAACATTACAAACTTAATTTAATGTCCATTAAAGACTTGATCTTTGGGCGGAAAGGGCCATTGTCCCTCCCTAAACATGAGTCTTTGGTACTCCTCCTTTGGTGCTGTCGTGGGGGGTAATTGGAGAAAATAGAATTAGACTTACCGGTAATTCGGTTTCTAATAACCCTCCACGACAGCACGGGTAATTCCCTCCCAGGCTTGGTTAGCCAAAAAATCATCTAATTTGAATAAGAATAAATATAATTTGAAGCATCCATACTTGTGTGGTCCTTTATAAAACACTGGAGGGAGGATGAGGGAGGGGCTATTTGACCTCTTTGTGTTTGCTGTCCCTATTAGGGTGGGGTGACATCCCCCTTTGGTGCTGTCGTGGAGGGTTATTAGAAACCGAATTACCGGTAAGTCTAATATTTTATTAAAGTTTATTCTTTCATATTTTGGCTTCCTGTTTTATATGTTAGGGATTACTGTATAGCCCATTTAAAATGCGTTTTTGGGGGACTCCCTTTAAAACTTAACTGAAAAAGTAAAACTATCAAACCATTTGAGTAACTTTGTGCGTACGGTACATAACTTATCATTGCATTGGTTGCTAATGTAAACATGTGGTAGACTTGTCCAAAACACTTAAAGTGCCTATAATGCAGTAATAGTCTACAATACATCAGTTTATTGTACATTCGTACTATGCCTGGTGGGAAGGCTACATTTTCCAGAATACAAAACAGAGCAGCTACTCAGCCATCAAAGTTATATTTGTAGTTTTCAGTTTGCAAAACTATGAATGTAGCTCTTGGCTATAATGATTTTGATAACACAGAATCTATAAGCTGAGGTTGGAAAGTATTTTTAGATTTCTGCTCAATCTCAAAAATGCTCCAAACGAAAAACTTCAAGCTTTTCGTCATTTGCTTTAGGCATACACATTTTTCACCCTCCTGTCTGTGTTGTTTGAGATTAGTTTCTGGTGGAGCTGCCCAATAATCCAACTTTTGTAGCTACCTGTGTTTGTCTGCATTATCTGCTCTATATACAGGGGCAGGAATGCACTACATCACACCCGTATTCATACTCCACAGGTCAGGGGAAACAGTTAAAGGAAGATTACCTACAACATGGTTGTAGTAGCCATCCGGAACATGATTCCACATTTTTGAAAAATGCTAGCACCGGGAGTCAACCACATAATGAAAATTCGATTCTAAGCTGGTAACTTGCCAAAGTTACATAGCCTTCTTCCCCTGTATATTGCTCCTTTCTTATCCCTCTTTTCTTTTCTTCATGTTACTTTGATTCGTTTAAGGTCATCATACTTGATTCTCAGTCATAATATAATAAAGTGGGAAGTGATAAGAGTTGGTGGTGTAAGTGAACCGGTCATAGACCTATTATACAACTATTATATGAACAAGAGGTCAGACTTGGTAAGTCCAGACGTGGGATATTTCTTTAAGTTCTGCTATATTAAACTCAAAATAAAATATCAAGACTAACATGGAATTAGAACTATAAACAATAAAAATATGTATCTCATAATAGTTCTATAGTAAAATATTCATAGAAACTCCAACATTCAAATTAAATGTACCCTCAATTCTTTGGCCTCATTGAAACTGTCAAAAATAGTGTATTTTACACTGGAATGATACCCTAGAAAATTCCCTATAAATTGCTTATATACATTGGGGAGATTCCGATTCTGCAGCATGATAGTTCTTGATAAATCTACTATATACTAAACAACACCCCATTGTAGACTTATATTTTGACTTAAAGTGCTCCCATATTTCTCATGGAAGTTGAAGTTTGTTTGCCTTGAGATTAGTCTTTGCTTGATAACAATAATTGGCACCATATTCATATACAGTGGTGTGAAAGTGTTTGCCCCCTTCCTGATTTCTTATTCTTTTGCATGTTTGTCAAACCTAAATGTTTCAGATCACAAAACAAATGTAAATACTAGACAAAGATAACACCAGTAAACCCAAAATGCAGTTTTTAAATGCAGGTCTTTATTAAGGGAAAAAGAAATCCAAACCCTGTGTGAAAAAGTGATTGCACCCTAAACCTAATAACTTGTTGGGCCACACTTATCGCAAACGCTTGATTGCAGTTGTTGCTGCTAACTGGCAATGAGTCTTTTACAACGCTCTGGAGGAATTTTGGCCCACTCATCTTTGCAAAATTGTTGTAATTCAGTCACATTGGAGGGTTTCCAGGCATGAACTGCCTTTTTAAGGTCATGCCACAGCATCTCAATTGGATTAAGGTCAGGACTTTGACTAGGCCACTCCAATGTCTTAATTTTGTTTTTCTTAAGCCATTCAGAGGTGGACTTGCTGGTGTGTTTTGGATTATTGTCCTGCTGCATACCCCAAGTGCGCTTTAGCTTGAGGTCACAAACAAATGGCCGGACATGGTCTTTCATTATTTTTTGGTAGACAGCAGAATTCATGGTTCCATTTACCACAGCAAGTCTTCTAGGTCCTGAAGCCGCAGACCATCACACTACCACCACCATATGTTACTGTTGGTATTAAGTTCCTTTTCTGAAATGCTGTTACTTCTACGCCAGATGTAATAGAATATACACCTTCCAAAAAGTTCAACTTTTGTCTCGTCAGTCCACAGAATATTCTCCCAAAAGTCTTGGCGATCATAAAGATGTTTTCTGGCAAAACTGAGAAAAGCTTTTATGTTCTTTTTGCTCAGCAGTGGTTTTTGTCTTGGAACTCTGCCATGCATGCCATTTTTTCCCAGTCTCTTATGGTGGAGGAGTCATGAACACTGACCTTAACTGAGGCAAGTGAGGCCTGCAGTCCTTTGGATGTTGTTGTGGGGTCTTTTGTGACCTCTCAGATGAGTCGTGGCTGCATTCTTGGGGTAATTTTGGTTGGTCAGCCACTCCTGGGAAGATTCACCACTTTTCCATATTTTCACCATTTGTGGATAATGGCTCTCACTGTGGTACGCTGTAGTCCCAAAGCTTTAGAAATGGCTTTATAACCTTTTCCAGACTGACAGATCACAATTACTTTGTTTCTCATTTGTTCCTGAATTTCTTTGAATCGCAGCATGATGTCTAGGTTTTGAGGATCTTTTGGTCTACTTAATTTTATAAGGCAGGTCCTTTTTAAGTGATTTCTTGATTGAGAACAGGTGTGGCAGTAATTAGGCCTGTGTGTGGCTAGGGAAATTGAACGCTGATTCCAAAAGATGTAATAAACCACAGTTAAAACCTAAATTAAGGGAGGAGCAATCACTTTTTCACACAGGGCTCTGTAGGTTTGGATTTCTTTTTTTCCCTTAATAATAAAGACCTCCATTTTGTGTTTACTAGTGTTATCTTTATCTAATGTTGAAATTTTGTTTTTTGATCTGAAACATTTGTGTGACAAGCATGCAAAAGAGGAATCAATTAGGAAGGGGGCAAACACTTTCACACCACTGTAGTGTACATTGCTGGACAATGGCTTAGGTTGTGTTTAGCCACATGCAGCGCAATCATTGCCATCAAAATGTAGAAGAAAGAATGCCAGAACCCAGACAAGACCCTATTATAAGAAAAAAAGGGAACAACTGGGCGCTGCTGAAAAAGATGATCGCTCATAGGTAAAATTACAGTCATTTTATTGTGGAATTGCCTCAATAAAGTGACCATATTTCTACCTCTGAGCCGTCATCTTTTCCAGCATTTAATCATGGGTTTTTGGTTTTCTAATACACTCTGCTCCACTTGCTATTATTTCCATTGTGCATATACGGCCCATGCAGGTGTAGCAACTGGTCCACCTTTTACAAGTTTTTGGACAGAGTTGTGCCTATTATAAGCACAATCTTACTACGGTGAGCAGTTCTGCTTACTCCCAAAGTCACTTTGCCCAAAACCTTTACATTATTGAGCGCTGCTTTTTAGTCTTTCCTTTTAGATTCAAAACCTATTCTAAGTCACTGGATTGCATTGGGCACCTCTGAGATCTATGTAGCACAATGGATCCAGAACAGATTTTATCATATACAACCCCTGGCAAAAATTATGGAATCACCGGGCTCGGAGGATGTTCATTCAGTTGTTTAATGTTGTTGAAAAAAAAGCAGATCACAGACATGGCACAAAACTAAAGTCATTTCAAATGGCAACTTTAAGGCTTTAAGAAACACTAAAAGAAATCAAGATTAAAAATGTGGTACTCAGTAAGGGTAATTTTTTTCAGACCAAGCAGAGGGGAAAAATTATGGAATCACTCAATTCTGAGGAAAAACCTATGGAATCATGAAAAACAAACACACAAAAGAACACTCCAATACATCACTAGTATTTTATTGCACCACCTCTGGCTTTAATAACAGCTTGCAGTCTCTGAGGCATGAACTTAATGAGTGACAAACAGTACTCTTCATCAATCTGGCTCCAACTTTCTCTGATTGCTGTTGCCAGATCAGCTTTGTAGGTTGGAGCCTTGTCATGGACCATTTTCTTCAACTTCCACCAAAGATTTTCAATTGGATTGAGATCCGGACTATTTGCAGGCCATGACATTGACCTTATATGTCTTCTTTTAAGGAATGTTTTCATGCTCTATGGCTCTATAGTTTTTGCTCTATGGCAGGATGCATTATTATCTTGAAAAATGATGTCATCATCCCGAAACAACCTTTCAATTGATGGGATAAGAAAGCTGTCCAAAATATCAATGTAAACTTGGGCATTTATTGAAGATGTAATGACAGCCATCTCCCCAGTGCCTTTACCTGACATGCAGCCGCATATCATCAATGACTGTGGAAATTTGCACGTTCTCTTCATGCAGTCATCTTTATAAATCTCATTGGAGCGGCACCAAACAAAAGTTCCAGCATAATCACCTTGCCCAATGCAGATTCGCGATTCATCACTGAATATGACTTTCATCCAGTCATCCACAGTCCACGATTGCTTTTCCTTAGCTCATTGTAACCTTGTTTTTTTCTGTCTAGGTGTTAATGATGGCTTATGTTTAGCTTTTCTGTATGTAAATCCCATTTCCTTTAGGTGGTTTCTTACATTTCGGTCACAGACATTGACTCCAGTTTCCTCCCATTCATTCCTCATTTGTTTTGTTGTGCATTTCCTGTTTTGGAGACATATTGCTTTAAGTTTCCGGTCTTGACGCTTTGATGTCTTCCTTGGTCTATCAGTATGTTTGCCTTTAACAACCTTCCCATGTTGTTTGTATTTGGTCCAGATTTTAGACACAGCTGACTGTGAACAACCAACATCTTTTGCAACATTGCATGATGATTTACCTTCTTTTAAGAGTTTGATAATTCTCTCCTTTCTTTCAATTGACATCTCTCATGTTGGAGCCATGATTCATGTCAGTCCACTTGGTGCAACAGCTCTCCAAGGTGTGATCACTCCTTTTTAGATGCAGACTAACGAGCAGATCTAATATGATGCAAGTGTTAGTTTTGGAAATGAAAATTTACAGAGTGATTCCATAATTTTTCCCTCTGCTTGGTCTGAAAAAAATTACTGAGTACCACATTTTTAATCTTGATTTCTTTTAGTGTTTCTTAAAGCCCTAAAGTTGCCATTTGAAATTACTTTAGTTTTATGCCATGTCTGTGATCTGCTTTTTTTCAACAACATTAACCCCTTTACAACCCAAGGTGGTTTGCACGTTAATGACCAGGCCAATTTTTACAATTCTGACAACTGTCACTTTGAGGTAATTACTCTGGAACGCTTCAACGGATCCCCCTGATTCTGAGATTTTTTTTTCATGACATATTCTACTTCATGATTGTGGTAAAATTTCTTCGATATCACTTGTGTTTATTTGTGAAAAAAATGGAAATTTGGCGAAAATTTAAAAAATTTAGCAATTTTCAAAATTTTAATTTTTATGCCCTTAAATCAGAGAGAGATGTCACACAAAATAGTTAATAAATAACATTTCCCACATGTCTACTATACATCAGCACAATTTTGGAACCAAAATTTTTTTTTATTGGGGAGCTATAAGAGTTAAATTTAACCAGCGATTTCTCATTTTTCCAACAAAATTTACAAAACCATTTTTTTAGGGACCACATCATATTTGAAGTCACTTTGAGGGGTCTTTATGACAGAAAATACCCAGAAGTGAACACCATTCTAAAAACTGCACCCCTCAAGGTGCTCAAAACCACATTCAAGAACTTTTTTAACCCTTCAGGTGCTTCACAGGAATTTTTGGAATGTGGAAGGAAAAAATTAACATTTAGTTTTTTTCACAAAAATGTTACTTCAGACCCAATTTTTTTTTTCTTAGGGGTAACAGGAAAAAATGGACCCCAAAATTTGTTGTGCAATTTCCCCTGGGCACGCAGATACCCCTTATGTGGGGAAAAACCACTGTTTGGGCGCACGGCAGGGTTCGGAAGGGAAGGAGCGCCATTTGACTTTTTGATTGTTATATTTGCTTGAATAATTAGCTGATGTGCCCCTGATGTGCCTAAACAGTGGAAACCCCCCACAAGTGACACCATTTTGGAAACTAGTCCCCTCAGGGAACTTATCTAGATGTGTGGTGAGCACCTTGAACCCCCAAGTCCTTTACAGAAGTTTATAACATGGAGCAGTGAAAATAAAAAATATCTAACTTTTTCAACAAAAATGATGTTTTAGCCCCAATTTTTTATTTTCACAAGGGTAAGAGGAGAAAATGGACCCCAAAAACTTTTGTGCAATTTCTCTTGAGTACGCCAATACCCCATATGTGGGGAAAATACAGTGTGTGGGCGCATGGCAGACTTCAGAAGGGAAGGGACACTGTGTGACTTCTTGAACGCAAAATCGGCTGGAATCGAGAGCGGACGCCATGTCGCGTTTGGAGAGCCCCTGATGTGCCTAAATAGTGGAAACCCCCCACAATTGACTCCATTTTGGAAACTACACCCCTCAAGGATTTTATCAAGGGGTATAGTGAACATTTTGAACCCAGAGGTACGACACAGAATTTGATAACATTAGGTCATCATATTGAATAAGTTGTCATTAGTCTTGAGCGCAAGTGCGCGCTACTTGAGTTTGCATCGGGTACTCAGGTATGCACCATGTATCAAGGGTGCTCGAGTGACATGCTCGAGTCCCCGCCCGCATGTTTCACGGTTATTAGACACCCAAAAAAAAACATGCGGGGATCGCTCGTGCATGGCAGGCAATCCCCGCAAGGTTTTTTGGCCGCGAAGCATATGGGGCGGAGACTCGAGCATGTCACTCGAGCACCCACGATACTCAATTCATACCCAAGCACCCGATGCAAACTCAAGTAGCGAGCACTTGCGCTCAACACTAGTTGCCATATCGTCATCTTTTTTTTGTTTTTTTTTTACTTCTGAAAAAAAAACAACCCCAACCCCAGCCCTAGCGTTTATTTTTTACACCGTTCCTAGTGCTATATAAGTGATTAGACGACTTTATTCTTCGGGTCGGTGCGACTACAGAGATACCAGAATCATATCGGGTTTTTATGATTGACAGCTGTCACACACTAAAAGACAGATTTTTTTTTTGTAAAATCTAGTTTTTGCATCGTCCTATTTTGAGAGCTATAATTTTTCCATATTTTGGCCGACAGAGTCATGTGATGGCTTGTTTTTTTGCGGGATGAGTTGATGTTTTTATTGGTGCCATTTTCAGGCACGTGACATTTTTTGATCGCTTTCTATTCCGATTTTTGAGAGGCAGAATAAACAAAAACCAACAATTCAGGAATTGTGTTTTTTACATTTTTCTTCTTCTGCTCCGCGTGTGGTAAAATTGATAAGGTAGCTTTATTCTTCGGGTCATTACGGTACCACATATCCTTTTTCTATGTTTTGGCGCTTTTACACAGTAAAAGCTATTTTATAGAAAAAAATTATTTTTTTGCATCGCTTTATTCTGAGAGCTATAACTTTTTGGTTTTTACGGATGATGGAGCTGTATGGCAGCTTGTTTTTTGCTGGACAAGATGACTTTTTCAGCAGTAACATTTTTATTTATATTCGTCTGTTTGATCGCGTGTTATTCTATTTTTTGTTTTGCAGTATGATGATAAAGCATTGCCCTTTGCTTCGTTTTTTTTTTTTTTTTTTACCGTGTTCACTGAAGGGGTTAACTAGGGGGACAATTTTATAGATCAGGTCGTTCCGGACGTGACGATACCAAATGTTTACTTTTATTGTTTGTTTGTTTTTTCATAATAATATTTATTGATGGGTACATTATATTTTTATTTTTGGTGGATTATTTTTTTTTTTTCACTTTCTGACAGTTTTTTTATTTTTATACTTTGCCCCACTTTGGGACTTTCACTTTTTTTATTCTGATCGCCTGCATAGCATAGGGATGGAGCACCATCCCTGTGCCATGCAGGCTGTCAGCGCTGCACAGTGAGAAGATAGTTTGGTCATGCACTGCGCATGACCAAAAAATCGTCCTGCTGTCTGGTGACCCAGATGTTGTCATGACGACATCGGGTCGTCATGGCAACATCCGGGAAGCCGCGGCAGACAGCGCTGGAGGCCGGAAGAGGAGGTGAGTATTGCGATCACCTCCCCTTAGCCACCGCAATGCTGCGATCCACTTCGATCGCAGCATTGCGGGGGTTAATGTGCCGGGAGCTGTGCGGGACTGCTCCCTGCACATAGCACTGGGTGTCAGCTGTGACAATCAGCTGACACCCGGCGGTGATCGCGCCCACACAACCTGTGTGCGCACGCGATCGCAATGACGTACTAATACGGGTCAGGCTCTTAAAGCCCAGGGCACTGACTCGTATTAATAAGTCATGGGCTTTAAAGGGGTTAAACAACTGAATGAACATCCTCCGAGCCTGGTGATTCCATAATTTTTGCCAGGGGTTGTATATGGTTCATTACTTAATAAAGATAAGAAATTATAAATGAGCAATCTGTTTGATGTAACTCAAATTTATGTCTAATTTTAGGAAATTGGCTGGAACTGGTAAATTTAAACAATTTTTTTCTTTTATTTGTAAGAATTACTAGACATTCCTACCACTTTTATACACAATGTAGAAGACTGCAACAACCAGAACAGTCTCCCATGACCTTGGGTGCAACCACTCAGGCTTCCCAATAATGGCTTGCTATAGCATACCCTTATCAAAACCTGTATAACAGCCAACGCAGGTAACGTAGCAATTATTATGGGGGGAATTTGTTTAGTGAGAACATAACTTGTGAACCACGGGTGATATCAATAGGAAATATAGTGAAAAAAAACACACTTTAATGTAAAGACAGTGTGTGAAAAGACAATAGTGAAGAATGCGTACCATTCATTTACCCATATATATGTGGATGTCTCATTGAAATGACTAAAGTTGTCTTTACGTTAAAGGGGATGTCCGTCTTGGTGTACAAGTCTGCAGTCACGCTATGTATCATATTGCGCAATGTAACGATACTTCGGGAGCGTGACCGTAATTATGTAATTGTGCCTGTGTGTGCCGACTAGCTGTGCGCGGCCCCGCTCAATGCAAGTGAATTGAACGAGGCCGGACACATCTGATCGGAATGTGACCAGGAGTACGCATCTACCATACCATTAACATAACATTACCACCTGCTCCTGATGTTGGAAATGAAGAATCCTCAAAGCACACAGTGTGAATGCTGTGAGGATTCACAAGTCTGCAGCCACGTAGCATGTTATACACATTTTTTCATGGCAACTGAAGCACCGGAGATTCGCAGGGAATAAAACTTTTTGACAAAAACAAATTGCCGAATCTGACAAATTCAAATTTCAAAAGATTTGATCATCTCTATTAAAAATATATTATTTATGGGGTATGGAAAGAATAAAATCTGGAAGTAGGGAAACCACTGAAGCAGAATAAAGCAGAATAATATAGAGACCTTTTTTGCTAGGCTATGAAAGTTCAACAATCTGCAGCTATGTTCACTGTAAAATGCCCATTTCACACTTCTGTGTATGCAGTTATATAATTGAATAGACTGCAGTGACAACTATCTCATATCATTCTGTGCCAGATACTATGCATCAGTATTTCTATCCATTGATCTCAGTGGGAGAAACAAAATAATAATAATTTTGTAGTTATGATACCTTTTAATGGCTTGCAAAAATAAATGTTACAGAGCAAGCTTTCAAGACTTCTTAGGTCTCTTCATCAGGCAAGGTATAACAAACCATCTGAAAAAACATACATATATACATAAAAAGAGCAGAGACATGACAATAAATGGACATTTAAAAAAAAAAAAAACTGAGCTCATTATGATAAAATCCTTGAGGGGTGTAGTTTCCAAAATAGGGTCACTTGTGGGGGGGTTTCCATTATTTAGGCACATCAGGGGCTCTCCAAACGGGACATGGTGTCCGCTCTAGATTCCAGCCAACTTTCCGTTCAAAAAGTCAAATGGTGCTTCTTCCCTTCCGAGCCCGGAAACAGTGGTTTTCCCCCACATATGAGGTATTGGCATACTCAGGAGAAATTGCACAACAAATTTTGTGGTCCATTTTCTCTTGTTACCCTTGCAAAAATAAAAAAAAATTGGGGTCTGAAGTAAAATTTGTGTGAAAAAGGTTAAATGTTCATTTTTTCCTTTCATGTTGCTTCAGTTCCTGTGCTGCACGTGAAGGATTAATAAACTTCTTGAATGTGGTTTTGAGCACCTTGAGGGGTTCAGTTTTTAGAATGGTGTCACTTTTGGGGATTTTCTGTTATATAGATCCCTCAGTCATTTCAAATGTGATGTGGTCCCTAAAAAATGGTTTTGTAAATTTTGTTGGAAAAATGAGAAATCACTGATCAAATTTAACCCCTATAACTTCCTAACAAAAAGAAATTTTGTTGCACAATTGTGCTGATGTAAAGTAGACATGTGGGAAATGTTATTTAACTATTTTGTGTGACATACAGTACAGACCAAAAGTTTGGACACACCTTCTCATTTAAAGATTTTTCTGTATTTTCATGACTATGAAAATTGTACATTCACACTGAAGGCATCAAAACTATGAATTAACACATGTGGAATCATATACTTAACAAAAAAGTGTGAAACAACTGAAAATATATCTTATATTCTAGGTTCTTCAAAGTAGCCACCTTTTGCTTTGATGACTGCTTTGCACACTCTTGGCATTCTCTTGATGAACTTCAAGAGGTAGTCGCTGGAAATGGTTTTCACTTCACAGGTGTGCCCTGTCAGGTTTAATAAGTGGGATTTCTTTCCTTATAAATGTGGTTGGGACCATCAGTTGTGTTGTGCAGAAGTCTGGTGGATACACAGCTGATAGTCCTACTGAATAGACTGTTAGCTGCTTTATTCTAAGTAAAGAAAAATGAGTGGCCATCATTACTTTAAGAAATGAAGGTCAGTCAGTCCGAAAAATTTGGCAAACTTTGAATGTGTCCCCAAGTGCAGTTGCAAAAACCATCAAGCGCTACAAAGAAACTGGCTCACATGAGGACCGCCCCAGGAAAGGAAGACCAAGAGTCACCTCTGCTTCTGAGGATAAGTTTATCCGAGTCACCAGCCTCAGAAATTGCAGGTTAACAGCAGCTCAGATTAGAGACCAGGTCAATGCCACACAGAGTTCTAGCAGCAGACACATCTCTACAACAACTGTTTAGAGGAGACTTTGTGCAGCAGGCCTTCATAGTAAAATAGCTGCAAGGAAACCACTGCTAAGGACAGACAACAAGCAGAAGAGACTTGTTTGGGCTAAAGAACACAAGGAATGGACATTAGACCAGTGGAAATCTGTGCTTTGGTCTGATGAGTCCAAATTTGAGATCTTTGGTTCCAACCAAGACACTTTGTGCGACACAGAAAAGGTGAACGGATGGACTCTACATGCCTGGTTCCCACCGTGAAGCATGGAGGAGGAGGTGCGATGGTGTGGGGGTGCTTTTCTGGTGACACTGTTGGGGATTTATTCAAAATTGAGGGTATACTGAACCAGCATGGCTACCACAGCATCTTGCAGGGGAATGCTATTCCATCCGGTTTACGTTTAGTTGGACCATCATTTATTTTTCAACAGGACAATGACCCCAAACACACCTCCAGGCTGTGTAAGGGCTATTTGACCAAGAAGGAGAGTGATGGGGTGCTACGCCAGATGACCTGGCCTCCACAGTCACCAGACCTGAACCCAATCGAGATGGTTTGGGGTGAGCTGGACCGCAGAGTGAAGGCAAAAGGGCCAACAAGTGCTAAGCATCTCTTGGAACTCCTTCAAGATTGTTGGAAGACCATTTCTGGTGACTACCTCTTGAAGCTCATCAAGAGAATGCCAAGAGTGTGCAAAGCAGCCATCAAAGCAAAAGGTGCCTACTTTGAAGAACCTAGAATATAAGACATATTTTCAGTTGTTTCACACTTTTTTGTTAAGTATATAATTCCATATGTGTTAATTCATAGTTTTGATGCCTTCAGTGTGAATGTACAATTTTCATAATCATGAAAATACAGAAAAATCTTTAAATGAGAAGGTGTGTCTAAACTTTTGGTCTGTACTGTATATCTCTGATTTAAGTGCATAAAAATTAAAAGTTTGAAAGAAATTTTACCACTTTCATGAAGTACAATGTCGTGAAAAAACAATCTCAGAATCAATGTGATCCGTAGAAGTTACAGTGGTCAGAATTGTAAAATTTGGCTTTGTCATTAAGGACATAATTGGCTCCGTCACTAAGGGGTTAAACTGTCACTGCGTGGCTGCACGGGAAGAGGTGCGGGAACCATGCAGTCGGTCCCTGAGCTCAGGGCTCTGTGATTGCAAAGGAGGCAGAATCATAGAATGTTAGAGTTGAAGGGGACCTCCAGGGTCATCTGGTCCATCCCCCTGCTCAATGCAGGATTCACTAAACCATCTCAGACAGATGTTTGTACAGCCTCTGTTCGAAGACTTCTATTGAAGGAGAACTCTCCACTAGTGATGAGCTAACGTGCTTGCCACTACTTGGTACTTGCCCGAGCATCACTGTACTCGACATGCTCGGCAAGTATTTCTGGGTTGTTCGGACGGGAGCTTGGGTCCCCACCCTGCATGTTTGGTGCTCTTTGCAGAGCCAATGAACATGCAGGGATTGCGTGCCATGCACTGTAATGCCGTAGCCATGTTGGTTGTGGGCATTACAGTGATTGGCTGGCCGCACAGTGTCATCAGGTGTATATAAGACCTGGCAGCGCTATGCTCGTCACAGTCTACCCAAACCGGCAGAGTAGGGAGAGATTTGCTTGTTTATAGCTAGTATAGGTATTCCGATATATATATCCATCTGAACGAACAGTCCTTCTGAGGAATAATTCAGCTGCATATATTCAGTGGTGATAGCAGGAGTTAGGCAGGGAGAACAGGGTATGTGGCAGACTGCAGTGCATGATATAGCACAAGAGGGTCCATTGCACGTTCTCACTGCTGCTATTACAGATATTTGTTGACATAGACCCAGGAAGCAGGGGCCAGGACTAATTTTTTTTTATCTTAATCCTGATTATTTGCTTAATTTTTTTATTTTGCTTGCACAATTTTTCTGCTCAATTTGCTTGTTAGCACTGCAGAATACAGCCAGATCTTTTCCATATTACAGCCATAAAAATCCAGAAATTTGTACTGAACATGGAAAATATTTTGACTCCATTTCCATTTTGTTGCAGTGCGTCGGCGAAGCTGATCACACGAGGTCGCTTTGAAGAAAAGTATTAGCAAACTACAGGCCCGCTTTTTAAAATCGTGGTTCTCCATGAGACGTACCACATATAACTGCGTTCCAAAATCAGCCATTTCTGGCTTCCATTTCCATTTTGTTGCAGTTTGTCAGCAAAGCTATTCATACGAGATCGCTGTGAAGAATAGTAACCTACAGGCCCACTATTTAAAACCATGGTTTTCCGTTAGACATATCACATATAACTGTGTTTCAAATCCAGTCATTTGTACTGAACGTGGATAATATTGTCCTCTATTTAAAATGAGCAAGGGGCCTGGAAGTGGTTGTGATGGTGCATGCCAAGGCCTTGGGCAAGCTGAAATTGTGCCACAACAAACACCCACAACTTGTCACTTGCTGTTCCTCTCCCAATAAGTAGGGGACCGCAGAATACCACTATTGAACACAGATCACTGTCAAAAGGTTGTTGGTTGGATAGCAGATAATGTTTCCAGTCACTTTGCCACCACCATCACCACACTGTCTTCCACACGGTCAAGTCTCAGTAGCCGAGAGTCTGGACCACATATTCCTCACCCTGATCCTCCTTCCTCCCACCATGCCAAGTGCCAGGAGACAACTGATCCCACACTTGGACAATCAGAAGAGCTGTTCACTTTTCTATTTGTAGATTCGGGCCTCTCGCTCGGCCAGCTTCAAGCGAGTCAAGAGGAGAACGCGTGTAGCGATACCCAAATATTTGAGCAGCCACGGTCACATGAAGGCAATGGTGGGAAATTACTGTTGCAAGAGGTGGATGATGATGAGACACAATCGCCTGAAAGTCAGGAGGAGGACCAGGGTGCAGAAGAGGAAGACAAGGTGGTGGATGATGAACGATGAACCTCATCAGGAGCATGCCCAGGCATTGTAGGGAGGTCATACAGGCACGTGGGGGTCACACACAATACTGAGCCTCAGTTTGACTTGCTTTAAGGACATTACATCAAAGTTGGATCAGCCTGTAGTGTGTTTTTCCACTTTAATTTTGGGGGGTGACTCCAAATCCAGGCATCCATTGGTTAATAAATTTGATTTCCACTGATGATTTTTGTGTGATTTTGTTGTCAGTACATTCAACTTTGCTCTGTACAAAGTATTCAATGAGAATATTTCATTCATTCAGATCTAGGATGTGTTATTCGAATGTTCCCTTTATTTTTTTGAACAGTGTAGTAACTAACCCAACCTGGCGGGGGACATACAGGGGGAGGGAGGCGTAGCACCACAACAGGCAGGAACAAGCAGTGTGGTGGCCGCAGACACAAGGCGGGAAAGCGTTCCACGTAACGCCAATATGATGGAAGTTGCCAGTACAACTGTTAGGTCTTTCTAAGTCTGCAGATAACCGCAAAAAGGCCTTTTGCACAACCTGCCAGGTCAGCATCATCAGGTGTAGCAAAACTAGCAGCCTGACCACCACCAGCATGATCAGGCACAAGGCAGCAAAGCACCCGACAAAGTGGGCCGGGTCCAGAAACTGTGTCTGCGGGTGACACCACTGCTTCTTCTAATGTGCGTGCACACCAATCCCTTGTCCATGGTGCATGTGAAGATGCCTCCTGCCCTGCACCTGTTGTTGCACACTCTCAACTAGCACCATCAGAAAGCACGTCCTTGTCCCAGCGCAGCGTTCAGTTGCCTCTACCCCAGTCCTTGGAACGCAAGCGCAAATACGCAGCCAACGCCCCACAGGCCGCACTACTACATTCACACATTTCGCGAATGCTTGCGCTCGAAATGTTGCCTTTTATGCTCGTGGAGACGGATCTTTCCGCAACCTGATGGCGGTAGCCGTACCTCGGTACTCGGTCCCCAGCCGCCACTATTTCTCCCGATGTGCCATCCCCACATTACACGAGCATGTGTCCCACAACGTTAGCCATGCCCTCAACAAGTCAGTTTCTGGGAAAATCCACCTTACCACGGACACGTGGACAAGTGCTTGTGGGCAGGGACGGTACATCTTGCTGATGGCACACTGGGTTAATATAGTGGAACTGGAACCCAATCGGACCTTGCAACAGAACAGGTCCTCCCGATGTCCAGGAATGCGGGCCCTGGGTCAATCAGGGTTGTCCCCACATTCTACAGCTCCTGCACCTCCTCCTCCTCTTCTTCAGCCTCCATCTCCAAATGATCACATCAGTCACAAGCTGGAAGCACTGCAGAACTGCCTTGGCCAAGCGATAACAGGCTGTGCTGAAGCTAATATGTTTAGGTGACAAACCGCACAACGCTGAAGAGTTGTGGACAGCTCTGAAAAAGCAGGTAGATCTGTGGCTGACACCACTGAACCTACAGCCAGGCATGGTCGTGTGTGACAATGGCTGGAACCTGGTGGCAGCTCACACACGTACCATGCCTTGCCCATGTGCTTAACCTCGTGGTTCAGCGGTTTCTCAAAAGCTACCCAGATCTGCTTGATCTGCTTGTCAAAGTACGCCGCATGTGTGCCCATTTTAGAAAGTCAGCTACAGCTTCCGCCGCCCTTGTCGTGTTTCAGCAGCGTTTGCAGCTTCCAGCTCACCGACTGGTGTGCGATGTCTCCATGCTTTGGAACTCTACATTGCAGATGTGGGGAAGGATTTGTTAGCAGATTAGGGTGGTTGTTGACTACCAACATCAACAAGGCCATCGGTATTCAGGTCAGACTCCACACATAAGAGCTCAGGAATGGACATGGATGTCAGACATCTGTACTATTCTCCAAAACTTTGAGGACTCCACCAATATGGTGAGCGGTGATGATGCCATAATTAGTGTCACCATCCCGCTTCTCTGTCTTCTGAAACACTTTCTGCTCACAATTAAAGATGATGCATTGCAGGCGGAGCAAGGAACCAGACAGGGTGATTCCACACAGCCCAGCCTCATCTCATCCCAACGTGGATTGGGTGACAATGAGGAAGAGGAGGTGGAAGAACAGGAGTTAGTTTCCTGTGCTATAGACGGTACTACCTGCACAACTGTCATACTGTCTGTTCAGCATGGATGGCCTGAGGACAGGGAGGAGGAGGAGGAGGAGTAGAGCATGGTCAGTCGTCCTCTTGGTGAGGACACGGAAGTCTTGCCTGTTAGCAGTCTGGCACTCATGGCTGAGATTATGTTATGCTATCTTTCCCATGACCCTCACGTTGTCCAAATTTTGGGTGACAGTCATTACTGGTTGGTGACACTTCTAGACCCATGCTACAAAGAGAAATTTCTGTCTCTTATTCCTGTCCCGGATAGGCCTAATAAAATGGGGTAGTACGAGAAGGCCCTTGTTGCGAAATTATTAAAAAAAATTCCCACCTGAAAACGCTGGCGGCAGAGGTCACAGTTCTTTGGACAACCAAGGAATACAGGTGAGAGAGCCACAAATGCAATCCAGCAGAGGCAGGGGAACACTGTCAAAGTTTTGAGACCGTTTTCTCAGACCCTCCCATTGCACAGGCCCTGAGGCGCGGGGTACTCTCACAAGGAGGGAAAAGTTTCGGAAGATGCTGAGGGAGTACCTTGCCGACCATACCAAGTCCTTCGTGATTCCTCTGTGCCTTATAATTATTGGGTATCCAAGCTGGACACGTGGCATGAACTGGCTCTCTATGCCTTCGAGGTCCTGCCCTGCCCTGCCCTGCTGCTAGCGTTTTATCAGAGCGGGTTTTTAGTGCCGCTGGTGGAATTATAACCAATAGGCGCATCAGGCTGTCAACTGAAAATGCTGACAGGCTGACTCTTATAAAAATGAACAAGGGCTGGATTGAGCCAGACTTCTCAACACCACCGAATGATAGCAGCGTAACATAAACTCAAATACAGTGTCTTTTTTTTGGGAGGTCTATCTCTATTCCCATACACCTGTCTTCACACCCAGACATGTGTATACACTTCCTGATTTAGTCTATTTGCTCTTGTCCTCCTCCTTCTCCTCATCCTCATCCTCCACCACCATATCTAACATATCTATATCTCTTGCAAGGGGCATTGGAGTTCCTCCAAATTTTTGGCAGCCGTTGCATTTACTGCATAGGCAAACCGTATGGGAGACCCACTTCCTAATAATGGGAGCATTTTTTTCAGCAGGCCCTCCTCTACTTCTCTTGCAAGGGGCATTGGAGTGCCTCCAAATTTTTGGCAGCCGCTGCATTGATTGCATACTCAAGAACAATATGGGAAACCCGCTCCTTTCTAATGGGAACATGTCGTTACTGTGGCCCAGCTCTATGTGTCTTCAAATTGTTATTGGGTTTTTTCCTAAATTTTGGCAGCCACTGTACTCACTGCATACCCAGAACTGTTGGACAACTATGCATAGCCAAAACGAACATCACTCATAACGGGGTGGATCACTGGCCAACCGTGGGCAGCGCATGCCCCCTTGTTTTGAACCAATGACTGTCAAAAAAAGCATGAGGATAAGTAGGAGAAAAAGACAGTTAAACTGGTGTATATGTACAAAATAATTTTATTAGATTTCTATTCTGAAAAAGAGTTAAAGGATACAATATACAAGGTGGAAGCAAGACGAAATACATACAAATGTATATAGCCCTATGACAGGGCTGTTAACAGGGGCAAGTAATATAAGCATACAATCTCTTAGCAATACATGCATAAAAACACCATATCAGAAATACATATGTTCCCAAAATCCCATTATTGCCCTAAACCCAAATAGCCAGAAGTGTCTCACAAGTATGTGAGTAGCTATTCAAGAGACATTGATAATCAATGAATCAGAGCATAGTGGCCCAAAATTTGACAAAAGAGTACAATGCAAACAAAAAAGGGGTGGGGGGAAGGGGATCACTAGCTGAGCAGGTGTAAATAGTGTAAATAGTGAGCGCTGAACATAAACATAAAGGCCTCCTGATGTATGTAGAGCAGTTAAACTAATTGCTTACCAGGGATGGAGAGACGGCGGTGAAGTAACAAAACGCCCGATGCGCGTTTCGCGGTACGGCTGTCCGCTTTATCAAGGGCAGGAAGTATAGCGTGTAATGGATGAGGCCCATATATATATGTGGCGAGTGTTATGTGTGCCGGGAAGGGGCCGGAAACATGACCGCAAAATCCGGAAGTGCGTCACGTGATTACGGGAGTGTGTGTTTAATGGCGCATGCGTGTCGCCCCGACCAAAGCCCCAGGCACGCCCCCCCAGCCGTCAAGCCACCCGAATGCGTGCGGTAGAAGCGCAGGGTAGCATAAAGACAGACGGGAGCGCAGCAGGGACGGTCGCCGCGGGACGCATGCGCACCACACAACCCTCCGGTGCACAATCAGGGGTGTCTGATTGCGCAAGCAGAACCTACTATTAAAGGGGTACACACACACTTAATACATAAAACCGGATAAATAGCAACAAGGTATGAAGACATATAATGTAGCTGAAGATTTGTAGCGATGGGCCATGTTGCGGTTTCAAAGTTCTGCGAAAAAACTAAGATAAAGGAAAAGAGTAAAAAAGGAAAAGAAGAAAAAATAATAAAAATACAGAAATACAACAACACAATTATAAAACAATAAAAATAAAGCCTAACCACCGAGATGGTATACGGGAATATACTAAGAGGATGCCAATTCAAATTACAGGTAGGAGGAAAAACTCAGTGTTTCATTTAGGCCAGAAGGCATAATTGTGTTTAATCGCACAATCCATTGGGCCTCGCGTTGTGCAAGGCTCTGCTTGACATTGCCGTCTTTAAATTGTTATTGGGGTTTTTCCTAAAATTTGTCAGCCGTTGGACTCACTGCATACCCTATAACTGTATAGCAGACCCGCTCCTTTCTATTGGGAACATGTCATTACTGTGGCCCAGCTCTATGTGTCTTTAAATTGTTATTGGGGTTTTTCCCAAATTTTGGAAGCCCTTGCAGTCACTGCATGGGCATTACCACTATAGGAGACGCACTCTTTAATAATGGGAACAACAAAGCATAGCCGACTGCTGGCCCTTTAAGAATAGCAAGGGCCGCCTGATGGCCCTATAAAAATAGTCTTTGTAACTTTCAGAGTCCCTCCTTCATAAATGAAACAGGATGTGTCCGATCATGTCTCACACACCACATGGCAAGATAAGGTACTAAAATGTTAAAATGACATTTACCAGTGAATGTATTTTTCACCGTCTAAAGCAATGCAAAAGTGCAAAAACGTATCAAAAACGCTACGTGTGAACATAGCCCAAGGTGTGGAGGAGCATTTTTGTTTTTGGTTATTTATTTTGCCTTATATACAAGTCATCACCCTGGAAAGGATGTTCCTTAACATATTTCCCAGTAAAATCCATTTTGGTTTCGTTTTTGTATGTTTTATTGTGAATCCGTAAAAGTGGCGTAATACCTCTGACAACATTGTTGACAGCAGTGACCTGGGAGTCAGAAATGCTTCCAGGGGTCTTCCCCATGGTGTTCCCATGTCATTTGAGAAATTTATAGGCCCTCTGCAGACGTCCAGGGGCGCCGGAAAAATGCTCGAGTTTCCCATAGACTTAAATTGGGCTCGTTACTCGGACCGAGCACTCGAGCATTCCAATTTGATCGACCCGAGCAACGAGTACCCGAGCATTTTAGTGCTCGCTCATCACTACTCACCACCTCTTTTAGCAGCCTGTTCCACTCGTTAATCACCCTCAGTGTCAAAAAGTTTTTTTTGCAATATCCAATCTGTATCTTCTCCCATTGAGTTTCATCCCATTGCTTCTAGTCTTCCTTTGTGCAAATGAGAATAAAGCTGATCCCTCTACAGTGTGACATCCCTTCAGATATTTGTAGACAGCTATTAAGTCTCCTCTCAGTCTTCTCTTTTGCAACCTAAACATTCCCAAATCCCCTAACCGTTCTTCATAGGACATTGTTTGCAGACCAGTCACCATCCTGGTCCCTCATCTATGAACTTGCTCCAGTTTCTTCATGTCTTTTTTAAGATGTGGTGCCCAGGACTGAACACAGTATTCCAGATGAGGTCTGACCTAACAGGAGTAGAGGGGGATAATGACTTCACGTGATCTATACTTTATGCTTCTGTTAATGCAATCCAGAATTGTGTTTGCCTTTTTTGCTGCTGCATCACATTGTTGGCTCATGTTCAGTCTGTGATTTATTAGTATACCCAAGTCTTTTTCACATGTGCTGTTGCTTAGCCCTATTCCTCCCATTCTGTATATACTTTTTAATTTTTCTTGCCCAGATGTAGTATTTTGCATTTCTCCCTATTAAAAACCATTCTGTTAGTTGCTGCCCACTGCTCCAGTCTATTTAGGTCTTTTTGAATCCTCTCTCTCTCTTCTCTAGTGTTAGCTATCCCTCCTAGTTTTGTGTCATAAGCAAATTTAATCAGTTTACCCTCAAATCCTTCATCTAAATCATTGATAAAGATGTTAAACAACACAGAGCACCTCATATCCGATCACAGTGGGAGCTAGATGCTGCTAGTGGCCGAGCTCCTCCACTAACAGCACCACTCCTGGCTGTTGTTGCTATTTTGACCCGGGATTGCATGACGACCCCTCGGTCACCAAGCTACAGAAAGCTGCTTAGACCATGCTCAGAGCATGGTCTAAGAAGCTTTCTGTATAGGTATAATGCATTATACCTTGCGACAGGGGCGTATCTGGGGGGAGGCGGGCAGGGCATGTGCCCCGGGTGCAACCGGCAGGGGGGCGCAGTCGGGCCGCCTAATGCGGCAGTCCGAGGTGTTGCCCCCGGTGTCTGCATTCTGCTGCCCCCCGGACCAAGATTCGGCCGTTCTCTGAGCGGGCGTCAAGCTGACAGCCCGCTCAGAGAAGCTGCGGCACGCCAGTACAATTGAAGCTCTGACCGTCGTCTCAGAGCGACGTCAGCAGCATGTTCAGGTCATGTGATCATGCTGCTGACGTCACTCGCCGGTGCCCACAGGAGAGAAGAGCCTTGGTGGTAAGTGCTCCAGTGGTTATGGAGCTGAAGACACCGAAGATTCAGACCGGGGGCGGAACATATTTATTAATTGTGCAGGGGGTATTAATTGTACAGGGGGGCATATTTATTAATTGTGCAGTGGGGGTATTTATTGGGCAGGGGGCTATTTATTAATTGTGCAGGGGGGCTATTAATTGTGCAGGGGGGCATATTTATTAATTGTGCAGGGGGGCTATTAATTGTGCATGGGGGCATATTTATTAATTGTGCAGGGGGGCTTTTAATTGTGCAGGGGGGCATATTTATTCATTGTTCAGGGGGCTATTTATTTATTGTGCAGGGACCATATTTATTTAGTGTGGAAGGGAGATTTAATCAGTGGTGAGCGAGTGGGCACAGAATAGAGACTGAGTAGTGGGTGGGGGATAGCATAGGGGACAGTGTAAGGTCACAGTCAGGAGGGAACAGTATGCTAAGGAGGGGGGAGTGTGATGAGGGGGCACAGTACAGAGACTGGGCCCTATAGGGGGGACACAGTGTGAGGACAGTGTGAAGAGGGGGCCAGGTATGGAAAGGAGAGGGCAGTGTGGAGAGTATGTACCATAAGAGGACAGTGTGGGGGTGATATTGTGTGCAGGGAATATAGTGAGGAGCAATTATTTATTCAGGGGATCAGTGTAGGGCAGATATTTTTTATTCAGGAGCATTATAATGACTCTGCTATCTTTCAGGGCATTGTGTGGGGATGTTCTGCAGAAGAAAAGAGAAGATGGAAGTCTGCAGAGACGAGGTGTGGATGAGAAAACTCATCGTGGAGTCTGGACAAGATGAAGAAGAAAAGAAAGAGAACGACTCCAGAGACAGCGTCACCTATCAGGTACCTGGATGTAAATGTTTTTTATGATGCTGACATTTTTTTTTTTTTATTTATGTTAGGAGCATTGAAGATGTTGTCCACGTTTATGATGAGTCCGCAGTCACTCTATGTGACTGCAGACTTCTGAATTCTCACAGTGCGCATTGCACACTGTCAAGATTCTCTCGTGCCGGTGATTTGCATACATGCAGTCACATGCTGACTAGACATGCGTGGCCTCACTCAATGAAAATGAATTGAGGGAGGCCGGACACGTCACGTCTAGTCGGAATGTGGCCAGAAGTATATAAATCTCATCCTTGTGGTGACATGACCGTCTACTTTTGCCACGGCAAGGGAGAATCCTGAGGCTGCGTGCCCACGTAGCGTTTTTCAAGCGTTTATGCTGCGGAATTTCCGCAGCGTAAACGCTTGTTAAACGCTAGGTAATCCGCACCCCATGGTCCCCAAGGGGATTCCGCAAGTTTTATGCCCATGCTGCGGATTTTTCTGCAGCGTTTATGCTGCGTTCAAAAATCCGCAGCATGTTCATTCATTTTGCGTTTCCGCAAGCTGAATTGCCTTTTGCAATGCATTAAAAAACGCAAGGCAATTCCGCATATGGAAATCGCGCGATAAACGCGTGCGGAATTCCGCATGCGTTTTTATTTGCAGAAATGAAGCAGAAATTTTCTGCTTCATTTCTGCAACGTGGGCACATAGCCTAAGAGTGTGCAGTGCATGTGCTGTGAGAATTCAGAAGCCTGTAGTCACATACAGTGCCAAAGTGAATTCTTGTCCCGGGTGCTAGAAGACCTAAATACACCTCTGCCTTGCGATCAAAGTGGAAAAAAGTGAAAGTCCCATAGAGAGACTAAGTAAAAAAAGTAAAAAAAAAAATTGTACAAATATTAAAAAAAAAAAGTACAAAATAATAATAATAAAAAATATATATTACACCACTAAATACCCATTTTTATGTTAAAAAAAACCGAACACATATTTGGTATCGCCGGGTCCAGAAAGACCTGATCTATAAAACTGTCACACTAGTTAACCCCGTCAGCAAATGCCATACAGCTCCATCAGTGCAAAAATTTTAAAGTTATAGCTTTCAGAATAAAGCGATGCAAAAATAATAAATTTTCCTATAAAAGTTTTTATTGTGTTAAAGCACCAAAACATAAAAAAATCATCCAATTTATACGTTCGTGTGAGCGAGCCCTTAGGGTAGCTACCTCTGTAAGCGGAATTAGTGCGATAACGTGTCTCTGTAGAGCCCCAGCTGAACGGAGCAGAGGTAGAGCATGTGCTCCTCTTCTCAATTCATTGTATTCAGCAGTTATTCAGGCAGCTAAATACTTTGATCAATCTACTTATTATCTATTGTGATGTTTTTCTTTGATTTTGCTGTTGTTCTTATCACATTTATCATTCATTTGTCTGTCATGATATATTCACACATCTGCATTTGATTCCCCATGACGTATGTTAGAACCTCGGAATCAATGTCAATTGGACCCCGGAGTGCGTCTGAAACGAGTAGCTATACATGGCTGTCTTTCTGGGATCCACATGAAATCTGTATTTTCATTTTATATTAAAGATTAGCATTTTATCAGGTGCTGGAAGCAACTTTTTTCTTTTATTTGAATATTCCACATTTGGTCAGAACGGATGTTTACGCTCCTACATTATATGAACCGTATTGGGTGCGATGACTGCAACTTTCCTTTTTTTTTTTTCTTTGTGTTATGTGAGAAGCAGAGATGGAAAATTAATGACAAACGTCTTTCCGGAAAGAGGTACCTGGGTAATACATAGACTACATTATTGTACTCTAGTTACTCTACATGTGGAGAGAGAGACACGGCTAGTGTATAGTAGTTTCTGTTTCTTGTGATTCTGCAGTTGACCACTGGGGGCAGTCATGTATCACTGCAGGAGACCAGGTGTAGAAGCAGCTGTGCCAGTAACCCGGACTCAAGCTGCCCATGACAATGTGCCTGAAGACAGCTTGGAAGAAGGATCGCATCACATATCTATGACCTTCCCCACTCAGACTTTCATTTTCCATTTTATTCTCATTTTTGCAATTAACAAATGTGGAGAATTTTAGCACTTTGCATCTGTTCCCCTCACCGCTCCTGACACCGCAGCACCCAGCTGACTCAGGCTCACATATATTAGCGCTGCTAATAATTACAGCTGCTTAATATTCACAGGCCAAGCTTCCTAACTCCAGAGCAGTGCACAAAAGCTGGAGACAAATATTCTCTCATGAATATACATGTACTCATTAATGCGGCTGGTAATGTAGATTGTAAGCTCTAATGGGCAGGGTCCTCCCTCCATTATGTCATAGGTGTTGCTAGTCTTCATTCCGTTACTTGGTTGTAAAGCGCTGCGGAGTATGTTGGCATCATACATATGCCTGTTACTAGTCCAGTTTGGACCAGATGTAGACGGCATGGCTCTCTCTGTACATGGGAAGACCAGCTGCGTAGACAGTCAGCTCTGGCAATGGATTTATTACCGCTGTAACACTGCCATGTACAGGAGGGATGTTCTCCCCAGTATTTGCATATAACCTCCTTCCCCTTTACACAGGAACATTTTCTATACGAGCCGCTTGTTTTCCTCACAAGCCATGTAGCTGGATCGCTCCTCTGATTTATATCTCTGCAGCAAGGAAAGCCAGACCAAAACATTCATCTCTGCGCAACGTGGAAATGAGGTTCCCCGAGCCGCTTCTCTATCGAGCCCTGACTGTCTGTGTACAGGAGACATGGGACGAGTCAAGGTTCCCCATCTTACGCCATCATGCACCCAATTTAGTGCACATACTATGGCTTTTCCTATAATGGTAGCATTTAGAAAAAATATAAAACAACTAAAGATGCTATCAGGTTTGGCCACAGTCTGTAGAGTATGGCTGCGTTCACACGTCCAGTATTTGGTCAGTATTTTACCTCAGTATGTGTAAGCCAAAACCAGGAGTGGGTGATAAATACAGAAGTGGTGACGTGTTTCTATTATACTTTTGTTCTGGTTTTGGCTTACAAATACTAAGATAAAAAACTCACTAAATACTCAACGTGTGCCCGTGGCCTAAGTCCAACTTTTGAGAGGCACATTTTTTATTCCAATATGATGTTTTGGTCTATAGATCATAATGGTAAAAGCCCAGGTCAGATATGTGTATGAAAAATCATCCGATTTTCATCCGTATTGTCATCTGTTTTCCGTCCATGTGTCATCTGTGTTTCCGTTTTTTATGTCCGTGTGGCATCCGATTTTATACATAAACATTTTTAAATGTATATTATCAAATACACTTTCTTTGCCATTATTAAAATCTGTAGCCATAAAAATTGGATGAACTATGGATGTTCCATCAGCGATCAGATTTTTTTTGTGTGAATGGGTGAGTATCATCAGATCTGCTGAAGAGAATAGGGCATGCTATGATTTTTTTTTCACATGGACCAAGTCCTCTGCAGCCGCCATATTACATTGGTCAGTGTGCTGAATAATTTTTGCTCAGACAGCACACATTCGATCCTAACAAGAAGGAAGTTATTTATGCTTTCCTCCACCTCACAATAGAGAAAATGGTTAATTCGCTGCTGCAACAAATTCTGGTTGATGTCCTTCATCAGCCATAAGTATCCATGGCTGTGGTGGGCTTTTAACTGACCACCTTTAAAGGGAATCTATCAGGAGGTTTGTGCTATGTAATCTGAAGACAGCATACTGTAGGGGTTAAAAAACAGATTTCAGCGATGCCTCTTACCAAGCTCCTGGTTTCGTTTACTTGTATGATGTGTTAATAGATCACTTTGATCTACTGACACATTTCTATAGTCGGTCAAAATGTCAATCCTGGATGGTTTTCCCCATTAAGTTTTTCACATTTGTTTCCAGTTGATTCTCCTTAATGTTAGGGGGTATACGAGTTAGGCATGGTTGTATAGCTTACTCTAGAGCCAACCTAAGAAAAACAAGAGTAAAAACACCATAACCACATGCATCTATACTACCTTAAATAAGGACTGTACTTTCAACAAACTTTGCATTAACCCCATTACCACCTTGGGTTTTTCCGTTTTTGCGTTTTTGTTTTTTTCTCTTCTTCTTCCCGGAACCATAGCTTTATTTTTCCATCAATGTGGCCATGTGAGGGCTTGTTTTTTGCAGAACTAGTTGTACTTTTGAATGACATCATTGATTTTACCAAATAATGTACTTGAAAACAGGAAAAAAATTCAAGTGCGTTGAAATTGCAAAAAAAGTGAAATTCCACAATAGTTTTTTGTTTACCGTGTTACCTAAATGCTAAAACTGACCTGCCATTATGATTCTCCACATCATTACAAGTTCGCAGATACCAAACATGTATAGGTTGTTTTTTTAAGTAGTGAAAAAATAATAAAGGTTGTTAAAAAAAAATAAATAAATTGCCATTTTCCGAAACCCGTAGCGACTCCATTTTTCGGGATCTGGGGCTGGGTGAATCCTTATTTTTAGCGAGTGAAGCTTAAATTTTTAATTATAGCATTTTGGTGTAGACCTGATGTTTTGATCGCCCGTTGTGGTGACCATAAAAACATAATTCTGGCGTTTTGATTTTTTTCTCGTCACGCCATTTACCGATCGTTTTAATTATTTTTATATATTGATAGATCGGGCGATTCTGAACGTGGCAATAACAAATGTGTATTTTTTATTTTTTTTTATTTTTTTATTTTGAATGGGTCAAAAGGGAGTGATTTGAACTTTTATATATTTTTTTATTTTTTTAATATTTTTTAAAAACATTTTTTTTTCACTGGCTTTAATAGTCATTATGGTAGACTAGAAGCTGCGATAATCTGGTTGCCTGTATTACACATAGCAGGGCTTCAGATCAGCTGCGGGCTCATTGCTGGAGCCCGCGTCAAACAGGTGGAGGCATACGTCCAAAGTCGTAAAGGGGTTAATCAATAGTACGAGCAAATATAAGAAATGTAATATATCTTATCAAAGATTTCTGCTTATTTGTCCAATTAACAGCCACGTCTTCATCCTACCACCTACCTCTGGGACTTCCATCCACTTTTAAAAAGCAGCTCAACACAATCTTGCTCTAGGCAAGATGGACTGTCAGCAGAGTGAGATGTTAGATTACACTGCTTATTATTCCTTATGGAGAAAAGGAGCCTCCTTTTGAGGAGTGAGGAGCGGAGTAAGAAAACATGCAGAATAAGACACAGAAAGATAGTGCAGAGCTTTCTAACAAGTCTTTTACCTCACCCCAGAGGTGTTTTCACATCTACGCTGCTCAGCAATAATGTATAATTTCCTCTATGCTGCCGATTCTTTCTGTGCTAATTGATGAATGAAGAGAATTCCATCCTTGTGTGATGTCCTGTGTATCAGAGAGAGCAGCTAGTCCCTTCTTACCAGCTTAAGAGTCAACTGTAAATTAACAGGGAGGGAAAAAACTGTGACACAAGCCATATAATGACCTGAAATTGTTATATTTGTCATGTACGACGCATGACATTCGGAAAAGTTACTTGAAAGTATAGTTACCCTTTAAGTGTTTTGATCACAGATAATGAGGGTGCACAGTTGTGTAACTAATTTCTAGAGAACAATATCTCATCTCATTATATCATTACAATGTGAGCTAAGATGCAAGGTATCAGTCATCCTTGAAGGTTAACAACTGTGTGGCAAAATCCTGATATAAAAGTGAGGTGGCTCGGTTACGTAAACGTTCATTAGAATTTGAGAAAGAATACAATTGATGAGTCTTATCCGTGTGTATGCGGAGCTGGAAGAAGCTGCCATGCAGCATTGTACATGCTTACATACATTTCTATACACAAGTGAATACCTTTTATGTAAAGGGGAATGAATAACCATTAATTCACTATCATTAATTGCACAATAGCCACATATGCCCATAATGCCCTTCTCCTCATCCTTCACTCTTTTGTCCTTGCGTTAATAAGCCATTTATAACATTATTGATCTCACGGAGAGCACATTGCTTCACTGTGTTTTGTGGACATGCAGTGGAATAACACATTCATCTCCCAAGGTTTGCTGGTGCGTGACTATTCAGAACAGTAGAGGTCTCTACAACCTTTCTCACAGTTCTTTCTTCTGGATAGACACTTCCTTTTTCCGTCCTGTGGCCCAGCAGGCGTTATGGGGCAGTAACAGAGGCCCCATTCACTTTACTCTTCCATTCGACAGTGAAATGGTTTCTTCTCTGTCTCTCGGTGGGTGTTTCTCCACTTTAATAGTACTTCACAGAAAGCTGTAATGTAGAACTGCAAAGACACTTTTACAGACCAGGTAATGCTGGCCGAATCCCCGCTGCGATACAGGAGGCCATGCAAAGCACTCGGACTGCAGCCCAGAATCCTTTCCATAGAATTACAGCCGCTAAAAGGGAAAGAGGAGGGGTGGCGATATGTGTAGGCATGTGCGTGGGGTTCTGCTCAGAAACCATTCTTCTAATGACTTGCTCTTTGAGGACTATCATTGCTAGATTAACCCATTGACTGACACCTAATGTATTTGTCTGATAATACGACATAAATCGTCAATATTTCCAGTAATGGAAAATGCTATCATTGCTACAAAAAATGTGTAAATTTTTCATATTGTATATTTGGAAATAAAAAATTATGAGTCATATTTTCACTCCGAGCCTTGCCAAAGCACCTGCTTCTTCCCGTTTATGGAATTATTGTGCATGCTAAAGAGTAGAAAAATACTATATAAGGAGTAATAAGTTTTATTGATAATACGTTTTTGTATCTTTGGCTTACAGAACACTGTTTAACATAATGAACACTACTAAATTACTACAGCCAAAAAGATCGCTGTCACAGCAATATAGTAATACAATGACATTTATAAAAAGGTTTTGTGTTATTTTGTAGGGTCAGTCGACAAATGCTATTTACACTTAATAGGCAGGCTTGAAATGTCACGTGTTCTGAGATACCGCACAGAAAACCTTTGAATAATGTGCACATAAGGCAGATCTCTTATTTTTGACTGTCCTTTTCATATGAGTGAGAAACAACCCCATTCACATGTACGGCAAGGATTTTCAGTTGCAGGAATTAGAGCAAAAAAAATTGTTGCTTGTGAGTCCACTCTGTGTACACTGCGTCTGAGACCAATGTTGGTGGAATGTGCAGGGAAAAGCTCTATGTATATACAAAACTTGTCCGTATGATCTATTCACCTAATAGAGGCCAAAAAATGTTCCACTGTGGTAATACACATGGGGTTATTGGCGAGACCAAACCAATTAGACAGGCATCTTGGTGCAAAAGTGATCTAAAATAATGAAGTTAAGGAGAATCCTTCAGCAGGTTTCTGTTATGTAATCCGAGAGCAGCGTGATTTCATGGTTGAGACCCTGATTCCAGCGATGTATCACTTGCATGTCTGCACACTGTCAATGTGATACAATCACTGTTTTCTCTCAATTCTGAGCCCTGTATAACCCCACCCACACCACTGATTGGCAGCTTTCTATGTACACTGTACAGAAAGCTGCCAATCAATGGTGGGGGCGCGTTACACAAAGCAGATGACTAGGGCCTCAAGGTAGCTTGTCCTGTAGTGATAATCTCCTGCTGATAAAACTGTTATCTTAGTGAAACAACAGCACACAGCCAAGTAAGTGAGATATTGCAGGATTCAGGGTCTCGGCCCCTACATTATGCTGCTCTCAAATTACGTAGCAGAAACCTGGTTACAGATTCCCCTTAAGATTCACCACTAAGAGTTGAAGAAGAAAAAGAAAACTCTTTATTTTATTTCAAGTCTTACAGATACTTGGCCTATACTGGTATTTTATGCATTGGCATATCTTTCTGTCATATACCTCAGATATAAGGTAAGAATGCAATGTGCACACAACTCTAGGGTGAGATATAAGGTAGTGGCCACAACACGGGAGTAAATTGCATCATGTAAAATCACTTTGTCTATAGCATATTTTGGAATTGACTTAAGAGTTTAAATGCTTGCTTTACTTACAGTTGTCTCATTTAAGGTAATTAAGTTCCAGTTGTCCTGTTGAAGAAAGTGTGTCTATTTGTCCCATACGGGGAAGGGGAGAGACTTGGTATCAGTGTGGGCACCAGCAATGACCAATGCAGGCATTAGTAGTATGATGCGCCAAATTCATTAAGAAGCATGCACCCCTTTAATGAATTTGGCGCATCTTTCAAAAGTCATGTGCTACCGCGAGAAATGTGCGCCAGGTAGGGGCAGTGACGTGCATTTCTGGAATTCTGGAAAAAACTACTTGATGAATCGATCCTTAAATGTGTCCATTTTTTCTTTGCTTTGTTCAAAAAGAAAAAAATTAGAACACGTTTTGACAGTTCTGTATTTGCCCTTCGAGGTAGTGGGTGTAAGTGCAATGCACTGTGACGTTCATGCAAAAAATTGTTGTGTCAATTTTAGGTGGTTGTGAACACAGTGCAATTATTACTCTTTTGCTCCCTTAAGCCATCCACGCCTGCACAAAGTAATGATATTAACATCTAAGTGTAGTAGTGTTTGAAGCGTTAACAGTGTATTACACTGGCACAGTAATCCAGAAAAAATACTATATGCTATTGAGTAATCCCTGGACTCCCTCCTCCATGGTAAAACTGTTTTGTGCACATCTAGCCCCAACTGTTGTGTCCCTTCCTGACCTGACTTGTCATAATAGTACTATTCAGTATTTTAGTGTCTTGAATGCCAACACTATTATCTATAGCTGCTAAAAAGTTGCTTTTACCTTTCCATTTGCATTCCTACTAAATGAATTGTGGATACAAGTATGAAATGTTTGCTTTGCACTGATGAGTCTTAATGAATGTCATTATTGCAATACATAGATCAGTGGTGTCGTTATTATAGGACCTGATACAGCACCTGTTAAAGCAATAATGAGCTGCGAAACTCCAGTCCACCACTGCACGTAAGACACTGATTTACTCACAAGTGTGATATATTTATGATGTTGGCCGATCGCATGCATAAATCAGAAGCACAGAAAACAGTGCTCAGACTGAGATCTTCAGTACTTTGGATGTTTTGCTGGGAAAATATTTCACAAGTTTGAGCCGTAGAAAATAAACACAGCAGAGGTAATCCTTAGATGAAACAATTTCCAAGTAGGTTCTCGAGTCACCGGTGAGTTTTTTAATTATTTACAATTATAATTGTGATACGAAAGTCTTCTGCTTACTATTCTTCACGGGAAATGAGAAGCCATTTCTTTACTATTATTGGGCATTTATGTTATTATTATCTGCAGAAATAGCGAGAGTGATCCATAATTCATAGAAATCTTTGCAATTTTCCCAATTGACATAGTCATCCATGCACTAAATTCTCTGCATATCTTGTGTGTGAAATGGAGATAGACTTTTCTCTGACGCCACTTGTCCATATTTCTGGAAATAGAAATGAATATCTTTCCAAAATAAATGCAGGCTCATAAAGTCATAGGCCTATGAATATACAGAAGGTTAACACAGACCAGATAACAGGAAGAAAACTGAAATCAAATAATAATCATATGATATATAGAACCTGAGACACTGGATATATAAAATGTCTTGTACATAAGAAAAACAACACATTTTCACCCACATTGCAAATGGCGGGATGAAAGCTGGCACCAATGCCTCCAGCCTACTGTAGAGTTGACCTGCACTAGGGGTGACCACCTAGGGATGGCTTTAACCATTCCCTAAGCACTTGATTCCGAAAAATCAATGTTGTCCCTTTAAAAATAGACTGACTCAAGCAAATTGGACTGCTTAATGATCCATTGATCTGCAGATAACTTCAAAACCTGGCCTTCTTTGGTTCCTGGAGGATAGGAGCTGCGAACAATAACATAAGCCTAGGTATAGCATTGGGGACAAGCAAAGCGCTACAAAACAAGGTTTAATTGGCCTCTTTTGAAAACAAGGGATTATATTAAACAGTCCTTTCTCTCTTTTAAACCTTGTACCGTCGCAAACCTGTTCATTAATGCACTTGTAATGCTGTTTGAGCAATAGGAACAGAAGCTATGTGTGGTTTAACCTCTTGTAGAACAATAGATACAGTACGTAACGCATAACCTGTTAGCATATGAAAGAACATGCCAGCTTATTAACCACTTTAATTCTAGACACCCTGTATTCACACATACCGATTAAATAAAGACATTTTTTACCTGGTAATATTCTCATAGTCTGGTTTTCATAGGCATAGACATGCTAAAGTGTCCATACAAATTAGATGAACCTGTTGATTTCGATTATCTCACGTACAGTATATGGGGCACTCCCATCTATCCCCCTTGAGTGTTTTGCCGACAGCTATCTAATGTGTATGGGCACCTTTAGGATAATAACTATAAGTGATTTTGCCATATAATTCTCATAATCCCGAACACATAGGCTCAGCGATTGTCAAAACTAATCTCAAAATTGAAGTTAATCTGTAGCAGGTCAGACCTTTACGAAGTACGGGCTCCAGAATCAATTTGGCAAGAAGTTACATGGAAAAATAGATGGAAAAGCGTGAAATAGAAAGTGAAGCTATTGATAATATCAGTAGGAGAATGCACTTATTTATTATCAACACCTGGTTTAAAGCCGGTCCCATAATCCCAATGCTCTGATTATTACACAATGCAATACAACTCTAAATGAACAATTACAGATCTGTTCTTATGTTAAATCAAAGATCTATGAAAGACATTTGTTTCCCGTTACCTTTCTGGATGACAATTTCCTGTTCTCAACTGAATTGAGTGTAGCAGTTACATTTGCATTAATTTAGGTGGTTAAAAAATGATATTAATTTTATACCTCGCTTTATGTTAAATCTGACTCCATTGGTAGCTTCAAATAAAAGATATATATAAATTGTCTACTTTTTCATTAACTGATTACACATCCCACAACTTCCCATTTCTTGCTCCACTCTTTATATTGAAAAATGATATTGAAGGGTCCTCTTATTTACTTGTCAAAAGTTGTACTTGTTCTTGTTCTTACCTTTGTATTACTAGCAGTGTACAGTGGGGTAGCTGACTATAAATCATAAGTAATAGCTAATTAATTATAGTTATATTAAATACTTTTTCCCGATAAGCCATTTAAGTTATATAACTAGGACCCCTCATCTATTGGGTCATATCCACCTCTGAAACTGACAAATTTTGGGGGCAATTTATTCGGCCCCTACAGATTTGAATAGTAAGAACTGTGTGATGAGCTTGCAGATAGTTTGACATACTCTTCTTGCATTGAACAACTGTGTTAGTTAAATTTACAAAATAGGCGTAAAGGGCTTTTCCACTACTCAGACAACATCTTCTTCAATACTGTATTCCCCAGTGTGCAATAAAAATAACAGATTCTCCCTTCCTGCATTAGTGCCGTTCCAGTGAGGCCTCCAGGCATTCGCAGGACATTGTCTGCAACACTCAAGTGGAAGAACAATCAGCAGCCACTAATGGGCAGCTGTACTCACACTTTCCTTGGATGTCCAAGTTCTGTTGAGGGAAGTGTGATTAAAGCAGCCCATTAGCGGCTGATTGGCTGCAGTGTTTGAGTGGCATAAGAATGTTAGGCTAACATCGGGAGACCAGGTGCCAACATAACTGGAATAGTACTAATACAGGAGGTAAGTGTCTGTTACTGTATTTACCTGTGCAAAATAAAAATATGTAAAAAAGACATGTCCAAGTAGTAGAAACCTCTTTAATGTGACTGGCACTACTACGACTAGGGCAACACGTTGACTTTGGATATTACCCAAGTCGTGACGCCAAAGATGACTATACCACTGATACATCACAGGATAATGCAAATGAAATAAGGTCACATTGAGACCCGCAAGGTACTGCAACCGTGACAGGTCTAACTGGTTTTCACTTTTTGCGACTTGCTTGGTGCAATCGTTGTACCTTTCAAGTCATAATTGACACCATTCTCTTACAATGTAACCGTGGCATACAGCAATCTTTGACCACAAAACCTGTGTCACAGCCAGGTCTCCTTGTAACCCAAGTCTTGAGGCATAATATTTAGAGCTTTAACCCAGCTATGAGAACACGAGACCGATCTTCTGTCTCTTAGGGTTTCTTCTTCTGAATCTTAAATGGCCACTACTGTAATTTATACTCTTACATTTTAAATTAATTCTTTAGATACTTGCACATAGTCAGACCACAGGCTCCCTCCATAATGGGATGTCTTTGGCATTCCGCATCACATGAGGCATGAACTGACCTGAAGTGAACACAGTGGAAAGTCCAGAGACTCTGTTTGATGTGATGCAATATAATTGATAGGATACTACTGCTTTCCCGCCACTCTTGCTGTCTTTCGTTGAGTTCTAAACTTTTCTGTTGGCTCTACTGCTCCTTTCCGGTGAATGTTTAGGAAGTCACTATTTTCCAACATCTCAGGTTCCACATTCTTTTGTCTGATCTACACAGGATCCCCTGAACACAGTGTGGTCTCAGCCACACCCTTCTTCCGTTTGCAGTCTTTATATAGACTTTGGCATAGAGAGTGGCATTTTTTGGCCAAATAACTTTATAGGTGTATATTTAGGTGGTAGAGATCAATACAATACAGTGATAAACTCAGACATGGAACCCCCATCTGACATTTATTGCATACACTGTGGATATGTTGTAAATATCTAGTATTTAAAGACAATTTTATAATATTTGAAATTGAGTGAAACGTCATTTAATGTCTGTCATTAGCAGGCATGTGTTATTATTGAGTGTGTGGCAGAAAGCAGATTAATAGAATAAAATCTGTTTTTCACGATAAATTAACAAAGTCTAAATGTTCAGATCAGCTTTCTAAACACACTAAAAAAATAAATACTAAAATACGAACAGCTACCTTGCAATTTTATGTTTGCTTGAGATTCATGAATCAGGCACAACAAAGTGCAAATAGTAAGTATCACGTTGTAAATGAGAGAGACGCGGGCACTTCACCTGTCAAGATAGCATTAGGATATTGTTCTTTTGTAATTAATGTGGTTCTTAAGGTCATGACCAAGGTTAGAAGGAAGAGGACCAAGACAGAACAAACAATCCCTACTTACCATATCAATTAATTTCTGAATAGCAAATAGCTATTTTACGAAAGCTTTTAAAACTAGGATTTCTCCATTGAATCTTAGTGGAGCAATTGTGTTATTAATCACATAAGACAAATCCCACAGGAATCCATTGGTTACAGATCATGCAATTTGTCTCATGCGATTAATCACACAAAATACATTAAAAATCACTAGTGTTGTCTTCGCTTAAAAGGATTTTATTGCAGGCACTTATATTCACTTATAAAATCCAGATTAGTCTCAAACTGTAACGTCTGATTTAATATCTAGCACAGCAATTGACGCATGTTTATACCATCATTACACAGTCAACTAAAATCAACATATTTGTTACAAAAACAATGTTTTTTCAAACTTAGGAAGTAAAAGTCTTCCCAAAATACATGAATGGTCTCCCAACCTGAACTCAATAGTCTTGTACATGTTGAGTTTGAGTCGGGAGGACCAGGATCCGCAGTTTTCATTATACAGATGATATGGAGCATATGTCGAAACCAGAAGTTCTGGGTAGCGCAGGCTCTGGCCAGTCATTAAGATTAGTGATCGGACTCAAAGGGTGGTTGTAAATGGCTTCACATCCAGCTGGATGAATGTCTCAAGTGGGGTACCACAGGGCTCCGTCCTGGGACCTGTATTGTTCAACATCTTTATCAATGATTTAGATGAAGGAATTGAGGGTAAACTGATTAAATTTGCTGATGACACAAAGCTAGGAGGGATAGCTAATACTAGAGAAGAGAGAGAGAGGATTCAAAAAGACCTAAATAAACTGGAGCAGTGGGCAGCAACCAACAGAATGGTTTTTAACAGGGAAAAATGCAAAGTACTACATCTGGGCAATAAAAATGAAAAAAGCATATACAGAATGGGAGGAATAGAGCTAAGCAACAGTACATGTGAAAAAGACTTAGGTATACTAATAGATCATAGACTGAACATGAGTCAACAGTGTGATGCAGCAGCAAAAAAGGCAAATACAATTCTGGGATGTATTAACAGAAGCATACAGTCTAGATCACGTGAAGTCATTATCGGTCTTTACTCCTCTTTGGTCAGACCTCATCTGGAATACTGTGTACAGTTTTGGGCACCACATTTTAAAAAAGACATAGACAAACTGGAGCAAGTTCAGAGAAGAGCGACCAGAATGGTGACCGGTCTGCAAACCATGTCCTATGAGGAACGGTTGCAGGATTTGGGAATGTTTAGCTTGCAAAAAAGAAGACTGAGAGGAGACTTAATAGCTGTCTACAAATATGTCAAGGGCTGTCACATTGTAGAAGGATCATCTTTATTCTCATTTGCACAAGGAAAGACTAGAAGCAATGGGATGAAACTAAATGGGAGGAGACACAGATTAGATATTAGAAAAAACTTTTTGACAGTTAGGGTGATTAATGAGTGGAACAGGCTGCCACGAGAGGTGGTGAGTTCCCCTTCAATGGACGTCTTCAAACAGAGGCTGGACAGACATCTGTCTGAGATGATCTAGTGAATCCTGCTTTGAGCAGGGGGTTGGACCAGATGACCCAGGAGGTCCCTTCCAACTCTACCATTCTATGATTCTATGATTAGGGTGGCTGGGACCCGAAGGACCATCCAGTCTGGCAGTATGGGTGTGTGTGCTGTCCAGCTGGAATACTCAGTTCTCTGCTTCAGCCTACTGCAGAGCACCACACCCTACTGAAGCTCCCAGCATATTGCTGGAAGCTGACAGATATAGCCTTGTGCTCCTCTGGTTAAGTTCTGTGTTGTCTGCTCCTGTTTAGTGCATGTGTTCCCTGTTTTGACCCAGGCTTGTTTATTGGCGTTTCTCCTGCATGACGATTTTGTATCTTCTCTGCCCTCTTGGTTTTGACCTAGCTAGCATTCTCTTGCCTTTTTTTCTCTCCTTCAGACAGCAGCCCTTCTGTGGAAGCAATCCATTGGATTCCGTTGTAAGGCCAGATCCCTGTACAGGGGTTAAAGACTGAAGGGCAGGGTTCCTCTGCTATCTGCCAGACAGAGTGACTTGCGCCAAATCCGACACTGAGCCTGCATGTTTTGAGGTGCATGACAGCTGATCTGATCAGCTGTCATGTGCCCCTAACAGCAGCGGGTGGAATTGCGACAGCGGCAATTACCTGAAGCCGTCATAAGACCCGCCCATCGGTATCCCTGTCACATGATCAGTTGGCATAACAACCCGGGGTCTGCAGGAGACCCCTGTGGTTATCATTGCTAATCTGCTATGAGTGCCGCCCTGTGGCCAGTGTTCATAGCAGATGATCAATTCTACTACATATAGCAGAGCACAGGCGATCAGATGATCGCAGCTTCAAGTCTCCCGAGGAGACTATTGAGGCATGTAAAAAGTAAAAAAAAATGTTTTTAAAAATATAAAAAAAATTAAAAGAATATAAAAGTTCAAATCACCCCTCCTTTTGCCCCATTCAAAATAAAATAATAAAAAAAATCAAAAATACACATATTTGGTATTGCTGCATTCAGAAACGTCCGATCTATCAAAATATAAAAATAATTAATCCAGTCGGTAAACGGTGTAACAAGAAAAAAAATCAAATCAAAACTCCAGAATTACTTTTTGGTTGCCACAACACTGCAATAAAATGTAATTAAAAAACAATTGTGGAATTGCACTTTTTTTTGCAATTTCACCGCACTTTGAATTTTTTTTCCCATTTACCAGTACATGATATGGTAAAACCAATGGTGTCTTTGAAAAGCAGAACTCATCGCGCAAAAAACAAGCCCTCACACGGCCACATTGACCACAAAATAAAAAAGTTATGGCTCTGGGAAGAAGGGGAGCAAAAAACTAATGCAAAAACGAAAAATTCCAAGGTCGTGAAGGGGTATGTGGGGAGCGTTACACAAAAGAAAGTTCATGGAAAATGTATAAGATATGGGGATAATATATAGTCAGTTATATGCTCTATAGTAAGTAAATGGCTGTGCATTAAAAGCACAGGATCGAATGAAATAAATAAAACAGTAGTTTGCAAGTGAAAAATTTACATCCACAAATTAGATATATAAACATATAACATAGGTAAATAACATAGGAAAAATTCAATACAACTGTCAAATGTAAACATACCCTGTATAAAAAGAGATTGACCAAAAAGTGAAAACCCCAGGACTTCAACATTTGTTTCACCTTGGCTTTTGTGAGAAACGTACTGGGGTTTTTACTTTTTGCTCAGTCTCTTTTTATACAGGGTATGTTTACATTTGACATTTGTATTTAATTTTTCCTATGTTATTTACCTATGTTGTATGTTTTATATCTAGTTTGTGGATGTAAATTTTTCACTTGCAAACTACTATGTTTTATTTATTTTATTCTATACTGTGTTTTTAATGCATAGCCATTTACTTACTATAGAGCATAAAACTGACTATATATTATCCCCATATCTTATGCTTTTTCCATGAACTTTCTTTTGTGTAACGCTCCCCACATACCCCTTCACGACCTTGGGATTTTCCTTTTTTGCGTTTCCGTTTAGTAAAATTGAACGAGAACTTATTTTTTGAGTGGTTATTCATTCCTTGTAAGTATTTCTATCAATTCAAGTATTGAGAGCGGCCAGCTTCCTGGTGGATTTCGCCCGAACAATGGACAAGCCACTTTTTTTAACAGGCTTTAGCAGTGTTCATATTGAAATTGGTATTAGTAGCGACAACTTCACTGGGGTGTAATGGTTCAGTACATTGCGAGGTTTTTATTCACTGCAACTTTCTAAGGTCAGATTGTGTTAACTTAGCCATGTCTTATTATCAATGAGTTGAATGTTTGAGTAAAAATGGCCAAAGATAGCCAGATGTCTCATAGATATCAACTAAAATGAGACATCTGGCCACTCTCAGAACTGTCGGCACGATGAGGGGAAGGGGACACTTTTTCCGTTTTATGAGAAAGTTGCAGAGAAATTGCCTGGAGATTTACAACATCTCTTTGGAGAGGTAATGAACACTTCTGATCTTCAGAATCACTCATTATTCACCCCCTACAGAGCCAATTAGTGTATTGATCTGTATACCATGTGTGATAGATAAGCCTTTCAGACTCTATTTACATGTGCAGTGTTTGTTGTGGTTTTTGTTGTAAAATTTATAAATTTTCATGATGCATCATGGTAAAATCCACAGCAAAATAAGCAATTACTTGCATAACCTACATACGAGCATGAAACTTAAAAGTATGAATATCATCCTATGTGACAAATGTACCTTTGGGTACTAGTTTCACCCCTAAAATGCATTGATGTCACTGCATTATACAAAAATTGCCCCTAAAGGCATCGATACGCTCTAGGATGTTACTCATATATCTCATGTATTTTTGCACCGTTCTGCACTCCAGAGAAATTAATGTGATCTGTCTCAGAGTCCTTTCTTTGTGTTAAGTGTGAATGTAACTTTACTTCGATACATAATTGATGTATAGGGGTTTGACTCCTTTTAATACAATTTTTATAATACCAGACAGTGAAAATGAAAGATATTTTATTTGCCTGAGAAATTGTCTAAGCCATATGACAAATTCCTAAAATTGTCCCACGATGTATAAAGAATATGTCACACGAGACCTGTTATAGCAGCTATTCGGTGTCTTGTTGTTCCGACCATTTGCTTGAAAATGCAATAAAATAAAAAATATGTTAGGAACAAGATTGAATTTCCGCATTTCCCCAGCCCGTAGGACAGCTTTCTTTATTTGATTTCTTGACGCGGGTAAATATACCTTAGGTGCCACCTAGATGTATAGGTGGTATAAGAAATAGAATGTAAGGATGAAAATGACATAATTCATTCTACCTCAACCTATCCCGCGATATTGATCCAAGGGATTAACGCCTCATGAGAGTGAAGACAATTTTCCTTATCTAAGACCTCATTCAGATGTCAATGATTTTTCTCAAATGCAAAACAATTATTGTTTTTAATCAGAGTTTTGGATCAGATTTTCATCAGTGTTTGTTCATTCTGATAGTTTTTACCATCAGCTTTTCATCAGTGATTTTCTCTTATGTGAAAAAAAGGAAAATTACAAAGCTTCTCCTACCCATTGCAATGTTAATCGCGGGAAAAACATAGACTGAACACTGATGCGGATTTTCTGCTTCTAATGTAATTCTATGGAGAAAATCACTACAGAAAACTCAGCACACTCGCATAGAAATTGACATGTTGCGGATTTGAAACATGCACCGCAGGTCAATTTATGTTGAGTAAAAGAGAACCACAGCGGGCTTGAGATTTCTTTAAATCCCATCCACTTTGCAGGAACTGTAAGATACTGTGTTTTTGATGCAGCAAAATGTCCAGAGTCAAAAACTCATTGTGGGCACACAGCCTTAACCCCTTAAGGACCGAGACACTTTGTACGTTAATGACTGTGCAATTTTTTCAATTCTGACCACTGTCACTTTATGAGGTAATACCTCTGGAACGCTTCAACGGATCCCCCTGATTCTGAGACTGTTTTTTCGTGACATATTGTACTTCATGATAGTGGTAAAATTTATTTGATATAACTTGCGTTTATTTGTAACATAAACAGAAATTTTGCGAATTTTTTTTAAATTCTGCAATTTTCAAACTTTGAATTGTTATGCCCTGAAATCAGAGAGATTTGTCACACGAAATAGTTCATAAATAACATTTCCCACATGTCTACTTTACATCAGCACAATTTTGGAACCAAAATTTTTTTTTGTTAGGGAGCTATAAGGGTTAAAAGTTGACCAGCGATTTCTCATTTTTCCAACAAAATTTACAAAACCATTTTTTTAGGGACCACATCATATTTGAAGTCACTTTGAGGTGTCTATATGACAGAAAATACCCAAAAGTGACACCATTCTAAAAACTGCACCCCTCAAGGGACTCAAAACCACATTCAAGAAGTTTATTAACCCCTCAGGTGCTTTACAGGAACTGAAGCAATGAGGAAGAAAAAAATTAACATTTAACTTTTTTCACAAAATATTAAATATAGACCAAATTTTTTTATATTCACAAGGGTAACCGATAAAAATGGACCCCAAAATGTATTGTGCAATTTCTCCTGAACATGCTGATACCAAATATGTGGTGGAAAACTACTGTTTGGGCGCATGCCAGGGTTTGGAAGTGAAGGAGCACCATTTGACTTTTTGAATTCAAAATTTGCTGGAATAATCAGCAAACGCCATGTTGCGTTTGGAGAGCCCCTGATGTGCCTAAACAGAGGAAACCCCCCACAAGTGACACCATTTTGAAAACTGGGTCTAGAAGTTTATAACGTAGAGCTGTGAAAATAAAAAAAAAAATCACAAAAATTTTCTTTTAGCCCCAAATTTTTTATTTTCACAAGGGTAACAGGAGAAAATTGAACTCGCATTTTGTTGTGCAATTTCTCCTGAGCACGCCAATACCCTACATGTAATTGGCAACTACTTTTGAGGCACAGTGCAAAGGTCAGAAAGGAAGTAGCACCATATTATAGTACAGATTTTACTGTTATGGTTTGAGGGTGCCATGACCCACTAGGAGATCCCCTGAGGTGCCGTAACAGAAGATTCCCCCATAAATGACCCCATTTTACAAACTACACCTCTAAATGAACTCATCTAGGGGTGCAGTGATCATACTGACACCAAGGGTGTGTTGTCACAGAATTTTATTCCATTGGACAGTGAGGAAAAAATAATTACATTTTTACCGCAAAAAAATTGTTTTAGCCCCAGATTTGACATTTTCACACTGGATAATGGATAAAAATGGCACCAAAATTTGTCCCATAATTTCTGCTGAATGTGGCAATACCTCATATGTGGCTGTACAGTACTGCTTGGCCACACGGCGACACTCAGGAGGGATGGAGCGCTATTTGCCTCCTGGAGCGCAGATTTTCCTAGAATAGTTTGTGTACCCCATATACAGAGCCCCTAAATGCTAGAAGAGCAGAATCCCCCCTAAAGTGACCCCATTTTGGAAATTATACCCCTGCCAAACATGTGGAATCTAAATGTGGTTTAGACACACTGCGGTGCTCAGAAGGGAGGGGGGATTTGGATTTGGGAGCGCAGAATTTGCTGAATTTCTTTTGGGGGGCGAGGAGCCATTTAGCTTTTCCAGAGTCTTTGTACTACCCGTAACGTGGAAGCACCCTATATTTCCATTAACACATGACAGACCTGAGTGGGTGCTTTTATGTCATGCTTTTATTGGGAACATTTTACATAACATTTTAGATCACATTTATCCAGCGCTCTACGCTGAGCACTTACTTTGGGGGTTCCATCTAAATCTCCAAATGACGTGATTCAGATGAAACCCCGGAGGGATCCATTCACTATAATGAGATGAGGCAGCAGAGTTACTCTGGACTCCATCTGGCCTCTGTTCAGCGTTATCCTTATTTTCAGAGGTGCACAAAACTGTGGCTGACCGCGCTTTTTTTTACACCTAAAAGGATGGACACTGCCGGATGATAGGTCAGACGCCGTCCACAGTGCCTCAATCTGTCTCATCACAGGGAGTCTTCCGTCAGGGGTTTCCGTCTGAATCACGTATTTCAGAGATTTACACGGAAACCTTGGTGTAAGCGCTCAGCGCAGAGCGCAGTATAAATGTGAGCCGAGCCTTACTGCGATCTTTGGGAGGCAGAATACACAAATCAGCAGCAGATGAAGATTTGGTTTTATATATTTTTTACGTCATTCCTTGTGCAGTATAAAAGTAATTAGATGACTTTATTCTTCTGGTCGGTGTGATTAAAGCGATGCCAGATTCATATCGGGTTTTTATGATTGACAGCTGTCACTCACTAAAAGATGCTTTTTTTTGCAAAGACTAGTGTTTGCATCTCCATATTTAGAGAGCTATAATTTTTCCATATTTCGGCCGACAGAGTCATGTGATGGCTTGTTTTTTGCTGGACGAGTTGACGTTTTTATTGGTACCACTTTTGGTCAAATTACATTTTTTGATCGCTTTCTATTCAGATTTTTGGGAGGCAGAATGAACTAAAAACAACAATTCAGGATATTTTTGTTGTTGTTACTTGTGTGGTAAAATTGATAAGGCAGCTTTATTCTTCGGGTCAGTACGTTTACAGCGGTAATATTTTATGGTTTTGCGCTTTTACATAATAAAACTTTTATAGGAAAAATAATTATCTTTGCATCGCTTTATTCTGAGCGCTGTAACTTTTTAATTTTTCGGATGATGGAGCTGTATGGTGGCTTGATTTTTGCGGAACAAGATGACGTTTTCAGTGGTACCATTTTTATTTACATTCGTCTTTTTGATCACGTTTTATTCCACTTTTTTCCAGCGGTATGATGAAAAGTCATAGTTTCTCATGTTTGGTTTTTTTCATGCTGTTCACTGAAAGGGTTAACTAGTGTGACACGTTTATAGATTGGGTCGTTCCGGACACGGCGATACCAAATATGTGTATTCTTTATTTTTTTTTTACCTATAAATCTGTATTTATTAGTGTAATATATATATTTTTTTTACATTTTTTTTTTTTTACATTTTTACAATTTTTTTTATTTATTTATTTTTAAACTATTTTACTTAGTCCCACTATGGGACTTTCACTATTTTCACTTTTTTCATAGATATAATGTATTGCAATGCATTAGCATTGCAATACATTATACCTATATTGAATGTTCCTGAGACTATGCTGTGCATTAGTCTCAGGAGCTTTCCGTAGCTTGGTGACCTGGGGGTCGTCATGATGACCCCTGGTCACCATAGCAACGGTCAGGCCCCTGCGATGACGTCGCGGGGGCTCCGACCTGAAGGCAGAGGTAGCTCCCAGCCCTCTGCCTGTCTCCTGAATGCTGCGATCGCACTGCGGCGCTGACACCGCTCCTGGCTGTTTAGTGCCGGAGCTCAGCCACTAGCAGCGCTGAGCTCTGGCACTGATAGAGCAGCAGACGCTGAAATTTCCTGCTCCATCATGCTGCGATCGGTCAGTCAGATTGACTGACCGATTGCAGCGATCTGGGTGCAGGGACCGATGGCATGGGTCCCTGCACCCCTTCTCGTGCCGCTCAGCTGTCACGGACAGCTGTCGGCACTGAACTGGCACAGTGTGTTTACACGCTGTGCCAGTTCAAAGCTATGACGGACACTGCACGGCAAGGAGCATTAACTTACACCCACTCATGCCGTGCAGTGTCCGTCATGAGGCTATGGGGTTAAAGGGGTATTCCCAGATCCAAGATCCTATCCCAATATGTAGTAAGTGTAATAATAATAATGTTAGCAAATATCTCCAATTAGAAATGTAGCATTGTTCTTCTGATTCGCTATGTCTCTTTTCTCATGTGCAGGCATTGCAGGACCTTAGGTATCCATGGTTACGACTACTAGCAACTCGCTAACTAATTGTCACTAAATCAGTGGTCGTAACTGTGGCACCCTGCTGTTCACAGGTACCACGGGACCCAAAAGGGTGCAGGGATGGACTTCTCCACAAGAGGCCCTCGTTACAAACAAACACCTCCACCCTTCCACCTCATACCACCAGAGGGAGCCCGTTAGGGATGTATATATATGGAGGGTGGAGCCAGGCAGTTCAGTCTCAGTCTGAGAGAGAGTGTGCTGCCACTGAGAGCAGTGAAGACGCAGCACGTCTGCTGCTGTATTGAGGGCCCCGAGTGTGGCCGGAGGCAGAGAGGAGAGGAGAGAGGAGTTGAGGGGGCAGAGGAGCATCATAGGCTCACCCCAAGACACGAACCGGACACCGGGTCTGCGCCTACAGGGTCCTTTATACCCAGTAGGGATCACCGGCATACCAGGAGGACTACAAGTCCCTGGTCGACCTGAAGTTAAACCCTTGACAGGACTAGTAACCACGAAGGCCCCGGCGTCCAGGGATAGTGGTTGCCAGAAAAAGGTCCTACTACCAAGCGACAGGTGAAGGAACAGCACGACACAGAAGCTAGGCCCAGTTGCAGGCTGGCCAGGAGCTTAGAGAGAGGGAGACACGGACCAGGAGGCCTTATACCTGCTCACTGGGGAGAAGTCCTGAAGTGCACCCTTCCTACTGAGTACCCTGGACCGTACCTGACATCCGCACCAGTAAAGGTACTGAAATGAATCCCCTGTCTCTGTCAGTTACTCCTGCTGCGCCATCTCTCCTGCACTACAAGCCCCAGCATCACCACCATCTGCACCCACACTGCCCCGGGGGCCCGCTCCACCTGTGGGGAGCAGAAACATCCCAGCTGCCATCCCATCACCCCCGGAGGTCTGCAGCAGCGCCAGTAAAATTACCGGAAACCACAGGTGGCGTCACGAGACAAACTGTACACTAAAACCCATTTTTAAAGAGAGACCCAGAGTACGGGCCCGGGAGCTGACTGCCGTGACCCCCTAAACAAGGTAAAAGGCCCGGGTACCGAGTCCCCTATATTCCCCCTGGGTGACACATAAACATGGATACCTAAGGTCCTGCAAATCCCTGCACATGAGGAAAGAGACATAGCGATTCAGAAAAACTATACTACATTTCTAATTGGAGGTATTTTCCAATATTATTATTATTACACCTACTACATATTGGGATAGGATCTTGGAGATGGGAATGGCCCTTTAAGCCTTCTTCATACATCCGTGTTTCCAGTATGTGTGGTATCCATTTTTTTCATGGATTCCACACGTACCCATTATAACCTATGGGGTATTGCAAATGTTCATGTTTTTACAAGGACCATGTGTCCGTGCAAAACACACGGAGACATGTCTATTTTTTTCCGGCAGCACGGATGACAAGGGCCAATACAAATCTATGTGAAAAACACATACAGTACACGGATGGCATCTGTGTGCTGTATGTATTTAACATTGCAAAGTATAGGAGAAGCTTTGTAATTTATTTCTTTATCCATACTGAATAAACACTGAGGACACACTGATGGTAAAAACGGACACACTGACCGTACCCTGATGACACACTGATAGAAAACACTGATGACACCATACCGTTTTTTCACGTCCGTGTTTTATATGAATGTGTGGAGGACGCTTAAGAGGAAACCTTATTACCTGGTTTCCATTACTCAACTATATAATAAGAAGTGTTGCTTCAAAATATGCTATATCAGAAAAATCTATGTTATATAGCAATTGTCTTGTGCTATAATCCAGCAGTTTGTGGCTACGCTCCATTTACTTGTACTTACACTCTTAAAAGTATTTTGGTTTCAATAAAAGGAAAAATAACGTAAACCTAATGGTGAATGCACAGTCTAGTAGTAATTAGCTATTTAATTATTGTTTCTAGCCCAATCTGCGGGAGATTTAATGAACTTAACTATTGATAATCTGATGGGTTGGTCCTTTAGGAATTAAAGGTCAAGTTAAACTGCATGAGATCATTAATTAATCTGTTCTCTGTAATTGAAACCAATGGTTCATTCATTAAAAGAACAGAAAACCATTAACCATTTTGTCATATGAAAAAATATCAAAGTCATATACAATGAAGTCGTTTTGCTGCAATTACTCTCTTATGGATTTATTTTTGGCTAAAAATGAACAGAAAACAGCTTTCACACTACACCGCGTGAACTCAGAAAAGACTGTCTATGCAGTGAGAGTGATCTGCGAGAGAGCTACAGCCTGATGCCCATGCTTTCTTGTATACAGCTTCAATTTATAGAAAGAACATTAATATTTTTTTCAATCAAAATTCATGCAAAAAAAAATAATTGTGGCATACAGAATCACATATATTACAATTACTTTTCCTCCTAGAAGCATTGCTGATGTGACGCATTAGGCTAGGACAGCCCTTTGCGTGATCAATGTTCGCTCGGTGCTATAGAAGTGAATGGGGTCACATTGCGACACAAGCAAGTCATGAAAAATCCAACCAAGTCAGACTTTTTGCAACTTGCTTATTGCGGTTGCGATAATGTAGGTGTCTCAATGCAATCCCATTCACTTTTATAAGATTGCGATGTAATAGCGGCACCAAGCGAACTTGAGTCGTGCATCAGGTCTCGTGGCCAATGTGACTGTGTAGCCCTAGCCTTATGTAGCTCTATACAGTGCCATGCAAAATTACTAAGGTCTATAATATAAATCTGAGTCTGTGTACTGTCATAAGGGATCTGTACGGGTAGTTGAGGTGAATCAATGTATAAAATGTGCAAGTGAGTCATTATGTTTATTCTCGTTTTCCCTAAAGTGCTCCAACAAGCAAAATAAAACAAAGCAATCCAACAAGGATAAGCAATGGAGAATTAATTATGTTTTTATTAGATTTATTCTGGACATGGCTTTTTGATTTTAGTGCTTTCATGTATAATAAAAAGAATATTACAAAGTACTAGTCCAAAGTTGACGTTTGTCACAAAATGTTCAAGTGTTTTTTTTTGTATTATGTGTCTCTCTGGATATTTCAGAATTAGGGCTCATTCAGATGAGATTAATGTGCTGCCTGCTTGCATAACGGGAAGCATGCGGACAGCCCAATGACCAATGCAAGTCAATGTGGTAGCTCACATTTACATATGGATTGATGGTCTGTGTGTAATAGATCAAAGGATGCACTACTTTAATTCTTATTCCGGATCAGAATCGCCCTTTATAGATCAATGGGGGGAACAAACAGATCACATACGGGTTATTATCCACATGTCATGCATTTTTCACGGATACATTACAATTAGTAAGATAGTAAACTGTATTTAACCTTTATTATTTAGTAATTTTTTCATGTAAAAACTGTTTGCTACATGCATGTACTAACCAAACACACAGATGTAAAAAACGGACACACGGATGGCACACAGACGTAAAAACAACGGACATACAGATGCAATACAGATATGAAAAACGGATATATGGAACACAATTTGGATGCAAAAACTTCATTTTTTTCTATTAAAAAATGGATGATTTTACATATGCTTGTGTAAACCTGGCCTAATCTTTATCTAGATCAATAATGTTCAACTAGTGATCTGGAGAAATGCACCATATATCAGATATCCAAATTCTCTGCTCACAGCTGTAGAGCTAAATAATAGCCTTTGGGTTTATATAGCTCTTTAAATTCCTGTTAGTGGTGGACGCAGGCAGACATAATTCATCATTTGATGTTGGAATTGGGAATTCCATATAAAAAACAATATCATTAAAACGATCTGCTTGATATTGTGTGAGTGCCCTTTGTGCCAACAAAACAAGTCTGTTGAGGCATGGACTCCACAGTCCACTAGAGTCTTATTATGTGGCACATGGGGCATTAAGGTCTCCTCAGGCATCTGGGCTCGGGAGCAGCTATTACAGAGGTCTAGAAAAAAATAATGCTTTTTTTCATGTGCCAAGGTTTTTTTAATGCATTTATGGTATTTTGAGGGTGCTGAATTCAAAAATCACATTACTTTTGCTGAATTGGTTCTAGTTTTTGAGATAATGGACATCCAAAAAATAATACATTCCCCCAATACGACTTGTGTGTGATAACAAATGCAATAGCTTTTGGTCTGTCTTTTGACTCTTTAACAGTGTCTTAGGTAATGAAATATCCCACATAATTATTTTGTATTTCAATTTGTAGGTTTATAATGCTATAAAAGCCAGAATTCGACTGTGAATTCGGCTACAGTAAAAGTTTGTCAACCCAGTCTTGTTTTTTTTTATGCTTATTTATATAACGCCATCATATTCCGCAGTGCTTTACAGATATCATCCCTATCCCCTTTGGGGCTCACAGTCTAGATTTCCTATCAGTATGTCTTTGGAGTGTGTGAGGAAACTGGAGAACCAGGAGGAAACTCACGCAAACACGGGGAGAACATACAAACTCCTTGCAGGTGTTGTCCTTGGTGGGATTTGAACCCAGGACCCCAGCGCTGTAAAGCAACGGTGCTACCCATTGAGCCACCATGCTGCCTCTATTGGTTTATACCCCAAAAGTTCTGTCCTAATAAGTATATAAATACGTTTAAAAATTATGACCATGAAGAAGAGCCTGCATCAACAATCCTGAAGTGTTCTGCTACATCTGTGGAAAGTACAGGGTTGAAAAACAAAGAAGAAATATCACAGACTTTGTGCATCGGGTACACCTGATTTATTTTGGAGTGCTGCTTGGAGACCTGGATAAGTCTTGGGCTCCACATATGGTTTGCAAAACATGTGTGGAGCACCTACGACACTGAGAAAATGGTGAAAGAAAAAGTTTAATTAACCCTAATTAACTATTAAATATCTCCGAAACTAGAGCCAATCTGGGAAAACTGAAGTCATATTCTTAATCAGCACCATATATTTAATATAAAATCGTTCAGACATCGTTGACCCCAAAATTACTGTATACCAGTGTTATCGCTACATAGCTATGTGAGCATCTATTTACTAATATTCGTTATTCCAACCATGGCTAAATATGATCTGCAGCCCTCTGATCAAGGCTCTCATAATGTTTTAAGATGACTTAATGATCTCTATTAGTGATGAGCGAGTATGTTTTGTTAACCCTTTCGGCGAGCAAGCTCAGGTGCTCGCCGAGTATCTTCAGCGTGCTCTGGTGTTATGTTTTTGTCACTCCGTGCGCATGATTTGCGACTGTTTGACAGCTTTAATACATGTGAGGAATGCCTAAGAAACAGGCATTCCTCACATGTGTTAAAGCTGTCAAACAGTCGTGAATCATGCGCACGTCGTGACTCAAACATAACACCCGAGCATGCTCGTAAATCTCGAGTAACGAGCATGCTCATCACTAATCTCTATACATTTCATGGAACTGTGCTGCTGTTCCATGAATATGTGCTCGCTGATGATTTAGGAGTAGTAGCAGATTTACATTTTCACTAGAAGCTATAATGCTTCAGATAATTTGATTAGTAGTCAGATGTCAGAACGGCTCTTTTGCATTTATTCACAACCCTTCCATGTAAAATGTAATCATTTTTACTTCTACGTTGAAATGCGAAATCCGCAACTAAGACAGAATGGCAGTGATTACTACATTGCTGAAGCTTGTTTTTTTATGGATAAAACTCTTAAAAAAATGACAAATCTCCCTTGAATAATTTCAGTGATATTTTTTTTACACTGAGGTCATGTGTCAGCCTCCTTTGTGACGCTGACATCTGTCGCATACAATCAGCTGCACTTTGAAAGGTCCATACACGAGAAAGTATTTAATGTGATTTGTGAGATTGCTTTAGGATTTTTATTTTATACATTTTGATGAATTTATTTATTCTACGGTTTCTGCACAAATGTTTTCTTTTTAATTGTAAATTACACAGCACTGCGTAAGCTGACTTTGAAAATAGATATAAAAAAATATGCATGTTCACAGAACATATAAACTTGATACATTATCTGGTCACACAGTACTTGTGCTGCATTTCTTGATTGTTCACCTTCCAGGGTTGCTAAATAAAAGCCAACTGTCAAACTTGTCAATATGCCCTACAAGGAATTTCCATCACAAGTAATGATTCTATTAACACTATTAACTAGTAACACAAAACTATTAACAGTTTTCCCCTCTACATACTCTGTCAATAATCATTAGCTTTCCCCAAACTACGCTGGGCGTAGAGTCCAATACTGAGCACACATAGAGACGAGGGGGTCTTTCTTCCAATACCTCTCCGTAGCCCACCCATAGAAGCAGCAGGAAGATGGAGAACATTTTACAGCAGCGCTAAGTGTAGCCAGGAGTACAGCTACTGGGGAGAGATAAACACTAGCATTGATCGAGCAATGAAATGCTCCAGGGCTCGGTACTCGAATTGAGCCCGTCGGAATCTAGGACAAGCTAGACTTGAGTAGCAAGCATAATGGAAGCGAAGGGCAAACTTTAGTATTTTTCCGAAGGATGGAAACATTCTCTCTCCTCTCTCTGCCCGGCTCTAATAATTCACTTACAGGGATGCGAGCACTTGCGCACTACGCGATACTCAGCACTGCTTGCTACTCGATCGCGCATCAAGCAGTGCCTCGCATGCTCGCCCATCACTAATACATACTAGAAAGCAACAGCACCATCTCTGTGTGTCTCTCTACCTTTGTCTCTCTCTACCTTTTCCCTTCCATCTTCATAGACTTCTGTAGGCTGCAATTGTAATCTATTTCTTCCATGCGCTAGTAACCTGTTGTCACTGAAGACAGATTTGAGCAGTGAATTCAGAGCAAACGATCAGTGCCATTGGATGGGTGGAAGAAGAATAGTCTGATGAATGGAGACAGAGGGATTTTGTTTCTAATAAGATATATTACACATTTTCTTATTTTTACTTATACTATTAATTTATAAAAAAAAAAAATGATTACAGTTACTTTTTAACTCCTCTATTCTGTAAGCTGGGTTCTCAGTTAAAAAGGTTGTCCAGTCTTCTAGTAAAAGTCTGCAGTCGCTCTATGTGACTGCAGACTTTTGAATCGTTACTTTGTGCACATCACACGCTGTCAGTATTCTTCTATATTCACCAAGCCTCGTTCCCCTGATGATGCCAGTTTGGTGAAACATGTTGGGGAGACTAATGGTGACATACTTTTCATTTGCATAAACAATGATAGGTTGCCAGATAGTAATTAGATAGCAGTACATATAGATAGCACAATGACACTCACAGTGTTTAATACCCAGTGTATTAATAAAAGTTATATTTTATTTGGTCTTTAGTTAGGGACTAGTAGATGATGACACTCAAATCTAGTCCTTCTAATACATGTATTCACAGAAGTTGCAGCATGATGAAACAGATTCATATAGAATTTTGAAGGGGTAAAAAAATAGGGAGTTGGAGGACTCTGCTGTAATGAAGCTATCTATTAGGCCTCATTCAGACGTTCGTGTTGGATGTAAGTGTTCTGTCTGTGTTTTTCATGGATACAACACGTACCGTTTATAATCTATGGGGCTGTTCACATGTCTGTGTTTTTTCATGTCCCATGTATCAGTGAAAAACTCAGAGAGACATGTCTTGTTTTCCGGCAGCACAGATGACAAGGTCCAATACAAGCCTATGGGTCCAAAGAAAAGCACACTAATGGCATCGATGTGCTGTCCATGATTAAGATATAAGAAGCTTTGTAATATATTTATTTATTTAGCCATCTTTGAAAAACACTGATGCCACACTGTTCAAACACTGATGACACACGTTTCCAAAACACCAATGATACCAGTACTATTTTTTTTACAATTAATTGGAGTCATGCAAAAATAATACAGATTTGATTTAGTGCTCAAGTGTCACCAAAATATTAAGCAGAAGTGTTTTGGACATGACAGCCCTATTTCTAATGGCGAAAAGAGAATTTATCAGTATAAATGCAGAGAACTACCAACAGAACATAATGAAGAAAAGATTTGTTAATGATAATGGACGCTATGCTAATAATAAGAGGAAAGATGTAACAATGATGGAATAAATGGCGCTATAATAATAATAAATAATAATAATGATGTCATTGGAAAAAAAAAAAACAGGTGGTGTGTGAATCACATGTGTAATAGACCAAGATGTAATGATAATGCAACCAACAAAAGAAAATAATACCATAATAATAGACCAAGAGAAATATAGCATACCCAGATAAAGATTGGATGCTCTTCATGGACAGTCGACCTGTTTATTACTGGCAGACTGGTGAAATCTAAAAGGAAGGCAAATAGAGATTAGCAAACACATAGAAATTATATGGATTTGTATCTATATAGGTTCTTATTCAAAGTTCAATTCATGTCTATTTCAACATAATAAAAACCAAGTCAATATTCTGGAATCTTAGTTGATTAACACTGTGTTTATGAAAAAATCATCAGGAACTTGGAAATTAAACTAAAGATTTTTTTTTTTTTTGCCATACGCAATAAAATGATGGACATCATGATGGAAACCCAACAAACTCTTTTAGACTCAATGTGAATGAAAAAAACAACATTGTTTTCTATGTGAAAGTTTTCAAAGCTTTCACTATGACCTCTGCCCGGATCACAGTGGAAAGGGAGATGAGCTGAAACCATGACCTCTTATGATGTTGTCATCTTAAATATTCTATAGATACTGTAGGTGTTACCTTTAATTATAATCCTGTGATGGTAAATTGACTGCTGAGAAGTGACCTCAAATCAAAGTATCAGCCTGCTGAGGCTCAGTGGCCAATGTGAAAACTGCAAGATATCAGATTAGGTTTTAGTATAGACAGTAACATAGAAACTAAAAAAAGTCTTAAAGCTAATGTATTTTTTCCATCACAATTTGATTTACATAATAGATAATTTTCTGACTGTACATTTAAAAGCGCTCTTATATACAACTGACGCCTTCCTTATCACACTATGTAAAGAAGACAACCATAAATTAGTATAGATTCTTGGCTTATGCTACTTTTTACTCCATTCTCTTCAGATCATCAATAGCTTCTTTTTTCTTTTATTGAAGATATATAGATGGATATCTAGAATACCCATGTATTTGACAAGACTCATTATTGTCAATCACTACCATATGTCAAGCTCTGGCCCAGGAAAACATTTGTTCTACAAAGGTATAAAGAAACACAACTGTAAAGAAGTAATGGGAAGGGAGTATTACAGCATTTAAAGAACTATATGATGCATCATTGCAGTATCATACAGATCATAAATATAAAAAAAGAAAGAGTAGTGACATTTTGGAAACATTGAGTATGAATTCACATTTCAGATATCTAGTACTTCTAATTTTTCCCATGTATGTTTAGTTTTCATATGTAGTAAATTGTTAAAGAATGTCAATACCAGCCAGTGTAGCCTCCACACTATATAAAACAAGACTTTTAAGAAGTCTCATTATCATCACAGACTGGACTATAATGAAAGGTATAATATACAGTGGGAAAATAAGTATTTGATACAATGCTGATTTTGCAAGTTTTCCCACCTACAAAGGATGGAGAGGTCTGTAATTTCTATCATGGGCACACTTCACCTGTGAGAGACAGAATCTTAAAACAAAAATCCAGAAAATCACATTGTATGATTTTTACATAATTCATTTGCATTTTATTGCATGAAATAAGTATTTGATACAATTGAAAAACAGAACTTAATATTTGGTACAGAAATCTTTGTTTGCAATTGCAGAGGTCAGACGTTTCCTGTAGTTCTTGAACAAGTTTGCACACACTGCAGCAGAGATTTTGGAACATTCCTCCATATAGATCTTCTCCAGGTCTTTCAGGTTTCAGGGCTGTCGCTGGCAACATTGAGTTTCAGCTCCCTCCAAAGATTTTCTATTGAGTTCTGGTCTGGAGACTGGCTAGACCACTCCAGGACCTTGAAATGCTTCTTATGAAGTCACCCATTAGTTGCCCTGGCTGTGTGTTTCTGGTCATTGTCATGCTGGGAGACCCAGCCACGACCCATCTTCAATGCTCTAACTGAGGGAACAAGGTTGTTTGCCAAAATCTTGTGATACATGACCCCATCCATCCTCCTTTCAATACGGTGCAGTCGTCCTGTCCCTTTTGCATAAAAGCACCCCCAAAGTATAATGTTTCCCCTAGTATGCTTCATGGTTGGGATGGTGTTCTTGGGGTTGTACTCATCCTTCTTCTTCCTCCAAATACGGCGATTGGAGTTGATACCAAAAAGTTCTATTTTGGTCTCATCTGACCACATAACCTTCTCCAGTGCCTCCTCTGGATCCTCCAGATTGTCATTGGAGAACTTGAAACGGGCCTCGACTTGTGCTGGCGTGAGTAAGGGGACCTTGTGTGCCCTGCAGGATTTTAACCCATGACAGTGTAGTGTGTTACTAACGGTAATGTTTTAGACTGCAGTTCCAGCTTTCTTCAGGTCTTTGACCAGGTCCAACCGCGTAGATCGGGGCTGATTCCTACCCCACAAGGCGAGATCTTGCATGGATCCCCAGACTGAGGAAGATTGACTGTCTTCTTGTGCTTCTTCCATTCTCTAATAATTGTGCCCACAGTTGTTGCCTTCTCACCAAGATGCTTGCCTATTATCCTGTAAGCCATCCCAGCCTTGTGCAGATCTACACTTTTGTCCCTGGTGTCACCCAACAGCTCTTTTGGTCTTGGCCATGGTGGGGAGGTTGGAGAGTGATTGATTCAGTGTGTGGACTGGTGTCTTTTATACAGGTAATGAGTTCAAACAGGTGCAATTAATACAGGTAATGAGTGCAGAGTAGAAGAGCTTCTTAAAGAAAAACTAACAGGTCTGTAAGAGCCAGAATTCTTGCTGGTTGGTAGGTCATCAAATACATATTTCATGCAATAAAATGCAATTTAATTATTTAAAAATCACACAATGTGATTTTCTGCTTTTTATTTATAGATTCTGTCTCTCACAGTTGAAGTGTACTTGCGATGAAAATTACAGACCTCTCCATTCTTTGTAGTTATTTGTAGGTGGGAAAACCAGCAAAATCGGCATTGTATCAGATACTTATTTTCCCCACTCTATGTATATACACTGCTCAAAAAAATAAAGGGAACACTGAAATAACACATCCTAGATCTGAATGAATGAAATATTCTCATTGAATACTTTGTTCTGTGCAAAGTTGAATGTGCTGACAACAAAATCACACAAAAATCATCAATGGAAGTCAAATTTATTAACCAATGGAGGCCTGGATTTGGAGTCACCCCCAAAATTAAAGTGGAAAAACACACTACAGGCTGATCCAACTTTGATGTAATGTCCTTAAAACAAATCAAAATGAGGCTCAGTGTTGTCTGTGGCCTCCATGTGCCTGTATGACCTCCCTACAATGCCTGGGCATGCTCCTGATGAGGTTGCAGATGGTCTCCTGTGGGATCTCCTCCCAGACCGGGACTAAAGCATATGCCAACTCCTGGACAGTCTGTGGTGCGTTGGTGGATGGAGCGAGACATGATGTCCCAGATGTGCTAAATCGAATTCAGGTCTGGGGAACGGGCGGGCCTGTCCATAGCTTCAATGCCTTTATCTTGCAGGAACTGCTGACGCACTCCAGCCACATGAGGTCTGGCATTGTCCTGCATTAGGAGGAACCCAGGGCCAACCACACCAGCATATGGTCTCACAAGGGGTCTGAGGATCTCATCTCGGTACCTAATGGCAGTCAGGCTACCTCTGGCGAGCACATGGAGGATTGTGCGGCCCTCCAAAGAAATGCCACCCCACACCATTACTGACCCACTGCCAAACCAGTCATACTGAAGGATGTTGCAGGCAACAGATCGCTCTCCACGGCGTCTCCAGACTCTGTCACGTCTGTCACATGTGCTTAGTATAAACCTGCTTTCATCTGTGAAGAGCACAGGGCGCCAGTGGCGACTTTGCCAATCCTGGTGTTCTATGGCAAATGCCAAGCGTCCTGCATGGTGTTGGGCTGTGAGCACAACCCCCATCTGTGGACGTCGGGCCCTCATACCACCCTCATGGAGTCGGTTTCTAACCGTTTGTGCAGACACATGGACATTTGTGGCCTGCTGGAGGTCATTTTGCAGGGCTCTGGCAGTGCTCCTCCTGTTCCTTCTTGCACAAAGGAGGAGATAATGGTCCTGCTGCTGGGTTGTTGCCCTCCTATGACTCCCTCCACATCTCCTGGTATCTGCTCCATGCTCTGGACACTGTGCTGACAGACACAGCTACCCTTCTTGCCACAGCTCGCACTGATGTACCCTCCTGGATGAACTGCACTACCTGAGCAACTTCTGTGGGTTGTACTGTAGACACCACCTCATGCTACTGTACCTCTAGGGGTGAGAGCAATGGCAAAATGAAAAAGTGACCAAAACAACAGCCAATAAAGGATGACAACAGAGAAATGGTCTGTGGTCACCACCTGCAGAACCACTCCTTTATAGGGGATATCTTGCTAATTGCCGATCATTTCTACCAGTTGTCTGTTCCATTTGCACAACAGCAGGAGAAATTGATTCACAATCAGTGTTGCTTCATAACTGGACAGGTAGATTTCACAGACGTTTTATTGACTTGGATTTAAACAACACAATGTAAGTGTTCCCTTTATTTTTTTGAGCAGTGTATATACATATATGATAGTACAGGGTCCACCATTCACAATAGGTGATGTCACAGCTCACCTTCTCACCTTGTGCTGTGCCAGCACAACCACTACAACAAGTAGCCAAATCAGCAGCAATTATATATATATATGTATATATAGTGTATTACATACATACATACATACAACCCCTGGCAAAAATTATGGAATCACAGGGCTCTGAAGATGTTCATTCAGTTGTTTAATGTTGTTGAAAAAAAGCAGATCACAGACATGGCACAAAACTAAAGTCATTTCAAATGGCAACTTTATGGCTTTAAGAAACACTAAAAGAAATCAAGAAAAAAAAATGTGGCACTCAGTAAGGGTAATTTTTTTTCAGACCAAGCAGAGGGAAAAAATTATGGAATCACTCAATTCTGAGTCAGGTCAGTGATCTGTTTTTTTTCAACAACATTAAACAACTGAATGAACATCCTCCGAGCCCGGTGATTCCGTAATTTTTGCCAGGGGTTGTAATTATTATATATATATATATATATATATATATATATATATATATATATATATATACACACACACACACACACACACACACATATACAGTACAGACCAAAAGTTTGGACACACCTTCTCATTTAAAGATTTTTCTGTATTTTCATGACTATGAAAATTGTACATTCACACTGAAGGCATCAAAACTATGAATTAACACATGTGGAATTATATACTTAACAAAAAAGTGTGAAACAGCTGAAAATATGTCTCATATTCTAGGTTCTTCAAAGTAGCCACCTTTTGCTTTGATGACTGCTTTGCACACTCTTGGCATTCTCTTGATGAGCTTCAAGAGGTAGTCACCGGAAATGGTTTTCACTTCACAGGTGTGCCCTGTCAGGTTTAACAAGTGGGATTTCTTGCCTTATAAATGGGGTTGGGACCATCAGTTGTGTTGTGCAGACACAGCTGATAGTCCTACTGAATAGACTGTTAGAATTTGTATTACGGCAAGAAAAAAGCAGCTAAGTAAAGAAAAACGACTGGCCATCATTACTTTAAGAAATGAAGGTCAGACAGTCTGAAAAATTGGGCAAACTTTGAAAGTGTCCCCAAGTGCAGTTGCAAAAACCATCAAGTGCTACAAAGTAACTGGCTCACATGAGGACTGCCCCAGGAAAAGAAGACCAAGAGTCACCTCTGCTTCTGAGGATAAGTTTATCTGAGTCACCAGCCTCAGAAATCGCAGGTTAACAGCAGCTCAGATTAGAGACCAGGTCAATGCCACACAGAGTTCTAGCAGCAGACACATCTCTTCAACAACTGTTAAGAGGAGACTTTGTGCAGCAGGCCTTCATGGTAAAATAGCTGCTAGGAAACAATTGCTAAGGACAGGCAACAAGCAGAAGAGACTTGTTTGGGCTAAAGAACACAAGGAATGGACATTAGACCAGTGGAAATCTGTGCTTTGGTCTGATGAGTCCAAATTTGAGATCTTTGGTTCCAACCACCGTGTCTTTGTGCAATGCAGAAAAGGTGAACGGATGAAGTCTACATGCTTGGTTCCCACCGTGAAGCATGGAGGAGGAGGTTTGATGGTGTGGGGGGGCTTTGCTGGTGACACTGTTGGGGATTTATTCAAAATTGAAGGCATACTGAACCAGCATGGCTACCACAGCATCTTGCAGTGGCATGCTATTCCATCCGATTTGCGTTTAGTTGGACCATCATTTATTTTTCAACAGGACAGTGACCCCAAACACACCTCCAGGCTGTGTATGGGCTATTTGACCAAGGAGGAGAGTGATGGGGTGCTACACCAGATGACCTGGCCTCCACAGTCACCAGACCTGAACCCAATCGAGATGGTTTGGTGTGAGCTGGACCGCAGAGTGAAGGCAAAAGGGCCAACAAGTGCTAAGCATCTCTGGGAACTCCTTCAAGATTGTTGGAAGACCATTTCCGGTGACTACCTCTTGAAGCTCATCAAGAGAATGCCAAGAGTGTGCAAAGCAGTCATCAAAGCAAAAGGTGGCTATTTTGAAGAACCTAGAATATAAGACATATTTTCAGTTTTTCACACTTTTTTGTTAAGTATATAATTCCACATGTGTTAATTCATAGTTTTGATACCTTCAGAGTGAATGTACAATTTTCGAAGTCATGAAAATACAGAAAAATCTTTAAATGAGAAGGTGTGTCCAAACTTTTGGTCTGTACTGTATATATATATTCTATATATATATATTCTATATTATATACACATACACACACACACACACACACACACATATACACACAGTTCATGATAGACCAGATGTCTTATCAGCTGCTGCGCCAACCTGACACACAACAGAAGATATGCACTGCCTAAACAACCAGGTTCAGTTGTACCAGCAGTATTGTGTCATTTCTCTGGCGGATACATTGAGCCCTGACTCCATGGACTTCTGGGTCTGCAGATTGGACAAGTGGTGAGAATTAACTCAGTTTGCTATGCCCGTGTTGTCTTGCCCAGTGTCACGTCTGCCTGAGGCCATAGGCTCAAACGGTTGCCTCAGACAGACTTAGCACAAGCCACTCCATCTGGTAGACTCCAGAGAAATCTCAATACCCTTTAACCCCTGTACATGGATCTGGTTTTATAACAGGATCCAGTGGAATGATACCATGGAAGGGCTGCTGTTCAGAGGTAGGAATGGTCGCCAAGCAGGGTCAGAGCCGAGAGGTCACGTTAAGGACAAAATCAGGATCCTTAAGAATAGTAAAAAAAAATCCAGGGTCAAAGCAGGATTCCACTAAACCAAACAGGAGCAGAAGACGCACACCTAGCCAGGGAAACAATAAACTATATCTGGCAGCTTCCAGCAGCAAGCTGGAAGCCTTAGTAGGGTGTGGTGCTCTCCAATTGGCTGGAGCAGGGAGCTGATAACTTCAGCTGGACAGCACACACACACATACTGCCAGACTGGATGGAACTACTGGTCCCAGCCACTCTAACCTTAATGGCTGGACAGAGCCCGCCATCCAGAGCTTCTGGTTCTGACATCTCTACTATCACCAGCGCCTCCCGCAGAGTGAATACGGCGGCGTATAGCGACAGAAGCAGAAGTCGCAGGTTCTGCTGGAGATATTACAACCAGCCTCCATTGTACTATCAGAAAGATTATGCAGCACAGGGGTTTTTGTCAATTCTAAGCAGATTAGATTGTCTTGTGCAAGTGTGGAAAACCTTGCATTTATCAAAATTAATCATTCATGTGGCAGTGAGGATTTTCATCCCCTTACTGCTAATGCCAATTATTTGATCAGCCATATAATCTGACTACCTATCCATTTTGTTCTGTAATGTTCTGCTGCCATAATGGCCGATTTTCCCCACACTATTGGGCATATTAGGCCTGTCCATCATGTTCTAACTATACTGTGTAACTCAGCGCTAGCTGCTTGCAACTACACATCTCCTCCCTCTCCATTGTATTCCATATCTGTACTATACTGCTGCTGCTAGTGCCGTCCCTACACAGCCGGACATCTCCTTGTCAGTCTCTTTATATTCTATACTGTGCTGTTGCTGCTGCCACTGCCACTACCGGTGATAAACAGTCATACATCTCCTGCCTGTCCATTGTATAATATACTGCACCCATTACTGCATTGCTGAAACTAAAACGTATAAGGTAAATATATGAAACATGAAACTGCACCCAAAAATGTGTAATTAATAGAACAGCACTCAGAATATTTTCCAAAGTTCAATCCAAATGAATGTTCAGTACTGAAAGAATAAAGCTGCTTTAAAAATAAGACAAGCCCACGGAAAGGCAATGGTTCAATAAAAAAGATATTTAACACTGTTATTTGCATATAACTTGGACATGATGGGACAGGTACAGCAGGTAGGAAAGTGCCCTACACATATGCCACTGCAAGTAACCTTGTTGATTTTTGCTCCCAAATAGGGATACTTTTTGCATGACTTTTTAAAAAGCTATTGCTTCTTTATATTCTAAGCCACAAACCAGTTGCTGATTCCAAAAAGGGATAATTTTTGGAAGACTTGTTAAAAAGCCACTACTTCTTCATTTTCCGAACAACAAAACAGTTGTTGCTTCCTAAAAAAATATAATTTTTGGACCACCACTTGTAAAAAAGCAATTACTTCTTCCATGTGCACCGCCTGTGTATAAATACCAGCATGGTACTGCAGTCATCCTCCACCAAATTTTTTTTATAATTTTTGTACATTTCTTTTACATTTTTGAAAGCATAAACAGTGTAACAATGCAATATGTTATCAAACAGGCAGTTACTACCACATCCCTTTTACTCATAGCCATATATGTTGAAGTCACTTTGATGTTACTAAAGCTGTGCTTGTTTTAAAGAGCTTGAAAGAGGTTTGAATGCAGTCCTAGGAGACCTCAGAGTGTTACACATGTACTTTTAGGGCAGTTGGATTCTTTGCAGTACTTTCAGTTCATTGCAAATCGAATTTATTATAGACATGTTCAGTGTATACATGAGGACAGCAAGCAAGAAATGAGAATGTCACATGTCACATGTGATGAAGACATCAACAGAAGAACAGTCAAGTTACAGAAGAGAAATTGCAATAGATTAGAGATCGGGAAACATTCTGTATAAAATGAGCATATTCAATGTAGTGATGTGAACGAGAGTCACATAATGTGTTAACCATTCTGATACAGTGGTTTTAACAGTGCATTTTGTTTACTTCATGCTACAGGACTGGTCTTAGTGTGAATCTAGCTTTCTGGCAAGCTAGCAATGTCAGCGGATAGAGATCAATGGTCCAGTTGACCTTCACACATATGGTAATTATGACAAGGTGGACTTATTCCAGCAGTGAAGAGGTGCTCAGAGCAGTCCAGTGCCCGGTGATGGCAGCAGACAAGGTTACCTTTCTGCTGGCCGCAGGGAGAAGCTCTATTCTGTGACAATAGCAGTAGAGAAGGATTGTGCGGCTCATATTATCATTCAAATGAGGACGTGGAGAAGAGGTATTTCACTTGATTGGGAGAATAATGGGAGCCATTTATCTGGCTTGCCTCAACCTTTCATATCTCTCATACTGTTTTACGAGTTGCATCTATCACAGTATGACGAGACGCACAGCTAGTTTGAAATTACTGAGAGAATTTGATTCGGGGGACAGAGTTGATTTGGAATAACTTGAAGTCCCATAATCTAAGGAGTCAGGGTTATATCGCTTTAAGATAATGTGTCCCAGAATACATATATGTGTAAACTGAAGGAAATGCTGGCTAGTCACCTGCATCCTGGAGCATAGTAGTAATGTAACGAGGTGGCACGGGGTGGTAGTCGTGGGCGAGTCTACTGAGCAACCTTCAGCGAGCACCCTGGCACCTCGCACATGAATGAACGGATAGAGTCAGTGCTTTTAAATAAAACCAATTTTACTGACAGATTGCAGTGTACAGGCAGGTGCAGCAGATATTCTCAGGCCCAGGCCTTATGCAGGGACAATAAGCCGTTTCTCTACCTTCCGACTCAGTTTATCACAGCAGGCAGACTTTATGGTTGTCGCTTGTCCTAAGGAAGCTGTGCTACTCGGATAAGGCTCCTATCCCTTTTCCACAGTTCCTGTTCTCTCTCGCTGTGCTACTCGGATATAGATATATATATATGCATCCCTTTTCCACAGCCTCTGTTCGGTCCTCAGCTCCTGCTGAGGGCTGTCGGCACTCTCTCTCTCTCCCGCGCACCTTCTAACCCTGGCCTGGGTATACGGCTGCCGGACTCCGCTTAGTGCCTAGTCTCTGTCCCCGCATCCGCGCACCTTCTAACCCTGGCTCAGGTCTCTGGCTGCCGGACTCTCTGGTACTCACATAGACCCTTGATGTCTCGTGTACTGGCCTCTTCTCTGAGTGCATTTACACCATCACTGGTCCTTACTAGTGTTGAGCGAGCACTAAAATGCTCGGGTGCTCGAAGCTCGGGCCGAGCTCACCGTGATACTCGGGTGCTCGACCCGAGCAACGAGCCCAATGTTAGTCTATGGGAGACCCGAGCATTTTTGCGGCGGCACCCCCGGCAGTCTGTAGAAAGCCTAAAACGTGCCCAAAACGATAGTGACAGTGTTCAAATGACATGGAGACAGCATGGGGATCGCCCCAGGCAGCATTTCTGATTCCCAGGTCACTGCTGTGAACAACGTGGTCAGAGGTATTAAACCACTTTTACATGCTCACAATAAAACATACAAAAACGAAACTGAAACTGTTTTCCTGTGAAATATGTTAAGGAACATCCTTTCCAGGGTAAAGACTTGTGTATAAGGTAAAATAAATAACCAAAACCAAAAATACTCCTCCACACCTTGGGCTATGTTCACAAGTAGCATTTTTTATGCGTTTTTGCACTTTTGTATTGCTTTCAACCGTGACAAATGCATTCACCGGGAAATGTCATTTTAACATTTTACAATCTTATCTGGCCAAGTGCTGTGTGACACATGCATACAGTGCTAAAAAGACATGGGAACAGCATGGGGAAGACCCCTGGAAGCATCTCTGACACCCAGATCACTGCCTAAAAGTGTGCCCATCAGAAGTGATCCTTGCCGCATCAGAAGATGCAGACTTGCAACTATCCCCGTGCAAGTCCTTGTCCCAGGGCAGTGTTCAATTGTACCTCCCCCATTCCTTGCAATGCAAGTGCAAGTATGCAGCCTGCCACCCACCCGCAGGCTGCAATACCATACTGCTAGCTTGCACTTGAAATGGGGCCTTTTAGATTGGAGGAGGCCGAAGCTGACCACTACCTCATGGCTGCTTGGGCAGCGAGGTATCCATACTCAGTCCCCAGCCGCCTGGCGGCCGGGTGTCCACGCTCGGTCCCCAGCCCCTATTTCTCCTGTGAACTTCCCCCACACTTTTCTTACCCTGGCCTGCTTTAGGGCAGCATTGGACGAGCCCACCAGAGAACCAGACTCCTCTGGTGGGCCCTGACGTCTCCATCAGGGGAGTTGAGAGTGCCAAAGTGAGGAGCATGATGATGATGATAGAAGTTAGCATCTGCTTTGTTTTCTTGGAATGCAACCTGCCACCCACCCACCCCCAGGCTGCAATACCATACTGCTAGCTTGCTTGCACTTCAAATTGGTTCTTTTAGGCATGTGGAGGCAGACGCCGGCCACCATGTCAAGGCTGCGCTGGCGACCTGGTATCCATACTCAGTCCCCAGCCGCCCGGCGGCTGGGTGTCCATGCTCGGTCATCAGCCGCCAGGGGGCGGCCGGGTGTACATATTCGGTCCCCAGCCGCCTGTAACATCCCTGGTGGCGTGCTTGCATAGTGCACCACCTCCCACTATGCAAGACCGCAATCTTACCTGTCAGTCCAGCCTGCAAACCTTGCTCCACTTTATGCTGTGTGCATGTCTCTGGTCTGATTGCTTAGGGCAGCGGCCCGGTTACTTCCTGATTCTTATAGCTGCTGTGGGCACACTCCTAATGCATCCCCAGCCTATTGCTGTGAGTCACTGGATATTTAAACCCCCTCCACCCAGAAGGAGGGGCCTGAGCAACACCTTCACTCAGTTAGTCTTCGCTACTGAATTGCCAGGTCCTGTCCTGTTTCTAGTCTGTTTCCGCCACTCTAGGGGCTGCATACCCAGACCTGTTATCTCTGACTTTTAGTCTGTTTCTGTCTCTTTGGGGGCTGTATACCCAGGCTCGTTCTTGTATCTCATTGCAGTAGCAGTTCCTGTCTGAACTGTACCCTAGCCTGTTACCTGTTTGTCTCTATGTCCGTACCTTCCCTTTTCCTGCAGTATCTGAACCTGCACTTAACTCCAACTCGTTGTCTCTGTACTTCTGTTTGTGAGTTTTGTGTCCACTCGCTACTTCATAGGAAGTACCTTGTGTGTATCTGGTTCTGCTTGTCCCTTTTCCCTTGCTCCGTATCTTCCTCCTGTGTTCTAGCCATCTTCCTGTATTTTCCAGTCTGTTCCCTGTGAACAGAGCCCTGTCCTCTCTGCCTTGTCCACCGCACCTGCGGTTTCGCTCCGCTCTGTCTTGCCCACCGCTCCGGCGGTTTCTCTCTGCTCTGACTTGCACACCGCTCCGACGGCTTCCCTCTGCTCTGCCTTACCCACCGCTCCAGCGGTTTCTCTCTGCTTTGACTTGCCCACCGCTCCGGCGGCTTCCCTCTGCTCTGCCTTACCCACCGCTCCGGTGGCTTCTCTCTGCTCTGACTTGCCCACCGCTCCGGTGGCTTCTCTCTGCTCTGCCTTGATCACCGCGCCAGCGGTTTCTCTCTGCTCTGACTTGCCCACCGCTCCGGTGACTTCTCTCTGCTCTGCCTTTCCCACCGCTCCTGCGGCTTCTCTCTGCTCTGCCTTGCCCACCGCACCTGCGGTTTCTCTCTGCTCTGCCTTGTCCACCGCTCTGGCGGTTCTGCTCTGCTCTGCCTTGCCCACCGCACCTGCGGTTTTCGCTCCGCTCTGCTTACTCACCGCACCAGCAGTTCCTCTCTGCTCTGCCTTGTCCTCCGCTCCGGCGGTTTCGCTTTACTCTGCTTGTCTACCGCATCTGCTGCTCTGTACCTGTCTCCTAGTCTGTACTGGACCCTATCCAGCCTGCGTTCCAACCTGCTAGTACCTCCCTGTCTGCACTCCAGCCGTGCTTGCCAGTATCTCCCTGTCTGCATACCAGCCGTGCTTGCCAGGGCCCACCTGTCTGCATACCTGCCGTGCTTGCCAGTGCCCACCTGTCTGCATGCCAGCCGTACTTGCCAATACCCACCTGCCTGTATGCCAGTCTAACCTGCCTGTTCCTGCATTCCCCTGTGTGGATCAACAACTGTGACCGGGGTCTGACCTGGAGTCACACCTGGTCCCTCTGCTCGGTTCCTCCTTGGTCCACGGAGTCGACTAAGCCGCCGTGCGACCTTGGTCGGATCGGGTTGATACTTAGTTACGCCCCTCCAGGCACTCCTCGGTCCATGGTACAGTGGAATCACTAATCACGCTCACGCCAGTCAGTCCGGGCGCGAGCGTAAGTTTGCTCAGGCCATGGTTCCCGTTGATCCCCACGGCCTTTCGCTCTCAGAGACATTTTGAATCCTTGTCTGTCGAATACATGCACCAAGAAAATTTTTTTTTCTCAAGCCATGGCCCAGGCGATTTACGCACCAGCCCAAATGGATCTATCAGCACTCGTTCCTGCGGATCCACCACGGTACTATGGGGATAAAAACCGAAGCCGTGCATTTGTGGAGCAATGCATGCTGCATTTCAAGTTCTATGCTCACTATTTTCCTACCGATCGGGTTAAAGTGGCATTTATGATGTCCTACCTAGCGGTTGACGCCTTGAAATGGATCGCCCCCCTATGGGAAGCATGGGATCCTATCGTCTTTGACCTGCAGGCCTTCCTGGTGGCCTTTCTAATGGTCTTCGATGACCCTAATCCTGAAGCCTCTGCTAAAGCTTCCCTTCCCAATATCCCGGAGCAGCCCCGATGGGTAATGTGTGTAGGTAGCCTTCCAGTCCTCCAGCCCGAAGAGACTGCTGCCCACCCAGAATCCACACAGGATGACTATGCTCCACAGAATACTTCTCTTCCCTACCTCAAGAGGCAGTCCAGACGTGCAAGGCGCAGAGGTAAACCGTCACACTAGGTTCTGTCCTCCCAAAGACTTCCTGTTCCCCAGCCTGTAGAGGCAGCTTTCCGCACAGAATCCATGAAGGATGACTATGTTCGTCAGGCAAAGCAGAAGCCAGAACTCAGTCACAAAATCGGATTGCGGTCCCGCTGCGGTGGTTTGGGGCCCCCTGACGGTCTTTGTCCAGCTAAGGTTGGAGAATCCCAAGACATCAGGCCAGTAGGAGAGGCTGCCCTTGGCGTTAGTGTTTCCTCTCTACAGATGACCATGACTGTCTCTGTGGCAAGTGAAGGCCTCGCATTAACCGGAAGTTACGGGCTTACAGCCTTGAAGAGTCGGTGTCTGATTCCCGTCCGACAACTTCAGAAGCCGGTTTGGGCATTGTCAGCAGAAGGACGAGCCCTACTCAGAAACAGTCTAAATATGTCTGTACAAATTAAGCTCCAGATTGGAGCATTATACATGAAGAAGTTCACATTCCAGGTGCTGACTGGCTTACCCACAGGTCGTCCAGAGCCGAGAGATTTAGTGCCTGCTCAGGTCTGGAGATCCTGCATGGTGTATCCTGGGGGACTGCTAAGGTACAAGGGGTGTCCAGTCCCCATATCTTCAGGACAGTCAGCAGTTTCTTCTTCTTCTTCACCAGATCTGCTAGTCGCTGACTCGCTGTGCGCTGAAGTCTCCGAAGGAAGAGGAGCGAAGGCGATGTCCCCACACAGTCTCGATGTTTGTACCAATGATCTGCCTTCAGGTACCGTCCCGCCTTACAGACATGTCATCTCAGAAACCAGTCTGAAGATGGTCCTAAAGCAAGGACCCTCCGTCTCTAATAAATCTGGTCTTACGTTCATCAAGGCGGTGTTTACCCCCCGAGTCTCTGCACCCCTCCAACCAGGCGGAGGACCTCCAGTTGTCTCCTGAATCGTCCGGGGTGCTATCTGATAACAAAGGGAGAGAGACTTTCCTACACCCTGTACTTAGTACTTCGCCCACTTCATCCAGTAAGCTTGGCAAAGTGTACTACGAAGCAGTGATTACCCCCGAGTCTCTGCACCCCTCCAACCAGGCGGAGGACCTCCAGTTGTCTCCTGAATTCCCCGGGGTGCTACCTGTTAAACGGAGAGAGACTTTCCTACACTCCGTACCTGGTACGCCGCCCACTTCATCCAGTAAGCTTGGCAAAATGTACGTCAAGGCGGTGGTTACCCCCGAGTCTCTGCACCCCTCCAACCAGGCGGAGGACCTCCAGTTGTCCCCTGAATCCACCAGGGTGCTACCTGAGAACAAAAGTAGAGAGACTTTTCTGTGTGCTGTTACTGGTACTTCACCCACTTCATCTGTTGCTGAGGATGGCTTGATAGGAGGAAGCATCCTAGTCACCAAGATGATGAGACCAGTTTCGTTTCCTCTAATGAACAGAAGAGGTAATCCTCTTGAAATGAAGGATTGGCCTCCAAATTCTCTGCAGAAGACCCTTGCAGGCTTGAAGAAGAGGGGGCGTAAAGGGGGGTCCTGTAACATCCCTGGTGGCGTGCTTGCATAGTGCACCACCTCCCACTATGCAAGACCGCAATCTTACCTGTCAGTCCAGCCTGCAAACCTTGCTCCAGTTCATGCTGTGTGCATGTCTCTTGTCTGACTGCTTAGGGCGGCAGCCCGGTTACTTCCTGATTCTTATAGCTGCTGTGTGCGCACTCCTAATGTGTCCCCAGCCTATTGCTGTGAGTCACTGGATATTTAAACCCCCTCCACCCAGAAGGAGGGGCCTGAGCAACACCTTCACTCAGTTAGTCTTTGCTACTGAATTGCCAGGTCCTGTCCTGTTTCTAGTCTGTTTCCACGACTTTGGGGGCTGCATACCCAGACCTGTTATCTCTGACTTCTAGTCTGTTTCCGCCACTCTGGGGGCTGTATACCCAGGCCTGTTACCTGTGACTTCTAGTCTGTTTCCGCCACTCTGGGGGCTGTATACCCAGGCTCGTTCTTGTATCTCATTGCAGTAGCAGTTCCTGTCTGAACTGTATCCTAGCCTGTTACCTGTTTGTCTCTATGTCCGTACCTTCCCTTTTCCTGCAGTATCTGAACCTGCACCTAACTCCAACTTGTTGTCTCTGTACTTCTGTTTGTGAGTTTTGTGTCCACTCGCTACTTCATAGGAAGTACCTTGTGTGTATCTGGTTCTGCTTGTCCCTTTTCCCTTCCTCCGTATCTTCCTCCTGTGTTCTAGCCATCTTCCTGTCTGCATACCAGCCGTGCTTGCCATTGCCCACCTGTCTGTATACCAGCCGTACTTGCCAGTACCCACCTGTCTGCATACCTGCCGTACTTGTCAATACCCACTTGCCTGTATGCCAGTCTAACCTGCCTGTTCCTGCATTCCTCGGTGTGGGTCAACAACTGTGACCAGGGTCTGACCTGGAGTCGCACCTGTTCCTCTGCTCAGTGGGATCACTAATCATGCTCACGCCAGTCAGTCTGGGCGCGAGTGTAACACCGCCCCGCAGCTGGGTGTCCACACACGGTCCCCAGCCGCCTGGGGGCGGCCGGGAGTCCATAAACGGTCCCCAGCCGCCCCTATTTCTCCTGTCAACTTCCCCCACACTTTTCTTAGCCTGGCCTGCATTAGGGCAGCATTGGATGAGCCCACCAGAGAACCAGAGTCCTCTGGTGGGCCCTGGCTTCTCCATCAGGGGAGTTGAGAGTGCCAAGGTGAGGAGCATGATGATGATGATAGAAGTTAGCATCTGCTTTGTTTTCTTGGAATGCAAGCGTAAGTGTGCAACCTGCCACCCACCCACCCCCAGGCTGCAATACCATACTGCTAGCTTGCTTGCACTTGAAATTGGGCCTTTTAGGCATGTGGAGGCAGACGCCGGCCACCATGTCATGGATGCGTCGGTGGCCTGGTATCCATGCTCAGTCCCCAGCCGCCCGGCGGCCAGGTGCCCGCGCTCGGTCCCCAGCCACCAGGGGGCGGCTAGGTGTCCATACTCGGTCCCCAGCCGCTCTGCAGCCGGGTGCCCACACACGGTCCCCAGCCGCCTGGGGGCAGCCGGGTGTCCATAAGCAGTCCCCAGCCACCCCTATTTCTCCTGGGAACTTCCTCCATACTTTTCTTAGCCTGGCCTGCTTTAGGGCAGCATTGGACGAGCCCACCAGAGAGCCAGACTCCTCCGGTGGGCCCTGGCTTCTCCATCAGGGGAGTTGAGAGAGCCAAGGTGAGGAGCATGATGATGATGATAGAAGTTAGCATCTGCTTTGTTTTCTTGGAATGCAAGCGTATGTGTGCAACCTGCCACCCACCCACCCCCAGGCTGCAATACCATACTGCTAGCTTGCTTGCAATACAAATTGGGCCTTTTAGGCATGTGGAGGCAGACTCCGGCCACTATGTCATGGCTGCGTCGCCGGCCTGGTATCCATACTCAGTCCCCAGCCGCCCGGCGGCCGGGTGTCCACGCTCGGTCCCCAGCCGCCTGGGGGCGGCCGGGTGTCCATAAACGGTCCCCAGCCGCCCCTATTTCTCCTGTCAACTTCCCCCACACTTTTCTTAGCCTGGCCTGCATTAGGGCAGCATTGGACGAGCCCACCAGAGAACCAGACTCCTCCGGTGGGCCCTGGCTTATCCATCAGGGGAGTTGAGAGTGCCAAGGTGAGGAGCATGATGATGATAGAAGTTAGCATCTGCTTTGTTTTCTTGGAATGCAAGCGCATGTATGTAGTAGCGGCTAGGTCTGAGGTGGTCAGCGTTTTGGCGCATATCCTAACTCTTTCGCGGATTGCTGGATGTTTTCCTGCTACTATCCCAGTTCTATGACTCCCATTAAAACAAAGCTTCAGGTGATGAATGATGGATGAGGTGGTGGCAAAGGAGAAAGAGCAGGAGGAACAGGGACCATTCACATCAATATCAGGCCAGTGAACCACACATGTCTTGTAGGATATGCTTCTGTACCAAAAGGAGTGGTTCGGCTACACAGTTATAGGGCATACAGTGAGTGCAATGTCTACCAAAAATTTCGAGGCACTCCAATGCCCCTTGGAAGTGACATGGAGGTCAGAGGGCCTTAACTAAACTGTTTTTTCCATTTATAGCAACTGGGTCTCCTGTGCACTGTTGGCCTAAGCAGTGAATGGAAGGCTTTCCAAAAATTATGAGGAACTGCAATGCCCCTTGAAACAGATGTGGATTACAGCATACTAAAAGCCTTCTACCCATTATTGGGGAGTGGGTCTCCCTTAGTGTTCGCCTATGCATTGAAAAGCAAAAGCTGACTAAAATTAGGAGGAAATGCAATGCCCTTTGGAAGAGTCGTGGAGGATAGAGTTAATTAAAAACAACATTTCAATGCCCCTTGGAAGAGCTGTGGAGTTCGGAGTGGTTTAACAAGACAGTTTTAATGCCCCTTGGAAGAGACGTGGAGGTCGCAGTAGCTTAACAAGACAATTTTAATGCCCCTTGGAAGAAACGTGAAGGTTGCAGTAGCTTAACAAGACCGTTTTAATGCCCCTTGGAAGAGACGTGGAGGTCGCAGTAGCTTAACAAGATGGTTTTAATGCCCCTTGGAAGAATGGTGGAGGTCACAGTGGAATAAAAAGACAATATTAATGCCCCTTGGAAAAGTGGTGGAGGTCACAGTAGCTTAACAAGACAGTTTTAATGCCCCTTGGAAGAATGGTGGAGGTCGCAGTGGAATAAAAAGACAATATTAATGCCCCTTGGAAAAGTGGTGGAGGTCGCAGTAGCTTAACAAGATGGTTTTAATGCCCCTTGAAAAAGTGGTGGAGGTCGCAGAAGCTTAACAAGACAGTTTTAATGCCCGTTGGAAGAATGGTGGAGGTCGCAGTGGAATAAAAAGACAATAACAATGCCCCTTGGAAAAGTGGTGGAGGTCGCAGTAGCTTAAAAAGATGGTTTTAATGCCCCATGGAAAAGGGGTCGAGGTCGCAGTAGCTTAACAAGATGGTTTTAATGCCCCTTGGAAAAGTGGTGGAGGTTGCAGTAGCTTAACAAGACGGTTTTAATGCCCCTTGGAAGAGACGTCGAGGTCGCAGTAGCTTGACAAGATGGTTTTAATGCCCCTTGGAAGAGATGTGGAGGTTGCAGTAGCTTAACAAGACGGTTTTAATGCCCCTTGGAAGAGACGTGGAGGTCGCAGTAGCTTAACAAGATGGTTTTAATGCCCCTTGGAAGAATGGTGGAGGTCGCAGTGGAATAAAAAGACAATATCAATGCCCCTTGGAAAAGTGGTGGAGGTCGTAGTAGCTTAACAAGACGGTTTTAATGCCCCTTGGAAAAGTGGTGGAGGTCGTAGTAGCTTAGCAAGACGGTATTAATGCCCCTTGGAAGAATGGTGGGGGTCGCAGTAGCTTAACAAGACGGTTTTAATGCCCCTTGGAAGAGACGTGGAGGTCGTAGTAGCTTAACAAGATGGTTTTAATGCCGCTTGGAAGAATGGTGGAGATCGCAGTGGAATAAAAAGACAATATCAATGCCCCTTGGAAAAGTGGTGGAGGTCGCACTAGCTTAACAAGATAGTTTTAATGCCCCTTGGAAAAGTGGTGGAGGTCGCAGTAGCTTAATAAGATGGTTTTAATGTCCCTTGGAAAAGTGGTGGAGGTCGCAGTAGCTTAATAAGATGGTTTTAATGCCCCTTGAAAGAGACGTGGAGGTCGCAGTAGCTTAAAAAGATGGTTTTAATGCCCCTTGGAAGAGACGTGGAGGTTTCAGGAGCTTATCAGGATGGTTTTAATGCCCCTTGGAAGAGACGTGGAGGTCGCAGTAGCTTAACAAGGCGGTTTTAATGCCCCTTGGAAGAATGGTGGAGGTCGCAGTGGAATAAAAAGACAATATCAATGCCCCTTGGAAAAGTGGTGGAGGTCGCAGTAGCTTAACAAGACAGTTTTAATGCCGCTTGGAAAAGTGGTGGAAGTCGCAATAGCTTTACAAGACAGTTTTAATGCCCTTTGGAAGAATGGTGGAGGTCGCAGGGGAATAAAAAGACAATATCAATGCCCCTTGGAGAAGTGGTGGAGGTCGCAGTAGCTTAACAAGACGGTTTTAATGCCCCTTTGAATAGTGATGGAGGTCGCAGTAGCTTAACAAGATGGTTTTAATGCCCCTTGGAAAAGTGGTGGAGGTCGCAGTAGCTTAACAAGACATTTTTAATTCCTCTTGGAAGAATGGTGGAGGTCGCAGTGGAATAAAAAGACAATATCAATGCCCCTTGGAAAAGTGGTGGAGGTCGCAGTAGCTTAACAAGACGGTTTTAATGCCCCTTGGAAAAGTGGTGGAGGTCGGAGTAGCTTAACAAGACGATTTTAATGTCCCTTGGAAGAGACGTGGAGGTCGCAGTAGCTTAACAAGACGGTTTTAATGCCCCTTGGAAGAGACGTGGAGGTTTCAGTAGCTTAACAAGACGGTTTTAATGCCCCTTGGAAGAGACGTTGAGGTCGCAGTAGCTTAACAAGACGGTTTTAATGCCCCTTGGAAGAGACGTGGAGGTCGCAGTAGCTTAACAAGACGATTTTAATGCCCCTTGAAAAAGTGGTGGAGGTCGCAGGATCTTAACAAGACGGTTTTAATGCCCCATGGAAGAGACGTGGAGGTCGCAGTAGCTTAACAAGATGGTTTTAATGCCCCTTGGAAGAATGGTGGAGGTCGCAGAGGAATAAAAAGACAATATCAATGCCCCTTGTAAAAGTGGTGGAGGTCGCAGTAGCTTAACAAGACTGTTTTAATGCCCCTTGGAAAAGTGGTGGAGGTCGCAGTAGCTTAACAAGATGGTTTTAATGCCCCTTGGAAGAATGGTGGAGGTCGCAGTGGAATAAAAAGACAATATCAATGCCCCTTGAAAAAGTGGTGGAGGTCGCAGTAGCTTAACAAGACAGTTTTAATGCTCCTTGGAAAAGTGGTGGAGGTCGCAGTAGCTTAACAAGACGGTTTTAATGCCCCTTGTAAGAGACGTGGAGTTCAGAGTAGCTTAAAAGATGGTCTTCATGCCCCTTACAAGAGCCATGCAGTACAGCATATTAAAAACATTATTCCCATTATTGGGGAGTGAGTCTCCCATAGTCTTTGCCTATGCCTTCCAAGCAAAAGCTGCCAAAAATTAGGACGGAGGAACTTGCTATGCTGACAACATGGACCACGGACACCCTGGTGGTATAGTGGTGGTGGAGGCTGAGGATAAGGAGAAGAGCAAAATACAGCCGAAATGCGGAAGCGTATACCCATGTGTGGGTTTGAAGCGGTGCATGGGAATACACCTCCCGAAATAACACAGTGGATTTGACTTTATGTTACTCTGCTGTCATTTGGTGGTGATGAGAAGTCTGGCCCAATCCAGCCCTTGTTCATTTTGATAAGGGTCAGCTTGTCAGCATTGTCAGTTGACAGGGGAGTGCGCTTATCAGTTATAATTCCCCCAGCGGCACTAAAAACACGCTCCGATAACACCCTGGCGATAGGGCAGGCCAGGACCTCCAAGGCATACAGAGCGAGATCATTCCAAGTGTCCAGCTTGGATACCCAATAATTAAAAGGCACAGAGGAATCACAGAGGATGCTGGTACAGTCGGCAAGGTACTCCCTCACCATCTTTTGAAACTTTACACTCCTTTTGAGAGTATCCGGCGCCTCAGGGCCTGTTAGCTGGGGGGGTCTCAGAAAACTGTCCCAGAATGTTGACAGTGTTCCCCTGCCTCTGCTGGATTGAAGTTGCGTCTCTCTCGCCTGTACGCCTTGGTTTGTCAACGAACTGTGACCTCTGCCGCTAGCGTGTTCAGATGGGAATTTTAACAGTTCTGCGCCAGGGCCTTCTGGTACTGCCCCATTTTTGTAGACCTCTCCACCTCAGGAATAAGAGAGTGAAAGTTCTCCTTGTAGCGGGGGTCTAAAAGTGTCACCAACCAGTAATGACTGTCACTCAACATTTTGACAACGCGAGGGTCATGTTTAAGGCAGTGTAACATAAAGTCAGCCATGCATGCCAGACTGGTAACGGACAAGACTTCCGTGTCCTCATGAAGATGATGACTGACCATGCTCTCCTCCTCCTCCCCCTGTCCTCAGGCCACCCACGCTGAACCGACTGTATGACAGTTGTACAGATACTGCCGTCTACAGCGCATGATACCAGCTCCTGTTCTTCCTCCTCCTCTTCCTCCTCTCCCTCATTGTCCCCCAATGCACGTTGGGATGAGATTTGGCTGGGCTGTGTGTAATCACCCATTACAGCTTCTTGATCCATCTCATCATACTCTGGCTGCAATGCCTCCTCTTTAATTCTCTGCAGAGAGCGTTGCAAAAGACAGACAAGTGGGATGCTGACGCTAATGATGGCGTCATCGCCACTCACCATCTTGGTGGACTCCTCAAAGTTTGTCAGGATGGTACATATGTCAGTCATCCAGGTCCACTCCTGAGGTCTCATGTGTGGAGTCTGACCTGAATATCGACGGCCTTGTTGCAGCTGGTACTCCACAACTGCTCTCTTCTGCTCACAAATCCTTTGCAACATGTGGAGGGTAGAGTTCCAACATGTGGGGACATCACACACCAGTTGGTGTGCCAGAAGCTGCAAACGCTGCTGCAACACAGCAAGGGCGGCGGAAGCTGTAACCGACTTCCGAAAATGAGCTGACAGGCGGCATGCTTTGACAAGCAGATCTGGCAACTCGGGGTACTATTTAAGAAACCGCTGAACCACGAGGTTAAGCACATGAGCCAGGCATGGTACGTGTGTGATCTCGCCTCAGAGCCGCCACCAGGTTACGGCCATTGTCACACACGACCATTCCTGGATGTAGGTTCAGCGATCTCAGCCACAGATCTGCCTGCTCTTTCACAGCTGTCCACAACTCACAAGCAGTGTGAGGTTTATCACCTAAGCTTATGAGTTTCAGCACAGCCTGTTGCCGCTTGGCTGAGGCAGTACTGCAGTGCTTCCAGCTTGTAACTGATGTGGTGATATCTGAGATGGAGGCTGAACATGAGGAGGAGGATGATGCGCTGGAGCTGTACACTGTGGGGGCAACTATGACTGACATAGGGCCCACAATCCTCGGTGTGGGGAGGATGTGTTCCGTCCCAAGGTCCGACTGGGTCCCGGCTTCCACTATGTTTACCCAGTGTGCCGTCAGGGAGATGTAACGTCCCTGGCCACAAGCACTTGTCCACGTGTCCGTTGTCAGGTGGACTCTACCAGTAACTGCGTTGTTGAGGGCACGGCAGATGTTTTTGGACACGTGCTTGTGTAGTGCGGGGATGGCACACCGGGCAAAATAGTGTCAGCTGGGGACCGAGTACCGAGGGACGGCCACCGCCATAAGGTTGCGGAAGGATTCCGTCTCCACCAGCCTAAAAGGCAGCATTTCCAACGCAAGCAGTCGTGAAATGTGCGAATTTAGGACTGTGGCCTGTGGGGCGTTGGCTGCGAATTTGCGCTTTCGTTCAAAGCTCTGGGATATGGACAATTGAACGCTGCGGTGGGACGTGGACGTGGATGTTGATGCTGTTTCTTGAGAAACTGCCATAACAAGTGAAGACTGAGAGGAGGGGGCATCTTTGCATGCAGTATGGACAGGGGATTTCCTTGCACGCACAACAGGGGGTTCTATTACATGCACAACAGTGGAAGAAGCAGTGGTGACACCCGCTGACACTGGTCATGGACCCTGGGGTTCGCCCCACAAAGTCGGGTGCTTTGCTGACATGTGCCTGATCATGCTGGTGGTGGTCAGGCTGGTAGTTTTGTCACCCCTGCTGATGCTGGCATGGCAGGTGGTAAAAATGGCCTTTTTGGGGTTATCAGCAGAGTCTTTAAAAAAATTCCAGACTCTGGAAGACCTACCGGTTGTACTGGCAGCGTCCCTCGTGTTGGTGTTACGGGGAACTGTTGCCCGCCTTCTGTGTGCGGCCACCACACTGCTTCTTCCTGCCTGTTGGGATACTCTGCCTCCCTCCCCCTGTGTGCTGCTGGCCTCGCTCTGCATGTCCTCCTGCCATGTTGGGTCAGTTACTAGATCATCCACCACCTTCTCCTCTTCCACTTGCGCACGACGATCCTCCTCCTCACTTCATGGCAATTGTGTCTCGTCATCGTCCACCTCTTGTGACAAATTGCCAGCGACGACTTCCTGTGGCCGTGGCTGTTCAAATATTTGGGCATCGCTACATGGGATCTCCTCTTCCACCACTTCAAGCGGAGCAGGCGAGGGGCACAAATATGGAAATGGACCAGTGAACAGCTCTTCAGAGTGTCCAAGTGTGGGATCAGTTGCTGTCTGACTAAACTCGGCATTGTGGAAGGAAGGAGCATCAGGGTGAGGAGGAGCATGCGGTCGAGACTCACGGCTACTAAAACTTGACCATGTGGAAGACAGACCGGAGGTGGTGGTGCCCAGGTAACTGGAAGTATTATCTGTTATCCAATTAATAACCTGTTCACACTGATCAGTTCACAATACTGGTGTTGTAGTGTGCTTCCGTAGTAATTCAGTCAAGAAATGGGAGCGAGTAGATGTGGCTGTTGGTTGTGGCACATTTTCACCTTGGCCACGGCCCCGTCCTCTACACGCACCATCACCAGAACGTCCAGTTCCACGTCCCTTGTCACGCGCCTTGCCCATTGTAAATGAAGTAAAATAGCTTACACTCGCACTATCAATGGAAAAAGAGTAATAAAAAGGAGATTAGAACCGTGGAAGAGGAAAACCACAGTTCTATTTCTCTGGCCTACAGCAGACTCTTTTAAAGAGATATATTTGTGTCTGAACAGTCAGGGAGACACTATTACAGTTTTTTTTTATGCCAAAAAATACCAAAAGCAGGATAATACAGAGATTTGACCCGTGGAACTGCAAAAATACAGTTCTATTTCTCTGGCCTACACCAGACTCTCTTAAACAGATATATTTGTGTCTGAACAGTCAGGGAGACACTATTACTGTTTTTTTTACGGAAAAAAATGCCAAAAGCAGGATAATACAGAGATTTGACCCGTGGAACTGCAAAACCACAGTTCTATTTCTCTGGCCTACACCAGACTCTTTTAAACAGATATATGTGTGTCTGAACAGTAAGGGAGACACTATTACAGTTTTTTTATACGTCAAAAAATGCCCAAATCAGGATAATACAGGGATTTGACCCGTGGAACTGCAAAACCACAGTTCTATTTCTCTGGCCTACACCAGACTCTATTAAACAGATATATTTGTGTCTGAACAGTCAGGGAGACACTATTACAGTTTTTTTATACGGCAAAAAATTCCAAAAGCAGGATAATACAGAGATTTGACCCGTGGAACTGCAAAACCACAGTACTATTTCTCTGGCCTACACCAGACTCTTTTAAACAGATATAGTTGTGTCTGAACAGCCAGGGAGACACTTACAGTTTTTTTTTACGGCAAAAAATGCCAAAAGCAGGATAATACAGAGATTTGACCTGTGGAACTGCAAAACCACAGTTCTTTTTCTCTGGCCTACACCAGACTCTTTTAAACAGATATATTTGTGTCTGAACAGTCACGATGACACTATTACAGTTTTTTTTACCGCAAAAAATGCCAAAAGCAGGATTATACAAAGATTTGACCCGTGGAACTGCAAAACCACAGTTCTATTTCTCTGGCCTACACCAGACTCTTTTAAACAGATATATTTGTGTCTGAACAGTCAGGGAGACACTATTACAGGTTTTTTTTACGGAAAAAATGCTAAAAGCAGGATAATACAGAGATTTGACCCGTGGAACTGCAAAACCACAGTTCTATTTCTCTGGCCTACACCAGACTCTTTTAAACAGATATATTGGTGTCTGAACAGTCACAGATACACTCAATTTTTTTTTTTTTGGGGGGGGGGGGGGGGGAATACCAAAAGGTTAATAAGACGCGTATTTGTACAGTCTGACTGAGGAAAAAAAAATACAGGATTTAGATGAAAAAAAGAAGGATTTTTCCTGGCCCCTGAGACCGGGGGATAAGTCTAGCAATTTGACCAACAGGAGCACACAGGACTGTAATGCAGCGTTTGCTGGTATAACCACTGCATCTCCTATACAGCCTGCCTACCTGCCTGATATCTGGGATGGATATTAGTCCTGAGAAGGACTGTTTGTTTAATTAGGCTGGCTTTAGAGACCCTACACTACCTATTTCGCACTATATATCTCTCCCTAACTCAGCAGCACTCTCCCTACACTGTCTGATCCCGGGCGACTGTGTCCAAGATGGCGGCGCCCGGTTTTAAATACTCGAGGTGACGCTGTGCGGCCAGCCAATCACTGTAATGCCCACAAAAAACATGGCTGCGGCATAACAGTGTCTGGCTGGCAATCCCTGCATATTCATTGGCTCTGTAAAGAGCGGAAAATGTGCAGGGCGGAGACCTGAGCTCCCGCCCGAGTAACCCAGAAATGCTCGGTGGTCGCCGAACATCCCGAGTAGTGAGATGCTCGGGCGAGTACCGAGCAGTTTCGAGCATGCTTGGTCAACACTAGTCCTTGCTCATGGGCTTACGGCCCCACTGCCTCGACCTGTCCTCGGTCCCGACCTGTCAAGAGCAGGTCCTCACTCGTGGGCTTACGGCCCCACTGCCTTGACTCCTTCTTTGCGGGGACACCCCCGTCTTCACACAAGCTCCCTTTCTCTGGAGCTCTTCTCTGACACCTTGTCCTGGGCATGGCCGCCCGGACACTGCTCCTTGACTTCCTGTCTCCTGTCTCTAAGCTCACTGCCTCTGCTCCTCCCTGCTATGCTCCTCCCCCTGGCCAGCTCTGCCATGCTGCTGTAACTAGGCAACTACTGCACTGTACAATACAGGGCGAACACATAAAAGCATCAACATTACATTAGACATTACACTCACACGGGGACAACTACTGCTGCAGGTGGGAATAATAACAGGGAAAAGTCCTTCTTAAAGGGGTGGTGGCGTCCATCCCCCTTACAGTAATATGCACAATTGAGCTATAAATAATCCTGAACATATTGCTGGGCATGGTTTACACTGTACATGCAATATTGAAGGTACATCTTATTTGGAAATCTTCTTATAGAATCCACAACTCTCTCTTTATGATCACTACTAGTGTTGATCATTCCGATACTGAAGTATCGGGTATCGGCCGATATTCCCGGTATCAGAATTCCGATACTTAATTCCGATATTTTTGCAATATCGTATACCGAAATCGGAAGTTCCCATAATGCTATGAGCATTCAGCCAATGAGGATCCTAAGAAGTGTGGGCACATCCTGTTAGGCATGTAGGCATGTTAACTAATGGCATGGCTGTAATTGGCTGCTGAAATGATGTCATGATGCACTATAAAAGCCGCCACCGCCATTTTGAGCTCACTCTGCTGTGTATTCAGTTAGGGATAGGACGCTGTTGTTCTGAGGGACAGTTTTAGCTACCTATTTGGTCTATTCTGCTTTACCCAAGCTCCTTTATAAATCGCTGTGCCTTGCAGCGCTAGTGCACAGTTCTCTGTGCTGTTCACCGCTGTCTGCAAGGTCTCTGTGTGTGAGTGCAGCTCACCCTGTAGTGTGTGCTTCAGCCACGTCTGGTTGTAGTGCACTCAGTGTGTGTCACTGCCTCATACATTGTCCTTTTTTGCTAATTCATAATTTTTCCTGATATCTCCTATTAGTGTGGTGGTTCCATCCGTATTCAGCTAAATTGGTTCCAAACACACTATATAGGAGTACGTAGAGAATTTTTTTTTGTCTTGCAGCGCTAGTGCACAGTGCTCTGCATCTGCACTGTTCACCGCTGTCTGCAAGGTCTGTGTGTGTGAGTGCAGCTCATGCTGTAGTGTGTGCTTCAGCCACGTCTGGTTGTAGTGCGCTCAGCGTGCGTCACTGTCTCATACATTGTCCTTTTTTGCTAATTGAACATTTTTCCTGATTTCTCCTATTAGTGTGCTGGTTCCTTCCGTATTCAGCTAAATTGGTTCCAAACACACTATATAGGAGTTGATAGAGAATTTTTTTTTGTCTTGCAGCGCTAGTGCACAGTGCTCTGCATCTGCACTGTTCACGCCTGTCTGCAAGGTCTCTGTGTGTGAGTGCAGCTCACGCTGTAGTGTGTGCTTCAGCCACGTCTGGTTGTAGTGCGCTCAGCGTGCGTCACTGCCTCATACATTATCCTTTTTTGCTAATTGAACATTTTTCCTGATTTCTCCTATTAGTGTGGTGGTTCCATCCGTATTCAGCTACATTGGTTCCAAACACACTATATAGGAGTAGATAGAGGAGCCTTTCTGCAGCATTGTGCCCTGCAGCCCCATCCAGATTAGTATTAGCCTATTTTTTGTAGCCTCATCTATTGCATTGTAGGTTACCTTCCTACATTGTAATAGCTACAAAAAGTTTGTGATACTATCGGTATTACATCTTTGGGCACATCCAGTGTCTTTTTGTGACAAAAAAAACCTAAATAAAGTTCACCAAACACTCCACTTTACAGTTGCGTAGGCCACATTAGCTCATATTAAAGTCTAGTCCACACTTTATAAAATTAGTGTTTCTTATACCTGTTAGCAGCTGTTCAGGAATAAGCACACTAAGCCCTTAGTACTTTTCTGCCTTTCTTTATCAGTCTACCAAGATGAAGAAGGCAAGGAGTAAGGCATGTGGTCGTGGTTGTGGGCGTGGGCGTGGAGTTTCTGCAGGGAGAGGATGTGAGGATTCTGTGCCTGCAGGGAGAGGACGTGGGGATTCTGTGCCTGCTGCGGGCACCAGTGACTCAGCATCCCCCAGTTTTACCAGGGAACAGTCCTTTATGCGCAGCTTTGTAGGAGCTAGCCGTACCCCACTGCTGCGGGAGGACCAAATTGAAGCCGTTGTCGGATGGATGGCAGCTAACGCATCGACTTCAATTAGTTGCAGATCCTCTCAGGTCCTGAGCACTGAAGAGCACCCATCTGTCTCTTCACCACCTGCCAAATTGCCCAGGCAGTCAGAGAGCCCTGGACAGGAGCCATCTCTACTTCTGTTCTCTTAATCTCTTGGCTTGGAAAGAGGGGGCCAGCCAAGCAGAATTCGAGAATTTGAAGAAGAGGTAGTATACAGTGATGCGCAACCGTTTTGTCTCTCTAAATCTGGAGAGGCGGGTGGGCCAGTGCCTATGGTCAGCAGCACACCTCAGTACGCATCGGATGATGAGACTCAGGTGCCACTTTCTGGTGCGTACTGTGCTGTCGAGACTACCCAGGAGAAGCAGTTGTTTGAAGAGGGTGGTGTAGATGATGAGGTCCTTGACCCATCATGGTGTGAGGGACAGGAAGGTGGTGGGAGCAGCTCTGAGGAAGAGATTCCCCGAACGGCCCAAAAAGGAGGGAGAGGGAGGGGGCAGACTTGGTTGCCTGTAGCCTCCACTTCGGCACCCATTAGGAGCATGGCTCTTCCAAAATCCAAAGCGGGCGCTCCCAAGACTTGCAGTGCCTGGTCCTTTTTTGACACAGTTGCAGATGACATTTGCTTTGTCAAATGCAAGCTGTGTAATCAGAAGGTGAAAAGAGGGAAAAGTGTCAGCAACCTCAATACCACAAATATGTGAAAACATGTGCGGACCAAGCACGTGGTGGAGTTACAAAACCACACTGAAGACCTAGGCCAACCTACAGCGCCACCTACCACCTCTTCAGCTCATGTTGTAGCCTCTTCCTCCAGCTCACACACAGCTGGTTCGGCTTCCTCACAGGATCGCCATGGAAGAATCTCTGGCACTGTTGTACAGAGACACAGTGTAATTCCACCCACAGCACCACTTTCCCTGTCATCCTCACTCTCCCAGGCCAGTCTACAGCCATCGTTAGCACAGGCATGGGAGAAAAAGCGCCCATACTCAGCAAACCACCCCCGAGCACAGGCTCTGAATGCTGGCATTGCTAAACTACTGGCCCTTGAAATGCTAACATTCAGGCTGGTGGAGACTGACACCTTCCGTAACTTTATGGCATTGGCAGTCCCACAATACGACGTGCCCAGCCGCTTTTATTTCAGCAGGCAAGCCGTCCCTGCCCTGCAACAGCATGTGGAGGGAAAAATTAAACATGCGCTACAAAACGCCGTCAGTAGCAAGGTCCACCTGACCACCGATGCGTGGACCAGTAAGCATGGACAGGGACGATACCTTTCCCTCACTGCCCATTGGGTAAATGTTGTGGAGCCGGGTACAGATCTTGAGAGTGGCGCTGTACGTGTTCTGCCAACTCCAAGGATTGCAGGAATCCAGTCTGTACACATTGACTCCTCCTCATACTCCAGTTCCTCTGAATCAGCGCTGCAGGAGCCGTCACGGTCTACCTCCACATGGACCCGTGAACGGTTACCTGTTATGATGACCGATATGAGCACAGCCGTGGCCAAACGTCAACAGGCCGTATTAAAATTAATTTCTTTGGGGAATCAAAGCCACACAGCGCAGGAGCTCTGGAATGCCATCAAGCAGCAGAGAGACGTGTGGTTTGTGCCAGCGAATCTCCAGCCAGGCATGGTAGTGTGTGACAATGGCCGAAATCTGGTGGCAGCTCTGGGCCTAGGCAACCTCACTCACATCCCATGTCTGGCACATGTGCTCAATTTGGCCGTGCAGAGTTTTTTGAGGGACTATCCGGATCTTGATGCACTGCTTCACAAGGTCCGCATAGAGTGCGCTCACTTGCTGCGTTCCAGCAACGCAAGATCGCGCATTGCAGCTCTGCAGCGCCGATTACGTCTTCCGGAACATCGCATCATATGTGACCTACCCACCAGGTGGAATTCAACGTTACATATGTTGGAGAGGTTGTGTGAGCAGCAGGCAGCAGTAATGGAGTTCCAGCTGCAGCAGGCGCAAACAAGTCGCAGTGCGCGCCGTTCACACTTTACTACCACTGAGTGGGCCTCTATGAAGGACATTTGCCACGTTTTGCATGCCTTTGATTATTCCACGCTTATGGCGAGTGCAGATGATGCACTAGTCAGCATGACTATCCCACTTATCTGCCTGCTTGAAAAAACACTACAAGCACTAAGGGAGGAGGTTTTGGAAGAGGTGGAGGATGAGGAGTCACAAATGCCATCTGCTTCTGTACAGTCTGTGCAACGTGGTTCCTCACAAAGGCCTAGGCAGGGGACACTTTGTGAGGAGGATGAGGAGGAGTCAATGGAGGAGGAAGACATCTGTCCAGAGGAGGGAGGTACACAATGCTCTAGTAGTCAGTATCTAGAGCGAGGGTGGGGTGATGCAGAGCAGGCAGAGATCACGCCTCAAGGAGGGGACAGCGTTTCTTGGCCAGTTGGCAGTCTGCAGCACATGGTTGATTTCATGCTGCAGTGCTTGAGAAACGACCGCCGCATCGCCCACATTCTCAACACGGCTGATTATTGGGTGTCCACCCTCCTAGATTCTCGCTACTGGGACAACTTACAAAGTCTCATAACACCGTTGAACCGGGAGCGTAAAATGCGGGAGTACGAAGACGCACTGGTGCATTCCATCATGTTCTCCATTACAACCGAGAGCAGTGCTGCTAGTGCTTTACAAAGCTCTGCACAAAGAGGGAGCAGAAGCATCGCCTCTGCACAAGGCAAGACCAGTATAGCCCAAATGTGGCAAAGTTTTGTGTCCCCGCCGCCACAAATGTCTACACCATCACAGATGGCTCCAGTCAGCAGGAGGCAACGTTTCCGTCAGATGGTGACAGACTACATGTCTTGCCCTCTCAGTGCACTCCCAGACGGCTCTTCTCCCTTCAAGTTTTGGGTCTGTAAGTTGGATACATGGCCAGAGCTTAGCCAGTATGCATTGGAGGTGCTAGCTTGCCCTGCTGCTAGTGTATTATCGGAACACGTCTTTAGTTCCGCAGGTGGTGTACTAACAGACCGTCGCATGCGACTATCCTCCGATAACGTTGACCGGCTTACTTTTCTCAAAATGAACAAGGCCTGGATCTCGCATGAATTTGCCAGTCCTCTTCCAGAATAAATAATTGGTTGGCAACAGTATCCAGGTCTCCTGTTGTGTTCATGTTTCTACCACCTGAACTGTAATCCCTGAGCTCCAACACCGCCAGTTGCTGCTCAGAAGTGCCGTCTGCACAGTCAACGCTTGCTCCAGTGTTATTGGGGTTCAGTAACGTCAGCTGATCCCCAGCTGTGTGTCCGGCAAATTCTCCTGCTCTGTCCACATCCACTGTACTACTGATTTAAAACTTGCTCCAATTACACCTCTGGCTCCTCTGTTTTCAGTATTATCCCTGAGCTCCAACACCGCCAGTTGGCGCTCAGAAGTGCTGTCTGCACAGTCAACACTTGCTGCCGTGTTATTGGGGTTCAGTAACGTCAGCTGTTCCCCTGCTGTGCGGACGGCAATTTCTCCTGCTCTGTCCACATTCACACTACTACAGATTTTAAAGTTGCTCCAATTACACCTCTGGCTCCTCTGTTTTCAGTATTATCCCTGAGCTCCAACACCGCCAGTTGGTGCTCAGAAGTGCTGTCTGCACAGTCAACACTTGCTGCCGTGTTATTGGGGTTCAGTAACGTCAGCTGTTCCCCTGCTGTGCGGACTGCAATTTCTCCTGCTCTGTCCACATTCACACTACTACAGATTTTAAAGTTGCTCCAATTACACCTCTGGCTCCTCTGTTTTCAGTATTATCCCTGAGCTCCAACACCGCCAGTTGGCGCTCAGAAGTGCTGTCTGCACAGTCAACACTTGCTGCCGTGTTATTGGGGTTCAGTAACGTCAGCTGATCCCCTGCTGTGCGGACCGCAATCTCTCCTGCTCTGTCCACATTCACACTAATACAGATTTTAAAGTTGCTCCAATTACACCTCTGGCTCCTCTGTTTTCAGTATTATCCCAGAGCTCCAAAACCGCCAGTTGGCGCTCAGAAGTGCTGTCTGCACAGTCAACACTTGCTACCGTGTTATTGGGGTTCAGTAACGTCAGCTGTTCCCCTGCTGTGCGGATGGCAATTTCTCCTGCTCTGTCCACATTCACACTACTACAGATTTTAAAGTTGATCCAATTACGCCTCTGCCTCCTCTGTTTTTAGTATTTACCCTGGGCTCCAATACCGCTAGTTGCTGCTCAGAAGTGCCGTCTGCACAGTCAATGCTTGCTCCAGTGTTATTGGGGTTCAGTAACGTCAGCTGAACCCCAGCTGTGTGTCCGGCAAATTCTCCTGCTTTGTCCACATCCACTGTACTACTGATTTAAAACTTGCTCCAATTACACCTCTGGCTCCTTTGTTTTTAGTATTTACCCTGGGCTCCAATACCGCTAGTTGCTGCTCAGAAGTGCCGTCTGCACAGTCAACGCTTGCTCCTGTGTTATTAGGGTTCAGTAACGTCAGCTAATCCCCAGCTGTGTGTCCAGCAAATTCTCCTGCTTTGTCCACATCCACTGTACTACTGATTTAAAACTTGCTCCAATTACACCTCTGGCTCCATTCTGTTTTTAGTATTTACCCTGGGCTCCAATACCGCTAGTTGCTGCTCAGAAGTGCCGTCTGCACAGTCAACGCTTGCTCCAGTGTTATTGGGGTTCAGTAACGCCAGCTGATCCCCAGCCGTGTGTCCGGCAAATTCTCCTGCTTTGTACACATCCACTGTACTACTGATTTAAAACTAGCTCCAATTACACTTCTGGCTCCTCTGTTTTTAGTATTTACCCTGGGCTCCAATACTGCTAGTTGGTGTTCCGAAGTGCCGAATGCACAGTCAACGCTTGCTCCAGTGTTATTGGGGTTCAGTAACGTCAGCTGATCCCCAGCTGTGTGTCCGGCAAATTCTCCTGCTTTGTCCACATCCACCGTACTACTGATTTAAAACTTGCTCCAATTACACCTCTGGCTCCTCTGTTTTTAGTATTTACCCTGGGCTCCAATACTGTTAGTTGCTGCTCAGAAGTGCCGTCTGCACAGTCAACGCTTGCTCCAGTGTTATTGGGGTTCAGTAACATCAGCTGATCCCCAGCTGTGTGTCCGGCAAATTCTCCTGCTTTGTCCACATCCACTGTACTACTGATTTAAAACTTGCTCCAATTATACCTCTGGCTCCTCTGTTTTTAGTATTTACCCTGGGCTCCAATACCGCTAGTTGCTGCTCAGAAGTGCCGTCTGCACAGTCAATGCTTGCTCAAGTGTTATTGGGGTTCAGTAACGCCAGCTGATCCCCAGCTGTGTGTCCGGCAAATTCTCCTGCTTTGTCCACATCCACTGTACTACTGATTTAAAACTTGCTCCAATTACACCTCTGGCTCCTCTGTTTTTAGTATTTACTCTGGGCTCAAATACCGCTAGTTGCTGCTCAGAAGTGCCGTCTGCACAGTCAACGCTTGCTCCAGTGTTATTGGGGTTCAGTAACGTCAGCTAATCCCCAGCTGTGTGTCCGGCAAATTCTCCTGCTTTGTCCACATCCACTATACTACTGATTTAAAACTTGCTCCAATTACACCTCTGGCTCCTCTGTTTTTAGTATTTACCCTGGGCTCCAATACTGTTAGTTGCTGCTCAGAAGTGCCGTCTGCACAGTCAACGCTTGCTCCAGTGTTATTGGGGTTCAGTAACATCAGCTGATCCCCAGCTGTGTGTCCGGCAAATTCTCCTGCTTTGTCCACATCCACTGTACTACTGATTTAAAACTTGCTCCAATTATACCTCTGGCTCCTCTGTTTTTAGTATTTACCCTGGGCTCCAATACCGCTAGTTGCTGCTCAGAAGTGCCGTCTGCACAGTCAACGCTTGCTCAAGTGTTATTGGGGTTCAGTAACGCCAGCTGATCCCCAGCCGTGTGTCCGGCAAATTCTCCTGCTTTGTCCACATCCACTGTACTACTGATTTAAAACTTGCTCCAATTACACCTCTGGCTCCTCTGTTTTTAGTATTTACTCTGGGCTCAAATACCGCTAGTTGCTGCTCAGAAGTGCCGTCTGCACAGTCAACGCTTGCTCCAGTGTTATTGGGGTTCAGTAACGTCAGCTAATCCCCAGCTGTGTGTCCGGCAAATTCTCCTGCTTTGTCCACATCCACTGTACTACTGATTTAAAACTTGCTCCAATTACACCTCTGGCTCCACTCTGTTTTTAGTATTTACCCTGGGCTCCAATACCGCTAGTTGCTGCTCAGAAGTGCCGTCTGCACAGTCAACGCTTGCTCCAGTGTTATTGGGGTTCAGTAACGCCAGCTGATCCCCAGCCGTGTGTCCGGCAAATTCTCCTGCTTTGTCCACATCCACTGTACTATTGATTTAAAACTAGCTCCAATTACACCTCTGGCTCCTCTGTTTTTAGTATTTACCCTGGGCTCCAATACCGCTAGTTGGTGCTCCGAAGTGCCGAATGCACAGTCAACGCTTGCTCCAGTGTTATTGGGGTTCAGTAACGTCAGCTGAACCCCAGCTGTGTGTCCGGCAAATTCTCCTGCTTTGTCCACATCCACTGTACTACTGATTTAAAACTTGCTCCAATTACACCTCTGGCTCCTTTGTTTTTAGTATTTACCCTGGGCTCCAATACCGCTAGTTGCTGCTCAGAAGTGCCGTCTGCACAGTCAACGCTTGCTCCTGTGTTATTAGGGTTCAGTAACGTCAGCTGATCCCCAGCTGTGTGTCCGGCAAATTCTCCTGCTTTGTCCACATCCACTGTACTACTGATTTAAAACTTGCTCCAATTATACCTCTGGCTCCTCTGTTTTTAGTATTTACCCTGGGCTCCAATACCGCTAGTTGCTGCTCAGAAGTGCCGTCTGCACAGTCAACGCTTGCTCAAGTGTTATTGGGGTTCAGTAACGCCAGCTGATCCCCAGCCGTGTGTCCGGCAAATTCTCCTGCTTTGTCCACATCCACTGTACTACTGATTTAAAACTTGCTCCAATTACACCTCTGGCTCCTCTGTTTTTAGTATTTACTCTGGGCTCAAATACCGCTAGTTGCTGCTCAGAAGTGCCGTCTGCACAGTCAACGCTTGCTCCAGTGTTATTGGGGTTCAGTAACGTCAGCTAATCCCCAGCTGTGTGTCCGGCAAATTCTCCTGCTTTGTCCACATCCACTGTACTACTGATTTAAAACTTGCTCCAATTACACCTCTGGCTCCACTCTGTTTTTAGTATTTACCCTGGGCTCCAATACCGCTAGTTGCTGCTCAGAAGTGCCGTCTGCACAGTCAACGCTTGCTCCAGTGTTATTGGGGTTCAGTAACGCCAGCTGATCCCCAGCCGTGTGTCCGGCAAATTCTCCTGCTTTGTCCACATCCACTGTACTACTGATTTAAAACTAGCTCCAATTACACCTCTGGCTCCTCTGTTTTTAGTATTTACCCTGGGCTCCAATACCGCTAGTTGGTGCTCCGAAGTGCCGAATGCACAGTCAACGCTTGCTCCAGTGTTATTGGGGTTCAGTAACGTCAGCTGAACCCCAGCTGTGTGTCCGGCAAATTCTCCTGCTTTGTCCACATCCACTGTACTACTGATTTAAAACTTGCTCCAATTACACCTCTGGCTCCTTTGTTTTTAGTATTTACCCTGGGCTCCAATACCGCTAGTTGCTGCTCAGAAGTGCCGTCTGCACAGTCAACGCTTGCTCCTGTGTTATTAGGGTTCAGTAACGTCAGCTAATCCCCAGCTGTGTGTCCAGCAAATTCTCCTGCTTTGTCCACATCCACTGTACTACTGATTTAAAACTTGCTCCAATTACACCTCTGGCTCCATTCTGTTTTTAGTATTTACCCTGGGCTCCAATACCGCTAGTTGCTGCTCAGAAGTGCCGTCTGCACAGTCAACGCTTGCTCCAGTGTTATTGGGGTTCAGTAACGCCAGCTGATCCCCAGCCGTGTGTCCGGCAAATTCTCCTGCTTTGTACACATCCACTGTACTACTGATTTAAAACTAGCTCCAATTACACTTCTGGCTCCTCTGTTTTTAGTATTTACCCTGGGCTCCAATACCGCTAGTTGGTGCTCCGAAGTGCCGAATGCACAGTCAACGCTTGCTCCAGTGTTATTGGGGTTCAGTAACGTCAGCTGATCCCCAGCTGTGTGTCCGGCAAATTCTCCTGCTTTGTCCACATCCACCGTACTACTGATTTAAAACTTGCTCCAATTACACCTCTGGCTCCTCTGTTTTTAGTATTTACCCTGGGCTCCAATACTGCTAGTTGCTGCTCAGAAGTGCCGTCTGCACAGTCAACGCTTGCTCCAGTGTTATTGGGGTTCAGTAACATCAGCTGATCCCCAGCTGTGTGTCCGGCAAATTCTCCTGCTTTGTCCACATCCACTGTACTACTGATTTAAAACTTGCTCCAATTATACCTCTGGCTCCTCTGTTTTTAGTATTTACCCTGGGCTCCAATACCGCTAGTTGCTGCTCAGAAGTGCCGTCTGCACAGTCAACGCTTGCTCAAGTGTTATTGGGGTTCAGTAACGCCAGCTGATCCCCAGCCGTGTGTCCGGCAAATTCTCCTGCTTTGTCCACATCCACTGTACTACTGATTTAAAACTTGCTCCAATTACACCTCTGGCTCCTCTGTTTTTAGTATTTACTCTGGGCTCAAATACCACTAGTTGCTGCTCAGAAGTGCCGTCTGCACAGTCAACGCTTGCTCCAGTGTTATTGGGGTTCAGTAACGTCAGCTAATCCCCAGCTGTGTGTCCGGCAAATTCTCCTGCTTTGTCCACATCCACTGTACTACTGATTTAAAACTTGCTCCAATTACACCTCTGGCTCCACTCTGTTTTTAGTATTTACCCTGGGCTCCAATACCGCTAGTTGCTGCTCAGAAGTGCCGTCTGCACAGTCAACGCTTGCTCCAGTGTTATTGGGGTTCAGTAACGCCAGCTGATCCCCAGCCGTGTGTCCGGCAAATTCTCCTGCTTTGTCCACATCCACTGTACTACTGATTTAAAACTAGCTCCAATTACACCTCTGGCTCCTCTGTTTTTAGTATTTACCCTGGGCTCCAATACCGCTAGTTGGTGCTCCGAAGTGCCGAATGCACAGTCAACGCTTGCTCCAGTGTTATTGGGGTTCAGTAACGTCAGCTGATCCCCAGCTGTGTGTCCGGCAAATTCTCCTGCTTTGTCCACATCCACCGTACTACTGATTTAAAACTTGCTCCAATTACACCTCTGGCTCCTCTGTTTTTAGTATTTAACCTGGGCTCCAATACCGCTAGTTGCTGCTCAGAAGTGCCGTCTGCACAGTCAACGCTTGCTCCAGTATTATTGGGGTTCAGTAACATCAGCTGATCCCCAGCTGTGTGTCCGGCAAATTCTCCTGCTTTGTCCACATCCACTGTACTACTGATTTAAAACTTGCTCCAATTATACCTCTGGCTCCTCTGTTTTTAGTATTTACCCTGGGCTCCAATACCGCTAGTTGCTGCTCAGAAGTGCCGTCTGCACAGTCAACGCTTGCTCAAGTGTTATTGGGGTTCAGTAACGCCAGCTGATCCCCAGCCGTGTGTCCGGCAAATTCTCCTGCTTTGTCCACATCCACTGTACTACTGATCTAAAACTAGCTCCAATTACACCTCTGGCTCCTCTGTTTTTAGTATTTACTCTGGGCTCAAATACCGCTAGTTGATGCTCAGAAGTGCCGTCTGCACAGTCAACGCTTGCTCCAGTGTTATTGGGGTTCAGTAACGTCAGCTAATCCCCAGCTGTGTGTCCGGCAAATTCTCCTGCTTTGTCCACATCCACTGTACTACTGATTTAAAACTTGCTCCAATTACACCTCTGGCTCCACTCTGTTTTTAGTATTTACCCTGGGCTCCAATACCGCTAGTTGCTGCTCAGAAGTGCCGTCTGCACAGTCGACGCTTGCTCCAGTGTTATTGGGGTTCAGTAACGCCAGCTGATCCCCAGCCATGTGTCCGACAAATTCTCCTGCTTTGTCCACATCCACTGTACTACTGATTTAAAACTAGCTCCAATTACACCTCTGGCTCCTCTGTTTTCAGTATTATCCCTGAGCTCCAACACCGCCAGTTGGCGCTCAGAAGTGCTGTCTGCACAGTCAACACTTGCTGCCGTGTTATTGGGGTTCAGTAACATCAGCTGTTCCCCTGCTGTGCGGACGGCAATTTCTCCTGCTCTGTCCACATTCACACTACTACAGATTTTAAAGTTTCTCCAATTACACCTCTGGCTCCTCTGTTTTCAGTATTATCCCTGAGTTCCAACACCGCCAGTTGGTGCTCAGAAGTGCTGTCTGCACAGTCAACACTTGCTGCCGTGTTATTGGGGTTCAGTAACGTCAGCTGTTCCCCTGCTGTGCGGACTGCAATTTCTCCTGCTCTGTCCACATTCACACTACTACAGATTTTAAAGTTGCTCCAATTACACCTCTGGCTCCTCTGTTTTCAGTATTATCCCTGAGCTCCAACACCGCCAGTTGGCGCTCAGAAGTGCTGGCTGCACAGTCAACATTTGCTGCCGTGTTATTGGGGTTCAGTAACGTCAGCTGATCCCCTGCTGTGCGGACCGCAATTTCTCCTGCTCTGTCCACATTCACACTACTACAGATTTTAAAGTTGCTCCAATTACACCTCTGGCTCCTCTGTTTTCAGTATTATCCCAGAGCTCCAACACCGCCAGTTGGCGCTCAGAAGTGCTGTCTGCACAGTCAACACTTGCTGCCGTGTTATTGGGGTTCAGTAACGTCAGCTGTTCCCCTGCTGTGCGGACGGCAATTTCTCCTGCTCTGTCCACATTCACACTACTACAGATTTTAAAGTTGATCCAATTACACCTCTGCCTCCTCTGTTTTTAGTATTTACCCTGGGCTCCAATATCGCTAGTTGCTGCTCAGAAGTGCCGTCTGCACAGTCAATGCTTGCTCCAGTGTTATTGGGGTTCAGTAACGTCAGATAATCCCCAGCTGTGTGTCCGGCAAACTCTCTTGCTTTGTCCACATCCACTGTACTACTGATTTAAAACTTGCTCCAATTACACCTCTGGCTCCTTTGTTTTTAGTATTTACCCTGGGCTCCAATACCGCTAGTTGCTGCTCAGAAGTGCCGTCTGCACAGTCAACGCTTGCTCCTGTGTTATTGGGGTTCAGTAACGTCAGATAATCCCCAGCTGTGTGTCCGGCAAATTCTCCTGCTTTGTCCACATCCACTGTACTACTGATTTAAAACTTGCTCCAATTACACCTCTGGCTCCACTCTGTTTTTAGTATTTACCCTGGGCTCCAATACCGCTAGTTGCTGCTCAGAAGTGCCGTCTGCACAGTCAACGCTTGCTCCAGTGTTATTGGGGTTCAGTAACGCCAGCTGATCCCCAGCCGTGTGTCCGGCAAATTCTCCTGCTTTGTCCACATCCACTGTACTACTAATTTAAAACTAGCTCCAATTACACCTCTGGCTCCTCTGTTTTTAGTATTTACCCTGGGCTCCAATACCGCTAGTTGGTGCTCCGAAGTGCCGAATGCACAGTCAACGCTTGCTCCAGGGTTATTGGGGTTCAGTAACGTCAGCTGATCCCCAGCTGTGTGTCCGGCAAATTCTCCTGCTTTGTCCACATCCACCGTACTACTGATTTAAAACTTGCTCCAATTACACCTCTGGCTCCTCTGTTTTTAGTATTTACCCTGGGCTCCAATACCGCTAGTTGCTGCTCAGAAGTGCCGTCTGCACAGTCAACGCTTGCTCCAGTGTTATTGGGGTTCAGTAACGTCAGCTGATCCCCAGCCGTGTGTCAGTCAAATTCTCCTGCTTTGTCCACATCCACTATACTACTGATTTAAAACTTGCTCCAATTATACCTCTGGCTCCTCTGTTTTTAGTATTTACCCTGGGCTCCAATACCGCTAGTTGCTGCTCAGAAGTGCCGTCTGCACAGTCAATGCTTGCTCAAGTGTTATTGGGGTTCAGTAACGCCAGCTGATCCCCAGCCGTGTGTCCGGCAAATTCTCCTGCTTTGTCCACATCTACTGTACTACTGATTTAAAACTTGCTCCAATTACACCTCTGGCTCCTCTGTTTTTAGTATTTACCCTGGGCTCCAATACCGCTAGTTGCTGCTCAGAAGTGCCGTCTGCACAGTCAACGCTTGCTCCAGTGTTATTGGGGTTCAGTAACGTCAGCTGATCCCCAGCTGTGTGTCCGGCAAATTCTGCTGCTTTGTCCACATCCACTGTACTACTGATTTAAAACTTGCTCCAATTACACCTCTGGCTCCTCTGTTTTTAGTATTTACCCTGGGCTCCAATACCGCTAGTTGCTGCTCAGAAGTGCCGTCTGCACAGTCAACGCTTGCTCCAGTGTTATTGGGGTTCAGTAACGTCAGCTGATCCCCAGCTGTGTGTCCGGCAAATTCTCCTGCTTTGTCCACATCCACTGTACTACTGATTTAAAACTTGCTCCAATTACACCTCTGGCTCCTCTGTTTTTAGTATTTACCCTGGGCTCCAATACCGCTAGTTGCTGCTCAGAAGTGCCGTCTGCACAGTCAACGCTTGCTCCAGTGTTATTGGGGTTCAGTAACGTCAGCTGATCCCCATCTGTGTGTCCGGCAAATTCTCCTGCTTTGTCCACATCCACTGTACTACTGATTTAAAACTTGCTCCAATTATACCTCTGGCTCCTCTGTTTTTAGTATTTACCCTGGGCTCCAATACCGCTAGTTGCTGCTCAGAAGTGCCGTCTGCACAGTCAACGCTTGCTCCAGTGTTATTGAGGTTGAGTAACGTCAGCTGATCCCCAGCTGTGTGTCTGGCAAATTCTCCTGCTTTGTCAACATCTACTGTACTACTGATTTAAAACTTGCTCCAATTACACCTCTGGCTCCTCTGTTTTTAGTATTTACCCTGGGCTCCAATACCGCTAGTTGCTGCTCAGAAGTGCCGTCTGCACAGTCAACGCTTGTTCCAGTGTTATTGGGGTTCAGTAACGTCAGCTGATCCCCAGCTGTGTGTCCGCCAAATTCTCCTGCTTTGTCCACATCCACTGTACTACTGATTTAAAACTTGCTCCAATTACACCTCTGGCTCCTCTGTTTTTAGTATTTACCCTGGGCTCCAATACCGCTAGTTGCTGCTCAGAAGTGCCGTCTGCACAGTCAACGCTTGCTCCAGTGTTATTGGGGTTCAGTAACATCAGCTGATCCCCAGCTGTGTGTCCGGCAAATTCTCCTGCTTTGTCCACATCCAATGTACTACTGATTTAAAACTTGCTCCAATTACACCTCTGGCTCCTCAGTTTTTAGTATTTACCCTGGGCTACAATACCGCTAGTTGCTGCTCAGAAGTGCCGTCTGCACAGTTAACGCTTGCTCCAGTGTTATTGGGGTTCAGTAACGTCAGCTGTTCCCCTGCTGTGTGTCCGGCAAATTCTCCTGCTCTGTCCACATTCACACTACTACAGATTTTAAAGTTGCTCCAATTACGCCTCTGGCTCCACTCTGTTTTTAGTATTTACCCTGGGTTCCAGCACCGCCAGCTGTTTCCCAGCAGTGTCTTTGGCACGGGTACTCCTTCCTGCCCAGCCTGGTTCCAGCACACCAGCTGTTTCCGGGTAGTGTCAACGTCACTTTGCCTCCAATGCCTTGTCCTGTCGTGTTGCGGTCGGGTTAGCCGACTCTATGGTGCCTGCAGTTTAGGTGACTCCTATGTGGGCTGTGGGATCTGGCAATAAAGGCTGGTTCCATAATGCCAATAGGACAAGCACCCCCTGTAGGACTGTGGGTTTCGGTAACTGCGGCCGGCTCGCGGCCTTGCAACTTTTTTTTTCATGGGTACCTTCTGTTACCCATCCGAGTTCCAGTACTGTCAGCTGGTTCTCGGCAGTGCCTTTGGCTTAGGTGCCTCCTTCGCGGTATCCAAGTTCCACCAACGTCTGCTGGTCCTTGGTAGTACTTTCTGGCACAGGTATCTCCTGCTTAGTAACCGAGTTCCAGTACCGTCAGCTGGTCCTCGGTAGTTCCATTGGCTCTTGTACCTTCTGCTACCCATCCGGGTTCCAGTACCGTCAGCTGGTTCTCGGCAGTGTCTTTGGCTTAGGTGCCTCCTTCGCGGTATCCAAGTTCCACCAACGTCTGCTGGTCCTTGGTAGTGCTTTCTGGCACAGGTACCTCCTGCTTAGTAACCGAGTTCCAGTACCGTCAGCTGGTCCTCGGTAGTTCCATTGGCTCTTGTACCTTCTGCTACCCATCCAGGTTCCAGTACCGTCAGCTGGTCCTCAGTAGTTCCATTTGCTCTTGTACCTTCTACTACCCATCCGGGTTCCAGTACCGTCAGCTGGTTTTCGTCAGTGTCTTTGGCCCGGGTACTCCCTCCTGCCCAGCCTGGTTCCAGCACGCCAGCTGTTTCCGGGTAGTGTCAACGTCACTTTGTCTCCAATGCGTTGTCCTGTCGTGTTGCGGTCGGGTTAGCCGACTCTATGGTGCCTGCAGCTTAGGTGACTCCTATGTGGGCTGCGGGATCTGGCAATGAAGGCTGGTTCCATAGTGCCAATAAGACAAGCACCCCCTGTAGGACTGTGGGTTTCGGTAACTGCGGCCTACTCGCGGCCTTGCAACTTTTTTTTTCATGGGTACCTTCTGTTACCCATCCGAATTCCAGTACTGTCAGCTGATTCTCGGCAGTGCCTTTGGCTTAGGTGCCTCCTTCGCGGTATCCAAGTTCCACCAACGTCTGCTGGTCCTTGGTAGTGCTTTCTGGCACAGGTACCTCCTGCTTAGTAACCGAGTTCCAGTACTGTCAGCTGGTCCTCGGTAGTTCCATTGGCTCTTGTACCTTCTGCTACCCATCTGGGTTCCAGTACCGTCAGCTGGTCCTCGGTAGTTCCATTTGCTCTTGTACCTTATACTACCCACCCGGGTTCCAGTACCGTTAGCTGGTTCTCGGCAGTGTCTTTGGCACGGGTACTCCCTCCTGCCCAGCCTGGTTCCAGCACGCCAGCTGTTTCCGGGTAGTGTCAACGTCACTTTGCCTCCAATGCGTTGTCCTGTCGTGTTGCGGTCGGGTTAGCCGACTCTATGGTGCCTGCAGTTTAGGTGACTCCTATGTGGGCTGCGGTATCTGGCAATGAAGGCTGGTTCCATAGTGCTAATAAGACAAGCACCCCCTGTAGGACTGTGGGTTTCGGTAACTGCGGCCGGCTCGCGGCCTTGCAACTTTTTTTTACATGGGTACTTTCTGCTACCCATCCGGGTTCCAGTACCGTCAGTTGGTTCTCGGCAGTGCCTTTGGCTTAGGTGCCTCCTTCTCGGTATCCAAGTTCCACCAACGTCTGCTGGTCCTTGGTAGTGCTTTCTGGCACAGGTACCTCCTGCTTAGTAACCGAGTTCCAGTACCGTCAGCTGGTCCTCTGTAGTTCCATTGGCTCTTGTACCTTCTGCTACCCATCCGGGTTCCAGTACCATCAGCTGGTTCTCGGCAGTTCCTCAGCCTTCTTGTACCTTCTGCTACATTTCCAAGTTCAAGCTTTTTGAAATGGTTCTTGGTAATCACTCTGGATCTCCCTGACGAGGACCCTGAAGACGAGGACCCTGAAGACCAACCTGAAGAAGACGAGGACCCCGAAGACGACGACCCTGAAGACGAGGACCCTGAAGACCACCCCGAAGAAGACGAGGACCCTGAAGACGACAACCCTGAAGATGACGACCCTGAAGACCACCCTGAAGAAGACGAAGACGCCGAAGACGACGACCCTGAACACGAGGACCCTGAAGACCACCCCGAAGAAGACGAGGACCCCGAAGACGAGGACCCTGAAGACGAGGACCCTGAAGACCACCCCAAAGAAGACGAGGACCCCAAAGACGAGGACCCTGAAGACGACGACCCTGAAGACGACGACCCTGAAGACCACCCCGAAGAAGACCAAGAAGATGACCCTGAAGAAGTTGACCAAGAGGACAAAGAACAAGAAGACAACCACCAAGATACAGAAGAACAAGAGACAGAAAACCAAGAAGCAGAAGTACAAGAAGCTGCAGAACAAAAAGCAGAAGAACATTAAGCATACGACTAAAAATCAGAGCAAAAGATATTATCTAAATTATAAGCAGAAGATGACTAAGCAGTGTAAGGGGGTGAGTCCATTCCTCTTCGTGGTGCCCCTGGAAAAGACCTGCTGCTGCAGGCCAAACTGAACGCGGACAAATCCTGTTGTAAATCTTTTGTGACGGGCAGAACGAAAGGTGTAATGTTCAAACTTTTATAGATAACAACTACAGGAATGCCTGTCACAAATAAGAATATGATGAAGAAGAATATGAAGAAGATGAAGAAGTAGAATATGAAGAAGAATAATAGTTGAATAAGAAGAATATGAAGAATGTAAAAAAAAGAATAATACGAAGAAGGTGAAGAAGAAGAAGATGAAGAAGGTGAAGAAGAAGTTGATGAAAAAGATGCTGATGCTGAGGATGATGAAGGAGAAAGTGTGGGAGAAGTAAAAAAGAAGGTGAAGAGCATGGAAGTAGTGAAACATAAATATCTGATAAAATATAAAAAAGCTTAACATAGTCAATATTTCCGTAACTCCGATTGTCTTAAAAAAAATATTAATTCCTGCTATTCCATTTGATTGGGCTGAATCTCTATGCCTTTATTGTCTCCCCCACCTCCCCCAATACATTCTACATTATTCTTAGTTGTTTTCCTTCATGTAGAATTAACCTACAAGGAAAGAAAGGGTTTATTTTTATTCCGATATTTCTGTCCCATTGACTTGCATTGGTTTCCAGTATCGGAATCGGCGATATCCGATACTTTTTGAGTATCGGTCCGATCCAATCCGATCCGATATTTCCCGATATCGGAAGGTATCGCTCAACACTAATCACTACTTTGGATGAACACAAACAAGAATATCATATTTATAATCTGCATTACTAAGAGTTGGCAAAGCAACTATCAGAATAGTGTAAGCTTATCATTGTAGAATCTTTTGATTTAATTGGCCATTGGTTGGTAGTACTATTTAAACTATTAGAAGTTTATAATAATAAAATATTTTTTATTTATATAGCGCCAACATATTCCGCAGCACTTTACAATTAAGCGGGGACATGTACAGACAATGAATTCAATACAATTTAAGACAGTTTAAACAGTTAAATTAGGAGTGAGGTCCCTGCTCGCAAGCTTACATTCCACAAGGAAATGGGGGAGACACAATAGGTGAAAAGTGCTTGTTATTTCAGGTCTGGCAATTATAATAAATAGGGATCTATAATATAACCGACCAAGCGTCCCTCTGTCTGAAACCTCTATAGACTGCGCATGCGCGACGCGCAGTCTGGCTCCAGACAGAAGAACGCATGGAGCCGTTACAGCTCAGAGGAGTGTATGGCCCCTGAGATCACGGTATGCATAGACACTGAACGCATACCGCGATCTCCGGCGCCATACTTACTTACCTGACCGGGAGGATCGTTGCCGCGGCGCCTCTCTTCTCGCCGGAGACCGGGGCAGGAGTGAAGGCGTCGGAGTCGGCGCATAGCGCTATCCGGCGCCATTTTACTGAAGACACATTTGCAGTGTGTCTTCAGCAAAATGGCGCCGGACAGCGCGGTATGGGCACGCGCGAACTCCGGCGCCACACTCCTCCCCCGGCAGAACAGGACACAGCAGCGCTGGAGCACAGGGAAGAAAGGTGAGTATAAGTGTTTTTTTTTGTATGTGTGCAACGTGAAAGGGATGAGGGGTGCCATACATACCAGGATTGGGGTGTTAGGGGGCTACACATACCAGGATTGGGGGATGAGGGGGCCACACATACCAGGATTGGGGGATGAGGGGTACCATACATTCCAGGATTGGGGGATGAGGGAGCCACACATGCCAGGATTGGGGGATGAGGGGTACCATACATACCAGGATTGGGGGATGAGGGGTACCATACATGCCAGGACTGGGGGATGAGGGGACCATGCATACCGGGATTGGGGGATGAGGGGTGCCATGCATACCAGGATTTGGGATGAGGGGTGCCATGCATACCAGGATTGGGGATGAGGAGTGCCATGCATACCAGGATTGGGGATGAGGGGTGTCATGCATACCAGGATTGGGGGTGAGGGATGCCATGCATACCAGGATTGGGGGTGAGGGATGCCATGCATACCAGGATTGGGGTGAGGGGTGCCATGCATTCCAGGATTGGGGGTGAGGGGTGCCATGCATACCAGGATTAGTGGTGAATGGTGCCATGCATACCAGGATAGGGATGAGGCGTGCCATGCATGCCAGGATAGGGATGAGAGCAGCACATAACAGGATGGAGGAACAGGATCGGGGGAGCACAAATACCAGGATCGGGGCAGCACAAATACCAGGAAGGGGGTAGCACAAATACCAGGATTGGGGCAGCACAAATATCAGAATGGGAGACCATATAGCAATAAAAATGCGGAACGGGCTCAATAGCTAGTTTTCATATAAAGCTGCATGATCCGATCATCAGCCAGTATGTTTAAGTGCAATACTCAAGTAGCGAGTGCAGTTATCATGTGCATGGAGGGTGTGGAGACAAATCAATAGTAGGGTGCAGATTCTGAATAATATTTAGAAGGAAGGGACAGGGGAAAGTTAGTTTACTAAGTAGTTGAGGTGGTAGGCTTGCTTAAAGAGATGGGTTTTTAAAGCACGCTTGAAGACCTGGGGGCTAGGCATCAGTCGGATTGTCTGGGGTAGTGCATTCCAGAGAACTGGCACAGCACGAGAGAAGTCTGGGAGATGGAAGTGCAAGGTTCAGATTATGGGGGATGTTAGTCTTAGGTCATTTGTAGAATTTGAGGGCACGTGTAGGGCAATAGACAGAGATGAGAGAGGAGATATAAGGCGGTGCAGAATTGTAGAGAGCTTTGTGGGTGACAGCGATGAGTTTATATTGGACCCTGTAGCGAATGGGGAACCAGTGTAATGACTGGCACAAGATGGAGGCATCGGTGAAGCGGCTGGACAGAAATACAACCCTGGCTGCCGCATTCAGGACGGATTGGAGAGGAGACAGTTTGGTAAGAGGGAGACCAATCAGAAGAGAGTTGCAGTAGTCCAGACGAGAGTGAATAAGAACGACAGTAAGAATTTTAGCAGTTTCAAAAGTGAGAAAAGGTTGGATTCTGAAGATGTTTTTAAGATGCAGGTGACAAGAGCGAGTGAGTGATCGGATATAGGGAGTAAAGGAAAGGTTAGTGTGGAATATGAACCTAAGGCAGCCGGTGTGCTGCTTGGGAGTTATGGTTGAACCCTCCAAGGAGAGGAAGAGGAGCCGGCAAAACATACAGTGAAGGAGAGGTAGGAGGAGAACCAGGAGAGAATGGTTTCCTTGAAGCCTATAGAGTGGAGCATAGTGAGGAGGAGCTGGTGATCCACAGTGTCAAATGCTGCAGAGAGATCCGCAGAGGAGAATCAGCAGGGAGCAGTAACCTTTGGATTTAGCTGTTAGTAGATCATTAGAGACTTTAGTGAGGGCAGTTTCAGTAGAGCGTAAAGAACGGAAACCAGATTGTAGAGGGCTGAGAGAGAGTTATCTAAGAGATAGCGGATTATACGGGAGTGGAGCAAGCATTCCTGGAGTTTAGAGATGAAAGGAAGGTTAGAGACAGGTCTGTAGTTAGCAGTGCAGTTCTGGTCCAGGGATAGCTTTTTAAGTAAAGGGGTTATGATGGCATGTTTAAATGAAGAGGGAAAGATACCTGAAGAAAGAGAGAGATTAAATATTTTAGTCAGGTGAGTGGTGACCACCGGTGAGAGAGACTGCAGGAGATGTGAAGGAATGGCGTCATTGTTGCAGGTTGTAGGTCAAGAAGAAATGAGGAGCTGGGTAACTTCTTCTGTAACAGGCTCAAAGATGGCTAGTGAGCTTGATGTGCGGCAGGGAAGGGGATCCAGGCACTGGGGAGATTGGGCTGAGATGTCCTGATGGATGTGGTTGATTTTTCTAGGAAATAAGTGGCCAGATCCTCACCGCTGAAGTTGGTGATGGGGGCCTGTGCTTTAGGGCTCAGGAGGGAGTTTAAGGTTTCAAAAAGTCATTTTGGATTGTTGGATAGTGAAGTGATGAGGGTGGTGAAGTAGGATTGTTTGGCCAGATGAAGGGCAGAGTTATAGGTTTTGAGCATGAATTTACAGTGGATGAAATCCTCTGCTAAAAGTGATTTTCTCGACTGACGCTCAGCACACCTTGAGCAACGCTGAAGAAAACGTGTTTGCATTGTGAGCCAGGGCTGCCGTTGTCAGCGTCGGGTCTTTCTGCGTGTTGCAGGTGCTGCTTCATCTAGGGCACTCTTCAGTGTATTATTGTAGTGTGACAATGCTGAGTCTGGACAGGAGAGGGAGGAGATGGGGGCTAAAGATGTGTGGAGATTGTCCATAAGCTGCTGAGTATTAATGCTATGTGTATTCCTATAAGTGTGGTAAGTGGGGGTGAGGAGACCGTTCTTGACAGAGAAGGAAAGAAGCTTGTGGTCCAAGAGCGGGAGAGGGGAGTTAGTAAAGTCATGCAGCGAGCAGAGATGGGAGAAAACCAGGTCCAGAGTATTCCCGTCTTCATGCGTAGGAGAATTAATAAACTGTGAGAGGCCGAATGAGGTTAGAGAAAGTAGATGAGAGGCTGATTGGGAGAGGGGATCATCGATGGGGATGTTAAAGTCTCCCATGTTGAGGGTGGGGATGTCATAGGATAGAAAGTGAGGAAGCCAGGTGGCAAAGTGATCCAGTAACTGGCGGGAGGAGCCTGGAGGGCGATACACAACCACCACTCACATGGAGAAGGGTTTGAAGAGTCTGACGGTGTGGACTTCAAAGGAATGAAATTTGAGGCCCTCCCTGGTAAATAGGATTACTCGGAGCTGGGTCGGTGTAGGGGTAGTGGGGGAGGCAGTCGTGGCCTGGACCCGGTCCGTGTCGAGGGCGGTCACATAAAAGATTTTTAATGGGCGTTCAAGTAAGAGTGGTATTTCGACTACGCCACCTACGGTTTCCGGTAATGAGCACCAGCGCTGTTCCAGTCCACTGAGGCCGGTGTTAGAGGCAGCTAAGATGGGACGACTCCCCACAGGCGGAGCAGGCCTCAGGGCAGTGTGAAGAGGAATGGTGGGTGCAGTGCCGTGCAGGAAATAACAGGCTGAAGCGGGGTGTGAAGTCATCCAGGGTTTTTACTCACATTCAGATGAACTTTAGCCGCAAAGCTTCCCTCTGCTCCTCACGGCGTACTGAGGCCACCGGGAAGGCAGTTCAGCAGTTTCCAGGTAGATCAGGAGCACCTGTCGAGACCCCTCTGGTGTGTGTTCCTCTCCTTGGTAAGTTCTCCCACAAAGTCTTCACCTGACTGTTTGTGTGGTTAGAACAAGGTGTAAGGCCGGGTCCCACTAGATAAACGCAGGTAGAGAGATACAGGTGGCGTAAGCCGCTCCGTCCGTATCCCTCCTGGGATCCTCTAAGCCTCCGGGCTTTTCCGACTGAGACTTGAAGTAACAAAGTCAGATATCGGGGGCCGGTCACCCCTCTTGCAGCAGGAATCCCTCTGACTAGGCCAGAATAAAGAATACAGGTAGCGTAGGCCGCTCCGTCCGTATCCCCCTGGGATCCTTTTGCCTGTGGAGCCTATCTCCTCCGCTCCCCTCCAGGCCTTCTTAGGTCAGGACCTTGACCGGGTAGAGACAGTGGTTAACTCTGACCCGCTCCTCGTCTCAAGGCCAGAGTACGAGGACCGTGTATCTTCAGTCGAATGCAGCCTTTTGATGGGCTCTGGCGGACTACCGCAATCAGAGACGAAGACCGTAATCAAAGACGAAGATCACAATCAAAGACCTTGAACCTAAGATGGCCGTAGATTACAGTGGTGGCCAAAAGTATTGGAACCCCTGCAATTCTGTCAGATAATACTCAGTTTCTTCCTGAAAATGATTGCAATCACAAATTCTTTGGTATTATTATCTTCATTTAATTTGTCTTCAATGAAAAAACACAAAAAGAATTGTCCTAAAGCCAAATTGGATATAATTCCACACCAAACCTAAAAAAGGGGGTGGACAAAAGTATTGGCACTGTTTGAAAAATCATGTGATGATTCTCTAATTCGTGTAATTAACAGCACCTGTAACTTACCTGTGGCACCTAACAGGTGTTGGCAATAACTAAATCACACTTGCTGCCAGTTAACATGGATTAAAGTTGACTCAACCTCTGTCCTGTGTCCTTGTGTGTACCACATTGAGCATGGAGAAAAGAAAGAAGACCAAAGAACTATCTGAGGACTTGAGAAACCAAATTGTGAGGAAGCATGAGCAATCTCAAGGCTACAAGTCCATCTCCAAAGACCTAAATGTTCCTTTGTCTTCCATGCGCAGTGTCATCAAGAAGTTTAAAGCCCATGGCACTGTGGCTAACCTCCCTAGATGTGGACGGAATAGAAAAATTGATGAGAGATTTCAACGCAAGATTGTGCGGATGGTGGATAAAGAACCTCGACTAACATCCAAACAAGTTCAAGCTGCCCTGCAGTCCGAGGGTACAACAGTGTCAACCCGGACTATCCGTCAGCGTCTGAATGAAAAGGGACTGTATGGTAGGATACCCAGGAAGACCCCACTTCTTACCCCGAGACATAAAAAAGCCAGGCTGGAGTTTGCCAAAACTTACCTGAGAAAGCCTAAAACGTTTTGGAAGAATGTTCTCTGGTCAGATGAGACAAAAGTAGAGCTTTTTGGGAAAAAGCATCAACATAGAGTGTACAGGAAAAAAAAAAAGGCATTCAAAGAAAAGAACACGGTCCCTACAGTCAAACATGGCGGAGGTTCCCTGATGTTTTGGGGTTGCTTTTCTGCCTCTGGCACTGGACTGCTTGACCGTGTGCATGGCATTATGAAGTCTGAAGACTACCAACAAGTTTTGCAGCATAATGTAGGGCCCAGTGTGAGAAAGCTGGGTCTCACTCAGAGGTCATGGGTTTTCCAGCAGGACAATGACCCAAAACACACTTCCAAAAGCACTATAAAATGGTTTGAGAGAAAGCACTGGAGACTTCTAAGGTGGCCAGCAATGAGTCCAGACCTGAATCCCATAGAACACCTGTGGTGAGATCTCAAAATGGCAGTTTGGAGAAGGCACCCTTCAAATATCAGGGACCTGGAGTAGTTTGCCAAAGAAGAATGGTCTACAATTCCAGCAGAACATTGTGAGAAACTCATTGATGGTTACCGGAAGCGGTTGTTCGCAGTTATTTTGGCTAAAGGTTGTGCAACCAAGTATTAGGCTGAGGGTGCCAATACTTTTGTCTGGCCCATTTTTGGAGTTTTGTGTGAAATGATCAATGATTTGATTTTTGCTTCATTCTCTTTTCTGTTTTTTCCTTGCAAGCAAATTAAATGAAGAGAATAATACCAAAGAATTTGTGATTGCAATCATTTTCAGGAAGAAACTGAGTATTATTTGACAGAATTGCAGGGGTGCCAATACTTTTGACCACCACTGTAAATATGAATCAGTAAGTGTTTCCTAAAAGTGTGTGCTCCACCCTCACCCACTACATGGTTCCCGCTATCTTTGGTTCCCCCCATCTCCTCTATCCCGGGCCGGGGCAGCACCCTGGTGAATTTAGGCCCCCTTCAGGACAGGAGTGGTGTAGTGTTGAATGGTGAAGTGGGGTCCTGAGAAATGCTCCATCCTTACCGGGAAGAGGAGATACCACACCTCGGGCTGAGGTACAGTACCCCTGTGGCGACTGAACCCTCAGGGGCGCCACATTCCCCCCCGGTGAAACACAGCACGTCCGCAGGCTGCAATAGAGTAAAAATACAGGTACAGACATTCAATTTTTTAAATATTTTGTAAACAAGAAAACATTCTTCCCTTTATGGGAGGTTAGGATACTTGTAACGTTGCATGATATATATAAATAGTATAAATATAGACAAATATCAAAGAGACATTATGCAAGTATGGAAGACATTAAGAGACATGCAAGTAGACAGTTCTGTAGAAAATACGGTAGAAAGTGTCAGTTCAGCAGCATAAGCAACCTGTCCCAAACCCTCAACATGGGCCCTGGGGTGGCTGCAGGGCATGAAGATCCCGAGTTGGACCTCCAGTAGAGCCACTCCAGACAGGTTTTGCTTCTGAGGTCTGAGGTAGAAGTAGAAGTGGTTTTTGCATAAAACCAAAAGGGACTACCTAAATAGGTGCAAAACTATATACAAAGGAGTCTGTCTACTGCCAGTGTCCGCAGAGACAAATGTCTCTATAAACTGAGTTCCGGGTGTAGCAGAACAAACAACAGTTCAAGTAACTGGGAGATGCAACCTCCGGGGCTGCTTAAAGGTGGTATCCCCACCGGGGAAAAGGCTCATTCTTCCCAACAGAGCCTGACCGGTCCTCTGTAGGTAGGTGCGTGGGGGCATCCTCCTTGAACACCCTGTGGACGTCCAGGGCATACCACCCACGCTCCTCGTGGTGGCGGGTGTAGGATACTAAATCACCCGGATAGAGGTTCCGGCTTGGGTGACCCTGCTCCAGCCGTGACTCGATGTTTCGCTGGTTAACAAAGACGTCCCGGCTGAATTGTGGGCTCCGAATGAAGCCCCATCCTGCCTCATGGTGGAAGCGCACAATAACGCCTTCCTCCCAGGGGCTTTGACGGGTGGCCTCCTCCCGGCGGGCCTGTGACTTTGCAGCCTTGGCGCGCACCTCCAGGCACTCACAACGGATCCTCCTGTCACGCCGCTCCTTGTCGAGCTGGAGGAGCTCCCTTCTGCAGAACTCCTCCCGCCTCTGCGCTTTGGCCCGGGTCTCCTGGGGGAAACCTATTAGATCGCCCCCCCAATTGTCCCAGGCAAACTCCTCTGCCGCTTGACAGGTGACCGAAGGTGCAGGGAGCGGCAATAGCGGGGGTTGCTGCGGACCCTCTTCTGGTGCGGACCAGTCCGGGTTGGGGCAGGTGGACACCCAGGTTAATGCAGGTGCCTCCGGATCGGGGGTCGGGAGGCATAGCAGGTCCCCGACTGTGGCGGTGGCTTGGGCCTTGGCCTCTGGAGCCAGGAGCTGCTCCCATACGACGGTGCCCGGGGATAGGGGTGCCGGCAGGATTTCTAGGAGGGCTTTGGTGCATCCCGCGCCCGGGATAGGGGTCTTTCCCTTACCCGCACTTGGGATGCACGGGGCCTCCTGGGCTTCCTCCGCCTGGGCTGGAGCCTCACTTGACAGGCGTGACAAGCTCTAGCGGCGGTCCCGGATCCTCCGCAACACATCCTCTCTCCACTCTGCGGCGGCCAGTCGCTGGGCCTCTGCAACCCTCTGGGTTAGGTCCTGCGATTCACCACGGAGGAACTCAGCCTCCTCCATGGTCAGGTAGATTCCCTCCATACCGAGGGAGGTAGCAGCAGGTGGGCCAGCGGCGGAGGACATCTCCTTTGCTGCTTCCATCTTTGCTGCTGGGTGCGGTCTGTTTCTCCTCCTTCTTTTGGAGCGGCTGGCTGACGGGCACTCCTTGGGACATCCCATCCGTCTTGACGGACACTACTATGTGGACTGTCTCTGCTGGAGGGGGTGGTCTGCACTTTTGGCGCCATTGGGGAGCCAGGCCCACTATGGGAGGACTTTAGCTGCTGTTGTTTTTGCACATAATGGCGTCCGTTCTTCTTGGGCGGCGCCACTTTAAGTGTGAAACGACAGTCTTTTTGTGAAAAAGGTGCACAGTACCCGTCAGCAATGGGGATTATCTTTTTCCGTTGCTGCAGGCACGATATCCTGCCGACTACACCAAGTTGTGAGGCCCTCCCTGGTAAATGGGATTACTCGGAGCCGGGTCGGTGTAGGGGTAGCGGGGGAGGCAGTCGTGGCCTGGACCCGGTCCGTGCCCAGGGCGGTCACATAAAAGATTTTTAATGGGCTTTCAAGTAAGAGCGGTATTTCGACCTACGGTTTCCGGTGATGAGCACCAGCGCTGTTCCAGTCCACTGAGGCCGGTGTTACAGGCAGCTAAGATGAGACGGCTCCCCACAGGCGGAGCAGGCCTCAGGGCAGTGTGAGGAGGAATAGTGGGTGCAGTGCCGCGCAGGAAATAACAGGCTGAAGCGGGGTGTGAAGTCATCCAGGGTTTTTACTCACGTTCAGATGAACTTTAGCCGCAAAGCTTCCCTCTGCTCCTTACGGCATACTGCGGCCACCGGGAAGGGGGTTCAGCACTTACCAGGTAGATCAGGAGCACATGTCAAGACCCCTGTGGTGTGTGTTCCTCTCCTTGGTAAGTTCTCCCACTAAGTCTTCACCTGACTGTTTGTGTGGTTAGAACAAGGTGTAAGGCCGGGTCCCACTGGATAAACGCAGGTAGAGAGATACAGGTGGCATAAGCTGCTCCGTCCGTATCCCTCCTGGGATCCTCTAAGCCTCCGGGCTTTTCCGACTGAGACTTGAAGAAACAAAGTCAGATATCGGGGGCCGGTCACCCCTCTTGCAGCAGGAATCCGTCTGACTAGGCCAGAATAAAGAACACAGGTGGCGTAGGCTGCTCCGTCCGTATCCCCCTGGGATCCTTTTGCCTGTGGAGCCTATCTCCTCCGCTCCCCTCCAGGCCTTCTTAGGTCAGGACCTTGACCGGGTAGAGACAGTGGTTAACTCTGACCCGCTCCTCGTCTCAAGGCCAGAGTACGAGGACCGTGTATCTTCAGTCGGATGCAGCCTTTTGATGGACTCTGGCGGACTACCGCAATCAGAGACGAAGACCGCAATCAAAGACGAAGATCACAATCAAAGACCTTGAACCTAAGATGGCCGTAGATTAAATATGAATCAGTAAGTGTTTCCTAAAAGTGTGTTCTCGACCCTCACCCACTACATTGTTCCCCCTATCTTTGTTTCCCCCCCATCTCCTCTATCCCGGGCCGGGCAACACCCTGGTGCATTTAGGCCCCCTTCAGGACAGGAGTGGTGTAGTGTTGAATGGTGAAGTGGGGTCCTGAGAGATGCTCCATCCTTACCTGGAAGAGGAGATACCACACTTCGGGCTGAGGTGCAGTACCCCTGTGGCGACTGAACCCTCAGGGGCGCCACAGAAACATAAGTGAGGGAACCGGGGGGGTGACCTGGAAAGCACATTGTGGTGAAAGGAGCAAACCAACAACTCCTCCCTGTCTATTCTCAGGTCTGGCGGCATGTGAAAATTTCAGCCCATAAACGAGAGAGCAGCAGCTGCGGTGGTGTCTGAATGCTGGATCCAGGTTTCTGTAATAGCCAGAAGGTTAAGGGAATTAGAAAGGAAAAAATAGTGAATGTAAGTTAGTTTGTTACACACAGACCGTGCGTTCCAGAGAGCACAGTGGAAAGCAATAGGAGAGGGCATGCACTGAATGTTAATAAGATTAGCAGGGTTTCTATATGCAGCTGGAAGAGAGTAGTTTATGCTAGTGGAGGGAGGCCCAAGGTTGGGGGAGATGTCGCCAGCGACTAAGAGAAGGACAAAAAAGAGAAAGAGCAGGTGGTGCAATGATTTTCATGAATGTTTTGAGTGCGGTATGGAGGTAGTGGATGGTTTGGAGTGGGTGAGAAATGTCAGTAGAGCCTCAGAGTTATACATAGGAGAAGGGAGGGGTGGATATAAAGAGAGTGCACAAAATGTGTTAACGTGCGGGCGAGTTGTGAGTAAGCAGAAGTTAAAACAAGTTAGAAGCAGATTGCTATGACCAATGCATAATGCAATACAACTGACCAAGAAGCAGCATGTTTGTATGAATATCTAATGCACCTTACCTGTCTCCTGCCCTGTCCAACTGCCATTGTATAACTGCTTATTGAAAGCACTTTAACCCTAGAACGCATACCTGGGGCCTCGCAGGCCCGCCCAAATAATTGTTTTCTATTTTCTGCAAGATTACTTTAGTTAGAATTTTGAAACTCTACGTATTCCTCAGGTATATAGTTGTTTGTCATTTTTGTTTGAGTTATTCCATGTTATTTGCACACGGGCCTAAAAGGCCCCAGGTATGTGAAAGTGTAGATTTTTATGGTCATGCGTTCTAGGGTTAAGCTATTGCACTTAAAGTCTATTGCACGCGTGACCCAGCATGCGTGCTATCCTGAGCCAGAGCTGTATATGAATTGAAATGTCTGCTAACATGCAGCACCAGTTGGCCAAACAGAGTAATTAGCCAATTAGCACAAGGCCAGAGCAGGCAATGCTATGCAGGGTAAACAAAGCAATGTACAACAGAGGGCCATAAAACAGTGAAATAGATAGCTTGTCGTAAGTTTGTTTATTGGTATTATTTACACACTACATAGCAGTATTACTTTGGATCCTTATAGGGGTACTATTTATTCACTCTATGCTCGTATTATATTGCCTGGAAGCAGAGCAGGAGCTCTTCATCTTCTTTGCTCAAACACACTGGGCCCAATTCATTACAACTGAAGTCCGTTTTAATAAAAGGCTGTTGTGGCATAAGATGCAAATTCCTTATGAGGCACATGCCACCTAATGAATTTGGTACATCCTGTAAGTGGCGTGCACCTCCGTGAGCTTTGCCAGATATGCTATTCCAGTTGGGGACTGGAGTAACATTTCTGTCGTAAGTTACCTCATTAGTGGAGTAACCCATAATGATTTTCCTGGGTGCTGCCACACCCGGCCCACCCATGCTCCACCCACTTTGGCAGAGGTGGCCAGGACTAACATCAAAACGCCAAAAGTCACCAAATTTTTGCACAGCTTCACATTGCACAAACTTGTGACTTTTCAAAGTATGCCAGAAAACTTGAATAAACACTTTGATAAATAAGCCCCCATGTCTCATAGCAAACATTGTAGTTTCTAATTTCTCATTTACCAACGTAGCAAAAAAAAAAACTAAAAAGATTTCTTTATTGAGTATACATTAAAAACAGCACTCCTAAATCCAAAAATAATAAAGACCAAAAGACAGAAATCTCAAGGAGATGTGCAGGCACTCTGGCAAGGCAGTCCAAGCTTAACTGTCTCATGTGCCTGAGAGAAGCTGCAGCCTATGGTCGCCCTAAGTGACGGTTCCCCCAGGATTCCAACAAATTCATGTAACCGGTCTCGCCCCTATCTGAACTTAGTCGGCGTTCGTGTAACACTCATGTAAAGAAAGTAGTCAATTTCCATACAGTCATGGCTCAGTTTGGGGATTCGATCTGCTGACTTGTTGCTGTGTGGTTTGTCTCCCTGTCAGCTGAGCTTTTGCCTTTTCTTCCCTGTCCAAATGCTGTTGGTTCCAATTGTCTTTGTTCTCCCTTTCTTGGTTTTCTTTTTTGTGGCAATGCTCACAAAAAATGTTCAGCAGCATGCTGCTCAGCAGGTACAGGTGTTAGCTCTTGCATCTGCGTGCACACAGAGCAGTCTACTGGCTGGAAAAACCGTCTGTGAGACTGTACATGAAGTGGAGTAAAGGCTCAGACTTTCTGCTCGAGTCCATTCATCATTCTGTGGGCTCATTTATGCAGGATCTCAGAGCTGCCGCAATGCAGGGTATTTTTTTGAGCAAATGGTGGTCTGGTGTCTCCAGACCCAGACTCTGACTGTTCTATAAACTTGATAGAAAGAGACTAGATATTACATAAGAAAACAAATGATACTCTTTAATATTTTTTTTTTCACTTTAAGTGGTCTCTAAAAGCTTTTATACTTGTAAAACATCAGAGCAGATACTCACACTTCGCTCTGGTCCAGCGCTGACTATACGCTGTTGTTCCGTTCTCTGTCGATGTAGATGGCACAAGTCACTGAGCTTAGTTATAAGTAGTAAACACCCATTCTAAACCACATTGCATGCAGTTAAAATGGAACCGTACTTTCTAACAACAACTTATGTTAATTAGATAGATAATGTCCTGAATAGTAATTCTTCCATTTACTGCAATGAAATATTTTGCTGTTTTATGCCTTAAAGGGAACCTGTCATGTAAAATAACACTATTAACTTGCAGATATGGGGTTAATCTGCAGTTTGATAGCGTTCTGACACCGTGAGGTGCCGGCACTGAGAGTCCTGCTGCCAGGAGGAAATGAACTTTTTTCTCCCTGACTGCGTATGACTTCCGGTCATAGAGGCGGCGCTGCACAGTTTCAGTCTTTGTGTATAGAGCAGTGGCGGTAACCATGCCCCAGCACTGACTGACAGCTAACTAATGTTGAGCTTGCTGTCAGTCAGTGCTAGGGGGCTAAGACAGCCCTTTCTCTCCTTTACAAATATCAAAAGACTGATCGTCGCTTCCAAGACAGAAAACTGGTGTTTTCTGTTTTCTGTTTTGGAAGTGATGGTCAGTCTTTTGATATTTTCATATATAGGCTTTCTGACTGAGCACTCCACCCCTAAGCCTCAGGCGGTTTTAATAATAGCAGGCTATTACCTTCCCATATACATGTAGACTTTAGTCTAAGAGAGTATTCATATTAGGTAGGTTCCCAGCAATGAGAGTCGCCTTATTGTGGCTGCCGGGTACACATGATTTGGCCAATTTATGCGCTAAGATTTCTCATTTATTCCCATTTTCTAGAGCAGTATATTAGGTATTTCATATATTTCATGTTTTCATATAGCGCTACAGAGTGCTACTTTATTTGTTGCTTTCTCCGCTTTAAACTTTCTGTAATGTTCCTTTAACTTTTAAAATTTTGTATTGTTGGCAGTGTGTATTACCCAGTTGATAGAGACCACTTTTTTCCCAATATTTTATGGACCAGTTCTGATGCTCACGTGCCCATTGTTGGTTCTTTTGGCAATGAAAAGGGATCAGCAAGATCATACTGACCATAGTGGAGTTAGATATATCAAGTAAGCTATGATACACTGTGTTCATAGCCAGGATTACATTTGTGGCATAGGGCCAGACAAACTAGCCTTTACTACCCACCTGACAATGAGTCTTCTGTCACCCATGTCTTTCCTTGCAGCACTTTTGGTAGGTGCCAACCACTGCATATTACAACCATACTATATCAATGAGTCTTTTGGCCCCCATGACTCATTGCTTTACCAAATGTCTTTTGGAGCAATTTTGGTAGATGCATAGTTACAATTTGATCCTTGTCAATAAATATCTTAAATCCTTGTGCTTGGCCATTGTTTGTGGGCAACACCATGAAGAGGCTTTCACGAGGGAATGTCACACTGGTCCTAATCTTGGGATTAGTTTTCATTCCAAATACACTAACAGCTCGGCATTACAATGATTTGGCTGTGAAACTAGTGGTACAGCTGGTTTCACTCGAAAGTGTCCCAGGAGCCATTTTTTAACATAACAACACCAGGCCACATGTTGCTCATAGTACTACGAGCAGCCTGCATAGCCTTAATGTGCTACCATGGCCAGCGATGTTTCCTGACTTGTCTCTTATCGAGCACATCTGGGACATCAATGGTCAACAATTGAAAAGGGGAACTTAATGAGTTTTGTGGCCAAGTTTCTGCAGCATGAAAGAACATTACTCAGACAACCATTGATAACCTCATTGATAGAATGCCAAGGCGCGTAAGTGCATATGTTGCTGAAAGTGGCACTCTTACTCAATACTGAATAAATTGAGATGTTTTGAAAATTTTGTTGCCAATTTTTCATTGTTTGCATGTCATTAACATGTCTGTCCCAAATTCTATGACTCCTTCTTCATGCTATTGCAATTTCTGCATTGAGGCTTGTGCATACAGTATTATATCTATGCAAGGTAAATGTAAATAATGTAAACTTTGTAGCATAAAATGTAATCTTAATACCTATCAGTCACATAATATATTTGTTCAAGTGCTCAAGGAGTGTCTCAATACACGCTGTCCACTGATGTCTATTTTTCGGTATGAACATTCATTTCATTCTGGAGATGAAGGACATGTAACAATGAATAATTCATCAGCTTCACTTGAGAAGCTACCATTATAATCTGACACTATTCGCTACAGAGCTCTGAACATGCTATCATTTTGTTTTCCTGTTTTTTAATTACTATGTTACAACCATGCATGTGCTTAGTGTAATGGCTTTCCATATTTAGGTACATCAAGTGACTTTACCTTGTGATTGAGTGCTTGAAGGGCTGTAAATTTCCATTCCTATTGTGATCTCTTAAAGTTACACCCAGTACAAAGCATTAGATAATATATTTTATTGTTATTATTATTGGGATAAGTGCTGTACAAATCCCTAGAAAGTAGAAATGACTGTGAGTACAGGTTATTGGCTATGAATGACTGCACACCAGTCCGGCAATGAAGGTGTTTGGGACTAGGTCACAGCTGCTGGTAATCCTATCATGCTTACAATGTTGACTGTGCAAAGGCTTTATAGGTACCAGCCTACAGTCTATTGCCAACAGAAGCAGATTGCCCTGCCTGTTTGTTCTTCAATGTGTTACACAATTTCATGGCTCTGAAAAGATTAAGCTACATGAACAACATAGTTGCCAGTAGCCTGTTTTTACCAGCCATGATAAGCTTTGTCTGTAGAACTTTCAATTATCCAAACCTAAACCTTATTTCCTTTTCTTTACTCTAAAACTCAATGACTCCTTTCATTTCTTTTGATTTCTATAGTACTTAATGGTAACAGTACATTCAATTCTAATATGCTTTCTAAATCAATATGTAAAATTAATATCTGGAGGCCCATTACTGGCATCTCTAGTTATCTGTTCATTCCATATTAATGAGCTGACTTGTAGACATCTCTGCAAAAAAAATCCATTCTTAGGGTGATTATCAGGAACGATGATTTCTAGGAATGCTTCTTTCCTGATATTCAGCTTGTCTAAACAAACTGCCAATCACCCAACAAACAAGCAAAATCCTGGTTCCTAAGAAAGATTGCTCCTGATAATCTGCCAGTATAATACATCCTTAAAATTCCCCTAATATTTATCACACCCTGTTGTTGAAGAAACAATTCAAGAGTAAAATAGCTAGTGAAGGTTGAAAAAAAACATGTCCATCAAGTTCAGTCTGGGGATGTGGAAAGGCAATGGGAATATGGTATAGGTACATCCATAATGCATGATTCAATATGCCCTGAAGAGCAGTTTTTCCCTACTGATCCGAAGTCTTGATTGACTGGATCAACATTCACAACAAAAATTGACACATTTACATACGTATTTCTTGTTTTCTTCTAAAAAAAAGAAGCATCTAAGCCTTTTTCAAAACTACTGATGGTTCTCACTGTGACCAACTTTTGAGGTAGGCTGCTTTACAGATTAAAGGTTCTCATGGTAAAGAAGTAAAGTCTCCTGTAAGAGAGTGTGCACCTGTATTTTGAGGGGGTTTACATGGAACAGATTTTGACTATATTTTTGTATAGGTCATTTACAGGTGCATCTCACTAAATTAGAATATCATCAAAAAGTTAATTAATTTCAGTTCTTCAATACAAAAAGTGAAACTCATATATTATATAGAGTCATTACAAACAGAGGGATCTATTTCAAGTGTTTATTTCTGTTAATGTTGATGATTATGGCTTACAGCCAATGAAAACACAAAAGTCATTATCTCAGTAAATTAGAATACTTTATAACAACAGCTTGAAAAATGTTTTTAAAATCCGAAATGTTGGCCTACTGAAATGTATGTTCAGTAAATACACTCAATACTTGGTCGGGGCTCCTTTTGCATCAATTACTGCATCAATGTGGCGTGGCATGGAGGCGATCAGCCTGTGGCACTGCTGAGGTGTTATGAAAGCCCAGGTTGCTTTGATAGCAGCCTTCAACTTGTCTGCGTTGTTGGGTCTGATGTCTCTCATCTTCCTCTTGACAATACCCCATAGATTCTCTATGGGATTAAGGTCAGGCGAGTTTGCTGGCCAATCAAGCACAGTGATACTGTTGTTTTTAAACCAGGTATTGTTACTTTTGGCAGTGTGGAAGGTGCCAAGTGAATGAAAGAATGAAATTTCCATCTCCAAAAAGCTTGTCTGCTCTAAAAATTCCCGGTAGACGGCTGCGCTGACTTTGGTCGTGATAAAACACAGTGGACCTACATCTGCAGATGACATGGCTCCCCAAACCATCACTGATTGTGGAAACTTCACATTAGACCTCACAAGCAGCTTGTATTGTGTGCCTCTCCATTCCTCCTCCTCCAGACTCTTGGACCTTGATTTCCAAATGAAATGCAAAATTTACTTTGTCAATGACTGCCTTCTGGACATCTGTCAAGTCAGCAGTCTTCCCCATGATTGTTGAGCCTACTGAAACAGACTAAGGGACCTTTTTAAATGCTTAGGAAGCCTTTGCAGGTGTTTTTTGTTAATTATTCTAATTTATTGAGTTAATGACTTTTGTGTTTTCATTGGCTCTAAGCCATAATCATCAACATTAACAGAAATAAACACTTGAAATAGATCACTCTGTTTGTAATGACTCTATATAATATATTAGTTTCACTTTCTGTATTGAAGAACTGAAATAAATAAACTTTTTGATGATATTCTAATTTAGTGAGATGCACCTATATGTACTTGTACAAGTTAATAGTGTCCCCTTAGGCATTTCTTCTCAAGTCTAAATAAGTGTAATTTTTTTAATCTTTCCTCATAACTAAGATCCTTCATGCCCCTGAGGCTCTTCTTTGTACTTTTTCTACCTTCAGGGTAACCTTTCTATGAACTAGTGCCCAGAACTGAACTGCATTTTCCAAATGAGGCTGCATTATAGCACTGTAGAGTGGTAGAATTTTGTCACTGTCCTGCCTCTTTTAACCCCTTTCCGATGTGGTGCGTATTAGTACTCATCACGTTGGTACCCCCTGTTCAGTGCAGGCTCTGGCGCTGAGCCCCCACTGAACCGGGCACATGTCAGCTGATTTATGCAGCCGCGGGTGGAATCGCGATCCACCCGCGGCTGTTAACCAGTTAAATACCACTGTCAATCTCTGAAAGCGGCATTTAACTCACGCTTCCGGGAAGCACATCACTGACTCCCCCCATCGGCGACCTCATCATGTGATGGGTTGGCATGACAACCTGGGGCCTGCAGGAGCCCCCTGTGGTTGTCATGTTTAGATTGCTATTAGCGCCGCCCAGTGGCTGGCGCTCATAGCAAGTGAGCATTTCTGCTACATAGAGGTGATCTGCTCATCTCCTGTATGTAGCAGAGGGGATCAGATAACTGCAGCTTCTAGTCTCCTATGGAGACTATTGAAGCAAGCAGAAAGTGTAAAAAAAAGTTTTTAAAAATATTAAAAAAATAGAAAAAATAGAAAAGTTGAAATCACCCCCCTTTCGCCCCATTCCAAATAAAACAATAAAACAAAACCCCACATACACATATTTGGTATTGCCGCATTCAGAATCGCCCGATCTATCAATATAGAAAAAGAATTAATCCGATCTGTAAACGGCGTAATGAGAAAAAAATTCTAAACGCCAGAATTAAATTTTTTTGGTCGCAGCAACATTGCAATAAAATGCAATAACGGACAATCAAAACATCAGATCTACCCCAAAATGGTATCAATAAAAACATCAGCTAGGCGTGCAAAAAATAAGCCTTCACCCAGCCCCAGATCACGAAAAATGGAGGTGCTACAGGTCTTGGAAAGTGGCAACTTTTTTTTTTTTTTTTTTTTAGCAAACTTTGGATTTTTTTCACCACTTAAATAAAAAAGAACCTATACACATTTGGTGTCTACAAACTCATAATGACCTGGAGAATAAGAATGGCAGTTCAGTTTTAGCATTCAGTGAATGTGGTAAAAAACAAAACAAAAACATCTGTGGTATTGCACTCTTTTTGCAACTTCACCGCATTTGGAATTTTTTCCCATTTTCCAGTACACGATATGGTAAAACCAGTAATGTCGATCAAAAGTACAGCTCGTCCTGCAAAAAATAAGCCCTCACATGGCCATATTGACAGAAAAACAAAAAAGTTATGGCTCTGGGAACAAGGGGAGCAAAAAACAAAAAAGCAAAAACGGAAAATGCTCCGGTCATTAAGGGGTTAATAGACGACAACATGCTTCTGGGTTTAGAAGCTGCTGATTGGCATTGCATGTCATTATTTAGTATGTGATCTACATATATGCTCAGATCCTTCTCTACAAGTGACTCTCCTGGTTTTACTTCCCTAGACCATATGGTTTCTGTAGGTTATTAGTTCTCAGACTCAACATTGCAAAGGATAGGAGAAGCCTTGTAATTTATTAATCCAGTCGTGAAAACCATTGATGGTAATAATGGACACATGGATCATACACTGATACCGGTACCATTTTTTTCAAGTATGTGTTTACACACAGATGTGTGACTAAGGCCTAACAAAGTTTCTTAGGGCTTACTCACACCGCCATATACATCAGACGAGTGACATCTGATTTTTTTTTCCCCCAGTGGCAGAATCTGTCAGTGAAAAAAAATCACAGTGTGCTGTGATTTCACTCTGAAATCGGATGCCACTCACCCATTCAAGTTTATGGGTGTGTGGAAACCATAGGACTGCACTTGCATGACACTGAGTGCAGTCCGATTTCCATAGACTCACACAATGGAAAAGATGGAGGAATTTTGCTCTCCATCTACCCCACAGTGTGCTATGATTCTTATCATCAAAGAGAATCAGATCACACTAAACTGACATTCGGGTTAAACTCTGAGTCTTATTAGCATAATCAACCCGATTCTCTCAGATGAGCGAATTTACGCTCCTGTGAGTACTGGTTCAATACAGATATTGATAGGACTGTCTCAGGAGCCTCACACTTGTAGCTAAATTATGAAGTAAAACTAGAAGGGTTGTCGTGGCCCTCCTGCATCTAAATGGAGAACATATGCTGTGCGTTTTATTACAAGTTGCTTAACCAACAACTGGAATGGATTGAAAGGAAGGAGTATAATTGTATATACACACAGATTTGCTGCAGACATTTTTGTAATTTTATTCTATTGATCTAAGCGTATGATCACGCGTAGCAGATATACTGTGGATTTTTTTTTTCCTCTTAGATTTGTGGATAAAAATTCCACAGGGTATTATACTACCAACAAAAAGATCTAAAAAAAAAAAAACTCAAGGAAGCAGAAGAAATAAAATAAGCATGCTTGGGTTGCAGTTCTGTTTTCCAAAACATTTAAAATAATAATAATAAAAAAAGATTCTTCTTACTTTCCTCCGCTCCCACGACGTCCTCTTCTGTAGCTGCCTTCAGTGTGCCATCACGGGCAGCACATGATGTCACTGCCATACGCCGCTCGTAGCTGGCACGCCAATGCAAGGAGGAGATCCAATATATTGTTGTCATATGTAGTACATCTGACATATTAATAGAACTTTGGTAAAGCAGTTGAGATCTTAGCTTGATTAAAAGCCCCAGAAATTACAGTTAGAGAGTTAGGGTGTTTCGTATGGAGCTGAGCCATAACCCCTGACAACATTTCCCCAGCTGCCTCATGGTTCGCTGACGGTGGTACATGCTTCACTAATGCAATTACAAGAGAGAATTCTCTAGATAGATAGCAAGGCCTGAGGCCAACAACTAGCAGCTCAATATTTGGGCAGCAATGACGCTCCTTTACAGTCACATGCCCCTGATTACACCATCTGTTGTTTATGTAGAGTATCACCCCACCACCCTTTTTCTTGCCACTCCTCATTATGTCTCTATCTGCCCAAACCATGTGAAACCCTAGTACCGATACACTTGAATCAGGGACCTCCCCATGTAACCATGTTTCGGTAAAACACACCAGACCGCATTCTTTGTACTCCCTCTGGGTCCGAATCAGTGTCAACAGTTCATCCGACTTATTTCCAAAAGAGCATACATTACCTATGATAATGGATGGGACCGCAGGTTTAAACCGTCTTCTTTTGGACTTTATTTTTTTGCCCTCTGAAAGGTCTCCACACTTCACAGGGAACATGTGGTCTACCATATGCAGAAGAAGACATTAGCCTGCGCAGCTCCAGAAGTCGACCCCTTGAATACACAATACATTTAGTAACAGTCTTTGGGACATCCAGCAAATCATCATCCACATCCGTCCCACCAAGCCTGTCCGTAATTGACCCTATATGTTGCTCACCACTGGCACAGATCGCTGTACACATATCCAATAAGGTAGTAACTGCATGTGTTATAAAACCATAGGTGACAGTAGCTGTATTAAATTTGTGTCCACATGAGCTAATGACAGCACATCTCTTCTGTCCACACATGGCAGTAGAGATATATATAGTGTCTATATAGTGTATATAGTGCATATAGTGTCTTGTCATAGATAGCAATAGTTGCCTCAAATTTATATCTGTAGAAGGCTGTGGGTAGCAGCTTGCATCCATGTGTAACATTAACTGGGTTTGACCAGGGTACGTTCCCCGAGATTGCAGTGGCCATGAGAGGCTTGTAAGTAGTAGTGGCAGATTAGGGTATAGTGCTTGTACAGTGTATCCAGAGGCAGTTGTCAATGTCTGTGTGCCATAGCCACCACACTATACCCTCCATGTCCATCAGTGGTACCTTAAGGTCTTGCTCCCACAGTTCATCTTGAATACAGCATCTCTGCTGCCATGTTTTTCCATGCAATGCTTTCCCAGGTGCTGGTAGCGCTGGGTCTTCAGTCTCACTTTGCCACCTTCTCCCGGCACTCTGTCTCTCTCTCCTGACCCCCTGGTCCACTCCTTGCTTTGTTCGTCCTGTCCTCCATACTCCTCAGGGAGTTTGGTTTCCTCCATCTCACCACTGTCCAGCATACAGGTACAGTGCAATCCACTGAATAGAAAAATTCCAAAGGATCCAAGACTCAGAATAAAGGGTTCAGAAAAAAAAAAAAAAAAAAGTTCCAAAAGGAACATAAAAACAAACACTGTAACTAGAACAAAAAGGTTAGCTGCTGCAATGGGCTGCCACTAGCATGGCGCCATATGGTCTACATCTAGCAGAGAGCAGTTTGATGTCCCAACTTCCCCTCTATAAACATTATGATGGCCCCTCTAATTTTCTATATACAGTATGATGGCTCTCACAGCTCCCTATACATAGTGTAATGGCCCTCAGAGCTCCCCTATATACAGTATGATGGTCCCTACAGCTCTCCTATACACAGGTCTCCAGAGTGTGTGAACTGGCACAGCGAGGCAGGCACGATGTAGTGACATTATGGCAGCTGCTGTGTCCGATCTCAGGTGCACATGCTAAATGGCAGAGGAGGGAGATCAGCTCTAACCTTCACCATTAAATGAAATGGTATTTGCATCCACAGGATGCAGGTAGCATTAAAAACCAGATGGGGGTGGAGGATCGATGCTGTTCGGCGCTGGGTTCTCTCCAACTCAAAGGCCCTATAGTGGCCATGAGGTGTCCCTCTATGGGTGCCCATGAAGGCGATGCCAAGGTCTACCAGGGGATTCTCCGGTCCTTCGGTGGGCCAATCCGATGCTGTCCCCAATATTTAGATTCCAGAAATGGGACTCCGACCGTTCATAACATAATGGCACATCCTATAGCTATGCTACTTCTTTTTACGATGAGCAACCATTTTAATTAAAAAACAAAACAAACATTTAATATTCTGTAGCGGTAGATCAAGTGTTAAACACTAGATAATGCACTCAATTTAGATATGTTTTGCTTAATTATTAAAAATAAGCTATAATCAGAAAATAACCTATTGATTAAATCAGGTTTTTGTGTTAATTAGTTTTTAATTCTTTTTTTGCCAATGCTGTTTTTTCCTACATATCACAACCAGTATTAAAATAAAAAATAGAAATCTTGCAATTTTCATACTGGCCACTGGGGCTTTTTTAGACTCTAACTTCCAAAGACATTAACCACAGTGAACAGACTCCGACTCTATCGTTTGTATTGAAGCATCTAATGAGAAGGTGCTAAGATAATTGTCAAGGGAGCGTTAGCAAGGTCAGCTCTGACATCATCGCCAGTTGTGGATGGTGGATCCTGTTATCAACCGTGTATAGAAATGTTACTTGTCATTGCAATCCTGCCTCTGAGTATAAGGAGCCTGAGAAAACTCTTCATCAAAGGACAGGAAATCTAAAAAACCTCAGAATTCTTTAGCTAGTGATGATAAATTACTTATATTGATATTGGTATGTCAAGAGTACCTAGAAAATATTACATCTCTAGATCAGGGGCCTTTTTGTGCAGCCCTGTTCCGCTTCACGGGGGTCCCACAATGAGGAAAGGAGGTGTCTTGTGTGCCATCTTTACACCATTCCAAGATGCCTGAGGAGTGCTTATTTTGCCATTTGGGGAAAAGATACATCATAGTGCAGAAAAGGTTAATTATAATAATCTTCCCTATTCACTAAAAAAATACATTGTAACTAGATAAAATGTACTCTTGCTGGTACGTTTTGGATTCCCTGTATTTCTAAATTCTGCATTTGCATTCTAAATATATTACTTGGGGAAAATAAATTGGTCACTTCCAGAAAACCATTTTATAATAACACAGTAGAGTGGCAGCTAGTCAAATAAAAAGTCACAATTTCTGTAAAGGTTTTTGGAAAATGAGAAATGAAGTAGATCAAAACAATAAAACTAGTAGTCTGTGTTCTGAGTTTATTATTGTTTCTCGAGGGGATTACAGATTTAAATTGTATCCTTTTACCTTACCTGTCTCTCGGGGTAGACATCTCCTGCAGCAAGCAGCCTCCATACTTCTCATAAGCCACTACTAGAATTAGAATAACAGAAAAATACAATATGCAACACATTTCTATTCTTCTACTTTCCAAGCCAATATTTTCTGAAAATTAGTTCTTATTTGTGAATTGCTCCTGATTCTCTTTTGGTAAACATGCAATTTAATGCAAGTAGAATATAGTTGGTGCCACTATAAATCTCTTGTCTATCTTTCATCAAAACCCACCACAATGTCTTTAGAAGATGAATTCTAATGTGAAAACTGTGGAACCAATTCACTGTTATCACTAAAGGGTATCAGTACATGAGATTCTTTGATTCTGGTGCAATATTGGGCACCGAAATCCACCAGAAGACAATAATATTTTTAAGCTAATTTTAGGAGGCTAAGCTACCTATTCCTACTTTTGGAGCTTTTGAAAAACTGGAATTCTGGAATCTAGGAAAACGGTGCAAAACACAAAGCAAACATAAGGAAATTTTGAAAAAGATTATGAAAAATCCTAACGACTTTCCTACAATTGGTTCATTGAAAGGAACCTGTCACTAGATTCCTGCTGCCTGAACCACTATAGCATGAATCAGAGCTTATGTCGATGCGCAAGGGGGTGGGGAGCTGAACATGTAGTTCATCAATGTTCTATGGCACTCACAACCAAATGAAGCCATCTACTGACCGAACTGAGTAAGGTGGAACTAGAAAATAGAGGAGGCATTTCTGGAGGGATGAGCTTGAAGGGGACACCGGGTCAGGTGGTAGCTGTGGTGCAGTTATCAAATATAAAAGGCTGGAGTGATAAGGCGGGAAGTCAGTTGGCGCCAACCAGTGAAACACAGAGGACATGTGAGCAGTGGAACACAAAGGAAGAGCGACCATAGGGTGGCTGGACTCCCAGACAAGCGGGACATTGTGGGTCAATCACCAAAGCCCAGACTATGGCAGTCAAGACCCGAGGCCCAGACTATACCAGTCAAGACCCGAAGTCCAGTCTTCACCGGTTAAGACCCGATATCCGGAAACTGCAGGTCAAACACTGAAGGTTGAATGCTGATCATTGTACGAGGCCGAACTTCTGCTGTGGTTACCAGGAGATGTGATTGAACCAGGTTGTTACTTCCAAGATAGACATACGGTACATGGCGCAGGCCGGGGCTGGGTTGCAGAAGGGACTGGGAACGGACAGTATGAAAAACCAAATAGGGTACTAAGGACTTGCAGCCTAGCAGGAAATATCGGTGAACCCCGCTAGTGCCAGTATAATAATCAGAAGTGCCTGAAGGACATATTGCAGTGACTGGTCATACGTCGCGAGTGACGCCCGTGGAGTTAAACCAGAAGAACATAAAAAGCCGTTCACACTGAGAGATAGCTAGATAGAACATAGAATAAGATACTGAAATTGTTGCTCTGTCGTTTTTGCTATTATTGCTAATATTGTGGGATTTGTTATCCTGTACCAGAATAACTGACTGTTTCCATAGTTGAGAAGCTCTAGATAGGGACAGAAGCGCACACAAAATAGGGCAATACTGTCTGGCAAGGGATAGGTATAATCGATAGTAGCACTCACCTAAAGGTGTTGTGTGCAGGCACAACACCTATAAAGGCATTGAAATCCACTGCTGCTGCCCCATGGCTGGAGGGAATGGTTCTTCCAGAGGTATAATGACACTACTGAACAGGGGTCAGACAGAGACCAGAGAACCCTGCCTGCCACATTATAGTGAATGGCCCCATTGGGGGTTTTCTCTGAATCACGAATTTCGGAGATTTAGATGGAAACCCCCAAGTAAGTGAACCTTAAGCAGAATTAATGAACCTAGCCTTAAATCTGATCCAAAATGTTAGCTACTTTAAAATGGTAACAATAAAAGCTGCAACTCAACCCACAAAAAACACTCAGGTCCGTCATCTGTTAATGGAAATATAGTTTTTTTTTTACACTACTGGTAGAACAAAAGTTCTGGAAACATGACATAGCTCCCCCTCAAAGAAATCCAGGGAAATCTGCACTTCCAAATCCAAATGTCCTCATCCCTTCCTTCTGAGCCTCACGATGTGCGTAAACTGCAGTTAGCTTCCACATGTGTGTTTTGGGCACTACAATGTATTGGTGTATTTACAATTGTGTATTTACAATGGTGTATTTGCAATTTTCACTCAACAACATCTACTGCATACTTGTTTCTGGAAAACACATGTGGGGTCAAAATCGTCACTACACCTCTAGATGAATTCAGAGAAAGATGTCATTTAAAAAATGGGGTCACTTGAGACTTTTATTTCTATATTTTTTTCTGTTTTGGCAATTAGGGGTTCTGCAAATTAAGTCTGCAACTATACTAGGAAAATGTGTGCTCCAAAAGTTAGATTTTAGGTTTTGATGTACCTTTTAAGTCTTGCCATGTGGCCAAACAGTACTATAGAAAATTAGAGCTTAGACAACATTGTGTGGAAAATAAAGTCCATATTTCATCTTCACAGCCCAGTCTTATATGTAAAACCTTCATGACAAGGGGACTCTCTCTCTGCCTGGAGAAAGAAAGGTTTAATCTCCAGAGGAGACAAACTTTCTTTATCATAAGAACTATCAATCTGTGGAACAGTCTACCACAAGAGCTGGTCATAGCCGGAACCATTAGTGGTTTCAACAAAGACTTAGATGTTTTTTTAGAAGAAAATAATATAAATGCTTATGAACATCTTGTAAATATTTTTTTTGAATATTTGGTGCAATTGGGATCAGGAGGGAAAGATTAGAACTTTTGGGGTGGATTGGATAATACAGTGTGCTTGTGCATGTGCCCCTTCCCTTTATACGTTCCCAACCCATGGTATGCTGCTTTTTTGAATATACAGTGGTGCTTAAAAGCTTGAAAACCCTTCAGAATTTTCCATATTTCTTAATAAATTTGCTTAAAATTACATTATACAGGGTGGTCCAAAAGTAGGTGGCCAGAAAATAATAACATTTATTTTGATTTATATATAAAATTACATTTACTAACACAAGCATAACATTGACAATTAAATTTTATTCTGAACAATAATACAAAAGCCCTTAAATTTTATCAACGCAGGGGCTCAAACTGTTTTCCATTACAATTTGCACAGCTTTGAAGTCTGCCTCTTACGCTTCAACAAACTTTTTTTGCACAAGTCTCTTTGGGTATTAATTTCTTGAATTGCATCTCTTATGTAATTTTTCAAATCACTGACACTTTTTGGTTTTTGACTATAAATTTTGTCCTTGAGTACTCCCCAAAAGAAAAAATCCATTGGGGTCAAGTCTGGTGAACGTGGCGGCCAATCAAGTGGGCCTCTTCGGCCAATCCATTTATTAGGAGATGTTTCATCAAGATACTCGCGGACTACTCTTGAATAATGTTGAGGGGCCCCATCTTGTTGGAAATAAAGGTCATTTGAATTAGGCTGTTGCTGTAACTGGGGAACAACTTGATTCATTAGAATTTTGAGATACCTATCTCCTGTGACTGTTCCATCAAAAAATATTGGTCCTAAAACACCAAAACTTGAAATACCACCCCAAACATTGACACCAGGCTCATTTGGTTGTTGTTCTAATGTTAAATGCATGTTCTCATTATACCAGTAAATACAATTATGTCTGTTAATATGGCCGGATAATTTGAAAGAAGCTTCTTCACTCCATATACTGTTATCTAAAATTACTGGATTTTCTTCAATTTCGTTAAGCATAATCTCACTAAATTGCAGCCGCCTGTCTGGATCATCCTCCAATAAACCATGAATTAGACGTGGGCGATAAGCTTTCCACCCAATAGATTTCAGGAATGAAAAGTGGAATCTGATTGGTTGCTAAGGGCAACTGAGCCAGTTTCACTTTACACCATGTTTGATAAATCTCCCCCTTCATAACCTTATTACACTTTCTGTCCACCTACTTTTGGACCACTCTATATGTTCAGTATGAGCCAGCGTTTGTAGCCAGCGTGTACATGCTGGCACGCGCCTCCTGATGACATCATCGCGCAGGCACGTAACAGCAGAGGTGTTTGGAGCTCCCCTGTTGCTGCGCTGTGATTCTATATTGTCGACAGGAGAGCAGAGCTCCAGGTAAGCTCCCTGCTGGGATATATACGCCGCCATCAGCAATCTGGGCATTGGCCCCCCAGAGCCTTGGGCCTTGGGCAGTAGCCTAGATTGCCCTCATTATAATCCGCCTTTGCTGATTCTCCATATATGGTGGAAAACTACTATTTGGACACACGGCACGGCTCGGAAGGGAAGGCACACCATTTGATTTTTGGAGTGCAAGATTGGCTGGAATCAATAGCGGACGCCATGTCGCATATGTGTAAGGAGAAGCAGAGATAGCCCTGAAGAATCCATAAGGGAAGTCACATCAGTGGAGAAAGACTGCCATCTGCTGGCCAGGCAAAATGAGAAGGAACCAATTTTGCACCAGAAGATTTGCAAGGGTAGCAGTTTTTGGTGCTGGACCTGATCAGGTGACCGGCAGCCCAGAGTTCCTGAATATATAAGGCCTGTGCGCCAAATGGCAGAGAGATTTGGCGCCGGAGAAGAGAGTGAAGCAGGCGCACTTAACAGGCCTCAGTGTGAACTCTACGCCACCAAGGTGCCGGTCACCGCTTGACAAGGCCCGGATTCCACTCAGGAGTACTCTCTGTTTCGTCTGCACTGGTCAGGACCAGGATCTGCGCCCTACGCCGGTTAAGCCTTTTAGACCAGACATTGCCTGTCAAGAGCCAAGACCTAGTCAATTCCACACCAATCATAAGACACTTTTGCCAATGGTCAAGCCGAGAAGATCCGTAGGAAAACTGACAGACTAGGCACGCCTGTGATTGCGGAGGGACAGCGTGCTTGAGCAGATCCGTCACTTCCAGCTATCACCTATGGTACTGGGGTCAGCTGGGACTCGGATTACAGGTTGGGAGGGGGACGGTTTATGCATGGGAGGCTCAACAGGCTTTTATAGACTACATCAGAGAGAGACTTGCGGCCTAGTAGGAAAACCTGGTGACCCCCGCTAGGGCCAGAGCTCCCACGAATGGGCGCTCCACCTTTGTTAAGGGAACATTAACGTTATCTAGTGAAAGACTTTATTTGATATTCCAAGCTTACTTTTATTCATTTCATTGTTATTATCGCTAATTGTTCAGAGTTACTTTGATTTCACTGTAAAATTACTACTGCATTTAAATAAAATTATATAGATCACTGACTGTTGCCTTGTGTTATCTGTGCGTTGCATTCAGACACCTGCACTACATATGCAGAGCCCCTGATGTGGAAACCCCCCACAACTGACCTCATTTTGGAAACTACACCCATCAAGTAACTTATATAGAGGTATGGTGAGCACCTTGAACTTACAGTTGCTTCTTGGAATTTTATAACGTTGAGCTGTGAAGATGAAAAAATAATTTTTTCCTGCAAAAATGTTGGTTTTGCCCCCAAATTTTCATTTTCACAAGGGTAACAGGAAAAAATGGACCATACAATTTGTTATGAAATTTCTCTTAAGTACACCGATACCCCATATGTGGTGGAAAACTACTGTTTTGGCACACAACAGGGCTCGGAAGGGAAGGAGCACCATTTGACTTTTGGAGTGCAAAATTGGCTGGAATAGATAGCGGACGCCATGTTGAGTTTGTAGAGCCCCTGATGTGCCTAAACAGTGGAAAACCCCCACAGATGACCTCATTTTGCAAACTATACCCTTCAAGGAACTTATCTAGAGGTGTGGTGAGCACCTTGAACCCACAGATGCTTCAAAAGAATTTTATAGCATTTAGCCACAAAAATGAAAAAATACATTTTTCCCCAAAAAATGATGGTTTTGACACAAATTTTTCATTTTTACAAAGGTAACTGGAGAAGATGGACAGTACAATTTGTTGTGCAATTTCTCCTGAATACACAAATACCCCATATGTGGAGGAAAACTATGGTTTGGGCACACGGCAGGACTCAGAAGGGAAGAAGTGCCAACTTAATTCTGGTTCTCAATTTTGGCTGTAATAGATTGCGGGTGCCATGTCACAGTTGAAGAGCCCCTGACATGCCAAAATAGCAGAAACCCCCACAAGTGACCCCATTTTGCAAGATACACCTCTTGAGGAATTAATTTAGGGGTGTAGTGAGCATTTCTTACCTTCAGGTGATTCACAGATTTGTAGAATATTAGGCTGAGTAAATGGAAAAATACATTTTTTCCACTAAAATGTTGCTGTAACCCCAAGTTTTTAATGTTCAAAAATGGATAATAGGAGAAAATGAATGGTAAAATTTGTCACACAATTCCTCATGATTACTCCAATACCCCATGTGTGGTCAAAAACTGCTTTTGAGGCACAGTGCATAGCTCAGATGGGAAGGCAATAAAGGAGCTCAGTTTTTGCTAAAGTGGTTTGAGAATGCCATGTCACATTGTCAGAGCCCCTGAGGTGCCAGATCAGCAGAACCCCTCCATAAGTGACCCCATTTTACAAACTACACCCCCCTATTAATTCATCTAGAGGTGCAGTGAGCATGTTGACACCACATGTGCCTCACAGAATTTTATACCATTGGGCTGTGAAGAAACAATATTTAAATTTTTACCACTAAAATGTTGTTTTAGCCCCAAGTTTTTAATTTTTATAAGGGCTAATAAGAAAAAATGGACCTCACAGTTTGTTGTGAAATTTCTCCCGAGTGCATCAATACCCTAAATGTAATTGGGACATACTTTTCACGCATAGTGGGAAGCTCAGAAGGGAAGGAGCGCCATATTATAGTGCAGATTTTGTTGTTATGGTTTGCGGGTGCCTTGACCCACTGGAGAAACCCTCGAGGTGCCAGAACAGCAAAATCCCCCCATAAGTGATCACATTTATTAACTACACCTCTCAATGAATTCATCTAAGGGTGCAGTGATCATATTGACACCATGGGTGTGTCACAGAATTTTATAACATTGGGCAGTGAAGAAAAAATAATAACATTTTTACCATAAAAATTTTGATTTAGCCTAAAACTTTGCATTTTCACAAGGGGAAATGGGTAAAAATGGCACCAAAATTTGTCATACATTTTCTGCTGAAAGTAGCAATACCCCATATGTGGGTGTACAGTACTCCTTACCCACACTGCGAGACTCAAGAGGGAAAGAGTGCTATTTGACTCTTGGAGAACAAATTATCGTAGAATAGTTTGCATACACCAAATACAGAGCACTTAAAGGGAATCTGTCACGCCCTGGGAGATATCAGACCTCTACTATAGGTATACAGGGTATAGAAAAGTAAATCTATACATACCTGTATGGCCCATAGTAGAGGTTTGATTTCAGAGAAAAGTGTTTTTATACACTCGGTTTTACACAGGCTTGGCGTCCGGGAGATGCCAAGAAATCCCCGCCTCTCTGTTTATTATTCCCTGAAATCCTCGCCTATATGCTGAGTTAACATATTTCCCTCCTCCCCTGCACTTCACAGGGCCCTGTGATGTGCATTTGACGCGCCCCTGGGCCTGTGTCGCGCTGCGTTGCGCACGCGGGAGCCTACCCGGAGCCGGATCAGTGGAGGGTTGTAGTCTCGTGGCGGTGACCCGGTCCGTGCCCAGGGAGTCAAACTAGACGGCAGTCTATTAGTAGTAAATAGTTGAGGACTACGCCACCCGTTGAGTGCAGCCAGGGAGCTGCTGCTGCAGGGCAGACCGCTGAGGCCGGTGGTAGGATTGTGCAGCGTGATAGTATAACCCCCAACGGGAGGGGTATGGCCTCAGGGCAGCCGACGTGGATGATGGGGGTAGCAGGAACCACTCAGAGACGGTACGGTGTAGTTCAGGGTCTTTACTGGTAACAACGACAGACCCTCCCGGAGTACTTGCTAGCAAACGGGGCCTGGTCAGTCTTTGAGCAGATGGAATCTCCCCTGGCCAGGCGTAGTTGTAGGCCTCCCAAACTGACTGTACTCTTCTGGCTACCTTGCTAGAAGCTGATGTAAGTAGCCCACGTCCCTGAGTGTACCGTGTGGTGCTCACCCGTATGGCCGGTGACTCGGGGCCTTCTAATGGCTTCCGCTCCACGATGGCGGTGCTGGTCCCACGCGTGTGACCGTGCCTTCGGGCTTCTGGGCCAGAGGACCTGAAATCCCCTGCCTGACGGATTCTGCTGCTGGGTAGGAGTTAGTCCCCACAGCCTCGGACTCCGGGTCCGGTAAAGAATCTTCTTAGTCAGGGCGAGCTCTGCAGCTGCCAGCCCCTGACTCCTTGTAACTCTGCTGTTTCCTATGCTGCTTCTTGTCTCCACTCTCCTTGTCTGACTCACCCTGCCTCAGCCCCGGGTTTATATAGGGGAAGTTCTTCCCCTCCCAAGACTGGGCAGGAGGTGTGGCATGCACAGGATCCCTGACCAAAGGACCTCCCACCTGCTCTCAGACATAACATTACATTACTGTGGAAAACCAGACCCCTGGGGTGCCACATTCCCCCCTAGTGAAATTTAGTACTCCGGGACTAAACACATTTAGAAAAACATAACAAGGCAAAAAACATTAATAATACAATAAGAAAACATATAAAGATGGTTACGGCGTGTCCGCAACCGGGTGCAGTCTCTGAAAGAAGCAAGGTGTCCATTTCACCAACACAGGGAGACGTAACCAGGTAGGGGTCTGTCCTACCCCGAGTCCTTAACAGTCTCTAGTCCATCCTGGGTTACGCTCCAACTATGTACAAGGATTCCCGGTAAATCCACCAAGGTTTCCTAAAAACAACTGGAAACACAAAATTATACACAAGCAACAATACACAGATAAACATAAATAAAACTATTTTTACACTTCAAATTCTCCAGCGTGCGGGTAACTGGCCTCTAGTGGCCCTAGTGGACCTACGGAGCTGACTGTCTGGCCCTGAACTACAGGGTGTAGGAGCTGTCAAGGGTAAACTGGGCAGCTGTCTACCGGCTCTTTGTCTCACTAGGGGTACGGCAGGCTCACTATAAGCAGAGGGTTGATTCTCCTGTTCTACTCGTGTGGAGTCTTCTGCCTCCTGGACCGGCTGTTCTTCCAGCTCTACCCGTTGCTCCGTTGGTTCTTGGGATGATGGTTGGAGGAAGGTGAGTACGGGTACCACAACTGCACCATTGACTTGAGTCCAAGACCGAGGGAAGTCCCCGAGCACGGTACTAACCATATCTTCCCTTTCTCCCACGGGTCGATGGTCTTCTTGTTCCTCTTCAGGGTTCCTCAGTTGTTCGGGACACTTCTTCAGGTGGTCCCGGGACACAATGGCTGTGGTTTCCCCTCCGTCTTTACTGATGGTACAGACCTTCGGGTTCTCGTGGCTTGAGGGCAGTACGATGTACGGGTCCTTCTCCCACTGGTCATCCAACTTGTGGAGCCGTCTTTTCCTCTTCAAGACCTGCTCTCCGGGTACCAGGGGAACAGCGGGAGCATACTGGTTGTAAGTCTTCTCTTGTCTTTCCCTAGCCTGACAGAGACTTCGCTCCACGCTCTCTTGTACTCTCCGGTACTGCTGCTGCCTCTCTGTGTCCCAGTCTGTTTCTGGTGAAGTGTCCTCAGGTGTCAGGACTCCCATTTCCAGGTCAACAGGTAACTTACCAGGTCTCGCCCTCATTAGGTAAGCCGGGGTACAGTTGGTGGAACCTACCGGGATGTGGTTGTATAGGTCCACCAGATCGGGCAACTTCTCAGGCCACAGACTGCGTTCTTCCAGGGGCAATGTTTTTAGAAGATCCATTACCACCTGGTTCATTTTTTCACAAAGTCCATTAGTTTGCGGATGGTAGGGTGTCGTCCTTATCTTCCGGCAGCCATACAGATTGCAGAATTCCTGGAAGACCTCCGCTTCAAAGGCAGGTCCCTGGTCCGTCAGCACTTGGTCCGGGTACCCGTGTGGACGGCAGAAGTGCTGCTGGAAGGCTCTAGCTGCTGTTTGAGCCGTTAAGTCCTTGACGGGGACGACAACCAAGAACCGGGAGTAATGATCCACGATGGTTAACGCGTAGACGTAGCCACTTCTGCTTGGGGTCAGTTTTACATGATCCAAGGCTACCAGTTCCAACGGTTGCCGGGTGACGATGGACTGCAGGGGAGTCTTCTGGCTGGCCCGGTCCTTCCTTCTCAGATTGCACGGGCCACAGTCTCTGCACCACTTCTCGATGGTTCCCCTCATGCCTACCCAGTGGAACCGCTCGCGCAGCAGGAACTCCAGCTTTTTCCACCCGAAGTGTCCAGCTCCGTCGTGGTATGCCTCCATCACCATGGCTGCGTCTCTTCGTGGCACCACTACTTGCCAGAGTAGTTCATGCGTCCGGGAGTTGACCATTCTGCGGCACAACTTCCCCTTGTAAAGGAATAGTCGACTCTTCTCCGCCCATAGTTGTTTGGCTTCCTCCGGAGCGTCTGGTTCAAGGCGAGCCTCCGGCCGAGTCAGCATCTCCTTCACTAGTCGGACGGCAGGGTCGCTGTCTTGCGTTTCCGCCCAGTTGTAGTGGGGTAAGGGGTTCAACGTAGCAGCCTGCTTACCCCTTACCCGGTGGGAATACTGGATAGTCCCATGACGGTGGAACGCAGGGAGTTCAACTTCTTCCAGTCCCTCCGGATCTTCTCCTTCGTCCGGCAGGTTGGGCATCCTGGACAGGGCATCCGCGTTAGTACTGGAGCGTCCTGCCCGGTATTTGATTGTGAACTCGTAGTTGGACAGACGGGCCATCCACCTCTGCTCCAGGGCACCGAGTCTTGCCGTGCCCAGGTGTATCAACGGGTTGTTATCCGTGTATACGGTGAACCGGGAAGAAGCGAGGTAATGCCTAAAGCGCTCGGTGACTGCCCATACCACGGCCAGGAACTCTAACTTAAATGAGCTGTAATTCTCGGGGTTCCTTTCGGTGGGTCGCAGTTTTCGGCTGGCATAGGAGATTACTCGTTCTCTCCCCTGCTGAATCTGGGACAGTACGGCTCCTAGCCCGATGTTACTGGCGTCGGTGTAGAGGATGAAGGGCTGGCTATAGTCCGGGTACGCCAAGATTTCATCCCCCGTGAGGGCCATCTTCAGCTGGCGGAAGGACTCCTCTTCTGGCTCTTCCCATTTGAAGGGCGGCTTCTGGTTCTTGGCCTTCCGGGACTGGCCTATCAGGAGGTCCTGCATAGGCGCTGCCTTTTTGGTGAAACCGGGAATAAACCTTCGGTAGTAGCCTACCAACCCTAGGAACTGCCGCACTTCTTTTACGCTGGAGGGGCTTGGCCATCCCTTAATTGCGGTGATCTTATCGGGGTCGGGAGCCACTCCGTCAGCGCTCACCACGTGTCCCAGGTATTGCACCTTTGGTTTCAGGAGGTGACACTTGGAGGGTTTCACCTTTAGGCCGTAACTCGCCAGAGCTTCGAACACCTCCGCCAGGTGTTTCAGGTGGTCCTCATAAGTTTTGGAGTATACGATGACATCGTCCAGGTACAACAGGACCGTCTCAAAGTTTCTGTGGCCCAGACAGCACTCCATTAATCGTTGGAAGGTTCCTGGGGCGTTGCAGAGTCCGAACGGCATGCAGGTGAACTCGCTAAGTCCCATCGGGGTGGTGAATGCGGTCTTCTCCCGGTCCGCCTCTGCTACAGGAACCTGCCAGTACCCGCTAGTGAGATCCAAGGTAGAGAAGAAGTTAGCAGATCTTAAAGCAGCCAATGACTCCTCTATCCTTGGTAAGGGGTACGCATCCTTGTGTGTGATACGGTTGATTTTCCGGTAATCTACACACATCCTCATGGTGTTGTCTTTCTTTTTGACTAAAACTAGTGGGGCTGCCCAGGGGCTACAGCTATCCCGGATTACCCCAGCCTCCTTCATGTCTCGAAGCATCCCCTTGGCGTGTTGGTAGTGTGCAGGGGGTACGGGTCGATACCTCTCTTTTATGGGAGGATGATCTGCCGTGGGGATGCGGTGTTCTACCCCCTTGACCCGCCCAAAGTCTAACGGGTGTTTACTAAACACTCTCTCATACTCTTGAACCACCCGATAGACTCCTTGTTTCTGATGTGAGGGAGTGGAATCAGTACCCAAATGTAGTTGCTGACACCAGTCCTCCACGTCTTTCTTAGAGCCGTTACCTTCCTCCGGGTGAGATGGAGGCAAGGGTTCCACAGATTGTATAGAATTTTGATTAGTGGTATATAATTTGGCTAGCGTGGCATACCGGGGCAGGTACACTTCCCTCTCCCCGATATTTATTATGCGAATGGGCACCCTCCCATGGCGTACATTGACCACCCCCCGTGCTGTCAAAATGGTGGGCCTACTGTCTGAGTAAACTGGTTCCACCATTGCCTGGTAATCTCTTCCTCTCAGACCAATAGCTGCCCGGCACCAAATCATCATTTCACTTTTTGGGGGCATGGCAATAGGAAAAGGGTCACACATTCTTACGCTACCAATCTCACCGCCGGAGAGTTCCACTTGTTGCCGTTGCATCAGTGCCCGGATCTCTTTCTGGAGCACCCGCTGCTCGCCGGAGCTGGCGTTCTTGGCAACCTGCTGTAAAAGGAAAATCACCTCTGCAAGACAATTTTCAATTACGTTAGTTCCCAGAGTTATTTTTGGGTGACTCTCATGTTTATCAATATCTACAATGATCAGTCCCTGTGCGGCCAGTTCGACTCTACCGATTTTGAGGGCCACCTCTTTAAATCCGATCTGTGGCACGGGCTGGCCATTGCTGGCGATGATACTCAAGTCGTCGTCAGGGTAGTGGGTAATATCCGAGTCATTCCAGTACTGCTTGAAGAGCACGTACGGGATGGTGGTGACCTGTGACCCGGTATCCAGTAGGGCACTCATGGGAATGCCATCCAGTACCACAGGCAAGACTGGACATCCTCCCACATATCTGTCGCGCCAGTTCGATGGGCCTGGTGATCTTTTTCCTGGGGGTTGGCCCTCTACCCCAGGTTGTGCCCGTTTAAAGAACAGTACCTTTCCATATGTCCGGATTGATTGCAGCGGCGGCAGATGGGTCGTCCGTCCTCGCTGTATCGGTCACTGGGTCTTCCTCTGGCCGGTGGGGTCCTCCTTGGTCGACGCCACGGGATGTCCTCCGGTCCGGATGCCAGCTGGATCTTCCCTGGGGTGGAAACCTGTAAAGACTGCACAGTTCGGGTTAGCGCAGCAACGCTCTTAGCTAGCTCTTGGACCTGATGGTGTAGGTCTGGAGCCGGGTCATTGTCCAAAGCCTGCGCATCAGCTCCCACAGGCCCTGCTGACAAGGGCGCCGCCTCCTGGTAGTAAGTGGTAGTGGGGCGTCTGTGGGTCACAACGCCACCTGGTGCCGGTTCTCGGAGCACCCGGATGGCTCTGTCCTTGAACTGTGCAAAGTCCAGATGGGGATCCTGTAAGGCCATTGCCCGCAACTGGGTTCGGTGGGCATTGCAATATAAACCCTCTATAAATTGTTCAGTCAACAGCCTGTCCTCGTTTCCCACCCCATCAGGGTCGGTCTGCTTTATGGCCCTCAGGGCCTCTTGTAGGTTTAGTGCATAGTCCCTTATACTCTCATGCGCTCGCTGCTTGCACCCGTAGAATCTAAGCTTAATCTCGGCTGAGGTGCGGGTATCAAAGGTGTCCTTCAGCCGGGTTAGTATCCCTGCGACAGTCTTCCTCCCAGGTGGCCAGGATTTTACTTCCCTTTTGGCTGCCCCGGTTAGTTGGGCCACCAGGATGCTCACTTTTTGCTCTTCTGTGAGGGGGTACACCTGGAAGAGGCTATCCAGCTTTTCTCTAAAGTCATGCAGGGTATGTGACTCCCCTGAGTACTGGGGTAGCCAGGCTGCTCCCGGGATATAGGGCATGGTGAAGGGCATAACTGCAGCAGCGGTAGCGCTGGCGGGGGTTGGGGCAGTGAAGCTCTCCTCCGTATCCGACATCTTCCTCCCCCCTAGTGGACCGTGGCCTACCTTGCGATGATCCTCTTCCATAGGCCGCGGCTCCGCAGTGGATCGTCAGGGTTGAGGACCTTCCGTCGCGCTCCTGTGACGTCGGCGTCTGCTGGGCTCCTTCCAGGACCTTACGCAACGTCCGGACGTGAGGCGGGGCTTCAGTTCTCGCGCGCTTTCAGAGTCCACGCCCCTCTTCTTCCCGCGCGGCGTCCCCAAGATGGCGTCCAACGGCGGGAAAACTCCACGGATGGCGGGAAGAAGGCCGAAGATGGCGCCGGATGGCGGGAAACTTCACCGATGGCGGGAAGAAGGTAGAAGATGGCGCCGGATGGCGGGAAACCTCCACGGATAGCGGGAATCTTCACCACTGGTAAGTTTGAACAGTCTTTGCTTTTCAGGCACGCAGTACCCGGTGGTTGCGGGCACGAGATCCTGCCGACTACGCCAAAGTTGACGCGCCCCTGGGCCTGTGTCGCGCTGCGTTGCGCACGCGGGAGCCTACCCGGAGCCGGATCGGTGGAGGGTTGTAGTCTCGTGGCGGTGACCCGGTCCGTGCCCAGGGAGTCAAACTAGACGGCAGTCTATTAGTAGTAAATAGTTGAGGACTACGCCACCCGTTGAGTGCAGCCAGGGAGCTGCTGCTGCAGGGCAGACCGCTGAGGCCGGTGGTAGGATTGTGCAGCGTGATAGTATAACCCCCAACGGGAGGGGTATGGCCTCAGGGCAGCCGACGTGGATGATGGGGGTAGCAGGAACCACTCAGAGACGGTACGGTGTAGTTCAGGGTCTTTACTGGTAACAACGACAGACCCTCCCGGAGTACTTGCTAGCAAACGGGGCCTGGTCAGTCTTTGAGCAGATGGGATCTCCCCTGGCCAGGCGTAGTTGTAGGCCTCCCAAACTGACTGTACTCTTCTGGCTACCTTGCTAGAAGCTGATGTAAGTAGCCCACGTCCCTGAGTGTACCGTGTGGTGCTCACCCGTATGGCCGGTGACTCGGGGCCTTCTAATGGCTTCCGCTCCACGATGGCGGTGCTGGTCCCACGCGTGTGACCGTGCCTTCGGGCTTCTGGGCCAGAGGACCTGAAATCCCCTGCCTGACGGATTCTGCTGCTGGGTAGGAGTTAGTCCCCACAGCCTCGGACTCCGGGTCCGGTAAAGAATCTTCTTAGTCAGGGCGAGCTCTGCAGCTGCCAGCCCCTGACTCCTTGTAACTCTGCTGTTTCCTATGCTGCTTCTTGTCTCCACTCTCCTTGTCTGACTCACCCTGCCTCAGCCCCGGGTTTATATAGGGGAAGTTCTTCCCCTCCCAAGACTGGGCAGGAGGTGTGGCATGCACAGGATCCCTGACCAAAGGACCTCCCACCTGCTCTCAGACATAACATTACATTACTGTGGAAAACCAGACCCCTGGGGTGCCACACATTGTTCTCCCTGACTTCCCAGGCATGCACAAAGCACCACTCACATAGAGCGCGCATTGCTTCCTCCTGGCCCAAAATCTCTGTGCACTGCGCCACAGGGTTCAATTGCGCAGGGGCCGGGAAGTGACAGTGATTCCCCGGTGCCTGCACAATAAAACCCTGCGGGGTAATATATCAGTGTCTCCATCTGCTTCATTATAGGGAATCCTCTGCCAAGGGTTCGGTCTGAATCACGTATGTCAGAGATTTTCACAGAAACCCTCGTGTAAGTTCTCAGCGTAGAGTGTAGAATAAATGTGACACGAGCCTAATTACGATCTTTGGGAGGAAGAATGAACAAATGAACAGCAGGTAAAAAATGTGTTTTTATTTATTTTTTTAATGCCTTTCCTCGTGCATGATAAGTGATAAGACGGCTTTGTTTTTCGGGTCAGTGCGATTATAGTGATATCAGATTTATAGCGTTTTTTATGTTTGGCTGTTATCACACACTACTGAAGGATTTTATTTTGCAAAAAAATAAATTTTGCATCGCCATATTTTGAGAGCTTTAATTTCTCTATATTTCTGCCAGCAGTCATGTGAGGGCATGTTTTTTGCAGGACGAGTTGACATTTTCATTGGTGCCATTTTCAGGCACATAACATTTTTTGATCGCTTTCTATTCTGTTTTGAGAGGCAGAATGAACAAAAACCAACAATTCAGGAATTGTTTTTTGGAGGGTTTTTTATGCCGTTCACCATATGGTAAAAGTGATAAGACCGCTTTCTTCTTCGGGTCAGTATGATTACAACGATACTACATTTATATATTTTTTTATGTTTTACCATTTTTACAAATTATTTTATAGAAAAAATAATTATTTTTGAATCACTATTTTCTGAGGGCTATAGTTTTTTTTATTTTTCCGCTGATGGAGCTGTATGGTAGCTTGTTTCTTGCGGGACAAGATCATGTTTTCACTGATACCATTTTTATTTACTTTTGACTTTTTGATTTCATTTTATTCCACTTTATTTCTGTGGTATGATGAAAAGCATTTTTTTTTTGCCACATTTTTTATAAAAAAAATTTACGGAGTTCACTGAAGGAGTTAAATAGTGTGACAGTTTTATAGGTTGGGTCGTTCCGGTCACGTCATTACCAAATATGTGTATTTTTTTATATAAATATACTTATTTATTGGTTTAATATTTTTTCATTTTTTTGTTTACAATTTGTTTACTTATTGTATGATTTTTTTTACAAATATTTTTCCTTTTTTTTTTTACTTTTTTACTTAGTCCATCTATGGGACTTTAACTTTTATTACTCTGATCGCTGGTATAGAGCATTGCAATGCACCAGCACTGTCAATGCTGCACTGACAGATTGCCTTTTAAACCATGCTCCGGGCATGGTCTAAACAGGCTTCTGTAGCTGGTAGACCCAGAGGTTGTCATAACAACCTTGGGTTGCCATGACAACAGTGACGTCATGGAGGTGCCAATTGCAGCCTTCTAAATTAATGCATAAATGGCCATGGGAATTCTATACGAATAAAGATTCTCTTGAGATTTTTTTAAATTGATATGTTATAAAGGTGACATGTCAGACATCAAAGATCAAAAAGATGCATTTTATAGCATAAATGGAATTAACTATGTTAATGGTTTTATTTTTTTGTCTACTTTTAAATGTTTCAACAGAATTTTTTCTCTTTAACCTGAATCTATTCTATAATAAACAATGTACTTTTTTAAGCTGCTTAAAGGGAACCTATCACCAGGTTTGATAAATATGAGTTTCAGCCTTCGGGGGCGATGCCATCCTCCTTATTTCTTCTTGTCGATGATGCATCCCTACGTCATCCACACAGTTTCTCCGGCATTGCACTTCTGCGCAGGCGTACTTCTCTGCCCTGACGAGGGCAGAGAAAAGTACTGCAGTGCGCATGCGCCGGGAAAGGTCAAAGAGCCCCGGCGCATGCGCACTGCAGTGCTTTACTCTGCCCTCGTCAGGGCAGAGAAGTACGCCTGCACAGGAGCACGATGCCGAGAAGACTGTGTGGATGACGTAGGGATACATTATCCACACGAAGAAAGAAGGAGGACGGCATCGCAAGAAGAAGGGAGGCACCGGACCAAGGCGAGCAACACCCCTCGGATTGGACCGCCCCCCATGTGAGTATAATAAAAGCTCTTTTTCTTCTCTTGCAGGTGGGATCGGGGGCATATAAACAGCATTATAGAATGCTGTATATGAGGGCTGAAAGGTGGTAGCCGTATCTTATATCGGTCAAACCTGGTGACAGGTTCTCTTTAACTAAACTTGCAGTATCCATGCGGCTCAGCTTGCCTCCTAAATCTTATAATGCTAGCTGCATAAGTATGAATTGTTTAGACACCATGCAATGATGTGCCTATTGCGTACTTTATTTTGTGCACCTGTACATAAAGTATCTATCCACAAGTCCTTTGACTACAACATTACTTTATAGTATTTAACAAGCTTTTCTTGTTTTACAGTTGGTTTCAAATGTGCCTTTTTTAAGGGAAAACTTTTAGCAACAATCTGCGAGCTAGGCTTAGTCTTCCTTTGCTTTAGATGTCTGGAAAATAAACTGTTAACAAAATCGAGGGAAGTGATTGTGCTAAATAAAGCCTGTCATACAGATGGAAATTCATTGGGAGGTGTGTCTGACCCTGTCATGCCGTGATTAGGCCATGAATAATATCGCAAGTGCATTTTTTCTACATTATATCATGTCAGGCTCATCATTGTAAACTGATGGAGTCTGCAGATGTCAGGTCGCACCACAATATGATTCATGATTTTATGACAGTCCCAGAGAGGCCAAGGCTGAGGGTACGGGGGGGAGCAGTGCTTAAACTGACAACGTTTGTAAACTGGCATTAGTGTTGGATTCGTGATCACAGCCATTATAGCAAACTACACGCTGGTGTTTTAGAATGTATCCTTCATATAAGAGTGACAGCGACAACACATGCCTTACAGATGGTGAGTGATGCGGGCAAAGGCAACGGAAGAGATGCTGTTTGGAGCTTTATGCATTCTGTACAAGGATTTAGGAGAGAAATATTTTAGCGTCCTGTGGTTGTGTGTCTCCACATATATAAATCCGCGGCTCTGTGATGTGTTGAAAAGGTTAATTGTCAGTTCAGTCCCCAGTGTGCTGTGGTTGGATTGTACACCTGACACTCATACAGTCTACTGGCTTCACTCCCTGGGCTTCCTTCCTTCTGTGTTTCCCAGACCTGCCAGAGCCCATAAATCCTACTGAGTGTTAGCTAGGAATAAAAGGCATTGAGTGATGGAGGACTAGAGCCATCTATCTCAGTGCCCATTGTACAGGTCTCAAGAACACGGAAAGACAGCTCGGAAGACAAGAGAGGAGCACGCAAAGCCTGTTGCTTGGCACGTTAAGGATGAAATATCAACTCTTAAATTAAATTCATACAATATTTACCGTCGCACCAAGTGAATGAGGCTCTTTAAGAAAATATGCAATAAAGTGATTCAATAATTCATGGTGAGTTTAGAAACGGGGAAGGAGGGGACACCCCTTGGTTCTTGTTTTGGGATTGTGTAAATGTAGCAAATGGAAACATGAAATGTGCCCTTAGGCGGATAATATTATAGAGCAACAGTACCAGACGGCTAATAAAAAGCATCAATGATGGAGGAGAAGGGGGGAGGAAGAAGGGAGAGAAACAGAGAGAAACCAGCAGAGGGAGAGAGAGTACCTGGAGAAAGATAGCAAAAATTAACCCAGTCTCCTCTGAACGAGATTTACAAATTGTTGAAAGCTGAGTTAAAAAGGGAATGAAAGAAAAATAGATCAAATATGACATTTCAGTGTAATGGCCAAAACTCTGGACTTCTATCAAATTCCTCAAAGTGATCTGAAGGATTATTCAAAAGAGGATTTAGCTCTTTACACTGAGCTGAAAGAGGCACGTCATTCTGTTCACAGAGGGAAAAGGAGAGAAATGCTGGGAGACGTGGGAAGAATCATAGTTTTAATAACCTGCAATATTTAAATAATGTCAGCGCTGCAAATGTTACGTAGGTGAAATTGTGAGCAGCAGAGTTGGGATCACCATCATTTCTATTGTGGTCACTCATTACAGAAAACAATCATTAGGTCTGATTTGGATGTTGTGGTCATTAGGAGGTGATTGACTCCTCTGTACTTTTAACATGAGATTATTTTAGAGAAATTGAGCTGTACGTATTGCGGTCAAAAAGGAACACAAAGCTAACAGTTAAAAATTGGAAGTAGGCTTTACAAAATGGAACAAAATAAAAGTGCCACTGAAAACACCACTAAAAATGTTCGAAAAAAATGTGTACCTTAATAATAAACAGGGATATTTTAAAATGCAGTTTTTCCTGCATTTTAAAATGCCAGAAGAGTGAAAAAGCCCCAAAAGGAATTTAAAATAAAAACATTACCAAATACTAGAGATGATCGAATCAATTTGCAATACTGTAGTCCAGCGGCCACGCTAAATGGGAGCTCTGCCAATAGCCTCGTACCTGCCGGAATCCCCAGCACCTCTTCTGATTTGTAGTCCTGGTGCAATGTTATCATTGCGATGTAACGCAATCATGTCACCGCGCTGGGTCCTCTAATCAGAAGACGTGCCAGGGATGCAGCTTGCGGGGCTTCCGCCAGGGGCCACTGATTTCTAATGTGGCCACTGGACCTGTAAATCAATTCACCCATCTCTACAAAGTGCCAAGCTAATTTTTGTTTTCATGGCCAAATTTACAATAGCTAAGTGAGCAGACCTCTAAAGGAACTTATCCATTGTAGGAACCAGTGGCTGCTTATCTATACATGGATTCATTTATATATAAAAATGTATATATAAAAAAAGAGCAAAGTGATTGTGTCATCAGAAATGAACCTATTGTTCTACTCAGATTGTTATGATAAATGTATTTTTTTTCTAGCACTTTGTTAAAGAAATCTTGCAATTTTCATAGTAGCCATGGCCTAATATTAGTATCCTACTTTCTGTTGAGAACATGGATATTAGCAGGAACATACTGACTCAGACTCTAATGAATTGTACTGAAGCATATTGTGAGCATTCTCTCATCTGGGTATAGGTCAACCAATTGTGAATGGTGGATTTTATGTTATAATTTGCATGTTGATGTATTACCTTTCATTGTAATCATGTCTGTGATGATAATGAAACTGCACAAGAGTCACTGATCTAAAAAATAAGAGTGGAGTAAGTATTTCTCTTTTCTTCTGTTTAGGACAGTGCTCCCCAACCTGTGGCTCTCCAACTATTGGAAAAGCACAACTCCAATTATACTCAGACAGCCTGTACATTTGCAACAGCTGGAGAGTCACTGGTTGGGTAACACTGGTTTAGTACTGAATTTTGGTTTCAACTGAATATGCAAATTGTTTCTTCAGAAAGGAAGAGAACTTGAACTCTAATGCCACCTATTGGAAGTAGCAATCCTAAAAGTCAATATTGACCCTATAACGAGCTTTGCCACATGACTTAGGATAAAAGCCAAACCAGATTTCAATTTGCAAAGACATGTTTCAGGGTGTTGCCCCTCCTCAATGCAAAGGATAAGATCTTGGCACAGTCTATAAGTCTCCTTACCCTGGAATGTCAGGCATGTCACTCTCCACAAGGAGAAACATAACCCCTCAGAGGCCTCTACTATAGCCAAATCAGATCTCATGCTTTGCACTAATGAGGGGCAACACCCCGAAACATGTGTCTGCAAATTTAGATTCTGGTTTAGCTTTTATTCTAAGTCATGTTGCAAGGCTCGTTAGTGTAGATATTGACTTTTAGGATTGCTACGTCCAATAGGTGGCACTAGAATTTAAGTCTTCTTCCTTTCTGAACAGACAATTTGTATATTTAATTTCCCAGGGAAGCATTGCACGGCTTAAACAATCTCCTAACCTTGGCAAGTCAGACATGTCGCTCTCTACAAGGAGAAATGATATCCCTTAGAACCCTGGTTTCAACTTAAAAAGAAACACATAAAAACTGCACAATGTGAATACAACATCCTATGTCATTTGTGTAGATGGAATTGGTGTATTTGAGCTTTAATTATATAACCATGACCTTCTCATCATGATTGCTTCTGGGATTGTATCAGCACAAACACTGATGTCATATTACTAGGATGTTTGATCATTGGGGTATTGACTAGTGTGGCCTCTGCCAAAGGCTAGAAAGAAGTGGTAGCGATGTTAATAAAGCACCATGCCTTTTCATCTCCAGATATTTCTGTGTGACACATGGTTGACTTATTATAGTCAAAATACCGAATATCTGCAAAAACCGAGTAGATCTGTTAAAAGACAGACTAGAATGATTGTCTTAATGCTGATTTCAAAATGTCTTAGAGATCATTTGGAGTCATAGTGTTCTGACCCACCACAGAAATTTCCATACTAGCAATATGCCATCAAAATTTGTGCTGAGCCAACTACTTTAAAAGAAAATTTGTACTTTAAAAGAAACTTAGACGAAAAAATGTAATTGCTGTGCTATTTTTTCCTTTCTTTAAAAGTAGGTTACTTTTTTTTAACATTCTCCTCAATGAAAGCTAAATTGCATAAATGATGCAGAAAATGCATCAGTTCTGCAAAAAATTGTGCAGAAATAACAGATGTTATTTTAGAACATATATACAAGTACATTTGGTGTTGGTTACTGTCACTGTGCAGTTTCTCTAACAATGGAAAATGTGACTACTACTGCCAAGAAAACTCTAAGCATCTGTACGATAAATGCAAATAATGGACCCTTCTTTGCAAGTCTTTGATTATCCTCCCCTGTTGCAGAATATATGATGCAATGATGGTTCATCTACCCTGAAGAAGATTGATTTGGAGAAGTGGAAAACAGAAAAAATACTCTTTCCAAAGAGGTCTATCACAGATGAATGGGCTGCTTCTCATGTGTATGTAAGGGTTTTGACATGGACTTAAAACTATGGACATAGCTTCATACTTCCAGGCTTTGTTTCAAAAGGTACAATTATTTGGCCAATTTTTGTCAAGTCAGACCAATATTAATCTTTATTGGTGTGTGTAAATGGCAAATTGTTGTGATTTAAATCTGTCTCGTCTGCCGAAAATTGATGTGGATGTGTAAAGACGCCCATCACACATTTCAACCTAATGTGTTTGGTAGGGTATGGTAGGCCCCCAACATATGTTTCTTGGGGGAGTTAAAAATCCGGCATGTCCGATTTTTGACTACCGATCCTTTTGTTCTCTAGTGATAAGACGCCATCATAGGAGTCTGGCAGCGGCTTTCTCATAGAGAACACAGGATCACTGGACAGAGCAAGTGTCCTGTGTATGGGATAGCTGGTGAGGATACCTGAAACCATCTTCGGATGACAGCCACCAAAAGCGTATGGGGGGCTTAAGAATCTGTCTACCAATCACATTGAATGCAGCTTGTAAACCTCATTTGAGACCTCTAAAAAACAACTTCATTATCAGGAATAGAAAGATTTCATTCCAGGATGAGCATAGCAAATGTAGGAGATGAGAACTGGTTCTAGTCTAGCGAAACATCTGCGGGTGTAAACGGGCAACTCAGACCAAAATATTTTAGGTAAGATTGGTACAATTTTTTTATTGGTAAGATAATAATTGCTAATATTATTCTGGATTTTTATATATCACAGCTAGTGATGAGCGAGTATGTTCTGTTAACCCTTTCGCCGAGTATGCTCGGGCCGAGCTCCGAGTAGTTACAGCTGCTCGGTGATATGTTTGAATCGCTCTCGTGTGCATGATTTGCGACTGACAGTTTTAATACTGTCTATTTCTTACACATTCCTCACATGTATTAAAGCTGTCAAACAGTTGCAAATCATGCACACGGGAGTGATTCAAACATATCACCGAGCAGCTGTAACTACTCGGTGCTCGCCCGAGCATACTCAGCGAAAGGGTTAACAAAACATACTCACTAATCACTAATCACAGCATCACGCTATATATAAAATCTATGTATAGTATTAAGTTGTATAGTGATATCCATATAACATCATTACATTTTGTGTTTCTTTTTGAAACTGCGATATGTGGCCACATTCATTGGGGCCCAGTTATGACAACTGTGTTCTTGCTATATGATCTTCAAAGATCTTATCACTGTCAGGAGAAGATCATAACTTATTCTTTATGAGCTAGTCCGAATGGACTTCTCTATAAAACATAAACAATTGATTGATGTACTATAAAATGTTTGATTGTTTTATAGTACATTGGTCCTTATAGCCTGGCACCAATGATTAAATACGTGCCATGTTTTGGAATGAATACATCTCATTTGGGCAAGCGCTCACCTCGCTATTTCCCTCAGCTCCATAAAGTAAATATTCAAAGTGTTTTCCACAAACTCGAGCAAACAGTTTATAGGAGCACTTGATGCTTTGAGCTGGATATATTTGGAGAGCATTACTGCACATTAGAGCCAGCGGTGAGTGTGCCGCAGCAATTAGTGAGAGGAGACGTTCATGTACTTTTTATTTATTCTCTGCCCTATAATACATTGAAGTGTTCAGCTAATGTATTCAGAGCAGCAACACCAAACACAAGATGTCTGAGACAATAAGAGCGCCGCGAGAGGTGATGCTATAGGACAGACAACCGTTTAATAAAGGGCCTGTCAATGACAGAACGTTATATGACAAAACAGCAGCAAAAGTGAAAAATACACAGTGAAAGTGAACTAGAGGTGACTTATTGGGAATGAAGGATCCTTGCCACTTTCCGTGATTCAAAAATACTTCAATTATCTGAACTAAAATGCAAATGGAGAGGTTGGGATTTAACCCCTTAAAGGGGTTTTCTCTTAAAGTTCACTTTAATCAATAGATCTTAGAATATAAATAAGTTCCTCAGTTGGAGGTGTGAAAAAAATGTACCTGTGCCGAGATAATCTTATAAATGTGCCCCTGCTATGTTAAGTGAAATGGAGAAAAAAAAACCCGCAATTGAAAGTTTTATGGGTTTGGTTTTAACTGCATTCATTGTGCAGTAACAACGGCCTGGAAATAAGATTTTCTAGAACTGTATGATTACAACACTATATGTTTTTTATTATTTTAGAAGCTCAGAAAGATTCTGAACTTTGTAATAAAAAGATAATTTTGTTTATCAGCATTTTTCGAGACCTATAACTTTTTAATTTTTCCATAGATGTAGCTGTGATGGCTTGTTTTTTTTGCATGATGAGTTTTATTGGTACCATTTTGGTGGATATGCTGCATTATTATTGCTCGTCATTACATGTTTTTGTAGGAGACATGACAACCGAAAAACTGCGATTTTGGTTTTACAGGTTTTTTTTTTACTTTCATAACTTTATATCTTTATAGATCTGACTTCTACAGACTTTTACACAACCATACCTAATATGCTTTATTCTTATTTTTTTTAACTTCTTTATTTTTGATTGGATAGGGAAAAGAAAAATGATTCGCATTTTTACTATTTTTTATTTTTGGTTTATTTATTTATTTTTACTTTATTTTTGAGGCCTTAGAGGAGTGTGTCAGTTGTATAGAACAGTCAACACCTGCTCTGGGTAAAGTGGGCACAGCTCTTGAGCCCCTCCATCCACCCACAGCCTCTCCATGACATAATTGTATAAACAGGAAGGTGTTAATATTAGACTTCATATAGTATGCAGAACCTATAGAAACTGTACACTGTATACATGTATACAGCACACAATACAACTGATGTAGTATGTCATTCATCTATAATATAAAACAATTAATGATAGAGAGGAGTGTAGAAAAAGTGTCTCTTATTACTCATAGCCAAAATGTCAAGATCTTTGCAAATGAATTGATCAAAACTGTCATGGGTTCTCTAAAACTTGCACCACGTTTCTCTATTTTTTCCACAGAAACGTATGTTGTAGGAAATTAACCTATTCCAGCACAGTGCAGAAATAGTATTTTCAAAGCCGATTACACCAGTCCTGTGAGTTAAGAGAGGATGTTTTACCCAGTTTGCCTGTGGTCAAATGATCATTTATTTGCACAGTCCGTCAGGTGATAAAGTGTAAGACATAGCAGATCGCGCTGAGGGATGCTAACCTTTTGTAAATGATGTCTTATTTTATGAGATTATCTTTGCTTATGTGGAAAATGTTCAGTTTTATGTCAGGCTTATCCAAGATTTTATGTACATTTCATCACAATCAAATCTATCCATTAAAACCTAGGCCAGTGTCAAGATGCACAACTACACAATACACAGCCATACAAAATACACAGGGTGCATTACACTAGTCTATGGCGGACATTAAACAAGCCCCGCTATACAGTAGCCAATGGGTCATTTATAAGCCTGTTAAGACACTCTGACCACATTTGTTAGCATCCTGTGACGTAGAATACAATGTTTCTTGACAGCACGTCTCCTATTTACCAGTCATTCATCGGATGATTGGCAGCCTGTTTAGACAGGCCGATTATAGGATTTAAGTGTTTCTAAGAATGTTAGGTCCGAATAATCGGTTAGTGTAAATGCACCCTTAGGCCGAGGACAGACAAGCTTATCTCGAATGATTTTCATCCATATTGTCATCGGGTGCCATCTGTGTGTCCATTTTTTGCGTCTGTATGACATCTGTGTGACATCCGTGTGACATCTGTATTTATACATCAAAAGTTTAAAATGTACAGGGTCAAATACTGTTTTCTAGGTTACTTATGACAATGTATCCATAAAAATTGGATGCTACCTATATAATCCATATGAGATCTCATTTTTTTATGCACCCATAGATGTAAATGAGTGAGTCTCATCTGAAAATAGTGAAATCTGTGATATTATTCACACGGACACTCGGTCTGTGTGAAAAAAACTTTCATCTGAGCAACCCTATTGAATTACAATGGTCAGTGTGCTGTCCGATTTTTACAAGGACAGCTCACGTCCATATAATACACTCGTGTGAACGAGACCTTATACAAATTTTTGTTCCTTTGCTGATTTTACAACCAACTAGCCACTACATCTCCCGGATATCCTATAATATTACATAATATATTGACATTTATTTACTTCATAAAATTTAAAGCCTATTTTGTTTTTTCATTTATTCTCTGCTTCTTAGATTCCTAAGCACATAAATCTTATATCGGCCTTGCATAATTCCATCCCGCATACAAACACACAAACAACCTAAATGTTAAATAAATCCACTAAAATCTCAATGTATCTCTTAAAAGAAAGTATGAAGCAGATCAAAACAAATAACAAATATAATGTAACAGTACATAAACTTGAAAATGGAAATGGAGGCATAATCTAAATGAAGAACCAACCAGCTTACGTCAATACATTTTATTGAGTTTATAAGGATCAAAGAGAACAAATCTCCATAGGGTAGCCTTCTTGACAAAGCTTTTAACAGAGATGACAGGATTTTTTTTTAATTCATATCAGCTTAAAAAAAAAAAGAAATCATTCAATATTGTAGTTTTATTTTGGTGAATGAACTCCAGCACAACAGACTTCACTCAATATTGCATTTACATTTACAGTCTCCTTTGAAGCTAAGTATTATAAATGATTATCACTAGTACAGTAGGCAGAGGGTTAATTGCAGAGTTGAAACATTTTTCTTGCACTGCTAAGGGCAAGAAAGAGGGATTCAATGTTGTTTATTAACATGAATTTGCCAACAAAATTTACAAAACCATTTTTTAGGGACCACATTACATTTGAAGTGACTTTGAGGGGCCTTTATGACAGAAAATACCCAAAAGTTACACCATTCTAAAAACTGCACCCCTCAAGGTGCTTAAAACCACATTCAAGAAGTTTATTAACCCTTCAGGTTCTTCACAGGAATTTTTGGAATGTGGAATAAAAAAATGAACATTTTTTTTCTCACAAAAATGTTACTTTAGACCCAAATTTTTTATTTTTGCAACAGTAACAGGACCCCAAAATTTGTTGTGCAATTTCTCCTGAGCACGCAGATACCCCATATGTGGGGAAAAAACACTGTTTGGGCGCACAGCAGGGGTCGGAAGGGAACGAGCACCATTTGACTTTTTGAATGTAAAATTTGTTAGAATAATTAGGGGATGCCATATCGCGTTTGGGGAGCCCCTGATGTGCCTAAACAGTGGAAACCCCACCACAAGTGACACCATTTTGGAAACTAGACCCCTCAGGGAACTTATCTAGATGTTGGGTGAACACCTTGAACCCCTTGAACCCCCAGGTGCTTCACATAAGATTATAATATTGAGCCGTAAAAATTAAATTTTCACATTTTTTCCACAAAAATGTTTTTCAGCCCCCAATTTTGCATTTTCATAAGGGTAACAGGAGAAATTGCATCATGAAACTTGTTGTGCAATTTCTCCTGAGTTAGCAGATAGTCAATATGTGGGAGAAAACCACTGTTTGGGCGCACGGCAGGGTCCGGAAGGGAAGGAGCGCCATTTGCTTTTTGATTGTAAAATTTGCTTGAATAATTAACGGACGTCATGTTGTGTTTGAAGAGCCCCTGATGTGCCTAAACAGTGGAAACCGCCAACAAGTGACCCCATTTTGGAAACTAGACCCCTCAAGGAACTTCTCTAGATGTGTGGTGAGCACCCTGAACCCCCAGGTTCTTCACAGAAGTTTATAATGCAGAGCCATGAAAATAAAAAAATATAACTTTTTCCACAAAAATGATGTTTTAGCCCCAAATTTTTTATTTTCACAAGGGTAAGAGGAGAAAATGGACCCCAAGAACTGTTGTGCAATTTCTCCTGAGTACGTCAATACCCCATATGTGGGGAAAATACACTGTTTCGGCACTCGGCAGGGTTCAGAAGGGAAGGAGCACTGTCTGACTTTTTGAATGCAAAATTGGCTAGAATCGAGAACAGATGCCATGTCGTGTTTGGAGAGCCCTTGATGCGCCTAAACCCCCCACAAGTGACCCCATTTTGGAAACTACACCCCTCAAGGATTTTATCAAGGGGTATATTGAACATTTTGAAACCAGACGTATGACACAGAATTTGATAACATTAGGTCATAATATTGAATAAGTTGTCATTAGTCTTGAGCCCAACTGTTCGCTACTTGAGTTTGCATCGGGTACTCGGGCATGCACTATGTATCGCGGAGGCTCGAGTCCCCGTCCTGCATGTTTCACAGCTATTAGACACCCCCAAAAAAACATACGGGGATTGCTCAAGCATGGCAGGCAATCCCTGCGAGGTTTTTTTGGCTGTATAACAGCCGCAAAACATATGGGGCAGAGACTCAAGCATGTCACTCGAGCATCCGCGATACTCGGTGCATGCCTGTCACCCGATGCAAACTCAAGTAGCGAGCACTTGCGTTCAACACTAGTCACCATACCGTCATCATTTTTTTCTTTACTTTTGAAAAAATCCCAACCCCAACACAACCCCAACCCTAATACAACCCTAATGATAACCCTAGCACAACCCTAACCATAGCACAACCCTATCCCTAGCACAACTCTAACCTTAACCCTAGCACACCCCTAACCCTAGCACACCCCTAACCATAGCACAACCCTAACCCTAACCCTTGCCCGATCATAACCATAACCCTAGCACAAACCTAGCGCAACCCTAACCCTAACCCTAGCACAACCATAACCTGGACCCTAGCACAACCCTAACCCAAGCACAACCCTAACCCTAGCACAACCCTATCCCTAACCCTAGCACAACCCTAACCCTAGAGTATATTTTTTATGCCTTTCCTCGTGTGGTATACAGTTAGGTTCATATATATTTGGACAGAGACATTTTTCTAACTTTGGTTCTAGATATTACCACGATGAATTTTAAACAAAACAATTCAGATGCAATTGAAGTTCAGACTTTCACCTTTCATTTGAGGGTATCCACATTATAATTGGATGAAGGGTTTAGGAGTTTCGGCTCCTTAACATGTGCCACCCTGTTTTTAAAGGGACCAAAAGTAATTGGACAATTGACTCCAAGGCTATTTCATGGACAGGTGTGGGCAATCCCTTCGTTATGTTATTCTCAATTAAGCAGATAAAAGGCCTGGAGTTGATTTGAGGTGTGGTGCTTGCATTTGGAAGGTTTTGGTGTGTAGTAAACATGCGGTCAAAGGAGCTCTCCATGCAGGTGAAACAAGCCATCCTTAAGCTGCAAAAACAGAAAAAACCCATCTGAGAAATTGCTACAATATTAGGATTGGCAAAATCTACAGTTTGGTACATCCTGAGAAAGAAAGAAAGCACTGGTGAACTCATCAATCCAAAATGACCTGGGCGCCCACAGAAGACAACAGTGGTGGATGATCGCAGAATAATCTCCATGGTGAAGAGAAACCCCTTCACAACAGCCAACCAAGTGAACAACACTCTCCAGGAGGTAGGCGTATCAATATCCAAATCTACCATAAAGAAAAGACTGCATGAAAGTAAATACAGAGGGTTCACTGCACGGTGCAAGCCATTCATAAGCATCAAGAATAAAAAGGCTAGACTGGACTTTGCTAAAAAACATCTAAAAAGCCAGCACAGTTCTGGAAGAACATTCTTTGGACAGATGAAACCAAGATCAACCTCTACCAGAATGATGGAAAGAGAAAAGTATGGCGAAGGCGTGGTACAGCTCATGATCCAAAGCATACCACATCATCTGTAAAACACGGCGGAGGCAGTGTGATGGCTTGGGCATGCATGGCTGCCAGTGGCACTGGGTCACTAGTGTTTATTGATGATGTGACACAGGACAGAAGCAGACGAATGAATTCTGATGTATTCAGAGCCATACTGTGTGCTCAGATCCAGCCAAATGCAGCCAAACTGATTGGTCGTCGTTTCATACTACAGATGGACAATGACCCAAAACATAAAGCCAAAGCAACCCAGGAGTTTATTAAAGCAAAGAAGTGGAATATTATTGAATGGCCAAGTCAGTCACCTGATCTCAACCCAATTGAGCATGCATTTCACTTGTTAAAGACTAAACTTCAGACAGAAAGGCCCACAAACAAACAGCAACTGAAAACCACTGCAGTGAAGGCCTGGCAGAGCATCAAAAAGGAGGAAATACAGCGTCTGGTGATGTCCATGAGTTCAAGACTTCAGGCAGTCATTGCCAACAAAGGGTTTTCAACCAAGTACTAGAAATGAACATTTTATTTACAATTATTTAATCTGTCCAATTACTTTTGGTCCCTTTAAAAACAGGGTGGCACATGTTAAGGAGCTGAAACTCCTAAACCCTTCATCCAATTTTAATGTGGATACCCTCAAATGAAAGCTGAAAGTCTGAACTTCAACTGCATCTGAATTGTTTTGTTTAAAATTCATTGTGGTAATGTCTAGAACCAAAATTAGGAAAATGTTGTCTCTGTCCAAATATATATGGACCTAACTGTAAGTGATTAGACGACTTTTTTCTTCTGGTCCGTGCGATTACGGCGATACCAGATTCATATCAGGTTTTTATGATTGACAGCTGTCACACACTAAAAACCCTTTTTTTTTGCAAAGCATCGCAATATTTTGAGAGCTATAATTTTTCCATATTTCCGCCTACAGTCATGTGACAGCTTGTTTTTAGCTGGACAAGTTGACATTTTTATTGGTACCATTTTCAGGCACGTGACATTTTTTGATCGCTTTCTATTCCAATTTTTGGGAGGCAGAATAAACAAAAACCAACAATTCAGGAATTGTTTTTTTTTTATGCCATTCCACGTGTGTTAAAATTGATAAGGTAGCTTTATTCTTTATCATTTATATCTTTTTTTTACACAATAAAAACTATTTTATAGAAAAAAACATTTTTTTGTATCTCTTTATTCTGAGACCTATAACTTTTCTATTTTTCAGCTGATGGAGCTGTATGGCAGCTTGCTTTTTTGCGGGACAAGACGATGTTTTCAGCGGTACCATTTTTATTTATACTCGTCTTTTTTATTGCGTTTTATTCCATTTTTTGTTTGGCAGTATGATGATAAAGCATAGTTTTTTGATTCGTTTTTTATTTTATTTTTTACCGTGTTCACTAAAGGGGTTAACTACTGGGACAGTTTTATAGATCAGGTCGTTCCGAACGCGGTGATACCAAATATGTGTTGCTTTATTGGTTTGTTGGTTTTTTTTCATAATAATATTTATTTATGGGTACAGTATATTTTTATTTTTTTGGATTATTTTTTTCATTTTTTAAAATATTTTTACAATTTTTTTTTCACTTTCTGATACTTCTTTTTACTTTTAGACTTTGTCCCACTGTGGGACTTTCATTTTTTGCAGGCTGATCACTTGCATAGCAGAGAAATGCAGCATCATCTCTATGCTATGCTGCGTGTTAGCGCTTCACACTCAGAAGTTACTTTGATTGAGCACTGCGCATAATCAAAGTAACTTCCTGCTGCCTGGTGACCCGGATGTTGTCATGACGACATCAGGTCACCATGACAACCACCAGGATCCAGCACAGACAGCGTGGGATGCCGGAGAGGAGGTAAGTAAGTCACGATTACCTCCCCTTGCTCCCGGAATGCTACAATCAACTTCGAGCATCTCGGGGGTTAATGTGTCGGGAGCGGTGCTTGACTGCTCCTGGCACATAGCACTGGGTGTCAGGTGTGAGAATCTGCTGACACCCGGCGGCGATCGTCCCGCACCGCTTGTGTGCAGGCGCGATCGCAGTGCGTGTAATAGTACTTATCTACTCCAATAGACCCAGGGCACAGGGACGTACTATTACTGAGCACATCAGAAAGGGGTTAAATACAATATGATTCAAATTTACTAAAATTGCAACACAAAAACTTGATTATTTGAGCTTTGGGGACAATATGGAGAAGTGGGGGCACAGTAGGGGACGTTGGATTCATGTACTGACAGTGGATCTGGTAATGGATTAATGTACTGACTGTGGTCCTGATCATGTACAAATGTACCAATCCATAACTGATCAGAGGTCATCACCCAGCTGAGGCGGTCACCTTTCTGCCACTGGTTCCCTACTGTGGCTGTCACCCTGCTGCCGCCGTCACCCTGCTGCTGAAGTGGGGAAGGTAAGCGCCTTATAGAGCCGAAGGTCATAGGGAATATTATTGTATTTGAGGGATGTTAATGTGAAGGCACAGTATCTTGTGGGCAGTATGCAGAGGAGGAAAAGTGTGGCTGTAGTGCTGTATTCATCTACTGGGGGTGGTTCTGGCACTGCATTAATATACCAATAATGGTTCTGGTACTAAATTCATGTACTGACGGTGGTTCTATGTATATGGGAGCTGTGGGCCCACCATACTGTGTATAGGGAAGCTGTGGGGCATTATATTGTGTTTAGGGGAGCTATGGGCCCATCATACTGTATATAGTGGAGCTGTATATTGGGGACCAAGTGGACATTATTAAATGTCTAGTGGGCACTTAAGAAGCATTATTGTTATAGGGGCACTCAGAGTATTGTAACCATCATGGGGCAAAATGTGGACACTTTTCTAGGGTATTTGCACAGGGCATTAATCTTTTCAAGGGATCGTTTTTACCATCTAGAAGGCACAAATGAGGCATTATTACATTTATACAGTGGTGGGTATTATTATGTGGGGCAGTAAGAGGATCCCTGCTTTTGTACCACGCAGCAGGTGCAGTAATAAGGACACATACAGCAGCAGAGGCACAGTATTGGGGAATCAGCAGGATGAGGAGTTTGTGCAGGATGGGAATAGATGAGGTCGGGGCTGGTAATGTGAGAAGTCAAATATATTTTTGTTGTAATCTGTGCAGATGAGTCCTGGCTGGAAAAGTTGTCGTAACTGTCTAGGCCACATGGAAAAGACAGGAAAATGAACTGCTTCACCACAATGAACGTCAACTGTAAGTTACTATATATACTTGTACTGTTATTACTTGTATGGTCTGGTTTTTGTGTAGAGATTTATTTTCAGTAACAGCGAGGTTCCTCTATATCCACGATCAGGGTTCACCACCGTAGTTATAATCAGAGTTACCTGGTTAGGGGCCCACTCAGATGTTTCATCCCCCTTGAGCTGAACTCCTAGCTACGCCTCTGCATAGGTAATTTTCGGATGATAGCTTCCCTTTAAAGAAGCACATCAGTTATTTTTTTTATTCCCTAATCCTAAGCAAAATTTAGTGTAGCATAGTGTCAGTGTGTTAGTATACTCCCCGATTGCCATCATCCTCTCTGGTGTCTAGCGCCGTTCTGCTCCTCTTCTGAGTGACGTCACCTCTGTTCAGACTATCCGTATCACTCTATTTTCTATGTGTGAGTTTGAAGTCTCCTTGACTATGTCAGCCTCTTTCTGACACTCCATAGGCTTAAATTGCAAAAGCTATTTCCAGGTCACACAGAGCTCAGTGTGATCCAAAGAGTCTAAATTGCCGTCACGTGGCTCAGACAGAGATCGGAACGGTGTTGGATCCTGGAGAAGGCGGCGATCGGTGAGTTGGTGAGTATATTAACACACTGATACTACACTACACTAACATTTACACCCTATGGAGTAAAAAGATTAACGGGAGTTCTTCTTTAATATAGGCACAGACAGAAGAAATAACTATTGTGTAGTAACTACAGGGTATTATACACTGCTCAAAAAAATAATGGGAACACTCAAATAACACATCCTAGATCTGAATGAATGAAATATTCTCATTGAATACTTTGTTCTGTACAAAGTTGAATGTGCTGACAACAAAATCACACAAAAATCATCTATGGAAATCAAATTTATTAACCAATGGAGGCCTGGATTTGGAGTCACCCCCAAAATTAAAGTGGAAAAACACACTACAGGCTGATCCAACTTTGATGTAATGTCCTTAAAACAAGTCAAAATGAAGCTCAGTATTGTGTGTGGCCTTCACGTGCCTGTATGACCTCCCTACAACGCCTGGGCATGCTCCTGATGAGGTTGCGGATGGTCTCCTGTGGGATCTCCTCCCAGACCTGGACTAAAGCATCCGCCAACTCCTGGACAGTCTGTGGTGCAACGTGACGTTGGTGGATGGAACGAGACATGATGTCCCAGATGTGCTCAATCAGATTCAGGTCTGGGGAACGGGCGGGCCAGTCCATAGCTTCAATGCCTTCATCTTGCAGGAACTGCTGCCACACTCCAGCCACATGAGGTCTGGCATTGTCCTGCATTAGGAGGAACCCAGGGCCAAAAGCACCAGCATATGATCTCACAAGGGGGTCTGAGGATCTCATCTTGGTACCTAATGGCAGTCAGGCTACCTCTGGCGAGCACATGGAGGGCTGTGCGGCCCTCCAAAGAAATTTCACCCCACACCATTACTGACCCACTGCCAAACTGGTCATGCTGAAGGATGTTGCAGGCAGCAGATCGCTCTCCCCGTCGTCTCCAGACTCTGACACGTCTGTCACATGTGCTCAGTGTGAACCTGCTTTCATCTGTGAAGAGCACAGGGTGCCAGTGGCGACTTTGCCAATCCTGGTGTTCTGTGGCAAATGCCAAGCGTCCTGCATGGTGTTGGGCTGTGAGCACAACCCCCATTTGTGGATGTCGGGCCCTCATACCACCCTCATGGAGTCGGTTTCTAACCGTTTGTGGAGACACATGCACATTTGTGGCCTGCTGGATGTCTTTTTGCAGGGCTCTGGCAGTGCTCCTCCTGTTCCTCCTTGCACAAAGGTGGAGGTAGCGGTCCTGCTGCTGGGTTGTTGCCCTCCTATGGCCCCCTCCACATCTCCTGGTGTACTGGCCTGTCTCCTGGTAGCGCCTCCTGCCTCTGGACACTACGCTGACAGACACAGCAAACCTTCTTGCCACAGCTAATATTGATGTGCCATCCTGGATGAGCTGCACTACCTGAGAAACTTCTGTGGGTTGTAGAGTCCATCTCATGCTACCACGAGTGTGAAAGCACAAACAACATTCAAAAATGACCAATAGCCAGAAAGCATTGGTACTGAGTTGTGGTCTGTGATCCCCACCTGCAGAACCACTCCTTTATTGAATGTGTCTTGATAATTGTTAATCATTTCCATCTATTGTCTATTCCATTTGCACAACAGCATGTGAAATTGATTGTCAATCAGTGTTGCTTCCTAAGTGGACAGTTTGACTTCACAGAAGTTTGATTCACTTGGAGTTATATTCTGTTGTTTAAGTGTTCCCTTTATTTTTTTTGAGCAGTGTATAATAAATTACATTTAGAGGAGAATAGCTCTATAAAATAGCGTTTAATTAAGATGAGTCCTCTTGAAGCCCCCAAAATTCATGATTTGAAGATATCCTATGGAGAGAACAACTGCAGGAAACCACTACTAAGGACAGGCAACAAGCAGAAGAGACTTGTTTGGGCTAAAGAACACAAGGAATGGACATTAGACCAGTGGAAATCTGTGCTTTGGTCTGTTGAGTCCAAATTTGACATCTTTGGTTCCAACCACCGTGTCTTTGTGCGACGCAGAAAAGGTGAACGGATGGACCTACATGCCTGGTTCCCACCGTGAAGCATGGAGGAGGAGGTGTGATGGTGTGGGGGTGCTTTGCTGGTGACACTGTTGGGGATTTATTCAAAATTGAAGGCATACTGAGCCAGCATGGCTACCACAGCATCTTGCAGCGGCATGCTATTCCATCCGGTTTGCGTTTAGTTGGACCATCATTTATTTTTCAACAGGACAATGACCCCAAACACAACTCCTGGCTGTGAAAGGACAATTTGACCAAGAAGGAGAGTGATGGGGTGCTACGCCAGATGACCTGGCCTCCACAGTCACCAGACCTGAACCCAATCGAGATGGTTTGGGGTGAGCTGGACTGCAGAGTGAAGGCACAAGGGCCAACAAGTGCTAAGTATCTCTGGGAACTCCTTCAAGATTGTTGGAAGACCATTTCCGGTGACAACCTCTTGAAGCTCATCAAGAGAATGCCAAGAGTGTGCAAAGCAGTCATCAAAGCAAAAGGTGGCTCCTTTGAAGAACCTAGAATATAAGAGATATTTTCAGTTGTTTCACACTTTTTTGTTAAGTATATAATTCCACATGTGTTAATTCATAGTTTTGATGCCTTCAGTGTGAATGTACAATTTTCAAAGTCATGAAAATACAGAAAAATCTTTAAATGAGGTGTGTCCAAACTTTTGGTCTTTACTGTCTCACTGAAATGTCTCAGTCCCTACCTCATGCTGCTCTCAGATTATGTAGTAAAACCTGCTGACAGATTCTCTTTAATTTACCTTCACCTGTCCATTTCCAGTTACTCTCTATGGGGTAATATGTACTGTTCTGCACCTCAACCTCATCACTACAATATTTATATTTTCAGTTATAATATTAATATTGAATAAAAACGGATTAATATAATAAACATTAGTAGAAGAACAATTGTGCAATACTCTAAAGAAGTAAAACATCTACCATGACTGTCTCTTATTCGATTATTGTAATTAGTGTGGCATCTATTCAATAAGTGGTGCCAACGACCCTTAATTCTGGAGATTATTCTCTTGTGAATACATGTCCTTATTAATTTTCTATTTAATCTGGATCTTAATTTCATGTCCTTCTTGGTGCACTATTCTATACATTAATTCTCAGTCTGACAAAAGACCAAAGGATCTCTGAATTGCTGCACTAAAACTTACAATCTAAATTTTGACACCGGGCAATAAAGCAAGCGGGCTGCACGCCGAGTGAGTCAGAAGATTTGCTGTAGGGTCTCCAGCTTTGAAGGCGCTAAGAGAGAACTTTAAAACATTATTACAAAAGTGTCTTCCTCCATTATATCTATCCAAAGCATTTAACTAGATTTACCAATGAGCTAATGAGGCAGGTGTGACATGTAATACATGCAAAGCAGACGGCAGCATTCAATACTAACCGCATTTGATCAGTCTTTTGGGATGAACAGAGAAAACTCATCATTTACTCTCACATTTGACAATTATACTATTAGCCATGTTTGAATTTTTCTGCTTTTTAGATTATATTATAGAAAGCACAGAATTGCCAGGGTTTATAATAATTTATAGTGTTTTTTCTTCTCTTCTAATTAACAAATGTAACAATATAAATTTCATACTGAGGTCATTATCCGATCAAATACCATATTTTTCGGACTATAAGACGCACTGTGCCTCGCTCATCCCCTGCTGCCGCTCCCCCCACACCCACCACCTCCCACAGCCATAGTATACATATTTATTCAGACTATAAGACGCACCCCCCACTTTCCTTCAAAATTGTGAAGGAAAAAGTGCGTCTTAGAGTCTGAAAAATACGGTAATTCTATTGCAAATATGTGTTACAGATCCTCATATTATAATAAAAGGTTAATTTGACTCAGGACAATTCAGGGTATAAGGCAGAATTTGAATGTGATAACTTTGAGGTATTCTTTTCTATTAGATTTGTTTGGATTCTGTAATACTATTAATATCAAATATTTTATACAATAGTCTTGGATCTAAGGGGTAAAGTTTCTCCTTGTGGAGAATGACTTGCCAGGTCTGGCAACCCAGTATGAGGAGACTTAAACGCCTTGCAAGCTCCTCTGGGAAATTAAATATGCAAATTGTCTCTTCACACCTTTCCCCTTAGTTCTTAGTCTTAGCCTCTCACCCAGCCAAATCAGATCTCATACTTTGTACTGATGAGGGGCTGCACCCCGAAACACCTTGTCTACAAATTGAGATTATGATTTGGCTTTTATCCTAAGTCATATTTCAAGGCTCATTAAAGGGTCAGTAATGACTTGTTGGATTGCTACTTCCAATAGATGGCACTAGAGTTCAAGTCTTCTTCCTCTCTGAAGAGACAATTTGCTTACAATAGACTTGAAATTCTCATGTACTCCAGTGTTTCTTAAGGTACTGTCACACTTAGCGACGCTACAGCGAACCCGACAACGATACGACCTGTCAGGGATCGTTGCTGCGTCGCTATGTGGTCGCTGGTGAGATGTCAAACAGGCAGATCTTCCCAACGATGCGACCGGTAGCGACCTGTATAACGATGCAACACAAATGCACGCCTATGTGTCTCTGTTCTGAGTTGCCAACGAGGTCGTTGGTAAGGTGTCAAACACACCGATGCATGCTACCCAGCGGGACCTCAACGATCAAAAAAAGGTCCAGGCCATTCCGACACGACCAGCGATCTCACAGCAGGGGCCTGGTCGCTGATACATGTCACACGTAGCGAGATCGCTGCTGAGGTCACTGTTGCGTCACAGAACTTGTGACTCAGCAGCGATCTCGCTAGCGATCTCGCTTAGTGTGACGGGGGCTTTAGGCTATGTGCCCACGATGCGGAAGTGCTCTGGATTTTTCCTGAGGATTCTGCATCGCCTTGGCTGAAAAAACGCATGCGCATTTTACATGCGTTTTTTCTGCCAGGGACAAGCGTTTGTCAAGCGTTTTTAGCATGCGATTTTGCATGCTTTTGTCAAGCGCTTTTCCAAGCGATTGTAGCATCACTTGGAAAAGTGCTTGAAAGTTGGTCACACGCAATCGGCATGGATTTATATTGTGTGACCAACATAATGTTAAAAAAAAAAAGAATTAGAACGTAAAAAAATAACCTTATACTCACCTTTCCGGCGGCCTTGGTCTGCTCCCGGAGTTTCTGCTGGCTCCGTGGAGGATACAGGTAATGTAAAAGGACCTTCCATGACGTCAGTGGTCACACGACCGCTGACGTCATGGAAGGTCCTTTTACATTACCGGTACCCGCCGCGGAGCCAGCAGAGACGCCGGAAGCAGAGCGGGGGCCATCAGAAGGTGAGCATAAGGTTATTTTTTATTTTAATTCTTTTTTTACTTACAGGTACTATGGTACCCGGGTCTGGAGGGGGGTCTCCTCTTCTCCAGATCCGAGTACCATCTGCGCATTAATCGCATGAGATACGCATGACTACATGTAGTCATGCGGATCTTATGTGATCCAATGCAAGTCAATGGCAGTGATTTTGCAGCGAAATCGCACTAGAATTTGTCTTGTTGCGGGTTTTACTGCAATGCGAATTTGCAGCGGAAATTTCCGCATGATGTGCACAGCACATGCGTATTTGCATTGCAGTAAATGGCAGACCTATTACAAGCAAATTTAATGCATTTTCGCAACGAAAATGCGCCGCAAAAACGCATTAAAATCGCTTTGTGTGCACATAGCCTAGCAGGTCTCATTAGTTAGGAGCCCCTCCAGTTGTGGGTGAGATGTAGTTGGGGAGACAGTTTCAACTGAAGTAATCATATGCCGGCTGCTGCAATCTCTGGTTTAGCAGATGGTGATGCCAGGCCCTCACTTGTGGTCAAATGGAATCTATAGAAACAGTTTAAGAGTACCTGATGTAAAAACTAGCAAAGATGTGCAAAATGTAACAAATGTAGAGTACAGTGCAAAGGTTTTAGGCAGATATGGAAAAATTGCTGGAAATTAAGAATGCTTTAAAAAATAAAAGTGTTAATGACGCGCTCCTTGGGCCGTGGGGTACTCGGCAGCCGGGCCTCTGGATGCCGGGGGATATCACTGTGGCTGGCCCGGTCCGTGACCCAGGGCGGTCAATCAAAAGGGGAGATATTTATAGGGGATTTTGAAAGTGTTCGTGACGCCACCTGTGGATTGTGGCCAAAAGGGAGCCGCCGCTGTGGAGCAGTCCTCTGGAGCTGGTGTTAAGGCAGCAGGGGTGGTGTGGCTCTCCACAGGTAGAGCTAGCTCCAGGGCAGTGTAAGGTGTGTAGGTTGCGCTGGGCGTTGTAGTGCCGGGAGGGAGAGATGGCGCAGATGAAAGAAGGGACGGAGGCAGTGCAGTGCAGTCATCCGAGTTTTTACTCACAGTTCTTATGACCGTTCCACTGGTGCACTGTACAGGTGTCAGCCTACCACGTCGCGCTGCGTTCACCAGGCAGGGGTTCAGAACTTCCTCAGGCAGATTAGGGGTACCTGGCAGAACCCCACTTTCTTGTGTTCCTAGCTAGACCGTCTTCACGCTGGGTCTTTCTCCCTCCTGCCCTGTGCTTCCCACTCTCAATCCCGCTCGGGTTCTCTGAAGTCCCTCCTGTCACGTTGGAGTTCCCGGACCTGCTTGACCCTCACGGGGATTAGAATGAGGCTTCAGCAACTGACTATATAAGCCAGAAGCCTCCGGTTTTCCCAGCCGAGACGTAGAGTGACACGGCTGGACCAGGGGCCGGTCCCCTTCTTGCGGTCTACGATCTCTCTGTCTTCTGACAGATGCGGGCCGTACGGGTGCCGTCCTGCACTCGCCGTACCCCCTAGGATTCCTTCTGTAGATCGGAGCCTACTCCTCTGCTCCCCACCTGGGTCTCTAGGACCGGGCCCTACTTGTGGAGCAGAGCTCCTAAAGAGACTCTGCTCCCTGGCTGACTGACCCTCTTCTGTTCTGACCTGCCACCCTAAGATGGCTTCCCTTTATATACCTCACTCTATAGTGCTCCCCTAAACTGCTTCCTCTACCCACACCCACTACTGGTTCCCCCTACCTTTGGGTTCCCCCCACTCCAGCCAGGGACAGGGCTCAGCAGAAAAACACATTGCATGTTGCCCTTCCAGCCGGCCTGGAGCAGTGTAGTGTTGGATGCAGGTGTTGGGGTTCCAGGCAGCACTCCCTCCTTACCTGAGGGAAGGAGATACCACACCTCTGGGTGAGGTGCAGTACCTCTGTGGCGACTGAACCCTCAGGGGCGCCACACTCCCCCCTGGTAAAACACAGCATGTCCGTGGGCTTGAACAGAGTAAAACAGGGGTATGACAGACATGCAAATTTTTAAGAATGCATTCGCATATAAGATAATAAAACTATCTTCCCTTTATGGGAGGCACATCACTTTAACGTTACAGGGTATATTTATCAAACATTATAAGAGCGCTTTTTAACGACATTTCTGTAACAGGGTATAACAGTGGCAGCATGAGGGACCCATCTGCAAACCCTCAATGTTGGCCCTGGGCGTGGCTGCAGGGCATAGGTGATCCTGGATTTGGACCACGTCTTCCGCCACGCCAAACGGGTTTTTCTTCTGAGGTCATGGTTGCCAATATAAAACCAATAGGGTGCACCTTAATAAGTGCAGAACTATGTACAACATAAGTTTTTGGCTGTTCACAGTCCTCAGCCTGAAGTCTATATACCCTGACGGGTAATTAGGCACACATAAAACAACTGGTGGTACCCTTACGGGTGACTATTTACAGTTAGTCCTAACTATTGGCCTAGTAGTGGGGTCCCCGCCTGGGGTACTGCTGGTTCTTACCGGACCCAACCGGGTCATACGGTATGTCCTGCGGGGGGGTGTCCTCGATGACGCGGTACACTTGCAGGGCGTACCACCCGCGCTCCCCGTGGTGACGTGTATAGGTGACCCTGTCACCGGGGTATAGATTCCGGTCGGGATGGCCCTGTTCCAGCTTGGGCTCTACATCCCGCCGGTTTACAAAAATGTCCCTTGCAAAGTTAGGATCTCTGATAAAGCCCCACCCAGCCTTCAGGTCAAACTTTACCACGAGTCCTTCCTCGTGGGGGCTGGGGTGGGCTGACTCCGCCTGACGCACTTGGACTTTGCGGCCTTGTTCCGGGCCTCCAGACGCTCGCAACACGCCCGCCGAGCGCGCCGCTCTTTCTCCAGCTGCTGGAGCTCCCGCTTGCAGAATTCCTTCCTCCACAGGGCTTTGGCCTGGGTCTCCTGCGGGAACCCCATCAGGCGCTGGTGTCGGAAGTAGCGGGCACGGCTGCTGGTCCTCGAACCGGGTGGACCAATCGAAGACAGGCGCGCCGTACACCCACTCGGGTGCCGGAGGAAGAGGCTCCGGGAGGGGATCAAGTAGAAGGCCCCTGACTTCGGCGCCCGGGAGTGGAGGTTCCTGGAGGGCACCAGGTGGAAGGTCCTCAAGTTCAGCGCCCTGGGGTGGAGTTTCTTGGCTGAGCAGCTGCTCCAGAGAGGGCATGGTGGGGTACGGGGAGTGCTGGTGAAGGAGGCCCAGGAGCAGGTCGGCGCTTGCAGCGCCGGGACAGGGGATTCCTTCCTACCTGCTCCTGTGCTTCTTACGGCCTCCTGGGATTCAGCGGGCTCCGCCGGGGCTGGGGTGCCTCTGTTGGTATCCTGCGCTTCTCTCCGCCTGGCTGCCAGCTTCTCCAACTGCTCGCTCCTCCACCTGGTGACCGCTTCCTGCTAAGCCCTTTCAACTTGCTGGCTCAGCTCCAGAATATCACTCTGGAGGAACTCTGCATCCTCTGGGTATAGTTTTCCTGCTTCTCCCTCCAGGGTGAGGGGAGTTGCTTGCCACTGCAGCAGGCCAGAGGCGGAGGCTTGGTCCTGGCGTCCGTCCATGGTGGCTGCCGGGTGTGGTCTGTCTAGACTCGTTAAGACCACACCCTGTCTCAATTCCTTCTCTCTTCCTCCCCTCCCCTTTCGGGGGCTGTCCCATGGCAATCTGCTGTCGGTCACTCCTTGCGACGTCCTTCCTGCCTTGACGGACACATCTTGTGGACAGTCACTGTTGCAAGGGGCAAGGTATGCTTTTGGCGCCATTCTGGGACCCGGCCCATGATGGGAGGTTCCATATTGTTGTCTTTGATCACGCACATAATGGCGCCCGTTCTACTGGGGCGGACACCACATCCAGTAACATTACATAGTTCTTTAGGCACACAATACCCGCCGATAACGGGTTGGTCACGTATCTGTGGCATCCTGCTGCTCATTGGTGCCACAGAACCCAGAAGGGTGCATGGATGGACTTCTCCACAAGAGGCCCTCACACATTCACACACCTCCACCCTACCACCTCAGACCAGCAGAGGGAGACCGTTAGGGATATATATAGGGAGGGTGGAGCCAGGCAGCTCAGTTTGTGTTTTAGTCTGAAGTGAGTTCAAACAAGTCCTACTCAGACACAGAGAGGGACAGAGCTCAGAGTTGAGCTGAGAGCGTGCTGACGCTCAGAGAGCAGAGAAGAGGCAGCACGCTGGCTGCTGTGCTTAGGCGAGCCAAGGCCTACAGCACGTGTGAAGGCCTAGTGAGGGCCCTGAGTGGGCCGAAGGTGAGAGGAGAAGGAAAAAGTAGCGAGGGGGCAGAGGAGCATACCAGGCTCACCCCGATATATATACTGGACACCGGGTCCGCGCCTACAGGGACCCTTTACACCCAGTAGGAACCACTGGAACCCCTGGAGGACAACAGGTCCCAGGTTCACCAAACGTTTATTACAGTACCAGGGCTAGGAGTCACGGAGCCCCCAGCATCCAGGGAGAGTAATCTACAAGAGAAGGCCCTACCACCAGGTCAGCAGGTGAAAAGAGAGACAGTAACCAAGCTAGGCATAGCTCCAGGCAGGTCAGAAGCTTAGCGAGTAAAGCCACGGATCAGGAGGCCCTATACCCGCTCACTGGGGAGAGTCCAAAAGTGCGCCGTTTGCCCGGAGAACCCTGAACCGTGCCTGCACCATCACCAGTAAAGGTACTGAAGCTTACCCCCGTGTGAGTGTCCGTCTTTCCTCCAGCACCGTCCTGCCATCTCTCCCATGCACCACCATCCATTACATGTCACGCTGCCCTGTAGCTAGCTCTACCTGTGGAGAGCCACACCATCCCTGCTGCCGTAACACCAGCTCCAGAGGACTGCTGCGAAGCGGCGGCACCCCTTAGCCGCATTCCACAGGTGGCATCACGAATTCTTTCCCAAATCCCCTGTAAACTATTCCCCCTTTTACTGACAGCCCTGGGTCACGGACCGGGCCAGCTACCATGATATTCCCCAGCAACCAGAGGCCCGACTGCCGAGTACCCCACGGCCCAGGGGGAATGTCAGCCTTGGAGTCACAAACAGGATTCAGTGCCCGTTGCCACCGGGTACTGTGCGCCTAAAAGGACTGTAATACTCACTGTGTTGAAGGTTTCCCGCCATTGTCCGCCATTTTTCCTGTCGCCGCGCGGGAAGAAAAGGGGCGTAACCGCGGGAATCGGAGAGGCGTAACCGCTGGAAGAGCGCGAAGCCCAGGACACCCCGCCCCTGACGTCGAACCAGGAAGCGTCAGGTCCTGGAAGGAGCCCAGAGGACGCTTTGACGTAAGACGCGAGCGACGCAAGGTCCTGGAAGAAGACCGTCGCCCGTGGAGCTGCGGCCTACCTGTTAAAAGAAAGTGAAGAAGGTAGGCTCCGGTTTACTAGGGGGGCGCAACCATGGCCGATGACCAGCAAGCCGCCGGAGCACCGGTTAACACTCCAGATGCCCAACCTGCTTTCGGCGCTGCACAGGCCGGAGCAGCCGCTCCACCAGCAGGGGTCGTGACCCCGTTGATACCCATGGCCCTGACGTATATCCCTGGAGCGAAATGGCTTCCCCAGTATAATGGCAAACCAGACACCCTGTCCAGATTCAAGAGAAAAATATGCGGTGTGCTAGACATGTATTCTATGACCGGTAAACAGAGAGCCGCTGTTGTGCTGGGACAATTGACTGGTGCCGCAGAGCGGGAAGTTGAAACCTGGCCAGCCGCAGACCAGGAATCAGTATCCATCATCTTTAAGAGACTGCAAACTGTGTTTGAAAACCGCACTGAGACAGATCTCCGGATGAGGTTCTACCACTGTGTCCAGAAACCTGAGGACAGTGTCCGGGATTATGCCCGGTGCTTACAGGAAGCCCTGCGGGCCCTGAAACAGGTAAGTCCAGCCAGCATACAAAATGAAAATAAAATGCTGACGGAACAGTTCATCCGGGGGTTGAGGTCCCAGGAGGAGAGCAGAACTGTACCGTGGTGGGCCTTAGAGCATCCAAATGCCACCTTTGACCCTTAAGGACATGACTATAAAGGGTCTGAAGCCCCTGGAAACATCAGATACTGCTATCCAGCGTTACCAGGATGGGGCTACCCCAGTGCCCGCAGCACCCACTGCTCCTTCATTAACGGCTGGAACAAAGATGCAAACAGTGCCTCCTAGTGAGCTGGACAGTCTACGCTCTGAAGTGCGCCAGTTTAGAAAAACCCTGGCCACTGTCCTGAGCACCCTGCAGCTACAGGAGGAGCCAGAGCCGGAAGGAAGGATACTAGTCGCCGACAGCCCTGAGGATGTCCCATGGATGAGAAGAAGAAGGACAACGCCACCCCGTAGGAGGACAACACCACCCCGTGGGAGGACCAACGACCAACGTCGCCCTCCAGGAGAACTCATCTGCCTACCGCTGCCAGAAGGCAGGCCACACAGCGCGGAACTGTCCTTTAAACGAGCAAACTCTGGGGCCGAGGGCCGACACCCAGGAGTAAATCAAGCAGGCCCATCGAGCTGGTACCATCGGTTCGTGGGAGGAAGACCTTTCCTGTCCATTGTGCTGGAAGGCATCGCGACACCTGCCCTGCTGGACACTGGATCTCAGGTAACCATCATACCTGATGTCCTCTACAAAAGGTACTGGTCCATAGATGAACTCCTGCCGCCAGCCCCGAACCTCTCCGTGTATGCCTCTAACGGCCTTCCTCTTAACCTAGTAGGGGTTAAGGATGTGACAGTGAAGGTGGGGAGAGCGGAATTAAAGGACCAAGGACTGATTGTAGTGGAGTCTAACCCTGGTGATACAGACTTGTATATGATACTTGGTACAAATATTGTCGGTAACTGTTTGGGAGAAGTGTTGTTTTTGCTCCAATAGATTGCTGACACCGCCAAACCAGGGCAGAGGAAGGTGCTCCAGAGAGAGATACGAGCCCTCCTGTATCAGCAACAGGTAAAGCTAACAGGTGGTGAAATTGGTAATATACGGGTGACAGACGCGATACCCATTGTGATTCCCCCGATGAGTGAAATGCTGATTTGGTGTAGAGCAGCAATAGGTCTCAAAGGACAGAACTATCAGGCGGTAGTGGAGCCCATTAGCTCAGAGCACAGACCTACACTCTTAACTGCCAGAGGGGTGGTTGATGTACGCAATGGGAGGGTACCTGTACGTCTCTTAAATTGTGGGGAGGATGATGTTAAATTACCAAGATACGCCACTGTTGCCTTGTTGTATACCGTGAATGATGATGCCATACACATGGTGGAATCCTTGACCCCACCAGATACAGTGGAGGACAATGACTCCGAAGCTCAGCTGGAGGATTGGTGTCAACAGATCCATGTTGGGACTGACGCCACTCCTGTCCATCAGAAACAAGGTGTATACAGGGTGGTCCAGGAATACAAACAGGTATTCAGCAAACACCCACTTGATTTTGGGAGGATTAAAGGGGTACAACACCATATACCCACCGGTGACCATTCACCCATCAAAGAATGTTACAGGCCCATACCACCAGCACACTACCAGAAAGCGAAGGAAATGTTGCACGACATGAAGAGAGCAGGGGTAATAAGAGATAGATGTAGCCCCTGGGCAGCTCCCCTGGTCCTGGTCAGGAAAAAGGATGGAAGCATGAGGATGTGTGTAGATTAGAGACAGGTAAATCGCATAACAAATAAAGATGCATACCCTTTGCCCCATATAGAGGAATCCCTGGCAGCATTAAAGTATGCAAATTACTTCTCTACTCTTGACCTCACTAGTGGGTACTGGCAAGTAGCAATTGCGGAAGAGGACCGGGAGAAAACGGCCTTCACTACCCCGATGGGACTCTGCGAGTGCAACAGTATGCCTTTCGGACTCTGCAAAACCCCTGGAACATTCCAGAGATTGATGGAGTGCTGTTTGGGACACCTTAACTTCGAGACCGTGCTGCTATACCTGGATGACGTGATAGTGTACTCCAAGACGTATGAGGACCATTTGAAGCACCTGGCGGAGGTAATTGAGTCGTTGTCCCGGTATGGGATGAAATTGAAGCCTTCCAAGTGCCACCTGCTCAAACAGAAGGTTCAGTACCTGGGGCACATCGTCAGTCCAGAAGGAGTAGCACCAGACCCGGAGAAGGTCACTGCCATCCAGAAATGGCCGGAGCCGAAGAATCTCAAGGAGGTACGTCAGTTCCTGGGACTGGTCGGGTATTACCGGAGATTTGTGAAGGACTACACCAAGAAGGCACACCTTTGCAAGATCTCCTGGTGGGACAGTCCAACAGAGGCAACCCCCCCCCTTCCAGTGGGATAAAGAGCAGGCTGAGTCCTTTGCAGTGATGAAAGAGATCCTGACCGGCAAAGAAATCCTGGCCTACCCTGACTACAGCCAACCTTTCCTGCTGTACACTGATGCCAGCAACAAGGGACTAGGAGCTGTGTTGAGTCAGAAGCTGTATGGCAAGGAGAAGGTGACTGCCTATGCTAGCAGGAAGCTTCGTCCAACCGAGAGGAATCCAGAAAACTATAGCTCCTTCAAGTTGGAGCTCCTGGTCTTGGTCTGGGCCATCACTGAACGATTCAAGCACTACCTGGCCTCCACTAAGTTCACGGCCTATACTGACAACAACCCCTTGACACATCTAGAGTCAGCCAAGTTGGGAGCCATGGAACAGCGTTGGATGGCCCGGCTGTCAAACTATCAATTCACCATCAAGTACCGGGCAGGCCACAAGAACGCCAATGCCTAAGCCCTATCCAGAATGCCTCACCAGTCGGACACTGAAGAAGAAGTGGATGACCTGGAGGAGATCGAGCTACCTGCCTTCCACAGAAATGGGATGGTCCATGAGCAGAGCACCTCCAGGAGGTAGCTTGGTAAGACTCTAAACCCTTTACCTCACCACAGTTGGAAGGAGACCCAGGACAGTGACCCGGTTGTCAGCCGTATTAAAGAACTGATAACCCAGGAAGGTTCCTCCCTGGAGAAGGACGCTTCTCCACAAGCCAAGCAACTGTGGAATGAGAGAAGCCGGCTGTTCATCTATAGAGAGAAGCTGTGCCGAAGGTATGTCAACCTCAATACCCATTAGATGGTATGGCAGATCGTAGTGCCCCGGACAGACATCCAGATGGTATTGGAGGCCTACCACGATCAAGCAGGCCACTTTGGCTGGAAGAAGCTGGAAACCCTCCTGAAGAATCGGTTTAATTGGGTTGGAATGTGGAGTTCCATAGAGAGATGGTGCCAGGATGGTGGACCCTGTAGTCTCAGAAGAAAAGACTACAGCAGCCAGAAGGCACCCCTGCAGTCCATCAAGACAACCCAGCCCCTGGAGATCGTCGCTCTGGACCATGTCAAGCTGTCACCCAGCAGGTCAGGCTACTTGTATGCCCTGACCATGGTGGATCACTACTCCCGGTTCCTGGTGGTAGCCCCCGTCAAGGATCTGAAGGCAGAAACCGCAGCAAGGACGTTTCAAGCCTACTTCTGCAGGCCCCATGGATACCCGGATAAGGTGCTGACGGATCAAGGCCCTGCCTTTGAAGCCGAGCTGTTCAAAGAGTTTTGTCATCTGTACGGGTGTAAGAAGATCTGGACTACACCCTACCACCCCCAAACCAATGGGTTATGTGAAAAGATGAATAACATAGTCATCGACCTGTTGAAGACCTTACCTCTAGAAGAAAGAAACCAGTGGCCAGACAAGCTACCTGACCTGGTAGATCTGTACAATCACATACCTGTGAGTTCCACCAATCGTACTCCAGCGTACCTCATGAGAGCAAGACCCGGAAAGTTGCCCATGGACCTGGAGCTTGGAGTGGTAGAGCCGGAAGCAGATATGTCCACTGAAGACTGGGATGTGACCCGACAGGAGCAGTACAAGAGAGTACAGGCCTGTGTCGAAGACAGTCTAAGTAGGGTGAGAGATAAGCAGGAAGCACAGTACAACAAGAGTGCACCAGCCGAACCCTTGACACCAGGAGAAGTTGTGCTGAAAAGAAAAAGAAGAAGCCACAAGCTTGACGACCAGTGGGAAAGGGAACCTTACACTGTGTTGAATTCCAGGTTCGACAATAGAAAAACCTGTCTTATTAGCAGAGACGGAGGAAGAACAACTGTAACGGTATCGAGAGACCATCTGAAGTTGTGCCCAAGTCCGCTGAAGCCCCAGGAGGAAGTGCCTCCCACCGTACCGGAGGAGCCTAAAGAGGAAGTACTCCACACTGTCTTAGGAGATTTTCCTGCAGATTGGCCTCAACGGGATGGAGCGGTAATAATACCTGTGCTACACTTCTACCAACAGCCAGAAGACTCTCCACTGCAAGTAAGACCTGTAAGTGCCCCGGAAGAGCCTGCTCAGGAAGAATCTCCGGAAGAAGGATCACCGGTAGAAGCAGAGCCAGTAGGATCAGTAACCAGTGTACTTGCCTGTCCCGTAGAGAGGTTAAGGCAGTCTTGCAGTCCACCAACACATAGAACGGAAAATAGCGCAAGCATCCACACTACACGCATCCCAGTACTACGTAGGTCATCGCATAGCACAAAAGGTCAGACCGCTGTCAGGTATAGGGAGTGGATAGAGAAACACTGACAGTATAAATAGTTACCCCGTAGGGTATGTTCTAGTAATAATTTCATGTATTTATTTATTTATCTTGCCTTGCTAATGGACAATTTATGTGACACGGACACTTCTAATTGCATTTAGTTACCCATAAGGGTATATATAAAGGACTCGGTGGCTGAGGACTATGAGCAGCCCAAAAAACTGTTCCTATACATAGTTGCACTCCCTGGAGTGCCCCTTAAGTGACCACGGAACAAAAACCCGTTTGGCGTGGCGGAAGACATGGTCCAGCGCCTGGATCACCTATGCCCTGTAGCCACGCCCAGTGCCTACGTTGAGGGTTTTCAGGCGGGTCCCTCATGTTCCTTAATTGGTGAAATGGACACCAGGTTACGGGACTTACTGTAACTGTATTAATGTTATTCATAATTGTTATTATTGTATTATAATGTTACATGTAATGTTCAAGAAAAGTGCCTCCCATAAAGGGAAGAATTGTTAATTGTTAAACCTGTTTTGAAAAAAAAAAATGCTTCAGTCCAGGAGTACTGAGTTTTACTAGGGGAGGATGTGGCGCCCTGCTGCGCATTGGTGCCACAGAACCCAGAAGGGTGAATGGATGGACTTCTCCACAAGAGGCCTTCACACATTCACACACATCCACCCTACCACCTCAGACCAGCAGAGGGAGCCCGTTAGGGATATATATAGGGAGGGTGGAGCCATGCAGCTCAGTTTGTGTTTTAGTCTGAAGTGAGTTCAGACAGGTCCTACTCAGACACAGAGAGGGACAGAGCTCAGATTTGAGCTAATAGCGTGCTAACGCTCAGAGAGCAGCAAAGAGGAAGCCCACTGGCTGCTGTGCTTAGGCGAGCCAAGGCCTACAGCACGTGTGAAGGCCTAGTGAGGGCCCTGAGTGGGCCGAAGGCGAGAGGAGAAGGAAGAAGCAGCGAGGGGACAGAGGAGCATACCAGGCTCACCCCGATATATATACCGGACACCGGGTCCGCGCTTACAGGGACCCTTTACACCCAGTAGGAACCACCAGAACCCCTGGAGGACTACAGGTCCCAGGTTCACCAAACGCTGATTACAGTACCAGGGCTAGGAGTCACGGAGGCCCCAGCATCCAGGGAGAGCGATCTCCAAGAGAAGGCCCTACCACCAGGTCAGCAGGTGCAAAGAGAGACAGTAACCAAGCTATGCCTAGCTCCAGGCAGGTCAGAAGCTTAGTGAGTAAAGCCACAGATCAGGAGGCCCTATACCCGCTCACTGGGGAGAGTCTAAAAGTGCGCCCTTCGCCCCGAGTACCCTGGATCGTGCCTGCACCATCACCAGTAGAGGTACTGAAGCTTACCCCCGTGTGAGTGTCTGTCTTTCCTCCGGGACCGTCCTGCCATCTCTCCCCTGCACCACCATCCATTACACCCCACGCTGCCCTGGAGCTAGCTCTACCTGTGGAGAGCCACACCATCTCTGCTGCCGTAACACCAGCTCCAGAGGACTGCTGCGCAGCGGCGGCACCCCTTAGTCGCATTCCACAGGTGGCGTCACGAACACTTTCCCATATCCCCTATAAACTATTCCCTCTTTTACTGACTGCCCTGGGTTACGGACCAGGCTAGCTACCGTGATATTCCCCAGCAACCAGAGGCCCGGCTGCCGAGTACCCCACGGCTCAGGGGGCGCGTCAGCCTTGGCGTCACAAACAGGATTCCGTGCCCATTGCCACCGGGTACTGTGCACCTTAAAGGACTGTAATGCTCACTGTGGTGAAGGTTTCCCGCCATTCACGAGATTTCCCGCCATTGTCCGTCATTTTTCCTGTTGCTGCGCGGGAAGAAGAGGGGCGTAACCGCAGGAATCGGAGAGGCGTAACCGCTGGAAGCGCGCGAAGCCCAGGACACGCTCCGCCCCTGACATCGAACCAGGAAGCGTCAGGTCCTGGAAGGAGCCCAGAGGACGCTCTGACGTCAGACGCGAGCAACGGAAGGTCCTGGAAGAAGACCGTCGCCTGCGGAGCTGCGGCCTACCTGATAAAAGAAAGTGAAGAAGGTAGGCTCCGGTTCACTAGGGGGGTGTATCCATGGCCGACGACCAGCAAGCCGCCGTAGCACCGGTTAACGCTCCAGATGCCCAACCTGCTTTCGGCTCTCCACAGGCCGGAGCGGCCGCTCCACAAGCAGGGGTCGTGACCCCGTTGATACCCATAGCCCTGCCGTATATCCCTGGAGCGAAATGGATTCCCCAGTATAAGGGCAAACCAGACACCCTGTCCGGATTCAAGAGAAAAATATGCGGTGTGCTAGACATGTATTCTATGACCGGTAAACAGAGAGCCGCTGTTGTGCTGGGACAATTGACTGGTGCCGCAGAGCGGGAAGTTGAAACCTGGCCAGCCGCAGACCAGGAATCAGTATCCATCATCTTTAAGAGACTTCAAACTGTGTTTGAAAACTGCACTGAGACAGATCTCCGGATGAGGTTTTACCCCTGTGTCCAGAAACCTGAGGACAGTGTCCAGGACTACGCCTGGTGCTTACAGGAAGCCCTGCGGGCCCTGAAACAGGTTAGTCCAGCCAGCATACAAAATGAAAATAAAATGCTGACGGAACAGTTCATCCGGGGGTTGAGGTCCCAGGAGGAGAGCAGAACGGTACGGTGGTGGGCCTTAGAGCATTCAAATGCCACCTTTGACACCCTTAAGGACATGACTATAAAGGGATTGCAGCCCCTGGAAACATCAGATACTGCTATCCAGCGTTACCAGGGTGGGGCTACCCCAGTGCCTGCAGCACCCACTGCTCCTTCATTAACGGCTGGAACAAAGATGCAAACAGTGCCTCCTAGCGAGCTGGACAGTCTACGCTTTGAAGTGCGGCAGTTAAGTAAAACCCTGGCCACTCTCCTGAGCACCCTGCAGCTACAGGAGGAGCCAGAGCCGGGAGGAAGGATACTACTCGCCGACAGCCCTGGATGAGAAGAAGAAGGAGGACAATGCCACCCCGTGGGAGGACCAACGACCAACGTCGCCCTCCAGGAGAACTCATCTGCTACCGCTGCCGGAAGGCAGGCCACACAGCGCGGAACTGTCCTTTAAATGAGCAAACTCTTGGGCCGAGGGCCGACACCCAGAAATAAATCAAGCAGGCCCATCGAGCTGGTACCATCGGTTCGTGGGAGGAAGACCTTTCCTGTCCATTGTGCTGGATGGCATCGCGACACCTGCCCTGCTGGACACTGGATCTCAGGTAACCATCATACCTGATGTCCTCTACAAAAGGTACTGGTCCATAGATGAATTCCAGCCGCCAGCCCCGAACCTCTCCGTGTATGCCTCTAACGGCCTTCCTCTTAACCTAGTAGGGGTTAAGGATGTGACAGTGAAGGTGGGGAGAGCAGAATTAAAGGACCAAGGACTGATTGTAGTGGAGTCTAACCCTGGTGATACAGACTTGTATATGATACTTGGTACAAATATTGTCGGTAACTGTTTGGGAGAAGTGTTGTTATTGCTCCAACAGATTGCTGACACCGCCAAACCAGGGCAGAGGAAGGTGCTCCAGAGAGAGATACGAGCCCTCCTGTATCAGCAACAGGTAAAGCTAACAGGTGGTGAAATTGGTAATGTACGGGTGACAGACCCGATACCCATTGTGATTCCCCCGATGAGTGAAATGCTGATTTGGTGTAGAGCAGCAATAGGTCTCAAAGGACAGAACTATCAGGCGGTAGTGGTGCCCATTAGCTCAGAGCACAGACCTTCACTCTTAACTGCTAGAGGGGTGGTTGATGTACGCAATGGGAGGGTACCTGTACGTCTCCTAAATTGTGGGGAGGATGAAGTTAAGCTGCCAAGATACGCCAATGTTGCCAGGTTGTATACCGTGAATGATGATGCCATACACACGGTGGAATCCTTGACCCCACCAAATACAGTGGAGGACAATGACTCCGAAGCTCAGCTGGAGGATTGGTGTCAACAGCTCCATGTTGAGACTGACGCCACTCCTGTCCATCAAAAACAAGGTGTATACAGGGTGGTCCAGGAATACAAACAGGTATTCAGCAAACACCCACTTGATTTTGGGAGGATTAAAGGGGTACAACACCATATACCCACAGGTGACCATCCACCCATCAAAGAACGTTACAGGCCCATACCACCAGCACACTACCAGAAAGCGAAAGAAATGTTGCACGACATGAAGAGAGCAGGGGTAATAAGAGATAGATGTAGCCCCTGGGCAGCTCCCCTGGTCCTGGTCAGGAAAAAGGATGGAAGCATGAGGATGTGTGTAGATTAGAGACAGGTAAATCGCATAACACATAAAGATGCATACCCTTTGCCCCATATAGAGGAATCCCTGGCAGCATTAAAGTCTGCAAATTACTTCTCTACCCTTAACCTCAATAGTGGGTACTGGCAAGTAGCAATTGCGGAAAAGGACAGGGAGAAAACGGCCTTCACTACCCCGATGGGACTCTACGAGTTCAACAGTATGCCGTTCGGACTCTGCAACGCCCCTGGAACGTTCCAGAGATTGATGGAGTGCTGTTTGGGACACCGTAACTTCGAGACCGTGCTGCTATACCTGGATGACGTGATAGTGTACTCCAAGACGTATGAGGACCATTTGAAGCACCTGGCGGAGGTATTTAAGCCGTTGTCCCGGTATGGGATGAAATTGAAGCCTTCCAAGTGCCACCTGCTCAAACAGAAGGTTCAGTACCTGGGGCACATCGTCAGTCCAGAAGGAGTAGCACCAGACCCGGAGAAGGTCACTGCCATCCAGAAATGGCCGGAGCCAAAGAATCTCAAGGAGGTACGTCAGTTCCTGGGACTGGTCGGGTATTACCGGAGATTTGTGAAGGACTACACCAAGAAGGCAGCGCCTCTGCAAGATCTCCTGGTGGGACAGTCCAACAGAGGCAAACCCCCCCCCTTCCAGTGGGGTAAAGAGCAGGCTGAGTCCTTTGCAGTGATGAAAGAGATCCTGACCGGCGAAGAGATCCTGGCCTACCCTGACTACAGCCAACCTTTCCTGCTGTACACTGATGCCAGCAACGAGGGACTAGGAGCTGTGTTGAGTCAGTAGCAGTATGGCAAGGAGAAGGTGATTGCCTATGCTAGCAGGAAGCTTCGTCCGATTGAGAGGAATCCAGAAAACTATAGCTCCTTCAAGTTGGAGCTCCTGGCCTTGGTCTGGGCCATCACTGAACGATTCAAGCACTACCTGGCCTCCACTAAGTTCACGGCCTATACTGACAACAACCCCTTGACACATCTAGAGACAACCAAGTTGGGAGCCATGGAACAGTGTTGGATGGCCCAGCTGTCAAACTATCAATTCACCATCAAGTACCGGGCAGGCCACAAGAACGCCAATGCCGATGCCCTATCCAGAATGCCTCACCAGTCGGACACTGAAAAAGAAGTGGATGACTTGGAGGAGATCGAGCTACCTGCCTTCCACAGAAATGGGATGGTCCACGAGCAGCGCACCTCCAGGAGGTATCGTGGTAAGACACTAAACCCTTTACCTCACCACAGTTGGAAGGAGACCCAGGACAGCGACCCGGTTGTCAGCCGTATTAACCCTAGAACGCATGACCATAAAAATCTACACTTTCACATACCTGGGGCCTTTTAGGCCCGTGTGCAAATAATAAATAAATGACCAACTGGAAATGACAAACAACTATATACCTGAGGAATACCTAGAGTTTCAAAATTCTAACTAAAGAAATCTTGCACAAAATAGAAAACAATTAACAGGGCGGGTCTGCGAGGCCCCAAGTATGCGTTCTAGGGTTAAAGAACTGATAACCCAGGAAGGTTCCTCCCTGGAGAAGGACGCTTCTCCACAAGCCAAGCAACTGTGGAATGAGAGAAGCCGGCTGTTCATCTATAGAGAGAAGCTGTGCCGAAGGTATGTCAACCCCAGGACCCATGAGATGGTATGGCAGATCGTAGTGCCCCGGACAGACATCCAGATGGTATTGGAGGCCTACCACGATCAAGCAGGGCACTTTGGCTGGAAGAAGTTGGAAACCCTCCTGAAGAATCGGTTTTATTGGGTTGGAAAGCGGAGTTCCATAGAAAGGTGGTGCCGGGATGGTGGACCCTGTAGTCTCAGAAGAAAAGACTACAGCAGCCAGAAGGCACCCCTGCAGTCCATCAAGACAACCCAACCCCTGGAGATCGTCGCTCTGGAACACGTCAAGCTGTCACCCAGCAGGTCAGTCTACTTGTATGCCCTGACCATGGTGGATCACTACTCCCGGTTCCTGGTGGTAGCCACCGTCAAGGATCTGACGGCAGAAACCGCAGCAAGGACGTTTCAAACCTACTTCTGCAGGCCCCATGGATACCCGGATAAGGTGCTGACGGATCAAGGCCCTGCCTTTGAAGCCGAGCTGTTCAAAGAGTTTTGTCATCTGTACGGGTGTAAGAAGATCCGGACTACACCGTACCACCCCCAAACCAATGGGTTATGTGAAACGATGAATAACATAGTCATCGACCTGTTGAAGACCTTAACTCTAGAAGAAAGAAACCAGTGGCCAGACAAACTACCTGACCTGGTAGATCTGTACAATCACATACCTGTGAGTTCCACCAATTGTACTCCAGCGTACCTCATGAGAGCAAGACCCGGAAAGTTGCCCATGGACCTGGAGCTTGGAGTGGTAGAGCCAGAAGCGGATATGTCCACTGAAGATTGGGATGTGACCCGACAGGAGCAGTACAAGAGAGTACAGGCCTGTGTCGAAGACAGTCTAAATAGGGTGAGAGATAAGCAGGAAGCACAGTACAACAAGAGTGCACCAGCTGAACCCTTGACACCCGGAGAAGTTGTGCTGAAACGGAAGAGAAGAAGCCACAAACTTGACGACCAGTGGGAAAGAGAAACTTACACTGTGTTGAACTCCAGATTCGACAAAAGGAAAACCTGTATAATTAGCAAAGACAGAGGAAGAACGACTGCAACGGTATCAAGAGACCATCTGAAGTTGTGCCCAAGTCTGCTGAAGCCCCAGGAGGAAATGCCTCTCACCGTACCGGAGGAGCCTAAAGAAGAAGTTCTCCATACTGTCTTAGGAGATTTCCCGGCAGATTGGCCTCAATTGGATGGAGCGGTAATACCACCTGTGCTACTCTTCTACGAACAGCCAGAAGACCCTCCACTGTAAGTAAGACCTGCAAGTGCCCCGGAAGAGCCTGCTCAGGAAGAATCCCCAGAAGAAGGATCACCGGTAGAAGCAAGCCAGTATTCCCAGTAACCAGTGTACTTGCCAGTCCCGTAGAGAGGTTAAGGCAGTCTTGCAGTCCACCAACACATAGAACGGAAAATAGCGCAAGCATCCACACTACACGCATCCCAGTACTACGTAGTTCATCGCATAGCACAAAAGGTCAGACCCCTGTCAGGTATAGAGAGTGAATAGAGAAACACTGACAGTATAAATAGTTACCCCGTAGGGCATGTTCTAGTAATAATTTCATGTATTTATTTATTTATCTTGCCTTGCTAATGGACAACTTATGTGACACGGCCACTTCTAATTGCATTTAGTTACCCATAAGGGTATATATAAAGGACTCGGTGGCTGAGGACTGTGAGCAGCCCAAAAAACTGTACCTATACATAGTTGCACTCCCTGGAGTGCCCCTTAAGTGACCACGGAACAAAAACCCGTTTGGCGTGGCGGAAGACATGGTCCAGCGCCTGGATCACCTATGCCCTGTAGCCACGCCCAGTGCCTACGTTGAGGGTTTTCAGGCGGGTCCCTCATGTTCCTTAATTGGTGAAATGGACACCAGGTTACGGGACTTACTGTAACTGTATTAATGTTATTCATAATTGTTATTATTGTATTATAATGTTACATGTAATGTTCAAGAAAAGTGCCTCCCATAAAGGGAAGAATTGTTAATTGTTAAACCTGTTTTGAAAAAAAAAAATGCTTCAGTCCAGGACTACTGAGTTTTACTAGGGGAGGATGTGGCGCTCTGCTGCGCATTGGTGCCACAGAACCCAGAAGGGTGCATGGATGGACTTCTCCACAAGAGGCCTTCACACATTCACACACCTACACACCTCCACCCTACCACCTCAGACCAGCAGAGGGAGCCCTTTAGGGATATATATAAGGAGGTTGGAGCCAGGCAGCTCAGTTTGTGCTTTAGTCTGAAGTGAGTTCAGACAGGTCCTACTCAGACACAGAGAGGGACAGAGCTCAGAGTTGAGCTAATAGCGTGCTAACGCTCAGAGAGCAGCAAAGAGGAAGCCCGCTGGCTGCTGTGCTTAGGCGAGCCAAGGCCTACAGCACGTGTGAAGGCCTAGTGAGGGCCCTGAGTGGGCCGAAGGCGAGAGGAGAAGGAAGAAGTAGCGAGGGGGCAGAGGAGCATACCAGGCTCACCCCGATATATATACTGGACACCGGGTCCGCGCCTACAGGGACCCTTTACACCCAGTAGGAACCACCAGAACCCCTGGAGGACTACAGGTCCCAGGTTCACCAAACGCTGATTACAGTACCAGGGCTAGGAGTCACGGAGGCCCCAGCGTCCAGGGAGAGTGATCTCCAACAGAAGGCCCTACCACCAGGTCAGCAGGTGCAAAGAGAGACAGTAACCAAGCTATGCCTAGCTCCAGGCAGGTAAGATGCTTAGCGAGTAAAGCCACGGATCAGGAGGCCCTATACCCGCGCACTGGGGAGAGTCCAAAAGTGCGCCCTTCGCCCGGAGTACCCTGGACCGTGCCTGCACCATCACTAGTAAAGGTACTGAAGCTTACCCCTGTGTGAGTGTCTGTCTTTCCTCCGGGACCGTCCTGCCATCTCTCCCCTGCACCACCATTCATTACACCCCACGCTGCCCTGGAGCTAGCTCTACCTGTGGAGAGCCACACCATCCCTGCTGCCGTAACACCAGCTCCAGAGGACTGCAGCGCAGCGGCGGCACCCCTTAGCCGCATTCCACAGGTGGCGTCACGAACACTTTCCCAAATCCCCCATAAACTATTCCCCCTTTTACTGACTGCCCTGGGTCACGGACCGGGCCAGCTACCGTGATATTTCCCAGCAACCAGAGGCCCGGCTGCTGACTACCCCACGGCCCAGGGGGCGCGTCATATCCTGTTTGTGATGCCAAGTTTGACGCGCCCCCTGGGCAGTGGGGAACTCGGCAGCCGGGCCTCTGGATGCCGGGGGATATCACGGTGGCTGGCCCAGTCCGTGTCCTCGGGCGGTCAATCAAAAGGGGGAGATATTTATAGGAGATTTTGAAAGTGTTCGTGACGCCACCCGTGGGTTGCGGCCAAAAGGGAGCCGCCGCTGCAGAGCAGTCCTCTGGAGCTGGTGTTACGTCAGCAGGGGTGGTGTGGCTCTCCACAGGTAGAGCTAGCTCCAGGGCAGTGTAAGGTGTGTAGGTTGCGCTGGGCTTTGTAGTGCCGGGAGGGAGAGATGGCGCAGATGAAAGAAGGGACGGAGGCAGTGCGGTGCAGTCATCCGAGTTTTTACTCACAGTTCTTATGACCGTTCCACTGGTGCACTGTACAGGTGTCAGCCTCCCACGTCACGCTGCGTTCACCAGGCAGGGGTTCAGCACTTCCTCAGGCAGATTAGGAGTACCTGGCAGAACCCCACTTTCTTGTGTTCCTAGCTAGGCCGTCTTCGCGCTGGGTCTTTCTCCCTCCTGCCCTGCGCTTCCCACTCTCAATCCCGCTCGGGTTCACTGAAGTCCCTCCTGTCACGTTGGAGTTCCCAGACCTGCTTGACCCTCACGGGATTAGGATGAAGCTTCAGCAACTGACTATATAAGCCAGAAGCCTCCAGTTTTCCCAACCGAGACGTAGAGTGACACGGCTGAACCAGGGTCCGGTCTCCTTCTTGCGGCCTACGATCCCTCTGTCTTCTGACAGATGCAGGGCGTACGGGTGCCGTCCTGCACTCGCTGTACCCCTAGGATCCCTTCTGTAGATCAGAGCCTACTCCTCTGCTCCCCACCTGGGCCTCTAGGACCGGGCCCTAGTTGTGGAGCAGAGCTCCTAAAGAACTCTGCTCCCTGGCTGACTGACACTCTTCTGTTCTGACCTGCCACCCTAAGATGGCTTCCCTTTATATACCTCACTCTATAGTGCTCCCCTAAACTGCTTCCTCCACCCACACCCACTACTGGTTCCCCCTACCTTTGGGTTCCCCCCACTCCAGCCAGGGACAGGGCTCAGCAGAAAAACACATTGCATGTTGCCCTTCCAGCCGGCCTGGAGCAGTGTAGTGTTGGATGCAGGTGTTGGGGTTCCGGGCAGCACTCCCTCCTTACCTGAGAGAACCAGATACCACACCTCTGGGTGAGGTGCAGTACCTCTGTGGCGACTGAACCCTCAGGGGCGCCACACTAATAGTTTATTTTAATGAATTAATTAAATACAAAGTGAACAACCAAAAGAGTAATCTAAATCAAATCAATCTTTGATGTGGCCACCCTTTGTCTTCAAAACAACATTAATTATTCCAGGTACACTTGCATAACGTCAGGGATTTTGTATGACTGTGGTCAAGATTATAAGTCACTAATAATACCAAACGTGATTTTTTTCCATAACTGTTTGAATCATATTATTGTAATATGCTAAGAACCGGACTCTAAGAACACTTTGATTTCTAAATCTAGTTTGGAGCTTCATGGCCTCCCCAATTTGGACTCTTCTCACACTTTATTTTCTAGTCCCAGCAAAGGTAACATAGGAAAAATGCCCTAAAAAGTTCTGTAACCGTCAACTAAAATGGCTGACTAAAGGTAAAGAAGCTCTCCCATGAATATTTTTTTAATAAACTTGTATGTATGTGTATGTAATGTGTAATATGTATGTGTTAATATACTCACCCACTGCTACCTTCTTCGGGATTCTGCTCCGTTCTGCTCCTCTTCTCAGTAACATCAGCGCACTTCATACTATCCGGATCACTTTATGCTTTATGTGTGACCTGGAAGTCTCTTCTACAATGTAAGTCTATAGAGCCTTGTTCTGATGCTACATAGGCTTTCATTGTAAAAGCCGCTTCCTGGTCACGCAGAGCGTAGCATGACACACAGAACCTGAAGAGCAGTGATGTCACTGAGAAGAGAAGCAGAGCAGCACTGGATCCCAGAAAGAGCAGTGATAGGTGAGTATATTAACATATAAACACTATTTTGCCTGCACATATACACAAACTTATGAAAAAAAATCTTCATGGGAGAGCTTCTTTAAAAGTGGGCGATTTTCAGCAATAGCGCCAAGTAGCACTAATATTGTCTATGGTCTGTGTTTGGTGCTGTATTTTATTCCCAGTTACATAAATTGGTCTGAACTGTTATACCATACATAACCAATACATAATAATGTTGTTGCTTCTTGAAAAAAAGAACAAACCCTTTTTCTTACTCCAAAAAAAAGGTATCACATGCCACCTGAAAGGGCAAGTCTTCAGGTACTTGATCTTTCCTATACCTTAAACTTTCTGGCTTAAATATGAGCACTTGGAGTTTAAGTTCACCTGATGGCTGCTATAGGCAGAAGCCACAGTTCTCATATTAGTCACTTGGATAAAGAATGTAAGGATTCCTATTACCCAATCCAGTTAATGTTCATATTGTTTTCTGTATTTATTTGGGTTCTACTGGAATATGATTCCAAAATATATGGAGAAAAGATAAGTTTAAATAATATATTTGACAATATCTTTTCTAGCTTCAGCAGTATCATTAATGGTTTCATGGGTGAAGACTTTGGAGCTGTATTCCAGAATAATTGGCAATTGCTATATCCAAGACTCGCTCGCCTGGTAGTGTTCATTCTGGGTGGCTGTAATTCACATGCTCTTGTGCTGTTTGCCTGTGAGGCGTTTCACTTCCTTGCAAGATAAATAACACACGGAGAGTGATCGATTCACAACGGCAATAGTTTGGGGGATAAGACAAGCAGCTCTTTTACCTATTGATTTCTCTTCCATGGCTCTGACATGAGGGGAGGGGGAATGTAGAACAATAGATGAAAAATAGTGAGCAAGAGGAATCTGTATGGAATATGGAGCCCAATGTCAATTCAAGCAGTAACTGCCTTCATATATACCACAAATCCTGACATTTGTGCCAATTGCTATTTGCAAATTAAAAAATAAGATTGCTGTCTGTTTTCTCCCAACAGGCAGCTACATGATGAGCTATTTCTTTTTGAACAACACATGGATAAACCTGCACTTTTGTGTAAAAACTTAAAGGAGTTTTTTCACTCTGCTTTTTAAAAGTCACCCCAGTGATCTATTGTAATCCGTGGAAAAACCCTGCATAACAATTTAATTAAGCACCATCACAAGGAAAAATAAGCATCACACTAATTGAATTGAAATCAATAGGTTGTCTTTGTAATTTATTACCGATTCTCTAAGTTTTCCACTCTAGCTAAGGGCTTATTCACATTGCAGTAATCGGTCAGTATTTTATATCAGTATTTTTAAGCCAAAACCAGGAGTGGGTGATAAATACAGAAGTGGTGACGTGTTTCTATTATACTTTTCCTCTGATTGTTCCACTCCTGGTTTTGTCTTACAAATACTGATGTAAAATACTGGCCAAATACTCAACGTGTGAACGTGGCCTTCATATACCAAAACCAGGAGTGGAACTTTCATAGAAAACCTATAATGGAAAGATTGACACCTGTTTTGTTTTGTGTTTTGGAGACTCTCCTAGTTTTGGCATACAAATACTGATAAAAAATACTGATGTGTGAAAAGCCTTAGGCCACGTTCACACATTCAGTATTTGGTCAGTATTTTACCTCAGTATGTGTAAGCCAAAACCAATAGAGGAACAATCAGAGGGAAAGTATAATAGAAACAAGTCACCACTTCTGTATTTATCACCCACTCCTGGTTTTGGCTTATAAATACTGATGTAAAATGCTGACCAAATACTGAATGTGTGACCGTGGCCTTAGAGATAAGGTTGGTGAATAGAAGACCTCCTTCTATTACGTTAGAATTTTATATAAGGCATTATGCAAATGGATTTCTAAACTAAACAGTTCTTTTAACTTTTGGACCATGTTCATTAATTTTTTCATGAATATATACACCTCTTATGGCCTTGTTTGCACATGATAAAAGACATTTTTCGACCCTGATTGTATTCAGGGCGTTTAGGAGCTCAATATATTTCTTTTTAAGGAGAGATACCTTAAAATAGGAATGATCTTTATAAATTAAATACAAAATGCAGTACAACCTGACCTTACTAGCATATACTGTAGAAAACTACCTTGCACAGTATAATAAGTACTGATATAACTTGGGTGACATTTGACTGCAACAATGTTACATAATTCTCAGTCTTAAACATTAATTTAAAGAAACACTCGCACAAAACTTTCTATTGCCTAATCTTGTCTAAATGTAAATCAACTGTGATGTAACTGTGATGTAAGTGCAGTTATATACTCACTGATTGCCATCTTCTCCACTTTCCAGTGCCGCTCTGGTCTTCTTCTGGATCATATGATTTCTATTCTGACCAGCCAGATGGTGTGAGCAGGAAGTTACTATATCAAAGTAAGCTTATGGAGCGTCAGAACTAGGCTCCCTAAACTTAGCTGTAAAAGCAACTTCAGGCTCACACATAGAGCCCAGTGTCATCTGGCAATTTGGAGTAGAAGAAGAGGACTGGAGCAGTGCTGGAAACTGGAGAAGTAGGCGATCGGTTAATATACTACAACACTTACATTAGTTATGCAACATACATTTAGACAGGTTTAGGAAATAAAACGTTTTGTGGGAGTACTTTTCAGAAAAAGAAAAGAAAAGATGATGGTGATCTTCTGGCCTGCTTACCTGCACAATGTCTACACACTAGATATTATCAACAGTGCTAAGTATTGCAGTAGTTGATGCACCCAGGCCTTGGTATTTAAGATGGGCCCAATGTTCCTTGTGCCACATAATAAAACACAAATAGTATATACAGTACAGACCAAAAGTTTGGACACACCTTCTCATTTAAAGATTTTTCTGTATTTTCATGACTTTGAAAATTGTACATTCACACAGAATGCATCAAAACTATGAATTAACACATGTGGAATTATATACTTAACAAAAAAAAGTGTGAAACAACTGAAAATATGTCTTATATTCTAGGTTCTTCAAAGTAGCCACCTTTTGCTTTGATGATTGCTTTGCACACTCTTGGCATTCTCTTGATGAGCTTCAAGAGGTAGTCACCGGAAATGGTTTTCACTTCACAAGTGTGCCCTGTCAGGTTTAATAAGTGCGATTTCTTGACTTATAAATGGGGTTGGGACCATCAGTTGTGTTGTGCAGAAGTCTGGTGGATACACAGCTGATAGTCCTACTGAATAGACTGTTAGAATTTGTATTATGGCAAGAAAAAAGCAGGTAAGTAAAGAAAAACGAGTGGCCATCATTGCTTTAAGAAATGAAGGTCAGTCAGCCCAAAAAATAGGGAAAACTTTGAAAGTGTCCCCAAGTGCAGTTGCAAAAACCATCAAGCGCTACGAAGAAACTGGCTCACATGAGGACCGCCCCAGGAAAGGAAGACCAAGAGTCACCTCTGCTTCTGAGGATAAGTTTATGCGAGTCACCAGCCTCAGAAATCGCAGGTTAACAGCAGCTCAGATTAGAGACCAGGTCAATGCCACACAGAGTTCTAGCAGCAGACACATCTCTTCAACAACTGTTAAGAGGAGACTTTGTGCAGCAGGCCTTCATGGTAAAATAGCTGCTAGGAAACCACTGCTAAGGACAGGCAACAAGCAGAAGAGAATTGTTTGGGCTAAAGAACACAAGGAATGGACATTAGACCAGTGGAAATCTGAGCTTTGGTCTGATGAGTCCAAATTTGAGATCTTTGGTTCCAACCACCGTGTCTTTGTGCGATGCAGAAAAGGTGAACGGATGGACTCTACATGCCTGGTTCCTACCGAGAAGCATGGAGGAGGAGGTGTGATGGTGTGGGGGTGCTTTGCTGGTGACACTGTTGTGGATTTATTCAAAATTTAAGGTATACTGAACCAGCATGGCTACCACAGCATCTTGCAGCGGCATGCTATTCCATCCAGTTTGCGTTTAGTTGGACCATCATTTATTTTTCAACAGGGCAATGACCCCAAACACACCTCCAGGCTGTGTAAGGGCAATTTGACCAAGAAGGAGAGTGATGGGGTGCTACGCCAGATGACCTGGCCTTCACAGTCACCAGACCTGAACCAAATTGAGATGGTTTGGGGTGAGCTGGACCGCAGAGTGAAGGCAAAAGGGCAAACAAGTGCTAAGCATCTCTGGGAACTCCTTCAAGATTGTTGGAAGACCATTTCCGGTGACTACCTCTTGAAGCTCATCAAGAGAATGCCAAGAGTGTGCAAAGCAGTCATTAAAGCAAAAGGTGGCTACTTTGAAGAACCTAGAATATAAGACATATTTTCAGTTGTTTCACACTTTTTTGTTAAGTATATAATTCCATGTGTTTTAATTAATAGTTTTGATGCCTTCAGTGTGAATGTACAATTTTCCTAGTCATGAAAATACAGAAAAATCTTTAAATGAGAAGGTGTGTCCAAACTTTTGGTCTGTACTGTATAACAAATGATGGGTGGGAGCTCAGCAGCTTTAAATGGGTCTTTCATTTTTAGGAAAGTGCACCCAAATTCTGTAAAATACCTAAAATAATTAGTAAAGCAGGTGCTCGCCCTCCCCTTATCCAGTTCTGGATCAATGAACAGAAAGGAAGAGCAGAATTAGATATAAAACAATGATGCAGACTTCTAAGCCCTGAATAAAGGATATTTACAATTATGTGTCAAAATGGCAATGGGGGAGAATATTCTTGGTGACTAGTAAGGTAAAGTTTTTTTATGAATTAAAATGGTCCAGAGACAGAATTAAAAAATAAAGGAAGTGAAAATACAAAATATTAAAGAAAATAATAAAATATATTGGAATGTTTGAGTGCTTGACCTGAGCATCGAGCCCAATGTAAGTCTATGGGAAACTCGAGCATTTTTCCGGTGGCCCCCCCCCGATGGTCTGCAAGGGGCCTAAAAATTGCCCAAATCGATGGGAACAGTTCTCAAATGGCATGGGAACCGCATGGGGAAGCATTTCTGACTCCCAGGTCACTGCTGTGAACAACGTTGTCAGAGTATTACGCCACTTTTACGGACTCACAATAAAACATACGAAAATGAAACCAAAATGGATTTTCCTGGGGAAAATGTTAAGGAACATCCTTTCCAGGGTAATGACTTGTATATACGGCAAAATAAATAACCAAAAACAAAAATGATCCTCCACACCTTGGGCTATGTTCACAAGCAGCATTTTTTATGCGTTTTTGCACTTTTGCATTGCTTTCAACGGTGAAAAATACATTCACCGGTAAATGTCATTTTAACATTTTACTACCTTATCTGGCCATGTGGTGTGTGAGACATGGGGTCAGGATGGGAGATCATTTGGGGCCTGGGGACAGGATGGGAGGACATATAGTTTCTGGGGCAGGATATAGACACATGGGGCCAAGATTGGACATCATATGGAGTCTGGGGGCAGGATGGAGTCACATGGGGCCAGGATGTGACATCATATGGGGCCTGGGGGCAAAATGGGAGGATATATATGGCCTGGTGGCAAGATGGAAACACATGGGGCCAGGATGGGAAATCATATGAGTCTTGGGGGCAGGATGGAGACACTTGGGGACCAGGAATGAGACACATGGTGGCCAGGAATGAGACACATGGGGGGCCAGGAATGGGGATGTGTAACGGGTCTGGGAGGCGGAACCTCTGAGCTACTATACAAGGGGGCGGCCCTTGTAAGGGAGCGGGTGGCAGTCTCTGGATGAACGGACAGGGAGATACAGCAAGTGATCAGGGCAGTCTCTGGGTAAAGGGTAGGTACGACCTGTGATGGCAGAGCCTCCGGGTAGGCTAGCAGGCAGATGGTAGATGTGTGCTCCCAGGTGAGCAAGCGAGAGTCTCTGGAATAGCAGGTGGTCACGGCACGTGACGGCGGAACCTCCGGGCTGGCAAGCAGGCAGGTAACGGAGAAGCGCTCCCAGGTGAGCGGACAAGAGTCTGAAGTAGCTGATGGTCACAGCACGTGACAACGGAGCCTCCGGGCAGGCAAGCAGGCAGGTAACGGAGAAGCGCTCCCAGGTGAGCGGGCAAGAGTCTGGAATAGCTGGTGGTCACAGCACGTGACGGCGGAGCCTCCAGGTAGGCAAGCAGGCAGGTAACGGAGAAGCGCTCCCAGGTGAGCGGGCAAGAGTCTGGAATAGCTGGTGGTCACAGCACGTGACAACGGAGCCTCCGGGCTGGCAAGCAGGCAGGTAACGGAGAAGCGCTCCCAGGTGAGCGGGCAAGCTGGTCCATAGACAGACTGACCGGAGTTGTAAGGCAGACCGTCGGACCTCAGGAAAGCAGGCAGGTAGCTGATGTGCGCTCCCAGGTGAGCGGGCAGGCTGGTCCTTTAGACAGACTGACAGGAGTAGTAAGGCAGACCGTCGGACCTCAGACTGGCAGACAGGTAACAAGTATTCAGGCAGGAATCAGGCAGGTAACTGGCAGGAAACTGGCAGGTAACTGGCAGCGGGACCTGAGGGCTGAAGCACAGGTGAGACACAGGTGCAAACAACATTGCTCGGGCACCTCCATTTTGGAGGAGGTGCCTTATATATGATGAAGTCCTCCGGCCATTGGCCGGGGACTCCTTAGGACGGCGCGCGCGGCCCCTTTAAGAGGAGGGGAGCGCGCGCGCGCCCTAAGCACAGGGGCCGGGAAGGAGCGCGCGCTGAGAGCAGAGCGGGAGGAGGACGCCGGGAAGGAGCGCGCGCCGACAGCAGAGCGGGGAGAGGACGCCGGGCACGGAGCAGAGCGGTGAGGGGAGCAGCGTCCCTGCCTAGCAGAGGCAGGGACGCCAGCGCTACAGTACCCCCCCCTTTAGGCCCCCCCTTTTTTAGGCCAGACAGAAATTTAGCTAGGATGAGAGGGGCATGGATGTTCTCCCGGGGCTCCCACGTTCTCTCCTCAGGACCAAACCCCTTCCAATCTACCAGAAAAAAGGTCTTTCCTCTTACCCTTTTGGTGGCAAGAATGTTCTCTACCTCAAACTCGTCCTCAGCAGAAACCGGAGCAGGAGGCGTACCTGTAGACTTGGAAATAGAGTTAAGTACCACAGGTTTGAGGAGAGATACATGGAAGGAGTTAGGGATCCGTAAGTTGGCCGGGAGTTTCAATTTATAGGCCACCCGGTTGATCTGACTGATGACCTCCAGTGGGCCGATGAACCGAGGCCCTAACTTATAGGAAGGGATCTTGAGCCGGACATATTTGGACGAGAGCCAGACTTTATCCCCAGGACGGAATTGAGGAGGGTCCAGACGTTTTTTGTCAGCGTGTCTTTTCATACGCTCGGAAGACTGAAGGAGTGCGGATCGGGTACTCTCCCAAATGGAGGAAAATTTGCTAACGAGAGATTCCGCAGCAGGGTTGTCCACCGAGGTGGAGACAGGAAAAGGAATCCGAGGATGCTGACCAAAGACTACAAAAAACGGGGATTTGGAGGAGGATTCGCTCTCGTGATTATTGTAAGAGAACTCGGCCCATGGTAGGAGATCCACCCAGTCAGAATGGTGGGCATTAACGAAGTGCCGGAGGTAACTGGTCAGGTTCTGATTGATCCGCTCCACTTGACCATTGGACTGTGGGTGGTAAGCGGAAGAGAAGTCCAGGGTGACGTCTAGTAGTTTACAAGTGGCTCTCCAGAAGCGTGAGGTGAACTGTACCCCACGATCCGACACGATGTGGAGGGGCAGGCCATGAAGACGGAAGATGTGACGAATAAAGTCTCTAGCTAGCTCGGGTGCAGACGGGAGGCCTGGCAGGGGAACGAAATGAGCCATCTTGGAGAAGCGGTCAGCGACCACCCAAATGACTGTACAACCGGCAGAGAGTGGGAGGTCAGTTATGAAGTCCATTGCAATATGCTGCCAGGGGGCAGCAGGTACTGGGAGCGGAAGGAGGCGACCGGCTGGCAGATGTCTCGGAACCTTGTTGCGGGCGCAGGACACACAGGCAGAAACAAAGTCTATTACATCCTTGTGCAGGGTAGGCCACCAGTAGTGCCGGGAAATAAGCTGGAGGGTCTTCTTCTGACCAGCGTGGCCAGCCAGTTTAGACGAGTGACCCCAGTGAAGGATCTTCTCCCGATCAGGTACTGATACGAACGTCTTTCCGGGAGGGAGACGATTTAGACTCACGGGAGCCACCTGCATTACTCTGGCGGGATCGATGATGTGTTTCGGATCTTCCTCGAGATCAGATACCAGAAAGGATCGAGACAAGGCGTCCGCCTTGACGTTTTTGTCAGCCGGGCGAAAATGAAGGACAAAATCAAAACGAGCAAAAAACAAGGACCACCGGGCTTGGCGCGGGTTAAGTCTCTGGGCATGCTGGAGGTAAGCCAAGTTCTTGTGGTCAGTGTAAATTATTACCGGGTGAAGAGCCCCCTCAAGCAGGTAACGCCACTCCTCCAATGCCAGTTTGATGGCCAATAACTCTCGATCTCCTATGGAATAATTACGCTTTGAGGAGGAGAAGAGTTTAGAGAAGAAGCCGCAAGTTACCATCCTCCCGGAAGAAGATTTTTGAGTAAGTACCGCTCCAGCTCCAGAGGAGGAGGCGTCCACTTCCAGGAAGAACTGCTTGTTGCCGTCCGGGCGATGCAGCTCCGGGGCGGAAGAGAAGGCCTGTTTTAAGGAAAGAAAGGCTTCTTCTGCTTCGGGCGGCCACTCTTTGGGATTAGTACCCTTACGGGTGAGCGCGGAAATTGGGGCAGTCCGGGAAGAGAAGTCTGGTATGAAGAGGCGGTAGTAGTTGGCGAAGCCCAGGAACCGCTGAATGGCCTTCAGCCCCTCCGGTCGAGGCCATTTCTCGATGGCAGACAGTTTCTCTGGATCCATTCGTAGGCCGGTCTGAGAAATAATGTAGCCCAAAAACGGAAGCGAGGTCTGCTCAAAGAGGCACTTCTCGTATTTAGCGAAGAGGTGATTCTGCCTGAGCCTGAGCAGGACCTGACGAACGTCCCTCCGGTGAGTCTGGAGATCCGGAGAGAAGACCAAGATGTCGTCCAGGTACACCACTACGCAGGAGTAGAGAAGGTCCCGGAAGATGTCATTGACCAACTCTTGAAAGACGGCAGGAGCGTTACAGAGACCAAAGGGCATTACCAGGTATTCATAGTGGCCGTCCCGGGTGTTGAATGCCGTCTTCCATTCATCCCCTTGACGGATACGAACCAGGTTGTACGCCCCACGGAGGTCTAGTTTGGTGAAGATTCTAGCCCCCCTCAGACGATCAAATAATTCTGGAATGAGCGGAAGGGGATACTTATTCTTCACCGTGATCTGGTTTAGGCCTCTATAGTCTATACAGGGACGGAGAGAGCCGTCCTTCTTTTTGACGAAAAAGAAGCCTGCTCCCGCCGGGGAGGTAGATTTCCGGATGAATCCCCTGGCCAGATTCTCCTCAATATATTCGGACATCGACCGGGTCTCAGCAGCGGATAAAGGATAAATACGCCCACGGGGAGGAGTAGTACCGGGTAACAGGTCGATGGGACAGTCGTATGGTCTATGAGGGGGTAATGTCTCTGCCTCCTTTTTATTAAAGACATCAGCATAAGACCAATAAGGAATTGGAAGTCCAGGTAGATTAGCTGGGGTAGGAGAGGGACGGACGGGATGGACGGGAACCAGGCAGGTCTTATGACAGTCTTGTCCCCAGCGAAGGACTTCTCCGGTTTGCCAGTCAAGCACGGGTGCATGTTTCTGGAGCCAAGGCAGACCTAGCAAGAGGGCGTGAGAGAGTCCAGGCAGAACATGAAAGGAGATACTCTCAGAATGCAGCATTCCCACCTGCAGAGTAATGGATTCGGTGATGAGTTGGATGGGGCGTGGTAAGAGACCCCCATCCACGGCAGCCACAGACAAGGGTACAGCCAGAGGTTTGGTGGGGATGCGGTATTTCTCTACCAGGGACTGTGAAATAAGATTCCCGGCTGCTCCAGAGTCCAGTTGGGCTAGTTCGAAATAACGGTTCTCCCCGTAGACGATTGAAACTGACAACAGCAGGGATGGAGAGGATTTATTCTTGTCTAGGTGGACCTCTCTGAGCGAACCTAGACACAGGCGTTTCCCGACCTCTCCGGGCAGGCACGGATCCGGTGCTCCTTACTGCCACAGTAGAAGCAGGTCCCCTCGGCACGGCGTAAGTCCTGATGGGTCTTGACCATCTTGGTCTGGTCGACCTGCATAGGCTCAGGAGGGTGTACCTGGTTAGAGACAGAAGGAGTGACGGGTTTCTGAAAAGTAGGAGCTAGACGTGGTAACCTCCTCTCACGGGTGACCTCTCTGGCACGCTCCTGGAACTGTAGGTCAATCCGGGTGGCAAGAGTTATTAAGTCATCGAGAGTGGTAGGAATGTCCCGACCGGCAAGTTCATCTTTAATACGGCTGGACAGACCCTCCCAGAAGACGGAAACCAGAGCGTCGTTATCCCAGGCCAGCTCCGAGGCAAGGGTACGGAACCGTATGGCATATTGGCCCACGGTGAGACTCCCCTGACGGAGGCGTAGCAACGATGATGCAGATGAGGTCTTCCGTCCGGGTTCGTCGAAGACTTTCCGGAAAGCCGTGAGAAAAGCAGGCAAGTTGGACACCAGGGGGTCTCCTCTCTCCCATAGAGGATTTAGCCAGGCCAGGGCCTCCCCGGTGAGATGGGACATGATGAAGGCAATTTTGGCCCGGTCGGAGTTAAACTGGTAGGACAAAAGTTCGAAATGCAGGGTGCACTGATTTAAGAAGCCCCGAGCCTGGACGGAGTCGCCTCCGAAGCGAGGAGGTGCAGAAAGCCGGGGTCCGGGGTAGGATACCATGGTATTAGTGGGCAGCGGAGCTGTCGGATTGCAAGATATGGCACTGGCGGAGGTTGTTGGTGGATCAGACAGAGTGTTCAGGCGAGTATTAACATTCCGCAGGTGACCCAGGATGGACTCCTGTTGGGACCTCTGACGGGACAGTTCAAGACAGAGGTCCGAGAGCGAGGGAGCTTGGGTGCCACCGGGTTCCATGGCCCGAGCAAACTGTAACGGGTCTGGGAGGCGGAACCTCTGAGCTACTATACAAGGGGGCGGCCCTTGTAAGGGAGCGGGTGGCAGTCTCTGGATGAACGGACAGGGAGATACGGCAAGTGATCAGGGCAGTCTCTGGGTAAAGGGTAGGTACGACCTGTGATGGCAGAGCCTCCGGGTAGGCTAGCAGGCAGATGGTAGATGTGTGCTCCCAGGTGAGCAAGCGAGAGTCTCTGGAATAGCAGGTGGTCACGGCACGTGACGGCGGAACCTCCGGGCTGGCAAGCAGGCAGGTAACGGAGAAGCGCTCCCAGGTGAGCGGACAAGAGTCTGAAGTAGCTGATGGTCACAGCACGTGACAACGGAGCCTCCGGGCAGGCAAGCAGGCAGGTAACGGAGAAGCGCTCCCAGGTGAGCGGGCAAGAGTCTGGAATAGCTGGTGGTCACAGCACGTGACGGCGGAGCCTCCAGGTAGGCAAGCAGGCAGGTAACGGAGAAGCGCTCCCAGGTGAGCGGGCAAGAGTCTGGAATAGCTGGTGGTCACAGCACGTGACAACGGAGCCTCCGGGCTGGCAAGCAGGCAGGTAACGGAGAAGCGCTCCCAGGTGAGCGGGCAAGCTGGTCCATAGACAGACTGACCGGAGTTGTAAGGCAGACCGTTGGACCTCAGGAAAGCAGGCAGGTAGCTGATGTGCGCTCCCAGGTGAGCGGGCAGGCTGGTCCTTTAGACAGACTGACAGGAGTAGTAAGGCAGACCGTCGGACCTCAGACTGGCAGACAGGTAACAAGTATTCAGGCAGGAATCAGGCAGGTAACTGGCAGGAAACTGGCAGGTAACTGGCAGCGGGACCTGAGGGCTGAAGCACAGGTGAGACACAGGTGCAAACAACATTGCTCGGGCACCTCCATTTTGGAGGAGGTGCCTTATATATGATGAAGTCCTCCGGCCATTGGCCGGGGACTCCTTAGGACGGCGCGCGCGGCCCCTTTAAGAGGAGGGGAGCGCGCGCGCGCCCTAAGCACAGGGGCCGGGAAGGAGCGCGCGCTGAGAGCAGAGCGGGAGGAGGACGACGGGAAGGAGCGCGCGCCGACAGCAGAGCGGGGAGAGGACGCCGGGCACGGAGCAGAGCGGTGAGGGGAGCAGCGTCCCTGCCTAGCAGAGGGCAGGGACGCCAGCGCTACAGGATGTTATTACATGAAGTGGCCAGGATGTGGGACATTAATACTGAAGGGGCTAATTAAGGAATACTATTACTGTTGTGATGTGTTTTATTTTTGAGGATACTGTTTTCAGTGGTGGGGGTTCCTGTTACTGTGCAGGGCGACACTATGTCACTTTTTTTCTTCACTGGACGCAGTGTAGAAGTTGGGAAAAAATTGGGGAATGTGCTCTGGAAGCAGTGCTCTAGATAACTGTGTGTTATTTTCTGCAGGGACAAGTCCTGGCTGGTAGAAGTGATGGCGGTCTGCGCTGGATGAAGAAGAAAGATGAGTATCCTCAAATAGAGACATCACTGGTGAGTCAGTGTGTTACCTGTACACTTACACTATTCACTATGTACTATATACAGGGCTCCTATGTATAATGTCACTGGTGATCCCTGTATTACCTGTACACTGACACTATATACAGAGCTCCTGTGTATAATGTCACTGGTGAGTGCCTGTATTACTTGTACACTGACACAATATACAGAGCTTCTGTGCATAATGTCACTGTTGAGCCCTTGTATTACCTGTACACTTACACTATACACTGTATACTATGTACAGAGCTCCTGTGCATAATGACACTTATGGTAATATTAGTATTGTGTTTTTTTATTAATGATTAGTATTGTAGTATTCAGTCACTATGTGTTGGAAATATGTGGTCTGGTCATGGTGTGGTGGTATTTCTTCCTTGTATGTGGTATGATTTGGTCATATGTGCTGGTAATATGTGGTCTGGTTACAGTGGTGATGGTATTTGTCCCTGTATGTGGTATTATTCAGTCTCTATGGGATGGTAATATGTGATCTGGTCATGGTGTGGCAGTATTTATTCCTTGCATGTGGTATTATTGGTCATTTTAAAAAATGTATGTGACTCATTACCTTAAAGAAAAATAAATAAAATATACCTAAAAAAAAGTATTGGATATGTTCAGAAATGGTTAAAAGGTTAGATTAGAGTAGGGCCCTGCCAAAAGAGTCTATCTTTTCATGGTGGCAGGCTTAAAAAATATTTTGGTCAAAACAAAAGCAGATATGTGATATGGTGTTTGATGGGAAATGTTAGTGTGTGATTGGTGAGGAAGTGGTGCAGAAGTGGAGTTTTTCCAAGAGTGGGTAGTGGGACTGTGGAAGGTTTGAGGAAGTGGAGCTGGGGTGGAGCCTGGGAAGAGTCTCAAGGGGGCCCGAAAATTTTGCCAGTATGGGGCCCTGTAATTCTTGGTTGCAGCCCTACCCTCTTACATTAAGTGTTATTGCAAGATTTCACTTTTTGCATTAACCTAGCGTTACCACATCATTTATTAACCAAATGTTCACCGCTCTAAGGATGTTAGTGTTTAATTACTAATTGGCAAGTGATACAACAGCATTGGTTAGTGTAAAGAGCAAGATCTCGAGATAAGATTGGTGATAGGTACTCTTTAAAACAGTTCATTGGGCAGGTAATATTAATGAAGTATCCTTAGCATAGGTACTCATTATCAGATTGTGGGAGTCTGACACCAAGCACCCCCATTTATCAGATGGTACTAGCACCAGCCAGATGTAAACTTTAAGTGAGGCTGAATTGCACAGCTCCATTCATTGTGTAGTTGCCATTGCCAAGTACTGCGGATGAGCTCCTAATGTGGGAGACAATCAGGCATGTTGCGCTGAATTCCAAAGGGGTTGTTTGGGAAAAATCTTTTAAGGTGATCGGGTGATGAACGTACAAGAATGGAGGAGAGAAGGAGGTCTTGTGAGAACCAGAGATTATATGTGGGAAGATATTGGGAGACTAGTTTGAAAATATATGGAAGATACAGATTATAAACAGCCTTGCAAGTCATTGTTAGTAATTTAACCCCTTAATGACCTTGGACATATAGGTACATCCAAGGTTGCCTCCCCCTCTTTGGTGCGGGATCCGGCGTTGAGCCCCCATCTTTTCTGCACATGACAGCTGAACTGATCAGCTGTCATGTGCCCCTAACAGTAGTGGGTGGAACCGCGTCCACCCGTTGCTGTTAACATGTTAAATACCGCTGTCAAACTCCGACAGCGGCATTTAATATGGCCACGCCAGAAGCATGTCATAAACCACGCCCATCGGTGCGGTAGTTACATGATCACGGGTCGCCGATGGGTTGGCATGACAACCCGAAATCTTCAGGAGACCCCTGTGGTTGTCATTGCCGAACAAGCCAATGAGCACTTTTGTCACACATAGCAGGGCTTAAGACCTGCTATGTATAACGCAGGCGATCAGATGATAGCAGCTTCTAGTCTCCCATGGAGACTTTTGAAGCCAGTAAAATATTCAAATACGTGGGCGGCGCCAGAAGTGACTGTATGCGGCGCCGCCCCTGACTGAATGTGAGAATAACACCCCTATGACTGAAAACTAGCAGGTAGGACAAAGTGTATAAAAGGTTATAAAATCATTATACTACCACTGATTTTAATGAAAAAAGCTTGTTAGTGATGCACATTGCATCACTAACAAAGCAATGGGGGCAGTTTACATAGTAGATAGGACGTGACAGGTTCCCTTTAAAGCCAGGGATGTCAAACTCAAATACACAGAGGGCCAAAGCTCAAAGCTTGGACAAAGTCGCGGACCAGCCTTGATATTTATTAAAAAAGTGTCTAAAATTGAGGAAGTTTTTCTTTATCAAATATAATGATTAATTTAAAAATTATAGTGGAATATTATAATATGTTATGCAAAAGCAGTAAAAGCATATGGCCCTAAGGCCTAATTTAAATATGTAATTTAACAGGGGATAAAAATCCTGCAAATAAAAGCGCCCCATCACAGTATGATACCCCTACAGTGAATTCCTCAACAGTCACAGTATGATGGCCAGACTGTACCCCTCTCCCTCAATACCCCCAACAAAGAATGGTGACCCCATCACAGTATGATTCTCCAACGGTAATCCCCACACAGCCCTCCATACAGAATAATGGGTCTCTCATAGTACTCCATACAGAATAATGGGCCCACAAAATCCTCCATATAGTATAATGGCCCCACATAGTCCTCCATACAGAATAATGGGCCCCACATAAATCTCCATACAGTATATTGGTCCCACAAAGTCCTCCATACAGAATAATGGGTCTCTCATAATCCTCCATACAGTATAATGGCCCCACAAAATCCTCCATACAGTATAATGGCCTCACATAATCCTCCATACAGAATAATGGGTCTCTCATAGTCCTCCATACAGTATAATGGCCCCACAAAATCCTCCATACAGTATAATGGCCCCACATAGTCCTCCATACAGAATAATGGGCCCCACATAATCCTCCATACAGTATATTGGCCCCACAAAGTCCTCCATACAGAACAATGGGCTCCACATAGTCCTCCATACATTATAATGGCCCCACATAGTCCTCCATACAGTATAATGCCCCCACATAGTCCTCCATACAGTATAATGGCCCCAAATAGTCCTTCATACAGAATAATGGGCCCCACATAATCCTCCATACAGTATATTGGCCCTACATAATCCTCTATACAGAATAATGGGTCTCTCATAGTCCTCCATACAGTATAATGGCCCCACAAAATTCTCCATACAGTATAATGGCCTCACATAATCCCCCATACAGAATAATGGGTCTCTCATAGTCCTCCATACAGAATAATGGGCCCACAAAATCCTCCATACAGTATAATGGCCCCACATAGTCCTCCATACAGAATAATGGGCCCCACATAATCCTCCAAACAGTATATTGGCCCCACATAGTCCTCCATACAGAATAATGGGTCTCTCATAGTCCTCCATACAGTATAATGGCCCCACAAAATCCTCCATACAGTATAATGGCCTCACATAATCCTCCATACAGAATAATGGGTCTCTCATAGTCCTCCATACAGTATAATGGCCCCACAAAATCCTCCATACAGTATAATGGCCCCACATAGTCCTCCATACAGAATAATGGGCCCCACATAATCCTCCATATAGTATATTGGCCCCACATAGTCCTCCATACAGAATAATAGGCTCCACATAGTCCTCCATACAGTATAATGGCCCCACATAGTCCTCCATACCGTATAATGCCCCCACATAGTCCTCCATACAGTATAATGGCCCCAAATAGTCCTTCATACAGAATAATGGGCCCCACATAGTCCTCCATACAGTATAATGGCCCCACATAGTGCTCCATACAGTATAATGGCCCCACATAGTCCTCCGTACAGTATAATGGGCCCCACATAGGATTCCATACAGAATAATGGGCTCCGCATAGTCCTGCATACAGAATAATGGGCCCTGCATAGTGCTCCGTACTGTATACAGGGCCCCGCATAGTGCTCCATACAGTATAGAGGGCCCCACAAAGTCCTCTATACAGTATAATGGGCCCACATAGTCCTCTATACAGAATAATGGGCCCCACATAGTGCTCCATACAGAATAATGGGCCCCACATAGTCCTCTATACAGAATAATGGCCCCACATAGTCCTTCATACAGTATAATGGCCCCACAAAATCCTCCATACTGTATAATGGCCCTACATAGTCCTCCATACAGAATAATGGGCCCCACATAATCCTCCATACAGTATATTGGCCCCACATGGTCCCCCATACAGAATAATGAGCTCCACATAGTCCTCCATACAGTATAATGGCCTCACATAGTCCTCCATACAGTATAATAGCCCCACATAGTCCTCCATACAGTATAATGGCCCCAAATAGTCCTTCATGCAGAATAATGGGCCCCACATAGTCTTCCATACAGAATAATGGGCCCCGCATAGTCCTTCATACAGAATAAAGGGCCCCGCATAGTGCTCCGTACTGTATACAGGGCCTTGCATAGTCCTCCATACAGTATACAGGGCCCCGCATAGTCCTCTATACAGTATAATGGGCCCACATAGTCCTCTATACAGAATAATGGGCCGCACATAGTGCTCCATACAAAATAATGGGCCCCACATAGTCCTCTATACAGAATAATGGCCCCACATAGTCCTCCATACAGTATAATGGCCCCACATAGTCCTTCATACAGTAAAAAAGGCCCCACATAGTCCTCCATACAGTATAATGGCCCACATTGTCCTCTATACAGTACAATGGCCCCACATAGTCCTCCATACAGTATAATGGGCCCCACATAGTTCTACATATAGAATAATGGCCCTGCATAGTTCTTCATACAGAAAAATGGGCTCACATAATCCTCCATACAGAATAATGGGCCCTGCATAGTGCTCCATACTGTATACAGGACCCGGCATAGTGCTCCATACTGTATACATGGCCCCGCATAGTGCTCCTCACAGTATAATGGCCCCATATTAAAAAAATAAATAAATACTCACCTCTGCCATTCCAACGCTGATTCCTACTTACCTGTAGGCCCACGGGCCATCCCCATTTCACTAGCGCCGCGGCCACTCTTCTCTGCGCGAGCCCTCCCAGCAGGCTGCACGCTCTTCCAGCAGGCCGTGCGCTCTTCCAGCAGGCCGCGTTCCCTGATGGGAGGGCACGTGCGTGTGCAGAGGAGAGTGGCCACGGCAGTATTGCCGGCAGGAGGCACAGTTTGGGCTGCTCAGCAGAGGTGATGACTGACAGCCGGGTGGCCCAAAACCGCTGCTGGAAGACCTCCCTGGGGGGAAATTGCCCATCTACCACCCGGCCCAGCCCGCCCTTGCATGTTTGGTATCTTCAAACTCGTAATGACCTGGAGAATCATAATGGCAGGTCAGTTTTAGCATTTAGTGAACATCGTAAAAAAAATAAATAAATCTTTTGTGGAATTGCACTTTTTTTGCAATTTCACTGCAGTTAGAATTTTTCCCTCATTTTCCAGTACACTATATGGTGAAATAAATTGTGTTGTTCAAAAGTACAACTCCTCCCCCAAAAAACTAGCCCTCACATGGCCAAATTGACAGAAAAATAAAAAAGTTATAGCTCTGGAAAGGAGGGGAGAAAAAAACAAAAGTGCAAAAACGGAAAAACCTAAGGTGGTGAAGGGGTTAAGCTGGATTCGTTGATGTATTGGAAGCCAGAAAAGGGATTATCAGAGGGCAGAAGGAGAGGGTAGTGAGGGGAGAAAAGGAATAATTGGGCAGCTTAGTTATGGATGGGCAGGAGAGGTGTGATAGTATTAGTTGGGAGACCACAGAGGAGGATATTGCAATAGTTGAGGCGAGAGATAATGAGGGTATGCACTAATTATTTAAGGAAGAAAATTTTTTTGAGTTGGAGGTGGCAGAAGAAAGTAAGGATTTAGATATGTGCCTTGAAGGACAGGGCAGAATCAAAGGTTACGCCTCTCGATGTGCAAAACTGATAGAGACATACCCCAAGCGACTTGCAGCTGTAATCGCAGCAAAAGGTGGCGCTGCAAAGTATTTACTCAAGGGGGCCGAATAATATTGCACACCCCACTTTTCAGTTTTTAATTTGTTATAAAAGTTTAAAATATCCAATAAATTTTGTTCCACTTCACGACTGTGTCCCACTTGTTGTTGATTCTTCCCCAAAAAAATTAGAATTTTATATCTTTATGTTTGAAGCCAGACATGTGGCAAAAGGTAGAAAAGTTCAAGGGGGCCTAATACTTTCACAATGCACTGTATTTGTACACATAGCCCCAAATATCAGAGGCCAGGGCAAATTTTTGTTTTATCTTAATCCTGGTTATTTGCTTAAAAAGCAGTCCAAAGTACACAATTTTTCTGCTCCATTTACTTGTCAGCACTGCAGAATACAGCCAAATCTGTTCCATATTTCAACGATAAAAATCCAGAAATTTGAACTGAATGTGGAAAATATTGGCCTCCATTTCCATTCTGATGCAGTGTGTCGGTCAAGCTATTCACACCAGGTGTCTGTGAAGAATAGTATTAGTAAATTACAGGCCTGCTATTTAAAACTGTGGTTCTCTGTCAGACATATCACCTATAACAGTGTTCTAAAATCAGCCATTTCTTCCATTTTCATTTTGTTGCAGTGTGTCAGTCAAGCTATTCACACTAGGTCTCTGTGTAGAATAATATTAGTAAATTACAGGCCTGCTATTTAAAACTGTGGCTCTCTGTCAGACATATCACCTATAACAGTGTTCCAAAATCAGCCATTTCTTCCATTTTCATTTTGTTGCAGTGTGTCAGTCAAGCTATTCACATTAGGTCTCTGTGTAGAATAATATTAGTAAATTACAGGCCTGCTATTTAAAACCGTGGTTCTCTGTCAGACATATCACCTATAACAGTGTTCCAAAATCAGCCATTTCTGCCTTCCATTTCGATGCAGTGTGTTGGTCAAGCTATTCACACTAGGTCTCTGTGTAGAATAATATTAGTAAATTACAGGCCTGCTATTTAAAACTGTGGTTCTCTATCAGACATATCACCTATAACAGTGTTCCAAAATCAGCCATTTCTGCCTTACATTTCATTGCAGTGTGTTGGTCAAGCTATTCACACTAGGTCTCTGTGAAGAATAATATTAGTAAATTACAGGCCTGCTATTTAAAACCGTGGTTCTCTGTCAGACATATCACCTTTAACAGTGTTCCAAAATCAGCCATTTCTGCCTTCCATTTCGATGCAGTGTGTTGGTCAAGCTATTCACACTAGGTCTCTGTGTAGAATAATATTAGTAAATTACAGGCCTGCTATTTAAAACTGTGGTTCTCTATCAGACATATCACCTATAACAGTGTTCCAAAATCAGCCATTTCTGCCTTCCATTTCGATGCAGTGTGTTGGTCAAGCTATTCACACTAGGTCTCTGTGTAGAATAATATTAGTAAATTACAGGCCTGCTATTTAAAACTGTGGTTCTCTATCAGACATATCACCTATAACAGTGTTCCAAAATCAGCCATTTCTGCCTTACATTTCATTGCAGTGTGTTGGTCAAGCTATTCACACTAGGTCTCTGTGAAGAATAATATTAGTAAATTACAGGCCTGCTATTTAAAACTGTGGTTCTCTGTCAGACATATCACATATAACAGTGTTCCAAAATCAGCCATTTTTGCCTTCCATTTCGTTGCAGTGTGTCAGTGAAGCTATTCACACTAGGCCTCTGAAGAATAGTATTAGTAAACTACAGGCCTGCTATTTAAAAACGTGGTTCTCTGTCAGACATATCACATATAACTACGGTTCAAATCCAGCCATTTCTAGTGAACGTGGAAAATATTGTCCTCCATTTATAGAGTGTCTCAGTTTGTCAGTGTACACCATTTTACAGCTCCATTTGCTTGTTCGCAGAATACGGCCAGATTTTTTTAGTTTTATTCATATTACTGTATTGTGGAAGCAGAGGAACTTTTTTCAATGATCAGACACATGTGATCCATATGACTGCCGTAATAATACAGAAATTTTGTGGAGCGTCCCAAATATTCCACTCCTTTTAAAGTCAGCCTCCTGTGTTTTGTTGAACCAATTGACACTTGGTCGCTGACAAATACCATACTATTAGGCGACTGCCTGAAACCGTGGCCATCAGATGCTATCCCATATGATTGCCCTATTAATCCAGCAATTATTGTGAGCGTGTCAAATATTACACTCCATTTAAAGTATTGCTGTTGTGGGTTCAAAACTATTCTCAGTTGGCCGCTGACAAATAGCATATCTGTGAATAATGTTGTCAGAGTATTACGCCACTTTTGCGGACTGACAAAAAAAAAACATACAAAAAACAAGCTAAAATGGAAAAAATGTTAAGAAACATTCTTTCCAGGGTAGTGACTTGTATATAAGGCCAATGAAATAAAAAAAAAATAAAGTTATGGACTGTGGAAGACATTTATGCGACCAGAATGAACACTCATCTGTAGCTGGTGATGATACCACCTAACAGCAGCACCTGTTCCTATTGTAAATGCATCTAACAGCGTTATCGATAGGGAATAGAATAGGTTTTATTTATTTTTTTTGGGCAGCAACAGCAGCACGCAGTATAAGGCAATAATACCTGGCTGGATCGATGTAATACGCTATCCATACTGGGATACCTCACCAGTGAAGGAATTTCAGATAAGACAGTTAATATTCTAGAATATAGAATATACTTGAATTGTCCTTCCCAATATTAAGGAGTGTGTCTCCTCTACTGTTATTGCATATGCAACAATTTCAAGGGCTGCCAAAAATTAGGACACACTCCAATACACATTTGAAGAGACGTAAAAAATAAACAAATAAATAAATAAAAACACAGTAGGATATTTCTTTAGTATAAAAACCAGACTCGCCAATGTAACCTCAATGTAATCACATTGTTCAGTTCCTGCACCTCCTCCAGTTCTGCCTCCATCTCCGAAATGACCACATCAGTCACAAGCTGAAAGCACTACAGCACTTATATGCTTAATGCTTAAGTGATAAACCGCCCACCAATGCAGAGTTGTTGAAAGCTGTAACACAGCAATCTGATCTGTGGCTCTCACCAGTGAACATACTGCCAGGCATGGTCATGTGTGACAATGGGGGGGAACCTGGTGGCGGAGAAATGACAGCCAGAGTACTTAACGAAGTTTAAGTAAATAATCTGGAATATGTCCTGAAAAAATGAATCAAGTGATGGAGATGGAGGCTGAAGAGGAGGAGGAGAAGGTGGTGCAGGAGCTGTAGAATGTAGGGGTAACCTTGAATGACCCAGGGCCCGCAATCCTCTGCATCATGAGAATGTGTTGCATTCCAGGGTCCCAGTGGGTCCCGGCTTCCACAATATTAACCCAGTGGAATGCTTTAGTGAGATGAACATTCACTTGTCCACGTGTTTGTGGTTAGGCGGTCCTTCCCACTTAAGTGCACTGGGGAGGGCACGGTAATGTTCTGGGACTCGCGCTTGTGGAAGGCGGAGATGATAGCTGGAGAAATAGTGACGGCTGGGGACCGAGTATGGACAACCGGCCGCCGCCACCATGAGGTTATGAAAAGCTTCTGCCTCCAAGAGCCTAGAAGGCAACATTTCAAGTGCAAGCAAGCAGTCCAGAAATGTGGCAGTTTAATATTGTGGCCTGTGGGTGGGTGGTTGGCTGCATACTTGCGCTTGCATTCCAAGTTACACAAAGCTAAAGAGATGGATGATCCAACCTTCATGAATAATTTGGTCATTGTCTAGGAGACAGAGCACAATATTTACCCAGTGACATGCGTACATGAGATGTACCGTCCCTGGCCACATTCACCTGTCCACGTGTTTGTGGTTAGGCAGTCCTTCCCACTTAAGTGCACTATGGAGGGCACTGGTAATGTTCTGGGACTCGCGCTTGTGGAAGGCGGAGATGATACGGGAGAAATACTGGCTGCTAGGGACAGAGTATGGACACCTGGCTGCCGCCACTAAGAGGTTGTGGAAAGCTTCTGCCTCCACGGGCCTAAAAGGCAACATTTCAAGTGCAAGCAGTCCAGAAACGTGGCAGTTTAGTATTGCGGCCTGTGGGTGGGTGGCTGGATGCATACTTGTGCTTGCATTCCAAGGACTGTGGCAGGGACAACTGAACGCTGCAAAGGGACAAGGACGTGGAAGGTGATGGTTGCAGATCTGCAATGACAGGTGCAGGGCGGAAGGCATATTCGCATGCACCATGGACAGGGGATTGGCGTGCACGCACAACAGCGGAAGAGGCAGTGGTGTCACCCGCAGACACTGTTTCTGGACCTTGATGTTCGGCCAAGCTAGTCAGGTGCTTTGCTGTCATGTGCCTGAGCATGCTGCTGGTGGTCAGGCTGGTAGATTTGGTGCTCTTACTGATGCTGGCCTGGTAAATGTTGCAAATGGCATTTTTGGGGTTATCTAAACAGTCTTTAAAAGAAAACCAGACTCGAGAAGACCTAACAGTTGTACTGGCAACTTCCGTCGTGTTGGTGTTCCGGGGAGCAGTTGCCCGCCTAGTGTCTGTGGCCACCACACTGCTTGTTCCTGCCTGTAGTGGTGCTACACCTCCCTCCCCCTGTGTGCTGCTGTCCTCTCTCTGCATGTCCTCTTGCCAGGTTGGGTCAGTGACCTCATCATCCACCGCTTCGTCTTCCACTTCCGCACCCTGGTCCTCCTTCTGACTTTCTATCCATTGTGTCTCATCATTATCCACCTCTTGCGACAGTAATTGCACTTTCCCACCTTCACCTTCGGATGACCAAGGCTTCTCAAATCACTATATGCGATCTTCTGTTGCCCTGCTTGAAGCTGGCCAGTTGAATCTATTGATGGAAAAGTGAACAGCTTGGGGTTACCTTGGACTCTAATCTCGCCTTCAATCCACATATCCAAGCTCTTTCCACTTCCGAGAGGACCGAACAAGAGGCCAGAAACTATAAATGGAAAGATGAACGAAACAGCTCTTCAGAGTGTCCAAGTGTGGGATAAGTTGTCTCAGGGCACTTGGAATATTGGGAGGAAGGAGGATCAGGGTGAGGAAGATGCCGACTCCAAGTAAAAAAAAATCTCCCTGATCGGAACATTCCTCAACCACGAATCTACAAAAATACTAGTGCACGCACTCATCATCTCCCTTCTTGACAACTGCAACTTCCTGCTCTGTGGCCTCCCTTCTAACACTCTCGCATTCCTCCAATCTATCCTAAACTCTGTTGCCCGACTAATCCACCTGTCCCCTCGCTATTCCTTGGCTCTCCTCTCTGTCAATCCCTTCACTGGCTCTCCATTACCCAGAGACTCCAGTTCAAAACCCTAACCTTGGAATGCAAAGCTATCCACAACCTGTCTCCTCCATACATCTGTGACCTAGTCTCCCTGTACTTACCTGCACGCAACCTCCGATCATCACAAGATCTCCTTTTCTACTCCCCCCTTATCTCCTCTTCCCACAATTGCATACAAGATTTCTGCCGTGCATCCCCCCTTCTCTGGAATTCTCTACCCCACCATTTCTGACTCTCGCCTACTGTTGAAACCTTCAAAAAGCACCTGAAGACCCACCTCTTCCGACATGCGTACAACCTGCAGTAACCCTCGCTCCACCATACTGCTGCAAGGCCAGCTCTATCCTCACCTACTGTATCCTCATCCATGCCTAGTAGACTGTGAGCCCTCGCGGGCACGGTCCTCTCCTTTCCTATCCTGTACCAGTCGCTGTCACATTTTTATTCAAGACTATTTTAATTGTTTTTGCGATGTATACCCCTTTTTCACATGTAAAGCGCCATGGAATAAATGGTGATGAAGTAATAATAATAATGTGATCCAGACTCACATCTACTGAGACTGGACCATGTGGAACACAGGGTGGTGGTGGTGGCAAACTGACTGGAAAGTTTATCTGCTATCAAACCAACAACCTGTTCACACTGCTCTGGGTTCAATAGTGATGTTCCGCGGTCCCCTAGAAATTGGGACAGGAAGGTAGTTCGATATGATTTGGGTGTTTGTTGTGCTCCCTCAGCAGGCACAGTTTCATCTTGCTCACGGCCTCTGCGTGCACTATCTCCATCACCATAACGTCCACTTCCCTGTCCCTTGACACACACCTTGCCCATTTTAAATAGAGTTTAAGATTTGTCACGTTGCAAAAAATGTCTATTATTACCGCAGTAATCACGCCTGATGAGATGACCACAGTTTTAGGCAGTGCCCTGGTAATCAGAGATGCTTCCAGGGGTCTTCCCCATGCTGTTCCCATGTCACACACCACATGGCCAGATAAGGTTGGAAAATGTTAAAATGACATTTCCTGGTAAATGCATTTGTCTTGGTTGAAAGCAATGCAAAAGTGCTAAAACACATCAAAAACGCTACGTGTGAACATAGCCCAAGGTGTGGAGGACCATTTATGTTTTTGGTTAGTTATTTTGCCTTATATACAAGTTATTACACTGGAAAGGATGTTACTTATCATATTTCCCTGGAAAATCCATTTTGGTTTAGTTTTTGTATGTTTTATTGTGAGTCCGTAAAAGTGATGTAATACCTCTGACAACATTGTTGACAGCAGTGACCTGGGAGTCAGAGATGCTTCCAGGGGTCTTCCCCATGCTGTTCCCATGTCATTTGAGCACTGTTCCCATTGATTTGGGCAATTTTTAGGCCCTCTGCAGACCGCCGGGGGGAGCCGCCTGAAAGATGCTCGAGTTTCCCATAGACTTACATTGGGCTTGTTACTCGGATCGAGCAATCGAGCATTCCAATTTGCTCGACCCGAGCAACGAGCACCCGAGCATTTTAGTGCTCGCTCATCACTACTCTTGAGCAAAGCTAAAATTGGAAGTAATCTAAGCCAGGAAATTACCCTGAACAGGAGAAACATGGATGAAGCCCCAGCACACCCTGGTCCTGATTGGACAGCTAAACTTTCCCTCAAAATACTAACAGCTCAGCACACTCCAGCATCTGATTGAATGGCTGAGCTGTCAATCACCATACTGACAGCTCAGCATTCACCTGTCCTAGATTGAATGGCAGAACTATCATTCACTATGTCCAGACACACTGATAGGAGGAATCTTGACAAAGAGTATAGAGAATTGTATGTTAGCTTTGGCAGTGAGAAAACTCTGAGGACTTTGTATTCCAGTAGGGTGAAAAGCATTTTAATACGGAGCCCTCGCTTCTATTGGTATGCAACTTAAAATATTAATGAGAATAAAGTTAATTATTAACACTTAGTGAATATTTGTTAACAGTTGGTCAATGTAAGTTAAATTAACTGGCAAACTAATATGCCTCTGTGGCCATAATGTCATATTCACAGAATTCACCATCCTATACTAAGAATTATATTTATACTCAAGAGTTTTTCTGTTAGGCCATTTCTATATCTTATCCCTTCATCTCTGATTTTGAAGGTCAGTTGTTTCACAAGTTTAGTAATCTTGATAAATGTGTTGGGTAAACAGTAAAATATCGATGCGTGCCCCATAAATGTGTAGTGAATACAACTTCGAGTAATAAAAGAAGAGCTAGAAATTTGTTGGACCGGTTGTGTTAATCCAGTTTCCTACTAGGGAATTGCTATATATAGCACTTCTGCTAGGTATGTCGTACCCCCATTGGTTATTAAGTGTGATCGAGACCTTAAATTACTCTTAGCACATTTTCAGTCACCTTAACTATAATTAGATCTTCCGTATAGTGTAAATGAAATATACTTTTCTCAAATATGTGTGAAATAGGTAAATGTACCTAATTTGGTATATACCTAAAAAGTAGTCTTATAAATTATTTTCATCATATAAGGTAAGAAAGCTGTGCTTATATTTATATATAATATACACTGAAGGAAATAAGTATTTGATCCTTTGCTGTTTTGTAAGTTTGCCCACTGACAAAGACATGAACAGTCTATAATTTTAAGGGTAGGTTAATTTTAACATTGAGAGATAGAATATCCAAAAAAAAAATCAAGAAAATCACATTGTATAAGTTAGCTAAATTTATTTGCATTTTGCAGTGAGAAATAAGTATTTGATTCTTTTGGCAAACAACACTTAATACTTGGTGGCAAAACCCTTGTTGGCAAGCACAGCAGTCAGACGTTTTTTGTAGTTGATGATGAGGTTTGCGCACATGTCAGGAGGAATTTTGGTCCACTCCTCTTTGCAGATCATCTCTATATCATTAAGATTTTGAGGCTGTTGCTTGGCAACTCAGATTTTCAACTCCCTCCATAAGTTTTCTATGGGATCAAGGTCTGGAGACTGGGTAGGCCACTCCATGACCTTAATGTGCTTCTTTTAGAGACACTTCTTTGTTGCCTTGGCTGTATGTTTTGGGTAATTGTCTTGCTGGAAGACCCAGCCACGACCCATTTTTAATGTCCTAGCGGAAGGAAGGAGGAAGGAAGGAGGTTGTCACTCAGGATTGGCTCTATCCATTCTCCCATTGATGCGGGGAAGTAGTCCTGTGCCCTTAGCAGAGAAACACCCCCAAAACATAATGTTTCCACCTCCATGCTTGACAGTGAGGACAATGTTCTTTGGGTCATAGGCAGCATTTCTCTTCCTCCAAACACGGCGAGTTGAGTTAATGCCAAAGAGCTCAATTTTTGTCTCATCTGACCACAGCACCCTCTCCCAATAACTCACAGAATCATCCAGGTGTTCATTGGCAAACTTCAGATGGGCCTGCACATGTGCCTTCTCGAGCAGGGGGACCTTGCGGGCACTGCAAGATTTTAAACCTTTAAGACATAATGTGTTACCAATGGTTTTCTTGGTGACTGTGGTCCCAGCTGCATTGAGAGCATTAACAAATTCCCCCCATGTAGTTTTAGGCTGATCTCTCACCTTCCTCATGATCAAGGATAAACTACGAGGTGAGATTTTGCAAGATGCACTAGATTGATGTCGATTGACAGTCATTTTGTATTTATTATTATTATTATTATTATTATTATTTATTATTATAGCGCCATTTATTCCATGGCACTTTACATATGAAAAAGGGGTATGCATACAAGAACAATTACAATAATCTTGAACACAATATGACAGCGACTGGTACAGGAGGAGCGAGGTCCCTGGACGCGAGGGCTCACAATCTACAAGGCATGGGTGAGGATACAGTAGGTGAGGGTAGAGCTGGTCATGCAGCGGTGTGGTGGATCAGTGGTTACTGCAGGTTGTAGGCTTGTCGGAAGAGGTGGGTCTTCAGGCTCCTTTTGAAGGTTTCCACGGTAGGCGAGAGTCTGACGTGTTGGGGTAAAGAGTTCCAGAGTAGGAGGGAAGCACGGGAGAAATCTCATATGCGATTGTGGGAGGAGGAGATAAGAGGGGAGTAGAGAAGGAGATCTTGTGAGGATCGGAAGTTGCGTGCGGGTATGTAACGGGAGACTAGGTCAGAGATATATGGAGGAGATAGGTTGTGAATGGCTTTGTATGCCATGGTTAGGGTTTTGAACTGGACTCTCTGAGCAATGGGGAGCCAGTGAAGAGATTGACAGAGAGGAGAGGCCGGGGAATAGCGGGGGGACAGGTGGATTAGTCGGGCAGCAGAGTTTAGGATGGATTGGAGGGGTGCAAGAGTGTTGGAAGGGAGGCCACAGAGCAGGAGGTTGCAGTAGTCAAGGCTGGAGATGATGAGGGCGTGCACTAGTGTTTTTTCAGATTCATGGTTGAGGAATGTGCGGATCCGGGAGATATTTTTGAGTTGGAGTCGGCAGGAAGTGGAAAGGGCTTGGATATGTGGTTTGAAGGAAAGTTCAGAGTCCAGGGTTACCCCAAGGCAGCGAGCTTGATGGACTGGGGAGAGTGGACTGCCATTGACGTTGATAGATAGGTCAGTTGGGGGGGTGAATGAGACGGCGGAAAGATGATGAATTCTGTTTTGTCCATGTTGTTTTAGAAATCTAGCAGAGAAGAAGGATGAAATAGCAGACAGACATTGTAGGATTTTGGTTAGTAAGGAGGTGATATCGGGTCCACAGAGGTAGATCTGTGTGTCATCAGCATAGAGGTGATAATGAAAGCCATGAGACTCTATGAGCTGTCCCAGGCTGAAGGTTTAGATGGAGAAGAGCAGGGGTCCTAGAACTGAACCTTGGGGAACACCGACAGATAGGGGGCGAGATGAGGACGTGGTGTGTGAGTGGGAGACACTGAATGTTCTGTCTGTTAGGTGTTATGCACACGCCCGGACTGACTGGCGTGTGCGTGTTTAGTGATCCCACTGGACCACGAACCGGAGAATGCCTGGAGGGGCGTAACTAAGTATCTACCCGATCCGACCAAGGTCGCACGATGGCTAACGACACCAGTGCACCAGAGAGGAATCGAGCAGAGGGACCAGGTGCGACTCCAGGTCAGACCCTGGACACGGCTGTTGACCCACACCGGGCAATACAGGAACAAGCAGGTTAGAGCACAGGCTGGGTAGGGTCCAGTACAGACTAGGAGAAGGGTTCAGAGCCGTAGATGCGGTAATCAAGCAGAGCAAAGCAAAACTGCAGGTGCGGTGGACAAGGCCGAGCAGAGCGAAACCGCAAGTGCGGTGGACAGGGCTGAGCAGAGCGAAACCGCAAGTGCGGTGGACAGGGCTGAGCAGAGCGAAACCGCAAGTGCGGTGGACAGGGCTGAACAGAGCGAAACCGCAAGTGCGATGGATAGGGCTGAGCAAAGTGAAACCGCAAGTGCGGTGGACAGGGCTGAGCAGAGCAAAACCGCAAGTGCGGTGGACAGGACTGAGCAGAGCAAAACCGCAAGTGCAGTGGACAGGGCTGAGCAGAGCGAAACCGCAAGTGCGGTGGACAGGGCTGAGCAGAGCGAAACCGCAAGTGCGGTGGACAGGGCTGAGCAGAGCGAAACCGCAAGTGCGGTGGACAGGGCTGAGCAGAGCGAAACCGCAAGTGCGATGGATAGGGCTGAGCAGAGTGAAACCGCAAGTGCAGTGGACAGGGCTGAGCAGAGCAAAACCGCAAGTGTGGTGGACAGGGCTGAGCAGAGCGAAACCGCAGATGCGGTGGACAGGGCTGAGCAGAGCGAAACCGCAGATGCAGTGGACAAGGCAGAGCAGAGCGAAACCGCAGATGCAGTGGACAAGGCAGAGCAAAGCGAAACCGCAGATGCGGTGGACAAGGCTGAGCAGAGCGAAACCGCAGGCACGGTGGACAAGGCTGAGCAGAGCGAGACCGCAAGTGCGGTGAACAAAGCAGAACAGAGCGGGCAGAAACCGCCAGAGCGGTAAGTAAGGCAGAACAGAGATAACCGCCAAAGCGGTGAGCAAAGACAGAGCAGAGGGGACAGGGCTCTGTTCACACGGAACAGACTGGAAGGGAAAGGCAGAACCAGATACACACAAGGTACTTGCAAGGAAGTAGCGAGTGGACTCCAAACTCACAAACAGAAGTGCAGCGACAACAAGTAGGAGTTAGGTGCAGGTTCAGACTCTGCAGAGAAAGAGAGGAAATGGACAAAGAGACAAAACACGTAACAGGTTAGGAGACAGTTCAGACAGGAACTGTACTGCAATGAAATACAGGAACGAGTCTAGGTATAGCCAAGTGCTGGTTCAGACACTGCAGCAAAAGGAAGGAAACGGACATAGGGACAAAACAGGTAACAGGTTAGGAGACAGTTCAGACGGGAACTGTACTGCAACGAAATACAGGAACGAGCCTAGGTATAGCCAAGAGCTGGTTCAGACACTGCAGCAAAAGGAAGGAAACGGACATAGAGACAAAACAAGTAACAGGTTAGGAGACAGTTCAGACAGGAACTGTTACTGCAGCGAAATACAGGAACGAGCCTGGGTATATGGCCCCCAGAGGCAGAAACGAACAGGCTAGGAGCGTGTTCAGACAGGCCTGGAAATACAGCCTCCAGGAAGGTGGACAGGCAGGCAAGAAAACAGAACAGAACCTGGCACATTCAGAGTCAAAGAGCACACTGAATGTTAAAGTTGCTCAGGCATCAGCTTCCAAGTGAAGCTGGTTTATATATCCAGTGACAGACAGCAATAGGCTGAGGAAGCATTAGGGGTGTGCCCACAGCAGCTACAAGAATCAGGAAGTAACCGGGCCGCCGCCCTAAGCAGTCAGAACAGAGACAAACAGATAGCATGGAAAGAAGCCAGGCTAACAGACTGGACTGATGATCAAGTTTGCGATCTTGCATAGTGAGAGATGGTGCAGGATTGTCTGCCACTCACTGTAATGCCACAGTCATGGTGGTTGTGGCAGTACAGTGGTTGCCCAAATCGATGGGAACAGTGCTCACAGTGAAACATGAAAAGCCGGCAATTCAGCAGCGGTATACACCGGTACCCGACAATTTAGAACAGAAAGAATAGAGCATCACACATAGATTAGATAGATAGATAGAAACATGTCAGTCACATATATAAGAAGTACAGTGACAGTGTTGGTTACTGTACTTGTCATTTAGTGTTAAAGGATTTATTAAAAAAATAATAGTGTTTTCATGCACCGTCTCTTTAAAAAAGCCGGCCGGCAATTCAGCATCAGTACCCGACAATTTAGAACAGAAAGAATAGAGCATCACACATAGATTAGATAGATAGAAACATGTCAGTCACATATATAATAAGTACAGTGATAGTGTTGATTACTGTACTTGTCATTTAGCGTTAAAATAAAGGATTTATTAAAAAAAAATTGGCGTGGGGTTCCCCGTAATTTTAGTCTCTAGCGTAGGTTAAGCAGATGGCTGGGGCAGATGTTTGAAGCCAGGGAAGGGGGTAATACCCGCGGAGCTTGCCAGGCTACTAATATCATCCTCCAGCTGAATACCTAGCCTTTACTAGCTATTAAGATGGGGGACCCCCCCAAAAAATGACGTGGGGTCCCCCCTATTTTAATAGCTAACAAAGGCTAGGCAGACAGCTGGGGGCTGATATTAATAGCCCAGGAAGGGTGCCATGAATATTGGCCCCCTCCCAGGCTAGAAACACCAGCCGTCAGCCGCCCCAGGAATGGCGCATCCATAGGATGCGCCAGTTCTGGCACTTAGCCTCGCTCTTCCCACTGGCCTGTAGCGGTGGCAGTGGGGTAATAGGGCAGGGGTTGATGTCAGCTTTTAATGCCAGCTGACATCAAGCCCAGGTTAGTAATGGAGAGGTATCTATAAGACACCCCATTACTAACCCCATAGTCAAAGTTAAAAAAAGACACAAACACCCAGAATAAAGTCCTTTAATTGAAATAAGCACACAATTCTTTAATGTTCTAAATTAAACCATACTTACCGTCACGCCCATTCCAGCTGAAGCCAACGATCTCCTGCAATAAAAATAAAATAATAAACCAACCTCATCCTTACCTTTCCATGGTTCCCAGGACAGCTTCAGCTCTGCTACATTCACTTGACAGGCTGGATCGCAGCCGAAAGCTGCCATCCAGCTTGCCATGCCGCAGACACTGAGAAGCGCAGGCATGCTTGCGCTCCTCAGTGTCTGGCTGTGACGGCATCCAGATGAGCCGAGTTCATGTCCAATGAACTCAGCTCACCTCATGCACGTCACTGACAGCATAGGAAAATTCTCCTGCGCTTGCCGTGAGCGTGAAAGAATTCTCTTGCGCTCACGGCAAGCGCAGGAGAATTTTCCCACGCTGTCAGTGACGTGCATAAGGTGAGCTGAGTTCATTGGACATGAGCTCAGCTCATCTGGATGCCGTCACAGCCAGACACTGAGGAACGCAAGCATGCCTGCACTTCTCAGTGTCTGCGGCATGGCAAGCTGGATGGCAGCTTTCGGCTGCGATCCAGCCTGTCATGTGAATGTAGCAGAGCTGAAGCTGTCCTGGGAACACAATTTTGTGTTTTCCATGAAAACTCATACTTTTATTTATCAAATGAGTTGCAAAATGATTAGAAAATATAGTCCAGACATTGACAAGGTTAGAAATAATGATTTTTATTAGAAAGAATAATTTTCTCCTTCAAACTTTGCTTTCGTCAAAGAATGCTCCCTTTGCAGCAATTACAGCATTGCAGACCTTTGGCATTCTAGCTGTTAATTTGTTGAGGTAATCTTGAGAAATTTCCCCCCATGCTTCCTGAAGCCCCTCTCACAAGTTGGATTGGCTTGATGGGCACTTTGTGTGTACCATACGGTCAAGCTGCTCCCACAACAGCTCAATGGGGTTGACATCTGGTGACTGCGCTGGCCACTCCATTACAGATAGAATACCAGCTGCCTGCTTCTTCCCTAAATAGTTCATGTATAATTTGGAGGTGTGCTTTGGGTCATTGTCCTGTTGTAGGATGAAATTGACCCATTTACCCTGTACAAATCTCCCACTTTACCAGCACCAAAGCAACCCCAGACCATCACATTACCTCCACCATGCTTGACAGATGGCATCAGGCACTCTTCCAGCATCTTTTCAGTTGTTCTGCATTTCACAAATGTTCTTCTGTGTGATCCAAACACCTCAAACTTTGATTCGTCTGTCCATAAAACTTTTATCCAATCTTCCTCTGTCCAATGTCAGTGTTCTTTTGCCCATATTGATCTTTTCCTTTTATTAGTCAGTCTCAGATATGGCTTTTTCTTTGTCCTGACTCCAGCATCCCGGAGTCGCCTCTTCACTGTAGACGTTGACACTGGCATTTTGCGTGTACTATTTAATGAATCTACCAGTTGAGGAGCTGTGAAGCATCAATTTCTCAAACTAGAGACTCTAATGTACTTGTCTTGTTGCTCAGTTGTGCAGCGGGGCCTCCCACTTCTTTTTCTACTCTGGTTAGAACCTGTTTGTGCTCTCTGAAGAGAGTAGTACACACCATTGTAGGAAATCTTCAGTTTCTTGGCAATTCCTCGCATGGAATAGCCTTCATTTCTAAGAACAAGAATAGACTGTCGAGTTTCACATGAAAGTTCTCTTTTTCTGGCCATTTTGAGAGTTTCATAGAACAAACAAATATAATGCTCCAGATTCTCAACTAGTTTAAAGGAAGGTCAATTTTATAGCTTCTCAAATCAGCCAAACCGTTTTTAGCTAGGCTAACATACTTGTGCAATGGTTTTCTAGGATTTTCTAAACATCCATTAGTCTTCTTACACAGTTAACAAACACAATGTACCATTAAAACACTGGAGTGGTGGTTGTTGGAAATGGGCCTCTATACACCTATGTAGATATTGCAATGAAAACAAGACGTTTGCAGCTAGAATACTCATTTACCACATTAACAATGTATAGAGTGTATTTCTGATTCATTTAATGTTAGCTTCATTGAAAAAAAATGTGCTTTTTTTTCAAAAATAATGAAATTTCTAAATGACCCGAAACTTTTGAACGGTAATGTATGTGACTGACATGTTTCTATCTATCTAACCTATGTGTGATGCTCTATTCTTTCTGTTCTAAATTGTCGGGTACTGATGCTGAATTGCCGGCCGGCTTTTTTAAAGAGACGGTGCATGAAAACACTATTATTTTTTAAAATAAATCCTTTAACACTAAATGACAAGTACAGTAATCAACACTGTCACTGTACTTCTTATATATGTGACTGACATGTTTCTATCTAATCTATGTGTGATGCTCTATGCTTTCTGTTCTAAATTGTCGGGTACCGATGCTTAATTGCCGGCCGCCTTTTTTAAAGAGAGTGTCTTCTGAGCAGTTTGTCAGCTTTTGGACACCTTTGAAGGTGTTTTCTATGTGTTTTTGTTTGCCTGCCATTGGTTTTAACGGTGTTCGACGGTGTTCGACAGTGTTCTAAGGTGTTCGACGAACAGTTCCACGAACATCCCGGTGTTTGATGAACCGAACCAAACACGAACACTACGGGCGTGGCTCAACACTACTGTTAACATGTTAAATGCCGCTGTCAATCTCTGACAGCGGCATCTAACATCGCTGCGCCACTTACCCCGCTCATCGGTGACCCCGTCACGTGACCGTGGGTCACCGATGCGTGGGCATGACAACCCTGGGTCTGCAGCAGACTCCAGTGGTTGTCATGAGCTGATCGCTATGAACAGCACCTAGTGGTCGGCACTCATAGCACAGGAGCATTTCTGCTATAGTACATAGAGGTGATCTGTTGATCACCTCTATGTAGCAGAGGCGATCAGACAAGTGCTGCTTCTAGTCTCCTATGGAGACTATAGAAGCAAGCAAAAAGTGTAAAAAAAATGTTTTTAAAAATATTAAAAAAATCAAAAAAATATAAAAGTTTAAATCACCCCCCTTTCGCTCCATTCAAAATAAAATAATAAAAAAAAACACATACACATATTTGGTATCGCCACGTTCAGAATCTCCCAATCTATCAATATAAAAAAATAATTAATCCGATCGGTAAAAGGCGTAACGAGAAAAAAATTCTAAACGCCAGAATTACGGTTTTTGGTCGCTGCAACATTTCAATAAAATGCAATAACGGGCGTTCAAAACATCGAATCTACCCCAAAATTGTATCAATAAAAACGTCAGCTCGGTGCACAAAAAATAAGCCCACACCCGGCCCCAGATCCCGAAAAGTGGAGACGCTACGGGTCTTCGAAAATGGCACCTTTTTTTTTTTTAGCAAACTTTGGAATTTTTTTTCACCACTTAAATAAAAAAAACCTATACATGTTTGGTGTCTACAAACTCGTAATGACCTGGAGAATAATAATGGCAGGTCAGTTTTAGCATTCAGTGAACGTGGTAAAAAAAACAAAAAACAAACATCTGTGATATTGCACTTTTTTTGCAATTTCACCGCACTTGGAATTTTTTTCCCATTTTCCCGTACACGATATGGTAAAACCAGTAATGTCGTTCAAAAGTACAACTCGTCTCACAAAAAATAATCCCTCACAAGGCCATATTGACCTTAAAATTAAAACGCTATGGCTCTGGGAACAAGGGGAGCAACAAACAAAAATGCAAAAAAGGAAAATCCCAGGGTTGTGAAGGCGTTAAATGAAGGACAATATTTTCCATGTTACGAGAAATGGCTGATTTTGGAACACAGTTATATGTGATATGTCTGACAGAGAACCACGGTTTTAAATAGCAGGCCTATAATTTACTAGTACTATTCTTCACAGAGACCTAATGCAAATAGCTTGACTGACACACTGCAACAGAATTGAAAAGGAGGCCAATATTTTCCACATTCAGTTCAAATTTCTGGATTTTTATCGCTGAAATATGGAACAGATCTGGCTGTATTCTGCAGTGCTAACAAGCAAATGGAGCAAAAAAAATGTTGTACTTTGGATTGCTTTTTATGCAAATAACCAGGATTAAGAAAAAAAATTTCCCTGGCACCTGATATATGGAGCTATGTCTACAAATATATATATAAGAACAGCAGCAGCAGCAGGAACGTGCTATGGACCCTCTTGCACTATATGCACTGCAGTCTGCCACATACACTGCTTGCCTGCCTAACTCCTGCTATCACCACTGAATATATACAGCTGGATTAGTCCTCAGAAGGACTGTTAGTTCAGATGGATATATAGACATACTGGGGAATACTTTTACTAACTATAAACAAGCAAATGTCTCCCTAACTCAGCAGCAGCTCTCCCTACTCTGCCTGTTTATGGAGTAGACTGTGACGAGCATAGCGGCGCCAGGTCTTATAAGATAAGATAAGATATACTTTATTTATCCCGGAGGAAATTGCGGACCTTTGCCGGACCTTTGCGGACCTTTCCCGGAGGAAATTTGCGGAAATTATATAGACCTGATGACGCTGTGCGGTCAGCAAATCACTGTAATGCCCACAACCAACATAGCTATGGCATTACAGTGCGTGGCAAGCAATCCCTGCATGTTCATTGGCTCTCTAGAGAGCGCCAACCATGTAGGGAGGGGACCCGAGTTCCCGCCCAAGCAAACCGGAAATACTCGCGGAGCACCAAGCTTGTCGAGCACCGTGATGCTCGGGCGAGTACCCAGCAGTGGCGAGCACGTTCACTCATCACTAATAATAAGGTATAAATCTTTATTAAGTAACAAGATAACATCAGGTTAAAAAGGCACAATGAATTCGCACTATGGGCAGCACAGTACAGTAGGAGGGGATGAGATACATAAATAATGAAGCATAAGTACACTACTGTTCAAAAGTTTGGGGTCACCCAGACAATTTTGTGTTTTCCATGAAAACTCATACTTTTATTTATCAAATGAGTTGCAAAATGATTAGAAAATATAGTCCAGACATTGACAAGGTTAGAAATAATGATTTTTATTAGAAAGAATAATTTTCTCCTTCAAACTTTGCTTTCGTCAAAGAATGCTCCCTTTGCAGCAATTACAGCATTGCAGACCTTTGGCATTCTAGCTGTTAATTTGCTGAGGTAATCTTGAGAAATTTCACCCCATGCTTCCTGAAGCCCCTCCCACAAGTTGGATTGGCTTGATGGGCACTTTGTGTGTACCATACGGTCAAGCTGCTCCTACAACAGCTCAATGGGGTTGAGATCTGGTGACTGCGCTGGCCACTCCATTACAGATAGAATACCAGCTGCCTGCATCTTCCCTAAATAGTTCATGCATAATTTGGAAGTGTGCTTTGAGTCATTGTCCTGTTGTAGGATGAAATTGGCTCCAATCAAGCGCTGTCCACAGGGTATGGCATGGCGTTGCAAAATGGAGTGATAGCCTTCCTTATTCAAAATCCCATTTACCCTGTACAAATCTCTCACTTTATGAGCACCAAAGCAACTACAGACCATCACATTACCTCCACCATGCTTGACAGATGGCATCAGGCACTCTTCCAGCATCTTTTCAGTTGTTCTGCATTTCACAAATGTTCTTCTGTGTGATCCAAACACCTCAAACTTTGATTCGTCTGTCCATAAAACTTTTATCCAATCTTCCTCTGTCCAATGTCAGTGTTCTTTTGCCCATATTGATATTTTCCTTTTATTAGTCAGTCTCAGATATGGCTTTTTCTTTGCCCTAACTCCAGCATCCCGGAGTCGCCTCTTCACTGTAGACATTGACACTGGTGTTTTGCGTGTACTATTTAATGAATCTGCCAGTTGAGGAGCTGTGAGGCATCGATTTCTCAAACTAGAGACTCTAATGTACTTGTCTTGTTGCTCAGTTGTGCAGTGGGGCCTCCCACTTCTTTTTCTACTCTGGTTAGAGCCTGTTTGTGCTCTCCTCTGAAGAGAGTAGTACACACCGTTGTAGGAAATCTTCAGTTTCTTGGCAATTCCTCGCATGGAATAGCCTTCATTTCTAAGAACAAGAATAGACTGTCGAGTTTCACATGAAAGTTCTCTTTTTCTGGCCATTTTGAGAGTTTCATAGAACAAACAAATATAATGCTCCAGATTCTCAACTAGTTCAAAGGAAGGTCAATTTTATAGCTTCTCAAATCAGCCAAACTGTTTTCAGCTGGGCTAACATACTTGTGCAATGGTTTTCTAGGATTTTCTAAACATCCATTAGTCTTCTTACACAGTTAACAAACACAATGTACCATTAAAACACTGGAGTGGTGGTTGTTGGAAATGGGCCTCTATACAGCTATGTAGATATTGCAATGAAAACAAGACGTTTGCAGCTAGAATATTCATTTACCACATTAACAATGTATAGAGTGTATTTCTGATTCATTTAATGTTAGCTTCATTGAAAAAAAATGTGCTTTTTTTTCAAAAATAATGAAATTTCTAAATGACCCCAAACTTTTGAACGATAGTGTATGTAAAGTTGGTAAGTGACTAAGAGAGCAAAAAGCCCATCAGTCAGTAAACAATATATTAGACTTCAAATGTAATAAAAAATAAACTATTGTTATAAGGGCAAATACATGCAGAAAATTGTATTCTTTTCCTGCTGCTGGTATGGCACCAGGCTCCAACTTGTGGTTCGGTGTTAGCCTTCGTCAGGGGGCACGGCGTCAGACCAGCAGGAGACACTATATATGTTGAATATGACGTTTGACAGCATCAGCATGTTCTCAGCTCCAGCCACATGTCAGTTCATGAATGCTGCATACGCGTTCGCTCCATGATCCTGTGTGATGCTGCACTTAGAAAATTGAAGGGCCGTCAGCCGTAAAAATGGGCTTGCGGCCGCGTCCCCCCAAGCAGTTCCAAACTGCGGCCCACTGAGCGAATGCCTGAAAGGACAAATTAGCAGTCCGGGCCTGCCCCACCCCACCATTATTACATTTATGTTGGATTACCTCTTTGTCACAAACAATACTTTTTTTGTATTATGTTGTATTTTAGGTTTATCTTCCCTACTTCGACTTTTGCATTACTTTCTTTGTTTTTTCCTTCTTCCCTTTCTTCATGTTTTTTTCTCATCCCCAGATCTTAAAGAGTTATTCTCAAGCTTGAGAATTATATCCTATCCACTGAATAGGAGATACATTTTTGATTGTTGAAGGTCCACCAGGCGTGACACCTAGCGATCCAGAGAACAGAGGCTCTGAGGACAGCTAGCTGAATGGAGGTCAATCATATGCACTGCTGCTCCATTCTAATGGGAGTGACGAAGATCAGCTGAGCACAGTGCTCTGCAATCTACAGCACATCCATTAAGAATGAATGGAGCAGTAATGTGCATGATTTACCTCTGTTCCATTGGTTCTCTTAATCGCGGGGGGTCCCTTGGACAGGGGATTACTTTCAAATTTGAGAACACCCTTTTAAATCATGCAGCTTTCTCAGATTTATTTTCTAGCCCACATCTTATTTTAACTGGCTAACTCTAGTCATCCTTATTTTAATCTTAGCTCTTGCTGCATGGTAATCCTCCTTCTGTTTCACAGCTAGTGTCAGTTATATGATAATCACACACATTGTGAGGCAAACACCAAATTACATTTTTTTTTCTTTCAGCAATATGGTTGGCTTGCTTCTGCATGAAGAATAGAAAATAATATGCAATTGAATCGCAGCAGCAGTTTCCAGCTGCACTATAAACAATGGTGCTAGCTCTCCTATCTATCTATCTATCTATCTATCTATCTATCTACACTAATCCACTTCACTGCTGTTGTGTAGAATTTGTTCAGTCTTATGGCTTTCTGTCCCTATCTTTATGGCTAAGCTGTGAGATGTGATGTTCTCTAATTATCCAAATTCGCTACAAAATGGCCTCTGCATTCCCTGCCTCTAATTTTATACAGACTATGATAGTCCCTCCTGATTGGCTGTGCTATTCCATGTGATAGCAAGGTATTATGGGGAAGATAGCCCAAACGCACCTGAGATCGTGTGATCCTTCTCTGGCTCATGAGGTCTTTTGCTTTTTGTAAAATGGCAGTTGACATTTTTGGTGATTTGTACAAAGCAAATTGCAAATTGCTCAAATTCAGTGTCGAGTCAAATTGATCCGCTCATCTCTAGTAAAAGCGGGTGCTGAGAATCTCCACAAAACTGTGAGGAATCCTGGTTTCTCATTATACAGATGCTCATAATGCTTGGAATGTGACTGATTATTAGTACAAATTTAGAACTATAGTCACTCTATGGTTTCAGTGGAGATGAAGATCAATATTATTATGTTAGATTGCACAGTAATTGATATGTATTTATGACAGTGTCTGTTTAAGATGCTCAACCAGAAACTACAACCTGAATTTCAAAGACTTACAGTATTGTGTCTAGTTATTAGGAGCTTTTTGTATGCAGGTTACGATAATTGAATTATGCAGGGACGGGGGCAGTTTTATCACCGCAAACAGAATTGACAGGATAAGCTTTATCAGTCATGATTTGTCCTCCAGAAGAACCAATTTAAACATCAATTGAGAATCGAGACAGAAATTCTTAATTACCATCTATGAGCAAGCCTTGCTGCTGCTGTATTACTATGGACTGTTCAACGTACAGTATTTTATGCATAGATTTTGATATTTTACAATTTTGTAAATTTTTGCAGCACAAGTTTTGCCTCGTATCAAAAAGTCCATTTGACCTGCAGGCAGAATGACAGCTAGGTGATGGAATTAGAGGGCAGTGAGGGGAGGTGACAAGGGACAGGATGTCAGAGGAGCAGACTGACTCAGACTCCTATGACAGTTGTGCTGTCATCCCCAGATGGTGGGTTATTTTGTCACCTGCTATTCTAACTTATAACGGCAACATAAGCAAGAATTTAATATGTCTCACCCAGTAACAACTTTAATGCATGCTATGACATGATGCATATTGCCAAAAAATTCTTGCTGTTTCCTTCATCTGCCTTAGTTAAGACTATTGATGAACTTATTCCAGATTTTTAGGTTGTTGGCACTGTTTTATTACATATTTATGTATATATAATATTATGTATATTTTCAGATTTGCATGTGAAAAATTTGAAAACTGTGCAGCCAATCCAGAGTGTTGTATGAAGTCATGTTGCATGTAGCACCCTGAGGATTCGGCTGCTACAGGGGTATTGCACCTCAACCCAGAGGTGTGGTATTCCACTCCCGGGTAAGGATGGAGTGTGGAACTGAGCTCAGAAAGCTGCATGCACTACACACATCCCATTTCCGAGGAACAGACCAACGGTACTCCCACTTAGAAATGTGCAGGTACGACCGAGTCTGTTCCTGGCTGGAGTGGGAGGGGGGTGGTACATCCCAGTAGTGTAGGGGCAGATAGGGGGAGCAGCCTGGGTAAAGATAGGAGCTCATTGGGTGCTGGTCACCTGAGCTCACACATAGAGGGAGTATTTAAGGTGGGCACCATCTAAGATCAGGGTCAGTCTGTGAGAGGTCGGTCAGTCTGTGAGAGGTCAGTCAGTCTGAGAGAAGTCAGCCTTTTGCAGAGAAGCCAGAGGAAGAGAGCAGAAGAGCAGCTCCAAGCCCCAGAGAGAGTGAGAGTGGAGCAAGAAAGACCCAGAGGGGGAAACAGAAGGAACTCTGAGAACCCACATACAAACACAGGGTGAAGAGTTGGCAAGAGGGTACCGGATCCCAAACTGGTGGGGGCTAAAGCATACCTCAGCCAGAGACCGGAGGCCGTGGGCAGGATCTGCCACGGCCACCCACCACATCCACCCTGAAGGCAAACCACGTGTAGGGTCAGGGAACCCAAGGCCAAGGGTCTCCCAACAGAAGGCCCGAGGGAGCTGGACCTAGGTGGATCCCTGGTGGGGACGGCCAGAAGAAAGGACAAGAAGGAGGGCTCAGGGACACGCTCCGGACTTACTTGGGGGTTGGCTGAATCCAGGACCTGGTGGACGCAGCACGGCTCGGGTGGTCACTCAAGGCCGGAGTGACCGGAATATCTGCAGTAAGTAAACACCCTGAACTGCACAACCCGACTCTGTCTTTACTTATCATCTACGCTGCACCACCACAACCCCCATCCTCTGCACCTGACCCCCTGAGGCCATACCCCTCCCGTTGGGGGTTATACTATCCAAAGCTGCACCAACACCATCAGCCTCAGCGGACCCTGCTGCAGCGGCGGCCGTAGTGACCGCAATCCAACGGGTGGCGTAGTCGACATAACGAACTTTGTAACATCTGTAGGACTGCCACATACTCTGAGCTTGACACCCTGGGCACGGACCGGGTCACAGCCACTCGGAGACTACAACCCCCATCTGATCCGGCTCCGGGTATTCCCCTAAAGAATATGGCCCAGGGGGCGCGTCAACTTTGGCGTAGTCGGCAGGATAACGTGCCCGCAACATCTGGGTACTGCGTGCCTGAAGAAAAGAACAAGTTTACCTCAAAAAGAAGTCTCCTGCCGGTTCCGGAGGGTCTCCGCCATCGGACTCCATCACAGGTCGATTCCCGCCGGTTGTCCGCCATTAACAGCTTTTTCCCGCCATCTGCAGAGTTTCCCGCCACTGGGAGACGATTCCCGCCATTTCCAAAGGTTTCCCGCCTTGGAAGAGCGGACGCCATTATGGGCGTGCCAGAGGATGGCAAGAGGCCGCCTCCCATCGTGGGCCAGGACCGAAAATGGCGCCAAAAGTGGAAACCGCCCCCACCAACAGAGACTGTGATGCTAGAGGTGTCTGTCAGCGTGAAAGAACTGCCCCTGGAGCTGACAATCACCAAGTGGCCCCGGGACCGCCCTCGAAGTGGGAGGACTGAGAAGAAGAGAGCAAAGATGGGTGTCGCCTGGAGCAGTCTGGAGAGAGCGCACCCGGAGACAAGAAGCCTAGAGCTGAGTACAGAAGAAGCTTACCCGGAGATGGAAGAAGAGCAGAGCAGCACCGGCCCGCTGGCCAGGAGCCTGCTGGAGACAACGGAAGGAGAGCAGAGCAGCACCGACCCGTTGGTCAGGAGCCTGCTAGAAGCAACGTCCCCACTAGGCTTAGTGGAGGTCCTGGCACAGCTCCCCCGAGATCGGGAGTGTGCACAGACTGCGCTGGAGGGCCTCGCACGGAGGATGGCCCGGGTGCAGCGAGAGACGTTGGCGGAGTGGAGCCGTGAGATGGCCCAGCAGACAAGAACTCGTCAGCGGAGCACGCCACCCGAGACGAGGAGACAGACCGCCTCTGAGGATGGCGCAGGAGGACTGAAGGCCGGAGACGGCGCCGAGAAGGGAGCCGAACGAAAGGAGGCAGGTAAAGGGGACGTCTCTACCCCAAACCGGGAAACCGCGTACCTGCCCCAGCTCCCCGTCGCAGAGCCCGAAGTACCCCCTGCCGTGCCCGTAACCGCAACGTCACCGCCACAGACTAGGCCTCAACCGGAAGCTGCAGCCGCGACCCCTGTGACGTCACACGCCTCGACCCCGAGCGTGACCAAGCAGGAAGTACCACCAGCCTGGTCGCAAGGCCTAGTACCCCCGGGCGCCGCAATACCAACAGCGCCCCCTACCTCCGCGGAGCCACCGGCCTGGTCGCAGGGCCAAGTAGCCCAGGGCGCCGCCGTCCTTACGGTGCCCTTCACTTTCCAGGTGCCCCAGGCCTGGCCGCAAGGCCTGGGCAACCCGGGCGCCACCACCACCGCGCCCATGAAACCAAGAGTGCCGCATCTGGGAGAAGATCTGTTCGCCCAACATACGTGCCCGGATGGGCAGCCCTTCATATGGCCACCGGAGTTTCACCATCCCCGACTCCGGAAAGAGAGACCCCTAGACGAACCCCTGATCCCGGTTCCAAAGCCCGTAAAAAGGACCTCGCCCCCGCTAGAGGAGGCACAGTTTGAGTGGGACCCCACCGGAGAAGATCTCATGGGGTTCACTCAGGAGACTCGGGCAGCCGCAGCGGAGCGTGCAGAGTGCTGCCGCCAGCAGCTCGAGGTCTTTGAGAGGGAGCGGAGAGAGAGGCGGGTCCGGGAACAACAAGCCCAAATAAAGAGCGCGGAGCAGAAGAGCCGGGCCAGGAGGAGTCCCCGTGCAGCTCATGGTCCCCCTTCCACCGGGACTGTGATCAAGTTTAATATGCAGCACGGGTGGGGCTTCATCCGAGATCACCGCACCCCAGGCGACGTCTTCGTGACAAGAAGAGACGTTGAGTCCCACCTACCGGAGGGACACAGAGGACGTGACCTGTATATAGGGGACGAGGTCACCTTCACCCGGCACAAGTGTGCCAAAGGACCCTACGCCCTCCATGTGCATCGCCTGACGGAGGAGGAGCTGCGGTGTGAAGAAGAGCAAGAGGACCCGGACGGGTCTGAAGCTAAAGGTAACCACAAAGAAAGAGCAGGAGGACGTCGTCGTTGAGTACAGCGGAGTAGAAGCTGTATATAGTTGCCCGTCGGGGCACAGTGAACTGTTGCTAATATAGTCCCCGTTGGGACCAGAGAACTGAACTGTTAACCCCGTGTGTCCCTATTCCCTTTCCTAAATACCTGGCCGAGGACTGAGAGCGGCCATATCCCCTTGTATATAGTTGCGCTTCCTAAAGCGCCCCCTACCTTGTATATAGTTGCGCTTCCTAAAGCGCCCCCTACCGGTTTTATAGGAAAACCATTTTTTCTAGAGAAACTGTTGCACTTTTCCCGGGCACACGTTGCACAGTGTCCAGAGGAGGAGCTAGAAGCGAGGAAAAGTCTACAAGAATGTTTTATATGAAAAGTTTTATTGATATATATATATATATAATGTTTTATATGATGTTTTATATGTTTATGCAAAAATTGTATGTTTGTGGTGTTTATTATCTTACAGCCCGAGGACGTGCTGTGATTTACCAGGGGGGAATGTAGCACCCTGAGGATTCGGCTGCTACAGGGGTATTGCACCTCAACCCAGAGGTGTGGTATTCCACTCCCGGGTAAGGATGGAGTGTGGAACTGAGCTCAGAAAGCTGCATGCACTACACACATCCCATTTCCGAGGAACAGACCAACGGTACTCCCACTTAGAAATGTGCAGGTACGACCGAGTCTGTTCCTGGCTGGAGTGGGAGGGGGGTGGTACATCCCAGTAGTGTAGGGGCAGATAGGGGGAGCAGCCTGGGTAAAGATAGGAGCTCATTGGGTGCTGGTCACCTGAGCTCACACATAGAGGGAGTATTTAAGGTGGGCACCATCTAAGATCAGGGTCAGTCTGTGAGAGGTCGGTCAGTCTGTGAGAGGTCAGTCAGTCTGAGAGAAGTCAGCCTTTTGCAGAGAAGCCAGAGGAAGAGAGCAGAAGAGCAGCTCCAAGCCCCAGAGAGAGTGAGAGTGGAGCAAGAAAGACCCAGAGGGGGAAACAGAAGGAACTCTGAGAACCCACATACAAACACAGGGTGAAGAGTTGGCAAGAGGGTACCGGATCCCAAACTGGTGGGGGCTAAAGCATACCTCAGCCAGAGACCGGAGGCCGTGGGCAGGATCTGCCACGGCCACCCACCACATCCACCCTGAAGGCAAACCACGTGTAGGGTCAGGGAACCCAAGGCCAAGGGTCTCCCAACAGAAGGCCCGAGGGAGCTGGACCTAGGTGGATCCCTGGTGGGGACGGCCAGAAGAAAGGACAAGAAGGAGGGCTCAGGGACACGCTCCGGACTTACTTGGGGGTTGGCTGAATCCAGGACCTGGTGGACGCAGCACGGCTCGGGTGGTCACTCAAGGCCGGAGTGACCGGAATATCTGCAGTAAGTAAACACCCTGAACTGCACAACCCGACTCTGTCTTTACTTATCATCTACGCTGCACCACCACAACCCCCATCCTCTGCACCTGACCCCCTGAGGCCATACCCCTCCCGTTGGGGGTTATACTATCCAAAGCTGCACCAACACCATCAGCCTCAGCGGACCCTGCTGCAGCGGCGGCCGTAGTGACCGCAATCCAACGGGTGGCGTAGTCGACATAACGAACTTTGTAACATCTGTAGGACTGCCACATACTCTGAGCTTGACACCCTGGGCACGGACCGGGTCACAGCCACTCGGAGACTACAACCCCCATCTGATCCGGCTCCGGGTATTCCCCTAAAGAATATGGCCCAGGGGGCGCGTCATTGCACATGACACAACCCCTGTATATCAGTCAGTGTAGTATCGCTGGCTTCATTTCAGCATGATTAGGGACTACAGTAGTCCCTCACTCCTCTTGGTATCTGTTGATTTATGTAATTGTTATTCTATAATGTCTTTTATTATCTGTACAATTCCCCTCTAAAATGTAAAGTGCTGCGGAATATGTGCTATAGACATAAAAATTATTATTATTATTACAATAGAGCTTAATAATTTATTGCCAGTTATAATGTGACAGGGTAAAATACAACTCTCCATTTTGATAACTCATATGGGCATATTACAGTGCAATTTTTTCTATTATTGACACACTATTTTCTTTAAAAAGAACCAGTCAATCAATTTATGCTGCCGAAATCATGGGCAGCAGGAATCGGAGCCTGGCTGCACAATTACAGCCAGATATGTTTTTCTCTGAAACAGTCCGGTATTTCTGTGAAAACATAGTTTTAAGGGCCAGCCGGGGGCTATAGAGAGACTAGTACAGCGCCACTTCTTGCTGATTTCTCCCTGTCATATGTGTACACCGGAGAGACCTGTCTATCAGCTAAAGCAGTGTGGACAGAAGCCAGCTTATGGCCACATCCCATCTATTCTTATGGTCCCGGGCCCACTCTAACTGTGCAATCATGCAGCCCAGGTCTAATTCTTACTGCCCTTGGAACTGACAGGTTCCATTAACCTTTCTATGGTTTATAAAATTGCCATAAACAACATGTTACATTTAGTGGAAGAGCAAATGTAGCACCCTGAGGACTCGGCTGCTACAGGGGTATTACACCTCAAGCCAGAGGTGTGGTATTCCACTCCCGGGTAAGGATGGAGTGTGGAACTGAGCTAGTAGGCTGCATGCACTACATACATCCCATTTCCGGGGGACAGAACGACGGTACTCCCACCAGTTTATGTGCAGGTACGACAGCGTCTGTCCCTGGCTGGAGTGGGAGGGGGGTGGAACATCCCAGTAGTGTAGGGGCAGATAGGGGGAGTAGTCTGGGTAAAGCTAGGAGCTCATTGGGTGCTAGTCACCTGGGCTCACACATAGAGGGAGGTATATAAGGTGGGCACCATCTTAGGACAGGGTCTTTTTAGCCTGAGGAGCAGAGCAGAGAAGCTCAGCCAGGAGGGCTGACAGGGAGCTGTGGCTCCGGCTGGGCCCAGCTCCAGAGCAAGTCCTGCAGAGAGAGAGAGAGAGGAGTGAGAAGGACCCAGAGAGGACACAAGAAGGAACCCCAAGATCCCAGAATAAGGACAGAAGGGTGAGGGGTTGGCGAACAAGGGTACCGGAACCCAAGCTGGCAGAGGCCAAAACGAACCTTAACCAGGAACCGGAGGTTGTGGGCAGGATCTGCCACGACCCTCACCAAATCCACTAGAAAGGCACACCGAGCATAGGGTCAGGGAGCCCAGAGGAGGCTTGACCACCAAGAGACCCGAGGGAGCCGGCCAAAAGTGGATCCCTGGTGGGAACGGCCAGAGGAAGGGAGAGTCAGAAAGGAGCTCAGGACCACGCTCCGGAATTGCCTGGGGGTTGGCCGAGTCCAGGACCTGGTGGACGCAGCACGGCTCGGGTGGTCACTCAAGGCCAGAGTGACCGAAATAACACCAGTAAGTAAAAGCCCTGAACTGCATCCCCTGACTCTGAGTCTTCCTTCTGCATCTTCACAACCCCCATCATCTACACCTTCTGCCCTGAGGCCATACCCCTCCCGTTGGGGGTTATACCATCACTGCTGCACATATACCACCAGCCTCAGTGGACTGCTCTGCAGCGGCGGCTTCAAAGCCGCACTCAACGGGTGGCGTAGTCGACAATCAAGTTAACATCTACTGCCATAGACTGCCACTTAGTTTGACACCCTGGGCACGGACCGGGTCACCGCCACAAGGACTACTACCCCCATCGAGATCCGGCTCCGGGTATCCCCTACAACACTGGCCCAGGGGGCGCGTCACAAGTATGTTCTGTTAACCCTTTTGGTGAGCATGCTCAGCTGCTAGCCGAGTATCTTCAGCGTGCTCAAATGTTATGTTTCAGTCACTTCGTGCGCATGATTTGACAGCTTTAAAGGGAATGTGTCACCCCCTGGGTGATATCAGACCTCTACTATGGCCATACAGGGTATAGAAAAGTAAATCTATACTTACCTGTATGGCCCATAGCAGAGGTCTGATTGCAGAGAAATCTGGTTTTATAAAGCCTGTTTTCCAGGGGACGCCAAGCAAACCCCTCCTATATGCTTATTATTCCCCTAAATCGCCGCCTCTGTGTCAAATTACCATATTCCCCCGCTCCCATGGAGTGTGGTTTGTTTCCCTCTGTCCCCGCTTGGCTGCGTACTGCGCCGCAGCCTTGTATTGTGCAAGCGACGGTGAGTCACTGAGACTTCTGCTCCGCTGGCAGTACGCAGCCAAACGGGGTCGGAAGGAAACAAAGCGCGCTCCATGGGAGCAGCGCTTTGCGAGTGCGGGAGGGGAGGCGGAGCAGGGCACGTCACAGGACCTGTCACAGGGCCCTGTAATGTGCAGGGGAGGGGGGGGAATATGGTAATTTAGCACAAAGGCAGCGATTTAGGGGAATAGTAAGCATGTAATAGAAGTCAAAAATAGACGATATAATCATCTATTCCGCCACGTTTGAAAATGGCGACTGCAACAAGTGTTGGAACGAATTCAGAGGCATGGATTGAAAATCAAGCCCCGCAAGTGTCATCTCTTCAAGCGAGAGATTGAATATTTGGGGCACACTGTGTCTAGTGCGGGAGTGTACCCCACTGCGGAGAAAGTAGCGGCAGTGCAGAAGTGGCCCACACCAGTCAACATAAGGGAGCTGAGGGCGTTTCTAGGACTCTCTGGATACTATTGCAGATTCACAAAAAACTTTGCTAAGATTGCAGTCCCGCTTAATGAATTGCTGAGAGGAACGGCTAAGGGAGCCAATCTACAGTCTGTTCAGTGGGGTCCACGACAGGAAGAAGCATTTCGAGCATTGAAAATGGCGCTAACGAATGCCCCAATTCTGGCCTACGCTGATTTTTTACAGCCTTTTGTGATGTACACAGACGGAAGCTTACATGGACTGGGAGCAGTGTTGGCTCAAGTGCAGGAAGGAAAAGAGCGGGTGATTACGTATGCCAGTCGGTCGCTTTGGGATACTGAGAAGAATCCGGACAACTACAGTTCGTTCAAGTTGGAGTTACTGGCACTGGTGTGGGCCATGACCGTGAAGTTTACCTGTCAGGTTCAGAAGTACAAGTGCGGATGGACAATAACCCTTTGGCTCATTTGGAGAACGCAAAGCTGGGCACATTGGAGCAATGGTGGGTCGCAAGGATGTCCAAATATCAGTCCAAAATTGCTTATCGGTCCAAGGTCCTGAACACTCATGCAGATGCCCTGTCCCGGGTCACTCAGATGGGGCCGAAGAGAGATATAGATGAAGAACTGGAAGGTGACAAGATTCCGGATTTTCATCAATTTACTGTAGCTGAAGTCGATGCTCAGGAGTCCAAAGAAAAGGCAAGGCCCACTCAAATCCTGGGCCGCTCAAGTGATGAGTGGATATGACGCGCCCTGGGCCTATGTGATGTAGCGTTGCGCACGCAGGGACTACCCGGAGCCGGATCTGATAGGGGTAGTAGTCTCGTGGCGGTGACCCGGTCCGTGCCCAGGGAGTCAGACTAAGTGGCGGTATATTAGCAGTAGATGTAGGACGACTACGCCACCCGTTGAATGCAGCTATGGAGCTGCCGCTGCAGGGCAAACCGCTGAGGCCGGTGGGAGGATGGTGCAGCGTGGATGGTATAACCCCCAACGGGAGGGGTATGGCCTCAGGGCAGCCGACGTGGATGATGGGGGTAGCAGGAATCACTCAGAGACGATACGGTGTAGTTCAGGGTCTTTACTGGTGACAAAGATAGACCCTCCCGGAGTACTGGCTAGCGGTCGGGGCCTGGTCAGTCCTTGAGCAGATGAGATTCCCCTTGGCCAGGCGGAGTTGTAGGCCTCCCCAACTAATTGTACTCTTCTGGCTACCTTGCTAGAGGCGGGTAAAGGTAGCCCACGTCCCTGAGTGTACCGTGTGGTGCTCACCCGTATGGCCGGTGACTCGAGGCCTTCTAGTAGCTTCCGCTCCACGACGGCGATGCTGGTCCCACACGTGTGACCGAGCCTTCGGGTTTCTGGGCCAGAGGACCTGAAATCCCCTGCCGGTCGGTTTCTGCTGCTGGGTAGGAGTTAGTCCCCACAGCCTCGGACTCCGGGTCCGGTAAGAAATCTTCAATCAGGGCGAGCTCTACAGCTTCCAGCCCTGATCTCCTCTTAGCACGACTCCCACAGAGCTCCTGATCTTTCTTTCCTATCACTGCTTCTCTTCTTCTCTCTACTCTTCTCCCTAACCCTGCCTCAGCCCCAGGTTTATATAGGGGAAGTCCTTCCCCTCCCAGGACTGAGCAGGAGGTGTGGCATGCATAGGATTCCTGACCAAGAGACCTCCCACCTGCTCTCAGACATAACACTGCTGTTACTGTGGAAACCAGACCCCTGGGGTGCCACATTCCCCCCTAGTGAAATTTAGTACTCCGGGACTAAACATATTTTAGAAAAACATAACCAATACAAACAGAAACGGTACAATAGAAAAAAAACATATTAGAATGGTCACGGCGTGTCCGCAACCGGGTGCAGTTTTTGAAGCAAAGCAAGGTGTCCATTTCACCAAAACAGGGAGACGTAACCAGGTAGGGGTCTGTCCTGCCCCGAGTCCTTAACAGTCTTTAGTCCATTCCTAAGTTACGCTCCAACCAATTGTACAAGGATTCCCGGTAAATCCACCAAGGACTCCTAAAAATAACTAGAAACACATAATTATTTACAAGTAACAGACAGGTGATCACAAATAAAACAATTTAAACACTTCAAATTCTCCAACGTGCGGGTAACTGGCCTTTAGTGGCCCTAGTGGACCTACGGAGCTGACTGTCTGGCCCTGAACTACAGGGTGTAGGAGCTGTCAAGGGTAAACTGGGCAGCTGTCTACAGGCTCTTTGGCTCACTAGGGGTATGGCAGGCTCACTATAAGCAGAGGGTTGATCCTCCTGATCTGCTTGTGTGGAGTCTTCTGCCTCCTGGACCGGCTGTTCTTCCAGCTCTACCGGTTGCTCCGTGAGTACTTGGGATGCTGGTTGGAGGAACGTGAGGACGGGTACCACAACTGCACCATTGACTTGAGTCCAGGACCGAGGGAAGTCTCCGAGCACAGTACTAACCACATCTTCCCTTTCCTCTACGGGTCGAGGGTCTTCTTGTTCCTCTTCAGGATTCCGTAGCTGTTCGGGACACCTCTTCAGGTGATCCCGGGATACAATGGTTGTGGTTTCCCCTCCGTCTTTACTGATGGTACAGACCTTCGGGTTATCGTGGCTTGAGGGCAGTACGATGTACGGGTCCTTCTCCCACTGGTCGTCCAACTTGTGGAGCCGTCTTTTCCTCTTCAAGACCTGCTCCCCGGGTACCAAGGGAACAGCGGGAGCATACTGGTTGTAAGTATTCTCTTGTCTTTCCCTAGCTAGACAGAGACTTCGCTCCACGCTCTCCTGTACTTTCCGGTACTGCTGCTGCCTCTCTGTGTCCCAGTCTGCTTCCGGTGAAGTGTCCTCGGGTGTCAGGACTCCCATCTCCAGGTCAACAGGTAGCTTACCGGGTCTTGCCCTCATTAGGTAAGCCGGGGTACAGTTGGTGGAACCTACAGGGATGTAGTTGTATAGGTCCACCAGGTCGGGCAGCTTCTCAGGCCACAGACTGCGTTCTTCCAGGGGCAATGTTTTTAGAAGATCTATCACCACCTGGTTCATTTTCTCACAAAGTCCATTAGTTTGCGGATGATAGGGTGTCGTCCTGATCTTCCGGCAGCCATACAGAGTACAGAACTCTTGGAAGACCTCCGCTTCAAAGGCAGGTCCCTGATCCGTCAGCACCTGCTCTGGGTAGCCGTGTGGACGGCAGAAGTGCTGCTGGAAGGCTCTAGCTGCTGTTTGAGCCGTTAAGTCCTTGACGGGGACGACAACCAAGAACCGGGAGTAGTGATCCACGATGGTTAATGCGTAGACGTAGCCACTTCTGCTTGGGGTCAGTTTTACATGATCCAAGGCTACCAGTTCCAACGGCTGCCGGGTGACGATGGACTGAAGGGGGGTCTTCTGGCTGGCACGGTCCTTCCTTCTTAGGTTGCATGGGCCACAGTCTCTGCACCACCTCTCGATGGTTCCTCTCATGCCTACCCAATGGAACCGCCCGCGCAGCAGGAACTCCAGCTTCTTCCATCCGAAGTGCCCAGCCCCGTCGTGGTATGCCTCCATCACCATAGCTGCGTCCCTTCTTGGCACCACTACTTGCTAGATCAGTTCATGCGTCCGGGAGTTAACCATTCTGCGGCACAACTTCCCCTTGTAAAGGAACAGTCGACTCTTCTCTGCCCACAGTTGCTTGGCCTCCTCCGGAGCGTCTGGGTCAAGGCGAGCTTCTGGCTGTGTCAGCATCTCCTTCACCAGCCGGACGGCAGGGTCACTGTCTTGCGTTTCCGCCCAGTTGTAGTGAGGTAAGGGGTTGAACGTAGCGGCTTGCTTACCCCTTACACGGTGGGAATACTGGATAGTCCCATGACGGTGGAACGCAGGGAGTTCGACCTCTTCCAAATCTTCTGAATCCTCACCCTCGTCCGGTAGGTTTGGCATCCTGGACAGGGTGTCCGCGTTGGTATTGGAGCGTCCTGCCCGGTATTTGATTGTAAACTCATAGTTGGACAAGCGGGCCATCCATCTCTGCTCTAGGGCACCGAGTCTTGCAGTGTCCAGGTGTGTCAACGGGTTGTTATCCGTGTACACGGTGAACCGGGAAGAAGCGAGGTAGTGCTTAAAGCGTTCGGTGACTGCCCCCACCACTGCCAGGAACTCTAGCTTAAATGAGCTGTAATTCTCAGGATTTCTTTCGGTGGGTCGCAGTTTTCGGCTGGCGTAAGCAATTACCCGTTCTTTCGCCTGCTGGATCTGGGATAGTACGGCTCCTAGCCCGATGTTACTGGCGTCGGTGTAGAGGATAAAGGGTTGGCTATAATCAGGGTACGCCAGGATTTCATCCCCCGTGAGGGCCATCTTCAGCTGGCGGAAGGACTCTTCTTCCAACTTCTCCCATCTGAAGGGCGGCTTCTGGTTCTTGGCCTTCCTGGACTGGCCTATCAGGAGGTCCTGCATAGGAGCTGCCTTTTTGGTGAAACCGGGTATGAACCTTCGGTAGTAGCCTACCAACCCGAGGAACTGCCTCACTTCCTTTACACTGGAGGGGCTTGGCCATTCCTTAATTGCGGTGATCTTATCAGGGTCGGGAGCCACTCCGTCAGCACTCACCACGTGTCCCAGGTACTGCACCTTTGGCTTCAGGAGGTGACACTTGGAGGGTTTCACCTTTAGGCCGTAACTTGCCAGAGCTTCAAACACTTCCGCCAGGTGCTTCAGGTGGTCCTCGTAGGTTTTGGAGTAGACGATGACATCGTCCAGGTATAACAGGACCGTCTCAAAGTTCCGGTGTCCCAGACAGCACTCCATCAATCGCTGGAAGGTTCCTGGTGCGTTGCAGAGTCCAAACGGCATGCAGGTAAACTCACTAAGTCCCATCGGGGTGGTGAATGCGGTCTTTTCCCGATCCGCCTCTGCTACAGGAACCTGCCAGTACCCGCTAGTGAGATCCAAGGTGGAGAAGAAGTTAGCAGATTTTAAAGCAGCCAAAGACTCCTCTATTCTTGGTAAGGGGTACGCATCTTTGTGTGTGATACGGTTTATTTTCCGGTAATCTACACACATTCTCATGGTGTTGTCTTTCTTTTTGACCAAGACTAGTGGAGCTGCCCAGGGGCTACAGCTTTCCCTGATTACCCCAGCCTCCTTCATGTCTCTAAGCATCCCCTTGGCGTGTTGGTAGTGTGCAGGGGGTACGGGTCGATACCTCTCTTTTATGGGAGGATGGTCTCCCGTGGGGATGTGATGTTCTACCCCCTTGACTCGCCCGAAGTCTAACGGGTGTTTACTAAACACTCTCTCGTACTCTTGAACCACCCAGTAGACTCCCTGTTTCTGGTGAGAGGGAGTGGAGTCAGTACCCAAATGTAGTTGCTGACACCAATCCTCCATTTGTTGTTTAGAGCCATTACCTTCCTCCGGAGAAGATGGAGGCAAGGGTTCTACGGACTGTATAGAATTCTGATTGATGGTATACAATTTGGCTAGCGTGGCATACCGGGGCAGGTACACTTCCCTCTTCCCGATATTTATTATGCGAACGGGCACCCTCCCATGGCGTACATTGACCACCCCCCGTGCTGTCAAAATGGTGGGCCTACTGTCTGAGTAAACTGGTTCTACCATTGCCTGGTAATCTCTACCTCTCAGACCAATAGCCGCCCGGCACCAAATCATCATTTCACTTTTTGGGGGCATGGCAATAGGGAAAGGGTCACACATTCTCACGCTACCAATCTCACCGCCGGAGAGTTCCACCTGTTGCCGTCGCATCAGTGCCCGGATCTCTTTTTGGAGCACTCGCTGCTGGCCGGAGCTGGCGTTCTTGGCAACCTGCTGTAAAATAAAAATCACCTCTGCAAGACAATTTTCAATTACATTAGTTCCTAGAGTTATCTTAGGGTGACTCTCGCGCTTATCAATGTCCACAATGATCAGTCCCTGGGCTGCCAGCTCGACTCTACCGATTTTAATGGTCACCTCTTTAAATCCGTTCTGTGGCACGGGCTGACCATTGCTGGCGATGATACTCAAGTCGTCGTCAGGGTAGCGGGTTATATCCGAGTCATTCCAGTACTGCTTGAAGAGCACGTACGGGATGGTGGTGACCTGTGACCCAGTGTCCAGTAGGGCACTCATAGGAATGCCATCCAGTACCACAGGCAAGACTGGACGTCCTCCCACATATTTGTCACGCCAGTTTGATGGGCCTGATGATCTTTTTCCTTGGGGTTGATTGCAGCGGTGGCAGATAGGTTGTCCGTCCTCGTTGTATCGGTCGCTGGGTCTTCCTCTGGCTGGTGTGGTCCTCCTTGGTCGGCGCCACGGGATGTCCTCCGGTCCGGATGCCAGCTGGATCTTCCCTGGAGTAGAAACCTGTAAAGACTGCACAGTTCGGGTTAGCGCAACAACGCTTTTAGCTAGCTCTTGGACCTGATGGTGCAGGTCGGGAGCCGGGTCATTGTTCAAAGCCTGCGCATCAGCTCCCACAGGCCCTGCCGACAAGGGCGCCGCCTCTTGGTGGTAAGTGGTAGTGGGGCGTCTGTGGGTCACAACGCCACCTGGTGCCGGTTCTCGGAGCACCCGGATGGCTCTGTCCTTGAACTGTGCAAATCCCAGATGAGGGTCCTGTAAGGCCATTGCCCGCAACTGGGTTCGGTGGGCATTGCAATATAAACCCTCTATAAATTGTTCAGTCAACAGCCGGTCCTCGTCTCCCACGCCGTCAGGGTCGGTCTGCTTAATGGCTCTCAGGGCCTCTTGCAGGTTTAGTGCATAGTCCCTTATACTCTCTTGTGCTCGCTGCTTGCACCCGTAGAATCTAAGCTTGATCTCGGCTGAGGTGCGGGTATCAAAGGTATCCTTCAGCCGGGTTAGTATCCCTGCGACAGTCCTTCCCCCAGGTGGCCAGGACTTTACCTCCCTTTGGGCTGCCCCAGTTAATTGGGCCACCAGGATGCTCACTTTTTGCTCTTCTGTGAGGGGGTACACCTGGAAGAGGCTATCCAGCTTTTCTCTAAAGTCATGCAGAGTATGTGACTCCCCTGAGTACTGGGGTAGCCAGGCCGCTCCCGGGATATAGGGCATGGTGAAAGGCATGACTGCAGCAGCGGTGGCGCTGGCGGGGGTTGAGGCAGTGAAGCTCTCCTCCGTATCCGACATCTTCCTCCCCCCTAGTGGACCGTGGCCTACCTTGCGATGATCCTCTTCCGTAGGCCGCGGCTCCGCAGTGGATCGTCAGGGTTGAGGACCTTCCGTCGCGCTCCTGTGACGTCGGCGTCTGCTGGGCTCCTTCCAGGACCTTACGCAACGTCCGGACGTGAGGCGGGGCTTCAGTTCTCGCGCGCTTTCGGAGTCCACGCCCCTCTTCTTCCCGCGCGGCGTCTTCAAGATGGCGTCCAACGGCGGGAAAACTCCACGGATGGCGGGAAGAAGGCAGAAGATGGCGCCGGATGGCGGGAATCTTCACCACTGGTAAGTTTGAACAGTCTTTTTCAGGCACGCAGTACCCGGTGGTTGCGGGCACGAGATCCTGCCGACTACGCCAAAAGTTGACGCGCCCTGGGCCTATGTGATGTAGCGTTGCGCACGCAGGGACTACCCGGAGCCGGATCTGATAGGGGTAGTAGTCTCGTGGCGGTGACCCGGTCCGTGCCCAGGGAGTCAGACTAAGTGGCGGTATATTAGCAGTAGATGTAGGACGACTACGCCACCCGTTGAATGCAGCTATGGAGCTGCCGCTGCAGGGAAAACCGCTGAGGCCGGTGGGAGGATGGTGCAGCGTGAATGGTATAACCCCCAACGGGAGGGGTATGGCCTCAGGGCAGCCGACGTGGATGATGGGGGTAGCAGGAATCACTCAGAGACGATACGGTGTAGTTCAGGGTCTTTACTGGTGACAAAGATAGACCCTCCCGGAGTACTGGCTAGCGGTCGGGGCCTGGTCAGTCCTTGAGCAGATGGGATCCCCCTTGGCCAGGCGGAGTTGTAGGCCTCCCCAACTAATTGTACTCTTCTGGCTACCTTGCTAGAGGCGGGTAAAGGTAGCCCACGTCCCTGAGTGTACCGTGTGGTGCTCACCCGTATGGCCGGTGACTCGGGGCCTTCTAGTAGCTTCCGCTCCACGACGGCGGTGCTGGTCCCACACGTGTGACCGAGCCTTCGGGTTTCTGGGCCAGAGGACCTGAAATCCCCTGCCGGTCGGTTTCTGCTGCTGGCTAGGAGTTAGTCCCCACAGCCTCGGACTCCGGGTCCGGTAAGAAATCTTCAATCAGGGCGAGCTCTACAGCTTCCAGCCCTGATCTCCTCTTAGCACGACTCCCACAGAGCTCCTGATCTTTCTTTCCTATCACTGCTTCTCTTCTTCTCTCTACTCTTCTCCCTAACCCTGCCTCAGCCCCAGGTTTATATAGGGGAAGTCCTTCCCCTCCCAGGACTGGGCAGGAGGTGTGGCATGCATAGGATTCCTGACCAAGAGACCTCCCACCTGCTCTCAGACATAACACTGCTGTTACTGTGGAAACCAGACCCCTGGGGTGCCACAGATACAGTTGCAACAGTCCGACCCAGAGTTGGCAAAGCTTAGGGAATGGGTCGCTCTAGGTCAGAGATCCGACCAGGAGGCCAGAGCTGCTTCACTCCCAACTACCTTACAAATCTTAGGCCAGTGGGAAAGGCTCTTCCTGAAGGATGGCTTGCTATTCCGGAAAGTCCAGCTACCTCGAGAGTTTGACGTGACCTGGCAGGTATTAGTCCCAGGAGCATTAGTAACACAGTTAGCCCAGGAGGCTCATGGAAGGGGTGCCCACTTCGGTGTGGAGAAGACCTTTCGGTGGTTACAACAACTGGTGTATTGGCCCCAACTGCGGCAAGAAATAGAAGAAAGTTCCGAAAGTGTCACCTATGTGAGTTGAGTGAGCCTCCTAAACAAAGAGCTCCCATTCAGACCATCCGAACTTCAGCACAATTAGAGGTTCTGATGATCGATTATATGACGATTGGAACTTCATACAAAGGCTACGGACAATGCTTGGTAATGACCAATCACTTCACCATGTTTGCAGTGGTGGCACCTACCCAGGATCAGACAGCAGAAACCACAGCCAAGGCCATTTGTTAAGATTTCATTCGGATTTATGGGAGCCCGAAGTGGATACATTCTGACCAAGCGGCCGCTTCCAGGGTCGAGTCATGGATGAGTTAAACCATATCTATGGGATCGTCAAATCTCGAACAACGCCCTATCACCCCCAAGGAAATGGGGCATGTGAGCGCTTCAACCAAACCTTGTTGCAGATGTTACGGATGTTGGAAGAGGACAAGAAAATGAAATGTCCCGAGTTTGTGTCCTAGTTGGTGTGGGTGTATAATAATCGTGTTCATGCGACTACTGGCTACACACCTTATATGCTGCTGTTTGGAAGGAACGGACGAGAGATTACTGAACTGGAGCTAGACTCAGAAGATCCCGGTCCGTCCAACAGTCCGAGTACCTGTATTTGAGAACACAGATGGCGGCTTCATACAGTGAGAAAGCTGGTTGTGCAGAAGTTTCAGGAAGTAGAGCATACAGGGCAGCCCTCGATTTCGGTGCACTCACTCCGACCAGGAGATCGTGTGTTAGTGAGGGCTAAACCGGTTGGGAGTAAGCTAGACCAACGTTGGGAGGCGGTACCATATTGAGTGGTGAAGAAGATCCACCCAAAGAATTCAGTCTATGAGGTTAGGCCTGAAGGGGGTGATGCCACGACATCTAGGGTGTTGCACTGTAATATGCTACTGCCCTGTTCGTCTGAAGCAGAGGACTGTAACAAAGTTGAGTCAGCAGAAAAATTAACTGAAGTGCCACACATAGTGATTCTGGAAGACGAAGAAGGATGAACTACAATGCAATTGAGCCCCTCAGTCCCGAGTGGGGTACAAAATGGATCAGGAGGTGATTTACAATCTCCACTGGTTGATTTTTCAGATACCTCGGAATCACCTTCGCGGGAGGAACCCCGCAGAACTGAACGGGCTAATGCTGGAATCCCTCCTAACCGGTATGCTCAAGAGGAGTTTATCTGGTCTCAGATTCAACAGAAAACAGAGGAGTGTGCTCAACTCTTGTCTGAACTTACGCTGCCTCGAAGGAGGCATCAATCTCGCAAAGAATCCACTAGCCCGAGGACTGGCGAGCAAAAAGGAGGGAGGAATGTAATAGAAGTCAAAAAGCCTTATTGTCATCTGCTGGTTGACCGCAATAAAACGGAACCAAGATGCCTTAGGAATGCTGAAGGGGGAACAGATTTGAACATGAGACCCGGTCAGGTGACGTCCAGTGAGGAGTTCTTAAATATAACGGTCGAGCGTGCCAAACCTGAGGTGATTTTGGCGTCAAGCTGCAGAGAGAAGGAGATGCACTCGGGATGTGCTGAGGAAACCAGCCTGACAGGTCGGAGGCAGAGAGATACTCGGAAAACACCCGAGCATGCTCGCTCATCACTAGTTATTATTTTAAAGAAAACACCTGCCCAGACTCAGATTCGGGTACAGTCTGGATGGCACATAAGGTGGGGTTTTAATATCTGTTGCTTCTAGAGCTAATAGAGAGTAAAACAGAGCACAGGCTACTTTATAACATAGATTGGCCGATTATCCATAACTCATCAATGCCTCCCCAATTTTAATTTTTATTCCATTTAAGGACTAAGCATTAAGGCTTTTTGCTCTGTAAGACAGAAAAAACGATCTGATGGACTCAAAGTACATATAAATGGGCCAACAAATCATATAATATTTTGGCTTTATCTTCATAAACCTGTCTGTTTTCTTCATCATGGAGGTCATGGTAGAACATAGTCTGAAGGTGTCAGCAGCAGAAACCGCAACACGTGCACACACCCAAGGACCCATGTGTAGGGTGTTTAGAGTCTCCAAACTACCCCTCGGCCAGGGAGCACCCTTACAAATGCAGAATGAACTGAGGCCTTTCTCAGTATGGAAAGTTCTGTTCTTACAGTTATGTAAACTAGAAGTCCTCTCTTCCCTCTGCTCTCCCCCTCAGCTGAATATACATTAGAGCAACTAACGGCAAAAGTCTTATAGCATGTTTATTAGAAAGTGTGAGCTTTGAAGGATGGTAATTACTTACATGGAATTAATATATCCGCCATCAGCTTGTTGATGAAAATAAGGGTCTGTCATTTTCTTCAAATATTATTTAGTCTATTCCTTGCAGTACCAGTTTTTACCAGACTACAATCGGTCTATCATTTCCATGAGCACCAATGCAACTGTGCCACCAGCTATGAGATCTAATTAAGATAAAACCCTGATCTTTAAAATGCAATAACTTTGGAATAAAGCAAAGCTCAGACAAGTTCTTTTAACTCTACAACACATCATTTTTATTCCAGGAAATCTGTAATATTGCCACTTAAATGAGAGCTGGATGAAAGTAATGTTATGATATTTAACGAATTTACTTATTTTCCCTGAATCCATTTATGAACTGACATTTTGACTGTAGCTAAAATGTGAGTTGCAGAAAACTGTACTCACTAAACTGTGCAGCAATAAGCAGCACTGCTTCAATTACTCTATTAGTATTTATTTTTTAGATCCGGTTGGTTACTAACAAGAAAAATCACCAAAAAGAGTATCACTGGAATACTACAATATTAACATACAAAGGACTGGCCAAAAGAATAGCCATTTTGAAACATTTGCTGATTTTTCAAGTCATGCTGTAACTTTCTGCTGGGAGATGGTAGAGAAAGCTGAGTATAGGCATTTATCGACTACACGGTGATACATAAAATAATCTCACTGTTTCCCCAATATGTCTAATAGCACAAACAATCTAACAAGAAAAGATCATGAAAACGTATTCTTGTAGAGCTCATACACATGGTCTTATTATGGACTAGTGATGAGCAGGTTAGTATTATGGCATTCAGAGAATTCCATGTACCTTTTGGAACCTTCATTATTATTTTTATTTTCAAATGAATTCATAAAAAAATTGGAACACACAGCACCAAGTTGTATTACATCTCTGGAGGAGAGTATGTTGTATCATAAATGCAGTATATGATGTCCATAACAAAGTACAGTAGGGAATCTATATGTCTCTTTGTAGGATCTTTAAATGTGAATTGAGTGCCATTTCCATCTCCTAAATCTCTTGAAATGGCTGAGGACTATAATTTAAAGGGGATATCCAGAACTATTTTTTTTATTGGAGGCCTAAAAACTATCAGACAGGTGGTTGTTAATTTCCTGCCTGTTCTGCCTGGTACCTGCTCAGAGCGGTCACTCCTGCTGGCGATTCTGCTGCTTCATGTCAACAGAGGAGCTGTTCCTCTTCCGGTCTGCTCTGTTGATGGGGCGCAACTGCCGACATCATTGGCAGCCATGCCCCATCAATAGAACAGAGCAAAAGAGAAACTGCTGCTCTGTCGACGGGACGTCATGGAAGCCACAGAATCACCAGTACGAGCAGTCTGTGACCGCTCTGTGACGGCAGAGATCGGCGGCGGGCAGAACGGGCAGGTAGGTAGCAACTACCTGTCTTTTAGTTCTTAAGCCTATAGTAAAAAAAAATAAAATAACCCCATTAAAAGAGAGATTTCCAACTTTTGTAGTCTGTTGATTGCTACATTCAAATACTACAAATGGTAATCACACTGAATATTAAAAATAAGGCAAAATGGTTATATAGTTTTATCTTTAGCATCATGTTTTAGCAATGCTGACATCCCTAATGTCACTATATAAAAAAAATAGTTATGGCAAATGTAAACTGCTGGGATGTGACTTTCAGGAGGTACACTACACGTCAAGTGACATAATCACTAAAATGGACAAAGCAGATATAATTCTGTGTAAGTCACACTTGTAAAGGGACTTAGGTGTTGATGGACAACTAGGAGGCTCTGCATGCACAAAACAGATCCATATTGACTTTGCTACAAACCAGTAAGCAGTATATCAGCCCTAATTGAGTGACAGTGTTATCCATACACAGCCTAAAAGGGAAGTCCAATTACCAAATGTCATTATTTATCATTTAGAGTCCTCCGGTAGCAGTAATGTGAACATTACTTTTAGTGACCCCTGAAACCACTACAGTTTTAAAATATACCAGCTGTCTCCAGTCTAGAAGGACTTAGAAATGTTCAAATGTTTAATGGGTTTTCCAGAGTAAGTGTTTTATGGTCATGACATGTCAATAGAACATGCTGTAAAACCCTGATATGTGGTGGTCTAGCGGTTACAGATATACTAAAACATGACAGGCACATATACTTTTACTTCCATACTTAAACAAGGGTATAGCTATGATAGCAAGGATAGCAGTCACAACTGGGCCATAGTTCCCATGGGGCCCAAATGCCAATCTGTTACACAAGAAGACATCATTATTATAATGGCTCACAGCTGGCAGGTGATGGAGCTTCAAATTTTCTCCTTAAGGAACACTTAAGAAATAAGATTACTGACAATGCTTAGCAGTTATTTTTTTTGATAACTAACCAATGAAAGAGCATACCATGGAACCACGCATGTTTTGAAGTACATTGAACCCGGTTTGGCATGCAGAAGCAACAGTGTGGTATAACCTTCTTGGTGCCTCATAAACTAAGTTTTAATGTTTTATTCTGTTATATATTATTCTTCTTTCCCAATAGAACATTTTTTTTTTGCCTTTTTTCCTTAGTTACAGTTTACTCCTTAAACAATAGAAATATAAATGAAAATATGCATTAGCACACGTTAAAAGAACAGTTGCATAAAAAGTAAGCGATATAATAAAGGATGGTAAAGACAGCTATGGATCTATTAGACCGGTTGTTTAAACAAAAGTACCACCAGGAGGTTCAAACTCAGCGGAATATCTTGAAACAATAAACACAGATGCTGATTTCATTTGTATGTTTAAGAATCACAATGTAGAGATACTTGACTACACATCCAATACAGAAAACACCCTGGAGTGCTCCACACTAACTGACACAATGGGGGAGTCAGATGAATGCCAGACGGATCTGCTATGCAAAAGCTATGTGCTCATAGACTTCACAGCCGCCAAAAAAAAGAATTTAGCTTCTTAAAGAAGAACTAGGACAGATTGCTTAAATAAATGAGTAAAATAAATAAATAATAAATTTGGGGCTTTTCTAACCCAATAAATAAAACTATAGGGCCACTTTTACGTTTTAAAATTACCAGAGAACCATTCACCCAATGTTAATCACTGGGCTGACCTTCATGTAAATGAATCGACTGGTAACACATTAGAAAAAGTCTAATCAAAATCTGTAAGCTTGGGGGAACCTTCCTGGAAGAGGTGAGACATAGACATTTAGTCAGTGAGTTCCATCAAGGCACAGATAAAATCTAGGTTAAGTTAGGTTTTTGCAGCCCTAATGAGAAATGGATTCAGGTATAAGAAGTCTTGATTTGTAACTAGCGATACCCTCTTTGGCTTTGTCACCTGATTAGGATGAACTGCGTCTTTGGTTTCACCACTCTTCAGATATGCAGCTGCACGCCACAGTTCGTTGCCTCCCACAGCTTAGTTCTTGCCTGACCTTGATGCCTGCTAGCAGAGCTCCATGTCTCCTCATCAACAGCTCACTTTCCTTGACAGCTCCTCTCCATAGATGTTCCTGAGAGAATTAGAGAGAAACTCTTGTTTTCTCTCACTGTAATGCTCCAGCAACTGCAGATGGTACATGGAATAAAGTGCATAAGGAGTTACCAAAAGCGCCACATACAGTGCTGGTCCCCATTATTGGCACCCCTTCATTTTTTTCATAGATTGTACATTATCTTCTGAAATAAATGGAAATGTACCAAAGTTATATCCTCAGGATTTTTTAATTAGTGGTCCAAAGTAATAAAACAATAAAACATTGTTTTTCAACTTCCATGTTGCAAGTTCAAAGAAGAAACAGAATAAACAGCATGTGCAGCAGTAAAGCCACCCCTAATTAATACTTGGTTGCACACCCTTTGGCATCGCTGACAGACTTCAAACATTTCTCGTAGCCATCTATAAGCTTCTTGCACTTCTCAGCTGGAATTTTCTCCCACTCTTCCTTTGCAGTTTGTTCAAGCTCTTGAATGTTTGCAGGGTTCTTTTTCCCAATGGCAGATTTCAGCTCGCCCCAAAGATTTTCAATGAGATTGAGGTCAGGACTCATTGCTGGCCATTTTAAAACAGTCCATTTTTTCTTTTTCAACCATTCCTGTGTATGTTTTGATGTATGTTTTGGGTCATTGTCTTGCTGGAAAACCCATGATCTTCGCCTCAAACTAAGTTTTCTTACACTGGGTAGGACATTTCGTTCTAAAATCTCTTGATAATTCTCTGATTTCATGATTCCTGTGATACGGTCAAGGCCTTCAGTACCAGACGCAGCAAAACAACCCCACAGAACTATGGATTCCCCACCATGCTTAACTGTTGGTAAGGTGTTCTTTTCCTTATAAGTGTTATTGTGCCGTCTGTGAACAAACTGTTGCTTTGCATTGCCAAAAAGCTCTCATAGAATCATAGAATGGTAGAGTTGGAGGGGACCTCCTGGGTCATCTGATCCAACCCCCTGCTCAAAGCAGGATTCACTAAATCATCTCAGACAGATGTCTGTCCAGCCTCTGTTTGAAGACGTCCATTGAAGGGGAACTCACCACCTCTCGTGGCAGCCTGTTCCACTCATTGATCACCCTAACTGTTAAAAAGTTTTTTTCTAATATCTAATCTGTGTCTCCTCCCATTCAGTTTCATCCCATTGCTTCTAGTCTTTCCTTGTGCAAATGAGAATAAAGATGATCCTTCTTCAATGTGACAGCCCTTGAGATATTTGTAGACAGCTATTAAGTCTCCTCTCAGTCTTCTTTTTTGCAAGCTAAACATTCCCAAATCCTGTAACCGTTCCTCATAGGACATGGTTTGCAAGACCTGTCACCATTCTGGTCGCTCTTCTCTGAACTTGCTCCAGTTTGTCGATGTTTTTTTTAAAATGTGGTGCCCAAAACTGGACGCAGTATTCCAGATGAGGTCTGCACAACACAACTGATGGTCCCAACACCATTTATAAGGCAAGAAATCCCACTTATTAAACCTGACAGGGCACACCTGTGAAGTGAAAACCATTTCCGGTGACTACCTCTTGAAGCTCATCAAGAGAATGCCAAGAGTGCGCAAAGCAGTCATCAAAGCAAGGTGGCTACTTTGAAGAACCTAGAATATAAGACATATTTTCGGTTGTTTCACACTTTTTTGTTAAGTATATAATTCCACATGTGTTAATTCATAGTTTTGATGCCTTCAGTGTGAATATACAATTTTCATAGTCATGAAAATACAGAAAAATCTTTAAATGAGAAGGTGTGTCCAAACTTTTGGTCTATACTGTATATATTGTAATGCAGCGGCTTGCGGCATTACTGTAATGGTCCAAGGTGTGTTTTGGCTGACCATGTACCTCCCCCCCAGGTGACTGGTCACATGACTCTGACATCGCACAGGTCCTGTGCACATAGAAGGTCTCTCACATGACTGTGACATCAGCACATGTCCTGTGTGTGAACTGGTAGATAAACCCTGGTAGATTTGAGACAGTGTGTGAAAGGTGTGAGGCCTGTTCCCGTGTGTGGGACACCGTTAGTCTGGAGAGGCTTAGTGAGGCCTAGAGTGGCCTGGTGAAGCCTGGTGAAGCCTGGAAGGCAGAGGCTGAATCCTTGTGTGTGAGAGATGCCAGTAGCCTTGGAGGGCCAGAGGCTTGGAAGACAAGAGTCCTGAAAGGCAGAGGCTGGATCCTTGTGTGTGAGAGATGCCAGTAGCCTTGGAAGGCAAAAGGGCTGGAGACCACGTTTGGTAAGCCTTAGAGCCACAGCTGTGGCAGAACAAAGCTGACTGAAGCAGCTACGACCCGGCAAAGGTGAAAACGCTGTGTTATATGGACATTGATATAAGTGACTTTGCTGAAGGCTGTAACTGGAGCCAGGTGGGCTTGTCTGCCACTTGAAAGGCTCCTGGATGTTATGTGTGTAAACATGCCGGTGAGCCACTGAGATGGACTGTGTGATAAGCAGTTATGAAGTGTTATGATCTGCTACAAGCACTAAGGAAAGAAAGGAGATCTGTCCCTACAATAGAACTAAGCTAGATCCCTACGATGTAACGGGGAACCTGATCCTGCGATCAGACCCACTAAAGTCCTCGGCTAGTCTGTACGAAGACCTATAGATGCAAGGGAGGGATCCCTACAAGAACTAGGGACTGGGATAAAGTTGGGCACCTCCTAGCAGAAATTGTAGCAGTAAAAGACAAACACACAACACAGAACATAAAGGTCCGAAGACCAAGCTAAACAGACTGAGAAAGATAACTAAGCACCAGGCTAACTTAAGAGTAGAAATTACAATGAAGTCCAGCAAGGCCAGGAGGGCGGAGCAGGATTAAATAGGAAAACAAGGTCATGTGACCAGCAAGATAGGTTTTTTCTAACAGGAGAGTTCTAACATGAAGTGTAATAAACTGCTGGATTGTGAAATACTGGAAAACGTGGCTGGTGTGCTTTAATTGACCCGGGGCAGCGAGTGTCCCCCAGCATGATGACTAGCTCTGCCTTACAATATATATATATGTACAGTACAGACCAAAAGTTTGGACACACCTTCTCATTTAAAGATTTTTCTGTATTTTCATGACTATGAAAATTGTACATTCACACTGAAGGCATCAAAACTATGAATTAACACATGTGGAATTATATACTTAACAAAAAAGTTTGAAACAACTGAAAATATGTCTTATATTCTAGGTTCTTCAAAGTAGCCACCTTTTGCTTTGATGACTGCTTTGCACACTCTTGGCATTCTCTTGATGAGCTTCAAGAGGTAGTCACCGGAAATGGTCTTCCAACAATCTTGAAGAAGTTCCCAGAGATGCTTATCACTTGTTGCCCCTTTTGCCTTCACTCTGTGGTCCAGCTCACCCCAAACCATCTCAATTGGGTTCAGGTCTGGTGACTGTGGAGGCCAGGTCATCTGGCGTAGCACCCCATCACTCTCCTTCTTGGTCAAATAGCCTTTACACAGCCTGGAGGTATGTTTGGGGTCATTGTACTGTTGAAAAATAAATGATGGTCCAACTAAACGCAAACCGAATGGAATAGCATGCCCCTGCAAGATGCTGTGGTAGCCATGCTGGTTCAGTATGCCTTCAATTTGAATAAATCCCCAACAGTGTCACCAGCAAAGCACCCCCACACCATCACACCTCCTCCTCCATGCTTCACGGTGGGAACCAGGCATGTAGAGTCCATCCGTTCACCTTTTCTGAGTCGCACAAAGACACGGTGGTTGGAACCAAAGATCTCAAATTTGGACTCATCAGACCAAAGCACAGATTTCCACTGGTCTAATGTCCATTCCTTGTGTTCTATATCCCAAACAAGTCTCTTCTGCTTGTTGCCTGTCCTTAGCAGTGGTTTCCTAGCAGCTATTTTACCATGAAGGCCTGCTGCACAAAGTCTCCTCTTTACAGTTGTTGTAGAGATGTGTCTGCTGCTAGAACTCTGTGTGGCATTGACCTGGTCTCTAATCTGAGCTGCTGTTAACTTGCGATTTCTGAGGCTAGTTACTCGGATAAACTTATCCTCAGAAGCAGAGGTGACTCTTGGTCTTCCTTTCCTGGGGCAGTCCTCATGTGAGCCAGTTTCTTTGTAGCGCTTGATCGTATTTGCAACTGCACTTGGGGACACTTTCAAAGTTTGCCCAATTTTTCAGACTGACTGACCTTCATTTCTTAAAGTAATGATGGCCACTCATTTTTCTTTACTTAGCTTCTTTTTTCTTGCCATAATACAAATTCTAACAGTCTATTCAGTAGGACTATCAGCTGTGTATCCACCTGAGTTCTGCACAACACAACTGATGGTCCCAACGCCATTTATAAGGCACAAAATCCCACTTATTAAACCTGACAGGGCACACCTGTGAAGTGAAAACCATTTCCGGTGACTACCTCTTGAAGCTCATCAAGAAAATGCCAAGAGTGTGCAAAGCAGTCATCAAAGCAAAAGGTGGCTACTTTGAAGAACCTAAAATATAAGACATATTTTCAGTTGTTTCACACTTTTTTGTTAAGTATATAATTCCACATGTGTTAATTCATAGTTTTGATGCCTTCAGTGTGAATGTACAATTTTCGTAGTCATGAAAATACAGAAAAATCTTTAAATGAGAAGGTGTGTCCAAACTTTTGGTCTGTACTGTATATATATACTGGAGAAAATAAGTATTTGATACACTACCGATTTTGCAAGTTTTCTCACCTACAAAGAATGGAGAGGTCTGTAATTTTTATCATAGGTACACTTCACCTGTGAGACACAGAATCATAAAATAAAAAACAGAAAATCACAATGTATGATTTTTAAATAAATTGCATTTTATTGCATGAAATAAGTATTTGATCACCTACCAACTAGCAAGAATTCTGGCTCTCACAGACCTGTTAATTTTTCTTTAAGAAACCCTCCTACTCTGCGCTCATCATTACCTTTATTAATTTCACCTGTTTGAACTCGTTACCTGTATAAAAGACACCTGTCCACACACTCAATCAATCACATTCCAACGTCTCCACCATGGCCAAGACCAAACAGCTGGCTAAGGACACCACGGACAAAATTGTTGAGCTGCACAAGGATGGGATGGGCTACAAGACAATAGGCAAGCAGCATGGTAAGAAGTCAACAATTGGTGGCACAATTATTAGAAAATGGAAGAAACACAAGATTATTGTCAATTTTCCTTGGTCTGGGGCTCCATGCAAGATCTCGCCTCGTGGGGTAAGATTGATTCTGAGAAAGGTCAGGAATCAGCCCAGAACTACACAGGAGGATCTAGTCAATGATCTGAAGAGAGCTGGAATAACAGTCTCAAACATTACCGTTAGTAACACACTATGCTGTCATGGATTAAAATCCTGCAAGGCACAGAAGGTCCCCTGCTCAAGTCAGCAGATGTCTAAGCCCATTTGAAGTTCGCCAAAGACCATTGGGATGATCCAGAAGAGGCATGGGAGAAGGTCATGTGGTCAGATGAGACCAAAATAGAACTTTTCGGTATTAACTCCACTCGCCGAGTTTATAGGAAGAAGAAGGATGAGTACAACCCCAAGAACACCACTCGCCATGCTTGAAGGAAAAAGAAGGATGAGTACAACCCCAAGAACATCGTTACAATCGTGAAGCATGGTGGGGAAATATCATACTTTGCAGGTGCCTTTTTACGAAGGGGACAGGACGACTGCACCGTACTGAAGGGAGGATGAATGGGGTCATGTATCACGAGATTTTGGCCAACAACCTCCTTCCCTCAGTAAGAGCGCTAAAGATGGGTCATGGCTGGGTCTTTCAGTATGACAATGACCCATAACACACAGTCAGGGCAACTAAACAGTGGCGCTGTAAGAAGTATTTCAAGGTCCTAGAGTGGCTTAGCCAGTCTCCTGAACCCAATAGAAAATCTATGGAGGGAGCTGAAACTCAATGTTGCCCAGCAACATCCCCAAAACCTAAAAGATCTAGAGAAGATCTGTATGGAGGAGAGGGCCAAAATCCCTGCTGCAGTGTGTGCAAACTTGTTCAAGAACTACAGGAAACGTCTGACCTCTGTAATTGCAAACAAAGGTTTATGTACCAAATATTAAGTTCTGTTTTTCTATTGTATCAAATAGTTATTTCATGCAATAAAATGAAAATTAATTATGTAACAATCATACAATGTTATTTTCTGTATTTTTTTAAGATTCTGTCTCTCACAGTTGAATTGGACCTACGATAAAAATTCCAAACCTCTCCATTTTTTGTAAGTGGCAAAATTTGCAAAATCGGCGGTGTAACAAATACTTATTTTTCCCACTGTAAATATCTATCTATCGATCTATCTTTGTGTGTATATATCTGTGTGTATGCTGTACAAATGTTTGTGTGCATTTGTGTCTCTATGTATTCATCTTTGTGTATGCTGCATATATGCCTGTATTTATACAGTATACGTGTGTATATATGCTGTATATATGGTTTTGTGTATGTATTTTTCGGTTTATAAGATGCACTTTTTCCCCCATATTTGGGGGGAAAATAGGGGTGCATCTTACAAAGAGAAATCACCTTACAGGCTGCAGTGGAGCGGTGTCCCAGGGTTGCTGCTGGCTGGCAGGAGATGCTGTTGAGGCAGGAGATGCTGGCGAGGCAGAAGATGCGGCGAAGGCAGGTCGGGGTGTTCGGAGGCAGGAGTCGACTGCGAGCCCCATGCTGTCTGCCACGTTCTGCTCCAGATGTTTGGTGATGCGGGGCTCTGGCTTACACAAAATGTCGGCAGAGCCCCGCACCACCGAGCTAAGAGTGTGCAAAGCAGTCATCAAAGCAAAAGGTGGCTACTTTGAAGAACCTAGAATATAAGACATATTTTCAATTGTTTCAAACTTTTTTGTTAAGTATATAATTCCACATGTGTTAGTTCATAGTTTTGATGCCTTCAGTGTGAATGTACAATTTTCATAGTCATGAAAATACAGAAAAATCTTTAAATGAGAAGCTGTGTCCAAACTTTTGGTCTGTACTGTATATATATACATATATATATATATATATACTGTCATGGATAATATTCGATGGAACACACTTTGGAATAAATAACTGCAATCAATTGTTTCCTATAACCATCAACAAGCTTCTTACACCTCTCAACTGGAATTTTGGTCCACTGTTCTTTTGCAAACTCCAGATCTCTCGTATTTGATGGGTGCCTTCTCCCAACAGCAATTTTAAGATCTGTTTACAGGAGTTCAATGGGATTTAAATTCAGACTCATTGCTGGTCACTTCAGAACTCTCCAGTGCTTTGTTTCCATCCATTTCTGGGTGCTTCTTGAAGTATGTTTGGGTCATTGTCCTACTGGAAGACCCATGACCTAGGATGCAAACCAAGCTTTCTGACACTGGGAACTACATTGCGACCCAAAATCCTTTGGTAATGTTCAGATTTTATGATGCCTTGCATACAGTCAAGGCACCCAGTGCTAGAGGCAACAAAACAACCCCAAAACATCTTCTAACCACCACCATATTTCACTGTAGGTACTGTGTTCTTTTCTTTGTAGGCCTCATTTGTTTTTTTCGTGAACAGCAGAATGATGTGCTTTACCAGAAAGCTCTAGCTTTGTCTCATTTGTCCAGAAGACGCTTTCCCAAAAGTATTTTGGCTTACTCAAGTACATTTTGGCAAAAACTGCAGTCTAGCTTTTTTATGTCTCTATATCAGCAGTGGGGTCCCCCTGAGTCTCCTTCCATATCATTTCATTTAATTCAAATGTCGACAGATAGTTCACGCTGACACTGATGCATCATGAGCCTGCAGGACAGCTTGAATTTCTTTGGAACTTGATTGGAGCTGCTTATCCACTATCCTGTGTTGCCACCTTTCATCAAATTTTCTCTGCCGTCAACGTCCAGGGAGATTAGCTACAGTGCCATGGGTTTTAAACTTCTTGATTATGTTGCACACCGTGGACAAAGGAAGATCAAGATCTCTGGACATGGACTTGTAACCTTGAAATTGTTGATATTTTTCAACAATTTTGGTTCTCAACTTCTCAGACAGTTCTCTTCTTCTCTTTCTGTTCTCAATGCTTAGTGTCAAACATACAGACACACAATGCAAAGATTGAGTCAAGTTCTCTCCTTTTTATCTGGTTCCAAGTGTGATTTTCATATTGCCCACATCTATTATTTGCCACAGGTGAGTTTGAACTGTTAGAACCCTCCTGTTTGTTTTTTCCATCTTGTGTTTTGCGGTCACGTGACCATCTGCCTTTATATTCCAGCTCCGCCCTTTTGGCTGTGCTGGACTTCAGTGTTTGACTGTTTCTCTAGCCAGGTGCTTCGGTGCCTTTCTATGTCAGTTCGCTTGGTCCTTCTGGGACTTCTAGTACCTTTTGTCAGTTTCTCTTTTTGCGTTCTGTAACAACTTCTCTGTTTAGGAGGTGTCCCTTTTTTTGTCCCAGTCCTTAGTTCTTTTAGGGACCCCTCCCTTTAAGCTATAGGTCTTCCTTCAGACTAGCCGAGGACTAAGGCGGGTCTGTTCGCTAGGAACAGTCAGCCCGCTACATCGTAGGGATTCAGCTTAGTCTTACTGTAGGGACAGCTTTTCCCTATCTTTCCTTAGTACTTGTTGCAGAACATAACATGAACGAGCACCACATGCTTGAAACAAACTTGTTAAACCACAATTTTGGAAAGGTGCCAACAATTTTGTCCAGCCCTTTTTTGGGGTTTTGTGTGAAATTATGTTAATTTTGCCTGTTTTTCTCTGCTTTTTTTGTGTTGTTCCAATACACACAAAGGAAGTAAGCATGTGCATAACAAAAGGTGTAATTGCACTAATTTTTAGGAGAAATACTTAATTTTCTGGAACAATTTCAAGGGTGCCAACACTTTTGGCCATGACTGTCTGTGTGTATATTTCTGTGTGTATGCGGTATATATGTCTGTGTGTGCATTTGTGTCTCTATATATTCATCTGTGTGTATGCTGTATATATGTCAGTATGTGCACATCTGTGTTTGTAAATGTTTCTGCGTGTGCATGTGAATATGAGTGAATATTTGTTTTATTTTAATAATTTTTATATTCGTTTCTTTAATTTACCTATATGAATATATGTATTAAAGTTAAAACCTCACTTAATTTAAGGCTCCTAAACTCCATTATAACAAATCACATATGGGTGGGCATAAAGACAATTTATATAAGGCGTCTCTATATACAGTGCATTTTGAAAGTATTTGCCCCCTTGAACTTTTCTACCTTTTGCCACATTTCTGGCTTCAAACATAAAGATATAAAATTCTAATTCTTTTGGGAAGAATCAACAACAAGTGGGACACAATCGTGAAGTGGAATGAAATTTATTGGATATTTTAAACTTTTTTAACAAATTAAAAACTGAAAAGTGGGGCGTGCAATATTATTCGGCCCTCTTGAGTAAATACTTTGTAGCACCACTTTTTGCTGCGATTACAGCTGCAAGTCGCTTGGGGTATGTCTCTATCAGTTTTGCACATCGAGAGGCTGAAATTCTTGTCCATTCTTCCTTGCAACACAGCTCGAGCTCATTGAGGTTGGATGGAGGGCGTCTGTGAACAGCAGTTTTCAGCTCTTTCCACAGATTCTCGATTGGATTCAGGTCTGGACTTTGACTTGGCCATTCTAACACCTGGATATGTTTATTTTTGAACCATTCCATTGTAGATTTTGCTTTGTTTGGGATTATTGTCTTGTTGGAAGATAAATCTCCGTCCCAATCTCAAGTCTTTTGCAGACTCCAACAGGTTTTCTTCCAGAATGGTCCTGTATTTGGCTCCATCCATCTTCCCATCAATTTTAACCATCTTCCCTGTCCCTGCTGAAGAAAAGCAGGCCCAAAACATGATGCTGCCACCACCATGTTTGACAGTGGGGATGGTGTTTTGAGGGTGATGAGCTGTGTTGCTTTTACGTCAAACATTTCGTTTTGCATTGTGGTCAAAAAGTTTGATTTTGGTTTCATCTGACCAGAGCACCTTATTCCACATGTTTGGTGTGTCTCCCAGGTGGCTGGTGGCAAACTTCAAGCGAGACTTTTTATGGATATCTTTGAGAAATGGCTTTCTTCTTGCCACTCTTCCATAAAGGCCAGATTTTTGAAGTGTATGACTGATTGTTGTCCTATGGACAGACTCTCCCACCTCAGCTGTAGATCTGTGCAGTTCATCCAGAGTGATCATGGGCCTTTTGGCTGCATCTCTGATCAGTCTTGTCCTTGATCGAGATGAAAGTTTAGAGGGATGGCCAGGTCTTGGTAGATTTGCAGTGGTCTGATACTCGTTCCATTTCAATATGATCGCTTGCACAGTGCTCCTTGAGATGTTTAAAACTTGGGAAATCATTTTGTATCCAAATCCGGCTTTAAACTTCGCCACAACAGTATCTCGGACCTGCCTGGTGTGTTCCTTGGTCTTCATGATGCTCTCTGCACTTGAAACAGAACCCTGAGACTATCACAGAGCAGGTGCATTTATAAGGAGACTTGATTACACACAGGTGGATTCTGTTTCATTACCAGTCATTTAGGACAACATTGGATCATTCAGAGATCCTCACTGAACTTCTGGAGTGAGTTTGCTGCACTGAAAGTAAAGGGGCCGAATAATATTGTACGCCCCACTTTTCAGTTTTTAATTTATTAAAAAAGTTTAAAATATCCAATAAATTTCGTTCCACTTCACGATTGTGTCCCACTTGTTGTTGATTCTTCCCCAAAAAATTAGAATTTTATATCTTTATGTTTGAAGCCAGAAATGTGGCAAACGGTAGAAAAGTTCAAGGGGGCCAAATACTTTTACAATGCACTGTAATTATTCACATATTATTTACATAAAAAGTGTTTATGTGAGGCAATATCTCTTTGCATGATCTTTCTGTTATGTTCTGCAACTTAGAACTAAGGAATAGGAGGGAAAAGCTATCCCTGCACTGAGACTCAGCTTTACCCTACGCTGGGATGGGTGCCCTATTCCTTATGAATAGCCCCACCGAAACTCCTGCACTGAACTCAAGCGAAGACCTGTAGAAAGGGGAAATGGGTCCCTAAAAGATCTAAGGACTGGGAGAAAAAGCCGGAGACCTCCTAACAGAAAAGTTAGTTGCAGAAACGAAAATTAAAGGAAACAAAACTGGCGGAACAAGAAGTCCCAGGATAACAATAGTCCAAAGCAAGAAGAATTAAACAAGGCTACTTAGCCAGAGCACAAGCGTTACAACACTGATGTCCAGCGGAGGATGGGAGCCAGGTGCTGAATAATAAAGAGTGCAGAGATCAGGAGACCAAGAAACCCAGCACCAGAGGAAAAGACTAGAAGCCAGCAAACCACAACAAGATGGCCGATCGTAAAACAAAATAGATTCTAACACTTTCCCTATGATCACATACTGTTTGATGACAAAACAGTCCGGGACCCAGCATTTTAGTCAGGAAGCACACCAGGATGTAAAAATAATTTGTAGTTTACTGATGAACCAGATGGAAAGTATCTGCATTAGGTAGTAGGTATGCTTGACTTCTACATATTCTGCATTACACAGAAGCACACACTTTTCAGTTACAGGTGGCTTCACATATTTTGTGAAAAGTATATAAATTTCATAGCATGCTTGTATGGGGTCCTCCATTTCTAGCTTGTCTTCCTTCTAACCATAGTTCCCTTGGGTGCAATCCCCATGTCGCAGTCAGACAAGCCTAGTCTTCCTTCACTAAAGTTTCCATGTCTGGCCTAAATTCCAGCGTCTGTCCCTTTATTCCACTGCGCTGTCTCAAGGTTCCCTCTTCCCCACTCCTACCTCTTTCAGGCCTCTGGTTCTGTACCACCAAAGTTGAGCACACCTGTCGGTTTCTCATCTAGAATTTTTCTGGGCACCCAGGACTTGCCTTCTGCCTTTCCAAATTAAACTACCATGATTCTATACAGTTGCTGGCTTGCTACCTAGGTCTCTGTATGTTCCACCTTTTCCACACACCCAGACCAGTCTATTTGGTCACAATACTTGTGACTGGCTTCAACAGTCGTACCATGCATCAAAACATAAGGAATGTTCCGTATATCACCTCAATAATACCATCTTCAGGAGGTGTTTCTTCTTCTGCCACCCTCTTACACATGCATTCACCAATTTGCTCTTATTTGCCAATTTTTTACGATTTACGGGCTTTTTAAATATGCATTTTTAAAAAAAAAATATCTGTGCTTCAGGGATTACTTTTATGTTAACCCCTTACATTTATGTCATATGTTGTATACAGGAGCATGGATTCGGCTCAGGAGCAGTGTTAGGCTGCGTGCACACGATGCGTTTTTCATGCGTTTATGCTGCGGAATTTCCGCAGTGGAAACGCATCAAAAACGCATGGTAATCCGCACCCCATGGTCCCCAATGGCATTCCGCAATGTCAATGCACATGCTGCGGATTTTTCCGCAGCGTTTCTGCAGCGCTTATAAATCCGCAGCATGTCCATTAATTTTGCGGAAGCGCAGAGGAAGCGCCGCTATTGACTTGCATTGAGACGCATAGAATGCGCGTCTGTACATTTGTACAAGCGGATTCTATGCGTCTCTATGTGCGGATGGTACCCAGTTCTGGAGGAGAGAAGTCTCTCATCCAGACCTGGGTACCATTGTACCTGTAAAAAAAAGAATAAAATAAAAAATAAAGTTTATATTCACCTGTCCGGCGGCTTCTCTCTGCATGCCGGCAGCGCTGAAGGACCTTCGGTGACATCACAGTCATGTGACCGCAGGACCTTCACCGCTGTGTCTCGCGATATGCCGGCAGCCGGGAACAAGACAGGAAGGAGCGCTGCAGCACACGCCGGGGCATCGGGGATGAGTATAGCCTTATTTTAAGCATTGTTTTACGGTCACACTGTATAAATCCATGCCGTTTGCATGGATTTATACAGTGTGACCTAGTTGTCAAGCACTTTCCAAGTGATGCTAATCGCCTGGAAAGCGCTTGTCAATCTGCATTTGGAAACGCATGTGAATCCGCATGTATTCCGCATGTATTCTGCAGGAAAAATGCATGCACAATCTGCATGCATTTTTTCTGCCAGGGAGAAGCAGAAATGCTGCAGAAATTTTCTGCTTCATTTCTGCATCGTGGGCACATAGCCTTACACAGCCGGAATCTACCTGTAGCAGCAACGATTAGAGATGAGCTCCATTTTCTGCTGTCAGCCACTTAATTGACAAAGTCTCTGATAGTGGCATCTAATGCAGGCTACCCTTATTATGAAGATGTGAGCCGTGGAAGTGTATGGTAACACAGCCCCCTGTCCTGCTCTGTCCTGTCTATGTGTGTAGTACCCGGTGCTCCCTATGGTCATTTGTCTGAATATAACTTGAGGGTCAGGGCATATATTCAGCAATGGCTGCAGTCTCATTATGTTTTGTGTAGAGCTGAATCAGCTGACAGGCTAACTGTGTAAAGCGTTTCAGCCTAATCTCCTGCATGACCCCAAAGACAAGGGTTTATGTAACATGCTTGATCAATCACCTAGATTCTACATCATATATTGACATGCCCCATAATCATATGCACTCACACACTTACAATCATATACTATCATATCCAGTTGAAACCAGAAGTTTACATACACTATATAAAAAGACACATATACATGTTTTCTCAATATCTGACATGAAATCAGAATAAACCGTGACATGCAGAAGTAATGCTGTTGCTTTAAAAACATTCAGCAACTATTAAAAGTAACACAAGCACATGAGACAGGAAGTGTTGTGCTCCAGTAGCATCCAGCAACTAGAGGGGTTAACACAGTCACAGGAGAAGGGGAGTGTTTTAGCAGAGCCCCAGGGGGATTGTGGGGAAGTTGTTTACTCTCTGGTTGGAGCTGAAGAGAAAGGTGGTGTGTGTGGCCCCTGCAAGTGAAAAGGATTCAAGTCAGGAGCGAAGCTAAGCACAGGTCAGGTAGAGTTCCTGAACTAACAGTGCAGAGTATTGTCAGGCAGAAAGATAAGGACTGGAAGAAATGGTATCACAGGGATCATCTCCCTCAGCAAACCCCCCTCCTCCTCCATCTCACTGTGCTGTAAAGAATTCTTTGTTCATTAATGTGCCTTTGCATTTGAACTGTGCTATCCTGTACTACTGGGAAGACTGTGAACTGCTGTGCTGCTAAGGAAACTGTACTGTCACTGGAGCCTGTTGCTCATAAGACTTAACTAGCACTGCCTGTGCGGCTTCTTATTAAATGCTACTGTTCTACCGTTTATGAGGACTCTTGTCAAGTGTGTCTGGTCAGCAAGTAAAACAACCTACGTCTCTGTGCCTGAGGGTCAATACCCCTGTGTGCCTGAGAGAAGCTGCAGAACATGGTCCATGGTTGCTCTGAGTAACGGTTCCCTCAGTGCAGGAGTTTTGGTGGGGCTATTCATAAGGAATAGGGCACCCACCCCAGCGTAGGGTTAAGCTGAGTCTCAGTGCAGGGACAGCTTTTCCCTCCTATTCCTTAGTTCTAAATTGCAGAACATAACACCCAGGGGGATTGTGGAGAAGTTGTTTATTGTCTGGCTGGAGCTGAAGAGAAAGGTGGTGTGTGTGCTCTGTATCTCACAGAAGGCCCCTGCAAGTGAAAAGGATTCAAGTCAGGACTGAAGCTAAGCACAGGTCAGGTAGAGTTCCTGAACTAACAGTGCAGAGTATTGTCAGGCAGAAAGATAAGGACGGAAAGAAATTGTATCACAAGGATCATCTCCCTCACCAACCTCCCCCCTCCATCTCACTATGCTGTAAAGATTGCAGCATTCATTAATGTGCCTTTGCAATAGAACTGTGCTGTCCTGTACTACTGGGAAGACTGTGAACTGCTGTGCTGCTAAGGAAACTGTAGTGTTTGTCACTGGAGCCTGTTGCTCATAAGACTTAACTTGCACTGGCTCTGCGGCTTCTTATTAAATGCTACTGTTCTACCGTTTAGGAGGACTCTTGTCAAGTGTGTCTGGTCAGCAAGTGAAACAAGCTACCACTCTGTGCCTGAGGGTCAATACCCCTGTGTGCCTGAGAGAAGCTGCAGCACATGGTCCATGGTTGCTCTGAGTAATGGTTCCCCCAGGATTCCAAAGAATTCATGTAACCTGTCTCGCCCCTATCTGAACCTAGCGGCGTGAGTGTAACATTCGAAGTTAAGTTGACTCCAAAGAAGTGTGAACTGTTCAAAAGACAAGTCCAATTTCTAGGGAAAATTGTGTCCAGAGAAGGATATACCATGGACCCAGCAAAAATCGCTCCGGTACTGGCCTTAAAAGACAAGCGGCCCTCTACCATCAGGGAGTTGAGGCAGATATAAGGATTCCTCTCCTACTATCATACTTACATTCGGAACTTCTCCAGGATTGCCGCGCCACTGTACCTCCTCTTGGGGACGATGACAGAGACAACAACACCCACGGAGAAAAAGAAGAACGCGGGTAGGACCAAGCTTAAAAGAAACAACGCCGTTTCGTCTCAACAGCCCATTCTCTGGACAGCAGACCACCAGGAGGTACTGGAAGAACTAGTAGACTACCTGGTAAAACCACCCACCTTGGGATATCCTGATTTCAATTTACCATTTGTTCTTCATTGTGACGCTTCTCAAGTTCGACTAGGAGCTGCCTTGTATCAGCATCAAGATGGAAAAATGAGAGTCATCGGTTATGGTTCTAGAAAGTTGACTGACGCCGATAAGAATTACCATCTACATTCCGAAAAATTGGAGTTCCTGGCATGGAAATGGGCTATCTGTGAATGATTTAGAGATTATCTCTAATACAGCAAAGAGTTTGAGGTATACACTGATAACAACCCTTTGACCTATGTCCTTACTACAGCTAAACTGAATGCAACGGGTCAGAGATGGGTCGCTGAACTAGCTGACTTCAATTCCAGCATCAAGTACAGGCCAGGAAAATTCAATGTGGATGCTGATGGATTGTCAAGAATGCCACTAGAGCCTGAGGAGTTCATGCAAGAATGCTCGGAGGAAGTCAGTCTGGAAGCAATTGAGAGCACTACCCAAGCAGTACATGCTTATCAGGTGGAAGACACACCATTGTGGTGTCCGTTGACGGTGAAAACCACCATAAAAGCGACAGAACAAGATCACCCCCGGTCTATTCAACAGCTACGAAAATCCATAGAGGACAACGGGAAGATCAGATAATTGGTAGAATACGATTTTTTGTGGACTAAAATCGGTTTCCAAATAAATGGAAGAGAGATAATGAGTCACCAGCAGTATCTGTTTTAGTTAAAGAATGGATGAAGCTCTACCTCTGTGAATATGGTATCCGGTATCATAAAGGAGGACAAAACTGGCAGTTGGTACTACCCAGAGTATACCGTAGGTTAGTCTTCAAAGAAGCCATGAAAACATGTGACACCTGGAAGTGGAAAGGACAACAAATTTGATCCGTGAACGTTTCTTCTGGCCATACATGCAGAGAGATATTGAGAGGTACGTGACCAGGGAGTGTGAGTGTCTGAAAGATAAACATCCCAACACAGCAACCCGGGCACCTATGGGCAACATCCAAACTACGTATCCGTTTGATATGGTCTTAATAGACTTTCTACATCTCGAGACATGCAAGAGTGGTTCCGAATACATCTTGGTGGTGATGGACCATTTCACTTGATTTGCTCAAGCATATGCCACCAACAATAAATCGGGTTGAACAGCAGCAGAGAAGATCTTCAAGGATTTTGCTTTGAGGTTTGGGTTCCCTAAGAGGTTACACCAAGACCAAGGAAGAGAATTTGAGAACCAGCTCATTGCCAAGCTATGAAAGTACTGTAAAATTCAGAGATCCCACACAGCACCCTATCACCCAGAGGGTAATGGACAAGTGGAACATTTTAACCGGACATTATTGTTGATGTTGCACACTTTAACAGCTGATGAGAAGAAAGACTGGAAGAGTTCTCTGTCAAAAGTGGTACATGCCTATAACTGTACAAAGAGCGATGCAATGGGTTACTCACCCTTTTTCCTATTGTAGGGTGATCGCCAAGACTGCCAATCAACATCATGTTCGATACTTCAGTGTCAGAGACTTACAGAACGTATCCCGAGTACGTTCGGAAATGGAAAGAGCGGATGGCAGTTGCATATGACGCGCCCCCTGGGCCGTGGGGTACCCGGTGCCGGGCCGGAGGATGCTGGGGAAATGTCACAGTGGCGGTGACCTGGTCCGTGACCCAGGGCAGTCAATAAAAGGGGTTATATATATAGGGGATTTATAGAGTTCGTGACGCCACCTGTGGAATGCAGCTAAAGGGAGCCGCCGCTGCGGAGCAGTCCTCTGAAGCTGATGTTACTGCAGCAGGAATGGTGTGGCTCTCCACAGGAAGAGCTAGCTCCAGGGCAGTGTAGATGATGTTGCAGGTTGTGCTGGGCGTTGTAGTGCAGGGGTTGATGGTGCAGCAAGAAACACAGAGACAAGGAAGTGCAGTCCTCAGGGTCTTTACTCACGGTTATTGCAGTCCAAGTTACAGACGTCAAAGTAACTTACCGTGCGTACTGCGTTTACTCAGTGAGGGGCTCAGTCCACCCCCAGGTAACTCCGGAGTACATAGCAGGACCACCTTCTGTGTTTTCTCTCTGGCTGTCTCCCTGTACCTCATACCAAGTGTCCCATTCCAGTACCTGCGGGCCTTGGGGGGCGATGTCTGTTCCGTCCCCTGGGTCCTATATAGCTACCTTCCTGGTAAGACTGGTGTGGACTGTTGGCTACGGACATGAAATACTGCAGCCTCCGGTTTCTAGTTAAGACGTATTGTCTTCCGCTAGCTGAGGGACCGGTTCCCTTTTATGCAGCCTGACCCCTCCACCTCCCGGTAGATTCGGGCGTACGGGTGGCCTCTCACACTGCCCATACCCCTAGGGTCCTTTCTTCTGGTTCCTGGAGCCTTCCTGCTCCCTCTCTTCTCCTTCTCTTCAACCTCGGGCCTCCCTGATTAGGCCCGCTTCTGAAGCAGAGCTACTGCTGAGCTTCTGCTCCTGTCACTTTCCTCCTCTGACTAAACTCTACTCTCTAAGATGGCTTCCCATTTTATATCTTCCTCTCATGTGCTCCCCTAAGCTACTTCCTCCACCCACACCCACTATGTGGTTCCCCCTCTCTGGGTTCCCCCCACTCCAGCCAGGAAAGGGGCTCAGCAAGTACGAGGGAGGCATCTTGTCCCTCCTGCTGGCCTGGAGTGGTGTGTTAGATGCAGGTGTTAGGGTCCTGAGCTGTACTCCTTCCTTACCTGAGAGTGAGATGCCACATCTCTGGCTGAGATGCAGCACCTCTGTGGTGACCAACCCCTCAGTGGCACCACACATACAACACAGCGTCCAAAGTGGTACTATGATTGAAAATGTTATGGAGCAGAACTGGCACCAGGAAGCCGGGTGCTAGTCAAGAACGTACGTGAGAAAGGCGGTCCAGGAAAACGTCGTTCGTACTGGGAAGACAAGGTGTATGCTGTTGTAAGGAGGAAAGCTGATGACAGCCCAGCGAATGAAATCCGATTAGAAATCCGATTGGAAACAGGAGACAAGAAAATCAGAATAGTCCATCGGAATTTACTGCTACCCTGTGATTATCTCCCACAACAAGACTTCCCAGAAGTAGACCGACATCGTCCGAGATTGACTAAGGGATGGATCACCGCAGACTGAAGCTCCGGAGGTGGATAATGACCTTGAAAGTTCCGATGGAGAAGAACACACCGTTGTATTTCTTGGACCGGCAAGGAGAGGGATGTACCATCCTCGGGAGAGTGAACTAAGTCCTGAGGCTCCAGAGTTCGTACCAAGGAGTAAAGATGAAGTCTAAATTCAGATCTGATGATCGAACACTGGCCCCTGAAGAGACCGATCGACACTCAGGAGGAGCGGAATTACCAGATCGTGCGGAAACAAGTGACTCAGTAGAAGTACAGGAACTTACAGAGGCAGCTCCAAGAGCATCTGAGGAAGCGCGGGAAATGAGTGCGGCAGAAGAGACTTCTGTGACCGAAGAACCCGTGGTATCTGACGAACAACCCACCAGGAGGATGTCAACTCGAGAAGTGAGGAGGCCCATGATGCTGACGTATGAGACACTTGGTGAACCGAGTCAAGTGTCAAGGACTGTCGACTTGAAACAGATGTCTCTGCCTGTGGACCAGGTAAGCCCACTTGAGTGGTATTCACCACCGAGAGGCAGTATGGAAGATGTTGCTTGGTGGAAAGACTTGTTTTCATGCTTTGATTTTCCTTAAAAGACTTAGTAGAGACAAAGAACTGTTAAAGCATAGAGAGAGATAGCTGGTTGAAGAAGTACAAAAAGCTACAGCTTAAGAGGTGATGATTGTATTAATTGTGTTAATTGTTTATTTCTTACAAGCATCCTACAAGAAAAAGGTCGTAAGATTAGGTTGTTATCAATTTTTATGAATGTTATACCAATTTCACAATGTAAATTTGTATATAAAGTTATCCAACTTTCACCACTGTCTCAGAATTAGTCAGATTGACCAATTAAGATGAATGTCGAGGACGACATTCAAAAAGGAGGGAAGAGTGTGACATGTAGAAGTAGTGCTGTTGCTTTAAAAGCATTCAGCAACTATTAGAAGTAACACAAGCACATGAGACAGGAAGTGTTGAGCTCCAGAAGCATCCAGCAACTAGAGGTGTTAACACAGTCACAGGAGAATGGGAGTGTTTTAGAAGAGCCCCAGTGTTAGAATCTATTTTCTTTTACTATTGGCCATCTTGTTGTGGTTTGCTGGCTTCTAGTCTTTTCCTCTGGTGCTGGGTTTCTTGGTCTTGTGATCTCTGCACTCTTTATTACTCAGCACCTGGCTCCCATTCGCCACTGGACATCAGTGTTGTTACGCTTGTGCTCTGGCTAAGTAGCCTTGTTTTGTTCTTTGTGCTTTGAACAATTGTTATCCTGAGACTTCTTGTTCCACCAGTTTTGTTCCCTTTAATCTTCGTTTCTGCAACTAACTTTTCTGTTAGGAGGTCTCCTGCTTTTGCTCCCAGTCCTTAGATCTTTTAGGGACCCCTTTCCCCTTTCTACAGGTCTTCGCTTGAGTTCAGTGCAGGAGTTTCGGTGGGGCTATTCATAAGGAATAGGGCACCCACCCCAGTGTAGGGTTAAGCTGAGTCTCAGTGCAGGGACAGCTTTTCCCTCCTATTCCTTAGTTCTTAGTTGCAGAACATAACACCCAGGGGGATTGTGTGGAAGTTGTTTATTGTTTGGCTGGAGCTAAAGAGAAAGGTGGTGTGTGTGTTCTGTATCTCACAGAAGGCCCCTGCAAGTGAAAAGGATTCAAGTCAGGAGTGAAGCTAAGCACAGGTCAGGTAGAGTTCCTGAACTAACAGTGCAGAGTATTGTCAGGCAGAAAGATAAGGACTGGAAGAAATCATATCACAATGATCATCTCCCTCACCAACCTCCCCCCCTCCATCTTACTGTGCTGTAAAGATTGCAGTGTTCATTAATGTGCCTTTGCAATAGAACTGTGCTGTCCTGTACTACTGGGAAGACTGTGAACTGCTGTGCTGTTAAGGAAACTGTAGTGTTTGTCACTGGAGCCTGTTGCTCATAAGACTTAACTTGCACTGGCTGTGCGGCTTCTTATTAAATGCTACTGTTCTACCGTTTATGAGGACTCTTGTCAAGTGTGTCTGGTCAGCAAGTGAAACAACCTACCTCTCTGTGCCTGAGGGTCAATACCCCTGTGTGCCTGAGAGAAGCTGCAGCACATGGTCTATGGTCGCCCTGAGTAACGGTTCTCCCAGGATTCCAAAGAATTCATGTAACCTGTCTCGCTCCTATCTGAACCTAGCGGTGTGCGTGTAACAAAACCTTTCCTGTTTTAGGTCAATTAGGATTACCATAACTTTTAATATTTGCCAAATGCCAGAATAATGATAGAGAGAATGTTTTAAGGCATTTTTATTACTCACTGCAAAGTCAGAAGTTTACACACACTAAGATTACTATGCCTTAAAACAATTCTGGAATGCCCATATGATGATGTCATGTGTTTTGAAGCTTCTGATAGTTTTTTTGGCAACATCTGAGTTAATTAAAGACACACCTGTGGATGTATTTTAATGCACACCTGAAACACACTGCTTCTTTGTGTAGCATCATGGGAAAGTCTAAATAAATCAGACAAGATATCAGGAAGAGAATTGTGGGTACAATTTCAAGATACCTGAATGTGCCTCATTCATCTGTACAAAAAATTATGCGCAAGTACAAACAAGATTGGAATTTCCTGCCATCACACCACTCAGGAAGGAGACGGGTTCTGTGTCCCAGAGATGAATGTGCTTTGGTCCGACATGAGCATATCAACCCAAAGACAAAAGTAAAAGACCTTGTGAAGATGTTGGCGGAAGCTGGTAAGATTGTATCAATAACGTCAGTGAAATGAGTACTCTAAAGGCCACTCTGCCAGAAAGAAGCCTTTACTCCAAAAGAAAAAAAAAGCCAGATTAATGTTTGCAAATACACACAGGAACAAAGATCTTAATTTTTAGAGACAAGCTACTTAAAGCGATCATCCTCTTTCATATAATCTCAGTCCCAAGGTGCAGTTTGTTTAAATGTTACTCAATGACTCAGGTCCCTTTGCTGTGTCTTTGCCGCTGCTTCTGGTGTTTGATATTGGCTGCAGAGCTGACATCACTTTGATGGCACGACAGCCAATCAGTGAGCTTTAAAGAGGTTGTCCGGTCCAAACCGATAAGTCTGCAGTCACTCTTTGTGACTGCATACTTATGAATCCCCCCCAGCGCAGGCACTGTGCGCTGCTGGGATTCGCCGGTTTCAGACCCAGTAACAAAGTGTATTTATGAGTTATACATACCCCCGGCCAGTGGGCACAGTCTTGCTCTCCATACACTTGTATGGAGCGAGGCCATGCCCTCTAGTTGGCCACACCCACTAGATGGCCGCGTCACTAGACGGAGAGCAGCCTTGACTCAAAACCGCTGAGCTCGGTAATTGGCTGCAGCTCTGCCCACATGATGGCAGAACTGCAGCCAATATCAGACACCAAGAGCAGCGGCAGAGACTCAGTGTACCCGGGAACGGTGAGTAAAGTGCACTTTGTTTTTTATAACGAACTGCACTCGGGGACTGAGATTTTCTGAAAGGAGAGAAAACCTTATAATTAAGTCAGCCGAACCTGCACTGATATTGGCTGGATTGGTTGTCAGTCTAATATGTATTGAGCCTCCCGACTCTCACGAAGAGCAAATGAATTTCAACAACCGATCTATTTGTGCTCCGTGGAGATAAACCGCTGCTAGAGGAGTACATCGAGTGCACAGCACTGCGTTACTGTGTATGGGGGGGTTATTCCACAAAAAAGCTAAAGGAGTATTTTTACCCTGTGGCAAAATATGTTGTCTTACTTCTGCACCTCGGTATATTTACCCTTGAATACAGTAGCGCTCCATTAAGGCATATACAATTGTGTACTTGACTGTGATTTTACGATATAAAATTCATATTTTACATATTTTCATATTCATATTAAATAAAATTCATGATTTGTGAGTTGAACATTCTGCGGATTTTTAGCCAAAACTGCAAATAATGTTTCTAATTCTTGCTGAAATAACAGCAGTAATTGATGATTGATATTGCATATCTGTAAATTGATGCAGTAAAAGCCATTACTTTGTTAAGCAACTGCTGATCAAATCTATTCAGCATTTCCAAAGGAGAAACCCACCACTGTGGTGCTAACTGGGTTGTATTAGCTCTCACTTCCAAGCTCAGGCCTAAATACACAGCCACAATTAATCATTGAGTGTTGTAATAATTCCTATCGAACTGGACTAGGGGGTGTCCTTGCACTTACTTGACTGCCCTTACTTTAATGTATTTTTAGATAAATGTCAAGAATTTAAATTAATAAGTAAAATTACAAAAAAAAATACCCCAAAGAAATAAATGAAAGTGAAGGCAGAGAAGTTAAATGGTTTTGTTTGTTTTTCTCCATGCACAGAATCAATTTATAAACCGCGGGACTTGTTTAAAAAAAAAATACATCTATTGACTGAATATAAGAAAATAAATTAAAACCGCGGCTCTTAAAAGGCGCCTGTCCAATAATTCGATTTTTCTCCCTCCCTTCTCTCTTTTAAAGGCCGTAGCGACCTAATCAATTCTGCCCCCCGGGCCCTGATTACAGCTTTTTCTTAAGTGAAAAAAGCAGAATGATCCCAGCTCTCCCCCCCTTGTCCCTGAGAGCTCCAATCACTTGTCACAGCAAGGAATGCTGGTGTAGAGAGAAAAGAGAGGGATGCAAGCTGGGAAGCTAAAGAATGCACACTGGTAATGTAATGGTGTGTGTGTGTATGTAGGAGCAATTTTGGAACAGCTGATCATTTGAGGGCTGTGCAACCCAGGGTTCCCATCTGGCTTTGCATTACCAGGGAGAAGCTTTACCAGTTCCACCTTTTATGCATATACATCCCTAGATGATTCTAGTGAAGAATGAGGCACCCATGTAGCAGAATAAGACTTGCTAGAGCCAGCCAGAAGCTCACATTTAAAATACTTTATCTAAAACTTGTAAGAATTTATAGATTTCTTCAGAAATAAGAATACAGGTAGCATATGGTCATGTTCAATCCAGTTTTCAAGCATCCAGCCAAAGACGAATCTAGGCCTTGTGACATGATGCTCCATCATGCTGAGAAAAGCATTGTTCAGAATCATTAAGAAATTGTTCAAGGATTATTGGGAGACGTTTCTTTTGGAGGATGTTTAGATACCATTCTTTAGTCCTGGCAGTGTTCGTAGGTAATATTGCGATTGAGCCCACTCCTTTGGATGAAAAGCAGCCCCACAGATATATGGTCTCAGGATTCTTTACTGCTGACATGACACAGGACCCATGGTAATGCTCATGTTTTCTTCTCTGGACACTCATTCTTCTATACTGTGTGCAGAATTATTAGGCAAGTTGTATTTTAGAGGATTATTTTTATTATTGATCAACAACTATGTTCTCAATCAACCCAAAAGACTCATAAATATCCAAGCTTAATATTTTTGGAAGTTGGAGTGTTTTTTTTTTAGATTTGGCTATCTTAGGAGGATATCTGTTTGTGCAGGTAACTATTACTGTGCAGAATTATTAGTCAACTTAATAAAAACCAAATATAATCCCATCTCACTTGTTTATTTTCACCAGGTAAACCAATATCAGTGCACAAAATTTAGAAATAAACATTTCTGACATGCAAAAACAAAAACCCAAAAAAATAGTGATCAATATAGCCACCTTTCTTTACGATGACACTCAACAGCCTTCCATCCATAGATTCTGTCAGTTGCTTGATCTGTTTTCAATCAACATTGCGTGCAGCAGCCACCACAGCCTCCCAGACACTGTTCCGAGAGGTGTACTGTTTTCCCTCCCTGTACATCTCACATTTTATGATGGACCACAGGTTCTCTATGGGGTTCAGATCAGGTGAACAAGGGGGCCATCTCATTATTTTTTCTTCTTTTAGACCTTTACTGGCCAGCCACGCAGTGGAGTAGTTGGATGCATGTGATGGAGCATTGTCCTGCATGAAAATCATGTTTTTCTTGAACGATACCGACTTCTTCCTGTACCACTGCTTGAAGAAGTTGTCTTCCAGAAACTGGCAGTAGGTCTGGGAGTTGAGTTTCACTCCATTCTCAACCCGAAAAGGTCATCTTTGATGATACCAGCCCATACCAGTACCCCACCTCCACCTTGCTGGCATCTGAGTCGGAGTGGAGCTCTCTGCCCTTTACTGATCCAGTCTCTGGCCCATCCATCTGTCCCATCAAGAGTCACTCTCATTTCATCAGTCCATAAAACCTTTGAAAAATCAGTCTTAAGATATTTCTTGTCCCATTCTTGACGTTTTATCTTATGTTTCTTGTTCAAAGGTGGTCGTTTTTCAGCCTTCCTTACCTTGGCCATGTCCCTCAGTATCGCACACCTTGTGCTTTTTGATACTCCAGTAACTTTGCTGCTCTGAAATATGGAAAAACTGGTGGCGAATGGCATCTTGGCAGCTTCACGCTTGATTTTCCTCAATTCATGGGCAGTTATTTTGCGCCTTTTTTGGCCAGCACGCTTCTTGCGACACCGTTGTCTATTTGCCATGAAACGCTTGTTTGTTCAATGATCACGCTTCAAAAGTTTGGAAATTTCAAGACTGCTGCAAGACATCTCACAATTTTGGACTTTTCAGAGCCCGTCAAATTTCTCTTCTGACCCATTTTGCCAAAGGAAAGGAAGTTGCCTAATAATTAAGCACACCTTATATAGGGTGTTGATGTCATTAGTCAACACCCCTCCTCATTACAGAGATGCACATCACCAGATTTACTTAATTGGTAGTTGGTTCTCAAGCCTATGCAGCTTGGAGTAGGACAACATGTATAAAAAATATCATGTGATCAAAATACTCATTTGCCTAATAATTCTGCACGCGGTGTAGATGTTCCAAACAGTCCGAATTGGGATTCATCTGAGAAAATAACTTTTCAGGAAGTACAGGGATTGAACTGCAGAGGAGTGGCATAAAGTTACTTTCTTCGATGAAACCCCCTTTAGACCGTTTTAGACATCTGGAAGAATGATTTTCCAGAGAATTGAGATGGCCCCAGATCTCAATCCCATTCAGAATATGTGATCAATTTTTAAAAAGCAGGTGGAAAAACAAAAGCACAAAAATTGTGATAAACTCCAAGCAATAACTGGACAAAAATGAGTGGCCATTTGTCTTGAATTGGCCCGGAATCAGATGTCCAACATGGCAAGGCAAATTGCAGAAGCCTTGAAATATAAGGCTCTGTGTGCACGTTCAGTATTTGATTGTATAAATTTTTGCAAGGTTTCTGTATTTCTTGGTAGCGAAAATGCTGTGGCAAAAGAGCGCGTTTTGCCGCGATTTCTGTGTGCTTTTAATGCCTTTTTTTATGCGTTTTTGATCCATTTTTGTACAGCAATGAATGCTTTTTAGAGCTAAATAAAGATATTTGAAAAAAGAAACGTGGGATAACGCTTTAACCCTTGGATTACCGTCAGATCTGAGGTGAGTATATTGGTTAATTTAAATGATTAAGAATGTGGCTGTTTTATTTCAAATAAAGTGTTTTATTCTCAGTGTGTATGTTTATTTAACTCTTTACTTAGTAATGATGGTGTCTGGCTGACACCTCTTCATTACTAAAGCTAGGGTTAGGTGTCAACGACACTTAATCCCATTAACCCTAATCCCATTAATTCTAATGCCCCATTTGTGTTGTAAGTACATGTGAATCTACCTCATGTAATGACATTTCAATCGGTCAAAATCTGCAGCGGAGACTTCCGCTACAGAAATTGACATGCTGCGGGTGAGTTTGGGTATGTGCCCATGATCAGGAAATGCTGTAGTTTGATGCTGCGTATTTATGCGGCCAGATGTTACAGCATAGTGGATGGGATTTATAGAAATCCTATGTCCACTATGTGTGAATCTGAGGCTGCGGATCACCCGTGGACTCTGACATGCGGCGCGTCTTTCAGGATCGCAGCATGTCAATTTATCTTGCGGAGTCGCTAGTCTCCCCAACAGAAATTTGACCACTAGAATATATTAAATGTGGTAAACCGGATTGTTCAGTGAACATATGTGGATTTACCTGGGTTCAATAGAACACAGCATTTTGGACGCAGCAAAAATATGCTGCATCCAAAGCGCTGCTACGTCCGGATTGTGGGCACATACCCTTAAATAAAAAAAATGGCGTGGGCTCCTGTGTCATTTTCATAACTGGTAGAGGGAAAGCCAACCACTGGGGGCTGATATTACTAGCAGGGGAAGGGGCCATTAGCCAAAAATATTCCCTGGCTATTAACAACAGCCTACAGCTGTTTGCTTAGCCTTTACCGGCTAGATTACAGGGGGACCCCTGAAAAAAAGAAAGGCCATACAATCTTTGAAAACCAACAAAGAAATTATCATTAAACCTGCTGACAAGGGTGGTGCAATAGTGATGATGAACACATCAGACTACATGAGGGAAGCAAACAGACACCTGATGGACAAATGCTACTGCAAAAAATTGGAGTCTGACCCTACAAAGGACTATTACAAGGAACTAAACAAGTTGGTATCTTGTTTGCCTGATGAATCCATAAGAGCCGATGACCCGATACCAGAGAGTCCAAGAATAGGGACATTCTATATGCTTCCCAAAATCCACAAATCTGAAAATCCAGGAAGACCAATTATTTCATGTGTGAGCACCCTTACTGAGCAAGTTTCTGGATGGGTAGAGTGTGTTCTTAAACCACTGGTAAAGATTACACCCAGCTACATTCAAGACATGACAGACCTACTGAATAAACTAGCAGCAATAGGTCCTCAACCAGAAAGAACCATCCTGGCCACCATGGATGTGGAATCTTTGTACTCTAATATCCCACACCAGGATGGATTAAATGCCTGCAAAATCTTCATGGATAATACAGGAATTGATGCTGATTCTGTGGTAAAACTTACAAAATTCATCCTCACCCACAATTACTTTGAATTTGATAACAACATATATCTACAGGAGACTGGTTCAGCGATGGGAAGTAAAATGGCTCCACAGTACGCAAATCTTTTCATGGCCAAGCTTGAAAGTGACTTTTTGTCCCCATGTCCCATCAGGCTTCTGGCCTACTATTGTTACATTGACGATAATATTTTAATCATCTGGACGGATTCTAAGCAACAGCTGAAGACTTTGCATGAACACTTTAATCAATTTTATCCCACCATGAACCTAACACTCAACTACTCCTGTACTGAAATTAACTTTTTGGACACCATCATCAAGCTACAGAACAATGAAATAGAGACATCCTTGTACCGGAATCAAATCGACTATCCAACATACCTAAAATGGGACATTTTCCATCCAAAACACATAAAAAACCCTGATAAGAATCAGGAAGTAACCGGGCCGCCGCCCTAAGCAATCAGACAAGAGACATGCACACAGCATGAACTGGAGCAAGGTTTGCAGGCTGGACAGACAGGTAAGATTGCGGTCTTGCATAGTGGGAGGTGGTGCACTATGCAAGCATGCCGCCAGGGATGTTACAGTACCCCCCCTTTACGCCCCCTCTTCTTCAACCCTGCAAGGGTCTTATGCAGAGAATTTGGAGGCCAATCCTTCTCTTCAAGAGGATTACCTCTTCTGTCCATTAGAGGAAACGAAACTGATCTCATCATCTTGGTGACTAGGATGCTTCCTCCTATCAAGCCATCCTCAGCAACAGATGAAGTGGGTGAAGTACCAGGAACAGCACACAGGAAAGTCTCTCTCCATTTGTTATCAGGTAGCACCCTGGTAGATTCAGGAGACAACTGGAGGTCCTCCGCCTGGTTGGAGGGGTGCAGAGACTCGGGGGTAACCACCGCCTTGACGTACACTTTGCCAAGCTTACTGGATGAAGTGGGCGGCGTACCAGGTACCGGGTGTAGGAAAGTCTCTCTCCGTTTATCAGGTAGCACCCCGGGAAATTCAGGAGACAACTGGAGGTCCTCCACCTGGTTGGAGGGGTGCAGAGACTCGGGGGTAGTCACTGCTTCAAAGTACACTTTGCCAAGCTTACTGGATGAAGTGGGCGAAGTACCAAGTACAGGGTGTAGGAAAGTCTCTCTCCATTTGTTATCAGGTAGCACCACGGGGAATTCAGGAGACAACTGGAGGTCCTCCGCCTGGTTGGAGGGGTGCAGAGACTCGGGGGTAATCACTGCTTCGAAGTACACTTTGTCAAGTTTACTGGATGCAGTGGGCAAAGTACCAGGTACAGGGTGTAGGAAAGTCTCTCTCCATTTGTTATCAGGTACCACCCCGGAGGATTCAGGAGACAACTGGAGGCCCTCCGCCTGGTTGGAGGGGTGCAGAGACTCGGGGGTAAACACCGCCTTGATGGACGTAAGACCAGATTTATTAGAGACAGAGGGTCCTTGCTTTGGGACCATCTTCAATCTGGTTTCAGAGATGACTTGTCTGTAAGGCGGGACGGTACCTGAAGCCAGATCATTGATACAATTGTCGAGACTGTGTGGGGACATCGCTGTTATGATTTGCTACAAGAACTAAGGAAAGAAAGGGAATCTGTCCCTACAATAAGACTGAGCTGATTCCCTACGTTGCAGCGGGCGACCTGTCCCTTGTGAACAGACCCGCCTTCGTCGTCAGCTAGTCTGAACACAGACCTATAGAATAAAGGGAGGGGTCCCTAAAAGAACTAAGGACTGGGACAAAATTGGACACCTCCTAGCAGATGTAGTAATGGAGCAAAAAGACAAACAGACAAAAAGTACTTAGAGGTCCAAAGGACCAAATGAACTAGAGAGATAGGTACAAAAGCACCTGGCTAGATAGAGAGTCAAAAAACACTGAAGTCCACCAAAGCCAGAAGGGCGGAGCTGGAATAAATAGGCAACAGGTCACGTGACCAAAATAGAAAAAAACTAACAGGAGAGTTCTAACAGTACCCCCTCTTCTATGAGGATCCTCCGGATCCTCCAGGCCCAGGCCTATCAGGAAACCTCCTGTGGAACGCTGTGACAAGTCTCGGGGCAGAGACATTATCCACCACTACCCAGGAGTTATCCTCGGGGCCGAAACCTTTCCAAGCGACGAGATACTGCAATCTCCCTCTATGTCTTCTGGAATTCAGGATACGAGAAATTTCATATTCGCCGTCTTCCACCACCGGAGGAACTCTGACAGTAGCATCCCTATCCTATACATCAGCCTTTTTCAACAAGGAAACAAGAAACACAGGATTAATCTTCCAGGAGGTGGGGACCTCCAACCTAACAGCAGACTGATTAACCCACCTGAAGCACCTTAAATGGCCCCACAAACATCGGACCCAATGCGCTGTGATTCATTCCCAGAGGACCTGGGTCTCAAACGAAAATATAATAAACAAGCATTTTTAAAGGAAAAAAAATCTTGTTGTTTACCATCAAAAATATTAGGCAGTCCTACCTTTGGTTCCACAAAATGCGCTCCAGGACAGCTACTCACGTGTTGCTGGAGATCGGCCACCTCTAGAGACAATCCCTGCAAGCGTTGAGCCAACTCTTGAACAGACACCATACTGATCCCAGGATTTCTTTCCAAGTTTAGTTTTGGCTGGACTTACTGTTATGATCTGCTACAAGAACTAAGGAAAGAAAGGGAATCTGTCCCTACAATAAGACTGAGCTGATTCCCTACGTTGCAGCGGGCGACCTGTCCCATGTGAACAGACCCGCCTTCGTCCTCAGGTAATCTGAACGCAGACCTATAGAATAAAGGGAGGGGTCCCTAAAAGAACTAAGGACTGGGACAAAATTGGACACCTCCTAGCAGATGTAGTAGCGGAGCAAAAAGACAAACAGACAAAAAGTACTTAAAGGTCCAAAGGACCAAACGAACTAGAGAGATAGGTACAAAAGCACCTGGCTAGATAGAGAGTCAAAAAACACTGAAGTCCAGCAAAGCCAGAAGGGCTGAGCTGGAATGAATAGGCAGCAGGTCACTTGACCAAAATAGAAAAAATCTAACATGAGAGTTCTAACAATCGCCTTCGCTTCTCTTCCCTCGGAGACTTCAGCGCACAGCGAGTCAGCGACTAGCAGATCTGGTGAAGAAGAAGAAACTGCTGACTGTCCTGAAGATATGGGGACTGGACACCTCTTGTACCTTAGCAGTCCCCCAGGATACACCATACAGGATCTCCAGACCTGAGCGGGCACTAGATCTCTTGGCTCAGGACGACCTGTGGGTAAGCCAGTCAGCATCTGAAATGTGAACTTCTTCATGTGTAATGCTCCAATCTGGAGCCTAATTTGTACAGACATATTTTGACTGCTTCTGAGTAGGGCTCGTCCTTCTGCTGACAATGGCCAAACCGGCTTCTGGAGTTGTCGGACGGGAATCAGACACCGACTCTTCAAGGCTTTAAGCCCAAAACTTCCGGTTAATCCGAGGCCTTCACTTGCCACGGAGACAGTCATGGTCATCTGTGGAAAGGAAACACTAACGCCAAGGGCAGCCTCTCCTACAGGCCTAATGTCTTGGAATTCTTCAACCTTCGCTGGACAAAGACCGTCAGGGGGTCCCAAACCACCGCAGAGGGACCGCAATCCGATTTTGTGACTGAGTTCTGGCCTCTGCTTTGCCTGACGAACATAGTCATCCTTCATGGATTCTGTGCGGAAAGCTGCCTCTACAGGCTGGGGAACAGGAGGTCTTTGGGAGGACAGAACCTGGCATGACGGTTTACCTCTACGCCTTGCACGTCTGGACTGCCTCTTGAGGTTGGGAAGAGAAGTATTCCGTGGAGCATAGTCATCCTGTGTGGATTCTGGGTGGGCAGCAGTCTCTTCAGGCTGGAGAACTGGTAGGCTACCTACACACATTACCCATCGGGGCTGCTCCGGGATATTGGGAAGGGAAGCTTTAACAGAGGCTTCAGGATTAGGGTCATCGAAGACCATTAGAAAGGCTAGCAGGAAGGCCTGCAGGTCAAAGACGATAGGATCCCATGCTTCCCATAGGGGGGTGATCCATTTCAAGGCATCACCCGCTAGGTAGGACATCATGAATGCTATTTTAACCCGATCAGTAGGAAAATAGTGAGCATAGAACTTGAAATGCAGCATGCATTGCTCCACAAATGCACGGCTTAGTTTTGGATCCCCATAGTACCGTGGTGGATCCGCAGGAACGAGTGCTGATAGATCCATTTGGGCTGGTGCGTAAATCGCCTGGGCCATAGCTTGAGAAAAAATTTTTTCTTGGTGCACATATTCGCCAGACAAGGATTCAAAATGTCTCTGAGAACGAAGGCCGTGGGGCTCAACGGGAACCATGGCCTGAGCAAACTGTTATGCTCGCGCCCGGACTGACTGGCGTGAGCGTGATTAGTGCTCCCCTTTACCATGAACTGAGGAGTTCCTGGAGGGGCGTAACTAAGTATCAACCCGATCCGACCAAGGTCGCACGATGGCTCAGTCGACTCCATGAACCAAGGAGGAACCGAGCAGAGGGACCAGGTGCTACTCCAGGTCAGACCCTGGTCACAGCTGTTGACCCACACTGGGGAATGCAGGAACAGGCAGGTTAGACTGGCATACAGGCAGGTGGGTATTGGCAAGCACGGCTGGTATGCAGACAGGTGGATACAGGTAAGCACAGCTGGTATGCAGACTGGTGGGTACTGGCAAGCACGGCTGGTATGCAGACAGGTGGGCACTGGCAAGCACGGTTGGTATGCAGACAGGTGGGTACTGGCAAGCACAGCTGGAGTGCAGACAGGGAGGTACTAGCAGGTTGGAGCACAGGCTGGATAGGGTCCAGTACAGACTGGGAGACAGGAACAGAGCCGTAGATGCGGTAGACAAGCAGAGCAAAGCGAAACCGCCAGAGCGGAGGACAAGGCAGAGCAGAGAGGAACCGCCGGTGTGGTGAGCAAGGCAGAGCAGAGCGAAACCGCAGGTGCGGTGGACAAGGCAGTGCAGAGCGAAACCGCCGGAGCGGTGGCAAGGCAGAGTAGAGAGGAACCGCCGGACCGGTGAGCAAACAGAGCAGAGCGAAACCGCAGGTGCGGTGGACAAGGCAGAGCGAAACCGCCGGTGCGGTAAGCAAGCTGAGCAGAGTGAAACCGCAGGTGTGGTGGACAAGACAGAGCAGAGAGGAACCGCCGGAGCGGTGGGCAAGGCAGAGCAGAGATGAACCGCCGGAGCGGTGGGCAAGACAGAGCAGAGAGAAACCGCTGAAGCGATGAGCAAGCAGAGCGGAGCGAAATAGCAGACGCAGTGGACAAGGCAGAGCAGAACAGGGCTGAAGGTTCAGGTAGAGAGGACAAGGCCCTGTTCACACGGAACAGACCGGAAAACACAGGAAGATGGCTAGAACACAGGAGGTAGATACGAAGGAAGGGAAAAGGGACAAGCAGAACCAGATACACACAAGGTACTTACTATGAAGTAGCGAGTGGACACAAAACTTACAAACAGAAGTACAGAGACAACGAGTTGGAGTTAGGTGCAGGTTCAGATACTGCAGGAAAAGGGAAGGTACGGACATAGAGACAAACAGGTAACAGGCTAAGATACAGTTCAGACAGGAACTGCTACTGCAACGAGATACAAGAACGAGCCTGGGTATACAGCCCCCAGAGTGGCGGAAACAGACTAGAAGTCACAGGTAACAGGCCTGGGTATACAGCCCCCAGAGTGGCAGAAACAGACTAGCAGTCAGAGATAACAGGCCTAGGTATGCAGCCCCCAGGGTGGCAGAAACAGACTAGAAGTCAGAGATAACAGGCCTGGGCATGCAGCCCCCAGGGTGGCAGAAACAGACAAGATACAGGACAAGACCTGGCAACTCAGAGGCAAGGAGCACACTGATAGATAGTGTTGCTCAGCCACCTCCTTCTGCGTGGAGGGGGTTTAAATATCCAGTGACTCACAGCAATAGGCTGGGGACGCATTAGGAGTGCGCCCACAGCAGCTATAAGAATCAGGAAGTAACCGGGCCACCGCCCTAAGCAATCAGACAAGAGACATGCACACACAATGAACTGGAGCAAGGTTTGCAGGCTGGACTGACAGGTAAGATTGCGGTCTTGCATAGTGGGAGTTGGTGCACTATGCAAGCATGCCGCCAGGGATATTAAACAAAACTAAACAAGAAAGCAATCCGGTGTCTCTAGTAGTCACCTACAATCCAAATATGGATGCGCTAAGGAGAGCTGCACGGAAACTACAACCCTTACTACAAAATGATGCTCAATTACAATCCATATTTCCAGACCACTTCTCTGTTTCAGGCAGCCCCCATCTCCACCAGCTACAGGTACCTTTTCCTGCAACCAGAAAAAATGTAAAACCAGTCCGTTTATAATGACCACAGACAAGATAAAGATCCCCAATTCACCCAATTCACATCAGGACTACAAGATGCCAGGTACTTTCAGCTGTATCACATCTATTGTAGTGTACTTAATTATATGTATCAAATGTCCAGCTGGGGGTCTGTATATAGGGAAGACAGGGCAAAACTTAGGACAAGGATGAATCATCATCGCCACACAAAAAGAAAAAAGAATAGATCTACCTGTGGCCAAGCATTTTTGTTTCCCTGATTACAGCATCACAGACATGAAATTATTGGTATTAAAAGGTAATTTGAAATCTCAGAGTGACAGAAAAGTTTGGGAATATAAACTCATGGTGACCTATGACATCTTCAGAGCAGGAGTGAATGTGTCCCATGGATTTATGTCCATTTACATCAACTAAGGAATGTGCTCCTCAGAACTGTGGGGTCATCACAACCCTGGACCAGACCTCAATCACAGGACAATAAAACTATCATACTCCTTATCTATGAACTGCTAAAATATTTACAGCCAGAACTGTTTATCTCTCTCCCATAGTAATAGCTCTGCTTTATGTCACCTGTTTCATCTATTGCATTATTTCTGTGTCCTATTGTGTATAAATATGTGACGCTTCAGATTTTGTGTTATTCTATGCCTGATGAAGAGGCCTGAGTAGTCTCGAGAGCTTGCAACTTGTTACCATCTTTTCAGTTAGCTATTAAAAGGTATCAACCACTGAGGACTCCCAAATCTAAATATTTTTCTGAGAAATTTTAATAATTATGAATAGAGATGAGTGAGGTTCCAATTTTGTATAATTGCATGAAGTTACCAGGTGATTAGCTTTATTTATTCAAATTAAATGTCCCTTATTATGCCCTGAAATCTGGAGAAAACCCAAAGCATGGGGGCGTGGCCTAGCTCTTGATGTGAGAGGTCGGGTGGCAGTGCCTCTCCACCACCATTAGCTTCAATTATCCTGCACAGAGCCCGAACCAGCCAAATCCCTTATCAGGAACTGCTGTCTGAGGGTCCCGGGAGTCAGAGGCGAGCTTCTGCCAGACTCAGAGAGTCCAACATGGGCCGCAAAAGGCAGAAGGATGCCGGGGCCTGCAGCAGTGCCTCAGCCCAAGATGGCACCGAGACAGAGGAAGAGGCGGGAAGGAGGAACACAGCCTATGCACGGAGGCTGGAGGCTTCAGCACGGCTGCACAGGTATGCGAGGGGCATGAAGGCAGATGAAGAAGGAAATGAAGGCAGTGAGAAGCATGGAGATGAGGAGGAAGATGGTGAGGAGATGCCTGTGCCTGTGCTACATAATGAACAGCAGGAGGAGGGGGATGGTGACACTGTGCTGGCAGCTGAAAGTTCAGATGAGGCAGAGCCGACTCTGCGAGATGTATTCCAGGCTGTCTTATACTGCAAGACTACTTTAACTGCTCTGACAAAGCAGGTGAATGGTCTGAAAGCCGACATGGGAGGCATTGAGGCTTCTATGCAGAAAGTTACAGCCAGATTGACTGAGGTGGAGGGCAGAGTTGGTGTAACAGAAGATCATTTAACCTCAGTGCAAAAGACGCAGCAACAGCACACTCAGAGGATCACGGTAGTGGCTAACAAAAATGATGACCTGGAAAACCGGTCACGCAGGAACAATTTGCGTAATGTGGGCATCCCTGAAAGAGCTGAGGGTGATGACCCCACGACCTTTGTTGAAACCTGGCTGCTGGGAAAGTTTGGGTCTAATATCCTGTCGAGGGTGTTTGCTGTGGAGCGTGCCCATCGAGTGCCCATGAGACCCCCAGTGCCTGGAGAGGGCCCTCGTACGATGTTAGCCAGAATCCTGAACTGCAGAGACCGGGACACTATCTTACGTAAGGCCAGAAAATTGACAGATCTTACCCTGGAGGGCAAACGCATTGAAATATACCCGGATTACTCGGCTGAGGTGCAAAAGCTGCGGCTACGGTATGGTGAAGTGAAGAAACAGCTCCGTTCTTTGAATGTGAAATACTCTACAATTTATCCTGCCAAATTAAGAGTGGAAGCCTTTGGAAAGGTCAATTTTTTCCCGTCACCGGTAGAGGCCGCCTCGTGGTTGGAGCGGAACCGGAGCAAATTGAGAGAAGCTGAGGACTCGGCACGGTGAATGCACGACCCTGCTATCCTGACCACTGGACAAGGTTGTGGCTCTGCGAAACCGCAGAGGAGGGGGAGAAACCCCCGCTGGGATCTACGTTTTATAGTTTTATAGTTAATTTGTTTGATTAATGGTTCGGGACTATGCATACTATTGATTATGTGGTGGAGAGACTGCCAATGCTGGAGGAGGACACGGCGCATGTTGATATGCGGTATACTACGATGTTGCTCAGGTTCTTTGAGCTCCCACTCTCACGTTGGGAAGAGAGTGACAAGAGAAGGGTGGGGGGAGGGGTGGGGGGAGGGGGAGGGAGGGGGGGAGTTGGATGGGTTGGATTTGCGGGAAAATAGGGTTGCTTATGCTGTTTGACCTGGTATGCTTGGGAACAAAATGGAAAGATGTTACTTGATGATGGTGGATTGTTTTTTCTAATGCACAATGAGTAACCGTACGGTTCGGATTTTAAGTTGGAATGTACGTGGTATATCTGACAGGATTAAGAGGGCAGCAGTTCTGAATCACATCAGATCTTGTGATCCTATGATTGTGTGCTTACAGGAGACCCATCTCACTAGAGATACTAGGCACTGGCTATCGAGAGGGTGGATGTTAAAGACATATCATTCCACTTATTCCTCGTACTCCAGGGGGGTGTCAGTCCTAATACACAAAAACGCACATTATGAAGAGCTGGCAGTGCAAGTAGACAGTGAAGGGCAGTATGTATGGATTGCGTGCAGATTGTATGGACACAAAATGATTTTAGTGGCGTTATATATCCCTCCACCTTATTCTAAAAAGGAACTTCAAGCAGTAATGGACTTGACGGCCAGATGGGGGGAGGCTCCGATGTTGATTATGGGAGATGTTAACAACACCATGAATGATTACTGGGATAAAGTACGTCCGGCAGGTATGGAAGCTGGACGGAACGGAATGACTGCATTTGGCACCTACGTGGGGGAGCTGGGGCTGGTGGATCTGTGGAGAGTACGAAATGAGGGTAAGAGGACCTTCTCGTGTCATTCGGCTACACACGGAACACTGTCAAGGATAGACCTGGCTTTTGGGGATACTGCTATGGATGGGATGGTTGGGGAGGTGGAATACCTACAGAGGACTCTATCGGATCATAGTCCTATGGTTGTCACGCTTCTAGTGGGATCTGCTCAGGGTCAGAGGGGAGGTTGGCGTCTTCACCCGACGTGGCTTAAAGTGGTGGATATGGGTGGCATAACCAAAGAACTAGAGCACTTCTTCCAAGTGAATGAAGGGAGTGCTGAGGCCACAGTGGTGTGGGAGGCTATGAAGGCATTTACGAGGGGACTCTTTATAAGTGAGATCTCACGGTGTAAGACCAAAACTAAATTGGCAGATCAACAAATAAAGGATGACTTGACAAGGGCAGAGGCAGACATGATTTTGGCGCCAACGAGTGTAGCTCACAATAGACTAAAATTGGCACAGGAGGCAGTTAATAAACTGCACATGATGCAAGCTGAGAGGAAAAGGGCATTTCAGCAAGCCCAATTCTTTGAGGAAGGAGAGAGAGTGGGTCACTTGTTGGCGGTGATATCTGCGGCACAGAGGGAGTCTTCCAGGGTGTACAGGTTGAGAGACCAAACGGGGACGACTCTGACAGACACAAAGGACATATTGGAGGTCTTCAAGGAATATTACATGGCACTGTACAATTCAAGAGTACGGGACACGGAGGGGGCCGTAGAGGCATTTTTGGAAGGCATCTCACTGTCTAAATTGTCTGAGGAAGATAGGATGAGGTTGGATGAACCTGTGAGTGTGGAGGAGGTGGAATGTGCAATTCTGTCTATGCCCAATAACAAATCACCGGGTGCTGATGGTCTACCTGGGGAGGTGTACAGGGAGCTGGTGGAACTGCTAGCTCCAAAATTGAAATCTGTGTTTGATGAGGCTTTGGTGAAGGGGGCGTTACCGAGATCAATGGAGGAAGCGGTGATAGTGGTTCTGCCAAAGGAGGGGAAAGACCCCATGGATGCGGAGTCGTATAGGCCCATATCGTTGTTGACAACGGATGTCAAAATACTCACTAAGATCCTGGCCACCCGGCTCACCGGGGTTGCGCATACTGTTATTCACGAGGACCAGTCGGGCTTTATGCCCAACCGCTCCACGGCTGTTAACTTGAGAAGATTATTTCTTAACATGCAGCTGCCTGCTGATAATGGTGGCGGGAGAATAGTGATGTCATTGGACGCTAGAAAAGCATTTGATAGCGTGGAATGGAAATATTTATGGAAAATCATGGAAATAATGGGATTTGGCCCCGCATTCATGGCCTGGGTGAAGTTATTGTACTCATCCCCAAGGGCGGTAGTTAAGGTGAATGGTGAACGGTCCGGGATGTTTGACTTACATAGGGGCACAAGGCAGGGGTGCCCGCTGTCCCCGCTATTGTTTGCGGTGGCAGTGGAGCCCCTGGCGGCCAAAATAAGAGCTGAGAGAGGAGTGGTCGGATTTAAATTTGGGAGGCTGGAAGAAAAAATATGACTGTATGCCGATGACATCCTGTTATTTCTGGAAAATGCAGGAGAGGCATTGGGGTGCACGATGGATGTAATTAAACACTTTGGGAGCATTTCGGGACTGGAGATAAACTGGCACAAGTCTTATGTCATGGCTGTAGATAGACCAATAAAAGCGGAGGAGATAGATGAGAGGGGGAAGCAGCTCCAGCTGGTTTCACAATTTAAATACCTTGGGATATGGGTGGCGCTTCCATTGACACGATTCACGGATCTGAATTTAGTTCCTCTGCTAGAGAAATTTAAAAAGAAAATAGGCGCATGGTGCCAATTGGCTTTGACGGTGACGGGTAGAACTAACCTGATTAAGATGGTCCTTATGCCACAACTAATGTACGTTTTGCACAACTCACCGATATGGCTACCAAAAAAACGGTTTCAGGGTATTGATTCTATCTTCAGATCCTTGATATGGGGCAAGAGGCAGGCAAGGATTAAATTGGGAACGCTGCAAAATGGGAAGGAGGAGGGAGGATTGGCCGCACCCAATCCCTGGGTCTATTTCTTGGCAGTACAGGGCCAGCATGTCAGGGGATGGAGAGAACCCGATTGTGGAGGGGCAGCTTGCCGGGTGCTGGTACATGTGTCGGGGAGACGCCCACTGGTCCAGGCATTAGAGGATGGTACCTTTAAGAAATTGGGAGCAATATATCCTACCTTAGGCTTGACTCAGAAGGTATGGGACACTATTAAAAAGATCAGGGGGGTGGACGGGCTGACTAAGTACTCACCGGTGTTGGGCAATGAACATCTGCCGGAACTTAATAAGCTGTGTCAAATGGGCAATTGGAAGGCGCAAGGAGTGAGATATGTGTGCCAGCTGCAGAGTGGAACGGACCTGAAGACCTTTGAGAAATTGAGAGAAAAATTTGATTTGCCTTTGGTATGGGGATTTCAATACTATAGGCTTCGACATGCTTGGAGGGCACAGTGTGGATTGGGAGCCATGACGGTTCAGGGTGACATTGTACTAGACTCTGTATGTATGAAGGGAGGGACAAGGGGAGTCATATCGAGCTTATATCATGACCTACTGCACTCCTATCTGGGGGGAAATCACTTCATTGCAAAGAGTAAATGGGAAAGGGAGGTGGGTACCCTCACAACAGAACAATGGGAGGCAATTCTAGAATATGTCCCGAAGATCTCTCTAAGCGAGCAGGCACGGATTTCCCAATTATACATAATACATAGGACATACAAAACACCGCTGCGCCTGTACAAGGCGGGCTTGAGGGGAGATTCCAGTTGCCCTAGATGTGGCACGGACCAGGCCGGACTGCTACACATGCTATGGTCATGCCCACGGCTAGTGGCTTATTGGTTGGTCGTTGTTAACAAAATTGAGAGGGCTTATACATGTACAATTGACAGAAACCCGGTGCTGTGTGTTTTGGGGGAGGTGGATGGAATACCTGTCTCAGAACATTACAAAGTGGCGATAGCGCGATTGCTATATGTGGCACGCAAACTAATAGCACGAAAATGGACAGATTCGGAACCCCCCACTAGGAGGGAATTTATTGCTCAGACACGTACGGTAATGCATTTAGAGGAAAGCATTTACAGGCGGAGGCATGGAGAGAGAACTTTTGGGAAAATATGGTCCGCATGGATGGCGGTAATATGATTGTCAATGTTCCCAGGTATGCCTGGCATAAGGAGTATTGGCGGGAGGGGGGAGGGGGGAGAGGGTTTTGACTGTATTACTACACGTTATGTGAATTGTTATATGTATATTGATAACTGTTTGCTGTAAATTTTTGAAACCTAAATAAAAATAATTGGTTTAAAAAAAAAAGAAAACCCAAAGCATAACAAACATGAAATGTAGAAAAAAAACAACAATAAAACTTACTTCACCACTCACCTCCGCCGCTCACTGTTCCACATACGGTCCTCAACGCTTGGGTATCTTCATGCTGGACTGGGACTTCTGCCAGTAACTAAGTCCAGGATGTCCCTGCACATGTAGAGACGTTCTGGGCCTAGTCGCCACTGTAATTCTCAGCCTAGCATTTAGATGGATGGAGTTTCAGTGTGCGTCGCCAGTAAGAAGAAACACCAAGGACTGTACGGAGTAGAGCAAGCAACAGAGGTGGACAAAGAGGCGAGTGGTGAAGTGAGTATTATATTTTTCAGTTATTTTTTTTTTTTTTTACTATTTGCTGACCCTTTAAGTTTCAGCAAAATCACAAATAGACAGCTACCATTAGGTTAAATTGGCACAAAAGGAGTTACAAGAAATCTGCATTCTGGAGAATATGGATTTTTGTAACACTCTCAAATAAATTTGCCTAAATTTAAGTTTGCAGTCAGACGGCCGTATAAATCGGACCGAGATCGGAATGCAATGCATGGACTGGCCGGTGGCTATCCCAAACCCAAGCATGACAGTTGCATAAAAATACATTAAGCTGTCACACTTGGGTCGGGAGGGCCGCCGGCCAGTTCGTGCACTGGTTTCCGATCTCGGTCCAAATTATAAGGCCGTCTGACTGCATACTAATTATGAGCAATTTTGACAGGCAAGATTTTTGAATAAGACATAAAAATTCTTTTACCGAGTGATGCCTTTGAGCTGCATTTTTCTTCTTTGATTCCATTTTAATCAGTGGTCCCCTGTTACTACGTGAAGGCACTGTCTGTCATTGGGCACTTTAACAAAGAAGAATCACTGATTAATAAAGTCAAAGAAGAACATGTGTAAGAGCAGAGCTAAGAGGAAAGTGCACACTAGCTCTGGGGGTATGGAGTAGCAGACACGGGTCTGAGAGCTTGTGGTGTGCATGCTTTGTTTTGCCCATGTCAGCACAGAAATGGTTGCTGGTTCATTCATAGTGAAAGGCACTATATAGAGAGTGATATAAATCACAAACAACACAAGTTACAAGGTAATGAAACATGTCTTCAGATATATGAATTAGCTTCCTCTGTGCGAGTCAATGCCATATTTACTAGACTAACTCTATGTAATCTCGAATAATTCTGAAATATGTCGCTTAAAAATAAAACTCCATTTGTACTGCTTCTCTCAAGACTCCAAGAAGCAGCCTGGACAGGTATTTACATGTGTGTTGGTTCAGAGCTCCTACTGGTGCATAGCTTTGTATTGTGTGCGCACTGCAGCATGTAAGGACATAAAATAGCGATCAATATATAACCTTTTGGAGAAAAATATTGACAATACTGACAGTATTTTTTCAAATGCTACAGACCGAAAAGCAGAATGAACAGCATTCAGAGTCTGTATGTGTTTGTTCGTAAATGATCTTTTCATCTCTGTCTTAGGTCTGTTGTGCAAAACATTTGTAAAATTACCAAATAGCATAATGCCAACATGGCGTTATACGGTAAGTCTTGTCTGAATTTTGTTCTAACCTTGGGTACATAATAGGCACAATACAGACACAGATTGTGCTGGTAACAGTGCTGGTTTATTTTCCTTGATCTGCTTCAATAAAGGTTATTTTTCTTCTTTCTCCCGTACAGGTATACATCGCAGCAGTGAGAAAAGAACAGCCAATCTGACTCAGAAGGACTAAAACGATGTCCAACAAATAGGGAAAAACTATAAATGACTGAACATGGCAGAGGTCAATCTATTATTTCAATTGCAGAAATGCATATGTTCAAAAGATGTACTATTTTATCTCCTGAGAAGGAGAGAGAGAGAATGAGAGAGTATCCCACTGACCATAAGAGCTTACACTCTGCAGGAGGGAGAGAGAGAGAACCTCGCTGCCCATAAGAGCTTACAGTCTATAGGAGAAAGAGGACCACCCTGAGCATGAGAGCTTACACTCTGTAGGAGAGAGAGGACCTCGCTGCCCATAAGAACTTACACTCTACACAGTGGATGCGAAAGTAATCACCCCCTTGGCTTTTTATCTATTTTGTTATATTGCAACCTGTTTTTAAAGATTTTGCAATCTGATTTGTGTGTGTTCCATAAGTACTGAATAGTCTAAGTTGGTGAAGTGAAGCGAGAAAAACAGGCATAAATTAAAATTATGGGATCAAATAACTAAAAATTGGCATGTGCATATGTATTCACCTCTTTTGCTACGAAGCCCCTAAAAATTTCTGGTGTAAGCAATTCCCTTCATAAGTCACATGCTTAATGACAAAGTTGTTGAGAAGTCCAAGTTGGATTGGGTTATAAAAAAATATCCCACTCTCTGATGACCCCCCGGAGCTCCATTATCATCAAATGGAAAGAACATGGTACCACACCAAACTTGCCAAGAGAGGGCTGCCCACCAAAACTCTCAGCCCGGGGCAGGAGGGCATTAATCAGAGAGGCAGCACAGAGACCAAAGGTAACCCTGAAGGAGCTGCAAAATTCCCAAGCAGAGACTTGAGTATCTCTCCATACAACAACAATAAGCTGTACACTCCATAGAGGTGGCCTTTAAGGAACAGTGGGAAGAAAAAAGCCTTTACTCACACACAAAAATTGTAAGGCTTGTTTTTAGCTTGCCAAAAGACATTTGGGAGACTCCCCAATGTATTTAGGAAGGTACTGTGATCAGATGAGACCAAAATTGAACTTTTTGGCCATCAAGGTAAACACTATGTCTGGTGTTAAACCAACACCGCTCATCACCCCAAGAACAGCATCATGTTGTGGGGATGTTTTTCGGCAGCAGGGACAGTGAAAATGATCCGAGTCGAGGGGAAGATGGTTGGTGCAAAATACAGGGATATTTTACGGCAAAATCTGTTTCAGTCTGTTAGTAATTTGAGATTGGGATGGAGGTTCACCTTCCAACAAGACAATGACCCAAAGCATACTAAAGCAACACTTGAGTGGTTTAAGGGGAAAAGTGTAAATGTTTTGGAGTGGCCTAGTCAAAGCCCAGACCTTAATCCAATTAAGAATCTGTGGTCAGACTTGAAGATTGTTGTTCACCAGAGGAAACAATCTAACTTGAAGGCGCTGGAGCAGTTTTGCCTTGAGGAATGGGCAATAATCCCAGTGGCAAGAAGTGGAAAGCTCATCGAGACTTATCCAAATTGACTTGCAGCTGTAACTGCCGCAAAAAGAGGCTCTACAAAGTACTGACTTTAGGGGGGTGAACATTTATGCACACTGAAGTTTTCAGTTATTTTGTCCTATTTGTTGCTTGCTTCACAATAAAAATAAAAATAAAATGTTCACAGTTGTAGGCATGTTCTTTACATGAATTGATGCAAACTCTCAAAAAAAACTGTGAAATTCCAGGTTGTGAGGTATCAAAACACGAAAAATGCCAAGGGAGGAGAATACTTTTGTACAGTTAGGTCCATATATATTTGAACAGAGACAACATTTTTCTAATTTTGGTTCTAGACATTACCACAATGAATTTTAAACAAAACAATTCAGATGCAGTTGAAGTTCAGACTTTCAGCTTTCATTTGAGGGTATCCACATTAAAATTGGATGAAGGGTTTAGGAGTTTAAGCTCCTTAACATGTGCCACCCTGTTTTTAAAGGGACCAAAAGTAATTGGACAATTGACTCTAAGGCTATTTCATGGATAGGTGTGGGCAATCCCTTCGTTATGTCATTCTCAATTAAGCAGATAAAAGGCCTGGAGTTGATTTGAGGTGTGGTGCTTGCATTTGGAAGGTTTTGGTGTGAAGTAAACATGCGGTCAAAGGAGCTCTCCATGCAGGTGAAACAAGCCATCCTTAAGCTGCAAAAACAGAAACAAATCTGAGAAATTGCTACAATATTAGGAGTGGCAAAATCTACAGTTTGGCACATCCTGAGAAAGAAAGAAACCACTGGTGAACTCATCAATGCAAAAAGACCTGGGCGCCCACGGAAGACAACAGTGGTGAATGATCGCAGAATAATCTCCATGGTGAAGAGAAACCCCTTCACAACAGCCATCCAAGTGAACAACACTCTCCAGGAGGTAGGCGTATCAATATCCAAATCTACCATAAAGAGAAGATTGCTTGAAAGTAAATACAGAGGGTTCACTGCACGGTGCAAGCCACTCATAAGCATCAAGAATAAAAAGGCTAGACTGGACTTTGCTAAAAAACATCTAAAAAAAGCCAGCACAGTTCTGGAAGAACATTCTTTGGACAGATGAAACCAAGATCAACCTCTACCAGAATGATGGAAAGAGAAAAGTATGGCGAAGGCGTGGTACAGCTCATGATCCAAAGCATACCACATCATCTGTAAAACACGGCGGAGGCAGTGTGATGGCTTGGGCATGCATGGCTGCCAGTGGCACTGGGTCACTAGTGTTTATTGATGATGTGGCACAGGACAGAAGCAGCCGAATGAATTCTGATGTATTCAGAGCCATACTGTGTGCTCAGATCCCGCCAAATGCAGCCAAACTGATTGGTCGTCGTTTCATACTATAGATGGACAATCACCCAAAACATAAAGCCAAAGCAACCCAGGAGTTTATTAAAGCAAAGAAGTGGAATATTCTTGAATGGCCAAGTCAGTCACCTGATCTCAACCCAATTGAGCATGCATTTCACTTGTTAAAGACTAAACTTCAGACAGAAAGGCCCGCAAACAAACAGCAACTGAAAACCACCGCAGTGAAGGCCTGGCAGAGCATCAAAAAGGAGGAAACATAGCGTCTGGTGATGTCAATGAGTTCAAGATTTCAGGCAGTCATTGCCAACTAAGGGTTTTCAACCAAGTACTAGAAATGAACATTTTATTTACAATTATTTAATCTGTCCAATTACTTTTGGTCCCTTTAAAAACATTGTGGTAATGTCTAGAACCAAAATTAGAAAAATGTTGTCTCTGTCCAAATATATATGGACCTAACTGTATATACTGTATATATATATATATATATATATATATATATATAAAACTTAGTAAGATATCATATTAGGGAAAGGTGATAACTTCCTAACATTTCAGTAGCCTTTTCATGCCTGCAGTCCCACTACAATTATCAAGAAACCTTTCCAAGACTCAAAATATCTACCTAAAATGGGAGACAGAAGATGCTGTAGCAGTATCTCTTCCTCAGTGTCTGAGAGATACTAAGGGCTCACTCACACTAGTGTGTAACACGACCAATTCGGCATGAGAAAACAATGGCAGCATATTACGAGTGGCTCTGATAATCGACACTCGGATCAAACTCTGAGCGACATTAGCATAATCGGCCCCATTCTCTTGCATGAGAGAATATACGTCAGTATGAGAGAGTCCTAATGCTGTGCAGATGGAGCAGAAGGGGTAAGACAAATGACTGGTCACAACACAGCTCTGACATTACACTAGGGAGAGACAGCGAACTCTATAAGCACTGAGAAATGTACATTTACATAAACCGCAAAAGATAATGTAAAGACAAATCAGACACACAGTTTCTGGCTGACCTAATGCATCTAATATACATAATCTAATAACAGTGCACTGTAAAAAATTAATGTAAAAAGATATTACTTATAATGCTCCATTTAACTACAAGTACCATCACCTTTGTAACCTGTGAAAGGGCCAGCTTGGTAAACATTAAGAATTGTTGTGTTCCGCAGTCCTGTTTCATAATATTGCAATATTTCCATAGTTTATGTCATTAATATCAATTAATTTTATGTTATAGATTTGATATGGTAGTAACTAACATATTTTTATCGCTCCAACGTGGTGCTTAACAGATGCATGAATGATTGGCACTATAAAAATAACTCGATAAAATGTTGTCTGAGAATTAAAAAAAAACAAAAGTAGTAGCAAGTTTAATAATGCAATAAAATCCCCAAGACGCACAGCTCTTAACCCCCCACCCACGCTCCAGCACCAATGCCGCCGTGGTTCCCTGACAATCTTTGGTTACATCCTGAAATTAGTGTTTTGGCACATAACTGCTGCAGGCTATTTACTGGCATCATTTCTGAGTCCTCAGCTTCTCCAATATGTATAGACTTATTCGGCTTTCACTTAAAGAGTATTTTAATTATTCTTAAATCAATAGTACACAGAAAAATAAGAAACTTTGTAATACATCTTATCAGAAAGAAATTCTTCTTTCTTCTCCGGATATGATCTTTCACTCTCAAAATTCTCAATTCATGGCAAAAATCTGTATTTAGTGAGGAAAGACTTTCACATTACTGAGATAGGAGATGGCAGCTGCTACTGATAAGGTTCTATGTAGAAAGGAGGAGAGAGCAGGAGCTAGAGGGAGTTTCTCCCTCCTCCTTTTCCCTTCTTCTACATAGAATCTTATCAAAAGCAAAAACACAGCAAAAGGACACAAAAAATTATAGATAGAAGGAAAAAGGAACCATATTCACCAAACAAGTCAGAAAAAAATGCACTTACAGGATAAAGAGGCCCTTCATGAGAAAGGTGTAGGCAACACAGATGCAAAATACTGATGAAACAACCACTAACACACCTACCATTCATTCATGGGATCTTATCAGCAGTAACTGACATCTCCTGTCTCAGTAATGTAATAATCTGTCTTCAGTGAATACAGATTTTACTCGGGAATTGAGAATTTTGAAAATGAAAGCTCATTTATTAGATAAAATATATTATAAATTTTCTTATTTTCATGTGTACTATTGATTTATAAAATAAAAATGAAAACAACGGTGACTCTTTAAACATGGCATAAAATTTTAAGCATAGGATTCCATGCTGGTACATGTTCATGCATGCCCTCATTTAAAGAGGCACCTACCTGTAGCTTCAAGTGGAAACTATATGACATGGGGGGAGAAAATTAACTATCATTCTTAGGGCTCACTCACATAGGAGTATAACACGACTGAGTATATAAGAGTATAACATGACTAGGACCAATATGATACTATGGAGCAGTGCTGATCACTTTTTTTTCTCATATGAATTCGGCATGGGAAAAAAAATTGCAGCATGCTGCGAATCGCAGCACAAGTTGTATCGCACTGACCTATTCAAGTCTATGGGTACGTAGAAAACATTGGGCTGCACTTGGATGACATCCGAATGCAGTCCGATTTCCACGGACTCACACAATGGAGGAGATGGGGAAATCTTGCTCTCCATCTTCTCCTCACCTGTGTTACGGTTCTCTTATACGAGGGTATCGGAAGACACTAAGCTAACACTCTGATCAGATTTTGATCGTAGTGTCATTTACATAATCGATTCGATTCTCTCTCATGAGAGAATCAACGCTCGTGTGACCCCGGCTTTAAGAAAATCCTTACAATTATTAAAACAAATAAATACAAGGATATGAGCACAGATTGACTATACTGAATATATCGTAGATCGGGATTTGTTGCAGTCAATTTATCTGACTGTGTTAAATGACCCTAAATCTATGTAACTGTCCAAAAAAATCATTTAAGCAAAGTATTGACTGTATGTATCTTTGGCTTCACACGGTGTTGTTTAGTTACTGAGGGTTGTTATTTACACATTTCTTGTTGTTTACAATAGTTATAGTCCGGCTCAGGTTTTTGGTCTTGCTGTAATTTTTTGTTCTCTTACAAATGTTAAAAGGCTCGGAAGCCGCACACAGCACGCAGAGAGTATGGCAGAGGTTTAATTCAAGATTTGGTTTCTCCATGCAGGGAGTGTAAATTTAAGTAACACAACAATAAAACAGGACGATTATGGTTTAACTAGAACACGGAAAGGATGAACAATACGGCGCAGTCCCAAAAGTTCAGGCTGAATAAGAGAAGGTAGATTACTGGAGGCTTGCACTTATCTGTCCTTTAGCGAAAACTGGGTCCGTCTTCGGAAACTCACTCGGGAGGGTGTCCGTCTTCTGGCGGCAGTGGGTGGTCTCGGGTGTCACCCACTGGGCCCTAGTCCTTTTGACCACACAACAGCAGTCACAACTCCTTTAAGAGCTGTAGCAAGCTCCTTTGGCGTACAACAAACTGCGTTAGGATCACTAATCCCGGGTGCGTCCTCACCCGTAGGTCACCGTCAGATGTCTGGAAAACTGTGGTGATGCAGGTAACTGAACGATCACTTTCTGTAGGCCCGGTACAGACTGCACGCCCCTTGTTTTGCGGCAAGCTGTGTCACCCGTTCGTCCGTCACCGCAGACAGGTCAGCACATCTCTATTTCACCGAGGACAGGGCAGCACGCCTCTCTCTCGTTGTCGGCCGGTCAGACTGTTTCTCCCCAACTGCCGGTCTGCTCACCACAACCAACTGTCTCTTTCGTGTGAGCCCAGACACCTGACTTCCTCTCTTCTGTCCCTCTCCTCTGTCCCCCAGCACTGTCCAGGAAGTCCCCCGTGCACTCTTAATCCCGTCCCCTGGCAACACTGGGCAGGACCCTGGCGCCGGAGCTCCGCACCTGTCCCTAGGCAAGTCTTCCTTCTTACACTCCCGCTCCCTTTGAGCTCGCCATTCCACGGGCGAGAGTTTTTTCACCAGGTGCTCACACTCTCTGACCTCTTGGATGATACGTTGCCAGATGAACTGATCCTGATTGTAGCGGATAGGCGGCACACCAGCCGTGGATCGTTCGGACCGGCGTAACGCAGTTGGAGCGCAGGGTACTTGAGAGTCGCTGGGGTTCCCAACTTCACCCGGCCCAGCCTGATGGAGCGGTGGGCCCTCCTCTCTCGTGTGGGAAGCTGTGGGCGATGTGAGACTGGGGATCGCAGCTACTATCGTCTCTTCCTCCTCATCATCATAGATGGGCGCACTGGGTGTGGGATCTCTTGTCCCTGTGCTGAGTTCAACCTTCTTTTCTTCATCACTAGACAAAGAGGGCCGTAACATGCTTCGATGAACGATTCTAGTTGGAGCCGCTTCTTCCCCCTCAGGCTGAACGTCATACACCGGTCCTTCAGGACTAACTCTCCGTTTCACTCGATACGGGGTAGACTCCCACCTTCTACTCAGCTTGCCGCGGGGTCTCTTGTCCAGTACCGACACCCGTTCTCCCGACTTAAGGGCTGTCCCCCGAAGAGGTGGCGTTTCATGGTGCCTATGTTCCTTAAACTTCTGCTGCACCAACCTCCGAAGAGTCTGCAACCGGTGCCGATGCTCCCAGACCCAGGCAGATGGGCCCATCCGGGGCCAGTCCTCCACGGGATCTAGTTTGAGCTCAGTAATCTCCCTACCCTTTTGTCCGAACAGCGGGGTGTAGGGGGTGAACCCTGTGGCACTATGTACCCGGTTATTATAGACCCACACCAGCTCAGCCACAAACTCCGACCAGCGTACCTTCCGATCTTCTTCCAAGGTTCGAAGCATCTGGATCAAAGTTCTATTGAAGCGTTCACAGGACCCATTCCCTTGCGGATGGTAAGGGGTGGTCCCAGACTTCTCGATCTTGTATAGCCGGTACAGCTCCTCCATCACCCGTCCTTGGAAACAAGCTCATTGATCGGAGTAAATTCTCTTCAGACAGCCATAGACCCTGATGAAGTCCCGACAGATAGCCTGGGCAGCAGATTCAGCTGTCTGATCCCTGGTCGGAGTTACCACCGCGAATTTCGTGAAGTGGTCGGTCATGACCAGGCAATGTCCATACCCAAGATGCGCCGGCCCGATGGTCAGGTAGTCGGTCATCAACACCTCTAAGGGCGCAGCCGTCACAATGGTCTGGACGGGGGCCCGCTGCTCTGGGGTTTTCACCAACTCACAACTCCGGCACTTCTGGCAGACCTTCTCCACTGCAACTCTTAGCTGGGGGTGGTACACCAGTCTCTGCAGCCACTGGCAGGTCTTTTCGGGTCCAAAGTGTGCTCCCCGCTCGTGTGCTTCCTTGGCCAGTGTCCCGATCACACTCTCTGGAACCACTACTTGCCAAGTGGGGCCGAACTCCCGTACCAAGTGGACACGTCTGTACAACAAGCCATCCTGCAGGCTCAGTCTCTCCCACTGCTGCAGCATCTTCAGCCCCTCTGTCGTCATGGATCCCCTTTCTTCGCAGTTAGGGACTTGTTTCAAAGCCATCCATTTGCTGTATCCGTACCCACTCGTCCCTGGGCCGCCCCAACACGTGTCCTTCTTTCACTTCCCCGATCTGTCCCTGCGTAGCAGACAACAGGCTGCCAACCCTCCAGAAGCTGGGCACCTCTTCGGCCTCCAGTTCTTCGTCTCGGTCACGGTCAGGGTGCTCATGGGTCACACTGGAGAGGGCATCAGCATGCGTGTTTTCAGCCCTAGGCCGGTAGGTGATCTTATACCGGTACCGAGCCATGCGAGCCACCCATCGTTGTTCCAGGGCTCCCAACTTCGCATTCTCCAGATGAGCCAATGGGTTGTGGTCTGTCTTCACCAACACTTCAGACGCCGACAAGTACTCCGCGAACTTTTCTGTCATTGCCCACACTAGGGCCAACAATTCCAGTTTAAAGGAGCTGTAATTGTCTGGGTTCTTCTCCGAGTCTCGGCGGGAGCGACTCGCATATGCTATCACCCACTCTCCGCTCCTGCTCCTGCGACAGCACGGCCCCTAGACAAAGGAGACTTACATCGGTGTGAAGAAAGAAGGGCTGAGAAAAGTCCGCATAGGCCAGTATGGGTGCTTCTGTCAGGGCCATCTTCAAGGCCCTGAAGGCCTCCTCCTGTTCTCTTCCCCATTTCACTGTTCGATTTTTCGAGCCCGCAGGTATCCCTTGAAGGAGCTCCAGTAGCGGATTAGCGATGCGAGTGAAATTTTTCATGAATCTGCAGTAATACCCTGAGAATCCTAGGAAGGCCCGCACGTCCTTTACAGTCTTCGGGGTGGGCCACTCTTGCACGGCGGCCACTTTCTCCCGAGTGGGCCTGACTCCTTCACTGGACACCGTGTGCCCGAGGTACTCAACCTGCTTGCGGAATATATGACATTTTTGTGGCTTCACCTTCAGGCCGTGATTTCGAAGGTGACTCAAGACTTGCTCTAGTCATCGTAGATGTTCCTGGAAGGTAGATGCACAGACGATGATGTCATCGAGGTAGATCAGTGTGGCCTCAAAGTTCAGATCACCTAAACATGTCTCCATCAAGCGTTGAAAGGTCCCGGGAGCGTTGGTTAGGCCAAAAGGCATCCGATTAAACTCGAAGAGTCCCATGGGCAACACGAATGCTGTCTTGGCACGGTCGTGTTCAGCCACTGGCACTTGCCAGTATCCGCTGGCCAGATCCAGGGAGGAGAAGTATTTCACCTTGCCTAGGGCGGATAGAGACTCCTCGATCCTGGGTAAAGGGTACGAGTCTCTTACGGTGCAAGCATTTAGCCGCCTGTAGTCCACACAGAATCGTAGGGTTCCATCCTTCTTCCTGACCAGGACGATTGGAGCTGCCCACGGGCTCTGGCTTTCCCGAATCACCCCATTCTGTATCATATGGGCCAGCATTTTCTTCACCTCCTGGTACATTTGCGGGGGTATCTGTCTATACCGTTCCTGTACCGGAGCAGCATTTCCCATAGGGATCTGATGGGTGATGGCCTCGGTACATCCAAAGTCGTCCTCATGTCGGGCAAAGTCGTCCTGGTACCGTCCCAGCATCTCTTCGACCTGGTACACCTGTTCCGTCGTGAGCCCTGTCAAATCAGCGCGCATCTGTTCTAGGATCCTTCGACCATCCTTAGTCTGAGGTCGAGGAGACCCCGATCGTACGGTGATCGCCAGGGTCCAGGGATCCTCCCTTATGGCTGACAATTGTATCGCATCTGGCGGTTCCAGCTGTTCTGGCATCCCCTGGATCTAGGCTATTTCGGTCCTGGTGGGAAGAATGAGCTCACTCGGATTCAGGTTCACGCATCGTACCACCACGTTTCCCTTATGGACGGTAGCCAAGGTGCGCGCTACCAATAGACCTGGAGGCACCTTGTGGTTGACTCGATCTGAATCTCTACCCCTTCTAGTGGGGTGCAGGCTCAGATGGGCAAAGTGAGGACTGTGTGTCCTGGTGGTAAGGTGAGGGTGTTGGTGGCGGGTATTATCACCTTTCCCAGAACTTTTCCCTCACTCGAGGTCTCTTGCGCCTGGGCAACCCTGATCAGCTGCTGGAGGGCCTTCCTTTGAGGGGCTCTAGAGTTTCACCACCCTAGTGTGAGCTCTCGTGGTTCCCTAATCAGGATCTGCCCGATTTCCTTCAGCACGTTCATACCGAGGGTCACTGGTGGTCCTGGGCCAGCATCTCTGCCTGTCAGGACGACTCCTTTTCTTCCCACATCTTGTCCGCACACCCGGATGCGTAACCACACTACTCCTGTGACCGGAATGGGCAGTTGGTTAGCGGCTGTGAGCTTTATCAAGGGACCCCCCTTCATTTCGTGCCATCTCTGGGTACCGCTGATGGAAATCAGTTTCTCCCATGGTGGTCACTTGAGATCCCATGTCGATCAAGCAGTGAACCGCCCGTCCGCCAAACTCGGCCCACACTGTCGGGCTCATGGATATTAAGTCTTCGGGACTCACTGCCTTCCTCCGCTCCGGGTTGCGTCCCTCACACCCGGAGCCCGTCAGTTTAACGGCTGCCAGGACAGAGGCCTTCCTTGACTGGCACAGCTCCTGGCGTAATGCCCCATGCCCCCACAATTCCAACACGTTGGTCCCCTGTCTGCAGGGGGTCGTCGGACCACCCGATTGGGCTCTGTTTCAACCCGGGGTCTGCGCTCGTCCTTTACTTCGCCCGGGGGTCTCGGGTCAACTGTTCCGGCTCTCAATGATTGAGCCACTCAAATATTGTACCACTCTTCTCGCATTTCTTGGATCTCCCGCCACATCTCTCGGGCCCATTCTGGTTCGGCCGTGCGTGACGGTGGCACTGCATTGCCCCGGACCATCCCTGCCAGAGTCACTACCCCCATCTCTTGTTCCCTCACGCGGGCCTCTGCCCCTGCCTCCAGAAATGTCATACGCGGGTTGGTGCTCAAGCGCTCTCGCAAGGCCCGTCTCAGCTGCACATCTCTGAGGCCGGCTACGAACTGGTCCCTAAGTACTACGTCCGGGGGCCCCACTCCCACGTCTTCTAGGTTGTTTTCCTAGTGATGTAAGTGTACACATTCTGTAAGGCGTTAACATATTGGGTCACAGTCTCCCCCTCCCTTTGTACCTGTTGGAACAGTCGCATCCTTAACTCTGCCACATTAGTAGGGTCCCCATGCATTTCTTCTAGGATCCGTACCACCTTTTCCACCGTATTTCGGTCAGTGGGGGAACGAAATATTACTGACTGTCGAGCTTCTCCTTCCAAAGCCAGCAAAGCTATCTCTGCTTGCATATTGGGGGTCATTGGGTGCATTCGTAACATGCTCTTAACCCGTTCTACCCAATCCCATAGCATCATGTTGTCTCCGGTAAACTTTGGGAGATTATTCAACATGGCGCCCAGGGGTAGGCTAGCTGTAGGGGCTCTCGCGCTGGCCTGGTCTGCCATGCCTGCAACTGCGTCTGGGGACAACATCCTGCCGACTACGCCAAATGTTAAAAGGCTTGGATGCCGCACACAGCACGCAGAGAGTATGGCAGAGGTTTAATTCAAGATTTGGTTTTTCCACGCAGAGAGTGTAAATTTAAGTAACACAACAATAAAACAGTAAAATCGGACAATAAGCGATTGTGGTTTAACTATAACACGGAAAGGATGAACAATACTACGCAGTCCCAAAAGTTCAGGCTGAATAAGAGAAGGTAGATTACTGGAGGCTTGCACTTATCTGTCCTTTAGCGATAACTACGTCCGTCTTTGGAAACTCACTCCGGAGGGTGTCCGTCTTCTGGCGGCAGTGGGCGGTCTTGGGTGTCACCCACTAGGCCCCAGGTTCTTTTGACCACACGACAGCGGTCACGACTCCTTTAAGAGCCATAGCAAGCTCCTCTGGCGTACAACAAACTGCGTTAGGATCACTAATCCCGGGTGCATCCTCACCCGTAGGTCACCGTCAGATGTCTGGAAAACTGTGGTGATGCAGGTAACTGAACGATCACTTTCTGTAGGCCCAGTACAGACCGCACACCCCTTGTTTTGCGGCAAGCTGTGTACCCCGTTCGTCCGTCACCGCAGACAGGTCAGCACGTCTCTATTTCACTGAGGACAGGGCAGCACGTCTCTCTCTCGTTGTCGGCCGGTCAGACTGTTTCTCCCCAACTGCCGGTCTGCTCTCCACAACCAACTGTCTCTTTCGTGTGAGCCCAGACACCTGACTTCCTCTCTTCTGTCTCTCTCCTCTGTCCCCCAGCACTGTCCAGGAAGTCCCCCGTGCACTCTTAATCCCGTCCCCTGGCAACACTGGGCAGGACCCTGGCAGTTCTGGTGCCAGAGCTCCGCACCTGTCCCTAGGCAAGTCTTCCTTCTTACACAAACAAGGGGCGTGGCCTCCCTTTCTGAGCTATCTATTCCATCTGCATAGCTTCCCATGTATGGGTGTCCTATTCAGGGCTCTATGCTGCTCTGACCTTATTCACATTGATGTTGTATGACACATGGTAAGGTTTTAATACTAGCGACAGGTTAGGACCGCCCCGCTGGGTGCATCGTGATGCTATGGGATGGCTTTTTTTATATCAAAATAGTGTTAACTAAGTACCTTATGATATTTACATGTACAATTACTATCTACTCATTTATTTGTTGGATGGTCTATCTATGCTCATTTTCATTTTTTTCTTGGGTCTTGTTATTTAAAGTGTATGGAGACTTAAACTTCAGTTAGATATTTTGATCCCATTCATACACAGTAATCAGTACTGGAGGCAATTTAAAGGAAGATTACTGAGTACACATTTCAATGGGGCTGTCATGACAAAAACTTCCATGGTTTTAGAATTAGCTAATAAATTATTTTTATTAACATATTTTTTTTTTTTTTACAAATAATACCCTACTCTGCGACCAATTGAAACCCCACACAACCAGTTTGAAAAAAAAAATCCAAACCTTTCCGTTAGACCTGAGGTTTTAGGAAAATTCAAGGCGATACAGAAGTCACAGAATTGTTCATTTTTCTTTTAGTTTGGAGACTAAATAAATGGAATTAGGTGAATTTTTTTTCAACGGCCTTTCATTATAAATGCATTTTTCAGTAAAATAATTTCAAAAGTCCATTAAGGCAAAACCCCTTAACAATAGCTGTATGCATAGGATGGAGCCAAGAGGTTTACAGAAAGGAAGATGACCGTAAGGGTTGATAATGGAGTATTCTGTAGACTATAAGAGAAAAGGTGGCTTTTTCATTAAATAGAAGATGATTTGTAAAGAATAAAATACTGAGCCAGATACCAACAAATCAGCAAGTGATAGTCCTATTCAGAACAACCTACCCTGCAACTTATTGAAACCTTACACAAAGTATGTAAAACGAAGCCCCTTGCTTTAGGTCTGAACATTAAGGTAAATAAAGTGAATTTTTTCTATAGTACAAGGTGATTTCATTCTGAAGAGCCTTTCAGCACAAATACATTTTTAGGAAGATGATCTTACAGTCCATTAAGGAGAAACCCTTTTGAATTAGCAGTGTGCATAGGCGGGAGCCAAGAAGTTTACAGAAAAGATGAGAATCGTAAAGGTTGCTGATAGCGCCTTCTATAGAATACAAGAGAAAAGATGGATATTTACTAAAAAGAAAAGTAATTTTCACAAAATAAACTACTTTATCAACAAAAGAGACAGATACCAACAAAATTGCATCTTTGCAAAAAGCATAAAAGATTGTGTTTCTTAGCAACCATCAGAGCTCGAGGGTTGGTAGACATTGAGAGAGCAATGCACTAATAATCAGAAAATGCTGGAGTAGAAAATTGGGGTGTCTGTTCATGTTCTTCTGCTCAGCAAATAATAAAATGGACCATGTTGGCCAATAGTCCGATACATGTAACTAAGTTCTGAAGACAAAACTCCAAAGATAAAGAATTGTTTCAAAATACACAAAAGGGTCTGCTTTTATCCAGAAGAGTGATAAAGTCACTAGGCTCTCACAAGGACTTGAGGGTATTGCCAACCAGGCAAGTGTATGCGCCAGGTGAATGGTATTAACGATGCTGTCAAAAACTTTACTAATAGGAATGCAAAGTCATAAATGAAATATAGCAAAGAGACCTTAGTAAAAATATCATATCTGATTAGAGAAGATGGTGGGGTTAGCCACTTCGCGCCAGAGCCTGTTTTTGCCTTCGTGACCGGGCCAATTTTTTCAATTCTGACCACTGCCAGTTTATGAAGTAATTACTCTGGAACGCTTCAACGTATTCCCCTGATTCTAAGACTGTTTTTTCGTGACATATTGTACTTCATGATAGTGGTAAAATTTCTTCGATATAACTTGTGTTTATTTGTGAAAAAATCGGAAATTTGGCGAAAATTTTGAAAATTTTGCAATTTTCAAACTTTGAATTTTCATGCCCTTAAATCAGAGAGATATGTCACACAAAATAGTTAATAAATAACATTTCCCACATGTCTACTTTACATCAGCACAATTTTGGAACCAAAATTTTTTTTTGTTAGGGAGCTATAAGGGTTAAAAGTTGACCAGCGATTTCTCATTTTTCCAACAAAATTTACAAAAACATTTTTTTAGGGACCACATCATATTTGAAGTCACTTTGAGGGGTCTTTATGACAGAAAATACCCAAAAGTGACACCATTCTAAAAACTGCACCCCTCAAGGTGCTCAAAACCACATTCAAGAACTTTATTAACCCTTCAGGTGCTTCAAAGGAATTTTTGGAATGTGGAAGAAAAAAATTAACATTTAACTTTTTTCACAAAAATGTTACTTTAGACCCAATTTTTTTTAATTTCACAGGGGTAACATGAAAAAATGGACCCCCAATTTTTTTTTGCAATTTCTCTTGAGCGTGCTGATACCCCATATGTGAGGGAAAACCACTGTTTGGGTGCACGGCAGGGTTCGGAAGGGAAGGAGCGCCATTAGACTTTTTGAATGTAAAATTTGTCTGAATAATTAGCAGACGCTATGTTGCGTTTGGAGAGCTCCTGATGTGCCTAAACAGTGGAAACCCCCCACAAGTGACACCATTTTGGAAACTAGACCCCTTAGGGAACTTATCTAGATGTGTGGTGAGCACCTTGAACCCCAAGGTGCCTCACAGAAGTTTATAATATTGAGCTGTAAAAATAAAATTTTCACATTTTTCCCACAAAACCGTTTTTCATCCCTTAATTTTGCATTATCATAAGGGTAATAGGATAAATTGCACCATGAAATTTGTTATGCAATTTCTCCTGAACACGCTGATACCCCATATGTGGAGGCAAATTACTGTTTGGGCACATGGCAGGGTTTGAAAGGGAAGGAGCGCCATTTGACTTTTTGAATGTAAAATTTGTTTGAATAATTAGCGGACGCCATGTCACATTTGGGGAGCCCCTAATGTGCCTAAACAGTGGAAACCCCCCACAAGTGCCACCATTTTGGAAACTAGACCCCTTAGGGAACTTATCTAGATGTGTGGTGAGCACCTTGCACCCCCAGCTGCTTCACAGAAGTTTATAATATTGAGCCGTAAAAATTAAATTTTCACATTTTTCCCTCAAAAAATGTTTTTCATTCCCTAATATTGTATTATCATAAGGGTAACAGGATAAATTGCACCATGAAATTTGTTGTGCAATTTCTCCTGAACACGCTGATACCCCATATGTGGAGGCAAATTACTGTTTGGGCACATGGCAGGGTTTGAAAGGGAAGGAGCGCCATTTGACTTTTTGAATGTAAAATTTGTTTGAATAATTAGCGGACGCCATGTCACATTTGGGGAGCCCCTAATGTGCCTAAACAGTGGAAACCCCCCACAAGTGCCACCATTTTAGAAACTAGACCCCTTAGGGAACTTATCTAGATGTGTGGTGAGCACCTTGCACCCCCAGCTGCTTCACAGAAGTTTATAATATTGAGCCGTAAAAATAAAATTTTCACATTTTTCCCTCAAAAAATGTTTTTCATTCCCTAATTTTGTATTATCATAAGGGTAACAGGATAAATTGCACCATGAAATTTGTTGTGCAATTTCTCCTGAACACGCCGATACCCCATATGTGGAGGCAAATTACTGTTTGGGCACATGGCAGGGTTTGAAAGGGAAGGAGCGCCATTTGACTTTTTGAATGTAAAATTTGTTTGAATAATTAGCGGACGCCATGTTACATTTGGGGAGCCCCTAATGTGCCTAAACAGTGGTAACCCCCCACAAGTGCCACCATTTTGGAAACTATACCCCTTAGGGAACTTATCTAGATGTGTGGTGAGCACCTTGCACCCCCAGCTGCTTCACAGAAGTTTATAATATTGAGCCGTAAAAATAAAATTTTCACATTTTTCCCATAAAAAATGTTTTTCATTCCCTAATTTTGCATTATCATAAGGGTAACAGGATAAATTGCACCATGAAATTTGTTGTACAATTTCTCCTGAGTACGCTGATACCCCATATGTGGGGGAAAACCACTGCTTTGGTGTACGGCAGGGTTCGGAAGAGAAAGAAGCGCTATGTTGGCTGGGATAGGCAGCAGACACCATGTCACATTTGAAGAGTCGCTGACATGCCAAAACAGCAGAAACCCCCACAAGTGACCCCATTTTGTAAACTACACCTCTCAAGGAATTCATCTAGGGAAGTAGTGAGCATTTTTTAATTTTTAAATTTATACCATTGGGCAGTGAAAAAAGCATAATTATATTTTTACCACAAAAAATGTTTTACCCTCAGATTTTACATTTTCACACAGGGCAATGGGTAAAAATGGTGCCGAAATGTGTCACACAATTTCTTCTAAAAGTGTCAATACCCCATATGTGGCTGTATCGTACCACTTAGCCATACGGTGAGATTTGAGGGGGAAGGAGTGCTATTTGACAATTGGAGAACAAATTATTGTAGAATAGGCATTTGGATTTGGGACCACAAAATTTTCTGAATTTCTTTTGGGGGGCAAGGACCATTTTGCTTTTCCAGAGCCTTTCTGCTACCAGTAACTTGGAAGTCCCTTATATTTTTAACAGATGATGGACCTGAGTGGGGACTAGCTTTTTTTGAGGACTGAGTTGAAGCTTTTATTGGGAACATTTTACGTAACATTTATCCGGCGCTCTAGGCTGAGCACTTACATCGGGGTTTCCATCTAAATTTCCAAGTGATGTAATTCAGATGAAACCCATGCAGGATCCATTCACTATAATGAGGCAGCAGAGTTACTCTGGACTCCGTCTGGCCTCTGTTTAGTGGTGTCCTTTTTTTCAGAAGTGCACAAAACTGTGGCCAACCGCACTTTTATGCACGCCTAAAACAAATGACACCGTGGGATCCCAGGCTAGACGGCGTCCACAGTGGCCTATATCTGCCTCATTACAGGGAATCTTCCATCATGGGTTCTGGCTGAATCACGTATTTCAGAGATTTACACGGAAACTCTGGTGTAAGTGCTCAGCGCAGAGCACAGGATAAATGTGAGCAGAGCCTTACTGGGATCTTTGGGAGACATAATAAACAAATCAGTAGCAGGTGAATAATATTTGCTTTATTTATTTTTTATGCCGTTCCTAGTGTGATATAACTGATTAGATTACTTTATTCTTCGGGTCGGTGCGGTTACAGAGATACCAGATTTATATCGGGATTTTATGACTGACAGCTGTCACACACTAAAATACGCTTTTTTTGCAAAATCTAGTTTTTGCATCACCATATTTTGAGAGCTATAATTTTTCCATATTTCGGCCGATAGAGTCATGTGACGGCTTGTTTTTTGCGGGACGAGTTGACATTTTTATTGGAACCATTTTTGGGTATGTGACATTTTTTGATCGCTTTCTATTCCGTTTTTTGGGAGGTAAAGTTAACAAAAACAAACACTTCAGGAATTGTTTTTTGAGTTTTTTTTTATGCCGTTCTGCGTGTGGTAAAAGTGATCAGGCAGCGTTATTCTTCGGGTCAGTACGTTTACAGCGATACTACACTTACTGTATTTTTTTTATGTTTTGGCGCTTTTACACAATAAAACAATTTTATAGAAAAAAAAATATTTTTTTTGCATTGCTTTATTCTGAGCGCTATAACTTTTTTATTTTTCGGCTGATGGAGCTGTATGGCGGCTTTTTTTTGCGGAACAAGATGAAGTTTTCAGTGGTACCATTTTTATTTCTATTCTGCTTTTTGATCGCATTTTTTTTCACTTTTTGTTTGGCGATATGATGAAAAAGCATATTTTTTTGCTCCGTTTTTTATTTATTTTTATTACGGTGTGCACAGAAGGAGTTAATTAGTGTGACACTTTTATAGCTCGGGTTGTTTCGGACACGGCGATACCAAATATGTGTACTTTTTTTAGTTTTGTAATAATATACGGATTTATTGGTTTAATATTTTATTTATTTATTTTTATTTATTTAGTGATTTTTTTTTTAATAGTTTAAAAACTTTTTTTTAACTTTTTTTTACATTTTTACTTAGTCCCTGTATGGGACATTAATTTTTATTTTTCTGATCACTGATCTCATGTAATGTAATAGACATATATTACATTACATGAGATCTTCACTGACTGTTTCAGTCAGTCTCCTGTCTGGCATCAGCTACATACAGGCTGAAGCCAGACAGGAAGGACACCATATATGGCAGAGCTGGAGGCGGTCATGTGACCTCCAGCTGCCATAGCAACCCCAGGTCCTCAAACGAAACGGAGGTCTTCGGAGGTAAGTAAGACGACCCCCTCTCTTCCTGCTGTCTCCTATATGCCGCGATCACTATAGATCGCAGCATATAGAAGACAGCAAAGGGTTAACATCACTGGGACCTGATCTAATCAGGTCCCGATGATGTACCCTGTCAGAGCTAACGCTCTGCACCGGAATCGCAGTGCTTGCAGGACCCTGGGGGTCCTGAGCACTGCGAGACCACCCACCGTTTTTAAACGTCGGCACTGCACAGAGCCCAGGCAGCGCGGACGTTTATCTACAGTGGGCTGTCGGGAACCGGTTAAACTCCCTATTGAGACTTTTTGGCTACAGAAGCTGTAGACTTTGGATCCAAAAAGGTCTCATGACGTTTAAGTTGAAGAATCCGATTTTTTCCTCATCTGCTGGTCTCCTCGTCTATTTTTTTTTGAAGAGTTACAATTTTTTTTCTTCTTCTGTCCATACAATCATATAAGGGCTTGTTTTTTGCAAGATGAGTTGTAGTTTTGAATGACAAAAATAATGAAAAAATGCAATTTTGCCATTGTTTTTTTGTATTTTGTTATTACTGTATTCTCTGTATGGTAAAAATGATCAGTGAATATGATTCTCCAGATCAATATGATTTTGGCAATATCAAACTTGCATAGTGATTTTTTTAAGTGTTGGAAAACAATTCAGAACAATGATGTTTTAATCACTTTTTATTGTAGTTTTTTAGGGTGGTGTGATGACTGAAAAAATGCACTTCTGGCATTTTTAGTTTTTATTGCATTTACTATCAGGTTATTTGATTCTTTAGTTTGTTAGATCGGACTTTTACGGATGTGACAATACATAATATGTTTTTTTCTTTATTTTTTATTTCTATTTAATCTTTTTTATATTTTTAAAAACTTATTTTCTTTGCTTTTTACTTTATTAGTTTGATCGCTTATACTATAGTGGTATTGCCGTATATAGTTTAAATAGTGATCTCCTTTGTAGATCAGCCTATCACTAAGCTTCAGTGGAGTACCAAGATGGCAGCAACGGGGCCTTCAGCAGATCTCCAAATGCCATGGTAGCCCATTGGCATCCCACTATCTCCTCATAGAAGCTGACTCATGAGCATATCGACAGTGACATCATTAAAATGACCACAGATGTTAGAGACAGTTGCAAGCTTTGTAATATAGCTGACATATGCTGCGTGTTGAGGTTGCTCAACTCCTTAGACCCCTTTAAAAATGATCACCCCAGTGCAGGACGTACAGTTGCAACCATATGCGCAAAGGGGTGAAAGAGGTTGTCCACTTTCTCTTGTTAGTGCAACTTTCCTCAAAAAATCACCAGCACTTCTGTCTATAAAATGGCTACTGATGGAAGAACATGTGACTAGACCTGTCCATCAGCCTCATCACTATTAGAGAAGGCTTATCTCATCTGGTCAAATGTGCCACCATCAGTAGCCATTTTATGGACAGAAGTGCTGGTCCTTTTGTGAAGAAAGCTGCACTAATAAGAAAAAGTGGACAACCTCTATAACCCATTTGCACACATTGATGTAACTGTATGTCCTGCGCTAGGGTGACCATGGTTGGAGCATGCTAAGGAGCTGAGCTCCCTCCAGATGGATATTACATAGCTGGCATCAGTCTCCTTTAAATCCAAGCAAAATAACTCTATCCCTTGTATTCAAAAACACAACATCTTACAGATCCAGCAAGGTGGATGGGATTCATAGACACCTCATGCCCACTGTGCTTCTTTTTAACGCAGCGTCTTATCCACAGCATGTCAATTTCTCTTGTGGGTATGCCGAGTTTTCTGAACGTTTTTTCCCATAGATTTGTATTAGGTGGAGACATTCCGCAGGTAAAAAACGCACATGCATTTTTAGTGCATTTCCACAACGGAAACATATCAAAAATGCATGACACACCAACAAGAGACAAAAATTGCAGCATCAAAAACGCAATAAAAATGCATGTAAAAATACACAATAAAGAAACGCAAAGTAACCTGACTTACCTAATATGTGCAGAAATTGTGCAGCGTCAAAAACTCACAAAAAGCTCATGGTGGGAACATAGCTAAATTCAAACTACACTTGAAGGGTCTATTTGCCATGTGCATCAGAGAAGCTCCCATGCGTCAAATGTATTTATTGGCCCCTATTTACCAGCAGATGCCAAAAGAGTGTAAATATACTATTATTAAAAGCAAAGGAGATAAACATAGGTCTTGCCCCCGCTGTCTTTGAGCCTTCCATTTTGAGTATACACTAAGGAATGTACCCAGAGGAAACATTAAAAATATCAATAGGATTATTTTTACCCAAAGGAGGCCAAGATAGCATTCTTTTGGCCTCCCTCTCTGTGGTTTCCACTCTTGATCTGAATTAAAAATAACAATGCACAATATTAAAAATATATGTCTAATATGATCACAAGGATACCCCTTTCCTTCTATGTGTAATGGTAGCTGGCAAAACACATACACAGATCTTTGTCCAAACCGCCTCTTTACAAATTGCTTTCTGGCAGTAAGAATTCACATACCTGTTTTATGCAAAAATAGTTGTTTTTTTGCTTTTTTAAAAAGCGGGTGAGGATTATCAGAAGGGGTTAGGGCCATGGACCAGACAGATTTAATATAATTTGGCACAAATTTTGGTGGAAGTATATGCAATCTCAGTGCTGGATTACATTTCAGTTTGAGGTACACTGGAAGCCCAAGGCGCATTATTAGGAATTTACTAATATGTACCAAATTTATTAACAGATAAATAAATACAATTTGGCAAACTTTATTACATTAGACTTCTAAGGGCTCATTTACAGGTCCAATTTTAATGCATGAGTGCTATCCATGTTCTTCACAGATAGCATTCGTACGTTTGACAGTCTATGGAGTCATTTACGCATCTGTGACTGAGAGGTCAGTGGAAAATTGCAGATACATGTCTGATTTGGATCTGAGGGTCGGATCACAATCGGCAATGCAAGTCAATGGGTCCCTGAAAAAATTGGTCTGATTTTCACTGACTGTTAGAATGGAGAAGGTGGAGAAATTTTTTTTTTACTTCTCCAAGTACGAGAAAAACAGGTGACACTCGGACCACACTCTGATTGTTGGTCAGAGTTTGATCAAAGTCTGATCAGAATAATCAGTCAATTTTTCTCGTATGTGAAAAAATTGGACACGTGAATAAGCCCTAAGGCAGATTTCTTAAAGGCCAATCTTAGTAAATTTCCCCTAAGCCTTGGACATCAGCTGGTACTACAAAAGTTCTCAGTGTACTCCTATTTTTGGCTTTTTACTTTATAACAAATAAATGGAATAAAATAACGTATAAAAATGTGAATGTGCAATATGTAAAACAACTAACCAAAGATAAAGGTGAAAGCAATGCAAATGTCACATTTAATGCAAAACATTTATTAAAACGACGAGAGATTATTGGGGTCCATAAGACTGATTACATTTTAATGTGCTCCTCCAGTCATTTTTCAAGCTGACGTGCTCCTCCCGTTATCTTAAGACGTGGCTATATAGAGTTTAAGAAAACACATTTACACCTTTAAAGCAAATTGTGATTAAGTGATTTTTTTTAAATTCCAAGAAAAGATTTTCAGCTCATGATTGCGATGGTGAATTTCTGCAAGGCATTGACTGAGTCCCAGGCACAGTGTTGACGAGTATTATCCTGCCTTGTATGAGGTGTGGGGGAGGAAGGTATGGATGCTGTGATACAGGTGTACAGCCAAGACTCTGAGGAGTAATTGAACGAAAATTGCATAAATCCCTCTCCAAATGCTATTTCTCTTCTACGGGTCAGCACTTATAAATTGTCCTGGGCAGGCATGAAATCAGAGGTGTCACTTTGCGTGCCACTTTAATCCCCCTGGAACAGATTCACCCACACACTCACTTAGAGTAATCGCCCAAATGCGGAACTGTGGCCTCTCATTAAAGGCCGTTTTTTTACACTGCTCAGCTCCTGCCAACCTCATGTAAATAAGGCTCTATGAATAATCAGGACTATAGGCTAAACCCCATAAAAACACAAAAATAAAAATACCATTGTTGGAAATATAAATTGCTGAAATTAGGTTTGCTTGTTTAGTGCATCCTATGTGCCACAATGTATGTACATAATGCAGAATAGTTCAGAACTGGTGTTTCATACATAAGGATGCCAAGCTGTAATACAGGAATAGATCGCAGCACCAGCACAACAAAGTTTCCCCCATAAGATTACTGGCAGTAATCAGTGGGCAATGCTTATTTCTTTTTTTTCACTAGCTTTGGCATTTGTTACATTTATAGATTTTGGGACATCAACTTTTCCATGCCTCTTCAATTGAAAATAGAAGACAATACAAGTTAATTGGAAAACATGTAAATATACTCGTTTTATAAATAAATAATATACGGTAGTTAGATGCACCAACATCTATAAATGAATGTATGCCAGGCCTCTACATCTTGGATCAAAAGATGATCAGTTGATTGCAGTTATTTATTCCAAAAGGTGTGAAACCAAATATTAGATTGAGGGTGCCAACAATTTTGTCTGGCCAATTTTTGGGGTTTTGTGTGAAATTATGTCTAGTTTGCCTTTCTTTCTCTGTTTTTTTTTGTGTTGTTCTAATACACACAAAGGAAATAATGTGCATAACAAAACATATGTAATTGCAATAATTTTCTGGGAGAAATACTTCATTTTCTGGAACAATTTCAAGGGTGCCAACACTTTCAGCCATGACTGTACATAAAGGAGCATTTATACTGCAAGATAATTATGAACAAGCATTGTTAAAAATGCTCATTTCGCAATTATCTTACCATGTAACCGGATGCCGATCATCCGATGGAAGAGCCAAACACTTGTTTATCTGGTGAAATGATCTTTTGTGCACCATAAAAGTTCATCGTTCTCGGCGAGGCATTATCTGGTGCAAACAGGGCTTGCAATGCTGAGAACAATGACAGACTATACACACTGAAAAATCTAGTTTAGATCGCTCAGTGTGCATCATTTGCTTTAGTCTGCCTGTGTAAAATGACTGAATATCGGTGAATTTTTAACAATCGACAGTTGTATCATACCGCCAGTCGGCCCGTATGAACAGACCTTCATTTACAAATTCATATTTTCTAATTGTCCTGCCACTACAGACGTATGATTACCAAAAATTACTCATGGCACAAAATTGCATGCCTATTATATATATGCATAGAAGAATTCTAGTGAAACAACTAGCATGCAATCGTATAGTAGGACTACTATAAATTTCTAGGGACAAATCGCATATACTGTATATACAGAGAAAGGGGAGAAAAAAACGATCAAATGTCCACAGTTATTATCAAACAAATAAATACTTTATTAAAGGAACAGTAGTTGGGGGAGGATAACACATACACACAAAAAGGGGCGCACATTCCATAATAACATAGTGTCAATTATGCTACATATATCTCATAGGGAGTAATATACATAGTCAATGGCAATGGCAGAACCACAAATGTAATGTTAATCTATCCCAATTGCACTACACGGTATTTTATATATAACTGTTGCCCACGGTATCAGTACATAGTTATGAACAGTTAGACAATTTAATACCTGAAGACAGTATAATATGGAGACTCCCTCTGGAATGGTGTCCACGCAGATGCGCGTTTTGGTGCTCAGCCTTCATCAGGGGGCTCCTTCAGGTATTCACGGACTGTCACATAGGAGAAGGTGTTTCGGATGACACTCGGACCACACCCTGACCAAACTCAAATCAAAACAATCTCGTATGTGAGAAAAACGATCACCTGAATAAGGCCTTAGCATTGATTAAAACGATTCACAGGTTGTGGTCCAGCAACCATACTGGTAGTCCATAACCGCCGGACCAGAGCCTCCTCCTACGTACTGGTATTCCTGGGGCCTCCTCTGATTAGTAGTCCCAGTGTGGCGTCATGCAAGTGTAAGGTGCCCCAGTGAGGTAGTCGTGGGCAAGCTGTAGCCCCCTCTCGCTCTGACACCCTACAGACAATTCGTGTCCTCCCTCTGATGTGTGGCTGTGTATGTGGGGCTCTCCACTTACTTCAAACCATCCGGTCGCAGCTGTCTCCAGGCATTTCTCTTCTGGGACCAGGGCAGCAATAAATTCAGAGGACACGAGGTTCTTAACCATAACTTGGACTTTACTTGGGGAAGAGGAATATGTACAGTATTTACAGGCAGATATAATGGATAAGGCCCGACAGGTTATTATCTCCCTCACAGGCGCTGGCAACATCTTCAGCCCTGGTTCCCTCTTTAAGTGAAGCATCTCTGTGACTCTAATCTCAAGGCCAAGAGACTCTTCTGCAATACCAACAGTGTTCCGGATCCAATATCTCCCCCACGTCTTAGTCTGGAGTCCTATTTATCTTCCTCTGCTTCCTGCAGACTAGAAGTGCCCTGCGTCCTCAATACCTCTGTTGAGTTTCTCCGGCCGGCTAACAGGACTCTTGCACAGGGAGACTTTTATACTGGTGATCCCACTGTCTGAGGGTATGGAGCTCCCGTCTACCCTAGCAGCCACCATATAGTCAGGCTGCCCGTACAGTTCACTGTCCTATCTCTTACTCCTCATCACTTCCTACTTCTGGAAACTAAGTAGGGATTTTCCTAATGTGCCCACCCTCTGTGGGCTGCCATCACATAGCATTAACCCCATCACTGCCTGTACACTGTTAGCAGACTCAACCTGACATCTGCACCCAGGACAGTGGCATCTTGTGGCTGGTTACAGGTACTGCAGCCCACAAGGAATTATGCCAGGAACAAGCTCTATAACACTCAAGGCTTGATCAGGGCACTAAGTTCCCCCTCTACTCTACTGACTGGACCACTTAAGCTAACCCCTTAGCTTGGCCTACCAACAGTTCAGAGAGGTCTAACTACAGGAACACTTTCTTTAACTACTTCAGTGCCAAAGGAAGGCTGCGTCCTTCCCCACTATTACATTCCCCCACACTTTAATGTTTGTCGTCGCCGACCACACTAAACAATCAATACATATCAGCATTTATAACATCATATCACATTACTACATTTACTAAAACATTTTAGTAAAAGACTGGTCCTGAAGTCTTCTTCTTGGGTGGGAGACCCGCTCTTCTCGGTTAAGGGCCGTGGAACAGCAATTCAGGACAGTTCATTACCAACTTGCAAACTGCTCAACAGTACCGGTACTTCTTAGTAAGGACCCTGGAAACACAATGTCAATGTCCATATTTTTAAGACAGGTCACACATCAATAGCCCTCAACCTCCTTTGAAGGCTGCATTCTGAGGCACATGGTCACAGGGAACACCCCATGAGTCTCTTTCTTCTTGGCCCTAGCGGGGGTCAGCGGTTGTTCCCGCTAGGCTGCAAGTCTCTTAGATTTAGAGGACAATCATCCTCACAGTGTGCCTCAGTGTTTCAAATTCCAGCAGAAAAAGGTGCAACAAGCGCAACAAAAATAAAAATAAAAGTAAAAACAAAAAAGAGCAGCTCTCTTGGGCACACACCTTAGTGCTGCTTAAGGCCTTCATGGCCTGGGAGGTAGGGGAACAGTCCTCCGATTCGCTCTCCTTTCAACTTTTCTCCAACTTTAACTCAACATGGGGCACTCCGCCCCCATTGGGAAACAGTCCCAGAAACAGAACCAAAGCTGGTGGATCCCCATGTAAGAAGAAATGATAAGGTCAACGGACCTTTTTTATAGACCAGCTCACTTCTTCCGGGCCTCCCGCCGCTCCTTCATGAAGGCGGCCCATGCTGTAGACGAAGGTGGCTTCTTCCACCTCCAAGCCTGGTCAGGGTACTTGCTGGGCCCAGGGTCCTCATCCGAGGATGTGGCACTGCCGCAGCCAACCTGGGTAGGGCCATAGCTAGTAACCGTAAAATTATGGACCACATTACTGGCGCCAGCCTGAGATCTTCTGGCAGTTCCCTGATCAACTGCCTCAGCCCCTCCTGGGTGTTTTGATGACGACTCTTCCACATGAGCCTCACTGGGAGAGTCAGCTCCCCTGTAGCTTGCGAAGCCTCCCTCCTCTTCACTTTCAATTTCTCCCCACTGCCGTTTCCTTGGCTCCTCTTCTTACAGGACACCGGCCTTAGGAGGGGTAGAAATCCCTTAGGAGCTTCCCTAGCCTAACGCTGCAGAGCCTCTCTCTTGGCCCTCCGTTGGAAGACCTCTTCGTCCTTCTCAATGACATCCTTCCATTCATACGGTCGGGTGAGTGCAGCCGCGTACCACCCTCTGGAACACTCACACTTCACGACGTGCACTATGTCTCCCACGCGCAGATTGTGGAGACGATCGGGCAGATAATCCCGCTTAATTGCCTCACGAGTAACGAACACCTCGTGCCCGGTCCACTCTTCCTCCAGGAATCCGCACCCCTCACGGATGTGGAACTCAAGGACTCGTCCCCGAGTCTGGGAAGCCTCCACCAACTCCCTCTGCGCCGCGTTGGACCCCTCCAGCCAGCCTCTCAGGAACGTATCGGTCCACCGCCGCTGCTCCCGTGGCGTCATTGGGGGTTACGTGTAGTCCACTTCAGACTACCGAGCTCGGGGTAACGCTTCGCTGAGGGGGCGTTTAGGGCCTCTAGTGCCAACTGCCAGAAATTTTCCTGTGTGGCCTTCCTTCTAGGAGGCCTCGCCTCCGCATCAGCCTCTTCAGGCCTAGGGGCCTCCGCCGTCGCCCTGGGAGTTATCACTATTGACTCCGCGAGCGGGACCAGTCACCAGTGTATAGGCCGCTCACCTTCATCAGGCCACGCTGTAGCAGCTGCTTCGGCCCCACCGGGATGTTCTTCGCCCCCCGCCAAGGAGGAAGCATCTTCCGGCATCCGGCTCCAGCACCACATATATAGCTCATGAACGAGCAGACCCACCTCCATTTCAGGCCTAGTAGACCACTGGACGGCCACTGGTGGTAAGGGCAAAGGCTCACGGGCAGCGCCCACGGGTGAGTGGCTCCCGGCTGCGGCCCCTGGGATAATCAGGTTCAGAAATTCCTCCTCACCGCTCATCTTGGCCATATCATCAGATCCTCCGGCCGCCATCTTCCTAGAGCATCCACTGCAGCACCTCCTTCTCGTCGTGCGACGGACAGAAAATGGCGCTGGTCGCCTACCGGTGACGCGCGTCCTGCGCGTTTAACTCCTTCTCTTTCTGGGCTGGCCTTCTGGCGCGACCGCCGCGTCGCTCGTCACTCTCTGCAGCTCCGCCTTCAGCCGCGCCCCTTCTCTGTGCGCGCTGATACTCACTGGGCCGGACTTTGCATTGCGCCGCGCCCTCTTCAACACTGGACGTCCCATCCTGGGACGCATCTTCTTTGGGCCGGAACTCGTAGGGGCTGGACATCTTCCCGCACTCTCCGGCGCCGTCCACTTCCACGATAGGCGGTTCTTCTCCTAGACTTTACCGCCACTATCACCATCTTGGAATCCATGCTTCGGCCCGCCATCTTGGGCCGCATGCCTTCCAACACTTTCCCTTCAGTGTTCTGTGTCGGATCTTACCCATTTTCTTCATGCGAGGAGCTCGCATCCTGCCGACTATGCCAAATGTAAGGTGCCCCAGCGAGGTAGTCATGGGCAAGCTGTAGCCCCCTCTCACTCTGACACACTACAGACAATTCGTGTCCTCCCTCTGATGTGTGGCTGTGTATGTGGGGCTCTCCACTTACTTCAAACCATCCGGTCGTGGCTGTCTCCAGGCATTTCTCTTCTGGGACCAGGGCAGCAATAAATTCAGAGGACACGAGGTTCTTAACCATAACTAGGACTTTACTTGGGGAAGAGGAATATGTACAGTATTTACAGGCAGATATAATGGATAAGAACCGACAGGTTATTATCTCCCTCACAGGGGCTGGCAACATCTTCAGCCCTGGTTCCCTCTTTAAGTGAAGCATCTCTATGACTCTAATCTCTAGCCCAAGAGACTCTTCTGCAATATCAACAGTGTTCCGGATCCAATATCTCCCTCATGTCTTAGCCTGGAGTCCTATTTATCTTCCTCTGCTTCCTGCAGACTAGAAGTGCCCCGGGTCCTCAAAACCTCTGTTGAGTTTCTCCGGCCAGCTAACAGGACTCTTGCGCAGGGAGACTTTTACACTGGTGATCCCACTGTCTGAGGGTATGGAGCTCCTGTCTACCCTAGCAGCCACCATATAGTCAGGCTGCCTGTACAGTTCACTGTCCTATCTCTTACTCTTCATCACTTCCTACTTCTGGAAACTAAGTAGGGATTTTCCTAATATGCCCACCCTCTGTGGGATGCCATCACACAGCATTAACCCCATCACTACCTGTACACTGTTAGCAGACTCAACCTGACATCTGCACCCAGGACAGTGGCATCTTGTGGCTGGTTACAGGTACTGCAGCCCACAAGGAATTATGTCAGGAACAAGCTCTATAACACTCAAGGCTTGATCAGGGCACTAAGTTCCCCCTCTACTCTACTGACTGGACCACTGAAGCTAACCCCTTAGCTTGGCCTACCAACAGTTCAGAGAGGTCTAACTACAGGAACACTTTCTTTAACTACTTCAGTGCCAAAGGAAGGCTGCGTCCTTCCCCACTATTACACAAGCATCACACAACAATGATGTCGTGTTGGTCCTACTAATCATTAGAGGCGCAGGTAATGCTGACAAGTCGGAAAACCTTCCCGAGACTCTAGTCTGGTAATCATGAACTACCGACTTGGCAACTGGACCTGTGAATTATTTTGCTCAACACTATCGTGCATACGTGCATCACAGTGCCTATATGTGTGTGCACATTTCTGTGTGAATGTTTATGTATATATTTTATTATACTGTATATGCTTTTTCTGTGTATTTATTCATGTACTATGCAAGTGTGTATATGTCCATGAAGATGGCCCACCCTTTATTTTTCAAAAGTGTATATAAGGATGTATGTAAGGGTTGCTTGCAATGATGCCCTTCAATACTACGTAATCCAGCACTAAGGCTGTGTGCCCACTATGTGTTTTCTAAGCGTTTCCGCAGTGGAAATTCCGCTGCAGAAGCGCTTAAAAAACGCTTGTTAGAAGGTCTGCAATGTTCCCCAATGATAATCCGCATGTGCTGTGCACATGCTGCGGATATTTCACCTGCGGATTATCATTGCGAAGAAATCCACAGCGCTACCAATTATTTTATGTAATCGCGACGTTTTTGCCGCCCTTGACTTGCATTGAATCGCTAAATATCCGCATGACTACATGTGTACATGCGTATGTTAAGCGATTCAATGTGCGGATGGTACCTGGGTACCATAGTACCTGTAAAAAAAAGAATTTAAAATAATAAAAAACATTATACTTACCTTCTGATGGCCCCCGGTCTCCATAGCGATCCGTCCTGCCTTCCCTGCAGCTCGCGATGGTCTAAAAGGACCTGCCGCTGACGTCGTCGATCGCTTGACCTGTCACATGACTAAATGATGTCATGGAAGGTCCTTTTACATCACCGCGAGCTACCAGGGAGACCGGAGAAGGAGACCGGGGGCCATCGGAAGGTGAGTATAAAGGTTTTTTTTTATGTTTTATCATTTTTATACTTTTTTTTTTAACTAACTTGGTCACACTATATAAAATGCATGCCGGTTGGAAAGTACTTGGAAAGCGCTTGATAACCCGCATGCAAAATTGCGTGACAAACGCTTGTTCCTGGCTGAAAAAACGCATGTAAAATCCGCATGCGTTTTTTCTGACATGGAGATGCAGAAACGCTCAGGAAAAAGCCTAATACTTTGTCAAACATACAACAAACTTTTCACTGTGTCAAATAACATTTTGGAAGAAAAAAATTAAAGAAGTTTAAATGTATATAAAAATGTATAATTTTACAACAAAGCATACAGATACTTGTTTTCTGCAATATCTTAGCATAATAAGAAGCTAGCTGTTGTCACCCTGATCTATTTCTAGAACATTCAGACTGAATTGAAATGTTCATGTCGCAGTTTTTGTGTGACACCCCTGTATCAGAGCTAGAAAACAGCAGGGGACGTCCACAGTAACAGCAACACCTAAATAGCATGCAGATCACTTGTATGTGTTTTACAATGAATGCTGCCTTAGCATTATGCCATCACTTTATCTGAACCCCTGCAAAGTTTCAGTTTCCAGCAGTGTTATTTCCTCGGTATATAGCTATCATCAAGAATACAGCTATGCATGAAGCTTTTGTATTGAAAAATTCTAATATTTTTTTTAAATTGAATTTTGCGGGGAACAAATATGTAATAGTGATTCAAGTACCATATATTTGAAGTTTATATAGGAGAGTAGCTCGGTTCTACTAAATAAATACAAGCCTTCACGAATGTTCTAATTATCAGTGGGTTAATGGTAAATACACTATGCATGTAAACCAGATATATCGTAAGTAAAATAGCACAAAGAATGTCAATCACAACACTATAATAAGTGCATATTTATCATTTCTAATAATATTAAATGCATGTTGCACAGCACTTAACCCAATTACTGCTCTGTCCCTTTCAGCTGATATGATGGCAATATTGAAAAAAATATAATATTTGAGTAAGATTTTGCTCACTGTACCTTTAACTCGATGCGTGATGATTACTGTAAAGCAATGAAAACCATGTTCACTGAGGTTATCGTATTTGGCATTGAGAAGAAAATAATACATGCTGACACTACTTATTATTACGAAGTAATGTCTCCTTCATCACTATAATAAAATACTCACTTCCGTTGTCATTGTCACCAAGAAACGACAACAATGAGAGAAGAAAAAAAATGTTCATCTTGACATTGTATTGTGATAGCGATTAGTGTTGAGCAAGCACTAAAATGCTCGGGTGCTCGAAGCTCGGGCCGAGCTCGCCGTGATACTTGGGTGCTCGACCCGAGCAACGAGCTCAATGTTAGTCTATGGGAGACTCGAGCATTTTTGCGGTGGCACCCCCGGCAGTCTTTTAAAAGCCTAACAAGTGCCCAAAACGATAGTGACAGTGCTCAAATGACATGGGGACAGCATGGGGATCGCCCCAGGAAGCATTTCTGACCCCCAGGTCACTGCTGTCAACAACGTGGTCAGAGGTATTAAGCCACTTTTACGGGCTCACAATAAAACGTTCAAAAACGAAAGTGAAACTTTTTTCCTGTGAAATATGTTAAGGAACATCCTTTCCAGGGAAAAGACTTGTGTATAAGTTAAAATAAATGACCGAAAACAAAAATACTCCTCCACACCTTCGGCTATGTTCACAAGTAGCATTTTTTTATGCGTTTTTGCACTTTTGTATTGCTTTCAACTATGACAAATGCATTCACCGGGAAATGTCATTTTAACATTTTACAACCTTATCTGGCCATGTGCTGTGTGACACATGCATAAAGTGCTGAAAAGACATGGGAACAGCATGGGGAAGACCCCTGGAAGCATCTCTGACTCCCAGGTCACTGTCTAAAAGTGTGCCCATCATAAGTGATCCTTGCCGCATCAGAAGATGCAGACTTGCAACTATCCCCATGCAAGTTCTAGTCCCAGGGCAGTGTTCAATTGTACCTCCCCCATTCCTTGCAATACAAGCGCAAGTATGCAGCCTGCCACCCACCCCCAGGCTGCAATACCATACTGCTTGCTTGCTTGAACTTGAAATTGGGCCTTTTAGGCATGTGGAGGCGGAATCTGGCCACCACGTCATGGCTGTGTTGGCGGCCTGGAATCCATACTCGGTCCCCAGCCGCCCCGCGGCCGGGTGTCCACACACGGTCTCCAGCCGCCTGGGGGCAGACGGGTGTCCATAAACGGTCCCCAGCCGCCCCTATTTCTCCTTGGAACATCCCCCCACACAGTTTTCTTAGCCCGGCCTGCTTTAGGCAGCATTGGATGAGCCCACCAGAGAACCAGACTCCTCCGGTGGGCCCTGACTTCTCCATCGGTGGAGTTGAGAGTGCCAAGGTGAGGAGCATGATGATGATGACAGAAGTTAGCATCTGCTATGTTTTCTTTTAATGCAAGTGTAAGTGTGCAGCCTGCCACCCACCCACCCCCAGACTGCAATTCCATACTGCTAGCTTGCACTTGAAATGGGGCGTTTTAGTTTGGAGGAGGCCGAAGCTGGCCACTACCTCATGGCTGCTTCGGCAGCGAGGTATCCATACTCAGTCCCCAGCCGCCCCTATTTGTCCTGGTGTGCCTTATACATAAGATTAAGCGCGTATACCAAAACATTACCTGTGCCCTCCCCAGTGCATTTAGTGGGAAGGAGAGCCTATTCCGCTGTAGTGTGTGCATGCCAAACCCCTGTTCATGGTACATGCGAAGATGCCTCCCACCTTGCACCTGTCATTGCAGACTTGCAACTATCCCCATTCAAGTCCTTGTCCCAGGGCAGTGTTCAATTATACCTCTCCCATTCCTTGCAATGCAAGCGCAAGTATGCAGCCTGCCACCCACCCACCCCCAGGCTGCAATACCATACTGCTTGCTTGCTTGCACTTTAAATTGGGCCTTTTAGGCATGTGGAGGCGGACTATGGCCACCACGCCATGGCTGTGTCGGCGGCCTGGTGTCCATACTCAGTCCCCAGCCGCCTGGTGGCCAGGTTTCCCCGCTTGCTCCCCAGCCTCCAGGGGGTGGCCGGGTGTCCATACTCGGTCCCCAGCCACCCCTATTTGTCCCGGTAACCTTTCCCACACTTTTCTTAGCCTGGCCTGCTTTAGGGCAGCATTGGCCGAGCCCACCGGACTATCAGACTCCTCCGGTGGGCCCTGGCTTCTCCATCAGGGGAGTTGAGAGTGCCAAGGTGAGGAGCATGATGAGGATGATAGAAGTTAGCTTCTGCTTTGTTTTGTTGTAATGCAAGCGCATGTATGTAGTAGCGGCTAGGTCTGAGGTGGTCAGCGTTTTGGTGCATATCCTACCTCCTCTGAGGATTGCTGGATGTTTTCCTGCTACTATCCAAGTTCTATGACTCCCGTTAAAACAAAGCTTCAGGTGATAAATGATGGATGAGGTAGTGGCAAAGGAGAAAGAGCAGGAGGAACAGGGACCATTCACATCAATATCAGGCCAGTCAACCAGATATGTCTTGTAGGATATGTTTCTGTAACAAAAGGAGCGGTTCAGCTACACAGTTATAGGGCATACAGTGAGTGCAATGCCTACCAAAAATTTCGAGGCACTCCAATGCCCCTTGGAAATGACATGGAGGTCAGAGGGCGTTAACTAAACCTTTTTTTCCATTTATAGCAACTGGGTCTCCTGTTCCCTGTTGGCCTAAGCAGTGAATGGAAGGCTTTCCAAAAATTATGAGGAACTGCAATGCCCCTTACAAGAGCCATGTGTGGCACCCCAGGGGTCTGGTCACCACAGTAATAGAGATATTACGTCGGAGAGCAAGTGGGAGGTTTCCTGGTCAGGATCCCTTAAACATGCAACATCCTCCTGTCCCAGTCCTGGGAGGGGAGAATTCTGCCCTTATAAACTGGTTCTGGGGCGGAGTTGAGTGAGTCAGAGAACAGAGAACATTCAGAGTCAGAGTGAGAGCAAGGGAAAGTAACAGCAAGTAGCTCTGTAGGAGCTAGGAGCTAAAGACCAGGGTCTGGAAGCTGAGCAGAGCTCGCCCTGGCAGAAGACAATAGGAACCGGACACAGGAGTCCGAGGCTTTGAGGACTTATATCTCCAGCAGCAGAAACCAGCCGGCAGGGGATTTCAGGTCCTCTGGCCATAGAAGCCCGGAGGCTCATTCACAAGCAAGGGACCATCACCGCCGTCGTGGAGCGGAGGCTAACAGAAGGCCCCAAGTCACCAGACATACGGGTGAGCACTACATGGTACACTCAGGGTCATGGGATACTTCTACCCGCTTACAGCAAGGTAGCCAGGAAGAGTGAAGACAGACGGGGAGGCCTACAACTCCACCTGGCCAGGGGAACTCATGCTTGCTCACAGACTGACCAGGCCTCTCTTGCTAGCCAGTACTCCCGGGAGGGTCTACCTTATAGTCATCAGTAAAGACCCTGAACTGCACTGCAAAGACTCTGAGTCATTCCTGCTGCGCTCGTGCACCATCACCCCCATCATCCACACTCACTGCCCTGAGGCTATACTCCTCCCGTGGGGAGTTATCCCATTCTCTGCTGCGCACACAACACCAGCCTCAGTGGTCTGCCTCGCAGCGGTGGTACTCCCTGACCGCAATCCACGGGTGGTGCAGTCGGACAATTAACCTCAAAACCTAAGAAAGACTGCCACTGGTTTGACCAGCCTGAGCCACGGGACCGGGTCACCGCCACGGAGACTACAGACCCCAGAGACCCGGCACCGGGTATCCCACACACGTGTACACACGGCCCAGGGGTCGCGTCACATGCAGTACAGCATATTACAAACATAAGTCCCATTATTGGGGAGTGGGTCTCCCATAGCATTTGCTTATGCCTGGCAAGCAAAAGCTGCCAAAAATTAGGACGGAGCAACTTGCAATGCTCCTTACAAGAGCCATGCAGTACAGCATATAACAAACATAAGTCCCATTATTGGGGAGTGGGTCTCCCATAGTATTTGCTTATGCCTTGCAAGCAAAAGCTGCCAAAAATTAGGACGGATCAACTTGCAATGCCCCTTACAAGAGCCATGCAGTACAGCATATTACAAACATAAGTCCCATTATTGGGGAGTGGATCTCCCATAGTATTTGCTTATGCCTTGCAAGCAAAAGCTGCCAAAAATTAGGACGGAGCAACTTGCAATGCCCCTTACAAGAGCCATGCAGTACAGCATATTACAAACATAAGTCCCATTATTGGGGAGTGGGTCTCCCATAGTATTTGCTTATGCCTTGCAAGCAAAAGCTGCCAAAAATTAGGACGGAGCAACTTGCAATGCCCCTTACAAGAGCCATGCAGTACAGCATATTACAAACATAAGTCCAATTATTGGGGAGTGGGTCTCCCATAGTATTTGCTTATGCTTTCCAAGTTAAAGCTGCCAAAAATTAGGACGGGGCAACTTGCAATGCCCCTTACAAGAGCCATGCAGTACAGCATATTACAAACATAAGTCCCATTATTGGGGAGTGGGTGTCCCATAGTATTTGCTTATGCCTTGCAAGCAAAAGCTGCCAAAAATTAGGACGGAGCAACTTGCAATGCCCCTTACAAGAGCCATGCAGTACAGCATATTACAAACATAAGTCCCATTATTGGGGAGTGGGTGTCCCATAGTATTTGCTTATGCCTTGCAAGCAAAAGCTGCCAAAAATTAGGACGGAGCAACTTGCAATGCCCCTTACAAGAGCCATGCAGTACAGCATATTACAAACATAAGTCCCATTATTGGGGAGTGGGTCTCCCATAGTATTTGCTTATGCTTTCCAAGCAAAAGCTGCCAAAAATTAGGACGGAGCAACTTGCAATGCCCCTTACAAGAGCCATGCAGTACAGCATATTACAAACATAAGTCCCATTATTGGGGAGTGGGTGTCCCATAGTATTTGCTTATACCTTGCAAGCAAAAGCTGCCAAAAATTAGGACGGAGCAACTTGCAATGCCCCTTACAAGAGCCATGCAGTACAGCATATTACAAACATAAGTCCCATTATTGGGGAGTGGGTCTCCCATAGTATTTGCTTATGCTTTGCAAGCAAAAGCTGCCAAAAATTAGGACGGAGCAACTTGCAATGCCCCTTACAAGAGCCATGCAGTACAGCATATTACAAACATAAGTCCCATTATTGGGGAGTGGGTCTCCCATAGTATTTGCTTATGCTTTGCAAGCAAAAGCTGCCAAAAATTAGGACGGAGCAACTTGCAATGCCCCTTACAAGAGCCATGCAGTACAGCATATTACAAACATAAGTCCCATTATTGGGGAGTGGGTGTCCCATAGTATTTGCTTATGCCTTGCAAGCAAAAGCTGCCAAAATTTAGGACGGAGCAACTTGCAATGCCCCTTACAAGAGCCATGCAGTACAGCATATTACAAACATAAGTCCCATTATTGGGGAGTGGGTCTCCCATAGTATTTGCTTATGCCTTGCAAGCAAAAGCTGCCAAAAATTAGGATGGAGCAACTTGCAATGCCCCTTACAAGAGCCATGCAGTACAGCATATTACAAACATAAGTCCCATTATTGGGGAGTGGGTCTCCCATAATATTTGCTTATGCTTTCCAAGCAAAAGCTGCCAAAAATTAGGATGGAGCAACTTGCAATGGCCCTTACAAGAGCCATGCAGTACAGCATATTACAAACATAAGTCACATTATTGGGGAGTGGGTGTCCCATAGTATTTGCTTATGCCTTGCAAGCAAAAGCTGCCAAAAATAAGGACGGAGGAACTTGCAATGCTGGCACCCTGGTGGTATAGTGGTGGTGGAGGCTGAGGTTAAGGAGAAGAAGATAAAACAACCGAAACGAGGAAGCGTATACCCATGTGTGGATGTGAAGCGGTGCATGTGAATACACCTCCCGAAATAACACAGTGGATTTGACTTTATGTTACTCTGCTGTCATTTGGTGGTGATGAGAAGTCTGGCCCAATCCAGCCCTTGTTCATTTTGATAAGGGTCAGCTTGTCAGCATTGTCAGTTGACAGGCGAGTGCGCTTATCAGTTATAATTCCCCCAGCGGCACTAAAAACACGCTCCGAAAACACACTAGCGGCAGGGCAGGCCAGGACCTCCAAGGCGTACAGAGCGAGTTCATTCCAAGCGTCCAGCTTGGATACCCAATAATTAAAAGGCACAGAGGAATCACGGAGGACGCTGGTACGGTCGGCAAGGTACTCCCTCACCATCTTTTGAAACTTTCCACTCCTTGTGAGAGTAAGCTGGGCGGGTGTCAGAAAACTGTCCCAGAACGTTGACAGTGTTCCCCTGCCTCTGCTGGATTGGAGTTGCATCTCTCTCGCCTGTACGCCTTGGTTGGGCAACGAACTGTGACCTCTGCCGCTAGAGTGTTCAGATGGGAATTTTTTTAAGAGTTCTGCAGCAAGGGCCTTCTGGTACTGCCCCATTTTTGTAGACCTCTCCACCTCAGGAATAAGAGAGTGAAAGTTCTCCTTGTAGCGGGGGTCTACAAGTGTCACCAACCAGTAATGACTGTCACCCAACATTTTGACAACGCGAGGGTCACGGTTAAGGCAGCGTAACATAAAGTCAGCCATGCGTGCCAGACTGGTAACGGGCAAGATTTCCGTGTCCTCACCAAGATGACGACAGACCATGCTCTCCTCCTCCTCCTCCTCTTCCTCCTTCCCCCTTCCTCAGGCCACCCACGCTGAACCGACGGTATGACACTTGTACAGGTACTACCGTCTACAACGCATGATAGCAGCTCCTGTTCTTCCTCCTCCTCCTCCTCCTCTCCCTCATTGTCCCCCAATGCACGTTGGGATGAGATGAGGCTGGGCTGTGTGTAATCGCCCGCTATGGCTTCTTGATCCATCTCATCATACTCTGGCTGCAATGCCTCCTCTTTAATTCTCTGCAGAGAGCGTTGCAAAAGACAGACAAGTGGGATGCTGACACTAATGATGGCGTCATCGCCACTCACCATCTTGGTGGCCTCCTCAAAGTTTGTCAGGATGGTACATATGTCAGACATCCAGGTCCACTCCTGAGGTCTTATGTGTGGAGTCTGACCTGAATATCGACGGCCTTGTTGCAGCTGGTACTCCACAACTGCTCTCTTCTGCTCACAAATCCTTTGCAACATGTGGAGGGTAGAGTTCCAACGTGTGGGGACATCACACACCAGTCGGTGTGCCGGAAGCTGCAAACGCTGCTGCAACACAGCAAGGGCGGCAGAAGCTGTAGCCGACTTGCGAAAATGAGCTGACAGGCGGCATACTTTCACGAGCAGATCTGGCAACACGGGGTACGATTTAAGAAACCGCTGAACCACGAGGTTAAGCACATGAGCCAGGCATGGTACGTGTGTGATCTCACCTCGCCTCAGAGCCGCCACCAGGTTACGGCCATTGTCACACACGACCATGCCGGGATGTAGGTTCAGCGGTCTCAGCCACAGATCTGCCTGCTCTTTCACAGCTGTCCACAACTCACAAGCAGTGTGAGGTTTATCACCTAAGCTTATGAGTTTCAGCACAGCCTGTTGCCGCTTGGCAGAGGCAGTACTGCAATGCTTCCAGCTTGTAACTGATGTGGTGATATCTGAGATGGAGGCTGAACATGAGGAGGAGGAGGAGGAGGAGGAGGAGGAGGATGCGCAGGATCTGTACACTGTGGGGGCAACTCTGACTGACATAGGGCCCGCAATCCTCGGTGTGGGGAGGATGTGTTCCGTCCCAAGGTCCGACTGGGTCCCGGCTTCCACTATGTTTACCCAGTGTGCCGTCAGAGAGATGTACCGTCCCTGGCCACAAGCACTTGTCTACGTGTCCGTTGTCAGGTGGACTCTCCCAGTAACTGCGTTGTTGAGGGCACGGCAGATGCTTTGGGACACGGGCTTGTGTAGTGCGGGGATGGCACACCGGGCAAAATAGTGTCGGCTGGGGACCGAGTACCGAGGGACGGCCACCGCCATAAGATTGCGGAAGGATTCCGTCTCCACCAGCGTAAAAGGCAGCATTTCCAACACAAGCAGTCGTGAAATGTGCGAATTTAGGACTGTGGCCTGTGGGGCGTTAGCTGCGAATTTCCGCTTTCATTCAAAGGTCTGGGATATGGACAATTGAACGCTGCGGTGGGACGTGGACATGGACGTTGATGCTGTTTCTTGAGAAACTGCCATAACAAGTGAAGACTGAGAGGAGGGGGCATCTTTACATGCAGTATGGACAGGGGATTGCCTTGCACACACAACAGGGGGTTCTATTGCACGCACAACAGTGGAAGAAGCAGTGGTGACACCCGCTGACACTGGTCGTGGACCCTGGGTTTCGCCCCACAAAGTCGAGTGCTTTGCTGCCATGTGCCTGATCATGCTGGTGGTGGTCAGGCTGGTAGTTTTGTCACCCCTGCTGATGCTGGCATGGCAGGTGGAACATATGGCCTTTTTGGGGTTATCAGCAGAGTCTTTAAAAAAATTCCAGACTCTGGAAGACCTACCACTTGTACTGGCAACGTCCCTCGTGTTGGTGTTACGGGGAACGGTTGCCTGCCTTCTGTCTGCGGCCACCACACTGCTTCTTCCTGCCTGTTGGGGTACTCTGCCTCCCTCCCCCTGTGTGCTGCTGGCCTCACTCTGCATGTCCTCCTTCCATGTTGGGTCAGTTACTAGATCATCCACCACCTCCTCCTCTTCCACTTGCGCACCACGATCCTCCTTCTCACTTCCTGGCAATTGTGTCTCGTCATCGTCCACCTCTTGTGACAGATTGCCAACGTCGAATTCCTGTGGCCGTGGCTGTTCAAATATTTGGGCATCGCAACATGGGATCTCCTCTTCCACCACTTCAAGCGTATCAGGCGAGGGGCCCAAATATGGAAATGGACCAGTGAACAGCTCTTCAGAGTGTCCAAGTGTGGGATCACTTGCTGTCTGACGACACTCGGCATGGTGGGAGGAAGGAGCATCAGGGTGAGGAGGAGTATGCGGTCGAGACTCACGGCTACTAAGAGTTGACCGTGTGGAAGACAGACCGGAGGTGGTGGTGCCCAGGTAACTGGAAGTATTATCTGCTATCCAAATAATAACATGTTCACATTGATCAGTTCTCAATACTGGTGTTGTTCTGTGCTTCCCTAGTAATTCGGTCAAGAAGTGGGAGCGAGAAGATGTGGCTGTTGGTTGTGGCACCTTTTCACCTTGGCCACGGCCCCGTCCTCTGCATGAACCATCACCAGAACGTCCACTTCCACGTCCCTTGCCACGCGCCTTGCCCATTGTAAATGAAGTAAAATAGCTTACACTTGCACTATCAATGGAAAAAGAGTAATAAAGAGTAGATTAGAACCGTGGAAGAGGAAAACCACAGTTATTGTTTACTGGGGTATACCACACTTTTTTAAATAGAGATATTTGTGGCTGAACAGTGAGCGACACACTCAAACTGCTTTTTTTTTAGATACCAAAGGCCCAAAACTGGATAGTATAGCGATTTGACCCGTGGAACTGCGAAACCACACTGGGATGTCGGGCCTACACAAGACTATTTTCAACAGATATATTTTTGTGTCACAACAGTCAGGAGACACTACTGTTTTTCTTTACGAAAAATATACCAAAACCTGAATAAAAGAGATTTTTTACCGTGGGATGGCAAAACCACAGTTATTGTTTACTGGGGTATACCACACTTTTTTAAATAGAGATATTTGCGGCTGAACAGTGAGAGACACACTCAAACTGCTATTTTTTTAGACACCAAAGGCCCAAAACTGGGTAGTTCAGCGATTTGACCCGTGGAACTGCGAAACCACACTGGGATGTCGGGCCTACACAAGACTATTTTCCACAGATATATTTTTGTGTCACAACAGTCAGGAGACACTACTGTTTTTCTTTACGGAAAAAACTACCAAAGCTGAATAATAGAGATTTTTTACCGTGGGATAGCAAAACCACAGTTATTGTTTACTGGGGTATACCACACTTTTTTAAATAGAGATATTTGCGGCTGAACAGTGAGCGACACACTCAAACTGCTTTTTTTTTTAGATACCAAAGGCCCAAAACTGGATAGTACAGCTATTTGACCCATGGAACTGCGAAACCACACTGGGATGTCGGGCCTACACAAGACTATTTTCAACAGATATATTTTTGTGTCACAACAGTCAGGAGACACTAGTGTTTTTCTTTACGGAAAAAACTACCAAAAGCTGAATAATAGAGATTTTTTACCGTGGGATGGCAAAACAACAGTTATTGTTTACTGGGGTATACCACACTTTTTTAAACAGAGATATTTGCGGCTGAACAGTGAGCGACACACTCAAACTGCTTTTTTTTTAGATACCAAAGGCCCAAAACTGGATAGTACAGTGATTTGACCCGTGGAACTGCGAAACCACACTGGGATGTCGGGCCAACACAAGACTATTTTCAATAGATATATTTTTGTGTCACAACAGTCAGGAGACACTACTGTTTTTCTTTACAGAAAATATACCAAAACCTGAATAATAGAGATTTTTTACCGTGGGATGGCAAAACCACAGTTATTGTTTACTGGGGTATACCAGACTTTTTTAAATATATAGATTTGCGGCTGAACAGTGAGCGACACACTCAAACTGTTTTTTTTTTTAGATACAAATGGCCCAAAAATGAATACAGAGGTTTGAACAGTGGAAGTGCAAAACAACAGCCTACACCAGACTATTTTCAACAGTTATATTTGTGTCTGAAAAATCAGAGACACGCTTTTTTTTTTGGGGGGGGGGGGGACACCAAAAGGTTAATAAGACGGGTATTTGTACAGTGTGAAGGAGGAAAAAAAAAGGAGGATTTAGATGAAAAAAAAAAGGATTTTTCCTGGCCCCCGACACCTGGTGCTAAGTCCAGCAATTTCAGCAACAGGAGCACACAGGACTGTAATGCACCGTTTGCTGGTATAACCACTGTGTCTCCTATACAACCTGCCTGCCTGGTATCTGGGATGGATATTAGTCCTGAAAAGGACTGTTTGTTTTTTCTGGCAGCCTTTACAGACCCTACACTAACTATTTCGCAGTTTTTATCTCTCCCTAAATCAGCAGCTCTGTCCCTACACTGTCTAATCCGGAGCGACTGTGTCCAAGATGGCGGCGCCCGGTTTTAATTACTTGAGGTGACGCTGTGTGGCCAGCCAACCACTGTAATGCCCACAACCAACATGGCTGCAGCATTACAGTGACTGGCTGGCTATCCCTGCATGTTCATTGGCTCTGTAAAGAGCGCCAAACATGCAGGGCGGAGACCCGAGCTCCCACCCGAGTAACCCGGAAATGCTCGGTGCTCGCCGAACATCCCGAGTAGCGTGATGCTCAGGCGAGTACCGAGCAGTGTCGAGCATGTTCGCTCAACACTAGTAGCGATTATAAGTACCACCGAAGGCTCTGTTCTCAATAATTATTACTGCAATTTTCATTTTTTGGATATTATAATAAATAGTATTAAAATAATATATTTTATTATTATTGTTATTATTATATGCCTTTTGACCTGCTGCTGCATGATTGTCGGCTCAATATGAACATTATGTTCAAAGTTTTTAATAATTATTTTAGGGCCAAGTATGTGGCATTTATAATAATAGGGGATATTATGGGCAATATCTGTCTTCCATTTGGCACTTTGGAAGCACATGTCATTTTAATGGGAGTCTGTCACCAGATTTTTGATACTCATCTGAGAGCAGCATAATCTAGGGGAGGATACCTTGATTGCAGTGATGTATCACTAACTGGGCTGCTTGTTGCAGTTTTGCTAAAATCACTGCTTTATCTGCTGCAGATCTACAAGTTCTCTGTATAACCCCGCCCACACCACTGATTGGTAGTTTTCTGGCTATGTAGAGCATACACAGGAAGCTGACTATCAGTGATGGGAGGCGGGGTTATACAGAGCTCTTGCATATGCTTGACTACATGGCAGCAGGTTTACGAGTCCTCTAGTGATTATATCCTGCTGACAAAACAGTGATTTTATCAAAACTACAGCAAGAATCCCAGTAAGTAATACATCGCTGGAAACAGGGTTTGAGTCTCCACATTATGCTGCTCTCAGATTAGCTGGTAAAAGCCTGGTGACAGATTCCCTTTAACTGCATTGTATGTGCTATGTGGGAGATTTTTGAATGACACACTTCTTAGGATGACACATATTTTCAGGGGGACAGTGTGCCTATTAACATTTTTCAATCAAGGTTGACATTTTTATTTGGAGCCACTAACGATGTTACATGTATTTTCATGGGCACAGTGTTATGGGGAGCGGTTGCAGACAACTTTATTTAATGGAACGCAACCGACCCCGGGATCCGCGATGCAGCCTAGAGGACTGGTGCCGAACACTTCCCGGGTGGAAAGGCAAACGACAGCTAAAAGATAAACCCCTCCGTGTTAACTACACACCGGACAGGGTATAGCGGTACGCTCTATATCCGTTTACTGCACGGAGGAGAGAGCGACCGGCGACGCACCTAACAAATATCTTAGCCCTTCGTGTTAACGCACACGGAAGGGTAAGACGGTGCGCACAATCTCCAAGAACCGCAGGGAGACGTGCGTCCGTGGGAACAGCAGTAGCCCTGACTTTGATACAGGCGCTACGCTATGGGGATTGGCGCTAAAGCGGTTCACACAATCTCCAAGAACCGCAGGGAGATGTGTGACCGGACTATGAGCAGTAGCCCTGTCTTCGGTACAGGTGCTACGCTATAGGAGACGGCGCTAGCGTGCGGGTGATTCCCGCCGGGTAATCGAGCACTCAGCCGGCGTGCTACCGGACTGAGCAAACCCGCTCTATTTAGCTCACAGGCGGCTCGGGGTGAAAGGTGAACCCCCTGGTTAGAGCCAGACAGCGAGGCGAAGCTACCTGCCTACTAAAGCTATGGCACTTTGAGCCCGGCCTGCCAAGCTAAAGCTATGTCTCTTTGAGCCCGGCCTGCCTAACTAAAGCTATGGCTCTTTAAGCCCAGAGTAAGCGTGCACACCAAACAGCTAGCTCAAATGATCTGAGCGTGCCACCATGTTTGTGGGCGGGCCTTTTAAAGACTAAGCCCTGCCCAGCGACGCGCTATTGGTGACGTTACCCGTGAACCAATCAGGGAGTGACAGGTCAACGAGTCAGGTGGGTGCCAACCCACCAATCATGATCCGCCAGGTCACGGACATGCTCAGTGCGGCGAATCCTGGACTTAAACTCCACGAGCCCTGTCTCCCTCTGCAGCCTATGCTTAACACTGCTGGGCACAAATGCCTGGGAAACAATCTGCAGGGCTCATGGAGCAGCTAGGCATTGGGACTGACAACAATGCTAAGCAGTATCATCCCTGGCTGGCCTGGAATGGGAGACCACAGAAGGTTCTGGACCCATTTTGAATCCAGCCCCAGACCAACGCCTAACACACAGCATGTGGTTTTTTCAAGGGATAATATCTTTTGTACGACATGCAAGGAAACTGTGTGGCACTAATATTTTTAATGAGGCAAAATAGGTAGCAATGAGGTTTTCAGTAACAATTTATGTGACACAAATATTTTGGGTTGCTATGAGTGGAACAAATACTTTCAAGAAGCAATATGGGAAGCACTAATATTTTCAAGAGTCACTGTAAGGGCTCTTTGTGTGGCACAAATATTTCTACAAGGCAGAATATGTGGCATGATTTTCAGAGGCCTAGTGCACAATTATGTTTAGGAAGCACAGTATGTGTAACTATTACATTTAGGGGCCACAGTGTGTGGCACTATTATATTTAGGCGCAGAATAACATATTTATACTCAGGAGGAAAGTGTGTGACTTACTTATATAAAATGGGGCTAAAGTAACTGACAGTATTATACACTGCTCAAAAAAATAAAGGGAACACTTAAACAACAGAATATAACTCCAAGTAAATCAAACTTCTGTGAAATCAAACTGTCCACTTAGGAAGCAACACTGATTGACAATCAATTTCACATGCTGTTGTGCAAATGGAATAGACAATAGATGGAAATTATTGGCAATTATCAAGACACCCTCAATAAAGGAGTGGTTCTGCAGATGGGGACCACAGACCACATCTCAGTACCAAAGCTTTCTGGCTGATGTTTTGGTCACTTTTGAATGTTGGTTGTGCTTTCACACTCGTGGTAGCATGAGACACATTCTACAACCCACAGAAGTTGCTCAGGTAGTGCAGTTCATCCAGGATGGCAGATCAATGCGAGCAGTGGCAAGAAGGTTTGCTGTGTCTGTCAGCATAGTGTCCAGAGGCTGGAGGTGCTACCAGGAGACAGGCCAGTACACCAGGAGACATGGAGGGGGCCGTAGGAGGGCAACAACCCAGCAGCAGGACCGCTACCTCCACCTTTGTGCAAGGAGGACCAGGAGGAGCACTGCCAGAGCCCTGCAAAATGACCTCCAGCAGGCCACAAATGTGCATGTGTCTGCACAAACGGTTAGAAACTGACTCCATCAGGGTGGTATGAGGGCCCGACGTCCACAGATGGGGGTTGTGCTCACAGCCCAACACCATGCAGGACTCTTTGCATTTGCCACAGAACAACAGGATTGGCAAAGTCGCCACTGGCGCCCTGTGCTCTTCACAGATGAAAGCAGGTTCACACTGAGCACATGTGACAGACGTGACAGAGTCTGGAGATGCCGTGGAGAACGATCTGCTGCCTGCAACATCCTTCAGCATGACTGGTTTGGCAGTGGGTCAGTAATGGTGTGGGGTGGCATTTCTTTGGAGGGCCGCACAGCCCTCCATGTGCTCGCCAGAAGTTGCCTAACTGCCATTAGGTACCGAGATGAGATCCTCAGACCCCTTGTGAGACCATATGCTGGTGCGGTTGGCCCTGGGTTCCTCCTAATGCAGGACAATGCCAGACCTCATGTGGCTGGAGTGTGTCAGCAGTTCCTGCAAGATGAAGGCATTGAAGCTATGGACTGGCCCACCCGTTCCCCAGACCTGAATCCGATTGAGCACATCTGGGACAACATGTCTCGCTCCATCCACCAACGTCATGTTGCACCACAGACTGTCTAGGAGTTGGTGGATGCTTTAGTCCAGGTCTGGGAGGAGATCCCACAGGAGACTATCTGCAACCTCATCTGGAGCATGCCCAGTCATTGTATGGAGGTCATACAGGCACGCGGAGGCCACACACAATGCAGAGCCTCATGTTGACTTGTTTTAAGGACATTACATCAAAGTTGGATCAGCCTGTAGTGTGTTTTTCGACTTTAATTTTGAGGGTCACTCCAAATCCAGGCCTCCATTGGTTAATTTTTGTGTGATTTTGTTGTCAGCAAATTCAATTTTGTACAGAACAAAGTATTCAATGAGAATATTTCATTCATTCAGATCTAGGATGTGTTATTTGAGTGTTCCCTTTATTTTTTTGAGCAGTGTATTAACCCCTTTACCAACTTGATTTTTTCTGTTTTTGCGGTTTCGTTTTTTGCTCCCCTTTTTCCCAGAGCCATAGCTTTTTTATTTTTCCATCAATATGGCAATGTGAGGGCTTATTTATTGTGGAACGAATTGTACTTTTGAAAAACACCACTGGTTTTACCATATTGTGTACTGAAAAAGGAAAAAAATTCCAAGTGCGGTGAAATTGCAAAAATGTTTTTTTTTACCAATTTTAATTGTTTTTTTTTTACCATGTTCACTGAATGCTAAAACTCACCTGCCATTATGATTCTCCAGGTCATTACGAGTTTGTAGATACCAAACATGTTTATGTTTTATTAAAGTGGTGAGAAAGATCATCCAACGCTTGTAAAAAAAAAAAATGGCGCCATTATCCGAGACTAGTGATGAGCGAACGTGCTCGCCATTGCGCGTGTATTTCCAGGTTGCTTGGGCGGGAACTCAGGTCCCCTCTCTGTATGTTTGGCGCTCTTTAGAGAGCCAATGAACATGCAGGGATTGCCTGCCATGCACTGCAATGCCGTAGCCATGTTGGCTGTGGGCATTACAGTGATTGGCTGGCTGCACAGCATCATCAGGTGTATATAAGACCGGGCGCCACTATGCTCATCACAGTGTACTCCAGAACCAGGCAGAGTAGGGAGAGCTGCCGATGCGTCAGAGAGAGATTTGCTTGTTTATAGTTAGTATAGGTATTCCACAACATATATCTATATTCATCTGAACTAACAGTCCTTCTGAGGACTAATCCAGCTGCATATAATCAGTGCTAGGTAGTCTGCAGCTGCTGTAATAATTACAGATATTTGTAGACATAGCCACAGATATCAGGGCCCAGGGAAAATTTTTTTTAATCTTAGTCCTGGTTATTTGCTTAAAAAGCAATCCAGAGTACATAATTTTTCTGCTCCATTTGCTTGTTCTCACTGCAGAATAAAGCCAGCTCTGTTCCATATTTCAGCGATAAACATCCAGAAATTTAAACTGAACGTGGAAAATATTGGTCTCATTTTCCATTCTGTTGCAGTGTGTCGGTCAAGCTATTCACACTATGTGTCTGTGAAGAATAGTATTAGCAAATTACAGGCCTGCTATTTAAAACCGTGGTTCTCTGTCAGACATAAAACTTATAAGAGTGTTCCAAAATCAGACATTTCTTCCATTTTCATTTTGTTGCAGTGTGTCGGTCAAGCTGTTCACACTAGGTGTCTGTGAAGAATAGTATTAGCAAATTACAGGCCTGCTATTTAACCCCTTTACAGCCTGTGACGTATTAGTACGCACAGGCTGTAATCCCCCGGTTCAGTGAGGGCTCCGTCGGTGAGCCCGCACTGAACCGAGCACATGTCAGCTGATTCTTACAGCTGACATGTGCCCGCAACAGCCGCGGGTGGAATCGCGATCCACCCGTGGCTGTTTACATGTTAAATGCCGCTGTCAATCTCCGACAGCGGCATTTAACGCGCGCTTCTGGGAAGCGAGTCCTAAGCCCCGCCCATCGGCGACCACCGTCACGTGATCGCGGGTCACCGATGGGCGGGCATGACAATGTAGGGTCTGCAGCAGACGCCTGCGGTTGTCATGAGCTGGTCGCTATGAGCGCCACCTAGTGGTCGGCGCTCATAGCACAGGACCATTTCTGCTGATCCCCTGTATTTAGCAGAGGCGATCGGACATTTGCTGCTTCTGGTCTCCTATGGAGACTATAGAAGCAAGCAAAAAGTGAAAAAAAAAAGTTTTTAACCCCTTAACTACCGGTGCCATATTAGTACGCATATTTGCGTACTGCCCGTTCAGTGAGGGCTGCTGCGCTGAGCCCTCACTGAACCGAGCACATGTCAGCTGATTATTACAGCTGACATGTGCCCGCAACAGCCGCGGGTGGAATCGCGATCCACCCGCGGCTGTTAACATGTTGAATGCCGCTGTCAATCTCCGACAGCGGCATTTAACTCGCGCTTCCGGGTAGCGCGTCATAAGCCCCGCCCACCGGCGACCCCGTCACGTGATCGCCGGTCATCGATGGGTGGGCATGACAAACCAGGGTCTGCAGCAGACGCCTGTGGTTGTCATGATCTTGTCGCTATGAGCGCCACCTAGTGGTCGGCGCTCATAGCACAGGACCATTTCTGCTGCATGCAGGGGACCTGCTCGTCTCCTGTATGTAGCAGAGGCGATCGGACAGTTGCTGCTTCTAGTCTCCTATGGAGACTATTGAAGCATGCAAAAAGTAAAAAAAAAAGTTTTTAAAAATATAAAAAAAAATAAAAAAATATAAAAGTTTAAATCACTCCCCTTTCGCCCCATTCAAAATAAAATATAAAAAAAAAAACCCTACATACACATATTTGGTATTGCCGCGTTCAGAATCGCCCTATCTATCAAAATAAAAAAAGATTTAATCCGATCGGTAAACGGCGTAACGAGAAAAAAATTCTAAACGCCAGAATTACGTTTTTTGGTTGCCGCAAAATTGCAATAAAATGCAATAACGGGCGATCAAAACATCGGATCTACCCCAAATGTTATCAATAAAAACGTCAGCCCGGTGCGCAAAAAATAAGCCATAAAACAGCCCCAGATCACGAAAAATGGAGACGCTACGGGTCTTAGAAAATGGCGCTATTTTTAATTTATTTTTTTTACCAAATTTTGGAATTTTTTTTCACCACTTAAATATGAAAGAACATATACATGTTTGGTGTCTATGAACTCCTAATGACCTGTAGAATAAGAAGGGCAGGTCAGTTTTAGCATTCAGTGTACGTGGTAAAAAAAATAAATAAAAAACAACTGTGGTATTGCACTTTTTTTGCAATTTTACCGCACTTGGAATTTTTTTCCCGTTTTCCCGTACAGGATATGGTAAAACTAGTAATGGCGTTGAAAAGTATAACTCGTCCCGCGAAAAATAAGCCCTCACATGGCCATATTGACCAAAAAATAAAAATGCTATGGCTCTGGGAACAAGGGGAGCAAAAAACGAAAATGCAAAAATGACAAATCCCAAGGTTGCGAAAGGGTTAAAATTGTGGTTCTCAGTCAGACGTATCACATATAACTATGTTCCAAAATCATTTCTTGTGAACGTGGAAAATATTGTCCTCCATTAAAAATGGGCAAGGTGCATGGCAGGGGACGGGGAAGTGGACCAAGAGGCCAAGGCTGAGGACGTCGCTGTGGGCAAGCTGAAATTGTGCCACAACAAACACCCACATCTTGTTGCTCGACCTTCCTGTCCCAATTACTTGGGGACCACAGAACACCACTATTGAACACAGAGCAGTGTCAAAAGGTTATTGGTTGGATATCAGATAATGCTTCCAGTCACTGAGCCACCACCACCACCACCCTGTCTTCCACATGGTCAAGTCTCAGTAGCTGTGAGTCTGGACCGCATATTCCTCACACTGATCCTCCTTCTTCCCAGCATGCCGAGTTCCCAGAGACAACTGTTCCCACACTTGGACACTCAGAAGAGCTGTTCACTTTTCCTTTGTAGATTCGGGCCTCTCACCTGGCCTGCTTCAATCAAGTCAAGAGGAGAAGCAAGTAGCGGTGCCCAAATATTGGAGCAGCCACGGTCACACAAAGGCGATGGTGTGAAAGTGCAATTACTGTCGCAAGAGGTGGATGATGATGAGACACAATTGCCAGAAAGTCAGGAAGATGACCAGGTTGCGGAAGTGGAAGACGAGGTGGTGGATAATATAGTAACTGACCCAACCTGAGCAAGGACAGCAGCACACAGGGGGAGGGAGGCGTAGCACCACAACAGGCAGGAAGAAGCAGTGTGGTGGCCGCAGACACAAGGCGAGATAGCATTTCTCATAACGCCGACACGACGGAATTTGCCAGTACAACTGTTAGGTCTTCCCGAGTCTGGTTATTTTTTACAGACTCTGCAGATAACCACAAAAAGGCCATTTGCACCACCTGCCTGGCCAGCATCAGCAGGGGTAGCAAAACTACCAGCCTGACCATCACCAGCATGATCAGGCACATGGCAGCAAAGCTCCTGACTAAGTAGACCAAATCCCAGGGTCCAGCAACAGTGTCTGCGAGTGACACCACTGCTTGTTCCGCTGTTGTTGCATGCCAATCCCCTGTCCATGGAGCATGCCAAGATGCCTACTGCCCTGTACCTGTCATTGAACACTCTCAACTAGCACCATAAGCAAGCACGTCCACGTCCTTGTCCCAGCACTGCGTTCAGTTGTTCCTACCCCAGTCCTTGGAACGCAAACGCAAATACGCAGCCAACGCCCCACAGACCACACTACTAAATTCACACATTTCGCAAATGCTTACGTTATAAATGTTTCTTTCTAGGCTCGTAGAGACGGAAGCTTTCCACAACCTGATGGCGACGGCCGACCCTCGGTACTCGGTCCCCAGCCACCACTATTTCTCCCAGTGTGCCATTCCCTCATTACACGAGCACGTATCCCACAACATTAGACGTGCACTCAACAACTGGGAAAGTCCACCTAACCACGGACACGTGGATAAGTGCTTGTGGGCAGGGACGATACATCTCGCTGACGGCACACTGGGTTAATATAGTGGAAGTCGGGACCCAGTCAGACCTTGGGACGGAACACATCCTCCCGACGCTGAGGATTGCAGGCCCTGGGTCAATCAGGGTTGCCCCCACATTCTACAGCTCCTGCACCTCCTCCTCTTCAGCCTCCATCTCCGAAATGATCACATCAGTCTCAAGCTGGAAGCACTGCAGCACTGCCTCGGCCAAGCGGCAACAGGATGTACTGAAGCTAATATGCTTAGGTGACAAACCGCACAACGCTGAAGAGCTGCAGACAGCTCTGAAAGAGCAGGCAGATCTGTGGCTGACACCACTGAACCTACAGCCAGGCATAGTCATGTGTTACAATGGCCGGAACCTGGTAACGGCTCTGAGGCGAGGTGAGCTCACACACGTACCAAGCTTGGCCCATATGCTTAACCTCGTGGTTCAGTGGTTTCTCAAAACCTACCCGGATCTGTCGGATCTGTTTGTCAAAGTACGCCACCTGTGTGCCCACTTTAGAAAGTCAGCTACCGCTTCTGCCGCCCTTGCCATGCTTCAGCAGCATTTGCAGCTTCCAGCTCACGGACTGATCTGCGATGTCCACACACATTGGAACTCTACACTGCAGATATTGGGAAGGATTTGTGAGCAGAAGAGGGCAGTTGTTGACTACCAGCATCAACAAAGCCATCGGTATTCAGGTCAGACTCCACACATAAAACCTCAGGAGTGGACATGGATGCCAGACATTTGTACCATCCTCCAAAACTTTGAGGACTCCCTCAAGATGGTGATGTTATGTTCTGCTACCAAAGCTAAGGAAAGAGAGGAGATCTGTCCCTACTAAGAGACTCAGCTGAATCCCTACGATGTAACAGGGAACCTGATCCTGCGATCAGACCTGCTAAAGTCCTAATCTAGTCTGTACGAAGACCTATAGATGTGGGGAGGGAATCCCTACAAGTACTAAGGACTGGGAGGAATATGGGACACCTCCTAACAGAAATAGTAGCAGACAGACGAACAAACAAAATAGATAGAACATAGAGGTCCGTAGACCAAGCAAACTAACAGAGTTAGATACAGAGCACAGGCTAGCTAGAAAGTAGATATACAATGAAGTCCAGCAAAGCCAGAAGGGCGGAGCAGGACTAAATAGGCCAACAAGGTCATGTGACCAGCAAAGGAAAAAAAACCTAACAGCAAGGTTCTAACAGTACCCCCCCTTCTAAGAGGATCCTCCGGATCCCCTAGGACCAGGCTTATCAGGAAATCTCCTGTGAAACGCTCTGATAAGTCTGGACGCGGAAACATCATCTGACCTCACCCAAGAGTTATCCTCGGGTCCGAAACCTTTCCAGGCCACAAGATACTGCAAACTACCTCTATACCGTCTAGAGTCAAGGATGCGAGAAATTTCATATTCCCCGTCCTCCACCACCGGAGGAACAGAGGCAGAGGCGTCACCATCCGACACAACAGCTTTTTTTAACAGAGAGACATGAAAGACCGGATTAATTCTCCAGGAGGTAGGAACCTCCAACCTAACAGCAGATTGGTTGACAACCTGAAGCACCTTAAAGGGCCCTACAAACTTGGGACCCAATTTCTTAGAAGGAATCCTCAACCGCAGATTCCTAGAGGACAACCAAACCATGTCACCAACAGCGAACAAAACCTCCTGTCGTTTCCTATCAAAGTAGTCTTTAGATTTTCTGTTGGCCTCCTGAAGATTACCACGCACATCCGTCCAAACTCTTTCCAAATCACCGGAAAAATTCTCCTCCTCAGGCACGGCAGATCCCAACTTGGAGAACGACCCAAACGACGGATGTCTCCCAGAACAACAAAAAAAAGGCGAACAACCAGCAGAAGAAGATGTATGATTGTTCAGAGCAAATTCGGCAAGTGGCAGAAACTCAGACCACCCCTCTTGATTGTCTGCCACAAAACAACGCAAGAACTGCTCAACATCCTGGTTTTTCCTTTCTGTCTAGCCATTAGATTCAGGATGATATCCGGACGAAAACGACAAATGAATTCCCAACCTGTCACAAAAGGCACGCCAAAAACGAGCCACGAACTGAGGACCCCTATCAGAAACAATGTCAGTAGGAACGCCATGAAGTCTGACAATTTCCTTGACAAAGGCCTTAGCGAGAGTTTTAGCGCAGGGCAGTTTGACGAAGGGAACCAAGTGACACATCTTGCTAAAGCGGTCCACGACCACCCAGATGACAGTAAAACCCTCAGAGGGGGGAAGGTCAGTTATAAAGTCCATAGCCAAATGTGTCCAAGGAGCACTGGGGACCTCCAAAGGACAAAGCAACCCCGCAGCAGGAGTATGTGAGGACTTAGATCTAGCACATATAGTACATTGGCGCACCCACTTAATGACTTCCTTCTGCCATCCAGGCCACCAAAAACTGCGACCCACCAGTCTCTTGGTCTCAGAGATTCCGGGATGACCTGCCAACCGAGATTCGTGACACTCAACAAACAAATCTCTCCTAAAGGTCTCAGGCACAAACAACCTCCCATGAGGAGTGTTAGATGGGGCATTCTCCTGAGCTTTAAGAATCTCATCTTCCAAAACGGAGTCTAAAGCAGCTATCACAACACCTTCTTGTAAAATGTTTTCCTCTTTCTCAGCACCGACTATGGGAGAAAAACTGCGAGACAAGGCATCCGCCTTAACATTCTTAGTACCAGGGATGTAAGTAACGGAGAAATTAAACCGCGAGAAAAACAGTGCCCACCTAGCCTGACGGGCATTCAGGCGCTTGGCAGCATCAAGATATATCAGATTTTTATGATCCGTAAGAACCTGAACGGGAAATTCCGCACCTTCCAAGAAGTGGCGCCAGTGTTCAAATGCGAGTTTAATAGCCAATAATTCCCGATTACCAATATCGTAATTCAATTCAGTCTCCGAAAATTTTTTTGAAAAAAAGGCACAGGGATGTAATCCATCCCCGTTATCCTGAGACAATACTGCGCCAACCCCCACAGAGGAAGCATCAACCTCAACCAAAAACGGCCTAGTAACATCAGGCTGCATAAGGATGGGAGCAGAGGTGAACCTCTCCTTGAGATACACAAAAGCTTCAATGGCCTCAGAAGACCACTGAACCGCATCAGCACCTTTCCTGGTGAGATCAGTCAGAGGTTTGACAATACTAGAAAAATTTTTTATGAACTTTCTATAGTAATTGGCGAAACCCAAAAACCTCTGTATCGATTTCAAACCAATAGGCCTAGGCCATTCCTGCACAGCCTGAACCTTAACCGGATCCATCTCAAAACCTTTGCTGGAGATAATGTAGCCCAAAAAACTAATTCTCTGTACAGCGAACTCACATTTCTCCAGCTTAGCAAAAAGCGAATTGTCCATTAATAACTGTACTACCTCACGCACGCTCCGCCAATGAGACTCCAGATCTGGCGAATAAATCAAAATGTCATCCAAATACACAACCACATTTTTACCGATCAAAGGTCTAAGGATGTCATTAATCAGATTCTGAAAAAATGCAGGAGCATTAGTGAGACCAAAAGGCATAACCAGATTCTCAAAATAACCCACAGGAGTGTTAAAAGCAGTCTTCCATTCATCACCCTCTTTCATGCGCAACAGATTGTATGCCCCCTTAAGGTCAATTTTAGAGAACCACTTGGCCCCCAATAACTGGTTAAACAGATCAGGAATCAATGGCAGTGGGTAAGGATTGCGTACCGTAATTTTGTTAATCTCACGAAAATCCAGACAAGGACGTAAACCGCCGTCCTTTTTTTTTACAAAAAAAAATCCAACCGCCACAGGAGACTTAGAGGGCCTAATGTGACCGGCGGCCAAGCTTGTCTGTATGTATTCCTCCAAAGCCTTCCTCTCAGGAATAGTAAGGTTAAATAAACGACTCTTAGGAAGAGTCGCTCCAGGGACAAATTCAATAGAACAATCATAGTCTCTATGGGGAGGCAAAACCTGCGATTCCTTCTCAGAAAAAACTCTCCAAAAATCCTGAATAGGAACAGGCAATTCTCCCCTATCCAAAGCTGCAATACGCCCGTTACAACACTTGTCATAACATTTATGGCTCCAGGATTTAATTTCACTGGTAGACCAATCCAGTACAGGATTGTGAAATTTTAACCAGGGCAAACCCAATATTACTGGAGAAGGCAAGTTATTCAACACTACCAAATCCAATTTCTCATGGTGAACACCATTAATAGTGAGAGGAAATTCACTGACCTTGAGAGTAATATTCTTCAAAGGGGAGCCATCCACAGAAACCACAGCAATGGGGGATGACAAAGGTTCAGGTTTTAAATTGAGTTTTTCCACGAATCCCCCATCAATTACATTCAGTGTAGACCCGCAATCAACAAACACCCGAAATTCCATTAATTTTTCCTGAGCAATCGTGGAAGCAGCTAAAAATATACCCTTGGAATTTAAACAGGCAATACGGGCGTGACTGACCATTTTTTTTTCTTTCTTCATACGAAGCTCACAGCCTTTAATCAAATGACCAGATTTTCCGCAGTAGAAACACAAGCCTTGCGAAAAACGACGGTCTTTTTCTTGAGAGCGAGGTGCCACCGATCCAATCTCCATCGGTTCACCACTGTTAGTACACACATTATCATAACCAGAAACTGACATAGCAGAGGATTTGCTCTCATTAACCCTAGCACGCAGTCTTCTATCCACCCGTATAGCTAATTGCATAGCCTGTTGCAAATCTTCAGGTGTAGGATAAGCAATTAGCAGGTCTTTAACCCTTTCACTGAGCCCAGCAAGAAATAGACTTTTCAGAGCAGAATCGTTCCACCCTGTTTGAGTGGACCAACGACGAAAATGTGTACAATATTTTTCCACATTACCCGATCCTTGTTTTAGACGTCTCAACTCAGTCTCAGCTGATGCGACACGGTCAGGATCATCATATAATAGTCCCAAAGCAGAAAAAAAACTATCCACTGATCTGAAGCATGAATCACTAGGTTGCAAAGAAAAGGCCCACTCCTGAGGCTCTTTGCGCAAAAGTGACATTATGAACCCTACGCGCTGGGATTCATCCCCAGAGGACTTGGGTCTCAAACGAAAATACAATAAGCAAGCATTTTTAAATGAAAAAAATTCTCGGTGTTCACCAAAAAACAAATCCGGCAAACATACCTTAGGCTCCAAGAAATGTGCTCCAGGACAGTTACTCACGTGCTGACGGAGCTCGGCCACCTCCAGAGAGAGTCCCTGCAGGCGATGAGCCAAATCCTGAACCGACACCATGATGGAACAGAAAAATCTTTCCTTAGAGAATTTGCTGGCTGGACTTACTGTTATGTTCTGCTACCAAAGCTAAGGAAAGAGAGGAGATCTGTCCCTACTAAGAGACTCAGCTGAATCCCTACGATGTAACAGGGAACCTGATCCTGCGATCAGACCTGCTAAAGTCCTAATCTAGTCTGTACGAAGACCTATAGATGTGGGGAGGGAATCCCTACAAGTACTAAGGACTGGGAGGAATATGGGACACCTCCTAACAGAAATAGTAGCAGACAGACGAACAAACAAAATAGATAGAACATAGAGGTCCGTAGACCAAGCAAACTAACAGAGTTAGATACAGAGCACAGGCTAGCTAGAAAGTAGATATACAATGAAGTCCAGCAAAGCCAGAAGGGCGGAGCAGGACTAAATAGGCCAACAAGGTCATGTGACCAGCAAAGGAAAAAAAACCTAACAGCAAGGTTCTAACAGGTGAGCGGCGATGACGCCATAATTAGCATCACCATCCCGCTTCTCTGTCTTCTGAAACGCTCTCTGCTCTCAATTAAAGAAGATGCATTGCAGGCAGAGCACGATGAGATGGAGCAAGGAACCATACAGGGTGATTACACACAGCCCAGCTCATCTCATCCCAATGTGGATTGGGTGACAATGAGGAAGAGGAGGAGAAGGAGGAAGAAAAGAAAATGTAACATCAACTGATCTTCACTGTCCTTTTAAAGGAATAGAGGAATCCAAGTTATCTGTAAACCGAAAGATTGTGAGGGAATATTTAGCTAACATAAATGAGTTCAAGTCTCCAGGTCCAGATGAATTACACCCCAGAGTACTGAAGGAGATCGTAGAAGAAATTTTAGAACCACTCTCCATAATCTTTGAAAATTCTTGGAGAACAGGAGAAGTCCCAGAAGACTGGAGAAGAGCAAATGTTGTTCCTATCTTCAAAAAGGGGAAGAAGGTGGACCCAGGGAACTATAGGCCGGTGAGTCTGACTTCTATACCAGGAAAGATCTTTGAACAAATTATTAAACAACATGTATGTAAGTACATGGATAAGAATGAAGTGATTAACCAGAGTCAGCATGGGTTTGTAACTAACAAGTCATGTCAGACTAACTTAATTTCCTTCTATGACAGAATCACTGACTGGGTGGATCAGGGAAATGCTGTAGATATAGTATATCTTGACTTCAGCAAAGCATTTGACAAAGTATCTCACACCATCCTTATTGAAAAAATGACCAAGTATGCAATGGACCAGGCAACTGTTAGGTGGATTCATAACTGGCTTAGTGATCGGACTCAAAGGGTGGTTGTAAATGGCTTCACATCCAGCTGGATGAATGTCTCAAGTGGGGTACCACAGGGCTCCGTCCTGGGACCTGTATTGTTCAACATCTTTATCAATGATTTAGATGAAGGAATTGAGGGTAAGCTGATTAAATTTGCTGATGACACAAAGCTAGGAGGGATAGCTAATACTAGAGAAGAGAGAGAGAGGATTCAAAAAGACCTAAATAAACTGGAGCAGTGGGCAGCAACCAACAGAATGGTTTTTAACAGGGAAAAATGCAAAGTACTACATCTGGGCAATACAAATGAAAAAAGCATATACAGAATGGGAGGAATAGAGCTAAGCAACAGTACATGTGAAAAAGACTTAGGTATACTAATAGATCATAGACTGAACATGAGTCAACAGTGTGATGCAGCAGCAAAAAAGGCAAATACAATTCTGGGATGTATTAACAGAAGCATACAGTCTAGATCACGTGAAGTCATTATCGGTCTTTACTCCTCTTTGGTCAGACCTCATCTGGAATACTGTGTACAGTTTTGGGCACCACATTTTAAAAAAGACATAGACAAACTGGAGCAAGTTCAGAGAAGAGCGACCAGAATGGTGACTGGTCTGCAAACCATGTCCTATGAGGAACGGTTGCAGGATTTGGGAATGTTTAGCTTGCAAAAAAGAAGACTGAGAGGAGACTTAATAGCTGTCTACAAATATGTCAAGGGCTGTCACATTGTAGAAGGATCATCTTTATTCTCATTTGCACAAGGAAAGACTAGAAGCAATGGGATGAAACTAAATGGGAGGAGACACAGATTAGATATTAGAAAAAACTTTTTGACAGTTAGGGTGATTAATGAGTGGAACAGGCTGCCACGAGAGGTGGTGAGTTCCCCTTCAATGGACGTCTTCAAACAGAGGCTGGACAGACATCTGTCTGAGATGATCTAGTGAATCCTGCTTTGAGCAGGGGGTTGGACCAGATGACCCAGGAGGTCCCTTCCAACTCTACCATTCTATGATTCTATGATTCTAAGAACAGGAGCTAGTTTCCTGCGCTATAGACGGTACTACCTGCACAAATGTCATACCATCTGTTCAGAGTGGATGGCCTGAGGACAGGGAGGAGGAGGAGGAGGAGAGCATGGTCAGTCGTCCTCTTGGTGAGGACACGGAAGTCTTGCCTATTTGCAGTCTGGCACACATGGCTGAGTTTATGTTAAGCTGCCTTTTCCGTGACCCTCACATTGTCAAAATTTTGGGTGACAGTCATTACTGGTTGGTGACACTTCTAGACCCACGCTACAAGGAGAGCTTTCTGTCTCTTATTCCCTTGCAGGACAGGCCTAATAAAATGGAGCAGTATGAGAAGGCCCTTGTTGCGGAATTATTAAAAAAATTCCCATCTGAAAATGCTGGTGGCAGAGGTCACAGTTTGTTGGACCACCAAGGAGTACAGGCAAGAGAGACACAAATGCAATCCAGCAGAGACAGGGGAACACTGTCAAAGTTCTGGGACAGTTTTCTCAGACCCTCCCATCGCACAGGCCCTGAGGCACGGGGTATTCTCCCAAGGAAGGAAAAGTTTCGGAAGATGGTGAGGGAGTACCTTGCCGACCGTACCAACATCCTCCGTGATTCCTCTGTGCCTTATAATTATTGGGTATCCAAGCTGGACACATGGCATGATCTGGCTCTCTACGCCTTGGAGGTCATGTCCTGCCCTGCGGCTAGCGTTTTATCAGAGCGGGTTTTTAGTGCTGCTGGTGGAATTATAACTGATAGGCGCATCCGCCTGTCAACTGAAAATGCTGACAGGCTGACTTTTATAAAAATGAACAAGGGTTGGATTGGGCTAGACTTCTCAACACCACTGAATGATAGCAGCGTAACATAATCTCAAATACAGTGGGTTTTTTTTTGGAGGTCTAATCTATTCCCATGCACCTCTGTCTTCACACCCAGACATCGGTATACGCTTCCTGATTTTGTCTATTTGCTCTTGTCCTCTTCCTTCTCCGCATCCTCATCCTCCACCATATCACCACCATATGTACCATATCAACATATCTACGTCTCTTGCCAGAGGCATTGGAGTAATTTTTGGCAGCCGTTACTTCACTGCATAGGCAAACAGTATGGGAGACACACTTCCTAATAATGGGAGAATTTTTTGCAGGAGTGCCTCTGACCTCTACATCTCTTGCAATGGGCATTGGAGTTCATCCAAATTTTTTGCAGCCGTTGCTTCACTGCATAGGCAAACAGTATGGGAGACACACTTCCTAATAATGGGAGCATTTTTTGCAGGAGGCCCTCCGACCTCTACATCTCTTGCAATGGGCATTGGAGTGCCTCTACATTTTTGACAGCCATTGCAGTCACTGCATAGGCAAACAGTATGGGAGACCCTCTCCTTTCTAATGGGAACATGTCGTTACTGTGGCCCAGCTCTATGTGTCTTTAAATTGTTAGTAGGGTTTTTCATAAATTTTGGCAGCCGTTACACTCACTGCATACCCTATAACTGAATAGCAGACCCTCTCCTTTCTAATGGGAACATGTCGTTACTGTGGCTCAGCTGTATGTGTCTTTAAATTGTTAGTGGGGTTTTTTCCAAATTGGCAGCCCTTGCAGTCGCAGCATGGGCATTACCACTATAGGAGACCTGCTCCTTTATAATTCTTTCTTACTGAGACCCTCCTCTATGTCTCTTCAAAGGGGTATTGGGTTGCGTCCAAATTTTTGTCAGCCCTTGCAGTCACTGCATACACAATAACAGTATAGGAGACCCGCTCATTAATAATAGGAACAACAAAGCATAGCTGACTGCTGGCCCTTTAAGAATAGTAAGGGTCGCCAGATGGCCCTATAAAAATAGCATTTTTGACTTTCAGAGTCCCTCCATCATAAATAAAACAGGATGTGTCTGATTATGTGTCACACACCACATGGCCAGATAAGGTTGGAAAATGTTAAAATAACATTTCCCGGTGAATGCATTTGTCTTGGTTGAAAGCAATGCAAAAGTGCAAAAACACATCAAAAACGCTACGTGTGAACAGAGCCCTTGGTGTGAAGGAGTATTTTGGGTTTTGGTTATTTATTTTGCCTTATATACAAGTCATTACCCTTGAAAGGATGTTCCTTAACATAATACCTCTGACAACGTTGTTGACAGCAGTGACCTGGGAGTCCGAAATGCTTCCAGGGGTCTTCCCCATGCTGTTTCCATGTCATTTGAGCACTGTTCCCATCAATTTGGGCAATTTTAGGCCCTCTGCAGACCGCCGGGGGGAGCTGCTGGAAAGATGCTCGAGTTTCCCATAGACTTACATTGGGCTAGTTACTCGGTCCGAGCACTCGAGCATTCCAATTTGACCAACCCGAGCAATGAATACCTGAGTTGTTTTATTTTGAATGAGGTGAAAGGGTGGCGATTTTAACTTTTATAATTTTTAAAAAATTTTAATACTTTTGTAAACATTTTTTTTAACTTTTCACTAGCTTCAATAGTCTCCATGGGAGACATGAAGCTGCGATCATCTGATCAAGTGTGATACACATAACAGGGCTTCAACCATGCTATGTGTAACAAAAGTGCTCATGTGCTATGAGTGCCAACCGCTGGGTGGCACTCATAGCAAATTGGCTATGACAACCACAGGGATCTCCTGCAGAACCCGGGTTGTCATATCAACCCATTGGCGACCCATGATCATGTGATAGGTGTGCCAATGGGCAGGTCTTATGACACATTTCCAGCGTGTGCATGTTAAATGCCGCTCTCAGACAGAGGCATTTAACATTTTTAACAGCCGTGGGTGGATCATGATTCCACCTGCGGCTGTTAGGGGCACATGATAGCTGATCAGATAAGCTGTCATATCCCCGGAAAGGTGCGGGCTCATTGCCGGAGCCCGCGCCAAAGAGGGGGATGCGACCTTGGACGTACTCATATTTCCAAGGTCGTAAAGGGGTTAAAGGAGCCCTACCATGAATCTTTTTGCACTTAACCAGTATTTATGTGTATGTACTGCACTGTTAATATACTCACAACCATTTTCTACAGTATCCAGCGCCGTTCTAGTCCTCTTTTCAGTTGTGTCACCGCTCTTCAGTCTCTACAGGGCACACTGTGCTCTATGTGAACCGGAAGTGGCTTTACAATGCCACTATAGAGCCTCAAAACGAGGCTCTACAGACTTACATTGTAAAAGAGATTTACTGTTCACGCAGACAACATACAGTGAGCCAGCTAATCTGCAGAGCAGTGACGTCACTGAGAAGAGGAGCAGAAGAGGGCTGGATCCTGGAGAAGACAGGTCAGTATATTAGGTCAGTATATTGACAGACTGGCAGTACACTACATGCACAGGTTAAGCTAAAAAAATGTGTATAGAAAGGCTTCTTTAAGAAAGTATAGAGTGCAGCAGTATTGTAATCACAAAGCACAGTGTGTCTGGTATTCATGTCATCCTATAAACAGTCTGTTTAGTTTAAAGGATAAGGATGCTGTCTTAAAACTCTCTAAAGACGAGGTTTGTTTGGGTGAAGTCATAAAGATGGTTTTGGCCAGATGGCAAAGAGAAAAAGAATGACTCCAATTCTGCCTCTAATTTTCGAAATAGTACTACAACCCTTGGCAAAAATTATGGAATCACCGGGCTCGGAGGATGTTCATTCAGTTGTTTAATGTTGTTGAAAAAAAGCAGATCACAGACATGGCACAAAACTAAAGTCATTTCAAATGGCAACTTTAGGGCTTTAAGAAACACTAAAAGAAATCAAGATTAAAAATGTGGTACTCAGTAAGGGTATTTTTTCCAGACCAAGCAGAGGGAAAAAATTATGGAATCACTCAATTCTGAGGAAAAAATTATGGAATCACCCTGTAAATTTTCATATCCAAAACTAACACCTGCATCAAATTAGATCTGCTCGTTAGTCTGCATCTAAAAAGGAGTGATCACACCTTGGAGAGCTGTTGCACCAAGTGGACTGACATGAATCATGGCTCCAACACGAGAGATGTCAATTGAAACAAAGGAGAGGATTATCAAGCTCTTAAAAGAAGGTAAATCATCATGCAATGTTGCAAAAGATGTTGGTTGTTCACAGTCAGCTGTGTCTAAAATCTGGACCTAATACAAACAACATGGGAAGGTTGTTAAAGGCAAACATACTGGTAGACCAAAGAAGACATCAAAGCGTCAAGACCAGAAACTTAAACCAATATGTCTCCAAAACAGGAAATGATCAACAAAACAAATGAGGAACGAATGGGAGGAAACTGAAGTCAATGTCTGTGACCGAACTGTAAGAAACCGCCTAAAGGAAATAGGATTTACATACAGAAAAGCTAAACATAAGCTATCATTAACACCTAAACAGAAAAAACAAGGTTACAGTGGGCTAAGGAAAAGCAATCGTGAACTGTGGATGACTGGATGAAAGTCATATTCAGTGATGAATCGCGAATCTGCATTGGGCAAGGTGATGATGCTGGAACTTTTGTTTGGTGCCATTCCAATGAGATTTATAAAGATGACTGCATGAAGAGAACACGCAAATTTCCTGTCATTGATGATATGGGGCTGCATGTCAGGTAAAGGTACTGGGGAGATGCCTGTCATTAGATCTTCAATAAATGCCCAAGTTTACATTGATATTTTGGACAGTTTTCCTATCCCATCAATTGAAAGGATGTTTTGGGATGATGACATCATTTTTCAAGATGATAATGCATCCTGCCATAGAGCAAAAACTGTGAAAACATACCTTGAAAAAAGACACATAAGGTCAATGTCATGGGCTGCAAATAGTCCGGATCTCAATCCAATTGAAAATCTTTGGTGGAAGTTGAAGAAAATGGTCCATGACAAGGCTCCAACCTGCAAAGCTGATCTGGCAACAGCAATCAGAGAAAGTTGGAGCGAGATTGATGAAGAGTACTCTTTGTCACTCATTAAGTCCATGCCTCAGAGACTGCAAGCTGTTATTAAAGCCAGAGGTGGTGCAACAAAATACTAGTGATGCATTGGAGTGTTCTTTTGTGTGTTTGTTTTTCATGATTCCATAATTTTTTCCTCAGAATTTAGTGATTTCATAATTTTTTCCCTCTGCTTGGTCTGAAAAAAAATACCCTTACTGAGTACCACATTTTTAATCTTGATTTCTTTTAGTGTTTCTTAAAGCCCTAAAGTTGCCATTTGAAATGACTTTAGTTTTGTGCCATGTCTGTGATCTGCTTTTTTTCAACAACATTAAACAACTGAATGAACATCCTCTGAGCCCGATGATTCCATAATTTTTGCCAGGGGTTGTATAATCACTCATATGCTCTACACAATGTGATGATACGTGGTACCTACAGTGGTGGCCAAAAGTATTGGCACCCCTGCAATTCTGTCAGATAATACTCAGTTTCTTCCTGAAAATGATTGCAATCACAAATTCTTTGGTATTATTATCTTCATTTAATTTGCTTGCAAGGAAAAAGCACAAAAGAGAATGAAGCAAAAATCAAATCATTGATCATTTCACACAAAACTCCAAAAATGGGCCAGACAAAAGTATTGGCACCCTCAGCCTAATACTTGGTTGCACAACCTTTAGCCAAAATAACTGCGAACAACCGCTTCCGGTAACCATCAATGAGTTTCTTACAATGCTCTGCTGGAATTGTAGACCATTCTTCTTTGGCAAACTGCTCCAGGTCCCTGATATTTGAAGGGTGCCTTCTCCAAACTGCCATTTTGAGATCTCTCAACAGGTGTTCTATGGGATTCAGGTCTGGACTCATTGCTGGCCACCTTAGAAGTCTCCAGTGCTTTCTCTGAAACCATTTTATAGTGCTTTTGGAAGTGTGTTTTGGGTCATTGTCCTGCTGGAAGACCCATGACCTCTGAGGGAGACCCAGCTTTCTCACACTGGGCCCTACATTATGCTGCAAAATTTGTTGGTAGTCTTCAGACTTCATAATGCCATGCACACGGTCAAGCAGTCCAGTGCCAGAGGCAGCAAAGCAACCCCAAAACATCAGGGAACCTCCGCCATGTTTGACTGTAGGGACCGTGTTCTTTTCTTTGAATGCCTCTTTTTTTTTCCTGTACACTCTATGTTGATGCTTTTTCCCAAAAAGCTCTACTTTTGTCTCATCTGACCAGAGAACATTCTTCCAAAACGTTTTAGGCTTTCTCAGGTAAGTTTTGGCAAACTCCAGCCTGGCTTTTTTATGTCTTGGGGTAAGAAGTGGGGTCTTCCTGGGTATCCTACCATAAAGTCCCTTTTCATTCAGACGCCAACGGATAGTACGGGTGGAAACTGTTGTACCCTCGGACTGAAGGGCAGCTTGAACTTGTTTGGATGTTAGTCGAGGTTCTTTATCCACCATCTGCACAATCTTGCGTTGAAATCTCTCGTCAATTTTTCTTTTCCGTCCACATCTAGGGAGGTTAGCCACAGTGCCATGGGCTTTAAACTTCTTGATGACACTGCGCACGGAAGACACAGGAACATTCAGGTCTTTGGAGATGGACTAGTAGCCTTGAGATTGCTCATGCTTCCTCACAATTTGGTTTCTCAAGTCCTAAGACAGTTCTTTGGTCTTCTTTCTTTTCTCCATGCTCAATGGGGTACACACAAGGACACAGGACAGAGGTTGAGTCAACTTTAATCCATGTTCACTGGCTGCAAGTGTGATTTAGTTATTGCCAACACCTGTTAGGTGCCACAGGTAAGTTACAGGTGCTGTTAATTACACATGATTTTTCAAACAGTGCCAATACTTTTGTCCACCCCCTTTTTTAGGTTTGGTGTGGAATTGTATCCAATTTGCCCTTAGGACAATTCTTTTTGTGTTTTTTCATTGAAGACAAATTAAATGAAGATAATAATACCAAAGAATTTGTGATTGCAATCATTTTCAGGAAGAAACTGAGTATTATCTGACAGAATTGCAGGGGTGCCAATACTTTTGGCCACCACTGTATCTTGTTTGTCAAATGTCATCTCCTAGTATGCAATTACCACTGTTCAGATTCTACTCAGAGCTGTAGTTTCACATAATGTAAAATGATATGGCTTGGATGATCTGAGTTTCCAAATTATTCCTGCGTATATCTTATTTCTGCTACTATATATACATTGATTTAGGGTGAAACTGGAATATTGTAGTTATGGTTATTAAAAAGGAAAAATATTCTGTCGCACTCTACATTGTTTTTGTCTATTTTTTTGGATGTGCCGATCAACTTTATTTTTTGGACATATTTTGCAGTGGTTCAGCAGTATCTGAAACGTCACCCATAGCACATATAGGACACATTTCATCATTCATTGCACGGTGAGCGATTTATTCAATATTTTTTCTCTCTAATGTACTGTATGTGTGTTACATATTGTAAGATCCATGCTTCACTTTCTGTGTAAAAAATATAAAGGATTATGTCAACCCAAAGTGGTAAGATACATATTGGGGTGCAAAATAAGCTATAGAAGAGAGTAATCATTTGTCTGTATGGTTCTTGTCTCCAAAATTGGAAACTACAGTGCAGATTTTCACATGAAGACGTGCAATACCTGGCTTTCTGTTTTGGAGCATATTGGACTATTTGCTCTTGACCTGGATACATTCTACGAAGTAAATGGATGTGTCATTTACACAGAGCGCTATCTATCTACCATTGTTTGATTCATTAATAATGCAGAGTGATAAAATCACAGGAAACTAAGTAACAAACTGAATTGTGACTTATCTTTAGAAGAGCTCATGTAGTAGAAAATATCAAGTTTGCTTATATTCTGTCAGCCAAGATACATAGAAAAGAGAAATAAACGGGTCACTGGCACTGAACCACACGCTCTACACCCGCCACTGACCTGTGGCATTTATTAATTTCCCCCCAGTTGTGCGCCCCCAGCAGGAGCCGAGATGTTATGGACTCCCTAGGGACTGCAAAATGCAGCACTGAGCTGTAAATTGGTATTTTAAAGCCTTTAAAAGATGCTCAACACCTGCTAACTTAAAATAGTGTTTCTAATAGCAGCTGAACCCAGCACAGAAAGGACACAGCATGTACCTAGAGTGTTCAGCTCTCTCACATCACGTATATACAATGCTCATTACTGGCTTTCCATTTTCTTTTTTTTTCACCTTTCAGGTGTTCTTTCTTACTTTCTGCAATGACTGTTTGGATTCTATAAACCAGCAACAAATTGAGCAGAACAGCACAACAGTGCATCACACAAAATAATAAAGTTACTGTTCCACATGCTGCTAGAGGAGATATACAATCAAGTCTCTATCTGTCTCGACTTCTCCCCACTCCTTTTTTAATTAACAGAAACAAGCTGTCCTGAAATTGTCAGTACATTTCCCATAGAACTCCAGTTGCTGTTCCTACTCTCCCCTCCCCCTTTTTCTGTACATTTCTTGTAATGGATACAATTTTGCTACAGTTTCAATACAGAATATTGCACAGCCCAGAAGAGAATTAATGTGCACAACCATCACCCTTCTCACTATGTTACAAATGGACATGAATCTACTGTTTGTGCCCCACTCTATTAAACCATTTGTGCCACTGTCTTCCCCAGACCTAGTTGCAGCACTTTCCAATAGCTTAACATGAGACCATTTAGCAAAAAAGGTTGTGTCTAAACTAAATAACCTCATTAACTTTTATCATCCTGTCGTATGTACTGTTTTATCACAATCTATAAAATAAATAGGTATATATACAACTGCTGCAGGATTAAATATGTTTTAAAAAAGTATCTTTCTCCATATTTTTCATGTTGAAAAGCACAGGTTAGACCAGGAGATCAGAGCTGTAACATTTGTGAGGCAGTGAGGGAAATCATATACAAGGGTCGTTATGTGTCCTCCAGGATGCGCATAGAAGCATACTTAACCCACTGGAGAAAATTGTGCTTACAGCCACTACTGTGGTTACAATACAAAATAAAAATGAGTGTGGATTTGGTCAAACTATTTGACCAAGCCAGATTTAGGATAACCTGACATGGGCTTTTATTTTTGGAGAGAGCTGTAGGATGGTAGTGGGGTAGATCTCTCCCTCCAGGTCTTGGGAGTGGCCCATGTCCAAGATTCCCATTGAACTTTCAGTTTAGGTCTGGGTGTGTAGTGTTTTGTTTGCAAGCAGCAGAACAGGAGTTCTGTGCAGGATAGGTCTGTATGAGGCTGAACTCAGGCCAGAGAAGGCAAAGCTACTGATGCACCCATGAGTGATATAGTGGTGCAGTCGCCCATGGCAATATGGACGCTCCAGCTGCGAACCAAAGGATAAAAGTTTCAGATTTATTTTGTGAGTTTGAAAATAAAGATGTTTCAGTTGAACTTTCTCGGTTCACTGCCTCATTGCCGCACAGACACGAAAGACGTTGCCTTACACATTACATCTCACACACTAAGAGATCTAAGCTATGGTGGGGACGTGTTCTTTTTCTCCTGTGTTGCTGTCTGCTTATGATTGGGTAACTGATACAGGGAGAAGGACATGCCATCAGTGAAAACTATCTGATAACACCACGTGAATTTAACACAAGTTAACTCATTAGGTGCCAAATTCAATTGCTAATTTCTTCACAACGGAGAGGCGAAAAAAAACAAAACAAGCAAACAATGTTTTATTCCACTCTGCAGCCACTGTTACATAAATCGAAAAAAGGGTCCCAACTTCAATAATCACTGTATTAGAAGGTGTCAATCCTTAGGTAAATAAATATCAGTGTATATCCTAAACTTCCATCAGTCACACATACCAAGTGACTACTCTTTATATGATAAAACAACACTTTATTGACATTTTTTAAAAAAAAAACATACAATAGACCAAGATACTGAGAGGATGATAGGAGTTATACTTCACCCAAGACTACGATGTAAGACACAGATGAAGTTATTCTTCCCTTATCTGGACATTTGGACTGACGCCCAGAAATTAGATTGTAACTTGTTTTTAGCTGTCTCAGCAACCTTCTACTGCTATGAATTATCACTTTTCTGTTTATGAAACTTTCTTATCAACATTCCACTGTTATGAATCATCACTTCACTGCTTGTGAAACAAAGGCATTTTACTGCGCATGTGTGACAAAAAACTATGATTATTAGTATAAATAAAGGGACAGCACCTATAGAGGCAGACGCGCTCAGGGGCTTCCCAGTACTTGATTATACACTACGTGTCTGTGTATTTCTTGTTACGGGGATACCCCGACTCCAACAAGGACCCTCCATGGCTGAATGATCCTAACAATTCCTGGCGCCCGAAACAGGGACCCGAGGTCTGCGTATTCCTTCAAGTTCATCGACCGGCACGAGTAACCGCTGAGATTGGGACATCGGAACAGCAGATGACAAACCTGGCCAGGTAAGAGACACTGTTAGTTCTCTTACATCTGCTCTGCGATAGTCCGTAAATTTCATGCATATCTTGTGTTGGGATTGAGGAACTAGTAGAGAAGGATACCTATAGCTCGGGTCATTCATGTATATACTGTAGGATCTGCCGAAGGAGAGGTCAGAGAAGGTTATGAAACGGATGGTATGAAAGAGATGTGGATGTCGGGAATAGCCTCATAAGCCGCACTAAGGTAGATGACATAAGTATTACGGAGATTGCCTAACTGAGTCATAAGGTTGTGTCCTTTCGGGGAAACCTTCGCTCACGCTTAACTCCCGAACCTTTGTCCTCCTTTTTTGACGGATAAGAGATTGACAGAATGAGCCCATGGAAGTAATGATAATACTCCAGGGACACGATATATAATGGAGACTGTATGGTTCATTTTATGTATTGTTGGTCTTGCCCTTGTTGCCATATATATATGTGTTAGAATTACTCTACACTTCAGACAAAACGGTCCAGAGAAACCGTTTCAGATACTGGCTCCTTAGGACAGAATAGGTAACGAGGAAAGGTAAAATATAGAATATATTTTATCTAACCCAAAAAGCCTCCTAAGGTAGGAATAGTCAGGAAAAATGGGCAACAAACAGACTAAGACCACAAATGATGAACAAGATGTCTATACAATCGTGAAAGAAAGGTGTGGTGTAGAAGCAACTAAGAATTTAGGGAAAGTTTGCAAAACTTTTCAGGTAGCAAGGCATGACAGGTTTAACAGGAAACTATGTGAGGACATTGGATTAGAGAATGCAGGAAAAAAGCCAGGGATATAGAAGATGGTACCTATGTCCCAAGAGAATCACAAGAAAAGACAGTACAGGCTTCTGCTCCTGCAGCAAGCGAGTGACTAGACGTGATGCAAACCACTTTGACTGGAAGGCGCCCAATAATTCAGGTAAAAGTAGCAGGAAAACAATGCCCTTTTCTAATAGATACCGGAGCAACTTCCTCCGTCCTCAATGAAGACGCCTTACCAAATGCTGATTGTTTATCAGATGATGTAACCTATACCGAAGGGTATGATGGAGGAATCAGGCCACTCCCATATAGTATTCCCCTTGAAACAAAGATAGGATCTAAAATATTTTTATCTAAATTTCTTTTTGTCAAAGGGGCACCTACTTGTCTTCTAGGTACAGACCTATTAAAGCAGACAGAAATGAATATCCAATTTTTGGAGGATGGTAGAGTCCAAATTTTGGTGCCTGATGACCAAGAGTCTCTAGAAAACATTGTAAAAGTCCAAGCCTTAGAGGATGAGAAAGATCCTGCCCCTACCCAAATTATTTTAGATCTTTCTGAGGTACCAGAAAAATTATGGGCACAACATGACACCGATGTAGGACTAATGCCAATAGCTCCAGTAAAAGTCACTCCTGTTCCAGGTGTGACACTACCCCAATTGAGACAGTATCCTATTAGTGCCCAACAAGAACACGCCATAGGAGAACAGATAAAAGATTATCTAAAAACTGGAGTACTGATAGAAGTAAAGTCACCAGCCAATACACCGTTGTACCCCGTAAAAAAGAAATCTACTGAGGGGTCAGCTGCTAGATACCGGATGGTACATGATTTAAGAGAGATAAATAAAATTTTGGAACCTATTACTCCTGTTGTGCCAAATCCACACACGTTGCTATCACAGATCCCAGCAACAGCACGAGTATTTTCTGTCATAGACTTATCAAATGCATTTTTTTCAGTACCATTACACCCAGACTGTTACAAACTGTTTGCATTTACATTTAAGAATAGACAATTAGCATGGACAAGATTACCACAGGGTATGATACATTCACCTACCTTGTACTCAGAAGCTATGAGATCAGTTCTTCAAAATTTCAAACCTACGGATGAGGTTGTAATTCTTCAATATGTTGATGACCTATTATTATGTGCCCCTGCTCAAGAGTCCGCAAACAGCAACACAATAAGATTGTTAATATTTCTAGCAGACATGGGCTGTAAAGTTAACAAGAAAAAAGTACAACTTTGTATGACTACGGTAGTATTTCTAGGACACTGCATTTCACAAGGTATTCAGCACCTCACCGCCGACAGACTAAAAATCATTAGAGATCTTGTTCCTCCCAAGAACTACAAAACATTAAGAGCATTTTTGGGAATAGTATCACACTGCAGACAATGGGTTATACATGCTAGTCAGCTTATGCAACCTCTATATGATTGTTTAAAAATCGAGCCTTTTCAGTTAACTGAATCAGCGCTCATAGCCTTTCAAGACCTCAAGAAAGGTCTCATGTCAGCCCCGGCCTTGGGAATCCCAGACTACGCCAAACCATTCCAATTAATGGCTGCGGAAATGTCTAATCATGCTACAGGAGTACTAACACAGAAACATGAAAATAAACAAAGACCTGTCGCATACTATTCTGCTCAATTAGATAATGTTACCAAAGCTGCACCATCATGTGTCAGAGTAGTAGCAGCTGTCTCTCTTTTGGTAGAAAAAGCCTCAGAAATAGTACTAGACCATGCCTTAATAGTACAAACTACACATGATGTACATGGCATACTGAATCAGGTATTGCCAAAACACATTTCAATGATTAGACAAATCCTAGAATCAGCTGCCTCAACCAAACAAGTAGCAGTAATAAAAGTACCTGCACATGTAAGACTCGACACCGAGATAGCTAGGGGTAATGACCGAGCCGACAAGGCTGCTAAGCGAGCTGCAGTAAAACCTCTGACAACTGACCACACTATTAGTGCAGTATCAGAATTTGACTTAATTACACGGCTCAAAGAAGCCCACCAGCAGGTGAGTAGAGAAGAAAAAGAAGAGTGGCAGAAACAGGGGGCAGAAGAAAAAGAAGGACTATGGAGAAAAGGAGATGAGCTTTGTCTCCCCCGAGCGTGGTACCCTGTTGTGGTCAGTGAAGCCCACGGACCTACACATGTGTCTGCAAACGGTATGATACAGAGGGTCAGACAGAAGTGGTTAGCCCCAGGGTTCGGCCAGGTAGCTCGAGCAAAATGTGGTTCTTGTGAAATCTGTTTAGCCCACAATCCAGGACAGACTGTTAAGACCCCCCAGAAGCACCATGTAAGACCACTATATCCGTTCCAGAGACTTCAGATCGATTACATCCAGATGCCTAAGCATGGACACTATGAGTATGTACTGGTATGTGTGGACATGTTTTCGGGGTGGCCAGAGGCTTATCCAGTTCATACAGCCACGGCTAAAGTCACTGCAGTAAAAATAGCACATGAACTGGTACCCCGTTATGGTATCCCAGAAGTGATCGAGTCAGATAGAGGTACACATTTTACTGGAGAGATCTTTCAGAATGTAATGAAAATGTTGTGTATAAAAAGTGAACTACACACCCCTTACCACCCACAGAGTTCTGGTAAGGTTGAGAGAATGAATGGAACACTTAACTTAAAAATACAGAAAGCCATGGCAGAAACACAGAAACCATGGACTGAGTGTCTCCCAATAGCATTGTATTCAGTCAGAAACACCCCCCAGGGAAAGAGCAAACTCACCCCCCATGAAATATTGTTTGGTAGAGTTGCCAATACAGGATTGTATTTCCCACAGACTTTAATGTTAGAAACTGAAAGCTTAACTGCTTATGTACAAAATTTATGTAAGCATGTGTCTAAAATACACTCTTTAGTGTTCTCTTCCATTCCAGATCCTGATTCCATTGAGGGAACGCACAAGCTGCAACCAGGAGACGAAGTTTACGTAAAAAGACATAACAGAAGAACGCTAGAACCCAGATTTGAGGGTCCATATCAGGTGTTATTGACAACTCCAACTGCAGTAAAATTGGAAGGAAAATCAGCATGGGTACATGCAAGCCATTGCAAAAAGAAATAGTGGTGATTGTACTTGTGTTAGCTATAACGATAGATCAGGGAGACCTGTGGGATAAACTAAGTTCCCCAAAACCTGCAGATAATAAATTTATAAAACATCATGAGACATTGGTAAACGGGCTGCTCGATGGCGGACAGAAAATAGCAGACTGTTGGATTTGTACGCATTCTCCAATATCAGCCACGAGCATACCCTTCCTGGCCGTACCCATGACCCCTGAGGAAGTGTTTACATGGACTAATTGCTCAGACAAATTAGCAAATAACCAAACCGTTAATTCTAGATTATGGAACACCACTGTTGCCATCCCAGTTGTGGGGTGGGTGGGATTTCCCTGGTGGCAAGGTAATATGACCGGAAAAATAAACAACTTACAATATTTAGCGTTTAAAGGAGGTGTATGGGTTCCTAGAAATAAGACGGGACTAACAGACTTAGGGTTAATTCCTACAGAAAATATACAACTCAGTTTTAGTAGCACAGTATCTTCTTCTCAACCTTTTAAACCTGATATAGTAGAAAAATACATACACAATAATGGTTGGAAATATTCACAATTATTCCCCGATGGAAACAATGATACATGTTCAAAGATACCAGGTAATATATTATGTAATGAGTCAAGTGCATATGACCCAGGTACACCGACTTGTGAAAATCCAGATGCAGGATACTGTAGTCCATTAGGTCAAAAACCCCCTTGGTGTATACTTCAGAATGTATCTAAATTTTTAGATTTGGTACATAGGTTGGTGCTCCAACACTCTGCAATATGGGATCTGCCTGAAGGAACCTTCTGGATTTGTGGAAATGGAGCATACAAATGGCTCCCAGTAGGAATAAAAGGTGCATGTACTCTAGGACGCTTAACACCGGCCACATTTATAGTTCAGAATCAGCAGGTAGATATGCAAGCAGTACCTAAACACACACTATACAAAAGAGCAGCCGACAACTCGCCTAGACCTTCAGGTAGGCCACATGTGGTCCAAATGGGAATTCCTAATAAAATATTCAGCACTTTCTTTGTGTATCCAATGTTGATGCAGATGTGGGATAAATTAGTTCAGGCCACCGACTATCTAGATGATCAGATATGGGATATTATGGATATACTTAATACTAGTACAGCTGTCCAAAATCAACTTATAATTGTTACTAATCAACATACTGTAGTGTTAGACTACCTAACTGCGGCCCAGGGAGGAATGTGTCAAATTATTGGTCCAACCTGTTGTCATTACATAGATCCAAACAGTACAATGAGTATGAGGTTCAAGCTGGCAGATATACAACGATTACGGGATGAATATGACAGACACAATGACCAAAATAAAGATAGCTGGTGGTCAGACACCTTCTCCTTTCTCAACCCAAAGAACTGGTTTAAGGGTATTGGAGGTTGGGTGGCTGGAATTCTGCAAGGTATATTACAGATTGTGCTAATTATAGTAGTCATATATGTAGTGTTTAAAATAGGATTAAAAATTATTTTAAAATGCATAAATAAGCTTTGTAACACGGACTCAAGAATTTGAAAGAAAAGAATTTCCGGATTAGGTCTTCTACCAAAAGTCCATAAGGAAGAATCAAAGGGGGGACTGAGAGGATGATAGGAGTTATACTTCACCCAAGACTACGATGTAAGACACAGATGAAGTTATTCTTCCCTTATCTGGACATTTGGACTGACGCCCAGAAATTAGATTGTAACTTGTTTTTAGCTGTCTCAGCAACCTTCTACTGCTATGAATTATCACTTTTCTGTTTATGAAACTTTCTTATCAACATTCCACTGTTATGAATCATCACTTCACTGCTTGTGAAACAAAGGCATTTTACTGCGCATGTGTGACAAAAAACTATGATTATTAGTATAAATAAAGGGACAGCACCTATAGAGGCTGACGCGCTCAGGGGCTTCCCAGTACTTGATTATACACTACGTGTCTGTGTATTTCTTGTTACGGGGATACCCCGACTCCAACAAGGACCCTCCATGGCTGAATGATCCTAACAATACCTTAATGTTTGAGGAAACAGGACAAAAAATATACAAACTGTATGGACTCAGCCCCTATGAAAATACCAATGCTGTGCAACTCTAATCCTTGTCATGCTTATCATAAGTATACATAGCAGTGGAGAGATACCAGCAATGTAAAGAAATTAGAATGCCTGCATCTCAATATGTTGAGCTATTTATGGACGTCATATCAAGGTGCAGTCTTGTGTCCTATTATCCCGACGCGCGTTTCAAGTCTCTTCTTCAGTACCTGGGCAATGTCATCATCACCATCATCGTCATCCTCTATTACTGCTTGTCATACTCGACGTACTCCTCCTTATTTGTTGCATGGTCAGATATTCATCCCTGATTGTGTGTTGAGGAAACAGAGGTACGCTCTCAGTCATCTGCTTGTGTGCCAACTATTCTCCCATGACATACCAAAAGGAAACAAAAACCGCAACATCAAAAATGTACAAAATACTATTTGCGGGAACTTTGCCTTATTGCCAATTATATTTATAGTAGTAATTGTTATTTGTGGCAAATCAATTCGCTACAATCAAATTAAAAATTTTTTTTATCAAAGCTGGCAAATTTGAATTTCAAAATATTTGATTATCTCTACTGAGCAGTAATTATAAGGAAATATCTTAATTTTTAGCATTTAGCCTTAAATACAGCACAGTGTATTTCTTGTGTAAATTTTGTTATGGTTTGATAACTGTATTCTTATGCTTCCTTATACAATATTTAGGACAATTTTTAGGAAATTATGTGAAAAGTGTACAAAAATGTATTCATGCCTTTAAACAAAAAAAACGCTGATAACATGTGACATGATTGAAAAAAATCATATTCCGAATTATCCGTAATCAAACCTCAGACTAGACCCCCAGAAAAATTTCAGACCAAAATAGTAAATTAAACCAACATATATAAAAGCTCATACCACACCACAACCTTAAAGGAACCAAGCAAAAAAAAAATCAGACCTCATATCTGACCTCTTAATTAATCAGATTGCAGAAAAGACCACAAAATAATTTACAAGATTGGATTATAGAAATGATTAGACCCTAGATTAGACAAAAATAAAATTTGACCCTAGATCCGACCCATAAATTAATCAGGCCCCAGACAAGACTAAAAATACATATTCAAGCCAAACCCCAAAATACCTATTGCATTGGTCTGTTCTTTTTTTAGATAGAGAAGAGTAAGAACAATATATGTGCCCCTGTTGGATAAATTAGTAGATTAGTGATAGAGATGGCGCTGATAGTAATAAAGACTAAATTCCATTTTTGGAATGGGGATTAAACTTTGGTAAAAATAGAAAATATAATTAAAAAATTTAGACATTTAACTGTGCATATTTGTTTTTTTCACACCTGTTTTAAAAGTCCAAATTACAAAACTTACATGACACATCCATACGCATTTGCTTTTGGTATTTGTACCTATGTAATGTGTAAAAAAAATATCAACATTTAACTGTGTATGTTTGTTTTTGTGTAAATTAAAAAAAATATATACCACAGCTAAGAATGCAGGAACTGTTAGCAGCAACCTCCACCACTGGCCCCAGTCATCCAGACACTAGTACTGCCAAATACAGACCCAATTGGACTTCTTTGCCCTCAGAAAGTGTCTTAATGGTGAAGGGTGTTATAGAAGATATGACACTTCACTTTCACATCAGAACTGCTATTATTAGCAAACACATGACTTGCAAAGGGTATAAGGCCACCTCCAAAGACCTTGGTATCCCAGTTTCAACAGTTTACAATCTTATTAAGAAGTTTGCCAAGCATGGAACAGTCAAGAACCTCCCTGGACGTGGGGGAAAGTGGAAAATTGACAAGAGATATGTCTTCAAAGGTTGGTGCAAATGGTGGAATAAAAACACCACGTCAAGCATTCAAAGACCTGAAGACCAACCTGGAACAGTCTGGGGTCATGGTTTCAACAAGTACCATACGCTGCACACTAAACCAAGCAGAGCTTTATGAGTGAAGGCCAAAGAAGAAACCATTGCTGAAGAAAAGACATGAAAAGCAATGACTGATCTTTGCCAAAGAGTACCTTGACAAACCACAACCCTTCTGGGAAAATGTTCTGTGGACAGATGAAACAAAAATAGATCTTTTTGACAATGCAAAAGAACAGTTTGTTAACAGACAGAGCAAAGAAGCTTGTAAGGAAAAGAACACCTTACCATCAGTTAAGCATGGTGGAGGATCCATAATGCTGTTGGGCTGCTTTGCTGCATCTGGTACTGAAGGCCTTGACTGTATCAGAGGAATCATGAAATCAGAGAATTATCAAGAGATTTTAAAGCAAAATGTTCTACCCAGTGTAAGAAAACTTGGTTTGAGTTGAAGATCATGGGTCCTCCAGCAACACAATGACCCATAGCACACATTCAAAAGTACAAAGGAATGGTTGAAAAAGAAAAAATTAACTGTTTTAAAATGACCAGCAATGAGTCCTGACCTCAATCCCATTGAAAATCTTTGGGGTGAGCTGACATCTGCCATTGGGAAAAAGAACCCTGCAAACATTCAAGGGCTTGAATAAGCTGCATAGGAAGAGTGGGAGAAAATTCCAGCTGAGAAGTGCAAGAAGCTTATAGATGGATACAAGCAGCGTTTGGAGGCTGTCAGCAATGCCAAAGGGTGTGCAAGTATTAATTAGGGGTGGCTTTATTGCTGCACATGCTGTTTATTCTGTTTCTTCTTTGAAATTGTAACATGGTAGTTTTATTGTTGTATTACTTTGGACCACTAATTAAAAAATCCCGAGGATATAACTTTGGTACATTTCCATTTATTTCTGAAGATATTGTACAGTCTATGAAAAAAATGAAGGGGTGCCAATAATGGTGAGCAGCACTGTATATTATATGTCCAGCTCAACATGAAACATTTGGTGAAAGGTTCTTTAAGTAATGCCTGGTCATAGTCATCATAGTCATTATCCTCATCTAATCCTTTCTGTACACTTCCTCTTCAACTGTTGTGTTGTTAATTATTATATGTGTGCCTAAAAAATGTGTGTCCAGTCACTTAATAATGTGGAATCTCAGCTCCCACATGTCCATGTTCACTGCAATCGATGACAGGCCACTTACATTGTTGCCATTTCAGAAATTAAGGCATGCTCTCAGCCACAATTGAAGATATTTAGCCACCATTATTTATATGCGCCACTATAATTTTTTAATAATATTTTGTGAAAAGGGAAGTTTTTGGGCATCAACTACAGTGAATTCCTTTTGTCAAACTCAGAGTAGAGTTGGGCCCCAGCTTAAGGCTGGGCACAAAAACAAAAACATTTTGTCAAACAGAAATTCATGACACAATTTTTTTTTTACCATATCTGCTTCTCTTTCATTGTTATGTTGTTAGTGAAATTAAGTTTTTGGGCATCAATGAGGGTGAATTTCACCAATGAGACTCTGCGTATGTCTGGGAACAAAGGGCAAATATTAAAAGAAAAAAAAAAGAAATTCTTAGTCTTCTGTGATAACAGTTTTCCTTAACCAAATTTTTTTTGCACAATTTTTTTGTGTGTTTCAAATGTTATGTTTCCTAGTAGCACCATGTTCAGCATTGGGTCCTCTTCAGGGCTGGGAGCTTAAATATCTGTTCTGTTATTTTTTTATCACAAACTCAAATGGTTGGAGATGGTGATCAAACCAGGAATTCATCCTGATTCTATATTTTCCATGGTCTGGACACTATTTTAGACACAGAAAGTAACATGCAAAGTTGGTAGAACACAGTGTCAATGACACAAGAATGGATGGCCATTATCAAGTCCAGCACCTTGCATGCATTATTTATACAATAACGAGCAAAAGGGTAACAATTAGTGTTGAGCGAACATGCTCGACACTGCTCGGTACTCGCCCGAGCATCACGCTACTCGGGATGTTTGGCGAGCACCGAGCATTTCCGGTTACTCGGGCGGGAGCTCGGGTCTCCGCCCTGCATATTTGGCGCTCTTTACAGAGCAAATGAACATGCAGGGATTGCCAGCCAGTCACTGTAATGCCGCAGCCATGTTGTTTGTGGGCATTACAGTGATTGGCTGGCCGCACAGCGTCACCTCGAGTATTTAAAACCGGGCGCCGCCATCTTGGACACAGTCGCTCCGGATCAGACAGTGTAGGGACAGCGCTGCTGATTTAGGGAGAGATATATCCTGCAAAATAGTTAGTGTAGGGTCTGTAAAGGCTGCCAGATCAAACAAACAGTCCTTTTCAGGACTAATATCCATCCCAGGTATATCAGGCAGGCAGGCAGGCAGGCTGTATAGGAGACGCAGTGGTTATACCAGCAAACGCTGCATTACAGTCCTGTGTGCTGCTCCTGTTGCTGAAATTGCTGGACTTAGCTCCAGGTCCCGGGGGCCAGGAAAAATCCTTTTTTTTTATCTAAATCCTCTTTTTTTTTTCCTCCTTCACAATGTACAAATACCCATCTTATTAACCTTTTGGTGCCCCCCCACCGCCCCCCCCCAAAAAAAGTGTGCCTCTGATTTTTCAGACACAAATATATCTGTTGAAAATAGTCTGGTGTAGGCCAGAGAAATAGAAGTGTGGTTTTGCAGTTCTATGGGCCATTTGTATCTAAAAAAACCAGTTTGAGTGTGACGCTCACTGTTCAGCCGCAAATATATATATATTTTAAAAAGCCTGGTATACACCAGTAAATTATTACTGTGGTTTTGATGTTCCACGGTAAAACATCTCTATTATCCTGTTTTTGGCATTTTTTGCTGTATAAAAATAATAATAGTGTCTACCTGATTTTTCAGACACAAATATATCTGTTGAAAATAGTCTGGTGTAGGCCAGAGAGACAGAAGTGTGCTTTTGCTGTTCCACGGTAAAAAGTCTCTATTATCCTGCTTTTTGCATTTTTTGCTGTAAAAAAAAAAAAAATAGTGTCTCCCTGATTTTTCAGACACAAATATATCTGTTGCAAATACTGTGGTGTAGGCCCGAGAAATACAAGTGTGGTTTTGCAGTTCCATGGTACAAACCTCTGTATTATCCACTTTTGAGCCATTTGTATCTAAAAAAAACAGTTTGAGTGTGTTGCTCACTGTTCAGCCGCAAATATATATATATTTTAAAAAGCCTTGTATACACCAGTAAATTATTACTGTGGTTTTGATGTTCCATGGTAAAACATCTCTATTATCCTGTTTTTGGCATTTTTTGCTGTATAAAAATAATAATAGTGTCTCCCTGATTTTTCAGACACAAATATATCTGTTGAAAATAGTCTGGTGTAGGCCAGAGAGACAGAAGTGTGCTATTGCTGTTCCACTGTAAAAAATCTCTATTATCCTGCTTTTTGCATTTTTTGCTGTAAAAAAAAAAAATATAGTGTCTCCCTGATTTTTCAGACACAAATATATCTGTTGAAAATAGTCTGGTGTAGGCCCGAGAAATACAAGTGTGGTTTTGCAGTTCCACGGTACAAACCTCTGTATTATCCACTTTTGGGCCATTTGTATCTAAAAAAAACAGTTTGAGTGTGTCGCTCACTGTTCAGCCGCAAATATATATATATTTTAAAAGCCTTGTTAACACCAGTAAATTATTACTGTGGTTTTGATGTTCCACGGTAAAACATCTCTATTATCCTGTTTTTGGCATTTTTTGCTGTATAAAAATAATAATAGTGTCTCCCTGATTTTTCAGACACAAATATATCTGTTGAAAATAGTCTGGTGTAGGCCAGAGAGACAGAAGTGTGCTTTTGCTGTTCCACGGTAAAAAGTCTCTATTATCCTGCTTTTTGCATTTTTTGCTGTAAAAAAAAAAAAAATAGTGTCTCCCTGATTTTTCAGACACAAATATATCTGTTGAAAATACTCTGGTGTAGGCCCGAGAAATACAAGTGTGGTTTTGCAGTTCCATGGTACAAACCTCTGTATTATCCACTTTTGGGCCATTTGTATCTAAAAAAAACAGTTTGAGTGTGTCGCTCACTGTTCAGCCGCAAATATATATATATTTTAAAAAGCCTGGTATACACCAGTAAATTATTACTGTGGTTTTGATGTTCCACGGTAAAACATCTCTATTATCCTGTATTTGGCATTTTTTGCTGTATAAAAATAATAATAGTGTCTCCCTGATTTTTCAGACACAAATATATCTGTTGAAAATAGTCTGGTGTAGGCCAGTGAGACAGAAGTGTGCTTTCGCTGTTCCACGGTAAAAAATCTCTATTATCCTGCTTTTTGCATTTTTTGCTGTAAAAAAAAAAAAAATAGTGTCTCCCTGATTTTTCAGACACAAATATATCTGTTGAAAATAGTCTGGTGTAGGCCCGAGAAATAAAAGTGTGGTTTTGCAGTTCCACGGTACAAACCTCTGTATTATCCACTTTTGGGCCATTTGTATCTAAAAAAAACAGTTTGAGTGTGTTGCTCACTGTTCAGCCGCAAATATATATATATTTTAAAAAGCCTTGTATACACCAGTAAATTATTACTGTGGTTTTGATGTTCCACGGTAAAACATCTCTATTATCCTGTTTTTGGCATTTTTTGCTGTATAAAAATAATAATAGTGTCTCCCTGATTTTTCAGCCACAAATATATCTGTTGAAAATAGTCTGGTGTAGGCCAGAGAGACAGAAGTGTGCTATTGCTGTTCCACGGTAAAAAATCTCTATTATCCTGCTTTTTGCATTTTTTGCTGTAAAAAAAAAAAAAATAGTGTCTCCCTGATTTTTCAGACACAAATATATCTGTTGAAAATAGTCTGGTGTAGGCCTGAGAAATACAAGTGTGGTTTTGCAGTTCCACGGTACAAACCTCTGTATTATCCACTTTTGGGCCATTTGTATCTAAAAAAAACAGTTTGAGTGTGTCGCTCACTGTTCAGCCGCAAATATATATATATTTTAAAAAGCCTGGTATACACCAGTAAATTATTACTGTGGTTTTGATGTTCCACGGTAAATATCTCTATTATCCTGTTTTTGGCATTTTTTGCTGTATAAAAATAATAATAGTGTCTCCCTGATTTTTCAGACACAAATATATCTGTTGAAAATAGTCTGGTGTAGGCCAGAGAGACCGAAGTGTGCTTTTGCTGTTCCACGGTAAAAAATCTCTATTATCCTGCTTTTTGCATTTTTTGCTGTAAAAAAAAGAAAAAATAGTGTCTCCCTGATTTTTCAGACACAAATATATCTGTTGAAAATAGTCTGGTGTAGGCCCGAGAAATACAAGTGTGGTTTTGCAGTTCCACGGTACAAACCTCTGTATTATCCACTTTTGGGCCATTTGTATCTAAAAAAAACAGTTTGAGTGTGTCGCTCACTGTTCAGCCGCAAATATATATATATTTTAAAAAGCCTGGTATATACCAGTAAATTATTACTGTGGTTTTGCTGTTCCACGGTAAAACATCTCTATTATCCTGTTTTTGGCATTTTTTGCTGTATAAAAATAATAATAGTGTCTCCCTGATTTTTCAGACACAAATATATCTGTTGAAAATAGTCTGGTGTAGGCCAGAGAGACAGAAGTGTGCTTTTGCTGTTCCACTGTAAAAAATCTCTATTATCCTGCTTTTTGCATTTTTTGCTGTAAAAAAAATAAAAAAGTGTCTCCCTGATTTTTCAGACACAAATATATCTGTTGAAAATAGTCTGGTGTAGGCCCGAGAAATACAAGTGTGGTTTTGCAGTTCCACGGTACAAACCTCTGTATTATCCACTTTTGGGCCATTTGTATCTAAAAAAAAACAGTTTGAGTGTGTCGCTCACTGTTCAGCCGCAAATATATATATATTTTAAAAAGCCTGGTATACACCAGTAAATTATTACTGTGGTTTTGATGTTCCACGGTAAAACATCTCTATTATCCTGTATTTGGCATTTTTTGCTGTATAAAAATAATAATAGTGTCTCCCTGATTTTTCAGACACAAATATATCTGTTGAAAATAGTCTGGTGTAGGCCAGTGAGACAGAAGTGTGCTTTCGCTGTTCCACGGTAAAAAATCTCTATTATCCTGCTTTTTGCATTTTTTGCTGTAAAAAAAAAAAAAAATAGTGTCTCCCTGATTTTTCAGACACAAATATATCTGTTGAAAATAGTCTGGTGTAGGCCTGAGAAATAAAAGTGTGGTTTTGCAGTTCCACGGTACAAACCTCTGTATTATCCACTTTTGGGCCATTTGTATCTAAAAAAAACAGTTTGAGTGTGTTGCTCACTGTTCAGCTGCAAATATATATATATTTTAAAAAGCCTTGTATACACCAGTAAATTATTACTGTGGTTTTGATGTTCCACGGTAAAACATCTCTATTATCCTGTTTTTGGCATTTTTTGCTGTATAAAAATAATAATAGTGTCTCCCTGATTTTTCAGACACAAATATATCTGTTGAAAATAGTCTGGTGTAGTCCAGAGAGACAGAAGTGTGCTATTGCTGTTCCACGGTAAAAAATCTCTATTATCCTGCTTTTTGCATTTTTTGCTGTAAAAAAAAAAAAAAAAGTGTCTCCCTGATTTTTCAGACACAAATATATCTGTTGAAAATAGTCTGGTGTAGGCCTGAGAAATACAAGTGTGGTTTTGCAGTTCCACGGTACAAACCTCTGTATTATCCACTTTTGGGCCATTTGTATCTAAAAAAAACAGTTTGAGTGTGTCGCTCACTGTTCAGCCGCAAATATATATATATTTTAAAAAGCCTGGTATACACCAGTAAATTATTACTGTGGTTTTGATGTTCCACGGTAAAACATCTCTATTATCCTGTTTTTGCCATTTTTTGCTGTATAAAAATAATAATAGTGTCTCCCTGATTTTTCAGACACAAATATATCTGTTGAAAATAGTCTGGTGTAGTCCAGAGAGACAGAAGTGTGCTTTTGCTGTTCCACAGTAAAAAATCTCTATTATCCTGCTTTTTGCATTTTTTGCTGTAAAAAAAAAAAAAAAGTGTCTCCCTGATTTTTCAGACACAAATATATCTGTTGAAAATAGTCTGGTGTAGGCCCGAGAAATACAAGTGTGGTTTTGCAGTTCCACGGTACAAACCTCTGTATTATCCACTTTTGGGCCATTTGTATCTAAAAAAAACAGTTTGAGTGTGTCGCTCACTGTTCAGCCGCAAATATATATATATTTTAAAAAGCCTGGTATACACCAGTAAATTATTACTGTGGTTTTGATGTTCCACGGTAAAACATCTCTATTATCCTGTTTTTGGCATTTTTTGCTGTATAAAAATAATAATAGTGTCTCCCTGATTTTTCAGACACAAATATATCTGTTGAAAATAGTCTGGTGTTGGCCAGAGAGACAGAAGTGTGCTTTTGCTGTTCCACGGGAAAAAATCTCTATTATCCTGTTTTTTGCATTTTTTGCTGTAAAAAAAAAAAAAATAGTGTCTCCCTGATTTTTCAGACACAAATATAGCTGTTGAAAATAGTCTGGTGTAGGCCCAAGAAATACAAGTGTGGTTTTGCAGTTCCACGGTACAAACCTCTGTATTATTCTCTTTTGGGCCATTTGTATCTAAAAAAAACAGTTTGAGTGTGTCGCTCACTGTTCAGCCGCAAATATATATATATTTTAAAAAGCCTGGTATACACCAGTAAATTATTACTGTGGTTTTGATGTTCCACGGTAAAACATCTCTATTATCCTGTTTTTGCCATTTTTTTGCTGTATAAAAATAATAATAGTGTCTCCCTGATTTTTCAGACACAAATATATCTGTTGAAAATAGTCTGGTGTTGGCCAGAGAGACAGAAGTGTGCTTTTGCTGTTCCACGGTAAAAAATCTCTGTTATCCTGTTTTTTGCATTTTTTGCTGTAAAAAAAAAAAAAATAGTGTCTCCCTGATTTTTCAGACACAAATATATCTGTTGAAAATAGTCTGGTGTAGGCCCGAGAAATACAAGTGTGGTTTTGCAGTTCCACGATACAAACCTCTGTATTATCCACTTTTGGGCCATTTGTATCTAAAAAAAACAGTTTGAGTGTGTCGCTCACTGTTCAGCCGCAAATATATATATATTTTAAAAAGCCTGGTATACACCAGTAAATTATTACTGTGGTTTTGATGTTCCACGGTAAATATCTCTATTATCCTGTTTTTGGCATTTTTTGCTGTATAAAAATAATAATAGTGTCTCCCTGATTTTTCAGACACAAATATATCTGTTGAAAATAGTCTGGTGTAGGCCAGAGAGACAGAACTGTGCTTTTGCTGTTCCACTGTAAAAAATCTCTATTATCCTGCTTTTTGCATTTTTTGCTGTAAAAAAAATAAAAAAGTGTCTCCCTGATTTTTCAGACACAAATATATCTGTTGAAAATAGTCTGGTGTAGGCCCGAGAAATACAAGTGTGGTTTTGCAGTTCCACGGTACAAACCTCTGTATTATCCACTTTTGGGCCATTTGTATCTAAAAAAAAACAGTTTGAGTGTGTCGCTCACTGTTCAGCCGCAAATATATATATATTTTAAAAAGCCTGGTATACACCAGTAAATTATTACTGTGGTTTTGATGTTCCACGGTAAAACATCTCTATTATCCTGTTTTTGGCATTTTTGCTGTATAAAAATAATAATAGTGTCTCCCTGATCTTTCAGACACAAATATATCTGTTGAAAATAGTCTGGTGTAGGCCAGAGACACAGAAGTGTGCTTTTGCTGTTCCACGGTAAAAAATCTCTGTTATCCTGTTTTTTGCATTTTTTGCTGTAAAAAAAAAAAAAATAGTGTCTCCCTGATTTTTCAGACACAAATATATCTGTTGAAAATAGTCTGGTGTAGGCCCGAGAAATACAAGTGTGGTTTTGCAGTTCCACGATACAAACCTCTGTATTATCCACTTTTGGGCCATTTGTATCTAAAAAAAACAGTTTGAGTGTGTCGCTCACTGTTCAGCCGCAAATATATATATATTTTAAAAAGCCTGGTATACACCAGTAAATTATTACTGTGGTTTTGATGTTCCACGGTAAATATCTCTATTATCCTGTTTTTGGCATTTTTTGCTGTATAAAAATAATAATAGTGTCTCCCTGATTTTTCAGACACAAATATATCTGTTGAAAATAGTCTGGTGTAGGCCAGAGAGACAGAAGTGTGCTTTTGCTGTTCCACTGTAAAAAATCTCTATTATCCTGCTTTTTGCATTTTTTGCTGTAAAAAAAATAAAAAAGTGTCTCCCTGATTTTTCAGACACAAATATATCTGTTGAAAATAGTCTGGTGTAGGCCCGAGAAATACAAGTGTGGTTTTGCAGTTCCACGGTACAAACCTCTGTATTATCCACTTTTGGGCCATTTGTATCTAAAAAAAAACAGTTTGAGTGTGTCGCTCACTGTTCAGCCGCAAATATATATATATTTTAAAAAGCCTGGTATACACCAGTAAATTATTACTGTGGTTTTGATGTTCCACGGTAAAACATCTCTATTATCCTGTTTTTGGCATTTTTGCTGTATAAAAATAATAATAGTGTCTCCCTGATCTTTCAGACACAAATATATCTGTTGAAAATAGTCTGGTGTAGGCCAGAGACACAGAAGTGTGCTTTTGCTGTTCCACGGTAAAAAATCTCTATTATCCTGCTTTTTGCATTTTTTGCTGTAAAAAAAAAAAAAAAGTGTCTCCCTGATTTTTCAGACACAAATATATCTGTTGAAAATAGTCTGGTGTAGGCCCGAGAAATACAAGTGTGGTTTTGCAGTTCCACGGTACAAACCTCTGTATTATCCACTTTTGGGCCATTTGTATCTAAAAAAAACAGTTTGAGTGTGTCGCTCACTGTTCAGCCACAAATATATATATATTTTAAAAAGCCTTGTATACACCAGTAAATTCTTACTGTGGTTTTGATGTTCCATGGTAAAACATCTCTATTATCCTGTTTTTGGCATTTTTTGCTGTATAAAAATAATAATAGTGTCTCCCTGATTTTTCAGACACAAATATATCTGTTGAAAATAGTCTGGTGTAGGCCAGAGAGACAGAAGTGTGCTATTGCTGTTCCACTGTAAAAAATCTCTATTATCCTGCTTTTTGCATTTTTTACTTTAAAAAAAAAAAAATAGTGTCTCCCTGATTTTTCAGACACAAATATATCTGTTGAAAATAGTCTGGTGTAGGCCCAAGAAATACAAGTGTGGTTTTGCAGTTCCACGGTACAAACCTCTGTATTATCCACTTTTGGGCCATTTGTATCTAAAAAAAACAGTTTGAGTGTGTCGCTGACTGTTCAGCCGCAAATATATATATATTTTAAAAGCCTTGTTAACACAAGTAAATTATTACTGTGGTTTTGATGTTCCACGTTAAACATCTCTATTATCCTGTTTTTGGCATTTTTTGCTGTATAAAAATAATAATAGTGTCTCCCTGATTTTTCAGACACAAATATGTCTGTTGAAAATAGTCTGGTGTAGGCCAGTGAGAATGAAGTGTGCTTTTGCTGTTCCACAGTAAAAAATCTCTATTATCCTGCTTTTTGCATTTTTTGCAGTAAAAAAAAAAAAATAGTGTCTCCCTGATTTTTCAGACACAAATATATCTGTTGAAAATAGTCTGGTGTAGGCCCGAGAAATACAAGTGTGGTTTTGCAGTTCCATGGTACAAACCTCTGTATTATCCACTTTTGGGCAATTTGTATCTAAAAAAAACAGTTTGAGTGTGTCGCTCACTGTTCAGCCGCAAATATATATATATTTTAAAAAGCCTTGTATACACCAATAAATTATTACTGTGGTTTTGATGTTCCATGGTAAAACATCTCTATTATCCTGTTTTTGGCATTTTTTGCTGTATAAAAAAAATAATAGTGTCTCCCTGATTTTTCAGACACAAATATATCTGTTGAAAATAGTCTGGTGTAGGCCAGAGAGACAGAAGTGTGCTATTGCCGTTCCACGGTAAAAAATCTCTATTATCCTGCTTTATGCATTTTTTGCTGTAAAAAAAAAAACATATAGTGTCTCCTTGATTTTTCAGACACAAATATATCTGTTGAAAATAGTCTGGTGTAGGCCCAAGAAATACAAGTGTGGTTTTGCAGTTACACGGTACAAACCTCTGTATTATCCACTTTTGGGCCATTTGTATCTTAAAAAAACAGTTTGAGTGTGTCGCTCACTGTTCAGCCACAAATATATATATATTTTAAAAAGCCTGGTATACACCAGTAAATTATTACTGTGGTTTTGATGTTCCACGGTAAAACATCTCTATTATCCTGTTTTTGCCATTTTTGGCTGTATAAAAATAATAATAGTGTCTCCCTGATTTTTCAGACACAAATATATCTGTTGAAAATAGTCTGGTGTAGTCCAGAGAGACAGAAGTGTGCTTTTGCTGTTCCACGGTAAAAAATCTCTATTATCCTGCTTTTTGCATTTTTTGCTGTAAAAAAAAAAAAATAGTGTCTCCCTGATTTTTCAGACACAAATATATCTGTTGAAAATAGTCTGGTGTAGGCCCGAGAAATACAAGTGTGGTTTTGCAGTTCCACGGTACAAACCTCTGTATTATCCACTTTTGGGCCATTTGTATCTAAAAAAAACAGTTTGAGTGTGTCGCTCACTGTTCAGCCGCAAATATATATATATTTTAAAAAGCCTGGTATACACCAGTAAATTATTACTGTGGTTTTGATGTTCCACGGTAAAACATCTCTATTATCCTGTTTTTGCCATTTTTTGCTGTATAAAAATAATAATAGTGTCTCCCTGATTTTTCAGACACAAATATATCTGTTGAAAATAGTCTGGTGTTGGCCAGAGAGACAGAAGTGTGCTTTCGCTGTTCCACGGGAAAAAATCTCTATTATCCTGTTTTTTGCATTTTTTGCTGTAAAAAAAAAAAAAATAGTGTCTCCCTGATTTTTCAGACACAAATATATCTGTTGAAAATAGTCTGGTGTAGGCCCGAGAAATACAAGTGTGGTTTTGCAGTTCCACGGTACAAACCTTTGTATTATCCACTTTTGGGCCATTTGTATCTAAAAAAAACAGTTTGAGTGTGTCGCTCACTGTTCAGCCGCAAATATATATATATTTTAAAAAGCCTGGTATACACCAGTAAATTATTACTGTGGTTTTGATGTTCCACGGTAAAACATCTCTATTATCCTGTTTTTGCCATTTTTTGCTGTATAAAAATAATAATAGTGTCTCCCTGATTTTTCAGACATAAATATATCTGTTGAAAATAGTCTGGTGTTGGCCAGAGAGACAGAAGTGTGCTTTTGCTGTTCCACGGTAAAAAATCTCTATTATCCTGTTTTTTGCATTTTTTGCTGTAAAAAAAAAAAAAATAGTGTCTCCCTGATTTTTCAGACACAAATATATCTGTTGAAAATAGTCTGGTGTAGGCCCGAGAAATACAAGTGTGGTTTTGCAGTTCCACGATACAAACCTCTGTATTATCCACTTTTGGGCCATTTGTATCTAAAAAAAACAGTTTGAGTGTGTCGCTCACTGTTCAGCCGCAAATATATATATATTTTAAAAAGCCTGGTATACACCAGTAAATTATTACTGTGGTTTTGATGTTCCACGGTAAAACATCTCTATTATCCTGTTTTTGCCATTTTTTGCTGTATAAAAATAATAATAGTGTCTCCCTGATTTTTCAGACACAAATATATCTGTTGAAAATAGTCTGGTGTTGGCCAGAGAGACAGAAGTGTGCTTTCGCTGTTCCACGGGAAAAAATCTCTATTATCCTGTTTTTTGCATTTTTTGCTGTAAAAAAAAAAAAAATAGTGTCTCCCTGATTTTTCAGACACAAATATATCTGTTGAAAATAGTCTGGTGTAGGCCCGAGAAATACAAGTGTGGTTTTGCAGTTCCACGGTACAAACCTTTGTATTATCCACTTTTGGGCCATTTGTATCTAAAAAAAACAGTTTGAGTGTGTCGCTCACTGTTCAGCCGCAAATATATATATATTTTAAAAAGCCTGGTATACACCAGTAAATTATTACTGTGGTTTTGATGTTCCACGGTAAAACATCTCTATTATCCTGTTTGTGCCATTTTTTGCTGTATAAAAATAATAATAGTGTCTCCCTGATTTTTCAGACACAAATATATCTGTTGAAAATAGTCTGGTGTTGGCCAGAGAGACAGAAGTGTGCTTTTGCTGTTCCACGGTAAAAAATCTCTATTATCCTGTTTTTTGCATTTTTTGCTGTAAAAAAAAAAAAAAATAGTGTCTCCCTGATTTTTCAGACACAAATATATCTGTTGAAAATAGTCTGGTGTAGGCCCGAGAAATACAAGTGTGGTTTTGCAGTTCCACGATACAAACCTCTGTATTATCCACTTTTGGGCCATTTGTATCTAAAAAAAACAGTTTGAGTGTGTCGCTCACTGTTCAGCCGCAAATATATATATATTTTAAAAAGCGTGGTATACACCAGTAAATTATTACTGTGGTTTTGATGTTCCACGGTAAACATCTCTATTATCCTGTTTTTGGCATTTTTTGCTGTATAAAAATAATAATAGTGTCTCCCTGATTTTTCAGACACAAATATATCTGTTGAAAATAGTCTGGTGTAGGCCAGAGAGACCGAAGTGTGCTTTTGCTGTTCCACGGTAAAAAATCTCTATTATCCTGCTTTTTGCATTTTTTGCTGTAAAAAAAGGAAAAAATAGTGTCTCCCTGATTTTTCAGACACAAATATATCTGTTGAAAATAGTCTGGTGTAGGCCCGAGAAATACAAGTGTGGTTTTGCAGTTCCACGGTACAAACCTCTGTATTATCCACTTTTGGGCCATTTGTATCTAAAAAAAACAGTTTGAGTGTGTCGCTCACTGTTCAGCCGCAAATATATATATATTTTAAAAAGCCTGGTATACACCAGTAAATTGTTACTGTGGTTTTGCTGTTCCACGGTAAAAAATCTCTATTATTCAGGTTTTGGTAGTTTTTTCCGTAAAGAAAAACAGTAGCGTCTCCTGACTGTTGTGACACAAAAATATATCTGTTGAAAATAGTCATGTGTAGGCCCGACATCCCAGTGTGGTTTCGCAGTTCCACGGGTCAAATCGCTGTACTATCCAGTTTTGGGCCTTTGGTATCTAAAAAAAATGCAGTTTGAGTGTGTCGCTCACTGTTCAGCTGCAAATATCTCTATTTAAAAAAGTGTGGTATACCCCAGTAAACAATAACTGTGGTTTTCCTCTTCCACGGTTCTAATCTACTCTTTATTACCTTTTTTCCATTGATAGTGCAAGTGTAAGCTATTTTACTTCATTTACAATGGGCAAGGCGCGTGGCAAGGGACGTGGAAGTGGACGTTCTGGTGATGGTTCGTGCAGAGGACGGGGCCGTGGCCAAGGTGAAAATGTGCCACAACCAACAGCCACATCTTCTCGCTCCCACTTCTTGACCGAATTACTAGGGAAGCACAGAACAGCACCAGTATTGAGAACTGATCAGTGTGAACAGGTTATTAATTGGATAGCAGACAATACTTCCAGTTACCTGGGCACCACCACCTCCGGTCTGTCTTCCACACGGTCAACTCTTAGTAGCCGTGAGTCTCGACCGCATACTCCTCCTCACCCTGATGCTCCTTCCTCCCACCATGCCGAGTGTCGTCAGACAGCAAGTGATCCCACACTTGGACACTCTGAAGAGCTGTTCACTGGTCCTTTTCCATATTTGGGCCCCTCGCCTGATACGCTTGAAGTGGTGGAAGAGGAGATCCCATGTTGCGATGCCCAAATATTTGAACAGCCACGGCCACAGGAAGTCGACGTTGGCAATCTGTCACAAGAGGTGGACGATGACGAGACACAATTGCCAGGAAGTGAGGAGGAGGATCGTGGTGCGCAAGTGGAAGAGGAGGAGGTGGTGGATGATCTAGTAACTGACCCAACGTGGAAGGAGGACATGCAGAGTGAGGCCATCAGCACACAGGGGGAGGGAGGCAGAGTACCCCAACAGGCAGGAAGAAGCAGTGTGGTGGCCGCAGACAGAAGGCAGGCAACCGTTCCCCGTAACACCAACACGAGGGACGTTGCCAGTACAAGCGGTAGGTCTTCCAGAGTCTGGAATTTTTTTAAAGACTCTGCTGATAACCCCAAAAAGGCCATATGTTCCATCTGCCATGCCAGCATCAGCAGGGGTGACAAAACTACCAGCCTGACCACCACCAGCATGATCAGGCACATGGCAGCAAAGCACCCGACTTTGTGGGGCGAAACCCAGGGTCCACGACCAGTGTCAGCGGGTGTCACCACTGCTTCTTCCACTGTTGTGCATGCAATAGAACCCCCTGTTGTGTGTGCAAGGCAATCCCCTGTCCATACTGCATGTAAAGATGCCCCCTCCTCTCAGTCTTCACTTGTTATGGCAGTTTCTCAAGAAACAGCATCAACGTCCACGTCCACGTCCCACCGCAGCGTTCAATTGTCCATATCCCAGACCTTTGAACGAAAGCGGAAATTCGCAGCTAACGCCCCACAGGCCACAGTCCTAAATTCGCACATTTCACGACTGCTTGCATTGGAAATGCGGCCTTTTAGGCTGGTGGAGACGGAATCCTTCCGCAATCTTATGGCGGTGGCCGTCCCTCGGTACTCGGTCCCCTGCCGACACTATTTTGCCCGGTGTGCCATCCCCGCACTACACAAGCACGTGTCCCAAAGCATCTGCCGTGCCCTCAACAACGCAGTTACTGGGAGAGTCCACCTGACAACGGACACGTGGACAAGTGCTTGTGGCCATGGACGGTACTTCTCTCTGACGGCACACTGGGTAAACATAGTGGACCCGGGACCCAGTCGGACCTTGGGACGGAACACATCCTCCCCACACCGAGGATTGCAGGCCCTATGTCAGTCAGAGTTGCCACCACAGTGTACAGCTCCTGCGCATCCTCCTCCTCCTCCTCCTCATGTTCAGCCTCCATCTCAGATATCACCACATCAGTTACAAGCTGGAAGCATTGCAGTACTGCCTCCGCCAAGCGGCAACAGGCTGTGCTGAAACTCATAAGCTTAGGTGATAAACCTCACACTGCTTGTGAGTTGTGGACAGCTGTGAAAGAGCAGGCAGATCTGTGGCTGAGACCGCTGAACCTACATCCCTGCATGGTCGTGTGTGACAATGGCCGTAACCTGGTGGCGGCTCTGAGGCGAGGTGAGATCACACACGTACCATGCCTGGCTCATGTGCTTAACCTCGTGGTTCAGCGGTTTCTTAAATCGTACCCCGAGTTGCCAGATCTGCTCGTGAAAGTACGCTGCCTGTCAGCTCATTTTCGCAAGTCAGCTACAGCTTCCGCCGCCCTTGCTGTGTTGCAGCAGCGTTTGCAGCTTCCGGCACACCGACTGGTGTGTGATGTCCCCACACGTTGGAACTCTACCCTCCACATGTTGCAAAGGATTTGTGAGCAGAAGAGAGCAGTTGTGGAGTACCAGCTGCAACAAGGCCGTCGATATTCAGGTCAGACTCCACACATAAGACCTCAGGAGTGGACCTGGATGTCTGACATATGTACCATCCTGACAAACTTTGAGGAGGCCACCAAGATGGTGAGTGGCGATGACGCCATCATTAGTGTCAGCATCCCACTTGTCTGTCTTTTGCAACGCTCTCTGCAGAGAATTAAAGAGGAGGTATTGCAGCCAGAGTATGATGAGATGGATCAAGAAGCCGTAGCGGGCGATTACACACAGCCCAGCCTCATTTCATCCCAACGTGCATTGGGGGACAATGAGGGAGAGGAGGAGGAGGAGGAGGAGGAAGAACAGGATCTGCTATCATGCGTTGTAGACGGTAGTACCTGTACAAGTGTCATACCGTCGGTTCAGCGTGGGTGGCCTGAGGACAGGGGGGAGGAGGAAGAGGAGGAGGAGGAGGAGGAGGAGAGCATGGTCAGTCGTCATCTTGGTGAGGACACGGAAATCTTGCCCGTTACCAGTCTGGCACGCATGGCTGACTTTATGTTACGCTGCCTTAACAGTGACCCTCGCGTTGTCAAAATGTTGGGTGACAGTCATTACTGGTTGGTGACACTTGTAGACCCCCGCTACTAGGAGAACTTTCACTCTCTTATTCCTGAGGTGAAGAGGTCTACAAAAATGGGGCAATACCAGAAGGACCTTGCTGCAGAACTCTTAAAAAAATTCCCATCTGAACACGCTAGCGGCAGAGGTCACAGTTCGTTGCCCAACCAAGGGGTACAGGCGAGAGAGATGCAACTCCAATCCAGCAGAGGCAGGGGAACACTGTCGACGTTCTGGGACAGTTTTCTGACACCCGCCCAGCTTACAGGCCCTGAGGCGCGGGGTACTCTCACAAGGAGTGGAAAGTTTCAAAAGATGGTGAGGGAGTACCTTGCCGATCGTACCAGCGTCCTCCGTGATTCCTCTGTGCCTTTTAATTATTGGGTATCCAAGCTGGACACTTGGAATGAACTCGCTCTGTACGCCTTGGAGGTCCTGGCCTGCCCTGCCGCTAGCGTGTTATCGGAGCGTGTTTTTAGTGCCGCTGGGGGAATTATAACTGATAAGCGCACTAACCTGTCAACTGACAATGCTGACAAGCTGACCCTTATCAAAATGAACAAGGGCTGGATTGGGCCAGACTTCTCATCACCACCAAATGACAGCAGAGTAACATAAAGTCAAATCCACTGTGTTATTTCGGGAGGTGTATTCACATGCATCGCTTCACACCCACACATGGGTATACGCTTCCTCGTTTCGGCTGTTTAATCTTCTTCTCCTTAACCTCAGCCTCCACCACCACTATACCACCAGGGTGCCAGCATTGCAAGTTCCTCCGTCCTAATTTTTGGCAGCTTTTGCTGGGAAAGCATAAGCAAATACCATGGGACACCCACTCCCCAATAATGGGACTTATGTTTGTAATATGCTGTACTGCATGGCTCTTGTAAGGGGCATTGCAAGTTGCTCCGTCCTAATTTTTGGCAGCTTTTGCTGGGAAAGCATAAGCAAATACTATGGGAGACCCACTCCCCAATAATAGGACTTATGTATGTAATATGCTGTACTGCATGTGTGTCACCCTGGCCTGGATGCCACAAAATGTAATAAAGCTGTGTCTGAGAGCAAGGGGGAGGTTCTCTAGTCAGGGGAACATTAGCATGCAATGCCTCCTGTCTCAGGCCAGTAGGGGAGCTGGGTGCCCCTATAAAAGCTGATACTGGGGGCTGGGTTAGAGAGAACTGGATGACCTGTCTCAGTACTGAGACTTGTCCCAGAGCAGAGCAGGGACAGAAAGTTGTATTGCACCTAAGAGGAAGTGTGGCAGGAGGAGAGCCACAAGCCAGAGACAAAAGGCGAAGAGAGCCTGTCTTGGCAGATAAAAGACTTACTTTACCAGACTTTGGTGTCTGAGGCTGGGAGGATTCCACATTCTCCAGCAGATAACCAGTCCGCAGGGGACTGTATATTCCTTGGCCTAAGAAGCCTGGAGGCCCTGCCACAACCGAAGGGACCAGCAAAGCCGTACAAGGCTGGGAGCAGAAAGGAACCCACGTCGCAGGCCATACAGGCGAGAATACACGGAAGGCTAGGAAACGTGGGCTGTTACCCTATAACGAGGAGATAGCCAGAAGGAGCGCAGAAAGCACGGTAGGCCTACACCCTCACCCTGACCAGGGCCAATTTCCCCGTTGCTCTCAGACATCCAGGTCCCCTCCTAGCTGGGACTGTTTTGTGGGTCAATTTACCTGTTCTAGTAAAGACCCTGGACTGCAACCTGTTGTCTGCGTGCTCCTTGCTCCTCCAGCACTATCAGCACTGGGACTCTCACTACCATCACTCCCAACATCCACTACACTGTCCTGGGGCCGCACTCTTCCCATGGGGAGTCACACCATCCCAGCTGCGTACATCATCAGCCCCAGCGGTCTGCCTTGCAGCGGCGGTTCCTAATGATCGCAAATCCACGGGTGGCGTAGTCGGACATAATCATCAGCACATAACGGACTACCACTGGCCTGACCACCCTGAGCCACGGAACCGGGTTGCCACTACTACTCCCATCGTTCCCCTAATGCCCGGATCCAAGTGCCCCACGGCCCAGGGGGCGAGTCACATGGCTCTTGTAAGGGGCATTGCAAGTTGCTCCGTCCTAATTTTTGGCAGCTTTTGCTGGGAAAGCATAAGCAAATACTATGGGAGACCCACTCCCCAATAATGCGACTTATGTTTGTAATATGCTGTACTGCATGGCTCTTGTAAGGGGCATTGCAAGTTGCTCCGTCCTAATTTTTGGCAGCTTTTGCTGGGAAAGCATAAGCAAATACTATGGGAGACCCACTCCCCAATAATGGGGCTTATGTTTGTAATATGCTGTACTGCATGGCTCTTGTAAGGGGCATTGCAAGTTGCTCCGTCCTAATTTTTGGCAGCTTTTGCTGGGAAAGCATAAGCAAATACTATGTGAGACCCACTCCCCAATAATGGGACTTATGTTTGTAATATACTGTACTGCATGGCTCTTGTAAGGGGCATTGCAAGTTGCTCCGTCCTAATTTTTGGCAGCTTTTGCTGGGAAAGCATAAGCAAATACTATGGGAGACCCACTCCCCAATAATGGGACTTATGTTTGTAATATGCTGTACTGCATGGCTCTTGTAAGGGGCATTGCAAGTTGCTCCGTCCTAATTTTTGGCAGCTTTTGCTTGCAAGGCATAAGCAAATACTATGGGACACCCACTCCCCAATAATGGGACTTATGTTTGTAATATGCTGTACTGCATGTGACGCGCCCCCTGGGCCGTGTGTACACGTGTGTGGGATACCCGGTGCCGGGTCTCTGGGGTCTGTAGTCTCCGTGGCGGTGACCCGGTCCCGTGGCTCAGGCTGGTCAAACCAGTGGCAATCTTTCTTAGGTTTTGAGGTTAATTGTCTGACTGCGCCACCCGTGGATTGCGGTCAGGGAGTACCACCGCTGCGAGGCAGACCGCTGAGGCTGGTGTTGTGTGCGCAGCATAAAATGGGATAACTCCCCTCGGGAGGAGTATAGCCTCAGGGCAGTGAGTGTGGATGATGGGGGTGATGGTGCACGAGCGCAGCATGAATGACTCAGAGTCTTTGCAGTGCAGTTCAGGGTCTTTACTGATGATTATAAGGTAGACCCTCCCGGGAGTACTGGCTAGCATAAGAGGCCTGGTCAGTCTGTGAGCAAGCAGGAGTTCCCCTGGCCAGGTGGAGTTGTAGGCCTCCCCGTCTGTCTGTACTCTTCCTGGCTACCTTGCTGTAAGCGGGTAGAAGTAGCCCACATCCCTGAGTGTACCGTGTAGTGCTCTCCCGTATGGCTGGTGACTTGGGGCCTTCTGTTAGCCTCCGCTCCACGACGGCGGTGCTGGTCCCTTGCTTGTGACTGAGCCTCCGGGCTTCTATGGCCAGAGGACCTGAAATCCCCTGCCGGCTGGTTTCTGCTGCTGGAGATATTAGTCCTCACAGCTTCGGACTCCTGTGTCCGGTTCTTATTGTCTTCTGCCAGGGCGAGCTCTGCTCAGCTTCCAGCCCCTCGTCTTTAGCTCCTAGCTCCTACAGAGCTCCTTGCTGTTACTTTCCCTTGCTCTCACTCTGACTCTGACTGTTCTCTGTTCTCTGACTCACTCAACCCCACCCCAGATCCAGTTTATAAGGGCAGAATTCTCCCCTCCCAGGACAGGGGCAGGAGGATGTTGCATGTTTAAGGGATCCTGACCAGGAAACCTCCCACTTGCTCTCCGACGTAATCTCTATTACTGTGGTGACCAGACCCCTGGGGTGCCACACATGGCTCTTGTAAGGGGCATTGCGGTACCTCATAATTTTTGGAAAGCATTCCATTCACTGCGTAGGCCAACAGTGCACAGGAGACCCAGTTGCTATAAATGGAAAAAAAGGTTTAGTTAACGCCCTCTGACCTCCATGTCATTTCCAAGGGGCATTGGAGTGCCTCGAAATTTTTGGTAGGCATTGCACTCACTGTATGCCCTATAACTGTGTAGCCGAACCGCTCCTTTTGTTACAGAAACATATCCTACAAGACATATCTGGTTGACTGGCCTGATATTGATGTGAATGGTCCCTGTTCCTCCTGCTCTTTCTCCTTTGCCACTACCTCATCCATCAATTATCACCTGAAGCTTTGTTTTAACGGGAGTCATAGAACTTGGATAGTAGCAGGAAAACATCCAGCAATCCTCGGAGGAGGTAGGATATGCGCCAAAACGCTGACCTCCTCAGGCCTAGCCGCTATTACATACATGCGCTTGCATTACAACAAAACAAAGCAGATGCTAACTTCTATCATCCTCATCATGCTCCTCACCTTGGCACTCTCAACTCCCCTCATGGAGAAGCCAGGGCCCACCGGAGGAGTCTGATAGTCCGGTGGGCTCGGCCAATGCTGCCCTAAAGCAGGCCAGGCAAAGAAAAGTGTGGGAAAGGTTACCGGTACAAATAGGGGTGGCTGGGGACCGAGTATGGACACCCGGCCACCCCCTGGAGGCTGGGGAGCAAGCGGGGACACCCGGCCACCAGGCGGCTGGGGACTGAGTATGGATACCAGGCCGCCGACACAGCCATGGCGTGGTGGCCAGATTCCGCCTCCACATGCCTAAAAGGCCCAATTTAAAGTGCAAGCAAGCAAGCAGTATGGTATTGCAGCCTGGGAGTGGGTGGGTGGCAGGCTGCATACTTGCGCTTGCATTGCAAGGAATGGGAGAGGTACAATTGAACACTGCCCTGGGACAAGGACTTGAATGGGGATAGTTGCAAGTCTGCAACGACAGGTGCAAGGTGGGAGGCATCTTCGCATGTACCATGAACAGAGGTTTGGCATGCACACACTACAGCGGAATAGGCTCTCCTTCCCACTAAATGCACTGGGGAGGGCACAGGTAATGTTTTGGTATACGCACTTAATCTTATGTATAAGGCACACCAGGACAAATAGGGGCGGCTGGGGACTGAGTATGGATACCTCGCTGCCGAAGCAGCCATGAGGTAGTGGCCAGCTTCGGCCTCCTCTAAACTAAAAGGCCCCATTTCAAGTGCAAGCTTGCTGTATGAATTGCAGTCTGGGGGTGGGTGGGTGGCAGACTGCACACTTACACTTGCATTAAAAGAAAACATAGCAGATGCTAACTTCTGTCATCATCATCATGCTCCTCACCTTGGCACTCTCAACTCCACCGATGGAGAAGTCAGGGCCCACCGGAGGAGTCTGGTTCTCTGGTGGGCTCGTCCAATGCTGCCTAAAGCAGGCCGGGCTAAGAAAAGTGTGTGGGGGGATGTTCCAAGGAGAAATGGGGGCGGCTGGGGACCGTTTATGGACACCCGACTGCCCCCAGGCGGCTGGGGACCGTGTGTACACTCAGCCGCGGGGCGGCTGGGGACTGAGTATGGACACCCGGCCGCCGGGCGGCTGGGGACTGAGTATGGATCCAAGGCCGCCAACACAGCCATGACGTGGTGGCCAGATTTCGCCTCCACATGCCTAAAAGGCCCAATTTCAAGTTCAAGCAAGCAAGCAGTATGGTATTGCAGCCTGGGGGTGGGTGGGTGGCAGGCTGCATACTTGCGCTTGTATTGCAAGGAATGGGGGAGGTACAATTGAACACTGCCCTGGGACTAGAACTTGCATGGGGATAGTTGCAAGTCTGCATCTTCTGATGCGCCAAGGATCACTTATGATGGGCACACTTTTAGACAGTGACCTGGGAGTCAGAGATGCTTCCAGGGGTCTTCCCCATGCTGTTCCCATGTCTTTTCAGCACTTTATGCATGTGTCACACAGCACATGGCCAGATAAGGTTGTAAAATGTTAAAATGACATTTCCCGGTGAATGCATTTGTCATAGTTGAAAGCAATACAAAAGTACAAAAACGCATAAAAAATGCTACTTGTGAACATAGCCGAAGGTGTGGAGGAGTATTTTTGTTTTTGGTCATTTATTTTAACTTATACACAAGTCTTTTCCCTGGAAAGGATGTTCCTTAACATATTTCACAGGAAAAAAGTTTCACTTTCGTTTTATTGTGAGCCTGTAAAAGTGGCTTAATACCTCTGACCACGTTGTTGACAGCAGTGACCTGGGGGTCAGAAATGCTTCCTGGGGCGATCCCCATGCTGTCCCCATGTTATTTGAGCACTGTCACTATCGTTTTGGGCACTTGTTAGGCTTTTAAAAGACTGCCGGGGGTGCCACCGCAAAAATGCTCGAGTCTCCCATAGACTAACATTGGGCTCTTTGCTCGGGTCGAGCATCCGAGTATCACGGCGAGCTCGGCCCGAGCTTCGAGCACCCGAGCATTTTAGTGCTCGCTCAACACTAGTAACAATGTTTTGAACTTTTGACTTTCAGACTCCATATCTCACCATCCACTACAGCTTTGAACATGAGACCACCATCATTTTACAGACAATCATCTTGACTAACTCATACATAAATTTGACTTGCAACTATTTAGCATATCTTTAATTATGTACATCCTTGTCATGTCACTGCATTGTTACTGTTTTGCTACTGGTGGTGGAAAAATCTTTTTCTTCCTGTATTTTAGAAATTACTACCTGTTCTCACATTCCCTAATAGCTCATTGTGTTATTAGGTTGATTCCCAAGTGAAAGGTCTCTGGTTCAAATCGAGTAGAAGCTATGAATATTTCTCAAGAAAAGAGAAACAGCATCATCCAGCTCATCGATGGCAGACTCTCAGCCAAGAAAATTGTAAAACTTCAGCATGTGAGTGCCATGACAGTTGGAAGAATACAAAATTAAGTCTATCCATTCATTCCAAAACCAAGAGGTGGACGTTCAGGCAAAATATCAGAGTCAACAAGTCAGCTCATTACAAGGTCTATCAGTTCTGGCATGACAAAACACGACAGTGGAGGTGGTTAATATGCTTTTTAATAGAGAGATCACGGACGTCCATGCAAGCACCGTGTGATGCATGTTACACAAGTCTGGAGTGGTGGCCTGAAAAAAAGTGAAGAAGCCTTGATTTCAATATCATCATAAGAATCATTGGCTCAAATATGGAAAAAAAGTAAGAAGAGTTGACAGTAGAAGTTTGGAGTGATGAGACATGGGTCTGGAAGAAACAAGGGAAAAAGAGGCTAACTGATTGAGAAATTGATGGAACTGTCAAATTTGGTGGAGGAAGCCTGATGATATGGGTTGTTTCACAGCCAAAAGCGTTGGATTCTTGACCAGGATCATGGTGGTCTCAATGCTGAGCTATATGTGAGTACTCTACAAGAAAAATAACCGTGCACTCGAGTACTGAAAAAGACAACATAGTGTTCCTGCAGAACGACCTGAAGCATACCTCAAGACTGGAGAAGAAATTCAATGACAAAGAAGTAGAGGTGCTGGATTGGTCCCCACAGTCTCGAGACCTCAACCCAATTGAACACTTGTGTATAGAGTTGAAGAAAAAGCTGTATACATACCTAAGTAAGTTGACCAGTATGCACCAACTTTGGGAATGTGTAGAAGAGACCAGGGATAAGATTTCGGTCAAGGCATGCTTGAATCTGATCAAGAGCATGCCCAGAAGGATTCAGACAGTGTTGAAAGCCAACGGTGGAGTTACAAAGTACTAACAAAATAATAAAAATTTAAATTTAGATTTTTCGGAGCAAAACAGTAACAATGCAGTGACATGATAAAAATCTGCATAGCTAATCATATGCAAAATAGTTGCAAGTCAAATTTATGTATTAGATAGCCCAGATGATTGTCTATAAAAGGATGGTAGTCTCATCTTCAAAGCTGTAGTAGATGGTGAGATATGGAGCTTGAAAGTCTAAAGTTCAAAAACATTACCCTTTTGATTGTCAGTGTAAAATATAGGGTTAGCAAGGATTAGCATTAAATATAGGCTTAGGCAGGTGAATTCTTAGACTTCTGCACAGTAAATTTCAGTCATTATCTTGGACTTATAGTAGGCAATACAATGTTCACAAAAGAATGAGAAGGATAATTTTTGGTCCATTTTTTTAATTTGAAAAAGCATGAAAAGCCTATCAGTGTACTTTGTTATTAAACAGGGTATTGGCTAATACAGGTTAACATCATTTCTGTATGGAAAGTTCACATTGACATTACTAAGGCTATGTTTGTCTTAAAGAGCTCAAAAGAGGTTCAGGAAAGTCATAGGAGACCTCAGATTGTTACATGTGTCTTTTTTTCTTTTTAGCAATTGAAGACTTTACAATTTTGCCATTTTTAATTTGAAAAGATTCACACTTCTCCAGTATTTGCTAAAGGTAATTTCATAGTTTGATAATGTCCTGATGTCTAAATAAATAGAATACATAGAAGTATAGAAAAAAAGTTGTGTATATATAAAAGTTAACTTTTAAACATAAATATAAAGTGGAGCTTTTCACTTTACATTTTTTAGTGTTTGTACATTGCAAAACAGATTGTGGAATATCATTTCTAATCATCTGACACTGGTATAACTCAATAAATGAGAGGCTGCAAAGCTCATTCTCGAAGAACAATGTCATACATAGAGCATAAACTTTTAGCCATTCTGCCATAACTTATTATAAATGTGATACATTAATGAAGCACCACAAGGGCAAGTGAAGTCAAAGGAGGTCAACGGGTTGTATTTAAGAGGCCTTTGCTCTGGAGAAAAATATCAGATGCTGACTACATTTTGATGTATTACGCAGATTTGCAATGCTTGTAAAGTTGGCTATAAAAATATGCAAATAATACTTTGAATTATTACCAGAAATTATGGCATGTATTCATAAAATGCTTGTAGGTGTCTGTGTAAGATATTTTAGGTAAGAAAATAAATAAGAATTGCTGATAAATAGGTACAACAATTTTTAAGGTGTGTATTAGAACAAGATCAACTTTGTTTTCTAAATATAATTATTGTAGGAACGAGAAAATGAGGAAAGAGAACTCCCCTAAAACCTGATGTATCAAGCACAAGGGAGGCGCCTCCCACAAGGGAGGCGCCAGTGTTGCAGAGGGGCCAGCTTGGACATGTTATTCCACTGGTAGCGGATTTTAATGTCACGGTAGCTGAAGTGGGTTTCTGCACACCTAAACACTTCCCTCGTGTCCACAACAATTGTTAATAGTGGGAGGTGGCACTTAGGGTTCCCCAGGGGCACTCCTGTAGAGGTGGTGTCTAGGTGCAGGTGTTGGTGCGCTTGTTACATATGTGCAATTTCAAGCAGCCAGACAAGCGTGTGAATTTATAAATGCAATGCTTTACTGAAGGTAAATATAGGGTATAGTCTCTCTCACTTAAAGGCAAAGTGGCGATAATTCACAGTATAGATTTCATATTGTGCGCATGGAAGGGAGGTGTCTTCTCCTTATGAAACAAGCAAGTTTAGGGCCTCTCAGGGTGGCTGGAGCACAGTTATTTTCACTTGCTATTGGAAGAAATATTATGCACAGTCCAAGTAATGTCAGACTGATGGAGGGACCTTCATGGGTTGGCTCCCCATAGAGACACACTAGTGATGTGGAAGTACCGTATTTTTCGAACTATAAAACGCACCAGACCATAAGACGCACCCCAAATTTTGGGGTGGAAAATAGGAAAAAAAATATTTTTATAAGATGGGGTCCGTCTTATAGTATGATTAGGTATCTTACCTGGTGGGTGTTGGAGCAGGATCGCAGGTCCCTCCCTTCCCTGCCTCAGGAACCCGGCGGCAGCAGAAGAGGTGAGATGCCGGTGTCTGGTTGGGGCCTGTGGACAGGCCTGGCCTGGGGCCTGTGGACTGGCCTGGCATGGGGCCTGTGGACTGGACTGGCCTGGGGCCTGTGGACTGGACTGGGAACTGGGGCCTGGGAACTGGGGCCTGGGAACTGGGGACTGGACCAATGAGTGGCGTCCGGCGGTGAAGCAGAGGAGCCGGGGCCTCTGCTGGGCTGTGAGTGGTTTCTGGCGATGTGGCAGAGCAGTGTGTGCGGTTTCCGGTGGCCGGAGGCTGTGATCTACAGGAAAATGGCCGCCGGAGCTCTGAGTCGGCGCATGCGCCGGCTCCGGCGGCGATTTTCCCTTGGATTACGGCCTCGGGAAGATGGCCGAGGCCACCGGAAGCCGTACACGCTGCTCTGCCGCACTGCCGGACACCGCAGTCCGGCAGAGGCCCCGGCTCCTCTGCCTCACCGCCGGACACCACTCACAGCCTGGCTCAGGCCCTGGCTCCTCTGCTTCACCACCCGACACCAGCACAGGTACAGGTCCCGGCTCCAGCCACATCTCACCTCTGCCGCCGCCGGAGGACCCTGCGATCCCCGCTCCAGCACCACCGGTAAAGTACCGTTTGGACCATAAGACGCATCCCCAATTTTCCTTCCAAATCTTGGGGAAAAAAAGTGTGTCTTATGGTCTGAAAAATACGGTAATCATGGTTTTAGCCCCACCATACCCTATTGAAGTGGGTAGATCAGACAAAGTGTGTGGCGTGGCAGACTCATTGATCTGGTTTCCTGCTAGAAGCACATGGGAAAACCAGTAGGCAAGAGAGCACTTGTTCAGCCTTATACAGTATACTGCCACACAACAACTGTTTCACTCAACAGCACTAAATCGGGTACTGGAATACCACATAAATATAACAGTTTTGGGCAAAGCTGACTGTATAGTACAATAAGAAACTTGATTAGTCGGTTTCTAAACAAACAACAAAAAAGTCCAACATATAATATTAATTTTTTAATAGATATCTGCCAATAGTTAGTACACTCCCAGACAGAAGTTATGTCGCTTACCCATGTTATGTAAATAAAAGCTTATAACCTGACGTTAAATTCATCCACTGCTTTTATAAATTACTCTTTTGAAAGCTGAAACCCTCTCAAATTTGGTATAGGTTAAGAAAATAAATTGGCATCAATGCTAAAATATTGATCATTTAATGAACACAAAATGGTCAGATTTTGGCAAGACAAAAGTTTTGTCGCCCACAGAAAGTAATGTGATATTCAAACAAACAATTATCTTAAAATACAAATATATGTTGCATAACATTGGTGAATGAAGTTGTGGTGCTATTAGAGTCATATTTAATATTTTGTGTGACGTCAATGAGCTTGAAGGACTGCATCCATGCGGTTCAACAATGATTCATACAATTTATTAATGAAGTCATCAGGAATAGCAAAGAATGCAGTCTTACATGCCTTCCAGAGTTCATCTAGATTCTTTGGTTTTGTCTTCCAATCTTCCTCTTTCATCCTACCCCAAACATGCTCAATGATGTTCATGTCTGGTGACTGGGCTGGCCAGTCCTTGAGCACCTTGATCTTTTTGGCCTGGAGGAACTTTGTTGTAGAGATGGATGTATGAGATGGAGCACCACCCTGCTGCAGAATTTGACCCCTTTTTTGATTTGGAATGTAAGAGGTAGCTAAGACTTCTTGCAAATGTTTCGCACACCCCCATATTGAATGTAATCACAGACCATGATCTTTCCACCACCAAATTTAACTGTTTTCTGGGTGTATTTTGGATCCATACGGGCTCCAGTAGGTCTCGTGCAGTATTTGCGGCAGCTGTGGTGTAATTCTACTGAAGATTCATCAGAGAAATCCACCTCCTGCCACTTTTCCAGCTGTTTAGCAGGCTGTGGGACTTTGCAAATGCCACACGTTTTTTTATTTGCCTTTTGTTTAGTGCTGGCTTCTGGGCACTGATTCGACCATGGAGGCCATTTCGAGACAGAATCCTATAAACTGTTCTAGTTGACACAGGGACTTGAGGTGACCAGGCCCGTTGGAGCTCTGCTGCAGTGGAAGAGGGGCTTGCTTTGGATTTTCTAACCAACAAATGTTCCTCCTGAGCCGTTGTCTTGCGGGGTCTGCCGGACCTGGGCTTGTCAAACACATCTCCAGTCTCTTAAAATCTTTTTTTAATTCTTTGTACTTGACGCTGAGACACATTAAAGGTGCCAGCCACCTCTGCAGTGGATCTGGTCTTCAGCCTCTTGATAATCATGGCTTTGGTCGCAGGGTGGATTTTTGGCATGTTGTCAGAGCTCAAGTTGCAGTTCAAGTGAAGGTCTGCGGTGCTGGGTTTCTTTTTATACACACTCACTAATTAACCGATCATTTACTGAGCACTGGTGAGGATGTAAACTAGGATTGGGTGCATTATATGACCAGGGGACAAAACTTTTGTCTTGCCAAAATCTGACCATTATGTGTTCATTAAATTATCAAAATTTCAGCATTGAAGCCAATTTATTTTCATAACCTAAACCAAATTTGGGAGGGTTTCAGCTTTCAAAAGAGTAATTTATAAAACCAATGGATTAATTAAATGTCAGGTTATAAGCTTTTATTTACATAGCATGGATAAGCGACATAACTTCTGCCCCAGGCCAGTGTAGTAGTACATGTTCAAAGGTGATGTATTGCTGGACAATTGTTCAAATCTGCATTTTTAGATATCTCTAGTGTCTGGCCAGCCTATAGGTTATGGGCATTTATGACATTTATAGGATATGCTATAGTATAACTTCTGGGACCCAAATTTTCTCCAGAAAGAGGTTTTGTTCTGATATAAAATAGAGAAGTGGCAGCGAAGGCACTACTCTCTCCATTCAATTACAGAATTACCCAAAAAATTTACATAAAAATTTTCTTGGCTATTTTTTGAACTCCAATAGAAGTGAATTGAAAGATATAGGCTGACAACACACCTCAGCCATCAAGGTTAAGTGGTAGTCGAAACAATACATTCACAGATCCATCACCTAAATGACATAACTCTATAAGCCCTAAACCACTGACAGTTAATTTTTAACTCACCATTTACTCTGTTACCCACTGAGTATGCCTCATCGCGCAAAACAACTGAACTACCTTCCTCTCCATGATCCGCTTAAGCACGAACTGGTGAACTCTTCTTGATAGTTCCACAAGGCCTCTTTGTCATGTCTCATAACTAGTGGTTTACCCACATCCACAACTGCAGACTTTATCTCTTTCTCTGCCTCAGTTTGTTCCTTAAATTGTTTAAGGGATCATTTCATACCTCCAAGTAACCAAGGTCCCTGTTTAAGATTTACTTCACATGTCCGCATGAAACATGTATGTGTAAAGCCAGTGTACCGGTGTCATTAGTGTTCTCCATCAGTGTGCCATCTGTGTGTCCGTTTTTACTATCAGTCTATCATCGGTATTTTTTTGGTATGGATAAAGAAATAATTAACTGACAAAGCGGACATGTGTCCGCGTGCTTTGCACGAGCATACGGTCCGTGTAAAAACACGGACATGAAGTTAGCAGCACCATAGCTTATAACGGGTATGTGTTGTATCCGTAAAAAAACGTATTAAACATATACTGGAAACATGGACATGTGAAGGAGCCCTAAGACTGCTTTAATCATACACACTTTGGTCTGCCACCTTACACACCCAATTGCACACTCACTGAATAACACAAAACCCCCGTCTTATATGGCCATTCCACTCATCACATGACTTTATGATGATGCAGTTCTGGGAAGTGCTGCAATGCTCCTCCTGGGATCTTACCGCTGCAGCCTGGGATACACAGCTAAAGTTATATCATATTGTCAGGTCCCTAAAAGTGTTGCGCGAACATGCTCGGATAAGGCATCATCCAAGCACGTGCGAGTCCTAACCGAGCATCTTCGACGTGCATGCAAAATATGTTTGCATCGCTGCAGCTGCGTGTCTCGCAGCTGTTTGACAGCCATGAGACATGCAGGGATTGCCTGACAAACAGGCAATCCCTGCATGAGTTGCGGATGACGTAACTGATCCTGGTAATTTTTTTGCTCAACTCTACTATCATTCTTTTGGCCACTTCCAGCATACTGTTGCTTGTTACAAAAAAACACTCCCCTATTGGGACACAACTTTCCTCCTCTCAACTTCCCTACACATAGCCACATCCTGCAGTATGTCTCCCGTCTACATACAGCTCAATCCTGCAGTTCATTGCTCCTTTAAGCCCCCTTACATAATCTCATGCTTCACTACATCACTCCTCTCATACCCTCTATATGTAACACCATCCAGTAGTACATTGCTCCTCTCAGCTCCTCTATTTTACTGTCCCTTCTTCTAGTACATCACTCCTCTCAACCCTTCTACAGTAGTGTTAAAAATAATAGCAGTCCAATATGACTAACCAGATTAACCAGTTTTTGGTATAAATTACATTACCACATGTCAAACAATTTACCAGTTGGTGCAGTAGATTCTAAGAAAACCAACAAACTCAGCATTCAGGATCTTCTTGTTTTTGAGTCTGTGTTTTGAATAATTAATTGAAAGAGGGTGTGTTCAAAGTAATAGCAGTGTGGAGTTCAATTATTGAGGTCAATCATTCTGTGAAGAAACAGATGTGAATCAGGTGGCCCTTATTTAAGGGTAAAGCCAGCACATGTTGTACATGCATTTCTCCTTGAAACCAGGGGAGGAGTCCTGAGGAGATAATTTGCATATTCCCACTACATTTTGGGGTAAGTGAAGAGTCTCCGCGAGCTCAAAGAACACTGGATTTTGGCTGTTGGAACTGAAAGGAGGACATCGGTAAACCAAATTTTGGAGCGTTTTTCACTGTTTTCATAACACATTAACAATAAGAACATGGAAGAGTCCAGGAGCCATTTGGTGAGCTGCATATCCTGCTACATGTTCACAGACTTGCCAGTGGAAAAGCCAAACTTCACATGCCAGAAATGCTAGCTTGTGTCCCTGTTGGAGGAAAAGTTGCGAAATCTAGAAGAGAGGTTAACTACCTTGAAAATCATTAAGGAAGGTGAAGAGTTCTTGAACAGAGCAGAATTATCTCTTCATGATACAGAAAGAGAAGAAATTCGAACTGCACCTGACAAGACAGAGGAATGGAAGCATGTGACCCAGAGAAGCAGGAGGATCGAGTGGCAGTCAGCACCCATACTGCTCAGGAACCAGTACCAGGCTCTCACACAGGAGAACCATGAAGAAATACAGCAAGATAAGACTTTGCCCACAATGAATAACCTTGTAAGCCTCAGAATCCTCCTGGATGGAGAAAGAAAAATGTTGTGAAGAAAAAACGGAGAGTGGTGGTCATGGGGGATTCCCTGTTGAGAGGAACAGAGGCCGCTATCTGCAGACCAGACATAACCTCAAGAGAAATGTGCTGTCTTCCAGGTGCAAAAATTAAACATGTGTCTGACAGGATATCAAGACTCTTCAGACCTACAGATCACTACCCATTCCTGCTAATACATGTGGGGACAAATTATACCGCAAGAAAGGACCTGGAAACCATCTGCAGTGACTTTGCAAACTTAGGCAAGAAAGTGAAAGAATTTGGAGCACAGGTGGTCTTCTCATCCATCCTCCCAGTGGATTGCCATGGAACAATGAGGTGGAATAAGATTCTACAGGTGAACAACTGGCTACGTCAATGGTGCCATCAAAAAGGATTTGGATTTCTGGATCACGGAATGAATTATCTATATGATGGACTACTTGCTAGTGATGGGGTGCACCTTACGAAGACTGCAAAACGTGTATTTGGAAATCGCCTTGCTACACTCATCAAGAGAGCTTTAAACTAGAACAATGTGGGAAGGGAAGCAAAAGGCCAGAAAAAAGCTATACAGCTGACAAATACTATTTAGATCTCTGCTATTGGAAGTGGAAAGAAAGAACAAAGACAAAAAAAATCTAAATAATAAAAATATGGGAGGAAGAGAAATCAATCACAAACTAAAATGTTTTTATACAAATGCACAAAGCATGGGTAACAAACAAGGAGAATTGGAACTACTAACGCAGGAAAAGAAATATGATGTCATTGGAATCTCTGAAACTTGGTGGGACCATACACATGATTGGAATACAAGGCTAAAAGGATACAACTTATTTGCAAGAAACAGACTTGATAAACGAGGAGGAGGTGTCGCTTTGTATGTTAGAAAAGCGTATATCTGCACAGAGGTTGAAGCTTCAGAGACAGGGAGTTCTGTGGAAACTGTTTGGGTAAGAATACAAGGAGAGAACAACGGAAAGGACACCATTGTAGGCATTTACTACAGGCCATCTGGGCAAACTGAAGATGAACTCTTTATGTATCAAATGACCAAGTTCTCCAAAAAATATGACGCAGTGGTCATGGGAGATTTCAACTATCCAGACATTTGTTGGGAATCTCTCTCAAGTAAAACTAACAGGTCAAGAAAATTCTTATCCTCTCTTGCTGACAACTTTATCTTCCAAAAGGTAGGGGAGAAAACAAGGGGATCTGCTACTTTGGATCTAATCCTTATAAACAGGGAGGAAATGGTTGAGGAGGTAAAGGTGGCTGGGACCCTAGGAGGCAGCGATCATGCTGTTATAGAATTTTGGATAATTAGAGAAGGAAGACATGTGAAGCCTCAAACTTCAAGGTTAGATTTCGGAAAGGCAGATTTTAAGCGACCCAGAAAGAGAATAGGAGGGATCCAATGGCTGGATGTCCTTAAGGACAAAAATGTCCAGGAAGGATGGGAAATTTTTAAAAATGAGATTCTCAAAGCACAATCGTTAACAATCCTGAAAAGTAGGAAGAATGGGAAGCATTTAAGGAAGCCAGGATGGATGAACACAGAACTTAAACACATGCTAAAAAGAAAGAAAGAAATGTTTATCAAATGGAAAGAGGGAGGCATATCTAAAGAAGATTATAATGCAGTCTGCAGAACCTTTAGGGCACGTATCAGGTTAGCTAAAGCTGACAATGAATTAAGGCTTGCAAGAGATGTCAAAAGTAGTGTTGAGCCACCCCCGTAGTGTTCGAGTTCGGTTCGGTTCGTCGAACACCCGTGTGTTCGCCGAACTGTTCGTCGAACTGTTCGTCGAACACCTTCGAACACCGTTAAAACCAATGGCAGGCAAACAAAAACACATAGAAACACATAGAAAACACCTTCAAAGGTGTCAAAAAGCTGACAAACTGCTCAGAAGACATAACTAACACATGGAAAAGTGACAAGTACATATAGTCATGCGAAAATAAAAGAGGTGGAGGAGTAAAAGGAGGGGGAGACACAGATATAGGCATGTCATGCCCTTCTAAAATCCAAAAAGTGAGAAGCCGACACGGCCAGTCCGCTCCTGCCCGTGCCACCTCCGTGTCGCCGGGTTTGTGCCAGAGCCGCGGTGAACCCTGATGGCCAGCCCCCCTCTCCCAATACTGGTGCCTGTCCGCTGGTGGGTCGAGCGAGCCCCCCTGTGGTGGAGGCAGCTCTAAGCTTTTTAATTTAAATTGTCTCTCTAATTTGAATGAATACACTTTAAATCCATTTACAAGGATCTATTGGAGGGCAAGTCTCATGCCAGCAGCCGCGTAATTCCAGCTCCAGTAGCGTCCACTAAAGCTGCTGCAGTTAAAAAGCTTTTATAAAGATCGAGCTCGGCTGTCCACCGCAAGACATCCTACTGCCAGTCCCAGCCCCTATGCCTTGGGGTGCCTCCTGATGCTCTTCACTGAGTATCCCATGGTCCCGAAGCATTTCCTTTGAAAAAATTAAGTGTCTAAACTACAGGTGGTGTAGCTTGCTTAACAGCCGGGATAATCCGCTGACTAGCAGACACTGCTACTAGGCACAAAGTATTTCCTGGGCTAGATGCAGTTAAAAATTTGTAATTAGATACTCTCGTTGGATGCTGAGAAAGCATTCCATAGAGTCTCCTGGCACGCCATATATGATTCTCTTAAAAAGCTTGGGGTAGGGGTCTAGGGGACCCTTTTATAGCCAAAATCACGGCCCTGTATCACAATACGTCACCTAGGCTGAAGATAAATGGAACTGTAGCACCCTGAGGGCTCGGTTGCTACAGAGGTATTGCACCTCACCCAGAGGTGTGATATCTCACTCTCAGGTAAGGATGGAGTGTGGATCAGGACCCGACACCTGCATGCATTACACCACATTGCCATGGGGCAGGGCGACCAATATGCCTCTGAGATGGGCACGACAGTCCCTGTCCCTGGCTGGAGTGGGGGGAGGGAACACTGAGGAATGGGAACCCTGTAGTGCAGGAGCAGGGAGGAAGCAGTTCCTGGGTGCATTGAGAAGGGAGTTTAAAAGGTGGGCACCATCTTAGTTCAGTGCAGAGAAGTCTGAGCAGAAGTGGCAGGGAGCAGGGGCTCTGCATGAGCTCTGCTCCGGAGGCGGGCCTAGTAACAGAGGCCCAGGCCTGGAAGAGGGAGAAGGAAGGAAGAGGAGCGGAGAAGGCTCCAGGAACGAGGAATGAAGGGATCCCAGGGGTGTGGACGGGCGAGTCGCCACCGCACGCCCGAATCCACCTGCGTGGAGGGGTCAGGCCAAAGGGGGAGACCGGTCCCCGAAACTAGTGGAGGCAGGAAACGACCCTCAGCTAGAAACCGGAGGCTGTGACATTTTATGTGGCACAGCCCCTCGCTACACCCGCTAGGAAGGCACCACATAGGGTCAGGGAAACTGGCGCCAAGTATACCAAGAGGAGGCCCGAGGCAGCCGGACAGAAGGGTTGGTAAGAAAGGCCAGACAAAGGACACACAAAGGGGGTCCTGTGAAGCGCTCCAAAGTTATCTGGGAGTTGTCTGAGCCCCTCACCTGGTGAGCACAGTACGACGTGGGCAGCCGTTACCTGCAGACGTGGTCTGGATAATAAGAACTGTGAGTAAAGGCCCTGGACTGCATCACTGACTCTGTGTCGTTACTGCTGCTGCCCTGCACCATCAACCCCATCCTCCGCATACACTGCCCTGAGGCTATACTCCTCCCGTGAGGAGTTATGCTACGCTCTGCTGCACCCACAACACCAGCCTCAGCGGTCTGCCCTGCAGCGGCGGTTCACTCTGACCGCAATCCACGGGTGGCGTAGTCGGACGTTTAAACATCAAAACCACATAAATAGTTCCGCCACTGGTTTGACCACCCTGAGCCACGGAACCGGGTCGCCGCCACGAAGACTACAACCACCAGCATCCACCAAAAAGGGTCCGGCTCCGGGTGTCCCAAGGCCCAGGGGGTGCATCAGAACATTTTCATCACCTTTCACAATCACCAATGGGACAAGGCAGGGATGTCCTCTGTCCCCTCTCTTATACATCCTAGTGACGGAGCACCTGCTCTCATCAATTCGCCATAACCCCAATATTAGGTGGATTGAGGTGGGAGGCACCGAGTACAAGTGCTCTCTATTTGCTGATGATGTCCTAGTATATATAACTCAATCACATATATCCATCCATGCTGTTATGGCTGAAATAGATCACTTTGTTACATGGACAAATTTTAAAATCAATGCAGCGAAGTCTGAGGCCCTCGATGTCTCCCTCCCCAAATCCATATAGGATTCCATCCAGTCCAACTTTCCCTTTGCCTGGCCCTCACAGGGTATCAAATACTTAGGAATTCCTATTCATAGAGACCTCTCCCATCTATGTTATCTTCATTTTGGGCCCTTTATTGAACAACTCCATACAGACCACGGTTGGCAAGTTAGAACTGTAAGATTCACTACGTGAACCACTGGTGTTTTGTGGAAAAGCACATGTACACTGCGTTCCAAATTATTATGCAAAAAGTGTTTAGGAGTGATAAGGGAAGAATTTGTTTGTTTGTCAGTTAAACTCATTGATGGTGATGTGTGTCAGGGCTCTTTATATCACTGTAAGCAATTGCAGACACCTGTGCTAATTAGTTTGGCAGGTGTGTCCAATGAAAGGCAAGACTACTTAAGAAGGCTGTCTCACATTATTAAGCAGCCTACATTATCTGCCAAAATGGGAAAGAAAAAGGATGTGTCGGCTGCTGAGAAGCAACAGATTGTGGAGTGTTTAGGTCAAGGCATGACTACAATCAACATTGTGCGATGATCAGGATGAAGTGTCTTGGCAATCAAGAAGTATGTAGCTGATTCACAGTACACACGTGTGCGTGCTGATAAGGGCAAATTGAGGACTCTTTCCTACAGGCAATTACGTCAGGTTGAAAGAGCAGCGGCAAAAAAGCCTTGTCATAGCAGCAGACAAGTTTTTGAAGCTGCTTGTGCCTCCAACGTCCCCCGAACAACAAGATGCAGGGTCCTTCAGAGGTTTGCAGCTGTGCATACGCCATCCTGTCGACCTCCTCTATCCACTTCACACAAGCAGAAACGGCTCCAGTGGGCCAAACATTACATGAAGACTGATTTCAAAACTGTTTTGTTCACGGATGAGTGCCGTGCAGCGCTCGATGGTCCAGATGGATGGAGTGGAGGATGGCTGGTTGATGGACACCCCACGCAAACACGGCTACAGCGCCAACAAGGAGGAGGTGGAGTAATGTTTTGGGCTGGAATCATGGGGAGAGAGATTGTCGGCCCCTTTAGGATCCCTGAAGGCGCTAAAGATGAACTCCATAATGTATGTGGATTTTCTCAAACAGCACTTCCTTCCATGGTTCAAGAAGAAGAACCATGTATTTCACAGCAAGATCATTTTTCTGCATGATAATGCACCATCTCATGCTGCACATAAAACATCTGCATCTCTGGCTGATATGGGCATAAAAGGGGACAAACTTATGGTGTGACCCCCATGCTCCCCTGACCTGTACCCCATTCAGAACCTTTGGAGCATCATTAAAAGGAGTGTCTATGATGGCGGGAGGCAGTTCACATCTAAGCAACAGCTCTGGGAGGGTATTCTGTCCTCATGCAAAACAATTGAAGCAGAAACCATCCAAAACCTGACAAATTCAATGGATGAGAGAGTTCAGAAGCTCCTTTCGAACAAGGGGTCCTATGTGAAAATGTAACATCACCTAGAATAAAGTTTTGAGTTGAAAACTGTTTGATTTCAGTTTCTAACAACCTGCTAATGCTTATAATTTCAAAAATGACCATTTTTTTGGTCTTTATTAAAATGAAAAGGTTGATCGAAAAGTTTGGGGGATCTAAGAGTGTGGCAACCCAGTAGTCATGATTACTTCGAATTCTGACAATATGAGGGTCATGCTGCAGGTAGTGCAGCAAGAAGGCACTTATGTGTCTTGCGCATCTCGGAGCCCCAAAATTATTTTCCGGGCTAGATGCAGCTAAAAATTATTTTTAATTTTAAATCTGGTGAAGCTTTAGTATAGATGGCCTAATAGGATCAGTGCTGCACACTGCTACAAAGCCCAAATTATTTTCCAGCCAAGATACAGATAAACATGATTAGTAATTTGAAAGCTTAAAACGGTTGGTAGGGTGATTTTAACCAATCATCAAGCTTTTACTCTCCCCAGGATGACACAGGGGTAGAAAAGTCGTTTCGGATCCATGATTTGTTCATCTTTATGAACGTGAGTCTGTCTACATTATCAGTGGAGAGCCGCGTGCGCTTATCTGTCAGCACACCACCAGCAGCGCTGAACACACGTTCAGACAGAACGCTGGCTGCGGTGCATGACAAGATCTCCAAGGCGTAAGTGGCTAGTTCCGGCCATTTATCCAGATTGGAAGCCCAAAAAGAGCAAGGGTCCAGTGACACAGTCGTGGCTTCAATGTTTACTTGGAGATACTCCTGTACCATCGTCTCTAGGCGTTGACTATGTGTCAGACTTCTTGTCTCCTGTGGCCTTGCAAAGGATGGGCTAAAAAAGTGGTGAAATGATTCCGCAAAATTGATGTTACCAGCAGATACTGTGGTTCTGTTACGGTTTGAGTGCTGAACACTTGACGGTCCCACGGTTGGCAAGTTGGAACTGTGAGATTCACTACGTGTACCACTGGTATTTTGTGGAAAAGCACATGTAAGATTCTGCAACAGTCTCTGCTGATACTCCTGCATGCGTGCATCCCTTTCTATGGCAGGAATAATTTCTGCAAATTTACTTTTGTACCGGGGATCTAACAATGTGGCAACCCAGTAGTCAGGATTATTTCTAATTCTCACAATTCGAGGGTCATGTTGCAGGTAGTGCAGCAAGAAGGCACTCATGTGTGTTGCGCATCCAGGAGCACCAAGTCCCTGTTGTGTTGGTGGCGAGGTAACAATCATGCTTCCTTCCTCTGTCCTCTCCCCCCAACCTCGCACAACAGAAATGTGATCAAGGTCTCCCTCATCTGATGAGTCTTCCATCAGTTCGTCCTCCACTTCTTCCTGGGCTCCTGCACCTTCCTCACTAGTTTGGCTGCTACCATCTCCCCCACCCTCACATGCCTGCCGCCTTGGTGCTGCCGACCGTCTGGACCTTGCAGATGTTAGCCCTTCCGCATACAACTCCTCCTCCTCTACTTCCTCCACCTCCTCTTGTGCCACCACCTGACTCCGAATTCTGTTTAACATGTGCTCCAGCATGTAAATCACCGGAATAGTCATGCTGATAATGGCATCGTCAGCACTAAACATCTTCGTCGCCATTTCAAAACTGTGCAGAAGGGTGCATAGGTCCCTGATCTGAGACCACTCCTCCAGCGTGATTTGCCCCACCTCTGAATCTCGTTGGCCCAGGCTATACGTCAGAACGTATTGCACCAGGGCTTGTCGGTGCTGCCACAGTCGCTGCAACATGTGCAGAGTTGAATTCCACCGGGTAGGCACATCGCATTTTAGCCGGTGAAGTGGCAGGCCCAACGACTTCTGTAGAGATGTAAGTCGCTGAGCTGCGGGATGCGAACGGCGGAAGTGAGCACACAGCGACCGTGCCCTCTGCAGAAGGCCATCTAGTCTGGGATAGTGGGCTAAAAATTGCTGGACAACCAGGTTCAACACGTGAGCCATACAAGGCACGTGTGTGACATTGCCCCGGCGAAGGGCCGCACCCAGGTTTGCAGCATTGTCGCACACGGCCTTCCCTGGTTTCAGGTCCAGTGGAGACAACCATTCATGAAATTGGTTCTCCAGAGCTGACCACAACTCCTCAGCTGTGTGACTCACATTTCCCAGACATTTCAATGTAAAAACCGCCTGATGACGTTGAGCCCTACTGCCAGCATAGTAAGGAGGTGTGCAGGATCCCTTCTGCGCAGTTAGAAAGCTTGTGGCATGACCAGACAGGCTTTGGGTGCAGGTGGAAGACCGAGAGGAGGTTGAGGAGGCAGAAGCAGTGGAGGAACTTTGACATAAAGAGGATTGACGCACAACTCGTGGGGACGGCAAGACTTGGACAGCAGCCCCTTGTCCTGCTGTCACCATAGTTACCCAGTGCCCAGTCAGCGACATGTAACGCCCCTGTCCATGCCTACTCGTCCAAGTGTCTGTGGTGAAATACACCCTGTCACACACAGAGTTTCTCAAAGAAGCGGTGATGTTGTGTGCGACATGCTGGTGGAGCGCAGGCACACCTTTCTTTGAGAAGTAGTGCCGACTGGGCATCTGGTACTGGGGCACTGCGACGGACATAAGGTCTCGAAAATCCTCTGTGTCCACCAGGCGGAAAGGCAGCATTTCTGTAGCCAAGAGCTTGCAGATGGTGAAATTCAACCTCTTAGCTTTCTCATGGCTAGGAGGGCTGGCTATTGTGCTTAGACGGGGTTGATAAGGGTGTCCCCGGCAAACTGCCGGTCTGTGAGGAAGATGCAGGCGGACATGTTAGGTTGCCTTGATCCAAAGGTGGTGCTATCGATGTCGGACAGCGCTCAACACCAGCTGGTGTTACCACCTCCAAAGAAAATGATGACCTGCCAATCACGCTGGCTGTTGCGGGTAAAGAGGTGGCAGGTCTGTGCCCCAAAACAGGTGTGACTGCTGTCCCCCCAGTCACAGAGGATGAAGAGGCCGCGGATGCACAAGATATGGCAGACGGTGGTTGGCCCGGCCGGCTAGGCCGCATTGTAGCACACTGAGCTTCCCACTGCAACTTATGCTTCATGTCCATGTGCCGGTTCATGCATGAAGTACTCAAACTATGTATTTTTTGGCCTCTACTTAGCTTTTGCTGACAAATGTTACAGATAACACGAGTTGGGTCATCTTTATCGATCTGAAAAAATGCCCAGGCTATGCAAGGCTTAGCACCCATGTGACCTGAAGAGCCACCACGACTTGTGGTGAGAGGCAGAGTTGTGTTTGAGGATGCAGTTGTTGATGTGCTTCCAGTACTACGTCTCTGTCCAGGAAGGCGCAACCTGACCTCGTCGTCACTAGCATCTTCCTCCACCTCCTCTGCTGACCTCATCTCTTGGCTGACTGTGGGTTGACAGTAAGTGGGATCTCCAACCTCATCATCATCACCCTGTGCGTTATCACACCCGTCGTCCTCAGAGCCAACCTGTTCCTGCCCTGACAAAAAACTAAAGTTGTCGCTCCAATCAGGTATTTGAGTCTTATCATCGTCTTCCTCATTGTCTCCACCAACAGTAGTTACAGTTTGGGAATGAGGGTCTACATTATGGTCAGAACCTTCTGCGTCTGGTCCTGGATCCGACTCATAAAGATTCTGGGCATCAGTGCAGATCATTTCCTCGTCTGGATTCACAGAAGCGCTGGAGTCGACCTCTGATTCCCAGGCTATAGTATGAGTAAACAGCTCTGCAGACTCAACCATCTGTTCTACCTCATACTCAGACGGGCAGCTGGAGATTTGGGAGCTGTGAGGAAGCAAGTGCGATTGGGGTGACACCTTTGAGGACTGGAGTATTTGTGATGTTGAAGTTGATGTGGAGGAGAGCCCACTTAAAGGAGCACTTGATATCCGTTGAAGCACTTGCTGTTTTTGTGCCTCATCTGGAATTTGTAGCGATTGGCGTGGCCGTAAGAAAGGGATCTTATCACATTGTCCGCTAAAAGAAGTAGACATTTTAGTTTGGCTGGAAGATGGTCTTTCTTCTGCAGATGTTACTGTTGCTTTAACACCTACCCCACGGACACAACCTTTTTTCCCCTTCCCAACACGCCTATTCCCCTTTCCACCAGCAGCAGGCCTTTTTCCACTCATTTTGGTGGTTAACTAATTCACAACTCTGGAGTTGTTTGCACAAAAAAACAATGGATGGGAACCGAGCAGAGCTGAGTGGCCAAACTGTGGTATTAGGCCACAACTATTGGCTGGGTTAGATGCAGAAAAAAATTATATTCAATTTGCAACCTGATGGAGGTCTGTATAGATGAATTAATAGAACAAGTCCCACACACAGCTAGAAGCCCAATATTTTTTCAGAGGTAGATGCAGAAAAAAATATATTCAGTTTGCAACCTGATGGAGGTCAGTATAGATGGACTAATACAACAAGTCCCACACACAGCTAGAAGCCCAATATTTTTTCAGAGGTAGATGCAGAAAAAATATATTCAGTTTGCAACCTGATGGAGGTCAGTATAGATGGACTAATACAACAAGTCCCACACACAGCTAGAAGCCCAATATTTTTTCAGAGGTAGATGCAGAAAAAAATATATTCAGTTTGCAACCTGATGGAGGTCTGTATAGATGGATTAATAGAACAAGTCCCACACACAGCTAGAAGCCCAATATTTTTTCAGAGCTAGATGCAGAAAAAAATTATATTCAATTTGCAACCTGATGGAGGTCAGTATAGATGGACTAATAGAATGATGCTATGCCCAAAAGATTTTACTTCACTAGGTGCAGTAAAAAAATTGGTATTCTATACACAGGTGGTATATCTTGCAACACAGATAGGCTACTCCACTGACTAACACACTCTGCAATAGGCCAAAAAGGATTAGCTTTGCTAGATTCAGCCAAATGCTGTGAAAAAAACTTGCACAGCACTGGCACAGACCTGCCTGGCAAAAACTGATAGGAACTGATGTAACCTAGTCCTGAAAAGGACTCCAATTACAATTAGTCTTTACTCCCACAATCTATCTATTTAAGAGCACAGACCTGCCTGATAAAAGTCATAGGAAATGCTGTAACCTAGTCCTTAAAAGGACTACAATCACAACTATTCCCTACTCCCAAGCTATCTGTAGATTTGTGCGAAAATTGGCTTGAAATTAACAAGGTATAGCGCACACAGCAACAGCGGTGCCGTCTAACACGCAGCTGCAGCAGTGAGAAAATGGTGGCGACGGGGAAAATGGCTTGGTCTTATAGGGCAAGGACATGTGACATACACTGCCAATGACACATGCCCTTGCTTGTGTGAAAAAAAGCACTTCGCTCCGTGTGTGCGCTGCTGATAGGCTGACAGATTGCACCTCCCCACTGCAAATGCGGGAAAGAGAAAAAAAAATGGAGATCTTCATTGTTCCTGCAGAGATCCATCCCCTGCCCCTCCCCCCACCCCGCTGTACACTCAAACTGCGTATTAACATTAATTTTCATCATTACTGAGAAAAAATCCAGTTATGATTTTGGTGCACGAACAGTTATCGAACATAACCTCGAACAGCCGAATTTTTCTCAAATTGTTCGTGTTCACCGAACGGCTCGAACACCGCCCAAAACAGCTCGAATTTGAGATTGGCGAACAGTTCGAGTAGAACAACACTCATCTCTAGTCAAAAGCAATAAAAAAGGATTTTGGGGGCATGTCAAAAGTAAAAGAAAAGTCAAAGATGCTATAGGATTTTTACAGGATGAAAATGGTGAAATGGTAAGAAAGGATGTTGAGAAGGCCTAACTTTTTAATTCCTATTTTGCATCAGTTTTCTCTCAGAAAGAAAATTTAACATGAACTGATCTTCACTGTCCTACTAAAGGAATAGAAGAATCCAGGTTATCCGTAAACAGAAAGACTGTGACGGAATATTTAGCTAACATAAATGAGTTCAAGTCTCCAGGTCCAGATGAATTACACCTCAGAGTACTGAAGGAGATCATAGAAGAAATTTTAGAACCACTCTCCATATTCTTTGAAAATTCTTGGAGAACAGGAGAAGGCCCAGAAGACAGGAGAAGAGCAAATGTTGTTCCTATCTTCAAAAAGGGGAAGAAGGTGGACCCAGGGAACTATAGGCCGGTGAGTCTGACTTCTATACCAGGAAAGATCTTTGAACAAATTATTAAACAACATGTATGTAAGTACCTGGATAAGAATGAAGTGATTAACCAGAGTCGGCATGGGTTTGTAACTAACAAGTCATGTCAGACTAACTTAATTTCCTTCTATGACAGAATCACTGACTGGGTGGATGAGGGAAATGCTGTAGATATAGTATATCTTGACTTCAGCAAAGCATTTGACAAAGTATCTCACACCATCCTTATTGAAAAAATGACCAAGTATGGAATGGACAAGGCAACTGCTAGGTGGATTCATAACTGGCTTAGTGATCGGACTCAAAGAGTGGTCGTAAATGGCTTCACATCCAGTTGGATGAATGTCTCACGTGGGGTACCACAGGGCTCTGTCCTGGGACATGTATTGTTCAACATCTTTATCAATGATTTAGATGAAGGAATTGAGGGTAAACTGATTAAATTTGCTGATGACACAAAGCTAGGAGGGATAGCTAACACTAGAGAAGAGAGAGAGAGGCTTCAAAAAGACCTAGATAAACTGGAGCAGTGGGCAGCAACTAACAGAATGGTTTTTAACAGGGAAAAATGCAAAGTACTACATCTGGGCAATAAAAATGAAAAAAGCATATACAGAATGGGAGGAATAGAGCTAAGCAACAGCACATGTGAAAAAGACTTAGGTATACTAATAGATCATAGACTGAACATGAGTCAACAGTGTGATGCTGCAGCAAAAAAGGCAAATACAATTCTGGGATGTATCAACAGAAGCATACAGTCTAGATCATGCAAAGTCATTATCGCACTTTACTCCTCTTTGGTCAGACCTCATCTGGAATACTGTGTCCAGTTTTGGGCACCACATTTTAAAAAAGACATTGACAAACTGGAGCAAGTTCAGAGAAGAGCGACCAGAATGGTGACCGGTCTGCAAACCATGTCCTATGAGGAACGGTTACAGGATTTGGGAATGTTTAGCTTGCAAAAAAGAAGACTGAGAGGAGACTTAATAGCTGTCTACAAATATCTCAAGGGCTATCACATTGTAGAAGGATCATCTTTATTCTCATTTGCACAAGGAAAGACTAGAAGCAATGGGATGAAACTGAATGGGAGGAGACACAGATTAGATATTAGAAAAAACTTTTTGACAGGGTGATCAATGAGTGGAACAGGCTGTCACGAGAGGTGGTGAGTTCTCCTTCAATGGATGTCTTCAAACAGAGGCTGGACAGACATCTGTCTGAGATGATTTAGTGAATCCTGCTTTGAGCAGGGGGTTGGACCAGATGACCCAGGAGGTCCCTTCCAACTCTACCATTCTATGATTCTATGATTCTAAGTCTGAGAAATATGGGTCATTTGAGACATTGTTCAGAAGAACAGCGTACTTTGATTAAAAAGTTAATTGGAGAGGGTAAAACTTATAAAGAAGTGTAGACAATGATAGGCTAAAATGATCTCCAATGCTTTAAAATGGAAAGCAAAACCAGAGAGATGTGGAAGAAAACAGAAGACTACCATTCGAATGGATCTAAGAATAGCCAGAATGGCAAAGACTCAGCCAATGATCAGCTCCAGGGTGATCAAAGACAGTCTCAAGTTACATGTGAGTACTGTGACAGTTAGAAGACGCTTGTGTGAAGCTAATCTCTTAGCAAGAAGTCCATGCAAAGTCCCACTGTTAAAAAAAGACATGTACTGAAGCGAATACAATTTGCCAAAGAACTCATCAACTGGCCAAAAAGAAAATGGAGAAACATTTTGTGGACTGATGAAAATAAAAATTGGTCTTTTTCGGTCCAAGGGCCGCAGACAGTTCATCAGACGACCCCCAACTCTACATTCAAGCCACAGTACACTCTGAAGACAGTGAAGCATGATGGTGCGAGCATCATGATATGGGCATGTTTCTCTTACTATGGTGCCTGACCTATTTTCCGCATACCAGGAATCATGGACCAGTTTGCATATATTAAAATACTTGCAGAGGTCATGTTGTCTTATGCTGAAGAGGATATGCCCTTGAAATGGGTGTTTCAACAAGACATTGACCCTAAACACACCAGTAAACAAGCAAAATCTTGATTACAGTCCAACAAAATTGAGATTATGCAGTGGCCACCCCAATCCCCGGACCTTAATCCAATACAACACTTGTGGGGTGACATCAAAAATGCAGTTTCTGAGGTAAAACCAACAAATTCCAAACAATTGTGGAATGTAGTCAAAGCATCCTGGGCTAGAATAACGGTTGACAGGTGCCAGAAGTTGGTTGACTCTATGCAGCATAGATATGAAGCAGTTCTAAAAAACTGTGGGTATGCAACTAAATATTAGGTTAGTGATTCACAGAAATGCTAAATCTTTAAACAAAGAGTACATATTGTGATTTTCTAAAGACAAATGCAGACACTCCTATTTTTTTAGAACAGCCCAATGTTAATTTTTTGTTATTTTCTGTAAAGTAGTTAAAAATTATATACATTTCCCAATATTCATGTTCCATGTTCCCAATACATGGAAATAAAAACTAGTATAAAGATTTTGTGTTTAACTCATGTTTTTGAACACACTGCTATTATTTTGAACACTACTGTATCTACTGCCCTATTCTTTAGTATATCACTTTTTTTAGTTCTCTATATACAGTCCCATCCTTCAGTATATGACTATTTTAGCTCCTTTAAATGCAGTCCCATCCTGCATTATTTTACTCCTTCCAACCCTTTACATATATTCACATTTTGCAGTGTATCCCTTCTATATACAACCCCCTCCTGTAATGTATCACTACATTAAGCCTCTCTAATACAGTCCCATCCTGCAGTATATTAATTATCCGATCCTTAAATGTATCACTTTTCTCAGCCCCATATACACAGCCCCCTCCTGCAGTATATCACTTCTTTTAACCTCATCGTAAAGTACATCACTTGTCTCAGCCACCTATATGTAGCTCCATCATGCAGCATATCTCTCCTTTCAGCTTCTCTATACACAGCCCTTTCCTGTAGCACATCACTCCTCTCAGCCTCCTATATACAGCCCCATCATGCAGTATACCACTATTGTCAGCTCCCTCTTGCAGTACATCGCTTGTCTCAGCCCCTTACATTTAGCCCCCATACAATTTATCACTTCTTTTATCCTCCCTGAGTCCCTATACATAACCCATCATGCAGAACATTGCTCCTCTCAGGCCCGGATATTCAAGTCCATAATGCAGTATATCACTACGTTCAACCTCGCTATTAACAGCCCCATCTATCTTGCAGTATATTACTCTTTTCAGCCCCTTGTACTCAGCTTCATCTTGCAGTATATCTTTCCTTTCAGCCCCTCTATACACAGTCCCATCCTGCAGTTCATCACACCTCTTTTTTACTAACACGCATGCACAACATTGCTAACTGGCATGAGCTCCTCATTGTAATGAAGGAGGCTCTTGCCTGGCGCTGGCAGCGCAATAAAGGGATATCATTACACTTCCTGGCATCTACTGCATTGTGATGGCTTCCAGCAGGTCACAGGCCAGAAGCAGCCTGTGGCCTGCTGTAGTAAGTGGTGGAACAGGGAGCTAATGGCTTTTTTTCTGCCACAGTTGTTTACAGTTTCTGTGTCTAGAGGACATAAATACCATTATAAGAATTATGAGCTGATGCAACCCACTACTGGCCCAGCCCACCTGGCATTTCACAGAATTTACAGATGGCCAGTCCAGTCCTGCTTTCATTACTTTGTGTACACACAGCACCACAATACAACAGCAATGCAGGGCATCACCCCTTATCATCCTACAGGCCTGGAAAACATAATTCCACTGAAACAGAACATCCATATATGAAGATACACATATAACAAATAAATCTTATTCTTAGCATTCTATGAGTAAATGCATACCTACTTAGCAGAAGTTAGGATGTAAAATTCAGGACATTTAGGCTCCCTCTTCAGGAATGCCCATGAAGGTGCCGAAAACAGTAAATTTTTGTTGTGGCTTTGCTAAATTCTATCCCGCTACAGACCAGCTCATGGAATTGTGACGCGCCCCCTGGGCCATGGGGTACTCGGCAGCCGGGCCTATGGATGCCAGTAAGGCGGGGATATCACGGTGGCTGGCCCGGTCCGTGACCCAGGGCGGTCAATGAAAAGGGGAATTATTTATAGGGGGTTTGGGAAGTTCGTGACGCCACCTGTGGAATGCGGCTAAGGGGAGCCGCCGCTGCGGAGCAGTCCTCTGGAGCTGGTGATACGGCAGCAGGGATGGTGTGGCTCTCCACAGATAGAGCTAGCTCCAGGGCAGTGTAGGGGTGAATGGTGGATTGTGCAGGGGAGAGGCGGCAGGACGGTCCCGGAGGAAAGACGGACACTCACATGGGGTAAGCTTCAGTACCTGGTGATGTTGCAGGCACGGTCCAGGGTACTCCGGATGAAGGGCGCACTTTTGGACTCTCCCCAGTGAGCGGGTATAGGGCCTCTTGATCGTGGCTTTACTCGCTAAGCTTCTGACCTGCCTGGAGCTAGGCCTAGCTTGGTTACTGTCTCTCTCTTGCACCTGCTGACCTGGTGGTAGGGCCTTCTCCTGGAGATCGCTCTCCCTGGTCCCTGGTCGCTGGGACCCTGTAGGCGTGGACCCGGTGTCCGATATATATCTCGGGGTGAGCCTGGTATGCTCCTCTGCCCCCTTGCTACTTCTTACTTCTCCTCTCGCCTTCGGCCACACTCAGGGCCCTCACTAGGCATTCACACGTGCTGTAGGCCTTGGCTCGCCTAAGCACAGCAGCCAGTGTGCTGCCTCTTCGCTGCTCTCTGAGCGTCAGCACGCTCTCAGACTCCCTCTCAGTCTGACTCCAAACACTAAACTCAACTGCCTGGCTCCACCCTCCCTATTTATATCCCTAAAGGGCTCCCTCTGCTGGTCTGAGGTGGTAGGGTGGAGGTGTGTGAATGTGTGAGGGCCTCTTGTGGAGAAGTCTATCCATGCACCCTTCTGGGATCTGTTGTACCAGTGCGTAGCAGGACGCCACATTCCCTCCTAGTAAAACTCAGTACTCCTGGACTGAAGCATTTTTTTTCAAAACAGGTTAATCAATTAACAATTCTTCCCTTTATGGGAGGCACTTTTCTTGAAAGTTACAGGTAACATTATAATACAATAACAATATAGTTACAGCAAGTCCCGTAACCTGGTGTCCATTTCACCGATGAAGGAACATGAGGGACCCGCCTGAAAACCCTCAACGTAGGCCCTGGGCGTGGCTACAGGGCATAGGTGATCCAGGTGCTGGACCACGTCTTCGGCTACGCCAAACAGGTTTTTGTTCCGTGATCACTTAAGGGGCACTCCAGGGAGTGCAACTATGTACAAGAACAGTTCTTGGGCTGCTCACAGTCCTCAGCCTACGAGTCCCTGTACCCTTACGGGTAACGAAATAAACACATATATTTAATTTCAGTTTATGTAATAAACAATATGCAATACCCTACTGGGTAACTATTTACACTGCCAGTATTTCCCCATTTACTCCCTATACCTGACAGGGGTCTGGCCTTTTGTGCTATGCAATGACCTACATAGTACTGGGATGCGTGTAGTGTGGATGCTTGCGCTATTGTCCGCTCTATGTGTTAGTGGACTGCAAGATTGCCTTAACCTCTCTATGGGACTGGCAAGTACACTGGTTACTGGGCCTACTGGCTCTGCTTCTACCGGTGATCCTTCTTCTGGGGATTCTTCCTGAGCAGGCTCTTCTGGGGCACTTACAGGTCTTACTTGCAGTGGAGAGTCTTCTGGCTGTTGGTAGAAGTGCAGCACAGGTATTATTACCGCTCCATCCAGTTGAGGCCAATCTGCCGGGAAATCTCCTAAGACAGTATGGAGTACTTCTTCTTTAGGCTCCTCCGGTACGGTGAGAGGCACTTCCTTCAGCGGACTTGTGCACAACTTCAGATGGTCTGTTGATACCGTTGCAGTTGTTCTTCCTCTGTCTTTGCTAATTAGACAGGTTTTCCTATTGTTGAATCTGGAGTTCAACACAGTGTAAGGTTCCCTTTCCCACTGGTCGTCACACTTGTGGCTTCTTCTCTTTCGTTTCAGCACGATTTCTCCAGGTGTCAAGGGTTTGGCTGGTGCACTCTTGTTGTACTGCGCTTCCTGCTTATCTATTACCCTATTTAGACTGTCTTCGACACAGGCTTGTACTCTCTTGTACTGCTCCTGTCGGGTCGCATCCCAGTCTTCAGTGGACATATCTGCTTCTGGCTCTACCACTCCAAGCTCCAGGTCCATGGGCAACTTTCCGGGTCTTGCTCTCATGAGGTACGCTGGAGTACAATTGGTGGAACTCACAGGTATGTGATTGTACAGATCTACCAGGTCAGGTAGTTTGTCTGGCCACTGGTTTCTTTCTTCTAGAGGTAAGGTTTTCAACAGGTCGATGACTATGTTATTCATCTTTTCACATAACCCATTGGTTTGAGGGTGGTACGGTGTAGTCCGGATCTTCTTACACCCATACAGATGGCAAAACTCTTTGAACAGCTCGGCTTCAAAGGCAGGGCCTTGATCCGTCAGCACCTTTTCCGGGTATCCATGGGGCCTGCAGAAGTATGCTTGAAACGTCCTTGTTGCAGTTTCTGCCGTCAGATCCTTGACGGTGGCTACCACCAGGAACCGGAAGTAGTGATCCACCATGGTCAGGGCATACGAGTAGCCTGACCTGCTAGGTGACAGCTTGATGTGATCCAGGGCAACAATCTCCAGGGGCTGGGTTGTCTTGATGGACTGCGGGGGTGCTTTCTGACTGCTGTAGTCTTTTCTTCTGAGGCTACAGGGTCCACAATCCCGGCACCACCTCTCTATGGAACTTCGCATTCCAACCCAATAGAACCGATTCTTCAGGAGGGTTTCCAGCTTCTTCCAGCCAAAGTGCCCTGCTTGATCATGGTAGGCCTCCAATACCATCTGGATGTCTGTCCTGAGCACTACGATCTGCCATATCATCTCATGGGTCCTGGGGTTGACATACCTTCGGCACAGTTTCTCTCTATAGATGAACAGCCGGCTTCTCTCATTCCACAGTTGCTTGGCTTGGGGAGGAGCGTCCTTCTCCAGGGAGGAACCTTCCTGGGTTATCAGTTATTTGATGTGGCTGACAACCAGGTCGCTGTTCTGGGTCTCCTTCCAACTGTGATGAGGTAATGGGTTTAGTGTCTTACCACGATACCTCCTGGAGGTGCGCTGCTCATGGACCATCCCATTTCTGTGGAAGGCAGGTAGCTCGATCTCCTCCAAGTCATCCACTTCTTCTTCAGTGTCCGAATGGTGAGGAATTCTGGATAGGGCATCGGCGTTGGCGTTCTTGTGGCCTGCCCGGTACTTGATGGTGAACTGATAGTTTGACAGCCGGGCCATCCAACGCTGTTCCATGGCTCCCAACTTGGCTGTCTCTAGATGCGTCAAGGGGTTGTTGTCAGTATAGGCCGTGAACTTATTGGAGGCCAGGTAGTGCTTGAACCGTTCAGTGATGGCCCAGACCAAGGCCAGGAGCTCCAACTTGAAGGAGCTATAGCTTTCCGGATTCCTCTTAGTCGGATGAAGCTTCCTGCTGGCATAGGCAATCACCTTTTCTTTGCCATACTGCTTCTGACTTAACACAGCTCCTAATCCCTCGTTGCTAACATCAGTGTACAGCAGGAAATGTTGGCTGCAGTCAGGGTAGGCCAGGATTTCTTCACCAGTCAGGATCTCTTTCATCACTGCAAAGGACTCAGCCTGCTCTTAACCCCACTGGAAGGGGGGTGTTCTTGCCTCTGTTGGACTGTCCTACCAGGAGATCTTGCAAAGGTGCTGCCTTCTTGGTGTAGTCCTTTACAAATCTCCGGTAGTACCCGACCAGTCCCAGGAACTGACGTACCTCCTTGAGATTCTTCGGCTCCGGCCATTTCTCAATGGCAGTGGCCTTCTCCGGGTCGGGTGCTACTCCTTCTGGACTGATGATGTGCCCCAGGTACTTCCGATTGAGCAGGTGGCACTTGGAAGGCTTCAATTTCATCCCATACCGGGACAACGATTCAAATACCTCCGCCAGGTGCTTCAGATGGTCCTCATACGTCTTGGAGTACACTATCACGTCATCCAGGTATAGCAGCACGGTCTCGAAGTTACGGTGTCCCAAACAGCACTCCATCAATCTCTGAAATGTTCCAGGGGCGTTGCAGAGTCCGAACGGCATACTGTTGAACTCGTAGAGTCCCATCGGGGTAGTGAAGGCCGTCTTCTCCCAGTCCTCCTCAGGAACTGCTGCTTGCCAGTACCCACTAGTGAGGTCAAGGGTAGAAAAGTAATTTGCAGACTTTAATGCAGCCAGGGATTCCTCTATACGGGGCAAAGGGTATGCATCCTTATGTGTTATGCGGTTTACCTGTCTGTAATCTACACACATTCTCATGCTTCCATCCTTTTTCCTGACCAGGACCAGGGGAGCTGCCCAGGGGCTACAGCTATCTCTTATTACCCCTGCTTTCTTCATGTCATGCAACATTTCCTTCGCTTTCTGGTAGTGTGCTGATGGTATGGGCCTGTAACGTTCTTTGATGGGTGGATGGTCACCTGTGGGTATATGGTGTTGTACCCCATTAATTCTCCCAAAATCAAGCGGGTGTTTGCTGAATACCTGCTCGTATTCCTGGACCACCCTGTATACACCCTGTTTTCGATGAACAGGAGTGGCATCAGTCCCAACATGGAGTTGTTGACACCAATCCTCCAGGTGAGCTTCGGAGTCATTGTCCTCCACTGTATCTGGTGGGGTCAAGGATTCCACTGTGTGTATGGCATCATCATTCACAGTATACAACCTGGCAACAGTGGCGTATCTTGGCAGCTTAACTTCATCCTCCCCACAATTTAGGAGACGTACGGGTACCATCCCATTGCGTACATCAACCACCCCCGTGGCAGTTAAGAGTGTAGGTCTGTACTCTGAGCTAATGGGCTCCACTACTGCCTGGTAGTTCTGTCCTTCGAGACCTATTGCTGCCCTACACCAAATCAGCATTTTACTCATTTGGGGAATCACAATGGGTATCGGGTCTGTCACCCGTACATTACCAATCTCACCACCGGTTAGCTTTACTTGTTGCTGGTACAGGAGGGCTCGTATCTCTCTCTGGAGCACCTTCCTCTGCCCTGGTTTGGCGGTGTCAGCAATCTGTTGGAGCAAAAACAACACTTCTCCCAAACAGTTACCGACAATATTTGTACCTAGTATCATATACAAGTCTGTATCACCAGGGTTAGACTCCACTACAATCAGTCCTTGGTCCTTTAGTTCCGCTCTCCCCACCTTCACTGTCACGTCCTTAACCCCTACTAGGTTAAGAGGAAGGCCGTTAGAGGCATACACGGAGAGGTTTGGGGCTGGCGGCTGGAGTTCATCTATGGACCAGTACCTTTTGTAGGGGACATCAGGTATGATGGTTACCTGTGAGCCGGTGTCCAGTAATGCAGGTGTTGCTATCCCGTCCAGCATGAAGGACAGGAAAGGCCTTCCTCCTACGAACCGGTGATACCAGCTTCATGGGGCTGGTTGATTTACTCCTGGGTGTCGGCCCTCGGCCCCAGGGTTTGCTCGTTTAAAGGACAGTTCTGCGCTGTGTGGCCTGCCTTGTGGCAGCGGTAGCAGATGAAGTCTCCTGGAGGGCGACGTTGGTCGTTGGTTCTCCCACGGGGTGGCATTGTCCTCCTCCGGGGTGGTGTTGTTCTCCTTCTTCTCCTCATCCAGGGGACATCATCAGGGCTGTCGGCCAGTAGGATCCTTCCTTCCGGCTCAGGCTCCGTCTGTAGCTGCAGGGTGCTCAGGACAGTGGCCAGGGTTTTACTTAACTGGCGCACTTCAGAGCGCAGGCTGTCCAGCTCGCTAGGGGGCACTGTTTGCATCTTTGTTTCAGCCGTTAATGAAGGAGCAGTGGGTTCTGCGGGCACTGGGGTGGCCCCACCCTGGTAACGCTGGAGAGCAGTATCTGTTGTCTCCAGGGGCTGCAGCTCCTTTATAGCCATGTCGTTAAGGGTGTCAAAGGTGGCATCTGGATGGTCTAAGGCCCACCACCGTACAGTTCTGCTCTCCTCCTGTTACCTCAACCCCCGGATGAACTGTTCCATCAGCATTTTATTTTCATTTTGTATGCTGGCTGGACTAACCTGTTTCAGGGCCCACAGGGCTTCCTGTAAGCGCCAGGCGTAGTCCCGGATACTGTCCTCAGGTTTCTGGACACAGTGGTTAAACCTCATCCGGAGATCTGTCTCAGTGTGGTTTTCAAACACAGTTTGCAGTCTCTTAAAGATGATGGATACTGATTCCTGGTCTGCGGCTGGCCAGGTTTCAACTTCCCGCTCTGCGGCACCAGTCAATTGTCCCAGCACAACAGCAGCTCTCTGCTTACCAGTCATAGAATACATGTCTAGCACACCGCATATTTTTCTCTTGAATCCGGACAAGGTGTCTGGTTTGCCATTATACTGGGGAAGCCATTTCGCTCCAGTGATATATGGCAGGGCCATGAGTATCAACGGAGTCACGACCCCAGCTGGTGGAGCGGCCGCTCCGGCCTGTGCAGCGCCGGGCACAGGTTGGGCACCAGGAGCATTAACCGGTGCTCCGGCGGCTTGCTGGTCGTCGGCCATGGTTGCACCCCCTAGTGAACCGGAGCCTACCTTCTTCACTTTTCTTTATCAGGTAGGCCGCAGCTCCGTGGGCGATGGTCTTCTTCCAGGACCTTGCGTCGCTCGCGCCTGACGTCAGAGCGTCCTCTGGGCTCCTTCCAGGACCTGACGCTTCCTGGTTCGACGTCAGGGGCGGGGCGTGTCCTGGGCTTCGTGCGCTTCTAGCGATTACGCTTCTCCGATTCACGCGGTTACGCCCCTTTTCATCCCGCGCGGCGACAGGAAGATGGCGAACAATGGCGGGAAATCTCAGGAATGGCGGGAAACCTTCATCACAGTGAGTATTACAGTCTTTTAAGGCGCACAGTACCCGGTGGCAATGGGCACGGGATCCTGTTCGTAACGCCAAGGTTGACGTGCCCCCTGGGCCGTGGGATACTCGGCAGCCGGGCCTATGGATGCCGGTATGGCGGGGATATCACGGTGGCTTGCCCGGTCCGTGACCCAGGGCGGTCAATGAAAATGGGGAATTATTTATAGGGGATTTGGAAAGTTCGTGACGCCACCTGTGGAATGAGGCTAAGGGGAGCCGCCGCTGCGGAGCAGTCCTCTGGAGCTGGTGATACGGCAGCAGGGATGGTGTGGCTCTCCACAGGTAGAGCTAGCTCCAGGGCAGTGTAGGGGTGAATGGTGGATGGTGCAGGGGAGAGGCGGCAGGACGATCCCGGAGGAAAGACGGACACTCACACGGGGGTAAGCTTCAGTACCTTTACTGGTGATGTTGCAGGTACGGTCCAGGGTACTCCAGATGAAGGGCGCACTTTTGGACTCTCCCCAGTGAGCGGGTATAGGGCCTCCTGATCCATGGCTTTACTCGCTAAGCTTCTGACCTGCCTGGAGCTAGGCCTAGCTTGGTTACTGTCTCTCTTTTGCACCTGCTGACCTGGTGGTAGGGCCTTCTCCTGGAGATCACTCTCCCTGGTCGCTGGGGCCTCCAGCCCTGGTACTGTAGTCAGCGTTTAGTAATCCTGGGACCTGTAGTCCTCCAGGGGTTCCGGTGGTCCCTACTGGGTATAAGGGACCCCGTAGGAGCAGACCCTGTGTCCGGTATATATCTCGGGGTGAGCCTGGTATGCTCCTCTGCCCCCTTGCTACTTCTTCCTTCTCCTCTCGCCTTCGGCCACACTCAGGGCCCTCACTAGGCCTTCACACGTGCTGTAGGCCTTGGCTCGCCTAAGCACAGCAGCCAGTGTACTGCCTCTTCGCTGCTCTCTGAGCGTTAGTACGCTCTCAGACTCCCTCTCAGTCTGACTCCAAACACTAAACTCAACTGCCTGGCTCCACCCTCCCTATATATATCTCTAACGGGCTCCCTCTGGTGGTCTGAGGTGGTAGGGTGGAGGTGTGTGAATGTGTGAGGGCCTCTTGTGGAGAAGTCCATCCATGCACCCTTCTGGGATCTGTGGCACCAGTGCGTAGCAGAGCGCCACAATTGTCCCTGTAAAATGTCAGGTCTGTAAACTGAGGTTGGCAAAGGATCATAATTTGCAACAAATGGGAATTTTGGATTACATCCTTTTTAGAAATGTTTAACACAAACTTGTTGCTCTACGTTGAGCACAGCATGTCAAGATGGCAATACAGAGTATGATCCCATATATACTGTATATTCCAGCAACTGTATTATGGCACTCTTAAGCCGTTATTTTATCTCAGATGGCGAAGAACCCTTAAATGTTCAGTTTTGAACCAAAAAAGATGATATACTGTTCAGAACAGAAAGTATGCAAATTTATACGAATTACTTTATTTCACTCTAAACTTCCTGATTAGAATTCTTATTATTACATTAGAGTGAAATAAATGATATATTAAAGTAAATAAAATAATAAGAGACATTTTGAGTCATTTATCGAGAGCAATTTGCTTTAGTAAGATAAAAAAAATTAAGAATTTAGTATATACTTAAAAAGTTAAGATATAAGTCATTTTCTTAAGTCAGTGTAACTAACTACTGTACGCATTTATATAATAAATATCTTCTTTTTTCAGGAAATGAATATGAACTGAGGTGCCTGTGGTAAACATAATCATGTAGTGTAGATTATATCTCATAGATCTTGACAAGTTCATTCAAACTAATCCAAGAGCTAGGGCTGCTGTAAGGAAATTGTGCATTTGTAACAGGATGTAGAGCATTGGAGATCTCCATGTGACCTTGATTATAATAACTTCTCCTAGCTAGTCACACAAGGTTGGCAGACTCTAAGGACCGTATAATAGGAACCAAGAAAATGACAGAATGGAATGTCCCCTCATCCCCTGCATGTCCTTTACATCTGATAGTGAACCATTTAAGTAACAAAGAGACGTTACAAAGAGCTCTGATGGGCTATTGGCTCTTTTTGTCTCTGTCATTGTGTCACTCTGCTTTTACTAGAATAGCCTTGATAAGCATTAGAACCCTTTTCTTTGGCAATGTAACAGTTTTCTGGAAATAACATGCTTTAATGGTCCGTAGATCTTTATTCCTTTTTTTCTGCTCAACAAATAGAGCTTTGCTGCTCATCAGCCTTTCTGTCCCAGTTTGCTGGACCCTTTCACAGAAAGACAGAATTAAATGCAGAGCACTTCTCTCCTATGTGATGTGAGATGAACAGATCTCTTCTGAGAGATCAATACGTTTTGCTGCATTGAATGTGGGAGGCCCGAGCCCTAGTTTGCAGCCAGCAAGGTTGCATTGATCACAGGGATTAAGAAAATACACATAGGAAAAAGGTGAATTTATGGTGGTTATAAGATCTAATATGGGATTTGGTTATTTCAGCCATCAAGGAGAGGAAATAAAGAGATAACACATGGATTTAAAGCTCGGATGTTTACATCAACCTCTGAGATTCGATAGCTTAGGCAATCACAAGTGAAGGGCCTGCAGCTAAGGATAACCTCTGCACTGCTGGGAGGTTTGATGCTGTTACTCTCTGGCTGATGAGGGGTAAGATTGTTGTGATAACGGCTTGTGTATTTTATCCTCCCCAAATAGCAGCGTGGTATAAATGTGCCATCTGTGATGGAGGGACGTCTCACACACTGTCATCTTGTCACGAACCATAGTAGCTCTTAAGTTTAACTGGGCCTGCAGTGTGAGAGCGGTGAGAGTGGCAATGGGAACATCACGGCCTTTGTGTGCCTGATGCCAGATTGTGCACCGATGACACAAACAGAAATAGTTTGTTAGCCATGAAAACATTGCTAAAAAAAACATCCACACTTGGAAGTGTAATTAAATTGAAAACTCTTCTCTTTTATGCAATTTGGGCCAAATGCATCTAAATACCGAAAGGTAACAAACTGAAATTACAATGGCACTAAAAAGGCTTGATCTTCCCATTCTTTACTATAACAGCCTTCCCATATTTAATAGTAGAGCACTGTATCAAGAAAACATCCATGCACTCCATTTGCAGCTGCATTTGGGACTAAGAAGTACAATATTAATAATGTCTCACTGGGAAATGTTTTGAATACATGCTTATATTTCCACCATGTTGTTTGCAGAAATGTTCACAATGTCCTCCAGACTGAATCATGGTATTTTTCATTAATGGGTTAAGTCAGGGTTGGGAACCTCAGGCCACAAGGCCATTTACGGCCCTCGATGACCTTTTCTCCGGCCCCCGGGCAGGGTCCTGGTGACCACAGTGCTTGCGCAGCTGTGTTTTGATGGCCATCAGCCCATTCATTTCTTCTTGCTCTGTGCAATGTTCAGTACTGAATGCTGAGGCGTGTACAATGAAGGATTACGTCCTGACACTGGTGCCAGCGTCAAGACTTACTATGTGGGTGGAGTTAGAGAGCAATTTGTACGGCCCCCGAAGGATAGTATAAATATCCAGATGGCCTTCGGCAGAAAAAAGGTTCCTCACCCCTGCTTCAAGTAAATACTCTCGAACCCTCTAGTAATTTACAAAGAAAAAAAACTTTAAAGCAAATGTAAAATATTCTGAAACAATGTTTTAATCTGTAACAAGTTACAACCAATCTTAAAATAGCATATGTGACAAATTGATGGCCAGAACAGTGCTGCACAATCACAAAAACCCAACAAAAAGAAAGAAAATGCTGTTATGTCTGACAGTAAACTTGTTGTTCGCTTACAATAACAACTATGACTGCAGATCTTGGCTTTTACTTAAAGACGTTTTCCAGGACTTTGTTTTTTATTAGCCATGGCGCTAAGAACTACCTGTCCTTTCTGCCCTGCACTGATCTCCTGCTGGCAATGCTCCATCTACTGATGCCATATCCACAGATCAGCTCCTCCTCTTCTGCTATGCTCTGTCGACAAATGTCTTCCTGATTGACAGCCAGGTCAAGCTGCCAAACTGGCTGTCAATCAGCATGACGCCAGCAGTGACGCCCCATCAACAGAGCAGACCAGGAATGAAAGAGCTGCTCTGTTGACATGACGTCAAGTGAATCCAGAGAATTGCCACCTAAGCTGGAACATATTGTCACAGGACAGAACAGCTAGGTATTTAGCAACCTTACATGCCTGTAAGTTTTTAGCCTGTTAGTAAAAAAACTCCAAAGCCCTGAATAACCTCTTTAAATGCATTTACAAAGTTGACCGGCTTTTTACTTAGATGCAGTTCACTGTATGAATAAATTTAAAAATAATGTTCCCCAAGCTGATATATGATTTAAGCGGATCTGTCATCAGATTTCACAATACAAACTGCATACATTATTAAATAGATGTCTTACACCTGGTGAGGCTGGTGAACTTACCATGAAAATCCTTGTCAATAGCTGTGGTATCCTGACAGTAAAATGAGGAGTTTGTGATTGCAGCTAAAGAGTGTGGGTGCTCATGAGCCCAAATGTTTTTGTTTCCATCCACCCAGCCTGACTGACAGCTTGTACTGAGCAGTGGGAGATTTCAGCAACAACAGCAGCAAGATGGGGACTGATAATAAACCTATTCACAAGAAAATATAGCCAAAAATGAATACATGTAAATCTTTATTGAGAATATATAAAAGATTATTAATAAAAAGGCACAGTGAGCAATCACTAAGGGAGACACATAAACAGCAGGAGGAGATGAACGAATTATAAATAGTAATACATATAGCAAATATTGCACAGTAGATAAATATCTAATAAATAATAGCCACAAGACCAGATACATACTGCATTGTTGTCACAGTGAAAAAACAAATATGCAAATCAAGAAGAGAATAGCACGTGAATACCTGTATTCATTTCCTCCTGCTGGAATGGCACCAGGTCGCAACACGTGTTTCGGCTTGTAGCCTTCGTCATTTCAGCTATTTACCTGCCACCCCATCCCTTCTGGTTAGGGTTTTCCGGAAAAATACTCGAGGTTCCCATTGACTTCCATTATACTCGTTACTCGAGAGTCCGACCTGTTTGATTAGAATATTGAGCACGCAAGCATTTTAATACTCGATCATCACTAGAGATGGGCGAACCCGTTACTGTTTGGGTTCGGCTATTATAGCCGAACACCGAACAGTTTTTTTAAAGTTCGGGTTCGGGTATCAGAACAGTAGCCGAACCCCGAACCTAAACACGGACCCCATTTATGTGAATGGGGGACCCGAATTTACCTGGTTTCCCATCCTGTCATTTGCGTGACAGCGCAGGAAGCACAGACTCTGATCAGTGGTAATAGCATTACCGCCGTCAGAGCGCTGTGAGATCATGCTGACATCCCACAGCTGCGACAGTGACCCACGGTAAATAGCTTACCATGGGTCATAGTTGCCCACTGATGGTAATACTACCACCATCAGCTGGCGCCTCCTGCCATAGGCAACAGCGGGCACAGCCGCCGCTGGATGGGAGCAGTAGTCTCCCATCCGCCGGCGTCTGTGCTCTGCTGACTGTAAAAAAAGAAATGTTAAAATTATTAAAAAAATATTAAAATAAAAATAAAACACATTATACTCACCTACACCTTGTCCCCGTTGTTCGCCGCCCCTGCAAAAAATAAAAAATAAAAAACACCACGTCTGGACAGACCACACCCGGGAATGGAAGGAGCACCGAACACTACCAGCACCTTGGCCTGTAGCCTGTTGCAGGCTGAACCGCCATGCAGCTTAACAGAATTGCTGGCACAGCTCCCCAGGGACCCGGAGTGTGCGCGGGCTGCGCTGGAGGATTTGGACCAGATGATGGTCCGGGCGCAGCGGGATGTGTTTGCCGGGTGGAAGGAGGAGTTGGCCCGGCAGCCTGTAACCCACCAGCAGGAGGCGTCACCAGGGCCGAGTAGCACGCCTGCCTCCGAGGGCGGTGAAGGTGGACCGGTGGCCGAGGACAACGCCGCGGAGGAGGCCACAAAGACCGAGGCAGGTAACGGGGACATCATCACCCCAAGCCCTGAGGCCGCAAGCCTGCCCCCGCCTCCCGTTGCGGGACCCGAAGCCCCGGGAACCGTACCTGCCACCGTGCCTCCGCTACTCCCGGCTAGGCCTCAGGCGGCAAGAGCTGCGGCTACGCCCCGCCCTGCGCCGTGCCCTTTAACCTCGGGCGCGGTCGAAAGACAGACATCACAGGCCTGGTCGCAAGGCCTAGTGCATCCGGGCGTCACGGCCTCACCAGCGCCCCCTTCCTTGACTGCGCCACTCCCGGGCACGATCGGAAGACCACCGGCCTGGTCGCGAGGCCGAGTGCCCCCGGGCGCTGCTCCCCAACTAGGGCCCCCTGCCATACTACCCCTGGGCGCGGATCTGTTCGCCCAGCACACCGGCCCGGATGGACTGCCCCTGGTATTGCCGACCGACCTGATCAGCAGCCGCCCATGGAGAGACCAGCCCCCACGTGAACCCCTGATACCGGCTCCGGAGCCCAGAAAGATAACCCATCCCCCACTGGAGGATGCCCAGTTCGAGTGGGACCCCACTGGAGAAAACCTGATGGGGTTCACCCAGGAAACCCGGGCGGACACAGCCCGTCGACTGGAGTCCTGCCGCCAGCAGTTGGCGACATTTGAGAGGGAGCGGCGGGAGCGGCGTATCAGGGAGGAGCGGCTCCAAGCACGGAGTGCGGAGCAAAAGAGGAGAGCCCGACAGAATCTCCAAGCCGCCCGCGGTCCCCGAGCCACCAGGACCGTGGTGAAATTTCAGATGGAGCACGGCTGGGGCTTCATCAGAGATCCTGAGACCACAGACGACGTCTTTGTGACCTGAAGGGACGTCGAGAGCCACCTACCAGAGAGACATCGCGGACGAGATCTGTACCCTGGTGACGTGGTCACCTACTCCCGGCACAAGGGCGCAAAGGGATTGTACGCCCTCCGCGTCCACCGGCTCACAGAGGAGGAGCTGCAATACCACTACGGAGAGAGTCAAGAGGGTCTGGACGGGCCTGAAGATTACCCGGAAGAACAAGGCGCATACGGAGGACACCGTCAGTAGTAAGAAGGAGAAAATGTGGCTATGTAAATAGTTACTCGTCAGGGTATAGGAACTGTTAAAGGGACTCTTCCCGCTTAGAGTGTGGTCCCCGTTGGGACTTATAAAGAACTGGTGTTGACTGTTTGAATGTTGCCCCCTATATCCCTTATCTGGCTGGGGACTGAGAACAGCCATCCCCCTCCAAAACTGGCCGAGGACTGAGAGCGGCCGTACCTGTATACAGTTGCGCTTTTTAAGGCACCTCCTACTGGTTTTATAAAAGAATTGCAACGTCTACCTCAAACGAAGGTGTTGCACCCTTCAGAAGAAAGGGAACACCTGGTCGCAAGTTGCACCGCGGCCAGTACACAAGAATATGTTTTACTTGAAAATGTTTGAAAAGTTTTATATGCTGATAGATAATAATGCAAAAGTTTTGTACAGTGTTTGTAAAAAGTTTTGAAAGAAAGTTTTGCATGTCTGGTAAAGTAATTGTCTTTACTCTTTTCCAGCCCGAAGACGTGCTGTGCTTTACCAGGGGGGAATGTAGCGCCCCGAGGGTTCGATCGCTACAGAGGTATTGCACCTCACCCAGAGGTGTGATATTCCACTCCCGGGTAAGGATGGTGTGTGGACCAGGACTCAGTTAGCTCATGCATCACACACACCCCATTTCCAGGGGACAGCTCAACGGTGCTCCCATTAGTACAGTAATGCAGGCACGACAGGTCATGTCCCTGGCTGGAGTGGGGAGGGGGGAGGAAAACCCAGTGATGTAGGAGCAGGAAGGGACGGTTTCTGGACATAGGTAGGAGCCCATTGGTTGCAAGTCACCTGGGTTAATACACAGAGAGGGAGGTATAAGAGGTGGGCACCATGGGCTTGGGGAGCAGGGAATATTCATTTTCTTTAGGAGCGGGCACAGCGTAGGCTGCAGCAGGCGGCTGCTGCCTCCTGTGCCCCTCTGATCTCCCGCTGCCGCTCCCCCACACCCACCACCATGCGGCCATAAATAATATAGTATTCGGACTATAAGATGCATCCCCCACTTTCCTCCAAAATTTTGGAGGAAAAAAGTGCGTCTTATAGTCCGAAAAATACGGTATCTATCTATCTATCTATCTATCTATCTATCTATCTATCTATCTATCTATCTATTATCTATATCTATCCATATACAGTATCTATTATCTATCTATCTATATACTATATATATATATATATATACAGTAAAAATAAATACTAAAGAAAATAAAAAGGTGTTATAAATGACACCTAAATAAAATGAAAATGGTTGGTGATATCAACTTCCTGTTTGTGGCACATTAGTATATGGGAGGGGGGAAACTTTTCCAGGTGGGTGGTGACCATGGTGGGTATTTTGAAGTCAAAAGTCAAGATAAAGAGCATCACCAGCCTAAACAGTGCAAAGCCTCCCAGGTACATACCAGTCCGTTCAATATCAAAAAATCATGGAGACAGCACTGTTATCAAGTGAAAAATTGGTAAGTTTTAATGCCTCATGGGCCATTAAAACATACCAATTTTTCACTAGATAAAAGTGCTGTCTCCACGATATTTTGAAGTCAGCCACCAGAATTTCATAAGAAAAACAATGGTGTGCTTGGTTTTAACGTAACTTTATTATTTCATGAGTTATTTACAAGTTTATGACCACTTATAAAATGTGTTCAAAGTGCTGCCCGTTGTGTTGGATTGTCAATGTAACCCTCTTCCCCCACTCTTGACACACTGATAGAAACACCGCAGAAGAAATGCTAGCACAGGCTTCCAGTATCCGTTGTTTCAGATGCTGCACATCTCGAATCTTCACAGCATAGACAATTGCCTTCAGATGGACCCAAAGATAAAAGTCTAAGGGGGTCAGATCGGGAGACGTTGGTGGCCACTCAACTGGCCCACGATGACCAATCTACTTTCCAGGAAACTGTTCATGTAGGATCGCTCGAACCTGACACCCATAATGTGGTGGTGCACCATCTTGTTGGAGAAACTCAGGGAACGTGCCATCTTCAGTGCATAAAGAGGGCAACACATCAACATGTAGCAATTTCAGATATCCAGTGCCATTGAGGTTTCCATTAATGAAGAATGGCCCCACTATCTTTGTACCCCATATACCACACCATACCATCATTTTTTGTGTTCCAACAGTCTTGGAGGGATCTATCCACTGTGGGTTAGTGTCAGACCAATAGCAGAGGTTTTGTTTGTTAACTTCACCATTCACAAAAAAGTTTGCCTCATCACTGAACATAATGTTCTGTGTAAACTGATGGTCCTGTTCCAATTTTTGTTTTTCCCATTCTGCAAATTCAATGCACTGATCTGGGTCATCCTTGTTGAGATGCTGGATCAGCTGGATTTTGTAAGGGTGCCATTTGTGATTAGCTAATATCTGCCAAAGGGATGTTCGACTGATGCCACTCTCCAGTGACATGCGGCGAGTGCTACGCTGTGGGCTCTTGCTGAATGAAACTAGGACAGCCACTGATGTTTTGGCAAATCCAAAACTGAACCTGTTTCACGAAATTTGGCAAGCAGTTTGCTAACTGTTGCATGGGAGATGGGTGGTCTCGTAGGGTGTCTTGCATTGAAATCTGCTGCAATGACCCGGGTACTGTGTTCACCAGACATCAACACAATTTCTATCCGCTCCCCACGTGTTAACCTCTGCGACAAGTCAATGGCTGTAAACAAAGAGAAACTTGTAAATAACTCATGAAAGAATAAAGTTACGCTAGAACCAAGCACACCATTGTTTTTCTTATGAAATTCTCAATAAGTTTGATGTGTCACATGACCCTCTTCCCATTGAAAAAAACAAAGTTGGATCCAAAATGGTCAACTTCAAAATGGCCGCCATGGTCATCACCCATCTGGAAAAGTTTTCCCCCTCCCATATACTATTGTGCCACAAACAGGAAGTTGATATCACCAACCATTCCCATTTTATTTAGGTGTATCCATATAAATGGCCCACCTTGCATATACAGTATATCCATATATCTATTATCTATCTATCCATATATCTATTAATCTATTTATCTATCTATCCATATATCTATTAATCTATTTATATATCCATATATCTATTATCTATCAATGTATCTATATATTTAACTATTATCTATCTATCTATCTATCTATAAATCTAGTTATCTATCCATATATCTATCTATCTATCTATCTATCTATCTATTTATCTATCCACATATCTATTATCTATCTATCTATTTATCTATCTATCTTTCTATCTATCTATCTATCTATCTATCTATCCATATATCTATTAATCTATTTATCTATCCATATATCAATATATCCATATGTGGAACCCCAGGGGTCTGGTTACCACAGTAATAGCAATATTACGTCTGTGAGCAGGTGGGAGGTCTCCTGGTCAGGAATCCTAAGCATGCCACACCTCCTGCCCAGTCCTGGGAGGGGAAGAACTTCCCCTATATAAACTGGGGCTGAGGTGGGGTTAGAAAAGAACACAGACAGAGACAGAGACACAGTCTGGTCTGGTGTGGAGCAGTTGCAGGGAAAGTGACAACAGGAGCTCTGTAGGAGCAGGAGTGAGTGCCAGAGGCTGGAAGCTAGATAGCTCGCCTTGGCTGAAGAGATCTCACCGGACATGGAGTCCGAGGCTGTGGGGACTGTTCCATACCCAGCAGCAGAAACCGACCGGCAGGGGATTTCAGGTCCTCTGGCCAAGAAACCCGAAGGCACGGTCACACGCAAGGGACCAGCACCGCCGTCGTGGAGCGGAGGCTACCAGAAGGCCCCGAGTCACCGGCCATACGGGTGAGCACCACACGGTACACTCAGGGACGTGGGCTACTTTTACCCGCTTCTAGCAAGGTAGCCAAGAAGAGTACAGTTAGTTGGGGAGGCCTACAACTCCGCCTGGCCAGGGGAGATCCTGTCTGCTCACGGACTGACCAGGCCCCGATCGCTAGCCAGTACTCCCGGGAGGGTCTACCTTTGCCACCAGTAAAGACCCTGAACTATACCGCACCGTCTCTGAGTGGTTCCTGGTGCCTGCGTGCAAATCCGCTATCCCCATCATCCACGTCTGCTGCCCTGAGGCCATACCCCTCCCGTTGGGGGTTATACTACCCACGCTGCACAACTGTACCACCGGCCTCAGCGGTCTGCCCTGCAGCGGCGGTTTCATAACCGCATTCAACGGGTGGCGTAGTCGAACACTAAAACATCATATACTAATTCCGCCACTTAGTTTGACACCCTGGGCACGGACCGGGTCACCGCCACGAGGACTACTACCCCCAACAGATCCGGCTCCGGGTATTCCTCAAACATGGCCCAGGGGGCGCGTCAACTTTGGCGTAGTCGGCAGGATCTCGTGCCCGCAACCACCGGGTACTGCGTGCCTGAAAAAGACTGTTAAACTTACCTGTGGTGAAGATTCCCGCCATCCGACGCCATCTTTTGCCTTCTTCCCGCCATCCGTGGAGTTTTCCCGCCATCCGACGCCATCTTTTGCCTTCTTCCCGCCATCCGTGGAGTCTTCCCGCCATTGGACGCCATCTTGAGGACGCCGCGCGGGAAGAAGAGGGGCGTGGACTCCGAAAGCGCGCGAGAACTGAAGCCCCGCCTCACGTCCGGACGTTGCGTAAGGTCCTGGAAGGAGCCCAGCAGACGCCGACGTCACAGGAGCGCGACGGAAGGTCCTCAACCCTGACGATCCACTGCGGAGCCGCGGCCTACGGAAGAGGATCATCGCAAGGTAGGCCACGGTCCACTAGGGGGGAGGAGGATGTCGGATACGGAGGAGAGCTTCACTGCTACAGCCACCGCCAGCACCACCGCTGCTGCGGTCATGCCTTTCACCATGCCCTACATCCCGGGGGCAGCCTGGCTACCCCAGTACTCAGGGGAGTCCCATACCCTAAATGACTTCAGAGAAAGGCTGGATAGCCTCTTCCAGGTGTACCCCCTCACAGAAGAGCAAAAAGTGAGCATCCTGGTGGCTCAATTAACAGGGGCAGCCCAAAGGGAAGTAAAGTCCTGAACACTTGGGAGGAGGAGGACTGTCGCAGAGATACTAGCCCGGCTGAAGGACACCTTTGATACCCGTACCTCAGCCGAGATCAAGCTTAGATTCTACGGGTGCAAGCAGCGAGCACATGAGAATATAAGGGACTATGCGCTAAACCTACAAGAGGCCCTGAGAGCCATTAAGCAGGCCGACCCTGACGGCGTGGGAAACGAAGACAAACTGTTGACTGAACAATTTATAGAGGGTCTACATTGTAATGCCCACCGAACCCAGTTGCGAGCCATGGCCTTACAGGACCCTCATCTGGACTTTGCACAGTTCAAGGACAGAGCCATCCGGGTGCTCCGAGAACCGGCACCAGGTGGCGCTGTGACCCACAAACGCCCTGCTACCATTTACCACCAGGAGACGGCGCCCTTGTTGGCAGGGCCTGTGGGAGCTGATGCGCAGGCTTTAAACAATGACCCGGCTACAGACCTGCACCATCAGGTCCAAGAGCTAACTAAAAGCGTTGCCGCGCTAACCCGAACTGTGCAGTCTTTACAGGTTTCTACTCCAGGGAAGATCCAGCTGGCATCCGGACCGGAGGATATCCCGTGGCGCCAACCAAGGAGGACCCCACCGGCCAGAGGAAGACCCAGCGACCGATACAACGAGGACGGACAACCCATCTGCCGCCGCTGCAATCAACCCGGACATATGGCAAGGTACTGTCCTTTAAACTGGCACAACCTGGGGTAGAGGGCCAACCCCTAGGAATAAGATCACCAGGCCCATCGAACTGGCGTGACAAATACGTGGGAGGACGTCCAGTCTTGCCTGTGGTACTGGATGGCATTCCTATGAGTGCCCTACTTGACACCGGGTCACAGGTCACCACCATCCCGTACGTGCTCTTCAAGCAGTACTGGAATGACTCGGATATAACCCGCTACCCAGACGACGACTTGAGTATCATCGCCAGCAATGGTCAGCCCGTGCCACAGATCGGATTTAAAGAGATGACCATTAAAATCGGTAAAGTCGAACTGGCAGCACAGGGACTGATCATTGTAGACATTGACAAGCGCGAGAGTCACCCAAAGATAACTCTAGGAACTAATGTGATTGAAAATTGTCTTGCAGAGGTGATTCTCATTTTACAGCAGGTTGCCAAGAACGCCAGCTCCGGCCAGCAGCGAGTGCTCCAAAAAGAGATCCGGGCACTGATGCGACGGCAACAAGTGGAACTCTCCGGTGGTGAGATTGGTAGCGTGAGAATGTGTGACCCTTTCCCTATTGCCATGCCCCCGAAAAGTGAAATGATGATTTGGTGCCGGGCAGCTATTGGTCTGAGAGGTAGAGATTACCAGGCAATGGTAGAACCAGTCTACTCAGATAGTAGGCCCACCATTTTGACGGCACGGGGGGTGGTTGATGTACGCCATGGGAGGGTGCCCGTTCGCATAATAAATATCGGGAAGAGGGAAGTGTACCTGCCCCGGTATGCTACGCTAGCCAAATTGTATACCATCAACCAAAATTCTGTACAGTCCGTGGAACCCTTGCCTCCATCTCATCCAGAGGAAGGTAACGGCTCTAAGCAACAAATGGAGGACTGGTGTCAGCAACTGCATTTGGGTACTGACTCCACACCTGCTCACCAAAAGCAGGGAGTCTATCGGGTGGTTCGAGAGTACGAGAGAGTGTTTAGTAAACACCCGCTAGACTTCGGGCGAGTAAAGGGGGTAGAACACCACATCCCCACGGGAGACCATTCTCCCATAAAGGAGAGATACCGACCCGTACCCCCTGCACACTACCAACACGCCAAGGGGATGCTTAGAGACATGAAGGAGGCTGGGGTAATCAGGGATAGCTGTAGCCCCTGGGCAGCTCCACTAGTCTTGGTTAAAAAGAAAGACAACACTATGAGAATGTGTGTAGATTACCGGAAAATCAACCGTATCACACACAAAGATGCGTACCCCTTACCAAGGATAGAGGAGTCTTTGGCTGTTTTAAAATCTGCTAACTTCTTCTCCACTTTGGATCTCACTAGCGGGTACTGGCAGGTTCCTGTCGCAGAGGCGGACCGGGAGAAGACCGCATTCACCACCCCGATGGGACTTAGCGAGTTTACCTGCATGCCATTCGGACTCTGCAACGCACCAGGAACCTTCCAACGATTGATGTAATACTGTCTGGGACACCGGAACTTTGAGACGGTCCTGCTGTACCTGGACGATGTTATAGTTTATTCCAAAACCTATGAGGACCACCTGAAACACCTGGCGGAAGTGTTCGAAGCCCTGGCAAACTACGGTCTGAAGGTGAAACCGTCGAAGTGTCACCTGCTAAAACCAAAAGTGCAGTACCTGGGACACGTGGTGAGTGCTGACGGAGTGGCTCTCGACCCTGATAAGATCACCGCGATTAAGGAATGGCCAAGACCCTCCAGCGTAAAGGAAGTGCGGCAGTTCCTCGGGTTGGTAGGCTACTACCGAAGATTCATTCCCGGTTTCACCAAAAAGGCAGCTCCTATGCAGGACCTCCTGATAGGCCAGTCCAGGAAGGCCAAGAACCAGAAGCCGCCCTTCAGATGGGAGAAGCTGGAAGAAGAGTCCTTCCGCCAGCTGAAGATGGCCCTCACGGGGGATGAAATCCTGGCGTACCCGGATTACAGCCAGCCCTTTATCCTCTACACCGACGCAAGTAACATCGGGCTAGGAGCCGTACTGTCCCAGATCCAGCAGGGGAGAGAACGGGTAATTGCTTACGCCAGCCGAAAACTGCGACCCACCGAAAGAAACCCTGAGAATTACAGCTCATTCAAGCTAGAGTTCCTGGCAGTGGTGTGGGCAGTCACCGAACGCTTTAAGCACTACCTCGCCTCTTCCCGGTTCACCGTGTACACGGATAACAACCCGTTGACACACCTGGACACTGCAAGACTCGGTGCCCTGGAGCAGAGATGGATGGCCCGCCTGTCCAACTATGAGTTCACGATCAAATACCGGGCAGGACGCTCCAATACCAACGCGGATGCCTTGTCCAGAATGCCAAACCTACCGGACGTAGGGGAAGATCCAGAGGAATTGGAAGAAGTTGAACTCCCCGCGTTTCACCGTCATGGGACTACCCAGTATTCCCACCGTGTAAGGGGTAAGCAATCCACTACGTTCAACCCCTTACCTCATTACAACTGGGCGGAAACGCAAGACAGTGACCCCGCCGTCCGACTAGTGAAGGAGATGCTGACTCAGCCAGATGCCCGCCTTGATCCAGACGCTCCGGAGGAGACCAAGCAACTGTGGGCTGAGAAGAGTCGACTGTTCCTTTACAAGGGGAAGTTGTGTCACAGAATGGTTAACTCCCGGACGCATGAACTGATCTGGCAAGTAGTGGTGCCAAGAAGAGACGCGGCTATGGTACTGGAGGCATACCACGACGGAGCTGGGCACTTCGGGTGGAAGAAGCTGGAGTTCCTGCTGCGCGGGCGGTTCCACTGGGTAGGCATGAGAGGGATCATCGAGAGGTGGTGCAGAGACTGTGGCCCATGCAACCTAAGAAGGAAGGACCGTGCCAGCCAGAAGACTCCCCTGCAGTCCATCGTCACCAGGCAGCCGTTGGAACTGGTAGCCTTGGACCATGTAAAACTGACCCCCAGCAGAAGTGGCTACGTCTATGCGTTGACCATCGTGGATCACTATTCCCGGTTCTTGGTTGTAGTCCCCGTCAAGGACTTAACGGCTCAAACAGCAGCTAGAGCCTTCCAGCAGCACTTCTGCCGTCCACACGGATACCCAGAGCAGGTGCTGACGGACCAAGGACCTGCCTTTGAAGCGGAAGTCTTCCAGGAGTTCTGCACCCTGTATGGCTGCCGGAAGATAAGAACAACACCCTATCATCCGCAAACCAATGGACTTTGCGAGAAGATGAACCAGGTGGTGATAGACCTTCTGAAAACATTGCCCCTGGAAGAACGCAGTCTGTGGCCTGAGAAACTGCCTGATCTGGTGGACCTATACAACCACATCCCTGTAGGTTCTACCAACTGTATCCCGGCTTACCTAATGAGAGCAAGACCTGGTAAGCTGCCTGTTGATCTGGATATGGGAGTCCTGACACCCGAGGACACTTCACCAGAAGCAGACTGGGACACAGAGAGGCAGCAGCAGTACCGGAAAGTACAGGAGAGCGTTGAGCGAACTCTCTGTCAAGCAAGAGAAAGACAGGAGAAGACTTACAACCAGCATGCTCCCGCTGTTCCCCTGGTACCTGGAGAGCAGGTCCTGAAGAAGAAAAGACGGCTCCACAAGTTGGACGACCAGTGGGAGAAGGACCCGTACACCGTACTGCCATCAAGCCATGAAAACCCAAAAATCTGCACAATCAGTAAGGATGGAGGAGAAACCACAGCCATTGTCTCCCGAGATCACCTGAAGAAGTGTCCCGAGCAACTACGAAACCCTGAAGAAGATCACGAAAACCCTCGACCCGCAGAGGAAAGGGAAGAGATGGTCAGTACTGTACTCGGAGACTTCCCTCGGTCTTGGACACAAGTAAATGGCGCTGTTGTGGTACCCGTCCTCACCTTCCTCCAGCCAGCATCTCAAGTGCCTACGGAAAAACAGGTAGAGCTGGAAGAGCAGCCGGTCCAGGAGGCAGAAGACCCCACACAAGAAGACCAGGAGAATCGACCCTCTGCTTATAGTGAGCCTGCCGTGCCCCTAGTGAGCCAAAGAGTCCATAGACAGCTGCCCAGCTTACCTTTAACAGCTCCTACACCTTGTAGTGCAGGACCAGTCAGTAAGCTCCGTAGGTCCACTAGAGCCACTAGAGGCGAGTTGCCCGTACGTTGGAGGATCTAAAGTGTTTAGACTGTTTTATTAATATTTACCTGTTTACTGTTGCTTGTAAATAATTATGTTTTTCCAGTTATTTTATAGGTATCTTTTGTGGATTTACTAGAACTCTATTGTATATATGTTTGGAGCGTAACCCAGGAACGGACTAAAGACTGTTAAAGACTCGGGGCAGGACAGACCCCTACCTGGTTACGGCTCCCTGTTCTTTGGTGAAACGGACACCCTTTTGCTTCAAAAATTGCACCCGGTTGCGGACACTCCGTAACCACCCTAACGTGTTTTTCCTTATTGTATTGTTCCTGTTTATACCCTGTTATGTTTTCAAAAAAAAAAAAATATATGTTTAGTCCCGGAGTACTAAATTTTACTAGGGGGGAATGTGGAACCCCAGGGGTCTGGTTACCACAGTAATAGCAATATTACGTCTGTGAGCAGGTGGGAGGTCTCCTGGTCAGGAATCCTAAGCATGCCACACCTCCTGCCCAGTCCTGGGAGGGGAAGAACTTCCCCTATATAAACTGGGGCTGAGGTGGGGTTAGAAAAGAACACAGACAGAGACAGAGACACAGTCTGGTCTGGTGTGGAGCAGTTGCAGGGAAAGTGACAACAGGAGCTCTGTAGGAGCAGGAGTGAGTGCCAGAGGCTGGAAGCTAGATAGCTCGCCTTGGCTGAAGAGATCTCACCGGACACGGAGTCCGAGGCTGTGGGGACTGTTCCATACCCAGCAGCAGAAACCGACCGGCAGGGGATTTCAGGTCCTCTGGCCAAGAAACCCGAAGGCACGGTCACACGCAAGGGACCAGCACCGCCGTCGTGGAGCGGAGGCTACCAGAAGGCCCCGAGTCACCGGCCATACGGGTGAGCACCACACGGTACACTCAGGGACGTGGGCTACTTTTACCCGCTTCTAGCAAGGTAGCCAAGAAGAGTACAGTTAGTTGGGGAGGCCTACAACTCCGCCTGGCCAGGGGAGATCCTGTCTGCTCATGGACTGACCAGGCCCCGATCGCTAGCCAGTACTCCCGGGAGGGTCTACCTTTGCCACCAGTAAAGACCCTGAACTATACCGCACCGTCTCTGAGTGGTTCCTGGTGCCTGCGTGCAAATCCGCTATCCCCATCATCCACGTCTGCTGCCCTGAGCCCATACCCCTCCCGTTGGGGGTTATACTACCCACGCTGCACAACTGTACCACCGGCCTCAGCGGTCTGCCCTGCAGCGGCGGTTTCATAACCGCATTCAACGGGTGGCGTAGTCGAACACTAAAACATCATATACTAATTCCGCCACTTAGTTTGACACCCTGGGCACGGACCGGGTCACCGCCACGAGGACTACTACCCCCAACAGATCCGGCTCCGGGTATTCCCCAAACATGGCCCAGGGGGCGCGTCACATATATCTAGCTATTATCTGTCTATCTATAAATCGATTTATCTATCTATATATCTATGTATTTATCTATCCATATATCTATTATCTATCTAAATATCTATCCATATATCTATTATCTATCTATCTATCTATCTATCTATCTATCCGTATATCTATTAATCTATTTAAAAAAAAATCAAAAAATAGTTAACAGCAAAAAAATTATGTTTTCGGTGCAAAAAAAGCCTCCCAGGTACATACAGTCCTTTAGATATCCATGCAAAAATGGAGGCAGCACACAGAGTAGAGTAAAATGATAAGGTTTAATAGCCATATGGGCTATTAAACCTTATCACTTTACTCTACTCTGTGTGCTGCCTCCATTTTTGCATGGATATTAATCTACTAGATGGTGGTCCGATTCGAACGCATCGGGTATTCTAGATTATGTATGCGGCTGACCGGGCGCGACTAATCAGCGTTTAAATGGGTTGTGCACTACTTTAAATTAACCCCCCAATGTATCCCCCCGGGGCCCCTAATGAATTTTGTAATTATGTCATGTCAGCAAACCGTGTTAGTGAGGACCGGGAAGCGGCGCTGCCTGCGCCGGTCATCTCCCGGCTGCATCGCCGCTGACCTCCGTGTCGCAAATGAGCTGCTAACGGCCGCCATCTTGTTCTGAAATCCCTCGTCGCTGATTGGCCGCGGCCAGACCAATCAGCGACGCGGGATTTCCTGCACGGACAGACAGACGGGATAAGCCGATTATATAGTAGATTTATGTACCTATCCATATATCTATTATCTATCAATATATCTATATATCCATATATCTAACTATTATCTATCTACCTATAAATCTATTTATCCATATATCTATCTATCAATCTATTATCTATCTATCCATCTATCTATCCATCTATTATCTATCAATATACTGTATCTATATAACTATCTATTATCTATCTTAGATAGATAATTAGATAGGTCGACAGATAATAAATAGATATTTGGATAGATAGATAAATAGATAACAGATCGATAGATATATGGATAGCTAGATATACAATAGTTAGATAGATATTAATAATAGATAGATATACAGATAGATATAAATATGTGATATATATAATCCGTACTTAGCGTGTGTACCTTACTGTTCATGTAATTTATTAAAAAATGAGTACATTTCTTAAAAAAAAATGGTGTGTGGTCCCCCCTAATTATATTAACCAGCAGAGGGAAAGCAAACAGCTGGGGTGGATGTTTTTAGCCTTGGAAGGGGGTAATACCCATGGAGCTTCCCAGGCTACTAATATCAATACCCAGCTGTATACATAGACTTTACTGGCTATTAAAATGGGGGATCCCACCCCAAAAAAATGACGTGGGGTCCCCTATTTTAACAGCTAGTAAAGGCTATGCAGACAGCTGGGGGCTGATATTAATAGCCCGGGAAGGGTGCCATGAATATTGGCCCCCTCTGAGGCTAGAAAGAGGAGCCCTCAGTCGCCCCAGAAATGGTGCATCCAGAAGATGGGCCAATTCTGGCACTTAGTCTCGCTCTTCCCACTGCCCTGTAGCGGTGGCAGTCGGGTTATAGGGTTGGGGTTGATGTCAGCTTATAATGCCAGCTGACATCAAGCCCAGGTTAGTAATTGAGAGGCGTCTATAAGACGCCCCCATTACTAACCCCATAGTGAAGGTGAAATATAAAATAAAAACACCCACACGCACAATAAAATATTTTATTTGAAATAAAAAGACATCCTTTACTGTTCTAAATTAAACCATACTTACCGTCACGTCCATTCCAGCTGAAGCCAACAACCCTTGTTATAAAAATAAAATAATAAACCAACCTCATCCTTACCTTTCCATCGCAGTCCAAATAATGAGTGTCGCACAAAGATTCCATGAACAGAGGGGCCACATAATATGTCACTGCTCTGTTCATTTGCCCGCAATACACTGACTCAGTGTATAGCCAGCAAATGAGGTCACCGCATGCAAAATGAGTATTTTCCCATGCATCTCATTCATGCATGGAAAAATACTCACTGCGCATGCGCAGACCTCATTTGCCGGCAATATATTGAGTCAGTGTATCGCTGGCGAAAGAACAGAGAGATTACATACAGTGTGGCCGCTCTGTTCAATCTTTGTTGGACGTTTGTTATTTGGACTGCGTCGGAAAGGTAAGGATGAGATTGGTTTATTATTTTACTTTTATTACAGGTGATCGTGGGCTTTGGGGATTAGGTGTAAGGTGAGTATATGGTGTTTTGTATCTTTTGAAGGTGCAGAGAACATCGGGGACAAGGTGTAGGTGAGTATAATGTGTTTTATTTTTATTTTAATATTTTTTTAATAATTTTAACATTTCTTTTTTTACACTCAGCAGAGCACAGATGCCGGCGGATGGGAGACTACTGCTCCCATCCAGTGACGCCTGTGCCCGCTGTTTCCTATGGCAGGAGGCACTGGTTGATGGTGGTAGTAGTACCATCAGCTGACACCTATGACCCGCGGTAAGCTACTTACCACAGGGTCACCTGTCACAGCTGTGTCAGCATGATGCCACAGCGCTCTGATCGCAGTAATGCAATTACCGGTATCTCGGCTTATACTCAGGTCGGCTTATACTCAAGTATATATATATATATATATATATATATATATATATATACAGTACAGACCAAAAGTTTGGACATACCTCATTTAAAGATTTTTCTGTATTTTCATGACTTTGAAAATTGTACATTCACACTGAAGGCATCAAAACTATGAATTAACACAAGTGGAATTATATACTTAACAAAAAAGTGTGAAACAACTGAAAATATGCCTTATATTCTAGGTTCTTCAAAGTAGCCACCTTTTGCCTTGATGACTGCTTTGCACACTCTTGGCATTCTCTTGATGAGCTTCAAGAGGAAGTCACCGGAAATGGTTTTCACTTCACAGGTGTGCCCTGTCAGGTCTAATAAGTGGGATTTCTTGCCTTATAAATGGGGTTGGGACCATCAGTTGTGTTGTGCAGAAGTCTGGTGGATACACAGCTGATAGTCCTACTGAACAGACTGTTAGAATTTGTATTATGGCAAGAAAAAAGCAGCTAAGTAAAGAAAAACAAGTGACCATCATTACTTTAAGAAATGAAGGTCAGTCAGTCCGAAAAATTGGGCAAACTTTGAAAGTGTCCCCAAGTGCAGTTGCAAAAACCATCAAGCTCTACAAAGAAACTGGCTCACATGAGGACCGCCGCAGGAAAGGAAGACCAAGAGTCATCTCTGCTTCTGAGGATAAGTTTATCCGAGTCACCAGCCTCCGAAATCGCAGGTTAATCTCAGATTAGAGACCAGGTCAATGCCACACAGAGTTCTAGCAGCAGACACATCTCTACAACAACTGTTAAGAGGAGACTTCGTGCAGCAGGCCTTCATGGTAAAAAAAGCTGCTAGGAAACCACTGCTAAGGACAGGCAACAAGCAGAAGAGACTTATTTGGGCTAAAGAACACAAGGAATGGACATTAGACCGGTGGAAATCTGTGCTTTGGTCTGATGAGTCCAAATTTGAGATCTTTGGTTCCAACCACCGTGTCTTTGTGCGACGCAGAAAAGGTGAACGCATGGACTCTACATGCCTGGTTCCCACCGTAAAGCATAAAGGAGGAGGTGTGATTGTGTGGGGGTGCTTTGTTGGTGACACTGTTGGGGATTTATTCAAAATTGAAGGCATACTGAACCAGCATGGCTACCACAGCATCTTGCAGCGGCATGCTATTCCATCCGGTTTGCGTTTAGTTGGACCATCATTTATTTTTCAACAGGACAATGACCCCAAACACACCTCCAGGCTGTGTAAGGGCTATTTGACCAAGAAGGAGAGTGATGGGGTGCTACGCCAGATGACCTGGCCCCCACAGTCACCAGACCTGAACCCAATTGAGATGGTTTGGGGTGAGCTGGACCGCAGAGTGAAGGCAAAAGGGCCAACAAGTGCTAAGCATCTCTGGGAACTCCTTCAAGATTGTTGGAAGACCATTTCCAGTGACTACCTCTTGAAGCTCGTCAAGAGAATGCCAAGAGTGTGCAAAGCAGTCAACAAAGCAAAAGGTGGCTACTTTGAAGAACCTAGAAAATAAGACATATTTTCAGTTGTTTCACACTTTTTTGTTAAGTATATAATTCCACATGTGGTAATTCATAGTTTTGATGCCTTCAGTGTGAATGTACAGTTTTCATAGTCATGAAAATACAGAAAAATCTTTAAATGAGAAAGTGTGTCCAAAATTTTGGTTTGTACTGTATATGCAGTGGTGGCCAAAAGTATTGACACCCCTGCAATTCTGTCAGATAATACTCAGTTTCTTCCTGAAAAGATTGCAATCACAAATTCTTTGGTATTATTATCTTCATTTAATTTGTGTTCAATGAAAAAACACAAAAAGAATTGTCCTGCAGCCAAATTGGATATAATTCCACACCAAACCTAAAAAAGGGGGTGGACAAAAGTATTGGCACTGTTTGAAAAATCATGTGATGCTTCTCTAATTCGTGTAATTAACAGCACCTGTAACTTACCTGTGGCACCTAACAGGTGTTGGCAATAACTAAATCACACTTGCAGCCAGTTAACATGGATTAAAGTTGACTCAACCTCTGTCCTGTGTCCTTGTGTGTACCACATTGAGCATGGAGAAAAGAAAGAAGACCAAAGAACTGTCTGAGGACTTGAGAAACCAAATTGTGAGGAAGCATGAGCAATCTCAAGGCTACAAGTCCATCTCCAAAGACCTGAATGTTCCTGTGTCTTCCGTGCGCAGTGTCATCAAGAAGTTTAAAGCCCATGGCACTGTGGCTAACCTCCCTAGATGTGGACGGAAAAGAAAAATTGACAAGAGATTTCAACGCAAGATTGTGCGGATGGTGGATAAAGAACCTCGACTAACATCCAAACAAGTTCAAGCTGCCCTGCAGTCCGAGGGTACAACAGTGTCAACCCGTACTATCATTCGGCATCTGAATGAAAAGGGACTGTATGGTAGGATACCCAGGAAGACCCCACTTCTTACCCCGAGACATAAAAAAGCCAGGCTGGAGTTTGCCAAAACTTACCAGAGAAAGCCTAAAACGTTTTGGAAGAATGTTCTCTGGTCAGATGAGACAAAAGTAGAGCTTTTTGGGAAAAAGCATCAACATAGAGTGTGCAGGAAAAAAAAAGAGGCATTCAAAGAAAAGAACACAGTCCCTACAGTCAAACATGGCGGAGGTTCCCTGATGTTTTGGGGTTGCTTTGCTGCCTCTGGCACTGGACTGCTTGACCGTGTGCATGGCATTATGAAGTCTGAAGACTACCAACAAATTTTGCAGCATAATGTAGGGCCCAGTGTGAGAAAGCTGGGTCTCCCTCAGAGGTCATGGGTCTTCCAGCAGGACAATGACCCAAAACACACTTCTAAAAGCACTATAAAATGGTTTGAGAGAAAGCACTGGAGACTTCTAAGGTGGCCAGCAATGAGTCCAGACCTGAATCCCATAGAACACCCATTGAGAGATCTCAAAATGGCAGTTTGGAGAAGCCACCCTTCAAATATCAGGGACCTGGAGCAGTTTACCAAAGAAGAATGGTCTACAATTCAAGCAGAGCATTGTAAGAAACTCATTGATGGTTACCGGAAGCGGTTGTTCGCAGTTATTTTGGCTAAAGGTTGTGCAACCAAGTATTAGGCTGAGGGTGCCAATACTTTTGTTTGGCCCATTTTTGGAGTTTTGTGTGAAATGATCAATGATTTGATTTTTGCTTCATTCTCTTTTGTGTTTTTTCCTTGCAAGCAAATTACATGAAGATAATAATACCAAAGAATTTGTGATTGCAATCATTTTCAGGAAGAAACTGAGTATTATCTGACAAAATTGCAGGGGTGCCAATACTTTTTGCCACCACTGTATAATGTGGTTTTGCTGGTACAGTGAAAGTCTGATCTGTTAAAACAGAGAATTAGCAGAAAATGTTGTAAAAGTGAAAAAAAAAACTCCAAAATTGCTTTTTTACTGTCACAACATTCCCAAAGAAAATGCAATAAAATGCAATCAAACCATCTTATGCAACCAATAATAATAGTTACTATTATTATTTATCGGCCTTCAGCTCGATCTCGAGCCATGGCGTGTTGATGGATGAACACTGTAGGAAGATCAATCTTGTGCAAGCCTAGGTCTTCCTCTTTGCCTTATTCCTTCTATTCTTCCAACCATGATATCCTTCTCCAGTGATTGCTCTCTTCATTTGATGTGTCCAAAGTAGGCAAGCCATAGCTTGGTGATCCTTGATGCGATTGAAATGTCTGACTTGATTTGTTCCAGAATTGATTTGTTTGTTCTTCTTGCCATCCATGGTATTGATAACATCCTTCTACAGCACCACATATCGAAGGCGTTGATTCTTCTTCTGACTTGTTTCTTTGTCGTCCAGCTTTCACATCCATATGTTATTACTACAGAAAAGACCAGACTATGTATGAGCCGTGTTTTTCGTCAGCAGTGAAAGGTTTCTCTATTTGAAGACCTTGTCCAGTGACTTCATTGTTGATGTGCCCATAGCAATTCTCCTATTGACTTCTGGTATCGTCGCTGCATCTTGAGTGACCATTGATCCTAGTAGGTCGAAGTCCTTTACAACTTCCAGTTCATCGTCAACCATCTTAAATGTGTCCGGTTCGTACCAGTAGTCAATATCTTTGTGTTGAGTAGAAGCCCCATGTTCGTGCTTTTCATCTTTACACTCCATTATACGTCCTTCATTCCATGTACACTTGTTGCTATCAATGTTGTAGTGTCTGCGTATTTAAGATTGTTGAAAATTCATCCAGCAATTTTGATTCCTTCTTCTTTTTTGGCAAGTCCAGCCTTCCTGAAAATAGCTTCCGCATATAAATTGAAGAAAAATGGAAACAGGTGCACCCTTGTCTGTCACCTTGCTCTACTTTGAACCATGCCATGTCGCAGTGTTCCATTCGGACTGTTGCTTCTTGGACATGTTTCTAATGAGGATGATCAGATAGTTTGGCACACCCATATCCTTCATGGTATTCCAAGTATCTGGTGATCAACACAATCGCGGGCTTTGCTGTAGTCGATGAAGCAAAAATAGATCTCACTGTTGTATTCTTTGGCCTTTTCCATTATCCATCAAATATTAGCAATTACATCTCTTGTTCCTCTGCCTTTTCTGGATCCTACTTGTTCCTCTGGCAGTTCTTTGTCAAAGTAAGGCTGTAGCCGTCTGTGTTGAATGTTGAAAGACACCAATAATATCAGTTCACAGTCAAATCCTATTGGATTTGACAGTGAACTTATATTTTTGAATTGGGGACACATTTACAATGATTGACAGTGAAATAATACGCCAATAATATCAGTAGAAAATACAGCTAACCATGTAGAAAACAAACCCTCACACAGGTTCAGCGACAAAAAAATAAAATTATTAAGGTTCCCATTTTTTTCACCAATTTAATGGAACCTGATATCATGATTTAACAGTAAAAGTAGTATTTTATCAGCCTTCGAATAAACCTGTTTAATTATCCCTGTATTATTCCTAAACGCTATAAGTATGTCTTTAAAAACGATGTCGTCTCTCTTTTCTTCCAGTCTTCGCATGCTGGGATGTCAATATGTCTGAATAGCAGTACATCTCTATATACCTGTAATATAGTAATAATCACATTTTTAATACACTTTTCAAAAATAAACAACACAAACCAGACAATAATACGGACAAATTTGCATCCCTGTAATTATAACAACTTGTGCATTAAAGTAAACAGATAACATATTTACTGTGATCGGAAAATAGCGTAAAAGATGGTGATCTTTTTTTTTTCCTCCATTACATTAATAAAAAGTTTCTAAAATTGAAACACTTATATAAGTGTTTGTAAAAATGCCACATAACAATATTACAGATTGGCTCACAAAAACAAGTACTTATATAGTGAAACGTACATAAATAAAATGTATGGCTATGAATGAATAAACAAAAAAAAATATTGTCTAGTGATGTGAACAAGTCAACACAATGGTGTCAATGTGTATGTGCATATTATACTGTATATATGCTTTTAGGCATATGTGTACTATGTACAATAATAATGTGTAAATCGATATGTGAAATGTTATTATATTGTGCTTAATGTAAATATATTTGTTAATGTGCGTGTGTCTATGTGGTGTGGATTGATAGGGGGGCCCAGACGTAAGTCCTGCGCAGGGGCCCTTCAATGTCAGTGTCCGACTTTGCACCAGCTACAAGGTGACCTCATGGCGTAGACCCAAACTCTATTGCGTCACCTTGCTGTGCACCTAAACAGGGGAAGGGAAATGATCCGCATTCATTTAATACCATAGGCTACCTTGACTTATATTTTTGCAGTACCCCACTTTTGTGCTATATAAAGTGCTACAGAAGTTGATGGTGTAATAATATAAATAACTAAAAATAATAATACCTGTCATGTGAAAAAATGATGTGAAACAAAGTAGCCACATCTATAATCTGCTTGAAGAACACTGCTAGGCATTAAACATTAAGACATTGCTCTTGATAATTCAGTATTTCAGAGCTTTCTTTCCTTTCTTCATTCTTGAGCTGTCTCTATTTTTGTAAGCTTTATTATTGTGTCACATTTCTGCTAGTATTCTCCTTTTTGGGTTGGAATTTAATAAATGTTCTATAGAATAGGAATTATACTAGCTCTGACTTAAGGCCCGGGGTTTCAATATACATTGCCTTTATATTAAATATATTATTTATTAAAGCGGTAGATCCAAGATTGAGCCCTAGAGGATTCATGTTTCAAGTGTATTAGGAAGTATCTGCTCCTTTTAATTCTACTGCTTTCAAATCCATGAAGAAATGATTTCTCATAGGCACAGTTCACTTATTTTATAGACTGGTTATGGCCCCTAATGTATCCACGTTTCTACACACATCTTAATGGTTGCCAAAGAGGTTAGTTGGTGACATGTGAGCCTCATAAAATCATTTTGATTTATGCTAATAATTTTGTTTTTCACAATATAATACGAGATTCTATAATGGCACCCTGGAGTACGTTCACCATTATGTTAACAGTTAAGAAATCATGCTACCCAGACACTTCACATTGAATCAGGATTATACAGCTTCCAGGAGATTGATTACATTAAAAATCATAAGGTCAAACTAAAAGATAACTTTGTGTAAGGTACAAATTAGATTGTATCTATGAATGCATCTGTCACACTTTTGATCTAAAATATATATATATATATAATATATGTATGTATGTAAATATATTTTTTTTACGTTTATATATTAACTATTACTATGGTGCAGTCCATATGCCAATCCTATCTCAGAGTTTTGATACCTCTATAGAAACATGATTATCATCTTCGTTGATTATTCCGAAGTGGCTGTCAACATTTGTATAGTAATTGCATCTCAGATCAGAATATGGTGTGGATCTTTAAAGCGGCATCGTTGCAGATTTGTTGCCGATTTCACATGAGCAAATCCATACCATGTGAACGTTGCTGAAAATTTCATCTGTTTCCTAATTTTCTCCTTTTCTTTGATCCTATGCTGTCTGTTATTACATTATATAAGAATTCTACTTTCATATTATCCCAAGATATCAGCTATTTACCCTTACTCAGTCCAGTGTGTAAATATAACGCAAATTCCATACAATAGGGTAGATATATCAAGAATGGCATTTTTAAAAGGCTACTCTAAATAAAACAATGTATTAAAATGTGCATGCCTCATACAAAATTTGGTGCATTTTGTACTGTTGTAAAACCAGAAATAGAATTCTTTCCCTGCTATAGGCAGAATCAGATTTGTGCTAAAGTTAATGGCATTTTCTGGATTTAAAGGGTTATTCACAAGTTGTCTCTTGAGTAGGTCTCATCTTTCTAGTCTCTTTCACTACCTGATTTCGGGCTGGGCAGGTACTCCTCCTTGAGTAAAAGTTCTGGTGAGTATCAGAACTATAGTATGTGTAGAATTTTAAAGCTCAGCACAAGTTCTGCTGTAACACATTGCACTGTCAGTGATTTGTTCTGGAGTGTATACTGCTAGCATTGCATTTACACATAGAGATGACAGGGCATTTAAACAAGCACATGACTTAAAGAGAGCTATGGCTGGGAGAGTAGCTCTGAAAGTAGTTAATGGTGGGGGCTGGTGATTTTGCATAATTTATAACAGCAGCTTGTCAGTAGCTGAAAGAGAGGGGGGTGGAGGTGAGAAATCAATGGGCTGGAGAGAGCTGACTGGTATGTTAGGAGTTAACTCCTTTCTTGGAATGCAATGCTCTGGGCAGACATAAATAGTCAAGCTATGTGGAAGCCAACTGTGCACTATGTAACACAAGTAGTAGATTGACATCAGATAGAAAAAGCAAGTCAACTGCAATCTTGCTTATTTCCATGCTGCCTAGCTAACTAAAGTAATTTAATAACATGACGATACCCCTTTTTAGCTTAAATTTCTCTAATAGTTCTAATATTTGCTGGCCATGCCTTACCAGCAAGCCATACCTGCTTTTCCAACTTTTGGAGAGTGTGGCTCAAAAAAATGAAATTTTAGATAGATAGACATTGTAAACAGAGTGTACCTAATTAATGATACAGTGTGGTCATATATGTGTTTATTACTCTATGTCCGATCAAGTCCTACCATGACTCCTAGTGACCATAATAACTGTATCCCTTCAGAATGTCCTACATGTAGGGCTACTGAAATCATCAATATAAGTTTGATCTGGTCAAACATCCATGGTCGCTGTCCATGAAATTCTTAAAAGTCTGCCATTGTTTTATGTGTCAAATCTTAATTATCTTGTTTTTGCATACATCAAAAGCTAACTAAAATATTTTCTGGATGATCCTGATGTTGCTCTGGTTGGTAATTGAGAAGCAGAGTAATGAATGCAGGGGCGGAACTACTGCCCGTGCAGCCGGTTCATTGAACGGGGGCCCCGAGGGAGAGGGGGCCCCTCCAGCCTCCAGCAGGGCCGCCATCAGGGCATGACTGCCCTGACTCCAGTATGGGGCCCGGCCGGTATGGGCCCCCTCGGGGGCCCCCCTCTTGTGCGTCTCTCTCCTCATGAGGCCCCCGGCCCCATGCTAAGCGCCGGGTCCGGGACGTCTCAGCGCTGCGCTGCGCTGTTGTAGCAGTGCCTTCATGATTCCCCTGACTTCCGGTCATGTGACGGCGCCGTCACATGGCCGGAAGTCAGGAGAACCTGCTGTCAGCGATTTGGACGAGCGCCAGGATTCTACAGGGATCGCATGGGGGTAAGTATAACAAGTTTTATTTTTTTTTAAAATACAATTAACTAGGAGTGGAGAGATGGGAGATGTGTGTGTGTGTGTGTGTGTGTGTGTGTGTGTGTGTGTGTGTGTAGATGCACATGTGTGTGTGTGTGTGGGGGGGAGATGGGAGATGCACATGTGTGGGGGGGAGATGGGAGATGCACATGTGTGGGGGGGGAGATGGGAGATGCACATGTGTGTGGGGGGGAGATGGGAGATGCACATGTGGGGGGGAGATGCACATGTGTGGGGGGGAGATGCACATGTGTGGGGGGGGGAAATGGGAGATGCACATGGGGGGGAGATGGGAGATGCACATGTGTGGGGGGGGAGATGGGAGATGCACATGTGTGGGGGGGGAGATGGGAGATGCACATGTGTGGGGGGGGAGATGGGAGATGCACATGTGTGGGGGGAGAGATGGGAGATGCACATGGTGGGGGGAGATGCACATGTGTGGGGGGGGAGATGGGAGATGCACATGTGTGGGGGGGGAGATGGGAGATGCACATGTGTGGGGGGGAGATGGGAGATGCACATGTGTGGGGGGGGAGATGGGAGATGCACATGTGTGGGGGGGGAGATGGGAGATGCACATGTGTGGGGGGGGAGATGGGAGATGCACATGTGTGGGGGGGGAGATGGGAGATGCACATGTGTGGGGGGAAGATGGGAGATGCACGTGTGTGGGGGGGGAGATGGGAGATGCACATGGGGGGGAGATGGGAGATGCACATGTGGGGGGGGAGATGCACATGTGGGGGGGGAGATGCACATGGGGGGGATGGGAGATGCACATGTGTGGGGGGGATGGGAGATGCACATGTGGGGGGGGGAGATGGGAGATGCACATGTGGGGGGGGGAGATGGGAGATGCACATGTGTGGGGGGGAGATGGGAGATGCACGTGTGGGGGGGGGGAGATGGGAGATGCACGTGTGTGGGGGGGGGAGATGGGAGATGCACGTGTGTGGGGGGGAGATGGGAGATGCACATGTGTGGGGGGGAGATGGGAGATGCACATGTGTGGGGGGGAGATGGGAGATGCACATGTGTGGGGGGGAGATGGGAGATGCACATGTGTGGGGGGGATGGGAGATGCACATGTGTGGGGGGGGATGGGAGATGCACATGTGTGGGGGGGGATGGGAGATGCACATGTGTGGGGGGGATGCACATGTGTGGGGGGGATGCACATGTGTGGGGGGGATGGGAGATGCACATGTGTGGGGGGATGCACATGTGGGGGGGTGGGAGATGCACATGTGTGGGGGGGATGGGAGATGCACATGTGTGGGGGGGATGGGAGATGCACATGTGTGGGGGGGTGGGAGATGCACATGTGTGGGGGGGGTGGGAGATGCAAATGTGTGGGGGGGTGGGAGATGCACATGTGGAAGGGGGGAGATGGGAGATGCACATGTGGGGGGGGATGAGAGATGTGCACATGGGGGGGTTTGAGAGCTGCAAAGGGGGAATTGGGAGTAGGGGGATAATGAGCTGCACATAACGAATGTGGGGTGGGGGAGAGTAAATGATGATGGGGTGGGGAGAGCACGGACATGATATAATGAATTGGGGCAGGGGGTGCATGTAAATATTGAATGCGGAGAGCAGGAAGTATAGAGTAGGGGGCATTGCGGATGCAGGAGTGTGACTGGTAACAAATTGGCGGAAAGAGTAGAGGTTCTAATTAAATTATATATTAAGTGCCTATTTAGAGTTAATGGGGGGCACCGTGGTGGATTACAATTTATATTTGGAATGGTAGGTTGCATAATAACTAACCATATATTAATGGTGGGTGCACGTCTGTATTCAGCTGCGTAATGTAGAAGTTGGGGAATGTGCTCTAGATAACTGTGTTATTTTATGCATACACGAGTCCTGGCTGGAAGACGTGATGGCGGTCTGTGCAGGATGAAGGAGAAAAGCGAAGATGAAGGACTTCACCTAGAGACGTCACCGGTGAGTCAGTGTATTACATGTACACTGTGTATAATGTCACTGGTGATCACTGTATTACCTGTACACTGACACTATATACAGAGCTCCTGTGTATAATGTCCCTGGTGATCACTGTATTACCTGGACACTGACACTATATACAGAGCTCCTGTGTATAATTTCACTGGTGATCACTAGATTACCTGGACACTTATGTTATACATACCATGTATAGAGCTCCCGTGTATAATGACACTTATGGTAATATTACTAATGTGGTGGTAATATGTGGTCTGGTCATGGTGTGGCAGTTTTTCTCCCTTCTGTGTGGTATTATTCAGTCACTATGTTGTGGTAATATGTGGTCTGGTCATGGTGTGGCGGTATTCCCTGTATGTGGTATTATTGGTCATTTTAAAAAAAAATGTATATGACACATGCCCTTAAAGAAAACTAAATAAAAATATATCTAAAAAGAGTATTGGATATTTTAAGAAAATTTTAATAGGTTAGAGTAGGGCCCGCCCAGAAGAGTCTACCTTATCGTGGTGGCTACCTTATCACATGGCCGAACGTCAGGAGAGCCTGGTGGCAGCGACGTGGACGAGCGCCAGGATTCTGCAGGGATCGTATGGGGATAAGTATAGTTTTATTTTTTTTAAATACAATTAATTAACTAGGAGTGGGGGGGTGAGAGATGCACATGGGGGGGGTGAGAGATGCACATGGGGGGGTGAGAGATGCACATGGGGGGGTGAGAGATGCACATGGGGGGGATGAGAGATGCACATGGGGGGGATGAGAGATGCACATGGGGGGGTGAGAGATGCACATGGGGGGGATGAGAGATGCACATGGGGGGGTGAGAGCTGCACATGGGTGGGATGAGAGCTGCACATGGGGGGGTGAGATGCACATGGGGGGTTATGTTTACATAACTTTGTTGCCTTATGAAGGGCAGGGGGGGCCCCCCAAAATTTCTTGCACAGGGGCCCACTACAGTCTGTGTCCGCCCCTGAATGAATGCACTTCTGATTTTCTATTATAAGAATCACTGAGTACTAATGACGATACGATTGGGTTCTACTGGAGCATTGTGAACATATTGACTTATTTGTACCTCTCTGCAAAACTCAATTTCAGTGATGCCAGTCATGCTAAGACGTTATAGAATTTGATCTTAAAAAACAAGGGTCCATATTTAGTGAAATGAAACTACGTTTTCTAGTTTATAAATGAGTGTTGCCCAACATGATTACTATGCCATTATTTCATCCTATATCCTATGGGATTTATATTGCCAATGCAAAGATAAACTTTTATTGCTAATTCTAGATTCTTTAGGAAGTGGAATAAAAAATCAAGGTGTTGTATAACAATGAAAGTGATAATATTTCATCATGTATTAAAGCATAGATCTTTATTTTCTAAGCTAAATTTAGTGTGGCATAATCTCCAGTGTATTTTATCCACATGGTTTCACAAATATGTTTCAATTTACTTGATATTATTATTCTCAAGTGTGATTTTAGCTATAGCAAATAAATTATTGAATTGTAGTGCTGTACGAATAACATTAAAATACATGACATCTCTATTTTGATTTTTATTAAATCATTTTGGCCATCAAAAAGTATCTTAAGACAGGTTAAGAGGACCCCAGCTGATCCTCTGAGCCACTTGTGTAGTACAGCAGTCTTGACTTTCACCAATTATTATTAATGTCCAATTGCTTAAGCTGTTAGAGCTAAAACAGTCCTGATCTCCACTCATCAGTCTACTATAGCATGTTCTATTTTCATGACATAAACATATAAGAACAAGGGAAAAAATAACCTACCACTTTACTGATGCTTGTTCTAGTAAATGCTAGCTTTCCATATGACCTGAAAATGCTGGAGCACCTTTTCTTTACAGAGTCTGACATTTTCAGCATTGATTGAACAGTGTTAGACAAAAGGGACATATCTTATTGACAAAGGAAATGGTAAAGTGGCATTGTCAATTTTTCATATATTTCCAGGAGCAATAAAATTGGTACGGCACAACACAGAGTTAGAAGATATAAAGCTCCAGCTATTTTTTAGGGCCAAGCAAATATTTACTAATGTTGACATGTATGGAAAGCAGACATCTCACCTTTTGGGTTTTACATAGTTTAAAATCAAATAAAAGGAAATATTATAATGGACTAACTAAAGAATGTCAATATTTTGTGATATTTTCATTGTTCTTTTCTTGTAAGTATACTGTACTTTATTAAATAATGGCGCAATATTGCAAAAGTCAAAGAGAATCAAGTTCTTAGAGTTCATAACTATAGAGAAGCAAATTGCTTTGCGGATTCCTGGTCCATGATCCAGGTCAGTGATCTCTGGTCGTGGATAGGGGCTGCATGAATTTTCTGAGTTTTTGGTTGATTCGTCAGCCTGCCATAATGTCATCTGTTCAGCATGTAGCACACTGGTGACGACGATGTGTCAGCTTGGCAAATCCGAGCCTAGTATCCCGGGGTCCATGGAAATTGGTGCAGGTCCTGTCCACGGGCAGACAGCACTGACCTGGACCATGGACTGGAGTTGTGTGAATAGATCCGCTCATCTCTATTCAGAACTTACAAAGAAATTATGTGTTAGAGGAATGCAAAAGACAACAAAAACATTAACAGCAACTGTTCTACATATCTAAATATGTTCTCCAGAATGCACCTCTTTTCTCAGCTTCTCTCAGCTCTACAGCTTATACAAAATACAGAGCAATTGAAGCCTTGCTTTTACAGAGGAAGTAGAGATGAGTGCAGCGAGGACCCAGCAGGGTGAACCCTGTCTTTAGCTCATGCATTTACACTGAAAGGTAATTATGAACGAGCATTCTTAAAAACACTCTTTTCATAATTATTTTGCAGTGTAAACAGGCTGTCGATCATCTGATGAACAAGCAAAATGCTTGCTTGTTGGGTGAAATTATCTTGTGCACAGTGCAAAACATCATTGTTTTTGGCAATGCATCGTCTGTGCAGCTCCATCAAGTGCAGCATTTAAGTGCACATTAGAAATATACCAAAGATGTAATCCTATGGTATATATTCTTCAATGTTACCACCATCACCTTTTGATCTGACCAGATGAGGCTATCACTGCTCTGTCTGCAGTGTGGACCCAGCAGGGTGAACCCTTTTTTTTAGCTCTTGCATTTACACTGAAAGGTAATAATGAACAAGCATTCTTAAAAATGCTCGTTTCATGACTATTTTGCAGTGTACACAGGCTGTCAATCACCTGATGAACACGCTCATCGGGTGATATAATCTTTTGCACAGAGCAAAAGATCATTGTTCTTGGCAGTGCATCATCCTGCAGCTTCATCAAGTGCAGCTTTCAAGTGCACATTAGAAATATACCAAAAATGTAATCCCATGGTATACATCCTTCAATGTTACTGCCACTACCTTTGATCTGATCATCCATCTGTCTCATGCACATGTACATGTATGTCTCCTGTTTCCTGATTATAATAATTATAACATCCTTCAAATCTGATTGACTGTATTCATCCCAGTTCACACCTCTATATCTGGGTTGCAGAGCGGTGCTGGAAGAAAACGCACTCGCAGGAAGACTTTACCACATTCAAGCAACTTTCACATTCAATTCGGCCCTCACCTCTGCTAAACAGGAATACTTCAAGACCCTCATATCTTCTTTATCCCATAATCCCAAACACTCATTCAGCACTTTTAACTCCTTCCTTTGTCCATTGTTGCCCCCTTCAACCTCTCACATTTCTGCAGAAGACTTTTTGCCACACTTTTCTAAAACAAGATCAACCAAATCAGACAAGTCTTTCCTGCTCAACCAGCACAACACCTCCATATAACAGACCAATGCCCTTCCCCCATAACCTTCCTCCCCGTTAATGACGGAAACCTTACTCATCTTTTCTACAAATTGCACCTCACCAGTTGCGCACGTTACCCAATAACACCCAATCTCCTCCATAACCTCATCACCATGCTTATCCCAGCCCTAACCCTTCTCTTCACCCTATCATTAACTTCTGGTGACTTCCCTTCTGCTTGCAACAATCACACCTCTGCTGAAGAAGTGGTCCCTCAACCCAACCCCTACATCCAGCTATCTTCCCATATTGCTGCTCCCATTCGCCTCCTAGCTCCTAGAACAATAAGTCGACATTTTACTTTTTTCCCACCTTTCATCTAACTCACTCTTTGACAACCTACAATCCAGCTTCAGTCTCCACCACTCCACTGAAACTGCTCTAACAAAATTACTAATGACTTACCACCAAAGCAAACAGACAATTCTCCTTTTAGACCTGTCTTCTGCCTTCGACACAATCGACCAATCTCCGCTTCTGCAAATCCTCACTTCCCTTGGCATCAAAGACTTTGCCCTCTCCTTAGATACCTTGGCAACTGCACATTTAGCGTCTCCTAATCCCAAAGTCCCTACTCATCCCACCCTCTCTCTGTTGGTGTGCCTCAAGGCTCTGTCTTAGGACCCCTACTGTTCTTCATCTATACCTTTGGCCTGGGACAACTCATAAAGTCCCATGGCTTCCAGTACCACCAATATAATGATTCAACTCAGATCTACCTCTCTGGCACAGAAATCACCTCTCTGCTGTCCAGAATCCCAGAGTGTCTATCAGCCATATCCTCCTTCTTCTCATCATGCTTCTTAAAGCTCAATGTGGACAAAACTAAACTCATCATCTTTTTCAATCCCACTTAACTTCCCTACCTAATCTATCTATCACAATAAATGCTTTACCCCGTACTAGAAGTCCAATGTCTTGGAGTAACCCTTGACTCTATCCTTTCCTTCAAACTGCATATCCAAACTCTTACCACCTCCTGCTGCCTCAAACTCAAAAATATTTCCAGAATCTGTCCTTTCCTCAACTCTGAATTTACTAAAATGTTAATTCATGCCCTCATCATTTCCCACCTTGACTACTACAATATCCTCCTCTGTGGTTTTCCAGCTAACACTCTCACACCTGTCCAGTTAATCCTTGTAACATACCTGGCGGCGTCCTTGCATAGTGGTCCATCTCCCACTGTGCAAGAGCGCGCACTTGATCTCCTGTCCAGAATGTCTCTCTGGCTTCCCTCCATGCTGTCTGTTTGTGTCTGTTTCTGCTGCTTAAGGGCGGCGCCCGATCACTTCCTGCTTTTTGTACCTGCTGTGGGTCACACCTCTTGTGCGTCCTCAGCCTATTGCTGTCTGTCACCTGGTATATAGCTCAGCTGCGCCCATCTATCCCTGCCTGAGCATAGTGTTTCATTCAGTGTGTGCTTGCACTCTGAAGGTGCCAGGTCCCGTTCTGTGTTCTCTTGTCTGCCTATCCTGGAGGCTGTATTTCCAGGCCTGTCTGAACACGCTCCTAGCCTGTTCCTCCTGCCTTCTAGGGGCCGATTACCTAGACCTGTTCCTGTATCTTGTCTGACCTGTCTGAACACGCTCCTAGCCTGTTCCTCCTGCCTTCTAGGGGCCGATTACCTAGACCTGTTCCTGTATCTTGTCTGACCTGTCTGAACACGCTCCTAGCCTGTTCCTCTCGCCTTCTAGGGGCTGATTACCTAGACCCGCTCCTGTATCTTGTCTGTCCTGTCTGAACACGCTCCTTGCCTGTTCGTCCTGCCTCTCTGGGGGCCGTATTCCCAGACCCGCTCCTGTATCCCGCTGCAGTGTCGGTCTCCTCCGTACACTCAGTTCCAGTCTGAACTCTCTCCTATCCTTTACCTGTTTTGCCTCTATGTCCGTTCCCTTCCTTTTTCTGCAGAGTCTGAACTCGTACCTAACTCCTGCTTGTTGTCTCTGTACTCCCGTTTGTGAGTTTGTGGTCCACTCGCTACTTCACTGCAAGTACCCTGTGGGTGTCTGGCTCTGCCTTTCCCTTCCTGTCTGTTCCGTGTGAACAGAGCCCTGTCCCCCCTACTCAGCCTAGCCTGCTCTTACTCCTTTGCTTACCGCTCCGGCGGTTCTAGCCTGCTCTGACTCCTTGCTCACTGCTCCGGCAGTCCTGTCCTGCCCTGCTTCTGCCCACTGCTCCGGCAGTCCTGTCCTGCCCTGCTTCTGCCCGCTGCTCCGGCAGTCCTGTCCTGCCCTGCTTCTGCCCGCTGCTCCGGCAGTCCTGTCCTGCCCTGCTTCTGCCCGCTGCTCCGGCAGTCCTGTCCTGCCCTGCTTCTGCCCGCTGCTCCGGCAGTCCTGTCCTGCCCTGCTTCTGCCCGCTGCTCCGGCAGTCCTGTCCTGCCCTGCTTCTGCCCGCTGCTCCGGCAGTCCTGTCCTGCCCTGCTTCTGCCCGCTGCTCCGGCAGTCCTGTCCTGCCCTGCTTCTGCCCGCTGCTCCGGCAGTCCTGTCCTGCCCTGCTTCTGCCCGCTGCTCTGGCAGTCCTGTCCTGCCCTGCTTCTGCCCGCTGCTCCGGCAGTCCTGTCCTGCCCTGCTTCTGCCCGCTGCTCCGGCAGTCCTGTCCTGCCCTGCTTCTGCCCACTGTTCCGGCAGTCCTGTCCTGCCCTGCTTCTGCCCGCTGTTCCGGCAGTCCTGTCCTGCCCTGCTTGTGCTCGCTGCTCCTGCAGCCCCGTCCTGCTCTGTTCTTGCCCGCTGCTCCTGCAGCCCCGTCCTGCTCTGTTCTTGCCCACCGCTTCGGGCGTTCCCTCTCTGCTGTGGTTGTCTACCGCATCTGCGGTTCTGTGACCCAGTCTGTACTGGGTCTTAACCTTTCTGTGCTCCAGCCCGTCCTTTCGGCCAGTACCTCCCTGCCTGCATACTCGCCTGTATCCACCCATCTGCATACCTGCCGTGTTTGCTTATATCCACCAGTCTGTGCCAGCCTAACCTGCCTGTTCCTGAGTCCCAGTGTGTACTGGGTCCTATCCCGCCTGTGTTCCTACCTGCTAGTGCCTCCCTGTCTGCACTCTAGCTGTGCTTGCCTGTACCCCTCTACCTGTATTGTTCCTGAGTCCCAGTGTGTACTGGGTCCTATCCCGCCTGTGTTTCTACCTGCTAGTGCCTCCCTGTCTGCACTCTAGCTGCGCTTGCCTTTACCCGCCTGCCTGCATACCAGTCGTGCCTGCCTATACCCTCCAGTCTGTACGCCAGCCTAACCAGCCTGATCCAGTAATCCCTGTGTGGGTCAACCCCCGTGTCCGGAGTTTGACCTGGAGTAGCACCTGGTCCCTCTGCCCGGTTTCTCCCTGGTGCACTGGCGTCGTATGCCGTCGTGCCATCTTGGTCGGATCGGCCAGATACTTAGTCACGCCCCTCCAGGCACTCTCCGGTTCATGGTCCAGTGGAATCACTACAATCACACGCACACGCCGCTCAGCCCGGGCGTGTGCATAACAATCCTTAAGTCTGTTGCCCAAATAATCCACCTCTCTCCTCACTACTCCTTCTCCCCTTTAGAAATTCCTTCATTGAATTCCAATTCCCCAACTAATCCAATTCAAACTGCTAACAATTGCCTACACAGCTGTCCGTAATCTGTCCCCTCTATATATCTCCAAACCACCCACATGTTCCCTCCGGTCCTCCTAAGACCACCTTCTCTCCAACACACTAGTGCTTTCCTTACCTAATTGTCTGCAAGACTACTCCCAATTATCCCCTATCCTCTGACATCCCGTACCCACAATGTCCAATTATCCACCACATTTGGAACCTTAGACATAACTTGAAAACCCATCTCTTCAAGAAAGCTTACAGCCACCTCACCACCATTGGAGCTTTTGCAACCCTCTAACCTACTGTATCCTTCCCCATTATCCTGTGTAGACTGTAAGCCTGTGTAGACTGTAAGCATGTGTAGACTGTAAGAGCAACACTCACTCCCCCTCTGTTCTAGTTTGTCACTGTTAGGTTGTTCTCTGTAATTTATATTTGTAATTTGTATGTAACCCCTTCTCACATGTACAGCATCATGGAATCCATGGTGCTCTAAAAATAAATAATAATAATAATAAGTACTGCCAAGAACCATGGCAGTCTATGCGCGCTCAGCGATCTATGAGGGTATGTGCACACGATGCAGAAATGCTCAGGATTTTTTCCTGAGCGTTTCTGCATCTCTCTGGCAGGAAAAAACGCATGCGGATTGTACATGCGGTTTCCTGCCAGGGACATGCGGAAATGAAGCGTTCTTCACTTTCATTTCCGCATGCAGGTAGACAAGCGCTTCCCAAGCGATTTTAGCATCACTTGGAAAGTGCTTGTCAACTTCACACTATATAAATCCATGCAACCGGCATGGATTTATATAGTGTGTGATGTCAAAAAATAAAAAATAACTCTATACGTTACCATCTGATGGCCCCCGGTGTCCTGCTTCATCGGTCCCGGCTGCCGGCAGTGAAGACTGTAGGACCTTCCGATGTCAGCGTCACGTGACCCGTCACATGACTCTGACGTCAGCGAAGGTCCTTCATTCAACCGCGAAGTGCGCGGGAAGCCGGCAGGACGCAGCGCGGGCCGTCAGAAGGTGAGAATATATATTTTTTTTATTTTATTCTTTTTTTTTTAATGGTACCTGGGTCTGGATGAGAGTCCTCTCCTCCACACCCGGGTACCATCCGCACATTAGACCGCATGAAAAGCGCATCAACATATACAGTGATGCGGATTCCATGCGGTCTAATGCAAGTCAATGGCGGCAAAAGAGCAGCGTTTCCGCAAAATTAATTGACATGCTGCGGATTTTTGACCGCAGCGTTTACGCTGCAGAAAAATCCGCATCATGGGCACAGCACATGCGGATTTCCATTGGGGAACATTGCTGCCCTTCTACCATGCGTTTTTCATGCGTTTCCGCGGCGTTTACGCAACTGCAAAAACGCCGCGGAAACGCATGAAAAACGCATCGTGTGAACTCAGCCTTACACATCACTCAATGCGCATTGTTTACTTAGGTCTGCCTGTGTAAACAGGCTATTAGACACCCACCGATTGGTAAAGGTTTATCGGCTGTTGCATTGTGCCACTGGTCGGTCCATGCAAATGAACCCTAACAATTTTCATTTCTTCCACTGATTTAATAAAAAATAAAACGATGGTTACTCTTTAACTTATTAATATATCAATTTCTATCTCAAGATTTAAGCAATCAACTCCAATGATTGAAATCATGATATGTTAACCCTGACTAGTCTTTTTTTGTTTCTTTACTTTGTGAAGAATTGCTGCTCTGATTAAGTGCCATGCTGGTCCTTTTCTTCAGTTTGGTCCAACAAGGTAAACCCTTTACAGCCCTAAATACTTATAATGAAACGGTAATGAAAGATTGATTATGAGGTCTAGGTCAAAGTTAGGTTTAAATGAATGGATGAAAACAAGTATTAAAAGATGATTAACATAAAGAAACATAAAAATAACAATAAAAAATGTCTTTCAGGTCAGTTTATATGATACAATATCATAACATAAAATATAAACAAGTATAATAGATTGACTCAATATGAAATGTGTCGGCAAAACTATTGGTATTTTTGGATTAGCTCTTGACAGCACAGTGGATTGACGCGTGGAATATCTGCTCTGTGCAAACAGACAACATAAGAAAAAGAAGCTACAATTTTTGTGACGCAGGTAGAATCTTCACCAGTATACTTTAAAGCTATGATGAACTGAAACTTTCCCTCCTAATAACCCCCTAAAAATTAAATAAAAGCCATATACATGTCATATGCAATGATTAAACGTTGGGAACCTGAATTGAATTCTCAAATTAGATGCTGCTATTTTTTATTGATACATATTCCAGCAATGTGGTCATATTCGGATTATTACACAATGATTTTTCAGCGTCAGGGAAAGGCTATGATTAATCTATGCAGAGATCCAGGAAGCCATTTAGTACTTTTCTATCTATAATTGTACACATATATGCAATTACTTTGGTTTTGGTACATTGGTTTGCAGAGGAAAGTGTAATATGCAGCATATACTGCTCACAACTAGGACAATACTTCTGGTCACCAATTAGTCTGAACAGCTGTAGCTGCTTTCATCTATGGCACTAAAGACTAATGTTCAGGGAATACTACAGGTAGACCCCATGCTACATTTATTAGGGGTATTTTTTGGCAATGGCACATTGTGATATATCGTAGACACACAAATAAACACATATCCTGGGTGTTTTTTATCAGTGTGCATTTACCATTCTTTTTATTTGATGGAGCACCTCCATGCACAACTTATTACAGACCTGGTATATAAAATGAGTCATTCTGTATCAGCCTCTATCACTGGAATGGGGAGAAATACATTCACTGAGGATAGTAATATCTGCAACATGGCTTGCACTCCTGCAGGGTCAGATAAGCTGATAACAAAAGTCATGGCAAGGATTAGACGTGGGAAATAGTAAATCAGCTTATTCATTAGATGACATGATGGATACCAATAATGGTCAAGAATAATTTTCCACACCACAGGATTGAGAGCAAGGGCATAAAGGAGAAAATGAAGATCTGAGATAACACACAGGTAAATGGTTAGTATTTGGATGCATATTGCTAGGAATAAATACACTTCTCTGTAAAGTAAGAAAGTTAAAGAAGCACTCCCATCAAAATGTGTATCTCTCAATATATCGCAATAATCATATTATATAGCACTATGTACTTACAATTGCTCATTTTGCCCTTCTACCCAGATAATTGTTCTCTTTTCCATTAGGTCCATGACATCACGTGATTATAAACTGACTAGCTGAATCCTTCTAAGCTCTATGTAGAAAGAAGAGGTCATTTTTTTCTATTTGAATCATAAGTCACTGCAAAAGTCCCTGGCAAGGGGCGGGGGAGCAGCTGGGCCAGCAGTTGAAGGGGGGAATTATAAAGGCAGGGAAAAGAAACTTCCTATTTCTACAGAGAACAAAGAAAAGAGAATAATTTACTGGGTAGAAAGGTAAAGTGAGCAATTGTAAGTACACAGTACTATGTAATGTGATGATTGCAATATATTAAGAGGATAAAAATGTTGGTGGGAGTGCTTCTTTAAAATCAGCAGTGGATGTAAAAAAAAGATAAAAGAATAAATGTTTCCTTTATACCTTTTTACTTCTTATTTTGCAGGGAATGGGGAAACCAGCCCACTAGTCTTTCAGTATAATCCTTCTACTGGTGCTCGGGCACATGACCTTGTCAGACGTTAATGGTGAAAGGATATCTGGCACTTCGTGAGTGGACTAAAATCTTCAGATTAATTTCGTGACCATAAATATAGACTGTGTAAATGAGGGTTACGCCACAAAATTGGGTAACTTCTTGATAAGGTGGTCTACATCTGTGGCATTTGGTCCTATGTTGCTAATATAAAGATCCATTTGAGACAGTAGAGAAAAAAAATAAATTAACTGAATAAACAGTTGATAAAATGAACTGTTTAAAGGACATTTCAGAAAATGTATCATTATGTATCTGTAGGTACTGGAACCACAAAATCTTCACTTGGCAAAATAGTTATTACCATTGTTTTCTACATTTTCCCAATAAAATTGCTATTTATGCTGCACAGTTTGGTAAAGTATGAAGCCAAAAAATATATACTGCTTCCCAATTACCCCACCCTGACTGACTACAGATAATTCCCTTGTAAGTAGTCACATACACCAGGGAAATAAACACACCATGGCTTTAGCAATCCTTTTTGCTGCAGAAACCAAGAATGTCAGGATTCATCCTGCATGTCCTGGTCATTAGCTTTTGGAAAAAGGACAGAGTTGTTACAAGAAAGCACTGATTGAGATTTCCGCAAGGAATTCAGTTGGAGTGAAAATATACATGACCAAGTAAATAGTGGTGGCCCCATACCAACTGATATGAGCACGTTCATTATCGTGACACTTCACTGTATCCATTAGCTTTGCTGCTGAAGAGTTTGCTTATTGGCATAGAATGGGTTACCATTTCTCATTTTTCCGAAAAGCGTTTCCACTACTAAAACCAATAAGAGCACAGCTTTAATTGGTAGCTCTTACAATTGCATACGCTATGAAAGCAACAATCAGCCTCACGCTTGCATAATTGTCTTTCATTGCCAGCTATTAAAAACATAATCAGAAAGTGCCTCAGACTCATGCAGTGGTAATGCCTGACGTCAACCAATCATGCAGCCTTTCTAGATGGATTTTGGTACAGAAGAAATATGCCAGTCGAAAGCAATTTATAACCAAATTTTCAGCCAGGCAGAAGGATTTAAAATAGAGCAAATGCTGCATATTTTACATATAAGATGACATGTCCTAAACCATTATACTATTGATAGTACACTATTATTTTTTGGCAAAATTATCCTTGCTGGCATCTAATAAAGGCACTATGCAGAGAGCGGTATGTTATACCATGAGACTCCAAAAATAGTACTATTTATGCATACAGAGATGAGGAAATATTAAGACTCTAATCTTAATTTATTATTTAGCAATATGTTGGACCCCCACTCTCAGCGGCTGATTCAGGAATCCAAGCATTCGGGGAGTTGATATTATTCATCAATATTCCAACACATTGGCTTGCAACAGCCCTAAAAACAAAAACTAAACTCCATTAAAGTAGACCGATTAGTTCTCATGATGATATGTCTGTTTCGGTTAATACTTTTATTCCCTTTTAGCATAATAATTCTGGAGATTATCATTATGGCTCATTTTTGATGTAGGTGGATCATGGTCTGATCACAGACCTCAATGCATGGACTAGCTGCAAGCGTGACGGTATCATAGAAATATATAAAGCTGTCATGCTCCAGTCGAGAACCAGCAGTCAGCCCATTCATCGCGGTCCATGATCAGAACAAGAACCATAAACCACGAACGTCTGCATGTACCCTTAATTCTAAGACATGATGCTTCAATATTGTTATTTATGGGGAATACAAGTGATTAATTGAACATATCAAGAGAATTGATAGGTCCCTTTTAGGCTGGGGTCAAATGAGCGCTAGTGATGAGCGAGTATGTTCGGTTAACCCTTTCGGCAAGTATACTCGTGCGAGTACCGAGTATCTTCAGCGTATTTGGTGATATGTTTGAATCACTCCCGTGTGCATGATTTGCGACTGTTTGACAGCTTTAATACATGTGAGGAATGTCTATTTCTTACACATTCCTCACATGTATTAAAGCTGTCAAACAGTCGCAAATCATGCACACGGGAGCGATTCAAACATCACACCGAGCAGCTGTAACTACTCGGAGCTCGCCCGAGCATACTCGCCGAAAGGGTTAATAGAACATACTCGCTCATCACTTATGAGCGCATAAAAAGGCGACAACGTTTTTTGAATGATTTTCATCTATATTGTCATCCGCGTGCCATCGGGGTATCCGTGGTTTATGTCTATGTTACATCCATGTGGAATCCATTTTTATACATTAACATTTTAAAATGTATGTGATCAAATACAATTTCCAAAGTTAATAATGGCAATGAATCCATAAAATGTGCATTCTACACAGACGATCCATATGAGAGCTAGATTTTTTTGTGAAACACCCATGGTCACATCTATGACAAAATCCATATCATGTAGAAATATACTAGGTGAATGGAGTGAAAGAAGTGGAAACTGAAATTTCCTATACTGGAGAATGACAGAAATCTGGTCACAAACCAAATAAAGTGAACATAAAGTGAAATTTAAAGGGTATTCCCATCTCTAAGATTCTATCTCAATATGTAGTAGGTGTTATAATAATATTAATTGGTCCAATTAGAAATGTAGTATAGTTCTTCTGATTCGCTATGTCGCTTACCCCATGTTCAGGGCATTGCAGTAACTTAGGTATCCATGGTTGCGACCACTAACAGCTAACTAACTGTCACTATATGAGTCGTCATAACCATAGATACTTAAGATACTGCAATGCCCTGCACATGGGGTAAGCAGCATAGTGAATCAGAAGAACTATACTACATTTCTAATTGGAAGTATATTATTATTATTACACCTACCACATAATAGGATACAATCCTGGAGATAGGGATACCTCTTTTAGTCATAGTCCAGTATGGAGTTACTAATAAACCATGTGACAAGAAGATGATAAAAGTTTCTATCATATATGGTGTTTGTGTACCATCAATCGGATTTGTGCCTGTGTGATACAAAATGTAGTGGTGTATGTAAACCATGTCCCAAGGAAGATAATAAAGGTCCCAAGAACAAACACATTGAATGCAGAATCCAGAGAAAAAGGTATACAAGTTTATTAGATTAGTAAACACATAAGGAATTCATAAAAACAGAGGTGCCTCTAAAGAAGGAACAGCGGAAAAAGCCTACGATTAACAGTATCATAGAAAAGTTGATAACCACACATAGAAGGACAAGGTTCAGATTCCCGTTATCAAATAAACTAAACTCTATATCCCATAGTGCATAAAAGTATATAGTACAAATGCAGCATGAAGCTAGTGATTAGCTGCATAAGGAGTTGAGCAGGCATCGCGTACCTGACCCCGACTGGCGTTTCACTTTGCTTCTTCATGGAGGCGTGTCAGCTTAGAGGAGTGTTGTTAGGCTTATACAGTGGCATATAAACGTTGGGGCTATTATTATTGTGAACAGTTAAGGAAGTTGAAGATGAAATGATCTCTAAAAGTCCTAAAGTTAAAGATGACACATTTCCTTTGTATTTTAGTAAAAAAAAATATATATTTTCATCTTTTACATTTTAAAAATTACAAAAAGGAAAATGGGCTGATGCAAAAGTTTGGGTATCCTGCATGGTTAGTACATAGTAGCACCCCCTTTTGAAAGTATCACAGTTTGTAAATGCTTTTTGTAGCCAACCAAGAGTCTTTCAATTCTTTTTTGAGGGATTTTCATTCATTCTTCCTTGAAAAAGTTTTCCAGTTCTGTGAGATTCTTGGGTCGTCTTGCATGCAGTGCTATTTTTAGGTCTAGCCAAAGATTTTCAATGATGTTCATCTCAGGGGACTGTGAGGGCCATTGTAAACCTTCAGCTTGCGCCTTTTGAGGTAGTCTATTGTGGATTTTGACTTGTATTTATGATCATTATCCATTTGTAGAAGCCATCCTCTTTTCAACTTCAGCTTTTTTATAGATGGTGTTATGTTTGCATCAATAATTTGTTGAAATTTCATTGAAACCATTCTGCCATCTAGCAGTAAAGTGTTCCCTGTGCCAATGGCTGCAACACAACCTCAAAGCATGATTGATCCACTCCCATGCTTAATAGTTGGCGAGATATTCTTTTCCTGAAATCCTGTAGCCTTTTTTATCCATACATACCATATTTTTCGAATTATAAGACACAATTTTTCCCCCTAAATTTGGGAGGAAAAGGGGAGTGCGTCTTTTAATGCGAAGGTACAGTATTTTACCTGGGGGGCGACATCGATGGAGCGGGGTCACAGACACAGGAGGTTGATGGTGGCTGTGGCAGGAGTTGGGAAATGCTGCGGGTCCCAGCCTCTCAGAAGGGTCGATGATTCAGGATAACTTGGGCGGTGGTGGAGGCAGTGCTGTGGACCCCATCCTCTCAAAAGAATTCAGCGGTGAGCGGAGGTTCCCTCTACCGTACATATCCCTGAGGTGGGCTTTAGGAAAATGACCGCATGCACAAATTGAGATCTTTGGAGATGAGATCTCACCTCTCAAGATCTCGATCTGCGCATGCTCCGGCGGTCATTTTCCCTAAGCCCACTGCAGTTCTATGTATGGGAGAGGGAACCTCCGCTCACCGCCGACTTCTTCTGAGGACGGGGCCCACAGCAACGTCCCACTGCTGCCTCCACCACCGCCCATGTCATCCTAAATCAGCAACCCTTCTGAGAGGATGGGGCCCGCAGCATCGCCCGACTCCTGCCGCAGCCGCCACTAACCTTCTGTATCTGTGACCCTGGCTCCTATGACCCCCGCTCCACCATCGCCGTCCCCCAGGTAAAATGGATTATAAGGCGCACCATTTTATTTTAATTTTTTTTTTCCTATTTTGCACCCCAAAATTCGGGGTCCATCTTATAATCCGGTGCGTTTTATAATTTGCAAAATACAGTACCTTTGATCATTGTGGCCAAAGAGTTCTATTTTAACCTCATCGGTCCACAGGACTTGTTTCCAAAATGCATCAGGCTTGTTTAGATGTTCTGTTGAATATTTCAATTTTATGGTGAGAAAGCAGGAGAGGTTTTCTTCTCATGACTCTTTCATGAAGGCCATATTTGTGCAGGTGTCTCTGAACAATAGAACAATGCACAGTACAGACCAAAAGTTTGGACACACCTTCTCATTTAAAGATTTTTCTGTATTATCATGACTTTGAAAATTGTACATTCACACTGAATTAACACATGTGGAATTATATACTTAACAAAAAAGTGTGAAACAACTGAAAATATGTCTCAAATTCTTCAAAGTAGCCACCTTTTGCTTTGATGACTGCTTTGCACACTCTTGGCATTCTCTTGATGAGCTTCAAGAGGTAGTCAGCGGAAATGGTTTTCACTTCACAGGTGTGCCCTGTCAGGTTTAATGAGTGGGATTTCTTGCCTTATAAATGGGGTTGGGACCATCAGTTGTGTTGTGCAGAAGTCTGGTGGATACACAGCTGATAGTCCTACTGAATAGACTGTTAGAATTTGTATTATGGCAAGAAAAAAGCAGCTAAGTAAAGAAAAACGAGTGGCTATCATTACTTTAAGAAATGAAGGTCAGTCAGTGCGAAAAATTGGGAAAACTTTGAAAGTGTCCTCAAGTGCAGTTGCAAAAATTATCAAGCGCTACAAAGAAACTGGCTCACATGAGGACCGCCCCAGGAAAGGAAGACCAAGAGTCACGTCTGCTTCTGAGGATAAGTTTATCCGAGTCAGAAATCTCAGGTTAACAGCAGCTCAGATTAGAGACCAGGTCAATGCCACTACCTCTTGAAGCTCATCAAGAGAATGCCAAGAGTGTGCAAAGCAGTCATGAAAGCAAAAGGTGGCTACTTTGAAGAACCTAGAATATAAGACATTTTTTCAGTTGTTTCACACTTTTTTGTTAAGTATATAATTCCACGTGTGTTAATTCATAGTTTTGATGCCTTCAGTGTGAATGTACAATTTTCATACTCATGAAAATACAGAAAAATCTTTAAATGAGAAGGTGTGTCCAAACTTTTGGTCTGTACTGTACCTCAACTCCAGAGACTGCTAAATCTTTCTGAAGGTCTTTTACAGTCAAGTGGGGGTTCTGATTTGCCTCTCTAGCAATCCTACGAGCAGTTCTCACTGAAATTTTGCTTGGTCTTCCAGAACTTATCTTGACCTCCACTGTTCCTGTTAACTGCCATTTCTTAATTACATTTCAAACTTAGGAAAGGGCGACTTGAAAATGCTTTATTATCTTCTTATAGCCTTCTCCTGCTTTGTGGGCCTGAACCATTTTCATTTTTTTCACAGTGCTAGGCAGCTGCTTAGAAGAACTACTTAGAAGAACCCATGGCTGCTGTTTTTTGGCACAAGGTTAAAGGAGGCTAGGTTTTAATAAAGCTGGGAAATTTGCATCACCTGGCCTTTCCTAACGATGACAGTGAACAAGCCATAACCCTAACAAGCTAATTAAGGACTGAGACCTTAGTCACAGTTATCTGAGCACACAAATCTCCAAGGGTGCCCAAACTTTTGCATAGGCCTATTTTTCTTTCTGGCATTTTTAAAATGTAAAAAATTATATATCTGCCACGCAAAGGACAGCATGGGAACTAGCTGCTGTGACCGACGGTGACATCAGTAAGATTACCTCCAGTAAAAGCTGCTGTTTCCCACGCTGTCACACAGCAGCTCCGATCGCCCATAAGCGGTAACCTTATTGACGTCACTGCTGGTCATAGACACTGCCATCTTTCATGCACAGCTGAGAGACCCGGCAGTGTCTGCTGCAGTTAGTGCCTATGAAGCTCCATTCTCTGAACAGGACCCCATATGCTTGAATTTTGGATGGGGCTCGTTGTGGGACCTCGATATGAACTAAAGTGTGCAATTGGTGGGGGAAGGTTGAACATGATGGACCTAGGTCTACTCTTTATTCAACCTATGTAACTATGTACAGTGGACCAGCATCGGAGTTTTATCTTTAATAAATTGGTGTAAGAGGGTAATTGTCGGGGAGTGTTTTTAACAAATAAAAGACTTTTCTGTGTGTGTTTATTTCTTTTTACTAGTGTATCAGTAATGTCTGACTGAAACCTCTCCATTACTAACCCCTGGGCTCAGTGTTAGCCAGCTGATGACATCAACCCCCCAAAAAACTACCCTGATTGCAATTGTACTAGGGCAATCGGGATAAGCAGAGGCTGTTTATTAAAAATATGGGGGACTCCATGTCATTTTTTAAAGGTTCCCCTCATTTTTTTTTATAACCAGCAAAGGCAAAGCAGACAGCTGAGGGCTGATATTAATAGTTTAGGAAGGTCCATGGATATTGGTCCCTTTCCAGCAAAATAAGACCAGCTCACAGATGTTTGCTTTTCTTTTGCTATTAAAAATAGGAGGGACCCCACGTTTTTTCATTTATTTATTTCTTAGTATTTTTCATTTACTTGTTTTTTTTATGAGTAATAAATAAATGAAAAAAATGGCATGTGGTCCCCCCTATTTTTAATAACTATCTAAGGGAAAGCAGACACTTGTAGGCTTCTATTAATAGGCTGGGAATGCCCATGGTTAGTGGGCCATTCTCAACCTACAAATATAAGCCTGCAGCCGTCCCAGAAGTGGCACATCATATTTGATGCACCAATTCTGGCGCTTAGCGTAGTCTCATCCCGATTTCCCTGGTGCGGTGGCAATCAGGGTAATTTTTTTGGGGGGTTGATGTCAGCAGCTAACTGACACAGAAAAGTATTTTATTTATTAAAAACACTTCCCGACAATTACCCTCTTTCACCAATTTATTAAAGATAAAACTCCCACGCCGGTCCGCTGTAGTCCACATCAAGGTTTGAAATCAGTCCTGTCCAAAATTCCAGCATATGGAGCCCCACTCAGAGAATGGAGCTTCATAAGCACTAACTGCAGCAGACACTGCCTGGTCTCGCAGCAGTCCGCTATACCCGGCAGTGTATGTAACCGGCAGTGACATCATTAAGGTTACCACTTACCGCTGGTCAAAGCTGCTGTGTGACATGTGAGAAACAGCGGCTTTGACCAGTGGTAAACTTACTGACGTCACTGCCGGTCACAGCCGCTAGTTCCCACGCTGTCCTCTGTGTGACAGTGTGGAAGCCCGCAGTGTTGTGACCTGCTGTGACGTCACTAAGATTACCGCTGGTTAAAGCCGCTGTATCCCATGCTGTCACATTGCGGCTCTGACCGGCAGTGACATCAGTAAGGTTACTGCCGGTCACAGACACATGGTGCATCGGCCAATCACAGACATGCTAATAAATCATATGTTGTTCCTCGCACACTGAGCCTGCATCATTCCCGGCAGATGATGGCTGGATAATTCAGTCATTATCTGCCTCTAACAGCCATGGGTGGAGCGGAGCTTCGCCCAGCTGTTAATATGTTAAATGCTGCTGTCAATCTCTGACAGTGGCATTTAACATGCGCTGTCAAGTGGGCGCTTATCTGGTATTCATAAGAGATCATAATTTTAGCTGTACATAGCAGTGCCGATGCACTGCTATGTGAAGTACAAGCCATCAGATGATCATACCTTCAAGTTCCCTAGGAGGACTAACAAATACAGTAAAAGATAAAAAAATGTTTTTAAAAATATGAAAAAAAAAAACTGCAAACGTTCAAATCAACTCTCTTTTGAACCATTAAAAATAAAGCAATTTTTTTAAAAAAATACACATAATTGGTATCACTGCATTCGTAGAAGTCCGGTCTTTCAAAATATAAAATAAATTAACTCGAAGAAAAAAATTCACAACTTTAGAATTATGTTTTTTTGGTCTCCACAACATTGCAATAAAATGAAATAAGAGGGAAGCAAACATTGTATCTACCCCAAAATGGTATCAGTAAAAACGTCAGTTCAGAGTGCAAAATATAAGCCTCACACAGCCTCAGATCCCCAAAAAATTAAAACATTACTGGTCTTGAAAATGACAATACAAGCAAAATTGTTCCTTTTAAAAACTTCCGAATTTTATTTTACCACTTAAAAAAAACAACAAAACTATAGATATTTGGTATCTGTGTACTCGTACTGAAATGGGGAATCATTGCCAGATCAGTTTTACCATATAGTGAACATTAGTGATGAGCGAGCATACTCGCAAGTACTCGGTACTCGCCCGAGCATCTCAGTACTCGAGATGCTCAGAGCTCGCCGAGTACTTGCGAGATGCTCGGACAGATGCTCAGGTCCCCTCCCTGCATGTTTGGCGCTCTTTAGCGCGCCAATCAACATGCAGGGATTGCCTGCCACTCATTGTAATTCCTCAGCCATGGTGGTTGTGGCAATACAGTGATTGGCTGGCCGCACAGCGTCATCAGGTCTATATCAGACCTGGCGCCGCTGTGCTCGTCACAGTCACTCCGGAATCAAGCAGAGTAGGGAGAGGTGCTGCTGAGCTAGGGAGAGATTTGCTTATGTATTAGGTAGTGTAGGGAGAAAAACGTACATTACACATATCCATCTTAACAAACAGGCCTTCTGAGGACTAATCCATCTGCAGAGATATCAGGCAGGCAGTGTATATAGGCAGGCAGGCAGTGTATATAGGCAGGTAGGGTATATAGAAGACTGCAGTGCACATATCACAAGAGGCTCCATTCCAGTTCTGCCTTCTGCTGCTGTTAAATATTTCTACACAAAGGCCCAGGTCTCAGGGGCCAAGAATAATTTTTTTGGGATCTTAATCCTCATTATTTGCTTAAAAAGCAATCCAGAGAACACCGTTTTCTGCGTAATTTGCTTGTTGGCACTGCAAAATACAGCCAGGTCCTTTCCATATTAGAGTGCTAGAAATCCAGCTATTTAAAACTGTGTTTTCTCCGTCACACTTATCACATATCTGTTTTCAGAAAATACTGCCATTTCTAGCCTACATTAAAAATTAGTTTCAGTGTGTCAGTGAAGCAATTGACACCAGTTTGCTGATCAAACTAGTTACCTACAGGCCAGGTATTTAAAACTCTGTTTTCTCCGTCACATGGATCACATATAAGTTCACTCCAAACTCAGTCATTTGTAGTGAGTGTGGCAAATATTGTCCTCCATTTAAAATGGGCAAGGCACATTTCAAGGGACGGGGAATTGGACGTGATGGTGATGGTGCATGCAGAGGCCGAGGAAAGGCTGTGGGCAAGCTGAAATTGTGCCACCAGAAACACCCACATCTTCTCGCCTGACCTTCCTGTCCCAATTCCTAGGGGACCGTAGCACACCACTATTGCTGTTCACAGGTACCACAGGACACAAAAGGGTGCATGGATGGACTTCTCCACAAGAGGCCCTCACTACAAACAAATACCTCCACCCTTCCACCTCATACCACCAGAGGGAGCCCGGATAGGGATATATATATGGAGGGTAAAGCCAGGCAGTTCAGTTAGTTGTTTAGTCAGAAAGTGTGCTGCCACTGAGAGCAGTGAAGACGCAGCACATCTGCTGCTGTATTGAGGGCCCCGAGTGTGGCCGGAGGCAAAGAGGAGAGGAGAGAGGAGATTAGGGGGCAGAGGAGCATCATAGGCTCACCCCAAGATACGAACCGGACACCGCGTCCGCGCCTACAGGGTCCTTTATACCCAGTAGGGATCACCGGCATACCAGGAGGACTACAAGTCCCTGGTCAACCTGAAGCTAAACACTTGACAGGACTAGGAACCACGAAGGCCCCGGCGTCCAGGGATAGTGGTTGCCAGAAAAAGGTCCTACTACCATGCAACAGGTGAAGGAGCAGCACGACACAGAAGCTAGGCCCAGTTGCAGGCTGGGCAGGAGCTCAGAGAGAGGGAGACACGGACCAGGAGGCCTTATGCCCGCTCACTGGGGAGAAGTCCTGAAGTGCACCCTTCCTACCAAGTACCCTGGACCGTACCTGACATCCGCACCAGTAAAGGTACTGAAGTGAATCCCCTGTCTCTGTCAGTTACTCCTGCTGCGCCATCTCCCCTGCACTACAAGCCCCAGCATCACCACCATCTGCACCTACACTGCCCCGGGGGCCCGCTCCGCCTGTGGGGAGCAAGAACATCCCAGCTGCCACCCCATCACCCCCCGGAGGACTGCAGCAGCGCCGGTAACCATTACCGGAAACCACAGGTGGCGTCACGAGACAAACTGTATGCAAAAACCCCTTTTTAAAGAGAGACCCAGAGTACGGGCCCAGGAGCCGACTGCTGTGACCTCCTAAACAAGGTAAAAGGCCTGGGTACCGAGTCCCCTATATTCCCCCTGGGTGACACAGCTCTCTTTCCTGGCATCACGAACAGGATTTCGTGCCCGTTGCCACCGGGTACTGTGTGCCGTAATTGAACTGTACTTTTACTCTGTGGTGAACATCGCCGCCATTACCGCATTGCCGCGCGGGAAGAAGAGGGGCGTAACCGTGGGAATCGGAGAGGTGTGACTGCTAGAAGCGCGCGAAGCTCAAGCCCCGCCTCGCGCTCTAACGCAGCACCAGGAAGCGTCAGGTCCTGGAAGGAGACAGTCGTCTGCGGAGCTGCTGCCTACCCGAAAAATAAACAGGAGGTAGGCTATGGTTTACTAGGGGGGCGCAACCATGGCCGACGACCAGCAAAACGCTGGAGCACTGGTTAACGCTACTGATGCTCAACTTGTGCCCGGCGCTGCTCAGGCCGGAGCGGCCGCCCCACCAGCAGGGGTCATGACTCCGTTAATACCCATGGCCCTGCCGTATATCCCTGAAGCAAAATGGCTTCCCCAGTATGACGGCAAACCAGACACCCTGTGTACTGGATATGTCCTCAATGACTGGTAAGCAGAGAGCCGCTGTTGTGCTGGGACAATTGACTGGTGCCGCAGAGCTGGAAGTTGAAACCTGGCCAGCCACAGACCAGGAATCAGTATCCATTATCTTTAAGAGACTGCAAACTGTCTTTGAAAACCGCACTGAGACAGATCTCCGGATGAGGTTCTACCACTGTACCCAGAAACCTGAGGACACTATCCGGGACTACACCTGGCGCTTACAGGAAGCCCTGCGGGCCCTGAAACAGGTTAGTCCAGCCAGCATACATGGTGAGGACAAAATGCTGACAGAACAGTTCATCCGGGGGTTGAGGTCTCAGGAGGAGAGCATAACCGTACGGTGGTGGGCCTTAGATCATCCAAATGCCACCTTTGACGCCCTGAAGGACATGGCTATTAAGGATCTGCAGCCCCTGGAACCATCAGATACTGCTATCCAGCGTTACCAGGGTGGGGCCGCCCCAGTACCCGCAGCACCCACTGCTCCTTCATTAACGGCTGAAACAAAGATGCAAACAGTGTCCCCTATCGAGCTGGACAGCCTGCGCTCTGAAGTGCGTCAGCTAAGTAAAACCTTGATCACTGTCCTGAGCACCCTGCAGCTACAGACGGAGCCCGAGGTGGAAGGAAGGATCCTACTCGTCGACAGTCCTGAGGATGTCCCCTGGATGTGAAGAAGGAGGAGGACAATACCACCCCATAGGAGGACAATGCCACCCCGTGGGAGGACCAACGACCAACGTCGCCCTCCAGGAGACTTCATCGGCTACCGTTGCCAGAAGGCAGGCCACACCGCGCAGAACGGTCCTTTAAACGGGCAAACCCTGGGGCCGAGGGCTGTCACCTAGGAGTAGACCAACCAGGCCCATCAAGCTGGTACCACAGGTTTGTAGGAGGAAGACCTTTCCTGTCCATCGTGCTGGACGGAATAGCAACACCAGCATTACTGGACACCGGCTCACAGGTAACCATCATACCTGACGTCCTCTACAAAAGGTACTGGTCCATAGATGAACTCCACCCGCCAGCCCCGAACCTCTCTATGTATGCCTCTAATGGCCTTCCTCTTAACCTAGTAGGGGTTAAGGACATGACAGTGAAGGTGGGGAGAGTGGAACTAAAAGACCAAGGACTAATTGTCATAGAATCTAACCCTGGTGATACAAATCCGTATATGATACTTGGTACAAATATTGTTAGTAACTGTTTTGGAGAAGTGTTGTTTTTACTCCAACAGATTGCTGACACTGCCAAACCAGGGCAGAGGAAGGTGCTCCAGAAAGAAATTCGAGCCCTCCTGTACCAGCAACAGGTAAAACTAACAGGTGGTGAGATTGGTAATGTACGGGTGACAGACCCGATACCCATTGTGATTCCCCCAATGAGTGAAGTGCTGATTTGGTGTAGGGCAGCAATAGGTCTCAAAGGACAGAACTACCAGGCGGTAGTGGAGCCCATTAGCTCAGAGCACAGACCTACACTCCTAACTGCTAGAGGGGTAGTTGATGTATGCAATGGAAGGGTTCCTGTACGTCTCCGAAATTGTGGGGAGGAGCAAGTTAAATTGACACGATATGCCACTGTTGCCAGATTGTATACTGTGAATAATGATGCCATACACACAGTGGAATCCTTGACCCCACCAGATACAGTGGAGGACAATGACTCCGAAGCTCAGCTGGAGGATTGGTGTCAACAGCTTCATGTTGGAACTGATGCCACTCCTGTTCATCAAAAACACAGTGTCTACAGAGTGGTTCAGGAATATGAACAAGTGTTTAGTAAACACCCACTTGATTTTGGAAGGGTTAAAGGGGTACAACACCACATACCCACCGGTAACCATCCACCCATTAAAGAGCGTTACAGACCCATACCACCAGCACATTACCAAAAAGCCAAGGAAATGTTGCATGACATGAAAAAGACAGGGGTAATAAGGGATAGCTGTAGCCCCTGGGCAGCTCCCCTGGTCTTTTGCCCCGTATAGAGGAATCCCTGGCTGCACTAAAATCTGCCAATTACTTCTCTACATTGGATCTCACTAGCGGGTACTGGCAAGTCTCTGTTGCTGAGGAAGACCGGGAGAAGACAGCCTTCACCACCCCGATGGGACTGTGCGAATTCAACAGCATGCAGTTTGGACTCTGCAACGCACCCAGAACATTCCAGAGGTTGATGGAGTGTTGCCTGGGACACCAGAACTTTGAGACAGTGCTGCTGTACCTGGATGATGTTATCGTGTACTCGAGGATGTATGAAGACCATCTGAAGCACCTGGCGGAGATATTTGAAGCATTGTCCCGGTATGGGATGAAACTAAAACCTTCTAAGTGCTACCTGCTCAAGCAGAAGGTTCAGTACCTGGGACACGTAGTCAGCTCAGAGGGAGTAGCACCAGACCTGGAGAATGTCACTGCCATCCAGAAGTGGCCTGAACCGAGAAGCATTAAAGAAGTACGGCAATTCCTGGGACTGGTCGGGTACTACAGGAGGTTCATGAAGGACTATACCAAAAAGGTAGCACCTCTACAAGATCTCCTGGTAGGACAGTCCGAAAGAGGAAAAAATCCCCCATTCCAGTGGGGCAAAGAGCAGACTGAGTCCTTTGCATCAATGAAGGAAGTCCTAACTGGTGAAGAAATCCTGGCTTACCCTGACTACAGCCAGCCTTTCCTGTTGTATACCGATGCCAGCAACGAGGGACTTGGAGCTGTGTTGTCCCAGAAGCAAAATGGCAGAGAAAAGGTAATTGCGTATGCCAGTAGGAAGCTTCGCCCTACTGAGAGGAACCCAGAGAATTACAGTTCCTTCAAGCTGGATTTCTTGGCCTTGGTCTGGGCTATCACTGAAAGATTCAAGCATTACCTAGCCTCAACCAAATTCACAGCCTTTACCGACAATAATCCCTTGACACACCTGGAGACAGCCAGGTTGGGAGCCATGGAACAGCGTTGGGTGGCCAGACTGTCGAATTATCAGTTCACAATCAAGTACTGGGCAGGTCACAAGAATACCAATGCTGATGCCTTGTCAAGGATGCCTCACCAGTCGGACACCGAGGATGAAGTGGATGATCTCAAAGAAATTGAACTACCTGCTTTCCACAGAAATGGAATTGTCCACGAGCAGCACGCCTCCAGAAGATCTCATGGTAGGACGACAAACCCTCTACCTCATCACAGCTGGAAGGAGACCCAGGACAGTGACCCGGTTGTCAGCCTCATCAAAAGACTGATAACCCAAGAAGGTTCTCACCTGAAGAAGGATGCTCCCCCACAAGCCAAGCACCTGTGGAGAGAAGCCGGCTGTTCATCTACAGAGAGAAGCTGTGCAGAAGGTATGTCAACCCGAAGACCCATGAAATGGTGTGGCAGATTGTTGTACCTAGGACAGATATCCAGATGGTGTTAGAGGCCTACCATGACCAAGCAGGTCACTTTGGCTGGAAGAAGCTGGAAACCCTGCTGAAGGACTGGTTCTATTGGGTTGGAATGAGGAGTTCCATAGAAAGGTGGTGCCGGAATTGTGGACCCTGTAGCCTCAGAAGGAAAGACTACAGCAGCCAGAAAGCACCCTTGCAGTCCATCAAAACAACCCAACCCCTGGAGATTGTCGCTCTGGATCACGTCAAACTGTCACCCAGAAGATCAGGCTACTCCTATGCCCTGACCATGGTGGATCACTTTTTCCGGTTCCTGGTGGTAGCCCCTGTCAAGGACCTGACAGCAGAAACTGCAGAAAGAACGTCCCAAGCCTACTTCTGCAGACCCCATGGATATCCGGAAAAGGTGCTCACAGATCAAGGCCCTGCTTTTGAAGCTGAGCTATTCAAGGAATTCTGTCACCTGTATGGATGCAAGAAGATCCGCATTACGCCATATCATCCGCAAACCAACGGTATGTGTGAGAAAATGAACAACATCGTTATAGACCTGTTGAAAACCCTACCTTTGGAAGAAAGGAACCAGTGGCCAGAAAAGCTACCTGACCTAGTGGACCTGTATAACCACATACCCGTGAGTTCTACTAATTGTACCCCAGCGTACCTTATGGGAGCAAGACCTGGAAAATTGCCCATGGACCTGGAGCTCGGAGTGGTAGAACCTGCTGCAGATACGTCCACTGAAGACTGGGACACAAGTTGGCAAGAGCAGTACAGGAAGGTACAGGCCTGTGTCGAAGACAGTCTAAACAAGGTGAGGGAAAAACAGGAAGAGCAGTATAACAAACATGCACCATCAGAACCCTTGGCACCTGGAGAGATAGTGCTAAAGCGGAAAAGAAGAGGTCACAAGCTCGATGACCAGTGGGAAAGAGAGGCCTACACTGTGCTAACTCCAGATTTGACAACAGTAAAACCTGCCTGATCAGTAAGGATGGAGGTAAAACAACCGCAACAATCTCAAGAGACCACTTGAAAGTGTGCCCAGGTCTACTGAAGACACAGGAGGAAGAAGTACCTCCTATAGCACCGGAAGAACCCAAGGAAGATGTGCTTCACACAGTTCTAGGAGATTTCCCTGCGGACTGGCTTCAACTTGATGGAGCAGATATTATACCAGTAATACACTTCTATCAACTACGAGAAGAACCTGTCAGCGCCCTAGGGGAACCTGCTCAGAAATAGGAAGAGTCCTCAGTCAGAGGAGGATCACCCGTTGAAGCAGAGCCTGAAGGCCCAGTAATCAGTGCACTTGCCAGTCCCAAAGAGAGATTGAGGCAGTTTTATAATCTACCAGCACGTACACCTGATAGGTTAGCATAGAGTGCATGCACAGACACCAGTATCACCCCAGTGCTACGAAGGTCCACATGCAGCACACAAGGCCAAATCCCTGCCAGGTTTAAGGATTAAAATACAAAATGCCTAAAGTATAAATAGTTACCCAGTTGGGTATTGTCTATTGTTTATTGTATAAACTGAAATTAATGTGTTTCTGTAGTTACCCGTCAGGGTACAGAGACTTGTAGGCTGAGGACTGTGAGCAGCCAAAAACTGTCCTTGTAAATAGTTGCACTCATCAAAAGTGACCCCTTATTTGAACACTGAACAAAAACCCATTTGGCGTGGCCGAAGACATGGTCCAGCACCAGGATCACTTATGCCCTGTAGCCACGCCCAGGGCCTACGTTGAGGATTTTCAGGCGGGTCCCTCATGTTACTCATTTTGCACTTTCATCAGTGAAATGGACACCTGGTTACGGGACATACTGTAACTTTATTATTATTATTGTTATTTTTGTAACCTGTTACAAAATGGTTCAGTCCAGGAGTACTGAATTGTACTAGGGGGGAATGTGGCACCCTGCTGTTCACAGGTACCACAGGACCCAAAAGGGTGCATGGATGGACTTCTCCACAAGAGGCCCTCACTACAAACAAACACCTCCACCCTTCCACCTCATATCACCAGAGGGAGCCTGGATAGGGATATATATATGGAGGGTAAAGCCAGGCAGTTCAGTCAGTTGTTTAGTCAGAGAGTGTGCTGCCACTGAGAGCAGTGAAGACACAGCACATCTACTGCTGTATTGAGGGCCCCGAGTGTAGCCGGAGGCAAAGAGGAGAGTAGAGAGGAATTGAGGGGGCAGAGGAGCATCATAGGCTCACCCCAAGATACGAACCGGACACCGCGTCCGCGCCTACAGGGTCCTTTATACCCAGTAGGGATCACTGGCATACCAGGAGGACTACAAGTCCCTGGTCAACCTGAAGATAAACCCTTGACAGGACTAGGAACCATGAAGGCCTCGGCGTCCAGGGATAGTGGTTGCCAGAAAAAGGTCCTACTACCAAGCGACAGGTGAAGGAACAGCACGACACAGAAGCTAGGCCCAGTTGCAGGCTGGCCAGGAGCTTAGAGAGAGGGAGACACGGACCAGGAGGCCTTATACTCGCTCACTGGGGAGAAGTCCTGAAGTGCACCCTTCCTACCGAGTACCCTGGACCGTACCTGACATCCACACCAGTAAAGGTACTGAAGTGAATCCCCTGTCTCTGTCAGTTACTCCTGCTGCACCATCTCCCCTGCACTACAAGCCCCAGCATCACCACCATCTGCACCCTCACTGCCCCGGGGGCCTGCTCCGCCTGTGGGGAGCAAGAACATTCCAGCTGCCATCCCATCACCCCCCCGGAGGTCTGCAGCAGCGCTGGTAACCATTACCGGAAACCACAGGTGGCGTCACAAGACAAACTGTATGCAAAAACCCCTTTTTAAAGAGAGACCCAGAGTACGGGCCCGGGAGCCGACTGTCGTGACCTCCTAAGCAAGGTGAAAGGCCCGTGTACCGAGTCCCCTATATTCCCCCTGGGTGACACATCTCCAGTCACTTAGCCACCACCACCCTGTCTTCCACACGGTCAAGTCTCAGTAGCCGTGAATCTGGACAGCATATTCCTCACCCTGATCCTCCTTCCTCCCACCATGCCGAGTGCCCAGAGACAACTGATCCCACACTTGGACACTCTGAAGAGCTGTTCACTTTTCCATTTATAGATTCGGGCCTCTCGCCCGGTCCACTTGAAGCGGGGCAAGAGGAGATCGCATGTAGTGATGCCCAAATATTTGAGCAGACACAGTCTCATGAAGGCGACGGTGGGAAAGAGTCACAAGAGGTGGACTATGGTGAGACACAATTGCCAGAAAGTCAGGAGGACGACCAGGGTGCGGAAGTGGAAGACGAGGTGGTGGATGATATAGTAACTGACCCAACCTGGCAGGAGGACATGCAGAGCAAGGACAGCAGCACACAGGGGGAGGGAGGCAGAGCACCCCAACAGGCAGGAAGAAGCAGTGTGGTGGCCGCAGACAGAAGGCAGGCAACCATTCCCCGTAACACCAACACTAAGGAAGTTGCCAGTACAACTGTTAGGTCTTCCCAAGTCTGGTTGTTTTTTAAAGACTCTGCCTATAACCCCAAAAAGGCCATTTGCACCACCTGCCAGGCCAGCATCAGCAGGGGTGGCAAAACGACCAGCCTGACCACCACCAGCTTATCAGGCACATGGCAGCAAAGCACCCGACTTTGTGGGCCGAACCCCAGGGTCCAGGAACAGTGTCTGCGGGTGGCACCATTGCTTCTTCCGCTGTTGTGCATGCAAGCCAATCCCCTGTCAATGTTGTATGCGAAGATGCCTCCTGCCCTGCACTTGTCTTTGCACACTCTCAAGTAGCAGCATCAGGATCCACATCCTTGTCCCAGCGCAGCGTTCAGTTGTCCTTACCCCAGTCCTTGGAACGCAAGCACAAATATGCAGCCAACGCCCCACAGGCCACACTACTAAGTTCTCACATTTCACGACTGCTTGCGCCCGAAATGTAGCATTTTAGGCTCGTGGAGATGCAAGCATTCTGCAATCTGATGGTGGCGGCCGTCCCTCGGTACTCGGTCCCCAGCCGCCACTATTTCTCCCGGTGTGCCCTTCCCGCATTATACAAACACATGTCCCAAAACATTAGCCGTGCCCTCAACAACGCAGTTACCGGGAAAGTCCACCTAACCACGGACACGTGGACAAGTGCTTGTGGGCAGGGATGGTACATCTCGCTGATGGCACACGGGGTTAACATAGTGGAAGCCGGCACCCAGTCGGACCTTGGGACGGAACACGTCCTCCCGATGCCAAGGATTGCGGGCCCTAGGTCAATCAGGGTTGCCCCCACGGTCTACAGGTCCTGCACCTCATCCTCCTCAGTCTCCTCCTCCTCTTCAGCCTCCATCTCCGGCCAAGCGGCAACAGGCTGTGCTGAAGCTAATATTCTTAGGTGACAAACCGCACAATGCTGAAGAGTTGTGGACAGCTCTGAAAGAGCAGGCAGATTTGTGGCTCACACCGCTGAACCTACATCCAGGCATGGTCGTGTGTGACAATGGCCGGAACCTGGTGGCAGCTCTGAGGCGAGGCGAGGTCACACACGTACCATGCCTGGCCCATGTGCTTAACCTCGTGGTTCAGCGGTTTCTCAAATCCTACACGGAGCTTCCGGATCTGCTTGTTAAAGTACGCCGCCTGTGTGCCCATTTTAGAAAGTCACCTACAGCTTCCACCGCCCTTGCTGTGTTTCAGCAGCGTTTGCAGCTTCCGGCTGACAGACTGTTGTGTGATGTCCCCACGCATTGGAACTCTACACTGCAGTTGTTGGGAAGGCTTTGTTAGCAGAAGAGGGCAGTTGTTGAGTACCAGCATCAACAAGGCCATCGGTATTCAGTTCAGACTACACACATAAGACCTCAGGAGTGGACATGGATGTCAGACATATGTACCATCCTCCAAAACTTTGAGGACTCCACCAAGATGGTCAGCGGCGATGACGCCATAATTATCATCACCATCCCACTTCTCTGTCTTCTGAAACGCTCTCTGCTCACAATCAAAGAGGATGTATTGCAGGCGGAGCACGATGAGATGGAGCAAGGAACCATACAGGGTGATTACACACAGCCCAGCCTCATCTCATCCCAACTTGGATTGGGTGACAATGAGATAGAGGAGGAGGAGGAGGAAGGACAGGAGCTAGTTTCTTGCGCTATAGACGGTACTACCTGCACACCTGTCATACCGTTTGTTCAGCATGGATGGCCAGAGGACAGAGAGGAGGAGGAGAGCATGGTCAGTAATCCTCTTGGTGAGGACACGGAAGTCTTGCCTGTTAGTAGTCTGGCACGCATGGCTGAGTTTATGTTACGCTGCCTTTCCCATGACCCTCGCATTCTCAAAATTTTGCGTGACAGTCATTACTGGTTGGAGACACTTCTAGACCCACGCTACAAGGAGAACTTTATATCCCTTATTCCTGAGGCGGACAGGTCTACAAAAATGGGGCTGTACCAGAAGGCCCATGTTGCGGAACTATTAAAAAAATTCCCATCTGAAAATGCTGGCGGCAGAGGGCACACTTCGTTGGACAACCAAGGAGTACAGGCGAGAGAGACACAACTTCAATCTAGCAGAGGCAGGGGAACACTGTCAAAGTTCTGGGAGAGTTTTCTCAGCCCCTCCCATCGCACAAGCCCTGAGGCGAGGGGTACTCTCACAAGGAGTGCAAAGTTTTGGAAGATGCTGAGGGAGTACCTTGCCGACCGTACCAACGTCCTCTGTGATTCCTCTGTGCCTTATAATTATTGGGTATCCAAGCTGGATACTTGGAATGAACTGGCTCTCTATGCCTTGGAGGTCCTGGCCTGCCCTGCTGCCAGCGTTTTATCAGAGCGGGTTTTTAGTGCCGCTGGTGGAATTATAACTGATAAGCGCATCCACCTTTCAACTGAAAATGCTGACAGGCTGACTCTTATAAAAATGAACAAGGGCTGGATTGGGCCAGACTTCTCAACACCACCGAATGATAGCAGCGTAACATAAACTCAAATCCAGTGTCTTTTCTTAGAAGGTGTATTCCCATGCACCTTTTCACACCCAGACATGGGTATACGCTTCCTGATTTTGGCTATTTGCTCTTGTCCTCCTCCTTCTCCTCATCCTCCACCACCATATCACCAGGGTGACCGTGGTCCGTGATGCAACACCCACATAATTTTTTTAAAGGGTGTTTATGATGCCCATAAAAAAATGTTTTCATACAGTATGTTCATGTATACACCCCAGGGGTAAATGTTTGTCAGCCCGTACACTTAGTGCATGGGCATTACAAGTATAGGAGGCCCGCTCCTTTCTAATAGGAACTTTTTTATGAGGCCCTCCTCCACGTCTCTTCCAAGGGGCATTGGAGTGCTTCCCAATTTTTGGCAGCCCTTGCATTCACTGCATAGGCAAACACAATGGGAGACCCTCTTCCTAATAATGGGAACATTATTTTCAGGAGGCCCTATGACCTTCACGTCTCTTCCAAGGGGCATTGGAGTGCCTCCAAATTTTTGGCAACCCTTGCATTCAATGCATAGGCCACCACTATGGGAGACCCACTTCCTAATAATGGGAACATTGTTTTCAGGAGGCCCTCTGACCTCCATGTCTTTTCCAAGGGGCATTGAAGTGCCTCCAAATTTCTGGCAACCCTTGCATTCACTGCATATGTCAACACTGTGTGAGACCCACTTCCTAATAATGGGAAACAATTTTCATGAAGCCCTCTACATCTCTTCCAAGGGGCATTGCAGTGCCTCCAAATTTTTGGCAACCCTTGCATTCACTGCATAGGCCAGCACTATGGGAGACCCACTTCCTAATAATGGGAATATTTTTTCATGAGGCCCTCTACGTCTCTTCAAAGGGGCATTGGAGTGCCTCCAAATTTTTGGCAACCCTTGCATTCACTGCAAAGGCAAACACAATGGGAGACCCACTTCCTAATAATGGGAACATTGTTTTCAGGAGGCCCTCTGACCTCCACGTCTCTTCCAAGGGCATTGGAGTTCCTCCATATTTTTGGCAACCCTTGCATTCACTGCATGGGCAAACACAATGGGAGACCTACTTCCTAATAGTGGGAACATTGTTTTCAGGAGGTTCTCCTCTAAGTCTCTTCAAAGGGGTATTGGGGTGCATCCAAATATTCAAAGTGGTATTGGGGTGCGTCCAAATTTAGGGTTGCCCTGGCACTCACTGCATGCGCAATAACAGTATAGGAGACCCACTCTTTAGTCATGGGAACAATAAAACATAGCCGGCTGATGGCTCTCTAAGAATAGTGAGGGCCGACTGCTGGTCCTTTAAGAATAGTAAAGGCCGCCTGATGGGCCTATAAAAATAGGCTTTGTGACTTTCAGAGTCCCTCCTTCATAAATGAAACATGATGTGTCTGATGATATCTCACACACTACATTGCCAGATAAGGTTGTAAAATGTTATAATGACATTTTATGGTGAATGCACTTGTCACGGTTGAAAGCAATGCAAAAGTGAAAAAAACGCATCAAAAATGCTACGTGTGAACATAGCCCAAGGTGTGGAGGAGCATTTTTGTTTTTGGTTATTTATTTTGCTTTATATACCAGTCATTACCCTGGAAAGGATGTTCCTTAACATATTTCCCAGGAAAATCCATTTTGGTTTCGTTTTGGTATGTTTTATTGTGAGTCCGTAAAAGTGGCGCAATACCTCTGACAAGGTTGTTGACAGCAGTGACTTGGGAGTCAGAAATGCTTCCAGGGGTCTTCCCCATGCTGTCCCCATGTCATTTGAGCACTGTTCCCATTGATTTGGGCAATTTTTAGGCCCCCTGCAGACCGCTGGGGGGAGCCGCCTGAAAAATGCTTGAGTTTCCCATAGACTTACATTGGGCTCGTTGCTCGGGTCGAGCACCCGATTATTCCAATGTGCTCGACCCGAGCATCGAGCACCGAGCATTTTAGTGCTCGCTCATCACTAGTGAACATGGTAAAAAAAAAAAAAAAACAATTGGGGAATTGCATTTTCTTTTCTCAAATTCAACGCACTTGGAATTTTTTTCCTGATTTCCAGTGCATCACATGATAAAATGAAAGGTGCGATTCAAAAGTACAACTTGTTCCACAGAAAACAAACCTTCATACAATTATGTGGATGGAAAAATAAAAAAGTTATGGCTCTTGGTAGAAGGAGAGTTGAAAACAAAATATGGAAAATAGCTCGATCATGCAGGGGTTAAGCAAAATCAGACCTTTCAAGCTTAAAAGCGAGTTTACCTTTGTACCATAAAAATCAGTGAATGGAGGGTAAGAAAATAAATGAGGTCACAAAATTTAGCAGTACTTAAAGGTGGTAGTTTTTACTTTTGTTCTCAACATATCATAGAAGAAAGTGAAATATCAATAAGTTTGGAATCCATTGTTAGTTGGGTGCAAATAGAAATAGCAATCTTTCCATGTTTTTGTTTGAAAGGCTGAAGAGCTAGGGCTTCTTTCTGTAAAAAAGCGAGCAAAGCCAGAATGCTTTGAGAAAGAGTGAAGAGAAAAACACTGCATCAACATGTCAATGTGCATTAATTTGGCAGTGCTCTAGTATTGACATTCTTATCACCACTAGAATGAAGAATAAAGGCACAACAGGGGTTATTTATTAGAACTCCTCTATGTATTTTGTAAGTTGTTTCTTTTTGTCTCTTTTGCTCGTGCTGAATTCAGTGTCGCTCAGTTTATCTAGCTTTTACCTGCAACTCCTACTCGATGATAAAAATTCAACAAAGCAGGAATGCTCTCATGGTGGAAATGTGTCTTTTTGCAATTTATAAGCAGTTGCTGCTTTATCTTTGTGCTGTTTATATGTCTTGATAACAACCTACATCATAGGATTGTGTTTATTCCCATGGTCCAAGTATCAAGAATATGTTGTTTGTTTCATTTTACTAAGTGGATGCAGTCATTTTACCTTTTTCCATTACTTACAGGTGGAAAAAAACAAACATACAGCTATGTAATCTCCAAAGACTAACACGTGTGCTAGAACTACAATATGGGAAAGCTGAGAGCTTTTTAGTTGCTGATTTCCAAACTACACTATGTGCACAATTATTAGGCAAGTGAGTATTTTGACCATATTATAATTTTTATGCAGATTTTCCAACTCCAAGTTGAATGCTTATTGGATGAAGCATATCAGGTGATGTGCATTTATCTAATAAGAGAGGGTGAAGCCTAAGGATATTAACACCCTTTATCAAGGTGTGCAGAATTAGTAGGCACCTTATTTTCCTCACCCAAACTGGGCCAAAAAGTGATTTAACTGAAAAGTCAAAAGTTGTTAAAAGTCTTACAGAAGGAAGATGGAATTTTCAAGGTTTTGGTGACTCTTGCTGAATTCAATGAATGTGCATACGAGGACGCATATTCAGCTGAAATATATTGCAGCACAAAGACCCACCAGGTCCCCTGCACTGCAATGCCGGCCAGTTGATGTCCATGTGCAAGTCACTGGTGGCATATGGCTGTAACTTCATGGGCTGCCCATCGCTTGCATGCAAAACAAGGAAATTGTTACTGGAAGAAGCCCAGGATGGTGGACATTATACCAGGATGGGGGATATATATTACTGGTAGTGGCCCAGGATGGTGAACATTATACCAGGATGAGGGGACATATTTTACTGGAAGAGGCCCAGGATGGTGGGCATTATACCAGAATGGGGGATATACATTACTGGAAGTGATCCAGGATGGGGGCATTATACCAGGATGGTGAAAATATATTATTAAAAGGGACCTATGATTGGGGGCATTATACCAGGATGGGGGACATATATTACTAGAAGCGGCCCAGCATGGTGGCATTATACCAGGATGGTGGACATATATTACTGTAAGGGGCCCAGGACCTTATACCAGGAAAGTGATACATTATTCCTGGAAGGTGCCCAGGATGGAGACATTATATCCGAATGGGGGACAGCATACCAGAAAAAGGCCCAGGATGGTGGACATTATACCAAGAAGGGTCCCAGGATGGGAGACATTACTGCAGGAAGGGGCAGGGATGAAGGACATTATTACAGGAAGGGGCCAAGATGGTGGATATTACAACAGGAAAGGGGCACAGGATGGGGGACATTATTACAGGAAGGGGGGCATTGTTACATGAGAGGGAAAACACATATGTCTTCACAGGATCTGATGCTACAAGGGCCTATACATCTGAGAAAACATGCAGTTTGGGGCCAAGGTCCAAGTTTTGCAACGGGGTACATCGGACCATGTCATTGTTGTTAGCCATCTTAACCTCACCTCTGGTTGGACAAGCCAAAAAAGTGTCTAAAACACTTAATAGTTATTTTTACCATAAAAACACAGTAAACCACATAGTAAATTTGCCCCAATATATTTATCATATAGAAGAAACAGATTATTACCTACTTGGATAAGTTATCTAATCAATACAATAACTTAGCAATTCAGATGTAACTCTGAAGTTTTGAATGGCTTGTTTATTATTATTCCATTATTTCTAAATTGACATTTATTTTGTAAGCAATTCATTTATAGGACTTCCACTGAAAGAGAAATTGCAAGTAAACACCAGTTTGCTACAAGAAGATTCTTTCCGCAACCAGTAATTGGGGCAATGATCCCAGACACAGCCATTGCCAAAGTTTCTTGGTAGAGTCTTGGTCTTTGTTTTGCTGTCATTTTGGCAATGAAGGGATTAATCACCCTGACATTGTTATCCTACCCTCCTTTCTCAGTTCCCTTGATCAAGGCAGGGAGCAGGTGCCAAAATACTCAGATAGTTACACCTGAGCACTGCAAGATACTGGCAGACACCATTTATTACCTGCAGCTATTTATATATTGTGCGAGCAGGTGTGGTGAGCATGCAACCATCTAGAAGGAAATAAGACGACAATTTATTAACCCTCGGCATGAGGAGAAAGGAATGTTATAATGAATATGAGTAATGTCTTCTTTGTAGTCTGCAGACTACTGCAATCAGTCTCCAATTATTTTACAATTAGATGAAAAATTGAATATAGAATCTACATGTGACTGAAGATGTGAAACATAACCATTAAAATATAGCAAATGAAAATAAATTGTATTTTCTGCTTTTACAATAGTAGCAAACCTGTAATGTTTGGGTTAAATTTGCTGGTGCATCTGCCTGCCTCCCCCCAATCACTAGTTTTGCTTTTGTGAGTTGTCACAGCCACTGAGAAATGGTGTGTATTTTTAGCATGTTCTGCGCTCTCTGCTGATCTCCAGCTTTATATGCTTTTCTGTAATGATGGAGATGTTGGTATCTGAAATATTCTTAAACATTGAGGGGAGTGCTGTATTTTCTGATCTGTTATCACTGACAGGTTGAATGTGTTGAAAACCCAACAGTGGTGTCTATAGCACTGTATGTGCCTCCACCTCTTATGCTAGTACCAGTCATCACATATGATTGTATTTTATTGTGGTTGTAGTTTTGTCCCATGCTGTGTATTCCAACTGTGGAGTCTCAAATGTGATGTCACAGGCAGCTGGGGCTGCACTCACTTACCTGCAGCGTCCATAGACCCTACTGGAACAGGATGTCATCGGGGGAGGTGCTGCAATTACTCACTAGTTTCTTGCATCACTGCCCTCTGAAAATGTCCTGGATCCTTGGTAATAGAGTCTGCAGGAGATGTGAGTGCAGCGCCAGCACTCTGTTTCTCTCTGCGCCGCATCTTCTAGCTATGAAACAAAATGTCATCAGACGGCAGTGATAGAAGCAGTGAGTGACATGAGCGCTTCCCCACAGCTTCTATCACCACTAGAGATGAGCGGTGTTCGACTAGAACTGTTCGCCAATCTCAAATTCGAGCTGTTTTGGGCGGTGTTCGAGTTGTTCGACGAACCCGAACGATTTGCAAAAAATTCGGCTGTTCGAGGTTATGTTCGATAACTGTTCGTGCACCAAAAGCGTGTCCTGCATGTCTGGCGCTATTTAGAGCACCAATCATGCAGGGATTGTCTGCCACTCACTGTAATGCCACAGCCATGGTGGTTGTGGCATTACAGTGATTGCCCAAATCGATGGGAACAGTGCCAACAGTGAAACATGAAAAGCCGGCAATTCAGCAGCGGCATACACCTGTACCCGACAATTTAGAACCGAAAGAATAGAGCTTCACACATAGATTAGATAGATATAAACATGTCAGCCACATATATACGAAGTACAGTGAAAGTGCTGCTTACTGTACTTGTCATTTAGCGTAAAGGATTTATCAAAAAAAATAATAGTGTTTTCATGCACCGTCTCTTTAAAAAAGCCGGCCGGCAATTCAGCAGCGGTACCCGACAATTTATAACAGACAGAATAGAGCTTCACACATAGATTAGATAGATAGAAACATGTCAGTCACATATATATGAAGTACAGTGATAGTGTTGGTTACTGTACTTGTCATTTAGTATTAAAACAAAGGATTTATTATTAAAAAAATTGGCGTGGGGTTCCCCTTAATTTTAGGCTCTAGCGGAGGTTAAGCAGACGGCTGGGGCAGATGTTTGAAGCCTGGGAAGGGGGTAATACCCACGGAGCTTCCCAGGCTACTAATATCAGCCCCCAGCTGAATACATAGCCTTTACTAGCTATTAAAATGGGGGACCCCCCCAAAAAAAATGACGTGGGGTCCCCCCTAATTTAATAGCTAGCAAAGGCTAGGCAGACAGCTGGGGGCTGATATTAATAGCCCAGGAAGGGAGCCATGAATATTGGCCCCCTCCCAGGCTAGAAACACCAGCCGTCAGCCGCCCCAGAAATGGCGCATTCATAGGATGCGCCAATTCTGGCACTTAGCCTCGCTCTTCCACGCTGCCCTGGTGCGGTGGCAGGGGGTAATAGGGTTGGGGTTGATGTCAGCTTATAATGCCAGCTGACATCAAGCCCAGGTTAGTAATGGAGAGGCGTCTATAAGACACCCCCATTACTAACCCCATAGTCAAAGTTAAAAAAAACACAAACACCCAGAATAAAGTCCTTTAATTGAAATAAAGACACAATCCTTTATTGTTCTAAATTAAACCATACTTACCGTCACGCCCATTCCAGCTGAAGCCAACGATCTCCTGCAATAAAAGAAAAATAATAAAGCAACCTCATCCTTACCTTTCCATGGTTCCCACGACAGCTTCAGCTCTGCTACATCGAGATGACAGGCTGGACCGCAGCAGAACGCTGCCATCCAGCCTCTCATCCCGCAGACACTGAGAAGCGCAGGCTTGCTTGCGCTGCTCAGCGTCTCTCTGTGACGACATCCAGATGAGCCGAGTTCATGTCCAATGAACTCGGCTCACCTCATGCACGTCACTGACAGCGTGGGAAAATTCTCACGCTGAAGCGGTGAGTGCAGGAGAATTCTCCCACGCTGTCAGTGACTTGCATAAGGTGAGCTCATGTCCAATGAACTCAGCTCACCTCCTGCACGTCACTGACAGCGTGGGAGAATTCTCCTGCACTCAGCGCTTCAGCGTGAGAATTCTCCCACGCTGAAGCGCTGAGTGCAGGAGAATTTTCCCACGCTGTCAGTGACGTGCATAAGGTGAGCTCATGTCCAATGAACTCAGCTCACCTCCTGCACGTCACTGACAGCGTGGGAGAATTCTCCTGCACTCAGCGCTTCAGTGTGAGAATTCTCCCACGCTGAAGCGCTGAGTGCAGGAGAATTTTCCCACGCTGTCAGTGACGTGCATGAGGTGAGCCGAGTTCATTGGACATTAACTCGGCTCATCTGGATGCCCTCACAGAGAGACACTGTGGAGCGCAAGCAAGCCTGCGCTTCTCAGTGTCTGCGGGATGACAGGCTGGATGGCAGCGTTCTGCTGCGGTCCAGCCTGTCATCTCGATGTAGCAGAGCTGAAGCTGTCATGGGAACCATGGAAAGGTAAGGATGATGTTGCTTTATTATTTTTCTTTTATTTCAGGAGATCGTTGGCTTCAGCTGGAATGGGCGTGACGGTAAGTATGGTTTAATTTAGAACAATAAAGAATTGTGTGTTTATTTCAATTAAAGGACTTTTTTCTGGGTGTTGTGTTTTTTTTAAATACTTTACTAGAAATTCATGGTGGTCATGTCTAATATTGGCGTGACCCCATGAATTTCGGGCTTAGGGCCAGCTGATAATGCCAAGCTGGCCCTAACCCCTTTATTACCCAGTGAGCCACCGCATCAGGGCCCTGGATGAGTTGGGTACAGCGCCAGAAGATGGCGCTTCTATGAACGCGCCATTTTCCGGGGTGGCTGCGGACTGCAATTTGCAGCGGGGGTGGCCCAGAAAGCTTGGGCCTCCCTGCGCTGCGGATTCCAGCCCCCAGCTGCCTAGTTGTACCTGGCTGGACACAAAAACAGGGCGAAGCCCCACGTCAATTTTCTTTAAATTATTTCATGAAATAATTAAGAAAAAAAGGGCTTCCCTATATTGTTGTGTCCGGCCAGGTACAAATAGGCAGCTGGTGGTTGGGGGCAGCCCGTTCCTGCCTGCTGTACCTGGCTGGACACAAATATAGTGCGAAGCCCCACGTCAATTTTTTTTAAATTATTTCATGAATTTCCTGAAATAATTTAAAAAAATTGAAGTGGGGCTTCGCACTATATTTGTGTCCAGCCAGGTACAGCAGGCAGGAACGGGCTGCCCCCAACCACCAGCTGCCTATTTGTACCTGGCCGGACACAACAATATAGGGAAGGCCTTTTTTGCTTAATTATTTCATGAAATTCATGAAATAATTAAAAAAAAAGTACGTGGGGCTTCGCCCTATTTTTGTGTCCAGCCAGGTACAACTAGGCAGCTGGGGGCTGGAATCTGCAGCGCAGGGAGGCCCAAGCTTTCTGGGCCCCCCCCGCTACAAATTGCAGTCCGCAGCCACCCCGGAAAATGGCGCGTTCATAGAAGCGCCATCTTCTGGCGCTGTACCCAACTCATCCAGGGCCCTGGTGCGGTGGCTCACTGAGTAATAAAGGGGTTAGGGCCAGCTTGGTATTATCAGCTGGCCCCAAGCCCAAAATTCATGGGGTCACGCCAGTATTAGACATGACCGCCATGAATTTCTAGTAAAGTATTTAAAAAAAACACAACACCCAGAATAAAGTCCTTTAATTGAAATAAAGACACAATTCTTTATTGTTCTGAATTAAACCATACTTACCATCACACCCATTCCAGCTGAAGCCAACGATCTCCTGCAATAAAAGAAAAATAATAAACCAACCTCATCCTTACCTTTCCATGGTTCCCACGACAGCTTCAGCTCTGCTACATCGAGATGACTGGCTGGACCGCAGCAGAACGCTGCCATCCAGTCTGTCATCCCGCAGACACTGAGAAGCGCAGGCATGCTTGCGCTCCACATTGTCTCTCTGTGACGGCATAAAGATGAGCCGAGGTCATGTCCAATGAACTCGGCTCACCTCATGCACGTCACTGACAGCGTGGGAAAATTCTCACGCTGAAGTGCTGAGTGCAGGAGAATTCTCCCACGCTGTCAGTGATGTGCATGAGGTGAGCTCATGTCCAATGAACTCAGCTCACCTCCTGCACGTCACTGACAGCGTGGGAAAATTCTCCTGCAATCAGCGCTTCAGCGTGAGAATTTTCCCACGCTGTCAGTGACGTGCATGAGGTGAGCCGAGTTCATTGGACATGAACTCGGCTCATCTGGATGTCGTCACAGAGAGACGCTGAGCAGCGCAAGCAAGCCTGCGCTTCTCAGTGTCTGCGGGATGACAGGCTGGATGGCAGCGTTCTGCTGCGGTCCAGCCAGTCATCTCGATGTAGCAGAGCTGAAGCTGTCGTGGGAACCATGGAAAGGTAAGGATGAGGTTGCTTTATTATTTTTCTTTTATTGCAGGAGATCGTTGGCTTCAGCTGGAATGGGCGTGATGGTAGGTATGGTTTAATTTAGAACAATAAAGGATTGTGTCTTTATTTCAATTAAAGGACTTTATTCTGGGTGTTTGTGTTTTTTTTAACTTTGACTATGGGGTTAGTAATGGGGGTGTCTTATAGACGCCTCTCCATTACTAACCTGGGCTTGATGTCAGCTGGCATTATAAGCTGACATCAACCCCAACCCTATTACCCCCTGCCACCGCACCAGGGCAGCGTGGAAGAGCGAGGCTAAGTGCCAGAATTGGCGCATCCTATGAATGCGCCATTTCTGGGGCGGCTGACGGCTGGTGTTTCTAGCCTGGGAGGGGGCCAATATTCATGGCTCCCTTCCTGGGCTATTAATATCAACCCCCAGCTGTCTGCCTAGCCTTTGCTAGCTATTAAATTAGGGGGGACCCCACGTCATTTTTTTGGGGGGGTCCCCCATTTTAATAGCTAGTAAAGGCTATGTATTCAGCTGGGGGCTGATATTAGTAGCCTGGGAAGCTCCGTGGGTATTACCCCCTTCCCAGGCTTCAAACATCTGCCCCAGCCGTCTGCTTAACCTCCGCTAGAGCCTAAAATTAAGGGGAACCCCACGCCAATTTTTTTAATAATAAATCCTTTATTTTAATACTAAATGACAAGTACAGTAACCAACACTATCACTGTACTTCATATATATGTGACTGACATGTTTCTATCTATCTAATCTATGTGTGATGCTCTATCTTTCTGTTCTAAATTGTCGGGTACCGCTGCTGAATTGCCGGCCGGCTTTTTTAAAGAGACAGTGCATGAAAACACTATTATTTTTTTAAATAAATCCTTTACACTAAATGACAAGTACAGTAAGCAACACTATCACTGTACTTATTATATATGTGACTGACATGTTTCTATCTATCTAATCTATGTGTGATTCTCTATTCTTTCTGTTCTAAATTGTCGGGTACAGATGCTGAATTGCCGGCTGGCTTTTTTAAAGAGACGGTGCATGAAAACACTAATATTTTTTTTAATAAATCCTTTACACTAAATGACAAATGCAGTAACCAACACTGTCACTGTGCTTCTTATATGTGTGACTGACATGTTTCTATCTATCTAATCTATGTGTGATGCTCTATTCCTTCTTGTCTAAATTGTCGGGTACCGGTGTATGCCGCTGCTGAATTTGCCGGCCGGCTTTTTTAAACAGAGTGTCTTCTGAGCAGTTTGTCAGCTTTTGGACACCTTTGCAGGTGTTTTCTATGTGTTTCTATGTGTTTTTGTTTGCCTGCCATTGGTTTTAACGGTGTTCGACGGTGTTCTAAGGTGTTCGACGAACAGTTCCTCGAACATCCCGGTGTTCGACGAACCGAACCGAACCCGAACACTACGGGGGTGGCTCAACACTAATCACCACCCTCAAATGAATCGTCATCAGGGTGTGGTGATAAATGCAGTATGAGTGCCACCAGCGTCCTGATGAGGATTCATTTGAGGGAGGTGATAGAAGCTGTGGGGCAGCGCTGGTGTTACTTACTGCTTTTATCTCCACCCCCTGACATTGTCTTGTACAGTTAGAAGATGCGATTCCGGAGTATAGAAGCAGAGCGTTGGCACGTGACAGAATAGCTTCAAATATTTCACCCAAATTTCCTAGCGGAAAACCCATTGAAAATAATACAATAGCAGCAAGGTGGATGAAATTTTAACAATTCTCCACCATGCCCTGCAGAAAATTTACATAAAGAAATTGATCTACAATTAGTGATGATCGAGCATGTTCGTGGCTCGAGATTTATGAGCATGCTCGGGCGAGCACCTATTATCTTCAGCGTGCTCGGGCATTAAGTTTTCATCGCTCCGTGAACATGATTTGCGACTGTTTGATAGCTTTAATACATGTGAGGAATGCTGGAAAAACAGGCATTCCTCACATGTATTAAAGCTGTCAAACAGTCGCAAATCATGTTCACGGAGCGATGAAAACTTAACGCCCGAGCACACTGAAGATAATAGGTGCTCGCCTGAGCATGCTCGTAAATCTCGAGCAATGAGCATGCTCGATCATCACTACCTGCAATGTGTTTTGTTCAATCCACATCATGTGAATTCTTATATCTGTTTTGTTGCAAGCTTGTTGCAGATTTTCCCCCTTGACTTCAATATTTAGCAGCAAAATCATGTCAATGCAGGCTGCAGTGATTATATGAGACAAGTCATCATTACAGTTTGTATAGGGGATGGCAGGGAACCAGGCAAATTAGCCAAAATGGAAAAGGGGGTCAGTATAGTAGTTTTTTTATGTTGCATACAAATCTGCATATTTTGATGCTGATTTCTATGCAGATATTTTTGTGGGATAGCTGTAGGAATACAACATATACTAGATTCTGGAAGGCATATAAACATCTGAAATTACATCTTTAAACCATCTTTCATAATAATAAAAAGTATTCCCAGTCACATACAGTACTTTCAATAATAAGAGCTTAGGCTTTTCAGTACTGTAAAAATATGGTATCCAGACAAAAACATGTGAAACATATGTCTTATGGGCACTCTTTTGTCACACATATATTAAATAGAAGCCTATGGATGTTATTCTGCATGATATTGTAGTAAAAAATGTGAACTTAAAGGGGTTACCCAGACTTAGGGTACAAATCTGCAGTCTCTATGTGACTGCAGACTTGTGAATCCTCACACCATGCACACTGGAAGGTGTGAGGATTCTGGGGTGCCAGCACTGTGAGTGGGCAGTCATGTGACTATAACTATGTGATTTGCATACTTCCTGCAATATCCTGACTAGGCAGTGTCTGGCCTCACTCAATACACATGCAATGAGGAAGGCTGTGCCCATTTTGTTGGCATGCTACCGAATGTATACAACTCACATACTTGTGGTCACGTACCCAACACTCCCGGTATTGGAGAGTCCTCACAGCGTGCAGTGTGCACAATGTGAAAATTCACAAGTCTGCAGTCAAATAGAGTGACTGCAGACTTGTAGCCTCAGGCCAGGAAGCCTTTTAAATAGGTTGCGTACAGGATGGGTCACCAATATCAGATAGATGGGGAGCACCCACACCAATAAGCTATTATTTGTTCCAGTGGATGTAAATAAAGTGCACCACCAATTAAATAAAAACCATAAAACTTATTTATTTTTTACTATAAATTGCTTTAAAAGGTATACACATGTTAAATAATCAAATATTAATTGCTAATTTCAATTCTGTACTAGGTACATTACATCAACCACATGGAAGGTTTTGCGGACATGACATTACATGTGTTATTCCTGTGTACTTAGCTCAGGGTAGAAGTTAGTGCCATATATAGAAACAGGTATTATGTGGGACATATATAACCCACGTAAGACACAGGGGGGGTGGCTTGCCACTCCACACTACACCAGGTGGAGGGTTTGTATGCCGAGGGAGCAGCTGATATGGAGACCCGGACACATGTGCTTGATTGACACAGACAGGTGCAACTTACCCTTCTAATTATGGACAATTGGACGATCTCTTTGTAACTACTTCACCTACTTTATATTTTGTTGCAATGATTCTTTTTGGTGGAAACTAGTTATGAACGAACCCTAAAATGCTTGTGTACTCGTTGCTCGGGTTGAGCAAATTGGAATACTCAGGTGCTCGACCCGAGCAACGTCTATGGGAAACTCGAGCATTTTTCAGGAGGCTCCCCCCGGCGGTCTGCAGAGGGCCTAAAAATTGCCCAAATCAATGGGAACAGTGCTTAAATGACATGGGAACAGCATGAGGAAGACCCCTGGAAGCATTTCTGACTCCCAGGTCACTACTGTCAACAACGTTGTCAGAGTATTACACCACTTTTACGGATTCAAAATAAAACATACCAAAATGAAATGAAAATGGATTTTCCTGGGAAATATTTTAAGGAGCATCCTTTCCATGACATGTGCAATGTATATAAAGCAAAATAAATAACCAAAAGCAAAAATACTCCTCCACACCTTGGGCTATGTTCACACGTAGCATTTTTGATGCGTTTTTGAACTTTTGCATTGCTTTCAACCAAGACAAATGCATTCACTGGGAAATGTCATTTTAACATTTTACAACCTTATCTGGCCTTGTGGTGTGTGACACATCATCAGACACATGCATACAGTGCTGAAAAGACATGGAAACTGCATGGGGAAGACCTCTGGAAGCATTTCTGACTCCCAGGTCGCTACCTAAAAGTGTGCCCATCATAAGTGATCCTTGACGTACGCGAAGATGCCTCGCGCCATGCACCTGTCATTGCAGACTTGCAACAATCACCGTCCACGTCCTTGTCCCAGTGCAGCGTTCAGTTGTCCCTACCTCATTCCTTGGAATGCAATTGCAAAGTATGCAGCCAGCCACCCACCCCACCCACAGGCTGCAATACTATACTGCTAAATTTTTGACTGCTGCTTGCACTTAAAATGTGGACTTTTAGGCTCGTGGAGGTGGAAGCTTTTCATAAACTCATGCCGGCGGCGGCCGGGTGTCCATACTCGGTCCCCAGCCGCCACTGTTTCTCCCGGTGTCGCCTCCACCTCCCACAAGCATGGGTCCCACAACATTACCCATGCCCTCCCCAGTGCACTTACTGGGAAGGACTGCCTAACCACAAACACGTGGACAGGTGAATGTGGCCAGGGAAGGTACAGAGCCAGTCCACAACTTTTTTATGCTGAGAGTTCTATTTACCTCGGTGAAAGGACTGGCATAGAGGGAAACTGTATCAACCCTGCGTGTCATTTCCCCAGGAAGTCCTCTAATGCAGCTTGTTGCAGAAGCAATGGCAGCCCATCCAACATCAACTCGCACTTGTCGGTGGTGCTTTGACACACACACATCTTTCTTTGCGCATTTAATTTCTTGAATACAGAGTTGGACAATGGCCTGATCTGTAATGCGGTTTAAGAAATAACATGCACAAGCACATGGCCAATCCACATTAAAAAAGCAGCCATAGAGTGTCCGGGAACCTTCCGCCACACTTTTCTTAGCCAGGGCTGCTTCTCAGCAGTGTTGGACGGGCCCACCAGAGAACCGGAGACTCCTCGGCAGGCCCTGGCTTCTCCTTCAGGAGAGTTCATAGTGCCGAGGTGAGGCCATGATGATGATAGAGGCCACCATCTGCTTAGTTTTCTGTTACTTGGAATGCAAGTGCAAGTATGCAGCCAGCCACCCACCCATGGGCCGCAACACTAAACTAACAGATTTCTGGGCATCTGCTTGCACTTGAAATATGGTATTTTAAGCTCGTGGAGGCGGAAGCTTTTCACAACCTCATGCCGGCAGCTGCCGGGAGTCCATACTCGGTCCCCAGCCGCCACTGTTTCTCCCAGTGTAGCCTCCGCCTTCCACAAGCACAGGTCCCACAACATTACCCGTGCCCTCCCCACTGTACTTGCTGGGAAGGACCGCCTAACCACAAACACATGAACAGGCGAATGTGGCCAAGGACAGTGCAGAGCCAGTCCACAACTTTTTTTGCTGAGAGTTGTGTTTAGCTCGGTGAAAGAACTGGCATAGAGGGAAACCGTATCTACCCTGGGTTTCATTTCTCCCTGGAAGTCCTCTAATGCAGCTTATTGCAGAAGCAATGGCAGCCCGTCCAACATCAACTCGCACTTGTCGGTGGTGCTTTGACACACAAACATCTTTCTTTACGCATTTAATTTCTTAAATACAGAGTTGGACAATGGCCTGATCTGTAATGCAGTTTAAGAAATAACATGCATAAGCATGGCCGATCCACATTAAAAAAGCAGCCATAGAGTGTCTGGGAACCTTCTGCCACACTTTTCTTAGCCAGGGCTGCTTCTCGGCAGGGTTGGACGGGCCCACCAGAGAACCGGAGACTCCTCCGGCAGGCCCTGGCTTCTCCTTCAGGAGAGTTCATAGTGCCAAGGTGAGGCCATGATGATGATAGAGGCCACCATCTGCTTAATTTTCTGTTACTTGGAATGCAAGTGCAAGTATGCAGCCAGCCACCCACCCACCCACAGGCCGAAACACTAAACTGCCAGATTTCTGGGCAGCTCTTTGCGCTTGAAATATGGCCTATTAAGCTCGTGGAGGCGGAAGCTTTTCACAACCTCATGCCGGCGGCGGCCGGGTGTCCATACTCGGTCCCCAGCCGCCACTGTTTCTCCCGGTGTCGCCTCCGCCTTCCACAAGCACGGGTCCCACAACATTACCTGTGCCCTCCCCAGTGCACTTACTGGGAAGGACCGCCTAACCACAAAAACATGGACAGGTGAATGTGGCCAGGGACGGTACGGAGCCAGTCCACAACTTTTTTATGCTGAGAGTTCTATTTAGCTCGGTGAAAGGACTGGCATAGAGAGAAACTGTATCTACCCTGCGTGTCATTTCCCCTGGAAGTCCTCTAATGCAGCTTGTTGCAGAAGCAATGGCAGCCCGTCCAACATCAACTCGCACTTTTCGGTGGTGCTTTGACACACACACATCTTTCTTTGCGCATTTAATTTCTTGAATACAGAGTTGGACAATGGCCTGATCTGTAATGCGGTTTAAGAAATGACATGCACAAGCACATGGCCAATCCACATTAAAAAAGCAGCCATAGAGTGTCCGGGAACCTTCCGCCACACTTTTCTTAGCCAGGGCTGCTTCTCAGCAGTGTTGGACGGGCCCACCAGAGAACCGGAGACTCCTCGGTGGGCCCTGGCTTCTCCTTCAGGAGAGTTCATAGTGCCGAGGTGAGGCCATGATGATGATAGAGGCCACCATCTGCTTAGTTTTCTGTTACTTGGAATGCAAGTGCAAGTATGCAGCCAGCCACCCACCCATGGGCCGCAACACTAAACTAACAGATTTCTGGGCATCTGCTTGCACTTGAAATATGGTATTTTAAGCTCGTGGAGGCAGAAGCTTTTCACAACCTCATGCCGGCAGCTGCCGGGAGTCCATACTCGGTCCCCAGCCGCCACTGTTTCTCCCAGTGTAGCCTCCGCCTTCCACAAGCACAGGTCCCACAACATTACCCGTGCCCTCCCCACTGTACTTGCTGGGAAGGACCGCCTAACCACAAACACATGAACAGGTGAATGTGGCCAAGGACAGTGCAGAGCCAGTCCACAACTTTTTTTGCTGAGAGTTGTGTTTAGCTCGGTGAAAGAACTGGCATAGAGGGAAACCGTATCTACCCTGGGTTTCATTTCTCCCTGGAAGTCCTCTAATGCAGCTTATTGCAGAAGCAATGGCAGCCCGTCCAACATCAACTCGCACTTGTCGGTGGTGCTTTGACACACAAACATCTTTCTTTACGCATTTAATTTCTTAAATACAGAGTTGGACAATGGCCTGATCTGTAATGCAGTTTAAGAAATAACATGCATAAGCATGGCCGATCCACATTAAAAAAGCAGCCATAGAGTGTCTGGGAACCTTCTGCCACACTTTTCTTAGCCAGGGCTGCTTCTCGGCAGGGTTGGACGGGCCCACCAGAGAACTGGAGACTCCTCCGGCGGGCTCTGGCTTCTCCTTCAGGAGAGTTCATAGTGCCAAGGTGAGGCCATGATGATGATAGAGGCCACCATCTGCTTAATTTTCTGTTACTTGGAATGCAAGTGCAAGTATGCAGCCAGCCACCCACCCACCCACAGGCCGAAACACTAAACTGCCAGATTTCTGGGCAGCTCTTTGCGCTTGAAATATGGCCTTTTAAGCTCGTGGAGGCGGAAGCTTTTCACAACCTCATGCCGGCGGCGGCCGGGTGTCCATACTCGGTCCCCAGCCGCCACTGTTTCTCCCGGTGTCGCCTCCGCCTTCCACAAGCACGGGTCCCACAACATTACCTGTGCCCTCCCCAGTGCACTTACTGGGAAGGACCGCCTAACCACAAACACATGGACAGGTGAATGTGGCCAGGGACGGTACGGAGCCAGTCCACAACTTTTTTATGCTGAGAGTTCTATTTAGCTCGGTGAAAGGACTGGCATAGAGAGAAACTATATCTACCCTGCGTGTCATTTCCCCAGGAAGTCCTCTAATGCAGCTTGTTGCAGAAGCAATGGCAGCCCGTCCAACATCAACTCGCACTTGTCGGTGGTGCGTTGACACACACACATCTTTCACACATAATGATGATAGAGGCCACCATCTGCTTAGTTTTCTGTTACTTGGAATGCAAGTGCAAGTATGCAGCCAGCCACCCACCCACCCACGGGCCGCAACACTAAACTGACAGATTTCTGGGCAGCTGCTTGCACTTGAAATATGGCCTTTTAAGCTCATGGAGGCGGAAGCTTTTCACAACCTCATGCCGGTGGCGGCCGGGTGTCCATACTCGGTCCCCAGCCGCCACTGTTTCTCCCGGTGTCGCCTCCGCCTTCCACAAGCACGGGTCCCACAACATTACCCGTGCCCTGCCCAGTGCACTTACTGGGAAGGACCGCCTAACCACAAACACGTGGACAGGTGAATGTGGCCAGGGAAGGTACAGAGCCAGTCCACAACTTTTTTTTGCTGAGAGTTCTATTTACCTCGGTGAAAGGACTGGCATAGAGGGAAACTGTATCAACCCTGCGTGTCATTTCCCCAGGAAGTCCTCTAATGCAGCTTGTTGCAGAAGCAATGGCAGCCCATCCAACATCAACTCGCACTTGTCGGTGGTGCTTTGACACACACACATCTTTCACACATAATGATGATAGAGGCCACCATCTGCTTAGTTTTCTGTTACTTGGAATGCAAGTGCAAGTATGCAGCCAGCCACCCACGGGCCGCAACACTAAACTGACAGATTTCTGGGCAGCTGCTTGCACTTGAAATATGGCCTTTTAAGCTCATGGAGGCGGAAGCTTTTCACAACCTCATGCCGGTGGCGGCCGAGTGTCCATACTCGGTCCCCAGCCGCCACTGTTTCTCCCGGTGTCGCCTCCGCCTTCCACAACCATGGGTCCCACAACATTACCCGTGCCCTCCCCAGTGCACTTACTGGGAAGGACCGCCTAACCACAAACATGTGGATAGGTGAATGTGGCCAGGGACGGTACGGAGCCAGTCCACAGCTTTTTTTGGTGAGAGTTGTATTTGGCTCGGTGAAAGGACTGGCATGGAGGGAAACCATATCTATGTCATATCTCCGTCACCAGGTTCCGCCCCTTGTCACACACGACCTTGCCTGGCTGTATGTTCAGCGGTGAGAGCCACAGATCAGGCTACTGTGTTACAGCTTCCAACAACTCTGCAGCGCTGGGCGGTTTGTCAATTAAGCATTAAGCATGTTATCTTCAGCACAGCCTGTTGCCGCTTGGCCAATGCAGTGCTGCAGTGCTATCAGCTTGTGACTGATGTGGTCATTTCGGAGATGGAAGAAGAGGTGCATAAGCTGAACAATGTGATTACATTGAGGTTGGTGAAGCTGTTTTTTATACTAAAGAAAGATCCTATTGTTTTGTTTATTTTCCGTTATTTTTTAAGACAAATGCATTCACCGGGAAATGTCATTTTAACATTTTACAACCTTATCTGGCAATGTGGTGTGTGACACATCATCAGACACATCCTGTTTTATTTATGATGGAGGGACTCTGAAAGTCATAAAGCCTATTTTTATAGGAACATCAGACGGCCCTTATTATTCTTAAAAGGCCAGCAGTCGGCCCTCTCTATTGTTAGAGAGCCATCAGCCGGCTATGCTTTGTTGTTCCCATTATTAACAAGTGGTTCTCCTATACTGTTATTGCGTATCCAGGGACTGCAAGGGCTGCCAAAAATTTGGACGCAACCCAATACCCCTTTGAAGAGACATAGGGGAGGGTCTCAGTAAAAAAAATATTCCCATTATAAAGGAGCGGGTCTCCTTTAGTGGTAATGCCCATGCTGTGACTGCAAGGGCTGCCAAAATTTGGGAAAAACCCCACTAAGAATTTAACACTAGAACTACTGATGGAGTCATTTTGACTCCTTTCGTTTTTTATTTCTCTTCTGTGACTACATTTTTCAGAATTCCGGCTTGAAACTCGGTGACTTTTCCTCAAATATGATGTGAAAAAAGATTTTGTGAGAATAAATAATTTTGGTGAAAAATTTGCGCGTTTTTTTCAAAATTTACCAAGAACTACTGAAGGGAGTCATTTTGACTCCCTACTATATTTTGAGCTCCTTTTGTCACTAAATGTTGCTATAAAGTTTTGTGCATAATTTTTTCACTCTGTCTTATTTACCCTGATGTTCATATAGATGTAGTTCAATTTACATGTCAACTTTTCACATTTTCCTTGTGTTTTACCTGCTTGTATTACTGTGTAATGCTGAACAAAATAGCTTGTTTACTCTAGGCTCTTATCTTATGCTAATGAAGGGTGGTGTTTTTCTAAGGTCCTAGCAGGAGACAGTATTCTGGATAGTAACTTTACTTTCAGTTCAGCTGAAGAGACAAAGAGAACAGACGCAGACATACGAGCTCTGAAGACTCATACAGGTATGAATTGTTATGAAATAGTTTAGCTGTCTGTCAACTGATTCAGCCCACCTACTTTTGAAGGTGGCAGAACAGTTATTATTTCTTTTAGTTTTCATTTCATTTTTTTTTTTTCAGCAGGGAACTATATAGAATTATGGAATTTGTGAGGAATATGGAGAGAAGACGTTTGATAAAGCCTCAGGATATTCTGGCTACTTTGCAATCCATACCGGAGGATGAATCGGAATCCGAATTGCAGGAACATGTATTTGATTCTGACAGTGATGAAGATTTCATTCCTCAGAACATATCAAGTGAATCTGAAGACTCAGAAGGAACAAATCCAGAAGGTAAGTAGTTATGTGTATTTATTTGTTCTTCCACACACTGAGTTAGGGCCTGTGCACACTAGCAGAATTCTGGCTGAATAGCCATCTGGATATTCTTGCCGCAATACAGGCCGTACCTGCCCGCTCATGCCTGAAGCTCCGCTCCGAACCCCGGGCTGGAGCCACTGTCAGGGGCAGAGCAGCGCTTGCTTACGCGCGAGCACGGCTCCGTCCCAGACAGCGGCTCCAGCCCGGGGTTCGGAGCGGAGCTTCAGGTATGAAACTCCGCTCTGTACCTGAGCGGGCAGGTACGGGCCGGATTGTGGTGAGAATATCCGGTCGGATATTCCGCCGCTAATCAAGCCAGTGTGCACGGACCCTTACAAAACAAAAATTCTAAATATTCATCAACTTTTTTACAGATATTCCAAGCACATCAACTGGGGATCGGGCTCATGCAGTTATGTTGCCTCGTGACCATCCTCCTGGTCGTGGACAGAAAAAATCAGCAAAACGTCCCAGAAATGAAAGAACAACAGATAACGATGGCGGCGAAGGTAATGCAACAACAAACACCAGAGAAGGCGAATCTGAAGGAATACTAGTTTCAGCGGATGGTATTCAATGGAAACCTGTTGAAATTGGAGAACACTTGCCTGGTAGGCGTGACAGCCAAAATATTCTTCGAGAAGCACCTGGCCCTACAGGATACGCCAGAAGAAATATCATTATCGATAGTCCTTTGAGCGCATGGCGTTTATTTTTTGATTCATATATATTGACACATATAAAGAACTGTACGCTTGCAGAAGCATGCAGGAACAATAATTTACAGTTTACTCTATCTGATGAGGAGCTAGATGCATTCATTGCGATATTCTATGCTCGTGGAATATCTGGCACGAACCGTCACTCGATTAGCAGTATTTGGTGTAATGACTGGGGAATACCGTTTTGCAAAGCAACAATGTCTAGGGACCGCTTTGTTGAAATTATGAGGTTTCTCAGATTTGATGAGAAATCTACTCGATTGGAGAGACTGCAAACGGACAAGTTTGCTCTATTTTCTACTGTGTGGGACAGGTTTATTGAAAATTGTATTGCGTGTTACAAACCTGGCCCATACATAACGGTGGATGAGCAACTTTTCCCAAGCAAAACTAGGTGTCCATTCACGCAGTACATGCCTTCCAAACCAGATAAATATGGCCACAAATATTGGCTAGCTGTTGATAAGAGGAGCAAATATCTGGCAAATGGCTTCCCTTATCTAGGCAAAGATGACACACGCCGTGCTGAGGACCGTTTAGCTGACCATGTGGTAATGAAGTTATTGGACCCGTTTTTGAAAAAAGGTCGCAATGTTACAACCGATAATTATTTTACTTCAGTAAAATTAGCTAAACAGCTAAAAAGCAAAGGAACAACCATCGTGGGAACACTGAACAAGATAAGGCGAGAAGTGCCTAAAGAAATAAAATCCATGAAAGAGGAATTGTACAACACTAAAGTGTTTAGAAATGAAGACAATTTTACACTTACAGTATATCAAGGAAAGCCCAACAAAAATGTTGTCATTTTGAGTTCCGTCCATCCAGATGTTGTTGTTGCGTCTGATTCCGCTAAAAAAACTCCAGAAACGGTAAAGTTTTACATTGAAACAAAATATGGAGTAGATGTAGTGAATCAGATGGCACGAAAATATACCACACGAACATGCACAAGGAGATGGCCTGTTCATGCATTTGAAAATGCCTTAGACTTTGCGGGTATAAATGCATGGATAATATTCAAGGAGATTACCCACCAAAAAATGTCACGCAAGGCATTTTTGCAAACGCTTGTGAGAGAGTTGAGTGGTCCTTATGTCACAGATAGGGAAAAGGGTTACATATAGTTACATAGTTACATAGTTTATAAGGCCGAAAAAAGACAAGCGTCCATCCAGTTCAGCCTATTTCTTGTGCACTGCAGCTATTCCGCTATTCCTATACCATGCGGTATAGGCCAATTTACATCATTGAGGAAAAATTCACTTCCCGACTCCAATCTGGCAGTCAGATTAAATCCCTGGATTAATTAACTAAGCATAAGATGTAATTTTATTGTTCTCAAGAAAGGTGTCCAGGCCTCTCTTGAACTCTTTAAGTGAGTTGGACATCACCACTTCCTCTCCTAGAGAGTTCCAGAGTCTCACGGCTCTGACCGTAAAGAATCCCCTTCTATGCTGGTGCAGGAACCTCCTTTCCTCCAGACGCATAGTGTGCCCCCTCGTCTTTGTCACCATCCTTCGTATAAACAGGTCATGGGAGAGATCTCTGTACTGCCCCCTGATGTATTTATACATGTTTATGAGGTCTCCCCTAAGCCTTCTCTTTTCCAATGTAAATAGGCCTAATTTTGACAACCTCTCTGGGTATTCTAGTCCCTCCATTCCCTTTATTACCTTAGTCGCCCTCCTTTGTACCCTCTCTAGCTCCAATATGTCTTTCCTGAGCACCGGAGCCCAGAACTGTGCACAATATTCTAAGTGCGGCCTTACCAGCGCTTTATACAGAGGAAGAACAATGTTCTCATCATATGCCCCTATTCCTCTTCTGATGCATGCCATGACTCTATTTGCCTTCGCAGCTGCTGCCTGACACTGGGCACTCCAATTTAATTTGCTATTAACCAAGACGCCCAGGTCCTTCTCCATGTCAGATTTCCCCAACGGTTTCCCATTTAATATGTATGGGTGACTGCTGTTTTTCTTTCCCATGTGCATGACCTTACATTTATCGGCATTGAACCCCATTTGCCATTTTTTAGCCCAACTCCCCAATTTATCCAAATCCTCCTGTAGCTGTGCCCTGTCCTCATCTGTATTAACTACTTTACAAAGTTTAGTATCATCTGCAAATATTGCTATTTTACTATGCAACCCTTCCACTAGATCATTAATAAATATATTAAATAATATAGGGCCCAAGACAGACCCTTGAGGCACCCCGCTAGTAACCCTGACACACCCTGAGCTTACTCCATTGATAACCACCCTCTGCATTCTATCACTCAGCCAGCTATTTACCCACTTGCACACATTATCCCCCAGACCAAGCATTCTCATTTTCTATACCAACCTTTTGTGTGGCACGGTATCAAACGCTTTGGAGAAGTCAAGGTATACAACATCCACTGACTCTCCCCGGTCCAGCTGTGAGCTCACCTCCTCGTAGAAGGCGATCAGGTTTGTTTGGCAGGAGCGATCCCTCATGAATCCATGTTGATATGGAGTTAGACAGTTATTATCATTAAGATATTCTACAATAGCATCTCTAAGAAATCCTTCAAAATATTTACCCACAACAGACGTTAAGCTGACTGGTCTATAGTTCCCAGGGTCACTTTTAGACCCCTTTTTGAATATTGGTACCACATTTGCTTGGCGCCAGTCTAGTGGGGCAGTCCCTGTCCATAAAGAGTGCTTGAATATAAGATACAGCGGCCTGTCTATCACATTACTTAATTCTTTTAGTACCCGGGGGTGTATGTCATCTGGGCCTGGTGACTTGTCTATTTTGATATTATTTAGGCGTTTCTGAACTTCCTCCTGGGTTAGGTGGGTGATATTTAGCGGAGGGTTTACTTTATCACTCTGCATTTCCTCCGATAAATTGTTTTCTTTTGTGAAAACAGTGGAGAAGAAGCTATTGAGTAGGTTTGCTTTACCCTCATCGCCCTCTATGATTTTACCCAGGTTATTTTTCAATGGCCCAACGCCATCAGTTTTAATCCTTTTACTGTTTATATAGTTAAAGAACAGTTTGGGATTCGTTTTACTTTCCTTGGCAATTAGTCTCTCTGTCTCCTCTTTTGCTATTCTTATTTGTTTCTTACAGATTTTGTTTTTTTCCCTATAAGATATTAGCGCTTCCTCACTGCCTTCTTGTTTAAGTTTACCGAAAGCCCTTTTTTTGTTTTTCATTGCCCTCTTGACTTCCTTATTTAGCCACATTGGCTTCCTCCTATTCCTAGCCCTTTTATTCCCATAAGGTATGTACCTTCTACAGTGACTATGTAGGACTGTTTTGAAAATTTCCCATTTTCTCTCCGTGCTCCTATTACTAAAGATACTATCCCAGTCTATAAGGTGAAGGGCATCTCTTAGCTGATCAAACTTTGCCCTCCTGAAGTTCAGTGTTTTTGTGACTCCCTTGCTGGGCACCCTACTGAAGCACATGTGGAATTGTATAATGTTGTGGTCACTATTTCCCAGGTGCCCCCTGACCTGCACCTCAGTTATTCTGTCTGGCCTGTTAGTTAATATTAAGTCTAAAAGGGCCGTCCCTCTAGTTGGTTCCTGCACAAGTTGTGACAAATAATTGTCTTTGATAATTGATAGAAACCTGTTTCCTTTCTGAGATCTACAACTTTCGGTTTCCCAGTCTATATCGGGGTAGTTGAAGTCCCCCATAATAAGCACCTCATTATTTTTTGCTACTTCGTCTATTTGTCTCATTAATAGACTTTCCGTGGCTTCTGCTATATTTGGTGGTTTATAACAGACTCCTATGATAATTTTATTATTGTTTTTTGCCCCATGTATCTCCACCCATAAGGACTCGACCTCCTCATTTCCCTCCCATACATCCTCCCGTATTGTAGGCTTTAGACACGTCTTTACATATAGACAGACTCCACCCCCTTTCCGACTTCTTCGATCCCTTCTAAACAGACTGTAACCCTGTAAGTTAACTGCCCAGTCATAGCTTTCATCTAACCATGTCTCGGTTATTCCCACTATGTCATAGTTACCTGTAGATATTTCTGCTTCCAGTTCATCCATCTTGTTTGTCAGGCTCCTGGCATTTGCTAGCACGCAGTTTACACGATTTTGTTTTGTTCCAATCTTCTCCCTGTGGATTGTATTAGAAATTTTCTTACCTCCCTTCCAAGTATCTTGTCTTGGACCTTCTTTGTCGCACTTCATATCTTTCATTAGTATGTTCTCTGGTTGCATGTTCGTGTCTGACGTTTTTCTTCCCATCCCCTCTTCTTCTAGTTTAACGCCCTCCTGATGAGTGTTGCGAGTCTCCTGGCGAATGTGTGTTTCCCGGGTTTGTTGAGGTGTAGTCCGTCTCTAGCAAGGAGTCCGTCATAGAGGTAATTCACACCGTGGTCCAGGAATCCAAATCCTTGTTGTCTGCACCATCGTCTCAGCCAGTTGTTCACCTCAAGGATCCTGTTCCATCTCCTGACGCCATGCCCGTCTACTGGAAGGATAGAAGAAAAAACTACCTGCGCATCCAGTTCTTTTACTTTCTTCCCCAATGCTTCAAAGTCCTTGCAGATTGTCGGTAGGTCCTTCTTTGCCGTGTCATTGGTGCCAACATGTATCAGAAGAAATGGGTGGACATCCTTGGAGCTGATGAGCTTCGGTATCCTATCGGTAACATCCTTGATCTTCGCCCCTGGGAGGCAGCATACTTCTCTTGCGGTTATGTCCGGTCTGCAGATAGCTGCTTCTGTTCCTCTCAGTAGTGAGTCTCCCACCACCACCACTCTTCTTCCCTTCTTGGCTGTCCTTTTTCTTGTCGCTTCTGGGTGTTTCTGGGTGCTCTTTCCTTTTTTGCTTGCTGGTAGTTCCTCATCCTTAGGTGTGTCATCTTCGTCCTCCACAAGTCCTTGGAATCTGTTTCTCAGTTGTGTGGTTGGTGGTGTCTCCATGGTCTTCTTGCTTCTTTTGGTCACTTGCCTCCACTTGTCTGCCTCTGGAGGTTCTCTGATGCTTCCTTGACTTTCCGTGACCAGTAGTGATGCTTCTGTTCTGTCCAGGAAGTCTTCATTTTCCTTGATGAGTTTTAATGTCGCAATTCTTTCTTCCAGTCCCCGCACCTTTTCTTCTAAAAGAGCCAGTAGTCTACACTTCTGGCAGGTGAAGTTGGTTTCAGCTTCTGGTCGATCTGTGAACATGTAGCACATGTTGCAGCTCACCATGTAGGTTGTCACATCTGCCATGCTGCTCCTTGTCCCTGCTGACTTGATGTCTGTCTTCTTTCTTGCGATACCCTAGGATAAACAAATTAAACAAATTCGCGCGCCTACAGGCGCGCGGTTTGGCGATGCTTTCCAAGCAGCTGGTCCCGGCTGTACCCAACGATCTTCTAGCTGAAGGAGACTCTTCGCTTTTCCCAGAAGGCACCTGGAATATGCAAATTGTCCTCTTCAAGCTTCAATCTCTGGTTTGGCGATGCTTTCCAAGCAGCTGGTCCCGGCTGTACCCAACGATCTTCTAGCTGAAGGAGACTCTTCGCTTTTCCCAGAAGGCACCTAGAATATGCAAATTGTCCTCTTCAAGCTTCAATCCCTGGTTTGGCGATGCTTTCCCAGCAGCTGGTCCCGGCTGTACCCAACGATCTTCTAGCTGAAGGAGACTCTTCGCTTTTCCCAGAAGGCACCTGGAATATGCAAATTGTCCTCTTCAAGCTTCAATCTCTGGTTTGGCGATGCTTTCCAAGCAGCTGGTCCCGGCTGTACCCAACGATCTTCTAGCTGAAGGAGACTCTTCGCTTTTCCCAGAAGGCACCTAGAATATGCAAATTGTCCTCTTCAAGCTTCAATCCCTGGTTTGGCGATGCTTTCCCAGCAGCTGGTCCCGGCTGTACCCAACGATCTTCTAGCTGAAGGAGACTCTTCGCTTTTCCCAGAAGGCACCTGGAATATGCAAATTGTCCTCTTCAAGCTTCAATCCCTGGTTTGGCGATGCTTTCCCAGCAGCTGGTCCCGGCTGTACCCAACGATCTTCTAGCTGAAGGAGACGCTTCGCTTTTCCCAGAAGGCACCTGGAATATGCAAATTGTCCTCTTCAAGCTTCAATCTCTGGTTTGGCGATGCTTTCCAAGCAGCTGGTCCCGGCTGTACCCAACGATCTTCTAGCTGAAGGAGACTCTTCGCTTTTCCCAGAAGGCACCTGGAATATGCAAATTGTCCTCTTCAAGCTTCAATCCCTGGTTTTCAACCTGGTTTGGGTTCCACGTCCCAAGTTTCTACATGCTCAGAAGTGATGGTTCAAACAAAATTTTGCCAGATCAAAGAAAAGTGCAAGAAAAATAGATCTGTCGGAAATTGTAAGACTTGTGGTAAGTCTTTGTGTGGGCAATGTACTGCCATAAATCAAAGGCAATGCCTAAAATGCGAAACACCAAATGTTTAGAAGGTGAATTCTGCGCCATATTTTCATTTTTATGCTCCTCCACCTACATTTTCTCTGCTTTTTGTTCTTCAGTTGTTGTTTATATGTGTGCACTTGAATAAAAAAAAATGTTTGAAAAACGTCTATTATAATTATTGTTATTTTCTGTAGAAAAATAAGAAAAGCAGAAAAAAAACAATCAAAAGCATTACTGTTGGATCTCACAATAATAATACATTACAAAAAATATAATTATTAATAAATAACCACAAATGAAACTAAAAATAAACGAAAACAAGCAAGGAGTCAAAATGACTCCTTTCAGTAGTTCTAGGCGGGGTCACGAGTCCAGTAGTCCTAGTGTTAAAGACACATAGAGCAGGGCCACAGTAACTACAAATTACCATAAGAAAGGAGAGAGTCTGCTATACAGTTATAGGGTATGCAGTGAGTCCAATGGCTGACCAATTTTAGGAAAAAGCTCACTAAGAATTTAAAGACACACAGAGCAGGGCCACAGTAACGAGTACGACACGTTCCCATTAGAAAGGAGAGAGTCTGCTATACCGTTATAGGGTATGCAGTGAGTCCAATGGCTAACCGATTTTAGGAAAAACCGCACTAAGAATTTAAAGACACACAGAGCAGGGCCACAGTAACAAGGTACAACATGTTCCCATTAGAAAGGAGAGAGTGTGCTATACAGTTATAGGGAATGCAGTGAGTCCAATGGCTAACCAATTTTAGGAAAAACCCAACTAAGAATTTAAAGACACACAGAGCAGGGCCACAGTAACGAGTGCGACATGTTCCCATTAGAAAGGAGAGAGTCTGCTATACAGTTATAGGGTATGCAGTGAGTCCAACGGCTGACCAATTTTAGGAAAAATCCCACTAAGAATTTAAAGACCCATAGAGCAGGGCCACAGTAACGACAAATTCCCATTAGAAAGGAGAGAGTCTGTTATACAGTTATAGGGTATGCAGTGAGTCCAAAGGCTGACCAATTTTAGGAAAAAACCCACTAAGAATTTAAAGACACACGGAGCAGGGCCACAGTAACAAGGTACGACATGTTCCCATTAGAAAGGAGAGAGTCTGCTATACAGTTATAGGGTATGCAGCGAGTCCAACGGCTGACCAATTTTAGGAAAAACCCCACTAAGAATTTAAAGACACATAGAGCAGGGCCACAGTAATGACAAATTCCCATTAGAAAGGAGAGAGTCTGCTATACAGTTATAGGGTATGCAGTGAGTCCAACGGCTGACCAATTTTAGGAAAAAGCTCACTAAGAATTTAAAGACACACAGAGCAGGGCCACAGTAACGAGTACGACACGTTCCCATTAGAAAGGAGAGAGTCTGCTATACAGTTATAGGGTATGCAGCGAGTCCAACGGCTGACCAATTTTAGGAAAAACCCCACTAAGAATTTAAAGACACATAGAGCAGGGCCACAGTAATGACAAATTCCCATTAGAAAGGAGAGAGTCTGCTATACAGTTATAGGGTATGCAGTGAGTCCAACGGCTGACCAATTTTAGGAAAAAGCTCACTAAGAATTTAAAGACACACAGAGCAGGGCCACAGTAACGAGTACGACACGTTCCCATTAGAAAGGAGAGAGTCTACTATACCGTTATAGGGTATGCAGTGAGTCCAATGGCTAACCAATTTTAGGAAAAACCGCACTAAGAATTTAAAGACACACAGAGCAGGGCCACAGTAACAAGGTACAACATGTTCCCATTAGAAAGGAGAGAGTCTGCTATACAGTTATAGGGTATGCAGTGAGTCCAATGGCTAACCAATTTTAGGAAAAACCCAACTAAGAATTTAAAGACACACAGAGCAGGGCCACAGTAACGAGTGCGACATGTTCCCATTAGAAAGGAGAGAGTCTGCTATACAGTTATAGGGTATGCAGTGAGTCCAACGGCTGACCAATTTTAGGAAAAACCCCACTAAGAATTTAAAGACACATAGAGCAGGGCCACAGTAGCGACAAATTCCCATTAGAAAGGAGAGAGTCTGTTATACAGTTATAGGGTATGCAGTGAGTCCAACGGCTGACCAATTTTAGGAAAAACCCCACTAACAATTTAAAGACACACGGAGCAGGGCCACAGTAACAAGGTACGACATGTTCCCATTAGAAAGGAGAGAGTCTGCTATACAGTTATAGGGTATGTGTGTCACCCTGGCCTGGATGCCACGAGTGTAATTAAAGCTGTGTCTGAGAGCAAGGGGGAGGTTCTCTGGTCAGGGGAACATTAGCATGCCATGCCTCCTGTCTCAGGCCAGTAGGGGGAGCAGGCTGCCCCTATAAAAGCTGGTACTGGGGGCAGGGTTAGAAAGAACTTGAAGGCCTGTCTCTGGACTGAGACGTGTCCCAGAGCAGAGCAGGGACAGACAGTTTTGTATTGCACCTAAGAGGAAGTGTGGCAGGAGGAGAGCCACAAGCCAGAGACAAGAGGCGAAGAGAGCCTGTCTTGGCAGATAACGGACTTAACTCTACCAGACTTTGGTGTCTGAGGCTGGGAGGATTCTACATCCTCCAGCAGATAACCAGTCCGCAAGGGACTGTATATTCCTTGGCCTAAGAAGCCTGGAGGCCCTGCCACAACCGAAGGGACCAGTAAAGCCGTACAAGGCTGGGAGCAGAAAGGAACCCACGTCGCAGGCCATACAGGCGAGAATACACGGAAAGCTCGGAAACGTGGGCTGTTACTCTATAAGGAGGAGATAGCCAGAAGGAGCGCAGAAAGCACGGTAGGCCTACACCCTCACCCTGACCAGGGCCAATTTCCCCGTTGCTCTCAGACATCCAGGTCCCCTCCTAGCCGGGACTGTTTGTGGGTCAATTTACCTGTTCTAGTAAAGACCCTGGACTGCAACCTGTTGTCTGTGTGCTCCTTACTCCTCCAGCACTATCAGCACTGGGACTCTCACTACCATCACTCCCAACATCCATTACACTGCCCTGGGGCCGCACTCTTCCCGTGGGGAGTCACACTACCCTAGCTGCACACCTCATCAGCCCCAGCGGTCTGCATGCAGCGGCGGTTCCTAATAACCGCAATCCACGGGTGACGTAGTCGGACATAATCAATAGCACATAACGGACTACCACTGGCCTCACCACCCTGAGCCACGGAACCGGGTTGCCACTACTACTCCCATCGTTCCCTATTGCCCCAATCCGAGTGCCCCACGGCCCAGGGGGCGAGTCAGCTTTGGCGTAGTCGGCAGGATTTCGTGCCCGCAACCACCGGGTACTGCGTGCCTGAAAAAGACTTTTGTAACTTACCTGTGGCGAAGATTCCCGCCGTCCGGAGTCGTTTCCCGCCGTCCGGAGCCGATTCCCGCCATCAGACGCCATCTTGGACCGTTTCCCGCCGTCTTCTGCCGTCTTCCCGCCATCCGCAGCTGCTTCCCGCCATCGGACGCCATCTTCAGGACGCTGCGCGGAAAGAAGAGGGGTGTGGACGTCAAAACCGCGCGAGATCCGAAGCTCCGCCCCATGCACCGACGCTGCGCAAGGTTCTGGAAGGGAGAGAGAGCGACGCTGACGTCATCAGGACGCGACGCCAGGTCCTCGTCCATAGCAGCAGCAGCGGAGCCGCGGCCTACAGAAGAGGATCGTTGGAAGGTAGGCCACGCTTAACTAGGGGGGAGGAAGATGTTGGATACAGAGGCGCCCACTACCACCAACGCAGCTGCAGCAGCGGTGATGCCCTTTTCCCTGCCCTACATCCCTGGAGCGGCCTGGCTGCCCAAGTACTCAGGGGAGCCCCATGCCCTAACTGACTTTAAGGAAAGGCTGTACAGTTTGTTCCAGGTTTACCCCCTGACAGAGGAACAGAAGGTCAGCATACTAACAGGGCAGTTAACTGGCGCAGCCCAAAGGGAGGTAAAATCATGGCCCACTGAGGAGAAAAGGACTGTGAAGGGTATTCTGGCCCAGCTGCGGGGTACCTTTGATACACGTACCTCCGCTGAGATTAAAATGAGGTTCTATGGATGTAAGCAGCGGGCACAGGACAGCATCAGAGACTATGCCCTAAATCTGCAGGAAGCCTTGAGGGCTATTCAACAAACTGACCCTGGCAGTGTGCAGGAAACGGATAAGCTGCTAACAGAACAATTCATAGAAGGTCTGCTGTCTAGCGCCCACAGGGCCCAACTGCGCCTCATGTTCTTTCAGAACCCCGACCTGACCTTTGCCCAATTTAAGGACAGAGCCAAAAGGGTGCTCCGTGAATCTGCAACCAGTGGCGCTATAAACCCCCGGCGCTCTGCTCTCACCTACCACCAGGAGGCGGCGCCCTCCTCTATGGACCCCGTGGGGGCTGATGCACAGGCCCTGAACCAAGCCCTGTCGAAAGACCTGCACCACCAAGTCCAGAAGCTGACCAGGAGCGTCGCGGCGTTGACCAGGACCGTCCAGGCGTTGCAAGTGGACCCGTCAAGACCCATCGAGCTGGCTTCAAGTCCGGAGGATGTCACGTGGCATCGACAGAGGAGGATCCCGTTGTTCCGAGGGAGGCCCACAGACCGCTACACAGAGGATGGACAGCCTATTTGCCGTCGATGCAACCAGCCCGGACACATTTCCAGGTACTGTAATTTAAACGGGTCCAACCTGGGGCAGAGGGCCAACCCCCAGGCATAAGATTACCAGGCCCTTATAATTGGCGCGATAAGTACGTTGGAGGGCGCCCGGTTTTACCCGTGGTGCTGGACGGTATCCCCATGAGCGCCTTGCTGGATACTGGGTTGCAAGTAACCACTATCCCTTATGTACTTTTTAAGCAGTATTGGACTGATGCTGATATCACACGTTATCCAGACAGTAACATCATCGCCAGTAATGGCTTACCCGTGCCGCAGATGGGGTTCAAGGAGATGACCATTAAAATTGGTAAAGTTGAACTACCTGCACAGGGAGTAATTATTGTGGACATTGACCGTCGTGAAAGTCACCCTAAAATAACTGTGGGTACTAATGTAATTGAAAATTGTCTTTCAGAGGTAATTGTAATTCTACAACGGGTGGCGGTGAATGCTAGTTCCAGCCAACAGAGAGTCCTCAACAAGGAAATAAAAGCCCTGATGAGACGTCAGCAGGTAGAACTGTCTGGTGGTGAGATCGGTAGCGTAAGACTGAGTGACCCATTCCCCATTTCCATGCCTCCAAAAAGTGAAATGATGATCTGGTGTCGGACTGCAATCGGGTTGAGAGGTAGAGACTACCAAGTCATGGTAGAACCTGTGTACTCAGACAGCAGGCCCACCATTTTGACAGCCCCGGGGGTCGTTGATGTCCGTCATGGGAGGGTGCCCGTCCGCATCCTCAACATTGGGGAGAGGGAAGTACACTTACCCAGGTACGCTACACTTGCCAAACTGTTTGTTGTCGAACACAAAGCTATCAGGGCCGTGGAACCCTTGCCTCCATCTCCACAGGCGGAGGGTAATGGCTCCCAGAAACAAAAGGAGGACTGGTGCCAGAAACTCCACATGGGTGCTGACTCCACTCCCCTGCACCAAAAACAAGGAGTCTACCGAGTGGTACAGGAGTACGAGAGAGTCTTTAGTAAGCACGCGCTAGACTTCGGCAGAGTAAAAGGGATAGAACACCACATCCCCACAGGGAGCCACCAACCAATAAAAGAGAGACACAGACCTGTACCCCCTGCACATTATCAGGGCAAAGGGCATGCTAAGAGAAATGAAGGAAGCTGGGGTCATTAGAGATAGCTGTAGCCCCTGGGCAGCCCCCTTGGTTCTGGTGAAAAAGAAAGACGGCACCATGAGAATGTGCGTGGATTATAGACAAATCAACCGTATCACCCACAAAGACGCATATCCGCTGCCTAGAATAGAGGAGTCTTTAGTCGCACTAAAATCTGCTAACTTCTTTTCTACTTTGGACCTTACTAGCGGGTACTGGCAGGTTCCTATGGCAGAGGCTGACAAGGAAAAGACCGCCTTCACCACCCCGATGGGACTGAGCGAATTCAACTGCATGCCTTTCGGGCTCTGCAATGCACCAGGGACCTTCCAGTGGCTGATGGAATGCTGTCTAGGGCACCGAAACTTCGAGACGGTCCTCCTTTACCTGGACGACGTGATCGTCTATTCGAAGACCTACGAGGACCATCTGAAGCACCTGGCCGAGGTGTTCGAAGCCCTGGCAGGCTATGGCCTGAAGGTGAAACCATCGAAGTGTCACCTGCTGAAACCAAAGGTCCAGTACCTAGGGCACGTGGTAAGTGCGGAAGGAGTAGCCCCCGACCCTGACAAGGTCACGGCAATCAAGAGCTGGCCAAGCCCCTCGAACATCAAGGAGGTGAGACAGTTTCTCGGGTTGGTAGGCTAATACCGAAGGTTCATCCCCGGGTTCACTAAGATGGCAGCTCCTATGCAGTACCTCCTGATCGGACAGTCTAAGTCCACGAGTCAAAAGCCACCCTTCAAGTGGGATAAACCGGAAGAGGAGTCCTTCCGCCAGTTGAAGATGGCCCTCACGGGGGATGAGATCCTGGCCTACCCTGATTATGGCCAGCCTTTTATCCTTCACACAGATGCCAGTAATGTGGGACTGGGAGCCGTACTGTCCCAAAACCAACAGGGCAGAGAACGGGTGATCGCGTACGCCAGCCGGAAGCTGAGGCCCACCGAGAGGAACCCGGAGAATTACAGCTCCTTCAAGCTAGAATTCTTGGCGGTGGTGTGGGCCGTGACGGAACGCTTCAAGCATTACCTGGCCTCCGCAAAGTTCACCGTGTACACGGACAACAACCCGTTAACACACCTAGACAATGCAAGACTTGGTGCCCTGGAACAGCGGTGGATGGCCCGTCTCTCCAACTATGACTTCGTGATCAAGTACCGGGCAGGCAAAACCAATGCCAACGCGGACGCCCTTTCAATGATGCCTCACTTACCTGAAGGTGACGAAGACCCAGAAGAGCTGGAGGAGGTAGAACTCCCCGCGTTTCACCGGTATGGAGCCGCTCAATACTCCCACCGCGTGAAGGAGGAGGATCTAACAACCATGATGATCAATCCCCTACCTCACCACAGCTGGGCCGAGACCCAAGATAGTGACCCTGCAATCCGTCTGGTGAAAGATCTGCTGACCCGGGAAGATGCCCGCTTAGATCCAGATGCCCCAGAGGAAGCCAAGCAGCTATGGAAAGAGAAGAGCAAGCTGTTCCTCTACGAAGGCAAGTTGTGCAGAAGGATTGTCAACCACCGGACGCACGAGCTGACCTGGCAAGTCGTGGTCCCAAGGCGGGATGCAGCTATGGTCCTGGGGGCTTACCATGACAGAGCGGGGCACTTCGGTTGGAAGAAACTGGAGTTCCTGCTAAGAGGGAGGTTCTTTTGGGTCGGCATGAGAGGAGCTGTAGAAAAGTGGTGCAGAGACTGTGGCCCTTGTCACCTAAGGAGGAAGGACCGCACCAGCCAGAAGACACCCTTGAGGCCCATCATCACCACGCAGCCTCTTGAGCTGGTAGCTCTAGACCACGTCAAGTTGGCTCCAAGCCGGTCAGGGTATATCTACGCCCTGACAATCGTGGACCACTATTCCCGTTTTCTCGTGGTGGTCCCGGTAAAAGACTTGACAGCCCAAACAGCGGCCAGAGCCTTCCAGCAATGTTTCTGCCGTTCACACGGGTATCCGGAACAGGTCCTGACAGACCAGGGTCCAACGTTCGAGGCTGAAATCTTCCAGGAGTTCTGCAACCTCTATGGCTGCAAGAAGATTCGGACAACGCCTTACCATCCACAAACCAACGGGATGTATGAGAAGATGAACAATATAGTTATCGATCTCCTGAAGACGTTGCCACTGGAGGAATGCAGCCTGTGGCCAGAGAAACTGCCGGACCTGATAGACTTATACAATCATATCCCGGTGAATGCTACCAACTGCACCCCGGCTTACCTGATGCGAGCCAGACCAGGTAAGCTGCCCGTAGACCTGGAGATGGGAGTCCTGACGCCTGAGGACACCTCCCCGGATGCGGACTGGGATACGGAAAGGCAACTGCAGTACAAGAAGGTACAGGAGAGCGTGGAGAAGAGCCTGGCCCAGGTGAGAGAGAAGCTAGAAAGACTCTTCAACCAACATGCCCCTGCTGGTCCCCTAGAACCTGGTGAGCAAGTCCTGAAGCGGACGAGAAGGCTACATAAGTTGGACGACCAGTGGGAAAGGGAACCCTACACTGTACTGCAGTCTGATCACGACAACCCGAAGGTGTGCGTGATCACCAAGGATGGAGGAGAAACCACTAGCACCGTCTCCAGAGACCATCTCAAAAGATGCCCCGAGCAACTCCGTAGTGCAGAAGAGGATCAGGGTGACCTTGAACCTGCAGAGGACAAGGAAGAAATGATCAGCACCGTTCTCGGAGAGTTCCCTCAGTCCTGGACTCGCATAAATGATGCCATAGTGGTACCCGTCCTGCATTTCCTGCAACCGGCACAGCAACAACCAACACCAGAGCCGGAACGTGAAGAGGAGCAAGCGGTTCCAGAGGCAGAAGAGCCTGTACCAGCAGCCCAGGAGAGTCAACCCTCTGCTGACAGTGAGCCTGCCATGCCTGCGGTAAGCCAAAGGACCCGCAGACAGCTGCCTGCCCTACCTGTACACCGAGCTGGTAGCTGTACCCCTAACGCTAGTGGGGAAAGCCAGGTTGGTCCACCACCAGACAGTGGGCTACGTAGGTCAACCAGGAGCACAAAGGGGCAGATACCCGCTCGCTGGAGAATATAGAGCGCGCTAAGATTGTAAATAACCCTGTTGCCAAATGTTGAATTGTTTGCCAAGTTATATGCATATTTGGTAATTCTGTGTTTCAGTTTCTTGCAGCTACCGTAAGGACTCAAAGGTTATGGACTTTAAATAACCGGGACCTTGTATGGACTGCGTTCGGAGCCTAACCAAGGAATGAACTAAGACTGTAAAGGACTTGGGGTAGGACAGACCCCCACCTGGTTAAGGCTCCCCATTGTGCTGGTGATATGGACACCCGGTCACAGGCCACACTGTGACCTTAAGAACTCAATTTGTGCGTCGTCTGTCTATTAATGTTTTATGGTTATGCATATTGTCTTTGTGTATTGTTTAGTCCCGGAGTACTAAATTTCACTAGGGGGGAATGTGTCACCCTGGCCTGGATGCCACGAGTGTAATTAAAGCTGTGTCTGAGAGCAAGGGGGAGGTTCTCTGGTAAGGGGAACATTAGCATGCAATGCCTCCTGTCTCAGGCCAGTAGGGGGAGCAGGCTGCCCCTATAAAAGCTGGTACTGGGGGCAGGGTTAGAAAGAACTTGAAGACCTGTCTCAGGACTGAGACGTGTCCCAGAGCAGAGCAGGGACAGACAGTTTTGTATTGCACCTAAGAGGAAGTGTGGCAGGAGGAGAGCCACAAGCCAGAGACAAGAGGCGAAGAGAGCCTGTCTTGGCAGATAACGGACTTAACTCTACCAGCCTTTGGTGTCTGAGGCTGGGAGGATTCTACATCCTCCAGCAGATAACCAGTCCGCAATGGACTGTATATTCCTTGGCCTAAGAAGCCTGGAGGCCCTGCCACAACCGAAGGGACCAGTAAAGCCGTACAAGGCTGGGAGCAGAAAGGAACCCACGTCGCAGGCCATACAGGCGAGAAAGCACGGAAAGCTCGGAAACGTGGGCTGTTACTCTATAAGGAGGAGATAGCCAGAAGGAGCGCAGAAAGCACGGTAGGCCTACACCCTCACCCTGACTAGGGCCAATTTCCCCGTTGCTCTCAGACATCCAGGTCCCCTCCTAGCTGGGACTGTTTGTGGGTCAGTTTACCTGTTAGTAAAGACCCTGGACTGCAACCTGTTGTCTGTGTGCTCCTTGCTCCTCCAGCACTACCATCACTCCCACCATCCACTATACTGCCCTGGGGCCGCACTCTTCCCGTGGGGAGTCACACTACCATAGCTGCACACCTCATCAGCCCCAGCGGTCTGCATGCAGCGGCGGTTCCTAATAACCGCAATCCACGGGTGGCGTAGTCGGACATAATCAATATAACGGACTACCACTGGCCTGACCACCCTGAGCCACGGAACCGGGTTGCCACTACTACTCCCATCGTTCCCTATTGCCCGGATCCGAGTGCCCCACGGCCCAGGGGGCGAGTCAGCTTTGGCGTAGTCGGCAGGATTTCGTGCCCGCAACCACCGGGTACTGCGTGCCTGAAAAAGACTTTTGTAACTTATCTGTGGCGAAGTTTCCCGCCGTCTGGAGTCGTTTCTCGCCATCCGGAGCGGATTCCCGCCATCAGACGCCATCTTGGACCTTTTCCCGACGTCTTCTGCCGTCTTCCCGCCATCTGCAGCTGTTTCCCGCCATCGGACGCCATCTCCAGGACGCCGCGCGGGAAGAAGAGGGGCGTGGACGTCAAAACCGCGCGAGATCCGAAGCTCCGCCCTACGCTCCGACGCTGCGCAAGGTCCTGGAAGGGAGAGAGAGCGACGCTGACGTCATCGGAGTGCGACGCCAGGTCCTCGTCCAGAGCAGCAGCGGAGCCGCGGCCTACAGAAGAGGATCGTCGGAAGGTAGGCCACACTTCAATAGGGGGGGAGGAAGATGTCGGACACAGAGGCGCCCACTACCACCAACGCAGCTGCAGCAGCGGTGATGCCCTTTTCCTTACCCTACATCCCTGGAGCGGCCTGGCTGCCCAAATACTCAGGGGAGCCCCATGCCCTAACTGACTTCAAGGAAAGGCTATACAGTTTGTTCCACGTTTACCCCCTGACAGAGGAACAGAAGGTCAGCATATTAACAGGGCAGTTAACTGGCGCAGCCCAGCGGGAGGTAAAATCATGGCCCACTGAGGAGAAAAGGACTGTGAAGGGTATTCTGGCCCGGCTGCGGGGTACCTTTGACACACGTACCTCCGCTGAGATTAAAATGAGGTTCTATGGATGTAAGCAGCGGGCATAGGACAGCATCAGAGACTATGCCCTAAATCTGCAGGAAGCCTTGAGGGCTATTCAACAAACTGACCCTGGCAGTGTGCAGGAAACGGATAAGCTGCTAACAGAACAATTCATAGAAGGTCTGCTGTCTAGCGCCCACAGGGCCCAACTGCGCCTCATGTTCTTTCAGAACCCCGACCTGTCCTTTGCCCAATTTAAGGACAGGGCCATAAGGGTGCTCCGTGAATCTGCAACCAGTGGCGCTATAAACCCCCGGCGCCCTGCCATCACCTACCACCAGGAGGCGGCGCCCTCCTCTATGGACTCCGTGGAGGCTGATGCACAGGCCCTGAACCAAGCCCCGTCGAAAGGCCTGCACCACCAAGTCCAGGAGCTGACCAGGAGCGTCGCGGCGTTGACCAGGACCGTCCAGGCGTTGCAAGTGGACCCGTCAAGACCCATCGAGCTGGCTTCAAGTCCGGAGGATGTCCCGTGGCGTCGACAGAGGAGGATCCCGTCGTTCCGAGGGAGGCCCACAGACCGCTACGCAGAGGATGGACAGCCCATTTGCCGTCGATGCAACCAGCCCGGACACATTTCCAGGTACTGTAATTTAAACGGGTCCAACCTGGGGCAGAGGGCCAACCCCCAGGCATAAGATCACCAGGCCCTTACAATTGGCGTAATAAGTACGTTGGGGGGCGCCCGGTTTTACCCGTGGTGCTGGACGGTATCCCCATGAGCGCCTTGCTGGATACTGGGTCGCAAGTAACCACAATCCCTTATGTACTTTTTAAGCAGTATTGGACTGATGCTGATATCACACGGTATCCAGACAGTAACTTGAGCATCATCGCCAGTAATGGCTTACCCGTGCCGCAGATGGGGTTCAAGGAGATGACCATTAAAATTGGTAAAGTTGAACTGCCGGCACAGGGAGTGATTATTGTGGACATTGACCGTCATGAAAGTCACCCTAAAATAACTGTGGGTACTAACATAATTGAAAATTGTCTTTCAGAGGTAATTGTAATTCTACAACAGGTGGCGGTGAATGCTAGTTCCAGCCAACAGAGAGTCCTCAACAAGGAGATAAAAGCCCTGATGAGACGGCAGCAGGTAGAACTGTCTGGTGGTGAGATCGGTAGCGTAAGACTCAGTGATCCATTCCCCATTTCCATGCCTCCCAAAAGTGAAATGATGATCTGGTGTCGGACTGCAATCGGGTTGAGAGGTAGAGACTACCAAGCCATGGTAGAACCCGTGTACTCAGACAGCAGGCCCACCATTTTGACAGCCCGGGGGGTGGTTGATGTCCGTCATGGGAGGGTGCCCGTCCGCATCCTCAACATTGGGGAGAGGGAAGTACACTTACCCAGGTACGCTACACTCGCCAAACTGTTTGTCGTCGAACACAAAGCTATCAGGGACGTGGAACCCTTGCCTCCATCTCCTCAGGCGGAGGGTAATGGCTCCCAGAAACAAAAGGAGGACTGGTGCCAGAAACTCCATGTGGGTGCTGACTCCACTCTCCTGCACCAAAAACAAGGAGTCTACCGGGTGGTACAGGAGTACGAGAGAGTCTTTAGTAAGCACCCGCTAGACTTCGGCAGAGTAAAAGGGATAGAACACCACATCCCCACAGGGAGCCACCCACCAATAAAAGAGAGGCACAGACCTGTACCACCTGCACATTACCAGAACGCCAAGGGTATGCTGCAGGAAATGAAAGAAGCTGGGGTCATTAGAGACAGCTGTAGCCCCTGGGCAGCCCCCTTGGTTCTGGTCAAAAAGAAAGACGGCACCATGAGAATGTGCGTGGACTATAGACAAATCAACCGTATCACCCACAAAGACGCATATCCGCTGCCTAGAATAGAAGAGTCTTTAGCCGCACTAAAATCTGCTAACTTCTTTTCTACTTTGGACCTTACTAGCGGGTACTGGCAGGTTCCTGTGGCAGAGGCTGACAAGGAGAAGACCGCCTTCACCACCCCGATGGGACTGAGCGAATTCAACTGTATGCCTTTCGGGCTCTGCAACGCACCAGGGACCTTCCAGCGGCTGTTGGAATGCTGTCTAGGGCACCGAAACTTTGAGACGGTCCTCCTTTACCTGGACGACGTGATCGTCTATTCGAAGACCTACGAGGACCATCTCAAGCACCTGGCTGAGGTGTTCAAAGCCCTGGCAGGCTATGGCCTGAAGGTGAAACAATCAAAGTGCCACCTGCTGAAACCAAAGGTCCAGTACCTAGGGCACGTGGTAAGCGCGGAAGGAGTGGCCCCTGACCCTGACAAGGTCACGGCAATCAAGAGCTGGCCAAGCCCCTCGAACATCAAGGAGGTGAGACAGTTTCTCGGGTTGGTAGGCTACTACCGAAGGTTCATCCCGTGGTTCACTAAGATGGCAGCTCCTATGCAGTACCTCCTGATCGGACAGTCTAAGTCCAGAAGTCAAAAGCCACCCTTCAAGTGGGATAAACCGGAAGAGGAGTCCTTCCGCCAGCTAAAGTTGGCCCTCACTGGGGATGAGATCCTGGCCTACCCTGATTATGGCCAGCCTTTCATTCTCCACACAGATGCCAGTAATGTGGGACTGGGATCCGTACTGTCCCAAAACCAACAGGGCAGAGAACGGGTGATCGCATACGCCAGCCGGAAGCTGAGGCCCACCGAGAGGAACCCGGAGAATTACAGCTCCTTCAAGCTAGAATTCTTGGCGGTGGTGTGGGCCGTGACGGAACGCTTCAAGCATTACCTGGCCTCCGCAAAGTTCACCGTGTACACGGACAACAACCCGTTGACACACCTGGACAATGCTAGACTGGGTGCCCTGGAACAGCGGTGGATGGCCCGTCTCTCCAACTATGACTTCATGATCAAGTACCGGGCAGGCAAAACCAACACCAACGCGGACGCCCTATCAAGGATGCCTCACTTACCTGAAGGTGACGAAGACCCAGAAGAGCTGGAGGAGGTAGAACTCCCCGCGTTTCACCGGTATGGAGCCGCTCAACACTCTCACCGCGTGAAGGAGGAGTATCTAACAACTGTGATGATGAATCCCCTACCTCACCACAGCTGGGCCGAGACCCAAGATAGTGACCCTGCAGTCCGCCTGGTGAAAGATCTGCTGACCCGGGAAGACGCCCGCCTAGATCCAGATGCCCCAGAGGAAGCCAAGCAGCTATGGAAGGAGAAGAGCAAGCCGTTCCTCTACGAAGGCAAGTTGTGCAGAAGGATTGTCAACCACCGGACGCACGAGCTGACCTGGCAAGTCGTGGTCCCAAGGCGAGATGCAGCTATGGTCCTGGGAGCTTACCATGACAGAGTGGGACACTTCGGTTGGAAGAAACTGGAGTTCCTACTAAGAGGAAGGTTCTTTTGGGTCGGCATGAGAGGAGCTGTAGAAAAGTGGTGCAGAGACTGTGGCCCTTGTCACCTGAGGAGGAAGGACCGCACCAGCCAGAAGACACCCTTGAGGCCCATCGTCACCACACAGCCTCTTGAGCTGGTAGCTCTGGACCACGTCAAATTGGCTCCAAGCCGGTCTGGATACATCTATGCCCTGACAATCGTGGACCACTATTCCCGTTTTCTCGTGGTGGTCCCGGTAAAGGACTTGACAGCCCAAACAGCGGCCAGAGCCTTCCAGCAATACTTCTGCTGTCCACACGGGTATCCGGAACAGGTCCTGACAGACCAGGGTCCAGCATTCGAGGCTGAAATCTTCCAGGAGTTCTGCAACCTCTATGGCTGTAAGAAGATTCGTACAACGCCTTACCACCCCCAAACCAACGGGATGTGTGAGAAGATGAACAATATAGTCATTGATCTCCTGAAGACGTTGCCCCTGGAGGAACGCAGCCTGTGGCGAGAAAAATTGCCGGACCTGGTAGACATGTACAACAACATCCCGGTGAACGCTACAAACTGCACCCCGGCTTACCTGATGCGAGCTAGACCGGGTAAGCTGCCCGTAGACCTGGAGATGGGAGTCCTAATACCTGAGGACACCTCCCCGGATGCGGACTGGGATACGGAAAGGCAACTGCAGTACAAGAAGGTACAGGAGAGTGTGGAGAAGAGCCTGGCCCAGGTGAGAGAGAGGCAAGAAAAACTCTTCAACCAACACGCCCCTGCTGGTCCCCTAGAACCTGGTGAGCAAGTCCTAAAGCGGAAGAGAAGGCTACATAAGTTGGACGACCAGTGGGAAAGGGAACCCTACACCGTACTGCAGTCTGACCACGACAACCCAAAGGTGTGCGTAATCACCAAAGACTGAGGAGAAACCACTAGTGTCGTCTCCAGAGACCACCTCAAAAGGTGCCCCGAGCAACTCCGTAGTGCAGAAGAGGATCAGAGTGACCTTGAACCCGCAGAGGACAAGGAAGAAATGATCAGCACCGTTCTCGGAGAGTTCCCTCAGTCCTGGACTCGCATAAATGATGCCATAGTGGTACCCGTCCTGCATTTCCTGCAACCGGCACAGCAACAACCAACACCAGAGCCGGAAGGTGAAGAGGAGCAAGCGGTTCCAGAGGCAGAAGAGCCTGTTCCAGCAGCCCAGGAGAGTCAACCCTCTGCTGACAGTGAGCCTGCCATGCCTGCGGTAAGCCAAAGAACCCGCAGACAGCTGCCTGTACCCCTAACGCTAGTGGGGAAAGCCAGGTTGGTCCACCACCAGACAGCGGGTTAAGGAGGTCAACCAGGAGCACAAAGGGACAGATACCCGCTCGCTGGAGAATATAGAGTGTACTAAGATTGTAAATAACTCTGTTGCAAAATGTTGAAATGTTTGCCAAAGTTACCTGCATGTTTATTAATAGTGTGTTTCAGTTTCTTGCAGCTACCGTAAGGACTCACAGGTTATGGACTTTTTATAACTGGGACCTTGTATGGACTGCGTTCGGAGCCTAACCCAGGAATGAACTAAGACTGTAAAGGACTTGGGGTAGGACAGACCCCCACCTGGTTAAGGCTCCCCGTTGTTTTGGTGATATGGACACCCGGTCACAGGCCACACTGTGACCTAAAGAACTCAATTTGTGCGCCGTCTGTCTATTAATGTTTTATTGTTATGCATATTGTCTTTGTTTATTGTTTAGTCCCGGAGTACTAAATTTCACTAGGGGGGAATGTGTCACCCTACCTGAATTCCACAAGTGTAATTAAAGCTGTGTCTGAGAGCAAGGGGGAGGTTCTCTGGCCAGGGGAACATTAGCATGCAATGCCTCCTGTCTCAGGCCAGTAGGGGGAGCAGGCTGCCCCTATAAAAGCTGGTGCTGAGGGCAGGGTTAGAGAGAACTGGATTGCCTGTCTCAGCTCTGAGACGTGTCCCAGAGTGGAGCAGGGACAGAAAGTTGATTGCACCTAAGAGGAAGTGTGGCAGGAGGAGAGCCACAAGCCAGAGACAAGAGGCGAAGAGAGCCTGTCTTGGCAGAGAAAAGACTTCATTTTACCAGACTTTGGTGTCTGAGGCTGGAAGGATTCCACATTCCCCAGCAGAGAACCAGTTCGCAAGGGACTGTACATTCCTTGGCCTAAGAAGCCTGGAGGCCCTGCCACAACCGAAGGGACCAGTAAAGCCGTACAAGGCTGGGAGCAGAAAGGAACCCACGTCGCAGGCTATACAGGCGAGAAAGCACGGAAAGCTCGGAAACGTGGGCTGTTATCCTATCAGGAGGAGATAGTCAGAAGGAGCGCAGAAAGCACGGTAGGCCTACACCCTCACCCTGACCAGGGCCAATTTCCCCGTTGCTCTCAGACATCCAGGTCCCCTCCTAGCTGGGACTGTTTGTGGGTCAGTTTACCTGTTAGTAAAGACCCTGGACTGCAACCTGTTGTCTGTGTGCTCCTTGCTACTCCAGCACTACCATCACTCCCACCATCCACTATACTGCCCTGGGGCCGCACTCTTCCCGTAGGGAGTCACACTACCATAGCTGCACACCTCATCAGCCCCAGCGGTCTGCATGCAGCGGCGGTTCCTAATAACCGCAATCCACGGGTGGCGTAGTCGGACATAATCAATATAACGGACTACCACTGGCCTGACCACCCTGAGCCACGGAACCGGGTTGCCACTACTACTCCCATCGTTCCCTATTGCCCGGATCCGAGTGCCCCACGGCCCAGGGGGCGAGTCACATACCCATGGTATATAAACCATTGTTCACCAATCGCATACAAAATGGAAGTCACATGATACATAGATTTGCATACAACAATATAAAACCAATTTGCAGAGTATATGCATAGTAAAAACAATCACGACAAAGAAGAAATCACATTGGCATAGAAAAGTTACTCGCTATAATGGAACAGTAGTTATTTCCGTAAATTTAGTCCATTTGGTTGGCAAGTGTTCAGATGATACATCCAAAATGCTTCTCGATCAAGTAGGCGTCTCCTATTATCCCCGCCCCGAGGATCAAAGGTAAATTTTTCAAAGCCAAAGACCTGAAATGAGGATGTCTCTCTATTATGCTGCTCACTAAAATGTCTGGAGGCACAAGAAATGTTATGATTAGTGACATTAGGAATATCAGAAAGATGTTCTGCCACTCGCTGTTTTAATTCTCTTATAGTGCATCCCACATATAACAGATCACAACTGGCACATCTTATGATGTAAACCACATAATTACTGTTGCAATTCAATTAGCTTTTCATATTGTGTGTTTCACTAGAATCAGCATTAGTGAAGTTTTTAGTGATTTTTACATAACGACAAATGCCGCATCTGGTGTAACCACACTTGTAAAACCCTTTACAATTAAGCCAGGTATGCCGTTTTTGTCGATTATTTGGGCGACTAGATGCCAATAGCCCCCCTATTGTTTGCACTTTTTTTGCCACCACCAAGACTCCAGAATCAAGAATTTTAGATAATACAGTATCCTCATATAAAATAGGAAGATGTTTCAGTATTATATTTTTAATCAGTTGAAATTGTGAACTATATCTAAAGGAAATAACATTTCGATTTTCATGTGCTGTAATATCATTGCGATTAATCCTTGCCCTAGACAGATCAATCAGATCCAGTCTATTTTTACTGTCCACAATTTTTTCTGCTCTCTTTAAAGACCAATCCGGATAACCCCTAGATTTCAATTTATTTTTACACCTGATTAATTCTTCATCCAATTTATTTGCATTGTTACAGTTACGTTTGATTCTTGTCAGTTCCCCCACAGGTATAGCTTTTATAGTATGGCGTGGATGTCCGCTTTTGGCATGTAGAATGGTATTCCCAGATATGGGTTTGGAACATGTAGAAGTAGTGATGGAACCGTCAAGAATCTCCAATTTTAGATCAAGAAATGATATACACTTAGAATCAAAGGTGTAAGTGAAAGAAAGATTGAATTCATTGTTATTTAACCCCTTAAGCCCCGAGGGTGGTTTGCACGTTAATGACCAGGCCAATTTTTACAATTCTGACCACTGTCACTTTATGAGGTAATTACTCTGGAACGCTTCAACGGATCCCCCTGATTCTGAGACTGTTTTTTCGTGATATATTGTACTTTATGATTTTGGAAAAATTTCTTCGATATCACTTGCGTTTATTTGTGAGAAAAACGGAAATTTGGCGAAAATTTTGAAAATTTTGCAATTTTCAAAATTTGAATTTTTAAGCCCTGAAATCAGAGAGATATGTCACACAAAAGAGTTAATAAATAACATTTCCCACATGTCTACTTTACATTAGCACAATTTTGGAACCAAAATTTTTTTTTGTTAGAGAGCTATAAGGGTTGAAAGTTGACCAGCGATTTCTCATTTTTCCAACAAAATTTACAAAACCATTTTTTTAGGGACCACATCACATTTGAAGTCACTGTGAGAGGTCTTTATGACAGAAAATACCCAAAAGTGACACCATTCTAAAAACTGCACTCCTCAAGGTGCTCAAAACCACATTCAAGAACTTTATTAACCCTTCAGGTGCTTCACAGGAATTTTTTGAATGTGGAAGAAAAAAATGAACATTTAACTTTTTTCACAAAAATGTTATTTTAGACCCAATTTTTTTTATTTTCACAGGGGTAACAAGAAAAAATGGACCCCAAAATTTGTTGGGCAATCTCCCCTGGGCACGCAGATACCCAATATTTGGGGAAAAAACACTGTTTGGGCGCACAGCAGGGCTCGGAAGGGAAGGAGCGCCATTTGACTTTTTGATTGTAAAATTTGCTTGAATAATTAGCGGACGCCATGTTGTGTTTGGAGAGCCCCTGTGTGCCCAAACTTTGGAGATCCCCCACAAGTGACCCCATTTTGGAAACTAGACCCCCCAAGGCACCTTTCTTGATGCATAGTGAGCACTTGGAACCCCCAGGTGCTTCACAAATTGATTCGTAAAAATTAAAAAGTGAAAAAAAAAACACTTTTTCATTTTTACGAATCAATTTGTGAAGCACCTGGGGGTTCCAAGTGCTCACTATGCATCTAGATAGGTGCCTTGGGGGGTCTAGTTTCCAAAATGGGGTCACTTGTGGGGGAGCTCCAATGTTTGGGCACACAGGGACTCTCCAAATGCAACATGATATCCGCTAACAAAATGTCGGCTCAAATTGTTAGCGGACACCATGTTGCGTTTGGAGAGCCCCTGTGTGCCCAAACTTTAGAGCTCCCCACAAGTGACCCCATTTTGGAAACTAGACCCCCCAAGGCACCTATCTAGATGCATAATGAGCACTTGGAACCCCCAGGTGCTTCACAAATTGATTAGTAAAAATGAAAAAGTGAAAAAAAAAACACTTTTTTATTTTTATGAATCAATTCGTTAGCGGACACCATGTCGTGTTTGGAGAGCCTGTGATGTGCCTAAACAGTGGAGCTCCCCCACAAGTGTCCCCATTTTGGAAACTATACCCCTCAAGGATTTTATTAAGGTGTATAGTGAGCATTTTGAACCCAGAGGTACGGCACAGAATTTGTTTACATTAGGTCATCATATTGAATAAGTTGTCATTATTCTTGAGCGCAAGTGCTCGCTACTTGAGTTTGCATCGGGTACTCAGGTATGCACCATGTACAGCGTGTGCTCGAGTGACATGCTCGAGTCCCTGCTCCGCATGTTTCACGGTTATTAGACACCCAAAAAAAAACATGCGGGGATCGCTCGTGCATGGCAGGCAATCCCCGTAAAGTTTTTTTGGCCGCGAAGCATATGGGGCAGAGACTCGAGCATGTCACTCAAATACCCACGATACTCAATGCATACCAGAGCACCCGATGCAAACTCAAGTAGCGAGCACTTGCGCTCAACACTAGTCGCCATATCGTCATCTTTTTTTCTTACCTTTGAAAAAAATCCCAACCCCAGCCCTAACCCTAGCACAACCCTAACCATAGCACAACCCTAGCCCTAGCACAACCCTAGCCCCAGCACAACCCTAGCCCCAGCACAACCCTAGCCCCAGCACAACCCTAGCCCCAAACCCAGCCCTAACCCTAGCCCAATCCTAACCCAAGAGTTTATTTTTGACGCCGTTCCTTGTGCGGTATAAGTGATTAGACGACTTTATTCTTCAGGTCGGTGTGATTACAGCAATGCCAGAATCATATGGGGTTTTTATGACTGACAGCTGTCACACACTAAAAGACGCATTTTTTGTAAAATCTAGTTTTTGCATCGCCATATTTTGAGAGCTATAATTTTTCCAGATTTTGGCAGACAGTCATGTGACAGCTCGTTTTTTGCGGGATGACTTGACGTTGTTATTGGTGCCATTTTCAGGCACGTGACATTTTTTGATTGCTTTCTATTCCGATTTTTGGGAGGCAGAATAAACAAAAACCAACAATTCAGGAATTGTTTTTTTTTTTTTTTTTTATTCTGTTCTGCGTGTGGTAAAATTGATGAGGTAGCTTTATTGTTCGGGTCAGTACGTTTACAGCGGTACCACATTTGTATAATTTTTCTATGTTTTGGCGCTTATACACAATGAAAGCTATTTTATAGAAAAAAAATATTTTTTAGCATCGCTTTATTCTGAGAGCTATAACTTTTTTATTTTTCGGCTGATGGAGCTGTATTGCAGCTTGTTTTTTGTGGGACGAGATGACGTTTTCAGCGGTAACATTTTTATTTATATGCGTCTTTTTGATTGCGTGTTATTCCACTTTTTGTTTGGCGGTATGGTGATAAAGCATTGTTTTTTGCTTCGTTTTTTTTTTTTTTTTTTACCGTGTTCACTGAAGGGGTTAACTAGTGGGACAGTTTTATAGGTCAGGTTGTTCCGGACGCGGCGATACCAAATATGTGTACATTTATTTATTTATTTATTTTTTTATAATAATATTTATTGATGGGTACATTATATTTTTATTTTTGGTGGATTATTTTTTTTATTTATTTTTTTATATATATATATATTTTTTTTTCCCACTTTCAGACAGTTTATACACTTTATTACTTTGTCCCACTCTGGGACTTTCACTTTTTTTTCTCTGATCGCCTGCATGGCACAGGAATGCAGCACCATCCCTATGCCATGCAGGTTATCAGCGGTGCACAGTGTGAAGATTGTTTGGAGATGCACTGCGCATGTCCAAACAATCTTCCTGCTGTCTGGTGACCCGGATGTTGTCATGACGACATCGGGTCGTCATGGCAACACCCGGGAAGCCTTTGCAGACTGCGCTGGAAGCCGGAAGAGGAGGTGAGTATCGGCGATCACCTCCCCTTGCCCCCGCAATGCCGCGATCGACTTCGATCGACTTCGATCGCAGCATCGCAGGGGTTAATGTGCTGGGAGCGGTGCAGGACCGCTCCCTGCACATAGTACCGGGTGTCAGCTGTGACAATCAGCTGACACCCGGCGGCGATCGCGCCCGCACAGCCTGTGTGCGCGCGCGATCGCGATGACGTACTAATACGGGTCTGGCTCTTAAGTCCCAGGGCACAGACGCGTATTAGTACGTCAGATGTTGTTAAGGGGTTAAATACTTGATGAATTCTGGTATGGCAGACACATCCCCACTCCAAATAAAGATCAAATCATCGATGTATCTGCCATACCAGAAAACATCACGAGCCCATGGATTGGCGAAGGTGTACAATGCAACATATTCCCAATGGGACATTACCATATTTGCCAACGATGGAGAATAGCTAGATCCCACGAATACTCCTCTACATTGGAGATAAAATTCCTGATTGTACATAAAAAAATTATTAGTTATAAGATATTGTGTACAAGACAAAAGATAATTAATTAAATCCAAGGTATAATTACTATACCTATTAAGATGGAAATCCAATGCTTGCAGAGCGACATCACATGGTATACTTGTGTACAAAGACATTACATCACACCCCAACCATGTATATCCCTCCTGCCATGTGATATTTGCTAAATGGTCCAGAACGTCTCTTGAATCTTTAAGAAAACCTGCAGATCTCTGCACTAGCGGTTGAAATAATGTGTCCATCTAATTACCAAGATGATCTGTAACAGAATTAATATTAGAAATGATTGGCCTCATTGGGGGGGATTGATGCCCTTGTGTGTCTTGGGTAGACCATATAAAAGTGGTAGCATGGGATGCTCAACAATGAGAAAGTCTTTTTGTTTAGCTGTAATAACCCCCAAAACAAAACCTTCGTTTATTATAGCATGGGTTGTTGTTTTGTAATCTGTGGAGGGATTTGATGGAATTTTTGTGTAAGTAGTTGTATCAGACAAAAGCTCCAACATTTGGTTGTGATACATGTCTGCATCCATAATGACATCCTCCATCCGTTTTAGTTCCTGTAATGCCTTCATTTGTTTTTTGTTCAAATTACTTTTGGAGCTGTTATTTTCCACCTGCATATGGAGATTTTTTAGTTCACGTTGAATAGTTTCCTGAAATTTATCCATTGCTCCCGTTCTCGATTGTATAGGATAAAAAAAAGGATTCCGCCCTGAAAAAAACTCTGCTGAATTGATGCTAAGTTGTGAGGAGCGATTTTCCTTTTCCAAATCTTGAAGGTGAAGTAATGCTGATTGTTCCTGAAAATTTAAAGTCCGAAATTCATTAGTTATTTTGTCATGATCTATATTGTTGATGCAGATTCAGTCTCATCAAAAAAATGTCTTTTTACAGTCAGGTTTCTTACAATTTTATTGACATCTTTCAAGGTCCCAAAGAGATCAAATTTTCTATCAGGTGCAAAATTCAGTCCATAGGAAAGAACTTGTATTTGTTCACTTGTGAGCTGGTGTTTGGATAAATTCAGGACATTCTTTATAGGGGATGAATCACATGTTACTTTCTGTAGCGAGTTGTCATTCTTGAGGTGCTTGGAATGTTTCCGTCCACCTCGTTTGCGTTTCTTCTGCGTTTTTTTATATTCTGGTAATAGGAAAAATCCTTAGTTAAGTGACTGGAATCTGAGTCATTAGTGTTACTATCCGATATATCTGGATCGGATGAACTAAAACTAACATGTAATTTCTGTGGAGTTTTTTTATTATTATAGGAAGGTGTACGTTTTAGTATTGATCTGGGTGTGTGGACTTTTTCCCATCTTCCCCATTCATACACCTGATCCAGCTGGTAGTCATTATTATCTCTGATGAATTTAGATTTTTTTCTCAAAGCAATAACTTCTTCTAACTTCGAGACATTGAGATATATATTTTAACAAGCAGATCTGGCAGCTGAACCACAAGGTTAAGCACATGGGCCAGGCAAGGTACATGTGTGAGCTCTCCTCTCCTCAGAGCCGCCACCATCTTCCGGCCATTGTCACACACGACCATGCCTGGCTGTAGGTTCAGCGGTGTGAGCCACAGATCTGCCTGCTCTTTCAGAGCTGTCCACAACTATTCAGCATTGTGCGGTTTTTCAGCTACGCATATTAGCTTCAGCACAGCCTTTTGTCGCTTGGCCGAGGCAGTGCTGCAGTGCTTCCAGCTTGTGACTGATGTGGTCATTTCGGAGATGGAGGCTGAAGAGGAGGAGGAGGCTGAGGAGGATGAGGTGCAGGAGCTGTAGACCGTGGGGGCAACCCTGATTGACCTAGGGCCCGCAATCCTTGGCGTCGGGAGGACATGTTCCATCCCAAGGTCAGACTGGGCCCCGGCTTCCACTATGTTAACCCAGTGTGCCGTCAGCGAGATGTACCGTCCCTGCCCAGAAGCACTTGTCCACGTGTCCGTGGTTATGTGGACTTTACCGGTAACTGCATTGTTGAGGGCACGGCTAATGTTTTGGGACACGTGCTTGTGTAATGCGGGGACGGCACATCGGGAGAAATAATGGTGGCTGGGGACCGAGTACCGAGTATAAGTGTGGGATCAGTTTTCTCTGGGTACTTGGCATGGTGGGAGGAAGGAGGATCAGGGTGAGGAATATGCGGTCCAGACTCACAGCTACTGAGACTTGACCGTGTGGAAGACAGGGTGGTGGTGGTGGTGGTGGTGGCTAAGTGACTGGAAGCATTATCCGCTATCTAACCAACAACCTCTTGACACTGCTCTGGGTTCAATAGTGGTGTGCTGCGGTCCCCTAGAAATTGGGACAGGAAGGTCAGGCGAGAAGATGTGGGTGTTTGTTGTGGCACAATTTCAGCTTGCCCACGGCCTTGTCCTCGGCCTCTGCATTCACCATTACCATCATGTCCAGTTCACAGTCCCTTGCCACGTGCCTTGCCCATTTTAAATGGAGGACAGTATCTTCCACGCTCACTACAAATCACTGAGTTTGGAGCGAATTTATATGTGATGCGTGTGACGGAAAAAACAGAGTTTTAAATACCTGGCCTGTAGGTAAGTAGTTTGAACAGTAAACTGCTGTGAATTGCTTCACTGATACACTAAAGGAAATTTTTAATGGAGGCCAGAAATGGCAGTATTTTCTGACAACGTATATGTGATCCGTGTGACGGAGAAAACACAGTTTTAAATACCTGGCCTGTAGGTAAGTAGTTTGAACAGTAAACTGCTGTGAATTGCTTCACTGACACACTAAAGGAAATTTTTAATGGAGGCCAGAAATGGCAGTATTTTCTGACAGCATATATGTGAGCCGTGTGACGGAGAAAACAGAGTTTTAAATACCTGTCCTGTAGGTAAGTAGTTTGAACAGTAAACTGCTGTGAATTGTTTCACTGACACACTAAAGGAAATGTTTAATGGAGGCCAGAAATGGCAGTATTTTCTGACAACGTATATGTGATCCGTGTGACGGAGAAAACACAGTTTTAAATACCTGGCCTGTAGGTAAGTAGTTTGAACAGTAAACTGCTGTGAATTGTTTCACTGACACACTAAAGGAAATGTTTAATGGAGGCCAGAAATGGCAGTATTTTCTGACAACGTTTATGTGATCCGTTTGACAGAGAAAACAGAGTTTTAAATACCTGGCCTGTAGGTAAGTAGTTTGAACAGCAAACTGCTGTGAATTGCTTCATTGAAACACTAAAGGAAATTTTTAATGGAGGCCATGTTCTGACAACTTATATGTGATCCGTTTGACGGAGAAAACACAGTTTTAAATAGCTGGATTTCTAGCGCTGTAATATGGAAAGGACCTGGCTATATTCTGCAGTGCCAACAAGCAAATGGCGCAGAAAAACGGTGTTCTCTGGATTGCTTTTTAAGCAAATAATGAGGGTTGAGATCCAAAGAAAAATATTCCTGGTCCCTGAGACTTGGGCCTTTGTATAGAAATATCTAACAGCAGCAGAAGGCAGAATTGGAATGGAGCCTCTTGTGCTATATGCACTGCAGTCTGCTATATACACTGCCTGCCTTTACACCCTGCCTGCCTGATATCTCTGCAGATGGATTAGTCCTCAGGAGGACTGTTTGTTAAGATGGATATGTGTGATGTATGTTTTTTCTCCCACACTACCTAATACACAAGCAAATCTCTCCCTGACGCAGCAGCACCTCTCCGTACACAAGCAAATGGCGCAGAAAAACGGTGTTCTCTGGATTGCTTTTTAAGCAAATAATGAGGATTGAGATCCAAAGAAAAATATTCCTGGCCCCTGAAACTTGGGCCTTTGTATAGAAATATCTAACAGCAGCAGAAGGCAGAACTGGAATGGAGCCTCTTGTGCTATATGCACTGCAGTCTGCTATATACACTGCCTGCCTTTACACCCTGCCTGCCTGATATCTCTGCAGATGGATTAGTCCTCAGAAGGACTGTTTGTTAAGATGGATATGTATAATGTATGGTTTTTCTCCCTACACTACCTAATATACAAGCAAATCTCTCCCTGACGCAGCAGCTCTCCCTACCCTGTCTGATCCGGAGTGACTGTGACGAGCATGGCGGCACCAGGTCTGATATAGACCTGATGACACTGTGCGGCCAGCCAATCACTGTAAGGCCCACAACCAACATGGCTACGGCATTACAGTGCATGGCAGGCAACCCCTGCATGTTCATTGGCTCTCTAAAGAGCGCCAAACATGCAGGGAGGGGACCCAAGTTCCCACCCGAGCAACCCGGGAATACTCGGCGAGCGCCGAGCATCTCGAGCAGTGAGATGCTCGGGCGAGCACCGAGCAGTAGTGAGCAGGCTCGCTCATCATTAGTGGAAACCAATAAACCTCTACATTTTTTAGAAGAATTATTGTGATATGTTCTTTGGAGTATTGCATCTGGTAAGAAGTCCTGTATAAATAAATATACAAAATAAGTATATTTAAAAACACATACAACATAACGATGAAAAAAAATAATTAAAAATGCAGGGATAATATATAGAATATGATACCACATGGGGTCAAAAAAATAGTGAGGGTGGTTGTAGACTTATTCGTCCTACCTCAATTCTCTTCTTGGCCGCGGAGGTTGGCACTCTAGTGTAATGCGATGTGGTGCCCCCACTCAACGGCGGCTATCCCTATATGTCCCTACTGCTATTGTGTCCTTTCCACCCTAAGACATATATTCAACATATCATATATTACTGTTGAGAAATTGCATAGGGGAGAAAAATTACACAATCTACCCGAATAGGTGCAATATCAATGTCTATGTAATATACCCAATTTGGACATCAACAGCAGTACACAAGACAGGCCCCCTATAAAGTATGATTAGAAAGATATTCCGTCATTATAAGCTTATATAACCTGCATCAATTATCCAGCATAGTGACTATGTATAGCAAACAATGTAGCTGTTTCAGTAATAAAGAGATCTATTAATAAGGTGTTACTTAGCTTCAGTAAATCTCCATCTTAGCTTTGTTCGCCTATAATCTCATTGCTCCAGTGGATATACACTACCGTTCAAAAGTTTGGGGTCACCCAGACAATTTTGTGTTTTCCATGAAAACTCATACTTTTATTTATCAAATGAGTTGCAAAATGAATAGAAAATATAGTCCAGACATTGACAAGGTTAGAAATAATGATTTTTATTTAAAAGAATAATTTTCTCCTTCAAACTTTGCTTTCGTCAAAGAATGCTCCCTTTGCAGCAATTACAGCATTGCAGACCTTTGGCATTCTAGCTGTTAATTTGCTGAGGTGATCTTGAGAAATTTCACCCCATGCTTCCTGAAGCCCCTCCCACAAGTTGGATTGGCTTGATGGGCACTTTTTGGGTACAATACGGTACAACAGCTCAATGGGGTTGAGATCTGGTGACTGCGCTGGCCACTCCATTACAGATAGAATACCAGCTGCCTGCTTCTTTCCTAAATAGTTAATGCATAATTTGGAGGTGTGCTTTGGGTCATTGTCCTGTTGTAGGATGAAATTGGCTCCAATCAAGCGCTGTCCACAGGGTATGGCATGGCATTGCAAAATGGAGTGATAGTCTTCCTTTTTCAAAATCCCATTTACCTTGTACAAATCTCCCACTTTACCAAACCAACCCCAGACCATCACATTACCTCCACCATGCTTGACAGATGGCGTCAGGCACTCTTCCAGCATCTTTTCAGTTGTTCTGCGTCTCACAAATGTTCTTCTGTGTGATCCAAACACCTCAAACTTTGATTCGTCTGTTCATAAAACTTTTTTTCCAATCTTCCTCTGTCCGATGTTTGTGTTCTTTTACCCATATTAATCTTTTCCTTTTATTAGCCAGTCTCAGATATGGCTTTTTCTTTGCCACTTTGCCCTGAAGGCCAGCATCCCAGAGTCGCCTCTTCACTGTAGATGTTGACACTGACGTTTTGCATGTACTATTTAATGAAGCTGCCAGTTGAGGAGCTGTGAAGCGTCGATTTCTCAAACTAGAGACTCTAATGTACTTGTCTTGTTACTCAGTTGTGCAGTAGGGCCTCCCACTTCTCTTTCTACTCTGGTTAGAGCCTGTTTGTGCTCTCCTCCGAAGGGAGTAGTACACAGCGTTGTAGGAAATCTTCAAATTCTTGGCAATTTCTCACATGGAATAGCCTTCATTTCTAAGAACAAGAATAGACTGTCGAGTTTCACATGAAAGTTCTCTTTTTCTGGCCATTTTGAGAGTTTCATAGAACAAACAAATATAATGCTCCAGATTCTCAACTAGCTCAAAGGAAGGTCAATTTTATAGCTTCTCAAATCAGCCAAACCGTTTTCAGCTGGGCTAACATACTTGTGCAAGGGTTTTCTAGGGTTTTCTAAACATCCATTAGCCTTCTTACACAGTTAGCAAACACAATGTACCATTAAAACACTGGAGTGGTGGTTGTTGGAAATGGGCCTCTATACACCTGTGTAGATATTGCAATAAAAACAAGACATTTGCAGCTAGAATAGTCATTTACCACATTAACAATGTATAGAGTGTATTTCTGATTCATTTAATGTTAGCTTCATTGGAAAAAAATGTGCTTTTCTTTCAAAACTAATAAAATTTCTAAATAACTCCAAACTTTTGAACGGTAATGTAAGTGGATTCCCTTCAGTGGCCAGATGTAAATAAAGTGCAAAGTGGAGCTCCAATGTGTGGCAGCCACTAACGGGTACTGCAGAACAGACCCAATACTGTTAAAGAACAGGAGATGTTCTGTAGTACCTGGCAGCAGCAGCTGCTCTGTTCAACTAATGATAGCCGATAGCAAGGGGTTTTGATCTGCTATTGGTGACCTACCCTCTTTATTAACACTTTTTTTGAGCCGTTTATTCTAGGCTTCCTCTAGACCTGGTTAAACATTCTGTGACAAATCAATAAAAGGGTATGTCTAACGAAGACTTCCTTTTTATATGTCCTTCTAGAGAATATAAGAGGGTAAATTTGGCAACCCACTAAATGAACGAGTGCTCAGAGGTTCTCGCTATCAGTTGCTCCTAGTCCAGTATACGCAAAGGAAACGTGAAAATTTCCCCAGGCCCAGTAAACCACTTCCACGTGATTGAATTGTATGGCAAAAAAAGAATGTTAAAAACCCATTTCCAATATGATAATTAGTTTCAGACTTGTCAAGGGGGCATTGGTTTCCCACACTATTCTTCCCAGTAATGATGTTACTTTGCTCTTGTGGCGTGATAACATGATTTGCAAGAGTTGGCATCACTACTGGCTCTCTGCAAGTCTCACGCATGTGCACCACTTTCATCATTTCATATTTGTGTGCAGTGAAGCTGGGGAACATACACCCGGCTTCACTGCGCTCTGACATGAAATGGTGACAGTCTTGGGCATGGGCAACACTTGCCGAGAGCCAACTCTTGAAAATTATGTTATCACACCCACAGGGGTGCAGTAGCATGGTTAGTAGGACTAGTCTGGGGAAACCAACATGCCTTCGAATACTCTTAAGCTACTTAGCATTTTGGAAACATATATTTAATATTCTTTTTTTGCCATACACTGCAATCACTTATACTGTACACAGGGATTGTTAGGCAGGGGGTTAACATAAAAATAAACACAAGGTGGCAGTTTGGGGGGCATGGGGAACCTGTCATGATTCCTTTAAACCATACAATAAACATGGATTACTAATAAGAACCACCTTTCGACCCAAGGTGTGCCCATGATGAGAGCGATATCTGTCCAAAAAAGGATCCTACGACAATGTAATGAATACGAAGGCAGCCCAGTTGTTCCCTTGTGTCTACAGTTGGGGGAAATAGGGTATACAATGTTGGATTTTTTTTCAATGAGGATTTAAGCAGTGAAAGAGTTTTTTTTGGTGACTTATTCTCCACTCCCTGTCGCAATTAACATGTGCACTCGACCAGGGGCTCAAACCTGCAGCATATCTCTGCACATTTTTTAATGGCTGTGCCAAGTACTCCAGCTCATTGCATCTCAGTCCCATTCCATTTACTGAAACCTGACAACTCCTTTAATGAGTCTCTAGATCAGTCTTGTCACATGGTCCTGTTATTAATTTGATATGTGTCTCAAGGAAACAAACTTTGTATTTAGCACAATACATATATTATAGCAATTAGCTATTAATTGTATCACAGCTCACTACAGAATTCAGCTTTTTTTCTGAGAGTCATGGTCCACAAATGAACTATTAGACAAGACACAGTAATAAATTGTCTTATATCTGGATATGTACCTGCATATCTGTGCCAAGTGCTGTTGTGAGAGAAGGATCTCTTGAAAACACAATCTCCTCAATTGTTATGGCTCACTTGTTAAATCTGTTAGGACTATTTAGCAAACCTCCTTGATATAAAACCTAATTTGATGAGCACATCATCATGCAGATGAGCACTACTTCTTTTTCCCATAATATACCCATAGTAGCATTCCTTTTCTCATATAATACACAAGATGTCATGCAGAAATTAGCACCGATGCATTAAGATGCACTTGAAACCAAAGTATATACACTGCTCAAAAAATAAAGGGAACACTCAAATAACACATCCTAGATCTGAATGAATGAAATATTCTCATTGAATACTTTGTTCTGTTCAAAGTTGAATGTGCTGACAATAACATCACACAAAAATCATCAATGGAAATCAAATTTATTAACCAATGGAGGCCTGGATTTGGAGTCACCCCCAAAATTAAAGTGGAAAAACACACCACAGGCTGATCCAACTTCGATGTAATGTCCTTAAAACAAGTCAAAACGAGGCTCAGTATTGTGTGTGGCCTCCACGTGCCTGTACGACCTCCCTACAACGCCTGGGCATGCTCCTGATGAGGTTGTGGATGGTCTCCTGTGGGATCTCCTCCCAGACCTGGACTAAAGCATCCGCCAACTCCTGGACAGTCTGTGTTGCAACGTGACGTTGGTGGATTAAGCGAGACATGATGTCCCAGATGTGATCAATCGGATTCAGGTCTGGGGAACGGTCGGGCCAGTCCATAGCTTCAATGCCTTCATCTTGCAGGAACAGCTGACACACTCTAGCCACATGAGGTCTGGCATTAGGAGGAACCCAGGGCCAGCCGCACCAGCATATGGTCTCACAAGGGGTCTGAGGATCTCATCTCGGTAACTAATGGCAGTCAGGCTACCTCTGGCGAGCACATGGAGGGCTGTGCGGCCCTCCAAAGAAATGCCACCCCACACCATTACTGACCCAATGCCAAACCGGTCATGCTGAAGGATGTTACAGGCAGCAGATTGCTCTCCACGGCGTCTCCAGACTCTGTCACGTCTGTCACATGTGCTCAGTGTGAACATGCTTTCATCTGTGAAGAGCACAGGGCGCCAGTGGCGACTTTGCCAATCCTGGTGTTCTGTGGCAAATGCAAAGAGTCATGCAAGGTGTTGGGCTGTGAGCACAACCCCCATCTGTGGATGTCAGGCCCTCATACCACCCTCATGGAGTCAGTTTCTAACCGTTTGTGCAGACACATGCACATTTGTGGCCTGCTGGAGGTCATTTTGCAGGGCTCTGGCAGTGCTACTCCTGTTCCTCCTTGCACAAAGGAGGAGGTAACGGTCCTGCTGCTGGGTTGTTGCCCTCCTATGGCCCCCACCACATCTCCTGTTATCTGCTCCATGCTCTGGACACTGAAATGACAGACTCAGCTACCCACTGATATGCCATCCTGGATGAAATGCACTACCTGAGCAACTTCTGTGCATTGTACTGTAGACACCGCCTCATGCTACTGTACCTCTAGGGGCGAGAGCAATGGCAAAATGAAAAAGTGACCAAAACAACAGCCAAAAAGGATGAGAACAGAGAATTGGTCTGTGGTCACCATCTGCAGAACCACTCCTTTATAGGGGGTATCTTGCTAATTGCCTATCATTTCTACCAGTTGTCTGTTCCATTTGCACAACAGCAGGAGAAATTGATTCACAATCAGTGTTGCTTCATAACTGGACAGGTAGATTTCACAGAAGTGTTATTGACTTGGAGTTACATTGTGTTGTTTAAGTGTTCCCTTTATTTTTTTGAACAGTGTATTTCCACAGAGTCTGAACATACTGATGTAATTTCTCTTTCTTGTAGTTGAAATGACGCGCCCCCTGGGCCGTGGGGTACTCGGCAGCCGGGCCTCTGGTTGCTGGGGGATATCACAGTAGCTGGCCCGGTCCGTGACCCAGGGCGGTCAGTAAAAGGGGGACAGTTTATAGGGGATTTGGGAAAGCGTTCGTGATGCCACCTGTGGAATGCGGCTAAGGGGGTGCCGCCGCTGCGGAGCAGTCCTCTGGAGCTGGGATTGAGTGGCTCTCCACAGGTAGAGCTAGCTCCAGGGCAGTGTGGGATGTAAGGGATGGTGGTGCAGGGGATATGGGACCCAGCCGGGTCGGAGGAAGAACAGACACACACACTGGGGCTAGTTTCAGTACCTTTACTGCAGATGGTAGTCTGGTACGGTCCGGGGCACTTGTAGGTGGTGTGCACTTCTGGTCTTGCTCCCCAGTGAGCGGGTGTAAGGCCTCCTTTCTGTATCCTCCTGTCTCTCTACCTGGAGCTTCTGACCTGCCTGGAACAGGGTCTAGCTCCCTTGATGTTTCTCTCACCCGTCTTGCTTGGCGGCGAGGGCTTTCCCACTGGTTACCACGATCCCTGGACGCTGAGGCCTTCGTGGTACCTAGTCCTCTGAGTGTGCGCTATTCACGGATGGACTGAGGGATATGAAATCCTCCTCAGTATGCCGGATTCCGTACTGGGCATAGAGATCCCAATAGGCTCGGGCCCGGTGCCCGGCTTGCAACAGGGGACAAACCCTCTGTGGTTCCTCTGTCCCTCATGGCTCTTCTCTTCCTTCTTGCCTTCTAGCCCACTCTAGGCTCTCACTGGCCAGACTAGCCCGCAGCTTGGGCCTAGCCTGGCTTTCAGCCACACAGACTTCAGCTTGTCTGGTGCTGCAGCATCGTGTCACACTCACTGACTGACTTCCTGAACTCCACCCCCCAGTATATATATACCTGACAGGGCTCCATCTAGTGGACTTGGGTGGAGGTGTCTGCATGTATTGAGGCCACTGGGGAGAATCCCATCTGTGCAACACCAAGGAGTTCTGTGACAGCCTGCAGCTGCAGGGCTTCACAGAAACAGTAGCACGGTCATGGATTTATATAGTGTGACCTAGTTGTCAAGCACTTTCCAAGTGATGCTATCGCCTGGAAAGCGGTTGTCAATCTGCATGCGGAAACGCATGTGGATACGCATGTGAATCCGCATGTATTCCGCATGTATTCTGCAGGAAAAACGCAAGCACAATCTGCATGCGTTTTTTCTTCCAGGGAGATGCAGAAATGCTGCAGAAATTTTCTGCTTCATTTCTGCATCGTGGGCACATAGCCTAAATGTCTTAATTATGTCCAGTCCTATTTATTTTAATAATATAATAGTTTTCTAATATGGTTTAATTGAAAAGTCCCTACCCTTCTCTCTATAACTGTTTTATTTATTTATTTACCAATTTCCATTTTGATGATACTTGGTTTGAGAATCCCCAGTGCATGATGGGATACTCAAATGGGATATCATCAAGGGGCAGAGGCTGCTATCACTGCCACAGCCTCAGTACCCACCCTGAAACAAAGCGTCATCAATGAGGTCTGTTTCAGGGGTGGGCTAGTCCCTGCTGTACTGAGCATGCGTTGGTTGTCAATTCAGATGTATTGTCAGTATGAACTCTCTTCTTACTGTGCAATATCCTTCTCAGTGCATGGTGGCAGTCCACTCCCTTGCCGGCTCTAATTAGAAGTGATGAGCTATAAACAGAGTGCATTGTCATTGCAAATTGTAAGGAGATAACTCGGAGAGCAGAGAACAGACTGCCCCCAAAACAGATGTCAGCTTGGGGGCTGGTTTCTGCTCACCAGGGTATCTCTCTACAATGCGTACTGACAGTGCGCTCTGTTGCCGGCTTGGCAAAAAATATTGCAGAGTAAGAAGGGAGTGCATACTGAGCATATGTCAGAATTGACATCTGACACATGTGTAGCGCCCCTGAGGGTTCAGTCGCCACAGAGGTACTGCACCTCACCCAGAGGTGTGGTGTCTCCCTTCTCTCAGGTAAGGAAGGAGTGCTGCATGGAACCCCAACACCTACTTCCAACACTACACTACCCAGAGCTAGCAGGAGGGGCAAGACGCAATGTAGTTTTCTGCTGAGCTCTGACCCTGGCTGGGGTGGGGGAACCCAAAGTTAGGGGGAACCAGTAGTGGGTGTGGGTGGAGGAAGTAGTTTATGGGAGAACTCATACAGTAGATATATAAAAGGTAGACATCTTAAAACAGTAGGTGGTTGAGTAGGGACTAGTGTTGAGCCACCCCCATAGTGTTCGGGTTCGGTTCGGTTCGTCGAACACCGGGATGTTCGAGGAACTGTTCGTCGAACTGTTCGTCGAACACCTTAGAACACCGTCGAACACCGTTAAAACCAATGGCAGGCAAACAAAAACACATAGAAATACATAGAAAACACCTTCAAAGGTGTCCAAAAGCTGACAAACTGCTCAGAAGACGCTCTCTTTAAAAAAGCCGGCCGGCAAATTCAGCAGCGGCATACACCGGTACAATTTAGACAAGAAGGAATAGAGCATCACACATAGATTAGATAGATAGAAACATGTCAGTCACACATATAAGAAGCACAGTGACAGTGTTGATTACTGTACTTGTCATTTAGTATAAAGGATTTAGTAAAAAAAATATTAGTGTTTTCATGCACCGTCTCTTTAAAAAAGCCAGCCGGCAATTCAGCATCTGTACTCGACAATTTAGAACAGAAAGAATAGAGCTTCACACATAGATTAGATAGATAGAAACATGTCAGTCACATTTATAATAAGTACAGCGACAGTGTTGGTTACTGTACTTGTCATTTAGTGTTAAAATAAAGGATTTATTAAAATAAAAATTGGCGTGGGGTTCCCCGTAATTTTAGTCTCTAGCGGAGGTTAAGCAGACGGCTGGGGCAGATGTTTGAAGCCTGGGAAGGGGGTAATACCCATGGAGCTTCCCAGGCTACTAATATCAGCCCCCAGCTGAATACTTAGCCTTTACTAGCTATTAAAATGGGGGACCCCCCCCCACAAAAAAAATGATGTGGGGTCCCCCCTATGTTAATAGCTAGCAAAGGCTAGGCAGACAGCTGGGGGCTGATATTAATAGCTCAGGAAGGGTGCCATGAATATTGGCCCCCTCCCAGGCTAGAAACACCAGCCGTCAGCCGCCCCAGAAATGGCGCATCCATAGGATGCGCCAATTCTGGCACTTAGCCTCGCTCTTCCCACTGCCCTGTAGCGGTGGCAGTGGGGTAATAGGGTTGGGGTTGATGTCAGCTTATAATGCCAGCTGACATCAAGCCCAGGTTAGTAATGGAGAGGCGTCTATAAGACACCCCCATTACTAACCCCATAGTAAAAGTTAAAAAAAACACAAACACCCAGAATAAAGTTCTTTAATTGAAATAAACACACAATTCTTTATTGTTCTAAATTAAACCATACTTACCGTCACGCCCATTCCAGCTGAAGCCAACGATCCCCTGCAATAAAAGCAAAATAATAAACCAACATCATCCTTACCTTTCCATGGTTCCCAGACAGCTTCAGCTCTGCTACATCGAGATGACAGGCTGGACCGCAGCAGAACGCTGCCATCCGGCCTGTCATCCCGCGGACACTGAAAAGCGCAGGCATGCTTGCGCTCCTCAGTGTCTCGCTGTGACGGCATCCAGATGAGCCGAGGTCATGTCCAATGAATTCGGCGCACCTCATGCACGTCACTGACAGCGTGGGAAAATTCTCCTGCACTCAGCGCTTCAGCGTGGGAGAATTCTCACGCTGAAGCGCTGAGTGCAGGAGAATTCTCCCACGCTGTCAGTGACGTGCATGAGGTGAGCAGAGATCATTGGACATGAACTCACCTCATGCACGTCACTGACAGCGTGGGAAAATTCTCACGCTGAAGCGCTGTCAGTGACGTGCATGAGGTGAGTTCATGTCCAATGATCTCTGCTCACCTCATGCACGTCACTTACAGCGTGGGAGAATTCTCCTGCACTCAGCACTTCAGCGTGAGAATTTTCCCACGCTGTCAGTGACGTGCATGAGGTGAGCTGAGTTCATTGGACATGACCTCGGCTCATCTTTATGCTGTCACAGCGAGACACTGAGGAGCGCAAGCAAGCCTGCGCTTCTCAGTGTCTGCGGGATGACAGGCTGGATGGCAGCTTTCTGCTGCGGTCCAGCCTGTCATCTCGATGTAGCAGAGCTGGAGCCGCCCTGGGAACCATGGAAAGGTAAGGATGAGGTTGGTTTATTATTTTTCTTTTATTGCAGGAGATCGTTGGCTTCAGCTGGAATGGGTGTGATGGTAAGTATGGTTTAATTTAGAACAATAAAGAATTGTGTGTTTATTTCAATTAAAGGACTTTATTCTGGGTGTTGTGTTTTTTTTAAATACTTTACTAGAAATTCATGGCGGTCATGTCTAATACTGGCGTGACCCCATGAATTTTGGGCTTAGGGCCAGCTGATAATACCAAGCTGGCCCTAACCCCTTTATTACCCAGTGAGCCACCGCACCAGGGCCCTGGATGAGTTGGGTACAGCGCCAGAAGATGGCGCTTCTATGAACGCGCCATTTTCCGGGGTGGCTGCGGACTGCAATTTGCAGCGGGGGGGGGGCCAGAAAGCTTGGGCCTCCCTGCGCTGCAGATTCCAGCCCCCAGCTGCCTAGTTGTACCTGGCTGGACACAAAAATAGGGCGAAGCCCCACGTATTTTTTTTTAAATTATTTCATGAAATTCATGAAATAATTAAGAAAAAAAGGCCTTCCCTATATTGTTGTGTCCGGCCAGGTGCAAATAGGCAGCTGGTGGTTGGGGGCAGCCCGTTCCTGCCTGCTGTACCTGGCTGGACACAAATATAGTGCGAAGCCCCACTTCAATTTTTTTTTATTATTTCATGAAATTCATGAAATAATTAAGAAAAAAAGGCCTTCCCTATATTGTTGTGTCCGGCCAGGTACAAATAGGCAGCTGGTGGTTGGGGGCAGCCCGTTCCTGCCTGCTGTACCTGGCTGGACACAAATATAGGGTGAAGCCCCACTTCAATTTTTTTAAATTATTTCAGGAAATTCATGAAATAATTAAAAAAAAATTGACGTGGGGCTTCGCACTATATTTGTGTCCAGTCAGGTGCAGCAGGCAGGAACGGGCTGCCCCCAACCACCAGCTGCCTATTTGTACCTGGCCGGACACAACAATATAGGGAAGCCCTTTTTTTCTTAATTATTTCATGAAATAATTTAAAGAAAATTGACGTGGGGCTTCGCCCTGTTTTTGACTCCAGCCAGGTACAACTAGGCAGCTGGGGGCTGGAAATCGCAGCGCAGGGAGGCCCAAGCTTTCTGGGCCACCCCCGCTGCAAATTGCAGTCCGCAGCCACCCCGGAAAATGGCGCGTTCATAGAAGCGCCATCTTCTGGCGCTGTACCCAACTCATCCAGGGCCCTGATGCGTTGGCTCACTGGGTAATAAAGGGGTTAGGGCCAGCTTGGCATTATCAGCTGGCCCTAAGCCCGAAATTCATGGGGTCACGCCAATATTAGACATGACCACCATGAATTTCTAGTAAAGTATTTAAAAAAAACACAACACCCAGAAAAAAGTCCTTTAATTGAAATAAACACACAATTCTTTATTGTTCTAAATTAAACCATACTTACCGTCACGCCCATTCCAGCTGAAGCCAACGATCTCCTGAAATAAAAGAAAAATAATAAAGCAACATCATCCTTACCTTTCCATGGTTCCCAGGACGGCTCCAGCTCTGCTACATCGAGATGACAGGCTGGACCTGCAGAACGCTGCCATCCAGCCTGTCATCCCGCAGACACTGAGAAGCGCAGGCATGCTTGCGCTCCACAGTGTCTCTCTGTGAGGGCATCCAGATGAGCCGAGTTCATGTCCAATGAACTCGGCTCACCTCATGCACGTCACTGACAGCGTGGGAAAATTCTCCTGCACTCAGCACTTCAGCGTGGGAGAATTCTCACGCTGAAGCGCTTCAGCGTGAGAATTTTCCCACGCTGTCAGTGACGTGCATGAGGTGAGCCGAGTTCATTGGACATGACCTCGGCTCATCTGGATGCCGTCACAGCGAGACACTGAGGAGCGCAAGCATGCCTGCGCTTCTCAGTGTCCGCGGGATGACAGGCTGGATGGCAGCGTTCTGCTGCGGTCCAGCCTGTCATCTCGATGTAGCAGAGCTGAAGCTGTCTGGGAACCATGGAAAGGTAAGGATGATGTTGCTTTATTATTTTTCTTTTATTGCAGGGGATCGTTGGCTTCAGCTGGAATGGGCGTGATGGTAAGTATGGTTTAATTTAGAACAATAAAGAATTGTGTGTTTATTTCAATTAAAGGACTTTATTCTGGGTGTTTGTGTTTTTTTTTAACTTTGACTATGGGGTTAGTAATGGGGGTGTCTTATAGACGCCTCTCCATTACTAACCTGGGCTTGATGTCAGATGGCATTATAAGCTGACATCAACCCCAGCCCTATTACTCCACTGCCACCGCTACAGGGCAGTGGGAAGAGCGAGGCTAAGTGCCAGAATTGGCGCATCCTATGGATGTGCCATTTCTGGGGCGGCTGACGGCTGGTGTTTCTAGCCTGGGAGGGGGCCAATATTCATGGCACCCTTCCTGGGCTATTAATATCAGCCCCCAGCTGTCTGCCTAGCCTTTGCTAGCTATTAAAATAGGGGGGACCCCACGTCAATTTTTTGGGGGGTCCCCCATTTTAATAGCTAGTAAAGGCTAGGCATTCAGCTGGGGGCTGATATTAGTAGCCTGGGAAGCTCCATGGGTATTACCCCCTTCCCAGGCTTCAAACATCTGCCCCAGCCGTCTGCTTAACCTCCGCTAGAGCCTAAAATTAAGGGGAACCCCACGCTAATTTTTTTTTAAATAAATCCTTTATTTTAACACTAAATGACAAGTACAGTAATCAACACTGTCACTGTACTTCATATATATGTGACTGACATGTTTCTATCCATCTAATCTATGTGTGATGCTCTATTCCTTCCATTCTAAATTGTCGGGTACCGCTGCTGAATTGCCGGCTGGCTTTTTTAAAGAGACGGTGCATGAAAACACTAATATTTTTTTTTATAAATCCTTTACACTAAATGACAAGTACAGTAATCAACACTGTCACTGTACTTCTTATATATGTGACTGATATGTTTCTATGTATCTAATCTATGTGTGATACTCTATTCTTTCGGTTCTAAATTGTCGGCTACCGGTATATGCCGCTGCTGAATTGCCGGCTTTTCATGTTTCACTGTGAGCACAGTTCCCATCGATTTGGGCAATCACTCTAATGCCACAACCACCATGGCTGTGGCATTACAGTGAGTGGCAGACAATCTCTGCATGATTGGTGCTCTAAATAGCGCCAGACATGCAGGACACGCTTTTGGTGCACGAACAGTTATCGAACATAACCTCGAGCAGCCGAATTTTTTGCAAATCGTTCTGGTTCGTCGAACAACTCGAACACCGCCCAAAACAGCTCGAATTTGAGATTGGCGAACAGTTCTAGTCGAACACCGCTCATCTCTAGTAGGGACAGTTCAGAGGAACAGTCTGGGAGCAGAGTCTCTGTAGGAGCTCTGCTCCACTACATGGGCCTAGGACTGAGGCCCAGGAGGGGAGCAGGGAGTAAGCTCCATTCTGTAGAAAGGATCCTAGGGGAGTACGGCGAGTGCAGGTGGCACCCGTACACCCCGAACCTGCCAAGTGTCAGGAGGATCTAGGCCGCAAGAAGGGGACAGGCCCCTGGCCCAGTTGTGCAACTTCAAGCCTCGTCTGGAAAAACCGGAGGCTTCTGGCTTCTATAGCCAAAAGCCAAACCCCCACTTCAATCCAAGTAAGGTCAAGCAGGTCTGTGCAACTCCGACGGACAGGGGGGACCTCGCAGCACCCGAACAGGATTCACAGTAGGAAGTGCAGGGCAGGAGGGAGTAAGACCCAGCGTGAAGTCGGTCTAGAGAGGCACATAAGAAAGTAGGGTTCTGCCAGGTACACCCGAGCTGCCTGAGGAAGGACTGAACCCCTGCCTGGTGAACTCAGCGCGACGCGGGAGGCTTGCACCAGTACAGTGCACCTGTGGACTGTCTAAGAACTGTGAGTAAATCTTGGATGACTGCACTGAGCTGCCTCCGCTCCTTTCTTTCGCTGGTGCCATTTCCCTCCCTGCACTACAATGCCCAGCGCAACCTGCATCGTTTTCACTGCCCTGAGGCCTGCTCCACCTGTGGGGAGTCGTTCCATCTCAAGCTGCCCTATCATCTGCCTCAGAGGACTGTCGCAGCGCTGGTGATCCTCACCAGACACCACAGGTGGCGTCACGACAAATCCCCTATAAATATCCCCTTTTTGCACTGACCGCCCTGGGTCACGGACCGGGCCAGCCACCGTGATCTCCCCCAAAAGCAGCCATAAGGCCCAACAGCCAAGTACCCCATGGCCCTGGGGGCGAGTCACATGCTCAGTACAGCAGTGACTAGCCCAGCCCCTGAAACAGACATCACTGACATAATTTCATTCAGGGTGGAGACAAAAACTGTGGTAACGTCCCATTCGAGTACCCCAATATACACTAGGGATTAAGAAATGATGTGTCATCAAAATGTAAATAAGTAAAAAAAAAACAAACAAACAAAGCAGTTAGAGTAGAGAGGGAAGAATAAGGATGTTTTAAACAAACCATATTTGAAAAACTTATATTATTAAAATAAGCAAAGACATTTAGGATGAAAATCAATACTAGTTTCAAACCACCCCTTTAATTTCTAGAGAAAACAGTGGGGACATTATTATTTTCTGTGGGCCTTATGATGCGCCACCTGGGCCGTGGGGTACTCTGTGCCAGGCCAGTCGTTGCTAGGGGAGATGTCACAGTGGCGGTGACCCGGTCCGTGACCCAGGGCGGTCAATCAAAAGGAGTATTATTTACATGGGATTTATAGTTTTTATGTACAGTTCGTGACACCACCTGTGGTATGTGGCTAAAGGGAGCCGCCGCGGCAGAGCAGGTCCCCTGGAGCTGGTGTAAATGCAGCAGAGTTGGTTTAGCTCTCCACAGGTAGAGCTTAGCTTCAGGGCAGTGTAGATGTTTCTGCTATGGTGTAGTGCAGAGGATGGCGCAGATAATGATAACAGAGACAGTAAGGTGCAGTCTTCAGGGTTTACTCACGGTTTCTTAGACTTCCAGTTACCAGTACTAGAGTAACTTCCCACGGCGTTCTGTGCTTACTCAGGGAGGGGTTCAGCAAACTCCCAGGTCTCTCCGGAGAGCGTAACGGGACCCCCTTCTGTGTATTCCCTTTGGCCGTCTCCCTGCACCTCACACCTAGTGTCCCAATCCAAGTGACCGCTGGCCTTGTCGGCCGACGTCTTCTCTGTCCCCTGGGTCCTCTATGGCTACCTTCTTGGTGAGACAGATGTGGCTTGTGGCTGCCGTACCTGAAATACTGCAGCATCAGGTTTCCTAGTTGAGGCTTAAAGAACTCTGCTAGTTTAGGGACCGATCCCCTCTGTGCGACCTGACTCCTCCACCTCCTGGTGTATTCGGGCGTACGGGTGGCCTCCAGCACTGCCCGTACCCCTGGGGTACCTTCCACGTTCCTGGAACCTTTCCTGCTCCTCTCTCTCTCTCTCCAGTCTGGGCCTCTCTGGCTAGGCCCTTCTCCGGAGCAGATCTCCGACAGAGCTCCTGCTCCCTCTACTTCTCCTCTCAGACTGTCTGTCCTTACAAGATGGCTTCCCTCTTTATACTATTCCTAACAAGTTCTCCCCTGATTTACTTCCTCCACCCACACCCACTACATGGTTCCCCCTACTTTAGTTCCCCCCACTCCAGCCAGGGACAGGGCTCAGCAGGGAAGCGACGCATCTTGCCCCTCCTGCTGGTCTGGAGTAGTGTAGTGTTGGATGCAGGTGTAAGGGTCCCAGGCAGTACTCCATCCTTACCTGAGAGTGAGATACCACACCTCTGGGTGAGATGCAGTACCTCTGTGGCGACTGAACCAGCAGGGGCGCTACACTTACAGGACTTAATATGACCGTCCAGATACCACACAAAGTACATTACATATTAGTGTGTAGGTGGGCAAAAGGCACTTATATTGTTTGGGGAAATGGAAACTATTACTGTTTTGGACACTATTGCTAACTGTTAAACACTATTTTAAAGAAGCACTCCCATGAAGTTTTTTGTTCTAAATCAACATAACTATACTCAAATACTGCCATCTTCTCCGGTATCCAGCATAGTTCTGCTCCTCTTCTGAGTGATGTCATTGCTCTTCACACTCTCCAGATCACTCTATGTTCTATGTGACACGCCCCCTGGGCCGTGGGGATACCTTGACCGGGCCTTGTAGATGCTGGGGGTTGTAGTCACCGTGGCGGCGACCCGGTCCGTGACCCAGGGAGGTCAAACCAGGGTAGTCTATGTGTCTCCGTTATATAGTCCGACTGCGCCACCTGTGGAATGCAGTTATTTGGGAACCGCCGCTGCGGAGCAGTCCGCTGAAGCTGGTGGTAGGTGCAGCAAGGTGATGTAACTCCCCACAGGAAGAGTGGAGCTTCAGGGCAGCGTGTATGGATGATGGTGGTGATAGTGCCGGGCGTTCTAGTGCTGTGAGTGCTGGCGCCGCAAGGAACACAGAGACAAGATGGTGCAGTCCCAGGGTCTTTGCTCACAGGTAAAGCAGTTCCAGTTACAGGCGCCAGTGCAAGGCCCACGGCGTCCTGTGTTCACGCAGTGAGGGGCTCGGACGACCCTCAGATATCTCCAGAGCATTTATCAGGACCCCCTTCTGTGTGTCCTCTCTGGCCTCTCTCCTTGTACCTCACACCTAGTGGCACCTCTGTCCAGTGTCCTCGGGCCTTAGCGGGCGACGTATGTTCCGTCCCCTGGGTCCTATGTGGCTACTTTCCTAGTGGCTGGTGTGGACGGCATGCTGTACTTAAAGTCCTGCAGCCTCCGGTTCCCAGTTGAGCCCTGTAGTCTCTGCTGGTTGGGGGACCCGGTTCCCCTTCTTTGGCCTTACCCCCCTACCTCCTGGCAGCGGCGGGCGTACGGGTGGCTTGCTGCACGGCCCGTACCCCAAGGGTCCCTTCTCTCCTCATTCCTGGAGCCGTCCTGCACCCTCTCCTTTCTTCTCTCTTTTCAGGCTCAGGCCTCCTGACTAGGCCCGCCTCTGGAGCAGAGCTCCTACAGAGCCCCTGCTCCTACACTCTCCTCCTCTGACTGAACTCTCTTCTAAGATGGCTAATCTCTTTTATATGCTTCTACTCAATGCGCCCAGGATCTACGTCCTCCACCCATCCACTACTTAGTTCCCCCTCTCTAAGTGGTTCCTCCCCACTCCAGCCACGGATCAGGGACACTTGTGCTCTCCCATAGGAGCATTCTCGCCCTGTCCCCCGGAAATGTGGTGTAGTGGATGTAGTGTTAGGGTCCTGAGCTATACTCCTTCCTTACCTGAGAGTGAGATACCACATCTCTGGTTGAGATGCAATACCTCTGTGGTGACCGAACCCTCAGGGGCGCCACATATGCGTGACCCTGAAGTCTTTTATAATGTAAGTCTATGGCGCCTCGTTCTCACGCACCATATAATGCACCCCCTGGGCCGTGGGGTACCCGGTGCCGGGTCGGTAGATGCTGGGGGTTGTAGTCACTGTGGCGGTGACCCGGTCCGTGACCCAGGGCGGTCAATCCAAGGGAAATTTATATGTATAGGTTTTATTGTCCGACTACGCCACCTGTGGGATGCGGCTAATGGAGGCCGCCGCTGCGGAACAGTCCTCTGAAGCTGGTGGTTTTGCAGCAAGGGTGGTATAACTCCCCACAGGAAGAGTTAGCTTCAGGGTAGTGTGTGGATGATGGTGGTTGTGCAGGGTGTCAGTAATAACCACAGAGTCAGTATAGTGCAGTCCCAGGGTCTTTACTCACAGTTGTCAATTAGGCAAGCATGGACTGGAGTACTGGCTAGAAGTAAGAGTCCGGTCAGCCTGGATGCAAACATAGAGTCCTCCTTGCCAGATGGAGTTGTAGGCCTGCCCTGCTCACTATACTCTTTGGCTTTACTGCTTGTAGCTGTGTTGTAGCCCACGTCCCTGGGTGTAATGTGCTGTGCTCACCCGTATGTCTGGCAGCTCGGGCCTTGTGCATGCGTCGCTCCTCCATGGCGGTCCTGGTCCCTCTGTGCTGCTGAGCCTCCGGGCGTCTGATGGGGCCAGGAGACCTGCAATCTCCAGCCCTATGGTATCTGCTGCTGGGCCTGCAGTGCCCCACAGCCTCGGACTCCGGTGTCCGGTCCTCGGTGATGATCAGCTAGGACGAGCTTCCTCAGCTCCAGTCCCTAGCTCCTCTCTCCTCGATGTCCTAAACCTAACTCCCTGACACTAACTAAACTAACCCCGCCTCCAGATCCAGTTGCCAAGGGGAGGGGCCTCCCCTTGCTGGTCTGGAGCCAGGAAGTGTTGCATGTATAGTGTACCTGACTGAAAGGGTGCCTGCTTGCTTCCAGGCATGGCATTACCTCTTTTGAGGGAGGCAATACCACTGTGGCAACCGGACCCTCTGGGGTGCCACATTCCCCCCTTGTTAACTTCAGTACTCCCGGACTGAGAATATAGAAAATTATTAACATTACAGTCATTAACAGGTTACAGTATAATCTGCAACCAGGTGTCCATTCCACTGAGCAAGGTGCAGTTTTAAGCAACATGAGGGACCCGTCTGAAAACCCCCAACGTAGGCCCTGGGCGCGGCTGCAGGGCATAGATGATCCAGGTGTTGGACCACGTCTTCGGCCACCTCAAACGGGTTTTTGTTCAGTGGTCTTTTAATGTAGCACAAAACAAGAAGGGGCACTTTAACAAGTGCAACTATTTACAATGGAGAATTCTTTGGTTATTCACCGTCCATAACCTACAAGTCTTTGTACCACTTTCGGGTAACTGGATAAACACATATAAAGCTTTCAAACTTGCAATGTCTCTGGCATACCCTTACGGGTAACTATATACAGCATACAATTTAATACTCTTATACTTTAAACTTTACATTTTAGTTTCTCCAACGGGCAGGGAGCTGACCTTTTGTACTCCTGGTCGATCTACGTAGTACATTAGTAGTCACTGCTCTACCCTGGTCCCTTGTGTCCACCCCTGGTGTGGTGGGTTCAGTGTGAAATACACTACGGGCAGTTTGAGGTAGCACTGGTAGGTTGGGCAATTTCCTACGAACTCTTTGGCTCACCGTGGGTACGACAGGTTCACTTCTAGCAGAGGGTATATTCTCCTGATCTGCTGATGATGAGGCTTCTGTCTCTGGGGCCAACTGTTCTTCCAACTCTTCTGGGACTTCTGCAGCTTCCGGTTAGGCCGCTTGGAGAAAGGTAATGACTGGCACGACAATTGCATTGTTCACCTGTGTCCACGACCGGGGAAATTCTCTGAGTACTGTTTGGACCACTTCCTCCACTTCCTCTGTGGGTTGACGGCTATCTTGGTCTTCTTTAGTGTGTTTTAATTGCTCAGGACATTTCTTCATGTGATCTCTGGAAACTGCCGCTGATGTTTCTCCTCCATCTTTGCTGATGAGGCACACTTTGGTGTTATCGTAACTCGAGGGTAGGATGGTGTACGGCTCTACCTCCCACTGGTCATCTAGTTTGTGGAGTCGTCTCTTTCTCTTAAGGACTTGTTCTCCAGGTGATAAGGGAACAGCAGGTGCGTGTTGATTATAAGTTTTCTCTTGCTTTTGTCTGGCCTGGGACAAACTTCTTTCAACACTCTCTTGCACTTTGCGGTACTGTTGCTGCTGCTCGGTATCCCAATCTGCATCTGGTGAGGTTGTCTCTGGTGTTAGGACTCCCATGTCTAAGTCGATGGGTAGCTTACCAGGTCTTGCTCTCATCAGGTAAGCTGGTGTACAGTTGGTGGAGTTCACTGGGATATGGTTATAGAGGTCCACCAGATCGGGTAGCTTCTCCGTGAAGACTGTAAATTTGGAGGAGGCGAGATAGTGCTTGAAGCACTCTGTCACAGCCCAGACTACGGCGAGGAACTCCAACTTGAAGGAACTGTAGTTATCCGGGTTCCTTTCAGTGGGCCGGAGCTTCCTGTTGGCATAGGCAACCACTCTTTCTCTGCCTTGCTGTATCTGGGACAGCACCCCTCCTAGTCCCACGTTGCTAGCGTCTGTATGGAGTATGAAGGGTTGGCCATAGTCGGGGTAGGCCAGGACTTCGTCTCCCGTGAGAGTCATCTTCAGTCTGCTGAAGGATTCGTCTTCCGGCTTATCCCATTTGAAAGGAGGATTTGGGTTTTTTGCCTTCCTGGACTGGCCTACTAGGAGGTCCTGCATGGATGCTGCTATCTTGGTGAAGACTTTGATAAACCTTCGGTAGTAGCCTACCAACCCGAGGAACTGCCTCACTTCCTTAATAGTGGAGGGTCTTGGCCAGTCCTTGATTACGGTGACCTTTTCAGGGTCTGGTGCTACACCTTCAGCGCTTACCACATGACCTAGGTACTGTACCTTGGGCTTCAACAGGTGGCATTTGGACGTCTTCACCTTCAGGCCAAAACCAGCTAGGGCTTCAAACACCTCTGCCAGGTGCTTCTGGTGGTCTTCATAGGAGTTGGAGTAGACAATGACGTCATCCAGGTAAAGCAGGACTGTCTCGAAGTTCTTGTGTTCTAGACAGCACTCCATTAACCGCTGGAAGGTTCCTTGGGCGTTGCAGAGCCCGAATGTCATGCAGTTGAACTCGCTGAGGCCCATCGGCATTGTAAATGCGGTCTTTTCTTTATCCGCCTCTGCTACAGGTGTTATGATCTGCTACAAGCACTAAGGAAAGACAGGAGATCTGTCCCTACAATAGAACTAAACTGGATCCCTACGATGTAGCGGGGAACCTGATCCTGCGATCAGACACGCTAAAGTCCTCGGCTAGTCTGTACGAAGACCTATAGATGCAAGGGAGGGATCCCTACAAGAACTAGGGACTGGGATAAAGTTGGACACCTCCTAGCAGAAATTGTAGCAGTAAAGACAAACACACAACATAGAACATAGAGGTCAGAAGACCTAGCAAAACTAATAGAGAAAGGTAACAGAGTACCAAGCTAGCTCAAGAGTAGAAAATACAATGAAGTCCAGCAAGGCCAGGAGGGCGGAGCCGGATTAAATAGGCAAAAATGGTCATGTGACCAGCAAACTAGAAAAAACCTAACAGGAGAGTTCTAACAGTACCCCCTCTTCTAAGAGGATCCTCTGGATCCCCTAGGACCGGGCCTATCAGGAAACCTCCTGTGAAACGCTCTGACAAGTCTGGAAGCAGAAACATCATCCGCCCTCACCCATGAGTTATCCTCGGGTCCGAAACCCTTCCAAGCGACGAGATACTGCAAACTCCCTCTATACCGTCTAGAATTTAGGATGCGGGAAATTTCATATTCCCCGTCTTCCACCACCGGAGGAACAGTGGCAGAGGCGTCACCAACCGACACATCAGCTTTTTTCAACAGAGAAACATGAAACACCGGATTAATCTTCCAGGAGGTAGGAACCTCCAACCTAACAGCAGATTGGTTAACTATCTGAAGCACCTGAAAGGGCCCTACAAACTTGGGACCCAATTTTTTCGAAGGAATCCTCAATCGCAGATTCTTAGAGGACAACCAAACCATGTCACCAATAGCAAACGAAACCTCTTGCCGTTTCCTATCAAAGTACCTCTTAGATTTTTTGTTAGCCTCCTGAAGATTATCATGCACATCCGTCCAAACTCTCTCCAAATCACCAGAAAAACTCTCCTCCTCAGGCACAGCCGATACCAATTTGGAGAATGACCCAAAAGACGGATGTCTCCCAGAACAACAAAAAAAAGGCGACCACCCAGCAGAAGAGGATGTATGGTTGTTAAGAGCAAATTCAGCAAGTGGCAGAAACTCAGACCACCCCTCTTGATTGTCTGCCACAAAGTAACGCAAGAACTGCTCAACATCCTGGTTCTTTCTTTCTGTCTGGCCATTAGACTCAGGATGATATCCGGAAGAAAACGACAAATGAACTCCCAACCTGTCACAAAAGGCACGCCAAAAACGAGCCACGAACTGAGGTCCCCTATCAGAAACAATGTCAGTAGGAACGCCATGAAGTCTGACAATTTCCTTGACAAATGCCTTAGCAAGTGTCTTAGCGCAAGGCAGTTTGATGAAGGGAACCAAGTGACACATCTTGCTAAAACGGTCCACGACCACCCAGATGACCGTGAAACCTTCAGAGGGGGGAAGGTCAGTAATAAAGTCCATAGCCAGATGTGTCCAAGGTGCACTAGGAACCTCCAGAGGGCAAAGCAACCCCGCAGCAGGAGCATGCGAAGACTTAGATCTAGCACACACAGTACATTGACGCACCCACTTAATGACTTCCTTCTGCCATCCAGACCACCAAAAACTGCGACCCACAAGTCTCTTGGTCTCAGAAATTCCTGGATGACCTGCCAACCGAGACTCATGACACTCAATAAACAAATCTCTCCTAAAGGTCCTAGGCACAAACAACCTCCCATGGGGAGTGTTAGATGGGACTTTCTCCTGAGCTTTAAGAATCTCATCCTCCAAAATGGAGTCCAAAGCAGCAATCACAACACCTTCTTGTAAAATGCTCTCCTCCTCCTCCTCAGCACTGACCATGGGAGAAAACCTGCGAGACAAAGCATCCGCTTTAACATTCTTGGTACCCGGGATGTAAGTAACGGAAAAATGAAACCGTGAGAAAAAAAGTGCCCACCTAGCCTGACGGGCATTCAAGCGCTTGGCAGCATCAAGATAGATCAGATTTTTATGATCAGTGAAAACCTGAATGGGAAATTCAGCACCTTCCAAGAGATGACGCCAGTGTTCAAATGCGAGTTTAATAGCCAGCAATTCCCGATTACCAATATCGTAATTAAGTTCAGTCTCAGAAAATTTTTTTGAAAAAAAGGCACAGGGATGTACTCCATCCTTGCTTTCCTGAGACAACACCGCACCAACCCCCACAGAAGAAGCATCAACCTCAACCAAAAACGGCTTAGTCACATCAGGCTGCATAAGGATGGGAGCAGAGGTGAACCTCTCCTTTAGAAACACAAAAGCTTCAATGGCCTCAGAAGTCCACTGAACCGCATTAGCACCTTTCCTAGTGAGATCGGTCAGCGGTTTGACAATAATAGAAAAATTTTTTATGAATTTTCTGTAATAATTGGCGAAACCCAAAAACCTCTGTATCGATTTCAAACCAATAGGCCTAGGCCATTCCTGCACAGCTTGAACTTTAACCGGGTCCATCTCAAAACCTTCACTGGAGATAATGTAACCCAAAAAACTAATTCTCTGTACAGCGAACTCACATTTCTCTAGCTTAGCAAAAAGCGAATTGTCCATTAATAACTGTAAAACCTCACGTACGCTCCGCCAATGAGACTCCAGATCAGGCGAATAAATCAGAATGTCATCCAAATACACAACCACATTTTTGCCGATCAAAGGTCTAAGGATGTCATTAATAAGATTCTGAAAAAATGCTGGAGCATTGGTGAGACCAAAAGGCATAACCAGATTCTCAAAATGACCCACAGGAGTGTTAAAAGCAGTCTTCCATTCATCACCCTCCTTCATGCGCAACAAATTGTATGACCCCCGGAGATCAAATTTAGAGAACCACTTGGCCCCCACTAACTGGTTAAACAAATCAGGAATCAATGGCAGTGGGTAAGGATTGCGTACAGTAATTTTATTAATCTCACGAAAGTCCAGACAAGGACGTAAACCGCCATCTTTTTTTTTAACAAAAAAAATATCCAACAGCCACAGGAGACTTGGAAGGCCTAATGTGACCGGCGGCCAAGCTTGTCTGTATGTATTCCTCCAAAGCCTTTCTCTCAGGAGTAGTAAGATTAAATAAATGACTTTTAGGAAGAGTCGCTCCAGGGACAAATTCAATGGTGCAATCATAGTCTCTATGGGGAGGCAAAATTTGTGACTCTTCCTCAGAAAAAACTCTCCAAAAATCCTGAATAGGTACAGGTAATTCCCCTTTTTCCACCCCAGCAATACGCCCGTTACAACACTTGTCATAACATTTAGGGCTCCAGGACTTAATTTCATTGGTAGACCAATCCAGTACAGGATTATGCAATTTTAACCAGGGCAACCCCAATATCACTGGAGAAGGCAAATTATTCAATACTACCAAATCCAAATTCTCTTGATGAACACCATTAATAGTGAGGGGAAACTCACAGACCTTGTGAGTAACACTCTTCAAGGGAGAGCCATCAACAGAAACCACGGCAATAGGGGATGACAAAGGTTTAGGTTTTAATGTAAGTTTTTCCAAGAATCCCCCATCAATCACATTCAGAGTAGAACCACAATCCACAAATACCCAAAATTCAATTAATTCTTCCTGAGCAGCAGTAGTAGCAGATAGGAATACTCCCTTAGTATTTAAACAGGCTATACATGTATAACTGACCATTTTTTTTTCTTTGTTCATACAAAGCACACAGTTCTTAAAAAAATGACCAGAATTTCCGCAATAGAAGCACAAACCTTCAGAAAGCCTGCGGTCTTTTTCCTGAGAGCGGGGTGTCATCGCCCCAATCTCCATCGGCTCTCCTTTGTCAGCACAGACCCTCTCAAGACTCGGAGCTGACATAGCAGAGGATTTGCTCTCATTAACCCTAGCACGCAGTCTCCTGTCCACCCGTATAGCTAATTGCATAGCCTCCTGCAAGTTTCCAGGTGTGGGATAAGCAATCAGCAAATCTTTAACCCTTTCACCTAGCCCCGCAAGAAACAAACTTTTCAAAGCTGAATTGTTCCACCCCACCTGGGCAGACCACCGACGGAAGTGAGAACAATATTTTTCCACATTACCTGATCCCTGCCTCAAACGTCTCAATTCAGACTCAGCAGATGAGACACGATCAGGATCATCGTACAACAAACCCAAAGCAGAAAAAAAACTATCCACTGATCTAAAGCACAGATCACTAGGTTGGAGAGAAAAAGCCCATCCCTGAGGATCCTTGCGCAAAAGTGACATTATGAACCCTATGCGCTGTGATTCATCACCAGAGGATCCGGGTCTTAAATGAAAATACAATAAATAAGCATTTTTAAAAGAAAAAAAATCTTGTTGTTCACCAAAAAATAGATCAGGCAGACGTACCTTTGGCTCCACAAAATGTGCTCCAGAACAGCTACTCACGTGTTGTTGGAGCTCGGCCACCTCCAGAGAGAGTCCCTGCAAGCGTTAAGCCAAATCTTGAAGCAAGACCATGATGGAAACTGGAGGTCTTTCCTTAGAGAAATTTTTTGGGCTGGACTTACTGTTATGATCTGCTACAAGCACTAAGGAAAGACAGGAGATCTGTCCCTACAATACAACTAAACTGGATCCCTACGATGTAACGGGGAACCTGATCCTGCGATCAGACACGCTAAAGTCCTCGGCTAGTCTGTACGAAGACCTATAGATGCAAGGGAGGGATCCCTACAAGAACTAGGGACTGGGATAAAGTTGGACACCTCCTAGCAGAAATTGTAGCAGTAAAGACAAACACACAACATAGAACATAGAGGTCAGAAGACCTAGCAAAACTAACAGAGAAAGGTAACAGAGTACCAAGCTAGCTCAAGAGTAGAAAATACAATGAAGTCCAGCAAGGCCAGGAGGGCGGAGCCGAATTAAATAGGCAAAAATGGTCATGTGACCAGCAAACTAGAAAAAACCTAACAGGAGAGTTCTAACAACAGGAACCTGCCAATACCCACTGGTGAGGTCCAAAGTAGAGAAATAATTAAGGGACCTTAATGCAGCTAGTGACTCCTCAATCCTGGGTAATGGGTAGGCATCTTTATGTGTAATGCGGTTAATTTGCCTGTAGTCAACACACATTCTCATTGTACCATCCTTTTTCCTGATGAGAACTAATGGAGCTGCCCAGAGGGTACAACTATCTCTTATCACCCCAGCCTCCTTCATCTCCCGTAACATTCCTTTGGCACATTGATAGTGAGCTGGGGGAACAGGCCGGTACCGCTCTTTAATGGGTGCATGATCTCCCGTGGTGATATGGTGTTGTGCCCCTTTTACCTGCCCGAAATCTAGAGTGTGTTTGCTGAAGACCCACTCATACTCCTGGACCACCCGGTATACTCCATGGTTTTGGTGCTGAGGGGTGGAGTCAGTGCCCACGTGTAGCTTCTGACACCAGTCCTCCATCTGTCCCTTGGAGCCATTATCCTCCGCCGGTTTGGATGGAGGTAAGGGTTCCACTGTCTTTATAGAGTTGTTACTGACGATGAATAATTTGGCAAGGGTAGCATACCGGGGCAAATGAACCTCTTTCTCCCCACAATTCAGGATGCGGACTGGCACTCTCCCATGGCGGACATCAACTACCCCCCTGGCTGTCAAGATGGTGGGCCTACTGTCAGAGTATATGGGCTCTACCAGGGCCTGGTAATCTCGACCCCTGAGACCGATTGCTGCCCGACACCATATCAACATTTCACTTCTAGGGGGCATGGCAATGGGGAATGGGTCACTCATCCTGACACTGACAATTTCACCACCAGACAGTTCTACCTGTTGTCTTCTCATCAGGGCTCTGATCTCTCTCTGCAGAACCCGCTGCTGACTGGAACTAGCGGTCTCTGCAACCTGCTGTAATAAGACAATAATTTCTGAAAGACAATTTTCAATGACATTAGTGCCTAAGGTTATCATGGGATGACTTTCTCGGCGATCAAAGTCAACAATTATCATTCTTTGTGATGGCAACTCTACTCTGCCAACCTTTATGGTCACTTCTTTATACCCCACCTGAGGCAAGGGCTGACCATTGCTGTCATAGATGCTAAGATGTTCTTCTGGACGGCGGGTAATGTCCGAATCAGTCCAGTATCGTTTATAAAGGATGTACGACATAGTGGTCACCAGGGACCCAGTGTCCAGCAACGGTCTCATTGGGATGCCATCAAGCACGACAGGTAGGACCGGCCGTCCTCCCACGTACTTATCTCGCCAGCTTTGTGGGCCTGGTGGTCTTACTTCTGGGGGTTGGCCCTCTGCCCCAGGTTTTACTCGTTTAAATTGCAGTACCTTGCATAGTGTCCTGCCTTGTGACAGCGGCGGCAGATGGGTTGTCCGTCCTGATCGTAGCGGTCGCTGTTCCTCCCTCTGGTTGGTGGAATCCTTCTCTGTCGTCGCCACGGGACGTCCTCTGGACTGGAAGCCAGCTGGATCTTTTCCTTGGGGGACTCTTACATGGACTGCACCGTTTTGGCCAGTGCAGCTACACTTTTAGTCAGCTCCTGGACCTGAAGGTGCAGGTCTCTAGACGGGGCATTGTCTAGAGTCTGTGCATCAGCCCCTACAGGTTCTGGGGAAAAGGATGCCACCTCCTGGTGGTATGTGATAGCTGGGCGCCGGTGGGATGTAGCGCCACCTGGTGTTGACTCTCGCAGCACCCGGATGGCTCTGTCTTTAAATTGTGCAAAGTCAAGATCGGGGTTTTACAGAGCCATTATGCGCAGCTGTGTCCGGTGAGCGCTGGACAGGAGCCCCTCAATAAACTGCTCAGTAAGCAATCTGTTCTCATCATGCACACTGTCAGGGTCTACCTGTTTGATGGCCCGCAGCGCCTCCTGCAGGTTAAGAGCATAGTCCTGTACACTGTCCTGCACCCTTTGTTTGCACCCGTAAAACTTCATTTTTATTTCAGCTGCAGTGCGGGTGTCAAAGGTGTCCTTTAGTCGGGCCAGTATTTCCTTCACAGTACCTTTGTCTCTGCCCAGCCATGACTTCACTTTTCTCTGGGCTGCACCGATTAACTGACCTATGAGGATGCTTACTTTCTGCTCCTCCGACAGGGGGTACACTTTAAACAAGCTGCGCAGTCTTTCTTCAAAGTCACTCAGGGTGTGCGACTCCCCTGAGTACTGGGGCAGCCACGCCGCTCCCAGTATGTATGACATTGATAACAGCATTACGGTGGCAGCGGCCGCGCCTGCGGCTGAACTTTCCTCCATGTTGGGCGTCTTCCTCCCCCGTAGTGAACCGTGGCCTACCTTCTTTCACCTTGCTCCTGGTAGGCTGCAGTTCCGCCGGTGACGGTCTCCTTCAGGACCTGGAGTCGCACGCGTCTGACGTAAGCGCTCACTGGGGCTCCTTCCAGGACCTGGCGTCGCACGCGTCTGAGGTAAGCGCTCACTGGGGCTCCTTCCAGGACCTGGCGCGGCACGCGTCTGACGTAAGCGCTCACTGGGGCTCCTTCCAGGACCTGGCGCTGCATCAGTGCGTGAGGCGGGGCTTGATCTTCGCGCGCTTCCAGCGGTTACGCCCCTCTTCTTCCAGCGCGGCGACCCGGAAATGACGGACAATGGTGGGAAACAGCGGCAATTGGCGCGAAACTTCACCACGGTATGCGACACAGTTCTTTAAGGCCGGTGGCAACGGGCACGAAATCCTGCCGACTACGCCAAAGTTGACGCACCCCCTGGGCCGTGGGGTACCCGGTGCCAGGTCGGTAGATGCTGGGGGTTGTAGTCACTGTGGCGGTGACCTGGTCCGTGAGTCAGGGCGGTCAATCCAAGGGAAACTTATATGTATAGGTTTTATTGTCCGACTACGCCACCTGTGCGATGCGGCTAATGGAGGCCGCCGCTGCGGAACAGTCCTCTGAAGCTGGTGGTTTTGCAGCAAGGGTGGTATAACTCCCCACAGGAAGAGTTAGCTTCAGAGCAGTGTGTGGATGATGGTGGTTGTGCAGGGTGTCAGTAATAATCACAGAGTCAGTATAGTGCAGTCCCAGGGTCTTTACTCACAGTTGTCAATTAGGCAAGCATGGACTGGAGTACTGGCTAGAATTAAGAGTTCGGTCAGCCTGGATGCAAACATAGAGTCCTCTTTGCCAGATGGAGTTGTAGGCCTGCCCTGCTCACTATACTCTTTGGCTTTACTGCTTGTAGCTGTGTTGTAGCCCACGTCCCTGGGTGTAATGTGCTGTGCTCACCCGTATGTCTGGCAGGTCGGGCCTTGTGCATGCACCGCTCCTCCGTGGTGGTGCTGGTCCCTCTGTGCTGCTGAGCCTCCGGGCGTCTGATGGGGCCAGGAGACCTGCAATCTCCTGCCCTACGGTATCTGCTGCTGGGCATGCAGTGCCCCACAGCCTTGGACTCCGGTGTCCGGTCCTCGGTGATGATCAGCTAGGACAAGCTTCCTCAGCTCCAGTCCCTAGCTCCTTTCTCCTCGATGTCCTAAACTCAACTCCCTGACACTAACTAAACTAACCCCACCTCCAGATCCAGATGCCAAGGGGAGGGGCCTCCCCTTGCTGGTCTGGAGCCAGGAAGTGTTGCATGTATAGTGTACCTGACTAAAAGGGCCCCTGCTTGCTTCCAGGCATGGCATTACCTCTTTTGAGTTAGGCAATACCACTGTGGCAACCGGACCCTCTGGCGTGCCACACATACACTTACATTGTAAAGGCTTTCGGGTCATGGAAAGCCCAGTGTGACCTGGAGAGTCTGCAGAGCTGTGATGTCACTCAGATAAGGAACAGAACAGCACTGGATCCTGGAGAAGATGGCTATCGGTGAGTATATTAACACACACTACACTACATACACAGGTTTTGTATTAAACAAACTTCATGTGAGGGCTTCTTTAAGGGCACTATTTCAGAGTGGCTTTATTTTTTTCACAGGCATTGTCTGTGTATTATTTTTTTTGAGAATAATTATAATAATGATGCAATTTTTGTCACTGTGCCACAAACGGGTACAGTTATGGAGCAATTAAAGCAGCAACAGGTACAGATATGAGAGTTGCACAGGATGGAGTTCATGTACACTAGCTGAAAGGTAGGGAGATTATAAGAAAAATGAGCATTAAAATGTGTATATATACAAAGCTCCTCAGACACCATTTGTGGCAGGAAGAAGTTCTTCATGGAGGCCTGGACCTGATGGAAAAGTGAAGGATTCCAATGGGAAAGAACAGCAACTGTAAATCAGTGGACCTATAATCATCAGAATTGGTATATTGGAGCACTATATGTTTGGTGGTAATATATGTCATTTTTACAGTGTTATTTTTATTTATTAATAGGTTGGTGGTACAATTCAGTAACTAAGTAGTAGCCAGTGTATAGTTGTATTTTTGCTAAATACTCTGTGTTTTACTGAGTTGAAGTATGGTAATATTTTTTTCACTTAGTGATCAGTGTATAGTGCTATTATTGCTAATATTTGACTTTGTGCCCTTTGTTTCGCTGAGTAGAAGTATGGTAATATTATTTGTATTCACTAAGTAGTGGTGGTGATGCTAGTGGTCTAGCTATAGTAATAACTTGGACATAATAAAGGTCTTTGAATAGTATGTTTTGTAGTATGTAAGTATATGTAGAAAATGTATAGTCCTGGTATAGCAGCAACAGTGTTATACATATATATATATATTTGAATTTTTGGATAATAATTCAATTATTCACGCTGGGCTAATGTGTAGAGTAGGGATATAAAGCACAGAGTAATTCAATATGATTAAAAAAAAATTATTTAGAGATAGTAGTACTAAAATGAAGAGCAATTATTGAAAATGTTGGTCCATATATGCAGATGGACTTGTTGAGTCTGCCAACAAGTCCATCTGCCTTTATGGACCAACATTTTAGCCAACACATTAGCCCAGCGCGAATAAATGAATTATTATCCAGATTTATTCCTTTACAGTTTGTGGTAGATGTTTATTTTCTGCAGGACTAATAGTTAACCTTCCAGCGCCTCTCCTATATCTAATCAATATTAATTTTTATTTATAAGTGGTGGTCAGTGTATGGGGAGACATATAGTTTGCATCTTGTGCCTAAGGCCCTAGAAATGCTTCTGGATGCACTAATCTGTGAATATCATTGATGACCTTTCTTTCATTTGTAGGGGGCCAAAAAAGCCTGTACAGAAAGGTTGACCATAACAAGGGGTAGCTGTAGATCACATTTGTTTTGATATTTAGTGCAACTTATAGACAAAATATATGACTCTATACATCAATGGAGGAAAACTCTAGTCTGTTGCGACAGAATCCATTGTTGATCATAGTGTCTCTGTTAAATCTGCTAAAAACTTCTAGTTTCAGAGGCTGGAGATGTCCATTATATGGAAAGCTGCATAAAAAAGGATAAGGACCTAAATACTGTAGCTTATCAGATCAAGATCAGTTTGCCTTTTAGTAGACTTTTGTTTTGTGAGTTCAGGGAGGCTGTTCTCTCAGATTTCAAATTGAGCATCATCTTCTTCAACTTCACAATTAACTTCAGAACCTGAAATTTCCTAGTGAGAGTGAGCAGAGATGAACAGATCAGTCTAAATTTGAATTCACGATGTTGTGACCTTGTCACGCTTGGACAGAAGTGTCCCAGAAGTCCCAGCCTAGCGTGAGTGGCCCAGCATGAGAAGCCCAGGGAATTCAGTGCTTATGGTGGTCATAAGAATAATAAGTATTACCCTTTAATGGCCTTTTACAGTTCAGAAAAATTGAGGCCACTATTTTCCTGAATCAGTTCGGAAGCAAATTACAAATAAAATGCATTTTGGCGAATGAAGAATTTTGTAATATTTCTCTCTAGATTCAGAACAACTGTCATCTCTTCTAGACAATGTCTGCTTACCATAGTTGAGATGAGTTTTACTATAATGAGTGCTCCTCTAGTCTGATCATCACAAATGCAGGACAATTTGGTCAGGGAGACACTGTATAAGTTGGAAGCCCCTAAATGCAGATGTGGGTAATTAAGAAATGACTATCAGAAGCTATAACGTAACTGACAGGAATAAAGGTTGGACTGTCACATGGGATGAAATTAAATTCCTCCTCTGTGTAGAGGATGATCTCCTTCCTGAAACTCTTCTAGAGTGGTAAGTTAAAAGTTGTCCACCCTCCCACTCAGTGTATCTCAGGACGACACTGGCAAGATCACACAATATCCCACCGCTGCCACCAATTGGTCAGGAACTCCAACACCCACAGAGGGACGACACCGGGGAGATCACACAATATCTCACCGTGCCGTCACACTGTCCGTATTTCGTCCGGTGTCGCGAGCACGTGATCCAGACTACTCTCTACGTAGGTATCAGTAAGTGACCAGTGAGCGTATGGCGCAACACCCTGGGTTCCACAGACTGGTATCCGTGTTTGATGCCCTCCGTATGGTCACTGTCAGCTTCACGATAGCCCAATTATTAAGATTCTCTGCCACCACCGGCCGAGTTTAAAATATAATACAGGCCTGACCGGACGCCTGAGTTTTGGTAGCGTATATGGCTTCGGGGAAGGGAACGATTACAGAACAAAAGAAACAGAAGTATTAAATTTTATATTTAATCCAAAAGGGAGGCAGTGTTTAGGAAAAATATATAAATAAGGATGTTACAAAGGGGACATTAAAATACATAGGCAGTTACATAAAATAAACAGGATAAAAAGAAGACAACTTACTATACGATGGTGGAGACGATTCAATATAGGTGGAGGAGGGGCTCTCCAGATTATGCTGTAATCGAACAGGACCCGTTGCTTATAATTCTTATTCCCCCCTGGCAATGAGTGCTCTTGTCTTCTCCATGGGTTCTCTTATACCTAAGGGGAGATCTGGCCCCACGCCCGTTGTGGTGACATCATGTGGGCCGGTCTCCAGCCTGTACATTTTTATTAAAAACGCTGACTTCTGCGATAACTCATCGCTCGTTGATCGCAGAAGCTTGCAAACTACGCCATTTTTTCCCTTAAGATTTTATCTTTATTTAGATATCACACATCCCATGGCTGCAGTCTGCTATTCTGGTGTTTTTGCGCTGCAGCTCCCTGATTTTGGTTACAACCCTGGGAAACTACCTATACATTCCTGGGCTGATTTGGTCACTACACATATGGGTCCCATCACTGTCGGACTTATAGAACTCATAATATCTCATAATTCATATCGGAGTCATCATGTCTGCAAATTCCCCTTTGAAGCTCGGGAAGCAGCTTCAACAGTTACACGCAAATTAGTGCAAGCCTGCATTTTCATTACCTCCTGCGTCTTTCAGGGACAAGATGCTTGCTTCTTAGCAAAGTTATAACACTCTTTGCCTGGCCTTGTTTGCATAAACTATTTACCAGGCATGGACTAATTGGGGCTTTTGTGCTGAGCAGAAGGGGAATAAGGGAGGGGAGTGAACATCTATCTCAGGCAGATATGGACGAACATTTCCGTGATATTAATATTTTATAATATTCCTGACATCTTCCCCTCTTTGAGGTGGCATAAGGGGTGATTTACAGATCGCCCCTTGAGTCCACCTCCTGGCCCACCCTTCCTGCTGATCCGACAAGCCGCAGATCCACTTGTCCACCAATCTGAGGGTCCAGCTTTCCGATCACCCTGACCGGTTTGGGATACATTTTCTCCACATGTCTGACAGGATATGGGTACCTTCCTCCTGTTCTCCTGACAGACAGGGGGACACACTTTCCTGTTACCTCGCCTGGTTATGTGGCCTACCTTTTTACCTGTCATCATCTTTACCTTTTGAGCTGTGCTCTCTAGGGGGGAGCTAGGACCGGCCATGTCACAGTCCGTCGTGACACTGGTCGTCGGCACGGGACCACTTTCCCTATGATCCCCGTGTTTCTCCCCATCCTTCCACATCACCTCTGGAGCCGTGCTAGTCATGGGGCAGCTACCATTGACCATGTCACCATCAGGTGTGACACTGGTCACCTGCATGGGACGACCTGCTTCCTGGTGTCCGTGCCTGCTCCCCTTGCCCCTAGCACTTATACTGGCTCGCTTTAGGGGATCCTCAGCAGCATCACCCCGTGGGGGGGGTGGCTGAGTTCCCCTTTACCACAACACACACTTTTATTAGACATCACATTCACATTTTTGACAGTGGCATTACATGTCAGATCAGATCTAGGAGGGTTGTCAGGAATGTATCGGGCAACCAACCGTCCCAGATCAGTTCCTAATAACACATTAGTGGGGAAATTCTTCCACACCCCCACTTCCCTTAACCCCCTCCCCGCACCCCAGTCCAGGAAAACTCGGGCCATCGGTATGGGACGGCGGACACCCCCAAACCCGGTGACAGTCAGGGTCTTCCCAGGAATGAGTTCCTCTGGTAACACAAACACAGGGCGGATCGGGGTACCTTCTGCACCAGTTTCCTTAAGGCCGACAGTAGCTGTGTTTCCCACGGTAACGGGTTGTAAGTTCTCCCGGGCCCGGCCAACCGCCCCACCCACAAAAAGAATGACTGCAGTAGGCCCTGGGGCCTCAGGTGTGGGGTTCATCTTCTGCCTCTCCAGGCAGACAAGGCTGATGTGACCCATTTTGTCATAAGTATAACACTTACGGGAGTCAAATGCAGTCCAGGTGCTGGAAGATGGGGCAGGACCCGCAGAGGGCTGGCTGGCTGGGACACTGGGGGTGGTCGTCGGCTTACCCCCTTTCCAGCTAGCGGCGGCTGACTTCCACACCTCTGGTGTGCGGTTGGCCTCATAGGTATCCGCAATCTGGGCTGCTTTGGCGGCTTCCTTCGGCTCCTGGTCCAGCACAAACTGTCTCACTTCCACTGGGCAAAGATGAAGAAACTGGTCCTTCACCATCAGATCCTTCAGGTCCTCGAAGGTGGTGACTGACTGTCCTCGGATCCACTGCTCAAAGTTGGTTCTGAGCCCGTCTACCACATCACTGTAGGGGTCACGTGGTCCACGTTGGAGGGCTCTGAACTTTTTCCGGTAAACATCTGGAGTCAGCTGGTACTTTTTTATTAGGGCCTGCTTGACGGCCTCATAGTCTCCATCTTGTTCTCGAGGGAGGGAAGCGAACACCTCCAAGGCTTTTCCTCGGAGCCCTGGAGTTAAGTATCTTGCCCACTGGTCCGAGGGCAGCTGATACTGCCTGCAGGCCTTTTCAAAGCCTCGCAGAAATGTGTCCAAGTCCCCATCCTTTTCCATCACAGGGAAGTGCTCAGGACGGGGTTTAAAGCAGTTGGTGCTGTTGGACTCACGGGTCTGCGTCGAGGATGACTCCGTCGGGATCCGGGCTAGCTCCAGCTGGTGTTGTCGGTCAGCTTGGGCCTGGCGCTCAGCAGTGTTATGCACACGCCCGGGCTGAGCGGCGTGTGCGTGTGATTGTAGTGATTCCACTGGACCATGAACCGGAGAGTGCCTGGAGGGGCGTGACTAAGTATCTGGCCGATCCGACCAAGATGGCACGACGGCATACGACGCCAGTGCACCAGGGAGAAACCGGGCAGAGGGACCAGGTGCTACTCCAGGTCAAACTCCGGACACAGGGGTTGACCCACACAGGGATTACTGGATCAGGCTGGTTAGGCTGGCGCACAGACTGGAGGGTATAGGCAGGCACGACTGGTATGCAGGCAGGCGGGTAAAGGCAAGCGCAGCTAGAGTGCAGACAGGGAGGCACTAGCAGGTAGGAACACAGGCGGGATAGGACCCAGTACACACTGGGACTCAGGAACAATACAGGTAGAGGGGTACAGGCAAGCACAGCTAGAGTGCAGACAGGGAGGCACTAGCAGGTAGGAACACAGGCGGGATAGGACCCAGTACACACTGGGACTCAGGAACAGGCAGGTTAGGCTGGCACAGACTGGTGGATATAAGCAAACACGGCAGGTATGCAGATGGGTGGATACAGGCGAGTATGCAGGCAGGGAGGTACTGGCCGAAAGGACGGGCTGGAGCACAGAAAGGTTAAGACCCAGTACAGACTGGGTCACAGAACCGCAGATGCGGTAGACAACCACAGCAGAGAGGGAACGCCCGAAGCGGTGGGCAAGAACAGAGCAGGACGGGGCTGCAGGAGCAGCGAGCACAAGCAGGGCAGGACAGGACTGCCGGAGCAGCGGGCAGAAGCAGGGCAGGACAGGACAGCCGGAGCAGCGGGCAGAAGCAGGGCAGGACAGGACTGCCGGAGCAGCGGGCAGAAGCAGGGCAGGACAGGACTGCCGGAGCAGCGGGCAGAAGCAGGGCAGGACAGGACTGCCGGAGCAGCGGGCAGAAGCAGGGCAGGACAGGACTGCCGGAGCAGCGGGCAGAAGCAGGGCAGGACAGGACTGCCGGAGCAGCAGGCAGAAGCAGGGCAGGACAGGACTGCCGGAGCAGCGGGCAGAAGCAGGGCAGGACAGGACTGCCGGAGCAGCGGGCAGAAGCAGGGCAGGACAGGACTGCCGGAGCAGCGGGCAGAAGCAGGGCAGGACAGGACTGCCGGAGCAGCGGGCAGAAGCAGGGCAGGACAGGACTGCCGGAGCAGTGGGCAGAAGCAGGGCAGGCTAGAACCGCCGGAGCGGTAAGCAAAGGAGTCAGAGCAGACTAGAACCGCCGGAGCGGTGAGCAAAGGAGTCAGAGCAGGCTAGAACCGCCGGAGCGGTGAGCAAAGGAGTCAGAGCAAGCTAGGCTGAGTAGGGGGGACAGGGCTCTGTTCACACGGAACAGACAGGAAGGGAAAGGCAGAGCCAGACACCCACAGGGTACTAGCAGAGAAGTAGCGAGTGGACCACAAACTCACAAACGGGAGTACAGAGACAACAAGCAGGAGTTAGGTACGAGTTCAGACTCTGCAGAAAAAGGAAGGGAACGGACATAGAGGCAAAACAGGTAAAGGATAGGAGAGAGTTCAGACTGGAACTGAGTGCACGGAGGAGACCGACACTGCATCGGAATACAGGAGCGGGTCTGGGAATACGGCCCCCAGAGAGGCAGGACGAACAGGCAAGGTGCGTGTTCAGACAGGACAGACAAGATACAGGAGCAGGTCTAGGTAATCGGCCCCTAGAAGGCAGGAGGAACAGGCTAGGAGCGTGTTCAGACAGGCCTGGAAATACAGCCTCCAGGATAGCCAGACAAGAGAACACAGAACGGGACCTGGCACCTTCAGAGTGCAAGCACACACTGAATGAAACACTATGCTCAGGCAGGGATAGATGGGAGCAGCTGAGCTATATACCAGGTGACAGACAGCAATAGGCTGAGGACGCACAAGGGGTGTGACCCACAGCAGGTACAAAAAGCAGGAAGTGATCGGGCGCCGCCCTTAAGCAGCAGAAACAGACACAAACAGACAGCATGGAGGGAAGCCAGAGAGACATTCTGGACAGGAGATCAAGTGCGCGCTCTTGCACAGTGGGAGATGGACCACTATGCAAGGACGCCGCCAGGTATGTTACAGTACCCCCCCCCTTACGCCCCCTCTTCTTCAGGCCTGCCAGAATCTTCCGCAGGGAATTCGAGGGCCAATTCTTCACTTCGAAGAGATCACTTCCCCTGTCCACCGGAAAAACTGGTCTCCTCTGGGTAGCTAGGATGCTACCTCCCATCCAGCCACCCTTAGCAACAGACGAAACGGGTGGAGTACCAGGAACAGCACACAAGGAAGTCTCTCTCCACATATTTTCAGGTGGCACCCCAGAGGGTACAGGAGACAACTGGAAGTCCTCCACCGGGTTGGAGGGGGACAGAGACTTGGGGGTAATCTCTGCTTCGAGGTACATCTTGTCAAGCTCACAGGAAGAAATAGACGGGTTATCAGGTACATAATGAGGAAAAGTCACTGTCTCTTTGTTTTCTGGTGGTACCCCGGAGGATTCAGGAAACAACTGGAGGTCCTCCGCCGGGTCAGAAGAGTGCAGAGGCTCAGAGAAAACATCTGCTTCAGAGTACACTAGGTCGGACTCACTGGACGAAGCAGGCGAGGTATCGGGTACCGAGTATAGGAAAGTCTCTGTCCATTCTCCACCAGGTGGCACCCCGAAGGGTTCTGGAGACAACTGGCGGTCCTCCGCCTGGTCAGAGGGGTGTAGAGACTCACGGGTAACCTCTGCTTCAGAGTACACTAGGTCGGACTCACTGGACGAAGCAAGCGAGGTATCAGATCCAGGATATAGGAAAGTCTCTGTCCATTTACCACCAGGTGGCTGTAATACTATTGTAGGAACTCGAGGATTCTGATAGCGTGGGGCAATGAACAAGCAGAGACGGGTCTCTTTAGTGCAAATAGTGTATTTGTGCAACAGCAATAACACCCAAAAACAATATACAGATAACCCGTAGTGACATACAATGAAATAGTCCAGCAATATTAAGTCTTTGAAACCTATATAGCAAGTCGGCAATGTTCTTACGACGAAGTCCACACACAAACGTGATCAAAAGGAAAGTGACACACTGGTGACGTGGCTTGATTCAAACACTGCGGGTGTAGTAAAAGTCAGAACCAGGTATGCAGTAGCCACAGGGAAGTCCAAGAACAAGTTCACAAGTTAATCCTAGATGTAGCGTAGATTCAGGGAAGTCCAGAAACAAGTTCACATTTAAGTAATATTCCAGTAAATAGTTCCAGCAGCCCTCACCGGAGGGAGTGAACGAAGGGTTAAACAACACAGTCCAGAAACACAGTTCTTACCGGGTGGAGTGAGGCAAAGGTTAAATTCCAAAGTCAACAGGTTAATGATAACACAGTGAGTGTAGCTTACATAGGCAGAGAATGTCCAGAGCCACAGGCTGCTGCTGAGAAACACGTGAAGATTAACCTGGTAAATACATAAGAGATCTGGGAGATAATAGTAGGACAAGGCAGCTTGACTGAAGGGATACAGAAGCAGAATACTCCAGCAAGGAAGCCAGCACCTGAGCCGGGTTTTAAACAAACGAACAGGAAGTAGAGCATACAAAAACAGCAAACTCCATCTTAACAAAGGGCAAAATCATTCACAAGGTTACCTAGAAAACCCGGAATACTGACATTACTCCCCCCCCTAAAGACGGCCTCCGGACGGTCCAGGACCAGGCTTGTCCGGGTATCTCTGATGAAACTGAGCGACCTTCAGGGGAGCATTGATGTTACTTACTGGTTCCCAAGAATTGTCTTCGGGAGAGTAACCTTGCCATCTAACTAGATACTGAAGCCGGTTCCTATGAAGTCTCAAATCAACAATATCCTGTACCACAAATTGCTCTTCGCCATCAACCAACACTGGTGGAGGGGGAGATACGATACGTCCCTGAAACGTGTTAGGAGAGACCGGTTTTAATAAAGAAACATGAAATACTGGGTGTACCTTTAAAGTCCGTGGTAGCTTCAGCCGACAGGCAACAGAGCTCACAATCCCAGTGATCTTAAATGGACCGATGAATTTCTGCCCCAGTTTCTGCGAAGGAACACCCAATCTTAGATTCTTGGTAGACAACCAAACCGCGTCTCCTACCTTATACATAGGTGCCGGTTTCCGGAACCTATCGGCCGACTTCTTGTAATGCTCCTGTGCTACGGTCAGGGTGTCCTTTAAAACTTCCAGATTACGTTGCAACACCGCCACTCTGTCTTCAACCGCCGGTACCGAAATAGCAACCGGAGACCTAGGCAAAATATTTGGATGATAACCCAGATTGGCAAAAAAAGGCGTTACCTTCGTAGAACTGCTCTGAGAGTTGTTGTATGAAAATTCCGCTAAAGGAAGTAGCTTCAGCCAATCGTCCTGTAAATGACTGACGTAACAGCGTAGATATTGCTCCAAGGTTTGATTTGTCCGTTCGGTCTGCCCGTTGGTCTGAGGATGGTATGCAGAAGACAGGCAAACATTAATGTTGAGTGCAGAACAAAATCCTTTCCAAAATCTAGAGGTAAATTGTATTCCCCGGTCAGAAATGATCTCATCTGGTACTCCATGCAGCCGGAAAACGTTCTGGATAACCAGATCCACTGTCTCTGTAGCAGAGGGAAGACCGGTACATGGAATGAAATGAGCAGCCTTCGTTAAACGATCTACTACCACCAAAATAGTATTTTTACCGCCAGAGGTGGGTAACTCCACAATAAAGTCCATCGAAATAGACCCCCAAGGGCGAGACGGTACAGGTAGCGGTTTAAGAAGACCAGTAGGTGAAACACGAGGAACTTTGTACCGGGCACAAACCTCACAAGAGCGGACATAGTCATTCACATCTTTCAAACAGGTAGGCCACCAAAAAAAACGGCTTAGAAATTCCTGCGTCTTCTGTACCCCCCTATGACCAGCCAATACAGAGTCGTGAACCAATTTGAGAATTCGAAGTCTCACAGCCTCTGGGACATAAATACATCGATCTCTAAGCCACACACCATTCCGAAGGATAAGATTCACGTTGTCAGGTGGAGCAGCAAGAAATATGTCACCGTCATAGGCCAGCTTGATCTCCTGCCACAAGTCCCGGTCCTGGAGCACTCCTACAAAATTGGCATCAGACAAGATGGTCTTAGAAGGGGTCCCAGGCACGGAGTCCACCGTATGGATTCGGGATAATGCGTCAGCTTTCCCATTACGTGAACCTGGGCGGTACGAAATAATAAAATTAAACTGGTTCAAGAACAAACTCCACCTAGCTTGTCGAGGAGAAAGACACCTGGCAGACTTAAGGAATTCCAAATTACGATGATCCGTGAGTACCACTACCTGTTGAGTTGCTCCCTGCAAATGGTGTCTCCATTCCTTAAAGGCAGCAATGATTGCCAAAAGTTCCTTATCTGCAATATCATAGTTCAGTTCAGCAGAAGATAACCTACGAGAAAAGAAAGCACACGGGTGCAGCAAACCTTTGTCTCCGGTACGTTGTGAGAGGATAGCTCCCAATGCACAGTCAGAAGAGTCCACCTCCACGATGAAAGGCAGTGCAGGATCCGGATGCATCAATATCGGAGCCGTGGTAAAACAAACCTTGAGGCGATCAAAGGCTTCCTGAGCTTGCGAAGGCCATACAAACTTCTTCCCCTTCTTGGTGAGAAGAGTGATGGGACGGACAACTTCTGAAAAATTTCGGATGAAACGTCTGTAAAAGTTAGCGAAACCAATGAATCGTTGTACCTCTTTAATGTTTCCTGGTACCGGTCAGTCTAAGATTGCCTGGATCTTGCTGGACTCCATATTCAATCCCTGAGGAGAAATAATATAGCCTAAAAATTGGATTTCGGAGCAATGAAATTCACACTTTTCGAGTTTGATGTACAAATGATTATCTCTCAAACGTCTAAGCACGGTCTTAACATGTTCCCGATGTTCCTGTAAGGAATCAGAGAAGATCAAAATGTCATCCAGGTAAATTACCACATATTGGTTCAATAAATCCCTGAAAATATCGTTGGCTAAATGTTGAAAAGCAGCAGGAGCGTTACAGAGTCCGAATGGCATCACCAAATATTCATAATGTCCATACCGGCATCTAAAAGCTGTTTTCCATTCGTCTCCGGGACGTATACGGAGTAAATTATATGCCCCGCGAAGATCTAATTTGGTAAATACCTTGGCCTGGCGAACTCTTTCCAACAATTCCGGAATTAGCGGCAACGGGTACCTGTTACGAATGGTTACCTTATTTAACTCCCGGTAGTCAATGCAGGGTCTTAGAGTCCCATCCTTCTTCTTTACAAAGAATATAGGGGCTCCCGCTGGTGAAGAAGATGGTCGGATAAATCCCTTGGCTAAATTCTCATCTATATATTCTCGTAATGATTTTAATTCCGGAGCCGCCAGCGGGTAAACATGGCCGAAAGGAATCGCTGCCCCAGGAAGCAATTCTATGGGGCAATCATACGGTCTATGTGGGGGAAGTTGATCTGCCTTCCTCTTGTCACAAACGTCCGAGAATTCCTGGTAAACCAGAGGGAGAGTGGGTACCTGTATTGCCTCTTCCAAGTTCTGGGTGACTGGAACCGCTACCGTTGGACTGATGGTAGGACTACACTTCGGAAGGAAGGATATCTCCTTGGTTTCCCAATTGATGTTTGGATTTTGTGACCGTAACCAGGGAATTCCTAAAATTACAGGAAAATGAGGAGAAGATATTAACATGAATGAAAGTGTTTCTTGATGGTCTGGTTCCATCTTACACTCCAGAAGCACTGTCTCCCGATCTACTGGTCCAGAAACTAATGGGGAACCATCCACTGTTTCCATAGTGACTGGTGAAGCTCTTAGTTGCGTCTTTATACCATGTTCCCTAGCAAAAGAAGAATCCATGAAATTCCCACCTGCTCCAGAGTCTATCATGGCAGAACTTGGTATCCACTGTCCCTCCCACTGAATCTGAATAGGAAGAGAACAATGTGAATATTTCTCCCCTTGGTCTTTAGGGGAAGTCGGCATCAATATATGGGGGAAAAACAGCATCTATCTGTAGACTGGTCTCTGAAACTTCAGACTCAGCGTCAGTGTTGTCATAATCCCCTACTACCGCTAACACCTTGTTGGGTCGCCTGGGACATCTAGGACAATTGATAAGGAAATGGTCTGATTGACCACAATAGAAACATAAGCGCTCACGGAGACGGTATTCGCGGCGTTCATTACTCTCACGTTTTAGTAGCGAGTCCACCTGCATAGGCACCTCCTCGGCCTCCCGCGAGTTTTTGCCTGTGGTTTCCCTAGACGGAAGGGAGAAATTAGTGATGCGATTTACAGCTGCCCATTTTTCTTGTCTGCGTTCAGTTAGACGGATATCAATACATACACAGTGCTGTAAAAATAACTCAAACTCCCGTGGAGACTCTGAACGAGCTAGCTCATCCTTGATTGCACTGGACAAACCCTTTCTAAAGATTGGCAATAAAGCATTGTTATCCCAGTTGGTGTCTACCACTAACCTTTTAAATTCAGTAACATATTCTATGACTGAACGTTTCCCCTGGCGTAAGGAAAGCAAGGCAGATTCAGCGGTAGCACGGCGATTGGGATCGTCGAACATTTGTGCCATGGCTGTCAGAAAATCATCCAAATTATTTAGACGGGTATCGTGACTTTCAACCATAGGATTTGCCCAAGCCAGTGCCCGTGATGTCAACAACATAATAATACATAGTACCTTAGATCTATCAGACCGGTAATAGGAGGCATGTACATCAAAGAATAATATACATTGGTTAACAAACCCACGGAATTGACTTCGGTCACCATTAAACCGGAATGGAGGCATTTTGGGCATACTAGTGGATGATGTAGGCTCAGTAGGTAAGGCCTCCCGGGCTTCTAACTTAGTACGTAGATCTTGGAGAGCCTGACCAAACACCTGTGCGTTGTGGTCAACCCGGGATTCCATGTCTCTAATCTTAATGTGTATAGTCTCTATCTCCAGCTGCAAGGAGTTAACCATGGTGAACAGTTTGTCTGCCCGTGTCTCAGTCATTGCCCCAGCAGAATCCTCTTTTGGCTGGAGTATCCTGTAATACTATTGTAGGAACTCGAGGATTCTGATAGCGTGGGGCAATGAACAAGCAGAGACGGGTCTCTTTAGTGCAAATAGTGTATTTGTGCAACAGCAATAACACCCAAAAACAATATACAGATAACCCGTAGTGACATACAATGAAATAGTCCAGCAATATTAAGTCTTTGAAACCTATATAGCAAGTCGGCAATGTTCTTACGACGAAGTCCACACACAAACGTGATCAAAAGGAAAGTGACACACTGGTGACGTGGCTTGATTCAAACACTGCGGGTGTAGTAAAAGTCAGAACCAGGTATGCAGTAGCCACAGGGAAGTCCAAGAACAAGTTCACAAGTTAATCCTAGATGTAGCGTAGATTCAGGGAAGTCCAGAAACAAGTTCACATTTAAGTAATATTCCAGTAAATAGTTCCAGCAGCCCTCACCGGAGGGAGTGAACGAAGGGTTAAACAACACAGTCCAGAAACACAGTTCTTACCGGGTGGAGTGAGGCAAAGGTTAAATTCCAAAGTCAACAGGTTAATGATAACACAGTGAGTGTAGCTTACATAGGCAGAGAATGTCCAGAGCCACAGGCTGCTGCTGAGAAACACGTGAAGATTAACCTGGTAAATACATAAGAGATCTGGGAGATAATAGTAGGACAAGGCAGCTTGACTGAAGGGATACAGAAGCAGAATACTCCAGCAAGGAAGCCAGCACCTGAGCCGGGTTTTAAACAAACGAACAGGAAGTAGAGCATACAAAAACAGCAAACTCCATCTTAACAAAGGGCAAAATCATTCACAAGGTTACCTAGAAAACCCGGAATACTGACAGTGGCACCCCGAAGGGTTCTGGAGACAACTGGAGGTCCTCCGCCTGGTCAGAGGAGTGTAGAGACTCGGGAGTAACCACTGCTTCAGAGTACACTAGGTTGGACTCACTGGACGAAGCGAGCGAGGTATCAGGTACAGAGTATAGGAGAGTCTCTGTCCTTTCGCTACCAGGTAGCACCCCGAAGGGTTCAGGAGACAACTGGAGGTCCTCCGCCTGGTCGGAGGGGTGTAGAGACTCGCGAGTAACCTCTGCTTCGGAGTACACTAGGTTGGACTCACTGGACGAAGCGAGCGAGGTATCAGGTACAGAGTATAGGAGAGTCTCTGTCCTTTCGCTACCAGGTAGCACCCCGAAGGGTTCAGGAGACAACTGGAGGTCCTCCGCCTGGTCGGAGGGGTGTAGAGACTCGGGGGTAACTACCACTTTGGGGTACCCATTGTCAGGCTCACAGGACGAAGCGGACAAAGTATCGAGTACCGGGTGTAGAGAATTCTCTCTCCATTTGTCATCGAGTGGTATCCCGGAGGATTCAGGAGGCAACAGGGGGTCCTCCGCCAGGTAGTAGAGGTGCACAGACTCTGAGGTAACCACAGCTTTGGAGCATCCTTGGACATGCACACCGGTTAAAGTGGGTGAAGCATCTGATGCCGGGTGCAGGAAGTTCTCCTGTGTGGAGTCTGGATGGGCAGAAGTCTCTTCGGGCAGGAGAACTGGTGCACTACCCACGCACATTACCCGTTGGGGCTTCTCCGGGATACAGGGAGATGAAGCTTCAGTAGGGACTTCAAGGTTGGGGTCAGGAGGTCTCAGGGAGGACAGACCCTGGCGTGACGGCTTGACTCTACGTCTAGCACGTCTGGACTGCCTCTTGATGTTGGGAGAAGTATTCCGGAAAGTGTAGTCACCCTGTGAGGATTCTGGGTGGGCAGTAGTCTCATTGGGCTGGAGGACTATTGCGCTACCCACACACATTACCCATTGGGGCTGCTCCGGGATATTGGGAAGTGAAGCTTCAGCAGGAGCCTCCGGGTTAGGATCATCGAAGACCATTAGAAAGGCCACCAGGAAGGCCATTAGGTCCAGGAGGATCGGATCCTGTGTTTCATATAGGGGGTTGATCCATTCCAAGGCATCACCCGCCAGGTAAGACATAATGAATGCCACCTTAACCCGATCGGTGGGAAAACATAGAGGGTAGAACTTGAAGTGTAGCATGCATTGCTCCACAAATGCACGACTTTGTCTAGGATCCCCATAATAACGTAGCGGATCCGCGGGAACGAGAGCAGATAGATCCATCTGGACGGGTGCGTAATTCGCCTGGAACTCAGCTAAAGGAAAAAAAAAATATTTATTTATTTTAATGCATGTATTCGCTGGAAAACTTCTCAGAGAGCGAAGGCCGTGGGGCTCAATGGGAACCATGGCCTGAGCATGCTGTTATGCACACGCCCGGGCTGAGCGGCGTGTGCGTGTGATTGTAGTGATTCCACTGGACCATGAACCGGAGAGTGCCTGGAGGGGCGTGACTAAGTATCTGGCCGATCCGACCAAGATGGCACGACGGCATACGACGCCAGTGCACCAGGGAGAAACCGGGCAGAGGGACCAGGTGCTACTCCAGGTCAAACTCCGGACACAGGGGTTGACCCACACAGGGATTACTGGATCAGGCTGGTTAGGCTGGCGCACAGACTGGAGGGTATAGGCAGGCACGACTGGTATGCAGGCAGGCGGGTAAAGGCAAGCGCAGCTAGAGTGCAGACAGGGAGGCACTAGCAGGTAGGAACACAGGCGGGATAGGACCCAGTACACACTGGGACTCAGGAACAATACAGGTAGAGGGGTACAGGCAAGCACAGCTAGAGTGCAGACAGGGAGGCACTAGCAGGTAGGAACACAGGCGGGATAGGACCCAGTACACACTGGGGCTCAGGAACAGGCAGGTTAGGCTGGCACAGACTGGTGGATATAAGCAAACACGGCAGGTATGCAGATGGGTGGATACAGGCGAGTATGCAGGCAGGGAGGTACTGGCCGAAAGGACGGGCTGGAGCACAGAAAGGTTAAGACCCAGTACAGACTGGGTCACAGAACCGCAGATGCGGTAGACAACCACAGCAGAGAGGGAACGCCCGAAGCGGTGGGCAAGAACAGAGCAGGACGGGGCTGCAGGAGCAGCGAGCACAAGCAGGGCAGGACAGGACTGCCGGAGCAGCGGGCAGAAGCAGGGCAGGACAGGACTGCCGGAGCAGCGGGCAGAAGCAGGGCAGGACAGGACTGCCGGAGCAGCGGGCAGAAGCAGGGCAGGACAGGACTGCCGGAGCAGCGGGCAGAAGCAGGGCAGGACAGGACTGCCGGAGAAGCGGGCAGAAGCAGGGCAGGACAGGACTGCCGGAGCAGCGGGCAGAAGCAGGGCAGGACAGGACTGCCGGAGCAGCGGGCAGAAGCAGGGCAGGACAGGACTGCCGGAGCAGCGGGCAGAAGCAGGGCAGGACAGGACTGCCGGAGCAGCGGGCAGAAGCAGGGCAGGACAGGACTGCCGGAGCAGTGGGCAGAAGCAGGGCAGGCTAGAACCGCCGGAGCGGTAAGCAAAGGAGTCAGAGCAGACTAGAACCGCCGGAGCGGTGAGCAAAGGAGTCAGAGCAGGCTAGAACCGCCGGAGCGGTGAGCAAAGGAGTCAGAGCAAGCTAGGCTGAGTAGGGGGGACAGGGCTCTGTTCACACGGAACAGACAGGAAGGGAAAGGCAGAGCCAGACACCCACAGGGTACTAGCAGAGAAGTAGCGAGTGGACCACAAACTCACAAACGGGAGTACAGAGACAACAAGCAGGAGTTAGGTACGAGTTCAGACTCTGCAGAAAAAGGAAGGGAACGGACATAGAGGCAAAACAGGTAAAGGATAGGAGAGAGTTCAGACTGGAACTGAGTGTACGGAGGAGACCGACACTGCATCGGAATACAGGAGCGGGTCTGGGAATACGGCCCCCAGAGAGGCAGGACGAACAGGCAAGGTGCGTGTTCAGACAGGACAGACAAGATACAGGAGCAGGTCTAGGTAATCGGCCCCTAGAAGGCAGGAGGAACAGGCTAGGAGCGTGTTCAGACAGGCCTGGAAATACAGCCTCCAGGATAGGCAGACAAGAGAACACAGAACGGGACCTGGCACCTTCAGAGTGCAAGCACACACTGAATGAAACACTATGCTCAGGCAGGGATAGATGGGAGCAGCTGAGCTATATACCAGGTGACAGACAGCAATAGGCTGAGGACGCACAAGGGGTGTGACCCACAGCAGGTACAAAAAGCAGGAAGTGATCGGGCGCCGCCCTTAAGCAGCAGAAACAGACACAAACAGACAGCATGGAGGGAAGCCAGAGAGACATTCTGGACAGGAGATCAAGTGCGCGCTCTTGCACAGTGGGAGATGGACCACTATGCAAGGACACCGCCAGGTATGTTACAAGCAGCCTCTCAGTCAGCTTGTCGCTCAGCTTTGGCCTGTTGCTCTGCTCACTCCTGGAATTTCAGGATCAGCTGCAGTCGTCCGTCACGATCGTCTCAATTGAGCTGCTCCAAGGCCATCTGCAGGTGGGGGTCCACACTACCCTGGTTGCGGGTATGGCTGGCAATCACAGGTGGGACCCCTGCAGCAGTGCCTTGGCTGACCGCCCCATCATCAGGGCTCTGCTGTCGGATGGTTTCTGCATCACCTTGCAGCAGTTCAGCAATCATTTGGACCTTGGTTTTGCCCGTGGGGTCAATCTGCCTCAGCTCACAGAGGGCGATGATAGTGGTCTTCACCTACTGGTGATACCAGTTCTCTCCACGTGCAGCCATTATTGCCAAATAAAAGTTAGGATAGAAAAACAAGAGAAGAGAGGGGATGCAACTGCTACACGTATAGTAATGTCCCAGATAAAAAAATATTAAAACACTGAGTCTGATTTCTTAAAACTCTGCACAGAATTCTCGCAAGAACCGTGTAAGTTTTCAGTGACAGGAATGATTGCTCAATCCAGCCACTGATGTTCTGTAATATCCCACCGCTGCCACCAATTTGTCAGGGATGACACCGGCAGGATCACAAAATATCCCACTGCTGCCACCAATTGGTCAGGAACTCCAACACCCACAAAGGGACGACACCGGGGAGATCACACAATATCTCACCGTGCCGTCACGCTGTCCTTATTTCGTCCGGAGTCGCGAGTACGCGATCCAGACTACTCTCTACGTAGGTATCGGTAAGCGACCAGTGAGCGTATGGCGCAACGCCCTGGGTTCCACAGACTGGAATCCGTGTTTGACGTCCTCCATACGGACAATGTCAGCTTCACGATAGCCCAATTATTAAGATTCTCTGCCACCACCGGCCGAGTTTAAAATATAATACAGGCCTGGCTGGACGCCTGCGTTTTGGTAGCGTATATGGCTTCGGGGAAGGGAACGATTATAGAACAAAAGAAACAGAACTATTAAATTTTATATTTAATCCAAAAGGGAGGCAGTGTTTAGGAAAAATATATACATAAGGATGTTACAAAGGGGACATTAAAATACATAGGCAGTTACATAAAATAAACAGGATAAAAAGAAGACAACTTACTATACGATCGTGGAGACGATTCAATATAGGTGGATGAGGGGCTCTCCAGATTATGCTGTTATCGAACAGGACCCGTTGCTTATAATTCTTATTCCCCCCTGGCAATGAGTGCTCTTGTCTTCTCCATGGGTTCTCTTATACCTAAGGGGAGATCTGGCCCCACGCCCCTTGTGGTGACATCATGTGGGCCGGTCTTCAGCCTGTACATTTTTATTAAAAACGCTGACTTCTGTGATAACTCATCACTCGTTGATCGCAGAGGCCTGCAAACTACGCCATTTTTTCCCTTATGATTTTATCTTTATTTAGATATCACACATCCCATAGCTGCAGTCTGCTATTCTGGTGTTTTTGCGCTGCAGCTCCCTGATTTTGGTTACAACCCTGGAAAACTACCTATATATTCCTGGGCTGATTTGGTCACTACACATATGGGTCCCGTCACTGTCGGACCTATGGAACTCTTAATATCTCATAATTCATATCGGAGTCATCATGTCTGCAAATTCCCCTTTGAAGCTCGGGAAGCAGCTTCAACAGTTACACGCAAATTAGTGCAAGCCTGCATTTTAATTACCTCCTGCGTCTTTCAGGGACAAGATGCTTGCTTCTTAATGAAGTTATAACACTCCTTGCCTGGCCTTGTTTGCATAAACTATTTACCAGGCGTGGACTAATTGGGGCTTTTGTGCTGAGCAGAAGGGGTATAAGGGAGGGGGGTGAACATCTATCTCAGGCAGATATGGACGAACATTTCCCTGATATTAATATTTTATAATATTCCTGACAGTGTACTTTTTGGTTTTGTGATATTTGTCAATTGTATTTATATTTTTAACATTTTTATTTATAAAAAGAATACTATTCATTCACTTATGAACATTTCTTGGCTTTATATTTGAAATTTTTTTTTTTGAGTCACATGGAAGGTAGTTTAAAATTTTTGATTCCTGGTAAGTGAACAATATTTTTACTCAATGATCAATGATCTTGAAAATTGTGTCGTATTGATACACAAGGCATTGTGAAAAATTGCACATGTCTTTATTAAACAGATAATTGTCTATATTTGCAGAAACCCAAAACCAATGTAAATCTAGTCAATCTTGTCAATGTAAAATGACAATAAACCTGTACTGTGTGAACACAAAGTGACCACACTGTATCTTCCTATATCTGTGGTCACTGTATATTAATCTGTGTTGTCAGCGAGGAAATTAATGCATGCCTACAAATCTAAAGACTGTAATTGACTCCTAATAACAAATATAATAAAATGAGGATTAGCTGCCATCTCAAATACCTAATACATGTAATTTCATAATCACGACATTATATTAGATGCTGTTCACTGCACCGTAATACATTCCCTCTGCGAAATACTCTGCGACCATGGAAATAATCATATTACACATATAATAGTTGCTATAATTATAGTCAGGCCTACGAAAAAAATCCTGATGGCCTACTCAGGTTGTCATGGACTCCCAAAATGCGCAACAAGTGCAAGTCACTTAATGATTTAATTGAAAATCTTTTATATTCCCATGAAATTCCTTGCCACAACTAGCTTTGCTTAAAAAGCATAATTAGCAATATTGCTGTTTGCAATTTAGTAGTAGTTTTAGCCTCCTCTCTGGTATTGGCTGGAAACGATCCCAATCCCACTTGGGGTCATCCCCTTTTTGGTCCCAGGTGTCCCCAAATGTGTCGGAACTGTTTCAGAAACATTGTTATATCTAGCATATAAAAATAAATAAACTTTCCTTATAATCTTGATTGACTAATCTGTGCAAAAATATCTTATAATATGGTATCTACAGCTCCTTTGTAGACCTACTGAAGGTACATAACAGACAAGCAAAACCTGTCTTGTGTCAGAGGCTCCTTATGACACCTATGTGTTTTGATACTTCATAACCAAAGAAATTTTAGGAAAATATAGGGGGCACATGGAGGGAAATATGACTGCAAAATCAAACTACACATGTTTTGTTTGTAGTCTGTAACTATGTAAGTCTGCATAAGGGCTGTAGACACAAATTGGTGATATATTTTTGCATCTTTTAAAGTTCTATCATTTTTTTTATTCTCTGTGGATAACTGTACAACTGGGACAGACATATCATTATCTCCAACCTGAGCAGTCGCCCAGAACTCTGCAGGTATAGGTGTTTACAGACGAGAATTCTATGGGCTCTGGTGCAAAATCTGGGCCTTAGCCACCACAAGCATGTTGGTCCTTCGCCCTGTCCCTTTCCTGAAAAATGTTCCCCATCAAGTAATAATGACTTTCGTCCTGGCCCCTTCCTGTAATAATGTTGCCTGTCCTGTAATAATGTCCCCTATCCAGGCCGTCATCCAGTAAAAATATCCTCCATCCAGTAAAAATGTCCTTCATCCTGGCTCCTTTCTGTAATAATGTCCCCGATTCTGATAAAATGCCCTCTGTTCTGTCTTCCTCCGGTAATAATGTAATTTCACCCTCCTGTAATAATCTCCTCTGTCCTAGCCCTTTCCTGTAATAATGTCCCCCATTCTGGCCTCCAACCTGTAATAATTTACCCCATCCTGCCTCCATCGTTTAATAATGTACCTCTTCCTGTAATAATGTCCTCCATCCTGTAATAATGCCTCCCTTCATGTAATAATGTCTCTTATCCAGTAATTATGTGCCCCATGATGTAATAATATCCCTATCCTGGATTACATTCTGTAATAATGTCTCCCATCCTGGCCATTGTCCTATAATGATGTCACCCATCTTGTAATAATATTCCCCATCTTGACCTCCATCCAATAATAATGTCTCCCATCATGTAATAATGTCCCCCATCTTGGCCTTAATCCTATAATAATATCCCCCATCCTGTAAAAATGTCCTTTGTCCTGGCTCCTTTCTATAATAATATCCTCCATCCTGACCTCCACACAATAATAATGCCCCCCCATCCTGTAATAATATCCCCCACCCTGACCTTCATCCTATAAAAATGTCCCCCATCCTGGCTTCCATTCTGTAATAATGTCCTCCACCCTGTAATAATGTTCCTCATCCTGTAATAATGTCCCCCTTCCTGTAGTAAGGACCCATACTGTAATAATGACCTGAAACCTGTAATAATGTCCCCCATCATGTAATAATGTCCTCCATCCTTGCCTCCATCCTGTAATATTATAGCCCTTCCTGTAATAATGTCCCCCATCTTCTTCTCCAACACATTATAAACCAAAATGGTGCCACTCGTCTGTCTTTGCTCACACGGCAAGCAGCATCCTCTTCATCCTCCATAGCCAACACACAGGGTGAGGGTTGCATGGTGGTGACATCACGCTTCTTCCGCAACGGGCATGTCAACATCAGCTGCTGGCCTGATTGGCTGGTGGCCTGCATAACAATTGCAGTACAGGGAGACAGGGTTCTCTGTGCCACAGTAAGTTTCAGCTGAATGTGTGTTCGAGAACGCACATTCAGCTGAAAACGATACTGGTGTTGGCTGCCCCCTGACTTCATAGGCATGGTCGCACCCTCTATGAACATGATCGTTATACCCCTTGGCGTTCAATGGCACTTCAAAAGAAAAAACAATACTGCTTTCCAAAAATGATTCCATGACAATAGCTGTTGGATTGAGGCCCAGTGTGAACATTTTTGGAAAATGAGAAAGGTATAGCTAAATCTCTTTCCATAGAGATGATCGAATCTGTCCCACTGTTCTCTTAGTCAAGCATTTGGTCCTCTGCTGCCTCTTGTTTTCCCCTTCCATATTGCACACATCCTCTTCAGCCTCTTCACTTCAGTATGTGGTTTCTGGCTTGACTAGGCTTTTAGTGACACTGGTGCGACTCATGTCCTATCATCGTAACATCATGACTTGCACTGCGGCAGCATGGCGCACAGTGACATCAAGAGTCCTAGTTGAGTCAGAAACCATAGTCTGGAGTGAAGAGATCAAAGAGGATTTGCGCAGTGGACGAAGGGTTAAAGGATCAGCGCGGAGGACCAGACAGCGGACTGCAGGGCTGACAGGACAGGTGAGTGATGAAATAAGTAGTTTTTCTTATCAGTTTCCATGGCCTTTTCTGTTTTATCAAAATAGCATCCTTTTGTAAAATTCAAGGACAAATCAATTACAGTCAAATAAATTCACTCATCTCCATACACTTCAAAATAATACTTGGAAACTGAGGGATTCATATAATATTCTTGCACAGGAGTCCACTGCTATCTGTTTCTGCCCCTGATGTAAACCTGTATGTACCGTATGTGTAGAGATAAATGCATATTGCATGTCAAAGTAGGCAGGGCTGTTCCTTAAAGGGAATGTGTCACTACCCTGGGCGATATCAGATCTCTACTATGGCCATACAGGGTATAGAAAAGTAAATCTATACTTACCTGTATGGCCCATAGCAGAGGTCTGATTGCAGAAAAATCTGTTTTTATAAAGTCTCTTTTCCAGAAGTTTGGCTTCCGGGGGACGCCAAGCAAACCCCTCCTATCTGCTTACAATTCCCCTAAATCGCCGCCTCTGTGCTAAATTATCATATCCCCCCTCCCCCGCACGTCACAGGGCCCTGTGACAGGCCCTGTTATGTGCCCTGCTCTGCTTCCCCTCCCGCGCATGCGCAGAGGGCCGCTCCCATGGAGCGCGCATTGTTTCCTTATGGCCCCGTTTGGCTGCGTACTGCGCCGCAGCCTTGTATTGCGCAAGTGACGGTGAGTCACTGAGACTTCCGCTCCACTGGCAGTACGCAGCCAAATGGGGCTGGAGGGAAACAAAGCGCTCTGCGCATACACGGGGGGGGGGGCAGAGCAGGGCACGTTAACTGACAATATTTCTAGATCAGATTACATCCATATACATGAATTCTAACATGTGTTCATGAAGGTGCACCGAGGCTGTACGGCTCCATTATTTGGTGACACACATTACCATACAGGCTCTAAGGTTACCATGTACTTAAAGACGTTACCTAATCTCTTTAAATCCTAAATACATTTAAGAAAAAATATTCTTGTCTTTAACGTGCTGAATACTATGCAAGATTCACCTTTCCAGAGATTTTTTGGTACAAGTATAAATGTTCTTACTTTGAAATAACAAAATAGCTTAAATTTTACTTTTTTGATCTTTTCATTACTATAAAAACAAAATCGCTAGTCTTTGTGCAGAATGTTAATAAGAACACACTTTTAATACCAACTTCAAAGTGGCTTAATCAGAAATCACGATTTTGGTACAGTATATTTAAACCAAACTCTTAATATACTTTATTTAGAATTTGCATAATAATTATGTTAAATTAACGATTCTTTATTTAATGCTTAGTCTATTACATTGCTGAGTTCCATAAGGGAAAATGGCAGTTAACACAAAGCACTGTAATTTATCTATGTTTGATGTAAATTGAAGAGAATACACATGTGTAATTAAATGGTCTTATTTGCATATTATATATACCCGCCATAATGTTTATAACCCAAACTCCCAATTACAAATCGTTTTGTCCATTTTTCTTCTTAGCTCTAATTTTTATATTATACAACTTGCTCATTAGTTTTGTATGGTGGTATTATTTATTTCCTCTGAAAACATGGTGTATGTTTTTATGAATCTTATTTCCAGCAGTATTAATATAATTTTTGTGTAGGTACACTACTAGATGATTAATTCAACATGAGATCAAAAACATACTTCTAGATTTCCTTCACTAAACAAGTTTACATTTTAAGGTATATACAAGTGCTAAAGTCAGCTTTTGTATGAGCTTCTGAACAGTTCTATCTTCATCTATTCAGTCACAAATTGAGGTAGGAACCTCATAGGGATGCACTTTTGTGTTGGTTTTAATTGGCTAATCGGACTGTACTGTCAGTCTCCTCAATAGGAGATAGATTAAGGTTTGTAAAATACAGGCCTCTATTGTTTAGTGTGTGTTCCCACAATCTATCACAGTCTATATCTGTCCAGTTATTTCCATTATTCAAGTAGACAGCATCTTGGATAGAGACAGAGTACTTGTCAATATACATAAAACAAGACTCACATGGTCTCACGATAAAAAAAGAAAATTATGTCAATCGTCTATGTTTATTAGGACATGTCACTTTTGAACTGTTAATGTAACAATTTTAATACATTCTCTAAAAGAGAATCTGTAAAGGTGCACTGTTATATAGATTAAATACATACCTTTATTGAAGAAATTCGCATGGTGGTTGTTCTTTAATCAGCATTTGGACTTTTGGTGTAATAAGCTTTAGGTGCATAGTGGCAGGACTGTGAGTAGGGTCTTCGGCTCCTGCCCTTGCCCTATTTTAATATGTAAAATCATGCTGACAGGTTCACTTCAATTACTGCTAAGTTACATATACTGGTTCAAATTGTGTAATCCTGTGCTTGAATACTCGGAGTCTTCTTTGCTTTTTTGGTCACTACTGCTGGTTTACTATTATGTGTGCTCCTTGACTTAGACAGAAAAAGTGCCAAATTTTGGAACATTTTGTGTTAGGCATCAGTCTGGTGCTGTATTTGAAATGGGTCCTGGATCATCTGTGGTCTCCCATTTCAGTCCAGCCAGGGCTGATGCTGCTGAGAATCACCATCAGCCTCAACGCCTAGCTGTTCCGCGAGCACTGTTTATCTCCTAGGTAGTTGTGCCTAGCAATGTTAAGCCTGGGTTGCAGAGGGAGACAGGGCTTGTGGAATCTAAGTCCAGGATTTGCCGAACTGAGCATGTCCGTGACCTGGCGGATCATGATTGGTGGATTGGCACCCACCTGACCCGGTGACCTGGCACCGCCTGATTGGTCCACGGGTAACGTCACCAATGGCGCGTCGGTGGGCAGGGCTTAGTGTTTAAAAGGCCCACCCACATACATGGCGACGCGCTCAGATCATTTCAGCTTATGATGCTGTTGTGTGGACGTCTGTGCTCCACGTGTAGATTCCGCTAGGCAGGTTAGCTCCATAGAGGCAGGCTAGTGAAAGTAGGCAGGTAGCTTCGCCTTGCAGACTGTCTCTGTCAGTGGGGGTCGCCTTACACCCCGAGCAGCCTGCAGGACCACATGGAGAAACACTCCTCTGTCCGGTAGCACGCCGGCAGAGGGCACTTACCCGTCGGCATGAGTCACACGCATCTTAGCGCCAATCCCTACAGCGTAGCGCCTGTATCGAAGACAGGGCTACTGCTTTCCCTCCGGTCGCACGTCTCCCCGCGGTTCTTGGAGATTGTGTGAACCACTGAAGCCCGCTCCGTGTGCATTAACACGGAGTGGTTCTTCAGTTAAGTAGGTGCTATCCCGGTCACTCTTCTCCCGTGCAGTTAACGGAGATAGAGCGAACCGCTATACCCGTTCCTGTGTGCTGAAACACGGAAGGGTTTAATATTTAAGTTGGTTACTTTACTTTCCACCCCGAAAGTGTTCGGCAGCAGTCCTCTAGGCTGCATCGCGGACCCCTTGGTCGGTTGCATTCCATTTTAATAAAGTTGTCTGCAACCGCCCTCCTAACAATTTTGATGGCAATTGTTTTAGTTAGACTTATTTATTACGCTGTTTGCACCTAGCTTGAAATAAGTTGAATCCAACATCTGCTGATATCTGAGTCTTTTTGGAGGGGCCCCAAAGTTTGGGGACTGTTACACACCTGTCTTGTCTTTAAGGGTAGGTTCTGCTCCCTTCCCCCATGGCTGCTGCCCTTTGCTGTGCACCACATCAGGTCTTACAAGTAAACCGGATTTCCACAGCGAAATCAAGGACTTTTCCATCCTAATTAGTCACACCTCTGTGTCTGAGTATTGAGACTGTAATGTGTTCAGTAGCCATTTGTTTGGAGATTGCATCCATCCTATTTCTTCTGTTGCCATCATCTTCACAGACTCCTGTGAATTCTACCATTTGCATCTGTTGCTGGTTAACCTATCGTTTGCTGTAAGCATCCAAAACTGTTATTACTGACTATTCTCATTATGGTACAATCTGCTGTAGATTCTATAACTTGCATCTGCTGTGGTTAACCCATTGTATGCAAAGCTAACAGTTAAAGTCTGTTCGCACTGCATCACAATCTGTTGTGCATTCTGCTACCTATATGATGCTGCTTCAGATCTGCCATTTTTCTCCTCTTCTTTCCTCCTGGTTGTGTGCCTTCTGGTGTGAACTTCCTTGCTTGTTTTTCTACCGTCCAGCATAGTCTGTTATATGGGTCCTTACAGTTCACATGTATTTCTACTTGCTGTGCCAATGCCCGGGGCCTACCCTGACCTGTGACTTTGTGAATCCATTTCACTAGGTGAGCCCAACATTTTTCATGGAAGGTTTGGCTTTACTATAAAGATTGTGGCCTAGGAAGCGCTAAAGTGCAGCAAAATGTACTTTTTTTAAAAATTGTTTAAAAATAAGACAACCATGAGATGTCTAGACTTAAGTTTAGTCAGTCTACAAATAAGAATGGATTAACAAATTTCTCCTAATATGTTCTTTATTACCAGTATCAAGTGTGTTCTATATGATGATGACCCTAAATTAGGATGAATTATCCATACAAAGCTTCAGAAAAAGAGTTCAGCATTTCTTAAACCATGCGTGATTCAATTTTGCACAAAGTTTGATGAAGATTAGACCTCACTGAGCTATGATCGTATACATTATATTATGAAAAGGAAAAATAGAAGATTTCTTTGGAAATGATTTTCTAACCCGCTAGAAAATCATTTTAATTGCAGTCATCTGAGACACATCTTGTCAGTTCATATAATTGCTTTTCTATTGTGGGCAGTGGGTATTGTATATGTTTCTAGCACATTATGGTAAAAGAAGCAGTAAATCATTATGAAAAAAAAAACACTAATTGCTGTAGAAAAATCACATAATTTATGGCATGACCTTAACTCCACTTCAAATAATCCTAGTTGCTGAAATTGCAGAATTATTGTTGAATGTTCTGAAACAATTGTACAATGTATGGCCAATGTAGTTTACAATGTAAATTAAATTTTGAATATTATTGTATAGTTCGGTTAATATATCTTTCAATTATCACAGCAAGCTGCTTGACTATTGCAGATTCAGTCTTCCCAGCCTGGTGCAGGGCTACAATTTTGTTTCTGGTGTCCTTCAACAGCTCTTTGATCTTCATTATAGTGGAGTTTGGAGTGTGACTGTTTGAGGTTGCGGACAGGTGTCTTTTATACTGATAACAAGTTAAAACTGGTGCCAGTACTACAGGTAATGAGTGGAGGACAGAGGAGTCTCTTAAAGAAGAAGTTACAGGTCTGTGAGAGCCAGAAATCTTGATTCTTTGTAATTGACCAAATACTTATTTTCCATCAAAATGTGAAAAAAATTTCTTTCCAAATCAGACAATGTGATTTTCAGGATTTGTTTTCTCATTTTGTCTCTCATAGTTGAGGTCTACCTATGATGTCAATTACAGGCCTCTCTCACCTTTTCAAGTGGGAGAACTTGCACAATTGGTGGCTGACTAAATCCTTTTTTCCCCACTGTATCTTGTATTGATTTTGTGTCATCTGGGATTACATTACAGAATTACTCCATTTTGGTATAATGTCGTATAATATCCCCATTCTGGTAAAATGTCCCCATTATGATGTAATGCCCCCATCTTGGCATAATGTCACCCATCCTGAGCCCCTTTCATTCTTCTCCAGCACATTTTAAAAAGAAACAAACACCTTTCTTCACTCCCATGCAGCGTGGCGTCCTCTTCTGTAGCTGGTACAGGAGCAGGCAGCGGACATTGGTGTACTGACATGGCAGTGCTTGATGTGACTACCATGTGCTGCACATCACTGGCAAAACAATATCAGCTGTCAACCTCTGATTGGCTGGTGGCGTGTATTTCAGTGCAGGGAGCCGGAAGGTCTCTGCGCTGCAATATGTTTTCAGCACAGGGAATCGGCAGGCCATCCTCTAGCACGGGAGGTGAAACCGTGATTATTACGCCCCTGCTAGGACATATACAGTCATGCTAAAAGTTTCAGAGTTAAATTGACCTAACAGATTCCCTTTATGACATCAATATTTGACATGAAACACCTAAGAGGGTTAAAGAGGACTTTTCACCAAATTTTTCACGTTGAATTGGACAAGTGGCTACAGAGTTTAATAAAACTTTTTTTTTCTATTATTTCACCTCTCTGTCTGTTTATGAGATATTAGCTATTTAATCACACTAATGTTTGCTGTGCTTAAGTAATTTGTTATCACTTGGCACTGAAATCAGGGTTTTCATTATGTCTCACACAGGAGTAACCTGTCCTGGGCTACTTTTGTGTGATGAGTCCCTGCTTTGATCACAATGCAAGGGGATTACAAACTGCATGAGGACAGCAGACAATAGTATGATTATTGATACATCTCCTGACAGGCAGTATGGGGGAGGGACAATGCAGCAGAGCAGACAGTACTAGAAGTGAAGGATAGTTGATAGAAGGGATGTAAACCATAATAAAACATTTTTATTTTATATTCATTTTGCTTATCTATTTCAGATGTAAGGTGCCCAGGATCAAAGCCGTGGCTGAGCTGCTGCTCCATAATGACCTGGCACATTACAAGTAAATTGTGTCCCAGTCCAGATGTGTTTTGCTGTGTAAGTTGTGTTACATTCACTTACAGGCTAGAGGCCTATGCTGGCTCCATGTTTTCGGTTCCAGGAACAGCCGCCCACACATCAGAGGTCCCCCGGTTCATTTTAACAAGTTCAATTTTACTGGACAGCTCAAGAACATCAGTTGTTAACATGCAGTATCGGGCACAGCACTCTTCAGCACTTGCTTCGTTCACACAGTACATTTCCATCATGTTCTCACATTCAGCTTGGACTATCCTTACTTTAAGGCTAAGTGCCCACGATGCAGAAATGCTGCTGATTTTTTTCTGCATCTCACTGGCAGGAAAAACGCATTTGCGGATTTTACATGCGTTTTTCCTGCCAGGTAGAAGCGTTTGTCAAGTGTTTTTGCATGCAGTTTCGCATGCGGGTTGTCAAGCGCTTTTCCAAGCGATTTTCTATGCAAAAAGGTGGGCACTGCTATGAAATAGTAAATGTTACGGGGTGCTACAGTAACCTGATATAGTTATATGATATAATAAGGAAGAAAAAAGACTCAGGATATACAACCGTGCACACCCAATATTAGAAAAATGAAAAAGTCTTTATTGCATGATTACACACTGACAACACAAGAAAAAATAAAAACAATTAAAAACAGACAAGGCATAGTAATATTCATGGGGGAGGAATAATAATAGTATTCCAAAGCAATAAATCCCCCTTAGGCCACAGGTATCATTTTTATTTTTACTATCTCATAATACAATAATGCTTATTGACCAAGCTATGTCGCCCTAGTAAAGGGTAGCACAGCACCACTAGACCAAATATAGATGATGAACCAAACACCCCCAAGTAATCAAACCATACATCATAATAAATCAAGGAATGAAGGAATAAGTGGGAGTAGTAATCTACTAGAACTAGGGGCCCGTATAATATCAGCGTTTAAACCGCAGCGTAACGCGTAGGGTCTCTGGTGCCAACAGGTAACTATGTCATTTTATTATTTTTGACTTTTCCCTTGACCACTTAGGAGTGCCCGCTTTGCCATACATGGCTTTTACTCATTATCCTATATCGTATATCAGGTGGGATGATATGTTTTGATAAACGCTGATATTATACGGGCCCCTAGTTCTAGTAGATTACTACTCCCACTTATTCCTTCATTCCTTGATTTATTATGATGTATGGTTTGATTACTTGGGGGTGTTTGGTTCATCATCTATATTTGGTCTAGTGGTGCTGTGCTACCCTTTACTAGGGCGACATAGCTTGGTCAATAAGCATTATTGTATTATGAGATAGTAAAAATAAAAATGATACCTGTGGCCTAAGGGGGATTTATTGCTTTGGAATACTATTATTATTCCTCCCCCATGAATATTGCTATGCCTTGTCTGTTTTTAATTGTTTTTATTTTTTCTTGTGTTGTCAGTGTGTAATCATGCAATAAAGACTTTTTCATTTTACTAATATTGGGTGTGCACGGTTGTATATCCTGAGTCTTTTTTCTTCCTTATTATTTCCAAGCGATTTTAGCATCACTTGGAAAGTGCTTGACAACTTGGTCACATTATATAAATCCATACAACCGGCATGGATTTATATAGTTAGACCAAGTTAATAGTTTAAAAAAAATAAAAATGGTAAAAAATAAAAAAAAAAACATTATACTCACCTTACGATGGCTCCCGGTCTGCTTCTCCGGTGCGTCTGGTGTCTTGGGCCACTCGCGGTGGTGTAAAAGGACCTTCCATGACGTCATTTAGTCATGTGACAGGTCAGGCGACCGCTGACGTCGGTGGTCGCGTGACCTGTCACATGACTAAATGACGTCATGGAAGGTCCTTTTACACCATCGCGAGCCACCGTGGAGCCAGGACGCACCGGAGAGAAGACCGCGGGCCATCAGAAGGTGAGTATAAATTCTTTTTTTTTACAGGTACTATGGTACCCAGGTTTGAATGAGAGTCTCCTCTTCTCCAGACCCGGGTACCATCCGCACATTGAATCAGTTAATATCCACATGTGCACATGTAGTCATGCAGATATTATGCGATTCACTGCAAGTTAATGGCGGCAATTATGCTGCATTTCCGAAAAAATAATGGACATGCTGTGGATTTTTCCGCAATGATAATCCGCAGCGGAAATTTCCGCAGCACGTGCACAGCACATGTGGACCATGGGGCATGAATTACCAAGCGTTTTTTAAGCATTTACGCTGCGGAAATTCCGTGGCAAAAACGCTTGAAAAACGCATAGTGGGCACGCAGCCTTACAAGTCCTGTTAGCCCTAGGGTTTCCCCATCCGGCACCGAAATATTCCCAGATCTGCATGTCCAGAGATCTGTCAGTAATCAAACAGATGTTTGCTGTGCTCAAGCAACTTGTAATCCCTCTGCAGTGAAATCAGAGGATTATTTTAGAATATCTCACACAGGAGTAGTGAGACATATTGACAGCCCTGATTTCACTGCAGAGGGATAACACGTTTTTCGAGCACAGCAGACATTATTGTGATTACATCTCACACACTGAGAGACCTGCTCTAAACTATGGTGAGGGTGTGTTTTTCTTTCATCTGAATGTTGCTATTTGCTTATGATTGGTCAGTAGCATACAGGGGGATGAAGTACACACCTCAAGTGAAAACTGTCTGATAACACCCACTTCGACTTATACAAATAACTAACTCCATTAGGTGACAAATACTTTGATTGATAATAATTTCACAACAGACAGGTAAACATAAAAAACAAAAACGGCTTATTCTTCTTTGAGCCATTATTGCATCATATGTCAGTTCAACATGAACATTTTTATGAAAGTTCCTTTTTAATGTGCCCATATTGCCTTTCTGAAGTATAATATATTAATTGTGGTTTAAGAGTATTTTGTGGAAAAACTAAAATAAAGTTTTTCTATTTCTGTTTTTTTCCTGCACATTAGTATAGCCTTTTCACTCTTATGGTTGGTATATGAGATGGGAGAAACAGTTTGCCTATACCATAAAATAAAGAAAAGATGTTTGTTTTTTTACAACTACTACATATTCAGAAAAATCACAAAACTAATAATATTCTGTTCACATGGAGTTTCTAAAAGAAGCTAATGTTTGTTTCCTTTTTTATACATTTTTTTTTTCTTCATGAACTTTTGTGGGTTATTTTGAGACCCAAAAATTGTATTAAGCTAATGAGAGCCTGGCTGTAGGCAATGAAAATTGAGAGTGGAACAGAGGAGCGTAACCACAGCAACGCCTTGGGTATCGGGAGAGAAACCTTTAATAGAACTATGTCAATCACAAAAGAGCTGGGCATAGATACTTGACAAGGCAAAATAGAACTTATACGAGACCCATACAGAGTAGGGAGTCAATACTCATCACACACCGCAATCTCCAACAGCCTCAGCTCTCTTAGTGCTTAGAAATCCATTGAAGGCTCATTAACTACTGAAGTGGTTAATGGGGCTTACTGGAGAGTTTTTTTTTTGCAAAAGTGGTTCACAGGATCATACATCTCTATTTTTTTGATCTACTGTACCTAGTGCCTAATCTAGGGTCTAATAATGATCATACTGTATTCTAAAACAGTTGACATGTCAAATATAAAACATTCTGAAATATAATATGGCACCTCATAGGGTATTTTAGATGGTTCAAAAAAAAAAGTATAAAATCAGTCACATACATACAAAATTCCAAACCCTCTGTGGTCCAAAGGCATAACTACTGATTATTTGTATTATCATCTTTAGAAAGACATAAAGATAGACACAAAAGCAAAAAAGTAGAGGCAGCATTCTCAGGATTTAGTGTAAAGACGATATAAGTTTTCCCCCAGAATTCAATGTTTTAGCTTGTACAATGAAGCCTTTTACAAGAATGCAAAAAGGTTCGGTTTTCTGTATAGAAAAGCTGAATGTCAAGAAATACTCAAGCATGCTTGAGAAAGGCTTCATTGTGCAAGCCGAAATGTTGCTGTATTCTTGATGTATAAAGACTCACGTTTTCAACTTCTGTCCTGGAAGTGTTGCCTCTACTTGTTTGCTTTGTATACATGGAGGATTTTACCTGGCTAATAACCTTGGAGAATTCTTTGCATGTACACCTGTGGACTGTGCTGTTTCTTTTGGTTTTTCTATAGTGATAAAGCAAATCAATACAGCTAGTATATTCTATAATTTGCCAAAATGTTACATATCCATATCGGCAGATAGATAGTAGAGATCAGTAAATAAATTTGAGTGACATGAAATTCTACTAGAACTGTACAAAAATCTGCATTTGCCAAAATGCAGGTCACCATTTTCCAAATGATAAAGGGCCATCAAAAGGTTAAAAAAATAAAAAAAATCCTTACACTCACCTCACTAGTTACGTCTCCGGCCCCTCCACTTCACTGTCACATGTCCGGTCCTTGCCCCATTTTTTGATCTCCGCCTCTCATGTTGAGATCTCCGTGCCTCTCACAGTTAGCCACAACTTCCGGCTCTGATGAGGCCCGGGACACTTCTGCACAATCCATGCGAACAGGCGAATTCAAATATTGCTGGATCTGCTCATCATTAGCAAATAGCTAGATAATATTATTTTTTTAATTTTTAAAGCATCATTAATTCCATGGTTCTGTATATTGGAGATGGGTTACATACATATTACATACAATAAATGAAACAAATTTACAGACTGATACAGTGGTAGAGAGGACTCTACCCTTATGGGATTACAATCTACATGGCAATGGGTAAGGAGACAGTAGGTCGGTCGGTTGCAGCAGGCCCGGTGGTAGTGAGGAGACAGCGGGGTTATTGCTGGCTGTAGGCTTTCCTAAAGCAAAGAATTTTCAGGTTGTGTCTGAAGTTTCCAAATATGAGATACAGTCGGACGTATATGGACAAGGATGGAAGATGGAGGATTCTTGGGAGAAGGCTTGGAGGCGATTGGGTGAGAAATGTATGACAGCAGAAGAGAGAAGGAGGTCTTCTGAAGACATGAGATTACGTGTAGGGGAAGGTATCAGATTAGTTTAGGGATGTATGGAGGAGACTGATTATGGACAGCCTTGTAAATCATTTTTAGTTATTTAAACTGGGTTCTCTGGAGAATTGGAAGCCAGTGAAGGCATTGAATTAATCGAGCAGCAGAGTTAAGTATAGATTGAATAGGTGCAAGAGTGTTAGTTGGAAGGCCACAAAGGAGAAAATTGCAGTAGTTGTGGTTGGAGATGATGAGTAGCGATGGGCGAGCACTAAAATACTTGGGTGCCCGATGCTCGGGTCAAGCAAATTGGGATTCTCGGGTGCTCGACCCGAGCAACGAGCCCAATGTAAGTCTTTGGGAAACTCGAGCATTTTTCAGGCGGCTACCCCCGGCGGTCTGCAGAAGGCCTAAAAATTGCCCAAATCGATGGGAACAGTGCTCAAATGACATGGGAACAGCATAGGGAAGACCCCTGGAAGCATTTCTGCCTCCCAGGTCACTGCTGTCAACAACGTTGTCAGAGATATTACGCCACATTTAAAGACTCACAATAAAACATACATAAACAAAACCAAAATGGATTTTCCAGGAAATATGTTAAGGAACATCCTTTCCTGGGTAATGACTTGTATATAAGGCAAAATAAATAACTAAAAACAAAAATACTCCTCCACACCTTGGGCTATATTCACACGTAGCGTTTTTGATGCATTTTTGCACCTTTGCATTGCTTTCAACCATGACAAATACATTCACTGCAAAATGTCATTTTAACATTTTACAACCTTATCTGGCCATGTGGTGTGTGAGACATGATCAGACACATCCTGTTTCATTTATGAAGGAGCGACTCTGAAAGCCACAAAGACTATTTTTATAGGACCATCAGGCGGCCTTTACTAATCTTAAAAGGCCAGCAGTCCGCACTCGCTATTCTTAGAGAGACATCAGCCGCTATGCTTTGTTGTTCTCATTACTAAAGAGTAGGTCTCCTATACTGTTATTGCGTATCCAGTGAGTGGCAGGTGTGCCCAAAATTTGGACGCATTCCAATACCCCATTGAAAATTTGGAGGCACCCCAATACCCCTTTGAAGAGACTTAGAGGAGGGTCTCCTGAAAACAAGGTTCCCACTATTAGTAAGTGGGTCTCCCATTGTGTTTGCCTATGCAGTGAATGCAAGGGTTGTCAAAAATTTGGAGGCACTCCAATTCCCCTTGGAAGAGTCGTGGAGGTCAGAGGGCCTCCTGAAAACAATGTTCTCATTATTAGGAAGTGAGTCTCCCATAGTGTTGACCTATGCAGTGAATGCAAGGGTTGCCAAAAATTTGGAGGCACTCCAATGCCCCTTTGAAGAGTCGTGGAGGTCAGAGGGCATCCTGAAAACAATGTTCCCATTATTAGAAAGTGGGTCTCCCATTGTGTTGGCCTATGCAGTGAATGCAAGGGCTGCCAAAAATTGGGAGGCACTCCAATTCCCCTTGGAAGAGACGTAGAGGGCCTCAGGAATAAATTTTCCCATTATTAAGAAGTGGGTCTCCCATAGTGTTGGCCTCTGCAGTGAATGCAAGGGTTGCCAAAAATTGGGAGGCACTCCAATGCACCTTGGAAAAGACGTGGAGGAGGGCCTCATAAAAAATGTTCCCATTAGAAAGGAGCGGGTCTCCTATACTTGTAATGCCTATGCACTAAGTGTATGGGCTGACAAACATTTACCCCTGGGGGGTATACTTGAACACACTGTATAAAATTTTTTTTTGACGGGCATCATAAACACCCTTTAAAAAAATTATGTGGGTGTTGCATCATGGACCAACGTCACCCTGGTGATATAGTGGTGGAGGATGAGGAGAAGGAGGAGGACAAGAGCAAATAGCCAAAATCAGGAAGCGTATAACCATGTGTGGGTGTGAAAAGGTGCATGGGAATACACCTCCCAAAAAAAGTCACTGGATTTGAGTTTATGCTACGCTGCTATCATTCGGTGGTGTTGAGAAGTCTGGCCCAATCCAGTCCTTTTTCATTTTTATAAGAGTCAGCCTGTCAGCATTTTCAGTTGACAGTCGAATGTGCTTATCAGTTATAATTCCACCAGCGGCACTAGAAACCCGCTCTGATAAAACGCTGGCGGCAGGGAAGGCCAGGACCTCCAAGGCGTAGAGAGCCAGTTCACTCCACGTGTCCAGTTTGAATACCCAATAATTATAAGGCAGAGAGGAATCACGGAGGATGTGGGTACGGTCGGCAAGGTACTCCCTCAGCATCTTCCCAAACTTTGCACTCCTTGTGAGAGTACCCAGTGCCTCAGGGCCTGTGCGACGGGAGAGGCTGAGAAAATTCTCCCAGAACTTTGACAGTGTTCCCCTGTCTCTGCTGGATTGAAGTTGTCTCTCTCTCGCCTGTACTCCTTCGTTGTCCAACGAACTGTGACCTCTGCCGCCAGCGTTTTCAGATGGGAATTTTTTTAATAGTTCCGCAACAAGGGCCTTCTGGTACTGCCCCATTTTTGTAGGCCTGTCCGCCTCAGGAATAAGAGACATAAAGTTCTCCTTGTAGCGTGGGTCTAGAAGTGTCACCATCCAGTAATGACTGTCAGCCAAAATTTTGAGAACGCAACGGTCATGGGAAAGGCAGTGTAACATAAACTCAGCCATGCGTGCCAGACTGCTAACAGGCAAGACTTCCGTGTCCTAACCAAGAGGTCGACTGACCATGCTCTCCTCCTCTTCCTCCTCCCTGTCCTCATGCCATCCACGCTGAACAGAAGGTATGACAGTTGTGCAGGTACTACCTTCTTTAGCGCATGAAACTAACTCCTGTTCTTCCTGCTCCTCTTCCTCATTGCCACCCAATCCACGTTGGGATGAGATGAGGCTGGGCTGTGTGTAATCACCCTGTATGGTTCCTTGATCCATCTCATCGTGCTCCGCCTGCAATGCATCCTCTTTGATTGTGAGCAGAGAGCGTTTCCAAAGACAGAAAAGCGGGATGATGATGCTAATTATGGTGTCATCGTCGCTCACCATCTTGGTGGAGTCCTCAAAGTTTTGGAGGATGGTACAGATGTCTGACATCCATGTCTACTACTGAGGTCTTATCTGTGGAGTCTGAACTGAATACCGACGGCCTTGTTGTTGCTGGTAGTCAACAACTGCCCTCTTCTGCTCACAATTCCTTCCCAACATCTGCAGTGTAGAGTTCCAATGCGTAGGGACATCACACGCTAGTCGGTGAGCTGGAAGCTGCAAACGCTGCTGAACCACGGCAAGGGCGGCAGAAGCTGTAGCTGACTTTCTAAAATGGGCACACAGGCGGCGAACTTTAACAAGCAGATGTGGCAGCTCCAGATAGCTTTTGAGAAACCGTTCAACCACGAGGTTAAGCACATGGCCAGGCATTGTACATGTGTGGGCTCGCCTCGCCTCAGAGCCGCCACCAGGTCCGGTCATTGTCACACACGACCATGCCTGGCTGTAGGTTCAGTGGTGTCAGTCACAGATCTGCCTGCTCCTTCATAGCTCTCCACAGCTCTTCAGCATTATGCGGTTTGTCACCTAAGCATATTAGCTTCAGCACAGCCTGTTGCAGCTTGGCCGAGGCAGTGCTGCAGTGCTTCCAGCTTGTGACTGATGTGGTCATTTCGGAGATGGAGGCTGAAGAGGAGGAGGAGGCTGAGGAGGATGAGGTGCAGGAGCTGTAGACCTTGGGGGCAACCCTGAATGACCTAGGGCCCGCAATCCTTGGCGTCGGGAGGATGTGCTCTGTCCCAAGGTCCGACTGGGTCCCGGGTTCTACTAAGTTAACCCAGTGTGCCGTCAGCGAGATGTACCGTCCCTGCCCACAAGCACTTGTCCACGTGTCCGTGGTTAGGTGGACTTTCCCTGTAACTGCATTGTAGAGGGCATGGCTAATGTTGTGGGACACGTGCTTGTGTAATGCGGGGACGGCACACCGGGAGATGTAGTGGCGGCTGGGGACCGAGTACCAAGGGACGGCCGCCATCAGGTTGCGGAAATCTTCCGTCTCCATGAGCCTAAAAGGCAACAATTCGAGCACAAGCAGTCGCGAAATGTGGGAATTTAGTAGTGTGGCCTGTGGGGCGTTGGCTGCGTATTTGCGCTTGCATTCCAAGGACTGGGGTAAGGACAACTGAACGCTGCGCTGGGACAAGGACATGCATGCTGATGGTGCTAGTTGAGAGTGTGCAATGACAGGTGCAGCGGAGGAGGCATCTTCGCATGCACTATTGGCAGGGAATTGGCTTGCACGCACAACAGCGGAAGAAGCAATGGTGTCACCCGCAGACACTGTTCCTGGACCCTGGAGTTCGGCCCACAAAGTCGGGTGCTTTGCTGCCATGTGCCTGATAATACTGGTGGTGGTCAGGCTGGTAGTTTTGCTACCCCTGCTGATGCTGGCCTGGCAGGTGGTGCAAATGGCATTTTTAGGGTTATCGGCAGAGTCTTTAAAAAACAACCAGACTCGGGAAGACCTAACAGTTGTACTGGCCACTTCCGTTGTGTTGGTGTTACGGGGAACGGTTGCCCGCCTTCTATTTGCGGCCACCACACTGCTTCTTCCTGCCTGTTGGGGTGCTCTGCCCCTGTGTGCTGCTGTCCTCACTCTGCATGTCCTCCTGCCAGGTTTTGTCAGTTACTTTATCATGCACCACCTTTTCTTCCACTTCCGCACCCTGGTCCGACTCCTGACTTTCTGGCAATTGTGTCTCATCATCGTCCATCTCTTGTGACACTTTCCCACCGTCACCTTCGTATGATCATGGCTGTTCAAATATTTGGGCATCGCTACATGCGATCTCCTCTTGCCCCGCTTCAAGTGGACCGGGCGAGAGGTCTGAATCTATCAATGGAAAAGTGAACAGCTCTTCGGAGTGTCCAAGTGTGGGATCAGTTGTCTCTGGGCACTCAACATGGTGGGAGGAAGGAGGATCAGGGTGAGGAATATGTGGTCCAGACTCACGGCTACTGAGACTTGACCGTGTGGAAGACAGGGTGGTGATGGTGGTGGCTAAGTGACTGAAAGCATCATCTGCTATCCAACCAATAACCTTTTGACACTTCTCTGTGTTCAATAGTGGTGTTCTGCTGTCCCCTATTAATTGGGACAGGAAGGTCGAGCAAGAAGATGTGGGTGTTTGTTGTGGCACAATTTCAGCTTGCCAACGGCCTCGGCCTCTGCATGCACCATCACCATCACATCCAGTAGCCCCTCCCTTGCCACGTGCCTTGCCCATTTTAAATGGAGGACAATATCTTCCACGCTCACTACAAATGGCTGAATTTGGAGCAAACTTATATGTGATCTGTGTGATGGACAAACCACAGTTTTAAAAAGCTGGCCTGTAGGTAACTATTTTGAATAGCAAACTGGTGTCAATAGCTTCACTGACAGACTGAAACAAAATTTTAATGGAGACCAGAAATGGCAATATTTTCAGCACAATTATATGTGATCCGTGTGACGGACAAACCACAGTTTTAAATAGCTGACCTGTAGGTAACTACTTTTAACAGCAAACTGGTGTCAATAGCTTCACTGACACACTGCAACAAAATTTCAATGGAGCCCAGAAATGGCATCATTTTCAGCGCAATTACATGTGATCCGTTTGACGGACAAACCACAGTTTTAAATAGCTGGATTTTTAGCGCTGTAATATGGAAAGGACCTGGCTGTATTCTGCAGTGCCAACAAGCAAATGGCGCAGATAAATGGTGTTCTCTGGATTGCTTTTTAAGCAAATAATCAGGATTAAGATAAAAAAAAAAATATTTCTGGCCCCTGATACCTATTTCTACAAATATCAGTAAAAGCACCATCAGACAGAACTGGAATGTACCCTCTTGCTATGTGCACTGCCGTCTGCTATGTACCCTGCCTGCCTGCCTAGCACTGATATCTCTGAAGCTAGATTAGTCCTCAGAAGGACTGTTAGTTGAGATGGATATGTGTCTCTAATATAGTCTGGTATACCTACACTAACTAGAAACAAGCAAATCTTTCCCTAGCTCAGCAGCAGCCCTCCCTACACAGTCTGATTCTGGAGTGACTGTGACGAGCATGGCGGCGCCAGGTCTGATATAGACCTGATGACGCTGTATGGCCAGCCAATCACTGTAATGCCACAACCAACTTGGCTGCGGCCTTACAGTGTGTGAAAGACAATCCCTGCATGTTGATTGGCACTCTAAAGAGCGCCAAACATGCAGGGAGGGGACCCGAGCTCCCGCCGAGCAACCCCGGAAATACTCGGCGAGCGCCGAGCATCTCAAGCAGTGAGATGCTCGGGCGAGCACCGAGCAGTAGCGAGCATGCTCGGTCATCACTAATGATGAGGACATGCACTTACCTCCGGGGCCACTGTTTACACCAATGGACTGTATGCCTCTGAGATAGGCAGATAGATACCCTATTTTTCAGATTATAACACACACTTTTTCCCCCAAACCTGGGAGGAAAATGGGAGTGCATCTTATAGTCCGAATGCAGCTTACTGGGGGGAGTGCAGCGGTAGAGCAAGGTCACAGGAGGCAGGAACAGGATCGTTGCCAGCAGGGGCAGGAGTGGGTTTATGCTGCAGGCCCTAGGGTACGAGGAGGAGGTATCCCGGCAGTAGGAGCAGAGTCCCCGCTGCACACATTGACCTCATGGTGGGCTCAAGGAAAATGATGCCAGTTGTCGGCGCATGCGCACATTTAGATCTCAGCTCAATGACGAGCCGAAATCTCAATGTGCGCATCGGCTGCATCCTGCTGCGCACTGCCGTGACACCCCCTCCTCCTAGCCCAGGGCCTGCAGCATTGGTAAACTCCTGCTGTCAAATGAAGTTAAACCAAACCTGTTCCTGCCTCCAGTGACCCCGTTCCGCCGTTGCCGCCCATGGTAAGCTACGTTCTGACTGTAAGACACACTTGTGACCCCTGACATGCCTCATCTTGATTACAGGTTAAAAATGATTTTTTTCTATTTTTCTCCTCTAAACTTGGGGTGCATCTTATGGTCTGGTGCTTCTGATAGTCCAAAAAATATGATAGATAAATAAATAGATATATGTAAAAAGAACTGACAAGCACATCCTAATGTGAACAGGTGCAAGTTGCAGAAACTGAATTAGATATATAAAAAGAAAGCGTAGCAGCACTCCATTAAGGCCAAAATACATAAAGACAATAAAAACGTTTGATTTAAACTGTGTTATTACTCAATGAACTTTACTTACAAAAAATGGAGGTTCTTAGCGCATAAATTGGCCAATTCATGTGTGACCATCAACCGCTGCAAGGTGACCTCCCATCTGATGGGTACTACTCTGCCTACATGCCTCTCTTGGGCTACAAGCCTATAACTCTGGACAGAACATGTCACTTCTGGGCTGAAACACTTACAATTTAAATGGGCTGGTAGAGTAGAATATACATCACCTGCTGGTTAAATGGGGGGAGTGCAAGGTCAAACAGAAGGCAGTTACCACCTCCTATAGTAATATGTAATAAGAACTGACCAGCACATCCTAATGTGAACAGGTGCAAGCTGCAGAAACCTCCGTTTTTTGTAAGTAAAGTTCATTGAGTAATAACACAGTTTAAATCAAACGTTTTTATTGTCTTTATGTATTTTGGCCATAATGGAGTGCTGCTGCGCTTTCTTTTTATATATCTTATTCAGTTTCTGCAGCTTGAACCCGTTCAAATTAGGATGTGCTGGTCAGTTCTTTTTACATATTACTATAGGAGGTGGTAACTGCCTCCTGTTTGACCTTGCACTTCCCCCATTTAACCAGCAGGTGATGTATATTCTACCCTACCAGCCCATTTAAATTGTAGGTGTTTCAGCCCAGAAGTGACATGTTCTGTCCAGAGTTATAGGCTTGTAGACCAAGAAAGGCATGTAGGCAGAGTAGTACCCATCAGATGGGAGGTCATCCTTGCAGCGGTTGATGGGCACACATGAATTGGCCAATTTATGCGCTAAGAACCTCCGTTTTTTGTAAGTAAAGTTCATTGAGTAATAACACAGTTTAAATCAAACGTTTTTATTGTCTTTATGTATTTTGGCCATAATGGAGTGCTGCTGCGTTTTCTTTTTACATAGATAGATAGATAGATAGAGTCATGGCCAAAAGTGGTGGCACCCTTTTAATTGTTCGAGAAAATGAAGCCTTTCTCCCAGAAAATTATTGCAATTACACATGTTTTGTTATACACATGCTTATTGTTTGTTTCCCTTGTGTGTATTGGAACAATGTAAAAAAACGGAGAAAAAAGGCAAATTGGACATAATTTCACACAAAACCCTATAAATGGTCTGAACAAAATTGTTGGCACCTTTCCAAAAATTGTGGGTAAACAATTTTGTTTCAAGCATGTGATGCTCAATCAAACTCACCTGTGGCAAGTAACTGGTGTGGGCAATATGAAAATCACACTTGAAACCAGATAAAAAGGGGAGACGTTGACTAAATCTTTGCTTTGGGTGTGCTACACTAAGCATGGAGACCAGAAAGAGGAGAAAAGAACTGTCTGAGGACTTGAGAACCAAAATTGTTAAAAATATCAACAAGTCTATCTTCAGAGATCTTGATGTTCCTTTGTCCATGGTGTTCAACATAATCAAGTTTAAAACCCAAGGCACTCTAGCTAATCTCCCTGGACATGGACGGCAGAGAAAAACTGATGAAAGGTTGCACCGCAGGATAGTCCGGATGGTGGATAAGCAGTTTCAATCAAGTTGAAAAGAAATTCAAGCTGTCCTGCAGAATCAGGCTGCATCAGTGTCAAGGCAAACTATCCGTCAATATTGCAATGATTTTAACGTTTGGTTGAAGTGTATCATGGGATAAATATAGGAGATTTCTGGGGACCTGAGAAGAAGAGTTGTTAATGCTCATCATGGTGAAAATGGTTACAAAACCATCAATAAATAGTTTTTGACTCCACCAATTCATGAATAGATAGACTGTGTAGAAATGTAGGAAATTCAATTTTTTTCTTCATTAAACCCATAAAAAATGGAATAACAGTGTAATGCTGAGGCCTTGTTCATATGTAGTGTAAATGCAGCATTTTTTCTGCTGTTTTTAATCTGCACGTTTTCTGCATGTGTCTATGCAATGTGTCTGCAATAACAATCTTCTTTGAGTTTTTGCTTCATCTTTTTTATGTTTTTTCCCTATGTTTGATTCATTTTTGGTCCAGATTTGAACCTACATTTTAATGCCTTTTTTAGTACAGAAAAGCTTTGATTCTGAACTTAAAAACGCAACTATGTTTTTTTACATGTGTTTTTTTCAGGATCCACATAGTGTGTGGGTGTTTGATGCTAATAAGCTAAATAAGCATATCAAGAAGGCCAGCTCGACTGTTGGCCACCATCTTGCCACTTTTGAGGAGTTAATGGAGGAAAGAATTCAGAAGAAGTGTTTGGCAATAATGAGCAATAACGCACACCCATTACATGTGCTGTTCATGAGACAAAGGTGCACCTTCAGTAACCATCTAATCCTACTAAGGTAAAATAAGGAAAGATACAGGAAATCGTTCCTACCGACTGCTATGGGAATGTACAACTAATAGTGTTGAGCGAGCACTAAAATGCTCGGGTGCTCGAAGCTCGGGTCGAGCTCACCGTGATGCTCGGGTGCTCGACCCGAGCAACGAGCCCAATGTTAGTCTATGGGAGACCCGAGCATTTTTGCAGCGGCACCCCTGGCAGTCTGTAGAAAGCCTAAAAAGTGCCCAAAACGATAGTGACAGTGCTCAAAAGACATGGCGGCAGCATGGAGATCGCCCCTGGAAGCATTTCTGACCCCCAGGTCACTGCTGTCAACAACATGGTCAGAGGTATTAAGCCACTTTTATGGGCTCACAATAAAACGTTCAAACACGTAACTGAAACGGTTTTCCTGTGAAATAAGTTAAGGAATTTCCTTTCCAGGGTAAAGACTTGTGTATAAGGTAAAATAAATAACCAAAAACAAAAATACTCCTCCACACCTTGGACTATGTTCACAAGTAGGATTTTTCATGTGTTTTTGCACTTTTGTATTGCTTTCAACTATGACAAATGCATTCACCGGGAAATGTCATTTTAACATTTTACAACCTTATCTGGCCATGTGCTGTGTGACACATGCATACTGTGCTGAAAAGACATGGGGACAGCATGGGGAAGACCCCTGGAAGCATCTCTGACTCCAAGGTCACTGCCTAAAAGTGTGCCCATCAGAAGTGATCCTTGCTGCATCAGAAGATGCAGACTTGCAACTATCCCCATGCAAGTCATTGTCCCAGGGCAGTGTTCAATTGTACCTCCCCCATTCCTTGCAATGCAAGCGCAAATATGCAGCCAACCACCCACCCACCCGCAGGCTGCAATACCATACTGTTAGCTTTCACTTGAAATGGGGCCTTTTAGTTTGGAGGAGGCCGAAGCTGCCCACTACCTTATGGCTGCTTCGGCAGCGAGGTATCCATACTCAGTCCCCAGCCGCCCAGGGGCCGGGTGTCCACGCTCGGTCCCCAGCCGCCAGGGGGCGGCCGGGTGTCCATGCTCGGTCCCCAGCCGCCCCGCGGCCGGGTGTCCACACACGGTCCCCAGCCACCTGGGGGCGGCCGGGTGTCCATAAACGGTCCCCAGCCGCCCCTATTTCTCCTGTCACCTTCCCACACACTTTTCTTAGCCTGGCCAGCTTTAGGGCAGCATTGGACGAGCCCACCAGAGAACCAGACTCCTCCGGTGGGCCCTGGCTTCTCCATCAGGGGAGTTGAGAGTGCCAAGGTGAGGAGCATGATGATGATGATAGAAGTTAGCATCTGCTTTGTTTTCTTTTAATGCAAGCGTAAGTGTGCAGCCTGCCACCCACCCACCCCCAGGCTGCAAAGCCATACTGCTAGCTTGCACTTGAAATGGGGCCTTTTAGTTTGGAGTAGGCAGAACAGGCCACTACCTCATGGCTGCTTCGGCAGTCCCCAGCCGCCCGGCGGCCGGGTGTCCATACTCGGTCCCCAGCAGCCCCTATTTCTCCTGTCACCTTCCCACACACTTTTCTTAGCCTGGCCTGCTTTAGGGCAGCATTGGACGAGCCCACCAGAGAACCAGACTCCTCCGGTGGGCCCTGGCTTCTCCATCAGGGGAGTTGAGAGTGCCAAGGTGAGGAGCATGATGATGATGATAGAAGTTAGCATCTGCTTTGTTTTCTTGGAATGCAAGCGCATGTATGTAGTAGCGGCTAGGCCTGAGGTGGTCAGCGTTTTGGCGCATATCCTACCTCCTCCAAGGATTGCTGGATGTTTTCCTGCTACTATATCCCAGTTCTATGACTCCCGTTAAAACAAAGCTTCAGGTGATAAATGATGGATGAGGTGGTGGCAAAGGAGAAAGAGCAGGAGGAACAGGGACCATTCACATCAAAATCAGGCCAGTCAACCACACATGTCTTGTAGGATATGTTTCTGTACCAAAAGGAGCGGTTCGGCTACACAGTTTTAGGGCATACAGTGAGTGCAATGCCTACCAAAAATTTCGAGGGCCTTAACTAAACCATTTTTTCCAATTATAGCAACTGGGTCTCCTGTGCACTGTTGGCCTAAGCAGTGAATGGAAGGCTTTCCAAAAATTATGAGGAACTGCAATGCCCCTTGAAACAGACGTGGATTACAGCGTACTAAAAACCTTCTACCCATTATTGGGGAGTGGGTCTCCCTTAGTGTTCGCCTATGCATTGAAAAGCAAAAGCTGACTAAAATTAGGAGGAAATGCAATGCCCGTTGGAACAGTCGTGGAGGTCGCAGTAGCTTAACAAGACAGTTTTAATGCCCCTTGGAAAAGTGGTGGAGATCACAGTAGCTTAACAACACGGTTTGAATGCCCCTTGGAAAAGTGGTGGAGGTCGCAGTAGCTTAACAAGACGGTTTTAATGCCCCTTACAAGAGCCATGCAGTACAGCATATTACAAACATTATTCCCATTATTGGGGAGTGGGTCTCCCATAGTCTTTGCTTATGCCTTCCAAGCAAAAGCTGCCAAAAATTAGGACGGAGGAACTTGCAATGCCCCTTAGAAGAGCCACGCAGTACAGCATATTACAAACATTATTCCCATTATTGGAGAGTGGGTCTCCCACAGTCTTTGCTTATGCCTTCCAAGCAAAAGCTGACAAAAATAAGGACGGAGGAACTATCAATAATGGTAACATGGACCACGGTCATCCTGGTGGTATAGTGGTGGTGGAGGCTGAGGATAAGGAGAAGAACATAAAACAGCCGAAATGAGGACGTGTATACCCATGTGTGGGTGTGAAGCGGTGCATGTGAATACACCTCCCGAAATAACACAGTGGATTTGACTTTATGTTACTCTGCTGTCATTTGGTGTCAGCATTGTCAGTTGACAGGCGAGTGCCCTTATCAGTTATAATTCCCCCACCGGCACTAAAAACACGCTCCGATAACAAGCTAGCGTCAGGGCAGGCCAGGACCTCCAAGGCGTACAGAGCGAGTTCGTTTCAAGTGTCCAGCTTGGATACCCAATAATTAAAAGGCACAAAGGAATCACGGAGGACGCTGGTACCGTCGGCAAGGTACTCCCTCACCATCTTTTGAAACTTTCCACTCCTTGTGAGAGTACCCCGCGCCTCAGGGTCTGTCCGAAGGTAGGGTCTGAGAAAACTGTCCCAGAACGTTAACAGTGTTCCCCTGCCTCTGCTGGATTCGAGTTGCGTCTCTCTCGCATGTACGCCTTGGTTTGGCAATGAACTGTGACCTCTGCCGCTAGCGTGTTCAGATGGGAATTTTTTTAACAGTTCTGCAGCAAGGGCCTTCTGGTACTGCGCCATTTTTGTAGACCTCTCTACCTCAGGAATAAGAGAGTGAAAGTTCTCCTTGTAGCGGGGGTATAAAAGTGTCATCAACCTGTAAAGACTGTCACCCAACATTTTGACAACGCGAGGGTCACGGTTAAGGCAGCATAACATAAAGTCAGCCTTGCGTGCCAGACTGGTAACGGGCAAGACTTCCATGTCCTAACCAAGATGACGACTGACTATGCTCTCCTCCTCCTCCTCCTCCCCCCTGTCCTCAGGCCACCCACGCTGAACCGACGGTATGACAGTTGTCCAGGTACTACCGTCTACAGCGCCTGATACAAGCTCCTGTTCTTCCTCCTCCTCCTCTCCCTCATTGTCCCCCAATGCACGTTGGGATGAGATGAGGCTGGGCTGTGTGTAATTGAACGCTACGGCTTCTTGATCCATCTCATCATACTCTGGCTGCAATGTCTCCTCTTTAATTCTATGCGTTGCAAAAGACAGACAAGTGGAATGCTGACGCTAATGATGGCATCATCGCCACTTACCATCTTGGTGGACTCCTCAAAGTTTGTCAAGATGGTACATATGTCAGACATCCAGGTCCACTCATGAGGTCTTATGTGTGGAGTCTGACCTGAATATCGGCGGCCTTGTTGGAGCTGGTACTCCACAACTGCTCTCTTCTGCTCACAAATCCTTTGCAACATGTGGAGGGTAGAGTCCCAACGTGTGGGGACATCACACACCAGTCGGTGTGGCGGAAGCTGCAAACGCTGCTGCAACACAGCAAGGGCGGCGGAAGCTGTAGCCGACTTGCAAAAATGAGCTGACAGGCGGCGTACTTTGACGAGCAGATCTGGCAACTCGGGGTACGATTTAAGAAACCGCTGAACCACGAGATTAAACACATGAGCCAGGCATGGTACGTGTGTGATCTCGCCTCGCCTCAGAGCCGCCACCAGGTTACGGCCATTGTCACACACGACCATGCCTGGATGTAGGTTCAGCAGTCTCAGCCACAGATCTGCCTGCTCTTTCACAGCTGTCCACAACTCACAAGCAGTGTGAGGTTTCTCACCTAAGCTTATGAGTTTCAGCACAGCCTGTTGCCGCTTGGCGGAGGCAGTACTGCAGTGCTTCCAGCTTGTAACTGATGTGGTGATATCTGAGATGGAGGCTGAACATGAGGAGCAGCAGGAGGATGATGCGCAGGAGCTGCACACTGTGGGGGCAACTCTGACTGACATAGGGCCCGCAATCCTCGGTGTGGGGAGGATGTGTTCCGTCCCAAAGTCCGACTGGGTCCCGGCTTCCACTATGTTTACCCAGTGTGCCGTCAGGGAGATGTACCGTCCCTGTCCTCAAACACTTGTCCATGTGTCCGTTGTCAGATGGACTCTCCCAGTGACTGCGTTGTTGAGGGCACGGCAGATGTTTTGGGACACGTGCTTGTGTAGTGCGGGGATGGCACACCGGGCAAAATTGTGTCGGCTGGGGACCGAGTACCGAGGGACGGCCACCGCCATAAGGTTGCGGAAGGATTCCGTCTCCACCAGTCTAAAAGGCAGCATTTCCAATGCAAGCAGTCGTGAAATGTGCGAATTTAGGACTGTGACATGTGGGGCGTTGGCTGCGAATTTCCGCTTTCGTTCAAAGGTCTGGGATATGGACAATTGAACGCTGCGGTGGGACGTGGACGTGGACGTTGATGCTGTTTCTTGAGAAACTGCCATAACAAGAGAAAACTGAGAGTAGGGGGCATCTTTGCATGCAGTATGGACAGGGGATTGCCTTGCACACACAACAGGGGGTTCTATTGCACGCACAACAGCGGAAGAAGCAGTGGTGACACCCGCTGACACTGGTCGTGGACCCTGGGGTTCACCCCACAAAGTCGGGTGCTTTGCAGCCATGTGCCTGATCATGCTGGTGGTGGACAGGCTGGCAGTTTTGTCACCCCTGCTGATGCTGGCATGGCAGGTGGTACAAATGGCCTTTTTGGGGTTATCAGCAGAGTCTTTAAAAAAATTCCAGACTCTGGAAGACCTACAGGTTGTACTGGCAACGTCCCTTGTGTTGGTGTTACGGGGAACTGTTGCCTGCCTTCTGTGTGCGGCCACCACACTGCTTCTTCCTGCCTGTTGGGGTACTCTGCCTCCCTCACCCTGTGTGCTGCTGGCCTCGCTCTGCATGTCCTCCTTCCACGTTGGGTCAGTTACTAGATCATCCACCACCTCCTCCTCTTCCACTTGCGCACCACAATCCTCCTCCTCACTTCCTGGCAATTGTGTCTCGTCATCGTCCACCTCTTGTGACAAATTGCCAGCGTCGACTTCCTGTGGCTGTGTCTGTTCAAATATTTGGGCATCGCTACATGGGATCTCCTCTTCCACCACTTCAAGCGGAGCAGGCGAGGGGCACAAATCTGGAAATGGACCAGTGAACAGCTCTTCAGAGTGTCCAAGTGTGGGATCAGTTGCTGTCTGACGACACTCGGCATAGTGGGAGGAAGGAGCATCAGGGTGAGGAGGAGTATGCGGTTTAGACTCACGGCTACTAAGATTTGACCGTGTGGAAGACAGACCGGAGGTGGTGGTGCCCAGGTAACTGGAAGTATTATCAGCTATCCAATTAATAACCTGTTCACACTGATCAGTTTGCAATACTGGTGTTGTTCTGTGCTTCCCTAGTAATTCGGTCAAGAAGTGGGAGCGAGAAGATGTGGCTGCTGGTTGTGGCACATTTTCACCTTGGCCACGGCCCCGTCCTCTGCACGCACCATCACCAGAACGTCCAGTTCCACATCCCTTGCCACGCACCTTGCCCATTGTAAAGGAAGTAAAATAGCTTACACTCGCACTATCAATGGAAAAAGGGTAATAAAAAGTAGATTAGAACCGTGGAAGAGGAAAACCACAGTTCTTTTTCTGTGGCCTACACCCGACTCTTTTAAAAAATCTGAACAATCAGGGAGAAACTATTACTGTTTTTCTTTACGGAAAAAATACCAAAAGCTGAATAATAGAGATTTTTTACTGTGGAATGGCAAAACCACAGTTATTGTTTACTGGGGTATACCAGACAATTTTAAACAGATATATTTGCGGCTTAACAGTGAGCGACACACTCAAACTGTTTTTTTTTAGTTAAAAATGGCCCAAAAGTGGATAATACAGAGGTTTGAACCGTGGAACTGCAAAACCACACTTCTATTTCTCAGGCCTACACCAGACTATTTTCAACAAATATATTTGTGTCTGAACAATCAGGGAGACACTATTAAATTTTTTTTTTTACGGCAGAAAATGCCAAAAGAAGGATAATAGAGATTTTTTACCATGGAACGGCAAAACCACAGTTATAATTTACTGGTGTATACCAGACACTCTTTCAAACAGATATATTGGTGTCTGAACAATCAGGAGACACTATTACTGTTTTTCTTTACGGCAAAAAATGCCAAAAGCAGGATAATACAGAGATTCGACCCGTGGAACTGCAAAACCACCGTTCTATTTCTCGGGCCTACACCAGACTATTTTCAACAGATATATTGGTGTCTGAACAATCAGGAGACACTATTACTGTTTTTCTTTACGGCAAAAAATGGCAAAAGCAGGATAATAGAGATTTTTCACCGTAGAACGGCAAAACCACAGTTATAATTTACTGGTGTATATCAGACTCGTTTAAACAGATATATTTGTGTCTGAACAATCAGGAGACACTATTACTGTTTTTCTTTACGGCAAAAATTGCCAAAAGCAGGATAATACAGAGATTTGACCCATGTAACTGCAAAACCACAGTTCTATTTCACGGGCCTACACCAGACTATTTTCAACAGATATATTGGTGTCTGAACAATCAGGAGACACTATTACTGTTTTTCTTTACGGCAAAAAATGCCAAAAGCAGGATAATAGAGATTTTTCACCGTGGAACAGCAAAACCACAGTTATAATTTACTGGTGTATACCAGACTCTTTTAAACAGATATATTTGTGTCTGAACAATCAGGAGACACTATTACTGTTTTTCTTTATGGCAAAAATTGCCAAAAGCAGGATAATACAGAGATTTGACCTGTGTAACTGCAAAACCTCAGTTCTATTTCTCGGGCCTACACCAGACTATTTTCAACAGATATATTGGTGTCTGAACAATCAGGAGACACTATTACTGTTTTTCTTTACGGCAAAAAATGCCAAAAGCAGGATAATAGAGATTTTTCACCGTGGAATGGCAAAACCACAGTTATAATTTACTGGTGTATACCAGACTCTTTTAATCAGATATATTTGTGCCTGAACAATCAGGAGACACTATTACTGTTTTTCTTTACGGCAAAAATTGCCAAAAGCAGGATAAAACAGAGATTTGACCCGTGTAACTGCAAAACCACAGTTCTATTTCTCAGGCCTACACCAGACTATTTTCAACAGATATATTGGTGTCTGAACAATCAGGGAGACACTATTAAATTATTTTTTTTACGGCAGAAAATGCCAAAAGAAGGATAATAGAGATTTTTTACCATGGAACGGCAAAACCACAGTTATAATTTACTGGTGTATACCAGACACTCTTTCAAACAGATATATTGGTGTCTGAACAATCAGGAGACACTATTACTGTTTTTCTTTACGGCAAAAAATGCCAAAAGCAGGATAATACAGAGATTCGACCCGTGGAACTGCAAAACCACCGTTCTATTTCTCGGGCCTACACCAGACTATTTTCAACAGATATATTGGTGTCTGAACAATCAGGAGACACTATTACTGTTTTTCTTTACGGCAAAAAATGGCAAAAGCAGGATACTAGAGATTTTTCACCGTAGAACGGCAAAACCACAGTTATAATTTACTGGTGTATATCAGACTCTTTTAAACAGATATATTTGTGTCTGAACAATCAGGAGACACTATTACTGTTTTTCTTTACGGTAAAAATTGCCAAAAGCAGGATAATACAGAGATTTGACCCGTGTAACTGCAAAACCACAGTTCTATTTCTCGGGCCTACACCAGACTATTTTCAACAGATATATTGGTGTCTGAACAATCAGGAGACACTATTATTGTTTTTCTTTACGGCAAAAAATGCCAAAAGCAGGATAATAGAGATTTTTCACCGTGGAACGGCAAAACCACAGTTATAATTTACTGGTGTATACCAGACTCTTTTAAACAGATATGTTTGTGCCTGTACAATCAGGAGACACTATTACTGTTTTTCTGTACGGCAAAAATTGCCAAAAGCAGGATAATACAGAGATTTGACCCGTGTAACTGCAAAATGTAACGGGTCTGGGAGGCGGAACCTCTGAGCAACTTATACAAGGGGGCGGTCCTTGTAAGGAAGCGGGTGGCGACCAGGGAAGACAGGCAGGCGGTCACAGCAGGTGACCGGGACAGTCTCTGGGTAAACGGGCAGGAGGTCACAGCAAGTGACCGGGACAGTCTCTGGGTAAACGGGCAGGAGGTCATGGCAAGTGACCGGGACAGTCTCTGGGTAAACGGGCAGGAGGTCACAGCAAGTGACCGGGACAGTCTCTGGGTAAACGGGCAGGTACGACCTGTGACGGCTGAGCCTCCAGGTAGGCTAGCAGGCAGATGGCAGATGAGTGCTCCCAGGTGAGCAGGCGAGAGTCTCTGGATAAGCAGGTGGTCACAGCATGTGACGGCGGAGCCTCCAGGTAGGCTAACAGGCAGGTAGCAGATGAGCGCTCCCAGGTGAACGGGCAAGAGTCTCTGGACTGGCAGGTGGTCACAGCACGTGACGGCAGAGCCTCCAGGTAGGCTAACAGGCAGGTAGCAGATGAGCGCTCCCAGGTGAGCGGGCAAGAGTCTCTGGACTGGCAGGTGGTCACAGCACGTGACGGCGGAGCCTCCAGGTAGGCTAACAGGCAGGTAGCAGATGAGCGCTCCCAGGTGAGCGGGCAAGAGTCTCTGGACTGGCAGGTGGTCACAGCACGTGACGGCGGAGCCTCCAGGTAGGCTAACAGGCAGGTAGCAGATGAGCGCTCCCAGGTGAGCGGGCAAGAGTCTCTGGACTGTCAGGTGGTCACAGCACGTGACGGCGGAGCCTCCAGGTAGGCTAACAGGCAGGTAGCAGATGAGCGCTCCCAGGTGAGCGGGTTAGCTGGTCCATAGACAGACTGACAGGAGTCGGAAGGCAGACCGTCGGACCTCAGGCTAGCAAATGGGTAAGCGGATAACAGGCAGGAATCAGACAGCAAACTGGCAGGAAACTGGCAGGAAACTGGCAGGTAACTGGAAACGGGACCTGAGGGCTGAAGCAGAGTAGTGAACAGTGCAACAACATTGCTCGGGCACCTCCATTTTGGAGGAGGTGCCTCATATATGGAGGGATCCTCCGGCCATTGGCCGGGGACTCCTTAGGGCGACGCGTGCGGCCCTTCAAGAGAGGGGGAGCGCGCGCGCGCGCGCCCTAAGCACAGTGACCGGGGGAGAGCTGGCGCTGCAAGCAGAGCGGGAGGAAGCCGCCGGGCACGGAGCAGAGAGGTGAGGGGAACAGCGTCCCTGCCTAGCAGGAGGCAGGGACGCCGACGCTACACAAAACCACAGTTCTATTTCTCGGGCCTACACCAGACTATTTTCAACAGATATATTGGTGTCTGAACAATCAGGAGACACTATTACTGTTTTTCTTTACGGCAAAAAATGCCAAAAGCAGGATAATAGAGATTTTTCACCGTGGAACGGCAAAACCACGGTTATAATTTACTGGTGTATACCAGACTCTTTTAAACAGATATATTGGTGTCTGAACAGTCAGGAGACACTATTACTGTTTTTCTTTACGGAAAAAATACCAAAAGCTGGATAATAGAGATTTTTTACCGTGGAACGGCAAAACCACAGTTGTAATTTACTGGTGTATACCAGACTCTTTTAAACAGATATATTGGTGTCTGAACAATCAGGAGACACTATTACTGTTTTTCTTTATGGAAAAAATACCAAAAGCTGGATAATAGAGATTTTTTACCGTGGAACGGCAAAACCACAGTTATAATTTACTGGTGTATACCAGACTTTTTTAAATAGATATATTTGCGGCTGAACAGTGAGCGACACACTCAAACTGTTTTTTTTTAGGTAAAAATGGCCCATAAGTGGATAATACAGAGGTTTGAATCGTGGAACTGCAAAACCACACTTCTATTTCTCTGGGCTACACCAGACTATTTTCAACAAATATATTTGTGTCTGAACAATCAGGGAGAAACCATTACAGTTTTTTTTTTACGGCAAAAAATGCCAAAAGCAGAATAATAGAGATTTTTTACTGTGGAACGGCAAAACCACAGTTATAATTTACTGGTGTATACCAGACTTTTTTAAAATAGATATATTTGCCGCTGAACAGTGAGCGACACACTCAAACTGTTTTTTTTTTTGGTAAAAATGGCCCAAAAGTGGATAATACAGAGGTTTGAACGGTGGAATTGTAAAACCACACTTCTATTTGTCTGGCCAACACCAGACTCTTTTAAAAAAATATATTTGTGTCTGAACTGTCACAGACACACTTTTTTTTTTTGGGGGGGTGGGGGGGACGACACCAAAAGGTTAATAAGATGGGTATTTGTACAGTGTGAAGGAGGAAAAAAAAAAGAGGATTTAGATGAAAAAAAAGGATTTTTCCTGGTCCCCGAGACCTGGAGCTAAGTCCAGCAATTTCAGCAACAGGAGCACACAGGACTGTAATGCAGCGTTTGCTGGTATAACCACTGCGTCTCCTATACAGCCTGCCTGCCTGATATCTGGGATGGATATTAGTCCTGAGAAGGACTGTTTGTTTGATCTGGCAGCCTTTACAGACCCTACACTAACTTTTTCGCAGTATATATCTCTCCCTAAACCAGCAGCGCTGTCCCTACACTGTCTGATCCCAGCCGTCTGTGTCCAAGATGGCGGCGCCCGGTTTTAAATACTCGAGGTGACGCTGTGCGGCCAGCCAATCAATGTAATGCCCACAACCAACATGGCTGCGGCATTACAGTGACTGGCTGGCAATCCCTGCATGTTCATTGGCTCTGTAAAGAGCGCCAAACATGCAGGGCGGAGACCCGAGCTCCCGCCCGAGTAATTCGGAAATGCTCGGTGCTCGCCGAACATCCCGAGTAGCGTGATGCTCGGGCGAGTACCGAGCAGTGTCGAGCATGTTCGCTCAACACTAACAACTACCTATGTGTGAAATTCCTAATGGTATGATTGACCTGTCATGAATAGGAATGAATGAGATTATACCTGCAAAATTCTACTATTATGTTGTAATTCATGTCTATCTTCTGCTGCTGTGATACTGTAATTTTCCTCAGGATCAATAAAGTACATCGTATCGTATCATAGAAGCTTATAGAAAAAAAAATGCACCAAAACTTCACAGTTGAACAGCCTCTTTAGATGCTTGGCAAGCAATTTCATGAAATCACATCCACTTTGCTTGGACAGTTAGCCTAATTATCTGACACCCTGTCTCACTGCTTCTACATCCACTCCCTGACAATGTCTTCTTTCACAGAAGCTACAGCAGCAACGGAGACAGAAGCAGAGTGCCGCTGCTGCACTCACCTCTCGAACAGCGTCTATCACCCAGGATCCAGGACGTCTTGAGAGGGGGCGGCAATGCAAGAAACTAGTGAGTAACCACAACACTGCCCCTTGTGATGTCCTATTCCAGGGATGGCGATGGACGCTGCGAGGAGTGAGTGCAGTTACAGCCTCCTTTGATGTCATGTTTGAGACTCCTCTCAAATGAAATGTCATAGGAGGTAAACTAAAATAAAACATTTTTAAGGATTAGATAGATCTGGACACATGTATGGTATTGTGCAATAAAGCAAATTACAAAAGTGGTTAGGTTATAAGGATAGATATTTAGAAAATCCAATCTAGGTGCCGGACAAACCTTTAAACCTCTGATTCCTGGTAGTATTGTGTAATGTGGTGCACTCCAAATAGTCCAGAAAACAGGGATGACACAGGGATAATTGCAAACATTTACTTGTAAGAATAGACAGCCATACCTAACTTCTTACTTACTGTATGGAGGATCAATTCTATTGCAGAAAATAAAGTTACTGTCTAGTGAGGTGGTTGTTCACAGGCAAGGCCCTGGTGCAATTATATATTAGGTGCAGTAATTCAAAAGCTCCTGTTATCTGTACTGACTGTGTAGTGCTTGTGCACAAATGTCTGCATCTGAGACCTTAGTTCCTCAAATATGGGAGTTAGGCTATGTTCACATGTCCAGGAATGATCCGTTAGAAAAATCTAGCAGCAATCTGTTGGCAAAAAAAAGTTGTGCAGACACAGCTTTTTTATTATTTCAGCCAGATCTGTTAATTAGCCATCTGTTTTTATTTCATTTGAAAAGGATCCACTTTTTGCTTACTTGATCAGCTACAAATAGGAGAACAATGGATGGCTAATTAACAAATCCATTGACCATAGACTTCAATTTTGAAAAAACGGATTCAGCTGAAATCAGCATTTTAAAAACAGACAAAAAGGTTGTGTCTGCAACTTTTTTATCAACGGATTGCTGATTTATTCTAAAGGTTCGCTCACACTTGTATATAAAACAGACGAGTGCAATCTGATAAAAAAAATCGGATTGCACTCTCACCAATGGTATTCAATAAGGCAATGCAGATCTGTGTATTTTTTCTCAGCTGTATTTGGCATGAGAAAAAAATCGCAGCATTCAGTCCGAAATTGGACAGTGCGAGAAAAAAAATCGCATGTCATATGGACCATCAGTATGGCATCCGATTTTTATGGAAACATTACAAATAAATGGATTGCATACGGACAGCACACGGACAGCTCACGGATGACAAGTCAGAAAAAATCATCCCACTCTCCTGGATGAGAATGTGACCAATTATTTATGCGCAAGTGTGAGCGAACCCTTATGGATGATTACTGGACATGTGAACATAGGCTTATACACAGCTCCCAACAGTCCCTGATTCAGCAGGACTGTCCCGTTTTGAGGGCTCAGTCCTGGGCTTCAAATACTCACCTTTCCCCGACGTCTTCATTGCTCCATAGCTCTTCCTCTGCGGTGGGGACGCATCTTACTGGTCTGTGAATAAATTAAATTCTTCACTTCTTGTGATCTGCTCTCACTGAGACACATAGATATAGACAAGAAACCGTATAGGTAATATAGTCACCTGTAGGCTGTAACCAGTTCAAGCTACCTGAATAGCTACTGTATCTCATGTTTAAATTTAGCTAAAGAAACAGTCAGTATGGCGATATGCCCTGAAAATGAAAACATAGTCAAAAGAAGAAAAAGATCCAGAGGATGGTGTGGATGGGCATGTACTCCCCTATGCGTGTCGCGACCAACTGGCTTCCTCAGGGGCCTGTTTCCTATATTACCTATACGGTTTCTTGTTTGGTACATTTCTATCAACATGCTATGTTTGGGACAAACAGGTTTGGGACTATAAAGGGATAGTGGTGCTTTAGTATAATCTTGCATACAATTATTGTGTGATTTGAATATATTTTCACTTACCTGTATTGCATCAAGTTACTGATTTTTTGTTGTCCCAGGATGAAAGTATTTATTGGCCCTTTCACCTGATGTAGAGAGTATAATGTTGGTTATGTACTGATCATCAGAAACAGCAGATGTATGCCCTGTCTAAATAATTGATACATATCTTGGGATTGTGTCTCTGGATGGGCTCTGCTGGGTTTTTACTTGTGTTTTAACAATGTTTGAAGTGTCCTGTGACTTACATCTAATAAAATAAAATCCATATTTATTCAAATTTATATATGTGGTGATCACTGCAAATTAGCATGTTTCTTTTTCTTTGTTATTGCTTAGTTGTTGTTTGGCATGCCGCATGTTGATCCGACTTATTGGATGGTGCCCTCCTTGTGTGTTTTTGCAGGAAAAGCATAGATGGCGGTTAATTCCACAGACTTTTGTGAATTGGTTGCGGGGTTTTATCATACTTGCAATGTAAATCGGGGAAAAGGCTCCAGAGAATTGTTCTGGGCTTTTTTGCTATTTATACACGATTGGGGAAGCGTATTGCAGTTATGGGGTTCAGACGTGATTGAGGTATGATGAACTGTTTATACAGAGAAAAGCAGTGCTGCCCAGTATATGCTGGGACCAAAAGGATATAGGTTTGTGGTTGAAGGTGATGGCTCCATCGCGTTTTGGTCAGTCCTTTTCTTGGGGGAACCGGTTCTTTCGGACAGTTTGGAATGTCGGGAGTTTCAGCGCAGGCTGGGAAAGTCAGGTCAAAATTCGGAATTTGTTGGTTCGGGGCTAACTGGAAATTTAAACACCAGTGCTCCTCGTGCGCTGGGACATCACATGGAGCAGCTGGTTGCTTTAGAAAGGGAAAGGGTAAGCCTGGGGGTGACATTGGAAAAGGGGCAGACTCCGGTGAACTTTCACACGATGACCCCTTATCTAAATAGATATCCTAATCGCGATATGGCTTTGTTGTTATAAAATGGATTCAGTTCAGTTTTAGGATTCCTGCACCGGCTCGTGAGGTTCATTTTAAGTTTAAAAATTTGAAGTCAGCATCTCTCAGTGGTAACTCAAAAAATTCAGTTTTAGGTTGCTTGCGGTCAAATGATGGGTCCTTTCATATCCCCTCCGTTGTCTAATTTGGTAGTCTCTCCCTTGGGGGGGTAGTACCTAAAATGGAGCCAAATAAATTTTGGCTCATTCTGCATTTATCTTTCACAAAAGTTTTTCAGTGAACGATGGTATTTATCTGGAGCTTTGCTCTGTCACCTATTCCTCTTTTGATCACTCAGTCAAGTGGGTAAGTAGTTATGGAAGCAGTGCATTATTAGCAAAAACAGATATCAAATCTGCTTTTTGCTTGCTACCTATGCATTGTGATAGCTTACATTTGTTAGGTTGGTTTGGGGACGGCGGTTATTTTGTTGATTGTCTTCCACTGGAGTGCTCATTGTCATGTGCATTGTTTCAGACATTTAGTTCCTTTTTGGAGTGGGCAATACATGATGTGGCGAGGATTTCATCAGTCATTCATTACTTAGATGATTTTTTATGCCTCAGTCCACCAGGTTCACCGGTTTGCCAATTATTGTTGAGGTTGACAGAATGGATGGCTCAGCATTTTGGATTTCCTTTAGCTCAGGGTAAGACAAAAAGTTCAACCACATGTCTAAATTTTCTTGGAATCACTATTGACACAGTTCAAATGGAGTGCAGGTTGCCAGAAGAGAAAGTTGCAGCATTGCGGGTAGAAGTTCATAGGACCATTTAACTCAAAAAGGTTCGACTGAGGGAGCTTCCATCGCTGCTGAGAAAACTTAACTCTGCCTGCCAGATTATGCCAATTGGTAGGATTTTTTGGCAGCAGCTACAGCTGGGGTTACTGCCCCTTATCATTTCATTTGCCTAACAAAGAATCTCAGGGATGATTTATTAGTGTGGGAAAGGTTTCTGGAGAAGCTTAACGGTCGGTCTCTCTTGATCACTGAGTTGGTCGAGAATTTATATTGCGAGTTGTTTACTGACACTGCGAGTAGTACAGGTTTTGGTGCTTATTTTAAAGGGCAATGGCACATTGGCGAATGGCCACAATGTTGACTGGAAGCTGGGTTCACCAGGAACCTTACTTTATTGGATTTTTTTCCAATTATCATGGCATTATTGGTTTGGGGAGAATTTTTCTGGAATAAGAAGATTAGGTTCCATTGTGACAATCTGTCAGTAGTGATGGCGATAAATAATTTATTGGCATTGTCGCCTCCTGTGGTTCGATTGTTGTGACATTTTGCTTTGCGGGGCTTATGTCTTAATTCATGGGTGATAGTAGTGCATGTGCTGGGGGTAGAGAATTATATTCCTGATTCTTTCTTGTTTGCAGTGGGATTGTTTACAAACCTTGGCAGCAGGTGTAGAGTCCATGGGATGCAAATGGCCGCTGGAGCTCTGGGAGTTGATTTGCGAGCATCAGGGCAATTAATAAGGGCTCATTTGGCAGATAATACATAGGCGACATATGAGGCAGCTTGGAGGGAATGGGAGTTCTAGACTAGACAGCTAGGTGGTGTGATATCTGAAGAAGATCAGGTGGGGGATTTGCTGTCTTGGTTAGGTCATGTGGCGAAAGAAGGTTGTTGTACGAGTTAATAGATGGGTGGCTGGGATAAGCTTTGGCTGTAAGTTTACAAGAGTGAGGAATTTTACTAAGCATTTTTGGTGGGCCAAGCATTAAAAGGATTTTGAGAAAAGCAACTGAAAGTAGATTCCCTTAGGCCTATTTCGTTTAACTTTATTGAGGAATTGGGGGATAGTTTAGTTTAGGTGCGCAGCTCACCCCTTTAGGTGGCGTTATTTCAGTTGTCTTTTTCTTTGGCCTTTTTTGGGGCTATGAGGAAAGGTGAGCTGGTATCACCATCATCGGTTACGTTAGGAGGTTTATTGAGTATGTGGGAGTGTTGCGGTATTCAGTTGAATTCTGTGTGTGTTATGCACAGTGTAGGAAAGACAAAGTGCAACATGAAGGGATGAGGTAAAGAGAGCCCAGACACTAAGGACAGAGTGGGTGGAGACCTCCTAAGCTGATCTAATATCACCCTGTCCTTCCCTATGTCCCTATATTGGTTGCTCACCAATCGCCGAGTAGAAACCTAACACCCTGTCTCTCCCTAAAGCTAGAGTCTGGCTAGGGAATGGGGGGATGAGCGCTAGTCAATCCCCACTAACACTAAAGACAGCAAGGGGAGAGAGACATGGGGGAAGTAGCTTAGCTTGAGTTGACTTCAGAGAAATTGCAAACACGTCCTCCTAGCACCAGAGAGGAAGCAAGAACTGCACTTGCACCAAGCCTTCACAAGGGGTCATATGAATATCACCGGCGCCTCCCTATTGTAAAGTGAAGGTATTTATACACCCAGGCCAGGGTGTTAATTAGCAAGAGGAAGGTAGCCACTGGGTCCTACAGTAAGACAGATCTAAGAAGGTGTCTGTAATGCCAAACAAAGAGATCTCCTGCAACCAACAGCAGGGCGACTGTCTGTCACATCTGACACACCCGTGACAGGGTGCGTCAGTCAAAAACAGATCAATCGGGAAGAGGAAAGAAAGAGAGTGGTGTTGGGTCCATTGGAGGGCTCTAAGATGTGCCCTATAGGTTGCATTAAGTCATATTTTGGGCTGATAGGAACTATATTGAGTCCTTTATTGCAACATGAAGATGGTTCCGTTTTATCGTGCTGTATTTGCATCCAACATTTGGTGTAATAGGTCGTTAAGAGGCATTGTCAGTTTATTTGTGTTTGACACCAGATACATATTGGTATTCTATATGTTGTTTAAAAATAAATAAATAAATAAATAAATAAATATTAGTGGGCAGAGTACTTACAATTTATTCCTACCTTCCCCCCTTCTTTTCTTTATTATTGTTAGGTGGGCCACATTTAGTTTGGATTTTAGGGCATTGATTTGTATATTAAGGGGTGGTAAGTGCAGATGTGTTCCTTTAGGGGCGTCAGATGGGTTTGTCAAGGAGTGAGGAGGTAGTTAGGTGGCTGGGGGTCTGAGGCATAAATTAGTAGCAAATGTTACCAGAATTTCATCATTGCACTTGATTGAATCATTATCCTGAGGTTTTTGCGTTGCATGTTGGGGGAAACAACCTTGGTGTTTGCACATGTCGGGATTTGATCAGGGATATACGTCACATGATGTGTTGCGCTTCAGGTTATCCTATTCAAAATTGAAGATCGTTTGGTCAGGCATTGTTCTTAGAAGGGTGTGGCACACTGCCAGATCCATTGAAAAAACTAATAAAATAAGAATTAAAGTAAATAAGCAGGTTGGGAGTTTTATGTCAAGAAATGATGGAGTAGTAGCATACGGATTTCGAGGCGAGGGAGGGAAATTTTTGGCGCAACGATGGTGTGCATCTGAACGCAGTCGATATTGATCTTTGGACCTTGAGGATTCAAGCAGGCATGGAGAGGAAGCTTCTTTTGGTGGAGTGACTCGCATCATTGAGGACTCAAGTGATGCTCGCTATGGCAGTGCAAAGGGGTTCTTATAGTTGGTGGAAGATTGTGGTGGGGGGGGTTGTGCATCAAGTAGATGGCACCCTCTAATCGTGTTTGGGATTAGGTAATTGTGAGTTTTTGTGACTCTGGTGGTCGTGGCTGGGGATAATGCCAGAAGATTTAAAAATATTTAGGGTAACATCAGGTCTTTTGGAGCTCCAAGAACCTCCTTCAAATAAAAGTTATTATTGTTATGTTTGTTATAAAAAAAGCCAAACTGGCAAATTTAATCCAACACTCGGGTCTGTTTTTATTTCATGACGGGTGAAGGATTGTTAAAAGAAAGGAGTCATGAAGGAAGGACAGCCTGTACAATGCTCAAGTTAAGACGCTGCTGAAATGTGCGGATTGGGTGCCTATTTTCTCTCTAGAGGTTTCTATGTGTAGGCTACAAAACACATATGTAAAAAACTGCACATACTTTTTTAAGTGCAGAATAAAAACTTTTCTGTACTATAAAAAAAATTAAAAATGTTGCTTCATATCTGCACAAAAAACACATTAAATAAGAGGGAAAAGGCATAAACAATGCAGCAAAAATGCAATAACCAGAGAAGATTGTTATTGTGTAGTTTGGTGTAGACACCTGCAGAAAACAAAAAGCACAGTATTTCTGCAACATGTGAATACGGCTTTACAGACACCAAAAAGCCAGATGTCATATAGTGAAGCTATAAAAGGATGAGAAAGTTCTGGCTGTTACGACTATGAGTGAGTGAACATTAAATAAACCACAGGTCCCAACTAGAGATGAGCAGGATGCACAGATAACGTTGCGCCAGCCCTGGCTAATCACAAGCCGTGTTGGGGATGCCGGATGGTAAGAGATTCGTGGGCCTCCATCCCAACCCTCCTGAATACAGCGGGACAGTCCCGGATTTGGGTCTATGCCCTACAGTCTCGGGCGTCTGCTGAATTTCCCTCGTTGCCAGCGCCCTTCTGACATCTCCTCCTGCCAGGGGAGAAAGAAATGGTAAATAGGCGTGGGTTGGGGTGTGGCCAGGGGCATGGCCAAAATTTGCCCCTCTTTCTGTTCATAAAAAGTTGGGACTGCTGAAAAAGTCCTACCTGTATGCTTCATATCAGATGCTTTGTTGTGGATAAATCATCTTTTATTACTTTACTTTATTACTTTCAGCCTATGGGGAGGATGCTGCCCAGAAGGTAACGCTGCCTCCGCACTCCATTATCATGTGTTTCGCTTCCTTCAGTGTCACTCTGTCCCTGTGACATCAGGTTTTCATCCTGAAATCTCACAGCTGTGCATTCCTACTGCTGCCATTCCTCTTCAGTCACTGGTATTCACTGGCATGCAGAAAAGGTGCACTCCCAACACTGGGAGCAAAAGTGGTGACAGATTCCCTTTAACATTTACATAATACAACAAAGGGTGATATAAAGACATTTGTGATAATATAAAACTGTGAGCACTCTGTAATACCCTACTTTGGTATACTACAAGTGTGATAAATTCTTCAGTTAATGTACTTAGAATTGTCTGAAGGTAGAAAATGCAATTTAGTAGTGTCATTTAATATTCTGAATTAATTTTTTGGTATACAGTGTATAAAATATAGAATAATGCATACATAAATATCGCAGCTAAGGAAGTTGTGAAGTTTCACAAAGAAACATTATACCACAAAAGAAATAAATTTAAAAAACACAAACGTTTGACTCACCCCCTTTTGCCTCATTGAAAATAAAATGAAAATAAAAAATACACATATTTGATATTGCTGCATTAGAAATGTCCGAACTATCAACATATAAACTAAATTAATCTGATCAGTAAATGGCATAATGGAAAAAAATTAAAAAAGCCAAAATTACGTTTTTTTGGCTGCAGCAACATTGCAATGAGGTGATCAAAATAATCTTATCTACACAAAAATGGTATCAGTTAAAACATCTCAGGGCGCAAAAAAAAAAGCCATCGCAGAGCCCCATATCCCGAAAAATGAAAACGCTACGGATCTTGGAAAATGGCTCCAAAGGCAAAAAACATTTCATACAAATTTCCAAATTTTTTTTCACCACTGAAATAAAAAAAACTATACATGTTTAGAATCTATGTATTCGTACTGCCATTGAGAATCATATTGCCAGGTCAGTTTTACCATATAGTGAACATGGTAAATAAAAAAAAAAAAACAATTGTGGAATTGCACTTTTTTTTTACAAATTTCCAACACTTGGAATTTTTTTCCTGGTTTTCAGTACACTATGTGGTACAATGAATGGTGTCCTTTAAAAGTAGATTTCGTCCTGCAAAGAAACAAGCCACTAAACGACTATATTAATGGTAAAGTAAAAAAGTTATAGCTTTTGGAAGAAGGAAGGCAGCAAAAAAATGGAAAATCGCTCAGGGGTGAAGGGGCTATACAAATACATATAATCAAAACAGCCAATGCATGTGAGTATAATACCTATATCCTGGAGGTAACATAAAACCAATGATATGCTGCCAATAGTGGCAGACCACTTGGCTGCTATGGGGCTCATGAGGCGGGGGGCCCCACCCCTCTGTCCATCATCACATGTTCAACTGTATCGGCATCAGGGAGAGATAAGTATTTATTTAATTATTTTAATCAATGAGAACATTTTCAAGCTTTTTTGCAGCATTTTGCATCCATGTAACTGACCTGTTTTGCACTTGGGTTGGAGACTGATGGCTGCACATTTTTTTGCTGTCATTTTTTTGCACTTATATATTGATTGTTCCTGTCTATTTTTGTACGTATATTCCTTTAATAAAATATGCATTTTTCAAGCCGTACAACTCCTTCTTCTCCATATAAAAAAATATATGGAGGACTATGTGGAGCCCATTATAATTTATGAAAGGCAATAGGCAATGTGGAACGCATTATAATTAGTGTTGAGCGAGCACTAAAATGCTCGGGTGCTCGAAGCTCGGGCCGAGCTCACTGTGATACTCGGGTGCTCGACCCGAGCAACGAGCCCAATGTTAATCTATGGGAGACCCGAACATTTTTGCGGTGGCTCCCCCGGCAGTCTGTAGACAGCCTAAAAAGTGCCCAAAACGATAGTGACAGTGCTCAAATGACATGGGGACAGCATGGGGATCGCCCCTGGAAGCATTTCTGACCCCCAGGTCACTGCTGTCAACAACGTGGTCAGAGGTATTAAGCCACTTTTACAGGCTCACAATAAAACGTTCAAAAACTAAAGTGAAAGTGCTTTCCTGTGAAATATGTTAACCCCTTAACGACCATGGGTCTTTCTGTTTTTGTGTTTTCCTTTTTTGCTCCCCTTCTTCCCAGAGCCAGAACTTTTTTAATTTTCGTTCAATATGGCCATGTGAGGGCTTATTTTTTGCGGGACGAGTTGTACTTTTAAACACCATCACTGGTTTTACCATATCGTGTGCTGGAAAATGGGAAAAAAATTCCAAGTGCAGTGAAACTGCAAAAAAAATGCAATTCCACAGTGGTTTTTTGGGTCCTTTTTTTACCACGTTCACAGATTGCTAAAACTGACCTGCCATCATTATTTTCCAGGTCGTTACGAGTTCATAGACACCAAACATGTATAGGTTCTTTTTTATTTAAGTGGTGAAAGAAAAATTCAAAGCTTGCTAAAAAAACAAAAAAAAATGACGCCATTTTCCGAGACCCTTAGCTTCTCCACTTTTCGGGATCTGGGGCCAGGTGAGGGCTTATTTTTTGCGTGCTGGGCTGACGTTTTTATTGATACCATTTTGGGGTAGATCTGATGTTTTGATCGCCCGTTATTGCATTTTATTGCAAAGTTGTAGCGACCAAAAAAACTTAATTCTGGCGTTTAAAATTTTTTTCTCGTTACGCCGTTTACTGATTGTATTAATTCTTCTTTTATATTGATAGATCGGGCGATTCTGAACGCGGCGATACCAAATATGTGTATGTGTTTTTTTTTTTATATATATATATTTTATTTTGAATGGGGCGAAAGGGGGGTGACTTAAACTTTTATATATTTTTTATTTTTTTTAAAACTTTTTTTTACACTTTCTGCTTGCTTCTATAGTCTCCAGAGGAGACTAGAAGCAGCAGTTGTCTGATTGCTTCTACTGCATACAAGCGATGAGCAGATCGCTTGTATGCAGGAGAAATGCTCACTTGCAATTGAGACATGACAACCACAGGCGTCTGCTGCAGACCCTGAGTTGTCATGCCCACCCATTGGTGACCCGCGATCACGTGACGGGGTCACTGATGGGCGGGGCTTAGGACTCCCGGAAGCGCGAGTTAAATGCCACTGTCAGAGATTTAACATATTAACAGCCGCGGGTGGATTGCGATTCCAATAATCAGCTGACATGTGCTCGCTTCAGTGTGGGCTCACCGCCGGAGCCCCCGCTGAACCGGCCTTCCCGACCTGGTGCGTACTATTACTGACCAGGTCGGAAAGGGGTTAAGGGACATCCTTTACAGGGTAAAGACTTGTGTATAAGGTAAAATAAATAACCAAAAACAAAAATACTCCTCCACACCTTGGGCTATGTTCACAAGTAGCATTTTTTATGCGTTTTTGCACGTTTGTATTGCTTTCAACCGTGACAAATGCATTCACCGGGAAATGTCATTTTAACATTTTACAACCTTATCTGGCCATGTGCTGTGTGACACATGCATACAGTGCTAAAAAGACATGGGAACAGCATGGGGAAGACCCCTGGAAGCCTCTCTGACACCCAGGTCACTGCCTAAAAGTGTGCCCATCAGAAGTGATCCTTGCCGCATCAGAAGATGCAGACTTGCAACTATCCCCGTGCAAGTCCTTGTCCCAGGGCAGTGTTCAATTGTACCTCCCCCATAACTTGCAATACAAGCGCAAGTATGCAGCCAGCCACCCACCCACCCCCCAGGCTGCAATACCATACTGCTAGCTTGCTTGCACTTGAAATTGGGCCTTTTAGGCACTTGAAATTGGGCCTTTTAGGCATGTGGAGGTGGAATCTGGCCACCATGTCATGGCTGCGTCGGTAGCCTGGTATTCATACTCAGTCCCCAGCCGCCCGGCGGCCGGGTGTCCACGCTTGGTCCCCAGCCGCCAGGGGGTGGCCGGGTGTCCATAAACGGTCCCCAGCCGCCCCTATTTGTCCCTGTGCGCCTTATACACAAGCGCGCATACCAAAACATTACCTGTGCCCTCCCCAGTGCATTTAGTGGGAAGGACAGCCTAACCACAAACACGTGGACAAGTGAATGTGGCCAGGAATGGTCCATCTCACTGACGCCTTCACACTGGGTTAATATTGTGGAAGCCGGGACACAGTTGGACACTGGGATGCAACACGTCCTCCAGACATAGAGGATTGTGGGTCCTGGGTCAATCAGGCTTCAACACAAAGTTCAGAAGGTAGACAGCAGCAGTGGTCGACCTCCTACACAACGAGTAAATTATTCATGATCATGAGGCCATCCACCTCCTTAGCTTTCTGTTCCTTGGAATGCAAGCGCATGTATGTAGTAGCAGCTAGGCCTGAGGTGGTCAGCGTTTTGGTGCATATTCTACCTCCTTCGAGGATTGCTGGATGTTTTCCTGCTACTATCCCAGTTCTATGACTCCCATTAAAACAAAGCTTCAGGTGATGAATGATGGATGAGGTGGTGGCAAAGGAGAAAGAGCAGGAGGAACAGGGACCATTCACATCAATATCAAGCCAGCCAACCACACATGTCTTGTAGGATATGTTTCCGTACGAAAAGGAGCGATTCAGCTACACAGTTATAAGGCATACAGTGAATGCAATGCTTACCAAAAATTTTGAGGCACTCCAATGCCCCTTGGAAGTGACATGGAGGTCAGAGGGCCTTAACTAAACCGTTTTTTTCCATTTATAGCAACTGGGTCTCCTGTACACTGTTGGTCTAAGCAGGGAATGGAAGGCTTTCCAAAAATTATTAGGCACTGCAATGCCCCTTGAAACAGACGCGGATTACAGCGTATTAAAAACCTTCTACCCATTATTGGGGAGTGGGTCTCCCTTAGTGTTCGCCTATGCATTGAAAAGCAAAAGCTGACAAAAATTAGGAGGAAATACAATGCCCGTTGCAAGAGTCGTGGAGGTTAGAGGTAATTAAAAACAACATGTCAATGCCCCTTGGAAGAGCTGTGGAGTTCAGAGTGGTTTAACAAGATGGTTTTAATGCCCCTTAGAAGAGACGTGGAGTTCAGAGTGGTTTAACAAGACAGTTTTAATGCCCCTTGGAAGAGATGTGGAGGTCACACTAGCTTAACAAGATGGTTTTAATGCCCCTTGGAAGAGACGTGGAGTTCAGAGTGGTTTAACAAGACAGTTTTAATGCCCCTTGGAAGAGTGGTGGAGGTTACAGTGGAATAAAAAGACAATATCAATGCCCGTGGAAGAGACGTGGAGGTCACAGTAGCTTAACAAGACGGTTTTAATGCCCCTTGGAAGAGTGGTGGAGGTCGCAGTGGAATAAAATGACAATATCAATGCCCCTTGGAAGAGTGGTGGAGGTTACAGTGGAATAAAAAGACAATATCAACGCCCTGTGGAAGAGACGTGGAGGTCACAGTAGCTTAACAAGACGCTTTTAATGCCCCTTGGAAGAGTGGTGGAGGTCGCAGTGGAATAAAAAGACAATATTAACGACCCTTGGAAGAGACGTGGAGGTCACAGTAGCTTAACAAGACGATTTTAATGCCCCTTACAAGAGCCATGCAGTACAGCATATTAAAAACATTATTCCCATTATTGGAGAGTGGGTCTCCCATAGTCTTTGCCTATGCCTTCCAAGCAAAAGCTGCCAAAAATTAGGAAGGGGGAACTTGCAATGTCCCTTACAAGAGCCATGCAGTACAGCATATTAAAAACATTATTCCCATTATTGGGGAGTGGGTCTCCCATAGTCTTTGTTATGATCTGCTACAGGGACTAAGGAAAGACAGGAGATCTGTCCCTACAATAGAACTAAACTAGATCCCTACGATGTAACGGGGAACCTGATCCTGCGATCAGACCCGCTAAAGTCCTCGGCTAGTCTGTACGAAGACCTATAGAAGTGAGGGAGGGATCCCTACAAGAACTAGGGACTGGGATAAGTTGGACACCTCCTAGCAGAAATAGTAGCAGTCAAAGACAAACACACAACAAAAAGCATAGAGGTCAGAAGACCTAGCAAAACTAACAGAGAATGGCAACAGAGCACCAAGCTAGCTCAAGAGTTGTAAATACAATGAAGTCCAGCAAGGCCAGGAGGACGGAGCCGGATTAAATAGGCAAAAATGGTCATGTGACCAGCAAACTAAAAAAAACCTAACAGGAGAGTTCTAACAGTACCCCCTCTTCTAAGAGGATCCTCCGGATCCCCTAGGCCCAGGCTTACCAGGAAACCTCCTGTGAAAAGCTCTGACAAGTCTGGAAGCAGAAACATCATCCGCCCTCACCCATGAGTTATCCTCAGGTCCGAAACCCTTCCAAGCGACGAGATACTGCAAACTCCCTCTATACCGTCTAGAATTTAGGATGCGGGAAATTTCATATTCCCCGTCCTCCACCACCGGAGGAACAGTGGCAGAGGCGTCACCATCCGACACATCAGCTTTTTTCAACAGAGAAACATGAAACACCGGGTTAATCTTCCAGGACGTAGGAACCTCCAACCTAACAGCAGATTGGTTAACTATCTGAAGCATCTTAAAGGGCCCTACGAACTTGGGACCCAATTTTTTAGAAGGAATCCTCAATCGCAGATTCTTAGAGGACAACCAAACCATGTCACCAACAGCAAACAAAACCTCTTGGCGTTTCCTATCAAAGTACCTCTTAGATTTTTTGTTAGCCTCCTGAAGATTACCACGCACATCCGTCCAAACTCTCTCCAAAACTCTCCTCCTCAGGCACAGCCGAAACCAATTTGGAGAATGACCCAAAAGACGGATGTCTCCCAGCACAACAAAAAAAAGGCGAACACCCAGCAGAAGAGGATGTATGGTTGTTAAGAGCAAATTCAGCAAGTGGCAGAAACTCAGACCACCCCTCTTGATTGTCTGCCACAAAACAACGCAAGAACTGCTCAACATCCTGGTTCTTCCTTTCTGTCTGGCCATTAGACTCAGGATGATATCCAGATGAAAACGACAAATGAACTCCCAACCTGTCACAAAAGGCACGCCAAAAACGAGCCACGAACTGAGGTCCCCTATCAGAAACAATGTCAGTAGGAACACCATGTAGTCTGACAATTTCCTTGACAAAGGCCTTAGCGAGTGTCTTAGCGCAAGGCAGTTTGATGAAGGGAACCAAGTGACACATCTTGCTAAAACGGTCCACGACCACCCAGATGACCGTGAAACCTTCAGAGGGGGGAAGGTCAGTAATAAAGTCCATAGCCAGATGTGTCCAAGGTGCACTAAGAACCTCCAGAGGGCAAAGCAACCCCGCAGCAGGAGCATGCGAAGACTTGGATCTAGCACACACAGTACATTGGCGCACCCACTTAATGACTTCCTTCTGCCATCCAGGCCACCAAAAACTGCGACCCACAAGTCTCTTGGTCTCAGAAATTCCTGGATGACCTGCCAACCGAGACTCATGACACTCAACAAACAAATCTCTCCTAAAGGTCCTAGGCACAAACAACCTCCCATGGGGAGTGTTAGATGGGGCATTCTCCTGAGCTTTAAGAATCTCATCCTCCAAAACGGAGTCCAAAGCAGCAATCACAACACCTTCTTGTAAAATGCTCTCCTCTTCCTCCTCAACACCGACCATGGGAGAAAAGTTGCGAGACAAAGCATCTGCTTTAACATTCTTGGTACCCGGGATGTAAGTAACGGAAAAATTAAACCGCGAGAAAAAAAGTGCCCACCTAGCCTGACGGGCATTCAAGCGCTTGGCAGCATCAAGATAGATCAGATTTTTATGATCAGTGAAAACCTGAATGGGAAATTCAGCACCTTCCAAGAGGTGAAGCCAGTGTTCAAATGCGAGTTTAATCGCCAGCAATTCCCGATTACCAATATCGTAATTAAGTTCAGTCTCAGAAAATTTTTTTGAAAAAAAGGCACAGGGATGTACTCCATCCTTGTTTTCCTGAGACAACACCGCACCGACCCCCACAGAAGAAGCATCAACCTCAACCAAAAACGGCTTAGTCACATCAGGCTGCATAAGGATGGGAGCAGAGGTGAACCTCTCCTTTAGAAACACAAAAGCTTCAATGGCCTCAGAAGTCCACTGAACCGCATTAGCACCTTTCCTGGTGAGATCGGTCAGCGGTTTGACCATAATAGAAAATTTTTTTATGAATTTTCTGTAATAATTGGCGAAACCCAAAAACCTCTGTATCGATTTCAAAACAATAGGCCTAGGCCATTCCTGCACAGCTTGAACTTTAACCGGGTCCATCTCAAAACCTTCACTGGAGATAATGTAGCCCAAAAAACTAATTCTCTGTACAGCGAACTCACATTTCTCCAGCTTAGCAAAAAGCGAATTGTCCATTAATAACTGTAATACCTCACGTACGCTCCGCCAATGAGACTCCAGATCAGGCGAATAAATCAGAATGTCATCCAAATACACAACCACATTTTTGCCGATTAAAGGTCTAAGGATGTCATTAATAAGATTCTGAAAAAATGCTGGAGCATTGGTAAGACCAAAAGGCATCACCAGATTCTCAAAATGACCCACAGGAGTGTTAAAAGCAGTCTTCCATTCATCACCCTCCTTCATGCGCAACAAATTGTATGCCCCCCGGAGATCAATTTTAGAGAACCACTTGGCCCCCACTAACTGGTTAAATAAATCAGGAATCAATGACAGTGGGTAAGGATTGCGTACAGTAATTTTATTAATCTCACGAAAGTCCAGACAAGGACGTAAACCGCCATCTTTTTTTTTTACAAAAAAAAATCCAACAGCCACAGGAGACTTGGAAGGCCTAATGTGACCGGCGGCCAAGCTTGTCTGTATGTATTCCTCCAAAGCTTTTCTCTCAGGAATAGTAAGATTAAATAAACGACTTTTAGGAAGAGTCGCTCCAGGGACAAATTCAATGGTACAATCATAGTCTCTATGGGGAGGCAAAATTTGTGACTCCTCCTCAGAAAAAACTCTCCAAAAATCCTGAATAGGTACAGGTAATTCCCCTTTTTCCACCGCAGCAATACGTCCGTTACAACACTTGTCATAACACTTAGGGCTCCAGGACTTAATTTCATTGGTAGACCAATCCAGTACAGGATTGTGCAATTTTAACCAGGGTAACCCCAATATAACTGGAGAAGGCAAATTATCCAATACCACCAAATCCAAATTCTCTTGATGAATACCATTAATAGTGAGGGGAAATTCACAGACCTTATGAGTAACACTCTTCAAGGGAGAGCCCTCAACAGAAACCACAGCAATAGGGGATGACAAAGTTTTAGGTTCTAATCTAAGTTTTTCCAAGAATCCCCCATCAATCACATTCAGAGTAGAACCACAATCCACAAATACCCGAAATTCAATTAATTCATCCTGAGCAGCGGTAGTAGCAGATAGGAATACTCCCTTAGAATTTAAACAGGCAATACGTGCATGACTGACCATTTTTTTTTCTTTCTTCATACGAAGCACACAGTTCTTAATAAAATGACCAGAATTTCCGCAATAGAAGCACAAGCCTTCAGAAAGCCTGCGGTCTTTTTCCTGAGAGCGGGGTGCCATCGCCCCAATCTCCATCGGCTCTCCATTGTCAGCACAGACCCTCTCAGGACTCGGAGCTGACATAGCAGAGGATCTGCTCTCATTAACCCTTGCACGCAGTCTCCTGTCCACCCGTATAGCTAATTGCATTGCCTCCTGCAAGTTTCCAGGTGTGGGATAAGCAATCAGTAAATCCTTAACCCTTTCACCTAGCCCTGCAAGAAACAAGCTTTTCAAAGCTGAATCGTTCCACCCCACCTGGGCAGACCACCGACGGAAGTGAGAACAATGTTTTTCCACATTACCTGATCCCTGTCTCAATCGTCTCAATTCAGACTCAGCAGATGAGACACGATCAGGATCATCGTACAACAAACCCAAAGCAGAAAAAAAACTATCCACTGATCTAAAGCTTGGATCACTAGGTTGGAGAGAGAAGGCCCATCCCTGAGGATCTTTGAGCAAAAGTGACATTATGAACCCTATGCGCTGTGATTCATCACCAGAGGATCCGGGTCTCAAACGAAAATACAATAAACAAGCATTTTTAAAAGAAAAAAAATCTTGTTGTTCGCCAAAAAATAAATCAGGCAGACGTACCTTTGGTTCCACAAAATGTGCTCCAGAACAGCTACTCACGTGTTGTTGGAGCTTGGCCACCTCCAGAGAGAGTCCCTGCAAGCATTGAGCCAAATCTTGAACCGAGACCATGATGGAAAACTGGAGGTCTTTCGTTAGAGAAAATTTTTTTTTTTTTCTTTTTTTTTTTTCTTTTAGGGCTGGACTTACTGTTATGATCTGCTACAGGGACTAAGGAAAGACAGGAGATCTGTCCCTACAATAGAACTAAACTAGATCCCTATGATGTAACGGGGAACCTGATCCTGCAATCAGACCCGCTAAAGTCCTCGGCTAGTCTGTACGAAGACCTATAGAAGTGAGGGAGGGATCCCTACAAGAACTAGGGACTGGGATAAGTTGGACACCTCCTAGCAGAAATAGTAGCAGTCAAAGACAAACACACAACAAAAAGCATAGAGGTCAGAAGACCTAGCAAAACTAACAGAGAATGGCAACAGAGCACCAAGCTAGCTCAAGAGTTGTAAATACAATGAAGTCCAGCAAGGCCAGGAGGACGGAGCCGGATTAAATAGGCAAAAATGGTCATGTGACCAGCAAACTAAAAAAAACCTAACAAGAGAGTTCTAACAGTCTTTGCCTATGCCTTCCAAGCAAAAGCTGCCAAAAATTAGGACAGAGGAACTTGCAATGCTGGCAACATGGACCACGGTCACCCTGGTGGTATAGTGGTCGTGGAGGCTGAGGATAAGGAGAAGAGCAAAAAACAGCCGAAATGAGGAAGCGTATACCCATGTGTGGATGTGAAGCGATGCATGGGAATACACATCCCGAAATAACACAGTGGATTTGACTTTATGTTACTCTGCTGTCATTTGGTGGTGATGAGAAGTCTGGCCCAATCCAGCCCTTGTTCATTTTGATAAGGGTCAGCTTGTCAGCATTGTCAGTTGACAGGCGAGTGCGCTTATCAGTTATAATTCCCCCAGCGGCACTAAAAACACGCTCCGATAACACGCTAGCAGCAGGGCAGGCCAGGACCTCCAAGGCATACAGAGTGAGTTCATTCCAAGTGTCCAGCTTGGATACCCAATAATTAAAAGGCACAGAGGAATCACGGAGGACGCTGGTACTCCCTCACCATCTTTTGAAACTTTCCACTCCTTGTGAGAGTACCCTGCGCCTCAGGGCCTGTAAGCTGGGCAGGTCTCAGAAAACTGTCCTAGAACATTGACAGTGTTCCCCTGCCTCTGCTGGATTGGAGTTGCGTCTCTCTCGCCTGTATGCCTTAGTTGGGCAGCGAACTGTGACCTCTGCCGCTACCGTGTTCAGATGGGAATTTTTTTAATAATTCTGCAGCAAGGGCCTTCTGGTACTGCCCCATTTTTGTAGACCTCTCCAACTCAGGAATAAGAGAGTGAAAGTTCTCCTTGTAGAGGGGGTCTAAAAGTGTCATCAACCAGTAATGACTGTCACCCAACATTTTGACAATGCGAGGGTCACGGTTAAGGCAGCGTAACATAAAGTCAGCCATGGGTGCCAGACTGGTAACGGGCAAGACTTCCGTGTCCTCACCAAGATGACGACTGATAGTGTTGAGCGATCACTAAAATGCTCGGGTGCTCGAAGCTCGGGCCGAGCTTACCGTGATACTCGGGTGCTCGACCCGAGCAACGAGCCCAATGTTAGTCTATGAGAGACCCGAGCATTTTTGCGGCAGCACCCCCGGCAGTCTGTAGAAAGCCTAAAAAGTGCCCAAAATGATAGTGACAGTGCTCAAAAGACATGGGGGCAGCATGGAGATCGCCCCTGGAAGCATTTCTGACCCCCAGGTCATTGCTGTCAACAACGTGGTCAGAGGTATTAAGTAGAGATGAGCGTTGTTCGACTCGAACTGTTCGCCAATCTCAAATTCGAGATGTTTTGGGCGGTGTTCGAGCCGTTCGGCGAACACGAACGATTTGAGAAAAATTCGGCTGTTCGAGGTTATGTTCGATAACTGTTCGTGCACCAAAATCATAACTGGATTTTTTCTCAGTAATGATGAAAATTAATGTTAATACGCAGTTTGAGTGTACAGCGGGGTGGGGGGAGGGGCAGGGGATGGATCTCTGCAGGAATAATGAAGATCTCCATTTTTTTTTCTCTTTCCCGCATTTACAGTGGGGAGGTGCAATCTGTCAGCCTATCAGCAGCGCACACACGGAGCGAAGTGCTTTTTTTCACACAAGCAAGGGCATGTGTGATTGGCAGTGTATGTCACATGTCCTTGCCCTATAAGACCAAGCCATTTTCCCCTTCGCCACCATTTTCTCACTGCTGCAGCTGCGTGTTAGACGGCATCGCTGTTGCTGTGTGCGCTATACCTTGTTAATTTCAAGCCAATTTTCGCACAAATCTACAGATAGATTGGGAGTAGGGAATAGTTGTGATTGCAGTCCTTTTAAGGACTAGGTTACAGCATTTCCTACGACTTTTATCAGGCAGGTCTGTGCTCTTAAATAGATAGATTGTGGGAGTAAAGACTAATTGTAATTGCAGTCCTTTTCAGGACTAGGTTACATCAGTTCCTATCAGTTTTTGCCAGGCAGGTCTGTGCCAGTGCTGTGCAAGTTTTTTTCACAGCATTTGGATGAATCTAGCAAAGCTAATCCTTTTTGGCCTATTGCAGAGTGTGTTAGTCAGTGGAGTAGCCTATCTGTGTTGCAAGATATACCACCTGTGTATAGAATACCAATTTTTTTACTGCACCTAGTGAAGTAAAATCTTTTGGGCATAGCATCATTCTATTAGTCCATCTATACTGACCTCCATCAGGTTGCAAATTGAATATAATTTTTTTCTGCATCTAGCTCTGAAAAAATATTTGGGCTTCTAGCAGTGTGTGGGACTTTCTCTATTAGTCCATCTATACTGACCTCCATCACGCTGCAAATTCAAAATAATTTTTTGTCTGCATCTAGCTCTGAAAAAATATTTGGCCTTCTAGCAGTGTGTGGGACTTTCTCTATTAGTCCATCTATACTGACCTCCATCAGGTTGCAAATTAAAAATAATTTTTATCTGCATCTACCCCTGAAAAAATATTTGGGCTTCTAGCAGTGTCTGGGACTTTCTCTATTAGTCCATCTATACTGACCTCCATCAGGTTGCAAATTAAAAATAATTTTTTGTCTGCATCTAGCTCTGAAAAAATATTTGGCCTTCTAGCAGTGTGTGGGACTTTCTCTATTTGTCCATCTATACTGACCTCCATCAGGTTGCAAACTGAATATATTTTTTTTCTGCATCTACCTCTGAAAAAATATTGGGCTTCTAGCTGTGTGTGGGACTTGTTCTATTAAACCATCTATACAGACCTCCATCAGGTTGCAAACTGAATATAATTTTTTTCTGCATCTACCTCTGAAGAAATATTTGGGCTTCTAGCTGTGTGTGGGACTTGTTCTATTAGTCCATCTATACTGACCTCCATCAGGTTGCAAACTGAATATAATTTTTGTCTGCATCTAGCTCTGAAAAAATATTTGGCCTTCTAGCAGTGTGTGGGACTTTCTCTATTAGTCCATCTATACTGACCTCCATCAGGTTGCAAATTAAAAATAATTTATATCTGCATCTAGCTCTGAAAAAATATTTGGCCTTCTAGCAGTGTGTGGGACTTTCTCTATTAGTCCATCTATACTGACCTCCATCAGGTTGCAAATTAAAAATAATTTTTTACCTGCATCTAGCTCTGAAAAAATATTTGGCCTTCTAGCAGTGTGTGGGACTTTCTCTATTAGTCCATCTATACTGACCTCCATCAGGTTGCAAACAGAATATATTTTTTTTCTGCATCTACCTCTGAAAAAATATTGGGCTTCTAGCTGTGTGTGGGACTTGTTCTATTAATCCATCTATACAGACCTCCATCAGGTTGCAAACTGAATATAATTTTTTTCTGCATCTACCTCTGAAAAAATATTTGGGCTTCTAGCTGTGTGTGGGACTTGTTCTATTAATCCATCTATACAGACCTCCATCAGGTTGAAAACTGAATATAATTTTTTTCTGCATCTACCTCTGAAAAAATATTTGGGCTTCTAGCTGTGTGTGGGACTTGTTCTATTAGTCCATCTATACTGACCTCCATCAGGTTGCAAACTGAATATAATTTTTTTCTGCATCTAGCTCTGAAAAAATATTTGGCCTTCTAGCAGTGTGTGGGACTTTCTCTATTAGTCCATCTATACTGACCTCCATCAGGTTGCAAATTAAAAATAATTTTTATCTGCATCTAGCTCTGAAAAAATATTTGGCCTTCTAGCAGTGTGTGGGACTTTCTCTATTAGTCCATCTATACTGACCTCCATCAGGTTGCAAATTAAAAATAATTTATATCTGCATCTAGCTCTGAAAAAATATTTGGCCTTCTAGCAGTGTGTGGGACTTTCTCTATTAGTCCATCTATACTGACCTCCATCAGGTTGCAAATTCAAAATAATTTTTTGTCTGCATCTAGCTCTGAAAAAATATTTGGCCTTCTAGCAGTGTGTGGGACTTTCTCTATTAGTCCATCTATACTGACCTCCATCAGGTTGCAAATTCAAAATAATTTTTTGTCTGCATCTAGCTCTGAAAAAATATTTGGCCTTCTAGCAGTGTGTGGGACTTTCTCTATTAGTCCATCTATACTGACCTCCATCAGGCTGCAAATTAAAAATAATTTTTATCTGCATCTACCTCTGAAAAAATATTTGGCCTTCTAGCTGTGTGTGGGACTTGTTCTATTAGTCCATCTATACTGACCTCCATCAGGTTGCAAACTGAATATAATTTTTTTCTGTATCTAGCTCTGAAAAAATATTTGGCCTTCTAGCAGTGTGTGAGACTTTCTCTATTAGTCCATCTATACTGACCTCCATCAGGTTGCAAATTAAAAATAATTTATATCTGCATCTAGCTCTGAAAAAATATTTGGCCTTCTAGCAGTGTGTGCGACTTTCTCTATTAGTCCATCTATACTGACCTCCATCAGGTTGCAAACTGAATATATTTTTTTTCTGCATCTACCTCTGAAAAAATATTTGGGCTTCTAGCTGTGTGTAGGACTTGTTCTATTAGTCCATCTATGCTGACCTCCATCAGGTTGCAAACTGAATACAATTTTTTTCTGCATCTACCTCTGAAAAAATATTTGGGCTTCTAGCTGTGTGTGGGACTTGTTCTATTAGTCCATCTATACTGACCTCCATCAGGTTGCAAATTAAATATAATTTTTTTCTGCATCTAACCCAGCCAATAATTTTGGCCTAATACCACAGTTTGGCCACTCAGCTCTGCTCGGTTCCCATCCATTGTTTTTTTGTGCAAACAACTCCAGAGTTGTGAATTAGTTAACCACCAAAATGAGTGGAAAAAGGCCTGCTGCTGGTGGAAAGGGGAATAGGCGTGTTGGGAAGGGGAAAAAAGGTTGTGTCCGTGGGGTAGGTGTTAAAGCAACAGTAACATCTGCAGAAGAAACACCATCTTCCAGCCAAACTAAAATGTCTACTTCTTTTAGCGGACAATGTGATAAGATCCCTTTCTTACGGCCACGCCAATCGCTACAAATTCCAGATGAGGCACAAAAACAGCAGGTGCTTCAACGGATATCAAGTGCTCCTTTAAGTGGGCTCTCCTCCACATCAACTTCAACATCACAAATACTCCAGTTCTCAAAGGTGTCACCCCAATCGCACTTGCTTCCTCACAGCTCCCAAATCTCCAGCTGCCCGTCTGAGTATGAGGTAGAACAGATGGTTGAGTCTGCAGAGCTGTTTACTCATACTATAGCCTGGGAATCAGAGGTCGACTCCAGCGCTTCTTTGAATCCAGACGAGGAAATGATCTGCACTGATGCCCAGAATTTTTATGAGTCGGATCCAGGACCAGACGCAGAAAGTTCTGACCATAATGTAGACCCTCGTTCCCAAACTGTAACTCCTGTCGGTGGAGACAATGAGGAAGACGATGATGAGACTCAAATACCTGATTGGAGCGACAACTTTAGTTTTTTGTCAGGGCAGGAACAGGTTGGCTCTGAGGACGACGGGTGTGATAACGCACAGGGTGATGATGATGAGGTTGGAGATCCCACTTACTGTCAACCCACAGTCAGCCAAGAGATGAGGTCAGCAGAGGAGGTGGAGGAAGATGCTAGTGACGGCGAGGTCAGGTTGCGCCTTCCTGGACAGAGACGTAGTACTGGAAGCACGTCAACAACTGCATCCTCAAACACAACTCTGCCTCTCACCACAAGTCGTGGTGGCTCTTCAGGTCGCATGGGTGCTAAGCCTTGCATAGCCTGGGCATTTTTTCAGATCGATAAAGATGACCCAACTCGTGTTATCTGTAACATTTGTCAGCAAAAGCTAAGTAGAGGCCAAAAAATACATAGTTTGAGTACTTCATGCATGAACCGGCACATGGACATGAAGCATAAGTTGCAGTGGGAAGCTCAGTGTGCTACAATGCGGCCTAGCCGGCCGGGCCAACCACCGTCTGCCATATCATGTGCATCCGTGGCCTCTTCATCCTCTGTGACTGGGGGGACAGCAGTCACACCTGTTTTGGGGCGCAGACCTGCCACCTCTTTACCCGCAACAGCCAGCGTGATTGGCATGTCATCATTTTCTTTGGAGGTGGTAACACCAGCTGGTGTTGAGCGCTGTCCGACATCGATAGCATCACCTTTGGATCAAGGCAACCTAACATGTCCGCCTGCATCTTCCTCACAGACCGGCAGTTTGCCGGGGACACCCTTATCAACCCCGTCTAAGCACAATAGCCAGCCCTCGGTCCCTCAGATGTGGACAAGTAAAAGACCATTTCCTCCTAGCCATGAGAAAGCTAAGAGGTTGAATTTCACCATCTGCATGCTCTTGGCTACAGAAATGCTGCCTTTCCGCCTGGTGGACACAGAGGATTTTCGAGACCTTATGTCCGTCGCAGTGCCCCAGTACCAGATGCCCAGTCGGCACTACTTCTCAAAGAAAGGTGTGCCTGCGCTCCACCAGCATGTCGCACACAACATCACCGCTTCTTTGAGAAACTCTGTGTGTGACAGGGTGCATTTCACCACAGACACTTGGACGAGTAGGCATGGACAGGGGCGTTACATGTTGCTGACTGGGCACTGGGTAACTATGGTGACAGCAGGACAAGGGGCTGCTGTCCAAGTCTTGCCGTCCCCACGAGTTGTGCGTCAATCCTCTTTATGTCAAAGTTCCTCCACTGCTTCTGCATCCTCAACCTCCTCTCGGTCTTCCACCTGCACCCAAAGCCTGTCTGGTCATGCCACAAGCTTTCTAACTGCGCAGAAGGGATCCTGCACACCTCCTTACTATGCTGGCAGTAGGGCTCAACGTCATCAGGCGGTTTTTACTTTGAAATGTCTGGGAAATGTGAGTCACACAGCTGAGGAGTTGTGGTCAGCTCTGGAGAACCAATTTCATGAATGGTTGTCTCCACTGGACCTGAAACCAGGGAAGGCCGTGTGCGACAATGCTGCAAACCTGGGTGCGGCCCTTCGCCGGGGCAATGTCACACACGTGCCTTGTATGGCTCACGTGTTGAACCTGGTTGTCCAGCAATTTTTAGCCCACTATCCCAGACTAGATGGCCTTCTGCAGAGGGCACGGTCGCTGTGTGCTCACTTCCGCCGTTCGCATCCCGCAGCTCAGCGACTTACATCTCTACAGAAGCCGTTGGGCCTGCCACTTCACCGGCTAAAATGCGATGTGCCTACCCGGTGGAATTCAACTCTGCACATGTTGCAGCGACTGTGGCAGCACCGACAAGCCCTGGTGCAATACGTTCTGACGTATAGCCTGGGCCAACGAGATCCAGAGGTGGGGCAAATCACGCTGGAGGAGTGGTCTCAGATCAGGGACCTATGCACCCTTCTGCACAGTTTTGAAATGGCGACGAAGATGTTTAGTGCTGACGATGCCATTATCAGCATGACTATTCCGGTGATTTACATGCTGGAGCACATGTTAAACAGAATTCGGAGTCAGGTGGTGGCACAAGAGGAGGTGGAGGAAGTAGAGGAGGAGGAGTTGTATGCGGAAGGGCTAACATCTGCAAGGTCCAGACGGTCGGCAGCACCAAGGCGGCAGGCATGTGAGGGTGGGGGAGATGGTTTTACCAGGGCGCATGGTAGCAGCCAAACTAGTGAGGAAGGTGCAGGAGCCCAGGAAGAAGTGGAGGACGAACTGATGGAAGACTCATCAGATGAGGGAGACCTTGATCACATTTCTGTTGTGCGAGGTTGGGGGGAGAGGACAGAGGAAAGAAGCATGATTGTTACCTCGCCACCAACACAACAGGGACTTGGTGCTCCTGGATGCGCAACACACATGAGTGCCTTCTTGCTGGACTACCTGCAACATGACCCTCGAATTGTGAGAATTAGAAATAATCCTGACTACTGGGTTGCGACACTGTTAGATCCCTGGTACAAAAGTAAATTTGCAGAAATTATTCCTGCCATAGAAAGGGATGCACGCATGCAGGAGTATCAGCAAAGACTGTTACAGAATCTTACATGTGCTTTTCCACAAAACACCAGTGGTGCACGTAGTGAATCTCACAGTTCCAACTTGCCAACCGTGGGACCGTCAAGTGTTCAGCACTCAAACCGTAACAGATCCACAGTATCTGCTGGTAACATCAATTTTGCGGAATCATTTCACCACTTTTTTAGCCCATCCTTTGCAAGGCCACAGGAGACAAGAAGTCTGACACATAGTCAATGCCTAGAGACGATGGTACAGGAGTATCTCCAAGTAAACATTGAAGCCATGACTGTGTCACTGGACCCTTGCTCTTTTGGGCTTCCAATCTGGATAAATGGCCGGAGCTAGCCACTTACGCCTTGGAGATCTTGTCATGCCCCGCAGCCAGCGTTCTGTCTGAACGTGTGTTCAGCGCTGCTGGTGGTGTGCTGACAGAGAAGCGCACGAGGCTCTCCACTGATAATGTAGACAGACTCACGTTCATAAAGATGAACAAATCATGGATCCGAAACGACTTTTCTACCCCTGTGTCATCGTGGGGAGAGTAAAAGCTTGATGATTGGTTAAAATCACCCTACCAACCGTTTTAAGCTTTGAAATTACTAATCATGTTTATCTGTATCTTGGCTGGAAAATAATTTGGGCTTTGTAGCAGTGTGCAGCACTGATTCTATTAGGCCATCTATAATAAGCTCCACCAGATTTAAAATTACTAATCATGTTTATCTGTATCTTGACTGGAAAATAATTTGGGCTTTGTAGCAGTGTGCAGCACTGATCCTATTAGGCGATCTATACTAAGCTCCACCAGATTTAAAATTAATAATAATTTTTAGCTGCATCTAGCCCGGAAAATAATTTTGGGGCTCCGAGATGCGCAAGACACATAAGTGCCTTCTTGCTGCACTACCTGCAACATGACCCTCATATTGTCAGAATTCGAAGTAATCATGACTACTGGGTTGCCACACTCTTAGATCCCCCAAACTTTTCGATCAACCTTTTCATTTTAATAAAGACCAAAAAAATGGTCATTTTTGAAATTATAAGCATTAGCAGGTTATTAGAAACTGAAATCAAACAGTTTTCACCTCAAAACTTTATTCTAGGTGATGTTACATTTTCACATAGGACCCCTTGTTCGAAAGGAGCTTCTGAACTCTCTCGTCCATTTAATTTGTCAGGTTTTGGATGGTTTCTGCTTAAATTGTTTTGCATGAGGACAGAATACCCTCCCAGAGCTGTTGCTTAGATGTGAACTGCCTCCCGCCATCATAGACACTCCTTTTGATGATGCTCCAGAGGTTCTGAATGGGGTAGAGGTCAGGGGAGCATGGGGGTCACACCATAAGTTTGTCCCCTTTTATGCCCATATCAGCCAGAGATGCAGATGTTTTATGTGCAGCATGAGATGGTGCATTATAATGCAAAAAAATGATCTTGCTGTGAAATACACGGTTCTTCTTCTTGAACCATGGCAGGAAGTGCTGTTTGAGAAAATCCACATCTGCAAACCTCTGAAGGACCCTGCATCTTGTTGTTCGGGGGACGTTGGAGGCACAAGCAGCTTCAAAAACTTGTCTGCTGCTATGACAAGGCTTTTTTGCCGCTGCTCTTTTAACCTGACGTAATTGCCTGTAGGAAAGAGTCCTCAATTTGCCCTTATCAGCACGCACTGTGAATCAGCTACATACTTCTTGATTGCCAAGACACTTCATCCTGATCATCGCACAATGTTGATTGTAGTCATGCCTTGACCTAAACACTCCACAATTTGTTGCTTCTCAGCAGCCGACACATTCTTTTTCTTTCCCATTTTGGCAGAAAATGTAGGCTGCTTAATAATGTGAGACAGCCTTCTTAAGTAGTCTTGCCTTTCATTGGACACACCTGCCAAACTAATTAGCACAGGTGTCTGCAATTGCTTACAGTGATATAAAGAGCCCTGACACACATCACCATCAATGAGTTTAACTGACAAACAAATTCTTCCCTTATCACTCCTAAACACTTTTTGCATAATAATTTGGAACACAGTGTACATGTGCTTTTCCACAAAACACCAGTGGTTCACGTAGTGAATCTTACAGTTCTAACTTGCCAACCGTGGTCTGTATGGAGTTGTTCAATAAAGGGCCCAAAATTAAGATAACATAGATGGGAGAGGTCTCTATGAATAGGAATTCCTAAGTATTTGATACCCTGTGAGGGCCAGGCAAAGGGAAAGTTGGACTGGATGGAATCCTATATGGATTTGAGGAGGGAGACATCGAGGGCCTCAGACTTCGCTGCATTGATTTTAAAATTTGACCATGTAACAAAGTGATCTATTTCAGCCATAACAGCATGGATGGATATATGTGATTGAGTGATATATACTAGGACATCATCAGCAAATAGAGAGCACTTGTACTCGGTGCCTCCCACCTCAATCCACCTAATATTGGGGTTATGGCGAATTGATGAGAGCAGGTGCTCCGTCACTAGGATGTATAAGAGAAGGGACAGAGGACATCCCTGCCTTGTCCCATTGGTGATTGTGAAAGGTGATGAAAATGTTCTGATGCACCCCCTGGGCCTTGGGACACCCGGAGCCGGACCCTTTTTGGTGGATGCTGGTGGTTGTAGTCTTCGTGGCGGCGACCCGGTTCCGTGGCTCAGGGTGGTCAAACCAGTGGCGGAACTATTTATGTGGTTTTGATGTTTAAATGTCCGACTACGCCACCCGTGGATTGCGGTCAGAGTGAACCGCCGCTGCAGGGCAGACTGCTGAGGCTGGTGTTGTGGGTGCAGCAGAGCGTAGCATAACTCCCCACGGGAGGAGTATAGCCTCAGGGCAGTGTATGCGGAGGATGGGGGTGATGGTGCAGGGCAGCAGCAGTAACAACATGGAGTCAGTGATGCAGTTCAGGGCCTTTACTCACAGTTCTTATTATCCAGACCACGTCTGCAGGTAACGGCTGCCCACGTCGTACTGTGCTCACCAGGTGAGGGGCTCAGACAACTCCCAGATAACTTTGGAGCGCTTCACAGGACCCCCTTTGTGTGTCCTTTGTCTGGCCTTTCTTACCAACCCTTCTGTCCGGCTGCCTCGGGCCTCCTCTTGGTAAACTTGGCGCCAGTTTCCCTGACCCTATGTGGTGCCTTCCTAGCGGGTGTAGCGAGGGGCTGCGCCACATAAAATGTCACAGCCTCCGGTTTCTAGCTGAGGGTCGTTTCCTGCCTCCACTAGTTTCGGGGACCGGTCTCCCCCTTTGGCCTGACCCCTCCACGCAGGTGGATTCGGGCGTGCGGTGGCGACTCGCCCGTCCGCACCCCTGGGATCCCTTCATTCCTCATTCCTGGAGCCTTCTCCGCTCCTCTTCCTTCCTTCTCCCTCTTCCAGGCCTGGGCCTCTGTTACTAGGCCCGCCTCCGGAGCAGAGCTCATGCAGAGCCCCTGCTCCCTGCCACTTCTGCTCAGACTTCTCTGCACTGAACTAAGATGGTGCCCACCTTTTATACTCCCTTCTCAATGCACCCAGGAACTGCTTCCTCCCTGCTCCTGCACTACAGGGTTCCCCTTCCTCAGTGTTCCCTCCCCCCACTCCAGCCAGGGACAGGGACTGTCGTGCCCATCTCAGAGGCATATTGGTCGCCCTGCCCCACGGCAATATGGTGTAATGCATGCAGGTGTCGGGTCCTGATCCACACTCCATCCTTACCTGAGAGTGAGATATCACACCTCTGGGTGAGGTGCAATACCTCTGTAGCAACCGAGCCCTCAGGGTGCTACAGTTCCATTTATCTTCAGCCTAGGTGACGTATTGTGATACAGAGCCGTGATTTTGGCTATAAAAGGGTCCCCTAGACCCCTACCCCAAGCTTTTTAAGAGAATCATATATGGCGTGCCAGGAGACTCTATGGAATGCTTTCTCAGCATCCAACGAGAGTATCTAATTACAAATTTTTAACTGCATCTAGCCCAGGAAATACTTTGTGCCTAGTAGCAGTGTCTGCTAGTCAGCGGATTATCCCGGCTGTTAAGCAAGCTACACCACCTGTAGTTTGGAAACTTAATTTTTTCAAAGGAAATGCTTCGGGACCACGGGATACTCAGTGAAGAGCATCAGGAGGCACCCCAAGGCATAGGGGCTGGGACTGGCAGTAGGATGCCTTGCGGTGGACAGCCGAGCTCGATCCTTATAAAAGCTTTTTAACTGCAGCAGCTTTAGTGGACGCTACTGGAGCTGGAATTACGCGGCTGCTGGCATGAGACTTGCCCTCCAATAGATCCTAGTAAATGGATTTAAAGTGTATTCATTCAAATTAGAGAGACAATTTAAATTAAAAAGCTTAGAGCTGCCTCCACCACAGGGGGGCTCGCTCGACCCACCAGCGGACAGGCACCAGTATTGGGAGAGGGGGGCTGCCGTCAGGGTTCACCGCGGCTCTGGCACAAACCCAGCGACACGGAGGTGGCACGGGCAGGAGCGGACTGAACGTGTCGGCTTCTCACTTTTTGGATTTTAGAAGGGCATGACATGCCTATATCTGTGTCTCCCCATCCTTTTACTCCTCCACCTCTTTTCTTTTCACATTACTATATGTACTTGTCACTTTTCCATGTGTTAGTTGTGTCTTCTGAGCAGTTTGTCAGCTTTTGGACACCTTTGAAGGTGTTTTCTATGTGTTTCTATGTGTTTTTGTTTGCCTGCCATTGGTTTTAACGGTGTTCGAAGGTGTTCGACGAACAGTTCGACGAACAGTTCGGCGAACACACGGGTGTTCGACGAACCGAACCGAACTCGAACACTACGGGGGTGGCTCAACACTAGTATTAAGCCACTTTTGCTGGCTCACAATAAAACGTTCAAAAACAAAACTGAAACGGTTTTCCTGTGAAATATGTTAAGGAATTTCCTTTCCAGGGTAAAAACTTGTGTATAAGGTAAAATAAATAACCAAAAACAAAAATACTCCTCCACACCTTGGGCTATGTTCACTAGTAGCATTTTTCATGTGTTTTTGCACTTTTGTATTGCTTTCAACCGTGACAAATGTGTTCACCGGGAAATGTCATTTTAACATTTTACAACCTTATCTGGCCATGTGTTGTGTGACACATGCATACAGTGCTGAAAAGACAAGGGATCAGCATGGGGAAGACCCCTGGAAGCATCTCTGACCCCCAGGTCACTGTCTAAAAGTGTGCCCATCAGAAGTGATCCTTGCCGCATCAGAAGATGCAGACTTGCAACTATCCCCATGCAAGTCCTTGTCCCAGGGCAGTGTTCAATTGTACCTCCCCCATTCCTTGCAATGCAAGCGAAAATATGCAGCCAACCACCCACCCACCCGCAGGCTGCAATACCATACTGCTAGCTTTCACTTGAAATGGGGCCTTTTAGTTTGGAGGAGGCCGAAGCTGGCCACTACCTCATGGCCGCTTCGGCAGCGAGGTATCCATACTCTGTCCCCAGCCGCCCGGCGGCCGGGTGTCCACGCTTGGTCCCCAGCCGCCAGGTGGCGGACAGGTGTCCATACTCGGTCCCCAGCCGCCCTGATTTCTCCTGTCACCTTCCCCCACACTTTTCTTAGCCTGGCCTGCTTTAGGGCAGCATTGGACGAGCCCACCAGAGAACCAGACTCCTCCGGTGGGCCCTGGCTTCTCCATCAGGGGAGTTGAGAGTGCCTAGGTGAGGAGCATGATGATGATGATAGAAGTTAGCATCTGCTTTGTTTTCTTGGAATGCAAGCGCATGTATGTAGTAGCGGCTAGGCCTGAGGTGGTCCGCGTTTTGGCGCATATCCTACCTCCTCCGTGGATTGCTGGATGTTTTCCTGCTACTATCCCAGTTCTATGACTCCCATTAAAACAAAGCTTCAGGTGATAAATGATGGATGAGGTGGTGGCAAAGGAGAAAGAGCAGGAGGAACAGGGACCATTCACATCAATATCAGGCCAGTCAACCAGATATGTCTTGTAGGATATATTTCTGTAACAAAAGGAGCGGTTCGGCTACACAGTTATAGGGCAAACAGTGAGTGCAATGCCTACTAAAAATTTTGAGCCACTCCAATGCCCCTTGGAAATGACATGGAGGTCAGAGGGCGTTAACTAAACCTTTTTTTCGATTTATAGCAACTGGGTCTCCCATGCACTGTTGGCCTAAGCAGTGAATGGAAGGCTTTCCAAAAATTATGAGGAACTGCAATGCCCCTTACAAGAGCCATGTGTGGCACCCCAGGGGTCTGGTCACCACAGTAATAGAGATATTACGTCGGAGACAAAGTGGGAGGTTTCCTGGTCAGGATCCCTTAAACATGCAACATCCTCCTGCCCCAGTCCTGGGAGGGGAGAATTCTGTCCTTATAAACTGGATCTGGGGCGGGGTTGAGTGAGTCAGAGAACAGTCAGAGTCAGAGTGAGAGCAAGGGAAAGTAACAGCAAGGAGCTCTGTAGGAGCTAGGAGCTAAAGACCAGGGGCTGGAAGCTGAGCAGAGCTCGCCCTGGCAGAAGACAATAGGAACCGGACACAGGAGTCCGAAGCTGTGAGGACTTATTTATCCAGCAGCAGAAACCAGCTGGCCATAGAAGCCCGGAGGCTCAGTCACAAGCAAGGGACCAGCACCGCCGTCGTGGAGCGGAGGCTAACAGAAGGCCCCAAGTCACCAGCCATACGGGTGAGCACTACACGGTAAACTCAGGGACGTGGGCTACTTCTACCCGTTTACAGCAAGGTAGCCAGGAAGAGTGCAGACAGACAGGGAGGCCTACAACTCCACCTGACCAGGGGAACTCCTGCTTGCTCACAGACTGACCAGGCCTCTTATGCTAGCCAGTACTCCCGGGAGGGTCTACCTTATAATCATCAGTAAAGACCCTGAACTGCACTGCAAAGACTCTGAGTCATTCCTGCTGCGCTCGTGCACCATCACCCCCATCATCCACACTCACTGCCCTGAGGCTATACTCCTCCCGAGGGGAGTTATCCCATTCTATGCTGCGCACACAACACCAGCCTCAGCGGTCTGCCTCGCAGCAGTGGTACTCCCTGACCGCAATCCACGGGTGGCGCAATCGGACAATTAACCTCAAAACCTAAGAAAGACTGCCACTGGTTTGACCAGCCTGAGCCACGGGACCGGGTCACCGCCACGGAGACTACAGACCCCAGAGACCCGGCACCGAGTATCCCACACACGTGTACACATGGCCCAGGGGGCGCGTCACATGCAGTACAGCATATTACAAACATAAGTCCCATTATTGGGGAGTGGGTGTCCCATAGTATTTGCTTATGCCTTGCAAGCAAAAGCTGCCAAAAATTAGGACGGAACAACTTGCAATGCCCCTTACAAGAGCCATGCAGTACAGCATATTACAAACATAAGTCCCATTATTGGGGAGTGGGCCTCCCATGGTATTTGCTTATGCTTTCCCAGCAAAAGCTGCCAAAAATTAGGACGGAGCAACTTGCAATGCCCCTTACAAGAGCCATGCAGTACAGTATATTACAAACATAAGTCCCATTATTGGGGAGTGGGCCTCCCATGGTATTTGCTTATGCTTTCCCAGCAAAAGCTGCCAAAAATTAGGACGGAGCAACTTGCAATGCCCCTTACAAGAGCCATGCAGTACAGCATATTACAAACATAAGTCCCATTATTGGGGAGTGGGTCTCCCATAGTATTTGCTTATGCTTTCCCAGCAAAAGCTGCCAAAAATTAGGATGGAGCAACTTGCAATGCCCCTTACAAGAGCCATGCAGTACAGCATATTACAAACATAAGTCCCATTATTGGGGAGTGGGTGTCCCATGGTATTTGCTTATGCTTTCCCAGCAAAGGCTGCCAAAAATTAGGACGGAGGAACTTGCAATGCTGGCACCCTGGTGGTATAGTGGTGGTGGAGGCTGAGGATAAGGATAAGAAGATTAAACAGCCGAAACGAGGAAGCATATACCCATGTGTGGGTGTGAAGCGGTGCATGTGAATACACCTCCAGAAATAACACAGTGGATTTGACTTTATGTTACTCTGCTGTCATTTGGTGGTGATGAGAAGTCTGGCCCAATCCAGCCCTTGTTCATTTTGATAAGGGTCAGCTTGTCAGCATTGTCAGTTGACAGGCGAGTGCGCTTATCAGTTATAATTTCCCCAGTGGCACTAAAAACACGCTCCGATAGCACGCTAGCAGCAGGGCAGGCCAGGACCTCCAAGGCGTACAGAGCGAGTTCATTCCAAGTGTCCAGATTGGATACCCAATAATTAAAAGGCATAGAGGAATCACGGAGGACGCTGGTACGATCGGCAAGGTACTCCCTAACCATCTTTTGAAACTTTCCACTCCTTGTGAGAGTACCCCGCGCCTCAGGGCCTGTAAGCTGGGCGGGTGTCAGAAAACTGTCCCAGAACATTGACAGTGTTCCCCTGCCTCTGCTGGATTGTAGTTGCATCTCTCTCGCCTGTACGCCTTGGTTGGGCAACGAACTGTGACCTCTGCCGCTAGCGTGTTCAGATGGGAATTTTTTTAAGAGTTCTGCAGCAAGGGCCTTCTGGTATTGCCCCATTTTTGTAGACCTCTCCACCTCAGGAATAAGAGAGTGAAAGTTCTCCTTGTAGCGGGGGTATACAAGTGTCACCAACCAGTAATGACTGTCACCCAACATTTTGACAACGCGAGGGTCACGGTTAAGGCAGCGTAACATAAAGTCAGCCATGCGTGCCAGACTGGTAACGGGCAAGATTTCCGTGTCCTCACCAAGATGACGACTGACCATGCTCTCCTCCTCCTCCTCTTCCTCCTCCCCCCTGTCCTCAGGCCACCCACGCTGAACCGACGGTATGACACTTGTACAGGTACTACCGTCTACAACGCATGATAGCAGCTCCTGTTCTTCCTCCTCCTCCTCCTCCTCTCCCTCATTGTCCCCCAATGCACGTTGGGATGAGATGAGGCTGGGCTGTGTGTAATCGCCCGCTACGGCTTCTTGATCCATCTCATCATACTCTGGCTGCAATGCCTCCTCTTTAATTCTCTGCAGAGAGCGCTGCAAAAGACAGACAAGTGGGATGCTGACACTAATGATGGTGTCATCGCCACTCACCATCTTGGTGGCCTCCTCAAAGTTTGTCAGATGGTACATATGTCAGACATCCAGGTCCACTCCTGAGGTCTTATGTGTGGAGTCTGACCTGAATATCGACGGCCTTGTTGCAGCTGGTACTCCACAACTGCTCTCTTCTGCTCAAAAATCCTTTGCAACATGTGGAGGGTAGATTTCCAACGTGTGGGGACATCACACACCAGTCGGTGTGCCGGAAGCTGCAAACGCTGCTGCAACACAGCAAGGGCGGCGGAAGCTGTAGCCGACTTGCGAAAATGAGCTGACAGGCGGCGTACTTTCACGAGCAGATCTGGCAACTCGGGGTACGATTTAAGAACCCGCTGAACCACGAGGTTAAGCACATGAGCCAGGCATAGTACGTGTGTGATCTCACCTCGCCTCAGAGCCGCCACCAGGTTACGGCCATTGTCACACACGACCATGCCGGGATGTAGGTTCAGCGGTCTCAGCCACAGATCTGCCTGCTCTTTCACAGCTGTCCACAGCTCACAAGCAGTGTGAGGTTTATCACCTAAGCTTATGAGTTTCAGCACAGCCTGTTGCCGCTTGCCGGAGGCAGTACTGCAATGCTTCCAGCTTGTAACTGATGTGGTGATATCTGAGATGGAGGCTGAACATGAGGAGGAGGAGGAGGATGCGCAGGAGCTGTACACTGTGGGGGAAACTCTGACTGACATAGGGCCCGCAGTCCTCGGTGTGGGTAGGATGTGTTCCGTCCTAAGGTCCGACTGGGTCCCGGCTTCCACTATGTTTACCCAGTGTGCCGTCAGAGAGATGTACCGTCCCTGGCCACAAGCACTTGTCCACGTGTCCGTTGTCAGGTGGACTCTCCCAGTAACTGCGTTGTTGAGGGCACGGCAGATGCTTTGGGACACGTGCTTGTGTAGTGCGGGGATGGCACACCGGGCAAAATAGATGTCGGCTGGGGACCGAGTACCGAGGGACGGCCACCGCCATAAGATTGCGGAAGGATTCCGTCTCCACCAGCCTAAAAGGCAGCATTTCCAATGCAAGCAGTCGTGAAATGTGCGAATTTAGGACTGTGGCCTGTGGGGCGTTAGCTGCGAATTTCCGCTTTCGTTCTAAGGTCTGGGATATGGACAATTGAACGCTGCGGTGGGACGTGAACGTGGACGTTGATGCTGTTTCTTGAGAAACTGCCATAACAAGTGAAGACTGAGAGGAGGGGGCATCTTTACATGCAGTATGGACAGGGGAATGCCTTGCACACACAACAGGGGTTCTATTGCACGCACAACAGTGGAAGAAGCAGTGGTGACACCCGCTGACACTGGTCGTGGACCTTGGGTTTCGCCCCACAAAGTCGGGTGCTTTGCTGCCATGTGCCTGATCATGCTGGTGGTGGTCAGGCTGGTAGTTTTGTCACCCCTGCTGATGCTGGCATGGCAGGTGGAACATATGGCCTTTTTGGGGTTATCAGCAGAGTCTTTAAAAAAATTCCAGACTCTGGAAGACCTACCGCTTGTACTGGCAACGTCCCTCGTGTTGGTGTTACGGGGAACGGTTGCCTGCCTTCTGTCTGCAGCCACCACACTGCTTCTTCCTGCCTGTTGGGGTACTCTGCCTCCCTCCCCATGTGTGCTGCTGGCCTCACTCTGCATGTCCTCCTTCCACGTTGGGTCAGTTACTAGATCATCCACCACCTCCTCCTCTTCCACTTGCGCACCATGATCCTCCTCCTCACTTCCTGGCAATTGTGTCTCGTCATCGTCCACCTCTTGTGACAGATTGCCAACGTCGAATTCCTGTGGCTGTGGCTGTTCAAATATTTGGGCATCGCAACATGGGATCTCCTCTTCCACCACTTCAAGCGCATCAGGCGAGGGGCCCAAATATGGAAATGGACCAGTAAACAGCTCTTCAGAGTGTCCAAGTGTGGGATCACTTGCTGTCTGACGACACTCGGCATGGTGGGAGGAAGGAGCATCAGGGTGAGGAGGAGTATGCGGTCGAGACTCACGGCTACTAAGAGTTGACCGTGTGGAAGACAGACCGGAGGTGGTGGTGCCCAGGTAACTGGAAGTATTGTCTGCTATCCAATTAATAACCTGTTCACACTGATCAGTTCTCAATACTGGTGTTGTTCTGTGCTTCCCTAGTAATTCGGTCAAGAAGTGGGAGCGAGAAGATGTGGCTGTTGGTTGTGGCACATTTTCACCTTGGCCACGGCCCCGTCCTCTGCACGAACCATCACCAGAACGTCCACTTCCACGTCCCTTGCCACGCGACTTGCCCATTGTAAATGAAGTAAAATAGCTTACACTTGCACTATCAATGAAAAAAGGGTAATAAAGAGTAGATTAGAACCGTGGAAGAGGAAATCCACAGTTATTGCTTACTGGGGTATACCACACTTTTTTAAATAGAGATATTTGCGGCTGAACAGTGAGCGACACACTCAAACTGCTTTTTTTTTAGATACCAAAGGCCCAAAACTGGATAGTACAGCGATTTGACCCGTGGAACTGCGAAACCACACTGGGATGTCGTTCCTACACAAGACTATTTTCAACAGATATATTTTTGTGTCACAACAGTCAGGAGACACTACTGTTTTTCTTTACGGAAAAAACTACCAAAACCTGAATAATAGAGATTTTTTACCGTGGAACAGCAAAACCACAGTTATAATTTACTGGTGTATACCAGGCTTTTTAAAATATATGTATATTTGCGGCTGAACAGTGAGCGACACACTCAAACTGTTTTTTTTAGATACAAATGGCCCAAAAGTGGATAATACAGAGGTTTGTACCGTGGAACTGCAAAACCACGCTTGTATTTCTCGGGCCTACACCAGACTATTTTCAACAGATATATTTGTGTCTGAAAAATCAGGGAGACACTATTTTTTTTTTTTTACAGCAAAAAATGCAAAAAGCAGGATAATAGAGATTTTTTACCGTGGAACAGCAAAAGCACACTTCTGTCTCTCTGGCCTACACCAAACTATTTTCAACTGATATATTTGTGTCTGAAAAATCAGGGAGACACTATTATTATTTTTATACAGCAAAAAATGCCAAAAACAGGATAATAGAGATGTTTTACCGTAGAACATCAAAACTACAGTATTAATTTACTGGTGTATACCAGGCTTTTTAAAATATATATATATTTGCGGCTGAACAGTGAGAGACACACTGAAACTGTTTTTTTTAGATACAAATGGCCCATAGAACTGCAAAACCACACTTCTATTTCTCTGGCCTACACCAGACTATTTTCAACAGATATATTTGTGTCTGAAAAATCAGAGGCACACTTTTTTTTTGGGGGGGTGGGGGCACCAAAAGGTTAATAAGATGGATATTTGTACATTGTGAAGGAGGAAAAAAAAAAGAGCATTTAGATTAAAAAAAGGATTTTTCCTGGCCCCCGGGACCTGGAGCTAAGTCCAGCAATTTCAGCAACAGGAGCAGCACACAGGACTGTAATGCAGCGTTTGCTGGTATAACCACTGCGTCTCTTATACAGCCTGCCTGCCTGCCTGCCTGATATACCTGGGATGAATATTAGTCCTGAGAAGGACTGTTTGTTTGATCTGGCAGCCTTTACAGACCCTACACTAACTATTTTGCAGGATATATCTCTCCCTAAATCAGCAGCGCTGTCCCTACACTGTCTGATCCGGAGCAACTGTGTCCAAGATGGCGGCGCCCGGTTTTAAATACTCGAGGTGACGCTGTGCGGCCAGCCAATCACTGTAATGCCCACAAACAACATGGCTGCGGCATTACAGTGACTGGCTGGCAATCCCTGCATGTTCATTGGCTCTGTAAAGAGCGCCAAAGATGCAGGGCGGAGACCCGAGCTCCCGCCCGAGTAACCCTGAAATGCTCGGTGCTCGCCGTACATCCCGAGTAGCGTGATGCTCGGGCGAGTACCGAGCAGTGTCGAGCATGTTCGCTCAACACTAATTATAATACATTGAGGACAATGTGTGGCACATTATATTACATGGACTACTATGTGGGGTGCATTTTACTAAATGGAAGACAATGGGGGCCCATTATACTACATGGATGATTATGCAGGGCGCATTATACTACATGGAGGACAATGTGGGGTGCATTAGACTAATTGGTCTTCAATGCGGGGTGCATTATACCACATGCAGGATAATGTGGGGCTCATTATACTTTATGAAAGACAATAGGGCCCATTATACAGCATTGAGGACTATGTGGGTCGCATTAAACTACAATAGGACTATGTGGGTCACATTATATCACATGGAGGTCAATGTGGGGTGCATTATACTACATGGAGGACAAGGTAGGGAGCATTTTACTACATGGAGGACAATGTGGAGTTCCTTACACTTTATGAAACACATTGTGGGCCTATTATACTACATGGAGGACTATGTGGGGCCCATTATACTACATGGTGTAGCATTGGCATCTCTGCCTCCTGCCGGGCAGAGACGCCGTCACCCTCACCACCGCGGTCCCGGTCCGGCGTCTTCCTGCTCCCTTCAGGCTGCTGCTGTGGTGCGCACTGCGTGCAGCTTCCCGGGCAATGTGCTTAGGGCGCGCGCGTTTGCTCCCTCCCTCTTAAAGGGGCCGCACGCACCATCCTAAAGAGTCCCCAGCCAATGGCCGGAGGTCTTCCCCTTTATAAGGCACCTCCTCCAAAATGGAGGTGCCTGTGCAAGGTTGTTGTTTTGTGTGATAACACTTCCTTCAGCCATCAGGTCCCGCTGCCTGTCAGTCCTGTCCGCCAGTCTGTCTAACAGTCCTGTCCGCTAGTCTGTCTAACAGTCCTGCCCACCAGTCTGTCTATCTGCCGTGTCCGCCAGCCTGTTTACCTGGAGCACCTGCCAGTTACCTGCTGTGCCCGCCAGCCTGCCTACCCGGAGCACCTGCCAGTTACCTGCTGTGCCCGCCAGCTTGCCTACCCGGAGCACCTGTCTAGCTATCCACTGTACCCGCCTGCTTGCCTACCCGGAGCACCAGTCTGGCTATCAGCCATATCTGCCTGCTTATCTACCCGGATCACCCGCCAGCCTTCCTGCCGTGCTCATCCGCTGTAGCGGTCAGCTCCTGTCATCTGACCTGTGGGAGTCACCTACTCTCACAAAAGGTCGGTCCCAGAGTGGCACCTGGTTCACCTGCCCGGTCCCTCCCTGGTTCACGGAGTCGACTAAGCCGCCGTGTGAACTGGGTCGGTCCGATTAGGCACTTAGTTCCACCTCTCTGGTCCCTCCTTGCACCGAAGCACAGAGGTTCCACCACCCGGACCCGTAACAGTTTACACAGGCCATGGAACCCGGTGGCCCCCAGGCTCCTTTGCTCTCTGACCTGTACCAAGAGGTCTCTCGCCAGAGATCCCAACAGGATACTATCCTGTCCTAACTGCGGACAGTCAACTCCCGCCTGGACGCGCTGTCCACACCGACTGTGTCCGTCTCTAACCGAGCAGCACCCACTACGGCAGCACCTCAACCCAGTGATGCTGTGGCACCCGGTTTTGGACCCTGGCTCTCTGCGCCTCCATGTTTTGGTGGTGACCCCGTCCTATGTCAGGGCTTCATAAATCAGTGCACGCTGCACTTTGAACTCCTGGTACACCAGTTCACCTCCGACCGGGCTAAAGTGGCGTTCATAATGTCTCACCTCACCGGAGAGGCGTTGGCATAGCTTAACCCTCTGTGGGAAAGATGGAATCCCCTGGTGTCCGATCTTCTGTCCTTCATTGGTGCCTTCCGGAAGGTCTTCGATGAACCCGGACGAAAATCTTCTACTGCCTCCTCATTTCTCTGTCTCTGCCAAGGGAGTCTCACTGTGGGCCAGTATGCCGTACGTTTCCAAACCCTCGCATCTGAACTTGCCTGGAAAAATGAGGCCCTGGTGTCCACCTTTTCGGAGGGCCTCAAGGATGAGCTTGCCGGTCATGACATCCCTTCCACCCTGGACGACCTGGTGTCACTAGCTACCCGGATTGACATCTGTTTTCTGGAGCGGGCTAAGGAGACGTCCCGGGAGAGAAGATTTCCGCGTCTCGCTGCAACATTCCAAAAGCCAGCATTGCAACCAGCAATCCCCTGGGCATGTTCGCCAGAGCCTATGCAAATTGACCAAACCAAGATGGTCAAGTCTCGCCTGGAGACTCGCTGAGCCGAGGGGAGTTGCTTCTACTGTAGCAGTATAGAGCATCTGATCCGTTCCTGCCTGGTGAGGCTGGGAAACTCCAGTGTCTAGGACTTCTCGGAGAGGTCGTCCCGGGCAAGAGTAAATCCTCTCCGTCCTTGACCTGCTTCTTCGAGACTGCCCACCTGGATTCCGGAGCCGCTGGGAACCTCATTCAACAGGCCGTTGTGGAGCGTTACCAGATTCCTACCATACGTCTGACTGAACCGTTGGTGGTTGCTTCTGTGGATGGGAGGCTTCTCCGGGAAACCATCTTGCTTGCCACTGAGCCTATAACCCTTCAGGTGGGAATGCTGCACTCGGAGAAGATCTCCTTTCATGTGCTGTCCGGTCTCTCGCACTCCCTCTTACTTGGTCTACCCTGGTTACAAAGACATGAGCCTGTCCTGAATTGGAGATCTGGTGAAGTGCTCCGTTGGGGTCAGGAATGCCATGAGTCCTGCCTGGTTCTGGTTCATCCTGCCCGACCCCCGTCTACTCCGGCTAAACTACCTGGTCTGCCAGCACCCTACTGGTCCTATGCGGATGTCTTTGACAAAAAGGAAGTGGAGACACTACCACCTCATAGGCCGTATGATTGCCCCATCGACCTGGTATCTGGTGCTTCTCCTCCCCGCGGGCGAATCTACCCTTTGTCGCTGGCTGAGACTTGTGCCATGTCTGAGTACTTAGAGGAGAATCTTGCTAGGGGATTTATTCAGAAATCTACCTTCCTGGCTGGAGGAGGATTCTTCTTCGTCAAGAAGAAAGATGGCTCTCTACGTCCCTGTATTGATTACAGGGGCCTAAACCAGATTACCATCAAAAATAAGTACCCCTTGCCTCTCATCTCAGATCTGTTTGACCACCTTAAAGGCGAGAAGATCTTCACCAAGCTTGATATTCGTGGGGCATACAGTTTGGTCCGTATTCGCCAGGGAGACGAGTGGAAGACAGCATTCAACACCCGGGACTGTCACTATGAATACCGCGTGATGCCCTTCGGTCTCTGTAATGCTCCAGCCATCTTCCAGGAGCTGGTGAACGACATCTTCCGAGATCGCCTGTATTCCTGCGTGGTGGTGTACCTGGATGATATCTTGGTTTTCTCTCCGGATCTGCCCTCACACCGGGGGGATGTTTGTCAGGTTCTGCTGAGGCTCCGGAAGAATCGCCTGTATGCTAAATACGAGAAATGCCTTTTTGAGCAGACCTCTCTGCCGTTCCTGGGTTATATTATCTCCATCACTGGCCTGCGGATAAATCCCGAGAAGGTGTCTGCCAATTTAGAGTGGCCCCGACCGGAGAGGTTGAAGGCGATTCAACGATTCCTGGGCTTCGCAAACTATTACCGCCTCTTCATTTCTCATTTCTCCTCCCAGACTGCTCCCATCTCTACACTCACCCATAAAGGAGCAAATCGCTAGGAATGGACTTCCGAAGCGGAGAAGGCCTTCATCTCCCTTAAACAAGCCTTCTCCTCCGCTCCTGTGCTACACCATCTGGATTGCAAGAAGCAGTTCTTCCTGGATGTTGATGACTCCTCCTCCGGGGCTGGAGCAGTGCTCACCCAGAAATCCTCGTCCGGGCGAATGATGACCTGCAGATTCTTCTCCAAGCTCTTCTCCTCGTCCGAACGCAACTACTCTATAGGAGATCGAGAACTGCTGACCATCAAGTTAGCGCTGGAGGAGTGGCGCTATTTGCTTGAGGGGGCTCTGCACCCGGTGGTCATCTACACTGACCATAAGAACCTCGCTTATTTGCAGAACGCCCAAAGATTAAATCCACATCAGGCCAGGTAGTCTCTATTCTTTGCCTGATTCTGCTTCTCTGTGCACTATCGCCCGGCGGACAAGAACATTAAAGCTGACGCTCTATCACGCTCATTCCTGTCTTCCGACCAAGAGGAGGAGCATCTACATATCATCGACCCCTCCAAAGTAATGACTATTGCTCTGTTTGACCTATCTCATCTTCCACCCGGTAAGACCTCTGTACTGGTTCCGGATCGGAAGAAGGTTCTACTCTGGGGCCATTCATCCAAACTAGCCGGTAATGCTGGCCAGAGGAAGACCTTTCCGCTTGTTGCCCGACATTACTGGTGGCCTTCCCTGCACAAGGATGTTGCGGACTTTGTTGCGGCTTGTTCCTCTTTTGCCCGTAACAAGGTTCCCAGGCACCTTCCAGCCGGCCGTCTCCTTCCTCTACCCGTGCCTTCCGCTCCGTGGCAACACACTGCAATGGACTTCATTACGGATCTCCCTGTTTCTGCCGGTTGTACTGTCATTTGGGTGGTCGCCGACTGCTTTTCTAAGATGGCCCACTTCATCCCTCTGCCTGATCTCCCTTCTGCACCGGTGCTGGCTAAGGACTTCATCCAGCACATCTTCCATCTTCACGGTCTACCCCTCCACATTGTCTCGGATCGCGGAGTTCAATTCACTTCACGCTTCTGGAGAGCCACGTGCAAGCTGCTGGATGTTTCTTTGGATTTCTCTTCTGCTTATCATCCTCAGTCCAATGGCCAAGTGGAACGCATCAATCAAATTCTCACCAGTTTTCTTCGGCACTTTGTCAACGCTCACCATAGCGATTGGGTTGATCTCCTGCCCTGGGCTGAGTTCTCCTATAACAATCATGAGAGTGAGTATTCTACTAAATCCCCATTTTTTTTTGGGTCTACGTTCGACACCCCCGGATTCCGTTTCCCGTCTCCTCTTCAGTAGATAATCCTGCTGCGGAGTCTTTCGTCAGCGAATTTTCGGCTATTTGGGAAGACACTAGATCTACGCTTTTTCAGTCCTCGGAGCGGATGAAGAAGCATGCTGATAAGAGACGTCTGGATCCGCCTTAATTCCGTCCGGGAGACAAGGTCTAGCTTTCTTCAAAATATGTTCGTCTTAAGATACCATCTTACAAGTTGGGTCCGCGGTCCATCGGTCCGTTCGAGGTTCTGAACCAAATTAATCCGGTGGCTTATAAGCTGAAACTCCCGACCTCCTTACGGATTCCCAACTCCTTTCATGTATCTCTCCTCAAACCAGTTATTCTTAATTCCTTCTCTGACAATCCAGGTACCACCCCAGCTCCAGTCTCCGCTGAGTACGTCTTTGAGGTAGAGAACATTTTGGCCACCAAGAGGGTAAGAGGAAAGACTTTCTTTCTTGTGGATTGGAAGGAGTTTGGCCCAGAGGAGAGGTCTTGGGAACCCAGGGAGAACATTCATGCCCCTCATCTTCTTTAAAAATTTCTTGCGGGCCTGAAGAAGAGGGGGCGTAAAGGGGGGGTACTGTAGCATCGGCGTCTCTACCTCCTGCCGGGCAGAGATGCCGCCCCCCTCACCGCTGCTGTCCCGGTCTGGCGTCTTCCTGCTGCCCTCAGGCTGCTGCTGTGGCGCGCACTGCGCGCAGCTTCCCGGGCACTGTGCTTAGAGCGCATGCACGGTCCCTCCCTCTTAAAGGGGCCGCGTGCGCTGTCCTAAAGAGTCCCCGGCCAATGGCCGGAGGACTTCCCCTTTATAAGGCACCTCCTCCAAAATGGAGGTGCCTGGCAAGGTTGTTGTTTTGCGTGCTAACACTTCTTTCAGCCCTCAGGTCCCGCTGCCTGTCAGTCTTGCCCGCCAGTCTGTCTAACAGTCCTGTCTGCCAGTCTGTCTAACAGTCCTGCCTGCCGGTCTGTCTAACAGTCCTGCCCACCAGTCTGTCCATCTGCCGTGCCGCCAGCCTGCTTACCTGGAGCACCTGCCAGTTACCTGCCGTGCCCGCCAGCCTGCCTACCCGGAGCACCTGCCAGTTATCTGCTGTGCCCGCCAGCTTGCCTACCTGGAGCACCTGTCGGGCTATCCACTGTACCCGCCTGCTTGCCTTCCCGGAGCACCAGTCTGGCTATCAGCCGTATCTGCCTGCTTATCTACCCGGATCACCCGCCAGCCTCCCTGCCGTGCTCATCCGCTGTATCGGTCAGCTCCTTTCATCTGACCTGTGGGAATCACCTACTCTCACACAAGTTCGGTCCCAGAGTGGCACCTGGTTCACCTGCCCGGTCCCTCCTTGGTTCACAGAGTCGACTAAGCTGCCGTGTGACCTGGGTCGGTCCAAGTAGGCACTTAGTTACGCCCCTCTGGTCCCTCCTTGCACCGAAGCACAGAGGTTCCACCACCCGAACCCGTAACACATGGAGGGTTATGTGGACCCATTATACTACATGGAGGGCTATGTGGGCCCATTATATCATATGAAAGGCAATATTATAATATTTGGAGTGCTAAGTTGTGGCCATCATACTATATGGAGGGCTATGTTGGGCCCATTATACTATATGGAAGGCTATGTGGTGGGGCATTATACGATTTGTAGGCTTATGTGGGTCTCAATATACTATGTGGGGGACATTATAATATTTGGAAGGCTATATGGGGGCCATCATACCATTTGGAGGGCTATGTATGGGGCCATTATAATATCTGAAGGGCTATGTGGAGGCCATTATACTATTTGGAGGGCTTTGTGGGGGCCATTCTACTTTAAGGCGGACTATGGGAAGGGCCATTATATGGTTTGCAGGGCTATATGGGGGTCATTATACTGTTTGCAAGGCTATGTGGGAGCCATTATACTGTTTGCATGGCTATATGGGGGTCCATTATACTGTAAGCAGGGCTATGTGGGGGCCATTATACTGTTTGGAGGGTTATGATGAGGACAATTATACTGTATAGCAAAAGAAAGCAAGAGAAAAAATAGTAGATAAAATCCGTTTTCATTGAAAAAATATTAAAAAGTATAAAAAATATAAAAAAACACTAAATGTCCAGCAGGCACACTGACAAACCAACACATTTCAACTTTATGAAGCCATGAGTAAGGGTTTATAAAGCTGAAATGCATTGGTTTGTAAGTGTGCTCTTTTTCTTCTTGTATTAAGATGCTTAGAATAATGACTTCTTTGTAGGTTGCTTGTATTTGGTTGAGATATGGTATATATTCTTAGAGTAGAAAAATAATTTAATTTGAAAAGAAAATAAATCCACCATCCAAGGGGGGTAATCCTTGGGAAATCCATAGTTTAGCATCTTCAGCAGAAAAATTCACTTGAGATGAATGACGTTGTGAAAACTCCTTTGGGGATTGTTCACACGCTGCATTATTTTTCTGTGCGCTTTAGCAGTGAAAAAAAAATCAGCGCTATACAGTACAAGCAAAGTTAATGAGATTTCTGAAATCTCATGCACACGCTGCTTGTTTCTTCCTTGAACATTTGAACCGTTAAAATGTTTTTTCAAATCTGCAGCATGACAACTCTTTCAATACTTTTGTAGCGTTTTTCACCTTTTTAAATTAATGCATAAAAAAGTAAAAACACAATAAAAATGCACACAATAATGCATAAAAAATGCACTTATTTTACACTGCATTTTTCCTGACCCCGATGAAGCATTAGTGAAACACGCGTCGGGTGCGTTTGGTAGGTGAGCTTTCTATCTTGGTTGCCATGAGGTATAATATTATACTTCAGTTTTGAATTGTATTGTATTATTTGTACATTTTCTCTTGGCATGCTATTTTGCTCTTAATACTGTATGCATATGCTTTTATTGATTATACCTTATGCTTCCCATTATGACTACTTTTCTATTATCTTGAGGAGTGCTTCTCCTTCTGGTTCACCCACCAACACACGTCATTTGTGTTGGAACATATTCACATATGCATAAATAGTCAACGTGTGCAACTTTCACAAGATTTGCACTCTTCTTTGTTGCAGATTTTCAGAGCTGAATCTCCCTGCCTTTTTGGCAGTGTAAGCAAATGCAACAGAAAATAGACAGATCTGCCAACAACAATCCATGAATCTGTTAATCACCAGCTTAGCATGCTTAAAGGGGTTGTTTGATGAAAATGAGTTACCATCTATCCTAAGGCTATGTTATTGTTCACACATCATGGTTTTTTCAGCGTTTTTTGATTTTTTTTTTATGCAAATTTTCAGCTGCGTTTTACAGTACCAGCAAAGTCTATGAGATTCCAGAAACCTCATGCACACATCATGGGTTTTTTTTGTTCAGGATTTTGTGCTTTGCATGGTTTTTTGCAAAATAGAGCATGTCCTTTCTTTCAGCGTTTTTTTACCCATTGGAAGTAATGGGTGGTGAAAAAAACGCTGGAAAACACACCAAAAACGCTGGTGTCAGGTTTTTCAGCATTTTTTGTGCCAAAACCAGAATGAGATTTTTTTTTCACTGAACTTTATGTACATGCATATAAGAGACAAAAGGACAGTGAACAAAAAGCTGAAAAAAAGCAGCAAAAACACACCCAAAATGCACCAAAAATTAAGCAAAAACAGAAAGAAAAATCCTTAACAACCTCCTGGCAAGAGATCAGGTTTTGCTGCAAAAAAAAACATGATGTGTGAACATAGCCTAAAGATACTTGATATCTCATTGATTGGTGGGTGTTTGACCACTGGGACCTATGTAGATTGTTAGCATTAGAAACTTTTATCCCTGTTAGAATGGAGCGGCAGGGCTTATTCTTGACTGCAGCTCCATTCTTTCCCTATGCGGCTGCCGAGCACTGGCTCTTGGCTTTTAACAGCAGCCACATATAGAATAAAGGGAGCGATGGTTGCATGTCCAATTTTGTAATGGTGATAAAATTTCCCGGTTGGTGATAAAAATGCCCAGATTTGATGATAAGTGCCGATCCCAACAATGTTACACTCACCTGTCAACAAGTTATCATTACCTTCCCATAGGATATGTGATAACTAGTTTTCACTGGACAACCCCTTAGAGGAATATTAACACCTTTATAAAGTATTTTTGCCTATTCTTGTTTTTATTGCCTAATTTTGTTCATTTTTTGTATATTTTTGTTTAATGGAGCTGACTATTATATCATCTTGATGATTTATATTTAGGATAGGTCATCAACATCACATCGGAGGGGGTTGATCAACTGTTATTAGTGCAACTGTGGATGAATGCGAACAATGAATGGAGCTATACCGTGATTATTGCACCTGTTGCATTATAATATTTTGTCACACATTAATTCAGCACAAGTATCGGTCAGCATTGGGGGTAACACAAAGATTTTTATTTTTGCTTTTAATATCCAACTTTTATTTAGCAGGTAATGCTCTAAATATGTTAGTAGTGTAGCTAGTGTAGCTCATCTTCTGAATAAATGTTGAATTTTAAAAAGCTACAATATAGAATATCATTTTACCTGATGCTGAACCTATTCTTGTGCTGGACTTATCTGTTATAAAGCCTGCCTGAGATGAGGATCATTGAAGGAGGGCTAAAATAGATACTAAGTGAGCTACCATTGTTTCTTTCTTCATTGTGCTACACATAGGCATTAGAAAGTATGGTTTAAAGGGAATGTGTCATCAGAAAATGATGTTTTGTTTAAACTAGGTTTTTGTGTGAAATGAATATATATATATATATATATATTATTTTTGCCAATATTCTTTTTACTTGTCACAATTTGTATTACAATATGAAAGAAAGTAACATTGACATTTTTACACAGGCTACTGGGTTCCAACGTCCTATTGTTTCAGGAAACAACACATGTATATAGTCAGAATGGTCGGATTCTTACACTATCTTTTATATTGAAGTTTCAAATGAGTTTGTGCAAAGATCACTGTGAAGAGAGGGGGAGAGCAGGGTCAGCTGTGACATCATCTATTGTGATTGGTGGATCCTATGCTATCAGCTCTGTATAGAGGTGAAAACTGTCATTGTAATTCTGCCTCTATTGATGAGTTTTAATATAAAAAAAAAACATTGCCAATATTTTTTTTTTAATTCATGTAACACAGAAATCAGATTTAAACAGTAGGTAATGTTCAGATTATATATTCTCTTTAAAGATAGAAAAAACTGCATGGTTCAAAAGACTACAGTGATGGATTTGATTAAGAAGGGGACTATGTACTTAACATGCACTGTATGGAAACAATTGCAAGCTGCCAGAGATAGATAATATCAAATTAAAATTAAAAAGCATCACTGGAACGACTTAAAAATACAATGATGATCATAGACTTTAAACCATATTTTACAACTAGAGGTGAGTGGATCCTTTGAAATTTGAATTCACCGTTTTTTCTGAATTTTCCCCAATTGATTAACGGTAAATAATTTTGCATGGATTTCAATAATGGAAAGTTTGTAATTTTTCAGAAAATACTCATAGGAGAAAGGAGAGAGAGAGAACACCGTTGACCATAAAAGCTTACATTCTATAAAATAGAGGACCCCACTGACAGTAAGTGCTTATGTGGCACCCCAGGGGTCTGGTTTCCACAGTAACAGCAATGTTATGTCTGAGAGCAGGTGGGAGGTCTCTTGGTCAGGAATCCTATGCATGCCACACCTCCTGCCCAGTCCTGGGAGGGGAAGAACTTCCCCTATATAAACCTGGGGCTGAGGCAGGGTTAGTGAGTAGAGAAGAAGTAGAGACAGAGAAGCAGATATAGGAAAAGAACATCAGGAGCTCTGTGGGAGCAGTGCTACAAGGAGTCAGGGGCTGGCAGCTGCAGAGCTCGCCCTGACTGAGAAGTTATCACCGGACCCGGAGTCCGAGGCTGTGGGGACTAATTCCTATCCAGCAGCAGAAACCGACCGGCAGGGGATTGCAGGTCCTCTGGCCCAGAAACCCGAAGGCACGGTCACACGCGTGGGACCAGCACCGCCGTCGTGGAGCGGAAGCTACTAGAAGGCCCCGAGTCACCGGCCATACGGGTGAGCACCACACGGTACACTCAGGGACGTGGGCTACTTATACCCGCCTCTAGCAAGGTAGCCAGAAGAGTATCGTTAGTTGGGGAGGCCTACAACTCCGCCTGGCCAGGGGAGATCCCATCTGCTCAAGGACTGACCAGGCCCCAATCGCTAGCCAGTACTCCGGGAGGGTCTATCGTTGTCACCAGTAAAGACCCTGAACTACACCGTACCGTCTCCGAGTGGTTCCTGCTACCCCCATCATCCACGTCGGCTGCCCTGAGGCCATACCCCTCCCGTTGGGGGTTATACTATCACGCTGCACAATCCTACCACCGGCCTCAGCGGTCTGCCCTGCAGCAGCAGCTCCTTAGCTGTACTCAACGGGTGGCGTAGTCGTCCAACATCTACCGCTAATACAGCGCCACTTAGTCTGACTCCCTGGGCACGGACCGGATCACCGCCACGAGACTACAACCCTCAAGAGATCCGGCTCCGGGTAAGCTCCCGCGTGCGCAACGCAGCGCGACACAGGCCCAGGGGCGCGTCAACTTTTGGCGTAGTCGGCAGGATTTCGTGCCCGCAACCACCGGGTACTGCGTGCCTGAAAAAGACTGTTCAAATTTACCTGTGGTGAAGATTCCCGCCATCCGGCGCCATCTTCCGCTTCCTTCCCGCCATCGGTGGAGTTTTCCCGCCATCCGGCGCCATCTTCAGCCTTCTTCCCGCCATACGTGGAGTTTTCCCGCCATTGGACGCCATCTTGAGGACGCCGCGCGGGAAGAAGAGGGGCGTGGACTCCGAAAGCGCGCGAGAACTGAAGCCCCGCCTCACGTCCGGACGTTGCGTAAGGTCCTGGAAGGAGCCCAGCAGACGCCGACGTCACAGGAGCGCGACGGAAGGTCCTCAACCCTGACGATCCACTGCGGAGCCGCGGCCTACGGAAGAGGATCATCGCAAGGTAGGCCACGGTCCACTAGGGGGGAGAAGGATGCCGGATACGGAGGAGAGCTTCACCGCTTCAACCCCCGCCAGCGCCAGCGCTGTTGCGGTCATGCCTTTCACCATGCCCTATATCCTGGGGGCAGCCTGGCTACCCCAGTACTCAGGGGAGTCACATACCCTGCTTGACTTTAGAGAAAAGCTGGATAGCCTCTTCCAGGTGTACCCCCTCACAGAGGAGCAAAAAGTGAGCATCCTGGTGGCCCAATTAACCGGGGCAGCCCAAAGGGAGGTAAAGTCCTGGACACCTGGGGGGAGGACTGTCGCAGGGATACTAACCCGGCTGAGGGACACCTTTGATACCCGCACCTCAGCCGAGATCAAGCTTAGATTCTACGGGTGCAAACAGCGGGCACATGAGAGTATAAGGGACTATGCCCTGAACCTACAAGAGGCCCTGAGAGCCATTAAGCAGACCGACCCTGACGGCGTGGGAGACGAGGACAGGCTGTTGACTGAACAATTTATAGAGGGTTTATATTGCAATGCCCACCGAACCCAGTTGCGGGCAATGGCCTTACAGGACCCTCATCTGGGATTTGCACAGTTCAAGGACAGAGCCATCCGGGTGCTTCGAGAACCGGCACCAGGTGGCGTTGTGACCCCCAGATGCCCCACTACCACTTACCACCAGGAGGCGGCGCCCTTGTCGGCAGGGCCTGTGGGAGCTGATGCGCAGGCTTTGAACAATGACCCGGCTCCAGACCTGCACCATCAGGTCCAAGAGCTAGCTAAAAGCGTTGCTGCGCTAACCCGAACTGTGCAGTCTTTACAGGTTTCCACTCCAGGGAAGATCCAGCTGGCATCCGGACCGGAGGACATCCCGTGGCGTCGACCAAGGAGGACCCCACCGGCCAGAGGAAGACCCAGCGACCGATACAACGAGGACGGACGACCCATCTGCCGCCGCTGCAATCAACCCGAACATATGGCAAGGTACTGTCCTTTAAACTGGCACAACCTGGGGTAGAGGGCCAACCCCCAGGAAAAAGATCACCAGGCCCATCGAACTGGCGCGACAAATATGTGGGAGGACGTCCAGTCTTACCCATGGTACTGGATGGCATTCCTATGAGTGCCCTACTGGACACCGGGTCACAGGTCACCACCATCCCGTACGTGCTCTTCAAGCAGTACTGGAATGACTCGGATATCACCCGCTACCCTGACGACGACTTGAGTATCATCGCCAGCAATGGTCAGCCCGTGCCACAGATTGGATTTAAAGAGGTGACCATTAAAATCGGTAGAGTCGAACTGGCAGCACAGGGACTGATCATTGTAGACATTGACAAACACGAGAGTCACCCAAAGATAACTCTAGGAGCTAATGTAATTGAAAATTGTCTTGCAGAGGTGATTTTCCTTTTACAGCAGGTTGCCAAGAACGCCAGCTCCGGCCAGCAGCGAGTGCTCCAGAAAGAGATCCGGGCACTGATGCGACGGCAACAGCTAGAACTCTCCGGTGGTGAGATTGGTAGCGTGCGAATGTGTGACCCTTTCCCTATTGCCATGCCCCCGAAAAGTGAAATGATGATTTGGTGCCGGGCAGCTATTGGTCTGAGAGGTAGAGATTACCAGGCAATGGTAGAACCAGTTTACTCAGACAGTAGGCCCACCATTTTGACAGCACGGGGGGTGGTCAATGTACGCCATGGGAGGGTGCCCGTTCGCATAATAAATATCGGGAAGAGGGAAGTGTACCTGCCCCGGTATGCCACGCTAGCCAAATTGTATACCATCAATCAAGATTCCATACAGTCCGTAGAACCCTTGCCTCCATCTTCCCCGGAGGAAGGTAACGGCTCTCAGAAAACAATGGAGGACTGGTGTCAGCAACTACATTTGGGTACTGACTCCACTCCCTCACACCAGAAACAGGGAGTCTATCGGGTGGTTCAAGAGTACGAGAGAGTGTTTAGTAAACACCCGTTAGACTTCGGGCGAGTCAAGGGGGTAGAACACCACATCCCCACGGGAGACCATCCTCCCATAAAAGAGAGGTATCGACCCGTACCCCCTGCACACTACCAACACGCCAAGGGGATGCTTAGAGACATGAAGGAGGCTGGGGTGATCAGGGATAGCTGTAGCCCCTGGGCAGCTCCACTAGTCTTAGTCAAAAAGAAAGACAACACCATGAGGATGTGTGTAGATTACCGGAAAATCAACCGTATCACACACAAGGATGCGTACCCCTTACCAAGGATAGAGGAGTCTTTGGCTGCTTTAAGATCTGCTAACTTCTTCTCTACCTTGGATCTCACTAGTGGGTACTGGCAGGTTCCTGTAGCAGAGGCGGACCGGGAGAAGACCACATTCACCACCCCGATGGGACTTAGCGAGTTTACCTGCATGCCGTTCGGACTCTGCAATGCACCAGGAACCTTCCAACGATTAATGGAGTGCTGTCTGGGCCACAGAAACTTCGAGACGGTCCTGTTGTACCTGGACGATGTCATCGTATATTCCAAGACGTATGAGGACCACCTGAAACACCTGGCGGAAGTGTTCGAAGCTCTGGCAAGTTACGGCCTAAAGGTGAAACCCTCCAAGTGTCACCTCCTGAAACCAAAGGTGCAGTACCTGGGACACGTGGTGAGCGCTGATGGAGTGGCTCCCGACCCTGATAAGATCACCGCAATTAAGGAATGGCCAAGTCCCTCCAGTGTAAAGGAAGTGCGGCAGTTCCTCGGGTTGGTAGGCTATTACCGCAGATTCATCCCCGGTTTCACCAAAAAGGCAGCTCCTATGCAGGACCTCCTGATAGGCCAGTCCCGGAAGGCCAAGAACCAGAAGCCACCCTTCAGATGGGAGAAGTTAGAAGAAGAGTCCTTCCACCAGCTGAAGATGGCCCTCACGGGGGATGAAATCCTGGCGTACCCTGATTACAGCCAGCCCTTTATCCTCTACACAGACGCAAGTAACATCGGGCTAGGAGCCGTGCTGTCCCAGATCCAGCAGGGGAAAGAACGAGTAATCGCTTACGCCAGCCGAAAACTGCGACCCACCGAAAGAAACCCTGAGAATTACAGCTCATTTAAGCTAGAGTTCCTGGCAGTGGTGTGGGCAGTCACCGAACGCTTTAAGCACTACCTCGCTTCTTCCCGGTTCACCGTGTACACGGATAACAACCCGTTGACACACCTGGACACGGCAAGACTCGGTGCCCTAGAGCAGAGATGGATGGCCCGTCTGTCCAACTACGAGTTCACAATCAAATACCGGGCAGGACGCTCCAATACCAACGCGGACGCCCTGTCCAGGATGCCAAACCTACCGGACGTAGGAGAAGATCCAGAGGGACTGGAAGAAGTCGAACTCCCCGCGTTCCACCGTCATGGGACTATCCAGTATTCCCATCGGGTAAGGAGTACGCAAGCCGCTACGTTTAACCCCTTGCCTCACTACAACTGGGAGGAAACGCAAGACAGTGACCCTGCCGTCCGGCTGGTGAAGGAGATGCTGACTCGGCCAGAGGCTCGCCTTGACCCAGACGCTCCGGAGGAAGCCAAACAACTGTGGGCTGAGAAGAGTCGACTGTTCCTTTACAAGGGGAAGTTGTGCAGCAGAATGGTTAACTCCCGGACGCATGAACTAATCTGGCAAGTAGTGGTGCCACGGAGAGACGCAGCCATGGTGATGGAAGCATACCACGACGGGGCTGGACACTTCGGATGGAAGAAGCTGGAGTTCCTGCTGCGTGGGCGGTTCCACTGGGTAGGCATGAGGGGAACCATCGAGAGGTGGTGCAGAGACTGTGGCCCGTGCAACCTAAGAAGGAAGGACCGTGCCAGCCAGAAGACTCCCCTGCAGTCCATCGTCACCCGGCAGCCGTTGGAACTGGTAGCCTTGGATCATGTAAAACTGACCCCAAGCAGAAGTGGCTACGTCTACGCGTTAACCATTGTGGATCATTACTCCCGGTTCTTGGTTGTCGTCCCCGTTAAGGACTTAACGGCTCAAACAGCAGCTAGAGCCTTCCAGCAGCACTTCTGCCGTCCACACGGGTACCCGGACCAAGTGCTGACGGACCAGGGACCTGCCTTTGAAGCGGAGGTCTTCCAGGAATTCTGCAATCTGTATGGCTGCCGGAAGATAAGGACGACACCCTATCATCCGCAAACTAATGGACTTTGTGAGAAAATGAACCAGGTGGTAATGGATCTCCTGATAACATTGCCCCTGGAAGAACGCAGTCTGTGGCCTGAGAAGCTGCCCGATCTGGTGGACCTATACAACCACATCCCGGTAGGTTCCACCAACTGTACCCCGGCTTACCTAATGAGGGCGAGACCTGGTAAGTTACCTGTTGACCTGGAAATGGGAGTCCTGACACCCGAGGACACTTCACCAGAAGCAGACTGGGACACAGAGAGGCAGCAGCAGTACCGGAAAGTACAGGAGAGCGTGGAGCGAAGTCTCTGTCAGGCTAGGGAAAGACAAGAGAAAACTTACAACCAGTATGCTCCCGCTGTTCCCCTGGTACCCGGAGAGCAGGTCTTGAAGAGGAAAAGACGGCTCCACAAGTTGGACGACCAGTGGGAGAAGGACCCGTACACCGTACTGCCCTCAAGCCACGAGAACCCGAAAGTCTGTACCATCAGTAAAGACGGAGGGGAGACCATAGCCATTGTATCCCGGGATCACCTGAAGAAGTGTCCTGAACAGCTACGGAACCCTGAAGAGGAACAAGAAGACCATCGACCCGTAGAGGAAAGGGAAGATATGGTTAGTACTGTGCTCGGAGACTTGCCTCGGTCCTGGACTCAAGTCAATGGTGCAGTTGTGGTACCCGTCCTCACGTTCCTCCAACCAGCATCCCAAGTGCCTACGGAGCAACAGGTAGAGCTGGAAGAGCAGCCGGTCCAGGAGGCAGAAGACTCCACACAAGCAGAACAGGAGGATCAACCCTCTGCTTATAGTGAGCCTGCCGTACCCCTAGTGAGCCAAAGAGCCGGTAGACAGCTGCCCAGTTTACCCTTGACAGCTCCTACACCCTGTAGTTCAGGGCTAGACAGTCAGCTCCGTAGGTCCACTAGGGCCACTAGAGGCCAGTTACCCGCACGTTGGAGGATTTGAAGTGTATAAATTGTTTTATTTGTGGTTACCTGTTTTTCTTGTTGCTTGTGTATAATTATGTGTTTCTAGTTATTTATAGGAGTTCTTGGTGGATTTACCGGGAATCCTTGTACATGGTTGGAGCGTAACCTAGGAATGGACTAAAGACTGTTAAGGACTCGGGGCAGGACAGACCCCTACCTGGTTACGTCTCCCTGTTTTGGTGAAATGGACACCTTGCTTTTCTTCAAAAACTGCACCCGGTTGCGGACACGCCGTGACCATCTTTATATGTTTTTCTTATTGTACTATTATTGTTTATACCTTGTTATGTTTAAAAATATGTTTAGTCCCGGAGTACTAAATTTCACTAGGGGAGAATGTGGCACCCCAGGGGTCTGGTTTCCACAGTAACAGCAATGTTATGTCTGAGAGCAGGTGGGAGGTCTCTTGGTCAGGAATCCTATGCATGCCACACCTCCTGCCCAGTCCTGGGAGGGGAAGAACTTCCCCTATATAAACCTGGGGCTGAGGCAGGGTTAGTGAGTAGAGAAGAAGTAGAGACAGAGAAGCAGATATAGGAAAAGAACATCAGGAGCTCTGTGGGAGCAGTGCTACAAGGAGTCAGGGGCTGGCAGCTGCAGAGCTCGCCCTGACTGAGAAGTTATCACCGGACCCGGAGTCCGAGGCTGTGGGGACTAATTTCTATCCAGCAGCAGAAACCGACCGGCAGGGGATTGCAGGTCCTCTGGCCCAGAAACCCGAAGGCACGGTCACACGCGTGGGACCAGCACCGCCGTCGTGGAGCGGAAGCTACTAGAAGGCCCCGAGTCACCGGCCATACGGGTGAGCACCACACGGTACACTCAGGGACGTGGGCTACTTATACCCGCCTCTAGCAAGGTAGCCAGAAGAGTATCGTTAGTTGGGGAGGCCTACAACTCCGCCTGGCCAGGGGAGATCCCATCTGCTCAAGGACTGACCAGGCCCCAATCGCTAGCCAGTACTCCGGGAGGGTCTATCGTTGTCACCAGTAAAGACCCTGAACTACACCGTACCGTCTCCGAGTGGTTCCTGCTACTCCCATCATCCACGTCGGCTGCCCTGAGGCCATACCCCTCCCGTTGGGGGTTATACTATCACGCTGCACAATCCTACCACCGGCCTCAGCGGTCTGCCCTGCAGCAGCAGCTCCTTAGCTGTACTCAACGGGTGGCGTAGTCGTCCAACATCTACCGCTAATACAGCGCCACTTAGTCTGACTCCCTGGGCACGGACCGGATCACCGCCACGAGACTACAACCCTCAAGAGATCCGGCTCCGGGTAAGCTCCCGCGTGCGCAACGCAGCGCGACACAGGCCCAGGGGCGCGTCACTTACACTCCACAGGAGAGAGAAAACCTGTTGTTCATAAGAGTTTACACTTTATAGAAGAGAGAGAAAACCCGCTGTTCATAAGAGCTTGCACTCTACCGAAAAGAGAGAGAGGACCCCACTGAATATAAAAGCTTATAATCTAAAGAAGAGGGAGACTTACCTAGTGACTCTGGAGATGGAAAATGACTCTGCCGTACAAACTGTGCTCCACTGGGAACCGCTAAGCTGTGATGACACAAGTACTGACCACCACTGTACAAGGTATGGTAATCTGCTAAATGTCATAGCTGCAGGGCAATATGGGAAGGCCAGCACGGATGCACTAAAAGACATCAACCAGCTCTCCGATACTTCATCAGTGTGAGAAATAGTGCTAGCCAAGGTTTTTTTTTTTTTTGCAAACCGCAAATTGAATTGCGGTTTATAATACAAATTTATAGCAGATTGCAATAATGGAACAGATGTCAGTCTTGCAGACCAGTTATGCAGCCTACATGACCTGGATTTTGTGGTGTTGAGTTAAAGGAAATATTAACATTTATCTAGTTACTAAGTAGATCCGCAGCGAACAAAGGCATGGACTGAAAACAAACCCATTCAAATAATAATCATGTATTAGTCTTGGCTATCTAACTCTTCGCAGCCCTTTACTTTACTAACAAAAAAACTTCCTATCATCGAAGACTGTGCCCTTAATTTTTTGCCTTTCTTTACCCAATTTTTCCAGCTAGATCTGTAAGAACCATGATGAAAACTTCCTTGCTTATATACTGAGCAGCTTGAACTAGCTTCCGTGAAGCAAGAAGTCAAAATATTATTACTATTTAAGTATCTTTTAGAAGGATACCTCTTTTGGGATTAGGTCACGGTTTCATTGCTGTCCAGGTATAGGTAAAAACTTCATGGAAAAAACTGACAGTCAATAATCAAGATGATTAAAGACAAATCATATATGAGCTGTTCTTGACCCACAGAAAGGTTAAATGCGACTCCATAAAAAACAAACTCCTGGGTATTATCTTTCTTACAAAGAAAAAGTGCAAAATATTGGACAACCTGAACACAGCTACACACATAGCCAATATCCTAAAGATCAAAATAAAATAAATCAGTGGCAGACATAGAAATAAAAGGTCACTTAGCAAAGATTGATGGGATGTCCAGTTATGGCACCAAGTATGAGGTACACAAGGGATCAGTTCAGTCTCCCCCTCACAGCTTTACTATGACCAGGGTCATACCTTGGAGGAGGGACAAGCAGGACATTTTTGCAGGTGCCGGGTTGACAGTAAGGTGGATGCCAATAAGCCACTTTGCATCTTTTATGCTAGTATATAGCACCATCATATTCTATAGCACTTTACAGACATTATCTTCACTGGGTCTTAGAATCTAAATCCCCTATCAGTATGTGTTTGGAGTGATGGAGGAAACAGAGAGAACTCCTTGCAGAAGTTATCGTTGGTGGGATTTCAACAACCCAGGACCCCAGCGCTTTAAAGCAACAATGCTAACCACTGAGCACCATGCTCTAGATTCATGGTGAGGGCAGTACATTGACCTTATAACAACTCCCCACCCTCTTTGCTTACTGAAATTTGAGTTTACCTGTGTAATGGGTCTGGGAGGTGGAACCTCTGAGCAACGATACAAAGGGGCAGTCCTTGTAAGGAAGCGGGTGGCTCCCAGGGTAGGCGGGCAGGTAGTCACGGCAAGTGACAGGGCCAGTCTCTGGGTAGAAGGGCAGGAGGTCACGACAAGTGACGGGGACAGTCTCTGGGTAGAAGGGCAGGAGGTCACGGCAAGTGACGGGGACAGACTCTTGACAGGCGGGTGGTCACGGCAAGTGACGGCTAAGCCTCCAGATAGGCTAGCAGGCGGGTAGCAGGTGGACGCTCCCAGGTGAGCGGGCAAGAGTCTCTGGACAGGCAGGTGGTCACAGCAAGGGACGGCTAAGCCTCCAGATAGGCTAGCAGGCAGGTAGCAGGTGGACGCTCCCAGGTGAGCGGGCAAGAGTCTCTGGACAGGCAGGTGGTCACAGCAGGTGACGGCAGAGCCTCCAGGTAGGCTAGCAGGCAGGTAGCAGGCGGACGCTCCCAGGTGAGCGGGTAAGAGTCTCTGGACAGGCAGGTGGTCACAGCACGTGATGGCAGAGCCTCCAGGTAGGCTAGCAGACAGGTAGCAGGCGGACGCTCCCAGGTGAGCGGGTAAAAGTCTCTGGACAGGCAGGTGGTCACAGCACGTGACGGCAGAGTCTCCAGGTAGGCTAGCAGGCAGGTAGCAGGCGGACGCTCCCAGGTGAGCGGGTAAGAGTCTCTGGACAGGCGGGTGGTCACAGCACGTGACGGCAGAGCCTCCAGGTAGGCTAGCAGGCAGGTAGCAGGCGGACGCTCCCAGGTGAGTGGGCAAACAGATCCATAGATAGACTGGCAGGGCTGGTAGGCAGACTGTCGGACCGCAGGAATGTAAGCAGATAGACAAGTATCAGGCAGGTATCAAGCAGGAATCTGGCAGGTAACTGGCAGGTAACTGGCAGGTATCTGGTAACGGGACTTGAGGGCTGAAGCAGAGTGATAGGCTATGCAACAACATTGCTCGGGCACCTCCATTTTGGAGGAGGTGCCTTATATATGGTGAGGTCCTCCGGCCACTGGCCGGGGACTCCATAGGACGGCGCGTGCGGCCCCTTTAAGAGAGGGGGAGCGCGCGCGCGCGCCCTAAGCACAGTGGCCGGGAAGCAGCGCGCGCTGCCAGCAGAGCGGGAGGAAGACGCCGGGCACGGAGCAGAGAGGTGAGGGGAACAGCGTCCCTGCCTAGCAGGAGGCAGGGATGCCGACGCTACAGTACCCCCCCCCTTTAGGCCCCCCCTTTTTTAGGCCAGACAGAAATTTATCAAGGATGAGAGGGGCATGGATGTTCTCCCGGGGCTCCCACGTTCTCTCCTCAGGACCAAACCCCTTCCTATCTACTAGAAAAAAGGTTTTTCCTTTTACCCTTTTGGAGGCCAGAATGTTCTCTACCTCAAACTCGTTTTCAGCGGAAACCGGAGCAGGAGGCGTACCTGTAGACTTGGAGAAAGAGTTAAGTACCACGGGTTTGAGGAGAGATACATGGAAGGAGTTAGGGATCCGCCAGTTGGCCGGGAGTTTCAATTTATAGGCCACCGGATTGGTTTGTTTGATAACTTCCAGTGGGCCGATGAACCGAGGCCCTAACTTGTAGGAAGGAATCTTGAGCCGGACATACTTGGACGAGAGCCAGACTTTATCTCCAGGACGGAATTATGGAGGGTCCAGGCGTTTTTTGTCAGCATGTTTTTTCATCCGCTCGGACGACTGAAGAAGTGCGGATCGGGTACTCTCCCAAATGGAGGAGAATTCGCTAACGAGAGATTCCGCAGCCTGATTGTCCACCGAGGTGGAGACGGGAAATGGATTCCGAGGATGCTGACCGAAGACTACAAAAAACAGAGATTTGTAGGAAGATTCGCTCTCGTGATTATTGTAAGAGAACTCGGCCCATGGTAGGAGATCCACCCAGTCCGAATGGTGGGCATTAACGAAGTGCCGGCGGTAACTGGTCAGGATTTGATTGATCCGCTCCACTTGACAATTGGACTGTGGGTGGTAAGCGCAGGAGAAGTCCAGGGTGACGTCAAGTAGCTTACATGTGGCTCTCCAGAAGCGTGAGGTGAACTGAACCCCACGATCCTACACGATGTGGAGGGGCAGGCCATGGAGACGGAAGATGTGGCGGATAAAGTCTTTAGCCAGCTCAGGTGCAGACGGGAGGCCCGGCAGGGGAATGAAGTGAGCCATCTTGGAAAAGCGGTCAGCGACCACCCAAATGACCGTACAACCGGCAGAGACAGGGAGATCCGTTATAAAGTCCATAGCTATATGCTGCCACGGGGCAGCAGGTACTCGAAGAGGAAGGAGGCGACCGGCTGGCAGGTGTCTCGGAACCTTGTTGCGGGCGCAGGACACACAAGCTGAAACAAAGTCTATTACGTCCTTGTGCAGGGTAGGCCACCAGTAATGCCGGGAAATAAGCTGGAGGGTCTTTTTCTGACCGGCGTGGCCAGCTAGCTTAGACGAGTGACCCCAGTGTAGGACCTTCTTCCGATCAGGTACTGTTACGAACGTCTTACCGGGATGGAGACGATTTAGATTCACGGGGGCCACCTGCATTACTCTGGCGGGATAAATGATGTGCTTAGGCTCCTCCTCTAGATCAGACACCAGGAAGGATCAGGACAAGGCATCAGCTTTGATGTTTTTGTCTGCCGGGCGAAAATGAAGAACGAAATCAAAGCGGGCAAAAAACAAGGACCACCGGGCTTGGCGCGGGTTAAGTCTCTGGGCGCTCTGGAGGTAAGCCAAGTTCTTGTGGTCCATGTAAATAATTACCGGGTGAAGAGTCCCCTCGAGCAGGTAACGCCACTCCTCCAGTGCCAGCTTAATGGCCAATAACTCTCGGTCTCCTATAGAATAATTGCACTCAGAAGGGGAGAAGAGTTTGGAGAAGAAGCCGCAAGTTACCATTCTTCCGGAAGACGACTTTTGGGTAAGTACCACTCCGGCTCCAGAGGAGGAGGCGTCCACTTCCAGGAAGAATTGTTTGCTGCCGTCCGGACGATGCAGCACCGGGGCGGAAGAGAAAGCCTGTTTTAAGGAAAGAAAGGCTTCCTCTGCTTCGGGCGGCCATTCTCTGGGATTAGTGCCGTTACGGGTTAGCGCAGAGATTGGGGCAGTCTGGGAAGAGAAGTGCGGTATGAAGAGGCGGTAGTAGTTGGCGAAGCCCAGGAACCGCTGAATAGCCTTCAACCCCTCTGGTTGGGGCCACTTCTGGATGGCAGACAGTTTCTCAGGATCCATTCGTAGGCCGGTCTGAGAGATTATGTAGCCCAAAAACGGAAGCGAGGTCTGCTCAAAGAGGCACTTCTCATATTTAGCATAGAGGTGGTTCTGCCTGAGCCTGAGCAGGACCTGACGAACATCCCTCCGGTGAGTGAGAAGATCCGGAGAGAAGACCAAGATGTCGTCTAGGTACACCACTACGCAGGAGTAGAGAAGGTCCCGGAAGATATCATTGACCAACTCTTGAAAGACGGCGGGAGCGTTACAGAGACCGAAGGGCATTACCAGGCATTCATAGTGGCCGTCCCGGGTGTTGAATGCCGTCTTCCATTCATCCCCCTGACGGATACGGACCAGGTTATACGCCCCACGAAGGTCCAGCTTGGTGAAGATTCTAGCCCCCCTCAGACGGTCAAATAATTCCGGAATGAGCGGAAGGGGGTATTTATTCTTCACCGTGATTTGGTTAAGGCCTCTATAGTCTATACAGGGACGGAGTGAGCCGTCCTTCTTTTTGACGAAGAAGAAGCCTGCTCCCGCCGGGGAGGTCGATTTCCAGATAAATCCCTCGGCCAGATTCTCCTCAATATATTCAGACATGGACCGGGTCTCAGCAGCGGACAAAGGGTAAATACGCCCACGGGGAGGAGTAGCGCCGGGCATCAGGTCAATTGTGCAGTCGTATGGTCTATGAGGGGGTAATGTCTCTGCCTCCTTTTTTTAAAGACGTCCGCATAAGACCAATAGGGAACCGGAAGACCAGGTAGCTTGGCTGGGGTAGGAGAAGGACGAGCAGGATGAACGGGAACTAAACAAGTCTTATGGCAGTCCTGTCCCCAGCGAAGGACTTCTCCGGTCTGCCAATCAAGCACGGGTGCATGTCTCTGAAGCCAAGGTAGACCTAGCAAGAGGACGTGAGAGAGTCCAGGCAGAACATGAAAGAAGATGCTCTCTGAGTGCAGCATTCCCACCTGCAGGGTTAAGGATTCAGTGATGAGTTGGATGGGATGTGGTAAGAGGCCCCCATCTACGGCAGCGACAGATAAGGGTACAGCTAGAGGTTTGGTGGGAATGCGGTATTTCTCTACCAGGGACTGAGAAATGAGATTTCCGGCAGCTCCAGAGTCAAGTTGGGCTAGTTCAAAATAACGGTTCTCCCCGCAGATGATAGAGACCGACAGCAACAGAGATGGAGAGGGTTTACTCTTATCTAGGATGACCTCTCTGAGCGATCCTAGATACAGGCGTTTCCCGACCTCTCCGGGCAGGAACGGATCCGGTGCTCCTTACTGTCACAGTAGAAGCAGCTCCCCTCGGCTCGGCGTAACTCTTGACGGGTCTTGACCATCTTGGTCTGGTCGACCTGCATAGGTTCGGGTGAGTGCGCCTGGGGAGTAACGGGAGAAGTGACGGGTTTCTGGAAGGTAGGGGCTAGAAGTGGAAACCTCCTCTCACGGGTGACCTCTTTGGCGCGCTCCTGGAACCGGATGTCAATCCGGGTGGCAAGAGTTATTAAGTCGTCGAGAGTGGTAGGAATGTCCCGACCGGCGAGTTCATCTTTAATACGGCCGGACAGACCCTCCCAAAAGACAGACACCAGGGCGTCGTTATCCCAGGCCAGCTCCGAAGCAAGGGTATGGAACCGTATGGCATATTGGCCCACGGTGAGATTTCCTTGACAAAGGCGTAGCAGAGATGATGCGGATGAGGTCTTCCGTCCTGGTTCGTCGAAGACTTTCCGGAAAGCCGTGAGAAAGGCTGGCAGGTTGGACACCAGGGGGTCTCCTCTCTCCCATAGAGGATTTAGCCAAGCCAGTGCCTCTCCCGTGAGATGGGACATGATGAAGGCTACTTTGGCTCGGTCGGTGGAAAACTGGTGTGCCAACAGTTCGAAGTGCAGAGTGCACTGGTTAATGAAGCCCCGTGCCTGGCTGGGATCTCCGCCAAAACGAGGAGGAGCGGAGAGGCGGGGACCGGGAAGAGATGCCATGGTGTTGATGGGCTGCAGCGGTACCGGGGTAGTAAGTGTGCGTGTGGAGGCAGCTCCCGAAGAGGTAGACAATGTGTCCAGGGGGGAGTTAACACTAGGCAGGTGACTCAGGATGGACTCCTGTTGGGACCTCTGACGGGAAAGTTCATGACATAAGTCCAAGAGCGAGGGAGCTTGGGTGCCACCGGGTTCCATGGCCCGAGCAAACTGTAACGGGTCTGGGAGGTGGAACCTCTGAGCAACGATACAAAGGGGCAGTCCTTGTAAGGAAGCGGGTGGCTCCCAGGGTAGGCGGGCAGGTAGTCACGGCAAGTGACGGGGACAGTCTCTGGGTAGAAGGGCAGGAGGTCACGGCAAGTGACGGGGACAGTCTCTTGACAGGCGGGTGGTCACGGCAAGTGACGGCTAAGCCTCCAGATAGGCTAGCAGGCTGGTAGCAGGTGGACGCTCCCAGGTGAGCGGGCAAGAGTATCTGGGCAGGCAGGTGGTCACAGCAAGTGACGGCTAAGCCTCCAGATAGGCTAGCAGGCAGGTAGCAGGTGGACGCTCTCAGGTGAGCGGGCAAGAGTCTCTGGACAGGCAGGTGGTCACAGCAGGTGACGGCAGATCCTCCAGGTAGGCTAGCAGGCAGGTAGCAGGCGGATGCTCCCAGGTGAGCGGGTAAGAGTCTCTGGACAGGCAGGTGGTCACAACACGTGACGGCAGAGCCTCCAGGTAGGCTAGCAGACAGGTAGCAGGCGGACGCTCCCAGGTGAGCGGGTAAGAGTCTCTGGACAGGCAGGTGGTCACAGCACGTGATGGCAGAGTCTCCAGGTAGGCTAGCAGGCAGGTAGCAGGCGGACGCTCCCAGGTGAGCGGGTAAGAGTCTCTGGACAGGCAGGTGGTCACAGCACGTGACGGCAGAGCCTCCAGGTAGGCTAGCAGGCAGGTAGCAGGCGGGCGCTCCCAGGTGAGCGGGCAAACAGATCCATAGACAGACTGGCAGGGCTGGTAGGCAGACTGTCGGACCGCAGGAATGTAAGCAGATAGACAAGTATCAGGCAGGTATCAAGCAGGAATCTGGCAGGTAACTGGCAGGTAACTGGCAGGTATCTGGTAACGGGACCTGAGGGCTGAAGCAGAGTGATAGGCTATGTAACAACATTGCTCGGGCACCTCCACTTTGGAGGAAGTGCCTTATATATGGTGAGGTCCTCCGGCCATTGGCCGGGGACTCCTTAGGACAGCGCGCGCGGCCCCTTTAAGAGAGGGGGAGCGCGCGCCCTAAGCACAGTGGCCGGGAAGCAGCGCGCGCTGCCAGCAGAGCGGGAGGAAGACGCCGGGCACGGAGCGGAGAGGTGAGGGGAACAGCGTCCCTGCCTAGCAGGAGGCAGGGACGCCAACGCTACAACCTGGAGAAAGAAGTCCTGCACAGGTTCTTGCCACAAAGGGAAGAGACTAGTCAGGTATATGCCACCTCACTCTATGGCCACAAAGCAGCCACATGGTTATACATTGGCTGAAATACAGCATAGACTTTGAAACAAAACTTGAAAATCCCTTTCTATGTTCAATGATCTAAGCTTACATTTGTATAAATATGTAAATGCATCACTTCTATATAAATAGGTTGAAATAAAACGCTTTCTAATTTACTATGAAACTTCAGCCAAGTGAGCTATGATTCTGCGTTTGAAGGTCCCTTGATTTACTTCAAAACAGCAATCCCATTAATGAAGCCAGGATTCTTTGCTTCACAATAACCATTATATTTTAATTAGTTATACTCTGCGTGTGTTTTAAATGACATTTGCTTTGAAAGAACGCCTGCTGTACTTGGTCTAAATAACTATTTATTCATTTGGCCTTGTATGGAAAATTGTTTAAATGGACAAACAGATATTATTAAGTTTGGTTTTGATTTTCTTAGCATTCATTGTATAATTCTTATGTAGGACTTGCAATGTTCTAAAACATTGGTACTTTTAATGTGAATTGGTGATGGTTCACATCATGAAGATCTGAGCTCTACTGAACTAGCAGTCACTGGGCTGGAGATATATTAAACTACACGATTTAATATCTCGTCAGATGTTAAATTAATGTTGGACTTAATGAAATGTTGATTATACATCGTCTACGCTTGTACACTGTAAAGCAATGAAATAAAAATGAAACACCGGACTGCATCAAAGCAAAGTTTCCAACACTGCGCTGACTATATTTCTCTGCTTTTATATGTAGACCTTCTCATATTGCATCTTTGTTATTCTACGCTGCTCCTGACTGCCAGCACGACATAAAATAAATTAATACGCGGTTACTCTAAGAGATTCCCTGCACCTATTAGTTATTCATGAGAACCCTCCTTGGTGAGCAGCAGATTGAGCTATGTTTTGAATCATGAGTTCTTGCCGAAAATCCATTCCATGACTCCATCAGCTGTATGAATCAAACTCCCACAAAGACCATATTGGCAAGAAAAAAAGACAATAAAAAATTCACCATGGGGTTTATGTATCACTGAAATTTTGGCATTAACTTGATGCTAACTTAGGAATTTTTATTCAGCAGCTTTAACTGCCAGCAATACTTGCACATGCCATCCCCCATGTGTGCCAGCTAGTGATTTCATAAACATTATGGGAATGAATTAAGAGATGACACATACATTTTCATAGTATAGTATGGTAAATTGTGAGTTCAAAAGACCTTCATAGTATTCTTTTCTCCTGGACCTACAAACAATTCATTTGGATAAAAGAAAAGTCCAACTCGTTGGGACATTCCTAAGGTGAAATGTGACAAGGTCAATATACCTTATAACAAATTCGGTTCTCCGGGTTGCTATAAAGGAAGACTATTGAAATGAGAACTGTATGGGTCTACACTTTATATTCATAGATATTGCGATCATTTCTTCCCAAGGGCAGGTCTTACAAACCATGGTTATTTGGAAAGCGTTATGTGGCAGATTGTCTCATTCATTCACATTAGGGCAAGTAGAAATCAATGTAAATGTCAAAAAATATATATTCCCATTCATATATATGGAATTGATCTGCAACAAATATCAGTATAGTCAAACAGATCAGTGCACCTACCCACCTACTTACTTTAAATGTATCTCTTCCCCTCCTTGGAAAACAAAATGAAAAGACGTATGAAGGTGCACTGACCTGTTTGACCATGCCAAAAGTGCACTAAGTGTCTGTCCTTGGTTTGAAAGGTCGTTTTGTGCTGACAAGGGTATTCTTAAGTTTTGAAATTCCGATGGATAATTCCCACCTACTGGGACCCTCACCATAACAAGAACCATGTATCTGAAGAGTCCTATTTGAATGAAGCAGGGGTCGATCATGCTCACTGCAGCGTCATTTATACTTATAAAAGTGCTGAAAATCAGCCAAATGCTGCTCTCAGTTATCTCTGGCTGTCCCGTTAGGAATGAATAGAGTGGATATGTGCATAATCAACCATCGCTAAATTGACAGAAAGCTTTTTAGAACCCCAGTTCTCAGGATTGGTGGGGGTCCCAGCACTCGGACCCCTAGCGATCAGAAAGTTATCCCCTACCCAATAATTAGGGGATAACATCCAAACTTGAGATGAGGAATGAAGTGAGTCATGTTTAGAAATTATTGTGTACCATATGGGTTAAGAAAAATTAAGTAGGTTTCCATCCAAAGTTTAGTTACACCCCTGATTGCAATAGAAACTATTTTCACATGTCACAATAGAGAACCATGTGGACATTAAAAAGCAAACATTTGTGATATCAATCTGGTATCCCCTCCATAACCCGGTTAAGTGTGAAATATAATCAACTCTTAGAATTTGGATCCAAAATAAAAGCAAGGACAGTAACATAAGCTGCCTTATGACCAGCATATTTCTAAATGTTGACTTTGCTTCAGTATTAGGGAGCCAGTAGCGAATAGTTTATTTTAATACATCACAAAGTAAACTTCGAGGTTAACATAGTATACTTTTCTAGAAGTGGTATAGTAATTTTCACCATTAGCCTTGAAAGGATGTAGAAAAAAAAAAAAAACGCTCAGGGAATTATGTGCATTTTGAGGTGACTAAGGTTGACTGTGTAACAATAAACGCTAATGTAAGAATCCTGATGAATACATTTCGTATATTTGACACAGCCGCAGGCAGGAATAAAATAAATGCTGTTTGTGAAGTGACAGAAGAAAAGCAGGTGAGGAATCTCTGAATATATTGTAGCGGCATGCATTATGGCCTGTTAGTTGTTGTCTTCAGTAGCCAAGCAAAGTTACGTATCGAACAACATCAAAAAAATTCTTCTATAGAAACTTAATAGACCCATATCTAGTGATTTGCCTTCCACAGATTAGATTGCATTGGTTTATCTAAATGCTTCATACAATTATGGAAGCAGAACAACATTGTTCTAACCAACCCCCATGCAAGGATTTCTGAGGCCTATGAGAATGTTAGTCTACTGGGATTAAGGGTCAGAAAATCAAGCAGTGAAAGGAAGCTACAAAAACAGAGCCGTAAGTAAAAAGTACAGTGAATGTGCAACATTTGGAGGGGGCTGCCCAGGACACAGATCCCAAAGCACTTGTTTCAGGAATAAATAGACCTAGCCGGTGACCTGTCAGATCTGCTCAATCCATCAGTGGCGAAGACTGTTGTGCAAAGTGACAGACGGGCAAAGCATAGCAGGGAAAATGGGGGACGAGAGGAGGGGACGGAACCTGGCAATGCCACTGTACCTTTACTTAACCCCTTGAGTTGACGCTTACAGTTTTCTGTACCCTTACAGGATTATGTACGGTGCGCGGTAAGAAGAGTTAAACGGTTATCGCCTGTAACATTCGGGGAGCGTGGTCTCTGTGCACATGAAAGTGTCGGTTTTTTAATCTTGTTTAGAGATTCCTCGCAGATTTCATGGCCTCGTCACAGTTGATGTTCTCCTCTGTTTCACAAAAAAACAGTACACAATATACACATTAACCCAATAGTCAACTGGTTATGATGAGAATTGTCACATTTACATGTTAAAAATGTTATCATACTCTTCAATGACGTAAAGAAGATACGTTGTGATTTTATGTATGAGTTGGCATAAAGCATATGAATATATCTTCAACATGAATTGCTGGTCATCTTGTTTTATTGTTATAATCTGGTAGACATACTGTATATAAACAAGAAATTACATTTAGATTAGGAAAAAAAGGAAATTATCCAAAGCTCTAGATGTCTATAGTCCTCCCAATACCTGTAGGTTATTAGTTTTCTGCTTTATATGCTTTCTAGTCTAGTTGAAATTTTAATATTCACAATAAGGAAATGTGTAATTATTGATCTAATATTTTCAGCCTGTGTTCCCAGCACTAGTCATTTAATCCCTTAACAACCTCCAATATGCCTTATCATGGTGGTCATTGTGGGGCTTTAATCCTCAGCATCCCTCGATGGGCGAAAGTGACCCTCGTGTCTGTATATGACAGCTGACACTCTGCGGCATTGGTCCCGATCAGTTTTGGAACCGATCTGTGCCGATTAACCCCTTCGATGTCAATATGAATCATGACAGCTGCATTTAAATGGTTAAAAGAGGGAGAAAACTCCCTCTTTTATCCTGTCGACGCCCAGCAGACGTGTTGATAGTTGCTGTCACAACCAGAGCTCGTCTGCTGAACTCTGGGTACAGTGACCTGTTAGACCCTGCTATTAGCTGCTATTAGACTGATAGGTCTATTAGACTGACAGATCTCATCACTGCTATACATGAGTATTGCAATGCATGAGACCAGCGATCAAAGTTAAAAATATGCATGTCCGACAGAGGGGCTAAGCCCAAAAGTCTAAAAAAGTTTTTTAAAAAAAGTGCTATAAAATCCAAAAAGCTCTTTTGCCTCTAAAACTGCAGCTTTTGTGTAGAAACAAACAAGCCAAAAAAATGCACACATAATTGGTGTTGCCGTGTTTGGAACAACCTGAACTATAAAGCTATTATTTTAATTATTCCACATGGCAAACACAGCAAAAAAGAAGAATTAAAAAACTCGCCAAAATTGAGTTTTTACATCATACTGACTCACAAAAAAATTTACGGTAATTAAAAAGAGATCAAAAAGTCATACACAAAAAATGGTATAAATGAAAATGCCAAGTTGTCCCACGAAAAATAAACCCTCATGCGACTATTTTGGCAAAAAAATAAAACTTTACATCTCTCAGAATATGGCGATACAAAAACAAATTCAATTTTGTAAAATAATGTTTTTATTGTGCAAAGTAGCAAAGCATAATCACTATAATCCTACTGACCCAAAAAATGAAACCGTCTTATCACTGTTATGGCATGTTGAACCGCATAAAAAATAAAATGTAAAAACAATAATTTAATTGCTGACAAGTTCTGCCACCTGAGCTGTGGATCTCTGCAGTTCCTCCAGTGTGACCATAGGCCTCTTGGTTACTTCTCTAATTAGTGCTCTCCTTGCTTGGTATGTCAGTTTAGGTGGATGGCCATGTCTTGGTAGATTTGCAGTTGTGCCATACTCCTCCTATTTTTGGATGATTGCTTGAGCAATGTCTTGTGAGATGTTTGCAGCATGAGCTATATTTTTTATAACCTAACCCTGCTTTACACTTCTCCATAACTTTATCCTTGACCTCTTTGGTGTGTTCCTTGGTTTTCATGATGCTGTTTGATCCCTAATAGAGATGAGCGAACACAAATTTAAAAGTTTGGGGTTTGTACCAGACAGTTAGTGTCCGGTTCTAAACGCCGAACATGGACTTCTCCCACAAGTCCATTGCAATGTTCAGAGTTCTGGGGGAAGTCCATTGCAGACAAAGAGACAGTGAGAGAGTGACAGAGAGAGAGAATTTTCCAGCTCAAAACTTTGGGTCCCCATTTTTTTCAATAGTGTTCGGGTTCTGGTTCAAGTTCGTGTTGACTACCAGAACCCAAACTTCCACTGGTCCACTCATCCCTAATCCCTAATGTTTTCAAATAAACCTCTGAAGCCTTCACAGAACAGCTGTAGTTATAGCGAGAATAAATTACACACAGGTGGACTCAATTTACTAATTACGTGACTTCTATAGGCAATTTGTCACTCAGGATTTTATCTAGGGGTATCAGACTACAGGGGGCTGAATGCAAATGCAAGCCCCAATTTTCAAAGTTATATTTTTAAAATATTTAGAAAATAATCCTTTACACTTCACAAATACTTGCTACTTTGTGTTGATATATCAGATAAAATCCAAATAAAATATATTTACGCTTGTAGATGTAACAGGAAAAAATATGGAAAAGTTCACGGGGTATGAATATTTTTTCAAGGACCTGTATGTCTTGAAAGTTGCAAATTTTTCTACATTTTCATAACATTTCAAATATTTTCACAAAAAAAAAAAAAAAACAAGAAACGTATCAACTTAAATTTACCGCTAATATAAAGTACAATGTGTCACGAAAAAACAGTCTCAGAATCACCGGGATATATAGAAGCGTTATTAGCAACATGTTAGAATTGAAAAATGGAGATTGGTCATTAAGCTCAAAATTGGCTCCATTACTACGGGGTTAAATATGGCAGAAGCTCTGTAGATAAGGTAAAATAATGGCTCTTATCAAAATACATTGTTATATGCACTAGGTTCTTCCCCAACCCTTCCCTACCTTCACAGTCACAAGAAGAAAGGAAACTTCCTCAGTGTCAGTGGAAAAGGGTGTTTGTAGCTGATAAAGGCCCTAGTTTAGGATTGAAAAAACACTTTTGTTTTTACCTTCTTTTTTGGAAATCATTTTGTGACATGACCTTTATTGATTACTAAGCTGATGTGAGAATTCTCCTTTTATCTTCAATGCCATTATAGCAAAAGAAAATCAAAGTTGTAGAAAAAAATAAGAAGAGACTATATATATATCCCTAAAGTGACAGTGAGGGTTTCACAGGGCATTATAAAATATGGTAAATCTGTGCAAAAAAGATATGGACCACACATCCAAAACTCATACATCGTTCTATTGCAACTAAACAAAAAATTACAAAACCGAACCCGAGCATCTTAGTTAACATTCTGATCAGACTGTATGAAGCCCACTGCCACATCAGGGCAAACCTCTTACTGGGTACCTGACCTTAAAGGTACCATGCCATGTGGCAACCAGCGCCAAAGTGATACCACATCAGCTGGGGGAGCGACACAGATGCCCCATAGTACCCATACTACAAGGCCCAGTACCAAAGCAACAAAGACCACTATGAAGCACTAACACGTAATGATTGGAGCTAAAAAATGCATCTTCCACATGGTCTCAGACAGAAAACTGAGGGCACAGGAGGTGAAACCCCTCTTGCAGTCTCTTGCTAATTTAAAATTACCTGGGCCAAATGGTGGAGGAATGCTGGTACCAAGTAAAACAAAAAAAAGAGAGGGGACAATATGCAATATACTAAAACTGTAGAAAAAAAGACATGCAGCAATGGGTGCTGTTTGGAATGTGGCCAGTTTCCCTGTTGGTGGCAGTCGTCAGCACATGGCACCGCACCTTTAACCACTTCGAGCCAGAGCCTGTTTTTGCCTTCGTGACCGGGACAATTTTTTCAATTCTGACCACTGCCAGTTTATGAAGTAATTACCCTGGAACGCTTCAACGTATTCCCCTGATTCTGAGATTGTTTTTTCGTGACATATTGTACTTCAAACTAGACCCCTTAGGGAACTTATCTAGATGTGTGGTGAGCACCTTGAACCCCAAGGTGCTTCACAGAAGTTTATAATATTGAGCTGTAAAAATAAAATTTTCACATTTTTCCCACAAAACCGTTTTTCATCCCTTAATTTTGCATTATCATAAGGGTAATAGGATAAATTGCACCATGAAATTTGTTATGCAATTTCTCCTGAACACGCTGATACCCCATATGTGGAGGCAAATTACTGTTTGGGCACATGGCAGGGTTTGAAAGGGAAGGAGCGCCATTTGACTTTTTGAATGTAAAATTTGTTTGAATAATTAGCGGACGCCATGTCACATTTGGGGAGCCCCTAATGTGCCTAAACAGTGGAAACCCGCCACAAGTGCCACCATTTTGGAAACTAGACCCCTTAGGGAACTTATCTAGATGTGTGGTGAGCACCTTGCACCCCCAGCTGCTTCACAGAAGTTTATAATATTGAGCCGTAAAAATAAAATGTTCACATTTTTCCCTCAAAAAATGTTTTTCATTCCCTAATTTTGCATTATCATAAGGGTAACAGGATAAATTGCACCATGAAATTTGTTGTACAATTTCTCCTGAGTACGCCGATACCCCATATGTGGGGGAAAACCACTGCTTTGGTGTACGGCAGGGTTGGGAAGAGAAAGAAGCGCTATGTTGGCTGGGATAGGCAGCAGACACCATGTCACATTTGAGAGCCCCTGACATGCCAAAACAGCAGAAACCCCCACAAGTGACCCCATTTTGTAAACTACACCTCTCAAGGAATTCATCTAGGGAAGTAGTGAGCATTTTTTAATTTTTAAATTTATACCATTGGGCAGTGAAAAAAGAATAATTATATTTTTACCACAAAAAAATGTTTTACCCTCAGATTTTACATTTTCACACAGGGCAATGGGTAAAAATGGTGCCGAAATGTGTCACACAATTTCTTCTAAAAGTGTCAATACCCCATATGTGGCTGTATCGTACCACTTAGCCATACGGTGAGATTTGAGGGGGAAGGAGCGCTATTTGACAATTGGAGAACAAATTATTGTAGAATAGGCATTTGGATTTGGGAGCACAAAATTTTCTGAATTTCTTTTGGGGGGCAAGGACCATTTTGCTTTTCCAGAGCCTTTCTGCTACCAGTAACTTGGAAGTCCCTTATATTTTTAACAGATGATGGACCTGAGTGGGGACTAGCTTTTTTTGAGGACTGAGTTGAAGCTTTTATTGGGAACATTTTACGTAACATTTATCCGGCGCTCTAGGCTGAGCACTTACATCGGGGTTTCCATCTAATTTTCCAAGTGATGTAATTCAGATGAAACCCCTGCGGGATCCATTCACTGTAATGAGGCAGCAGAGTTACTCTGGACTCCGTCTGGCCTCTGTTTAGTGGTGTCCTTTTTTTCAGAAGTGCACAAAACTGTGGCCAACCGCACTTTTATGCATGCCTAAAACAAATGACACCGTGGGATCCCAGGCTAGACGGCATCCACAGTGGCCTATATCTGCCTCATTGCAGGGAATCTTCCATCATGGGTTCTGGCTGAATCACGTATTTCAGAGATTTACACGGAAACTCTGGTGTAAGTGCTCAGCGCAGAGCACAGGATAAATGTGAGCAGAGCCTTACTGGGATCTTTGGGAGACATAATAAACAAATCAGTAGCAGGTGAATAATATTTGCTTTATTTATTTTTTATGCCGTTCCTCGTGTGATATAACTGATTAGATTACTTTATTCTTCGGGTCGGTGCGATTACAGAGATACCAGATTTATATCGGGTTTTTATGACTGACAGCTGTCACACACTAAAATACGCTTTTTTTGCAAAATCTAGTTTTTGCATCACCATATTTTGAGAGCTATAATTTTTCCATATTTCGGCCGATAGAGTCATGTGATGGCTTGTTTTTTGCGGGACGAGTTGACAATTTTATTGGAACCATTTTTGGGCACGTGACATTTTTTTATCGCTTTCTATTCCGTTTTTTGGGAGGTAAAGTTAACAAAAACAAACACTTCAGGAATTGTTTTTTGAGTTTTTTTTATGCCGTTCTGCGTGTGGTAAAAGTGATCAGGCAGCGTTATTCTTCGGGTCAGTACGTTTACAGCGATACTACACTTACTGTATTTTTTTATGTTTTGGCGCTTTTACACAATAAAACAATTTTATAGAAAAAAAAATATTTTTTTTGCATTGCTTTATTCTGAGCGCTATAACTTTTTTATTTTTCGGCTGATGGAGCTGTATGGCGGCTTTTTTTTTGCGGAACAAGATGACGTTTTCAGCGGTACCATTTTTATTTCTATTCTGCTTTTTGATCGCATTTTTTTCCACTTTTTGTTTGGCGATATGATGAAAAAGCATATTTTTTTGCTCCGTTTTTTATTTATTTTTATTACGGTGTGCACAGAAGGAGTTAATTAGTGTGACAGTTTTATAGCTTGGGTTGTTTCGGACGCGGCGATACCAAATATGTGTACTTTTTTTGGTTTTGTAATAATTTACGGATTTATTGGTTTAATATTTTATTTATTTATTTTTATTTATTTTGTGATTTTTTTTTTTAATAGTTTAAAAACTTTTTTTTTACTTTTTTTTACATTTTTACTTAGTCCCTGTATGGGACATTAATTTTTATTTTTCTGATCACTGATCTCATGTAATGTAATAGACATATATTACATTACATGAGATCTTCCCTGACTGTTTCAGTCAGAGTCTCCTGTCTGGTATCAGCTACATGCAGGCTGAAGCCAGACAGGAAGGACACCATATATGGCAGAGCTGGAGGCGGTCATGTGACCTCCAGCTGCCATAGCAACCCCAGGTCCTCAAACGAAACGGAGGTCTTCGGAGGTAAGTAAGACGACCCCCTCTCTTCCTGCTGTCTCCTATATGCCGCGATCACTATAGATCACAGCATATAGAAGACAGCAAAGGGTTAACATCACTGGGACCTGATCTAATCAGGTCCCGATGATGTACCCTGTCAGAGCTAACGCTCTGCACCGGAATCGCAGTGCTTGCAGGACCCTGGGGGTCCTGAGCACTGCGAGACCACCCACCGTTTTTAAACGTCGGCGCTGCACAGAGCCCGGCAAGCGCTGACGTTTATCTACAGTGGGCGGTCGGGAACCGGTTAAAAGGAGCCTGTCAGTAGGATCAACTCTCCTAATCTGTCAATATGGGCATGTAGGCCATAGGAAGTTGAATAAAATTATTCCATGATATCTGCAATCCGATGTCTTATTCCAGAGAAATTCATGTTTTTCTTATATGTAAATGAGCTGTTAAGATCTATGGGCCGGAGAGTGATCTGCATGAGAATCTGCCTCCAGAGATTATTATATATAAAAGAGGGAGTTACCAGTGTGAGATATAAACAGTATGGGAGGTGTAAACCAGACTCATCCTGCCAAGAACAAAGGTAGCCTATGCACAGTTAAGCCCCCGTCTCACATAGCGAGATCGCTGCTGTGTCACGGTTTTGGTGACACAACAGCGACCTCACCAGCGATGTCGCTATGTGTGACACTTTGCAGGGATCAGGCCCCTGCTGTGAGGTCGCTGATCGCTGCAAAGTGTCCTGGACCATTTTTTGGTCGTTGCTCTCCCGCTGGTCAGCACACATCGGTGTGTGTGACCAGTGGGAGCAGCGATCAGGCTGGTAACCATGATAAACATTGGGTTACTAGGGGCACACGCGCACCTAGTAACCCGATGTTTACCATGGTTACCAGCCTGCTACGGTGAGCGGGAGGTTACCGCTCACTTTAGCAGGCTCGTAACCATGATAAACAGCGGGTTACTAGGTGCGCGTGTGCCCCTAGTAACCCGATGTTTACCATGGTTACCAACCTGCTCCTGCTTCAGCAGGCTGGTAACCAGGAGCAGGACATCGTGGAAAGATTCTTTCCACGATGTCGCTGCTCCCCTGATCGTTGGTGAGCCTGCCTGTTTGACAGCTCACCAGCGAACACATAGCGACGCAGCAACGATCCCTGACAGGTCGTATCATTGTTGGGATCGTTGCAGCGTCGCTAAGTGTGACGGGGCCTTTAATGATCTAGTAAAGATAATTTAGTGCATATCATTTTGTGAGGTCTGTCTGCATAAACTGGACACACTCACTGGTGTTAATGGAAATCTGTCCCTAGGTTTTTACCACCTAATCTGAGATGTAGAGATAGAGACCCTAATTCCAGTGATGTATCACTTACTGGGCTGCTATATGTAGTTTTAATAAAATTACTGTTTTATCACCAGGATACTAGATGTACCAGTCCTTTGGATGATGAGCTCTGTATAACCCCACCCCTACCACTGGTTGGCAGCTTTCTGCCTATGCACAGTGTACACAGAAAGCTGCAAATCAGTGATGTGGACAAGACTATATACAGAGCTATACAGTAACTGTCAGTCTTTTGTTATTTATATATAGGCTCCCTGACCGAGCACTCCACCCATCAGTCTCTGGCAGTTTTAATCACAGCAGGATCGTACCTACCCATATAAATGTAGGCTATCTAACCAGGAGAGGTATCACATTAGGTTAGGTCCCAGCAAAGAGAATCACCTTATTCTGCTGGGCATACATGAATTGGCCAATTTATGCTCTAAATATCCTTTTCCTATTTTCTAGAGAAGTAATGTAATTCCAATTTCATATACAGTATTTCATGTTTGCATGCTATAGGGCAACATAGTGCAACTTTATTTGTTAGTTTTGTTAGTTAAAAACAGAGCTCAGCATTCAGAGGACTGGTAGATCTGCAGCAAACACAACTGTGATTCTAACTGCAGTAAGGAGCCCAATAAATAATACTTAGCTAGAATCTGAGTCTCTGCCCCCATATCATGCTACTTCAGATGGGGCAGTAAAAATCTGGTGACAGATTCTGTTTAAGGAATAAGGTGGAAGGAATTGTTATGGCAACAGATGTACTATGTGTTTTTCCATAACAGCTATATTGTCAGCAGTGTGTCAGTAGACAGCATGAAGGATATATTGAGTAGAACATAATAACTTGTCAGGACATGCAAAGAAAATGAATAGAGAAGGCAGAGCACTATTATATCGATGAAATAAAAATTCCTTTAATCCGGCACTGATTGAACATGGGTGGCAGAAAATACATTGTGGGAGTGTGGCAATGTAAGTATGTGACAGTCATGCTAGGGAGAATTGTTATACAAATGGAATAATTACCAATATAAAATATTCCAAGAATTTACTTTTATAGCCAATGTATTACATGCCTGTGCTAGAAAAGACAAAATGACCACATAAGCTTTTCAAAAAGTGTATAAAAGTGTGTCGGTATAATGTGATTTTATTTAACTCTATACCATGCTTGCTTTTTTAAATTGTCACTAGTGTTGAGCGATACCTTCCGATATCAGGAAATATCGGATCGGATTGGATCGGACCGATACTCAAAAAGTATCGGATATCGCCGATTCCGAAACCGGAAACCAATGCAAGTCAATGGGACACAAATATCGGAATGAAAATAAACCCTTTCTTTCTTTGTAGGTTAATTCTACATGAAGGAAAACAACTAACAATAATGTAGAATGTATTGGGGGAGGTGGTTGCCCAAATCGATGGGAACAGTGCTCACAGTGAAACATGAAAAGCCGGCAATTCAGCAGCGGCATACACCGGTACCCGACAATTTAGAACAGAAAGAATAGAGCTTCACACATAGATTAGATAGATAGAAACATGTCAGTCACATATATAAGAAATACAGTGACAGTGTTGCTTAATGTACTTGTCATTTAGTGTTAAAATAAAGGATTTATTTAAAAAAAAAATGGCGTGGGGTTCCCCATAATTTTAGTCTCTAGCGGAGGCTAAGCAGACGGCTGGGGCAGATGTTTGAAGCCTGGGAAGGGGGTAATACCCACGGAGCTTCCCAGGCTACTAATATCAGCCCCCAGCTGAATACCTAGCCTTTACTAGCTATTAAAATGGGGGACCCCCCCCAAAAAATGACGTGGGGGTCCCCCCTATTTTAATAGCTAGCAAAGGCTAGGCAGACAGCTGGGGGCTGATATTAATAGCTCAGGAAGGGTGCCATGAATATTGACCCCCTCCAAGGCTAGAAACACCAGCCGTCAGCCGCCCCAGAAATGGCGCATCCATAGGATGCGCCAATTCTGGCACTTAGCCTCGCTCTTCCCACTGCCCTGTAGCGGTGGCAGCGGGGTAATAGGGCTGGGGTTGATGTCAGCTTATAATGCCAGCTGACATCAAGCCCAGGTTAGTAATGGAGAGGCGTCTATAATGGCACGTCATTTTTTTGGGGGTCCCCCATTTTAATAGCTAGTAAAGGCTAGGTATTCAGCTGGGGGCTGAAATTAGTAGCCTGGGAAGCTCCGTGGGTATTACCCCCTTCCCAGGCTTCAAACATTTGCCCCAGCCGTCAGCTTAACCTCCGCTAGAGACTAAAATTACGGGGACTCCCACGCCAATTTTTTTTTAAATAAATCCTTTATTTTAACACTAAATGACAAGTACAGTAATCAACACTGTCACTGTACTTCTTATATATGTGACTGACATGTTTCTATCTATCTAATCTATGTGTGATGCTCTATTCTTTCTATTCTAAATTGTCGGGTACCGCTGCTGAATTGCCGGCCGGCTTTTTTAAAGAGACGGTGCATGAAAACACTAATATTTTTTTAAATAAATCCTTTACACTAAATGACAAGTACAGTAAGCAACATTGTCACTGTGCTTCTTATATATGTGACTGACATGTTTCTATCTATCTAATCTATGTGTGATACTCTATTCTTTCTATTCAAAATTGTCGGGTACCGCTGCTGAATTGCCGGCCGGCTTTTTTTAAGATACGGTGCACGAAAACACTATTGTTTTTTTTTAATAAATCCTTTACACTAAATGACAAGTACAGTAAGCTGAGCGCTGCCATCCAGCTTGTCATTCTTCAGAGACACTGCAGAGTGCAGGCATTATGGGAACTTCCGATTCTCGTATTCGATATTGTAAAAGTATTGGAACTCAGTATCGGAACTCCGATACCGCGAATATCGGTCGATACCCGATATTTCAGTATCGGAATGCTCAACACTAATTGTCACTAAAACATAGTCAGAAGATGAAAACCACTGCTGAACAAGACTTTCTCACACAGGTGAGACTCTGAATTAGGCCACGTTCACACATCCAGTACTTGGTCAGTATTTTACCTCAGTGTTTATAAGCCAAGACCAGGAGTGGGTGATAAATACAGAAGTGGTGACGTGTTTCTATTATACGTCTCCTCTGACTGTTCCTCTCCAAATTTTGGCTTATAAATAGTGTTGAGCCACCCCCGTAGTGTTCGAGTTCGGTTCGGTTCGTCGAACACCCGTGTGTTCGCCGAACTGTTCGTCGAACTGTTCGTCGAACACCTTCGAACACCGTTAAAACCAATGGCAGGCAAACAAAAACACATAGAAACACATAGAAAACACCTTCAAAGGTGTCCAAAAGCTGACAAACTGCTCAGAAGACATAACTAACACATGGAAAAGTGACAAGTACATATAGTCATGCGAAAATAAAAGAGGTGGAGGAGTAAAAGGAGGGGGAGACACAGATATAGGCATGTCATGCCCTTCTAAAATCCAAAAAGTGAGAAGCCGACACGGCAAGTCCGCTCCTGCCCGTGCCACCTCCGTGTCGCCGGGTTTGTGCCAGAGCCGCGGTGAACCCTGACGGCCAGCCCCCCTCTCCCAATACTGGTGCCTGTCCGCTGGTGGGTCGAGCGAGCCCCCCTGTGGTGGAGGCAGCTCTAAGCTTTTTAATTTAAATTGTCTCTCTAATTTGAATGAATACACTTTAAATCCATTTACAAGGATCTATTGGAGGGCAAGTCTCATGCCAGCAGCCGCGGTAATTCCAGCTCCAGTAGCGTCCACTAAAGCTGCTGCAGTTAAAAAGCTTTTATAAGGATCGAGCTCGGCTGTCCACCGCAAGGCATCCTACTGCCAATCCCAGCCCCTATGCCTTGGGGTGCCTCCTGATGCTCTTCACTAAGTATCCCATGGTCCCGAAGCATTTCCTTTGAAAAAATTAAGTGTCTAAACTACAGGTGGTGCAGCTTGCTTAACAGCCGGGATAATCCGCTGACTAGCAGACACTGCTACTAGGCACAAAGTATTTCCTGGGCTAGATGCAGTTAAAAATTTGTAATTAGATACTCTCGTTGGATGCTGAGAAAGCATTCCATAGAGTCTCCTGGCACGCCATATATGATTCTCTTAAAAAGCTTGGGGTAGGGGTCTAGGGGACCCTTTTATAGCCAAAATCACGGCCCTGTATCGCAATACGTCACCTAGGCTGAAGATAAATGGAACTGTAGCACCCTGAGGGCTCGGTTGCTACAGACGTATTGCACCTCACCCAGAGGTGTGATATCTCACTCTCAGGTAAGGATGGAGTGTGGATCAGGACCCGACACCTGCATGCATTACACCACATTGCCGTGGGGCAGGGCGACCAATATGCCCCTGAGATGGGCACGACAGTCCCTGTCCCTGGCTGGAGTGGGGGGAGGGAACACTGAGGAAGGGGAACCCTGTAGTGCAGGAGCAGGGAGGAAGCAGTTCCTGGGTGCATTGAGAAGGGAGTATAAAAGGTGGGCACCATCTTAGTTCAGTGCAGAGAAGTCTGAGCAGAAGTGGCAGGGAGCAGGGGCTCTGCATGAGCTCTGCTCCGGAGGCGGGCCTAGTAACAGAGGCCCAGGCCTGGAAGAGGGAGAAGGAAGGAAGAGGAGCGGAGAAGGCTCCAGGAATGAGGAATGAAGGGATCCCAGGGGTGCGGACGGGCGAGTCGCCACCGCACGCCCGAATCCACCTGCGTGGAGGGGTCAGGCCAAAGGGGGAGACCGGTCCCCGAACTAGTGGAGGCAGGAAACGACCCTCAGCTAGAAACCGGAGGCTGTGACATTTTATGTGGCGCAGCCCCTCGCTACACCCGCTAGGAAGGCACCACATAGGGTCAGGGAAACTGGCGCCAAGTTTACCAAGAGGAGGCCCGAGGCAGCCGGACAGAAGTGTTGGTAAGAAAGGCCAGACAAAGGACACACAAAGGGGGTCCTGTGAAGTGCTCCAAAGTTATCTGGGAGTTGTCTGAGCCCCTCACCTGGTGAGCACAGTACGACGTGGGCAGCCGTTACCTGCAGACGTGGTCTGGATAATAAGAACTGTGAGTAAAGGCCCTGAACTGCATCACTGACTCCGTGTCGTTACTGCTGCTGCCCTGCACCATCACCCCCATCCTCCGCATACACTGCCCTGAGGCTATACTCCTCCCGTGGGGAGTTATGCTACGCTCTGCTGCACCCACAACACCAGCCTCAGCGGTCTGCCCTGTAGCGGCGGTTCACTCTGACCGCAATCCACGGGTGGCGTAGTCGGACATTTAAACATCAAAACCACATAAATAGTTCCGCCACTGGTTTGACCGCCCTGAGCCACGGAACCGGGTCGCCGCCACGAAGACTACAACCACCAGCATCCACCAAAAAGGGTCCGGCTCCGGGTGTCCCAAGGCCCAGGGGGTGCGTCAGAACATTTTCATCACCTTTCACAATCACCAATGGGACAAGGCAGTGATGTCCTCTGTCCCCTCTCTTATACATCCTAGTGACGGAGCACCTGCTCTCATCAATTCGCCATAACCCCAATATTAGGTGGATTGAGGTGGGAGGCACCGAATACAAGTGCTCTCTATTTGCTGATGATGTCCTAGTATATATCACTCAATCACATATATCCATCCATGCTGTTATGGCTGAAATAGATCACTTTGTTACATGGTAAAATTTTAAAATCAATGCAGCGAAGTCTGAGGCCCTCGATGTCTCCCTCCCCAAATCCATATAGGATTCCATCCAGTCCAACTTTCCCTTTGCCTGGCCCTCACAGGGTATCAAATACTTAGGAATTCCTATTCATAGAGACCTCTCCCATCTATGTTATCTTAATTTTGGGCCCTTTATTGAACAACTCCATACAGACCACGGTTGGCAAGTTAGAACTGTAAGATTCACTACGTGAACCACTGGTGTTTTGTGGAAAAGCACATGTACACTGCGTTCCAAATTATTATGCAAAAAGTGTTTAGGAGTGATAAGGGAAGAATTTGTTTGTCAGTTAAACTCATTGATGGTGATGTGTGTCAGGGCTCTTTATATCACTGTAAGCAATTGCAGACACCTGTGCTAATTAGTTCGGCAGGTGTGTCCAATGAAAGGCAAGACTACTTAAGAAGGCTCTCTCACATTATTAAGCAGCCTACATTTTCTGCCAAAATGGGAAAGAAAAACGATGTGTCGGCTGCTGAGAAGCAACAAATTGTGGAGTGTTTAGGTCAAGGCATGACTACAATCAACATTGTGCGATGATCAGGATGAAGTGTCTTGGCAATCAAGAAGTATGTAGCTGATTCACAGTACACACGTGTGCGTGCTGATAAGGGCAAATTGAGGACTCTTTCCTACAGGCAATTACGTCAGGTTGAAAGAGCAGCGGCAAAAAAGCCTTGTCATAGCAGCAGACAAGTTTTTGAAGCTGCTTGTGCCTCCAACGTCCCCCGAACAACAAGATGCAGGGTCTTTCAGAGGTTTGCAGCTGTGCATGCGCCATCCGGTCGACCTCCTCTATCCACTTCACACAAGCAGAAACGGCTCCAGTGGGCCAAACATTACATGAAGACTGATTTCAAAACTGTTTTGTTCACGGATGAGTGCCGTGCAGCGCTCGATGGTCCAGATGGATGGAGTGGAGGATGGCTGGTTGATGGACACCCCACGCAAACACGGCTACAGCGCCAACAAGGAGGAGGTGGAGTAATGTTTTGGGCTGGAATCATGGGGAGAGAGATTGTCGGCCCCTTTAGGATCCCTGAAGGCGCTAAAGATGAACTCCATAATGTATGTGGATTTTCTCAAACAGCACTTCCTGCCATGGTTCAAGAAGAAGAACCGTGTATTTCACAGCAAGATCATTTTTCTGCATGATAATGCACCATCTCATGCTGCACATAAAACATCTGCATCTCTGGCTGATATGGGCATAAAAGGGGACAAACTTATGGTGTGACCCCCATGCTCCCCTGACCTCTACCCCATTCAGAACCTTTGGAGCATCATTAAAAGGAGTGTCTATGATGGCGGGAGGCAGTTCACATCTAAGCAACAGCTCTGGGAGGGTATTCTGTCCTCATGCAAAACAATTGAAGCAGAAACCATCCAAAACCTGACAAATTCAATGGACGAGAGAGTTCAGAAGCTCCTTTCGAACAAGGGGTCCTATGTGAAAATGTAACATCACCTAGAATAAAGTTTTGAGTTGAAAACTGTTTGATGTCAGTTTCTAACAACCTGCTAATGCTTATAATTTCAAAAATGACTATTTTTTTGGTCTTTATCAAAATGAAAAGGTTGATCGAAAAGTTTGGGGGATCTAAGAGTGTGGCAACCCAGTAGTCATGATTACTTCGAATTCTGACAATATGAGGGTCATGCTGCAGGTAGTGCAGCAAGAAGGCACTTATGTGCCTTGCGCATCTCGGAGCCCCAAAATTATTTTCCGGGCTAGATGCAGCTAAAAATTATTTTTAATTTTAAATCTGGTGAAGCTTTAGTATAGATGGCCTAATAGGATCAGTGCTGCACACTGCTACAAAGCCCAAATTATTTTCCAGTCAAGATACAGATAAACATGATTAGTAATTTGAAAGCTTAAAACGGTTGGTAGGGTGATTTTAACCAATCATCAAGCTTTTACTCTCCCCAGGATGACACAGGGGTAGAAAAGTCGTTTCGGATCCATGATTTGTTCATCTTTATGAACGTGAGTCTGTCTACATTATCAGTGGAGAGCCGCGTGCGCTTATCTGTCAGCACACCACCAGCAGCGCTGAACACACGTTCAGACAGAACGCTGGCTGCGGGGCATGACAAGATCTCCAAGGCGTAAGTGGCTAGCTCCGGCCATTTATCCAGATTGGAAGCCCAAAAAGAGCAAGGGTCCAGTGACACAGTCGTGGCTTCAATGTTTACTTGGAGATACTCCTGTACCATCGTCTCTAGGCGTTGACTATGTGTCAGACTTCTTGTCTCCTGTGGCCTTGCAAAGGATGGGCTAAAAAAGTGGTGAAATGATTCCGCAAAATTGATGTTACCAGCAGATACTGTGGTTCTGTTACGATTTGAGTGCTGAACACTTGACGGTCCCACGGTTGGCAAGTTGGAACTGTGAGATTCACTACGTGCACCACTGGTATTTTGTGGAAAAGCACATGTAAGATTCTGCAACAGTCTCTGCTGATACTCCTGCATGCGTGCATCCCTTTCTATGGCAGGAATAATTTCTGCAAATTTACTTTTGTACCGGGGATCTAACAGTGTGGCAACCCAGTAGTCAGGATTATTTCTAATTCTCACAATTCGAGGGTCATGTTGCAGGTAGTGCAGCAAGAAGGCACTCATGTGTGTTGCGCATCCAGGAGCACCAAGTCCCTGTTGTGTTGGTGGCGAGGTAACAATCATGCTTCCTTCCTCTGTCCTCTCCCCCCAACCTCGCACAACAGAAATGTGATCAAGGTCTCCCTCATCTGATGAGTCTTCCATCAGTTCGTCCTCCACTTCTTCCTGGGCTCCTGCACCTTCCTCACTAGTTTGGCTGCTACCATGCGCCCTGGTAAAACCATCTCCCCCACCCTCACATGCCTGCCGCCTTGGTGCTGCCGACCGTCTGGACCTTGCAGATGTTAGCCCTTCCGCATACAACTCCTCCTCCTCTACTTCCTCCACCTCCTCTTGTGCCACCACCTGACTCCGAATTCTGTTTAACATGTGCTCCAGAATGTAAATCACCGGAATAGTCATGCTGATAATGGCATCGTCAGCACTAAACATCTTCGTCGCCATTTCAAAACTGTGCAGAAGGGTGCATAGGTCCCTGATCTGAGACCACTCCTCCAGCGTGATTTGCCCCACCTCTGAATCTCGTTGGCCCAGGCTATACGTCAGAACGTATTGCACCAGGGCTTGTCGGTGCTGCCACAGTCGCTGCAACATGTGCAGAGTTGAATTCCACCGGGTAGGCACATCGCATTTTAGCCGGTGAAGTGGCAGGCCCAACGACTTCTGTAGAGATGTAAGTCGCTGAGCTGCGGGATGCGAACGGCGGAAGTGAGCACACAGCGACCGTGCCCTCTGCAGAAGGCCATCTAGTCTGGGATAGTGGGCTAAAAATTGCTGGACAACCAGGTTCAACACGTGAGCCATACAAGGCACGTGTGTGACATTGCCCCGGCACCCAGGTTTGCAGCATTGTCGCACACGGCCTTCCCTGGTTTCAGGTCCAGTGGAGACAACCATTCATGAAATTGGTTCTCCAGAGCTGACCACAACTCCTCAGCTGTGTGACTCACATTTCCCAGACATTTCAATGTAAAAACCGCCTGATGACGTTGAGCCCTACTGCCAGCATAGTAAGGAGGTGTGCAGGATCCCTTCTGCGCAGTTAGAAAGCTTGTGGCATGACCAGACAGGCTTTGGGTGCAGGTGGAAGACCGAGAGGAGGTTGAGGAGGCAGAAGCAGTGGAGGAACTTTGACATAAAGAGGATTGACGCACAACTCGTGGGGACGGCAAGACTTGGACAGCAGCCCCTTGTCCTGCTGTCACCATAGTTACCCAGTGCCCAGTCAGCGACATGTAACGCCCCTGTCTATGCCTACTCGTCCAAGTGTCTGTGGTGAAATGCACCCTGTCACACACAGAGTTTCTCGAAGAAGCGGTGATGTTATGTGCGACATGCTGGTGGAGCGCAGGCACACCTTTCTTTGAGAAGTAGTGCCGACTGGGCATCTGGTACTGGGGCACTGCGACGGACATAAGGTCTCGAAAATCCTCTGTGTCCACCAGGCGGAAAGACAGCATTTCTGTAGCCAAGAGCTTGCAGATGGTGAAATTCAACCTCTTAGCTTTCTCATGGCTAGGAGGAAATGGTCTTTTACTTGTCCACATCTGAGGGACCGAGGGCTGGCTATTGTGCTTAGACGGGGTTGATAAGGGTGTCCCCGGCAAACTGCCGGTCTGTGAGGAAGATGCAGGCGGACATGTTAGGTTGCCTTGATCCAAAGGTGGTGCTATCGATGTCGGACAGCGCTCAACACCAGCTGGTGTTACCACCTCCAAAGAAAATGATGACCTGCCAATCACGCTGGCTGTTGCGGGTAAAGAGGTGGCAGGTCTGCGCCCCAAAACAGGTGTGACTGCTGTCCCCCCAGTCACAGAGGATGAAGAGGCCGCGGATGCACAAGATATGGCAGACGGTGGTTGGCCCGGCCGGCTAGGCCGCATTGTAGCACACTGAGCTTCCCACTGCAACTTATGCTTCATGTCCATGTGCCGGTTCATGCATGAAGTACTCAAACTATGTATTTTTTGGCCTCTACTTAGCTTTTGCTGACAAATGTTACAGATAACACGAGTTGGGTCATCTTTATCGATCTGAAAAAATGCCCAGGCTATGCAAGGCTTAGCACCCATGCGACCTGAAGAGCCACCACGACTTGTGGTGAGAGGCAGAGTTGTGTTTGAGGATGCAGTTGTTGACGTGCTTCCAGTACTACGTCTCTGTCCAGGAAGGCGCAACCTGACCTCGTCGTCACTAGCATCTTCCTCCACCTCCTCTGCTGATCTCATCTCTTGGCTGACTGTGGGTTGACAGTAAGTGGGATCTCCGACCTCATCATCATCACCCTGTGCGTTATCACACCTGTCGTCCTCAGAGCCAACCTGTTCCTGCCCTGACAAAAAACTAAAGTTGTCGCTCCAATCAGGTATTTGAGTCTTATCATCGTCTTCCTCATTGTCTCCACCAACAGGAGTTACAGTTTGGGAATGAGGGTCTACATTATGGTCAGAACCTTCTGCGTCTGGTCCTGGATCCGACTCATAAAGATTCTGGGCATCAGTGCAGATCATTTCCTCGTCTGGATTCACAGAAGCACTGGAGTCGACCTCTGATTCCCAGGCTATAGTATGAGTAAACAGCTCTGCAGACTCAACCATCTGTTCTACCTCATACTCAGACGGGCAGCTGGAGATTTGGGAGCTGTGAGGAAGCAAGTGCGATTTGGGTGACACCTTTGAGGACTGGAGTATTTGTGATGTTGAAGTTGATGTGGAGGAGAGCCCACTTAAAGGAGCACTTGATATCCGTTGAAGCACCTGCTGTTTTTGTGCCTCATCTGGAATTTGTAGCGATTGGCGTGGCCGTAAGAAAGGGATCTTATCACATTGTCCGCTAAAAGAAGTAGACATTTTAGTTTGGCTGGAAGATGGTCTTTCTTCTGCAGATGTTACTGTTGCTTTAACACGTACCCCACGGACACAACCTTTTTTCCCCTTCCCAACACGCCTATTCCCCTTTCCACCAGCAGCAGGCCTTTTTCCACTCATTTTGGTGGTTAACTAATTCACAACTCTGGAGTTGTTTGCACAAAAAAACAATGGATGGTAACCGAGCAGAGCTGAGTGGCCAAACTGTGGTATTAGGCCAAAACTATTGGCTGGGTTAGATGCAGAAAAAAATTATTTTGAATTTGCAACCTGATGGAGGTCAGTATAGATGGATTAATAGAACAAGACCCACACACAGCTAGAAGCCCAATATTTTTTCAGAGGTAGATGCAGAAAAAAATATATTCAGTTTGCAACCTGATGGAGGTCAGTATAGATGGACTAATACAACAAGTCCCACACACAGCTAGAAGCCCAATATTTTTTCAGAGGTAGATGCAGAAAAAAATATATTCAGTTTGCAACCTGATGGAGGTCAGTATAGATGGACTAATACAACAAGTCCCACACACAGCTAGAAGCCCAAATATTTTTTCAGAGGTACTGTAGATGCAGATAAAAATTAGTTTTAATTTGCAACCTGATGGAGGTCAGTATAGATGGACTAATAGAGAAAGTCCGACACACTACTAGAAGGCCAAATATTTTTTCAGAGCTAGATGCAGAAAAAAATTATATTCAGTTTGCAACCTGATGGAGGTCAGTATAGATGGATTAATAGAACAAGACCCACACACAGCTAGAAGCCCAATATTTTTTCAGAGGTAGATGCAGAAAAAAATATATTCAGTTTGCAACCTGATGGAGGTCAGTATAGATGGACTAATACAACAAGTCCCACACACAGCTAGAAGCCCAATATTTTTTCAGAGGTAGATGCAGAAAAAAATATATTCAGTTTGCAACCTGATGGAGGTCAGTATAGATGGACTAATACAACAAGTCCCACACACAGCTAGAAGCCCAAATATTTTTTCAGAGGTACTGTAGATGCAGATAAAAATTAGTTTTAATTTGCAACCTGATGGAGGTCAGTATAGATGGACTAATAGAGAAAGTCCGACACACTACTAGAAGGCCAAATATTTTTTCAGAGCTAGATGCGGAAAAAAATTATATTCAGTTTGCAACCTGATGGAGGTCAGTATATATGGACTAATAGAGAAAGTCCGACACACTACTAGAAGGCCAAATATTTTTTCAGAGCTAGATGCAGAAAAAAATTATATTCAGTTTGCAACCTGATGGAGGTCAGTATAGATGGATTAATAGAACAAGACCCACACACAGCTAGAAGCCCAATATTTTTTCAGAGGTAGATGCAGAAAAAAATATATTCAGTTTGCAACCTGATGGAGGTCAGTATAGATGGACTAATACAACAAGTCCCACACACAGCTAGAAGCCCAATATTTTTTCAGAGGTAGATGCAGAAAAAAATATATTCAGTTTGCAACCTGATGGAGGTCAGTATAGATGGACTAATACAACAAGTCCCACACACAGCTAGAAGCCCAAATATTTTTTCAGAGGTACTGTAGATGCAGATAAAAATTAGTTTTAATTTGCAACCTGACGGAGGTCAGTATAGATGGACTAATAGAGAAAGTCCGACACACTAATAGAAGGCCAAATATTTTTTCAGAGCTAGATGCGGAAAAAAATTATATTCAGTTTGCAACCTGATGGAGGTCAGTATATATGGACTAATAGAGAAAGTCCGACACACTACTAGAAGGCCAAATATTTTTTCAGAGCTAGATGCAGAAAAAAATTATATTCAGTTTGCAACCTGATGGAGGTCAGTATAGATGGATTAATAGAACAAGACCCACACACAGCTAGAAGCCCAATTTTTTTTCAGAGGTAGATGCAGAAAAAAATATATTCAGTTTGCAACCTGATGGAGGTCAGTATAGATGGACTAATACAACAAGTCCCATACACAGCTAGAAGCCCAATATTTTTTCAGAGGTAGATGCAGAAAAAAATATATTCAGTTTGCAACCTGACGGAGGTCAGTATAGATGGACTAATACAACAAGTCCCACACACAGCTAGAAGCCCAAATTTTTTTTCAGAGGTACTGTAGATGCAGATAAAAATTAGTTTTAATTTGCAACCTGATGGAGGTCAGTATAGATGGACTAATAGAGAAAGTCCGACACACTACTAGAAGGCCAAATATTTTTTCAGAGCTAGATGCAGAAAAAAATTATATTCAGTTTGCAACCTGATGGAGGTCAGTATAGATGGACTAATAGAGAAAGTCCGACACACTACTAGAAGGCCAAATATTTTTTCAGAGCTAGATGCAGAAAAAAATTATATTCAGTTTGCAACCTGATGGAGGTCAGTATAGATGGATTAATAGAACAAGACCCACACACAGCTAGAAGCCCAATATTTTTTCAGAGGTAGATGCAGGAAAAAAATATATTCAGTTTGCAACCTGATGGAGGTCAGTATAGATGGACTAATACAACAAGTCCCACACACAGGTAGAAGCCCAAATATTTTTTCAGAGGTACTGTAGATGCAGATAAAAATTATTTTTAATTTGCAAACTGATGGAGGTCAGTATAGATGGACTAATAGAATGATGCTATGCCCAAAAGATTTTACTTCACTAGGTGCAGTAAAAAAATTGGTATTCTATACACAGGTGGTATATCTTGCAACACAGATAGGCTACTCCACTGACTAACACACTCTGCAATAGGCCAAAAAGGATTAGCTTTGCTAGATTCAGCCAAATGCTGTGAAAAAAACTTGCACAGCACTGGCACAGACCTGCCTGGCAAAAACTGATAGGAACTGATGTAACCTAGTCCTGAAAAGGACTCCAATTACAATTAGTCTTTACTCCCACAACCTATCTATTTAAGAGCACAGACCTCCCTGATAAAAGTCGTAGGAAATGCTGTAACCTAGTCCTTAAAAGGACTGCAATCACAACTATTCCCTACTCCCAAGCTATCTGTATATTTGTGCGAAAATTGGCTTGAAATTAACAAGGTATAGCGCACACAGCAACAGCGGTGCCGTCTAACACGCAGCTGCAGCAGTGAGAAAATGGTGGCGACGGGGAAAATGGCTTGGTCTTATAGGGCAAGGACATGTGACATACACTGCCAATGACACATGCCCTTGCTTGTGTGAAAAAAAGCACTTCGCTCCGTGTGTGCGCTGCTGATAGGCTGACAGATTGCACCTCCCCACTGCAAATGCGGGAAAGAGAAAAAAAAATGGAGATCTTCATTGTTCCTGCAGAGATCCATCCCCTGCCCCTCCCCCCACCCCGCTGTACACTCAAACTGCGTATTAACATTAATTTTCATCATTACTGAGAAAAAATCCAGTTATGATTTTGGTGCACGAACAGTTATCGAACATAACCTCGAACAGCCGAATTTTTCTCAAATTGTTCGTGTTCGCCGAACGGCTCGAACACCGCCCAAAACAGCTCGAATTTGAGATTGGCGAACAGTTCGAGTAGAACAACGCTCATCTCTACTTATAAATACTGATTTAAATACTGACCAAATACTGAATGTGTGAATGTGGCTTAAAACAGAAACTTGTTCTCCAGACTGATAGCTTTTAGGCCTCATGAGTAGTGTTGAGCATTCCGATACTGAAATATCGGGTATCGGCCGATATTCGCGGTATCGGAATTCCGATACTTAATTCCGATACTTTTACAATATCGAATACCGGAATCGGAAGTTCCCATAATGCCTGCGCTCTGCAGTGTCTCTGAAGGATGACAAGCTGGATGGCAGCGCTCAACTGAGATCCAGCCTGTCATCAGAATCCCATCCCAGCGTGGGAGAATTCTCCTGATTGTTTAAAAGCCGGCACGCGGTAAAAAGCCGCCGGCTTTTAAACAATCACACAGCCCCATACTGCTTCCCCGCAGCCTCCCACCCCGATCCTCCGCTCCCCTCGCCACCTCCCATCCCGATCGTAAGTTAGGACCGGGCGGGGAGCGCAGCACCAAGGAGCGGGGAGCGAAGGACCCGGGCGGGGAAGCCGGCAGTGAAAAGACTTCACCGCCGGCTTTCCCGTTCTGTGCTGCGCTTTCCCGCCGGTTATTTCAAATGAACAGCTGAGGTATCAGGTGATGCTGATCAGCTGTTCATTTGAAGTAGCTGCGGTGCCCTCGGAGGGTTCATGTGAGTTCATGCTTGACTGCATTGCATGAACTCACATGAACTTTCCCACGGTCGCACAGGTCAGCCTCACCTCCCAGACCATCCGACCGGTCATGATTGGTGTGTGTGGGTGTCTGTGCGGGTGTACGCGGTGTGTGGGGTGTCTGTGCGGTGTCTGCGGGTGTGTGCGGTGTCTGCGGGTGTGTGCGGTGTCTGTGTGGTGTCTGCGGGTGTGTGCGGTGTCTGTGCGATGTCTGCGAGTGTGTGCGGTGTCTGTGCGATGTCTGCGCGATGTCTGCGTGTGTGTGCGGTGTCTGTGCGATGTCTGGGGGTGTGTGCGTGCAGGCAGACATAGGCCGATGTGACACTACTACTCCCATCGGCCTATGTCTGTCCCCCGTCCACTCGTGCCAGCAGGATCAGCTCGATGGGAGCAGTAGTTCCCATCAGCCTGATCCTGCTATTTAAATTGCCCTACTGTGTCCCCAATAAATATTAAATACATGTCATTAGTGGCCAGTGGTTACCTACAATAAATTAGTTCATACATTACCTGTCCCCGCCGATCGCCACCTAAAATAAAGTAAAAAATAAACACCTATACTCACCTAGACACCTAATTCCCCGAAGCCATCGATCTCCTGTAATAAAATATAAAATAATAAACCACAACCTTATCCTTACCCCTCCGTAGTAGTCCACGAGTGTCCCACGATGATCTCCAGTTTAGAGCAGCCACATAGAATGTGACCGCTCTGAACCGCTGCCGCCGCTAGAATGATAGGGCCGTAAAGCAGCCCCGTCATTGCATAAGTGGGTTCGCCGGAGTTCAGGCAGCGCTGCTCCGGTCAGCTCCTTTACGGCCCTGCTGTATCGTGAGAAATTCCCACGGTACAGCAGTGCCGTAAAGGAGGTCTCCGGAGCTGCGCTGCCTGAATGCACTCCGGTGACCTCAGTCAGTGGCTCCCGCTGCCGGGAGCGGACGTGTTCCCGGCAGTGTGAGCTTACAGCAGCCATGCACAGCTGTCACCATCTCCAGATGTGACAGCTGTGCATGGGAGATCAGCGCAGGAACGTGGACAGGTAACTATTTTTTTTTAGTAAACTAAGAATTAAATAAAATGGTGTGTTTTATTTCAAATAAATTATTTTTTTCTTTGTGTAGTGTGTTTTTTATTTTTAACACTTTGTAGGTTAGTAATGGGGGTGTCTTATAGACGCCCATCATTACTAACCTGGGCTTCATGGCAGCTGGCGCTGACATGAACCCCAGCCCCATTACCCCCTGCCACCGCACCAGGGCAGCGTGGAAGAGCGAGGCTAAGTGCCAGAATTGGCACATCCTATGGATGCGCCATTTCTGGGGCGGCTGACGGCTGGTGTTTCTAGCCTGGGAGGGGGCCAATATTCATGGCACCCTTCCTGGGCTATTAATATCAGCCCCCAGCTGTCTGCCTAGCCTTTGCTAGCTATTAAAATAGGGGGGACCCCACGTCATTTTTTTGGGGGGTCCCCCATTTTAATAGCTAGTAAAGGCTAGGTATTCAGCTGGGGGCTGATATTAGTAGTCTTGGAAGCTCCGTGGGTATTACCCCCTTCCCAGGCTTCAAACATCTGCCCCAGCCGTCTGCTTAACCTCCGCTAGAGACTAAAATTATGGGGGATCCCACGCCAATTTTTTTTTTAATAAATCCTTTATTTTAACGCTAAATGACATTTGAGGAGTTAATAAAGATGCAGTCCCTAAATTATTATTTATTTTTTAATTAATTTTTCCCAAACATTTTGACGTGGGCTTTGCCATATTTTTGTATGCCAGCCAGGTACAGCATCCAGCTTCTATGAACGCGCCATTTTCTGGGGTGGCTGCGGACTGCAATTTGCAGTGGGGGGGAGGCCCAGAAAGCTTGGGTCTCCCTGCGCTGCAGATTCCATCCCCCAGCTGCCTAGTTGTACCTGGCTGGACACAAAAATAGGGAGAAGCCCCACGTATTTTTTATTTAAATTATTTCATGAAATATTTTTTTTAAAAAAGGGCTTCCCGATATTGTTGTGTCCGGCCAGGTACAAATAGGCAGCTGGTGGTTGGGGGCAGCCCGTTCCTGCCTGCTGTACCTGACTGGACACAAATATAGTGCGAAGCCCCACGTCAATTTTTTTTTAATTATTTCAGGAAATTCATGAAATAATTAAAAAAAAATTGACGCGGGGCTTCGCACTATATTTGTGTCCAGCCAGGTACAGCAGGCAGGAACGGACTGCCCCGAACCACCAGCTGCCTATTTGTACCTGGCCGGACACAACAATATAGGGAAGCCCTTTTTTTCTTAATTATTTCATGAATTTCATGAAATAATGAAAAAAAAAAATACGTGGAGCTTCGTCCTATTTTTGTGTCCAGCCAGGTACAACTAGGCAGCTGGGGGCTGGAATCTGCAGCGCAGGGAGGCCCAAGCTTTCTGGGCCCCACCCGCTGCAAATTGCAGTCCGCAGCCGCCCCGGAAAATGGCGCGTTCATAGAAGCGCCATCTTCTGGCGCTGTACCCAACTCATCCAGGGCCCTGGTGCGGTGGCTCACTGGGTAATAAAGGGGTTAAGGCCAGCTTGGCATTATCAGCTGGCCCTAAGCCCGAAATTCATGGGGTCACGCCAATATTAGACATGACCACCATGAATTTCTAGTAAAGTATTTAAAAAAAACACAACACCCAGAATAAAGTCCTTTAATTGAAATAAAGACACAATTCTTTATTGTTCTAAATTAAACTATACTTACCATCACGCCCATTCCAGCTGAAGCCAACGATCTCCTGCAATAAAAGAAAAATAATAAACCAACCTCATCCTTACCTTCCCATGGATCCCACGACAGCTTCAGCTCTGCTACATCGAGATGACAGGCTGGACCTCAGCAGAACGCTGCCATCCAGCCTGTCATCCCGCAGACACTGAGAAGCGCAGGCATGCTTGCGCTCCTCAGTGTCTCTCTGTGACGTCATCCAGATGAGCCGAGTTCATGTCCAATGAACTCAGCTCACCTCATGCATGTCACTGACAGCGTGGGAAAATTCTCACGCTGAAGCGCTGAGTGCAGGAGAATTTTCCCACGCTGTCAGTGACGTGCATGAGGTGAGCTGAGTTCATTGGACAATGCCTCACCTTATGCACGTCACTGACAGCGTGGGAAAATTCTCACGCTGAAGCGCTGAGTGCAGGAGAATTCTCCCACGCTGTCAGTGACGTGCATGAGGTGAGCTGAGTTCATTGTCGGCTCATCTGGATGCCGTCACAGAGAGACACTGAGGAGCGCAAGCATGCCTGCGCTTCTCAGTGTCTGCGGGATGACAGGCTGGATGGCAGCGTTCTGCTGCGGTCCAGCCTGTCATCTCGATGTAGCAGAGCTGAAGCTGTCATGGGAACCATGGAAAGGTAAGGATGAGGTTGCTATATTATTTTTCTTTTATTGCAGGAGATCGTTGGCTTCAGCTGGAATGGGCATGATGGTAAGTATAGTTTAATTTAGAACAATAAAGAATTGTGTGTTTATTTCAATTAAAGGACTTTATTCTGGGTGTTTGTGTTTTTTTTTTTAACTTTGACTATGGGGTTAGTAATGGGGGTGTCTTAAAGACGCCTCTCCATTACTAACCTGGGCTTGATGTCAGCTGGTATTATAAGCTGACATCAACCCCAACCATATTACCCCACTGCCACCTCTACAGGGCAGTGGGAAGAGCGAGGCTAAGTGCCAGAATTGGCACATCCTATGGATGCGCCATTTCTGGGGCGGCTGACGGCTGGTGTTTCTAGCCTGGGAGGGGGCCAATATTCATGGCTCCCTTCCTGGGCTATTAATATCAGCCCCCAGCTGTCTGCCTAGCCTTTGCTAGCTATTAAATTAGTGGGGACCCCACGTCATTTTTTGGGGGGGTCCCCCATTTTAATAGCTAGTAAAGGCTAAGTATTCCGCTGGGGGCTGATATTAGCAGCCTGGGAAGCTCCGTGGGTATTACCCCCTTCCCAGGCTTCAAACATCTGCCCCAGCCGTCTGCTTAACCTCCGCTAGAGACTAAAATTAAGGGGAACCCCACGCCAATTTTTTTTTAAATAAATCCTTTATTTTAACACTAAATGACAAGTACAGTAACCAACACTATCACTGTACTTCATATATATGTGACTGACATGTTTCTATCTATCTAATCTATGTATGATTCTCTATTCCTTCTATTCTAAATTGTCGGGTACAGATGCTGAATTGCCGGCCGGCTTTCTTAAAGAGACGGTGCATTAAAACACTATTATTTTTTTAAATAAATCCTTTACACTAAATGACAAGTACAGTAAGCAACACTGTCACTGTACTTCATATATATGTGACTGACATGTTTCTATCTATCTAATCTATGTGTGAAGCTCTATTCTGTCTGTTGTAAATTGTCGGGTACCGGTGTATGCGCTGATGAATTGCCGACTTTTCGCATAATACAGTCTACATTATTCTTAGTTGTTTTACTTCATGTAGAATTAACCTACAAGGAAAGAAAGGGTTTATTTTCATTCCGATATTTCTGTCCCATTGACTTGCATTGGTTTCCGGTATTGGAATCAGCGATATCCAATACTTTTTGAGTATCGGTCCGATCCAATCCGATACGATATTTCCTGATATCGGAAGGTATCGCTCAACACTACTCATGAGCCATCAGACTGATAGCTTTGCCCTGACAGTCACAGGATGTCAGACGACTGTCAAAGAATGCTGCAAATTGTAGTTTAACAACAGATGAAGTAGTGGAGGCTGTGGACGCATAGACGATAACATTGAATATTCCAGTACAACATTATGTCTGATATAATATGGTTCCCTACAACTAGACTTTCAATGAGTTGGAGTAGTTGGCACACTGTGGTAATTGCTCAAAATAATATGATCTCTAAGTGGACTTTAGTATATACACTGCTCAACAAAATGAAGGGAGCACTCAAATACCACATCCTAGATCTGAATGAATGAAATATTATCATTGACTACTTTGTTCTGTACAAAGTTGAATGTGCTGACAACAAAAACACACAAAAATCATCAATGGAAATCAAATTTATTAACCAATGGAGGCCTGGATTTGGAGTCACCCCCAAAATTAAAGTGGAAAAACACACTACAGGCTGGTCTAACTTTGATGTAATGTCCTGAAAATAAGTCAAAACGAGGCTCAGTATTGTGTGTGGCATCCACGTGCCTGTATGACCTCCCTACAATGCCTGGGCATGCTCCTGATGAGGTTGCGGATGGTCTCCTGTGGGATCTCCTCCCAGACCTGGACTAAAGCATTCGCCAACTCCTGTACAGTCTGTGGTGCAACGTGACGTTGGTGGATGGAGCGAGACATGATGTCCCTGATGTGCTCAATCGGAATCAGGTCTGGGGAACGGGGGGGCCAGTCCATAGCTTCAATGCCTTCATCTTGCAGGAACTGCTGACACACTCCAGCCACATGAGGTCCGGCATTGTCCTGCATTAGGAGGAACCCAGGGCCAACCGCACCAGCATATGGTCTCACAAGGAGTCTGAGGATCTCATCTCGGTACCTAATGCCAGTCAGGCTGCCTCTGGCGAGCACATGCAGGGCTGTGCAGCCCTCCAAAGAAATGCCACCCCACACCATTATTGACTCACTGCCAAACCGGTCATGCTGAAGGATGTTGCAGGAAGCAGATCGCTCTCCACAGCATCTCCAGACTCTGTCACATCTGTCACATGTGCTCAGTGTGAACCTGCTTTCATCTGTGAAGAGAACAGGGCGCCAGTGGCGACTTTGCCAATCCTGGTGTTCTGTGGCAAATGCCAAGAGTGCTGCACGGTGTTGGGCTGTGAGCTCAACCCCCATCTGTGGACGTCGGGCCCTCATATCACCCTCATGGAGTCGGCTTCTAACCGTTTGTGCACATGCACATTTGTGGCCTGCTGGAGGTCATTTTGCAGGGCTCTGGCAGTGCTCCTCCTGTTCCTCCTTGCACAAAGGAGGAGGTAGCGGGCCTGCTGCTGGGTTGCTGCCCTCCTACGGCCCCCTCCACGTCTCCTGGTGTACTGGTCTGTCTACTGATAGCGCCTCCAGCCTCTGGACACTACGCTGACAGACACAGCAAACCTTGCCACAGCATGCATTGATGTGCCATCCTGGATGAGCTGCACTACCTGAGCAACGTCTGTGGGTTGTAGAGTCCATCTCATCCTACCACGAGTGTGAAAACACAACCAACATTCAAAAGTGACCAAAACATCAGCCTGAAAGCATTGGTACTGAGATGTGGTCTGTGGTCCCCACCTGCAGAACCACTCCTTTATTGAGGGTGTCTTGATTATTGCCAATAATTTCCATCTCTAGTCTATTCCATTTGTACAACAGCATGTGAAATTGATTGTCAATCAGTGTTGCTTCCTAAGTGGACAGTTTGATTTCACAGAAGTTTGATTTACTTGAAGTTATATTCTGTTGTTTAAGTGTTCCCTTTATTTTCTTGAGCAGTGTATATATTTTTTAAATAAATTCTTTAATTATTGTTTAGAAAGAAACAAAAAAGGAGAACTAGTGACCACAATCCACTATATCGAACAATGTAATAAAGAATATGACTGACTGGTGGATTGCGGCAGGTATGGCCCCAGGCAGTTTAGAGTGCGTGGACCCCCAAGCAACCAAGGTATCATATAAAAAGTCAGATGATGTTTTTTGGAGCTCATGTGATAGGTCACGTGATGTACACATTGGTGCTCTGATGCACATCTGCAGGCGCACAGCACACCGCACCAATTTTTTTTCCATTATATACAGTGTTATACATAACATTAGAGGATATTATATATTAAGAGAGGACGCTCTGTAATAAGGGACAGTACTACATATAAAAAAAGAGGATGCTATGTGATAAGAGACAGTGAAACACATAACAACAGTAGACACTAAGTAATAAGAGACAACTCTATATATAACAAGGGGGATGCTATGTAATAAAGGATAGCTCTATACTTAACAAGGTTAACAAGGGGTATACTATGAAATAAGGGACAGCGCTATAATTAACAGGGGACACTATGTAATAAGGGACTGCTCTATATATAACAAGGGAGAATGCTATATAATAAAAGGGTGCTCTATACTTAACAAGGGGGGTGCTATGTAATAAGGGACAGCACTATACTTAAAAAGAGGGAACACTGTAATAAGGGACAGCTCTATATATAACAAAAGGTGATGTTATGTAATAAGGGATATCAATATATTTAACAAGATAGGAGGCTATGTAATAAGGAACAGCTCTATACATAACAAGAGTGGATGCTATTTAATAAGGACCAATGCTATATATAACAAGAAGGATGCTATGCAATAAGGAATAGCGCTATATATAACAAGAGGGGATGCTATGTAATAAGCAACAGCGCTATATATAACAAGAGGGGAGGCTTTGAAATAAAGGACAACAATATACAAGACAAACAAAATAAAAAGATATGCTATGTAATAAGGGACAGTGCTATAAATACCAAAATCGGACAAAAAGTAATAAGGACAGAGCTATACAAAAAAGAGAGTATTATTCTACAGAGTATCTCTGTGCAAAAAAAAGTTGAATTTACTCTGAAAGATAATCATGAATGAACGTTAAGAGCACTTGTTCAGAGCATGAAATGATCCTTTGCCCAGCACAAAAGATCATTGTTCTCTGCTGCATATCATCCTGTGTAAACAAGCCTCTCTCTGACAAAAACTTTGGCAGCCTATGCAGACTAAATGATCTTTTACAGATCGCTCAGTGCACATCGTTTACTGAAGTCTTCCTGTGCAAAAAGGATATTAAACATCTGCTAATTGGAAAAGATTTACTGATTGGCGGTCATTTAGTGTCATTGGTCGGTCTGTGTAAACTGACCCTTATACAGTGTAGATACAGAATACATAGTTAAATCCGCTGACATCTTATCTGACTAAAGCCATATTCTTTGTTTCATTTCCATTGTCAAACCTTCATGTTGACATCTCGACTCGAGTACCGGGTATAATGGAAGTCAATGGGAATCTCGAGCATTTTCCAGAAGACCCTAACAGGTGGGCTGGGGAGGCAAGAAAATTGCTGAAATGGATAGAAACAGAGCTCAAATGGAATGGGAACAGCATGGGGAAGCAGCCCGGATACATCTCTGACTCCCAGGTCGCTGCTGGGAACAATGTTGTCAGAGTATTACGCAACTTTTACAGACTGACAATAAAACATACAAAACTGAAGATAAGATATGACAGACATATCTCCCTCTCTGGACCTAATATCACCTCATTACTAACCAGAATCCCACAGTGTCACAATCCCACAATTTCATCCTTCTTCTCTGCTAGATTTCTAAAAACTTAACATGGTTAAAACAGAATTCATCATCTTTCTCCCATCGCAATCAACCCCCCCATCTGACGTATCTTTCAAAGTCAATGGCTGTCTACTCTCCCAAGTACCGCAAGCTCGCTGCCTTGGGGTAACCTTGTACTCTAATCTTTCCTTCAAACCACATATCCAAGCCTTTTCCATTTCCTGCCGACTCCAACTCAAAAATATCTCCCGGATCTGCACATTCCTCAACCATGAATCTGCAAAAACACTAGTGCATGCCCTCATCATCTCCCACCTCAACTACTGCAGCCTCCTGCTCTGTGGCCTCCCTTCTAACACTTTCGCATCCCTCTAATCTATCCTAAACTCTGCTGCCCGACTAATCCACCAGCTCCCCATTGCCCAGAGACTCTAGTTCAAAACCCTAACCTTGGCACACAAAGCAATCCATGACCTGTCTCCTCCATACATCTATGACTTAGTCTCCCAGTACTTACCTGCACGCGACCTCTGATCCTTTCAAGATCTCCTTCTCTACTCTCCTCTTATCTCCTCTTCCCAAAATTGCATACAAGATTTCTCCCATGCATTCCCCCTACTCTGGAACTCTCTACCCCAACATATCAGACTCTCGCCTACCGTGGAAACCTTTAAAAGGAACGTGAAGACCTGCCTCTTGAGATAAGCCTACAACCTGCAGTAACCCTTGCTCCACCATACCACTGCATGACCAGCTCTACCCTCACCTACTGTATCCTCACCCATCCCTTGTAGATTATAAGCCCTCGCGGGCAAGGTCTTCTCTCCTCCTGTACCGCCGTCGCCTTTTTGTTCAAGATTATTGTAATTGTTTTTGCTATGTGTGCCTCCTTTTTCACATGTAAAGTGCCATGAAATAAATGGCGCTATAATAATAAATAGTACTAATAAATAATAAAATGGATTTTATAGGGAAAAATGTTAAGAAACATTTTTTCCTGTATAATGACTTGTATATAAGGCAAAATTAAAAAGAAAAAAAAGCGCCTCCTTCATCCCTTAATTGCCAAGCCATCTCTCCCTGTATTACCCCGTCATATTACTGTATGACTACAGTAGATGACATAGTAGAGGGGGAAATAAAACTACACCCAGTAGTCATTGGTAAATGTAATTTTAACATTTTACTACCTTATCTGGGCATGTGGTGTGTGACATGATCAGACACATCCTGCTTAATTTATGAAGGAGAGACTTTGAAACTCGCAAAGCCTATGTGGACAATGCAAGAACTGTCAAAAATTAGAAGGAAGAGGGACTCTGATACATCCTGCATTAGGCCCCCGTCACATGTCAGTGTTTCCAGTACTTGTGATGACTGATTTCACAAGTACTGGAGAAACTTACACACGCACACCCATTACAATCTATGGGGCTCTGCATGTGTCCATATGTTCACTCAGACTGTGTGTCCGTGTGACCCACACGTGGACATGTCCATTTTTTTCTGGCAGCATGACGTCAATGCACCCCACACACATGCACAGATGACATAAAGTGTGCAACATTAGTGGTAGTGGAACCACTGTGCCGTATACCGAGGAGAGCCTGGAGGGCAGTGACTAGGCGAACGCCTGACTTTTCGCTAGAGCCCCTTGAAGGTGGGGTAAGACTTGGCTGCAGATGGACGCCATGTGCTACTCCAAGACAGACCTCGGACACACAGCAGCTGACCCTCAAAGGGGCAGGTAGACGGAACGGCCAAGACTGGATGGACTTGACAAGTACAGGCAGGCACGGCAAGAATACTGGAAGACACGGCAGGTGTAGACAGATACGGCTGGTATACAGACTGGCACCACAGGTGCAGGCAAGTACTGCTGGTAATCAGACTGGCATGGTCGCACAGTCGACGGTAGGTATGTATCACAGAGATGGCTGTCCTCTATGATGTAACCCGGAGTGTTGCTCTAGTGCACGTAAGCACTAAGAGGACTGATTGGTGCACTTGGGACCGGATTATGGGTAGTTTGGAGAGTTGGGCGGGTCCAGCTACCCACAACCTCACCTCTGGGTGTGGTTTATAAACTATAAAATGGAGGCCGGTTATTTGGCACATGGTTTGTGTGTTTGGAGGGAGAAGGCCTCCTGTGTGCTGTTGTGTCCAAACCGAGCCAGGATACGGGACGCTTCCCAGCCTGTGTGCCCACAGGACTGGCTAAGCAGAGACTTGCTTAAAGGACACTTTACTTTGCTAGCCTTAACTAAAGGCTGTTTTTATTCCTTTTGTTTTTTTTTGGTTTGTGATGTTATAAACCAACGTGGACTTTTAAAGGAAATGCTCCCTGTTTGCCTTCTGTCGCACCCAAGTGAGATGTGCAGCATCTGAAACAACAGATGCTGGAAGCCTGAGCTAGCATTTCTTCTGCGGTGTTGCTATCAGTGTGTCAAGAGTGGGAGAAGAGAATTACATTGACAATCCAACACAATGGGCAGCACTTTGAACACATTTTATAAGTGGTCATAAACTTGTAAAAAACTCATGAAAAAATAAAGTTACGTTAAAACCAAGCACACCATTGTTTTTCTTAGGAAATTCTTAATAAGTTTGATGTATCACATGACCCTCTTCCCATTGAAAAAAATAAAGTTGGATCCAAAATGGCCGAGTTCAAAATGGCTGCCATGGTCACCACCCATCTTGAAAAGTTTTCTCCCTCCCATATACTAATGTGCCACAAACAGAAAGTTGATATCACCAACCATTCCCATTTAATTTAGGTATATCCATATAAATGGCCCACCCTGTATATATATATATTTATGTATGAAAAAAAGGTTTGGTATTTACCTGAGGACGGGCACCCACAAATTTACAGGTTGTCTGCTTGTGCTGCTCTTTTCCTTTTCTTTTCTATATATTTATGTATATATATATATGAAAATTGTACATTCACACTGAAGGCATCAAAACTATGAGTTAGTAACATAGTAACATCGTTTTTAAGGTTGAAGGAAGACTAAGTCCATCTAGTTCAACCCCTAGCCTAACATGTTGACCCAGAGGAAGGCAAAAAAAATCCATGTGGCAAACACTAAGCTCTACATTGGGGAAAAAAAATCCTTTCCGACTCCATACGACAATCAGACTAGTTCCCTGGATCAACGCCCTATCAAGGAATCTAGTATATATAACCTGTAATATTATACTTTTCAAGAAAGGCATCCATGTGTGACGCCTCTACTCGTAAAGCCCGTGTTTTACCTTGGGTGTTGGGGGACTCGGTGTCGGGCCCCGTGATGGAGAGATGGGATGCAGCCGTGGCCCGGGCCCGACCCGTGCTCAGGGCCGTCACAGTTAAAAGAGATGGTGCGGGCTCGTCCGGGTTGAGTGGCTAATTAACGACTATGCCACCTGTGGTGCCTGGTGAAGGGCCACCAGCGCCGCTGCAGTCCGCTGACACATGGTGTTACCGCGGCCAAAGTTCTTACTACTCCCCACAGGCGGAGCAAGGCCTCAGGGCAGAGGGACAGGATGGAGGGGGTAGTAGTAGAGGAGAAGGGATCCCACGTCCCGCAGCGTGGTGCAGAAATAACAGTCCGGAGGCCATAGAGGTGAACTTCCAAGGCTTTACTCACATAGTTGGCAAAGGAAGGCGACTCCCTGCTCCTCGCGGAGTCCTGCACTCACCAGGGACGGGGGTCCGACAACCTCCGAGTAAGTCCAGCATTCAGTCGCGACCCTACAGCAGAGTGTTCCTGATCTACAGACTGATTACTTTCCTGTCCGAGTGTGTGCAAATAGGCCGGGTCTCCCTCTGAGCTCCTCTCAGAACAAGGGCACGGGGGCAGCTCCGCTCCGTCCGATACCCGGTGGGATCCTCTGGGCCTAACCGTGCTTTCCCGTCCAGGACGTAGAGTAGCAAGGACGGGTGTCAGGGGCCGGTACCCCTTTTGCAGCCGGAGTCCCTCTGAATATATCAGGTTGGCGAGGACAGGTGGCGTACACCGCTCCGTCTGCATCCTGCCTGGGATCCATTTTCTATGGAGCCACACTCTTAGGCTCCGGGCCTTCTTGATCATGGTCCTTGGCCGGGTTGAGACATTCCTTGTCTACAACCTACCTCTCGTCCCAAGGCCAAGGTACGAGGGCTATGTCCCTTGCCGGTGCAGGCCCACACAGGATCTGCGCTCCCCGAGGGAGGTCACATTACACACAGTAGTTGACAGCAACCAAGACAGCACAAGAACTTGACTAACCAAAGACCTGCAACAGACCACGATCAAAGATGGCTTTCTATTAAATATGAAATCTAAAGTGTAACTAACTTGTAAGTCCTCCACCCTCACCCACTAACTGGTTCCTACTACTTTGTGTTCCCCAGTCTCCCTGTAACCAGGGGAGCAGCACCTAGTGCATACTAGCTCCCTCTGGTGGAGAAGTGTGGTGTTGGATGCAAGGGCTGGGTCACGACTATCACACTGGCCTTACCTCAGAGGTGGAACACCACACTCCATTAGAGAAGTGTAGCATTCCTGTGGCGGTCGAACCCTCAGGGGCGCCACACATGCCCTTCTTAAATTTTAATAGTGAATCACTCATTACAACATCATGCAGCAGAGAGTTCCATAGTCTCACTGCTCTTACAGTAAAGAATCCCGTCTGTGATTATGATTAAACCTTCTTTCCTCCAGACGTAGAAGATGCCCCCTTGTCCGCGTCTCTGGCCTCAGAGAAAAAAAGATTAGTAGAAAGGTCTTTGTACTGTCCCCTCATATACTTGTACATAGTAATGAGATCACCCCTAAGCCTTCTTTTTTCCACAGTAAATAACCCCAAGTGTAATAACCTGTCTTGGTATTGCAGACCCCCCAGTTCGCTAATAACCTTGGTCGCTCTTCTCTACACCCGCTCTAGTTCAGCTATGTCTTTGTTATACACTGGAGACCAGAACTGTACACAGTATTCTAAGTGTGGTCGCACTAATGACTTGTATAGAGGTAAAATTATGTTCTCCTCATGAGCATCTATGCCTCTTTTGATGCATCCCATTATTTTATTTGCCTTTGCAGCAGCTACCTGACACTGGCCACTAAACGTGAGCTTGTCGTCCACCAATACACCCATGTCTTTTTCAGTTACAGTTTTGCCCAGTGTTTTACAATTAAGCATATAATTATACATTTTATTTCCTCTGCCCAAGTGCATTACCTTACATTTATCCCCATTAAAGCTCATTTGCCATTTATCAGCCCAAGCTTCTAGTTTACATAGATCCTCCTGTAATATAAAATTGTCCTCCTCTGTATTGATTACCCTGCAGAGTTTAGTGTCATCTGCAAATATTGAAATATTACTCTGTATGCCCACTACAAGGTCATTAATAAATATGTTAAAAAGAAGGGGCCCAATACTGACCTCTGTGGTACCCCACTGTTAACTGAGACCCAGTCTGAGTGTTTTCCATTAATAACCACCCTTTGTTTCCTATCACTGAGCCAATTCTTAACCCACATACATATATTTTCCCCTATCCCCATTGTTCTCATTTTATGTATCAACCTTTTGCGTGGAACCGTATCAAAAGCTTTTGAAAAGTCCATATACACAACATCCACAGCATTTCCTTGGTCCAGTCCGGAACTTGCCTCCTCATAAAAGCTGATCAGATTAGTTTGACAGGAACGGTCCCTTGTAAACCCATGTTGATATTGGGTCATGAGGTTATTCTTCTTCAGATACTCTAGTATAGCATCTCTTAGGAAACCCTCCAGGATTTTACCCACAGTAGAGGTTAAGCTTACTGGCCTATAATTTCCAAGTTCAGTTTTTGTCCCCTTTTTGAATATTGGCACCACATTTGCTATACGCCAGTCGTGTGGTACAGACCCTGTTATTATGGAATCTTTAAAGATTAAAAATAATGGTCTATCTATGACGTTACTTAATTCCTGCAGTACTCGCGGGTGTATCCCATCCGGGCCCGGGGATTTGTCAACTTTAGTGATTTTTAGACGCCGCCATACTTCCTGCTGGGTTAAGCAAGTGACATTTACTGGAAAATTTTTGTTATCGCTAATCATGTTTTCTGTCATGCGATGTTCTTGTGTAAATACGGTTGAAAAAAAATCATTTAGCATATAGGCTTTTTCCTCATCCTCATCCACCATTTCACCCAGACTATTTTTAAGGGGGCCACCACTATCATTTTTTAGTTTTTTACTATTTATGTAGTTAAAGAATATTTTGGGGTTATTTTTACTTTCTCTGGCAATGATTCTCTCTGCCTCAATCTTTGCTGCCTTGATTTGGTTTTTACAGAATTTATTTAATTTTCTATATTTATTTAATGCCTCATCACTACCTACTTGCTTTAATTCTCTAAATGCTTTCTTTTTGTCACTTATTGCGCCCCTTACAGCTCTATTTAGCCATAGTGGTTTCCTCCTATTTCTAGCATGTTTAATCCCATAGGGTATATATTGTGCACAGGTCCTATTCAGGATGCTAATAAATGTCTCCCATTTGCTTTGTGTAGCTTTATGTCTCAGGATATCGTCCCAGTTTATTGCACTAAGATCATCTCTCAACCGTTGGAAATTTGCCTTCCTGAAGTTTAGTGTCCTTGTAACCCCTCTACTACACATCTTATTAAAGGTTACATGAAAACGTATTATTTTGTGATCACTATTACCCAAGTGACCCCCAACTCGTATATTTGATATGCGGTCTGGCCTATTGGTTAATATTAAGTCTAGCAATGCCCCCCTTCTTGTTGGGTCCTGAACCAGTTGTGAAAGGTAATTGTCTCTCATAGTTGTCAAAAACCTATTACCTTTGCTTGAACTACAGGTTTCTGTCCCCCAATGTATTTCAGGGTAGTTGAAGTACCCCATAATAATGACTTCTCCTTGAGTCGCTGCTTCATCTATTTGCTTTATGAGGATATTCTCCGCTGCTTCCATTATTTTTGGAGACTTATAACAAACCCCTATCAGTAATTTATTATTTTTTCCCCCTCCCCTTATCTCCACCCACAGGGACTCTACATTTTCATTAGGTTCACATATATCCTCCCGCAAGATGGGTTTTAAGGATGATTTTAGGTATAAACACACACACCCCCCCCTCGCTTGTTTGTATGGTCATTTCTGAACAGACTATAGCCCTGTAAATTAACTGCCCAGTCATGGCTCTCGTCTAGCCACGTCTCAGATATCCCTACCATGTCATAATTATTTTCCAACAAAATTAATTCTAATTCCTCCATTTTGTTGGTGAGGCTTCTGGCATTAGTGTACATGCATTTTATGTATCTCTATTCCCTCTTACTTTATTGACTGTTCTAACCCCACCCCCAATTTCTTTATTTGTGTCCAGGTCACTATCTGCACTATCTTCCCCACCTATAAAATGAATACCCTCCCCCCCAATTCCTAGTTTAAACACTCCTCCAACCTTCTAGCCTTTTTCTCCCCCAGCACAGCTGCACCCTCCCCATTGAGGTGCAGCTGGTCCCTATCGTAGAGTCTGTAGCCAACTGAGAAGTCGGTGCAGTTCTCCAGGAACCCAAATCCCTCCTTCCTTCACCAGTTCTTAAGCCACTTATTTATCTCCCTAATCTCCCGTTGCCTCTCTGGCGTGGCACGTGGTACCGGTAGTATTTCAGAGAATACCACCTTGGAGGTCTTTGCTTCCAGCTTGCAGCCTAATTCACTGAAATCATCTTTAAGGACCTTCCACCTACCTCTACCTCCCACACATGTGGAATTATATGATTAACAAAAAAGTGTGAAACATCTGAAAATATGTCTTATATTCTAGGTTCTTCAAAGTAGCCACCTTTTGCTTTGATGACTGCTTTGCACACTCTTGGCATTCTCTTGATGAGCTTCAAGAGGAAATCACCGCAAATGGTCTTCCAATAATCTTGAAGGAGTTCCCAGAGATGCTTAGCACTTGCTGGCCCTTTTGCCTTCACTCTGCGGTCCAGCTCACCTCAAACCATCTCGATTGAGTTCAGGTCTGGTGACTGTGGAGGCCAGGTCATCTGGCGTAGCACCCCATCACTCTCCTTCTTGGTCAAATAGCCCTTACACAGCCTGGAGGTGTGTTTGGGGTCATTGTCCTGTTAAAAAATAAATGATGGTCCAACTAAACGCAAACCGGATGGAATAGCATGCTGCTGCAAGATGCTGTCGTAGCCATGCTGGTTCAGTATGCCTTCAATTTTGAATAAATCCTCAACAGTGTCACCAGCAAAGCACCCCCATACCATCACACCTCCTCCTCCATGCTTCACGGTTGGAACCAGGCATGTAGAGTCCATCCGTTCACATTTTCTGCGTCGCACAAAGACATGGTGGTTGGAACCAAAGATCTCAAATTTGGACTCATCAGACCAAAGCACAGATTTCCACTGGTCTAATGTCCATTCCTTGTGTTCTGTAGTCCAAACAAGTCTCTTCTGCTTGTTGCCTGTCCTTAGCAGTGGTTTCCTAGCAGCTATTTTACCATGAAGGCCTGCTGCACAAAGTATCCTCTTAACAGTTGTTGAAGAGATGTGTCTGCTGCTAGAACTCTGTGTGGCATTGATCTGGTCTCTAATCTGAGCTGCTGTTAACCTGCGATTTCTGAGGCTGGTGACTCGGATAAACTTATCCTCAGAAGCAGAGGTGACTCTTGTTCTTCCTTTCCTGGCGCGGTCCTCATGTGAGCCAGTTTCTTTGTAGCGTTTGATGGTTTTTGCAACTGCACTTGGGGACACTTTCAAAGTTTGCCCAATTTTTCGGACTGACTGACCTTCATTTCTTAAAGTAATGATGGCCACTTGTTTTTCTTTACTTAGCTGCTTTTTTCTTTCCATAACGCAAATTCTAACAGTCTATTCAGTATGACTATCAGCTGTGTATCCACCAGACTTCTGCACAACACAACTGATGGTCCCAACCCCATTTATAAGGCAAGAAATCCCACTTATTAAACCTGACAGGGCACACCTGTGAAGTGAAAACCATTTCCGGATACTACCTCTTGAAGCTAATCAAGAGAATGCCAAGAGTGTGCAAAGCAGTCATTAAAGCAAAAGGTTGCTACTTTGAAGAACCTAGAATATAAGACATATTTTCAGTTGTTTCACACTTTTTGTTAAGTATATAAGTCCACATGTGTTAATTCATAGTTTTGATGCCTTCAGTGTGAATGTACAATTTTCATAGTCATAAAAATACAGAAAAATCTTTAAATGAGAAGGTGTGTCCAAACCTTTGGTCTGTACTGTATATATATGTTAATGTGTTTGACACTCTGCGCAAGAGTGATCTCTGGCACTCAGAATATATTTTCCAATGCCCCAGTTTAATAAAATCGGTGGAACATCACTGGGAGCGACTCACCACCTCCTGCACAGAAGCTATGTGAAGCCAATGTCCATAAAGGGTGGAATACTGAAGAGCTAATGCTGTCGGAATGCGCAGGCACAAGATTTCAGACAGCGCACCTGACGTCACATGGACAGTGACGATGTGGGAGGAGAAAGATAGGATAATGAAGCGAGGAGGCAGCGTTATCTATTGGTGCAATGTACGCCCCATAGCCTGGTAGAGCTCATTTAAATAAAATTATAAAAGCTGATTTTTCCATAACAAGCCATCTGATATGAGGCAAACAGGTATGACTTTTTTCAGCAGTCTATAACCTGTATGCCCATATGAATAGGTTAGATAGATCAAATGTGGTGACAGATTCTTTTTAGGTGTCCCCTGCCATTGATAAGAAAGGCAAAAACAGTTATCATGGTATGATCGTAAAAGGTTATGGTATCAATATCGCAGTCCACCAGCAGATGTAAGTCAATGTGTTTGACAAAAAAAAGTAGTTGAGGCTTGAGTACATCAAGCACTACAGAAAAAAGGCGTAATCCCTATCCAAAGGATACAAAAATCAATAAGCTGGTGTTCATGTAAAGTACTTAAGCTATGACTCAAAGGAGCTTGGGAGACATGGGACAAACCAATGGAAAAGACAAGAGAGGGATCTAAAGCAACATTTAGGCTGTGTGCCCACGATGCGTTTTTGGTGCATAATTTGGTGCATATTTGCAGCACGTAAACGCTCCAGAAACGCATTGCATACCTTATCCCATGACTTCCTATGACATTCTGCAAGTTCTGTGCACATGGTCCGTATTTTTTCTGCGCAGATTTTACTCGCAGAAAAAATACGGACATGACCAATTCTTGTGCATTTCTGCATGTGTATTTGCCTATACAATGCATTGGAAAAACGCATGGCAAATAGGCATGCAAAAACGTGTCAAATACGCATCAAAAATGCATGTAAAAACCGCATGCGCTTTTCTGCCAAGGAGATGCAGAAATGCTCAGGAAAATTTCTGCTTCATTTCTGCATCGTGGGCACTAAGCCCCCACCAAGGATCAAGGTGCCTTCTAAGAATTCAGCTACCTGATCTAAGTAGTGTGAGGCTATGTGCCCTCGTAGCAGATTTGATGCAGAGCGTTTTTGCCTCTCTCTGGCAGAAAAAAACGCATGCAGATTTACATGCGCTTTTTCTACCAGAGAGAAGCGTTTTTTCAGCGTTTTTACATGGGTTTTTTCAAGCAGTTTTCCAAGCGATTTTGAGCATCACTTGGAAAAGTGCTTGACAAGTTGGTCACACTATATAAATCCATGCAACCGGCATGGATTTATATAGTGTGACCAAGTAATAGTTAAAAAAAAGAATAAGAATGGTAAAAAATAATAAAAAAAAGATTATACTCACCTTCCGGTGTCTTCCCGGTGTCATCTCTGCTGTGTCCGGTCTCTTGCATTGCTTGCGGTGGTGTGAAGGACCTGCGGTGAAGTCATTGAGTCATGTGATGGGTCACGTGACTCAGTGACATCATGGCAGATCCTTCACAACAGCGCTAACATTGTAAGAGACCGGACAGCGTGGACAAAACACCGGGAGGACATCGGAAGGTGAGTATAAACTTTATTTTTTATTTTAAATTCTTTTTTTTACAGATTCTATGGTACCCAGGTCTGGAGGAGAGTCTCCTCTCCTCCAGACTTGGGTACCATCCGCACATTAGAACGTGCCAATTACGCAAGTACAAATGCAGTCTTGCGGAATTGGCGCTTTCTAATGCAAGTCAATGGCGGCGATTACGCTGCGTGTCCGCAAAATTAATGGACATGCTGCGTATTTTTAAGCGCAGCATAAACGCTGCGGAAAAATCCGCAGCATGGGCATTGAAAGTGCAGAATTGCATTGGAGACCATGGGGGAAGGTTTACCAAGCGTTTCCCAGGCGTTTACGCTGCAGAAATTCCGCAGCGTAAACGCTTGAAAAAAACATTGTGGGCACACAGCCTGACAGTCTGTATTTGGTAAGTATATTGACACCAGATTGTATGTTTGGGTTTCAATACATCCCTTCACAAGAAACAAACATCCATCTCCACGACCATGAGTAGGATATTTACATTTACAGTACTTTGATTAATTAATGCTGGGAAATGTTGGGCACATGATTGTTGCAAGGACCTTGCCAGGGATAATAACTGAGACATTCTGTGTTCACTGCAGTCCTTATATTAACAATGGCACTGTAATATCTACGCACTTATCTGTACTAAGTGCACACAAATAACAGAAGCGCTAGTGACATCTGCTAATGAATTTCCAATAGAGAGCAGTTGAAGAGGTCACAAGAGTGCACATCTCTAATGACAATCAGCAAGTAATTGGATGTTTTTCTTTTACCATTTCCATTGGTCAAGTTGTCAGTTCACTACTTTTTATTTGCAGCATAATAATCCTAATCATTCTTTATCTGAATAGTATAGAAAGAATGAAGACTCATTCATCACTGTCTTGCTAATTGAAAATGTACATTTTTGATGCATATGATGCACACATTTTTCACTCATTAAGCCCATATTAATGTGTCAAACAGTAAAATTGATATTTATTTTCTCACTGTCTACACAATTCTAGCAGTATCAGTTTCATATTTGTTTAATGGGGTATTACTCTTAAAATTATTCAAAATTATTCTGAATTCTGTGTGTTCAGAATGTATAATTCACATTAGGTGGGTCATTTATTTCGCAGAACAGCAGTGCATCTGACCTGCACAATGTGACCTGCATTTTGACATCACAAATCAGCAATTATAGAACATGTACATATATATGAGGTTGCATATATTTGTCTGCTAAGATGCCTGTCATTAGAGTATTATAATCTTATACTGTACAATCATGACAATAACCATAATTTAAATGTAGGTGTATAAACAAAAACACAATTGCTGGTGATTAGTCAAATGGGTCAAGAAAATTAGTTGCATTTATAATACAAATCATGACTTCTCAATTATGAGAATGACCTCTAGGTCATTCTCATTATAGAAAACATTCTTCCAGATGTCCCAGATCTGTGTGTGAATTTCCATGCTCTGATTGGTTTAAAGGGGTTAGCATTGTATCTTTATTTTAACAATTGTGTTGCGTTGCATAAATTTTGCAGCACTTACTAATATGTAAGTATTACCGGTTCTCCTCCTGCACTTGTTGGTACAGCTTCCCTCAAACACTACACATCACTCTGTCCAAAAGATGATGACTTCTAATTGAGGAGCATGTGTCCAGATCTGTCAATCCGCCTCCTCCAACAGGTCAGGCGTCACAAATGTCTGTAAACTCTGATGGTGTGAGAAGCCAGCTCTTCAGCCATTTTTGCACACACATGTAATTAGTGTAAAGGCTATTGTGAAGTCTGGTGGGTAGCAGCCCCCGCTGGAGAACTACCAAGCCCATGAGAAGCAACCCTGCTCCCCTGAGATTGAGTGGTGCTGTAGATCAAGGAGACCAGCCAGTGCCTTTGCTGTGGTCACTGTCGGGACTCCAGAGAAATCTGTGCAACGGCATGGGACATAGTGTCCTGCGCGGTTCAAGAAGTGCCCAACTGCCAGATGACATCAGGTCGGGATCAGAAGAGGGATGTCGTGATCCGATCCTTAGTTGCCAGCAGTGGGAAGAGAGCTGAGGTACTTTTCTGTAAGCTTGAGGTGCCATGGATGCATTGTTCCAGGCTGAGGGGAGAAGATTTAGTGCCCGTATCATGGTATATGCAGAGTGCAGAGGGAGTGAGGAGAGCTGATGAACCCCACTTTGAAGGGCTGTTGGCTCAGTGTACTGTTGTGGTATAGCGACAAGCTCTGCTGTATGCGGAGGTAAAACGTGGGATGCTGTCTCTTTAAATTTTTGGGTTAGTTTATTTAGCAGTCATAAACTACCATGGAGTCCAAAAAAGAAAACATAGCACATTTGGCTAAAGAGACAAAACAAAATGCAAAACTTGCAGCACAGTCCGTATCTCGGCCAAGGTCTGGCCACACACCCAGTTAGCCCAGTTAGCCATGCACAAGTTCAGTACACCCCGTGCTAACTCCTTCCTGGAGAAAAGTTTCCCCAGGTACTGAACACCTCTGAGTGTCAGGGCAGGCTATTTAAAGCCCAGCCACTCACTTAATTGGGAGGGATGGTGGATAACGTCCCGCCCTGCACTTTCGTTATCCACTAAAAAGATTCGCTTGTAAATGTGGTTCTATTAACTCTCTCTGCACCTACTTGTGCAGGAGAAGTCACATGCCTAAGGCTAAGTGCCCACGATGCAGAAATGCTGAAAATTTGTTCCACTTCTCCCAGGCAGGAAAAACGCATGCGGATTTTACATGCGTTTTTCCTGTCAGGTAGAAGCGTTTGTCAAGTGTTTTTGCATGCATTTCTGCATGCGGGTTATCAAGCGCTTTTCCAAGCGATTTTAGCATCACTTGGAAAAGCGCTTGACAACCTGGTCACACTATATAAATCCATGCAACCGGCATGGATTTATATATTGTGACCAAGTAATAGTTTAAAAAAAAGAATAAGAATGGTAAAAAATAAAGATTATACTTACCTTCCGATGGCCCCCAATGTTTTCTCCGCTGCGTCACCTATTGACTCACATATTCCTGCTGCTGCAGCTCCCCATTGGTGTGAAATCTGTATTGGTGCCTGCCCTTTTTGTCTCTGATTTTGTCACCAGATGGCACCACACTCTTTTTGCAGATGATGCAAGGTGACAATTCTGTCTCTCTATGATTTGTTTTTCTGTTCATGCTGGGAGATCAAGAGTTACCTTTTGACAGTGTTTGTTTCCTACTGTTTGGCCAGGGCGTGGCTGAAAGCTATTTAAGCTCCTGATTTCCTGCTCCCCTCTGTCAGTTATAAATTTACAAGCTCCCTTCATCAGCTTAGTATATTGCTTTATTCCTTAGGAGACTTTCCTGATTTTGACCTCGGCTCATTTTTTGACTTGTCTCCTGGGTTACAATTTTTTCCCTTCACTGACCTCCTGGTTTTGATTCAGCTACTGGACCATTCATCTTGCCAGCTCACACCATCAAACAGAAGCTAAATCTGTGGCCCAAGCCTAGGAGTCACTGTTAAGTCCAGATACCTGTATAAGGGTTAAAGGGTGAAGGCCAGGGCAGCCCCTGGGATCTGGATGGAGTAGCTAGGGCCAAGTGCCTCTGTTATAACTGGTCCTCCACTGGCTTCTTAGGCCCTGGTTGGGCTTCAGTCACTACTTCACACTTCACTGGTGCTTTTAACATCATAAAATGCACCACCTCATATGAATCCATTGGGTGATACATGTCATCACATCTATACCTAGAGTCAAGGAGATCGGTGGCGGCCTACAAAGTCAGTGGAGAACTGGTAGGGAACTGCAGCGGCAGGGTCAGGTGAGAGGCTATATGAGTATTAATTCTTATTGTTTGTAAACACCTTTCTGGCCCATTCATATCATTGTGCTTTTTCTGTGTCAGTAGGATCAACCCTCCTATAGGCAATGTAGGTCATAGAGAGTTGAATAAAATTACACCTTGATATCTGCGATCCAATGTCTTATTCCAGAGATATCAAAGTTTTACTTATAGGTAAATGAGCTGTTAAGATCTATGGGCCGGACACAGATCTGCATGAGAATCTGCCTCCAGAGATTATTGTAAAAGAAAGTGGGTGTTACCAGTGTGAGACATGTAATTAACAAAGAAAAATAGAACTGAACTTTGTCTCATTACAAATACATTTTCTGCAGCTCTCACAGCTCTGCTGTATTTCAACAGTAACTGAGTGTAAAATGGAAGCTAAAGTACTGAGAGGAACCTGCAGATGTGTCAGTTATAATCACACACAGCAGTGTGATCAGGATAGCAGAGAGTGGCCATTACAGATTACACTGGTAACACACCATTTGATTTAAAATAAGCTCTGGAGGCAGATTCTTATGCAGATCTGTGTCCGGCCCATAGACCTGAACAGTTCATTTACATATAAGAAAAATGTGGATTTCTCTGGAATTAAACATCGGATTGCAGATATCAAGGTGTCATTTTATTCAGTTCTCTATTACCTTCATGCTCATCATACAAGCGGCTTAGGAGGTTTGAACCTACTGACAGGTGCCCTTTAATAGCAATTGTTGCTCATTCGATTCACATCAAATACCGTAATTTCAATGCAAATCGAATTTCCAAGCCGGTATAGAGTAAATCTACCGAATTAGAATATTGGCAATTCACCCATCTCTAGTACTTACACACTATAAAAATATAATGACAATTATATAGAAAATACAATTTTTACTCATAAACATTTACATTATATTGCCCAAATGTGCCTTTCCTACAAAAATGTTTGGAAATGAGTATGGATCCTGCTTACAAGCTTGCTCAAATTGACAAACATACTTAATTTCCATGTTAATTTTGTAAAAGAATACTGACTATATGCTTCTGTGGTTTAACATGGATGCATGCTGATTATTATGATGAGTTATGTATAAAAAGATCCAAACAAATGAAATGTTAATAGATGCACATTTCCTCTTGGCCCTCCATGACTTAGATTAATAGACCTCATCAGTCTTCTGTTAGTTGTTGGTTTTTCCAAAACTGCGGTTTGATTCTGGTCCCTGTAAATCCCATGGATCCTCCCTCTGATCTCTCCAGTTGGCTGTGAGTTTGAGGCCCTGGCGTATTGCTAGCCATGCTGTCTGTTATTTAAAGCCAGGGATAAGACTGGCCAAGGATTCTCCACGTGTCATTATATTGAACAAACAAGCTCTGATGTACTGTTTTGTGCCTTCATTTATCTCCCGCTGCTTGATAGCAACCTCCGACTCAAAGAATGGATGATTTCATACCTGTCAACTTGGTCCAACATGATTTGGGTCGGTTGTAGCTATTAACATAAGCTACCAGTGATTTGTGCTCCTGTCTCTGTCTATATTAAGCACAGAACTACAAATCCCCAGGCGCTTAAGCAGTTGAAAACCAGAGATAGCAGGACACACAATAGTTTAGATAAGTTTAGAAATAAACAGCATGAAGCGAATAGTTCTGGACACAAAATCACAAGGTAGTCATGAAAAACTGACCTGTGGATCAAGATCAGAAACTGCTTTCTATCAATTTTCCCAGCTGAAACAATAGTGATTTCTTAAATATGACTTGTGGTAGAAAGTCAGATGCCACATTGTATGACAGAATAATAAAATGTATAGGGAATAACAAAACCAAAATTAAGATTTGGCTCCCTTTTTCCCACCAAACTCTTGCAATTAATGATATGTTTATAATAAATGTTTTGGACATTTATTATAAAATAAAATTATTCTGCAAAATATTTATATTCTTTTAAAAAGTACATTCATTTTGGGGATATACACCGAAGAATCATAGGATATTACATTCTGTGGAGCAGCAATCTGTATCTATAAAGGGACAAGAAAAGTTAACACAATGGCCTATTGAACTTATCCAACTTATTCTAGTCATAGTGGTTATAAGCACCACAGTGGGCTGCTACTGAATAAAATACACAATAAAAAGTCAAATATTAGCTGTATAAAGGATTATAGTACATTTAAACCCAATTAATCATGGGTGGTGTCCAGAATGATTGTAGTTGTTAGGTTATCCCTTCTTTGCTATCTGACCAAGACCACCATAACTTGGGCCTGCAGTGTTCACAACAAAGAGGTGACCCCATTTTCTGAGCTTGATGTTGCGCCATTTGCCTCTACTACTGCTCCTGCAGTGTAGTATTATTTCCCCAAATAAAGGGAATCTATCAGTAGAATCAACCCTTCTAAGTAATCTATATGAGCATGCAGGTCATGGGACCCTGAATAAGCTAACTTGGTATCAGCAATCCGATGTTTTATTCCAGAGAAATCCCCATTAAGAGCTATGGGCCGGACATAGTTCTCCCCAAGAGTCTGTGTGACAAGTAGAAGCTGCACTGATAATTTAGAATCGTCCAGAGGGGTTAAAATAGTTGCAATAGACAGGGAGTGGTCAGCACAGCCCCAGGAGATACTGGGAGAAGTTAGTGTGTGTGCAGGGAGTCTTCAGAGAGATGCAGGTCAGGACACAGGACTAATGAAGGTGCTGAACCTGCCTAGCTGTGCTGGCCAGCTAGAGCAGAGCCACTATTGTCAGAAGTGGAGAGACAAGTCAGGAGCAATCTGTTATCCAACAGGAGAAGAGTGATAGAAACAACCAAGGGCCGGACTCACCCTTGCTCCTCACCCACCTCACTGCATAAGAAGGTGCTGTGTACTGCACTGTGTATGGACATTGTGTACAGAGAAGTGATTCTGTGTGATGGAAAGAAGCCTGAATAAAACCTTATCATCAACCTCTGCCTGGAACAGTGTTATAGCTGCGTGCCTGGAAACTGATACCTCACATAACTGTGAAATATTCTGGTTAATGGTCGCCCTGAGTGAAATACCTTCAAGATTCCAAAGAACTCATGTTACTTTGCCCTGCCGCCCAATACTGAGTGGCGGATATATGACTCGCCCCCTGGGCCGTGGGGTACCCAGAACCGGGCTTCTGTACGATGCTGGGGGAGGTAGTAGTGGCAACCCGATCCCATGGCTCAGGGTGGTCAGACCAAATTGTGGCAGTCTATTTATCAGAGTTTTGAATGTCCGACTACGCCACCCGTGGATTGAAAGGCAGACCGCTGAGGCTGGTGTTGGTGTGCAGCACAGGGATAGGATAACTCCCCACGGGAAGAGTGTAGCCTCAGGGCAATATAGGTGGATGCTGGGGGTGATGGTGCAGGCGCAGCATAAATCACACCGAGTCCAATGGTGCAGTTCAGGCCTTTTACTCACAGTTGATATCCAAGTCACTTCTGTCAGCAATGACTGCCCAAGCCGTGCTGCGTCCACCAGGTGAGGGGCTCGATCAACCCCCAGGCAGTTCAGGAGTATGGCACAGGACCCCCCTTCTATCCTTTCTCTGGCCTCTCGTGCCCCACCAGTGACCACGCTTCTGTCCGGCTGCCTCGGGCCTTCTCTGGTAAAACTTGGCGCCAGTTTCCCTGACCCTATGTGGTGCCTTCCTAGCGGGTGTAGCAAGGGGTCGCACCAATAAATAATCACGACCTCCGGTTCTTGGCTGAGGGATGATTTACCTCCACCAACTTGGGAATCCGGTACCCTTCTGCGGCCTGACCCTTCACCTGATATAACGCGGGCTTGCAAAGGTTGCTGTCCATTCTGCTCTCTTAGTGTCCCTTCTGCCTTCTTGTTTCTGGAGCCTTTCTACTCCTCTGTCTCTTCTCTTTCCTTCCTTCTCCTTCTCCTCTTCTCCTCTCTGGCCCCGGCCTTCTCTCTAGGCCTGCCTCGTGGAGCTGAGCTCAGGCTGAGCCACAGCTCCCTGTCAGCTCTGACTGAGCTGCTACTCTGCTTCTCTCAGAACTCAGAACCCTCACTAAAGATGGCTCCCACCTTTTATCTGCTTCTCTGTGTCTGAGCTCAGGTGACCTGTACCCAATGAGCTCCTTCCTATGCTCCAGAAACTGTCCCCTTCTGCTCCTACATCACTGGGTTCTCACCCCCTTCCCCACTCCAGCCAGGGACATGGTCAGTTGTGCCTGCATAAATGGGAGCACCGTAGAGCTGTCCCCCGGAAATAGGGTGAGTGTGTGTATGCAGCTAACTGAGCCCTGGTCCACACTCCATCCTTACCTGGGAGTGGAATATCACACCTCTGGTTGAGGTGCAATACCCCTGTGGCAACCGAACCCTCGGGGCGCCACACATACAACATGCAACCAGAGCGTATTTCAAATGAAAAGGGGTTTATGGGACTATTTTATTTCTATAGGCCTAAGAACTAACAGGCAGGTAATTGCTAACTGTTCTACCCAGCGCCAGCTCAGAACGGTCACTGACTGTTAATTCTGCTGCTTCACGTCAACAGAGCAGCTCTTCCTCTTCTGATCTTCTCTGTCAATGGGGTGTTACTGTCGGCGTCATGCTGATTGACAGCCGGCTTCCTGCAGTTAGGCTGTCAATCAGCATGACATCAGCAGTCTGCCCTGTCAACAGAGCAGAGAGAAAGAGAAGCAGCTGCTTTGTTGGCGTGACGTCAGCGGAAGCTGCAGAATTGCTAGCAGGAATGGCCTGTGACCGCTCTGAGCAGGCAGAGATTGGCGGCGGGCAAAACAGGCAGGTAGTTAACAAGTATTTAGCAACTACCTGCATGTAAATTCTTAGGTCTATAAGAAAAATATAAAATAGTCCCGGATAATCCCTTTAACAGTGTGAGATATGTAATGACTGACATTTTGCTCTCATGATGACACACAGTTCTGCAGTGAGATCAGAACTAACACAGCAGAGCTAATAACACTGTAATGAGACAAAGTTCACTTCTGTTGTACTAACACATTTGCACTACCCATGTCCTCTCAGTACTTCAGCTTCCATCTCACAGGCAGCCAGTGTGGGAGGAGCGCAGTACAGGAGAGCTGACATCACTGCAAATGTGTTTACAATGAGGCAATGTTCAACTCTGCTGTACTGTGTTGGTCATAATCAGACACAGCTCTGCAGCAGTGCTGATAGTACTATGAGAAGTTTGTAATGAGACAAATTTCACTACTGCTCCAGTTTGCTAGCTATGCTGTACTGTGTGTTATTATAAGAGCAAGGTGTCAGTTATTATAAATCACTCTGGTAACTCTCCCTTTTATTTAAAAAGAGCTCTGGAGGCAAATTCTCATGCAGATCAGTGTCTGGTGCATAGATCTTAACAGCTCATTTACATATAAGAAAAATGTGGATCGCAGATATCAAGGTATTGTATTCAACTGTGGGCAGCATGATGGCTCAGTGGTTAGCACTGTTGTTTTGCAGAGCTAGGTTTCAATCCCACCAAGGACAACATCTGCAAGGAGTTTGTATGTTCTCCCAGTGCTTGCGTGGGTTTCCTCTGAATACTCTGGCTTCTTCCTACATTCCAGAGACGTACTAATAGGGAATTTAGATTGTGAGCACCAATGAAGACAGTTATGATAAAAATAGTGGCACATATGCAGCACACCTAAAAATAATAATTGCAGCTAGATAGAGCCCTCCAAAATAGTAATATTAATCAGACAGTGCCCCATGTTGTGCGATAAGTACCACACACAAAAAATTACCACTCTAAACACTATAGTTTTGTTCACAAGCAGCATTTTTGTTGCATTTTTTTCTGCACCAAAAACCTGTGTTGGCAGGAAAAATGCTGCTTACAATACACACATTTTTGATGCATTTTTTTGTGCGTTTTTTTTTTAAATTTAGTTGAACAGATAAAAAAACCCTGCAAAAACGCTAAAAGAATTGAAATGCTGCTGTAGCATCGGCGTCCCTGCCCTCTGTCAGACAGGGACACCGTCTCTCCCGCCCCCTGGCTCCTGGCGCGGCTTCTCCCTGCGCTCCGTTCCCTGCTGTGGCCGGCGCGCGTTCCTCCTCCAGCAGAGTGCTTAGGGCGCGCGCGCGTGCACTCCCCCCCTCTTAAAGGGACAGCGCGCGTCTTCCTAAAGAGTCCCCGGCCAATGGCCAGAGGACTTCCCACATTTAAGGCACCTCCTCCAAAATGGAGGTGCCCGAGCAAAGTTGTTTGCACTGTGTCTTACCTGTGCTTCAGCCCTCAGGTTCTGCTGCTAGCCTGACTTCTCGTCCTGCCTGCCAGCCTGTTATCCGTCCGTTACCTGCCGAGCCTGCCAGCCTGCTCACCTGGAGCGCTCACCTGTTACCTGCCTGGTACCTGCCTTGGCTATCTGCCTGCTCACCTGGGAGCACCCGCCTGCCCCGTCTGTCAGACCGCTCACCTGGGAGCGTCCACCAGTTACCTGCTTGTTACCTGTCTCGTCTGTCAGACCGCTCACCTGGGAGCGTCCACCAGTTACCTGCCTGTTACCTGTCTCATCTGTCAGACCGCTCACCTGGGATCGTCCACCAGTTACCTGCCTGTTACCTGTCCCATCTGTCTGCCTGCTCACCTGGGAACGTCCACCAGTTACCTGCCTGTTACCTGCTGTGTCCGTCAGCCCGCTCACCTGGGAGCACCTGCTTGCTTTCTGCCAGCCTGCCTGGAGACCCTGCCGTCACTTACTGTGACCACCTTCCTGGTAAACCTAAAGACTGCTACTTGCCCTGCTTTCTCGAACTGTGTCCTCCTGTCAGCTACCAGAGACTTTCGCCTGCTTGCCGTGTCCATCCACCATACCGGTGAGTCCCAGCCCTCTGACCTGTGGGAGCCACCTGCTCTCTTACAAGGTCGTCCCCAGAGTAGCACCTGGTCCCTCTGCCCGGATCCTGACTGGTCACGGTGTCGTTAGCTGCCGTACGACCAGGGTCGGTTCGGGTGGATACTTAGTCACGCCCCTCTGGGTCCCTCCTTGCACTTCGGCACAGAGGTTCCACCACCCGGACCCGTAACAGCTGCAAATTTCAAAAAACAGCTCAAAAATTGCAATAAAAAAAAACACAGCATGTGAATGAGATTTTAGAAACCCCGTTTACTTTGTTGGCTTCCCTTAAAAAAAACGCATGCACATACTATAATGGTTCTCCTATTAAAGCATCAGACAAAAATACTCCTTCATAAAGTAATAATGCTTACCATTTTGCACCTTAGAAAGTATTATTGCCCCCTTTATGACTTCTATATAGTAATTATGTGCATGAATAATAAATATCCTGTGCATGCATCCTTGAAAAATAACATACTCACCTTTTGCCTTACACAATAATAATCCTTCCTGTGTGCCCCTTGAAATTCAGATTAACCCTTGAAAAATAAATAATGTTTACGGAGTGTTTCTAAATTTTAATAATACAACTCAAGTACTCCTTTAACAAGTAACAATTTCCCCTGAATACCCTCTAAAAGTAATAATTCCCCTTGATTGCAGCTTTAAAGTTAAGTGTCCAAGTTGTCTTTTGTCCTACAGTTAGCAACCAAGAACAGGAGGTACAGTGCAGGACATCATCATGCTGCTATCGTGTGAATGGCCCTAGTGTCTTCTAGGCAATGGACCCAAAGTGGCCCTCAGTCTATAAGACAATAAAGGGTAGGGCAAGGATCCTATGTTCTGTCATATGTTTTAACTGTATTGGTGTTCTGTGAATTCTTGCATCTTAAATTAGCTCTTACAACAGGATTCAGGGCATCAGGTGGGTCTCTCCATGCAAGTGTGCCCAGGTTGGCCGAGTAGTCTGTGCAATATCGCAGACATATGCCCAATATTGATCCTAGTGTCAGTTCAAACTCGACATTGCAAGTCTATGGGTCCATCTTTGTGCAATCCATGTTTAATACAGGAGAAAGTAGAAAAACTTTTAGTTTTAGAAGACGAGAAAAACTAATGAAAATAAGACCAAATTTTGATGAAACATGGATGACACTGCTGAAAATCGATGATGAATCGATGATGACATTTTGTCTATTTTTCTCGTATGTGAAAAAAAATTATATTTGAATGAGCCTGTAGGTTCTATAATATAATTCAGCATGCTACATGTTGTGAATGTTTTTCCATTCTAAATGTTATTTCTGTGAGCAAGTAAAATACAGAGAAGCCCACTAGTAAAATTTGCTTTCAGGGAATAGTGAAAAATCGGCCTGCTTTTTTTTGTGATAATAGGAAAAAAAGTAATGTACAGTATATTTAAATGCTCATTCATTTTTTTTCTGAGAATACTGGTAATGTATGTTAGACCCTTTAATCTATCCTGAGTTGTATCCGATTTGGTATTGTGGAAAACCAATAGTAATAGCTTCCTTGATCTTATCAATATATATGGCAAGTTCTGTGCTCAATGAGTAGGAAGTAAAAACACTGAGAAGGTAAAATATTGCTTAAAAATCATTGTTCTCGGCAAAACATCATCTTGTGTAGCAAGCAGGATATGTGCTGCCGAGAACTATCATTTATTACATATGGAAGTGTAGTTGGCCTTATAATAGGCTATTATATGACCACCAATTAGTTTATATGTAGGTGATTGGCACTTGTTTAACGGCCAGGGGTCAATGTGCACTTGAAGTCTTTATTTTGTCCAACAACTTAGTAGGATTCTCTATAGCACCTTCTAGTAACTTGCAGAAATCTACATCAAAATGTAGATAAAGTATGCAAACATAAAGCAAAATTACAGTTTCTGTTAATATAAAAGCTAAGCTACTCTGTGAGTTAAAATGAAAAACACAATTGAAAGGTAAACTGGTGACTCCTGATCATGTAAATTATAGGCTTAGTCCATCCACAGGTCACATTGCAGCCCAGGTACAGCTGCACAGTATTTTCAAATGCGCTCCTCTTCCTCTTCTTTTCAGTTATGGACCCCAGAAATGAGCAAAAGACCACAGTATTCATAGCCCTCCTGGTATGCCTGCAAGTTCTGCACTATAGCGGGGAAAACACTGGAAAAAAATAACATATAGTGGAATCAGATTTAAAAAAAAATAATAATAATTTTTCTTTATAAAATTCACATTTTTAAAAGTTTTTTAATTGTGTTCATAAATAAAAATGAAAAGAAATAAGCTATAAAATTCTAAAATTCACATAAAGTACATAATTTTATTCCATCTCTTCACTAAAGATAAAAGCATGAAAAGGTATGAAAATAACTCTGCAGCAAAAGATTATACATAAACATAAAATTAAAAGAGAAAAGACAGTTTGATAAACAGGAAAAAAAAAGAATACCATCCTTAATTCAACATTCCACATTCACCAGACAAAATGAAGAGAAACCAAATTCCTTCTGTGCAAAAATGTAATATATGCAAAAAAGAAGAAGCAGAATGAAATGTGATAGAATAAAAAGAAATTAGGAAATGGATGGGTAAGTAATATGTCAACATTCATATACTTTTATAGACTGTGAGCAGCAGTTGCAAACATTATTGCGATGAGGCTCTGCTGGATAAGCGCATGAATAAAATAGGCCAATCTTCTTATCAGATGTTTGCACTGAATTGAAAATAGTTTATTGAGTTTTATAGTCAGTTTTATTGTAATATTTGAATTAGTCTTGAGTTTTGTGTGGTCTAAAGCTGGCCATGCACATTAGCTGTCTGTCGGCTGAACGATGCATTGTCCGATCGTTCAACCAACAGCAATCTCGTCTAACTGTCCCATCCTGTGTCCTCTATGGGAAAGCTTCCTACTCACACATTGGCTGGCGATTTATCTCTTGGAGAACAATGTGATCGGCCGTTCGAAATCAACATCTCTTCTGACCTATATTTGACTGGCACCCACATACTCAATAGATCGTCAGCTAAACCCATTCAGTATCATTCCTCATAAACTTTATTTTTATATTCCCAGACAACCTCATAACACATAGTCTACTGAGTTGGCACTATATAATAGGTAAAGTTCAGATGAGTGCTGAACTTTGCAGACCAGACCAACTGTTGACAGGACTGGCTCTTTGCTCATCCACGTAGTGAACAGGGTAGAAGCAGCCTACATTTACTGTATATGCACTAGTTTGCTCCGTAAATTGTACTAGTTTAGAACATGCTGCAATTTTTCCATGCACTCCTGAAGTTCGGGTGGAATATTGTACATGTGCACTAGCTGACAGGCTGCACTGCTCTTAAAATACTCTCTTGTGAATATTCCCTTAAAAAGCGTTGGATAACAAGATTTTTTAACATTTCAATTGGAATTCCAACATATCAACATAAATTGTATTTCTTTTTCGCTGCACACAAGTCTGTCCTCCCCCATCCAATTAGAGCATTACTTGGCAGTGAAACTAGTGACTATCTAAAGGAAATAGAGAACATCTAGTAGGTTTAAAATAAGGATGGTTTGCCTTTCATACTGCATTCTCTGTGATTGATTTACAAAAGATTTCCATTACTTTTTTTTATCATAATTTGTGTAGTTCAGTTACTGATCTACATTCCTTCGAAGACTCACGTTGCCTTGGGAAATATGATGCTGTAAGTACACTGTAATTGTGTTCTGTGCTACTGCTTAATGATTAGTAAACGCGTGCTCAACTATTTTATTATTTTTGGATACATCATTAATTTTTTCTGCTGAAGCCAGAAACTGATCAGCTATGGTTATAGTGTCCTCGCACCAATATTAAAGAAATATCTACTAATAACAACAATTTGATATTTTAAAATACAAGGACATAATGTACACTTTACAAATGTAATGATGACAACTACTGTGTAGCGCTATGTTGGTTCTATATAACCAACTGTAAATACATTATACTGTTTATATATATATATATATATATATATATATATATATATATATATATATATATTGTGACAGAGTCACTGGTGTTATATTTGAGGGGAGATATGTTTCACTATGGATATTAGCCTTAGTGAACTGAACCTACAACTTTTATGCAGCATTTTATATGTTGGGGGGTTAAATCACCATTGTGAAGGGAGTGGATTATGAATGACAGAGATGGGAGGAGTCAATCACCATATCTCCACCTCAGGGTGTGGCTGAGCAAGGTTAAATGCTCAGTCACTGTTTTTTTTTCGGATGTTGGGAGTTTGGAAAGGCAAGTCTCCAGACTTTGGAACTTCTGCTCAGAATGAGCTGAAGTGTGCTACAAATTGGTGCAGGCGAACCCACACACATAAAGTGGGTACAGAAAGTATTCAGACCCCTTTAAATTTTTCACTCTTTGTTTCATTGCAGTCATTTGGTAAATTTTAAAAAGTTAATTTTTTTCTCATTAAAGTACACTCTGCACCCCATCTTGACTGAAAAAAAAACAGAAATGAAGAAATGTTTGCAAATTTATTAAAAAAGAAAAACTGAAATATCAGTATCAGTATCAGTATCTGAATACTTTCCGTACCCACTGTATGGACTGTGTTATCCTTTGTCTTTTGTTTTACCTTTATGCCAGCAAGGCTAAGTTTATTTTGCTGAAGTCTGCAGTGCTTTATGCTGACATAATAAACCTGCAGACAAAACCGTTGCTGTTTCCGACTTCAGTAGAGTGAGTCGTCTTGCCTCAATTGGTGTGAGAGTGCGAGCAAGATTCCAGGAACACGTGTACCTGCCACAACCACAAAGATTGGTGGATGTCCTGGGTAAAGGTCGCCAGCCAGCCAGAGATGTCCAGCAGCATGGAGGAGCTCCTCAAGCACCTGCTTCAGAGCCAACAACAGCAATATCAACAGCACTAGCAGAGCAAGCAGGTACAGCAAGAGACAAATAAACTCTTGATACAGCAGATCCAACAGCAGCAACGACAGATGGACCTCCTAGCAGTGGAGATCCGCAGGAGGAAAACCGTCCCTCCCCTAAGTTCAGGTGGTGTTTCATATGTCCGGAAGGCGGTAAGGCATGCTATGCAAAAGATGACTCCAGGGGATGATGTTGAGGCATTTCTGACTGTATTCGAAAGGGTAGCAGAGTGTAAAAAGCTGCCGCCGGAGCAGTGGGCGGAGGTGCTGACCCCTTATTTAACCGGGGAACTCCAAAAGGCCTACTATGACCTGGCCCTACAGGATGCACAGGAATATGCCAAATTAAAGACAGAGATATTGGCATGCTCAGGAGTGACTATGTCTGTCAGAGCACAAAGGGTCCACCAATGGGAGTATATGGCGACAAACATCCTTGCTCGCAGATGTTTGACTTGCTATATCTAGTCCAGAAGTGGCTGCATCCAGAGTCTTCCTCTCCTGCCCAGATGGTCGAGCGTGTGGTGATGGACAGGTTCATCCATTCCGTACGCAGGTCGGTGAAGACCTGGGTTTCCCAGGGTGACCCTCGGAATGCAGACGACCTCGTGGGCTTGGTAGAGAAGTACCAAGTGGTCAAAAAATCCCGGGAAACCTGACATAGTCACTTCCCAGTACTGGAATATTCAAAGGGGGGTGGGCTCACCACAAAAGGGGTCTAGAGTCACAAACAGGGGTCATCCCAATCCCACTGAGGGCCCTGCAAAAACTGCTGTGAGGGATGTGGTATGTTGGTGATGTCATAATCCTGGACACAAAGCCGCCCGGTGCCATATGTCCCCTGAACCAATAGACTGCAGCCTAGGCCGGCGTTGTTCCTATTATGCCTATCTGGCCTGTAGCGTGGATGGTCAACCTGGTGAGGGGCAGCAGGCATGTGCCGTGTCCATTAATGGGGTGATGGTGCTTGGACTATTGGACTGAGGGAGTCTGGTGACCCTAATCAGTGCCACCCTTCCCTACCAGCTTATCCCTGCCAAAACTGTGGGCAGTCATTGCATACATGGGGACGCCAAGGACTACCCTGTGGCCAGAGTGTAACAGACTGTTGTGCCCAATCCCACGAGGTCGGGGTGGTCAAGGCCCTGATACATCCCGTCATATTGGGGCACAATTTTTCTTTGTTCTGGGACTTGTGGGGGAAGGGAACTGGACTGAGTCACATGGACAAAAGTCAGGTCCCTAGAGAAATACCCCCATCGAAATCTGAAGTGGATGAGCTCCCAATGTGTGTCCTTGCTAGTGATGAGGACGAGACTGTGACCAAGGAGGCCAACCTGCCTGACTTAGAGGTGCCCGGAGAGAACTTTGGGTTTGCTCAAGTTCGGGATTTGATCTTAAAGGAGGAATGGACAATGTTACTGTCTGTAATGGGGTTGCTCAAGAGCCAGGGGCAGACACCAGGTGCCCACACTTCGGAGTTCAGGGGGAGTTATTGTATCGGGTGTACAAACTAAAGGGTGATGAGATAGTGGAGCAGCTATTAGTTCCAGGGCCATACCGACGGAGAGTATTAGATTTGGCCCATTCACATGTTCTGGGGTGACACCTGGGGGTCGAGAAGACTCGAGAGAGGATATTGAGGAGGTTTTAATGGCCTGGGTGTTACCGGGAGATCCTAAACTATTGTAGGTACTGCCACACCTGCCAGATACTCGCACCCTCTTCCCATTTCCATAGTCCTTTAATCCCCTACCTGTGATAGAAATCCCCTTTGAGAGGATTGCCATGGACCTAGTGGGGCCCTTAGTTAAATCAGTATGAGGCCACCAATACATCCTGTTGGCCATGGACTATGCCACCCGGCACCCGGAAGCAGTACCACTAAGGAACTCGTCGAGTAGGAGCATAGCCCGGGAACTTGTCCATATATTTGCCAGGACCGGATTGCCAAAGGAGATACTAACAAATCAAGGAACCCCGTTCATGAGCAAGGTAATGAAGGAGCTGCGTAAAGTCCTCCAGATTACCCAGTTGCGAACCTCCATTTACCATCCGCAAACAGACGGTCTGGTGACGCGCTTTAATAAAACCTTAAAAGCGATGCTCAAAAAGGTCATAGAGAAGGATGGTCGTGACTGGGACTACGTACTACCGTTCCTGATCTTCTCGGTAAGAGAGGTTTCGCAAGCCTCCATTGGTTTCTCTCCGTTTGAGCTACTGTATGGACGACATCCGTGAGGGCTCCTGGATATTGCCAAGCAAACCTGGGAAGCCGAGGTTACGGCCCACCAGAGCATCATAAAACATGTCGCCCAGATGCAGGAGAGAATGGCAAAAGTGATGCCTATCGTGAAGGTGTATCTCCTCCAGGCACAAGAGGCCCAGGCAAGGGTCTATAACCGATCAGCAAGGCTGAGACAGTTCCAGCATGGGGATTCTTATTCTTATTCCCACAGTCGAGAGCAAGTTCCTGGCCAAGTGGCAAAGCCCGTATGAGTTGGTGGAGAAACTCAGTGAAGTCAACTACAAAGTCCACCAGCCTGGCCAAAGAAAGCCGCACCAAGCGTACCATGTGAACTTGCTCAAGCCATGGCGAGATTGGGGAATGTTGGGGGCTCCTTGTTTGGGAGCCAGTCCCAAAGCCAAAGTCAAGGATGTCACGATAGCAGAGACTCTATCGCCGACACAGAAGCAACAGTGTAGAGAGCTGCTGCAAAGGAACCGTGACTTGTTCTTGGAGTTGCTGGGACGTACGCAGGCGGTCAAGCTTGACGTGTTGATGAAAGTGTGGCGCCCCTTCAGGTTCAGTCATCACAAAGGTACTGCATCTCACCCAGAGGTGTGGTATCTCACTCTCAGGTAAGGATAGAGTGCTGCCTGGGACCCTAATGTTACGGATCTGGGTGGTGGAACCTCTGTGCCGCGGTGCAAGGAGGGACTAAGAGGGGCGTAACTAACTATCAACTCAGACCGACCCTGGTCGTACGGCGGCTAACGACTTCGTAACCAAGGAGGGACCAAGCAGAGGGACCAGGTGCTACTCTTGGGACGACCTTGTAAGAGAGCAGGTGGCTCCCACGGGTCAGCAGACTGGGACTGACCGGTATAGCGGATGGACACAACAGGCAGGCAGAAGTCTCTGGATAGTAGACAGGTGGTCACGGCACGTGACAGCAGGAGCCTCCAGGTAGGCTACGGCAAGTGACGGCCAAGCAGGCTGAAGTCTCAAGGTTAGCAGGCGGGTGGTCATGGCAAGTGACAGCAGGAGCCTCCAGGTAGGCTACGACAAGTGACGGCCAAGCAGGCTGAAGTCTCAAGGTTAGCAGGCGGGTGGTCATGGCAAGAGACAGCAGGAGCCTCCAGGTAGACTATCAGGTAACAGGCAGGTAACAGGCGAGTGCTCCCAGGTGAGCGGACTAGCAGGCACGGCAGGTAGCAGGCAGGTAACAGGCAGGTGCTTCCTGGTAAGCAGGTGGACTTGCCCATAGACAAACTGGCGGGTAGAATGGAAGGCAGACTATCGGGCTGGAGAGAAGTCAGACTGACGGACTGGAACAGTAGTCAGGCTGGCAACTGGACCTGAGGGCTGAAGCAGAGGTAAGTATGCTGTGCATCAACTTTTGCTCCATTTTGGAGGAGGTGCCTTATATATGGGAGGACCCTGGGCTCTTGGCGTGCCGGCAGCAGCAGGAAGAGGAGCGCAGGAGGACGCCGCACGGGGAGCGGGGAGGTGAGAGGGATGGCGTCTCTGCCTGGCAGGGGGCAGAGACGCCGATGCTACAGTACCCCCCCCCTTTACGCCCCCTCTTTTTTAGGCCAGAAAGAAATTTTTCAAGGAGAAGAGGGGCATGGATGTTCTCCCTGGGTTCCCAAGTTCTCTCCTTTGGGCCAAACTCCTTCCAATCCACCAGAAAAAAGGTCTTTCCTCTTACCATTTTGGTAGCCAGAATATTCTCTATCTCAAAAACGTCCTCAGCAGAAACCGGAGCAGGGGAAGAACCTGGATTGTCAGAAAAAGAATTAAAGACAACTCGTTTGAGGAGAGATACATGGAAGGAGTTGGGAATCCGTAAGGTGGCTGGGAGTTTTAACTTGTAGGCCACTGGATTGATTTGTTTAAGGACTTCAAATGGACCAATGAACCGAGGACCCAACTTGTAGGAGGGTATTTTGAGCCGAACATGTTTGGAGGAGAGCCAAACCTTGTCTCCGGGACGGAATTGAGGCGGATCCAGACGTCTCTTGTCAGCATGTCTCTTCATCCGCTCGGAGGACTGAAGAAGTGCGGACCTAGTATTCTCCCAAATGGTGGAAAATTCGCTGACCAGAGACTCCGCGGCAGGGTTGTCCACAGAAATGGAGATGGGAAACGGAATCCGGGGATGTTGACCATAGACTATAAACAACGGAGACTTGGAAGATGATTCGCTCTCATGGTTGTTGTAGGAGAATTCGGCCCATGGCAGGAGATCCACCCAATCAGTATGGTGAGCGTTAACAAAGTGCCGGTGGTAGCTGGTAAGGATCTGGTTGATCTGCTCACCATTGGACTGTGGATGATAAGCAGAAGAGAAATCCAGGGTGACATCCAGCAGCTTACACGTAGCTCTCCAGAAACGTGAGGTGAACTGAACCCCTCGATCCGACACGATGTGGAGGGGTAGGCCATGGAGACAGAAGATGTGGAGGAAGAAGTCCTTAGCTAGCACTGATGCAGACGGGAGACCAGGCAGAGGGATGAAGTGAGCCATTTTAGAAAAGCTGTTGGTGACCACCCAAATGACTGAACAACCGGCAGAGACAGGGAGATCTGTAATAAAGTCCATAGCAATGTGTTGCCACGGAGCATCAGGTACGGGAAGAGGCAGGAGATGAACGGCTGGTAGATGTCTGGGAACTTTGTTGCGGGCACATGACGAACAGGCTTAGACGAAGTCTACCACATCCTTGCGCAGGGTAGGCCACCAGTAATGCCGGGCGATGAGCAGGAAGGTCTTATTTTGCCAGCATGGCCGGCTAGTTTAGATGAATGACCCCAGCGAAGAACCTTCTCATGATCCAGTACTGCTACAAACGTTTTACCGGGTGGAAGACGAGTCAGATCCAAGGGGGCCATATTCATCACTTTGGAGGGGTCGATGATGTGCATAGGCTCCTCCTCTTGATCGGAGGACAGGAAGGATCGGGACAAGGCTTCAGCTTTGACATTCTTGTCCGCCGGGTGGAAGTGTAGGACGAAGTCGAAGCGGGCGAAGAACAAAGACCACCGGGCCTGGCGCGGGTTGAGTCTCTGGCATTCTGGAGATATGCCAGGTTTTTGTGATCCGTATAGATGATCACTGGGTATAGAGCCCCTTCAAGCAGGTAACGCCACTTCTCCAGCGCCAATTTAACGGCTAACAGTTCTCGGTCTCCTATAGAGTAGTTGCGCTCAGAGGAGAAGAGTTTGGAGAAGAAGCTGCAGGTTACCATTCTCCCGGAAGAAGACTTTTGGGTGAGCACCACTCCGGCTCCGGAGGAGGAAGCATCAACCTCCAGGTAGAACTGTTTGTTACTATCCGGACGGTGCAGCACTGGGGCAGAGGAGAAGGCTTGCTTTAAGGAAAGGAAGGCCTCCTCAGCTTCGGGCGACCATTCCTTGGGATTTGCTCCCTTACGGGTGAGCGCAGATATGGGAGCAGTCCGAGAAGAGAAGTGCGGGATGGAGAGAGAATAGTAGTTGGCGAAGCCCAGGAATCGCTGAATCGCCTTCGATCCCTCCGGACAGGGCCATTTAGGACAGCAGAGAGCTTCTCAGGATCCATTCGTAGGCCTGTCTGGGAGATAACATAGCCCAGGAATGGAAGAGAGGTCTGCTCGAAGAGGCACTTCTCATATTTTGCATAGAGGTGGTTCTGCCTGAGCCTAAGCAGGACCTGAAGAACATCCTTCCGGTGTGTGGGAAGATCCGGAGAGAAGACCAAGATATCGTCCAGGTATACCACCAAGCAGGAGTAAAGAAGATCACGGAAGATGTCGTTGACCAATTTTTGGAAGACAGCGGGAGCATTGCAGAGACCGAAAGGCATCACACGGTACTCATAGTAACCGTCCCGGGTATTGAATGCCGTCTTCCACTCATCTCCTTGACGGATTCGGACCAGGTTATACGCTCCATGAAGATCCAGCTTGGAAAAGATCCTGGCATCCTTAAGGCGATCAAACAACTCGGAGATGAGCTGCAGGGGATACTTGTTTTTTACCGTGATCTGATTGAGTCCTCTATAATCAATACAGGGGCGTAGCGAACCATCCTTCTTCTTGACAAAGAAGGATCCGGCTCCAGCCGGGGAGGTAGATTTCCGGATGAATCGCCTAGCCAGATTCTCCTCAATGTACTCAGACATGGCTCGGGTTTCGGCCGCCGACAACTGGTAAATACGGCCACGGGGTGGAGTGGCGCCAGGTACCAGGTCGATCGGGCAATCATATGGCCTATGAGGTGGCAGTGTCTCTGCTTCCTTTTTACCGAAGACATCCGCGTAGGACCAGTAAGGAGCCGGTAGACCGGGTAAATTAGCTGGGCTAGGTGGTGGACGAGTCGGGCGAACCGGAATCAGGCAGGTCCTATGGCAGTCCTGCCCCCACCGGAGTACTTCACCAGATTGCCAGTTCAGCACGGGTTCATGAGTCTGGAGCCAGGGTAGACCTAGCAATAGGGAGTGAGAGAGTCCGGACAGCACATGGAAGGAGATTTTCTCCGAGTGCAGCATTCCCACCTGCAGGGTTAGGGGCTCAGTGACGAGCAGGATGGTCACCGGAAGGAGTCTTGTATCGACGGAGGCGACGGACATTGGTTCAGCCAGAGGTTTGGTGGGAATACGGTATCTCTCTACCAGGGACTGGGAAATGAGGTTTCTAGCAGCTCCAGAATCCAGATGAGCAATTTCAAAGAGACGGTTCTCTCCCCAGGAGATAGAGACAGACAAAGTCAGGGATGGAGAGAGCTTACTTTTGCCTAGGACGACCTCTCCGAGCGGTCCTAGACACTGAAGTTTCCCGGCCTCTCCAGGCAGGAACGGATCAGGTGCTCTTTACTGCCACAATAGAAACAGCTCCCCTCGGCTCGACGTGACTCTTGCGAGATTTGACCATCTTGGTCTGGTCGATCTGCATGGGTTCGGGCGAGTGCGCCCGGGGAGTGACTAGTTGAAAGGCAGGTCTCTGGAAAGTAGGAGCGAGGCGGGAGAACTTTCTCTCCCGAGTGGTCTCTTTGGTGCGCTCTTGGAACCGGATGTCAATCCTGGTAGCGAGTGACACCAGGTCATCCAGGGTGATAGGAATGTCCCGACCGGCTAGCTCATCCTTAATCCGACCGGAAAGACCCTCCCAGAAGACGGACACCAGAGCCTCGTTATCCCAGGCAAGCTCAGAAGCAAGAGTACAGAACCATATGGCATATTGGCCCACGGTGAGACTCCTTTGGCGGAGACGTAGCAGAAAGGAGGCTGAAGAGGATTTTCGTCCTGGCTCATCGGAGACTCTCCGGAAAGCCGCGAGGAAAGACGATAGGTTGGACACCAGGTGATACCCTCTCTCCCACAGGGGATTTAGCCATGCCAGTGCCTCCCCAGTGAGATGAGACATGATGAATGCCACCTTGGCCCGGTCAGAGATGAACTGATGTGCCAAGAGTTAAAAGTGCATGGTGCACTGGTTTATGAAACCTCGAGCTAAGGCGGGGTAGCCAGCAAAACGTGGAGGTGCCGAGACCCGGGGTCCATAGCCAGACGCCATAATAGGACTAGCTTGTGGTGCCGTGGAAGCAGGCGCTGCTTGACCAGAGACGGACACAGACGGATCAGACAATGCGCCTAGGCGAGAGTTAACAGACCGCAGGAAGGACAGGACCGACTCCTGTTGAGCCCTCTGACGTAAGACCTCCTGGTGCAGGTCAGAGATTGCGAGGGTCTGGGGGCCACCGGGTTCCATGGCCCGAGCAAACTGTTACAGATCTGGGTGGTGGAACCTCTGTGCCGCTGTGCAAGAAGGGACCCAGAGGGGCATAACTAAGTATCAACTCAGACCGACCCTGGTCGTACGGCGGCTAACGATTCCGTGACCAGGGAGGGACCGAGCAGAGGGACCAGGTGCTACTCTGGGGACGACCTTGTAAGAGAGCAGGTGGCTGCCACAGGTCAGCAGACTGGGACTGACCGGTATAGCGGATGGACACAACAGGCAGGCAGAAGTCTCTGGATAGTAGACAGGTGGTCACGGCATGTGACGGCAGAGCAGGTTGAAGTCTCAAGGTTAGCAGGCGGGTGGTCACGGCAAATTCTCAGCAGGAGCCTCCAGGTAGGCTACGGCAAGTGACGGCCAAGCAGGCTGAAGTCTCAAGGTTAGCAGGCGGGTGGTCACGGCAAGTGACAACAGGAGCCTCCAGGTAGGCTATCAGGTAACAGGCAGGTAACAGGCGAGTGCTCCCAGGTGAGCGGACAAGCAGGCACGGCAGGTAGCAGGCAGGTAACAGGCAGGTGCTTCCTGGTAAGCAGATGGACTTGCCCATAGGCAGACTGGCGGGTAGAACGGAAGGCAGACTGTCGGGCTGGAGAGAAGTCAGACTGGCGAACTGGAACAGTAGTCAGGCTGGCAACTGGACCTGAGGACTGAAGCAGAGGTAAGTATGCTGTGCATCAATTTTTGCTCGGGCACCTCCATTTTGGAGGAGGTGCATTATATATGGGAGGACACTCGGCTATTGGCCGGGGACTCTTTAGGACGGCGCGCGCGGCCCCTTTAAGAGAGAGGGAGCGCGCGCGCGCCCTAAGCACAGTGTCCGGGAAGCTGCGTGCGCCGGCAGCAGCAGGAAGAGGAGCGCAGGAGGACGCCGCACGGGGTGTGGGGAGGTGAGAGGGACGGCGTCTCTGCCTGGCAGTGGGCAGAGACGCCGATGCTACACCTAACACCTGCATCCAATACTATACTACTTCAGACTGGCAGGAGGGGCAAGATGCGCTGCTCCTTTGCTGAGCCCTGTCCTTGGCTGGAGTGGGGGGAACCGAAGTAGGGGGAACCATGTAGTGGGTGTGGGTGGAGGAAGTAGTTCAGGGGAGCTCAATAAGAAGCGATATAAAAGAGAGGGTGGAACATTCTAGAGTGGAGTCTGAGGAGATTGAGTCAGAGGAAGAGTTGGGAGCAGGAGCTCCACAGGAGCTCTGCTCAGGGAAGCGTGGGCCTGAGTGAGAGAGGCCCAGGAGAAGGAGAGGAGGAAGGAACGGGAGCAGAGGGAAGGCTCCTGGAGTGAAGAAGGGATCCCAGGGGTACGGGCAGTGCTGGAGGCCACCCGTACGCCCGAATCTACCAGGCAGTGGAGGGATCGAGCCGCAGAGGAGACCGGCCCCTAACTAGTGAAAATTACAAATTTCAACTAGAAACCGGAGGCTTTGTACTTTCAGGGTGCAGTTGCCACATCCGCACTCAAGTCGCCATAAAGGTAACCACATAGGATCCAGGGAACTCCAGGTTGCCCAAAAAGATCCTTGGATACCGGCTTGGGACACTGTTTGCGAGGCGAAGGGCAAGAAGGGTGAGAGCCAGCACAGGAAGACGGCTGAGAAGGGCATATAGAACGGGGTCCTGTCAGGCACTCTTGAAATACCTGAGGGATTGCTGAACCCCTGCCCGGTGAACGCAGCACGACGTGGGAAGTTATGATCTGCAGTTGTAACCAGGAGCAAAGTGAGAACTGTGAGTAAATCCGGAAGACTGCACCCCACTGTCTCTTTGAATTATTACTGCTGCGCCATCACCCCCTGCACTATACTGCACCACAACCGCTACCTCAATATCTACAACATCTACACTGCCCCGGAGCTAAGCTCTACCTGTGGAGAGCTAAACCAACTCTGCTGCATTAACAACCGCTCCAGAGGACCTGCTCCACAGCGGCGGCTCCCTTTAGCCGCATACCACAGGTGGCGTCACGAACATTAAAAGAACTTTAAATCCCCTTTATTAAATAATTCCCCTTTTCATTGACTGCCCTGGGTCACGGAGCGGGTCACTGCCACTGTGACATCCCCAGCCCCAATGACCAGCCCGACTACCGTGTACCCCACGGCCCAGGGGGCGAGTCAGAAGCACATTTTAGGGTAAACCTTAAGCCCTATAGGATTCCTGAAGCCCGCCGTGAGGTAATCTCAACCGAGGTGAAGAGGATGGTAGACCTCGATGTGATAGAGGAATCAAAGAGTGGATGGTCGAGTCCCATCATTCTCGTGCCAAAGCCCGACGGGAGTGGAGATTTTGTATTGACTACCGCAGGCTGAATGAGGTGTCCAAGTGTGAAGCATGCTTGATGCCCCCCGTCGATTAACTCATCGAGAGGCTGGGACCGGAGAGGTATATTACCACCCTCGACTTGACGAAGGGCTACTGGCAGATCCATATATCCCAGAGGACCAAGGAGAAGATGGCTTTCTCAACGCCTGATGGGTTTTTACAGTACACCCGAATGCCTTTCGGACTACATGGGGCCTCAGCCACCTTCCAGAGGGCCATCGGATTCTCGGCCGCTGCTTACCTTGATGACATTGTCGTCTTTAGCCCAGACTGGGCTAGTCATCTGCCGAAAGTACAGGCTATTCTGGATGCTTTGAGGATGGCGGATTTACTATAAATCCAAAAAAATGTGGCAATGAAAAGGAGGAGGCCAAGTACTTAGGCTATGTCATCGGGAGAGGTGAAATTAAGCCACAGGTCAATAAAATCAAGGCAATTCAGAACTGGCCACAACCGCTCTCCAAGAAGCAGGTGAGAGCGTTTCTTGGAATCGTGGTATATTACCGGCGGTTTATCCCAAATTTTGCCATGATTTCCGCGCCACTGACGGACCTTCTGAAAGGCACCAAATGAACTATGGCAAAATGGATGGTTGAAACTTAGATGGCGTTCCAACAGCTGAAGCTGGTGCTGTGTAAGCAGCCGGACCTGGTTGCACCAAAGAATTTGTGGTCCAGACAGATGCCTCAGAAGTTGGCCTAGGAGCTGTGCTCTCCCAAGAGACAAATGGTGAAGAGCATCCCATCCTCTATATGAGCCGGAAACTCTCGTCCTGCGAGAAAAATTATGCCATTGTGGAGAAAGAGTGCTTAGCCATAAAATGGGCCATAGACACGCTAAGATATTACCTACTTGGCCGAAAGTTTAAACTGGTGTCAGACCATGCCCCTTTGAGATTGTTGAGGGAAAAGAAGGGTAAGAATACTCGGATAACTAGGTGGTTCTTAGGTCTCCAAGACTTTAATTGTCACATGGAGCATTGACCTGGCAGTTCCACGCTAACGTTGATGCCCTCTCCAGAATTCCCTGTTTGGTGTCTGAAGGTGCCCAAACCCCCGGCAGTCATTCACCATAGCTCTACCTCAGGGTGTGGCTGAGGTTAAATGCTCAGTCACTGTTTTTTTTCGGTTTTTGGGAGTTTGGAAAGGCAAGTCTCCAGACTGTGGAACTTCAGCTCAGGAGGAGCTGAAGTGTGCTGTAAATTGGTGCAGACGAACCCGGACACATATGGACTGTGTTATCCTTTGTGTTTTGTTTTACCCTTAAGCAAGCAAGGCTAAGTTTATTTTGCTGAAGTCTGCAATGCTTTATGCTTACATAATAAACCTGCAGACGAAACCGTTGCTGTGTCTTGCCACAATGTACTGTATATACATATGTATTTATTAGGGATGAGCGATCGTGCTCGCCACTGCTTGGTACTCGCCATAACATCACTGAGCTCGACAAGCTTGGCGCTTGGCGAGTATTTCCGTGTAGCTCGGGCGGGAACTTGGGTCCCCTGCCTGCATGTTTGGCGCTCTTTAGACAGCCAATGAACATGCAGAGATTGCTTGCCATGCACTTTAATGCCGTAGCCATGTTGGTTGTGGGCATTACAGTGATTGGCTGGCCGAATAGCATCATCAGGTCTATATAAGACCTGGCGCCGCTATGCTCGTCACAGTCTATCCCGGAAACAGGCAGCATAGGGAGAGGTGCTGCTGAGTCAGGGAGAGATTTGTTTCTTTATAGCTAATATAGGCATTCCACAACATATACAGTACAGACCAAAAATTTGGACACACCTTCTCATTTAAAGATTTTTCTGTATTTTCATGACTTTGAAAATTGTACATTCACACTGAAGGCATCAAAACTATGAATTAACACATGCAGAATTATATACTTAACAAAAAAGAGTGAAACAAGTGAAAATATGTCTTATATTCTAGGTTCTTCAAAGTAGCCACCTTTTGCTTTGATGACTGCTTTGCACACTCTTGGCATTCTCTTGATGAGCTTGAAGAGGTAGTCACCGGAAATAGTCTTACAACAATCTTGAAGGAGTTCCCAGAGATAGTTAGCACTTGTTGGCCCTTTTGCCTTCACTCTGCGGTCCAGCTCACCCCAAACCAACTCGATTGGGTTCCGGTCTGGTTACTGTGGAGTAGTGTTGAGCCACCCCCGTAGTGTTCGAGTTCGGTTCGGTTCGTCGAACACCCGTGTGTTCGCCGAACTGTTCGTCGAACTGTTCGTCGAACACCTTCGAACACCGTTAAAACCAATGGCAGGCAAACAAAAACACATAGAAACACATAGAAAACACCTTCAAAGGTGTCCAAAAGCTGACAAACTGCTCAGAAGACACAACTAACACATGGAAAAGTGACAAGTACATATAGTCATGCGAAAAGAAAAGAGGTGGAGGAGTAAAAGGAGGGGGAGACACAGATATAGGCATGTCATGCCCTTCTAAAATCCAAAAAGTGAGAAGCCGAGACGGCCAGTCCGCTCCTGCCCGTGCCACCTCCGTGTCGCCGGGTTTGTGCCAGAGCCGCGGTGAACCCTGACGGCCAGCCCCCCTCTCCCAATACTGGTGCCTGTCCGCTGGTGGGTCGAGAGAGCCCCCCTGTGGTGGAGGCAGCTCTAAGCTTTTTAATTTAAATTGTCCCTCTAATTTGAATGAATACACTTTAAATCCATTTACAAGGATCTATTGGAGGGCAAGTCTCATGCCAGCAGCCGCGTAATTCCAGCTCCAGTAGCGTCCACTAAAGCTGCTGCAGTTAAAAAGCTTTTATAAGGATCGAGCTCGGCTGTCCACCGCAAGGCATCCTAGTGCCAGTCCCAGCCCCTATGCCTTGGGGTGCCTCCTGATGCTCTTCACTAAGTATCCCGTGGTCCCGAAGCATTTCCTTTGAAAAAATTAAGTGTCCAAACTACAGGTGGTGTAGCTTGCTTAACAGCCGGGATAATCCGCTGACTAGCAGACACTGCTACTAGGCACAAAGTATTTCCTGGGCTAGATGCAGTTAAAAATTTGTAAGTAGATACTCTCGTTGGATGCTGAGAAAGCATTCCATAGAGTCTCCTGGCACGCCATATATGATTCTCTTAAAAAGCTTGGGGTAGGGGTCTAGGGGACCCTTTTATAGCCAAAATCACGGCCCTGTATCACAATACGTCACCTAGGCTGAAGATAAATGGAACTGTAGCACCGAGGGCTCGGTTGCTACAGACGTATTGCACCTCACCCAGAGGTGTGATATCTCACTCTCAGATAAGGATGGAGTGTGGATCAGGACCCGACACCTGCATGCATTACACCACATTGCCGTGGGGCAGGGCGACCAATATGCCCCTGAGATGGGCACGACAGTCCCTGTCCCTGGCTGGAGTGGGGGGAGGGAACACTGAGGAAGGGGAACCCTGCAGTGCAGGAGCAGGGAGGAAGCAGTTCCTGGGTGCATTGAGAAGGGAGTATAAAAGGTGGGCACCATCTTAGTTCAGTGCAGAGAAGTCTGAGCAGAAGTGGCAGGGAGCAGGGGCTCTGCATGAGCTCTGCTCCGGAGGCGGGCCTAGTAACAGAGGCCCAGGCCTGCAAGAGGGAGAAGGAAGGAAGAGGAGCGGAGAAGGCTCCAGGAACGAGGAATGAAGGGATCCCAGGGGTGCGGACGGGCGAGTCGCCACCGCACGCCCGAATCCACCTGCGTGGAGGGGTCAGGCCAAAGGGGGAGACCGGTCCCCGAACTAGTGGAGGCAGGAAACGACCCTCAGCTAGAAACCGGAGGCTCTGACATTTTATGTGGCGCAGCCCCTTGCTCCACCCGCTAGGAAGGCACCACATAGGGTCAGGGAAACTGGCGCCAAGTTTACCAAGAGGAGGCCCGAGGCAGCCGGACAGAAGTGTTGGTAAGAAAGGCCAGACAAAGGACACACAAAGGGGGTCCTGTGAAGTGCTCCAAAGTTATCTGGGAGTTGTCTGAGCCCCTCACCTGGTGAGCACAGTACGACGTGGGCAGCCGTTACCTGCAGACGTGGTCTGGATAATAAGAACTGTGAGTAAAGGCCCTGAACTGCATCACTGACTCCGTGTCGTTACTGCTGCTGCCCTGCACCATCACCCCCATCCTCCGCATACACTGCCCTGAGGCTATACTCCTCCCGTGGGGAGTTATGCTACGCTCTGCTGCACCCACAACACCAGCCTTAGCGGTCTGCCCTGTAGCGGCGGTTCACTCTAACCGCAATCCACGGGTGGCGTAGTCGGACATTTAAACATCAAAACCACATAAATAGTTCCGCCACTGGTTTGACCGCCCTGAGCCACGGAACCGGATCGCCGCCACGAAGACTACAACCACCAGCATCCACCAAAAAGGGTCCGGCTCCGGGTGTCCCAAGGCCCAGGGGGTGCGTCAGAACATTTTCATCACCTTTCACAATCACCAATGGGACAAGGCAGGGATGTCCTCTGTCCCCTCTCTTATACATCCTAGTGACGGAGCACCTGCTCTCATCAATTCGCCATAACCCCAATATTAGGTGGATTGAGGTGGGAGGCACCGAGTACAAGTGCTCTCTATTTGCTGATGATGTCCTAGTATATATCACTCAATCACATATATCCATCCCTGCTGTTATGGCTGAAATAGATCACTTTGTTACATGGTAAAATTTTAAAATCAATGCAGCGAAGTCTGAGGCCCTCGATGTCTCCCTCCCTAAATCCATATAGGATTCCATCCAGTCCAACTTTCCCTTTGCCTGGCCCTCACAGGGTATCAAATACTTAGGAATTCCTATTCATAGAGACCTCTCCCATCTATGTTATCTTAATTTTGGGCCCTTTATTGAACAATTCCATACAGACCACGGTTGGCAAGTTAGAACTGTAAGATTCACTATGTGAACCACTGGTGTTTTGTGGAAAAGCACATGTACACCGCGTTCCAAATTATTATGCAAAAAGTGTTTAGGAGTGATAAGGGAAGAATTTGTTTGTTTGTCAGTTAAACTCATTGATGGTGATGTGTGTCAGGGCTCTTTATATCACTGTAAGCAATTGCAGACACCTGTGCTAATTAGTTTGGCAGGTGTGTCCAATGAAAGGCAAGACTACTTAAGAAGGCTCTCTCACATTATTAAGCAGCCTACATTTTCTGCCAAAATGGGAAAGAAAAAGGATGTGTCGGCTGCTGAGAAGCAACAAATTGTGGAGTGTTTAGGTCAAGGCATGACTACAATCAACATTGTGCGATGATCAGGATGAAGTGTCTTGGCAATCAAGAAGCATGTAGCTGATTCACAGTACACACGTGTGCGTGCTGATAAGGGCAAATTGAGGACTCTTTCCTACAGGCAATTACGTCAGGTTGAAACAGCAGCGGCAAAAAAGCCTTGTCATAGCAGCAGACAAGTTTTTGAAGCTGCTTGTGCCTCCAACGTCCCCCGAACAACAAGATGCAGGGTCCTTCAGAGGTTTGCAGCTGTGCATATGCCATCCTGTCGACCTCCTCTATCCACTTCACACAAGCAGAAACGGCTCCAGTGGGCCAAACATTACATGAAGACTGATTTCAAAACTGTTTTGTTCACGGATGAGTGCCGTGCAGCGCTCGATGGTCCAGATGAATGGAGTGGAGGATGGCTGGTTGATGGACACCCCACGCAAACACGGCTACAGCGCCAACAAGGAGGAGGTGGAGTAATGTTTTGGGCTGGAATCATGGGGAGAGAGATTGTCGGCCCCTTTAGGATCCCTGAAGGCGCTAAAGATGAACTCCATAATGTATGTGGATTTTCTCAAACAGCACTTCCTGCCATGGTTCAAGAAGAAGAACCGTGTATTTCACAGCAAGATCATTTTTCTGCATGATAATGCACCATCTCATGCTGCACATAAAACATCTGCATCTCTGGCTGATATGGGCATAAAAGGGGACAAACTTATGGTGTGACCCCCATGCTCCCCTGACCTCTACCCCATTCAGAACCTTTGGAGCATCATTAAAAGGAGTGTCTATGATGGCGGGAGGCAGTTCACATCTAAGCAACAGCTCTGGGAGGGTATTCTGTCCTCATGCAAAACAATTGAAGCAGAAACCATCCAAAACCTGACAAATTCAATGGACGAGAGAGTTCAGAAGCTCGTTTCGAACAAGGGGTCCTATGTGAAAATGTAACATCACCTAGAATAAAGTTTTGAGTTGAAAACTGTTTGATTTCAGTTTCTAACAACCTGCTAATGCTTATAATTTCAAAAATGACCATTTTTTTGGTCTTTATTAAAATGAAAAGGTTGATCGAAAAGTTTGGGGGATCTAAGAGTGTGGCAACCCAGTAGTCATGATTACTTCGAATTCTGACAATATGAGGGTCATGCTGCAGGTAGTGCAGCAAGAAGGCACTTATGTGTCTTGCGCATCTCGGAGCCCCAAAATTATTTTCCGGGCTAGATGCAGCTAAAAATTATTTTTAATTTTAAATCTGGTGAAGCTTATTATAGATGGCCTAATAGGATCAGTGCTGCACACTGCTACAAAGCCCAAATTATTTTCCAGTCAAGATACAGATAAACATGATTAGTAATTTGAAAGCTTAAAACGGTTGGTAGGGTGATTTTAACCAATCATCAAGCTTTTACTCTCCCCAGGATGACACAGGGGTAGAAAAGTCGTTTCGGATCCATGATTTGTTCATCTTTATGAACGTGAGTCTGTCTACATTATCAGTGGAGAGCCGCGTGCGCTTATCTGTCAGCACACCACCAGCAGCGCTGAACACACGTTCAGACAGAACGCTGGCTGCGGGGCATGACAAGATCTCCAAGGCGTAAGTGGCTAGCTCCGGCCATTTATCCAGATTGGAAGCCCAAAAAGAGCAAGGGTCCAGTGACACAGTCGTGGCTTCAATGTTTACTTGGAGATACTCCTGTACCATCGTCTCTAGGCGTTGACTATGTGTCAGACTTCTTGTCTCCTGTGGCCTTGCAAAGGATGGGCTAAAAAAGTGGTGAAATGATTCCGCAAAATTGATGTTACCAGCAGATACTGTGGTTCTGTTACGGTTTGAGTGCTGAACACTTGACGGTCCCACGGTTGGCAAGTTGGAACTGTGAGATTCACTACGTGCACCACTGGTATTTTGTGGAAAAGCACATGTAAGATTCTGCAACAGTCTCTGCTGATACTCCTGCATGCGTGCATCCCTTTCTATGGCAGGAATAATTTCTGCAAATGTACTTTTGTACCGGGGATCTAACAGTGTGGCAACCCAGTAGTCAGGATTATTTCTAATTCTCACAATTCGAGGGTCATGTTGCAGGTAGTGCAGCAAGAAGGCACTCATGTGTGTTACGCATCCAGGAGCACCAAGTCCCTGTTGTGTTGGTGGCGAGGTAGCAATCATGCTTCCTTCCTCTGTCCTCTCCCCCCAACCTCGCACAACAGAAATGTGATCAAGGTCTCCCTCATCTGATGAGTCTTCCATCAGTTCGTCCTCCACTTCTTCCTGGGCTCCTGCACCTTCCTCACTAGTTTGGCTGCTACCATGCGCCCTGGTAAAATCATCTCCCCCACCCTCACATGCCTGCCGCCTTGGTGCTGCCGACCGTCTGGACCTTGCAGATGTTAGCCCTTCCGCATACAACTCCTCCTCCTCTACTTCCTCCACCTCCTCTTGTGCCACCACCTGACTCCGAATTCTGTTTAACATGTGCTCCAGCATGTAAATCACCGGAATAGTCATGCTGATAATGGCATCGTCAGCACTAAACATCTTCGTCGCCATTTCAAAACTGTGCAGAAGGGTGCATAGGTCCCTGATCTGAGACCACTCCTCCAGCGTGATTTGCCCCACCTCTGAATCTCGTTGGCCCAGGCTATACGTCAGAACGTATTGCACCAGGGCTTGTCGGTGCTGCCACAGTCGCTGCAACATGTGCAGAGTTGAATTCCACCGGGTAGGCACATCGCATTTTAGCCAGTGAAGTGGCAGGCCCAACGACTTCTGTAGAGATGTAAGTCGCTGAGCTGCGGGATGCGAACGGCGGAAGTGAGCACACAGCGACCGTGCCCTCTGCAGAAGGCCATCTAGTCTGGGATAGTGGGCTAAAAATTGCTGGACAACCAGGTTCAACACGTGAGCCATACAAGGCACGTGTGTGACATTGCCCCGGCGAAGGGCCGCACCCAGGTTTGCAGCATTGTCGCACACGGCCTTCCCTGGTTTCAGGTCCAGTGGAGACAACCATTCATGAAATTGGTTCTCCAGAGCTGACCACAACTCCTCAGCTGTGTGACTCACATTTCCCAGACATTTCAATGTAAAAACCGCCTGATGACATTGAGCCCTACTGCCAGCATAGTAAGGAGGTGTGCAGGATCCCTTCTGCGCAGTTAGAAAGCTTGTGGCATGACCAGACAGGCTTTGGGTGCAGGTGGAAGACCGAGAGGAGGTTGAGGAGGCAGAAGCAGTGGAGGAAAAATGACATAAAGAGGATTGACGCACAACTCGTGGGGACGGCAAGACTTGGACAGCAGCCCCTTGTCCTGCTGTCACCATAGTTACCCAGTGCCCAGTCAGCGACATGTAACGCCCCTGTCCATGCCTACTCGTCCAAGTGTCTGTGGTGAAATGCACCCTGTCACACACAGAGTTTCTCAAAGAAGCGGTGATGTTGTGTGCGACATGCTGGTGGAGCGCAGGCACACCTTTCTTTGAGAAGTAGTGCCGACTGGGCATCTGGTACTGGGGCACTGCGACGGACATAAGGTCTCGAAAATCCTCTGTGTCCACCAGGCGGAAAGGCAGCATTTCTGTAGCCAAGAGCTTGCAGATGGTGAAATTCAACCTCTTAGCTTTCTCATGGCTAGGAGGAAATGGTCTTTTACTTGTCCACATCTGAGGGACCGAGGGCTGGCTATTGTGCTTAGACGGGGTTGATAAGGGTGTCCCCGGCAAACTGCCGGTCTGTGAGGAAGATGCAGGCGGACATGTTAGGTTGCCTTGATCCAAAGGTGGTGCTATCGATGTCGGACAGCGCTCAAGACCAGCTGGTGTTACCACCTCCAAAGAAAATGATGACCTGCCAATCACGCTGGCTGTTGCGGGTAAAGAGGTGGCAGGTCTGCGCCCCAAAACAGGTGTGACTGCTGTCCCCCCAGTCACAGAGGATGAAGAGGCCGCGGATGCACAAGATATGGCAGACGGTGGTTGGCCCGGCCGGCTAGACCGCATTGTAGCACACTGAGCTTCCCACTGCAACTTATGCTTCATGTCCATGTGCCGGTTCATGCATGAAGTACTCAAACTATGTATTTTTTGGCCTCTACTTAGCTTTTGCTGACAAATGTTACAGATAACACGAGTTGGGTCATCTTTATCGATCTGAAAAAATGCCCAGGCTATGCAAGGCTTAGCACCCATGCGACCTGAAGAGCCACCACAACTTGTGGTGAGAGGCAGAGTTGTGTTTGAGGATGCAGTTGTTGACGTGCTTCCAGTACTACGTCTCTGTCCAGGAAGGCGCAACCTGACCTCGTCGTCACTAGCATCTTCCTCCACCTCCTCTGCTGACCTCATCTCTTGGCTGACTGTGGGTTGACAGTAAGTGGGATCTCCGACCTCATCATCATCACCCTGTGCGTTATCACACCCGTCGTCCTCAGAGCCAACCTGTTCCTGCCCTGACAAAAAACTAAAGTTGTCGCTCCAATCAGGTATTTGAGTCTTATCATCGTCTTCCTCATTGTCTCCACCAACAGGAGTTACAGTTTGGGAATGAGGGTCTACATTATGGTCAGAACCTTCTGCGTCTGGTCCTGGATCCGACTCATAAAGATTCTGGGCATCAGTGCAGATCATTTCCTCATCTGGATTCACAGAAGCGCTGGAGTCGACCTCTGATTCCCAGGCTATAGTATGAGTAAACAGCTCTGCAGACTCAACCATCTGTTCTACCTCATACTCAGACGGGCAGCTGGAGATTTGGGAGCTGTGAGGAAGCAAGTGCGATTTGGGTGACACCTTTGAGGACTGGAGTATTTGTGATGTTGAAGTTGATGTGGAGGAGAGCCCACTTAAAGGAGCACTTGATATCCGTTGAAGCACCTGCTGTTTTTGTGCCTCATCTGGAATTTGTAGCGATTGGCGTGGCCGTAAGAAAGGGATCTTATCACATTGTCCGCTAAAAGAAGTAGACATTTTAGTTTGGCTGGAAGATGGTCTTTCTTCTGCACCTACCCCACGGACACAACCTTTTTTCCCCTTCCCAACACGCCTATTCCCCTTTCCACCAGCAGCAGGCCTTTTTCCACTCATTTTGGTGGTTAACTAATTCACAACTCTGGAGTTGTTTGCACAAAAAAACAATGGATGGTAACCGAGCAGAGCTGAGTGGCCAAACTGTGGTATTAGGCCAAAACTATTGGCTGGGTTAGATGCAGAAAAAAATTATTTTTAATTTGCAACCTGATGGAGGTCAGTATAGATGGACTAATAGACCAAGTCCCACACACCGCTAGAAGCCCAAATATTTTTTCAGAGCTAGATGCAGAAAATTTTTTTATTCAATTTGCAACCTGATGGAGGTCAGTATAGATGGACTAATAGACCAAGTCCCACACACTGCTAGAAGCCCAAATATTTTTTCAGAGCTAGATGCAGAAAAAAATTATTTTTAAATTGCAACCTGATGGAGGTCAGTATAGATGGACTAATAGACCAAGTCCCACACACTGCTAGAAGCCCAAATATTTTTTCAGAGCTAGATGCAGAAAAAAATTATTTTTAATTTGCAACCTGATGGAGGTCAGTATAGATGGACTAATAGACCAAGTCCCACACACCGCTAGAAGCCCAAATATTTTTTCAGAGCTAGATGCAGAAAAAAATTATATTCAATTTGCAACCTGCTGGACGTCAGTATAGAAGGACTAATAGAACAAGTCCCACACACTGCTAGAAGCCCAAATATTTTTTCAGAGCTAAATGAAGAAAAAAATTATTTTTAATTTGCAACCTGATGGAGGTCAGTATAGATGGACTAATAGACCAAGTCCCACACACTGCTAGAAGCCCAAATATTTTTTCAGAGCTAGATGCAGAAAAAAATTATTTTTAATTTGCAACCTGATGGAGGTCAGTATAGATGGACTAATAGACCAAGTCCCACACACCGCTAGAAGCCCAAATATTTTTTCAGAGCTAGATGCAGAAAAATTTTTTATTCAATTTGCAACCTGATGGAGGTCAGTATAGATGGACTAATAGACCAAGTCCCACACACTGCTAGAAGCCCAAATATTTTTTCAGAGCTAGATGCAGAAAAAAATTATTTTTAATTTGCAACCTGATGGAGGTCAGTATAGATGGACTAATAGACCAAGTCCCACACACTGCTAGAAGCCCAAATATTTTTTCAGAGCTAGATGCAGAAAAAAATTATTTTTAATTTGCAACCTGATGGAGGTCAGTATAGATGGACTAATAGAACAAGTCCCACACGCTGCTAGAAGCCCAAATATTTTTTCAGAGATAAATGAAGAAAAAAATTATTTTTAATTTGCAACCTGATGGAGGTCAGTATAGATGGACTAATAGACCAAGTCCCACACACTGCTAGAAGCCCAAATATTTTTTCAGAGCTAGATGCAGAAAAAAATTATTTTTAATTTGCAACCTGATGGAGGTCAGTATAGATGGACTAATAGACCAAGTCCCACACACCGCTAGAAGCCCAAATATTTTTTCAGAGCTAGATGCAGAAAAAAATTATATTCAATTTGCAACCTGCTGGAGGTCAGTATAGAAGGACTAATAGAACAAGTCCCACACACTGCTAGAAGCCCAAATATTTTTTCAGAGCTAAATGAAGAAAAAAATTATTTTTAATTTGCAACCTGATGGAGGTCAGTATAGATGGACTAATAGACCAAGTCCCACACACTGCTAGAAGCCCAAATATTTTTTCAGAGCTAGATGCAGAAAAAAATTATATTCAGTTTGCAACCTGATGGAGGTCAGTATAGATGGACTAATAGAATGATGCTATGCCCAAAAGATTTTACTTCACTAGGTGCAGTAAAAAAATTGGTATTCTATACACAGGTGGTATATCTTGCAACACAGATAGGCTACTCCACTGACTAACACACTCTGCAATAGGCCAAAAAGGATTAGCTTTGCTAGATTCAGCCAAATGCTGTGAAAAAAACTTGCACAGCACTGGCACAGACCTGCCGGGCAAAAACTGATAGGAACTGATGTAACCTAGTCCTGAAAAGGACTCCAATTACAATTAGTCTTTACTCCCACAATCTATCTATTTAAGAGCACAGACCTGCCTGATAAAAGTCGTAGGAAATGCTGTAACCTAGTCCTTAAAAGGACTGCAATCACAACTATTCCCTACTCCCAAGCTATCTGTATATTTGTGCGAAAATTGGCTTGAAATTAACAAGGTATAGCGCACACAGCAACAGCGGTGCCGTCTAACACGCAGCTGCAGCAGTGAGAAAATGGTGGCGACGGGGAAAATGGCTTGGTCTTATAGGGCAAGGACATGTGACATACACTGCCAATCACACATGCCCTTGCTTGTGTGAAAAAAAGCACTTCGCTCCGTGTGTGCGCTGCTGATAGGCTGACAGATTGCACCTCCCCACTGCAAATGCGGGAAAGAGAAAAAAAAATGGAGATCTTCATTGTTCCTGCAGAGATCCATCCCCTGCCCCTCCCCCCGCCCCGCTGTACACTCAAACTGCGTATTAACATTAATTTTCATCATTACTGAGAAAAAATCCAGTTATGATTTTGGTGCACGAACAGTTATCGAACATAACCTCGAACAGCCGAATTTTTCTCAAATTGTTCGTGTTCGCCGACCGGCTCGAACACCGCCCAAAACAGCTCGAATTTGAGATTGGCGAACAGTTCGAGTAGAACAACGCTCATCTCTACTGTGGAGGCTAGGTCATCTGGCGTAGCACCCCATCACTCTCTTTCTTGGTCAAAGAGGTGTGTTTGGGGTCATTGTCCTGTTGAAAAATAAATGATGGTCCAACTAAACGTAAACCGGATGGAATAGCATGCCGCTGCAAGATGCTGTGGTAGCCATGCTGGTTCAGTATGCCTTCAATTTTGAATAAATCCCCAACAGTGTCACCAGCAAAGCACCCCCACACCATCACACCTCCTCCTCCATGCTTCATGGTGGGAACAGGGCAGGTAGAGTCCATCTGTTCACCTTTTCTGCGTCGCACAAAGACACGGTGGTTGGAACCAAAGATCTCAAACTTGGACTCATCAGACCAAAGCACAGATTTCCACTGGTCTAACGTTCATTCCTTGTGTTCTTTAGCCCAAACAAGTCTCTTCTGCTTGTTGCCTGTCCTTAACAGTGGTTTCCTAGCAGTTATTTTACCATGAAGGCCTGCTGCACAAAGTATCCTCTTAACAGTTGTTGAAGAGATGTGTCTGCTGCTAGAACTCTGTGTGGCATTGACCTGGTCTCTAATCTGAGCTGCTGTTAACCTGCGATTTCTGAGGCTGGTGACTTGGATAAACTTATCCTCAGAAGCAGAGGTGACTCTTGTTCTTCCTTTCCTGGGGCGGTCCTCATGTGAGCCAGTTTCTTTGTAGCGCTTGATGGTTTTTGCAACTGCCCTTGGGGACACTTTCAAAGTTTTCCCAATTTTTTGGACTGACTGACCTTCATTTCATAAAGTAATGATGGCCACTAGTTTTTCTTTACTTAGCTGCTTTTTTCTTGCCATAATACAAATTCTAACAGTCTATTCAGTAGAACTATCAGCTGTGTATCCACCAGACTTCTGCACAACACAACTGATGGTCCCAACCCCATTTATAAGCCAAGAAATCCCACTTATTAAACCTGACAGGGCACACCTGTGAAGTGAAAACCGTTTCTGTTGACTACCTCTTGAAGCTCATCAAGAGAATGCCAAGAGTGTGCTAAGCAGTCATCAAAGCAAAAGTTGGCTACTTTGAATAACCTAGAATATAAGACATATTTTCAGTTGTTTCACACTTTTTTGTTAAGTATATAATTCCACATGTGTTAATTCATAGTTTTGATGCCTTCAGTGTGAATGTACAATTTTCAAAGTCATGAAAATACAGAAAAATCTTTAAATGAGAAGGTGTGTCCAAACTTTTGGTCCGTACTGTATATATATATATATATATATATATATATATATATATATATATATATATATACAGTATATATACTGTATATATCCATCTGAACTAAAAGTCCTTCTGAGGACTAATCCAGCTGCATATAATCAGTGCTAGGCAGGCAGGCAGTGTATGTGGCAGACTGCAGTGTATGATAGAGCACAAGAGAGTCCATTGAACGTCCTGTCTGCTGCTGTAAAAATTACAGATATTTGTAGACATAGCCCCAAATATCAGGGGCCAGGTTTTTTTTTAATTATTTTAATCCTGGTTATTTGCTTAAAAAGCAATCCATAGTACACCATTTTTCCGCTCCATTTGCTTGTTAGCACCGCAGAATAAAGCCAGGTCTGTTCCATATTTCAGTGATAAAAATCCAGAAATTTGAACTGAACGTGGAAAATATTGGCCTCCTTTTCCATTCTGTTGCAGTGTGTCAGTCAAGCTATTCACACTAGGTGTCTGTGAAGAATAATATTAGTAAATTACAGACCTGTTATTTAAAACCTTGGCTCTCTGTCAGACATATCACCTTTAAGAGTGTTCCAAAATCAGCCATTTCTTCCATTTTCATTTCATTGCAGTGTGTCGGTCAAGCTATTCACACTAGGTGTCTTTGAAGAATAGTATTAGTACATTACAAGCCTGCTATTTAAAACCGTGATTCTCTGTAAGACATATCACCTATAAGACTGTTCCAAAATCAGCCATTTCTTCCATTTACATTCTGTTGCAATGTATCGGTCAAGCTATTCACACTAGGTCTCTGTGTAGAGTAATATTAGTAAATTACAGGCCTGCTATTTAAAACCGTTGTTCTCTGTCAGACATATCACCTATAAGACTGTTCCAAAATCAGCCATTTGTTCCATTTCCATTCTGTTGCAGTGTGTCGGTCAAGCTATTCTCACTAGGTGTTTGTGAAGAATAGTATTAGTAAATTACAGGCCTGCTATTTAAAACCGTGGTTCTCGGTCAGACATAACACCTATAAGAGTATTCCAAAATCAGTCATTTCTTCCATTTTCATTTCGTTGCAGTGTGTCGGACAAGCTATTCACACTAGGTGTCTATGAAGAATAGTATTAGTACATTACAGGCCTGCTATTTAAAACCGTGGTTCTCTGTCAGACATATCACCTATAAGACTGTTCCAAAATCAGCAATTTTTTCCATTTTCATTCTGTTGCAGTGTGTCGGTCAAGCTATTCACACTAGGTCTCTGTGTAGAATAATATTAGTAAATTGCAGGCCTGCCATTTAAAACCATGGTTCTCTGTAGACATATCACCTATAAGACTGTTCCAAAATAAGCCATTTCTTCCATTTTCATTTCATTGCAGTGTGTCGGTCAAGCTATTTACACTAGGTGTCTGTGAAGAATAGTATTAGTACATTACAAGCCTGCTATATAAAACCGTGATTCTCTGTCAGACATATCACCTATAAGACTGTTCCAAAATCAGCCATTTCTTCCATTTACATTCTGTTGCAATGTATCGGTCAAGCTATTCACACTAGGTCTCTGTGTAGAATAATATTAGTAAATTACAGGCCTGCTATTTAAAACCGTGGTTCTCTGTCAGACATATCACCTATAAGACTGTTCCAAAATCAGCCATTTGTTCCATTTCCATTCTGTTGCAGTGTGTCGGTCAAGCTATTCTCACTAGGTGTTTGTGAAGAATAGTATTAGTAAATTACAGGCCTGCTATTTAAAACCGTGGTTCTCGGTCAGACATAACACCTATAAGAGTATTCCAAAATCAGTCATTTCTTCCATTTTCATTTCGTTGCAGTGTGTCGGACAAGCTATTCACACTAGGTGTCTGTGAAGAATAGTATTAGTACATTACAGGCCTGCTATTTAAAACCGTGGTTCTCTGTCAGACATATCACCTATAAGTCTGTTCCAAAATCAGCAATTTTTTCCATTTTCATTCTGTTGCAGTGTGTCGGTCAAGCTATTCACACTAAGTCTCTGTGTAGAATAATATTAGTAAATTGCAGGCCTGCCATTTAAAACCATGGTTCTCTGTAGACATATCACCTATAAGACTGTTCCAAAATCAGCCATTTCTTCCATTTTCATTTCGTTGCTGTGTGTCGGTCAAGCTATTTACACTAGGTGTCTGTGAAGAATAGTATTAGTACATTACAAGCCTGCTATATAAAACCGTGGTTCTCTGTCAGACATATCACCTATAAGACTGTTCCAAAATCAGCCATTTCTTCCATTTCCATTCTGTTGCAATGTATTGGTCAAGCTATTCACATTAGGTCTCTGTGTAGAATAATATTAGTAAATTACAGGCCTGCTATTTAAAACCATGGTTCTCTGTCAGACATATCACCTATAAGAGTGTTCCAAAATCAGCCATTTCTTCCATTTCCATTCTATTGCAGTGTGTCGGTAAAGCTATTCACACTAGGTCTTTGTGTAGAATAATATTAGTAAATTACAGGTCTGCTATTTAAAATCGTGGTTCTCTGTCAGACGTACCACATATAACTGCGTTCCAAAATCAGTCATTTCTCATGAACGTGGAAAATATTGTCCTCCATTTAAAATGGGCAAGGTGCGTGGCAAGGGACGTGGAAGTGGACGTGATGATGATGGTGCATGCAGAGGTCGAGGACGTGGCGTTGGGCAAGCTGAAATTGTGCCACAACAAACACCCACATCTTGTCGCTCGACCTTTCTGTCCCAATTACTAAGGGACCGCAGTACACTACTATTGAACCCAGAGCAGTGTCATAAGTTTGTTGGTTGAATAGCAGATAATGCTTTCAGTCACTTTGCCACCATCACCACCCTGTCTTCCAAACGGTCAAGTCACAGTAGCCGTGAGTCTGGACTGCATATTCCTCACCCTGATCCTCATTACTCCCACTATGCCGAGTGCCCGGAGAAACCTGATTCCACACTCAGAAGAGCTGTTCACTTTTCCATTTGTAGATTTGGGCCTCTCGCCTGGCCAGCTTCAAGCAAGTCAAGAGGATAACACGTGTAGCGATGCCCAAATGCTGGAGCAGCCACGGTCACACGAAGGTGACTGTGGGAAAGTGCAATTACTGTCGCAAGAGGTGGATGATGATGATGAGACACAATTGCCAGAAAGTCAAGAGGAGGACAAGGGTGCGGAAGTGGAAGACGAGGTGGTGGATGATATAGTAACTGACCCAATCTGGCAGGGGGACATACAGAGTGAGGACAGGAGCACACATGGTGAGGGAGACATAGCACCACAACAGGCAGGAAGAAGCAGTGTTGTGGCCGCAGACACAAGGTGAGAAAGTGCTCCTCATAATGCCAACACGATGGAAGTTGCCAGTACAACTGTTAGGTCTTCCCGAGTCTGGTTATTTTTTAAAGACTCTGCAGATAACCACAAAAAGGCTATTTGCACCAACTGCCAGGTTAGCATCAGCAGGGGTAGCAAAACTAGCAGCCTAACCACCACCACCATGATCAGGCACATGGTAGCAAAGCACCCGACTTAGTGGGCTGAACCCCAGGGTCCAGCAACAGTGTCTGCGAAAGACACCACTGATTCTTCCCCTGTTGTGCATGCACGCCAATCCCCTGTCCATGGAGCATGCCAAGATGCCTCCCGCCCTGCACCTGTTGTTGCACACTCTCAAGTAGCTCCATCAGCAAGCACGCCCACGTCCTTGTTCCAGCGCAGCGTTCAGTTGTCCCTACCCCAGTCCTTGGAACACAAGTGCAAATACGCAGCCAACACCCCACAGGCCACACTACTAAATTTACACATTTCGCGAATGCTTGCGCTCCAAATGTAGCCTTTTAGGCTTGTGGAGACAGAAGCTTTCTGCAACCTGATGATGGTGGCCGTCCCTCTGTACTCGGTCCCCAGCCGCCACTATTTCTTCCGGTGTGCCGTCCTCGCATTACACAAGCACATGTCCCACAACATTAGCCGCGACCTCAACAACGCAGTTACTGAGAAAAGCCACCTTACCACGGACACATGGACAAGTGCTTGTGGGCAGGGTCGGTACATCTCACTGATGGCACACTGGGTAAATATAGTGGAAGCCAGGACCCAGTCGGACCTTGGGACGGAACACGTCTTCCTGACGCAGAGGATTGCGGGCCCTGGGTCAATCAGGGTTGCCCCCACATTCTACAGCTCCTGCACCTCCTCCTCCTCTTCAGTCTCCATCTCCGAAATGACCACATCAATCGCAAGTTGGAAGCACTGCAGCACTGCCTAGGCCAAGCGGCGACAGGCTGTGTTGAAGCTAATATGACAAACCCCACAACGCTGAAGAGTTGTGGACAGCTCTGAAAGAGCAGGCAGATCTGTGGCTGACACCGCTGACCCTACAGCCAGGCATGGTCGTGTGTGACAATGGCCGGAATCTGGTGGTGGCTCTGAGGTGAGGCGAGCTCACACACGTACCATGCCTGGCCCATGTGCTTAACCTTGTGGTTCAGCGGTTTCTCAAAACCTACCCGGATCTGACGGATCTGCTTGTCAAAGTACGCCGTGTGTGTGCCCATTTTAGAAAGTCAGCTACAGCTTGCACCTTGCCGTGCTTCAGCAGCATTTGCAGCTTCCGGCTCACCGACTGATCTATGATGTCCACATGCGTTGGAACTCTACATTGCAGATGCTGGGAAGGATTTGTGAGCAGAAAAGGGCAGTTGTTGACTACCAGCATCAACAAGGCTGTCGGTATTCAGTTCAGACTCCACACTTGCGCAGGACAGGCCCAATAAAATGGGTCAGTACGAGAAGGCCCTTGTTGCGGAATTAGTGAAAAAATTTCCATCTGAAAACGCTGGCGGCAGAGGTCACAGTTCGTTGGACAACGAAGGAGTACAGGTGAGAGAGACAAATGCAATCCAGCAGAGGCAGGGGAACACTGTCAAAGTTCTAGGACAGTTTTCTCAGACGCTCCTATCACACAGGCCCTGAAGTGCGGGGTGCTCTCCCAAGGAGGGAAAAGTTTCGTAAGATGGTGAGGGAGTACATCTGTACCTTATAATTATTGGGTATCCAAGCTGGACACATGGAATAAGCTGGCTCTCTACGCCTTGAAGGTCCTGGCCTGCCCTGCCGCTAGCATTTTTTCAGAGTGGGTTTTTAGTGCCGATGATGGAATTATAACCGATAGGCGCATCCGCCTGTCAACTGAAAATGCTGACAGGCTGACTCTTATAAAAATGAGCAAGGACTGGATTGGGCCCGACTTCTCAACACCACCGAATGATAACAGCGCAACATAAACTAAAAATACGGTGTCTTTTTTTTGGGAGGTATAACTCTATTCCCATGCACCTCTGTCTTCACACCCAGACATGAGTATGCACTTCCTGATTTTATCTATTTGTTATTGTCCTCCTCCTTCTCCGCATCCTCATCCTCCACCACCATATCACCACCATATGAACCATATCAACATATCTATGTCTCTTGCAAGGGACATTGGAGTTCCTCCAAATTTTTGGCAGCCATTGCTTCACTGCATAGGCAAACAGTATGGGAGACCCACTTCCTAATAATGGGAACATTGTTTTCAGGAGCCCTCCGATCTGTAGGTTTCTTGCAAGGGGCATTGGAGTTCCTCCAAATTTTTGACAGCTGTTGCTTCTCTGCATAGGCAAAAAGTATGGGAGACCCACTTCCTTATAATGGGAGCATTTTTTTCAGGAGGCCCTCCGACCTCTGCATCTCTTGCAAGGGGCATTGGCGTTCCTCCAAATTTTTGGCAGCCGTTGCATTAATTGCATAGGCAAACAGTATGGGAAACCCACTTCCTAATAATGGGAACGTTTTTTTCAGGAGGCCCTCTGACCTCTTCTTGTCTGGCAGGGGCCATTGGAGTTCCTACAAATTTTTGGCAGCCGTTGCATTCACTGCATAGGCAAACAGTATGGGAGACACACTTCCTAATAATGGGAATATTGTTTTCAGGAGGCACTCTGACCTCTATGTGTCTTGCAGGGTTCATTGGAGTGCCTCCAAATTTTTGACAGTCATTGCAGTCACTGCATAGGCAAACAGTATGGGAGACCGGCTCCTTTTTAGTGGGAATATGTCATTACTGGGGCCCACCTTCTACGTGTCTTTAAATTGTTAGTGGGGTTTTTCCTAAATTTTGGCAGCCATTGGACTCACTGCATACCCTATAACTCTATAGCAGACCCTCTCCTTTCTAATAGGAACATGTCATTACTGTAGCCCAGCTCTATGTGTCTTTAAATTGTTAGTGGGGTTTTTCCCAAATTTTGGCAGCCTTTTCAGTCACAGCATGGGAATTACCACTATAGGAGACCCGCTCTGTTATAATGAAAAATATTTTTTTTTCTGAGACCTATCTATGTCTCTTCAAAGGGGTATAGGGTTTCGTGCAAAATTTTGGCAGCCCTTGCAGTCACTGCATACGCAATAACAGTATAAGAGACCCACTTGTTAATAATGGGAACAACAAAGCATAGCCGGCTCTCTAACAATAGCAAGGACCAACTGCTGGCCCTTTAAGAATAGTAAGGGCCGCCTAATGGTCCTATAAAAATAGGCTTTGTGACTTTCAGAGTCCCTCCATCATAAATGAAACAGGATGTGTCTGATGATGTGTCACATCCCACATGGCCAGTTAAGGTTGTAAAATGTTAAAATTACATTTCCTGGTGAATGCATTTGTTTTGGTTGAAAGCAATGCAAAGGTGCAAAAACACATCAAAAACTCTATGTGTGAACATAGCCCAAGGTGTGGAGGAGCATTTTTTTTTGTATATTTATTTTGCCTTATAGATAATGAATGAAAGTATAAATAAACATATACTGTATAAGTGAATGAAAAAATAAGGGCATGTTGTGTTCCAAGGTACCGTTTGGAAAACATCAGGCCAATTAAAAAGTAATCAAAAAATATAAAAAAAATAATAATAATAAAAATAATAATAAGTGAATAAATAGACCAACATACGAGACCAAAAAGGTCATTATAAAGTGACATAGTGCAAAGTGATAGAAGCATACATATAAATAATATATACATACAATTGAAGATTCACATATCAATACATAAATAAAATATTAATTACATAAAAAATTAATCACAAAAAAAAATAATGAAAAAATGACAAAAAATAAAAATAAAAAATATATATGTCTGTCGGAAGAAGTTGTAGAGGCAGGAATAAAATTTCATTATCAAATTGAGGCCAGAGGAACAGAAACTAAAAAACAAAAGCAAAGAATTAAAATCCTAAAAAGACATACATACACAAATCATATTGGAGAAAGGAATTGTATGAAATCTGTTCATTGAGGCCATAGGGAGTAAGGGTGTTTAGCCTAAAGATCCACCTGGCTTCAATCTGGGCCAAGCGGATCTTTATGGTTCCACCCCTTGAATTCAAAGTTATGTGGTCAATGCCACTCACTTTCAGTACAGACGCATTGCACTGATGGAATAACTTAAAGTGTTTAGGTAAGGTTTTCAATGTGTCCACATTAACAACCGACTCAGTTGCCCTAATATCAAGCACATGTTCTCTGACTCTGCGTCTCAATTTGCGTGATGTCAGACAAACATATTTCATATTACACGAGCATACAGCACAATAGATCACCGCAGTTGTAGTTTGTTGTGACTGGATGCAATATTTTAAAAATCCGTTCTTCTTTTGCATCTGAAAAGGTAGTACATCTTACTATATTAGGACATGCAACACAAGTACCACAAATACGACAGCCCCAAGTGGGAACCTTTGACCCAAAGAGATATTCCGATTTTTTTGTTGATTTATTAACATAGTGACTGTTACGGGTCCGGGTGGTGGAACCTCTGTGCCGAGGTGCAAGGAGGGACCCAGAGGGGCGTGACTAAGTATCCACCCGAACCGACCCTGGTCGTACGGCAGCTAACGACACCGTGACCAGGGAGGATCCGGGCTGAGGGACCAGGTGCTACTCTGGGGATGACCTTGTAAGAGAGCAGGTGGCTCCCACGGGTCAGATGGCTGGGACTGACCGGTATGGTGGATGGACACGGCAAGCAGGCGGAAGTCTCTGGTAGCTGACAGGTGGTCACAGTTCGAGAAAGCAGGGCAAGTAGCATTCTTTAGGTTAACCAGGAAGGTGGTCACAGCAAGTGACGGCAGGGTCTCCAGGCAGGCTGGCAGGAAACAGACAGGTGCTCCCAGGTGAGCGGGCAGACAGACGAGGTGGGTAACTGACAGGTAACTGGTGGGCACTCCCAGGTGAGCGGGCAGACAGACGAGGTGGGTAACTGACAGGTAACTGGTGGGCGCTCCCAGGTGAGCGGGCTGACGGACACAGCAGATAACAGGCAGGTAACTGGTGGACGCTCCCAGGTGAGCAGGCAGACAGACGAGACAGGTAACAGGCAGATAACTGGTGGACGCTCCCAGGTGAGCGGTCTGACAGACGAGGCAGGTAACAGGCAGGTAACTGGTGGACATTCCCAGGTGAGCGGTCTGACAGACAGGGCAGGCGGATGCTCCCAGGTGAGCGGACAGATAGCCAAGGCAGGTAACAGGCAGGTAACAGGTGAGCGCTCCAGGTGAGCAGGCTGGCAGGCTCGGCAGGTAACGGACAGATAATAGGCTGGCAGACAGGATGAGAAGTCAGGCTAGCAGCGGGACCTGAGGGCTGAAGCACAGATCAGAGACAGTGCAAACAACTTTGCTCCGGCACCTCCATTTTGGAGGAGGTGCCTTATATATGGGAGGTCCTCCGGCAATTGGCCGGGGACTCCTTAGGACGGTGCGCGCGGTCCCTTTAAGAGAGGGGGAGCGCGCGTGCGTGCGCCCTAAGCACACAGCCGGGAAAGGAGCGCGTGCCGGATGCAGCGGGGAGAGAAGCGCTGGAGGATGCCGCGCCAGGAGCGGGGAGGTGAGAGGGACGGCGTCTCTGCCTAGCAAGGGGCAGAGACGCCGATGCTACAGTACCCCCCCCTTTAGGCCCCCTCTTTTTTAGGCCAGAAAGAAATTTTTCAAGGAGAAGCGGGGCGTTGATGTTCTCCCTGGGTTCCCAAGTTCTCTCCTCAGGACCAAACCCCTTCCAATCTACCAGAAAAAAGGTCTTTCCTCTTACCCTCTTAATGGCCAGAATACTCTCTACCTCAAAGACGTCTTCAGCAGAAACCGGAGCAGGGGGAGTACCTGGATTGTTGGAAAAAGAGTTAAAGACAACGGGTTTGAGGAGAGATACGTGGAAGGAGTTGGGAATCCGTAAGGTGGCCGGGAGTTTTAATTTGTAGGCCACTGGATTAATTTGCCTGAGGATTTCGAAAGGGCCGATGAAGCGAGGACCTAACTTGTAGGAGGGTATCTTGAGCCGAACATGTTTGGAGGAGAGCCAAACCTTGTCTCCCGGACGGAATTGAGGCGGATCCAGACGTCTCTTATCAGCATATCTCTTCATCCGCTCGGAGGACTGAAGAAGTGCGGACCTAGTACTCTCCCAATGGTAGTCCACAGAGGCGAAGATGGGAAACGGAATCCGGGGGTGCTGGCCATAGACAATAAAGAACGGGGACCTGGAAGAGGATTCGCTCTCGTGGTTATTATAAGAGAATTCGGCCCAAGGAAGGAGGGCCACCCAATCAGAATGGTGGGCATTAACAAAGTGCCGGAGATAGCTGGTAAGGATCTGATTGATCTGCTCCACTTGACCATTGGACTGAGGGTGGTAAGCGAAGGAACAATCCAGGGTGACGTCCAGCAGTTTACATGTGGCTCTCCAGAAGTGTGAGGTGAACTGAACCCCTCGATCCGACACGATGTGGAGGGGTAGGCCATGGAGACGGAAGATATGGCGGATAAAGTCCTTAGCCAGCTCGGGTGCAGACGGGAGACCAGGCAGGGGAATGAAGTGGGCCATTTTAGAAAAGCGGTCCGCGACCACCCAAATGACAGTACACCCGGCAGAAACAGGGAGATCGGTAATGAAGTCCATAGCGATGTGTTGCCACGGGGCAACAGGTATGGGAAGCGACAGGAGATGACCAGCTGGTAAGTGTCTGGGAACTTTGTTGCGGCCACAAGATGAACAGGCAGAGACGAAGTCTACCACATCCTTACGCAGGGTAGACCACCAGTAATGCCAGGAAATGAGTAGGAAGGTCTTCTTTTGGCCGGCATGGCCAGCTAGTTTAGAAGAATGACCCCAGCGTAGAACCTTCTCACGGTCAGGAGCCGCCACAAACGTCTTGCCGGGTGGAAGACGAATAAAATCCAAGGGGGCCACATTCATCACCTTGGAGGGGTCAATAATGTGCATAGGCTCCTCCTCTTGGTCGGAGGACAGGAAGGATCGGGACAAGGCATCGGCTTTGACATTCTTGTCCGCCGGGCGGAAATGAAGGATGAAATCGAAGCGGGCAAGAAACAAAGACCACCGGGCCTGACGTGGATTAAGTCTCTGGGCATTTTGGAGATATGCCAGGTTTTTGTGATCCGTGTAGATGATCACCGGGTATAGAGCCCCTTCAAGCAGATAGCGCCACTCTTCTAGCGCCAATTTGACGGCCAGCAGTTCTCGGTCTCCTATGGAGTAATTGCGCTCAGAGGAGGAGAAGATTTTGGAGAAAAAGCCGCAGGTTAGCATTCTCCCGGAAGAAGACTTTTGGGTGAGCACCGCTCCGGCTCCAGAAGAGGAAGCATCAACCTCCAGGTAGAACTGTTTGTTGCTGTCTGGATGGTGCAGCACAGGGGCAGAGGAGAAGGCTTGCTTCAGGGAAAGGAAGGCCTCCTCAGCTTCGGGTGGCCATACCTTGAGATTTGCTCCCTTACGGGTGAGCGCAGATATGGGAGCAGTCCGAGACGAGAAGTGAGGAATGAAGAGATGATAGTAATTAGCAAAGCCCAGGAATCGCTGTATCGCCTTCAAGCCCTCTGGACGGGGCCACTTTAGGACAGCAGAGAGCTTCTCGGGATCCATTCGCAAGCCTGTCTGGGAGATAACATAGCCCAGGAATGGAAGAGAGGTCTGCTCAAAAAGGCACTTCTCGTATTTAGCATAGAGGTGGTTCTGCCTGAGCCTAAGCAGGACCTGACGAACATCCCTCCGGTGTGTGGGAAGATACGGAGAGAAGACCAAGATGTCGTCCAGGTATACCACCACGCAGGAGTAAAGAAGGTCACGGAAGATGTCGTTGACCAGTTCTTGGAAGACGGCGGGAGCATTGCAGAGGCCGAAGGGCATCACACGGTACTCATAGTGTCCGTCCCGGGTATTAAATGCCGTTTTCCACTCGTCTCCTTGACGGATACGGACCAGGCTATACGCTCCACGTAGATCCAGCTTGGAAAAGATCCTGGCACCTTTAAGGCGATCAAATAACTCAGAGATGAGCGAAAGGGGGTATTTATTTTTAACCATGGTCTGATTGAGTCCTCTATAGTCAATACAGGGGCGTAGCGAGCCATAGTTTTTTTTGACAAAGAAGAATCCGGCTCCAGCCGGGGAAGTAGGCTTCCGGATGAATCCCCTGGCCAGATTCTCCTCTATGTACTCAGACATGGCCCGGGTTTCAGCCGCAGACAACGGATAAATATGCCCACGGGGTGGAGTGGAGCCGGGTACCAGATCGATCGGGCAATCATATGGCCTATGAGGTGGCAATGTCTCTGCTTCCTTTTTACCGAAGACGTCAGCATAGGGCCAGTAAGGAGCCGGAAGACCGGGTAAATTAGCTGGGGTAGGTGGAGGACGAACCAGACGAACCGGAACCAGGCAGGTCTTATGGCCGACCGACCCCCACCGGAGTACTTCACCGGAATGCCAATTCTACACGGGTTCATGTGTCTGGAGCCAAGGTAGACCTAGCAATAGAGAGTGGGCGAGTCCGGGCAACACATGGAAGGAGATTACCTCTGAGTGCAGCATTTCCACCTGCAGGGTTATGGGTTCTGTGACGAGCAGGATGGTCACCGGAAGGAGTCTTCCATCCACGGAGGCGACTGACAAAGGTTCAGCCAGAGACTTGGTGGGAATACGGTATTTCTCAACCAGAGACTGGGAGATGAGGTTTCCAGCAGATCCAGAATCCAGGTGGGCGAGTTCAAAGTGACGGTTCACTCCCCAGGAGATAGATACAGACAAAGTCAGGGTTGGAGAGGACTTACTTTTGTCTAGGGCGACCTCTCCGAGTGGTCCTAGACACTGGAGTTTCCCGGCCTCTCCGGGCAGGAAAGGATCAGGTGCTCCTTACTGCCACAATAGAAACAGCTCCCCTCGGCTCGGCGTCACTCTTGGCGAGATTTGACCATCTTGGTCTGGTCGATCTGCATGAGCTCAGGTGAGTGCGCGCCCGGGGAGTGACAGAAGAGGAAACAGGTCTCTGGAAAGTAGGATCTAGGTGGGGAAACCTTCTCTCACGGGTGGTCTCTTTGGTGCGTTCTTGAAACCGGATGTCAATTCGGGTAGCCAGCGACACCAGGTCATCCAGGGTGGTAGGAATGTCCCGACCGGCAAGCTCATCTTTAATCCGACCGGAAAGACCCTCCCAGAAGACGGACACCAGAGCCTCATTATCCCAGGCAAGCTCAGAAGCGAGGGTGCGGAACCGTATGGCATATTGGCCCACGGTGAGACTCCCTTGGCGGAGACGTAGCAGAGAGGAGGCAGATGAGGTCTTTCGTCCCGGTTCATCGAAGACTCTCCGGAAAGCAGTGAGGAAAGATGACAGGTCGGACACCAGGGGGTCCCCTCTCTCCCACAGGGGGTTAAGCCATGCCAGTGCCTCCCCAGTGAGATGGGACATGATGAATGCCACTTTGGCCCGGTCGGAGATAAACTGGTGAGCCAAGAGTTCAAAGTGCAGGGTGCACTGGTTTATGAAGCCCCGAGCTTGAGCGGGGTCGCCTCCGAAACGAGGAGGTGCAGAAAGCCGGGGTCCGGGGCAGGATGCCATGGTATTGGTGGGCAGCGGCGCTGCCGGGGTGCGAGTCGTGCGACTAGCGGTGGTTGCTGGTGGAGCAGTCAGTGTGTCCAGGCGGGAGTTGACATTCTGCAGGTGGTTCAGGGTGGAATCCTGCTGGGATCTCTGACGGGAGACTTCATGGTATAGGTCAGAGAGCGACGGAGCTTGGATGCCACCGGGTTCCATGGCCCGAGCAAACTGTTACGGGTCCGGGTGGTGGAACCTCTGTGCCGAGGTGCAAGGAGGGACCGAGAGGGGCGTGACTAAGTATCCACCCGAACCGACCCTGGTCGTAAGGCAGCTAACGACTCCGTGACCAGGGAGGATCCGGGCTGAGGGACCAGGTGCTACTCTGGGGACGACCTTGTAAGAGAGCAGGTGGCTCCCACGGGTCAGATGGCTGGGACTGACCGGTATGGTGGATGGACACGGCAAGCAGGCGGAAGTCTCTGGTAGCTGACAGGTGGTCACAGTTCGAGAAAGCAGGGCAAGTAGCAGTCTTTAGGTTTACCAGGAAGGTGGTCACTGCAAGTGACGGCAGGGTCTCCAGGCAGGCTGGCAGGAAACAGGCAGGTGCTCCCAGGTGAGCGGGCAGACAGACGAGGCGGGTAACTGACAGGTAACTGGTGGACGCTCCCAGGTGATCGGGCAGACAGACGAGGCGGGTAACTGACAGGTAACTGGTGGGCGCTCCCTGGTGAGCGGTCTGACAGACAAGGCAGGTAACAGGCAGGTAACTGGTGGACGCTCCCAGGTGAGCGGTCTGACAGACAGGGCAGGCAGATGCTCCCAGGTGAGCGGACAGATAGCCAAGGCAGGTAACAGGCAGGTAACAGGTGAGCGCTCCAGGTGAGCAGGCTGGCAGGCTCGGCAGGTAATGGACAGATAAGGCAGGCTTTCAGGCAGGACGAGAAATCAGGCTAGCAGCGGGACCTGAGGGCTGAAGCACAGATCAGACACAGTGCAAACAACTTTGCTCGGGCACCTCCATTTTGGAGGAGGTGCCTTATATATGAGAGGTCCTCCGGCAATTGGCCGGGGACTCCTTAGGACGGCGCGCTCGGTCCCTTTAAGAGAGGGGGAGCGCGCGTGCGCGCACCCTAAGCACACAGCCTGGGAAGGAGCGCGTGCCGGAAGCAGCAGGGAGAGAAGCGCTGGAGGACGCCGCGCCAGGAGCGGGGAGATGAGAGGGACGGCGTCTCTGCCTAGCAAGGGGCAGGGACGCCGATGCTACAGTGACTATGGACTAAAAAATCACGGCAATTTTTTGATCGTCAATATGTGATAGAAGATTTAGGAGGTAAGTATTTCACCAGAATGGGATCAAGTTGCAACACCTGCCAGTGGCGGGATAATATATTTTGAACCTCCCGCCATCTCGAATTATATGAGGACACAAAACTTACCTTCTCTTGTGATTGGGTACGTGAGTATCTATTTCCAAGTGCTTCTTGTCTATTAGCACTTTTTGCTCGCTGATAACCTTTTCTAATAACCACTGTTGAGTAGCCTCTCTCTCGGAGCCTTCTACTCAAATCCTTACTCTGTGATTCAAATGAAGTATCATCAGAAAATAAACTTCTCATTCGCAAGAATTGTCCAACGGGTATCCCCTTTTTCAAACTGTAAGGATGAGATGAAGAGGCGTGAAGTAGGTTGTTCATGGATATTGGTTTATGGAAAACATCTGTATGTACTATTCCCACGTCATCCACCCATAGAAGGATATCCAAGAATTCAATATTATTTCTCCCAGCTTTGTAGGTAAGTTTCAAATTGACGTTGTTATCATTAAGATGATGTATGAAGATCCTCCATAGAACCCTGCCAAATACACAAAATGTCATCGATATATCTGCCCCAAAATTGTACCTTCTCAACCAATGGTATAGGTTCATTAATAAAGATCTTTCTCTCCCACAGCCCCAGGAACAGATTTGCATATGAGGGGGCGCAAACATTCTAGCAAATGTTTGATAGAAGTGTACAGAGATTTGATGTCACAAGTTACAAGGATCATATCCTCTTCTAGATGTAGGCCATCCAGTTTACCCAGAACATCCTTGGTATCTTTCAAGTAGGAAGGTAAGGTTTCAACTATTGGGTGAAGGACATAATCAATTAATTTCGCAATTGGTTCCATCAAATTGTTGTTCCCAGAGACAATTGGCCTACCTGGTGGACACGAGAGATTCTTATGCACTTTAGGTAGCATATAAAAAGTGGCCACCATGGGATATTCAATTGTTAAGTATTCCATTTCCTTCTTGGTAATGATACTGGAAGCTACAGCCTTTTCCAAAATGGTCTGAAGTTCAACACTAAATGATAACAAAGGATTGTATGTAAGTTTACAATAGTTTTTTACATCTCTTAACTGCCTATATGCTTCCTTTTCATATAATTCAAATGGCCAAATAACTACGTAACTCCTTTATCGGAGGGTTTGATGACCACATCAGTTCCAGCAGATAGTTGTTCAATAGCTAGTTTTTGTTCAAATGTACAATTATATTTGGGAATGGTGGTAGGAATCTTTTTAAGATTAGCACTAACTAACTTCACGAACATCTCTATGTTAGCATTAAGGGTTAATGGAGGGATTTTTTTGACCTAGGTAAAAGAGCAGTAGGGAACTTACTGGACTGTGAAGGTTCCTGTTCCTGAAGTAAATCATTCAAAATTTTAAGAACCTCTTGTTCCTCCTCAGTTTCAAAAAGTGCATTTGTCTGCCAAGGGTTTGTAATGCAATCTTTTCAGTAGAAGTCTCCGAGCAAAGAGATGTAAATCCTTTATGGCTATAAAAGGGTCAAATTTAGCAGAGGGAGAAAAACTTAGACCAAGACAAAGGACTTCTATTTGTGGTCCCGTAAGTGCAATATCAGAGAGATTAATTACCTTATTAGTAGATTCTGTCATCGTAGTCACATGGTGCAATTTCATAGGTCTCTTGCCCTGAGATGAGAAAGTAGGATAAAATTTCCTCTTGTTATTCCGGGTATTATACATCTTCTGTAGTTGAAGTTTGGACAGGGTTAACAAAATGTTAGAAAAGTAAGTGGTGCAAATAAAAAACAGTTGAAGGGTCAATTTTTAAGTCACATGACTGTGTATAAAAAGAGCATGTTAGAGAAGCAGAGTCTCTCATAAGCAAAGATGGTCAGAGGTTCACCAATCTGTGAACAACTGTGTCTAAAAATTGGGGAACAATTTCAGTAAAAAATGTTCGTTAACATAAAATTGTAAATATTTTGAATAGCCCACCATTTACAGTACATAATAAAAATATTCAGAGATTCTTGAGAAATCTATGTGAACAAGGGACAAGGCTGACGATTTATTGGATACTCATGATTTACCGTCCCTTAGGTGGAAATCACTGCATGGGCTCAGGAATACTTTTAGAGATGTATTGCTGCTATCAATTTCTAATTTAACAAATTTTTTTCCAAATAAATTGTAAAAATGTTTCATTTTCATCTTCACCACTAATGGCAATAAAAGATTTTAAAACCATTGCATCCTTGTACTTTCTTGGAACTGGGATTCTAAATAGATAATTGAGAGAAAAGACAAAGCAATTTTAGACAACTGTATGCACTGTGTCTGCTATAAGCGCAAGGTCTGTAGGTACTATGTATGTCTTATGTAACATACAGTGGCTTGCGAAAGTATTCACTCTCTTGGCTTTTTACCTATTTTGCTACATTACAACCTGTATTTAAAACTGTAATCCGATTTGTGTGTGATGCATCAGCACTAAATAGTCTAAATTGATGAAGTGAAGTGAGAAAAATATAGGCATAAATTAAATTTATGGGATCAAATATATAAAAATTAGCATGTACATATGTATTCACCCCTTTTGCTATGAAGGCCCTAAAAATTTCTGGTGCAAGCAATTACCTTCAGGCTTAGTGAAAGGAAGTCCACTTGTCTGCAAGCTAAGTGTCACATGGTCGTCAATATATTCACACCTTTTCTGAAAGGCCACAGAGGCTGCAACACCATTAAGCAAGATGCACCACAAACTAAACAACACCATGAAGACCAAGGACATCTCCAAACAAGTCAGGGACAAAGTTGTTGAGAAGTACAAGTCAGGGTTGGGTTATAAAAAATATCCTAATGTCTGATGATCCCCAATGCACCATCAAATTTATTATCATCAAATGGAAAGAACATGGTACCACAACAAACCTGCCAAGAGAGGGTCGAGCAACAAAACTCTCAGCCAGGGCAAGGAAGGCATTAATCAGAGAGGCAGCAGAGAGACCAAAAGGTAACCCTGAAGGAGCTGCAGAGTTCCCAAGAAGAGACTGGAGTATCTGTCTATACGACTACAATAAGCTGTACCTGTACACTCTATAGAGGTGGCCTTTATGGCAGAGTGAGCAGAAAAAAACCTTTACTTCTACACAAAAATTGTAAGGCTCATTTTGAGTTTGCTAAAAGACATGTGGGAGACTCGCCAAATGTATGAAGGAAAGTGCTATGATTGGTTGAGACCAAAATTGAACTTTTTGCCCACTAAGGTAAATGCTATGTTTAGTGCCAAACGAACACACGTCATCACTTCAAGAACATCATCCCCACAGTGAAACATGGTGGTGGCAGCATCATGCTGTGGGGAGTATTTTTTTAAGCAGCAGGGACAAAGAAAATGGTCCGAGTTGAGCTGAAGATGGATCGTGCGAAATATACAGTTATATGAAAAAGTTTGGGCACCCCTATTAATCTTAAGCTTAATGTTTTATAAAAATTGGTGTTTTTGCAACAGCTATTTCAGTTTGATATATGTAATAACTGTTGGACACAGTAATGTTTCTGCCTTGAAATGAGGTTTATTGTACTAACAGAAAATGTGCAATCTGCATTCAAACAAAATTTGACAGGTGCATAAGTATGGGCACCCTTATCATTTTCTTGTTTTAAATACTCCTACCTACTTTTTACTGACTTACTAAAGCCCTTTTTTTGGTTTTGTAACCTCATTGAGCTTTGAACTTCATAGCCAGGTGTATGCAATCATGAGAAAAGCTACTTAAAGTGGCCACTTGCAAGTTGTTCTCCTGTTTGAATCTCCTCTGAAGAGTGGCATCATGGGCTCCTCAAAACAACTGTCAAATGATCTGAAAACAAAGATTATTCAACATAGTTGTTCACGGGAAGGATGCAAAAAGCTGTCTCAGAGATTTAACCTGTCAGTTTCCACTGTGAGGAACATAGTAAGGAAATGGAAGAACACAGGGACAGTTCTTGTTAAGGCCAGAAGTGGCAGGCCAAGAAAAACATCAGAAAGGCAGAGAAGAAGAATGGTGAGATCAGTCAAGGACAATCCTCAGACCACCTCCAGAGAGCTGCAGCATTAACTTGCTGCAGATGGTGTCACTGTGCATCGGTCAACTATACAACGCACTTTGCACAAGGAGAAGCTGTATGGGAGAGTGATGCGAAAGAAGCCTTTTCTGCAAGCACGCCACAAACAGAGTCGGCTGAGGTATGCAAAACCACATTAGGAGAAGCCAATTTCTTTTTGGAAGAAGGTCCTGTGGACTGATGAAACCAAGATTGAGTTGTTTGGTCATACAAAAAGGCGTTATGCATGGCGGCAAAAAAACACAGCATTCCAAGAAAAACAGTTGCTACCCACAGTAAAATTTGGTGGAGGTTCCATCATGCTTTGGGGCTGTGTGGCCAATGCCGGCACCGGGAATCTTGTTAAAGTTGAGGGACGCATGGATTACACTCAGTATCAGCAGATTCTTGACAATAATGTCCAAGAATCAGTGACAAAGTTGAAGTTACACAGGGGATGGATCTTTCAGCAAGACAATGATCCAAAACACCGCTCCAAATCTACTCAGGCATTCATGCAGAGGAACAATTACAATGTTCTGGAATGGCCATCCCAGTCCCCAGACCTGAATATCATTGAACATCTGTGGATCATTTGAAGGGAGCAGTCCATGCTCAGCGACCATCAAACTTAACTGAACTGGAATTGTTTTGTAAAGAGGAATGGTCAAAAATACCTTCATCCAGGATCCAGGAACTCATTATAAGCTACAGGAAGCGACTAGAGGCTGTTATTTTTGCAAAAGGAGGATCTACTAAATATTAATGTCACTTTTCTGGTGAGGTGCCCATACTTATGCACCTGTCAAATTTTGTTTGAATGCAGATTGCACATTTTCTGTTAGTACAATAAACCTCATTTCAAGGCAGAAACATTACTGTGTCCAACAGTTATTACATATATCAAACTGAAATAGCTGTTGCAAAAACACCAATTTTTATAAAACATTAAGCTTAAGATTAATAGGGGTGCCCAAACTTTTTCATATAACTGTACCTATATTCTTGAGCAAAAGCTGTTTCAGTCTGTCAGTGATTAGAGACTGGGACGGAGCTTCTCCTTCCAACAAGACAATGACCCAAAGCATACTACTAAAGCAACACTTAAGTGGTTTAAGAGGAAATGTGTAAATGTTTTGGAGTGGCCTAGTCAAAGCTCAGACCTTAATCCAATTGAGAATCTGTGGTCAGACTTGAAGATTGCTGTTTACCTAAGGAGACCATCTAACTTGTGAAGGAGCTGGAGCAGTTTTGCCTTGAGAAATGGGCAAAAATCATAGTGGGAAGATGTGGAAAGCTCATAGAGACTCTATGAAGTACTGACTTTGGGGGGTGATTAGTTATGCACACTGAAGTTTTCAGGTATTTTGTCCTATTTGTTGTTTGCTTCACTATAAAAAGAAAACCAAATGTTCACAGTTGTAGGCATGTTCTTTACATGAACTGATGCAAACCCTCAAAAAAACAGTAAACTTCCAGGCTGTGAAGTAGAAAAAACGAAAAATGGCGAGGGGGGTGATTACTTTCGTAAACCTCTGTAAATACCTTGCAGCACACATTCTTGTCTTTTTTAAGTTCTTTCATTTATACAATATTTTTACTGGTGGTACTCAAACATACCAAGTTAATAGTTTATTTTTATCAATTAACAAAATACAAAGTGATTGAAAAGAAGAGAAAGTAAAACCAATATTTTTGCAACCCCTGCTTGCCATCAAAAGAACATAAATTCTTCTATATACACTTGCACACAGTTTTTGAAGGAACTCAGCAGGGAGGTTGTTGCAAACATTTTGGAGAATTAACCACAGTTCTTCCATGGATGTAAACTTGAGAAAATTCTTCAATAATGATGAGATCTGGGCCATATAACCTGTGGGGGCCATATAACCACTTCCTGGACTACATATTCTCCTTTATATTGAAGATAATTCTTAATGACATTGGGTGTATGTTTGGGGTCTCATTATCCTGCTGCAGAATAAATTTGGAGCCAATCAGTTGCCTCCCTGATGGTATTGCATCATGAATAATTATCTGCCTTTCTCATTTCTAAGCTTTGAGAGCACCATTAATCCATTCCTAACCATATACCCAACTCTATTTCCTGAAATGCATCCCCAAAGCTTGCAATGTACCTCTGCCATACTTCACTGTTGCCTGTAGATCCTCATGAATGCACTGCTCTCAGGTGTTTGGTGAACAAACTGCCATCTGTTACAGCCAGATATGTCAAATTTTGATCCATCAATCCAGAGCACCTTCACCCATTTTTCTTCTCCCTAGTTCCTATTTTTTGTGCATAGTCAAGTCACTTGGCCTTGTTTCCATGTCAACGGTATGGTTTTTGCCTGCAGTTCTTTTGTGAAGACCAACTTCTACCTAGCCTTATCTGAACAGTAGGCGGGTGTAGTTGGGTACCATAGGGTGCTATTAGTTCTAGACTGATTGTCTTTCTGGGTGTCTTCCAATTTTGAAGGGAAATAAGCAAGATATGTATTTGCATCTGTTGCATTGTTTTCTTGGCTGACCTTTGCATCTATGGTCCTCAATGTTGCCCATTTCTTGGTGTCTTCAGGGTTGAGAAATACAGGCAGATTCATGATGCAATTCCACCAAAGAAATGTCTGTTGGCTCCAATTTTTTTCTGCAGCAAGATGATGAAACCAAACATAAAGCAAATGTCAATAAGAACTATCTTTAGCTTAAAGAAGAACAAGAAGTCCTGAAAGTGATGATTTGGCCCTTGTAGAACCCTGATCTCAACATAATCGAGACTGTGTAAGATTACATGAAGAGTCAGAAGAAATTGTACAAGCCTACATCCACAGATCTGTAGTTAGTTTTCCCAAGATGTTTTCAACAACTTCCTTGCTGAGTTTCTTCAAAATCAGCTACAAATGTACGTAGAAGAATTGATGCTTTTATGCTACTTTGAAGGCAAGGACGGTCACACCAAATTTTGATTTGATTTAGATTTCTCTTTTGTTCATTCACTTTGCATTTTCTTAATTGACAACTGTTAAGATTTATATTTTGTAAAGCGTTTGTAAAGAAATTTTTCCACACCTGCCTAAAACTTTTGCGTAGTACTGTATAATAAGTAGAATTTCACTTCAGCATTCCTTTACAGATATAGTGGTAATCTATTAAATCATACATGTAGTATGATCATTTTTCATGCTATGGCTCAACACATGGTTGATGTGAAAAGTCATGCACACACTCATTACTAAGCATAGTTTGTGTATTCGTAGGGGCTGCTATGCTGAATTTTACAGCATTTTCTCCACACGTGCCTAAAACATTTGCACAGAACTATATATTCAATTTTTATTTCTAATTAAGTTCTTTATAAATGTAACAGTAATAAGAAAGAGTTACAGTTCTGGTGTACAAAACGGTAAAACTTAATTAAGTTTTTCATAAAATCAACAATAACCTTGGAGAATTATAGCTCTCTGGAGTAGAAGGTGCTGAAGTAAAGCACAAGTTAACCCTGATTAAATAGTTTAGAGTAATGTAATTTTAACTTTCCTGAACATTTGCCGAATACTGGAACCAATAGAACATAGTTGACTGGATTGCCAGTCCACAAAAAACAATGAGACTACCTCAGAAATATATGAAAAAAAAAATGATTAGCTCAGATGTCTGTGAGGAGCCTTGTTCTGGGATCTCCAATAAGTAATTATATTGGGTATTATATTTCACCTACCAGACCTTCTTTTTCCAGTTTTTTTTTTTAGGGTTTTGGCCGAATACCCTACAAACAGAAAAGATTGGCATGGACAATATTACTGTGTTACCTATGATAGAGCTACTGCCAGACTTTACTGACAGCAGCTTATCTCAATGTAAAGCAATACGATTGAAATTACAATATACAGAGGTACAGAGAAGCCCCCCTATACATATTTATATGGGAAAATGCAATGAAGAAAATGTAATTCATTGATGTGTCAGTACCTTGCTTTACAAGTTGGCCAACCTTTTAGTCTTCTTGGACCTTGGTCTTGAAGGAGCAGTGTTGCGGATGTTCTTCATTCTAATGGGGTGGGTGAATACTTTCGCAAGCCACTGAAGATAGATAGAATGGAAGGATGCATAAACGGTATGTTTATATCATTTTTATGCTACAGACTAAAGTATGCCTTCCGCAAATGGCTAATCATTATGACAGAGCCACTACTTAACCATGTTAGATACATCAAGATACATATTAGACATGAATATCTTTATACAGTCTAGCACCAATATCATTAAATTAGATAACATCCCCCCATGACGCCCAACAGAATCCCTGTACTAGCCCTGCATGCTATCTCCTGTTCTGTCTAAATGAAGTCACACTTCAAGCTGAAATCCTTATGTTGTTGCAGAATTCAATAGTAAAGACGCAATCAGAATGTACCAGATGCCTTAGAAAAGTCTTTAATGAACCTTTCATAATATCCCACAATACTATGAATGCTTATCAAGTCCTGCTGACTCAATAGGGTCAACGGTGACTTTATTCTACATTGCCTAGGTTGGAGGCCAGTTCGTCTCTTAACACACCATATGGCAAAGTGATCACATTTGAGCATTTTACGAGCCTGCTCCTCTGTGTCTTCAGCATGAATGCAGACTTCATGAGCCACCCACAAATAATCATTAGCTGAAGAGTTCTTCTAAAGTTAAAGCAAAGTATTTTATTATTCAGTATATATAAAGAACATGGCAGTATAAATCGTTTTAGGAATTAGTGATGAGCGAGCGTGCTCATTTAACTCTTTAACCGAGCATGCTCGGGTGCTTACTGAGTATCTTCAGTGTGCTCGTATATTATGTTCGAGTCCCTGCGCCTGCATGATTTACAGCTGTAAGGCAGCCTCAACACATGTGAGGATTCCCTAACAAACAGGCAATCCCTGCATGTGTTGAAGCTGTCTAACAGCCATAAATCATGCAGATGCAGGGACTAGAACATAATATTCGAGCCCGGCAAAGATATTCAGTAAGCACCTGAGCATCCTTGGTTAAAGAGTTAAATGAGCACGCTCACTCATCACTATTAAGAATGTAAAATATTATTGTTGCACAAGTATACTTACCTCTGCTTTAGCCCTCAGGTCCCGTTGCCAGCCTGACTACCAGTCCTGTCTGCCAGCTTGCCTACTCTCCAGCCCGACAGTCTGTCTCCAGTTATCTGCCAGTCTGTCTATGGGCAAGTCCACCTGCTTACCAGGAAGCACCTGCCTGTCACCTGCCTGCTACCTGCCGTGATTGCTAACCCGCTCACCTGGGAGCGCTCGCCTGTTACCCGTCTGTTACCTGCTAGCCTACCTGGAGGCTCTGCCGTCACTTGCCGTGACCACCTGCCTGCTAGCCTAGAGACTTTTCCCTGCTTGACTGTCACTTGCCATGACCACCTGATAGCCTACCTGGAGGCCCCTGCCATCACTTGCCGTGACCACCCGCCTGGTAAACCTAGAGACTACTACCTGCTCTGCTGTCACGTACCGTGACCACCTGTCAGCTATACCAGAGTCTTCTGCCTGCTTGCTGTGTCCATCCGTCATACCGGTCAGTCCCAGCCATCTGACCCGTGGGAGCCACCTGCTCTCTTACAAGGTCGTCCCCAGAGTAGCACCTGGTCCCTCTGCCCGGATCCTCCCTGGTCACGGAGTCGTTAGCCGCCGTCCGACCAGGGTCGGTTCGGGTCGATGCTTAGTAATGCCCCTCTGGGTCCCTCCTTGCACCGCGGCACAGAGGTTCCACCACCCGGACCCGTAACAGTTTGCTCGGGCCATGGAACCCGGTGGCTCCCAGATCTCCGATCTGCACCAGGAAGTCTTACGTCAGAGAACTCAGCAGGAAGTGGTGCTGTCCTATCTACGGTCCGTTAACTCTCGTCTAGGCGCATTGCTTGACTCGTCTATGTCTATCTCTGGCCCAGCCGTGCCTGTTCCTGCGGCACCGCAATCCAGTCCCATTATGGCACCCGGCTATGGACCTCGGCTCCTGGCACCTCCACGCTTTGCCAGCGACCCTGCTTTAGCTCAGGGTTTCATAAACCAGTGCACACTGCACTTTGAGCTCTTGGCATACCAGTTCATCTCCGACCGGGCCAAGGTGGCCTTCATCATGACCCATCTCACTGGGGAGGCACTGGCATGACTAAATACCCTGTGGGAGAGAGGGGACCCCATGGTGTCCGACCTGTCATCTTTCCTCGCTGCTTTCCGGAAAGTCTTCGATGAACCTCGACGGAAAACCTCTTCTGCCTCCTCTCTGCTACGTCTCCGCCAAGAGAGTCTCACCGTGGGCCAATATGCCATACGGTTCTGTACCCTTGCTTCTGAGCTTGCCTGGGAAAATGAGGCTCTGGTGTCCATCTTCTGGGAGGGTCTTTCCAGTCGGATTAAGGATGAGTTAGCTGGTTGGGACATTCCTACCACCCTGGATGACCTGGTGTCACTAGCTACCAGGATTGACATCCAGTTCCAAGAACGTGCCAAAGCGACTACCCGGGAGAAAGACTTTTCTCGCTTTGCTCCTATTTTCCTGAGACCTGCCTCTCTACCAGTCACTCCCCGGGCGCACTCGCCTGAACCTATGCAGATCGACCAGACCAAGATGGTCAAATCTCGCCAAGAGTCATGCCGAGCCGAGGGAAGCTGTTTCTATTGTGGCAGTAAGGAGGACTTCATCCGTTCCTGCCCGGAAAACCAGGGAAACGCCAGTGTCTGGGACCGCTCGGACAGGTCGTCCTAGACAAAAGTAAGCCCTCTCCGTCCCTGACTTTGTCTGTCTCTATCTCCTGGGGAGAAAACCGTCACTTTGAACTTGCCCACCTGGATTCTGGAGCTGCTGGAAACCTCATTTCCCAGTCCCTGGTTGAGAAATACCGTATTCCCACCAAATCTCTGGCTGAACCATTGTCAGTCGCCTCCGTGGATGGAAGACTCCTTCCAGTGACCATCCTGCTCGTCACGGAACCCATAACCCTGCAGGTGGGAATGCTGCACTCTGAGAAAATCTCCTTCCATGTGCTACCCAGATTCTCTCACTCACCATTGCTAGGCCTACCTTGGCTCCAGACACATGAACCCGTGTTGAACTGGCAATCCGGTGAAGTGCTCCGGTGGGGGCCGGACTGCCATGAGACCTGCCTGGTTCCAGTTCGCCCGGTTCGTCCACCACCTACCCCAGCTAATTTACCCGGTCTTCCGGCTCCTTACTGGTCCTATGCGGACGTCTTCGGTATAAAGGAAGCAGAGACTTTGCCACCTCATAGGCCATATGATTGCCCGATCGACCAGGTACCTGGCGCCACTCCACCCCATGGGCGTATTTACCCGTTGTCTGTGGCTGAAACCCGGGCCATGTCTGAGTACATTGAAGAGAACCTGGCTATGGGATTCATCCGGAAGTCTACCTCCCCGGCTGGAGCCGGATTCTTCTTTGTCCAAAAAAAGGATGGCTCGCTTCGCCCCTGTATTGACTATAGAGCACTCAATCAGATCACGGTTAAAAATAAATACCCCCTGCCGCTCATTTCCGAGTTATTTGATCGCCTTAAAGGCGCCAGGATCTTTTCGAAGCTGGATCTACGTGGAGCGTATAACCTGGCCCGTATCCGTCAAGGAGACGAGTGGAAAACGGCATTTAATACCCGGGACGGACACTATGAGTACCGTGTGATGCCCTTCGGCCTCTGCAATGCTCCCGCCGTCTTCCAAGAACTGGTCAACGACATCTTCCGTGACCTTCTTTACTCCTGCGTGGTGGTATACCTGGACGATATCTTGGTCTTCTCTCCGGATCTTCCCACACATCGGAGGGATGTTCGTCAGGTCCTGCTTAGGCTCAGGCAGAACCACCTCTATGCAAAATATGAGAAGTGCCTTTTTGAGCAGACCTCTCTTCCATTCCTGGGCTATGTTATCTCCCAGACAGGCTTGCGAATGGATCCCGAGAAGCTCTCTGCTGTCCTAAAGTGGCCCAGTCCGGAGGGGTTGAAGGCGATACAGCGATTCCTGGGCTTCGCCAATTACTATTGTCTCTTCATTCCACACTTCTCGTCTCGGACTGCTCCCATATCTGCGCTCACCCGTAAGGGGGAATATCCCAAGTTATGGTCGCCCGAAGCCGAGGAGGCCTTCCTTTCCTTAAAGCAAGCCTTCTCCTCTGCCCCAGTTCTGCACCGTCCAGACTGCAATAAACAATTCTACCTGGAGGTTGATGCCTCCTCTTCCGGAGCCGGAGCAGTACTTACCCAAAAATCTTCTTCCGGGAGAATGGTAACCTGCGGCTTCTTCTCCAAAATCTTCTCCTCTTCTGAGCGCAACTACTCCATAGGAGACCGAGAATTGCTAGCCGTCAAATTGGCGCTGGAGGAGAGGCACTATCTGCTTGAAGGGGCTCTATACCCGGTGATCATCTACACAGATCACAAAAATCTGGCATATCTCCAAAATGCCCAGAGACTTAATCCGCGTCAGGCCCGGTGGTCTTTGTTTTTTGCCCGCTTCGATTTCATCCTTCATTTCCACCCGGCGGACTGGAATGTCAAAGCTGATGCCTTGTCCCGATCCTTCCTGTCCTCCGATCAAGAGGAGGAGCCTATGCACATCATCGACCCCTCCAAGGTGATGAATGTGGCCCCTTGGATTTGACTCGTCTTCCACCCGGCAAGACATTTGTAGCGGTTCCAGACCATGAGAAGGTTCTTCGCTGGGGTCATTCTTCTAAACTAGCTGGCCATGCTGGCCAAAAGAAGACCTTCCTGCTCATTTCCCGGCATTACTGGTGGCCTACCCTGCGTAAGGATGTGGTAGACTTCGTCTCTGCCTGTTCATCTTGTGCCCGCAACAAAGTTCCCAGACACTTACCAGCCAGTCATCTCCTGCCTCTTCCCGTAACTGTTGCCCCGTGGCAACACATCGCTATGGACTTCATTACCGATCTCCCTGTTTCTGCCGGGTGTACTGTCATTTGGGTGGTCGCGGACTGCTTTTCTAAAATGGCCCACTTCATTCCCCTGCCTGGTCTCCCGTCTGCACCTGAGCTGGCTAAGGACTTTATCCGCCATATCTTCTGTCTCCATGGCCTACCCCTCCACATCGTGTTGGATCGAGGGGTTCAGTTCACCTCACGCTTCTGGAGAGCCACATGTAAACTGCTGGATGTCACCCTGGATTTCTCCTCCGCTTACCATCCTCAGTCCAATGGTCAAGTGGAGTGGATCAATCAGATCCTTACCAGCTACCTCCGGCACTTTGTTAATGCCCACCATTCTGATTGGGTGGACCTCCTTCCTTGGGTCGAATTCTCTTATAATAACCACGAGAGCGAATCCTCTTCCAAGTCCCCATACTTTATAGTCTATGGCCAACTTCCCCGGATTCCGTTTCCCGTCTCCGCTTCTGTGGACAACCCTGCCGCAAAGTCTCTTGTCAGCGAATTTTCCACCATTTGTGAGAGTACTAGGTCCGCACTTCTTCAGTCCTCTGAGTGGATGAAGAGATATGCTGATAAGAGACGTCTGGATCCGCCTCAATTCCATCCGGGAGACAAGGTTTGGCTCTCCTCCAAACATGTGCGGCTCAAGATACCCTCCTACAAGTTAGGTCCTCGCTTCATCAGCCCTTTCGAAATCCTCAAGCAAATTAATCCAGTGGTCTAGAAGTTAAAACTCCCGGCCATCTTACGGATTCCCAACTCCTTCCACGTATCTCTCCTCAAACCTGTTGTCTTTAACTCTTTTTCCAACAATCCAGGTACTTCCCCTGCTCCGGTTTCCGCTGAGGACGTCTTTGAGGTAGAGAGTATTCTGGCCATTAAGAGGGTAAGAGGAAAAACCTTTTTTCTGGTAGATTGGAAGGGGTTTGGTCCTGAGGAGAGAATTTGGGAACCCAGGAAGAACATCAACGCCCCGCTTCTCCTTGAAAAATTTCTTTCTGGCCTAAAAAAGAGGGGGCTTAAGGGGGGGGTACAGTAGCATCGGCGTCTCTGCCCTCTGCCAGAGACGCCGTCCTTCTCACCTTCCCTCTCATGGCGCGGCTTCCTCCAGCGCTCCTCTCCCCGCTGCTGCCGGCGCGCGCTCCTTCCCCGACACTCTGCTTAGGGCGCGCGTGCGCTCCCCCTCTCTTAAAGGGACCGCGCGCGTCATCCTAAGGAGTCCCTGACCTATAGTTGGAGGACCTTCCATATATAAGGCACCTCCTCCAAAATGGAGGTGCCCGAGCAAAGTTGTTGCACAAGTATACTTACCTCTGCTTCAGCCCTCAGGTCCCGTTGCCTGCCTACCAGTCCTGTCTGCCAGATTGTCTACTCTCCAGCCCGACAGTCTGTCTCCAGTCATCCGCCAGTCTGTCTATGGGCAAGTCCATCTGCTTACCAGGAAGCACCTACCTGTCACCTGCCTGATACCTGCCATGCTTGCTAACCCGCTCACCTGGGAGCGCTCGCCTGTTACCCGTCTGTTACCTGCTAGCCTACCTGGAGGCTCTGCCGTCACTTGCCGTGACCACCTGCCTGCTAGCCTAGAGACTTTTCCCTGCTTGGCCGTCACTTGCCGTGACCATTTGATAGCCTACCTGGAGGCCCCTGCCGTCACTTGCCGTGACCACCCGCCTGGTAAACCTAGAGACTACTACCTGCTCTGCTGTCACGTACCGTGACCACCTGTCAGCTATACCAGAGACTTCTGCCTGCTTGCTGTGTCCATCCGTCATACCGGTCAGTCCCAGCCATCTGACCCGTGGGAGCCACCTGCTCTCTTACAAGGTCGTCCCCAGAGTAGCACCTGGTCCCTCTGCCCGGATCCTCCCGGGTCACGGAGTCGTTAGCCGCCGTCCGACCAGGGTCGGTTCGGGTCGATACTTAGCAACGCCCCTTTGGGTCCCTCCTTGCACCGCGGCACAGAGGTTCCACCACCCGGACCCGTAACAATTCTAATCTTTATAATAGAAATTTTCAAGATTTTGAATTTATTTTTCTAGGTGTGATATTAAAATGGACCTGTCACCTGGTCAAAAGTGACCAGCTTTTTCTCTTATTTAATTCCCGAAGTTCCTCTGTAGTTTATTTTATTCCGTAATACGGTTCCAGAGATGTGGGACTTTATTTACAGTAGTGCTAATTTTTCTGGTCTTTATAAGAGGGCATGGCTCACAGGATTCTCTGTGAGTGTCTTTAGGCTGCTCTGTGTTATTACACTGTGATCCACACTCCATTGATTGGTAAAACCCATAAAATTAGCACTAATTAAAAAGGTCCAGATCTTTGGAACCATATGGCAGAATTGAAAAGAACATAAAACATAATACACAGGGGAGCAGTAGGAATTAAATGAGAGCAAAAACTGGCCATTTTGATGTGGTGACAAGTCCTTTTGGATGTATACTGCAAATTGAAGAACCAAAGATGTATAGGCAGCAAACTCTGCAGATGTAAGTTCTAATTGGAAAACCTCTTATGCCAGTCTTTGTTTTACATAGAACATACAAGGAAAGTGTGCAACTACCATCAAAGAAGACCTCAACATCAAGTTATTAGATTTAATTTTAGCTTTAGCAACAGATATACTGTAGTAGCGTTTAACATAACTGAGGTGGTTTCATTAAAAGGGAATAAGAAAACACACATTACGTAAATAGTATATTACAGTGGTGAGCAATTAATTTTCCCAAGGGGCCACATAAGGTACTGCGACTGTTGTGGAGGGTCAAACCAACCGGCCTAACTTAATTCTGCTTATTATTATTGTTTTATATTAGTTTTTATCACATAATATTGAGTAGATTTACAGTAAGTCTGTTGATTCACTGCTACTGTTAATATACAAGTGCTTCTCACTAAATGTCACGGGTGTGTGAGAGGTGACAGACAGTCGCCCTGCAGTTGGTTGCAGGAGATCTCTACGTTTGGCATTACAGACACCTTCTTAGAGGCTGTCTCTCTAGGACCCAGCGACTACCTTCCTCTGGCTAATTAACACCCTTTGTGAAGGCTCAGAGCAAGTGCATTACTTCATCCTCTCTGGCACTATGAGGACGAGTGTTCATCTCTCTGAAGTTGACTAAAAGCTAAGCTATCTTCCCTTGTTTGTTCCCCCTTGCTTTTAGTGGTCAGTGGGGATCGACTAGCACTCATCCCTCTCCCTTCCCTAGCCAGGGCCAAGCGCCAGGGAAAGACAGGGCAAGGTTCGCGATTGGTGAAGAGCCAATATAGGGACATTAGTGGACACAGGGTGATGCTAGATGAGCCTAGGAGGTCTCCACTCTCCCTTTCCCTAGAGTCTGGGCTCCCTATGCCTCTTCCCTTTATGTTGCACTAAGTCTTTCCCACACCTGGCGTGACATTATCGCCGGCCGAGCAAATTTTGAAAAGGAAAAAAAAACCTGACATTTTGGAGTTTTTTTTGTGTGTTTTTTGGGCGTGTTTTTTTTTTCCCTTTCTCTTTGGTATGATTTCAGTTGCAGAGCAGCTGCGCAGTCTGTCTGTGGAGGTGAATGACCTCCACTGTGAGGTTCAGCAGCGGCTACAGGTCGCCAATGTGGTGGTCTCTGCAGGTAGGCCTGTCCAGCCTGACCCCATGGTTGCCCTCCCAGACAGGTTTTTAGGAGGTAGGGACAAGTATTTGTATTCAAGTAGGCCTGCAAACTGCATTTTAAACTTCGTCCTTACTCCTCCAGAAAAGAGGTGCAACGGGTTGGAATTGTGACCTCTCTACAGCAGGGAGATCCTCAGTCATGGGCGTTTTCTTTACCACAGGACTTGGTTTGTCTACAGTCTGTGGAGGGGTTTTTCGGGATTCTGGCCCTTATCTATGATGACCTTGACCGAGTCACCTTTCCTGAGTTTAGGCTACGTCGCCTTCAGCAGGGGAATCGAGCAGTGGAGACTTACAGTTGCCTTGGCAGTATATGAAACTCCTCAGTCCTTGGAGGCTGCCATGTCGTTGGCCATACATCTTGATAGACGCCTTCGGGATAGATGGTTGAGACCACCTTTTCCGGGGCCTTCTTGTCGGGGTTGTGTACCTCTGCCGGGGAAGTAGTCTGGGGGTGAACCAGTACTGGGAAGGTGGAGGAACCCATGCAGCTAGGGGGTGTCTCTGCATCATCCATTTCCCCGGAGATTCGCAAGAAAAAAGGCATACGTTTTTTTGGTGGGAAAAAGGGACATTTTGTTGGGACTTGTCATTCAATTCCTAAATTAAGGAGACTCGATTAACTCTTGGTGGTCTGGAGTTGGATAAATAAGGGGTGCATTTGTTGCCAACCTTCAGTTCCTGGTTTGTCCTGACAGCAGAGGTGGTGCTAGAGAGCAAATCCGAGGAAATTTCTGTGTTTGTTGACAGTGGAGCCGGAGTCAGCATGGTTGATGCTGAGTTTGTGAAAACTCATGGTCTTGCTTGCTGTACTTTAGCTAAACCTATTTCCATCTTCGCCATCAACTCAGCGCCACCTGCACAGAAAGTATTTACTCAGATTGTACATAATGTAAAACTGAGGGTGGGGTCAGTTCATTGTGAAATAATCCCTTGCTATGTCCTTGACAATCTTCCCACACCTATTGTTTTGGGTATTCCTTGGCTTGTTAAACATAATCCGTTGGTGGATTGGCAAACCGGGGAGATTATTGAATGGGGAGATTACTGCTATAAGAACTGTATAGATATTTCCCTTACTACTGCCTCTACGGAATTATTACCTGCTTTTCTGTCTGGTTTTGAGGACGTTTTTTACTTTGAGGGGGTGTCAGGATTTGCCTCCTCATCGTGCATATGACTGTCCTATTAACCTGACCCCCAGAGCTAAACTACCGAAGTCCAGACTGTATAATCTCTCTGGCCCTGAGAGACAAGCCATGAAGGATTTAATTGCGGTAAGTCTGGAGAAAGGACATATCAGACCCTCATCTTCGCCCGTGGTGGCAGGGTTCTTCTTTGTGAAGAAAAAAGATGGCAGTCTACGTCCCTGTTTAGATTTCCGGGAATTAAATCAAATTACCATCCGTGATCCATACCCTCTTCTTCTGATTCCTGATTTGTTCAGCCAGGTTGTAGGAGCTAAGGTATTCTCCAAGTTGGATTTTTTGTAATTGTGAAACCCCTTATTGACATGACTAAGAGGGGGTCTGATTTTTCCAAATGGTTGGATGCTTCCCTCCAGGTTTTTTCTTCCTTAAAAAATCATTTTGCCACTGTCTTCGGCTGAGAGAAATTATGACGTGGGTAATAGGGAACTTTTGGCGATCAAATTGGCATTCGAAGAATGGTGACATTGATTGGAGGGGGCTGTCCATCCTATTACTGTTATTACTGACCATAAGAATCTGTCATACCGTATCTCCAGTCAGCTAAACGTCTCAACCCTAGGCAAGCCAGATGGTCCCTGTTTTTTACTAGGTTCAATTTTGTTGTCAATTTTCATCCAGGGGTCAAAAATGTCAAGGCTGATGCTTTGTCCCGGAGCTTCCCTGGTGGTGGTGACCATGAGAACCCTGCCCCGATATTACAGAAAAGGGTAGTCATTTCGGCACTGTATCCTGAACTGGAGGGTGAGATGTTGGATGCCTCTGCTTCCTGCCCTTCAGGAAGGTCATTTGTACCATCTAATCTGCGCTGCAAAATAATTAAGGAGCATCATAACTCTGTGCTTGCTGGGCATCCAGGTGGTAAGGCAACCGTGGATCTCCTCTCTCATCGTTTTTGGTGGCCGGGGTTGCATCAGGATATGATTGAACGCGTATCTGCTTGTAGTATTTGCACGCGTTCTAAGGTTTTGCATACCCGTCCGTCTGGTACTCTTCCTCCGCTACCTATCCCTAGTAGGCCGTGGACACACTTGTCCATGTATTTTATTACTGACCTACTGGTTTCTGCAGGCAAACGGTGGTTTTGGTGGTTGTAAATAGGTTCAGTAAAATGGTTCACTTCGTCGCATTACCTGCACTTCCAAATGCCAAGACACTTGCTCAGGTGTTCATAAATGAAATTGTGAACCTTCACAGGGTTCCTTCCGATGTGGTGTTAGATCGGAGTACCCAGTTTGTTTCCAAGTTCTGGAAGGCATGCTGTTCTTGACTGGAGGTACAGCTGTCCTTTTCCTTTGCCTTCCACCCTCAGTCTAAAGGACAAACCGAGCGTGTCAATCAGAATTTGGAGACCTACCTCAGCTGTTTCATCTCCAAAAATCAGGAAGATAGGGCATCCTACTTACCGCTGGCAGAATTTGCCATTAATAATTATCGTCAAGAATCCACTGGCAGGTCACCGTTCTTCGGTGCATATGGTTATCACCCACAGTTTGGTACCTTTAGTGGGGGAGGAGCTCCGGGAGTTCTCGAGGAGGAACGTATTGCTTTGTCACTCTTCTTGGTATGACAGGGTGTTCTGAGTAATTTAAAGATCATGGGAGGCAGGTATGATCGTATGGCTCACAGAAAACTCTTGCCAGGTTCGGACCTGAATGTGAATGACTTTGTGTAGTTGTCTACCAGGAATATAGGATTGAAAGTTCCTTCTTGGAAGCTGGGACCTAAGTTTATTGGTCCCTATAAAATAACCGCCATCATTTACCCAGCAACGTTTCGTCTTGAACTTCCTCAGGCCCTTAAGGACCACAACGTGTTCCACAGGTCCTTACTCAAGTAGTATGTGTAACCTCTTGAGATCTCACCTCCACCACCGCCCCCAGTTGATAGTTGTTGATAGTAATCTGAAGTACCAATACCTGGTTTAAAAGCAACAGTATCTCTGTGCTTGATTGGCCAGCATACTCGCCTGACCTTAACCTCATAGATAATCTATGTGGTATTGTCAAGAGAAAGATGAGAGACACCAAACCCAACAATGCAGACAAGCTGAAGGCTGCTATCAAAGCAACCTGGGCTTCCATAACACCTCAGCAGTGCCACAGGCTGATCGCCTCCATGTCACACAGCATTGATGCAGCAATTGATGCAAAAGGAGCCCGACCAAGTATTGAGTGCATTTACTGAACATATATTTCAGTAGGCCAACATTTCAGATTTTAAAAACATTTTTCAAGCTGTTGTTATAAAGTATTTTAATTTACTGAGATAATGACTTTTGTGTTTTCATTGGCTATAAGCGATAATCATCAACATTAACAGACATAAACACTTGAAATAGATCACTCTGTTTATAATGACTCTTTCTATAATATAACCGGCCAAGCGTCCCTCTGTCTGAAACCTCTATAGACTGCGCATGTGCGACGCGCAGTCTGGCTCCAGACAGAAGAACGCATGGAGCCGTTACAGGTAAGAGGAGTGCATGGCACCGGAGATCGCGGTATGCGTAGACACTGAACACATACCGCGATCTCCGGCGCCATACCTACATACTTACCTGATCGGAAGGAGCGTTGCTGCGGCGCCTCTCTTCTGGTCGCATGCGCATAGCACTATCCGGTGCCATTTTACTGAAGACACATTTGCAGTGTGTCATCAGCAAAATGGCGCTGAACAGCGTGGTGCTCCGGCGCCGCACTCCTCCCCCAGCCTCCGGCAGAACAGGACACAGCAGTGCTGGAGCACAAGGAAGAAAGGTGAGTATAAGTGTTTATTTTTTTTGCATGTGTGCAGAGGAGTACCATGCATACCAGTAATGGTGGGTGAGGGGGCCACACATACCAGGATTGAGGAATGAGGTACCATGCATACCAGGATTGGGGGATGAGGGGGCCACACATACACAGGATTGGGGGATGAGGGGGCCCCACATACCAGGATTTGGGGATGAGGGGTACCATACATACCAGGATTGAGGGATGAGGGGGCCACACATACCAGGATTGGGGGGATGAGGGGACCATGCATACCAGGATTGGGGGATGAGGGGACCATGCATACCAGGATTGAGGGATGAGGGGGCCACGCATACCAGGATTGGGGGATGAGGGGTACCATACATACCAGGATTGGAGGATGAGGGGTGCAATGCATACCAGAATTGGGGGATGAGGGGGCCATGCATACCAGGATTGGGGGATGAGGGGTACCATACATACCAGGATTGGGGGATTGGGGGATGAGGGGTGCCATGCATACCAGGATTGTGGGTGAGGGGTGCCATGCATACAAGATTGGGGGTGAGGAGTGCCATGCATACCAGGATTGAGGGTGAAGGGTGCCATGCGTATGAGGATTGAGGGTGAAGGGTGCCATGCATACCAGGATTGGGGGTGAGGGGTGCCATGGATACCAGGATAGGGATGAGGCGTGCCATGAATACCAGGATAGGGATGAGGGCAGCACATAACAGGATGGGGGAGCAGGATTGGGGAGCACAAATACCAGGATTGGGGAACACAAATACCATGATGGGGCCAGCACAAATATCAGGATGGAGGCAGCACAAATACCAGGATGGGGGCAGCACATACCAGCATGGGAGACCATATACCAATAAAAATGGTCACCACCCGGGCGTAGAACGGGCTCAATAGCTAGTATAATATATGAGTTTCACTTTTTGTATTGAAGACCTGAAATAAATTACTTTTTGGTGATATTCTAATTTAGTGAGAAGCACTTGTATGTTAAGATAGGGCTTATTGTAACATGTCACATTACCTGGTGCAGCTAATAAAAACCATATAATTTACTGCTTTTTATAAAGTTAATTTAAAGCAGTAAATCATACTTCTACTGTTATTCAGCCCTTGTATTTTGATCAACAGCTCCCAATACAATATGATGCCACACAGTCCCCACATACAGTATGATCTGTCCACATATTATGATATCACCACACAGGTCCTCAAACAGTATCATGTCCCCACAAAGCCCCCGATACAGTATAATGTCCGAACAAAGCCCCTCGCACAGTATAATGTCCCAAGCAGCCTTGCTATACAGCATGTTGTCAAAACACAGCCTCGCTGCACAGTATTATGTCCCCACACAACACCTCATGAAGAATGATATCCCCACAGAACCCACTTACATAGTATTATATTCCCACACAGCCCCCTTACATAGTATTCTGTAGTTACACAGCCCTCCATTTAGAATAATGTCTACACACAGGCCTCTTACGCAGTATTCTGTCCCCACACAGCTGACCACTTAATGATGTCCCCACACATCCCTCCATTTAGAATGATGTCTCTACACAGCCCCCTTACACAGTATTATGTCCCCATATAGTCCCTCACTCAAAAGGATGCCTCCACACAGACTCCTTACACAGTATTATGTCCTCACATTCCCCTCACTCAGAATGATGTCCCAACACGGTCCCCTTACATAGTATTATGTTTCCATACAGCCCTGTTACATATCATTCTGTCCCCACATGGCCCCCTTACATAGTATTATGTTTCCACACAGCCCTGTTACATATCATTCTGTCCCCACATAGCCCCTCACTCAGAATGATAACCCCACACAGCCCTGTGACATAGTGTTCTGTCCCCACATGACTTCTGTGCACAGTATTACGTCCCCACACAGTCCTCTTACACAGTATTATGTCCCCACACAGTTCTCTTTCACAGTATAATGCCCCCACACAGACCCCCCCCCCCCACTCAGAATGATGTCTCCACACAACACCTCACTCAGAATGATGTCCCTAAACGGCACCCTTACACAGTATTATGTCCCCACACAGCCCCAGTACACAGTATTATGTCCCCATATAGCCCCTCACTCAAGATGATGTCTCCACACAGACCCCTTATATAGTATTATGTACCCACACCACGCCACTCAATATTTTGTCCACACAAAGCACCCTTACACGGTATTATGTCCCCATACAACCCCCTTACACAGTATTCTGTCTCCACACATCCCCTCCCCACAGAATGATGTAAGAAAACCCACTCTCCTATGCCAATTCCCCAACTGCTCCGGTCTGTGGTGTGTACTGAGGAACATCTGGCGCAATGTAGTGGCATCAACGCACCTGCTGCGTTCTCAGACGCACAGGCTCAATGATGGAACAGGGAGCTAATGGTTCCCTTTTCTATCATTATGTTCACCAGTATCCGTATACTGAAGATGCCAATATCAGTGAAAGTGATTCTTGGTGGAGGGCAGTCGCATGGTGTGGAATGCCACTGCATAAAGCCCTTTGGCTATCACTGTCTGCGGGCTGCACCGAAACAGCCAAAGGGCCGCATGTGGTATGGAACACCATGGCAAATTACTGGAAGCGCCAACATCTGTAAGTTAGGGTGTAACAATATTTCGGTACATCCATACTGTTGTTTATTTGTAGTATGTTTTCTGTTGACTGAAAACTGATGCATTCAGTGTGGCAGTTAATATGCAGCATTATTTCATCTTTTTATAGTGGTATTATTTAGCTGTTATATGATTATAATTTTGAGATATGCTATTCCTGTTAATTATTGGTCAAGTTATTTGGGGTTGCAGATAAATACAGTAGGGACATGTTTCTATTGGAACATAGCAGTCAGTACTAAGGGTCAAGGGTGAAAATAATAATGCAGGTGGCGTGTACTGCTGGAGATAGAATTACCAGGTGTATGCTTCACAATCTGATAATAGCATAAAAAAGTTAGAGATCCTGATTCTAGAAGTATGTCACTTATTGTATTTGTTGCTGTAGTTTTGATTTCACCTTTTTATTTGCAGAAGCTCTGCTAGTCCGCTCAATGACCTTACCTACATTATGATTGACAGCTTTCTGCGCATGGACAGAAAGCTGGCAATCAGTGATGATGGGTGGTGATAACCAGAGCTTGTAGATATTGAGGACTATAGTAGCAGTGATAGAAGAAAGCCCCTGTGCTTGAAGAACATATGGGCCTTTTACAGTCTAATAGATCATGATAATGCACAATTCCAACTTGTTTGAACGTGGAAGAAGGCACCTTACCCTCTTTGGCCCTTGTGTGGCTGCACAGGTTGCACCAATGGTATGTCTGCCTCCGGAGGACTACATAACAGGAAATCATCAATGAGAGATCTAGCAGATCTGCAGCAGTTAAAACAGTGTTTTATCGGACTTTAACAAGCAGCCCAGTTAGTGACTCAGCGTTAGAATAAGATTTTCTGCCGTTACGTTTATAACATTGCCCATGCCACTCTAAATTAATTGCTGAAGTGGATTTATTACACTTGTTTTTAGTATATGATATAATGATCATTTTAATGCTCTATTTTATGTTTTATTTTTTTTCTAATTTTGATACATTTATTGAAAAATATCTTAGAAGTGATATTATTTCCTTGAAAAATTCTTACACATAAAGCACTCTCACTCAATATATATATATATTTGTAACACCTGTTGCTGTAAGCTTTGACACGTCAAAGTGTTACGACACTTTCCTTGAGAATCAGTAGCCTGGAGACCGTTCATTGATTTCTGTAAATTGCAAGGACCGTCACCTGTTATCATAGCCTCAGTACCAATTTTGTCTATTGATTACTACTTCTCCATGAAATAAGACATTTGAAGTATGCTGGATTTACCTCCATGTTGCCATTCTGGGTCATAATTTCACAAATTAGGAAGTTAACTAAACCATGATGTTTTGAGTACTCAGCAGAAGAGAATATGGAATATGTAGATACAATAAAATATAACCTTTAATGATATATATTAAAAGACAATACCTGGGAATCAATGACACACAAAAAAGCCTTAAAGTGCAAGTGCTTAAATTATCAACCAGTCCTCAATAAAAAAATGGTTGGATCTCACCATATCAATGTTTTTTTCCAAGAGCAGGAGACTGGTAGATAAGGAGTCGACAGTACCCATGGTGGGCACATAGAACTGGGAGTGTACACAACACATCAAGCTCCCCTGTCGTGCCCCTGCATTGCTCCTGCCCTACCAAGGGCAGACACCAAGTGTGAGCAAGTGTACCCCACCACAGCAGGAAAGTCTATCCTGTATAAGAACTCTATCCCTACGCGTTTCGTCCTGCATATGGAGGATTCATCAGGGGATATAATAGATAAAGGGTACTTGTTCCTGCAGTGGCTGGTAACCAATGATAAGATCTAACTAGCGTGGTCACTGCTAGCTGCAAGTAATTATTGTGAAAGTTGTCATAGGGACAGTGACCACACCGTGACCCTCGCTTTACTCTTACATGAGTATGTTTTGGCAGGGAAAAATGAGAGAAAATAGGCCCTGATTCAGCATGACTAGCCGGTCTTGATGAGGAGGCATGTTGGAGTCAGAGTCGCCTGATTGAATAAAAGGCATATGTCGTGTGTACCTTGCCACAAATCTTACTCCAGTCAGCGGTTGGAGTAAGATTAATTAAACAAGATGAATTAAACAAGCTAGCTTTGCCGTACCCAGTTCCACTGTTGGCCACTCCAAAATGGATGGAGCTGACCAAAGCTGTCATGAAAACACCAATAGTTGCAAAATTTTTTGCAACCCTACATTATGCAAACATTTTTCAACTTTTATAGTGTTTTACACCAGATTTCTATCATAAACACTTTGATTAATCGGGGCCACAGAGTGTTGGATTCGAAGTCTTCCGGCTTCCTTTTTCATGTTCATTGCAGATCCCTGGATGAGTAGGAAGAGTAAGAAACACATAATTCTTCTGATATCCAGCACCTTGTGTTCCTTTCTTAAAATGTATCAATACGTGAAAAACTGAGGCTTGGGCTACATGGAGACTTTGCCTATGACATATGTAGTGCAGCCAAATTAACTGATGTCTCGCACATAATATGTGAATTGTACAGTGAGCCACAAGTCATGTCATGAACATGGCAACTTGTGCATTGCAATATGACCATGCTCACTTTAATTTTAGTAGCTGTGCCATATAGCAGCAATGAAAATGTGGGAAATTGTGTAATGTTGCATTTCATTGACAAGAGGTAAAGTCATACATTTCCAAGATGGGTCAAGTAAATTCTTATTATTATTTGTGGTTGTAATTTATTAGAAATGTTTTACTTGAAAAAAATATGAACCTTGGTTAAGTCTCTATGGCTGTTTGTATGTACAGTATATGCAACCAATCAATCCTCATTGAATTTTCCATTTTTTGGAAAGAAATTTATCTACCATAAGAACGGTGTGAAGATGATGGCTCGCCTTGCAATCTCAAATATGTCACTTTTTATTAGAATACTGTAACATATGTCTTTTGAGCATTACAGAACGTAGGATAAGAACCGCTAGGAACACTTGTTCTAATATAGAATATCTTACATTCCATATATATTATATATAAGATAATAAACCTATACTGGTAACTATTAGATTAGCAGTTACCAAGTGTTTAGTGAACAAAAATACAGTGCAGGATGCAGAACTCTGAGGAAATCTTTAATTCCTTGCACTTTAAATTATTGTAAATATTATTTCTTTTACTGAATACCTCCTCAGCTGCTGCAGAATCTCTTGTTAAAGAGGAAGTAGAAGATTCATGTCAATCATTATTGAATAACATGAATTATTTCTTTCAAAGTTTACATGTCAGTGACTTCTAAGTAGTAATCTACATTTTTTACCAACAGGTTGTTACACACTGCACCCATAACAGTTACAGCAATATGGACACCCATACAATGTCAGACAGATATGCTCCATTTAGCTCTCATTCACTTTAGCGCCTGAGCATGCTGCCATGGAGCAACACAAGATGGCAGTCAATTCTGGTGAACAGATTCCCAGTTTAGCATAGGTCTGTCCTGCCTGGGGTATATAGATCTCCATTTTGTTGCATCCCCCCAGACAATCTGGGAGACTGAACAACTATGTATAAAATATTATAGACGCTTCTTCAGGAAATAAAAAAGAAAATACTCATGATGTTGAATATTTTCAAAGAAATCTTATATCACTCAAATACCCTGCATCATGACGCTAACCGATTTCAGTGTTAAGTGCTAAAAGGTTTCAATGTGAATGAATGTTCACTTCTACAGGATAACTTAAAGTGAATCTGACAATTCATCTTATTATTAAATACTATTATAGGCTGAAGAAAGACACAGGTCCATTAAGTTCAACCTTTCTCCATCAGTTACTGTATATATTCTCTATCACTAGTTTATTTATACCCCACAGTGCCATTTGTTGTGAGAAAAGCACCCAGCATTTTTTTCAATACTGTTATAGCATCTGCCAGGGCCAGCATCACCACCTGGCACACCCTGGATGAATGGGGGGGGCCCACTCGCCATCAGGGACACCCGCACGCTATGGGGCCCGTGAGTCGGCGGAGACGGTGCCAGCACTGGCACCAGGCTCCCCCTCAAATACTCACCTCACCTCGTTCCCCACTGCTCTGGTCTCTTCAGCGTCTTCTTACTCTCTGTGACTTCTCAGAGCATGATGACATCACTACCGTGCCCTCTGCGCTGAGCAGTACAGAGAGTCAGAAAATGCTGAGGAGACCGAAGCAGCGGGGAGCAAGGGGAGGTGAGTATTTGAGGGGGCGCATGGTGCCAGTTATTTATTTTATTTATGTATGGAGCATCATATGGGGCACATTATACTGTATGGAACAATATATGGAGACATTATACTGTATGGAGCATTATATGGGGCCCATTATACTGCATGGAGCATTATATGGGGCATATGGGGTCATTATCTACTGTATGGAGCAATAGGTGGTGCCATTATATACTGTATGGAGAAATATATGGGGCCATTATGTACTGTATGGAGCATTATATTGCGCCCATTATACTGTATGGAGTAATATATGGGGCCATTGTCTACTGTATTGAGCATTATATGGGGCCATTATACTATATGGAGTATACTCTCTGTGACTGCAGACTTTTGAATCCCCCCAGGTCATACACTGTGCGCTGCGAGGATTTGCTGGTTTCTGAGCTATTGTAGAATTTACAATAGATATTACTCATGTAATGTAAGAAGTCAGTGAAATCTTTGGCATTGTACTATATTTCTTATCTGTGCATCATGAATCATGGTATGTGTTAAAGAGTTCCACTGAGACTCTTTTGCTCAGGGTCCACGAAAACCTAGAGCCGACCCTGGCATCTGCCATTACTACCTTTTGCAGTAGGGCATTCCACAGATTCCAGTCTGACTTCTCTAACTGTGAAGAACCCTTTTCTAGTTATCTGCTGGAATCACCTTTCCTCCACCTGTAATGAATTCCTCCTGGTCCTTTGCAAGGTCTTTGGAAGGAATAAGCTACATGCCAGTCCTTTATACTGACCACACATGTATTTATAGATGTAAATGAGATTGCCTCAGAAACGTCTTTTCATCTAAACTAAGGAAGCCCAACCTTTCCAACCTCTCATCATAGAAGAGGGCTTGCATCCCATGTAATAATCTTGTTGCCCACATTATTTATGTTATTCTCTTATAGAGCGCCATTAGTCCACAACACTTTATAGACATGAGACTTTGAACTGAATCTAACTTTCCCATATCCTTTTACAATGTGGAGCCCAAAACTGGATCCCATATTCTAGATTTGACCTTGCAAGTGATTTATATAGGGGTAACAATACAGTGGGATCATTGGAATTTTCTCTCTTTACACAGCCTAAGGACACATTCACACGTTCAGTATTTGGTCAGTATTTTATATCAGTATTTGTAAGCCAAAACCAGGAGTGGAACAATCAGAGGAAAAGTATAATAGAAACACGTCACCACTTCTGTATTTATCACCCACTCCTGGTTTTGGCTTATAAATACTGTGGTAAAATACTGGCCAAATACTGAACGTATGAACGTTGCCTAAGGCTAAGGTTAAACAACTTTAAAGAGGTTTTCTGGACTGAGAGGAAAACACATAAAGTGACTGCAGATTGGCAAATAGTGATAGTGTGTGACGCGCACACTGTCATAATTTCCATGTATTCCCGAGTGGGCAGTCACGTGACAGCATGTACAGTTTGTGAATTGCATACTTGCTGACACTTACCAACTAGATTCCCCTCTGCTTCACTTAATGTTAATACTGAGAGCACAGGAAAATTGAATTGAATAAAATTTGCATGTTACCACAACTATGCAAATCACAAACATGCTGTCATATGACTGCTCACTCACATGGGGAATACAGGGGAATTGTGACAGTGTGTACATCACACACTGTCATGATTTGGCAGTCTGCAGTCACATAGAGACAGTCATAGATTTGAAGGTATTTTGAGCCTCATCAGTTTCTCCATACAGTATACCAGCTTGTTGGATTCTGTCATGTAGCAGTTGCTTTGCTCTTTGTTTAGCAGCTGTTCAGTTCCTGTATAAGGTAGTGCCTCACTACAAGTGAACTAGTAAAGGAGTGAAAATCAACTCCACTTGAAGATTGTATTGTAAATGTGTAAAACTGTAATGTGTTTACAAATTGAGTTGTATCTATGCCTTATCTTTTATGCTTTACATACTGTATACAGTTGTTAAATTGCAGTGTAATCGCTCTAAATGTGATGATATATTAGAAGGTGAAAGAGTATTTCTGGTATCTACAAGGTAAGGCGTCAAGAGTCCTGGGTGCTACAGCTGTGGCTTTGTGGGGACCCTGAGACAGCAAAGTAGAAAATAGGGATGGAGGCAATGTCATCATACTGAGTATAGTGGAGCAATGTGGCCATAATACTGACGCGCCCCCTGGGCCGTGTGTGTGTGGGGATACCCGGAACCGGACCTTTTGTGGATGCTGGGGGTTGTAGTCCTTGCGTGGCGGGGACCCGGTCCCGTGGCTCAGGGTGGTCAACCCAAATGGCAGTCTATTTATAGGGTTTTGTGATTAAATGTCCGACTACGCCACCCGTGGATTGCGGTCAGAGTGAACCGCCGTTGCAGGGCAGACCGCTGAGGCTGGTGTTGTGGGTGCAGCTGAGGGTAGTATAACTCCCCATGGGAGGAGTATAGCCTCAGGGCAATTAATAGGGATATTGGCGGTGATGGTGCACGGGAGCAGCAGTAACCACACGGAGTCTGTCATGCAATTCAGGGTCTTTACTGTTGGTGGTATTAAGGGACCCGTCCGGAATACAGGTTAACAATGGAGGCCTGATCAGTCTGAGAGCAACTGGGAAATCCCGCTGGTCAGGGGGAGTTTGTAGGCCTACCGTGCTGACTTCACTCTTTCTTGGCTATCCCGCTGTAGTGTAGTGGTAGCCCACGTCTCTGAGTGTTGTTCTCACCCGTATGACTGGCGACTCAGGCCTTCCGTGCTTCTCACCCCTCCGGGGCAGTAGTGGTCCCTCTCGTGTGGCTGAGCCTCCGGGCTTCCTTGGCCCAGAGGACTTGAAGTCCCCTGTGTGGTGGTTTTCTGCTGCTGGGCTGATAACCCTCACAGCCTCGGACTCCAGTGTCCGGCTTTGTAAGTCTCTAGCCAGGACGAACTCTGCTAGCTCCCCTCCTGGCCTCGTGTTCCTCCTCTGCCTACAGGGACTCCTCAGCCTGCTGCTGACCTGTCCCTATCTGCAACTTCACTGGAACCTTGTCTGGCACTTCTCTCTCTAACCCCGCCCCAGATCCAGTTTATAAAGGGCAGGCTTCTCCCCTCCCTGGACTGAGGCAGATGTGCTGCATGCTAATTGTCCCCAACCAGGGAACCTCCCACCTGCTCTCAGACATGACATTGCTACCACTGTGGCGACCAGACCTGAGGTGCCACAAAACTGTGTATAGAAGGATGTGGGGCCATCATACCCTATATAACGGAGATAAGTGGCCATCATACTCTATAGGGGCTGTGGAGTTATTATACTGCATATAGGGTGCTATGTGGCCAGGTAATTTTTTTTTGCGACTGGTTGCAGTACACTAGGCATAGCACTGTGACTCAATTTACTTGTATGACTTTGTGATGTAGCAGCTACACATAGCGAAAGTTCTCAGTTTAATTCAGTAATGAGCTCTCAATGAAATGTGGTGGTGTGGAGCTGTCAGGCCTCATTGTATGAGTGGGTCAAGAAGAAGAAGCAGAGATAGTGAGAAAGTAATTGGATTACAGAAATAGCTGATTCAATCATAGATGCGATCAGAACATCCTAGTTGCCTAAGGAAATGGAACAGAGACCTCAGTTTAAATGTGATATAGAGCAGGGAGTCCAGGAAGGTAACAGCCATGGGTTTGTGGAGACCCTGAGAATAAGAATAAGATAGGGATGGAGCCAATGTGTAAACCAATCATCGAAGAGCTAATGAATACTGGGCTTGCCAGGTTGAGACACGTATACTGTATTGAAGATGGCTTCAGGGTTTAGGCAAGATACAAATTTGAAATAAGTATTTAGAGCCCAAACCAGTCATATCCTTGGTTAACACAGAATCCTTATCTGCGAAATTATGTACCTGCTACTAACTTTATATAATGTTCATCAGTTTCTTCAGCAAACTAAAGTTTATTTTTGTACACCAGAGTTACACTTTCTTTGACTTTGACTTTCATATTTCCCAGAGGAGCATTGTGGCTTTAAAAGTCTCCTCACAATGACATGATTAACATGTCACTCTCCGCAATGAGAAATGTTACCACTTAGATACCGGTCTGACGACTCTCACCCAGCCAAACCAGAACTCACACTTTGCACTGACAAGGGGCAGTACCCCGAAACACAGTGTCTGCAATTGAGTTTCTGGTTCTGGCTTATATCCTAAGTCATGTGATAAGGCTCGTTAAAGGGTCACTATTGGCTTCTAGGATTGCTACTTCCTGTAGGTGGCAATAAAGTTCTGGTCCTCTTCCTTGACTGAACAGCAAGCGACCACCACTAAAGATGTATAAGGAAGATAGTAACACACCCACATACAATGAGGAACTCATTTCTCTAGTGTCATTGCAACAAACCTCGGCAAGCATGACCCTTTCACTATGTTACTTAGTTTTCACTGCGTAATCAACAGACAAGTGCTATCCGATGTTTTATCGGTTGGCACTCAGATCAATGTTATACTATGCGGCAGTGCAGATCTGCGATTTTTTTCTCATGATGATTCTGCATGTGACTGCAGACTCGTGAATCCTCACATTGTGTGTACTGCATGCTGTGAGGATTCTCCAGTGCCAATGCCTATCCACTGACCTAATTCTTCCGCCATATTCCACTTCCACTCTCTGATATAGGTTGACCCCTCTCTAACCTATCTACCACTTTATTTTCTACCATGTTCTTTCTCATCATCTCTAGTGTAAATTCTTTACCACCCCTGCTAGAATTCTCTCCCTCAGCACAGCAGACCCCCTTCCATTCCTTTTCTGCAGAATACAGATTGTACCCAAATGAAAAGTCAGCCAGTGCTCTAGGAACCCAAACTCTTCTGCTCTGTCACTAAGACTTAAGTTATGCATATAACAACCTAAGCTCTGACTGTCTCTCATGTGATGTGCATGGCAGAGGCAGTATTCTTGAGAATACTACCTTGGAGATCTTTCCCTTCAGCATCCCTACTGCCTTACATTCAGCTTGTAAGGGTGTCACGGAACAAAGTGTGGTGCTGCGACTTCAAGCACACGTGACATGGGTTCCTCTGGGCGTGTGTGCATTACTGACTTGCTCTGATACTTCTCACTCAGGTCACATACTGCGTGATGGTATGGGAATCCCCGATTTATGCAATACACAAAGAAGATCTTAGTCCACTTTCTTAAAATAAAACATTATTTACTGTTTGAACTGGTGAAACATATACACTAGCAGGTACAAAGCTTATTGTTCACATCTTCTTCTGTTTAACATATAGGTACAGGCATAACAGTCACATATTGCGACACATCGCCTGTTAGCAACATTTCAGCCATACGGCATAGGTGACTTGATTACTGAATTTCCATACTATATTTTTTCTGTCTGTTTATAGCCCACTTCTGCTACATAACCTATGCCCCAACCTGGTATGCCTGTCTTTTGTTCCTATGCTTATACGTTTCCTCTTCAGCCCCTCTTCTAGCTGCTTTGGGCCCACAAACCACAGTTCTATTTCTTGCTTCGAGCCGTTCTCGCTACAGCTGTCTTCCTTCTGCTAACTTCCCAGTGTCAAAGATCCTCTGTCCAGCTATATGTCTAGCTATATGTGTCACTTCTTCTCCAGTTACTTTTCAGCTTGCTAGCTCGGCAATCTTCCTATTATACACACATGATTCATGTCCTTCTTCTTCCAGAACTAATCACTAACTTCTCCACAGGAAATCACTCCCTTCTACTTGTTAAAACTCCTCCCATCAGTCGGGTTGGCTAATTGCTAACTCTTCTGTGCCCTGCAGCTACACTATACCTTCTCTTTCCTAACACAAGTGAATTAATAATACTTTTGCAGAGCATAAGGCCATGTTCCCACGTTCAGTATTCTTTGAGTATTTTACTTTAGTTTTGGTAAGCCAAAATTAGGAGTGGAACAATCATAGAAAAAATATAATAGATGTATGTGTGCTACATCTGCATTTTTATCCACTTCTGATTTTGCCTTACAAATACATTGTGTGCCGAATTATTAGGCAAATGCGTATTTTGATCACATGATACTTTTTATACATGTTGTCCTACTCCAAGCTGCATAGGCTTGAGAGCCAACTACCAATTAAGTAAATCTGGTGATGTGCATCTCTGTAATGAGGAGGTGTTGTCTAATGACATCAACGCCCTATATAAGGTGTGCTTAATTATTAGGTAACTTCCTTTCCTTTGGCAAAATGGGTCAGAAGAGAGATTTGACGGGCTCTGAAAAGTCCAAAATTGTGAGATGTCTTGCAGAGGGATGCAGCAGTCTTGAAATTTCCAAACTTTTGAAGCGTGATCACCGAACAATCAAGCGTTTCATGGCAAATAGCCAACAGGGTTGCAAGAAGCGTATTGGCCAAAAAAGGCGCAAAATAACTGCCCATGAATTGAGGAAAATCTAGCGTGAAGCGGCCAAGATGCCATTCGCCACCAGTTTTGCCATATTTCAGAGCTGCAACAAGGTGTGCGATACTCAGGGACAAGGCCACGGTAAGGAAGGCTGAAAAACGACCACTTTTGAACAAGAAACATAAGATAAAATGTCAAGAATGGGCCAAGAAATATCTTAAGACTGATCTTTCAAAGGTTTTATGGACTGATGAAATGAGTGTAACTCTTGATGGGCCACATGGATGGGTCAGAGGCTGGATCAGTAAAGGGCAGAGAGCTCCACTCCGACTCAGATGCCATCAAGGTGTAGGTGGGGTACTGGTATGGGCTGGTATCATCAAAGATGAACTTGTGGGACCTTTTCGGGTTGAGGATGGAGTGAAGCTCAACTCCCAGACCTACTGCCAGTTTCTGGAAGACAACTTCTTCAAGCAGTGGTACAGGAAGAAGTTGGTATCGTTTAAGAAAAACATGATTTTCATGCAGGACAATGCTCCATCACATGCATCCAACTACTCCACGGCGTGGCTGGCCAGTAAAGGTCTAAAAGAAGAAAAAATAATGACATGGCCCCCTTGTTCACCTGATCTGCACCCCATAGAGAACCTGTGGTCCATCATAAAATGTGAGATCTACAGGGAGGGAAAACAGTACACCTCTCGGAACAGTGTTTGGGAGGCTGTGGTGGCTGCTGCACGCAATGTTGATCGAAAACAGATCAAGCAACTGACAGAATCTATGGATGGAAGGCTGTTGAGTGTCATCATAAAGAAAGGTGGCTATATTGATCACTAATTTTTTGGTTTTTTATTTTTGCATGTCAGAAATGTTTATTTCTAAATTTTGTGCACTGATATTGGTTTTCCTGGTGAAAATAAACAAGTGAGGTGGGATTATATTTGGTTTTTATTAAGTTGCCTAATAATTCTGCACAGTAATAATTACCTGCACAAACAGATATCCTCCTAAGATAGCCAAATCTGAAAAAAAAAACACTCCAACTTCCAAAAATATTAAGCTTGGATATTTATGAGTCTTTTGGGTTGATTGAGAACATAGTTGTTGATCAATAATAAAAATAATCCTCTAAAATTCAACTTGCCTAATAATTCGGCACACAGTGTATTGAAGTAAAGAACATCAAATACTCAATGTGTGCATGTGGCCTAATAATATCATGAATAATTGCATGAAACATTACATATAGAAAATTCAGCGATATAACATACTAGCTATTGGACTCGTTCTACGCCCAGGTGGCGAGCATTTTTATTGGTACATTTTCCGGTGCTATTTTTTTAAGACACTGTATCTGCGAATTCGCATACATAGTGTCTTTAATAAAATAGCGCTGTAGTGTGGTATGCGCACAGGCTGACTCCGGGTCTACACTGCGCAGGCGCTGCCCATCCCGGCTTCGGACAGAAGGACGTGTCCAGCGTTATATATAAGATAACTTTTGAACCCGTTCTATGCCAGAGTGGCGAGAATTTTTATTGGTACATTTCTGGCGTAATTTTAAATGGCGCCGGAGATTGCAGTATGTGCACGCGCTGACTCCCATGCCGTTTTATTGAAGTAATGTACTACAACGTCAACATAGCAGTGCATGCGCGCCGACCATAGGGATGATGGCGACGGCTGGCATGTTGACGTTGTAGTACATTACTAGAATTCTTCAATAAAATAGTGCCGGATTCAATACGTGCGCATCCTGCGATATACGGCGCCATTTTCTTGAAGACAATGTATTTGCGAAATTGGTCAACACAGTGTCTTCAATAAAATGGAGCCATGTGCTGACTACGGCCCCACACTGCGCTGGTGTCACCTATCCCGGATTCGGACAGAAGGATGCATCCAGCATTATATATAAGATTACAGTCGTCATAATGTCTTTGGGGATGTTTTTTCTTCTGCCATACTCTTAAAAGCTTGTCACCTAATGCTTTAAAATTATTTAAAAGCATCCTTCACCTATTAATATTTTGTCTTTGGTTCCCAGATGGACCATAACTACTGGATCATCACCACCCGCCAAATACATGTGCCAAAACAGTTTTACATGACTTGCACCACATTTATTATGGTTTAAGCACTTGTTTATGACTCACAGAACAAGTGATCTTCACGTGATGGGACATGGTCATTTCTTAAAAGGCAAAACTACATGTAAAAATTGCAAAAAAAATTGGTTCAAATTATTGCTGCAAAAAAGCCAATTAATAAGTTGTGTGAACTTAGATTGGACAGTTTAAAAATGCACCAAATTTGGCACATTTTTAGATTATACAAAAACATTCCAGTTCTTAATCTTTATAGACTGTCTGTGGATATGGATAGTTTGTAAGGCTGGATTACAAAAGTTGAATTAGGCGTTTTCTGCCAAAGTCAGAGGCACTTTTGTTTCCAGGTTATCTGTGGTATTTCAGCTCAGCCTCATTCAATGGAATGGTTTCAATGGTATAGGTATAGACAGGGCAAAGGCAAACATCACACCTAAGCTTAATGCCTGAGGCAGCCCACTTAATAAATGTGCATCAGGGCCAAGACATTTCAAGAGACATTTGTTTTTCTATTGTTGTCGTAAGGATTATTTCACACAGCTTTGTAAAGTTAAAGGGGTGGTCCAAAATTAACATTGATTTAATACTAATAGTCTATTTATTTAATGTAATAATGAAATAGCTTTTCTAATATACTTTGATTAAAAATTCCTACCGTTCCCTCTTTATCTGCTTTATTTTATTTTTTTTACCAACTTCCTGTTTGATGACATTTCATTTGAGGACCCCCAGTGCATGCTTAGACACTCAAATGAGACACCATCAGGAGGCAGAGGCTACGGTCACTGTCGCATGCTCTCTCTCTATCCTGAAATGAAGCGTCATCAATGACGTATGTTTCAAGGGCTGGGCTAGTCCCTGCTTTACTGAGCATGCGTCAGTTTTTTCACTTCTGATGTATGCTCAGTAGGATCTTGTCACTGTGCAATATTATTTTTAATGCACAGTGACAGCGCGCTCCCTGTCCTGCTCTGATGAGAAGTGACAAGCTGAGAAGAGATGACACTGTTAATGTGCATTGTAAAGAAATAACCAGATGAGCAGCAAGAACACAGACCTGCCCCTCCCCATAAATAGTTGTCACTTTCGGGGGCAGGGCTCATCTCTGCTTTTCTTGCTCACTGGTTAACATCTTACAATATGCACTGACAGTGAGCTCTCTTGCTGGCTCGTCACTTCTCATCAGAGCGCACTGTCAATGTGCATTGTGAAGAATATTGCACAGTAAGAAGGGAGCTTGTATTGAGCATACATTGGAGTTGACCACCGACGCATGCTAGAAAGAGTAGAGCAGGAACTAACCAAGCCCCTGAAACGGACAACACTGATGACGCTTTGTTTCAGGGTGGGGATAGTGTCTGCAACAGTGATAGCAGTCCCAGCCCTATGATTATGTCTCTAAGGAGTATCCCAGCATGCACTGGGGATTCTCAAATAAAATGTCATCAAACTGGAAGTTGATAAAAAAAAAGCAGTTAGAGTAGTGAGAGAACAATAGGAAATTTTTAGTTAAAGTATATTAAAAAATCAATCAGATTGTTACATTAAATAAATAGATGTTTAGGGTTAAATAAGGGTTAGCTTCGGACTATCCCTTGTTGTTTCTCATGATTTGATTGTTTCAAAACTGTGCCGTTTTGGCAAAATTCTGTTCAACCTGCATAAAAAAATGCTGTTTAACTGAGATAAGTGAACTTATCATAAAGGCACTGAAACTTTTTATTACCAACTACCAAACTGCCATTGAAAAGATTCTTTGTTATGACTAATTACATAAAAGTAAGATAATAAGAACACTTTAATATTAGTGTGTTTATATAGTAATCCAAGTTCATTAGAATCTGACAGCGAGTGACAATCCCAGCCGAGTGCATCCCTATAAATAAAGTATAACAGACTTAATACACGTCTCCAGCTGGTTCGATACTTATTAGGTGGCCCTTTTCCTGCCCGGGTAAACCATAATGACACTTATGAGCCTTGGATGTATAGCCTATTATCCCATAATGTTAGGATTAGCTAACAGATTATGTATGGATAATACAATTGCTCTTGTTTTTATATTACAAACAGGGGGAGGGATGGGTTAATCATCTCTTTATTAGAACAGACCTCGGGTGTCGCTTTAGAACCTACCACAAAACAGCAGGGACTACTGTTACCATATAATTAAATCCGGAATAGGCCTCCCCGACCCCCTCCCATAGTAGAGGGTTAATGCTCTGAGTCTGATGAGGCATCGTTGTGGGGAGCGGCATTGTTCAGATAGCTTGGAGATTGTGTGCAGCGGAGATCACATTAAATCTCACCGCCTGTACCCGCAGAGATGTTAACGAGCCAGGCAGCTGAAATGGGGGGCTAATTAAATTTGCGTGTATTACTTCTCAGGCGAAAATGATCATCCCTGCTGCAAAAGAGACATAAATAACACGGGCCAGCCCTGGAGCTGTCACATCAGGGAACAGCTAATGTCACATCCTGTGCCAGACCTGGAGAGATCCGTAGAGCGTCACTTGAGGCTTTTGCAGATGAGAATTATAAATGGGTACTTGGACCATCAGACCTTAGTGCGCCTGCATTAACCTTTTACCAGCCAGCTGCCAATAACGAGCGCCCATTTTTATTGCAACATTGGACTCACACAAGCGTATTATGATATATGGCCAGTGTTACTGAGCAGCATTAAAAAGCCGCCTGTTCAACTAAATGGACTGTAAGATATTTTATGGAGAAACACACAGGAAAACGGACTGTTAATTGTATACACAAGCTGTTTTAAGTTACTAAAAGCAAAGGAAACTTCTTTATGAGCTCATTTTTGCTTTGTGACTTTTGGCCAGCTTCTGGGCTGTTAAATAATTGCCATTGCTAGACTCATTTCCTTCTAAACTATTATAACCAAAACACTGTTAAATTTAAGGGATCTTTTAGGGGAATCGTTTCGTATTCTTGACATATGCACATTTATTTTTTTTAAAGCACCAATAGAAAACGATTAAACATTATATTCTAATCCAGGTCCATGCCTTGAACATGTATATGTAGCCATGTGGTCATACCGTGGCTATATAGTGCTGCATGTGTACAATGCTAGAGCTAAGTGCACAACAAAATGCTAAAGTATATATATGGCAAATATGCTGCATACATTTCTGAAAAAATGTTCCGTATATCTAAATATTTTTTTCTTGTCTGGTTTTATGTAAACCAATTCAGATGAATAAGAAAGTCACATTCATTTCGTGAAACCAATGTGTCATATGAGAATAAATACCCATATTGAGAGCAAATACACTGCCCTGAAAAAGTAATTTTACCCCTTTATAAAACATCAGAGTGATTGCATCATGAGTATTTGGGCACCAGTTCACAAATACAATATCAAAAATATTAATACAAAGTAAAAAAGAGTAGAAAATGAAAGCAGGATCCTTGCTAACGATTAAATAAAGTGCAGTTTCATCATGCTCTAACAGGGTTCGGTATTAGCAGAATGCATCAGTAGACATAAAGGGGTTTGTCAGATCCCAAAATTGATGGCATATCCATACACAGGATAGGCCTATCGGACATCAAAATCAGATCAGTGGAGGTCCGATACCCTTACCCGACCAGCTGTAAGGGTATCGGTTTTCTTAGAAAAGGCCTCTCAGGCACTTTGCGCCCGAACATGTAACAATAATCTCTGATATGATATGATAATACGATCTGCCAACCTTGCTTTTCTCTCTGCCATTGTTTTTCTTCTGCAGAACTTTTAATGTCTGAATCTGAGTGAATATGACTCCAGTAGCATCTAAGTGCCTTTCAATTAAGTTTTTTCCTAATTTTAATGTTTAGTAATAGCATGTCCTAAAAATTGGAGGCTATTTGGCGGTAGTTGTGAAATGTGGGTAATTTTTGTTTTTTTACAATTATGGTTATTACATTTTTTTTCCATCTTATTTTGTGTACTCTCTTTTAATAATTCCATATGAAGGTCACTGATTACTTTTAGAGCCCAGAAATTGAGATAATTAGATATTTTAGGCAATTTTCTACCTTCTGTCTGTCAGGCCCACTGTGCCTGAACTCAGGAGTGCCAGAGATGTGCCTGACCCAAGGTTAAGGCAATTCATGTAGCCAATACAGGATCCCTGAAAAGAGAGGATCTACTTCCCCTCCAACCTCCAACTGGCTGTCATTTACCGCCCCCTAGGACCAGCCACCACCTTCCTAGACCATTTCACCACCTGGCTACTTCATTTTCTTTCCACTGACATCCCCACTATCATCATAGGCGACTTCAACATCCCCTTTGACACTTCTCTCTCAGCTGCCTCTAAGCTTCTATCCCTCACTTCCTCCTTCGGCCTTTCCCAATGGTCTTCCGCAGCCACTCACAAAGATGGCCACACTCTGGACCTCATCTTCACCGGCCTCTGTTCCCTGTTTAACCTTTCTTACTCACCTCTACCTCTTTCTGACCACAACCTGCTTACATTCTCTACCCTCTTCTCTCTGGGGCAACAATCCCCACTCCACAAACTTGCATACCCTCACAGAAATCTTAAACACCTTGATCTACACTCACTCTCTGAATCCCTCCTCCCTCTTACAAACATCAGTTCCTTACATGACACAGATGTTGCTGCCGCTTTATATAACACCACAACAGCTGCAGCTCTCAATTCGGTCGCCCCCCTCACACATACCAAAGCTTGAACAATCAACAGCCAATCCTAGCACACTAGCCTAACCGAAAAACTGTGACGAGCCTCCAGAGTTGCTGAGCATAGATGGAAAAGGTCCCACTCCAATGAGCACTTCATTGCATTCAAACAGTCCCTCACTACCTTCAAGTCCACACTCACTGCAGCAAAACAAACATACTTCTCATCTCTCATATCCTCCCTGTCTCACAACCCTAAACTGCTAATCAACACTTTCAATTCTCTCCTCTGCCCCCCAGCACCTCCTCCCTCTCCTCTCATCTCAGCCTAAGACTTTGCCGCATTCTTCATGCAGAAGATTGACACCATCAGACAAAGTTTTTGCATAAAGTCCCCACAGCCCCTCCTCACACCTACTTAATCCTCCTCCTCCAAAACCAGCTTCTCCACCATTACAGAAGATCAACTTTCCACTTTACTCTCCAAATCACACCTCATCACCTGTGAACTTGACCAAATCCTGTCCCACCTCATCCCCAACCTTACCACAATCTTCATCCCAACCTTAACCCACCTTTTCAACCTGTCATTAACAACTGGTGTCTTCCCCTCATGCTTCAAACCTGCCTCGATCACACCCATCCTCAAAAAGCCCTCCCTTGACCCATCCTCTCTGACAAGCTACCGCCCCAATCACTTCTCTCCTATGCCTAAAAACTACTGGAATAACATGTCCACTTTGAACTGTCCTCCCACCTCTCCTCCTGCTCTCTCTTTGACCACCTCCAATCTGGCTTCCGACTGCACCATTCTACTGAGACTGCCCTGACTAAAGTCACCAACAACCTACTAACCCCCAAATCCAAGCGACACTACTCTGTCCTCCTCCTCCTAGACCTGTCATCTGCCTTCGACACAGTGGACCATTCCCTATTACTACAGACTCTCTCATCTCTCGGCATCACAGACCTGGCCCTATCTGGGATCTCTTCATACCTAACAGACAGAACATTCAGTGTCTCCCACTCACACACCACCTCCTCATCTCGCTCCCTATTTATTGGTGTCCCCCAAGGTTCAGTTCTAGGACCCCTGCTCTTCTCCATCTACACCTTTGGTCTGGGACAGCTCATAGAGTCTCACGGCTTTCAGTATCACATCTATGCTGATGACACACAGATATACCTCTCTGGACGAGGTATCTCCTCCCTACTAACCAAAATTCCACAATGTCTGTCCGCTATTTCATCCTTCTTCTCTGCTAGATTTCTAAAACTTAACATGGATAAAACTAAATTCATCATCTTTCCACCATCTCATTCATCTCCCCCACCTGACCTATTTATCAAAGTCAATGGCTGTTTACTCTCCCCAGTCGTGCAAGCTCGCTGCCTTGGGATATCCCTGGACTCTGATCTCTCCTTCAAACCACATATCCAAGCCCTTTCCACTTCCTGCCGACTCCAACTCAAAAATATCTCCCGGATCCGCACATTCCTTAACCATGAATCTGCAAAACCACTAGTGCATGTCCTCATCATCTCCTGCCTCGACTACTGCAACCTCCTGCTCTGTGACCTCCCTTCCCACACTCTCGCACCCCTCTAATCTATCCTAAACTCTGCTGCCCGACTAATCCACCTGTCCCCCCTGCTATTCCCGCACCTCTCCACTCTGTCAATCTCTTCACTGGCTCCCCATTGCCCAGAGACTCCAGTTCAAAACCCTAACCATGGCATACAAAGCCATCCACAATCTGTCTCCTCCATATATCTGTGACCTAGTCTCCCGATACATACCTGCACGCTACCTCTGATCCTCACAAGATATCCTGCTCTACTCTCCTCTTATCTCCTCTTCCCACAATCTCATACAAGATTTCTCCCGTGCATCCCCCCTACTCTGGAACTCTCTACCCCAACATATCAGACTCTCGCCTACCGTGGAAACCTTTAAAAGGAACCTGAAGACCCACCTCTTCCGACAAGCCTGCAACCTGCAGTAACCCTCGCCTCACCATACCGCTGCATGACCAGCTAGCTCTACCCTCACCTACTTTATCCTCACCCATCCCTTGTAGACTGTGAGCCCTTTCAGGCAGGGTCCTTGCTCCTCCTGTAGAAGTTTCCGTCACGTTTTGTTCAAGATTATTGTAATTGTTTTTGTATGCATACCCCTTTTTCACATGTAAAGCGCCATGGAATAAATGACGCTATAACAATAAATAATAATTATGTCAAGAAAATGAGGGGAAAAGATGTGATTGAAGTCAATAACGTGGTGGTGTCAAGCTGCTCCTGAAATGCACCTTACTTTTATTTTTGCTTTGGATCCCTTGTTCTCTATGTATTAAATATTATATTGGGCTAATTACTGCATTAGAACCTTCCTGCCTGGATAAAGTCATAAAAAAGTAGACACACACCAGGTGGGATCAGTTGTTTTGGAAATCTGAGTTCTACTTGAGCAATGGTAGGAAGAAAAGGTGATCTACTGCTCCTTAGTTAAACAAAATCTTTACTTTAGAAATGCTGCATTTTAATGTTTGGCCAATAGCTATCTCTATAGTAGTAAGCTGGAGGCAGGCACCTCTGGCAGGGCCAGCTCCAGGTTTTTGTGGGCCCCGGGCGAAAGAGTCTCAGTGGGCCCCTTTAGCACATACCATGATTCATGGTGCAGAGATACGGCGGAGAAATATAGGTATACAACACAGGGCCCAGCCTGCCACCTCATCCTTCACATATGCAAACATGCACACACACACACACAGTACACAGACACGCATGCACACACACACACAGTACGCACGCATACACACAGTACGCAGACATGCACACACACACAGTACACACACACACACAATATGCAGACACGCACACAGACAGTACGCAGACACACACACAATACGCAGACACACACACAATACGCAGACACACACTACGCAGACACACACAATACGCAGACACGCACACACACAATACACAGACACGCACACACACAATACGCAGACATGCACACACACAATATGCAGACATGCGCACACACACACAATACGCAGACACGCACACACACAATACGCAGACACGCACACGCAATACGCAGACACGCACACACGCACACAATACGCAGACACGTACACAATTCGCAGACATGCACACAATACGCAGACACGCACACATAGTGCACAGACATGTGCATGCACATGGTACGCAGGCACGCACACACATACACACATGAACATGGTACACAGATATACACACAATACGCAGACACGCACAGATACATACACATACATATTTGAACACATTCTTAAAAACACATATAAAACAGACATAAATATATATACACAGTCATACACACTGACATACACAGACATTCACATCATACATGCACATCATACATGCACACACACATAAGAAATATTTTTTATATGGGGATTGGGGAAGTTCGCTCACCTGCCCCCTGGCCTGTGTCCCGTCCAGCTCCTCAGTCATGTGGCAGTGCAGGGCCTCATGCGTGTCACATGGCCCTGGACCATCAGAGGGGCCCACTCGCCATCAGGGCCCGAGCCGATTCCCTGGCATCTGTGCAGGACCGCCGGTGCTGTTCAAGCCCTGCTCTGCTTCATGCAGCAGCAGCAGTGTGAGGTCAGTGTGCTGCTGCTCCACCAATCAGGCCCAGTGCTGTCACTTTCCAGACATGGCTGCGCGCTGTGCGCTGTGCGGCTGTCTCTGGTAGTAATGATGCGGCAGGTGCGACACAGAAGCACAATTAAAGGCTCAGTGTCGCCCCTGCATGTCATTACTACCAGACACAGCTGCACTGCGCACAGCGCGCGACCATGTCTGGAAAGTGACAGCACTGGGCCTGATTGGTGGAGCAGCAGCACACTGACTGCACACTGACCACCGCTGCATGAAGCAGAGCAGGGCTTGAACAGCATCGGCTGTCCTGCACAGATGCTGGGGAAGCGGCCCGGGCCCCAATAACGAGTGGGCCCCCCTGATGGTCCAGGGCCCCGGCACTTGCCTGGGTATGCTGGGTGCTGACGCCGGCCCTGACCTCTGGAATGGGTGTATCTCCAAGAAAACAAAAAAAAATTATTGGGCATTGTAATTTAACAAGTCTGATCCTTCTGTCTACTTTGAGGGACACAATACAATGGTAGATCAAACAATTGTGTTTTGCTAAAAAGACAGATACAGCCAGAAAGGTGATCAAAGTTCCATATTTTAAACTCAGTTTGTTTCCATTTATGCAAATAAATGTATACATTTAATGCATGTCTAAAAAATTTTCAGCCAGTGATAAGGATCTCCTTGACATAATGCTCAACAGAGAACATAATTTGCGGTGAACCCTTAAGAAATAACGTCATTCTTTGGTTACTGATTTTCTTATAGTTCTCTAAATATTGCTTTGCTTACCACCTCATTCAGTAAATCTGTAAACAGTAGTTATAAAAGAATTATAGAAAAGTGAATCATTTACCTGCTGTTGTCATTTTACACATTGCAGGAGATTTTTTCCTATAATGCCTTGCAGTTATCACATGGTTTAGCACAGAAAATCAGTAGGGACTATCATACTAAAAAGTAGAAGCAGGGAATGCAGCAGCTATTTTGATGATCTGGATATTGAGAGGTCCTCAAAGGTCATAGTTCAGCCATAGAACTAGGGATAGAAAGTGAACAAATTGTACAGGCAATGTTAGTGTTTGTTAGTTTGAGGTTAGACGAGTGTATGAAAAATCGTCTGAGTTTCAACCAGAAAAGTCGGCCAATTTTCATCCATATTGTCTTCCATCCATGTGTCTGTTTTTTATGTCCATGTGACATCCATGTGGAATCTGATTTTATACTTCAAAATTTTACAATGCACATGATCAAATACAGTTTCCTTAAGATAATAATGGCAATGTCATGAGTTTGCCATGACAGCTGTGCAGTATCAGCCACTCCTCTCTCACATATATTCTTGCTTCTGGCAATCTGTATTGCCAGTGTTAAGTCTTGTCTTGCCTGGTGAGGAGTGGAGGATTCGGTGTTAGGTAGAGTTCAGGAGAGTTGTTCTGTGACTGTTTGGTGTTTGGTGTTTTGGCTGTGTGCATAGTTCCCATCCTCTCCTATTTTGTTTACCTTCCTAATCCCTCCGGTGTTTCCCTCTGTTGTCTGTGAGTGCAGATTTTGTATGATTGGTATATTCATTTATCCCTGTATGTCCTTCCTTGTTTGTCTGGTTTGTGTATATACGTACACAATTCCTCCCCACTTCCCCAGGGTGGGGGACGGGACAGATAAGGGCTGATTCAGGAGTACAGCGAGGTAACCTGGGGAGCAGGGATAGCTAGGACATCCCTAGCATTAGGGACAGGGTAGGAGCCCTTGGCCCCAGGTTATCAGACAACAGAATCGAGACAGGCAATGTATCTGTAAAAATGGATGCTACATAGATTATTTGCATGGGATCCAATTTATTTTGTACACCTGTAGACTTGTCTAGGCGAATCTCATCCTTCATATAGAAAAAAAATGATTGTTTCACACCAACAATTGGTTAGTATAAAAAACTGTAATCTACAGCCCTATTGAATTATATTGGTCAGTGTGCGGTCTGATTTTTACTTGGACAGCACACGTCTGTATAGCATGATTGTCTGAATGAGCCCTTATAGCACAGCAGGGAAGAAGATGATTGTTGAAGAAAAAACAATAATACAGAGATTCAACTGAGAGGGGGAGAGAGAGAGAGTGATAGGAGAGCTGGCATTGAGCAATGCTGCTGTATTTCAATGACACTATGTTTTTTGCCTTCGATATTAAGCAAGCTACCAATAATACTGAAAGAAAAAAATACTGCGGCCTGTTGCCACTATTTTTGGGAGTTCTGTTTTCCTAGCATTTTTCGATCAGCCTGTTTTGGGAAAGTAGAAATTGTGTTAAAAACTACAAAACAGAAAAAAAGAGAGTCTACCTGACTGCCTCACAATGTAGCCCTGTCACAAGCTATTGTTTTATGGCATTTCCGTTTTATTAGTGAAATTTCATTTTTGCATACACCAAACCAACACTGCAGCCTGTAGTTGCTGTTGTTTTTTTTTTGGTGTGACATGTAACTAGCATCTTTTGGATAATCCTATTTGGGAAGAGCAAAATTGTAGTTCAAACCACAGAATTTAATTTTACTGTAGTAAAAAATGTATGGTAAAAGAAAAAAAATAGGTTAATGCAAAAGAAAAAACTCACGCATCTGGCAACAAGCAAGTATTAGCAACAGCATCACTACTGCCACCAGCCATACTGGCTGTAGTACAGCCAAAAACAGGTTTTAATAGTCTTTGTTTGCTTTAGCAAGCATATTAGAGGGGAGGAAGCAGAGGACATTATGGATTATATGGCATATAACTGGTCTCAATCACAGCAGGATATTGTTACCTCTGACACTGACACCATCATGAGTCAGCATTCTGCACACTGTAATAGCTATTATTTTTTATTGTGAGCTTTCAATTCTGTAAATAACATTGTTATGATAGAGTAGCTGACTACAAACACAGGATCAAGGGTTTGAAAACAGGATCATGATGTGGCGCCCCTGAGGGTTCAGTCACCACAGAGGTACTGCATCTCACCCAGAGGTGTGGTGTCTCCTTCTCTCAGGTAAGGAGGGAGTGCTGCCCGGAACCCCAACACCTGCATCCAACACTACACTATTCCAGGCCGGCTGGAAGGGCAAGATGCAATGTGTTTCCTGCTGAGCCCTGTCCCTGGCTGGAGTGGGGGGAACCAAAGGTAGGGGGAACCAGTAGTGGGTGTGGGTGGAGGAAGCAGTTTAAGGGAGCACTATAGAAGGAGGTATTTAAAGGGAAGCCATCTTAGGGTGGCAGTTCAGTTCAGGCAGTAGGACAGTCTGTGGAGAACAGTCTGGGAGCAGAGGCTCTTTAGGAGCTCTGCTCCACAAGCAGGGCCCAGCCCTAGAGGCCTCGGAGGGGAGCAGAGGAGTAGGCTCTGATCTACAGAAGGGATCCTAGGGGGTACGGCGAGTGCGGGACGGCACCCGTATGTCCCGAATCTGTCAGAAGACAGAAGGATCGTAGGCCGCAAGAAGGGGACCGGCCCCTGGTCCAGCCGTGTTACTCCAGGTCTCGGCTGGGAAAACCGGAGGCTCATTCTAATCCCCGTGAGGGTCAAGCAGGTCCGGGAACTCCGATGAGACAGGAGGGACTTCAGAGCACCCGAGTGGGATTGAGAGTGGGAAGCGCAGGGCAGGAGGGAGAAAGACCAAGCGTGAAGACGGTCTAGCTAGGAACGCAAGAAATTGGGGTTCTGTCAGGTACTCCTAATCTGCCTGAGGAAGTGCTGAACCCCTGCCTGGAGAACGCAGCGTGACGTGGGAGGCTGACACCTGTACAGTGCACCAGTGGAACTGTCATAAGAACTGTGAGTAAACACTCGGATGACTGCACCGCACCGCCTCCGTCCATTCTTTCATCTGCACCATCTTTCCCTCCCTGCACTACAATGCCCAGCGCAACTCTCACATCCTACACTGCCCTGGAGCTAGCTCTACCTGTGGAGAGCCACACCATCTCTGCTGCCGTAACACCAGCTCCAGAGGACTGCTCCGCAGCGGCGGCTCCCTTTAGCCGCAATCCACAGGTGGCATCACAAACTTTCCAAATCCCCTATAAATATTCCCCTTTTTAGTGACCGCCCTGGGCCACGGACCGGGCCAGCCACCGTGATATCCCCCAACCGGCATCCAGAGGCCCGGCTGCTGAGTACCCCACGGCCCTGGGGGCGCATCAATGACAGTACCCACCCTTCTACGAGGGGCCACTGGACCCACAGAAAACCCCAACCACTGACACTGCTGAGAGAACTCCCTCACTAGGTGACCCGCATGCAACTCTTCCAGACCAGAACCCTTGCATTTAGCTCGATATTGCAGTCTACGACTGACATGTCTGCAACGCAACACTCGATCCACCTCTATACTCCTTGTCCTCTTCCAAGTCAGCCTCATTAGGCAAAAGAAACCCTGTTGGGGTCTGGCTAGAGGTTTTAGACCTGGCGCAAACTCTCCACTCACGGACATACTCATCAACATCCTTTTGAGCACTCTGTCTCCAAAAGGACCTGGAAACAGGTCTCCAGGTAGCACAGGAACCAGGATGTCTGGCCAACACAGAGTCATGCACTTCTTTAAGAAGATTAGTGCGAAGTGAGGACGGAATAAAAAGCTTTCCAACGTATGCTGTCATAATGCGCTGTCTGAGATCAATCCCCAGAGCATCCACCATAAAGCCTTAACATTCTTAGTACCAGGGAGATATGTTTAAGAGAAATCAATCTGAGTGAAAAAGAGGGTCCACTGGGCCTGTCTATTATTCAAGCACTTGGGGTCAACATACAGTACATTTTTGTGATCAGTTAGGACTGTTACCCTATGCGTAGCCCCCCTCCAACCAAAGCCTCCATTCCTTGAAAGCTCTCTTAACAGCCAAGAGTACCCAATCATTTATATCATAGTTGGACTCTGCTTGTGCAAATTTCCGAGAAAAAAAGCACAAGGGTAAAAGTAACTGCAATTGCGTGGTCAGGGCGTCCACAGCATCCATGATGGCTTCTCAACACCCAAAAAATTGAGTGGGCTTGTGATAATGTTATGATAGAGCAGCAACTCACTTGAGATAATAGGTAAATCTAAATACCGCAACTGACCCTGCTGGTTCCTGTACAGACTAGAGATCCTGAACCCGCAGTCCCCAGTGGTTCCTGCATGAGCAGAGATCACCCTAACCACAGAGTAGAAGATGGCAACTTGGATCTATGCAGCCTAAAAGGACGTTGAGTGCATCACGTTCCACAAAAAGAACCAGAGGGCAGAGCAGAGTGTGAATAACTTGCAAAATGGAAAGCGGAATGTATAAAGAAAATATCCCAGAATGAATAAAATAAACCATGAAATACAAAATAAAGTATAACATACGTACTGTTAGAAAATATGCTGCCTACTTCCTAAAAAGAAGCAGAAGCTAGGTGCAGAACGAAGAACAGAAAGAGCAAAGTAATAAACCCTACCTAGAAATACACTGACTGGTTTTAAACTACAGCAGAATGGCTGAACATCCAAATGAGAATATCACCAGCAGGAAATGCCAGCAGAGGAACAGAATAAAAAGATGCATTCGAAAGGTGATAGGGCAAAAAAATAAAAACATCTGTGTTATGCTAAACAGACTGCAGCCAGAAAAGCAGAACCTAAACATCCAGAAAAATGTGTATCTGCTGTGGCTCAGCGGAACACAAAACACATGCTCAATGGTTCGACCCCAGGAGCATGACAGACATCTCTGTCTTTTCTGACCCTTAGTGCCTTAAGTCACAGAACTCACTAAGGAAGATATTTCCAGTTGATATATTTGATGAGAACAGTCAGCATTTGGACTTGGATGAGATGGGGCTGACGAAGTAGAGGATATGACTTATACAGCTAGCTGTGTTGGTGGTAGTATTATTGGCTCTGGTAGCCATGGTGATAGAGGCACTGGCAGGCAGTGTATCAGTGGCACTCCAAATCAGGGTAAATCTAGAAGTGTGAGTCAGAAGGGGGTCAAGGAGTTTTTAATATTTCCCACAGAGACAACTGTCAGCTGAATCAGGGATAATGATGATGATTGGTGAACAGAACATGGGAACCAGCTTGGGGTAAAGAGAAGGTGATGCCTCAACTGCTGTTGGTGGAGGATAAGGCGCAACTGTGCCCGAAATAGCTGGTCGTGATGGTGGCCTATGTGCAGTCATCTCAGTTGCAGGAATTATGTTTTCATGTTACTAGAGGACCTATATATTGCTGTGCGCAGGCTCTGTAGCTGAAAAAGAATTCAAGGCATCTCTTCACAAATCGAATAGGAACAATGGCTCTCCATTAGCGACATCACCTGTTCATGTGGGTAAAGCAAACTGGCCAGCAGAGCTCAAGCTATCTTCTTCCTTCTTCTTGTGATCATCATTCCGGTCATAGACTGATTTCCTTGCTCATCTTCTTCTTCCTCCATTAAATCATCAGTTATCCATATGTGTGGGAAGAAAACATCAATACACATCCAGCAGGCACTGCTTTGTACTCTCATGTGAGAGAGACCATGGGCCACTCCTTGGAATTATCATTGTGCTGCAAGGTGCATTTCACCTTTGACAGCAGAAATTATGGCCAGTGACAGAACATGTCTTTTATGGCACACTTAATCAATGCTTTAACAACTGCAAGCCAAACAGGTGGTGACTGGTGACACCATGTGACTCTTATGTACCTTCTGTACATCCTCCCTAATGAACATCTCCCTATCCCCAACAGCAAAAGTGCAGAATGTTGCTTTAAAATGTCATACGGGATGTTTCCCAGTCAGCTATAGCCTGGGCATATCCACTGTGTATCCACCAGACTGCACAACACAACTGATGGTCACAACCCCATTTATAAGGCAACAAATCCCACTTATTAAACCTGACAGGGCACACCTGTAAAGTGAAAACCATTTTCGGTGACTACCTCTTGAAGCTCATCAAGAGAATGCCAAGAGTGTGCAAAGAAGTTGACGCGCCCCCTGGGCCTGTGCGGTGCAGGGGGATACCCGGAGCCGGATCGCTGGGGGTTATAGTCCTCCGTAGCGGTGACCTGGTCCGTGCCCAGGGCGGTCAAACCAGTGGCAGTCTATAGGTAAGAACAATGTCCGACTACGCCACCCGTGGATTGCGGTCAGTGGGGACCGCCGCTGCGCTGCCGACCGCTGAGGCTGATGTTGTTTGCGCAGCCGAGTATGGGATAACTCCCCACGGGAGAAGTATTGCCTAGGGGCAGCTAAGGTGGATGATGGGAGTGATGGTGTGAGCGTCCCAGTAGTAATGGTGCTGGTGCGGCAAGGAATCACAGAGACGTGTGGTGCAGTTCAGGGCCTTTACTGATGGTATAAAGCAGACCCTCCCGGGAGTACTGGTTAGCAGTAGGGGCCTGGTCAGTCTGTGAGCAAGCAGGATCTCCCCTGGCCAGGTGGAGTTGTAGGCCTCCCCGACTATCTGCACTCTTTCCTGGCTACCTTGCTCTATGCGGGTAGAAGTAGCCCACGTCCCTGAGTATACCGTGTGGTGCTCTCCCGTATGGCTGGTGACTTGGGGCCTTCCGTCAGCCTTCGCTTCACGATGGCGGTCCCTTGCTTGTGACCGTGCCTTCGGGTTTCTAAGGCCAGAGGACATGGAATCCCCTGCCGGTTGGATTCTGCTGCTGGACCTGGATGTCCCCACAGCCTCGGACTCCGTGTCCGGTATTAGTGTCTTCAGCCAAGGCGAGCTCTCTAGCTTCCAGCCTCTGGCACTCGCTCCTGCTCCTACAGAGCTCCTGTTGTCACTTTCCCTTTCCAGGCTCTGACTAACTTAATCCCGCCCCAGACCCAGTTTATAAGGGCAGATTCCTCCCCTCCCAGGTCTGGGCGGGCAGTGTTGCATGCTTAGGGCTCCTGACCAGAGAAACCTCCCACTTGCTCTCAGACATAATATCTCTATTACTGTGGTAACCAGACCCCTGGGGTGCCACACAGTCATCAAAGCAAAAGGTGGCTATTTTGAAGAACCTAGAATATAAGACATATTTTCAGTTGTTTCACACTTTTTTGTTAAGTATATAATTTCATAGTTTTGATGCCTTCAGTGTGAATGTACAATTTTCATAGTCATGAAAATACAGAAAAATCTTTAAATGAGAACTTTTGGTCTGTACTGTATGTTACTTCGGACTGCCTGTTTACTCATTGTCAAAAACGTTGAGGACACTCATTTTAACATTACTAAGCCTGTGTTTGTGTGGCGCCCCTGAGGGTTCAGTCGCCACAGGGGTACTGCACCTCAGATAGAGGTGTGGTATCTCCTCTTCCAGGTAAGGATGGAGCATCACACAGGACCCCACTTCACACTCAACACTACACCACTCCTGTCCTGTAGGGGGCCAGATAGCACCAGGGTGCTGCCCCGGGCCGGGATAGAGGAGATGGGGGGAACCAAAGAGATGGGGAACCAAGTAGTGGGTGAGGGTGGAGGAAACACTTACAGGAAGCACTTATAGAATCATATATAATAGGTGGCCATCTTAAGTTCAAGGTCCTTTGATTGTGGTCTTCTGTCAGGGTCCAGCAAGAGTCTGTAGCTGACTGAAGATTCACGTTCCTCGCTCTCTGGCCCTGAGACGAGGAGCGGGTCAGAGTTAACAAGTGTCTCTGCCCAGTCAGGGTCCCGTTCTAAGAAGGCCTTGGAGGGGAGCAGAGGAGATAGGCTCCACAGGCAAAAGGATCCCAGGGGGATACGGACGGAGCGGAGTCGCCACCTGTATTCTTCACTCTGGCCAAGCCAGAGGGATTCCTGCTGCAAGAGGGGTGACCGGCCCCCAATATCTGACTGTGTACTTCACGTCACTGTTGGAAAAGCCCGGCGGCTTAGTGGATCCCAGGGGGAACACAAGCGGGAGGAGAAGGAGAATGTGAAGGAGAGGAACACACCAACGTGAGTCTTGACAGGTGCTCCTGATCTACCTGGGAAGTGCTGAACCCCCTTCCTGGTGGCCGCAGTACGCCGTGTGTAGCAGAGAGAAGCTTTGCGGCTGAAAGTGCATCTAAAGTGAGTAAAGACCTGGATGACTTCATTTACCGCCTCCGCTTGTTTATTCCTGCGTGGCACTGCACCCACCATCCCTCCACAGAGCTTTTCTAACACTGCCCTGAGGCCTTCTCCGCCTGTGGGGAGTAGTACCAACCGAGCTGCCAGAACATCAGCCTCAGAGGATGATGGCAGCGCTGGTGGCCCTCACCAGAAACCACAGGTGGCGTACTCGAACAACCACTCATCCAAAAACCCATTATTTTTCATGTGACAGCCCTGGGCACGGAACGGGTCACGGCCACGACGACATCCCACACCGCCCTTTCATTGGCCCGGCTCCGAGTAAAACCCCAACGCTCAGGGAGGGTGTCACATTTGCATTAGGGAGCTTGATAGGGTTTGGACATAGCCTAATAGACCTTAAGGTGTAATACGTGTTATTTCAGGGCAATTGGAGGGTTTGGAATACTTTTATTTCAAATTATTTCCACAAATCAGATTATTTTTGAATAATTTGGTGCAGCTGGCGAGTTTGCATCTGAAAAATGTGCTAATCTATAGACAAAATATAACAAATAGTTTATTGTATGCTACTGCTCAGCGAACTTAGAATACAATATTCACTGTTCTTTTTGGCTGTTCAAAAAACAATGTTTCCTTTCTTTACTTCTCCAGGATAAATAGCAAACAGATAATATCTGCAAGAATTCTCAAGAAAATGCATCCAATTTGTTAAACATTCAGGTTCATCAGATACAGACTTCAGATGAAAGAAATGGTTTGCAAGGCTTACTATAGCCTTTGGAATATATTTTGTGCTGCTGCTTAATTCTTGTGCTTGGAGACTCATCAATCTATCAAATAATATTTAACTTAGATTCTATTTGGCCATTTTAACTACATGTGCGATTCTCGACATGAAGGCGGCACGCAGAGCTATTTACAGCTCCATATGTACTAGGTTCATCAGCAAAAAACTTTTTCATGTCTGTGTATGAAATTGGAGGTAAAGCAAATGCACCATGCACTTTTACAAATGACCAAACAAAACCATATGATTGTGTGCATTAGGCTTTAAAGAAGACCTTTCACCAAATGTTTCATGTTGAACTGAACGCATGATGTAATATTGGCTACAGAGTGGAATAAAACATATTTTTTTAATTTGGCTTCTATGTTACAGAGCTAATAGCAAAGTATTTGGCACCTAATGAGTTAACTTTTGTTAAGGCCAAGTGGTGTTAGTGTTATCAGATAGTTTTCACTGGGGTGGTCTACTTCTCCCTGTAAGATGCTGACCAATCATAGGCAAGCAGCAATGCAATGGAGAAAGAACACATCCCACAATAGCTTAGAGCAGGCTTCTCTGCGTGTGAGATATAATCACACTTATGTCTGCTGTGCTCAACAAACTTGTCATTTGTAATGTGACACAGCTAAACTCAGCTGTGTTGCCCTAACCCCACAGGGGCCTTATCTGAAAGGTGTTACTCATCCCTGCTTTCTAATCATTCTGGAGGTTAGACCAGGAAATTAGAGTTGTATCATTACATCTCACACACAGAGAAACCTACCCAAGGCTATTGTGGGGGCGTGTTCTTTTTTCTTTTGAATGATGATGTCTGCTTATGATTAGTCAGCATATTACAGTGGTAAGAAGTACACTCCATCGTCAAAACTGTCTGATAACTTTTGTTAAGTCCAAGTGGGTGTTAACTCATTAGGTGACAAATACTTTGATTGCTAATATCTCCACAACGGAAAGGTAAAATTAAAATAAAAAAATAAAATAAAAATATTTCGCTCTGCGGGCACTATTCACATTCTGTGTCCAGTTCAATTTGAAAAGTTTTGTGACAGGTCCTCTTTAAGGTGGGTCTACACCGAACAATTTGCGACTTTAAATGACTGCCGATCGGCTACATTTTTTCCCACTTGATAATACATACACACAGAATGAACAGCAATAGATTGATCTGAGCACAAAGGATGTCATTATTCTTGGTGGCAGATATCCTTTTTATTCAGAACAATTTACTGCTAAGCCTAAGAACAATATATACATATTTTTTTAGAAAGCTAAAAGATCATTTCACCATTTAAGCATTTCACAATTTCACCTATATACAGACGAGGAAGAGACCTGTCAGTCACCTGCAGCGGCACTGGGAAGAGGATCATTAAAGTATATTTTCTCTGAAATGTTTGCATACAAACCTCCTTCTATAACTGTCGGTACAGACACTACAGCAGGATGTGTATAGTTACTGGCAACTGTAATGAATAATGATTAATGGTCAGAAAAGTGTCAATATTCTAATATATTCTCTTGAAGATGATTAAATACAGCCTCTAACCCAGACACCAGGTAGTCACAGTATAAATGCATACTGAGACTAGTCTGGGCCTATGAAATATAGTGTTATCCAAGCCTTTGTTATTACAATGGAGCTGTCATTAAACCTCATGCTCTTTGCTGAACTTGTACCAGTATGACAGCTGAAAACAGGATAAATCTTATGCGTGCGATAGTGGCCAATGGGAAACTAGGTAGTGACATAAAACATAACAATTTTAATAAAAGGAAGTCTATAAAAAATAAATGTTTACTGGTGATATGTCCTAAAATCACATTTGCACTGATATACCTATTATAAAAACAAAATAGCCATTACCTAACAGTAGCAGTCTCAAGCTAAACTTTGCTTTGTACAAACAGATTTAATATATTTAGACTTCCAAAATTACAACACTTTACAGCATAAATGGCAATGCGCTTTGGGGCATATTTATCAAGCTAAATGTGTCAGAATTCTGTCTTTCATGACTTGCACCATATTTATTATGTGTTCTAGACACATCTGTACCTTTTTTGACAAGGGGATGTTGACTCACTGAAAAGGGGAGTGATTAGTCAAAAAAGGACATGGCGTAACATGCAGCACCATGAGCTAAAAACAATGTACCAAAAGTTTGGCGCAGATTTCTGGCCCAGAGTAAGTCAACTAATAGGTGATGAAAGCTTAGAATAGACAGTATTAAAATACTTTACATTTATCAAACGCTATGGGCCGCTACGATAAATCTGGTGCTTTTTAAGACTTTCTAGTCTAACAATTAGACAGTGTTGATAAATATGCCCCATTATGTGCAGTGTAAGGTGAAGTTCAGATGAGCAGTAAACTTTTCAAACGAGTCACATCCGCAATTGCAGACGTGACTAGAGATGAGCGTTGTTCTACTCGAACTGTTCGCCAATCTCAAATTCGAGCTGTTTTGGAAGGTGTTCGAGCCGGTCGGCGAACACGAACAATTTGAGAAAAATTCGGCTGTTCGAGGTTATGTTCGATAACTGTTCGTGCACCAAAATCATAACTGGATTTTTTCTCAGTAATGATGAAAATTAATGTTAATACGCAGTTTGAGTGTACAGCGGGGCGGGGGGAGGGGCAGGGGATGGATCTCTGCAGGAACAATGAAGATCTCCATTTTTTTTTCTCTTTCCCGCATTTGCAGTGGGGAGGTGCAATCTGTCAGCCTATCAGCAGCGCACACACGGAGCGAAGTGCTTTTTTTCACACAAGCAAGGGCATGTGTGATTGGCAGTGTATGTCACATGTCCTTGCCCTATAAGACCAAGCCATTTTCCCCGTCGCCACCATTTTCTCACTGCTGCAGCTGCGTGTTAGACGGCACCGCTGTTGCTGTGTGCGCTATACCTTGTTAATTTCAAGCCAATTTTCGCACAAATATACAGATAGCTTGGGAGTAGGGAATAGTTGTGATTGCAGTCCTTTTAAGGACTAGGTTACAGCATTTCCTACGACTTTTATCAGGCAGGTCTGTGCTCTTAAATAGATAGGTTGTGGGAGTAAAGACTAATTGTAATTGGAGTCCTTTTCAGGACTAGGTTACATCAGTTCCTATCAGTTTTTGCCAGGCAGGTCTGTGCCAGTGCTGTGCAAGTTTTTTTCACAGCATTTGGCTGAATCTAGCAAAGCTAATCCTTTTTGGCCTATTGCAGAGTGTGTTAGTCAGTGGAGTAGCCTATCTGTGTTGCAAGATATATCACCTGTGTATAGAATACCAATTTTTTTACTGCACCTAGTGAAGTAAAATCTTTTGGGCATAGCATCATTCTATTAGTCCATCTATACTGACCTCCATCAGGTTGCAAATTAAAAATAATTTTTTTCTGCATCTAGCTCTGAAAAAATATTTGGGCTTCTAGCAGTGTGTGGGACTTGGTCTATTAGTCCATCTATACTGACCTCCATCAGGTTGCAAATTAAAAATATTTTTTTTCTGCATCTAGCTCTGAAAAAATATTTGGGCTTCTAGCAGTGTGTGGGACTTGGTCTATTAGTCCATCTATACTGACCTCCATCAGGTTGCAAATTAAAAATAATTTTTTTCTTCATTTATCTCTGAAAAAATATTTGGGCTTCTAGCAGCGTGTGGGACTTGTTCTATTAGTCCATCTATACTGACCTCCATCAGGTTGCAAATTAAAAATAATTTTTTTCTGCATCTAGCTCTGAAAAAATATTTGGGCTTCTAGCAGTGTGTGGGACTTGGTCTATTAGTCCATCTATACTGACCTCCATCAGGTTGCAAATTAAAAATAATTTTTTTCTGCATCTAGCTCTGAAAAAATATTTGGGCTTCTAGCAGTGTGTGGGACTTGGTCTATTAGTCCATCTATACTGACCTCCATCAGGTTGCAAATTAAAAATAATTTTTTTCTTCATTTATCTCTGAAAAAATATTTGGGCTTCTAGCAGCGTGTGGGACTTGTTCTATTAGTCCATCTATACTGACCTCCATCAGGTTGCAAATTAAAAATAATTTTTTTCTGCATGTAGCTCTGAAAAAATATTTGGGCTTCTAGCAGTGTGTGGGACTTGGTCTATTAGTCCATCTATACTGACCTCCATCAGGTTGCAAATTAAAAATATTTTTTTTCTGCATCTAGCTCTGAAAAAATATTTGGGCTTCTAGCAGTGTGTGGGACTTGGTCTATTAGTCCATCTATACTGACCTCCATCAGGTTGCAAATTGAATAAAAAAAATTTCTGCATCTAGCTCTGAAAAAATATTTGGGCTTCTAGCAGTGTGTGGGACTTGGTCTATTAGTCCATCTATACTGACCTCCATCAGGTTGCAAATTGAATAAAAAAATTTCTGCATCTAGCTCTGAAAAAATATTTGGGCTTCTAGCGGTGTGTGGGACTTGGTTTATTAGTCCATCTATACTGACCTCCATCAGGTTGCAAATTAAAAATAATTTTTTTCTGCATCTAGCTCTGAAAAAATATTTGGGCTTCTAGCAGTGTGTGGGACTTGGTCTATTAGTCCATCTATACTGACCTCCATCAGGTTGCAAATTAAAAATATTTTTTTTCTGCATCTAGCTCTGAAAAAATATTTGGGCTTCTAGCAGTGTGTGGGACTTGGTCTATTAGTCCATCTATACTGACCTCCATCAGGTTGCAAATTAAAAATAATTTTTTTCTTCATTTATCTCTGAAAAAATATTTGGGCTTCTAGCAGCGTGTGGGACTTGTTCTATTAGTCCATCTATACTGACCTCCATCAGGTTGCAAATTAAAAATAATTTTTTTCTGCATCTAGCTCTGAAAAAATATTTGGGCTTCTAGCAGTGTGTGGGACTTGGTCTATTAGTCCATCTATACTGACCTCCATCAGGTTGCAAATTAAAAATAATTTTTTTCTGCATCTAGCTCTGAAAAAATATTTGGGCTTCTAGCGGTGTGTGGGACTTGGTCTATTAGTCCATCTATACTGACCTCCATCAGGTTGCAAATTAAAAATAATTTTTTTCTGCATCTAGCTCTGAAAAAATATTTGGGCTTCTAGCAGTGTGTGGGACTTGGTCTATTAGTCCATCTATACTGACCTCCATCAGGTTGCAAATTAAAAATAATTTTTTTCTTCATTTATCTCTGAAAAAATATTTGGGCTTCTAGCAGCGTGTGGGACTTGTTCTATTAGTCCATCTATACTGACCTCCATCAGGTTGCAAATTAAAAATAATTTTTTTCTGCATCTAGCCCAGCCAATAGTTTTGGCCTAATACCACAGTTTGGCCACTCAGCTCTGCTCGGTTACCATCCATTGTTTTTTTGTGCAAACAACTCCAGAGTTGTGAATTAGTTAACCACCAAAATGAGTGGAATAAAGCCTGCTGCTGGTGGAAAGGGGAATAGGCGTGTTGGGAAGGGGAAAAAAGGTTGTGTCCGTGGGGTAGGTGCAGAAGAAAGACCATCTTCCAGCCAAACTAAAATGTCTACTTCTTTTAGCGGACAATGTGATAAGATCCCTTTCTTACGGCCACGCCAATCGCTACAAATTCCAGATGAGGCACAAAAACAGCAGGTGCTTCAACGGATATCAAGTGCTCCTTTAAGTGGGCTCTCCTCCACATCAACTTCAACATCACAAATACTCCAGTCCTCAAATGTGTCACCCAAATCGCACTTGCTTCCTCACAGCTCCCAAATCTCCAGCTGCCCGTCTGAGTATGAGGTAGAACAGATGGTTGAGTCTGCAGAGCTGTTTACTCATACTATAGCCTGGGAATCAGAGGTCGACTCCAGCGCTTCTGTGAATCCAGACGAGGAAATGATCTGCACTGATGCCCAGAATCTTTATGAGTCGGATCCAGGACCAGACGCAGAAGGTTCTGACCATAATGTAGACCCTCATTCCCAAACTGTAACTCCTGTTGGTGGAGACAATGAGGAAGACGATGATAAGACTCAAATACCTGATTGGAGCGACAACTTTAGTTTTTTGTCAGGGCAGGAACAGGTTGGCTCTGAGGACGACGGGTGTGATAACGCACAGGGTGATGATGATGAGGTCGGAGATCCCACTTACTGTCAACCCACAGTCAGCCAAGAGATGAGGTCAGCAGAGGAGGTGGAGGAAGATGCTAGTGACGACGAGGTCAGGTTGCGCCTTCCTGGACAGAGACGTAGTACTGGAAGCACGTCAACAACTGCATCCTCAAACACAACTCTGCCTCTCACCACAAGTCGTGGTGGCTCTTCAGGTCGCATGGGTGCTAAGCCTTGCATAGCCTGGGCATTTTTTCAGATCGATAAAGATGACCCAACTCGTGTTATCTGTAACATTTGTCAGCAAAAGCTAAGTAGAGGCCAAAAATACATAGTTTGAGTACTTCATGCATGAACCGGCACATGGACATGAAGCATAAGTTGCAGTGGGAAGCTCAGTGTGCTACAATGCGGCCTAGCCGGCCGGGCCAATCACCGTCTGCCATATCTTGTGCATCCGCGGCCTCTTCATCCTCTGTAACTGGGGGGACAGCAGTCACACCTGTTTTGGGGCGCAGACCTGCCACCTCTTTACCCGCAACAGCCAGCGTGATTGGCAGGTCATCATTTTCTTTGGAGGTGGTAACACCAGCTGGTGTTGAGCGCTGTCCGACATCGATAGCACCACCTTTGGATCAAGGCAACCTAACATGTCCGCCTGCATCTTCCTCACAGACCGGCAGTTTGCCGGGGACACCCTTATCAACCCCGTCTAAGCACAATAGCCAGCCCTCGGTCCCTCAGATGTGGACAAGTAAAAGACCATTTCCTCCTAGCCATGAGAAAGCTAAGAGGTTGAATTTCACCATCTGCAAGCTCTTGGCTACAGAAATGCTGCCTTTCCGCCTGGTGGACACAGAGGATTTTCGAGACCTTATGTCCGTCGCAGTGCCCCAGTACCAGATGCCCAGTCGGCACTACTTCTCAAAGAAAGGTGTGCCTGCGCTCCACCAGCATGTCGCACACAACATCACCGCTTCTTTGAGAAACTCTGTGTGTGACAGGGTGCATTTCACCACAGACACTTGGACGAGTAGGCATGGACAGGGGCGTTACATGTCGCTGACTGGGCACTGGGTAACTATGGTGACAGCAGGACAAGGGGCTGCTGTCCAAGTCTTGCCGTCCCCACGAGTTGTGCGTCAATCCTCTTTATGTCATTTTTCCTCCACTGCTTCTGCCTCCTCAACCTCCTCTCGGTCTTCCACCTGCACCCAAAGCCTGTCTGGTCATGCCACAAGCTTTCTAACTGCGCAGAAGGAATCCTGCACACCTCCTTACTATGCTGGCAGTAGGGCTCAACGTCATCAGGCGGTTTTTACATTGAAATGTCTGGGAAATGTGAGTCACACAGCTGAGGAGTTGTGGTCAGCTCTGGAGAACCAATTTCATGAATGGTTGTCTCCACTGGACCTGAAACCAGGGAAGGCCGTGTGCGACAATGCTGCAAACCTGGGTGCGGCCCTTCGCCGGGGCAATGTCACACACGTGCCTTGTATGGCTCACGTGTTGAACCTGGTTGTCCAGCAATTTTTAGCCCACTATCCCAGACTAGATGGCCTTCTGCAGAGGGCACGGTCGCTGTGTGCTCACTTCCGCCGTTCGCATCCCGCAGCTCAGCGACTTACATCTCTACAGAAGTCGTTGGGCCTGCCACTTCACTGGCTAAAATGCGATGTGCCTACCCGGTGGAATTCAACTCTGCACATGTTGCAGCGACTGTGGCAGCACCGACAAGCCCTGGTGCAATACGTTCTGACGTATAGCCTGGGCCAACGAGATTCAGAGGTGGGGCAAATCACGCTGGAGGAGTGGTCTCAGATCAGGGACCTATGCACCCTTCTGCACAGTTTTGAAATGGCGACGAAGATGTTTAGTGCTGACGATGCCATTATCAGCATGACTATTCCGGTGATTTACATGCTGGAGCACATGTTAAACAGAATTCGGAGTCAGGTGGTGGCACAAGAGGAGGTGGAGGAAGTAGAGGAGGAGGAGTTGTATGCGGAAGGGCTAACATCTGCAAGGTCCAGACGGTCGGCAGCACCAAGGCGGCAGGCATGTGAGGGTGGGGGAGATGATTTTACCAGGGCGCATGGTAGCAGCCAAACTAGTGAGGAAGGTGCAGGAGCCCAGGAAGAAGTGGAGGACGAACTGATGGAAGACTCATCAGATGAGGGAGACCTTGATCACATTTCTGTTGTGCGAGGTTGGGGGGAGAGGACAGAGGAAGGAAGCATGATTGCTACCTCGCCACCAACACAACAGGGACTTGGTGCTCCTGGATGCGTAACACACATGAGTGCCTTCTTGCTGCACTACCTGCAACATGACCCTCGAATTGTGAGAATTAGAAATAATCCTGACTACTGGGTTGCCACACTGTTAGATCCCCGGTACAAAAGTAAATTTGCAGAAATTATTCCTGCCATAGAAAGGGATGCACGCATGCAGGAGTATCAGCAGAGACTGTTGCAGAATCTTACATGTGCTTTTCCACAAAATACCAGTGGTGCACGTAGTGAATCTCACAGTTCCAACTTGCCAACCGTGGGACCGTCAAGTGTTCAGCACTCAAACCGTAACAGAACCACAGTATCTGCTGGTAACATCAATTTTGCGGAATCATTTCACCACTTTTTTAGCCCATCCTTTGCAAGGCCACAGGAGACAAGAAGTCTGACACATAGTCAACGCCTAGAGACGATGGTACAGGAGTATCTCCAAGTAAACATTGAAGCCACGACTGTGTCACTGGACCCTTGCTCTTTTTGGGCTTCCAATCTGGATAAATGGCCGGAGCTAGCCACTTACGCCTTGGAGATCTTGTCATGCCCCGCAGCCAGCGTTCTGTCTGAACGTGTGTTCAGCGCTGCTGGTGGTGTGCTGACAGATAAGCGCACGCGGCTCTCCACTGATAATGTAGACAGACTCACGTTCATAAAGATGAACAAATCATGGATCCGAAACGACTTTTCTACCCCTGTGTCATCCTGGGGAGAGTAAAAGCTTGATGATTGGTTAAAATCACCCTACCAACCGTTTTAAGCTTTCAAATTACTAATCATGTTTATCTGTATCTTGACTGGAAAATAATTTGGGCTTTGTAGCAGTGTGCAGCACTGATCCTATTAGGCCATCTATAATAAGCTTCACCAGATTTAAAATTAAAAATAATTTTTAGCTGCATCTAGCCCGGAAAATAATTTTGGGGCTCCGAGATGCGCAAGACACATAAGTGCCTTCTTGCTGCACTACCTGCAGCATGACCCTCATATTGTCAGAATTCGAAGTAATCATGACTACTGGGTTGCCACACTCTTAGATCCCCCAAACTTTTCGATCAACCTTTTCATTTTAATAAAGACCAAAAAAATGGTCATTTTTGAAATTATAAGCATTAGCAGGTTGTTAGAAACTGAAATCAAACAGTTTTCAACTCAAAACTTTATTCTAGGTGATGTTACATTTTCACATAGGACCCCTTGTTCGAAACGAGCTTCTGAACTCTCTCGTCCATTGAATTTGTCAGGTTTTGGATGGTTTCTGCTTCAATTGTTTTGCATGAGGACAGAATACCCTCCCAGAGCTGTTGCTTAGATGTGAACTGCCTCCCGCCATCATAGACACTCCTTTTAATGATGCTCCAAAGGTTCTGAATGGGGTAGAGGTCAGGGGAGCATGGGGGTCACACCATAAGTTTGTCCCCTTTTATGCCCATATCAGCCAGAGATGCAGATGTTTTATGTGCAGCATGAGATGGTGCATTATCATGCAGAAAAATGATCTTGCTGTGAAATACACGGTTCTTCTTCTTGAACCATGGCAGGAAGTGCTGTTTGAGAAAATCCACATACATTATGGAGTTCATCTTTAGCGCCTTCAGGGATCCTAAAGGGGCCGACAATCTCTCTCCCCATGATTCCAGCCCAAAACATTACTCCACCTCCTCCTTGTTGGCGCTGTAGCCGTGTTTGCGTGGGGTGTCCATCAACCAGCCATCCTCCACTCCATTCATCTGGACCATCGAGCGCTGCACGGCACTCATCCGTGAACAAAACAGTTTTGAAATCAGTCTTCATGTAATGTTTGGCCCACTGGAGCCGTTTCTGCTTGTGTGAAGTGGATAGAGGAGGTCGACAGGATGGCATATGCACAGCTGCAAACCTCTGAAGGACCCTGCATCTTGTTGTTCGGGGGACGTTGGAGGCACAAGCAGCTTCAAAAACTTGTCTGCTGCTATGACAAGGCTTTTTTGCCGCTGCTGTTTCAACCTGACGTAATTGCCTGTAGGAAAGAGTCCTCAATTTGCCCTTATCAGCACGCACACGTGTGTACTGTGAATCAGCTACATACTTCTTGATTGCCAAGACACTTCATCCTGATCATCGCACAATGTTGATTGTAGTCATGCCTTGACCTAAACACTCCACAATTTGTTGCTTCTCAGCAGCCGACACATCCTTTTTCTTTCCCATTTTGGCAGAAAATGTAGGCTGCTTAATAATGTGAGAGAGCCTTCTTAAGTAGTCTTGCCTTTCATTGGACACACCTGCCAAACTAATTAGCACAGGTGTCTGCAATTGCTTACAGTGATATAAAGAGCCCTGACACACATCACCATCAATGAGTTTAACTGACAAACAAACAAATTCTTCCCTTATCACTCCTAAACACTTTTTGCATAATAATTTGGAACGCGGTGTACATGTGCTTTTCCACAAAACACCAGTGGTTCACGTAGTGAATCTTACAGTTCTAACTTGCCAACCGTGGTCTGTATGGAATTGTTCAATAAAGGGCCCAAAATTAAGATAACATAGATGGGAGAGGTCTCTATGAATAGGAATTCCTAAGTATTTGATACCCTGTGAGGGCCAGGCAAAGGGAAAGTTGGACTGGATGGAATCCTATATGGATTTAGGGAGGGAGACATCGAGGGCCTCAGACTTCGCTGCATTGATTTTAAAATTTTACCATGTAACAAAGTGATCTATTTCAGCCATAACAGCAGGGATGGATATATGTGATTGAGTGATATATACTAGGACATCATCAGCAAATAGAGAGCACTTGTACTCGGTGCCTCCCACCTCAATCCACCTAATATTGGGGTTATGGCGAATTGATGAGAGCAGGTGCTCCGTCACTAGGATGTATAAGAGAGGGGACAGAGGACATCCCTGCCTTGTCCCATTGGTGATTGTGAAAGGTGATGAAAATGTTCTGACGCACCCCCTGGGCCTTGGGACACCCGGAGCCGGACCCTTTTTGGTGGATGCTGGTGGTTGTAGTCTTCGTGGCGGCGATCCGGTTCCGTGGCTCAGGGCGGTCAAACCAGTGGCGGAACTATTTATGTGGTTTTGATGTTTAAATGTCCGACTACGCCACCCGTGGATTGCGGTCAGAGTGAACCGCCGCTACAGGGCAGACCGCTAAGGCTGGTGTTGTGGGTGCAGCAGAGCGTAGCATAACTCCCCACGGGAGGAGTATAGCCTCAGGGCAGTGTATGCGGAGGATGGGGGTGATGGTGCAGGGCAGCAGCAGTAACGACACGGAGTCAGTGATGCAGTTCAGGGCCTTTACTCACAGTTCTTATTATCCAGACCACGTCTGCAGGTAACGGCTGCCCACGTCGTACTGTGCTCACCAGGTGAGGGGCTCAGACAACTCCCAGATAACTTTGGAGCGCTTCACAGGACCCCCTTTGTGTGTCCTTTGTCTGGCCTTTCTTACCAACACTTCTGTCCGGCTGCCTCGGGCCTCCTCTTGGTAAACTTGGCGCCAGTTTCCCTGACCCTATGTGGTGCCTTCCTAGCGGGTGGAGCAAGGGGCTGCGCCACATAAAATGTCAGAGCCTCCGGTTTCTAGCTGAGGGTCGTTTCCTGCCTCCACTAGTTCGGGGACCGGTCTCCCCCTTTGGCCTGACCCCTCCACGCAGGTGGATTCGGGCGTGCGGTGGCGACTCGCCCGTCCGCACCCCTGGGATCCCTTCATTCCTCGTTCCTGGAGCCTTCTCCGCTCCTCTTCCTTCCTTCTCCCTCTTGCAGGCCTGGGCCTCTGTTACTAGGCCCGCCTCCGGAGCAGAGCTCATGCAGAGCCCCTGCTCCCTGCCACTTCTGCTCAGACTTCTCTGCACTGAACTAAGATGGTGCCCACCTTTTATACTCCCTTCTCAATGCACCCAGGAACTGCTTCCTCCCTGCTCCTGCACTGCAGGGTTCCCCTTCCTCAGTGTTCCCTCCCCCCACTCCAGCCAGGGACAGGGACTGTCGTGCCCATCTCAGGGGCATATTGGTCGCCCTGCCCCACGGCAATGTGGTGTAATGCATGCAGGTGTCGGGTCCTGATCCACACTCCATCCTTATCTGAGAGTGAGATATCACACCTCTGGGTGAGGTGCAATACGTCTGTAGCAACCGAGCCCTCGGTGCTACAGTTCCATTTATCTTCAGCCTAGGTGACGTATTGTGATACAGGGCCGTGATTTTGGCTATAAAAGGGTCCCCTAGACCCCTACCCCAAGCTTTTTAAGAGAATCATATATGGCGTGCCAGGAGACTCTATGGAATGCTTTCTCAGCATCCAACGAGAGTATCTACTTACAAATTTTTAACTGCATCTAGCCCAGGAAATACTTTGTGCCTAGTAGCAGTGTCTGCTAGTCAGCGGATTATCCCGGCTGTTAAGCAAGCTACACCACCTGTAGTTTGGACACTTAATTTTTTCAAAGGAAATGCTTCGGGACCACGGGATACTTAGTGAAGAGCATCAGGAGGCACCCCAAGGCATAGGGGCTGGGACTGGCACTAGGATGCCTTGCGGTGGACAGCCGAGCTCGATCCTTATAAAAGCTTTTTAACTGCAGCAGCTTTAGTGGACGCTACTGGAGCTGGAATTACGCGGCTGCTGGCATGAGACTTGCCCTCCAATAGATCCTTGTAAATGGATTTAAAGTGTATTCATTCAAATTAGAGGGACAATTTAAATTAAAAAGCTTAGAGCTGCCTCCACCACAGGGGGGCTCTCTCGACCCACCAGCGGACAGGCACCAGTATTGGGAGAGGGGGGCTGGCCGTCAGGGTTCACCGCGGCTGTGGCACAAACCCGGCGACACGGAGGTGGCACGGGCAGGAGCGGACTGGCCGTCTCGGCTTCTCACTTTTTGGATTTTAGAAGGGCATGACATGCCTATATCTGTGTCTCCCCCTCCTTTTACTCCTCCACCTCTTTTCTTTTCGCATGACTATATGTACTTGTCACTTTTCCATGTGTTAGTTGTGTCTTCTGAGCAGTTTGTCAGCTTTTGGACACCTTTGAAGGTGTTTTCTATGTGTTTCTATGTGTTTTTGTTTGCCTGCCATTGGTTTTAACGGTGTTCGAAGGTGTTCGACGAACAGTTCGACGAACAGTTCGGCGAACACACGGGTGTTCGACGAACCGAACCGAACTCGAACACTACGGGGGTGGCTCAACACTAGACGTGACTAGCTCTGTGGGCTGCTCCATATGCTGTTCCGCATAGCATACAAATGCAGAAACTGCCTGCTATTTACATGCAATAGTCTAGGGCATGCTGTCATTTTTTTCCCTGGATCCTGAGGTACAGTCCATGGACAGCAACACACTCATGTGAACATACACTTTGGAAAATTTTACAAAAGTTTAACATACTAGGTAGGGGGGCATTTATGCATATAGCATTTATGCATACTTTATCGAAGTGCCATAATTTATCAAAGGGTCTCGGCAGTTAGATATGGCATTGCTAATATTCATCTTTCTTCTCTTCTTACAGGTATATATTTCTCAATCCTCCACTATGTGTTATCTATTCTGAAAACTGCATTGTACCTCCATGTTCCTTGCAATGCTCTGCAGCTAATCACTGGTATATATTTCTCACTCCTCCACTATGTGTTATCTATTCTGAAAACTGCATTGTACCTCCATGTTCCTTGCAATGTTCTGCAGCTAATCACTGGTATATATTTCTCACTCCTCCACTATGTGTTATTTATTCTGAAAACTGCATTGTACCTCCATGTTCCTTGCAATACTCTGCAGCTAATCACTGGTATATATTTCTCACTCCTCCACTATGTGTTATCTATTCTGAAAACTGCATTGCACCTCCATGTTCCTTGCAATGCTCTGCAGCTAATCACTGGTAAATATTTCTCACTCCTCTACGTTGTTTAATCCATGATACTTTAAGGTCATCATGTGGTGCCCCTGAGGGTTCGACCGCCACAGGGATGCTGCACTTCTCTAATGGAGTGTGGTGTTCCTCCTCTGAGGTAAGAACAGTGCGATGGTCAGGACCATTCCTTCACATCCAACACCACACTTCTCCCACAAGAGGGGGCTAGAATGCACTAGGTGCTGCCCTCCTGGTTACAGGGAGACTGGGGAACCAAGAGCTAGGGGAACCATTTAGTGGGTGAGGGTGGAGGACTCACATTTTAGTGACACTTAATATTTCATATTTAATAAAAAGCCATTTTGGTTCTTGGTTCTTTTGATCGTTCTTTTGACTGCTCTTTGTTCGTGATCTCCCTCCCTGAGCGTGGATCCTGTGTGGACCTGCAGAGGATGGAGACACGTCCCTCGTATCTTAGCCTTGGGTCAAGGGGCAGGTTGCAGATAATGAATGTCTCAGCCCGGTCAAGGACCATGATCAAGAAGGCCCGGAGCTTTGGAGTGTAGCTCCATAGCAAATGGATCCCAGGGAGGATGCAGACGGAGCGGTATACGTCACCTGTCCTCGCCACCTGATATTCTCAGAGGGAGTCCGGCTGCAAGAGGGGTACCGGCCCCCGACACTCGACCTTGCTACTCCATGTCCTGGTCGGGAAAGCCTGGTAGGCCCTGATAATCCCACCGGGTATTGGAAGGAGCGGAGCTGCCACCCGTGGCCTTTTTCTGAGAGGAGTTCAGAGGGAGACGCGGCCTATCTACACACACACAGACAGGAAAGGACCCAGTCTGAAGTCTAGGAACACTCTGGTGCAGGGTCCTGATCTAACACTGGACTTACTCGGAGGTTGTCGGACCCCCTTCGTCTCTGGTGACCACAGAACCCCGGAGCAGGGAGTCTCCTTGCTACTGCCATCTCTTTTGTGAGTAAAGCCTTGGAAGTTCACCCCTATGGCCTCCGAACTCTTTATTCTGCACTACACCGCACTACACAGTACCAGACCTCCTGGACTACTACCCCCTCCGTCCTGTCCCTCTGCCCTGAGGCCTTGCTCTGTCTGTGGGGAGTAGTAACAACGCCGGCTGCCCTAACACCAGGCCTCAGCGGACTGCGGCAGCGCTGGTGGCCTTCACCAGGTGCCACAGGTGGCGTAGTCGAAATCAGCCACTCAACCCGGATAAGCCCGTACCATCCTTCTTTTAATGTGACGGCCCTGGGCACGGAGCAGGTCCGGGCCATGGCTGCACCCCATCTCTCAATCACAGGACCCGACTCCGAGTCCCCCATCTCCCAGGGTAAAGAAAAGGGCTTTCGAGTAGAGGCATCACAATCACACTTACTTTAACAGTTTATGATCCATGTAGAGTTGCCAGTCTGTTTTTTTTTCTGCAGTTTTATGGTCTCCTGTTGTCTTAAGCTAGTTGATTGATTGCTAACGAGTTAAATTTGTGTATATCTAAGCAGATACGTCCCTATATATTGAGACATAGTCAAGGGGCAGCATTTATGCGGGGGCATTTATGCATATAGCATTTATGCATACTTTATCGAAGTGCCATAATTTATCAAAGTGTCTCAGCAGTTAGATATGGCAGTTGGACAGGGCAGGAGACAGGAAAGACATGCAAGACAATTAAACAAACTTGCTTCCAGTTCATCTATTTTGCAAACAGTATTCACCATTTGTATCTGTGCCATTTTTATTCTGGCTGCTACAATCATCCACATTCACCGTTCTCCCACAAATTCTGCAGACTTCATCCATATTAACCCCTCTCTCCTCTCTTCTCCTATGTACAGCTGTCATGCTCTCTTCACAATGTTATACCACTCAGATCCATTCATTCCCACCATACAACACAGGAAACGCTCTCACAAATCACTAAACCATCTGGTCACTCTCTGTATCTTCCTTCTCTTAGTAGCAGGTAATATTTCTCCTAATCCAGGACCCTCCAGTAATAATAACACTAACTCTTTCCCTGTTACATTCAGTAACCCTGCTAATCTCATTAATATTCCCTGCATATCTTCTGTCTCATTTAACTGTGCCCTTTGGAATGCACGCTCAGCATGTAATAAACTCTCTTACATCCATGAATTTTTCCTCTCTAATTCCCTCAACCTTCTGTCTCTCACTGAAACCTGGATCCAGCAGTCGGACACCACCGCCGCTGCAGCTCTCTCCTATGGTGGCCTACACTTCTCTCATACTCCGAGACCTGACAACAGATCAGGTGGAGGTGTTGGTCTGCTTCTTTCAACAAAATGTACTTTTCAGGTTATCCCCCCAGTACCCTCCCTTATCTTCCCTTCTTTTGAGGCCCACACAGTCAGACTCTACCGGCCCTTCTCCCTGTGAGTGGTGGTTGTCTATCGCCCGCCAGGTCCCTCCCGTCAGTTCCTGGATCACTTTGCTGCCTGGCTTCCAAATTTTCTATCCTGCGACATCCCCACGATAATCATGGGAGATTTTAACATCCCAATTGGCGATCCTCTTTCCCCATCTGCCGCTCACCTTTTATCACTAACCTCCTCCTTCGGCCTTTCACAGCTTGCTAATTCTCCTACACATGAGGACGGGAACACATTGGACCTGATCTTCTCCCGGCTTTGCTCAGTACATGACTTTACTAACTCTCCCCTTCCACTCTCTGACCATAATCTTCTTTCATTCTCTGTCAAGAACTGTGACTTTACTCAAGACCCCACCACTTTCCACACTTATAGAAATATACGCGCCATTAACACCCAGAAATTTATGAAAAAGTTGCAATCATCATTGGCCCCAATCTCCTTCCTCTCATGTCCCGACTCTGCATTGAAGCATTATAATGAAATAATGCTATGTGCCCTGGATGAAGCCGCACCTCCTACACAAAGAACAATTCGGCATAGACGGCGACAACCCTGGCACACACCTCAAACACGTCTTCTCCAGCGGTGTTCCAGGTGTGCTGAAAGGCTGTGGAGAAAATCTAATCTGCCCGAAGAATTCCTCCATTATAAATTTATGCTGAAAACATATAACTCTGTGCTTCACTTCTCCAAACAAACCTACTTTAACAACCTCATAATCTCACTTTCCAATAATCCTAAATGACTCTTTGACACGTTTCATTCTCTCCTCAATCAAACAGCACAGGCCCAGATCACAGACCTCAGCACAGACGATCTGACCAATTATTTCAAAGAAAAAATTGACCATATCCGACAGGAAATTTTCTCCTAATCCCCAAACGTTATGCATGCTCTCCCCCACCACATTGTATCTTGCTCACTTTCTGATTTCGAACCAGTCACGGAAGATGAAGTGATCAGGCTCCTTGCATCTTCTCGCCCTACCACCTGCACCAATGACCCTATTCCCTCACATCTCCTTTATTCCCTTGCTCCAGCTGTCACCACTCACCTAACTAAAATTTTCAACCTCTCCCTCTCATCTGGTATCTTTCCCTCTTCTTTTAAACACGCCAGCATACATCCATTACTTAAAAAACCATCCCTTGACCAGAACTGCATGGCCAACTACAGACCTGTTTCCATTCTTCCCTTTATCTCTAAACTCCTGGAACGCGTGGTCCATTCCCATCTAATCTTCTATCTCTCAGACAACTCTCTTCTTGACCCATTACAATCTGGTTTCCGCTCTTTACATTCTACTGAAACTGCCCTCACTAAAGTCTCTAATGATCTACTAACAGCTAAATCTAATGGTCTTTATTCCCTGCTGATTCTCCTGGATCTCTCTGCAGCATTCGACACTGTGGATCACCAGCTCATCCTCACTATGCTCCGCACTATTGGGCTCAAGGACACTGTTCTCTCCTGGTTCTCCTCCTATCTCTCTGATCGCTCCTTCTCTGTGTCTTTCGCCGGCTCCTCCTCCTCTCTCCTTCCCCTTACTGTCGGGGTTCCTCAAGGATCAGTCCTAGGCCCCCTTCTTTTCTCCTTATACACCGCTCCCATTGGACAAACAATCAGCAGATTTGGTTTTCAGTACCATCTCTATGCTGATGACACCCAATTATACACCTCTGCTCCGGACATCACCCCTGCATTACTACAAAAGACCAGTGATTGTCTTTCTGCTGTGTCTAACATTATGTCCTCCCTCTGTCTAAAACTGAATCTGTCAAAAACTGAACTACTCATATTTCCTCCCTCCACTAACCTACCTGTGCCCGATATTGCCATTTCCGTTTGTGGCTCAACCATTACTCCCCAGCAACAAGCCCGCTGTCTTGGGGTAATTTTTGACTCAGATCTTTCCTTCACTCCTCACATCAAATCACTCGCTCGTTCATGTCATCTACACCTCAAAAACATCTCAAGAATCAGGACATTTCTCACCTTTGACTCGGCAAAAACTCTTACTGTAGCTCTTATTCATTCTCATCTGGACTACTGCAACTCTCTACTTATCGGGCTCCCTCTTACTAAACTCTCACCTCTCCAATCCGTCCTTAACGCAGCAGCCAGGATCATATTCCTCGCCAACCGCTACACCGATGCCTCTTCCCTGTGCCAGTCATTTCATTGGTTACCCATCCAAAATAGAGTTCAATTTAAACTTATCACGCTTACCCACAAAGCGCTCCATGCTTCAGTACCCCCCTACATCTCCTCCCTTGTCTCAGTCTACCACCCTACACGTGCCCTCCGTTCTGCCAGTGACTTAAAACTAAAATCCTCCATAATCCGAACTTCCCACTCCCGTCTCCAAGATTTCTCGAGTGCTGCGCAAATTCTTTGGAATGCACTACCCAGGACAGTTTGATTAACTCCCAATACCCAGAGTTTCAAGCGGACCCTAAAAACCCATTTCTTTAGACTGGCGTATCGCCTCCACACACTATCTGTCCATCCCAGTTGTCCGTCCCAGTTTTCCCCCATATTAAAATCTTCTTCAATTTCAGGTTGATACCAACCATGCACATAATAGCCTCGGTCAAGACTGCACACATACTGGCAGGCGACCAGTCCATGTATTATTTATCCTATATAGTATATCAAGGCTACATTATACAATATATGTACATTCTACCTTTTGTGTCTCCCCCATTTCCTCATAGACTGTAAGCTTGCGAGCAGGGCCCTCACTCCTTTCGATATGAGATATGTTTATTCTGTATTGTTTGTATAAGTCCCCCCTAAAATTTGTAAAGTGCTGCGGAATATGTTGGCGCTATAAAAATAAAAATTATTATTATTATTATATACTTTCCTTAGACTGTATTATAGTCATAAAACAAGCCTGATCATGCTCAGAGATGAATGTCAAAAGACTGACCATCACTTCCAAAACAGAAAACTGGTGTGTACAAGTGCTTATTAAGAGTAGCCATCTCCATATATTAATACTGTCAGTCTTTTGATATTTGTATACATAGGCCTTCTGACTGAGCATTTCACCCCTAAGCCTCAGGCGGTTTTAATTACAGCAGGTTCTTACCTTTCCATATGCATGCAGACTTTGGTAGGGTCCTGGTATCGAGAAACACCTTACTGTGGCTACCAGGTACACATGAATTGGCCTATTTATGCACTAAGATTTCTCAGTTATATCTATTTTGTAGAGCAGTAATGCTATTCAAATTACATATGTTTCATGTTTGCATTCATAGCGTTGCAGCATGTTCAGAGATAGGGCAAAATTATGTTTGTAACATGGGTGCAGAAATTCTTGTTTTATGTTGGTGTGAAGTTGCCGCTCTCCTAGAAAATAAAATCACATTTTTATGAAAACAATATGTCCTTATTTATGTGCCATCAATATTATACACTCCTCAACATTGAAATTGCAATACCAAGATGGGAAAATCATGGAATCGTGGAAATTACAGGGTCGATAAACATGTTACTAATATGCAAATTATGAAAAAATGGAAACAAAATTTTGAAAACATCTCTATATATTCAGTATTGAGTATGAGCATCATGTGCAGAAATCACACACTGACGTGCCTTGATAAGCTATCAGTGAGTGTTAGTGTGGCACCCCAGGGGTCTGGTTTCCACAGTAACAGCAATGTTATGTCTGAGAGCAGGTGGGAGGTCTCTTGGTCAGGAATCCTATGCATGCCACACCTCCTGCCCAGTCCTGGGAGGGGAAGGACTTCCCCTATATAAACCTAGGGCTGAGGCAGGGTTAGTGAGTAGAGAAGAAGTAGAGACAGAGAAGAGAAGCAGATATAGGAAAAGAACATCAGGAGCTCTGTGGGAGCAGTGCTATAAGGAGTCAGGGGCTGGCAGCTGCAGAGCTCGCCCTGACTGAGAAGCTATCACCGGACCCGGAGTCCGAGGCTGTGGGGACTAATCTTTACCCAGCAGCAGAAACCGCCCGGCAGGGGATTTCAGGTCCTCTAGCCAAGAAACCCGAAGGCACGGTCACACGCGTGGGACCAGCACCGCCGTCGTGGAGCGGACGCCACTAGAAGGCCCCGAGTCACCGACCATACGGGTGAGCACCACACGGTACACTCAGGGACGTGGGCTACTTATACCCGCCTCTAGCAAGGTAGCCAGAAGAGTACAGTCAGTTTGGGAGGCCTACAACTCCGCCTGGCCAGGGGAGATCCCATCTGCTCAAGGACTGACCAGGCCCCGATCGCTAGCCAGTACTCCGGGAGGGTCTATCTTTATCACCAGTAAAGACCCTGAATTACACCGCATCGTCTCTGAGTGATTCCTGCTACCCCATCATCCACGTCGGCTGCCCTGAGGCCATACCCCTCCCGTTGGGGGTGATACTATCACGCTGCACAATCCTACCACCGGCCTCAGCGGTCTGCCCTGCAGCGGCAGCTCCTTCGCTGCATTCAACGGGTGGCGTAGTCGTCCAACATCTACCGCTAATACAGCGCCACTTAGTCTGACTCCCTGGGCACGGACCGGGTCACCGCCACGAGACTACAACCCTCAACAGATCCGGCTCCGGGTAAGCTCCCACGTGCGCAACGCTGCGCGACACAGGCCCAGGGGTGCGTCAACTTTTGGCGTAGTCGGCAGGATCTCGTGCCCGCAACCACCGGGTACTGCGTGCCTGAAAAAGACTGTTCAAACTTACCAGTGGTGAAGATTCCCGCCATCCGGCGCCATCTTCTGTCTTCTTCCCGCCATCCGCGAAGTTTTCCCGCCATCCGGCGCCATCTTCTGCCTTCTTCCCGCCATCCGTGGAGTTTTCCCGCCGTTGGACGCCATCTTGAAGACGCCGCGCGGGAAGAAGAGGGGCGTGGACTCCGAAAGCGCGCGAGAACTGAAGCCCCGCCTCACGTCCGGACGTTGCGTAAGGTCCTGGAAGGAGCCCAGCAGACGCCGACGTCACAGGAGCGCGACGGAAGGTCCTCAACCCTGACGATCCACTGCGGAGCCGCGGCCTACGGAAGAGGATCATCGCAAGGTAGGCCACGGTCCACTAGGGGGGAGAAGGATGTCGGATACGGAGGAGAGCTTCACCGCTTCAACCCCCGCCAGCGCCACCGCTGTTGCGGTCATGCCTTTCACCATGCCCTATATCCCGGGGGCAGCCTGGCTACCCCAGTACTCAGGGGAGTCACATACCCTGCATGACTTTAGAGAAAAGCTGGATAGCCTCTTCCAGGTGTATCCCCTCACAGAGGAGCAAAAAGTGAGCATCCTGGTGGCCCAATTAACCGGGGCAGCCAAAAGGGAGGTAAAGTCCTGGCCACCTGGGAGGAGGACTGTCACAGAGATACTAACCCGGCTGAGGGACACCTTTGATACCCGCACCTCAGCCGAGATCAAGCTTAGATTCTACGGGTGCAAACAGCGGGCACATGAGAGTATAAGGGACTATGCCCTGAACCTACAAGAGGCCCTGAGAGCCATTAAGCAGACCGACCCTGACGGCGTGGGAGACGAGGACAGGCTGTTGACTGAACAATTTATAGAGGGTTTATATTGCAATGCCCACCGAACCCAGTTGCGGGCAATGGCCTTACAGGACCCTCATCTGGGATTTGCACAGTTCAAGGACAGAGCCATCCGGGTGCTCCGAGAACCGGCACCAGGTGGCGTTGTGACCCACAGACGCCCCACTACCACTTACCACCAGGAGGCGGCACCCTTGTCGGCAGGGCCTGTGGGAGCTGATGCGCAGGCTTTGAACAATGACCCGGCTCCAGACCTGCACCATCAGGTCCAAGAGCTAGCTAAAAGCGTTGCCGCGCTAACCCGAACTGTGCAGTCTTTAAAGGTTTCCACTCCAGGGAAGATCCAGCTGGCATCCGGACCGGAGGACATCCCGTGGCGTCGACCAAGGAGGACCCCACCGGCCAGAGGAAGACCCAGCGACCGATACAACGAGGACGGACAACCCATCTGCCGCCGCTGCAATCAACCCGGACATATGGCAAGGTACTGTCCTTTAAACTGGCACAACCTGGGGTAGAGGGCCAAACCCCAGGAAAAAGATCATCAGGCCCATCGAACTGGCGCGACAAATATGTGGGAGGACGTCCAGTCTTGCCCGTGGTACTGGATGGCATCCCCATGAGTGCCCTACTGGACACCGGGTCACAGGTTACCACTATCCCGTACGTGCTCCTCAAGCAGTACTGGAATGACTCGGATATCACCCGCTACCCTGACGACGACTTGAGTATCATCGCCAGCAATGGTCAGCCCGTGCCACAGATTGGATTTAAAGAGGTGACCATTAAAATCGATAGAGTCGAACTGGCAGCACAGGGACTGATCATTGTAGACATTGACAAACACGAGAGTCACCCAAAGATAACTCTAGGAACTAATGTAATTGAAAATTGTCTTGCAGAGGTGATTTTCCTTTTACAACAGGTTGCCAAGAACGCCAGCTCCGGCCAGCAGCGAGTGCTCCAGAAAGAGATCCGGGCACTGATGCGACGGCAACAGATAGAACTCTCCAGTGGTGAGATTGGTAGCGTAAGAATGTGTGACCCTTTCCCTATTGCCATGCCCCCAAAAAGTGAAATGATGATTTGGTGCCGGGCAGCTATTGGTCTGAGAGGTAGAGATTACCAGGCAATGGTAGAACCAGTTTACTCAGACAGTAGGCCCACCATTTTGACAGCACGGGGGGTGGTCAATGTACGCCATGGGAGGGTGCCCGTTCGCATAATAAATATCGGGAAGAGGGAAGTGTACCTGCCCCGGTATGCCACGCTAGCCAAATTGTATACCATCAATCAAAATTCCATACAGTCCGTAGAACCCTTGCCTCCATCTTCCCCGGAGGAAGGTAACGGCTCTAAGGAAACAATGGAGGACTGGTGTCAGCAACTACATTTGGGTACTGACTCCACTCCCTCACACCAGAAACAGGGAGTCTATCGGGTGGTTCAAGAGTACGAGAGAGTGTTTAGTAAACACCCGTTAGACTTCGGGCGAGTCAAGGGGGTAGAACACCACATCCCCACGGGAGACCATCTTCCTATAAAAGAGAGGTATCGACCCGTACCCCCTGCACACTACCAACACGCCAAGGGGATGCTTAGGGACATGAAGGAGGCTGGGGTGATCAGGGATAGCTGTAGCCCCTGGGCAGCTCCACTAGTCTTAGTCAAAAAGAAAGACAACACCATGAGGATGTGTGTAGATTACCGGAAAATTAACCGTATCACACACAAGGATGCGTACCCCTTACCAAGGATAGAGGAGTCTTTGGCTGCTTTAAGATCTGCTAACTTCTTCTCTACCTTGGATCTCACTAGCGGGTACTGGCAGGTTCCTGTAGCAGAGGCGGACCGGGAGAAGACCGCATTCACCACCCCGATGGGACTTAGCGAGTTTACCTGTATGCCGTTCGGACTCTGCAACGCACCGGGAACCTTCCAACGATTAATGGAGTGCTGTCTGGGCCACAGAAACTTCGAGACGGTCCTGTTGTACCTGGACGATGTCATCGTATATTCCAAGACTTATGAGGACCACCTGAAACACCTGGCGGAAGTGTTCGAAGCTCTGGCAAGCTACGGCTTAAAGGTAAAACCCTCCAAGTGTCACCTCTTGAAACCAAAGGTGCAGTATCTGGGACACGTGGTGAGCGCTGACGGAGTGGCTCCCGACCCTGATAAGATCACCGCAATTAAGGAATGGCCAAGTCCCTCCAGTGTAAAGGAAGTGCGGCAGTTCCTCGGGTTGGTAGGCTATTACCGCAGATTCATCCCCGGTTTCACCAAAAAGGCAGCTCCTATGCAGGACCTCCTGATAGGCCAGTCCCGGAAGGCCAAGAACCAGAGGCCGCCCTTCAAATGGGAGAAGTTAGAAGAAGAGTCCTTCCGCCAGCTGAAGATGGCCCTCACGGGGGATGAAATCCTGGCGTACCCTGATTACAGCCAGCCCTTTATCCTCTACACCGACGCAAGTAACATCGGGCTAGGAGCCGTACTGTCCCAGATCCAGCAGGGGAAAGAACGAGTAATCGCTTACGCTAGCCGAAAACTGCGATCCACCGAAAGAAACCCTGAGAATTACAGCTCATTTAAGCTAGAGTTCCTGGCAGTGGTGTGGGCAGTCACCGAACGCTTTAAGCACTACCTCGCTTCTTCCCGGTTCACCGTGTACACGGATAACAACCCGTTGACACACCTGGACACGGCAAGACTCGGTGCCCTAGAGCAGAGATGGATGGCCCGTCTGTCCAACTACGACTTCACAATCAAATACCGGGCAGGACGCTCCAATACCAATGCGGACGCCCTGTCCAGGATGCCAAACCTACCGGACGTAGGAGAAGATCCAGAGGGACTGGAAGAAGTCGAACTCCCCGCGTTCCACCGTCATGGGACTATCCAGTATTCCCATCGGGTAAGGAGTAAGCAAGCCGCTACGTTTAACCCCTTGCCTCACTACAACTGGGAGGAAACGCAAGACAGTGACCCTGCCGTCCGGCTGGTGAAGGAGATGCTGACTCGGCCAGATGCTCGCCTTGACCCAGACGCTCCGGAGGAAGCCAAGCAACTGTGGGCTGAGAAGAGTCGACTGTTCCTTTACAAGGGGAAGTTGTGCCGCAGAATGGTTAACTCCCGGACGCATGAACTAATCTGGCAAGTAGTGGTGCCACGGAGAGACGCAGCCATGGTGATGGAAGCATACCACGATGGGGCTGGACACTTCGGATGGAAGAAGCTGGAGTTCCTGCTGCGTGGGCGGTTCCACTGGGTAGGCATGAGGGGAACCATCGAGAGGTGGTGCAGAGACTGTGGCCCGTGCAACCTAAGAAGGAAGGACCGTGCCAGCCAGAAGACTCCCCTGCAGTCCATCGTCACCCGGCAGCCGTTGGAACTGGTAGCCTTGGATCATGTAAAACTGACCCCAAGCAGAAGTGGCTACGTCTACGCGTTAACCATTGTGGATCATTATTCCCGGTTCTTGGTTGTCGTCCCCGTTAAGGACTTAACGGCTCAAACAGCAGCTAGAGCCTTCCAGCAGCACTTCTGCCGCCCACACGGGTACCCGGACCAAGTGCTGACGGACCAGGGACCTGCCTTTGAAGCGGAGGTCTTCCAGGAATTCTGCAATCTGTATGGCTGCCGGAAGATAAGGACGACACCCTATCATCCGCAAACTAATGGACTTTGTGAGAAAATGAACCAGGTGGTAATGGATCTCCTGAAAACGTTGCCCCTGGAAGAACGCAGTCTGTGGCCTGAGAAGCTGCCCGATCTGGTGGACCTATACAACCACATCCCGGTAGGTTCCACCAACTGTACCCCGGCTTATCTAATGAGGGCGAGACCTGGTAAGTTACCTGTTGACCTGGAAATGGGAGTCCTGACACCTGAGGACACTTCACCAGAGGCAGACTGGGACACAGAGAGGCAGCAGCAGTACCGGAAAGTACAGGAGAGCGTGGAGCGAAGTCTCTGTCAGGCTAGGGAAAGACAAGAGAAAACTTACAACCAGTATGCTCCCGCTGTTCCCCTGGTACCCGGAGAGCAGGTCTTGAAGAGGAAAAGACGGCTCCACAAGTTGGACGACCAGTGGGAGAAGGACCCGTACACCGTACTGCCCTCAAGCCACGAGAACCCGAAAGTCTGTACCATCAGTAAAGACGGAGGGGAGACCATAGCCATTGTATCCCGGGATCACCTGAAGAAGTGTCCTGAACAGCTACGGAACCCTGAAGAGGAACAAGAAGACCATCGACCCGTAGAGGAAAGGGAAGATATGGTTAGTACTGTGCTCGGAGACTTCCCTCGGTCCTGGACTCAAGTCAATGGTGCAGTTGTGGTACCCGTCCTCACGTTCCTCCAACCAGCATCCCAAGTGCCTACGGAGCAACAGGTAGAGCTGGAAGAGCAGCCGGTCCAGGAGGCAGAAGACTCCACACAAGCAGAACAGGAGGATCAACCCTCTGCTTATAGTGAGCCTGCCGTACCCCTAGTGAGCCAAAGAGCCGGTAGACAGCTGCCCAGTTTACCCTTGACAGCTCCTACACCCTGTAGTTCAGGGCTAGACAGTCAGCTCCGTAGGTCCACTAGGGCCACTAGAGGCCAGTTACCCGCACGTTGGAGGATTTGAAGTGTATAAATTGTTTTATTTGTGGTTACCTGTTTTTCTTGTTGCTTGTGTATAATTATGTGTTTCTAGTTATTTATAGGAGTCCTTGGTGGATTTACCGGGAATCCTTGTACATGGTTGGAGCGTAACCTAGGAATGGACTAAAGACTGTTAAGGACTCGGGGCAGGACAGACCCCTACCTGGTTACGTCTCCCTGTTTTGGTGAAATGGACACCTTGCTTTTCTTCAAAAACTGCACCCGGTTGCGGACACGCCGTGACCATCTTTATATGTTTTTCTTATTGTACTATTATTGTTTATACCTTGTTATGTTTAAAAATATGTTTAGTCCCGGAGTACTAAATTTCACTAGGGGGGAATGTGGCACCCCAGGGGTCTGGTTTCCACAGTAACAGCAATGTTATGTCTGAGAGCAGGTGGGAGGTCTCTTGGTCAGGAATCCTATGCATGCCACACCTCCTGCCCAGTCCTGGGAGGGGAAGGACTTCCCCTATATAAACCTAGGGCTGAGGCAGGGTTAGTGAGTAGAGAAGAAGTAGAGACAGAGAAGAGAAGCAGATATAGGAAAAGAACATCAGGAGCTCTGTGGGAGCAGTGCTATAAGGAGTCAGGGGCTGGCAGCTGCAGAGCTCGCCCTGACTGAGAAGCTATCACCGGACCCGGAGTCCGAGGCTGTGGGGACTAATCTTTACCCAGCAGCAGAAACCGCCCGGCAGGGGATTTCAGGTCCTCTGGCCAAGAAACCCGAAGGCACGGTCACACGCATGGGACCAGCACCGCCGTCGTGGAGCGGACGCCACTAGAAGGCCCCGAGTCACCGGCCATACGGGTGAGCACCACACGGTACACTCAGGGACGTGGGCTACTTATACCCGCCTCTAGCAAGGTAGCCAGAAGAGTACAGTCAGTTTGGGAGGCCTACAATTCCGCCTGGCCAGGGGAGATCCCATCTGCTCAAGGACTGACCAGGCCCCGATCGCTAGCCAGTACTCCGGGAGGGTCTATCTTTATCACCAGTAAAGACCCTGAATTACACCGCATCGTCTCTGAGTGATTCCTGCTACCCCATCATCCACGTCGGCTGCCCTGAGGCCATACCCCTCCCGTTGGGGGTGATACTATCACGCTGCACAATCCTACCACCGGCCTCAGCGGTCTGCCCTGCAGCGGCAGCTCCTTCGCTGCATTCAACGGGTGGCGTAGTCGTCCAACATCTACCGCTAATACAGCGCCACTTAGTCTGACTCCCTGGGCACGGACCGGGTCACCGCCACGAGACTACAACCCTCAACAGATCCGGCTCCGGGTAAGCTCCCGCGTGCGCAACGCTGCGCGACACAGGCCCAGGGGTGCGTCATTAGGAATTGTGGTTCTGTGCTCCCACCTGGGAATGGATATGTTCCGGTGCTACACTACTCCGGTTGCAGGTGCTGCCATTGTCCTGACCCTGGAGTTACTATGCGTGCACAGAGACTGTCCCAATCTTATGGAGCATCTCGTGCTGGTGTTGTAGGATGTGTGAAGACGCCATGTCTCTCACTGATTTCTCTGGTTGGCAGGCAATGCAGGACGCTCCGGTGTCTGGCACTATGCAGTGGTGGGATTTTGTGCTTTCTGCTGTTCAAACTAGCAGTGAGTGGCTGTCTGGGGATGATTGGGAGGTGTTCAACACCTGATCATTAGGTGGGCTATTTAACCCTGCTCCCTGCTCAGTCCTTTGCTGTCTATTGCAGTTCCTATGTGATGTGGTGAGTGGTGCTAGCATTAGTGTTGCTATATTTTCTGGGGTTTTCTCATTTTCTCTTCTGGTTACACTTCCTAGGGTTCTTGCAGAGGTACTCACCTGGTTCTAGACTAGGCACAGATCGCATCACCAGACGCCAGCTGTCCAGTGACAGTGAGCCTGGGAAGGGCTCTGCCAAAGTCCCCCTTCCAATTACTGGGAGCTGGGTGAAGAGTATTCCTGGCCCTCAAGGGCTCGCCTAAATGGACAGCTTGTGCCAAGTGCGTCTGTCGCTGCGCTTTTGCTGGTTTGATGCCAGTCTTAATGGGTCCCTCTGCAAAGTGTATAACAGTGAGGTTATTAATGGGTGTCTGAGAAATGTTTTGCCACATTGTACAGGGGTGGACATACTATTGGTACAACCTGTGCAGCCACACAAGAGCCCAAGAAGTTATGGGCCCATTACCAACTTCAAAACAGCTTTTGGCACAAAGATAAACTCAAAGGCAACTTTACAATTGTCAACTAATGATAACCCAGTTTTGTTCGATGGGAGACGAGTTCGCAGATGCTGTGGGCTATGGGAGCAATTTTAAGCCAGACTTCTCACAGTAGCATATGATACATGTTGTCGTGTTGAAAAATGGCTCCTGGGACACTTTAGAGAAATGGCCGTACTCCTGGTTCCATCACCAATCAATGTAAAACTTAGGTTTTAGTGTAGAAGAACATTCAAAACAAGAGCATTGTTAACCTCATTGATGGGATTCCATGGTATGTAAGCGTGTGTATTTTTGTGCATGGCACTTATACATCATACTGGATAAATTGAGATATTTTGAAAATTTAGTTTCCATTTTTTCATCATTTGCATATCACTAAAATGTTTCTCCATCCTGTGATTTCCATTGGTCCATGACTTTCCTTTTGTATTGCAATTTCAATGTTGAGGACTGTAGTTAGGGAATTTGTAGACGAACAATCTTTATTGCTTCACTTAAGGACATATTTCATATACACTTGTTTTAAATGACAAGTGCAATATATTTTAGGACAACGTGTTTTATATGCCGTTAGGGGATCTACAAGGGAAACTCCATTCTGTGGCCCTTTCTCTGCAAGAATAATGAAAGTGGATACTGATAAATGGGTAGGCAGACATGCTCATTACCTCTGCACTGGACAACCACAGCAATGTTCTGTAAGTCTGGCTGGTAATGGCTTTGATTGATGTCCTATGTCTTACTGGGGATGAATGTTTGCTAATTATGTGAAGAGGGTGACACCTGTGCCCTCTGTGAGCAAAGCTTCCACCTGCCTTAACTCCTACTTAATATTAGACTTACTGCCAGAGGGCTCTTTATTATCGAAAGCGGAGGAGAGGTTAAAGGTTCATTCCCACATCAAAAAACACATTGAATTTGCAACCGAGTGAATGAAATCACCCATGCAGTACCGTCTCTACTGCTTTTAAAATGATTTTGGACTGCCGGCTGCTCTTAATTAATATGTATTGTAGCACACAGAATGGAAATAAACAGGCCAGATCATTGATACCTTGCTTACAAGAGCTACGCACGATAAGAACACTTTCAATATCAAACCAAGTGTATTCAAAAGGCAATTAACATTGATAAGTATTTAATAGGCTTGGGAATTATCTGCAGATTGAAGATTGAGCATGGAAACTTTTCGACTATTTATAGGTAAAGTTTATTTCCCGTTTCCAGTAAGACATATGGGAAAATGATGTGTGCAGGATATTTTAGTCAATTAGAACTGTCTGTTTCGAAATAGTTCTGGCTTTTAGTAGACAAATGTAAGATGACCTTACCTCTATAAATGTTACAGTAAAAGGAAATCATAGTGAAGAGCCACCATTATGCTCACATAATTATATAGTACATATATAACAGTTGTACATAAAATGAACTCGAGTCCTTAAATGCATACAGTCAAAGTCAATAAATGCTCTGGTCTAGTGCTGCTTTTCTAGCCCTATTAATCCAGAGCAGACTAGATGCCATCACACTTTGTCATTTTTAATCACATGCTTGTAGCAGGCATCTCTGTCAATGCCATAGGCAGAGATTTGTTGACCTTTGTCTCTTTGAAGGGATTCCTAACATATTCCATATTCATTTTGACACTTGAAATTTAGGGTGAACTCTAGGATACAGCTTTGACGTTAAATCTAGGACATTAGATCAGCACAGTTTAATAGCATAGTAGATTGTCAACAGGGGTGGATTAAGAGTAGCAAGGGCCCCGGGCAGTTTAGAAGGCACGGGCCCCCCACCCCACACACACACACCTGATGTATCACGTGACATGTCACATGATCCCCTGTGATAGATCATGTGATAGTTAACGTTAAATTAATTTGGCACAATATTAATTATAATATTTTTTTTAGGCTGTGTGCCCACTACGCGTTTTTTAAGCATTTCCGCAGCGGCAATTCCGCTGCAGAAACGCTTAAAAAACGCTTGGTAGAAGGTCTGCCATGTTCCCCAATGATAATCTGCATGTGCTTTGCACATGCTGCGGAAATTTCCGCTGCGGATTATCATTGCGGAAAAATCCGCAGCACTAACAATTATTTTGCGGAAGCGCGGCACTTTCGCCACTATTGACTTGCATTGGAACGCATGTAATCCGCATCACTGCATCTGTACATGCAGAATCCATGCGTTTCAATGTGCGGATGGTACCCGGGTTTGGAGAAGAGGAGACTCTCCTCCGGACCCGGGTACCATAGAACCTGTAAAAAAAAGAATAAAATAAATATTTTACTTACCTTCTGATGGCCCCCGGTGTCTTTATCCGATGCGTCCTGGCTTGCAGGCAGCTCGCGATGGTCTGAAAAGGACCTGCCATGACGTCATTTAGTCATGTGACGGGTCACGCGACCGCTGACGTCGGCAGGGCATCAGAAGGTGGTTGCATGGATTTATATAGTGTGACTAAGTTGTCAAGCACTTTCTAAGTGATGCTAAAATCGCTTGGAAAGCGCTTGTCAACCCGCATGCGGAAATGCATGTGAAGAACGCTTCACATCCGCATGTCCCTGGCAGGAAAAACGCATGTAAAATCCGCATGTAAAATGCGCATGTACAATCCGCATGTACAATCCGCATGTACAATCCACATGCGTTTTTTCTGCCAGGGAGATGCAGAAACTCTCAAAAAAAATCCGGAGCATTTCTGCATCGTGGGCACATAGCCTTACATTAATTGTATGACTCAATATTGAGCACACGTAGCCATCTATACACAGCGGGAGGCCGCACGTAGCCATCTATACACAGCGGGAGCCCGCACGGAGCCATCTATACACAGAGGGAGGCCACACGGAGCCATCTAGACACAGCGGGAGGCCGCACGGAGCCATCTAGACACAGCGGGAGGCCGCACGGAGCCATCTAGACACAGCGGGAGGCCGCACGGAGCCATCTAGAACACAGCGGGAGGCCGCACGGAGCCATCTAGACACAGCGGGAGGCCTCACGGAGCCATCTAGACACAGCGGGAGGCCGCACGGAGCAATCTAGACACAGCGGGAGGCCGCACGGCCCCCCCTCCAGAGACAGCAGGAGGCCGCACGGCGCCATCTATACTCAGCAGGAGGCCGCACGCAGTCACGCACACAAACATATACATACACGCATAAACACATTTGAAACACAAAAATACATATAAACAGACATCACACAATGATATCTGCCTATACATACATACACACACACACACACACACACACACACACTCTCTCACACACACACTCACCATCCCCCGGCTCGGCTCCAGTCCTCCTGGCTCCTACTTCTCTCCGGTGGTAAGTAGCAGTGCAGGCCGGGCGCGCACGACGTGACGTCACAGCTAGGAGACACGGCCGCGCACAGGGCCGTGTCTCCTAGCAGTGACGCGGCCGGGCCAGCACAGGGAAGTTAACTGCTGCAGTGCTGGCCCGGCCGAAGAAGAAGTAGCGGCCGTGCACCGCTGCTGGGGGAGTGGTTCGGGCCCCCCCCCCCACGCCACTGTCTGCCGGTATGTGCCGCGCGGCCACACATATAATGAGGGCAATCCGGCCATAGCCCCCCCGGAGCCCCTGGCCCCCTGGGGATCCGAGGCCCCGGGCGGTAGCGCGGATTGCCCTCATTATAATCCGCCTATGATTGTCAACATCATTGGGCAATTTAAAGGGAATTTGTCAGAAGAATTTTACACCTTAAACTGTTTACATGTGCATGTAGCTCTTTCAAAGACAAGTCCAGCAATACCTTTACATGGCCAGTCCATTCTTCTGTGACTGAGAAATCAGTGTTTGAATTGATGCGCAAATGTGGCTGAAGAACTATAGTAGATCTAAAGCCTCTGTCACTCCAGCTCTATTCCACACCCAGCTATGCCTCCAGCTGCTTAAATGACATCTTTTTTGCCAGAAGTCACACAGCAAAGAGGCATCCATGCAGCACTGGGTGGGGAATAGAGCAAGAGTGACAGAGGCTTCAGATGTACAGCTTCATTTGTATATCAAGTCAAACATTGATTTCTCAGTAAGAAAGGAACATACTGGCAATGTAAAGGTTTTCCAGGTTGCTAGACTTTTCTTTGAAAAAAACGACATTGAATGGGGAAGTCATGCTGAAATATTCCCTTTAAAGAACCATTTCACGTTTGGAACTAAACTAAACTATCTCACAGCCTGCTGTTCAAGGCCATGTGCATATAGACTTCTTTTACTGCTATGTAGTTTCTATTTTAAGATCTGCTGCTTCTCTGCCCCTAGAAGTAGCTGTCTACATCATATCTACATGATACAGCAGGTGAAATAAGTATTAAACACATCACCAATTTTCTAAGTAAATATATTTCTTAAGGTGGTAGTGACATAAAATTCTCACCAGTTATCAGCAACAACCCATCCAATCCACACAGGCAAAGAAATCAAGCCATATATGTCCATAAATTAAGTTATGTGTAATAAAGAGAAATGACACAGGGAAAAAGTGTTGAAAACATGAAGAAAGAGAGATACAAAAAGCCATGGAAAGTCATGACACCAGCTAAAATCTATCAGTAATCAGAAAGCAATCCTGCCACTTAGTGAAAAATAATATCAGCTGGTTCAACTGATGGCCTATGAAAGAGTGTCTTGTTACCACAGTGCCAAGCAAGAAACATCTTATGATATATAAAACTAGTGAGCTGTCTCAAGAAATTCACAACCTTATTGTTGCAAAATATACTTATGGCATTGGTTATAGAAGAATTTTTAAACTACTCAAGGCTCCAGTGAACACTGCTGGGGCCATAATCCAGAAGTGGAAAGAGCATCATTTGGCTATGTGCCCACGATGCAGAAATGCTCCGGATTTTTCCTGAGCGTTTCTGCATCTCCCTTGCAGAAAAAACACATGCAGATTTTACATGCGTTTTTTCTGCCAGGTAGAAGCATTTGTGAAGCATTTTTAACATGCGATTTCGCATGCGGGTTGTCAACCGGCATGGATTTATATAGTGTGACCAAGTTACAATGCTGCAAATGCAGCATCAATAGTAAAAAAAAAAGACTAAAAATGGTGAAAATAAAAAAAAACATTATACTCACATTTCGATTGCCCCCAGTCTCCTGTACGGTGCGTCTGGTGTCTTTGGCTGCTCGCAGTGGTGTAAAAGGACCTTCCATGACGTCATTTAGTCATGTGACAGGTCACGCGACCGCCGATGTCAGCGGTCGCGTGACCTGTCACATGACTAAATGACGTCATGGAAGGTCCTTTTACCACCGCGAGCAGCCGAAGAAACCTGAGAAGGAGACCGGGGGCCATCAGAAGGTGAGTATATGTTTATTTTTTATTTTAATTCTTTCTTAAGTACAGGTTCTATGGTACCCGGGTCTGGAGGAGAGGCACTGCATTCCTGCACTGACAATAGTTCTGGTGCTGCATACATGTATTGACGGTGGTTCTGGTGCTGTATTCATGTACTGATGGTGATTCTGGTGCTGTATTCATGTACTGATTGTGGTTCTGGCACTGCTTTCATGAACTGACGGTGGTTCAGATACTGCATTCATGTACTGACCATTGTTCACACACTGCATTTATGTACTGACAGTGGTTCTGATGCTGCATTCATGTACTAATGGTGGTTCGGATGCAGCGTTCATATACTGATGGTGGTTCTGGCGCTGCATTCATGTGCTGATGGTGGTTCTAATCTTTTACACATGTAGCAATCCAAAACATGCTTCATGTCTATGTTACAACTTAAAAATTCTCAAAACTTAGAGTTTTAATATTATGAAGAAGATTTGGCGAGTATCTGCTCAATTTCTGCTTCCAAAACTCAGTGTAAATTAGCATATAGTCACATTTATCTTTTGGAGCATAAACTGAGCGGAAGCTCTCCAAATCCTCCTTAAATACTCAAAACTTACTTAGTTCTGGTGATGTATTAATTCACTGTTGGTGGTTTTGGTGACGTATTCATGTGAGTACTCCTTTAAAAAATTTTTTGGTCCTTGAGATTGGTTCAGTATGGTTAAGCGGCACTTGGACCAAAAATGCGTTCTGTAAACCACAGAGTATTCACTGGATTCAGGCTGACTCTGCTAGATTGGGCACTGAAAAAAGTTCACAATTGATTGACAATGACAATGCATGACCATTAGTGTTGAGCGAGCACTAAAATGCTCGGGTGCTCGAAGCTCGGGCCGAGCTCACTGTGATACTCGGGTGCTCGAACCGAGCAACGAGCCCAATGTTAGTCTATGGGAGACCCGAACATTTTTGCGGCGGCACCCCCGGCAGTCTGTAGAAAGCCTAAAAGGTGCCCAAAACGATAGTGACAGTGCTCAAATGACATGGGGACAGCATGGGGATCGCCCCTGGAAGCATTTCTGACCCCCAGGTCACTGCTGTCAACAACGTGGTCAGAGGTATTAAGCCACTTTTACAGGCTCACAATAAAACGTTCAAAAACGAAAGTGAAAGTGCTTTCCTGTGAAATATGTTAACCCCTTAACGACCATGGGTCTTTCTGTTTTTGTGTTTTCCTTTTTTGCTCCCCTTCTTCCCAGAGCCAGAACTTTTTTAATATTCGTTCAATATGGCCATGTGAGGACTTATTTTTTGCGGGACGAGTTGTACTTTTAAACACCATCACTGGTTTTACCATATCGTGTGCTGGAAAATGGGAAAAAAATTCCAAGTGCAGTGAAACTGCAAAAAAAATGCAATTCCACAGTTGTTTTTTGGGTCCTTTTTTTACCACGTTCACAGATTGCTAAAACTGACCTGCCATCATTATTTTCCAGGTCGTTATGAGTTCACAGACACCAAACATGTATAGGTTTTTTTTTATTTAAGTGGTGAAAAAAAAATCCAAAGCTTACTAAAAAAAACAAAAAAAATGGCGCCATTTTCCGAGACCCTTAGCTTTTCCATTTTTCGGGATCTGGGGCCAGGTGAGTGCTTATTTTTTGCGTGCCAGGCTGACGTTTTTATTGATACCATTTTGGGGTAGATCCGATGTTTTGATCGCCCGTTATTGCATTTTATTGCAAAGTTGTAGCGACCAAAAAAACCGTAATTCTGGCGTTTAAATTTTTTTTCTCGTTACGCCGTTTACTGATTGTAATAATTCTTCTTTTATATTGATAGATCGGGTGATTCTGAACGCGGCGATACCAAATATGTGTATGTGGCTTTTTTTTTATATATATATATATTTTATTTTGAATGGGGCGAAAGGGGGGTGACTTAAACTTTTATATATTTTTTATTTTTTTTATTTTTTTAAAAACTTTTTTTTTACACTTTCTGCTTGCTTCTATAGTCTCCAGAGGAGACTAGAAGCAGCAGTTGTCTGATTGCTTCTACAGCATACAAGCGATGAGCAGATCGCTTTTATGCAGGAGAAATGCTCACTTGCTATGAGCGCTGACCACTAGGTGGCGCTCATAGCAATTGAGACATGACAACCACAGGCGTCTGCTGCAGACCCTGAGTTGTCATGCCCACCCATTGGTGACCCGCTTTCACGTGACGGGGTCACTGATGGGCGGGGCTTAGGACTCCCGGAAGCGCGAGTTAAATGCCACTGTCAGAGATTTAACATGTTAACAGCCGCGGGTGGATTGCGATTCCAATAATCAGCTGACATGTGCTCGCTTCAGTGCGGGCTCACCGCCGTAGCCCCCGCTGAACCGGCCTTTCCGACCTGGTGCGTACTATTACTGACCAGGTCGGAAAGGGGTTAAGGAACATCCTTTCCAGGGTAAAGACTTGTGTATAAGGTAAAATAAATAACCAAAAACAAAAATACTCCTCCACACCTTGGGCTATGTTCACAAGTAGGATTTTTTATGAGTTTTTGCACGTTTGTATTGCTTTCAACCGTGACAAATGCATTCACCGGGAAATGTCATTTTAACATTTTACAACCTTATCTGGCCATGTGCTGTGTGACACATGCATACAGTGCTAAAAAGACATGGGAACAGCATGGAGAAGACCCCTGGAAGCATCTCTGACACCCAGGTCACTGCCTAAAAGTGTGCCCATCAGAAGTGATCCTTGCCGCATCAGAAGATGCAGACTTGCAACTATCCCCGTGCAAGTCCTTGTCCCAGGGCAGTGTTCAATTGTACCTCCCCCATAACTTGCAATACAAGCGCAAGTATGCAGCCTGCCACCCACCCACCCCCAGGCTGCAATACCATACTGCTAGCTTGCTTGCACTTGAAATTGGGCCTTTTAGGCATGTGGAGGTGGAATCTGGCCACCACGTCATGGCTGCGTCGGTAGCCTGGTATTCATACTCAGTCCCCAGCTGCCCGGCGGCCGGGTGTCCAAGCTTGGTCCCCAGCCGCTAGGGGGCGGCCGGGTGTCCCCACTCAGTCCCCAGCCGCCCCGCGGCCGGGTGCCCACACACAGTCCCCAGCCGCGTGGAGGTGGCCGGGTGTCCATAAACGGTCCCCAGCCGCCCCTATTTGTCCCGGTGCGCCTTATACACAAGCGCGCATACCAAAACATTACCTGTGCCCTCCCCAGTGCATTTAGTGGGAAGGACAGCCTAACCACAAACAAGTGGACAAGTGAATGTGGCCAGGAATGGTCCATCTCACTGACGCCTTCACACTGGGTTAATATTGTGGAAGCCGGGACACAGTTGGACACTGGGATGCAACACGTCCTCCAGACATAGAGGATTGCGGGTCCTGGGTCAATCAGGCTTCAACACAAAGTTCAGAAGGTAGACAGCAGCAGTGGTCGGCCTCCTACACAACGAGTAAATTATTCATGATCATGAGGCCATCTACCTCCTTAGCTTTCTGTTCCTTGGAATGCAAGCGCATGTATGTAGTAGCAGCTAGGCCTGAGGTGGTCAGCGTTTTGGCGCATATTCTACCTCCTTCGAGGATTGCTGGATGTTTTCCTGCTACTATCCCAGTTCTATGACTCCCGTTAAAACAAAGCTTCAGGTGATGAATGATGGATGAGGTGGTGGCAAAGGAGAAAGAGCAGGAGGAACAGGGACCATTCACATCAATATCAGGCCAGCCAACCACACATGTCTTGTAGGATATGTTTCTGTACCAAAAGGAGCGGTTCAGCTACACAGTTATAAGGCATACAGTGAATGCAATGCCTACCAAAAATTTCGAGCCACTCCAATGCCCCTTGGAAGTGACATCGAGGTCAGATGGCCTTAACTAAACCGTTTTTTCCATTTATAGCAACTGGGTCTCCTGTACACTGTTGGCCTAAGCAGGGAATGGAAGGCTTTCCAAAAATTATTAGGCACTGCAATGCCCCTTGAAACAGACGTGGATTACAGCGTATTAAAAACCTTCTACCCATTATTGGGGAGTGGGTCTCCCTTAGTGTTCGCCTATGCATTGAAAAGCAAAAGCTGACAAAAATTAGGAGGAAATGCAATGCCCGTTGCAAGAGTCGTGGAGGTTAGAGGTAATTAAAAACAACATGTCAATGCCCCTTGGAAGAGCTGTGGAGTTCAGAGTGGTTTAACAAGACAGTTTTAATGCCCCTTGGAAGAGTGGTGGAGTTCAGAGTGGTTTAACAAGACAGTTTTAATGCCCCTTGGAAGAGTGGTGGAGGTTACAGTGGAATAAAAAGACAATATCAATGCCCCGTGGAAGAGACGTGGAGGTCACAGTAGCTTAACAAGACGGTTTTAATGCCCCTTGGAAGAGTGGTGGAGGTCGCAGTGGAATAAAAAGACAATATCAATTACCCTTGGAAGAGTGGTGGAGGTTACAGTGGAATAAAAAGACAATATCAACGCCCTGTGGAAGAGACGTGGAGGTCACAGTAGCTTAACAAGACACTTTTAATGCCCCTTGGAAGAGTGGTGGAGGTCGCAGTGGAATAAAAAGACAATATTAACGACCCTTGTAAGAGACGTGGAGGTCACAGTAGCTTAACAAGACGATTTTAATGCCCCTTACAAGAGCCATGCAGTACAGCATATTAAAAACATTATTCCCATTATTGGGGAGTGGGTCTCCCATAGTCTTTGCCTATGCCTTCCAAGCAAAAGCTGCCAAAAATTAGGAAGGGGGAACTTGCAATGTCCCTTACAAGAGCCATGCAGTACAGCATATTAAAAACATTATTCCCATTATTGGGGAGTGGGTCTCCCATAGTCTTTGCCTATGCTTTCCAAGCAAAAGCTGCCAAAAATTAGGACAGAGGAACTTGCAATGCTGGCAACATGGACCACGGTCACCCCGGTGGTATAGTGGTCGTGGAGGCTGAGGATAAGGAGAAGAGCAAAAAACAGCCGAAATGAGGAAGCGTATACCCATGTGTGGGTGTGAAGCGATGCATGGGAATACACCTCCCGAAATAACACAGTGGATTTGACTTTATGTTACTCTGCTGTCATTTGGTGGTGATGAGAAGTCTGGCCCAATCCAGCCTTGTTCATTTTGATAAGGGTCAGCTTGTCAGCATTGTCAGTTGACAGGCGAGTGCGCTTATCAGTTATAATTCCCCCAGCGGCACTAAAAACACGCTCCGATAACACGCTAGCGGCAGGGCAGGCCAGGACCTCCAAGGCATACAGAGTGAGTTCATTCCAAGTGTCCAGCTTGGATACCCAATAATTAAAAGGCACAGAGGAATCACGGAGGACGCTGGTACTCCCTCACCATCTTTTGAAACTTTCCACTCCTTGTGAGAGTACCCTGCGCCTCAGGGCCTGTAAGCTGGGCAGGTCTCAGAAAACTGTCCTAGAACATTGACAGTGTTCCCCTGCCTCTGCTGGATTGGAGTTGCGTCTCTCTCGCCTGTATGCCTTAGTTGGGCAGCGAACTGTGACCTCTGCCGCTACCGTGTTCAGATGGGAATTTTTTTAATAGTTCTGCAGCAAGGGCCTTCTGGTACTGCCCCATTTTTGTAGACCTCTCCAACTCAGGAATAAGAGAGTGAAAGTTCTCCTTCTAGAGGGGGTCTAAAAGTGTCATCAACCAGTAATGACTGTCACCCAACATTTTGACAATGCGAGGGTCACGGTTAAGGCAGCGTAACATAAAGTCAGCCATGGGTGCCAGACTGGTAACGGGCAAGACTTCCGTGTCCTCACCAAGATGACGACTGATAGTGTTGAGCGATCACTAAAATGCTCGGGTGCTCGAAGCTCGGGCCGAGCTTACCGTGATACTCGGGTGCTCGACCCGAGCAACGAGCCCAATGTTAGTCTATGAGAGACCCGAGCATTTTTGCGGCGGCACCCCCGGCAGTCTGTAGAAAGCCTAAAAAGTGCCCAAAACGATAGTGACAGTGCTCAAAAGACATGGGGGCAGCATGGGGATCGCCCCTGGAAGCATTTCTGACCCCCAGGTCACTGCTGTCAACAACGTGGTCAGAGGTATTAAGCCACTTTTGCGGGCTCACAATAAAACGTTCAAAAACGAAACTGAAACGGTTTTCCTGTGAAATATGTTAAGGAATTTCCTTTCCAGGGTAAAAACTTGTGTATAAGGTAAAATAAATAACCAAAAACAAAAATACTCCTCCACACCTTGGGCTATGTTCACAAGTAGCATTTTTCATGCGTTTTTGCACTTTTGTATTGCTTTCAACCGTGACAAATGCGTTCACCGGGAAATGTCATTTTAACATTTTACAACCTTATCTGGCCATGTGCTGTGTGACACATGCATACAGTGCTGAAAAGACAAGGGATCAGCATGGGGAAGACCCCTGGAAGCATCTCTGACCCCCAGGTCACTGTCTAAAAGTGTGCCCATCAGAAGTGATCCTTGCGGCATCAGAAGATGCAGACTTGCAACTATACCCGTGCAAGTCCTTGTCCCAGGGCAGTGTTCAATTGTACCTCCCCCATTCCTTGCAATGCAAGCGAAAATATGCAGCCAACCACCCACCCACCCGCAGGCTGCAATACCATACTGCTAGCTTTCACTTGAAATGGGACCTTTTAGTTTGTAGGAGGCCGAAGCTGGCCACTACCTCATGGGCGCTTCGGCAGCGAGGTATCCATACTCTGTCCCCAGCCGCCAGGTGGCGGCCAGGTGTCCATACTCGGTCCCCAGACGCCCTGATTTCTCCTGTCACCTTCCCCCACACTTTTCTTAGCCTGGCCTGCTTTAGGGCAGCATTGGACGAGCCCACCAGAGAACCAGACTCCTCCGGTGGGCCCTGGCTTCTCCATCAGGGGAGTTGAGAGAGCCTAGGTGAGGAGCATGATGATGATGATAGAAGTTAGCATCTGCTTTGTTTTCTTGGAATGCAAGCGCATGTATGTAGTAGCGGCTAAGCCTGAGGTGGTCCGCGTTTTGGCGCATATCCTACCTCCTCCGAGGATTGCTGGATGTTTTCCTGCTACTATCCCAGTTCTATGACTCCCGTTAAAACAAAGCTTCAGGTGATAAATGATGGATGAGGTGGTGGCAAAGGAGAAAGAGCAGGAGGAACAGGGACCATTCACATCAATATCAGGCCAGTCAACCAGATATGTCTTGTAGGATATGTTTCTGTAACAAAAGGAGCGGTTCGGCTACACAGTTATAGGGCATACAGTGAGTGCAATGCCTACCAAAAATTTCGAGCCACTCCAATGCCCCTTGGAAATGACATGGAGGTCAGAGGGCGTTAACTAAACCTTTTTTTCGATTTATAGCAACTGGGTCTCCCGTGCACTGTTGGCCTAACCAGTGAATGGAAGGCTTTCCAAAAATTATGAGGAACTGCAATGCCCCTTACAAGAGCCATGTGTGGCACCCCAGGGGTCTGGTCACCACAGTAATAGAGATATTACGTCGGAGAGCAAGTGGGAGGTTTCCTGGTCAGGATCCCTTAAACATGCAACATCCTCCTGCCCCAGTCCTGGGAGGGGAGAATTCTGCCCTTATAAATTGGATCTGGGGTGGGGTTGAGTGAGTCAGAGAACTGTCAGAGTCAGAGTGAGAGCAAGGGAAAGTAACAGCAAGGAGCTCTGTAGGAGCTAGGAGCTAAAGACCAGGGGCTGGAAGCTGAGCAGAGCTCGCCCTGGCAGAAGACAATAGGAACCGGACACAGGAGTCCGAAGCTGTGAGGACTTATATATCCAGCAGCAGAAACCAGCCGGCAGGGGATTTCAGGTCCTCTGGCCATAGAAGCCCGGAGGCTCAGTCACAAGCAACGGACCAGCACCGCCGTTGTGGAGCGGAGGCTAACAGAAGGCCCCAAGTCACCAGCCATACGGGTGAGCACTACACGGTACACTCAGGGACGTGGGCTACTTCTACCCGCTTACAGAAAGGTAGCCAGGAAGAGTGCAGACAGACGGGGAGGCCTACAACTCCACCTGGCCAGGGGAACTCCTGCTTGCTCACAGACTGACCAGGCCTCTTATGCTAGCCAGTACTCCCGGGAGGGTCTACCTTATAATCATCAGTAAAGACCCTGAACTGCACTGCAAAGACTCTGAGTCATTCCTGCTGCGCTCGTGCACCATCACCCCCATCATCCACACTCACTGCCCTGAGGCTATACTCCTCCCGAGGGGAGTTATCCCATTCTCTGCTGCGCACACAACACCAGCCTCAGCGGTCTGCCTCGCAGCGGTGGTACTCCCTGACCGCAATCCACGGGTGGCGCAGTCGGACAATTAACCCCAAAACCTAAGAAAGACTGCGACTGGTTTGACCAGCCTGAGCCACGGGACCGGGTCACCGCCACGGAGACTACAGACCCCAGAGACCCGGCACCGGGTATCCCACACACGTGTACACACGGCCCAGGGGGCGCGTCATATGCAGTACAGCATATTACAAACATAAGTCCCATTATTGGGGAGTGGGTCTCCCATAGTATTTGCTTATGCTTTCCCAGCAAAAGCTGCCAAAAATTAGGACGGAGCAACTTGCAATGCCCCTTACAAGAGGCATGCAGTACAGCATATTACAAACATAAGTCCCATTATTGGGGAGTGGGTGTCCCATGGTATTTGCTTATGCTTTCCCAGCAAAAGCTGCCAAAAATTAGGACGGAGCAACTTGCAATGCCCCTTACAAGAGCCATGCAGTACAGCATATTACAAACATAAGTCCCATTATTGGGGAGTGGGTGTCCCATAGTATCTGCTTATGCCTTGCAAGCAAAAGCTGCCAAAAATTAGGACGGAGCAACTTGCAATGCCCCTTACAAGAGCCATGCAGTACAGCATATTACAAACATAAGTCCCATTATTGGGGAGTGGGTCTCCCATAGTATTTTCTTATGCTTTCCCAGCAAAAGCTGCCAAAAATCAGGACGGAGCAACTTGCAATGCCCCTTACAAGAGCCATGCAGTACAGCATACTACAAACATAAGTCCCATTATTGGGGAGTGGGTGTCCCATGGTATTTGCTTATGCTTTCCCAGCAAAAGCTGCCAAAAATTAGGACGGAGGAACTTGCAATGCTGGCACCCTGGTGGTATAGTGGTGGTGGAGGCTGAGGATAAGGAGAAGAAGATTAAACAGCCGAAACGAGGAAGCGTATACCCATGTGTGGGTGTGAAGTGGTGCATGTGAATACACCTCCCGAAATAACACAGTGGATTTGACTTTATGTTACTCTGCTGTCATTTGGTGGTGATGAGAAGTCTGGCCCAATCCAGCCCTTGTTCATTTTGATAAGGGTCAGCTTGTCAGCATTGTCAGTTGACAGGCGAGTGCGCTTATCAGTTATAATTCCCCCAGCGGCACTAAAAACACGCTCCGATAACACGCTAGCAGCAGGGCAGGCCAGGACCTCCAAGGCGTACAGAGCGAGTTCATTCCAAGTGGCCAGCTTGGATACCCAATAATTAAAAGGCACAGAGGAATCACGGAGGACGCTGGTACGATCGGCAAGGTACTCCCTCACCATCTTTTGAAACTTTCCACTCCTTGTGAGAGTACCCTGCGCCTCAGGGCCTGTAAGCTGGGCGGGTGTCAGAAAACTGTCCCAGAACGTTGACAGTGTTCCCCTGCCTCTGCTGGATTGGAGTTGCATCTCTCTCGCCTGTACGCCTTGGTTGGGCAACGAACTGTGACCTCTGCGCTAGCGTGTTCAGATGGGAATTTTTTTAAGAGTTCTGCAGCAAGGGCCTTCTGGTATTGCCCCATTTTTGTAGACCTCTCCACCTCAGGAATAAGAGAGTGAAAGTTCTCCTTGTAGCGGGGGTCTACAAGTGTCACCAACCAGTAATGACTGTCACCCAACATTTTGACAACGCGAGGGACACGGTTAAGGCAGCGTAACATAAAGTCAGCCATGCGTGCCAGACTGGTAACGGGCAAGATTTCCGTGTCCTCACCAAGATGACGACTGACCATGCTCCCCATCATCCTCCTCCTCTTCCTCCTCCCCCCTGTCCTCAGGCCACCCACGCTGAACCGACGGTATGACACTTGTACTGGAACTTCCGTCTACAACGCATGATAGCAGCTCCTGTTCTTCCTCCTCCTCCTCCTCTCCCTCATTGTGCCCCAATGCACGTTGGGATGAGATGAGGCTGGGCTGTGTGTAATCGCCCGCTACGGCGTCTTGATCCATCTCATCATACTCTGGCTGCAATGCCTCCTCTTTAATTCTCTGCAGAGAGCGTTGCATAAGAAAGACAAGTGGGATGCTGACACTAATGATGGCGTCATCGCCACTCACCATCTTGGTGGCCTCCTCAAAGTTTGTCAGGATTAGAGTTGAGCCACCCCCGTAGTGTTCGAGTTCGGTTCGGTTCGTCGAACACCCGTGTGTTCGCCGAACTGTTCGTCGAACTGTTCGTCGAACACCTTCGAACACCGTTAAAACCAATGGCAGGCAAACAACAACACATAGAAACACATAGAAAACACCTTCAAAGGTGTCCAAAAGCTGACAAACTGCTCAGAAGACATAACTAACACATGGAAAAGTGACAAGTACATATAGTCATGCGAAAATAAAAGAGGTGGAGGAGTAAAAGGAGGGGGAGACACAGATATAGGCATGTCATGCCCTTCTAAAATCCAAAAAGTGAGAAGCCGACACGGCCAGTCCGCTCCTGCGAGTGCCACCTCCGTGTCGCCGGGTTTGTGCCAGAGCCGCGGTGAACCCTGACGGCCAGCCCCCCTCTCCCAATACTGGTGCCTGTCCGCTGGTGGGTCGAGCCAGCCCCCCTGTGGTGGAGGCAGCTCTAAGCTTTTTAATTTAAATTGTCTCTCTAATTTGAATGAATACACTTTAAATCCATTTACTAGGATCTATTGGAGGGCAAGTCTCATGCCAGCAGCCGCGGTAATTCCAGCTCCAGTAGCGTCCACTAAAGCTGCTGCAGTTAAAAAGCTTTTATAAGGATCGAGCTCGGCTGTCCACCGCAAGGCATCCTACTGCCAGTCCCAGCCCCTATGCCTTGGGGTGCCTCCTGATGCTCTTCACTAAGTATCCCATGGTCCCGAAGCATTTCCTTTGAAAAAATTAAGTGTCTAAACTACAGGTGGTGTAGCTTGCTTAACAGCCGGGATAATCCGCTGACTAGCAGACACTGCTACTAGGCACAAAGTATTTCCTGGGCTAGATGCAGTTAAAAATTTGTAATTAGATACTCTCGTTGGATGCTGAGAAAGCATTCCATAGAGTCTCCTGGCACGCCATATATGATTCTCTTAAAAAGCTTGGGGTAGGGGTCTAGGGGACCCTTTTATAGCCAAAATCACGGCCCTGTATCGCAATACGTCACCTAGGCTGAAGATAAATGGAACTGTAGCACCCTGAGGGCTCGGTTGCTACAGACGTATTGCACCTCACCCAGAGGTGTGATATCTCACTCTCAGGTAAGGATGGAGTGTGGATCAGGACCCGACACCTGCATGCATTACACCACATTGCCGTGGGGCAGGGCGACCAATATGCCCCTGAGATGGGCACGACAGTCCCTGTCCCTGGCTGGAGTGGGGGGAGGGAACACTGAGGAAGGGGAACCCTGTAGTGCAGGAGCAGGGAGGAAGCAGTTCCTGGGTGCATTGAGAAGGGAGTATAAAAGGTGGGCACCATCTTAGTTCAGTGCAGAGAAGTCTGAGCAGAAGTGGCAGGGAGCAGGGGCTCTGCATGAGCTCTGCTCCGGAGGCGGGCCTAGTAACAGAGGCCCAGGCCTGGAAGAGGGAGAAGGAAGGAAGAGGAGCGGAGAAGGCTCCAGGAACGAGGAATGAAGGGATCCCAGGGGTGCGGACGGGCGAGTTGCCACCGCACGCCCGAATCCACCTGCGTGGAGGGGTCAGGCCAAAGGGGGAGACCGGTCCCCGAACTAGTGGAGGCAGGAAACGACCCTCAGCTAGAAACCGGAGGCTCTGACATTTTATGTGGCGCAGCCCCTCGCTACACCCGCTAGGAAGGCACCACATAGGGTCAGGGAAACTGGCGCCAAGTTTACCAAGAGGAGGCCCGAGGCAGCCGGACAGAAGTGTTGGTAAGAAAGGCCAGACAAAGGACACACAAAGGGGGTCCTGTGAAGTGCTCCAAAGTTATCTGGGAGTTGTCTGAGCCCCTCACCTGGTGAGCACAGTACGACGTGGGCAGCCGTTACCTGCAGACGTGGTCTGGATAATAAGAACTGTGAGTAAAGGCCCTGGACTGCATCACTGACTCCGTGTCGTTACTGCTGCTGCCCTGCACCATCACCCCCATCCTCCGCATACACTGCCCTGAGGCTATACTCCTCCCGTGGGGAGTTATGCTACGCTCTGCTGCACCCACAACACCAGCCTCAGCGGTCTGCCCTGTAGCGGCGGTTCACTCTGACCGCAATCCACGGGTGGCGTAGTCGGACATTTAAACATCAAAACCACATAAATAGTTCCGCCACTGGTTTGACCGCCCTGAGCCACGGAACCGGGTCGCCGCCACGAAGACTACAACCACCAGCATCCACCAAAAAGGGTCCGGCTCCGGGTGTCCCAAGGCCCAGGGGGTGCGTCAGAATATTTTCATCACCTTTCACAATCACCAATGGGACAAGGCAGGGATGTCCTCTGTCCCCTCTCTTATACATCCTAGTGACGGAGCACCTGCTCTCATCAATTCGCCATAACCCCAATATTAGGTGGATTGAGGTGGGAGGAACCGAGTACAAGTGCTCTCTATTTGCTGATGATGTCCTAGTATATATCACTCAATCACATATATCCATCCCTGCTGTTATGGCTGAAATACATCACTTTGTTACATGGTAAAATTTTAAAATCAATGCAGCGAAGTCTGAGGCCCTCGATGTCTCCCTCCCCAAATCCATATAGGATTCCATCCAGTCCAACTTTCCCTTTGCCTGGCCCTCACAGGGTATCAAATACTTAGGAATTCCTATTCATAGAGACCTCTCCCATCTATGTTATCTTAATTTTGGGCCCTTTATTGAACAATTCCATACAGACCACGGTTGGCAAATTAGAACTGTAAGATTCACTACATGAACCACTGGTGTTTTGTGGAAAAGCACATGTACACTGCGTTCCAAATTATTATGCAAAAAGTGTTTAGGAGTGATAAGGGAAGAATTTGTTTGTTTGTCAGTTAAACTCATTGATGGTGATGTGTGTCAGGGCTCTTTATATCACTGTAAGCAATTGCAGACACCTGTGCTAATTAGTTTGGCAGGTGTGTCCAATGAAAGGCAAGACTACTTAAGAAGGCTCTCTCACATTTTTAAGCAGCCTACATTTTCTGCCAAAATGGGAAAGAAAAAGGATGTGTCGGCTGCTGAGAAGCAACAAATTGTGGAGTGTTTAGGTCAAGGCATGACTACAATCAACATTGTGCGATGATCAGGATGAAGTGTCTTGGCAATCAAGAAGTATGTAGCTGATTCACAGTACACACGTGTGCGTGCTGATAAGGGCAAATTGAGGACTCTTTCCTACAGGCAATTACGTCAGGTTGAAAGAGCAGCGGCCAAAAAGCCTTGTCATAGCAGCAGACAAGTTTTTGAAGCTGCTTGTGCCTCCAACGTCCCCCGAACAACAAGATGCAGGGTCCTTCAGAGGTTTGCAGCTGTGCATACGCCATCCTGTCGACCTCCTCTATCCACTTCACACAAGCAGAAACGGCTCCAGTGGGCCAAACATTACATGAAGACTGATTTCAAAACTGTTTTGTTCACGGATGAGTGCCGTGCAGCGCTCGATGGTCCAGATGGATGGAGTGGAGGATGGCTGGTTGATGGACACCCCACGCAAACACGGCTACAGCGCCAACAAGGAGGAGGTGGAGTAATGTTTTGGGCTGGAATCATGGGGAGAGAGATTGTCGGCCCCTTTAGGATCCCTGAAAGCGCTAAAGATGAACTCCATAATGTATGTGGATTTTCTCAAACAGCACTTCCTGCCATGGTTCAAGAAGAAGAACCGTGTATTTCACAGCAAGATCATTTTTCTGCATGATAATGCACCATCTCATGCTGCACATAAAGCATCTGCATCTCTGGCTGATATGGGCATAAAAGGGGACAAACTTATGGTGTGACCCCCATGCTCCCCTGACCTCTACCCCATTCAGAACCTTTGGAGCATCATTAAAAGGAGTGTCTATGATGGCGGGAGGCAGTTCACATCTAAGCAACAGCTCTGGGAGGGTATTCTGTCCTCATGCAAAACAATTGAAGCAGAAACCATCCAAAACCTGACAAATTCAATGGACGAGAGAGTTCAGAAGCTCCTTTCGAACAAGGGGTCCTATGTGAAAATGTAACATCACCTAGAATAAAGTTTTGAGTTGAAAACTGTTTGATTTCAGTTTCTAACAACCTGCTAATGCTTATAATTTCAAAAATGACCATTTTTTTGGTCTTTATTAAAATGAAAAGGTTGATCGAAAAGTTTGGGGGATCTAAGAGTGTGGCAACCCAGTAGTCATGATTACTTCGAATTCTGACAATATGAGGGTCATGCTGCAGGTAGTGCAGCAAGAAGGCACTTATGTGTCTTGCGCATCTCGGAGCCCCAAAATTATTTTCCGGGCTAGATGCAGCTAAAAATTATTTTTAATTTTAAATCTGGTGGAGCTTATTATAGATGGCCTAATAGGATCAGTGCTGCACACTGCTACAAAGCCCAAATTATTTTCCAGTCAAGATACAGATAAACATGATTAGTAATTTGAAAGCTTAAAACGGTTGGTAGGGTGATTTTAACCAATCATCAAGCTTTTACTCTCCCCAGGATGACACAGGGGTAGAAAAGTCGTTTCGGATCCATGATTTGTTCATCTTTATGAACGTGAGTCTGTCTATATTATCAGTGGAGAGCCGCGTGCGCTTATCTGTCAGCACACCACCAGCAGCGCTGAACACACGTTCAGACAGAACGCTGGCTGCGGGGCATGACAAGATCTCCAAGGCATAAGTGGCTAGCTCCGGCCATTTATCCAGATTGGAAGCCCAAAAAGAGCAAGGGTCCAGTGACACAGTCGTGGCTTCAATGTTTACTTGGAGATACTCCTGTACCATCGTCTCTAGGCGTTGACTATGTGTCAGACTTCTTGTCTCCTGTGGTCTTGCAAAGGATGGGCTAAAAAAGTGGTGAAATGATTCCGCAAAATTGATGTTACCAGCAGATACTGTGGTTCTGTTACGGTTTGAGTGCTGAACACTTGACGGTCCCACGGTTGGCAAGTTGGAACTGTGAGATTCACTATGTGCACCACTGGTGTTTTGTGGAAAAGCACATGTAAGATTCTGCAACAGTCTCTGCTGATACTCCTGCATGCGTGCATCCCTTTCTATGGCAGGAATAATTTCGGCAAATTTACTTTTGTACCGGGGATCTAACAGTGTGGTAACCCAGTAGTCAGGATTATTTCTAATTCTCACAATTCGAGGGTCATGTTGCAGGTAGTGCAGCAAGAAGGCACTCATGTGTGTTGCGCATCCAGGAGCACCAAGTCCCTGTTGTGTTGGTGGCGAGGTAACAATCATGCTTCCTTCCTCTGTCCTCTCCCCCCAACCTCGCACAACAGAAATGTGATCAAGGTCTCCCTCATCTGATGAGTCTTCCATCAGTTCGTCCTCCACTTCTTCCTGGGCTCCTGCACCTTCCTCACTAGTTTGGCTGCTACCATGCGCCCTGGTAAAACCATCTCCCCCACCCTCTCATGCCTGCCGCCTTGGTGCTGCCGACCGTCTGGACCTTGCAGATGTTAGCCCTTCCGCATACAACTCCTCCTCCTCTACTTCCTCCACATCCTCTTGTGCCACCACCTGACTCCGAATTCTGTTTAACATGTGCTCCAGCATGTAAATCACCGGAATAGTCATGCTGATAATGGCATCATCAGCACTAAACATCTTCGTCGCCATTTCAAAACTGTGCAGAAGGGTGCATAGGTCCCTGATCTGAGACCACTCCTCCAGCGTGATTTGCCCCACCTCTGGATCTCGTTGGCCCAGGCTATACGTCAGAACGTATTGCACCAGGGCTTGTCGGTGCTGCCACAGTCGCTGCAACATGTGCAGAGTTGAATTCCACCGGGTAGGCACATCGCATTTTAGCCAGTGAAGTGGCAGGCCCAACGACTTCTGTAGAGATGTAAGTCGCTGAGCTGCGGGATGAGAACGGCGGAAGTGAGCACACAGCGACCGTGCCCTCTGCAGAAGGCCATCTAGTCTGGGATAGTGGGCTAAAAATTGCTGGACAACCAGGTTCAACACGTGAGCCATACAAGGCACGTGTGTGACATTGCCCCGGCGAAGGGCCGCACCCAGGTTTGCAGCATTGTCGCACACGGCCTTCCATGGTTTCAGGTCCAGTGGAGACAGCCATTCATGAAATTGGTTCTCCAGAGCTGACCACAACTCCTCAGCTGTGTGACTCACATTTCCCAGACATTTCAAAGTAAAAACCGCCTGATGACGTTGAGCCCTACTGCCAGCATAGTAAGGAGGTGTGCAGGATCCCTTCTGCGCAGTTAGAAAGCTTGTGGCATGACCAGACAGGCTTTGGGTGCAGGTGGAAGACCGAGAGGAGGTTGAGGAGGCAGAAGCAGTGGAGGAACTTTGACATAAAGAGGATTGACGCACAACTCGTGGGGACGGCAAGACTTGGACAGCAGCCCCTTGTCCTGCTGTCACCATAGTTACCCAGTGCCCAGTCAGCGACATGTAACGCCCCTGTCCATGCCTACTCGTCCAAGTGTCTGTGGTGAAATGCACCCTGTCACACACAGAGTTTCTCAAAGAAGCGGTGATGTTGTGTGCGACATGCTGGTGGAGCGCAGGCACACCTTTCTTTGAGAAGTAGTGCCGACTGGGCATCTGGTACTGGGGCACTGCGACGGACATAAGGTCTCGAAAATCCTCTGTGTCCACCAGGCGGAAAGGCAGCATTTCTGTAGCCAAGAGCTTGCAGATGGTGAAATTCAACCTCTTAACTTTCTCATGGCTAGGAGGAAATGGTCTTTTACTTGTCCACATCTGAGGGACCGAGGGCTGGCTATTGTGCTTAGACGGGGTTGATAAGGGTGTCCCCGGCAAACTGCCGGTCAGTGAGGAAGATGCAGGCGGACATGTTAGGTTGCCTTGATCCAAAGGTGGTGCTATCGATGTCGGACAGCGCTCAACACCAGCTGGTGTTACCACCTCCAAAGAAAATGATGACCAGCCAATCACGCTGGCTGTTGCGGGTAAAGAGGTGGCAGGTCTGCGCCCCAAAACAGGTGTGACTGCTGTCCCCCCAGTCACAGAGGATGAAGAGGCCGCGGATGCACAAGATATGGCAGACGGTGGTTGGCCCGGCCGGCTAGGCCGCATTGTAGCACACTGAGCTTCCCACTGCAACTTATGCTTCATGTCCATGTGCCGGTTCATGCATGAAGTACTCAAACTATGTATTTTTTGGCCTCTACTTAGCTTTTGCTGACAAATGTTACAGATAACACGAGTTGGGTCATCTTTATCGATCTGAAAAAATGCCCAGGCTATGCAAGGCTTAGCACCCATGCGACCTGAAGAGCCACCACGACTTGTGGTGAGAGGCAGAGTTGTGTTTGAGGATGCAGTTGTTGACGTGCTTCCAGTACTACGTCTCTGTCCAGGAAGGCGCAACCTGACCTCGTCGTCACTAGCATCTTCCTCCACCTCCTCTGCTGACCTCATCTCTTGGCTGACTGTGGGTTGACAGTAAGTGGGATCTCCAACCTCATCATCATCACCCTGTGTGTTATCACACCCGTCGTCCTCAGAGCCAACCTGTTCCTGCCCTGACAAAAAACTAAAGTTGTCGCTCCAATCAGGTATTTGAGTCTTATCATCGTCTTCCTCATTGTCTCCACCAACAGGAGTTACAGTTTAGGAATGAGGGTCTACATTATGGTCAGAACCTTGTGCGTCTGGTCCTGGATCCGACTCATAAAGATTCTGGGCATCAGTGCAGATCATTTCCTCGTCTGGATTCACAGAAGCGCTGGAGTCGACCTCTGATTCCCAGGCTATAGTATGAGTAAACAGCTCTGCAGACTCAACCATCTGTTCTACCTCATACTCAGACGGGCAGCTGGAGATTTGGGAGCTGTGAGGAAGCAAGTGCGATTTGGGTGACACCTTTGAGGACTGGAGTATTTGTGATGTTGAAGTTGATGTGGAGGAGAGCCCACTTAAAGGAGCACTTGATATCCGTTGAAGCACCTGCTGTTTTTGTGCCTCATCTGGAATTTGTAGCGATTGGCGTGGCCGTAAGAAAGGGATCTTATCACATTGTCCGCTAAAAGAAGTAGACATTTTAGTTTGGCTGGAAGATGGTCTTTCTTCTGCAGATGTTACTGTTGCTTTAACACCTACCCCACGGACACAACCTTTTTTCCCCTTCCCAACACGCCTATTCCCATTTCCACCAGCAGCAGGCCTTTTTCCACTCATTTTGGTGGTTAACTAATTCACAACTCTGGAGTTGTTTGCACAAAAAAACAATGGATGGTAACCGAGCAGAGCTGAGTGGCCAAATTGTGGTATTAGGCCAAAACTATTGGCTGGGTTAGATGCAGAAAAAAATTATATTCAATTTGCAACCTGATGGAGGTCAGTATAGATGGACTAATACAACAAGTCCCACACACAGCTAGAAGCCCAATATTTTTTCAGAGGTAGATGCAGAAAAAAATATATTCAGTTTGCAACCTGATGGAGGTCAGTATAGATGGACTAATACAACAAGTCCCACGCACAGCTAGAAGCCCAATATTTTTTCAGAGGTAGATGCAGAAAAAAATATATTCAGTTTGCAACCTGATGGAGGTCTGTATAGATGGATTAATAGAACAAGTCCCACACACAGCTAGAAGCCCAATATTTTTTCAGAGGTAGATGCAGAAAAAAATATATTCAGTTTGCAACCTGATGGAGGTCAGTATAGATGGACTAATACAACAAGTCCCACACACAGCTAGAAGCCCAATATTTTTTCAGAGGTAGATGCAGAAAAAAATTATATTCAGTTTGCAACCTGATGGAGGTCTGTATAGATGGATTAATAGAACAAGACCCACACACAGCTAGAAGCCCAATATTTTTTCAGAGGTAGATGCAGAAAAAAATATATTCAGTTTGCAACCTGATGGAGGTCAGTATAGATGGACTAATACAACAAGTCCCACACACAGCTAGAAGCCCAAATATTTTTTCAGAGGTACTGTAGATGCAGATAAAAATTATTTTTAATTTGCAACCTGATGGAGGTCAGTATAGATGGACTAATAGAGAAAGTCCGACACACTGCTAGAAGGCCAAATACTTTTTCAGAGCTAGATGCAGAAAAAAATTAGATTCAGTTTGCAACCTGATGGAGGTCAGTATAGATGGACTAACAGAGAAAGTCCCACACACTGCTAGAAGGCCAAATATTTTTTCAGAGCTAGATGCATACAAAAAATTATTTTGAATTTGCAACCTGATGGAGGTCAGTATAGGTGGACTAATAGAACAAGTCCCACACACTGCTAGAAGGCCAAATTTTTTTTCAGAGCTAGATGAAGAAAAAAATTATATTCAGTTTGCAACCTGATGGAGGTCTGTATATATGGATTAATAGAACAAGACCCACACACAGCTAGAAGCCCAATATTTTTTCAGAGGTAGATGCAGAAAAAAATATATTCAGTTTGCAACCTGATGGAGGTCAGTATAGATGGACTAATACAACAAGTCCCACACACAGCTAGAAGCCCAATATTTTTTCAGAGGTAGATGCAGAAAAAAATATATTCAGTTTGCAACCTGATGGAGGTCAGTATAGATGGACTAATACAACAAGTCCCACACACAGCTAGAAGCCCAAATATTTTTTCAGAGGTACTGTAGATGCAGATAAAAATTATTTTTAATTTGCAACCTGATGGAGGTCAGTATAGATGGACTAATAGAGAAAGTCCGACACACTACTAGAAGGCCAAATATTTTTTCAGAGCTAGATGCAGAAAAAAATTATATTCAGTTTGCAACCTGCTGGAGGTCAGTATAGATGGATTAATAGAACAAGACCCACACACAGCTAGAAGCCCAATATTTTTTCAGAGGTAGATGCAGAAAAAAATATATTCAGTTTGCAACCTGATGGAGGTCAGTATAGATGGACCAACAGAGAAAGTCCCACACACTACTAGAAGGCCAAATATTTTTTGAGAGCTAGATGCAGAAAAAAATTATATTCAGTTTGCAACCTGATGGAGGTCTGTATAGATGGATTAATAGAACAAGACCCACACACAGCTAGAAGCCCAATATTTTTTCAGAGGTAGATGCAGAAAAAAATATATTCAGTTTGCAACCTGATGGAGGTCAGTATAGATGGACTAATACAACAAGTCCCACACACAGCTAGAAGCCCAATATTTTTTCAGAGGTAGATGCAGAAAAAAATATATTCAGTTTGCAACCTGATGGAGGTCAGTATAGGTGGACTAATAGAACAAGTCCCACACACTGCTAGAAGGCCAAATATTTTTTCAGAGCTAGATGCAGAAAAAATTAGATTCAGTTTGCAACCTGATGGAGGTCAGTATAGATGGACTAATAGAATGATGCTATGCCCAAAAGATTTTACTTCACTAGGTGCAGTAAAAAAATTGGTATTCTATACACAGGTGGTATATCTTGCAACACAGATAGGCTACTCCACTGACTAACACACTCTGCAATAGGCCAAAAAGGATTAGCTTTGCTAGATTCAGCCAAATGCTGTGAAAAAAACTTGCACAGCACTGGCACAGACCTGCCTGGCAAAAACTGATAGGAACTGATGTAACCTAGTCCTGAAAAGGACTCGAATTACAATTAGTCTTTACTCCCACAACCTATCTATTTAAGAGCACAGACCTGCCTGATAAAAGTCGTAGGAAATGCTGTAACCTAGTCCTTAAAAGGACTGCAATCACAACTATTCCCTACTCCCAAGCTATCTGTATATTTGTGCGAAAATTGGCTTGAAATTAACAAGGTATAGCGCACACAGCAACATCGGTGCCGTCTAACACGCAGCTGCAGCAGTGAGAAAATGGTGGCGACGGGGAAAATGGCTTGGTCTTATAGGGCAAGGACATGTGACATACACTGCCAATGACACATGCCCTTGCTTGTGTGAAAAAAAGCACTTCGCTCCGTGTGTGCGCTGCTGATAGGCTGACAGATTGCACCTCCCCACTGTAAATGCGGGAAAGAGAAAAAAAAAAGGAGATCTTCATTGTTCCTGCAGAGATCCATCCCCTGCCCCTCCCCCCACCCCGCTGTACACTCAAACTGCGTATTAACATTAATTTTCATCATTACTGAGAAAAAATCCAGTTATGATTTTGGTGCACGAACAGTTATCGAACATAACCTCGAACAGCCGAATTTTTCTCAAATTGTTCGTGTTCGCCGAACGGATCGAACACCGCCCAAAACAGCTCGAATTTGAGATTGGCGAACAGTTCGAGTAGAACAACGCTCATCTCTAGTCAGGATGGTACATATGTCAGACATCCAGGTCCACTCCTGAGGTCTTATGTGTGGAGTCTGACCTAAATATCGACGGCCTTGTTGCAGCTGGTACTCCACAACTGCTCTCTTCTGCTCACAAATCCTTTGCAACATGTGGAGGGTAGAGTTCCAACGTGTGGGGACATCACACACCAGTCGGTGTGCCGGAAGCTGCAAACGCTGCTGCAACACAGCAAGGGCGGCGGAAGCTGTAGCCGACTTGCGAAAATGAGCTTACAGGCGGCGTACTTTCACGAGCAGATCTGGCAACTCGGGGTACGATTTAAGAAACCGCTGAACCACGAGGTTAAGCACATGAGCCAGGCATGGTACGTGTGTGATCTCACCTCGCCTCAGAGCCGCCACCAGGTTATGGACATTGTCACACACGACCATGCAGGGATGTAGGTTCAGCGGTCTCAGCCACAGATCTGCCTGCTCTTTCACAGCTGTCCACAACTCACAAGCAGTGTGAGGTTTATCACCTAAGCTTATGAGTTTCAGCACAGCCTGTTGCCGCTTGGCGGAGGCAGTACTGCAATGCTTCCAGCTTGTAACTGATGTGGTGATATCTGAGATGGAGGCTGAACATGAGGAGGAGGAGGAGGATGCGCAGGAGCTGTACACTGTGGGGGCAACTCTGACTGACATAGGGCCCGCAATCCTCGGTGTGGGGAGGATGTGTTCCGTCCCAAGGTCCGACTGGGTCCCGGCTTCCACTATGTTTACCCAGTGTGCCGTCAGAGAGATGTACCGTCCCTGGCCACAAGCACTTGTCCACGTGTCCGTTGTCAGGTGGACTCTCCCAGTAACTGCGTTGTTGAGGGCACGGCAGATGCTTTGGGACACGTGCTTGTGTAGTGCGGGGATGGCACACCGGGCAAAATAGTGTCGGCTGGGGACCGAGTACCGAGGGACGGCCACCGCCATAAGATTGCGGAAGGATTCCGTCTCCACCAGCCTAAAAGGCAGCATTTCCAATGCAAGCAGTTGTGAAATGTGCGAATTTAGGACTATGGCCTGTGGGGCGTTAGCTGCGAATTTCCTCTTTCGTTCAAAGGTCTGGGATATGGACAATTGAACGCTGCGGTGGGACGTGGACGTGGACGTTGATGTTGTTTCTTGAGAAACTGCCATAACAAGTGAAGACTGAGAGGAGGGGGCATCTTTACATGCAGTATGGACAGGAGATTGCCTTGCACACACAACAGGGGGTTCTATTGCACGCACAACAGTGGAAGAAGCAGTGGTGACACCCGCTGACACTGGTCGTGGACCCTGGGTTTCGCCCCACAAAGTCGGGTGCTTTGCTGCCATGTGCCTGATCATGCTGGTGGTGGTCAGGCTGGTAGTTTTGTCACCCCTGCTGATGCTGGCATGGCAGGTGGAACATATGACCTTTTTGGGGTTATCAGCAGAGTCTTTAAAAAAATTCCAGACTCTGGAAGACCTACCGCTTGTACTGGCAACGTCCCTCGTGTTGGTGTTACGGGGAACGGTTGCCTGCCTTCTGTCTGCGGCCACCACACTGCTTCTTTCTGCCTGTTGGAGTACTCTGCCTCCCTCCCCCTGTGTGCTGCTGACCTCACTCTGCATGTCCTCCTTCCACGTTGGGTCAGTTACTAGATCATCCACCACCTCCTCCTCTTCCACTTGCGCACCACGATCCTCCTCCTCACTTCCTGGCAATTGTGTCTCGTCATCGTCCACCTCTTGTGACAGATTGCCAACGTCGACTTCCTGTGGCCGTGTCTGTTCAAATATTTGGGCATCGCAACATGGGATCTCCTCTTCCACCACTTCAAGCATATCAGGCGAGGTGCCCAAATATGGAAATGGACCAGTGAACAGCTCTTCAGAGTGTCCAAGTGTGGGATCACTTGCTGTCTGACGACACTCGGCATGGTGGGAGGAAGGAGCATCAGGGTGAGGAGGAGTATGCGGTCGAGACTCACGGCTACTAAGAGTTGACCGTGTGGAAGACAGACCGGAGGTGGTGGTGCCCAGGTAACTGGAAGTATTGTCTGCTATCCAATTAATAACCTGTTCACACTGATCAGTTCTCAATACTGGTGTTGTTCTGTGCTTCCCTAGTAATTCGGTCAAGAAGTGGGAGCGAGAAGATGTGGCTGTTGGTTGTGGCACATTTTCACCTTGGCCACGGCCCCGTCCTCTGCGCGAACCATCACCAGAACGTCCACTTCCACGTCCCTTGCCATGCGCCTTGCCCATTGTAAATGAAGTAAAATAGCTTACACTTGCACTATCAATGGAAAAAGGGTAATAAAGAGTAGATTAGAACCATGGAAGATGAAAACCACAGTTATTGTTTACTGGGGTATACCACACTTTTTTGAATAGAGATATTTGCGGCTGAACAGTGAGCGACACACTCAAACTGCTTTTGTTTTAGATACCAAAGGCCCAAAACTGGATAGTACAGCGATTTGACCCGTGGAACTGCGAAACCACACTGGGATGTCGGGCCTACACAAGACTATTTTCAACAGATATATTTTTGTGTCACAACAGTCAGGAGACACTACTGTTTTTCTTTACGGAAAAAACTACCAAAACCTGAATAATAGAGATTTTTTACCGTGGAACAGCAAAACAACAGTTATAATTTACTGGTGTATACCAGGCTTTTTAAAATATATATATATTTGCGGCTGAACAGTGAGCGACACACTCAAACTGTTTTTTTTAGATACAAATGGCCCAAAAGTGGATAATACAGAGGTTTGTACCATGGAACTGCAAAACCACACTTGTATTTCTCGGGCCTACACCAGACTATTTTCAACAGATATATTTGTGTCTGAAAAATCAGGGAGACACTATTTTTTTTTTTTTTTACAGCAAAAAATGCAAAAAGCAGGATAATAGAGATTTTTTACCGTGGAACAGCAAAAGCACACTTCTGTCTCTCTGGCCTACACCAGACTATTTTCAACAGATATATTTGTGTCTGAAAAATCAGGGAGACACTTATTATTTTTATACAGCAAAAAATGCCAAAAACAGGATAATAGAGATGTTTTACCGTGGAACATCAAAACCACAGTAATAATTTACTGGTGTATACCAGGCTTTTTAAAATATATATATATTTGCGGCTAAACAGTGAGCGACACACTCGAACTGTTTTTTTTAGATACAAATGGCCCATAGAACTGCAAAACCACACTTCTATTTCTCTGGCCTACACCAGACTATTTTCAACAGATATATTTGTGTCTGAAAAATCAGAGGCACACTTTTTTTTTGGGGGGGGGGGGGGGGCACCAAAAGGTTAATAAGATGGGTATTTGTACATTGTGAAGGAGGAAAAAAAAAAGAGGATTTAGATAAAAAAAAAAGGATTTTTCCTGGCCCCCGGGACCTGGAGCTAAGTCCAGCAATTTCAGCAACAGGAGCAGCACACAGGACTGTAATGCAGCGTTTGCTGGTATAACCACTGCGTCTCCTTTACAGCCTGCCTGCCTGCCTGCCTGCCTGATATACCTGGGATGGATATTAGTCCTGAGAAGGACTGTTTGTTTGATCCGGCAGCCTTTACAGACCCTACACTAACTATTTTGCAGGATATATCTCTCCCTAAATCAGCAGCGCTGTCCCTACACTGTCTGATCCGGAGCGACTGTGTCCAAGATGGCGGCGCCCGGTTTTAAATACTTGAGGTGACGCTGTGCGGCCAGCCAATCACTGTAATGCCTGCAAACAACATGGCTGAGGCATTACAGTGACTGGCTGGCAATCCCTGCATGTTCATTGGCTCTGTAAAGAGCGCCAAACATGCAGGGCGGAGACCCGAGCTCCCGTCCGAGTAACCCGGAAATGCTCGGTGCTCGCCGAACATCCCGAGTAGCGTGATGCTCGGGCGAGTACCGAGCAGTGTCGAGCATGTTCGCTCAACACTAATGACCATCACTTATCTTGAACTTCTCTGCATTGTAATTATTTATTCATGAAGCGAAATTTGATACCTACCACTTACAAAAGTCCATGAACTGTTCGAAGACTTTGTGCTCCCAAATTGTTCTTTATATACTGTTGCTTTGGCCATTCAAGTCAAGTTCAGTTTCACTTTTTTTTAATAGGCAACCCCGCTCACTCTAACCTCAGCCTCATTAGGACCTAAAAATTCTTGTGGACCACACACATTTTCCTTTTTTCACCAATGAGAAATCTACCTCTTCAACTCTGTGAAGGTTGCATTAAAATTCAGGATGGTTGTTCCACTTGAAATTGGAATAATGAACAAATATATGGTATGAATTACACAGCACTTTACAGACACCATCATAACTGTCCCAATTGGGGCTCAAAATTATATTTCCTATCACTTTGTCTTTGTATGTATGTATGGGTGGAAAGAAACCAGAGTACCCGGAGGAAACCTATGCAAACAGAGGAAGAACATACAAACTGCTTGCAGATGTTGTCTTCGGTGGAATTAGAACCCAGGACCCCATTTCTGCAAGTTTACAGTACTAAACACTGAGTCACCATGCTGCCTAAGACCATCCCCTATGAATATTCAACTATTTCATTATTTATTTTATATAGGGGACCTGTGGCTTCTCACGCCTGTAAATGTCAGGAGTCTCTGGCTGAGAAAACTGCTTCACTTAGCACAGCTTGGAAACTTCTCTTTTCACAACTCTGTCAACAGCTCTTGTTGACTAGCTTCTTTTAAAGGATTTATCCCATGCTCCCTATCCTCAATTTTTCAATGTGTTTTCTCCACAAAAAGTTATTTTATGGCATTCTTTACTTTCCTTAAATCTGACAGGGATAGGTAAGGCATAGTTGGTAAGATCATGATTAAGAACTCTCAGCGGGTTCAAAACGTGTTGATCTGGCATTTTTAATTCAAGCCAATTTTCTTTTGTTCTTTTAACTATTCCTATATATATGATGGTTTAGCTCTACAGTTCTTTGCGGATACTGGATCATGCTGCTATAACCACAAGAAGCAACCTATAGTCTATCCGTGCATCGCCATGGCAGAAATGAACTGATAATCAACCCCATTTTAGCAGGATCACGGAATCAGGCTTGCTTAGACAATCAGCATTAGTGTTGAGCCACCCCCGTAGTGTTCGAGTTCGGTTCGGTTGGTCGAACACCCTTGTGTTCGCCGAACTGTTCGTCGAACTGTTCGTCGAACACCTTCGAACACCGTTAAAACCAATGGCAGGCAAACAAAAACACATAGAAACACATAGAAAACACCTTCAAAGGTGTCCAAAAGCTGACAAACTGCTCAGAAGACACAACTAACACATGGAAAAGTGACAAGTACATATAGTCATGAGAAAAGAAAAGAGGTGGAGGAGTAAAAGGAAGGGGAGACACAGATATAGGCATGTCATGCCCTTCTAAAATCCAAAAAGTGAGAAGCTGACACGTTCAGTCCGCTCCTGCCCGTGCCACCTCCGTGTCGCCGGGTTTGTGCCAGAGCCGCGGTGAACCCTGACGGCCTGTCCCCCTCTCCCAATACTGGTGCCTGTCCGCTGGTGGGTCGAGCGAACCCCCCTGTGGTGGAGGCAGCTCTAAGCTTTTTAATTTAAATTGTCTCTCTAATTTGAATGAATACACTTTAAATCCATTTACAAGGATCTACTGGAGGGCAAGTCTCATGCCAGCAGCCGCGTAATTCCAGCTCCAGTAGCGTCCACTAAAGCTGCTGCAGTTAAAAAGCTTTTATAAGGATCGAGCTCGGCTGTCCACCGCAAGGCATCCTATTGCCAGTCCCAGCCCCTATGCCTTGGAGTGCCTCCTGATGCTCTTCACTGAGTATCCCGTGGTCCCGAAGCATTTCCTTTGAAAAAATTAAGTGTCCAAACTACAGGTGGTGTAGCTTGCTTAACAGCCGGGATAATCCGCTGACTAGCAGACACTGCTACTAGGCACAAAGTATTTCCTGGGCTAGATGCAGTTAAAAATTTGTAATTAGATACTCTCGTTGGATGCTGAGAAAGCATTCCATAGAGTCTCCTGGCACGCCATATATGATTCTCTTAAAAAGCTTGGGGTAGGGGTCTAGGGGACCCTTTTATAGCCAAAATCACGGCCCTGTATCGCAATACGTCACCTAGGCTGAAGATAAATGGAACTGTAGCACCCTGAGGGCTCGGTTGCTACAGAGGTATTGCACCTCACCCAGAGGTGTGATATCTCACTCTCAGGTAAGGATGGAGTATGGATCAGGACCCGACACCTGCATGCATTACACCACATTGCCGTGGGGCAGGGCGACCAATATGCCCCTGAGATGGGCACGACAGTCCCTGTCCCTGGCTGGAGTGGGGGGAGGGAACACTGAGGAAGGGGAACCCTGTAGTGCAGGAGCAGGGAGGAAGCAGTTCCTGGGTGCATTGAGAAGGGAGTATAAAAGGTGGGCACCATCTTCGTTCAGTGCAGAGAAGTCTGAGCAGAAGTGGCAGGGAGCAGGGGCTCTGCATGAGCTCTGCTCCGGAGGCGGGCCTAGTAACAGAGGCCCAGGCCTGGAAGAGGGAGAAGGAAGGAAGAGGAGCGGAGAAGGCTCCAGGAATGAGGAACGAAGGGATCCCAGGGGTGCGGACGGGCGAGTCTCCACCGCACGCCCGAATCCACCTGCATGGAGGGGTCAGGCCAAAGGGGGAGACCGGTCCCCGAAACTAGTGGAGGCAGGAAATGACCCTCAGCTAGAAACCGGAGGCTGTGACATTTTATGTGGCGCAGCCCCTCGCTACATCCGCTAGGAGGGCAGCACATAGGGTCAGGGAAACTGGCGCCAAGTTTACCAAGAGGAGGCCCGAGGCAGCCGGACAGAAGGGTTGGTAAGAAAGGCCGGACAAAGGACACACAAAGGGGGTCCTGTGAAGCGCTCCAAAGTTATCTGGGAGTTGTCTGAGCCCCTCACCTGGTGAGCACAGTACGACGTGGGCAGCCGTTACCTGCAGATGTGGTCTGGATAATAAGAACTGTGAGTAAAGGCCCTGGACTGCATCACTGACTCCGTGTCGTTACTGCTGCTGCCCTGCACCATCACCCCCATCCTCCGCATACACTGCCCTGAGGCTATACTCCTCCCGTGGGGAGTTATGCTATGCTCTGCTGCACCCACAACACCAGCCTCAGCGGTCTGCCCTGCAGCGGCGGTTCACTCTGACCGCAATCCACGGGTGGCGTAGTCGGACATTTAAACATCAAAACCACATAAATAGTTCCGCCACTGGTTTGACCACCCTGAGCCACGGAACCGGGTCGCCGCCACGAAGACTACAACCACCAGCATCCACCAAAAAGGGTCCGGCTCCGGGTGTCCCAAGGCCCAGGGGGTGCATCAGAACATTTTCATCACCTTTCACAATCACCAATGGGACAAGGCAGGGATGTCCTCTGTCCCCTCTCTTATACATCCTAGTGACGGAGCACCTGTTCTCATCAATTCGCCATAACCCCAATATTAGGTGGATTGAGGTGGGAGGCACCGAGTACAAGTGCTCTCTATTTGCTGATGATGTACTAGTATATATCACTCAATCACATATATCCATCCATGCTGTTATGGCTGAAATAGATCACTTTGTTACATGGTCAAATTTTAAAATCAATGCAGCGAAGTCTGAGGCCCTCGATATCTTCCTCCCCAAATCCATATAGGATTCCATCCAGTCCAACTTTCCCTTTGCCTGGCCCTCACAGGGTATCAAATACTTAGGAATTCCTATTCATAGAGACCTCTCCCATCTATGTTATCTTAATTTTGGGCCCTTTATTGAACAACTCCATACAGACCACGGTTGGCAAGTTAGAACTGTAAGATTCACTACGTGAACCACTGGTGTTTTGTGGAAAAGCACATGTACACTGTGTTCCAAATTATTATGCAAAAAGTGTTTAGGAGTGATAAGGAAAGAATTTGTTTGTTTGTCAGTTAAACTCATTGATGGTGATGTGTGTCAGGGCTCTTTATATCACTGTAAGCAATTGCAGACACCTGTGCTAATTAGTTTGGCAGGTGTGTCCAATGAAAGGCAAGACTACTTAAGAAGGCTCTCTCACATTATTAAGCAGCCTACATTTTCTGCCAAAATGGGAAAGAAAAAGGATGTATCGGCTGCTGAGAAGCAAAAAATTGTGGAGTGTTTAGGTCAAGGCATGACTACAATCAACATTGTGCGATGATCAGGATGAAGTGTCTTGGCAATCAAGAAGTATGTAGCTGATTCACAGTACACACGTGTGCGTGCTGATAAGGGCAAATTGAGGACTCTTACCTACAGGCAATTACGTCAGGTTAAAAGAGCAGCGGCAAAAAAGCCTTGTCATAGCAGCAGACAAGTTTTTGAAGCTGCTGGTGCCTCCAACGTCCCCCGAACAACAAGATGCAGGGTCCTTCAGAGGTTTGCAGCTGTGCATATGCCATCCTGTCGACCTCCTCTATCCACTTCACACAAGCAGAAACGGCTCCAGTGGGCCAAACATTACATGAAGACTGATTTCAAAACTGTTTTGTTCACGGATGAGTGCCGTGCAGCGCTCGATGGTCCAGATGGATGGAGTGGAGGATGGCTGGTTGATGGACACCCCACGCAAACACGGCTACAGCGCCAACAAGGAGGAGGTGGAGTAATGTTTTGGGCTGGAATCATGGGGAGAGAGATTGTCGGCCCCTTTAGGATCCCTGAAGGCGCTAAAGATGAACTCCATAATGTATGTGGATTTTCTCAAACAGCACTTCCTGCCATGGTTCAAGAAGAAGAACCATGTATTTCACAGCAAGATCATTTTTTTGCATGATAATGCACCATCTCATGCTGCACATAAAACATCTGCATCTCTGGCTGATATGGGCATAAAAGGGGACAAACTTATGGTGTGACCCCCATGCTCCCCTGACCTCTACCCCATTCAGAACCTCTGGAGCATCATCAAAAGGAGTGTCTATGATGGCGGGAGGCAGTTCACATCTAAGCAACAGCTCTGGGAGGGTATTCTGTCCTCATGCAAAACAATTGAAGCAGAAACCATCCAAAACCTGACAAATTCAATGGACGAGAGAGTTCAGAAGCTCCTTTCGAACAAGGGGTCCTATGTGAAAATGTAACATCACCTAGAATAAAGTTTTGAGTTGAAAACTGTTTGATTTCAGTTTCTAACAACCTGCTAATGCTTATAATTTCAAAAATGACCATTTTTTTGGTCTTTATTAAAATGAAAAGGTTGATCTAAAAGTTTGGGGGATCTAAGAGTGTGGCAACCCAGTAGTCATGATTACTTCGAATTCTGACAATATGAGGGTCATGTTGCAGGTAGTGCAGCAAGAAGGCACTTATGTGTCTTGCGCATCTCGGAGCCCCAAAATTATTTTCCGGGCTAGATGCAGCTAAAAATTATTATTAATTTTAAATCTGGTGGAGCTTAGTATAGATGGGCTAATAGGATCAGTGCTGCACACTGCTACAAAGCCCAAATTATTTTCCAGTCAAGATACAGATAAACATGATTAGTAATTTGAAAGCTTAAAACGGTTGGTAGGGTGATTTTAACCAATCATCAAGCTTTTACTCTCCCCAGGATGACACAGGGGTAGAAAAGTCGTTTCGGATCCATGATTTGTTCATCTTTATGAACGTGAGTCTGTCTACATTATCAGTGGAGAGCCGCGTGCGCTTATCTGTCAGCACACCACCAGCAGCGCTGAACACACGTTCAGACAGAACGCTGGCTGCGGGGCATGACAAGTTCTCCAAGGCCTAAGTGGTTAGCTCCGGCCATTTATCCAGATTGGAAGCCCAAAAAGAGCAAGGGTCCAGTGATACAGTCATGGCTTCAATGTTTACTTGGAGATACTCCTGTACCATCATCTCTAGGCGTTGACTATGTGTCAGACTTCTTGTCTCCTGTGGCGTTGCAAAGGATGGGCTAAAAAAGTGGTGAAATGATTCCGCAAAATTGATGTTACCAGCAGATACTGTGGTTCTGTTACGGTTTGAGTGCTGAACACTTGACGGTCCCACGGTTGGCAAGTTGGAACTGTGAGATTCACTACGTGCACCACTGGTGTTTTGTGGAAAAGCACATGTAAGATTCTGCAACAGTCTCTGCTGATACTCCTGCATGCGTGCATCCCTTTCTATGGCAGGAATAATTTCTGCAAATTTACTTTTGTACCGGGGATCTAACAGTGTGGCAACCCAGTAGTCAGGATTATTTCTAATTCTCACAATTCGAGGGTCATGTTGCAGGTAGTGCAGCAAGAAGGCACTCATGTGTGTTGCGCATCCAGGAGCACCAAGTCCCTGTTGTGTTGGTGGCGAGGTAACAATCATGCTTCCTTCCTCTGTCCTCTCCCCCCAACCTCGCACAACAGAAATGTGATCAAGGTCTCCCTCATCTGATGAGTCTTCCATCAGTTCGTCCTCCACTTCTTCCTGGGCTCCTGCACCTTCCTCACTAGTTTGGCTGCTACCATGCGCCCTGGTAAAACCATCTCCCCCACACTCACATGCCTGCCGCCTTGGTGCTGCCGACCGTCTGGACCTTGCAGATGTTAGCCCTTCCGCATACAACTCCTCCTCCTCTACTTCCTCCACCCCCTCTTGTGCCACCACCTGACTCCGAATTCTGTTTAACATGTGCTCCAGCATGTAAATCACTGGAATAGTCATGCTGATAATGGCATCGTCAGCACTAAACATCTTCGTCGCCATTTCAAAACTGTGCAGAAGGGTGCATAGGTCCCTGATCTGAGACCACTCCTCCAGCGTGATTTGCCCCACCTCCGGATCTCGTTGGCCCAGGCTATACGTCAGAACGTATTGCACCAGGGCTTGTCGGTGCTGCCACAGTCGCTGCAACATGTGCAGAGTTCAATTCCACCGGGTAGGCACATCGCATTTTAGCGGTGAAGTGGCAGGCCCAACGACTTCTGTAGAGATGTAAGTCGCTGAGCTGTGGGATGCGAACGGCGGAAGTGAGCACACAGCGACCGTGCCCTCTGCAGAAGGCCATCTAGTCTGGGATATTGGGCTAAAAATTGCTGGACAACCAGGTTCAACACGTGAGCCATACAAGGCACGTGTGTGACATTGCCCCGGCGAAGGGCCGCACCCAGGTTTGCAGCATTGTCGCACACGGCCTTCCCTGGTTTCAGGTCCAGTGGAGACAACCATTCATGAAATTGGTTCTCCAGAGCTGACCACAACTCCTCAGCTGTGTGACTCACATTTCCCAGACATTTCAAAGTAAAAACCGCCTGATGACGTTGAGCCCTACTGCCAGCATAGTAAGGAGGTGTGCAGGATCCCTTCTGCGCAGTTAGAAAGCTTGTGGCATGACCAGACAGGCTTTGGGTGCAGGTGGAAGACCGAGAGGAGGTTGAGGAGGCAGAAGCAGTGGAGGAACTTTGACATAAAGAGGATTGACGCACAACTCGTGGGGACGGCAAGACTTGGACAGCAGCCCCTTGTCCTGCTGTCACCATAGTTACCCAGTGCCCAGTCAGCGACATGTAACGCCCCTGTTCATGCCTACTCGTCCAAGTGTCTGTGGTGAAATGCACCCTGTCACACACAGAGTTTCTCAAAGAAGCGGTGATGTTGTGTGCGACATGCTGGTGGAGCGCAGGCACATCTTTCTTTGAGAAGTAGTGCCGACTGGGCATCTGGTACTGGGGCACTGCGACGGACATAAGGTCTCGAAAATCCTCTGTGTCCACCAGGCGGAAAGGCAGCATTTCTGTAGCCAAGAGCTTGCAGATGGTGAAATTCAACCTCTTAGCTTTCTCATGGCTAGGAGGAAATGGTCTTTTACTTGTCCACATCTGAGGGACCGAGGGCTGGCTATTGTGCTTAGACGGGGTTGATAAGGGTGTCCCCGGCAAACTGCTGTGAGGAAGATGCAGGCGGACATGTTAGGTTGCCTTGATCCAAAGGTGGTGCTATCGATGTCGGACAGCGCTCAACACCAGCTGGTGTTACCACCTCCAAAGAAAATGATGACCTGCCAATCACGCTGGCTGTTGCGGGTAAAGAGGTGGCAGGTCTGCGCCCCAAAACAGGTGTGACTGCTGTCCCCCCAGTCACAGAGGATGAAGAGGCCGCGGATGCACAAGATATGGCAGATGGTGGTTGGCCCGGCCGGCTAGGCCGCATTGTAGCACACTGAGCTTCCCACTGCAACTTATGCTTCATGTCCATGTGCCGGTTCATGCATGAAGTACTCAAACTATGTATTTTTTGGCCTCTACTTAGCTTTTGCTGACAAATGTTACAGATAACACGAGTTGGGTCATCTTTATCGATCTGAAAAAATGCCCAAGGCTATGCAAGGCTTAGCACCCATGCGACCTGAAGAGCCACCACGACTTGTGGTGAGAGGCAGAGTTGTGTTTGAGGATGCAGTTGTTGACGTGCTTCCAGTACTACGTCTCTGTCCAGGAAGGCGCAACCTGACCTCGTCGTCACTAGCATCTTCCTCCACCTCCTCTGCTGACCTCATCTCTTGGCTGACTGTGGGTTGACAGTAAGTGGGATCTCCAACCTCATCATCATCACCCTGTGCGTTATCACACCCGTCGTCCTCAGAGCCAACCTGTTCCTGCCCTGACAAAAAACTAAAGTTGTCGCTCCAATCAGGTATTTGAGTCTCATCATCGTCTTCCTCATTGTCTCCACCAACAGGAGTTACAGTTTGGGAATGAGGGTCTACATTATGGTCAGAACCTTCTGCGTCTGGTCCTGGATCCGATTCATAAAGATTCTGGGCATCAGTGCAGATCATTTCCTCGTCTGGATTCACAGAAGCTCTGGAGTCGACCTCTGATTCCCAGGCTATAGTATGAGTAAACAGCTCTGCAGACTCAACCATCTGTTCTACCTCATACTCAGACGGGCAGCTGGAGATTTGGGAGCTGTGAGGAAGCAAGTGCGATTGGGGTGACACCTTTGAGGACTGGAGTATTTGTGATGTTGAAGTTGATGTGGAGGAGAGCCCACTTAAAAGAGCACTTGATATCCGTTGAAGCACCTGCTGTTTTTGTGCCTCATCTGGAATTTGTAGCAATTGGCGTGGCCGTAAGAAAGGGATCTTATCACATTGTCCGCTAAAAGAAGTAGACATTTTAGTTTGGCTGGAAGATGGTCTTTCTTCTGCAGATGTTACTGTTGCTTTAACACCTACCCCACGGACACAACCTTTTTTCCCCTTCCCAACACGCCTATTCCCCTTTCCACCAGCAGCAGGCCTTTTTCCACTCATTTTGGTGGTTAACTAATTCACAACTCTGGAGTTGTTTGCACAAAAAAACAATGGATGGGAACCGAGCAGAGCTGAGTGGCCAAACTGTGGTATTAGGCCAAAACTATTGGCTGGGTTAGATGCAGAAAAAAATTATATTCAATTTGCAACCTGATGGAGGTCAGTATAGATGGACTAATAGAGAAAGTCCCACACACAGCTAGAAGCCCAAATATTTTTTCAGAAGTAGATGCAGAAAAAAAATATATTCAGTTTCCAACCTGATGGAGGTCAGTATAGATGGACTAATAGAGAAAGTCCCACACACTGCTAGGAGGCCAAATATTTTTTCAGAGCTAGATGCAGACAAAAAATTATTTTTAATTTGCAACCTGATGGAGGTCAGTATAGATGGACTAATAGAACAAGTCCCACACACAGCTAGAAGCCCAAATATTTTTTCAGAGATACAAGCAGAAAAAAATTATATTCAGTTTGCAACCTGATGGAGGTCTGTATAGATGGATTAATAGAACAAGTCCCACACACTGCTAGAAGCCCAATATTTTTTCAGAGGTAGATGCAGAAAAAATATATATTCAGTTTGCAACCTGATGGAGGTCAGTATAGATGGACTAATAGAGAAAGTCCCACACACTGCTAGAAGGCCAAATATTTTTTCAGAGCTAGATGCAGACAAAAAAATATTTTTAATTTGCGACCTGATGGAGGTCAGTATAGATGGACTAATAGAGAAAGTTCCACACACTGCTAGAAGGCCAAATATTTTTTCAGAGCTGGATGCATATAAAAATTATTTTTAATTTGAAACCTGATGGAGGTCAGTATAGATGGACTAATAGAGAAAGTCCCACACACTGCTAGAAGGCCAAATATTTTTTCAGAGCTAGATGCAGAAAAAAATTATATTCAGTTTGCAACCTGATGGAGGTCAGTATAGATGGACTAATAGAACAAGTCCCGCACACAGCTAGAAGCCCAAATATTTTTTCAGAGGTAGATGCAGAAAAAAATTATTTTTAATTTGCAACCTGATGGAGGTCAGTATAGATGGACTAATAGAGAAAGTCCCACACACTGCTAGAAGGCCAAATATTTTTTCAGAGCTAGATGCAGACAAAAAATTATTTTCAGTTTGCAACCTGATGGAGGTCAGTATAGATGGACTAATAGAACAAGTCCCACACACAGCTAGAAGCCCAAATATTTTTTCAGAGCTAGATGCAGAAAAAAATTATATTCAGTTTGCAACCTGATGGAGGTCTGTATAGATGGATTAATAGAACAAGTCCCACACACAGCTAGAAGCCCAATATTTTTTCAGCGGTAGATGCAGAAAAAAATATATTCAGTTTGCAACCTGATGGAGGTCAGTATAGATGGACTAATAGAGAAAGTCCCACACACTGCTAGAAGGCCAAATATTTTTTCAGAGCTAGATGCAGACAAAAAATTATTTTTAATTTGCAACCTGATGGAGGTCAGTATAGATGGACTAATAGAGAAAGTCTCACACACTGCTAGAAGGCCAAATATTTTTTCAGAGCTGGATGCAGATAAAAATTATTTTTAATTTGCAACCTGATGGAGGTCAGTATAGATGGACTAATAGAGAAAGTCCCACACACTGCTAGAAGGCCAAATATTTTTTCAGAGCTAGATGCAGAAAAAAATTATATTCAGTTTGCAACCTGATGGAGGTCAGTAAACATGGACTAATAGAGAAAGTCCCACACACTGCTAGAAGGCCAAATATTTTTTCAGAGCTAGATGCAGACAAAAAATTATTTTTAATTTGCAACCTGATGGAGGTCAGTATACATGGACTAATAGAACAAGTCCCACACACAGCTAGAAGCCCAAATATTTTTTCAGAGGTAGATGCAGATAAAAATTATTTTTAATTTGCAACCTGATGGAGGTCAGTATAGATGGACTAATAGAGAAAGTCCCACACACTGCTAGAAGGCCAAATATTTTTTCAGAGCTAGATGCAGACAAAAAATTATTTTCAGTTTGCAACCTGATGGAGGTCAGTATAGATGGACTAATAGAATGATGCTATGCCCAAAAGATTTTACTTCACTAGGTGCAGTAAAAAAATTGGTATTCTATACACAGGTGGTATATCTTGCAACACAGATAGGCTACTCCACTGACTAACACACTCTGCAATAGGCCAAAAAGGATTAGCTTTGCTAGATTCAGCCAAATGCTGTGAAAAAAACTTGCACAGCACTGGCACAGACCTGCCTGGCAAAAACTGATAGGAACTGATGTAACCTAGTCCTGAAAAGGACTGCAATTACAATTAGTCTTTACTCCCACAATCTATCTATTTAAGAGCACAGACCTGCCTGATAAAAGTCGTAGGAAATGCTGTAACGTAGTCCTTAAAAGGACTGCAATCACAACTATTCCCTACTCCCAAGCTATCTGTAGATTTGTGCGAAAATTGGCTTGAAATTAACAAGGTATAGCGCACACAGCAACAGCGGTGCCGTCTAACACGCGGCTGCAGCAGTGAGAAAATGGTGGCGACGGGGAAAATGGCTTGGTCTTATAGGGCAAGGACATGTGACATACACTGCCAATGACACATGCCCTTGCTTGTGTGAAAAAAGCACTTCGCTCCGTGTGTGCGCTGCTGATAGGCTGACAGATTGCACCTCCCCACTGTAAATGCGGGAAAGAGAAAAAAAAATGGAGATCTTCATTATTGCTGCAGAGATCCATCCCCTGCCCCTCCACCCCACCCCGCTGTACACTCAAACTGCGTATTAACATTAATTTTCATCATTACTGAGAAAAAATCCAGTTATGATTTTGGTGCACGAACAGTTATCGAACATAACCTCGAACAGCCAAATTTTTCTCAAATCGTTCGTGTTCGCCGAACGTCTCGAACACCGCCCAAAACAGCTCGAATTTGAGATTGGCGAACAGTTCGAGTAGAACAACGCTCATCTCTAATCAGCATCTGTCATCTTCGATATCATGGTCCTGCAACTATGTCAAGTGTTACTAGTAGTTGTAGACTTCCTTAACCCCTTAAGCCCCGAGGGTGGTTTGCACGTTAATGACCAGGCCAATTTTTACAATTCTGACCACTGTCACTTTATGAGGTAATTACTCTGGAACGCTTCAACGGATCCCCCTGATTCTGAGATTGTTTTTTCGTGACATATTGTACTTCATGATTGTGGAAAAATTTCTTCGATATCACTTGCGTTTATTTGTGAAAAAAATGGAAATTTGGCAAAAATTTAGAAAATTTTGCAATTTTCAAAATTTGAATTTTTAAGCCCTGAAATCAGAGTGATATGTCACACAAAAGAGTTAATAAATAACATTTCCCACATGTCTACTTTACATCAGCACAATTTTGGAACCAAAATTTTTTTTTGTTAGGGAGCTATAAGTGTTAAAATTTGACCAGCGATTTCTCATTTTTCCAACAAAATTTACAAAACCATTTTTTTAGGGACCACATCACATTTGAAGTCACTTTGAGAGGTCTTTATGACAGAAAATACCCAAAAGTGACACCATTCTAAAAACTGCACTCCTCAAGGTGCTCAAAACCACATTCAAGAACTTTATTAACCCTTCAGGTGCTTCACAGGAATTTTTTGAATGTGGAAGAAAAAAATGAACATTTAACTTTTTTCACAAAAATGTTACTTTAGACCCAATTTTTTTTATTTTCACAGGGGTAACAAGAAACAATGGACCCAAAATTTGTTGTGCAATTTCCCCTGGGCACGCAGATACCCAATATTTGGGGAAAAAACACTGTTTGGGCGCACGGCAGGGCTTGGAAGGGAAGGAGTGCCATTTGACTTTTTGATTGTAAAATTTGCTTGAATAATTAGCGGACGCCATGTTGTGTTTGGAGAGCCCCTGTGTGCCCAAACTTTGGAGCTCCCCCACAAGTGACCCCAATTTGGAAACTAGACCCCCCAAGGCACCTTTATAGATGCATAGTGAGCACTTGGAACCCCCAGGTGCTTCACAAATTGATTCGTAGAAATGAAAAAGTGAAAAAAAAAACACTTTTTCATTTTTATGAATCAATTTGTGAAGCACCTGGGGTTCCAAGTGCTCACTATGCATCTAGATAGGTGCCTTGGGGGGTCTAGTTTCCAAAATGGGGTCACTTGTGGGGGAGCTCCAATGTTTGGGCACACAGGGACTGTCCAAATGCAACATGGTATCCGCTAACAAATTGAATGGAAAATCGGCTCAAATTGTTAGCGGACACCACGTTGCGTTTGGAGAGCCCCTCTGTGCCCAAACTTTGGAGCTCTCCCACAAGTAACCCCATTTTGGAAACTAGACCCCCCAAGGCACCTTTCTAGATGCATAGTGAGCACTTGGAACCCCCAGGTGCTTCACAAATTGATTCGTAAAAATGAAAAAGTGAAAAAAAAAACACTTTTTCATTTTTATGAATCAATTTGTGAAGCACCTGGGGTTCCAAGTGCTCACTATGAATCTAGATAGGTGCCTTGGGGGGTCTAGTTTTCCAAAATGGGGTCACTTGTGGGGGAGCTCCAAAATTTGGGCACACAGGGGCTCTCCAAACGCAACATGGTGTCCGCTAACAATTTGAGCCGACAATTTGTTAGCGGATATCATGTTGCATTTGGAGAGTCCCTGTGTGCCCAAACATTGGAGCTCCCCCACAAGTGACCCCATTTTGGCGTCCGCTAACAATTTGAGCCGATTTTCCATTCAATTTGTTAGCGGACACCATGTCGCGTTTGGAGAGCCCGTGATGTGCCTAAACAGTGGAGCTCCCCCACAAGTGTCCCCATTTTGGAAACTATACCCCTCAAGGATTTTATTAAGGTGTATAGTGAACATTTTGAACCCAGAGGTACTGCACAGAATTTGTTTACATTAGGTCATCATATTGAATAAGTTGTCATTATTCTTGAGCGCAAGTGCTCGCTACTTGTGTTTACATCGGGTACTCAGGTATGCACCATGTACAGCGTGTGCTCGAGTGACATGCTCGAGTCCCTGCTCCGCATGTTTCACGGTTATTAGACACCCAAAAAAAAACATGCGGGGATCGTTCGTGCATGGCAGGCAATCCCCGTAAAGTTTTTTTGGCCGCGAAGCATATGAGGCAGAGACTCGAGCATGTCACTCAAATACCCACGATACTCAATGCATACCAGAGCACCCGATGCAAACTCAAGTAGCGAGCACTTGCGCTCAACACTAGTCGCCATATCGTCATCTTTTTTTCTTACTTTTGAAAAAAATTCCAACCCCAGCCCTAACCCTAGCACAACCCTAACCATAGCACAACCCTAGCCCTAGCACAACCCTAGCCCCAGCACAACCCTAGCCCCAGCACAACCCTAGCCCCAGCACAACCCTAGCCCCAAACCCAGCCCTAACCCTAGCCCAAACCTAACCCAAGTGTTTATTTTTGACGCCGTTCCTTGTGCGGTATAAGTGATTAGACAACTTTATTCTTCAGGTCGGTGTGATTACAGCAATGCCAGAATCATATGGGGTTTTTATGACTGACAGCTGTCACACACTAAAAGACGCATTTTTTGTAAAATCTAGTTTTTGCATCGCCATATTTTGAGAGCTATAATTTTTCCAGATTTTGGCAGACAGTCATGTGACGGCTCGTTTTTTGCGGGATGACTTGACGTTGTTATTGGTGCCATTTTCAGGCACGTGACATTTTTTGATCGCTTTCTATTCCGATTTTTGGGAGGCAGAATAAACAAAAACCAACAATTCAGGAATTGTTTGTTTTTTTTTATTCTGTTCCGCGTGTGGTAAAATTGATGAGGTAGCTTTATTCTTCGGGTCAGTACGTTTACAGCGGTACCACATTTGTATCATTTTTCTATGTTTTGGCGCTTATACACAATAAAAGCTATTTTATAGAAAAAAATATTTTTTAGCATCGCTTTATTCTGAGAGCTATAACTTTTTTATTTTTCGGCTGATGGAGCTGTATGGCAGCTTGTTTTTTGCGGGACGAGATGACGTTTTCAGCGGTACCATTTTTATTTATATCCGTCTTTTTGATCGCGTGTTATTCCACTTTTTGTTTGGCGGTATGGTGATAAAGCATTGTTTTTTGCTTTTTTTTTTTTTTTTTTACCGTGTTCACTGAAGGGGTTAACTAGTGGGGCAGTTTTATAGGTCAGGTTGTTCCGGACGCGGCGATATTAAATATGTGTACTTTTATTGTTTTTTTTTTTTTTTTTTTTAATAATAATATTTATTGATGGGTACATTATATTTTTATTTTTGGTGGATTTTTTTTTTAATTTTTTTTTTATATTTTTGCAATTTTTTTTTTTTTCCACTTTCAGACAGTTTATACACTTTATTACTTTGTCCCACTCTGGGACTTTCACTTTTTTTTTTCTGATCGCCTGCATGGCACAGGAATGGAGCACCATCCCTATGCCATGCAGGCTATCAGCGGTGCACAGTGTGAAGATTGTTTGGAGATGCACTGCGCATGTCCAAACAATCTTCCTGCTGTCTGGTGACCCGGATGTTGTCATGACGACATCGGGTCATCATGGCAACACCCGGGAAGCCTTTGCAGACTGCGCTGGAAGCCGGAAGAGGAGGTGAGTATCGGCGATCACCTCCCCTTGCCCCCGCAATGCCGCGATCGGCTGCGATCGACTTCGATCGCAGCATCGCGGGGGTTAATGTGCTGGGAGCGGTGCAGGACCGCTCCCTGCACATAGTACCGGGAGTCAGCTGTGACAATCAGCTGACACCCGGCGGCGATCGCGCCCGCACAGCCTGCGTGCGCGCGCGATCGCCATGACGTACTAATACGGGTCTGGCTCTTAAGTCCCAGGGCACAGACGCGTATTAGTACGTCAGATGTTGTTAAGGGGTTAAAGGCAGCAATCAGCAGTTGCGCACTACTGGTCAAGAATAATAAAACGTGGCTTTAATTAAAATTATCTTACTATACCACAAAGAACGCAACAGGTTATATTAAGTTAAAGTCCTTTAAATCCAAACCTTTCAATAAGGAACTGACTCGCCCCCTGGGCCGTGGGGCACTCGGAGCCGGGCAATCGGGAAACGATGGGGGTAGTAGTGGCAACCCGGTTCCGTGGCTCAGGGTGGTAAGACCATTGGTAGTCTGCCATGCGCTGTTCGTAATGTCCGACTACGCCACCCGTGGATTGCGGTCAGTGAGAACCGCCGCTGCAAGGCAGACTGCTGGGGCTGATGGTGTATGCAGCTGGGGTAGTGTGATTCCCCACGGGAAGAGTGCGGTCCCAGGGCAGAATAGTAGAAGATGGGGGTGATGGTGTAGGGCGTCCCAGCGCCGTTAGTGCTGGAGGAGCAAGGAGCACACAGACAACAGGTTGCAGTCCAGGGTCTTTACTAGAACAGGTGAACTGACCCACAAACAGGCCCGGCTAGGAGGGGGGGGCCTGGACGTCTGAGAGCAAATGGGAAATTGGCCCTGGTCAGGTTGAGGGTGTAGGCCTACCGTGCTCTCTGCGCTCCTTCTGGCTATTTCCTCCTTATAGGGTAACAGCCCACGTTCCCGAGCTCACCCTGTCTTCTTGCCCGTATGGCCTGCAACTTGGGTCCCTTTCTATTCCCGGCCTGGTACGGCTTTGCTGGTCCCTTCTGGTGTGGCGGAACCTCCGGGCTTCTTAGGCCAAGGAACATACTGTCCCCTGCGGACTGGTTATCTGCTGTAGGACGTGGAATCCTCACAGCCTCAGACGCCAAAGTCTGGTAAATTGGGTTCTTTGTCTGCCAGGACAGGCGCACTTCACCTCTTGTCCTTGGCTTGTGGCTCTCCTACCGCCACACGTCCTCTTAGGGTGCAATACAACTGTCTCTCCCTGCTCTGGGACACCTCTCAATCCAGAGACAGGTCGTCCAGTTCTCCCTAACCCTGCCCCCAGTTCCAGCTTTTGTAGGGGCAGCCTGCTCCCCCTACTGGCCTGAGAAAGGAGGTATTGCATGCTAATGTTCCCCTGACCAGAGAACCTCCCCCTTGCTCTCAGACACAGCTTTATTATATTTGTGGCATCCAGGCCAGGGTGACACATTCCCCCCTAGTAGAATTTAGTACTCCGGGACTAAACAGTAAACAAAGATAATATACATGACTATAAAACATTAGTAGACAAATGACACACAGGTTGAGTTCTTAAGGACACAGTGTGGTCTGTGACCGGGTGTCCATCTCACCAACACAACAGGGAGCCTTAACCAGGTGGGGGTCTGTCCTAGCCCCAAGTCCTTTACAGTCTTAGTTCATTCCTTGGTCAGGCTCCGAACGCAGTCCATACAAAGTCCCGGTTATTAAAAGTCCATAACCTTTGAGTCCGTACGGTAACTGTAAGAAACTGAAACACAGAATTACCAATCATGCATGTAACTTTGCAAACATTTCAACACTTGGAAACAGGGTTATTTACAGTTTTAGTGCACCCTATATTCTCCAGCGAGCGGGTATCTGCCCCTTTGTGCTCCTGGTTGACCTGCGTAACCCACTGTCTGGTGGTGGACCGACCTGGCTTTCCCCACTAGCATTAGAGGTACAGCTACCAGCTGGACTTACAGGCAGGGCAGGCAGCTGTCTGCGGGTCCTTTGGCTTACCGCAGGCATGACAGGCTCACTGTCAGCAGAGGGTTGACTCTCCTGGGCTGCTGGTACCGGCTCTTCCGCCTCTGGAACTGCTTGCTCTTCTTCACCTTCCGGCTCTGGTGTAGGTTGTTGCTGAACCGGTTGCAGGAAATGCAGGACGGGTACCACTATGGCATCGTTTATTCGAGTCCAGGACTGAGGGACCTCTCCGAGAACGGTGCTGATCACTTCTTCCTTGTCCTCTGCGGGTTCAAGGTCACTGCACTGCGGAGTTGTTCGGGGCACCTTTTTAGGTGGTCTCTGGAGACGGTACAAGTGGTTTCTCCTCCATCCTTGGTGATCACGCACACCTTCGAGTTGTCGTGATCAGACTGCAGTACGGTGTAGGGTTCCCTTTCCCACTGGTCGTCCAACTTATGTTGCCTTCTCTTTCGCTTCAGGACCTGCTCACCAGGTTCTAGGGGACCAGCAGGGGCGTGTTGGTTGAAGAGTCTTTCTTGCCTTTCTCTCACCTGGGCCAGGCTCTTCTCCACACTCTCCTGTACCTTTTTGTACTGCAGTCGCCTCTCCGTATCCCAGTCCGCATCCGGGGAGGTGTCTTCAGGTGTTAGGACTCCCATATCCAGGTCTAGGGGCAGCTTATCTGGTCTGGCTCGCATCAAGTAAGCCGGGGTGCAGTTTGTAGCATTCACCGGGATATGGTTGTATAAGTCTATCAGGTCCGGCAGTTTTTCTGGCTACAGGCTGCGTTCCTCCATGTGTAACGTCTTCAGGAGATCAATGACTATATTGTTCATTTTCTCACACATCCCGTTGGTTTGTGGGTGGTAAGGCATTGTCCGAATCTTCTTACAGCCATAGAGGTTGCAGAACTCTTGGAAGATTTCGGCCTCTAACGCTGGACCCTGGTCTGTCAGGACTTGTTCCGGATACCCGTGTGGAGGGCAGAAGTATTGCTGGAAGGCTCTGGCCGCCATTTGGGCTGTCAAGTCTTTTACCGGGACCACCACTAGAAAACGGGAATAGTGGTCCACGATTGTCAGGGCATAGATGTATCCTGACCGGCTTGGAGCCAATTTGATGTGGTCCAGAGCTACCAGCTCAAGAGGCTGCTGGGTGACGATGGGCTTCAAGGGTGTCTTCTGGCTGGTGCGGTCTTTTCTCCTTAAGTTACAAGGGCCACAGTCCCTGCACCACTTCTCTACAGCCCCTCTCATGCCGACCCAAAAGAACCGTCCTCTTAGCAGGAACTCCAGTTTCTTCCAACCGAAGTGCCCCGCTCTGTCATGGTAAGCCCCCAGGACCATAGCTGCATCCCGCCTTGGGACCACGACTTGCCAGGTCAGCTCGTGTGTCCGGTGGTTGACAAGTCTTCTGCACAGCTTGCCTTCATAGAGGAACAGCTTGCTCTTCTCTTTCCATAGCTGCTTGGCTTCCTCTGGAGCATCCGAATTTAAGCGGGCGTCTTCCTGGGTCAGCAGATCTTTCACCAGGCGGATTGCAGGGTCACTATCTTGGGTCTCGGCCCAGCTGTGGTGAGGTAGGGGATTGATCATAACGGTTGTTAAATCTTCCTCCTTCACGCGGTGGGAGTATTGAGCCGCTCCGTACCAGTGAAACGCGGGGAGTTCTACCTCCTCCAGCTCTTCTGGGTCTTCATCACCTTCAGGTAAGTGAGGCATTCTTGATAGGGCATCAGCGTTGGCATTGGTTTTGCCTGCCCGGTACTTGATCACGAAGTCATAATTGGAGAGACGGGCCATCCACCGCTGTTCCAGGGCACCAAGTCTTGCACTGTCTAGGTGTGTTAACGGGTTGTTGTCCGTGTATACAGTGAACTTTGCGGAGGCCAGGTAATGCTTGAAGCGTTCCGTTACGGCCCACACCACCGCCAAGAATTCTAGCTTGAAGGAGCTGTAATTCTCCGGGTTCCTCTCGGTGGGCCTCAGCTTCCGGCTGGCGTACGCGATCACTCTTTCTCTGCCCTGTTGGTTTTGTGACAGTACGGCTCCCAGTCCCACATTACTGGCGTCTGTGTGGAGAATAAAAGGCTGGCCATAATCAGGGTAGGCCAGGATCTCATCCCCTATGAGGGCCATCTTCAACTGGCGGAAGGACTCCTCTTCCGGTTTATCCCACTTGAAGGGTGGCTTTTGGCTTCTGGACTTAGACTGTCCTATCAGGAGGTCCTGCATAGGAGCTGCCATCTTAGTGAACCCGGGGATGAACCTTCGTTAGTAGCCTACCAACCCGAGGAATTGCCTCACTTCCTTGATGTTCGAAGGGCTTGGCAAGCTCTTGATTGCCGTGACCTTGTCAGGGTCGGGGGCTACTCCTTCCGCACTTACCACGTGCCCTAGGTACTGGACCTTCGGTTTCAACAGGTGACACTTTGATGGTTTCACCTTCAGGCCATAGCCTGCCAGGGCTTCGAACACCTCGGCCAGGTGCTTTATATGGTCCTCGTAAGTCTTCGAATAGACGATCACGTCGTCCAAGTAAAGGAGGACCGTCTCGAAGTTTCGGTGCCCTAGACAGCATTCCATCAGCCTATGGAAGGTCCCTGGTGCGTTGCAGAGCCCGAAGGGCATACAGTTGAACTCGCTCAGTCCCATCGGGGTGGTGAAGGCGGTCTTCTCCTTGTCAGCCTCTGCCACAGGAACCTGCCAGTACCCGCTAGTAAAGTCCAAAGTAGAAAAGAAGTTAGCTGATTTTAGTGCGGCTAAAGACTCTTCTATTCTAGGCAGCGGATATGCGTCTTTGTGGGTGATACGGTTGATTTGTCTATAGTCCACGCACATTCTCATGGTGCCGTCTTTCTTTTTTACCAGAACGAGTGGGGCTGCCCAGGGGCTACAGCTATCTCTAATGACACCAGCTTCTTTCATTTCCCACAGCATACCCTTGGCGTTCTGATAATGTGCAGGGGGTACAGGCCTGTTTCTCTCTTTTATTGGTGGGTGGCTCCCTGTGGGGATGTGGTGTTCTATCCCTTTTACTCTGCCGAAGTCTAGCAGGTGCTTACTAAAGACTCTCTCGTACTCCTGTACCACCCGGTAGACCCCTTGTTTTTGGTGCAGGGGAGTGGAGTAAGCACCCACATGGAGTTTCTGGCACCAGTCCTCCTTTTGTTTCTGGGAGCCATTACCCTCCGCCTGTGGAGATGGAGGCAAGGGTTCCACGGCCCTGATAGCTTCGTGCTCAACCGCAAACAGTTTGGCAAGTGTAGCGTAAATGTACCTCCCTCTCCCCAATGTTGAGGATGCGGACGGGCACCCTCCCATGATGGACATCAACCACCCCCCGGGCTGTCAAAATGGTGGGCCTGCTGTCCGAGTACACGGGTTCTACCATGGCTTGGTAGTCTCTACCTCTCAACCCGATTGCAGTCCGACACCAGATCATCATTTCACTTTTGGGAGGTATGGAAATGGGGAATGGGTCACTCATTCTTACGCTACCGATCTCACCACCAGACAGTTCTACCTGCTGCCGTCTCATCAGGGCTTTTATCTCTTTGTTGAGGACTCTCTGTTGGCTGGAACTAGCATTCACCGCCACCTGTTGTAGAATTACAATTACCTCTGAAAGACAATTTTCAATCACGTTAGCCCACAGTTATTTTAGGGTGACTTTCACGACGGTCAATGTCCACAATAATCACTCCCTGTGCCGGTAGTTCAACTTTACCAATCTTAATGGTCATCTCTTTGAACCCCATCTGCGGCACGGGCAAGCCATTACTGGCGATGATGCTCAAGTCACTGTCTGGATACCGTGTCATATCAGCATCAGTCCAATACTGCTTAAAAAGTACATAAGGGATAGTGGTTACTTGCGACCCGGTATCCAGCAAGGCGCTCATGGGGATACCTTCCAGCACCACGGGTAAAACCGGGCGCCCCCCAACGTACTTATTGCGCCAATTGTAAGGGCCTGGTGATCTTATGCCTGGGGGTTGGCCCTCTGCCCCAGGTTGGACCCGTTTAAATTACAGTACCTGGAAATGTGTCCGGGCTGGTTGCATCGACGGCAAATGGGCTGTCCATCCTCTGCGTAGCGGTCTGTGGGCCTCCCTCGGAACGATGGGATCCTCCTCTGTCGACGCCACGGGACATCCTCCGGACTTGAAGCCAGCTCGATGGGTCTTGACGGGTCCACTTGTAACGCCTGGACGGTCCTGGTCAACTCCGCGACGCTCCTGGTCAGCTCCTGGACTTGGTGATGCAGATCTTTCGACGGGGCTTGGTTCAGGGCCTGTGCATCGGTCCCCACAGAGGCCATAGAGGAGGGCGCCGCCTCCTGGTGGTAGGTGAGAGCAGGGCGCCGGGGGTTTATAGCGCCACTTGTTGCGGGTTCATGGAGCACCCTTATGGCCCTGTCCTTAAATTGGGCAAAGGTCAGATCAGGGTTCTGAAAGAACATGAGGCGCAGCTGGGTCCTGTGGGCGCTAGACAGCAGACCTTCTATAAATTGTTCTGTTAGTAGCTTATTCTGCACGCTGCCAGGGTCAGCTTGTTGGATGGCCCTCAAGGCTTCCTGCAAATTTAGGGCATAGTCTCTGATGCTGTCCTGTGTCCACTGCTTACATCCATAGAACCTCATTTTAATTTCAGCGGAGGTACGTGTGTCAAAGGTACCCCGCAGCCGGGCCAGAATACCCTTCACAGTTCTTTTCTCCTCAGCAGGCCATGACTTTACCTCCCGCTGGGCTGCGCCAGTTAACTGCCCTGTCAGTATGCTAACCTTCTGTTCCTCTGTCAGGGGGTAAACTTGGAATAAACTGTACAGCCTTTCCTTAAAGTCAGTTAGGGCATGGGGCTCCCCTGAATACTTAGGCAGCCAGGCCGCTCCAGGGATTTAAGGCAGGGAAAATGGCATCACCGCTGCTGCAGCTGCGCTGGTGGTAGTGGGCGCCACCGTGTTCGACATCTTCCTCCCCCCTAGTTAAGCGTGGCCTACCTTCCGACGATCCTCTTCTGTAAGCCGCGGCTCCGCTGGTGCTGCTCTGGACGAGGACCTTGCGTCGCGTCCTGGTGACGTCAGCGTCGCTCTCTCTCCCTTCCAGGACCTTGCGCAGCGTCGGTGCGTGGGGCGGAGCTTCGGGTCGACGCGCGGTTTGGACGTCCACGCCCCTCTTCTTCCCGCGTGGCATCCTGAAGATGGCATCCGATGGCGGGAAAACGGCTGAAGATGGCGGGAACCGACAGAAGAAGGCGGGAGACGGCTGAAAATGGCGGGAAACGGCTCCGGATGGCGGGAAACCTCTTCTTCAGGTACGTGTACAGTCTTTTTCAGGCACGCAATAACCGTTTGTGGCAGGTTGGTTACTATCCTGCCGTCTACGCCAAAGCTGACTTTGTTCTTTTAACTATTCCTATATATATGATGGTTTAGCTCTACAGTTCTTTGCGGATACTGGATCATGCTGCTATAACCACAAGAAGCAACCTATAGTCTATCCGTGCATCGCCATGGCAGAAATGAACTGATATTCAACCGCATTTTAGCAGGATCACGGAATCAGGCTTGCTTAGACAATCAGCATCTGTCATCTTCGATATCATGGTCCTGCAACTATGTCAAGTGTTACTAGTAGTTGTAGACTTCCTTAAAGGCAGCAATCAGCAGTTGCGCACTACTGGTCAAGAATAATAAAACGTGGCTTTAATTAAAATTATCTTACTATACCACAAAGAAAGCAACAGGGTATATTAAGTTAAAGTCCTTTAAATCCAAACCTTTCAATAAGGAACTGACTCGCCCCCTGGGCCGTGGGGCAATCGGAGCCGGGCAATCGGGAAACGATGGGGGTAGTAGTGGCAACCCGGTTCCGTGGCTCAGGGTGGTCAGACCATTGGTAGTCTGCCATGCGCTGTTGGTAATGTCCGACTACGCCACCCGTGGATTGCGGTCAGTGAGAACCGCCGCTGCAAGGCAGACCGCTGGGGCTGATGGTGTACGCAGCTGGGGTAGTGTGACTCCCCACGGGAAGAGTGCGGCCCCAGGGCAGAATAGTAGAAGATGGGGGTGATGGTGTAGGGCGTCCCAGCGCCGTTAGTGCTGGAGGAGCAAGGAGCACACAGACAACAGGTTGCAGTCCATGGTCTTTACTAGAACAGGTGAACTGACCCACAAACAGGCCCGGCTAGGAGGGGGGGGGCTGGACGTCTGAGAGCAAACGGGAAATTGGCCCTGGTCAGGTTGAGGGTGTAGGCCTACCGTGCTCTCTGCGCTCCATCTGGCTATTTCCTCCTTATAGGGTAACAGCCCACGTTCCCGAGTTCACCGTGTCTTCTCGCCCGTATGGCCTGCAACTTGGGTCCCTTTCTATTCCCGGCCTTGTACGGCTTTGCTGGTCCCTTCTGGTGTGGCGGAACCTCCGGGCTTCTTAGGCCAAGGAACATACAGTCCCCTGCGGACTGGTTATCTGCTGTAGGACGTGGAATCCTCACAGCCTCAGACGCCAAAGTCTAGTAAATTGGGTTCTTTGTCTGCCAGGACAGGCGCACTTCACCTCTTGTCCCTGGCTTGTGGCTCTCCTACCGCCACACGTCCTCTTAGGGTGCAATACAACTGTCTCTCCCTGCTCTGGGACACCTCTCAATCCAGAGACAGGTCGTCCAGTTCTCTCTAACCCTGCCCCCAGTTCCAGCTTTTATAGGGGCAGCCTGCTCCCCCTACTGGCCTGAGACAGGAGGTATTGCATGCTAATGTTCCCCTGACCAGAAAACCTCCCCCTTGATCTCAGACACAGCTTTATTATATTTGTGGCATCCAGGCCAGGGTGACACAGAACTGCATACTAATCTTTCACCAAATGAATGAGAAGATCAAGTAGGGAGTATATAACCCAATTAAAGTATTTAACCCCTTGGCATCACCGCCGGTTTTAACTCCTATTACAGACTATTTTCTTTTAAACTTTTTAATTGTTAAGTTACATGAACCATAACTTTTTTTTTATTTTTCTGCAGACAAAAACGTGTGAGGGATGTATTTTTGCAGGGCAAGCTGTAATTTTCAAAGGTATCGTTTTGGGGTACATATGACTTTTTGATCACTTACATTTTTTTTGTAATAGGCATGAATAAAAAACAAAGAATCTAAAATAGCTTTTTAATTTGACTTTTATGGAGTTCATCTTTGAATTTAATTGACATGGTTACCTAATTATGTGTGTCAATGAGATTATGGTGATACCTAATTCATATATGTTTTTATGTTTTGCTACTTTTGCACAAAAAAGTCCAAAAAATAGTTTTTTGCTATTTTTTAGTTATTATTATAATAGTCATAACTAGAGATGAGCGTTGTTCTACTCAAACTGTTCGCCAATCTCAAATTCGAGCTGTTTTGGGCGGAGTTCGAGCCGTTCGGCGAACACGAACAATTTGAGAAAAATTTGGCTGTTCGAGGTTATGTTCGATAACTGTTCGTGCACCAAAATCATAACTGGATTTTTTCTCAGTAATGATGAAAATTAATGTTAATACGCAGTTTGAGTGTACAGCGGGGTGGGGGGAGGGGCAGGGGATGGATCTCTGCAGGAACAATGAAGATCTCCATTTTTTTTTTCTCTTTCCCGCATTTACAGTGGGGAGGTGCAATCTGTCAGCCTATCAGCAGCGCACACACGGAGCGAAGTGCTTTTTTTCACACAAGCAAGGGCATGTGTCATTGGCAGTGTATGTCACATGTCCTTGCCCTATAAGACCAAGCCATTTTCCCCGTCGCCACCATTTTCTCACTGCTGCAGCTGCGTGTTAGACGGCACCGATGTTGCTGTGTGCGCTATACCTTGTTAATTTCAAGCCAATTTTCGCACAAATCTACAGATAGCTTGGGAGTAGGGAATAGTTGTGATTGCAGTCCTTTTAAGGACTAGGTTACAGCATTTCCTACGACTTTTATCAGGCAGGTCTGTGCTCTTAAATAGATAGATTGTGGGAGTAAAGACTAATTGTAATTGGAGTCCTTTTCAGGACTAGGTTACATCAGTTCCTATCAGTTTTTGCCAGGCAGGTCTGTGCCAGTGCTGTGCAAGTTTTTTTCACAGCATTTGGCTGAATCTAGCAAAGCTAATCCTTTTTGGCCTATTGCAGAGTGTGTTAGTCAGTGGAGTAGCCTATCTGTGTTGCAAGATATACCACCTGTGTATAGAATACCAATTTTTTTACTGCACCTAGTGAAGTAAAATCTTTTGGGCATAACAACATTCTATTAGTCCATCTATACTGACCTCCATCAGGTTGCAAATTGAATATAATTTTTTTCTGCATCTAGCTCTGAAAAACTATTGGGCTTCTAGCTGTGTGTGGGACTTGTTGTATTAGTCCATCTATACTGACCTCCATCAGGTTGCAAACTGAATATATTTTTTTCTGCATCTACCTCTGAAAAAATATTGGGCTTCTAGCTGTGTGTGGGACTTGTTCTATTAATCCATCTATACAGACCTCCATCAGGTTGCAAACTGAATATATTTTTTTCTGCATCTACCTCTGAAAAAATATTGGGCTTCTAGCTGTGTGTGGGACTTGTTGTATTAGTCCATCTATACTGACCTCCATCAGGTTGCAAATTAAAAATAATTTTTATCTGCATCTACAGTACCTCTGAAAAAATATTTGGGCTTCTAGCTGTGTGTGGGACTTGTTCTATTAGTCCATCTATACTGACCTCCATCAGGTTGCAAATTGAATATAATTTTTATCTGCATCTAGCTCTGAAAAAATATTTGGCCTTCTAGCAGTGTGTGGGACTTTCTCTATTAGTCCATCTATACTGACCTCCATCAGGTTGCAAATTAAAAATAATTTTTATCTGCATCTACCTCTGAAAAAATATTTGGGCTTCTAGCTGTGTGTGGGACTTGTTCTATTAATCCATCTATACAGACCTCCATCAGGTTGCAAACTGAATATATTTTTTTCTGCATCTACCTCTGAAAAAATATTGGGCTTCTAGCTGTGTGTGGGACTTGTTGTATTAGTCCATCTATACTGACCTCCATCAGGTTGCAAACTGAATATATTTTTTTCTGCATCTACCTCTGAAAAAATATTGGGCTTCTAGCTGTGTGTGGGACTTGTTCTATTAATCCATCTATACAGACCTCCATCAGGTTGCAAACTGAATATATTTTTTTCTGCATCTACCTCTGAAAAAATATTGGGCTTCTAGCTGTGTGTGGGACTTGTTGTATTAGTCCATCTATACTGACCTCCATCAGATTGCAAATTAAAAATAATTTTTATCTGCATCTACAGTACCTCTGAAAAAATATTTGGGCTTCTAGCTGTGTGTGGGACTTGTTCTATTAGTCCATCTATACTGACCTCCATCAGGTTGCAAATTGAATATAATTTTTATCTGCATCTAGCTCTGAAAAATTATTTGGCCTTATAGCAGTGTGTGGGACTTTCTCTATTAGTCCATCTATACTGACCTCCATCAGGTTGCAAATTAAAAATAATTTTTATCTGCATCTACCTCTGAAAAAATATTTGGGCTTCTAGCTGTGTGTGGGACTTGTTCTATTAATCCATCTATACAGACCTCCATCAGGTTGCAAACTGAATATATTTTTTTCTGCATCTACCTCTGAAAAAATATTGGGTTCTAGCTGTGTGTGGGACTTGTTGTATTAGTCCATCTATACTGACCTCCATCAGGTTGCAAACTGAATATATTTTTTTCTGCATCTACCTCTGAAAAATATTGGGCTTCTAGCTGTGTGTGGGACTTGTTCTATTAATCCATCTATACAGACCTCCATCAGGTTGCAAACTGAATATATTTTTTTCTGCATCTACCTCTGAAAAAATATGTGGCCTTCTAGCAGTGTGTGGGACTTTCTCTATTAGTCCATCTATACTGACCTCCATCAGGTTGCAAATTCAAAATAATTTTTTGTCTGCATCTAGCTCTGAAAAAATATTGGGCTTCTAGCTGTGTGTGGGACTTGTTGTATTAGTCCATCTATACTGACCTCCATCAGGTTGCAAACTGAATATATTTTTTTCTGCATCTACCTCTGAAAAAATATTGGTCTTCTAGCTGTGTGTGGGACTTGTTCTATTAATCCATCTATACAGACCTCCATCAGGTTGCAAACTGAATATATTTTTTTCTGCATCTACCTCTAAAAAATATTGGGCTTCTAGCTGTGTGTGGGACTTGTTCTATTAATCCATCTATACAGACCTCCATCAGGTTGCAAACTGAATATATTTTTTTCTGCATCTACCTCTGAAAAAATATTGGGCTTCTAGCTGTGTGTGGGACTTGTTGTATTAGTCCATCTATACTGACCTCCATCAGGTTGCAAACTGAATATATTTTTTTCTGCATCTACCTCTGAAAAAATATTGGGCCTTCTAGCAGTGTGTGGGACTTTCTCTATTAGTCCATCTATACTGACCTCCATCAGGTTGCAAATTCAAAATAATTTTTTGTCTGCATCTAGCTCTGAAAAAATATTGGGCTTCTAGCTGTGTGTGGGACTTGTTGTATTAGTCCATCTATACTGACCTCCATCAGGTTGCAAATTAAAAATAATTTTTATCTGCATCTACAGTACCTCTGAAAAAATATTTGGGCTTCTAGCTGTGTGTGGGACTTGTTCTATTAGTCCATCTATACTGACCTCCATCAGGTTGCAAATTGAATATAATTTTTATCTGCATCTAGCTCTGAAAAAATATTTGGCTTTCTAGCAGTGTGTGGGACTTTCTCTATTAGTCCATCTATAGTGACCTCCATCAGGTTGCAAATTAAAAATAATTTTTATCTGCATCTACCTCTGAAAAAATATTTGGGCTTCTAGCTGTGTGTGGGACTTGTTCTATTAGTCCATCTATACTGACCTCCATCAGGCTGCAAATTAAAAATAATTTTTATCTGCATCTAGCTCTGAAAAAATATTTGGGCTTCTAGCAGTGTGTGGGACTCATTGTATTAGGCCATCTATACCAAGCTCCACCAGCTTTGAAATTAATAATAATTTTTAGCTGCATCTAGCCCTGAAAATAATTTTTCCCACTAGTGGTAGCAATAGAAATATGGGGCGCGCGCCTGGCTAACAAAAATATACGCTTCATAACACAAAACACCAGCCTAGCGCACTGCATTAATAAGATGGCATCATCGTCTCTCCCAGTGCTAGGCCTACTACGCAGGCTAGCATTCCTGTGCCTAAAACACAATGTATGGGTCCGTGCAAGCCACTATGCTGAGGGGTATAAAGCTGCTGCTAACGCTTTATAACAATTCAATTGGCAGTTTTTCACAGAGCTCTTCCACAACACCCACCCATCGGGCAACAGTTGCCCACCCTCCCTATGGGATCTAGTGGCGAATAGTTGATGCCATTAATCAGAGCGTCAGTTGCCCCGTCAACGTGGCAAGCATACGGTAAGGCATGGGAAGAGTGGACACGACTAGTAGCAGGCAGACCGGTTGACCAATGTGAACAAGCCAGATCACAAGTCACCATAGAATTTCTCCACCAGCTAATGATGAGGGGCATATCAGGGGCGTCAGCGCAGCGGTGTCTGACCGGAGTAGCATTTCACTTCCAACTACTGAATTGGGGAGATGTGACAAAGATTCATCATCAGACAATCCATAAAAGGGTGGAAAAGGGGTCAGCCAAGTCAGGAATGTAGACGTCCCGTCCCGTGTCACTAAAACTGATTTCTCACATCTTATCCCTAACACCATTAACATGACACTCACAATTTGAAGCAACACTAATGTCTACTGCATTTGTGATCGCCTTCTTCGGGGCACTATGTATAAGCGAATTAGTCCCTCAATCCAAAATTACCACCAGTGGAGGCTTATTACACCAGGACGTAGTCATAGCCAATAATGCAATACGTCTACGCATACACCAATCGAAAACGGTTCCAGCGGGCAGGGGTGCTTGGGTACTTCTACAACCCACAAACGGTACACTGAGTCAGGTAACAATAGTAAAAACATATCTAACCATCAGATCACAAAGTAATTTCTTCCTATCACACATTGATGGAACGCCATTATCAAGATACCTGTTCCAAGCTATATTTAATAAATGCATAACATCGGCAGGGAACCACCCCAAAGATTACGGGACACACTCATTCCGCATAGGTGCAGACACGGAAGCAGCAAGAGCAGGACTGTCAGAAACGGAAGTTCAGAGGATAGGGAGATGGCGATCCACGTGTTTGGCGAGATACATAAGACCGGACTTGTTATCCTAACGTGGTTTGTTTCTTTTACAGGTGACGCTAAGCCAACAGTGTGAGTGATAGGCCACTCGTATATATATTGGGCACAAAAAAGGGCGAAAGTCCACCCAGGCGGGAGGAAATTAGAGTTTCATAACACATATTTCAACTGGAGAGGTATTAGAGGCCTGCTATGGCCACAGGTACTAATGGAGGTAATCAAGGTAGGGAGAGAGGCAAGAGGTCCGGTCATCTTAGTTATACAGGCCGGGGGAAATAACCTAGGTCATCACAAGAGCGCATAACTAATGGCAATAATGAAACTAGACACTGAGCGCTTCAGAGAATTTTTCACAAAATTAGCTATAGTATGGTCAGAGATTGTGCCGATAGCGGTATGGCAAGGTGCGCGAGACATCACGGCCATCGAATGGACAAGGCGGGTAATAAATATTCGGATGGCAAAATTTAGAAGAGACAGAGGCGGTGTAGTGATACGACACCGACAACTAGAAGGAGATAAAGCAGGCCTCATACGGCCCGACGGTGTTCACTTAATGGATATTGGACTGGACATATTCCTGTCAGGACTCCAGGAAGGAGTGGAACAAGCGTTAAGAGTGATGGGTGGGGGTCAGAGTCCTGCATACGAGTACGCTGGATCCTCCGTGACCTGGAAATAGAAAGGACATGTTGGAGAGTTACACTTGTTGGCCAACTTGCCGGAGTGGGGACCCAGGGCATGCTGCAACAAGCTGAATTATTTTAGAAATAAGATGCCTTTCTAATGGAATGAGTATATAGAGTTAATAAAGCTGTGACCGATCCTCACCCATCCAGTTGTAAGAGTTACATTATTGTATTGTCCATGAAAGGGGGGCGGTAGAGGGGCTGAGCGTCTGGGTTTGGTTGGGGGTCCCCACAGTCTGCCTAGGCTAGATTCATTTAAAAATTCTTATTAGATACACAGGCGGTGCAGCTTGCTTCGCAGCTGGGCTACTACGCCCAAAGTATTGCCTAGGCTAGATGCAGTTAAAAATTCTACACTGACTAGCAGACACTGAAGATTTGGAGCAGACCTCTGAGTAAACAGCTCTTCAGACTCAACCATCTGTGTTACCCCAAGCCATAGTGTATGTAGTTTCTTACAGTTAAAAGGGGGGGGGTGCGACCCAACCCACCTGGAATTGACGATGCCAACGTCACGTAAGACACAGCAAGGGGACTCCCAAAATTGTGGCACAGACACCACTTAACCCTAGAACGCATACCTGTGGCCTTGCAGGCCCGCCCAGTTAATTGTTTTCTATTTTCTGCAAGATTACTTTAGTTAGAATTTTGAAACTCTAGGTATTCTTCATGTATATAGTTGTTTGTCATTTGAGTTTGAGTTATTCCATGTTATTTGCACACGGGCCTAAAGGGCCCCAGGTATGTGAAAGTGTAGATTTTTATGGTCATGCGTTCTAGGATTAAGTGGCATCAATTGCCCCACTGTTGCTTAAAACGGTTGGTGAGGTGATTTTACCAAATCCCGAAGCTTTTAGTCTCCCAAGGATGACACAGGGGTAGAAATGTCCTTGCGAATCCATGATTTGTTCATCTTTATGAACGTGAGTCTGTCTACATTCTCAGTGGACAGCCGCGTGCGCTTATCTGTCAGCACACCACCAGCAGCGCTGAACACACGTTCAGAGAGAACGCTGGCTGCATGGCATGACAAGATCTCCAAGTTGTGAGTGGCGAGCTCCGGCGATTTTTCCAGATTGGAATACCAAAATAAGCAAGGGTCCAGTGACACAGTCATGGCTTCGATGTTCACTTGGAGATTCTCCTGTACCATCCTCTCTAGGCATTGACTATGTGTCAGACTTCTTGTCTCCTGTGGCCTTGCAAAGGATGGTCTAAAAAAGTGGTGAAACGATTCCACAAAATTGCTGTTACCAGCAGATACTGTGTTACTGTTACTGTTTGAGTGATGAAGACTCGACAGTCCCACCGTTGGCAAGTTAGAACTGTGAGATTCACTACGTGCACCACTGGTGTTTTGTGGAAAAGCACATGTAAGATTCTGCAACAGCGTCTGCAGATACTCCTGCATTCGTCAATACCTTTTTATGGCAGGAATTATTTCGGCAAATATACTTTTGTACCGGGGATCTAAGAGTGTGGCAACCCAGTAGTCGGGATTACTTCGAATTCTGACAATCCGGGGGTCATGTTGCAGGTAGTGCAGCAAGAAGGCACTCATGTGTCTGCGCATCCAGAAGGACCAAGTCCTTGTTGTGTTGGTAGCGAGGTAAGAATCATGCTTCCTTCCTATGCCCTCTCCCCCCAACCTCGCACAACAGAAATGTGATCAAGGTCTCCCTCATCTGATGAGTCTTCCATGCCCATCGCCAGTTCGTCCTCCACTTCTTCCTCGGCTCCTGCACCTTCCTCAACAGTTTGGCTGCTACCATGCGCCCTAGTTAATCCCTCTCCCCCACCCTCCCATGCCTGCCGCCTTGGTGCTGCCAACCGTCTGGACCTTGGAGATGTTATCCCTTCCGCATACGACTCCTCCTCTACTTCCTCCACCTCCTCTTGTCCCACCACCTGACTCTGAATTCTGTTTAATGTGTGCTCCAGCATGTAAATCACCGGAATAGTCATGCTGATAATGGCATCGTCGTCAGCACTAAACATCTTCGTCGCCATTTCAAAACTGTGCAGAAGGGTGTGTGGCGCCCCTGAGGGTTCAGTCGCCACAGAGTTACTGCATCTCACCCAGAGGTGTGGTATCTCACCCTCAGGTAAGGAAGGCGTATGGCTCGGGACCCTAACTCCTGCATCCAACACATACCCGCAGTGGGGTAGGGCGAGATTGCTCCTAAGGGAGAGCACAGTCCCAGGTCCCTAGCTGGTTTGAGGGTCCTATGTAGTGGGTGCTTAGGGGAGCAGCTTAGGGGAGCACATGACAAGGAGAGTATAAATAGGAAGCCATCTTAGAAAGAGCAAGCCAGACAGAGGAGGAAAAGTGACAGGAGCAGAGACTAGGCATGAGCTCTGCTCCGGAGGCGGGCCTAGCCTGGGAGGCCCAGGACTGAAGGAGAGAAGAGAGGAGTGGGAGCTGGAAGGCTCCAGGAACCGAAGGGACCCTACGGCTACGGGCCATGCAGAAGGCCACCCGTACTCCCGCTGCTACCAGGAGGTAGAGGGGTCAGGCCAGATAAGGGGAACTGGTCCTTCAACTAGCGGAGAAACAGCAAGGCTCAACTAGAAACCGGAGGCTGCTGCATTTCATGTACTGCAGGCCAAAGTCCACACCAGTCTCACTAAGAAGGTAGCCACATAGGACCCAGGGGACGGAACACACGTCACCCGCCAAGGCCCGAGGATACCGGATAGAAGTGTCACTGGGTGTGAGGTGCAGGGAGAAGGCCAGAGAAAGGACACACAGAAGGGGGTCCTGCTAAGTACTCCGGAGCTATCTGGGGGTGGACTGAGCCCCTAACTGAGTATGCACAGCACGACGGGGGAGATTGCTCTGGTACCTGTAATCTGGACTACAACAACTGTGAGTAATATCTTGAGTAGAGATGAGCGTTGTTCTACTCGAACTGTTCGCCAATCTCAAATTCGAGCTGTTTTGGGCGGTGTTCAAGCCGTTCGGCGAACACGAACAATTTGAGAAAAATTCGGCTGTTCGAGGTTATGTTCGATAACTGTTCGTGCACCAAAATCATAACTGGATTTTTTCTCAGTAATGATGAAAATTAATGTTAATACGCAGTTTGAGTGTACAGCGGGGTGGGGGGAGGGGCAGGGGATGGATCTCTGCAGGAACAATGAAGATCTCCATTTTTTTTTCTCTTTCCCGCATTTACAGTGGGGAGGTGCAATCTGTCAGCCTATCAGCAGCGCACACACGGAGCGAAGTGCTTTTTTTCACACAAGCAAGGGCATGTGTCATTGGCAGTGTATGTCACATGTCCTTGCCCTATAAGACCAAGCCATTTTCCCCGTCGCCACCATTTTCTCACTGCTGCAGCTGCGTGTTAGACGGCACCGCTGTTGCTGTGTGCGCTATACCTTGTTAATTTCAAGCCAATTTTCGCACAAATCTACAGATAGCTTGGGAGTAGGGAATAGTTGTGATTGCAGTCCTTTTAAGGACTAGGTTACAGCATTTCCTATGACTTTTATCAGGCAGGTCTGTGCTCTTAAATAGATAGGTTGTGGGAGTAAAGACTAATTGTAATTGGAGTCCTTTTCAGGACTAGGTTACATCAGTTCCTATCAGTTTTTGCCAGGCAGGTCTGTGCCAGTGCTGTGCAAGTTTTTTTCACAGCATTTGGCTGAATCTAGCAAAGCTAATCCTTTTTAGCCTATTGCAGAGTGTGTTAGTCAGTGGAGTAGCCTATCTGTGTTGCAAGATATACCACCTGTGTATAGAATACCAATTTTTTTACTGCACCTAGTGAAGCAAAATCTTTTGGGCATAGCATCATTCTATTAGTCCATCTATACTGACCTCCATCAGGTTGCAAACTTAATCTAATTTTTTTCTGCATCTAGCTCTGAAAAAATATTTGGCCTTCTAGCAGTGTGTGGGACTTGTTCTATTAGTCCACCTATACTGACCTCCATCAGGTTGCAAACTGAATATATTTTTTTCTGCATCTACCTCTGAAAAAATATTGGGCTTCTAGCTGTGTGTGGGACTTGTTGTATTAGTCCTTCTATACTGACCTCCATCAGGTTGCAAACTGAATATATTTTTTTCTGCATCTACCTCTGAAAAAATATTGGGCTTCTAGCTGTGTGTGGGTCTTGTTCTATTAATTCATCTATACAGACCTCCATCAGGTTGCAAACTGAATATAATTTTTTTCTGCATCTAGCTCTGAAAAAATATTTGGCCTTCTAGTAGTGTGTGGGACTTTCTCTGTTAGTCCATCTATACTGACCTCCATCAGGTTGCAAACTGAATATATTTTTTTCTGCATCTACCTCTGAAAAAATATTGGGCTTCTAGCTGTGTGTGGGTCTTGTTCTATTAATCCATCTATACTGACCTCCATCAGGTTGCAAACTGAATATAATTTTTTTCTGCATCTAGCTCTGAAAAAATATTTGGCCTTCTAGTAGTGTGTCGGACTTTCTCTATTAGTCCATCTAAACTGACCTCCATCAGGTTGCAAATTAAAAATAATTTTTATCTGCATCTACAGTACCTCTGAAAAAATATTTGGGCTTCTAGCTGTGTGTGGGACTTGTTGTATTAGTCCATCTATACTGACCTCCATCAGGTTGCAAACTGAATATATTTTTTTCTGCATCTACCTCTGAAAAAATATTGGGCTTATAGCTGTGTGTGGGACTTGTTGTATTAGTCCATCTATACTGACCTCCATCAGGTTGCAAACTGAATATATTTTTTTCTGCATCTACCTCTGAAAAAATATTGGGCTTCTAGCTGTGTGTGGGTCTTGTTCTATTAATCCATCTATACAGACCTCCATCAGGTTGCAAACTGAATATAATTTTTATCTGCATCTAGCTCTGAAAAAATATTTGGCCTTCTAGCAGTGTGTGGGACTTGTTCTATTAGTCCACCTATACTGACCTCCATCAGGTTGCAAATTCAAAATAATTTTTTGTATGCATCTAGCTCTGAAAAAATATTTGGCCTTCTAGCAGTGTGTGGGACTTTCTCTGTTAGTCCATCTATACTGACCTCCATCAGGTTGCAAACTGAATCTAATTTTTTTCTGCATCTAGCTCTGAAAAAATATTTGGCCTTCTAGCAGTGTGTCGGACTTTCTCTATTAGTCCATCTATACTGACCTCCATCAGGTTGCAAATTAAAAATAATTTTTATCTGCATCTACAGTACCTCTGAAAAAATATTTGGGCTTCTAGCTGTGTGTGGGACTTGTTGTATTAGTCCATCTATACTGACCTCCATCAGGTTGCAAACTGAATATATTTTTTTCTGCATCTACCTCTGAAAAAATATTGGGCTTCTAGCTGTGTGTGGGTCTTGTTCTATTAATCCATCTATACAGACCTCCATCAGGTTGCAAACTGAATATAATTTTTTTCTGCATCTACCTCTGAAAAAATATTGGGCTTCTAGCTGTGTGTGGGACTTGTTGTATTAGTCCATCTATACTGACCTCCATCAGGTTGCAAACTGAATATATTTTTTTCTGCATCTACCTCTGAAAAAATATTGGGCTTCTAGCTGTGTGTGGGACTTGTTCTATTAATCCATCTATACAGACCTCCATCAGGTTGCAAACTGAATATATTTTTTTCTGCATCTACCTCTGAAAAAATATTGGGCTTCTCGCTGTGTGTGGGACTTGTTGTATTAGTCCATCTATACTGACCTCCATCAGGTTGCAAACTGAATATATTTTTTTCTGCATCTACCTCTGAAAAAATATTGGGCTTCTAGCTGTGTATGGGACTTGTTGTATTAGTCCATCTATACTGACCTCCATCAGGTTGCAAATTGAATATAATTTTTTTCTGCATCTAACCCAGCCAATAGTTTTGGCCTAATACCACAGTTTGGCCACTCAGCTCTGCTCGGTTACCATCCATTGTTTTTTTGTGCAAACAACTCCAGAGTTGTGAATTAGTTAACCACCAAAATGAGTGGAAAAAGGCCTGCTGCTGGTGGAAAGGGGAATAGGCGTGTTGGGAAGGGGAAAAAAGGTTGTGTCCGTGGGGTAGGTGTTAAAGCAACAGTAACATCTGCAGAAGAAAGACCATCTTCCAGCCAAACTAAAATGTCTACTTCTTTTAGCAGACAATGTGATAAGATCCCTTTCTTACGGCCACGCCAATCGCTACAAATTCCAGATGAGGCACAAAAACAGCAGGTGCTTCAACGGATATCAAGTGCTCCTTTAAGTGGGCTCTCCTCCACATCAACTTCAACATCACAAATACTCCAGTCCTCAAAGGTGTCACCCAAATCGCACTTGCTTCCTCACAGCTCCCAAATCTCCAGCTGCCCGTCTGAGTATGAGGTAGAACAGATGGTTGAGTCTGCAGAGCTGTTTACTCATACTATAGCCTGGGAATCAGAGGTCGACTCCAGCGCTTCTGTGAATCCAGACGAGGAAATGATCTGCACTGATGCCCAGAATCTTTATGAGTCGGATCCAGGACCAGACGCAGAAGGTTCTGACCATAATGTAGACCCTCATTCCCAAACTGTAACTCCTGTTGGTGGAGACAATGAGGAAGACGATGATAAGACTCAAATACCTGATTGGAGCGACAACTTTAGTTTTTTGTCAGGGCAGGAACAGGTTGGCTCTGAGGACGACGGGTGTGATAACACACAGGGTGATGATGATGAGGTTGGAGATCCCACTTACTGTCAACCCACAGTCAGCCAAGAGATGAGGTCAGCAGAGGAGGTGGAGGAAGATGCTAGTGACGACGAGGTCAGGTTGCGCCTTCCTGGACAGAGACGTAGTACTGGAAGCACGTCAACAACTGCATCCTCAAACACAACTCTGCCTCTCACCACAAGTCGTGGTGGCTCTTCAGGTCGCATGGGTGCTAAGCCTTGCATAGCCTGGGCATTTTTTCAGATCGATAAAGATGACCCAACTCGTGTTATCTGTAACATTTGTCAGCAAAAGCTAAGTAGAGGCCAAAAAATACATAGTTTGAGTACTTCATGCATGAACCGGCACATGGACATGAAGCATAAGTTGCAGTGGGAAGCTCAGTGTGCTACAATGCGGCCTAGCCGGCCGGGCCAACCACCGTCTGCCATATCTTGTGCATCCGCGGCCTCTTCATCCTCTGTGACTGGGGGGACAGCAGTCACACCTGTTTTGGGGCGCAGACCTGCCACCTCTTTACCCGCAACAGCCAGCGTGATTGGCAGGTCATCATTTTCTTTGGAGGTGGTAACACCAGCTGGTGTTGAGCGCTGTCCGACATCGATAGCACCACCTTTGGATCAAGGCAACCTAACATGTCCGCCTGCATCTTCCTCACAGACCGGCAGTTTGCCGGGGACACCCTTATCAACCCCGTCTAAGCACAATAGCCAGCCCTCGGTCCCTCAGATGTGGACAAGTAAAAGACCATTTCCTCCTAGCCATGAGAAAGCTAAGAGGTTGAATTTCACCATCTGCAAGCTCTTGGCTACAGAAATGCTGCCTTTCCGCCTGGTGGACACAGAGGATTTTCGAGACCTTATGTCCGTCGCAGTGCCCCAGTACCAGATGCCCAGTCGGCACTACTTCTCAAAGAAAGGTGTGCCTGCGCTCCACCAGCATGTCGCACACAACAACACCGCTTCTTTGAGAAAGTCTGTGTGTGACAGGGTGCATTTCACCACAGACACTTGGACGAGTAGGCATGGACAGGGGCGTTACATGTCGCTGACTGGGCACTGGGTAACTATGGTGACAGCAGGACAAGGGGCTGCTGTCCAAGTCTTGCCGTCCCCACGAGTTGTGCGTCAATCCTCTTTATGTCAAAGTTCCTCCACTGCTTCTGCATCCTCAACCTCCTCTCGGTCTTCCACCTGCACCCAAAGCCTGTCTGGTCATGCCACAAGCTTTCTAACTGCGCAGAAGGGATCCTGCACACCTCCTTACTATGCTGGCAGTAGGGCTCAACGTCATCAGGCGGTTTTTACTTTGAAATGTCTGGGAAATGTGAGTCACACAGCTGAGGAGTTGTGGTCAGCTCTGGAGAACCAATTTCATGAATGGCTGTCTCCACTGGACCTGAAACCAGGGAAGGCCGTGTGCGACAATGCTGCAAACCTGGGTGCGGCCCTTCGCCGGGGCAATGTCACACACGTGCCTTGTATGGCTCACGTGTTGAACCTGGTTGTCCAGCAATTTTTAGCCCACTATCCCAGACTAGATGGCCTTCTGCAGAGGGCACGGTCGCTGTGTGCTCACTTCCGCCGTTCGCATCCCGCAGCTCAGCGACTTACATCTCTACAGAAGTCGTTGGGCCTGCCACTTCACCGGCTAAAATGCGATGTGCCTACCCGGTGGAATTCAACTCTGCACATGTTGCAGCGACTGTGGCAGCACCGACAAGCCCTGGTGCAATACGTTCTGACGTATAGCCTGGGCCAACGAGATCCAGAGGTGGGGAAAATCACGCTGGAGGAGTGGTCTCAGATCAGGGACCTATGCACCCTTCTGCACAGTTTTGAAATGGCGACGAAGATGTTTAGTGCTGATGATGCCATTATCAGCATGACTATTCCGGTGATTTACATGCTGGAGCACATGTTAAACAGAATTCGGAGTCAGGTGGTGGCACAAGAGGAGGTGGAGGAAGTAGAGGAGGAGGAGTTGTATGCGGAAGGGCTAACATCTGCAAGGTCCAGACGGTCGGCAGCACCAAGGCGGCAGGCATGTGAGGGTGGGGGAGATGGTTTTACCAGGGCGCATGGTAGCAGCCAAACTAGTGAGGAAGGTGCAGGAGCCCAGGAAGAAGTGGAGGACGAACTGATGGAAGACTCATCAGATGAGGGAGACCTTGATCACATTTCTGTTGTGCGAGGTTGGGGGGAGAGGACAGAGGAAGGAAGCATGATTGTTACCTCGCCACCAACACAACAGGGACTTGGTGCTCCTGGATGCGCAACACACATGAGTGCCTTCTTGCTGCACTACCTGCAACATGACCCTCGAATTGTGAGAATTAGAAATAATCCTGACTACTGGGTTGCCACACTGTTAGATTCCCGGTACAAAAGTAAATTTGCCGAAATTATTCCTGCCATAGAAAGGGATGCACGCATGCAGGAGTATCAGCAGAGACTGTTGCAGAATCTTACATGTGCTTTTCCACAAAACACCAGTAGTGCACGTAGTGAATCTCACAGTTCCAACTTGCCAACCGTGGGACCGTCAAGTGTTCAGCACTCAAACCGTAACAGAACCACAGTATCTGCTGGTAACATCAATTTTGCGGAATCATTTCACCACTTTTTTAGCCCATTCTTTGCAAGGCCACAGGAGACAAGAAGTTTGACACATAGTCAACGCCTAGAGACGATGGTACAGGAGTATCTCCAAGTAAATATTGAAGCCACGACTGTGTCAATGGACCCTTGCTCTTTTTGGGCTTCCAATCTGGATATATGGCCGGAGCTAGCCACTTACGCCTTGGAGATCTTGTCATGCCCCGCAGCCAGCGTTCTGTCTGAACGTGTGTTCAGCGCTGCTGGTGGTGTGCTGACAGATAAGCGCACGCGGCTCTCCACTGATAATGTAGACAGACTCACGTTCATAAAGATGAACAAATCATGGATCCGAAACGACTTTTCTACCCCTGTGTCATCCTGGGGAGAGTAAAAGCTTGATGATTGGTTAAAATCACCCTACCAACCGTTTTAAGCTTTCAAATTACTAATCATGTTTATCTGTATCTTGACTGGAAAATAATTTGGGCTTTGTAGCAGTGTGCAGCACTGATCCTATTAGGCCATCTATAATAAGCTCCACCAGATTTAAAATTAAAAATAATTTTTAGCTGCATCTAGCCCGGAAAATAATTTTGGGGCTCCGAGATGCGCAAGACACATAAGTGCCTTCTTGCTGCACTACCTGCAGCATGACCCTCATATTGTCAGAATTCGAAGTAATCATGACTACTGGGTTGCCACACTCTTAGATCCCCCAAACTTTTCGATCAACCTTTTCATTTTAATAAAGACCAAAAAAATGGTCATTTTTGAAATTATAAGCATTAGCAGGTTGTTAGAAACTGAAATCAAACAGTTTTCAACTCAAAACTTTATTCTAGGTGATGTTACATTTTCACATAGGACCCCTTGTTCGAAAGGAGCTTCTGAACTCTCTCGTCCATTGAATTTGTCAGGTTTTGGATGGTTTCTGCTTCAATTGTTTTGCATGAGGACAGAATACCCTCCCAGAGCTGTTGCTTAGATGTGAACTGCCTCCCGCCATCATAGACACTCCTTTTAATGATGCTCCAAAGGTTCTGAATGGGGTAGAGGTCAGGAGAGCATGGGGGTCACACCATAAGTTTGTCCCCTTTTATGCCCATATCAGCCAGAGATGCAGATGTTTTATGTGCAGCATGAGATGGTGCATTATCATGCAGAAAAATGATCTTGCTGTGAAATACACGGTTCTTCTTCTTGAACCATGGCAGGAAGTGCTGTTTGAGAAAATCCACATACATTATGGAGTTCATCTTTAGCGCCTTCAGGGATCCTAAAGGGGCCGACAATCTCTCTCCCCATGATTCCAGCCCAAAACATTACTCCACCTCCTCCTTGTTGGCGCTGTAGCCGTGTTTGCGTGGGGTGTCCATCAACCAGCCATCCTCCACTCCATCCATCTGGACCATCGAGCGCTGCACGGCACTCATCCGTGAACAAAACAGTTTTGAAATCAGTCTTCATGTAATGTTTGGCCCACTGGAGCCGTTTCTGCTTGTGTGAAGTGGATAGAGGAGGTCGACAGGATGGCGTATGCACAGCTGCAAACCTCTGAAGGACCCTGCATCTTGTTGTTCGGGGGACGTTGGAGGCACAAGCAGCTTCAAAAACTTGTCTGCTGCTATGACAAGGCTTTTTTGCCGCTGCTCTTTCAACCTGACGTAATTGCCTGTAGGAAAGAGTCCTCAATTTGCCCTTATCAGCACGCACACGTGTGTACTGTGAATCAGCTGCATACTTCTTGATTGCCAAGACACTTCATCCTGATCATCGCACAATGTTGATTGTAGTCATGCCTTGACCTAAACACTCCACAATTTGTTGCTTCTCAGCAGCCGACACATCCTTTTTCTTTCCCATTTTGGCAGAAAATGTAGGCTGCTTAATAATGTGAGAGAGCGTTCTTAAGTAGTCTTGCCTTTCATTGGACACACCTGCCAAACTAATTAGCACAGGTGTCTGCAATTGCTTACAGTGATATAAAGAGCCCTGACACACATCACCATCAATGAGTTTAACTGACAAACAAACAAATTCTTCCCTTATCACTCCTAAACACTTTTTGCATAATAATTTGGAATGCAGTGTACATGTGCTTTTCCACAAAACACCAGTGGTTCACGTAGTGAATCTTACAGTTCTAACTTGCCAACCGTGGTCTGTATGGAATTGTTCAATAAAGGGCCCAAAATTAAGATAACATAGATGGGAGAGGTCTCTATGAATAGGAATTCCTAAGTATTTGATACCCTGTGAGGGCCAGGCAAAGGGAAAGTTGGACTGGATGGAATCCTATATGGATTTGGGGAGGGAGACATCGAGGGCCTCAGACTTCGCTGCATTGATTTTAAAATTTTACCATGTAACAAAGTGATCTATTTCAGCCATAACAGCAGGGATGGATATATGTGATTGAGTGATATATACTAGGACATCATCAGCAAATAGAGAGCACTTGTACTCGGTGCCTCCCACCTCAATCCACCTAATATTGGGGTTATGGCGAATTGATGAGAGCAGGTGCTCCGTCACTAGGATGTATAAGAGAGGGGACAGAGGACATCCCTGCCTTGTCCCATTGGTGATTGTGAAAGGTGATGAAAATGTTCTGACGCACCCCCTGGGCCTTGGGACACCCGGAGCCGGACCCTTTTTGGTGGATGCTGGTGGTTGTAGTCTTCGTGGCGGCGACCCGGTTCCGTGGCTCAGGGCGGTCAAACCAGTGGCGGAACTATTTATGTGGTTTTGATGTTTAAATGTCCGACTACGCCACCCGTGGATTGCGGTCAGAGTGAACCGCCGCTACAGGGCAGACCGCTGAGGCTGGTGTTGTGGGTGCAGCAGAGCGTAGCATAACTCCCCACGGGAGGAGTATAGCCTCAGGGCAGTGTATGCGGAGGATGGGGGTGATGGTGCAGGGCAGCAGCAGTAACGACACGGAGTCAGTGATGCAGTCCAGGGCCTTTACTCACAGTTCTTATTATCCAGACCACGTCTGCAGGTAACGGCTGCCCACGTCGTACTGTGCTCACCAGGTGAGGGGCTCAGACAACTCCCAGATAACTTTGGAGCACTTCACAGGACCCCCTTTGTGTGTCCTTTGTCTGGCCTTTCTTACCAACACTTCTGTCCGGCTGCCTCGGGCCTCCTCTTGGTAAACTTGGCGCCAGTTTCCCTGACCCTATGTGGTGCCTTCCTAGCGGGTGTAGCGAGGGGCTGCGCCACATAAAATGTCAGAGCCTCCGGTTTCTAGCTGAGGGTCGTTTCCTGCCTCCACTAGTTCGGGGACCGGTCTCCCCCTTTGGCCTGACCCCTCCACGCAGGTGGATTCGGGCGTGCGGTGGCGACTCGCCCGTCCGCACCCCTGGGATCCCTTCATTCCTCGTTCCTGGAGCCTTCTCCGCTCCTCTTCCTTCCTTCTCCCTCTTCCAGGCCTGGGCCTCTGTTACTAGGCCCGCCTCCGGAGCAGAGCTCATGCAGAGCCCCTGCTCCCTGCCACTTCTGCTCAGACTTCTCTGCACTGAACTAAGATGGTGCCCACCTTTTATACTCCCTTCTCAATGCACCCAGGAACTGCTTCCTCCCTGCTCCTGCACTACAGGGTTCCCCTTCCTCAGTGTTCCCTCCCCCCACTCCAGCCAGGGACAGGGACTGTCGTGCCCATCTCAGGGGCATATTGGTCGCCCTGCCCCACGGCAATGTGGTGTAATGCATGCAGGTGTCGGGTCCTGATCCACACTCCATCCTTACCTGAGAGTGAGATATCACACCTCTGGGTGAGGTGCAATACGTCTGTAGCAACCGAGCCCTCAGGGTGCTACAGTTCCATTTATCTTCAGCCTAGGTGACATATTGCGATACAGGGCCGTGATTTTGGCTATAAAAGGGTCCCCTAGACCCCTACCCCAAGCTTTTTAAGAGAATCATATATGGCGTGCCAGGAGACTCTATGGAATGCTTTCTCAGCATCCAACGAGAGTATCTAATTACAAATTTTTAACTGCATCTAGCCCAGGAAATACTTTGTGCCTAGTAGCAGTGTCTGCTAGTCAGCGGATTATCCCGGCTGTTAAGCAAGCTACACCACCTGTAGTTTAGACACTTAATTTTTTCAAAGGAAATGCTTCGGGACCATGGGATACTTAGTGAAGAGCATCAGGAGGCACCCCAAGGCATAGGGGCTGGGACTGGCAGTAGGATGCCTTGCGGTGGACAGCCGAGCTCGATCCTTATAAAAGCTTTTTAACTGCAGCAGCTTTAGTGGACGCTACTGGAGCTGGAATTACCGCGGCTGCTGGCATGAGACTTGCCCTCCAATAGATCCTTGTAAATGGATTTAAAGTGTATTCATTCAAATTAGAGAGACAATTTAAATTAAAAAGCTTAGAGCTGCCTCCACCACAGGGGGGCTCGCTCGACCCACCAGCGGACAGGCACCAGTATTGGGAGAGGGGGGCTGGCCGTCAGGGTTCACCGCGGCTCTGGCACAAACCCGGCGACACAGAGGTGGCACGGGCAGGAGCGGACTGGCCGTGTCGGCTTCTCACTTTTTGGATTTTAGAAGGGCATGACATGCCTATATCTGTGTCTCCCCCTCCTTTTACTCCTCCACCTCTTTTATTTTCGCATGACTATATGTACTTGTCACTTTTCCATGTGTTAGTTATGTCTTCTGAGCAGTTTGTCAGCTTTTGGACACCTTTGAAGGTGTTTTCTATGTGTTTCTATGTGTTTTTGTTTGCCTGCCATTGGTTTTAACGGTGTTCGAAGGTGTTCGACGAACAGTTCGACGAACAGTTCGGCGAACACACGGGTGTTCGACGAACCGAACCGAACTCGAACACTACGGGGGTGGCTCAACACTAATCTTGAGACGGCATCACACGGACTCTGTGTTCATTACTGACTCCCTGCACTATAACCACCATAATCCACCCACACTGCCCTGAAGCTACACTCTTCCTGTGGTGAGTAATAATACCGTTGCTGCAAAACCACCAGCTTCAGAGGACTGTTCCGCAGCGGCGGCCCCTTTGGCCGCACTCCACAGGTGGCGTAGTCAGACATTATAAAATCCATATATACAAATTACCCTTGGATTGACCGCCCTGGGTCACGGACTGGGTCACCGCTACAGTGACTACAACCCCCAGCGTCTACCGGCCCGGCTCAGGGTACCTTATGGCCCAGGGGGCGCGTCAACTTCATAGGTCCCTGATCTGAGACCACTCCTGCAGCGTGATTTGCCCCACTTCTGGATCTCGTTGGCCCAGGCTATACGTCAGAACGTATTGCACCAGGGCTTGTCGGTGCTGCCACAGTCGCTGCAACATGTGCAGAGTTGAATTCCACCGTGTCGGCACATCGCATTTCAGCCGGTGAACTGGCAGGCCCAACGACTTCTGTAGAGATGTAAGTCGTTGAACTGCGGGATGCAAACGGCGGAAGTGAGCACACAGCGACCGTGCCCTCTGCAGAAGGCCATCTAGTCCGGGATAGTGGGCTAATGAGCCATACAAGGCACGTGTGTGACATTGCCCCGGCGAAGTGCCGCACCCAGGTTTGCAGCATTGTCGCACATGGCCTTCCCTGGTTGCAGGTCCAGTGGAGACAACTTTTCATGAAACTGGGTCTCCAGAGCTGACCACAACTCCGCAGCTGTGTGACTCACATTTCCCAGACATTTCAAAGTAAACACTGATGCCGTTGAGCCCTGCTGCCAGCATAGTAAGGAGGTCTGCAGGATTCCTTCTGCGCAGTTAGAAAGCAGGTGGCATTACCAGACAGGCTTTGGGTGCAGGTGGCGGACCGAGAGGAGGTTGAGGAGGCAGAAGCAGTGGAGGAACTTCGAGATAAAGAGGATTGACGCACAACTCGTGGGGACGGTAAGACTTGGACAGCAGCCACTTGTCCTGCTGTCACCATAGTTACCCAGTCCCAGTCAGCGACATGTAACGCCCCTGTCCATGCCTTCTCGTCCAAGTGTCTGTGGTGAAGTGCACCCTGTCACACACAGAGTTTCTCAAAGAAGCGGTGATGTTGTGTGCGACATGCTAGTGGAGCGCAGGCACACCTTTCTTTGAGAAGTAGTGCCGACTGGGCATCTGGTACTGGGGCACTGTGACGGACATAAGGTCTTGAAAATCCTCTGTGTCCTCCAGGTGGAAAGGCAGCATTTCTGTAGCCAACAGCTTGCAGATGGTGAAATTCAACCTCTTAGCTTTCTCATGGCTAGGATGAAATGGTCTTTTACTTTTCCACATCTGAGGGACCGAGGGCTGGCTGTTGTGCTTAGACGGTGTTGAGTAGGGTGTCCCCGGCAAACTGCCGGTCTGTGAGGAAGATGCAGGCGGACATGTTAGGTTGCCTTGATCCAAAGGTGGTGCTCTCGATGTCGGAGAGCGCTCAACACTAGCAGGTGTTTCCACTTCCCAATGAACTAACGACCTGCCAATCACACTGGCTGTTGCGGGTAAAGAGGTGGCAGGTCTGCGTCCAAAAACATGTGTGACTGCTGTCCCCCCAGTCACAGAGGATGAAGAGGCTGCGGATGCACAAGATGGGGCAGACGGTGGTTGGCCCAGCCGGCTAGGCCGCATTGTAGCACAGTGAGCTTCCCACTGCAACTTATGCTTCATATCCATGTGACGGTACATGCATGAAGTACTCAAACTATGGATTTTTTGGCCTCTACTTAGCTTTTGCTGACAAATATTACAGATAACACGAGTTGGGTCATCCTTATCGATCTGAATAAATGCCCAGGCTATGCAAGGCTTAGAGCCCATGTGACCTGAAGAGCCACTACGACTTGTGGTCAGAGGCAGAGTTGTGGTTGAGGATGCAGTTGTTGACGTGCTTCCAGTACTCCGTCTCTGTTCAGGAAGGCGCAACCTAACCTCGTCGTCAATAGCATCTGTGATGCCCCGCTGCGCTTGGTATCACAGATCCTAGAAGAGTGCATTGATGGAATCCTCCACAAGAGGCCCCCATAAACATTCACACATCTCCACCTTCCACCTCAGACCAGCAGAGGGAGCCCGTTAGGGATATAAATAGGGAAGGTGGAGCTAGGCAGTTCAGTTCCTCTGAAGAGTTCCTGCAGTAGAGAAGCCTAAGAGAGGTCAGTCTGCAGTGGAGCTCAGTCTAGTCTAGAGAACGCAGTTAATAGTTCAGCAGTGGAGCACGAGGCTCCTGCTTGCTAGATTCAGGGAGCCCAGATAGAGCTTAAGGTGTGCCGGTGCCGTAAGATCAGTGAAGCGCGGCAAGCTGCCGTTAGTGTGTGTAGCCTAGTGAGGGCCCGAGTAGGCCGAAGGCGAGTGGCAAGTTAGTACATAAGGGGCAGAGGAGCTTAACCAGCTCACCCTGAAGCATTTACCGGACACAGGATCCGAGCTTACCGGTATCTCTATGACCCAGTAAGGCATAACCGGAATCCCTGGAGAACTACAAGTCCCAGGATCGCTAAGGTGCTGATATGTAACAGAGCCAGGAGACGCTTAGGCCCCGCATACTGGGAGTGTGAACTCCAAGAGAAGGCCCTACCACAAGGTCAGCCAGCGCAGGACAGAGACAAAGTTAGGCCTAGCTCCAGGCAGGTCAGAAACTTACTACGCAGAGGCAAGAAACAGGAGGCCCTACACCCGCTCATTGGGGAGGATCCTGATATGCACCCTTCACCCTACAGTGCTCCGGGATGTGCCTGAATTTCCACCAGTAAAAGGTACTGAAGTGACTACCGTGTCCGTTCCCGTTCTTGCTCTGACCCAGCTGGGTCTCGCCTGTCCTGCATTCCACCTGCATACGCTGCCCTGAGACCTAGCTCCACCTGTGGGGAGCTATACCATCGAGCTGCCTTATCACCGGCCTCAGTGGACTGCTGCAGCGCTGGTGCTTGTCACCAGATACCACAGGTGGCGTCATGAACTCTTATAAAATTAACAATTATCCACCCTTTTAAAGAGAGACCCCAGGGTAGGGGCCAGGGAGCCGACCACCGCGACATCCCCAAGGCCAGGCAAATGCCCGGGTACCGAGTCATCCCCATCCCCAGGGCTAGTCACATCTTCCCCCACCTCCTCTGCTGACCTCATCGACTGGCTGACTGTGGGTTGACAGTAAGTGGGATCTCCAACCTCGTCATCATCACCCTGTGTGTTATCACACCCGTCGTCCTCAGAGCCAACCTCTTCCTGCCCTGACCGAAAAGTCAAGTTGTCGCTCCAATCAGGTATTTGAGTCTCATCATCGTCTTCATCATTGTCTCCACCAACAGGAGTTACAGTTTGGGAACAAGGGTCTACATTATGCTCAGAACCTTCTTCATCTGGTCCTGGATCCGACTTATAAAGATTCTGGGCATCAGATCAGATCATTTCCTCATCTGGATTAACAGAAGCTCTGGAGCAGACCTCTGTTTCCCAGGCTATAGTATGAGTAAACAGCTGTGCAGACTCAACCATCTGTGTTACCCCATACTCAGACGGGCAGCTGGAGACTTGGGAGCTGTGAGGAAGCAAGTGCAATTGGGGTGACACCTCTGAGGACTGGAGTATTTGTGATGTTGAAATTGAGGTGATGGAGAGCCCACTTGAAGGAGCACTTGATATCCGTAGAAGCACCTGCTGTTTTTGTGCCTCATCTAGAATTTGTAGCGATGGGCGTGTCCGTAAGAATGGGATCGTATCACATTGTCCACGAAAAGAAGTCGACATCTTAGTTTGGCTGGAAGATGGTCTTTCTTCTGCAGATGTTACTCCCCCCCCCCACCGTGGGGGGCCTCGACCCACCGGCGGACAGGCACCAGTATTGGGATAGGGGGGCTGGCCGTCAGGGTCCACCGCGGCTCTGGCACAAACCCGGCGACACAGAGGTGGCACGGGCAGGAGCGGACTGGCCGTATCGGCTTCTCACTTTTTGGATTTTAGAAGGGCATGACATGCCTATATCTGTGTCTCCCCCTCCTTTTACTCCTCCACCTCTTTTCTTTTCGCATGACTATATGCACTTGTCACTTTTCCATGTGTTAGTTATGTCTTCTGAGCAGTTTGTCAGCTTTTGGACACCTTTGAAGGTGTTTTCTATGTGTTTCTATGTGTTTTTGTTTGCCTGCCATTGGTTTTAACGGTGTTCGAAGGTGTTTGACGAACAGTTCGACGAACAGTTCGGCGAACACACGGGTGTTCGACGAACCGAACCGAACTCGAACACTACGGGGGTGGCTCAACACTAGTCATAACTTTTCAATTTTTCTGAGTACAGAGCTATTTAAGGGCTTGTTTTTACAAATTAGCCATAGTGTTTATTGATATAATTTCGGGATACCTAAGATTTTTTAATCATTTTTAGGCTAAAGTCACACCAGAGTAGTTTCTCTCATCCGAGAGAATCAGGCTGACTATCAGAGTTTGATTACAGTGTGATCCGATTTTCTTGGCTGAGGAAAAGATGGGGAAAAAAATGTCTGCATCTGTCACGGGGGTATCAGGTTTGACAGACAGTGCTAGATCTGGCCTTTGGCTTTTCAGACACCCTTTTGAACTTTGCATCATCCTTCTCTCACTAGGCCCAGCAGTGACCTCCACCTTCTGCTGCTAATTAACACATCCTTGCTTGATAATTAAAAACCTTCAGTGTCTTCAAAGAGTCGCGGGTGATAGAAGTATTTTCCTCTGTTCAGGCCTGGAGTTCAAGCAGTCAGCTAGTTTCTTCTTGGAGTTCCTTGGTGGATTGTTGTCGGGAGTTCCTTGGTGGATTTTTGTCGTGATCTCTCTGGTGTCTTCTTAAAGCTAAGTGTATTCCCTTGTCTGTTTGCCTTGATTGTCTTTAGTTGCAGTGGGGCTGACTAGTGCTCACCTCTTCCCCTCCCTACCTAGGGCCTAGCTCTAGAGTCAGTAAGGGATCTGCTTGGCAACAGGTGCGGGATCTATTTAGGGATGATAAGGGAGTCAGGGTGTTGTTAGATCTGCCTAGGGTCTCCACTCTCCCTTTCCCTAGTTGTTGGGCTCTCCCCCCTTTTCCTATCGTCGTACGCTGGGTCCTTCCCATACATAGCATGATACCATCATCTACATTCTGTCAGTCTGTGGAAATCAGGCTGCACTCAGATGTCGTCCAAGTGCAGTTTGATGTTTTCCACTGACTCATTGACCTGTATGGCTGAGTGCATTCTGAATATCGGATCCAACATGGACTTGCTGCGACTTTTGACTTGGACAGAGTCAGTCCGATGAATAAATCGGACATGTGCACGGTCACATAAAACAACATTGGTCCCAGTGCGATCTAATGTTTTGTCGGATGGCACTCGAATGGAAAATAAGGTCATGTACAAGAGTCCTTAACTTAATTATTTGTGAGGCAAGATGAACGAAAACAACAATTCTGCCATTGTTTTTCATATTTTTTTACATTTTTATATTCACTAAGACTTATGGCAGACACAGAGGCATTGTTAGGCCTCATTGTTGTCATAGCAGCCATCAACACCAAGCGATCGTGCTTTGGGAGTGCTTTGGGTTGACAAAGTGAGAAATCCACTTTTGTCATTTCCATGCTTGTCGCTGTCACTACTGACAGTGGCATCTGAGGGGTTAAAGTCCTGTAACTAAGCTGAACAAGATGATGGAGAGCACCTCCAAAAACATACGTTGATCTAATGCCTCTCGGCAAAAATATATAAAACTGAACATGAGGTTCTTATTTTAACATTCTGATCAGACTGTATGAAGCCCACTGCCATGTCAAGGCAAACCTCATAGTGGGTCCTAACATTTCCTGCCTGAACGGGAGCGGCGCCGTGCACCAGCCACCGCCACATCGACAATGCACCAGCAGGGCGGGCGGCCTGGTGCCTCACAGCACCCATGCTGCAAGACTGAGTCCCCATGACTCCAGGCCGCGCCGCCCCACAAGCACAAAGCCACAGCAGCAATGGCCGACACACTGCACCAACACCACATGGAATGAGCACTGTGTCTCACCTTTCTCAAGCTCTCAAGTGAGAGCAAAAATAGGCTGGACCCTCTTTGCAGTCTCCTGCTAATTAAAATCACCTGTGCCAAATGGGAGGAGTGCTCCTCCGGGAAAAAAAAAAGGACAGATCATGCATTAAGCTGAACAAGAGGATGGAGAGCACCTCCAAAAACATACGTTGATCTAATACCTCTCGGCAAAAATATATAAAACTGAACATGAGGTTCTTAGTTTAACATTCTGATAAGACTGTATGAAGCCCACTGCCACGTCAAGGACCCACTACGAGGTTTACCGTGACGTGGCAGTGGGCTTCATACAGTTTGATCAGAATGTTAAACTAAGAACCTCATGTTCAGTTATATAAATTTTTGCCGAGAGGCATTAGATCAAATGTATGATTCTTTGGACGTGCGGTCCATGCTCCTTTATTTTGCATTGCATGTTCTTTCCCTTTTCTTGGACCAGCACTCCTCCCATTTGGCAGAGGCAATTTTAATTAGCAGGAGACAGCAAAGAGGGTCTAGCCTAGATGGCTTTCACTTGAGAGCTTGAGGAAGGTGAGTCACAGTGCTCCTTTCATGTGGTGTTGGTGCAGTGTGTCGGCCACTGTTGAAGTGGTTTTGTGCTTGTGGGGCGGCGCGGCCTGGAGTCATGGGGACTCGGTCTTGCAGCATGGGTGCTGTGATGCACCAGGCCGCCCGCCCTGCTGGTGCATTGTCGCTGTGGCGGTGGTTGGCGCACGGCTCCGCTTCCGTTCAGGCAGGAAATGTTAGGACCCACTACGAGGTTTGCCGTGACGTGGCAGTGGGCTTCATACAGTCTGATCAGAATGTTAAACTAAGAACCTCATGTTCAGTTATATAAATCTTTGCCGAGAGGCATTAGATCAAATGTATGATTCTTTGGACATGCGGTCCATGCTCCTTTATTTTGCATTGCATGTTCATTGCCTTTTCTTGGACCAGCACTCCTCCCATTAGGCACAGGTGATTTTAATTAGCAGGAGACAGCAATGAGGGTCTAGCCTAGATGGCTTTCACTTGAGAGCTTGAGGAAGGTGAGTCACAGTGCTCCTTTCATGTGGTGTTGGTGCAGTGTGTCGGCCACTGTTGCAGTGATTTTGTGCTTGTGGGGCGGCGCGGCCTGGAGTCATGGGGACTCGGTCTTGCAGAATGGGTGATGTGTGGCACCAGGCCGCCCGCCCTGCTGGTGCATTGTCGCTGTGGCGGTGGTTGGCGCACGTCTCCGCTCCCGTTCAGGCAGGAAATGTTAGGACCCACTACGAGGTTTGCGGTGACGTGGCAGTGGGCTTCATACAGTCTGATCAGAATGTTAAACTAAGAACCTCATGTTCAGTTATATAAATTTTTGCCGAGAGGCATTAGATCAAATGTATAATTCTTTGGACGTGCGGTCCATGCTCCTTTATTTTGCAAAGTCCTGTAACTGGCGCTATGTCCAGTCTCAGCTGTGTATAACAGCTGACTTCTTTTGTGGATGGCACCGGCACAACTCCTGAGCTCATGCCATCCCCCTGACCAGGGCCGGCGTCAGCACCCGGCGCACCCGGGCAAATGCCGGGGCCCTGAGCAGGCAGAGGGGCCCACTGGCGGTCGCGCACCGCGCTGGGCTATGGGCGGAGGAGAGCGGTGTCAGCGCCCGCCCTTCTCCGCCGCTTGCTCAGGGCCCCGGCAGCTGGATACTTACCTCTCCCCGTGCCTCCGCAGATCCGCTGTCTTCCTGCTCTGAGCTCCCTGTGACGTCTCAGGTCAGAGGGCGCGGTGACGTCTTTTCACCGCGCCCTCCCCTGGCCGTCACAGGGAGCGCTGAGCGGGAAGACACCGACAATGCTGGCGTTCGGACCCGAGCAGCGGGCAGCAGGTAGCAGGTGAGGAGAAGGGAGGTGAGTATTTGATTTTTTTATTTTTATGTATGGAGGCATGGGGCAGTATAAAGAGAAGGGGGGGGGGCATCCTGCATGGGGCATTATAAAGAGGGGGGGGACATCCTGCATGGGGCATTATATAGAGGGGGGGTGACATCCTGCATGGGGCATTATAAGGTGGGGAACAGCCTGCATGGAGCATTATAAGGGGGGACAGCCTGTATGGGGCATTATGTGGGGGGGGTAACAGCCTGCATGGAGCATTAAAAGGGGGGGGCTGTATGGGGCATTATGTGGGGGGGAACAGCCTGCATGGAGCATTATAAGGGGGGGGCATCCTACATGGGGCATTATAAAGAGGGGGGGGCATCCTGCATGGGGCATTATAAAGAGGGGGGGACATCCTGCATGGGGCATTATATAGAGGGGGGGGTGACATCCTGCATGGGGCATTATAAGGTGGGGAACAGCCTGCATGGGGCATTATAAAGTGGGGGGCAGCCTGCATAGTGCATTATGTGGGGGGGAACAGCCTGCATGGAGCATTATAAGGGGGGGCAGCCTGTATGGGGCATTATGTGGGGGGTAACAGCCTGCATGGAGCATTAAAAGGGGGGAGCCTGTATGGGGCATTATGTGGGGGGTAACAGCCTGCATGGAGCATTATAAGGGGGGGACAGCCTGTATGGCACATTATGTGGGGGGTAACAGCCTGCATGCAGCATTATATGGGGGCCAGTATCCTGTATGGAGAGTTATAAGGGGACCGGTATCCTGTATGGAGCGTTATAAGGGGACCGGTATCCTGTATGGAGCGTTATATGGGGGCCAGTATCCTGTATGGAGTTTTATAAGGGGACCAGTATCCTGTATGGAACGTTATATGGGGGCCAGTATCCTGTATGGAGCTTTATAAGGGGACCAGTATCCTGTATGGAGCGTTATATGGGGGCCAGTATTCCGTATGGAGCCTTATATGGGGGCCAGTATTCCGTATGGAGCCTTATATGGAGGCCAGTATTTCGTATGGAGCCTTATATGGGGGCCAGTATTCTGTATGGGGCATAATATGGGGGCCAGTATTCCATATGGAGCCTTATATGGGGGCCAGTATTCCGTATGGAGCCTTATATGGGGGCCAGTATTCCGTATGGAGCCTTATATGGGGGGCCAGTATTCCGTATGGAGCCTTTTATGGAGGCCAGTATTCCGTATGGGACCTTATATGGGGGCTAGTATTCCGTATGGGGCCTTATATGGGGGCCAGTATTCCGTATGGAGCCTTACATGGGGGCCAGTATTCCGTATGGGGCCTTACATGGAGGCCAGTATTCCGTATGGAGCCTTATATGGGGGCCAGTATTCCGTATGGAGCCTTATATGGGGGCCAGTATTCCGTATGGAGCCTTATATGGGGGCAAGTATTCCGTATGAAGCGTTATATGGGGGCCAGTATTCCGTATGGAGCCTTATATGGGGGCCAGTATTCTGTGTGGAGCGATTCACCGGTTTCTGAGCTATTGTGGAATTTACAATAGATATCACTCATGTAATGTAAGAAGTGAAATCTTTACATTGTACTATATATATATATATATTTCTCCGCTGTATCTCTGCATCATGAATCGTGGTATGTGTTAAAGGGGCCCACTGAGACTCTTTCGCCCGGGGCCCAGAAAAACCTGGAGCCGGCCCTGCCCCTGACCTAACTGTATATTGGATTATGGAAACTTTTGATATACAGTTATATAATTTTGTGCGGAGGGGTTAAAAAAAAAGTAATAGAAAATTTCTATTAGCAATTTAGTTTGGACTGTTTTCCCTCAAAGCCTCCAGTAAATTTGATGTATATTTCTATTAGCACTGCTCATGTTGGTGTTTTTTTTACTTCTCTTTTTGTGATTTATCATAGGTGGAAACAACTAAATGGAAAAGCATAATACTTGACGTGCTGAGGTACTGGTATTTCTGAAGTACCCCATGGACACAGGGTCTATTGGATATATGTCGTAGGGCCTGGCATTTTATCAGGTAAAATCACATCAAGCTGTGCCATTTTGTCAATTATTTTTGGCTGAATATACAGCTTATGAAATGAATGAAACCTCCAACGCAAATGTGACAATACAATGGTCGTCCAACCTTATGATATGGATGACTTATCGTTAGGGTAGGTCAGCAATTTCATATGGGTGGGGGTCCAACATTTGCATTTTTCAGCTTTGTATATAAACGAAAAGCAAAAATTTGCCAGGGCAAAATTAAACAATACAAATAATTAAAAAAATTAATGAACTTTATTAAGTATGAATTATAAAATCAATTAAATACAGGTAGTTCCAGCAATACAGGCAAGGACTAAAAAAGTGACCCCTGACGAAGCAGCAGTGAAACGTGCATGTTTGGTGGGTGAGCTTTCTTTGTTAAATTATTTATATTTATTTATTACTTGAGATATTTGTTGTGGGTCATACATTTTTTGGCATTTTTTATGTGTAGACATTTATTTGTAATTGTATACGATTGAATATTTTTTCATGGGTACTATCAAGCCATACTGCTTATAATATACAGTTATGTGATCTATACCTACTAAAACTGGGGTTCCCATTAAAGCTCATCCCCCAATTTTTTTAGTCCTTGCCTGTATTGCTGGAACTACCTGTATTTAAGTGTTTTTAGAATTTGTACATAACAAAGTTCATCCATTTTTTAGTTATGTATGTTGTTTTATTTTTCCCTGCCACATTTTTTCTTTTCAGTTATCTCTGTTGTCTCAGTGCCCTATGGGGACTTTTGTACATATTACACTGTAGGATTACAATCTTCAGTTGCTTGTTTTCAACTTTGGTGCCGGCCCAATGATCCAAAAGCATCTCAGCTTCAGGACCCAGGAATGGCCACAACACAGAGACCCGAGTGGTGCTGTTTCGGCTCCTTACACTGTTTACGTCCGGTTGTAGCTGAAAACAGCTGATCAGGGGTTGGCAGGTGGCGTTCCCCCATCGTTCTGAAATTGATGCCCTAACCACAGAGCAGCTCATCAATATCGTCAACCCCTTTAATGCTAGTTTTGAAAGTTTTTACTAAATAATCAGTATTTTCTTAAAAAAAAAAGAAAATACCATTCAGTGCTGGTTATTTTCTACAGAACATCAATTTCTGTCAGATACTTCTACCACAAGGGCTCTCATCTGTATACTCTTGTATATACTTCTTATTGACCTGAATAGGAATGATATATAACTTCCAGTAGAGAAGTGACTGTGTTCAGAAATGTAAGACTAGTGCTCTATAGAAAAGAAATTGAACAGCAAAAACTGACTGAAAGGACATAGTGTTTTTTTCACATAGCCTACCACTTTTCGATGATCCTTTTTCATATTATTATGCTTTCTATAATATACTCCAACAAAAGCTGGATGATGCTGAACACATAACTGCAAAGTAACAACCCACTCAAAAATGTAAGTTTCAATGTAATTTAGTGGTCACCTTGCTGGGGGAATAGCATATCATTTTGCTTAATATATGATTTAGGCAAAAAGGCTTTTTTCCTGTATGGTAAGTCCTTGTGAAACCAATTATTATTTCACACAGATTTAGAAACATCATAGAACTAACGAAGCAATAGAACCAAAAACGTACTGATCAGGCGAGAGGGGAGGAATGATTGCTTGGCTTAAGAAACCAAAGAGGTTGTCCCGAAAGGAATACAAAAATGAGCTGCTTTGTTTCAGAAACGTTCCACAAATGTCAATGGGTTGAGTGGAATATTGTATCTCAGCTCCACTCATTCAATAGGCTGCAATACCAGACTCAACCCAACGGCAGGTGTGGCACTATTTGTGGAAGACAGCATCAAATCCTGGACAGTCCTTTAATTAATCAGTTACCGTGTTTAATTGCATATACGCATATAGTTATAAACTAGTAGAATTCTGTGACACTTTTAAACTGTAAAGATAACTGTTGCTAGTCTTGTACATAGCTGCATTTTTAAAAGTGAATATATTGTGCTGTATATTAATAGAGAAATAATAGACAAATAAATCAGAATATTTGCTTTTGAATAAATCCAATGTCTTTAACTGCACTGCATCTCCTATGCTTTTTCATGCTCTGAAAGGGGCAGCATTGAATATTTGTAATTTTTGTACTTCATAGGTTACTACTAGTGATGAGCATGCTCGTTACTCAAGATTTACGAGCATGCTCGAGTGTTTACCGAGTATCTTCAGCATGCTCTGGTGTTATGTTTGAGTCACGCCATGCGCATGATTTGAGACTGCTTGACAGCTTTAGTACATGTGAGGAATGCCTGTTTATTAGGCATTCCTCACATGTATTAAAGCTGTCAAACAGTCGCAAATCATGCTCACAAAGTGACTAAAACATAACGGCCAAGCATGCTGAAGATACTCGGCGAGCACCCGAGCATGCTCTCCGAAAGAGTTAACAGAACATATTCGCTCATCACTAGTTACTACTATATCTTAAATGCACACTTTAATTTACTTCACCATTTATGAATTTGTTCCAAGATTGAATTGGTACTTTTGCACTCTGATGCAATGCAAGTCAGGTCTTTTCATACTCTACATTTTTGAAATTCAAATTTGTCTGATTCAATTCATTTTATCAACGTACTCCAAAGGCCCCAATTGCCATGTAAAACTTATACAGTATAACACTATTCTTTTCCTCACATACGAATCTTCTTCACTGCTGTGCTGGCTTTCTCTCCATATCTCTTTAGTTAAGTTATCAACTGTGCCGTCTTCTCACTATCTAGATTCACCACAAAATCAGCTGCATTTCCTGCTTCTGCTTTTACACAGGCTATGATAGCTATGATAGCTGTGCTATAACAAGTGATGTTATAGCTGCAAGGAATTATGGAGACGCCTGGCTGAGGTCATTTGATGTAATCTTCTTCAATGGGAAAAATTATGGCAGTCATTTTTGGGAATTCATGAGAAGTGAATCACAAATTGTTGAAAATTCATCAAATTCAACGAGTTCCAAAAAATTCACACAAAATTGATTCACATTGAATTCAGTTTCTCATATCTAATGCTGACATTTGGGAAAACAAGGCATTTCCTTGTGTAGAAAGGAGCACAGAAGTAACAATGTTACTATATAATTGTTTGTATTCCCTCTTAGTATTCTGTGTTTTTTTTTCAGTTTATTAATAACTATATATACAGTGTATTTTTTGGATAAAGTAAAATAAATAACATAAAGGCATATCATATGTAATTGTATATTATACAGTGCCATGTGTTTTTCATTAGTCATTCCAAACTTTTAGAGTCGTGGCCCAGGGGGGAAGGGGAGAAGAGTCCTTAATGAGGGAACATCAGACCGGTCCTATTATTGAGATTATGGTGTGTGATAGCATAAAATACATTAGTTGAAGTTCTCTAGTCTTCATTCTAGGTACACTAACAGTTACATTGATTTGGTAGCGGAATCAGTAGTGCGGCTATTTCTCCAAAGTGTCTCATATCATGCCAAGGTGTTGTGCATGTATTGTTGCACATGGTGCTTATACTCGCTACTGAATAAATCATGGTGTTTTGAAAATTTTGCTTCCATTTTTTAGCATTTGCATATGTTAACATTAAAGATAAGGGAATCAGTCTGTGAAGGATTAAAGCCGAGGAAATTTCCTGAAATTCATGGTTCCACATGAATTTGAACACTTTTGATTAGTCGGGATTTTAAAAAAAGTAAAGAAAAACTTGCCAGGCACCATACCCATGCTGTTGAGAGTGGGCTAATGATGTTTTGATGTGCAGCCTTTCCCAAAATGTCCTACAGTTATCATATCCCAGTTTATCAAGAGGATTATGATAACTTGCACAGTGGTGACCAGAACCAGGTTTATCAGAGATCAGCTGTTCTTAGTAAAGTATAGCTGGGTACAGGATTGGCAATTTATTGAAACAAAATGTGTTGTTCTTGTGGGGTCTCTCTCTCTCTTTTTCTCTCTTTCCAAAAACGAAGAATGTTATATAGGTATTTTCCAAGTAATAAGAAGCTTTTCAGTATTGTAATTCATGGAGAATTTATTCACCACAAATAGAATTTCTTGAAAAAAATAGTCAAAGCTGGCAAATTTGAAGTTCAAAAGATCCACATTCTAATTAACATGGCTATCAATCCTGTGATTTCCATAATTCCATGACATTTCCATATATATATATATATATATATATATATATATATATATATATATATATATATATATACACACACACAGAGTGGATCTAAAAAAGCAACATATGCCTGCTAACATGGCTGGTTTTTGTCAGGTAAAAAAATCATTCCAATAACAATTATTTCAGACCTTTTTAGACTCTTAGTGTCATCTATAATCTGTACAAATCCAATGAGAAACAAATGAAATCAATTTGAAGGAAAGCTAAAAATAACAAAAATAAAATATATGATATGGTTGAATAATTGTTAACACAGTCTTATAATTCGAGATTTGGTTGTGTTCAGAATTAGCCATTCACATTTAAGCTCCTGTTAAATAGTAGTCAGTACATAGCTGCCATAATTTAAAGTGATTCTGTTTAATCCCATATAAAGTTTAGTTGTTTTAGTGAGATTTTAATAACATTTTCTTAAATGCATTTTACAGCAAAAAGCAGAGTCTGAAAACAGCTTATAACTAGAGATGAGCGGTGTTCGACTCGAACTGTTCACCAATCTCAAATTCGAGCTGTTTGGGCGGTGTTTGAGTCGTTCGACGAACTCGAACGATTTGCAAAAAATTCGGCTGTTCGAGGTTATGTTCGATAACTGTTCGTGCACCAAAAGCGTAACTGGATTTTTTCACAGTAATACTGTTAATTAGTGACGAGCGAGCATGCTCGCCACTGCTTGGTACTCGCCCGAGCATCTCAGTACTCGAGATGCTCGGAGCTCGCCGAGTACTTTCGAGATGCTCGGGCGGGAGCTCGGGTCCCCGTCCTGCATGTCTGGCGCTATTTAGAGCACCAATCATGGAGGGATTGTCTGCCACTCACTGTAATGCAACAGCCATGGCGGTTGTGTCATTACAGTGGTTGCCCAAATCGATGGGAACAGTGCTCCAGTGAAACATGAAAAGCCGGCAATTCAGCAGCAGCATACACCGGTACCGACAATTTAGAACAGAAATAATAGAGCATCACACATAGATTAGATAGATAGAAACATGTCAGTCACATATATAATAAGTACAGTGACAGTGTTGGTTATTGTACTTGTCATTTAGTGTTAAAATAAAGGATTTATTAATAAAAAAATTGGCGTGGGGTTCCCCGTAATTTTAGTCTCTAGCGGAGGTTAAGCAGATGGCTGGGGCAGATGTTTGAAGCCTGGGAAGGGGGTAATACCCACGGAGCTTCCCAGGCTACTAATATCAGCCCCCAGCTGAATACCTAGCCTTTACCAGCTATTAAAATGGGGGACCCAAAAAAAATGACGTGTGGTCCCCCCTATTTTAATAGCTAGCAAAGGCTAGGCAGACAGCTGGGGGCTGATATTAATAGCCCAGGAAGGGTGCCATGAATATTGGCCCCCTCCCAGGCTAGAAATACCAGCCGTCAGCCACCCCAGAAATGGTGCATCCATAGGATATGCCAATTCTGGCACTTAGCCTCGCTCTTCCCACTGCCCTGTAGCGGTGGCAGTGGGGTAATAGGGCTGGGGTTGATGTCAGCTTATAATGCCAGCTGACATCAAGCCCAGGTTAGTAATGGAGAGGCGTCTATAAGACGCCCCCATTACTAACCCCATAGTGAAAGTTAAAAAAAACACAAGCACCCAGAATAAAGTCTTTTAATTTAAATAAAGACACAATTCTTTAATGTTCTAAATTAAACTCTACTTACCGTCACGCCCATTCCAGCTGAAGCCAATGTCTTCTGCAATAAAAGTAAAATAATAAACCAACCTCATCCTTACCTTTCCATGGTTCCCAGGATGGCTTCAGCTCTGCTACATTGATATGACAGGCTGGATCGCAGCAGAAAGCTGCCATCCGGCTTGCCATGCCGCAGACACTGAGAAGCTCCTCAGTGAAGCTCCTCAGTGTCTCGCTGTGACGGCATACAGATGAGCCGAGTTCATGTCCAATGAACTCAACTCACCACATGCACGTCACTGACAGCGTGGGAGAATTCTCCTGTGCATGCGGTGCCGGCAAATGACGTCACCGCTTGAGCAGGAGAATTTTCCCATGCTGGGACGGAATTGAGATGGCAGGCTGGATGTTAGCAGAACGCTGCCATCCAGCTTGTCTTCCTTCAGAAGACCGCTCATCTCTAGTAGTAAGTAACCGGAACGCCCCCTCAATGTCTGTTTTGGCCATTAGGGTGCCCCTTCCCAACTTCTTGACCCGCCTGATTGCCTTGTCAAAGGAGGTACAGTATATACTACTGTACTTGGTTCCGCGTTGATGTTGTCGTTTACTGACCTGCAAATGGTGGATTAGTCCAAATGTATTAGGTTCCGTTTTTGGCACGACTCCCAACGGGGATACCACTTCGTCTTGTAAGGAAAGTGTTCTGAATGGAACCGCCATTCTACCTAAAGATATTTATTTTTTTAATTTTCTTGTCAAGACATCTGGGTGTTGGTAGGCTAATTTTAGATTTTTACTCCAGCCTTTTTTGATTTTGGAAGGGTATGGCATGCCTATATCTGTGTCTCCTCCTCCTTTTACTCCTCCACCTCTTTTCTTTTCGCATGACTATATGTACTTGTCACTTTTCCATGTGTTAGTTGTGTCTTCTGAGCAGTTTGTCAGCTTTTGGACACCTTTGAAGGTGTTTTCTATGTGTTTTCTATGTGTTTCTATGTGTTTTTGTTTGCCTGCCATTGGTTTTAACGGTGTTCGACGAACCCGAACACTACGGGGGTGGCTCAACACTACTTATAATGCAGCAAAGGTATCTCATTGATGAATCTTATCAGTCAGAAAAAAGGAACTAATAAGTTTCAAAAGCATTAGATATACCATGGAACACTTTGAAGACGGTAAACAAGAAGTGGCTTAAATTTGGAACAACAGTGACATTATTTAGACATGGACGTCCCTCAAAAATTGATAAAGAGGCAATAAAAAATTGGCCTGGGAGGATGCCGAGAGTTCAGCAGCAACATTAAAGGAGCTGCAAAAAATTCTGGCACGTACTGGTTGTGTACTGCATGTGACAACAATCTCCCTTATCCTTCATATGTCTGGCCAGTGGGATAGGGTGGAAAGACAAAGAAAAATATCAAAGCCCAGTTATGTTTTGTCAAAACATACAAGTGCTTCTCACTTTATTAGAATATCATCAAAAAGTTAATTTATTTCAGTTCTTCAATACAAAAGGTAAAACTCATATACAGTGGGTACAGAAACTATTCAGACCCCTTTAAATTTTTCACTTTTTGTTTCATTGCAGCCATTTGGTAAATTCTAAAAAGTTCATTTTTTTCTCATTAATGTACACTCTGCACCCCATCTTGACTAAAAAGAAGACAAAAATGTAGAATTTTTTGCAAATTTATTAAAAAAGAAAAACTGAAATATCACATGGTCATGAGTAGTGATGGGCGAGCACTAAAATGCTCGGGTGCTCGATGCTCGGGTCGAGCACATTGGAATACTTGAGTCCTCGACCCGAGCAATGAGCCCAATGTAAGTCTATGGGAAACTTGAGCATTTTTCAGGCAGCTCCCCCAGGCGGTCTGCAGAGGGCCTAAAATTGCCCAAATCGATGGGAACAGTGCTCAAATGACATGGGGACAGCATGGGGAAGACCCCTGGAGGCATTTCTGACTCCCAGGTCACTTCTGTCAACAACATTGTCAGAGGTATTACGCCACTTTTACGGACTCACAATAAAACATACAATAACGAAACCAAAATGGATTTTCCTGGGAAATGTTAAGGAACATCCTTTCCAGGATAATGACTTGTATATAAAGGAAAATAAATAACCAAAACAAAATGCTCCTCCACACCTTGGGCTATATTCACACGTAGCGTTTTTTTCACTTTTGCATTGCTTTCAACCGTGACAAATGCATTAACCAGGAAATGTCATTTTAACATTTTACAACCTTATCTGGCCATGTGGTGTGTGAGATATCATCAGACACATCGTGTTTCATTTATGAAGGAGGGACTCTGAATGTCACAAAGCCTACTTTTATAGGGCCATCAGGCGGCCTTTACTATTCTTAAAGGGCCAGCTGTCGGCCCTCACTATTCTTAGAGCGCCATCATCAGGCTAGGTTTTATTGTTCCCATTACTAAAGAGTGGGTCTCCTATACTGTTATTGCGTATGCAGTGAGTGGAGGGGCTGCCCAAAATTTGGATGCACCCCAATACCCCTTTGAAGAGACTTAGAGGAGGGCCTCCTGAAAACAATGTTTCCATTATTAGGAAGTAGTGTCTGCCTATACAGTGAATGCAAGGGTTGCCAAAAATTTGGAGGCACTCCAATGACCCTCGGAAGAGACGTGGAGGTCAGAGGGCATCCTGAAAAAAATGTTCCCATTATTAGGAAGTGTGTCTCCCATTATGTTTGCTTATGCAGTGAATGCAAGATGCAAGGGTTGCCAAAAATTTGGAAGCACTCCAATGCCCCTTGGAAGAGATGTGGAGGTCAGAGGGCCTCCTGAAAACAATGTTCCCATTATTAGGAAGTGGGTCTCCCATTGTGTTTGCCTATGCAGTGAATGCAAGGGTTGCCAAAAATTTGGAGGCACTCCAATGCCCCTTGGAAGAAATGTGGAGGTCAGAGGGCCTCCTGAAAAAAATGTTTCCATTATTAGGAAGTGGGTCTCCCATTATGTTTGCCTATGCAGTGAATGCAAGGGTTGCCAAAAATTTGGAAGCACTCCAATGCCCCTTGGAAGAGACGTAGAGGAGGGCCTCCTGAAAAAAAATGTTCCCATTATTAGGAAGTGGGTCTCCCATTGTGTTTGCCTATGCAGTTAATGCAAGGGCTGCCAAAATTTGGGAGGCACTCCAATGCCCCTTGGAAGAGACGTGGAGGAGGGCCTCATAAAAAAATGTTCCCATTAGAAAGGAGCAGGTCTCCTGTACTTGTAATGCCCATGCACTAAGTGTATGGGCTGACAAACATTTACCCCTGGGGGGTATACTTAAACACACTGTATAAAAATTTTTTTTACGGGCATCTTAAACACCCTTTAAAAAAATTATGTGGGTGTTACATCACGGACCACGGTCACCCTATTAATATGGTGGTGGAGGATGAGTATGAGGAGAAGGAGGAGGACAAGAGCAAATAGCCAAAATCAGGAAGCGTATACCCATGTGTGGGTGAGAAGAGGTGCATGGGAATACACCTCCCAAAAAAAGACACTGGATTTGAGTTTATGTTACGCTGCTATCATTCGGTGGTGTTGAGAAGTCTGGCCCAATCCAGCCCTTGTTCATTTTTATAAGAGTCAGCCCTGTCAGCATTTTCAGTTGACAGGCGGATGCGCTTATCAGTTATAATTCCACCAGTGGCACTAAAAACCCGCTCTGATAAAACGCTGGTGGCAGGGCAGGCCAGGACCTCCAAGGCATAGAGAGCCAGTTCATTCCACGTATCCAGCTTGGACATTGGTACGGTTGGCAAGGTACTCCCTCAGCATCTTCCCAAACTTTGCACTCCTTGTGAAAGTACTCTGTGCCTCAGGGCTTGTGCGATGGGAGGGGCTGAGAAAATTTTCCCAGAACTTTGACAGTGTTCCCCTGCCTCTGTTGGATTGAAGTTGTGTCTCTCTCGCCTGTACTCCTTGGTTGTCCAATGAACTGTGACCTTTGCCGCCCGCATTTTCAGATGGGAATTTTTTTAATAGTTCTGCAACAAGGGCCTTCTGGTACAGCCCCATTTTTGTAGACCTGTCTGCCTCAGCAATAAGAGATATAAACTTCTCCTTGTACCGTAGGTCTAGAAGTGTCACCAGCCAGTAATGTCTGTCACCCAAAATTTTGAGAACGCGAGGGTCATGTGAAGGCAGCGCAACATAAATTCAGCCATGTGTGCCAGACTGCTAACAGGCAAGACTTCCGTGTCCTCAGCAAGAGGATGACTGACCATGCTCTCATCCTCCTCCTCCTCTCTGTCCTCTGGCCATCCACGCTGAACAGACTGTATGACAGTTGTGCAGGTAGTACCATCTATAGTGCATGAAACTAGCTCCAGTTCTTCCTCCTCCTCCTCTTCCTCATTGTCATCCAATCCACATTGGGATGAGATGAGACTGGGCTGTGTGTAATCACCCTGTATGATTTCTTGCTCCATCTCATCGTACTCCGCCTGCAATGCATCTTCTTTGATTGTGAGCAGAGAGCATTTCAGAAGACAAAGAAGCGGGATGGTGATTCTAATTATGGCATCATCACCGCTCACCATGTTGGTGGAGTCCTCAAAGTTTTGGAGGATGGTACATATGTCTGACATCCATGTCCACTCCTGAGATCTTATGTGTGGAGTCTGAACTGAATACCGACGGCCTTGTTGATGCTGGTACTCAACAACTGCCCTCTTCTGCTCACAAATCCTTCCCAACATCTGCAGTGTCGAGTTCCAATGCATGGGGACATCACACACCAGTCTGTGAGCCGGAAGCTGCAAACGCTGCTGAAACACGGCAAGGGCAGTGGAAGCTGTAGGTGACTTTCTAAAATGGGCGCATAGGCGGTGTACTTAAGATCCAGCAGCTCCGGGTAGGATTTGAGAAACTGCTGAACCACGAGGTTAAGCACATGGGCCAGGCATGGTACGTGTGTGAGCTCGCCTCGCCTCAGAGCTGCCACAGGTTCCGGCTATTGTCACACACGACCATGCCTGGCTGTAGGTTCAGTGGTATGAGCCACAGATCTTCCTGTTCTTTCAGAGCCGTCCATAACTCTTCAGCATTGTGCGGTTTGTCACCTAAGTATATTAGCTTCAGCACTGCCTGTTGCGGCTTGGCCAAGGCAGTGCTGCAGTGCTTCCCGCTTGTGACTGATGTGGTCATTTCAGAGATGGAGGCTGAAGAGGAGGAGGAGACTGAGGAGGATGAGGTGCAAGAGCTGTAGACCGTGGGGGCAACCCTGATTGACCTAAGGCCCGTAATCCTAGGCTTCCACTATGTTAACCCCGTGTGCCGTCAGCGATATGTACTGTCGCTACCCACAAGCACTTGTCCACGTGTCCGTGGTTAGGTGGACTTTCCCGGTAACTGCGTTGTTGAGCTCACGGCTAATGTTTTGGGACACCTGCTTGTGTAATGCGGAGATGGCACGCAAGGAGAAATAGTGGCGGCTGGGGACCAAGTACCGAGGGATGGTCGCCACCATCAGGTTGTGGAATGCTTCCGTCTCCACGAGCCTAAAAGGCAACATTTTGAGCGCAAGCAGTCATGAAATGTGGGAATATAGTAGTGTGGCCTGTAGGGCGTTGGCTGTGTATTTGCGCTTGCGCTCCAAGGACTGGAGTATTGACAACTGAACGCTGAGCTGGGACAAGGACGTGGATGTGCTTCCTGATGCTGCTACTTGAGAGTGTGCAATGACAGGTGCAGGGCAGGAGTCATCTTCACATGCACCATGGACAGGGGATTGGCTTGCATGCACAACAGCGGAAGAAGCAATGGTGCCACCAGCAGACACTGTTCCTGGACCCTGGGGTTCGGCCCACAAAGTCGGGTGCTTTGCTGCCATGTGCCTGATTATGCTGGTGGTGGTCAGGCTGGTTGTTTTGCCACCCCTGCTGATGCTGGCCAGGCACGTGGTGCAAATGGCCTTTTTGGGGTTATCGGCAAAGTCTTTAAAAAACAACCAGACTCGGGACAAGGCAACTTCCTTCGTGTTGGTGTTATGGGGAACGGTTGCCTGCCTTCTGTCTGTGGCCACCACACTTCTTCTTCCTGCCTGTTGGGGTGCTCTGCCTCCCTCCCCCTGTGTGCTGCTGTCCTTGCTCTGCATGTCCTCCTGCCAGGTTGGGTCAGTTACTATATCATCCACCACCTGACTTTCTGGTAATCGTGTCTCATCATCGTCCACCTCTTGTGACACTTTCCCACCGTCGCCTTCATGTGACCGTGGCTGCTCAAATATTTGGGCATCGCTACATGCTATCTCCTCTTGCCCCGCTTCAAACGGACCAGGCGAGAGGTCCGAATCTATAAATGGAAAAGTGAACAGCTCTTCAGAGTGTCCAAGTGTGGGATCAGTTGTCTCCGGGCACTCGGCATGGTGGGAGGAAGGAGGATCAGGGTGAGGAATATGCGGTCCAGACTCACGGCTACTGAGACTTGACTGAGTGGAAGACAGGGTGGTGGTGGTGGCTAAGTGACTGGAAGCATTATCCGCTCTCCAACCAACAACCTTTTGACACTGCTCTGGGTCCAATAGTGGTGTGCTGCGGTTCCCTAGGCATTGGGACAGGAAGGTCGGGCGAGAAGATGTGGGTGTTTGTTGTGGCACAATTTCAGCTTGCCCACGGCCTCAGCCTCTGCATGCACCATCACCATCACGTCCAGTTCCCCGTCCCTTGCCACGTGCCTTGCCCATTTTAAATGGAGGACAATATCTTCCACGCTCACTACAAATGGCTGAATTTGGAGCGAAGTTATATTAACTATTTTGAACAGCAAACCAGTGTCAAAAACTTTGCTGACATACTGAAAAAAAATTTGAATGGAGGCCAAAAATGGCAGTATTTTCCGCGCAATTATGTGTGAATGTGATCCGTATGACGGAGAAACCACAGTTTTAAATACCTGGCCTGTAGGTAACTATTTTGAACAGCAAACCTGTGTCAAAAACTTTCCTGACACACTGAAAAAAAATTTGAATAGAGGCCAAAAATGGAAGTATTTTCAGCGCAATTATGTGTTCTGTGTGATGGACAAACTACAGTTTTAAATAGCTGGATTTTTAGCGCTGTAATATGGAAAGAACCTGGCTGTATTCTGCAGTGCCAGCAAGCAAATGGCGCAGAAAAACAGTGTTCTCTGGATTGCTTTTTAAGCAAATAATGAGGATTAAAATCAAAAAATAATTATTCCTGGCCCCTGAGACCTGGGCCTTTGTCTAGAAATATCTAACAGCAGCAGAAGGCAGAACTGAAATGAAGCCTCTTGTGCTATATGCACTACAGTCTGGTATATACACTGCCTGCCTGCCTATATTCACTGTCTGCCTGATATCTCTGCAGATGGATTAATCCTCAGAAGGACTGTTTATTGAAATGGATATGTGTAATGTACTTGTTTTCTCCCTACACTACCTAATTCACAACTAAATCTCTCCCTAGCTCAGCAGCACCTCTCCCTACACTACCTGATTGCGGAGTAGACTGACGAGCACATCGGCGCCAGGTCTGATATAGGCTGGCCGCACAGCGTCATTAGGTCTATCACTGTAATGCCGCAACCAACATGGCTGCGGCATTACCGTGAGTGGCAGGCAATCCCTGCATGTTGATTGGCGCTCTAAAGAGCGCCAAACATGTAGGAAGGGGACCCGAGCATCTGCCCGAGCATCTCGAAAGTACTCGGCGAGCTCTGAGCATCTCAAGTACTGAGATGCTCAGGCGAGTACCGAGTACTTGCGAGTATGCTCGCTCATCACTAGTCATAAGTATTAAGAACCTTTGCTCACATTTCTACATTTCAGTTTTTTTTTTCAGTCAAGATGGGGTGCAGAGTGTACATTAATGAGAAAAAAAAAGAACTTTCTAGAATTTACCAAATGGCTGCAATGAAACACAGAGTGAAAAATTTAAAGGGGTCTGAATACTTTCCGTACCCACTGTATTATATAGAGTCATTAGAAACAGAGTAATCTATTTCAAGTGTATATTTCTGGTAATGTTGATGATTATGGCTTACAGCCAATGAAAACACAAAAGTCATTATCTAAATTAGAAATAATTAAAAAATTAGAATAATTAACAAAAAACACCTGCAAAGGCTTCCGATGCGTTTAAAAAGGTCACTTAGTCTGTTTTAGTAGGCTCCACAATCATGGGAAGATTGCTGACTTGAAAGATGTCCAGAAGGCAGTAATTGCAACACTCCACAAGGAGGTTAAGCCACAAAAGTTCATTGCTAAAGAAGCTGGCTGTTCCCGGAGTGCTGTATCCAAGCATATTAATGGAAAGTTGAGTGGAAGGAAAAAGTGTCGTAGAAAAAGGTGCATAAGCAATCGGGGTAACCGCAGCCTTCAAAGGATTGTTAAGAAAAGGCCATTCGAATATTTGGGGGAGGATCACAAGGAGTGGACTGCTGCTGGAGTCATTGCTTCAAGAGCCACCACACACAGACGTATCCAGGACATGGGCTATAAGTGTCGCATTCCTTGTGTCAAGCCACTCATGACCAATAGACAATGCCAGAAGCGTTTTACCTGGGCAAAGGAGAAAAAGACCTGGACTGTTGCTCAGTGGTCCAAGGTGTTGTTTTCAGATGAAAGTAAATTTTGCATTTCATTTGGAAATCAAAGTCCCAGAGTCTGGAGGAAGAGTGGGGAGGCACACAATCCAAGCTGCTTGAGGTCTAGTGTGAAGTTTCCACAATCAGTGATGGTTTGGGGAGCTATGTCATCTGCTGGTGTAGGTCCACTGTGTTTTATCAAGACCAAAGTCAGCGCAGCCATCTACCTGGAAATTTTACAGCACTTCATGCTTCCCTCTGCCGACAAGCTTTTTGGAGATGGACATTTCATTTTCCAGCAGGATTTGGCACCTGTCCACACTGCCAAAAGTACCAATACCTGGTTTAAAAACCACAGTATCACTGTGCTTGATTGGCCAGCAAACTCGCCTGGCCTTAACCTCATAGAGAATCTATGGGGTATTGTCAAGAGAAAGATGAGAGACAGCATTGAGGACATTTACTGAACATACATTTCAGTAGGCCAACATTTCGGATTTTAAAAACATTTTTGAAGCTGTTGTTTTAAAGTATTATAATTTACTGAGATAATGACTTTTGTGTTTTCATTGGCTGTAAGCCATAATCATCAACATTAACAGAAATAAACACTTGAAAGAGATCCTCTGTTTCTACTGACTATATGATATATGAGTTTCACTTTTTGTGTTGAAGAACTGAAATAAATTAACTTTTTGATGATATTCTAATTTAATGAGAAGCACTTGTACATTAAGTCTGACAAAAGCATTTCGGAAAAAGGTGTTATTGTTTGATGAGACCTAGGTTTAACTTTTTGGCCATAATTCAAAAAGGTATGTTTGACGCATAGGCATTATTACTGGAATAGGCACATGATGGGAGACATTACAGAAAGGGGCCTTGGATGAGAGGGACATTATTAAACAAAAGAAGCTAGAAAGGGGGACATTATTACTGGAAGGGAATTGGGTTGGGGGACACTATGACAGGTTGAGGCAAAGAGAAGGGACATTATTACATAACTGGGGACATTATTACAGGATGGAGAATATTATTACAGGAAGGGGCCATGATGGGGGTCATTAATACAGAAATGGGTCAGTATGGTTGACATTATTAGAGAAAGGGGTCAGTAGGGAATACATTATTACTGATAGTGGTAAGGATAGGGTAAATTATTACAGGAAGGGGCTAAGTTGGTATTCATTATTATATCAAGGGGCCCATGATAGAGGACATTATCACAGGAAGGGGAAAATGATGAGGAATATTATTACAGAAAGGGTCTAGGATGTGGACATTATTACACGAAAGGGTCATAATGGGGTCATTATTACAGGAAGGGGTCCATGATGGGGGATATTATTACAGAAAGTGGGCAAGGCAGGTAAGATTTTTACAGAAAGGGGCTCATGATGGGGGACTTTATTACAGAAAGGGGCCATGATGGGGTCATTATTACAGGAAGGGGCCATCATGGGGACATTATTACAGGAAGGGGCCATGTTGGGGGACATTATTACAGAAATGGGCCCATGATGGCAGTAATTATTACAGGTTGGGCCCAGGGTGAGGGAAGTTATTATTGAAAAGGCCTCAGGAAGGGGGACATTATTACAGAAAGGCACCCAGGATGGGGGACACTATTAACCCCTTAACAACATCTGACGTACTAATACGCGTCTGTGCCCTGGGACTTAAGAGCCAGACCCGTATTAGTACGTCATGGCGATCGCGCGCGCACACAGGCTGTGTGGGCGCGATCGCCGCCGGGTGTCAGCTGATTGTCACAGCTGACACCCGATACTATGTGCAGCGAGCGGCCCTGCACCGCTCCCAGCACATTAACCCCCGCGATGCTGCGATCGAAGTCGATCGAAGTCGATCGCAGCATTGCGGGGGCAAGGGGAGGTGATCGCAGATACTCACCTCCTCTTCCGGCTTCCAGCGCTGTCTGCAAAGGCTTCCCAGGTGTTGCCATGACGACCCGATGTCGTCATGACAACATCCGGGTCACCAGGCTGCAGGAAGATTGTTTGGACATGCGCAGTGCATCTCCAAACAATCTTCTCCCCATCCATCGCTGACAGCCTGCATGACACAGGGATGGTGCTGCATTCCTGTGCCATGCAGGCGATCAGAGAAAAAAAAGTGAAAGTCCCAGAGTGGGACAGAGTAAAAAAGTGTAAAAACACCCAGAAAGTGAAAAAAAAAAAAAATTGCAAAAAAATAAAAAAAAATAATCCACCAAAAATAAAAATATAATGTACCCATCAATAAATATTATTATAAAAAAAAACAATAAAAGTACACATATTTGGTATCACCGTGTGCAGAGCAACCTGACCTATAAAACTGTCCCACTAGTTAACCCCTTCAGTGAACACGGTAAAAAAAAAAAAAAAAAAAACGAAGCAAAAAACAATGCTTTATCATCATACTGCCAATCAAAAAATGGAATAACACGCGATCAAAAAGACAAATATAAATAAAAATGGTACCGCTGAAAACGTCATCTCGTCCCGTAAAAAACAAGCCAACATACAGCTCCATCAGCCGAAAAATAAAAAAGTTATAGCTCTCAGAATAAAGCTATGCTAAAAAATAATTTTTTCTATAAAATTGCTTTTATTATGTAAAAGTGCAAAACATAGAAAACCGATATAAATGTGGTACCGCTGTAAATCTACTGACCCGAAGAATAAAGCTACCTTATCAATTTTACCACACGTGGAACAGAATAAAAAAAAAAAAAAAAAAAACACAATTCCTGAATTGTTGGTTTTTGTTTATTCTGCCTCCCAAAAATCGGAATAGAAAGCGATCAAAAAATGTCACGTGCCTGAAAATGGCACCAATAACAACGTCAACTCATCCCGCAAAAAACAAGCCATCACATGACTGTCTGCCAAAATCTGGAAAAATTATAGCTCTCAAAATATGGCGATGCAAAAACTAGATTTTACAAAAAATGCGTCTTTTAGTGTGTGAAAGCTGTCAGTCATAAAAACCCCATATGATTCTGGTACTGCTGTAATCACTTCGACCCGAAGAATAAAGTCGTCTAATCACTTATACCGCACGAGGAACGGCGTCAAAAATAAACTCTTGGGTGAGGATTGGGCTAGGGTTAGGGCTGGGTTTGGGGTTAGGGTTGTGCTAGGGTTAGGGTTGTGCTAGGGTTAGGGTTGTGCTACGGTTAGGGCTGGGGTTGGGGTTAGGGTTGGGGTTAGGGTTGTGATGGGGTTGGGATTTTTTTCAAAAGAAAAAAAGATGACGATATGGCGACTAGTGTTGAGCGCAAGTGCTCGCTACTTGAGTTTGCATCGGGTGCTCTGGTATGCATTGAGTATCGTGGGTATTTGAGTGACATGCTCAAGTCTCTGCCCCATAGGCTTCGCGGCCAAAAAAACTTTACAGGGATTGCCTGCCATGCACGAGCGATCCCCGCATGTTTTTTTTGGGGTGTCTAATAACTGTGAAACATGCGGAGCAGGGACTCGAGCATGTCACTCGAGTACACGCTGTACATGGTGCATACCTGAGTACCCGATGCAAACTCAAGTAGTGAGCACTTGTGCTCAAGACTAATGACAACTTATTCAATATGATGACCTAATGTAAACAAATTCTGTGTCGTACCTCTGGGTTCAAAATGTTCACTATACACCTTAATAAAATCCTTGACTGGTATAGTTTCCAAAATGGGGTCACTTGTGGGGGAGCTCCACTGTTTAGGCACATCATGGGCTCTCCAAACGCGACATGGTGTCCGCTAACAAATTGAATGGAAAATCGGCTCAAATTGTTAGCGGACGCCATGTTGCGTTTGGAGAGCCCATGCGTGCCCAAACATTGGAGCTCCCCCACAAGTGACCCCATTTTGGAAACTAGACCCCCCAAGGCACCTATATAGATGCATAGTGAGCACTTGGAACCCCCAGGTGCTTCACAAATTGATTCATAAAAATGAAAAAGGGTTTTTTTTTTCACTTTTTCATTTTTACGAATCAATTTGTGAAGCACCTGGGGGTTCCAAGTGCTTGCTATGCATCTAGATAGGTGCCTTGGGGGGTCTAGTTTCCAAAATGGGGTCACTTGTGGGGGAGCTCCAATGTTTGGGCACACAGGGGCTCTCCAAACACAACATGGCGTCCGCTAATTAGTCAAGCAAATTTTACAATCAAAAAGTCAAATGGCGCTCCTTCCCTTCCGAGCACTGCCGTGTGCCCAAACAGTGTTTTTTCCCCACATATTGGGCATCTGCGTGCCCAGGGGAAATTGCACAACAAATTTTGGGGTCCATTTTTTCTTGTTACCCCTGTGAAAATAAAAAAAATTGGGTCTAAAGTAACATTTTTGTGAAAAAAGTTAAATGTTCATTTTTTTCTTCCACATTCAAAAAATTCCTGTGAAGCACCTGAAGGGTTAATAAAGTTCTTGAATGTGGTTTTGAGCACCTTGAGGGGTGCAGTTTTTAGAATGGTGTCACTTTTGGGTATTTTCTGTCATAAAGACCTCTCAAAGTGACTTCAAATGTGATGTGGTCCCTAAAAAAATGGTTTTGTAAATTTTGTTGGAAAAATGAGAAATCGCTGGTCAACTTTTAACCCTTATAGCTCCCTAACAAAAAAAAATTTTGGTTCCAAAATTGTGCTGATGTAAAGTAGACATGTGGGAAATGTTATTTATTAACTCTTTTGTGTGACATATCTCTCGGATTTAAAGGCATAAAAATTCAAATTTTGAAAATTGCAAAATTTTCAAAATTTTTGCCAAATTTCCGTTTTTTTCACAAATAAACGCAAGTGATATCGAAGAAATTTTACCACAATCATGAAGTACAATATGTCACGAAAAAACATTCTCAGAATCAGGGGGATCTGTTGAAGCATTCCAGAGTAATTACCTCATAAAGTGACAGTGGTCAGAGTTGTAAAAATTGGCCTGGTCATTAACGTGCAAACCACCCTCAGGGCTTAAGGGGTTAAACAATAGAAGCCACAATGGGGGTCAATATTACTGGAAGAGGATCAGGTTGTGAGACATTATTGCAGGTTGAGGTCAGGAGAAGGGCCATTATTACAGGACGGGTTACATTATTATAGAAAGGGATCAGGAACGAAGGCATTTTATACTGGAAGGGGCTTAGGATGGACGACATTAAAACAGAAAAGGGCCTATGATGGGGGACGTTATTACAGAAAAGGGTTTGGATGGTTGACATTATCATAGAAAGTGGTCTGTATGGGATACATTATTACAGAAAGGAGTAAGGATGGGGAACATTGTTACAGAAAGGGGCTTTGTTGGGAGGCATTTTTATAGGAAGGGAAGGCGCCTATGATTTGTGACATTATTACAGAAAGGGGCCAGGATGGGGTACATTATTACAGGAAGATGCCCATGATGGGGGACATTATTACAGAAAGGGAGCATGATGGGAGACATTATTACAGAAAGGGGCCATGATGGGGACATTATTACAGGAAGGGGCCATGTTGGGGGGCATTATTACAGAAATGGGCCCATGATGGCAGACCTTATTACAGGTTGGGCCGAGGGTGAGGGAAGTTATTATTGAAAAGGCCTCAGGAAGGGGGACATTATTACAGAGAGGCACCCAGGATGGGGGACACTATTAAACAAAAGAAGCCACAATGGGGGTCATTATTACTGGAAGAGGATCAGGTTGTGAGACATTATTGCAGGTTGAGGTCAGGAGAAGGGCCATTATTACAGGACGAGTTACATTATTACAGAAAGGGATCAGGATGGAAGGCATTTTATACTGGAAGGGGCTTAGGATGGAGGACATTAAAACAGAAAAGGGCCCATGATGGGGGACGTTATTACAGAAAAGGGTTTGGATGGTTGACATTATTATAGAAAGTGGTCAGTATGGGATACATTATTACAGAAAGGGGTAAGGATGGGGAACATTGTTACAGAAAGGGGCTATGTTGGGAGGCATTTTTATAGGAAGGCGCCTATGATTGGTGACATTATTACAGAAAGGGGCCAGGATGGGGTACATTATTACAGGAAGATGCCCATGATTGGGAACATTATTACAGAAAGATGCCACGATGTGGTACATTATTAGAAAAAGGGGCAGGATGGGTGATATTATTATAGGAAGAGTCCCATGATGGAGGACTTTATTACAGCAAGGGGCCAGGATAGAGGAGATTATTATAGGAGGGGGCCAGGTTGGGAGACATTGTTATAGGAAGGGACATTATTAAAGGAAAGGCCTCAGAATGGGGGACATTATTAAAGAAAGGGGCCCAGGATGGGTGACATTATTACAGAAAGAAGCCCACGAAGGGGGGAAATTATTACAGAAATGGGGCAGGATGGGGTACATTATTACTGAAAGGGACCAGGATGGGGGACATTATTACAGAAAGGAGCCAGGATGTTGAAATTATTACAGGAAGGGGCTAGGTTGGGAGGCATTATTACAGGAAGGAGACAGGATGGGGACAATATTACAGGAAGGGGCCATGATGGCCGATATTATTACAGAAAGGGGCCCAAGATGTGGATATTATTACAGGAAGGAGACATGATGGGGACATTATTACAGGAAAGTGCCATGATAGGGACATTAATACAGGAATTGGCCATGATGGGTGACATTATTACATAAATGGACCCAGGATGGGAGACTCAGGGTCGAGGACGTTATTACTGGAAAGAGCCTCAGAATGGGGGACATTATTACAGAAAGGGGCCCAGGATGGGTGACATTATTACAGGAAGAGGCCCACAAAGGGGGAAATTATTACAGAAATGGGCCAGGATGGGGTACATTATTACAGAAAGGACCAGGATGTGAACATTATTACAGGAAGGGGCTAAGTTGAGAGGCATTATTACAGGAAGGAGACAGGATGGGGACATTATTACAGGAAGGGGTCATAATGGGGAATATTATTAGAGAAAGGAGCCAAAGACGTAGGACATTATTACAGGAGAGGACCATTATGGGGGACATTATTACAGAAAGGGGTCAGGATGTGGACATTATTACAGGAAGGAGACTGGATGGGGACATTATTACAGGAAAGTGCCATGATAGGGACATTAATACAGGAATTGGCCATGATGGGTGACATTATTACATAAATGGACCCAGGATGGGAGACTCAGGGTCGGGGACATTATTACTGGAAAGGTCTCAGAATAGGGGACATTATTACAGAAAGGGGCCCAGGATGGATGACATTATTACAGGAAGAGGCCCACAAATGGGGAAATTATTACAGAAATGGGGCAGGATGGGGTACATTATTACAGAAAGGGACCAGAATGGGGAAAATTATTACAGAAAGGGGCCAGGATGTAGACATTATTACAGGAAGGAGACAGGATGGGGACATTATTACAGGAAGGGGCCCAAGATGTGGGACATTATTACATTAAGGGGCCCAGAAAGGGGGACAATAATACAGGAATGGGTCCAGGATGGGGACATTATTACAGCAATGAGAGAGGATGGAGGGCTTTCTTATAGAACGGGGCTAGTATGGGGACATTATTACATGGGTGGCAAACATGTATGTCTTTATTAAATTTAGAATGCTATAAAAGTAATCTGAACAACATGCAGGTGGGGACCCAGGTCTAAATTTTCTGATTACGCCACTGAAGAGGGCTGTACCACCGCAAGTTGACAAATTTGGAGCTCTACCTCAAGGAACAGCCACTTTATTTTAGTTCTTTATTTTTCTTTTTACATGAAAGACATTTCAGTTTATTTTTAAATTGTACAGATTATAGGTGACATCAAAGGTGAAACTAGTTCTGAAATAAATGTTTTTGGTATGACTACTTTACATGACAAAAACGTGACATTTTAACAGTGCTATGCAAAGTTTTCACATCAATACAAGATATAAAGTATATATATTATTTACCATACCTTTTATACATCAGGAATAGTGATGAGCGAGCACTAAACTGCTCGGGTGCTCGATGCTCGGGTCGAGCAACTTGGAATACTCAGGTGCTCGACCCGAGCAGCGAGCCCAATGTAAGTCTATGGGAAACTCGAGCATTTTTCAGGCAGCTCCCGCCCGGCGGTCTGCAGAGGGCCTAAAAATTGCCCAAAGCGATGGGAACAGTGTTCAAATTACATGGGATCAGCATGGGGAAGACCCCTGGAAGCATTTCTGACTCCCAGGTCACTGCTGTCCACAATGTTGTCAGAGGTATTACGCCACTTTTACGGACTCACAATAAAACATACAAAAACGAATCCAAAATGGATTTTCCTGGGAAATATGTTAAGGAACATCCTTTCCAGGGTAATGACTTGTATATAACGGAAAATAAATACCCAAAAACAAAAATACTCCTCCACACGTTTTTGATGCGTTTTTGCACTTTTGCATTGATTTCAATGCATTCACTGGGAAATGTCATTTTAACATTTTACAACCTTATCTGGCTCTGTGGAGTGTGACAAATCATCAGACACATGCATACAGTGCTGAAAAGACATGGGAACAGCATGGGGAAGACCTCTGGAAGCATCTCTGACTCCCAGGTCACTGCCTAAAAGTGTGCCCATCATAAGTGATCCTTGGCGTATGCGAAGATGCCTTCCGCCATGCACCTATCATTGCAGACTTGCAACAATCACTGTCCACATCCTTGTCCCAGTGCAGCGTTCAGTTGTCCCTACCCCATTCCTTAGAATGCAAGTGCAATTATGCAGTCAGCCACCCACCCACCCACAGGCTGCAATACTATACTGCCAAATTTTTGACAGCTGCTTGCACTTGAAATGTGGCCTTTTAGGCTCATGGAGGCAGAAGCTGTACACAATCTTATGGCGGCGGCGACCGGGTATCCATACTCGGTTCCCAGCCGCCACTATTTGTCCCGGTGTCATCTCCGCCTTCCACAAGCACGGGTCCCACAACATTACCCGTGCCCTCCCCAGTGCACTTACTGGGAAGGACTACCTACCCACAAACACGTGGTCAAGTGAATGTGGCCAGGGACGGTACGAAGCCAGTCCATAGCTTTTTTTGGTGAGAGTTGTATTTCACCACAGCCATATTCTTTAGCTCATTGAAAGGACTGGCATAGAGGGTAACCGTATCTACTCTGCGTGTCATTTCTCCCAGGAAATCCTCTAATGCAGCTTGTTGCAGAAGCAATGACAGCCCATCCAACATCAACTCGCACTTGTCGGTGGTGCTTTGACACACAAACATCTTTCTTTGCGCATTTAATTTCATGACTACAGAGTCGGGCAATGGCCTGATCTGCAATGAGGTTTGAGAAATAACATGCATAAGCACGTCCGATCCACATTAAAAAAGCAGCCATAGAGTGTCCGGGAACCTTCCCTCACACTTTTCTTAGCCAGAGCTGCTTCTCGGCAGGGTTGGACGGGCCCACCAGAAAACCGGAGACTCCTCCGGTGGGCCCTGGCTTCTCCTTCAGGAGAGTTCATAGTGCCGAGGTGAGGCCATGATGATGATAGAGGCCACCATGTGCTTAGTTTTCTGTTACTTGGAATGCATGTGCAAGTATGCAGCCAGCCACCCACTCACAGGCTGCAATACTAAACTGCCAGATTTCTGGGCAGCTGCTTGCTCTTGAAATGTGGCCGTTTAGGCTCGTGGAGGCGGAAGCTTTTCACAACCTCATGCCTCATGCCTCGTGTCCAAACTTGGTCCCCAGCCGTCACTATTTCTCCCGGTGTTGTCTCCGCCTTCTACAAGCGCTGGTCCCTGAACATTACTGCTGGTACTTTTCTGTGGGAATTTGCTTGCCTCCTACCAGCCTGTATTATTTCCAGTAAACTATGGTACGACGCCATGGTATTAGCACTGCCCCCAGTACCAGTAGCAAAGCCATCCCCAATTTCCTTCTCAGGAATTTTATTTGGTAGACTGAGTTGCTGCCCAAATACATTAGTTTCTCACAAAGGAGCTGAAGATGAAATGGCAGTAGGTGCAAGTTTCTCCAGCCTGTTAGATATTAGAGGGTGAGCGGCAGCACATTGGATCAGTGGTTAGCACTGAAGTCTTGCAGCGCTGGGATCCTGGGTTCAAATCCCAGCAAGGACAACATCTGCAAGGACTTTGTATGTTCTTCTCGTGTTTGCGTGTGTTTCCTCCTCAGTAAAAAAGCAGCCATAGAGTGTCTGGGAACCTTCCCACACACTTTTCTTAGCCAGGACTGCTTCTCGGCAGGGTTGGATGGTCCCACCAGAGAATCCTCTGGTGTGCCCTGGCTTCTACCTCAGGAGAGTTCATGATAGCGCTAACTTTGCAGCTGCTATGGGGCTCTTGAGCGGGGGAGAAAGGTGAGCCCTCAGAATCAAATCCTCTGGTGGGCACAATGTTTTTCAATCTGAAACAGCTTCTCAGTGGGAGTTGTATTTCACCACAGCCATATTCTTTAGCTCGGTGAAAGGACTGGCATAGAGGGAAACCGTATTTACTCCGGCTGTCATTTCTCTGTCACCAGGTTCCGCTCATTGTCACACACGACCATGCCTGGCTGTATGTTCAGCAGTGAGAGCCACAGATCAGGCTGCTGTGTTACAGCTTTCAACAACTCTGCAGGGCTGGGTGGTTTGTCACCTAAGCATTAAGCATGTTATCTTCAGCACAGCATGTTGCCTCTTGGCCAAGGCAGTGCTGCAGTGCTTTCAGCTTGTGACTGATGTGGTCATTTCAGAGATAGAGGAGGAGGTGCAGGAGCTGAACAATGTGATTACATTGAGGTTACATTGGCGACTCTGTTTTTTATACTAAAGAAAAATTCTACTGTTTGTTTTTTTACGTTAGTTTTTAAGACAAATGCATTCACCTGGAAATGTCATTTTAACATTTTACAACCTTATCTGGCCATGTGGTTGTGACACATCATCAGACACAAAGTCTATTTTTATAGGGCCATCAGGCGGCCCTTACTATTCTTAAAAGGCCAGCAGTTGGCCCCCGCTATTGTTAGAGAGCCATCAGCCGGCTATGCTTTGTTGTTCCATTATTAACAAGTGGGTCTCCTATACTGTTATTGCGTATGCAGTGACTGCAAAAAGGATTTGAGTTTATGTTACGCTGCTTTCATTCAGTGGTGTTGAGAAGTCTGGCCCAATCCAGCCGTTGTTCATTTTTATAAGAGTCAGCCTGTCAGCATTTTCAGTTGACAGGCGGATGCACTTATCAGTTATAATTCCACCAGCGGCACTAAAAAGTCACTCTGACAAACGCTAGTTGCAGGGCAGGCCAGGACCTCCAAGGCATAGAGAGCCAGTTCATTCCCTGTATCCCGCTTGGATGCCCAATAATTAAAAGTCACAGAGGAATCACGGAGGATGTTGGTACGGTCGGCAAGGTACTCCCTCAGCATCTTCCCAAACTTTGCACTCCTTGTGAGAGTACCCCGCGCCTCAGGTATTGTGCGATGGGAGGGGCTGAAAAAATTCTCCCAGAACTTTGACAGTGTTCCCCTGCCTCTGCTGGATTGAAGTTGTGTCTTTCTCGCCTGTACTTCTTGGTTGTCCAATGAACTGTGACCTCTGCCGAACGCGTTTTCAGATGGGAATTTTTTTAATAGTTCCGCAACAAGGGTCTTCAGATACTGTCCCTTTTTTGTAGACCTGTCCGCCTCATGAATAGGAGATATAAAGTTCTCCTTGCAGCATGGGTCTAGAAGTGTCACCAACCAGTAATGACTGTCACCTGAAATTTTGAGGGTCATGGGAAGGCAGCGTAACAGAAACTCAGCCATGCATGCCAGACTGCTAACAGGCAAAACTTCCGTGTCCTCACCAAGAGGATGACTGACCATGCTCTCCTCCTCCTCCTCCTCCTCTCTGTCTTCTGGCCATCTACGCTCAACAGACGGTATGAGAGTTGTGCAGGTAGTACCGTCTATAGTGTCTATAGTGCATGAAACTAGCTCCTTTTCTTCCTCCTCCTTTTCCTCTTCCTCATTGTCACCCAATCCACATTGGGATGAGATGAGGCTGGGCTGTGTGTAATCACCCTGTATTGTTCCTTGCTTCATCTTATTGTACAGAACCTGCAATGCATCCTCTTTGATTGTGAGCAGAGAGCATTTCAGAAGACAGAGAAGCGGGATGGTGACTCTAATTATGGCGTCATCGCCGCTCACCATCTTGGTGAGTTTTGGAGGATGGTACATAAGTCTGCCATCCATGTCCACTCCTGAGGTCTTATGTGTGGAGTCTGAACTGAATACCGACGGCCTTGTTTATGCTGGTACTCAACAACTGCCCTCTTCTGCTCACAAATCCTTCCAAACTTCTGCAGTGTAGAGTTCCAACGCGTGGGGATAACATATACAAGTCTGTGAGCTGGAAGCTGCAAACGCTGCTGAAATACAGCAAGGGCGGCGGAAGCTGTAGCTGTCTTTCTAAAATATGCACACAGGCGGTGTACTTTAACAAGCAGATCCGGCAGCTGCGGGTAGGATTTGAGAAACCGCTGAACCATGAGGTTAAGCACATGGGCCAGGCATGGTACGTGTGTGAGCTCGCCTCGCCTCAGAGCCGCCACCACGTTCCGGCCATTGTCACACACGACCATGCCTGACTGTAGGTTCAGCGGTGTGAGCCACAGATCTTCCTGCTCTTTCAGAGCTGTCCACAACTCTTCAGTATTGTGCGGTTTGTCACCTAAGCATATTAGCTTCAGCACAGCCTGTTGCCGCTTGGTCGAGGCAGTGCTGCAGTGCTTCCAGCTTGTGACTGATGTGGTCATTTCGGAGATGGAGGCTGAAGAGGAGGAGGAGGCTGAGGAGGATGAGGTGCAGGAGCTGTAGACTGTGGGGGCAACCCTGATTGACCTAGGGCCCGCAATCCTCGGCATCGGGAGGATGTGTTCCGTCCCAAGGTCCGACTGGATCCCGGCTTCCACTATGTTAACCCAGTGTGCCGTCAGCGAGATGTACCATCCCTGCCCACAAGCACTTGTCCACGTATCCGTGGTTAGGTGAATTTTCCTAGTAACTGCGTTGTTAAGGGCACGGCTAATGTTTTGGGACACATGCTTGTGTAATGCGGGGACAGCACACTGGGAGAAATAGTGGCGGCTGGGGACCGAGTACCGAGGAATGGCCTCCGCCATCAGGTTGCGGAATGCTTCCGTCTCCACGAGCCTAAAAGGCAACATTTCGAGCGCAATCAGTCGTGAAATGTGGGAATTTAGTAGTGTGGGCTGTGAGGCATTGGCTGCGTATTTGCGCTTGCATTCCAAGGACTGGGGTATGGACAACTGAACGCTGCGCTGGGACAAGGACGTGGACGTGCTTCCTGATGCTGCTACTTGAGAGTGTGCAATGACAGGTGCAAGGCATGAGGCATCTTCGCATGCACCATGGACAGGTGATTGGCTTGCATGCACAACAGTGGAAGAAGCAATGGTGCCACCCGCAGACACTGTTCCTGGACCCTGGGGTTTGGCCCACAAAGTCGGGTGCTTTGCTGCCATGTGCCTGATCATGCTGGTGGTGGTCAGGCTGGTCGTTTTGCCACCCCTGATGATGCTGGCCTGGCAGGTGATGCAAATGGCCTTTTTGGGGTTATCGGCAAAGTCTTTAAAAAACAACCAGACTCGGGAAGATCTAACAGTTGTACTGGCAACTTCTTTCATGTTGGTGTTACGGGGAACGGTTGCCTGCCTTCTGTCTGTGGCCACCACACTGCTTCTTCCTGCCTGTTGGGGTGCTCTGCCTCCCTCCCCCTTTGTGCTGCTGTCCTCGCTCTGCATGTCCTCCTGCCAGGTTGGGTCAATTACTATATCATCCACCACCTCGTCTTCCACTTCTGCACCCTGGTCCTCCTCCTGACTTTCTGGCAATTGTGTCTCATCATCATCCACCTCTTGTGACACTTTCCCACCTTCGCCTTTGTGTGACCGCGGCTGCTCAAATATTTGAGCATCGCTACATGCAATCTTCTCTTGGCCAGCTTCAAGTGGACCGAGCGAGAGGACCGAATCTATAAATGGAAAAGTGAACAGCTCTTTGGAGTGTCCAAGTGTGGGATCAGTTGTCTCTGGGCACTCGGCATGGTGGGAAGAAGAAGGATCAGGGTGAGGAATATGCTGTCCAGACTCATAGCTACTGAGACTTGACCATGTGGAAGACAAGGTGGTGGTGGTGGTGGTGGCAAAGTGACTGGAAGCATTATCTGCTATCCAACCAATAACCTTTTAACACTGGTCTGTGTTCAATAGTGGCGTCCTGCGGTCCCCTATTAATTGGGACAGGAAGGTGGAGCTAGAAGATGTCGGTGTTTATTGTGGCACAATTCTGCACTGACCATCATCACCATTACGTCCAGTTCCCTGTCCCTTGCCACGTGCCTTGCCCATTTTAAATGGCAGACAATATCTTACACGCTCACTGCAAATGACTGAATATGGAGTGAACTTATATGTGATCCGTGTGATGGAGAAACCACAGTTTTAAATACCTGGCCTGTAGGTAACTATTTTGAACAGCAAACTGGTGTCAATTGCTTCACTGACACACTGAAACAAATTTTTAATGGAGGTCAAAAATGGCAGTATTTTCTGAAAACGTATATACTATACATGTGACGGAGAAACCTCAGTTTTAAATACCTGGCCTGTAGGTAACTATTTTGAACAGCAAACTGGTGTCAATTGCTTCACTGACACACTGAAACAAATTTTTAATGGAGGTCAGAAATGGCAATATTTTCTGGAAACATATATGTGATCCTTGTAACGGAGAAACCACAGTTTTAAATACCTGCCTTGTAGGTAACTATTTTGAATAACAAGCTGGTGTCAATTGCTTCACTGACACACTGAAACAAATTTTTAATGGAGGTCAGAAATGGCAGTATTTTCTGAAAACGTATATGTGATCTTTGTGACAGAGAAACCACAGTTTTAAATACCTGGCCTGTAGGTAACTATTTTGAACAGCAAACTGGTGTCAATTGCTTCACTGACACACTGAAACAAATTTTAATGGAGGTCAGAAATGGCAGTATTTTCTGAAAACGTGTATGTGATCCGTGTGACAGAGAAAGCACAGTTTTAAATACCTGGCCTGTAGGTAACTATTTTGAACAGCAAACTGGTATCAATTGCTTCACTGACACACTGAAATTTTTTTTAATGGAGGCCAGAAATGGCAGTATTTTCTGAAAACGTATATGTGATCTGTGTGACGGAGAAAACACAGTTTGAAATAGCTGGATGTTTAGCGCTGTAATATGGAAAGGACCTGGCTGTATTCTGCAGTGTCAACAAGCAAATGGCGCAGAAAAACTGTGTTCTCTGGATTGCTTTTTAAGGATTAAGATCCAAAAAAAAATATTCCTGGCCCCTGAGACCTGGGCCTATTTCTAGAAATATCTAACTGCAGCAGCAGACAGAACTGGAATGGAGCCTCTTGTGCTATGTGCACTGCAGTCTGCTATATACACTGCCTGCCTATATACACTGCCTGCCTGATATCTCTTCAGATGTATTAGTCCTCAGAAGGACTGTTTGTTGAGATGGATATGTGTCTCTAATATAGTTTGGTACACATACACTAACTTGAAACAAGCAAATCTCTCCCTAGCTCAGCAGCACCTCTCCCTACACTGTCTGATTCCAGAGTGATTGTGACGAGCATGGCGGTGCCAGGTCTGATATAGACCCGATGACGCTGTGTGGCCAGCCAATCACTGTAATGCCACAGCCAACATGGCTACGGCATTACAGTGAGTGACAGGCAATCTCTGCATGTTCATTGGCTCTGTAAAGAGCGTCAAACATGCAGGGAGGGGACCAGAGCTCCCGCCGAGCAACCCCGGAAATACTTGGCGAGGGCCGAGCATGTCGAGCAGTGAGATGCTCGGGCGAGCACTGAGCAGTAAAGAGCATGCTCACTCATCACTAATCAGGAGCCGTTCCTCAATGAGATGAATGTTAAATTTACATGTTGGAGCTACAAGGACTAATTTTTTATTGGTTGAGCATAGTACATGGGATAGTAAAAGCTGTAATCCTGTCTTCTATCACACATTTAGAAGTACAAGCATTTACCCAAATCTTGCATACTCTGACTAATTAACCTTGTTAACTGATTTTCCAAAATTATCACACTATATGATTGCTCTTCAAACAGTTAAAGCCTTATTATGGGGTTCATCACGTGTGTTTGTTTTTCTTTTCTGTATGTCTGGCCACCTGTATCTTCGCTGTCTGTACATTTTTCTAATCGTCTACCTGCACATATTGTCCACTCGTGGGAGTTGTTCTCAGTGCTACATTTACAATGCAGCACTATGTCTTGAGGGATCTGCGTGTTCTCAGCCTCCAGGCATTCCTTAGGCAGTTTTCAATGCAGCTCCACACAAGGGTGTATAACGGCTGATTGATGGGAGAACCGAGTCCATGGGGATTGCATTTGGATGACTTCTGGTGCTCTGGGCATCAATTAGGTGCTGGTTTGGAAATGTGACTAATGTGGTGTGTGGGGGGGTCTGCAATGCTTTATGGTAAGGAGGAGCACCATTCTATCTAAGGAACTTGCTAAAACATAGCAGGTCAACTTGTTAGAAACAGATGTTTTATTCACAGAAAATCAGCATTTGCACATTTTCGAGCCAACCTGCTAGTTTGTCATTATTCGTCTTTCTCAGCGTGTCACAATAGTCTACAGCATATACTGAAATGGAAAATCACCTTAGGGTACTAATGGCTTTGGACAATCATTTTTTGAAAGGAGGGCCCTCATACATATACTGATTATATGGTGTTCTGCTATAATAAACTAAGAAACCAGGCTCAACTCTACTGCCCGGCCAGCATAAAGGAAACCACTTAAAATCAATATGCTAGAGACTAGCTGCTACGATGTCTCCCACAAACAATACACAGATACCTGCCCTGCTGTGCCCTGCACATGCTTAGAAAGAGCAGCAGCCTAGAGGACATTACAAAGTAGTATTGAATTGTGTAGCTGTGAACCAAGGGCTTGGGTAAGCTAAAGCATTTACTGGAAAACAGGGGCACGTCTCTCTGCCTCTCTCACATTGTGTTCCTACCTTCTCAAGACAACAATAGGAAGCTGTAACCTGATCTCTCAGTTATATGTCCGTCATACCTTTAGCAAGGGTTTAGCTGCATTTCTGAGTGAATGAAGCATAGTTCTCTGAGACGATATATTACAACGTTCCTTATATATGATTTTACTATTGATATAGGCAAAGTTTGTTAAAGCGACTGTACATTTACTAAAACTCACGTTACTGTATTATTTTCTGTTAGACAGACATGCTACATTTATATAAGCTCACAGGTCACCTTTTATCCCAAGACTTCTGAAAATCTCCACATCTAATACGATCTGTATTGGAAAAGCGAGGAGAGCTGCAGGCCAGGTCTTGGTGTATGACCTTTGTCTTAACGCTTAGATATCTGCAGACGTCCCAGGTAAGTGAATTCATGGCTGGAGACATTTCCAGTGCTAGAGGGCGGATAAATATGCATAAGGGCATTCATCTAGTACAGTTGTGTTATTCTTCGGACAGTCCAACCTAAATGTTAGCAATTAAAGCTATTTCTACGTAGACCGACCTGGATGCATTCAGCTGAAGCTCTGCCTTGGTAAAATAAGGAAAAGCAAATATCAACTAAAAATTCTGTTCATCGAGTAGCAGACTGATCCCCTTCTCTATTTCTATTCCTCCCCGGTAGTATTATCATTCCCTCCTCCTAAAGAACATGCTGACACCTCACTGATTTGTTTTTATCTCTGCCTGAATGTCTCACCGTACAGTTCAGTGCTCAGGGGCTTGTGTCCTTCTGCCTGCCTTCAGTCACCCCATCACTGGCTGCCCTCCCTTTGCTGCCTATGGTAATCCATCCCCTCTGTCTTTTTCGACATTATTATGTCCTCTTGTGGCTGCAGTGTATCAGAGTCTGTCTATAACCAGATATGAGCACAACGTGGACCTTTTCTATTGTCTTCATATAAATATGAAAACGTCTTAATTTCCATAACTATGTATTTAACCCATTCAAAAAATCCTTTAGTCACAGCTATATACCTTCAGTCACTAAAGACGTCCAGGGTTTACCAGCTGATGGATGTGTATTTCTCTTTATTTGTCCTTGTCTGCCTTGCTTGTCATTGTCACACCGCTTCAACAGAATTAACAAAGTACATCTTGTAGAATGACCTGCAAGCACACGAGCAAGTTGTGAAAAGTGCAAACCCTTATGGATGCTAAAAGCACTGCTGGATGGTCTATTTACACGTAAGTGGCAGTATTCAGGGACACGGGACTATTTCTGGAAGTTATTGCGAGCGCTGTAAAGAAAAATAAATGATATACCATTGTGACACCCCAGGGGTCTGGTTGTCACAGTGATAGAGATATTACGTCTGAGAGCAGGTGGGAGGTCCTTTGGTCAGGGATCCTGTGCATGCCACACCTCCTGCCCAGCCTTGGGAGGGGAAGAACTTCCCCTGTATAAACCCGGGGCTGAGGCAGGGTTAGTGAGTCCAGGAAGAGTAGAGACAAGAGCAGCATAGGAAGCAGCAGAGTCACAAGGAGTCAGGGGCTGGCAGCTAAAGAGCTCGCCCTGACTAAGAAGATTCTTTACCGGACCCGGAGTCCGAGGCTGTGGGGACTAACTTCTACCCAGCAGCAGAATCCGTCAGGCAGGGGATTTCAGGTCCCCTGGCCCAGAAGCCCGAAGGCCCGGTCACACGCGTGGGACCAGCACCGCCATCGTGGAGCGGAAGCCATTAGAAGGCCCCGAGTCACCGGCCATACGGGTGAGCACCACACGGTACACTCAGGGACGTGGGCTACTTACATCAGCTTCTAGCAAGGTAGCCAGAAGAGTACAGTCAGCTTGGGAGGCCTACAACTACGCCTGGCCAGGGGAGATCCCATCTGCTCAAGGACTGACCAGGCCCCGTTCGCTAGCAAGTACTCCGGGAGGGTCTATCGTTGTTACCAGTAAAGACCCTGAACGCTACCATACCGTCTCTGAGTGGTTCCTGCTACCCCCATCATCCACGTCGGCTGCCCTGAGGCCATACCCCTCCCGTTGGGGGTTATACTATCACGCTGCACCATCCTTCCACCGGCCTCAGCGGTCTGCCCTGCAGCAGCAACCCCCTGGCTGCATTCAACGGGTGGCGTAGTCATCAACCATTTTCTACCGCTAACAGACTGCCGTCCAGTTTGACTCCCTGGGCACGGACCGGGTCACCGCCATGAGACTACAACCCTAAACAGATCCGGCTCCGGGTAAGCTCCCGCGTGCGCAACGCAGCGCGACACAGGCCCAGGGGCGCGTCACCATGCTTTATGATGGACTGTCTACGTCTCTCTTTTGAGTCTCAGAAAAGAAGCAAAATATAGATGTTTAACCCTAGCTTGAAAAGAGACAGAAAAAGAAAAAAAGCTAGCTGCAAAAAAATAAAACTATTGAAAAATGAGTCACTAGATGTACCGATATATAGAATAGAATGGAATAAATAACACAGGGAGAAAAAAGAGCAATAAATACTAACACTATACTGTAAATGGTAAGACAGATTAAACACGTTCAAGATTTTTGAGAATCAGTAAGGCTTTGGGCTCATTCACATGACCGTATTATTGATCTGAGTGCGATCCGACAAAGCATCATATCCATAGGTGGACTATAATGAGGGAAATCTGGGCTTCCCTGTGTACCCTGTGCGCAGCCATGTCTGCTAGCATGACGTCAAGCAGTGTGCACCCTCCACTGCTGCACCAGAGAGGAGCTGGACAACTGGAGCTGAGCCGGGGGATGCTGAGTGTGTGAGTGAGTGTGTGTGTGAGTGTGTGTGTGTGAGTGAGTGTGTGAGTGAGTATGTGATTGAGTAAGTGTGTGTGATGTCTGTTTATATGTATTTTTATGTTTCAAATGTGTTTATGCGTGTATGTATATGTCTGTATATGTTTGTGTGTGTGCGTGACTGCGTGCGGCCTCCCACTGTCTCTTGGGGGCGCCGTGCGGCCTCCCGCTGTATCTGAGGGGCGCCGTGCAGCCTCCCGCTGTATCTGGGGGGTGCTGTGCGGCCTCCCGCTGAATCTGGGCGGGCGCCGTGCGGCCTCCCGCGGTATCTGAGGGGGGCGCCGTGCGGCCTCCCGCTGTATCTGGGGGGCGCCGTGAGGCCTCCCGCTGTTTATAGATGGCTACGTGCGGCCTTCCACTGTGTATAGATGGCTACGTGCGGCCTCCCGCTGTATCTGGGGGGCGCTGTGCGGCCTCCTGCTGTGTATAGATGGCTAAATGCGGCCTCCCGCTGTGTATAGATGGCACTGTGCGGCCTCCCGCTGTGTATAGATGGCTACGTGCGGCTCCTTGCTGTGTATAGATGGCTACGTGCGTCCTCCTGCTGTGTATAGATGGCTACGTGTGGCCCCCTGCTGTGCATAGATGGCGCCGTGCTGCCTCCCGCTGTATCTGGGGGGTGCTGTGCGGCCTCGCGCTGAATCTGGGCGGGCGCCGTTCGGCCTCCCGCAGTATCTGGGGGGGGCGCCGTTCGGCCTCCCGCTGTATCTGGGGGGCGCCGTGAGGCCTCCCGCTGTGTATAGATGGCTACGTGCGGCCTTCCGCTGTGTATAGATGGCTACGTGCGGCCTTCCGCTGTGTATAGATGGCTACGTGCGGCCTCCCGCTGTATCTGGGGGGCGCCGTGCGGCCTCCCGCTGTGTATAGATGGCTAAATGCGGCCTCCCGCTGTGTATAGATGGCACTGTGCGGCCTCCCGCTGTGTATAGATGGCTACGTGCGGCTCCTTGCTGTGTATAGATGGCTACGTGCGTCCTCCTGCTGTGTATAGATGGCTACGTGTGGCCCCCTGCTGTGCATAGATGGCGCCGTGCTGCCTCCCGCTGTGTATAGATGGCTATGTGCGGCCCCCTGCTGTGTATAGATAGCTACTTGTGGCCTCCTGCTGTGTATAGATGGCGCCGTGCAGCCTCCTGCTGTGTATAGATGGCTATGTGCGGCCCCCTACTGTGTATAGATGGCTACGTATGGCCTCCTGCTGAGTATAGATGGCTACGTGTGGCCCTCTGCTGTGTATAGATGGCTACGTGCGGCCTCCTGCTGTATATAGATGGTGCCATGTGGCCTTCCGCTGTGTATAGATGGCTACGTGCGGCCTTCCGCTGTGTATAGATGGCTATGTGCGGCCTATCGCTGTGTATAGATGGCTACGTGCGGCCTCCTGCTGTGTATAGATGGCACCGTGTGGCCTCCTGCTGTGTATAGATAGCTACGTGCGGCCTCCTGCTGTGTATAGGAGGATTGTGACAGCTCATGTTGTGTGTAGGGTCTCATGCTGTATATAGGGGATGTCAGCATAATTAATTGTGCTCAATATTAAGTCATACAATTAATGTAAAAAAATTATTATAATTAATATATTAATATTGTGCCAAATGAATTTCACGTGAACTATCACATGATCTATCACAGGGGATCATGTGACATGTAACGTGATACATCAAGTGTGTGTGTGGGGAGAGGGGCTCGTGCCTTCTAAACTGCCCGGGGCCCTTGCTACTCTTAATCCACCCCTGAGCATATCAACTCGGACCAATGCTTTGCTATGGGGCTGTGCACATGTTCGATTTTTTTCCTCAAACAGAGCCAATCTGGGGAAAAACTCGACCATGCAAGTCAGTGAGTCAGTGGAAAACATAAGACAGCACTCGTATGACATTTGAGTGCAGTCAGATTTCCACAGATTGACAATGGAGGAGATGGAGACATTTTTTCCCCATCTTCTCCTCATTTGAGAAAATTGGAACACACGATGCTCACACTCTGATCAGAGCTTGATCAGAGTGTGATTTGCTTAATTGACTCAGTTCTCTCGGATGAGAATATACGCTCGTATAACTCTAGCCTTTGGAGAATCAATAAGTAAAATACCTACAAGGGCAATTGATGGAGTTGGTGGTTCTCAAGCTTCTCCTAGCAAATAATCATTGGAAAACGGACAGCAGCAGGATGCTGCTAGGACGCGATCAATGTGCAAGACGAGTTTTTAACGGGCCAATAGCTTTGCATTCTTGAGTTAGATCCATGACTCAGATCAAATGTGGACATGGATGTCTTTTCTTTGCAGAAATTCAGACCACAAAAAAATAAACATGGACATGTGAACAGCCCCATAAATTAAAATTGTATGGCTTGTGAAAAACGGATGCCAGAATCAGATCTTAACATGGTAAGAATGTTTTTTTTTTCTTCTTTTTCAACTGATTTGTGAAGTCAGGATTGATTGTGTTTTTATGTGGGGGAACATTGGTTACAGTCCCAGTATAGTTTTGTTTTGCCTTATGGCTTAGACAGTTTGCTCATATAAGGGATGAACTTGCACACGTGTTTAAAGCACCAATCCAGCAGTTTTTTTTTGTTTATTTTACTGCTGGAGTGGTGCTTCAAGTATATGCAAGTCTATGAAAGCCGGCCAGTCAGAAGCTGTGGTCACAAGATTTTGGAGCGGCACAGAAAAAAGGTGATTCTGGAAGGCGAGTCTAAGAGTAGGGTCAGGGACCTTAGGTTTAAAGCACCACTCCAGAACTGAAATAAAAACCTCTGGAGTGATATTGCTGTTATTTCAATAAACCACTTATATAATAGCCAATATACTGAATGACAGAATTGCAAATCATATTATTTAATGATATTGAAGTTTTCGCATTTAAAAAATCTCTCCTATCTGTCAGCTATCAGGGGCTGTATTTGAAATCCATAAGACATATATCACCAATATGATATGGCCATGTACAAGAGGTGAACCCACTCAAATTTTACATTTAATTCATTATCTCCTTTATTCTATGTAATGTTCATAGTCATTCACAAAAGTATTGGAAGTTTTTCCAGGTCCCTATACCTTTAAACTAATAGTCATTAGTAATTTCCTCCACTCTCAACATACTGTATTCTGAGATGTGTTGCACATAGAGACGAGTGGATCTGACGTGCCCCCTGGGCCGTGTGTGGAGGGGAATACCCGGAGCCGGGTCTCTGTGTAATGCTGGGGGTTGTAGTCTCCGTGGCGGTGACCCGGTCCCGTGGCTCAGGGTGGTCAAACCAGTGGCGGATCTGTTTCTTTGGTTTTGTAATGTTTAAATGTCCGACTACGCCACCCGTGGATTGCGGTCACTGAGAACCGCTGCTGCGGGGCAGACCTCTGAGGCTGATGTTATGTGCGCAGCAGAGGGTAGTATAACTCCCCACGGGAGGAGTATAGCCTCAGGGCAGCATGTGTGGATGGTGAAGGTTGTGGTGCATGGGCGCAGCAGAAATGACTCAGAGTCCGTGCAGTGCAGTTCAGGGTCTTTACTGTTGGTAATGAAGGAGACCCTGCCGGGAGTACTGGCTAACATTAGAGGCCTGGTCAGTCTGTGAGCGAACAAGAGTCCCCCTGGCCAGGTGGAGGTGTAGGCCTTCCCGTCTGACTGCACTCTTCCTGGCTACCCTGCTGTAGTTGTGTAGTAGCCCACGTCCCTGAGTGTACCGTGTGGTGCTCACCCGTATGACTGGTGACTTGGGACCTTTGGTTCCTTCCGCTCCTCGATGGCAGTGCCGGTCCCTTGCGTGTGATTGAGCTTCCGGGCTTTCTATGGCCAGAGGACCTGAAATCCCCTGCCAGGTGGTTTCTGCTGCTGGATGTAGAAATCCTCACAGCCTCGGACTCCGATGTCCGGTTCTCTGCGTCTTCTGCCAGGGCGAGCTCTGCTAGCTTCCAGTCCCTGGCCTTCAGCTCCTGGCTCCTACAGAGCTCCTTGCTGCTGCTCTGTCCCTTCCTCTGGAACTAGACTTGACTCTGCTAACCAAGACCCAGATCCAGTTTATAAAGGGCACGTTCCTCCCCTCCCTGGACTGGGGCAGGAGGCGTTGCATGAAAATGTGCTCCTGACAGGAAAACCCATGCTCGCTCTCAGACATGGTATTTCTACCACTGTGGCAACCAGACCCCCTGGGGTGCCCCAGATCAATAAAGTTTGAGTCAAATTTCCTGAAAGCTGCAGTTTCATGCAAGTTCCAAGATTTTGTGATTCGATTCATGATTTGCAAATAGAAATCTCCCTTGCCAGGCACAGTGTACCATACTGCTGAAGCAGCATAGAGCAGGCTAACGTCATTTTAAATTTCCCTCGCCATAATGCCCTGCAGGTATGACCTCTTATGGATTATGATTAGTGATTAGCGAGCATGCTCGCTACTGCTCGGTGCTTGCCCGAGCATCTCACTGCTCGAGATGCTCGGCGCTCGCCGAGTATTTCCAGGGTTGCTCGGCGGGAGCTCGGGTCCCCTCCCTACATGGGTGGCACTCTTTAGAGTGCCAATCAACATGCAGGAATTGCCTGCCACTCATTGTAATGCCGCAGCCATGTTGGTTGTGGCATTACAGTGATTGGATGGCCGCACAGCGACATTAGGTCTATATCAGACCTGGCGCCGCTGTGCTCGTCATAGTCACTCCGGAATCAGACAGTGTAGGGAGAGCTGCTGCTGAGCTAGGGAGAGATTTCCTTGTGTATTAGGTAGTGAGTGTAGGGAGAAAAAACGTACATTACACACATCCATCTTAACAAATAGTCGTTCTGGGGACTAACTAATCCATCTGCAGAGATATCAGGCAGGCAGGGTGTATAGGCAGGCAGTGTATATAGCAGACTGCAGTGCATATAGCACAAGAGGCTCCATTCCCATTCTGCCTTCTGCTGCTGTTAGATATTTCTATACAAAGGCACAGGTCTCAGGGGCCAGAAATACTTTTTTTTGGATCTTAATCCTCAATATTTGCTTAAAAAGCAATCCAGAGAACACAGTTTTTCTGCGCCATTTGCTTGTTGGCACTGCAGAATACAGCCAGGTCCTTTCCATATTACAGCGCTAGAAATCCAGCTATTTAAAACTGTGTTTTCTCCATCACACGGATCACATACACATTTTCAGAAAATACTGCCATTTCTGGCCTCCATTCCAATTTTTTTCACTGTGTCAGCGAAGTTTTTGACACCGGTTTGCTGTTCAAACTAGTTACCTACAGGCTAGGTATTTAAAACTCTGTTTTCTCCGTCACACGGATCACATATACGTTGTCAGCAAATACTGTCATTTCTGGCCTCCATTAAAAATTTCCTTCAGTGTGTCAGTGAAGCAATCCACACCAGTTTGCTGTTCAAACTAGTTACCTACAGGCCAGGTATTTAAAACTCTGTTTTCTCTGTCACACGGATCACATATAAGTTCGCTCCAAACTCAGTCATTTGTAGTGAGCGTGGAAGTTACCGTCCTCCATTTAAAATGGGCAAGACACGTGGCAAGGGACGGGGAACTGGACGTGATGGTGATGGTGCATGCAGAGGCCGAGGACAAGGCCGTGGGCAAGCTGAAATTGTGCCACAACAAACACCCACATCTTCTCGCCAGACCTTCCTGTCCCAATTCCCAGGGGCCCGCAGCACACCACTATTGAACCCAGAGCAGTGTCAAAAGGTTGTTGGTTGGATAGCGGATAATGCTTCCAGTCACTTAGCCGCCACCACCACCACCCTGTCTTCCACACGGTCAAGTCTCAGTAGCCATGAGTCTGCACCGCATATTCCTCACCCTGATCCTCCTTCCTCCCACCATGCCGAGTGCCCAGAGACAACTGATCCCACACTAGGTCACTCTGAAGAGCTGTTCACTTTTCCATTTATAGATTCGGGCCTCTCGCCCGGTCCACTTGAAGCGGGGCAAGAGGAGATAGCGTGTAGCGATGCCCAAATATTTGAGCAGCCACGGTCACACGAAGGCGACAGTGGGAAAGTGTCACAAGAGGTGGACGATGATGAGACACAATTGCCAGAAAGTCAGGAGGAGGACCAGGGTGCTGAAGTGGAAGACGAGGTAGTGGATGACATAGTAACTGACCCAACCTGGCAGGAGGACATGCAGAGCGAGGACAGCAGCACACAGGGGGAGGGAGGCAGAGCACCCCAACAGGCAGGAAGAAGCAGTGTGGTTGCCGCAGACAGAAGGCAGGCAGCCGTTCCCCGTAACACCAACACGAAAGAAGTTGCCAATACAACTGTTAGGTCTTCCCGAGTCTGCTTGTTTTCAAAGACTCTGCCAATAACCCCAAAAAGGCCATTTGCACCACCTGCCAGGCCAGCATCAGCAGGGGTGGCAAAACGACCAGCCTGACCACCACCAGCATGATCAGGCACATGGCAGCAAAGCACCCGACTTTGTGGGCCGAACCCCAGGGTCCAGGAACAGTGCCTGCAGGTGGCACCATTGCTTCTTCCGCTGTTGTGCATGCAAGCCAATGCCCTGTCCATGGTGCATGCGAAGATGCCTCCTGCCTTGCACGCTCTCAAGTAGCAGCATCAGGAAGCACGTCCATTTCCTTGTCCCAGCGCAGCGTTCAATTGTCATACCCCAGTCCTTGGAACGCAAGCCAAATATGCTGTCAATGCCCCACAGGCCACACTACTAAATTCTCACATTTCATGACTGCTTGCGCTCGAAATGTTGACTTTTAGGCTCGTGGAGACGGAAGCATTCCGCAACCTGATGGCGGCGGCCGTCCCTCGGTACTCAGTCCCCAGCTGCGACTATTTCTCCCGGTGTGCCGTCCCCGCATTACACAAGCACGTGTCCCAAAACATTAGCTGTGCCCTCAACAACGCAGTTACCGGGAAAGTCCACCTAATCACGGACACGTGGACAAGTGCTTGTGAGCAGGGACGGTACATCTCGTTGACGGCCCACTGGGTTAACATAGTGGAAGCCGGGACCCAGTAAGACCTTGGGACAGAACATGTCCTCCCGACACCAAGGATTGCGGGCCCTAGGTCAATCAGGGTTGCCCCCACGGTCTACAGCTCCTGCATCTCATCCGCCTCAGTCTCCTCCTCCTCTTCATCCTCCATCTCCGAAATTACCACATCAATCACAAGCTGGAAGCACTGCAGCACTGCCTCGGCCAAGCGGCAACAGGCTGTGCTGAAGCTAATATGCTTAGGTGACAATCGGCACAATGCTGAACAGTTGTGGACAGCTCTGAAAGAGAAGGCAGATCTGTGGCTCACACCGCTGAACCTACAGCCAGGCATGGTCACGTGTGGCAATGGCCGGAACGTGGTGGCGGCTCTGAGGCGAGGCGAGCTCACACACGTACCATGCCTGGCCCATGTGCTTAACCTCGTGGTTCAGCTTTTTCTCAAATTCTACCCAGAGCTGCCAAATCTGCTTGTTAAGGTACGCCGCCTGTGTGTCCATTTTAGAAAGTCGGCTACAGCTTCCCCCGCCCTTTCAGCAGCATTTGCAGCTTCGGGCTCACAGACTGGTGTGTGATGTCCCCACACGTTGTAACTCTACACTGCAGATGTCGGGAAGCATTTGTGAGCAGAAGAGGGCAGTTGTTGAGTACCAGTATCAACAAGGCCGTCGGTATTCAGTTCAGACTCCACACATAAGACCTCAGGAGTGGACATGGATGTCAGACATATGTACCATCCTCCAAAACTTTGAGAACTCCACGATGATGGTGAGCGGCGATGATGCCATAATTAGCATCACCATCCTGCTTCTCTGTCTTCTGAAACGCTCTCTGCTCACAATCAAAGAGGATGCATTGCAGGCGGAGCACGATGAGATGGAGCAAAGAACCATACAGGGTGATTACACACAGCCCAGCCTCATCTCATCCCAACATGGATTGGGTGACAATGAAGGAGGGGAGGAGGAGGAGGAGGAAGGACAGGAGCTAGTTTCATGCGCTATAGACGGTACTACCTGCACAGCTGTCATAACGTCTGGTCAGTGTGGATGGCCAGAGGACAGAGAGGAGGAGGAGGAGAGCATGGTCAGTCATCCTCTTGGTGAGGACACGGAAGTCTTGGCTGTTAGTAGTCTGGCACGCATGGCTGAGTTTATGTTACGCTGCCTTTTTCATGAACCTCGCATTCTCAAAATTTTGGGTGACAGTCATTACTGATTGGTGACACTTCTAGACCCACCCTACAAGGAGAACTTTATATCTCTACAAAAATGGGGCTGTACCAGAAGGCCCTTGTTGCGGAACTATTAAAAAAAATCCCATCTGAAAACGCTGGCGGCAGAGGGCACACTTCGTTGGACAACCAAGGAGTACAGGCGAGATAGACACAACTTCAAACCAGCAGGGGCAGGGGAACACTGTAAAAGTTCTGGGAGAGTTTTCTCAGCCCCTCCCATCGCACAGGGCCTAAGGCGCGGGGTACTCTTACAAGGAATGCAAAGTTTGGGAAGATGCTGAGGGAGTACCTTGCCGACCGTACCAACGTCCTCCGTGATTCCTCTGTGCCTCATAATTATTGGGTATCCAAGCTGGATACGTGGAATGAACTGGCTCTCTATGCCTTAGAGGTCCTGGCCTGCCCTGCCCCCAGCGTTTTATCAGAGCGGGTTTTTAGTGCCGCTGGTGGAATTATAACTGATAAGCGCATCCACCAGTCAACTGAAAATGCTGACAGGCTGACTCTTATAAAAATGAACAAGGGCTGGATTGGGCCAGACATCTCAACACCACCGAATGATAGCAGCGTAACATAAACTCAAATTCAGTGTCTTTTCTTGGAGGTGTATTCCCATGCACTTTTTCACACCCAGACATGGGTATACGCTTCCTGATTTTGGCTATTTGCTCTTGTCCTCCTCCTTCTCCTCATCTTCCATCACCATATCACCAGGGTGACCGTGGTCCGTGATGCAACACCCACAAAAATTTTTTAAAGGGTGTTTATAATGCCCATAAAAAATTTTTTTTATACAGTATGCTCATGTATACCCCCAGGGTTAAATGTTTGTCAGCCCATACACTTAGTGGATGGGCATTACAAGAATAGGAGGCCAGCTCCTTTCTAATGGGAACATTTTTTTATGAGGCCCTCCTCCACGTCTCTTCCAAGGGGCATTGGAGTGCCTCCAAATTTTTGGCAACCCTTGCATTCATTGCATAGGCCAACACTATGGGAGACTCTCTCCTTTCTAATGGGAATTTTTCATTACTTTGGCCCTGCCCTATGTGTCTTTAAATTCTTAGTTGGTTTTTTCCTAACTTTGGTCAGCCGTTGGATTCACTGCATACCCTACAACTGTATAGCAGAGCCTCTACTTTCTAATGGGAACATGTCGTACTTGTTACTGTGGCCCTGCTCTATGTGTCTTTAAATTCTTAGTTGGTTTTTTCCTAACTTTGGTCAGCCGTTGGACTCACTGCATACCCTACAACTGTATAGCAGAGCCTCTACTTTCTAATGGGAACATGTCGTACTTGTTACTGTGGCCCTGCTCTATGTGTCTTTAAATTCTTAGTTGGTTTTTTCCTAACTTTGGTCAGCCGTTGGACTCACTGCATACCCTACAACTGTATAGCAGAGCCTCTCCTTTCTAATGGGAACATGTCGTACTTGTTACTGTGGCCCTGCTCTATGTGTCTTTAAATTCTTAGGGGGCTTTTTCCTAAATTTGGTGAGCTGTTGGACTCACTGTATACCCTATAACTGTATAGCAGACCCTCTCCTTTCTAATGGGAACATGTCGTACTTGTTACTGTGGCTCCGCTCTATGTGTCTTTAAATTCTTAGTGGGGTTTTTCCTAAATTTGGTCAGCCGTTGAACTCACTGTATACCCTATAACTGTATAGCAGACTCTCTCCTTTCTAATGGGAATCTGTCGTTATTGTGGCCCTGCTCTATGTGTTTTTAATTTCTTAGTGGGGTTTTTCCTAAATTTGGTCAGCCGTTGGACTCACTGCATACCCTATAACTGTATAGCAGACTCTCTCCTTTCTAATGGGAATTTCTCGTTACTGTGGCCCTGCTCTATGTGTCTTTAATTTCTTAGTGGGGTTTTTCCTAAATTTGGTCAGCCGTTGGACTCACTGCATACCCTATAACTGTATAGCAGACCATCTCCTTTCTAATGGGAACATGTCGTACTTGTTACTGTGGCCCTGCTCTATGTGTCTTTAAATTCTTAGTGGGGTTTTTCCTAAATTTGGTCAGCCGTTGAACTCACTGCATACCCTATAACTGTATAGCAGACTCTCTCCTTTTTAATGGGAACATGTCGTACTCATTACTGTGGCCCTGTTCTGTGTGTAAACCCTAACCATGACATACAAAGCCATTCACAACCTATTTCCTCCATATATCTCTGACCTAGTCTCCCGTTACATACCCGCATGCAACCTCCGATCCTCACAAGATCTCCTTCTCTACTCCCCTCTTATCTCCTCCTCCCACAATCGCATACAAGATTTCTCCCGTGCTTCCCCTCTACTCTGGAACTCTCTACCCCTACACATCAGACTCTCGCCTATCATGGAAACCTTGAAAAGGAGCCTGAAGACCCACCTCTTCCGACAAGCCTACAACCTGCAGTAACCACTGATCCACCACACCGTTGCACGACCAGCTCTACCCTCAACTACTGTATCCTCACCCATCCCTTGTAGATTGTGAGCCCTAGCGGGCAGGGACCTCGCTCCTCCTGTACCAGTCGCTGTCACATTGTGTTCAAGATTATTGTAATTGTTCTTGTATGTATGCCCCCTTTTCACATGTAAAGTGGCATGGAATAAATGGCACTATAATAATAAATAATAATAATAATAATGTGTCTTTCAGAGTCCCTCTATCATCAATGAAACAGGATGTGTCTGATGATGTGTCACACACCACATTACCAAATAAGGTTGTAAAATGTTAAAATGACATTTCCCGGTGAATGCATTTGCCTTAAAAAATAACATAAAAAAAAAACAGTAGGATCTTTCTTTAGTATAAAAATGTAACCTCAATGTAATCACATTGCTCAGCTCCTGCACCTCCTCCTCCATCTCCGAAATGACCACGTCAGTCACAAGCTAAAAGCACTTTAGCACTGCCTTGGCCAAGCGGCAACAGGCTGTGCTGAAGATAACATGCTTAATGCTTAGGTGACAAACCGCCTAGCGTTGCAGAGTTGTTGAAAGCTGTAACACAGCAGCTTGATCTGTGGCTCTCACCACTGAACATACAGCCAGGTATGGTCATGTGTGACAAAGGGCGGAACCTGGTGACAGAGAAATGACAGCCGGAGTAAATACGGTTTCCCTCTATGCCAGTCCTTTCACCGAGCTAAACAATATGGCTGTGGTGAAATACAACTCCCACTGAGAAGCTGTTTCAGATTGAAAAAACATTGTGCCCACCAGAGGATTTGATTCTGAGGGCTCACCTTTCTCCCCCGCTCAAGAGCCCCATAGCAGCTGCAAAGTTAGTGCTATCATGAACTCTCCTGATGTAGAAGCCAGGGCACACCAGAGGATTCTCTGGTGGTACCGTCCAACCCTGCCGAGAAGCAGTCCTGGCTAAGAAAAGTGTGTGGGAAGGTTCCCGGACACTCTATGGTTGCTTTTTTACTGAGGAGGAAACCCATGCAAACATGGGGAGAACATACAAAGTCCTTGCAGATGTTGTCCTTGCTGGGATTTGAACCCAGGATCCCAGCACAGCAAGGCTTCAGTGCTAATCAATGATCCAATGTGCTGCCATTCACTCTCTAATATGTAACAGGCTGGAGAAACTTGCACCTACTGCCACTCTATCTTCAGCTCCTTTGTAAGAAACTAATGTATTTGGGCAGCCACTCAGTCTACCAAATAAAATTATTGATAAGGAGATTGGGGATGGCTTCGCTACTGTTACTGGGGGCAGTGCTAATACCATGGCGTCGTACCATAATTTACTGGAAATATTCCAGGCTGGTAGGAGGCAAGCAAATTCCAACAGAAAAGTACCAGCAGTAATGTTCAGGGACCCACACTTGTAGAAGGCGGAGACAACACCTGTTATGATCTGCAACATAAACTAACGAAAGAATGGGAAAAGCTGTCCCTACAGTAAGACTAGGCTGAATCCCTATGATGTAGCGGGCAGCCTGTTCCTTGTGAACAGACCCGCCTTCATCCTCGGCTAGTCTGAACAGAGACCTATAGAATAAAGGGAGGGGTCCTTAAAAGAACTAAGGACTGGGACAAAAATGGGACACCTCCTAACAGAAGTTGTTGCAGAGCAAAAAGACAAACTGACAAAAAGTACTAGAGGTCCCAGAGGACCAAGCAAACTAGACAGAGATAGGCACCGAAGCACCTGGCTAGAGAGACAGGCAAAAAACACTGAAGTCCAGCAAAGCCAGAAGGGCGGAGCTGGAATATATAGGCAGCTGGTCACGTGACCGCAAAACACAAGATAGCAAAAACTAACAGGAGGGTTCTAACAGTACCCCCTCTTCTATGAGGATCCTCTGGATCCTCCAGGCCCGGGCCTATCAGGAAACCTCCTGTGGAAAGCTTTAACAAGCCTAGGAGCAGAGACATCATCCGTCCTTACCCAGGAGTTGTCTTCGGGACCGAAACCCTTCCAGGAGACAAGATACTGTAATTTCCCTCTATGCCATCTTGAATTCAAAATACGAGAAATTTCATATTCACCGTCTTCCACCACAGGAGGAACTGTGACAGTGGCGTCCCTATTAGAAACGTCAGCATTTTTCAACAACGAAACACAAGATTAATCTTCCAGGAAGTAGGGACATCCAACCTGACAGCAGATGGGTTAACAACCTGAAGCACTTTAAATGGACCCACAAACTTAGGATCCAATTTTTTAGAGGGATTCCTCAACCACAAGTTCTTCGAGGACCACCAAACCATGTCATCCACAGTAAACAAAACCTCTTTACGTTTTCTGTCAAAATACTTCTTGGAATTCTTGCTAGTCTCTTGCAGGTTACAACATACATTAGTCCAAACTCTCTCCAAATCACCGGAAAAATTCTCCTCCTCCGGCACCGCCGACCCCAATTTGAAGAACGAACCAAAAGACGGATATCTCCCAGTGCAACAAAAAAAAGGAGTGACCTAGCAGAGGAGGATGTATGATTGTTAAGAGCAAATTCTGCGAGAGGCAGAAACTCAGACCACACCTCTTGATTGTCTGCCACAAAACAACGCAAAAACTGTTCAACATCCTGGTTCTTTCTTTCAGTCTGTCCATTAGACTCAGGATGATAACCAGATGAAAATGACAAATGAACTCCCAACCTGTCACAAAAAGCACGCCAAAAGCGAGCCACAAACTGAGGTCCTCTATCAGAAACAATATCGGTGGGAACGCCATGGAGCTTGACAATCTCCTTAACAAACGCCTTAACGAGTGTCTTGGCACAGGGCAACTTAATGAACGGTACCAATGACACATCTTACTAAAACGGTCTACGACCACCCAGATGACAGTAAAACCCTCAGACACAGGAAGATTAGTAATAAAATCCATAGTGAGATGCCTCCAAGGCGCACTAGGAACCTCCAGAGGGCAAAGCAACCCCGCAGCAGGAGTATGTGAAGCCTTTGACGTAGCACACACAGTACACTGACGCACCCACTTGATGACTTCCTTCTGCCATCCAGGCCACCAAAAACTGCGACTGATCAGTCTCTTAGTCTCCGAAACTCCTGGATGACCTGCCAACTGAGACTCATGACACGCCACAAACAAATCTCTCCTAAAGGCTCTAGGCACGAACAACCTCCCATGGGGAGTGTTAAATGGAGCATCATCTTGAGCATTCAGAATTCCATTCTCCAAATCGGAGTCCAATGCCGCCACCACAACTCCTTTCTGCAAAATGCTCTCCTCCTCCTCGGCACCGACCGTAGGAGAGAAGCGGCGAGATAAAGCATCGGCTTTAACATGAAATACCTGAAATTCAATCAAATCTCCCTGCAGAGTAGTACACCCAGAAAGGAACACTCCTGCAGAGCGTAAACAAGCTATACGGGCGTAACTGACCTTTTTTTTTTTCTTTACTTAAACGACGCTCACAATACTTAATCAAATGATCAGCTTTACCACAATAAAGACACAAACCTTCGGCGAATCTCCGATCTCTTTCTTGAGAGCGGAGTGACATCGCCCCAACCTCCATTGGTTCTCCGCTGTCAGAGCAGATTTTCTGGAAACTAGGACCTGAAGTTACAGGAGTTTTTACATCATTGACCCTGGACCTTATTCTCCTGTCCACATGAACAGCTAACTGCATAACTTCCTGCAGAGTATCAGGTGCAGGGAATGCAATTAGCAGATCCTTAACCCTTTCACTCAGACCAGCAAGAAATAAACTTTTCAGCGCCGAATCATTCCACTTAACTTCTGAAGCCCATCTCCTGAAGTGTGTGTAATAAATTTCAACATCATTTGACCCCTGATTCAAACATCTAAGTTCTGATTCAGCAGATGAGATTCGATCAGGATCGTCATATAATAGCCCCATAGCAGAAAAAAATTCCTCAACAGGATCATTAGGTTGGAGAGAAAAGGCCCACCCCTGTGGTTCTTTGTGCAAAAGTGACATGATAAAACCAATGCGCTGTGATTCATTCCCAAAGGACCTCGGTCTCAAACGAAAATATAACAAAAAAGCATTTTTAAAGGAAAAAAAATCTTGCTGTTTACCATAAAAAATATCAGGCAGTCCTACCTTGGGTTCGACAAAATGCGCTCCAGGACAGCTACTCACGTGTTGCTGAAGCTCGGCCACCTCCAGAGACAATCCCTGCAGGCTTTGAGCCAACTCAGAACGGAAACCATACTGATCACCGAATTTCTTTCCGTTTAGTTTTTTTTTTTTTGGGCTGGACTTACTGTTATGATCTGCAACATAAACTAAGGAAAGAATGGGAAAAGCTGTCCCTACAGTAAGACTAAGCTGAATCCCAACGATGTAGCGGCAGCCTGTGACCCGCCTTCGTCCTCGGCTAGTCTGAACAGAGACCTATAAAATAAAGGGAGGGGTCCTTAAAAGAACTAAGGACTGGGACAAAAATGGGACACCTCCTAACAGAAGTTGTTGCAGAGCAAAAAGACAAACTGACAAAAAGTACTAGAGGTCCCAGAGGACCAAGCAAACTAGACAGAGATAGGCACCGAAGCACCTGGCTAGAGAGACAGGCAAAAAACACTGAAGTCCAGCAAAGCCAGAAGGGCGGAGCTGGAATATATAGGCAGCTGGTCACGTGACCGCAAAACACAAGATAGCAAATACTAACAGGAGGGTTCTAACACACCGGGAGAAATAGTGACGGCTGGGGACCGAGTATGGACACGAGGCATGAGGCATGAGGTTGCGAAAAGCTACCGCCACCACGAGCCTAAAAGGCCACATTTCAAGTGCAAGCAGCTGCCCAAAAATCTGGCAGTTTAGTATTGCAGCCTGTGGGTGGGTGGCTAGCTGCATACTTGCGCTTGCATTCCAAGTGTAACAGAAAACTAAGCAGATGGTGGCCTCTATCATCATCATGGCCTCACCTCAGCACTATGAACTCTTCTGAAGGAGAAGTCAGGGCCCACCGGAGGAGTCTCCGTTTTTCTGGTGGGTCCGTCCAACCCTGCCGAAAAGCAGCCCTGGCTAAGAAAAGTGTGGGGGAAGGTTCCCTGACACCCTATGGATGTTTTTTTAATGTGGATCGGACGTGCTTATGCATGTTATTTCTCAAACCGGATTGCAGATCAGGCCATTGCCAAATTCTGTATTCATGAAATTAAATGCGCAAAGAAAGATGTTTGTGTGTCAAAGCACCACCGAGAAGTGCGAGTTGATGTTGGACGGGCTGTCATTGCTTCTGCAAAAGCTGCTTTAGAGGACGTCCTGGGACAAATGACACCCAGAGTAGATACGGTTTCCCTCTATGCCAGTCCTTTCACCGAGCTAAAGAATATGGCTGTGGTGAAATAAAACTCTCAGCAAAAAAAGCTGTGGACTGGCTCCGTTCCGTCCCTAGCCGCATTCACCTGTCCACGTGTTTGTGATTAGGCGGTCCTTCCCAGTAAGTGCACTGGGGAGGGCACGCGTAATGTTGTGGGACCCGTGTTTGTGGAAGGCGGAGACGACACCGGGAGAAACAGTGGCGGCTGCGGACCAAGTTTGGACACCCGGCCGCCGCCGGCATGAGGTTATGAAAAGCTTCTGCCTACACGAGCGTAAATGGCCACATTTCAAGTGAAAGCAGCTTTAGAGGACTTCCTGAGAGAAATGACAGCTGGGTAGATATGGTTTCCCAAGTCCTTTCACCAAGCTAAAGAATATGGCTGTGGTGAAATACAACTCAGCAAAAAAAGCTGTGGACTGGCTCCGTACCGTCCCTGGCCACATTCACCTGTGCAAGTGTTTGTGGTTAGGCGGTCCTTCCCAGGAAGTGCACTGGAGAGGGCACGGGTAATGTTGTGTGACCCGTACTTGTGGAAGGCGGAGATGACACCGGGAGAAACAGTGGCGGCTGGGGACCGAGTATGGACACCCGGCCATCGCCGGCAGGAGGTTATGAAAAGCTTCCACCTCCACGAGCCTAAAAGGCCACATTTCAAGTGAAAGCTGATTTAGAGGTCTTCCTGGGAGAAATGACAGCTGGGTAGATATGGTTTCCCAAGTCCTTTCACCAAGCTAAAGAATATGGCTGTGGTGAAATACAACTCAGCAGAAAAAGCTGTGGACTGGCTCCGTAACGTCCCTGGCCACATTCACCTGTCCACGTGTTTGTGGTTAGGCGTTCCTTCCCAGTAAGTGCACTAGGGAGGGCACGGGTAATGTTGTGGGACCCATGCTTGTGGAAGGCGGAGACTACACCGGGAGAAATAGTGGCGGCTGGGGACCGAGTATGGATACCCGGTCACCGCCGCCATAAGATTGTGGACAGTTTCCGCCTCCACGAGCCTAAAAGGCTCAAGTGCAAGCAGCTGTCAAAAATTTGGCAGTATAGTATTGCAGTCTGTGGGTTGGTGGGTGGCTGGCTGCATACTTGCGCTTGCATTCCAAGGAATGGGGTAGGGACAACTGAATGCTGCACTGGGACAAGGACGTGGATGGTGATTGTTGCAAGTCTGCAATGACAGGTGCATGGCGGGAGGCATCTTCGCATGCGCCAAGGATCACTTATGATGGGCACACTTTTAGGCAGTGACCTGGGAGTCAGAGATGCTTCCAGATGTTTTCCCCATGCTGTTCCCATGTCTTTTCAGCACTGTATGCATGTGTCTGATGATGTGTCACACACCACATGGCCAGATAAGGTTGTAAAATGTTAAAATGAAATTTCCTGGTGAATGTATTTGTCTTGGTTGAAAGCAATGCAAAAGTGCAAAAACGCATCAAAACACTACATGTGAACATAGCCCAAGGTGTGGAGGAGTATTTTTGTTTTTGGTTATTTATTTTGCCCTATATACAAGTCATTAACCTGGAAAGCATGTTCCTTAACAAATTTCCCAGGAAAATCCATTTTGGTTTCGTTTTTGTATGTTTTATTGTGAGTGGCGTAATACTCTGACAACGTTGTTGACAGCAGTGATCTGGGAGTCAGAGATGCTTCCAGGGGTCTTCCCCATGCTGTTCCCATGTCATTTGAGCACTGTTCCCATCGATTTTCGCAATTTTTAGGCCCTCTGCAGACCGCTGGGGGGAGTCGCCTGAAACATGCTCGAGTTTCCCATAGACTTACATTGGGCTCGTTGCTTGGGTCGAGCACCCGAGTATTCCAATTTGCTCGACCCGAGCAACGAGTACCCAAGCATTTTAGTGCTCGCTCATCACTAATAATGATACCTTGTACAGTACCTGGGTCAACACAGATCAGCGGTCCCCAGTGGAGCACAGTTTATACGACAGAGTCGTTTTCTATCTCCAGAGTCATTGGGTAATAAGTCTTCCTCTCTTGTAGAGTGTAAGCTCTTATGGTGTGCAGGGTCCTCTCTCTCTCTACTGTAGACTATAAATTCTTATGGTCAGCGGGGTCCACTCGCTTTCTTTCTCTCCTGTAGAGTATAAGGTCTTATAATCAGCAGGGTCCGCTCTCTCTTCTGTACAGTAGAGTGTAAGCTCTAATGGTCACCGATGTCCTTTCTGTCTTGCTCATTTACAGTGTTAGCTCTTATGGTCAGCGGTTTCCTCTCTCGCTCATATAGAACGTAAGCCCTCATTATCAGCAAGGTCCTCATTCTTTCTCCTGTAGAGTGTAAGCTCTTATGATGAGCAGGGTTCTCTCTCTTTCTCTCACCTGTAGAGTGTAAGCTCTTATGGTCAGTGGGGTCCTCTCTATCTCCTGTAGAGTGTAAGCTCTTAAGGTCAGTAGGGTCCTCTCTCTCTACTGTAGAGTATAAATTCTTATGGTCAGCGGGGTCCTCTAATTTTCTTTTTGTCCTGTAGAGTGTAAGCTCTTATAATCAGCAGGGTCCGCTCTCTCTTCTGTACAGTGTAGTGTAAGCTCTAATGGTCACAGATGTCCTTTCTGTCTTGCTCATTTACAATGTTAGCTCTTATGGTCAGCGGTTTCCTCTCTCGCTCATATACAACGTAAGTCCTCATTATCAGCAAGGTCCTCGCTCTCTCACATGCAGAGTGTAAGCTCTTATGGTGAGCAGGGTTCTCTCTCTTTCTCTCACCTGTAGAGTGTAAGCTCTTATGGTCAGCGGCGTCCTCTCTATCTCCTGTAGAGTATAAACTCTTATGGTCAGCGGGGTCCTCTCTCTCTACTGTAGAGTATAAACTCTTATGGTCAGCGGGATCCTCTCTATCTACTGTAGAGCATAAACTCTTATGGTCAGCGGGGACCTCTCATTTTTTTTTCTCCTGTAGAGTGTAAACTCTTATAATCAGCAGGGTCCGCTCTCTCTTCTGTACAGTAGAGTGTAAGCTCTAATGGTCACCGATGTCCTTTCTGTCTCGCTCATTTACATTGTTAGTAGTGTTGAGCATTCCGATACTGAAATATCGGGTATCGGCCGATATTCACTGTATCGGAATTCCGATACTTAATTCCGATACTTTTATAATATCGAATACCGGAATCGGAAGTTCCCATAATGCCTGCGCTCTGCAGTGTCTGTGAAGGATGACAAGCTGGATGGCAGCGCTCAGCTGCGATCCAGCTTGTCATCAGAATGCCATCCCAGCGTGGGAGAATTCTCCTGATTGTTTAAAAGCCGGCGCGCGGTAAAAAGCCGCCGGCTTTTAAACAATCACGCAGCCCCATACTGCTTCCCCGCAGCCTCCCACCCCGATCCTCCGCTCCCCTCGCCACCTCCAATCCCAATCGTAAATTAGGACCGGGCGGGGAGCGCAGCACCAAGGAGCGAAGGACCCGGGCGGGGAAGCCGGCAGTGAAAAGACTTCACCGCCAGCTTTCCCATTCTGTGCTGCGCTTTCCCGCCGGTTATTTCAAATGAACAGCTGAGGTATCAGGTGATGCCGATCAGCTGTTCATTTGAAGTAGCCGCGGTGCCCTCAGAGGGTTCATGTGAGTTCATGCTTGACTGCATGAACTCACATCAACTTTCCCACGGCCGCACAGGTCAGCCTCACCTCCCAGACCCGTCATGATTAGTGTGTGTGCGGGGTGTGTGTGTGTGCGGGGTGTGTGTGTGTGCGGGGTGTGTGTGTGTGCGGGTGTGTGTGTGTGCGGGGTGTGTGTGTGTGCGGGTGTGTGTGCGGGTGTGTGTGCGTGCAGGCAGACATAGGCCGATGTGACACTACTACTCCCATCGGCCTATGTCTGTCCCCCGTCCACTCCTGCCAGCAGGATCAGCTCGATGGGAGCAGTAGTTCCCATCAGCCTGATCCTGCTATTTAAATTGCCCTACTGTGTCCCCAATAAATTTTAAATACATGTCATTGGTGGCCAGTGGTTACCTAAAAGAAATTAGTTCATACATTACCTGTCCCCACCGATCGCCACCTAAAATAAAGTAAAAAATAAAAAACTACACCTATACTCACCTAGACACCTAATTCCCCGAAGCCATCGATCTCCTGTAATAAAATATAAAATAATAAACCACAACCTTATCCTTACCCCTCCGTAGCAGTCCACGAGTGTCCCACGAAGATCTCCAGTTTAGAGCAGCCACATAGAATGTGACCGCTCTGAACCGCTGCCGCCGCTAGAATGACTGGGCCGTAAGGGTTCACCGGAGTTCAGGCAGCGCTGCTCCGGTTAGCTCCTTTACGGCACTGCTGTATCGTGAGAAATTCCCACGGTACAGCACTGCCGTAAAGGAGGTCTCCGGAGCTGCGCTGCCTGAATGCACTCCGGTGACCTCTGTCAGTGGCTCCCGCTGCCGGGAGCGGACGTGTTCCCGGCAGCGTGAGCTTACAGCAGCCATGCACAGCTGTCACCATCTCCAGATGTGACAGCTGTGCATGGGAGATCAGCGCAGGAACGTGGACAGGTAACTATTTTTTTTTTAGTAAACTAAGAATTAAATAAAATGGTGTTTTATTTCAAATAAATTATTTTTTTCTGGGTGTAGTGTGTTTTTTCTTTTTAACACTTTGTAGGTTAGTAATGGGGGTGTCATATAGACGGCCATCATTACTAACCTGGGCTTCATGGCAGCTGGCGCTGACATGAACCCCACCACTATTACCCCCTGCCACCGCACCAGGGCAGCGTGGAAGAGCGAGGCTAAGTGCCAGAATTGGCGCATCCTATGGATGCGCCATTTCTGGGGCGGCTGACGGCTGGTGTTTCTAGCCTGGGAGGGGGCCAATATTCATGGCACCCTTCCTGGGCTATTAATATCAGCCCCCAGCTGTCTGCCTAGCCTTTGCTAGCTATTAAAATAGGGGGGACCCCACGTCATTTTTTTTGGGGGGGTCCCCCATTTTAATAGCTAGTAAAGGCTAGGTATTCAGCTGGGGGCTGATATTAGTAGCCTGGGAAGCTCCGTGGGTTTTACCCCCTTCCCAGGCTTCAAACATCTGCCCCAGCCGTCTGCTTAACCTCCGCTAGAGACTAAAATTATGGGGGATCCCACGCCATTTTTTTTTTAAATAAATCCTTTATTTTAACACTAAATGACATTTGAGGACTTAATAAAGATGCAGTCCCTAAATTATTATTTATTTTTTAATAAATTTTTTTTTATTGTTGTGTCTGGCCAGGTACAAATAGGCAGCTGGTGGTTGGGGGCAGCCCGTTCCTGCCTGCTGTACCTGGCTGGACACAAATATAGTGTGAAGCCCCACGTCAATTTTTTTTTAATTATTTCAGGAAATTCATGAAATAATTAAAAAAAAATTATGTGGGGCTTCGCCCTATATTTGTGTCCAGTCAGGTACAGCAGGCAGGAACGGGCTGCCCCCAACCACCAGCTGCCTATTTGTACCTAGCCGGACACAACAATATAGGGAAGCCCTTTTTTTCTTAATTATTCCATGAATTTCATGAAATAATTAAAAAAAAAAATGTGTGGCGCTTCGCCCTATTTTTGTGTCCAGCCAGGTACAACTAGGCAGCTGGGGGCTGGAATCTGCAGCGCAGGGAGACCCAAGCTTTCTGGGCCCCACCCGCTGCAAATTGCAGTCCGCAGCCGCCCCGGAAAATGGCGCGTTCATAGAAGCGCCATCTTCTGGCGCTGTACCCAACTCATCCAGGGCCCTGGTGCGGTGGCTCACTGGGTAATAAAGGGGTTAAGGCCAGCTTGGCATTATCAGCTGGCCCTAAGCCCGAAATTCATGGGGTCACGCCAATATTAGACATGACCGCCATGAATTTCTAGTAAAGTATTTAAAAAAAACACAAACACCCAGAAAAAAGTCCTTTAATTGAAATAAACACACAATTCTTTATTGTTCTAAATTAAACCATACTTACCGCCACGCCCATTCCAGCTGAAGCCAACGATCTCCTGCAATAAAAGTAAAATAATAAAGCAACCTCATCCTTACCTTTCCATGGTTCCCAGGACAGCTTCAGCTCTGCTACATCGAGATGACAGGCTGGACCGCAGCAGAACGCTGCCATCCAGCCTGTCATCCCGCGGACACTGAGAAGCGCAGGCATGCTTGCGCTCCTCAGTGTCTCTCTGTGACGTCATCCAGATGAGCCGAGGTCATGTCCAATGAACTCAGCTCACCTCATGCACGTCACTGACAGCGTGGGAAAATTCTCCTGCACTCAACGCTTCAGCGTGAGAATTCTCCCACGCTGTCAGTGACGTGCATGAGGTGCGCCGAGTTCATTGGACATGACCTCACCTCATGCACGTCACTGACAGCGTGGGAAAATTCTCACGCTGAAGCGCTGAGTGCAGGAGAATTCTCCCACGCTGTCAGTGACGTACATGAGGTGAGCCGAGTTCATTGTCGGCTCATCTGGATGCCGTCACAGCCAGACACTGAGGAGTGGAAGTATGCCTGCGCTTCTCAGTGTCTGCGGGATGACAGGCTGGATGGCAGCGTTCTGCTGCGGTCCAGCCTGTCATCTCGATGTAGCAGAGCTGGAGCCGTCGTGGGAGCCATGGAAAGGTAAGGATGAGGTTGCTTTATTATTTTTCTTTTATTGCAGGAGATCGTTGGCTTCAGCTGGAATGGGCGTGATGGTAAGTATGGTTTAATTTAGAACAATAAAGAATTGTGTGTTTATTTCAATTAAAGGACTTTTTTCTGGGTGTTTGTGTTTTTTTTAAATACTTTACTAGAAATTCATGGTGGTCATGTCTAATATTGGCGTGACCCCATGAATTTCGGGCTTAGGGCCAGCTGATAATGCCAAGCTGGCCTTAACCCCTTTATTACCCAGTGAGCCACCGCACCAGGGCCCTGGATGAGTTGGGTACAGCGCCAGAAGATGGCGCTTCTATGAACGCGCCATTTTCCGGGGCGGCTGCGGACTGCAATTTGCAGCGGGTGGGGCCCAGAAAGCTTGGGCCTCCCTGCGCTGCAGATTCCAGCCCCCAGCTGCCTAGTTGTACCTGGCTGGACACAAAAATAGGGCGAAGCCCCACGTTTTTTTTTTTTAAATTCATGAAATTCATGGAATAATTAAGAAAAAAAGGGCTTCCCTATATTGTTGTGTCTGGCTAGGTACAAATAGGCAGCTGGTGGTTGGGGGCAGCCCGTTCCTGCCTGCTGTACCTGACTGGACACAAATATAGGGCGAAGCCCCACATCAATTTTTTTTAATTATTTCATGAATTTCCTGAAATGATTTAAAAAAAATTGACGTGGGGCTTCGCACTATATTTGTGTCCAGCCAGGTACAGCAGGCAGGAACGGGCTGCCCCCAACCACCAGCTGCCTATTTGTACCTGGTTGGACACAACAATATAGGGAAGCCCTTTTTTTCTTAATTATTTCATGAATTTCATGAAATAATTAAAAAAAAAAAATATGTGAAGCTTCTCCCTATTTTTGTGTCCAGCCAGGTACAACTAGGCAGCTGGGGGCTGGAATCTGCAGCGCAGGGAGGCCCAAGCTTTCTGCCCCCCCCCCCGCCCCGGCTGAAAATTGCAGTCCGCAGCCACCCCGGAAAATGGCGCGTTCATAGAAGCTGGATGCTGTACCTGGCTGGCATACAAAAATATGGCGAAGCCCACGTCAAAAGTTTTGGGAAAAATTAATTAAAAAATAAATAATAATTTAGGGACTGCATCTTTATTAACTCCTCAAATGTCATTTAGTGTTAAAATAAAGGATTTATTTAAAAAAAAATTGACGTGGGGCTTCGCCCTATATTTGTGTCCAGCCACGTACAGCAGGCAGGAACAGGCTGCCCCCAACCACCAGCTGCCTATTTGTACCTGGCCGGACACAACAATATAGGGAAGCCCTTTTTTAAAAAAATTATTTCATGAAATAATTAAAAAAAAATTGACGTGGGGCTTCGCACTATATTTGTGTCCAGCCAGGTACAGCAGGCAGGAATGGGCTGCCCCCAACCACCAGCTGCCTATTTGTACCTGGTTGGACACAACAATATAGGGAAGCCCTTTTTTTCTTAATTATTCCATGAATTTCATGAAATAATTTAAAAAAAAAATACGTGGGGCTTCGCCCTATTTTTGTGCCCAGCCAGATACAACTAGGCAGCTGGGGGCTGGAATCCGCAGCGCAGGGAGACCCAAGCTTTCTGGGCCACCCCCGCTGCAAATTGCAGTCCGCAGCCGCCCCAGAAAATGGCGCGTTCATAGAAGCGCCATCTTCTGGCGCTGTACCCAACTCATCCAGGGCCCTGGTGCGGTGGCTCACTGGGTAATAAAGGGGTTAAGGGCAGCTTGGCATTATCAGCTGGCCCTAAGCCCAAAATTCATGGGGTCACGCCAATATTAGACATGACCACCATGAATTTCTAGTAAAGTATTTAAAAAAACACAACACCCAGAAAAAAGTCCTTTAATTGAAATAAACACACAATTCTTTATTGTTCTAAATTAAACCATACTTACCGTCACACCCATTCCAGCTGAAGCCAACGATCTCCTGCAATAAAAGTAAAATAATAAAGCAACATCATCCTTACCTTTCCATGGCTCCCACGACAGCTTCAGCTCTGCTACATCGAGATGACAGGCTGGACCGCAGCAGAACGCTGCCATCCATCCTGTCATCCCGCAGACACTGAGAAGCGCAGGCATACTTCCACTCCTCAGTGTCTGGCTGTGACGGCATCCAGATGAGCCGAGGTCATGTCCAATGAACTCAGCTCACCTCATGTACGTCACTGACAGCGTGGGAAAATTCTCCTGCACTCAGCACTTCAGCGTGAGAATTTTCCCACGCTGTCAGTGACGTGCATGAGGTGAGCTGAGTTCATTGGACATGACCTCACCTCATGTATGTCACTGACAGCGTGGGAGAATTCTCACGCTGAAGCGCTGAGTGCAGGAGAATTTTCCCACGCTGTCAGTGACGTGCATGAGGTGAGCTGAGTTCATTGGACATGAACTCGGCTCATCTGGATGACGTCACAGAGAGACACTGAGGAGCGCAAGCATGCCTGCGCTTCTCAGTGTCTGCGGGATGACAGGCTGGATGGCAGCTTTCTGCTGCGGTCCAGCCTGTCATCTCGATGTAGCAGAGCTGGAGCTGTCCTGGGAACGATCGAAAGGTAAGGATGAGGTTGCTTTATTATTTTTCTTTTATTGCAGGAGATCGTTGGCTTCAGCTGGAATGGGCGTGATGGTAAGTATGGTTTAATTTAGAACAATAAAGAATTGTGTCTTTATTTCAATTAAAGGACTTTACTCTGGGTGTTTGTGTTTTCTTTTAACTTTGACTATGGGGTTAGTAATGGGGGTGTCTTATAGACGCCTCTCCATTACTAACCTGGGCTTGATGTCAGCTGGCATTATAAGCTGACATCAACCCCAACCCTATTACCCCCTGCCACCGCACCAGGGCAGCGTGGAAGAGCGAGGCTAAGTGCCAGAATTGGCGCATCCTATGGATGCGCCATTTCTGGGGCGGCTGACGGCTGGTGTTTCTAGCCTGGGAGGGGGCCAATATTCATGGCACCCTTCCTGGGCTATTAATATCAGCCCCCAGCTGTCTGCCTAGCCTGTGCTAGCTATTAAATTAGGGGGGACCCCACGTTATTTTTTTGGGGGGGTTCCCCCATTTTAATAGCTAGTAAAGGCTAGGTATTCAGCTGGGGGCTGATATTAGTAGCCTGGGAAGCTCCGTGGGTATTACCCCCTTCCCAGGCTTCAAACATTTGCCCCAGCTGTCTGCTTAACCTCCGCTAGAGCCTAAAATTAAGGGGAACCCCACGCCAATTTTTTTTTAAATAAATCCTTTATTTTAACACTAAATGACAAGTACAGTAATCAACACTGTCACTGTACTTCATATATATGTGACTGACATGTTTCTATCTATCTAATCTATGTGTGATTCTCTATTCCTTCTATTCTAAATTGTCGGGTACAGATGCTGAATTGCCGGCCGGCTTTCTTAAAGAGACGGTGCATGAAAACACTATTATTTTTTTAAATAAATCCTTTACACTAAATGACAAGTACAGTAAGCAACACTGTCACTGTACTTCATATATATGTGACTGACATGTTTCTATCTATCTAATCTATGTGTGAAGCTCTATTCTTTCTGTTATAAATTGTCGGGTACCGCTGCTGAATTGCCGGCCGGCTTTTTTAAAGAGACGGTGCACGAAAACACTAATATTTTTTTTAATAAATCCTTTACACTAAATGACAAGTACAGTAAGCAACACTGTCACTGTACTTCATATATATGTGACTGACATGTTTCTATCTATCTAATCTATGTGTGATTCTCTATTCTGTCTGTTATAAATTGTCGGGTACAGATGCTGAATTGCCGGCCGGCTTTTTTAAAGAGACGGTGCACGAAAACACTAATATTTTTTTTAATAAATCCTTTACACTAAATGACAAGTTCTGTAACCAACACTGTCACTGTACTTCTTATATATGTGACTGACATGTTTCTATCTATCTAATCTTTGTGTGAAGCTCTATTCTGTCTGTTATAAATTGTCGGGTACCGCTGCTGAATTGCCGGCCGGCTTTTTTAAAGAGACGGTGCACGAAAACACTAATATTTTTTTTAATAAATCCTTTACACTAAATGACAAGTACAGTAAGCAACACTGTCACTGTACTTCATATATATGTGACTGACATGTTTCTATCTATCTAATCTATGTGTGAAGCTCTATTCTTTCTGTTGTAAATTGTCGGGTACCGGTGTATGCCGCTGATGAATTGCCGGCTTTTCATGTCATTCTACATTATTCTTCGTTGTTTTACTTCATGTAGAATTAACCTACAAGGAAAGAAAGGGTTTATTTTCATTCCGATATTAGTGTCCCATTGACTTGCATTGGTTTCCGGTATCGGAATCGGCGATATCCGATACTTTTTGGGTATCGGCCCGATCCAATCCGATACGATATTTCCTGATATCGGAAGGTATCGCTCAACACTAATTGTTAGCTCTTATGGTCAGTGGTTTCCTCTCTCTCTCTCCTGTAGAGTGTAAGCTATTATGATCAGCCGGATTATCTCTTTCTTGCTTCTCTCCCCCATGTGTATTTTTTGGGCAAATACAAGCTTTCTAATATTCAAATTTTCACAAGTTTTAGGGGAAAATTTGGCAAAGTTGACGAATTTGAATTTCAAAAGATCAACTCATCTCTAGTGGCACAGGATTACCAGCTTTTGTGAAAAAAAAAACAACATATTGTGATATACTGTCATGAGATGTGTAGGCTAAACGTATCTGGTGGTTGTGATGTGAATTATAGCACCCTAGCATGTATTTAATTAGCTTTTGTTTAAAAAAAATTGGAGTGTTTAACCAAATTGAAGAAAAAGTTGCTATTGTTTTCGCTAATATTTTAGTATTTTATTTCCACTTTTAGACTTCTAGCTGTGTTACAGAAAGTTAATGGATACTTTGTCCTCTACAGACATATTTCAACCAATAATGACGTCACACTAAGTGAAATGTTTCAAATCATTTAGTGAAGAGGTGAAACAGGTACTGTAGTTATCAGTGTTTAGAAAACTGCTCACAGCCAACATTACATTGAATATATGCATTGTATTTCTCTTGAAAACTCATTTCTCACATTCCTCTCCAGCCTATAATTCTCTTTGTCCTCATTTATCACACATTGCTTCCATGCACCAATTTGTTTTTTACCTTGCATTCCTTCATGTTTAAGTTACAGTACCATGTTTCTACATTCTTTGCCTCTCTCAATTCTTTTTAAAATGGTTTTCTCCACATCATAAATGGTGAAAATTACAAAGCTCTTGTAAAAACTGTTATTAAAAATCATTCCATTCCCAAGAACAGAGAGATTCTTAATTTTATTTTTTACTGATTGTTTCCTAGGCTATAGTACCGACAACTGTTGCAGCGATACACAGTCTCCTAGGCATGGAGCTCAGGTCATCAATATGAGAACGGTGGACTGACATTCGGCACACCCTCTGTTGGGCAATTATTCGCACTGGCGATCACCAAATGTAAACACTTATTTTGAATGAGATCTTTTCTACAGTACCTAAAAGGGGATGCTACATGGAATGGAGTTGCGCTTTTCAATTATGCTCAAAGTGTTTACCTCTAGTGGCTACAGCTTCAAATAAAAGCTGATTGGAGGGGCTTCCGGGTGTTTAACCCCCACCCGTCTGACATTGATGACCTAACTTCTGAATAGGTCATCAAAAGTCTGTGTCTGAACATCCCCTTTAATCTATATAAACAGTTGATACATCATATCACATATCATGTATAGCACAAGCTGCATTCATAGAGTAGTTCTTGCAAGTTGTATCGCCCATTACTCACAGCTTTCCCTGCCGGATCTGGCCTTGTGGGAAATGCTGGTGTAAGAAAATTGCTACTAACTGAAGCTCATTTAAGCTATTCTAAGCTCATCAACAAGTTGGTGACTGTTTCCAGGTACAAGAATTGTTGCTCTATCATAAAATAGAGTATGTGATTGATCAGTTTAAGACAAGTAAAACAGTATGGCCAATTTATTACTCCTGTCTTAAAAAGACATGAGTGGATCGATCCATGGAAGATCGACTTCAAGTTGAACTTCCCTCGAATTCAAATACTTAGCTATTCGATTCACGAGGTTCGCCCCTAAAAGTTTGCTTCACTATTTCACACACTGCTGAAGACTCAGTGAGCAGGCCTAACCTGTTTGTGGTATTCTACTGCTTTTACACCAGACTGCTGCTTCCAGTGCTGATGATTCTGAAATAGGAATCTACTTTCAGGCTGGGTGCCCACGTAGCGTTTTTCAAGCGTTTATGCTGCGGAATTTCCGCAGCAGAAACGCTTGTTAAACGCTAGGTAATCCGCACCCCATGGTCCCCAAGGGGATTCCGCATGTTCTATGCACATGCTGCGGATTTTTCCGCAGCGTTTATGCTGCGTACAAAAATCCGCAGCATGTCATTTAATTTTGCGGAAGTGCAGCGGAACTCCCACCATTGACTTGCATTGAAATGCATAGAAACCGCGACTGTACATTTGTACAAGCGGCTTCTATGCGTCTCTATGTGCGGATCGTACCCAGTTCTGGAGGAGAGGAGACTCTCCTCCAGACCTGGGTACCATTGTACCTGTAAAAAAAGAGTAAAATAACAAATAAAGTTATATTCACCTGTCCGGCGGCTTCTCTCTGAATGCCGGCATCGCTTGAGGACCTGCGGTGACGTCACAGTCATGTGACCGCAGGCCCTTCACCGCTCTGTCTCGCGATATGCCGGCAGCCGGGAACAAGCCAGGAAGCAGCGCTGCAGCAGACGCCGGGGCCTCGGGGGTGAGTATAGCTTTATTTGTTTTAATTTTTACGGTCACACTGTATAAATCCATGCCGCTTGCATGGATTTATATAGTGTGACCTAGTTGTCAAGCACTTTCCAAGTGATGCTATCACCTGGAAAGCCCTTGTCAATCTGCATGCGGAAACGCATGTCAATCCGCATGTGGATCCGCATGTATTCTGCAGGAAAAACGCATGCACAATCTGCATGCGTTTTTTCTGCCAGGGAGATGCAGAAATGCTGCAGAAATTTTCTGCTTCATTTCTGCATCGTGGGCACATAGCCTCAGTCCATTATTTCATCTATATTGTAGTAATAGTACTGCTCTTGTCTGGGCTGCCATGACTGGCGCATATCTCCTTGTCTGCATTTGCCTAATTTTCTACCTTGTATCTTCTGTCACTGCCATTGCACAGTGATGCCAGCAACACTTTTCCTGGTTGCCCACTAAGTTTTATAAAACTTGACAGTACTGCTGCTAGGCCTCTGTTGCTGGTCCTACACTGCCACTCATCTCCTTGACTTCCCTGTCCTAATTCTATACTCATTACCTTTGTACATCCAAGCCATAAACAAATTTCCTGACTCATTTTTTGAAAGACTTATTGACAAGTTATTGCATCTTCACTCTGAAAACAGCTCATCTGTTTCTGCTCCCTAAACAAAGGGATAATTTTTGGATAGCTTTATAAAAAGCCTTTGTGATTACTTAATCATTTTGAGAAAATAAAATCTAATGAAGATTCTAAAAAAAGGATTTTTTTCACTCATAATTGAGAAGACATCAATGTTTCATGACAGCACACAGCTTTTTGCTTCATAAATAAAGGGATAACTTTTGGACAACTTGTTAAAAAGCCATTGATTCTTCATTTATCAAAGTACAAAACTCTGCTATCCAGAGGAAGACAGAGAGCACAGCATGCTCTCACTTCTTATGGGTGTTAGCTTCATCCAAAGGAAGTGAGAGTGAAGCGAACATTGATTGACTACTGGGCTCAATTGACATAATAATGTCACATGAGCCCCAGGAAAGCAGCTAGAATGGAGACCGCACCAGAGGTGAGTATAACTGTTATTATTTTACATGGGTGAAATATAGTGATTGAGAAGGAGTAATCCGAGTAGTGGACAAATCCATATAATGAATTTTGAGCATCTATCTTTTCAGTGGTGTGAGCCTCCATGCCCTTTGCCAGAAATGTTACTCCAGTCAGGCCACTGGAGTAATATTTCAAGCGTAACAAATGCCGAAACCTACTCCTAAGCTCCATCCATTTTCCTAGAGCTCCCTAAAACTGGCATTGCTCAAAATTTTTGCTTCTTTTCAAAGCGTTCTATGCCAGTTTTTTATTGAAAACACTTTGATGAATTGGGGCCAAAATGTGCCAAATTTATCACAGAGGCTCATGCTAAATGATAAATTTGGTACATCTTTACATACTGTTGCCTAATTTTATGCCACCTCTTGCTGTATTAACTTTAGATTACATCTTTGTGCCAACATTTTTTGAAAAATGCAGCACATATTAAGCCTCCTTTCCCATTAAGTCATAACCATTTAAACAAAAACATGTCCACTTGTTGAATAGGGTGCAAAAAGTGTATAAAATACTTTTAAGAAATGTGGTGCATGGCATGCGCCCCTGAAATATAGCTCAATTTGAAACAATTTGGATTTTAATTAGTATATTTTCCCAGTAAAACAAGTGGCGCCTTGAGTATAAAAAACTTTACCACCTATTAACCTTTACCCGCGATACCCCAAAATAATCTCATAAGCCTCTAAATGAAATAATGTGCTTTTATAAATAACTTTTGTTTTCTTTTGTGCCTTTTCACTCTTTCACTCCACCATTGCAAACTCATTTTTATTTTTTCATTGTTACACCAGTAATAGTATTCTTTTCCTGCCCTCAATATTACTTATTATTCAGATTCAGACTACACATTACTCATTTAGGTTGGGGATACACAGTGACTTTGGCTGTGACACAGGTCGCGAGTCCAAAAATAGTTGTATGCTGCTGCTAGATCATTGCATTATGCCAGTGAATGCAGTCACATCGTGACCCACAATGTACTGTGACTGGAAAAATAGGAAAAAGGCGAAACCGGTTAGACTTCTCGGCAATGGCCCCTTGCAGGTTACAATGCGACATCCCTCGCTTGCATTATGCTGTGATCTTTAGCCACATGACCTGTTTAGCCCTACTGTTATTTTCATCTCCAATTACCTAAAACACTCTCAATTTCTCTTAGGTCCCTTGCCATATTCTTTTACTCACACTTAGGATGATGGCATTTTTACTTTGGCATTTTAAAAACTTTTTCCATTATTTTCACTTCAGTGTCATTTTAATCAATGCTCTTTAAATGCAGCAGTTAAAGTGTCCAGAGCCTTTTTATGGTATGACAGTTCATTAATGAGGAGCTAAAGCAGAGTGGGAGATTAAAGCACTCACTGACTGGGGTAGGTGATATAACCTGGAGGTCTATGAAACAGAATTTCGCATAAGAGGTTTTTCTACTCATCTCAGATGATTTTTTTTATAACATTTAAACATTATTCGAAGGCTTTTGATTTCTAAATGCCACCTTACAGCAGCTCTGCATTGATTGCTATGGAATACACAATCAGGTGATTCATAATAATCTTTCAACAGCGAGCATAGAGAACAGTCTTGTGTCACCAGACAATCAGTCCAAGTAGTGTCTTTGTTTTCATGTAGTAATGAATAGACTGACCCATACCCAAATCAATTGTTCTGTCCTAACAATTACTGATCTGTGCATATTAATCAAAATCAAAACACTCAACAAAAACTGGCATGTAGATGCATAGAACGCTTGGGACCTAGAAATCAAAATAGTAATAGGTGATGCTGACGTGACAGGCTCAAGTATTGGTGCTGGTTGGGCCTCAGTATATGTCATCTGACACATAAGACGACTGCAGTGCATTATTTAAAGGAAACCTGTCACATTGTATATGGTGTCTTATCTGAAAGCAGCATGTTATAGACCAAAAGATTTGTAAAAGGCCACGACTACTAACGGCGGGGGTAAGATTCCGCTTTTATACAGTGATGCCACTGACAGGACAGATGAGCTACAAAAGAAAAATGGTGGTAAAACAATAAGATTTATTGTAACAAAACTCGCCCCTGTTTGTATGGGGAAGAAAAGTGAATAAAATAAACAGTAAAATTTTTAATCCAACAACTCGTACAAAAGAATTGTGTTTTATTTTTCTTACCAGGAGAACAGCCACATATCCCTGGTCCCAGTAAGGGGATGTCTTCCCTTGGGCCAATTATGCCACCCCTCTCCCCTAAATGTGTCCAGACTTAAACAGGGCTAGTTCCTAAGGGGAAGCCGTAATATGTGTCTTTTCTCCTGGTTCACAATCTTAATACTATTCCCAATCAATAAACTTTCTGGGATCCCAATATGACCAAACTCAGCTGGATAGCTTGGCGTTTTACAACCCAAATTCCCCTAACAAGAATAACATATAAAATAAACACCCATATTCAATTCCCATTTACAAGAACACAGATGATAGCAAATTCATTTGATTAGCATGCTCTGCGGGAAATTCAATCCAGACAGGTGGGTGCCTTGGGAGCTTCACCATGGACTGTGGCCTTTCTGAACTTCTATCAACAGTCGCTGACCAGATGAACACAGTTCGTGCCTCACTGACACCGTCCCATAGAGACTAGTCATTTAGATTGGTCTCAACACCTAGCTGACCCTAACTAACTCGTTGGACCGGTCAGGGAGAATTTAAAATAAGAAGAACATGAGGTACCTCATCCTTGTTTAAAACATAGGGTGCTTTACCCTCTGCGGGCGCCGTGTCACTCTTCACAAGATGGCCGGCTCTTTTCAATGTTATCCCACTGTTGCACTTCCCCGCGCTCTTCACCGAACAGAAATAGAGGATTATTGTCCCGGACGTCACCAATCACAGGAACACGAAACCGCTGCACTCCAAGGGGGAACCAAGTTCGTCTACACCAGACCTTCCTCTTTTTTTCTCATCCACCAGGAGCTCCCAGACCACAAGCGTCACGTCCCAACTCCCTCTCCCTGGCAACCCAACCCCTCTCCACCAAACAAACTTTATCCATCCTCAGCTTGAGTGGCAGAGCAATGATGCAATGAAAGTATTTTATAACTCAAGCAGCAAAATTGCATTTTCACTGCACAGTTCGTCTATTATTTGCATCGCAGCATTCATATAATTATTCAAGTATTGTTTTGATAACACTTAATAAAATTTAGATCAACAGTGAGTGTCACTGACATCTAGTGGTCAGATGTCATCGTTACAGGTGTGGCCTCCACTCACAGTCATCACCAACAGACATATCTCTATACACCCTCTTACAGATTGATCTATATTTTATGGGAAAAGATTCAGTAGAAGGGCTCATTCCAATGAGTGTATCTTCAGTCCATATGCTGTCTATGTCCCAAATGCATCGCATACGGTCAGTTCAAGGATCAATGCAAGTGAATGGTTTAGTTCAATTGAATGTTTTTACACACTGACCAATGGTCCATATATAAAAAAACGCAACATGCACTGTTCAGATTCGTTTTTCTGATTAGTGTCATCCATAAAAGGGAATCTGCAGAATTTTACCACCCAAGCTATTTATATGCACTTGTAGCTCTTTTAAAGACAAGTGAGTCCAGCAATATCTTTACATGGCCAGTCCATTACTGAGAAATCAGCGTTGAAATTGTTATGCAAATGAATTTAAAGATCTGAAGCCTCTGTCACTCCAGCTCTAATAATAATAATAGTTTTGATTTCTGTAGCTCCAAAATATTCCACAGCACTTTACATTACAGAGGGTACAGACAATAAAGACATAACAGAGTAAACATATAATTCAACAGATACCAAGAGGAGTGAGGGCCCTGCTTGCAAGCTTACAATCTATTCCCCCTCTAGAGCTGACACCTTCTGCTTGACTGGCAGCTGCTGTGCTCTGTGACTTCAGGCAAATCAGCCATCAATCAAGCTGAAGGTAGCACTGGATGGGGAACAGAGCTGGAGTGACAGTGGCTTCAGATCTACAAATAGCTTTTCAGCCTCATTTGCATATCAATTCTAACACTGATTACTCAGTAACAGAGGAATGGACTAGCCATGTCAAGGTATTGCTGGACTTTTCTTTGAAAAAGCTACATGCACAGATAAGTAGATTGAGTAGAGGGTGTAGGAGGGAAATCATGCTGACATATTCCCTTTAAACTGAATAGGTAGTGTAAGGGACCCTTGCTTTTTGGCAGTGGTACACTCACGAACAAAGGCTTTATGGCAAACGGGAAGGTTTATTTCAGGTCATAAACCTTCCGCAAATGTACAGAAAACAGCCTTTTCTCTGGCATACAAAAGATGTGTCAAAGTAAACAAAACAATTCTTATAGCAGGTCCACACACTTAGGGCACGCTCTCACTTGCAATAAAAAATCGGATTGCATTCGTACCAGTTTAATCCTATGTTGGTGTGAACAATGGTGTATTTTTTTCCAGTGCCGATTGCATTGCAATCGGGCTGGAAAAAAATTGCAGCATGCTGCATTCGGATCGCACTCACCCATATAAGCCTATGGGTGCGTGTGAAACATTGCACTGCACTCGGATATCACCCGAATGCAGTGCGATTCTCGCTGGTGCCAGCAACAGAGGAGATGGAGAAATGTATTTCTCCGTCCCCTCCACAGCTGTGCTGCGATCCTCTCTGTGCGATAGTATCGGATCATGGAGCACTGACATTCGGGTACTACTCGCAGCAGAGCGGGAGCCGAATGTCATTAGCATGTTGCATCCAATGCTCTCACATCGGATGCTATACGCTAGTGGGACCCCGGCCTTAGTCAGGTACAGTCTTTCCACCTCTACTTCCAGACAAGGCTGAGTCAGCTCAGATGCCTTTTAAATGGGCTGCAAAGCCTGGATAGGAGAATGGGAATGACCAGTGCCATCCATCTTTTCCAGTCATTTCTAAAATCCGGGCCCATTAAAGAAAAATCTTTTAGCACTATTTGCACTAAAGATTTCAAATCCGGTTCCTACATCACTGAGACTAGGCACCTCAGTGACACATACCTTCCATCCAGGACTTGTCCAGCTGCAACCTTACAGTATAAAAAAAAGGATTGTGTACCATACGGATACTTTCAACATGGCACCGGTTTTTAATGGATCCATTGCAATAAATAACATAGGAAACTGTGGTTGGCCTTTTTATTTTATTTTTTTAATTATTGATATATAAAACAGAATACACGCATGTCATATGATGTGTAAAAGAGACATATCGAAAAATTGAACACCAATCGGATGAAAAATAATCTGTTTTTTTCTGGATGAAAAACAGATTATTTTTCATATGCTCGTCTAAACCCAACCTAATTTATGTTTTATTCATTTTAACTCCTTTTTCGACTCTTAGGAACTCAGTTTGCAGTTCTTGTAACATGTTATGTGACTTTTTCAACTAACAACTACTAAAAGAAAAAAGGGCGGAACCTCTGATTATTCTTTGACATCTGTTTTGTTAGAGGGGTTATCTCAGTTTACAAAAAGTGGGAGTGGGAGAAAATGTGAAGATCAAAAGAAATAACCTCTGCCACTTCTGCGCTGTTGCTCCAGAGCTCCTCTCTTCCTTGTGTGTGTTTAATTGAAGTTGTATTGTGCCACATACTACGTGTGACTTCTACAGTCAATCACTTATCTTAGCAGTCTTGGGCAGTAAACTGCTTATGCCTGTGATTGGCTGCAGTGGACACATGTGGTATATGGCACCTAATTATTGCAGCCAAGTACACAAAGACCAGCAAGGAACACTAGAATGTTAGTGCTGAAGCAATAGAGAATTCAACAGGTAAGTAATACTTCCTTAAAGGGAATATGTCGCTAGGTTTTTATCATTTGAGAGCAGCATGATGTAGGGGCAGAGTCCATGATTCCAGTGATGTACAGTGGGTACGGAAAGTATTCAGACCCCTTTAAATTTTTCACTCTTTGTTTCATTGCAGCCATTTGGTAAATTCTAAAAAGTTCATTTTTTTTCTCATCAAGGTACACTCTTCACCCCATCTTGACTGAAAAAACTGAAATGTAGAAAATTTTGCACGTTTATTTATGGCTCGTACAGCCATGAGTCTTCTTGGGAATGATGCAACAAGTTTTTCACTCCTGGATTTGGGGATCCTCTGCCATTCTTCCTTGCAGATCCTCTCCAGTTCCATCAGGTTGAATGGTGAACGTTGGTGAACAGCCATTTTCAGGTCTCTCCAGAGATGCTCAATTGGCTTTAGGTCAGGGCTCTGGCTGGGCCAGCCAAGAATGCTCACAGAGTTGTTCTGAAGCCACTCCTTTGTTATTTTAGCTGTGTGCTTAGGGTCATTGTCTTGTTGGAAGGTGAACCCTTGGCTAACTCTGAGATCCAGAGCACTCTGGAAGAGGTTTTCATCCAGGATATTTCTGCACTTGGCCGCATTCATGTTTCCTTCAATTGCAACCAGTCGTCCTGTCCCTGCAGCTGAAAAACACCCCCACAGCGTGATGCTGCCACCACGTTTCACTGTTGGGATTGTATTGGGCAGGTGATGAGCAGTGCCTTATTTTCTCCACACATACCGCTTTGAATTATCACCAGAAAGTTCTATCTTTGTCTCATCAGACCAGAGAATCTTATTTCTCATAGTCTGAGAGTCCTTCATGTGTTTTTGAGAAAACTGTATGCGGGCTTTCATATGTCTTGCACTCTGGAGAGGCTTCCATCGGGCCACTCTGCCATAAAGGCCCGACTGGTGGAGGGCTGCAGTGATAGTTGACTTTGTGAAACTTTCTCCCATCTCCCTACTGCATCTCTGGAGCTCTGCTACAGTGATGTTGGGGTTCTTCTTTATCTCTCTCACCAAGGCTCTTCTCCAATGATTGCTTAGTTTGACTGGATGGCCTGGTCTAGGAAGACTTGTGGTGGTCCCAAACTTCTTCCATTTAAGGATTATGGAGGCCACTGTGCTCTTAGGAACCTTGAGTAATGCAGAAATTATTTTCTAACCTTGGCCAGATCTGTGCCTTGCCACAATTCTGTCTCTGAGCTCCTTGGGCAATTCTTTTGAGCTCATGATTCTCATTTGGTCTGACATGCACTGTGAGCTGTGAGGTCTTATATAGACAGGTGTGTACCTTCCCAAATCAAGTCCTATCAGTTTAATTAAACACAGCTGGACTCCAATGAAGGAGTAGAACCATCTCAAGGAGGATCACAAGGAAATGGACAGCATGTGATTTAAATATGGGTGTCTGAGCAAAGGGTCTGAATACTTATGACCATGTGATATTTCAGTTTTTCTTTTTAATAAACTTGCAAAAGTTTCTACATTTCTGTTTTTGTTCAGTCAAGATAGAGTGCAGAAAAAAATGAACTTTTTAGAATTTACCAAATGGCTGCAATGAAACAAAGAGTGAAAAATTTAAAGGGGTCTGAATACTTTCCGTACCCACTGTATCTGTGGCGCCCATGTCTATAGCACCACAAAATTCCTGCATGTGTAATATACAGTAATTCCATATGTATTGCCAGTTATGGTGAGATCTGGTTTCTCTGCTGTTATAATTAAATCCACACATTGTTACCTGATCCCTTACTGAAGTACTGTGCACTTTTGTCTAAACCAGGAAGTTGTGCACGATCCCTCAGATGGGAGGAGGTGCTTCTGAAGTGTAGTTTGCTTCAGTGGAGCAGTGAAGTGTGAGGATGATGGAGCATCATGAAGGTACATGGGAGAGCAGTGTGCTCTCTTCAAGTACAAGCTGCACAAGGCAGGGTATCAGTCCCTAGAGCACAGAGACTTCCAGGGTCTGTGCTAAACTGAGAGACTGCTCGGTCTTTATAACTAGCAGAAGAGTGCTTTTGCTCAAGGGCTCAGCAGCTGCATAGAATCAAGAACACTGTTACAAGAGAAAGTAAGTGTTTTCCCAGAGGATTCAAGTTGCCGGCTTGCTGGATGGGATCACAGATCCAGTAACTGTTCATCTTGGACCCCTGAAGATCCAAGGAATTGTTTATCAGAGGTATACTTAGAAGCAGGAAGGATAAACAACCTCAGAGCAGAGAAATTGAGCTCTCACTGTGCAGGTCTGTCCAAAACCCTGTATGTGAATTGTATGGAAGCTTGTGGAACTGTTTGAAAAACTTCAGTAAAAGGTACAAACCAATTATATTACCCTGTCTCAAGCTGATTATTCTCTGCCGCTCCATTCTTGCTCCAGCTCCCCTGGGAGCCAGCACTGGTTGGGAAGGGTTAATCATCTGCTTATCTCCACCTAACTCCCAGGGTCATTCATCACTGCCCGGCCATACCAGGCCGAACATCCCAACTGGCGTCACAAACCATTTTATTATTTTATTATTAAATCCACTATTGACAAAGTCTGTCGCGTGCCCCCGGTCGGGCCTGACCAGCACTTGGACCGCCGTGCACCAGTACCGTGACCACAGCGGTCGGTCGGAGCAGCACATATCATTTACTGGGCTGCTTGCAGCAGTTTTGATAAAATGTTTTATCTCCTGCAGATCTACCAGTTCTCTAAATGCTGAGCTCTGTATAACCCTGCCCATCCCACCAATTTGCAGCTTTCTGTGGCACTGTGAATAGGCAGGAAGCTGCCATTCAATGGTGGGACAGGAGTTATACAAAGCTCATGAATATGGATGACTTAATGGCAGCAGGTTTACTAGTCCCCAAGTGATAATATTCTGCTGATAAAACTGTGATTCTATTAGAACTACAGCAAACAGCCCAGTAAGTGATACATCGCTGTAATCAAGGTCTCTGTGTCTACATTATTCTGCTCTCAGATTAGGTGGCAAAACTTGGTGACAGATTCCCTTTAAATATTCTATCATGAAATCCCTCCTCCCTCTTACTGGTTTCTTTTACAACTTGGAAAAATCCTTTAATATACTTAAATTAACTTCAGAACAACCGCAGTCTAAAGGTACCTTTACACATATCATACATATATTCCTATATGGATTTCTTCAAATACAGAAAAGTAAAGAAGCTGCACTTTGACGATGGATGCTCATTAAAAGGAACTTGTCAGGACGATTTTACTACTGAAGTAAGTTGTATAGCTGTATAGATCATTGAACAGCAATACAAATAATACTAGAATTGCTGAAAACGAAATGCGTAAGTGCTGAGAGAATAATATTTGAAGCAAAATGTAAATTGTGATGGAAATGCAATTGGGTCGTATCGATACACTCTGGATCAGCCATCTGCATTGCTCCCTGCCTGGTGCCTCCTTCCTCACGACTCTTCTCAAGAGCAGTTGTCAATTACCGTATTTTTCGGACTATAAGATGTAACGGACCATAAGACGCACCTAGGTTTTAGAGGAGGAAAATAGAATAAAAAATTTAAGCAAAAAATGTGGTCATGATACACTGTTAAGGGGGAGGGGGTCTGCTGCTGACACTGGTATAGGGGTAATGTCCCCCAATTCTGTTAATATCCTCCATCCTGGTATATATGACCCCTCCTTCTTGTTATACGTGGCCCCCATCCCCAATCCTGGTATGCATAGCACCCCTCATCCTCATCCTGATATGCATGGCACCCCTGATCCCCATCCTGGTATGCATGGCACCCCTCATCCCCATCCTGGTATTCATGGCATCCCTCATCCCCATCCTGGTATGCATGGCACCCCTGATCCCCATCCTGGTATGCATGGCACTTCTGATCCCCATCCTGGTATGCATGGCACCACTGATCCCCATCCTGGTATGCATGGCACCCATCATCCTGGAATGCATGGCCCCCTCATCCTGGTATTCATGGCACCCCTCATCCTCGTATGCATGGAATCCCTCATCCTGGTATGCATGGCACCCCTCATCCCCATCCTGGTATGCATGTCACCCCAATCCACCATACTGGTATGCATGGCACCCCAATCCCCCATTCTGGTATGCATGGCACCCATCATCCCCATCCTGGTATGCATGGCACTCCTGATCCCCATCCTGGTATGCATGGCACCCCTCATCCCCATCCTGGTATGCATGGCACCCCTGATCTCCCATCCTGGTATGCATGGCACCCCTGATCCCCATCCTGGTATGTATGGCACCCCTGATCTCCATCCTGGTATGCATGGCACCTCTGATCCCCATCCTGGAATGCATGGCACCCATCGTCCTGGAATGCATGGCCCCCTCATCCTGGAATGCATGGCACCCCTCATCCTGGTATGCATGGCACCCCTCATCCCCATCCTGATATGCATGCCGCCCCAATCCACCATCCTGGTATGCATGGCACCCCAATCCCCCATCCTGGTATGCATGGCACCCCTCATCCCCATCCTGGTATGCATGGCACCCCTTATCTCCATCCTGGTATGCATGGCACCCCTGATCCCCATCCTGGTATGCATGGCACCCCTGATCCCCATCCTGGTATGCATGGCACCCCTGGTCCCCATCCTGATATGCTTGGCACCTCCCATCCCATGCTGCCCACAAAAAAATAAACACTTCTACTCACCTTTCTTCCCTGTGTTCCAGCGCTGCGTCCTGCTCTGCTGCCAGCACTGATCTCACAGTGTGAGCCACGCATGGCGTCACCGCCATCCACTGTGAGATGCTGTGCCGGAAGAGTCACTGCTCCCCACGCCGGGACTGTGTGCATGGGGAGCAGTGACCATTCATTCTTTCTAATAGCGCGCACACTGTATCCACAGCGCGGCTCCTGCAGCGGCCGGCGGTCTGTGTGCCTGCTATTGAAGTGCATGAATATTCACTACAACCCATGGGAGTGGGTTGTACGGAATATTCATGGACTTTAATAGTGAGCACACTGACCACCGGTCGCTGCAACAGCCACGCTGCGGGTACAGAGTGAGCGCTATTAAGGAAAATGAATATTCACTGCTCTACATGCGCATGGATGTGGGGAGCAGTGAATATTAATTTTCTTTAGTAGCGGCCACGGTGTAGGCTGTAGCAGGCGGCTCCTGCCTCCTGTGCCCGCTCCTCCGCCACTGCAGCTGCTCCACACCACCCACTACCCACAGCCACCCATATACATTCGTACTATAAGACTCATCCTCCACTTTCCTCCAAAATTTTGGAGGAAAAAAGTGTGTCTTATAGTCCGAAAAATACGGTAATTTATTTTACTGTCCAATGTCCTTTATAGGCACACAACTGGTTTCATAAGTCAAATGATCCTGACAGATTCCCCTTATGGCTATGCTCCCACAATGAGCTTTTGGTGCATTTTTGACACTGTATTTTTGCTAATTCAAAAACGCAGAGTCTTACAGTTCCAGCAAAGTGGATGGGATGTGAAGAAATCTCAGGTCCTCTGTGCTTTTTTTTTAACTCAGTGTAAACTGAGCTATAATGTGTATTTAAAATCCGCAGCATGTCAAATTCTTTTGCAGGGTGCGCTGAGCTTTCTGTGCCGATTTTCCCCATAGACTTGAATTAGATGCAGAAAATCCGCAGGTAAAAAATGCACATGCATTTTTAGTGCGTTTCTGAGGCGGAAAAGCATCAAAAACACATGTAATTCGCACTTAAGTATATCAATAAAGTTTTGTCAAAGCCAAATACCAGGAAGTATCAAAAACAGCTTTATTTAAAGCACAGCACACCAAAAAGACACAAAAACCACAGCGTTAAAACGTGATAAAAAACACACACAAAAACGCAATGAAAAAGCCAAATAACCTAATTTAAATAATGGGTGCAGAAATTCTGCAGCGTCAAAAGCTCATCATGGGAACATAGTCTAAGGGTATGTGCCCACGTAGCGTTTTTAAAGCGTAAACGCTTGTGAAATGCTATGTTATTCGCCCCCATGGTCCCCAATGTGATTACGCAAGTTCAATGCCCATGCTGTGGATTTTTCCGCAGCGTTTTTGCTGCGGGGAAAAATCCGTAGCATGTTCATTAATTTTGCGTTTCCACAAACGGAATTGCCTATGCAGTGCAATAAAAAATGCAAGGCATTTCCGCATGTGGAAATCGCGCGATAAACGCACGATAAACGCATGCAGAATTCCGCATGCGTTTATCCGGGAGAGGACATGCAGAAATGAAGCAGAAAATTTCTGCTTCATTTCCGCAGCGTGGGCACATACCCTAAGGCTATGTTCACACATTGAGTTTTTTCAGCGTTTTTTTTATGCTTTTTTTATGCAAATTTTCAGCTGCGTTTTACAGTATCAGCAAAGTCTATGAGATTCTCATGCACACACCTTGGTTTATGTTTGATTAGTATTTTGTGCTTTGCATGCTTTTTGCAGAATAGAGCATGTCTTTTAGCGTTTTTCACCCATTGAAAGTAATGGGTGGTGAAAAACCGCTGAAAAAACACCTAGTGTGAGCATAGCTATCTGGTTTTGCTGCGTTTTTAGTGCTAAAAAAGCAAGTACAACAGTATGTGAAACTCATTTATTTTTGTGATTTTACCATCTTGTCTTGGTCACCTATCTTGGTCACCTGAGATGGCAGTTTGGATTAGAACAGTTTAATTAAATTAGTGATGTGTACATCACATGTATGAGTAAACATTGGCTGAGCTAGGTGTGAGATTGAACAATACCTGTGGCCCAGGGAGGTGTGAAATTGAACAATGCCCTGAGCAACTCAATGGCAGACCATGGTGTGAAAATAAACAGTGTCCTACAAACTCAATGCACTGCCAGTATTTTAGAAAAACTATTCCTGAACAATTCACCTCCCCCCACTGTTATATTTGAAAATTTGGCTAATATAGTTTCACATATGTCTTGTATTGGTGACCTGTGTTCATGCTTCTGTGGTGGAAGCAAAGCTGAACTTTGGGATCCTGAAAAATGCACCAAAAAATGCCTGCGTTTTTGATGCAGCTTCTTTTCTGCCAAGAGATCAGGTTGCAGATGCAGAAAAAAAAAACGCTGAAAAAATGCAATGTGTGAACATAACCTAAGGGGTCCTGTAAGATTTTGCATCAGAATTCAGGAGCTTCTGCGTTTGATAATTTTAGTATTAAAAGAGGTTGCTTCATGTCTGGGAAATCAGCTGAGGTATGCAGTTCTGGCTTTTCTCATCCCTGGGCATCTGGTGTCTGGTGGCATAAGTCGCCTTCCAGCAACCACTGCAGAAGAAAAAACATCAAATCCCAACCTTCTAGACAGAGAGGTACTCAATTTAGGTCAAAAAGGGGAGCCATAAACAGGTCACCTCCCTGTCTATGACATTCATATGCCCTAATAAGACATATAGCCCATGTTTAAAGTGCCAAATCCTACAGCTACACCCATTCAGGAAATGCCTAAACAATACCTCAGATGAGAATTTGCTCACAGAAGCAGCTTTCTCTGTATCTGTACATTACATTGTAATAGGAATGCTGCTAGTTTCCCTAATGGTGTGTTTCAGTCACAGGATATCCCATTGTTATACCTGCCCATTCTTATCCTCCTCTCTCTTACATTGTGATGACCATTCACTTATCTCTACAACTATTCTTTTCTCGGTCTAGTCAATGTTGTCTTGTATACAGTTTTTTCTCTCCTTTTCCTATAAAATGTTCACTCTCTTATTAGGCTTTATTCATACTTGCCTATTGACAGTCCTTATTGTATATCCAAATATAATAGGACTCAATAGAAAGCTGATGTTAGTCTACGGAGCTATTCACATCTATATTTTTTATGTACAAAGTTCCATTCTTCAATACTTAGAGTACTCCGTTGGAATTGTTTGATATTCTCCCCATAGAAGTCAATGCTGCTTAAAAAAACAGATTTGTATTTTTCATAAGCATGACTTCCCATAGTATGGATCAATAGCTGTATGTGCAACATTGGAGAGAATACTGATGGCAATACAATGTATAGATAAAAAAGCTCGGAAGCATAACAGAGTTGAAAGGGTTTGAAAGGCAGGATCTTGTAAAAAGAAGCTGTCTGTCTGATCGCCGACAGCCTGGCTTTGCTATACACCCACAATCGGGTTTTATCTGCATTCGCACATAAGCGTAGCAATACATGTTGGCTTTTAAAATGTAATACATAGACAATTATAGTGCATGAGAGTGGGCGACATTCTTAGCCCCCATTCATAAGAGTATATGTTCTATCCATTTTTTTCTCATGGATGGATCATGTACACATTATAGTTTTTGGATTTTTTCTTCCACAAAAATAACAGAGACGTATTTCAGTGGGAAGCACACAGGTATCGTGTCTGTAGGCTGTCCATTAATAAACCTAGCTGTGTGAATTCTGCCTTAAATGCATATCAGTTCTACAGTCGATCCTTGCCTATAAAGTGGAGTTTGAAAATGGAGAATCCCCTTTTTATGATTTATATATGCTCTGATAAGGCATATGAATGGGGGTCGACATCATGAGACAGATACTTTACAAACCACTATACTGAAATAATACAGACATAAGTATTGTGATACCAGAGAAAACATCTTATTTTTTGCCATATCTCATTTCATGTAAGGCCACGTTCACACCCCAGCAGGTTTAGATTGACCCATGGGAGAACAGATGAATCCCACAGTGGGCCATTGTGCAGTTGTACCCACCAAATGCCTACATGAGCAGTGTTTGGCACAATACCATTAATGCAACATGTACAGACAAAGGAACATCCCATCATTCATTTAACTACCTAGTTTATTGTTGTATAGAAGCATAGGCAAATTTGTGAACTAGGGTCAGGTAATATTGAATGTGGCTGAATAATGGGCCCCCAGAATCTATACTACTAGTGGGTCTTTGGCACCCAAGTCCGACATTGCACATCAGTATTTGCTTAGCATTTTCCATCAGTATGTGTATGCCTTAAGCCTCATTCAGACATATGTGTTCTATCTGTGTTTTTCATGGAGGGAACACATATCCATTACAGTCTTTGGGTACCATGGTGGCTCAGTGGTTAGCACTTTTGCTTTGCAGTACTGGGGTCCTGAGTTCAAATCCCATCAAGGACAACCTCTGCAAGGAGTTTGTATGTGCTCCCCATATTTGTGTCGATTTCCTCCGGTTTCTTCCCACACTCCAAAGACATACTGAAAGGGAATCTAGATTGTGAGCCCCAATGGGGAAAGCGATGATAATGTCCGTAAACTGCTGTGTAATATGGTTGTGCTATATAAGCAAACATAATAAATATACTGCTGTTCACATGTCCATGTCTTTTCATGGAGTGTGTGTCCGTGCAAAAAATCACAGAGACGTATGGCAGTATGGATGAAAAGTACTAATACAAGTCTAAATATGTCCATAAAAAACATGGACAGCACATGGATGCCATCCCTGTGCCATGTATCATCTGTGTACTGTCTGTGTTTAACATTGCAAAGAATAAGAGAAGCTTTGTAACTTATTTATTTATCCATGCGTGAAATACACAGATCAAACACTGATGACACAAGAACCCAAAACACTGATGACACGGGTACCATTTTTTTGCATACGTAAAACACACTGACATCTGAATGTAGCTTTAACCAGGAGTAGAACAAAAAAAACATATAAGAGGAGCACTTGAGCTTCTTTGGCAGTTTCGGCCCTCTCCTAGTTTCGCCTTACAAATATTGATGAGAAATACTGATCAAAATACTGAAGTTTAAACTTGCCGAAATCATACTTTTATTAACCCTCTTTTTTCCCCCTTCACATTACTCTTTAGGAACTATTCACACATCACTTTTTATCCTCAGTACTTCATAAGCATTACTTCGGGAGTGTAAGTTGCAGAAAAACGAACTTTAATGGAAGCATTCACACCTCTTTTGTGTTTAGGAGCCACTCCTGGTTTGGGCTTAGACTACTTGCTGACTATTTTTGAGCCTCCTATGCAGTCTCCATCAGAAATTTCCATCTGAAGCACAGAAATAAACTATTTAGGTGGATCCCTGATGGAGCTACATAGTATAATGTACAACGATGCAAACAATATCCAAAGTCTGCAAATTGGTACCCTGTTTCATCTCTTTTCAAGGTTCTGTCTGAATCCAATTTTCCTGTCCTCAAAGGAGGCAATCTACTTTTATGTTTTCATCCTCTGAATTTTCTACAAAAAACTGATGAAACATTCACCAAGAAATCTAATGTGTGAATAGCGCCTAACCTGCAAGTACTGTATTATTACCATTATGCTTTCACCTCACTAATACACCCTCACCTTGTTCTCATTCATTGACTTATTCACCTGCCATTCCCTATCATTTGTACTCATTCTTCAAACTTTCACCTTTTTTTATTATGAATTTATTACGACTCTACCTATTCTTTTCACCACTTTCATACAAACCACTCTTTCCTTTTTCTACAACATTCTACTTTTTCCATCGTCATGTTTTCATCCTCTCAGAATTTCCTACGATACGCTCACCTGCCTTTTACATAAGACATTCAAGCCGTTAACAATATGTTCCTGTTTCACATATTTGCTTTCTTCTCTCCCTATCATCTTTCTTCTGGTTCAAAATAATATTCTTGTAATCATGCTCCCTCTTCGATCATTTCTTCCTCATCACACCGCTCCTCCTTTTCTCCTCTATCACACTTCTTCATTCTCTCCTCTACTGCACATAATGTCCACCAATACTCTGTAGCGTTCTCTCCCTCTTCTATCACTCTTCTTCTCTTTCACCCTCCCCGGTTCCATTCTCTCAGCCCGCACCCAATGAACACGCTTCAAAAGACAAGACAACAACTCAGTGTTGTAAAAAATTTAAGCTGCATTTTTATTTCCCTTTGTTCTTTGTAAAACACCCTGACTGAATTTCAACCAATTTTACATTCGGCATTGTACACGAGGCACTGATCCAAGCTCCTAGCAATATTCCCACCACATAATCAGTACAAAGCATGCAATATAACAATGTCTGTATTTTTGATGACTGTGTCAAGTTCTTACAGACTTTCAATTGTCTACTGTATGTAGTGTAAATTCTCTTTTTAAAAAGCGGCAGAATTTCATTTTTGGAAAGTAAAGTGTTCATATAGATACCTGTCCTGTGTATTACGTGTTCCCTATGCTGGCATACAGAAGTTTTCTAGTCAGGTAAAATATTTTTAGCATTAATATTTTGCATTGCTCTGCATGCATTGCAAGATTTCACCCATAGATAAGAGCCCCTTGACATATTTCGATATGCTGCATTTTTTAGTGAAAATTGATGGTAGGCACAAAGTTATCGGTATTTAGAAATACAATGTTGGCCAAGGTGGGTCATAGAGGTCAGAAATCCTGATGGAGTTTTTATGAAGCCGAGAAGAAACGCTGCCTGCCAGAGATTGAGAAAGCCTTGAAGAGGGAAGTGTGGCACCCCTGCGGGTCCGGTTGCCACAGAGGTCAGCCAGAGGTGTGGTACCCCACTCTCAGGTAAGAAGGGAGCACTACCCGGGACCCAACCACTCACATCCAACACTACACCACTTCATAAGGAAAGGTCCAGATAGCTCCAAAGGGAGAGCACAGGCCTGGTCCCTGTCAGGAAGGTGGAACTAAGTAGCGGAGGTGGGTGGAGGAAGTAGTTTAGGGGAGCACTGAAGGAAGGGTATAAAAGGAAGGGTAGAAACATCTAGAAGGAGTTCAGTCTGGCCCTAGGAGTGAGAGAGGAAGGGAGGACCGTGGAGGAGTACGGCCCAGTAAAAAGGGCCCAGGAGGAGAGTGAGGAGAGAACACTAGAGCAGTGAGAGGGGCTCTAGAGATAGAAGGGATCGTAGGGGTACGGCGAGTGCGGGATGCCACCCGGGTGCCCGAGTTCACGCTGATCGTGGAGGGATCAGGCTGCAGTAGGGGACCGGCCCCAGACTAGTGGAGGACTACAAGACTCAGCTAGCAAACCGGAGGTTGCGGTATCTTCATGTGCCGTAGCCAAAATCCAAACACAATAGCTGAAAAGGTGGCCATATAGGACAAAGGGGACAGACTGGACGTCGCCCAACAAGGCCCGCGGCCACTGGCTCAAGACACTGTGTGTGAGGCGCAGGGCAGGATGGCGAGAGCCAGCGCAGAGAGAGACGACCTGGAGAGGTACACAGAAAGGAGTTCCGTTCAAGTGCACCCAAGTTATCTGAGAGTTGGCTGGATCACTTCCCCGGAGGACACAGGATGACGTGGGCAGTTATAATTCGGTGGTTGTAACCTGGAGCATCTTGACAACTGTGAGTAAATACTTGAAGACTGCACCCCACTGTGTCCTTTACTAATTGCTGCGCCACCTGCCTTGCACTACACCAGCAACATCTACCTCATCAAACACCATATACTGCCCTGAAGCTTAGCTCTGCCCGTGGAGAGCTGAACCATCTTTGCTGCGTCACCAACAGCCCCAGTGGATGTGAATAGCAGCGGCGGCCACATATAGCCGCATACCACAGGTGGCGTCACAAACGTTATTCCCTAAACACTTTTTTTCCCCAATTGACTGCTCTTTATTGACCGCCCTGGGCCACAGACTGGGTCACTGCTGCCGTGACTACCCCATTAGAACCGACCGGCCTGGCTACCGAGTACCCCATGGCCCCAGGGGGTGCATCAGAAGTAGTACAGTTGTCTTGTCAAGTGGGGTCCTGGAGCATGGACCACTCGAGAACTGCAAGTTACAAGTCTGGCAAAATGCTCCCTAATTTTAATATTTATTTGTGCACTATTTTCTTGGGCTACTTGGCTTTCACTTATCCTACTAATATGCTTTGTAATGGGGCAGCATGGTGGCTCAGTGGCTGGCATTGTGACGTTGCAGCGCTGGGGTCCTTGGTTCAAATCCCACCTAGGACAGCATCTACAAGGAGTTTGTATCTTCTCCCCATGTTTACACTCCAAAGACATACTGATGGGGAATTTAGACTGTGAACCTCAATGAAGACATTGATGAAAATGTCTGAAAAGTACTGTGGTATATGATGACTCTATGCAAATAAAATACATAAATGGTAATATTTTTTATGTATATATAAAAAACATTTCAGTGTATTTCAGGAGAACGAAGGATGCACAATAAATATCACTCACATGCTTCACTGCACAAAGGCATAACATAAAGTACAGGCTAGAGCGCTACATTATATATAACATACTGCACTGCACCATCATTCTAAATAAAACTTCACATGTCAATAAAAAAACAACAGACAAATGATATCACATGGGAAATAGGATGAAAGGATGGGGAATCACTGGTGTGAAGCGAAGGATGTAGACCTCATTAGTCTTGAAAGCACAAGGCTACAATCTTGGTCAGGGGACGGATATAAATGGACCTATATCTGCTATCACTATCACAGGTAACTAGCGGAACCAATAGGAACTAGTAAGTCCATGGGGACTGTCAAAACACTCTACTACCCCGTTCCTACATAATGTATGCTCGAACTGTAGATCACCTTTGAAGTAACTGGTAGTCTTTAACTCTTCTTATGTCAAATTATGCTTAGTTATGCCATGTGATGCCATATTATTTTATGTACTGTTTAAAGGCACTTAATTATAGGCACTGCAGCTTTACTATTGCTAATTTTACTTATAGAGCCTTTAAGGCTGTAATACATGTGTAGAGATAGGCACGCAATGTAGCTTGGTCAGAGGTTATGTGTAGGAATCCAGCCCTTCTCGGCACCTGGCCCTCCCCCCACCCTTCATCACGATTGTAGCAACATCCACTTTCTCAGGATAGAATAGTGGATCAGCTGAGAGCTCCAATATCCACCATTCAGTCTGTGCCTTGTAGTCTGAAACTGTGCACTGCACGAAAGATGACATCACTACATTGTGCCTGCATAGTGAAGCCTCAGTCCTCACACTGCACAGACTGGAGCAGTACGCTGGGGGAACAGGGCGAGGTGAGTAGAGTAGAGGGGCCATCATACTGTGTGTAAGGGGGGCTGTAGGGGCAATGATACTGTGTAGGAGAATCATATTGAGTGATGGCTGTGGGGGCATCATACTGAGTGGGGGCCATTATACTAAATAATGGGGGGGGTATTATACTCTGTGAATAAGGATCAAACTCTATAATGGCCAGGAAAGGTGTTTTGTGGTTGTGAACATTAAGGGGCTTCAATAAGGGTGCAATTACTGTGTACAGTAGGTGTCACAATACTGGTGTTATAAAAGTTTGGAGGTATGACCCTGCCTACTCCGCTGAATATATATATATTTTTTTCTAGATCTGAGGGGTATTATGGATCCGGGTGGTGGAACCTCTGTGCTGCGATGCAAGGAGGGACCAGAGGGGCATAACTAAGTGCTTACCCTGACCGACCCTGGCCACATGGCAGCTTAATCGACTCCGTGAACCAAGGAGGGACTAGGAAGGTGAACCAGGTGCCACTCTGGGACCAACCTTGTGTGAGAGCAGGCGACTCCCATGGGTCAGATGGCTGAAGCTGACAGGTACAGCAGATGAGCACGGCAGGTAGCCTGACAGGTGATCCGGGTAGGGAAGCAGGCAGGCACGGCAGGTAGCCAGACAGTTGATCCGGGTAGGCAAGCCAGCAGGCACGGCAGGTAAGCTGACAGATGATGCAGGTAGGCAAGCCGGCGGGCACGGCAGGTAGACAGGCTGGCGGGCACGGCTGATAAACAGGCTGGTGGGCACGGCTGATAGACAGGCAGGCGGGCACTGGAACCTGAGGGCTGAGGAGAGTGTTAGCACACAAACAACAACCTTGCACAGGAACCTCCATTTTGGAGGGGGTGCTTTAAATAGAAGTGGCCCTCCAGCCATTGGCCGGGGACTCTTTAAGACGGCGCGCGCGGCCACTTTAAGAGGGAGGGAGCGTGTGCACGCCCTAAGCACAGTGCCCGGGAAGCTAAGCGCGGTGCGCACGCCCCGGGCAGCCGCAGGGAAGCTGGAGGACGCCGGACCAGGAAAGCGGCTGTGAGGGGAACGGCGTCTCTGCCCAGCAGGAGGCAGAGATGCCGACGATACAAGGGGAGAGCCCAATTGAAACTTTTGTTAAGTGGCCCAGCAAATGGCCCTGAGTTATATATGGAGACAACCTAGCGTGCCTCATGGCTAGATAACCAGACAGTGATAAAGTCAGCGAGAGAATGTATTGGGCGCTTTGCTGCAAATCCCGTGTGTACCTGTCATGAGTTAGTAGCAGTAGGGTGATCTGTGGTTGGAGTTAGGCCTGCTGGGTAGAGTAGTGAACCTGAGATAAGACAGGATATCTACTCCATGAATCTGTTCTGGAGAGTTCAGCAAATAGTTGCAGCCTTAGATATTGCCAATGCTCGAGGACAACGTGACGTTGGTGGATGGAGTGAGACATGATGTCACAGATGTGCTTAATCGGATTCAGGTCTGGGGAACGGGCGGGCCAGTCCATAGCTTCAATACTTTCATCTTGCAGGAACTGCTGGCACACTCCAGCCCCATGAGGTCTGGCATTGTCCTGCATTAGGAGGAACCCAGGGTCAACCGCACCAGCATATGGTCTCACAAGGGGTCTGAGGATCTCATCTCGGTACCTAATGGTAGTCAGGCTACCTAGGGCGAGCACATGGAGGGCTGTGAGGCTCTCCAAAGAAATGCCACCCCACATCATTACTGACCCACTGCCAAACCAGTCATGCTGAAGGATGTTGCAGGCAGCAGATCGCTCTCCACGGCATCTCCAGACTCTGTCATGTCTGTCACATGTGCTCAGTGTGAACCTGCTTTCATCTGTGAAGAGCACAGGGCGCCAGTGGCAACTTTGCCAATCCTGGTGTTCTGTGGCAAATGCCAAGCGTCCTGCACGGTGTTGTGCTGTGAGCACAACCCCCATCTGTGGACATCGGGCCCTCATACCACCCTCATTGAGTCGGTTTCTAACCATTTGTGCAGACACATGCACATTTGTGGTCTGCTTGAGGTCATTTTGCAGGGCTCCGGCAATGCTCCTCCTGTTCCTCCTTGCACAAAAGAGTAGGTAACTGTCCTGTTGCTGGGTTGTTGCCCTCCTATGGCTCCCTCCACATCTCCTGGTATCTGCTCCATGCTCTGGATACTGTGCTGACAGACACAGCTACCCTTCTTGCCATCCTGGATGAACTGCACTACCTGAGCAACTTCTGTGGGTTGTAATGTAGACACCGCCTCATGCTACTGTACCTCTAGGGATGAGAGCAATGGCAAAATGAAAAAGTGACCATAACAACAGCCAAAAAGGATGAGAACAGGGAAATAGTCTGTGGTCACCACCTGCAGAACCACTCCTTTATAGGGGGTGTCTTGCTAATTGCCTATCATTTCTACCAGTTGTCTGTTCCATTTGCACAACAGCAGGAGAAATTGATTCACAATCAGTGTTGCTTCATAACTAGACAGGTAGATTTCACAGAAGTGTTATTGACCTGGGATTACATTGTGTTGTTTAAGCGTTCCCTTTATTTTTTTGAGCAGTGTATATACTCCACTCCTCATCATTGACATTGCAACACCAAAAATAAAAAGTAGTAGAATTTGGGAAATCACAGAATCACAGGATGGAAAGACAGGTTAATGATATGCGAATAATGATAAAATGGACTCTAAATTTTCAAACGTCTCGATTTATTTAGCATGAAGTATGAGCACCACTGACAAAAATACACACACTTACCTACTTTAGCATGCTATTGATGAAGTTATCAATGGTTGTCTAAGGAATATTCTGCCAGGCTGAATGCACTTAGGAATGCTAATCATCAAGATCTGCTGCTCGCAGCAACCTTTGCAATTCCTGACCAGTTACATCCCAAATGTGTTCTATGGGAGACAAGTCCAGAGAAGCTGCATCCCATGATAGCTTGTTTGGACTACAAAAGTTGCTCAATAATAGCATCATCAACATGCGCCCTGGCGTTGTCTTGTTAAAAAACGACTAATGAGATACTTAAGAAAAATGGACGTACCACTGGATTCACCACCAAATTAATGTAATACTAAGCTGTTAGTGAGCCTGGAATGAAGAATATGGGGTCTGTCTACTGTATGTCCTAGGATTAGGACTAGTGAGACATTCCCTTGTACCTCTTCATGGTTTTTCCCACATAGTCTCCAGATGGAGAATGAAAGCTGCAGTGGAGCAATGGAGCCTGTAATGGAGCTTTATACTCTTCTGCGATGAGTCCTGCTTTCGTCTTGGGCGCAATGATAGCCAGAGATTGGTCTGGGGACCAAGTGGGCAACGCCATATACATATATGTGTGTATCATAAGAAATATATAAAAATGTACCAAAAGACTGCACAAGAGGCCACATAACTTGAGAGCTTGGAATCTCTATATACCAGTGGAAGGCTGGATGAAATAATAGTTTCATTCCTGTGAGATAAATGGATCTGTGTGCATTATACATCTCTGTCGCAGGATACCTGCAATATCTCCCTGTAGTTTCTCCTGTGAAAAATGTGTATATGTATATTTCTATGTTATCGTCTCAGCACGGTATCTATCTCAGTATTAATGTGTGTGGGGTTTAGTGCTTCGTATAAATGAGTTCTGTGTTGCAGTAGGCAATGACTCTATCTCTAAAGCGCATCTGTCACACATAGAAGGTGTGTGAGAATATAACCTTTAGGTGATGTCATGTGCAGGGGTTATTTATCCTCACTCTATATATCACATGTAATATACTAGCTCTATCGTGTTGTATTTATCATTTCGAGAGCCTGAAGAGGTGTCTATCTTCATATTTCAATGTGTGCTTTTTCTCTTCGCTTGCTGCTTTGCTTTTATTCTGAGATCGATTACCTCTTTCCCTCCTCGGCGCTCCTATTCTGACAGGCTGACCCACCACTCTCCTGCAATAACAGTAAATTAATTGCCTTTTGATTAGAACATTGTAGTACAAAGTGTGCTTGCTGATAGAAGCCAAGAAGGGCTGCCTTCACTGTGTGTCTTCACATTGTATCCATCTGCCCCCCTCCTCTGTTCACTTTTCCCTGGCTAAAGCCTCGGGTCAATGGTAGACCTTCCGAGAGGGATGTAAATGTGTTTGAGAATTCTAGAAGACACCTGTCTGCTGGCAGGATGCCATCGCATGTCTTGTTGTCCCTGACCTGCCGTCTGTTCTTCCCTCCTCCTGTGCTGTCATGTTGTGTTTCGTAGTAAAGGGATAAAGCAGATAATATGTTAATTAAGAATTTAGTTAAAACCGCGAAGCTGTTATATATTTAACCCCTTATAAAGAACAAGTCAGTTCAGAAATGCTGTGTCCTCTCTGGGTAGCATGTATTAGAGAAGAGGGAGTGGAACAGTTTGAATTTTTTTTCGTTGGAATCCCTACTCAGTCTGAGTTTAGTAGTCCAGTGGGTGGAGCTAATCAGTGATTGACATGCTTCCCTGTATTAGTGTGTGTTCACAGATAGCTGTCAATCAATTGTTAGCACCACCCACTTGACAGAAAAGCCTAGAATGAGCAGGGATTTTAATGAATAAAACAAAAGTTATCCTGAACATTTTCTCACCAGATGTTCATCAGTCATGTAGAGTTCTTTCTCTATCCCTGAAATGAATTACTTACCAGTTACACATGGTGACTGCTGCAGTCTCTTGACTGTGATGAAGCTATTGGGAGATAGAACAAGAATAATGCACTGTTCTCCCACAATGCCCCAATGAACAGTGTCGGCTAGGGGTGTGGAAGCTTACAGGGTCTGGGTCACATGGTCATATGATGTCTCACATGATCTTCCCTCTGACGTGCCCCCAGGGCCGTGGGGTACTCGGCAGCCGGGCCCCTGGCTGCTGGGGGATATCACGGTGACTGGTCCGGTCCGTGACCCAGGGCGGTCAGTGCAAAAAGGAGGAATTATTAGGGGATTTGTCGTGACGCCACCTGCGGTGTCTGATTGTTAGAACTCTCCTGTTAGGTTTTTTCTAGTTTGCTGGTCACATGACCTTTTTTGCCTATTTAATCCTGCTCCGCCCTCCTGGCCTTGCTGGACTTCATTGTAATTTCTACTCTTGAGCTAGCTTGGTGCTCTGTTACCTTTCTCAGTCAGTTTTGCTAGGTCTTCGGACCTCTATGTTCTTTGTTGTTTGTTTGTCTTATTTCTGCTACAATTTCTGCTAGGAGGTGTCCATCTTTCTCCCAGTCCCTAGTTCTTGTAGGGATCCCTTCCTCACACCTATAGGTCTTCGTTCAGACTAGCCGAGGACTTTAGCTGGTCTGATCGCAGGATCAGGTTCCCCGTTACATCGTAGGGATCCAGCTTAGTTCTATTGTAGGGACAGATCTCCTGTCTTTCCTTAGTGCTTGTAGCAGATCATAACACTGATGAGGATCACCAGCACTGCAACAGTCCTCTGAGGCAGATGTTAGGGCAGCTTGTGATGGGACAGCTCCCCACAGGTGGAGCAGGCCTCAGGGCAGTATAGTAGAAGAGAGTGGGTCGCGCTGGGCGTTGTAGTGCAGGGGGAACGATAGCGCCGATGAAGAATGGACAGAGGCAGTGCAGTGCAGTCATCCAAGATTTTACTCACAGTTCTTTAGACACTTCACAGGTGCACTATACAGGTAAAGGCCTCCCGCGTCACGATGCGTTCACCGGGCAAAGGTTCAATCCTTCCTCAGGCAACTTGGGAATACCTGGCAGAACCCCACGTTCTCGTGTTCCTATTTTGACCGTCTTTACTCTGGTCCTTCTCCCTCCTGCTCTGCGCTGCCCACTCTCAATCCCGCTCGGGTGCTCTCGAGTCCTTCCTGTACGTCGTATCCGGGACCTACTTGACCCTACTGGGGATTAGAATGCCGCAGCGATCCCTCTGTCTTCTGACAGATGCGGGGCGTACGGGTGCCGTCCTGCACGCGCCGTACCCCCTGGGATCCTTTCTGTAAAACGGAGCCTACTCCCTGCTCCTCTCTGGGGCCTTCTGACCTGGCCCTACTTGTGGAGCAGACCTCCTAATGAAACTCTGCTCCTGGACTGTTCTTCTGAACAGTCCCGAGCTGTTCTCCTGAACAGCTCCCTGGAACTCACACCACTACTGACCTGCCACCCTAAGATGGCTTCCCTATTTATCCTCCTACTAAAGTGCTCCCTCCAACTACTTTCTCCACCCACACCCACTACTGGTTTCCCCTACCTTTGGGTTCCCCCCACTCCAGCCAGGGTCAGGGCTCAGCAGAAACATACATTGCGTCTTGCCCCTCCAGCCGGCCTGGAGCAGTGTAGTGTTGGATGCAGGTGTTTTGGGGTTCCGTGCAGCACTCCCATCTTACCTGAGAGAAGGGAGACACCACACCTCTGGGTGAGGTGCAGTACCTCTGTGGTGACTGAACCCTCAGGGGCGCCACACCTCCATTTTCAAGACTAAAGAAAGCAGAGAGCTTCTAGTCCTCTACTAAAATTACAGAAACTGCTTAAATAATTCAGAATTTTTAAAACAATTTAAGATTGCATACTATTGCTTTCATTTTACTTTTTTTTTTTATTACCGAGAAGACCCCTTTAACTCTTTGTATTTCAGATCTGTGTTGCCATGCAGCACAATGGGCTGTTTCTGATGAGCTTATTGAGGCCTGCTATTAAAACCCAGTCATTCTCTCATCTGTTGCATGTGTCAGCTTTCTATATATAGTGTAGCTCCTGATTAGTTCAGCCACCAGGTAACTTTAGTAGTGTACTACTTCTGGCCCTGACTAGGCATCTGCTTTAGATAAAAAAACATTATTTGTCAGCAAACTGCAATTAATGAATACATTAATTCATTCAATCTCCAGAGGAGACAAGCAGGATGGGTTTTAGACAAAGAAGGGCCCTGGCAAAAGTGGGGACCCAAATGTTCACATCTTGCACCATCACACAGAAACATTTACAATGCATTTACATGAGCTGAGTTCAGGCCGCTAAACGAGCATGATCGACAATATTAAAGTCCTTTGGTGCTTGTTTCCCGACCTCTTTACACCAGCTGAAGAAGAATGATGGGGACAGAACGATCACTAATAGATCAATCTGTCTCCATACAGTATCATGTTATCAGCAGCATATCTGCAGAGTACACTGATCGATGTGCTGCTGAAAACAATGATTTTTGTTCCGGCATAAACAATAGGCAGCATTTTGCTTGTTCGTTGTGACGTGAACCCTGGGCCGTGGGGTACCCGGTGCCGGGCCGGTAGATGCTGGGGGTGATATCACAGTGGCTGGGCCGGTCCGTGGCCCAGGGCGGTCAACAAAAAGGGGAAATTTATAGGGGATTTATAGTAAGTTCGTGACGCCACCTGTGGTGTCTGGTAAGGATTACCAGCGCTGCGACAGTCCTCTGAGGCAGGTGTTTGGGCAGCTTTGTTGGGACGGCTCCCCACAGGTGGAGCGGGCCTCAAGGCAGTGTAGGGGTAGATGGTGGATGCTGGTGAGAGACGGCAGGACGGTGCCGGAGGAAAGACGGACACTCACACAGGGGTAAGCTTCAGTACCTTTACTGGTGATGATGCAGGCACGGTCCAGGGTACTCCGGACGAAGGGTGCACTTTTGGACTCTCCCCAGTGAGCGGGTATAGGGCCTCCTGATCCGTGGCTTTACTCATTAAGCTTCTGACCTGCCTGGAGCTAGGCCTGGCTTGATTACAGTCTCTCTCTTGCACCTGCTGACCTGGTGGTAAGGCTTCTCTTGGAGATCACTCTTCCTGGACGCTGGGGCCTCCGTGACTCCTAGCACAGGTACTGTAGTCAGCGTTTGGTAAACCTGGGACCTGTAGTCCTCCAGGGGTTCCGGTGGTCCCTACTGGGTATAAAGGGACCCCGTATGCGCGGACCCGGTGTCCAGTATATATCTCGGGATGAGCCTGGTATGCTACTCTGCCCCCTTTGCTACTTCTTCCTTCTCCTCTCGCCTTCGGCCACACTCAGGGCCCTCACTAGGCTTTCTCCCGTTCTGTAGGCCTTGGCTCGCCTAAGCACAGCAGCCAGCGTGCTGCCTCTTCACTGGTCTAAGTGCCAGCACACTCTCTCTCTGGCTGAGAGACTTACTAACACTCAACTAAACTAAAATTGAGCTGCCTGGCTCCACCCTCCATATTTATATCCCTAACGGGCTCCCTCTGCTGGTCTGAGGTGGTAGGGTGGAGGTGTGTGAATGTGTGAGGGCCTCTTGTGGAGAAGTCCATCCATGCACCCTTCTGGGTTCTGTGGCACCAGTACGTAGCAGGGCGGCACATTCCCCCCTAGTAAAACTCAGTACTCCAGGACTGAAGCATTTTTCTCAAAACAGGTTAAACAATAACATTTCTTCCCTTTATGGGAGGCACTTTTCTTTAACGTTACGGTGAACATTATTAACGCAACAATTATATATAAACAATTTCAGAGTTTTTCAAGTAAATGGTGTCCATCTCACCGGTAAGATGCAAATTTAGCAGCATGAGGGACCTGCCCGTAAACCCTTAACGTAGGCCCTGGGCGTGGCTGCAGGGCATAGGTGATCCGGCGTCGGACCACGAATTTTGCCACGCCAAACAGGTTTTTGTTCTGAGGTCACTTAAAAGGCACTCCAGGGAGTGCAACGATGTACATAACAGTTTTTGGGCTGCTCACAGTCCTCAGCCACCGAGTCCTTTATATATATACCCTTACGGGTAACTAAATGCAATGAGAAGTGTCCATGTCACATAATTTGTCCATTAGCAAGGCAAAATAAATCAATAAATAAATACATAAAATTATTACAAGAACACACCCTATGGGGTAACTATTTATACTGTCAGTGTTTCTCTATTTACTCTCAATACCTGACAGGGGTCTGGCCTTTTGTGCTACGCGATGATCTACGTGTAGTATGGATGCTTGCGCTATTTTCCATTCTATCAGCTCTATGCGTTGGTGGACTGCAAGACTGCCTTAACCTCTCTACGGGACTGGCAAGTATACCATTGGCTGGGCCTTCTTGCTCTTCTTCAGCCGGTGATCCTTCTTCCGGGATTCTTCCTGAGCAGGCTCTTCTGGGGCACTTACAGGTCTTACTTGCAGTGGAGGGTCTTCTGGTGGTTGTTAGAAGTGTATGACAGGTATTATTACAGCTCCACCTAGTTGAGGCCAATTTGCCGGGAAATCTCCTAAGTCAGTATGGAGTACTTCTTCTTTAGGCTTCTCCGATATGGTGAGAGGCACTTCTTCCTGGGGCTTCAACAGACTTGGGCACAACTTCAGATGGTCTCTCGATACCATTGCAGTTGTTCTTCCTCCGTCTTTGCTAATTAGACAGGTTTTCCTATTGTCGAATCTGGAATTCAACACAGTGTAAGGTTTTCTTTCCCACTGGTCGTCAAGTTTGTGGTTTCTCCTTTTTCGTTTTAGCACAACTTCTCCAGGTGTTAAGGGTTCTGCTGGTGCACTCTTGTTGTACTGTGCTTCCTGCTTATCTCTCACCTTATTTAGACTGTCTTCGACACAGGCCTGTACTCTCCTGTACTGCTCCTGTCGCGTTGTGTCCCAGTCTTCAGTGGACATATCTGCTTCTGGCTCTACCACTCCAAGCTCCAGGTCCATGGGCAACTTTCCGGGTCTTGCTCTCATAAGGTACGCTGGAGTACAATTGGTGGAACTCACAGGTATGTGATTGTACAGATCTACCAGGTCAGGTAGTTTGTCTGGCCACTGCTTTCTCTCCTCTAGCGGTAAGGTCTTCAACAGGTCGATGACTATGTTATTCATCTTTTCACATAACCCATTGGTTTGGGGGTGGTACGGTGTAGTCCGGATCTTCTTACACCCGTACAGATGGCAGAACTCATTGAACAATTCGGCTTCAAAGGCAGGGCCTTGATCTGTCAGCACCTGCTCCGGGTATCCATGGGGCCTGCAGAAGTACACTTGAAACGTCTTTGCCGCAGTCTTTGCCGTCAGATCCTTGACGGGGGTGACCACCAGGAACCGGGAGTAGTGATCCACCATGGTCAAGGCATAGGAGTATCCTGACCTGCTGGGTGACAGCTTGACGTGATCCAAGGCAACGATCTCCAAAGGTCGAGTTGTCTTGATGGGCTGCAGGGGTGCCATCTGGCTGCTGTAGTCTTTTCTTCTGAGGCTACAGGGTCCACAATCCCGGCACCATGTCTCTATGGAACTGCGCATTCCAACCCAATAAAACCGACCCTTCAGCAGGGTTTCTAGCTTCTTCCAGCCAAAGTGCCCCGCTTGATCATGGTAGGCCTCCAACACCATCTGGATGTCTGTCTTGGGCACTACTATCTGCCATACCATCTCATGGGTCCTGGGGTTGACATACCTTCGGCACAGCTACTCTCTATAGATGAACAGCCGGCTTCTCTCATTTCACAGTTGCTTGGCTTGCGGAGGAGCGTCCTTCTCCAGGGAGGAATCTTCCTGGGTTATCAGTTCTTTAATACGGTTGACAACTGGGTTGCTGTTCTGGGTCTCCTTCCAACTGTGATGACGTAAAGGGTTTAGTTTCTTACCACGATACCTCCTGGAGGTGCACTGCTCGTGGACCATCCCATTTCTGTGGAAGGCAGGTAGCTCAATTTCCTCCAGGTCATCCACTTCTTCAGTGTCCGACTGGTGAGGCATTCTGGATAGGGCATCGGCGTTAGCGTTCTTGTGGCCTGCCCGGTACTTGATGGTGAACTGATAGTTTGACAGTTGGTCCATCCAACACTGTTCCATGGCTCCCAACTTGGCAGTCTCTAGATGCGTCAAGGGGTTGTTGTCAGTATAGGCCGTGAACTTACTGGAGGCCAGGTAGTGATTGAATCGTTCAGTGATGGCCCAGACCAAGGCCAAAAACTCCAACTTGAAGGAGCTATAGTTTTCCGGATTCCTCTCGGTCGGACGAAGCTTCCTGCTGGCATAGGCAATCACCTTCTCTTTGCCATACTGCTTCTGACTCAACACAGTTGCTGGCATCAGTGTACAGCAAGAAAGGTTGGCTGTAGTCAGGGTAGGCCAGTATTTCTTCGCCAGTCAGGATCTCTTTCATCACTGCAAAGGACTCATCCTGTTCTTTACCCCATTGGAAGGGGGGGTGTTTTGCCTCTGTTGGACTGTCCTACCAGGAGATCTTGCAAAGGCGCTGCCTTCTTGGTGTAGTCCTATACAAATCTCCGGTAATACCCGACCAGTCCCAGGAACTGATGTACCTCCTTGAGATTCTTCAGTTGTGGCCATTTCTGGATGGTGGTGACCTTCTCCGGGTCTGGTGCTACTCCTTCTGGACTGACGATGTGCCCCAGGTACTGAACCTTCTGTTTGAGCAGGTGGCACTTGGAAGGCTTCAATTCCATCCCATACCGGGATAACGACTCAAATACCTCCGCCAGGTGGTTCAAATGGTCCTCATATGTCTTGGAGTACACTATCACGTCATCCAGGTATAGCAGCACGGTCTCGAAGTTACGGTGTCTCAAACAGCACTCCATCAATCTCTGGAACGTTCCAGGGGCGTTGCAGAGTCCGAACGGCATACTGTTGAACTCGCAGAGTCCCATCGGGGTAGTGAAGGCCGTCTTCTCCCGGTCCTCCTCAGCAACTGCTACTTGCCAGTACCCACTAGTGAGGTCAAGGGTAGAGAATTAATTTGCAGACTTTAGTGCAGCCAGGGATTCCTCTATACGGGGCAAAGGGTATGCATCTTTATATGTTATGTGGTTTACCTGTCTGTAATCTACACACATCCTCAAGCTTCCATCCTTTTTCCTGACCAGGACCAGGGGAGCTGCCCAGGGGCTACAGCTATCTCTTATTACCCCTGCTTTCTTCATGTCATGCAACATTTCCTTTGCTTTCTGGTGGTATGGGCCTGTAACGTTCTTTGATGGGTGGATGGTCACCTGTGGGTATATGGTGTTGTACTCCTTTAATCCTCCCGAAATCAAGTGGGTGTTTGCTGAATACCTGTTCGTATTCCTGGACCACCCTGTATACACCTTGTTTTTGATGGACAACATGGAGCTGTTGACACCAATCCCCCACCTGGGTTTCCGAGTCGTTATCCTCCACTCTGTCTGGTGAGGTTAAGGACTCCACTGTGTGGATAGCGTTGTTATTTACAGTGTACAATCTGGCAACAGTGGCATATCGTGGTAATTTGACTTCATCCTCTCCATAGTTTAGGAGGCGTACTGGCACCCTCCCATTGCGTACATCCACTACCCCTCTGGCAGTCAAGAGTGTAGGTCTGTGCTCTGAGCTAATGGGCTCCACCACCGCCTGGTAGTTCTGTCCCTTGAGACCTATTGCTTCCCTACACCAAATCAGCATTTCACTCATTGGGGGAATCACAATGGGTATTGGGTCTGTCACCCGTACATTACCAATTTCACCACCTGATAGCTTTACCTGTTGCTGGTACAGGAGGGCTCGAATCTCTCTCTGGAGCACCTTCCTCTGCCCTGGTTTGGCAGTGTCAGCAATCTGTTGGAGCAAAAACAACACTTCTCCTAAACAGTTACCAACAATATTTGTACTAAGTATCATATACAACTCTGTATCACCAGGGTTGGACTCCACTACAATCAGTCCTTGGTCCTTTAGTTCCGCTCTCCCCACCTTCACTGTCACGTCCTTAACCCCTACTAGGTTAAGAGGAAGGCCGTTAGAGGCATACATGGAGAGGTTCGGGGCTGGTGGCTGGAGCTCATCTACGGACCAGTACCTTTTGTAGAGGACATCAGGTATGATGGTTACCTGTGAGCCGGTGTCCTTTAATGCAGGTGTTGCTATCCCGTCCAGCACGATGGACAGGAAAGGCCTTCCTCCTACGAACCGGTGATACCAGCTTGATGGACCTGGTTGATTTACTCCTGGGTGTCGGCCCTCGGCCCCAGGGTTTGCTCTTTTAAAGGACAGTTCCACGCTGTGTGGCCTGCCTTGTGGCAGCGGTAGCAGATGAATTCTCCTGGAGGGCGACGTTGGTTGTTGCTCCTCCCACGGGGTGGCGTTGTCCTCCTCCGGGGTGGCGTTGTCCTCCTACGGGGTGGCGTTGCCCTCCTTCTTCTCCTCATCCAGGGGACATCCTCAGGGCTGCCGGCCAGTAGGATCCTTCCCTCCAGCTCAGGCTCCGTCTGTAGCTGCAGGGTGCTCAGGACAGTGGCCAGGGTTTTACTTAACTGGCGCACTTCAGAGCGCAGGCTGTTCAGCTCGCTAGGAGGCACTGTTTGCATTTTTGTGTTAGCTGTTAATGAAGGAGCAGTGGGTGCTGCGGGCACTGGGGTGGCCCCACCCTGGTAACACTGGATAGCAGTATCTGATGGTTCCAGGGGCTGCAGACCCTTAATAGCCATGTCCTTCAGGGTGTCAAAGGTGACATCTGGATGATCTAAGGCCCACCACCGTACAGTTCTGCTCTCCTCCTGGGACCTCAACCCCCGGATGAACTGTTCCGTCAGCATTTTATTTTCATTTTGTATGCTGGCTGAACTAACCTGTTTCAGGGCCCGCAGGGCTTCCTGTAAGCGCCAGGCGTAGTCGCTGACACTGTCCTCAGGTTTCTGGACACAGTGGTAGAACCTCATCCGGAGATCTGTCTCAGTGCGGTTTTCAAACACAGTTTGAAGTCTCTTAAAGATAATGGATACTGATTCCTGGTCTGCGGCTGGCCAGGTTTCAACTTCCCGCTCTGCGGCACCAGTCAATTGTCCCAGCACAACAGCGGCTCTCTGCTTACCAGTCATAGAATACATGTCCAGTACACCGCATATTTTTCTCTTGAATCCAGACAGGGTGTCTGGTTTGCCATTATACTGGGGAAGCCATTTCGCTCCAGGAATATACGGCAGGGCAATGGGTATCAACGGGGTCACGACCCCTGCTGGTGGAGCGGCCCCTCCGGCCTGTGCAGCGCCGGGCGCAGGTTGGGCATCAGGAGCGTTAACCAGTGCTCTGGCGGCTTGCTGGTCGTCGGCCATGGTTGCGCCCCCCTAGCGAACCATGGCCTTCCTTCTTTACCGCTTTCGGGTAGGCCGCAGCTCCGCAAGCGACGGTCTTCTTCCAGGACCTTGCGTCGCTCTCGTATGACGTCTGAGCGTCCACTGGATTCCTTCCAGGACCTGACGCTTCCAGGTTCGACTTCAGGGTCGGGGCGTGTCTTAGGCTTAGCCCGCTTCCAGCGGTTACGCCTCCCAGGATCCCGCGGTTACGCCCTTCTTCTTCCCGCACTGCAGCGCGATAATGGCAGCGATCTTCACCGCAGTTTAACACACAGTTCAGTTCAATAAAGGCGCACAGTACCCGATGGCAGCGGGCACGCAATCCTGTTCGTGACGCCAAAGTTTGACGCGCCCCCTGGGCCGTGGGGTACCCGGTGCCGGGCCGGTAGATGCTGGGGGTGATATCACGGTGGCTGGCCCGGTCCGTGGCCTAGGGCGGTCAACAAAAAGGGGAAATTTATAGGTTCGTGACGCCACCTGTGGTGTCTGGTAAGGATTACCAGTGCTGCGACAGTCCTCTGAGGCAGGTGTTTGGGCAGCTTTGTTGGGACGGCTCCCCACAGGTGGAGCGGGCCTCAGGGCAGTGTAGGGGTAGATGGTGGATGCTGGTGAGAGATGGCAGGACGGTCCTGGAGGAAAGACGGACACTCACACGGGGGTAAGCTTCAGTACCTTTACTGGTGATGATGCAGGCACGGTCCAGGGTACTCCGGACGAAGGGTGCACTTTTGGACTCTCCCCAGTGAGCGGATGTAGGGCCTTCTGATCCATGGCTTTACTCATTAAGCTACTGACCTGCCTGGAGCTAGGCCTAGCTTGATTACTGTCTCTCTCTTGCACCTGCTGAGCTGGTGGTAGGGCCTTCTCTTGGAGATCACTCTCCCTGAACGCTGGGGCCTCCGTGACTCCTAGCCCTGGTACTGTAGTCAGCGTTTGGTAAACCTGGGACCTGTAGTCCTCCAGGGGTTCCGGTGGTCCCTACTGGGTATAAAGGGACCCCGTATGCGCGGACCCGGTGTCCGGTATATATCTTGGGGTGAGCCTGGTATGCTACTCTGCCCCCTTTGCTACTTCTTCCTTCTCCTCTCGCCTTCGGCCACACTCAGGGCCCTCACTAGGCTTTCACCCGTTCTGTAGGCCTTGGCTCGCCTAAGCACAGCAGCCAGCGTGCTGCCTCTTCACTGGTCTAAGTGCCAGCACACTCTCTCTCTGGCTGAGAGACTGACTAACACTCAACTAAACTAAAACTGAGCTGCCTGGCTCCACCCTCCATATATGTATCCCTAACGGGCTCCCTCTGCTGGTCTGAGGTGGTAGGGTGGAGGTGTGTGAATGTGTGAGGGCCTCTTATGGAGGTGTGTGAATGTGTGAGGGCTTCTTGTGGAGAAGTCCATCCATGCACCCTTCTGGGTTCTGTGGCCCCAGTGCGTAGCAGGGCGCCACAGTTGGACGACTGCTGATGTTTACACTCAGGGCTGCCACTAGGAATTTCAGGGCCCCATACTGGCAACATTTTTGAGCCCCCTTGAGACTCCGCCCAGGCACCACTCCAGCTCCGCCTCTACCCCAGCTCCGCCTCCACCCCTCGAACGTTCCATAGTCCCACCTCCAACTCTTGGAAAAACTCTACTTTCTGCACCACGTCTTCACCAATCACACATTAACAGTTCCCATTGAACACCATATCACATATATAGTCAGCAACTTTTGTTTTGGCTAAAAGATTTTTTAAGCTGCCACCACAACAAGGAGACTCTTCTGGCCGGACCCTTCTCTACTCTAACCTATTAAACATTTCTTATTATACCCAATACTTTTAGGTATATTTTTATTTATGGAAATGTGTCACATACATTTTTTAAAATGACCAATAGTACCACATACAAGGGATAAATACCACCACACTATGACCATATCACATATTACCACCACATAGCGACCGAATAATACCACATACAAGGGACAAATACCGCCACACCGTGACTAAATCACATATTACCACCACATAGTGACCAAATACTACAATACTGATCATTAATAAAAAACAGAATACTAATATTACCATAAGTGCCATTATACACAGGAGCTCTGTACATAGTATACAGTGTACAATGTCAGTGTACAGATAACACACTGACTCACTGGTGACATCTCTAGTTGAAGTCTTTCATCTTCGCTTTTCCTCTTCATCCAGCACAGACCACCATCACTTCTTCTAGCCAGGACTCATCTCTGCATTAAATAACACAGTTATCTAGAGAACTGCTTACAGAGCACATTCACCAATTTTTCCCAACTTCTACACTACACCAGATAAAGAAAAAAAGTGACATAGTGGCACCCTGCACAGTAACAGGACCCCCCATTGAAAACAGTATCCTCAAAAATAACATACATCACAGCAGTAATATTATACTTTAATTAGCCCCTACAGTAATAATGTACCACATCTTGTCCCATGTCCCCATCCTGCCCCCATTGTCTCCATAATTAGCCCCTACAGTAATAATGTCCCACATCCTGCCCTCATGTCTCCATTCTGCCCTCTATGTCTCCATTCTGCCCCCATGTCTCTCCATCCTGCCCATGTCTCACATTCTGCCCCCATGTCTCCATTCTGCCCCCATGTCTCCATTCTGCCTCCCATGTCTCCATTCTGCCCTCCATGCCCCCATGTCTCCATTCTGCCCCCATGTCTCCATTGTGCCCCCCATGTCTCTATTCTGCCCCCCTTGTTTCCATTGTGCCCCATGTCTCTCCATTGTGCTTCCAATGTATCCCATTCTGCCCCCATGTTTCCATTCTGCCCCCAATGTGTCACATTCTGCCTCCATATTTCCATTCAGCACCCATGTTTCTGCCCCCAATGTCCCCCATGTTTTCATCCTGCCCCCAATGTCCCCCATGTTTTCTGTGGCTGCCCCCAATGTTCCCCATCCTGTCCTGTCCTGTCCTGGTGTTGCTTTAAAAAAAAAGTTTCTTCTTACCTTGCGGCGCTCCAGCGGTGCCCTGCCCTGCCATTGCCGGAAGCACGATCGCTGGCGCATGGAGCTGACTTCAGCTGCCGGCCAATCACTGTGATTGGCCAGCGGCTGTTAACAAATTTAATAGATTTAAAGTGAACCTGCATCCGAAGACGCAGGTTCACTGAACCGGCAGAATGCTGCCGCTCGGGCCCGGTGAGCAGAAGAACGGGGCCCTGACCGGGCCCTCCCTACTCACCAGGCCCATACGCCAGTAAGAGCAGTAATGCCCTGATGGCGGCACTGTTTACACTTATAGACTTCTGTCACACACGAACAGTATGTGACACACACGTATATACAAACTGCATGTTCCACACGCATGTATACACACATAGCACACACACATATACATAGAGCATATACAGTGGGTACGGAAAGTATTCAGACCCCTTTACATTTTTCACTCTTTGTTTCATTGCAGACATTTGGTAAATTCTAAAAAGTTCATTTTTTTTCCCATTAACCCCTTTACCCCCGAGGGTGGTTTGCACGTTAATGACCAGGCCAATTTTTACAATTCTGACCACTGTCACTTTATGAGGTAATTACTCTGGAACGCTTTAACGGATCCCCCTGATTCTGAGATTTTTTTTTCGTGACATATTGTACTTCATGATTGTGGTAAAATTTCTTCGATATCACTTGCGTTTATTTGTGAAAAAAATGGAAATTTGGCGAAAATTTAGAAAATTTTGCAATTTTCAAAATTTCAATTTTTCTGCCCTTAAATCAGACAGATATGTCACACAAAATAGTTAATAAATAACATTTCGCACATGTTTACTTTACATCGGCACAATTTTCGAACCAACATTTTTTTTTTATTAGGGAGCTATAAGGGTTAAAAGTTGACCAGCGATTTCTCATTTTTCCAGCAAAATTTACAAAACCATTTTTTTTAGGGACCACATCACATTTGAAGTCACTTTGAGAGGTCTTTATGACAGAAAATACCCAAAAGTAACACCATTCTAAAAACTGCACCCCTCAAGGTGCTCAAAACCACATTCAAGAACTTTATTAACCCTTCAGGTGCTTCACAGGAATTTTTGGAATGTGGAAGAAAAAAATGAACATTTAACTTTTTTCACAAAAATGTTACTTTAGACCCAATTTTTTTATTTTCGCAGGGGTAACAAGAAAAAATGGACCACAAAATTTGTTGGGAAATTTCCCCTGGGCACGCAGATACCCCATATGTGGGGAAAACCCACTGTTTGGGTGCACGGCAGGGCTCGGAAGGGAAGGAGCGCCATTTGACTTTTTGATTGTAAAATTTGCTTGAATAATTAGCGGACGCCATGTTGCATTTGGAGAGCCCCTGTGTGCCTAAACATTGGAGCTCCTCCACAAGTGACCCCATTTTGGAAATTAGACCCCCCAAGGCACCTATCTAGATGCATAGTGAGCACTTGGAACCCCCAGGTGCTTCACAAATTAATCCGTAAAAAAGAAAAAGTGGAAAAAAAAACACTTTTTAATTTTTATGAATCAATTTGTGAAGCTTCTTATACCATACCTTGGCCTTTCTCAAAGCACTGTACGGCTGGAGGACTTGATCGGAGAGATAAACTCCCCCCATGTACTTGTTGTACCCCACTCTTAGGAGCACCGATCCTAGGCTGCACAGCACTGTTTCCGGCAATCTGATTGCCGGAAACAGTGAGAAATGCTGTGATTGGCTGTTCAGAATTCTGAACAGCCAATCACAGCGATCGTGGGTGCGGGGGGGGCGGCGCCACCCCCCGAGATGCTGGCGCCATCTACCCTGAGGTAAGATGGCACCGGAATTTTAATTTTATCACCGCGACTTCGGTCGCGGTGCCGCTTTAAAGATAGGGCGTACTAATACGTATCTGGTCCATAAGTCCCAGGGCACAGATACGTATTAGTACGCCTTGGGTCGGAAAGGGGTTAAAGTACACTCTGCACTCCATCTTGACTGAAAAAAAAACAGAAATGTGGAAATTTTTGCAAATTTATTAAAAGAGAAAAAATGAAATATCACGTGGCCATAAGTATTCAGACCCTTTTCTCAGACACTCATATTTAAGTCACATGCTGTCTATTTCCTTGTGATCCTCCTTGAGATGGTTCTACTCCTTCATTGGAGTCCAGCTGTTTTTAATTAAACTGATAGGACTTGATTTGGAAAGGTACACACCTGTCTATATAAGACCTCACAGGTCACAGTGCATGTCAGACCAAATGAGAATCATGAGCTCAAAGGAACTGCCCAAGGAGCTCAGAGACAGAATAGTGGCAAGGCAGAGATCTAGTCAAGGTTAGAAAAGAATTTCTGCATTACTCAAGGTTCCTAAGAGCACAGTGGCCTCCATAATCCTTAAATGGAAGATGTTTGGGACCACCAGAAGTCTTCCTAGACCTGGCCGTCCAGCCAAACTGAGCAATCATGGGAGTAGAGCCTTGGTGAGAGAGGTAAAGAAGAACCCCAATATTATTGAGGCTGAGCTCCAGAGATGCAGTAGGGAGATGGGAGAAAGATCAACAAAGTCAACTATCACTGCAGCCCTCCACCAGTTGGGCCTTCATGGCAGAGTGGCCCGACGGAAGCCTCTCCTCAGTGCAAGACATATGAAATCCCTCATAGAGTTTGCTCAAAAACACATGAAGGACTGCCAGACTATGAGAAATAAGATTCTCTGGTCTGATGAGACGAAGATAGAACTTTTTGGTGATAATTTTAAGCGGTATGTGTGGAGAAAACTGCTCATCACCTTCCCAATACAATCCCAACAGTGAAACATGGTCGTGGCAGCATCATGCTATGGGGGTGTTTTTCAGCTGCAGGGACAGGATGACTGGTTGCAATTGAAGGAAACATGAATGCGGCCAAGTACAGAGATATCCTGGATGAAAACCTTTTCAAGAGTGCTCTGGACCTCAGACTTGGCCGAATGTTCACCTTCCAACAAGACAATGACCCTAAGCACACAGCTAAAATTACAATGGAGTGGCTTCAGAACAACTCTGTGACCATTATTGACTGGCCCAGCCAGAGCCCTGACCTAAACCCAATTGAGCATCTCTGGAGAGACCTGAAAATGGCTGTCCACCAACGTTCACCATCCAACCTGACGGAACTGGAGAGGATCTGCAAGGAAGAATAGCAGAGGATCCCCAAATCCCTGTGTGAAAAACTTGTTGCATCATGCCCAAGAAGACTCATGGCTGTACTAGCTCAAAAGGGTGCCTCTACTCAATACTGAGCAAAGGGTCTGAATACTTTTGACCATTTGATATTTCAGTTTTTCTTTTTTGATAAATTTGCAAAAATTTCTACATTTCTGTTTTTTTCAGTCAAGATGGGGTGCAGAGTGTACTTTAATGAGAAAAAAAATGAACTTTTAAGACTTTTCCAAATGGCTGCAATGAAACAAAGAGTGAAAAATTTAAAGGGGTCTGAATACTTTCTGTACCCACTGTACATACAGATACATGTATACATAGAGCACATACGTACATTTACAGAGGTGCATACAGATATATGTATACAGAATACCTACATACATATGCATGCATACATGGAGCACATACTGTATATACAGACACATGCATGGATCAAGCACATATACAAAGAGACATAGTGTAATGACCCCCACACAGCCCTCCACACAGTATGTTAGATTCCACACAAACCTTCACAATGTATAATTGTTCGTATAGAGAATAATGGCCCGACATAGCCCTCATAGAGTATAAAGGCTCCTACATAACCCTTCACATAGTATAATGGCTCCCAACTAGCCCTTGTAATATTATAATGGCCACCACATAGCCCTCCAAATATTATAATGGCCTTCCAAATATTATAATAGCCTCCACATAACCCTCCAAATATTATAATGGTCCCCACACAGCCTTCCATATACAGTCATGGCCAAAAGTGTTGGCACCCTTGAAATTGTTTCAGAAAATGAAGTATTTCACCCAGAAAATTATTGTAATTACACATGTTTGTTATACACATATTTCTTTCCAATTGGAACAACAGAAAAAAACAGAATAAAAGGCAAATTAAACATAACTACTCACAAGACCCCAAAAATGGACTATACAAAATTGTTGGCACCTTTCAAAAATTGTAAGTAAACAACTTTGAACAAGCAGTATACATTTGAGACAAACTCACCTGTGGTAAGCAACATATGGGCAATATATAAATCACACCTGAAACCAGATTAAAATGACATAAGTTGACTCAATGTTGTAATTGTGTGTCTGTGTGTGCCACACTAAGCATAGAGAACAGAACGAAGAGAAGAGAACTGTCTGAGGACTTAAGAACCAAAATTGTTTGAAAAATATCAACAATTTTACGATTATAAGTAGTGTTGAGCCACCCCCGTAGTGTTGGGGTTCGGTTCGGTTCGTCGAACACCGGGATGTTCGAGGAGCTGTTCGTCGAACTGTTCGTCGAACACCTTAAAACACCGTCGAACACCGTTAAAACCAATGGCAGGCAAACAAAAACACATAGAAACACATAGAAAACACCTTCAAAGGTGTCCAAAAGCTGACAAACTGCTCAGAAGACGCTTTCTTTAAAAAAGCTGGCCGGCAATTCAGCAGCGGCATACACCGGTACCCGACAATTTAGACAAGAAGGAATAGAGCATCACACATAGATTAGATTGATAGAAACATGTCAGTCACATATATATGAAGTACAGTGACAGTGTTGCTTACTGTACTTGTCATTTAGTGTAAAGGATTTATTAAAAAATATAATAGTGTTTTCATGCACTGTCTCTTTAAAAAAAGCCGGCCGGCAATTCAGCATCTGTACCCGACAATTTATAACAGACAGAATAGAGCTTCACACATAGATTAGATAGATAGAAACATGTCAGTCACATATATATGAAGTACAGTGACAATGTTGCTTACTGTACTTGTCATTTAGTGTAAAGGATTTATTAAAAAAAATAATAGTGTTTTCATGCACCGTCTCTTTAAAAAAGCCGGCCGGCAATTCAGCATCTGTACCCGACAATTTATAACAGACAGAATAGAGCTTCACACATAGATTAGATAGATAGAAACATGTCAGTCACATATATATGAAGTACAGTGATAGTGTTGGTTACTGTACTTGTCATTTTGTATTAAAATAAAGGATTTATTATTAAAAAAAATTGGCGTGGGGTTCCCCTTAATTTTAGTCTCTAGCGGAGGTTAAGCAGACAGCTGGGGCAGATGTTTGAAGCCTGGGAAGGGGGTAATACCCACGGAGCTTCCCAGGCTACTAATATGAGCCCCCAGCTGAATACATAGCCTTTACTAGCTATTAAAATGGGGGACCCCCCCAAAAAAATGACGTGGGGTCCCCCCTAATTTAATAGCTAGCAAAGGCTAGGCAGACAGCTGGGGGCTGATATTAATAGCCCAGGAAGGGTGCCATGAATATTGGCCCCCTCCCAGGCTAGAAACACCAGCCGTCAGCCGCCCCAGAAATGGCGCATTCATAGGATGCGCCAATTCTGGCACTTAGCCTCGCTCTTCCACGCTGCCCTGTAGCGGTGGCAGGGGGTAATAGGGCTGGGGTTGATGTCAGCTTATAATGCCAGCTGACATCAAGCCCAGGTTAGTAATGGAGAGGCGTCTATAAGACACCCCCATTACTAACCCCATAGTCAAAGTTAAAAGAAAACACAAACACCCAGAATAAAGTCCTTTAATTGAAATAAAGACACAATCCTTTATTGTTCTAAATTAAACCATACTTACCATCACGCCCATTCCAGCTGAAGCCAACGATCTCCTGCAATAAAAGAAAAATAATAAAGCAACATCATCCTTACCTTTCCATGGTTCCCACGACAGCTTCAGCTCTGCTACATCGAGATGACTGGCTGGACCGCAGCAGAACGCCGCCATCCAGCCTGTCATCCCGCAGACACTGAGAAGCTCAGGCTTGCTTACGCTCTGCAGTGTCTGGCTGTGACGGCATAAAGATGAGACGAGTTCATGTCCAATGAACTCGGCGCACCTCATGCACGTCACTGACAGCGTAGGAAAATTCTCACGCTGAAGCGCTGAGTGCAGGAGAATTCTCCCACGCTGTCAGTGACGTGCATAAGGTGAGCTCATGTCCAATGAACTCAGCTCACCTCCTGCACGTCACTGACAGCGTGGGAGAATTCTCCTGCACTCAGCGCTTCAGCGTGAGAATTCTCCCACGCTGAAGCGCTGAGTGCAGGAGAATTTTCCCACGCTGTCAGTGACGTGCATAAGGTGAGCTCATGTCCAATGAACTCAGCTCACCTCCTGCACGTCACTGACAGCGTGGGAGAATTCTCCTGCACTCAGCGCTTCAGTGTGAGAATTCTCCCACGCTGAAGCGCTGAGTGCAGGAGAATTTTCCCACGCTGTCAGTGACGTGCATGAGGTGAGCCGAGTTCATTGGACATGAACTCGGCTCATCTGGATGCCCTCACAGAGAGACACTGTGGAGCGCAAGCAAGCCTGCGCTTCTCAGTGTCTGCGGGATGACAGGCTGGATGGCAGCGTTCTGCTGCGGTCCAGCCTGTCATCTCGATGTAGCAGAGCTGAAGCTGTCGTGGGAACCATGGAAAGGTAAGGATGATGTTATTATTTTTCTTTTATTGCAGGAGATCGTTGGCTTCAGCTGGAATGGGCGTGATGGTAAGTATGGTTTAATTTAGAACAATAAAGAATTGTGTGTTTATTTCAATTAAAGGACTTTATTCTGGGTGTTGTGTTTTTTTTAAATACTTTACTAGAAATTCATGGTGGTCATGTCTAATATTGGCGTGACCCCATGAATTTTGGTCTTAGGGCCAGCTGATAATGCCAAGCTGGCCCTAACCCCTTTATTACCCAGTGAGCCACCGCATCAGGGCCCTGGATGAGTTGGGTACAGCACCAGATGATGGCGCTTCTATGAACGCGCCATTTTCCGGGGTGGCTGCGGACTGCAATTTGCAGCGGGGGTGGCCCAGAAAGCTTGGGCCTCCCTGCGCTGCGGATTCCAGCCCCCAGCTGCCTAGTTGTACCTGGCTGGACACAAAACAGGGCGAAGCCCCACGTCAATTTTCTTTAAATTATTTCATGAAATAATTAAGAAAAAAAGGGCTTCCCTATATTGTTGTGTCCGGCCAGGTACAAATAGGCAGCTGGTGGTTGGGGGCTGCCCGTTCCTGCCTGCTGTACCTGGCTGGACACAAATATAGTGCGAAGCCCCACGTCAATTTTTTTTTAATTATTTCATGAATTTCCTGAAATAATTTAAAAAAATTGAAGTGGGGCTTCGCACTATATTTGTGTCCAGCCAGGTACAGCAGGCAGGAACGGGCTGCCCCCAACCACCAGCTGCCTATTTGTACCTGGCCGGACACAACAATATAGGGAAGGCCTTTTTTTCTTAATTATTTCATGAATTTCATGAAATAATTAAAAAAAATTGAAGTGGGGCTTCGCACTATATTTGTGTCCAGCCAGGTACAGCAGGCAGGAACGGGCTGCTCCCAACCACCAGCTGCCTATTTGTACCTGGCCGGACACAACAATATAGGGAAGGCCTTTTTTTCTTAATTATTTCATGAATTTCATGAAATAATTAAAAAAAATTGAAGTGGGGCTTCGCACTATATTTGTGTCCAGCCAGGTACAGCAGGCAGGAACGGGCTGCCCCCAACCACCAGCTGACTATTTGTACCTGGCCGGACACAACAATATAGGGAAGGCCTTTTTTTCTTAATTATTTCATGAATTTCATGAAATAATTTAAAAAAAAATACGTGGGGCTTCGCCCTATTTTTGTGTCCAGCCAGGTACAACTCGGCAGCTGGGGGCTGGAATCTGCAGCGCAGGGAGGCCCAAGCTTTCTGGGCCCCCCCGCTGCAAATTGCAGTCCGCAGCCACCCCGGAAAATGGCACGTTCATAGAAGCGCCATCTTCTGGCGCTGTACCCAACTCATCCAGGGCCCTGGTGCGGTGGCTCACTGGGTAATAAAGGGGTTAGGGCCAGCTTGGTATTATCAGCTGGCCCCAAGCCCAAAATTCATGGGGTCACGCCAGTATTAGACATGACCGCCATGAATTTCTAGTAAAGTATTTAAAAAAAACACAACACCCAGAAAAAAGTCCTTTAATTGAAATAAACACACAATTCTTTATTGTTCTAAATTAAACTATACTTACCATCACGCCCATTCCAGCTGAAGCCAACGATCTCCTGCAATAAAAGAAAAATAATAAACCAACCTCATCCTTACCTTTCCATGGTTCCCACGACAGCTTCAGCTCTGCTACATCGAGATGACAGGCTGGACCGCAGCAGAACGCTGCCATCCAGCCTGTCATGCCGCAGACACTGAGAAGAGCAGGCTTGCTTGCGCTCCTCAGTGTCTCGCTGTGACGGCATCCAGATGAGCCGAGTTCATGTCCAATGAACTCAGCTCACCTCATGCCCGTCACTGACAGCGTGGGAAAATTCTCACGCTGAAGTGCTGAGTGCAGGAGAATTCTCCCACGCTGTCAGTGACGTGCATGAGGTGAGCCGAGTTCATTGGACATGACCTCGGCTCATCTTTATGCCGTCACAGAGAGACAATGTGGAGCGCAAGCAAGCCTGCTCTTCTCAGTGTCTGCGGGATGACAGGCTGGATGGCGGCATTCTGCTGCGGTCCAGCCTGTCATCTCGATGTAGCAGAGCTGAAGCTGTCGTGGGAACCATGGAAAGGTAAGGATGAGGTTGCTTTATTATTTTATTTTTATTACAGGAGATCGTTGGCTTCAGCTGGAATGGGCGTGATGGTAAGTATGGTTTAATTTAGAACAATAAAGAATTGTGTCTTTATTTCAATTAAAGGACTTTATTCTGAGTGTTTGTGTTTTTTTTAACTTTGACTATGGGGTTAGTAATGGGGGTGTCTTATAGACGCCTCTCCATTACTAACCTGGGCTTGATGTCAGCTGGCATTATAAGCTGACATCAACCCCAGCCCTATTACCCCCTGCCACCGCACCAGGGCAGCGTGGAAGAGCGAGGCTAAGTGCCAGAATTGGCGCATCCTATGGATGAGCCATTTCTGGGGCGGCTGACGGCTGGTGTTTCTAGCCTGGGAGGGGGCCAATATTCATGGCTCCCTTCCTGGGCTATTAATATCAGCCCCCAGCTGTCTGCCTAGCCTTTGCTAGCTATTAAATTAGGGGGGACCCCACGTCATTTTTGGGGGGGGTCCCCATTTTAATAGCTAGTAAAGGCTATGTATTCAGCTGGGGGCTGATATTAGTAGCCTGGGAAGCTCCATGGGTATTACCCCCTTCCCAGGCTTCAAACATCTGCCCCAGCTGTCTGCTTAACCTCCGCTAGAGCCTAAAATTAAGGGGAACCCCCGCGCCAATTTTTTTAATAATAAATCCTTTATTTTAATACTAAATGACAAGTACAGTAACCAACACTATCACTGTACTTCATATATATGTGACTGACATGTTTCTATCTATCTAATCTATGTATGATTCCCTATTCCTTCTATTCTAAATTGTCGGGTACCGCTGCTGAATTGCCGGCTGGCTTTTTTAAAGAGACGGTGCATGAAAACACTATTATTTTTTTTGATAAATCCTTTACGCTAAATGACAAGTACAGTAAGCAGCACTTTCACTGTACTTCGTATATATGTGGCTGACATGTTTATATCTATCTAATCTATGTGTGAAGCTCTATTCTTTCGGTTCTAAATTGTCGGGTACCGGTGTATGCCGCTGCTGAATTGCCGGCTTTTCATGTTTCACTGTTGGCACTGTTCCCATCGATTTGGGCAATCACTGTAATGCCACAACCACCATGGCTGTGGCATTACAGTGAGTGGCAGACAATCCCTGCATGATTGGTGCTCTAAATAGCGCCAGACATGCAGGACACACTTTTGGTGCACGAACAGTTATCGAACATAACCTCGAACAGCCGATTTTTTTGCAAATCGTTCGGGTTCGTCGAACAACTCGAACACCGCCCAAAACAGCTCGAATTTGAGATTGGCGAACAGTTCTAGTCGAACACCGCTCATCTCTAATTATAAGTCCATCTGCAGAGATCTTGATTTTCCTTTGTCAATGGTGTGCTACATAATCATGAAGTTTACAACCCATGGCACTGTAGCTAATCTCCCTGGATGTGGACGGCAGAGAAAAATTGATGAAAGGTTGTAACGCAGGACAGTCCAGACAGTGAATAAGTAGCCCCAATCAACTTCCAAAGAAATTCAAGCTGTCCTGCAGGCTCATGGTGCATCAATATCAGCGCGAACTATCTGTTAGCATTTGAACAAAATGAAAAGCTATGGCAGGAGACCCAGGAAGACCCCACTACTGACACAGACATAAAAAGTTAGAATGCAGTTTGCCAAAATGTTCTTGAGTAATCCAAAATCCTTCTGCAAAAGTGTCTTGTGGACAGATGAGACCAAGATAGAGCTTTTTGGTAAATCACATAATTCTACTGTTTACCAGAAATGGAATGAGGCTTGTTAATGGTTATAGGAAACTATTGATTGCAGTTATTTATTCCAAAGGGTGTGCAACCAAATATTAAGTTGCAATTTTTTCCAGCTCATTTTTTCTCAGTTTTTTTTGTGTTATTCCAATACACACAAAGGAAATAAACATGTGTATAACAAAATATGTGTAATTGCAATAATTTTTTGGGAGACATACTTTATTTTCTGGAACAATTTCAAGGGTGCCTGCCAATACTTTTGCCTCCCATATAGTATACTACACTCCATAGTCCTCCATATAGTATAATGCACACCCCATAGTCCTCTATATAGTATAATGCACTCCCCATTGTCCTCCATATAGTATAATGCACACCCAATAGTCCTCCATACAGAAAAATGCACCCCCCATAGTCCTCGATATAGTACATATAGTATATTGCACACCCCACAGTCCTCCATACAGCATTATGGTCACCACAATGTACTCACTGATTTAAAAAAAATAAATACATGCTCACCTCTCCCCATTCCCCTGCTCCTCCGGTCTCTGCCACACAGCTCCTCAGCATTTCCACTGCCCCGCACAGCATGATGAATTGACGTCATCGCGCCAGCTGTCTGAGACACTAGATGCTGAGGGAGAATAATGGGGAGGGAGCGGACAGCTTACCACCTTCATCATTGCTTTCAGCTGTATTCGGCATCCCGGACGGATGTATCGGTATCCCGGATCGGCCGGAGCTGGCGCTAGCACTGGGTCCCCCTGAATCAAGGGCCCGATAGCGGCTGCGTGATTTTTATTAGAGGCATGCCACTGGTTGGGGGCCCCTGGAGAAGTAAGGGCCCATGGCAATTGCCTATTTTTTTCCCCACATCTTAAGGCCAGCCCTGGAGACAAGGTTTTTTTACCCTGTGGAGCAGCCGACCTCAAGAGTTGGTCACTGCAGGAGCTGTCAATAGTTTAAAAAAAGGCTTAGATGCTTTTTTCTTACGAAGAAAATAATATAAATAATTGTGTAAATGTATAAAAGTTCATTTCTGAATGCTTGGTCCAGTGGATTGACAAATGGGATCACGAAGGAAAGATTAGCTCTTTTAGAGTCGACTGGATCATGGATTATGGTTGTTGGGCATGTTCCCTTTCCCTTTATCCTATCCCATCTCTCGGGTGAACTTGATTGACATTTGTCTTTTTTAAACTGTATTAACTAGGTAAATTCCACATTTTTTGAACTACAAGCAGCACTTTTTAGCCAAAAAAAGTCTTGTTAAAAAGTGAGTGCATCTTATCGTTCATAGATAGCTTTCTGCGATCAAGGAGAATGCAGAAACAGAAACTTTCCCAATCAATGAGAGAACTATGCAGCGACACAGTTCTCCCTCTGCCAGACCAACACTGATCAATGTGATTGGTGCAGTGCAAGAGAGAAAGCTACCTTGACCTGCATAGGTGACTTTAGAGTCTTTCGCCTAGCTGATACTGTTTAAATATAGAAATGTATACTGTTTGTATCTATATCGCAGAGCTATGTGTGTATTTGGCTGACCTGTGTATATATAGTGTATATAAAAAGTCTAAATCATACCAAGAACAACCATTTCAGAACTTTTTTCACCTTTAAACTATACAGTTGATGCATGTTGTCCGATCCATGGGCAGCATGCATCAGATACTGGCTGCATGATTTCAGAAAGGTATGTTTGACTCTAAAAGGCTGCAAATAGACTAGCCAAACAGGCTAGACCTAGACAGCTTTTCCCCACCCACCTAGAGTGAAAGGTCTCTTCCTTCGTGCGTGTATAGGGCAGAGAATAGGGTGGAATCACCAGGAACCAGCCTGCCCGACTAGTCTCCCATGCGGCTTGGTGGCTTTTAAAGTATATTTTCCTCTAAAACATCTCAGCATTTCAGAGACAAACATATCTGGCTGAAATCATGCCTCCAGAGTTTGATTCATGCTGCCCATGGATTTGGCAGTATGCATCAGCTGTCAGTTTCCCTTTAATTTTACCCATAATCTGTACAAATCCATTGAGAAAGAAACTGAAATCATTGTGAGGGAGCAAAGAAAACATAAGAAAACTAAAATAAGTGTGAACACCCTCTTATAATTTTGAAATGTGGTTATAGGTGACATTAAAGGTGGAATACCTTCTGAAATAATTCTTCTTGGTATGATTTTTTTACATAAAAAAGCCTGTCAGTTTAACAGGGGTGTGCAGATGTTTATTATCCAATGTATGTAGCAGAGTTGTGTGTGGATGTAGCATAGCTGTTTGTATATAGGGGAACTGCATGTGAGCTGAGGAAGCACTAAAATGCTTGGGTACTCATTGCTCGGGTTGAGCAAATTGGAATGCTCGAGTGCTCGGTCCGAGTAACAAGCCCAATGTAAGTCTATGGGAAACTCGAGCATTTTTTCAACGGCTCCCATTGGCTGTCTGCAGAGGGCCTAAAAATTGCCCAAATCGATGGGAACAGTGCTGAAATGACATGGGAACAGCATGGGGAAGACCCCTGGAAGCATTTCTGACTCCTAGGTAACTGCTGTCAACCACGTTGTCAGAGGTATTACGCCACTTTTACGGACTCACAATAAAACATACAAAAACTAAACCAAAATGGATATGTTAAGGAACATCCTTTCCAGGATAATGACTTGTATATAAGGCAAAATAAATAACCAAAAACAAAAATGCTCCTCCACATCTTGGTATATGTTCACACGTAATGTTTTTGATGCGTTTTTGCACTTTTGCATTGCTTTCAACCATGACAAATGCATTCACCGTGAAATGTCAATTTAACATTTTACAACCTTATCTGGCCATGTGTTGTGTGAAACCTCATCAGACATATCCTGTTTCATTTATGAAGGAGGGATTGTGAAAGTCACAAACACTATTTTTATAGCCTTACTATTCTTAAAGGGTCAGCAGTCGGCTATGCTTTGTTGTTCCCATTATTAAAAAGTGGGTCTCCTATACTGTTATTGCGTGTGAAGTGACTGCAAGAGCTGCCAAAAATTTGGACTCACCCCAATACCCCTTTGAAGAGACATAGAGGAGGGTGTCAGTTAAAAAACATTCTCATTATAAAGGAGTGGGTCTTTTATAGTGGTAATGCCCATGCAGTGACTGCAAGGGCTGACAAAATTTGGGAAAAACCCTAATAACAATTTAAAGACACATAGAGGTGGGCCTCAGAAACGACATGTTCCCATTAGAAAGGAGCAGGTCTGCTATCCATTTATAGGGTATGCAATGAGTCCAATGGCTGCCAAAATTTAGGAAAAAAAAACAAAAACAATTTAAACACACATAGAGCTGGGCCACAGTAACGACATGTTCCCATTAGAAAGGAGAGGGTCTGCTATCCAGTTATAGGGTATGCAATGAGTCCAACGGCTGCCAAAATTTAGGAAAAATCCTACTAACAATTTAAAGACACATGGAGCTGGGCTACAGTAACGACTAAGACATGTTCCTATTAAAAAGGAGTGGATCTCCCATACTGTTTGCCTATGCAGTGAGTGCAATGGCTGGCAAAAATTTGTAGGCACTCCAATGCCCCTTACAAGAGACGTAGAGGTCGGAGGGCATCCTGAAAACAATGTTCCCATTGTTAGGAAGTGGGTCTCCCATACTGTTTGCCTATGTAGTGAATGCAACGGCTGCCAAAAATTTGGAGGAACTCAAATGTCTCTTGCAAGAGACCTAGATATGGTGATATGGTAGATATGGTGGTGATATGGAGGAGGATGTGGAGGATGAGGAGAAGGAGGAGGACAAGAGCAAATAGACAAAATGAGGAAGCATATACCCATATCTGGGTGTGAAGACAGAGGTACATGGGAATAGAGATAGACCTCCCAAAAAAAACCACTGTATTTGAGTTTGTTACACTGCTATCATTCGGTGGTGATGAGAAGTCTGATCCAATCCAGCCCTTGTTCATTTTTATGAGTCAGCCTGTCAGCATTTTCAGTTGACAGGCAGATGCGCCTATTGGTTATAATCCAACGACGGCACTCAAAACCCGCTCTGACGAAACGCTAGAGGCAGGGCAGGCCAGGACCTCCAAGGCGTAGAGAGCCAGTTCATGCCACGTTTCCAGCTTGGATACCCAATAATTATAAGGCACAGAGGAATCATGGAGGACGTTGGTACGGTCGGCAAGGTACTACCTCACCATTTTCCGAAACTTTTCCCTCCTTGGGAGAGTACCCCGCGCCTCAGGGCTTGTGCAATGTTCCTGTTCCCCTGCGTCTGCTGGATTGCATTTATTTCTCTCTTGCCTGTACTTCTTGGTTGTCCAACAAACTGTGACCTCTGCCGCCAGCGTTTTCAGATAGGATTTTATTTAATAATTCCGCAACAAGGGCCTTCTTGTACTGCACCATTTTATTAGGCCTGTCCTGCGTGGGAATAAGAGATAAAAAGTTCTCCTTGTAGCGTGGGTCTAGAAGTGTCACCAACCAATAATGACTGTCACCCAAAATTTGGACAACGCGAGGGTCATGGGAAAGGCAGCGTAACATAAACTCAGCCATGTGTGCCAGGCTGCTAACAGGCAAGACTTCCATGTTCTCACCAAGAGGATGACAGACCATGCTCTCCTCCTCATCCTCCTCCTCCTCCCTGTCCTCAGGCCATCCACATTGAACAGAAGGTATGACAGCTGGGGAGGTAGTACCATCTATAGCGCAGGAAACTAGCTTCTGTTCTTCCTCCTCCTCATCCTCCTTCTCTTCCTCATTGTCACCCAATCCACATTGGGATGAGATGAGGCTGGGTTGTGTGGAATCACCCTGTATGGTTCCTTGCTCCATCTCATCGTGCTCCGCCTATAATGCATCCTCTTTACTTGTGAGCAGAGAGCGTTTCAGAAGACAGAGAAGCGGGATGATGACGCTAATTATGGGATCATCGCTGCTCACCATCTTGGTGGAGTCCACAAAGTTTTGGAGGCTGGTACATATGTCCGACATCCATGTCCATTCTTGAGGTCTTATGTGTGGAGTCTGAACTGAATACCGACGGCCTTGTTGATGCTGGTAGTCAACAATTGGGCTCTTATGCTCACAAATCCTTCCTAAAATCTGCAATGTAGAGTTCCAACGCGTGGAGACATCGCAGATCAGTCGGTGATCTGGAAACTGCAAATGCTGCTGAAGCACGGCAAGGGCGATGGAAGCTGTAGCTGACTTTCTAAAATGGGCACACAGGCGGCGTACTTTAACAAGCAGACCCGTCAGATCTGAGTAGGCTTTGAGAAACCACTGAACCACAAGATTAAGCACATGTGCCAGGCATTGTATGTGTGTGAGCTCGTCTCACCTCAGAGCCGCCACCAGGTTCCGGCCATTGTCACACATGACCATGTTTGGCTGTAGGGTCAGAGGTGTCAGCCACAGATCTGCCTGCTCTTTCAGAGCTGTCAACAACTGTTCAGCATTGTGTGGTTTGTCACCTAAGCATATCCTTGGCGTTGGGAGGACGTGTTCCGTCCCAACGTCTGACTGGGTCCGGCTTCTACTATATTAACCCAGTGTGCCGTCACCGAGATGTACCGTCCCTGACCACAAGCACTTGTCCACGTGCTCGCGTAATGCGGGGACGGCACACTGGGAGAGATAGTGACGGCTGGAAACCTGAATCGAGGGACGGCCGCCACCATTAGGTTGCGGAAAGCTTCCCTCTCCACGAGTCTAAAAGGCAGCATTTCGAGCGCAAGCATTTGCAAAATGTGTGAATTTAGTAGTGTGGCCTGTGGGGTGCTGGCTGCGTATTTGCGCTTGCGTTCCAAGGACTGGGGTAGGGACAACTGAACTCTGCGCTGGGTCAAGGACATGGACATGCTTGCTGATGGTGCTAGTTGAGAGTGTGCAACGACATGTGCAGGGCAAGAGGCATCTTGGCATGTGCTATGGGCAGGGGATTGGCGTGCATTCACAACAGCAGAAGAAGCAGTGGTGTCACCTGCAGACACTGTTTCTGGACCCTGGGGTTCGGCCCACTTAGTCGGGTGCTTTGCTGCCATGTGCCTGATCATGCTGGTGGTGGTCAGGCTACTAGTTTTGCTACCCCTGCTGATGCTTGCCTGGTAGGTGGTGCAAATGAGCTTTTTGGAGATATCTGCAGAGTCTTTAAAAAACAACCAGACTCGGGAAGACCTAACAGTTGTACTGGCAACTTCCGTCATGTTGGTGTTACCAGGATCGCTTTCCCGCCTTGTGTCTGCGGCCACAGCACTGCTTCTTCCTGCCTGTTGTGGTGCTATGCCTTCATCCCCCAGTGTGCTGCTGTCCTCGCTCTGTATGTCCTTCTACCAGGTTGGGTCAGTTACTATATCATCCACCACCTCGTCTTCCACTTTCGCACCCTGGTCCTCCTCCTGACTTTCTGGCAATTGTGTCTCATCATCATCATCATCATCCACCTCTTGGACAGTAATTGCACTTTCCCACCAGTGCCTTCGTGTGACCATGCATTTATATTTATGGGACACCCTTATATTATATATTTTAATTTTTCGTGCAATCTCTTTCCTCTAAACGATTTTGTTAATTTTTCTGAGTAAATTAAATAAGCAATATGTTCATATAGTCGGTCGGTTGCATGTCATATTTATAGGTTCCCTACATACACATCCAGGCCTCAAATAAACTGGGGAAAGAGATAAGATCCCAGGTTAGTGCTAATTAAAACCTGTCTGGGAAAGATGTGAGAATAAAGGTGCACAGCGTTGTCCACACCCCCAATGGAGAGTTGGCCTGGTCCATGTATTGTTTTACATTGTGCGTTGGAGGGTTGCCTTCCCTATTACTGTGCACACTTATCCATCCATCTTTCCCAAACAGGTTTTAATGAGAGCTAAGTCAAATTCTATCTCTTCCCTAATTTATTTGAGACCTAGTTGGGTACATAGACAGTAAATTTGTTACTTGTTTTTTGGGGGTCAAGCATCACCCTTTATTTGTCTTTTTCCAAGAACAGAGTTTAGTAAAGAACCAGTTTAGGTAGAGCGCCACACTAGTGTTGAAAAGAGATGATAGCTGGATATTTAATATGTAAAATAAAGATTGCTGTTGCATTTTATTATAAACTAATGGAAGATTTTCCCTAGTTACAAATAACATTTTATATCCATTTAAAAATGACCTTACAGCCAAGAGGAAATGGCCCTTCTATAATGTTTCTAATAGTTAGGTTGGGTTACTTACAAAAGTATTAGTACAAGTACAATATATCTATAAAGTACAGTAGTAACTTAAAGGGGTACTCCATGTGGATAAAAATGTATTCAAATTGACATAACTTCAAAAGTTATAAAGGCTCATATCCATAGTGCAGCTGCACATCTTATTTATGAGATGTGACATATCATGGCTCTCTCTCTGCTTACACAGTTCTCACTCCAAATAGGCACAGAAGACATCAGACTTGGTCAAAGGGCTGGCTTACATAGCAAGCAATAAGTAAGCCAAGCCCTATGATCTCTGACTGCACGGAAGGTGGTATCAGGGGTCTGTCATTCATTAATAGGGACAATTAATAACAGCACTATGGATATGAGCCTTTAGCTTTTTTGAAGTTATATTGATGTGATTATATTATCTTGCCAGAGTACTCCTTTAAAGTAAGCCAAATAGCTTCTTTTTTTTCATGAATTCTTAGCAGTATCACTCCTGGTATACAAGCTTTTACACTTGTGGTAAAGCGACTCACTTGGCTCTCCAAAGGCAGACACAGGACATACGGTTCGGGTTAACTTTCTGTTGGTTTATTCTGTGGCATAAACTTCCAGCAGTGTCCTATAAAAATAAACAGGTGCTCTCGGGGTTAACGAGAAAACAAAAGAGAAGGTATAACAGAGTCCTTTAGCAAGCGAGGCTCTTCCCACTCTGGGTACCACGGTAAAGTCTTAGCAAACACCAGTCCTCCAGTGTTGCTCTCTGGCTTCAGCCAATCACAGCCTGGAGACTTCCCTCTCCAGACCACCAACCACACAGAACAAACTACTGACTGAGAATTTAACCCTGCTCAGCCACACCCTGAGGGAAGGTAGGGGAATGGCCTCCCACCCTCTTTGCCATTCCCATAAAAGAACACCCTTTAAGAGAGTTAACCCCCAGCATATAACATACTGGCAGAAATTTATTAGATTTCAGTTCACACAGGAGAGTAACCTGAGTGACACATACCTCCCCTCGTGTATCATACCAGTCACTCTGTCACACACTACAGATGGACAAATGTATTCTAGTGGAACTTAATTCTCCACCAATTTTACAAAAATCCACATTCTGTAGGATACATATGGTTTTTAATTCACGGCCGCCCCCGCTTCTTTCTGTCCCCAGTTTGGTCCTCCGTATCTCTGTCTTACCACATCTCCAGCCCAGAGTTCACTTTAGGCTTCAACACATTAACTTAGTATGAGCTAAAGATTCACAGCATAAGTTTGTTATGCAACATTCAAGAGTGACCCATATGCCTTTAACTCTCATTTCCCCAAGGTGCAAGAGGGGTACATATTCTTTAAAGACAAAGCCCCTGTGGTGGAAGCTGTATCTATCAGATATTTATGGTACATCCACAGAATATGACATAAAGGTATGGTATGGTAATACCCCTTTAAATTCAAGAGAGAGCTGTTAAGGATAACCACAAATTATTGTGATTAGTGTTGAGCGAGTATGTTCTGTCAATCCTTTCGCCGAGTATGCTCGGGCCGAGCACCGAGTAGTTACAGCTGCTCGGTGATATGTTTGAATCACTCCCCTGTGCATAATTTGCAACTGTTTGACAGCTTTATTATATGTGAGGAATGTGTAAGAAATAGACATTCCTCACATGTATTAAAACTGTCAAACAGTCGCAAATCATGCACACGGGAGCGATTCAAACATATCACCGAGCAGCTGTAAATACTCGGTGCTCGCCCGAGCATACTCGCCGAAAGGGTTAATAGAACATACTCGCTCAACACTAGTTGTGACACCTCCATGTGTTGGAGTCATAGCAAAAATTACAGCTTATTTTTTTACGATAAAATTCTGGTGTAAATCGCTTTGGAAAGTTGCAAAATTTTAGCTCCATTGCGGAGTTGCACAAAAATGTTGTGACTTTTGCAATTTTCAGCCAAAATGGGCAGATGTGGGCGATACAGGGACATGCCGCCACTGCTCGTCTAATTCATGATGAGCTATGGTGTACCTTAAGCAACAAATCTTACTTCAGTACCTGACTCCAGTCCACTCCCTGACTGGAGTAAGATATGTGGCAAGGTGAAGGGAGGCACATGCCACTTTGCAGATGCGCTTGATCATGTGCAGTGATCTCCAGAGTCTGCTTGCTGCTGAAGTCCCTGGCCTAGAGTGAACACAGGACCAGGAGATGTGGAGCGCCTGAGGTGTGGAGGACCATAAAGTAGGGGGTGAGCAAAGAAGTAAGCGGAGAGATGAGTGTAAGTATTTTTTTTATTTTTACATCTTATGTTTATTATTCTCTGGCGTCTGAAGAGACTGAGAGCATAATAAGGGATATTAAATTCATGGAACATAACTCTTCTGTGGATCAAATCTCCTGGGAAAATCTTTATGAACGGGCAGATGCGAATTTTCCCTGATCCTCCCATCTCTACCCACAATGTCTGAGTCCTGGTGATTCTATTGAAAGCTGGCATCTGAAACAGCATGAAATCATGAAGAACCATTTTCCTACTTTATTGATTACATAAAGTCTCATACACATTGCAATTCCACCCATAGTGTAAATAATGGGCCCCTAGTAAGGAGTGCACCATGCGTGCCACTATGTAGTGCTTCTATAAAGCATGATATCCTCCACTAGAAGCATAACTCTAGTGGAAACTATCCCAAATCCATCATGGATTCTCAATGAATTCTGAACCCATACAAAGGTATAAGCATCACATTTGAGCCCACAATTGCAAAATTATTTGAGACTTAAAACTGACTTGGCAATTCATTATAAAATGAAATCATGCATTATGCCCTTTTTGTGAACTATGAAAGGTAAAAAATTCATCAGGTCCCTTAATAACAGTATTTAAAATAAGCAAAATATACTGTGGAGCACTTCTTATCACTCAGTAAAGATACCTTGTTGAAAATCCTCTTGGAGTATCATCATGCCTCAAAAAACTTATGCATGCAGGCAAACAGGAAGAATTCACGAGGCATATTTTTACAGTTAATGTTATTCCATTAAAAAAAAAAATAATTTATTAAAACGTTTTTAAAAATAAAATGGAAAATAGGAAACTGTACTTCCTGGGATTTAAAATGTAGATTAGAGGGGTTTTCCGATCTTTAAAAATTGTGTGTAAATGGCATAACTGCAATAAGATTCATTACTTAGGAATTAGAACCTCTGCTTCAAATCCAAACACAACCACTGGACATAGCAAAGCTGTATTTCAATTTGAGGAGGCTGATGGAATGGTTTGGACCCATACTCCTCCACCAACTACCATTTTGAGAACTAGTGTGAACTGTGCATTCTTTGAACAATACTGCACTACCAAGTGCAGGAACATAATCTGTAATACTTATACAGTATATTAGCAAATGCCACAAAATCATATCCGCAACTAATTTGTATAAATATATATATGTAAATATAGATAAGTGACCAATCAGTTTATGACTGTAAATTTCTAGATATATCGTTACGCATCGATCTGATATTTAGGGCTTCAGCTGTGGCTGATGCCCATTGTTGTGCTCCTTGTTAGGTCTTACAGGTAGCCTCAAATTCACCTGCTCTCCAAATTTTCCCAAAAATTGAATGGTACTTAGTATGCTCTGGGGTCTCTCAAGACTGCAGAGCATAATAAATGTAACATGTAGAAAAACAGAAAAAATCATATTCACCTCACCACTCACCTCTCCAGTCACACCCTGATGCTCACTGCTCGATTAGGTCATCCGGTCGTCTTCTTCTTTCTGTTCTTTCTGCCATCACATACCACATGTCCATCTTCTTCACTATAGGCCAGGGCTTCTGGACCTGCTGTTAGAACCTTGCTGTTAGGTTTTTTTTCCTTTGCTGGTCACATGACCTTGTTGGCCTGTTTAATCCTGCTCCGCCCTTCTGGCTTTGCTGGACTTCATTGTATATCTACTTTCTAGCTAGCCTGTGCTCTGTATCTAACTCTGTTAGTTTGCTTGGTCTTCGGACCTCTATGTTCTATCTATTTTGTTTGTTCGTCTGTCTGCTACTATTTCTGTTAGGAGGTGTCCCATATTCCTCCCAGTCCTTAGTACTTGTAGGGATTCCCTCCCCATATCTATAGGTCTCCGTACAGACTAGATTAGGACTTTAGCAGGTCTGATCGCAGGATCAGGTTCCCTGTTACATCGTAGGGATTCAGCTGAGTCCTATAGTAGGGACAGATCTTTTTGTTCCATCATGGTGTCGGTTCAGGATTTGGCTAAACACCTGCAGGGACTCTCTCTGGAAGTGGCCGAGCTCCGTCAGCACGTGAGTAACTGTCCTGGAGCATATTTCTTGGAGCCTAAGGTATGTTTGCCGGATTTATTTTTTGGTGAACATCGAGAACTTTTTTCATTTAAAAATGCTTGCTTATTGTATTTTCGTTTGAGACCCAAGTCCTCTGGGGATGAATCCCAGCGCGTAGGGTTCATAATGTCACTTTTGCGCAAAGAGCCTCAGGAGTGGGCCTTTTCTTTGCAACCTAGTGATACATGCTTCAGATCAGTGGATAGTTTTTTTTCTGCTTTAGGACTATTATATGATGATCCTGACCGTGTGGCATCAGCTGAGACTGAGTTGAGACGTTTAAAACAAGGATCAGGTAATGTCGAAAAATATTGTACTCATTTTCGTCGTTGGTCCACTCAAACAGGGTGGAACGATTCTGCTCTGAAAAGTCTATTTCTTGCTGGGCTCAGTGAAAGGGTTAAAGACCTACTAATTGCTTATCCTACACCTGAGGATTTGCAACAGGCTATGCAATTAGCTATACGGGTGGATAGAAGACTGCGTGCTAGGGTTAATGAGAGCAAATCCTCTGCTATGTCAGTTTCTGGTTATGATAATGTGTGTACGAACAGTGGTGAACCGATGGAGATTGGATCGGTGGCACCTCGCTCTCAAGAAAAAGACCGTCGTTTTTCGGAAGGCTTGTGTTTCTATTGCGGAAAATCTGGTCATTTGATTAAAGGCTGTGAGCTTCGTATGAAGAAAGAAAAAAAAATGGTCAGTCACGCCCGTATTGCCTGTTTAAATTCCAAGGGTATATTTTTAGCTGCTTCCACGATTGCTCAGGAAAAATTAATGGAATTTCGGGTGTTTGTTGATTGCGGGTCTACACTGAATGTAATTGATGGGGGATTCGTGGAAAAACTCAATTTAAAACCTGAACCTTTATCATCCCCCATTGCTGTGGTTTCTGTGGATGGCTCCCCTTTGAAGAATATTACTCTCAAGGTCAGTGAATTTCCTCTCACTATTAATGGTGTTCACCATGAAAAATTGGATTTGGTAGTGTAGAATAACTTGCCTTCTCCAGTAATATTGGGTTTGCCCTGGTTAAAATTTCACAATCCTGTACTGGATTGGTCTACCAGTGAAATTAAATCCTGGAGCCATAAATGTTATGACAAGTGTTGTAACGGGCGTATTGCAGCTTTGGATAGGGGAGAATTGCCTGTTCCTATTCAGGATTTTTGGAGAGTTTTTTCTGAGAAGGAATCGCAGGTTTTGCCTCCCCATAGAGACTATGATTGTTCTATTGAATTTGTCCCTGGAGCGACTCTTCCTAAAAGTCGTTTATTTAACCTTACTATTCCTGAGAGGAAGGCTTTGGAGGAATACATACAGACAAGTTTGGCCGCCGGTCACATTAGGCCCTCTAAGTCTCCTGTGGCGGTTGGATTTTTTTTTGTAAAAAAAAAGGACGGCGGTTTACGTCCTTGTCTGGATTTTCGTGAGATTAACAAAATTACGGTACGCAATCCTTACCCACTGCCATTGATTCCTGATCTATTTAACCAGTTATTGGGGGCCAAGTGGTTCTCTAAAATTGACCTTAAGGGGGCATACAATCTGTTGCGCATGAAGGAGGGTGACGAATGGAAGACTGCTTTTAACACTCCTGTGGGTCATTTTGAGAATCTGGTTATGCCTTTTGGTCTTACTAATGCTCCTGCATTTTTTCAGAATCTGATTAATGACATCCTTAGACCTTTGATCGGTAAAAATGTGGTTGTGTATTTGGATGACATTTTGATTTATTCGCCAGATCTGGAGTCTCATTGGCGGAGCGTGCGTAAGGTATTACAGTTATTAATGGACAATTCGCTTTTTGCTAAGCTGGAGAAATGTGAGTTCGCTGTACAGAGAATTAGTTTTTTGGGCTACATTATCTCCAGCAAAGGTTTTGAGATGGATCCGGTTAAGGTTCAGGCTGTGCAGGAATGGCCTAGGCCTATTGGTTTGAAATCGATACAGAGGTTTTTGGGTTTCGCCAATTACTACAGAAAATTCATAAAAAATTTTTCTAGTATTGTCAAACCTCTGACTGATCTCACCAGGAAAGGTGCTGATGCGGTTCAGTGGTCTTCTGAGGCCATTGAAGCTTTTGTGTATCTCAAGGAGAGGTTCACCTCTGCTCCCATTCTTATGCAGCCTGATGTTACTAGGCCGTTTTTGGTTGAGGTTGATGCTTCCTCTGTGGGGGTTGGCGCAGTATTGTCTCAGGATAACGGGGATGGATTACATCCCTGTGCCTTTTTTTCAAAAAAATTTTCGGAGACTGAACTGAATTACGATATTGGTAATCGGGAATTATTGGCTATTAAACTCGCATTTGAACACTGGCGCCACTTCTTGGAAGGTGCGGAATTTCCCGTTCAGGTTCTTACGGATCATAAAAATCTGATATATCTTGATGCTGCCAAGCGCCTGAATGCCCGTCAGGCTAGGTTGGCACTGTTTTTCTCGCGGTTTAATTTCTCCGTTACTTACATCCCTGGTACTAAGAATGTTAAGGCGGATGCCTTGTCTCGCAGTTTTTCTCCCATAGTCGGTGCTGAGAAAGAGGAAAACATTTTACAAGAAGGTGTTGTGATAGCTGCTTTAGACTCCGTTTTGGAAGATGAGATTCTTAAAGCTCAGGAGAATGCCCCATCTAACACTCCTCATGGGAGGTTGTTTGTGCCTGGGACCTTAAGGAGAGATTTGTTTGTTGAGTGTCACGAATCTCGGTTGGCAGGTCATCCCGGAATCTCTGAGACCAAGAGACTGGTGGGTTGCAGTATCTTGTGGCCTGGAAAGGTTTCGGACCCGAGGATAACTCTTGGGTGAGGTCAGATGATGTTTCCGCGTCCAGACTTATCAGAGCGTTTCACAGGAGATTTCCTGATAAGCCTGGTCCTAGGGGATCCGGAGGATCCTCTTAGAAGGGGGGGTACTGTTAGAACCTTGCTGTTAGGTTTTTTTTCCTTTGCTGGTCACATGACCTTGTTGGCCTATTTAATCCTGCTCCGCCCTTCTGGCTTTGCTGGACTTCATTGTATATCTACTTTCTAGCTAGCCTGTGCTCTGTATCTAACTCTGTTAGTTTGCTTGGTCTTCGGACCTCTATGTTCTATCTATTTTGTTTGTTCGTCTGTCTGCTACTATTTCTGTTAGGAGGTGTCCCATATTCCTCCCAGTCCTTAGTACTTGTAGGGATTCCCTCCCCATATCTATAGGTCTCCGTACAGACTAGATTAGGACTTTAGCAGGTCTGATCGCAGGATCAGGTTCCCTGTTACATCGTAGGGATTCAGCTGAGTCCTATAGTAGGGACAGATCTCCTCTCTTTCCTTAGCTTTGGTAGCAGAACATAACACCTGTTACTATGCATTGCAAGATTGAGGTTGTGAAGTTATGATGTCATTACCTTACAATGCGCAGTGACCCCCTGGGAATGATTATGCCCGGAAGTCTTGCCCTATAGAGAAGTGGCCAGAGATGCAGTGAAAAAGAAGAGGTCGTATAGCGAGCAGCAAGCAGCGGGTTGGCCGGAGAGATAAGCAGTGGGTGTTTATTTTTATTTTTTTACCATATGCCGGCCCTAAATTTCAGGAAATTCAATTCAAACTCAATCCTCCGCGAATCGATCAGCTAATCTCTAGTTGTATTTACTGTACATGCAAGAAAAATGCTTCTGTGCACAGTGACTTTTATACACTACCTCTGTCAGTACTGAAAACATTCCCCAATTAGTTTAATGAACTTCCTTATTTTCAGTGAAATTGATATTGTAATTGTTTATTCACAGAAGCTGGATATTTTCCAGACCTTTCAATACGACATCCTCCCCTATTAACGATGAAAACTGTTTGGTAGCTTTTCTGTCGTTCAGAGCAAAACTGTTTCTTAATTCACAATAATTGATTAATGACATTCTGAATTGGAATCTAATTAGAATTAAACAGCTGTAGAAAAATATTAACTTGGACACTCCCTCATTAGGCTATCTCTCCATCTTTCACAGCCAATATAAACTTGTATCAGTAGGTTATTATCACCACAAATCCTGTCATATGCTGTAGTGAGAATTAAGGCTAAATTCATGCACAGTAGTTGTAATATGGTTAAGCAGTATTTCAGCACAATGCTTTTAAATGGAAATATGCCATAGGATGTCTGCATCTCATCAAAGTCTTTATTCTAAATGAAATGGATAAATTAAATTTAATAAAACAATATGGTGAGAAAATAACTTTGCACCTTTAATAGAGCACCTTTCTTTTAGCATTTTCTATAATGCACTTTTAAAATAGTACTGTAAATATTGCATGTTAAATAAACCTGTATCAATATCATATTATTAAAACTGTACTTTGTAAACCTATGGCCTGAAAATAGTTGAATACAACACCTACATAGGGGATTGTTTAATTACAGCTTAGGGTGAAAAGTTCAAACAGATACCTGTGGGTCCATGATTAAGCTGCTTAGGGTGCTTTCAAATTGTGTTCCGGCACCTGTTTGGTAGACCCACGGGGCTTACGTCGGGACCCCCTGCAAAACGGGATTTGAACGTATGCGCCAATGGGGTCATAGACTATAATGGTGCCGACAGAGCGAACCTGCCCTCTTCTGTGCATCATTTTCAAGCATGTACGTCTACTAGAGGCAGACAATCAGGCATAGTAGATTGCGTCTAAGTGCTCGCCTCCAGTAGGCATAAAACCCAAAAAATTATGCACGTCAGAGCACATGTTAGCTCTGCTTGCACCATTGTAGTCTATGGCCCCGTTGGCGCATACGTAAGAATCCTGTTTTGGGGGGGGGGGTTCAGACTTAAGCCCTGACGGGTGCAGGAATACAATGTGAAAGCACCATTTGCCCATTGACAATTGTTGCTTAGCAGTCTCACTTGAATGGAGCTCTGGCCAGTAGCGCTTGCTCATGGGTGTAAATGGCTCAAAAGTTCGTGGATATCTTCAGTGCACTTCCATGAACCAGCATTGTGTAATGTCACAATAGCAGTAAGAGGCTGAATGAACCAGTTTCATTATAGAAAGTTCTAAAAGAAAGGTGCTATATAGTGATGGGCGAGGACTAAAATACTCGGGTGCTCGATGCTCGGGTTGAGCACATTGGAATACTCGGGTGCTCGACCCGAGCAATGAGCCCAATGTAAGTGTTTAGGGAAACTCGAGCATTTTTCAGACGACTCCCAGCGGCGGTCTGCAGAGGGCCTAAAAATTGCCCAAATCGATGGGAACAGTGCTCAAATGACATGGGAACAGCATGGGGAAGACCCCTGGAAGCATTTCTGACTCCCAGGTCACTTCTGTCAACAACATTGTCAGAGGTATTGCGCCACTTTTACGGACTCACAATAAAACAATAAAAAACAATAAAATGAAACCAAAATGGATTTTCCTGGGAAATATGTTAAGGAACATCCTTTCCAGGGTAATGACTTGTATATAAAGCAAAATAAATAATCAAAAACAAAAATACTCCTCCACACCTTGGGCTGTGTTCACACTTAGCGTTTTTTTTACACTTTTGCATTGCACCAGGAAATGTCATTTTAACATTTTACAACCTTATCTGGCCATGTGGTGTGTGAGATATCATCAGACACATCGTGTTTCATTTATGAAGGAGGGACTCTGAAAGTCTCAAAGCCTATTTTTATAGGGCCATCAGGCGGCCTTTACTATTATTAAAGGGCCATCAGTTGGCCGTCACTATTCTTAGAGAGCCATCAACCAGCTATGTTTTATTGTTCCCATTGCTAAAGAGTGGGTCTCCAATACTGTTAATGCATATGCAGTGAGTGGCAGGACTGCCCAAAATTTGGACGCACCCCAATACCCCTTGGAAGAGATGTAGAGGAGGGCCTCCAGAAAACAATATTCCCATTTTTAGGAAGTTGGTCTCCCATTGTGTTTGCCTATGCAGTGAATGCAAGGGTTGCCAAGGATTTGGAGGCACTCCAATGCCCCTTGGAAGAGACATGGAGGTCAGAGGGCCTCCTGAAAACAATGTTCCCATTATTAGGAAGTGAGTCTCCCATTATGTTTGCCTATGCAGTGAATGCAAGGGTTGCCAAAAATTTGGAGGCACTCCAATGCCCCTTGGAAGAGACTTGGAGGTCAGAAGGCCTCCTGAAAACAATGTTCCCATTATTAGGAAGTGGGTCTCCCATTATGTTTGCCTATGCAGTGAATGCAAGGGTTGCCAAAAATTTGGAGGCACTCCAATGCCCCATGGATGAGACATAGAGGAGGGCCTCCTGAAAAAAAAATGTTTCTATTATAAGGAAGTAGGTGTCCCATTATGTTTGCCTATGCAGTGAATGCAAGGGTTGCCAAAAATTGGGAGGCACTCCAATGCCCCTTGGAAGAGACGTGGAGGAGAGCCTCATAAAAAATGTTCCCATTAGAAAGGAGCGGGTCTCCTATACTTGTAATGCCCATGCACTAAGTGTATGGGCTGACAAACATTTACCCCTGGGGGGTATACATGAACATACTGTATGAAAATATTTTTTTACGGGCATCATAAACACCCTTTAAAAAAATTATGCGGGTGTTGCATCACGGACCATGGTCACCCTGGTGATATGGTAGTGGAGGATGAGGATGAGAAGAAGAAGGGGGACAAGAGCAAATAGCCAAAATCAGGAAGCATATACTCATATGTGGGAGTGAAGTAGTGCTTGGGAATACTCCTCCCAAAAAAAGACACTGGATTTGAGTTTATGTTACGCTGCTATCCTTCAGTGGTGTTGAGAAGTCTGGCCCAATCCAGCCCTTGTTCATTTTTATAAGAATCAGCCTGTCAGCATTTTCAGTTGACAGGCAGATGCGCTTATCAGTTATAATTCCACCAGTGGCACTAAAAACCCGCTCTGATAAAATGCTGGCGGCAGGGCAGGCCAGGACCTCCAAGGCATGGAGAGCCAGTTCATTCCACGCATCCAGCTTGGATGCCCAATAATTATAAGGCACAGAGGAATGACGAAGGATGTTGGTATGGTCGGCAAGGTACTCCCTCAGCATCTACCCAAACTTTGCACTCCTTGTGAGAGCACCCTACGCCTCAGGACTTGTGCGATGGGAGGGGCTGAGAAAATTCTCCCAGAACTTTGACAGTGTTCCCCTGCCTCTGCTGGATTGGAGATGTGTCTCTCTCGCCTGTAGTCCTTGGTTGTCCAACGAACTGTGACCTCTGCTGCCAGCGTTTTCAGATGGCAATTTTTTTAATAGTTCCGCAACAAGGGCCTTCTGGTATTGCCCCATTTTCGTTGACCTGTCCACCTCAGGAATAAGAGATATAAAGTTCTCCTTGTAGCGTTGGTCTAGAAGTGTCCCCAACCAGTAATGACTGTCACCCCAAATTTTCAGAATGCGAGGGTCATGGGAAAGGCAGCGTAACATAAACTCAGCCATGCGTGCCAGACTGCTAACAGGCAAGACTTCCGTGTGCTCACCAAGAGGACGAGTGACCATGCTCTCCTCCTCCTCCTCTCTGTCCTCAGGCCATCCACGCTGAACAGACGGTTGTGAAGGTAGTACCATCTATAGAGCATGAAACTAGCTTCTGTTCTTCCTCCTCCTCCTCTTCCTCATTGTCACCCAATCCACGTTGGGATGAGATGAGGCTGGGCTGTGTGTAATCACCCTGTATGGTTCCTTGCTTCATCTCATCATGCTCCGCTTGCAATGCATCCTCTTTGATTGTGAGCAGAGAGCATTTCAGAAGACAGAGAAGCGGGATGGTGATGCTAATCATGGCGTCATCGCCGCTCACCATCTTCGTAGAGTCCTCAAAGTTTTGGAGGATGGTACATATGTCTGACATCCATATCCGCTCCCGAGGTCTTATGTGTGGAGTCTGAACTGAATATCGATGGCCTTGCTGATTCTGGTACTCAACAACTGCCCTCTTCTGCTCACAAATCCTTCCCAACATCTGCAGCACAGAGTTCCAATGCGTGGGGACATCACACACCAGGCTGTGAGCCGTAAACTCCAAATGCTGCTGAAACATGTCAAGGTCGGCGGAAGCTGTAGATGACTTTTTAAAATGGGCACGCAGGCAGCGTACTTTAACAAGCAGATCCTGCAGCTCCGGGTAAGATTTGAGAAACCGCTGAACCACGAGGTTAAGCACAAGGGCCAGACATGGTACGAGTGTGAGTTCGCCTTGCCTCAGAGCCGCCACCAGGTTCCGGCCATTGTAACACACGACCATGCCTGGCTGTAGGTTCAGCGATGTGAGCCACAGATCTGCCTGTTCTTTTAGAGTTGTCCACAACTCTTCAGCATTGTGCGGTTTGTCACCTTAGCATATAAGCTTCAGCACAGCCTGTTGCTGCTTGGCCAACGCAGTGCTTCAGTGCTTCCAGCTTGTGACTGATGTGGTAATTTCGGAGATGGAGGCTGAAGAGTAGGAGGAGGCTGAGGAGGATGAGGTGCAGGAGCTGTAGACTGTGGGGGCAACCCTGATTGGCCTAGGGCCTGCAATCCTTGGCGTCGGGAGGACGTGTTCCGTCCCAAGGTCCGACTGGGTCCCGGCTTCCACTATGTTAACCCAGTGTGCCATCAGCGAGATGTACCATCCCTGCCCACAAGTACTTGTCCACGTGTCCGTGGTTAGGTGAGCTTTCCCAGTAACTGCGTTGTTGAGGGCATGGTTAATGTTTTGGGACACGTGCTTGTGTAATGCGGGGACGGCACACTGGGAGCAATAGTGATGGCTGGGGACCGAGTACTGATGGACGGCCGCCGCCATCAGGTTGCGGAATGCTTCCGTCTCCACGAGCCTACATGGCAACATTTCGAGTGCAAGCAGTCGTGAAATGTGGGAGTTTAGTAGTTGGGCCTTGGCTGCGTATTTGTGCTTGCATTCCAAGTACTGGGGTATGGACAACTGAACGCTGTGCTGGGACAAGGACGTGGACGTGCTTCCTGATGCTGCTACTTGGGAGTGTTCAACGACAGGTGTAAGGCAGGAGGCATCTTTGCATGCACAATGGACAGGGGACTGGCTTGCATGCACAACAGTGCAAGAAGCAGTGGTGCCATCCACAGACACTGTTTCTGGACCCTGGGGTTCGGTCCACAAAGTCGGGTGCTTTGCTGCCATGTGCCTGATCATGCTGGTGGTGGTCAGGCTGCTAGTTTTACCACCCCTGCTGATGCTGGCCTGGCAGGTGGTGCAAATGGCCTTTTTGGGGTTATCGGCAGAGTCTTTAAAAAACAACCAGACTCGGGAAGACCTAACAGTCGTACTGGCAGCTTCCTTTGTGTTGGTGTTACGGGGAACAGTTGCCTGCCTTCTGTCTGTGGCCACCACACTGCTTCTTCCTGCCTGTTGGGGTGCTCTGCATCCCTCCCCCTGTGTGCTGCTGTCCTCGCTCTGCATATCCTCCTGCAAGGTTGGATCAGTTACTATATTATCCGCCACCTCATCTTCAACTTCCGCACCCTGGTCCTCCTCCTGACTTTCTGGCAATTGTGTCGCATCATTGTCCACCTCTTGTGCCACTTTCCCACCGTCACCTTCGTGTGACCGTGGCTGCTCAAATATTTGTGCATCGCTGCACGCTATCTCCTCTTGACCCGCTTCAAGTGGACAGGGCGAGATTCCTGAATCTATAAATGGAAAAGTGAACAGCTCTTCGGAGTGTCCAAGTGTGGGATCAGTTGTCTCCGGGCACTCGGCATGGTGGGAGGAAGGAGGATCAGGGTGACTAATATGCAGTCCAGACTCAGGGCTACTGAGACTTGACTGTGTGGAAGACAGGGTGGTGGGGGTGGCAAAATGAGTAGAAGCATTATCTGCTATCCAACCAACAACCTTTTGACACTGCTCTGTGTTCAATAGTGGTGTGCTATGGTCCCCTAGGAATTGGGACAGGAAGGTCAGGCGAGAAGATGTGGGTGTTTGTTGTGGCACAATTTAAGCTTGCCTTAGGCCTCGGCCTCTGCATGCACCATCACCATCACGTCCAGTTCCCCGTCCCTTGCCACGCGCCTTGCCCATTTTAAATGGAGGACAATATCTTCCACGCTCACTACAAATGGCTGAATTTGGAGCGAAGTTATATGTGATCCGTGTGACGGAGAAAACAGAGTTTTAAATACCTGGCCTGTAGGTAAGTAGTTTGAACAGCAAACTGGTGTCAATTGCTTCACTGACACACTGAAGCCAATTTTTAATGGAGGCCAGAAATGGCAGTATTTTCTGAAAATGTATATCTGATCCGTGTGATGGAGAAAACACGGTATTAAAAAGCTGGCCTTTAGGTAACTATTTTGAACAGCAAACTGGTGTCAATTGCTTCACTGACATATTGATACAAATTTTTAATGGAGGCCAGAAATGGCAGTATTTTCAGCACAATTACATGTGATCCGTGTGACGGACAAACTACAGTTTCAAATATCTGCATTTTTGTGCTGTAATATGGAAAGGACCTGGCTGTATTCTGCAGTGCCAACAAGCAAATGGCGCAGAACAACGGTGTTCTTTGGACTGCTTTTTAAGCAAATAATGAGGATTAAGATCCAAAAAAAAATTATTCCTGGCCCCTGAGACCTGGGCCTATTTCTAGAAATATCTAACAGCAGCAGCAGACAAAACTGGAATGGAACCTCTTGTGCTATGTGCACTGCAGTTTGCTATATAACCTGCCTGCCTATGTACACTGCCTGCCTGATATCTCTGCAGATGGATTAGTCCTGAGAGGACTGTTTGTTGAGATGGATGTGTGTCTCTAATATAGTCTGGTATACCTATACTAACTAGAAACAAGCAAATCTCTCCCTAGTTCAGCAGCACCTCTCCCTACACTGTCTGATTCCAGAGTGACTGTGACGAGCATGGCGGCTCCAGGTCTGATATAGACCTGATGACGCTGTGCGGCCAGCCAATCACTGTAATGCCACAAACATGGCTACGGCATTACAGTGACTGGCAGGCAATCCTTGCATGTTCATTGGCTCTGTAAAGAGTGCCAAACATGCAGGGAGGAGACCCGAGCTCCCGCCGAGCAACCCCGGAAATACTCGGCGAGCGCCGAGCATCTTGAGCAGTGAGATGCTCGGCCAAGAACCGAGCAGTAACAAGCATGCTCGCTCATCACTAGTGCTATATTAAAGGTGCAAATTTATTTTCTCACTATATTGTTTTATTTTGTTTTATTTATCCATTTTACTTAGCGCAAATTGACATTTTGTTTTGTATGTTTAATCAGGATTGCAAATAGTGGATTTTTGCTTGGAATTTGCAGCTTGTGAAATGGACAGATAATAAGGCCAGTGTGTTTATAACTAGTTTAAAGTTTTTATTTTGGCACAAAAGTTACAACAAAATAACCCTTTAACCTCACCTAGAAAACACCGCTTCATTAGACTGCTTGTATTCCTGAAAAGTTTTCTACACTATGGACTCGGACAATGGACTGCAACTGTACTACTACAATATGTATGATTCACATTTTATTAATTAAAGGGGTTGTACATGCTTATGAAAAAAAAAATTACCAAATATTGACAGTTTTCTGTGCACATGCTGTCATGACATACCAGTTTCCCCGGTGTGGGCGGTGACATGATCGCTTGTATGTAATTTGCATACTTGTGGTCATGTGCCGACTAGTCTCATCCAACTACTTTCAATTCACTTCTAGTCAGCATGTTTCCGCATACATGTGGTCACATGACTGACTGCTCATATTGGGAATACCAGAGAAATGTAACAGTGATACAGTCATATGGAGTGCCTGCAAACTTTTGTCCCAAGCCAGGAAAACCCCTTTAATTTGATGATACCTAATACATTGGCATGTGAAAAGCTTCCATTTATTCTTTTGTATCCTCTTGTGGCCAATTACTATTTTAACCCCAAGGTGGAATAGACAGTTCCATCCCCGTTCACATACTACATGAGGCTACATATAACTGTGTGATAAGGAGATGTGAAGCATGGAGAGGGAGCATTGCCATGATCATGGCTGATATGCCAACACTACTTACAAGTACATTGCAGATTGTGCATGGATATGCCCACTTGTTTTGTTTGGAGCATGCCATGATATTTTTGGCAGGAAATTAATATGACACACAAAGGTACAGTGTGGGTACATAGCAGTTTATGGACGTTGCATTACTGATACATACAACACAAATCAATACAGCCATATGGTTCTCAAGGAATAGAAAAAAAATAACTAAAGGAAATGTCATTATTGATAAATTCCTAAATACATCTATTTAGCAAATCACAATCGTTTTGTTTTGGTACATAACCAGTAACAATTACAATGGCCACTATCATTTTGGACTGACAGAAATTTGATGTGTTTCCAGTAGATATTCTGATCTATTACAAGAGATACCAAGAGTGGTGCGGTTAAGAGGAGGCTGCTCACACTGCTGTCTACCCTGTCTTTCTGATATAGTGCAGTAGATATCAGGGGTGCTGAGGTAAAAAGAGTCCACTCACACTGCTGTCCACCCTGTCTTTCTGATCTAGTGCAGTAGATATCAGGGGTGCTGAGGTAAGAAGAGTCCACTCACACTGCTGTCCACATGATCTTTCTGATCTAATATAGGAGATACCAGGGATGCTAAGGTAACAAGAGTCCACTGACACTGCTGTCCACCCTGTCTTTCTGATCTAATACAGGAGATACCAAGGGTGCTGAGGTAAAAACAAGCCCCTCACACTGCTGTCCACCCAATCTTTTTTGCCTAATAAAAGAGATACAAGGGGTACTGCTAAGATGAGGCTACTGAAATTGCTGTCCACTGTGCTTTTCTGATCAAATAATAGCGATACCAGGGTAGCGGAAGCAAGAAGTGGCCAAACACACTGCTGTCCACCCTGTCTTTCTGATTTAATACTGGAGAATATAAGTCATGCTGAGGTAAGTAGAGGTCCACACACTGCTTTCCTCCCTGTCTTTCTGATCTATTAATAGACATACCAGGTGTGTTACAGTAAGATAAAGCTGCTCACACTACTGTCCACCATGTCTTTCTGCTTTTATATTGGAGATACCATAGGTGCTGGTTTATGAAGAGGTCGCTCACATTGTCCACCCTGTCTTTCTGATCAAATACTGGAGATACCATGGGTGCTATGGTAATAAAAGGCTGCTCACACTGCTATTGTCACTGGGTTATCGCGACAGAGAGGTTCCAGAGAACTGCAGCGTTCTGGGCATAGTTCACACACACTGGGCTGAAACTCCTCTCCAGTTTATTAACTTACTGCTTTTAGCCAGCAGTGCATGAGTTAATCTGGGTTGCTGGCTTTTCATGAGATTCTGGTCTCTTAGCTGATTTGGGTTAACTAGTAGTGTTGAGAGAACATGCTCGACACTGCTCGGTACTCGCCCGAGTATCACGCTACTCGGGATGTTCGGCGAGCACCGAGCATTTCCGGGTTACTCGGGCGGGAGCTCGGGTCACCGCCCTGCATGTTTGGCGCTCTTTACAGAGCCAATGAACATGCAGGGACTGCCAGCCAGTCACTGTAATGCTGCAGCCATGTTGTTTGTGGGCATTACAGTGATTGGCTGGCCGCACAGCGTCACCTCGAGTATTTAAAACCGGGGGCCGCCATCTTGGACACAGTCCCTCCGCATTAGACAGTGTAGGGACAGCGCTGCTGATTTAGGGAGAGATATAAACTGCGAAATAGTTAGTGTAGGGTCTGTAAAGGCTGCCAGAACAAACAAACAGTCCTTTTCAGGACTAATATCCATCCCAGATACCAGGCAGGCAGGCTGTATAGGAGACACAGTGGTTATACCAGCAAACGCTGCATTACAGTCCTGTGTGCTCCTGTTGCTGAAATTGCTGGACTTAGCACCAGGTGTCAGGTGCCAGTAAAAATCCTTTTTTTTTCATCTAAATCCTCCTTTTTTTTTCCTCCTTCACACTGTACAAATACCCGTCTTATAAACCTTTTGGTGTGTCCCCCCTCCCCCACAAAAAAAAGCGTGTCTCTGATTTTTCAGACACAAATATAACTATTGAAAATAGTCTGGTGTAGGCTAGAGAAACAGAAGTGTTGTTTTGCACTTCCACGGTTCAAACCTCTGTATTATCCAGCTTTGGGCCATTTGTATCTAAAAAAAAAACAGTTTGAGTGTGTCGCTCACTGTTCAGCCGCAAATCTATATATTTAAAAAAGTGTGGTATACCCCAGTAAACAATAACTGTGGTTTTGCCATTCCACGGTAAAAAATCTCTATTATTCAGCTTTTGGTAGTTTTTTCCGTAAAGAAAAACAGTAGTGTCTCCTGACTGTTGTGACACAAAAATATATCTGTTGAAAATAGTCTTGTGTAGGCCCGACATCCCAGTGTGGTTTCGCAGTTCCATGGGTCAAATCGCTGTACTATCCAGTTTTGGGCCTTTTGTATCTAAAAAAAAAGCAGTTTGAGTGTGTCGCTCACTGTTCAGCTGCAAATATCTCTATTTAAAAAAGTGTGGTATACCCCAGTAAACAATAACTGTGGTTTTGCCATCCCACGGTAAAAAATCTCTATTATTCAGGTTTTGGCATATTTTCCGTAAAGAAAAACAGTAGTGTCTCCTGACTGTTGTGACACAAAAATATATCTGTTGAAAATAGTCTTGTGTAGGCCCGACATCCCAGTGTGGTTTCACAGTTCCACGGGTCAAATCGCTGTACTATCCAGTTTTGGGCCTTTGGTATCTAAAAAAAAGCAGTTTGAGTGTGTCGCTCACTGTTCAGCCGCAAATATCTCTATTTAAAAATGTGTGGTATACCCCAGTAAAAAATAACTGTGGTTTTGCCATCCCATGGTAAAAAATCTCTATTATTCAGCTTTTGGTAGTTTTTTCCGTAAAGAAAAACAGTAGTGTCTCCTGACTGTTGTGACACAAAAATATATCTGTTGAAAATAGTCTTGTGTAGGCCCGACATCCCAGTGTGGTTTCGCAGTTCCATGGGTCAAATCGCTGTACTATCCAGTTTTGGGCCTTTGGTATCTAAAAAAAAAAGCAGTTTGAGTGTGTCGCTCACTGTTCAGCCGCAAATATCTCTATTTAAAAAAGTGTGGTATACCACAGTAAACAATAACTGTGGTTTTGCCATCCAACGGTAAAAAATCTCTATTATTCAGCTTTTGGTAGTTTTTTCCGTAAAGAAAAACAGTAGTGTCTCCTGACTGTTGTGACACAAAAATATATCTGTTGAAAATAGTCTTGTGTAGGCCCGACCTCCCATTGTGGTTTCGCAGCTCCATGGGTCAAATCACTGTACTATCCAGTTTTGGGCCTTTGATATCTAAAAACAAAGCAGTTTGAGTGTGTCGCTCACTGCTCAGCCGCAAATATCTCTATTTAAAAAAGTGTGGTATACCCCAGTAAACAATAACTGTGGTTTTGCCATCCCACGGTAAAAAATCTCTATTATTCAGGTTTTGGTATATTTTCCGTAAAGAAAAACAGTAGTGTCTCCTGAATGTTGGGACACAAAAATATATCTGTTGAAAATAGTCTTGTGTAGGCCCGACATCCCAGTGTGGTTTCGCAGTTCCACGGGTCAAATCGCTGTACTATCCAATTTTGGGCCTTTGGTATCTAAAAAAAAACAGTTTGAGTGTGTCGCTCACTGTTCAGCCGCAAATATCTCTATTTAAAAAAGTGTGGTATACCCCAGTAAACAATAACTGTGGTTTTGCCATCCCATGGTAAAAAATCTCTATTATTCAGCTTTTGGTAGTTTTTTCCGTAAAGAAAAACAGTAGTGTCTCCTGACTGTTGTGACACAAAAATATATCTGTTGAAAATAGTCTTGTGTAGGCCCGACATCCCAGTGTGGTTTCGCAGTTCCATGGGTCAAATCGCTGTACTATCCAGTTTTGGTCCTTTGGTATCTAAAAAAAAAGCAGTTTGAGTGTGTCGCTCACTGTTCAGCCGCAAATATCTCTATTTAAAAAAGTGTGGTATACCCCAGTAAACAATAACTGTGGTTTTGGCATCCCACGGTAAAAAATCTCTATTATTCATGTTTTGGTATATTTTCCGTAAAGAAAAACAGTAGTGTCTCCTGACTGTTGTGACACAAAAATATATCTGTTGAAAATAGTCTTGTGTAGGCCCGACATCCCAGTGTGGTTTCGCAGTTCCATGGGTCAAATCGCTGTACTATCCAGTTTTGGGCCTTTGGTATCTAAAAAAAAAAAGCAGTTTGAGTGTGTTGCTCACTGTTCAGCCGCAAATATCTCTATTTAAAAAAGTGTGGTATACCACAGTAAACAATAACTGTGGTTTTGCCATCCCACGGTAAAAAATCTCTATTATTCAGCTTTTGGTAGTTTTTTTCGTAAAGAAAAACAGTAGTGTCTCCTGACTGTTGTGACACAAAAATATATCTGTTGAAAATAGTCTTGTGTAGGCCCGACATCCCAGTGTGGTTTCACAGTTCCACGGGTCAAATTGCTGTACTATCCAGTTTTGGGCCTTTGGTATCTAAAAAAAAAAGCAGTTTGAGTGTGTCGCTCACTGTTCAGCCGCAAATATCTCTATTTAAAAAAGTGTGGTATACCCCAGTAAACAATAACTGTGGTTTTGCCATCCCACGGTAAAAAATCTCTATTATTCAGCTTTTGGTAGTTTTTTCCGTAAAGAAAAACAGTAGTGTCTCCTGACTGTTGTGACACAAAAATATATCTGTTGAAAATAGTCTTGTGTAGGCCCGACATCCCAGTGTGGTTTCGCAGCTCCGTGGGACAAATCACTGTACTATCCAGTTTTGGGCCTTTGGTATCTAAAAAAAAAGCAGTTTGAGTGTGTCGCTCACTGTTCAGCCGCAAATATCTCTATTTAAAAATGTGTGGTATACCCCAGTAAACAATAACTGTGGTTTTGCCATCCCACGGTAAAAAATCTCTATTATTCAGCTTTTGGTAGTTTTTTCCGTAAATAAAAACAGTAGTGTCTCCTGACTGTTGTGACACAAAAATATATCTGTTGAAAATAATCTTGTGTAGGCCCGACATCCCAGTGTGGTTTCGCAGCTCCATGGGTCAAATCATTGTACTATCCAGTTTTGGGCCTTTGGTATCTAAAAAAAAAGCAGTTTGAGTGTGTCGCTCGCTGTTCAGCCGCAAATATCTCTATTTAAAAAAGTGTGGTATACCCCAGTAAACAATAACTGTGGTTTTGCCATCCCACGGTAAAAAATCTCTATTATTCATGTTTTGGTATATTTTCCGTAAAGAAAAACAGTAGTGTCTCCTGACTGTTGTGACACAAAAATGTATCTGTTGAAAAAAGTCTTGTGTAGGCCCGACATCCCAGTGTGGTTTCGCAGTTCCATGGGTCAAATCGCTGTACTATCCAGTTTTGGGCCTTTGGTATCTAAAAAAAAAAGCAGTTTGAGTGTGTCGCTCACTGTTCAGCCGCAAATATCTCTATTTAAAAAAGTGTGGTATACCCCAGTAAACAATAACTGTGGTTTTGCCATCCCACGGTAAAAAATCTCTATTATTCAGGTTTTGGTATATTTTCCGTAAAGAAAAACAGTAGCGTCTCCTGACTGTTGTGACACAAAAATATATCTGTTGAAAATAGTCTTGTGTAGGCCTGACATCCCAATGTGGTTTCGCAGTTCCATGGGTCAAATCGCTGTACTATCCAGTTTTGGGCCTTTTGTATCTAAAAAAAAAGCAGTTTGAGTGTGTCGCTCACTGTTCAGCTGCAAATATCTCTATTTAAAAAAGTGTGGTATACCCCAGTAAACAATAACTGTGGTTTTGCCATCCCACGGTAAAAAATCTCTATTATTCAGCTTTTGGTAGTTTTTTCCGTAAAGAAAAACAGTAGAGTTTCCTGACTGTTGTGACATAAAAATATATCTGTTGAAAATAGTCTTGTGTAGGCCCGACATCCCAGTGTGGTTTCGCAGCTCCATGGGTCAAATCACTGTACTATCCAGTTTTGGGCCTTTGGTATATAAAAACAAAGCAGTTTGAGTGTGTTGCTCACTGCTCAGCTGCAAATATCTCTATTTAAAAAAGTGTGGTATACCCCAGTAAACAATAACTGTGGTTTTGCCATCCCACGGTAAAAAATCTCTATTATTCATGTTTTGGTATATTTTCCGGAAAGAAAAACAGTAGTGTCTCCTGACTGTTGTGACACAAAAATATATATGTTGAAAATAGTCTTGTGTAGGCCCGACATCCCAGTGTGGTTTCGCAGCTCCATGGGTCAAATCACTGTACTATCCAGTTTTGGGCCTTTGGTATATAAAAACAAAGCAGTTTGAGTGTGTTGCTCACTGCTCAGCTGCAAATATCTCTATTTAAAAAAGTGTGGTATACCCCAGTAAACAATAACTGTGGTTTTGCCATCCCACGGTAAAAAATCTCTATTATTCAGCTTTTGGTAGTTTTTTCCGTAAAGAAAAACAGTAGTGTCTCCTGACTGTTGTGACACAAAAATATATCTGTTGAAAATAGTCTTGTGTAGGCCCGACATCCCAGTGTGGTTTCGCAGCTCCGTGGGACAAATCACTGTACTATCCAGTTTTGGGCCTTTGGTATCTAAAAAAAAAGCAGTTTGAGTGTGTCGCTCACTGTTCAGCCGCAAATATCTCTATTTAAAAATGTGTGGTATACCCCAGTAAACAATAACTGTGGTTTTGCCATCCCACGGTAAAAAATCTCTATTATTCAGCTTTTGGTAGTTTTTTCCGTAAATAAAAACAGTAGTGTCTCCTGACTGTTGTGACACAAAAATATATCTGTTGAAAATAATCTTGTGTAGGCCCGACATCCCAGTGTGGTTTCGCAGCTCCATGGGTCAAATCATTGTACTATCCAGTTTTGGGCCTTTGGTATCTAAAAAAAAAGCAGTTTGAGTGTGTCGCTCGCTGTTCAGCCGCAAATATCTCTATTTAAAAAAGTGTGGTATACCCCAGTAAACAATAACTGTGGTTTTGCCATCCCACGGTAAAAAATCTCTATTATTCATGTTTTGGTATATTTTCCGTAAAGAAAAACAGTAGTGTCTCCTGACTGTTGTGACACAAAAATGTATCTGTTGAAAAAAGTCTTGTGTAGGCCCGACATCCCAGTGTGGTTTCGCAGTTCCATGGGTCAAATCGCTGTACTATCCAGTTTTGGGCCTTTGGTATCTAAAAAAAAAAGCAGTTTGAGTGTGTCGCTCACTGTTCAGCCGCAAATATCTCTATTTAAAAAAGTGTGGTATACCCCAGTAAACAATAACTGTGGTTTTGCCATCCCACGGTAAAAAATCTCTATTATTCAGGTTTTGGTATATTTTCCGTAAAGAAAAACAGTAGCGTCTCCTGACTGTTGTGACACAAAAATATATCTGTTGAAAATAGTCTTGTGTAGGCCTGACATCCCAGTGTGGTTTCGCAGTTCCATGGGTCAAATCGCTGTACTATCCAGTTTTGGGCCTTTTGTATCTAAAAAAAAAGCAGTTTGAGTGTGTCGCTCACTGTTCAGCTGCAAATATCTCTATTTAAAAAAGTGTGGTATACCCCAGTAAACAATAACTGTGGTTTTGCCATCCCACGGTAAAAAATCTCTATTATTCAGCTTTTGGTAGTTTTTTCCGTAAAGAAAAACAGTAGAGTTTCCTGACTGTTGTGACATAAAAATATATCTGTTGAAAATAGTCTTGTGTAGGCCCGACATCCCAGTGTGGTTTCGCAGCTCCATGGGTCAAATCACTGTACTATCCAGTTTTGGGCCTTTGGTATATAAAAACAAAGCAGTTTGAGTGTGTTGCTCACTGCTCAGCTGCAAATATCTCTATTTAAAAAAGTGTGGTATACCCCAGTAAACAATAACTGTGGTTTTGCCATCCCACGGTAAAAAATCTCTATTATTCATGTTTTGGTATATTTTCCGGAAAGAAAAACAGTAGTGTCTCCTGACTGTTGTGACACAAAAATATATATGTTGAAAATAGTCTTGTGTAGGCCCGACATCCCAGTGTGGTTTCGCAGTTCCATGGGTCAAATCGCTGTAGTATCCAGATTTGGGCCTTTGGTATCTAAAAAAAAAAGCAGTTTGAGTGTGTCGCTCACTGTTCAGCCGCAAATATCTCTATTTAAAAAAGTGTGGTATACCCCAGTAAACAATAACTGTGGTTTTGCCATCCCACGGTAAAAAATCTCTATTATTCAGCTTTTGGTAGTTTTTTCCGTAAAGAAAAACAGTAGCGTCTCCTGACTGTTGTGACACAAAAATATATCTGTTGAAAATAGTCTTGTGTAGGCCTGACATCCCAGTGTGGTTTCGCAGTTCCATGGGTCAAATCGCTGTACTATCCAGTTTTGGGCCTTTTGTATCTAAAAAAAAAGCAGTTTGAGTGTGTCGCTCACTGTTCAGCTGCAAATATCTCTATTTAAAAAAGTGTGGAATACCCCAGTAAACAATAACTGTGGTTTTGCCATCCCACGGTAAAAAATCTCTATTATTCAGGTTTTGGCATATTTTCCGTAAAGAAAAACAGTAGTGTCTCCTGACTGTTGTGACACAAAAATATATCTGTTGAAAATAGTCTTGTGTAGGCCCGACATCCCAGTGTGGTTTCACAGTTCCACGGGTCAAATCGCTGTACTTTCCAGTTTTGGGCCTTTGGTATCTAAAAAAAAGCAGTTTGAGTGTGTCGCTCACTGTTCAGCCGCAAATATCTCTATTTAAAAATGTGTGGTATACCCCAGTAAAAAATATCTGTGGTTTTGCCATCCCACGGTAAAAAATCTCTATTATTCAGCTTTTGGTATTTTTTTCTGTAAAGAAAAACAATAGTGTCTCCTGATTGTTGTGACACAAAAATATATCTGTTGAAAATAGTCTTGTGTAGGCCCGACATCCCAGTGTGGTTTCGCAGCTCCATGGGTCAAATCACTGTACTATCCAGTTTTGGGCCTTTGGTATCTAAAAAAAAAGCAGTTTGAGTGTGTCGCTCACTGTTCAGCTGCAAATATCTCTATTTAAAAAAGTGTGGTATACCCCAGTAAACAATAACTGTGGTTTTGCCATCCCACGGTAAAAAATCTCTATTATTAAGGTTTTGGCATATTTTCCGTAAAGAAAAACAGTAGTGTCTCCTGACTGTTGTGACACAAAAATATATCTGTTGAAAATAGTCTTGTGTAGGCCCGACATCCCAGTGTGGTTTCACAGTTCCACGGGTCAAATCGCTGTACTATCCAGTTTTGGGCCTTTGGTATCTAAAAAAAAAAGCAGTTTGAGTGTGTCGCTCACTGTTCAGCCGCAAATATCTCTATTTAAAAAAGTGTGGTATACCCCAGTAAACAATAACTTTGGTTTTGCCATCCCACGGTAAAAAATCTCTATTATTCAGCTTTTGGTAGTTTTTTCCGTAAATAAAAACAGTAGTGTCTCCTGACTGTTGTGACACAAAAATATATCTGTTGAAAATAATCTTGTGTAGGCCCGACATCCCAGTGTGGTTTCGCAGCTCCATGGGTCAAATCACTGTACTATCCAGTTTTGGGCCTTTGGTATCTTAAAAAAAAGCAGTTTCAGTGTGTCGCTCGCTGTTCAGCCGCAAATATCTCTATTTAAAAAAGTGTGGTATACCCCAGTAAACAATAACTGTGGTTTTGCCATCCCACGGTAAAAAATCTCTATTATTCATGTTTTGGTATATTTTCCGTAAAGAAAAACAGTAGTGTCTCCTGACTGTTGTGACACAAAAATATATCTGTTGAAAATAGTCTTGTGTAGGCCCGACATCCCAGTGTGGTTTCTCAGTTCCATGGGTCAAATCGCTGTACTATCCAGTTTTGGGCCTTTGGTATCTAAAAAAAAAAAGTAGTTTGAGTGTGTCGCTCACTGTTCAGCCGCAAATATCTCTATTTAAAAAAGTGTGGTATACCCCAGTAAACAATAACTGTGGTTTTGCCATCCCACGGTAAAAAATCTCTATTATTCAGGTTTTGGTATATTTTCCGTAAAGAAAAACAGTAGCGTCTCCTGACTGTTGTGACACAAAAATATATCTGTTGAAAATAGTCTTGTGTAGGCCTGACATCCCAGTGTGGTTTCGCAGTTCCATGGGTCAAATCGCTGTACTATCCAGTTTTGGGCCTTTTGTATCTAAAAAAAAAGCAGTTTGAGTGTGTCGCTCACTGTTCAGCTGCAAATATCTCTATTTAAAAAAGTGTGGTATACCCCAGTAAACAATAACTGTGGTTTTCCCATCCCACGGTAAAAAATCTCTATTATTCAGCTTTTGGTAGTTTTTTCCGTAAAGAAAAACAGTAGAGTCTCCTGACTGTTGTGACATAAAAATATATCTGTTGAAAATAGTCTTGTGCAGGCCCGACATCCCAGTGTGGTTTCACAGTTCCACGGGTCAAATCGCTGTACTATCCAGTTTTGGGCCTTTGGTATCTAAAAAAAAGCAGTTTGAGTGTGTCGCTCACTGTTCAGCCGCAAATATCTCTATTTAAAAATGTGTGGTATACCCCAGTAAAAAATAACTGTGGTTTTGCCATCCCACGGTAAAAAATCTCTATTATTCAGCTTTTGGTAGTTTTTTCCGTAAAGAAAAACAATAGTGTCTCCTGACTGTTGTGACACAAAAATATATCTGTTGAAAATAGTCTTGTGTAGGCCCGACATCCCAGTGTGGTTTTGCAGCTCCATGGGTCAAATCACTGTACTATCCAGTTTTGGGCCTTTGGTATATAAAAACAAAGCAGTTTGAGTGTGTCGCTCACTGCTCAGCCGCAAATATCTCTATTTAAAAAAGTGTGGTATACCCCAGTAAACAATAACTGTGGTTTTGCCATCCCACGGTAAAAAATCTCTATTATTCAGGTTTTGGTATATTTTCCGGAAAGAAAAACAGTAGTGTCTCCTGACTGTTGTGACACAAAAATATATATGTTATTATTATTATTATTATTTATTATTATAGCGCCATTTATTCCATGGCGCTTTACATGTGATAGGGATATCCATAACAAAAGCATTTACATAATCTTAACAAAACGAGTCAGCGACTGGTACAGGAGGAGCGAGGACACTGCCCGCGAGGGCTCACAGTCTACAAGAGATGGGTGAGGATACAGTAGGTGAGGGTAGAGCTGGTCGTGCAGTGGTGTTTACTGCAGGTTGTAGGCTTGTCGGAAGAGGTGGGTCTTCAGGTTCCTTTTGAAGGTTTCCACGGTCGGCGAGAGTCTGATATGTTGGGGTAGAGAGTTCCAGAGTAGGGGGGAAGCACGGGAGAAATCTTGTATACGATTGTGGGAGGAGGAGATAAGAGGGGAGTAGAGCAGGAGATCTTGTGAGGATCGGAGGTTGCGTGCAGGTAAGTACCGGGAGACTAGGTCACAGATGTATGGGGGAGACAGGTTGTGGATGGCTTTGTATGCCATGGTTAGAGTTTTGAACTGAATTCTCTGGGCAATAGGGAGCCAGTGAAGGGATTGACAGAGAGGAGAGGCCGGGGAATAGCGGGGGAACAGGTGGATTAGTCGAGCAGCAGAGTTTAGGATAGATTGGAGAGGTGCAAGAGTGTTGGAAGGGAGGCCACGGAGCAGGAGGTTGCAGTAGTCGAGGCAGGATATGATGAGGGCATGCACTAGTGTTTTTGCAGAGTCTTTGCTGAGGAATGCACGGATCCGGGAGATGTTTTTGAGTTGGAGTCGGCAGGAGGTGGAAAGGGCTTGAATATGTGGCTTGAAGGAGAGATCAGAGTCCAGGGTTACCCCAAGGCAGCGAGCTTGTGGGACTGGGGAGAGTGAACAGCCATTGACGTTGATGGATAGGTCGGATGGGGGATGTGAATGAGAGGGTGGAAAGATGATGAACTCTGTTTTATCCATGTTGAGTTTTAGAAACCTGTTGGAGAAGAAGGATGAGATGGCGGACAGACATTGTGGGATTCTGGTTAGTAGGGAGGAGATATCGGGTCCAGAGAGGTAGATCTGTGTGTCGTCAGCATAGAGGAGATACTGAAAGCCGTGAGACTCTATGAGCTGTCCCAGGCCGAAAGTGTAGATGGAGAAGAGCAGAGGTCCTAGAACCGAACCTTGGGGGACACCGACAGATAGGGGGCGAGATGAGGAGGTGGTGCGTGAGTGGGAGATGCTGAATGTCCTGTCTGTTAAGTATGAGGAGATCCAAGATAGAGCCAAGTCCGTGATGCCAAGAGATGAGAGAATCTGGAGTAAGAGGGAATGGTCCACTGTGTCAAAGGCAGATGACAGGTCCAGAAAGAGGAGGATGGAGTAGTGTCGCTTGGATTTGGCATTTAGTAGGTCGTTGGTGACTTTGGTCAGGGCAGTTTCAGTCGAGTGATGCGGTCGGAAGCCAGATTGAAGGCGGTCGAAGAGGGAGGAGGAGGAGAGGTGGGAGGACAGTTCAAGGTGGACATGTTGTTCTAGAAGTTTTGAGGCAAAGGGGAGGAGTGATATGGGGCGGTAGCTGGTCAGAGAGGAAGGGTCAAGGGAGGGCTTTTTGAGGATGGGTGTGATTACGGCATGTTTGAAACATGAGGGGAAGACTCCGGTTGTTAGTGATAGATTGAAGAGGTGGGTTAGGGTTGGGATGAAGACTGAGGTGAGGTTAGTGATGAGGTGGGATGGGATTGGGTCAAGTTCGCAGGTGGTGAGGTGTGATTTGGAGAGTAAAGAGGAGACTTGACCTTCTGTAATGGTGGAGAAGTGGGGTTTGGAGGAGGAGGGTTGAGTAGATATGAGGAGGGGTTGTGTGGACTTTAGGCCAAAGTTTTGTCTGATGGTGTCAATCTTCTGTTTGAAGAATGAGGCAAAGTCGTCGGCTGAGATGAGAGAAGAGGGAGGAGGTGCTGGGGGACGAAGGAGAGAGTTGAAAGTGTTAAATAGCTGTTTAGGGTTGTGAGATAGGGAGGATATGAGAGATGAGAAGTAGGTTTGTTTTGCTGTAGTGAGTGCGGACTTGAAATTAGTGAGGGATTGCTTGAATGCGATGAAGTGCTCGATGGAGTGAGACCTTTTCCATCTCCGCTCCGCAACCCTGGAGGCCCGGCGCAGTTGAAAATAGTCTTTTGTAGGCCCGACATCCCAGTGTGGTTTCGCAGTTCCATGGGTCAAATCGCTGTACTATCCAGATTTGGGCCTTTGGTATCTAAAAAAAAAAGTAGTTTGAGTGTGTCGCTCACTGTTCAGCCGCAAATATCTCTATTTAAAAAAGTGTGGAATACCCCAGTAAACAATAACTGTGGTTTTGCCATCCCACGGTAAAAAATCTCTATTATTCAGGTTTTGGCATATTTTCCGTAAAGAAAAACAGTAGTGTCTCCTGACTGTTGTGACACAAAAATATATCTGTTGAAAATAGTCTTGTGTAGGCCCGACATCCCAGTGTGGTTTCGCAGCTCCATGGGTCAAATAACTGTACTATCCAGTTTTGGGCCTTTGGTATCTAAAAAAAAAGCAGTTTGAGTGTGTCGCTCACTTTTCAGCCGCAAATATCTCTATTTAAAAAAGTGTGGTATACCCCAGTAAACAATAACTGTGGTTTTGCCATTCCACGGTAAAAAATCTCTATTATTCAGCTTTTGGTAGTTTTTTCCGTAAAGAAAAACAGTAGAGTCTCCTGACTGTTGTGACATAAAAATATATCTGTTGAAAATAGTCTTGTGTAGGCCCGACATCCCAGTGTGGTTTCACAGTTCCACGGGTCAAATCGCTGTACTATCCAGTTTTGGGCCTTTGGTATCTAAAAAAAAGCAGTTTGAGTGTGTCGCTCACTGTTCAGCCGCCAATATCTCTATTTAAAAATGTGTGGTATACCCCAGTAAAAAATAACTGTGGTTTTGCCATCCCACGGTAAAAAATCTCTATTATTCAGCTTTTGGTAGTTTTTTCCGTAAAGAAAAACAATAGTGTCTCCTGACTGTTGTGACACAAAAATATATCTGTTGAAAATAGTCTTGTGTAGGCCCGACATCCCAGTGTGGTTTCGCAGCTCCATGGGTCAAATCACTGTACTATCCAGTTTTGGGCCTTTGGTATCTAAAAACAAAGCAGTTTGAGTGTGTCGCTCACTGCTCAGCCGCAAATATCTCTATTTAAAAAAGTGTGGTATACCCCAGTAAACAATAACTGTGGTTTTGCCATCCCACGGTAAAAAATCTCTATTATTCAGGTTTTGGTATATTTTCCGGAAAGAAAAACAGTAGTGTCTCCTGACTGTTGTGACACAAAAATATATCTGTTGAAAATAGTCTTGTGTAGGCCCGACATCCCAGTGTGGTTTCGCAGTTCCACGGGTCAAATCGCTGTACTATCCAATTTTGGGCCTTTGGTATCTAAAAAAAACAGTTTGAGTGTGTCGCTCACTGTTCAGCCGCAAATATCTCTTTTTAAAAAAGTGTGGTATACCACAGTAAACAATAACTGTGGTTTTGCCATCCCACGGTAAAAAATCTCTATTATTCAGCTTTTGGTAGTTTTTTCCATAAAGAAAAACAGTAGTGTCTCCTGACTGTTGTGACACAAAAATATATCTGTTGAAAATAGTCTTGTGTAGGCCCAACATCCCTGTGTGGTTTCGCAGTTCCATTTGTCAAATCGCTGTACTATCCAGTTTTGGGCCTTTTGTATCTAAAAAAAAAGCAGTTTGAGTGTGTCGCTCACTGTTCAGCTGCAGATATCTCTATTTAAAAAAGTGTGGTATACCCCAGTAAACAATAACTGTGGTTTTGCCATCCCACGGTAAAAAATCTCTATTATTCAGGTTTTGGCATATTTTTCGTAAAGAAAAACAGTAGTGTCTCCTGACTGTTGTGACGCAAAAATATATCTGTTGAAAATAGTTTTGTGTAGGCCCGACATCCCAGTGTGGTTTCGCAGCTCCGTGGGTCAAATCACTGTACTATCCAGTTTTGGGCCTTTGGTATCTAAAAACAAAGCAGTTTGAGTGTGTCGCTCACTGTTCAGCCGCAAATATCTCTATTTAAAAAAGTGTGGTATACCCCAGTAAACAATAACTGTGGTTTTGCCATTCCACGGTAAAAAAATCACTATTATTCAGCTTTTGGTAGTTTTTTCCGTAAAGAAAAACAGTAGTGTCTCCTGACTGTTGTGACACAAAAATATATCTGTTGAAAATAGTCTTGTGTAGGCCCGACATCCCAGTGTGGTTTCGCATTTCCACGGGTCAAATCGCTGTACTATCCAGTTTTGGGCCTTTGGTATCTAAAAAAAAAAGCAGTTTGAGTGTGTCGCTCACTGTTCAGCCGCAAATATCTCTATTTAAAAAAGTGTGGTATACCCCAGTAAACAATAACTGTGGTTTTGTCATCCAACGGTAAAAAAATCTCTATTATTCAGCTTTTGGTAGTTTTTTCCGTAAAGAAAAACAGTAGTGTCTCCTGACTGTTGTGACACAAAAATATATCTGTTGAAAATAGTCTTGTGTAGGCCCGACATCCCAGTGTGGTTTCGCAGTTCCTCGGGTCAAATCGCTGTACTATCCAGTTTTGGGCCTTTGGTATCTAAAAAAAAAAGCAGCTTGAGTGTGTCGCTCACTGTTCAGCCGCAAATATCTTTATTTAAAAAAGTGTGGTATACCCCAGTAAACAATAACTGTGGTTTTGCCATCCCACGGTAAAAAATCTCTATTATTCAGGTTTTGGTATATTTTCCGTAAAGAAAACAGTAGCGTCTCCTGACTGTTGTGACACAAAAATATATCTGTTGAAAATAGTCTTGTGTAGGCCTGACATCTCAGTGTGGTTTTCGCAGTTCCATGGGTCAAATCGCTGTACTATCCAATTTTGGGCCTTTTGTATCTAAAAAAAAAGCAGTTTGAGTGTGTCGCTTGCTGTTCAGCTGCAAATATCTCTATTTAAAAAAGTGTGGTATACCCCAGTAAACAATAACTGTGGTTTTGCCATCCCACGGTAAAAAATCTCTATTATTCAGCTTTTGGTAGTTTTTTCCATAAAGAAAAACAGTAGAGTCTCCTGACTGTTGTGACATAAAAATATATCTGTTGAAAATAGTCTTGTGTAGGCCCGACATCCCAGTGTGGTTGCACAGTTCCACGGGTCAAATCGCTGTACTATCCAGTTTTGGGCCTTTGGTATCTAAAAAAAAGCAGTTTGAGTGTGTCGCTCACTGTTCAGCCGCAAATATCTCTATTTAAAAATGTGTGGTATACCCCAGTAAAAAATAACTGTGGTTTTGCCATTCCACGGTAAAAAATCTCTATTATTCAGCTTTTGGTAGTTTTTTCCGTAAAGAAAAACAGTAGAGTCTCCTGACTGTTGTGACATAAAAATATATCTGTTGAAAATAGTCTTGTGTAGGCCCGACATCCCAGTGTGGTTTCACAGTTCCACGGGTCAAATCGCTGTACTATCCAGTTTTGGGCCTTTGGTATCTAAAAAAAAGCAGTTTGAGTGTGTCGCTCACTGTTCAGCCGCAAATATCTCTATTTAAAAATGTGTGGTATACCCCAGTAAAAAATAACTGTGGTTTTGCCATCCCACGGTAAAAAATCTCTATTATTCAGCTTTTGGTAGTTTTTTCCGTAAAGAAAAACAATAGTGTCTCCTGACTGTTGTGACACAAAAATATATCTGTTGAAAATAGCCTTGTGTAGGCCCGACATCCCAGTGTGGTTTCGCAGCTCCATGGGTCAAATCACTGTACTATCCAGTTTTGGGCCTTTGGTATCTAAAAACAAAGCAGTTTGAGTGTGTCGCTCACTGCTCAGCCGCAAATATCTCTATTTAAAAAAGTGTGGTATACCCCAGTAAACAATAACTGTGGTTTTGCCATCCCACGGTAAAAAATCTCTATTATTCAGGTTTTGGTATATTTTCCGGAAAGAAAAACAGTAGTGTCTCCTGACTGTTGTGACACAAAAATATATCTGTTGAAAATAGTCTTGTGTAGGCCCGACACCCCAGTGTGGTTTCGCAGTTCCACGGGTCAAATCGCTGTACTATCCAATTTTGGGCCTTTGGTATCTAAAAAAAACAGTTTGAGTGTGTCGCTCACTGTTCAGCCGCAAATATCTCTTTTTAAAAAAGTGTGGTATACCACAGTAAACAATAACTGTGGTTTTGCCATCCCACGGTAAAAAATCTCTATTATTCAGCTTTTGGTAGTTTTTTCCATAAAGAAAAACAGTAGTGTCTCCTGACTGTTGTGACACAAAAATATATCTGTTGAAAATAGTCTTGTGTAGGCCCAACATCCCTGTGTGGTTTCGCAGTTCCATTTGTCAAATCGCTGTACTATCCAGTTTTGGGCCTTTTGTATCTAAAAAAAAAGCAGTTTGAGTGTGTCGCTCACTGTTCAGCTGCAGATATCTCTATTTAAAAAAGTGTGGTATACCCCAGTAAACAATAACTGTGGTTTTGCCATCCCACGGTAAAAAATCTCTATTATTCAGGTTTTGGCATATTTTTCGTAAAGAAAAACAGTAGTGTCTCCTGACTGTTGTGACGCAAAAATATATCTGTTGAAAATAGTTTTGTGTAGGCCCGACATCCCAGTGTGGTTTCGCAGCTCCGTGGGTCAAATCACTGTACTATCCAGTTTTGGGCCTTTGGTATCTAAAAACAAAGCAGTTTGAGTGTGTCGCTCACTGTTCAGCCGAAAATATCTCTATTTAAAAAAGTGTGGTATACCCCAGTAAACAATAACTGTGGTTTTGCCATTCCACGGTAAAAAAATCACTATTATTCAGCTTTTGGTAGTTTTTTCCGTAAACAAAAACAGTAGTGTCTCCTGACTGTTGTGACACAAAAATATATCTGTTGAAAATAGTCTTGTGTAGGCCCGACATCCCAGTGTGGTTTCGCATTTCCACGGGTCAAATCGCTGTACTATCCAGTTTTGGGCCTTTGGTATCTAAAAAAAAAAGCAGTTTGAGTGTGTCGCTCACTGTTCAGCCGCAAATATCTCTATTTAAAAAAGTGTGGTATACCCCAGTAAACAATAACTGTGGTTTTGTCATCCAACGGTAAAAAAATCTCTATTATTCAGCTTTTGGTAGTTTTTTCCGTAAAGAAAAACAGTAGTGTCTCCTGACTGTTGTGACACAAAAATATATCTGTTGAAAATAGTCTTGTGTAGGCCCGACATCCCAGTGTGGTTTCGCAGTTCCTCGGGTCAAATCGCTGTACTATCCAGTTTTGGGCCTTTGGTATCTAAAAACAAAGCAGTTTGAGTGTGTCGCTCACTGCTCAGCCGCAAATATCTCTATTTAAAAAAGTGTGGTATACCCCAGTAAACAATAACTGTGGTTTTGCCATCCCACGGTAAAAAATCTCTATTATTCAGGTTTTGGTATATTTTCCGGAAAGAAAAACAGTAGTGTCTCCTGACTGTTGTGACACAAAAATATATCTGTTGAAAATAGTCTTGTGTAGGCCCGACACCCCAGTGTGGTTTCGCAGTTCCACGGGTCAAATCGCTGTACTATCCAATTTTGGGCCTTTGGTATCTAAAAAAAACAGTTTGAGTGTGTCGCTTACTGTTCAGCCGCAAATATCTCTTTTTAAAAAAGTGTGGTATACCACAGTAAACAATAACTGTGGTTTTGCCATCCCACGGTAAAAAATCTCTATTATTCAGCTTTTGGTAGTTTTTTCCATAAAGAAAAACAGTAGTGTCTCCTGACTGTTGTGACACAAAAATATATCTGTTGAAAATAGTCTTGTGTAGGCCCAACATCCCTGTGTGGTTTCGCAGTTCCATTTGTCAAATCGCTGTACTATCCAGTTTTGGGCCTTTTGTATCTAAAAAAAAAGCAGTTTGAGTGTGTCGCTCACTGTTCAGCTGCAGATATCTCTATTTAAAAAAGTGTGGTATACCCCAGTAAACAATAACTGTGGTTTTGCCATCCCACGGTAAAAAATCTCTATTATTCAGGTTTTGGCATATTTTTCGTAAAGAAAAACAGTAGTGTCTCCTGACTGTTGTGACGCAAAAATATATCTGTTGAAAATAGTTTTGTGTAGGCCCGACATCCCAGTGTGGTTTCGCAGCTCCGTGGGTCAAATCACTGTACTATCCAGTTTTGGGCCTTTGGTATCTAAAAACAAAGCAGTTTGAGTGTGTCGCTCACTGTTCAGCCGAAAATATCTCTATTTAAAAAAGTGTGGTATACCCCAGTAAACAATAACTGTGGTTTTGCCATTCCACGGTAAAAAAATCACTATTATTCAGCTTTTGGTAGTTTTTTCCGTAAACAAAAACAGTAGTGTCTCCTGACTGTTGTGACACAAAAATATATCTGTTGAAAATAGTCTTGTGTAGGCCCGACATCCCAGTGTGGTTTCGCATTTCCACGGGTCAAATCGCTGTACTATCCAGTTTTGGGCCTTTGGTATCTAAAAAAAAAAGCAGTTTGAGTGTGTCGCTCACTGTTCAGCCGCAAATATCTCTATTTAAAAAAGTGTGGTATACCCCAGTAAACAATAACTGTGGTTTTGTCATCCAACGGTAAAAAAATCTCTATTATTCAGCTTTTGGTAGTTTTTTCCGTAAAGAAAAACAGTAGTGTCTCCTGACTGTTGTGACACAAAAATATATCTGTTGAAAATAGTCTTGTGTAGGCCCGACATCCCAGTGTGGTTTCGCAGTTCCTCGGGTCAAATCGCTGTACTATCCAGTTTTGGGCCTTTGGTATCTAAAAAAAAAAGCAGCTTGAGTGTGTCGCTCACTGTTCAGCCGCAAATATCTTTATTTAAAAAAGTGTGGTATACCCCAGTAAACAATAACTGTGGTTTTGCCATCCCACGGTAAAAAATCTCTATTATTCAGGTTTTGGTATATTTTCCGTAATGAAAAACAGTAGCGTCTCCTGACTGTTGTGACACAAAAATATATCTGTTGAAAATAGTCTTGTGTAGGCCTGACATCTCAGTGTGGTTTTCGCAGTTCCATGGGTCAAATCGCTGTACTATCCAATTTTGGGCCTTTTGTATCTAAAAAAAAAGCAGTTTGAGTGTGTCGCTTGCTGTTCAGCTGCAAATATCTCTATTTAAAAAAGTGTGGTATACCCCAGTAAACAATAACTGTGGTTTTGCCATCCCACGGTAAAAAATCTCTATTATTCAGCTTTTGGTAGTTTTTTCCATAAAGAAAAACAGTAGAGTCTCCTGACTGTTGTGACATAAAAATATATCTGTTGAAAATAGTCTTGTGTAGGCCCGACATCCCAGTGTGGTTTCACAGTTCCACGGGTCAAATCGCTGTACTATCCAGTTTTGGGCCTTTGGTATCTAAAAAAAAGCAGTTTGAGTGTGTCGCTCACTGTTCAGCCGCAAATATCTCTATTTAAAAATGTGTGGTATACCCCAGTAAAAAATAACTGTGGTTTTGCCATCCCACGGTAAAAAATCTCTATTATTCAGCTTTTGGTAGTTTTTTCCGTAAAGAAAAACAATAGTGTCTCCTGACTGTTGTGACACAAAAATATATCTGTTGAAAATAGTCTTGTGTAGGCCCGACATCCCAGTGTGGTTTCGCAGCTCCATGGGTCAAATCACTGTACTATCCAGATTTGGGCCTTTGGTATCTAAAAAAAAAAGCAGTTTGAGTGTGTCGCTCACTGTTCAGCCGCAAATATCTCTATTTAAAAAAGTGTGGTATACCCCAGTAAACAATAACTGTGGTTTTGCCATTCCACGGTCAAAAATCTCTATTATTCAGCTTTTGGTAGTTTTTTCCGTAAAGAAAAACAGTAGCGTCTCCTGACTGTTGTGACACAAAAATATATCTGTTGAAAATAGTCTTGTGTAGGCCTGACATCCCAGTGTGGTTTCGCAGTTCCATGGGTCAAATCGCTGTACTATCCAGTTTTGGGCCTTTTGTATCTAAAAAAAAGCAGTTTGAGTGTGTCGCTCACTGTTCAGCTGCAAATATCTCTATTTAAAAAAGTGTGGAATACCCCAGTAAACAATAACTGTGGTTTTGCCATCCCACGGTAAAAAATCTCTATTATTCAGGTTTTGGCATATTTTCCGTAAAGAAAAACAGTAGTGTCTCCTGACTGTTGTGACACAAAAATATATCTGTTGAAAATAGTCTTGTGTAGGCCCGACATCCCAGTGTGGTTTCGCAGTTCCACGGGTCAAATCGCTGTACTATCCAGTTTTGGGCCTTTGGTATCTAAAAAAAAAGCAGTTTGAGTGTGTCGCTCACTGTTCAGCTGCAAATATCTCTATTTAAAAACGTGTGGTATACCCCAGTAAACAATAACTGTGGTTTTGCCATCCCACGGTAAAAAATCTCTATTATTAAGGTTTTGGCATATTTTCCGTAAAGAAAAACAGTAGTGTCTCCTGACTGTTGTGACACAAAAATATATCTGTTGAAAATAGTCTTGTGTAGGCCCGACATCCCAGTGTGGTTTCACAGTTCCACGGGTCAAATTGCTGTACTATCCAGTTTTGGGCCTTTGGTATCTAAACAAAAAGCAGTTTGAGTGTGTCGCTCACTGTTCAGCTGCAGATATCTCTATTTAAAAAAGTGTGGTATACCCCAGTAAACAATAACTGTGGTTTTGCCATCCCACGGTAAAAAATCTCTATTATTCAGGTTTTGGCATATTTTTCGTAAAGAAAAACAGTAGTGTCTCCTGACTGTTGTGACACAAAAATATATCTGTTGAAAATAGTCTTGTGTAGGCCCGACATCCCAGTGTGGTTTCACAGTTCCACGGGTCAAATTGCTGTACTATCCAGTTTTGGGCCTTTGGTATCTAAAAAAAAAGCAGTTTGAGTGTGTCGCTCACTGTTCAGCCGCAAATATCTCTATTTAAAAAAGTGTGGTATACCCCAGTAAACAATAACTGTGGTTTTGCCATCCCACGGTAAAAAATCTCTATTATTCAGCTTTTGGTAGTTTTTTCCGTAAAGAAAAACAGTAGTGTCTCCTGACTGTTGTGACACAAAAATATATCTGTTGAAAATAGTCTTGTGTAGGCCCGACATCCCAGTGTGGTTTCGCAGTTCCTCGGGTCAAATCGCTGTACTATCCAGTTTTGGGCCTTTGGTATCTAAAAAAAAAGCAGCTTGAGTGTGTCGCTCACTGTTCAGCCGCAAATATCTCTATTTAAAAAAGTGTGGTATACCCCAGTAAACAATAACTGTGGTTTTGCCATCCCACGGTAAAAAATCTCTATTATTCAGGTTTTGGTATATTTTCCGTAAAGAAAACAGTAGCGTCTCCTGACTGTTGTGACACAAAAATATATCTGTTGAAAATAGTCTTGTGTAGGCCTGACATCTCAGTGTGGTTTTCGCAGTTCCATGGGTCAAATCGCTGTACTATCCAATTTTGGGCCTTTTGTATCTAAAAAAAAAGCAGTTTGAGTGTGTCGCTTGCTGTTCAGCTGCAAATATCTCTATTTAAAATTGTGGTATACCCCAGTAAACAATAACTGTGGTTTTGCCATCCCACGGTAAAAAATCTCTATTATTCAGCTTTTGGTAGTTTTTTCCATAAAGAAAAACAGTAGAGTCTCCTGACTGTTGTGACATAAAAATATATCTGTTGAAAATAGTCTTGTGTAGGCCCGACATCCCAGTGTGGTTTCACAGTTCCACGGGTCAAATCGCTGTACTATCCAGTTTTGGGCCTTTGGTATCTAAAAAAAAGCAGTTTGAGTGTGTCGCTCACTGTTCAGCCGCAAATATCTCTATTTAAAAATGTGTGGTATACCCCAGTAAACAATAACTGTGGTTTTGCCATCCCACGGTAAAAAAACTCTATTATTCATGTTTTGGTATATTTTCTGGAAAGAAAAACAGTAGTGTCTCCTGACTGTTGTGACACAAAAATATATATGTTGAAAATAGTCTTGTGTAGGCCCGACATCCCAGTGTGGTTTCGCAGTTCCATGGGTCAAATCGCTGTAGTATCCAGATTTGGTCCTTTAGTATCTAAAAAAAAAAGCAGTTTGAGTGTGTCGCTCACTGTTCAGCCGCAAATATCTCTATTTAAAAAAGTGTGGTATACCCCAGTAAACAATAACTGTGGTTTTGCCATCCCACGGTAAAAAATCTCTATTATTCAGCTTTTGGTAGTTTTTTCCGTAAAGAAAAACAGTAGCGTCTCCTGACTGTTGTGACACAAAAATATATCTGTTGAAAATAGTCTTGTGTAGGCCTGACATCCCAGTGTGGTTTCGCAGTTCCATGGGTCAAATCGCTGTACTATCCAGTTTTGGGCCTTTTGTATCTAAAAAAAAAGCAGTTTGAGTGTGTCGCTCACTGTTCAGCTGCAAATATCTCTATTTAAAAAAGTGTGGAATACCCCAGTAAACAATAACTGTGGTTTTGCCATCCCACGGTAAAAAATCTCTATTATTCAGGTTTTGGCATATTTTCCGTAAAGAAAAACAGTAGTGTCTCCTGACTGTTGTGACACAAAAATATATCTGTTGAAAATAGTCTTGTGTAGGCCCGACATCCCAGTGTGGTTTCACAGTTCCACGGGTCAAATCGCTGTACTTTCCAGTTTTGGGCCTTTGGTATATAAAAAAAAGCAGTTTGAGTGTGTCGCTCACTGTTCAGCCGCAAATATCTCTATTTAAAAATGTGTGGTATACCCCAGTAAAAAATAACTGTGGTTTTGCCATCCCACGGTAAAAAATCTCTATTATTCAGCTTTTGGTATTTTTTTCCGTAAAGAAAAACAATAGTGTCTCCTGATTGTTGTGACACAAACATATATCTGTTGAAAATAGTCTTGTGTAGGCCCGACATCCCAGTGTGGTTTCGCAGCTCCATGGGTCAAATCACTGCACTATCCAGTTTTGGGCCTTTGGTATCTAAAAAAAAAGCAGTTTGAGGTTTGAGTGTGTCGCTCACTGTTCAGCTGCAAATATCTCTATTTAAAAAAGTGTGGTATACCCCAGTAAACAATAACTGTGGTTTTGCCATCCCACGGTAAAAAATCTCTATTATTAAGGTTTTGGCATATTTTCCGTAAAGAAAAACAGTAGTGTCTCCTGACTGTTGTGACACAAAAATATATCTCTTGAAAATAGTCTTGTGTAGGCCCGACATCCCAGTGTGGTTTCACAGTTCCACGGGTCAAATCGCTGTACTATCCAGTTTTGGGCCTTTGGTATCTAAAAAAAAAGCAGTTTGAGTGTGTCGCTCACTGTTCAGCCGCAAATATCTCTATTTAAAAATGTGTGGTATACCCCAGTAAACAATAACTGTGGTTTTGCCATCCCACGGTAAAAAATCTCTATTATTCAGCTTTTGGTAGTGTTTTCCGTAAATAAAAACAGTAGTGTCTCCTGACTGTTGTGACACAAAAATATATCTGTTGAAAATAATCTTGTGTAGGCCCGACATCCCAGTGTGGTTTCGCAGCTCCATGGGTCAAATCACTGTACTATCCAGTTTTGGGCCTTTGGTATCTAAAAAAAAAGCAGTTTGAGTGTGTCGCTCGCTGTTCAGCTGCAAATATCTCTATTTAAAAAAGTGTGGTATACCCCAGTAAACAATAACTGTGGTTTTGCCATCCCACGGTAAAAAATCTCTATTATTCATGTTTTGGTATATTTTCCGTAAAGAAAAACAGTAGTGTCTCCTGACTGTTGTGACACAAAAATATATCTGTTGAAAATAGTCTTGTGTAGGCCCGACATCCCAGTGTGGTTTCTCAGTTCCATGGGTCAAATCGCTGTACTATCCAGTTTTGGGCCTTTGGTATCTAAAAAAAAAAGTAGTTTGAGTGTGTCGCTCACTGTTCAGCCGCAAATATCTCTATTTAAAAAAGTGTGGTATACCCCAGTAAACAATAACTGTGGTTTTGCCATCCCACGGTAAAAAATCACTATTATTCAGCTTTTGGTAGTTTTTTCCGTAAAGAAAAACAGTAGAGTCTCCTGACTGTTGTGACATAAAAATATATCTGTTGAAAATAGTCTTGTGTAGGCCCGACATCCCAGTGTGGTTTCACAGTTCCACGAGTCAAATCGCTGTACTATCCAGTTTTGGGCCTTTGGTATCTAAAAAAAAGCAGTTTGAGTGTGTCGCTCACTGTTCAGCCGCAAATATCTCTATTTAAAAATGTGTGGTATACCCCAGTAAAAAATAACTGTGGTTTTGCCATCCCACGGTAAAAAATCTCTATTATTCAGCTTTTGGTAGTTTTTTCCGTAAAGAAAAACAATAGTGTCTCCTGACTGTTGTGACACAAAAATATATCTGTTGAAAATAGTCTTGTGTAAGCCCGACATCCCAGTGTGGTTTTGCAGCTCCATGGGTCAAATCACTGTACTATCCAGTTTTGGGCCTTTGGTATATAAAAACAAAGCAGTTTGAGTGTGTCGCTCACTGCTCAGCCGCAAATATCTCTATTTAAAAAAGTGTGGTATACCCCAGTAAACAATAACTGTGGTTTTGCCATCCCACGGTAAAAAATCTCTATTATTCATGTTTTGGTATATTTTCCGGAAAGAAAAACAGTAGTGTCTCCTGACTGTTGTGACACAAAAATATATATGTTATTATTATTATTATTATTTATTATTATAGCGCCATTTATTCCATGGCGCTTTACATGTGATAGGGATATACATAACAAAAGCATTTACATAATCTTAACAAAACGAGTCAGCTACTGGTACAGGAGGAGCGAGGACACTGCCCGCGAGGGCTCACAGTCTACAAGGGATGGGTGAGGATACAGTAGGTGAGGGTAGAGCTGGTCGTGCAGTGGTGTTTACTGCAGGTTGTAGGCTTGTCGGAAGAGGTGGGTCTTCAGGTTCCTTTTGAAGGTTTCCACGGTCGGCGAGCGTCTGATATGTTGGGGTAGAGAGTTCCAGAGTAGGGGGGAAGCACGGGAGAAATCTTGTATACGATTGTGGGAGGAGGAGATAAGAGGGGAGTAGAGCAGGAGATCTTGTGAGGATCGGAGGTTGCGTGCAGGTAAGTACCGGGAGACTAGGTCACAGATGTATGGGGGAGACAGGTTGTGGATGGCTTTGTATGCCATGGTTAGAGTTTTGAACTGAATTCTCTGGGCAATAGGGAGCCAGTGAAGGGATTGACAGAGAGGAGAGGCCGGGGAATAGCGGGGGAACAGGTGGATTAGTCGAGCAGCAGAGTTTAGGATAGATTGGAGAGGTTCAAGAGTGTTGGAAGGGAGGCCACGGAGCAGGAGGTTGCAGTAGTCGAGGCGGGATATGATGAGGGCATGCACTAGTGTTTTTGCAGAGTCTTTGCTGAGGAATGCACGGATCCGGGAGATGTTTTTGAGTTGGAGTCGGCAGGAGGTGGAAAGGGCTTGAATATGTGGCTTGAAGGAGAGATCAGAGTCCAGGGTTACCCCAAGGCAGCGAGCTTGTGGGACTGGGGAGAGTAAACAGCCATTGACGTTGATGGATAGGTCGGATGGGGGATGTGAATGAGAGGGTGGAAAGATGATGAACTCTGTTTTATCCATGTTGAGTTTTAGAAACCTGTTGGAGAAGAAGGATGAGATGGCGGACAGACATTGTGGGATTCTGGTTAGTAGGGAGGAGATATCGGGTCCAGAGAGGTAGATCTGTGTGTCGTCAGCATAGAGGAGATACTGAAAGCCGTGAGACTCTATGAGCTGTCCCAGGCCGAAGGTGTAGATGGAGAAGAGCAGAGGTCCTAGAACCGAACCTTGGGGGACACCGACAGATAGGGGGCGAGATGAGGAGGTGGTGCGTGAGTGGGAGATGCTGAATGTCCTGTCTGTTAAGTATGAGGAGATCCAAGATAGAGCCAAGTCCGTGATGCCAAGAGATGAGAGAATCTGGAGTAAGAGGGAATGGTCCACTGTGTCAAAGGCAGATGACAGGTCCAGAAAGAGGAGGATGGAGTAGTGTCGCTTGGATTTGGCATTTAGTAGGTCGTTGGTGACTTTGGTCAGGGCAGTTTCAGTCGAGTGATGCGGTCGGAAGCCAGATTGTAGGCGGTCGAAGAGGGAGGAGGAGGAGAGGTGGGAGGACAGTTCAAGGTGGACATGTTGTTCTAGAAGTTTTGAGGCAAAGGGGAGGAGTGATATGGGGCGGTAGCTGGTCAGAGAGGAAGGGTCAAGGGAGGGCTTTTTGAGGATGGGTGTGATTACGGCATGTTTGAAACATGAGGGGAAGACTCCGGTTGTTAGTGATAGATTGAAGAGGTGGGTTAGGGTTGGGATGAAGACTGAGGTGAGGTTAGTGATGAGGTGGGATGGGATTGGGTCAAGTTCGCAGGTGGTGAGGTGTGATTTGGAGAGTAAAGAGGAGACTTGACCTTCTGTAATGGTGGAGAAGTGGGGTTTGGAGGAGGAGGGTTGAGTAGATATGAGGAGGGGTTGTGTGGACTTTAGGCCAAAGTTTTGTCTGATGGTGTCAATCTTCTGTTTGAAGAATGAGGCAAAGTCGTCGGCTGAGATGAGAGAAGAGGGAGGAGGTGCTGGGGGACGAAGGAGAGAGTTGAAAGTGTTAAATAGCTGTTTAGGGTTGTGAGATAGGGAGGATATGAGAGATGAGAAGTAGGTTTGTTTTGCTGTAGTGAGTGCGGACTTGAAATTAGTGAGGGATTGCTTGAATGCGATGAAGTGCTCGATGGAGTGAGACCTTTTCCATCTCCGCTCCGCAACCCTGGAGGCCCGGCGCATTTGAAAATAGTCTTTTGTAGGCCCGACATCCCAGTGTGGTTTCGCAGTTCCATGGGTCAAATCGCTGTACTATCCAGATTTGGGCCTTTGGTATCTAAAAAAAAAAGCAGTTTGAGTGTGTCGCTCACTGTTCAGCCGCAAATATCTCTATTTAAAAAAGTGTGGTATACCCCAGTAAACAATAACTGTGGTTTTGCCATCCCACGGTAAAAAATCTCTATTATTCAGGTTTTGGTATATTTTCCGTAAAGAAAAACAGTAGTGTCTCCTGACTGTTGTGACACAAAAATATATCTGTTGAAAATAGTCTTGTGCAGTCCTGACATCCCAGTGTGGTTTCGCAGTTCCATGGGTCAAATCGCTGTACTATCCAGTTTTGGGCCTTTTGTATCTAAAAAAAAAGCAGTTTGAGTGTGTCGCTCACTGTTCAGCTGCAAATATCTCTATTTAAAAAAGTGTGGTATACCCCAGTAAACAATAACTGTGGTTTTGCCATCCCACGGTAAAAAATCTCTATTATTCAGCTTTTGGTAGTTTTTTCCGTAAAGAAAAACAGTAGAGTCTCCTGACTGTTGTGACATAAAAATATATCTGTTGAAAATAGTCTTGTGTAGGCCCGACATCCCAGTGTGGTTTCACAGTTCCACGGGTCAAATCGCTGTACTATCCAGTTTTGGGCCTTTGGTATCTAAAAAAAAGCAGTTTGAGTGTGTCGCTCACTGTTCAGCCGCAAATATCTCTATTTAAAAATGTGTGGTATACCCCAGTAAAAAATAACTGTGGTTTTGCCATCCCACGGTAAAAAATCTCTATTATTCAGCTTTTGGTAGTTTTTTCCGTAAAGAAAAACAATAGTGTCTCCTGACTGTTGTGACACAAAAATATATCTGTTGAAAATAGTCTTGTGTAGGCCCGACATCCCAGTGTGGTTTCGCAGCTCCATGGGTCAAATCACTGTACTATCCAGTTTTGGGCCTTTGGTATATAAAAACAAAGCAGTTTGAGTGTGTTGCTCACTGCTCAGCTGCAAATATCTCTATTTAAAAAAGTGTGGTATACCCCAGTAATCAATAACTGTGGTTTTGCCATCCCACGGTAAAAGATCTCTATTATTCATGTTTTGGTATATTTTCCGGAAAGAAAAACAGTAATGTCTCCTGACTGTTGTGACACAAAAATATATATGTTGAAAATAGTCTTGTGTAGGCCCGACATCCCAGTGTGGTTTCGCAGTTCCATGGGTCAAATTGCTGTAGTATCCAGATTTGGTCCTTTGGTATCTAAAAAAAAAAGCAGTTTGAGTGTGTCGCTCACTGTTCAGCCGCAAATATCTCTATTTAAAAAAGTGTGGTATACCCCAGTAAACAATAACTGTGGTTTTGCCATCCCACGGTAAAAAATCTCTATTATTCAGCTTTTGGTAGTTTTTTCCGTAAAGAAAAACAGTAGCGTCTCCTGACTGTTGTGACACAAAAATATATCTGTTGAAAATAGTCTTGTGTAGGCCTGACATCCCAGTGTGGTTTCGCAGTTCCATGGGTCAAATCGCTGTACTATCCAGTTTTGGGCCTTTTGTATCTAAAAAAAAAGCAGTTTGAGTGTGTCGCTCACTGTTCAGCTGCAAATATCTCTATTTAAAAAAGTGTGGAATACCCCAGTAAACAATAACTGTGGTTTTGCCATCCCACGGTAAAAAATCTCTATTATTCAGGTTTTGGCATATTTTCCGTAAAGAAAAACAGTAGTGTCTCCTGACTGTTGTGACACAAAAATATATCTGTTGAAAATAGTCTTGTGTAGGCCCGACATCCCAGTGTGGTTTCACAGTTCCACGGGTCAAATCGCTGTACTTTCCAGTTTTGGGCCTTTGGTATCTAAAAAAAAGCAGTTTGAGTGTGTCGCTCACTGTTCAGCCGCAAATATCTCTATTTAAAAATGTGTGGTATACCCCAGTAAAAAATAACTGTGGTTTTGCCATCCCACGGTAAAAAATCTCTATTATTCAGCTTTTGGTATTTTTTTCCGTAAAGAAAAACAATAGTGTCTCCTGATTGCTGTGACACAAAAATATATCTGTTGAAAATAGTCTTGTGTAGGCCCGACATCCCAGTGTGGTTTCGCAGCTCCATGGGTCAAATCACTGTACTATCCAGTTTTGGGCCTTTGGTATCTAAAAAAAAAGCAGTTTGAGTGTGTCGCTCACTGTTCAGCTGCAAATATCTCTATTTAAAAAAGTGTGGTATACCCCAGTAAACAATAACTGTGGTTTTGCCATCCCACGGTAAAAAATCTCTATTATTAAGGTTTTGGCATATTTTCCGTAAAGAAAAACAGTAGTGTCTCCTGACTGTTGTGACACAAAAATATATCTGTTGAAAATAGTCTTGTGTAGGCCCGACATCCCAGTGTGGTTTCACAGTTCCACGGGTCAAATCGCTGTACTATCCAGTTTTGGGCCTTTGGTATCTAAAAAAAAAGCAGTTTGAGTGTGTCGCTCACTGTTCAGCCGCAAATATCTCTATTTAAAAATGTGTGGTATACCCCAGTAAACAATAACTGTGGTTTTGCCATCCCACGGTAAAAAATCTCTATTATTCAGCTTTTGGTAGTTTTTTCCGTAAATAAAAACAGTAGTGTCTCCTGACTGTTGTGACACAAAAATATATCTGTTGAAAATAATCTTGTGTAGGCCCGACATCCCAGTGTGGTTTCGCAGCTCCATGGGTCAAATCACTGTACTATCCAGTTTTGGGCCTTTGGTATCTAAAAAAAAAGCAGTTTGAGTGTGTCGCTCGCTGTTCAGCCGCAAATATCTCTATTTAAAAAAGTGTGGTATACCCCAATAAACAATAACTGTGGTTTTGCCATCCCACGGTAAAAAATCTCTATTATTCATGTTTTGGTATATTTTCCGTAAAGAAAAACAGTAGTGTCTCCTGACTGTTGTGACACAAAAATATATCTGTTGAAAATAGTCTTGTGTAGGCCCGACATCCCAGTGTGGTTTCTCAGTTCCATGGGTCAAATCGCTGTACTATCCAGTTTTGGGCCTTTGGTATCTAAAAAAAAAAGTAGTTTGAGTGTGTCGCTCACTGTTCAGCCGCAAATATCTCTATTTAAAAAAGTGTGGTATACCCCAGTAAACAATAACTGTGGTTTTGCCATCCCACGGTAAAAAATCTCTATTATTCAGGTTTTGGTATATTTTCCGTAAAGAAAAACAGTAGCGTCTCCTGACTGTTGTGACACAAAAATATATCTGTTGAAAATAGTCTTGTGTAGGCCTGACATCCCAGTGTGGTTTCGCAGTTCCATGGGTCAAATCGCTGTACTATCCAGTTTTGGGCCTTTTGTATCTAAAAAAAAAGCAGTTTGAGTGTGTCGCTCACTGTTCAGCTGCAAATATCTCTATTTAAAAAAGTGTGGTATACCCCAGTAAACAATAACTGTGGTTTTGCCATCCCACGGTAAAAAATCTCTATTATTCAGCTTTTGGTAGTTTTTTCCGTAAAGAAAAACAGTAGAGTCTCCTGACTGTTGTGACATAAAAATATATCTGTTGAAAATAGTCTTGTGTAGGCCCGACATCCCAGTGTGGTTTCACAGTTCCACGAGTCAAATCACTGTACTATCCAGTTTTGGGCCTTTGGTATCTAAAAAAAAGCAGTTTGAGTGTGTCGCTCACTGTTCAGCCGCAAATATCTCTATTTAAAAATGTGTGGTATACCCCAGTAAAAAATAACTGTGGTTTTGCCATCCCACGGTAAAAAATCTCTATTATTCAGCTTTTGGTAGTTTTTTCCGTAAAGAAAAACAATAGTGTCTCCTGACTGTTGTGACACAAAAATATATCTGTTGAAAATAGTCTTGTGTAAGCCCGACATCCCAGTGTGGTTTTGCAGCTCCATGGGTCAAATCACTGTACTATCCAGTTTTGGGCCTTTGGTATATAAAAACAAAGCAGTTTGAGTGTGTCGCTCACTGCTCAGCCGCAAATATCTCTATTTAAAAAAGTGTGGTATACCCCAGTAAACAATAACTGTGGTTTTGCCATCCCACGGTAAAAAATCTCTATTATTCATGTTTTGGTATATTTTCCGGAAAGAAAAACAGTAGTGTCTCCTGACTGTTGTGACACAAAAATATATATGTTATTATTATTATTATTATTTATTATTATAGCGCCATTTATTCCATGGCGCTTTACATGTGATAGGGATATACATAACAAAAGCATTTACATAATCTTAACAAAACGAGTCAGCGACTGGTACAGGAGGAGCGAGGACACTGCCCGCGAGGGCTCACAGTCTACAAGGGATGGGTGAGGATACAGTAGGTGAGGGTAGAGCTGGTCGTGCAGTGGTGTTTACTGCAGGTTGTAGGCTTGTCGGAAGAGGTGGGTCTTCAGGTTCCTTTTGAAGGTTTCCACGGTCGGCGAGAGTCTGATATGTTGGGGTAGAGAGTTCCAGAGTAGGGGGGAAGCACGGGAGAAATCTTGTATACGATTGTGGGAGGAGGAGATAAGAGGGGAGTAGAGCAGGAGATCTTGTGAGGATCGGAGGTTGCGTGCAGGTAAGTACCGGGAGACTAGGTCACAGATGTATGGGGGAGACAGGTTGTGGATGGCTTTGTATGCCATGGTTAGAGTTTTGAACTGAATTCTCTGGGCAATAGGGAGCCAGTGAAGGGATTGACAGAGAGGAGAGGCCGGGGAATAGCGGGGGAACAGGTGGATTAGTCGAGCAGCAGAGTTTAGGATAGATTGGAGAGGTGCAAGAGTGTTGGAAGGGAGGCCACGGAGCAGGAGGTTGCAGTAGTCGAGGCGGGATATGATGAGGGCATGCACTAGTGTTTTTGCAGAGTCTTTGCTGAGGAATGCACGGATCCGGGAGATGTTTTTGAGTTGGAGTCGGCAGGAGGTGGAAAGGGCTTGAATATGTGGCTTGAAGGAGAGATCAGAGTCCAGGGTTACCCCAAGGCAGCGAGCTTGTGGGACTGGGGAGAGTGAACAGCCATTGACGTTGATGGATAGGTCGGATGGGGGATGTGAATGAGAGGGTGGAAAGATGATGAACTCTGTTTTATCCATGTTGAGTTTTAGAAACCTGTTGGAGAAGAAGGATGAGATGGTGGACAGACATTGTGGGATTCTGGTTAGTAGGGAGGAGATATCGGGTCCAGAGAGGTAGATCTGTGTGTCGTCAGCATAGAGGAGATACTGAAAGCCGTGAGACTCTATGAGCTGTCCCAGGCCGAAGGTGTAGATGGAGAAGAGCAGAGGTCCTAGAACCGAACCTTGGGGGACACCGACAGATAGGGGGCGAGATGAGGAGGTGGTGCGTGAGTGGGAGATGCTGAATGTCCTGTCTGTTAAGTATGAGGAGATCCAAGATAGAGCCAAGTCCGTGATGCCAAGAGATGAGAGAATCTGGAGTAAGAGGGAATGGTCCACTGTGTCAAAGGCAGATGACAGGTCCAGAAAGAGGAGGATGGAGTAGTGTCGCTTGGATTTGGCATTTAGTAGGTCGTTGGTGACTTTGGTCAGGGCAGTTTCAGTCAAGTGATGCGGTCGGAAGCCAGATTGTAGGCGGTCGAAGAGGGAGGAGGAGGAGAGGTGGGAGGACAGTTCAAGGTGGACATGTTGTTCTAGAAGTTTTGAGGCAAAGGGGAGGAGTGATATGGGGCGGTAGCTGGTCAGAGAGGAAGGGTCAAGGGAGGGCTTTTTGAGGATGGGTGTGATTACGGCATGTTTGAAACATGAGGGGAAGACTCCGGTTGTTAGTGATAGATTGAAGAGGTGGGTTAGGGTTGGGATGAAGACTGAGGTGAGGTTAGTGATGAGGTGGGATGGGATTGGGTCAAGTTCGCAGGTGGTGAGGTGTGATTTGGAGAGTAAAGAGGAGACTTGACCTTCTGTAATGGTGGAGAAGTGGGGTTTGGAGGAGGAGGGTTGAGTAGATATGAGGAGGGGTTGTGTGGACTTTAGGCCAAAGTTTTGTCTGATGGTGTCAATCTTCTGTTTGAAGAATGAGGCAAAGTCGTCGGCTGAGATGAGAGAAGAGGGAGGAGGTGCTGGGGGACGAAGGAGAGAGTTGAAAGTGTTAAATAGCTGTTTAGGGTTGTGAGATAGGGAGGATATGAGAGATGAGAAGTAGGTTTGTTTTGCTGTAGTGAGTGCGGACTTGAAATTAGTGAGGGATTGCTTGAATGCGATGAAGTGCTCGATGGAGTGAGACCTTTTCCATCTCCGCTCCGCAACCCTGGAGGCCCGGCGCAGTTGAAAATAGTCTTTTGTAGGCCCGACATCCCAGTGTGGTTTCGCAGTTCCATGGGTCAAATCGCTGTACTATCCAGATTTGGGCCTTTGGTATCTAAAAAAAAAAAGCAGTTTGAGTGTGTCGCTCACTGTTCAGCCGCAAATATCTCTATTTAAAAAAGTGTGGAATACCCCAGTAAACAATAACTGTGGTTTTGCCATCCCACGGTAAAAAATCTCTATTATTCAGGTTTTGGCATATTTTCCGTAAAGAAAAACAGTAGTGTCTCCTGACTGTTGTGACACAAAAATATATCTGTTGAAAATAGTCTTGTGTAGGCCCGACATCCCAGTGTGGTTTCACAGTTCCACGGCTCAAATCGCTGTACTATCCAGTTTTGGGCCTTTGGTATCTAAAAAAAAAAGCAGTTTGAGTGTGTCGCTCACTGTTCAGCCGCAAATATCTCTATTTAAAAAAGTGTGGTATACCCCAGTAAACAATAACTGTGGTTTTGCCATCCCACGGTAAAAAATCTCTATTATTCAGGTTTTGGTATATTTTCCGTAAAGAAAAACAGTAGCGTCTCCTGACTGTTGTGACACAAAAATATATCTGTTGAAAATAGTCTTGTGTAGGCCTGACATCCCAGTGTGGTTTCGCAGTTCCATGGGTCAAATCGCTGTACTATCCAGTTTTGGGCCTTTTGTATCTAAAAAAAAAGCAGTTTGAGTGTGTCGCTCACTGTTCAGCTGCAAATATCTCTATTTAAAAAAGTGTGGTATACCCCAGTAAACAATAACTGTGGTTTTGCCATCCCACGGTAAAAAATCTCTATTATTCAGCTTTTGGTAGTTTTTTCCGTAAAGAAAAACAGTAGAGTCTCCTGACTGTTGTGACATAAAAATATATCTGTTGAAAATAGTCTTGTGTAGGCCCGACATCCCAGTGTGGTTTCACAGTTCCACGGGTCAAATCGCTGTACTATCCAGTTTTGGGCCTTTGGTATCTAAAAAAAAGCAGTTTGAGTGTGTCGCTCACTGTTCAGCCGCAAATATCTCTATTTAAAAATGTGTGGTATACCCCAGTAAAAAATAACTGTGGTTTTGCCATCCCACGGTAAAAAATCTCTATTATTCAGCTTTTGGTAGTTTTTTCCGTAAAGAAAAACAATAGTGTCTCCTGACTGTTGTGACACAAAAATATATCTGTTGAAAATAGTCTTGTGTAGGCCCGACATCCCAGTGTGGTTTCGCAGCTCCATGGGTTAAATCACTGTACTATCCAGTTTTGGGCCTTTGGTATATAAAAACAAAGCAGTTTGAGTGTGTTGCTCACTGCTCAGCTGCAAATATCTCTATTTAAAAAAGTGTGGTATACCCCAGTAAACAATAACTGTGGTTTTGCCATCCCACGGTAAAAAATCTCTATTATTCATGTTTTGGTATATTTTCCGGAAAGAAAAACAGTAGTGTCTCCTGACTGTTGTGACACAAAAATATATCTGTTGAAAATAGTCTTGTGTAGGCCCGACATCCCAGTGTGGTTTCGCAGCTCCATGGGTCAAATCACTGTACTATCCAGTTTTGGGCCTTTGGTATCTAAAAACAAAGCAGTTTGAGTGTGTCGCTCACTGCTCAGCCGCAAATATCTCTATTTAAAAATGTGTGGTATACCCCAGTAAAAAATAACTGTGGTTTTGCCATCCCACGGTAAAAAATCTCTATTATTCAGCTTTTGGTATTTTTTTCCGTAAAGAAAAACAATAGTGTCTCCTGATTGTTGTGACACAAAAATATATCTGTTGAAAATAGTCTTGTGTAGGCCCGACATCCCAGTGTGGTTTCGCAGCTCCATGGGTCAAATCACTGTACTATCCAGTTTTGGGCCTTTGGTATCTAAAAAAAAAGCAGTTTGAGTGTGTCGCTCACTGTTCAGCTGCAAATATCTCTATTTAAAAAAGTGTGGTATACCCCAGTAAACAATAACTGTGGTTTTGCCATCCCACGGTAAAAAAATCTCTATTATTAAGGTTTTGGCATATTTTCCGTAAAGAAAAACAGTAGTGTCTCCTGACTGTTGTGACACAAAAATATATCTGTTGAAAATAGTCTTGTGTAGGCCCGACATCCCAGTGTGGTTTCACAGTTCCACGGGTGAAATCGCTGTACTATCCAGTTTTGGGCCTTTGGTATCTAAAAAAAAAGCAGTTTGAGTGTGTCGCTCACTGTTCAGCCGCAAATATCTCTATTTAAAAATGTGTGGTATACCCCAGTAAACAATAACTGTGGTTTTGCCATCCCACGGTAAAAAATCTCTATTATTCAGCTTTTGGTAGTTTTTTCCGTAAATAAAAACAGTAGTGTCTCCTGACTGTTGTGACACAAAAATATATCTGTTGAAAATAATCTTGTGTAGGCCCGACATCCCAGTGTGGTTTCGCAGCTCCATGGGTCAAATCACTGTACTATCCAGTTTTGGGCCTTTGGTATCTAAAAAAAAAGCAGTTTGAGTGTGTCGCTCGCTGTTCAGCCGCAAATATCTCTATTTAAAAAAGTGTGGTATACCCCAGTAAACAATAACTGTGGTTTTGCCATCCCACGGTAAAAAATCTCTATTATTCATGTTTTGGTATATTTTCCGTAAAGAAAAACAGTAGTGTCTCCTGACTGTTGTGACACAAAAATATATCTGTTGAAAATAGTCTTGTGTAGGCCCGACATCCCAGTGTGGTTTCTCAGTTCCATGGGTCAAATCGCTGTACTAACCAGTTTTGGGCCTTTGGTATCTAAAAAAAAAAGTAGTTTGAGTGTGTCGCTCACTGTTCAGCCGCAAATATCTCTATTTAAAAAAGTGTGGTATACCCCAGTAAACAATAACTGTGGTTTTGCCATCCCACGGTAAAAAATCTCTATTATTCAGGTTTTGGTATATTTTCCGTTAAGAAAAACAGTAGTGTCTCCTGACTGTTGTGACACAAAAATATATATGTTATTATTATTATTATTATTTATTATTATAGCGCCATTTATTCCATGGCGCTTTACATGTGATAGGGATATCTATAACAAAAGCATTTACATAATCTTAACAAAACGAGTCAGCGACTGGTACAGGAGGAGCGAGGACACTGCCCGCGAGGGCTCACAGTCTACAAGAGATGGGTGAGGATACAGTAGGTGAGGGTAGAGCTGGTCGTGCAGTGGTGTTTACTGCAGGTTGTAGGCTTGTCGGAAGAGGTGGGTCTTCAGGTTCCTTTTGAAGGTTTCCACGGTCGGCGAGAGTCTGATATGTTGGGGTAGAGAGTTCCAGAGTAGGGGGGAAGCACGGGAGAAATCTTGTATACGATTGTGGGAGGAGGAGATAAGAGGGGAGTAGAGCAGGAGATCTTGTGAGGATCGGAGGTTGCGTGCAGGTAAGTACCGGGAGACTAGGTCACAGATGTATGGGGGAGACAGGTTGTGGATGGCTTTGTATGCCATGGTTAGAGTTTTGAACTGAATTCTCTGGGCAATAGGGAGCCAGTGAAGGGATTGACAGAGAGGAGAGGCCGGGGAATAGCGGGGGAACAGGTGGATTAGTCGAGCAGCAGAGTTTAGGATAGATTGGAGAGGTGCAAGAGTGTTGGAAGGGAGGCCACGGAGCAGGAGGTTGCAGTAGTCGAGGCGGGATATGATGAGGGCATGCACTAGTGTTTTTGCAGAGTCTTTGCTGAGGAATGCACGGATCCGGGAGATGTTATTGAGTTGGAGTCGGCAGGAGGTGGAAAGAGCTTGAATATGTGGCTTGAAGGAGAGATCAGAGTCCAGGGTTACCCCAAGGCAGCGAGCTTGTGGGACTGGGGAGAGTGAACAGCCATTGACGTTGATGGATAGGTCGGATGGGGGATGTGAATGAGAGGGTGGAAAGATGATGAACTCTGTTTTATCCATGTTGAGTTTTAGAAACCTGTTGGAGAAGAAGGATGAGATGGCGGACAGACATTGTGGGATTCTGGTTAGTAGGGAGGAGATATCGGGTCCAGAGAGGTAGATCTGTGTGTCGTCAGCATAGAGGAGATACTGAAAGCCGTGAGACTCTATGAGCTGTCCCAGGCCGAAGGTGTAGATGGAGAAGAGCAGAGGTCCTAGAACCGAACCTTGGGGGACACCGACAGATAGGGGGCGAGATGAGGAGGTGGTGCGTGAGTGGGAGATGCTGAATGTCCTGTCTGTTAAGTATGAGGAGATCCAAGATAGAGCCAAGTCCGTGATGCCAAGAGATGAGAGAATCTGGAGTAAGAGGGAATGGTCCACTGTGTCAAAGGCAGATGACAGGTCCAGAAAGAGGAGGATGGAGTAGTGTCGCTTGGATTTGGCATTTAGTAGGTCGTTGGTGACTTTGGTCAGGGCAGTTTCAGTCGAGTGATACGGTCGGAAGCCAGATTGTAGGCGGTCGAAGAGGGAGGAGGAGGAGAGGTGGGAGGACAGTTCAAGGTGGACATGTTGTTCTAGAAGTTTTGAGGCAAAGGGGAGGAGTGATATGGGGCGGTAGCTGGTCAGAGAGGAAGGGTCAAGGGAGGGCTTTTTGAGGATGGGTGTGATTACGGCATGTTTGAAACATGAGGGGAAGACTCCGGTTGTTAGTGATAGATTGAAGAGGTGGGTTAGGGTTGGGATGAAGACTGAGGTGAGGTTAGTGATGAGGTGGGATGGGATTGGGTCAAGTTCGCAGGTGGTGAGGTGTGATTTGGAGAGTAAAGAGGAGACTTGACCTTCTGTAATGGTGGAGAAGTGGGGTTTGGAGGAGGAGGGTTGAGTAGATATGAGGAGGGGTTGTGTGGACTTTAGGCCAAAGTTTTGTCTGATGGTGTCAATCTTCTGTTTGAAGAATGAGGCAAAGTCGTCGGCTGAGATGAGAGAAGAGAGAGGAGGTGCTGGGGGACGAAGGAGAGAGTTGAAAGTGTTAAATAGCTGTTTAGGGTTGTGAGATAGGGAGGATATGAGAGATGAGAAGTAGGTTTGTTTTGCTGTAGTGAGTGCGGACTTGAAATTAGTGAGGGATTGCTTGAATGCGATGAAGTGCTCGATGGAGTGAGACATTTTCCATCTCCGCTCCGCAACCCTGGAGGCCCGGCGCAGTTGAAAATAGTCTTTTGTAGGCCCGACATCCCAGTGTGGTTTCGCAGTTCCATGGGTCAAATCGCTGTACTATCCAGATTTGGGCCTTTGGTATCTAAAAAAAAAAGCAGTTTGAGTGTGTCGCTCACTGTTCAGCCGCAAATATCTCTATTTAAAAAAGTGTGGAATACCCCAGTAAACAATAACTGTGGTTTTGCCATCCCACGGTAAAAAAATCTCTATTATTCAGGTTTTGGCATATTTTCCGTAAAGAAAAACAGTAGTGTCTCCTGACTGTTGTGACACAAAAATATATCTGTTGAAAATAGTCTTGTGTAGGCCCGACATCCCAGTGTGGTTTCACAGTTCCACGGCTCAAATCGCTGTACTATCCAGTTTTGGGCCTTTGGTATCTAAAAAAAAAGCAGTTTGAGTGTGTCGCTCACTTTTCAGCCGCAAATATCTCTATTTAAAAAAGTGTGGTATACCCCAGTAAACAATAACTGTGGTTTTGCCATTCCACGGTAAAAAATCTCTATTATTCAGCTTTTGGTAGTTTTTTCCGTAAAGAAAAACAGTAGAGTCTCCTGACTGTTGTGACATAAAAATATATCTGTTGAAAATAGTCTTGTGTAGGCCCGACATCCCAGTGTGGTTTCACAGTTCCACGGGTCAAATCGCTGTACTATCCAGTTTTGGGCCTTTGGTATCTAAAAAAAAGCAGTTTGAGTGTGTCGCTCACTGTTCAGCCGCAAATATCTCTATTTAAAAATGTGTGGTATACCCCAGTAAAAAATAACTGTGGTTTTGCCATCCCACGGTAAAAAATCTCTATTATTCAGCTTTTGGTAGTTTTTTCCGTAAAGAAAAACAATAGTGTCTCCTGACTGTTGTGACACAAAAATATATCTGTTGAAAATAGTCTTGTGTAGGCCCGACATCCCAGTGTGGTTTCGCAGCTCCATGGGTCAAATCACTGTACTATCCAGTTTTGGGCCTTTGGTATCTAAAAACAAAGCAGTTTGAGTGTGTCGCTCACTGCTCAGCCGCAAATATCTCTATTTAAAAAAGTGTGGTATACCCCAGTAAACAATAACTGTGGTTTTGCCATCCCACGGTAAAAAATCTCTATTATTCAGGTTTTGGTATATTTTCCGGAAAGAAAAACAGTAGTGTCTCCTGACTGTTGTGACACAAAAATATATCTGTTGAAAATAGTCTTGTGTAGGCCCGACATCCCAGTGTGGTTTCGCAGTTCCACGGGTCAAATCGCTGTACTATCCAATTTTGGGCCTTTGGTATCTAAAAAAAACAGTTTGAGTGTGTCGCTCACTGTTCAGCCGCAAATATCTCTATTTAAAAAAGTGTGGTATACCCCAGTAAAAAATAACTGTGGTTTTGCCATCCCACGGTAAAAAATCTCTATTATTCAGCTTTTGGTAGTTTTTTCCATAAAGAAAAACAGTAGTGTCTCCTGACTGTTGTGACACAAAAATATATCTGTTGAAAATAGTCTTGTGTAGGCCCAACATCCCAGTGTGGTTTCGCAGTTCCATGGGTCAAATCGCTGTACTATCCAGTTTTGGGCCTTTTGTATCTAAAAAAAAAGCAGTTTGAGTGTGTCGCTCACTGTTCAGCTGCAGATATCTCTATTTAAAAAAGTGTGGTATACCCCAGTAAACAATAACTGTGGTTTTGCCATCCCACGGTAAAAAATCTCTATTATTCAGGTTTTGGCATATTTTTCGTAAAGAAAAACAGTAGTGTCTCCTGACTGTTGTGACACAAAAATATATCTGTTGAAAATAGTCTTGTGTAGGCCCGACATCCCAGTGTGGTTTCACAGTTCCACGGGTCAAATTGCTGTACTATCCAGTTTTGGGCCTTTGGTATCTAAAAAAAAAGCAGTTTGAGTGTGTCGCTCACTGTTCAGCCGAAAATATCTCTATTTAAAAAAGTGTGGTATACCCCAGTAAACAATAACTGTGGTTTTGCCATCCCACGGTAAAAAATCTCTATTATTCAGCTTTTGGTAGTTTTTTCCGTAAAGAAAATCAGTAGTGTCTCCTGACTGTTGTGACGCAAAAATATATCTGTTGAAAATAGTTTTGTGTAGGCCCGACATCCCAGTGTGGTTTCGCAGCTCCGTGGGTCAAATCACTGTACTATCCAGTTTTGGGCCTTTGGTATCTAAAAACAAAGCAGTTTGAGTGTGTCGCTCACTGTTCAGCCGCAAATATCTCTATTTAAAAAAGTGTGGTATACCCCAGTAAACAATAACTGTGGTTTTGCCATTCCACGGTAAAAAAATCACTATTATTCAGCTTTTGGTAGTTTTTTCCGTAAAGAAAAACAGTAGTGTCTCCTGACTGTTGTGACACAAAAATATATCTGTTGAAAATAGTCTTGTGTAGGCCCGACATCCCAGTGTGGTTTCGCATTTCCACGGGTCAAATCGCTGTACTATCCAGTTTTGGGCCTTTGGTATCTAAAAAAAAAGCAGCTTGAGTGTGTCGCTCACTGTTCAGCCGCAAATATCTTTATTTAAAAAAGTGTGGTATACCCCAGTAAACAATAACTGTGGTTTTGCCATCCCACGGTAAAAAATCTCTATTATTCAGGTTTTGGTATATTTTCCGTAAAGAAAACAGTAGCGTCTCCTGACTGTTGTGACACAAAAATATATCTGTTGAAAATAGTCTTGTGTAGGCCTGACATCTCAGTGTGGTTTTCGCAGTTCCATGGGTCAAATCGCTGTACTATCCAATTTTGGGCCTTTTGTATCTAAAAAAAAAGCAGTTTGAGTGTGTCGCTTACTGTTCAGCTGCAAATATCTCTATTTAAAAAAGTGTGGTATACCCCAGTAAACAATAACTGTGGTTTTGCCATCCCACGGTAAAAAATCTCTATTATTCATGTTTTGGTATATTTTCCGGAAAAAAAAACAGTAGTGTCTCCTGACTGTTGTGACACAAAAATATATATGTTGAAAATAGTCTTGTGCAGGCCTGACATCCCAGTGTGGTTTCGCAGTTCCATGGGTCAAATCGCTGTACTATCCAGTTTTGGGCCTTTTGTATCTAAAAAAAAGCAGTTTGAGTGTGTCGCTCACTGTTCAGCTGCAAATATCTCTATTTAAAAAAGTGTGGAATACCCCAGTAAACAATAACTGTGGTTTTGCCATCCCACGGTAAAAAATCTCTATTATTCAGGTTTTGGCATATTTTCCATAAAGAAAAACAGTAGTGTCTCCTGACTGTTGTGACACAAAAATATATCTGTTGAAAATAGTCTTGTGTAGGCCCGACATCTCAGTGTGGTTTCACAGTTCCACGGGTCAAATCGCTGTACTATCCAGTTTTGGGCCTTTGGTATCTAAAAAAAAAGCAGTTTGAGTGTGTCGCTCACTATTCAGCCGCAAATATCTCTATTTAAAAAAGTGTGGTATACCCCAGTAAACAATAACTGTGGTTTTGCCATTCCACGGTAAAAAATCTCTATTATTCAGCTTTTGGTAGTTTTTTCCGAAAAGAAAAACAGTAGAGTCTCCTGACTGTTGTGACATAAAAATATATCTGTTGAAAATAGTCTTGTGTAGGCCCGACATCCCAGTGTGGTTTCACAGTTCCACGGGTCAAATCGCTGTACTATCCAGTTTTGGGCCTTTGGTATCTAAAAACAAAGCAGTTTGAGTGTGTCGCTCACTGTTCAGCCGCAAATATCTCTATTTAAAAAAGTGTGGTATACCCCAGTAAACAATAATTGTGGTTTTGCCATCACACGGTAAAAAATCTCTATTATTCAGCTTTTGGTAGTTTTTTCCGTAAAGAAAACAGTAGTGTCTCCTGACTGTTGTGACACAAAAATATATCTGTTGAAAATAGTCTTGTGTAGGCCCGACATCCCAGTGTGGTTTCGCAGTTCCATGGGTCAAATCGCTGTACTATCCAGTTTTGGGCCTTTGCTATCTAAAAAAAAAGCAGTTTGAGTGTGTCGCTCACTGTTCAGCCGCAAATATCTCTATTTAAAAAAGTGTGGTATACCCCAGTAAACAATAACTGTGGTTTTGCCATCCCACGGTAAAAAATCTCTATTATTCAGCTTTTGGTAGTTTTTTCCATAAAGAAAAACAGTAGTGTCTCCTGACTGTTGTGACACAAAAATATATCTGTTGAAAATAGTCTTGTGTAGGCCCAACATCCCAGTGTGGTTTCGCAGTTCCATGGGTCAAATCGCTGTACTATCCAGTTTTGGGCCTTTTGTATCTAAAAAAAAAGCAGTTTGAGTGTGTCGCTCACTGTTCAGCTGCAGATATCTCTATTTAAAAAAGTGTGGTATACCCCAGTAAACAATAACTGTGGTTTTGCCATCCCACGGTAAAAAATCTCTATTATTCAGGTTTTGGCATATTTTTCGTAAAGAAAAACAGTAGTGTCTCCTGACTGTTGTGACACAAAAATATATCTGTTGAAAATAGTCTTGTGTAGGCCCGACATCCCAGTGTGGTTTCACAGTTCCACGGGTCAAATTGCTGTACTATCCAGTTTTGGGCCTTTGGTATCTAAAAAAAAAGCAGTTTGAGTGTGTCGCTCACTGTTCAGCCGAAAATATCTCTATTTAAAAAAGTGTGGTATACCCCAGTAAACAATAACTGTGGTTTTGCCATCCCACGGTAAAAAATCTCTATTATTCAGCTTTTGGTAGTTTTTTCCGTAAAGAAAATCAGTAGTGTCTCCTGACTGTTGTGACGCAAAAATATATCTGTTGAAAATAGTTTTGTGTAGGCCCGACATCCCAGTGTGGTTTCGCAGCTCCGTGGGTCAAATCACTGTACTATCCAGTTTTGGGCCTTTGGTATCTAAAAACAAAGCAGTTTGAGTGTGTCGCTCACTGTTCAGCCGCAAATATCTCTATTTAAAAAAGTGTGGTATACCCCAGTAAACAATAACTGTGGTTTTGCCATTCCACGGTAAAAAAATCACTATTATTCAGCTTTTGGTAGTTTTTTCCGTAAAGAAAAACAGTAGTGTCTCCTGACTGTTGTGACACAAAAATATATCTGTTGAAAATAGTCTTGTGTAGGCCCGACATCCCAGTGTGGTTTCACAGTTCCACGGGTCAAATTGCTGTACTATCCAGTTTTGGGCCTTTGGTATCTAAAAAAAAAGCAGTTTGAGTGTGTCGCTCACTGTTCAGCCGAAAATATCTCTATTTAAAAAAGTGTGGTATACCCCAGTAAACAATAACTGTGGTTTTGCCATCCCACGGTAAAAAATCTCTATTATTCAGCTTTTGGTAGTTTTTTCCGTAAAGAAAATCAGTAGTGTCTCCTGACTGTTGTGACGCAAAAATATATCTGTTGAAAATAGTTTTGTGTAGGCCCGACATCCCAGTGTGGTTTCGCAGCTCCGTGGGTCAAATCACTGTACTATCCAGTTTTGGGCCTTTGGTATCTAAAAACAAAGCAGTTTGAGTGTGTCGCTCACTGTTCAGCCGCAAATATCTCTATTTAAAAAAGTGTGGTATACCCCAGTAAACAATAACTGTGGTTTTGCCATTCCACGGTAAAAAAATCACTATTATTCAGCTTTTGGTAGTTTTTTCCGTAAAGAAAAACAGTAGTGTCTCCTGACTGTTGTGACACAAAAATATATCTGTTGAAAATAGTCTTGTGTAGGCCCGACATCCCAGTGTGGTTTCGCATTTCCACGGGTCAAATCGCTGTACTATCCAGTTTTGGGCCTTTGGTATCTAAAAAAAAAGCAGCTTGAGTGTGTCGCTCACTGTTCAGCCGCAAATATCTTTATTTAAAAAAGTGTGGTATACCCCAGTAAACAATAACTGTGGTTTTGCCATCCCACGGTAAAAAATCTCTATTATTCAGGTTTTGGTATATTTTCCGTAAAGAAAACAGTAGCGTCTCCTGACTGTTGTGACACAAAAATATATCTGTTGAAAATAGTCTTGTGTAGGCCTGACATCTCAGTGTGGTTTTCGCAGTTCCATGGGTCAAATCGCTGTACTATCCAATTTTGGGCCTTTTGTATCTAAAAAAAAAGCAGTTTGAGTGTGTCGCTTACTGTTCAGCTGCAAATATCTCTATTTAAAAAAGTGTGGTATACCCCAGTAAACAATAACTGTGGTTTTGCCATCCCACGGTAAAAAATCTCTATTATTCATGTTTTGGTATATTTTCCGGAAAAAAAAACAGTAGTGTCTCCTGACTGTTGTGACACAAAAATATATATGTTGAAAATAGTCTTGTGCAGGCCTGACATCCCAGTGTGGTTTCGCAGTTCCATGGGTCAAATCGCTGTACTATCCAGTTTTGGGCCTTTTGTATCTAAAAAAAAGCAGTTTGAGTGTGTCGCTCACTGTTCAGCTGCAAATATCTCTATTTAAAAAAGTGTGGAATACCCCAGTAAACAATAACTGTGGTTTTGCCATCCCACGGTAAAAAATCTCTATTATTCAGGTTTTGGCATATTTTCCATAAAGAAAAACAGTAGTGTCTCCTGACTGTTGTGACACAAAAATATATCTGTTGAAAATAGTCTTGTGTAGGCCCGACATCTCAGTGTGGTTTCACAGTTCCACGGGTCAAATCGCTGTACTATCCAGTTTTGGGCCTTTGGTATCTAAAAAAAAAGCAGTTTGAGTGTGTCGCTCACTATTCAGCCGCAAATATCTCTATTTAAAAAAGTGTGGTATACCCCAGTAAACAATAACTGTGGTTTTGCCATTCCACGGTAAAAAATCTCTATTATTCAGCTTTTGGTAGTTTTTTCCGAAAAGAAAAACAGTAGAGTCTCCTGACTGTTGTGACATAAAAATATATCTGTTGAAAATAGTCTTGTGTAGGCCCGACATCCCAGTGTGGTTTCACAGTTCCACGGGTCAAATCGCTGTACTATCCAGTTTTGGGCCTTTGGTATCTAAAAACAAAGCAGTTTGAGTGTGTCGCTCACTGTTCAGCCGCAAATATCTCTATTTAAAAAAGTGTGGTATACCCCAGTAAACAATAATTGTGGTTTTGCCATCACACGGTAAAAAATCTCTATTATTCAGCTTTTGGTAGTTTTTTCCGTAAAGAAAACAGTAGTGTCTCCTGACTGTTGTGACACAAAAATATATCTGTTGAAAATAGTCTTGTGTAGGCCCGACATCCCAGTGTGGTTTCGCAGTTCCATGGGTCAAATCGCTGTACTATCCAGTTTTGGGCCTTTGCTATCTAAAAAAAAAGCAGTTTGAGTGTGTCGCTCACTGTTCAGCCGCAAATATCTCTATTTAAAAAAGTGTGGTATACCCCAGTAAACAATAACTGTGGTTTTGCCATCCCACGGTAAAAAATCTCTATTATTCAGCTTTTGGTAGTTTTTTCCATAAAGAAAAACAGTAGTGTCTCCTGACTGTTGTGACACAAAAATATATCTGTTGAAAATAGTCTTGTGTAGGCCCAACATCCCAGTGTGGTTTCGCAGTTCCATGGGTCAAATCGCTGTACTATCCAGTTTTGGGCCTTTTGTATCTAAAAAAAAAGCAGTTTGAGTGTGTCGCTCACTGTTCAGCTGCAGATATCTCTATTTAAAAAAGTGTGGTATACCCCAGTAAACAATAACTGTGGTTTTGCCATCCCACGGTAAAAAATCTCTATTATTCAGGTTTTGGCATATTTTTCGTAAAGAAAAACAGTAGTGTCTCCTGACTGTTGTGACACAAAAATATATCTGTTGAAAATAGTCTTGTGTAGGCCCGACATCCCAGTGTGGTTTCACAGTTCCACGGGTCAAATTGCTGTACTATCCAGTTTTGGGCCTTTGGTATCTAAAAAAAAAGCAGTTTGAGTGTGTCGCTCACTGTTCAGCCGAAAATATCTCTATTTAAAAAAGTGTGGTATACCCCAGTAAACAATAACTGTGGTTTTGCCATCCCACGGTAAAAAATCTCTATTATTCAGCTTTTGGTAGTTTTTTCCGTAAAGAAAATCAGTAGTGTCTCCTGACTGTTGTGACGCAAAAATATATCTGTTGAAAATAGTTTTGTGTAGGCCCGACATCCCAGTGTGGTTTCGCAGCTCCGTGGGTCAAATCACTGTACTATCCAGTTTTGGGCCTTTGGTATCTAAAAACAAAGCAGTTTGAGTGTGTCGCTCACTGTTCAGCCGCAAATATCTCTATTTAAAAAAGTGTGGTATACCCCAGTAAACAATAACTGTGGTTTTGCCATTCCACGGTAAAAAAATCACTATTATTCAGCTTTTGGTAGTTTTTTCCGTAAAGAAAAACAGTAGTGTCTCCTGACTGTTGTGACACAAAAATATATCTGTTGAAAATAGTCTTGTGTAGGCCCGACATCCCAGTGTGGTTTCGCATTTCCACGGGTCAAATCGCTGTACTATCCAGTTTTGGGCCTTTGGTATCTAAAAAAAAAGCAGCTTGAGTGTGTCGCTCACTGTTCAGCCGCAAATATCTTTATTTAAAAAAGTGTGGTATACCCCAGTAAACAATAACTGTGGTTTTGCCATCCCACGGTAAAAAATCTCTATTATTCAGGTTTTGGTATATTTTCCGTAAAGAAAACAGTAGCGTCTCCTGACTGTTGTGACACAAAAATATATCTGTTGAAAATAGTCTTGTGTAGGCCTGACATCTCAGTGTGGTTTTCGCAGTTCCATGGGTCAAATCGCTGTACTATCCAATTTTGGGCCTTTTGTATCTAAAAAAAAAGCAGTTTGAGTGTGTCGCTTACTGTTCAGCTGCAAATATCTCTATTTAAAAAAGTGTGGTATACCCCAGTAAACAATAACTGTGGTTTTGCCATCCCACGGTAAAAAATCTCTATTATTCATGTTTTGGCATATTTTCCGGAAAAAAAAAACAGTAGTGTCTCCTGACTGTTGTGACACAAAAATATATATGTTGAAAATAGTCTTGTGTAGGCCTGACATCCCAGTGTGGTTTCGCAGTTCCATGGGTCAAATCGCTGTACTATCCAGTTTTGGGCCTTTTGTATCTAAAAAAAGCAGTTTGAGTGTGTCGCTCACTGTTCAGCTGCAAATATCTCTATTTAAAAAAGTGTGGAATACCCCAGTAAACAATAACTGTGGTTTTGCCATCCCACGGTAAAAAATCTCTATTATTCAGGTTTTGGCATATTTTCCATAAAGAAAAACAGTAGTGTCTCCTGACTGTTGTGACACAAAAATATATCTGTTGAAAATAGTCTTGTGTAGGCCCGACATCTCAGTGTGGTTTCACAGTTCCACGGGTCAAATCGCTGTACTATCCAGTTTTGGGCCTTTGGTATCTAAAAAAAAAGCAGTTTGAGTGTGTCGCTCACTATTCAGCCGCAAATATCTCTATTTAAAAAAGTGTGGTATACCCCAGTAAACAATAACTGTGGTTTTGCCATTCCACGGTAAAAAATCTCTATTATTCAGCTTTTGGTAGTTTTTTCCGAAAAGAAAAACAGTAGAGTCTCCTGACTGTTGTGACATAAAAATATATCTGTTGAAAATAGTCTTGTGTAGGCCCGACATCCCAGTGTGGTTTCACAGTTCCACGGGTCAAATCGCTGTACTATCCAGTTTTGGGCCTTTGGTATCTAAAAACAAAGCAGTTTGAGTGTGTCGCTCACTGCTCAGCCGCAAATATCTCTATTTAAAAAAGTGTGGTATACCCCAGTAAACAATAACTGTGGTTTTGCCATCCCACGGTAAAAAATCTCTATTATTCAGGTTTTGGTATATTTTCCGGAAAGAAAAACAGTAGTGTCTCCTGACTGTTGTGACACAAAAATATATCTGTTGAAAATAGTCTTGTGTAGGCCTGACATCCCAGTGTGGTTTCGCAGTTCCATGGGTCAAATCGCTGTACTATCCAGTTTTGGGCCTTTGGTATCTAAAAAAAAGCAGTTTGAGTGTGTCGCTCACTGTTCAGCCGCAAATATCTCTATTTAAAAAAGTGTGGTATACCCCAGTAAACAATAATTGTGGTTTTGCCATCACACGGTAAAAAATCTCTATTATTCAGCTTTTGGTAGTTTTTTCCGTAAAGAAAACAGTAGTGTCTCCTGACTGTTGTGACACAAAAATATATCTGTTGAAAATAGTCTTGTGTAGGCCCGACATCCCAGTGTGGTTTCGCAGTTCCATGGGTCAAATCGCTGTACTATCCAGTTTTGGGCCTTTGCTATCTAAAAAAAAAGCAGTTTGAGTGTGTCGCTCACTGTTCAGCCGCAAATATCTCTATTTAAAAAAGTGTGGTATACCCCAGTAAACAATAACTGTGGTTTTGCCATCCAACGGTAAAAAATCTCTATTATTCAGCTTTTTGTAGTTTTTTCCGTAAAGAAAAACAGTAGTGTCTCCTGACTGTTGTGACACAAAAATATATCTGTTGAAAATAGTCTTGTGTAGGCCCGACATCCCAGTGTGGTTTCACAGTTCCTCGGGTCAAATCGCTGTACTATCCAGTTTTGGGCCTTTGGTATCTAAAAAAAAAGCAGTTTGAGTGTGTCGCTCACTGTTCAGCCGCAAATATCTCTATTTAAAAAAGTGTGGTATACCACAGTAAACAACAACTGTGGTTTTGCCATCCCACGGTAAAAAATCTCTTTTATTCAGCTTTTGGTAGTTTTTTCCATAAAGAAAAACAGTAGTGTCTCCTGACTGTTGTGACACAAAAGTATATCTGTTGAAAATAGTCTTGTGCAGTCCCGACATCCCAGTGTGGTTTCGCAGTTCCATGGGTCAAATCGCTGTACTATCCAGTTTTGGGCCTTTGGTATCTAAAAAAAAAAAGCAGCTTGAGTGTGTCGCTCACTGTTCAGCCGCAAATATCTTTATTTAAAAAAGTGTGGTATACCCCAGTAAACAATAACTGTGGTTTTGCCATCCCACGGTAAAAAATCTCTATTATTCAGGTTTTGGTATATTTTCCGTAAAGAAAAACAGTAGCGTCTCCTGACTGTTGTGACACAAAAATATATCTGTTGAAAATAGTCTTGTGTAGGCCTGACATCCCAGTGTGGTTTCGCAGTTCCATGGGTCAAATCGCTGTACTATCCAGTTTTGGGCCTTTGGTATCTAAAAAAAAGCAGTTTGAGTGTGTCGCTCAATGTTCAGCCGCAAATATCTCTATTTAAAAAAGTGTGGTATACCCCAGTAAACAATAATGGTGGTTTTGCCATCCCACGGTAAAAAATCTCTATTATTCAGCTTTTGGTAGCTTTTTCCGTAAAGAAAACAGTAGTGTCTCCTGACTGTTGTGACACAAAAATATATCTGTTGAAAATAGTCTTGTGTAGGCCCGACATCCCAGTGTGGTTTCGCAGTTCCATGGGTCAAATCGCTGTACTATCCAGTTTTGGGCCTTTGCTATCTAAAAAAAAAGCAGTTTGAGTGTGTCGCTCACTGTTCAGCCGCAAATATCTCTATTTAAAAAAGTGTGGTATACCCCAGTAAACAATAACTGTGGTTTTGCCATCCAACAGTAAAAAAATCTCTATTATTCAACTTTTGGTAGTTTTTTCCGTAAAGAAAAACAGTAGTGTCTCCTGACTGTTGTGACACAAAAATATATCTGTTGAAAATAGTCTTGTGTAGGCCCGACATCCCATTGTGGTTTCGCAGTTCCACGGGTCAAATCGCTGTACTATCCAGTTTTGGGCCTTTGGTATCTAAAAAAAAAGCAGTTTGTGTCGCTCACTGTTCAGCCGCAAATATCTCTATTTAAAAAAGTGTGGTATACCCCAGTAAACAATAACTGTGGTTTTCCTCTTCCACAGTTCTAATCTACTCTTTATTACCCTTTTCCATTGATATTGCAGGTGTAAGCTATTTTACTTCATTTACAATGGGCAAGGCGCGTGGTAAGGGACGTGGAAGTGGACGTTCTGGTGATGGTTCATGGAGAGGACGGGGCCGTGGCCAAGGTGAAAATGTGCCACAACCAACAGCCACATCTTCTCGCTCCCACTTCTTGACCGAATTACTAGGGAAGCACAGAACAACGCTAGTATTGAGAACGGATCAGTGTGAACAGGTTATTAATTGGATAGCAGATAATACTTCCAGTTACCTGGGCACCACCACCTCCGGTCTGTCTTCCACACGGTCAACTCTTAGTAGCCGTGAGTCTCGACCGCATACTCCTCCTCACCCTGATGCTCCTTCCTCCCACCATGCCGAGTGTCGTCAGACAGCAACTCATCCCACACTTGGACACTCTGAAGAGCTGTTCACTGGTCCATTTCCATATTTGGGCCCCTCGTCTGATACGCTTGAAGTGGTAGAAGAGGAGATCCCATGTTGCGATGCCCAAATATTTGAACAGCCACGGCCACAGGAAGTCGACGTTGGCAATCTGTCACAAGAGGTGGATGATGACGAGACACAATTGCCAGGAAGTGAGGAGGAGGATCGTGGTGCGCAAGTGGAAGAGGAGGAGGTGGTGGATGATCTAGTAACTGACCCAACGTGGAAGGAGGACATGCAGAGTGAGGCCAGCAGCACACAGGGTGAGGGAGGCAGAGTACCCCAACAGGCAGGAAGAAGCAGTGTGGTGGCCGCAGACAGAAGGCAGGCAACCGTTCCCTGTAACACCAACACGAGGGACGTTGCCAGTACAAGCGGTAGGTCTTCCAGAGTCTGGAATTTTTTTAAAGACTCTGCTGATAACCTCAAAAAGGCCATATGTTCCACCTGCACATGGCAGCAAAGCACCCGACTTTGTGGGGCGAAACCCAGGGTCCACGACCAGTGTCAGCGGGTGTCACCACTGCTTCTTCCACTGTTGTGCGTGCAATAGAACCCCCTGTTGTGTGTGCAAGGCAATCCCCTGTCCATACTGCATGTAAAGATGCCCCCTCCTCTCAGTCTTCACTTGTTATGGCAGTTTCTCAAGAAACAGCAACAACGTCCACGTCCACGTCCCACCGCAGCGTTCAATTGTCCATATCCCAGACCTTTGAACGAAAGCGGAAATTCGCAGCTAACGCCCCACAGGCCACAGTCCTAAATTCGCACATTTCACGACTACTTGCATTGGAAATGCTGCCTTTTAGGCTGGTGGAGACGGAATCCTTCCGCAATCTTATGGCGGTGGCAGTCCCTCGGTACTCGGTCCCCAGCCAACACTATTTTGCCTGGTGTGCCATCCCCGCACTACACAAGCACGTGTTCCATAGCATCTGCCGTGCCCTCAACAATGCAGTTACTGGGAGAGTCCACCTGACAACGGACACGTGGACAAGTGCTTGTGGCCAGGGACGGTACATCTCTCTGATGGCACACTGGGTAAACATAGTGGAAGCCGGGACCCAGTCGGACTTTGGGACGGAACACATCCTCCCCACACCGAGGATTGCGGACCCTATGTCAGTCAGAGTTGCCCCCACAGTGTACAGCTCCTGCGCATCCTCCTCCTCCTCATGTTCAGCCTCCATCTCAGATATCACCACATCAGTTACAAGCTGGAAGCATTGCAGTACTGCCTCCGCCAAGCGGCAACAGGATGTGCTGAAACTCATAAGCTTAGGTGATAAGCCTCACACTGCTTGTGAGTTGTGGACAGCTGTGAAAGAGTAGGCAGATCTGTGGCTGAGACCGCTGAACCTACATCCCGGCATGGTCGTGTTTGACAATGGCCGTAACCTGGTGGCGGCTCTGAGGCGAGTTGAGATCACACACGTACCATGCCTGGCTCATGTGCTTAACCTCGTGGTTCAGCGGTTTCTTAAATCGTACCCCGAGTTCCAGATCTGCTCGTGAAACTACGCCGCCTGTCAGCTCATTTTCGCAAGTCGGCTACAGCTTCTGCCGCCCTTGCTGTGTTGCAGCAGCGTTTGCAGCTTCCGGCACACCGACTGGTGTGTGATGTCCCCACACGTTGGAACTCTACCCTCCACATGTTGCAAAGGATTTGTGAGCAGAAGAGAGCAGTTGTGGAGTACCAGCTTCAACAAGGCCGTCGATATTCAGGTCAGACTCCACACATAAGACCTCAGGAGTGGACCTGGATGTCTGACATATGTACCATCCTGACAAACTTTGAGGAGGCCACCAAGATGGTGAGTGGCGATGACGCCATCATTAGTGTCAGCATCCCACTTGTCGGTCTTTTGCAACGCTCTCTGCAGAGAATTAAAGAGGAGGCATTGCAGCCAGAGTATGATGAGATGGATCAAGAAGCCGTAGCGGGCGATTACACACAGCCCAGCCTCATCTCATCCAAACGTGCATTGGGGAACAATGAGGGAGAGGAGGAGGAGGAGGAGGAAGAACAGGAGCTGCTATCATGCGTTGTAGACGGTAGTACCTGTACAAGTGTCATACCGTCGGTTCAGCGTGGGTGGCCTGAGGACAGGGGGGAGGAGGAAGAGTAGGAGGAGGAGGAGGAGAGCATGGTCAGTCGTCATCTTGGTGAGGACACGGAAATCTTGCCCGTTACCAGTCTGGCACGCATGGCTGACATTATGTTATGCTGCCTTAACCGTGACCCTCGCATTGTCAAAATGTTGGGTGACAGTCATTACTGGTTGGTGACACTTGTAGACCCCCGCTACAAGGAGAACTTTCACTCTCTTATTCCTGAGGTGGAGAGGTCTACAAAAATGGGGCAGTACCAGAAGGCCCTTGCTGCAGAACTCTTAAAAAAAATTCCCATCTGAACACGCTAGCGGCAGAGGTCACAGTTCGTTGCCCAACCAAGGCGTACAGGCGAGAGAGATGCAACTCCAATCCATCAGAGGCAGGGGAACACTGTGAACGTTCTGGGACAGTTTTCTGACACCCGCCCAGCTTACAGGCCCTGAGGCGCGGGGTACTCTCACAAGGAGTGGAAAGTTTCAAAAGATGGTGAGGGAGTACCTTGCCGACCGCACCAGCATCCTCCGTGATTCCTCTGTGCCTTTTAATTATTGGGTATCCAAGCTGGACACTTGGAATGAACTCGCTCTGTACGCCTTGGAGGTCCTGGCCTGCCCTGCCGCTAGCATGTTATCGGAGCGTGTTTTTAGTGCCGCTGGGGGAATTACAACTGATAAGCGCACTCGCCTGTCCACTGACAATGCTGACAAGCTGACCCTTATCAAAATGAACAAGGGTTGGATTGGGCCAGACTTCTCATCACCACCAAATGACAGCAGAGTAACATAAAGTTAAATCCACTGTGTTATTTCGGGAGGTGTATTCACTTGCACCGCTTCACACCCACACATGGGTATACGCTTCCTTGTTTCGGCTGTTTAATCTTCTTCTCCTTATCCTCAGCCTCCACCACCACTATACCACCAGGGTGCCAGCATTGCAAGTTCCTCCTTCCTTATTTTTGGTAGCTTTAGCTTGCAAGGCATAAACAAATACTATGGGACACACACTCCCCAATAATGGGACTTATGTTTGTAATATGCTGTACTGCATGGCTCTTGTAAGGGGCATTGCAACTTGCTCCATCCTAATTTTTGGCAGCTTTTGCTTTCAAGGCATAAGCAAATACTATGAGAGACCCACTCCCCAATAATGGGAATTATGTTTGTAATATGCTGTACTGCATGGCTCTTGTAAGGGGCATTGCAATTTGCTCCGTCCTAATTTTTGGCAGCTTTTGCTTGCAAGGCATAAGCAAATACTATGGGAGACCCACTCCCCAATAATGGGACTTATGTTTGTAATATGCTGCACTGCATGGCTCTTGTAAGGGGCATTGCAAGTTGCTCCGTCCTAATTTTTGGTAGCTTTTGCTTGCAAGGCATAAGCAAATACCATGGGAGACCCACTCCCAAATAATGGGAGTTACGTTTGTAATATGCTGTACTGCATGGCTCTTGTAAGGGGCATTGCAAGTTGCTCCATCTTAATTTTTGGCAGCTTTTGCTTGCAAGGCATAAGCAAATACTATGGGACACTCACTCCCCAATAATGGGACTTATGTTTGTAATATGCTGTACTGCATGTGACGTTCCCCCTGGGCCGTGTGTACACGTGTGTGGGATACACATGTGCCGGGTCTCTGGGGTCTGTAGTCTCCGTGGCAGTGACCCGGTCCCGTGGCTCAGGCTGGTCAAACCAGTGGCAGTCTTTCTTAGGTTTTGAGGTTAATTGTCCGACTGCGCCACCCGTGGATTGAGGTCAGGGAGTACCACCGCTGCGAGGCAGACCGCTGAGGCTGGTGTTGTGTGCGCAGCAGAGAATGGGATAACTCCCCACAGGAGGAGTATAGCCTCAGGGCAGTGAGTGTGGATGATGGGGGTGAGTGGTGCACGAGCGCAGCAGGAACGACTCAGAGTCTTTGCAGTGCAGTTCAGGGTCTTTACTGATGATTATAAGGTAGACCCTCCCGGGAGTACTGGCTAGCATAAGAGGCCTGGTCAGTTTGTGAGCAAGCAGGAGTTCCCCTGGCCAGGTGGAGTTGTAGGCCTCCCCGTCTGTCTGCACTCTTCCTGGCTACCTTGCTGTAAGCGGGTAGAAGTAGCCCACGTCCCTGAGTGTACCGTGTAGTGCTCACCCGTATGGCTGGTTACTTGGGGCCTTCTGTTAGCCTCCGCTCCACGATGGCGTTGCTGGTCCCTTGCTTGTGACTGAGCCTCCGGGCTTCTATGGCCAGAGGACCTGAAATCCCCTGCCGGCTGGTTTCTGCTGCTGGATATATAAGTCCTCACAGCCTCGGACTCCTGTGTCCGGTTCTTATTGTATTCTGCCAGGGCGAGCTCTGCTCAGCTTCCAGCCCCTGGTCTTTAGCTCCTAGCTCCTACAGAGCTCCTTGCTGTTACTTTCCCTTGCTCTCACTCTGACTCTGACTGTTCTCTGTTCTCTCACTCACTCAACCCCGCCCCAGATCCAATTTATAAGGGCAGAATTCTCCCCTCCCAGGACTGGGGCAGGAGGATGTTGCATGTTTAAGGGATCCTGACCAGGAAACCTCCCACTTGCTCTCCGACATAATATCTCTATTACTGTGGTGACCAGACCCCTGGGGTGCCACACATGGCTCTTGTAAGGGGCATTGCAGTTCCTCATAATTTTTGGAAAGCCTTCCATTCACTGCTTAGGCCAACAGTGCACAGTAGACCCAGTTGCTATAAATGGAAAAAAAGGTTTAGTTAATGCCCTCTGACCTCCATGTCATTTCCAAGGGGCATTGGAGTGCCTCGAAATTTTTGGTAGGCATTGCACTCACTGTATGCCCTATAACTGTATAGCCGAACCGCTCCTTTTGTTACAGAAACATATCCTACAAGACATATCTGGTTGACTGGCCTGATATTGATGTGAATGGTCCCTGGTCCTCCTGCTCTTTCTCCTTTGCCACTACCTCATTCATCATTTATCACCTGAAGATTTGTTTTAACGGGAGTCATAGAACTTGGATAGTAGCAGGAAAACATCCAGCAATCCTCGGAGGAGGTAGGATATGCGCCAAAACGCTGACCACCTCAGGCCTAGCCACTACTACATACATGCGCTTGCATTACAACAAAACAAAGCAGATGCTAACTTCTATCATCCTCATCATGCTCCTCACCTTGGCACTCTCAACTCCCCTGATGGAGAAGCCAGGGCCCACCAGGGAGTCTGATAGTCCGGTGGGCTCGGCCAATGCTGCCCTAAAGCAGGCCAGGCTAAGAAAAGTGTGGGAAAGATTACCAGGACAAATAGGGGTGGCTGGGGACCGAGTGTGGACACCCGGCCACCCCCTGGAGGCTGGGGAGCAAGCGGGTACACCCGGCCACCAGGCGGCTGGGGACTGAGTATGGATACCAGGCCGCCGACACAGCCATGACGTGGTGGTCAGATTCCGCCTCCACATGCCTAAAAGGCCCAATTTAAAGTGCAAGCAAGCAAGCAGTATGGTATTGCAGCCTGGGGGTGGGTGGGTGGCAGGCTGCACACTAGCGCTTGCATTGCAAGGAATGGGAGAGGTACAATTGAACACTGCCCTGGGACAAGGACTTGAATGGGGATAGTTGCAAGTCTGCAATGACAGGTGCAAGGTGGGAGGCATCTTCGCATATACCATGAACAGGGGTTTGGTATGCACACACTACAGCGGAATAGGCTCTCCTTCCCACTAAGTGCACTGGGGAGGGCACAGGTAATGTGTTGGTATACGCGCTTAATCTTATGTATAAGGCACACCAGGACAAATAGGGGCGGCTGGGGACTGAGTATGGATACCTCGCTGCCGAAGCAGCCATGAGGTAGTGGCCAGCTTCGGCCTCCTCCTAACTAAAAGGCCCCATTTCAAGTGCAAGCTAGCAGTATGGAATTGCAGTCTGGGGGTGGGTGGGTGGCAGGCTGCACACTTACACTTGCATTAAAAGAAAACATAGCAGATGCTAACTTCTGTCATCATCATCATGCTCCTCACCTTGGCACTCTCAACTCCACCGATGGAGAAGTCAGGGCCCACCGGAGGAGTCTGGTTCTCTGGTGGGCTAGTCCAATGCTGCCTAAAGCAGGCTGGGCTAAGAAAAGTGTGTGGGGGGATGTTCCAAGGAGAAATAGGGGCGGCTGGGGACCGTTTATGGACACCCGGCTGCCCCCAGGCGGCTGGGGACCGTGTGTGGACACCCGGCAGCGGGGCGGCTGAGGATCGAGTATGGACGGGTGGCTGGGGACTGAGTATGGATTCCAGGCCGCCAACACAGCCATGACATGGTGGCCAGATTCCGCCTCCACATGCCTAAAAGGCCCAATTTCAAGTTCAAGCAAGCAAGCAGTATGGTATTGCAGCCTGGGGGTGGGTGGGTGGCAGGCTGCATACTTGCGCTTGGATTGCAAGGAATGGGGGAGGTACAATTGAACACAGCCCTGGGACTAGAACTTGCATGGGGATAGTTGCAAGTCTGCATCTTCTGATGCGGCAAGGATCACTTATGATGGGCACACTTTTAGACAGTGACCTGGGAGTCAGAGATGCTTCCAGGGGTCTTCCCCATGCTGTTCCCATGTCTTTTCAGCACTTTATGCATGTGTCACACAGCACATGGCCAGATAAGGTTGTAAAATGTTAAAATGACATTTCCCGGTGAATGCATTTGTCATAGTTGAAAGCAATACAAAAGTGCAAAAATGCATAAAAAATGCTACTTGTGAATAGAGATGAGCGTTGTTCTACTCGAACTGTTCGCCAATCTCAAATTCGAGCTGTTTTGGGCGGTGTTCGAGCCGTTCGGCGAACACGAACAATTTGAGAAAAATTCGGCTGTTCGAGGTTATGTTCGATAACTGTTCGTGCACCAAAATCATAACTGGATTTTTTCTCAGTAATGATGAAAATTAATGTTAATACGCAGTTTGAGTGTACAGCGGGGTGGGGGGAGGGGCAGGGGATGGATCTCTGCAGGAACAATGAAGATCTCCATTTTTTTTTCTCTTTCCCGCATTTGCAGTGGGGAGGTGCAATCTGTCAGCCTATCAGCAGCGCACACACGGAGCGAAGTGCTTTTTTTCACACAAGCAAGGGCATGTGTCATTGGCAGTGTATGTCACATGTCCTTGCCCTATAAGACCAAGCCATTTTCCCCGTCGCCACCATTTTCTCACTGCTGCAGCTGCGTGTTAGACGGCACCGCTGTTGCTGTGTGCGCTATACCTTGTTAATTTCAAGCCAATTTTCGCACAAATATACAGATAGCTTGGGAGTAGGGAATAGTTGTGATTGCAGTCCTTTTAAGGACTAGGTTACAGCATTTCCTACGACTTTTATCAGGGAGGTCTGTGCTCTTAAATAGATCGGTTGTGGGAGTAAAGACTAATTGTAATTGCAGTCCTTTTCAGGACTAGGTTACATGAGTTCCTATCAGTTTTTGCCAGGCAGGTCTGTGCCAGTGCTGTGCAAGTTTTTTTCACAGCATTTGGCTGAATCTAGCAAAGCTAATCCTTTTTGGCCTATTGCAGAGTGTGTTAGTCAGTGGAGTAGCCTATCTGTGTTGCAAGATATACCACCTGTGTATAGAATACCAATTTTTTTACTGCACCTAGTGAAGTAAAATCTTTTGGGCATAGCATCATTCTATTAGTCCATCTATACTGACCTCCATCAGGTTGCAAATTAAAACTAATTTTTATCTGCATCTACAGTACCTCTGAAAAAATATTTGGGCTTCTAGCAGTGTGTGAGACTTGTTCTATTAGTCCATCTATACTGACCTCCATCAGGTTGCAAACTGAATATATTTTTTTCTGCATCTACCTCTGAAAAAATATTTGGCCTTCTAGTAGTGTGTCGGACTTTCTCTATTAGTCCATCTATACTGACCTCCATCAGGTTGCAAATTAAAAATAATTTTTATCTGCATCTACAGTACCTCTGAAAAAATATTTGGGCTTCTAGCTGTGTGCGTGACTTGTTGTATTAGTCCATCTATACTGACCTCCATCAGGTTGCAAACTGAATATATTTTTTTCTGCATCTACCTCTGAAAAAATATTTGGCCTTCTAGTAGTGTGTCGGACTTTCTCTATTAGTCCATCTATACTGACCTCCATCAGGTTGCAAATTAAAACTAATTTTTATCTGCATCTACAGTACCTCTGAAAAAATATTTGGGCTTCTAGCAGTGTGTGAGACTTGTTCTATTAGTCCATCTATACTGACCTCCATCAGGTTGCAAACTGAATATATTTTTTTCTGCATCTACCTCTGAAAAAATATTTGGCCTTCTAGTAGTGTGTCGGACTTTCTCTATTAGTCCATCTATACTGACCTCCATCAGGTTGCAAATTAAAAATAATTTTTATCTGCATCTACAGTACCTCTGAAAAAATATTTGGGCTTCTAGCTGTGTGCGTGACTTGTTGTATTAGTCCATCTATACTGACCTCCATCAGGTTGCAAACTGAATATATTTTTTTCTGCATCTACCTCTGAAAAAATATTTGGCCTTCTAGTAGTGTGTCGGACTTTCTCTATTAGTCCATCTATACTGACCTCCATCAGGTTGCAAATTAAAACTAATTTTTATCTGCATCTACAGTACCTCTGAAAAAATATTTGGGCTTCTAGCAGTGTGTGGGACTTGTTCTATTAGTCCATCTATACTGACCTCCATCAGGTTGCAAACTGAATATATTTTTTTCTTCATCCACCTCTGAAAAAATATTGGGCTTCTAGCTGTGTGTGGGTCTTGTTCTATTAATCCATCTATACTGACCTCCATCAGGTTGCAAACTGAATATATTTTTTTCTGCATCTACCTCTGAAAAAATATTTGGCCTTCTAGTAGTGTGTCGGACTTTCTCTATTAGTCCATCTATACTGACCTCCATCAGGTTGCAAATTAAAACTAATTTTTATCTGCATCTACAGTACCTCTGAAAAAATATTTGGGCTTCTAGCAGTGTGTGGGACTTGTTCTATTAGTCCATCTATACTGACCTCCATCAGGTTGCAAACTGAATATATTTTTTTCTGCATCTACCTCTGAAAAAATATTGGGCTTCTAGCTGTGTGTGGGTCTTGTTCTATTAATCCATCTATACTGACCTCCATCAGGTTGCAAACTGAATATATTTTTTTCTGCATCTACCTCTGAAAAAATATTTGGCCTTCTAGTAGTGTGTCGGACTTTCTCTATTAGTACATCTATACTGACCTCCATCAGGTTGCAAATTCAAAATAATTTTTTTCTGCATCTAACCCAGCCAATAGTTTTGGCCTAATACCACAGTTTGGCCACTCAGCTCTGCTCGGTTACCATCCATTGTTTTTTTGTGCAAACAACTCCAGAGTTGTGAATTAGTTAACCACCAAAATGAGTGGAAAAAGGTCTGCTGCTGGTGGAAAGGGGAATAGGCGTGTTGGGAAGGGGAAAAAAGGTTGTGTCCGTGGGGTAGGTGTTAAAGCAACAGTAACATCTGCAGAAGAAAGACAATCTTCCAGCCAAACTAAAATGTCTACTTCTTTTAGCGGACAATGTGATAAGATCCCTTTCTTACGGCCACGCCAATCGCTACAAATTCCAGATGAGGCACAAAAACAGCAGGTGCTTCAACGGATATCAAGTGCTCCTTTAAGTGGGCTCTCCTCCACATCAACTTCAACATCACAAATACTCCAGTCCTCAAAGGTGTCACCCAAATCGCACTTGCTTCCTCACAGCTCCCAAATCTACAGCTGCCCGTCTGAGTATGAGGTAGAACAGATGGTTGAGTCTGCAGAGCTGTTTACTCATACTATAGCCTGGGAATCAGAGGTCGACTCCAGCGCTTCTGTGAATCCAGACGAGGAAATGATCTGCACTGATGCCCAGAATCTTTATGAGTCGGATCCAGGACCAGACGCAGAAGGTTCTGACCATAATGTAGACCCTCATTCCCAAACTGTAACTCCTGTTGGTGGAGACAATGAGGAAGACGATGATAAGACTCAAATACCTGATTGGAGCGACAACTTTAGTTTTTTGTCAGGGCAGGAACAGGTTGGCTCTGAGGACGACGGGTGTGATAACGCACAGGGTGATGATGATGAGGTTGGAGATCCCACTTACTGTCAACCCACAGTCAGCCAAGAGATGAGGTCAGCAGAGGAGGTGGAGGAAGATGCTAGTGACGACGAGGTCAGGTTGCGCCTTCCTGGACAGAGACGTAGTACTGGAAGCACGTCAACAACTGCATCCTCAAACACAACTCTGCCTCTCACCACAAGTCGTGGTGGCTCTTCAGGTCGCATGGGTGCTAAGCCTTGCATAGCCTGGGCATTTTTTCAGATCGATAAAGATGACCCAACTCGTGTTATCTGTAACATTTGTCAGCAAAAGCTAAGTAGAGGCCAAAAAATACATAGTTTGAGTACTTCATGCATGAACCGGCACATGGACATGAAGCATAAGTTGCAGTGGGAAGCTCAGTGTGCTACAATGCGGCCTAGCCGGCCGGGCCAACCACCGTCTACCATATCTTGTGCATCCGCGGCCTCTTCATCCTCTGTGACTGGGGGGACAGCAGTCACACCTGTTTTGGGGCGCAGACCTGCCACCTCTTTACCCGCAACAGCCAGCGTGATTGGCAGGTCATCATTTTCTTTGGAGGTGGTAACACCAGCTGGTGTTGAGCGCTGTCCGACATCGATAGCACCACCTTTGGATCAAGGCAACCTAACATGTCCGCCTGCATCTTCCTCACAGACCGGCAGTTTGCCGGGGACACCCTTATCAACCCCGTCTAAGCACAATAGCCAGCCCTCGGTCCCTCAGATGTGGACAAGTAAAAGACCATTTCCTCCTAGCCATGAGAAAGCTAAGAAGTTGAATTTCACCATCTGCAAGCTCTTGGCTACAGAAATGCTGCCTTTCCGCCTGGTGGACACAGAGGATTTTCGAGACCTTATGTCTGTCGCAGTGCCCCAGTACCAGATGCCCAGTCGGCACTACTTCTCAAAGAAAGGTGTGCCTGCGCTCCACCAGCATGTCGCACATAACATCACCGCTTCTTTGAGAAACTCTGTGTGTGACAGGGTGCATTTCACCACAGACACTTGGACGAGTAGGCATGGACAGGGGCGTTACATGTCGCTGACTGGGCACTGGGTAACTATGGTGACAGCAGGACAAGGGGCTGCTGTCCAAGTCTTGCCGTCCCCACGAGTTGTGCGTCAATCCTCTTTATGTCAAAGTTCCTCCACTGCTTCTGCCTCCTCAACCTCCACTCGGTCTTCCACCTGCACCCAAAGCCTGTCTGTTTATGCCACAAGCTTTCTAACTGCGCAGAAGGGATCCTGCACACCTCCTTACTATGCTGGCAGTAGGGCTCAACGTCATCAGGCGGTTTTTACATTGAAATGTCTGGGAAATGTGAGTCACACAGCTGAGGAGTTGTGGTCAGCTCTGGAGAACCAATTTCATGAATGGTTGTCTCCACTGGACCTGAAACCAGGGAAGGCCGTGTGCGACAATGCTGCAAACCTGGGTGCGGCCCTTCGCCGGGGCAATGTCACACACGTGCCTTGTATGGCTCACGTGTTGAACCTGGTTGTCCAGCAATTTTTAGCCCACTATCCCAGACTAGATGGCCTTCTGCAGAGGGCACGGTCGCTGTGTGCTCACTTCCGCCGTTCGCATCCCGCAGCTCAGCGACTTACATCTCTACAGAAGTCGTTGGGCCTGCCACTTCACCGGCTAAAATGCGATGTGCCTACCCGGTGGAATTCAACTCTGCACATGTTGCAGCGACTGTGGCAGCACCGACAAGCCCTGGTGCAATACGTTCTGACGTATAGCCTGGGCCAACGAGATTCAGAGGTGGGGAAAATCACGCTGGAGGCGTGGTCTCAGATCAGGGACCTATGCACCCTTCTGCACAGTTTTGAAATGGCGACGAAGATGTTTAGTGCTGACGATGCCATTATCAGCATGACTATTCTGGTGACTTACATGCTGGAGCACATGTTAAACAGAATTCGGAGTCAGGTGGTGGCACAAGAGGAGGTGGAGGAAGTAGAGGAGGAGGAGTTGTATGCGGAAGGGCTAACATCTGCAAGGTCCAGACGGTCGGCAGCACCAAGGCGGCAGGCATGTGAGGGTGGGGGAGATGGTTTTACCAGGGCGCATGGTAGCAGCCAAACTAGTGAGGAAGGTGCAGGAGCCCAGGAAGAAGTGGAGGACGAACTGATGGAAGACTCATCAGATGAGGGAGACCTTGATCACATTTCTGTTGTGCGAGGTTGGGGGGAGAGGACAGAGGAAGGAAGCATGATTGTTACCTCGCCACCAACACAACAGGGACTTGGTGCTCCTGGATGCGCAACACACATGAGTGCCTTCTTGCTGCACTACCTGCAACATGACCCTCGAATTGTGAGAATTAGAAATAATCCTGACTACTGGGTTGCCACACTGTTAGATCCCCGGTACAAAAGTAAATTTGCAGAAATTATTCCTGCCATAGAAAGGGATGCACGCATGCAGGAGTATCAGCAGAGACTGTTGCAGAATCTTACATGTGCTTTTCCACAAAATACCAGTGGTGCACGTAGTGAATCTCACAGTTCCAACTTGCCAACCGTGGGACCGTCAAGTGTTCAGCACTCAAACCGTAACAGAACCACAGTATCTGCTGGTAACATCAATTTTGCGGAATCATTTCACCACTTTTTTAGCCCATCCTTTGCAAGGCCACAGGAGACAAGAAGTCTGACACATAGTCAACGCCTAGAGACGATGATACAGGAGTATCTCCAAGTACACATTGAAGCCACGACTGTGTCACTGGACCCTTGCTCTTTTTGGGCTTCCAATCTGGATAAATGGCCGGAGCTAGCCACTTACGCCTTGGAGATCTTGTCATGCCCCGCAGCCAGCGTTCTGTCTGAACGTGTGTTCAGCGCTGCTGGAGGTGTGCTGACAGATAAGCGCACGCGGCTCTCCACTGATAATGTAGACAGACTCACGTTCATAAAGATGAACAAATCATGGATCCGAAACGACTTTTCTACCCCTGTGTCAACCTGGGGAGAGTAAAAGCTTGATGATTGGTTAAAATCACCCTACCAACCGTTTTAAGCTTTCAAATTACTAATCATGTTTATCTGTATCTTGACTGGAAAATAATTTGGGCTTTGTAGCAGTGTGCAGCACTGATCCTATTAGGCCATCTATACTAAAGCTTCACCAGATTTAAAATTAAAAATAATTTTTAGCTGCATCTAGCCCGGAAAATAATTTTGGGGCTCCGAGATGCGCAAGGCACATAAGTGCCTTCTTGCTGCACTACCTGCAGCATGACCCTCATATTGTCAGAATTCGAAGTAATCATGACTACTGGGTTGCCACACTCTTAGATCCCCCAAACTTTTCGATCAACCTTTTCATTTTAATAAAGACCAAAAAAATGGTCATTTTTGAAATTATAAGCATTAGCAGGTTGTTAGAAACTGAAATCAAACAGTTTTCAACTCAAAACTATATTCTAGGTGATGTTACATTTTCACATAGGACCCCTTGTTCGAAAGGAGCTTCTAAACTCTCTCGTCCATTGAATTTGTCAGGTTTTGGATGGTTTCTGCTTCAATTGTTTTGCATGAGGACAGAATACCCTCCCAGAGCTGTTGCTTAGATGTGAACTGCCTCCCGCCATCATAGACACTCCTTTTAATGATGCTCCAAAGGTTCTGAATGGGGTAGAGGTCAGGGGAGCATGGGGGTCACACCATAAGTTTGTCCCCTTTTATGCCCATATCAGCCAGAGATGCAGATGTTTTATGTGCAGCATGAGATGGTGCATTATCATGCAGAAAAATGATCTTGCTGTGAAATACACGGTTCTTCTTCTTGAACCATGGCAGGAAGTGCTGTTTGAGAAAATCCACATACATTATGGAGTTCATCTTTAGCGCCTTCAGGGATCCTAAAGGGGCCGACAATCTCTCTCCCCATGATTCCAGCCCAAAACATTACTCCACCTCCTCCTTGTTGGCGCTGTAGCCGTGTTTGCGTGGGGTGTCCATCAACCAGCCATCCTCCACTCCATCCATCTGGACCATCGAGCGCTGCACGGCACTCATCCGTGAACAAAACAGTTTTGAAATCAGTCTTCATGTAATGTTTGGCCCACTGGAGCCGTTTCTGCTTGTGTGAAGTGGATAGAGGAGGTCGACAGGATGGCGTATGCACAGCTGCAAACCTCTGAAGGACCCTGCATCTTGTTGTTCGGGGGACGTTGGAGGCACAAGCAGCTTCAAAAACTTGTCTGCTGCTATGACAAGGCTTTTTTGCCGCTGCTCTTTCAACCTGACGTAGTTGCCTGTAGGAAAGAGTCCTCAATTTGCCCTTATCAGCACGCACACGTGTGTACTGTGAATCAGCTACATACTTCTTGATTGCCAAGATACTTCATCCTGATCATCGCACAATGTTGATTGTAGTCATGCCTTGACCTAAACACTCCACAATTTGTTGCTTCTCAGCAGCCGACACATCCTTTTTCTTTCCCATTTTGGCAGAAAATGTAGGCTGCTTAATAATGTGAGAGAGCCTTCTTAAGTAGTCTTGCCTTTCATTGGACACACCTGCCAAACTAATTAGCACAGGTGTCTGCAATTGCTTACAGTGATATAAAGAGCCCTGACACACATCACCATCAATGAGTTTAACTGACAAACAAACAAATTCTTCCCTTATCACTCCTAAACACTTTTTGCATAATAATTTGGAACGCGGTGTACATGTGCTTTTCCACAAAACACCAGCGGTTCACGTAGTGAATCTTACAGTTCTAACTTGCCAACCGTGGTCTGTATGGAATTGTTCAATAAAGGGCCCAAAATTAAGATAACATAGATGGGAGAGGTCTCTATGAATAGGAATTCCTAAGTATTTGATACCCTGTGAGGGCCAGGCAAAGGGAAAGTTGGACTGGATGGAATCCTATATGGATTTGGGGAGGGAGACATCGAGGGCCTCAGACTTCGCTGCATTGATTTTAAAATTTGACCATGTAACAAAGTGATCTATTTCAGCCATAACAGCATGGATGGATATATGTGATTGAGTGATATATACTAGTACATCATCAGCAAATAGAGAGCACTTGTACTCGGTGCCTCCCACCTCAATCCACCTAATATTGGGGTTATGGCGAATTGATGAGAGCAGGTGCTCCGTCACTAGGATGTATAAGAGAGGGGACAGAGGACATCCCTGCCTTGTCCCATTGGTGATTGTGAAAGGTGATGAAAATGTTCTGACGCACCCCCTGGGCCTTGGGACACCCGGAGCCGGACCCTTTTTGGTGGATGCTGGTGGTTGTAGTCTTCGTGGCGGCGACCCGGTTCCGTGGCTCAGGGCGGTCAAACCAGTGGCGGAACTATTTATGTGGTTTTGATGTTTAAATGTCCGACTACGCCACCCGTGGATTGGGGTCAGAGTGAACCGCCGCTACAGGGCAGACCGCTGAGGCTGGTGTTGTGGGTGCAGCAGAGCGTAGCATAACTCCCCACGGGAGGAGTATAGCCTCAGGGCAGTGTATGCGGAGGATGGGGGTGATGGTGCAGGGCAGCAGCAATAATGACACGGAGTCAGTGATGCAGTCCAGGGCCTTTACTCACAGTTCTTATTATCCAGACCACGTCTGCAGGTAACGGCTGCCCACGTCGTACTGTGCTCACCAGGTGAGGGGCTCAGACAACTCCCAGATAACTTTGGAGCACTTCACAGGACCCCCTTTGTGTGTCCTTTGTCTGGCCTTTCTTACCAACACTTCTGTCCGGCTGCCTCGGGCCTCCTCTTGGTAAACTTGGCGCCAGTTTCCCTGACCCTATGTGGTGCCTTCCTAGCGGGTGTAGCGAGGGGCTGCGCCACATAAAATGTCAGAGCCTCCGGTTTCTAGCTGAGGGTCGTTTCCTGCCTCCACTAGTTCGGGGACCGGTCTCCCCCTTTGGCCTGACCCCTCCACGCAGGTGGATTCGGGCGTGCGGTGGCGACTCGCCCGTCCGCACCCCTGGGATCCCTTCATTCCTCGTTCCTGGAGCCTTCTCCGCTCCTCTTCCTTCCTTCTCCCTCTTCCAGGCCTGGGCCTCTGTTACTAGGCCCGCCTCCGGAGCAGAGCTCATGCAGAGCCCCTGCTCCCTGCCACTTCTGCTCAGACTTCTCTGCACTGAACTAAGATGGTGCCCACCTTTTATACTCCCTTCTCAATGCACCCAGGAACTGCTTCCTCCCTGCTCCTGCACTACAGGGTTCCCCTTCCTCAGTGTTCCCTCCCCCCACTCCAGCCAGGGACAGGGACTGTCGTGCCCATCTCAGGGGCATATTGGTCGCCCTGCCCCACGGCAATGTGGTGTAATGCATGCAGGTGTCGGGTCCTGATCCACACTCCATCCTTACCTGAGAGTGAGATATCACACCTCTGGGTGAGGTGCAATACGTCTGTAGCAACCGAGCCCTCAGGGTGCTACAGTTCCATTTATCTTCAGCCTAGGTGACGTATTGCGATACAGGGCCGTGATTTTGGCTATAAAAGGGTCCCCTAGACCCCTACCCCAAGCTTTTTAAGAGAATCATATATGGCGTGCCAGGAGACTCTATGGAATGCTTTCTCAGCATCCAACGAGAGTATCTAATTACAAATTTTTAACTGCATCTAGCCCAGGAAATACTTTGTGCCTAGTAGCAGTGTCTGCTAGTCAGCGGATTATCCCGGCTGTTAAGCAAGCTACACCACCTGTAGTTTAGACACTTAATTTTTTCAAAGGAAATGCTTCGGGACCATGGGATACTCAGTGAAGAGCATCAGGAGGCACCCCAAGGCATAGGGGCTGGGACTGGCAGTAGGATGCCTTGCGGTGGACAGCCGAGCTCGATCCTTATAAAAGCTTTTTAACTGCAGCAGCTTTAGTGGACGCTACTGGAGCTGGAATTACGCGGCTGCTGGCATGAGACTTGCCCTCCAATAGATCCTTGTAAATGGATTTAAAGTGTATTCATTCAAATTAGAGAGACAATTTAAATTAAAAAGCTTAGAGCTGCCTCCACCACAGGGGGGCTCGCTCGACCCACCAGCGGACAGGCACCAGTATTGGGAGAGGGGGGCTGGCCATCAGGGTTCACCGCGGCTCTGGCACAAACCCGGCGACACGGAGGTGGCACGGGCAGGAGCGGACTGGCCGTGTCGGCTTCTCACTTTTTGGATTTTAGAAGGGCATGACATGCCTATATCTGTGTCTCCCCCTCCTTTTACTCCTCCACCTCTTTTATTTTCGCATGACTATATGTACTTGTCACTTTTCCATGTGTTAGTTGTGTCTTCTGAGCAGTTTGTCAACTTTTGGACACCTTTGAAGGTGTTTTCTATGTGTTTCTATGTGTTTTTGTTTGCCTGCCATTGGTTTTAACGGTGTTCGAAGGTGTTCGACGAACAGTTCGGCGAACCGAACCGAACTCGAACACTACGGGGGTGGCTCAACACTACTTGTGAACATAGCCGAAGGTGTGGAGGAGTATTTTTGTTTTTGGTCATTTATTTTAACTTATACACAAGTCTTTTCCCTGGAAAGGATGTTCCTTAACATATTTCACAGGAAAAAAGTTTCACTTTCGTTTTTGAACGTTTTATTGTGAGCCCGTAAAAGTGGCTTAATACATCTGACCACGTTGTTGACAGCAGTGACCTGGGGGTCAAAAATGCTTCCTGGGGCGATCCCCATGCTGTCCCCATGTCATTTGAGCACTGTCACTATCGTTTTGGGCACTTGTTAGGCTTTTAAAAGACTGCCGGGGCTGCCACCGCAAAAATGCTCGAGTCTCCCATAGACTAACATTGGGCTCGTTGCTCGGGTCGAGCACCCGAGTATCACGGCGAGCTCGGCCCGAGCTTCGAGCACCCGAGCATTTTAGTGCTCGCTCAACACTATTAACTAGTCTTCCCTTCTATATAGACTCAGCTCTGACTTCCTGGGGTGTCATTGATCAGTTCTTCTGCCTGGCTTGGAGAGTGAAGGAGGAGCATTGTGTATAAGAGCTTGGAGATTTTCTTATCTATTGTGGTTGCTGTTTTGCTATGTGTTTACCTGCTTTATCTCCTTTTTGGTTTCCCCTCATTAACTCCCCTGTGTTTCCTCTGTGGCTGAGTGAGCATTTCGTGTGACTGCTCTTTCTGTTCACCCTGTCTGTATTTCCCTGTCCTGTTGCAGTATCATTCTTTTGTACTGTCTTCCTCCCTGGGGGGGTGAGGGGGTCACTGTCAGGGCCTGCACAGGAGATAAGGAGACGCTGGTGGCTCAGGCCTCCTCACCTTCAGAGGTACCCTTGAGATAAGGGAAAGTCAGGGCCCCCCTAATGTGGCAGGGACAGACGCGGGTCCCAACACTCAGCCATTTCCCGGTTTTGCCATATACGGCGTGACAGCTGTCCATCATGTTTTCCTGATATATTAATAGACATACCAGGTGTGCTACGGTAAGATAAAGCTGCTCACACTACTGTCCACAATGTCTTTCTAATTTTATATTGGAGATACCATGGTTGCTGATTTATCAAGAGGTCGCTCACATTGTCCACCCTGTCTTTCTGATCTGATACTGGAGATACCAGAGGTGCTTAGGTAAGAAGAGGCTGCTCACACTGCTGCCCACCCTGTCTTTGTGATCTAATACTGCTGATATGGAGATGCTAGGTGTGCTGTGGTAAAAAGAGATTTCTCAGAGTATCAACTTTGCCTTTCAGAGTTAAATTACATGGAACGTGTTTCTCCAGCACACAGCAGTAAGAAATTCTTCTGCAAATGCACATAAACACCTGTCCTACCATTCTAGGACCAATTTCTGATAGTGTAACAAGATGCCAGCCATATTAATCCTATAGCGATTACCTCCCTAAACTAACGATTGTGATTTGCTAATTAGGTTATTTATAAATTTATTTAAAATGACATTTCCTTTATTTTTTCTTTCCATTTTCGGAGGAACCCATTAAAGGGGCTTTCTGGGTTGAGCATAAATTTCTGCAAATTTCCAAATTACCAAAGCCTGGCAGTTGAGTAGTCAGTACATAACTACAAGTATGTGATTTACATGGTGATCACATGTCGACTAGCATCTGTTTCTGCTTCTCCCAATGTTCTGTTGAGAGAAATGAATGAAAGGTTATTCGGCATTGGACCGCATGGCGCAACTATGCAAATGACATATTTTGCAATCATATGACAACTGCTCAATGTCTGGATTCAACAATCTACAGTCACATAGAGCGACAGAAGAAAATTATGCTCAGCTTGGAAAACCCTTTTAAAGCAGATTCTTTAAAAAAATCCACTTCCACAGCTTCAACCGTTGCAGGGCTGCACTATTTCTTTTATTTATAACTGTACCAGTGTCACCCTATGTGAACTGAGCCTAAAACTAGCAAATGAGGAATACTAATTCTCTACTCTCACAGGTATGTCTTATCATTATGACTCCATCGACATTTGCCAGCTTTAAATCACCCTTTCTCTGTGCGCATAACTCTCATCCACTTATCCATTTTACATTACAGGACTTACACACTTGAATGTTTGATTTGAATTGCATTTTGAAAATTGCGGCATAATATCGCAGGTTATTTTCAGACTCTCGTGCAGATAGCACACACTTTCTTAGTTTAACCCGTATGATTCATATTCTAAAGCCTATTTTTATGCTGTAGAATGTTAATGTAAAATCAATGCAGTTTGATGTCTGTTTTTCAGACTGACATAATTACAATTCTTACCAGTTTATTCTACATATATATAATTGATCCTTGATTGCTTAAATGTGAAATGACTGAGACAACCTTTCATCATTTACATTAGAGTCAGAAAGGCAAACATATGTCACCAGAAGAAGGAAAAAAACAACACCGATTGAATCTAGTTATATCAAATAATGCAGACAAGATTGGTTATACTCAAGTAGTAGAGTGATCAGAGCAATAGATTTACAGTCGCATGCCACTGCTGATCAGCATCACAGGTGACCCTTGTGGTTTATGACAGCAAAACTGTTCTGTATTTCAATCATGTAGCAATTATTAGGTTTATCATACAGAAAGAAAAGTCTTGGAAGGGCATAAAGGTACAATGGAGCTCAAAAGATGATTCTGTTTAATATCGTACAATTGATTTAATCTTCAAAAAATTTGAATCCAATTATGGACAAAATCGTTAATGACAACGGCAAAATTTGCCCCAAATAATAAAACTTTACATATGTTCATTATTCTTTTTTTAGGCATAGTGCACCTAGAACCATAGGAACTGTCGATGTATCATTCTCCATACAGCGCCCTATAATGGAGTTCTTAGGTATTACAAAAAAGATGGACTTTCTGTAATATAACATCTGGAAAATTCGCAGTTGGAAAAACTGATACATGTCACTGGAGATAGATGTGGCAAAGGTTTTTTTTTTGCCTATATTAAGGAATGATATTATACCCAGGCACTCAAGACAAGGAGTTACGTGTATCTTATCTACAATTTGGAAGGAGACAACATATGGAATCAAATAAAATTAGAGTTATACAAGAGTTTAGTAGGTATCCATAAAAGCTGGAAAAATTCTATAATTCTATAAATTTCTTATGAAATAGGGAGTAATCACAATGGCCCTGCAATAGTTTGAAAGTTTATACTTCGTAAAACATGTTGTCAGGAGTTACTACAAAGCCTGCAAGCTCAATTGTCAGTACATAGTATGATATATACAGTATAAACCTTCTATTAAATAATATACAAACATCTAAAAAAAAGCCAGAATTAAGATGGATTAAAAAAACGTAGTCGCAAATCCATTACTTCATGCAGAAACATGAACTTCTGCTGATACATGCACTTTTGCTCCTAGGCCATGGCCCCACTATCAGTATTTGGTCCGTATTTTTTCTCAGGAGTGGGAGCCAAAACCAGGAGTGGGTGATAAATGCAGAATTGGTGACTTGTTTCTATTATACCTTTCCTCTAATTGTTCCTCACCTGGTTTTGGCTTCCACTCCTAAGAAAAAATACTGACCGAATACTGACCAAATACTGATAGTGGAGCCGTGGCCATATTCTGCACCTCACATCAGAATTGGTCAAGACAGCTATTACAGCCTCTATTTACATCTTTAACTAAGATTTAAAACAAAATAGAAATGTTAAATTATTTAATTATATTTCTTCAAGTAGTTACAATGAAAAAGTTGGACAATTATAATGCATCTAAAATAACTGTGGGAAAAAAAATAGAACAGAAGATGATAACAAGGGTAAAAAATAATACATTTGCAATGGTGAAAATATGCAACAATTAAATATAAGACATTTATGAAATATATAATGCTTAGCTGTGGAAGAAGAACTCCGACTGCGGGGATTTACCATATTTTTTAGACTATAGACACACTTTTTAACAAGAAAAACTCTTACTAAAAAGTGTGTGTGTCTTATACACCGGATGCAGCTTCCCGTAATGGAGGAGAATGCTGACACAGTGTCCTTACCAATGACAGAGAGAACTGCTCTCTTTCCTCCTGCCCAACACTACACTGTGTTCCAAATTATTATGCAAATAATATTTTCTCAGATTTTCCCAAATTACCTATATGAATTGCAGTCATTGTAATTTTCCAGTCAAATAACTATTAGAGTACAATTGAAAGGTTTTTGTACAAACTGCCTATGATAACAGTATATTTTTAAAAAACTAAAAAACTCAAACTGCACTCAAAATGCATGTTCCAAATTATTATGCACAGCAGAGTTTTCAACCTTTTCATTTTAATAAAGAACAAAAAAATGGTCATTTTTGAAATTATACGCATTAGCAGGTTATTACAAACTGAAATCAAACAGTTTTCAACTCAAAACTTTATTCTAGGTGATGTTACATTTGCACATAGGACCCCTTGTTCGAAAGGAGCTTCTGAACTCTCTCGTCCATTGAATTTGTCAGGTTTTGGATGGTTTCTGCTTGAATTGCTTTGCATGAGGACAGAATACCCTCCCAGAGCTGTTGCTTAGATGTGAACTGCCTCCCGCCATCATAGACACTCCTTTTGATGATGCTCCAGAGGTTCTCAATGGGGTTGAGGTCAGGGGAGCATGGGTGCCACACCATAAGTTTGTGCCCTTTTATGCCCATAGCAGCCAGAGATGCAGATGTGTTATGTGCAGCATGAGACGGGGCATTATCATGCATGAAATGCTCTCGATGGTCCAGATGGATGAAGTGGAGAATGGCTGGTTGATGGACACCCCATGCAAACACGGCTACGGCGCTAACAAGGAGGAGGTGGAGTAATGTTTTGGGCTAGAATCATGGGGAGAGAGATTGTCGGCCCTTTTAGGATCCCTGAAGGGGTAAAGATGAACTCCATAATGTATGTTGAGTTTCTCAAACAGCACTTCCTTCCATGGTTCAAGAAGAAGAACCGTGCATTCCGCAGCAAGATCATTTTCATGCATGATAATGCCCCGTCTCATGCTGCACATAACACATCTGCATCTCTGGCTGCTATGGGCATAAAAGGGGACAAACTTATGGTGTGGCACCCATGCTCCCCTGACCTCAACCCCATTGAGAACCTCTGGAGCAGTTTGTAATAACCTGCTAATGCTTATGTTAGAACTCTCCTGTTAGTTTTTTTTTAGTTTGCTGGTCACATGACCATTTTTGCCTATTTAATCCGGCTCCACCCTCCTGGCCTTGCTGGATTTCATTGTATTTACTACTCTTGAGCTAGCTTGGTGCTCTGTTGCCGTTCTCTGTTAGTTTTGCTAGGTCTTCTGACCTCTATGCTTTTTGTTGTGTGTTTGCCTTTGACTGCTACTATTTCTGCTAGGAGGTGTCCAACTTATCCCAGTCCCTAGTTCTTGTAGGGATCCCTCCCTCACATCTATAGGTCTTCGTACAGACTAGCCGAGGACTTTAGCGGGTCTGATCGCAGGATCAGGTTCCCCGTTACATCGTAGGGATCTAGTTTAGTTCTATTGTAGGGACAGATCTCCTGTCTTTCCTTAGTCTCTGTAGCAGATCATAACAGTAAGTCCAGCCCTAAAAAAAAAAAAAAAAAATTTCTCTAAGGAAAGACCTCCAGTTTTCCATCATGGTCTCGGTTCAAGATTTGGCTCAACGCTTGCAGGGACTCTCTCTGGAGGTGGCCAAGCTCCAACAACACGTGAGTACCTGTTCTGGAGCACATTTTGTGGAACCAAAGGTACGTCTGCCTGATCTATTTTTTGGTGAACAACAAGATTTTTTTTCTTTTAAAAATGCTTGTTTATTGTATTTTCGCTTGAGACCCGGATCCTCTGGTGATGAATCACAGCGCATAGGGTTTATAATGTCACTTTTACGCAAAGATCCTCAGGGATGGGCCTTCTCTCTCCAACCTAGTGATCCGTGCTTTAGATCAGTGGATAGTTTTTTTTCTGCTTTGGGTTTGTTGTACGATGATCCTGATCGTGTCTCATCTGCTGAGTCTGAATTGAGACATCTGAGGCAGGGATCAGGTAATGTGGAAAAATATTGTTCTCACTTCCGTCGGTGGTCTGCCCAGGTGGGGTGGAACGATTCAGCTTTGAAAAGCTTGTTTCTTGCAGGGCTAGGTGAAAGGGTTAAGGATTTACTGATTGCTTATCCCACACCTGGAAACTTGCAGGAGGCAATGCAATTAGCTATACGGGTGGACAGGAGACTGCGTGCAAGGGTTAATGAGAGCAAATCCTCTGCTATGTCAGCTCCGAGTCCTGAGAGGTTCTGTACTGACATTGGAGAGCAGATGGAGAATGGGGCGATGACACCCCGCTCTCAGGAAAAAGACCGCAGGCTTTCTGAAGGCTTTTGCTTCTATTGCGGAAATTCTGGTCATTTTATTAAGAACTGTGTGCTTCGTATGAAGAAAGAAAAAAAAATGGTCAGTCATGCACGTATAGCCTGTTTAAATTCTAAGGGAGTATTCCTATCTGCCACTACTGCTGCTCAGGATGAATTAATTGAATTTCGGGTATTTGTGGATTGTGGTTCTACTCTGAATGTGATTGATGGGGGATTCTTGGAAAAACTTAGATTAGAACCTAAAACTTTGTCATCCCCTATTGCTGTGGTTTCTGTTGATGGCTCTCCCTTGAAGAGTGTTACTCATAAGGTCTGTGAATTTCCCCTCACTATTAATGGTATTCATCAAGAGAATTTGGATTTGGTGGTATTGGATAATTTGCCTTCTCCAGTAATATTGGGATTACCCTGGTTAAAATTGCACAATCCTGTACTGGATTGGTCTACCAATGAAATTAAGTCCTGGAGCCCTAAGTGTTATGACAAGTGTTGTAATGGGCGCATTGCTGCTGTGGATAAAGGGGAATTACCTGTACCTATTCAGGATTTTTGGAGAGTTTTTTCTGAGGAGGAGTCACAAATTTTGCCTCCCCATAGAGACTATGATTGTACCATTGAATTTGTCCCTGGAGCGACTCTTCCTAAAAGTCGTTTATTTAATCTTACTATTCCTGAGAGAAAGGCTTTGGAGGAATACATACAGACAAGCTTGGCCGCCGGTCACATTAGGCCTTCCAAGTCTCCTGTGGCTGTTGGATTTTTTTTTGTAAAAAAAAAAAGATGGCGGTTTACGTCCTTGTCTGGACTTTCGTGAGATTAATAAAATTACTGAACGCAATCCTTACCCACTGCCATTGATTCCAGATTTATTTAACCAGTTAGTGGGGGCCAAGTGGTTCTCTCAAATTGATCTCCGGGGGGGCATACAATTTGTTGCGCATGAAGGAGGGTGATGAATGGAAGACTGCTTTTAACACTCCTGTGGGTCATTTTGAGAATCTGGTTATGCCTTTTGGTCTTACCAATGGTCCAGCATTTTTTCAGAATCTTATTAATGACTAGAGATGAGCGTTGTTCTACTCGAACTGTTCGCCAATCTCAAATTCGAGCTGTTTTGGGCGGTGTTCGAGCCGGTCGGCGAACACGAACAATTTGAGAAAAATTCGGCTGTTCGAGGTTATGTTCGATAACTGTTCGTGCACCAAAATCATAACTGGATTTTTTCTCAGTAATGATGAAAATTAATGTTAATACGCAGTTTGAGTGTACAGCGGGGCGGGGGGAGGGGCAGGGGATGGATCTCTGCAGGAACAATGAAGATCTCCATTTTTTTTTCTCTTTCCCGCATTTGCAGTGGGGAGGTGCAATCTGTCAGCCTATCAGCAGCGCACACACGGAGCGAAGTGCTTTTTTTCACACAAGCAAGGGCATGTGTGATTGGCAGTGTATGTCACATGTCCTTGCCCTATAAGACCAAGCCATTTTCCCCGTCGCCACCATTTTCTCACTGCTGCAGCTGCGTGTTAGACGGCACCGCTGTTGCTGTGTGCGCTATACCTTGTTAATTTCAAGCCAATTTTCGCACAAATATACAGATAGCTTGGGAGTAGGGAATAGTTGTGATTGCAGTCCTTTTAAGGACTAGGTTACAGCATTTCCTACGACTTTTATCAGGCAGGTCTGTGCTCTTAAATAGATAGATTGTGGGAGTAAAGACTAATTGTAATTGGAGTCCTTTTCAGGACTAGGTTACATCAGTTCCTATCAGTTTTTGCCAGGCAGGTCTGTGCCAGTGCTGTGCAAGTTTTTTTCACAGCATTTGGCTGAATCTAGCAAAGCTAATCCTTTTTGGCCTATTGCAGAGTGTGTTAGTCAGTGGAGTAGCCTATCTGTGTTGCAAGATATACCACCTGTGTATAGAATACCAATTTTTTTACTGCACCTAGTGAAGTAAAATCTTTTGGGCATAGCATCATTCTATTAGTCCATCTATACTGACCTCCATCAGGTTGCAAACTGAATATAATTTTTTTCTGCATCTAGCTCTGAAAAAATATTTGGGCTTCTAGCAGTGTGTGGGACTTGGTCTATTAGTCCATCTATACTGACCTCCATCAGGTTGCAAATTAAAAATAATTTTTTTCTTCATTTAGCTCTGAAAAAATATTTGGGCTTCTAGCAGTGTGTGGGACTTGGTCTATTAGTCCATCTATACTGACCTCCATCAGGTTGCAAATTAAAAATAATTTTTTTCTTCATTTAGCTCTGAAAAAATATTTGGGCTTCTAGCAGTGTGTGGGACTTGGTCTATTAGTCCATCTATACTGACCTCCATCAGGTTGCAAATTGAATAAAAAAAATTTCTGCATCTAGCTCTGAAAAAATATTTGGGCTTCTAGCAGCGTGTGGGACTTGTTCTATTAGTCCATCTATACTGACCTCCATCAGGTTGCAAATTAAAAATATTTTTTTTCTGCATCTAGCTCTGAAAAAATATTTGGGCTTCTAGCAGTGTGTGGGACTTGGTCTATTAGTCCATCTATACTGACCTCCATCAGGTTGCAAATTGAATAAAAAAATTTTCTGCATCTAGCTCTGAAAAAATATTTGGGCTTCTAGCAGTGTGTGGGACTTGGTCTATTAGTCCATCTATACTGACCTCCATCAGGTTGCAAATTGAATAAAAAAAATTTCTGCATCTAGCTCTGAAAAAATATTTGGGCTTCTAGCGGTGTGTGGGACTTGGTCTATTAGTCCATCTATACTGACCTCCATCAGGTTGCAAATTAAAAATATTTTTTTTCTGCATCTAGCTCTGAAAAAATATTTGGGCTTCTAGCAGTGTGTGGGACTTGGTCTATTAGTCCATCTATACTGACCTCCATCAGGTTGCAAATTAAAAATAATTTTTTTCTGCATCTAGCTCTGAAAAAATATTTGGGCTTCTAGCAGTGTGTGGGACTTGGTCTATTAGTCCATCTATACTGACCTCCATCAGGTTGCAAATTAAAAATAATTTTTTTCTTCATTTATCTCTGAAAAAATATTTGGGCTTCTAGCAGCGTGTGGGACTTGTTCTATTAGTCCATCTATACTGACCTCCATCAGGTTGCAAATTAAAAATAATTTTTTTCTGCATCTAGCTCTGAAAAAATATTTGGGCTTCTAGCAGTGTGTGGGACTTGGTCTATTAGTCCATCTATACTGACCTCCATCAGGTTGCAAATTAAAAATTTTTTTTTTCTGCATCTAGCTCTGAAAAAATATTTGGGCTTCTAGCAGTGTGTGGGACTTGGTCTATTAGTCCATCTATACTGACCTCCATCAGGTTGCAAATTAAAAATAATTTTTTTCTTCATTTATCTCTGAAAAAATATTTGGGCTTCTAGCAGCGTGTGGGACTTGTTCTATTAGTCCATCTATACTGACCTCCATCAGGTTGCAAATTAAAAATAATTTTTTTCTGCATCTAGCTCTGAAAAAATATTTGGGCTTCTAGCAGTGTGTGGGACTTGGTCTATTAGTCCATCTATACTGACCTCCATCAGGTTGCAAATTAAAAATATTTTTTTTCTGCATCTAGCTCTGAAAAAATATTTGGGCTTCTAGCAGTGTGTGGGACTTGGTCTATTAGTCCATCTATACTGACCTCCATCAGGTTGCAAATTAAAAATAATTTTTTTCTGCATCTAGCCCAGCCAATAGTTTTGGCCTAATACCACAGTTTGGCCACTCAGCTCTGCTCGGTTACCATCCATTGTTTTTTTGTGCAAACAACTCCAGAGTTGTGAATTAGTTAACCACCAAAATGAGTGGAAAAAGGCCTGCTGCTGGTGGAAAGGGGAATAGGCGTGTTGGGAAGGGGAAAAAAGGTTGTGTCCGTGGGGTAGGTGCAGAAGAAAGACCATCTTCCAGCCAAACTAAAATGTCTACTTCTTTTAGCGGACAATGTGATAAGATCCCTTTCTTACGGCCACGCCAATCGCTACAAATTCCAGATGAGGCACAAAAACAGCAGGTGCTTCAACGGATATCAAGTGCTCCTTTAAGTGGGCTCTCCTCCACATCAACTTCAACATCACAAATACTCCAGTCCTCAAAGGTGTCACCCAAATCGCACTTGCTTCCTCACAGCTCCCAAATCTCCAGCTGCCCGTCTGAGTATGAGGTAGAACAGATGGTTGAGTCTGCAGAGCTGTTTACTCATACTATAGCCTGGGAATCAGAGGTCGACTCCAGCGCTTCTGTGAATCCAGACGAGGAAATGATCTGCACTGATGCCCAGAATCTTTGAGTCGGATCCAGGACCAGACGCAGAAGGTTCTGACCATAATGTAGACCCTCATTCCCAAACTGTAACTCCTGTTGGTGGAGACAATGAGGAAGACGATGATAAGACTCAAATACCTGATTGGAGCGACAACTTTAGTTTTTTGTCAGGGCAGGAACAGGTTGGCTCTGAGGACGACGGGTGTGATAACGCACAGGGTGATGATGATGAGGTCGGAGATCCCACTTACTGTCAACCCACAGTCAGCCAAGAGATGAGGTCAGCAGAGGAGGTGGAGGATGATGCTAGTGACGACGAGGTCAGGTTGCGCCTTCCTGGACAGAGACGTAGTACTGGAAGCACGTCAACAACTGCATCCTCAAACACAACTCTGCCTCTCACCACAAGTCGTGGTGGCTCTTCAGGTCGCATGGGTGCTAAGCCTTGCATAGCCTGGGCATTTTTTCAGATCGATAAAGATGACCCAACTCGTGTTATCTGTAACATTTGTCAGCAAAAGCTAAGTAGAGGCCAAAAAATACATAGTTTGAGTACTTCATGCATGAACCGGCACATGGACATGAAGCATAAGTTGCAGTGGGAAGCTCAGTGTGCTACAATGCGGCCTAGCCGGCCGGGCCAATCACCGTCTGCCATATCTTGTGCATCCGCGGCCTCTTCATCCTCTGTGACTGGGGGGACAGCAGTCACACCTGTTTTGGGGCGCAGACCTGCCACCTCTTTACCCGCAACAGCCAGCGTGATTGGCAGGTCATCATTTTCTTTGGAGGTGGTAACACCAGCTGGTGTTGAGCGCTGTCCGACATCGATAGCACCACCTTTGGATCAAGGCAACCTAACATGTCCGCCTGCATCTTCCTCACAGACCGGCAGTTTGCCGGGGACACCCTTATCAACCCCGTCTAAGCACAATAGCCAGCCCTCGGTCCCTCAGATGTGGACAAGTAAAAGACCATTTCCTCCTAGCCATGAGAAAGCTAAGAGGTTGAATTTCACCATCTGCAAGCTCTTGGCTACAGAAATGCTGCCTTTCCGCCTGGTGGACACAGAGGATTTTCGAGACCTTATGTCCGTCGCAGTGCCCCAGTACCAGATGCCCAGTCGGCACTACTTCTCAAAGAAAGGTGTGCCTGCGCTCCACCAGCATGTCGCACACAACATCACCGCTTCTTTGATAAACTCTGTGTGTGACAGGGTGCATTTCACCACAGACACTTGGACGAGTAGGCATGGACAGGGGCGTTACATGTCGCTGACTGGGCACTGGGTAACTATGGTGACAGCAGGACAAGGGGCTGCTGTCCAAGTCTTGCCGTCCCCACGAGTTGTGCGTCAATCCTCTTTATGTCAAAGTTCCTCCACTGCTTCTGCCTCCTCAACCTCCTCTCGGTCTTCCACCTGCACCCAAAGCCTGTCTGGTCATGCCACAAGCTTTCTAACTGCGCAGAAGGGATCCTGCACACCTCCTTACTATGCTGGCAGTAGGGCTCAACGTCATCAGGCGGTTTTTACATTGAAATGTCTGGGAAATGTGAGTCACACAGCTGAGGAGTTGTGGTCAGCTCTGGAGAACCAATTTCATGAATGGTTGTCTCCACTGGACCTGAAACCAGGGAAGGCCGTGTGCGACAATGCTGCAAACCTGGGTGCGGCCCTTCGCCGGGGCAATGTCACACACGTGCCTTGTATGGCTCACGTGTTGAACCTGGTTGTCCAGCAATTTTTAGCCCACTATCCCAGACTAGATGGCCTTCTGCAGAGGGCACGGTCGCTGTGTGCTCACTTCCGCCGTTCGCATCCCGCAGCTCAGCGACTTACATCTCTACAGAAGTCGTTGGGCCTGCCACTTCACCGGCTAAAATGCGATGTGCCTACCCGGTGGAATTCAACTCTGCACATGTTGCAGCGACTGTGGCAGCACCGACAAGCCCTGGTGCAATACGTTCTGACGTATAGCCTGGGCCAACGAGATTCAGAGGTGGGGCAAATCACGCTGGAGGAGTGGTCTCAGATCAGGAACCTATGCACCCTTCTGCACAGTTTTGAAATGGCGACGAAGATGTTTAGTGCTGACGATGCCATTATCAGCATGACTATTCCGGTGATTTACATGCTGGAGCACATGTTAAACAGAATTCGGAGTCAGGTGGTGGCACAAGAGGAGGTGGAGGAAGTAGAGGAGGAGGAGTTGTATGCGGAAGGGCTAACATCTGCAAGGTCCAGACGGTCGGCAGCACCAAGGCGGCAGGCATGTGAGGGTGGGGGAGATGGTTTTACCAGGGCGCATGGTAGCAGCCAAACTAGTGAGGAAGGTGCAGGAGCCCAGGAAGAAGTGGAGGACGAACTGATGGAAGACTCATCAGATGAGGGAGACCTTGATCACATTTCTGTTGTGCGAGGTTGGGGGGAGAGGACAGAGGAAGAAAGCATGATTGTTACCTCGCCACCAACACAACAGGGACTTGGTGCTCCTGGATGCGCATCACACATGAGTGCCTTCTTGCTGCACTACCTGCAACATGACCCTCGAATTGTGAGAATTAGAAATAATCCTGACTACTGGGTTGCCACACTGTTAGATCCCCGGTACAAAAGTAAATTTGCAGAAATTATTCCTGCCATAGAAAGGGATGCACGCATGCAGGAGTATCAGCAGAGACTGTTGCAGAATCTTACATGTGCTTTTCCACAAAATACCAGTGGTGCACGTAGTGAATCTCACAGTTCCAACTTGCCAACCGTGGGACCGTCAAGTGTTCAGCACTCAAACCGTAACAGAACCACAGTATCTGCTGGTAACATCAATTTTGCGGAATCATTTCACCACTTTTTTAGCCCATCCTTTGCAAGGCCACAGGAGACAAGAAGTCTGACACATAGTCAACGCCTAGAGACGATGGTACAGGAGTATCTCCAAGTAAACATTGAAGCCACGACTGTGTCACTGGACCCTTGCTCTTTTTGGGCTTCCAATCTGGATAAATGGCCGGAGCTAGCCACTTACGCCTTGGAGATCTTGTCATGCCCCGCAGCCAGCGTTCTGTCTGAACGTGTGTTCAGCGCTGCTGGTGGTGTGCTGACAGATAAGCGCACGCAGCTCTCCACTGATAATGTAGACAGACTCACGTTCATAAAGATGAACAAATCATGGATCCGAAACGACTTTTCTACCCCTGTGTCATCCTGGGGAGAGTAAAAGCTTGATGATTGGTTAAAATCACCCTACCAACCGTTTTAAGCTTTCAAATTACTAATCATGTTTATCTGTATCTTGACTGGAAAATAATTTGGGCTTTGTAGCAGTGTGCAGCACTGATCCTATTAGGCCATCTATAATAAGCTTCACCAGATTTAAAATTAAAAATAATTTTTAGCTGCATCTAGCCCGGAAAATAATTTTGGGGCTCCGAGATGCGCAAGACACATAAGTGCCTTCTTGCTGCACTACCTGCAGCATGACCCTCATATTGTCAGAATTCGAAGTAATCATGACTACTGGGTTGCCACACTCTTAGATCCCCCAAACTTTTCGATCAACCTTTTCATTTTAATAAAGACCAAAAAAATGGTCATTTTTGAAATTATAAGCATTAGCAGGTTGTTAGAAACTGAAATCAAACAGTTTTCAACTCAAAACTTTATTCTAGGTGATGTTACATTTTCACATAGGACCCCTTGTTCGAAAGGAGCTTCTGAACTCTCTCGTCCATTGAATTTGTCAGGTTTTGGATGGTTTCTGCTTCAATTGTTTTGCATGAGGACAGAATACCTTCCCAGAGCTGTTGCTTAGATGTGAACTGCCTCCCGCCATCATAGACACTCCTTTTAATGATGCTCCAAAGGTTCTGAATGGGGTAGAGGTCAGGGGAGCATGGGGGTCACACCATAAGTTTGTCCCCTTTTATGCCCATATCAGCCAGAGATGCAGATGTTTTATGTGCAGCATGAGATGGTGCATTATCATGCAGAAAAATGATCTTGCTGTGAAATACACGGTTCTTCTTCTTGAACCATGGCAGGAAGTGCTGTTTGAGAAAATCCACATACATTATGGAGTTCATCTTTAGCGCCTTCAGGGATCCTAAAGGGGCCGACAATCTCTCTCCCCATGATTCCAGCCCAAAACATTACTCCACCTCCTCCTTGTTGGCGCTGTAGCCATGATTGCGTGGGGTGTCCATCAACCAGCCATCCTCCACTCCATTCATCTGGACCATCGAGCGCTGCACGGCACTCATCCGTGAACAAAACAGTTTTGAAATCAGTCTTCATGTAATGTTTGGCCCACTGGAGCCGTTTCTGCTTGTGTGAAGTGGATAGAGGAGGTCGACAGGATGGCATATGCACAGCTGCAAACCTCTGAAGGACCCTGCATCTTGTTGTTCGGGGGACGTTGGAGGCACAAGCAGCTTCAAAAACTTGTCTGCTGCTATGACAAGGCTTTTTTGCCGCTGCTGTTTCAACCTGACTTAATTGCCTGTAGGAAAGAGTCCTCAATTTGCCCTTATCAGCACGCACACGTGTGTACTGTGAATCAGCTACATACTTCTTGATTGCCAAGACACTTCATCCTGATCATCGCACAATGTTGATTGTAGTCATGCCTTGACCTAAACACTCCACAATTTGTTGCTTCTCAGCAGCCGACACATCCTTTTTCTTTCCCATTTTGGCAGAAAATGTAGGCTGCTTAATAATGTGAGAGAGCCTTCTTAAGTAGTCTTGCCTTTCATTGGACACACCTGCCAAACTAATTAGCACAGGTGTCTGCAATTGCTTACAGTGATATAAAGAGCCCTGACACACATCACCATCAATGAGTTTAACTGACAAACAAACAAATTCTTCCGTTATCACTCCTAAACACTTTTTGCATAATAATTTGGAACGCGGTGTACATGTGCTTTTCCACAAAACACCAGTGGTTCACGTAGTGAATCTTACAGTTCTAACTTGCCAACCGTGGTCTGTATGGAATTGTTCAATAAAGGGCCCAAAATTAAGATAACATAGATGGGAGAGGTCTCTATGAATAGGAATTCCTAAGTATTTGATACCCTGTGAGGGCCAGGCAAAGGGAAAGTTGGACTGGATGGAATCCTATATGGATTTAGGGAGGGAGACATCGAGGGCCTCAGACTTCGCTGCATTGATTTTAAAATTTTACCATGTAACAAAGTGATCTATTTCAGCCATAACAGCAGGGATGGATATATGTGATTGAGTGATATATACTAGGACATCATCAGCAAATAGAGAGCACTTGTACTCTGTGCCTCCCACCTCAATCCACCTAATATTGGGGTTATGGCGAATTGATGAGAGCAGGTGCTCCGTCACTAGGATGTATAAGAGAGGGGACAGAGGACATCCCTGCCTTGTCCCATTGGTGATTGTGAAAGGTGATGAAAATGTTCTGATGCACCCCCTGGGCCTTGGGACACCCGGAGCCGGACACTTTTTGGTGGATGCTGGTGGTTGTAGTCTTCGTGGCGGCGATCCGGTTCCGTGGCTCAGGGCGGTCAAACCAGTGGCGGAACTATTTATGTGGTTTTGATGTTTAAATGTCCGACTACGCCACCCGTGGATTGCGGTCAGAGTGAACCGCCGCTACAGGGCAGACCGCTAAGGCTGGTGTTGTGGGTGCAGCAGAGCGTAGCATAACTCCCCACGGGAGGAGTATAGCCTCAGGGCAGTGTATGCGGAGGATGGGGGTGATGGTGCAGGGCAGCAGCAGTAACGACACGGAGTCAGTGATGCAGTTCAGGGCCTTTACTCACAGTTCTTATTATCCAGACCACGTCTGCAGGTAACGGCTGCCCACGTCGTACTGTGCTCACCAGGTGAGGGGCTCAGACAACTCCCAGATAACTTTGGAGCGCTTCACAGGACCCCCTTTGTGTGTCCTTTGTCTGGCCTTTCTTACCAACACTTCTGTCCGGCTGCCTCGGGCCTCCTCTTGGTAAACTTGGCGCCAGTTTCCCTGACCCTATGTGGTGCCTTCCTAGCGGGTGGAGCAAGGGGCTGCGCCACATAAAATGTCAGAGCCTCCGGTTTCTAGCTGAGGGTCGTTTCCTGCCTCCACTAGTTCGGGGACCGGTCTCCCCCTTTGGCCTGACCCCTCCACGCAGGTGGATTCGGGCGTGCGGTGGCGACTCGCCCGTCCGCACCCCTGGGATCCCTTCATTCCTCGTTCCTGGAGCCTTCTCCGCTCCTCTTCCTTCCTTCTCCCTCTTGCAGGCCTGGGCCTCTGTTACTAGGCCCGCCTCCGGAGCAGAGCTCATGCAGAGCCCCTGCTCCCTGCCACTTCTGCTCAGACTTCTCTGCACTGAACTAAGATGGTGCCCACCTTTTATACTCCCTTCTCAATGCACCCAGGAACTGCTTCCTCCCTGCTCCTGCACTGCAGGGTTCCCCTTCCTCAGTGTTCCCTCCCCCCACTCCAGCCAGGGACAGGGACTGTCGTGCCCATCTCAGGGGCATATTGGTCGCCCTGCCCCACGGCAATGTGGTGTAATGCATGCAGGTGTCGGGTCCTGATCCACACTCCATCCTTATCTGAGAGTGAGATATCACACCTCTGGGTGAGGTGCAATACGTCTGTAGCAACCGAGCCCTCGGTGCTACAGTTCCATTTATCTTCAGCCTAGGTGACGTATTGTGATACAGGGCCGTGATTTTGGCTATAAAAGGGTCCCCTAGACTCCTACCCCAAGCTTTTTAAGAGAATCATATATGGCGTGCCAGGAGACTCTATGGAATGCTTTCTCAGCATCCAACGAGAGTATCTACTTACAAATTTTTAACTGCATCTAGCCCAGGAAATACTTTGTGCCTAGTAGCAGTGTCTGCTAGTCAGCGTATTATCCCGGCTGTTAAGCAAGCTACACCACCTGTAGTTTGGACACTTAATTTTTTCAAAGGAAATGCTTCGGGACCACGGGATACTTAGTGAAGAGCATCAGGAGGCACCCCAAGGCATAGGGGCTGGGACTGGCACTAGGATGCCTTGCGGTGGACAGCCGAGCTCGATCCTTATAAAAGCTTTTTAACTGCAGCAGCTTTAGTGGACGCTACTGGAGCTGGAACTACGCGGCTGCTGGCATGAGACTTGCCCTCCAATAGATCCTTGTAAATGGATTTAAAGTGTATTCATTCAAATTAGAGGGACAATTTAAATTAAAAAGCTTAGAGCTGCCTCCACCACAGGGGGGCTCTCTCGACCCACCAGCGGACAGGCACCAGTATTGGGAGAGGGGGGCTGGCCGTCAGGGTTCACCGCGGCTCTGGCACAAACCCGGCGACACGGAGGTGGCACGGGCAGGAGCGGACTGGCCGTCTCGGCTTCTCACTTTTTGGATTTTAGAAGGGCATGACATGCCTATATCTGTGTCTCCCCCTCCTTTTACTCCTCCACCTCTTTTCTTTTCGCATGACTATATGTACTTGTCACTTTTCCATGTGTTAGTTGTGTCTTCTGAGCAGTTTGTCAGCTTTTGGACACCTTTGAAGGTGTTTTCTATGTGTTTCTATGTGTTTTTGTTTGCCTGCCATTGGTTTTAACGGTGTTCGAAGGTGTTCGACGAACAGTTCGGCGAACACACGGGTGTTCGACGAACCGAACCGAACTCGAACACTACGGGGGTGGCTCAACACTATTAATGACATCCTTAGACCTTTAATCGGCAAAAATGTGGTTGTGTATTTGGATGACATTCTGATTTATTTGCCTGATCTGGAGTCTCATTGGCGGAGCGTACGTGAGGTATTACAGTTATTAATGGACAATTCGCTTTTTGCTAAGCTGGAGAAATGTGAGTTCGCTGTACAGAGAATTAGTTTTTTGGGCTACATTATCTCTAGTGAAGGTTTTGAGATAGACCCGGTTAAAGTTCAAGCTGTGCAGGAATGGCCTAGGCCTATGGGTTTGAAATCGATACAGAGGTTTTTGGGTTTCGCCAATTATTACAGAAAATTCATAAAAAAATTTTCTATTATTGTCAAACCGCTGACCGATCTCACCAGGAAAGGTGCTAATGCGGTTCAGTGGACTTCTGAGGCTATTGAAGCTTTTGTGATTCTAAAGGAGAGGTTCACCTCTGCTCCCATCCTTAAGCAGCCTGATGTGACTAAGCCGTTTTTGGTTGAGGTTGATGCTTCTTCGGTGGGGGTCGGTGCGGTGTTGTCTCAGGAAAACAAGGATGGAGTACATCCCTGTGCCTTTTTTTCAAAAAAATTTTCTGAGACTGAACTTAATTACGATATTGGTAATCGGGAATTGCTGGCGATTAAACTCGCATTTGAACACTGGCGTCACCTCTTGGAAGGTGCTGAATTTCCCATTCAGGTTTTCACTGATCATAAAAATCTGATCTATCTTGATGCTGCCAAGCGCTTGAATGCCCGTCAGGCTAGGTGGGCACTTTTTTTCTCGCGGTTTAATTTTTCCGTTACTTACATCCCGGGTACCAAGAATGTTAAAGCGGATGCTTTGTCTCGCAGCTTTTCTCCCATTGTCGGTGTTGAGGAGGAAGAGGAGACCATTTTACAAGGTGGTGTTGTGATTGCTGCTTTGGACTCCGTTTTGGAAGATGAGATTCTTAAAGCTCAGGAGAATGCCCCATCTAACACTCCCCATGGGAGGTTGTTTGTGCCTAGGACCTTTAGGAGAGATTTGTTTGTTGAGTGTCATGAGTCTCGGTTGGCAGGTCATCCAGGAATTTCTGAGACCAAGAGACTTGTGGGTCGCAGTTTTTGGTGGCCTGGATGGCAGAAGGAAGTCATTAAGTGGGTGCGCCAATGTACTGTGTGTGCTAGATCCAAGTCTTCGCATGCTCCTGCTGCGGGGTTGCTTTGCCCTCTGGAGGTTCCTAGTGCACCTTGGACACATCTGGCTATGGACTTTATTACTGACCTTCCCCCCTCTGAAGGTTTCACGGTCATCTGGGTGGTCGTGGACCGTTTTAGCAAGATGTGTCACTTGGTTCCCTTCATCAAACTGCCTTGCGCTAAGACACTCGCTAAGGCCTTTGTCAAGGAAATTGTCAGACTACATGGTGTTCCTACTGACATTGTTTCTGATAGGGGACCTCAGTTCGTGGCTCGTTTTTGGCGTGCCTTTTGTGACAGGTTGGGAGTTCATTTGTCGTTTTCATCCGGATATCATCCTGAGTCTAATGGCCAGACAGAAAGGAAGAACCAGGATGTTGAGCAGTTCTTGCGTTGTTTTGTGGCAGACAATCAAGAGGGGTGGTCTGAGTTTCTGCCACTTGCTGAATTTGCTCTTAACAACCATACATCCTCTTCTGCTGGGTGTTCGCCTTTTTTTTGTTGTTCTGGGAGACATCCGTCTTTTGGGTCATTCTCCAAATTGGTTTCGGCTGTGCCTGAGGAGGAGAGTTTTTCCGGTGATTTGGAGAGAGTTTGGACGGATGTGCGTGGTAATCTTCAGGAGGCTAACAAAAAATCTAAGAGGTACTTTGATAGGAAACGGCAAGAGGTTTTGTTTGCTGTTGGTGACATGGTTTGGTTGTCCTCTAAGAATCTGCGATTGAGGATTCCTTCTAAAAAATTGGGTCCCAAGTTCGTAGGGCCCTTTAAGGTACTTCAGATAGTTAACCAATCTGCTGTTAGGTTGGAGGTTCCTACATCCTGGAAGATTAACCCGGTGTTTCATGTTTCTCTGTTGAAAAAAGCTGATGTGTCGGATGGTGATGCCTCTGCCACTGTTCCTCCGGTGGTGGAGGACGGGGAATATGAAATTTCCCGCATCCTAAATTCTAGACGGTATAGAGGGAGTTTGCAGTATCTCGTCGCTTGGAAGGGTTTCGGACCTGAGGATAACTCATGGGTGAGGGCGGATGATGTTTCTGCTTCCAGACTTGTCAGAGCGTTTCACAGGAGGTTTCCTGGTAAGCCTGGGCCTAGGGGATCCGGAGGATCCTCTTAGAAGAGGGGGTACTGTTAGAACTCTCCTGTTAGTTTTTTTTTAGTTTGCTGGTCACATGACCATTTTTGCCTATTTAATCCGGCTCCACCCTCCTGGCCTTGCTGGACTTCATTGTATTTACTACTCTTGAGCTAGCTTGGTGCTCTGTTGCCGTTCTCTGTTAGTTTTGCTAGGTCTTCTGACCTCTATGCTTTTTGTTGTGTGTTTGTCTTTGACTGCTACTATTTCTGCTAGGAGGTGTCCAACTTATCCCAGTCCCTAGTTCTTGTAGGTATCCCTCCCTCACATCTATAGGTCTTCGTACAGACTAGCCGAGGACTTTAGCGGGTCTGATCGCAGGATCAGGTTCCCCGTTACATCGTAGGGATCTAGTTTAGTTCTATTGTAGGGACAGATCTCCTGTCTTTCCTTAGTCTCTGTAGCAGATCATAACAGCTTATAATTTCAAAAATGACCATTTTTTTGTTCTTTATTAAAATGAAAAGGTTGAAAACTCTGCTGTGCATAATAATTTGGAACATGCATTTTGAGTGCAGTTTGAGTTTTTTATTTTTTTAAAAATATACTGTTATCATAGGCAGTTTGTACAAAAACCTTTCAATTCTACTCTAATAGTTATTTAACTGGAAAATTACAATGACTGCAATTCATATAGGTAATTTGGGAAAATCTGAGAAAATATTATTTGCAGAATAATTTGGAACACAGTGTAATCTATGTGATCAATGCAGAGCAGGAGAGGAAGCTTCAGTGACCTGTGTAATAAGAAGCAATGAAATCCCTGAAGAGCCCCTGCAGGATGTACGATTAATGAGGAGAGACTGCCATCTGCTGGCAAGGCATAATCAAGTGGAACCAAATTGCACCAGAAGAGTTGCAGGGGGAGCGAGTTCTTGTGTCTGACCTGGTCAGGGGCCTTGCATGACAGAATTTCAGGATATAAAAGCACTGCATGCCAAATTGCAGGGGGCTTTGGTGCCAAGAGAGCTCAAGGTGCAGATGTGCACAGGAGAAGACGATGCAGCCAGTGACAGGCCGCAGCTGAAAGCATGTGCCAGCAGGGTGCTGGCTGCTTGCAGACAAGGTCCAGAAGATGCCCAGTGAGACTCAGAGTTCAGACTGCACCAGTCAAGACCAGGACCCGCATCCGACGCCGGTCAGGCCTCGGAAACCAGACCAGAGCCGAGGCCCAGTCCTTTCCGCCCCAGGTCGAAGAGACTTCCGCTGATGGTCAAGCCGAGAAGATCCACAAGGAGACTGCGCCAGAAGAGGCACGACTGCAATAGCGGAGGGACAGCGCGAGTGAGCAGGGCCATCATTTCCAGCTTTCACCTACGATACCGATGTCGGCTGGGATTAGAACAGCAGGTTGGGAGGGGGCCCATTGGTGTGTGGGAGGCTCAACACACTTTAATAGACTACGCCAGGGAGAGACTTGCAGCCTAACGGGAAAACCCAGTGTTCCCCGCTAGGGTCAGAGCTGCAGAAGGAACTTATCTGGTGAGTCCCTTGAATGGGTGCACCACCCTTGTTAAAGGAACATTAACGTTATACAGTATAGTGAAAGACTTTATTTGATATTCCAAGCTTATTGTTATTCATTTCATTGTTTATTTGCCTAGTTATTAACACTAATAAGTTACTTTAAATTACTAACGCAAATACTCATTCACGGAACTATTTCTAAATTATAGTTTTTTTAAACTCTATAAACAGTAAAATGATCAACAAATCAGGCCTAAAAAAGCCCAAAACGACCAGAGTATATTAAAACCAAATGTTTTTTATTGTAAACATATAGTATAAAATCACTTGAAACCAACACAATACTATAAGTAGAGGATTTCTGTTCCACACAGTAAACTAATTAATAATCAGTTATCGGTGCATAGAAGAAATTTATATACATAAAATCACCATGATGGGTTGATGAGAACATAGAGGATTGGATGGCAAATGTCACTATCAAATTCCATAACTAGTTTATTTATTGACCAAGTAGTCTATTAAAGTGACATGTGCAAACAGCAATCCACAAAGAATTATACCAATCAAACCACTCATGCAATATTATGAGCTTAAACTGGAGAGTAGTTAGAATGGGTATATGGTACCACTCACAATACTGCCTCACCCAAGTAATAGCAAATATGAAAGGTGCATGTACTTAATTAGAGTGGGTATATGGTATTACCACTCACAACATTGCCTCTCATAAATAACAGCAAATATGCGCATAGAAAAAGATGCATGTGACGCGCCCCCTGGGACATATTCCTTTTTGAGGGGAATACCCGGCACCGGATCAGATGGGGGGTTGTAGTCTCCGAGCGGCTGTGACCCGGTCCCGTGCCCAGGGCGTCAAGCTCAGTGTGATGTGGCAGTTCTACAGATGTTACTAAAGTTCTTTTGTGTCGACTACGCCACCCGTTGTGATGCGGTCACTGTGGCCGCCGCTGCAGCAGGGTCCGCTGAGGCTGATGGTGGGTGCGCAGCTTGGTGAGATAACCCCCAACGGGAGGGGTATAGCCTCAGAGGGGACAGGCGCAGAGGATGGGGGTTGTGGTGGTGTAGTGCAGACGGCAGTGAAGACAGAGTCGGGTTGTGCAGTTAAGGGTGTTTACTTACTGCAGATGTTGTACTGGTCACTCCAGCTGCTAGTGACCACCCGAGCCGTGCTGCGTCCACCAGGTCCTGGATCCAGCCAACCCCCAAACAAGTCCGGAGCGTGGCCCTGAGCTCTCCCTCTGTCCTTTCTTCAGCCGTCCCCACCAGTGATCCACCTAGGTCCAGCTCCCTCGGGCCTGCTGTTGGGACACCCTTGGCCTTGGGTTCCCTGACCCTTCATGTGGTGTGCCTTCGGGGTGAATGTGGTGGGTGGCCGTGGCAGATGCTGCCCACGGCCTCCGGTCTCTGGCTGGGGATTGTTTTTACCCCCACCAGTTTGGGTTCCGGTACCCTTTTGCTGACTCCTCACCCGGTGCTCTAATTTGGGTTCTTGGGTCCCTTCAGTCTTCCCCCTCTGGGTCTTTCTCTGCTCCACTCTCTCTCTCTCCAGGGCTGCTGTTTCCTTCTCTCTGCTGATTTGTTCTCTGCATCAGACAGGCTCCTCTCCAACTGACTTGTTCTCTACAACTGACCCTGATTCTAGTTGGTGCCCACCTTATATATCCCTCTATGTGTGAGCTCAGGTGACCAGCACCCAATGAGCTCCTATCACTACCCAGACTGCTCCCCCTATCTGCCCCTACACTACATGGGATGTTCCACCCCCCTCCCACTCCAGCCAGGAACAGACTCGGTCGTACCTGCACATTTCTAAGTGGGAGTACCGTTGGTCTGTTCCTCGGAAATGGGATGTATGTAGTGCATGCAGCCTACCGAGCTCAGTTCCACACTCCTTCCTTACCCGGGAGTGGAATATCACACCTCTGGGTTGAGGTGCAATACCCCTGTAGCAGCCGAATCCTCAGGGTGCTACATTCCCCCCTGGTAAATCACAGCACGTCCTCGGGCTGTAAAGACAAAAACACCAAAACATACAAAATTTTTCATATAAACATAATAAAACATATAAAACATTATATATATAAAACTTTTCATATAACATTCTCGTCGTCTCTTGTTTCTGGTTCCTCCTTCGGACACTGTGTAACGTGTGTCCGGGAAAAGTGCGACAGTCTCTTAGAAAAACTGGTTTTCCTATAAAACCGGTAGGGGGCGCTTTAGGACGCGCAACTATATACAGGGGAAGTTGGCCGCTCTCAGTCCTCGGCCAGGTAAGGAGGGAAAGGGAATGGCTGCTCACAGTCCTCAGCCTGTAGGATGAAGGGGTTAACGGGTAAACAGTTCACTGGTCCCAACGGGGACTATTTTAGCAGCAACGGTTCACTGTGCCCCGACGGGCAACTATATACAGTCTCTACTCCCGTCCTCAACGACGGCTCCCTCCTGCTTTTTCTTGGTGATATGGTGTTGCTTCAGACCCGTCCGGGTCCTCTGGCTCCTCCTCCTCGCACCGCAACTCCTCCTCCGTCAGGCGGTGTACGTGGAGGGCGTAAGGTCCTTTGGCACACTTGTGCCGGGTGAAGGTGACCTCGTCTCCGACGTAGAGGTCACGGCCTTTGTGACCTTCCGGCAGGTGGGACTCGACGTCTCTGCGGGTCACAAAAACGTCACCGCGGTTGTTACGGTCCCGAATAAAGCCCCACCCATGCTGCGGGTTGAACTTTATCACCGTCCCGATGGTGCGGGGACAGTGCGCTGCACGGGGGTTCCTCCTAGTCCGGCTCTTCTGCTCCGCGCTCCGGATTTGGGCCTGTTGTTCTCTGACCCGCCTCTCCTCCCGTTCTCTCGCAAACTCTGCTAGCTGCTGACGACAACACTCAGTACGCTCAGCGGCGACTGCCCGAGTTTCTCCGGTGAACCCCATCAAATCTTCTCCCGTGGGGTCCCACACGAATTGGGCTTCTTCTAAAGGAGGCGAGACCCGAGTCACGGGCTTCGGAGCCGGGATCAGGGGCTCACACAAGGGCCCTAGTCTCTGTTGCCGCTCCAGCTCACAAAACTCCTCGGGCCAGATAAAGGGCCGCCCGTCCGGCCATGTGAGCTGGCTGAAGAGGTCCTTTCCCAAACTCGGCACCCTTGGTTTTGCGGGTGCGGGCGCAGTGGTGGTGGTGCCCAGGTCGCCCAGGCCTTGCGGCCAGGCCTGGGGCACTTGGAACGTAAAGGGCACCGTTAATACGGCGGCGCCCTGTGCTACCTGGCCTCGCGACCAGGCCGGAGGTTCCGCGGAGGTAGGGGGCGCTGTTGGTGATGCGGGGCCCGGGAATACCGGGCCTTGCGACCAGGCCGGAGGCTCTTCCTGCTTGGTCACGCTCCGGGTCGGTGCGTGTGACGTCACAGGGGTCGCGGCGGCGGCTTCTGGTCGGGGCCTAGTCATTAGCGGTGACATGGCGGTTACGGGCACGGACGGGGGACTTTCGGGCTCTGCGACGGGGAACCGGGGCAGGTGGGCGGTCTCTCGGTATGGGGTATAAGCGTCCCCTTTACCTGCCTTCATACGTTCGGCTCCCTTCTCAGCGCCGTCTCCAACCTTGGGTCCTCCCGCGTCATCCGTAGAGGCAGTTGGTGTCCTCTCCCAGGGGAGCATGCTCCGTGGACGGGTTCCAGCTTGCTGGGCCATCTCCCGGCTCCACTCCGCCAGTATCTCACGCTGTACCCGGGCCATCCTCCTTGCGAGGCCCTCCAAGGCAGTTTGTGCACACTCCCGGTCTCGGGGGAGCTGCGCTAAGATCTCCGCTAGACCTAGCGGGGTTGTGGACTCTAGCAGGCTCCTGACCATCGGGTCGGTGCTGCTCTGCTCTTCTTCCGGCAGGCTCCTGGCCAGCGGGCCGGTGCTGCTCTGCCCTCCTTCCTCGGTCTCTAGCAGACTCCTGGCCAGCGGGCCGGTGCTGTTCTGCTTTCTCTCCATCTCCGGGTGAGCTCCTCCGCTACTCCTCGTTAGACCTCTTGCCTCCGGGTGCGCTCGCTCCAGACTGCTCCAAGCGGCACCCATCTTTTCTCTTCTCTTTCGTCTCCTCCCACCTCGAGGGCGGTCCCGGGGCAACTCGGTGACTGTCAGCTCCAGGGGTAGTTCTTTCACGCTGACAGACACCTCCAACATCACAGTCTCTGTTGGTGGGGGCGGTTTCCACTTTTGGCGCCATTTTCTGTCCCGGCCCACGATGGGAGGTGGCCTCTTGCCCTCTTTTGGCACGCCCATAATGGCGTCCGCTGCTCTTCCAAGGCGGGAAATCTGCGGTTTTGGCGGGAAGCGTCGCCCAGTGGCGGGAAACTCTGCAGATGGCGGGAACAAGTTGGAAATGGCGGACAATCGGCGGGAAACGACTGGTGATGGAGTCCGATGGCGTGGACCCTCCGGAACCGGCGGGAGACTTCTTTCTGAGGTAAACTTGCACTTTTCTTCAGGCACGCAGTACCCGGGTGTTGCGGGCACGTAATCCTGCCGACTACGCCAAAGTTGACGCGCCCCCTGGGACATATTCCTTTTTGAGGGGAATACCCGGCACCGGATCAGATGGGGGGTTGTAGTCTCCGAGCGGCTGTGACCCGGTCCCGTGCCCAGGGCGTCAAGCTCAGTGTGATGTGGCAGTTCTACAGATGTTACTAAAGTTCTTTTGTGTCGACTACGCCACCCGTTGTGATGCGGTCACTGTGGCCGCCGCTGCAGCAGGGTCCGCTGAGGCTGATGGTGGGTGCGCAGCTTGGTGAGATAACCCCCAACGGGAGGGGTATAGCCTCAGAGGGGACAGGCGCAGAGGATGGGGGTTGTGGTGGTGTAGTGCAGACGGCAGTGAAGACAGAGTCGGGTTGTGCAGTTAAGGGTGTTTACTTACTGCAGATGTTGTACTGGTCACTCCAGCTGCTAGTGACCACCCGAGCCGTGCTGCGTCCACCAGGTCCTGGATCCAGCCAACCCCCAAACAAGTCCGGAGCATGGCCCTGAGCTCTCCCTCTGTCCTTTCTTCAGCCGTCCCCACCAGTGATCCACCTAGGTCCAGCTCCCTCGGGCCTGCTGTTGGGACACCCTTGGCCTTGGGTTCCCTGACCCTTCATGTGGTGTGCCTTCGGGGTGAATGTGGTGGGTGGCCGTGGCAGATGCTGCCCACGGCCTCCGGTCTCTGGCTGGGGATTGTTTTTACCCCCACCAGTTTGGGTTCCGGTACCCTTTTGCTGACTCCTCACCCGGTGCTCTAATTTGGGTTCTTGGGTCCCTTCAGTCTTCCCCCTCTGGGTCTTTCTCTGCTCCACTCTCTCTCTCTCCAGGGCTGCTGTTTCCTTCTCTCTGCTGATTTGTTCTCTGCATCAGACAGGCTCCTCTCCAACTGACTTGTTCTCTACAACTGACCCTGATTCTAGTTGGTGCCCACCTTATATATCCCTCTATGTGTGAGCTCAGGTGACCAGCACCCAATGAGCTCCTATCACTACCCAGACTGCTCCCCCTATCTGCCCCTACACTACATGGGATGTTCCACCCCCCTCCCACTCCAGCCAGGAACAGACTCGGTCGTACCTGCACATTTCTAAGTGGGAGTACCGTTGGTCTGTTCCTCGGAAATGGGATGTATGTAGTGCATGCAGCCTACCGAGCTCAGTTCCACACTCCTTCCTTACCCGGGAGTGGAATATCACACCTCTGGGTTGAGGTGCAATACCCCTGTAGCAGCCGAATCCTCAGGGTGCTACACATGCACTTACAAGTCAAAACTGGATATGGAAAGAGAGTGTCCTCGTGCCCAAAGGACACTTGCAAGGACACTCTACTCTCACCTACTGTACCCTCACCCATCCCTTGAAGATTGTGAGTCCTTGTGGGCAGGGTCCTCTCTTCTCCTCTACCAGTCGCCGTCACGTTTTGTTCAAGATTATCGCAATTGTTTTTGCAATGTACCGTATACCCCTTTTTCACATGTAAAGCGCCATGGAATAAATGGCGCTATAATAATAAATAATAATAATAAATGTGTATGTAACAAAGCTGTGTATGTCTATATGTGCATAAATAGCAGAGAGCTGTGTATGTCTAAATGTGCATATGTAGCAGAGCAACGCTCCCTGAGGAAGCATCATGAAAACGCGCATTTGGGGAGTTGAGGCTGGAGAGCCACCGGTTCAGCAAGAATGGGTAAATATTATTACATGTAATGGACGCTAGTCATATTTCTATGGAACTGTCTGCATGGCGGCACGGTGCTATGTGGCACCATTCAGAATGCGAATGCCTTATATGCTGTGGATACTATACTTTAGCACACGTTGGTACTCAGCGATATCTCTATGACACTAGTCACATAGTACAGTATGCACTTTTACCCACAGCCTTTCGTTTGGCATTTACATTGTGTACTTATCTTATGATGGAGTATGTACTGTCACTCACAGACATTTTCTGTGTGATTTTGTGTAACCATGTACACACAGTTCATTTACCTTTCTATGACTTTGTAGGCCTTGGTATTATAATAGGAGCAAGTAATCCAACATGAAATAGTCGCGCCAACTATTTATCTCTTGCTACTAGATGGCACTCCTAGTCTTAATACTGGGGTTCTTTATACTTACCTTGTGTGTATTTTTAACTATAGTTGTATTTCTTGTAGCAATTGTTTTTGTAAAGGTGGAGGGGATTTGTTTTTCCAAATACAAAAGAAAATTCTGCAAAATCCATACATTTAACTGTGACTGTTTGTCTATCTCACAAAGTGTGTGTGAGGGGTCAGTGGGTGTTCTTTTCAGCTGGCCCGGCTGTCTTTAGAAAGACCGCATGGACCAGGGCTCATACCACTGAACCTCCGCTCTCTTTTACTGTAGGCAGAACACTTCTCAGACAACACAGGGTGAGAGTAAAACAGTGTGGCAATAATTTATTGAACCTCCAGCAAACAATGACATATAGAACAGTCCCAGAAAATACCCAAGATGTTGCAAATTACAGAGTCCTCACCCTTCTGCTGGCCCACCGGGAACAGAGTAGCTGCGATTTCGGGCCTTCCAGGTCCGACTACCCCCACCCCTGGCACCCCGCTTTTGGCGGGCCCCCAAAGAGAGGAGGTAACGACAAGCTTAGGAAACTAGCCGAGATCAGTGAGTTCTGGGGCCAGGTGACCTGATTTTCCAAACCTTGATTCTTCAACACATCTGAGGGTTCAGTAATGGTCAATGGATCCGATCTGTATTCCTCCAGCTGGGGCGTAGTCCCCTAAGCTGACATGCTGTAGAATAATACCGAATAGACGCAGAGACCCCTTTTTATAGATAACAATTGTCCTTGCAGCCATCATTCACAAGTCAAGGGTCAGGGATGAAGGTGGAAGAAGCTCATGACTCATTGTTTGAGCATTTTATCAACTTGCATAGTTTGTCCTCCATTGCTCGGCAAATCAACAACTCCCTGGGCTGATATAATATGTAATCAGCATATTATCAAACAGTATTGCTCCATGACCCTATCTTGCAAGATTTGCAGACAATAAGTTGCAGTACCCTGTGGGTGGAGATAAGGGGAGGGGGAAAAAATAATAAATTACTGATAGGGGTTTGTTATAAGTCTTTAAAAATAATGGAAGCAGCGGTAATAGCAAGCAAAAGTAATAGGTTTTTGACAACTTTGAGAGACAATTACCTTTCACAACTGGTTCAGGACCCAACAAGAAGGGGGGCACTGCTAGATCTAATATTAACCAACAGGCCAGACCGCATATCAAATATACGAGTTGGGGGTCACTTGGGCAATAGTGATCACAAAATGCTAAGTTTTCATTTATCCTTTAATAAGATGTATAGTAGAGGGGTTACAAGGACACTAAACTTTAGGAAGGCAAATGTCCAACGGTTGAGAGATGATCTTAGTGCAATAAACTGGGACGATATCCTGAGACATAAAACTTCACAAAGCAAATGGAAGACATTTATTAGCATTCCTGAATAGGACCTGTGCACAATATATACCCTATGGGAATAAACATGCAAGAAAAAGGAGGAAACCACTATGGCTAAATAGAGCTGTAAGGGACGCAATAAGTGACAAAAAAAGCATTTAGAGAACTAAAGCAAGTAGATAGTGATGAGGCATTAAATAAATACAGAAAATTAAACAAATTCTGTAAAAACCAAATCAAGGCAGCAAAGACTGAGACAGAGAGACTCATTGCCAGAGAAAATAAAAATAATTCCAAAATATTCTTTAACTACATAAATAGTAAAAAACTAAAAAATGATAGTGTTGGCCCCCTTAAAAATAGCCTGGGTGAAATGGTGGATGAGGATGGGGAAAAAGCCAATATGCTAAATGATTTTTTTTCAACAGTATTTACATAAGAAAATCGCATGACAGAAAACATGATTAGTAATGACTAGTGATGAGCGAGCACTAAAATGCTCGGGTACTCGTTGACAGGGTCGAGCAAATTGGAATACTCGGGTGCTCGACCCGAGCAACGAGCCCAATGTAAGTCTATGGGAAACGCGAGCATTTTTCAGGCGGCTCCCCCCGGCGGTCTGCAGAGGGCCTAAAAATTGCCCAAATCGATGGGAACAGTGCTCAAATGACATGGGAACAGCATGTAGAAGACCCCTGGAAGCATCTATGACTCCCAGATCACTGCTGTGAGCAACGTGGTCAGAGTATTTCGGCACTTTTACGGACTCACAATAAAACATACAAAAACAAAACCAAAATGGATTTTCCTGGGAAATATGTTAAGGAGCATCCTTTCCAGGGTAATGACTTGTATATAAGGCAAAATAAATAACCAAAAAGAAAAATACTCCTCCACAACTTGGGCTATGTTCAAACATAGTGTTTTTGATGTGTTTTTGCACTTTTGCATTGCTTTCAACCAAGACAAATGCATTCACCAGGAAATGTCATTTTAACATTTTACAACCTTATCTGGCCACGTGGTGTGTGACACATCATCAGACACATGCATACAGTGCTGAAAAGACATGGGAACAGCATGGGGAAGACCTCTGGAAGCATCTCTGACTCCCAGGTCACTGCCTAAAAGTGTGCCCATCATAAGTGATCCTTGGCGCATGTGAAGATGCCTCCTGCCATGCACCTGTCATTGCAGACTTGCAACAATCACTGTCCACGTCCTTATCCCACTGCAGTGTTCAGTTGTCCCTACACCATTCCTTGGAATGCAAGCGCAAGTATGCAGGCAGCCACCCACCCACCCACAGGCTGCAATACTATACTGCCAAATTTTTGACAGCTGCTTGCACTTGAAATGTGGCCTTTTGGGCTCGTGGAGGTGGAAGCTTTTCATAACCTCATGCCGGCGGTGGCCAGGTGGCCATACTCGGTCCCCAGCTGCCACTATATTTCCCGGTATCGCCTCCGCCTTCCACAAGCACGGGTCCCTCAACATTACCCTTGCCCTCCTCAGTGCACTTGATAGGAAAGACCGCCTAACCACAAACATGTGGAGAGGTGAATGTGGCCAGGGATGGTACGGAGCCAGTCCACAACTTTTTTTGCTGAGAGTTGTATTTAGCTCGGTGAAAGGACTGGCACAGAGGGAAACCGTATCTACCCTGCGTGTCATTTCTCCCAGGAAGTCCTGTCATTGAGCTTGTTGCAGAAGCAATGGCAGCCCGTCCAACATCAACTCGCACTTGTCGGTGGTGCTTTGACACACACACATCTTTCTTTGCGCATTTAATGTCTTGAATACAGAGTTGGACAATGGCCTGATCTGTAATGCGTTTTGAGAAATAACCTGCATAAGCATGGCCGATCCACATTAAAAAAGCAGCCATAGAGTGTCCACGAACCTTTCCCCACACTTTTCTTAGCCAGGGCTGCTTTTCGGCAGGGTTGGATGGGCCCACCAGAGAACCGGAGACTCCTCCGGCGGGCCCTGGCTTCTCCTTCAGGAGAATTCATAGTGCCGAGGTGAGGCCATGATGATGATAGAGGCCACCATCTGCTTAGTTTTCTGTTACTTGGAATGCAAGTGCAAGTATGCAGCCAGCCACCCACCCACAGGCCGCAACATTAAACTGCCAGATTTCTGGGCAGCTCTTTGCACTTGAAATATGGCCTTTTAAGCTCGTTGAGGCGGAACCTTTTCACAACCTCATGCCGGTGGCGGCCGGGTGTCCATATTCGGTCCCCAGCCGCCACTAAATTTTCCGTTATCGCCTCCACCTTCCACAAGCACGGGTCCCTCAGCATTACCTGTACCCTCCCCATTGCACTTACTGGGAAGGACTGCCTAACCACAAACACGTGGACAGGTGAATGTGGCCAGGGACAGTACGGAGTCAGTCCACAACTTTTTTTGCTGAGAGTTGCATTTAGCTCGGTGAAAGGACTGGCATTGAGGGAAACCGTATCTACCCTGCGTGTCATTTCTCCCAGGAAGTCCTCTAAAGCTGCTTGCACTTTAAATGTGGCCTGAGCATTACTGCTGGTACTTTTCTGTGGGAATTTGCTTGCCTCCTACCAGCCTGGAATATTTCCAGCAAACTATGGTACGACGCCATGGTATTAGCACTGCCCCCATACCAGTAACGAAGCCATCCCCAATTTCCTTCTCAGGAATTTTATTTGGTAGACTGAGTGGCTGCCCAAATACATCTTCTCACAAAGGAGCTGAAGATAGAGTGGCAGTAGGTGCAAGTTTCTCCAGCCTGTTAGATATTAGAGGGTGAAAGGCAGCACATTGGATCAGTGGTTAGCACTGAAGCCTTGCAGCGCTGGGATCCTGGGTTCAAATCCCAGCAAGGACAACATCTGCAAGGACTTTGTATGTTCTCCCCGTGTTTGCGTGTGTTTCCTCCTCAGTAAAAATAGAGTGTCCGGGAACCTTCCCACACACTTTTCTTAGCCAGGACTGCTTCTCGGCAGGGTTGAACGGTCCCACCAGAGAATTCTCTGGTGTGTCTTGGCTTCTACCTCTGGAGAGTTCATGATAGCGCTAACTTTGCAGCTGCTATGGGGCTCTTGAGCGCAGGAGAAAGGTTATCCCTCAGAATTAAATCCTCTGGTGGGCACAATGTTTTTCAATCTGAAACAGCTTCTCAGTGGGAGTTGTATTTCACCACAGCTCTTTAGCTCGGTGAAAGGACTGGCATAGAGGGAAACCATATCTACCCCGGCTGTCATTTCTCCATCAGCAGGTTCCGCCCATTGTCACACACAACCATGCCTGGCTGTATGTTCAGCGGTGAGAGCCACAGATCAAGCTGCTGTGTTACAGCTTTCAGCAACTCTGCAGCGCTTGGCGGTTTGTCAATTAAGCATTAAGCATGTTATCTTCAGCACAGCCTGTTGCCGCTTGGCCAAGGCAGTGCTGCAGTGCTGTCAGCTTGAGACTGATGTAGTCATTTCGGAGATGGAGGAGGAGGTGCATGAGCTGAATAATGTGATTACATTGAGGTTAAATTGGTGACGCTGTTTTTTATACTAAACAAAGATCCTATTGTTTTAGTTTTTTTACGTTATTTTTTAAGACAAATGCATTTTAACATTTTACAACCTTATTTGGCAATGTGGTGTATGACACATCATCAGACACATCCTGTTTTATTTATGATGGAGGGACTCTGAAAGTCATAAAGCCTATTTTTATAGGGCCATCAGACGGCCCTTACTATTCTTAAAAGGCCAGCAGTTGGCCCTCGCTATTGTTAGAGAGCTATCAGCCGGCTATTCTTTGTTATTCCCATTATTAACAAGTGGGTCTCCTATACTGTTATTGAGTATCCAGTGACTGCAAGGGCTGCCAAAAATTTGGACGCAACCCAATACCCCTTTGAAGAGACATAGAGGAGGGTCTCAGTAAAAAAAATGTTCCCATTATAAAGGAGTGGGTGGTAATGCCCATGCTGTGACTGCAAGGGCTGCCAAAATTTGGGAAAAACCCACTAAGAATTTAAAGACACATAGAGCAGGGCCACAGTAACGACAAATTCCATTTAGAAAGGAGAGAGTCTGCTATACAGTTATACGGTATGCAGTGAGTCCAACGGCTGGCCAATTTTAGGAAAAACTCCACTAATAATCTAAAGACACACAGAGCAGGGCCACAGTAACAAGTATGACATGTTCCTATTAGAAAGGAGATGGTCTGTATACAGTTATAGGGTATGCAGTGAGTTCATCGGCTGACCAATTTTAGGAAAAACCCCACTAAGAATTTGAAGACACACAGAGCAGGGCCACAGTAACAAGTACGACATGTTCCCATTAGAAAGGAGAGGGTCTGCTATACAGTTATAGGGTATGCAGTGAGTCCAACGACTGACCAATTTTAGGAAAAACCCCACTAAGAATTTAAAGACACTTAGAGCAGGGCCACAGTAATAACAAATTCCCATTAAGGAGAGAGTCTCCCATAGTGTTGGCCTATGCAGTAAATGCAAGGGCTGCCAATAATTTGGAGGCACTTCAATGACCATTGGAAGAGAAGTAGAGGAGGGCCTCATAAAAAATGTTCCCATTAGAAAGAAGCGGGCCTCCTATACTTGTAATACCCATGCACTAAGTGTATGGTCTGACAAACATTTACCCCTGGGGGGTATACATGAACATACTGTATAAAAAAAATTTTTTACGGGCATCATAAACACGCTTCAAAAAAATTATGTGGGTGTTTCATCATGGCTCACGGTCACGCTGGTGATATGGTGGTGGAGGATGAGGAGAAGGAGGAGGACAAGAGCAAATAGCCAAAATCAGGAAGCGTATAGCCATGTGTGGGTGTGAAAAGGTGATTGGGAATATACCTCCTAAGAAAAGACACTGGATTTGAGTTTATGTTATGCTGCTATCATTCGGAGGTGTTGAGAAGTCTGGCCCAATCCAGCCCTTGTTTATTTTTATAAGAGTCAGCCTGTCAGAATTTTCAGTTGACAGTCGGATGCGCTTATCAGTTATAATTCCACCAGTGGCACTAAAAACCCACTCTGATAAAACGCTGGCAGCAGGGCAGGCAAGGACCTCCAAGGCATAGCGAGCCAGTTCATTCCACGCATCCAGCTTGGATACCCAATAATTGTAAGGCACAGCGGAATCACGGAGGACATTGGTACGAGGCAAGGTACTCCCTCAGCATCTTCCCAAACTTTGCACTCCTTGTGAGAGTACCCTGCGCCTCATCCCCTGTGCGATGGGAGGGTCTGAGAAAACTCTCCCAGAACTTTGACAGTGTTCCACTGCCTCTGCTGGATTGAAGTTGTGTCTCTCTCTTGTAGTCCTTGGTTGTCCAACGAAGTGTGCCCTCTGCCCCCAGCGTTTTCAGATGGGAATTTCTTTAATAGTTCCCCAACAAGGGCCTTCTGGTACAGCCACATTTTTGAAGACCTGTCCACCTCAGGAATAAGAAATAGAAAGTTCTCCTTGTAGCATGGGTCTAGAAGTGTCACCAACCAGTAATGACTGTCACTCAAAATTTTGAGAGGGTCATGGGAAAGGCAGCGTAACATAATCTCAGCCATGCGTGCCAGACTACTATCAGGCAAGACTTCCGTGTCCTCACCAAGAGGATGACTGACCATGCTCTCCACCTCCTCACTGTCCTCTGGCCATCCACGCTGAACAGACGGTATGACAGCTGTGCAGGTAGTACCGTCTATAGTGCATGAAACTAGCTCCTGTCCTTCTTCCTCCTCCTCTTCCTCATTGTCACCCAATCCTCTTTGGGATGAGATAAGGCTTGGCTGTGTATAATCACCCTGTATGGTTCCTTGCTCCATCTCAAAGTCCTCTGCCTGCAATGCATCCTCTTTGATTGTGAGCAGAGAGCGTTTCAGAAGACAGAGAAGCAGGATGGTGACTCTAATTATGGCGTCATCGCTGCTCACCATCTTGGTGGAGTCCTCAAAGTTTTGGAGGATGGTACATATGTCTGACATCCATGTCCACTCCTGAGGTCTTATGTGTGGAATCTGAAATGAATACCGATGGCCTTGTTGATTCTGGGACTCAACAACTGCCCTCTTCTGCTCACAAATCCTTCCAAACATCTGCAGTGTAGAGTTCCAACGCGTGGGGACATCACACACCAGTTTGTGAGATGGAAGCTGAAAACGCTGCAGAAGTACAGCAAGGGCGGTGGAAGCTGTAGCTGACTTTCTAAAAAGGGCACACAGGCGGCGTACTTTAACAAGCAGATCTGGCAGCTCATGGTAGGATTTGAGAAACCGCTGAATCACGAGGTTAAGCACATGGGCCAGGCATGGTATGTGTGTGAGCTTGCCTCAGAGCCGCCACCAGGTTCCGGCCATTGTCACACACGACCATGCCTGGCTGTAGGTTCAACGGTGTGAGCCACAGATCTGCCTGTTCTTTCAGAGCTGTCCACAACTCTTCAGCATTGTGCGGTTTTTCAGCTAAGCATATAAGCTTCACCACAGCCTGTTGCCGCTTGGCCAACGCAGTGCTTCCAGCTTGTGACTGATGTGGTCATTTCAGAGATGGAGGCTAAAGAGGAGGAGGAGGCTGAGGAGGATGAGGTGCAAGAACTGTAGACCGTGGGGGCAACCCTGATTGACCTACGGCCCGCAATCCTTGGCGTCGGGAGGACGTGTTCCGTCCCAACGTCCGACTGGGCAGAGTCTTTAAAAAACAACCAGACTCGGGAATACCTAACAGTTGTACTGGCAACTTCCTTTGTGTTGGTGTTATGGGGAATGGTTGCCTGCCTTCTGTCTGCGGCCACCACACTGCTTCTTCCTGCCTGTTGGGGTGCTCTGCCTCCCTCCCCCTGTGTGCTGCTGTCCTCGCTCTGCATGTCCTCTTGCCAGGTTGGGTCAGTTACTATATCATCCACCACCTCGTATTCCACTTCTGCACCCTGGTCCTCCTCCTGACTTTCTGGCAATTGTATCTCATCATCGTCCACCTCTTGTGATACTTTCCCACTGTCGCCTTCATGTGACCGTGGCTGCTCAAATATTTGGGCATTGTTACACGCGATCTCCTTTTGCCCCGCTTCAAGTGGATCAGGTGAGAGGCCCGAATCTATAAATGGAAAAGTGAACGGCTCTTCAGAGTGTCCAAGTGTGGGATCAGTTGTCTCTGGGTACTCGGCATGGTGGGAGGAAGGAGGATCAGGGTGAGGAATATGCGGTCCAGACTCACGGCTACTGAGACTTGACCGTGTGGAAGACAGGGTGGTGGTGGTGGTGGCTAAGTGACTGGAAGCATTATCCGCTATCCAACCAACAACCTTTTGACACTGCTCTGGGTTCAATAGTGGTATGCTGCGGTCCCCTAGAAATTGGGGCAGGAAGGTCAGGCGAGAAGATGTGGGTGTTTGTTGTGGCACAATTTCGGCTTGCCCACGGCCTTGTCCTCGGCCTCTGCATGCACCATTACCATCACGTCCAGTTCCCCGTCCCTTGCCACGTGCCTTGCCCATTTTAAATGGAGGACAGTATCTTCCACGCTCACTACAAATGACTGATTTTGGAGCAAACTTATATATGATCCGTGTGATGGAGAAAATAGAGTTTTAAATATTTGACCTGTAGGTAAGTAGTTTGACCAGCAAACTGCTGTGAATTGCTTCATTGACACACTAAAGGAAATTTTTAATGGAGGCCAGAAATGGCAGTATTTTCTGACAACGTACGTATATGTGATCTGGTTGACGGAGAAAACACAGTTTTAAACACCTGGCCTGTAAGTAAGTAGTTTGAACAGCAAACTGCGGTGAAATGCTTCAATGACACACTAAAGGAAATTTTTAATGGAGGCCAGAAATGACAGTATTTTGTGACAACGTATATGTGATCCGTTTGTTGGAGAAAACACAGTTTTACATAGCTGGATTTCTAACGCTCTAATATGGAAAGGACCTGGGCGTATTCTGCAGTGCCAACAAGCAAATGGCGCAGAAAAAATGGTTTTCTCTGGATTGCTTTTTAAGGAAATAATGAGGATTAAGATCTAAAGAAAAGTATTCCTGGCCCCTGAGACCTGGGCCTTTGTATAGAAATATCTAACAGCAGCAGAAGGCAGAATTGGAATGGAGCCTCTTGTGCTATATGCACTGCAGTCTGCTATATACACTGCCTGCCTATACACCCTGCCTGCCTGATATCTCTGCAGATGGATTAGTCCTCAGAAGGACTGTTTGTTCAGATGGATATGTGTAATGTACGGTTTTTCTCCCTACACTACCTAATACACAATCAAGTCTGTCCCTGATGCAGCAGCAGCTCTCCCTACACTGTCTGATCTGGAGAGACTGTGACGAGCATGGCGGCGCCGGGTCTGATATAGAACTGATGGCGCTACGCGGCCAGCCAATCACTGTAATGCCCACAACCAACATGGCTATGGCATTACAGTGCATGATAGGCAATCCCTGCATGTTCATTGGCTCTCTAAAGAGCGCCAAACATGCAGGGAGGGGACCCGAGTTCCCGCCCGAGCAACCCGGATATACTCGGCGAGCGCCGAGCATCTCGAGCAGTGAGATGCTCGGGCGAGCACCGAGCAGTAGCGAGCATGCTCGCTCATGACTAGTGATGACAAAAATTCTCCATTAGATGTCACTTGCTTAACCCAAATCCTCGGCCCGGATGGGATACACTCGCGAGAACTGCAGGAATTAAGTAACGTCATAGATAGACCATTATTTTTAATCTTTAAAGATTCCATAATAACAGGATCTGTACCACAGGACTGGCGTATAGCAAATGTGGTGCCAATATTCAAAAGGAGGACAAAAAACGGACTTGGAAATTATAGGACAGAAAGCTTAACCTCTACTGTGGGTAAAATCCTGGAGGGTTTCCTAAGAGATGCTACACTAAAGTATCTGAAGAAGAATAACCTCATGACCCAATATCAACATGGGTTTACGAGGGACCGTTCATGTCAAACTAATCTAATCAGCTTTTATGATGATGTAAGTTCCGGACTGGATAAAGGAAATGCAGTGGATGTTGTGTATATTGACTTTTCAAAAGCTTTTGATATGGTTCCACACAAAAGGTTGATACATAAAATGAGAACAATGGGGATAGGGGAAAATATATGTATGTGGGTTAAGAACTGGTTCTGTGATAGGAAACAAAGGGTGGTTATTAATGGAACACACTCAGACTGGGTCACAGTTAACAGTGGGGTACTACAGGGGTCAGTATTGGGCCCGCTTCTTTTTAACATATTTATTAATGACCTTGTAGGGGGCATACAGAGTAGTATTTCAATATTTGCAGATGACTCTAAACTCTGCAGGGTAATCAATACAGAGGAGGACAATTTTATATTACAGGAGGATCTATGTAAACTAGAAGCTTGGGCTGATAAATGGCAAATGAGCTTTAATGGGGATAAATGTAAGGTAATGCACTTGGGCAGAGGAAATAAAATGTATAATTATATGCTTAATTGTAAAACACTGGGCAAAACTGTAACTGAAAAAGACCTGGGTGTATTGGTGGACGACAAGCTGATGTTTGGTGGCCAGTGTCAGGCAGCTGCTACTAAGGCAAATAAAGTAATGGGATGCATTAAAAGAGGCATAGATGCTCATGAGGAGAACATAATTTTACCTCTATACAAGTCATTAGTGCGACCACACTTAGAATACTGTGTACAGTTCTGGTCTCCGGTGTATAAGAAAGACATAGCTGAACTAGAGAGGGTGCAGAGAAGAGCGACCAAGGTTATTAGAGGACTGGGGGGTCTGCAATACCAAGACAGATTATTACACTTGGGGTTATTTACTTTGGAAAAACGAAGGCTAAGGAGTGATCTTATTACTATGTACAAATATATGAGGGGACAGTGCAAAGACCTTTCCACTGATCTTTTTACTCTGAGGCCTAAGACGGGGACAAGGGGGCATCTTCTACGTCTGGAGGAAAGAAGGTTTAATCATAATCACAGACGCGGATTCTTTACTGTAAGAGCAGTGAGACTATGGAACTCTCTGCCACATGATGTTGTAATGAGTGATTCACTTCTAAAATTTAAGAAGGGCCTGGATACCTTTCTTGAAAAGTATAATATTACAGGTTATATATAGTAGATTCCTTGATAGGACGTTGATCCAGGAAATTAGTCTGATTGCTGTATGTAGAGTCAGGAAGGATTTTTTTTCCCCAATGTGGAGCTTAGTGTTTGCCTCATGGTTTTTTTTTGCCTTCCTCTGGACCATCATGTTAGGCTATGGGTTGAACTAGATGGACTTAGTCTTCCTTCAACCTTAAAAACTATGTTACTATATTACTATGTATATACAATATGAGCCCCGACAAAGCCCTCCATATACAGTATGATACCTTACATAATCCCCTAAATACAGTATGAGACCCGCATATAGCATCAATATATACAGTATAAGACCCCACATAACCTCTCTATATACAGTGTGAGCCCGCACTTATCCTCTCTATATACAGTATGAGCCCTCACACAGCCTCCTATATACAGTATGAGCCCCACATACCTCTATATATACAGTGTGAGCTCCTACATAGCCTCCTATATATATTATAAGCCCTCACATAGCCTCCTACATACAGTATGAGCCCCATATAGCCTCTCTATATAAAGTGTGTGAGCCCCTACATAGCCTCCTATATACAGTATAAGCCCTCATATAGTCTCCTAAATGCACTATGAGCCCCCCACATAGCCTCAAATATACAGTATGAGCCCCCATATAGCCCCCTAAATACAGTATGAGCCCGTACATAGTCCCCTATATACATGCAAACATCCCATACACATATGAAAAAAAACATCAGCACATACTCACCTCGCTCCCTTTCCCCCAGCACTCTGCTCCTGTCTCTAGTGCACTGTTGCTCTGCACAGAAGACGCGATATAATCACGTCATCATATCTGCTGTCTAACAGTCTGACTAGAAGAAGGAGCAGCGGCACCGTTCTCCACTAATGTATTCACTGCTGCCTACATCCTGAGGATATGGATAGCGGTGACATCGGGAAGCAGGGGGAGGGCGAGGGCATGGTGCATCTCATGAGCCAGTGTTTTTAGCCCTTCAACTGTCTTGGTCCACGGGCTGGACTGGAACAGCTAGAGGGCTGGATGTGGCCCAGCTCTGACCTAAAGGAATTTGCCTCTGTGTTCTTGATATCAGGCTTTCTAGATATCATACCCCTGCAAATTATGGTATAAGATATAGTGTTGAGCGAACATGCTCGACACTGCTCGGTACTCGCCCGAGCATCACGCTACTCGGGATGTTCGGCGAGCACCGAGCATTTCCGGGTTACTCGGGCGGGAGCTCGGGTCTCCGCCCTGCATGTTTGGCGCTCTTTACAGAGCCAATGAACATGCAGGGATTGCCAGCCAGTCACTGTAATGCCGCAGCCATGTTGTTTGTGGGCATTACAGTGATTGGCTGGCCGCACAGCGTCACCGCGAGTATTTAAAACTGGGCGCCGCCATCTTGGAAACAGTCGCTCCGGATCAGACAGTGTAGGGACAGCGCTGCTGATTTAGGGAGAGATATATCCTTAAAAATAGTTAGTGTAGGGTCTGTAAAGGCTGCCAGATCAAACAAACAGTCCTTCTCAGGACTAATATCCATCCCAGGTATATCAGGCAGGCAGGCAGGCTGTATAGGAGACGCAGTGGTTATACCAGCAAACGCTGCATTACAGTCCTGTATGCTGCTCCTGTTGCTGAAATTGCTGGAAAAATCCTTTTTTTTATCTAAATCCTCTTTTTTTTTTCCTCCTTCACAATGTACAAATACCCATCTTATTAACCTTTTGGTGCCCCCCCCCCCCCCCCAAAAAAAAAAAAAAGTGTGCCTCTGATTTTTCAGACACAAATATATCTGTTGAAAATAGTCTGGTGTAGGCCAGAGAAATAGAAGTGTGGTTTTGCAGTTCTATGGGCCATTTGTATCTAAAAAGAACAGTTTGAGTGTGTCGCTCACTGTTCAGCCGCAAATATATATATTTAAAAAAGTCTGGTATACACCAGTAAATTATTACTGTGGTTTTGATGTTCCACGGTAAAACATCTCTATTATCCTGTTTTTGGCATTTTTTGCTGTATAAAAATAATAATAGTGTCTCCCTGATTTTTCAGACACAAATATATCTGTTGAAAATAGTCTGGTGTAGGCCAGAGAGACACAAGTGTGCTTTTGCTGTTCCACGGTAAAACATCTCTATTATCCTGCTTTTGGCATTTTTTGCCGTAAAAAATAAATAGTGTCTCCTGATTGTTCAGACACAAATATATCTGTTGAAAATAGTCTGGTGTAGGCCCGAGAAATACAAGTGTGGCTTTGCAGTTTCACGGTTCAAACCTCTGTATTATCCACTTTTGGGCCATTTGAATCTAAAAAAAACAGTTTGAGTGTGTCGCTCACTGTTCAGCCGCAAATATCTCTATTTAAAAAAAGTGTGGTATACCCCAGTAAACAATAACTGTGGTTTTGCCATCCCACGGTAAAAAATCTCTATTATTCAGGTTTTGGTAGTTTTTTCCATAAAGAAAAACAGTAGTGTCTCCTGACTGTTGTGACACAAAAATATATCTGTTGAAAATAGTCTTGTGTAGGCCCGACATCCCAGTGTGGTTTCGCAGTTCTACGGGTCAAATCGCTGTACTATCCAGTTTTGGGCCTTTGGTATCTAAAAAAAAAGCAGTTTGAGTGTGTCGCTCACTGTTCAGCCGCAAATATCTCTATTTAAAAAAGTGTGGTATACCCCAGTAAACAATAACTGTGGATTTCTTCTTCCACGGTTCTAATCTACTCTTCATTACCCTTTTTCCATTGATATTGCAAGTGTAAGCTATTTTACTTCATTTACAATGGGCAAGGCGCGTGGCAAGGGACGTGGAAGTGGACGTTCTGGTGATGGTTCGTGCAGAGGACGGGGCCGTGGCCAAGGTGAAAATGTGCCACAACCAACAGCCACATCTTCTCGCTCCCACTTCTTGACCGAATTACTAGGGAAGCACAGAACAACACCAGTATTGAGAACTGATCAGTGTGAACAGGTTATTAATTGGATAGCAGACAATACTTCGAGTTACCTGGGCACCACCACCTCCGGTCTGTCTTCCACACGGTCAACTCTTAGTACCCGTGAGTCTCGACTGCATACTCCTCCTCACCCTGATGCTCCTTCCTCCCACCATGCCGAGTGTCGTCAGACAGCAAGTGATCCCACACTTGGACACTCTGAAGAGCTGTTCACTGGTCCATTTCCATATTTGGGCCCCTCGCCTGATACGCTTGAAGTGGTGGAAGAGGAGATCCCATGTTGCGATGCCCAAATATTTGAACAGCCACGGCCACAGGAAGTCGACGTTGGCAATCTGTCACAAGAGGTGGACGATGACGAGACACAATTGCCAGGAAGTGAGGAGGAGGATCGTGGTGCGCAAGTGGAAGAGGAGGAGGTGGTGGATGATCTAGTAACTGACCCAACGTGGAAGGAGGACATGCAGAGTGAGGCCAGCAGCACACAAGGGGAGGAAGGCAGAGTACCCCAACAGGCAGGAAGAAACAGTGTGGTGGCCGCAGACAGAAGGCAGGCAACCGTTCCCCGTAACACCAACACGAGGGACGTTGCCAGTACAAGCGGTAGGTCTTCCAGAGTCTGGAATTTTTTTAAAGACTCTGCTGATAACCCCAAAAAGGCCATATGTTCCACCTGCCATGCCAGCATCAGCAGGGGTGACAAAACTACCAGCCTGACCACCACCATCATGATCAGGCACATGGCAGCAAAGCACCTGACTTTGTGGGGCGAAACCCAGGGTCCACGACCAGTGTCAGCGGGTGTCACCACTGCTTCTTCCACTGTTGTGCGTGCATTAGAACCCCCTGTTGTGTGTGCAAGGCAATCCCCTGTCCATACTGCATGTAAAGATGCCCCCTCCTCTCAGTCTTCATTTGTTATGGCAGTTTCTCAAGAAACAGCATCAACGTCCACGTCCCACCGCAGCGTTCAATTGTCCATATCCCAGACCTTTGAACGAAAGCGGAAATTCGCAGCTAACGCCCCACAGGCCACAGTCCTAAATTCGCACATTTCACGACTGCTTGCATTGGAAATGCTACCTTTTAGGCTGGTGGAGACGGAATCCTTCCGCAATCTTATGGCGGTGGCCGTCCCTCGGTACTCGGTCCCCAGCCGACACTATTTTGCCCGGTGTGCCATCCCCGCACTACACAAGCACGTGTCCCAAAGCATCTGCCGTGCCCTCAACAACGCAGTTACTGGGAGAGTCCACCTGACAACGGACACGTGGACAAGTGCTTGTGGCCAGAGACGGTACATCTCTCTGACGGCACACTGGGTAAACATAGTGGAAGCCGGGACCCAGTCAGACCTTGGGACGGAACACATCCTCCCCACACCGAGGATTGCGGGCCCTATGTCAGTCAGAGTTGCCCCCACAGTGTACAGCTCCAGCGCATCCTCCTCCTCCTCATGTTCAGCCTCCATCTCAGATATCACCACATCAGTTACAAGCTGGAAGCATTGCAGTACTGCCTCCGGCAAGCGGCAACAGGCTGTGCTGAAACTCATAAGCTTAGGTGATAAACCTCACACTGCTTGTGAGTTGTGGACAGCTGTGAAAGAGCAGGCAGATCTGTGGCTGAGACCGCTGAACCTACATCCCGGCATGGTCGTGTGTGACAATGGCCGTAACCTGGTGGCAGCTCTGAGGCGAGGTGAGATCACACACGTACCATGCCTGGCTCATGTGCTTAACCTCGTGGTTCAGCGGTTTCTTAAATCGTACCCCGAGTTGCCAGATCTGCTCGTGAAAGTACGCCGCCTGTCAGCTCATTTTCGCAAGTCGGCTACAGCTTCCGCCGCCCTTGCTGTGTTGCAGCAGCGTTTGCAGCTTCCAGCACACCGACTGGTGTGTGATGTCCCCACATGTTGGAACTCTACCCTCCACATGTTGCAAAGGATTTGTGAGCAGAAGAGAGCAGTTGTGGAGTACCAGCTGCAACAAGGCCGTCGATATTCAGGTCAGACTCCACACATAAGACCTCAGGAGTGGACCTGGATGTCTGACATATGTACCATCCTGACAAACTTTGAGGAGGCCACCAAGATAGTGAGTGGTGATGACGCCATCATTAGTGTCAGCATCCCACTTGTCTGTCTTTTGCAACGCTCTCTGCAGAGAATTAAAGATGAGGCATTGCAGCCAGAGTATGATGAGATGGATCAAGAAGCTGTAGCGGGCGATTACACACAGCCCAGCCTCATCTCATCCCAATGTGCATTGGGGGACAATGAGGGAGAGGAGGAGGAGGAGGAAGAACAGGAGCTGCTATCATGCATTGTAGACGGTAGTACCTGTACAAGTGTCATACCGTCGGTTCAGCGTGGGTGGCCTGAGGACAGGGGGGAGGAGGAAGAGGAGTAGGAGGAGAGCATGGTCAGTCGTGATCTTGGTGAGGACACGGAAATCTTGCCCGTTACCAGTCTGGCACGCATGGCTGACTTTATGTTACGCTGCCTTAAGCGTGACCCTCGCATTGTCAAAATGTTGGGTGACAGTCATTACTGGTTGGTGACACTTGTAGACCCCCGCTACAAGGAGAACTTTCACTCTCTTATTCCTGAGGTGGAGAGGTCTACAAAAATGGGGCAATACCAGAAGGCCCTTGCTGCAGAACTCTTAAAAAAATTCCCATCTGAACACGCTAGCGGCAGAGGTCACAGTTCGTTGCCCAACCAAGGCGTACAGGCGAGAGAGATGCAATTCCAATCCAGCAGAGGCAGGGGAACACTGTCAACGTTCTGGGACAGTTTTCTGACACCCGCCCAGCTTACAGGCCCTGAGGCGCAGGGTACTCTCACAAGGAGTGGAAAGTTTCAAAAGATGGTGAGGGAGTACCTTGCCGATCGTACCAGCGTCCTCCGTGATTCCTCTGTGCCTTTTAATTATTGGGTATCCAAGCTGGACATTTGGAATGAACTCGCTCTGTAAGCCTTGGAGGTCCTGGCCTGCCCTGCCGCTAGCGTGTTATCGGAGCGTGTTTTTAGTGCCGCTGGGGGAATTATAACTGATAAGCACACTCGCCTGTCAACTGACAATGCTGACAAGCTGACCCTTATCAAAATGAACAAGGGCTGGATTGGGCCAGACTTCTCATCACCACCAAATGACAGCAGAGTAACATAAAGTCAAATCCACTGTGTTATTTCGGGAGGTGTATTCACATGCACCGCTTCACACCCACACATGGGTATACGCTTCCTCGTTTCGGCTGTTTAATCTTCTTCTCCTTATCCTCAGCCTTCACCACCACTATACCACCAGGGTGCCAGCATTGCAAGTTCCTCCGTCCTTATTTTTGGCAGCTTTTGCTGGGAAAGCATAAGCAAATACCATGGGACACCCACTCCCCAATAATGGGACTTATGTTTGTAATATGCTGTACTGCATGGCTCTTGTAAGGGGCATTGCAAGTTGCTCCGTCCTAATTTTTGGCAGCTTTTGCTTGCAAGGCATAAGCAAATACTATGGGACACCCACTCCCCAATAATGGGACTTATGTTTGTAATATGCTGTACTGCATGGCTCTTGTAAGGGGCATTGCAGGTTGCTCCGTCCTAATTTTTGGCAGCTTTTGCTGGGAAAGCATAAGCAAATATTATGGGAGACCCACTCCCCAATAATGTGACTTATGTTTGTAATATGCTGTACTGCATGGCTCTTGTAAGGGGCATTGCAAGTTGCTCCGTCCTAATTTTTGGCAGCTTTTGCTTGCAAGGCATAAGCAAATACTATGGGAGACCCACTCCCCAATAATGGGACTTATGTTTGTAATATGCTGTACTGCATGGCTCTTGTAAGGGGCATTGCAAGTTGCTCCGTCCTAATTTTTGGCAGCTTTTGCTTGCAAGGCATAAGCAAATACTATGGGACACCCACTCCCCAATAATGGGACTTATGTTTGTAATATGCTGTACTGCATGGCTCTTGTAAGGGGCATTGCAAGTTGCTCCGTCCAAATTTTTGGCAGCTTTTGCTTGCAAGGCATAAGCAAATACTATGGGACACCCACTCCCCAATAATGGGACTTATGTTTGTAATATGCTGTACTCCATGGCTCTTGTAAGGGGCATTGCAAGTTGCTCCGTCCTAATTTTTGGCAGCTTTTGCTTGCAAGGCATAAGCAAATACTATGGGACACCCACTCCCCAATAATGGGACTTATGTTTGTAATATGCTGTACTGCATGTGACGCACCCCCTGGGCCGTGTGTACACGTGTGTGGGATACCCGGTGCCGGGTCTCTGGGGTCTGTAATCTCCGTGGCGGTGACCCGGTCCCATGGCTCAGGCTGGTCAAACCAGTGGCAGTCTTTCTTAGGTTTTGAGGTTAATTGTCCGACTGCGCCACCCGTGGATTGCGGTCAGGGAGTACCACCGCTGCGAGGCAGACCGCTGAGGCTGGTGTTGTGTGCGCAGCATAGAATGGGATAACTCCTCTCGGGAGGAGTATAGCCTCAGGGCAGTGAGTGTGGATGATGGGGGTGATGGTGCATGAGCGCAGCAGGAACGACTCAGAGTCTTTGCAGTGCAGTTCAGGGTCTTTACTGATGATTATAAGGTAGACCCTCCCGGGAGTACTGGCTAGCATAAGAGGCCTGGTCAGTCTGTGAGCAAGCAGGAGTTCCCCTGGCCAGGTGGAGTTGTAGGCCTCCCCGTCTGTCTGCACTCTTCCTGGCTACCTTGCTGTAAGCGGGTAGAAGTAGCCCACGACCCTGAGTGTACCGTGTAGTGCTCACCCGTATGGCTGGTGACTTGGGGCCTTCTGTTAGCCTCCGCTCCACGACGGCGGTGCTGGTCCCTTGCTTGTGACTGAGCCTCCGGGCTTCTATGGCCAGAGGACCTGAAATCCCCTGCCGGCTGGTTTCTGCTGCTGGATATATAAGTCCTCACAGCTTCGGACTCCTGTGTCCGGTTCCTATTGTCTTCTGCCAGGGCGAGCTCTGCTCAGCTTCCAGCCCCTGGTCTTTAGCTCCTAGCTTCTACAGAGCTCCTTGCTGTTACTTTCCCTTGCTCTCACTCTGACTCTGACTGTTCTCTGACTCACTCAACCCCGCCCCAGATCCAGTTTATAATGGCAGATTTTCTCCCATCCCAGGACTGGGGCAGGAGGATGTTGCATGTTTAAGGGATCCTGACCAGGAAACCTCCCACTTGCTCTCCGACGTAATATCTCTATTACTGTGGTGACCAGACCCCTGGGGTGTCACACATGGCTCTTGTAAGGGGCATTGCAGTTCCTCATAATTTTTGGAAAGCCTTCCATTCACTGCTTAGGCCAACAGTGCACGGGAGACCCAGTTGCTATAAATAGAAAAAAAGGTTTAGTTAACGCCCTCTGACCTCCATGTCATTTCCAAGGGGCATTGGAGTGGCTCGAAATTTTTGGTAGGCATTGCACTCACTGTATGCCCTATAACTGTGTAGCCGAACAGCTCCTTTTGTTACAGAAACATATCCTACAAGACATATCTGGTTGACTGGCCTGATATTGATGTGAATGGTTCCTGTTCCTTCTGCTCTTTCTCCTTTGCCACCACCTCATCCATAATTTATCACCTGAAGCTTTGTTTTAACGGGAGTCATAAAACTTTGTACATTGACATTTCCCGGTGAATGCATTTGTCACGGTTGAAAGCAATACAAAAGTGCAAAAACGCATGAAAAATGCTACTTGTGAACATAGCCCAAGGTGTGGAGGAGTATTTTTGTTTTTGGTTATTTATTTTACCTTATACACAAGTTTTTACCCTGGAAAGGAAATTCCTTAACATATTTCACAGGAAAACCGTTTCAGTTTTGTTTTTGAACGTTTTATTGTGAGCCCGCAAAAGTGGCTTAATACCTCTGACCACGTTGTTGACAGCAGTGACCTGGGGGTCAGAAATGCTTCCAGGGGCGATCCCCATGCTGCCCCCATGTCTTTTGAGCACTGTCACTATCGTTTTTGGCACTTTTTAGGCTTTCTACAGACTGCCAGGGGTGCTGCCGCAAAAATGCTCGGGTCTCTCATAGACTAACATTGGGCTCGTTGCTCGGGTCGAGCACCCGAGTATCACGGTAAGCTCGGCCCGAGCTTCGAGCACCCGAGCATTTTAGTGATCGCTCAACACTATCAGTCGTCATCTTGTGAGGACACGGAAGTCTTGCCCGTTACCAGTCTGGCACGCATGGCTGACTTTATGTTACGCTGCCTTAAGCGTGACCCTCGCATTGTCAAAATGTTGGGTGACAGTCATTACTGGTTGGTGACACTTGTAGACCCCCGCTACAAGGAGAACTTTCACTCTCTTATTCCTGAGGTGGAGAGGTCTACAAAAATGGGGCAATACCAGAAGGCCCTTGCTGCAGAACTCTTAAAAAAATTCCCATCTGAACACGCTAGCGGCAGAGGTCACAGTTCGTTGCCCAACCAAGGCGTACAGGCGAGAGAGATGCAATTCCAATCCAGCAGAGGCAGGGGAACACTGTCAACGTTCTGGGACAGTTTTCTGACACCCGCCCAGCTTACAGGCCCTGAGGCTCAGGGTACTCTCACAAGGAGTGGAAAGTTTCAAAAGATGGTGAGGGAGTACCTTGCCGATCGTACCAGCGTCCTCCGTGATTCCTCTGTGCCTTTTAATTATTGGGTATCCAAGCTGGACATTTGGAATGAACTCGCTCTGTAAGCCTTGGAGGTCCTGGCCTGCCCTGCCGCTAGCGTGTTATCGGAGCGTGTTTTTAGTGCCGCTGGGGGAATTATAACTGATAAGCGCACTCGCCTGTCAACTGACAATGCTGACAAGCTGACCCTTATCAAAATGAACAAGGGCTGGATTGGGCCAGACTTCTCATCACCACCAAATGACAGCAGAGTAACATAAAGTCAAATCCACTGTGTTATTTCGGGAGGTGTATTCACATGCACCGCTTCACACCCACACATGGGTATACGCTTCCTCGTTTCGGCTGTTTAATCTTCTTCTCCTTATCCTCAGCCTTCACCACCACTATACCACCAGGGTGCCAGCATTGCAAGTTCCTCCGTCCTTATTTTTGGCAGCTTTTGCTGGGAAAGCATAAGCAAATACCATGGGACACCCACTCCCCAATAATGGGACTTATGTTTGTAATATGCTGTACTGCATGGCTCTTGTAAGGGGCATTGCAAGTTGCTCCGTCCTAATTTTTGGCAGCTTTTGCTTGCAAGGCATAAGCAAATACTATGGGACACCCACTCCCCAATAATGGGACTTATGTTTGTAATATGCTGTACTGCATGGCTCTTGTAAGGGGCATTGCAGGTTGCTCCGTCCTAATTTTTGGCAGCTTTTGCTGGGAAAGCATAAGCAAATATTATGGGAGACCCACTCCCCAATAATGTGACTTATGTTTGTAATATGCTGTACTGCATGGCTCTTGTAAGGGGCATTGCAAGCTGCTCCGTCCTAATTTTTGGCAGCTTTTGCTTGCAAGGCATAAGCAAATACTATGGGAGACCCACTCCCCAATAATGGGACTTATGTTTGTAATATGCTGTACTGCATGGCTCTTGTAAGGGGCATTGCAAGTTGCTCCGTCCTAATTTTTGGCAGCTTTTGCTTGCAAGGCATAAGCAAATACTATGGGACACCCACTCCCCAATAATGGGACTTATGTTTGTAATATGCTGTACTGCATGGCTCTTGTAAGGGGCATTGCAAGTTGCTCCGTCCAAATTTTTGGCAGCTTTTGCTTGCAAGGCATAAGCAAATACTATGGGACACCCACTCCCCAATAATGGGACTTATGTTTGTAATATGCTGTACTCCATGGCTCTTGTAAGGGGCATTGCAAGTTGCTCCGTCCTAATTTTTGGCAGCTTTTGCTTGCAAGGCATAAGCAAATACTATGGGACACCCACTCCCCAATAATGGGACTTATGTTTGTAATATGCTGTACTGCATGTGACGCACCCCCTGGGCCGTGTGTACACGTGTGTGGGATACCCGGTGCCGGGTCTCTGGGGTCTGTAATCTCCGTGGCGGTGACCCGGTCCCATGGCTCAGGCTGGTCAAACCAGTGGCAGTCTTTCTTAGGTTTTGAGGTTAATTGTCCGACTGCGCCACCCGTGGATTGCGGTCAGGGAGTACCACCGCTGCGAGGCAGACCGCTGAGGCTGGTGTTGTGTGCGCAGCATAGAATGGGATAACTCCTCTCGGGAGGAGTATAGCCTCAGGGCAGTGAGTGTGGATGATGGGGGTGATGGTGCATGAGCGCAGCAGGAACGACTCAGAGTCTTTGCAGTGCAGTTCAGGGTCTTTACTGATGATTATAAGGTAGACCCTCCCGGGAGTACTGGCTAGCATAAGAGGCCTGGTCAGTCTGTGAGCAAGCAGGAGTTCCCCTGGCCAGGTGGAGTTGTAGGCCTCCCCGTCTGTCTGCACTCTTCCTGGCTACCTTGCTGTAAGCGGGTAGAAGTAGCCCACGACCCTGAGTGTACCGTGTAGTGCTCACCCGTATGGCTGGTGACTTGGGGCCTTCTGTTAGCCTCCGCTCCACGACGGCGGTGCTGGTCCCTTGCTTGTGACTGAGCCTCCGGGCTTCTATGGCCAAAGGACCTGAAATCCCCTGCCGGCTGGTTTCTGCTGCTGGATATATAAGTCCTCACAGCTTCGGACTCCTGTGTCCGGTTCCTATTGTCTTCTGCCAGGGCGAGCTCTGCTCAGCTTCCAGCCCCTGGTCTTTAGCTCCTAGCTTCTACAGAGCTCCTTGCTGTTACTTTCCCTTGCTCTCACTCTGACTCTGACTGTTCTCTGACTCACTCAACCCCGCCCCAGATCCAGTTTATAATGGCAGATTTTCTCCCATCCCAGGACTGGGGCAGGAGGATGTTGCATGTTTAAGGGATCCTGACCAGGAAACCTCCCACTTGCTCTCCGACGTAATATCTCTATTACTGTGGTGACCAGACCCCTGGGGTGTCACACATGGCTCTTGTAAGGGGCATTGCAGTTCCTCATAATTTTTGGAAAGCCTTCCATTCACTGCTTAGGCCAACAGTGCACGGGAGACCCAGTTGCTATAAATAGAAAAAAAGGTTTAGTTAACGCCCTCTGACCTCCATGTCATTTCCAAGGGGCATTGGAGTGGCTCGAAATTTTTGGTAGGCATTGCACTCACTGTATGCCCTATAACTGTGTAGCCGAACAGCTCCTTTTGTTACAGAAACATATCCTACAAGACATATCTGGTTGACTGGCCTGATATTGATGTGAATGGTTCCTGTTCCTTCTGCTCTTTCTCCTTTGCCACCACCTCATCCATAATTTATCACCTGAAGCTTTGTTTTAACGGGAGTCATAGAACTTTGATAGTAGCAGGAAAACATCCAGCAATCCTCGGAGGAGGTAGGATATGCGCCAAAACGCGGACCACCTTAGGTCTAGCCGCTACTACATACATGTGCTTGCATTCCAAGAAAACAAAGCAGATGCTAACTTCTATCATCATCATCATGCTCCTCACCTAGGCACTCTCAACTCCCCTGATGGAGAAGCCAGGGCCCACCAGAGGAGTCTGGTTCTCTGGTGGGCTCGTCCAATGCTGCCCTAAAGCAGGCCAGGCTAAGAAAAGTGTGGGGGAAGGTGACAGGAGAAATCAGGGCGGCTGGGGACCGAGTATGGACACCTGGCCACCACCTGGCGGCTGGGGATCGAGCGTGGACACCCGGAAGCCGGGCGGCTGGGGACAGAGTGTGGATACCTCGCTGCCGAAGCGGCCATGAGGTAGTGGCCAGCTTCGGTCTCCTCCAAACTAAAAGGCCCCATTTCAAGTGAAAGCTAGCAGTATGGTATTGCAGCCTGTGGGTGGGTGGGTGGTCGGCTGCATATTTTCGCTTGCATTGCAAGGAATGGGGGAGGTACAATTGAACACTGCCCTGGGACAAGGACTTGCACAGGGATAGTTGCAAGTCTGCATCTTCTGATGCGGCAAGGATCACTTCTGATGGGCACATTTTTAGACAGTGACCTGGGGGTCAGAGATGCTTCCAGGGGTCTTCCCCATGCTGATCCCTTGTCTTTTCAGCACTGTATGAATGTGTCACACAGCACATGGCCAGATAAGGTTGTAAAATGTTAAAATGACATTTCCCGGTGAATGCATTTGTCACGGTTGAAAGCAATACAAAAGTGCAAAAACGCATGAAAAATGCTACTTGTGAACATAGCCCAAGGTGTGGAGGAGTATTTTTGTTTTTGGTTATTTATTTTACCTTATACACAAGTTTTTACCCTGGAAAGGAAATTCCTTAACATATTTCACAGGAAAACCGTTTCAGTTTTGTTTTTGAACGTTTTATTGTGAGCCCGCAAAAGTGGCTTAATACCTCTGACCACGTTGTTGACAGCAGTGACCTGGGGGTCAGAAATGCTTCCAGGGGCGATCCCCATGCTGCCCCCATGTCTTTTGAGCACTGTCACTATCGTTTTTGGCACTTTTTAGGCTTTCTACAGACTGCCAGGGGTGCTGCCGCAAAAATGCTCGGGTCTCTCATAGACTAACATTGGGCTCGTTGCTCGGGTCGAGCACCCGAGTATCACGGTAAGCTCGGCCCGAGCTTCGAGCACCCGAGCATTTTAGTGATCGCTCAACACTATCAGTCGTCATCTTGTGAGGACACGGAAGTCTTGCCCGTTACCAGTCTGGCACCCATGGCTGACTTTATGTTACGCTGCCTTAACCGTGACCCTCGCATTGTCAAAATGTTGGGTGACAGTCATTACTGGTTGATGACACTTTTAGACCCCCTCTACAAGGAGAACTTTCACTCTCTTATTCCTGAGTTGGAGAGGTCTACAAAAATGGGGCAGTACCAGAAGGCCCTTGCTGCAGAACTATTAAAAAAATTCCCATCTGAACACAGTAGCGGCAGAGGTCACAGTTCGCTGCCCAACTAAGGCATACAGGCGAGAGAGACGCAACTCCAATCCAGCAGAGGCAGGGGAACGCTGTCAATGTTCTAGGACAGTTTTCTGAGACCTGCCAGCTTACAGGCCCTGAGGCTCAGGGTACTCTCACAAGGAGTGGAAAGTTTCAAAAGATGGTGAGGGAGTACCAGCATCCTCCGTGATTCCTCTGAGCTTTTTAATTATTGGGTATCCAAGCTGGACACTTGGAATGAACTCACTCTGTATTCCTTGGAGGTCCTGGCCTGCCCTGCCGCTAGCGTGTTATCGGAGCGTGTTTTTAGTGCCGCTGGGGGAATTATAACTGATAAGCGCACTCGCCTGTCAACTGACAATGCTGACAAGCTGACCCTTATCAAAATGAACAAGGGCTGGATTGGGCCAGACTTCTCATCACCACCAAATGACAGCAGAGTAACATAAAGTCAAATCCACTGTGTTATTTCGGGAGGTGTATTCCCATGCATCGCTTCACACCCACACATGGGTATACGCTTCCTCATTTTGGCTGTTTTTTGCTCTTCTCCTTATCCTCAGCCTCCACGACCACTATACCACCAGGGTAACCGTGGTCCATGTTGCCAGCATTGCAAGTTCCTCTGTCCTAATTTTTGGCAGCTTTTGCTTGGAAGGCATAGGCAAAGACTATGGGAGACCCACTCCCCAATAATGGGAATAATGTTTTTAATATGCTGTACTGCATGGCTCTTGTAAGGGGCATTAAAATCATCTTGTTAAGCTACTGTGACCTCCACGTCTCTTCCAAGGGTCGTTAATATTGTCTTTTTATTCCACTGCAGCCTCCACCACTCTTCCAAGGGGCATTAAAAGTGTCTTGTTAAGCTACTGTGACCTCCACGTCTCTTCCACAGGGCGTTGATATTGTCTTTTTATTCCACTGTAACCTCCACCACTCTTCCAAGGGGCATTGATATTGTCTTTTTATTCCACTGCGACCTCCACCACTCTTCCAAGGGGCATTAAAACCGTCTTGTTAAGCTACTGTGACCTCCACATCTCTTCCACAGGGCATTGATATTGTCTTTTTATTCCACTGTAACCTCCACCACTCTTCCAAGGGGCATTAAAACTGTCTTGTTAAACCACTCTGAACTCCACGTCTCTTCCAAGGGGCATTAAAACCATCTTGTTAAGCTACTGTGACCTCCACATCTCTTCCAAGGGGCATTAAAACTGTCTTGTTAAACCACTCTGAACTCCACGTCTCTTCTAAGGGGCATTAAAACGGTCTTGTTAAACCACTCTGAACACCACAGCTCTTCCAAGGGGCATTGACATGTTGTTTTAAATTACCTCTAACCTCCATGACTCTTGCAACGGGCATTGCATTTCCTCCTAATTTTTGTCAGCTTTTGCTTTTCAATGCATAGGCGAACACTAAGGGAGACCCACTCCCCAATAATGGGTAGAAGGTTTTTATTACGCTGTAATCCACGTCTGTTCCAAGGGGCATTGCAGTGCCTAATAATTTTTGGAAAGCCTTCCATTCCCTGCTTAGGACAACAGTGTACAGGAGACCCAGTTGCTATAAATGGAAAAAACGGTTTAGTTAAGGCCCTCTGACCTCCATGTCACTTCCAAGGGGCATTGGAGTGGCTCGAAATTTTTGGTAGGCATTGCATTCACTGTATGCCTTACAACTGTGTAGCTGAACCGCTCCTTTTGGTACAGAAACATATCCTACAAGACATGTGTGGTTGGCTGGCCTGATATTGATGTGAATGGTCCCTGTTCCTCCTGCTCTTTCTCCTTTGCCACCACCTCATCCATCATTCATCACCTGAAGCTTTGTTTTAACGGGAGTCATAGAACTGGGATAGTAGCAGGAAAACATCCAGCAATCCTCGAAGGAGGTAGAATATGCGCCAAAACGCTGACCACCTCAGGCCTAGCTGTTACTACATACATGTGCTTGCATTCCAAGGAACAGAAAGCTAAGGAGGTGGATGGCCTCATGATCATGAATAATTTACTTGTTGTGTAGGAGGCCGACCACTGCTGCTGTCTACCTTTTGAACTTTGTGTTGAAGCCTGATTGACCCAGGACCCGCAATCCTCTATGTCTGGAGGACGTGTTGCATCCCAGTGTCCAACTGTGTCCCGGCTTCCACAATATTAACCCAGTGTGAAGGCGTCAGTGAGATGGACCTTTCCTGGCCACATTCACTTGTCCACGTGTTTGTGGTTAGGCTGTCCTTCCCACTAAATGCACTGGGGAGGGCACAGGTAATGTTTTGGTATGCACGCTTGTGTATAATGCGCACCGGGACAAATAGGGGCGGCTGGGGACCGTTTATGGACACCCGGCCACCCCCATGCGGCTGGGGACTGTGTGTGGGCACCCGGCCGCGGGGCGGCTGGGGACCGAGTATGGACACCCGGCCGCCCCCTGGAGGCTGGGGACCAACCTTGGACACCCGGCCGCTGGGCGGCTGGGGACTGAGTATGGATTCCAGGCCGCCAACACAGCCATGACGTGGTGGCCAGATTCCGCCTCCACATGCCTAAAAGGCCCAATTTCAAGTTCAAGCAAGCAAGCAGTATGGTATTGCAGCCTGGGGGTGGGTGGGTGGCAGGCTGCATACTTGCGCTTGTATTGCAAGTTATGGGGGAGGTACAATTGAACACTGCCCTGGGACAAGGACTTGCACGGGGATAGTTGCAAGTCTGCATCTTCTGATGCGGCAAGGATCACTTCTGATGGGCACACTTTTAGGCAGTGACCTGGGTGTCAGAGATGCTTCCAGGGGTCTTCCCCATGCTGTTCCCATGTCTTTTTGGCACTGTATGCATGTGTCACACAGCACATGGCCAGATAAGGTTGTAAAATGTTAAAATGACATTTCCCGGTGAATGCATTTGTCACGTTTGAAAGCAATACAAACGTGCAAAAACGCATAAAAAATGCTACTTGTGAACATAGCCCAAGGTGTGGAGGAGTATTTTTGTTTTTGGTTATTTATTTTACCTTATACACAAGTCTTTACCCTGGAAAGGATGTTCCTTAACCCCTTTCCGACCTGGTCAGTAATAGTACGCACCAGGTCGGGAAGGCCGGCTCAGCGGGGGCTCCGGCGGTGAGCCCGCACTGAAGCGAGCACATGTCAGCTGATTATTGGAATCGCAATCCACCCGCGGCTGTTAACATGTTAAATCTCTGACAGTGGTATTTAACTCGGGCTTCCGGGAGTCCTAAGCCCCGCCCATCAGTGACCCGTCACGTGATCGCGGGTCACCAATGGGTGGGCATGACAACTCAGGGTCTGCAGCAGACGCCTGTGGTTGTCATGTCTCAATTGCTATGAGCGCCACCTAGTGGTCAGCGCTCATAGCAAGTGAGCATTTCTCCTGCATACAAGCGATCTGCTCATCGCTTGTATGCAGTAGAAGCAATCAGACAACTGCTGCTTCTCGTCTCCTCTGAAGACTATAGAAGCAAGCAGAAAGTGTAAAAAAAAAGTTTTTAAAAAAATTAAAAAAATAAAAAATATATAAAAGTTTAAGTCACCTCCCTTTCGCCCCATTCAAAATAAAATATATAAAAAAAAAAAACACATACACATATTTGGTATCGCCGCGTTCAGAATCGCCCGATCTATCAATATAAAAGAAGAATTAATACAATCAGTAAACGGCGTAACGAGAAAAAAAATTTAAACGCCAGAATTAAGTTTTTTTGATCGCTACAACGTTGCAATAAAATGCAATAACGGGCGATCAAAACATCGGATCTACCCCAAAATGGTATCAATAAAAACGTCAGCCCGGCACGCAAAAAATAAGCCCTCACCTGGCCCCAGATCCCGAAAAATGGAGAAGGTAAGGGTCTCGGAATATGGCGTCATTTTTTTTTGTTTTTTTAGCAAGCTTTGGATTTTTTTTTCACCACTTAAATAAAAAAGAACCTATACATGTTTGGTGTCTATGAACTCATAACGACCTGGAAAATAATGATGGCAGGTCAGTTTTAGCAATCTGTGAACGTGGTAAAAAAAAAGACCCAAAAAACAACTGAATTGCATTTTTTTTTGCAGGTTCACTGCACTTGGAAATTTTTTCCCATTTTCCAGCACACGATATGGTAAAACCAGTGATGGTGTTTAAAAGTACAACTTGTCCCACAAAAAATAAGCCCTCACATGGCCATATTGAACGAAAATTAAAAAAGTTCTGGCTCTGGGAAGAAGGGGAGCAAAAAAGGAAAGCACAAAAACAGAAAGACCCATGGTCGTTAAGGGGTTAACATATTTCACAGGAAAGCACTTTCACTTTCGTTTATTGAACGTTTTATTGTGAGCCTGTAAAAGTGGCTTAATACCTCTGACCACGTTGTTGACAGCAGTGACCAGGGGGTCAGAAATGCTTCCAGGGGCGATCCCCATTCTGTCCCCATGTCATTTGAGCACTGTCACTATCGTTTTGGGCACTTTTTAGGCTTTCTACAGACTGCCGGGGGAGCCGCCGCAAAAATGTTCGGGTCTCCCATAGACTAACATTGGGCTCGTTGCTCGGGTCGAGCACCCAAGTATCACAGTGAGCTCGGCCCGAGCTTCGAGCACCCGAGCATTTTAGTGCTCGCTCAACACTAATAAGATACCATAGTGGTATACCATAACATTATACTATGGGAATACCACTTTTTTGTTCTGTTAAGCTTATAATTTTACTGAAAAATGTATGTTTCCATACTGTTATGTCTTTTTCAAATCACATTTTCCCCTATCTTTACAGGTAAAGTTCTAATACACACTTTCAACACTTTCATAGGGGTCTATTGCCATGTTAAGGCTAAAAAAGTGTCCTTTAGACTTCTGTCTATCTAGTATACAGTACATCAGTATAATTCCAAAACGTTTGTAATAGTGTCATGAATCATGCTTTTTCATCGGTTGTGAATCAGTAAAAAAAATCATACTTTTTTTAACCTTGTAGTCTATGGGTAACAGATAGCACTGTATGGCTTACTTCACAGACATCCATTAAAGAGATATGTCACAAGATTTTAAATAGCTTTTTTTTATCTTAAATAAATGCCATTACAACGTTTGGGTGTCGGATGCTCTAAAGGGATGCCAATGGAATCCCTCATCCGTGGTCTATAATGGCATCCATTGAAAATGCTCAGAATGTATACGTAAAACGAATCTCACATTAGTCCAGGTGTAAAATAAGTTGCTTTTAGATATTCACCACAGCTAGAGATGATAGAATCTTTTTACATTCAAATTTGCCAAATTTAACAAAATTTGTATTGCAATAAATCAATTCACCGTGAATTACAATACTTCAAAGCCTCCAATTGCTCTGAAACAACGCGTAACATTCTGAGGTCTCCTAGGACTGTATGCAACTGTTTTCAAGTTCATTAACACAAACACAATCTCAGTAATAACAAAGTGACCTCAACATAGAAGGTGACCTTTAGTAAGCCAGTGAACAGACAGGTTTTTTATATTTTTTCCCAAAATATCCCTCTTAGTCATTTGTAATCAGGCACACTATTCTGTGCAGATCATTGACTCAAACTGATGGTGTCGCTGTTAGAGGTAATACCATCCTGCTGCGACTGAAACTAATAATGTGCCATATGTTCCCTAATGCCCTCTGCTTCATCTCGACTATTACACATATCAGAGACAAAGAGACCAAATGTGTCCTGTCTTTGTTATTATTACTGCGCGGACAACTGGTGCCAGTGGTGGTGCTTTCTTCCAGATTCTTAGCCTTGGTATGTTAATTCTTTATTCTTACAAGTACATGTACAGAAATCAAAATGTGGCAGCAGGCTTTAGCATAGGTGTGATTAGTACAGTTGTCAAATTGGAATAGTAAAACAGGTAAACAAAAACACACATGCACAGTTAAATGTCGGCATTATGTTTCTATATTTTTACAAATTTCAAAGCCCTTCATAAAAATGACTAGAATAAAAATGCTATGTAGGTACACAACCAAAAAGCACATTCAACAGGGTACTGTAATGGGGTGGCGTATATTGATATAAAATCTAACTAGTAAATAGAGATGAGCGGTGTTCGACTCAAACTGTTCGCCAATCTCAAATTCGAGCTGTTTTGGGCGGTGTTCGAGCCGTTCAGCGAACACGAACAATTTGAAAAAAATTCGGCTGTTCGAGGTTATGTTCGATAACTGTTCGTGCACCAAAATCATAACTGGATTTTTTCTCAGTAATGATGAAAATTAATGTTAATACACAGTTTGAGTGTACAGCGGGGCGGGGGGAGGGGCAGGGGATGGATCTCTGCAGGAATAATGAAGATCTCCATTTTTTTTTCTCTTTCCCGCATTTACTGTGGGGAGGTGCAATCTGTCAGCCTATCAGCAGCGCACACACGGAGCGAACTGCTTTTTTTCACACAAGCAAGGGCATGTGTCATTGGCAGTGTATGTCACATGTCCTTGTCCTATAAGACCCAGCCATTTTCCCCGTCACCAGCATTTTCTCACTGCTGCAGCTGCGTGCTAGACGGCACCGCTGTTGCTGTGTGCGCTATACTTTGTTCATTTCAAGCCTATCTGCAGATAGCTTGGGAGTAGGGAATAGTTGTTATTGCAGTCCTTTTGAGGACTAGGTTACATCATTTCCTACGACTTTTATCAGGCAGGTCTGTGCTCTTAAATAGATAGGTTGGGAGTAAAGACTAATTGTAATTGCAGTCCTTTTCAGGGCTAGGTTACATCAGTTCCTATCACTTTTTGCCAGGCAGGTCTATGCCAGTGCTGTGCAAGTTTTTTTCACAGCATTTGGCTAAATCTAGCAAAGCAAATCCTTTTTGGCCTATTGCAGAGTGTGTTACTCAGTGGAGAAGCCTATCTGTGTTGCTAGCTACACCACCTGTGTATAGAATACAAATTTTTTTACTGCACCTAGTGAAGTAAAACCTTTTGGGCATAGCATCATTCTATTAGTCCATCTATACTAACCTCCACCTGTTTGCAAATTCAATATAATTTTTTTCTGCATCTAGCTCTGAAAAAATATTTCGGCTTCTAGCAGTGTGTGGGACTTGTTCTATTAGTCCATCTAAACTAACCTCCACCAGGTTGCAAATACAATATAATTTTTATTTGCATCTAGCTCTGAAAAAATATTTTGGCTTGTAGCAGTGTGTGGGACTTGTTCTATTAGTCCAGCTATACTAACCTCCACCAGGTTGCAAATTCAATAAAAAAAATTTCTACATCTAGCTCTGAAAAAATATTTCGGCTTGTAGCAGTGTGTGGGACTTGTTCTATTAGTCCATCTATACTAACCTCCACCAGGTTGCAAATTCAATATAATTTTTATCTGCATCTAGCTCTGAAAAAATATTTCGACTTGTAGCAGTGTGTTGGACTTGTTCTCTTAGTCCATCTATACTAACCTCCACCAGGTTGCAAATTCAATATCATTTTTTCTGCATCTAGCTCTGAAAAAATATTTCGGCTTGTAGCAGTGTGTGGGACTTGTTCTATTAGTCCATCTATACTGACCTCGACCAGGTTGCAAATTCAATATAATTTTTATCTGCATCTAGCTCTGAAAAAATATTTCGGCTTGTAGCAGTGTGTGGGACTTGTTCTATTAGTCCATCTATACTAACCTCCACCAGGTTGCAAATTCAATATAATTTTTATCTGCATCTAGCTCTGAAAAAATATTTCGGCTTGTAGCAGTGTGTGGGACTTGTTCTATTAGTTCATCTATACTAACCTCCACCAGGTTGCAAATTCAATATAATTTTTTCTGCATCTAGCTCTGAAAAAATATTTCGGCTTGTAGCAGTGTGTGGGACTTGTTCTATTAGTCCATCTATACTAACCTCCACCAGGTTGCAAATTCAATATAATTTTTTTCTGCATCTAGCTCTGAAAAAATATTTCGGCTTGTAGCAGTGTGTGGGACTTGTTCTATTAGTCCATCTATACTAACCTCCACCAGGTTGCAAATTCAATAAATTTTTATCTGCATCTAACTCTGAAAAAATATTTCGGCTTGTAGCAGTGTGTGGGACTTGTTCTATTAGTCCATCTATACTAACCTCCACCAGGTTGCAAATTCAATATAATTTTTTTCTGCATCTAGCTCTGAAAAAATATTTCGGCTTGCAGCAGTGTGTGGGACTTGTTCCATTAGTCCATCTATACTAACCTCCACCAGGTTGCAAATTCAATATAATTTTTATCTGCATCTAGCTCTGAAAAAATATTTCGGCTTGTAGCAGTGTGTGGGACTTGTTCTATTAGTCCATCTATACTAACCTCCACCAGGTTGCAAATTCAATATAATTTTTTTCTGCATCTAGCTCTGAAAAAATATTTCGGCTTGTAGCAGTGTGTGGGACTTGTTCTATTAGTCCATCTATACTAACCTCCACCAGGTTGCAAATTCAATTTAATTTTTATCTGCATCTAACTCTGAAAAAATATTTCGGCTTGTAGCAGTGTGTGGGACTTGTTCTATTAGTCCATCTATACTAACCTCCACCAGGTTGCAAATTCAATATAATTTTTATCTGCATCTAGCTCTAAAAAAATATTTCGGCTTGCAGCAGTGTGTGGGACATGTTCTATTAGTCCATCTATACTAACCTCCGCCAGGTTGCAAATTCAATATAATTTTTTTCTGCATCTAGCTCTGAAAAAATATTTCGGCTTGTAGCAGTGTGTGGGACTTGTTCTGTTAGTCCATCTATACTAACCTCCACCAGGTTGCAAATTCAAAATAATTTTTTTCTGCATCTAGCTTTGAAAAAATATTTCGGCTTGTAGCAGTGTGTGGGACTTGTTCTCTTAGTCCATCTATACTAACCTCCACCAGGTTGCAAATTCAATATAATTTTTATCTGCATCTAACCCAGCCAATACTTTTGGACTAATACCACAGTTTGGCCACTCAGCTCTGCTCGGTTCCCATCCATTGTTTTCTGTGCAAACAACTCCAGAGTTGTGAATTAGTTAACCACCAAAATGAGTGGAAAAAGGCCTGCTGCTGGAGGAAAGGGGAATAGGCTGGTTGGGAAGGGAAAAAAGGTTGTGTCCGTGGGGTAGGTGTTAAAGCAACAGTAACATCTGCAGAAGAAAGACCATCTTCTAGCCAAACTAAGATGTCTACTTCTTTTAGCGGACAATGTGATAAGATCCCTTTCTTACGGCCACGCCAATCGCTACAAATTCCAGATGAGGCACAAAAACAGCAGGTGCTTCAACGGATATCAAGTGCTCCTTTAAGTGGGCTCTCCTCCACCTCAACTTCAACATCACAAATACTCCAGTCCTCAGAGGTGTCACCCCAATCGCACTTGCTTCCTCACAGCTCCCAAGTCTCCAGCTGCCCGGCTGAGTATGAGGTAGAACAGATGGTTGAGTCTGCAGAGCTGTTTACTCATACTATAGCCTGGGAATCAGAGGTCGGCTCCAGAGCTTCTGTGAATCCAGACGAGGAAATGATCTGCACTGATGCCCAGAATCTTTACGAGTCGGATCCAGGACCAGACGCAGAAGGTTCTGACCATAATGTAGACCCTCGTTCCCAAATTGTAACTCCTGTTGGTGGAGACAATGAGGAAGATGATGATGAGACTCAAATACCTGATTGAAGCGACAACTTGAGTTTTTTGTCAGGGCAGGAAGAGGTTGGCTTTGAGGACGACGGGTGTGATAACACACAGGGTGATGATGACGAGGTTGGAGATCCCACTTACTGTCAACCCACAGTCAGCCAGTCGATGAGGTCAGCAGAGGAGGTGGAGGAGGATGCTAGTGACGATGAGGTCAGGTTGCGCCTTCCTGGACAGAGACGTAGTACTGGAAGCACGTCAACAACTGCATTCTCAAACACAACTCTGCCTCTGACCACAAGTCGTGGTGGCTCTTCAGGTCGCATGGGTGCTAAGCCTTGCATAGCCTGGGCATTTTTTCAGATCGATAAGGAGGACCCAACTCGTGTTATCTGTAACTTTTGTCAGCAAAAGCTAAGTAGAGGCCAAAAAATCCATAGTTTGAGTACTTCATGCATGAACCGGCACATGGATATGAAGCATAAGTTGCAGTGGTAAGCTCATTGTGCTACAATGCGGCCTAGCCGGCCGGGCCACCCACCGTCTGCCACATCTTGTGCATCCGCGGCCTCTTCATCCTCTGTGACTGGGTGGACAGCAGTCACACCTGTTTTGGGACGCAGACCTGTCACCTCTTTACCCTCAACAGCCAGTGTGATTGGCAGGTCATCATTTTCTTTGGAGGTGGAAACACCAGCTGGTGTTCAGCGCTGTCCGACATCGATAGCACCACCTTTGGATCAAGGCAACCTAACATGTCCGCCTGCATCTTCCTCACAGACCGGAAGTTTGCCGGGGACACCCTTCTCAACCCCGTCTAAGCACAACAGCCAGCCCTCGGTCCCTCAGATGTGGACAAGTAAAAGACCATTTCCTCCTAGCCATGAGAAAGCTAAGAGGTTGAATTTCACCATCTGCAAGCTCTTGGCTACAGAAATGCTGCCTTTCCGCCTGGTGGACACAGAGGATTTTCGAGACCTTATGTCCGTCGCAGTGCCCCAGTACCAGATGCCCAGTCGGCACTACTTCTCAAAGAAAGGTGTGCCTGCGCTCCACCAGCATGTCGCACACAACATCACCGCTTCTTTGAGAAACTCTGTGTGTGACAGGGTGCATTTCACCACAGACACTTGGATGAGTAGGCATGGACAGGGGCGTTACATGTCGCTGACTGGGCACTGGGTAACTATGGTGACAGCAGGACAAGGGGCTGCTGTCCAAGTCTTGCCGTCCCCACGAGTTGTGCGTCAATCCTCTTTATCTCGAAGTTCCTCCACTGCTTCTGCCTCCTCAACCTCCTCTCAGTCCTTCACCTGCACCCAAAGCCTGTCTGGTCATGCCACAAGCTTCCTAACTGCGCAGAAGGGATCCTGCACACCTCCTTACTATGCTGGCAGCAGTGCTCAACGTCATCAGGCGGTTTTTACTTTGAAATGTCTGGGAAATGTGAGTCACACAGCTGAGGAGTTGTGGTCAGCTCTGGAGAACCAGTTTCATGAATGGTTGTCTCCACTGGACCTGAAACCAGGGAAGGCCGTGTGCGACAATGCTGCAAACCTGGGTGCGGCCCTTCGCCGGGGCAATGTCACACACGTGCCTTGTATGGCTCACGTGTTGAGCCTGGTTGTCCAGCAATTTTTAGCCCACTATCCCGGACTAGATGGCCTTGCTGCAGAGGGCACGGTCGCTGTGTGCTCACTTCCGCCGTTCGCATCCCGCAGCTCAGCGACTTACATCTCTACAGAAGTCGTTGGGCCTGCCACTTCACCGGCTAAAATGCGATGTGCCTACCTGGTGGAATTCAAATCTGCACATGTTGCAGCGACTGTGGCAGCACCGACAAGCCCTGGTGCAAAATGTTCTGACGTATAGCCTGGGCCAACGAGATCCAGAGGTGGGGCAAATCACGCTGGAGGAGTGGTCTCAGATCAGGGACCTATGCACCCTTCTGCACAGTTTTGAAATGGCGACGAAGATGTTTAGTGCTGACGATGCCATTATCAGCATGACTATTCCGGTGATTTACATGCTGGAGCACATGTTAAACAGAATTCGGAGTCAGGTGGTGGCACAAGAGGAGGTGGAGGAAGTAGAGGAGGAGGAGTTGTATGCGGAAGGGCTAACATCTGCAAGGTCCAGACGGTCGGCAGCACCAAGGCGGCAGGCACGTGAGGGTGGGGGAGATGGTTTTACCAGGGTGCATGGTAGCAGCCAAACTAGTGAGGAAGGTGCAGGAGCCCAGGAAGAAGTAGAGGACGAACTGATGAAAGACTCATCAGATGAGGGAGACCTTGATCACATTTCTGTTGTGCGAGGTTGGTGGGAGAGGGCAGAGGAAGGAAGCATGATTGTTACCTCGCCACCAACACAACAGGGACTTGGTGCTCCTGGATGCGCAAGACACATGAGTGCCTTCTTGCTGCACTACCTGCAACATGACCCTCGAATTGTGAGAATTAGAAATAATCCTAACTACTGGGTTGCACACTCTTAGATCCCCGGTACAAAAGTAAATTTGCAGAAATTATTCCTGCCATAGAAAGAGATGCACACATGCAGGAGTATCAGCAGAGACTGTCGCAGAATCTTACATGTGTTTTTCCACAAAACACTAGTGGTGCACGTATTGAATCTCACAGTTCCAACTTGCCAAACGTGGGACCGTCGAGTGTTCAGCACTCAAAACATAACAGAAACATAGTATCTGCTGGTAACATCAATTTTGCGGAATCATTTCACCACTTTTTTAGCCCATCCTTTGCAAGGCCACAGTAGACAAGAAGTCTGACACATAATCAATGCCTAGAGACGATGGTACAGGAGTATCTCCAAGTAAACATTGAAGCCATGACTGTGTCACTGGACCCTTGCTCTTTTTGGGCTTCCGATCTGGATAAATGGCCGGAGCTCGCCACTTATGCCTTGGAGATCTTGTCATGCCCAGCAGCCAGCATTCTGTCTGAACGTGTGTTCAGCGCTGCTGGTGGTGTGCTGACAGATAAGCGCACGCGGCTCTCCACTGATAATGTAGACAGACTCACGTTCATAAAGATGAACAAATCATGGATCCAAAACGACTTTTCTACCCCTGTGTCATCCTGGGGAGAGTAAAAGCTTGATGATTTGTTAAAATCACCTCACCAACCGTTTTAAGCTTTCAAATTACTAATCATGTTTATCTGTATCTTGGCTGGAAAATAGTTTGGGCCTTGTAGCAGTGTGCAGCACTGATTCTATTAGGCCATCTATACTAAACTCCACCAGATTTAAAATTACTAATCATGTTTATCTGTATCTTGGCTGGAAAATAATTTGGGCCTTGTAGCAGTGTGCAGTACTGATTCTATTAGGCCATATATACTAAGCTCCACCAGCTTTCAAATTAATAATAATTTTTAGCTGCATCTAGCCCGGAAAATAATTTTGGGGCTCCTAGATGCGCAAGACACATGAGTGCCTTCTTGCTGCACTACCTGCAACATGACCCTCATATTGTCAGAATTCGAAATAATCCTGACTACTGGGTTGCCACACTCTTAGATCCCCCACACTCTTCGATCAACCTTTTCATTTTAATAATGAACAAAAAAATTGTCATTTTTGAAATTATAAGCATTAGCAGGTTATTAGAAACTGAAATCAAACCGTTTTCAACTCAAAACTTTATTCTAGGTGATGTTACATTTGCACATAGGACCCCTTGTTCGAAGGGAGCTTCTGAACTCTCTCGTCCATTGAATTTGTCAGGTTTTGGAAGGTTTCAGCTTCAATTGTTTTGCATGAGGACAGAATACCCTCCCAGAGCTGTTGCTTAGATGTGAACTGCCTCCCGCCATCATAGACACTCCTTTTGATGATGCTCCAGAGGTTCTCAATGGGGTTGAGGTCAGGGGAGCATGGGGGTCACACCATAAGTTTGTCCCCTTTTATGCCCATATCAGCCAGAGATGCAGATGTGTTATGTGCAGCATGAGACGGTGCATTATCATGCATGAAAATGATCTTACTGCGGAATACACAGTTCTTCTTCTTGAACCATGGCAGGAAGTGCTGTTTGAGAAACTCCACATATATTATGCAGTTCATCTTTACCCCTTCAGGGATCCTAAAGGGGCCGACAATCTCTCTCCCCATGATTCCAGCCCAAAACATTACTCCACCTCCTCCTTGTTGGCGCCGTAGCCGTGTTTGCATGGGGTGTCCATCAACCAGCCATCCTCCACTCCATCCATCTGGACTATCGAGCGTTGCACTGCACTCATCCGTGAACAAAACAGTTTTGAAGTCAGTCTTCATGTATTGTTTGGCCCACTGGAGCCGTTTCTGCTTGTGTACAGTGGATAGAGGAGGTCGACAGGATGGCTTACGCACAGCTGCAAACCTCTGAAGGACCCTGCATCTTGTTGTTTGGGGGACATTGGAGGCACCAGCAGCTTCAAAAACTTGTCTGCTGCTATGACAAGGCTTTTTTGCCGCTGCTCTTTTAACCTGATGTAATTTCCTGTAAGAAAGAGTCCTCAATTTTCCCTTATCAGCACGCACACGTGTGTAGTGTGAATCAGCTACATACTTCTTGATTGTGCGATGATCAGGATGAAGTGTCTTGGCAATGTTGATTGTAGTCATGCCTTGACCTAAACACTCCACAATTTGTTGCTTCTCAGCAGCCGACACATCCTTTTTCTTTCCCATTTTGGCAGAAAATGTAGGCTGCTTAATAATGTGGGACAGCCTTCTTAAGTAGTCTTGCCTTTCATTGGACACACCTGCCAAACTAATTAGCACAGGTGTCTGCAATTGCTTACAGTGATATAAAGAGCCCTGACACACATCACCATCAATGAGTTTAACTGACAAACAAAAAATTCTTACCTTATCACTCCTAAACACTTTTTGCATAATAATTTGGAACACAGCGTACATGTGCTTTTCCACAAAACACCAGTGGTTCACGTAGTGAATCTTACAGTTCTAACATGCCAACCGTGGTCTGTATGCAGTTGTTCAATAAAGGGCCCAAAATTAAGATAACATAGACAGGAGAGGTCTCTATGAATACAAATTCCTAAGTATTTGATACCCTGTGAGGGCCAGGCAAAGGGAAAGTTGGACTGGATGGAATCCTGTATGGATTTGGGGAGGGAGACATCAAGGGCCTCAGACTTCGCTGCATTGATTTTAAAATTTGACCATGTAACAAAGTGATCTATTTCAGCCATAACAGCAGGGATGGATATATGTGATTGAGTGATATATACTAGGACATCATCAGCAAATGCAGAGCACTTGTACTCGGTGCCTCCCACCTCAATCCACCTAATATTGGGGTTATGTCGAATTGATGAGAGCAGGTGCTCCGTCACTAGGATGTATAAGAGAGGGGACAGAGGACATCCCTGCCTTGTCCCATTGGTGATTATGAAAGGTGATGAAAATGTTCCATTTATCTTCAGCCTAGGTGACGTATTGCGATATAGAGCCGTTATTTTGCATATAAAAGGGTCCCCTAGACCCCTACCCCAAGCTTTTTAAGAGAATAATATATGGCGTGCCAGGAGACTCTATGGAATGCTTTCTCAGCATCCAACGAGAGTATCTAATTACAATTTTTAACTGCATCTAGCCCAGGAAATACTTTGTGCCTAGTAGCAGTGTCTGCTAGTCAGCGGATTATCCCAGCTGTTAAGCAAGCTACACCACCTGTAGTTTGGACACTTAATTTTTTCAAAGGAAATGGTTCGGGCCCCCGGGACACTCAGTGAAGAGCATCAGGGTGGCACCCCAAGGCACAGGGGCAGGGACTGGCGGTAGGACGCCTTGCAGTGGACCGCCAAGCTCGATCCTTATGAAAGCTTTTTAACTGCAGCAGCTTTAGTGGACGCTACTGGAGCTGGAATTACGCGGCTGCTGGCATGAGACTTGCCCTCCAATAGATCCTTGTAAAAGGATTTAAAGTGTACTCATTCAAATTAGAGAGACAATTTAAATTAAAAAGATTAGACCTGCCTCCACCGCAGGGGAACTCGCTCGACCCACCAGCAGACAGGCACCAGTATTGGGAGAGGGGGGCTGGCCGTCAGGGTCCACCGCGGCTCTGGCACAAACTCGGCGACATGGAGGTCGCATGGGCAGGAACGGACTGGCCGTGTCGGCTTTGCACTTTTTTGGTTTTAGAAGGGCATGACATGCCTATATCTGTGTCTCCCCCTCCTTTTACTCCTCCACCTCTTTTCTTTTCGCATGACTATATGTACTTGTCACTTTTCCATGTGTTAGTTGTGTCTTCTGAGCAGTTTGTCAGCTTTCGGACACCTTTGAAGGTGTTTTCTATGTGTTTCTATGTGTTTTTGTTTGCCTGCCATTGGTTTTAACGGTGTTCGAAGGTGTTCAACGAACAGTTCGGCGAACATACGGGTGTTCGACGAACCGAACCGAACTCGAACACTACGGGGGTGGCTCAACACTACTAGTAAACCAAATGTGTATAAAAATTAAATAAATTGTTTGTGATATGCACACTGTGACGACACAGCTTTTCATTTTAATTATGCCAGACATACTTTCTGATGGCCAAGAGCAATGTACCTTTATTTTTATGTTGACTTTTTTAACCTGTATTCTTCTTTGGTTGATTAACACAGACTATTGTTTGAATAATCCTGAATGTTGACACTTGAGTTATGATGCACATACATACATAGTAACATAGTTTTAAGGTTGAAGGAAGACTAAGTCCATCTAGTTCAACCCATAGCCTAACATGTTGATCCAGAGGAAGGCAAAAAAAAAAACATGTGGCAAACACCAAGCTCCACATTGGGGAAAAAAATCCTTCCTGACTCCATACGACAATCAGATTAGTTCCCTGGATCAACGCCCTATCAAGGAATCTAGTATATATAACCTGTAATATTATGCTTTTCAAGAAAGGCATCCAGGCCCTTCTTAAATTTTAGTAGTGAATCACTCATTACAACATCATGCGGCAGAGAGTTCCATAGTCTCACTGCTCTTTTATTGTAAAGAATCTGCGTCTGTGATTATGATTAAACCTTCTTTCCTCCAGACATAGAAGATGCCCCCTTGCCCCCGTCTTAGGCCTCAGAGTAAAAAGATCAGTAGAAAGGTCTTTGTACTGTCCCCTCATATACTTGTACATAATAAGATCACCCCTGAGCCTTCGTTTTTCCAAAGTAAATAACCCCAAGTGTAATATCCTGTCTTGGTATTGCAGATCCCCCAGTCCTCTAGTAACCTTGGTCGCTCTTCTCTGCACCCTCTCTAGTTCAGCTATGTCTTTCTTATACACCGGAGACCAGAACTGTACACAGTATTCTAAGTGTGGTCGCACTAGTGACTTGTATAGAGGTAAAATTATGTTCTCCTCATGAGCATCTATGCCTCTTTTAATGCATCCCATTATTTTATTTGCCTTTGCAGCAACTGCCTGACACTGGCCACCAAACGTCAGCTTGTCGTCCACCAATACACCCAGGTCTTTTTCAGTTACAGTTTTGCCCAGTGTTTTACAATTAGGCATATAATTATACATTTTATTTCCTCTGCCCAAGTGCATTACCTTACATTAATCCCCTTTAAAGCTCATTTGTCATTTATCAGCCCAAGCTTCTAGTTTACATAGATCCTCCTGTAATATAATATTGTCCTCCTCTGTATTGATTACCCTGCAGAGTTTAGTGTCATCTGCAAATATTGAAATACTACTCTGTATGCCCCCTACAAGGTCATTAATAAATATGTTAAAAAGAAGCGGGCCCAATACTGACCCCTGTGGTACCCCACTGTTAACTGTGACCCAGTCTGAGTGTGTTCCATTAATAACCACTCTTTGTTTCCTACCACTGAGCCAGTTCTTAACCTACATACATATACACTTCTCAAAAAAATAAAGGGAACACTCAAATAACACATCCTAGATCTGAATGAATGAAATATTCTCATGGAATACTTTGTTCTGTACAAAGTTGAATGTGCTGACAACAAAATCACACAAAAATCATCAATGGAAATCAAATTTATTAACCAATGGAGGCCTTGTTTTGGAGTCACCCCCAAAATTAAAGTGGAAAAACACATTACAGGCTAATCCAACTTTGATGTAATGTCCTTAAAACAAGTCAAAATGAGGCTCACTATTGTGTGTGGCCTCCACGTACCTGTATGACCTCCCTTCCAAGCCTGGGCATGCTCCTGATGAGATTGCGGATGGTCTCCTGTGGGATCTCCTCCCAGACCTGGACTAAAGCATCTGCCAACTCCTGGACAGTCTGTGGTGCAACGCGACGTTGGTGGATGGAGCGAGACATGATGTCCCAGATGTGCTCAATCGAATTCAGGGAACGGGCGGGCCAGTCCATAGCTTCAATGCCTTCATCTTGCGGGAACTGCTGACACACTCCAGCCACATGAGGTCTGGCATTGTCCTGCATTAGGAGGAACCCAGGGCCAACCGCACCAGCATATGGTCTCACAAGGGGTCTGAGGATCTCATCTCGGTACCTAATGGCAGTCAGGCTACCTCTGGCGAGCACATGGAGGGCCGTGCGGCTCTCCAAAGAAATGCCATCCCACACCATTACTGACCCACTTCCAAACCGGTCATACTGAAGGATGTTGCAGGCAGCAGATCACTCTCCACGGCGTCTCCAGACCCTGTCATGTCTGTCACATGTGCTCAGTGTGAACCTGCTTTCATTTGTAAAGAGCACAGGGCGCCAGTGGCGACTTTGCCAATCCTGTTGTTCTGTGGCAAATGCCAAGCGTCCTGCACGGTGTTGTGCTGTGAGCACAACCCCCATCTGTGGATGTCGGGCCCTCATACCACCCTTATGGAGTCGACTTCTAACCGTTTGTGCAGACACATGCACATTTGTGGCCTGCTGGAGGTCATTTTTTAGGGCTCTGTCAGTGCTCCTCCTATTCCTCCTTGCAAAAAGGTGGAGGTAGCGGTCCTGCTGCTGGGTTGTTGCCCTCCTACTGCCCCCTCCACGTCTCCTGGTGTACTGGCCTGTCTCCTGGTAGCGCATCCAGCCTCTGAACACTACGCTGACAGACACAGCAAACCTTCTTGCCACAACTCGCATTGATGTTCCATCGTGGATGAGCTGCACTTCCTGAGCAACTTATGTGGGTTGTAGAGTCCGTCTCATGCTACTACGAGTGTGAAAGCACAATCAACATTCAAAAGTGACCAAAACATCAGCCAGAAAGCATTGATACTGAGATGTGGTCTGTGGTCCCCACCTGCAGAACCACTCCTTTATTGAGGGTGTCTTGATAATTGCCAATAATTTCCATCTATTTTCTATTCCATTTGCACAACAGCATGTGAAATTGTTTGTCAAGCAGTGTTGCTTCCTAAGTGGACAGTTTGATTTCACAGAAGTTTGATTTACTTGGAGTTATATCCTGTTGTTTAAGCGTTCCCTTTAATTTTTTGAGCAGTGTATTTTCCCCTATCCCCATTGTTCTCATTTTATGTATCAACCTTTTGTGTGGAACCGTATCAAAAGCTTTTGAAAAGTCCATATACACAACAGCCACTGCATTTCCTTGGTCCAGTCCGGAACTTGCATTCTCATAAAAGCTAATCAGAATAGTTTGACAGGAACGGTCCCTCGTAAACCCATGTTGATATTGGGTCATGAGGTTATTCTTCTTCTGATACTCTAGTATAGTATCTCTTAGGAAACCCTCCAGGATTTTACCTACAGTAGAGGTTAAGCTTACTGGCCTATAATTTCCAAGTTCAGTTTTTGTCCCCTTTTTGAATATTGGCACCACATTTGCTATACACCAGTCCTGTGGTACAGACCCTGTTATTATGGAATCTTTAAAGATTTAAAATAATGGTCTATCTATAACTTTCCTTTATTTCTGCAGTACTCGCGGGTGTATCCCATCCGGCCTCAGGGATTTGTCAACTTTAGTGATTTTTAGACGCCGCCGTACTTCCTGCTGGGTTAAGCAAGTGATATTTAATGGAGAATTTTTGTTATCACTAATCATGTTTTCTGTCATGCGATTTTCTTGTGTAAATACGGTTGAAAAAAAATAATTTAGCATATTGGCTTTTTCCTCATCCTCATCCACCATTTCACCCAGACTATTTTTAAGGGGGCCAACACTATCATTTTTTAATTTCTTACTATTTATGTAGTTAAAGAATATTTTGGGATTATTTTTACTTTCTCTGGCAATGAGTCTCTCGGTCTCAATCTTTGCTGCCTTGATTTGGTTTTTACAGAATTTATTTAATTTTCTGTATTTATTTAATGCCTCATCACTACCTACTTGATTTAGTTCTCTAAATGCTTTCTTTTTGTCACTTATTGCGCCCCTTACAGCTCTATTTAGCCATAGTGGTTTCCTCCTATTTCTTGCATGTTTATTCCCATAGGGTATATATTGTGCACAGGTCCTATTCAGGATGCTAATTAATGTCTCCCATTTGCTTTGTGTAGTTTAATGTCACAGGATATCGTCCCAGTTTATTGCACTAAGATCATCTCTCAACAGTTGGACATTTGCCTTCCTGAAGTTTAGTGTCCTTGTAGCCCCTCTACTACACATCTTATTAAAGGATACATGAAAACATATTATTTTGTGATCACTATTACCCAAGTGACCCCCAACTCGTATACTTGATATGCGGTCTAGCCTGTTGGTTAACCCCTTTAGAGCCCATAACGTCTTAGTACGCACATTTGCGTACTGCCCGTTCAGTGAGGGCTGCTGCGCTGAGCCCTCACTGAACCGAGCACATGTCAGCTGATTCTTACAGCTGACATGTGCCCGCAACAGCCGCAGGTGGAATCGCGATCCACCCGCGGCTGTTAACCTGTTAAATGCCGCTGTCAATCTCCGACAGCGGCATTTAACGCGCGCTTCCTGGAAGTGCATCCTAAGCCCCGTCCACCGGCGACCCCGTCACGTGATCGCGGGTCGCCGATGGGTGTGCATGACAACCCAGGGTCTGCAGCAGACGCCTGTGGTTGTCATGATCTGGTCGCTGTGAGCGCCACCTACTGGTCGGCGCTCATAGCACAGGACCATTTCTGCTGCATACAGGGGACCTGCTGGTCCCCTGTATGTAGCAGAGCCGATCAGACAACTGCTGCTTCTAGTCTCCTATGGAGACTATAGAAGCATGCAGTAAGTGAAAAAAAAAAGTTTTTAAAAAAATAAAAAAAATTTAAAAAATATAAAAGTTTAAATCACCCCCCTTTTGCCCCATTCAAAATAAAATAATAAAAAATAAACCCCACATACACATATTTGGTATCGCCACGTTCAGAATCGCCCGATCTATCAATATGAAAAAAGAATTAATCTGATCGGTAAACGGCGTAACGAGAAAAAAATTCTAAACGCCAGAATTACGTTTTTTGGTTGCTGCAAAATTGCAATAAAATGCAATAACGGGCGATAAAAACATCGGATCTACCACAAAATGTTATCAATAAAAATGTCAGCCCGGTGCGCAAAAAATAAGCCCTCACCCAGCCCAAGATCACGAAAAATGGAGATGCTACAGGTCTCGGAAAATGGCGCTTTTTATTTATTTTTTTTTTACAAAATTTGGGAATTTTTTTTCACCACTTAAATATAAAAGAACCTGTATATGTTTGGTGTCTATGAACTTGTAATGACCTGTAGAATAAGAACGGCAGGTCAGTTTTAGCATTCAGTGAACGTGGTAAAAAATAAATAAAAAACAACTGTGGTATTGCACTTTTTTTGCAATATTACCGCACTTGGAATTTTTTTCCCGTTTTCCCGTACATGATATGGTAAAACTAGTAATGGCGTTGAAAAATACAACTCGTCCCGCAAAAAATAAGCCCTCACATGGCCATATTGACGAAACAATAAAAACGCTATGGCTCTGGGAACATGGGGAGCAAAAAAAGAAAAAGCAAAAACGACAAAACTGAAGGTTGCGAAAGGGTTAATATTAGGTCTAGCAGTGCCCCCCTTCTTGTTGGGTCCTTAACTAGTTGGGAAAGGTAATTGTCTCTCATAGTTGTCAAAAACCTATTACCTTTGCTTGAACTACAGGTTTCTGTTCCCCAATGTATTTCAGGGTAGTTGAAGTCCCACATAATAATGACTTCTCCTTGAGTCGCTGCTTCACCTGTTTGCTTTATGAGGATATTCTCCGCTGCTTCCATTATTTTTGGAGACTTATAACAAACCCCTATCAGTAATTTATTATTTTTCCCCCTCCCCTTATCTCCACCCACAGGGTCTCTACATTTTCATTAGACTCACATGTATTCTCACGCAAGATGGGTTTTAAGGATGATTTTACATATAAATACACACCCCCCCTCGCTTGTTTGTGCGATCATTTCTGAACAGACTATAGCCTGTAAATTAGTTGCCCAGTCATGGCTCTCGTCCAGCCATATCTCAGATATCCCCACCATGCCATAATTATTTTCCAATAAAATTAATTGTAATTCCTGTGTGAGGGCTGTGTGAGGATTCATATGGTATATAAGGGGATGTCAGCATACTTAATTCTGCTCAATATTGAGTGATAATATAAAATAATAATTATAATTGTAATTAAAATGTTAACTTTAATATTGAGCAGTATTAAGTTCAGCCTATTAGTTCAGCCCTTCACAACAGTGACTGTCTCTCATGTGGCCCCTTGAGAAAATTAATTGCCCACCCCTGCTTTGGGTCATTCCCTGCACAGCAATGCTTCTGTTTAGCTGCTGGGCACAGTCAGTGCACATGAACGTTGCTGTTGACATGACAGTCTAACCCCACTGTCAAAGTTATGACATACCGTGTATATGCCCCGTTAATATATTTGACTGGGACAGACCAGTCCATTTTTTTCTCATATCTGCCTATGGCTGCAGTGATTGTGGAGTCAGATCATCAGAATGCTGACATGATGAGGATAGAATGCCATCCCATATGTCAATGACTATAAAATATAGTATAAAATTTGATTACTAATCAAAGTGATTACTGTTCTGATCTATCAATCTAAAAAAATGATCTTTTAGTGCAGTCTGGATCATGAATTATGGTTGTACCTATACCCTATTCCCTTTATCCTTTCCCATACCTTACATACAGTGGGTACAGAAAGTATTCAGACCCCTTTAAACTTTTCACTCTTTGTTTCATTGCAGCCATTTGGTAAATTCTAAAAAGTTCATTTTTTTCTCAATAAAGTACACTCTGCACCCCATCTTGACTGAAAAAAAAACAGAAATGTAGACATTTTTGCAAATTTATTAAAAAAGAAAAACTGAAATATCACATGGTCATAAGTATTCAGACCCTTTGCTCAGTATTGAGTAGAAGCACCCTTTTGAGCTAATACAGCCATGAGTCTTAGGAATGATGCAACAAGTTTTTCACACCTGGATTTGGGGATCCATTCTTCCTCGCAGATCCTCTCCAGTTCCATCAGGTTGGATGGTGAACGTTGGTGGACAGCCATTTTCAAGTCTCTCCAGATATGCTCAATTGGGTTTAGGTCAGGGCTCTGGCTGGGCCAGTCAAGAATGGTCACAGAGTTGGTCGGAAACCACTCCTTTGTTATTTTAGCTGTGTGCTTAGGGTCATTGTCTTGTTGGAAAGTGAACCTTCGGCCAAGTTTGAGGTCCAGAGCACTCTGGAAGAGGTTTTCATCCAGGATATCTCTGTACTTGGCCGCATTCATGTTTCCTTCAATTGCAACTAGTCGTCCTGTCCCTGCAGCTGAAAAACACCCTCATAACATGATGCTGCCACCACCTTGTTTCACTGTTGGGATTGTATTAGGCAGATGATGAGCAGTTCCTGGTTTTCTCCACACATACCGCATAGAATTATCACCAAAAAGTTCTATCTTCGTCTCATCAGACCAGAGAATCTTATTTCTCATAGTCTGGGAGTCCTTCATGTGTTTTTGAGCAAACTCTATGCGGGCTTTCATATGTCTTGCACTGAGGAGAGGCTTCCGTTGGGCCACTCTGCCATAAAAGTCCGACTGGTGGAGGGCTGCAGTGATAGTTGACTTTGTGGAACTTTCTCCCATCTCCCTACTGCATCTCTGGAGCTCAGGCACAGTGATCTTGGGGTTCTTCTTTACCTCTCTCACCAAGGCTCTACTCCCACGATTGCTCAGTTTGTCTGGACGGCCAGGTCTAGGAAGACATCTGGTAGTCCCAAACTTCTTCCATTTAAGGATTATGGAGGCCACTGTGCTCTTAGGAACCTTGAGTACTGCAGAAATTCTTTTGTAACCTTGGCCAGCTCTGTGCCTTGCCACATTTCTGTCTCTGAGCTCCTTGGGCAGTTGCTTTGAGCTCATGATTCTCATTTGGTCTGACATGAATTGTGAGCTGAGAGGTCTTATATAGACAGGTGTGTGCCTTTCCAAATCAAGTCCTATAAGTTTAATTAAACACAGCTGGACTCCAATGAAGGAGTAGAACCATCTCAAGGAGGGTCACAAGGAAATGGATAGCATGTGACTTAAATATGAGTGTCTGAGCAAAGGGTCTGAATACTTATGCCCATGTGATATTTCAGTTTTTCTTTTTTAATAAATTTGCAAAAATTTCTACATTTCTGTTTTTTTTAGTCAAGATGGGGTGCAGAGTGTACTTTAATGAGAAAAAAAATGAACTTTTTATAATTTACCAAATAGCTGCAATGAAACAAAGAGTGAAAAATTTAAAGGGGTCTGAATACTTTCCGTACCTAACTGTAGTTACATAGGTTGACCTTGATGGACGCGTGTTATTTCAACTATCTACCTATGTATCTATGTATCTATCTATCCAATTGTATGTCTCACGGACTCACAAGGCCAGGAAATGGACAAATTCTCTATTTAATGCTATTTCTGTTTCAATTCCATTTGATCTGAAAGGGACTTATGGTCCAGAGGGATGACTGAAGATTTCAATAATGCGTATGAACCAGTGAACACCCTAAAGACGAATGAATACTTAAATACTGTATATAAGACAATGCCCTGGCTTAGATTTCCATGCAGTATTAAAATGTCAGTCAGCATTATGTGGTAATGAATCTAGGCGGAAATCAAGTCATATCACAAGCTTCATGTTTTCCCAATTGTCAGCCAGGCAAGAAAATCTATTACCTTTCATGAATGTGTCAATGAAGTATCCTATGTAAATGCTATGCCAAAAGACAGACTTAAAAGAACTCATGGTCAAACACGAAAGGGTTACATCTAAAAATGCTTTGATATAGTGAAATGGTTTCATGCATATTTATAAATATGTCATAAAATAGGACACGTACTTAGATGTGCTGCCCAGTGAAAGGTTAAAAGGTTGTATGTGCTGACTCTTTTATAAGTGAACAGAATTTAAATTCACTCTAGCATAGGAAAACAAGTGAAATCTTATTTTCCAGTTTTCTACAAACATGACAAATGCCTGCAGGCTGAGTAATTGCTTGCTTTTTCTATGGACCGGCAGCAGTGTGTGTAACGCTGGGTCCCAGTCAGCCCTCCCTTTCTGCTGGCATGGTGCTCTCTCTGAAGTCACATAGTTGTCTTGTAGGCTGATTATTTCAGGACTTTGGACAGCTCCGACACTTCTATGGAGCTCGACCACTCCCTTGAACCTGTACAGTCTTTATTGCTTTCTCTGTGGCAGTTTAGTATGAAGGACATACATAAATACAACATAACCAAAATATTTTATGAGCAATTACATAGCTGTAACGTAATGACTGATAATATAAATATGGCCTGCTCCAGAAATGGCTTCAACCTTGACAGAATATTGATGTGAAGGAGAAGAATACAAATTTAGTTGGTCAAGTCCTTGAGATAATCTCTACCACTTTGCCACTGAAAATAATTAAGTTTTCATAGTGGTTGGTTTGAAAAGAATGAAAAAATATTAGTAATTTAAAGAGAACCTGTCATGTCAGATAACGTTATTAACCTGCAGATATAAGGTTAATCAGCAGGTTAAAGAAAGCACTCTCATGAATATTTTTTTTCATTAAACATGTGTATATACAGTATGTAGGGTGTGTAGTATCAGTGTATTAATATACTCGTCTACTGCTGTTTTTTCCGGCTCCGTTCTGCTTCTCTTCTCAGCGAGATCACCACTCTTCAGACTCTCTTGATCACTCCATGCTCAATGGGTGAGCGGAAGTCTCTTTTACAATTTAAGTCTATGGAACCTCGTTCTGAGCCTTGTTCCATAGACTTACATTGTAAAAGCCACTTCTGCAGAGCCACTTCAGAGAGTCTGCACAGCGGTGACTTCACAGAGAAGAGGAGAAGAACTGACCTGGATCCCATTTAATGGGAGTGCTTCTTTAATAGTGTTAGAAAGCTGCCCAGCCGATATTCTGAAAGTGCGGTCCCGGGAGAAAATAACCTTTATTTTTTCTCGGAAGACACTTTTTTGCAGTCATGCAGGCATGCCTGGAGCAATTACAGCACAGTACTGAGAGTGGTAGCTGTAAGCACACCCCAGAACTGACTGACAACTGGTCCTGCAGTGCATCAATGCAGAGTACTAAGAGGTTGACAGCAGCTGGCATCTGCCCTGTCCTCTGCTTTGGAGTCCACTCCAATGTACTTGACACGTTCCATGATGGATATATCCGTCACGGGGCATTAAGGGGTTAATGGGCATGCTTAGATATTTCCACCAAGTTGACTGTCCATGGCAATGAATGCTTTCTCAATCAACAATGACTAGCTAATGCAGCACAATGTATCTATCAGTCCTTCAGTTCAGGAGATTCAAAGGGATCCTAAGCTCAAAAACTTGCCATTTTAATAAACTGAAATGTAAGTGATAAGTAGTCAAAAACTGCATAATTTGAACATGCAGTAGTACTTTATGTAATTTGTAAGTACACAAACAGTTAACTGGAACCACGGCCAGTCTCTATGAAGAACTCTCTAAAAGCTCTGACGTACAGAATGATCCACATTTGAAATATAGATAAATGAGACTGCCCCTTTATGACATTCACATATAAAGTGCACCTGCTATGTGACATGCAAGCCAAGAGAGTAATCCCTATACATTAAGAATCCTTCCTTGTGTGTCAGTATACACATGATTCTCTGACACGGAAAATTTGTGTCTTGTGCCATTCTCTGCAGTGTAATGAAATTTCCTCTTGGATGAGTGAAGACACACAAGAAAAAAGATCTTTTTTTGTCTCTCTTCACCCAGGGAATCAAAGACCATATGACCCTCTGGGACCTTCACCCCTCTGCGTGATAGGTGAAAAATGGAAGCAAGTAAAGAAAAATGTAATTAATTGGCTGTAGAGATCCCATGACACCTTTTAAAAGGTTATCTAGAGGTGGCCTGGTCCCAAAGAGCTCCATTGTTCTTAAAACACACCTATCACACAGATGCAGAATTCAGTTTGAAGTTTATTTTCGGAGAGGTGCAGAAGGAAGGGGCGCAAGCAGGAAAGCAGTCATCATTCAGTGGCCCGGCCTGACTGCTCTCATACAACTGCTTGCTATTACTGAGGGCTTGTTAAATATTTTTCCTTTTTAATCGGTTTTATTTGGCCGACCTGTTCTTCTGCTCAGAGATTCTGCTGGGATAATTGGCTGGGAATTTGTTTACCGTGGCACTGGCCGATCTTTCTTCCTTCCCCCCTCTCAGCTTGCTGTTCTCTGCTTTCAATGCAACAATTTTTGTATGCATCTCACTTTTTATTCTCTGTGTGTTCTGTGTACCTTATTTTCTCAATTTTATTGCTGCTGGCTTGAGCACTTATAATCTAATACATATTTTCATATATTAGCCTCTAATATCTTTTCTAATCCATTTTGCTCTCTTCCATCTATGCTATTCACCTAGTAAGTTCCCTTATGTGTTAATGCTTGAATTTGTTGGGGTTACCTGGGTGCTATGCTAGTACATGCTGGCACATTTAAAGATTATTTCTTTTGTTTTCCCAGACACACACTGCTTCCTTGTCTGGGCAAATACGCATGGTTTCTCCTAGAATGAGCAAAGAAGCAGATTTCATCCGGGCATTTAGCACAATGTGGCTTGAAAGTGCCAACTGATCGCTTAAATTGTATGTCTATTTTCCAGCAGTATTTTACAGTGTATATATAATCAAAATATACTTTACTAGCGGTGCTCAGTAGATGTTAGCACAATTTTACCGATCACAAAAATGGCTCTTCCCATTCGTTTTGTTCTATCTTTGAAGGCCCAAAGGCCAACTTGCCATATCCAGATGTGTTCACTCTTTCCTTTCTGTGAATTTCATCATAGATTCCAATGGTTCACTCAATAATTTTCAAGATATTATTGTGAGATGCTAACAAAACCTACAACAGGTTGTAAATCACATCACAGCCAATTTATGGCCACATATAGACACATGTAGCATAAGTAGCTCCCAGCAGAGTATCACAAAGCCATGTTTTGTTTTTCAAAGCTGGTCATCTTGCTTCTTTCAACCAAGGAAATGTTAAGCCAAGAGGAAAGGATTCATATATGCTGTGTAGCGACCATGAAGCTTTAAGTTATGGTTTCTTTAATAGTTCTGCTAGCTGCCATTAGAAACAGTCAGTAGGCTTTCTATTAGATATGCTAACAGTTTATCTGAACTTTGATGCACTCTGACAGTTAGGTTTCTTAGAATATGGGATTGACAAGGCTACGGTTAGGTGCATTCATAACCGGCTCAGTGATCGTACTCAAAGAGTGGTAATAAATGATTGCACATCAAACTGGAAGAGTGTTTCAAGTGGGGTACCACAAGGCTCTGTCCTGGCCACAGTGTTGTTCAACATTTTTATAAATGATCTAGATAAGGGAACTGAAGGAAACTGTAATCAGATGATGCTAAGCTAGGAGGGATAGCTAACACTAGAGAAGACAGATAAAGGATTCAGAAGGATCTAGATAAGCTTGAACAGTGGGCAGCAACTAACAGAATGGTATTTAACAGGGAGAAATGTAAGATTCTACATCTGGGCAAGAAAAACGAGAATGACATCTACAGAATGGGAGGAATAGAGCTAAGCAACAGCACGTTTGAAAAAGACTTGGGTTTACTAATAGATCATAGACTAAACATGAGCCAACAATGTGATGCAGCAGCAAAAAAGGCAAACACAGATCTGGGATGTATTAAAAGAAGCATAGAGTCTAGATCACGTGAAGTAATTATTTCTCTATACTCCTCCTTGGTCAGACCTCATCTGGAATACTGTGTCCCATTCTGGGCACCACATTTTAAAAAAGACATTGAAAAATTAGAGCAACTGTCTTTAGTGAATTCTGCATTGAGCAGAGGGTGGAACATGATAACCCTTGAGGTCCCTTCCAACTTTAACATTCTTTGATTCTATGAATACACACTACATTGCCTTATTGATTTTAGCTATTTATTATATTAGTGCCGTTGCTGAGTTGACAGATATGCAGCCATCTGATGTGAAACACATAATGCAATATCATGTGAAAAACCTCCTGGGTGATGTAATTTGTGATATGATAAATAGTGATTTAAGAGTTACTAAGTATGGGAAATATATTCTATATTCAAATAATGCCTAGGTAGGGTGCTACTGGGAAGCAGTGGTGAAGACAGAAGTGAGGTATGCAGTGATGAGCGAGAATGTTTTGTTAACCCTTTCGCCCAGTATACTTGGCCGAGCACCGAGTATTTATAGCGTGCTCAGGCTTTAAGTTTTCCTCGCTCCGTGAACATGATTTGCGACTGTTTGACAGATTTAATACATGTGAGGAATGCCTGTTTTTCCAGCATTCCTCACATGAATTAAATCTGTCAAATAGTTGCAAATCATGTTCACGGAGCAACGAAAACTTAAAGGCCGAGCACGCTATAAATACTCGAGCATGCTATAAATACTCGGTGCTCGGCTGAGTATACTCGGTGAAAGGGTTATCAAAACATGCTCGCTCATCATTAGAGGTAAGCAATATTTTTATTTGCTGGTGACATGGCTTGGTCAGGGGGCAGCAATTGGTCAGTGTTATATGTTCTTCCATGCCTCATTGTAGTGTGGCACAGAGCATAAAAGATTTATGTTTATTACTAGTAAAGGCCAGATACACACAAATTTTCCAAGAAAGTCAGTAGCAGGAAAGCTGTTCTACAGCAACGAAACATCTGCACCTTAGCTAGCTAGCAAGTAGAGGTAAGTAGTGCTCATTATTAGGGTACACTACCCCACAGCCTCAAAGTACTATGTTCAAAGATTCCATCTGAACCTACTGTCAAGTAGGTTGTAACAATTGAAGTGACTAGTTCACCTGCAGGAGAGTTCTGCCATTAGAGAGAGAGGGCAAGGACTACTACCACTCCTGACATTGACAAGTGCATCTTCTGACTGAAGAATGGGATAACCACACCAGAGTCGGAAAGTTGATTCCTGTGTCTGAAGAAGAGGCTATACCATAGACTGTTAGGATATTTGTGCCTATGTGTGATGGACTGGGTAATGGGCAGAAGTATGAGGCACTAGGATCCTAGTAATGGTGGACCATGAGAGCATGAAAATTGTCAACAAAGCTACTTTAAAAAGGTTATCGAAGGAGGCTATGACCAGAATTTTGATAGAGTCCAGAGCTGCACTGAAAGTGATTCATAGACTGTACCAGAATGGAGGCTATGATGCTGAAGAAATTTTCTGCAGGCTGTAAGTAAAATGACATAAGTGTCAACCTGTTATTTTTCCCGAATTTTGTACCTCTGTTTAAACAAAGTATTTGCCTCTTGTAAGAACCTGTAGGCATCAAGAGTGTTGTCTCTTGTAATACTCCGTAACCATCAAACTTTTCACCTTATTTTTGCAGCAGGTCATAACAGCGAAAGGTGCTCTATTAAGTACTTGTCATGAAGGCTTGTCATAAAGGGGTTGAATAATTCTGAGACTGCAGTAGTTATTAAAAGCGTCCTTTTGTGTTGAATTTAAAGAAAACGCTTGCTATATTAGTTGTGTTAATCTATTTAACTTGTCCTTGGTTTGCTATTTTATTGAAAACAGCAGAAAGTTTGTAAAATTTGTTAAGACAGCAAATTTGCAATGTGGGGAATTGAATAATTTTGTATGTAATCTGTAATATTTTCAAACTTTGGTGTAAGTTAGAGCTTTGTGCTTTTTCCATATAACTAACCTATATCTGCACAAAAGATTGTAATTTTTCACCTTTCATTTACACATTTACAGTACTTCTGTATACTAAGTTTTTTTCTATTGTAAGAAAATTAGAGAAAACTGTGCAGGAAAAAACATAACTTGTTAATTTATGCCGCCTACACACACGGGCCTAATGATGACTCCAGTCCTGTACTTAGCATCTAAAGAAACATTGCAGGTTCAGACTTCCTGGTTCACCACAAGCTTTTGTCTTTCATTGTAACAGTGTGCTGGTAAAACAAGGGTAGGTCATCCAGAGAGAAATCTATTGATCAGTGTGAGAAATTCTGCAGTCAAATTCTCGTACTTTGATTCTTAAATTCTAATGAACCTTTACCTTATAATCCTGCTTTTATCACAAAGTAATGTTCCAAATATTTGTTCCATGAAATCTTAATTTAACAGAAAAAGCCTGCCCCTTTGATACATGACTGGAAAAAAGCAGGAATATGCAGAACTGATGCATTTAATATAATATTAATAAGTATGCTTCAGTGATTTTGCACAGAATGTATCTCTGCAAAACATTCCCCTTGCTGAAAAGAAGTGGTGGAAATGAGTTGCCGAGAAATACAACAACAAATATGGCAATAAAAACATCTATCAGCAGAGGAAAACTCTGCTTTAGAAAATGCATAATTACATATGTGTTGTACATTGTAATGAAAATAGTTTTATTATCAGGTTGTGTTTTTAATACAATTCACTATTTATTACACTGCATCTAGAGATTTTAGGGAGGAAACAAAGGTTATATTTTAGATACAATATGTGGTTTACTGGTAAAGAGGATTTTGCCAACGTACTGGAAAAATTGTAGATAAAATGTATTATTGTACATTATGAGACATTGGTGTAAGAATGGAGACATAGGGGCAGGATGGAGACATTGGGTCAGAATGGAGACATGGGGGCAGGATGGAGACATTGGGGCAGGATGGAGACACTGGGGGCAGAATGAAGACATTGGGGGCAGAATGGAGAGACATTGGGGTAGGATGTAGACATGGGGGCAGGATGGAGACATTGGGGTCAGGATGGAGACATTGGGGTCAGGATGGCAACATTGGGGGCAGAATGGAGAGACATGGGGGCAGGATGGAGAGACATGGGGGCAGGATGGAGAGACATGGGGGCAGGATGGAGACATGGGGGCAGGATGGAGACATGGGGGCAGGATGGAGGCATGGGGGCAGAATGGAGAGACGTGGGGGCAGAATGGAGACATCAGAGCAGGATGGAGACATTGGGGGCAGGATGGAGAGACATGGGGGCAGATTGGAGACATGGGGGCAGGATGGAGAGACATGGGGGCAGGATGGAGACATGGGAGCAGGATGGAGACATGGGGGCATGATGGAGACATCGGAGCAGCATGGAGAAATTGGAGGCAAAATGAAGAGACATGGGGCAGGATGGAGACATGGGAGCAGGATGGAGACATGGGAGCAGGATGGAGACATGGGAGCAGGATGGAGACATTGGAGGCAGAATGGAGACATTGGTGGCAGAATGGAAAGACATGGGGGCAGGATGGAGACATGGGTGCAGGATGGAGACATGGGGCAGAATGGAAACACATGGGGCAGAATGGAGAGACATGGGGGCAGGACGAAGACATGGGGCGGGATGTGGGACATTATCACTGAAGGGGCTAAATAAGGAATATTATTACTGCTGTGATGTATTTTATTTTTGAGGATACTGTTTTCAGTGAGGGGGGGGGGTCCTGTTACTGTGCAGGGTGGCACTATGTTGCTTTTTTTCCTTCATCTGGTGTAATGTAGAAGTTAGGGAAAAATTGAGAAATGTGCTCTGTAAGTGGTGCTTTAGATAACTGTGTTATTTTCTGCAGAGACGAATCTTGGCGGGAAGAAGTGATGATGGTCTGTCCTGGATAAAGAAGAAACGCGAAGATGAAGGACTTCAACTAGAGATGTCACCGGTGAGTCAGTGTGTTACCTGTACACTGACACTATACACTATATGCTATATACAGAGCTCCTGTGTATAATGTCACCGGTGATCACTGTATTACCTGTACACTGACACTATACTGTACACTATACTGTCCCACAGGGCAAAATCTTTTGTGGGAGGTCCCATTCCACCTTTGGGAACCAGATCTTACCTGACCCAACGAATAATGTCACATAATGAGAATGGGGTCTCAAAAACCACAAGTGGCGCCTCAATAGTAGTGTTACATATTGTGCCCCAAAAATAACCTAACACAGTATGGTAATAGTAACACATATACCTACCTGTCATCATCCCTCTGTCAGTATTGTATTTCTGAGTATCTTAAGCTCAGCACAAATCAGTGGAATGATATGTTTGCTCTATGTCTGCCTGTGTGGAAAGAGTACCTCTGTTAGACTGTGGACAAAATTTAGACTGTTGACTACAAGATGAATTGTAGGGAAGTAAGCTTAAAGGGACTCTGTCAGCACAGAATAACTGTTTTAATCAAGTAAAGGTGCTCAGTACATCATGGCGTGGCCAATAATTTTATGTGCACCTTTCCTCCTGCTTGTTTTCCCTCTGTATCTCCCACCCTCTTCTTAGATTGACAGCTCTGGCTTGATAGAACCAGAGAAGGGTGGAGATAGATGGAAACCAAGCAGGTGGGAAGGTGCACTTAAAAGATTAGTCTGGCCATGGTACTCTGAGTACTTAGTTTGAACAGTCCTTCTGTGCTGATAGAGTCCCTATAAGCTGTGCTGTCTTACACCCACTAAAAATGGCTTGATCTGGCCCCAAGATTCCACATGTGTTGGAGGACCTGAAACACATGCCATGTTCTCATTTCTCTTATCCAACCAAAGCTAAGGATGCTTGCAAGTCAGGGAATAAAGCACCAGATCAGATGTACTGGCTGGGAACTGTCCTGCCCTCAATGCACATGCAGCCTCATTTACATAGAGATTAAAAGTTCATTTTCTTAGCCACTGAATATCTATTCGTGGCCCTAAAGGTATGTTTGAACTTTTACTACCATACCCTGTAATTAGTTTTGAGGCCCTACAGCTCCTGACAGGTTCCCTTTAAAGGGGGTGAATATTTATGTAATTTTGCCCAGTTAAAAGGGAAATCCGCCTGAAACACTATTGCTTTTGGAAACATATATCAGCTCTTTCTGTTTCTTCTATTTATAATGTCAAGCTACACAATACAGTAAAACATTTGTACGGTTCGTGAAGAAGCATTTTGCAAGCTTTCATGTAGACAAAAAAGTAGATGCATCAAATTTGTAATTCTAGAATTCAGCCAAAAGCTAAATTCTCCCAGATAATACATCTGGATAAGAAAGTACAAACAAAACTTCTCATATTTAGGAAGAGAAAACACTGATAGAAGCAAAAAAAAATCTGTTTATTACATTATTAGTTCTTTTAGATAATGATTTGATGTGCTGAGAAATCAAGATTTTGATAAAACTGTAGGTGCTATGAGCGAAATATTGCAGTGTTTGTCCAACACCGATCCATAATACACGTAGCTTTGTATGTATAGTTTATGAATAGGACATATATCTTATAATTATCCAGTGAAATGTAGTATTTTCTAATATTACTATAGCTATAAGAGAAATATTTTCCATTTCATTGACTTAATCAATTGCACAAAGATGGTTATTAACACATTAAACAGATAACTCTATTTGCTCATTTATTTTTGTTTAATGACTTTTCTGTGGTTTGAATCATTCGTCATTTTTGCACTATATAATTACAAACAGCTGCGAAAACAAGCATTGACTTTTTAATGCTGGAAAAGTCAGATTGTGCCCATCTTGCTACAGCCATGCTATGATAAAAATGTTATGCTTGCTGACCTCTTTTGTACATATCTCTGTATATCCATTTGTATACTTTTATATATATTCTGATACATGTATTTTACTGCATGTGGAGGAACACTGCTGACCACAATAGCATCATAATTTGGCCAAGACTGTATTCAGTTTGTGCATCCATATCATAAAGAGATTCTGTTAGAAGTTCAAATTGTCCTAGAACCAGTGTTCTCATCCTTCATATATAATCTATCTCAATTCCAGAATAAAAGGTGCAGTTTTGACTTAGAAATTAAAGTGGAACATTTTGGTCTATGACACACTATGTCTTAGTGCTCATGTACACACTGAAAAGGATCTAATGAGTGCGCACAGTTCTACAGTTCATATTACACATGTGACCACTCCGTATTTTCTTTTAGAATAGCTACTTAAAGAGGTTGTCCAGTACTTTATATTACCCAAACAATGTATCCCCCCGGGGCCCCTAAGGATTTTTGCAAATACCTTATGTTGCTGATAATGCCTGAGAGCGGCGCTATCGGTGGCCGCTCACAGGCATCATGTGACCCCGCGGTGATGTCATGACAAGTGAGGCGTGACTCAGCGCTGCGGTCCCCGTGGTGGCTGCTGGGTTGTGGGCGGGGTTACCACCCGCGTCACACCCAGCATCCACCGCGCACTTTACCAATGAATTGGGAGAGGCAGAGCGCGCGGTGGATGCCGGGTGTGATGCGGGGGGTAACCCCGCCCACAGCCTGGCATTCACCATGGAACGCAGAAGACAGAGACCCCCGGCTGCTGCCAGCACAGTCGTGACATCAGCAGATGTAAGAGCTGGCTGCAGCCGGGGGTCACGTGATGCCTGTGAGCAGCCAGTGATAGCACCACTCACAGGCAGTATCTGCAAGTAAGCTAATTATAAAAATCCTTAGGGGCCCCGGGGGGATACATTGGGGGGGAAATATAAAGTACTGGACAACCCCTTTAAAGGGGTTGTTTCTTCTTTTTACAAGAATGCACCACTCCCCTACTTCCTGGTTTCCTGTTTGCCAAGGGGTGGTGCTCTCCTGAAGATTGACAATTTGGATCAATAGTATGATCATACCTCTGGTCCAAACTGTCCGCTCTCTAAAGCAGAGGCAGCTTTGCCTTTGCAGCAAGGTAAAAGTGTGGCACCCCAGGGGTCTGGTTTCCACAGTAACGGCAATGTTATGTCTGAGAGCAGGTGGGAGGTCTCTTGGTCAGGAATCCTATGCATGCCACACCTCCTGCCCAGTCCTGGGAGGGGAAGAACTTCCCCTATATAAACCTGGGGCTGAGGCAGGGTTAGAGAGTTCAGAGGGAGAGTTCAGCCAGGAGGGCTGACAGGGAGCTGTGGCTCCGGCTGGGCCCAGCTCCTGGGCCATGCCAGAAGTAGAGACAGAGAAGAGAAGCAGCTATGGGAAGAAACAACAGGAGCTCTGTGGGAGCAGTGTTACAAGGAGTCAGGGGCTGGCAGCTGCAGAGCTCGCCCTGACTGAGAAGATTTCTTACCGGACCCGGAGTCCAAGGCTGTGGGGACTAACTCCTACCCAGCAGCAGAATCCGTCAGGCAGGGGATTTCAGGTCCTCTGGCCAAGAAACCCGAAGGCACGGTCACACGCATGGGACCAGCACCGCCATCGTGGAGCGGAAGCTACTAGAAGGCCCCGAGTCACCGGCCATACGGGTGAGCACCACACGGTACACTCAGGGACGTGGGCTACTTATACCCGCCTCTAGCAAGGTAGCCAGAAGAGTACAGTTAGTTTGGGAGGCCTACAACTCCGCCTGGCCAGGGGAGATCCCATCTGCTCAAGGACTGACCAGGCCCCAATCGCTAGCCAGTACTCCGGGAGGGTCTATCGTTGTCACCAGTAAAGACCCTGAACTACACCGTACCGTCTCTGAGTGGTTCCTGCTACCCCCATCATCCACGTCGGCTGCCCTGAGGCCATACCCCTCCCATTGGGGGTTATACTATCATGCTGCACAATCCTACCACCGGCCTCAGCGGTCTGCCCTGCAGCGGCAGCTCCTTCGCTGCATTCAACGGGTGGCGTAGTCGTCCAACATCTACCGCTAATACAGCGCCACTTAGTCTGACTCCCTGGGCACGGACCGGGTCACCGCCACGAGACTACAACCCTCAACAGATCCGGCTCCGGGTAAGCTCCCGCGTGCGCAACGCTGCGCGACACAGGCCCAGGGGTGCGTCAAAAGCGCATGTGGACTGAAGGTTTCCAGATCCTGAGATTCAGACAATTTTAGAGCAGCACTTGCAAGCTCTAAAACATATAGCATACAAGCATGTTTTCCATGCTTAGGAAACCAGCTACCTCTGACAGACTATTAATTCCATAAGGCAAACATGTACATAAGAACCACATAGATATAATGAGCATATTAATTCTTAATTTAGAAAAATTACACAAAAGTTAAAATCACATAAAAACCATATAAACAGTTTGAGTAACCAGTAGGTGGCACCACAGCACTACTTCATTACATATATACGTAGGCAACTGACTAATGCTCAGTATATACCCCATTGAGAATTTAATGTTAGTCTTGCCACCATTGCCAAATAGAACCCATAATCACATGAAGGTTCAACCCTATAGAGCAATCAAAAATAATACCTGTAGAAAAGTGTGGTGCCAATCCCAGGTCCCAAAATACCCGACGTACATTTTGGCATGCGCCTTCTTCTGAGGTTGACATCATACTAGTGAGAGCAACCGTACATACTGTGGAACCACCAATCTACAGGTTTCTGCCCATGTGGAAACTGATTTGTGTCGGGGGAAGGACTCACAATGAGGCTCTAGGTGGAACTTGACATGCATATTCATACACAAATGTGTCATATGTTAATCTGCCATTCACACCCCTATGTGCATATCATCACCTCCCATCTCCCATTGAATCTCTATTTTCTCAGAGAGTACTCCAACTCATCAGCATAGCATCACATGCACCATCATCAAAACAAAGAAAAAGATGAAAATATTTTCATAAAAGACAAAGAGGTGCATTGTGCATGAGCGCTCATGACAGACTGTAGAGTTGGCTAGAAACCTATACATTGAGCAGTACACAATAGAGTTAAAAATCCCTTTGTTCTTGAGAATGGAACAGATTTTTAATAAGAGGTAAAATGAACAGTTGCTCATTTTTACACTTTGCAATTTTCCCCATTCAATAAAATAAGAAAATCCCTTAACCCCTTAAGCCCCGCGGGTGGTTTGCACGTTAATGACCGGGCTAATTTTTACAATTCTGACCACTGTCACTTTATGAGGTAATTACTCTGGAACGCTTTAACGGATCCCCCTGATTGTGAGATTGTTTTTTCGTGACATATTGTACTTCATGATTGTGGAAAAAATTCTTCGATATCACTTGCGTTTATTTGTGAAAAAAACGGAAATTTGGCGAAAATTTTGAAAATTTTGCAATTTTCAAAATTTGAATTTTTAAGCCCTGAAATCAGAGCGATATGTCACACAAAAGAGTTAATAAATAACATTTCCCACATGTCTACTTTACATTAGCACAATTTTGGAACCAACATTTTTTTTGTTAGGGAGCAATAAGGGTTGAAAGTTGACCAGCGATTTCTCATTTTTCCAACAAAATTTACAAAAACATTTTTTTAGGGACCACATCACATTTGAAGTCACTTGGAGAGGTCTTTTTGACAGAAAATACCCAAAAGTGACACCATTCTAAAAACTGCACCCCTCAAGGTGCTCAAAACCACATTCAAGAACTTTATTAACCCTTCAGGTGCTTCACAGGAATTTTTTGAATGTGGAAGAAAAAAATGAACATTTAACTTTTTTCACAAAAATGTTACTTTAGACCCAATTTTTTTTATTTTCACAGGGGTAACAAGAAAAAATGGACCCCAAAATTTGTTGTGCAATTTCCCCTGGGCACGCAGATACCCAATATTTGGGGAAAAAACACTGTTTGGGCGCACGGCAGGGCTCGGAAGGGAAGGAGCGCCATTTGACTTTTTGATTGTAAAATTTGCTTGAATAATTAGCGGACGCCATGTTGTGTTTGGAGAGCCCCTGTGTGCCCAAACTTTGGAGCTCCCCCACAAGTGACCCCAATTTGGAAACTAGACCCCCCAAGGCACCTTTATAGATGCATAGTGAGCACTTGGAACCCCCAGGTGCTTCACAAATTGATTCGTAAAAATGAAAAAGTGAAAAAAAAAACACTTTTTCATTTTTACGAATCAATTTGTGAAGCACCTAGGGGTTCCAAGTGCTCACTATGCATCTAGATAGGTGCCTTGGGGGGTCTAGTTTCCAAAATGGGGTCACTTGTGGGGGAGCTCCAATGTTTGGACACACAGGGACTCTCTAAATACAACATGGTATCCGCTAACAAATAGAATGGAAAATCGGCTCAAATTGTTAGCGGACACCACATTGCGTTTGGAGAGCCCCTCTGTGCCCAAACTTTGGAGCTCCGACACAAGTGACCCCATTTTGGAAACTAGACCCCCCAAGGCACCTTTCTAGATGCATAGTGAGCACTTGGAACCCCCAGGTGCTTCACAAATTGATTCGTAAAAATGAAAAAGTGAAAAAAAAAACACTTTTTCATTTTTACGAATCAATTTGTGAAGCACCTAGGGGTTCCAAGTGCTCACTATGCATCTAGATAGGTGCCTTGGGGGGTCTAGTTTCCAAAATGGGGTCACTTGTGGGGGAGCTCCAATGTTTGGGCACACAGGGACTCTCCAAATGCAACATGATATCCGCTAACAAATTGAGCCGACAATTTGTTAGCGGATATCATGTTGCATTTGGAGAGTCCCTGTGTGCCCAAACATTGGAGCTCCCCCACAAGTGACCCCATTTTGGAAACTAGACCCCCCAAGGCACCTATCTAGTTTCATAGTGAGCACTTGGAACCCCAGGTCCTTCACAAATTGATTCATAAAAATGAAAAAGAGGTTTTTTTTTCACTTTTTCATTTTTACGAATCAATTTGTGAAGCACCTGGGGGTTCCAAGTGCTCACTATGCATCCAGATAGGTGCCTTGGGGGGTCTAGTTTCCAAAATGGGGTCACTTGTGGGGGAGCTCCAATGTTTGGGCACACAGGGGCTCTCCAAACGCAACATGGCATCCGCTAACAATTTGAGCCGATTTTCCATTCAATTTGTTAGCGGACACCATGTCGCGTTTGGAGAGCCCGTGATGTGCCTAAACAGTGGAGCTCCCCCACAAGTGTCCCCATTTTGGAAACTATACCCCTCAAGGATTTTATTAAGGTGTATAGTGAACATTTTGAACCCAGAGGTACGGCACAGAATTTGTTTACATTAGGTCATCATATTGAATAAGTTGTCATTATTCTTGAGCGCAAGTGCTCGCTACTTGAGTTTGCATCGGGTACTCAGGTATGCACCATGTACAGCGTGTGCTCGAGTGACATGCTCGAGTCCCTGCTCCGCATGTTTCACGGTTATTAGACACCCAAAAAAAACCATGCGGGGATCGCTCGTGCATGGCAGGCAATCCCCGTAAAGTTTTTTGGCCGCGAAGCATATGGGGCAGAGACTCGAGCATGTCACTCAAATACCCACGATACTCAATGCATACCAGAGCACCCGATGCAAACTCAAGTAGCGAGCACTTGCTCTCAACACTAGTCGCCATATCGTCATCTTTTTTTCTTACTTTTGAAAAAAATTCCAACCCCAGCCCTAACCCTAGCACAACCCTAACCCTAGCACAACCCTAGCCCTAGCACAACCCTAGCCCTAGCACAACCCTAGCCCTAGCACAACCCTAGCCCCAGCACAACCCTAGCCCCAGCACAACCCTAGCCCCAGCACAACCCTAGCCCCAAACCCAGCCCTAACCCTAGCCCAATCCTAACCCAAGAGTTTATTTTTGACGCCGTTCCTTGTGCGCTATAAGTGATTAGACGACTTTATTCTTCGGGTCGGTGTGATTACAGCAATGCCAGAATCATATGGGGTTTTTATGACTGACAGCTGTCACACACTAAAAGACGCATTTTTTGTAAAATCTAGTTTTTGCATCGCCATATTTTGAGAGCTATAATTTTTCCAGATTTTGGCAGACAGTCATGTGATGGCTTGTTTTTTGCGGGATGACTTGACGTTGTTATTGGTGCCATTTTCAGGCACGTGACGTTTTTTGATCGCTTTCTATTCCGATTTTTGGGAGGCAGAATAAACAAAAACCAACAATTCAGGAATTGTTTTTTTTTTTTATTCTGTTCCGTGTGTGGTAAAATTGATGAGGTAGCTTTATTCTTCGGGTCAGTACGTTTACAGCGGTACCACATTTGTATCATTTTTCTATGTTTTGGTGCTTATACACAATAAAAGCTATTTTATAGAAAAAAATATTTTTTAGCATCGCTTTATTCTGAGAGCTATAACTTTTTTATTTTTTGGCTGATGGAGCTGTATGGTGGCTTGTTTTTTGCAGGACGAGATGACGTTTTCAGCGGTATCATTCTTATTTATATGTGTCTTTTTGATCGCGTGTTATTCCACTTTTTGTTTGGCGGTATGGTGATAAAGCATTGTTTTTTGCTTCGTTTTTTTTTTTTTTTTTTTACCGTGTTCACTGATGGGGTTAACTAGTGGGACAGTTTTATAGGTCAGGTTGTTTCGGACGCGGCGATACCAAATATGTGTACTTTTATTGTTTTGTTTTTTTTTTTATAATAATATTTATTGATGGGTGTATTATATTTTTATTTTTGGTGTATTATTTTTTTCTTTTTTTATAATATTTTTGCACATTTTTTTTTTTTTTTCCACTTTCACACAGTTTATACACTTTATTACTTTGTCCCACTCTGGGACTTTCACTTTTTTTTTTCTGATCGCCTGCATGGCACAGGAATGGAGCACCATCCCTATGCCATGAAGGCTGTCAGAAGTGCACAGTGTGAAGATTGCTTGGAGATGCACTGCGCATGCCCAAGCAATCTTCCTGCTCTCTGGTGACCCGGATGTTGTCATGACGACATCGGGTCGTCATGGCAACACCCGGGAAGCCTTTGCAGACTGCGCTGGAAGCCGGAAGAGGAGGTGAGTATCGCCGATCACCTCCCCTTGCCCCCGCAATGCCGCGATCAACTTCGATCGACTTCGATCGCAGCATCGCGGGGGTTAATGTGCTGGGAGCGGTGCAGGACCGCTCCCTGCACATAGTACCGGGTGTCAGCTGTGACAATCAGCTGACACCCTGCGGCGATCGCGCCCGCACAGCCTGTGTGCGCGCGCGATCGCCATGACGTACTAATACGGGTCTGGCTCTTAAGTCCCAGGGCACAGACGTGTATTAGTACGTCAGATGTTATTAAGGGGTTAAATATTTCACAAAATGGTACTTGCCACACTCTCTTTGTGCATTTGTATAAAATCTGAGGTGAAGATATTGCTACATTGAGAGTCTTTTGTAGGCTCCTTGCATGAACACTTATAGAGGTTGTTGACTACTCTGTCGCAATTACAGTATTCCCCCATGTAGAAATATGTAAATTGTCTCTCCAGAGAGGAAGAGGAAGAGGACTAGAACTCTAGTGCCATCTACAGGAACGAGCAATTCTAAAAGTCAATATCGACTTTCCAACGATATATGGTTTGGCTAGGTGAGAGACAATTTGCATATTTCCCAGAAGAGCATTGCGGCTTAAAAGTCTCCTCACCTTGACATGCTTAACATGTCACTCTCTCCAAGGAGAAACATTACCCCTTGGATCCCGGTCAAACGCCTCTCACCTAGCCAAACCAGATCTCACGCTTTGCACTGACAAGGGGCTGTAACCCGAAACACAGTTTCTGAAAATTGAGATTCTGGTTCTGGCTTTTATCCTAAGTCATGTGACAAGACTCGTTGGATTCGATATTGACTTTTAGGATTGCTACTTCCTATAAGTGGCACTAGAGTTCTAGTCCTCTTCCTCTCTGAAGAGACAATTTGCATATTTCTCAGAGGAGCATTACTGCTTAAAAGTCTCCTCACCTTGACATGCTTAACATGTCACTCTTCGCAAGGAGAAGCGTTACACCTTGAATCCCATGTAGAAAGAAACACCTTATACTAACGTTAAGTGCTGGTGCCGCGGGTTTGCGGGTCTCGCATACTGTTAATGTTATTGTGCTGCACCGGTGATGAAGGAAGCACCGAAATGCACGTCGGAGTGAAGACCCTACTACACTTTTTTCTACTCCTCAAACATCCAGGTTTGTGTTATACCTCTCTTCATATATGCATCTAGCATATATGTATAACAGTGATGGTGATGGAACATTAACCACATTTTACAGGTTAATTTCTTACCCCTGTCCATTAGAGGCCCTGGGGCAAGTGCAGTCAATTGTATAACATATAGCTACCTCATCTTTTGTGAGTACATTGTCCCCTTTGCCCTGTTTAGTTTTTCCTTTAGTGTTCATCTAACTATTTCCCATATACACAATCTCTATGTTTGAATTATGTGTTATGTTACTATTTTAAATAGCCCCTTGTGGTCCTGTAGTTATGTATTTTTAATTTGTGTGTGCGCGCTCTTTTTTCTTTGCCACCACATACCCAATTGTACTAGTAATAAAGGTTTTTTATATATATATTCACGTTCAGACCTGTTGATCGGTTTTTCTATATTGGTTGCTCTCTGACTTTCTCTGGAAGTCAGTTATGTCTGAATGAAGTAAGAGTCAACCGACAGATTAGCGGCTGCCGATTGGCTGCAAGGGTCATGTGAGATAACAACGTCTTGCAAGTCCCTGCTTCTGCTAGTGGTTCCCAGATTGGTTTTTCTTTTATTTACATTACCCATCCATTGCCATTGCCACTTTTTCTTTTAATATACAGTGATGTGAAAAAGTGTTTGCCCCCTTCCTGATTTCTTATTCTTTTGTATGTTTGTCACACTTAATATTTCAGATAACAAAACAAATGTAAATATTAGACAAAAATAACATAAGTAAACACAAAATGCAGTTTTTAAATAAAGGTCTTTATTATTAAGGGAAAAGAAATCCAAACCTACAGCGCACTGTGTGAAAAAGTGATTGCCCCCTAAACCTAATAACTGGTTGGGCCACCCTTAGCAGCAACAACTGCAATCAAGCGTTTGCGATAACTGGCAATGAGTCTTTTACAATGCTCTGGAGGAATTTTGGCCACTAATTTTTGCAAAATTGTTGAAATTCTGCCACATTGGAGTGTTTTCGAGCATGAACCGCCTTTTTAAGGTGAGGCCACAGAATCTTAAACTGATTTAGGTCAGGACTTTGACTAGGCCACTCCAAAGTCTTAAGTTTGTTTTTCTTAAGCCATTCAGAGGTGGACTTGCTTGTGTGTTTTGGATCATTTTCCTGCTGCATAACCCAAGTGCGCTTAAGCTTGAGGTCACGAACAGATGGCCGGACATTATACTCCAGGTTTTGCTAGACAGCAGAATTCATGGTTCTATTTACCACAGCAGGTCTACCAGGTCCTGAAGCAGCAAAACAGCCCCAGACCATCACACTACCTCCACCATATTTTACTGTTGGTATGATGTTCCTTTTCTGAAATGCTGTGTTACTTCTACGCCAGATGTAATGGGACATATACCTTTCAAAAAGTTAGACTTTTGTATCGTCAGTCCAGAGTATTCTTCCAAAAGTACTGGCGATCATCAAGATGTTTTCTGGCAAAACTGAGGTGGGCCTTTAAGTTCTTTTAGCTCAGCAGTAGTTTTCGTCTGGAACTCTGCCATGCATGCCATTTTTGCCCAGTCTCTTTCTTATGATGGAGTCATGAACACTGACCTTAACTGAGGCAAAGTGAGACCTGCAGTTCTTTGGATATTGTGGGGTATTTTAGATGAGTCTTCACTGTGCTCTTAGGGTAATTTTGGTTGCCGGCCGCTCCTGAGAAGGTTCACCACTGTTCCATGTTTTCGCCATTTGTGGATAATGGCTCTCACTGTGGTTCGCTGGAGTCCCAAAGCATTACAAATGGCTTTATAACCCTTTCCAGACTGATTGATCTCAATTACTTTGTTTCTCATTTATTCCTGAATTTCTTTGGATAACAGCACGATGTTTAGCTTTTGAGGATCTTTTGGTCTACTTCAATTTGTCAGGCAGGTCCTATTTAAGTGATTTCTTGATTGAGAACAGGTGTGGCAGTAAACAGGCCTGTGTGTGGCCATGGAAATTAAACTCAGCTTTCCAAAGATGTGATAAACCACAGTTATTTTATGTTTTAAGGGGGGCAATCACTTTTTCACACAGGGCCTGGTAGGTTTGGATTTCTTTTTCCCTTAACAATAAAAACTTCATTTAGAAACTGCATTTTGTGTTTACTTGTGTTATCTTTGTCTAATATTTAAATTTGTTTTGTGATCTGAAACATTAAGTGTGACAAACATGCAAAAGAATAAGAAATCAGGAAGGGGGCAAACACTTTTTCACACCACTGTACATATTATTTAGCACTATAATTAACTTTTGACAATCTCTGCAACCCCAGTTACTCAACTCTTGCCAAAAGGAATAATAAGAAATGCTAGTTAGATAGGTACATGTACAGAAAATATGGCAGCATGCCACAGTATAGGTGTTGGGGGGTACAGTTGGTAAATTGGACTAGTAAAACAGGTGTGCAAAACAGACATGCAGTGAAATGTCTACATTTTTAAAAAACATTATTTCTATTTTTTTTAACAAAAGTCAAGCTCTTTCCCAAAAATGACATAATAAAGAATGCTAGGTAGGCACATGATCAAAAAAACAGCACCTTCAAGGGGGCACTGTAATAGTGTGGCACAAATGTGCAAAAAAAATTGTTTGCGACACACACACATTGTGCTGTAGATAGAACAAGTTAAATGCCTGGATTTTGTGGATTTGTCTTCTATATTTTTTAACCCCTTCATGACCAGAGCATTTTCCGTTTTTGCGTTTTCTTTTTTTGCTCCCTTTTTTCCCAGAGCCATAAGTTTTTTATTTTTCTGTCAATATGGCCATGTGAAGACTTATTTTTTGTGGGACAAGTTGTACTTTTGAACTACATCACTGGTTTTACCATATCGTGTACTGGAAAATGGGAAAAAATCCAAGAGCATTGAAATGGCAAAATAAAAAGTGCATTTTCACAGTTTTTTTTTTTTTTTACCACGCTCACTGAATGCTAAAATTGACCTACCATGAGGATTTTCCAGGTCATTACAAGTTCATACATACCAATCATGTAAAGGTTCTTTTTTTAAAAAAAGAGAACCGTAGCGCCTCCATTTTTTCGGGATCTGGGGCAGGGTGATGGTTTATTTTTTGCGCACAGAGCTCACATTTTTTTTCATACATTTTGGGGTAGATATGATGTTTTGATCGCCCATTATTGCATTTTATTGCAATGTTACAGTGACCAAAAAAATGTAATTCTGGCATTTCAAATTTTTTTCTCATTACGCCGTTTATCGATCGGGATAATTTTTTTTTTTAGATTGATAGATCGGGCGATTCTGAATACGCTGATACCAAATATGTGTATGTGGGGTTTTTTTTCATTGTTTTATTTTGAATGGGGCTAAAAGGGGGTGATTTAAACTTTTATATTTTTTTTATTTTTATTTATATTTTTAAAAATTTTTTTTTTTTTTTACTTTTTGCTTGCTTCAATAGTGTCCATTGCACGCAGCCGAATGCAGCGGGGAGAAATTAACTTTATTCTTCCCGGCAGCATTCGGTTTCAGTCATGAAGCCCCGCAATGGCTTCAGTCATCGCTCTGAAAATACAGAGCGGCCGCTGTAACTGGTGCTCCCGGCCCTAACTTACACTCCCTCTGCGTTGCAGCCAGCTGTCAGTCAGGGTTGGGGATGCAGTTACAGTGGCCACTATGTATTCTCAGAGCGATGACTGAACTAGTGGTGCCTCCGCCTCCATGACTGAAACTGAATGCTGGCAGGGAGAATAGAGTTAATTTTCTCCCCCCTGCTTTAAGCTGCATGCAGGTGTCGGGCAGAATAACCACAGATTAACCGCATGTATGCAGGTTATTTCTGGTGACAGGATCCTTTTAATGCATGCCAAAACAGTGTCCTTTTGACATTTGCTGAGCTGGCATGCTTCACCATACTATGAGGGAAATTCTCCCTGACTTTGCACCCAAAATTTTCTCCAATTTGCAAGTTTTCTCTGTAGTAGGTGCGTGCACCAAAATTTATAATTTGTAATACCTATGTCAAAACTTAAAGGGAATCTGTCACCAGGTTTTTGCTACTCCATCTGAGAGCAGCATGTTGTAGAGACCAAGACTCTGATTCCAGTGATATGTCACTTGCCTATCTGTATACTGTCATTTTGATAAAATCACTGTTTTCTCTGCTGCAGATCTAGCAGTTATTTGAATGGGGTGGGCAGAAAGCTGCCAATGTACAGTGTACACAAAAAGCTGCAAAACAATGGAGTAGGTGGGGTTATTCAGAGCTCATGAATATACTTGAGTACCTGGTAGCAGGCCAAGTAGTCCTCTAATGATAATCTCCTGCTGATTAATCAGTGATTTTAACTAAACTAAAGGAAGCGGCCCAGTAAGTGACACATCGCTGGAATCAAGGTCTCTGTCTCTACATTATGCTGCTCTCACATTAAGTGGCAAAAACCTGGTAACAGATTCTCTTTAAAATTGAAAAATGGGGACGTTGTTAACCTTTTCATTTGAACTATCACATTTTTTAACTTATTTCTATATAACAGGTTTTAACAGACCATAGCTCTCTTAATAAGGCTTGGAACAAACACATTTATATTTCAATATTCAATTTTAAGAATTAGCATAACAATCAGCATTAAAGTGCATCATTTGACACATTAGTCTTCCACTATTTTGTAACACTGGGAAGTGTACTAAACTTGTTTAAAAAGTTACGCTGCCGTAATTTGCACCAAATTTATTGAGAAATATATAGGGTGGTGGAGTTGAAGTGATTACACTAAAGATTTGGAGCAAATTCTATCATTTTTGCTAAATGTCGGCCAGAATATTTACCCTATCATTGCCTTGTTCTTCAAATCTCACAAGTTTTTTTCTGCTATTCACCACAGTCTTACTGATCTTCATCAGATTTGTGATTGCATTTGTTCAAACGTCAGATGTGATTTAAAAGACATGTTCGTAGCTTAGCCACTCTCATACAGTGTCCTGCGGTCATCGGTGTATAAATTAGAGATGGGGTACATAGGAGTGTTCACCACTGAGTAAACATTTGCGCTAGTGCCACAAAAAGATAATTCTTGATTCTGAACAATCAGCCTTCTGTGCAGGGGATCAGATGTTTCCAAGAGCAGAGGTTTAAATTTAGCTCCTTAGGATACCAGATGCTCAGCTCCTGCTGGTTTCCTATCTGTACCTGTGTGCTATAAGCAGCCTCAATCTCTGGGTTTATTTATAGTTCCATGAGTGCACTGAAGTTTCGTCTGCTTAATTTTTTTTTTTGTACTTTCTGCTGTCTGAGTGACCGTGGAAAGAGGATGAATGGTTACAGCTCAGGGACACAATCAGACTGAAATATTGGAAGAGTCTGGCCTCAATTTTTGACCATTCCACTAAAGTCAGATTCAAGATGCTATCTACAAGTGTTCTCTGTAACTGAGAAGTTTTACTGGCTTCTCCTGTCCTAGCTGGCTCCAAACACTTTCACAACATCTATTATATAGACGTTTTATGTTGCTAAGTGAGATTGGAACAATGACCGACGAGATAAAAATGGAACAGTATCATTAGATGCACTTAGTTTCAAATGGGTCAAAGGAGGAGATAACTACAACTACAGGATAGAAACATGATAGTGCTTCTCCAGAAAATAGCTATTAAACCAAATGCAAGCTGGAAGTTCCAAACAAAACCTATAGAAAAGCATGGTCTCGCTGCCTTAATTTCCTACAAATTAAACTGAACCTAAATGTGGGAAAAAAAAACTTTACATGAATAGAATGTGTTAATTAATTCCTGATACAAGTATGAAAGAAACCTAGATTTATCAGGCCATGTGTCCTTTCTCCGTTCTTGTGGTACAGTTGTTTTTGCAATGATTGTTAGAATAGGCCTATCCTAGATTTGTGACGTTTTTCTGCTACATGACATTAACAGTCTTTTCCAGCTACTAGAATTAAAAAAAAAATCTCATAATGGTATAAAATGATAAACAATGTACAATTCCCTATGCTGGTCCTCCTTTGTCTCCATCCTGCTACTTTCTGGGTCCACTGGCAGAGACTGTACTTCCATATGATAGTTGCAATCAGAGTTTGTGGCAGTGACATATTAATTGGTTTAAAGGGACTGCCTGGCTTAGAACCCTGCTGTATCTATTTTAAAGCCAGGTTAATAGTACATCAGGGGCAGGGGAGTACATAGAAATCATGGGCTCTCATTGCAGAAGTTGTAATTGCTCCCCACCCCCCAAAAAAAAAAATATTAGGCAGGGTCACAGAAGAGCATGTCTCACAATTTCACAACTTTTCAGCCCTTACAGAGTAATTTTCCTCCTATTGCCCTTTCATTACCCCCATAAAGTATGATGCCAACAATAGTGTCCCCCTCGAAACACAGTATGACACCACTATAGTGAATTCTTCCACAGTATCCTCCACATACATGGTATGATGACTACAATGTACTTCCTTCCCCCTCAACCCCTTCACATCAAAGTTTGATGACCCTAACACAGTAATATGCCCCTACTGTGACCCCAACACAGCCCTATATACAGTATAATCGGTCTCCATACAGTATAATGGCCCACACACCCATCAACTCAGTATGATGGCCCAACTTGCCCTCCAAACAACTCCACTCACCTTATTGACATAAACGCTCGGCACTGAAGCTGTGTTCTCACATGCAGTTCAGTGTCTCCTGGATGCAGGGCTGAGTGGTCGCATCATGCCACTGCTCAGAAATGCATCCAGATGTAGCTGAGTTGGGCTCTTCGTGGGACATATCGTTATCGGCGGACAAGTGAGGAATAGTATGTTTTTTTAAAATGAGTAAAAGAGGATGGGGAGTGTTTATTTAAAAAAGGGAGTTTTTCTCTGTGTTTTTTTCAATTAAAGGACTTTTCTCTGAGTGTTTCTTTATTACCTTTAGCTATGGGGTTAGTAATGGGGGTGTCTTATAGATAGACATCCCGATTACTAACCTCTGGGCTTGACTTGAAGTCAGCTAACATTACAAAGCTGACATCAACCTCAATACTATTACCCCACTTGCCAAGTGGGAAGAGCTGGGCAAAGCAAAAGATTTGGCGCATCTAACAGATGCGCCTTTTCTGGAGCAGCTACGGGCTGCTATTTTTAGGCTGGGAAGGGCCCATATCCACGGCACCTTCCCAGTCTGAAAATATAAGTTCCCAGCTGTCTTCTTTAACTTGGCTGATTGAAAAAATGGGGGGACCCCATGCTGTTTTTTAAAATTATTTATTTAAATAATTAAAAAATACGGCTTGGAGACCCCTATATTTTTGATAACCAGACAAGATAAACCTGACAGCTGAGGGCTGCATCCCGCAGCTATGAGCTTGCACTGGATAGCAAAAATAGAGGGGACCCCTCGCCATTTTTTAATTTTATTTATTCATTGCACAGGCGACGACTGGTGAATACTCTCATCAGCGTACGCCTGTGACCAGCGGTAACTAGTGATGAGCGAGTATGTTCTGTTAACCCTTATGGCGAGTATGCTCGGGCCGAGCACAGAGTAGTTACAGCTGCTCAGTGTTATGTTTGAATCACTCCCGTGTGCATGATTTGCGACTGTTTGACAGTTTTAGTACATGTAAGGAATGTCTATTTCTTACACATTCCTCACAAGTATTAAAGTTGTCAAACAGTCGAAAATCATGCACACGGGAGTGATTCAAACATAACACCGAGCAGCTGTAACTACTCGGTGCTCGGCCCGAGCATACTCGCCGAAAGGGTTAACAGAACATACTCGCTCATCACTAGTGGTAACCTTTTTACCACTGGTCACAGCTGTTGTCTCACACGCTGTCATCTGTGGGAACCGCAGCCCTCTGCCCGGCAGTATCGAACTTACCACAGATCAGAGTCTGTGTTTCCCACGCTGTCCACAGATGACAGCGTGGGAAACACCAGATGTTCAGGCACCCCATTCATTTGAATGGAGACTGGGTTCAAGTTCCATTCTGGTACCCAAATCAAACTTTTTTTTAATGGGCACGGGTACGCCCATCACTGGAGATGAGAAGATCTTTTTAAATTTGAATTTGCCGACTTTGATTAACTTTATCTAAAAATTCAATTTGCGGAAAATCTAAACACTAGAAAACTTGTAATTGCTCAGAAAATACAAGATACAAGAGGAAAGGAGTGGGTGAGAGAAAGAGAGAACCTTGCTGATCATAGGAGCTTACACTCTATAGGAGAGAGAGACTTTATTAATAAAAAATAAACTATTAACGCTTCTATTTTTTAAAGCATTCTTACTTTGCAGCATTGTTTCTACACTTGCCTAAAAGCTATACACATTACTGTATAACAAGTAGAATTTGATTTCAACATGCCTTGGTAGATCCAGTGGTAATCTATTAAATCATACATGCTGTAGTATGATCATTGTTCATGATATGGCTCAACACATGGTTGCTGTAAAATGTCATGCACGCATTCATCACTGAGCACAGTTTGTGTATGCCTAGGGACTGCTAAGCTGAATTTTGCTAGCGTGGTGAATAATGAATAATGGTGGATTGCAGATAAGAGTGGAGATAAGTGTGAGCAATGTGCTAAATACTTTGAATATCTGTATAATATTCAGATTTAGTTGCATGCTGCTCAACAGGTGAGATATTGTGAGAAACAAATTGTCTGCATGATTTCTCTTGTTGCCTGGCTAATCCTGTCAGTATTTTACAGAGCTCCTAATGAACTGCTTTACATGTTTTCACTTCCTCCTGGACAAGCTCCAGCTGCCCGTACTACCACAGAACATCTCCGCAGCATTCCCTCTGAAATCGTGCTTCATCTCGGCTGACATACCATGGAGACATACACCAAAGTGCTGGCTAAATTAGCAAATTCTAATTATATTTTTATAATCCAGGATTATTTGTATTCATTGTTCTGTGCAGGAAAGAAAGATTAGGTGCAATTTTCACTTAACAGGAAATTGAATTATTCAATGATTTTAATACCAAGAAAACAGTTAGGCTTGTTTACCGCAAACAAAAAAAGAGAAGATACTAAAAAGATGTTGGTATATAAAACCTTATTTCATCCAATGTATGATGATCATCAAAGACCTATTCGATTTGTTCACATTTCTTTCCTTTCATGGTTGTGACAATGCCAAACACAGGGCTGGCATCAGTAATTTCTAGGACCCATTCAGTCAAGGGGTTCAACCATCCACCTTTCCTTCTCATTATGGGTGTTGGTTCAGGGAGAAATACATTGGAAAAGACTCTGGTGAAGGCCAATGGCAAAAGGTGGCAGGAGGAAGTGGGAGCTGGAAGAGGAAATGGGAGCTGGGGAAACTGAATTTTGGGGAACATAAAAATATATATCTTAATCAAGGCCAGCATTTTTTAGCATACGCAAAGCATATTTTAATAAATATGGCCTATTTTATGCTACTGAACTGTTTTTTAGGACTGCAGTAAAGTACTCTGGTCTTAACAAACGTTCATCAATGTAATATGTTCATGTGTGTAATATGTATCCACTTGTGTATATACAGTATATACACATGTGCATATTTGCATGTAATGTACATTCACACTGAAGGCATCAAAACTATGAATTAACACATGTGGAATTATATACTTAACAAAAAGTGTGAAACAACTGAAAATATGTCTTATATTCTAGGTTCTTCGAAGTAGCCACCTTTTGCTTTGATGACTGCTTTGCACACTCTTGGCATTCTCTTGATGAGCTTCAAGAGGTAGTCACCGGAAATGGTCTTCCAACAATCTTGAAGGAGTTCCCAGAGATGCTTAGCACTTGTTGGCCCTTTTGCCTTCACTCTGCGGTCCAGCTCACCCCAAACCATCTCGATCGGGTTCAGGTCTGGTGACTGTGGAGGCCAGGTCATTTGGCGTAGCACCCCATCACTCTGTTTCTTGGTCAAATAGCCCTTACACAGCCTGGAGGTGTGTTTGGGGTCATTGTCCTGTTGAAAAATAAATGATGGTCCAACTAAATGCAAACCGGATGGAATAGCATGCCGCTGCAAGATGCTGTGGTAGCCATGCTGGTTCAGTATGCCTTCAATTTTGAATAAATCCCCAACAGTGTCACCAGCTAAGCACCACCACACCATCACACCTCCTCCTCCATGCTTCACGGTGGGAACCAGGCATGTAGAGTCCATCCGTTCACCTTTTCTGCGTCGCACAATGACACGGTGGTTGGAACCAAAGATCTCAAATTTGGACTCATCAGACCAAAGCACAGATTTCCACTGGTCTAATGTCCATTCCTTGTGTTCTTTAGCCCAAATAAGTCTCTTCTGCTTGTTGCCTGTCCTTAGCAGTGGTTTCCTAGCAGCTTTTTTACCATGAAGGCTTGCTGCACAAAGTCTCCTCTTAACAGTTGTTGTAAAGATGTGTCTGCTGCTAGAACTCTGTGTGGCATTGACCTAGTCTCTAATCTGAGCTGCTGTTAGCCTGCGATTTCTGAGGCTGGTGACTCTGATAAACTTATCCTCAGAAGCAGAGGTGACTCTTGGTCTTCCTTTCCTGGGGCGGTCCTCAGGTGAGCCAGTTTCTTTGTAGCGCTTGATGGTTTTTGCAACTGCACTTGGGGACACATTCAAAGTTTGCCCAATTTTTTGGACTGACTGACCTTCATTTCTTAAAGTAATGATGGCCACTCGTTTTTCTTTACTTAGCTGCTTTTTTCTTGCCATAATACACATTCTAACAGTCTATTCAGTGGGACTATCAGCTGTGTATCCACCAGACTTCTGCACAACACAACTGATGGTCCCAACCCCATTTATAAGGCAAGAAATCGCACTTATTAAACCTGACAGGGCACACCTGTGAAGTGAAAACCATTTCCGGTGACTACCTCTTGAAGCTCATCAAGAGAATGCCAAGAGTGTGCAAAGCAGTCAACAAAGCAAAAGGTGGCTACTTTGAAGAACCAAGAATATAAGACATATTTTCAGTTGTTTCACACTTTTTTGTTAAGTATATAATTCCACATGTGTTAATTCATAGTTTTGATGCCTTCAGTGTGAATGTACAATTTTCAAAGTCATGAAAATACAGAAAAATCTTTAAATGAGAAGGTGTGTCCAAACTTTTGGTCTGTACTGTATATTATCTGTAGATGAGTGTTTCATATTTAGCTGTTAGTGCATATTTTACAGTATATATGATTGTTTATATCCATTTGTATGTGTGTAATTTTATATTCATATGTATATACTGCAGAGAGTGCTCTTTGCAGTCAGTGTCCACTAGAGACGAGTGAGTAAACTTGATGTGAATCTGTATAAAATGGGCAAGGTTGGGCTTTGCTGAATGTCCAAGATGTTCAATGAGTGATGCAATAGTAATTTACAGCGCTCAGCAAAAATAAGTACACCCCCTTTGAAAAGTAAGATTTTAATCAATAGCTCCGTGCACACAACAACAGTTTCCCAAATTTCGACAAGACTAAGTTTTATCAAACTTTTTTTAACCCATAACATGAATGTATGGTTAATAATATAACTTTCGTTACAAAATCTTCAGTTTTACTCAAATTAGTTAATGCAAAAATGAATACACCCCTCATGAAAAACAATTACATGAAGAATTTTGTATGATCTCCATGATTTTTAAGGACAGCACCAAATCTTCTAGAAATGGAATGAACAATTTGGTGACATATTGCAACATCTATATTTTTCCATTCTTCGAGAATGACCTCTTTTAGAGCCTGGATGCTGGATGGAGATTGACTTGTCTCTTCATAATTCCCCATAGGGGTTCTATTGGGTTCAGATCAGGAGACATACTTGTCCACTGAATCACATTCACCCTGTTCTTCTTCAGAAATATAACAGTGACCTTAGATGTATGTTTGGATTATTGTCATGCTGGAAAAGTGCACGTCTCTACCAAGGTCATGAAGTGATGGTAGCATCTTCTCTTTCAATATAGAATAGTACATCTGTGAATTCATGATAACATCAATGAAATGTAGCTCCCCGACTCTAGCAGCACTCATGCAGCCCCACATAAGGACATTGCAACCACCATGTTTCACTATAGGCACCATGCATTCTTCTTTGTACTTCTCGCTTACGCATCACCATACAGTTTTGAAGTCACCAATTCCAAAAACATTTATCTAGCTCTCGTCACTCCAAAATATGGTGTCCCAATAGTCTACATATTTTTCATCATGGACCCTGGCAAACTGTAGGTAGGCTCTTTAATGCATGGGTTTTAGGAGAGGCTTCCTTCATCGATAACACCCATGCATGCCATTCCTTTGCAGTGTACACTGTATTGTGTCATGGGAAACACTCATTCTGCTTTGGCTCTCTATTGCTTTAGCTACTAGTAATCAATGATTGTCCAGCGATAATTCATAGAACTTCAAGCTACATGTATACCAATAAAGTCTGTGAACTCCTTTAACCGGATAGATAAGAAGAGATCTATGTAATAATAAAACTTGAAAAGTTTATTGAAAAATGTATATAAAATATACATAAATTAAAATTATATCTCATAGAACAATGTGTTATGCACACGCCCGGGCTGACTGGCGTGTGCGTGATTTAGTGATTCCACTGTGCCATGAACCGGAGAGTGGCTGGAGGGGCGTAACTAAGTATCAACCCGATCCAAACCAAGGTCGCACGATGGCGAACGACGCCGTGCACCAGGGAGGAACCGAGCAGAGGGACCAGGTGCTACTCCAGGCCAGACCGAGGACACGGCTGTTGACCCACACCGGGGAATACAGGAACAGGCAGGTTAGGCTGGCACACAGACAGGTGGGTATTGGCAGGCACGGCTGGCATGTAGACAGGTGGGAACTGGCAGGCACGGCTGGAGTGCAGACAGGAGGAAACTGGCAGGCATGGCTGGTATGCAGACAGGAGGGTACTGACAAGTACGGCTGGCGTGCAGACGGAGAGGTACTAGCAGGTTGGAGCTCAGGCTGGATAGGGTCCAGTACAGACTGGGATTCAGGAACAGAACTGCAGATGCGGTAGACAAGCAGAGCAGAGAGGAACCGTCGGAGCGGTGGGCAAGGTGGAGCAGAGAGGTTCCGCCGGAGCGGTGAGCAAGCTGAGCAGGGAGAAACCGCCGGAGCGGTGAGCAAGGCAGAGCAGGCAGGAGCCGCCGGAGCGGTGAGCAAGGCAGAGCAGGCAGGAACCGCCGTAGCGGTCAGCAAGGCAGAGCAGGCAGGAACCGACGGAGCGGTGAGCAAGGCAGAGCAGGCAGGGACCGCTGGAGCGGTGAGCAACACAGAGCAGGCAGGAACCGCCGGAGCGGTGAGCAAGGCAGAGCAGGCAGGAGCCGCCGGGGCGGTGAGCAAGCTGAGCAGGGAGAAACCGCCAGAGCGGTGAGCAAGGCAGAGCAGGCAGGAACCGCCAGAGCGGTGAGCAAGGCAGAGCAGGCAGGGACCGCTGGAGCGGTGAGCAACACAGAGCAGGCAGGAACCGCCGGAGCGGTGAGCAAGGCAGAGCAGGCAGGAGCCGCCGGAGCGGTGAGCAAGCTGAGCAGGGAGAAACCGCCGGAGCGGTGAGCAAGGCAGAGCAGGCAGGAACCACCGGAGTGGTGAGCAAGGCAGAGCAGGCAGGAACTGCCGGAACGGTGAGCAAGGCAGAGCAGGCAGGAACCGCAGGAGCAGTGAGCAAGGCAGAGCAGGCAGGAACCGCCAAAGCGGTAAGCAAGAAAGAGCAGACAGGAACCGCTGGAGCGGTGAGCAAGGCAGAGCAGGCAGGAACCGCCGGAGCGGTGAGCAAGGCAGAGCAGGCAGGAACCGCTGGAGCAGTGAGCAAGGCAGAGCAGAGAGAAACCGCCGGAGCGGTGAGCAAGGCAGAGTGGGCAGAAACCGCCGGAGCTGTGAGCAAGGCAGAGCAGGCAGGAACTGCCGGAGCGGTGAGTAAGGCAGAGCAAAGATAAACCGCCGGAGCGGTGAGCAAGGCAGAGCGGGCAGAAACTGCCGGAGCGGTGAGTAAGGCAGAGCAGAGATAAACCGCCGGAGCGGTGAGCAAAGGCAGAGCAGAGGGGACAGGGCTCTGTTCACACGGAACAGACTGGAAGGGAAAGGCAGAACCAGATACACACAAGATGCTTGCAATGAAGTAGCTAGTGGACTCTAAACTCACAAACGGAAGTACAGCGACAACGAGTAGGAGTTAGGTGCAGGTTCAGACTCTGCAGAAAAAGGGAAGGTACGGACATAGAGAAAAACAGGTAACAGACTAGGAGAGTGTTCAGACAGGAACTGAGTGTTCAGACAGGAACTGACACTGCAGCGAGATACAGCAGCGGGTCTGGGTATGCGGCCCCCAGAAGGCGGGACAAACAGGCTAGGAGCGTGTTCAGACTGGCCTGGAAATACAGCCTCCAGGAAGGCGGACAGACAACAGGCTAGGAGATAGTTCAGACAGGCCTGGGAATACAGCCTTCAGGTTGGCGGACAGGCAAGAACAGAACAGGACCTGGCACATTCAGAGTCAGGGAGCACACTGAATGTTAGAGTTGCTCAGGCACCAGCTTCCAGGTGGAGCTGGTTTAAATATCCAGTGACAGACAGCAATAGGCTGAGGACGCATTAGGGGTGTTCCCACAGCAGCTACAAGAAACAGGAAGTAACCGGGCCGCCGCCCTAAGCAGTCAGAACAGAGACAAACAGACAGCATGAACAGAAGCCAGGCTAGCAGACTGGACTGAAGATCAAGTTTGCGATCTTGCATACTGAGAGATGGTGCACCATGCAAGCCCGCCACCAGGTATGTTACACAATGAATACATTGAGGGACATTTACATACCTGAATATATATATAAATGCTGCTATATTAAGCTAAAAAGTGCATGATAGCATATTGGTATGGGAAATTAGTACTATGCCTGTGCAAAAACATTAACCCAAGCCAGACACTGTGCATCACACCTATCTGTGTTACTGGCGTCCTATGTACAAAGTCATGCAGGACAACAGCTGTTATGCGTTTCACTGCGCTTCAACGCGTCCAGTGGTTTTTATGGGACAGTGAGTGCCAACTTTCAATATTGGCCAATTTCTGAATTTTACTTGTTTTGGTGCAGCACCCACGATTCCTGCCTGTCAGAAGTTCCATATATACACACTGCACAATATCACTTCTCCTGTCTTGTATACTAGGTATAATTCTCGATATCTGTTTTATTCTGTATATATACACTTCACAGTACCACTTTTCCTGTCCTGTATACTGGGTGTAATTCTCAGTATCTGTATTATTCGGTATATATACACTGCACAGTACCACTTCTCCTGTCCTGTATTCTGGGTGTAATTCTCAGTATCTATATTATTTAATATATACATTTGACAGTACCACTTCTCCTGTCCAGTAGACAGGGTATAATTCTCTATATCTGTATTATTCTGTATATATACACTCCACAGTACCACTTCTCCTGTCCTGTATTCTGAGTGTAATTCTCAGTATCTATACTATTTAATATATACACTTGACAGTACCACTTCTCCTGTCATGTATACTAACTGTTATTATCAGTATTTGTGTTGTGCTGTATATATACACTGCACATTACCACTTCTCCTGCCCTGCATACTGGGTGTAATTCTCAGTATCTTTATTATTTTGTGTATATATATACCGCATAGTACCACTTCTCTTATCCTGTGTACTAGGTGTAATTCTCATTATCTGTGTTATTCTGTAAATATACACTGCACAGTACCACTTCTCCTGTTAACTGATCTTAATTATCAGTATATGTTTTATTCTGGATATACACACTGCACAGTACCACTTCTCCTGTCCTGTTTGCTGAGTTGAACTTTCAGTATCTGCATCTTATTCTGTATGTCTTAGTTGGTGTGGTCATTATAATGTGCATAGTATTTTCAACTGAATATGGTTGCAAGGGATGTGGCGAATGTCTGTAAAGATATTAGCCCATCCGTGAATTGTGGGCCAGTTTTCCATAAAAAAATGAATAGTAGATGGCAACCCTGCCTGCGAATTTCAGGAAATTTGACTCAAAGATTATCTGGAGTAGATTGATTCTCTCATCTCTAGTAGTAGGGGAAATTCTTTAGCTATAAAAGATTTTTATTTCATCAAATACATGAACATGAGTGTTATGATTTGCCTTTTGGAACCATGTGACGTCAATGCAGCAGCCAAACAACAGAGATACTATCAGTCAATGTTTAATGTAATGGCATAATCTACTACACTACACCTATTTTGTGCGGAATTCTACATATACTGGCCAGACAATCCTGAAAGACAAGACTTTTGAACCTCATTGAGTTAGTGGAGTTTTATGAACAAAATAATCATGCATGTCAGGAGCTTTTACCAGCATGTATGATAAGTAGAGACCTGAAAAAAAAGGTAAAACTCTGTCTTACCACTCAATAAACATGATAAAGTGTTGTTAAATTCACCCCTGCTCACTATTTGAAATGCAGATTACGCTAATTCTAGATGCTTATTATTTGCTTACCCTATAAAACTCAAGCCTTAATGTTTAGCAACCACATATTTTTTCATGTTATTAAAATTAATGATGACTTATTTGTTTTTCAAAGGACCAGAACCTATTTTTTTCTGGATTATATAATTGGGTTGGCACTGTTGTGTTAGATCACGTTAGTTTTCGGGAGGTATATATTTAAAACGCCAGAACAAGTACATAATAATTTATGTAGAAAACACAAAGGAATATAAATTTTTAATAATGACTTCCAGTGAAGATAATTATATGTAACTTATAATTGTGGATAAACCAGTGTAGCTCAAGTTCTATGTCCTAATGGGCACTAGTTAAATACAAGTTACAATAAGAAAGTTTATTGCGCTCCTAACTTTATAGCACTTGCTTCTTGCTTACCATTTGGATTTTCTATTCTGATTAATTTATTAACATTCCTTTTTTTTGTGGCAGATGCTCAGTAGGTGCTTTTGGCAGAAATGTGTGTACAGAATGCAGGCACACCCACACATTGGAAACGCTACTCACAGGGAGGCAATGGGCTTGATGGTTACAGATTGTTTCATGAGGCAATGTGCTTGGTAGTTTTATAATATTACAAGAAGTAAGAGACTTAAACAGGGGTAGACAGTTGATATACAGCAATGGACCGTCACTTGCAACACTTTACTTGTCCTCGCAATTAGAAATGGGCGAGCCCGAACGGTAAAGTTTGGGGTCCGTACCGAAAACCTAGCGTCCATGCACGGACCCTGAATATGGACTTCACCAGGAAGTCCATGTTACTGTCCAGGTTCAGTAGCCCGAACATTGGGTGCTTCCCATGCTGTCATCTGTGTGATAGCGTGAGAAACATCGGCTCTGATCGGCGGTCAGAGCTCTATGATTCCCACGCTGTTATACAGATGGCAGGATGTGAGCTTGCAGTACTACTTTTATCATCCTACGCCTGGTCTCGCTGATAGCAGCGAGAGCAGGTGAGGCTGCTGAGAGTATTCATCAGCCGACGCCTGTGCTATAAATACATAAATTAAAAAATATATTTTTTAATTTATATATTTTTGATAACTAGCGCAAGTATATTGGCTGGTGATCAAAAATAGTGGGGTCCCATGCAGTTTTTTTTTATTTAAACAAATAGTTTAAAAAAACGGCTTGGCGTCGCCCCCATTTTTTATAACCAGCGAAACTAAAGCTGACAGCCCAAGGCTGGTATTATCAGACTGGGAAGGGGCCATGAATATTGGCCCTCCCCAAAATAAAATTAACAGCCCGCAGCCGACCCAGAAAAGGTGAATCTATTAGATGTGCCAGTTATGTTTTTTTGCCTGGCTCTTCAAAGTTGCCCTGGTGTGGTGGCAAGTGAGGTAATATTTATGGAGCTGATGTCAGCTGCTTTATGGCTGCTGACATCAAGCACAGGTGTTAGTAATGGAGAGGCGTCTTTATAGGGGTGAACCCCTCCAAAAAAAATGAAGTGTGGTCTCCCCTATATTTAATAACCAGCAAAGGCAAAACAGACAGCTACAGACTGATATTAATAGCCTAGGAAAGGGCCATGAATATTGGCCCCCTCCCAGACTAAAAACATCAGCTCTCAGCTGCCCCAGAAATGGCGCATCCATTAGATGCATTAATTCTGGTGCTTAGCCTCACTCTTCCCACTTGCCCTGGTGTGGTGTAATCATCCCACGATGATCCGGATAGTTTGGAAAGCAGTCACATCTAAGATGTGACCGCTCTCCATGCCAGCCGACTCATAATGAGCACAGCGTGAGACCCGCTGTGTGTGACCGGCAGTAACCTTAATGACGTCACCACTGGTCACAGGCAGGCAGCACTTCTCACGCTGTGCTTTGTGTGTTCCAGCTGGCGTGGAGAGCAGTCACATCACTGATGTAGATATAAAGAGGTAGTCGGCACTCCGTAGTCCTTGTTAGTGATTGGTGGTGCACGTGGAAAGGTAGATTGCAAGCAAAGTAGAAAGATCCCGGCACTCACGTGTATACAATCAATTCATTTATTCCACATGTAGGAAAACTACATCAAAACGTTTCAGCCCCTTGTGGGCTTTTGTCAGTTTGTGTCCGCTGTTAAAGAGCATGAATATTCACCCCCTCTCCACGCCCATGGGCGTGGGGAGGGGGTGAATATTCATGCCCATTAATAGCGGGCACACGCAATTGCCCGGCAGCAGCAGGAGCCGCGCTGCTGCTACGCTGTGTGCCGGCTATTAAGGAGCATGAAGTCACTACTCCCCGCGCACACAGTCCCGGCGTGGGGAGCAGTGACTTCCAGTAGCTGATCTCTCCTTGTGAGCCGTGCATGGCAGTGATGCCATGCGCGGCTCACATGGAGAGATCAGTGAGGGCAGACAGGACGCAGCACTGCAGGAGAGAGAAGAAAGGTGAGCAGGAGTGTTTATTTTTTTAATGTGCGGCATGATGGGGAATAGGGGACCATGCATACCAGGATAAGGATGAGGGGGGCATATATACCAGGATAAGGATGAGGGGGCCATACATACCAGGATAAGTATGAGGGGGCCATACATACCAGTATACGGATGAGGGGGATCATACATACCAGTATACGGATGAGGGGGCCATGCACACCAGGATAAGGATGAGGGGGATCATACATACTAGGATAGGGATGAGGGGGCCATACATACCAGTATATGGATGAGAGGGATCATACATACCAGTATAAGGATGAGGGGGCCATGCACACCAGGATAAAGATGAGGGGTGCCATGCATACCAGGATAAGGATGAGGGGATCATACATACCAGTATACAAATGAGGGGGCAATACATACCAGGATAATGATGAGGGGGCCATGTATGTCAGGATAAGGATTAGGGTGCCATGCATACCAGGATAAGGTTGAGGGGGCCATGTATATCAGGATAAGGATGAGGGATATCAGGCATACCAGGATAGGGATTAGGGGTGCCATGCATACCAGGAAAGGGATTATGGGTGCCATGCATACAAGGATAGGGATTAGGGGTGCCATACATACCAGGATAGGGATGAGGGGTGCCATGCATAAAAGGAAAGGGATGAGGGGTGCCATGCATACCAGGATGGGGATTGCTGTGACATGCATACCAGGATAGGGATGAGGGGTGCCATGCATACCAGGAAAAGGATGAGGGGTGCCATACATATCAGGAGGAGATAGGGGTCATGTATAATAGGAAGGGGGGCATATATACCAGGATGGGGGATAATATTAGTATTGGGGGACATTACCCCTATACCAGTGTCAGCAGCAGACCCCCTCTCCCCTTAACAGTGCATCTTGACCACATTTTTTGCTTAAATTTTCTTTTTCTATTTTCCTCCTCTAAAATCTAGGTGCGTCTTATAGTCCGGTGCGTCTTAAAGTCTGAAAAATATGGTACATTTCACTATGGGGTTAGTGTCATGAAAATATTAAGGATTTCTCTCTCCCCCTGAAACCCATCATTCCCCCCCTCCTATCTACCATTTGACAGAGCTGACAATCTAAAGAGCTGTCTGTATGCAAATTATCACACACAGGAGAAGTGGCTCAGAGGCAGATGCCAGTACAAAGAGAGGTGGCAAACCCCATTAACATGCGAGTGTGTTTTCCAGTGGCACTGACCTGCGATAAATCTAGGTGAGAAGGTTGTAGTCCCAGAACTTTAGAAGAATTCAACAGAAATCTTTAGTCTGGCTGGCACCAGCGCAAAATATGGAATATCGGAAGTTCTATATGTCCGATAATCATGGGACCCATATTTTTAGTGGCAGGGTCAGCTAAGGAACAATATACATAATTTTCCTTAGCTGTGAGCCCCTCTGGTGAGCTGTAATGCAAAAGTACAAAATAACAGATCGCAGCTGTGTCATGTTTGGTCTCTAAAGAAAGGCAAATTCATAACAAAGGAAATGGCATCACTTGCAAGCTTCTGCGATCAACCAGCGATATGTTATCTCAAAAGCCAGATATTTTTAATAAAATATGAAGGCTGGAACCCAGCCCACATGAGCTCGTCACAGTGGGTGTGTGGACAGGTCTCCCCCTTCGGCATAAAAGACCCGACCGAAGATGGGTCCGTGCTCATTGTCGGAAGGATATGTTTCATAAGCAAGGGGTCACGATCGCTGAACGGTTATAGGAGCGCTTCCCTCCAACTACACTGAGTCATCTCTGCGATCTTTATAGTAAGTTCTTCTTTAATCCTATTTTATTTGTGTAACTGTATATTCTGTATTGTATTGTCTCCTTTTGTAAGACCTGTTGTATATTTTTCATAAACACTGCCTCACTTTTGTATTAAGTATAAAATTTAATAGTTCTGTTTCTTTTGCTCTGTAATCGTCCAGGCACCCGAAGCCATATACGGTACCAGAAAGCAGGCACCCGACCAGGCCTGCATTATATTTCAAACTGGATCGGTTGTGGCAGCAAATAATATTAATTGGGCTATCGTGAAGCTAGCAGTGATCATACGGGGGCATATACACATATTCCATGCATTGGGATTAGAAGGTATATACGCCATATGCTCACAGCGCGCTTGCCGATACCTGGATAGGGAGTAAGAGGGATCATGTGTGCACTCTAGAGTGTGCAGACTCTATCGTATAATGCACCCCTATAGGCCTCTATAGTATAATGCACTCTCATAAAAAAATAAATAAATACATTACTCACCTCTCCTCCTCATTCTCCCGCTGCCTCAGATGATTGTGACACCAGATAGAGGAATTAAGACAATCAAGTGACCTGTGACCTGAGGCATACAATACAGTACAGAGGGGACTGGGGCAATGCTTGAAGTGACTCAAAAGCAAGAGAAATGCGACCTATTTGGTTGGCATCATTGTCTTCCTATAAGACCTGTTCTGTGCATATCATTGTAGATATAGTGACAATGGTACTGACTGCAGGGCAGACTCGGACGCATCATAGATCGGGTGTTAGATAGAGACATTAATACTTATAGTAATTGTACGTTTATTTGCATAGTAAAGCTATGAGTTGTTAGAATTGTTGGAAGAATCACTTTACTCAGAATTTATCTATTCACTTTACTCCTTTGCTTCCTCCCCTGCCCAGGAGCTGTGGTATGATCAGACCGTGTTCCTGCGCGGTGAGACACAGCCATTGCACAGCACACAGCAGGGGCACATTTATAAGATTATCTCAGCACAGGAACATTTTATTTAAATACATTCAATCGTGGAAATTATTATTAATCCAAGATCTATTGATTAAAAAGCCCTTTAACAGTCACCGCCTTCTGCTGTTCCCAGCGCTGCTTTAGTCCTGTTATGCACCATGTGACCGGAGTTGTGTCTATTTGGATCCCTCCAGTGTTTGCTGGGCAGACTGAAAGTCACAACTCACTGTAAGTCTATGAGATGCAGAACGAGGCTCTCATAATGCTTAAATTAAGAGAGATAGTATCAATTATAAGTGACTTCAGTCAGAGCTTTAGTCAGAAGATAGTAGAGAGGGACAGAAGTGGCGTTGGAAAGAGTAGAAGACGGTCACAGGTAAGCATTTTACTATTCACAGTGAACATACACTACTGATATCTTTCCAGTGGCAAAATTCGAAAAAGAAAATCCAGAGTGGTTCTTACATTTTTTAAGAGGGTAGCAGACTTATTTTCAACCATGTTCATTTTTATATATGGATTTATCATGATTATTTCTTTTACTGTCAGTACTATGTACTATTAAACTGTACAAAATTGCTATCCTGCTTTTATTTTACATAATCAGTCATTATTTCCATTTCCAGATAAGTGATTAACATCTTCTAAGCACACTCCTCACTTTGATCTTACATCAGAATTTCTAGGATATATGTTAACTGTCTAGCTCATTAAAATAATATGTCAAATCATATTAAATATGAATAGATATATTGGAGCTGCAGTTATGTTTGTGATCCACACTAACGATACATTTGCTAGGTAAGTTTATTCACACATGCATATACTATATGACATGCAAACTTTATTCATATGCTCCATGTAAGGAGATACAGTAGTTATAAAAAGTCTACACACCCCTGTTAAAATGCTATGTTTTTGTCATGTAAAATAAATCATACCAAGAAGAAGAATTTCAGACCTATTTCTACCACTAATGTCTGTACAATTCACTTTATAACCAAACTGAAATCTTTTCAGGTGGAGAAAAAAAAATAAAAAAACTCAAATATATGGTTGCATAATTCACAACCTCATCTCCAATTATAAGATGGTATACACCCTTATGCAACCACATTATTTTATTATTGCTATTTTTTTTTCTCAGTACACAAGCAACCCTTGCCGTAAATTCCTGCAGCTCATTTAATGTTGCTGTAGGTCTCTCGGCAATCTACTGGACCAATTTTCATCTTGACTTTTTATAAATTTTTGAGGGACATCCAGTTCTAGATAATGTCACTGTTGCACAAAAGTAAAGCCACTCCTTGATGACCATCTTCACAGTGTTGCATGGTCTATGTAATACCTTGGAAATTTTTTTGTGACTTTCCTGACTGAAAACTTTCAAGATTGAGATCTCCTTGCTCTGTTGTAAGCTGTTTATGGGCTATGTCTATTCTTGTAAAATGCAACTAAAAATGACAAGAAAAAATCTTATCAGAACAGCTAAGCTTTAAATGTGATTAATAAAAATCCCTTTAAATAATGACAGCTGTCCATTGACTACTACACTGCTCAAAAAAATAAAGGGAACACACAAATAACACATCCTAGATCTGAATGAATGAAATATTCTCATTGAATACTTTGTTCTGTACAAAGTTGAATGTGATGACCACAAAATCACACAAAAATCATCAATGGAAATCAAATTTATTAACCAATGGAGGCCTGGATTTGGAGTCACCCCCAAAATTAAAGTGGAAAAACACACTACAGACTTATCCAACTTTGATGTAATGTCCTTAAAACAAGTCAAAATGAGGCTCTGTATTGTGTGTGGCCTCCACGTGCCTGTATGACCTCCCTACAACGCCTGGGCATGCTCCTGATGAGGTTGCGGATGGTCTCCTGTGGGATCTCCTCCCAGACTTGGACTAAAGCATCCGCCAACTCCTGGACAGTCTGTGGTGCAACATGACGTTGGTGGATGGTGCGAGACATGATGTCCCAGATGTGCTCAATCGGATTCAGGTCTGGGGAATGGGCGGGCCAGTCCATAGCTTCAATGCCTTCATCTTGCAGGAACTGCTGACATACTCAAGCCACATGAGGTCTGGCATTGTCCTGCATTAGGAGGAACCCAGGGCCAACCGCACCAGCATATGGTCTCACAAGGGGTCTGAGGATCTCATCTCGGTACCTAATGGCAGTCAGGCTACCTCTGGCGAGCACATGGAGAGCTGTGCGGTCCTCCAAAGAAATGCCACCCCACACCATTACTGACCCACTGCCAAACCGGTCATGCTGAAGGATGTTGCAGGCAGCAGATCGCTCTCCACGGCATCTCCAGACTCTGTCACGTCTGTCACATGTGCTCAGTGTGAACCTGCTTTCCTCTGTGAAGAGCACAGGGCGCCCATGGTGACTTTGCCAATCCTGGTGTTCTGTGGCAAATGCCAAGCATCCTGCACGATGTTGGGCTGTGAGCACAATCACCATCTGCGGACGTCGGGCCCTCATACCACCCTCATGGAGTCGGTTTCTAACCGTTTGTGCAGACACATGCACATTTGTGGCCTGCTGGAGGTCATTTTGCAGGGCTCTGGCAGTGCTCCTTCTGTTCCTCCTTGCACAAAGGAGGAGGTAACGGTCCTACTGCTGGGTTGTTGCCCTCCTATGGCTCCCTCCACATCTCCTGGTATCTGCTCCATGCTATGGACACTGTGCTGACAGACACAACTACCCTTCTTGCCACAGCTCGCACTGATGTGCCATTCTGGATGAACTGCACTACCTGAGCAACTTCTGTGGGTTGTACTGTAGACACCGCCTCATGCTACTGTACCTCTAGGGGTGAGAGCAATGGCAAAATGAAAAAGTGACCAAAACAACAGCCAAAAAGGATGAGAACAGAGAAATGGTCTGTGGTTACCACCTGCAAAACCACACCTTTATAGGGGGTATTTTGCTAATTGCCTATCATTTCTACCTGTTGTCTGTTCCATTTGCACAACAGCAGGAGAAATTGATTCACAATCAGCATTGCTTCATAACTGGACAGGTAGATTTCACAGAAGTGTTATTGACTTGGAGTTACATTGTGTTGTTTAAGTGTTCCCTTTATTTTTTTGAGCAGTGTATTTAACATAAGTTTAAAAGTGAGTGGCTAATTCTAATCACAACCTCATCTCCAATTATAAGAGGGTATTCACCCTTATGCAAACACATTATGTTAGTATTGATATTTTTTCTTTCCACCTCAAAGTGATTTTAGTTTGCTTCTCAATGAATTTGTACAGTTTAGACATTAAAGGTGGACAATTATCTTATTGGTATGATTTGTTACATTAAAAAAAATTGGCATTTTAACAGGGGTTTGGAGATTTTTTTTATCCACTGCAGCACAAAAGATCAGTTAACACATCAATTACTTAATACTTTATGGTAAGTCTGTCTTTTTATGGGGGGGGGGGGGTTGGAGATGCATAATTTATTTTAAATGCTTTAAAAGTGATAGAAAAATCTAAGAAATGTAAGTATGTATTTTCTTGTTATGACATCTTTAATTACTATTACAAAATAAATTCTGAAATATCCCCATAGACGTATGTATAATGGCTTCACCAGTTTTTCATGATATTTTTGGACTTTTGAGAGGGCTTTGTAGCAAAACAAGTTCTATGGAATATTTTTTGCATGAGATGTGATGGCACCTGAGAGAATAAAAACTAGTACCGATGCGAACGAGCCTTGGATTGAGCAACTAATGACTAAACTCAAAACTATATTGATCCATCATTTATTTGACTTAGCACAACCAAAAGTGTCTACTTTTATGCAATCCAAATGCCTCAGCGCAATAAATATTAAAATCTGTCAGCAGGTTTTGCTATGTAATCTGACAGCAGTATGATGTAGGTACAGAGATCCTGATTCCAGCCATGTATTACTTAGCTTACTGGGTGCAGCAGTTATGATAGGAACACAGTTTTCTCTGCTGCAGATCTAGCAGAGCTCAGATGTTGACTTGTGTATATCCCCATCCACACCACAGCTTTCTGTGTACATTGTATAGTGACAGAGAGCTGCTAATCACTGCTGTGGGCAGGGGAGGACTACCCTGCACGTGCCAAGTTGTCGTGTAATTGACGCGCCCCCTGGGCCGTGGAGTACTCGGTGCCGGGCCGGTAGATGCTGGGGGTGATGTCACAGTGGCGGTGACCCGGTTCGTGACCCAGGGTGGTCAATAAAAAGGGGTGTTATTGGATAGGGGATTTATAGTGTTTTTAGAGTTCGTGACGCCACCTGTGGAATGCGGCTAAAGGGAGCCGTCGCTGTGGAGCAGTCCTCTGAAGCTGATGTTACTGCAGCAGGGATGGTGTGGCTCTCCACAGGAAGAGCTAGCTCCAGGGCAGTGTAGATGTTATGGGTTATGCTGGGCGTTGTAGTGCAGAGTTTGATGGCACAGCAATAATCACAGAGACAAGGAAGTGCAGTCCCAGGGTCTTTACTCACAGTTGTTGCAGCCCAGATTACAGGGATCCATGTAACTGCCCTCGTCATCCTGTGTTTACTCAGGGAGGGGTTCGGTCTACCCCCAGGTAGCTCCGGAGTACTTAGCAGGACCCCTTTCTGTGTATCCTCGCTCTCTGGCCTTCTTCCTGCACCTCACACCTAGTATCTCCAATCCGGTACCCGCGGGCCTTGGCTGGTGACGTCTGTGCCGTCCCCTGGGTCCTATATGGCTACCTTCTCGGTGAGACTGGCATGGACTTGTGGCTACAGGACATAAAGTACTGCAGCCTCCGGTTTCTAGTTGGGCATAAAGTCCTCCGCTAGTTGAGGGACCGGTTCCCTTTAGATGGCCTGACCCCTCCACCGCCTGGCAGATGCGGGCGTACGGGTGGCCTTCTGCATGGCCCGTACCCCTGGGGTCCTTTCCTGATTCCTGGAACCTTTCTCCTGCTCCCTCTCCTCTCTTCTCTTCTTCTCTTCAGACTTGGGCCTCACTTGGGCCTTCAGACATAATCACCCGGATACAGATTCCGGTCCGGGTGACCTTCTTTTAGGAGGGACTCCACGTCCCTCCGGTTCACAAAAAGATGTCTCGGACTGCGGGTCCCAGATCAAGCCCCAACCTCCCTCCAGGTTGAACTTCACCACGGTCCCTTCGGCACAGGGACCGTATGCTGCCCTCCTGTCTTTGCGGGCCCGGGCCTTCTCCTCCATATTCCGGGCCTCCAGCTTCTCCCAATGCACCCGTCGGATGTGCCGCTCCCTCTCAAGCTGCTCCAGCTCCCTTCTGCAGTGCTCTTTCCTGCGGGCCGCCTCTGCTTTTGTTTCTTGGGGAAACCCCATAAGGTCTCCCCCAGGGTTGTTCCACTCAAACTGATCCTCCTCACCTCGGGAGATGGCGGGGGGCAGGGGAGCTGGTAGGAGTGGGGGCTGCTGGTCCTCCACCTCCATGGACCAATCCCATGGACGGCGTCTACACACCCAGTCGAGTGCCGGGGGAGGCGGTTCCCGTAAGGGGCCCAGGAGTGGGCCGGTGTCGCTGGTGCCTGGAGGTGACGGTTCCGGGGCCTGGAGGACGTCTAGGGCGGGCGCGCCCGGGGGCAGATGTCCTGGGAGGAGGGTCCGGAATGGGTCCGCGTCTTCCGCGCCCGGAGGCAGAGGGCCTTGCTGGGGTGTCAGGAGCGGGCTGGTGTCAGTAGCGCCCAGGATCGGCGGTTCCACCAGGGGGCCCAGGAGCAGGTCAGCGGCTCTAGTGCCCGGAACAGGGAGACTCCTCTTACCTGCTCCCGCGGCCGCTCTTCGCTGCACTCTGCTTCCTGGCGCTGGTCCGGATCTGCCAAGGCTGGGGCGCTGCCTGTGCTTGGTAGCGTTGTCTGCTGCAGGCTTGCCATTCTTTCCATCATCTCCTTTTCCAGCTTGTGATGGCATCTTGCTGGGCCCTCTCCATTCTCCGTTTAGGTCCTCCATCTCGGCTTAGAGGAACTCTGAATCCTCCCGGGACAGCCTGGCAACTAACCCCTCCAGGGTGAGGGGCGCCTCTGGTCATAGCAGGCCGCTGGCAGGGATTCCGGTTTCTCTTCCTTCCATGTCCTCTGCCGGGTGTGGTCTGTCTAGATTGGTCCAGAACACACCCTGTCTCCCAGTTTTATTCTTCCCTCTCCCCTTTTTGGGGCGGTCCCATGTCGGCTTGCTGTCGGTCACACCTGGGGGCATCTCCTCCAGACCGATGGACAGGTCCAGGATTATGGCCATAGTTGCAGTGGGTGGGCCGCACTTTTGGCGCCATTCTGGGACCCGGCCCACGATGGGAGGCGATCTCTTGTTGTCGTTTGGCTCGCACATAATGGCGCCCGTTCTTCTGGGGTGGGCGCCACATTCAGTATAAAACACAGTCTCTAGGCGCACAATATCCGGTGATAACGGGTGGGTTGCATATCCTGTTCATGATGCCAAGCTGACGCGCCCCCTGGGCCGTGGAGTACTCGGTGGCGGGCCGGTAGATGCTGGGGGTGATTTCACAGTGGCGGTGACCCGGTCCGTGACCCAGGGCGGTTAATAAAAAGGGGTGTTATTGGATAGGGTATTTATAGTGTTTTTATAGAGTTTGTGACGCCACCTGTGGAGTGCGGCTAAAGGGAGCCGCCGCTGCGGAGCAGTCCTCTGAAGCTGATGTTACTGCAGCAGGGATGGTGTGGCTCTCCACAGGAAGAGCTAGCTCCAGGGCAGTGTAGATGTTATGGGTTATGCTGGGCGTTGTAGTGCAGAGTTTGATGGCGCAGCAATAATCACAGAGACAAGGAAGTGTAGTCCCAGGGTCTTTACTCACAGTTGTTGCAGCCTAGATTACAGGGATCCATGTAACTGCCCTCGTCGTCCTGTGTTTACTCAGGGAGGGGTTCGGTCTACCCCCAGGTAGCTCCGGAGTACTTAGCAGGACCCCCTTCTGTGTGTCCTCGCTCTCTGGCCTTCTTCCTGCACCTCACACCTAGTATCTCCAATCTGGTACCCGCGGGCCTTGGCGGGCGTCGTCTGTTCCGTCCCCTGGGTCCTATATGGCTGCCTTGTCGGTGAGACTGTCGTGGACTTGTGGCTACAGGACATAAAGTACTGCAGCCTCCGGTTTCTAGTTGGGCATAAAGTCCTCCGCTAGTTGAGGGACCGGTTCCCTTTAGATGGCCTGACCCCTCCACCGCCTGGCAGATGCGGGCGTACGGGTGGTCTTCTGCATGGCCCGTACCCCTGGGGTCCTTTCCTGATTCCTGGAGCCTTTCTCCTGCTCCCTCTCCTCTCTTCTCTCCTTCTCTTCAGACTTGGGCCTCACTGGCTAGGCCCGCCTCTGGAGCAGAGCTCCTGCAGAGCCTCTGCTACCCTCACTTTCCTCCTCTGACTGAACTATCTGACTGGACTCACCTCACAAGATGGTTCCCTCTTTTATATCACTTCCTTTCCTGTGCTCCCCTAAGCTACTTCCTCCACCCACACCCACTATGTGATTCCCCCTCTCTGGGTTCCCCCCACTCCAGCCAAGGGAAGGGCTCAGCAAGAACCAGAGACATCTTGCCCTCCCCTGTTTGCCTGGAGTGGTGTGTTGGATGCAGGTGTTAGGGTCCCGGGCTGTACTCCCTCATTTCCTGAGAGTGAGATGCCACATCTCTGGCTGAGATGCAGCACCTCTGTGGCGACTAAACCCTCAGGGGCGCCACATAATGATAATCACCTGCTGATAAAACAAAGTCCAGTGAGTGATACATACTTGTAATCAGGGTCTTCATGGTCCTCAGATTACACAGCAAAAACCTGCTGACAGGTTCCCTTTAACAGGAATGCTTATTTCCCATTCAAAGCACTGAGATCCATCTATGGATAAGTTCTTTAAAAAAGTAAATTAGTATTGAGACAATTCTAACAGACCCAACCATGAAGAGTAAATAACCATGAAGAGTAAATAACATTCATTTCCTGCCAATAAACCTATTTAAAATATCCTTAGAAGTAACTTGTTCAGTCTATAAACTGCTTCCAACTGTTTAAAAAGAGTCTGAAAAGTTGATGGTAAAAGAAATGTTGTCTGATTAACTCTAATTGTAAAAATCACTGGCTGCCTTTTATAAATATGACAACATTCCCTTTTAGAACATTTCACTGCAGATCTTTCTGAGCCAAAACCTCAAGCCTTCCAGTAAGTGTGCCCAGAACATTTGCATCAAGGACTTTGATTAGTAAATTTGGCTGCATCTGTTTTTATTGCAACTTCCATTTTTTGGAGTATTTTTTTTTCATAAAAAAAAGCTAATATGATAGTTCCTTCTCATTTCTATGGGATGGAAAAGTGCCTTATTTTATTTTAGCCTCCATTAGCCTCCACTGACATACGTAAGCATCATAGGGTATTAAAGGGCACCTAACAGCTTCCCTTAGGCTCAGCTTTTTTGTGCCAAACAACAATTTTATAACTGCAGTGACAATATGCTAATTAGTGGGTGACTAGTCATGGGGGTATTCTTTCCCCCGACTAATCATCCCACTAATCACGTCAATATGTCTCTGTGGGCACAAGTAACATGATTTGCAAGAGCAGTGTCAGTGCCAACTCTGCAAATCTTTGCTTCCCTGACAATGAGCAGTAAGTCGTGTGTATGCTGCATCGTCAAACATTGCATGTCTAGGGAGGCTGTAGTGATGCAGAACTCAGCTAGCCATTACCGCTGGTTCTGGAGGTTGGCTGAGTTCTACATCTCCGCTGCTTCCCTGGGCATACACAGTGCACCAATGAAGCTGGGAAGCGAACACCTGGCTTACTGCGAATTGTCAGGGAAAGATGATTTGCAAACAGCTGGTGCTGCTGCTCTTGCAAATCATGTTACTCCCACAGGGCCATGATAAGATGATTAGTGGGATGGTTAGGCTGAATTAAACTATGTCATCCACTAATTAGCATATCACCAGGGCAGTTATAAAATACTAGATAGTGGCCCGATTCTAACGCATCGGGTATTCTAGAATATGTATGCGGCCGACCTGGCGCGACTAATCAGCGAAGCATTGTTTAAATGGGTTGTGCACTACCTTAAATTAACCCCCCAATGTATCCCCCCGGGGCCCCTAATGAATTTTGTAATTACGTCATGTTGTCAATACTGCTTGTGACAACATCGCTGACCACGCACAGCCAGCACGTAATTCCCCTGGCTGCAGCCGGCTCTTGCTTCCGCTTACATCACGACTATTTGCTGCTACAGCCAGGGGTCTCCTGTTCCGCGTACCACTGTGAATGACGGGCTGTGGGCGGGGTTATCCCCTGGCTGCATCGCCGCTGACCTCCATGTGGCTACCGTCGGGAGATCAGCGGCTAGGGCCGCTGATCTCCCGACAGCAAGTGTGAAGGGAGGACTGGGAAGCGAGGCCGCCGGTCAGGGTACTTCTGCTGCGAGCAGCCGGGAGATGATCGGCTAGCACCGGTCATGTCCCGGCTGCGTCGCCGCTGATTTCCCGACGGTGGCCTGCGTGTTTCAAATCCGGCGCCAATTCGCGGCCGGGTTGCGCCAGTTGCTGATTGGCTGGCTGCGACCAATCAGAGAAGCGGTGTTTTAAATTTCGCTGATTGGTCGCACCCGCTCGGCCGCGACCAATCAGCGAAGCGTGTTTCAAATCTGGTGCCAATTCGCGGCCGGACTGCGCTCGTTGCCGATTGGTGGCGGCCGCCGAACCATGTTAGTGAGGACCGGGGAGCGGCGCTGCCTGTGCGGGTACTTCCGCGGGTACTTCCGCTGCGAGCAGCCAGGAGATGACCAGCTAGCGCTGGTTATCTCCCGGCTGCAGACCGCTGACCTCCATGCGGCTACCGTCGGGAGATCAGCGGCTAGGGCCACTGATCTCCCGACGGCAAGTGTGAAGGGAGGACTGGGAGCGGCGCCGGTCGGGGTACCTCTGCCGCGAGCAGCGCCGGTCATTTCCTGGCTGCATCGCCACTGACGTCCGTGCGGCAGATGAGCCACTAACAGCCGCCATCTTGTTCTGAAATCCTGTGTCGCTGATTGGCCGCGGCCGGACCAATCAGCGACGCGGGATTTCCTGGACGGACAGACAGACGGGATAAGCCGATTATATAGTAGATTTTTTGGGCATATGGTTCCTTTTAAAGAAGCACTCCTATCAAATTGTTTATCCTCTTAGGGTATGTGCCCACAGTCAGGAGCAGCTGCGAGTTTGACGCTGCGTGTCTATGCAGAGCCAAACCCACAGTGTCCAGATGTTACAGCGTAGTAGATGGGATTTCTAGAAATCCCATGTGCACTATGCGTCTCTGTGCACCAGCAGATCACCCGCAGAAACTGACATATGGCGCTTCTTTCAGTCCCTCACCATGTCAATTTCTCTTGTGGGTCCGCTAGTGGACTTTCCTCATAGACTTCTAAGAGGAAAGTCCGCATGTGAAAAAAAAATGCACTACTCATTTGCATAACATGACGGCGGAAGCCGCGTGGCTCTTCTGCTGCGTTGGGGCCACAGGTGACTCCTGACCGTGGGCACATACCCTTAACCCATTTCCGATGTGTGTCGTAATAGTATGGCACACATCAGGTCCCTCCCTTTAGCGCAGGCTTCGGTGCTGGACTCGGGCCTTTCCGGGCACATGACAGCTGATCTGTACAGCTGTCATGTGTCCCTAACAGCCACGGGTGGAATCGCGATCCATCCATGGCTGTTAACTAGTTAAATGCCGCTGTCAATCTATGACCCAAGAATGCCAACAGTGTGCATAGCAGTGATCAAAGGAAAAGGTGGCTACTTTGAGGATCCTAGAATATAAGACATATTTTCAGTTGTTTCACACTTTTTTGTTAAGTATATAATTCCACATGTGTTAATTCATAGTTTTGATGCCTTCAGTGTGAATGTACAATTTTCATAGTCATGAAAATACAGAAAAATCTTTAAATGAGAAGGTGTGTCCAAACTTTTGGTCTGTATTGTATATTTGTAATTAGCATAGGTTTAGCAACCTTATATTTACTGATTCTGGTTTTATGATAAACTTATGTGGGCCACTGCTTCCATTCAGTACCAAGGTTAGTTCCTAGCAAATGCTCAGGAAAAGCTTGTTCCTAGTTAGTTGTTGCGAACACTGCACTAAACTGATATTTCTGTGAAACCATTGATCTACTAATGACCTCACTGTAGTTGGATTAAGATACAATTACTCCCACACAACTCATGTAGCTTTTTGAAGTATCTAATGGTAGACCAACAATTTTCATTTTTTTTTCAAATAGAGATAAGGCAGGAAAAAGGCTTTAATGGACAATTTATGTAATAGCAGTCTGATATATAAATATATATTTCTCGGCTTTTTAGAAAATCCAGAAATGGATAGAATTATATTAAAATTAAAAAGGTTAGAATGGTTTGATGCTCAGTAATGTAATTGGAGCTTTTTGAATGTTGCTATTTTTCACATGTAGATGATATTTAATGTAGGATTTTTTTTATGTTATGCGATGTAGAGAATTAAAAGGAATTGTATAAGACTGGAATATAAAGTTGGCTTGAGGCTCACCCCTATTAACTTGATTGGAGCTATGGTGGAATATTAGATAAAGCCTATGATAAGAATAGCACTGTTCTTTTTTTGTTTTGTTTGTTTTTATAAAATGTCTTTATCATTATCATAGAAAATCATACAGAAAACATTTTACTAAAATATTATTAAAGATGATAATGTTTGCAAAATATATCAAGACTAGGACAAGAAAAAGAATGTATATTGATGTACTGGAATCTGGTGATCTAGAAAAGGAGTTGAGGATTGAATTTGTTTTCTATGCTCTGCTAGATCTATATATGCATTTCGGAACAGATTCTTTAAAATAGAACTACCGCAAATTGCTTTTGCTCATATAATGATAAGCATTGCAATTTGTGTTATCCTGGTCCAATTACTTCCATACATTTTCTCCCTTCATTTTGGACAGCTGTGATCTCCAGTTTGACTACCAGTCCAGTAAATGTCCTAATGTGGTGACAGGAAGCTAGTCTCTGAGTTAATGTGAACTTTAAGATGGCATCATCCCCTAAGAAATTACTTCTGTCAGACCTCAGATCCATCACCACCCATCTCCATCCACCTTGTTCCTCTGTATGAATCCTTCTGTTGTAAAAGAATGAATTTTAGGAACTTTGTAGGTCCTTGTGAATCCAAACAATTTGTGATTTCATTGGCGAGAGTTGACCAAAAAATGCCAGCCACCATTTTACATATTGCAGAAGATTGACAAAAGGCTTACATGTAATATTACTATTCACTTACTTATTGCAAGTTATTTGCTCATTTTGTTTTTATCTTAGGTTCTGTCTATTAAATGGCCAGTGTGAATGCACACCTATATATTGCACTTACACCAACATGTGCTTTGGCTCAAATTTTTGTTTTCATATACCAGAACTGAAACTTCCCTTGTGTGCCGTAAAAGTGTTCAATACTCAGAAACACGGCCAAGGTAAGGAGGGCTGAAACCCGACCACCACTAAATAAGAAAAAACATAAGCTGACACAACAAAGCTGGGCCAACAAATATCTAAAGACAGATTTTTCAAAGGTTTTATGGACTGATGAGATGAGCGTGACTCTTGACGGGCTAGATGGATGGGGCCGTAGCTGGATCAGTAATGGGCAAACACCTCCACTTCGACTCAGACAGCATTAAGGGGGAGGTGGGGTACAGTTATGAGCTGGTATGATTAAAGATGAGCTAGCTGGATTTTTCCATGATGAAGATGTACTCAAAATCAACTCCCAATGCTATCGCCAGTTTTTAGAAGATACTCTCCTCAAGCAGTGGTACAGGAAAAAGTCTGCATCTTTCAAGAAAGCCATGATTTTGAGATTTTGATGCATGCATCAAAGTAATCTATTGCTTTGCCAGCCAGTAAAGGCCTTAAAGTTGAAAGAATAATGACATGGCCCTCCTTCCTCACCTGACCAAACCTTAGTGAGAACTTGTGGGCCCTTCTTTAATGGTACATATAAGATAAAGGAAAACAGTCAGCTCTCTGAAGAGTGTTGTAACATCCCTGGCGGCGTGCTTGCATGGTGCACCACCTCCCACCATGCAAGACCGCAATCTTACCTGTCAGTCCATGCTGCACTCTTTGCTGCTGTGTCCATGTCTCTTGTCTGATTGCTTAGGGCATCGGCGCGGCTTTCTGCTTGTTTCTTATAGCTACTGTGTGCACACTCCTAATGCGTCCCCAGCCTATTGCTGTGAGTCACTGGATACTTAAACCCTCTCCACCCAGTAGGAGGTGCCTAAGCAACACTTTCACTCAGTTTGTCTTTTGCAACTGAGGTGCCTGGTCCTGTCCTGACTCTAGTCTGTCCGCCACCCTGGGGGCTGAGTACCCAGGGCCTTTTCCTGTACCTGTGACTTCTAGTCTGTTTCTGCCACCCTGGGGGCTGAGTTCCCAGGCTCATTCCTGTATCTTGTTCCCAGTTCAGTTCCTGTCTGAACAGTGTCCTAGCCCATTACTTGTTTCTCTCTATGTCCATACCTTCCCTTTGTCTGCAGTGTCTGAACCCGCACCTTACTCCAACTCGTTGTCTCTGTACTTCTGTTTGTGAGTTTTGTGTCCACTTGCTACTTCATTGTAAGTACCTTGTGTGTATCTGGTTCTGCTTGTCCCCTTTCCTTGCCTCCGTATCTACCTCCTGTGTTCTAACCATCTTCCTGTATTTTCCAGTCTGTTCCATGTGAACAGAGCCCTGTCCTGTCTGCCTTCACCTTCTGCTCTGTTCTGCTCTGCTTGTTCACCGCTCCGGCGGTTCCGCTCTGTTCCGCTTGTTTACTGCACCTGCGGTTCTGTTCTGCTCTGCTTGTTCACCGCTCCGGCGGTTCCGCTCTGCTCCGCTTGTTTACCGCACCTGCAGTTCTGTTCTGCTCTGCTTGTTCACCGCTCAAGTGGTTCCGCTCTGTTCCGCTTGTTTACCGCACCTGCGGTTCTGTTCTGCTCTGCTTGTTCACTGCTCCGGCGGTTCCACTCTGCTTCGCTAGTTTACCGCACATGCAGTTTTATTCCACTCTGCTTGTTCACCGAACCTGCGGTTTTGCTCCTCTCTGCTTGTTCACCGCACCTGCGGTTTTTCTCCGCTCTGCTTGTTCACCGCACCTGCGGTTTTGCTCCGCTCTGCTTGTTCACCGCTCCTGCGGTTTTGCTCCGCTCTGCTTTTTCACCGCACCTTCAGTTTTGCTCCGCTCTGCTTGTTCACCACTCCTGCGGTTTTGCTCTGCTAGTCCACCGCACCTGCGGCTCTGTTCCTGTGTCCCAGTCTGTACTGGTCCCTATCCAGCCTGCGTTCATACCTGCCAGTATCTGCCTGTCTGCATTCCAGCCGTGCCTGTCAGAACCCGCCTGTCAGCATACCAGGAGCGCCTGCCAGTACCCACCTGCCTACATACCAGCCGTGCCTGCTAAGTACCCACCTGCCGTCATACCAGCCGTGCCTGCCAGTACCCACCTGTCTGCATACCAGCTAACCTGCCTGTTCCTGCATTCCCCGGTGTGGGTCAACAGCTGTCACCGGGGTCTGACCTGGAGTAACACCTGGTCCCTCTGCTCGGTTCCTCCCTGGTTCACGGAGTCGACTGAGCCGCCGTGCGACCTTGGTCGGACCGGGTTGATACTTAATTACGCCCCTCCAGGCACTCCTCGGTTCATGGTACAGTGGGATCACTAATCACGCTCACGCCAGTCAGTCCGGGCGCGAGCGTAACAAGTGTCTGGGAGAATGTGGTTAGTGCTACCCAAAACATTGATCATCAACAGATTAAGAAACTGAGTCTATGGATGGAAAGTTTATGACTAAAAAGGTAGGTGTCAAATTGTGCATTGACAATTTTTTTTTAAATGTCAGAAATGTATTTTTGTACATTTTGAGCTGTTTGGTTATTATTATCACCTTAACAGATGAGAATAAACAATTGAGATCAGAATTTTTTTATTTTTTTCATGTAGTTGCAAAATAATTCTACCACTATTAGTTGTCCAATAGTTCTCTACACATAGATAGTCTACTAAAAAAGACAAACCCTATCTCACTTTTACTTTCTTACATGTTCAGGTTTCAGATGTATTAACCTATATCACTGTAGCTGTTCAATATATAAAATGAATCATCAAAAATACAAATTGCCAAAAAAATGTGCATATACTGTAGATTTGCAAAATTCAGAAGTGTGTAAGGGATCTAGAACTTTAATACAAGTCTAAATAGTGCTTAAACTTCCCTGTCTTAACGCGTGTGTTTTCTCTCTCCTATACAAGGGTAGTACTCCAGTGTAAGACTGTCACTAATGTTATTAAGTACCCCAAATATACTTTTTAAGGTTATTTGGGGTGCTGAATAACATTAGTTGCAGTCTGACACTTGGGTACTACCCGTATAAGGGCAAGAGTAGACACATGGTGTAAGACCTCAAGGTTTAGGCATTTTACAGAACTGTATTAACATTCAGGATCACCTACATGCTCCTGAGACATCACAGATCTATTCCTGGAAATTGAGTGAGATTAAATCATTTATTATCATGCACTGTTTTTCATGAATGCCTTTTTCATATTGTTGGACTAATCTTGCTGCAACTGGTAGCCACAGTTTGTTGTTATGTAAATCAATCCATTCTGGGAACACTGGTTGAATTACTTTTAACTATTTCTTTTAACTAATTCACAATATTTTATGTACCTATACCTCATGGTCGTGTAGGGGTCCCTGACCAATGATGAATAGTTACGTCATGGCGACCGTGTGTGGCACAAGACCTGTGTCAGCGTGACCACCGCTGGGAGCTCGGCTTACGTGATTCCCTAAATGCCGCAATCGACATCGACTGCAACATTTAGGAGTCTGGGAGAGGAAGGAGGCTCCCTCTCCCATCCAATCGGCGCTCCTGTGACATCATTTCGAGGGCCTGTGTTAAATATTAATTACGGATATTCATTTTATTCTTAATTCTGAACTCTGTACCATACATTGCATAAGATTGCATCAGCCATTGTGCTAGGGTTCTTTTAGCTGTCATCACAAAGTGCTATTTTTGATATTTTTAGCTCAGTGCCATATATGATGAACAGATGCTATGAGGGGGCCATATAACCCCATGTTAGGGACAGGGTGGGGCTCTTGCACTACACATGATAGAAGGAGGATCTACGTGTGAAGGAAGGAGATGACATGTAGCCCCTGACACACGTGCTGGACATAGACAGACGCAACCTATCATCCAGGATCCCAGGAAACGATGGGTGAATCTATGGACAAATGGGCAATCACTTTGTAACTATTTCACATATTTTATATAACTACTGCAATTATTCTTTTTAATGGACAATCCAAGAATAAATTGATACTTTTTTTATAAGAATATTGTGAGATATATTCTTTAATCAATCGCATCTGATTAGTCCTCTATAAAAATATACGTAAATAAGTATTTTTAACAGCCCGAGGTCGTCATGGCAACCCCAGGTCATAATGACAATCTCCTGGTGTGTCAGTGACAGCAAGTCTGTTTAGACCATAAGCCTGTAAGGCTCAAAATGATTAGAGACAGTGTCCACCATGCTATTTTATATTATCTTCATTTTTTTTTGTTTTTAGCTTTATACAAATAAATTTAATTTTTTTACATATAATTTTTTTTTTTTACGGTTGCTGGATTTTTCCACTATATCTTCGACCACTCCGGGAGCATGGTCTAAGGAGCTTCCGTCAATGTAATACTGACAAGAATAATGCATTGCAATGCTGGGGCATTGCAATGCCTTATACCAGCGATCAGAAAAACAAAAGTTAAAATCCCCTAGATGAGAAAAAAAAATTGTAAAAATATTTTTTAAATAAATCACAATATAATTAAAAAATTAAAATATAAATATTATACCCATAAATACTTATCTTTTTGTAAAAACAAAAATAAACAAAAAAAGTACACATATTTGGAATCGCCGAATCCAGAACAACTTGATCTGTAAAACTGTCAGACTACAGTGGTTAATCTCTTCAGTGATCACCATAAAAAAACAAAACTAAAAAACGTGACAAAAAAAACTATGTTTTTTCATAATACTCCTGAACAAAAAGTGGAATAAAATGCAATTAAAAAGTCAAATGTAAATAAAAATAGTATAGCTGAAAACATCATCCTATCACGCAATATACATGCCGCCATACAGCTTCGTCAGTGGAGAAATAAAAAAGCTATAGATCTCAGAATATAGCAATGCAAAAACAATTATTTTTTTTATAAAATATTTTTATTGTGTAAAGGCGACAAAGCATAAAAAAATTATATAAATGTGGTAGAGCTGTAATTGTACTGACCCAAAGAATAAAGCTGCCTTATCAATATTAACACACGGTGAATGGCATAAAAAAAAAAAAAATTCCTAAATTGCTGTTTTTTTTGTTCATTCTGTCTCTCAAAAATCAGAATAGAAAGCGATCAAGAAATATGTGCCTGAAACTAAAACCAATAAAATCATCAACTCATCCTGCAAAAACCTAGCCCTCATGACTGTCGGCAGAAATATTGAAAAATTATAGCTCTCAAAATATGGCTATACAAAAACTTCTTTTTGCAAAAAAAAGCTTCTTTTAGTGTTATAGTAGCCAAATATAAATAAAATAAAAAAATCTGCCATTGCTGCAATCGCATCAACTTGAAGACTAAAGTCGTCTAATCACTTAATACCGCCCGAGGAACAGTATAAAACATAAATAAAACCAATTATTCACCAGCTGTTGATTTGTTTATTTTGCCTCCCAAAGATCTCAGCTCACATTTATCCTGCGCTCTATGCTGAGCGCTTACCCTGGGGTTTCCATGTATATCTCTAAAATATGTGATTTAGATGGAACCGCAGGTAGAAGATGCCATATCATGAAGCAGATGGAGACACTGTCTGGCCTATGATCCAGCAGTGCCCCTCTTTTCAAGTGTGCATAAAAATGAGGTAAACCACTGTTTTCTACATTTCTGAAAAGAAAGACAATGCTGAACAGAGGCCAGACAAAGTCCAGAGTAACTCAGCTGCCTTATTATAGTGATTGAATCCATTTGGGGTTTCATCTGAATCACATCCCTCAGCGATTTAGCCAAAAACCCCTATGTAAGTGCTCATCGTAGAGCGCAGGATAAATGTGATCCAAAATGTTATGTAAAATGTTCCCAATAAAAGCTTCAACTCAGTCCACAAAAAAAGCAAGTCCCCACTTAGGTTCGTCATCTGTCAATGGAAATAGAGGGGGTTTCCACATTACTGGTAGCACAAAGGCTCTGGAAAAGCACTGTCTCTTCACTCCCCAAAATAAATCCAGCTAATTTTGTGCCCCCAAATCCAAACACCCCCCCTCCCTTCTGAGCCTTAGTGTGCCTAAGCCACATTTAGCGTCCACATGTTTGGCATTTGGTAAATGTCTCTATAAGCATGAGATTGGCATAACGTAATGGCCACTACGACGTACTGGGCATTGCAATGTACGAACACTACAATGGCAGATTCGCAATTTTAACTTAGCAACATCCATTGCTGTTTGTTTCTGGAAAACACCCATACAGTCAAAATTATTACTATACCTGTAGATAAATTCACAAATGGGTTAAATTTCCAAAATAGGGTCACTTGAGGGGGGATTCTGCAATTCTGTCACTGAGGGGCTCAGTATATGGAGTCTGCAAACTATGCTACGAAGATCTGTGCTCCAAGAGTCAAATAGCGCTCTGTCCATCCCAAGTCAAATCGTGTCGCTAAGCAGTACTGTACAGCCACATTCAGCAGAAATTGTGTGACAAATTTTAATGCCATTTTTACCCATTTTCCTATGTGAAAATGTAAAATCTGGAGCTAAAACAATTTTTTTTGTGGTAAAAATGTAATAATTTTTTCTTCACTGCCCAATACATTTCTGTAGCACACCTGTGGTGTCATTATGATCACTGCACCCATAGATTAATTCATTAAGAGGTGCAGGTTGTAAAATGGGGTCACTTACGAGGGATTCTGCTGTTCTGGTACCTTAAGGACTCCCAGTGGGTCATGGCACCCACAAACCATAACAGCAAAATCTACAGTATAATATGGCACTTGTACTGTTCATTTTTTAATATTATCCCTTTTGAAAATTAAAAATGTGGGACCAAGGCAAAATTTTAGTGGAAAAATGACAATTTTCCATTTACTCAGCCCGATGTGATATAATTCTGTGAATTGCCTGAGGGTTAAAAATGCTCATTATACTGCTAGATGAATCCCTCAAGAGGTACAGTTTCCAAAGTAGGGTCACTTGTGGGGATTTCTGCAGTTTTGGCATGTTAGTGGCTCTTCAAATGTTACATCGCATCCTCAATCTATTCCAGACAAAATTGCGTTCCAGAATTCCCTTACGAGCCCTACCATATGGTCAAACAGTAGTTTTCCACCACATATGGGATATCGGTGTACTCAGGAGAAATTGCACAACAAATTGTACCGTCCCTTTTCTTTTGCTACCCTTAAGAAAATGAATAATTTGGGGCTGACGCAATGTTTTTATTGGCATGGCTCAACGTTATAAAATTCTGTGAAGCACATGGGGATTCAAGATGCTTAAAACACCACCAGATAAGTTCATTAAGGGATGTAGTTTCCCAAATGTCGTCACTTGTGGAGGATTTCAGCTTAGGCACATCAGAGGCTCTGCAAATACGTCATGGCGACTGCTATCTATTCTAGTCAATTTTGCACTTCAAAAGTCAAATGGTGCTCCTTCCCTTCCAAGCTGTGCAGTGAGCCTAAGCTGTAGTTTTCCACCACATATGGGGTGTTGGCATACTCAGGAGAAATTTCAGAACAAATTTTTGGATCGATTTTCTTTTGCAACACTTGTAAAAATAAAACATTTGGGGCTAAAGCAACATTTTTGTAGGAAAAATTAGATTTTTTATTTTCACGGCTCAACGTGATAAAATTCAGTGAAGCACCTACAAGTTAAAGGTGGTCACCACACCTCTATATAAGTTCCCTGAGGGGAGTAGTTTTCAAAATGGGCTAACTTGTGGGAGGTTTTCATTGTTTAGGTGTACCAGTAGCTCTGAAAACGTGACATAGCGTCCACCCAAACAGTAGTTTTTCACTACATATGAGGTATTGGCGTACTCTGAAGAAATTGCACAACAAATCGTATGGTCCCACTTCTTCTCTTACCCTAGAGAATATTCAAAATTTGGAGCTAAAGCAAACTTTTTGTGGGATAAAGTACAATTTTATTTTTTTCCTCCACATTGATTTAATTCCTGTGAAGCAGGTGAAGGGTTAATAAACTTATTGAATGTGGTTTTGAGCACTTTGAGGGGTGCAGTTTTTAAAATGATTTCACTTTTGGGTGTTTCTGTGATACTGGCCCCTCAAAGTCACTTCAAATTTGATGTGGTCCCTAAAAATATTGGTTTTGTAAATTTTGTTGGAAAAAAGGCAAAATTACTGATAAACTAACCTAACAAAAAAAATTAAATTTAAAAAATGATTGCTGCTCAAATTTTACATCTGTATGTGAGATGTGTGTTGGCTCACCAGGGTGGTATAAATGTGTGTATAATACTGTACCTGTTGTAAATAGATTTGCTCATCTGCAGTAATGTTGTTGTTCGGTCACAAGATGTCGCTGTTGCCTAAGCATTGCTGAAAGACTGTGAGATGTATGCAAAATGTCAGAGGTGGGGCTACAATCTAAGTGATGTGAAACACATGAAGAGGAAGTGCGGCCATCTTAAGGTCAGTCTGCATTTATTCAGAATAGGAAGAGGATGTGCTGGAGGGGAATCCAATGACATCCTCCCATGGAAGCATTTCACTGAGCACCTGCAGATTGGAGATGATCGTGTCCATGATCAGAACCTATCCAGATGTGTGGAGATTTCTGCCAGAAACGCTGCTGAGAGACGGAAAAGGCAGGATCTAGCGTGAGAGGTGTTAGACGCCTCTGAGGAGTTAAGCCACAGTCATCAACAGTACCATTCACCTGCTGAAGGGGCCCCGCATCCGTCCATATACACCGATTGTTTGTCCGGAGCAGACTTGGGTTAGTAAGAAAACTAAGACCCAGTGCGTCGCCACAGTGGGTAACCGTGCACACACCTCACTACATTATGGCAACAAAATACTCAAGGCTGAGATAGAGCCTGTAGTTAGATAGATAGGCATAGTGTATTTCAGGCCACATTTATTGCCAAAATCAGGGCCTGGAACTTCTGGATTTGCTGACACATTTCCTGTTTGTTCTGTAATTTAGAATCTTAATCCTCACTTAGGTGCCTACATAGCACGCATTGGACTTCAGACCAAACTTGAACTTCTTTTTGTTTCAGGAGAGAGTTTCTATAGAACATTATAGTACGGGACAATTGTTCAACTTCGGTAGGCTTTGTTTACAGCTAAATAACCATCATAGTTGGTTAACTCAGGGTTCCCCAACTCCAGTCCTCAAGACCCACCAACAGATCATGTTTTCAGGATTTCCTTAGCATTGCACAGGTGATGGAATTATTGCCTGTGCAGGTGATGTAATTGCTACCTGTGCAATACTAAGGAAATCCTGAAAACATGACCTTGAGGACTGGAGTTGGGCAACCCTGGGTTAACTTTTAAGGTATTTTCGACACAGCACGCAATAGGCTTCAGACCAAACTTGAAATTCTTTTTGTTTCAGGAGAGAGTTTCTGTGGAATGTTATAGTACGGGACAGTTTATCATATATAGGCTTTGTTCACGGCTAAATAGCCGTTGCAGTTGGTTAACTTTTAAGGTATTTTCAATATAGTTGAGGACGGACTATTCCTCTGAGTTCATTGAAGTTGTATCGGGACGAGAGTGGTATATTTGGCTGGGGGATAGAGGTAATTGATTGAAAGATTGTAAACTGTTGTGCTGTACCGCAGGAGAGCCTGTACATTACACTCAAATAATTGTCCCAGCTCCCAGGGTGTAAACAGGTAACAGGCGGCCGGTTTAGACAGGCACGCCAGTAGGTAGATTTATAGAAAGTATAGTAGGTACAGATTGTTTGGGTGCCACGCTGTACAGCACAAAAGTCTCAGCCTACTGGTGAATGTCTATATAATGTTTTGAATATTTTCTATTTTCTGGTTGAGTCATCCACATAACTAAGTAAAATAATTATGGTGAGTGACTTCGCTGTATCCTGAAGAACACACCCCGGTACATGACTTACATCTACACGCCATACCAATACAGCAGGGTCTCGCTTTTTGGATGTGTACTACACCTATTTAGTGAAGCTGCGTAGCAAAAGTCCTAATTAGGCCTTCATTTCGCACCCCTCAAAAAATTATATATATTAGTTGGAGAAGGCGGAGTCAAGGCACATAGGTACAGTCACCAAAGAGTATGCCTCCCAAATTTTAATACAGGAAGAGGGGCATGCACTTAAACAGTATTTGCCCCTACTGAAGCTCCATAGTGTTCTCGCACACTATTATACCCCTTTCATGGCAACTATAGAGTATTATGCCTTCCAAAATGCCCACACACAGTATAATACCACTACAGTGAATTCCCCTTCCTCTGTAATTTTTTTTGTCACTAACTTATATTATAGGAGAGAGTGGCTACATGAGGAATCCAGTTATGATTCTCTGTTTCCTGTGGTTTGGACACCACATTCGCCACAGAAATCATCATCCACACTTGACATACTGCAAGAATTTGTTTAAATAATACGGGTCTTGTCACTATACTAAACTAGTGCTATGCCTCTACAATTCACATCCAGCATTCTTATAATTTGATATAGTACAGCAGTGACTTTTTGATGACAGCCTAGATAGGATATATTGCTGTGGTCATAGTACTATTTGGGGTTGGCACTAGTGTTGAGCGAACATGCTCGACACTGCTCGGTACTCGCCCGAGCATCACGCTACTCAGGATGTTCGGCGAGCACCGAGCATTTCCGGGTTACTCGGGCGGGAGCTCGGGTCTCCACCCTGCATGTTTGGCGCTCTTCACAGAGCCAATGAACATGCAGGGATTGCCAGCAAGTCACTGTAATGCTGCAGCCATGTTGGTTGTGGGCATTACAGTGATTGGCTGGCCGCAGAGCGTCACCTCGAGTATTTAAAACCGGGCGTCGCCATCTTGGACACAGTCCCTCCGGAATAGACACTGTAGGGACAGCGCTGCTGATTTAGGGAGAGATATAAACTGCGAAATAGTTAGTGTAGGGTCTGTAAAGGCTGCCAGAACAAACAAACAGTCCTTTTCAGGACTAATATCCATCCCAGATACCAGGCAGGCAGGCTGTATAGGAGACACAGTGGTTATACCAGCAAACGCTGCATTACAGTCCTGTGTGCTCCTGTTGCTGAAATTGCTGGACTCAGCACCAGGTGTCGGGGGCCATGAAAAATCCTTTTTTTTTCATCTAAATCCTCCTTTTTTTTTCCTCCTTCACACTCTACAAATACCCGTCTTATTAACCTTTTGGTGTGTCCCCCCCCCCCAAAAAAAAAGCGTGTCTCTGATTTTTCAGACACAAATATAACTGTTGAAAATAGTCTGGTGTAGGATAGAGAAACAGAAGTGTTGTTTTGCACTTCCACGGTTCAAACCTCTGTATTATCCATTTTGGGCCATTTGTATCTAAAATAAAAACAGTTTGAGTGTGTCGCTCACTGTTCAGCCGCAAATCTATATATTTAAAAAAGTCTGGAATACCCCAGTAAACAATAACTGTGGTTTTGCCATCCCACGGTAAAAAATCTCTATTATTCAGGTTTTGGTATATTTTCCGTAAAGAAAAACAGTAGTGTCTCCTGACTGTTGTGACACAAAAATATATCTGTTGAAAATAGTCTTGTGTAGGCCCGACATCCCAGTGTGGTTTTGCAGTTCCATGGGTCAAATCGCTGTACTATCCAGTTTTGGGCCTTTGGTATCTAAAAAAAAAAGCAGTTTGAGTGTGTCGCTCACTGTTCAGCCGCAAATATCTCTATTTAAAAAAGTGTGGTATACCCCAGTAAACAATAACTGTGGTTTTGCCATCCCACGGTAAAAAATCTCTATTATTCAGCTTTTGGTAGTTTTTTCCGTAAAGAAAAACAGTAGTATCTCCTGACTGTTGTGACACAAAAATATATCTGTAGAAAATAGTCTTGTGTAGGCCCGACATCCCAGAGTGGTTTCGCAGTTCCACGGGTCAAATCGCTGTACTATCCAGTTTTGGGCCTTTGGTATCTAAAAAAAAGCAGTTTGAGTGTGTTGCTCACTGTTCAGCTGCAAATATCTCTATTTAAAAAAGTGTGGTATACCCCAGTAAACAATAACTGTGGTTTTGCCATCCCACGGTAAAAAATCTCTATTATTCAGCTTTTGGTAGTTTTTTTCCGTAAAGAAAAACAGTAGTGTCTCCTGACTGTTGTGACACAAAAATATATCTGTTGAAAATAGTCTTGTGTAGGCCTGACATCCCAGAGTGGTTTCGCAGTTCCATGGGTCAAATCGCTGTACTATCCAGTTTTGGGCCTTTGGTATGTAAAAAAAAAGCAGTTTGAGTGTGTCGCTCACTGTTCAGCCGCAAATATCTCTATTTAAAAAAGTGTGGTATACCCCAGTAAACAATAACTGTGGTTTTCCTCTTCCACGGTTCTAATCTACTCTTTATTACCCTTTTTCCTTTGATAGTGCAAGTATAAGCTATTTTACTTCATTTACAATGGGCAAGGTGCGTGGCAAGGGGCGTGGAACTGGACGTTCAGGTGATGGTTCGTGCAGAGGACGGGGCCGTGGCCAAGGTGAAAATGTGCCACAACCAACAGCCACATCTTCTCGCTCCCACTTCTTGACCGAATTACTAGGGAAGCACAGATCAACACCAGTATTGAGAACTGATCAGTGTGAACAGGTTATTAATTGGATAGCAGATAATACTTCCAGTTACCTGGGCATCACCACCTCCGGTCTGTCTTCCACACGGTCAACTCTTAGTAGCCGTGAGTCTCGACCGCATACTCCTCCTCACCCTGATGCTCCTTCCTCCCACCATGCCGAGTGTCGTCAGACAGCAAGTGATCCCACACTTGGACACTCTGAAGAGCTGTTCACTGGTCCATTTCCAGATTTGGGCCCCTCGCCTGATACGCTTGAAGTCGTGGAAGAGGAGATCCCATGTTGCGATGCCCAAATATTTGAACAGCCACGGGCCACAGGAAGTCGACGTTGGCAATCTGTCACAAGAGGTGGACAATGACGAGACACAATGGCCAGGAAGTGAGGAGGAGGATCGTGGTGCGCAAGAGGAAGAGGAGGAGGTGGTGGATGATCTAGTAACTGACCCAACGTGGAAGGAGGACATGCAGAGTGAGGCCAGCAGCACACAGGAGGAGGGAGGCAGAGTACCCCAACAGGCAGGAAGAAGCAGTGTGGTGGCCGCAGACAGAAGGCAGGCAACCGTTCCCCGTAACACCAACACGAGGGACGTTGCCAGTACAAGCGGTAGGTCTTCCAGGGTCTGGAGTTTTTTTAAAGACTCTGCTGATAACCCCAAAAAGGCCATATGTTCCACCTGCCATGCCAGCATCAGCAGGGGTGACAAAACTACCAGCCTGACCACCACCAGCATGATCAGGCACATGGCAGTAAAGCACCCAACTTTGTGGGGCGAAACCCAGGGTCCACGACCAGTGTCAGCGGGTGTCACCACTGCTTCTTCCACTGTTGTGCGTGCAATAGAACCCCCTGTTGTGTGTGCAAGGCAATCCCCTGTCCATACTGCATGTAAAGATGCCCCCTCCTCTCAGTCTTCACTTGTTATGGCAGTTTCTCAAGAAACAGCATCAACGTCCACGTCCACGTCCCACCGCAGCGTTCAATTGTCCATATCCCAGACCTTTGAACGAAAGCGGAAATTCGCAGCTAACGCCCCACAGGCCACAGTCCTAAATTCGCACATTTCACGACTGCTTGTGTTGGACATGCTGCCTTTTAGGCTGGTGGAGACGGAATCCTTCCGCAATCTTATGGCGGTGGCCATACCTCGGTACTCGGTCCCCAGGCGTCACTATTTTGCCCGGTGTGCCATCCCCGCACTACACAAGCACGTGTCCCAAAGCATCTGCCGTGCCCTCAACAACGCAGTTATTGGGAGAGTCCACCTGACAACAGACACGTGGACAAGTGCTTGTGGCCAGGGATGGTACATCTCTCTGATGGCACACTGGGTAAACATAGTGGAAGCCGGGACCCAGTCCGACCTTGGGACGGAACACATCCTCCCCACACCGAGGATTGCGAGCCCTATGTCAGTCAGAGTTACCCCCACAGTGTACAGCTCCTGCGCATCCTCCTCCTCCTCCTCCTCATGTTCAGCCTCCATCTCAGATATCACCACATCAGTTACAAGCTGGAAGCATTGCAGTACTGCCTCCGCCAAGCGGCAACAGGCTGTGCTGAAACTCATAAGCTTAGGTGATAAACCTCACACTGCTTGTGAGTTGTGGACAGCTGTGAAAGAGCAGGCAGATCTGTGGCTGAGACCGCTGAACCTACATCCCGGCATGGTCGTGTGTGACAATGGCCGTAACCTGGTGGCGGCTCTGAGGCGAGGTGAGATCACACACGTACCATGCCTGGCTCATGTGCTTAACCTCGTGGTTCAGCGGTTTCTTAAATCGTTCCCCGAGTTGCCAGATCTGCTCGTGAAAGTACGCCGCCTGTCAGCTCATTTTCGCAAGTCGGCTACAGCTTCCGCCGCCCTTGCTGTGTTGCAGCAGCGTTTGCAGCTTCCGGCACACAGACTGGTGTGTGATGTCCCCACACGTTGGAACTCTACCCTCCACATGTTGCAAAGGATTTGTGAGCAGAAGAGAGCAGTTGTGGAGTACCAGCTGCAACAAGGCCGTCGATATTCAGGTCAGACTCCACACATAAGACCTCAGGAGTGGACTTGGATGTCTGACATATGTACCATCCTGACAATCTTTGAGGAGGCCACCAAGATGGTGAGTGGCGATGACACCATCATTAGTGTCAGCATCCCACTTGTCTGTCTTTTGCAACGCTCTCTGCAGAGAATTAAAGAGGAGGCATTGCAGCCAGAGTATGATGAGATGGATCAAGAAGCTGTAGCGGGCGATTACACACAGCCCAGCCTCATCTCATCCCAACATGCATTGGGGGACAATGAGGGAGAGGAGGAGGAGGAGGAGGAAGAACAGGAGCTGCTATCATGCGTTGTAGAAGGTAGTACCTGTACAAGTGTCATACCGTCGGTTCAGCGTGGGTGGCCTGGGGGGAGGAGGAAGAGGAGAGCATGGTCAGTCGTCATCTTGGTGAGGACACGGAAATCTTGCCCGTTACCAGTCTGGCACTCATGGCTGACTTTATGTTACGCTGCTTTAACCGTGACTCTCGCGTTGTCAAAATGTTGGGTGACAGTCATTACTGGTTGGTGACACTTGTAGACCCTCGCTACAAGGAGAACTTTCACTCTCTTATTCCTGAGGTGGAGAGGTCTACAAAAATGGGGCAGTACCAGAAGGCCCTTGCTGCAGAACTCTTAAAAAAATTCCCATCTGAACACGCTAGCGGCAGAGGTCACAGTTCGTTGCCCAACCAAGGCGTACAGGCGAGAGAGATGCAACTCCAATCCAGCAGAGGCAGGGGAACACTGTCAATGTTCTGGGACAGTTTTCTGACACCCGCCCAGCTTACAGGCCCTGAGGCGCGGAGTACTCTCACAAGGAGTGGAAAGTTTCAAAAGATGGTGAGGGAGTTACTTGCCGACCGTACCAGCGTCCTCCGTGATTCCTTTGTGCCTTTTAATTATTGGGTACCCAAGCTGGACACTTGGAATGAACTCGCTCTGTACGCCTTGGAGGTCCTGGCCTGCCCTGCCGCTAGCGTGTTATCGGAGCGTGTTTTTAGTGCCGCTGGGGGAATTATAACTGATAAGTGCACTCGCCTGTCAACTGACAATGCTGACAAGCTGACCCTTATCAAAATGAACAAGGGCTGGATTGGGCCAGACTTCTCATCACCACCAAATGACAGCAGAGTAACATAAAGTCAAATCCACTGTGTTATTTCGGGAGCTGTATTCACATGCACCGCTTCACACCCACACATGGGTATACTCTTCCTCGCTTCGGCTGTTTTATCTTCTTCTCCTTATCCTCAGCCTCCACCACCACTATATCACCAGGGTGCCAGCATTGCAAGTTCCTCCATCCTAATTTTTGGCAGCTTTTGCTTGCAAGGCATAAGCAAATACTATGGGACACCCACTCCCCAACAATGGGACTTATGTTTGTAATATGCTGTACTGCATGGCTCTTGTAAGGGGCATTGCAAGTTGCTCCGTCCTAATTTTTGGCAGCTTTTGCTTGGAAAGCATAAGCAAATACTATGGGAGACCCACTCCCCAATAATGGGACTTATGTTTGTAATATCCTGTCCTGCATGGCTCTTGTAAGGGGCTTTGCAAGTTGCTCCGTCCTAATTTTTGGCAGCTTTTGCTTGCAAGGCATAAGCAAATACTATGGGACACCCACTCCCCAATAATGGGACTTATGTTTGTAATATGCTGTATTGCATGGCTCTTGTAAGGGGCTTTGCAAGTTGCTCCATCCTAATTTTTGGCAGCTTTTGCTTGCAAGGCATACGCAAATACTATGGGACACCCACTCCCCAATAATGGGACTTATGTTTGTAATATGCTGTACTGCATGGCTCTTCTAAGGGGCATTGCAAGTTGCTCCGTCCTAATTTTTGGCAGCTTTTGCTTGCAAGGCATAAGCAAATACTATGGGACACCCACTCCCCAATAATGGGACTTATGTTTGTAATATGCTGTACTGCATGGCTCTTGTAACGGGCATTGCAAGTTGCTCCGTCCTAATTTTTGGCAGCTTTTGCTTGCAAGGCATAAGCAAATACTATGGGACACCCACTCCCCAATAATGGGACTTATGTTTGTAATATGCTGTACTGCATGGCTCTGGTAAGGGGCATTGCAAGTTGCTCCATCCTAATTTTTGGCAGCTTTTGCTTGGAAAGCATAAGCAAATACTATGGGAGACCCACTCCCCAATAATGGGACTTATGTTTGTAATATGCTGTACTGCATGGCTCTTGTAAGGGGCATTTCAAGTTGCTCCTTTCTAATTTTTGGCAGCTTTTGCTTGCAAGGCATAAGAAAATACTATGGGACACCCACTCCCCAATAATGGGACTTATGTTTATAATATGCTGTACTGCATGGCTCTTGTAAGGGGCATTGCAAGTTGCTCCATCCTAATTTTTGGCAGCTTTTGCTTGCAAGGCATAAGCAAATACTATGGGACACCCACTCCCCAATAATGGGACTTATGTTTGTAATATGCTGTACTGCATGGCTCTTGTAAGGGGCATTGCAAGTTGCTCCGTCCTAATTTTTGGCAGCTTTTGCTTGCATGGCATAAGCAAATACTATGGGAGACCCACTCCCCAATAATGGGACTTATGTTTGTAATATGCTGTACTGCATGTGACGCGCCCCCTGGGCCTTGTGTGCACGTGTGTGGGATACCGGTGCCGGGTCTCTGGGGTCTGTAGTCTTCGTGGCGGAGACCCGGTCCCGTGGCTCAGGCTGGTCAAACCAGTGGCAGTCTTTCTTAGGTTTTGAGGTTAATTGTCCGACTGCGCCACCCGTGGATTGCGGTCAGGGAGTACGATCGCTGCGAGGCAGACTGCTGAGGCTGGTGTTGTGTGCGCAGCAGAGAATGGGAGAACTCCCCACGGGAGGAGTATAGCCTCAGGGCAGTGAGTGTGGATGATGGGGGTGATGGTGCACGAGCGCAGCAGGAACGACTCAGAGTCTTTGCAGTGCAGTTCAGGGTCTTTACTGATGATTATAAGGTAGACCCTCCCGGGAGTACTGGCTAGCATAAGAGGCCTGGTCAGTCTGTGAGCAAGCAGGAGTTCCCCTGGCCAGGTGGAGTTGTAGGCCTCCCCGTCTGTCTGCACTCTTCCTGGCTACCTTGCAGTAAGCGGGTAGAAGTAGCCCACGTCCCTGAGTGTACCGTGTAGTGCTCACCCATATGGCTGGTGACTTGGGGCCTTCTGTTAGCCTCCGCTCCACGACGGTGGTGCTGGTCCCTTGCTTGTGACTGAGCCTCCAGGCTTCTATGGCCAGAGGACCTGAAATCCCCTGCCGGCTGGTTTCTGCTGCTGGATATATAAGTCCTCACAGCCTCGGACTCCTGTGTTCGGTTCCTATTGTCTTCTGCCAGGGCAAGCTCTGCTCAGCTTCCAGCACCTGGTCTTTAGCTCCTAGCTGCTACAGAGCTCCTTTCTGTTACTTTCCCTTGCTCTCACTCTGACTCTGACTGTTCTCTGTTCTCTGACTCACTCAACCCCGCCCCAGATCCAGTTTATAAGGGCAGAATTCTCCCCTCCCAGGACTGGGGCAGGAGGATGTTGCATGTTTAAGGGATCCTGACCAGGAAACCTCCCACTTGCTCTCCGACGTAATATCTCTATTACTGTGGTGACCAGACTCCTGGGGTGCCACACATGGCTCTTGTAAGGGGCATTGCAGTTCCTCATAATTTTTGGAAAGCCTTCCATTCACTGCTTAGGCCAACAGTGCACAGGAGACCCAGTTGCTGTAAATGGAAAAAAAGGTTTAGTTAACGCCCTCTGACCTCCATGTCATTTCCAAGGGGCATTGGAGTGCCTCGAAATTTTTGGTAGGCATTGCACTCACTGTATGCCCTATAACTGTGTAGCCGAACCGCTCCTTTTGTTACAGAAACATATCCTACAAGACATATCTGGTTGACTGGCCTGATATTGATGTGAATGGTCCCTGTTCCTCCTGCTCTTTCTCCTTTGCCACTACCTCATCCATCATTTATCACCTGAAGCTTTGTTTTAACGGAAGTCATAGAACTTGGATAGTAGCAGGAAAACATCCAGCAATCCTCAGAGGAGGTAGGATATGCGCCAAAACGCTGACCACCTCAGGCCTAGCCGCTACTACATACATGCGCTTGCATTACAACAAAACAAAGCAGATGCTAACTTCTATCATCCTCATCATGCTCCTCACCTTGGCACTCTCAACTCCCCCGATGGAGAAGCCAGGGCCCACCGGAGGAGTCTGATAGTCCGGTGGGCTCGGCCAATGCTGCCCTAAAGCAGGCCAGGCTAAGAAAAGTGTGGGAAAGATTACCGGGACAAATAGGGGTGGCTGGGGACCGAGTATGGACACCCGGCCACCCCCTGGAGGCTGGGGAGCAAGCGGGGACACCCGGCCACCAGGAGGCTGGGGACTGAGTATGGATACCAGGCCGCCGACACAGCCATGGCGTGGTGGCCAGATTCCGCCTCCACATGCCTAAAAGGCCCAATTTAAAGTGCAAGCAAGCAGTATGGTATTGCAGCCTGGGGGTGGGTGGGTGGCAGGCTGCATACTTGCGCTTGCATTGCAAGGAATGGGAGAGGTACAATTGAACACTGCCCTGGGACAAGGACTTGAATGGGGATAGTTGCAAGTCTGCAACGACAGGTGCAAGGTGGGAGGCATCTTCGCATGTACCATGAACAGGGGTTTGGCATGCACACACTACAGCGGAATAGGCTCTCCTTCCCACTAAATGCACTGGGGAGGGCACAGGTAATGTTTTGGTATACGCTCTTAATCTTATGTATAAGGCACACCAGGACAAATAGGGGCGGCTGGGGAATGAGTATGGATACCTCGCTGCCGAAGCAGCCATGAGGTAGAGGCCAGCTTCGGCCTCCTCCAAACTAAAACACCCCATTTCAAGTGCAAGCTAGCAGTATGGAATTGCAGTCTGGGGGTGGGTGGGTGGCAGGCTGCACACTTACACTTGCATTAAAAGAAAACATAGCAGATGCTAACTTCTGTCATCATCATCATGCTCCTCACCTTGGCACTCTCAACTCCACCAATGGAGAAGTCAGGGCCCACCGGAGGAGTCTGGTTCTCTGGTGGGCTCGTCCAATGCTGCCTAAAGCAGGCCGGGCTAAGAAAAGTGTGTGGGGGGATGTTCCAAGGAGAAATAGGGGCGGCTGGGGACCGTTTATGGACACCCGGCTGCCCCCAGGCGGCTGGGGACAGTGTGTGGACACCAGGCCGCGGGGCGGATGGGGACCGAGTATGGACTCCCGGCCGCTGGGGGGCTGGGGACTGAGTATGGATTCCAGGCCGCCAACACAGCCATGACGTGGTGGCCAGATTCCGCCTCCACATGCCTAAAAGGCCCAATTTCAAGTTCAAGCAAGCAAGCAGTATGGTATTGCAGCCTGGGGGTGGGTGGGTGGCAGGCTGCATACTTGCGCTTGTGTTGCAAGGAATGGGGGAGGTACAATTGAACACTGCTCTGGGACTAGAACTTGCATGGGGATAGTTGCAAGTCTGCATCTTCTGATGCGGCAAGGATCACTTATGATGGGCACACTTTTAGACAGTGACCTGGGAGTCAGAGATGCTTCCAGGGGTCTTCCCCATGCTGTTCCCATGTCTTTTCAGCACTTTATGCATGTGTCACACAGCACATGGCCAGATAAGGTTGTAAAATGTTAAAATGACATTTCCCGGTGAATGCATTTGTCATAGTTGAAAGCAATACAAAAGTGCAAAAACGCATAAAAAATGCTACTTGTGAACATAGCCGAAGGTGTGGAGGAGTATTTTTGTTTTTGGTCATTTATTTTAACTTATACACAAGTCTTTTCCCTGGAAAGGATGTTCCTTAACATATTTCACAGGAAAAAAGTTTCACTTTCGTTTTTGAACGTTTTATTGTGAGCCCGTTAAAGTGGCTTAATACCTCTGACCACGTTGTTGACAGCAGTGACCTGGGGGTCAGAAATGCTTCCTGCGGCGATCCCCATGCTGTCCCCATGTCATTTGAGCACTGTCACTATCGTTTTGGGCACTTGTTAGGTTTTTAAAAGACTGCCAGGGGTGCCACCGCAAAAATGCTCGAGTCTCCCATAGACTAACATTGGGCTCGTTGCTCGGGTCGAGCACCCGAGTATCACGGCGAGCTCGGCCCGAGCTTCGAGCACCCGAGCATTTTAGTGCTCGCTCAACACTAGTTGGCACTTGTCTAAGATTGAGGGTTTTTTTCCCGGCTCATTTTTCTTCCCACCCTGGATACCTTATGGAATGGTCTATCCTTTAACTCCTGAGACTGAGCATTGACTTTTGTATTAACTTTTGTCGATTTTAATGTATGCTCTTTGTACATTGTAAATACATTTTGTTGCACTTTATATTGGACTGTTTACTCCGTATTTTTGGGATAATATCATAGTGGTGGAATGTCCATATGACTATTTGGGCCCATAGAGTGTTTGGCATAGGGTCCTTATTTTGGATATGATGTACTCTGTTCTGTGGATATTGTGTTTAAAATAGGCTAACCCTGTTGTGCCGAGTGCAGTAGCTCCTGCCTTTATAAGGGCAGTACCCAAATGTGGCATATACATGTACACTTCCCTGATGACTACTTCCTTACCATTGAGAACGAAAAGCATCAGGAGGGATGATTTCCTTATTTGGGGCTACGAAGGTTAGTTTTTTCCTATGCAAGATTCCAAAAGCTTGGTCTCCCTAAGATAAGATTACATCTGCCAGCTCAAGGTGATAAATATTCTGACAATATCTTATGGTTCCCCTATTCACTTGTCTTTCTGCATTAACTGCCCTCACAAACCTTATGCTTGCAGGTTTGCTCTGTTTAAACCTTTCTTCTGACTTCATTGCGTTTTATAGATTTTTCTGCCTGGGAAAAAATAGGCATTTCTGAAGTCACTGTCTGTGTTGTGGGATGCTTGTTCCATAAAGGATTTTATAGGTGTGCAGAGAATAAAATAGGATCTAATGCCAATAAGCACAGCCAAGATGACAATCTGATTTTCAGTCCACTATTGTTTGCATTGGGAATTAAGGGTCTATGTACTTTCCTTCAGCAGCTTGGTTTGGTTCTGCTAGTTAATGATCCTCTTCATATTGTTTTATGGTCAATGACAGTTCATCATCTCTTTCCTATTTTACTTTTCAACAATACTGTAGGGAAACATTGACAACTGGAAACGACTTTAATTTCATGTCTCGACTGTTTTTTCCATAGTTTGCTCTGCCAGTCATTTCATAAACAATTTTTAGTGTAGGTCTTCCTATAAAGAAAGCAATAATGTATTTCAATACTATGCAAACACTAAACTTGAACTTGACATAGAAGAATGTGAAGCATGATTGTCAGATGGAGAATGTTTCTTGAAACTAGGATATAAAAATGTACAATAAATTGCTTCCTTTATGTCCATAATTGCACTATTGCACCCTTTCTTCATTTCATGCAACATTTCCTTCGCTTTCTGGTAGTGTGCTGGTGGAATGGGCCTGTAGCGTTCTTTGATGGGTGAATGGTCACCTGTGGGTATATGGTGTTGTACGCCTTTAATCCTCCCAAAATCAAGTGGGTGTTTGCTGAATACCTGTTCGTATTCCTGGACCACCCTGTATACATCTTGTTTTTGATGGACAGGAGTGGCGTCAGTCCCAACATGGAGCTGTTGACACCAATCCTCCAGCTGAGCTTCGGAGTCATTGTCCTCCACTGTATCTGGTGGGGTAAAGGATTCCACCGCGTGTATGGCATCATCATTCACAGTATACAACCTGGCAACAGTGGCATATCTTGGTAATTTAACTTCATCCTCCCCATAACTTAGGAGACATACGGGTACTCTCCCATTGCGTACATCAACCACCTCCCTGGCAGTTAAGAGTGTAGGTCTGTGCTCTGAGCTAATGGGCTCCACTACCGCCTGGTAGTTCTGTCCTTTGAGACCTATTGCTGCCCTACACCAAATCAGCATTTCACTCATCGGGGGAATCACAATGGGTATCGGGTCTGTCACCCGTACATTACCAATCTCACCACCTGTTAGCTTTACCTGTTGCTGGTACAGGAGGGCTCGTATCTCTCTCTGGAGCACCTTCCTCTGCCCTGGTTTGGCGGTGTCAGCAATCTGTTGGAGCAAAAACAACACTTCTCCCAAACAGTTACCGACAATATTTGTACCAAGGATCATGTACAAGTCTGTATCACCAGGGATAGTTTCCACTACAATCAGTCCTTGGTACTTCAGTTCCGCTCTCCCCACCTTCACTGTCATGTCCTTAACCCCTACTAGGTTAAGAGGAAGGCCGTTAGAGGCATACACGGAGAGGTTTGGGGCTGGCGGCTTGAGTTCATCTACGGACCAGTACCTTTTGTAGAGGACATCAGGTATGATGGTTACCTGTGAGCCGGTGTCCAGCAATGCAGGTGTTGCTATCCCGTCCAGCACAATGGACAGGAAAGGCCTCCCTCCTACGAACCGGTGATGCCAGCTGGATGGGCCTGCTTGATTTACTCCTGGGTGTCGGCCCTCGGCCCCAGGGTTTGCTCATTTAAAGGACAGTGCCGCGCTGTGTGGCCTGCCTTGTGGCAGCGGTAGCAGATGAATTCTTCTGGAGGATGACGTTGGTCGTTGGTCCTCCCACGGGGCGGCGTTGTCCTCCTACGGGGTGGCGTTGTCCTCCTTTTTCTCCTCATCCAGGGGACCTTCACAGGGCTGTCGGCCAGTAGGATCCTTCCTTCCGGCTCAAGCTCCGTCTGTAGCTGCAGGGTGCTCAGGACATTGGCCAGGGTTTTACTTAACTGGCGCACTTCAGAGCGTAGGCTGTCCAGCTCGCTAGGAGGCACTGTTTGCATCTTTGTTTCAGCCGTTAGTGAAGGAGCAGTGGGTGCTGCGGACACTGGGGTGGCCCCACCCTGGTAACGCTGGATACCAGTATCTGATGTTTCCAGGGGCTGCAGACCCTTTATAGCCATGTCCTTAAGGGTGTCAAAGGTGGCATCTGGATGGTCTAAGGCCCACCATCGTACAGTCCTGCTCTCCTCCTGGGACTTCAACCCCCGGATGAACTGTTCCGTTAGCATTTTATTTTCATTTTGTATGCTGTCTGGATTAACCTGTTTCAGGGCCTGCAGAGCTTCCTGTAAGCACCAGGCGTAGTCCCGGACACTGTCCTCAGGTTTCTGGGCACAGTGGTAGAGCCTCATCCGTAGATCTGTCTCAGTGCGGTTTTCAAACACAGTTTGCAGTCTATTAAAGATGATGGATATTTATTCCTGGTCTGCGGCTGGCCAGGTTTCAACTTCCCGCTCTGCGGCACCAGTCAATTGTCCCAGCACCACAGCAGCTCTCTGCTTACCAGTCATAGAATACATGTCTAGCATACCGCATATTTTTCTCTTGAATCCGGACAGGGTGTCTGGTTTGCCATTATACTGGGGAAGCCATTTCGCTCCAGGGATATACGGCAGGGCCATGGGTATCAACGGAGACACGACCCCGGTTGGTGGAGCGGCCGCTCCGGCTTGTGCAGCTCCGGGTGCAGGTGGGGCATCAGGAGCGTTAACCGGTGCTCCGGCGGCTTGCTGGTCGTCGGCCATGGTTGCGCCCCCCCTAGTGAACCGGAGCCTACCTTCTTCACTTCTTATGAGGTAGGCCGCAGCTCCGCAGGCGACGGTCTTCTTCCAGGACCTTGCATCGCTCGCGTCTGACATCAGAGCGTCCTCTGGACTCCTTCCAGGACCTGACGCTTCCTGGTTCGACGTCAGGGGCGGGGCGTGTCCTGGGCCTCGCGCACTTCCAGCGGTTACGCCTCTCCGATTCCCGCGGTTACGCCCCTCTTTTTCCCACGCGGTGACAGGAAGATGGCGGACAATGGCGGGAAATCTCGGGAATGGAGGGAAACCTTCACCACAGTGAGTATTGCAGTCTTTTAAGGAGCACAGCACCTGGGCACGGAATCCTGTTCGTGACGCCGAGGCTGACGCGCCCCCTGGGCCGTGGGGTACTCGGGCCTCTGTGGATGCCGGTGGGGGATATCACGGTGGCTGGCCCGGTCCGTGACCCAGGGCGGTCAGTAAAAGGGGGTAATAATTTAAAGGGGATTTGGAAAGTGTACGTGATGCCACCTGTGGATTGCGGCTAAAAGGGTGCCGCCGCTGCGGAGCAGTCCTCTGGAGCTGGTGTTATGGCAGCGGGGATGGTGTGGCTCTCCACAGGTAGAGCTAGCTCCAGGGCAGTGTAGGAGTGAATGGTGGATGCGGGTAAGAGACGGCAGGATGGTCCCGGAGGAAAGACGGACACTCACATGGGGGTAAGCTTCAGTACCTTTACTGGTGATGATGCAGGCACGGTCCAGGGTACTCCCGACGAAGGGCGCACTTTTGGACTCTCCCCAGTGAGCAGGTATAGGGCCTCCTGATCCGTGGCTTTACTCGCTAAGCTTCTGGCCTGCCTGGAACTAGGCCTAGCTTGGTTACTGTCTCTCTCTCCCTTGCACCTACTGACCTAGTGGTAGGGCGCTGGGGCCTCCGTGACTCCTAGCCCAGGAACTGTAGTCAGCGTTTGGTAAACCTGGGACCTGTAGTCCTTCAGGGGTTCCGGTGGTCCCTACTGGGTATAAAGTGACCCCGTAGGCACGGACCCGGTGTTCGGTATATATCTCGGGGTGAGCCTGGTATGCTCCTCTGCCCCCTCGCTACTTCTTCCTTCTCCTCTCGCCTTCGGCCACACTCAGGGCCCTCACATGTGCTGTAGGCCTTGGCTCGCCTAAGCACAGCAGCCAGCGTGCTGCTTCTTCGCTGCTCTCTGAGCGTCAGCACGCTCTCAGCTTACTACTCACTGAACTCTCAGACTGAACACTAAACACTAACTGAGCTGCCTGGCTCCACCCTCCCTATATATATCCCTATCAGGGCTCCCTCTGGTGGTCTGAGGTGGTAGGGTGGAGGTGTGTGAATGTGTGAGGGCCTCTTGTGAAGAAGTCCATACATGCACCCTTCTGGGTTCGGTGGCACCAGTGCACAGCAGGGCGCCACAGATGCTAACTTCTATCATCATCATCATGCTCCTCACCTTGGCACTCTCAACTACCCTGATGGAGAAGCCAGGGCCAACCGGAGGAGTCTGGTTCTCTAGTGGGCTCGTCCAATGCTGCCCTAAAGCAGGCCAGGCTAAGAAAAGTGTGTGGGGGGATATTCCAAGGAGAAAGGGGGGCGGCTGGGGACTGTTTATGGACACCCGGCCACCCCCAGGCGGCTGGGGACCGAGTGTGGACACCCGGCCGTGGGGCGGCTGGGGACCGAGTATGGACACCCGGCCGCCCCCTGTCAGCTGGGGACCGAGCGTGGACACCCGGCCGCCGGGCGGCTGGGGACTGAGTATGGATACCTCGCTGCCGAAGCAGCCATGAGGTAGTGGCCAGCTTCGGCCTCCTCCAAACTAAAAGGCCCCATTTCAAGTGAAAGCAAGCTAGCAGTATGGTATTGCAGCCTGGGGGTGGGTGGGTGGCAGGCTGCATACTTGCGCTTGCATTGCAAGGAATGGGGGAGGTACAATTGAACACTGCCCTGGGACAAGGACTTGCACGGGGATAGTTGCAAGTCTGCATCTTCTGATGCGGAAAGGATCACTTTTGATGGACACACTTTTAGGCAGTGACCTGGGTGTCAGAGATGCTTCCAGGGGTCTTCCCCATGCTGTTCCCATGTCTTTTCAGCACTGTATGCATGTGGCACACAGCACATGGCCAGATAAGATTGTAAAATGTTAAAATGACATTTCCCGGTGAATGCATTTGTCATGGTTGAAAGCAATACAAAAGTGCAAAAACGCATAAAAAATGCTACTTGGGAACATAGCCCAAGGTGTGGAGGAGTATTTTTGTTTTTGGTTATTTATTTTACCTTATACACAAGTCTTTACCCTGGAAAGGAAGTTCCTTAACATATTTCACAGGAAAACCATATCAGTTTCGTTTTTGAACGTTTTATTGTGAGCCCATTAAAGTGGCTTAATACCTCTCACCACGTTGTTGACAGCAGTGACCTGGGGGTCAGAAAGGCTTCCTGGGGCGATGCCCATGCTGTTCCCATGTCTTTTGAGCACTGTCACTATCGTTTTGGGCACTTTTTAGGCTTTCTACAGACTGCCAGGGGTGCCGCCGCAAAAATGCTCGGGTCTCCCATAGACTAACATTGGGCTCGTTGCTGGGGTCGAGCACCCGAGTATCATGGCGAGCTCGGCCCGAGCTTCGAGCACCCGAGCATTTTAGTGCTCACTCAACACTAGTAGTGAGCTGTAAACTATAGAAATAAAAATCCCTCCATTCTTTACAACAGAGACGTTTTTTAATAGGCGGTACATTGCAAAGTTGCTTATTTTACCCATTTAATAAGACGAGACAACCACTTTAATTGATATTCTTCAATAAAGCCTAGACTGACATCTTATATAAATCTTATTCACAAACTAGACTACTTATTTGATCATGACCAGTTAAAAGTAAGAAGTCTAGACAGTATGTTAATTTCAATGCCCATAATCCTACTAGGCCACAGAATTTGATAGCTTTTCCAGCACAAATTTATCATTTTAAGATTTGGTCAGATCAGTAAATTCAGTACAAAATAAAGAATTAATAACGAGATGACACTGCAAATTAGACAGATGTCAATGACTTTATCTTTCAAAGTGTTGAAATTAAATAAAATGGTATACATTTTCATATAATTGTAAACCTGTGTTCAGAATACTAATTAGAGATCCATCCTTTACAATAAGGAAACTGATTACAACAAAACAAGCTTATTCACATATAGAGAAGATACATAGTAAAAGAAGAAATCCCAGCACTCACGTGTTGAATAATGCTCAATTAATAGGACACATGGAGATCCACGTGTGGATCTCAGATTAAGTTAGCATTATTTAACAGGTGAGTGCCCAGATTTCTTCTTTTACTATTGCTTCTTTCTGTGGCGCCCTGCTGCGCACGGGTGCCACAGAACCCAGTAGGGTGCATGGATGGACTTCTCCACAAGAGGCCCTCACACATTCACACACCTCCACCCTACCACCTCAGACCACCAGATGGAGCCCGTTAGGGAATTATATAGGGAGGGTGGAGCCAGGCAGCTCAGTTAGTTTTTAGAGTGAGTTCAGAGAGCGTGCTAACGCTGAGAACAGTGAAGACGCAGCTCGTCTGCTGCTGCCGTAGTGAGGGCCCTGAGTGTGGCTGATGGCAAAGAGGAAAAAAGAGGAGTTGAGGGGGCAGAGGAGCATACCAGGCTCACCCCGAAATATACACCAGACACCGGGTCCGCGCCTACAGGGACCCTTCATACCCAGTAGGGACCACCGGATACATGGAGGACTACAAGTCCCAGGTCGACCAACGCTGACTACTGTACCAGGGCTAGGAGACACGGAGGCCCCAGCGTCCAGGGAGAGTGATCTCCAAGAGAAGGCCCTACCACCAGGTCAGCAGGTGCAAGAGAGAGAGAGAGAGAGACGGTAATCAAGCGAGGCCTAGCTCCAGGCAGGTCAGAAGCTTAGCAAGTGAAAGCAATGGATCAGGAGGCCCTATACCCGCTCACTGGGGAGAGTCCAGAAGTGCACCCTGCGTACCGAGTACCCTGGACCGTACCTGCATCTACACCAGTAAAGGTACCGAAGCGAACCCCCGTGTGAGTGTCTGTCATTTCTCCCTGAACCATCCTGGCCGTCTCTCACCTGTTCCATCATCCATTCTCCCACACTGCCCTGAGGCCCGCTCCACCTGTGGGGAGCCGTTCCATCATAAGATGCCCTAACATCTGCCTCAGAGGACTGCTCCGCAGCGGCGGCTCCCCTTAGCCGCATTCCACAGGTGGAGTCACGAACTTTACAAATCCCCTATAAATAATCCCCCTTTTGGTTGACCGCCCTGGGCCACGGACCGGGCCAGCCACCGTGATTTCTCCCACCGGCATCCAGAGGCCCGGCTGCCGAGTACCCCACAGCCCTGGGGGTGAGTCATTTCCAAGTGCACCACAATTAGACAGGGTGCCGACCATTCCACTTGTTATTTATTCACATATAGACACTTTCTATGTTCAGTTTAAGTTGTGGCACAGAATTTCATAAAAGGCATCTAGCACCAGGCTCTCATATTTCCTTCCCATGCAGACAGCTTCCTCTGTTCTAGTATACGTTGGGCTACCATGGTAAACTGGCGCAGACCTTTGATATCAATCTCCAATTCCTATTAAGTATGCAGTCATTGCTGAGCTCTGCTGCACAAAATGTCTTCAAGAGAGGCACAACTTTGCAAGTCTACATACTTGGCTCTGTTATACCAAGGTTCCTGTCTACCTGCATGGCTTTACTGTTCCAGGGTGCTGTTCGCACACTGGACTTAACTATACCAAGATGCATGTTTGTCTACATGATTCCACAGTTCCAAGGTGCTGTTTGAAAGTGTCTCACTATGTACACAGCTCTACTGAACTAAGGCACCTATCCACATACCTAGTTCATTCAAGGTGGCCATGTGCATATCCAGCTCCATTGTTCTATGTGCTGTTTCAATGGCTGTCTAGTTTACCTAGCGCCTGTAGGCCAAGCTTTTCCAGATGACATTAAGTATACCCAGCTTCACTCTTCCAAGCTAATCCAGCACTACTGTACCATGTGTGATCCTTTTATCAGCTGTGTCTCATTGCACCAACAACTCCAGTCTAAGCTGTTAATCCAGACCCATAGTTAGCTAATCTACATCATCAAGTGAGCTATAACACTGGATCCCTCCTGGCTGATGATTATGTAATACATGTAAATATATATTTCCATGTTGTGTGGCCCTTTGGGTGTTAATCACGGGGTTAAATTAAGTATACCTTTTGATATAGGGTAAAGTCTTAACCACATTTAGAGAGCTCATGCTATAACCTATAAAAATAAAATCAATAAACCAAACTTGTATCTTGGTTGATAAATGGTTACAACATTTCTAAAACCAAATGAAGACTAAAATCTTTCCTGAGATTCCACTACTTACTAACATTCAAATTAAGGGTGGCATGATCAGGCTTGCCATTTTTGTAAAACAAGTAACACTTATAGATCATGTTACTATTTTCAGAGCACTTACAATTGGACTTTCAAAATAATTCCTGTTCATCATTTTTAATTTTAACAACTTTCTTTAAAAAAATATATAACACCAGAACTTGACTGTAAATCGTACCTACAGTGTCCATTTTAGGACATGATCAGATATCAAACTCAAACACCAGAATTATGTCAGTTTGAGGCTAAATACCCTGAACTGAGAACTGATTTTGATAAGTGACTTTGATATATGACTTTGATAAGTGACATTGACAAGTGACTTTGACTAGTGATTTTGATATGTGACTTAGACATCTGACTTTGATAAGTGACTTTGACATCTGACTTTGATATGTGATTTTGATAAGTGACGTTGATAAGTGACTTTTACAACTGTAATGATAAAAAAGTCACTTTTCGCTGATGGGACTTGAACTCAAAACTCTATGTCTAGAAGCCAGTGCACTAACAATTGAGCTATAAACTCAGTTGAAGAAATCTAGGCGTTCTATTTGGTTATGTGATTTTCAGTGCAAACCTTTCTGAAACTCATTGGGACTTGTTTGAAGAAAGTCACATATCAGACTCACATATCAAAATCACACATCATTACAATTTGGCTTGGAGGAGATATTTGTGAAAGTTCCAATTAGTTTCAGACAGTTTCAGACAGGTTTGCATTGATAATCACATAACCAAATAGACTTTTGGGTTCAACTGTTTTTTTTAATTATTATTATTACAGTTGTAAAAGTCACTTATCAAAGTCACATGTCAAAGTCATATATCTAAGTCACTTGTCAAAGTCACTTGTCAAAGTCACTTGTCACATGTCAAAGTCACTTATCAAAATCAGCACTCAGACAGAGTATTTAGCCTCAAACTGACATCATTCTGATGTTTGACTTTGATATCTGATCATGTCCTAAAATGGACACTGTACATACCGTAAAATGTTAGTTATCACAGTGACACTACTCAGTTCTTTGCTCATCTTGACCCAGCATCCCACTCATCTTCACTGCTCTCCTGGTCCAGTCTTCTGTGCCGATGTCTCGCTGACCTCTACTTTCTGTTTTTGGACTTCCCTGCCCAACATCATACTTCTGCAGTCAATCTCCTTCTGGTCCAGTGTTATTCATGACCCTTTATCTAATGTCAAATGCCTGAGCTATTAGGAAGTACTTGCTGCTAATTTGTTCTTATGTTCATTTGACATTTGATGTGGCTTGTCTTTTGCCCATGTCTATCTGCATATTGCCTGTCCTGACTTTTCGTCAACCTACTATCTTACATGAGCTTTGCCAGCTGCAAACCTAGCCTGTCTTTGATTATTACTATATTCCACAAGCTCTGACCAATGCCCGGGGCGGTAACCATGGGCTAGTTTCATGAGTCCGACACCCCGACACATTGTTACAGAAAAGACGAGAGTTCTGGGTGTGTGTTTGTGTATGCTGGTGATGTTGCTATTGGTACCTTCACCCTCACGCCTGTGAGGTGTGTTCTTATCAGTTTTGGGTGATGGCACTTTAAATGTGGACAGTAAACAAGTAGAGCTAATCAGATAAACCTCCAACTTCCCAGTGCAGGGACACACAGGTCGGTATGTTACGCTGTGAACTCTGCACCCAAACAGCAGTCTGTGATCCCTTACAAGGGCCGCTCCTACTGCTGCTTCCCTCTTCTGTGTCTTCAGCTGGGCAGCACTCTTCCTTCACAGGGCCCCCCATGTCTGCCCAACACTGAACTCACTTATTCCTTTACTTCTCCCACTAATGGGTTTCACCCACTTGCTTACTTAACTGGATCTCAGTCGCCTCTAAAGTTCTGTAATGGTTCTTGTTGCCTTGTGCCTCTCAGCTCCACACTAACTCTGTTCCTCCCCAGACTCTCTTCTTAACGTAAACTGACTTAACTTTCGGCAAAATCTCCAACTACCCAGAGATTCCCCATGTTCCCACCCACTATTGGCCATACTTCTAGTTAACTCTCACATACCTGTCTCTGTTCTGCTGTCTGTCCCTGCTGTGTTGCTGGGCAGACTTCACCTTTCACCTACATGCTATACAAGAGCTAAAAGGAAGACAGTGACATCTTGTGCCCATTGGTTAGTACTGCAGCCCACAAGGAAATTAACATTTGTTACCACAACAAAACATGTCATACAAAAATAACCATTAGCATCATTTCTTGACGTCTTCTGGGGTGAATAGGACTCACTGTCCACCCTCTTACACCCAACTAAAATTAAATTTTGCCTGCTGACAAGGTGGCTTAAGATTCAGCTATATGGACTGACTGATGGCACAATACAACCCCTGATTGGTAAACTTTTACTGATCGGTGGTTGTTTACCTGTTTATACAAGCAGACCAAAGCAAAGACTGTGCACTGAGCAATTTATTCTATATCGCTCAGTGTGCATAGCCTGTCATGGTCCTTGGCAGAGGGAGTCCTGTTTACACAGGATTATGCACTGCCAAGAACAATTGCCCTTTAGGCTGATCATCATTTCAGATAAAATGAAAACATAATTTCAACCTATGAATGAGCATTTTACTTGTTCATTGGGTGATCAGCAGCATGTTTACATGGAAATATAATTGTTAAATTACATTTTTAACAACGATCGTTCACGATTATCTTGCAGTGTAAATGCCCCTTTAATGTCTTCAGCACAGTATCATGTCAGTTCTTACTAACAGAAACTACTTCTGTGGTGGTGACTTGGGGATCCTGTGTCATAAAGTTAAGATCCCAGTATAAAGGTTCAATGGGGTATACCAAGAAATCCCTTAGACACTGCTCCTGGGTTAGCCTAAACCTAAATCTGTAAGTAACTCAATAGGTTCACATCATCCATAGTAAGATACAGAAATGTTTGAAACTTCAAACTTTGTAACGATTATAAAACACAATAAAACACAATAAAGCATACAAAAAACGAAACCAAAATGGATTTTCCTGAGAAAAATGTTAAGGAACATCCTTTCCAAGGTAATGACTTGTATATAAGGCAAAATAAATATACAAAAACAAAAATGCTCTTCCACACCTTGGGCTAAGTTCACGTAGCAATTTTGATGCATTTTTGCACTTTTGCGTTGCTTTCAACGGTGAAAAATGCATTCACCGGGAAAAGGAATTTTAACATTTTACTACCTTATCTGGCCATGTGGTGTGTGAGACATGATTAGCCACATTCATACAGTGCTAAAAGACATGGGAACAGCATGGGGCAGACCCCTGGAAGCATCTCTGACTCCCAGGGCACTGCCTAAAACTGTGGTCATCTCATCAGACGTAATCCTATATTACTGAAGTAAGAATACACACATTTTTGGCAACGTGACAAATATTAAACTTCATTTAAAATGGGCAAGGTGTGTGTCAAGGGACGGGAAAGTGGACATTATGATGATGGTGATAGTGCACGCAGAGGCCGTGGGCAAGATGAAACTGTGCCTGCTGAGGGAGCACAACAAACACCCACATCATGTCAAACTACCTTCTGTCCCAATTTCTAGGGGGCCGCGAAACACCGCTATTGAAGCCAGAGCAGTGTGAAAAGGTTATTGGTTGGATAGCAGATAAAGCTTTCAGTCAGTTCACCACGACCACTACCCTTTGCTCCACATGGTCCAGTCTCAGTATATGTGAGTCTGGACCACATTATTATTATTACTTTATCGTCATTTATTCCATGGCGCTTTACATGTGAAAAACAGATACACATTGCAAAAAAATTACAATAATCTTGAACAAAAATGTGACAGCGACTGGTACAGGAGAGGAGACGAGAGGACCCTGCCCGCGAGGAATCACAGTCTACAAGGGATGGGTGAGGACACAGTAGGTGAGGATAGAGCTGGTCATGCAGCGGTATGGTGGAGCGAGGGTTACTGTAGGTTGTACGCATGTGGGAAGAGGTGGGTCTTCAGGTGCTTTTTGAAGGTTTCAACAGTAGGCGAGAGTCTGAAATGGTGGGGTAGAGAATTCTAGAGAAGGGGGGATACACGGAAGAAATCTTGTATGCGATTGTGGGAAGAGGAGATAAGAGGGGAATAGAGAAGGAGATCTTGTGATGATAAGAGGTTGCGTGCAGGTAAGTACCGGGAGACTAGGTCACAGATGTATGGAGGAGACAGGTTGTGGATGGCTTTGTATGCCAAGGTTAGGGTTTTGAACTGGAGTCAATGGGCAATGGGGAGCCAGTGAAGGGATTAACAGAGAGGAGAGGCCAGGGAATAGCGGGGGGACAGGTGGATTAGTCTGGCAACAGAGTTTAGGATAGATTGGAGGAATTCGAGAATGTTAGAAGGGAGGCCACAGAGCAGGAGGCTGCTGTCGTCAAGAAGGGAGATGATGAGGGCGTGCACTTGTGTTTTTGTAGATTCATGGTTGAGGAATGGGCGGATCCGGGAGATTTTTTTCACATTGAGTCGGCATCTTTCTCACCCTGATCTTCTTTCCTCCCACCATTCCGGGTGCCCTATGAAAACTGATCCCACACTTGAACACTCCGAAGAGCTGTTTTGTTCATCTTTCCATTTATAGATTCTGGCCTCTACCTCGGTCCGCTCGGAAGTGGAAAGAGCTTGGATATGTGGTTTGAAGGAGAGATTAGAGTCCATGGTTACCCCAAGAGCTGTTCACTTTTCCATCGATAAATTCGGGCCTCTCAACTGGCCAGCTTCGAGCAGGGCAACAGAAGATTGTATGTAGCGATTTGAGCAGCCATGGTCACATGAAGCACATGAAGGTGACGATGGGAAAGTGCAATTACTGTCGCAAGAGGTAGATAATGATGAGACCCAATGGACAGAAAGTCAGGAGGAGGACCAGGGTGCGGAAGTGAAAGACGAAGTGGTGGACGATGAAGTCACTGACCCAACCTGGCAAGGGGTCTTGTAGACCGAGGACAGCAGCACACAGGGTGAGGGAGGTGCAGTACCTCAACAGGCAGGAACAAGCAGTGTGGTGGCCACAGACACAAGGCGGGCAACTACTCCCCAGAATACCAACAAGACAGAAGTTGCCAGTACAACTGTTTGGTCTTCCAAGTCTGGTTCTTTTTTAAAGACTGTTCAGATAACCCCAAAAAGGCCATTTGCAACATCTGCCAGGCCAGCATCAGTAAGAGCACCAAAACTACCAGCCTGACCACAAACAGCATACTCAGGCACATGACAGCAAAGCACCCGACTAGCTGGGCCGAACACCAAGGTCCAGAAACCATGTCTGCGGGTGACACCACTGCCTCTTCCGCTGTTGTGCGTGCACGCCAATCCCCTGTCCATGGCACATAAGAAGATGCCTCCCGCCTGCACCTGTCGTTGCAGGCTTGCAACAATCACCGTCCACGTCCTTGTTCCTTCGCAGCGTTCAGTTATTCCTACCACAGTCTTTGGAATGCAAGCGCAAGTATGCAAAGGCCGCAATACTAAACTACCACATTTCTGGACTGCTTGTACTTGAATTGTTGCCTTTTCTATACTCGGTCGCCAGCCTCTACTATTTTTCCCGGTATCGTCTTCGCCTTCCACAAGCACGGGTCCCAGAACATTACCAGTGCCCTTCCCAGTGCACTTAAATGGGAAGGACCACCTAAACACAAACATGTGGACAAATGAATGTGGCCAGGGATGGTTCATCTCACTGACGCATTCCACTGGGTTAATATTGTGCAAGCCAGGACCCTGGGACGAAACGCATCCTCCCGACTCAGAGGATTGCAGGCCCTGGGTCAATCAGGGTTGCCCTTAGACAACAAACTGCACACCATTGCAGAGTTGTTGAAAGCTGTATCAGAGAACCTGGTGGCAGCTCTGAAGCTAGGCAAGCTCGCACACATATCATGCCTGGCCCATTTGCTCAACTTAGTGGTTTTGCGGTTTCTCAAAATCTACCCGGATCTGCCAGAGTGGCTTGTGAAAGTATGCCGCGTTTGTGCCCATTTCAGAAAGTCAGCTACAGCTTCTGCTGCCCTGGCAGGGCTTCAGCAGCGTTTGCAGCTTCAATCTCACCGACTGGTGTGCAATGTGATTATGCTTTGGAAATCAACGTTGCAAATGTTTGGAATGATTTTTAGCAGCAGAGAGCAGTTGTTGAGTACTAGCTTCAACACGTCCGTCGGCATTCAGGTCAGTCTCCGCACATAAGAGCTGATGAGTTGGCGTGGATGTCTGACATCTGTGCCGTCCTCAAAAACTTTGAGGACTCCACCAAGATGGTGAGCGGCGATGACGCCATAATTAGCGTCACCATCCCACTTCTCTGTCTACTGAAATGGTCACTGCTCACAATTAAAGAGGAGGCATTGCAGGCGGAGCAAGGAACTATACAAGGTGATGCTACTCAGCCCAGCCTCATCTCATCTCAACACGGATTGGGTGATAATGAGGAGGTGGAGGAGTAAGAGAACATAGACAGTCGTACTCTTGGTGAGAACATAGAAGTCTTGGCTGATGTCAGTCTGTCACACAAGGCCGACTTTATGTTCCGCTGCCTTTACCGTGACCATTGCGTTGTACACATTTTGGGCATTACAGAAAACTGGCACGGCACTAGAGAATTCTTGGAGACAAAGGTTCTGATTAAGGAGGATGTCTTAGATCAGTTGCAGAATGGAGAACACAGAAGGGGTGCTGATACACAGAAATGAGGGATGAGATATAGGCCGGTGCAGAACTGTGGACAGCTTGGTGGGTGAGAGAGATGAGTTTTTATTGTATTCTGTAGTGATTCTTTAACCTAACCAGTGCAATGACTGGCACAGGGTAGAGGCGTTGGTGAAGCAGCTTGATAGAAATACGACCCTGGCTGCTGCATTCAGAAGGGATTGAAGAGGAGACAGTTTGTTTAGAGGGAGGCCGATTAGAACAGAGTTGCAGTAGTGAATAAGAGCGACAGTAAGAGTTTTTTCAGTATCAAAGGTGAGAAAAGGTCAAATTGTGGAGATGTTTTTAAGGTGCACGTGACATGAGTGAGTGAGTGATTTTCCACGTTGAATAAAGGAAAGTTGTGTGTCAAATATGACTCCAAGACAGCAGGCCAGGCGTGCCGTGTGGGAGTTATGGTAGCACCAGCTAAAGGAAATTGCAAAGTCAGGAATAGGTAGGTTAGTAGAGGGAGGAAACGAATGAGTTCATTTTTGGAGATATTAAGTTCAGGGTCTTGTTGAAGAATTATAACAAAAAAAAAATCCCATCTGACAACGCTGGCAGCAGAGGTCACAGTCAGACAGTTCATTGGCAACCAAGGAGTACAAGCAAGGGAGACACAAACCAGATGCGGCAGAGGCAGGAGAACACTTTCAAAGGTCAGGGACAGTTTTCTCAGACCCTCCCAGCACCCAGACCCTGATACACGAGGTACTCTGACAAGAGGGAAAAGTTTGGGAAGATGCTGAAGGACTACCTTGGCGACCATACCAGCATCCTCCATGATTCCACTCTGTCTCTGTGCCTTACAACTGTTGGGTATCCAAGCTGGACACGTGGCATGAACTGTATTTCTATGCCTTGGAGGTCCTGGCAGCTAGCATTTTGTCAGAGATGGTTTTTAGTGTTGCCGGGGGCATTATAACTAATAAAACTGATATCCGCATCCGCCTGTCAACTGAAAATGCTGACAGGTTGACGCTTCTAAAAATGAACAAGGGCTGGATTGGGCCAGACTTCTCAACACCACCAGATGATAGCATCAAACATAAACTCAAATCCAGTGGTTATTTTTATTGAGGGTCTATTCCTGTGCACCCCTTCACACACAGACATGGGTATGCCCTTCAGGAATTGTTCTATTTTATGTCGCCCTCCTCTGTCTCTTCATCCTCCACCACCATATCACCAGGATGACCGTGATGCAACACTAACATAATTGTTTTAAGGGTGTTTCTGATTAGAGACAAGCGAATATTTCAATATTCGTTTCAGATTACAATCGCTGTTTTTTCAATATTCGCCAATGTAATTGTCGAATATTCGCCAAACATTGCTGAACGTCATTGGATTCAATGGGTGCCAAAACCAAACGCATACACAACACCTTCAATCGGGACCAAAAGCTGCCAAAACACATCAATTTAGGGCCAGTCACCAGGAAAGTGCCATCAATTGACCCAGAGTACAAGTAGTATAATTATTATTATTTATTATTATAGCACCATTTATTCCATTGCGCTTAGAGTCATATTATCTAGCAAGATTTTTTACATGGTATTTAATTCATCCATCCATTTGTGTGCTGTCTAAGTGTGAACAAAGTCATATTATCTAGCAAGATTTTTTACATGGTATTTAATTCATTGGTCCTGTGTTTTTTTTTTGTTTGTTTCTGTTTTAGGCTTAGTGCCCACGATGCAGAAATGAAGCAGAAATTTTCCTGTGCATTTCTGCATCTCCTTGGCAGAAAAACGCATGCAGTTTTTACATGCATTTTTGACGCGTATTTGACGCGTATTTGCCATGCGTTTTTCCAATGCATTGTATAGGCAAATACGCATGCAGAAACGCACAAGAATTGGTCATGTCCATATTTTTTCTGCGAGTAAAATCTGCGCAGAAAAAATATGGACCATGTGCACAGAACTTGCAGAATGTCATAGGAAGTCATGGGATAAGGCATGCAATGCGTTTCTGGAGCATTTACGCGCTGCAAATACGCACCAAAATACGCACCAAAAACGCATCGTGGGCACACAGCTTTAAAGTGTTCAAAGCTATCTATTTCACTGTTTTATGGCCCTCTGTTGTACATTGGTTTGTTTATCCTGCATAATAATGCCTGCTCTGGCCTTGTGCTAATTGCCTAATTACTCAGTGTGGCCAACTGGTGCTGGATTCTAGCAGACATTTCATTTCATATATATTCAGCTCTGGCTAGGGATAGCACGCTTGCGGGGTCATGCGTGCAATAGATTTTAAGTGCAGTTATACAATGGCAGTTGGACAGGGCAGGAGACAGGTAAGGTGCATAAAACATTCATACAAACATGCTGCTTCTTGGTCAGCTGTATTGCATTATGCATTGGTCATATCAATCTGCTTCTTATTTGTTTTAACTTCTGCTTTCTCACAACTCGCCTGCCCTTTAACACATTCTGTGCACACTCTCCACATCAACCCCTCCCTTCTCCCCTCTCCCATGTGTAACTCTGAGGCTCTACTAACATTTCTCACCCACTCCAAACCATCCACTACCTCCATACAGCACTCAAAATGTTCATACAAGTCATTGCACCACCTGCACCATCTCTTTTAGCAGAGGATTTCATCCACTATAAGTTTATGCTCAAAACCTATAACTCTGCCCTTCATCTGGCCAAACAATCCTACTTCACCACCCTCATCACTTCACTATCCAACAATCCAAAATGGCTTTTTGAAACCTTAAACTCCCTTCTGAGTCCTAAAGCACAACCCCCTATCACAAACCTCAGCGGTGAGGATGTGGTCACTTATTTCCTAGAAAAAATCAACCACATCCATCAAGACATCTCAGCCCAATCTCCCCAGTGCCTGGATCCCCTTCCCTGCCGCACATCAAGATCACTAGCCATCTTTGAGCCTGTTATAGAAGAAGTAGTTACCCAGCTCCTCACTTCTTCTCAGCCTACAACCTGCAACAGTGACCCCATTCCTTCACATCTCCTACAGTCTGTCTCACCGCTGGTCACTAGTGATGAGCGAGTATGTTCTGTTAACCCTTTCGGCGAGTATGCTCGGTGCTGAACACCGAGTAGTTATAGCTGCTCGGTGTTATGTTTGAATCATTCCCGTGTGCATGATTTGCGACTGTTTGACAGCTTTAGTACATGTAGGGAATGTCTATTTCTTACACATTCCTCACATGTATTAAAGTTGTCAAACAGTCGCAAATCATGCACAAAGGAGTGATTCAAACATAACACCAAGCAGCTGTAACTACTCGGTGCTCGGCCCAAGCATACTCGCCGAAAGGGTTAACAGAACATACTCGCTCATCACTAGTGGTCACCACTCACCTGACTAAAATATTTAACCTCTCTCTTTCTTCAGGTATCTTTCCCTCTTCATATAACCATGCCATCATAACCCCTTTACTTAAAAAGCCATCCCTGGACCTGAACTGCTAACTACAGACCTGTCTCTAATCTTCGTGTCATCTCTAAACTCCTGGAACGCCTGGTCCACTCCCGTCTAATCCGTTATCTCTCAGATAACTCGCTTCTCGACCCTCTACAATCTGGTTTCCGCTATTTACACTCCACTGAAACTGCCCTCACTAATGTCTCTAATGATCTACTAACAGCTAAATCCAAAGGTCACTGCTCCCTGCTGATTCTCCTGGATCTCTCTGCCGCATTTGACACTGTGGATCATCAGCTCCTCCTCACTATGCTCAGCTCTATAGGCCTCAAGGAAACCGTTCTCTCCTGGTTCTCCTCCTACCTCTCTGACCGCTCCTTCACTGTGTCTTTTGCTGGCTCCTCTTCCTCTCCTCGTCCCCTTACTATTGGGGTTCCGCAGGGCTCAGTCCTAGGCCCCCTCCTATTCTCTCTGTACACTGCCCCTATTGAACAAACAATCAGCAGATTTGGGTTCCAGTATCATCTCTATGCTGACGACACCCAATTATACACTTTTTCCCCTGACATTACCCCTACCCTAATACAAAATACCAAGGATTGTTTGTCTGCTGTCTCTGACATCATGTCCTCCCTCTATCTTAAACTGAATCTCTCCAAAACTGAACTTCTTGTGTTTCTCCCCTCTACTAACCTAACTGTACCTAACATCGAAATTACCTTGGAGGGTTCAACCATAACTCCCAAGCAGCATGCTCGCTGCCTTGGGGTCATATTTGACACTAAACTTTCCTTTATTCCCTATATCTGATCACTCACTTGCTCTTATCACCTGCATCTTAAAAACATCTCCAGAATCCGACCTTTTCTCACCTTTGAAACTGCTAAGACTCTTACTGTTGCTCTTATTCACTTTTGTCTGGACTACTGCAACTCTCCTCTGATAGGTCTCCCTCTTACCAAACTTTCTCCTCTCCAATCCGTCCTGAATGCAGCAGCCATGGTCGTATTTCTGTCCAGCCGCTTCACTGATGCCTCCATCTTGTGCCAGTCATTACACTGGTTACCCATTCGCTACAGGGTCCAATATAAGCTCATCGCTCTCACCCAAGAGTCTGATATGTTGGGGTACAGAGTTAAAAAAGTGTAGAGGGGATGCACAGGAAAAATCTCCCGAAGAAGCTAATGCGAAACGTGCCCATCGGGGCAGGAAGCAGGAGTATCTACATTGGTATGGAATAAGTATTATATACTCTACTGTTGATATATGCCTATGTGTTGATTGTACCCACTTAGCATTAGGTGTTAATGACAGCAGGAGATCTTTTGTATATCTATGTGCACTGGAGCAATCACTTTGGCAGCAGGTGCTGGTCATGTAATTAATGAACTGAGCTGATCTATGTACTTCTGTGCACGAGAGCACCAGTATGCTATAGCACTGCTGCCCTGTTGATTCGGTCCAATGTGTGGCATAATAAATTGATTTTTCTTTTTGATAATCCATGCTGCTATATACAACACCATTACACCTCTCTAATCTATGATGGGTACTTCATTCATAGCACAATAAAATTGTTATAGGACTACCTAAGCTGGATATATATATCAATAATTAACCAACAATCTATGTATACTTTTCTAAAGACTTCAATATTCTCCTGTCTCCTTATGATTGGTACCTCTCTTTTTATGGTTTTACTCTGGATTTTAACATGTCTAAAATAAAATATTTATTTTAAAATTATTCTGGTACTTCATGTTTTACTGGGTTATTATAATACATCCTGGTAAAAAATTTTGTGTTAATAACAGGAAAAATCTAGTATGCGATAGTGGGAAAAGGAGATAAGACGGGAGTAGACAGGTAGATCTAGTGAGGATCAGCGGTTGCGTGCAGGTATGTACCGGGAGACTAGGTTACAGATATATGGAGGAGACAGGTTGTGGATGGCTTTGCATGTCATGGTTATGGTTTTGAACTGAAATCTCTGGCCAATGGGGAGCCAGTGAAGGGATTCATCTTATAAATTGTAATCTTATAGATTACTAGAGCCAGTCCACAGTAAAAAGGCAGCCATAAAGTGTCCAGGAACCTTCCCACAGACTTTTCTTAGCCAGGGCTGCTTCTCGGCAAAGTTGGACCAGCCCACCAGAGAACAGGAGACTCCTCCGGTGGGCTCTGGCTTTTTCCTTCAGGAGAGTTCATAGCGCAAACTTTGCTCATCATGATGAAGATAGAGGCCACCATCTCCTTAGCTTGCTGCTGGTATGTTTCTGTGGGAATCAGCTTGCCTCCAACCAGCCTGGAATATTTCCAGTGGTTTGGTATTGGCACCCAGTAGCAGAAGTGAAGCTATCCAAAATTTCCTTCTCAGGAATTTTATTTGGTAGACTGAGTGGCTTACCAAATACATTAGTTTCTCACAAAGGAGCTGAAGATATTGCGTGGCAGTAGGTGCAAGTTTCTCCAGCATGTTAAATATCAGAAGGAGAACCAAGAGGGCAGAACAGTGGCTCAGTGGTTACCACTGAAGCCTTGCAGCGCTGGGGTCCTGGATGCAAATCCCACGAAGGACAACATCTGCAAGGATTTTTTATGTTCTCCCCGTGTTTGCGTGGGTTTCCCCCTCAGCAAAAAAGCAACAATAGGATGTCCAGGATCCTTCACACAGACCTTTCTTAGCAGGGCTGCTTCTCGGCAGGGTTGGACGGGCCCACCAGAGCCACGGGTGGGCCCTGGCTTTTCCATCAGGAGAGTTCATGATAGCACAAACTTTGCAGCTGCTATGGGGCTCTTGAGCAGGGGATAAAGGTGGACCCTCAGAATCAAATCCTCTGGTGGGCCCAATGTTTTTCAGTCTGACACTGCTTCTCGGTGAGAGTTGTATTTCACCACAGCCATATTCTTAAGCTCGGTGAAAGGACTGGCATAGAGGGAAACCGTATCTACTCCAGCTGTCATTTCTCTGCCACTAAGTTCTGCTCATTGTCACACACGACCATGCCTGTCTGTATGTTCAGCGGTGAGAGCCACAGATCAGGCTGCTGTGTTACAGCTTTCAACAACTCTGCAGCTGTGGGCGGTTTGCCACCTAAGCATTAAGCATATTGTCTTCAGCACAGCCTATTGTCGCTTGGCCAAGGCAATGCTGCAGTGCTTCCAGCTTGTGACTGATGTGGTCATTTCAGAGATGGAGGCTGAACAAGAGGAGGAGGAGGAGGTGCAGGAGCTGAACAATGTGATTACATTGAGGTTACATAGTGAGTCTGGTTTTTATACTAAAGAATGATCCTACTGTGTTTTTTAGATGCATTTACAATAGCGACAGGTGCCACTAAGTGGTATCATCAACAGCTGTAGATGAGTGCTCATTCTGGTTGCATAAATGTCTTCCACAGTCCATAACTTTATTTTTTTTATTTCTTTGGCCTTATATAAAAGTCATTACCCTGGAAAGAATGTTTCTTAACATCTTTTCCATTTTAGCTTGTTTTTTGTATGTTTTCTTTTGTCAGTCCGTAAAAGTGACGTAATACTCTGACAACATTGTTCACAGATATGCTATTTGTCAGCGGCCAACTGTGAATAGGTTTGAACCCACAAATGCAATACTTTAAATGGAGTATAATATTTGACACGCTCACAATAATTGCTGGATTGTTTAGGCAGTCATATGGGATAACGTCTGATGGCCACGGTTTCAGGCAGTCGCTTAATAGTATGTTATTTGTCAGCGACCAAGTGTCAATTCGTTCAACAAAACACAGGTGGCTGACTTTAAATGAAGTGAAATATTTGGAATGCTCCACAAATTTCTGTATTATTATGGCAGTCATATGGATCACGTGCATCTGATCATTGAAAAAAGTTCCTCTGCTTCCACAATACAGTAATATAAATAAAACTAAAAAAATCAGGCTGTATTCTGCGAACAAGCAAATGGAGCTGTAAAATGGTGTACACTGACAAACTGCTACAATCTATAAATGGAGGACAATATTTTCCACGTTCACTATAAATGGCTGATTTTGGAACGCAGTTATATGTGATACGTCTGACAGAGAACCACGGTTTTAAAAAGCAGGCCTGTAGTTTACTAACACTATTCTTCACAGCAACTTTGTGTGAATAGCTTCACCGACACATTGCAACAAAATGGAAATGGAAGCCATAAGTGGCTGATTTTGGAACGCAGTTATATGTGATATACGTCTGACAGAGAACCACGGTTTTAAAAAGCGGGCCTGTAGTTTACTAACACTATTCTTCACAGCAACTTTGTGTGAATAGCTTCATCGACACATTGCAACAAAATGGAAATTGAAGCCAGAAATGGCTGATTTTGGAACGCAGTTATATGTGATACGTCTGACGGAGAACCACGGTTTTAAAAAGTGGGCCTGTAGTTTACTAATACTATTCTTCACAGCAACCTCGTGTGAATAGCTTCACTGACACACTGCAACAAAATGGAAATGGAGGCCAATATTTTCCACGTTCACTACAAATTTCTGGATTTTTATTGTTGTAATATGGAAAAGATCTGGCTTCATTCTGCAGTGCTAACAAGCAAATGGAGCAGAAAAATTGTGTACTGTGGGTTTCTTTTTAAGCAAATAACCAAGATTAAGATTTAAAAAAAATAGCCCTGGCCCCTGATATCTGGGGCTATGTCTACAAATATTTGTCACAGCAGGATCACTCAGAAGTTGAGCATTCAATGGACCCTCTTGTGCTGTATCATGCACTGCAGTCTGTCACATATCCTGCCTGTCTTGGTTTTTAAGCAAATAACCTAAATTATGATAAAAAAAAATTTGCCCTGGTAGCTGATACATGGGGCTATGTCTACAAATATTTGTCACAGCAGGATCAGTCAGAAGTTGAACATGTAATGGACCCTCTTGTGCTGTACCATGCACTGCAGTCTGTCACCTACCCTGCCTGCTTTGGTTTTTAAGAAAATAACCAGGATTAAGATAAAACAAAAATTGACTGTCCCCTGATATCTGGGGCTATGTCTACAAATATCTGTAAGAACAGCAGCAGCAGACAGAACGTTCAATGGACCCTCTTGCAAGATATGCACTGCAGTCTGCCACATACACTGCCTGTCTGCCTAACTCCTGCTATCACCACTGAAAATATGCAGCTGGATTAGTCCTTAGAAGGACTGTTAGTTCAGATGGATGTATATATATTTTGTGGAATACCTATACTAACTATAAACAAGCAAATCTCTCCCTGACTCAGCAGCAGCTCTCCCTACTCTGCCTGTTTTCGGGGTAGACTGTGACGAGCATAGAGGCACTAGGTCTTATATAGACTTGATAACGCTGTGCGGCCAGCCAATCACTGTAATGCCCACAACCAACATGGCTACGGCATTACAGTGCAAGCAATTCCTGCATGTTCATTGGCTTTCTAAAGAGCGCCAAACACGCAGGGCGGGGACCCAAGTTCCTGCCCAAGCAACCCGGAAAAACTTGCCAAGCGTCGAGGTTGTCGAGCAACGTGATGCTCGGGCGAGTACCAAGTAGTGGCAAGCACATTCGCTCATCACTACTCAATAACAGTTTGTCTACTTTGTTACACTAAATGATTTTATGATTCTATATATTTTATGTAATTTAATTGCCATATATTACGGAATCAAGGAATAGAACGATGCGTTATCAGGTTGTATATGTGTCACCGCTTCCCCAGCTAAGGTTTATCTATCTTATTAGGAATACTATCCTGATTTTTCTTTGGGATGTCTTGTCTAGGGTCATATAATATCTGAGTTTGCAAATCTAGCCTTTGTATCCATGGCAATCTCCATGTCAATATTGTATAATTTTTTACAGTGTATATGACGCGCCCCCTGGGCCTGTGCTGCTGCTGCTGCTGTGCAGGGGGAATACCCGGAGCCGGATCGCTGGGGGTTGTAGTTCTCCGTGGCGGTGACCCGGTCCGTGCCCAGGGTGGTCAAACCAGTGGCAGTCTATTTGTATTGGAATAAGTGTCCGACTACGCCACCCGTGGATTGCGGTCAGTGGGGACCGCCGCTGCGCTGCAGGCCGCTGAGGCTGATGTTGTTTGCGCAGCTGAGTATGGGATGACTCCCCACGGGAGGAGTATTGCCTCAGGGCAGCTAATGTGGAAGATGATGGGAGTGATGGTGTGAGTGTCCCAGTACTGATGGTGCTGGTGCGGCGATGAAACACAGAGACTTGTAATTGCAGTTTCCAAAGCTTTACTCACGGTTGTTATTCAGGTCAATGCTGCAGGCGATGACTGCTCAAGCCGTGCTGCGTCCACCAGGTGAGGGACTCGGTCAACTCCCATTCAATTCCAGAGCGTGGTTCAGAGCTCCCCTCTCTTCCTTTCTACTGGCCGTCCCCACCAGTGACCCACCTTTGTCCAGCTTCCTCGGGCCTTCTGTTGGCGAAACCTCTCTCCGGTTTCCCTGACCCTATGCGGTATGCCTTTCTGGTGGATGTAGCGAGGGGTCGCACCAAGATGTGGTCACAACCTCCGGTTTTGGCTGAGGATTAGTCGCTTCCACCAATTTGGGTTCCGGTACCCTATTCTGCCAACGCTTCACCCATTATCTCCTCTGGGCATATGGGGTTCCTTCTGCCTTCGTGTCTCTGGGCCTTTCTCCGTGTTCCTTGCTTCCTTTCTCCTCTGTTCCAGTTCCTTTCTTACTTTCCTTTCTGTTCCTCCTCCTCTCTCTCTCTGCTGCTTCTGGCCTCCACTCCAGGCCTGCCTCTGGAGCTGGGCCCAGACTGAGCCACAGCTCCCTGTCAGCGCCCTCTGGCTGAGCTCCTCTCCTTTTCTCCTCCTGACTGAACTGGCTGAACTCGACCCTGTTCTAAGATGGTGCCCACCTTATATACCTCCTTCTGACACCCGAGCCCAGGTGACTAGCAACCAATGGGCTCCTACCTATGCCCAGAAACCCACCCATATCTGCTCCTACACCACTGGGTGTACTTTCCCCTCCCCACTCCAGCCAGGAACAGAAGCTGTCATGCCTGCACTCTGTCTAGTGGGAGCACCGTTGGTCTGTTCCTCGGAAATGGGGTGTGTGTGGTGCATGCAGCTACTGAGTCCTGGTCCACACTCCATCCTTACCCGGGAGTGGAATATCACACCTCTGGACTGAGGTGCAATACCCCTGTAGCAGCCGAGCCCTCGGGGTGCTACATATAGACAACAATCATGTAGAGTACATATGCAATATATTTCCTGGAAGTGAAAGATTAGCATTGGAAATGTATCACTTGCACAAAAAGCTGATAAAGCATGATTTAAGTAATGGGTATCATTAAAAGCTTTGATTATTGTCTTTTGTATAGCACAAAAGTCACAACCAATGCTATCCAATGCCTTATGTAAAAACTATATTTAAAGGTCTTCTCAAGGCTGTTTAAAGAGGTTGTCTCACCTTCGTAAATGGTTAAGGTAAATAACTCTGCAGTTTTCGTCTTGCTAAAATTCTGTTTTCCAAAACAGGTGTTTCAATTTTATAGCTTATTGTTTGTTGCCTAGGTTATCAACCATTTCTTCTGTTGATTAGAAGGGTCTGGTTTCCTAGGCAATGATTGCAGCTGGTTGGAACATTGTATTTGCCCAGCTTTAGTACCCCTGCGATCCGTAGATGCTGCAGAGTGAAAGCTGGTCTTGCTTGCAGCATCAAGTATTACATAGTTCAGTCCATTGACACAACGTAATCTGATCTAATCTGTTAATCATCAGTATCACATTGCCCTCAGCAAGCAGGAGGTAGGTAGATGGGAAAATAGAGAACTGTTGAAGATGAGGAAAACCCTTAAAGGGAGCCTGTCACCATGAAATTACAGTCCACTCCAGCTGGCACAATATTTTAGAGCAGATAATGTGGGGTAGACTGATACAGTGTGGGAAATAAGTATTTGATCCCTTTCTGTTTTTGTAAGTTTGCCCACTGACAAATACATAGTCTATAATTTTAAGGTTAGGTTAATTTTAACATTGAGAGAAAAAAAAATCAAGAAAATCACATTGTATAAATTAGATACATTTTTTTGCATTTTGCAGTGAGAAATAAGTATTTGATCCATTTGGCAAATAACACTTAATACTTGGTGGCAAAACCCTTATTGGCAAGCACAGCAGTCAGACATTTTTTGTAGTTGATGATGAGGTTTGCGCACATGTCGGGAGGAATTTTGGTCCACTCCTCTTTGCAGATCATCTCTTATTCATTAAGATTTTTAAACTGTCACTTAGCAACTCAGAGCTTCATCTCCATCCATAAGTTTTCTATGGGATTAAGGTCTGGAGACTGGCTAGGCCACTCCATGACCTTACTGTGCTTCTTTTTGAGCCACTCTTTTGTTGCCTTGGCTGTATTTTTTGGGTCATTGTCTTGCTGGAAGACCTAGCCACGACCCATCTTCAATGCTCTTACTGAGGGAAGGAGGTTGTTGGCCAAAGTCTCGCGATACATGACCCCATCCATCTTCCCTTGTGTACGTTGCAGTCATCATGTCCCGTTTGCAGGAAAGCACCCCCAGAGTATAATATTTCCCCAACCATGCTTCATGGTTGGGATGATGTTCTTAGGGTTGTACTCATACTTCTTCTTCCTCCAAACACGGCGAGTTGAGTTAATGCCAAAGAGCTCAATTTTTGTTTCATCTGACCACAGCACCTTCTCCCAATAACTCACAGAATCATCCAGGTGTTCATTGGCAAACTTCAGATGGGCCTGCACATGTGCCTTCTCGAGCAGGGGGACCTTGCGGGCACTGCAGGATTTTAAACCTTTAAGGCGTAATGTGTTACCAATGGTTTTCTTGGTGACTGTGGTTCCAGCTGCCTTGAGATCTGTAGCATCGGCGTCTCTGCCCCCTGCAAGGCAGAGATGCCGTCCCACTCACCTCCTCGCTCCCCGTGCTCCCCGCTCTGTGTTCTCCAGCGCTCCTCTTCCTGCTGCCGGTGCGCGCAGCTCCCCGGGCACTGTGCTTAGGGCGCGCGCGCGCGCTCCCTCCCTCTTAAAGGGGCCGCGCGCGCCGTCCTAAGGAGTCCCCGGCCAATAGCCGAGGATTCTCCCATATATAAGGCACCTCCTCCAAAATGGAGGTGCCTGAGCAAAAGCTGTTGCACAGTGTTTCTGACCTCTGCTTCAGCCCTCAGGTCCCACTGCTAGCCTGACTACCAGTCTTGCCTGCTAGCCTGTTACCTGCCGTGCCCGCCAGCCTGCTCACCTGGGAGCACATGCCTGTTGCCTGCCTGTTACCTGCCGCGCCTGCCAGCCCGCTCACCTGGGAGCACTTGCCTGTTGCCTGCCTGTTACCTGCCGTGCCTGCCAGCCTGCTCACCTGGGAGCACTTGCCTGTTGCCTGCCTGTTGCCTGCCGAGCCTGCCAGCCTGCTCACCTGGGAGCACTTGCCTGTGACCTGCCTGTTACCCGCTTGTTACCTGCCATGCCTATCCGAGGCTCCTGCCGTCACTTGCCGTGACCACTTGCCAGCCCACCTAGAGACTCCTGCCGTCACTTGCCGTGTCTACCTGATAGCCTACCTGGAGGCTTCTGCTCGCCAGCCTGCCTGCTGTGCCTACCTGCTATTCCAGTCAGTCCCTGCCATCTGTACTGTGGGAGTCACCTGCTCCATTACAAGGTCGTCCCCAGAGTAGCACCTGGTCCCTCGGCTCGGTCCCTCCCTGGTCACGGAGTCATTAGCCGCCGTACGACCTTGGTCGGTCCGAGTTGATACTTAGTTACGCCCCTCTAGGTCCCTCCTTGCACCGTAGCACTGAGGTTCCACCTCCCGGACCCGTAACAAGATCATTAACAAGTTCCCCCCGTGTAGTTTTAGGCTGATCTCTCACCTTTCTCATGATCAAGGATACCCCACGAGGTGAGATTTTGCATGGTGCCCCAGATCAGTGTCGATTGGCAGTCATTTTGTATTTCTTCCATTTTCTTACTATTGCACCAACAGTTGTCTCCTTCTCACCCAGCATCTTACTTATGGTTTTGTAGCCCATTCCAGCTTTGTGCAGGTCTATGATCTTGTCCCTGACATCCTTAGAAAGGTCTTTAATCTTGCCCATGTTGTAGAGGTTAGAGTCTGACTGATTAATTGAGTCTGTGGACAGGAGTCTTTTATACAGGTGGCTATGTAAGACAGCTGTCTTTAATGCAGGCAACGAGTTGATTAGGAGCATCTAACTGATTTGTATGAGCCAGAATGCATAATGGTTTGTAGGGGATCAAATACTTGTTTCTCACTGCAAAATGCAAAAAAAATTATCTAATTTATACAATGTGATTTTCTTGATTTTCTTTTTTATATTCTATGTCTCAATGTTAAAATTATAGACTGTTTATGTTTTTGTCAGTGGACAAACTTACAAAAACAGCAAGGGATCAAATAATTATTTCCCCCACTGTATATAGTTTTGTGAGAGAATTTTAATCCTTTAATCCTCTGCTTTTAATGAGGTTTTCAGTCCAGTGGGCAGTCCTATCAATGACTGATAGGTTTCTTTGTATAAGGCTATGTGCCCACGACGCAGAAATGCTCTGGATTTTTCCTGAGCATTTCTGCATCTCCCTGGCAGAAAAAAACGCATGCAGATTTTACATGCGTTTTTTTCTGCTAGGGACAAGCATTTGTCAAGCGTTTTTAGCATGCGATTTCGCATGATTTTGTCAAGCACTTTTCCAAGCGATTTTAGCATCACTTGGAAAAGTGCTTGAAAGTTGGTCACACAATATAAATCCATGCAACTGGCATGGATTTATATTGTGTGACCAACATAATGTTAAAAAAAAAAAGAATTAGAACGTAAAAATAAAAAATAACCTTATACTCACCTTTCTGGCGGCCTCGGTCTGCTCCCGGCGTAATGTAAAAGGACCTTCCATGACGTCAGCGGTCAGGTGATGGTCGATTGACCATCAGCTGACTAAATTAAGTCGCCGAAGGTCCTAACAGATCACTGCTGGGAGCTGAGGAGAGCGCATCGACGCCGGGAGGACAACGGGAGGACACCGGTGGCGTTAGAGAGGTGAATATGATTATTATTTTTTTTTTATATATTTCTTTTTAACTTGTAGGTACGATGGTACCTGGGTCGGATGAGAGTCTCCTCTTCTCCAGACCTGGGTACCATCCGCGCATTAAATCGCATAAGATCCGCATGACTAGATGTAGTCATGCGGATCTTATGCAGTCCAATGCAAGTCAATGGTGGTGATTTCGCAGCGGAATCGCCCTAGAATTGGTCTCGCTGTGTTTTTTACCGCAATGCGAATCCGTAGAGGAAATTTCCGCATGATGTGCACAGCACATGCGGATTTGCATTGCAGTACATGGCAGACCTATTACAAGCAATTTTAATGCGTTTTCGCGGTGAAAATCAGCCGCAAAAACGCATTCAATCCGCATTGTGTGCACATAGCCTAAGTGTGCATTTAGAGGACAGCCCACCGGACCCAAAACTCCAGAAAAAGCAGAGGTTTAAATGAATAAAACATCAGATTCTATATTGAATCTTTTCCCTCAAAACTATATATCAATGTTCACAGCTCTATAACACGGTGCCTGTGGATTGGACTGCATTTTCATGGTGACAGGTTCCCTTTAAATAAAGAGGCTAATGAAGGATTTTAAAGATATACTGTAAAGAATCTTTACCTTGACAGATAATAGTACATTGCATTTTGATTGCTGTATGTGCAAGGTACAAATTACTGCACATTTATTTGTATTATTTACAGTTGAGAGCTGTTATTTTAAGGGTTGGCAATCATACAGCAACATTTCCTTGAAGTATGTTGCAGTTGAAACTGTTAGAATAAAACTAGTTGCTGCAGATCTGTTTTCTTTAAGCCTAGTGATATTGCAATGGAGTGCTGTGAGCAACAACTCATTTCCTAAGCAGCCCTACAAGGGACGTGTGGTATTACATGGTTTCAGGTAATGAAAGGGTGACCTTGTACAACATAGTTAGTCATGTCAAGTTCACCATAGCAAAAACTCTCTGCGAATAGTCCATATGGAAGAAGCTGTCTACATTGGTCATTCTATTGATTTAATGATGTTATTGATTACAACTATGGTTGTAAAGTTACTATTTAGGAATATCATTATTTCTTAATTCCATGTGTATTCAATAACAATAGTGCAATAAAAAGAGCAAATAAATGTTGGACAAATCCACAAATCATTTTGAAGAGCCACTTCTGTGACGCTCGCATGCCCTGCCCTGGGAAGATGGGGTACTCGGAGCCGGGTCAGATGTTGAGAATGGGGATGCAGTAGTGGCCTGGATCCGTTCCGTGCCCAGGGCCGTCACATTGAAAATGATGTTAGGGCTTTCCGGGTTGAGTGGTAATTGTCGACTACGCCACCTGTGGTGTCTGGTGATGCGCCACCAGCGCCGCTACAGTCCGCTGAGGCCCGATGTCATGGCGGCTAAAGTTCTCGCTGCTCCCCACAGGCGGAGCGCGGCCTCAGGGCAGGCAAGGCAGGATGAAGGGGGTAGTAGTAGCAGCGCAGGGAGTGCAGGCACCGCGTCGCGTGGTATGGCGCGTAATGAACAGTCCGGAGGCCATAGGGATGAATTTCCAAGGCTTTACTCCCAGTTCTCATAAGCAGCGCAAGGCTTCTCCCTGCTCCTCGCGGAGTCCTGCGGCCACCAGGGACGGAGGTCCGACTACCTCCGAGGAAGTCCAGTGTGAGGTAGCATCCCTACACCAGAGTGTTCCTGCACTACAGACTTTACCCCTTCCCGTCTGTGCGTGTGTAGATAGGCCGGGTCTCCCTCTGAGCTCCTCTCAGGTGTAGGGCTCGGGTGGCAATTCCTCTCCATCCGAAGCCCGCCGGGATCCTCAGGGCCTAACCGAGCTTTCCCGTCCTGGACATAGAGTACGAGGTCGGGTGTCGGGGGCCGGTACCCCTCTTGCAGCCGGAATCCCTCTGAATAAATCAGGTAGGTGAGGACAGGTGGCGTGCTCCGCTCCGTCTGCATCCTCCCCGGGACCCATTTGCTAGGGAGCCACACTCTAAAGCTCCCGGGCCTTCTTGATCCTGGTCCTTGGCCGGGTTGAGACATTCCTCGTCTGCAACCTACCTCTCGTCCCATATATCGGGGTACGAGGGCTGTGTCCCATGCCGGTGCAGGCCCACACAGGATCTGCGCTCCCGGAGGGAAGTCACTTTACACACAGTATTTTGACAGCACAGTACGACCACTTGACAGGACAGGTCCACACAGAACCAAAAGGACCAGGAAGAGACCGAAGGACCAGGAAGAGACCGAAGGACCAGAAAGAACCGAAGGACCAGAAAGAACCGAAGGACCAGAAAGAACCAAGATCAAAGATGGCATACTATTAAATATGAAATTAGAAGTGTAACTAACTAACTGTTCCTCCACCCACACCCACTATCTGGTTCCTACCACTTTGTGTTCCCCAGTCTCCCTGTAACCAGGGGAGCCGCACCTAGTGCATACTAGCTCCCTCTGGTGGAAATGTGGTGTTGGATGCAAAAGGCTGGAACACTACCATCACACCAGGCTTACCTCAGAGGAGGAACACCACACTCCATTAAAGAAGTGCAGCATTCCTGTGGCGGCCGAACCCTCAGGGGCGCCACACTTATTTTTGTCAAAATTTCAGTTGGCTTCATTTTCAAAATACAAATCTGAAAAAAGTGCAAAAATCCATGCATTGATATTCATATTAATATGTTGATTAATCATCTTTGTGGCACTGAATATTTAGCTACAGGTCTTTCAGAAAAAAAGATTTATCACTGTTATATGATACAGGACTTGTAACGCCTTATGTTAGTATGGGCTGATACCTCCTGAAGGCCTTGGAGTGAAGAGCAGCACCTATTGAAAGGGGAAATATATGTAATGATATACTGAACAGGATGTGATCATATGTCAATTATTAGTATTTATAAGTTAATTGGGCACTCATAGTGAGAGGACTATAACTAGGAATGGGTAACTTCAGGTGGTGCTCATACAGTACATCATCATAAGTGTTGGTCCAGTTCTCAATGGGGAAAGAGTAGAGCCCCCTGACATGAATACAGATTATGTCAGAGGAAAAAATGTATTGGGAATTTATCAACTGAATTTCAGGGGCATTGTTTTTTGGTTCCAAGAGGGACAAGTTGCTACTACTGATGTGTGGCAGTAGCTTATCACCCCTAGAATCATCCTTTGGGTACAGAAATACAACATTCCCAATCATTCTTTACCCTGATATCATCTATTGGGGGAGAGTCACAAAGCGCCTTACACATAAGATAGCTTACAGGCAGCTCTGCTGAAATTAGGGTGCTCAGATGGTTAATATATTGCAATCATCATATTATATGGAACTATGAACTTATAATTGCTAATTTTGGACTTCTACCCAGCTAAATTTTTGTCTTTTCACTGCTCTATGTAGAAACAGGAAGTCTATTGTCCCTGCAGTTATCATTCCCCTCTTCACCTCCTGACCCTGCTGCTCCCTCCTCCCCCTGCCAGGGACATTTGCAGTGACTTATGACTCATAGAGAGAAAATTGACCTCCTGCTTCTACATAGAGCTTAGAAGGATTCAGCTAGTCAGTTTTAATCATGTAATGTCATAGACCTAGTGGGAAAGAGAAGAATTAGCTGGTTAGAAAGGCAAAATGAGCAATTGTAAGTACACAGTGCTATATAATATGATGATTGCAATATATTAATAGGATAAAAACTTTGATGGGAGGAGTGCTTTGTTAAAGGTTTTATCAACCTCAAGCTGTTCTAAGAATTGCCTTACAATGCCAAGCTTTACTTTTACAGAGCAGGAAAAACATGGTCTACTGGCTGGGCAAGATAGGTCTAAGACACTATTCAATTAGTGTATGCTAACTCTTGAGATGCAAATGTCAAACTGCATTTAAGACAGAAAGTGTAAATGTCTTGGTCATTCTCCACTGAGCTGGGGCGTTATGGCAGCCAACGGCCACACTGGTCTCACCAGCCAGCGGGCTGTCCTCTGCAGAATAAAAGGGGGAATGCTGTGGAAGGGATGAACGATCAGTCTGACTCAATATGCAATGTCCAGACCTCAGGAGCAACAGGAAGAAAACTCGCTTCTACTGGAGCAGTTAATGATGATTACAGCTCTCCACAGTTATTCAGTATACTGAGCCAACAGCCCCTCATGGTATGATGAATCCAGCTCTTTTCTGGCAATGTGTAGCAGCTCTCCTCTCTCCTGCTGCATATAGCACTATACCTGCACTAAAACGTCTCCCCTCAGCATGGATCTTGGCATCCACGGCACCTCAAGCTTACAGGAAAGTAACTCAGCTGTCTTACCACTGCTGACAACTAAGGATCGTATCAAGACATCCCTCTTCTGTCAGTTGGGCACCTCTTGAACCCAGGGCCGTATTTGCCCTTAGGCACTTGTAGGCATGTGCCTAGGTCGCCGGAATTTGGGGAGGGCGGCGCCTGAGCGTGTTTTTGTTTTTGTGTGTGTTTTTTTTGGGGGGGGGGTTCGTGCCCCGAGCCGGCAGGGTGGCTCCGCCCCCCCAGTCATCGCGCCCATAGGCGGATTATAATAAGGGCAATCAGGGGTGTCTATGGCCGGATTGCCCTCATTATATGTGCGGCGCTGCGGCACATACTGGCAGACAGTGGTGGGGAGCCCCCGGACCGCTCCCCCAGCAGCGGCGCAATGCCGCTGCTTCTTCTCTGTCCGGGCGAGCACTGCAGCAGTTAACTTTCCTGTGTGCTGGCCCGGCCGCATCACTGCTAGGAGACACAGCCCTGTGCGCGGCCGTGTCTCCTAGCTGTGACGTCGGGCAGTGCGTGCCCAGCCTGCAGTGCTTCACCGGAGAGGACTGGAGCAGAGCCGGGGGATGGTGAGTCTGTGTGTGTGAGAGAGTGTGTATGTGTGAGAGTGAGTGTGTGTGTGTGCAGGCAGATATCATTGTGTGATGTCTGTTTATATGTATTTTTGTGTTTCAAATGTGTTTATGCGTGTATGTATATGTCTGTGTATGTTTGTGTGTGTGCGTGACTGCATGCGGCCTCCCGCTGTCTCTGGAGGGGCGCCGTGCGGCCTCCCGCTGTGTATAAATGGCGCTGTGTGGCCTCCTGCTGTGTATAGATGGCACTGTGCGGCCTCCTGCTGTGTATAGACGGCGCTGTGCAACCTCCTGCTGTGTATAGATGGCGCTGTGCGGCCTCCTGCTGTGTATAGATGGCACTGTGCGGCATCCTGCTGTGTATAGATGGCGCTGTGCGGCCTCCTGCTGTGTATAGATGGCGCTGTGTGGCCTCCTGCTGTGTATAGATGGCGCTGTGCGGCCTCCTGCTGTGTATAGATGGCGCTGTGCGGCCTCCTGCTGTGTATAGATGGCGCTGTGCGGCCTCCCGCTGTGTATAGATGGCTAGGTGCGGCCTCCCGCTGTGTATAGATGGCTACGTGTGGCCTCCTGCTGTGTATAGATGGCTACGTGCGGCCTCCCGCTGTGTATAGATGGCTACGTGCGGCCTCCCGCTGTGTATAGATGGTTACGTGCGGCCTCCCGCTGTGTATAGATGGCTACGTGCGGCCTCCCGCTGTGTATAGATGGCTACGTGCGGCCTCCCGCTGTGTATAGATGGCGCCGTGCGGCCTCCTCCTGTGTATAGATGGCTATGTGCGGCCTCCTCCTGTGTATAGATGGCTATGTGCGGCCTCCTGCTGTGTATAGATGGCTATGTGCGGCCTCCCGCTGTATATAGATGGCTACATGTGGCCTCCTGCTGTATGTAGGTGACGCCGTGCAGCATCCTGCTGTGTATAGATGGCACCGTGCGGCCTCCCGCTGTGTATAAATGGCGCCGTGAGGCCTCCCGCCGTGTATAGATGGCGCCGTGAGGCCTCCCGCCATGTATAGATGGCTACATGTGCTCAATATTGAGTCATACAATTAAGGTAAGGCTATGTGCCCACGATGCAGAAATGCTTCGGATTTTTTTTGAGCATTTCTGCATCTCCCTGGCAGAAAAAACGCATGCGGATTTTACATGCGCTTTTCCTGCCAGGGACATGCGGATGTGAAGCGTTCTTCACTAGCAATTCCGCATGTGGGTTGACAAGCGATTTTAGCATCACTTGGAAAGTGCTTGACAACTTGGTCACACTATATAAATCCATGCAACCGGCATGGATTTATATAGTGTGACCGTAAAAGAATGGTAAAAAATTAAAAATAAATTTATAATTACCTTCTGATGGCCTGCCAACGTCAGCGGTCGCGTGACCCTTCACATGACTAAATGACGTCACGGCAGATCCTTTTCAGACCATCGTGAGCTGCCAGCAAGCCAGGACGCATCGGATAAAGACACCGGGGGCCATCAGAAGGTAAGTATGATATTTATTTTTTATTTTATTCTTTTTTTTTACAGGTACTATGGAACCCGGGTCTGGAGGAGAGTCTCCTCTTCTCCAAACCCGGGTACCATCCACACATTGAAACGCATGGATTCTGCATGTACAGATGCAGTGATGCGGATTACATGCGTTCCAATGCAAGTCAATGGCGGCGAAAACGCCGCGCTTCCGCAAAATAATTGGTAGTGCTGTTGATTTTTCCACAATGATAATCCGCAGCGGAAATACCCGCAGCATGTGCACAGCACATGCGGATTATCATTGGGGAACATGGCAGACCTTCTACCAAGCGTTTTTTAAGCATTTCTACAGCGGAATTGCTTAAAAAACGCATAGTAGGCACACAGCCTAAAAAAAATTACTATAATTAATATTGTGCCAAATTAATTTCACGTGAACTATCACATGATCTATCACAGGGGATCATGTGACATGTGATACGTGGCGCCTCTGAGGGTTCGACCGCCACAGGAATGCTGCACTTCTTTAATGGAGTGCGGTGTTCCTCCTCTGAGGTAAGAACAGTGTGATGGTCACGACTCCACCTCCACATACAACACCACACTTCTCCCACCAGAGGGGGCTAGAATGCACTAGGTGCTGCCCTCCTGGTTACAGGGAGACTGGGGAACCAAGAGCTAGGGGAACCATTTAGTGGGTGAGGGTGGAGGACTCACATTTAGTGACACTTAATAATTCATATTTAATAGACAGCCATCTTGGTCATTGGGGTCTCTCGCAGTCAGTCCTTTGCAATGGTTCTTTGACTGTCCTCTACTGTGATCTTCCACCCTGAACGTGGATCCTGTGTGGACCTGCAGCGGATGGAGACACAGCCCTCGTACCTTGGCCTTGGGTGAGGGGCAGGTTGCAGATAATGTATGTCTCAACCCGGTCAGGGACCATGACCAAGAAGGCCCGGAGCTTAAGAGTGTAGCTCCACCGCAAATGGAACCCAGTGAGGATGCAGATGAAGCGGTATACGCCACCTGTCCTCGCTATTCTGATCTATTCAGAGGGATTCCGGCTGCAAGAGGTGTACCGGCCCCCGACACCCGACCTTGCTACTCCACGTCCTGGTCGGGGAAGCCCGGTAGGCCCCGAGGATCCCACCGGGTATCGGAAAGAGCAGAGTCGCCACCCGTACCCTGTTTCTGAGAGAAGTTCAGAGGGAGACCCGGCCTATTTGCACACACACAGACAGGAAAGGACCCGGTCTGAAGTTTAGGAACACTCTGGTGCGGGGTCCTGATCAAACACTCGTATTACTCGGAGGTTGTTGGACCCTCGTTCCTGGGGACCGCAGAACTCCGCGAGGAGCAGGGAGAAGCCTTGCAGCTGTACTCTTCAACGTGAGTAAAAACCATGGAAGTTAACCCCTATGGCCTCCGTACTCTTTATTCTTCACTACACCGCACTACGCAGCACCAGAACTCCTAGACTACTACCCCTCTTACCTCCTGTCCCTCTGCCCTGAGGCCCTGCTTCGCCTGTGGGGAGTAGTAACAACTACTGCTGCCATAACATCCCACCTCAGAGGACTGCAGCAGTGCTGGTGGTCTTCACCAGGTGCCACAGGTGGCGTAGTCGAGATCAGCCACTCAACCCGGATAAGCCCGTACCATCTCTTTTTAAAGTGTGACGACCCTGGGCACGGAGCGGGTCCGGGCCACGGCTGCACCCCCCTCATCAACATCACAGGTCCCGGCTCCGAGTCCCCATCTCCCAGGGAAGGGCATACACCACAAGTGTGTCACACAGATACATCAGGTGTGTGTGTGGGGGGGGGCCGCGCCTTCTAAACTGCCCGGGGCCCTTGCTACTCTTAATCCACCCCTGATCGCGCCCTCTCGCCCTCCGGTCACACCCACCCACCTCACCTCTCTAGTCTGCTCTGCTGCTGCGATCTGGAAAGAAGAGGAGGATCCCGGGCACTTGAAGTTCCCGCGGAGGCCTGGGCAGCACATCGCTGGCGGCGGCTCATCTCAGCAGGCAGCGCCGGTAATTGTGTCCTGTTGTGATGTGCCATTGCGCCGACACTGCCACCCGGGCCGTGGTGCCGGTGCATGATGCTGGCTGAGGAGCTACCGCTTCTGCAGACAGTCTGCTCTGCAGCATAATTGATGATGGCGGGCGGCAGGCGGCGAGGCGGGCGGCAGGATCATAGTTTAGGCGCAGACGCGCAGTAAGAAGCTGCCGCCGGTACTGTGTTCTGTGCTGTGCACAGACAGTACAGCCAGTGGGCAGTATTGCCAGCCTGACAGAACCCAGACTGCCTGAGTCTCTGACTAGTCTCAGACTCTGAGGAGTCTGACTAGTCTGTGACTGTTGTCACTGGTCAGACATGATGGCAGGCAGCAGCAGGGAGGGACACAGTGGGGTCTGAATCCCAGACATGGGCTGCATCAGGCACGTGACCAGGGGGGGGCGACCACTGACAGTGCCTAGGGCAGCAGAAACTCCAAATACGGCCCTGCTTGAACCGTGCAGGACACTATGTCCCATGCGGCTGCACAGATTTTGCTGTTGTCCCGACAGCGACCAAAGTAAAGGCACTGGCTGGCCTACTTGATCTCCAGCACCACTCAATCTCAGGGGCGCAGGGTTACTTCTCCTGGGCTTAGTAGTTCTCCTGCAGGGGCTACTACCCACCAGACTTCACAATAGCCCTTATACTAATTACATGTGCATATATAAAAATGGCTGACGAGCCGGCTTCTCACAGCATCACAGTGCACAGATATTTGTGATGCCTGTCGTTGCAGGGGGCCACATAAACATCAACCCGGTCATATGTGTGTCAGTGGATTAGATGAAAATATCACGCTGAGAATAGATGATTGATTGTTTCTTTATCCACTAGCCCTATTTTTTTATTTGCAGAATTGCAGTTGAATAGCTGACTGGAGTTTAGAACATGAATACACTAGTTACTCCAGATGTGTTGCTACATCAGGCTATAATGAATAGACCTGCAAATCATGAGCGCAAACAGAGATTTACAGAGTGGAAAGCACTGTGTGAATGTGTTCAGTTCACCTCTTTGGAGTTCCAATACTTAGTCTCTGGAATGTGAATTGATTTGACAGCCTATAATTTATTAAATATCACAGAGAATATACTATCTGATGCACTCTCTCGGGGACATATTGTTCAGGATGGGATTTTTGACTGCAGATTAAATGTTCTCTTTCACTCATCTCTTTTCCCTTATTCATACTCCATCCCGAACCTGTAAGTATTAACACATTGCTGAAAGTAAAACTAACAGCATGTAACTTTTATACAGGCTGCAAAATATTGTAAATATTCTCTGTTAAAAAAGAATGTGTTTGCATATTTTAAACACAATGTCATTTCCAGGATAGGTTTTTTGCATCATGGAATTTTGCCGCATTGTTACATGTAACCTGTTATTCAGGTTAGCGTTTGTCGCATCTGTACATGTCTACTGGATCCACTGGACAATTTACACACAGGCAAGCACTTGTATTTTGAATACTGCTATGGATGTCTGCTGTAATTGTTTAACCGGTGGCATCACGACATATCACACTGAGACCTGACAGTGGCTGGCTGCAGCAGAGGCATCAGTATGGAGAGCACATCATCACTGTGACCAGCATTTGGCATCAGCATGGACAACACGTCCAAGTGTGTGGCCAGCAGGATTTGTTGTCCTAGGGATAAACTTCATGTAACAAGTTATTATTATAGCTCACACAAAATATGATTTTGTGGAGAGATGAAAAAATGAAAAAAACACAACACAATAAAACCTTTTTATTCAGCATCCCATAGTACACATTTCAATTCTTACCTAAACTTTCCAACTTCCACTTTTAAGGCAGGACGTAGGGCCTGATTCACTAAGACTGGTGTTTTGTGTGTCCCTCTTATTGAAGGGAGCTGGAGTAAGATGCACCAAATTCATTAGGAGGTGGATTTCTACTGTCATGCACCAACACTAAAAATGTATTCCATAATGGTGTATAGTATTTATTTTTTTATTTATTTTACTCACTTATATAGTGCCATTAATTCCACAGCACTTTACAGACATCATCATCATTGTCCCCATTGGGGCTCCCAATGTAAATTCCCTATCAGTATGTCTTTAGTGTGGGAGGAAACCAGAGAACCCAGAGGAAACCCACCCAAACACAGGGAGAACATCCAAACTCCTTGCAGGTGTTGTCCTTGGTGGGATCTGAACTCAGGACAGCAGCACTGCAAGGCTGCAGTGCTAACCATTGAGCCACCGTGCTGCCTGTTATATTACTGTTGTAAATTGCGCTATTTTGGGGTGTAAATTTGTCTGGTGCGATTGACTATGTCCCTTTTCAAAAAGTTGGCATAGATGGCTGGGATTGGTATAAAAATGACATAAGTCACAAAATTTTTGCACATTTTTGAGTTGCGCGAAATTTTGGTGACATTTAAGTTTTATGTATGGTTGTCCTGAAGAAGGAGTTGCTGTGACTCTGAAACGCATTGACAATAAACCAGCATTTTAAACCTCATTGTTGATGTCATTTTTTCAGTAGGCGCAGAATACTTCCATTGCCCTGGCAATTTTTCCTAGTGCTAAGTAGTTGCAGCATGTTTGAGCATGTGCAATGCTCATGGCTGATATTTTGGTCCCTTAGGCAGAAGAGCAAATATCGACCTCCTGAAGAAATAGATCCAAAAGTCAAGTCAAGTAACAGTCCCCTTCATATGTATTAAGATGATTTTAGAAGGGCCATAAATCAGTGAAAAAGCCATGGAAACATGATGGGGATCACCCAGTGAATAAGCAAAAGGCTTTTCTTATCTCACAGCGATCAGAACATTTATGTAGCCTTTGATTGGCCAATCCAGACCGCTACATAACTGCCAGTTGGCTATATATAAGCAGATTTGTAACTACTTGCCTGCTTAAACAGGCTGATAATCAACTGTATGCACACAAAGCGACCACTAATACATTTGTTATATGCCCATAAAATGTCAATGTTGTCAAAAAGCATAACCGGCGTAAACATCACTGCACCCAATGAATGAACGTTTTCCTTATTTGTTGGGTGTTTCTTGCCCTGTATAAATGGCACAATAGTCAGGGCAAGCTTATCTCTGTCTAAAGTGACCAAAATGCTGGCAAAAAGCTGGCAGCAGATTATAACATGTAAACACGTGATGTGCTGCCAGCAGCATTATGCTGTATGGGGACTTTAATATTGTTTAACAATAATTTTGTTCCCATCGGCACTCTTCGGACTGTAAAATTAGAACAATAAACCAATAGAAATTTACTTGTATATAATTGATCAGTGCTCATTAACAGGTTGATAACTGCCCTGCAAAATGAAACTTTAGTAAGCCTGGTAAAAAACCAACCCCATTCAAACTCTGATGACCACTATAATTCTTGACAAGTTAATTGGGGTACGAGGTGGAGCACTACATGTCTAGAGCTAGCAGGGCATTGGAGCACGTAAAGCCTTCATTGGTCTTCTCACTGTCACTGGACTTATAGGCCAGCCACAATTTCTCTCTGCTATGACAGCACTGGCGCTTTTAACTTATGCTTAGTGTTCTCACTGTCAGTAAAGGTCCAGGTGCAAACAAACTGGTGGTGGTGAGCAGTGTCATTATAATCAATGTGTTCATTGTCAGTGAAGGCTGGGGAGCAGGCAGGTAGACTTCACTGCTCACTGGTCGCCTGATCTGCCTTTGCCCTGGGCCACCCCTATGCTGGGGAATAAGCAGTGCCACAATATTATCAATGATTGTTTAGCACATTGTGCCCCCCTTCCACAAGATGGTATGAAGGCTTTTGGCAATCCACTAACTCTGTCTTATTCATTGTCCTGACTGACTGATGGAGATAGATTAGTGCAGCACTCGGCTAAAGGCCCCGTCACACATAACGAGATTGCTAGCGAGATCGTTGATACGTCACAGTTTTTGTGACACAATAGCGATCTTGCTAGCGATCTCGTTATGTCTGACAGGTAGCAACGATCAGGCCCCTGCTGTGAGATCGCTGATCGTTACAAAGCTTCCTGGACCATTCCTGGGTCGTTGCGCTCCCGCTGGGCAGTGTGCATCGCTGTATTTGACACCTTATCAACGACCTCGTTAGCGATTCAGAACTGAGACACGTAGGCGTGCATAAATTGGACTTTTTTGCGCCCCTCGTCCCCGATTGGTGGTCACTAATAAATTGGACTTTTCCGCGCCCCTCGTCCCCGATTGGTGGTCGCTACAGCATTCTTATTTTCCGCCGTGCATAAAGAAGGCAACAGAATAGCGATTCCATTCTTTGTTTCTGACCTCGTGCTGGATTGCAGATCCTAGCAGAATTCTCCGGGCTGTTGATATCCGTTCATTCGACTGAGTCCTGATTTTGCGGATCGTTGTAGCGTTCTCCGGCTGTGACTGGCCGTACATCTGGTCTTGTTCCTGACTGCGTCCTTGTTTTTTCGGATCCCACCAGCGTTCTCCGGCTGTGACTCCACCAATCGGAGATGAGGGGGCGCGGAAAATTAATTTTATGCACGCCTTTGTGACACAGTACAGTCCCTATCAAGGTGTGGATCGTTGAAATAGCTGCTGTGTGAAAGCGTCCCAACGACCGCTGAGATCGTTAGTTAGATCGCTTGGGCGGCTGAAATCGTTGGGAAGTTCTGCATGTTTGACAGCTCCCCAGCGATCATGAAACGACTCACCAGCGATCCCAAAACCGTGACGTAATAACGATCTCGCTAGCGATCTCGTTATGTGTGACGGGGCCTTAACTCTCTCTGTCCAAGAGACAATAGATGAAGTTCCATTATATACAAGTGAATAGATGAAGCTCCTAGGACCCAGGAGTCCCTGCTCTCTCCCTACACCCAGTGATCACAGGAAGAAGAGCCATTAGCACTTCCTATTATCTGCAGTATAATCAGTGCTTGCTCAGCACTGTGTATACAGTGATTGGGAAGACAGAGATTGTAATAAACCATCTATGCCTTTTCCATGGGGACGTCGTCTGCATTAAATAATTAAATAAAATAGCGCCAGAGTCACCGCTCTGTTTTGTTGAAGACACTGTGTGTACGAATTTGTCTTCAATAAAAAGGCGATGGAGATTTCGATATGTGCAAACGCTGACTCCGGTGCCACACTCCTCTTCTAGCCTCATCCACTGGAGATCAGCCTTGTCCTCATGGCACCGGAGATCGCAGTATGTGTAGGCGCTGAATCCAGCGCCATACTCCTCCTCCATTCTCGTCCTCCTCTCTGTCACCTCAAAGTGCTGGCCGGTTTATTAACGCTGGATGCGTCCTTTTGACTCCGGCTACACTGTGCAGGCACAATGCGCAGGAGCAGTCTATACTGACTTCGGACAGAAGGACGCATCCAGTGTTATATTATAGATGGGCGGTCCAGAACTAGTTAATTGATTTTCTTTTGCCAAAATTCTGCTGGCAATTTTGGTGCACAGTTTTGCTTTTTAAGACATAATTTTAAGGCATGCCCCCTCTTACAGTAAGCAATGTACCTTACTGCTGGATATGTCCACACTGCTGGCTACTATTTCATGAGTGTGGTCTGGAAAGTATATAAAACATAAATGTGATGCAAGACGTACAAAAAAATTCTGCAAATAGATTCTGTACCTGCATGGAATTCACTTTGAGCCCCTGAAGCTTGAATTGGCATTAGTGACAATTTCTAAATATACCCTATTCTTTTTCTGTCTACCAGATCATGTAGCAGATTATATGTTGCACTGTCTGTGATTTCATTTTCAGACCCTCTGCTTCAATAAATGTGGAAGTTTCTGACCTATGAAAATAGGTTCTACTACATTCTATTTTAGAGCCATTATTGGAGACCAAGGCAACTATCTGTAGTCGTTTTACTGTTATTTATAAAACCTGTATTAGGAACATTTTTATATCTCTACATTACAGTAAACGGAATGGCATAGATCGTCTGCATTGATACATATGTATTCGTCTTGTTCTTTTAGACCAGATTTCTCATAGCACACAAGTATTCTCCTAATACTTAATAAGACTCAGTTATCTGTTTCCAAGCATTGCATTAATACTATGTAAAGACATCATGGTCAGTTGACTCAAATAAAGTGCTGCTTTTGTTCTTTACACTGAAATCCTTTAAATCTAACATGAATAATACAATAGGTGGTTTAAGTAAAACTTGGCTTTTAGTACCAAAGACACTAATAGGAAAATCTAAACTTTATGTCTAAAGCAAATCTCCTCCTAGTATGCAGAGGATAAAGTGTTTTTGTTCATTTATTTTAGTTTCTTGTCGGCTTCTGCTAGAAAACTATTGTTAAAGGATAGGGAGGGATGTTGTACAATGTATGATAATACATATATAACACTTTTGTATAACTGAATTTATCCTATATTATCCGAAAAGTCTAACCCATTTAAGCTAAATAATAAAATCATTCAGGTTTTAGTTGCAGAAATTATTCTTCAGTAAAAACTGAAAATAAATCCTCACAAAGTGTGAGATTTGTTTCCTTAGTTCTTTTAAATTTATCATAGTGGTGCATTCAAAAAGTAATTTGTGTAGGTTGCTTGAAGTCTACTGTTGTGCTCAATGTTTTATTAGGGAATCTAGTAATTAGTCCAAATTTAACAGGACCTACCATGAGAGATTATCTTTAACAATTCCTCAGATGATCAAAGGGTAAGAAAATAGGTGGGCAAAATGTTCCCATGCTACTATACTATAGATACCAAGCCCCAATTAAACCTATGAAATAATAAATATTCCAAAAATTCAAGCTTCTGTACTGGAGTCCAGTGACAATACTCTTCTCTCAACTGCTAAGTAAAAATGTGCTGGCATGAATACTTGTCATTAGGCACTATTTGTATATTTAATTTTCCAGTGGAGCATTGCGTAGCCTATAAGTCTCCCTATGTTAACTGAGCAATCCCCACAAGGAGAAACCTTATCCCATATCAAAGGCCTTTCTCCCAGCCAACCAGTTCTCTTGCTTTGCACTGCTGAGGGGCAAAATCCTGGAAACACGTGTCAACAAATGGAGGATCTCATTAGGCTACATATTCTAAATCATGTGGCAAGGCTTTTAAAAGAGTTGATCTTGACTTTTAGGATTACAACTTCCAATAGGTGGTGTTATGGGGAGGGTTGCAACAACTTTATTAAAATGGAAAGCAACCGAACCCGGGGTTCGCGATGCAGCCTAGAAGACTGCGGCCGAACACCCACTGGGTAAGAATGTAAAACAACCAACTAAAGTATAAATCCCTCCAGTGTTACTACACACCGGCACTGGAAAGGATTCGCACTATCTCCGTTAACTGCACGGGATATGTGCGATAAATAACGTAGCTGTAGCTCTGTTGACTGCACAGAGACTACGCAGCAGGCGCTAGAAAGTGTATGTGACTCACACCGGAGTGTACGTGCTCCCAGCCGGAGTGTGACCGGCCTGCGGAGTAACTCTCCAAGTGGGTAACAGGCGGTGCCAGGGATACGGAACCTGCAGTCTGCTCGGGGTGTAGAGCAACCCCCTTGCAGGAGCCAGACGGCCAAACGGGAACTACCTGCCTAAACACATCTAAGCCTGCCTAAGCGACCTGTGCTAATCATCCGAGCGAACTCTGGCATCGGCAGGTCATGGAGAGAGCAGCTAGGGAGCACGTGGAACCTGCCTAAGTGACCTGTGCTAATCAGCCGAGCAAACTCTGGCATAGGCAGGTCGCGGAGAGAGCAGCTAGGGAGCACGTGGAGCCCAAACAGACAAGCGTCCACACAGGAACACAACCAACAGAATGATCAGAGCGCACCGCTATGCTTATGGTCGGGCTATTTAAAGACTAAGCCCTGCCCACAGTTGCATTATTGGTCGCACTACTGATGACGTCACCCGCGGCCAATCAGGCGGTACAGGTCACCGGATCAGCTGACACCAAACCACCAATCACTGTCCGCCATGTCACGGGCATGCTCAGTGCAGTGCACCCTGGACTTAGGCTGTAGCAGCCCTGTTCCACTCCGCAACCTATGCTTAACACTCCTAGGAACAAAGACCCAAGAGACAGCTTGTACATCTCGTGCACTAGCTAGGCGTTGGGGCCGACTGCGATGCTGAGCAGCATCTGCCCCAGCTGGACCAGAATGTGAGACCACAGAATCCACTGATGATTCTGACCCAATTTCAGATCCAGCCAACGCCCGACGCCTAACAGGTGGCACCGGAGACCATGATTTCTTCCTCTAAGCACTTTGCATATATAATTTCCCAGGCGTGCATTGCATGGCTTATAAATCTCCCTATGCCAGATTGTCACACTTCACTAGGAGAAACTTTACCTATTAAATATTCTTTATGATTATTACTAAGCAATGGTTCAAATATGTACTAAACATATGGACCTCCAAAAATGACAGACTATCTCCAAAAATGAAAAATTGTACTGTAACATTCTTCTTTTATAAATTTGCACTTTATTCATCTAAGATACAATTTTTGTTTCAAAAAAGAGCAAAAAAACAACTTTTGGCTGCACAACATTTAGCTTCTACCAGATGTGCATTTATATAGCACAGTCTTCGCTTCATAAGTTATCTAAAAAAAAAATCCACTAGCATCAATGTGACATTTTACATTGAAACCATTACATAGGCAGTACATTGGCCCACACATGGATCTGTATCAAGTGTGATACTTAATGAAAATACCTTTGTTGGTCATGTGTTCTATTATTAAAAATTCACAAGGATGCTGGTGGATTTTTAACATTTTTCTAGAACATTAAGGGCATATTTATACATGAAGACTATAACTTTTAAATGACCATTGATGGTCTAGTTGCAATCTGATCGGTGGTCATTTAATGGCAAGTATAAATAGGCCAATGAAAGTTTTATGAGCACAGAGCAGTCATTAAAATGATCATTCTTTGAGCATAGAACCTCGTGTTATCATCACCTGTTTACATAGGATGATGTAAACTTGCTTAAAAATCATTGCAGTTGATGAGCGAACATTTTGCTTGCTTGTTGGGCGATAGTTGTCCTATTTAAACAGGTCAGTAATAAGTAACAAGTATTAGGACTGATCGGTCCACAATTAGCAGCCCATCTAAATGGGCCTGAAGTTTAAAGCAACGTCATTGCTTGGTACTTTTGAAGGTATAACTGAACACTTCTGGAAAACCAATTAACCATATGTAAGAATGTTTTTTAAACAATAGGAGAATATAAAGAGGCCATGCGCACGTCAACCTGTTTATATTTGAATTCAGGAATTTATTTTACATTTTATTAAAAAACAATAAAAAGAAAGCAAAATAAAAAAAATGTTCAATTATTTGAATGTTGACATATTTCTTGAGGTCTCTACCATAGAATGTTCTAAAAGAACGTTATACAATAACTAGGTAATGTAGCTGACCACAATGGAAATAATTAGACAGTCTTTTGTTGTTGTTTTTAGTTTTTGTCCAAGACTTATCTAGCATCTGTAAAATTACAGTAAATTTACTGTGGACAACATGCAATTATCCTATTTTGAGTTAGAACACAATAAAATGTAGGTAATTGTTCCTATATAAAGCATAAAAGCATAACATAAGCAAGGAAAGTAACTACTTTTATAGATTAGAAAACAAGCTGAAAGGATTTTGTGTAGGTCTGTGTGGAACTTTCAGAGTCAACGAGAAAGACGTGCTGATGGAATAGAAGGTAAATGGTGAACGTATAATATAAAGGATGCATAAATCCAATAAAGATGATGTTGAATGGAAAAGGCTACTTTATGATCTTTGGGTGAAGAGATCCTTTGTACTGGGTTTTTAGTTTAACAGCGGTGCCCTTATTTAATGCAGAAGATAACATGACAGCACTTTATTTCCAGAGGTCATGAAGCAGCATAGGAGATTTTCTTTTTATTTGGTTATCATTAATCTGTGTCACCACCTTGAAAAATGTACTAGATGTAAAAATAAAATAAAACCCGGCACCTTGCTCAATGTCAGCTTTTTGATTCAACATCAATATATAAGAGCCACAAGTGTAAAATGTACTTCTCATAAACTGGCCCAGAGATGAGATCTATTATGATAAAACAGAACAACATTTGTACAGTAAGTAGCAGATGGTACATTCACTGCTAGCCACTTCTGGTTCATGGTCTGCTTTGGACTTGATCAATCTATTGTTATAATATACTTTAATAGGAGATACAAAGAGTGACTAGTCACCTTTAGGGAGTTGTCAAAATAATATTCTATTTTTAGTCAAACTTTTAGGAAGTGTATATGAGTAGGTCCTAAGATCTCAATTTTACTGTAGTTCTGTTGGTGTGGTATTTTAGTCATGAACCTGAAAGCACATGATGTACAGAAGTATACAGGGTGGTCCAAAAGTAGGTGGACAGAAAGTGTAATAAGGTTATGAAGGGGGAGATTTATCAAACACTAGATTGCAGCCACCTGTCTGGATCATCCTCCAATAAACCATGAATTAGATGTGGACGATAAGCTTTCCACCCAATAGATTTCAGGATTCGCATGATAGAAGCTCGTGAAATTCCCAATTCCAAAGAGTTTCTTCTGGTGAACTTTTTTGGACTCTGAACAAATGTTTCAACAACAAGTTGTTTATTATCTTCTGTACAGACTGTTTTGGGTCGACCAGTTTTTGGAGCATTAAGGATTGAGCCAGTGGCATTGAATTTGTCACAAATGCGGTAAATGGTTTGTCTCTTTGGGGCATGATTACCAAATGTTTCAGCCCAATTTGCTCTAACGGTTTCAGCATTTTGAGATTTCCAATACTCTGTTAAAATCCATTTTCTTTGATCTGTATTTAAATTATTTGAAATTATGTGTTATCTGAATTATCTGAAAAGACAACAGATTTGGGGGAGATCTATCTGAGAAAACTAGATCTGTGAAACTGGCTCAGTTGCCCTTAGCAACCAATCAGATTCCACCTTTCATTTTCCAAAGAGTCTGTGAGGAATGAAAAGTGGAATCTGATTGGTTGCTAAGGGCAACTGAGCCAGTTTCACTTTACACCATGTTTGATAAATCTCCCCCTTCATAACCTTATTACACTTTCTGTCCACCTACTTTTGGACCACCCTGTATATTCCTCAAATACATAATGCATTGCATCAAATTGTGGGGATCCAATTATTTACATTTCATTGACATATAGTGTATCTACAATATCTAATGTTGAATAAATGACAGTAAATAATTGCTAATATTCACCATATCCCTGTATCTAAATACCTTGGCCAAAGCAGATTGGTTTGTTGGCACCTTGTACCTGTGGCAATGACCTGACAACTCTCTAGCTATGACCATTAATAGAGTTTCCCATATGTGTGTGCAACCTGTGCTATTACACAGTACATATCAGCAGCCAGGGCTAAAAGAAGTGCTATAGATACCCTAGCACCAAAAGTTTGTGACCTCTAAAAAATCGTAATATTGATATTTTAGCAGTTTTTAGACTGCAGTTACATCAGTTTCTGTGTCTTGATGAAATATTGGTAATATCTAAAGGGAGTCTGTCAGCAGGTTTTTACTCTGTTATCTGAGGGCAGCATGAGGTAGGGTCTGAGACACTGATTTTAGCGACATATCACCTATTAGGCTGTGTGCTGTTGTTTCATTACAATCAGCATTTTATCAGCAGGAGATCATGACTACCAGACTAGCTGCCCTCATGTCTCCTGGTCAAACCACACCACCTGTACTGATTAGCAGTTTACTGTTAATATACAATGTACATAGAAAGTTGCTAATCAGGGGTGTGGGTGGGGGCAGCTTTCTGAGCAAAGAAAACTCTGATTGTATCATAACTTCTGCACCCAGTAAACATAGTGATACATCACTGGAATTAAGGTCTCTTTCCCTACATTATGCTGCTCTCTGATGAGGTAGCAAAAACCTAGTGACAGATTCCCTCTATCTGCTGCATGCTTGTGCTTACTTCGGTATTAAGTGGTATTGCTACTTAAAGGGTTATTTCCATTTTCAGAAATAGGTATTGTCAGATAGTGCTGTAAATACAAGCAATTTTGCAATTTGCTACTTATTTAAGTTTTCAGCTGTTCTTGAGATATTAACACTGTTTTTTGTTTACTGCTGTAAAAGTGTTTGTTTTTACAAGCTCTAAACTACAACATCCTTCTATGAAGATAAGAGTGAGTAACCATTTAGAGGGATTCTCTGGGAATAGAAAATATAGAAAAAAATGTCTTTATAGCTAAATTCTCAAATACCTTTAAAAAACAAATCCAAATTGCTTTGCTGGGAAGTAATCAAAATAGTCATTTAAATGGCTTCTAGCATTTTATACTGACAGGAACCTTTCCTAGCATGTTAATAGGGCAGGACCCTCTGATCATGTGCAGAAAACTCCACCCCCCTATAGCCTCATGTATAGGAAGATATGCTGAATGCGGATATTCTGATTTGATCTTCTGATGATGTCTTCCAGCACGACTAGGCCTCTGACATCTCTATGCTCCAAGCTATCGCAACGCAAGTCGTGACGTCATGACTTTACAACACACATCGCTCGAGTGACATCTGAAGCCAGGATGCGCTGGATGCCAAGGCCTGGAGTGGAATGGCCAAAAAGATTGAGCATGACAACAGAAGAGGAAAAGAAGAGGTGCACAGGACCCAGTCTGTGGGCTGTGGGGATTTTGGGACAGGTGGTTTGTGAGATAAGTATCATTTTATTTTACATCCTAAGTTTATTATGCTTTGTGGTTTGGAGAGACCCCAGAGCATAATAAGGAACATGGAACATTCAATTTGCATCAAATAGCTTTGATGTGAATCAAATATTTCTGTAAAATTATGAGGGCCACATAGGTCAACCTTAGTACTATATTGGTGCCACATGGGGGACGTTGCTAATATATGGGGCTTCAAAGGAGAATATAACTACTATATCGGAGTCACAAAGAGGGAAGTTACTGTATGGATGCCAGGGTGTGAGCAATTCTACTGTATTTGGGCACAAAGGGGACATAAACATTACCACTGTTTGGAGATCACATGGCGGACAATCACTATTGTATTGTATTTTATCTATTTTGAAGATACTGTTAGTAAGGGACCAAAGGAAGGTACTGGTACATTTATTGTAGAAGTGATGGAATAGTGGAATGTGTGATCTAAAAGTGATCAGCCATAAATCTAGGTGTTACATATTGAAGAAACAAGTTCTGGCAGGAAGAAATCAGAGTGGTCTGTGCCAGATGGACAAAAGAAAAAATGAATGACTTCACTTGGAAATGTTACCAGTGACTGAAGTTATCTCTGTATATATTGATACCTTTAAATATACTGTCATTGTACATTGGGTAATATTAGTGTTAGTACTGTGATTTTTATTAATATATGGTGGTAGTAATCCGTCACTATTTGTTGTTAGGGTTTTCCTCTCATTTTAAACATTTTTAAACTGTTTCAATAAAAGAAGATTTTATCTTATCTAAGTGGACATACTGAAATTACCCCTTTCACCTCTTGAATCTCAGCTGAGATCCCCAGCAGGTATGGCACCTACCAGCTATATTTTTGTCTGCAACCATTCCCTTGCTTTCTCAGCTCCTACCCTCCACCCTACCCTCCCGTCCATCCCTACCACACTATTTGTTGATAATATACACTCTGGACCCGATTCAGCAAGACCGGCGTTGTTCATTTATGATTAAGTATTTGTGTTTTTCTTTATTTTTAATGGAGAAAAAGCATTGTGATTTGAATATTTATGCTTTGTTTTATTTTATTTTTATTCCTTTTGGGGGACCTGACTATGTGATTGTCAGATGGCCAATACTAAATACTGAAATACTCAATCTCCTAAGAACACCAGCCACAGTCTGACATGACAACTGTTCGGCACCCCAGAATCACGTTGCTGGGTGGCCAATGGGCATGTGGAATAGTGCTCTCCCAGGCAGCGTAGTGAAAATTCCGCTGTCAGAGATTGACAGCAGTATTTAACAGGTTAACAGCCACAATAGAGCTTGGCAAGATCCTTGGCTGTTAGAGACAGATGGTGGCTGAATTTCACAGTCATCATCTGCCAGGAATGGTGTGGGCTCATCACTTAAAACCACTCCATAAACGCACTCCTGTACATGTACAGCGCTCATCATTAATTGGTTAAAGATATCAATTTATTTCTAACATTGTATTTAATTATTTTTTTCTATTACCTTATAACCCCTTAAGGGACTGTACTATATATTTTTACTGTTTGGTGGTGGTGGCTATAAGCATAGTTATTAAGGCAAATGCATGAAACAAATGCATGGCACTATTTTATAGTCACCCTGCAGTGTGGCATGTATAATTAGGCACCATATGAAGCAGGGGCCGAAGATGCTGCACCAAGCATCATCCAACCTAAATCCAGCCCTCTCTATGAACATATATTGAACACTTTAGAATATACTTAGATATTAAAAAAAAATCATCAGAAGCCAATTATAATGAGTATTCCAATGTATTAAATGTCATAACCCCAAATGAAAATGCGTTGAAGAATTGTTACTAGTTTTAGTGAGAGAAAAAGAAAATACACAATTATTTTTCCATAAGTGTCAGTACTAAGACAGAAGTATCTAAATCATTCATTTATTAAATTGTACAGTTTTGCTATAGACCAATTGTAAGTTCTTCTACTCATATAATAAAAGACAAAGATAAAGGGATTGACTTTAGTAAGAAGATATTTAATGTCAGAGATAGCCTAAATTTTTTATTTATTCTGGAATTAACAATTGTAAGTCTTCAAGCTACGAAATGATGTCATGAGCCTGTGCTTTTCTGGTCAAATGACCCGTTGCCTGACAAATGTTTCCGTCATGTGACTAGCTGGGCTCATCAATCACAGCGGATTATCCTGTTGCAGCCTGCAAGGCCTATCCATCTACCCAAAACCTTAACGTCTCAGCTATTCTCAGTCATTGTGCAATTTTGGCAAATTATAGCATTTGATGTATTTTCTTTGAAGGACATATATGGTCAAATGTATAAAAATTCCCAACTTCATCTTGTAACATAATTGAATTTAATTTCTAAATATTGTAAAAAAAAAAAAATTGAAGAAATAAAACTACTTCTCATAGCAGATGGTAAAAAGCCTTTTCGTTGCAGTGTCACAGAGATCAATTTTAAATGTACAAAAGTGTTTTAGTTATTCACTCTGAGTGAATACTTGCCCTTTTTTCAGTATTTTTTTTGGCAAAAAAGTGAAATAATTGTACAAAGGAATGTAATTTCAAAGCATTGGATTTTTTTAATTTCCCCAATTTATCGTACATTAGGCATCTGCCTTCTCCACCTACCTCTTGTCCTTGCCCCTCCATGATGCATTAAAGTATTGTTCCAATACTTCTATGTTGATGAGCTATCCTAAGGATAGGTCATCAATGTCAGATCGATGGGTTCTGAGTTCCGACATCTGATAGTTACCCATTTTTTCTTCCCCTTTTTTGGTTAGATCGATGGGTTCCGACACTTGGTAACCCTACCGATCAGCTGTCGTCTGGGCTGGTGGATGTTACTAGTTGCAGAGCTGAACAGCACACCTCTGTCAACTGTGTAGTGGCCAATGCTGGGTACTGCAGATCTGCCCCTATTAGAATGAATTGGAGCTCTAATTGCTTACATTCAGTCACCAGCATTTAAAACTGCTGATCGGTCATGACTGTCAAGCCCCCACAAATAAAATATTGATAATCTAGAATAGGTCATTAAAAGTGATGATTGAGTATGTTTCATTAACCGTTTTGGCGAGCACGTTCGGGTGATCGCCGAGTATTTTGGCATTTTGACAGTCAATCTCTGCATGTGTCACAGCTGTCTAACAGCCGTGACACTTGCAGCCGCGGCGACAGTAAAAGAAATGCCGAGAACGCCAAAATACTCGGTGAGCACCCGAGCGTGCTCACCGAAAGGGTTAATGAAACATACTCGATCATCACTAGTCATTAATATAAAAAGTAGTGAAACAACCCTTAAAATCTATGATTTATGCATAATGTCAAAGTTAAAAACATAACAAAAATACAAAAATGATTGTAGAAAAAAAACACTTAAAATTCATGGTGATTTTTCAAGCCAAAATGTATTCAGTTTTTCTGTCGGATTCTAAAAAAAATGATACAATTATAGGCACACACACTGGTAATATAGAGCCCTAGGGGGTCATACAGAGACATAAAGAATCCCTGTCAAATAGCCTTGTTGCTAATGGGTCATCTATTTAGCCAATTTGGATAATCTGGTGAATGTTGGCAATAGTAATATGGTATGTAGTATATATTGCTATTTACCCTATGTGAGATGTCATTGACAAATCCTAGAGCGCACCATGCACTTTAATATCAATTTAAGGCTCATGAAAGTAATTAGGATTCATCAATGAATCCTTCACCATTGATTTTGGCTTTGCCGAAAAAAACCTCATGATTCACATAAGATAACTTGCACTCTTCTTGCATGGTATGAGCTGCAGATATGTAGAGATCCTGAAAGTCTTTGTGCATACGAAGCAAGGAAATTAAACATACAACTGTAGCACCCTGAGGATTCGGCTGCTACAGGGGTATTGCACCTCAACCCAGAGGTGTGATATTCCACTCCCGGGTAAGGATGGAGTGTGGGACTGAGCTCGGTAGGCTGCATGCACTACATACATCCCATTTCCGAGGAACAGACCAACGGTACTCCCACTTAGAAATGTGCAGGTACGACCGAGTCTGTTCCTGGCTGGAGTGGGAGGGGGGTGGTACATCCCAAGTAGTGTAGGGGCAGATAGGGGGAGCAGCCTGGGTAAAGATAGGAGCTCATTGGGTGCTGGTCACCTGAGCTCACACATAGAGGGTGTATATAAGGTGGGCACCAACTAGAATCAGGGTCAGTCTGTCAGAATCAGGAAGAGGAGCAGAGCAGAGCCCTAGAGAGAGAGAGAGTGGAGCAGAGAAAGAGAGACCCAGAGGGGGAAGCAGAAGAGAGGACTCCAAGATCCCAAATTAAAACAACGGGTGAAGAGCCGGCATCAGGGTACCGGAACCCAAGCTGGTGGGGGGCAAAAACACACCCCAGCCAGAGACCGGAGGCCGTGGGCAGCGTCTGCCACGGCCACCCACCACATCCACCACGAAGGCATACCACACGGAGGGTCAGGGAACCCAAGGCCAAGGGTGTCCCAACAGAAGGCCCGAGGGAGCTGGACCTGGGTGGATCACTAGTGGGGACGGCCAGAGAAAGGACGGAAGGAGAGCTCAGGGTCACGCTCCGGACTCGCTTGGGGGTTGGCTGGATCCAGGACCTGGTGGACGCAGCACGGCTCGGGTGGTCACTAGCAGCTGGAGTGACCGGAACATCAGCAGTGAGTAAATACCCTAAACTGCACAACCCGACTCTGTCTTCCTTTAACATCTATGCTGCACCACCACAACCCCCATCCTCTGCACCTGACCCCCTGAGGCTATACCCCACCCGTTGGGGGTTATACCATCAAAAGCTGCACCTACACCATCAGCCTCAGCGGACCCTGCTGCAGCGGCGGCCACAGTGACCGCATCACAACGGGTGGCGTAGTCGACACAAAAGAACTCTTAATAACATCTGTAGGACTGCCACATAACACTGAGCTTGACGCCCTGGGCACGGGGCCGGGTCACAGCCGCTCGGAGACTACAACCCCCCATCTGATCCGGTGCCGGGTATTCCCCTCAAAAAGGAATATGTCCCAGGGGGCGCGTCAACTTTGGCGTAGTCGGCAGGATTACGTGCCCGCAACACCCGGGTACTGCGTGCCTGAAGAAAAGTGCAAGTTTACCTCAGAAAGAAGTCTCCCGCCGGTTCCGGAGGGTCCCCGCCATCGGACCCCATCACCAGTCGATTCCCGCCGGTTGTCCGCCATTAACAGCTTTTTCCCGCCATCTGCAGAGTTTCCCGCCACTGGGCGACGCTTCCCGCCAAAACCGCAGATTTCCCGCCTTGGAAGAGCAGCGGACGCCATTATGGGCGTGCCAAAGGAGGGCAAGAGGCCACCTCCCATCGTGGGCCAGGACAGAAAATGGCGCCAAAAGTGGAAACCGCCCCCACCAACAGAGACTGTGATGCTGGAGGTGTCTGTCAGCGTGAAAGAACTACCCCTGGAGCTGACAGTCACCGAGTTGCCCCGGGACCGCCCTCGAAGGGGGAGGAGACGAAAGAAAAGAGCAAAGATGGGTGCCGCCTGGAGCAGTCTGGAGCGAGCGCACCCGGAGACAAGAAGTCTGGAGAGGAGTAGCAGAAAAGCTCACCCGGAGATGTCCAGAGAGCAGAGCAGCACCGGCCCGCTGGCCAGGAGCCTGCTGGAAGAAGAGCAGAGCAGCACCGACCCGTTGGTCAGGAGCCTGCTGGACACCACGACCCCACTAGGCCTAGTGGAGGTCCTTGCACAGCTCCCCCGAGACCGGGAGTGTGCGCAGACTGCCCTGGAGGGCCTCGCACGGAGGATGGCCCGGGTACAGCACGAGATATTGGCGGAATGGAGCCGGGAGATGGCCCAGCAAGCTGAAACCAAGACGCAAGCTGAAACCAAGACCCGGAGCACGCCAGCCGAGATGAGGAAGGAGACCGCCTCTGAGGATGGCGCGGGAGGACCCAAGGCCGGAGACGGCGCCGAGAAGGGAGCCGAACGCATGGAGGCAGGTAAAGGGGACGCCTATACCCCAAGCCGTGACACCGCTTACCTGCCCCAGCTCCCCGTCGCAGAGCCCGAAAGTCCCCCTGCTGTGCCCGAAAACGCCATGTCACCGACGCAGACTAGGCCCCAACCGGAAGCCGCCGCCGCGACCCCTGTGACGTCACGCGCCTCGACCCGGAGCGTGACAAAGCAGGAAATACCACCAGCCTGGTCGCAAGGCCTAGTACCCCCGGGCGCCGCATCACCAACAGCGCCCCCTACCTCCGCGGAGCCTCCGGCCTGGCCGCAAGGCCAGGTAGCCCAGGGCGCCGCCATCCTAACGGTGCCCTTCACCTTCCAGGTGCCCCAGGCCTGGCCGCAAGGCCTGGGCAACCCGGGCGCCACCACCACCGCGCCCGCACCCGCAAAATCAAGGGTGCCGCGTCTGGGAGAGGACTTGTTTGCCCAGCACACGTGGCCGGACGGGCAGCCTTTCGTCTGGCCCCAGAAGTATTACGAACTGGAGCACCAGAGGAGGGTTGGGGCCATGTGTGCACCCCTGATTCCGGCTCCGAAGCCCGTAATAAGGATCTCGCCCCCGCTAGCGGAAGCACAGTTTGAGTGGGACCCCACCGGAGAAGATCTAATGGGGTTCACTCAGGAAACTAGGGCAGCTGCAGCAGAGCGTGCGGAGTGCTGCCGCCAACAGCTCGAGGAGTTTGCGAGGGAGCGGAGAGAGAGGCGGGTCCGGGAACAACAGGCCCAAATAAGGAGCGCCGAGCAAAAGAGCCGGACCAGGAGGGACCCCCGTGCAGCGCACAGTCCCCGTACCACCGGGACTGTAATCAAGTTTAACCAGCAGCACGGGTGGGGCTTCATTCGAGACAACAACACCCTCGGCGACGTCTTTGTCACGCGCAGAGACGTGGAGTCCCATCTGCCGGAGGGGCACAGAGGTCGTGACCTCTACATCGGAGACGAGGTCACTTTCACCCGGCACAAGTGTGCCAAAGGACCTTACGCCCTCCATGTACACCGCTTGACGGAGGAGGAGTTGCGGTACGGGGAGGAGGAGCCAGAGGACCCGGACGGGTCTGAAGCAACACCATATCACCAAGAAAAAGCAGGAGGGAGCCGTCGTTGAGGACGGGAGTAGAGACTGTATATAGTTGCCCGTCGGGGCACAGTGAACCGTTGCTGCTAAAATAGTCCCCGTTGGGACCAGTGAACTGTTTACCCGTTAACCCCTTAATCCCACAGGCTGAGGACTGTGAGCAGCCATTCCCTTCCCTCTACCTGGCCGAGGACTGAGAGCGGCCAACTTCCCCTGTAAATAGTTGCGCGTCCTAAAGCGCCCCCTACCGGTTTTATAGAAAACCTGTTTTTCTAAGAGACTGTCGCACTTTTCCCGGACACACGTTGCACAGTGTCCGGAGGAGGAACCTGAAACAAGAGACGACGAGAATGTGTATATAAAAAGTTTTATATATATAATATTTTATATGTTTTATATGTTTATAAAAAAAATTTGTATGTTTTGGTGTTTATGTCTTACAGCCCGAGGACGTGCTGTGATTTACCAGGGGGGAATGTAGCACCCTGAGGATTCGGCTGCTACAGGGGTATTGCACCTCAACCCAGAGGTGTGATATTCCACTCCCAGGTAAGGATGGAGTGTGGGACTGAGCTCGGTAGGCTGCATGCACTACATACATCCCATTTCCGAGGAACAGACCAACGGTACTCCCACTTAGAAATGTGCAGGTACGACCGAGTCTGTTCCTGGCTGGAGTGGGAGGGGGGTGGTACATCCCAAGTAGTGTAGGGGCAGATAGGGGGAGCAGCCTGGGTAAAGATAGGAGCTCATTGGGTGCTGGTCACCTGAGCTCACACATAGAGGGTGTATATAAGGTGGGCACCAACTAGAATCAGGGTCAGTCTGTCAGAATCAGGAAGAGGAGCAGAGCAGAGCCCTAGAGAGAGAGAGAGTGGAGCAGAGAAAGAGAGACCCAGAGGGGGAAGCAGAAGAGAGGACTCCAAGATCCCAAATTAAAACAACGGGTGAAGAGCCGGCATCAGGGTACCGGAACCCAAGCTGGTGGGGGGCAAAAACACACCCCAGCCAGAGACCGGAGGCCGTGGGCAGCGTCTTCCACGGCCACCCACCACATCCACCACGAAGGCATACCACACGGAGGGTCAGGGAACCCAAGGCCAAGGGTGTCCCAACAGAAGGCCCGAGGGAGCTGGACCTGGGTGGATCACTAGTGGGGACGGCCAGAGAAAGGACGGAAGGAGAGCTCAGGGTCACGCTCCGGACTCGCTTGGGGGTTGGCTGGATCCAGGACCTGGTGGACGCAGCACGGCTCGGGTGGTCACTAGCAGCTGGAGTGACCGGAACATCAGCAGTGAGTAAATACCCTAAACTGCACAACCCGACTCTGTCTTCCTTTAACATCTATGCTGCACCACCACAACCCCCATCCTCTGCACCTGACCCCCTGAGGCTATACCCCACCCGTTGGGGGTTATACCATCAAAAGCTGCACCTACACCATCAGCCTCAGCAGACCCTGCTGCAGCGGCGGCCACAGTGACCGCATCACAACGGGTGGTGTAGTCGACACAAAAGAACTCTTAATAACATCTGTAGGACTGCCACATAACACTGAGCTTGACGCCCTGGGCACGGGGCCGGGTCACAGCCGCTCGGAGACTACAACCCCCCATCTGATCCGGTGCCGGGTATTCCCCTCAAAAAGGAATATGTCCCAGGGGGCGCGTCACAACCAGCCAACTGTAGCATTAAGGCTAAAATACAAATAAACTGAAAATAGAGCAGGAAACAAATACAGTAGCATCTCCATGCATACAAAATGAGGATTACTATATCTTGATAGACTGCCCAGTGCTGATCAGAGAGCATGCTATGAATTTGGGAGAGTTTCCTTCAGTAAGGCCACATTAAGACAAAGCGTATGTGCAATGTTTATCTGGTGTAATACTTTATGTGTAAGATATTGCAGCAGGCAGATGTTGCATGTAATTCAATAGAGAATTATAATAATCTGCCATTCATACAATGTGCTACTACACTAAATGTTACTCAGTGCCTATTGTCTTAATTTTAATAATTCAGCCAATCCATTCTTATCATTGTGTTTTTCTCATTAAAGGGGTTGTCCGGTCCAAATTGATAAGTCTGCAGTCATTCTCTGTTACTGCAGACTTATGAATCCCCCAGCACACGCACTCTGCACTGCGGGGATTCGCCTGTTTCAGACCCAGGAAAGGAGGGTATGTATGAGTTATACATACTCCCAGCCAGTGGGCGCAGCCTTGCTCTATACAATTTTACTGAGCGAGGCCGCGTCCCATCTAGAGACGCGGCCGGCCAGTTGGGTGTGGCTGACAAAAGGGCTTGGCCTTGCTCAATACAAGTGTATGGAGAGCGAGGCCGCGCCCACTGGTCGGGGGTATGTATAACACATACATACCCTCCTGGCCCGAGTCAGAAACCGGCGAATCCCTGCAGCACACAGTGCGTGCTCTGGGGGATTCATAAGTCTACAGTCACATAGAGAGACTGCAGACTTATTGATTTCGACCAGAGAACTCCTTTAAAGTCAGTAGAAAAAAAGAGTATGACTGTCTTTTCCATGATTTTGACATTTGTAACAGGAAAATTTTAGCGTTTTTAATCATTTATAAAAAAAAGTTGTAAACATATTTCATGCTGCTTTTAGAAGCATCTTTTTCGTTTACATTTTTTACTGTGCAATATTTTTTAATCCTTTTCTGACATGGTCAGTAATAGTACGTCCCTGTACCCTGGGCCTATTGGGCCTGCTAAGTACTATTACTGCATAATGGGATCGCGCCCGCACACAAGCGGTGCGTGGCAATCGCCGCCAGGTGTCAGCTGATTGTCACAGCTGACACCCAGTACCATGTGCCAAGAGTGGTCGCGCACCCCTCCAGGCACATTAACCCCTGAAATGCTGCGATCGAAGTTGATCGCAGCATTTCGGTGGCAAGGGGAGGTGAACGCAGATATTTACCTCCTCATCGACGTCCCGCGCTGTCAGAAAGTAACAGAAAAAGAAAATATTGTAAAAATATAAAAAAACTGAAAAAATAATCCCCAAAAATTAAAAATATATTGTACCCATGAATAAATATTATTCTGAAAAAAACAAACAAAAAAACAATAAAAGTACACATATTTTGTATCGTCGCGTCCAGAACGAACTGACCTATAAAACTGTTCCATTAGTTAACCCCTTTAGTGAACGCTGCAAAAAAAAATTGATAAAAAAACGAAGAAAAAAAATGATGCTTTATCATTATACCACCAAACAAAAAATGGAATAAAACGCGATCAAAAAGACGAATGTAAATAAAAATGGTACCGCTGAAAACGTCATCTTGTCCCGCAAAAAACAAGCCGCCATATAGCTCCATCAGCCAAAAAATAAAAAGTTAGAGCTCTCAGAATAAAGCGATGCAAAACAATTTTTTTTTTCTATAAAATAGCCTTTATTGTGCATAAGAAACAAAACATAAAAAAAAAGATGTGGTACCGTTGTAAACATACTGACCCGAAGAATAAAGCTACCTTATCAATTTTACCACACGCAGAACGGCATAAAAAAAAACAAAAAACAATTTCTGAATTGTTGATTTTTGTTTATTCTGCCTCCCAAAAATCGGAATAGAAAGCGATCAAAAAATGTCATGTGCCTGAAAATGGTACCAATAAAAATGTCAACTTGTCCCGCAAAAAACAAGCCGTCACATGACTCTGTGGAAAAATTGTAGCTCTCAAAATATGGAGATGCAAAAACTAGTCTTTGCAAAAAAAAGCGTCTTTTAGTGTGTGACAGCTGCCAATCATAAAAACCCGATATGAATCTGGCATCTCTGTAATCGCACCGGCTCGAAGAATAAAGTCGTCTAATCACTTATACCACACGAGGAAAGGCGTATAAAATTAATTCTAGGGTTAGGGTTGTGCTAGGGTTAGGGTTGTGCTAGGGTAAGGGTTGTGCTAGGGTTAGGGATAGGCTTAAGCTAGGGTTAGGGTTGTTCTAGGGTTAGAGTTGTGCTAGGGTTAGAATTGTGCTAGGGTTAAGGTTGTGCTAGGGTTAGGGTAGTGATAGGCTTAGGGTTGTGTTAGGGTTGTGCTAGGGTTAGGGTTGTGTTAGGGTTATGATTGTGCTAGAGTTAGGGATTTTTTCAAAAGTAAAGAAAAAAAAATGATGATGATATGGCGACCAGTGTTGAGCACAAGTGCTCGCTACTTGAGTTTGCATCGGGTACTAGGGTATGCACTGAGTATCGCGTGAGTGACATGCTCGAGTCTCCATCCCCACATACTTTGTGGCCAAAAAAAACTTGCAGGGATTGCCATGCACGAGCAATCCTGCATGTGTTCTTTTGGGTGTCTAACAACCATGAAACAAGCGGGGCGGGGACTTGAGCATGTCACTCGATGCAAACTCAAGTAGCGAGCACTTGCGCTCAAGACTAATGATAACTTATTCAATATGATAACCTAATGTTATCAATTTCTGTGTCGTACCTCTGGGTTCAAAATGCTCACTATACCCCTTGATAAAATCCTTGAAGGGTCTAGTTTCCAAAATGTAGGCACTTGTGGGGGGTTTCCATTATTTAGGTGCATCAGGGGCTCTCCAAACACGACATGGCGTCCGCTCTCAATTCCAGCCAATTTTGCGTTCAAAAAGTCACACCGTGCTCTTTCCCTTCTGAACCCTGCCATGCGCCCAAACAGTGTATTTTCCCCACATATGGTGTATCGGCGTACTCATGAGAAATTGCACAAAAGTTTTTGGGGTCCATTTTCTCCTCTTACCGTTGTGAAAATAAAAAAATTGGGGCTAAAACATCATTTTTGAGGAAAAAGTTTGATTTTTTTATTTTCACGACTCCATGTTCTGGGTGCTCACCACACATCTAAATAAGTTCCCTGAGGGGTCTAATTTCCAAAATGGGGCTAATTGTGGGGTGATCCCACTGCTCAGACACATGAGGGGCTCTGCAAACGCAACATGGTATACGCTAATTATTCAAGCAAATTTTATATTCAAAAAGTCCAATGGCGCTCCTTTTATCCTGAATAGAGATGAGCGGTGTTCGACTCGAACTGTTCGCCAATCTCAAATTCGAGCTGTTTTGGGCGGTGTTCGAGTCGTTCGACAAACGCGAACGATTTGCAAAAAAATCGGCTGTTCGAGGTTATGTTCGATAACTGTTCGTGCACCAAAAGCGTAACTGGATTTTTTCACATCATGCAGGGATTGTCTGCCACTCACTGTAATGCCACAGCCATGGTGGTTGTGGCATTACAGTGGTTGCCCAAATCGATGGGAACAGTGCTCACAGTGAAACATGAAAAGCCTGCAATGCATACACCGGTACCCGACAATTTAGAACAGAAAGAATAGAGCATCACATATCGATTAGATAGATAGAAACATGTCAGTCACATATATAAGAAGTACAGTGATAGTGTTGGTTACTGTACTTGTCATTTAGTGTTAAATGATTTATTAAAATAAATAATAGTGTTTTCATGCACCGTCTCTTTAAAAAAGCCAGCCGGCAATTCAGCAGCGGTAGCCGACAATTTAGAACAGAAAGAATAGAGCATCACACATCGATTAGATAGATAGAAACATGTCAGTCACATATATAAGAAGTACAGTGACATTGTTGGTTACTGTACTTGTCATTTAGTGTTAACCACTTCGCGCCAGAGCCTGTTTATGCCTTCGTGACCGGTCTAATTTTTTCAATTCTAACCACTGTCACTTTATGAAGTAATTACTCTAGAACGCTTCAACGGATTCCCCTGATTCTAGACTGTTTTTCGTGACATATTGTACTTCATCATAGTGGTAAAATTTCTTCGACATCACTTGCGTTTATTTGTGAAAAAAATGGAAATTTGGCGAAAATTTTGACAATTTTGCAATTTTCAAACTTTGAATTTTCATGCCCTTAAATCAGAGAGATATGTCACACAAAATAGTTAATAAATAACATTTCCCACATGTCTACTTTACATCAGCACAATTTTGGAACCAAAATTTTTTTTTGTTAGGAAGCTATAAGGGTTAAAAGTTGACCAGCGATTTCTCATTTTTCCAACATAATTTACAAAAACATTTTTTTAGGGACCACATCTTATTTGAAGTGACTTTGAGGGGCCTTTAGGACAGAAAATACCCAAAAGTGACACCATTCTAAAAACTGCACCCCTCAAGGTGCTCAAAACCACATTCAAGAAGTTTATTAACCCTTCAGGTGTTTCACGGGAATTTTTGGAATGTGGAAGAAAACAATGAACATTTAACTTTTTTTCACAAAAATGTTAATTTAGACCCAATTTTTTTATTTTCACAAGGGTAACAGGAAAAAATGGAATACACAGTTTGTAGTGCAATTTCTCATGAGCGCGCTGATACACCATATGTGAGGGAAAACCACTGTTTGGGCGCACTGCAGGGTTCGGAAGGGAAGGAGTGCCATTAGACTTTTTGAATGTAAAATTTGTTTGAATAAATAGCAGACGTCATGTTGCGTTTGGAGAGCTCCTGATGTGCCTAAACAGTGGAAACCCCCCACAAGTGACTCCATTTTGGAAACTAGACCCCTTAGGGAACTTATCTAGATGTGTGGTGAGCACCTTGAACCCCAAGGTGCTTCACAGAAGTTTATAATATTGAGCTGTAAAAATAAAATTTTCACATTTTTCCCACAAAAATGTTTTTCATCCCTAATTTTGCATTATCATAAGGGTAATAGGATAAATTGCACCATGAAATTTGTTGTGCAATTTCTTCTGAACACGCCGATACCCCATATGTGGAGGCAAACCACTGTTTGGGCGCACGGCAGGGTTTGGAAGGGAAGGAGCGCCATTTGACTTTTTGAATGTAAAATTAGCTTGAATAATTAGCGGACGCCATGGTGCATTTGGAGAGCCCCTGATGTGATGTGCCTAAACAGTGGAAACTCCCCACAAGTGACACCATTTTGGAATCTAGACCCCTTAGGGAACTTATCTAGATGTGTGGTGAGCACCTTGCACCCCCAGGTGCTTCACAGAAGTTTATAATATTGAGCCGTAAAAATAAAAATTTCACATTTTTCCCACAAAAAATGTTTTTCATTCCCTAATTTTGCATTATCATAAGGATAACAGGAGAAATTGCACCGTGAAATTTGTTGTGCAATTTCTCCTGAGTACGCCGATACCCCATATGTGGGGGAAAACCACTGCTTTGGTGTACGGCAGGGTTCGGAAGAGAAAGGAGCGCTATGTTGGCTGGGATAGGTTGCAGACACCATGTCACATTTGAAGAGTCGCTGACATGCCAAAACAGCAGAAACCCCCACAAGTGACCCCATTTTGTAAACTACACCTCTCAAGGAATTCATCTAGGGAAGTAGTGAGTATTTTTTAATTTTTAAATTTATACCATTGGGCAGTGAAGAAAACATAATTATATTTTTACCACAAAAAAATGTTTTACCCTCAGATTTTACATTTTCACACAGGGCAATGGGTAAAAATGGTGCCAAAATGTGTCACACAATTTCTTCTAAAAGTGGCAATACCCCATATGTGGCTGCATAGTACCGCTTTGCCATACGGCGAGATCTGGGAGGGACGGAGCGCTATTTGACAATTGGAGAACAAATTATTGTAGAATAGGCATTTGGATTTGGGAGCACAAAATTTTCTGAATTTCTTCTGGGGGGCAAGGGCCATTTCGCTTTTCCAGAGCCTTTCTGCTACCAGTAACTTGGAAGTCCCTTATATTTTTAACAGATGATGGACCTGAATGGGGACCAGCTTTTTTTGAGGACTGAGTTGAAGCTTTTATTGGGAACATTTTACGTAACATTTATCCGGCGCTCTAGGCTGAGCACTTACATCGGGGTTTCCATCTAAATTTCCAAGTGATGTAATTCAACCCCTGCGGGATCCATTCACTGTAATGAGGCAGCAGAGTTACTCTGGACTCCGTCTGGCCTCTGTTTAGAGGTGTCCTTTTTTTCAGAAGTGCACAAAACTGTGGCCAACCGCACTTTTATGCACGCCTAAAAAAACTGACACCGTGAGATCACAGGCCAGATGGCATCCACAGTGGCCTATATCTGCCTCATTACAGGGAATCTTCCGTCATGGGTTCCGTCTGAATCACGTATTTCAGAGATTTACACGGAAACTCTGGTGTAAGTGCTCAGCGCAGAGCGCAGGATAAATGTGAGCAGAGCCTTACTGCGATCTTTGGGAGACATAATAAACAAATCAGTAGCAGATGAAGAATTGGTTTTATTTATTTTTTACGCTGTTCCTCGTGTGGTATAAGTGATGAGATTACTTTATTCTTCAGGTCAGTGCGATTACAGAGATACCAGATTTATATCGGGTTTTTATGATTGACAGCTGTCACACACTAAGAGACGTTTTTTTTTGCAAAATCTAGTTTTTGCATCGCCATATTTTGAGAGCTATAATTTTTCCATATTTTGGCTGATAGATTCATGTGACGGCTTGTTTTTTGCGGGACGAGTTGACATTTTTATTGGTACCATTTTTGGGTGCGTGACATTTTTTGATCGCATTCTATTCCGTTTTTTGGGAGGTAAAATTAACAAAAATCAACAATTCAGGAATTGTTTTTTGAGGTTTTTTTTATGCCGTTCTGCGTGTGGTAAAAGTGATAAGGCAGCGTTATTCTTCGGGTCAGTACGTTTACAGCGATACTACACTTACTGTATATTTTTTTATGTTTTGGCTCTTTTACACAATAAAACAATTTTATAGAAAAAAAAATTTTTTTGCATCGCTTTATTCTGAGAGCTATAACTTTTTTATTTTTCGGGTGATGGAGCTGTATGGCGGCTTTTTTTTTGCAGAACAAGATGACGTTTTCAGCGGTACCATTTTTATTTATATTTTGCTTTTTGATCGCATTTTTTTCCACTTTTTATTTGGCAATATGATGAAAAAGCATAGTTTTTTGCTCCGTTTTTTTATTTATTTTTATTACGGTGGGGGACCCCACGTCATGTTTTTGGGGGTCCCCCATTTAAATAGCTAGTAAAGGCTAGGTATTCAGCTAGGGGCTGATATTAGTAGCCTGGGAAGCTCCGTGGGTATTACCCCCTTCCCAGGCTTCAAACATCTGCCCCGGCCGTCCGCTTAACCTCCGCTAGAGACTAAAATTACGGGGAACCCCACGCCAATTTTTTTTTTTAATAAATCCTCTATTTTAACACTAAATGACAAGTACAGTAATCAACACTATCACTGTACTTATTATATATGTGACTGACATGTTTCTATCTATCTAATCTACGTGTGATGCTCTATTCTTTCTGTTCTAAATTGTCGGGTACTGATGCTGAATTGCCGGCCGGCTTTTTTGAAGAGACAGGTGCATGAAAACAGTATTATTTTCTTTAATAAATCCTTTAACACTAAATGACAAGTACAGTAACCAACACTGTCACTGCAATTCTTATATATGTGACTGACATGTTTCTGTTCTAAATTGTCGGGTACCGATGCTGAATTGCCGGTCGGCTTTTTTAACGAGAGTGTCTTCTGAGCAGTTTGTCAGCTTTTGGACACCTTTGAAGGTGTTTTCTATGTGTTTTTATGTGCCTGCCATTGGTTTTAACGGTGTTCGACGGTGTTCGACAGTGTTCTAAGGTGTTCGACGAACATTTCCACGAACATCCCGGTGTTCGACGAACCGAACCCCAACACTAGGGGGGTGGCTCAACACTAATCCTGAACCCTACCGTGGTTTTCTCCACATATGGGGTATCGGCTTACTCAGGAGAAATTTCACAACAAATTGTATGGCGCAATTTCTCCTGTTACCCTTATGAAAATCAAAATTGGTAAGCCGATACCCCATATATGGGAGAAAACCACTGTTTGGACGCACAGTAGGGTTTGCGAGAGAAGGAGCTCCATTTGACTTTTTGAATGTAAAATTTGCTTGAATAATTAGCAGACGCCCCTTATGTCCCTAAACAGTGGAAATGCCCACAAATGACACAATTTTGGAAACTAGACCCATCAAGGAACATATCTAGATGTGTGGTGAGCACCTTGAACCCCCAGGTGCTTCACCGAAGTTTATAACATTGAGCCATAAAAATAAAATTTTCAATTTTTTCCCACAGAATTGTTTTTTTAGCCCCATTTTCATAAGGGTAACAGGAGAAATTTCAACATAACATTTGTTGAGCAATTTCTCCTGAGTAAGCCGATACCCCATATGTGGGGGAAAAACACTGTTTGGGCGTACGGCAGGGCTTGAAAGGGAAAGAGCGCCATTTGACTTTTTGAATGTAAAATTTGCTTGAATAATTAGCGGACGACATGTCACGTTTGGAGAGCCCCTGATGTGCCTAAATAGTGTAAACCCCCACAAGTGACCATATTTTGAAAACTAGACCCCTATTTAGATGTATGGTGAGCACCTTAAACCCACAGGTGCTTCACAAAATTTTACAACTTGGATCTGTAAAAATGAAAAAAATATATTTTTCCCACACAAATTTTGTTTTAGCCCCCAATATTTTCATTTTTGCAAGGATAGCAGGAGAAAATGAACCCCAAAATTTGTTGTGCAATTTCTGCTGAGTATGCCGATACCCCATATGTAGTCAAAAACTATTAGTGCTAATCTCAGAAGGGAAGAAGCGCCATATTGGAGTTCATATTTTGTTGAGCTGGTTTGACGATGCCATGTCGCATTGGCAGAGCCTTTAAGGTGCCAGAACAGCAGAACCCCCCCATAAGAGACCCCATTTTACAAACTACACCTCTCAATGAATTCATCTAGGGGTGCAGTGAGCATGTTGACACCACATGTGCCTCACAGAATTTTACACCATTGAGTGGTGAAGGAAGAGTAATTACATTTTTACCATCAAAGTTTTGTTTTAACCCTAGATTTTTCATTTTCACACTGGGAAATGGGTTACAATAGCACCAAAATTTGTCACACAATTTTTGCTGAATGTAGAAATACCCCATATGTGGCTGTATAGTACTGATTAGCCACACGGTGAGACTCGGGAGGGACAGAGCGCTATTTGCCTCCTGGAGTGCAGATTTTCCTAGAATAGTATGCAGATTCCATGTACAGAAACCCTAAGTGCTAGAAAAGCAGAATCCCTCCTCAAGTGACCCCATTTTGGAAATTATACCCCTTTGGGAATTTATCTAGAGGTGTGGTGAGGATTTTAACTACATGGTGTTTTCCAGAAGCAAGCAGCAGCGGATGTTGCTGAGTGAAAATTGCAAACTGCCGTTGCGGTGACCAGTACGTTATGCCCAGCTCGTGCTTCTGGAGACATGCACCCGTAAATTAGGTGAGCTCTCTTTGCTACAGAAATGCCAAACATGTGGACGCTGAGGTTTAGGCACACTGTGGGGCTCAAAAGGGAGGTGGACATTTGTATTTGGGAGCACAGAGTTTGCTTAATTTCTTTTGGGGGTAAGGGCCATTTTGATTTTCCAGAGCCTTTGTGCTACTGGTAATGTGGAAGCCCCTATATTTCCGTTAACAGATGACAGACCTGAGTAGGGACTTGTTTTTTTGTGGATTGAGTCAAAGCTTTTATTTTGATCCAAAATATTATGTAAAATGTTTCCATTTATTCTGTGCTCTACGCTAAGCACTGATATTGGGGTTTCCATTTAAATCTCAGAGTGACGTAATTCAGATGAAACATCCGAGGGATCCATTCACTATAATAAGACAGCAGAGTTACTCTGGACTCTGTCTGGCCTCTGTTTAATGGTGTCCTTTTTTTCTGAGGTTCACAAAACTGTGGCCGACTGCACTTTTATGCATGCCTAATAAAAAGATGGACACCGTGGGATCACAGGCCAGATGGTGTTCACGGTGCCTCCATCTGCCTCATCACAGGGAATCTTCCACCGGGGATTCCATCTGAATCACGTATTTGAGAGATTTACATGGAAACCCTGGTGTAAGCACTCAGTGCAGAGCGCAGAATAAATGTGAGCCGAGCCATACTGTGATCTTTGGGAGGCAGAATGAACAAACCAGCAGCAAGTGAAGAATTGGTTCTATTTATTTTTTACGCAGTTCTTCGTGCGGTATAAGTGATTAGACAACTTTATTCTTCGGGTCTGTGCGATTACAGTGATACCAGATTGATATTGGGTTTTTATGTTTGGCAGCTTCTAGACACTAAGAAATGTTTTTTTTTTTTGCAAAGACTAGTTTTTGCATCACCATATTTTGAGAGCTATAATTTTTCCATATTTAAGCCGACAGAGTCATGTAAGGGCTTGTTTTTTGCGAGACAAGTTGACGTTTTTATTGGTACCATTTTTGGGCATGTGCCCTTTTTTGATCGCTTTCTACTCCAATTTTTGGGAGGCAGGATGAACAAAAACCAACAATTCAGGAATTGTTTTTTTATGTCGTTCTGTGTGTGGTAAAATTGATAAGGCAGCTTTATTCTTCTGGTCAGTAAGTTTACAGCGATACTAGATTGATATAGTTTATCTTTTGCCACTTTTACACAATAAAAACTATTTTATAGAAAAAAAAAAAAATTTGTATCGCTTTATTCTGAGAGCTATAAACTTTTTATTTTTCGGTTGATGGAGCTGTATGGTGGCTTGTTTTTTGCGAGACAAGATGACGTTTTCAGTGGTACCATTTTTTTTTACATTCGTCTTATTGATTGCGTTTTATTCCATTTTTTGTTTGGCAGTATGATGATAAAGCACCATTTTTTGCTTTGTTTGTAAACAACACAATGTAACTCCAAGTCAATAACACTTCTGTGAAATCTACCTGTCCAGTTATGAAGCAACACTGATTGTGGATCAATTTCTCCTGCTGTTGTGCAATTGGAACAGACAACTGGTAGAAATGATAGGCAATTAGCAAGATATCCCCTATAAAGGAGTGGTTCTGCAGGTAGTGACCACAGACCATTTCTCTGTTCTCATCCTTTTTGGCTGTTGTTTTGGTCACTTTTTCATTTTGCCATTGCTCTCACCCCTAGAGGTACAGTAGCATGAGGCGGTGTCTACAGTACAACCCACAGAAGTTGCTCAGGTAGTGCAGTTCATCCAGGATGGCACATCAGTGCGAGCTGTGACAAGATGGGTAGCTGTGTCTGTCTGCACAGTGTCCAGAGCATGGAGCAGATACCAGGAGATGTGGAGGGAGCCATAGTAGGGCAACAACCCAGCGTTACCTTCTCCTTTGTGCAAGGAGGAACAGGAGGAGCACTGCCAGAGCCCTGCAAAATGACCTCCAGCAGGCCACAAATGTGCATGTGTCTGCACAAATAGTTAGAAACCGACTCCATGAGGGTTGTATGAGGGCCCGACATCCACAGATTGGGGTTGTGCTCACAGCCCAACACCGTGCAGGACGCTTGGCATTTGCCACAGAGCACCAGGATTGGCAAAGTCGCCACTGGCGCCCTGTGCTCTTCACAGATCAAAGCTGGTTCACACTGAGCACATATGACATATGACTGGAGACGCCGTGGAGAGCGATCTGTTGACTGCTATTTTGTTGTCTGCACATTCAACTTTGTACAGAACAAAGTATTCAATGAGAATATTTCATTCATTCAGATCTAGGATGTGTTATTTGAGTGATCCCTTTATTTTTTGAGCAGTGTATATATATTTTTATTATTTTTTTATTTTTGTGCCGGGTGTCAGCTCTCAGAATCAGCTGACGCCTGGCGGCATTTATGCCCGCACAGCTTCTGTGCAGGCGCGATCACTGAAACATAATAATACGTACCTGGTCATTAAGGCACAGGGCACATGGACGTATTACACCTCACATCAGAAAGGGGTTAATCTGTTAACTGCCGCTGTCAATCTCTGACAATGGCATTTAACACGCACCGGCAGAGGGGCCCATCATTTCACCTGACCATCGGTGCACCCATGACATGATCGCAGGGTGCCAATGGGTTGTCAAGACAGCTGGGGGTCTGATGAAGACCACCGTGCCTGTCATTTTGATCCTCCTGTAAAAGGTTATGATTTTGGCTGTATATAGCAGTGCTCATGCACTGCTGTATATAGCACAAGCAATCAGATAATCTCAGCTTCAAGTCCCCCAAGGGGACTATCAAATACAGTAAAAAGTAAAAAAAAAATGTTTTTAAAAAATATGAAAAAATAAAATAAAACACAAAAATTCAAATCACTTCCCTTTTGTCCCATTAAAAATAAAACAATAAAAAATACATTCATGAAAGTTTGATCTATAAAAATCTAAAATAAATTAATCTGTAAAACCAAATCCAGCACCTGCGCCCCGCACTCGCGCTACTATCCATGCCTTATCCACCCTGTTATGGGCAGTGTCTTCATCGTTCTTCTGCACAGTCGCCAGCAAGTCACTGCGCAGTAGCAGTGACTTGACGGCGCCTGCGCTGAAGAGCAATGAAGACACTGCCCATAGAATGGCATATAAGAGACGGATAATAGTGTGAGAAATCATTAACATAAAAGATTAAAACTCTATTTCTCAACAACTAGACTGCAGCTATGAGGCATACAGGTAAGACTGTCTTAACCATTTTATTATCTGTATACCCATAGTAATAGCTTAAAAGCATCCCAGAGGTTGACAGATTCCCTTTAACCCCTTTACCCTCGAGGGTGATTTGCACGTTAATGACCAGGCCAATTTTTACAATTCTGACCACTGTCAATTTATGAGGTAATTACTCTGGAACGCTTCAACGGATCTCCCTGATTCTTAGACTGTTTTTTCGTGACATATTGTACTTCATGATACTGGTAAAAAAATTTCGATATCACTTGCGTTTATTTGTGAAAAAAACTGGAAATTTTGTGAAAATTTTGAAAATTTCACAATTTTCAAACTTTGAATTTTCATGCCCTTAAATCAGAGAGATATGTCACATGAAATAGTTAATAAATAACATTTCTCACATGTGTACTTTACATCAGCACAATTTTGGAACCAACATTTTTTTGGGTTAGGGAGCTATAAGGGTTAAAAGTTGACCAGCAATTTCTCATTTTTACAACAAAATTTGCAAAACCATTTTTTTAGGGTTCACATCACATTTGAAGTCACTTTGAGGGGTCTTTATGACAGAAAATACCCAAAAGTGACACCATTCTAAAGACTGCGTCCCTCAAGGTGCTGAAAACCACATTTAAGAAGAAGTTTATTAACGTTTCACGTGCTTCATTAATTGAACGTGAAAGGAAAAAATGAACATTTAACTTTTTTTCACTAAAATTTTAATTTAGACCCCAGTTTTTTTATTTTCACGAGGGTACCAGAAGAAATTGGAAACCCAAAGTTGTTGTGCAATTTCTCCTGAGTACGCTGATATCCCATATATGTGGGAAAGCCATTGTTTGGGCGCACGGCAGGGCTCGGAAGGGAAGGAGCGCCATTTGACGTTTTCAATGCAAAACTCACTGGAGTTGACAGCGGACTCCATGTCGCTTTTTAAGAGCCCCTGATGTGCCTAAACAGTGAAAAACCCTCACAAGTGACCCAGCATGGTGCACAATTGGACAGCGCGACCACCCTCTACAAAAAAAAAGGTTAGTGGAAAAAATAAGTGTAAAGTAGCAAGCAAGAGTGCTGATCAGTGATTTGCGTAACCGATCAACGTTCAGCGGCTGCTGGATGCATGCACGGAGGTGGTGCAAAGTGGTGGGGGCGGGGAATGGAGAGCGACAAAATAAGTCCTGGAAAACAGCGAGCATGGACGATGATGAGTGATGTAGTCACTGGTCAGTGCTCGGCTGCTGCAGGACGCATGAAAAAAAAACGCGCTCGATGGCAGAAAAAGGGGATGGCGAGGGCGGTAAAAAGAGAGGGGTGAGGGAAGTGTAAAATGAGGGGGGGGTTGGGATGGATGAGGGGAGAACAGAGATGGACTTACCAAAGTCTTCTCTGTTCTTTTTTCAGCAGGATCAGGAGCAGGCTCAGGAGCAGGAGCAGGGTCAGTAGCAGGATCAGCAGCAGGAGACCGAAGTCCGGAGCAGACCAGAGCAGGAAATCCAGGACAATGCAGCAGGACTGGAGCAGGAAACGGGAGTAGCAGATTCAGAAGACCGAACACCGGAGCAGATAGGAGAAAGGTCTTGTAGTGTCACAGAAAATTCTGTGGCACTAAAAGGCCCAGCACAGTGCAGATCAGACGTGACCACTCTGTAGAAATCCTCACCAAGTGTGAGGATCGGCAGGGCGGTCACAGGGGGGTGATTGGGTGGTGACCACCCGGTCACCTCCCGGTCAGGTACTCTGATTGGTGCTATCAATGATGACATTGATCGCACCAATCAGAGATGGCTGGGGCCTGTGCACGCACCACATGGGGTCACAGGGAGGTGACAGGTTGGTCACAAGCTGGTCACCGCCCTGTGACCGCCCTGTCACCTGTGCTCAGGTAGTCTGATTGGAGCGATCAATGTCATCATCGATCGCTCCAATCAGAGGTGGCTGGGGCCTGGACATACACTGCAGGGGGTCATGGGGCGGTGACAGGCAGGTCACAAGACCATCACCGCCCCGTGACCACCCTGTCACCACGCGGTCACGCTATGAGAGGTGCGATCGATGTGACCGGCGATCGCACTGATCATAGCGAGTTGGGGCCAGGGCGGAGGTCTCCTAGCAACAGCCTAGGATCGGTGCTCTTATGAGCACCGATCCTAGGCTGCATATCACTGTTTCCGGCAATCTGATTGCCGGAAACAGTGAGAAATGCTGTGATTGGCTGTTCAGAATTGAACAGCCAAACACAGAGATCGTGGTAGCTGGGGGGCGGCGGCGACACCCCCAGGATAACGACACCATCTACTGTGATATTAGATGGCGCCGTAAATTTAATGTGCTCACCGCAACTTCGGTCGCGGGACCGCATTAAAGATCGCACGTAATAGTACGTAGCTGGCCCTGTAGGCCCAGGGCGCAGCTACGTACTATTACTGACAAGGTCAGAAAGGGGTTAAGGACAAGGATGATTAATGAGAATCTGTCACTACATCTGACTTGTCAAAACTATTAATATGGGCATACAGGTTATAGACAGCTGAAGAAAATCATACCTGTATGCCGTATGTCAGATTCCATGTTGTTGATAAATTATCCTTTATCACTTTATGTTAATGACCTTTTTCAGGCTATGGGGAGGACACTGCCTGGAAGATAACTTCACCTCCAGAGATTATTTTAAATATAAGAGGGATTTACCAGTGTGATGTGTAATGGTTACCAGTGTTAATAGTGTGATGTGTAATGATTACCAGTGTTACCAGTGTGATGTGTAATGGTTAGTAGTGTTACCAGTGTGATGTGTAATGGTTACCAGTGTTACCAGAGTGATGTGTAATGGTTACTAATGTTACCAGTGTGATATGTAATTGTTACCAGTGTGATGTGTAATGGTTACCAGTGTTACCAGTGTGATGTGTAATGGTTACCAGAGTTACCAGTGTGATGTGTGATGGCCGCTCTCTGCTCTCCTGATCTCACTGCAGAGCTGTATGTGATCATAACTAACACAACTGCAGGTTCCTCTCAGCTTCATCTTCCAACTCACAGGCAGACAGGTTTGCAATATTGTTGCAATACAGCAGAGCTCAGAGAGCTGCAAAAAATGTATTTGTAGGAAGACAAATTTCATTTCTCCTGTTCTGTGTTAGTAACTTTTTTCACACTGGTAACTCCCTATTTATGTAAAATAAGCTCTGGGGGCAGAGTTATCTTCCAGGCAACATTCTTCCCAGAGCCTGAAAAAGGTAATTTACATATAAGAAAAACGAGGATTTTTCTGGAATAAGACAACAGATCACAGATTACAAGGTATCATTTTCTTCAGCTTCCTATGACCTACATACCCATATAGACAGTTTAGAAGCTACCCATTGAATTTGGTGACACAAGCAACAAATATAAGTCACCCTTTATTAGCTGAGTGCAGATGGATTGCAGCACCCTTTCTTTCTCCTACCTCAGTTAGTATACCCTGTTTTTTTTTTGTTTCAATTAACAGACTCACCTTGTTTAATCAAAGGGGTAGTTGGGAATGAGGACAAGCTGCTTCTGGAATATTCTTGAATCACCGCATGGGAGTAAACTGGGTTCCATTTGAATAAAAAAGCTTCAAGGGTAATGAGAGCTGAAAAAGAATGTGGCTGTTGGGATACAAAAGAATTTTATTCTCAGAATCAAGAAAGGAATAAATGACGTGATATATTTTGCCAAAAAAATACAGTTGCTGCCCTAAATAAACACAGGCATATTTCACCAAATTTGTGACATACTGTAATAAAAATGCATACATTTTGTGAGTGTATCTTTATTTTATTCTCCTTCTTAAAGAGGTCCTATCATCTATCAGGAGTTCCCCTTTTTTCTTCAACGAAACAATGGGTAGCCACAGGCAGGTGATTTATGTAAATGACCTTAATTTAAAAAAGTGCACAGAAGTGCCCCTACTTCCACTTGAAAGGATCCAATTTTCTAACAAAAGTTGAGTCCCTATGAGAAAACCTAATACAGAAACAAAATGAACATATACCCTGCTGTATGTAAATAAGTAAAAGCTGTCACTCTCGAGTCGGGAGATCCACTGGCCAGTCTGTGATTTGCCTTCCAATCTCATTGCAATTTATATGGCCATCTGACTCTGCCCTTTAGCATCAGAATAATATCTATTTTTCTCATTTTATGGGAAGATTTTTCATAATGAATGAAGCCACTTGGTTGCTAGTAAAGGAATTTTCACTCGTGTCTAGCGGTCAGTTTAGTATTTGTGTGATTCACAACCCTGTTCTTTGAAATTTAGCTAACTACATCCATATATGTAGCTTCTATCCTGCTAAATATTGTGAATTATGTTGTAGCTATTACATGCTATTACTGATCTGTTCAAGAATTTTGACAGTTACTGAATCTAAGTAATGTTTTTCACACCCCAATCCCTCTCACCCACACAAATATGTTAATGTGAGAGCTCATGATTTTCCCATTGTATTTTTTAAAGCTTTAATGCCATATTTACATCTAATATGAAAATAAATTAAATAATTGCCATCAGCCTTTTCATACCATTTCTGGCATTACTCCAAAAAGCAAAGCAGCATTATCCATTTTTTCATACAAAAACAAATAATTTATTGTGAACTTTTAGAGTTATCCATTTTTATATGCTTTAGTAACATAGTAACATAGGTTGAATAAAGACCTAGGTCCATCCAGTTCAACCTTTCTCCCCCAATTGTACTCCCTACACTAACATACTAACTTAATGGGACTATGCCTCACAAATGTATTATTACCATTTTTATTATTTCTGCACTATTACAATTAAAAATTAACCCGTTTATAATTTTTTTGATTAGTTTTATTTTTTGTATTACTCTTATGAGTCTAATAATGGTATTACTAAAATCCCTATGCCTAAATCTGTTGATGCAGAAGAAGGCAAAACCCCAGGACTGATATGATGAGATTTTACATGTATAATTTCTATATTTTAACTTTTAAGGACTACAGTGCTTTCCCTCTGTAAAAGCAGCTAAAGGGTTATATGGAATACCCTTATAGATAATTATGAGGTTAAAAAAGGGGGTCACCTATGTAGGATCCTCAACTATTGCTTTGAAGTAAGAGGAGTTACTAAGAGCATCTCTAGCTTTGGAGAACCTGTCCTCTCTGATATTACCCAATTGACCAACAAATTTGAGTGGACACTGTGTAATGCTTAATTTCCCCAGTGGAGGCACTGCAGAGAATTAGGATCCTTTTTGCCAGGTTACCCACAGATTACAACCGATTTCTGGGGAACCTTGAGGTGGCCAACTAAATCGCAGTATTGTTATAAAAGCTGATCAGTTTATCAGAGAACTTTTCTAACAAATAGGGATTGCCCAAAGTGGACAACCTCTTTAATGGTAAGTCGCTAAGAAGTGTACCTCTGATATCAAAGAGTATTATGTAATGCTTCATCTGTCCTGTGGTGGCATTGCTGAGGAAATAAAGATTTCCAGTTTTCCCAACAGATTACAGTTAATCATTTGGGGTCCATTAGCAAAAGAAAAATGTGATCTGCTTATTTTTGAGGACTTCACCAACACAAAGTGATTCTTAGAAGCAGACAAAATTATTAGGATTAACTCAGCAAATTTATCTGCAGTGGGTAAAACCTACGGATAAGAAATGTAAATGTACTTACAGTATATCACAATGGCCTTTAGTTTTTTTTTAAAAGAAAGTCACATTTAAAATTAAATATTTTTGTTCTTTTGTGATATAGCATTATAATAAACCTCCAGAAAAGTCTTTATTTCATACTGTAAAAATGAAGTAGGAGTAGTTTTGACTCGCTGTAACCATTCAAATAGTGACTGATGACTATATTTATGAAATTTTTGATAATAAATTGTTATTTTTTGATCACCAGTCTCTTTTCTTTCTCTTATCTTTTTCTAAAGCATTTTTCTAAAAAAGTGTTTTCATTGTGCAGTTAACAGTTACATTTCCTAAATCCAGCATGAATAGATCTAGAGAGTCCAGAAGCAGAAGGCTAAGCAGACAAAACTTTGCATTAGCTTGTTACTATTAGCGGTTTTCCCGAAGTATACGTTTTCCTACAAGGTAAATTAAATATTCTTTTCCATAACCATATTATAATCAAGACTTTTCTATAACACCTTGTGAGCGGCAAAAATGTAAAATTACAAATATTTTGCTCACACCAAACTTTGAAAGTATAAACACGTTTCATTTTCTCATATGCCAGAAAGGCATTACCTACAGTTGTGATCAAAAATATTCAACCCTCATCCCAAATATAATTTTGTTTGCAAAATTTACAAAACCAACTGCTGTTTGCAATAAAGCAATGAAACAAAAACAATTTAAATACCTCATAAAGACGAAGCTATCATCATCTGCCATTAGATTCCTGGACACGTAGTCAAAACCCCTCAAGAGACTGCAAAAGACCTGCAGCAAGATTTGGTGGCAGGCGGCCCTGCATTTTAGTTTGCACAATAAGAGGAATACTAAACGCTGCAAGTCTTCATACTCAAGCTCCAAGACAAACACTTGTACTGACCAAAAAGTCCAATAAAAGTTAGAAACAATTGCTCAAAACAATATAAATAACACAGAGAAGTTTTGGAATTTTGTTCTATAGATGGATTAAACATAATTGGCACTTTTTGGGTCTAATCTCTAGATCAGCAATATGACCGGAGGAAAAAGAATGTGTATTTCCTGTGGTGAACACCCTGACTACAGTGAAGAAATGCAATGATCTGGTGATGGTCTGGGGCTGCTTGGCTTCCTCTATCAATGGTAACCTGCATTGTGTGGAGCGCAAGATGGATTCATCTCTTCATGAAGCTTGGACATCTTTGAACCTTGCTACAGGACAAGGATCCCAAGCATACCTTAAAGTCTACCTAGGCTTGTTTCCAGGTGAAGTCTTAGAAGATTCTGATGTGGCCATTACAGTCACTTGATTTGAACTCCATAGAAAAACTTACATGGAATTTGAAAAAGGCATTGAAGCATGTAAACTCAAGTATGTTATCGAACTGGAGGTCATTGCCCATGAGAAAAGGTCTAATATTCCTTAAGAAAAGTGCCAGATGCTGGTTTTTAGCTACGTATCACATTGGCAGCAAATTATATTTATATACAGTGCCTACAAGTAGTATTCAACCCCCTGCAGATTTAGCTGGTTGACACATGCGGAATTAACTTGGCATTGTGACATTTGTACTGTAGATCAGCCTGGAAGTGGGAAATGCACTGCAGCAAATTTTGTTTTGGTTTTTTTTTTTTGTTTTTTTTTAAAACGTTAAAAGTTAATTCAGAGTGTCATTTATTATTCAACCCCTCAAACCACAAGAATTCTGTTTGGTCCCCCTAAAGTATTAAGAAGTAGTTCAGGCATCAAGAATAATGAGCTTCACATGTGTGGATTAAAGATCTCTTTTGCCAGCCTTTTCTGACTATTTAAGACCCTCCCCAAACTTGTGAACAGCACTCAGACATGGTCAACATGGGAAAGACAAAGGAGCATTCCAAGGCCATCAGAGACAAGATCGTGGAGGGTCACAAGGCTGGCAAGGGGTACAAAACCCTTTCCAAGGAGTTGGGCCTACCTGTCTCCACTGTTGGGAGCATCATCCGTAAGTGGAAGGCTTATGGAACTACTGTTAGCCTTCCACGGCCTGGACAGCCTTTGAAAGTGTCCTCCCGTGCCGAGGCCAGGCTTGTCCGAAGAGTCAAGGCTAACCCAAGGACAACAGGGAAGGAGCTCCGGGAAGATCTCATGGCAGTGGGGACATTGGTTTCAGTCAATACCATAAGTAACGTACTCCACCGCAATGGTCTCCGTTCCAGACGAGCCCGTAAGGTACCTTTACTTTCAAAGCGTCATGTCAAGGCTCGTCTACAGTTTGCTCATGATCACTTGGAGGACTCTGAGACAGACTGGTTCAAGGTTCTATGGTCTGATGAGACCAAGATCGAGATCTTTGGTGCCAACCACACACGTGACGTTTGGAGACTGGATGGCACTGCATACGACCCCAAGAATACCATCCCTACAGTCAAGCATGGTGGTGGCAGCATCATGCTGTGGGGTTGTTTCTCAGCCAAGGGGCCTGGCCATCTGGTCCGCATCCATGGGAAGATGGATAGCACGGCCTACCGGGAGATTTTGGCCAAGAACCTCCGCTCCTCCATCAAGGATCTTAAGATAGGTCATAATTTCATCTTCCAACAAGACAACGACCCAAAGCACACAGCCTAGAAAACCAAGGCCTGGTTCAAGAGGGAAAAAGTCAAGGTGTTGGAGTGGCCTAGTCAGTCTCCTGACCTTAACCCAATTGAAAACTTGTGGAAGGAGCTCAAGAATAAAGTCCACATGAGACACCCAAAGAACCTAGATAACTTGGAGAAGATCTACATGGAGGAGTGGGCCAAGATAACTCCACAGACCTGTGCCGGCCTGATCAGGTCTTATAAAAGACGATTATTAGCTGTAATTGCAAACAAGGGTTATTCCACAAAATATTAAACATAGGGGTTGAATAATAATTGACCCACACTTTTATGTTTAAAATTTAATAAAATTCAACTGAGCAACATAACTTTTTGGTTTGTAAGATTTATGCTTCTGTTCATAAAACCTACTCTCGTTTGCAGTTTGAAGGCTCTAACTTATTTGCATCTTATCAAACCAGCTAAATCTGCACGGGGTTGAATACTACTTGTAGGCACTGTAGTTATCTTTATCATAACTAGGTAAGATGCTCTACAAATAAGTCTAATATTTTGTACTTGAAAAATATGCCAAATGTAAAGGACGTTGCTGTTTGTATGTAGTGAAGAACTCTGCATGTTGTTGCACATGCTTTGCCGTATATAATAATTATTATTCTCTAGTGTTGAGCGAGCATGCTCGACACTGCTCGGTACTCGCCCGAGCATCATGCTACTCGGGATGTTCGGCGAGCACCGAGCTTTTCCGGGTTACTCGGGCGTGAGGTCGGGTCTCCGCCCTGCATGTTTGGCGCTCTTTACAGAGCCAATGAACATGCAGGGATTGCCAGCCAGTCACTGTAATGCCGCAGCCATGTTGGTTGTGGGCATTACATTGATTGGCTGGCCGCACAGCATCACCTCGAGTATTTAAAACCGGGTGCCGCCATCTTGGACACAGATGGCTGGGATCAGACAGTGTAGGGACAGCGCTGCTAGTTTAGGGAGAGATATATACTGCAAAATAGTTAGTGTAGGGTCTGTAAAGGCTGCCAGATCAAACAAACAGTCCTTCTCAGGACTAAAATCCATCCCAGATATCAGGCAGACAAGCAGGCTGTATAGGAGACGCAGTGGTTAGACCAGCAAACGCTGCATTATAGTCCTGAGTGCTCCTGTTGCTGAAATTGCTGGACTTAGCTCGAGGTCTCGGGGGCCAGGAAAAATCCTTTTTTTTCATCTAAATCCAATTTTTTTTTTCCTCCTTCACACTGTACAAATACCTGTCTTATTAACCTTTTTGTGTCCCCCCCCCCCCAAAAAAAAAAAAAAAAAGTGTGTCTCTGATTTTTCAGACACAAATATATCTGTTGAAAATAGTCTGGTGTAGGCCCGAGAAATAGAAATGTGGTTTTGCAGTTCCACGGGTCAAATCTCTGTATTATCCTGCTTTTGGCATTTTTTGACGTAAAGAAAAACTAATAGTGTCTCCCTGATTTTTCAGACACAAATATATCTGTTGAAAATAGTCTGGTGTAGGCCTGAGAAACAGAAGTGTGGCTTTGCAGTTCCACGGTTCAAACCTCTGTATTATCCTGCTTTTAGGCCATTTGTATCTAAAAAAAACAGTTTGAGTGTGTCGCTCACTGTTCAGCCGCAAATATATATATTTAAAAAAGTCTGGTATACACCAGTAAATTATAACTGTGGTTTTGCTGTTCCACGGTAAAAAATCTCTATTATCCTGCTTTTGGCATTTTCCGCCGTGAAAAAAAAAAATAATAGTGTCTCCCTGAGTTTTCAGACACAAATATATCTGTTGAAAATAGTCTGGTGAAGGCCCGAGAAACAGAAGTGTGGTTTTGCAGTTCCACGGTTCAAACCTCTGTATTATCCTGCTCTTGGGCCATTTGTATCTAAAAAAAAAACTGTTTGAGTGTGTCGCTCACTGTTCAGCAGCAAATATATATATTTAAAAAAGTCTGGTATACACCAGTAAATTATAACTGTGGTTTTGCCGTTCCACGGTAAAAAATCTCTATTATCCAGCTTTTATTTTTTCCGTAAAGAATAACAGTAATAGTTTCTCCCTGATTGTTCAGATTGTTTAAAAGAGTCGGGTGTAGGCCAGAGAAATAGAACTGTGGTTTTCCTCTTCCATGGTTCTAATCTACTTTTTATTACCCTTTTTCCATTCATAGTGCGAGTGTAAGCTATTTTACTTCCTTTACAATGGGCAAGGCATGTGGCAAGGGACGTGGAACTGGACGTTCTGGTGATGGTGGGTGCAGAGGACGGGGCTGTGGCCAAGGTGAAAATGTGCCATAACCAACAGCCACATCTTCTCGCTCCCACTTCTTGACCTAATTACTAGGGAAGCACAGAACAACACCAGTATTGTGAACTGATCAGTGTGAACAGGTTATTAATTGGATAGCAGATAATACTTCCAGTTACCTGGGCACCACCACCTCCGGTTTGTCTTCCACACGGTCAAATCTTAGTAGCCGTGAGTCTCGACCGCATACTCCTCCTCACCCTGATGCTCCTTCCTCCCACCATGCCGAGTGTCATCAGACAGCAACTGATCCCACAGTTGGACACTCTGAAGAGCTGTTCACTGGTCCATTTCCATATTTGTGCCCCTCGCCTGCTCCGCTTGAAGAGGTGGAAGAGGAGATCCCATGTAGCAATGCCCAAATATTTGAATAGCCACCGCCACAGGAAGTCGACGCTGGCAATTTGTCACAAGAGGTGGACGATGACGAGACACAATGGCCAGGAAGTGAGGAGGAGGATCGTGGTGCGCAAGTGGAAGAGGAGGAGGTGGTGGATGATCTAGTAACTGACCCAACGTGGCAGGAAGACATGCAGAGTGAGGCCAGCAGCACACAGGGTGAGGGAGGCAGAGTACCCCAACAGGCAGGAAGAAGCAGTGTGGTGGCTGCACACAGAAGGCAGGCAACAGTTCCCCGTAACACCAACATGAGGGACGTTGCCAGTATAACCTGTAGGTCTTCCAGAGTCTGGAATTTTTTTAAAGACTGCTGATAACCCCAAAAAGGCCATTTGTACCACCTGCCATGCCAGCATCAGCAGGGGTGACAAAATTACCAGCCTGACCACCACCAGCATGATCAGGCACATGGCAGCAAAGCACCCGACTTTGTGGGGTGAACCCCAGGGTCCACAACCAGTGTCAGCGGGTGTCACTACTGCTTCTTCCACTGCTGTGCGTGCAATAGAACCCCCTGTAGTGTGTGCAAGGCAATCCCCTGTCCATACTGCATGCAAAGATGCCCCCTCCTCTCAGTCTTCACTTGTTATGGCAGTTTCTCAAGAAACAGCATCAACGTCCACTTCCACGTCCCACCGCAGCGTTCAAATGTCCATATCCCAGACCTTTGAACGAAAGCGGAAATTCGCAGCTAACGCCCCACAGTCCTAAATTCGCACATTTCACGACTGCTTGCGTTGGAAATGCTGCCTTTTAGGCTGGTGGAGACGGAATCCTTCCGCAACCTTATGGTGGTGGCCGTCCCTCGGTACTCGGTCCCCAGCCGAGACTATTTTGCCCGGTGTGCCATCCCTGCACTACACAAGCACGTGTCCCAAAACATCTGCCGTGCCCTCAACAACGCAGTTACTGGGATAGTCCATCTGACAACGGACACGTGGACAAGTGCTTGTGGCCAGGGACGGTACATCTCCCTGACGGCACACTAGGTAAACATAGTGGAAGCCGGGACCCAGTCGGACCTTGGGACGGAACACATCCTCCCCATACCGAGGATTGCGGGCCCTATGTCAGTCAGAGTTGTCCCCACAGTGTACAGCTCCTGTGCATCATCCTCTTCCTCCTCCTCATGTTCAGCCTCCATCTCAGATATCACCACATCAGTTACAAGCTGGAAGCACTGCAGTACTGCCTCCATCAAGCGGCAACAGGCTGTGCTGAAACTCATAAGCTTAGGTGAGAAACCTCACACTGCTTGTGAGTTGTGAACAGTTGTGAAAGAGCAGGCAGTTCTGTGACTTAGACCGCTGAACCTACATCCAGGCATGGTCGTGTGTGACAATGGGAGTATGCTGGTGGCGGCTCTGAGGCGAGGCGAGATCACACACGTACCATGCCTGGCTCATGTGCTTAACCTCGTGGTTCAGCAGTTTCTTAAATCGTACCCCGAGTTGCCAGATCTGCTCGTCAAAGTACGCAAGTCGGCTACAGCTTCCGCCGCCCTTGCTGTGTTGCAGCAGCGTTTGCAGCCTCCATCACACCGACTGGTGTGTGATGTCCCCACACGTTGGAACTCTACCCTCCACATGTTGCAAAGGATTTGTGAGCAGAAGAGAGCAGTTGTGGAGTACCAGCTGCAACAAGGCCATCGATATTCAGGTCAGACTCCACACATAAGACCTCAGGAGTGGACCTGGATGTCTGACATATGTACCATCTTGACAAACTTTGAGGAGTCCACCAAGATGGTGAGTGGCGATGACGCCATCATTAGCGTCATCATTCCACTTGTCTGTCTTTTGCAACGCTCTCTGCAGAGAATTAAAGAGGAGGCATTCCAGCCAGAGTATGAGGAGATGGATCAAGAAGCCGTAGCAGTCGATTACACACAGCCCAGCCTCATCTCATCCCAACGTGCATTGGGGAACAATGAGGGAGAGGAGGGGGAGGAGGAGGAGGAGGAGGAAGAACAGGAGCTTGTATCATGCGCTGTAGACGGTAGTACCTGTACAACTGTCATACCGTCAGTTCAGCGTGGGTGGCCTGAGGACAGGGGGGAGGTGGAGGAGGAGGAGGAGAGCATGGTCAGTCGTCATCGTGGTGAGGACACGGAAGTTTTACCCTTTACCAGTCTGGCACGCATGGCTGACTTTATGCTACGCTGCCTTAACCGTGACCCTCGTGTTGTCAAATTGTTGGGTGACAGTCATTACTGGTTGGTGACACTTTTAGACCCCCGCTACAAGGAGAACTTTCACTCTCTTATTCCTGAGGTGGAGAGGTCTACAAAAATGGGGCAGTACCAGAAAGCCCTTGCTGCAGAACTGTTAAAAAAATTCCCATCTGAACACACTAGCAGCAGAGGTCACAGTTCGCTGCCCATCCAAGGCGTACATGCGAGAGAGACGCAACTCCAAACCAGCAGAGGCAGGGGAACACTGTCAATGTTCTGGGACAGTTTTCTCAGACCCTCCCCTCGGACAGACCCTGAGGAGCGGGGTACTCTCACAAGGAGTGAAAAGTTTCAAAAGATGCCGACCGTACCAGCATCCTCCGTGATTCCTCTGTGCCTTTTAATTATTGGGTATCCAAGCTGGACACTTGGAATGAACTCGCTCTGTACGCCTTGGAGGTCCAGGCCTGCCCTGCCGCTAGCGTGTTATTGGAGCGTGTTTTTAGTGCCGCTGAGGGGGATTATAGCTGATAAGCGCACTCGCCTGTCAACTGACAATGCTGACAAGCTGACCCTTATCAAAATGAACAAGGGCTGGATTGGGCCAGACTTCTCATCACCACCAAATGACAGCAGAGTAACATAAAGTCAAATCCACTGTGTTATTTCCGGAGGTGTATTCACATGCACCGCTTCACACCCACACATGGGTATACGCTTCCTCATTTCAGCTGTTTTATGTTCTTCTCCTTATCCTCAGCCTCCACCACCACTATACCACCATGGTGACCGTGGTCCATGTTGCCATTATTGAAAGTTCCTCCACCCTTATTTTTGTCAGCTTTTGCTTGGATGGCATAAGCAAAGACTGTGGGAGACCCACTCCCCAATAATGGGAATAATATTTTTAAGATGCTGTACTGTATGGCTCTTGTAAGGGACATTAAAACCATCTTGTTAAGCTACTGTGACCTCCACCACTTTTCCAAGGGGCATTCCAACCGTCTTGTTAAGCTACTGGGACCTCCACGTCTCTTCCAAGGGGCATTCAAACCGTCTTGTTAAGCTACTGCGACCTCCACCACTTTTCCAAGAGGCATTCAAACTGTCTTGTTAAGCTACTGTGACCTCCACCACTATTCCAAGGGGCATTTAAACAGTTTTGTTAAGCTACTGGGACCTCCACGTCTCTTCTGAGGGGCATTAAAAGCGTCTTGTTAAGCTACTGCATTCTCCATGTCTCTTCTGAGGGGCATTCAAACCATCTTGTTAAGCTACTGCGACCTCCACCACTTTTCCAAGGGGCATTCAAACCGTCTTGTTAAGCTACTGGGACCTCCACGTCTCTTCCAAGGGGCATTCAAACCGTCTTGTTAAGCTAGTGAGAACTCCACCACTTTTCCAAGGAGCATTCAAACCATCTTGCTAAGCTACTGTGACCACCACTTTTCCAATGGGCACTAAAACCGTCTTGTTAAGCTACTGGGACCTCCACGTCTCTTCTGAGGGGCCCTAAAAGCGTCTTGTTAAGCTACTGCGACCTCCACCACTTTTCCAAGGAGCATTAAAACTGTCTTATTAAGCTACTGGGACCTCCACGTCTCTTCTGAGGGGCATTAAAAGCATCTTGTTAAGCTACTGCAACCTCCACCACTTTTCCGAGGGGCATTAAAACCGTCTTGTTAAGCTACTGGGACCTCCACATCTCTTCTGAGGGGCATTAAAAGCATCTTGTTAAGCTACTGTGACCTCCACCACTTTTCCAGGGGGCATTGAAATGTTGTTTTTAATTAACTCTAACCTCCACGACTCTTCGAACGGGCATTGAATTTCCTCCTAATTTTTGTCAGCTTTTGCTTGGAAGGCATAAGCAAAGACTATGGGAGACCCACTCCCCAAAAATGGGAATAATGTTTGTAATATGCTGTACTACATGGCTCTTGTAAGGGGCATTGCCAGTTCCTCCATCCTAATTTTTGGCAGCTTTTGCTTGGAAGGCATAAGCAAAGACTATGGGAGACCCACTCCCCAATAATGGGAATAATGTTTGTAATATGCTGTACTGCATGGCTCTTGTAAGGGGCATTGCAAGTTCCTCTGTCCTAATTATTGGCAGCTTTTGCTTGGAAGGCATAAGCAAAGACTATGGGAGACCCACTCCCCAATAATGGGAATAATGTTTGTAATATGCTGTACTGCATGGCTCTTGTAAGGGGCATTGCAAGTTCCTCCATCCTAATTTTTGGCAGCTTTTGCTTGGAAGGCATAAGCAAAGACTATGGGAGACCCACTCCCCAATAATGGGAATAATGTTTGTAATATGCTGTACTGCATGGCTCTTGCAAGGGGCATTGCAAGTTCCTCCGTCCTAATTTTTGGCAGCTTTTGCTTGGAAGGCATAAGCAAAGACTATGGGAGACCCACTCTTCAATAATGGGAATAATGTTTGTAATATGTTGTAGTGCATGGCTCTTGTAAGGGGCATTGCAAGTTCTTCCGTCCTAATTTTTGGCAGCTTTTGCTTGGAAGTAATAAGCAAAGACTATGGGAGACCCACTCCCCAATAATGGGAATAATGTTTGTAATATGCTGTACTGCATGGATCTTGAAAGGGTCATTGCAAGTTCCTCCGTCCTAATTTTTGGCAGCTTTTGCTTGGAAGGCATAAGCAAAGACTGTGGGAGACCCACTCCCCAATAATGGGAATAATATTTTTAAGATGCTGTACTGTATGGCTCTTGTAAGGGGCATTAAAACCATCTTGTTAAGGTACTGTGACCTCCACCACTTTTTCAAGGGCATTAAAACCGTCTTGTTAAGCTATGGGACCTCCACGTCTCTTCTGAGGGGCATTAAAAGTGTCTTGTTAAACTACTGGGACCTCCACGTCTCTTCCCAGGGGCATTCAAACCATCTTGTTAAGCTACTGCGACCTCCACCACTATGACAAGGGGCATTCAAACCGTCTTGTTAAGCTACTGTGACCTCCACCACTTTTCCAAGGGGCATTAAAACCGTCTTGTTAAGCTACTGGGACCTCCACGTCTCTTCTGAGGGGCATTAAAAGCGTCTTGTTATACTACTGTGACCTCCACCACTTTTCCAAGGGGCATTCAAACCGTCTTGTTAAGCTACTGCGACCTCCACCACTTTTCCAAGGGGCATTCATACCGTCTTGTTCAGCTACTGCGACCTCCACCACTTTTCCAAGGGGCATTCAAACCGTCTTGTTAAGCTACTTGGACCTCCAAGTCTCTTCTGAGGGGCATTAAAAGCGTCTTGTTAAGCTACTGTGACCTCCACGTCTCTTCCAAGGGGCATTCAAACCGTCTTGTTAAGCTAAAGGGACCTCCACGTCTCTTCCGAGGGGCATTAAAACCATCTTGTTAAGCTACTGTGACCTCCACGTCTCTTCAAAGGGGCATTAAACGCGTCTTCTTAAGCCACTCTGAACTCCACAGCTCTTCCAAGGGGCATTGAAATGTTGTTTTTAATTACCTCTAACCTCCACGACTTTTCCAACGGGCATTGCATTTCCTCCTAATTTTCGTCAGCTTTTGCTTTTCAATGCAAAGGCGAAAACTAAGGGAGACCCACTCCCCAATAATGGGTAGAAGGTTTTTAATACGCTGTAATCCACGTCTGTTTCAAGGGGCATTGCAGTTCCTCATAATTTTTGGAAAGCCTTCCATTCACTGCTTAGGCCAACAGTATACAGGAGACCCAGTTGCTATAAATGGAAAAAAAGGTTTAGTTAAGGCCCTCTGACCTCCATGTCATTTCCAAGGGGCATTGGAGTGCCTCAAAATTTTTGGTAGGCATTGCACTCACTGTATGCCCTATAACTGTGTAGCCGAACCGCTCCTTTTGTTACAGAAACATATCCTACAAGACATATGTGGTTGACTGGCCTGATATTGATGTGAATGGTCCCTGTTCCTCCTGCTCTTTCTCCTTTGCCACCACCTCATCCATCATTTATCACCTGAAGCTTTGTTTTAACGGGAGTCAAAGAACTGGGATAGTAGCAGGAAAACATCCAGCAATCCTCGGAGGAGATAGGATATGCGCCAAAACGCTGACCACCTCAGGCCTAGCCGCTACTACATACATGCGCTTGCATTCCAAGAAAACAAAGCAGATGCTAACTTCTAAAATCATCATCATGCTCCTCACCTTGGCACTCTCAACTCCCCTGATGGAGAAGCCAGGGCCCACCAGAGGAGTCTGGTTCTCTGGTGGGCTCGTCCAATGCTGCCCTAAAGCAGGCCGGGCTAAGAAAAGTGTGTGGGGGGAAGTTGACAGGAGAAATAGGGGCGGCTTGGGACCATTTATGGACACCCGGCTGCACCCAGGCGGCTGGGGACCGTGTGTGGACACCCAGCCGCGGGACGGCTGGGGACCGAGTATGGACACCCGGCCGCCCCCTGGCGGCTGGGGACCGAGAGTGGACACCCGGCCGCCGGGCAGCTGGGGACTGAGTATGGATACCTCGCTGATGAAGCAGCCATGAGGTAGTGGCCAGCTTCGGCCTCCTCCAAACTAAAAGGCCCCATTTCAAGTGCAAGCTAGCAGTATGGTATTGCAGCCTGGGGGTGGGTGGGTGGGTGGCAGGCTGCACACTTACGCTTGCATTCCAAGAAAACAAAGCAGATGCTAACTTCTATCATCATCATCATGCTCCTCACCTTGGCACTCTCAACTCCCCTGATGGAGAAGCCAGGGCCCACCGGAGGAGTCTGTTTCTCTGGTGGGCTCGTCCAATGCTGCCCTAAAGCAGGCCGTGCTAAGAAAAGTGTGTGGGGGGAAGTTGACAGGAGAAATAGGGGCAGCTGGGGACCGAGTATGGACACCCGGCCGCCCCCTGGTGGCTGGGGACCGAGTGTGGACTCCCGGCCGCCGGGCGGCTGGGGACTGAGTATGGATACCAGGCCGCCAATGCAGCCATGACGTGGTGGCCAGATTCCGCCTCCACATGCCTGAAAGGCCCAATTTCAAGTGCAAGCAAGCAGTATGGTATTGCAACCTGGGGGTGGGTGGGTGGCAGGCTGCATACTTGCGCTTGCATTGCAAGGAATAGGGGAGGTACAATTGAACACTGCTCTGGGAGAAGGACTTGCACGGGGATAGTTGTAAGTCTGCATCTTCTGATGCGGCAAGGATGACTTCTGATGGGCACACTTTTAGGCAGTGACCTGGGTGTCAGAGATGCTTCCAGGGGTCTTCCCCATGCTGTTCCCATGTCTTTAAAGCACTGTATGCATGTGTCACACAGCACATGGCCAGATAAGGTTGTAAAATGTTAAAATGACATTTCCCAGTGAATGCATTTGTCACGGTTGAAAGCAATACAAAAGTGCAAAAACGCATAAAAAATGCTACTTGTGAACATAGCCCAAGGTGTGGAGGAGTATTTTTTTTTTTTTATTTATTTTACCTTATACACAAGTCTTTACTAGAGATGAGCGGTGTTCGACTCGAACTGTTCACCAATCTCAAATTCGAGCTGTTTTGGGCGGTGTTCGAGCCGTTCGGCGAACACAAACAATTTGAAAAAATTCAGCTGTTCGAGAGGTTATGTTCAATAACTGTTCGTGTACCAAAATCATAGCTTAATGTTTTCTCAGTAATGCTGAAAATTAATGTTAATACGCAGTTTGAGTGGACAGCGGGGCGAGGGGAAGGGCAGGGGATGGATCTCTACATAAATAATGAAGATCTCCATTTTTTTTTCTCTTTCCCGCATTTACAGTGGGGAGGTGCAATCTGTCAGCCTATCAGCAGCGCACACATGGAGCAAACTGCTTTTTTTCACACAAGCAAGGGCATGTGTCATTGGCAGTGTATGTCACATGTCCTTGCCCTATAAGACCCAGCCATTTTCCACGTAGCCACCATTTTCTCACTGCTGCAGCTGCGTGTTAGACGGCACCGCTGTTGCTGTGTGCGCTATATTTTGAGTGTTAATTTCAAGCCAATTTTCGCACAAATCTACAGATAGCTTGGGAGTAGGGAATAGTTGTGATTGCAGTCCTTTTGAGGACTAGGTTACATCATTTCCTACGACTTTTATCAGGCATGTCTGTGCTCTTAAATAGATAGGTGGGGAGTAAAGACTAATTGTAATTGCAGTCTTTTTGAGGGCTAGGTTACATCAGTTCCTATCACTTTTTGCCAGGCAGGTATGTGCCAGTGCTGTGCAAGTTTTTTTCACAGCATTTGGCTAAATCTAGCTAAGCAAATCCTTTTAGGCCTCTTGCAGTGTGTGTTAGTCAGTGGAGTAACCTATCTGTGTTGCAAGCCACACCACCTGTGTATAATTAGAAAATTGCAATAGAAAGACAGATGATATAAATTTATACTTCTGTAGGGCATTAGCCTTAAATATCCACATAATACAGACTATATCACTGTGGACTACAATATATAGACCATCGGAGAAGCATAAGACAAAATCCGATAATAATAATCCGACAAACCGGCCATATTTAAAAAGAGAAACCTTTATTGAAACATTAAAACATGATATGTGGTGGCACAGAAAGAGCATCCACTACATAGCATAAGTGAAAGAGTATATAGTAAAAAGAGCCAAAGCGTTATACAAAAACAGAATCAGTTCTAGTACAAAAAATAGAGCCAAAGTGTTATACAAAAACCCGGAATCGGTTCTAGTACATAACAGTATAAAGGTTTCAAAAATATATAAGGAGACTAAATAGCTCATCCAATAAGTAGAAGACACCAAAGAGTATTGTTGGCAACTGTGTTAGAAATATATATGTGGAAGGTACAAATGTTAAATGAAAAACCTGATAGGTTTAAGTATGCCAAGATAAATCAATGGTGTATAGCCAAGTTGCAACAAAGTATGTGGAAAAATTATCTTATATCAAAGTAAGGGCTTAAGACGCTGGCTCAGCTTGTGCTCCTGCTATGTATGCGGACAGCTCACCCCGACGCGCGTTTCGTTTGCGTCCTTCCTCAGGGGATGATAGCAGGTTATGACTGAGTGTGTTTAAAATAGAGACTATCAGCCAATGGGGGTGAGGCAACTGGGTCACGTGATCGCTGCGATCGCGCCGCTCCCCCGCTCCAGCCCACGCCCGGCGTCATGCAGCTAAGGAGACCGGAACACGTGAGGAGTCACGTGTCCAGTTACCTAGGAGACGCGGTCACATGGGAGATGCGTCCGTAGGTCCTGCACGGCATAGAGACGCCAAACATGGTAGGAACAGGAGAGTGCACGAAGGTCACGCGTCGCCGCTCACCAACATGGGATGAGAGGGAAGAGAGGCAAGTATATAACTATAAATATACACCCTACGCATACATCAATGTCTGAGAGGGAATGTTTAACAGATGTAGTATGAAGTGACAACATATTACAAAGGTAATAATTATAGGGTTAATTGACAGGATAAAATACAATATACATAATATAAATAACAACCAATGTAAGGTGACAAAGTGCAAAAGAAGAAATATAGTTCCCAATGTGAAAGTGGGGACAGTCACATCAGGGCATGTAGTATACAAGGCACACAAAAGTATATATACATGTATCAATACAAGGATTAATATATAATCAAATAAACAATATCAGATATAAAGCACAGATCATGTAAGTATAAAAGTGAAATAAAATAAAATATAAAAAAATGTGAAAATGTTTATATAGCATAAAAGCACAACTAAAGTAATGAAGTGCATAAATGAATAGTGTGTGCAAAACATAAATGTACTGAAATTGTACAGAAATATACAAGAATGAAGAAAAATGTGAAAAAAAAAAAATTTGAAAAAATAAATAAAGAGGATAGGTGTGTATATATATATATATATATATATATGTATATATATATATATATATATATATATATATATATATATATGTATATATATATATATATATATATATATATATATATATATATATGATGCAAGTAAAAAAGTGCATAAAGTGCATGTGCAACAACATATATATATATATATCAATATATCAATATATAGTACATACATATTAATCAAAATGTACTTAAAAAAATATTTGTAAAAATTAATTGTAAAAATTAATAAACGTCCACATATGCATGCTATCCCGTATAGACAAAATGCGTCCATGATTAGTATATCTAAAAAATTTGAGCACGTTGTCAATATCCATATTAGGTCAATCCTTGCACTTCAATGGGGATATGGATGGAAGGTAGAAAGCCTCATCACAGCCATCGGAGAAAAATGACTGACAGCACTAAAGAAATATATAAAAAAGTGCAACAAATTAAAAAAAAAAGATTAAAAAACACATAAAAATACGTCAATTGGACAGAGGAAGAACCAATATGATGGAACCACTTCATAAAAATGGAGTGAAGCATAACCTTTCATTGAGACCCAGGGGGTGAACCGTGTCCAAGGCCCAGATCCATTTGGTTTCCAATCTGGCTAGGCGGTTGTTGACATTACCCCCCCGCATATTGGACACAATCCTGTCAATCCCTCTCACCTTGAATCCAGAGGCATCACATTTGTGAACCATTTTAAAATGCCTTGGAATTGTTTTCAAGGTGAGAGGATCATCAATTTCCTTAGCTGCAATAATCCCGTTAATGTGTTCCCTAACTCTTACTTTTAGTTGACGGGTAGTCAGGCCAACATAAATTTTGTTACAGGGGCAGGTCGCAAAGTAGATCACGGCTGTAGTGGTGCATGTGATATTGTGTGTTATTTTAAAGGTTTTGGTATTCATGCTATTGTGGAACGTGTTGGTACGAACAATATTTGGGCATGCGACACATTTGCCACAAGGTGTACAACCCCAAGGGGATCTTGTATTATTCAAGAATGTCAACTTATCGTTCACATAGTGGCTTTTCACTAGTGCGTCGCGTAGGTTGTTAGCCCGTCTGAAGGTGATGCTAGGTTTGGGCCCAAGGTATTGTGCCAAAATTGAATCGGCCAAAAGTATTGGCCAGGATTTCTCAATTAGCTTACGTGTAACATCACAATTAGCATGGTATTGTGTTAAAAGTCTCACCTCATTCTTTTTGGCCTTATTTCTGTCAGTATTTGAATATAATAATTCATGTCTAGGACTATACCTAGCCCGGTTGTAGGCCTTTTTGACAGATCTTTTACTATATCCTCTATTGAGAAATCTTTCTTTGAGGTCCATAGATTGTTTTTCAAAGTCGTCTGTATTGGAACAAATCTGCTTCAGACGTAAGAACTGACCAATAGGAATAGATTGAATCAATTTAGCAGTGTGAGATGATGATGCATGGAGAAGATTATTTACGGATGTAGGCTTGCGAAACAAATCAGTCTGCAAACAATTCTGATTGTCCCTGTATACCCTGACATCAAGAAAATCAATCATGTTGGTGTCACAGCGATAGGTAAGATGAATATTATATTCATTGTGGTTCAATTCAGTCATGATTTGATTTAGTTGGATATCAGAATCCTGCCAGACAAAAAATACGTCGTCGATGTACCGCGTCCAAAAAGGGATGCGGTCCATCGACGCGTACCTGTCAGACAGGAAGAGGTCCCTCTCCCACAGTGTTCCTGGGGCTGTGGGAGAAGGACCTCTTCCTGTCTGACAGATACGCGTCGATGGACCGTATCTCATCAACAGAATGCCAAGAGTGTGCAAACTAGTCATCAAAGCAAAAGGTGGCTACTTTGAAGAAACTAGAATATAAGACATATTTTCAGTTGTTTCACACTTTTTTGTTAAGTATATAATTCCACATGTGTTAATTCATAGTTTTGATGCCTTCAGTGTGAATGTACAATTTTCATAGTTATGAAAATACAGAAAAACCTTTAAATGAGAAGGTGTGTCCAAACTTTTGGTCTGTACTGTATTTTTTTAAGTACATTTTGATTAATATGTATGTATTATGTATCGATATATTGATATATATATATGTTGTTGCACATGCACTTTATGCACTTTTTTACTTGTATCATATATATATATATATATATATATATATACATATATATATATATATATATATATACACCTATCCTCTTTATTTATTTTTTCAAATTTTTTTTTCAAATTTTTTTTCATTTTTGTATATTTCTGTACAATTTCAGTACATTTATGTTTTGCACACACTATTCATTTATGCACTTCATTACTTTAGTTGTGCTTTTATGCTATATAAACATTTTTACATTTTTTTATATTTTATTTTATTTCACTTTTATACTTACATGATCTGTGCTTTATATCTGATATTGTTTATTTGATTATATATTAATCCTTGTATTGATACATGTATATATACTTTTGTGCGCCTTGTATACTACATATACTGTGCCATTGCTATATGCCCTGATGTGACTGTCCCCACTTTCACATTGGGAACTATATTTCTTCTTTTGCACGTTGTCACCTTACATTGGTTGTTATTTATATTATGTATATTGTATTTTGTCCTGTCAATTAACCCTATAATTATTACCTTTGTAATATGTTGTCACTTCATACTACACCTGTTAAACATTCCTTCTCAGACATTGATGTATGCATAGGGTGTATATTTATAGTTATATACTTGCCTCTCCTCCCTCTCATCCCATGTTGGTGAGCGGCGACGCGTGACCTTCGTGCACTCTCCTGTTCCTACCATGTTCAGCGTCTCTATGCAGTGCAGGACCTGCGGTCGTGTCTCCCATGTGACCGCGTCTCCTAGGTAACTGGACACGTGACTCCTCACGTGTTCCGGTCTCCTTAGCTGCATGACGCCGGGCGTGGGCTGGAGCGGGGGAGCGGCGGGATCGCAGCGATCACGTGACCCAGTTGCCTCACCCCCATTGGCTGATAGTCTCTATTTTAAACACACTCAGTCATAACCTGCTATCATCCCCTGAGGAAGTAGGCAAACGAAATGCGCTTCGGGGTGAGCTGTCCGCATACATAGCAGGAGCACAAGCTGAGCCAGCGTCTTAAGCCCTTTCTTTGATATAAGGTAATTTTTCCACATACTTTGTTGCAACTTGGCTATACACCATTGATTTTTCTTGGCATACTTAGACCTATCAGGTTTTACATTTAACCTTTGTACCTTCCACATATATATTTCTAACACAGTTGCCAACAATACTCTTTGGTGTCTTCTACTTATTGGATGAGCTATTTAGTCTCCTTATATATTTTTGTCACCTTTATACCTTTATGTACTACAACCGATACGGGTTTTTGTATAACGCTTTGGCTCTATTTTTTGTACTAGAAATGATTCTGTTTTTGTATAACGCTTTGGCTCTTTTTTACTATATACTCTTTCACTTATGCTATGTAGTGGATGCGCTTTCTGTGCCACCACATATCATGTTTTAATGTTTCAATAAAGGTTTCTCTTTTTAAATATGGCCGGTTTGTCGGATTATTATCGGATTTTGACCACCTGTGTATAGAATACAATTTTGTTTTACTGCACCTAGCCAAGTAAAACCTTTTGGGCATAGCATCATTCTATTAGTCCATATATACTAACCTCCATCAGGTTTCAAATTCAAAATAATTTTTGTCTGCATCTAGCTCTGAAAAAATATTTGGGCTTGTAGCAGTGTGTGGAACTTGTTCTATTAGTCCATCTATACTAACCTCCACCAGGTTGCAATTCAAAATAATTTTTATCTGCATCTAGCTCTGAAAAAATATTTGGGCTTGTAGCAGTGTGTGGGACTAGTTCTATTAGTCCATCTATACTAACCTCCACCAGGTTGTAAATTTAAAATAATTTTTATTTGCATCTAGCTCTGAAAATATATTTGGGCTTCTAGCAGTGTGTGGGACATGTTCTATTAGTCCATCTATTCTAACGTCCACCAGGTTGTAAATTCAAAATAATTTTTATCTGCATCTAGCTCTGAAAAAATATTTGGGCTTGTAGCGGTGTGTGGGACTTGTTCTATTAGTCCATCTATACTAACCTCCACCAGGTTGCAAATTCAAAATAATTTTTATCTGCATCTAGCTCTGAAAAAATATTTGGGCTTGTAGCAGTGTGTGGGACTTGTTCTATTAGTCCATCTATACTAACCTCCACCAGGTTTCAAATTCAAAATAATTTTTATCTGCATCTAGCTCTGAAAAAATATTTGGGCTTGTGGCAGTGTGTGGGACTTGTTCTATTAGTCCATCTATACTAACCTCCACCAGGTTGCAAATTCAAAATAATTTTTATCTGCATCTAGCTCTGAAAAAATATTTGGGCTTGTAGCAGTGTGTGGGACTTGTTCTATTAGTCCATCTATACTAACCTCCACCAGGTTGCAAATTCAAAATAATTTTTATCTGCTTCTAGCTCTGAAAAAATATTTGGGCTTGTATCAGTGTGTGGTACTCATTGTATTAGGCCATCTATACCAAGTTCCACCAGCTTTGAAATTAATAATAATTTTTAGCTACTTCTAGCCCGGAAAATAATTTTTCTTCCCAATAGTGGTAGCAATAGAAATATGGGGCGCGCGCCTGGCTAACAAAAATATACGCTTCATAACAAAAAACACCAGCCTAGCGCACTGCATTAATAAGATGCCATCATCGTCTCTCCCAGTGCTAGGCCTACTACACCGGCTAGCATTCCTGTGCCTAAAACACAATGTATGGGTCCGCGCTAGCAACGATGCTGAGGGGTCTAACGCTGCTGCTAACGCTTTATCACAATTCAATTGGCAGATTTTCATAGAGCTCCTCCCCAACATCCACCCATCGGGCAACAGTTGCCCACCTGCCCTATGGGATCTAGTGGCGAATAGTTGATGCCATTAATCAGAGCGTCAGTTGCCCCGTCGACGTGGCAAGCATACGGTAAGGCATGGGAAGAGTGGACACGACTAGTAGCAGGCAGATGGGTTGACCAATGTGAACAAGCCAGATTACAAGTCACCATAGAATTTCTCCACCAGCTAATGATGAGGGGCATATCAGGGGCGTCAGCGCAGCGGTGTCTGACCGGAGTAGCATTTCACTTCCAACTACTGAATTGGGGAGATGTGACAAAGAGATTCATCATCAGACAATCCATAAAAGGGTGGAAAGAGGGGTCAGCCTAGTCAGGAGTGTAGACGTCCCGTCCCGTGTCACTAAAACTGATTTCTCACATCATATCCCTAACACCATTAACATGACACTCACAATTTGAAGCAACACTACTGTCTACTGCATTTGCAATCGCTTTCTTCGGGGTGCTATGCATAAGCGAATTAGTCCCTCAATCCAAAATTACCACCAGTGGAGGCTTATTACACCAGGACGTCATAGCCAATAATGCAATACGTCTACACATACACAAATCGAAAACGGTTCCAGCGGGCAGGGGCACTTGGGTACTTCTACAACCCACAAACGGTACACTGAGTTGGGTAACAATAGTAAAAACATATATGACCATCAGATCACAAAGTAATTTCTTCCTATCACACATTGATGGAACGCCATTATCAAGATACCAGTTCCAAGCTATATTTAATAAATGCCTAATATCGGCAGGGAACCACCCCAAAGATTATGGGACACACTCATTCCGCATAGGCGCGGCCACGGAAGCAGCAAGAGCAGGACTGTCAGAAACGGAAGTTCAGAGGATAGGGAGATGGCGATCCACTTGTTTGGCGAGATACATAAGACCGGACTTGTTATCCTAACGTGGTTTGTTTCTTTTACAGGTGACGCTAAGACAATAGTGTGGGTGATAGGCCACTCGTATATATATTGGGCAGAAAAATGGGCGAAAGTCCGCTCAGGCAGGTGGAAATTAGAGTTTCATAACACATATTTCAACTGGAGAGGTATTAGAGGCCTGCTATGGCCACAGGTACTAATGGAGGTAATCAAGGTAAGGAGAGAGGCAAGAGGTCCGGTCATCATAGTTATACAGGCCGGGGGAAATGACCTAGGTCATCACAAGAGCGCATAACAAATGGCAATAATGAAACTAGACACTGAGCGCTTCAGAGAATTTTTCACAAATCTAACTATAGTATGGTGAGAGATTGTGCCGATAGCGGTATGGCAAGGTGCGCGAGACATCACGGCCATCGAACGAACAAGGCGGGTAATAAATATTCGGATGGCAAAATTTAGAAGAGACAGAGGCGGTGTAGTGATACAACACCGACAACTGGAAGGAGATAAAGCAGGCCTCATACGGCCCGACGGTGTTCACTTAATGGATATTGGACTGGACATATTCCTGTCAGGACTCCAGGACGGAGTGGAAGAACCGTTAAGAGTGATGGATGGGGGTCAGAGTCCTGCATACGAGTATGCAGGATCCTCTGTGGCCTGGAAATAGAAAGGACATGTTGGAGAGTTACACTTGTTGGCCAACTTGCCGGTGTGGAGACCCAGGGCATGCTGCAACAAGCTGAATTATTTTAGAAATAAAATGCCTTTCTAATGGAATGAGTATAAAGAGTTAATAAAGCTGTGACCGATCCTCACCCATCCAGTTGTAAGAGTTACATTATTGTATTGTCTAGGAAAGGGGGGCGGTAGGGGGGCTGAGCGTCTGGGTTTGGTTGGGGGGTCCCCACAGTCTGCCTAGGCTAGATGCATTTAAAAATTCTTATTAGATACACAGGCGGTGCAGCTTGCTTCGCAGCTGGGCAAATACGCCCAAAGTATTGCCTAAGCTAGATTCAGTTAAAAATTCTACGCTGACTAGCAGACCCTGAAGCTTTGGAGCAGACCTCTGAGTAAACAGCTCTTCAGACTCAACCATCTGTGTTACCCCAAGCCATAGTGTATGTAGTTTCTTACATTTAAAAGGGGGGGGGGGCCACCCAACCCACCTGGAATTGACGATGCCAACGTCACGTAAAACACAGAAGGGGACTCCAAAAAGAGTCTCCATTTTTTCCAAAAATTGTGGCACAGACACCACTTAAGTGGCATCAATTGCCCCAGAGTTGCTTAAAACGGTTGGTGAGGTGATTTTACCAAATCCTCAAGCTTTTAGTCTCCCCAGGATGACACAGGGGTAGAAAAGTCCTTGCGGATCCATGATTTGTTCATCTTTATGAACGTGAGTCTGTCTACATTCTCAGTGGACAGCCGCGTGCGCTTATCTGTCAGCACACCACCAGCAGCGCTGAACACACATTCAGAGAGAACGCTGGCTGCAGGGCAATGCAAGATCTCCAAGGCGTGAGTGGCGAGCTCCGGACATTTTTCCAGATTAGAATCCCAAAATGAGCAAGGGTCCAGTGACACAGTCATGGCTTCGATGTTCACTTGGAGATACTCCTGTACCATCCTCTCTAGGCGTTGACTATGTGTCAGACTTCTTGTCTCCTGTGGCCTTGCAAAGGATGGTCTAAAAAATTGGTGAAACGATTCCACAAAATTGGTGTTACCAGCAGATACTGTGTTACTGTTATGGTTTGAGTGATGAAGACTCGACAGTCCCACAGTTTGCAAGTTAGAACTGTGAGATTCACTACGTGCACCACTGGTGTTTTGTGGAAAAGCACATGTAAGATTCTGCAACAGCCTCTGCTGATACTCCTGCATGCGTGAATCCCTTTCTATAGCAGGAATTATTTCGGCAAATTTACTTTTGTACCGGTGATCTAAGAGTGTGGCAACCCAGTAGTCGGGATTACTTCGAATTCTGACAATCCAAGGGTCATGTTGCAGGTAGTGCAGCAAGAAGGCACTCATGTGTCTTGCGCATCCAGGAGCACCAAGTCCTTGTTGTGTTGGTAGCGAGGTAAGAATCATGCTTCCTTCCTCTGCCCTCTCCCCCCAACCTCACACAACAGAAATGTGATCAAGGTCTCCCTCATCTGATTAGTCTTACATGCCCATCGCCAGTTCGTCCTCCACTTCTTCTTCAGCTCCTGCACCTTCCTCAACAGTTTGGCTGCTACTATGTGCCCTGGTTAATCCCTCTCTCCCACCTTCCCATGCCTGCTGCCTTGGTGCTGCCGACAGTCTGGACCTTGGAGATGTTATCCCTTCCGCATACGACTCCTCCTCTACTTCCTCCACCTCCTCTTGTCCCACCACCTGACTCTGAATTCTGTTTAACGTGTGCTCCAGCATGTAGATCACTGGAATAGTCATGCTGAAAATGGCATCGGCGTCAGCACTAAACATCTTCGTCGCCATTTCAAAACTGTGCAGAAGGGTGTGTGGCGCCCCTGAGGGTTCAGTCGCCACAGAGGTACTGCATCTCACCCAGAGGTGTGGTATCTCACCCTCAGGTAAGGAATGAGTATGGCTGGGGACCCTAACACCAGCATCCAACACATACCCGCAGTGGGGGTAGGGCGAGATTGCTCCTAAGGGAGAGCACAGTCCCAGGTCCCTAGCTGGCGGGAGGGTCCTATGTAGTGGGTGTGGGTGGAGAAAGCAGCTTAGGGGAGCACATGATAGGGAGAGTATAAATAGGAAGCCATCTTAGAAAGAGCAAGCCAGTGAGAGGAGGAGAAGTGACAGGAGCAGAGGCTCTGCATGAGCTCTGCTCCAGAGGCGGGCCTAGCCTGGGAGGCCCAGGACTGGAGGAGAGAAGAGAGGAGTGGGAGGAGGAAGGCTCCAGGAACCGAAGGGACCCTAGGGGTACGGGCCGTGCAGAAGGCCACCCTGTCACGAGTGTGTCGCCACGAAGATCGTCACGAGTACACAGCCTGACTTCTCGCAGCTGACTTGTTGGTGCTTTGTGTTTTTCGGCAGTGAGGGAGTTAATTCTCTCTCTCTCTGTGCTAGACGAGGTCCAGCCTCGCCCAGCTGCAATCAATACTGCTGTAGTGAGACTCCTTCAAATGCCTGCTGGTCTGTTTGGGAAGTGTCGGTGAAAGCATTTCATTCAGACTAACAGAGCGGATCGTGGTGTTTGGAGTTTCTGAGATAAGTGTATTTGGAGTGTTTTTTCCCTTCCTCGCTTTATCATTTATCTCCTTTCCCGTTGGTGTTCCCTCTGTTGTAGTTGTGTAGTTGTTGTATGCAAGGTGGTTTTGGTTTTTCCCTTGTACTGTCTCGTTCGTCTAAGTACTGTGTGTGGGCATATTATTACTTGTCCCCTTTTGTTGTGATCGGGGTCCTTCTCAGGACTAGATGTCTTAGGTGCAGGGATCCTCAGGAGGTAGGGATTACGCTGGCGGCCTGGACCTCTGTACCTTTAACAGTACCTCCAGGTTGAGGGACTAGTCAGGGCCCCAGCTTAGGGTCAGCTTAGGCCCCCTACCTCCAGTATACAGAGACAGCGTGACATTTTCACCGACCCACTTAGTTTTTCTCCAGCTACCATGGATCCAGTAGCCGGTCTAGCTCGGCAGTTGCAGAGTTTGTCCATGGAGCTGGCGGACGTTAGGTCCAAGGTTTTGCATCCTCAGGAGCAAGCCGGACCAGAACCTAAAGTAGCTCTCCCTGACAGGTTCACTGGGGGGCGGGACAAGTTTTTTGTTTTCCGGGAGGCATGCAAGTTGTACTTTCGGCTGCGGCCTCGGTCATCGGGGAGTGAAGAACAAAGGGTGGGAATTGTCATCTCGCTCCTACAAGGGGACCCACAATCTTGGGCGTTCTCTCTTCCCCCGGGCTCCCCGGCTCTCCAGTCAGTGGATAGGTTTTTCGCTGCTCTGGGACTCGTATATGATGACCCAGATCGGATCTCCCTTGCTGAGTCTAAGTTACGTAGGATCCAGCAGGGAGATCGTCCGGCGGAGGAATTCTGTTCGGAGTTCCGTAGGTGGGCCACGGACACCCAGTGGAATGACCCGGCTCTTAGGAGCCAGTTTTGTCATGTTTATCCGACAAATTACAGGATGTGTTGGCACAGTATGACTCTCCCGCGTCACTGGAAGCCGCTATGGCCCTGAGGGTCCGGAGGCCCCTCGTAGAAGGGGGGGTACTGTCACGGGTGTGTCGCCACGAAGATCGTCACGAGTACACAGCCTGACTTCTCGCAGCTGACTTGTTGGTGCTTTGTGTTTTTCGGCAGTGAGGGAGTTAATTCTCTCTCTCTCTGTGCTAGACGAGGTCCAGCCTCGCCCAGCTGCAATCAATACTGCTGTAGTGAGACTCCTTCAAATGCCTGCTGGTCTGTTTGAGAAGTGTCGGTGAAAGCATTTCATTCAGACTAACAGAGCGGATCGTGGTGTTTGGAGTTTCTGAGATAAGTGTATTTGGAGTGTTTTTTCCCTTCCTCGCTTTATCATTTATCTCCTTTCCCGTTGGTGTTCCCTCTGTTGTAGTTGTGTAGTTGTTGTATGCAAGGTGGTTTTGGTTTTTCCCTTGTACTGTCTCATTCGTCTAAGTACTGTGTGTGGGCATATTATTACTTGTCCCCTTTTGTTGTGATCGGGGTCCTTCTCAGGTCTAGATGTCTTAGGTGCAGGGATCCTCAGGAGGTAGGGGTTACGCTGGCGGCCTGGACCTCTGGACCTTTAACAGTACCTCCAGGTTGAGGGACTAGTCAGGGCCCCAGCTTAGGGTCAGCTTAGGCCCCCTACCTCCAGTATACAGAGACAGCGTGACACACCCATACTCCCGCTGCTACCAGGAGGTAGAGGGGTCAGGCCAGATAAGGGGAACCGGTCCCTCAACTAGCGGAGAAACAGCAAGGCTCAACTAGAAACCGGAGGCTGCAGCATTTCATGTACTGCAGGCCAAAGTCCACACCAGTCTCACTAAGAAGGTAGCCACATAGGACCCAGGGGACGGAACACACGTCGCCCGCCAAGGCCCGAGGATACCGGATAGAAGTGTCACTGGGTGTGAGGTGCAGGGAAAGAGCCAGAGAAAGGACACACAGAAGGGAGTCCTGCTAAGTACTCCGGAGCTATCTGGGGGTGGACTGAGCCCCTCACTGAGTACTCACAGCACGACGGGGGAGATTGCTCTGGTACCTGTAATCTGGACTGCATCAACTGTGAGTAAAGATCTTGGGACTGCATCACACGGACTCTGGGTTCATTACTGACTCCCTGCACTACAACCACTATCATCCACCCACACTGCCCTGAAGCTACACTCTTCCTGTGGGGAGTAATAATACCATTGCTGCAAAACCACCAGCTTCAGAGGACTGTTCCGCAGCGGTGGCCCCTTTGGCCGCACTCCACAGGTGGCGTAGTCGGACATTATATAACCCATATATACAAATTACCCTTGGATTGACCGCCCTGGGTCACGGACCTGGTCACTGCCACAGTGACTACAACCCCCAGCGTCTACCTGCCCGGCTCCGGGTACCCCACGGCCCAGGGGGCGCATCAACTTCATAGGTCCCTGATCTGAGACCACTCCTGCAGCGTGATTTATCCCACCTCTGGATCTCGTTGGCCCAGGCTATACGTCAGAACGTATTGCTCCACGGCCTGTCGGTGCTGCCACAGTCGCTGCAACATGTGCAGAGTTGAATTCCACCGTGTCGGCACATCGCATTTCAGCCGGTGAACTGGCAGGCCCAACGACTTCTGTAGAGATGTAAGTCGTTGATCTGCGGGATGCGAACGGCGGAAGTGAGCACACAGCGACCGTGCCCTCTGCAGAAGGCCATCTAGTCCTGAATAGTGGGCTAAAAATTGCTGGACAACCAGGTTCAACACATGAGCCATACAAGGCACGTGTGACATTGCCCCGGCTAAGGGCCGCACCCAGGTTTGCAGCATTGTCGCACACGGCCTTCCCTGGTTTCAGGTCCAGTGGAGACAGCCATTTATGAAACTGGGTCTCCAGATCTGTGTGACTCACATTTCCCAGACATTTCAAAGTAAACACCGCCTGATGCCAGCATAGTAAGGAGGTGTACAGGATTCCTTCTGCGCAGTTAGAAAGCGGGTGGCATTACCAGACAGGCTTTGGGTGCAGGTGGAGGACCAAGAGGAGGTTGAGGAGGCAGAAGCAGTGGAGGAACTTCTAGATAAAGACGATTGACGTACAACTCGTGGAAACGGCAAAACTTGGACAGCAGCCCCTTGTCCTGCTGTCACCATAGTTAGCCAGTGCCCAGTCAGCGACATGTAACGCCCCTGTCCATGCCTACTTGCCCAAGTGTCTGTGGTGAAATGCACCCTCTCACACACAGAGTTTCTCAAAGAAGCGGTGATGTTGTGTGCGACATGCTGGTGGAGTGTAGGCACACCTTTCTTTGAGAAGTAGTGCCGACTGGGCATCTGGTACTGGGGCACTGCGACGGACATAAGGTCTCGAAAATCCTCTGTGTCCACCAGGCGGAAAGGCAGCATTTCTGTAGCCAACAGCTTGCAGATGGTGAAATTCAACCTCTTAGCTTAGTCATGGCTAGGAGGAAATGGTCTTTTACTTGTCCACATCTGAGGGACCGAGGGCTGGCTGTTGTGCTTAGACGGGGTTGAGTAGGGTGTCCCCGGAAAAACTTGCCGGTCTGTGAGGAAGATACAGGTGGAAAAGTAAGGTTGCCTTGATCCAAAGGTGGTGCTCTCTATGTCAGAGAGCGCTCAACACCAGCTGGTGTTTCCACTTCCAAATGAAATGATGACCTGCCAATCACACTGGCTGTTGCAGGTAAAGAGGTGGCAGGTCTGCGTCCAAAAACATGTGTGACTGCTGTCCCCCCAGTCACAGAGGATGAAGAGGCCACGGATGCACAAGATGGGGCAGACGGTGGTTGGCCCGGCCCGCTAGGCCGCATTGTAGCACAGTGAGCTTCCCACTGCAACTTATGCTTCATATCCATGTGACGGTTCATGCATGAAGTACTCAAACTATGGATTTTTGGGCCTCTACTTAGCTTTTGGTAACAAATATTACAGATAACACAAGTTGGGTCACCCTTATCGATCTGAAAAAATGCCCAGGCTATGCAAGGCTTAGAGCCCATGCGACCTGAAGAGCCACTACGACTTGTGGTCAGAGGCAGAGTTGTGGTTGAGGATGCAGTTGTTGACTTGCTTCCAGTACTCCGTCTCTGTCCAGGAAGGCGCAACCTAACCTCGTCGTCAATAGCATCTGTGACGTCCAGCTGCGCTTGGTATCACAGATCCCAGAAGAGTGCATTGATGGAATCCTCCACAAGAGGCCCCCATAAACATTCACACATCTCCACCTTCCACCTCAAACCAGCAGAGGGAGTCCGTTAGGGATATAAATAGGGAAGGTGGAGCTAGGCAGTTCAGTTCCTCTGAAGATTTCCTGCAGTAGAAAAGCCTAAGAGAGGTCAGTCTGCTGTGGAGCTCAGTCTAGTCTAGAGAACTCAGTTAATAGTTCAGCAGTAGAGCACGAGGCTCCTGTTAGCTAGATTCAGGGAGCCCAGTTAGAGCTTAAGGTGTGTCGGCGCCATAAGATCGGTGAAGCGCGGCAAGCTGCCGTTAGTGTGTATAGCCTAGTGAGGGCCCGAGTAGGCCGAAGGCGAGTGGAGAGTTAGTACATAGGGGGCAGAGGAGCTTAACCAGCTCACCCCGAAGCATTTACCGGACACCGGATCCGAGCTTACCGGGATCTCTATGACCCAGTAAGGCATAACCAGAATCCCTGGAGAACTACAAGTCCCAGGATCGCTAAGGTGCTGATACGTAACAGAGCCAGGAGACGCTTAGGCCCCGCATACTGGGAGTATGAACTCCAAGACAAGGCCCTACCACAAGGTCAGCCAGCGCAGGACAGAGACAAAGTTAGGCCTAGCTCCAGGCAGGTCAGAAACTTACTACGCAGAGGCTAGAAACAGGAGGCCCTACACCCACTCATTGGGGAGGATCCTGATATGCACCCTTCACCCTACAGTGCTCCGGGAGGTGCCTGAATTTCCACCAGTAAAAGGTACTGGAGTGACTACCGTGTCCCTTCCCGTTCTTGCTCTGACCCAGCTGGGTCTCGCCTGTCCTGCATTCCCCCTGCATACGCTTTTCTGAGGCCTAGCTCCACCTGTGGGGAGCTATACCATCGAGCTACCTTATCACCGGCCTCAGTGGACTGCTGCAGCGCTGGTGCTTCTCACCAGATACCACAGGTGGTGTCACGAACTCTTATAAAATTAACAATTATTCACCCTTTTAAAGAGTGACCCCAGGGTACGGGCCCGGGAACCAACCACCGCGACATCCCAAAGGCCAGGCAAAGGCCCGGGTACCGAGTCATCCTCCTCCACCTCCTCTGCTGACCTCATCGACTGGCTGACTGTGGGTTGACAGTAAGTGGGATCTCCAAGCACGTCATCATCACCCTTTGTGTTCTCACACCCGTTGTCCTCAGAGCCAACCTCTTCCTGCCCTGACTGAAAAGTCAAGTCGTCGCTCCAATCAGGTATTTGAGTCTCATCATCGTCTTCATCATTGTCTCCACCAACAGGAGTTACAGTTTGGGAACGAGGGTCTACATTGTGCTCAGAACCTTCTTCATCTGGTCCTGGATCCGACTCATTAAGATTCTGGGCATCAGTGCAGATCATTTCCTCGTCTGGATTAACAGAAGCTCTGGAGCAGACCTCCGTTTCCCAGGCTATAGTATGAGTAAACAGCTGTGCAGACTCAACCATCTGTGTTACCCGATACTCACATGGGCAGCTGGAGACTTGGGAGCTGTGAGGAAGCAAGTGCGATTGGGGTGACACCTCTGAGGACTGGAGTATTTGTGATGTTGAAGTTGAGGTGGAGGAGAGCCCACTTGAAGGAGCACTTGATATCCGTTGAAGCACCTGCTGTTTTTGTGCCTCATCTGGAATTTGTAGCGATGGGCGTGTCCGTAAGAAAGGGATCGTATCACATTGTCCACGAAAAGAAGTAGACATGTTAGTTTGGCTGGAAGATGGTCTTTCTTCTGCAGATGTTACTCCCCCCCACCGCGGGGGGCTCGAACCACCAGCGGACAGGGTCCACCATCAGGGTCCACCGCGGCTCTGGCACAAATCCGGCGACACGGAGGTCGCACGGGCAGGAATGGACTGGCCGTGTCGGCTTCGCACTCCAGCGTAGTCCCTCTGCATGATCGCGCCCGTAACCTCAAAGGGATGCGCAAGCGGCTTTTCTTCCCAGGGCTGTTCCCCGTCCAGCAGGAAAGTGGGGGAGCTCAGGTCGGCCTTCCACTGTACTCCCTTACCTCCCTCGCCCTCTTTCCTTCTTCCGTTCTCCATCTAACCCCTCGGCTCTGTGGTGTCCGCTCTCCCTCCAGCTCTCTCCTTCTCACAGGTGGACTACCGCGTGTATTCACACTGTGGCGAATCTTTTGGGCCCAGGCATAAGAAGTTGTCGAGGTAATGGATAATATGTGCCCCCTTAGAAATGTCCATTACAACCTATTCGAGGAAGCAACTAAACGCCTCAAATAGTGAGCTGGATCTGGAGCACCCCATGGGCAAACAACGATCTATATAGTATGCTCCTTCCCAGAAGCAGCCCAATAGGTGGACACTATTCGGAGGCACAGGTAGTAAGTAACCGGAACGCCGCATCAATGTCTGTTTTGGCCATTAGGGTGACCCTTCCCAACTTCTTGATCCGCCTGATTGCCTTGTCAAAGGATGTACAGTATATACTACTGTACTTGGTTCCGCGTCGATGTTGTCGTTTACAGACCTGCCCCTTGGATATGACAAATGGTGGATTAGTCCGAATTTATTGGGTTCCGTTTTTGGCACAACTCACAACGGGGATACCACTACGTCTTGTAAGGAAAGTGTTCTGAATGGAACCGCCATTCTACCTAAAGATATTTATTTTTTTAATTTTCTTGTCACGACGTATGAGTGTTGGTAGGCTGATTTTAGATTTTTACTCCAGCCTTTCTTGATTTTAGAAGGGCATGACATGCCTATATCTGTGTCTCCCCCTCCTTTTACTCCTCCACCTCTTTTCTTTTCGCATGACTATATGTACTTGTCACTTTTCCATGTGTTAGTTGTGCCTTCTGAGCAGTTTGTCAGCTTTTGGACACCTTTGAAGTGTTTTCTATGTGTTTTCTATGTGTTTCTATGTGTTTTTGTTTGCCTACCATTGGTTTTAACGGTGTTCGAAGGTGTTCGATGAACAGTTCGACGACCAGTTCGGTGAACATAAGGGTGTTCGACGAACTGAACCGAACTCGAACACTACGGGGGTGGCTCAACACTCGTCTTTACCCTGGAAAGGAACTTCCTTAACATATTTCACAGGAAAGCAGTTTCAGTTTCATTTTTGAATGTTTTATTGAGCCTTAAAAGTGGCTTAATACCTCTGACCACGTTGTTGACAGCAGTGACCTGGGCATCAGAAATGCTTCCTGGGGCGATCCTCATGCTGTCCCCATGTCATTTGAGCACTGTCACTATAGTTTTGGGCACTTGTTAGGCTTTTAAAAGACTGCCGGGGGTGCCGCAGCAAAAATGCTCGGGTCTCCCATAGACTAACATTGGGCTCGTTGCTCGGGTCGAGCACCCGAGTATCACGGCGAGCTCGGCCCAAGCTTCGAGCACCCGAGCATTTTAGTACTCGCTCAACACTATTATTCTCCACAATGTAAATTAAATCATTCTAATTGATTGTGAATGTAAAATCTTGTTTGATTCAACCATCTCTAATTATCATGTAAAGCCCCATTTATGTGCATATGATCCTTGATCTCTTACTATTTTCTTAGGAAAAGTTAAGAATAGTTTTAAAAGCATGTTCGTATTTTCTTTATATAGCAGTTACAGAGTCTAAGTCAATCCAGTAATTATTTCTTACCTCTTTTACTTAGTATTTATAATTTCATAAATAGATTACTGTTGCTAGCTGCAGACTTTATGTCAGACTAATGTGTTTTGCCTTACTTTGGATACATTTAGACTACATTTTATTTTCATCATATGCATATGTTTTCCTCTGGGGACTTTTACCACTTTGTTCATAAACATTCTTTTCACTGCTATTTTCTAACAAAGTAAAACAGAAATTCGATAATCGTATAAATAAGCAGTCTTCTTACTTTTGCAAGGGGGAAAAGTGCAACTGAAAATGCACATAATTACCCTATTTCAAAGGTACTCTGTTAAATTATCACTGTGTGGCACTGTAAAGTGTGTTAATTTGTCTCATATATTTAATAATATTATTATTTAATATTGCTTAAATGGGTTCACTCTTTTCAATGTTATTATCCTTTGGAGTGCACAGGTCTAAAATAACAAATACTGTTGCTCTCCCCTCTCGGATGTTGCTCCGGTCTATGTTGATCGGCTGCAGCAGGGACATCACATCCTCAGTGCACATCAACGCTACAACCAATCACTGACTGCATCAGTAGAGGCGTCACATCAGTGAGTGAGTGGCTGCTGTGGTGATGTGCATTGTAGACATGATATCACTACTACATCAGATCAACAAAGACCAAAGCATCGATGAAGAGGCAGCACTGGACCTGGGAGGGTGAATACATTACTGTTTGTTATTTTAGATCTATGCACACCCACGGACCCCCCCCCAAAAAAAAATTGATAAGAAACAATCCCTTTTTTACTGTAAATTATTGATTATAGCATCTACTTACGAAGTCCAGGTATTCCTGAAGTGTTTAGTTAAAGTTGTAAAAGCATTTTTCACTGAATCCTGTGTTAGTTACTGGATTTTGGGTGTTAGGGAGACATTGCATATTGCCATCTGCATGACTTGACAGCGGATTGCATTGTGTTGTAATGCTGTAAGCTTTGCACTACAGTATCTAAAAGTAAGTTTAATATTGAGAAATATTGAAAATATTCTTTCTCCCCCTGTCATAGATATAAGAAGTCTTTCTCCCAAGCCCCTCTCCACCCCTCCCTTATCCACCTTTTGTCACAAGACAAGAGCAATCAACCACTTGTCAGTACAAGAGCTGTCTCCATGTAAATCTCAGCACAAAGCCCCAATTAACACACTCCTGAGTAAGGCCTTGTACACAAATGCTGGCAAGATAGGTGCCACCAACCTACTTAAAATGCGAGTAGATTTCCCCTGACAAAGGCAGGGAACAATTAGATGCAGGCTTGCAATAAATCTACAGATACCTGTTGAAATTTCATTTCCAGGGCTTCAAAGAGAGTCAAAAGTCTCCAGACTCTTCGGAGCTGAAAACAAAATATAGAATAACTAAGGTTCCATACATCCGATAATGATGGGATCCATATTTTAGTGACAGGGTCAGCTAGGGAACAAGAGGGATATTTTCCTGTTGCTGTAAACCCCTCCCTGGAGCTGTAGCGCAAAAGCACGAGAATAACGGGTCAAAAATATGCCATGCGTGTTCTCTACGCAAAATTAAATTCATAACGGAAAAAATGGCATCACTTGCAAGCTTCTGCAAGCAACCAGTGATAAGTTACTGTACCGCAGAAGTTAGTTATTTTAATAAAAACATGAATGGTGGAGCCCGAGTCCATGTGATGTCACCACAGGGGTGTGTGGGCAGATCTCCCCTTAGGCATAAAAGAGCCAACTGAAGATTTATCCATTCTCATTGCCAGGGGGGTATAGATACTATAAGCAACGGGTCACATTCGATAATGTTGAAATCAAATCGGGGAGCCCCTCCTTCACCTATATTGAACTGTCTCAGCAATCTTATAGTAAGTCTCTTCTTTAATCCTTATTATTTTGTGTAACTGCTTATGTACTGTAATATCTCCTTTGTAATATCTTGTATATTTTTCCTAAACACTGCTTTCCTTTTGGAATAAACATAAAATTTAATAGTTCTGTTTCTTTTGTCCTGTAATCTTCCCTCCCCCGAAGCCATATATACGCTACTAGAACACAGGCTTACGGCCAGGCCTATATTATATTTCAAACTTGGTCGGTGGTGGCAGCAAATAATATTAATAATCGGGCTATCGTGAAGCTGACAGTGACCGTATGGAGGGCGTAAACACATATTCCATGCTTTGGAATCCAGAGGAGTGATGCCATATGCTCACTGGTCATTTGCTGATAACTCCATAGTGAGTAGTGGGGACCGTGTGCACTGGACCTGGGAGGGTGAATACGTTACTTTTTATTTATTTTAGATCTATGCACACCCACGGACCACCTTCCAAAAAAATTGATAAGAAACAATCCATTTTTAACTGTTATTGATTATACCATCTACTTACAAAGTCCAGGCATTCCTGAAATGTTTAGTTGAAGTTGTGAAACCATTTTTCACTGAATCCTGTGTTAGTTACTGGATTTTGGGTGTTAGGGAGACATTGCATGTTGCCATATGCATGATTTCACAGCGGATTGCATTGTATTGTAATGCTTTAAGCCTCGCACTACAGTATCTAAAAGTAAGTTTAATGTTACAATTTAGTGAATCAAGCAATATTCAAATTTGCATGTTAGCACAGATTTTACTGGGAAATTCAATTTGCAGAGAAGTTATTCTCTGTGAATTGAATGTCTCTTATTATGCTTTACAGTCTCTTCAGACAGCAGAGCATAATAAACGTAAGATGTAAAAAAAAAAGAAATACCTCACTTCAGAGGATGATCCAGAAGAAAGCCTCTGGTGAGAGTGAGGCTATGTGCCCACAATGCAGAAATGCTCTGGATTTTTCCTGAACGTTTCTGCATCTCCCTGGCAGAAAAAAATGCATGCGGATTTTACATGCGTTTTTCCTGCCAGGGACAGCGGAAGTGAAGCGTTTTGATCATGCGATTTCGCATGTGGGTTGTCAAGCGCTTTCCAAGCGATTAGCATCACTAGGAAAGTGCTTGACAACTTGGTCACACTATATAAATCCATGCAAACAGCATGGATTTTATATAGTGTGGCCAAGTTAGTTAAAAAAAAGAATAAAAACGGTAAAAAATAAAAAAAAACATATACTCACCTTCCGATGGCCCCCGTCTCCTTATCCGATGCGTCCGGTCTTCCTGGTGTCTCGCGGTTGTGTAAAAGGACCTTCCATGACGTCATTTAGTCATGTGACAAGTCACGCGACCGCCGACGTCAGCGTTCATGTGACCCATCACATGACTAAATGACATCATGGCAGATCCTTTTAGACCATCGCGAGCTTCCGAGGAGCCAGTACGCATCGCTATGGAGACCAGGGGCCATCAGAAGGTAAGTATAATGTTTATTTTTTATTTTAATTTTTTTTTTTACAGGTACTATGGTACTGTGGCACCCTGCTGTTCACAGGTAACACAGGACCCAAAAGGGTGCATGGATGGACTTCTCCACAAGAGGCCCTCATTACATACAAACACCTCCACCCTTCCACCTCATACAACCAGAGGGAGCCCGTTAGGTATACTGTATATATATGGAGGGTGAAGCCAGGCAGTCAGACAGAGTCAGAGAGTCTGAGAGCATGCTGACGCTGAGAGCAGCGAAGACGCAGCACGTCTGCTGCCGTATTAAGGGCCCCGAGTGTGGCTGAAGGCAAAGAGGAGAGGAGAGAGGAGTTGAGGGGGCAGAGGAGCATCATAGGCTCACCCCCGAGTATACAAACCGGACACCGGGTCCGCGCCTACAGGGTCCCTTTATACCCAGTAGGGATCACCGGCATACCAGGAGGACTACAAGTTCCTGGCCGACCTGAAGCTAAACCCATTACAGGACCAGGAACCACGAAGGCCCCGGCGCCCAGGGATAGTGGTTGCCAGCAGAAGGTCCTACTACCAAGCGACAGGTGAAGAGAGCAACACGACACAGAAGCTAGGCCCAGTTGCAGGCTGGCCAGGAGCTTAGAGAGAGGGAGACACGCTCACTGGGGAGAAGTTCTGAAGTGCACCCTTCCTACCGAGTACCCTGGACCGTACCTGACATCCGCACCAGTAAAGGTATTGAAGCGAATTACCCGGTCTCTGTCAGTTACTCCTGCTGCACCATCCCGACTGCACTACAAGCCCCAGAATCACCACCCACCATCAAACTCTACACTGCCCTGAGGCTCGCTCCACCTGTGGGGAGTTGTTCCATCCTAGCTGCCTATCAACTGCCTCAGAGGTCTGCAGCAGCCCTGGTACAAATTACCAGAAACCACAGGTGGCGTCACGATCAAACTACAAATCCCATATAAACTATCCCTTTTTGTTGACCGCCCTGGGCCACGGACCGGGCCAGCCACTGTGACATATCCCTTCCCCAGCATCTATAGGCCCGGCACCGAGTACCCCACTGCCCTGGGGGCGCGTCATCTCTGGTGTTACGAACAGGATTTCTTGCCCGTTGCCACCAGGTACTGTGTGCCGTATTGAACTGTGTTTTAGCTGTGGTGAACATCGCCGCCATTACCGCATCGCCACGCGGGAAGAGGAGGGGCGTAACCGCGGAAATCGGAGAGGCGTGATTGCTAAAAGCGCACAAAGCTCAAGCCTCGCCTCGCGCTTTGACGCAGCACCTGGAAGCGTCAGGTCCTGGAAGGAGACCGTCGTCTGCGGAGCTGCGGCCTACCCGATTAAAGAAACAGGAGGTAGGCTACGGTTCACTAGGGGGGCGCAACCATGGCCGACGACCAGCGAGACGCCGGAGCACCGGATAATGCTCCTGATGCTCAACTTGCGCCCGGTGCTGCTCAGGCCGGAGTGGCCACCCCACCAGCAGGGGTCGTGACTCTGTTAATACCCATGGCCCTGCCGTATATCCCTGGAGCAAAATGGCTTCCCCAGTATGACGGCAAACCAGACACCCTGTCTGGATTCAAGAGAAAGATATGCGGTGTATTGGACATGTATTCAATGACTGGTAAGCAGAGAGCCGCTGTTGTGCTGGGACAATTGACTGGTGCCGCAGAGCGGGAAGTTGAAACCTGGCCAGCCGCAGACCAGGAATCAGTATCCATTATCTTTAAGAGACTTGTCTTTGAAAACCGCACTGAGATAGATCTCCGGATGAGGTTCTACCACTGTACCCAGAAACCTGAAGACAGTATCCGGGACTATGCCTGGCGTCTACAAGAGGCCCTGCAGGCCCTGAAACAGGTTAGTCCAGCCAGCATACAAGATGAGAATAAAATGCTGACAGAACAATTCATCCGGGGGTTGGGGTCCCAGGAGGAGAGCAGAACCGTACGGTGGGGGGCCTTAGATCATCCAAATGCCACCTTTGACACCCTGAAGGACATGGCTATTAAGGGTCTGTAGCCCCTGGAACCATCAGATACTGCTATCCAGCGTTACCAGGGTGGGGCCACCCCAATGCCCGCAGCACCCACTGCTCCTTCATTAACGGCTGAAACAAAGATGCAAACTGTGCCCCCTAGTGAGCTGGACAGCCTGCGCTCTGAAGTGCATCAGCTAAGTAAAACCCTGGCCACTTTCCTGAGCATCGTAAAGCTACAGACGGAGCCCAAGCCGGAAGGAAGGATCCTTCTCGCCAACAGTCCTGAGGATGTCCCCTGGATGAGGAGAAGGAGGATAACGCCACCCCGAAGGAGGACAGCGCCACCTCGTGGGACGACCAACGACCAACGTCGCCCTGCAGGAGATTTCATCTGCTACCGTTGCCACAAGGCAGGCCACACCGCGGGGAACTGTCCTTTAAACGGGCAAACCCTGGGGCCGAGGGCCGACACCCAGGAGTAACTCAACCAGGCCCATCAAGCTGGTACAACCGGTTCGTAGGAGGAAGGCCTTTCCTGTCCATCATGCTGGACAGCATAGCAACACCTGCGTTACTGGACACCGGCTCACAGGTAACCATCATACCTCTACAAAAGGTACTGGTCCATAGATGAACTCCACCCGCCAGCCCTGAACCTCTCTGTGTATGCCTCTAACGGCCTTCCTCTTAACCTAGTAGGGGTTAAGGATGTGACAGTGAAGGTGGGGAGAGTGGAACTAAAGGACCAAGGACTAATTGTTATAGAATCTAACCCTGGTGATATCAATCCGTATATGATACTTGGTACAAATATTGTTGGTAACTGTTTGGGAGAAGTGTTGTTTTTACTCCAACAGATTGCTGACACTGCCAAACCAGGGCAGAGGAAGGTGCTCCAGAGAGAGATTTGAGCCCTCCTGTACCAGCAACAGGTAAAGCTAACAGGTGGTGAGATTGGTAATGTACGGATGACAGACCCGATACCCATTGTGATTCCCCCAATGAGTGAGATGCTGATTTGGTGTAGGGCAGCAATAGGTCACAAGGGACAGAACTACCAGGCGGTAGTGGAGCCCATTAGCTCAGAGCACAGACCTACACTCTTAACTGCTAGAGGGGTAGTTGATGTACGCAATGGGAGGGTACCCGTACGTCTCCTAAATTGTGGGGAGGAGGAAGTTAAATTGCCAAGATACGCCACTGTTGCCAGATTGTATACTGTGGATAATGATGCCATACACACAGTGGAATCCTTGACCCCACCAGATACAGTGGAGGACAATGACTCCGAAGCTCAGCTGGAGGATTGGTGTCAACAGCTCCATGTTGGAACTGACGCCACTCCTGTCCATCAAAAACACGGTGTCTACAGAGTGGTTCAGGAATATGAACAGGTGTTTAGTAAACACCCACTTGATTTTGGAAGGGCTAAAGGGGTACAACATCACATACCCACCGCTAACTATCCACCCATTAAAGAGCGTTACAGACCTGTACCACCAGCACATTACCAAAAAGCCAAGGAAATGTTGCATGACATGAAAAAGGCAGGGGTAATAAGGGATAGCTGTAGCCCCTGGGCAGCTCCCCTGGTTCTGGTCAGGAAAAAGGACGGTAGCATGAGGATGTGTGTAGATTATAGACAAATTTATCGAATAACACATAAAGATGCATACCCTTTGCCCCGTATAGAGGAATCCCTGGCTGCATTAAAATCTGCCAATTACTTCTCTACATTGGATCTCACTAGCGGGTACTGGCAAGTCTCTGTTGCTGAGGAATACCAGGAGAAAACAGCCTTCACCACCCCGATGGGACTATGCGAGTTCAACAGTATGCCGTTTGGGCTCTGCAACGCACCCGGAACGTTCCAGAGGCTGATGGAGTGTTGCTTGGAACACCGGAATTTTGAGACAGTGCTGCTGTACCTGGATGACGTTATCGTGCACTCGAGGACGTATGAAGACCATCTGAAGCACCTGGCCGAGGTATTTGAAGCATTATCCCGGTATGGGATGAAACTAAAACCTTCTCAATGCCACTTGCTCAAGCAGAAGGTTCAGTACCTGGGACACGTAGTCAGCTCAGAGGGAGTAGCACCAGACCAGGAGAAGGTCACTGCCATCCAGAAGTGGCCTGAACCGAGAAGCATCGAAGAGGTACGGCAATTCCTGGGACTGGTCGGGTACTACAGGAGGTTCCTAAAGGACTATACCAAAAATGTAGCACCTCTACAAGACCTCCTTGTAGGACAGTCCAAAAGAGGAAAGAGTCCCCCATTCCAGTGGGGCAAAGAGCAGACTGAGTCCTTTGTATCAATGAAGGAAGTCCTAACCGGTTAAGACATCCTGGCTTACCCTGACTACAGCCAGCCCTTTCTGCTGTACACCGACGCCAGCAACGAGGGACTGGGAGCTGTGTTGTCCCAGAAGCAAAATGGCAGAGAAAAAGTAATTGCGTATGCCAGTAGGAAGCTTCGCCCTACTGAGAGGAACCCGGTGTAATGCAGCAGCTTGCTAGCATTACTGTAAATGGTCCAGGATGTGTTTTACCTGACCATGTACCTTCCCCTTTAACTGACTGGTCACATGACTGTGACATCACACAGGTCCTGTATGCACAGTAAAGGTCTGTACACATGACTGGGACAGCACACAGGACCTATACACACAGCTGACTGATCACATGACTGTGACATCAGCAAGGTCCTGTCAGTATGGGTTTATGTGTGCACAGGATATATAAACCCTGGTAATTGGAGACAGGTGTGTTCGGTGTGAGAGACATGAGGCCTATTCCCCATGTGTGTGGGACACCGTTCTGCCTAGTGAGGCTGAGTGAAGCCTGGCAGCCTGAAAGGCTGAGACTGGATCCTGTGAGTGGATGCTAGTGGCCTTGGAAGGCAGAGGCTTGGTGAAGAGTCCGGAAAGGCGCAGACTGGATGTGTGTGAGTGAAACATTCCAGTAGCCTTAGACGGGACGACGGCTAGAGACCCCTACCTGGGAAGCCACAAAGCCACAGTGGTGGCGGATTAAAGGGACTGCAGCAACTAAACCCGGCAAAGGTAATACACTTTGTTACATGGACTGTGTTATGGACATTGCTATAGTATTACCTTGCTGAAGGCTGTGACCTGGGCCAATTGGGCCTGTCTGCTATTTGAGAGACTCCCGGATGTTAAGTGTGTAAACATGCCGGTGACAAACTAAGATGGACATTATGTGTGTGAACAGCGGTTTATGATAACATAATAAACTGCTGTATTGAGAAAATACCGGAAGGACATTGCACGTGTGCTTAATTTACCCGGTGCAGCGAGTATCCCCCAGTATAATGACTAGCGCTGCCTTACACCGGATAATTACAGTTCCTTCAAGCTGGAGTTCCTGGCCTTAGTCTGGGCTATCACTGAAAGGTTCAAGCATTACCTAGCCTCAACGAAATTCACAGCCTTTACTGACAATAATCCCTTGACACACCTGGAGACAGCCAGGTTGGGAGCCATGGAACAGCATTGGGTGGCCAGACTGTTGAATTATCAGTTCACCATTAAGTATCGGGCAAGTCACAAGAACACCAATCCCGATGCCCTGTCAAGGATGCCCCACCAGTCAGACACCGAGGATGAAGTGGATGATTTAGAGGAAGCTGAATTACCTGCTTTCCACCGAAGCGGAGTGGTCCACGAGCAACACGCCACCAGAAGACGTCATGGAAGGACGCTGAACCCTCTACCTCATCACAGCTGGAAGGAGACCCAGGACAGTGACTCGGTTGTCAGCCTCATCAAAAGACTGATAACCCAAGAAGTTTCTCACCTGGAGAAGGATGCTCCCCCACAAGCTAAACACCTGTGGAATGAGAGAAGCCGGCTGTTCATCTACAGAGAGAAGCTGTGCAGAAGGTATGTCAACCCCAAGACTCATGAAATGGTTTGGCAGATTGTTGTACCTAGGACAGATATCCAGATGGTGTTAGAGGCCTACCACGATCAAGCAGGTCACTTTGGCTGGAAGAAGCTGGAAACCCTGCTGAAGGACCAGTTCTATTGAGTTGGAATGCGGAGTTCCATAGAGAGGTGGTGCCGGAATTGTGGGCCCTGTAGCCTCAGAAGGAAAGACTACGGCAGCCAGAAAGCACCCTTGCAGTCCATCAAAACAACCCAGCCCCTGGAGATTGTCGCTCTGGATCACATCAAGCTGTCACCCAGCAGGTCAGGCTATTCCTATGCACTGACCATGGTGGATCATTATTCCCGGTTCCTGGTGGTAGCCGCTGTCAAGGATCTGGCAGCAGAAACTGCAGCAAGAATGTTCCAAGCATACTTCTGCAGGCCCCATGGATACCCGGAAAAAGTGCTGACGGATCAAGGCCCTGCCTTGGAAGCCGAGCTATTTAAAGAATTCTGTCATCTGTATGGATGCAAGAAGATCCGGACTACGCCGTATCACCCTCAGACCAATGGTTTGTGTGAGAAAATGAACAACATCGTCATAGACCTGCTGAAAACCTTACGCTTGGAAGAAAGGAACCAGTGGCCAGACAAACTACCTGACCTGGTAGATCTGCACAATCACATACCTGTGAGTTCTACTAATTGTACCCCAGCGTACCTCATGAAAGCAAGACCCGGAAAGTTGCCCATGGACCTGGAACTCGGAGTGGTAGAACCTGCAGCAGATATGTCCACTGAAGACTGGGATAGAAATCGGCAAGAGCAGTACAGGAGAGTACAGGCCTGTGTCGAAGACAGTCTAAACAGAGTAAGGGGAAAACTAGAAGAACAGTACAATAAACATGCACCAGCAGAAGCCTTCGCACCTGGAGAGATAGTGCTAAAGCGGAAAAGAAGAGGTCACAAGCTCGATGACCAGTGGGAAAGAGAGCCCTACACTGTGCTAAACTCCAGATTTGACAACAGTAAAACCAGCCTGATCAGTAAAGATGGAGGTAAAACGACCGCAGCAGTCTCAAGAGACCATTTGAAAGTGTGCCCAGGTCTACTGAAGACAACGGAGGAAGAAGTACCTCCTATAGCATCGGAAGAACCCAAGGAAGAAGTGCTTCACACAGTTCTGAGAGATTTCCCTGCGGACTGGCCTCAACTTGATAGAAGTGTATTATGAGTATAATAACTGCTCCATCAGCCACAAGAAGAACCTGTGAGCGCTCTGGAAGAACCTGCTCAGGAACAGGAAGAGTCCCCAGTCAGAGGAGGATCACCAGTTGAAGCAGAGCCTGAAGGCCCAGTGGACAGTGCACTTGCCAGTCCCATAGAGAGATTAAGGCAGTTTTATAATCTACCAGCACATACACCTGCTAGATTAACAGAAAGTGCATGCACAGACACTAGTAACACCCCAGTGCTACGAAGGTCCACACGCAGCACACAAGGACAAATCCCTGCCAGGTTTAGGGAATAAGCACAAAGTGCCTACATTATAAATAGTTACCCAGTTGGGTATTGCCTATTGTTTATTGTATGAACTGAAATAATATGCGCATTTAGTTACCCGTAAGGGTATAAAGACTTGTAGGCTGAGGACTGTGAGCAGCCAAAAACTGTTCTTGTAAATAGTTGCACTCATCAAAAGTGCCCCCTTATTTGACCACTGAACAAAAACCCGTTTGGCGTGGCCGAAGACGTGGTCCAGCACCTGGATCACTTATGCCCTGTAGCCACGCCTAGGGCCTACATTGAGGGTTTTCAGGCGGGTCCCTCATGTTATCCTTGTTACACTTTCATCGGTGAAATGGACACCGGGTTACGGGACTTTATTATTACTATTATTGTTATTGTTGTTACACTTTATTATTACTATTATTGTTATTGTTGTTACCTGTTTTGAAAAAAAAAAATGCTTCAGTCCAGGAGTACTGAATTGTACTAGGGGGCGAATGTGGCACCCTGCTGTTCACAGGTACCACAGGACCCAAAAGGGTGCATGGATGGACTTCTCCACAAGAGGCCCTCATTACATACAAACACCTCCACCCTTCCGCCTCATACCACCAGAGGGAGCCCGTTAGGGATATATATATGGAGGGTGGAGCCAGGCAGTCAGACAGAGTCAGAAAGTCTGAGAGCGTGCTGACGCTGAGAGCAGCGAAGACGCAGCACATCTGCAGCCGTATTGAGGGCCCCGAGTGCGGCCAAAGGCAAAGAGGAGAGGAGAGAGGAGTTGAGGGGGCAGAGGAGCATCATAGGCTCACCCCCTAGTATACAAACCGGACAGCGGGTCCGCGCCTACAGGGTCCCTTTATACCCAGCAGGGATCACTGTCATACCAGGAGGACTACAAGTCCCTGGCCGACCTGAATCTAAACCCATTACAGGACCAGGAACCACGAAGGCCCCGGCGCCCAGGGATAGTGGTTGCCAGCAGAAGGTCCTACTACCAAGCGACAGGTGAAGAGAGCAACACGACACAGGTGGCATCACGATCAAACTACAAATCCCATATAAACTATCCCCTTTTTGTTGACCGCCCTGGGCCACGGACCGGGCCAGCCACTGTGAAATATCCCTTCCCCAGCATCTATAGGCCCGGCACCGAGTACCACACTGCCCTGGGGGCGCGCCAGTACCTGGGTCTGGAGGAGAGTCTCTTCTTCTCCAGACCCGGGTACCATCCGCACATTGAATCACTTAATATCCGCATGTGCACATGTAGTCATGCGGATATTAAGCGATTCAATGCAAGTTAATGGCGGCGAAAACGCCGCGATTACGCAAAATAATTGGTAGTGCTGCGGATTTTTCCACAATGATAATCCGCAGCGGAAATTTCCGCAGCATGTGCACAGCACATGCGGATTATCATTGGGGAACATTGCAGACCTTCTACCAAGTGTTTTTAAGCATTTCCGCAGCGAAATTGGCGCTGCGGAAAAGCTTAAAAAACGCATAGTGGGCACACAGCCTAAAAACATTAGTGAGATATTCATCAAGCTCTTCAGCTCCTCCTCTCCATAAACCGTTTGGTCCTCAAGGAAGGGTGTCGCCAGCTTCTCCACTCATTTACACGTGCAGTAGTATTGCCAAATGTAGGGCACAATCAGCTTCATTTGCCTCCAGCAAGTGTATTAGTGGGGGATAAGCAGAGGGAATTAGGAAATATATGGCACATCACTTGTATCAATCACAATTTTAACAGTGACACTGTCAGTTTCAGTTTTGAGATTGTATTCTACACAAAATGGTCTGCTTGAGCACAAATGATTAAGAGGGATTATTTAGGACTGTTTGTTATCATTTTATATAAGATATGTTTGTCAGTGCACTGTTATTGAATTAGCTGTTGGTTACTATTGGGTTACCATCTGTTTCTATGGTGAGTTCACATTACTAAGGTTATATTTGCTCTAAAGGGATTAAAATGGGTTAGATATAGCTGTAGCAGACATTAGAGTATTATAAACATCTATTTTAAAAAAATTGCTGAACATGGCGAATTTTAATTTCTAAAGATTTGATAATATCTACAAATTACCAAACCTACTTGGCTGAAATCTAACATGCCTAAGCCTTTTGCCAACATAAGCCATCAGTTGGCTTACAGACAGACCATATATACACTGCTCAAAAAAATAAAGGGAACACTCAAATAACACATCCTAGATATGAATGAATGAAATATTCTCATTGAATACTTTGTTCTGTACAGAGTTGAATGTGCAGACAACAAAATCACACAAAAATCATCAATGGAAATCAAATTTATTAACCAATGGAGGCCTGGTTTTGGAGTCACCCCCAAAATTAAAGTGGAAAAACACATTACAGGCTGATCCAACTTTTATGTAATGTCCTTAAAACAAGTCAAAATGAGGCTCAGTATTGTGTGTGGCCTCCACGTGCCTGTACAACACCTGGGCATGCTCCTGATGAGGTTGCGAATGGTCTCCTGTGGGATCTCCTCCCAGACATGGACTAAAGCATCCGCCAACTCCTGGACAGTCTGTGGTGCAACGTGACGTTGGTGGATGGAGCGAGACATGATGTCCCAGATGTGCTCAATGTGATACAGGTCTGGGGAACGGGTGGGCCAGTCCATAGCTTCAATGCCTTCATCATGCAGGAACTGCTGACACACTCCAGCTACATGAGGTCTGGCATTGTCCTGCATTAGGAGGAACCCAGGGCCAACCGCACCAGCATATTGTCTCACAAGGGGTCTGAGGATTTCATCTCGGTACCTAATGGCAGTCAGGCTACCACTGGCGAGCACATGGAGGGCTGTGCGGCCCTCAAAAGAAATGCCACCCCACACCATTACTGACCCACTGCCAAACCAGTCATGCTGAAGGATGTTGCAGACAGCAGATCGCTCTCCACGGCATCTCCAGACTCTGTCACATCTGTCACGTGCTCAGTGTGAACCTGATTTCATCTGTGAAGAGCACAGGGCGCCAGTGGAGACTTTGCCAATCCTGGTGTTCTGTGGCAAATGCCAAGCGTCCTGCAAGGTGTTGGGCTGTAAGCACAACCCCCATCTGTGGACGTCAGGCCCTCATACCACCCTCATGAAGTCAGTTTCGAACCGTTTGTGCAGACACATGCACATTTGTGGCCTGCTGGAGGTCAGTGGCGTACCGCCAATGGCGGCAGACCACGCGACTGCTATGGGGCCCGTGAGCCGGGGGGGCCCCATAGCAGTCCAGGAGTGGACATACCGCCACCGGTGCAGCGGCACCGGGTCCCCACCATGCAGCTGCACCAAGGGGCCCGCAAGCTGCAGCTGCTCCCTGTACCTGGCGGTCAGTGAGCGATCCCTGGAGCTCTGTCGCTGTCAGGAGGATAATAGCAGCGGAGCTGGATGGTTCATCCTCTGCTTCCTCTCTGACCCAGGCACGAGCAGCTTGATGACGTGATCATGCAGTGTGCGCCTGGGTCAGGGAGAAAGCTGCCGGCAACCAGGAGGATGTTGCAGGGGAGCGAGCTGAGGTAAGTTGTTTTTTTTTTTTTTTTTTTACTGAAACGCTGGGGAGGGAAGGTGGGGGGAGAGCAATGGTGGGATGGTGGGGCTGGGGATAGGAATGATGGGGCTGGGAAGAGCAATAATGGGGCTGGTGAGGCTGGGGAGGCTAGTGATGGGGCTGGGAAGAGCAATAATGGGGCTGGGGAGAGGAATGATGGGGCTGGGGAGAGAAATAATGGGGTTGTTGGGCTGGGGAGAGCAATATTGGGGCTGATGGGGTGGGGGAGAGGAATGATGGGGCTGGGGAGAGGAATAATGGGGCTGGGAAGAGGAATAATGGGGTTGATGGGGCTGGGGAGAGGAATAATGGGATGGTGGAGAGAAATAATGGGGTTGTTGGGCTGGGGAGAGCAATATTGGGGCTGATGGGGTGGGGGAGAGGAATGATGGGGCTGTGGAGAGGAATAATGGGGCTGGGGAGAGGAATAATGGGGTTGATGGGGCTGGGGAGAGGAATAATGGGATGGTGGAGCTGGGGAGAGCAATGATGGGGCTGGGAGGAGGAATGACGGGGCTGGGGAGAGCAATGATGGGGATGGTGGGGCTGGGGAGAGCAATGATGGGATGGTGGGGCTGGGGAGAGAAATAATGGGGCTGGGGAGAGGAATAATGGAGTTGATGGGGCTGGGGAGAGGAATGATGGGATGATGGAGCTGGGGAGAGCAATGATGGGGCTGGGGAGAGCAAAGATGGGGCTGGGGAGAGGAATGATGGGGCTTGGAAGAGCAATAATGGGGATGATAGGGCTGGGGAGAGCAATGATGGGGATGGTGGGGAAGGGGGAGAGCAATGACGTGTTGCTGGGTAAGAGCAATGACGGGGGTGCTGGGAGAGAGCAATGATGGGGATGCTGGGAGAGAGCAATGATGGAGGTGCTGGGACAGAGCAATGATGGGGGGCTGGGAGAGAGCAATGATGACGGTGCTGGGACAGAGCAATGATGGGGTTGCAGGGACAGAGCAATGATGGGGGGCTGTGAGAGAGCAATGATGGAGGTGCTGGGACAGAGCAATGATAGGGTGCTGAGAGAGAGCAATGATGGGGGTGCTGGGAGAGCAATGATGGGGGAGCTAAAAGAGAGAGCAATGATGGGCGTGCTTGGAGAGAGCAATAATGGGGGTGCTGGGAGAGAGCAATGATGGGGGTGCTGGGAGAGAGCAATGATGGAGGTGCTGGGACAGAGCAATGATGGGGGGCTGGGAGAGAGCAATGATGACGGTGCTGGGACAGAGCAATGATGGGGTTGCAGGGACAGAGCAATGATGGGGGGCTGTGAGAGAGCAATGATGGAGGTGCTGGGACAGAGCAATGATAGGGTGCTGAGAGAGAGCAATGATGGGGGTGCTGGGAGAGCAATGATGGGGGTGCTAAAAGAGAGAGCAATGATGGGGGTGCTAAAAGAGAGAGCAATGATGATGGTGCTGGGACAGAGCAAAGATGGGGTTGCAGGGACAGAGCAATGATGGGGGGCTGTGAGAGAGCAATGATGGAGGTGCTGGGACAGAGCAATGATAGGGTGCTGAGAGAGAGCAATGATGGGGGTGCTGGGAAAGCAATGATGGGGGTGCTAAAAGAGAGAGCAATGATGGAGGTGGTGGGAGAGAGCAATGATGGGGGTGCTGGGAGAGAGCAATTATGGGGGTTTCACTTTCCTTGTACTGTGAAGCCTGGCATGTTTTCCGTGTGCACATAGCCTTACAGTTAATTGGGGAGAGTCACAGAGACTGAATAATTTATATTATTGGCTGGTGGAGATTATAGTTAATGGGGGGCACAGTGCTACATATAACTTTATATTTTGATTACTAAGTGGTTAATAGTATATTAATGGGGGGGTACATATCTGTATTCGAGGACGCAGAGCGGGAGAGACACATGTATGCATACAATATGTGACCTTGTTATTTTCTAGGCTGGAGATCATCGTGACAAGATGATGTCGACATGAAGGTCTGACCAGATGGAGAAGAAGCAGCAGAAACCGACTCTGATCAGATGACACGTCAGCGGTAAGTGCTTGGATGTAAATATTATTCTGTATCTGCACTGTGTGACTTGGAGTGATAATGTTATCTGTAAAATCCCTTAGGCCACATTCTCACATTTGTGTGAAATGTCCGTGTGCTGCCAGATTTTTTTTGTCGGACGGTCTACGGTCTCGTAGAGTTTTATAGATCCATTCACACATTCATGAAAATCACGGATCTGAGAATGAGATCTAAAAGGGTCAGAGATTGTCCTGTTCTGATCCGATTTTTAGGATTAGAATAGGACATGCTCAATGCGTCTGCAAAACAGGGCAGCACACCGACACTGCACACAGATGCAGAAATGTAGCCTTATTATGTATAGCACAGTCCCTTAGTATATAGTGTACTCACTTATTATGTATAGCGCCATCCTTAGTTATATAGTTTCCTATTTTATTATGTATAACACCCTCCCTTATTATGTACCATCCTCTCTAGCTCTAGGGGCTCAATATTGGAGGATCATACTGTGTTGGGGTCAGCATACTTTGCCCTGGGATTTGAGGTGGGGTATAGTAGGGTCATTATACTGCGTATGTGGAGGAATTCACCATGGGGGTATCATACTGTGTTTGGGGGGCCCTTTTTTTGGCATCACACTTTATGGGGCAATGTAAGAGAGATCTAGGACTTCAGCAGGAGGAAAATTACTATGTAAAGGATGGAAAGTTGTGAGATCTGATCTTTGGTGACCCCGACTATTATTTACATTTTCTTTTGGGGGGGGGGGCCCAATTAGAGCTTTTGCTATGGGGCCCCATGATTCCTATGTACGCCCCTGCTGGAGGTCATTTTGCAGGGCTCTGGCAGTGCTCCTCCTGTTCCTCCTTGCACAAAGGAGGAGGTAACGGTCCTGATGCTGGGTTGTTGCCCTCCTATGGCTCCCTCCACATCTCCTGGTATCTACTCCATGCTCTGGACACTGTGCTGACAGACACAGCTACCCTTCTTGCCACAGCTCACACTGATGTGCCATCCTGCATGAACTGCACTACCTGAGCAACTTCTGTGGGTTGTAATGTAGACACCGCCTCATGCTACTGTACCTCTAGGGGTGAGAGCAATGGCAAAATGAAAAAGTGACCAAAACCACAGCCAAAAAGGATGAGAACAGAGAAATGGTCTGTGATCACCAACTGCAGAACCACTCCTTTATAGGGGATATCTTGCTAATTGCCGATCATTTCTACCAGTTGTCTGTTCCATTTGCACAACAGCAGGAGAAATTGATTCACAATCAGTGTTGCTTCTTAACTGGACAGGTAGATTTCACAGAAATGTTATTGACTTGGAATTACATTGTGTTGTTCAAGTGTTCACTTTATTTTTTTGAGCAGTGTATATAAATCTATTCAACAGAAGCACCCCTACGAAGAGTGAAGAGTTTTTATGTGATCCTTGTGCTGTGATGTCACTAAGGTGACATTGCTATGTTTATTATTCCTGTTGTATGACATTATTCTGGCTCTATGATATCACTGTTGTCATTATTCTGACGCCATTGTCAGCAATTAGCCATTCCTACGACAGTGTTTTTGTTATTCCTATTAACCGTGTACTGTAACATTACTGTACTCATAATCCAAGTAATATGACATCACAGTCTTTATTATCTTATTATCCCTGTACTATCACTTTATTGTGTTTATTACCCATGTAACATGACATCGAAGTGTTTGTTATTCCTCTTTTTGCGACATGACTTGTGCATTATTCTGGAACTTGTATGTGAACTGTTAGGTCATGTGCACACATTAAGTATTTGGTGCAGAAATTTCTGCACCATTTCTTTATCTCTTGGCAGGAAAAACGCAGAGGCAAAAACGCGCATTTTTGCTGAGTTTTTTCTGCTTTTTTTTTTGGGCACAAATTTCCCCACTCATGAGTATGTGTGAAATCTGCAGCAAAAATGCTGAGAGAATGGACGTGCTGCAGATTCAAATCTTCACCAAATCTGCAAGTCACAAATAAGCAACGTGTGAATGAGATTTCCGGTTTCCCATTCACATTGCTGGCATCAGGAAATCCTTCAGGTATTGTGACAAATCTGAACTGAAAAAACGCTGCAAAAACATTGCAAAAACACAACGTGTGAACATAGCCTTACTTCAGTTTGGTCATTACCCTTGTCTTATGACATCAAAGTTTTATTTTTTTTGTGTACTTATACTTTATGTCCAAGTTATCTCTTTATTGTGACATCAATTTGTATTGTACAAGTGCTATCACATCACAGTGTTTATTAAACTGATGTGGGGTGAGCATTATTTAGGGACACAGCACTGGCTGCAGCGAGACTCACTAGAACCAGTGATTAGCTGTAGTGGGTGTGGCGCCCCTGAGGGTTCAGTCGCCATAGAGGTACTGCACCTCAACCAGAGGTGTGGTGTCTCCTTCTCTCAGGTAAGAAGGGAGTGCTGCTCGGAACCCCAAACACCTGCATCCAACACTACACTGCTCCAGGCCGACTGGAAGGGCAAGACTCAATGTATGCTTCCTGCTGAGCCCTGACCCTGGCTGGAGTGGGGGGAACCCAAAGGTAGGGGGAACCAGTAGTGGGTGTGGGTGGAGGAAGTAGTTAGGGGGAGCACTTTGGTAGGGATATATATAGGGAAGCCATCTTAGGGTGACAGGTCATTAGAGGAGAGCAGTTCAGAAGAACAGCTCAGGACAGTTCAGAAGATCAGTCCGGGAGCAGAGTCTCACTAGGAGCTCTGCTCCACAACCAAGGGCCTAGTGACAGAGGCCCAGGAGGGGAACAGGGAGTAGGCTCCGTTCTAAGAAGGGATCCTAAGGGGTACGGCGAGTGCAGGGCGGCACTCGTACACCCCGAATCTGTCAGAAGACAGAGGGATCGTAAGCCACATTCTAATCCCCGTGAGGGTCAAGCAGGTCTGTGAACTCTGACGTACAGGAGGGACTTCAGAGCACCCAAGCAGGATTGAGAGTGGGCAGCGCAGGGCAGGAGGGAGAAAGACCCAGTGAGAAGACTGTCTGGCTAGGAACACGGAAAAGTGGGGTTCTGTCAGGTACTCCTAATCTGCCCGAAGAAGAGCTGAATCCCTGCCTGGTGAACGCAGCGTGACGCGGGAGGATGTAAGCTGACAGTGCACCCTGAGAAACTAAAGAACTGTGAGTAGACTCGGGTGACTGCACCGCACCACCTCTGTCCATTATTTCGTCTGCGCCACCTTTCCCTCACTGCATTACAACGCCCAGCGCAACCACCATTTCCCTACACTGCCCTGGAGCTTGCTCTACCTGTGGAGAGCCACACCATCCCTGCTGCCGTAACACCAGCTCCAGAAGACTGCTCCGCAGCGGCGGCACCCCTTAGCCGCATTCCACAGGTGGCGTCACAAACACTTAAGTCCCTTAGAAATATTCCCCATTTACTGACCGCCCTGGGTCACGGACCGGGCCAGCTACCGTGATATCCCCCAGCAACCAGAGGCCCGGCTGCCGAGTACCCCACGGCCCAGGGGGCGCGTCATGGGTATAATATCTGAAGCTGAAAGCAGAGCCAGATGGACAATTTGGAAGCATTAAAACCCATTGCTAGCATTTTCAAAAACAAATTTTCTCCCTAGACAACTCTATATTTACTAAGTCATCCTAGAAGAGAGAATTCTGCACAAATAATTTTTAGGTCGCAAACAATAAATTACTCATTTGTATGGTAAACTTGTTTCTACACCCCCAAAAAATAATTACAATGTGTTAATGATATTATGCAAAGAAACACATGTAAGGCAACCAATGAAAGTGAAATTGTGAGTTAGACTTTTTTCATTACACTTCTATATATGCAGCCTGCATGAATACAGCAAGGATTTGAAAGATCCTCCATGCTGACAATTGCTTAATTTCAGAAAAAAATAGGTACTTGTAAGTGACGCGCCCCCTGGGCCGCGTGTGCGCCCGTGCGTGGGTTACCCGGAACCGGGTCTCTGGGGTTTGTAGTCTCCGTGGCGGCGACCCGGTCCCATGGCTCAGGGGGGGGGTCAAACCAGTGGCAGTCTATTTATGGGATTTTTATGGTTAATTGTCCGACTACGCCACCCGTGGATTGCGGTCAGTGCAGACCGCCGCTGCAAGGCAGACCGCTGGGGCTGATGGTGTATGCAGCTGAGGTAGTGTGACTCCCCACGGGAAGAGTGCAGCCCCAGGGCAGTGTAGTAGATGGTGGGGGTGATAGTGCACGGACGTCCCAGCACTAGTAGTGCTGGTGCGGCGAGGAAGCACAGAGATGTGGGGTTGCAGTTCAAGTTCTTTACTCACAGTTCTTTATATTCCAAGTCACTCCGCCGACAATGACTGCCCGAGCCGTGCTGCGTCCACCAGGCAGGGGGGCTCGGTCAACCTCCAGGTAATTCCAGAGTGTGGCACAGGACTCCCTTCTATTCCTTTCTCTGGCCGTGCCCCACCAGTGACACTACTTTTGTCTAGCTGCCTCGGGTCTTCTCTTGGGAGGCTGGATGTCCACTTCCCTGACCCTATGTGGTGTGCCTTTCTAGTAGGTGTAGTGAGGGGTCGCACCAAGATATGATGACGACCGCCGGTCCTTGGCTGAGGATTAGTCGCCTCCACCAACTTGGGATCCGGTACCCTGTTCTGCCAACCCGTCACCCGCAATCTCCTGGGCCTTTTGGGTTCCTTCTGCCTTCGTGTCTCTGGGCCTCTCTTGGTGTTCTGTTCCTCTCTTCCTTTCCTTTCTGTTCCTTTCTGTAGCTGTCCTTTCTGCTGGCTCTGGCCTTCACTCCAGGCCTGCCTCGTGGAGCTGGGCCCAGACTGAGCCACAGCTCCCTCTCAGCCCTCTCTGGCTGAACTCCTCTTCTCTTCCAGTGCTGGCTTGGCCTCACAGGCTAGGCCCGCCTCCGGAGCAGAGCTCCAGAGAGGCCCTGCTCTGTCACTTCCTCTCTCAGACTGAACACTGATCTAAGATGGTGCCCACCTTATATACCTCCCTCTCTGTGTATGAGCCCAGGTGACTTGCAACCAATGGGCTCCTACCTATGCCCAGAGACCCAACCCCTATCTGCTCCTACAGCACTGGATATTCCTCCCCCCTCCCCACTCCAGCCAGGGACATGATCTGTCGTGCCTGCATTACTGTCTAATGGGAGCACCGTTGAGCTGTCCCAAGGAAATGGGGTGTGTGTGATGCATGCAGCCTGCCGAGCCCTGGTCCACACTCCATCCTTACCCGCGAGTGGAATATCACACCTCTGGCAGAGGTGCAATACCCCTGTAGCGGCCGAACCCTCGGGGCGCTACATAAGCTTACTGTATGTAAAATTGTGTGATTGTTAGGAAATGTAATTCCAGTTATTCTTCTAAATTTCTTCAGTTGACTTATCTCATGGTGTGCAATTAAAACACCATACATTTATTTAAAATGTGCATACTTTATGCCATTATAATATACATTTTTCTGCCAAGTAGGACCCTCCATGAAATTAGTAGAAGTCTTAAAATATGGAAATTGCATTGCATTTGCTACCTCCAAAAGAACATCTGAGAGCCGCATGATCTAGAGGCTGAGACCCTGATTGCAGCAATATGCCACTTGCTGGTCTGCATGCTCACAGTTTGATACAATCACTATTCTGACTCCATAACTAGGCTGCACGTGTGGGGCTCTTGAGACAACATTTTAATGTATGTCTGTATTGACACCAAGAAACTTCATCAGATAGCTTCAACTTGACTGCAGATGCATGAAGATTCCAGTAGAGGTTTATTCTTAGGCTGAATAGTAACAGCAGTAGCTGCAACAGCTGCAGCAGGTAAAAAGACAACTCAGAGATATACAGAGGTGAACCTAGCAAGATATATGACAAACACTAACTGAGTAGGAAGAAGGGAGGGGTTACTAACATCAGTGCTGGGCTACAGGGAGAAAGACAGGAAAAACTTTTGAAAGGCAAACCTAATTACATAGCAGTATTACAACAATACATATCCTATGTGTGCATGCTCTGGAGCCGCTGAGCATCAGTGTGGTGAGCGGGAAGACAGGTGCACAGCATGCGCGCTCACAAACTGTCATATGGTCACTGACACTCAGCAGCTCCAGAGCATGCGCACATAGGATATAAAGCTGGGACGTACACGCAAATTCAGTGCGCATGCCCGGAAAGCTGAGAGTCATTGCGCAAGCACGGGATCTACTGGGAAATTGCGGTGACATAAGGAGCAGTGATGGGATGCAATGATAATATGATAGACGTGGAGAATTTCAAAAGGCATTTGATTTAACGTAACTGAAAAGCTAGAGATGCCAACCCCTATGACTAAAACAGAAGGAATATGGGGCAATCATCAAAGTGTAAAAAATTACTTTTGCGCTAAATACAGAGACGTTTTGCTTGAGATAAACATATTAGTGATGTAATGTGCATCACTAACAAGACATTGGGGGCAGTTTAATAGCAAAAAAGGATGTGACAGGTTCCCTTTAAGGGTTTTCTACAAGTTTTTAAAATTAGTACTAAAGGAACACAGCTCAAATAGGAAAGGATGAACACCTGTCTATCTGTCACATCAATTGTCTGCTGCACCTAATCTCTGACCTCAGCAGTCATAGGCCAAATGTGTGTGAAATACTGCCACACCATGACCAGACCATATATTACCAACACATAGTGACCAAATAGTACCACATATAAGTGATAAATATCACCACACCTTGACCAGACCACATATTACCACCACATAATGACCGAAAAGTAACATATACAAGAGAGAAATACTCCCACATTATGACCAGACCACATAATACCACCACATAGTGACTGAATAATACCACATACAAGGGAAAAATGCCGCCAAACCATGACCAGACCACATATTACCAGAACACATTTACCGAATACTACAATACTGATCAATAATAAAGGCCACAATACAAATAACACTAATATCATCACCAGTGACATTATACACAGGAGCTCTGCATATTGTATATAGTGTAAAGGTAATTTAGTGACCAGCGGTGACATTATAAAAAGGAGCTTTGTATATATTATACAGTGTATAGTGTAAGTATACATGCAATGCATTGACTTACCAGTGATGTCTCTGGTTGAAGTCATTCATCTTCACTTTTCTTCTTTATCCGATGCAGAACACTATCACTTTTTCCAGCCAGGATTCGACTCTGCAAAAAATAACACACAGTCCTCTATAACTGATCTCTTTTAGATCATATCCCCCACTTTTTTCTCTAACTTCTACACTGCACCAAATGAAGAAAAAAAGCAACATACTGTAGTGGTGCCCTGCACAGTAACAAGACTACCCTTTTGTTTTCCCCATGGAAAACAATATCCTTAAAAGTAAAATTTGCTACAGCAGCAATAATGTCCCCTGATTGGCTCATTCTGTAATAATTTCTTCCGTCCTGGCCCCCTTTTGTAATAATGTCCCCATCCTGGCTCCTTCCTCTAATAATGTCCTCCATCCTGACCCATTTATATAATAATGTACCCCATCCTAGTCCCCATATATCCCCCATGTCTTTCATCCTGGTCCCCATATGTCATCCATCCTGGTCTCCATATGTCTCATCCTTGTACCATGGGTCCCCCATCCAGGTCTCCATATGTCCCTCATCCTCATCCCCATATGTCCCTCACCATGATCCCCATATGTTCCTCATACTGGTACTCTTATGACCCCTCATCCTGGTCCCCATATGTGCCTCATCCAGCTCCCCATGTATCCCTCATTCTGGTCCCCATACCATATGTCCCTCAACCAGGTCCCCATACCATATGTCCCTCATCCAGGTCCACATATCATATGTCCCTTATCCCAGTCCCCGTATGTCCCTCATTCCGGTTCCCATATGTCCCTCATCGACGTCAGGGACGCACATTCAGTTGAAATCGATGGGCTCCCAGATTAGGATAGAGTCATTCCTTCCTACCCGTTCGGAGAGGCGGCTGCAATTTTAACAATCAGTTCCCCCAAACTGGTGGGAACCAGCTGAATCTGACCCCTGAGGATAGGTCAACAATAAGTATTGCTGTAAAAATAAACTACAATCAAGTATGTAAAGGCTCTATCACTAAAAATGTTAAATGACACAAAAAGAGAAGGTTGAAATGGAGTGAGCAAGAATAAGTCTGTCCATTTTTATGTGACTTGTTGACAATTTTCTCTGCCTTTTGATGTTGTACAAAGAGAATGTACTTCTAGCATTGACTTTGTTTGTTCTCTTACCGAAACTGTAACATACATTTGTTTAGTATTTACCTACTTTCTTCTTGCACACTAACATTTGTATAACATTTTTCTTATCACATTTGACTCCAATTTTCTATTTTCAGCTCATAAAAAAACATACATGAATATTAATTTAATAGCTAAAAGAAATGTGTTCTCAATCTTTTGCAAGTATTTAGCTTTATTGCGAGGTATGTGACTTGTGAAATGTTTAGAAGTTTTTACAATAAAAAACATATACGGTAAGTGTTACTGATGTCAATTTGAAACTAAAGCAAACTCAGCACGTTAAGAAGGATATCATGCAAAAATGTTATTATTTTTTATTTAGAGAACATTTCAAGGTAAGTACAGATGCAAATCGTGCATATTTCAGATCATGGGTGTAGGAAGGATGCCAAAAAGCTCCTCAGCCTTCGTTAGGCTACTTAGACACAAGGTGAAGAAGGTAAACGGAAGATTTGTCTCTGATGTTAAAAATTCTGGCTAAACCATGCAAAAAAGGATTACCGTGACTCTTATGTTGGGTTGGTGTTGGGAAGTTTTCAGGTACCACAGCTCTGCAAATGACCTACTGTGGACTACAGGTTAATAGCATGTTGGCACTGGAGCACCCTTGTGACATATATCCCAATTGTTATACAAACTGCAAAATGCACGAGTAAAGCTACATTTACACTATTTTAACGTGTGCGGAGAATGAGTGTTAGGCCACGTTCACACGTTCAGTATTTGGTCAGTATTTTACCTCAGTATTTGTAAACCAAAACCAGGAGTGGGTGATAAATACAGCAGTGGTGACGGGTTTCTATTATACTTTTCTTCTGACTGTTCCACTCCTTATTTTGGCTTATGCATTCTGAGGTAAAATACTGTATAATGACCAAATACTGAAAGTGTGAATGTGGCCTTAAAGGGGTTTTCCCGCAAACAAAAGTTGGGCAGGGGAGGAAGCAAAAGACAATACAGAAATTACAGCAGGGGAGCGCAGAGGATTCATTTTGTGAGGTAAAACATTTCACTGACAATATTTTACCTCATAAAATTAATCCTCTGCGATTCCTTGCTATATTGTCTTTTGCTTCCTCCCCTGCCCAGGAGCTGTGGTATGTTCCGTACACGGTCAGACACAGCTGATTTTTAAAATGAACTTTTGTTTGTGGGAAAACCCCTTTAATTTGATTATTTTGTGTACATACCATACCTTTGTTCTCAACAGCACATGCCCTGTTTAGACAGGGCAATGTGCTGCAGAGAACATAGATTTTTCAAGAGAATCTGTTGTGAGGTTTATGGAGAGCATAATGATGTAGGGTCTGAGATCCTGATTCCAGCAATGTATCACATACTGGCTTGTTTGCTGTCGATTTGATGAAATCCCTGTTTTCTCTGCTGCAAATCTACCAGTTCTCGGATTGCTGAGCTCTGTATAACAACGCCCACACCACTGATTGGCAGCTTTCAGTTTAAACTGTGCATAGACAGAAAGCTGCCAATCAGTGGTGGGGGCGGGATTACACAGAGATAATGAATATGGAGGACTACATGGCAGCAGGTTTACTTTTCCTGTAGTGATAATCTGCTGTTAAAATAGTGATGTTATCAAAGCAACAGCAAGCAACCCAGTAAGTGACACATTGCAGGAATCAGAGTCTCTTTCTCTACATTATGCTCTTATACAGCTGGCAAAAACCTGATGGCAGATTCCCTTTAAGCAAGCTTGAAAGTAATTTTACCTGAGCGTTTTGCTCGTTTGTTATGTGTTTGGCGGTCTGTTTAGATAGGTCAGTAACCGATGTATGAACGTTCCTAGGAAGGCTTGTTCCCATTATTGGCCAAAGTAAATGCACCCTAAACCAAATGTATCTAATTGGATTAATAAAATACTTAAAGAGTAACTAAACTTTCATTTTTTCAATACATTTTTCCAGCACGGTGAACTGTCAGTGCAAAACAAATTTATTTACAGAAAAATTAAAGTTTAATAACTCTTAGTATTTTATTAATCCAATTAATAAAACCTGGCTTCAAAACCTTTGCTTTTCCTCAGTCTATTTTCAGGCCTTCAGCTACATTACTATAAACGAAAACACTGAGCATCACATTCAAAACAGAAAACTGGTGTGTACAGGTGCTTACTAAGAGTAGCCATATCCATATATCACTAACAAATAAAGTAGCACTCTGTAAAACTAAGTATACAAACATGGAATATATGAAATTTGAATGGCAATACTGCTCAAGAAAATAGAAATAATTGAGACATCTTAGAGCATACATTGGCCAATTCATGTGTACCAGGTACTCTGCCTCTAAGCCACCAGCGGGTTTAATTACAGCAGGTTCTTACCTTTCCATACACATGTAGACTTTAGTCTCTAAGAGAGGAAACACATTGGTAGGTTCCTGGTATCGAAAAATGCCTTATCCTGGTTACCAGGTACACATGAATTGGCCTATTTATGCGCTAAGATGTCTCAATTATTTCTATTTTCTTGAGCAGTATTGCTATTCAAATTTCATATATTTCATGTTCGCATACTTAGCGCTACAGAGTGCTACTTTATTTGTTAGTTATATATGGAGATGGCTACTCTTAGTAAGCACCTGTACACAGCAGTTTTCTGTTTCGGATGGGACAGTCAGTTTTTTTCATTTATATGCATAGGCCTTCTGATTGAGTACTCCACCTCTAAACCACAGGCGGTTTTAATGCCATTTTTGCCCAGTCTCTTTTTTATGGTGGAGTCATGAATATTAACCTTAACTGAGGCAAGTGAGGCCTGCAGTTCTTTGGATGTTGTTGTGGGGTCTTTTGTGTGACCTCTTGGATGAGTTGTCGCTGCGCTCTTGAGGTAATTTTGGTCAGCCGGCCACTCCTGGGAAGGTTCACCACTGTTCCATGTTTTCACCATTTGTGGATAATGGCTCTAACTGTGGGTCACTGTAGTCCCAAAGCTTTAGAAATGGCTTTATAACCTTTTCCAGACTGATAGATCTCAATTAGTGATGAGCGAGCATGCTCGCCACTGCTCGGTACTCGCCCGAGCATCTCAGTACTCGAGATGCTCGGAGCTCGCCGAGTACTTTCGAGATGCTCAGGTCCCCGTCCTGCATGTTTGGCGCTATTTAGAGCACCAATCATGCAGGGATTGTCTGCCACTCACTGTAATGTCACAGCATGGTGGTTGTGGCATTACAGTGATTGAACAAATCGATGGGAACAGTGCTCACAGTGAAACATGAAAAGCCGGCAATTCAGCAGCGGCATACACCGGTACCCGACAATTTAGAACAGAAAGAATAGAGCATCACACATAGATTAGATAGATAGAAACATGTCAGTCACATATATAATAAGTACAGTGACAGTGTTGGTTACTGCACTTGATATTTAGTGTTAAAATAAAGGATTTATTAAAAAAATAATAATAGTGTTTTCATGCACCCGTCTCTTTGAAAAAGCCGGCCGGCAATTCAGCAGTGAACAAATAAAGTAGCGCACTGTATCACTGAGTATATAGATATGAAATATGAATAGCATAACTGCTGTAGAAAATAGAAATAAATGAAAAAGATTTTTTGAAAAATTTTTTAGCGCATGTAAATATGAAGTATGGAAAATGAATAGCATTACTGCTGTAAATAAATGAGAAATCTTAGCGCATAAATTGGCCAATTCATGTGTACCTGACAGCCGCGGTAAGGCGTTTCTCGATGTCAGGACCTATCAATGTGAAAACCTCTCTAAGAGACCTCCGTCTGCTTATGTGTGGGAAAGACAGATCCTGATGCATTTAAAACCACCTGCGGCATGGGGGTGGGGGTGGAGTGCTCAGTCAACGCTGAATCTAGTAACAAAGAAAATGACGGCACTTCCACTACAAAAACTAAGTGTGAACACGTGCTTACTAAGAGCAGCTACCTCCATATATAATGAACAAATAAAGTAGCACACTGTAACACTGAGTATATAGATATGAAATATGAATAGCATAACTGCTGTAGAAAATAGAAATAAATGAAAAAGATTTTTTGAAAAATTTTTTAGCGCATGTAAATATGAAGTATGGAAAATGAATAGCATTACTGCTGTAAATAAATGAGAAATCTTAGCGCATAAATTGGCCAATTCATGTGTACCTGACAGCCGCGGTAAGGCGTTTCTCGATGTCAGGACCTATCAATGTGAATACCTCTCTAAGAGACCGCCGTCTGCTTATGTGTGGGAAAGACAGATCCTGACGCATTTAAAACCACCTGCGGCATGGGGGTGGGGGTGGAGTGCTCAGTCAACGCTGAATCTAGTAACAAAGAAAATGACGGCACTTCCACTACAAAAACTAGATGTGAACAGGTGCTTACTAAGAGCAGCTACCTCCATATATAATGAACAAATAAAGTAGCACACTGTAACACTGAGTATATAGATATGAAATATGAATAGCATAACTGCTATTCATCAGTGGCATACATCGGTACCCGACAATTTAGAACAGAAAGAATAGAGCATCGAGCATCACACATAGATTAGATAGATAGAAACATGTCAGTCACATATATAATAAGTAGAGTGACAGTGTTGGTTACTGTACTTGTCATTTAGTGTTAAAATAAAGGAGAATTCTCCCATGCTGTCAGTGACGTGCATGAGGTGAGCTGAGTTCATTGGACATGAACTCGGCTCATCTGGATGCCGTCACAGCCAGACACTGAGGAGCGCAAGCATGCCTGTGCTTCTCAGTGTCTGCGGCTAAGTGCCAGAATTGGCACATCCTATGGATGCGCCATTTCTGGGGTGGCTGATGGCTGGTGTTTCTAGCCTGGGAGGGGTTCCAATATTCATGGCACCCTTCCTGGGCTATTAATATCAGCCCCCAGCTGTCTGCCTAGCCTTTGCTAGCTATTAAAATAGGGGGGACCCCACGTCATTTTTTTTTGGGTCCCCCATTTTAATAGCTAGTAAAGGCTAGGTATTCAGCTGGGGGCTGATATTAGTAGCCTGGGAAGCTCCGCGGGTATTACCCCCTTCCCAGGCTTCAAACATCTGCCCCAGCCGTCTGCTAGAGACTAAAATTACGGGGAACCCTATGCCAAATATTTTTTAAATAAATCCTTTATTTTAATACTAAATGAAAAGTACAGTAATCAGCACTATCACTGTACTTATTATATATGTGACTGACATGTTTCTATCTATCTAATCTATGTGTGATGCTCTATTCTTTCTGTTCTAAATTGTCTGGTACCGGTGTATGCTGCTGATGAATTGCCGGCCAGCTTTTTTAAAGAGACAAAAACACTATTATTTTTTTTTAATAAATCCTTTATTTTAACACTAAACAACAAGTACAGTAACCAACACTTTCACTGTACTTATTATATATGCGACTGACATGTTTCTATATATCTAATCTATGTGTGATGTTCTATTCTTTCTGTTCTAAATTGTCGGGTACCGGTGTATGCCGATGATGAATTGCCGGCTGGCTTTTTTAAAGAGACGGGTGCATTAAAATCGGAGGGCACTAGTGTGTTCCAAGTGCCCTGCTATGTTTTTCATGCACCCTATATACCCTACCTGCCTGTCTGCCTATATATTCTGCCTGCCTGACGTTTTATTGAGCACCGTTCCCATTGATTTGGGCAATTTTTGACCTTCTGCAGACCGCCGGGGGGACCACCAGAAAAATGCTCGAGTTTCCCATAGACTTACATTGGGCTCGTTGCTCGGGTCAAGCACCCGAGTATTCCAATGTGCTCGACCCGAGCTTCGAGCACCCAAGCATTTTAGTGCTCGCTCATCACTAATCTCAATTACTTTGTTTCTCATTTGTTCCTGAACTTCTTTGGATGGCAGCATGATGTCTAGCTTTTGAGGATCTTTTGTTCTACTTCACTTTGTCATGCAGGTCTTATTTAAGTGATTCCTTGATTGAGAACAAGTGTGCCAGTAATCAGGCCTGTGTGTGGCTAGGGAAATTGAACGCAGCTTCCCAAAGATGTGATAATGATAAACCACAGTTAATTTATGTTTTAAGTGGGGGCAATCACTTTTTCACACAGGGCCCTGCAGGCTTGGATATCTTTACAGATACATTACAATTCTGTAGCATTGGAAATTGTAAATGGTCCTGTAAAAGAGGAAAAGCTGCTGATTAAAAAGAACGGATTGCATACGGATATCACACGGATGACAAGTGAGAAAAATTCATACGTTCAGTATTTGGTCAGTATTTTACATCAGTATGTGTAAGCCAAAACCTGGAGTGGGTGATAAATACAGAAGTGGTGACTTGTTTCTATTATACTTTTCCTCTGATTGTTCCACTCCTGGTTTTGGCCTTCGAATACTGACATGAAATACTGACTAAATGCTGAGCCTGTGAACATGGCCTTACCAGAAGACTCAAAAGAGAACACAGGTGACTCTTTCACTGTTATCAATGCAGCTGAAGGCAGGCAAATGACCTGGGGAAAAGAAGGAGTTTGGAAGCCACTTAAATGAATTTTTTTTACAGAAAATAGGACAAATCCCTTTATAAAGTGATTTGACAAGTTTCATAACTTTCCATTCTGGACTGGATTATTTAAAAAAATGAAAGTCTGAGGTTTTCAAAAGGCCTCGTTATGAGCCTTGTAAAAAGTTCTGTTTGACCCTCATATCCCTGAAAACTACAAAAAAAATAGAGCTACTACCTCATTCACATCAAACTATGCATTGTTGGGGGCAGGTCTGGCCATATGCCTAACTACCATATCGATCCCAATCTACCTACCCCGATTACAATTTTTGAGGAGCATTATTATGGTTTGTATGGATGAGCCGACCCGTGGATGTTCGGGTTCGACCAAACTTTAGTTTAAAGTTCGGTTCGGGTACAAGAACTCTACCCGAACTTGAACCTGAACCCCATAGTCAATGGGGACCTGAACTTTGGTGCTATAAAATGGTGGTTGTAAGGGCTAGGGGGCTGCCAAAGGAAACAGTGTACCCCCACAGAATCTCTCTCTCTCTCCCCTTTCCCCTCAATCTCTGACGACTAAAACGTACTTCCAGGAGAAGTCCTTGTTCGGAATTCAGCATCGGACACTAGGTGAGGTTTTCAATTTTATTTGTGGTAAATGAACATGCTGTCCATTGCAAATCCCCTGAAAAGACATGCATAACACTATGAGGTCTCCTATGACTGTATCCAAACCCTTTCAAGCTCTTTAATGCAAACACAGAATTAGTTATGTCAAATAGACCTCAATGGCTTTATTGTTCTTTGCTGCTGTCACAGGCTATTTGTACAGTTTCCTGAATGTTTTATGGCTTTCTCTCCCTGTCTCTAGTGCTAAGCTGTGAGATTTGACATCTCATTATTTAGCTTCACCCTAAAATGGCTGCTGCATTCCCTGTCTCTGATTTTATACAGATTATAATAGTCCCTTCTGATTGGCTGTGGTATACCTTGAGATATGATAGCTGCAAGGGATTTTGGGGAAACCCACCTGGCTGCGATGGAGGCCATGTAAGCCTTCTCTGGCTGATGCATTTTTGTGCAATGTGTAAAATGTAGGCAATCGAATCACACATTATTCAAATGCACAGTGTTAAATGAATTTCTAAAAATTCAACATGATTTTGATTTCCATCAAATTGTTTCGCTCACCTCTAGTTAGCTTCAATTTGTTTTATATGGGTTCACCCATCACCGTATTTAGTTTGGTGCAAAGATCACGGGACCATTATATCTGTTCTTTATACTTTTGTATATAGTTTGTTACGCAACTTTTTATGTAATTATACTATGATAGTTATTATACCCAGCGGGCCAATAATAGCTTTGTGTAAAACTTCTATAAGATGTTTGACTCCTCTTCTAAAATGTCCCAAATACATAACACTGACCCATGACTCTACTATTGGATCATTACTTTGTCCAGTTCATATTCCCAACCATTAGATGATTTTATAGATCCATCTAATGTAAATGGCAGAGGATCATTGACCTGATTACCTATCCCTAACATAGCATCATTAGGAGAATCAATATGCCATAAATAGCCATCATTTTCTCTGGTTATCCCCAGAACATACATTGTAATATATACCGTAGATTGTCTTAAAAAATAATATATAGTTTGTCAGAAATATAATATATAGAATGTTATAAAAAATGTACATTCTGTAAAATCTAAAACAAATGACTTCTTTATACTTCAGTGTTCACAGAATAATTTGAAAAGAAGTGTGGTAATATTATATGCCTGTCCGGTATGGGATATGCCTGTCCCGCTGTAGCGCCCCGAGGGTTCGGTTGCTACAGGGGTATTGCACCTCAACCAGAGGTGGGGTATTCCACTCCCAGGTAAGGATGGAGTATGGACCAGGGCTCAGTTAGCTGCATACACCACACACACCCCATTTCCGGGGGACAGCTCTACGATGCTCCCATTTATATATTTATGCAGGCACATCTGACTATGTCCCTGGCTGGAGTGGGGAGGGGTGAGGAAAACCCAGTGGTGTAGGAGCAGATAGGGGTTGGTTTCTGGGCAAAGGTAGGAGCTCATTGGGTGCTGGTCACCCGAGCTCACACACAGAGGAGGAGGTATAAAAGGTGGGCACCATCTTAGTTCGAAGAGCAGTTCAGTGGAGAAGTGACAGGGAGCAGAGGCTCTGTAGGAGCTCTGCTCAGAGGCAGGCCTAGAGAAAAGGCCGGGGCCAGAGAGGAGGAAGGAAGGAGAAGTAGGCCTAGAGAAGAGGCCGAGGGAAGGGGGAGAAGAAGGAACAGGAAAGAAGGACAAGAGACAGAGAAGTAGAAAGGCTCAGAAACAGGAAGGCAGAAGGGACCCTAAGAACCCACGAGATAACGGGTGAAGGGTCAGGCAGAATTAGGGTACCGGATCCCAAGTTGGTGGAGGTAAATAATCCCTCAGCCAAAGACTGGAGGTCGTGATCATTTATTGGTGCGACCCCCCGCCAAACCTGCTAGGAAGGCACCATATAGGATAGCGGGAAACGGGGCCCACGTTTGCCTGCAAAGATCCGCGGCAGCTGGACAGAAGTTTGGTCACTGGTGGGGCATGAGCCAGAGAGAGGACAGAAGGGAGTCCTGTGCCATACTCCTGAATTGCCTGACGGTTGACCGAGCCCCTTCCCTGGTGGACGCAGCACGGCTTGGGCAGTCATTACCTGTACAGAAGTGGCTTGGAATATATGAACTGTGAGTAAAAGACCCTGGACTGCAGCACGTTGTCGTTGTGTTTCTTACCGTGCCAGCACTAACCGTACTGGGACGCCCTGCACCACAACCCCCACCATCTACACTCACTGCCCTGAGGCTACACTCCTCCCGGGGAGAGTTATACTATTTCCTGCTGTACCCACAACACCAGCCTCAGCGGTCTGCTCTGCAGCGGCGGTTCACTCTGACCGCAATCCACGGGTGGCGTAGTCGGACATTGCAAACCATATAAATAGACTGCCGCCATTTGGTCTGACCACCCTGAGCCATGGGATCGGGTTGCCACTACTACCCCCATCAGCACCGTACACTAGAAGGCCCGGTTCCGAGTAACCCACGGCCCAGGGGGCGAGTCACTGCAAGCACGTACTGCCCTGATACACAAGAGTGTACTGCTGGTCTAGGATGTGGCTGATTAACAATGTATCATATTATGTAGCATGCTGACAGAATAGGGCCCTGGTGCAAGAACAATATATGGGCCTTTTGTAGTCCAATAGCACATCAAAATGCACAACCCTACCTGCTTATGAGGTAGAAGTGGCCCTTCTTAATCTTTTGGGCTGCTGTGTGGCTGCACAGGTTACACCAATGAGAAGTTTTATCCTGATTTAGCCTATGAAAATAACTAGGGAACAAGAAAAGCGCAATAGGGTGTTATGCAAAATAACGTGGTGATCAAGTGGCAGTTCCGCTTACCTGATAGGGTTGAGTAGGGTGAGACACAACTCTGATATAGTATTGATTAAGGTTCCAGCTGCTGGAGCCCCTCTGGTCGGTAGATCCAACGTAGTAATGTAGGAAAGGAGATAGCGGGTATTCTGTGCTGCTGGTGTAAAGACGAAGTTCTAATGCTTTGAAAAACATTGAGAATAACCCGCATTGTCAATATCTTCGTCTGATTCTGATTTCTTTACTGGTGCACACCAGCAGAGCAGAATACTCACAATCTCCTTTCCTACATAGGCTAAATCAGGTAATGATGCACATGTACACACAAATGAAGTCAAGTTTTGTGTCACCTAGCCAAATCCGTGCTCATACTTTGCACTGACGAAGGCCAACAGCCCGAAACACTGTGTCTACAAACTGAGATTCTGATTTGGCTATTATTCTAAGTCATATTGCAAGACTCGTTAAAGGGTCGATTGTGACTTGTAGGATTGCTGCTTCCAATAGGTGTCCTTATGGAGTTCAAGTCCTTTTTCTCTCTGAATATGCAATTTGCGTGTTTAATCTGTGTATTTTTGGAATTTCTCCCTCTGTTTTCATATATTTTATCTGCTTTCCAAGCTTTAATGGTATGAGGACTGCCCTTACTTATGCAAAGTGTGGTGCCCTGCTGCGCATCGTGCCACAGAATCCAGAAGGGTGCATGGATGGACTTCTCCACAAGAGGCCCTCACACATTCACACACCTCCACCCTACCACCTCAGACCAGCAGAGGGAGCCCGTTAGGGATATATATAGGGAGGGTGGAACCAGGCAGCTCAGTTAGTGAGAAGTTAGTCTCTCAGACACAGAGAGGGACAGAGCTCAGAGTTGAGCAGAGCGTGTGCTGATGCTCAGAGAGAAGCAAAGAGAGCAGCACGCAGGCTGCTGTGCTTAGGCGAGCCAAGGCCTACAGCACGCACTGAAGCCTAGTGAGGGCCTTGAGTGGGCCGAAGGTGAGAGGAGAAGGAAGAAGTAGCGAGGGGGCAGAGGAGCATACCAGGCTCACCCCGAGATACATACCGGACACCGGGTCCGTGCCTACAGGGACATTTATACCCAGTAGGAACCACCGGAACCCCTGGAGGACTACAGGTCCCAGGTTCACCAAACGCTGATTACAGTACCAGGGCTAGGAGTCACAGAGGTCCCAGTGTCCAGGGAGAGTGATCTCCAAAGAGAAGGCCTTACCACCAGGTCAGCAGGTGCAAAGAGAAACAGTAACCAAGCTAGGCCTAGCTCCAGGCAGGTCAGAAGCTTAGAGAATGACGCAACAGATCAGGAGGCCCTATACCCGCTCACTGGGGAGAGTCCAAAAGTGTGCCCTTCACCTGGAGTACCCTGGACCGTGCCTGCAGCATCACCAGTAAAGGTACTGAAGCTTACCCCCGTGTGAGTGTCCGTCTTTCCTCCGAGACTGTCCTGCCATCTTTCCCCTGCACCACCATCCATTACACCCCAAGTTGCCCTGGAGCTAGCACTGCCGGTGGAGAGCCACACCATCCCTGCTGCCGTAACACCAGCTCCAGAGGACTGCTCCGCAACTGTGGCTCCCTCTAGCCGCAATCCACAGGTGGCGTCACGAACACTTTCCCAAATCCCCTATAAAGCTCCCCCTTTTTACTGACCGCCCTGGGTCACGGACCGGGCCAGCCACCGTGATATCCCCCGGCAACCAGAGGCCCGGCTGCCGAGTACCCCCGGCCCTGGGGGCGCATCACAGAGTTTTTAATGGCTTATATATTCTACATTGCTGTATATAGTTTTCTCAGCCAATCAGTACTTACACACGTGGTCAACATTGTTGGTACCTCTCGTTTAATGAAAGAAAAGCCCACAATGGTCACAGAAATAACTTGAATCTGACAAAAGTAATAATAAATTAAAAATCTATGAAAATGAACAAATGAAAGTCAGACATTGCTTTTCAACCCTGCTTCCACAGAATTTAAAAAAAAAAATGAAACTCATGAAATAGGCCTGGACAGAAATGATGGTAACCCTGAAAATAATGTGACAAAAGGGACATGTTAAATCAAGTTGTGTCCACTAATTAGCATCACTGGTGTCTACAATCTTGTAATCAGTCAGTGGACCTGTATATAGGGCTACAGATACTTACTGTGCTGTTTGGTGACATGGTGTCCACCCAGTACAGCATTTTGCTGCCCTCAAAGTGGTGTAAAACACCGGCTCCCAGCATTCAATTGTACTCGAACTTTAATTGTACTTGAATTGTCTTTCAGGTACAAGTCCAATTGAAGCCATGACCGCAGGCACTTCCGGGTCAGGGCGACATCAGCAGCATGATCAGGTCAACAGGACATGATCGGTGGCAAGGTAAGTATGACAAGAGACAGTATGTGAAGGTAAAGTGTGAAGAGACAGTATAAGCAGGGGGGTGTGAGGAGACACACTGTATAGGTGGGAATGTGTGAGGAGACAGTATGGGCAAGGGGAAATGTGTTAGGAGACAGTATGGGCAGGGGGAGAATGTGTGAAGAGACATTATGGTGAGGTGGAGAATGAGTCAGCAGACAGTGTGGGGAGAGGGGGAATGTAAGAAGGGGCACAGTATAGAGATTGGGAAATATAGGGGGGCAATATAGAGAGGAGACTAGAAAAGACCAGAGAAGATGGAAGTCTGCAGAGATGAGCTGTGGATGTGAAAAGTCATATTGACATCTGGACAAGATGGAAAAGAAAAGAAAGAGAATGACTCCAATCAAAGAAGATGTCACCTATTAGGTACCAGGATGTAAATGTTTATTTGTGATACTGATTTCATCTTATTGTGGCACCCCAGGAGTCCGGTTGCCACAGTGGCATTGCCTCCCTCACAAGGGGGTGATGCCAAGCCTGGAAGCAAGGAGGGGTCCCCTAGTCAGGTTTTGCTAGCATGCAACACTTTCCTAGTTCCAGACCAGCATGGGGAGCTCCTCCTCTTAGCAATTGGATCTGGAGGCGGGGTTAGTTAGTGTGAGGAGAGCAGGGAGGAGTTGAAGTCAGGACGTCGACGAGGAAAGACCCAGGGAGTGGAGTTGCACAGCAGTTCACCCCAGAGGGACGCGCAGAAGAACCGGACACCGGAGTCCGAGGTTGTGGGGCACTGAAGGCCCAGCAGCAGAAACCGAAGGGCAGGAGACTGCAGGTCTTCTGGCCCCATCAGACGCCTGGAGGCTCAGCAGCACATAGGGCCCAGCACCGCCACGTGGGAGCGACACTCCAGAAAGGCCCGAGCTGCCTGCCATACGGGTGAGCGCAAAGACGTTTTACTCAGGGCCGCAGCATAGCTATATGCAGCAGGGCCAAAGAGGTAGCGCAAAGGGAAGGCCTACAACTCCACCTGGCTAGGTGGATACCCCAACTTGCTTCCAGGCCGCTCCGGATCTCTACTACCAGCTAGTACCCTTGCCCCGGTCTGCCTAATCACCGCAAGTAAAGATAACAGGAAACCGCCATTAAGTTGTGGATTGATTATTAACTGCGCCATCCTCTGCACTACACCGTACAGCAACATCTATAAAATCACTTCTTCCTGCCCTGGAGCTGAGCTCTGCCTGTGGAGAGCTGAACCAAGTCTGCTGAACTAACATCAGCTCCAGAGGTTCTGCACCGCAGCGGCGGCCCCATATAGCCGCATACCACAGGTAGCGTCACGAACTGTATATAAAAACTATAAATCCTCTGTAAATAGCTCCTTTTATTGACCGCTCTAGGTCACCGCCACTGTGACATCTTCCCTAGTAACGACCGGCCTGGCACCGAGTACCCCACGGCCCAGGGGGCGCGTCAACTTGGCGTCATGAACAGGATTCACGAAGCCCGGTATAACCGGGTCCTGTGTGCCATAGACTGTACTGAACTGTGTTATCATGTCATTTGCCGTCAGCCGAGGGGACGCTGGAGGCCCCGATCCGGAACCGCCGGGTAAGAGATCCTTCCGCCTGCAGAGCAGCATACTGGTACGTCAGCAGATGCCCAGGACCTGGCTGAGGTTCATTAGGGGGGAGGAGGATGCCCAACCGAGGAGAGGATTCAGCCGCCGCCACTGTAATGCCGTTATCGATGCCGTATATACCAGGGGCGGCGTGGTTACCCCAGTACTCAGGGGAGTCGCACACCCTGAACGACTTTGAGGAGAGACTGCGCAGTTTGTTTAAAGTGTACCCCCTGTCTGAGGAGCAAAAAGTCAGCATCCTCATAGGCCAGCTAATCGGTGCAGCCCAGAGAGAGGTGAAGTCCTGGCCGGACAGGGACAAAGGCACTGTCAAGGAAATACTGGCCCGGTTGAAGGATACCTTTGACACCCACACCGCAGCAGAAATTAAAATGAAGTTCTACGGGTGCAAACAAAGGGTGCAGGACAGTGTACGGGACTATGCTCTAAACCTGCAAGAGGCACTGCGAGCTATCAAACAGGTAGACCCCGACAGTGTGTGAGACGAGGACAGATTGCTAACTGAGCAGTTTATTGAGGGGCTCCAGTCTTAACGCTCACCGGACACAGCTGCGCATTATGGCTCTGCATAACCCTGATCTGGACTTTGCGCAATTTAAAGACCGAGCCATCCGGGTGCTGCGAGAACCAACCCCAGGCGGCACTGCATCCCTCCGGCGTCCAGCAATCACATACCACCAGGAGGTGGCGTCCTTTCCCCCAGCACCTGTGGAGGCTGATGCGCAGACTCTAGACAATGACCCGTCTGCAGATCTATGCCTTCAGGTCCAGGAGCTGACCAAAAGTGTGGCTACACTAACTAAAACCGTGCAGGCCACGCAAGTGTCTCCAAAGGAAAAGATCCAGCTGGCTTCCAGTCCAGATGACGTGCTGTGGCAGCGACAGAGAAAAATTCCACCGACCAGAGGTAGGAACAGCGATCGCTACGACCAGGACAGACAACCCATCTGCCATCGCTGTCAAAAGGAGGGGCACTACGCAAGATTCTGTAATTTAAACGAGCAACCCCTGGGGCAGAGGGCCAACCCCCCGGAGTAAGACGACCAGGCCCATAAAGCTGGCGAGACAAGTACATGGGAGGACGACCGGTCCAACCTGTCGTGCTTGATGGCATCTCGATGAATGCACTGCTGGACACTGGGTCCCAGGTGACAACGATGCCATATATCCTTTATAAACAATACTGGACTGATTCAGACATTACCCGCCGTCCAGATGAACATCTTAGCATCTATGCCAGCAATGGTCAGCCCTTGCCTCAGGTGGGGTATAAATAGGTGACCATAAAAGTTGGCCGAGTAGAACTGCCATCACAAGGAATGATTATTGTTGATATTGATCGCCGAGAAAGTCATCCTATGATAACTATAGGCACCAATGTGATAGAGAATTGTCTTGGGGAAATTATTCTTTTGTTGCAACAGGTCACAGAGACTGCCAGTTCCAGTCAGCAGCGAGTTCTGCAGAAGGAGATCAGAGCCCTGATGAAAAGACAACAGGTAGAGCTGTCTGGTGGAGAAGTCGGCAGTGTCAGGATGAGTGATCCATTCCCCATTGCAATGCCCCCTAGGAGTGAAATGTTAATATGGTGTCGGGCAGTAATCGGTCACAGGGGTTAAGATTATCAGGCCCTGGTAGAACCCGTGTACTCTGATAGTAGGCCCACCATCTTGACAGCCGGGGGGGGGGGGGAGACTACCGATACGCATCCTGAATTGTGGGGAGAAAGAGGTCCATTTACCCCGGTATGCCACCCTTGCTAAGCTGTTCACTGTCAGTAACAATGCAATAAAGACAGCGGTACCCTTGCCTCCGTCCAAACCGGCGGAGGATAATGGTTCCAAGGGGCAGGTGGAGGATTGGTGTCAGAAGCTACAAGCAGGCACTGACTCCACCCCTTTGCACCAAAAGCATAGGGTGTACCGGGTGGTTCAAGAATATGAGAGAGTCTTTAGCAAACACCCACTAGACTTTGGTCAGGTAAAAGGGATCCAACATCATATCCCCACAGGAGATCATCCGCTCATTAAAGAGAGGTACCGGCCTCTACCCCCAGCTCACTATCAATGTGCCAAAGGAATGTTATGGGAGATGAAGGAGGCTGGGGTGATCAGAGATAGTTGTAGCCCCTGGGCAGCTCCATTAGTTCTCGTTAGAAAGATGGTACAATGCGGATGTGTGTTGATTACAAGCAGATTAACCGCATTACACATAAGGACGCCTACCCATTACCCAGAATTGAGGAATCATTAGCAGCATTGAGATCAGCTAACTATTTCTCCACTTTGGATTTCACCAGTGGGTACTGGCAGGTTCCTGTGGCAGAGGCGGACAGAGAAAAGACCGCGTTTACAACACCAATGGGCCTCAGCGAGTTCAACTGCATGCCATTCGGGCTCTGCAACGCCCCAGGAACCTTCCAGCGGTTAATGGAGTGTTGCCTAGGACACAAAAACTTTAAAACCGTCCTGCTGTACCTAGACGACATAATTGTCTACTCAAAGACATATGAAGACCACCTGGAGCACCTGTCCGAGGTGTTCGAAGCCCTTTCTGGTTTTGGCCTGAAGGTAAAGCCGTCCAAGTGCCACCTGTTAAAGCCCAAGGTGCAGTACCTAGGTCATGTGGTAAGCGCCGAAGGTGTCTGAAAAAGGCACCGTGATCAATGACTGGCCAAGACCCTCCACTATTAAGGAAGTGCGGCAGTTCCTCGGGCTGGTAGGCTACTACAGGAGATTCATCAAGGATTTCACCAAGATAGCGGCACCCATGCAGGACCTCTTAGTGGGCCAGTCCAAGAAGGCCAAGAACCCGAAACCTCTGTTCAAATGGGGTAAACCAGAAGACAAATCTTTCACTCAACTGAAAATGGCTCTTACTGGAGACAAAGTACTGGCCTACCCCGACTATGGCCAACCATTTGTACTCCATACAGATGCCAGCAACGTGGGATTGGGAGCAGTGCTGTCCCAGCTACAGCAGGGCAGAGAGAGAGTGATTGCCTACGCCAGCAGGAAGCTCCGGCCCACCGAAAGGAACCCCGACAACTATAGTTCCCTCAAGTTGGAGTTTTTAGCCATAGTCTGGGCTGTAACAGAGTGCTTCAAACACTACCTCGCCTCCTCCAGATATACAGTCTTCAAGGACAACAACCCGCTGACGCACCTGGAGACTGCGAAGCTTGGTGCCCTAGAGCAACGATGGATGGCCCGACTGTCTAACTACGAGTTTACCATCAAGTATCAGGCAGGGCGTAAGAACACCAATGCTGATGAGCTGCCAGGATGCCCAACTTGCCAGATGGGGGAGAAGACCAGGAAGATCTGGAGGAGATAGAGCTACCCGCTTTCCATCGTCACGGGGTGACCCAGTGCTCCCACTGTGTGAGGGACAAGCGCTCCGCCAACAGAGAGGCCAAGTTCAACCCATTGCCCCACCATGGATGGGCAGAGACACAGGATAACGACCCGTCTGTCCGCCTGGTAAAGGAGTTGCTGACACAAGCTGACTCGCACCCTTATCCAGAAGCTCCACAGGAGACCCAACAGTTGTGGAAAGATGTTCATCTATGAGGGAAAGCTGTGTCGAAGAAGTATCAACTCCCGGACACACAAACTGGTCTGGCAGGTGGTAGTCCCGAGGCGTGAAGCGCCAATGGTCTTAGAAGCGTACCACGATGGAGCAGGACACTTCGGGTGGAAGAAGTTGGAGGTCCTGCTACGTGAGCGATTCTACTGGGTTAGCATGAGGAAAGCAATCGAGAGATAGTGTCGAGAATGTGGTCCATGCAACCTGAGACAGAAAGACCGTGACAGCCAGAAGGCTCCCCTGCAACCCATAATCACCAAACAACCACTTGAACTGGTAGCCTTGGACCACGTGAAGCTAGCCCCAAGCCGGTTAGGCTATGTCTACACTTTCACCATAGTAGACCACTATTCCCGATTCCTTGTAGTAGTGCCAGTGAAAGATCAGACGGCTCAGACGGCAGCCAAAGCGTTTCAACAACACTTTTGTCATCCGCACTGTTACCCTGAACGAGTGCTTACCGACCAAGCTCCCGCCTTTGAAGCTGAGGTGTTCGAGGAATTCTGTAACTTGTACGGCTGCAAGAAAATCAGGATGACGCCGTATCATCCCCAGGCCAACGGGTTGTGTGAGAAGATGAACCAGGTGGTAATAGACCTGTTGAAGACGTTGCCCCTTGAAGAACGTAGCCTGTGGCCAGAGAAGTTACCAGATTTGGTGGACCTATATAACCACATCCCGGTGAACTCCACCAACTGTACACCCGCTTACCTGATGAGAGCAAGACCTGGTAAGCTACCCATTGACTTAGACATGGGAGTTTTAACACCAGAGACGGCATCACCAGATGCCGAATGGGATACAGAGCGGCAGCAACAATACCGCAAGGTGCAAGAATGCGTGGAGAGAAGTTTGTCCCAGGCGAGACAGAAGCAGGAGAAAACTTACAATCAGCATGCACCTGCAGTTCCCTTGTCACCTGGAAAACAAGTACTCAAAAGGAAGAGACGAGTCCACAAATTAGATGACCAGTGGGAGGTTGAGCCATAAACCGTCCTACCCTCAAATTATGATAACACCAAAGTGTGCCTCATCAGTAAAGATGGAGGGGAAACTTCAGCGGCAGTCTCAAGAGACCACTTGAAGATATGTCCTGAACAGTTGAAACACAGAGAAGAAGACCAAGACAGCCCTCAGCCCACAGAAAAAGTGGAGGAAACGGTCCAGACAGTCCTTGGAGCATTTCCCCGGTCTTGAACGCAGGTGAACAGAGCAATTGTGGTACCTGTCCTAACCTTTCTCCAAGCGGCCTCACCGGAAGCTGCAGAGGCTCCAGAACATCTGGAAGACCAGTCGGCACCAGAGACAGATGCTTCATCAGCAGCAGATCAGGAGAATCTACCCTCTGCTAGCAGTGAACCTGTCGTACCCAGGGTGAGTCAAAGAATTCATAGGAGATTACCCAGCCTACCGGTGTTACCTCAGACTACCCGTAGTGTAGTTCACACTGAACCCACCACACCAGGGGTAGACACTAGCGACCAGGGTAGGTCAGTGACAACAAATGTACTACGTAGATTGACCTGGAGTACTAAAAGTCAGCTCCCTGCCCGCTGGAGGAACTAAAGTGTAAGAGAACTAAAGAGTATATTATAAATAGTTGTAATCATTAAATAATGCTAGAAATATATATACTTGTTAAATTATGGACAATTGGACCACAGGACTAGGTGTGGTCAGGACAATGTTGGATATAGTTACTAATTGGCCTAGAAAATAAACCGCAGGCGTGGCTGAAGACCAGGCCCACCGAAAGAGTCCCCTTAAGCCACGCCCAGGGACGATACACAAAGTGGGTTGATGCGGTTCCCACCAGCCAAATTTCAGTTACCCGGATTGTAGTGTAAAGACTAAGCGCCGCAGTGACTGCTGTACGTTTTTGCTTGGGTTTTTGTAGTTTTTGCTTTTTGAGATTTTGTAAACTGTTTGTAATGTGAATTGTTATTGTTAATTGTTAATTTTAAAAGGTATCCTCAGTCCGGGAGTACTGAAGTTAACTAGGGGGGAATGTGGCACCCCAGGAGTCTGGTTTCCACAGTGGCATTGCCTCCCTCACAAGGGGGTGATGCTATGCCTGGAAGCAAGGAGGGGTCCCCTAGTCAGGTTTTGCTAGCATGCAACACTTTTCTGGCAGACCAGCAAGTGGAGCTCCTCCCCTTAGCAACTGGATCTAGAGGCGGGGTTAGTTAGTGTGAGGAGAGCAGAGAGGAGTTGAAGTCAGGACGTCGATGAGGAAAGACCCAGGGAGTGGAGCTGCACAGCAGTTCACCCCAGAGGGACGCGCAGAAGAACCAGACACCGGAGTCCTAGGTTGTGGGGCACTGAACGCCCAGCAGCAGAAACTGGAGGGCAGGAGACTGCAGGTCTCCTGGCCCCATCAGAAGCCCGGAGGATCAGCAGCACATAGGGTCAGGCACCGCCACGTGAGAGCGACACTCCAGGAAGGCCTGAGCTGCCTGCCATACGGGTGAGCACAAAGACGTTTTACTCAGGGACGAGGGCCGCAGCATAGCTATACGCAGCAGGGCCAAAGAGGTAGCGCAAAGGGAAGGCCTACAACTCCACCTGGCTAGGTGGATCCCCCAACTTGCTTCCAGGCCGCCCGGACCTCTACTACCAGCTAGTACCTGTGCCCCGGTCTGCCTAACCACCGCAAGTAAAGATAAGAGGAAACCGCCATTAAGTTGTGGATTGATTACTAACTGCGCCATCCTCTGCACTACACCGCACAGCAACATCTATAAAATCACTACTTCCTGCCCTGGAGCTGAGCTCTGCCTGTGGAGAGCTGAACCAACTCTGCTGCACTAACATTGGCTCCAGAGGTTCTGCACCGCATATAGCCACATACCACAGGTGGCGTCACAAACTGTATATAAAAACTATAAATCCCCTGTAAATATCTCCTTTTATTGACCACCCTGGGTCACAGACTGGGTCACCGCCACTGTGACATCTCCCCTAGTAACGACCGGCCCCACAGCCCAGTACCCCACAGCCCAGGGGGCACGTCATTATCTGTACCGCAGTTCCTGTATGGTCTGCAGTCTGATGATGGCTCTTAACAACAACTCCCAGTACAACCTTAATATTGTTAAAGAAGTTGTCCATTACTTTAACATTGATGACCTTAGTATAGGTCATCAATGTCTGATTGGTGAGGGTGCGACAACTGGCACCCCTGCTGATCAATTGTTTTCGGTGCCTAGGTACGGAGCTACTTCATCTACTGAAAGTAGCTGCAGTGGGGTACTGCACATTGGCCACCTATTCAAATCAATATGGGGTGGAGGTGCAGTAATCAACCACAGTCACTATCAATAGATGGAGCAGCTCTTTAACTGAGCACTTACAGCCACCGTCGGCACCGAGAACAACTGATCAGTGGGGGTTGCAGGTGTCGCATCAGCACCGACAGGATAGTTAATCAATGTTAAAGTAGTGAGCATCCTCTTTGAGGACATAGTGGTATTCCTCTACTGATGAGGCTTTTGGCAATGTATTCCTGTCCTGATTGTGGTTGCGGTGCTGTATTTCTGTATTGTTGATGGTTCTGTTATGGTATTTTTAGATTGTTGATGGCTAGGTAATGTATTTTTGTACTGATGGTTATTTTGGTAATGTATTTCTGTACTAATGGTGGTTGCTGTGCAGTATATCTGTACTGTTGGTGGTTGTGGTAATGTATCACTGTACTAATGGTGTTTCTGGTGATGTATTCCTGTTCTGATGGTTGTTCTCGTGCTGCATTCATGTACTGATGGTGGTTTTGGTGATGTATTCCTTTATTAATAGTGGTTCTGGTTGTTACGCACACGCCCGGACTGGCTGGCGTGAGCGTGGTTAGTGATCCCACTAGACCATGAACCAAGGAGTGCCTGGAGGGGGCATGACTAAGTATCAACTCGGTCCGACTAAGGTCGCACGGCGACCAGGTGCTACTCCAGGTCAGACCCCGGTCACAGCTGTTGACCCACACCGGGGAATGCAGGAACAGGCCAATTAGGCTGGCATACTAACAGGTGGGCACTGGCAGGCACGGCTGGTATGCAGACAGGTGTGTACTGGCAGGCACGGTTGGTATGCAGACAGGTGGGTACAGGCAGGCACGGCTGGTATACAGACAAGTGGATACTGGCAGGTAGGAACGCAGGCAGGATAGGGACCAGTACAGACTAGGATACAGGAACAGAGCCGCAGGTGCGGCAGACAAGCAGAGCAGAGAAAAACCCGCAGGTGCGGTAGACGAGCAGAGCAGAGTAAAACCCGCAGGTGCGGTAGACAAGCAAAGCAGAGCAAAACCCGCAGATGCGGTAGACAAGCAGAGCTGAGCAAAATCCACAGGTGCGGTAAATAAGCAGAGCAGAGCAAGACCCACAGGTGCAGTAGACAAGCAGGGCAGAGCAAAACCCACAGGTGCGGTAGACAAGAAGAGCAGAGCAAAACCCGCAGGTGCAGTAGACAAGCAGAGCAAAACCCACAGGTGCGGTAGACAAGCAGGGCAGAGCAAAACCGACAGGTGCGGTTGACAAGCAGAGCAGAGCAAACCCCGCAGGTGCAGTAGACAAGCAGAGCAGAGCAAAACCGCAGGTGCGGTAGACTAGCAGAGCAGATACACACAAGGTTTTTACAATGAAGTAGCGAGTGGACACTAAACTCACAAACAGAAGTACAGAGACAACGAGTTGGAGTTAGGTTTTGGTTCAAACACTGCAGGAAAAGGGAAGATACGAACATAGAGACAAACAAGTAACGGGCTAGGACACTGTTCAGACAGGAACTGAACCAGGAACAAGATACAGGAACGAACCTGGGAACTAAGCCCCCAGGGTGGCGGAAACAGACTAGAAGTCACAGATACAGGTAACGGGCCTGGGTATACAGCCCCCAGGATGGTGGAACAGGCTAGAAGTCACAGATACAGGAAACAGGCCTGGGTACTCAGCCCCCAGAGAGGCGGAAACAAACAAGATACAGGACAGGACCTGGCAACTCAGTTGCACAGAACACACTGAAAGTGTTGCTCAGGCACCTCCTACTGGGTGGAGGGGGTTTAAGTATCCAGTGACTCACAACAATAGACTGGGGATGCATTAGGAGTGCGCACACAGTAACTATAAGAATCAGGCAGTAACCGCGCCGCCGCCCTAAGCAATCAGACAAGAGACATGCACACAGCAGGTACTGGAGCAAAGTGTGCAGCCTGGACTGATAGGTAAGATGGCGGTCTTGCATGGTGGGAGATGGTAAGCCATGCCAGCATGCCGCCAGGGATGTTACACTGGTGATGCATTCATATACTGATGGTGGATCTGGCTATGTTTTCCTGTACTGATAGTGGTTATGATGCTTTATTCCTGTACTGATGGGGAGTGGGGAGGCATACTACTGTGCTGATGGTGTTTCTGTACTGTTGATGATTCTGGAGATGTATTGTAGTACTGTTGGTGTCACACCAGGTGTGGGAAAGACATAGTGCAACACAAAGGGAAGAGAGAAAGGGAGCCCAGACACTAGAGAAAGGGGGAAGTGGAGACCTCCTAGTCTGGTCTAGTGTCACCCTATCTCAACTACCATCCCTATATTGCCTCTACAGCAATCGCCGCATGCGTGCCTCGCCCTTTCTTTCCCTGACGTATGGTTAAGACTAGGGATGGGAGGAGATGAGAACTAGTCGATTTCCACTAAACTCTATAGACAACAAGGGTAGACAATCAGGGGGAGAATGCTTAGCTTTAGATGACTCCAGCCAAATGCGAACTCGGCCTCAAGCTTCAGAGAGGACGAAGTACTGCTCTTGCTATGCCTTCACAAGTAGAAATTAATATAGCCGGCACCTCCCTCTCAGACACACCAGGTATATATACACCCAGGCCAGGGAGCTAATTACAAGAGGGAGGTAGCCGCTAGGTCCTAGAGACAGTCTCTCATCTAAGAAGATGTCTGTAATGCCAAATGTAGAGATCTCCTGTAACCAACTGCAGGGCGACTGCCTGCCACCTCTGATACACCCATGACAGTTGGTGGTTCTGGTGCTATGTTTTTGTAATGTCAGTGGTTCTAGCGATGTATTCCTTTACTTATGGCGGTTGAGATGTTGTATTTCTGTACTGTTGGTTACTCTGTTGATATATTTCTGCTTTGCTGATGGTTCTGGTGGTGTATTCTTATAGTCATGGCCAAAAGTGTTGGCCCCTTGAAATTATTCTAGAAAATTAAGTATTTCTCCCTTAAAATTATAAAAATTGCTCTTGTTTTGTTATACACATGTTTATATCCTTTGTGTGCAGTGGAACAACACAAAAAACTGAAAAAAGGCAAATAGGATATAATTTCACACAAAACCCCCAAAATGGACCGGACAAAATTGTTGTCACCTTTCCAAAATTGTAAGTATACAACTTTGTTTCAAACATGTGATGCTCATTCAAACTCACCAGTGTTAAGTAACAGGTGTGAGCAAAATGAAAATCACACCTGAAACCAGATAAAAAAGGAGAAAAGTTGACTCGATCTTTGCATTGTGTGTCTGTGTGTGCCACACTAAACATGGAGAACAGAAAGAAGACAACTGTCTGGGGACTTGAGAACCAAAATAGTTGAAAAATATCAACAATCTCAAGATTACAAGTCCATCTCTAGAAATGTGGATGTTCATTTGTCCATGGTCGCAACATAATCAAGAAGTTTACAACTCATGGTACTGTAGCTAAACTCCCTGGATGTGGACAGCAGAGAAGAATTGATGAAAGGTTACAACATCAGGATAGTCCAGATAAGAAGCCCCAATCAAGTTCCAAAGAAATTCAAGCTGTGCGGTAGATTCAAGGTGGATCAGTGTCAGCGCAAACTATCTGTAAAAAATAAAATACTGTGGTAGGAGACCTAGGAGGACCCCATTGCTGACACACATACATAAAAAAGCTAGACTGCAGTTTGCCAAATGTACGTGAGTAAGCCAAAATCCCTTTGGGAAAGTGTCTTGTGGACAGATGAAACTAAGGCTGTGTGCCCACAATGCGTTTTTCAAGCGTTTATGCTGCGGAATTTCCGCAGCGTACACGCTTGGGAAATGCTTGGTAAACCTTCCCCCATGGTCTGCAATGCAATTCCGCACTTTCAATGCCCATGCTGCGGATTTTTCCGCAGCGTTTATGCTGCGCTCAAAAATCCGCAGCATGTCCATTAATTTTGCGGAAACTCTGCGTTTTCGCCGCCATTGACTTGCATTAGAACACGCCAATTCCGCAAGACTGCATCTATACTTGCATAATTGGCGCGTTCTAATGTGCAGATGGTACATGAGTGTAGAGGAGAGGAGACTCTCCTCCACACCCAGGTACCATTAAAAAAGCTGTAAAAAAAGAATAAAATAAAAAATAAAATATATACAGTACAGACCAAAAGTTTGGACACACCTTCTCATTTAAAGATTTTTCTGTATTTTCATGACTGTGAAAATTGTACGTTCACACTGAAGGCATCAAAACTATGAATTAACACATGTGGAATTATATACTTAACAAAAAAGTGTGAAACAACTGAAAATATGTCTTGTATTCTAGGTTCTTCAAAGTAGCCACCTTTTGCTTTGATGACTGCTTTGCACACTCTTGGCATTCTCTTGATGAGCTTCAAGAGGTAGTCACCGGAAATGGTCTTCCAACAATCTTGAAGGAGTTCCCAGAGATGCTTAGCACTTGTTAGCCCTTTTGCCTTCACTCTGTGGTCCAGCTCACCCCAAACCATCTCGACTGGGTTCAGGTCTGGTGACTGTGGAGGCCAGGTCATCTGGCGTAGCATCCCATCACTCTCCTGCTTGGTCAAATAGCCCTTACACAGCCTGGAGGTGTGTTTGGGGTCATTGTCCTGTTGAAAAATAAATGATGGTCCAACTAAATGCGAACCGGATGGAATAGCATGTCGCTGAAAGATGCTGTGGTAGCCATGCTGGTTCAGTATGCCTTCAATTTTGAATAAATCCCCAACAGTGTGACCAGCAAAGCACCCCCACACCATCACACCTCCTCCTGCTTCACGATGGGAACCAGGCATGTAGAGTCCATCCGTTCACCTTTTCTGCGTCGCACAAAGACACAGTGGTTGGAACCAAAGATCTCAAATTTGGACTCATCAGACCAAAGCACAGATTTCCACTGGTCTAATGTCCATTCCTTGTGTTCTTTAGCCCAAACAAGTCTTGTTGCTTGTTGCCTGTCCTTAGCCGTGGTTTCCTAGCAGCTATTTTACCACAAAGTCTCCTCTTAACAGTTGTTGTAGAGATGTGTCTGCTGCTAGAACTCTGTGTGGCATTGACCTGGTCTCTAATCTGAGCTGCTGTTAACCTGCGATTTCTGAGGCTGGTGACTCGGATAAACTTATCCTCAGAATCAGAGGTGACTGTTGGTCTTCCTTTCCTGGGTCGGTCCTCATGTGAGCCAGTTTCTTTGTAGCGCTTGATGGTTTTTGCAACTGCACTTGGGGACACATTCAAAGTTTGCTCAATTTTTCGGACTGACTGACCTTCATTTCTTAAAGTAATCATGGCCACTCGTTTTTCTTTACTTAGCTGCTTTTTTCTTGCCATAATACAAATTCTAACAGTCTATTCAGTAGGACTATCAGCTGTGTATCCACCTGACTTCTGCACAACACAACTGATGGTCCCAACCCCATTTATAAGGCAAGAAATCCCACTTATTAAACCTGACAGGGCACACCTGTGAAGTGAAAACCATTTCCGGTGACTACCTCTTGAAGCTCATCAAGAGAATGCCAAGAGTGTGCAAAGCAGTCATCGAAGCAAAAGGTGGCTACTTTGAAGAACCTAGAATATAAGACATATTTTCAGTTGTTTCACACTTTTTTGTTAAGTATATAATTCCACATGTGTTAATTCATAGTTTTGATGCCTTCAGTGTGAATGTACAATTTTCAAAGTCATGAAAATACAGAAAAATCTTTAAATGAGAAGGTATGTCCAAACTTTTGGTCTGTACTGTACTTACCTTCCGGCGGCCCGCGGTGTGCTCCTCCTTGCTTCCCGGCACTTCGCGATGGAATGAAGGACCTGCGCTGACATCAGAGTCATGTGACGGGTCACGTGACACTGACGTCGACAGGTCCTTCAGTCTACCGCTGCCGGCAGCCGGGACCGAGCGAAGCAAGACAGCGCGGGCCATCTGAAGGTAAGTATATATTTGTTTTTTTATTTTTTGACATTCTCTCGGGTCACACTATATAAATCCATGCTGTTTGCATGGATTTATATAGTGTGACCTAGTTGTCAAGCACTTTCCAAGTGATGCTAAAATCGCTTGGAAAGCGCTTGTCAACTCGCATGTGGAAATGCAAGTGAAGAACGCTTCACTTCCGCATGTCCCTGGCAGGAAAACGCATGTACAATCCACATGCGTTTTTTTCTGCCAGGGAGATGCAGAAATGCTCAGGAAAAAATCCTGAGCATTTCTGCATCGTGGGCACATAGCCTAAGAAAGAGATTTTTGGTAAAGCACATCATTCTTCTGTTTACCGTAAAAACAGTTCAAAGATGTTTTGGGGTTATTTTGCTGCCTCTGGCACTGGGTGCCTTGACTGTGTGCAAGGAATCATGAACTCTGAAGATTACCGAAGGATTTTGTGTCACAATGTAATGCTCAGTGTCAGAAAACTGGGTTTTCCAGAAAGACAATGACCCCAAACATACTTCAAGAAGCAGCCAGAAATGGATGGAAGCAAAGCGCTAGGGAGTTCTGAAGTGGCCAGCAATGAGTCTGGATCTAAATCCCATTGAACACCTATGGAGAAATTTTAAAATTGATGTTGGGAGAAGGTATTCCTCAAATATAAGAGACCTGCAGCAGTTTTCAAAAGAAGAGGGGCAAAAAAAATTCCAGTTGAGAGGTGAAAGAAGCTTGTTGATGGTTAAAGGAAGCAATTGATTGCAGTTATTTATTCCAAAGGGCATGCAACCAAATATTAATTTGAGGGTTCCACCAATTTTGCCCTGCTCATTTTGGGGATTTTGTGTGAATTTATGACCAATTTAACTTTTTTTCAGTTTTTTTTGTGTTGTTCCAATACACTAAGAAAATAAACATGTGTCTAAAAAAATATGTTTAATTGCAAAAATTTTCTGGGAGAAATACTTCAGTTTCTGGAACAATTTAAATGGTGCCAACACTTTTGACCATGACTGCATACTGACAGTAATGTGGCTCTGGTGCTGTTTTCATGTACTGTTACAGGTTTCGATTCTGTACACATATAACAATCCATAACTTTGGAGATAACGTGATTCATTTTTTAGCATCATTAATTATTAAATTGAGCAATGTAGCATGCCAAATCCTAACATCGAATCATATACTCACTGTCAGGATTCGGCTCTGCTTGCCACTCCAGCGGTTGTCACATGACCACTTATATGTCATTTTCATACTTACGGACACATGCCAACTAGCTTCTTTTCCTGATTTTCCTAATGAAGCAGGGGCTCTAGTATTTCACTGAAGATTGAAAGAATTAGGAAGTGCAGCTAGTTGGCACATGACTAAGTGTACAAATTGCATATAAGAGGTCAAATGCCGACTACTCAAACCTATTAAATTATGTCTATAATGAGGCGTCAAACTGAATTTTTGCCCTGAGCGCAGTAAAATCTAGAATCACCTCTGACCGGAATTGATAGATAGGAGGGCAGGAGCAGAGAGACAGAGTCCTGCCCCACTTTATTTAATCCATCTTAGGATCTTTGCTGCTAAAGAACTACAGTGGACATCAAACGTTGTATAGCAAGAGAGAAGATACCTATTGGTCAGTTGGAGTGATAGTACATTACCTATCAAATCAAATCAGGTTGTCTGAAAGTCCACTGCAATTTGGGGTTAAGGATATAGATTTATTCCCCATAAAATGTACCAAATTCAGAGTTCAAACACTTTAACAATTCCAGAGATTCCATCACATGTGTCAGAGTTGAAACTCCTCAGACCTAAGGCTTAACCATCATGAATGGCATTTTATAATTTTTTTTGAGAAAAAGGCACATGGAATTCCTAACAATTTGTTATCATAAATTGCAAAACAGCACCGTAATACATATGCCTAAGTGTATTACCTTCATACTGCAGAAAACTGCTTTCCAAGAAGCAATACTTCAAAATGATTTTCATTTCTAGTGTTACACAATATTGTCACTCTATCTAAAATGACATAATGAAAATGCAATGTTGTCAGCCCTATATGTTTCTTTAAGGGTAACTGCAAGGACCAGTTTTTACACATAGACTCCCATCAATTACATTTACAATTACCATTAGTAAGAGATTCAGGAAGATAAATCTTTCATTCCATCAACTACTGGACAATCATTGATGTTTGTATTCCTGACAAGCTTGTTTCATTTCTATTGCAGCCACAATTATGTTGTATATAAAACATACAATTATATTGTGTATAACACCTACATTTCTAACTAAAATGACACAATGAAACATGGCAATATTGTCATTATTATCTAGCTTTGATGTTTCCAGTATATTGTGACAGTCTGAAAGTTAACTGCAAGTACCAGTTTTTACATATAGATTTCTGTCAATTACATTTACAATTATCTTTAGTGGGAAATTCGGGAGAATAAATCTCTTATTCCATCATCCACTGAGTGATATCTTTATGACAATGCAGTGTGGATTTCATATTAAACATACACTGTAGGTACTAAGAAGCCCTTTATACCATATATGTCTATCACTATCATTTAGTAAATATCTTGAAGAGTTGGAATAGTGACATACGCCTCATGAATCTATATTGCATGATTCTACAATATTTCTGTAGGTGTCATTATTGGGTGCAAACAGCTGGCAATCACTTTATATTATTTTTTTAATTGCAAAATGCATAAAAAGCAATTACATAAATGGCTTTTCCTTTTTTATGTTTTTTTTATTCCAGTTTTTAAACAATATTTAGTCTTAAACGGGTTGACAGGACTGTTATATTGATGATCTATCCAGAGAGATTAGAGAGAATCCCGGTGACACCTGACATCTGATGCACCCATTGATCAGCCGATATCTGCTCTGGCAGAAGATAATTGTAAGTAATATATGGAGTGGGACACATCAGCTCTGTTTGTTTAGCCACTGCAAGTACTTCTGCTTATCTCATCTCCAATCCGCTTAATCCCTTCCCAACATATGATGTACATCTACACCATATGTTGTGGATAAGTTATTAGCTCCCATCTTGACCTCCACTTACACCCCCACTCTAACGCAATTGCCAGAATCCGAAGGGTCTTCATGACGGCTTCAGACTTCTGTATTTGTCATGACTGTGCGCCTATGAAGCCCAACATATGGCTGGGCTTCATTGGAGACTATGATTTTTACTATATACTACAATACTATGATATTGCAGTGAAGAAAGTGTATACAATCAGACAATCGCATGTTTAAGTCCACTAAGAGGACTAGAAAACATAGTAAAATGTAAAAAAAAGGTATTTAAAAAGATAAAGAAAAACTATAAAAGTTTGAATCACACCCCTTTCTTCCAATAACAATAAACAAAAAATAAACAAAAAAATAACCACATTTGGTATTGCTCCCCTAAAGTCTGATCTATCAAAATATAAAATTAATTAACCTGATTGGTAAATGGCGACAGAAGAAAAACAATTCAAATTCCCGAATTGTGACTTTTCAGATGCCCCAACACATCAAGAGAAATGTGATACGAAGCCATCAAAACATCATATATACCACACATATATACCACGCAATGGTATCAATAAAAATATCTGTTTAGGATGCATAAAGAACCTCCCCCCCCCACATCTCCATTGAGTGAAAAATGAAAACATTATAGGTCTTGGAAAATGGTGACACGATTGCCTTTTATTTTTAAGAATGAAGTAAAAAAAAATAATAAAAAAATGTGTTTGGTATTGCTGTAATTGTACTCACCTGGAGAATCATATTGGCAGGTCATGTTTACAGCACAATAAACACTATAATGACAACCACCCCCAAAAAATCTATTTATTGTATCTACAGTAGTGATCAAAATAATAGCAGTGTGTTCAAAAACATGAGTTAAACACAACATCTTTATACTAGTTTTTATTTCCATGAATTGGGAACATTGCACACTGTTTTCTAATTCAAAACATGAAGAGAAATATACATCATTTTAACTATTTTACAGAAAATAACAAAAAATTAACATTGGGCTGTTCTAAAAAATAGCAGTGTCTGCATTTGTCTTTATAAACTCACAATATGTACTTTTTTTTAGAGTATTTAGCATTCCTGTGAATCACTAGCCTAATATTTAGTTGTATAACCACAGTTTTTTAAAACTGCTTCACATTTATGTTGCATAGAGTCAACCAATTTCTGAAACCTGTCAACTGTTATTCCAGCCAAGGATGCTTTGACTACATTCCACAATTTTTCGGCATTTGTTTGCTTTGCCTCAGAAATGGCATTTTTGATGTCACCCCACAAGTGTTCTATTGGATTAAGGTCCGGGGATTGGACTGGCCACTCCATAACCTCAATTTTGTTGGACTAGAACCAAGATTTTGCTCATTTACTGGTGTATTTAAGGTCATTGTCTTGTTGAAACACCCATTTCAAGGGCATATCCTCTTAAGCATAAGGCAACATGACCTCTTCAAGTATTTTAATATATGCAAACTGGTCCATGATCCCTGGCATGTGGTAAAAAGGTCTGGCATCATAATAAGAGAAACATGCCCATATTATAGTACTTGCAATACTATGCTTCACTGTCTTCAGAGTGTACTCTGGCTTAAATGCAGAGTTTGGGGGTCATCTGACGAACTATCTGCCGCCTTTGGACCCAAAAAGAACAATTTACTTTCATCAGTCCACAAACTATTTCTCCATTTCTCTTTAGGCCAGCTGATGTGTTCTTTGGCAAATTGTATCCACTTCAGTACATGTCTTTTTTATAACAGTGGGACTTTGCAGGGACTTCTTGCTAAGAGATTAGCTTCACACAGGCGTCTTCTAACTGTCACAGTACTCACAGGTAACTTGAGACTGTCTTTGATCATCCTGGAGCTGATGATTGGCTGAGCCTTTGCCATTTTGGCTATTCTTCGATCCATTTGAATGGTAGTCTTTTGTTTTCTTCCATGTCTCTCTGGTTTTGCTTTCCATTTTAACTAATTGGAGATCATTTTAGCTCAACAGCCTATCGTTGTCTGCACTTCTTTATAAGTTTTACCCTCTCCAATCAGCTTTTTAATCAAAGTACGCTGTTCTTCTGAACAATGTCTCAAACGACCCATTTGTCTCAGGCTTTCAATGAGAAATGCATGTACAACATGTGCTGGCTTTACCCTTATATACCCTGATTCACACCTGTTTCTTCACAGAATGATTGACCTTACTAATTGAACTCCACACTGCTCCAAACCCCCTTCAATTAATTATGCAAATACACAGACTCAAAAACATGTAGATCATGAATACTGAGTCTGTTGGTTTTCTTAGAATCTACTGCACCAACTGGCAAATTGTTTGACCTGTGGTAATATACTTTATACCAAAAACACAGTGATAATCTGGTTAGTCATATTGGACAGCTATTTTGATCACTACTGTATCTATCTATCTAATGAAAAAGACAGATAGCAGCACAACTTTAAGCAGATTTTGGGTGCAATACTTCCTGAGTAATGCGGTTGTCCAACGCAAAATATATAAATGGAAAAAATCAGGCAGCACTCCAGTTCAAGAAAAAATTGTGGACTTTAATCCAGCACCAAGTGGTGCAACGTTTCGACCTCACAACATGGTGCTTGACAAAGACAGTGTTGGGAGGTCGAAACGTTGCACCACTTGGTGCTGGATTAAAGTCCACAATTTTTCTTTGAACTGGAGTGCTGCCTGTTTTCCATTTATCTATCTATCTATCTATCTATCTATCTATCTATCTATCTATCTATCTCTTTATCCATCTAGTAATCCATCTATTTAATGGAAACCTCTGAAATATGCCACTGTATACACACAGTGGAATACGCCAATAAAGTATAACACATGGTATATTTTTCCTTTATTGTGCCCCTGGGTACTTGACTATGCTTTTCTGTATGGTGAAAATACCAAAGCATACCTAATCAGCATTTGCCAGAAGGGCATTCTTTTTATATACTATATACTGGGTGCACAGAGGTTACATAGACATTCACCATTTACTCTAGGAGCTTTACTTAAGCATAGATAGATAGAACATTAAAAAATGTTAAGTGTGAAAGTTGTAAATTATGATATGCTAATCAATAATCATATTTCTGCAGAAATGGAAACCAACATGACTCATAGTACAGAATTTCTACAAGGAATAGTAACTTGCTTCAGTATTAAAAGCAGAGGGTTGTCATAAATGGAGTGTAGTCACTTCACAGATGGTCAGGGTTGTCTCTGCTTTTTACTGCAGTAAGCAATATTAAACCTTATGTATAACTAATCTCAATAGCCCAGCTCTTATACCTGCTTCTCTCTGGATTAGGAATGGCACAACTGCTGTGTTTTATAAAAAATTATAGGGCTGAGTTTTCACTACTGCCATTTTAGAGATGCCAATCTTAAACCCAAAGACTATGCCCCTTAGTAAAACAGATGCATCTATGGTTTGTCAGTGCACGTGCACCAGTAGATGAAATCTACATGAGCTACGAACTGGACTATACTTCAACTACAATGTATATCAGTTTTTGCCATATAATATAGTACATTTTTTTTACCCTGTGGTTGGCATTGTCCCCTTATATTAGGCCCAAATCACTCAGAAAACTATGTGGGCTGCCACTAATGTGCAAAAAGGCACTTTTTTGTGCAAATACTCCTTGCACTAAACCTGATGTCTGTAAATTTACCTAGATAGAATCATATATGCTCCCCTTTATTTATATAAATAAAAATATAAATGTTCATTTGTTCAAAATCTTAAATCTCTGAAAGTTCTTCACCGATTGCTTTGAAATTTTTACACAACGTTGCATTCGAATACATGCATGTTTTTATATACCTATGTTTTTATATACCAGCTGTTGGACGCAAAAGCAAAAGCGAGAGGGGGATGTTATGAGCTCAGTGCCAGGCTGACTCTCTCCGGCATTCTCCCCCACTTAGTGACATCTCATTCATAAACCCTTCTCCCTTTCCTTCATTCGCCCCAGCCGCTGCCTGTGCTCTTCTCCTTTCCTGTCCCCCCGTGGAGGTTGGGTGGAAGGGGAATGACGAGACCTTCTGTTTGAGGCTGAAAGACACTGCTGCTCACCGCCACCACTGCCTCCGGTACCGCTGCTGCTGCTGCTTCTTCTCCGGCAGGTGAGTCTTATTTCTGACTGCGCAACAACAAGCAGGGGAGGGAGGGAAGGAGAGAGGAAGGCTGCATGGAGAGGTGCAGGCCACGTCCTCCGCTCTGGGCGCTATGCTGGGCCCGAGCCTCGCAGCAGTGGATGGATAGCAAGCAAGTGCAAATCCCACTGCGCCACCGGCGGGAGCAGCACTGTGATCTGGCAGGTACCAGCCCGGGACATGTCAAGCAGATCACCCCCTCCTCCTCTGCCGCCACCTACCTTCATCTCTGCGACCCCTCCTGTCACATTCCCTCTGTACTAGGGAATTGCATAACTAGCAATCCCTGACATGACCGACTCCATTGTGACACCTGACTGACTGACCACACTGAGCCACGGCAAGGCGTAGCCAGATACAGCTAGTATTTATATAGATTTTATAAAATTCTAGTATGACATTTAATGTCAAAGACAAATATAGTAATGAATTTCTTTTTTTTTGTTTTTATATGAATGAATGAAAATGTAATAAAGGAAGAGAAAAAAGTGAAAGTAAATTGTTAGGGCCATAAAGTCCAGAACATTTCAGAAAACTTGCAATACAAAATGCCAAAAAACTTGCAAAAATTCATATCATCATAACATCTTATATTTTTGTGTTGCAGAATTCTAGTGGATTAACAACAAGACATAAAGACTGAATTAACTAATTTGCTAAAAGCTCTCTTCACATCTGCATTGTAGGCTTCCTCTGAAGCCTCCACCCAAAATACACCGAGAAAACAGGACCCAATAGAATAGCATGCTACACTATTCCTTCTTGTAAAACGTCTGATGCCATGGCAGAAACCTAACTAGCCTGACTACTAAAGTCAATGCGGACTGTTCTTTATCGCTAGTGTTGGCATGTAAGGGGTCCAGCATTGTAGTTAATATTGTTCTGTTTCAGGGGCAGAATTAAATAATGCTGATGTGAACAGAGGCTGATAAAAATGTGAGTGATTTGCATCCTTATTATCCCTGTCTTCTAGATTTTATTTTTCACTAGATTTCTTAAGCTGCAATAAGGAGGTTCTTAAGCATTTGACTTTCGTCAGGAAAAGAGTACAGGTACATATACCTGTATATATATAATATAAGATATAAAATTACCATTTACTAATAATTTAAAGAGATACTATAATGATGGACACACCATAATGTTCATTTGTATTATTAAATTCTAGATGAAAATGTCTTTTAATATGTTGTTAATCTTTTAGGGCAATTCTTGGATCCAGGCCAGTGGTATGATGACTTGTTCATTCTGTATTAGAAGCTGTCATATCACGCAAGATGCCATCAAGCTGTCATACTATTGAATTGTTTTTTTGTTAACACTTGGCATAATTAATTTTTTGATGGTGCATTATGCTGTTGCTGAATTGTCTGCTTGGTTAGTCCTTTTCCCCTTTTAGAAAAGCCAAGGTAACAAAGAATGGTGCATCTTGAAAATGAATTTTATAGTAAGCATGAAATGGAATGTCATCTCTTGGCATTTCTTTAACATGCAGGAAAAATAAGCTTTTGCCAAACTGTTAATCTCATAAGACATACAGACAGGATTCACATAAATTTTTGGCAATGTGCTGATTATGTTAGCTCCCTCAAAATGATCATAAAACTGAATGTTGGTTTAGGTGGAAAAATGACAAATGGACCATTCATGAGGAATATTATCATGAGACACAAGATGTGTGTCTGAATTTGATGAGTAATATTAGAAGAATACAAATAGATTTAGTTATTATTTGCATATATATTATCCTGAAAGTCATTTCATAGACTGATGTATTACAGAGAATGAGTGTATTGAAAGAATAAATGGCACGAAATGTTATTTATTAATTGTAACATTATGTTTGCATTAAATCACAATGTAAACCTCAATACTTTTCGTATTTCATTGTAGTTAATAGTGGAGACTAGAATGCCATATAATGTTTTTAAGCATGTTCGAGCATAACTTAGAAGTGTGTTTAGAAACTGGAAGCTTAGCTTACATTTAGCAGTACAACAAAAAGAAAATTCACATGAACAAACAAACATTTAAAAAGTAAACAGCAATTAGCAGAAAACCCATGTAAAAATTTAGTGAGAAAAACAGAAAACGTATTACTAGCGATGAGCGAGCACTAAAATGCTCGGGTACTTGTTGCTCGGGTCGAGCAAATTGGAATACTCGGGTGCTCGACCCGCGCAACAAGCTCAATGTAAGTCTATGGGAAACTCGAACATTTTTCAGGCGGCTACCCCCCGGCGGTCTGCAGAGGGCCTAAAAATTGCCCAAATCGATGGGAATAGTGCTCAAATGACATGGGAACAGCATGGGGAAGACCCCTGGAAGCATCTCTGACTCCCAGGTCACTGCTGTCAGCAATGTGGTCAGAGTATTACGCCACTTTTACTGCCCTACAATAAAACATACAAAAACTAAACCAAAATGGATTTTCCTGGGAAATATGTTAAGGAACATCCTTTCCAGGGTAATGACTTGTATATAAGGCAAAATAAAAAAACAAAAACAAAAATACTCCTCCACAACTTGGGCTATTTTCACACGTAGTGTTTTTGATGCGTTTTTGCACTTTTGCATTGCTTTCATCCAAGACAAATGCATTCACCAGGAAATGTCATTTTAACATTTTACAACCTTATCTGGCCATGTGATGTGTGACACATCATCAGACACATGCATACAGTGCTGAAAAGACATGGGAACAGCATTGGAAAGACCTCTGGAAGCATCTCTGACTCCCAGGTCACTGCCTAAAAGTGTGCCCATCATAAGTGATCCTTGGCGCATGCAAAGATGCCTCCCGCCATGCACCTGTCATTGCAGACTTACAACAATCACCGTCCACGTCCTTGTCCCACTGCAGCGTTCAGTTGTCCCTACCCCATTCCTTGGAATGCAAGCGCAAGTATGCAAGCAGCCAGCCACCCACCCACCCACAGGCTGCAATACTATACTGCCAAATTTTTGACAGCTGCATGCACTTGAAATGTGGCCTTTTAGGCTCGCGGAGGCGGAAGCTTTTCATAACCTCATGCTGGCAGCGGCCGGGTGTTCATACTCGGTCACCAGCTATATTTCCCGGTATCGCCTCCGCCTTCCACAAGCACGGGTCCCACAACATTACCCGTGCCCCTGAATTATTTCCAGCAAACTATGGTACGACGCCATGGTATGAGCACTGCCCCCAGTACCAGTAGCGAAGCCATCCCCAATTTCCTTCTCAGGAATTTTATTTGGTAGACTGAGTGGCTGCCCAAATACATTTTCTCACAAAGGAGATGAAGATAGAGTGGCAGTAGGTGCAAGTTTCTCCAGCCTGTTAGATATTAGAGGGTGAACGGCAGCACATTGGATCAGTGGTTAGCACTGAAGCCTTGCAGCGCTGGGATCCTGGGTTCAAATCCTAGCAAGGACAACATCTGCAAGGACTTTGTATGTTCTCCCTGTGTTTGCATGTGTTTCCTCCTCAGTAAAAATAGAGTGTCTGGGAACCTTCCCACACACTTTTCTTAGCAAGGACTGCTTCTCGGCAGGGTTGATCGGTCCCACCAGAGAATCCTCTGGTGTGCCTTGGCTTCTACCTCAGGAGAGTTCATGATAGCGCTAACTTTGCAGCTGCTATGGGGCTCTTGAATGGGGGAGCAAGGTTATCCCTCAGAATCAAATCCTCTGGTGGGCACAATGTTTTTCAATCTGAAACAGCTTCTCGGTGGGAGTTGTATTTCACCACAGCCATATACTTTAGCTCTGTGAAAGGACTGGCATAGAGGGAAACCGTATCTACCCCGGCTGTCATTTCTCCATCACCAGGTTCTGCCCATTGTCACTCACGACCATGCCAGGCTGTATGTTCAGCGGTGAGAGCCACAGATCAGGCTGCTGTGTTACAGCTTTCAACAACTCTGCAGTGCTGGGCGGTTTGTCAATTAAGCATTAAGCATGTTTTCTTCAGCACAGCCTGTTGCCGCTTGGCCAAGGCAGTGCTGCAGTGCTGTCAGCTTGTGATTGATGTAGTCATTTCGGAGATGGAGGAGGTGGTGCATGAGCTGAACAATGTGATTACATTGAGGTTAAATTGGTGACGCTGTTTTTTATACTAAAGAAAGATCCTATTGTTTTGGGGTTTTTTACGTTATTTTTTAAGACAAATACATTCACCGGGAAATGTCATTTTAACATTTTACAACCTTATCTGGCAATGCGGTGTGTGACACATCATCAGACACATCTTCACATCCTGTTTTATTTATGATTGAGGGACTCTGAAAGTCATAAAGCCTATTTTTATATGGCCATCAGACAGCCATTACTATTCTTAAAAGGCCAGCAATCGGCCTCGCTATTGTTAGATTGCCATCAGCCGGCTATGCTTTGTTGTTCCCATTATTAACAAGTGGGTCTCCTATACTGTTAATGCGTATCCAGTGACTGCAAGGGCTGCCAAAAATTTGGACGCAACCCAATACCCCTTTGACGAGACAGAGAGGAGGGTCTTAGTAAAAAAGATGTTCCCATTATGAAGGAGCGGGTGGTAATGGCCATGCTGTGACTGCAAGGGCTGCCAAAATTTGGGTTAAAAACCCACTAAGAATTTAAAGACACATAGAGCAGGGCCACCGTAACGACAAATTCCATTTAGAAAGGAGAGAGTCTGTTATACAGTTATAGGGTATGCAGTGAGTCCAAGGGCTGACCAATTTTAGGAAAAACCCCACTAAGAATTTAAAGACACACAGAGAAGGGCCACAGTAACAAGTACGACATGTTCCCATTAGAAAGGAGAGGGTCTGCTATACAGTTATAGGGTATGTGTGGCGCCCCTGAGGGTTCAGTCGCCACAGAGGTACTGCATCTCACCCAGAGGTGTGGTATCTCACTCTCAGGTAAGGAAGGAGTACAGCCCGGGACCCTAACACCTGCATCCAACACTACACTACTCCAGACCAGCTGGAAGGGCAAGATGTGTCGCGCTTCCTGCTGAGCCCTGTCCCTGGTTGGAGTGGGGGGAACCAAAGAAGGGGGAACCATGTAATGGGTGTGAGTGGAGGAAGTAAATCAGGGGAGCACTGGAAGAAGTGATATAAAAAGAGGGTGGAACAATCTAGAATGTTCTTCAGTGAGAGGAAGAATTGGGAGCAGGAGCTCTGTAGGAGCTCTGCTCAGGAGGAGGGCCTGAGGACAGGCCCAGGACAGACTGAAGAGAGAGAGGAGCAGGAGAAAGGCTCCAGGAACGTGGAAGGGACCCCAGGGGTAAGGGAAGTGCTGGAGGCCACCCGTATGCCCGAATCTGCCAAGCGGTGGAGGGGTCAGGTCACACAGAGGGGACCAGTCCCTAAACTAGCAGAGTTCTTCAAGTCTCAACTAGGAAACCAGAGGCTGTAGTATTTCAGGTACTGCAGCCACAATCCACATAGGTCTCACCAAGAAGGTAACCATAGAGGACCCAGGGGACAGAGAAGAGGTCGCCCGACAAGGTCCGCAGTCACTGGATTGGGACACTAGGTGTGAGGTGCAGGGAGACTGCCAGAGGGAATACACAGAAGGGGGTCCTGCTATGCACCCCTGCCTGGTGAACGCAGCATGACGTGGGAGGCTGTAAGCTGGACAGTGCAACCTGAGGAACTTGACAACTGTGAGTAAAACCCTGAGGACTGCACCCCACTGTCTCTGTGAAGTCATTCCTGTGCCATCACCCCCTGCACTACACCGCAACATCAGCAACATCTACACTGCCCTTGAGCTAAGTAATACCTGTGGAGAGCTAAAGAAACTCTGCTGCATTTACACCAGCTTCAGAGGACCTGCTCCGCAGCGGCGGCTCCCTTTTAGCCGCATACCACAGGTGGCGTCACGAACTGTATATATTGTACTATAAATCCCCTGTAAATAGTCCCCTTTTGATTGACCACCCTGGGCCACAGACCGGGTCACCACCACTGTGACATCTCCCAGCATCGACCGGCCCGGCACCGAGTACCCCACGGCCCAGGGGGCGCGTCATATGCAGTGAGTCCAACGGCTGACCAATTTTAGGAAAACCCCACTAAGAATCTAAAGACACATAGAGCAGGGTCACAATAACAAGGTACGACATGTTCCCATTAGAAAGGAGAGGGTCTGCTATACAGTTATAGGGTATGCAGTGAGTACAACGGCTGACCAATTTTAGGAAAAACCCCACTAAGAATTTAAAGACACATAGAGCAGGACCACAGTAACGACAAATTCCCATTAGAAATGAGAGAGTCTCCCATAGTGTTGACCTATGTAGTGAATGCAAGGGCTGCCAAAAATTTGGAGGCACTTCAATGACACTTGGAAGAGACGTGGAGGAGGGCCTCATAAAAAATGAGAAAGGAGCGGGCCTCCTATACTTGTAATGCCCATGCACTAAGTGTATGGGCTGACAAACATTTACCCCTGGGGGGTATACATGAACATACTGTATAAAAAAATATTTTTACGGGCATCATAAACACCCTTTAAAAAAATTATGCGAGTGTAGCATCACGGACCACAGTCACCCTGGTGATATGGTGGTGGAGGATGAGGAGAAAGAGGAGGACAAGAGCAAATAGCCAAAATCAGGAAGCGTATACCCATGTGTGGGTGTGAAATGATGAATGGGAATATACCTCCCAAGAAAAGACACTGGATTTGAGTTTATGTTACGCTGCTATCATTCGGTGGTGTTGAGAAGTCTGGCCCAATCCAGCCCTTGTTCATTTTTATAAGAGTCAGCCTATCAGCATTTTCAGTTGACAGGCGGATGCGCTTATCAGTTATAATTCCACCAGCGGCACTAAAAACCCACTCTGATAAAATGCTGGTGGCAGGGCAGGACAGGACCTCCAAGGCATAGAGAGCAAGTTCATTCCACGTATCCAGCTTGGATACCCAATAATTATAAGGCACAGCGGAATCACAGAGGACGTTGATACGGTCAGCAAGGTACTCCCTCAGCATCTTCCTAAACTTTGCACTCCTTGTGAGAGTACCCCGCGCCTCAGGGCCTATGCGGTGGGAGGGTCTGAGAAAACTCTCCCAGAACTTTGACAGTGTTCCCCTGCCTCTGCTGGATTGAAGTTGTGTCTCTCTCGCCTGTACTCCTTGGTTGTCCAACGAAGTGTGCCATCTGCTGCCAGCGTTTTCAAATGGGAATTTCTTTATTAGTTCTGCAACAAGGGCCTTCTGGTACTGCCCCATTTTTGTAGACCTGTCTGCCTCAGGAATAAGAGATATAAAGTTCTCCTTGTAGCGTGGGAATAGAAGTGTCACCAACCAGTAATGACTGTCACCCAAAATTTTGAGAACACGAGGGTCATGGGAAAGGCAGCGTAACATAAACTCAGCCCTGCGTACCAGACTACTATCAGGCAAGGCTTCCGTGTCCTGACCAAGAGGATGACTGACCATGATCTCCTCCTCCTCCTCCTCTCTGTCTTCTGGCCATCTACGCTGAACAGACGGTATGACAGTTGTGCAGGTAGTACCGTCTATAGTGCATGACACTAGCTTCTGTCCTTCCTTCTCCTCCTCCTCTTCCTCATTGTCACCCAATCCACATTGGGATGAGATGAGGCTTGGCTGTGTGTAATCACCCTGTATGGTTCCTTGCTCCATCTCATCGTGCTCCGCCAGCAATGCATCCTCTTTGATTGTAAGCAGAGAGCGTTTCAGAAGACAGAGAAGCGGGATGGTGATGCTAATTATGGCGTCATCGCCGCTCACCATCTTGGTGGAGTCCTCAAAGTTTTGGAGGATGGTACATATGTCCGACATCCATGTCCACTCCTGAGGTCTTATGTGTGGAGTCTGAACTGAATACCGATGGCCTTGTTGATGCTGGTACTCAACAACTGCCCTCTTCTGCTCACAAATCCTTCCCAACATCTGCAGTGTAGAGTTCCAATGCATGGTGACATTACACACCAGTCTGTGAGCCGGAAGCTGCAAATGCTGCTGAAGCACGGCAAGGGCGGCGGAAGCTGTAGCTGACTTTCTAAAATGGGCACACAGGCGGCGTACTTTAACAAGCAGATCCGGCAGCTCCGGGTAGGATTTGAGAAACTGCTGAACCACGAGGTTAAACACATGGGCCAGGCATGGTATGTGGGTGAGCTCGCCTCTCCTCAGAGCCGCCACCAGGTTCAGGCCATTGTCATACATGACCATGCCTGGCTGTAGGTTCAGCGGTGTGAGCCACAGATTTGCCTTCTCTTTCAGAGCTGTCCACAACTCTTCAGCATTGTGTGGTGTTTCAGCTAAGCATATTAGCTGCAGCACAGTCTGTTGCCGCTTGGCTGAGGCAGTGCTGCAGTGCTTCCAGCTTGTGACTGATGTGGTCATTTTGGAGATGGAGGCTGAAGAGGAGGAGGAGGCTAAGGAGAATGAGGGGCAGGAGCTATAGACCGTGGGACAACCCTGATTGACCTAGGGCCCGCAATCCTTGGCGTTGGGAGTACGTGTTCCATCCCAAGGTCCGACTGGGTTCCGGCTTCCACTATGTTAACCCAGTGTGCCATCAGCGAGATGTACCATCCCTGCCCACAACCACTTCTCCACGTGTCCGTAGTTAGGTGGACTTTACCGGTAACTGCGTTGTTGAGAGCATGGCTAATGTTTTGGGACACGTGGTTGTGTAATGCGGGGGCGGCACACCAGGAGAAATAGTGGCGGCTGGGGACCGAGTACCGAGGGACGGCCGCTGCCATCAGGTTGCGGAATGCTTCCGTCTCCACGAGCCTTAAAGGCAACATTTCGAGCGCAAGCAATCGTGAAATGTGAGAATTTAGTAGTGTGGGCTGTGGGGCGTTGGCTTCATATTTGCGCTTGCATTCCAATGACTGGGGTATGGACAACTGAACGCTGCGCTCGCACTAGAACATGGACGTGCTTCCTGATGCTGCTACTTGAGAGTGTGCAATGACAGGTGCAGGGCAGGAGGCGTCTTTGCATGCACCATGGACATGGGATTGGCTTGCATGCACAACAGCGGAAGAAGCAATGGTGCCACCCGCAGAGGTGGCAAAGTTGGTTGCTTTGCTGCCATGTGCTTGATCATGCTGGTGGTGGTCAGGCTGGTCATTTTTCCACCCCTGCTGATGCTGGCCTGGTAGGTGGTGCAAATGGTCTTTTATTAGCAGAGTCTTTAAAAAACAACCAGACTCGGGAAGACCTTTACAGTTGTACTGGCAAATTCCTTTGTGTTGGTGTTGCGGGGAACGGTTGTCTACCTTCTGTCTGCGGCCACCACACTGCTTCTTCTTGCATGTTGGGGTGCTCTGCCTCCCTCCCCCTGTGTGCTGCTGTCCTCGCTCTGCATATCCTCCTGCCAGGTTGGGTCAGTTACTATATCATCCACCACCTCGTCTTCCACTTCCGCAACCTGGTCCTCCTCCTGACTTTCTGGCAATTGTGTCTCATCATCGTCCACCTCTTGTGACACTTTCCCACCGTCGCCTTCGTGTGACCGTGGCTGCTCAAATATTTGGGCATCGCTGCACACGATCTCCTCTTGCCCAGCTTCAAGTGGACCGAGAGGTCCGAATCTATAAATAGAAAAGTGAACAGCTCTTCAGAGTGTCCAAGTGTAAGAACAGTTGTCTCTGGGTACTCGCCATGGTGGGAGGAAGGAGGATCAGGGTGAGGAATAAGCGGTCCAGACTCACGGTTACTGAGACTTGACCGTATGGAAGACAGGGTGGTGGTGGTGGTGGCTAAGTGACTGGAAGCATTATCCGCTATCCAACCAACAACCTTTTGACACTGCTCTGGGTTCAATAGTTGTGTGCTGCAGTCCTCTAGCAAGTGGGACAGGAAGGTCAGGCAAGTAGATGTGGGTGTTTGTTGTGGCACAATTTTGGCTTGTCCACGGCCTTGTCCTCGGCCTCTGCATGCACTATTAGCATCATGTCCAGTTCCCCGTCCCTTGCCACGTGCCTTGCCCATTTTAAATGGAGGACAGTATCTTCCATGCTCACTACAAATGACTGAGTTTGGAGCGAACTTATATGTGATCCGTGTGATGGAGAAAACAGAGTTTTAAATACCTGGCCTATAGGTAAGTAGTTTGAACAGCAAACTGCGGTGAATTTCTTCAATGACACACTAAAGGAAATTTTTTAATGGAGACCAGAAATGGCAGTATTTTCTGACAATGTATATGTGATCCGTTTGACAGAGAAAACAGAGTCTTAAATACCTGGCCTGTAGGTAAGTAGTTTGAACGGAAAACTGCGGTGAATTACTTCAGTGACACACTAAAGGAGATTTTTAATGGAGGCCAGAAATGGCAGTATTTTTTGACAACGTATATGTGATCCGTTTGACGGAGAAAACACAGTTATAAATAGCTGGATTTCTAGCGCTCTAATATAGAAAGGACCTGGCTGTATTCTGCAGTGCCAACAAGCAAATTGTGCAGAAAAAATTCTGTTTTCTGGATTGGTTTTTATGCAAATAATGAGGATTAAGATCCAAAGAAAAGTATTCCTGGCTCCTGAAACCTGGGCCTTTGTATAGAAATATCTAACAGCAGCAGAAGGCAGAATTGGAATGCAGCCTCTTGTGCTATATGCACTGCAGTCTGCTATATACACTGCCTGCCTATACACCCTGCCTGCCTGATATCTCTGCAGATGGATTAGTCCTCAGAAGGACTGTTTGTTAAGATGGATATGTGTAATGTACAGATTTTCTCCCTACACTACCTAATACACAATCAAATCTGTCCCTGACGCAGCAGCAGCTCTCCCTACACTGTCTGATCTGGAGTGACTGTGACGAGCATGGCGGCGCCAGGTCTGATATAGATCTGATGACGCTGTGTGGCCAGCCAATCACTGTAATGCCCACAACCAACATGGTTATGGCATTACAGTGCATGGCAGGCAATCCCTGCATGTTCATTGGCTCTCTAAAGAGCGCCAAACATGCAGGGAGGGGACCCGAGTTCCCGCCCGAGCAACCCGGAAATATTTGGCGAGCGCCAAGCATCTCGAGCAGTGAGATGCTCGGGCGAGCACCAAGCAGTAGCGAGCATGCTCGCTCATCACTACTTATTACACATATTAATTCATCATGTATAAAAAAAATCCTATGGAACAGGTGCAAAACAATTATGCAAAATGCCCTAAAAGTATCCAGTAAAGAAAGTCACAATAAATGCAGTGTCAGACAACTCTAAACATAAGATCACCCATTTACTGAGATCCAGTCATGACAAAGCTAAGATGTTCTGCTAGTCCATTAACGAATCTCTTGAGATCGATGTCTTTACTCAAACCACCATTGATCACCGTCCGTTCTTCCGCAAGGCAAAACATCCAGGGAAGTAACCCTCCGGCATTACTTTCTGTAGGACTGATAACTATCCAACCATAGTGTAAAACAGTGAAGTTAATTTATTATGTCTGATGTATTATACTAATACAGGTAAATAAATCAGCTATTTAAAATCAATCAAAAAAATCTACAGGCAACACTGTATATTGCTTGACCCTGCATTTCACCTTTTGGGCTTTATCAAGATCACATATCATGCTTGTATTCCAACAATCATTTAAATATCCTCATGTACACACTTGAGGTATATAAAAGATATATAAAACATTAGAAAAACACAAAAAAAAATCATGTCATACAATTCAAGTTAATTCAAAAGAGCACATATTCTTCATATTTAGATATATTAGGATCCAATTTAATGTCCTGTATAATAGCAGGAATTCACAAGAATTATGCAACAAAAATACATTTCCATAATAGTATGCTAAAAATTTACTAATAGGCAACTTGACCTACACCCATGAGTAGATGGTTGCCAGGTAGACCTAGAGTATTTCCCATAGTCACATAGTACACTGTGATACTATGAATGAATGGATTAACTTATCTCACGGTCTTGCATCTATCAATAAAATTGTCACACAACCATATAATCATTCCTGTTGTCTCCTCCTCCACTTCCTCTGACCCGTTCAATATGCTCAGAGTTTATGACATTGGACACTGCAGCCCTGGCTTCTGGTCTCGTAGAAACGAGTGCCATTGTATGCTGCACACCTATTGATGCCTTCAGATATAAAAGGGACACTAGCCCAACTTATTCTCACACCTCTTGGAAGAAGCATACGAGAAACTCATATCGGGGTCTTACTCTTCCCACCCTCCTAGATATATCAGGTTATTCTTATTTATGTGGTGCTGTTCATTGTAACCCACTCTGACTGATGTAATTTATCCTGGTTTTATTGTTCCTTGTATTCAGCATGGTCATACTTCACTACATCTCTGATACATAGGCACTTTGCATATGTTCTTCTACTTATCTGTGTCTGTTTGAGATATACAGATTGGCTCTGTACTTTCAACATTCTAGACAGACACAGACATATACACTATTATGTTAACTGTACAGGAGTTCTGAGGTATCCTAGAATCACGTAACTTTTGATGGAGTAGGGTGAGTATTTTCTGTGTCTCACATTCTCTCTTTTATGTATCTTAATAAGGATTGCCCTAATTAATAAAATTTGTTACGTTTTTTGATATTTGGAATTTTTTCTACTTCCTTCTTTTTGAGGTTTTTTTTTACGACCATATAATTGTCACATGCAAACCATAACTAATAAATATCTGACATTTTTCCACATTTACAATTTATCTGTGCAATTAAATTATTTGTGGAATGGATTCAATTAGAAAGATAAGCAAGAATGAGGAGATAGTTGGCTAGGCCTCACCAATGTGGTTGGTTTTCAACTAATGTGTTTTGAAGTTTGTTTTATTTAGTGCTGCTCTTAATTAAAGTTGATTTTCCTTTTAGAATGTTCATAATGCTATAAAAATGAAATGGTAGTTATCATGATTAATGATGAGCAAGCACTAAAATGCTCGGGTGTTCGCTATGTTCCGCTGCTATCATCCAGTGGTGTTGAGAAGTCTGGCCCAATCCAGCCCTTATTCATTTTTATAAGAGTCAACCTGTCAGCATTTTCAGTTGACAGGTAGATGCGCCTATCAGTTATAATGCCCCCGGCGGCACTAAAACCCTGTTCTAGCAAAACGCTAGCGGCAGGGCAGGCCAGGACCTCCAAGACGTAGAGAGCAAGTTCATGCCACGTGTCCAGCTTGGATCCCCAACAGTTATAAAGCACAGAATCATGGACGACGTTGGTATGGTCAGCAAGGTTGAGTTCCAACGCTTGGTGACATCACACACCAGTTGGTAAGCTGGAAGCTACAAATGCTGCTGAACTATGGCGAGGGCGGCGGAAGCTGTAGGTGACTTTTGGAAATGGGCACACAAGCGGCGTACTTTCACAAGCAGCTCAGGCAGATCCAGGTAGGTTTTGAAAAACCGTTGAACCACTAGGTTGAGCACATGGGCCAGGCATGGTATGTGTGTGAGGTTTCCAAGCTTCAGTGCTGCTACCAGGTTCTGGCTATTGTCACACACGACCATGCCTGGCTGTAGGTTCAGTGGTGACAGCCATAGATCAGCCTGCTTTGTTACAGCTTTCAACAACTCTGCAGTGGTGTGTGGTTTGTCACCTAAGCATATTAGCTGCAGCACAGCCTGTTGCCGCTTTGCCGAGGCAGTGCTGCAGTGCTTTCAGCTTCCGACAGATGTGGTCATTTCGGAGATGGAGGCTCAATAGGAGGAGGAGGTGCAGGAGCTGTAGAATGTAGGGGCCACTCTGACTGACCCAAGGCCCACAATCCTTGGCGTCGGAAGGACGTGTTCTGTCCCAGGGTCCGACTGGGTCCCGCCTTCAACAATATTTAGCCAGTGTGCCGCCAGTGAGATGTACCGTCCCTGGCCACAAGCACTTGTCTGCATGTCTGTGGTTAGGAGGACCTTCCCAGTAACTGCGTTAGTGGGGACACAGGTAATGTTCTGGGACACGTGCTGGTGTAAGGTGGTGACTGCACACCAGGAGAAGTGCAAGCATTCGAGAAATGTGGCAGTTTAGTGCTGTGGACTGTGGGTGGTTGGTTGTGTATTTGCATTTGTGTTCAAAGGAATAGGGTATGGAGAACTGAACGCTGCGCTGGGACAAGGACGTGGTTTTTGATGGTGGTAGTTGCAAGTGTGTAACGAGAGGTGCAGGTCAAGAGGCGTCTTCGCCTGCTCCATGAATAGGGGATTGGTGTGCACGCACAACAGCAGAACAGGCAGTGGTGTCACCCGCAGACACTGTTTCTGGACCCTGGCATTCTTACCAACTAGTTGGGTGCTTTACTGTCATGTGCCTGAGCATGCTGGTGGTGGTCAGGCTTGTAATTTTGTTGCCCTTGCTGATGATGGCATGGCAGATATTGCAAAGGCATTTTTGGGGTTAACTAGACAGTCTTTTAAAAGATCCTGACTTTGGAAGACCTAACAGTTGGACTGGCAACTTCTCTTGTGTTGGTGTTCCGGGGAACAGTTGCCCTCCTTGTGTCTGTGGCCACCCCACTTCTTGTTCCTGCCTGCTGTGGTGCTACGCCTCCCTCCCCCTCTGTGCTGAAGTCCTCGCTATGCATGTCACCTTGCCAGGCTGGGCCAGTGACTTCATCGTCCCCCACCTTGTCTTCCACGTACGCACCATGGGCCTCCTCCTAACTTGCTTGGATCATCATCCATCTTTTGCGACAGTAATTGCACTTTCTCACCATCGCCTTTGTGTGACCATGCCTGCTCAAATATTTGGGCATCACTACATGCGATCTCCTCTTGCCTCGTTTCAAACAGGCTGGGCAAGAGGCCCAAATCTATAAAATGAAAAGTGAACAGCTCTTCAGAGTGTTAAAGTGTGGGATCAGTTTTCTCCGGGTACTCGGCATGGTGGGAGAAAGTGTTACGCTCACCCCTGAACTGACTGGCGTGAGCGTGGTTAGTGGTCCCACTGGGCCACGAACCGAAGAGTGCCTGGAGGGGCGTGACTAGGGGCCTCACCAGATCCGACCATGAACACACGGTGGCTTAATCGACTCCGTGGTCCGAGGAGGGACGTGGGAGGTGGCCCAGGTGCTACTCCAGGTCAGACCCCGGTCACAGCTGTTGACCCACACTGGGGAATGCAAGAACGGGCAGGTTTGGCTGGTATGCAGACAGGCAGGTACTGGCAGGCACGGCTGGTATGCAGACTGGTAGTTACTGGCAGGTATGGCTAGCATGCAGACTGGATGGTACTGGCAAGTAGGAAAACAGGCTGGATAGGGACCAGTACTGATTGGGATAAAGGAACAGAGCCGCAGGTGCAGAGAGCAAGCGGAGCGGGGCAGAGCAGAGCAAAGCCGCAGGTGCGGAGGGCAAGCGGAGTGGGGCAGAGCAGAGCAAAGCCGCAGGTGCAGAGGGCAAGCGGGGCAGACCAGAGCAAAGCCGCAGGTTTCGGAGGGCAAGCGGAGCAGGGCAGAGGAGAGCAAACCCGCAGGTGCGGAGGGCAAGCAGAGCGGGGCAGAGCAAAGCCGCAGGTGTGGAGGGCAAGCAAAGCAGGGCAGAGCAGAGCAAAGCCGCAGGTGCGGAGGACAAGCAGAGCAGAGCCGCAGGTGCAGGCAGGAAGGACAGGGCTCTGTTCACATGGAACAGACTGGGAAACACAGGAAGATAGCTAGACCACAGGAGGTAGATACAGAGGCAGGGAAACGGCAGAACCAGATACACATAAGGTACTTGCTATGAAGTAGCGAGTGGACACAAAACTCACAGAAGTACAGAGACAACAAGTAGGAGTTAGGAACTGGCTCAGACACTGCAGGAAAAGGAAAGGATCAGACATAGAGACAAACAGGTAAAGGGATAGGACACAGTTCAGACAGGAACTGACTCAGGAACGAGATACAGGAACGAGCCTGGGCATTCAGCCCCCAGGGTGGCGGAAACAGACAAGATTCAGGACAGGACCTGGCAAATCAGTTGCACAGAACAGACTGAAAGAAAGTGTTGCTCAGGCACCTCCTACCAGGCACCTCCTACTGGGTAGAGGGGGTTTAAGTATCCAGTGACTCACAGCAATAGGCTGGGGACGCATTAGGACTGCGCACACTGTAACTTTAAGAATCAGGAAGTATCAGCGCCGCCCCCCTAAGCCAGCAGACAGGAGACATGCACACAGCTAGAAAGGGAGCATAGTGTGCAGCCTGGACTGGTAGGTAAGTTGGCGGTTGGTAAGTTGGCGGTCTTACATGGTGGGAGATGGTAAGCCATGCCAGCACGCTGCCAGGGATGTTACAGAAAGAAGAATCATGGTGAGGAATATGTGGTCCAAACTCATGGCCACTGAGACTGGACCATGTGGAAGACAGGGTGGTGGTGGTGACAAAGTGACTGGAAGCATTATCTGCTATCCAACCAACAACCTTTTCACACTGCTATGGCTTTAAGAGTGGTGTTCCGCGGCTCCCTTGAAATTGGGACAGGAAGGCAGTTCGACATGATGTCAGTGTTTGTTGTGCTCCCTCAGCTGGCACAGTTTCATCTTGCCCATGGTCTCGACCTCTGCAATCACCATCAACATCATGTCCACTTCCACGTCCCTTGCCACGTGCCTTACCCATTTTAAATGGAGTATAATATTTGGCACGCTCCCAAAAATGTCACGATCATTACTGCAATAGTATGGGATCAATTCTGATCACCATAGTTTTAGGCAGTGGCCTTGTAGTATGGTATTGGTCAATGACCAAGTGTGAATAGGTTGAACAACACACAACTGGCTGACTTTAAATGGAGTATAATATTTGGCAAGTTTCAAAAAAATGTCATGATTATTACCTCAGTAATATCGGATCACGTCTGATGATGGACAAGTTTCTCTGCTTCCACAATACAGCAATGTGAATAAAATGAACCAAATCTGGCTGCATGATGCTAGCAAGCAAATGGAGCAGTTAAAATGGTGTATTATAATGCTTTTCAAGCAAATAATCAGGATTAAGAGCAAAAAGAATATTAGCCCTGATATCTAGGGCTATGGATATCAGTAACAGCAGCAGACAGAATGTACAATGGACCCAATTCTGCTCTATACACTCCCCACAAACTCTGCCTGCCTAACTCCTGCTATCACCAGGTTAATAATATACATCTGGATTAGTCCTTAAAAGGACTGTTAGTTGAGATGTTCATTGCTCTGGAATACCTATTACCTAATTAAATAAACCAGCAATTCTCTCCCTAGCTCCTCTCCCTACTCTGCCTGTCTGAAGGGTAGACTGTGACGAGCATAGGGTCACTGGATCTTATATTGACTTGATGACGCTATGCGGCTAGCCAATCACTGTAATGCCCCAACCAACATGGCTGTGGCATTTCAGTGAGTGGCAAGAAATTCCCGAACGTTTATTTGCTGTCTAAACAGTGCCAAACATGTGGGGCAGGGACTCAGGCTCCCACCCGAGCATCCAGGAAGTGCTCTGAGCATCTCGAACAGTGAGATGCTCGGGCGACTACCAAGCAGTAGTGAGCATGCTCGCTCATCACTAATCATGATACCATAGATCTATCTATCCATCCAGTATATAAATATACAGTATAGACCAAAAGTTTGGATACACCTTCTCATTTAAAGATTTTTCTGTATTTTCATGACTATTAAAATTGTACATTCGCACTGAAGGCATCAAAACTATGAATTAACACATGTGGAATTATATACTTAACAAAAAAGTGTGAAACAACTGAAAATATGTCTTATATTCTAGGTTCTTCAAAGTAGCCACTTTTTGCTTTGATGACTGCTTTGCACACTCTTGGCATTCTCTTGATGAGCTTCAAGAGGTAGTCACCGGAAATGGTCTTCCAACAATCTTGAAGGAGTTCCCAGAGATGCTTAGCACTTGTTGGCCCTTTTGCCTTCACTCTGCGGTCCAGCTCACCTCAAACCATCTCGATTGGGTTCAGGTCTGGTGACTGTAGAGGCCAGGCCATCTGGCGTAGCACCCCATCACTCTCCTTCTTGGTCAAACAGCCTGGAGATGTGTTTCGGGTCATTGTCCTGTTGAAAAATAAATGATGGTCCAACTAAACGCAAACCGGATGGAATAGCATGCTGCTGCAAGATGCTGTGGTAGCCATGTTGGTTCAGTATGCCTTCAATTTTGAATAAATCCCCAACAGTGTCACCAGCTAAGCACCCCCACACCATCACACCTCCTCCTCCATGTTTCACGGTGGGAACCAGGAGTGTAGAGTCCATCCGTTCACCTTTTCTGCGTCGCACAAAGACACGGTGGTTGGAACTAAAGATCTCAAATTTGTCTCATCAGACCAAAGCACAGATTTCCACTGCTCTAATGTCCATTCCTTGTGTTCTTTAGCCCAAACAAGTCTCTTCTGCTTGTTGCCTGTCCTTAGCAGAGGTTTCCTTGCAGCTATTTTACCATGAAGGCCGGCTGCACAAAGTCTCCCCTTTACAGTTGTTGTAGAGATGTGTCTGCTGCTAGAACTCTGTGTGGCATTGACCTGGTCTCTAATCTGAGCTGCTGTTAACCTGCGATTTCTGAGGCTGGTAACTCGGATAAACTTATCCTCAGAAGCAGAGGTGACTCTTGGTCTTCCTTTCCTGGGGCTGTCCTCATGTGAGCCAGTTTCTTTGTAGCGCTTGATGGTTTTTGCAATTGCACTTGGAGACACTTTCAAAGTTTGCCCAATTTTTCGGACTGACTGACCTTCATTTCTTAAAGTAATGATGGCCACTCGTTTTTCTTTACTTAGCTGCTTTTTTCTTGCCATAATACAAATCCTAACAGTCTATTCAGTAGGACTATCAGCTGTGTATCCACCTGACTTATGCACAACACAACTGATGGTCCCAACCCCATTTATAAGGCAAGAAATCCCACTTATTAAACCTGACAGGGCACACCTGTGAAGTGAAAACCATTTCCGGTGACTACCTCTTGAAGCTCATCAAGAGAATGCCAAGAGTGTGCAAAGCAGTCATCAAAGCAAAAGGTGGCTACTTTGAAGAACCTAGAATATAAGACATATTTTCAGTTGTTTCACACTTTTTTGTTAAAGATATAATTCCACATGTGTTAATTCATAGTTTAGATGCCTTCAGAGTGAATGTACAATTTTCATAGTCATGAAAATACAGAAAAATCTTTAAATGAGAAGGTGTGTCCAAACTTTTGGTCTGTACTGTATACACTGCTCAAAAAAATAAAGGGAACACTTAAACAACACAATGTAACTCCAAGTCAATAACACTTCTGTGAAATCCAGTTATGAAGCAACACTGATTGTGAATCAATTTCTCCTGCTGTTGTGCAAATGGAACAGACAACTGGTAGAAATGATAGGCAATTAGCAAGATACCCCCTATAAAGGAGTGGTTCTGCAGGTGGTGACCACAGACCATTTCTCTGTTCTCATCCTTTTTGGCTGTTGTTTTGGTCACTTTTTCATTTTGCCATTGCTCTCACCCCTAGAGGTACAGTAGCATGAGGCAGTATCTACAGTACAACCCACAGAAGTTGCTCAGGGAGTGCAGTTCATCCAGGATGGCTCATCAGTGTGAGCTGTGGCAAGAAGGGTAGCTGTGTCTGTCAGCACAGTGTTCAGAGCATGGAGCAGATACCAGTAGATGTGGAGGGAGCCATAGGAGGGCAATAACGCAGCAGCAGGACCGTTACCTCCTCCTTTGTGCAAGTAGGAACAGGAGGAGCACTGCCAGAGCCTGCAAAATGACCTCCAGCAGGCCACAAATTTGCATGTGTCTACACAAACGGTTAGAAACCGACTCCATGAGGGTGGTATGAGGGCCCGAAGTCCACAGATGGGGGTTGTGCTCACAGCCCAACACCATGCAGGACACTTGGCATTTGCCACAGAACACCAGAATTGGCAAAGTCGCCACTGGCGCTCTGTGCTCTTCACAGATGAAAGCAGGTTCACACTGAGCACATGTGACAGACGTGACAGAGTCTGGAGACGCCATGGAGAGCGATCTGCTGCCTGCAACATCCTTCAGCATGACTGGTTTGACAGTGGGTCAGTAATGGTGTGGGGTGGCATTTCTTTGGAGGGCCGCACAGCCCTCCATGTGCTCGCCAGAGGTAGCTTGACTGCCATTAGGTACCGAGATGAGATCCTCAGACCCCTTGTGAGACCATATGCTGGTGCGGTTGGCCCTGGGTTCCTCCTAATGCAGGACAATGCCAGACCTCATGTGGCTGGAGTGTGTCAGCAGTTCCTGCAAGATGAAGGCATTGAAGCTATGGACTGGCCCGCCCGTTCCCTAGACCTGAATCTGATTGAGCACATCTGGGACATCATGTCTCGCTCCATCCACCAATGTCACATTGCACCACAGACTGTCCAGGAGTTGGCGGATGCTTTAGTCCACGTCTGGGAGGAGATCCCACAGGAGACCATCTACAACCTCATCACGAGCATGCTCAGGCGTTGTAGGGAGGTCATACAGGCACGTGGAAGCCACACACAATACTGAGCCTCATTTTGACTTGTTTTAAGGACATTACATCAAAGTTGGATCAGCTTCTAGTGTGTTTTTCCACTTTAATTTTGGGAATGACTCCAAATCCAGGCTTCCATTGGTTAATAAATTTGATTTCCATTGATGATTTTTACGTGATTTTGTCAGCACATTCAACTTTGTACAGAACAAAGTATTCAATGAGAATATTTCATTCATTCAGATCTAGGATGTGTTATTTGAGTGTTCCCTTTATTTTTTGAGCAGTGTATATATACAGCTCTGACAAAAATTAAGAGACCCTTGAACAGTTTTCTGTTGGAAAGCATTGAAAGACTGGTGGAAAGCATGCTAAGATGCATGAAAGCTGTGACTAAAAATCATGGTTAGTCCACCAAAAATTGATTTCTGAACTGTTCCTGAGTTAAAACATGAGTAATTTTAGGTCTGAAAGCACTGTTTTTTTTAGTATTTTGACGCTTTATCATTTGCTGCAAATAAATACAAAATTTTGAATTTCGGAGACATGTCAGTAGTTTATAGACTAAAACAATAATATACATTTTACTTAAAAATATACCTATAAAGAGAAAAATCAGACAGACTGAAAATTTTGCAGTGGTCTCTTAATTTTTAACAGAGCTGTATATGTATATATATACAGTACAGACCAAAAGTTTGGACACACCTTCTCATTTAAAGATTTTTCTGTATTTTCATGACTATGAAAATTGTACATTCACACTGAAGGCATCAAAGCTATGAATTAACACATGTGGAATTATATACTTAACAAAAAAGTGTGAAACAACTGAAAATATGTCTTATACTCTAGGTTCTTCAAAGTAGCCACCTTTTGCTTTGATGACTGCGTTGCACACTCTTGGCATTCTCTTGATGAGCTTCAAGAGATAGTCACTGGAAATGGTTTTCACTTCACAGGTGTGCCCTGTCAGGTTTAATAAGTTGGATTTCTTGCCTTATAAATGAGGTTGGGACAATCAGTTGTGTTGTGCAGAAGTTTGGTGGATACACAGTTGATAGTCCTACTGAATAGACTGTTAAAATTTGTATTATGGCAAGAAAAAAGCAGCTAAGTAAAGAAAAACAAGTGGCCATCATTACTTTAAGAATTGAAGGTCAGTCAGTGTGAAAAATTGGGAAAACTTTGAAAGTGTCCCCAAGTGCAGTTGCAAAAACCATCAAGCGCTACAAAGAAACTGTCTCACATGAGGACCGCCCCAGGAAAGGAAGACCAAGAGTCACCTCTTCTTCTGAGGATAAGTTTATCCAAGTCACCAGCCTCAGAAATCGCAGGTTAACAGCAGCTCAGATTAGAGACCAGGTCAATGCCACACTGAGTTCTAGCAGCAGACACATCTCTTCAACAAATGTTAAGAGGAGACTTTGTGCAGCAGGCCTTCATGGTAAAATAGCTGCTAGGAAACCACTGCTAAGGACATAAGAGACTTGTTTGGGCTAAAGAACACAAGGAATGGACATTAAACAAGTGGAAATCTGTGCTTTGGTCTGATGAGTCCAAATTTGAGATCTTTGGTTCCAACCACCGTGTATTTGTATAACGCAGAAAAGGTGAATGGATGGACTCTACATGCCTGGTTCCTAACGTGAAGCATGGAGGAGGAGGTGTGATGGCGTGGGGGTGCTTTGCTGGTGACACTGTTGGGGATTTATTCAAAATTGAAGGCATACTGAACCAGCATGGCTACCACAGCAGCTTGCAGCGGCATGCTATTCCATCCGGTTTGCGTTTACTTGGACCATCATTTATTTTTCAACAGGACAATGACCCCAAACACACCTCCAGGCTGTGTAAGGGCTATTTGACCAAGAAGGAGAGTAATGGGGTGCTATGCCAGATAACCTGGCCTCCACAGTCACCAGACATGAACCCAATCGAGATGGTTTGAGGTGAGCTGGACCGCAGAGTGAAGGCAAAAGGGCCAACAAGTGCTAAGCATCTCTGGGAACTCCTTCAAGATTGTTGGAAGACCATTTCCGGTGACTACCTCTTGAAGCTCATCAAGAGAATGCCAAGAGTGTGCAAAGCAGTCATCAAAGCAAAAGGTGGCTACTTTGAAGAACCTAGAATAAAGGACATATTTTTGGTTGTTTCACACTTTTTTGTTATCTATATAATTCCACATGTGTTAGTTCATAGTTTTGTTGCCTTCAGTGCGAATGTACAATTTTCAAAGTCATGAAAATACAGAAAAATCTTTAAATGAGATGGTGTGTTCAAACTTTTGGTCTGTACTGTATCAAAATTGCAAAGAAGTCTTTACAATGGAAATCTTTGGGAAGGTTACAAATACTAAGTTACAAAGTCACAATACTCTCTGAGCCCTAACTTTTTACGTTTTTTTCAGCCTATAGAGTTGGATGATGTATTGGCGAGCTATAGTTTTTATTGGTACCAATTTGGGGTCTTACAACTTTCACATCTCTTTTTTTCCATTTTTTGCAGGTGAAATTACAAGAAAACAACTGTTCTACCTTTTTGATTTTTTCTACCATTTTGTTTCATGGAATAAATATTGTTACATTTTATCAGTTGCAATAATTATGCACGTAACAATACCGTATATGGGCTGTTTATTTTTTTATTTTGATATTTGCATTGCAGGATAAAGACAAGATTTATTTTAGAAAATCTTGATCCCTGACTCATTTTGTTATTAAGAAAACAGATCACGTTTTACTCACCATGCGCGGGTCCAGGAGTGAGTCTCTGCTGCTGCTCCTGGTGTCCAGTATTGGCTTTAGTTCTGACATCACTTTGACAGCATGGCAACCAATCAGTGAGCTCAGCTACTCTGCTCATGTATATGGAATGCCCTGCTCCCTCCTTCCCTTTCCTAACAATCCAAATATTGATGTCACAATTGAGGGCGGCATTATTAAGGTAAAACTGTGGCACTCTTACTCCGAATGCAGGAGTTAGTATCAGGTTCCAGCTGTATAATGGAGTATGGAATGGGCTTGGCTTCTGACCCTGCTCCAAATCGTAAATGTGAACATCTGCTATAAATGTCTGCAGTGAATACAGAAGACATTTTAGAGTGATTTAAGATTGCAAGAGGGCGTCAGAGCCCACACCTCAGCAATAGATATAGGAAGTGAAAGACCTAAAACATAAGACCAATACTTCAGATGGTAAGGTGTTGTACAACTGCAGCAGTGAAGAATATGGAGTAGTCTATGAATAATACAGAGATTCAACTAATAGTGCGAGAGAGATAAGAGAGGTGCCAGCAGCACCAGTAACAAATTTGTTGTGATTAATCACTAATATGGTTTGGCTGGCATCTGTCCTGATGCATTTGAATCACAATTACACATTCTTTTCTTCATTCATAATGCAGAAGAAAGCAGGAGAAAGGCAGCACAATATTTTTTACAGAAAAAAAACTCTAAAATCAGAGCTACAAGTGACTGTACTGAGTTTTTGCAGTTCATGTGCAATCTTTTTTGATAAAGGCGGAATAATTGTTTTTAATAGAAAGAAAGAGAAAAAGTATCCTCAAAATCCAGACATTTAACTGCAACTATCTACCTCACAAATTGTGTCACAAGCAATTTTTTTCACATTTACTTACTAGTAAAATTTTGCTTTCATGCACTGTTGCAGGTGCTGGTGCTTAGGATGTGTACCTACCTAGCATTTCTTAGCACATTATTTTGGGGGAAAAGGTTGAATTTTGCTGGAAAAAATACAAAATATACATAAAAAAATGTAGATATTTTACTTTGCATTTCTGTTTTTGCACACCTGTTTTACATCTGTACTGCAACATTTCAATTTATGTATGTGTACTTACCTACCCAGAAATTCTTGTTATGTATTGTAAGGCAGCGCTCGTCATCATACTGGGGGTAACTCGCTTCGCTGCGTCAATCAATGCACACGTGCAATGTCTTTACGTTTTTCACACAGTGTTGCAGTTTATTATGGCACTTCATAAACCGCTGTTCACACACAGTTCATCTTAGTCCGCCACCGGCAGGTTTACACACATAAACAATTCATGAGCCAAGTGGCACACCGGCCCACTTGCTCCAGGGTACAGCTTACGGCAAGGTAATAAAGTAGCAAGGTTCATATCACAATGTCCATATAGCACCGGGTATTACCTTTGCCGGGTATAGCTGTCTCAGTCCGTTATTCTGCCACCACTGTGGCTCTGCGGCTTCCCAGGTAGGGGTCTCCAGCCGTCGTTCCGTCTAAGGCTACTGGTATGTCTCCACTCACATCCAGCCTGCGCCTTTCAGGACTCTTCCAGAAGCCGGCTTTCCCTCAAAGGCCACTGACATCCATGCATCGGATCCAGGCTTGGCCTTTCAGGCTGCCAGGCTTCACTCTCGGCCTCACTAGGCCTCTCACAAACGGTATCACGGTATCCCACACACATGGGGAACAGGCCTCACGCCTCACACCGAACACACCTGTCTCAAATTAAGCAGGTTTATATATGCTGTGCACAGACAGCCACATACTGACAGGACCTTGCTGATGTCCCAGTCATGTGATCAGTCAGCTGTGTGTATAGGTCCTGTGTGCTGTCCCAGTCATGTATATAGAGCTTTACTGTGCATGCAGGACCTGGGTGATGTCACAGTCATGTGACCAGTCAGATAAAGGGGAAGGTACATGGTCCGGTAAGCACATCCTGGGCCATTTACAGTAATGCTAGCAACCTACTGCATTACATATCCCCCCCCTCTGTTCAAACTTGTGGGGTTGAACACATAATATACACAATAACATTATAACCCCCAGCTCACATATAGACCATGAACTTTACAATTGTGCTAGTCAGCCCCTGGAACCTTAGTCAATGACATTAGCCCATTCCTTAGGGACCTACCATTTGTCACTGTCACTGACTTCATCAGGTCACCTTTCCGGGTCGTAACTTTGTCAGGTCTCCCCCGCTCCCAGCGGTCAATACAGCAGCGCAACTCGCATGCCCCGGTATCTAAGGTCCGGTTCGACTCCGTACTGTCCCGTCCTCTATTGGGTCGTTTGTATGGGCTGCTCAAACCGGAGTTACTGGAGGTCTCACTACCTCTAAACCCACGCCCACTACTCTCAGGACATCCTAAAAGGTCCCTAACTTCAGCTGTAGCTGTTCTGTTATTTAGGGGGCCCTTTCTCTGTCGGGTCTCACTATTTCTAGACGGCTTCCATCTTCTGCTGCTCAGATGATGCTGTCTATCTACTCGCAGTCTAGCGAGATTCAATTGTTCTACCTCCTGCAGGTAGGTCACTCGGTACTCAATCAGCATGCGTATATATTCTAGGCTTTCTTCTGTTCCTACAGCGGAGAAGGACACCATGCCGTCTTCGTCTGGTATCCAGTCCTGTTGATCACGTGGACTGCTTACTTTCACCACACCAGACTTCTTGACCATCATCTGCATGGCTCGACCGCTTCTTCCAATGAGCTTTCTCACCAGAACATGAGGGGCCCGGATGACCTCTTCATGCATACTGTAAGCTTTTCTCCTAAGCTCCAGTTGTCTAACGGCTTGTTCCGTCTTCAACCGGAGAAACCGCTTCGTGCGAACACATCGCCAGTGCATGTCACTTAGGATAGCCACCCTCTTCACTGTGACTTCGGTCGTGGACAGGACCAGCAGCTGTTTAGTTTCTGAGGTCAAGTACACCTTACAGGCTCCCACAGCCTTCTTAAACTCTTCATGCACGGACTCACGGGTGCATTCTTCCCTCAAGTCCTCGGGTACTTCTACGAGGCACTTGTACCGAGACGTTTCGGTCTCACCAGTGGTTTCCAGACGATCAACCAGCTCAGGTTTCAGGGACAACTGACTTCCAGCTTCTTCACCCTGGATGCTTCCCCTGAGCTGACTCACAGCTACCACTTCACAACTTTTCGTCTTGACCACCTCCACTTCACCTTTATCTTCCAACACCATACTTTTAGCTCTCCTCAGGTCCACCTTCTCAGGGTCTAAGGGAGTAAGTGCAACTTGTTTGCCTTTTCCCTTCTCGAAGGAGACCTCGTTCACCACGTGACACTTTGCTAGGCGACCTTTGAGCTCCAAAACTTCTCCTTCCAGCTCAATTACTCGCCTCTCAGCGGCCCGTCTCTGAAGCTCTTCCTGCTTCAACTGCTCTTCCAGCAGCAGAGCTCTCTCAGACCTCTCCGTCTCCAATGTGCCCACTCGGCTCTCAATAGCCAGTCTCTCATGCTTCTCTTGCGTCCACTGGGTTTGTAGCAACTCCTTGAGCTCCCTGATCTCGGCTCTTACTTCCACCGAATCATCCAAGCTCGCATCACTCGAGGAGGTATCTGCTTCACACCTCCCCTCACCAGCGGCCAACTCCTGGCCCTGGTCTGTGGATTCTCCGACAGACTCCTCCATCTTTTTCCGCTCAGCTTCCATCTTGCTGACTGTTTCTTTAAGGTACGTCTCCGCCTTCTGGAGAGCATCACAGGACATCTGTAGCTCCTTCACCTGAGCTTCCAGATCTAGGGTCTTTCCCCGGAGACCATCATTCTCCTCACGGGTGTCTTGCAGAGTGGTCTCAACCGCTTGGCGCACTTGCTCTGCACCCACCTTATCCTCCTCTAGTTTTTCCTTCACCTTGAGGAGATCCTCATAATCTCTCTTACTCTGTTGCAGTTCCCTACTGCGTTCACCACACTCCTTCTTGAAGTCACACAGCTCCTGGTTGAGCTGTTTGCGCAGTCGTTCTAGGATTTGTTCGCGTCCAGAAACACCATTCTGCCGCGCCTCCTTCTCAAGCTTCAACTGCAAAACCTCTTCCTGGATTTTGCGGCGGTCCTCCTTAATTGCGTAGAACATTTCCTTCCACTGGTTAATTTCCTCGTTGCTTCCCTTTAGATCTCGCTGTAAGTCCTTCACAAGCTGGTGTATTTTCTGCTGTTCAGACTCCAGGATCAACTGGATTGAGGACACGTTCCCCAGGTTTCCACATAATTGCTGCCCGTCACTCTGACCCTGCTGGCCGATAGGTTCCAGCTCTTGGTCACGACTGGCCGCCTCCCCTTCCAGGGCTGTCAGATCCTTCTGACTCGGTACCGTACCGGAGGTTGCTACTGGCAACGTCACCTCCTCTTCTACCTCTAATGGAGGATCCACACTTGAAGCAAAGGCACACAGTACTACCCTCTCTTTATTTTTATTTTCAGGCAAGTCTACAGGAGCAACCTTTTTGTGGCCCTTGCGCCGTCTACGAGATGGGGACTCTCTCACCTCGTCTAGCCCCTCCTGACTGAACTCACTTTTTACTTTAATAGTGTCACAGTCAGCTACGGGGTCTGTGTCACTACCCATGGTGTTGTGGACTAACAGGTCACCTCCCACTTTGACGTCACCCCCTTCTACTGGAGTTACCCCGTTATCAACGGTCACATTGTCATTTTTTGGAGGCACCAACCCACCACCAGTAACAATTTTCAGTTTTCTACACTCCACACTCTTGTGAAAATCCGCCCCTTTTTTAGACTCCGCCCCCTTTTTAACAACCACACCGGCAGGGTAATTTTTACACAAAAAATCAGCAGTAGTCTTAGGACTCAGTTCACAACATCTCTTACCACCTCCCCGGGCACTCTGGGACAACACTGGCGCCCCCGGAGAGTCCATAGAATGGTCCACTGCCGCCATTCCATATGGTGCCCACAGCTCCTGCGGTTCCTGCACCATGTCCAGTAAAAGTTTCCCAAATACCTGCTCCGGTCCCAACCGGCCCTTCAACCGCTCAATAGCTCCAGACAGATCTGCTGCTTTGCTCACAGCCATCGCGGTACACTGTTCACACTAGCACTTCATCGCTCTCCCGGAAAATTTTCGTGGCCCCACCAAGCCACCGCAAAACCGGATTTGAGTGCGATGAGAATCTTCGCAACCCCGCCGAGTTGCCGCAAGATGCTTTATACTTCGTGAGCCCCGCCGAGCCACAGCAAACCAGGTTTGAGTGCGACGCCAATCTTCGCAACCCCGCCGAGTTGCCGCAAGATGCTTTATCCACACTCGTCGTCCTGTGCCGTTGCCCCTAGCAACCAGGGTTGTCGTTGCCACTAGCAACTGGGCTGCCGTTGCCCGCATTCTCCACCATATGTAAGGCAGCGCTCGTCATCATACTGGGGGTAACTCGCTTCGCTGCGTCAATCAATGCACACGTGCAATGTCTTTACGTTTTTCACACAGTATTGCAGTTTATTATGGCACTTCATAAACCGCTGTTCACACACAGTTCATCTTAGTCCGCCACCGGCAGGTTTACACACATAAACAATTCATGAGCCAAGTGGCACACCGGCCCACTTGCTCCAGGGTACAGCTTACGGCAAGGTAATAAAGTAGCAAGGTTCATATCACAATGTCCATATAGCACCGGGTATTACCTTTGCCGGGTATAGCTGTCTCAGTCCGTTATTCTGCCACCACTGTGGCTCTGCGGCTTCCCAGGTAGGGGTCTCCAGCCGTCGTTCCGTCTAAGGCTACTGGTATGTCTCCACTCACATCCAGCCTGCGCCTTTCAGGACTCTTCCACAAGCCGGCTTTCCCTCAAAGGCCACTGACATCCATGCATCGGATCCAGGCTTGGCCTTTCAGGCTGCCAGGCTTCACTCTCGGCCTCACTAGGCCTCTCACAAACGGTATCACGGTATCCCACACACATGGGGAACAGGCCTCACGCCTCACACCGAACACACCTGTCTCAAATTAAGCAGGTTTATATATGCTGTGCACAGACAGCCACATACTGACAGGACCTTGCTGATGTCACAGTCATGTGATCAGTCAGCTGTGTGTATAGGTCCTGTGTGCTGTCCCAGTCATGTATACAGAGCTTTACTGTGCATGCAGGACCTGGGTGATGTCACAGTCATGTGACCAGTCAGATAAAGGGGAAGGTACATGGTCCGGTAAGCACATCCTGGACCATTTACAGTAATGCTAGCAACCTACTGCATTACAGTATCTTTTGGCAAAGGTTGAATAGCTGGAGTTTAAAAATGTATGTAGTGTTGCACAAGATGTATAGTCCTGCTCATCGTTATTGGCACCCATGAAGCTTAAGTACATAATGTGGAATATCTTCTGAAAAAAATGAATCATGTGAAATAGTTTTTTGTGTAGAGCACTGGTGTTAAATACAAAAGAGCAAATGATAAACAATAATTTAAAACCAAAAACAATGGGTGGGATTGTCAGTGCCCATGAGACATGAAGCCAAAGAATGATGACTTCACTGTTTTAAAAAGCCACATGGTAGGCCCTGTTCCTTTGTCACATTGGTGAAGATAAAGGAGCTGTCTGAGGACATCAGAAGAGCTATTATTAGCAAATACAAGCCTTCCAAAGGGTATAAGGCCGTCTCCAAAGATCTTGGTATCCCAGTTTCAACATAGCGCAGTGTTATTGAGAAGTTTGCCAAGGATGGAACCATCAAGAACCTCCCTGGACAGGAGAGAAAGAGGAAAATTGACAAGAGATGTCTCCGAAGGTTGGTGCAAATTGTGGAAAAAATACCACGTCAAACATCCAAAGACCTGAAGGCCAACCTGGAACTGTCTGGGGGTCATGGTTTCAAAAAGTACCATACGCCACACACTAAACCAAGCAGAGCTACATATAGCCGAAGGCCAAGGAAGAAACCATTGCTGAAGAAAATACATAAAAAGGAATGACTGATCTTTGCCAAAGAGTATCTTGACAAACCACCATCCTTCTGGAAAAATATTCTGTAGACAGATGAAACAAAAGTAGAGCTTTTTGGCAATGCAAAGCAAAGTTTGTTTACAGATGACGCATAAGCTTATAAGGAAAAGAACACGTTACCAACAGTTAGGCATGGTGGAGGATCCATAATGCTGTGGGGTTGCTTTGCTGTGTTTGGTATCGGAGGCCTTGACCGTATCACAGGAGTCATGAAATCAGAGAATTATCAAGAGACTTTAGAGCGAAATGTCCTACCCAGTGTAAGAAAACTTGGTTTGAGTCAAGGATCATGGGTCCTCCAGCAAGAAAATGACCCAAAGCACATATCCAAAAGTACACAGGAATGGTTGAAAAAGGAAAAAAATAACTTTTTAAAATGGCCAGCAATGAGTCATGGAAATCTTTGGGGTGAGCTGAAATCTGCCATTGGGAAAAAGAACCCTGCCAACATTCAAGAGCTTGAAAAAACAGCAAAGGAAGAGTGTGAGAAAATTTCAGGTGAGAAGTGCAAGAAGCTTATAGATGGCTACAAGAAACGTTTAGAGGCTGTCATCAATGCCAAAGGGTGTGTATCCAAGTATTAATTAGGGGTGCCTTTATTGCTGCACATGCTGTTTATTCTGTTTTTTCTTTCAAATTGCAACATGAAAGTTGAAAAACAATGTTTTATTGTTGTATTACTTTGGACCACTAATTAAAAAATCCTGAGGATATAACTTTGATACATTTCCATTTATTTCTCAAGATATTGCACAGTCTATGAAAAAAATGAAGGGGTGCCAATATTAGTGAGCAGCACTGTATGTTAAAATAAAATATGGCAGTGGAAATGGATGGGTAGTGTAAAAGAAAATAAAACTGATATCACGGCTAAGAATGTGGGAGCTGCAAACAGCAGCAGAAGCATTAACACCACTGGTACCAGCCATGAGAGCAGTAGTACTACCAAAACGCAGGCCAAAATTGGTTAGTCTCAGAAGGATGAGGCTACCTCTGACAGGGACACTGTCAATTTGAGTTTCTGTTCTGCAAAGAACTGTTCATCTAAATCACAAAAAAAAGTAGAAGGGTTCATTTTTGTACCATCTTTTAAATTTTAGAAAACATGAAAAAATTGTCACTGCGCTGTATTATTAAATGGTTATTGGCTTCTACTAAGTTAGCATCTGTTTCTATGGTGAGGTCCCTGACATTACTACATCTGTTTTTCTATTAAAGGGCTTGAAAGGAGTTGAATACATCCCTAGGAGACCTCAAAATGTTACATATGTCTTTTCTGGGCAATTAGAGGCTTTTCAGCATTGCGGTTTGTGTTAAATCAAATAAAAAAAAAAGTTCAACCTGGCATATGTCAATTTCAAAAAATTGGATTATTTCTAGTGTTATTACATACTAGATATGGTGGCCCCATTCTAACGCGTCGGGTATTCTAGAATATGTATGCGGCCGACCGGGCGCAATCAGCAGAGCGTTGTTTAAATGTGGCGCCAAAATCGCTGATTGGTCGCGGCCGGCAACCGCGACTAATCAGCCAAACGGTGTTTAAATTTGGCGGCAATATCGGTGATTGGTCACGGGTGGCGGCCGCGACCAATCAGCGAACTGTCTTAGTGAGGACCGGAGAGCTTGTTTAAATTTGGCGATAAAATCGACCAATCAGCAGAGCGTTGTTTAAATTTGGCGGCAATCTCGCTGATTAGTTGCGGTGGGCCGCCGAGACCAATCAGCAGAGCGGCGTTTAGATTTGCCGCCCATCTCGTTGATTGGTCGCGGTGGCCGGCTGCGACCAATCAGCAGAGCGGCGTTTAAATTTGCCGCCCATCTCGCTGATTGGTCACGGCCGGCCACGGCGACCAATCAGCACAGCGGCGTTTAAATTTGCCGCCTATCTCGCTGATTGGTCGCGGTTGGCCGGCCACCGCGACCAATCAGCAGAGCGGCGTTTAAATGTGCCGCCCATCTCGCTGATTGGTCGCGGTGGCCGGCTGCGACCAATCAGCAGAGCGGCGTTTAAATTTGCCGCCCATCTCGCTGATTGGTCACGGCCGGCCACCGCGACCAATCAGCACAGCGGCGTTTAAATTTGCCGCCCATCTCGCTGATTGGTCGCGGTCGGCCGGCCACCGCGACCAATCAGCAGAGCGGCATTTAAATTTGCCGCCCATCTCGCTCATTGGTCGCGGTGGCCAGCCGCGATTAATCAGCAGAGCGGCGTTTAAATTTGCCGCCCATCTCGCTGATTGGTCGCGGTCAGCCGGCCACCGGAACCAATTAGCAGAGCGGCGTTTAAATTTGCCACCCATCTCGCTCATTGGTCGCGGTGGCCGGCCGCGACCAATCAGCAGAGCGGCGTTTAAATTTGCCGGCCATCTCGCTGATTGGTCGCGGTGGCCGGCTGCGACCAATCAGCAGAGCGGCGTTTAAATTTGCCGCCCATCTCGCTGATTGGTCGCGGTAGCCGGCCGCGACCAATCAGCAGAGCGGCGTTTAAATTTGCCGCCCATCTCGCTGATTGGTCGCGGTCGGCCACCGCGACCAATCAGCACAGCGGCGTTTAAATTTGCCGCACATCTCACTGATTGGTCGCGGCCGGCCACCGTGACCAATCAGCAGAGCGGCGTTTAGATTTGCCGCCCATCTCGCTGATTGGTCGCGGCCGGCCACCGCGACCAATTAGCAGAGCGGCGTTTAAATGTGCCGCCCATCTCGCTGATTGGTCGCGGTGGCCGGCTGCGACCAATCAGCAGAGCAGCGTTTAAATTTGCCGCCCATCTCGCTGATTGGTCACGGCCGGCCACCGCGACCAATCAGCACAGCGGCGTTTAAATTTGCCGCCCATCTCGCTGATTGGTCGCGGTCGGCCGGCCACCGCGACCAATCAGCAGAGCGGCATTTAAATCTGCCGCCCATCTCGCTCATTGGTCGCGGTGGCCGGCCGTGATTAATCAGCAGAGCGGCTTTTAAATTTGCCGCCCATCTCGCTGATTGGTCGCGGTCGGCCGGCCACCGGAACCAATCAGCAGAGCGGCGTTTAAATTTGCCGCCCATCTCGCTGATTGGTCGCGGTGGCCGGCCGCGACCAATCAGCACAGCGGCGTTTAAATTTGCCGCACGTCTCACTGATTGGTCGCGGCCGGCCACCGCGACCAATCAGCACAGCGGCGTTTAAATTTGCCGCCCATCTCGCTGATTGGTCGCGGTCGGCAGGCCACCGCGACCAATCAGCAGAGCGGCGTTTAAATTTGCCGCCCATCTCGCTGATTGGTCACGGCCGGCCACCGCGACCAATCAGCACAGCGGCGTTTAAATTTGCCGCCCATCTCGCTGATTGGTCGCGGTCGGCAGGCCACCGCGACCAATCAGCAGAGCGGCGTTTAAATTTGCCGCCCATCTCGCTGATTGGTCACGGCCGGCCACCGCGACCAATCAGCACAGCGGCGTTTAAATTTGCCGCCCATCTCGCTGATTGGTCGCAGCCGGCCACTGCCACCAATCAGCAGAGCGGCGTTTAAATTTGCCGCCCATCTCGCTGATTGGTCACGGTCAGCCGGCCACCGCGACCAATCAGCAGAGCGGCATTTAAATTTGCCGCCCATCTCGCTGATTGGTCGCGGTCGGCCGGCCACCGCGACCAATCAGCAGAGCGGCGTTTAAATTTGCCGCTCATCTCGCTGATTGGTCGCGGTAGCCGGCCGCGACCAATCAGCAGAGCGGCGTTTAAATTTGCCGCCCATCTCGCTGATTGGTCGCGGTGGCCGGCCGTGACCAATCAGCGAGATGGGCGGCAAATTTAAACGCCGCTCTGCTGATTGGTCGTGGTGACCGGCCGACCACGACCAATCAGCGAGATGGGCGGCAAATTTAAATGCCGCTGTGCTGATTGGTCGCGGTCGGCCGGCCACCGCGACCAATCAGCAGAGCGGCGTTTAAATTTGCCGCTCATCTCGCTGATTGGTCGCGGTAGCCGGCCGCGACCAATCAGCAGAGCGGCGTTTAAATTTGCCACCCATCTCGCTGATTGGTCGCGGTGGCCGGCCGCGACCATTCAGCAGAGCGGTGTTTAAATTTGCCGCCCATCTCGCTGATTGGTCGCAGCCGGCCACCGCGACCAATCAGCAGAGCGGCGTTTAAATTTGCTGGCCATCTCGCTGATTGGTCGCGGCTGGCCACCACGACCAATCAGCGTCGTATTAGTGTGGGCCCAGGAGCGGCGCTGCTTGTGCGGCTCCGTATTAGGGAGGACCGGGGAGCGGCGCTGCCTGTGTGGCTCCTTCTGCTGCGAGAAGCCGGGAGATGAGCGGCTGCTCGCAGCAGAAGCATCCCGACCGGCGGCGCCGCTCCCCGGTCTTACGTTCACACTTGCTGTCGGGAGATCAGCGGGCCAAGCCGCTGATCTTCCGACGTTAGCCGCATGGAGGTCAGCGGCGCCGGTCGGGGTAGTTGTGCTGCTAGCGCCGCTCATCTCCCCGCTGCATCGCCGCTGACCTCCGTCCACCAGATGAGCCGCTAACGGCGCCATCTTTTTTCAGAAATCCCGCGGCGCTGATTGGCAGCTGCCGGACCAATGAGCGACGCGGGATTTCCAGGACAGACAGACAGAAAGACAGACAGACAGACAGACGGGATAAGACGATTATATATATAGATACAGTATAGTTAATCTTGTATCAAACACTTTGTAATACTCCTGAAGACCAAAACTCCTGAAGGCAAACCACCTAGGCCCTTAAAACAGTTAGCTGGATTTAGCTATAAGCAATCAGGTCATTGAGGATTCCAATCTTCTGGTGAGTTAGTATTTCAAAACTTTTGTGTCAGATTATTTGCATGCAATATATCTTGCTTTACATAATCAGTAATATAGTCAAAAAGATCAGATAATTTTAATATGTGCATTCTACTGATTTGGCCTCGGCTTCCACTGCTTCTCTTAACATATGTTCTTTAAAGTTATCGTAAGTCTGGTGTTTTTCATCCCAGACCCACATGGCTTGCTAAAGCCGGGACAAGGTTCATTTTACCCTGGCCCCTTAGGTAGCAACGGATAAGCATTATATCCACAAGCAGCATACTCTTCAGAAGGTAGTTGGTATTTTATTCCATTACTTAACATGTCAACCAATTTCTTCAATTGTCAGTGTTGTTATCCAAGGGACTATAGTATGTAAATAAGCTGCAATTGTCTCCCAAATTCTCAATCTAAGCCTTTATCTTTCAAATTGTGCCCCATATTTCAAGAGAAACAATGATATACTTGTTCTTGAGGTTTTATAAATATATCTCATTGTGCACAAGCCACCTCACATTTCCTGTTTCCCTAATTGCACTTTCCCTGGGCAGAGAAACTCACTTGAGTTTACCTATCAGGTATTTTCTCCAAATTTATGACCTTCATTATTCCATTTCCCATTGTTTTTTGCTGTTCTTCCACGCACGTTCTTCTTGAGGTTAACTTGCTACTTGGGTTGCTAACCATACGTCAATTTACAGATAATCTATAAAAAACAGGGGCTGTTCTCTGCATTCCATAGCATCAGGCAGAAAAAAGCACTGTCAATGATTTTTAAAAAAAATTCAGGCAGTTTTTACTTTACATGCGCTAAAGAGACTGCCATGTTGAAACAGGACCTTAACGGCAGGAGGCGGAAGAAGGACGTTAGAGAGAGACTTCAATCACCACTGAGTGCATATGAATGATGTTGGAGGGAGGATCCAATCGCTAAGCGCGCCAGATCTCTCAGCACAGACACACACAGACACCTCAGCAGAGCTGTCGCTAATCGCTGTGATTCGGAGCACATGTAGTTTTTTTTTTTAGTTTTTTTTTTTATACATTTGGCATCTCAGCAAGCCACTACATGAGGTCCTAAGCCAGTCCATCTATAGTGCTCTTTTCCAGTCTTGGCATTATTGTGTTGTTATCAAGTCATATTATAAAGTGATTATTTATTCAGTTATAGTGTAATGGTAATAATATCCAGTTACAGTTTAGTGATGCTATCCATTCTTAGCATTCTTAGTCATAGTAGGTATTATTCAGAAAATGTATGTAGATTAGGGTTGAGCGAGTATGTTCGGTCCCAGTATGCTCGGGCCGGGCTCCGAGTATTTATAGCTGCTCAGTGATATGGTTGAATCGCTCCGTGTGCATGATTTGCAACTGTTTGACAGCTTTATTACATGTGAGGAATGTGTAAGAAATAGACATTCCTCACATGTAATAAAACTGTCAAACAGTTGCAAATCATGCACACGGGAGCGATTCAACCATATCACCCAGCAGCTATAAATACTTGGAGCTCGGCCCGAGCATACTCGGCGAAAGGGTTAATAGAACATACTCGCTCAACACTAATGTAGATATTTTATGTTTGATGGAAGCTACTTTGGTTACTTTTAAAAAAAAAATTATCAGGAGACCCCACCAGATTTGTTTGCCCAGTGGCCACCATCAATCTAGATTTGGTCCTGTGCATACAAAATTGTCATCAAGTGACCATTGGAAATTTTCGGCATTAGTATTTTAGGGCCACATTATGGTAGTTCATAAGAGTACTAAACAGCAATGCAGCTCGGTATGATGTGCTTACCACTGTATTCCAAAAATACAGTGCATGCCTGTGAGTGCCCCAGCTAATTAATAATTAGCCCCTTCACACCGCGGCCCTTTTCCATTTTTGCACTTTCGTTTTTTACTCTTCTTCTCAGAGCCATAACTTTTTTATTTTTCTATCAATATAGCCGTGTAAGGGCTTGATTTTTTGTGGGACGAGTTGTACTTTTGAACGACATCATTGGTTTTACCATATCGTCTACTGGAAAACATGAAATAAATATTCAAAGTGTGGTGAAATGTAAAAAAAAAAGTGCAGCTCCACAATGGTTTTGTTTTTTTACCATGATTACTAAATGTTAAAACTGACCTGCCGTTATGGCTCTCCAGGTCATTACGAGTTTGTAGATACCAAACATGTATAGGTTCTTTTTTATTTAACCACTTCGCGCCAGAGCCTGTTTTTGCCTTCGTGACCGGGCCAATTTTTTCAATTCTGACCACTGTCAATTTATGAGGTAATTACTCTGGAACGCTTCAACGGATCCCCCTGATTCTGAGATTGTTTTTTTGTGACATATTGTACTTCATGAAAGTGGTAAAATTTCTTCGATATCACTTGCGTTTATTTGTGAAAAAAATGGAAATTTGGCGAAAATTTTGAAAATTTTGCAATTTTCAAACTTTGAATTTTCATGCCCTTTAATCAGAGAGATATATCACACAAAATAGTTAATGAATAACATTTCCCACATGTCTACTTCACATCAGCACAATTTTGGAACCAAAATTTTTTTCTGTTAGGAAGCTATAAGGGTTAAAAGTTGACCAGCGATTTCTCATTTTTACAACAAAATTTACAAAAACATTTTTTTAGGGACCACATCTTATTTGAAGTGACTTTGAGGAGCCTTTATGACAGAAAATACCCAAAAGTGATACCATTCTAAAAACTGCACCCCTCAAGGTGCTCAAAACCACATTCAAGAAGTTTATTAACCCTTCAGGTGCTTCACAGGAATTTTTGGAATGTGGAAGAAAACAATGAACATTTAACTTTTTTTCACAAAACTGCTACTTTAGCCTCAAATTTTTAATTTTCACAAGGGCAGCCAGAAAAAATAGACCCCAAAATGTGTTGTGCAATTTCTCCTGAGCACGCTGATACCCCATATGTGGTGCAAAGCCACTGTTTGGGCGCACGGCATGGCTCGGAAGGTAAGGAGCGCCATTTGACTTTTGGAATGGAAATTTGACTGGAATCGATAGCGGACGCCATGTTGCATTTGGAGAGCCCCTGAGGTGCCTAAACAGAGGAAACCCCCAACAAGTCACCCCATTTTGGAAACTAGACCCCTCAAGGAACTTATCTAGATGTGTGGTGAGCACCTTGAACCCCCAGGGGCTTCACACAATTTTATAATGTTGAAGGGTGAAAATAAAAAAACACATTTTTAACACAAAACTGCTACTTTAGCCTCAAATTTTTAATTTTCACAAGGGCAGCCAGAAAAAATGGACCCCAAAATGTGTTGTGCAATTTCTCCTGAGCACGCTGATACCCCATATGTGGTGCAAAGCCACTGTTTGGGCGCATGGCATGGCTCGGAATGTAAGGAGCGCCATTTGACTTTTGGAATGGAAATTTGACTGGAATGGATAGCGGACGCCATGTTGCATTTGGAGAGCCCCTGAGGTGCCTAAACAGAGGAAACCCACAACAAGTGACCAAATTTTACAATCTACTCCTCTGTATAAATTAATCTAGTGGTGGGAAAATAAGTAGGTAAATGGTCACTAAACCCATAGATGAATTCCCACAGAGGTGTCATTTCCAAAATGGGGTCACTTCAGGGGGGATTATGCTGTTCTGGCACTTTTCAGAGTACCAGAGCTAAAGAATCCCCCCTGAAGTGACCCCATTTTGGAAATGACACCCCTCTGGGAATTCATCTATGGGTTTAGTGACCATTTTAACTAGATGGATGATTTCCAGAAACAAGCACGCAATGGAAGGTTTAGATTCTGGAGAACCCCCCCTGGAAATTAAGTGAGCTCTACTCGAATATGTCATTCACTAAATGAACCAAATGTTTGAATGACAAATTGGGATACATTTTTACAGTTTAAAAACGTGGTTCTGTGTGGTAGATTTTAAAGCAGTCAGTGACGCATAAGGCTGGCAATGATGGGCATTGTGGGCAGTAGTAGCGGGTATCACGCCTCATTCCTCTCTTAGTACATACACGACATCTTTTCTGGGGGTTCCTTCTTGTTTCCGTTGCTGGAATAAGTGCAATAAAATGTCGCTCAGTGAGTCTTTTCACATCCTCAGATTCTAATGGATGAGCGGGGCTAACACTTTGAAAGACAAGATTTTCAATTACCTTTTCTTGATAATCAAGAAAAGGTTCTGAATTTCCTGCTTTTTTGTACAACACAAAAGAATTGTATGTGGCCACCTGAAACAAATAGATAACCAACTTTTTATACCAGGTATAGGACTTTCTTGATACCTGGTATGGCTGTAGAACCTGGTCTGCAAGGTCCACACCCCCCATGTGTTTGTTGTAGTCAATGACTGACACAGGTTTTTGCTTCGGAGTGGTGGATCCTAGTTCTACAGTGGCCCTTGTGGCATCTGTGTGGATCGAGCTGAGGACAAAAATATCCCTCTTATCCCTATATTTCAGGGCAAGCAGCTCTCCGTTGCGTACAGCCCCTGACTGCCCCTTTTGGAACTTTTGGTTGACCAATGGTTGTGGAAACCCCTGACGGTTTTTACGGATGGTCCCACAAGCCCCGATGTTGTGTTTAACCAGACTTTTAAATAGGGGTATGCTGGTGTAATAATTGTCCACATATAGATTGTAGCCTTTTTGAAAAAATGGACTTATCAGCTCCCAAACAATTTTTGCAGATGTCCCCAGATAAGTAGGGCATCCTGGTGGGTTTAGTTGGCTATCTTTCCCCTCATATATGCGAAAAGCGGATGTGTATCCGGTTGAACTTTCGCACATTTTATAGATCTTTATTCCAAACCTTGCCCTTTTAGATGGGATAAATTGCTTGAGGTGCAGTCTTCCTTTGAATTTTACAAGGGACTCATCTATAGAAATATTTTGTGTTGGGGTGTAGAGGCTTAAGAATTTTTCTGACAAATTTTCAATGATGGGTCTAATTTTATATAACCTGTCATGTTCTGGGGCATTTCTGGGCAGGCATTGACTATTGTCGTTAAAATGCCAAAACCGCATGAGCATTTCATAACGGGTCCTAGGCAGAATGACTGAAAACATAGGGGTGGCTTGAACAGGGTGGTTGGACCAGTAGGATCGAATGCTCGGTTTTTTAACAAGCCCCATGGCAAATGTAAGTCCTAAAATTTTTTTTATTTCCGGGACATTAGTTGGTGTCCATAAATTTGCCCTAGCATAGTAAGATCGGGGATTCTGGCTTATGAATTGGGATGCATATAAATTTGTTTGCACGACAATATGCTCTAGCAAGCTGTCTGTAAAAAACTAATTAAAAAAATGAATTGGTCCAAAATCTTCCACCTCCACATTTATACCAGGAGTGGCGTTGAAATCAGGGCTGAATGGAGCAGCCGAATCCGAAGCCTCCCATCTGGGAAATGCTAGATCATGTGGCAAAGCCCCTTGTACACTGGCGTGCGCCAATTCACTAGTAGCAGGGACAGCGCTTGTACTGGGCAGTGTTCCCTGATTTGGAGACGTTTCTCCAGTAGCGCTATTTGCCCCTATTGTTGTACTGGTCCTTGGGCTTGAGGATGGACCAGAATCACTGCTCATTTCTGAGCTCTCAGTGTCGCCGCTACTAAAGCCCTCAAAATCCACATCTCCATCTGAGATTGCGCTGTCATCAGTGTCAGAACACAGCAGGGCATACACCTCCTCTGCGGTATAAGTCTGACGGGCCATTTTATTTTTAGATTTTTTGACTGGACTGAACGGACCGGACTGAACGGACGGGACTGATCTGACAGGACTGACTGACCTGACAGGACTGACTGACCTGACAGGACTGACTGATCTGACAGGACTGACTGACTGATCTGACAGGACTGACTGACTGACAGATCTGACAGGACTGACTGACTGACAGATCTGACAGGACTGACTGACTGGACTGATCTGACAGGACTGACTGACTGGACTGATCTGACAGGACTGACAGATCTGACAGGACTGACTGACTGACAGATCTGACAGGACTGACTGACTGACAGATCTGACAGGACTGACTGACTGACAGATCTGACAGGACTGACTGACTGACAGATCTGACAGGACTGACTGATCTGACAGGACTGACTGACTGATCTGACAGGACTGACTGACTGATAGATCTGACAGGACTGACTGACTGATCTGACAGGACTGACTGACTGATAGATCTGACAGGACTGACTGACTGATAGATCTGACAGGACTGACTGACTGACAGATCTGACAGGACTGATCTGACAGGACTGACTGATCTGACAGACTCACTAACCCTAACTCTTACTTTCTTTTTTATTTTATTTTTTTTACTTTCACAGTGGCAAGGCTGACACAGCTCTTGTCACACTGTTTCTCCTCTGCTCTCTCACTGAGATCGGAGGAGAAACAGTGTATTTATCAGGCAGATCGCCCGGGAAAGTTTGTTGCTAAAACAAACTTCCCTGGTGATCTCTCTGATTGGCTGGTGTGACACTGACATCATCGAGACCTGAGCCAATCAGGTCTCAATGATGTCAGAGGTCACAGCACCGGGATCCCCGCCGCTCCTGAGGTATGTGGGGGGTCCCGATCGCCGACCACCAGCTGTTACTATCTTTTAAATGCCGCGATCGCTATGGATCGCGGCATCTAGAAGATAGGAACAGGTTAACATCATGGGGACCTGATCCATTCAGGTCCCCATGATGCCACATGTCAGAGCTATCGCTCTGAACCGGTACCGCAGCGCTAGCAGGACCCTGGGGGTCCTGAGCGCTGCGGGACCACCCACCGTTTTTAAACGTCGGCGCTGCACAGAGCCCGGGCAGCGCCGACGTTTATGTACAGTGGGCGGTCCTGAACCGGTTAAGTGGTGAAAAAAAATCCAAAATTTGTTAAAAAAAAAGTTGCCATTTTCCAAAACATGTAGCATTCTCCATTTTTCAGGATCTTGGGCTGGGTTAGGGCTTATCTTTTTGTGAGCCGAACTGATGTTTTTATTGATACTATTTTGGGGCAGATATGATGTTTTTATCACCAGTTATTGCATTTTATTGCAATGTTGAGGCGACCAAAAAACGTAATTCTGGCGTTTTGATTCTTTTTTTTTCTCGTTATGACGTTTACCAATTTGATTAATTCTTTTTATATATTGGGCGATTCTGAACTCAGCGATACCACATATGTGTATATTTAGTTTTTTTTTTACTGTTTTATTTTGAATGGTGTAAAGTGAAAAAAAAATGTTTTACTTTACACTGGCCTCAATAGTCTCCATGGGAGACTCCCCAGCTAGGTGCCCTGAAACACCGTAACCAATGAATAGTGTTCCCATATACAGTGCCATCAGCACAAATTGCACCTTTATATAATCCATAGTCATTGTACACCTGTCAATAATAGTTGGATCATGTAGTCATATATTTGCGTTCTTTTGAGTGCTCTCTGCAGTATGATAGCAGGTGAACAACTGGCTTCAGAAGAAGAAGGACTGCAGGAGACTTATCATTTTTCTGGCAAACTGTGGCACTTCTTGTATCAAGTAGCACATTTTTGCACCGACGAGATCCCTGCTCTACATTGTAGATCCCTGCTCTACAATGAACACAGACGGCAGGAAGAAGTGCTCCTTGCATAAAAGGGATTTGGCCATGGCAACTGCACGTCACAGGGCACTTTGACGTGCAGGGGAGGGGGAAAACATTATAATTCACACAGGAGGTGGGATTTCTTGCGGGCCCCGGGACAGGAACACATCAGAAACTTGTAGGATAAAAAGACATTACAAAACAACAAGACCTCTAATATGAGGCGTACAGGTAGGTATAGATTTACATTTCTATCACTTGTATGCCAATATTAGAGGTCAGATAAGTGCCAGGAGGATTTAGACCTCTTGAAATCAAATCTGACAGTGAAAATGTTTAGTTGGCTCTTGTTTCTATGATATCAAAGAGTTTTCATTTTACTGCTACATATAATTAATGCAAAAAAGTTTCAGTACTTTGAAACATTATTATTTTTGCAGATAGCAAAATATTCTGCATCTTTTATATGCCAATTTTCTGATATTTATTTAGAGGAAACTTAGCAACAATTCAAGTAACTAAAACATGTCTAAACACATTTGCGAATTACAAACAGTTACAGAAATTGCGCTACAAAATTTGGTCCTCACTCAGGGAGAACTCTTTTTTGCTGGTCTCTTGTACTCCTGCAGGGGATTATCACTTACAATTGTCCAACAGTAATCTGCAAACATTGATGGATTCGATTTTCCTTGATATCTTTTTCCATAGCCGCAATATCTTGCTGAAATCTCTCGTATGGAGCCACTCAATACTCCCACCGCGTGAAGGAGGAAGACTTAACAACCGTCATGATCAATCCCCTACCTCACCACAGCTGGGCCAAGACCCAAGATAGTGACCCTGCAATCTGCATGGTGAAAGACCTGTTGACCCGAGAAGACGCCCGTCTAGATCCGGATGCTCCAGTGGAAGCCAAGCAGCTATGGAAAGAGAAGTGCAGGCTGTTCCTCTATGAAGGTAAGCTGTGCAGAAGACTCGTCAACCACCGGACGCACGAGCTGACTGGCAAGTCGTGGTCCCAAGGCGAGATGCAGCTATGGTCCTGGAGGCTTACCATGACAGGGCGGGGCACTTCGGCTGGAAGAAACTGGAGTTCCTGATAAGAGGCCGGTTCTTCTGGATCGGCATGAGAGGGGCTGTAGAGAAGTGGTGCAGAGACTGTGGCCCTTGTAATCTAAGGAGGAAGGACCGCACCTGCCAGAATACACCCTTGAGGCCCATCGTCACCAAGCAGCCTCTTGAGCTGGTAGCTCTGGACTACGTCAAATTGGCTCCAAGCCGGTCAGGATACGTTTATGCCCTGACAATCGTGGACCACTATCCCCGATTTCTAGTGGTTGTCCCTGTAAAAGACTTGACAGCTCAAACGGTGGCCAGAGCCTTCCAGCAATACTTCTGACGCCCACACGGGTATCCGGAACAAGTCCTGACAGACCAGGGTCCAGCGTTCGAGGCTGAAATCTTCCGAGCAACTACGGAATGCAGAAGAGGATCAAGGTGATCTTGAACCCGCAGAGGACAAGGAAGAAATGATCAGCACCGTTCTTGGAGAGTCCCCTCAGTCCTGGACTCGAATAAACGATGCCATAGTGGTACCCGTCCTGCATTTCCTGCAACCAACTCAGCAACAACCTACACCAGGGCGGGAAAGTGAAGAAGAACAAGCAGTTCCAGAGGCAGAAGAGCCTGTACAAGCAGCCCAGGAGAATCAACCCTCTGCTGACAGTGAGCCTGCCATGCCTGCGGTAAGCCAGAGGACCTGCAGACAGCTGCCTGCCCTGCCTGTAAGTCTAGCCAGTGACTGTACCCTAAATGGTAGTGAAGAAAACCAAGTTAGACCACCACCAAACAGTGGGTTACGCAGGTCAACCAGGAGCACAAAGGGGCAGATACCCGCTCGCTGGAGAATATAGGGTGCACTAAAACTGTAAATAACCCTGTTGCCAAGTGTTGAAATGTTTGCAAAGTTACTTGCATGATTAGTAATTGTGTATTTCAGTTTCTTACAGTTGCCGTACGGACTCAAAGGTTATGAACTTTTAATAACCGGGACTTTGTATGGACTGCGTTCGGAGCCTAACCAAGGAATGAACTAAGACTGTAAATGACTTGGGGCTAGGACAGACCCCCACCTGGTTAAGGCTCCCCATTGTGTTGGTGAAATGGACACCCGGTCACAGACCACACTGTGACCTTAAGATCTCAACCTGTGCGGCGCTTGCGTTATAATGTTTTTATGGTCATACATGTTACTCTTGTTTCTTGTTTAGTCCCGGAGTACTACGTTTTACTAGGGGGGAATGTGTCACCCTGGCCTGGATGCCACAAATGTATAATAAAGCTGTGTCTGAGAGCAAGGGGAAGGTTCTCAGGTCAAGGACCAGTAGCATGCAATACCTCCTGTCCCAGGCCAGTAGGGGTGCAGGCTGCCCCTATAAAAGCTGGAACTGGGGGCAGGGTTAGGGAGAACTGGACAACCTGTGTCTGAAGAAAGAGGTGTCCCAGAGCAGGGACAGACAGTTGTGTTGCAGCCTAAGAGGCCATGTGGCAGTAGGAGAGCCACGAGCCAGGGACAAGAGGCGAAGCGAGCCTGTCCTGGCAGATAGAGAAACTAATCTACCAGACTTTGGTGTCTGAGGCTGTGAGGATTCCAAGTCCTACAGCAAATAACTAGTCCACAGGGGATTGTATGTTCCCTGGCCCAAGAAGCCCGGAGGTTCCGCCACAGCAGAAGGGACCAGCAAAGCCGTACCAGGCCGGGAGTAGAAAGGGACCCAAGTTGCAAGCCATACGGGCGAGAAGACACGGCAAGCTCAGGAACGTGGGCTATTACACCACGAGGAGGGAAATAGCCAGAGAGAGCGCAGAGAGCACGGTAGGCCTATACCCTCACCCTGATCAGGGCCAGCTTCCCACTTGTTCTCAGACATCCAGGCCCCCTCCTAGCCGGGACTGTTTTTGGGTCATCTCACCTGTTCTAATAAAGACCCTGAACTGTTTAAGAGGCCTCCGTTTCCTGGCTCTTGCTGTTGGAATCATCCCCTCCATTATATACTGCCCTGGGGCCATACTCCTCCCGTGGGGAGTTGTACTATTCAGTGCTGCACATTTACATCTGCCCCAGTGGTCTGCACTGCAGCGGCGGTTAGCCCTGACCGCAATCCACGGGTGGCGTAGTCGGACATTGCAAAACATATAGAAGACTGCCACCGGTCTGACCACCCTGAGCCTCGGACTGGGTTGCCACTACTACCCCCATTATTACCCTGTTGCCCGGATCCGAGTGTCCCACGGCCCAGGGGGCGAGTCATATGCATAACACAGATCACACACAAAGACGATGATTATTTTTCGGATAATAAGACACACTTTTTTCCCAAAAAATTTTGGAGGAAAAAGGGGGTGCGTCTTATAATGCGAAGGTATGGTATTTTACCTGGGGGCGGCGGCGGTGGAGCGGGGTCACAGATACAGGAGGTTGGCAGCGGCTTCGGCAGGAGTTGGGCGATGCTGCGGGCCCCGTCCTCTCAGCAGCGTCGCTGGTTCAGGATGACTTGTATCTGTGACCCTAGCTCCTGTGACCCCTGCTCCACCACCGCCGCCCCCCTCAGGTAAAACAGATTATAAGGCGCACCATTTTATTAAAAAAAATGAATTTCCTCCTTTGCACCCCAAAATTTGGGGTGCGTCTCCTAATCCAGTGCATCTTATAATCGACAAAATACGGTACATAAATTTAACAGGACATGACTGCCCCAGCCAGCATAAAGGTGCAGATGCTGGAACAACGAAAAGCTTTCCCCTTCTTTCACTGTACTATTGTCTGCATGAAATGCTGATTGTCATCTTTTACTGAAATAAATATATCTGCCATGTAATTCTCACAGCTCAAGAAGGAGGATCTTGATGAACCAGGAGTAGTAGTTTATTTTTTTACTATTTATATGATTTATTACATATTTCACAGTGCTAAGTTCTCACTGTCCCCAATGCAGTTCATAATCTAAATTCCCTATTAGTACATCTTGAGAGTATGAGAGGCAGTAGAAGCAGAAGTACCCATGCAAACACAGTGAGAACAAAAAATTCCCAGCAGGTGTTGTCTTTCTCTGGAAAGTAAAAGTGCAAATGGATGGTGTACATGTCTGTAAGAAAACAAAAAGGAGAAACATGAGTATTTATGGCATAAAATAGATTTTATTAGAAAACATTCTTATTAAAATGACAATAGTGTAAAGTACATAGTAGAAACAACAAGACATGGGAGAAATGGATCAGGTCAAGCGACACCATGTCCATACACAAAGGGCCCCAACATATCCAATATGGATGACACAGGTAAATATATACACTACCGTTCAAAAGTTTGGGGTCATTTAGAAATGTCATTATTTTTGAAAGAAAAGCACATTTTTTTTCAATGAAGCTAACATTAAATGAATCAGAAATACACGCTATACATTGTTAATGTGGTAAATGACTATTCTAGCTGCAAACGTCTTGTTTTTATTGCAATATCTACAGGTATATAGAGGCCCATTTCCAACAACCACCACTCCAGTGTTTTAATGGTACATTGTGTCTGCTAACTGTGTAAGAAGGCTAATGGATGTTTAGAAAACCCTAGAAAACCCTTGCACAAGTATGTTAGCCCAGCTGAAAACGGTTTGGCTGATTTGAGAAGCTATAAAATTGACCTTCCTTTGAGCTAGGTTGAATCTGGAGCATTACATTTGTTTGTTCTCTGAAACTCTCAAAATGGCCAGAAAAAGAGAACTTTCATGTGAAACTCGATAGTCTATTCTTGTTCTTAAGCTATTCCATGCTAGAAGTTGCCAAGAAACTGAAGATTTCCTACAACGGTGTGTACTACTCCCTTCAGAGGAGAGCACAAACAGGCTCTAACCAGAGCAGAAAGAGAAGTGGGAGGCCCCACTGCACAACTGAGCAACAAGACAAGTACATTAGAGTCTCTAGTTTGATAAATCGACGCCTCACTGCTCCTCAACTGGCAGCTTCATTAAATAGTACACGCAAAACGCCAGTGTCAACGTCTACAGTGAAGAGGTGACTCCGGGATGCTGGCCTTCAGGGCAAAGTGGCAAAGAAAAAGCCATATCTGAGACTGGCTGATAAAAGGAAAAGATTAATATGGGCAAAAGAACACAGACATTGGAAGAGGAAGATTGGAAAAAAGTTTTAAGGACAGACGAATCAAAGTTTGAGGTGTTTGGATCACACAGAAGAACATTTGTGAGACGCAGAACAACTGAAAAGATGCTGGAAGAGTGCCCGACGCCATCTGTCAGGCATGGTGGAGGTAATGTGATGGTCTGGGGTTGCTTTGGTTGCTGGTAAAGTGGGAGATTTGTACAAGGTAAATGGGATTTTGAATAAGGAAGGCTATAACTCAATTTTGCAACGCCATGCCATACCCTGTGGACAGCGCTTGACTGGAGCCAATTTCATCCTACAACAGGACAATGACCCAAAGCACACCTCCAAATTATGCATGAACTATTTAGGAAAGAAGCAGGCATCTGGTATTCTATCTGTAATGGAGTGGCCAGCGCAGTCACCAGATCTCAACCCCATTGAGCTGTTGTGGGAGCAGCTTGACCGTATGGTACGCAAAAAGTGCCAGTCAAGCCAATCCAACTTGAGGGAGTGGCTTCAGGAAGCATGGGGGGAAATTTCTCAAGATTATCTCAGCAAATTAACAGCTAGAATGCCAAAGGTCTGCAATGCTGTAATTGCTGCAAAGGGAACATTCTTTGACAAAAGCAAAGTTTGAAGGAGAAAATTATTCTTTCTAATAAAAATCATTGTTTCTAACCTTGTCAATGTCTGGACTATATTTTCTAATCATTTTGCAACTCATTTGATAAATAAAAGTATGAGTTTTCATGGAAAACACAAAATTGTCTGTGTGACCCCAAACTTTTGAACGGTAGTGTATATGTATGAGTTACTATATCAGTAGGAAGTATGCACCACCATTAGGGTTACATTAGGGTTACGATAGAAATAAAAATACCCATAGAGACTAACCACAAGACAGCAGGGGGCCCGAGAGGTAGGGCAGGGTGTCACCGAGGGCTACAGAGGCGCGACCTTTTACCTCTGTAGCCCTCGGTGACACCCTGCCCTACCTCTTGGGCCCCCTCCTGTCTGTGGTGAGTCTCTATGGGTATTATTATTTCTATTGTAACCCTAATGTTGGTGCATACTTCCTACTAAGACTTTTAAATCTTACCCAGATATAGTAACTCATACACATATATATTTACCTGTGTCATCCATATTGGATATTTTGGGGCCCTTTGTGTATGGACATGGTGTCGCTTGACCTGATCTATTTCTCCGATTTCCTGTTGTTTCTACTATGTACTTTACACTATTGTCATTTTAATAAGAATGTTTTCTAATAAAATCTATTTTATGCCATTAATACTCCTGTTTCTCCTGTCTGTTATCTTACTGTTTTAGTAGGCTTCTTTGTGGTTTGGGCCCGGCATTGCTTCACCGGTCCCTTATTCCGCTTTGTACACAATATGTGGGTCTTCTTTTGTTTATGTCTGTAAGAAAAGTCTACAACAAGAGCATTGCCATTTTCACAAGGCTTGAAACAGATTTTATTAAAGTACATTTCTAAACCCTAAAGAGGCTGACACAGTTATTTTAAATTTCCATGTCTGAATTGCTCATAATAAATGAGCATTTAAGGAGTCCAGCTATAGAGTGATATAACTCAGGAGTCTGAGTGTATTTAATCTATACCCACCCAGCCTGACTGACATCTGCAGCTTGTACCTAACAGTGTGAGACTTCAGCAGCAGCAGGAGCAATGAGAATCTTAACTATAAGGTTGGGTGGGCTGAGATTGAGTTTGAACTTTTACAGAGGATTATACAGCTATTCTGGGATTGATTATATTATAGAACGTACACTAGCCTGACACCTTATACAACCCTTATCCATGTGCAAATATAATGCACCCATGGATGGTAAGGATGTCAATAATTGTTTACCAGTATTTTGCACCTGTCTGCATTGTGAAGTATATTAGTAATGTGACCAGGTATTGGTAAGTAGACTATGTATTTTATGTGATGTTTTCTTGGGATATGATGCCCTCTTCAGTGTATTGCTTTTAATTTTAATGTAGAAAAACTCCTTGTGACTCTCAAGAAAATGAGGACCCTTGATGCTGGTTACAAGATTGTGGATTTTAACTAAGATATCAACTAATACCTCAGGTATTTTTCATAGTTGCTAGATGAAGCCAGATCCCGTAATGTTGGTGGGTGGGGGGAATACAGTATCTGTTCTTGTGGGGTGTACTTATATACCCTACCTGTCCTAAGAGTCAGTGACATAACTAGAGTTCGATGGGCAAAATTTGGACCTGGTCCTCCCACATGTTGGTCAGATGTATGGGCCCTTGTAGCATTCTAATCCTCTAAGGAGATATGTGTTGCACCCCCTCGACCATTATATAGTAAAGCCCCCCATTCTGCACTAATGTCGCCCAACCTGGGCCCCTTCCAGGTACATATGTCCAGCATGGGCCCGGTCACACCCTCTGACAATGAAGACGGGGATCATCGTGGGACCTCCATATGGATTATGGTGGATAACTTTTCTTTTGGTAATAAATGGGGGAAAGAAGGGAGTGCTTTTTACAAATAAAGGACTCTTGCATGTGAGTGTTTCTTTCTATTGGCTATGGGGTTAGTAATGGGGTTGTCTTATAGATGCCTCTCCATTACTAACCCCTGGACTTGATGTCAGCAGACACTACACAGTTGACATCAACGCCAAAACCATTACCCCGATTGCCAATGCACCAGGGCAATCAAGAACAGGCGAGGCTAAGTGCCAGAATTGGCACATCTAATGGATGTGCCATTTTTAGGGTGGCTGAGGGCTGTTCTTATTAGGTTGGTAAGGGGGCAATATCCATGGACCTTCCTAGCCTATTAATGTTAGCAAGCAATTTTTTGGGGGTCTCTCTCATTTTTAATAATAATAACAAACAAAGGCAAATCAGACAGCTGGGAGTTGATATTGATAGTCTGGGAAGGTCCATAGACATTGACCCCTTCCGATCCTAATAAGGCCAGCTCACAGCTGTCTGCTTTCCCTTAGCGGATTATTAAAAATAGGGGGGTCTCATGCCATTTTTTTCATTTATTTATTAATTTATTATATAACTACAAGCACAGAAAATTACACACACAAAATACTGATTATATACAGTACAGACCAAAAGTTTGGACACACCTTCTCATTTTAAGATTTTTCTGTATTTTCATGACTATGAAAATTGTACATTCACACTGAAGGCATCAAAACTATGAATTAACACATGTGGAATTATATACTTAACAAAAAAGTGTGAAACAACTGAAAATATGTTTTATATTCTAGGTTCTTCAAAGTAGCCACCTTTTGCTTTGATGACTGCTTTGCACACTCTTGGCATTCTCTTCATGAGCTTCAAGAGGTAGTCACCAGAAATGGTTTTCACTTCACAGATGTGACCTGTCAGGTTTCATAAGTGTGATTTCTTGCCTTATAAATGGGGTTGGGACCATCAGTTGTGTTGTGCAGAAGTCTTGTGGATACACAGCTGATAGTCCTACTGAATAAACTGTTAGAATTTGTATTATGGCAAGAAAAAAGCAGCTAAGTAAAGAAAAACAAGTGGCCATCATTACTTTAAGAAATGAAGGTCAGTCAGTCTGAAAAATTGGGAAAACTTTGAAAGTGTCCCCAAGTGCAGTTGCAAAAACCATCAAGCGCTACAAAGAAACTGGCTCACATGAGGACCGCCCCAGGAAAGGAAGACCAAGAGTCACCTCTGCTTCTGAGGATAAGTTTATCCGAGTCACCAGCCTCAGAAATCACAGGTTAACAGCCGTTCAGATTAGAGACCAGGTCAATGCCACACAGAGTTCTAGCAGCAGACACATCTCTTCAACAACTGTTAAGAGGAGACTTTGTGCAGCAGGCCTTCATGGTAAAATAGCTGCTAGGAAACCATTGCTAAGGACAGGGAACAAACAGAAGAGACTTATTTGGGCTAGAGAACACAAGGAATGGACATTAGACCAGTGGAAATCTGTGCTTTGGTCTGATGAATCCAAATTTGAGATCTTTGGTTCCAACCACCGTGTCTTTGTGCGACGCAGAAAAGGTGAACGGATGGACTCTACATGCCTGGTTCCCACCGTGAAGCATGGAGGAGGAGGTGTGATGGTGTGGGGGTGCTTTGCTGGAGACACTGTTGGGGATTTATTCAAAATTGAAGGCATACTGAACCAGCATGGCTACCACAGCATCTTGCAGCGGCATGCTATTCCATCCGGTTTGCGTTTAGTTGGACCATCATTTATTTTTCAACAGGACAATGACCCCAAGCACACCTCCAGGCTGTGTAAGGGCTATTTGACCAAGAAGGAGAGTGATGGGATGCTACACCAGATGACCTGGCCTCCACAGTCACCAGATCTGAACCCAATCGAGATGGTTTGGGGTGAGCTGGACCGCAGAGTGAAGGCAAAAGGGCCAAAAAGTGCTAAGCATCTCTGGGAACTCCTTCAAGATTGTTGGAGGACCATTTCCAGTGACTACCTCTTGAAGCTCATCAAGCGAATGCCAAGAATGTGCAAAGCAGTCATCAAAGCAAAAGGTGGCTATTTTGAAGAACCTAGAATATAAGACATATTTTCAGTTGTTTCACACTTTTTTGTTAAGTATATAATTCCACATGTGTTAATTCATAGTTTTGATGCCTTCTGTGTGAATGTACAATTTTCATAGTCATGAAAATACAGAAAAATCTTTAAATGAGAAGGTGTGTCCAAACTTTTGGTTTGTATTGTATTTCATTGACATATTTCTATCTATCTATTCTATCTATATATCTATTCTATCTATTTTATTCTGATGATTTGGGCTGTGAATTTACTCTACTTGGCTGATGAAATGTCGGGTTTCCTTTTGGATGTGTCCCTAAAAATTAGACGGCAAACGTATGGTCCATGTGCCGTGAGATTTTTTTCTTGCACCCATTGACGTACATTGGCGAATGCAATTTGATTCTCGCAGACAATCGCAGTCCGAACCTAGCTGAGCAAAAACTCACAGATTAGCACTGACTCATTTAATAACATGGTCAGAGTGCAATGCAATGTTTGTAGCATTGCACTCCTCGGTATTATACGGCAGTGTGAGCGAGCCCTAAATATAAGCAACTCCCTCATGTATGGATAGTAGGAGAGCATGGTTGTTTATCAGTATTTTGTACCTGTGTTGCCTCTGCCTTTTATGACTGGGGCCTTTCTGCATCCTGCAGTATAATAGTATTGTAAACGGGTATTTTTAAGTCAGCCCTTTTTCCTTTGATGTTTTTTGGTTTGATGTTCTTTTTAGTGAACAGCCTTAACAAGTCTAAAAGAATTAAGAATAATGTATGCAGTTTTTTTGTAAAATCTGCTGAAAAATCTGCTTTAGGCATTATTCAGACATCCTTGATTATTCTGAAAAGCGGTCTAAGTATCATCAGTAGTGATGAGCAAGCACTAAAGTGCTCGGGTACTCGTTGCGCGGGTTGAGCAAATTGGAATGCTCGAGTGCTCGGTCCGAGCAAAGAGCCCAATGTAAGTAATGGGAAACTCGACCATTTTTCCAGCGCCCTTCTTTCCCCGGACATCTGGAGGGGGCCTAAAAATTGCCCAAATCAATGGGAACAGTGCTGAAATAACATGGGAACAGCGTGGGGAAGACCCCTGGAAGCATCTCTGACTCTTTCAACAGTGAAAAATACATTTACCAATAAATGTCATTTTAAGATTTTACTACCTTATCTGTCCATGTGGTGTGTGAGACATGATCAGACACATCCTGTTTCATTTATGAAGAAGGGACTCTAAAAGTCACAAAGACTATTTTTATAGGGTCATCAGGCATAAGGGCCGCCTGATGACCCTATAAAAATAGTCTTTGTGACTTTCAGAGTCCCTCCTTCATAAATGAAACAGGATGTGTCTATTTTTATAGGGCCAGCATTCTGCCCTCACTATTGTTAGAGAGCCATCAGTCGGCTATGCTTTGTTGTTCCCATTATTAAAGAGTAGGTTATACTGTTATTGCATATGCAGTGACTGCAAGGGTTGCCAAAAATTTGGACGCACCCCAATACCTCTTTGAAGAGACATAGAGGAGGGCCTCAGTAAAAACAATGCTTCCATTATAAAGGAGTGGATGTCCTATAGTGGTAATGCCCATGTAGTGACTGCAAGGGCTGCCATAATTTGAGAAAAAAAACAAAAACAATTTAAAGACACATAGAGCTGGGCCACAGTAACGAGTACAACATGTTCCTATTAGAAAGGAGAGGGTCTACTATGCAGTTATAGGGTATGCAGTGAGTCCAACGGCTGCCAAAATTTAGGAAAAACCCCAATAACAATTTAAAGACACATAGAAGTTGGCCACAGTAATGACATGTTCCAATTAGAAAGGAGTGGGTCCGCTATACAGTTATAGGGTATGCAGTGACTCCAGCAGCTGCCAAAATGTAGGAAAAACCCCAATAACAATTTAAAGACATATAGAGCTGGGTCACAGTAATGACATGTTCCTAGAAAGGAGTGGTTCTGTTATATAGTTATAGAGTATGCAGTGAGTACAATGGCTTCCAAAATTTAGGAAAAACCCCAATAACAATTTAAAGACACATAGAGGTGGGCCTCAGTAACGAGTACGACATGTTCCCATTAGAAAGAAGTGAGTCAGCTATCCAGTTAAGGGTACGCAGTGAGTTCAACGGCTGCCAAAATTTAGGAAAAACCCCAATACCAATTTAAAGACACATAGAGGTGGGCCTCAGTAACGAGTATGACATGTTTACATTAAAAAGGAGTGGGTTTGACTCCAGCTAATTGATAATTAGCAGATTGATAACAAGTAGCTAAATGAACTGTGCATGTTAATAAATAAAGGAGAGCTAGAAAGTGACCAACACATCTGATACGTAATAAAATAAATTCTTTTATTGCATGAGAAACAAGTTTTACAATGTAAAGAAATTGGCAATGTCTATAAACTGTTTCTCCCCTTTAAAGTCGAAAGAGCCAGCGGGAAGGAGTAGGAAGGGGTGGGAGTTGTGGGGAAATTTGAAAGGATGTGATTGTCACCTTACCTGTTCATGTTGAAAATGTTTAAATAAAAATTATTTGATTTACAAAAAAAAAGGAGTGGGTCTGCTATACAGTTATAGGGTATGCAGTGAGTCCAACGGCTGCCAAAATTTAGGAAAAACCCCAATAACAATTTAAGACACATAGAGGTGGGCCACAGTAATTGCATGTTTCCATTAGAAAGGAGCGGGTCTCTCATCCTGTTCTCGCATATGCAGAGACTGCAACGGCTGCCAAAAGTTTGGATGCACTGAAATGTTCCTTGCAAGAGACGTAGAGGAGGGCCTCCTGAAAACAATGTTCCCATTATTAGGAAGTGGGTCTCCCATACTGTTTGCCTATGCAGTGAATGCAAGGGCTGCTAAAAATTTGCAGGCACTCCAATGCCCCTTGCAAGAAACGTAACGGTCGGAGGGCCTCATGAAAAATTTTTTCCCATTATTAGGAAGTGGGTCTCCCATACTGTTTGCCTATGCAATGAATGCAATGGCTGCCAAAAATTTGGAGGAACTCCAATGCCCCTTGCAAGAGATGTAGATATGGTGATATGGTAGATATGGTGGTGATATGGTGGTGGAGGAGGACAAGAGCAAATAGACAAAATCAGGAAGCGTATACCCATGTCTGGGTGTGAAGACAGAGGTGCATGGGAATAGAGTTAGACCTCCCAAAAAAAAAAGACACTGTATTTGAGTTTATGTTACACTGCTATCATTTGATGGTGTTGAGAAGTCTGGCCCAATCCAGCCCTTGTTCATTTTTATAAGAGTCAGACTGTCAGCATTTTCAGTAGACTGGCGGATGCGCCTATCGGTTATAATTCAGCCGGCAGCACTAAAAACCCGCTCTGACAAAACGCTAGCAGCAGGGCAGGCCAGGACCTCCAAGGCATAGAGAGCCAGTTAATGCCACCTGTCCAGCTTGGATACCCAATAATTATAAGGCACAGAGGAATCTCAGAGGACATTGGTATGGTCGGCTAGGTACTCCCTCAGCATTTTCCGAAACTTTTCCCTCCTTGTGAGAGAACCCAGTGTCTCGAGAGCCTGTGTGGTGGAAGGGTCTGAGAAACCTGTCCCAGAACTTTGACAGTGTTCCCCTGCCTCTCCTGGATTGCATTTGTGTCTCTCTCACCTGTACTCCTTGGTTGTCCAATGAACTGTGACCGTTGCCGCCAGCGTTTTCAGATGGGAATTTTTTTAATAATTCCGCAACAAGGGCCTTCTCATACTGCCCCATTTTATTAGGCCTGTCCGGCACTTGAATAAGGGACAGAAAGTTCTCCTTGTAGCGTGGGTCTAGAAGTGTCACTAACCAGTAATGACTGTCACCCAAAATTTGTCCCACATGACCATGCATAGCTGTAGGGTCAGCAGTGTCAGCCACAGATCTGCCTGCTCTTTCAGAGCTGTCCACAACTATTCAGCGTTATGCAGTTTGTCACCTAAGCATATTAACTTCAGCACAGCCTGTTGCCACTGGGCAGAGGCAGTGCTGCAGTGCTTCTAGCTTGCGACTGATGTGGTCATTTAGGAGATGGAGGCTGAAGAGGAGGAGGAGGTGCAGGAGCTGTAGAAAATGGGGGCAACCCTGATTGACCCAGGGCCCGCAATACTCGACGTCGGGAGGACGTGTTCCATCTCAAGGTCTGACTGTGTCTCAGCTTCCACTATATTAACCCAGTGTACCGTCAGCGAGATGTACTGTCCCTGCCCACAAGCACTTGTCCACGTGTGCGTGGTTAGGTGGACTTTCCCAGTAACTGCGTTGTTGAGGGCACGTCTAATATTGTGGGACACATGCTCGTGTAATGCAGGGACGGCACACCGGAAGAAATAGTGGCAGCTGGGGACCAAGTTCTGAGGGACGGCCGCCGCCATCAGGTTGCGAAAAGCTTCCATCTGCACGAGCCTAAGAGGCAAAATTTCGAGCGCTGGCATTCGCGAAATGTGTGAATTTAATAGTGGGGCCTTTGGGGCGCTGGCTGCATATTTGCGCTTGCATTCCAAGGGCTTGGGTAGAGACAACTGAACGCTGTGCTGGGACAAGGACGTGTACGTGCTTGCTGATAGTGCTAGTTGAGAGTGTGCAAGTACACGTGCAGGGTGGGAGGTATTTTCGCATGCGCCATGGACAGGGAATTGGCGTGCACGTACAACAGTGGAAGATGCAGTAGTGTCACCCGTAGACACTGTTTCTGGACCCTGAGGTTTGGCCCACTTAGTCGGATGCTTTGCTGCCATATGCCTGATCATGCTGGTGGTGGTCAGGCTGCTAGTTTTGCTACTCCTGCTGATGCTGGCCTGGCAGGTGGTTCAAATGGCCTTTTTGGGGTTATCTGCAGAGTCTCTAAAAAACAACCAGACTGGGGAAGACTTCACAGTTGTACTGGCAACTTCCGTCGTGTTGGCTTTACTGGGAACGCTTTCCCGCCTTGTGTCTGCGGCCACCACACTGCTTCTTCCTGCCGGTTGTGGTGCTGCACCTCCCTCCCCCTGTGTGCTGCTGTTTTCGCTCTGCATGTCCCCCTGCCAGGTTTGGTCAGTTACTATATCATCCACCACCTTGTCTTCCACTTCCGAACCCTGGTCCTCCTCTTGACTTTTTGGCAATTATGTCTCATCATCATCCACCTCTTGCGACAGTAATTGCACTTTCCCACCGTTGCATTCGTGTGACCGTGGCTGCTCAAATATTTGGGCATCGCTACACGCGTTCTCCTCTTGACTCTTTTGAAGCTGGCTGGGCGAGAGGCCCGAATCTACAATTGGAAACGTGAACAGCTCTTCAGAGTGTCCAAGTGTGAGATCAGTTGTCTCTGGGCACTCGGCATGGTGGGAGGAAGGAGGATCAGGGTGAGGAAAATGTGGTCCAGACTCACGACTACTGAGACTTGACCGTGTGGAAGACAGGGTGGTGGTGGTGGCAAACTGACTGGAAGCATTATCTGCTATCCAACCAACAACCTTTTGACACTGCTTTGTGTTCAATAGTGGTGTTCTGCGGTCCCCTACTAATTGTGACAGGAAGGTCGAGCGACAAGATGTGAGTGTTTGTTGTGGCACAATTTCAGCTTGCTCACAGCCTCGGCCTCGCTCTCTACATGTACCATCACCATCACGTCCGCTTCCCCGTCCCTTGCCACTCACCTTGCCCATTTTAAATGGAGGACAATACCGTATTTTTCGGACCATAAGATGCACTTTTTCCCTCCAAAATTTTGGAGGAAAATGGGGGGAGCGTCTTATAGTCCAAATGTTGGGGGGGGTGTATATTTATGTGTGGTGTGGGGGGGAGCGGTATCGGTGGAGGAGCGGGGCACAGGAGGCAGCAGCCGCCTACTGCAGCCTACACTGTCCCCGCTGCTAAAGAAAATGAATATTCACTGCTCCCCATGCCCCATTCATGCTCCTTAATAGCTGTATACAGTGTAGCCGCGCTGCGGCTGCTGCTGCTGCCGGCTATCTCCTGTGCCCGCTGTTAAAGGGCATGAATATTCAACCTCTCTCCATGCCCATGGGCGTGGGGAGGGGGTGAATATTCATGCCCTTTAATGAGCGGGCACAGGAGATAGCCGGCAGCAGCAGCGGCAGCCGCGGCGCGGCTCCGCTGTGTGCCGGCTATGAAGGAGAGTGAAGTCACTGCTCCCCGCGCACACAGAACCGGAGTGGGGAGCAGTGACTTCCGGCAGCTGATCTCTCCTTGTGAGCCGCGCATGGCAGTGACGTCGTGCGCGGCTCACATGGAGAGATCAGTGCAGGCAGACCGGACGCAGCACTGGAGGAGAGAAAAAAGGTGAGTAGGAGTGTTTATTTTTTTCTAATGTGCAGCCTGATGGGGATTAGGGGAACCATGCATACTAGGACAGGGATTAGGGATGCCATGCATACCAGGACAGGGATTAGGGGTGCCAAGCATACCAGGACAGGGATCAGGGGTGCCATGCATACCAGGACAGGGATTAGGGGTGCTAAGCATACCAGGACAGGGATGAGGGGTGCCATGCATACCAGGATAGGGATGATGGGTGCCATGCATGCCAGGATAGGGATTAGGGGTGCCTGCATACCAGGACAGGGATGAGGGGTGCCATGCATACCAGGACAGGGATGAGGGGTGCCATGCATACCAGGACAGAGATTAGGGGTGCCATGCATACCAGGATAGGGATTAGTGGTACCATGCATACCACGACAAGGATGAGGGGTACCATGCATATCAGGACAGGGATTAGGGGTGCCAAGCATACCAGGATAGGGATTAGGGGTGCCATGCATACCAGGATAGGGATTAGGGGTGCCATGCATATCAAGACAGGGATTAGGGGTGCCATGCATACCAGGATAGGGATGAGGGGTGCAATGCATACCAGGACAGGGATGATGGGTGCCATGCATATCAGGATAGGTATGAGGGGTGCCATGCATACCAGGATAAGGATGAGGGGTGCCATGCATACCAGGATGGAGGGATGCCAGGCATACCAGGATGCTGATGGGGACCATATATAAAAGGAAGGGGGGGCGGCATATATACCAGGATGGGGAATATTGTCATAATTGGGGGATATTACCCCTATACCAGTGTCAGCAGAAGACCCCCTCCCCCTTAAAAGTGCATCATGACCACATTTTTTGCATACATTTTTATTTTTTTATTTTCCTCCTCTAAAACCTACGTGCGTCTTATGGTCCGGTGCGTCTTATAGTCTGAAAAATACGGTATTTTCCACGTTCAGTACAAATGGCTGGATTTGAAATGCAGTTATATGTGATACGTCTGACGGAAAACCACAGCTTTAAATAGTGTGCCTGTAGGTTACTATTCCTCACAGCGATCTCGTGTGAATAGCTTCGCTGACACACTGCAACAAAATGGAAATGGAGGCCAGAAATGGCTGAATTTGGAACGCAGTTATATGTGATATGTCTGACGGAGAACCACGGTTTTAAATTGCAAGCCTGTAGTTTACTAATACTATTCTTCACAGCAACCTTGTGTGAATAGCTTTGCTGACACACTGTAACAAAATGGAAATGGAGGCCAGAAATGGCTTAATTTGGAACGCATTTATATGTGATATGTTTGACGGAAAACCACCGTTTAAAATTGCAGGCCTGTAGTTTACTAATACTATTCTTCACAGCGACCTTGTGCGAATAGCTTCACCGACACACTGCAACAAAATGGAAATGGGGACCAATATTTACCAAGTTCAATACAAATTTCTCGATTTTTATCGCAGTAATATGGAAAAGATCTGGCTGTATTCTGCATTGCTAACAAGCAAATGGAGCAGAAAAATTGTGTACTGTGGATTGCTTTTTAAGCTAATAATCAGGATTAACATAAAAAAATTAGCCCTGGCCCCTAATACCTGGGGCTATGTCTACAAATATCTGTAATAGCAAGATCAGTCAGAATGTGCAATAGACCCTCTTGCACTATATGCACTGCAATCTGCCACATACACTGCCTGTCTGCCTAAATCCTGCTATCACCACTAAATATATGCAGCTCGATTAGTCCTCAGAAGGACTGTTAGTTCAGATGGAGATATATATATATTTATGTACAGTACAGACCAAAAGTTTGGACACACCTTCTCATTTAAAGATTTTTCTGTATTTTCATGACTTTGAAAATTGTACATTCCGTTCACACTGAAGGCATCAAAACTATGAATTAACACATGTGTAATTCTATACTTAACAAAAAAGTGTGAAACAACTGAAAATATGTCATATATTCTAGGTTCTTCACCTTTTGCTTTGATGACTGCTTTGCACACTCTTGGCATTCTCTTCATGAGCTTCAAGAGGTAGTCACTGCAAATGGTTTTCCAACAATCTTGAAGGAGTTCCCAGAGATGCTTAGCACTTGTTGGCCCTTTTGCCTTCACTCTGCGGTCCAGCTCACCCCAAACCATCTCGATTGGGTTCAGGTCTGGTGACTGTGGAGGCCAGGTCATCTGGCGTAGCACCCCATCATTCTCCCTCTTGGTCAAATAGCCCTTACACAGCCTGGAGGTGTGTTTGGGGTCATTGTCCTGTTAAAAAATAAATGATGGTCCAACTAAACGCAAACCGGATGGAATAGCATACCGCTGCAAGATGCTGTGGTAGCCATGCTGGTTCAGTATGCCTTCAATTTTGAATAAATCCCCAACAGTGTCACCAGCAAAGCACCCCCACACCATCACACCTCCTCCTCCATGCTTCACGGTGGGAACCAGGCATGTAGAGTCCATCCGTTCACCTTTTCTGCGTCGCACAAAGACACGGTGGTTGGAACCAAAGATCTCAAATTTGGACTCATCAGACCAAAGCACAGATTTTCACTGGTCTAATGTCCATTCCTTGTGTTCTTTAGCCCAAACAAGTCTCTTCTGCTTGTTGCCTGTCCTTAGCAGTGGTTTCCTGCAGCTATTTTACCATGAAGGCCTGCTGCACAAAGTCTCCTCTTAACAGTTGCAGAGATGTGTCTGCTGCTAGAACTCTGCGTGGCAGTGACCTGGTCTCTAATCTGAGCTGCTGTTAACCTGCGATTTCTGAGGCTGGTGACTCGGATAAACTTATCCTCAGAAGCAGAGGTGACTCTTGGTCTTCCTTTCCTGGGGCGGTCCTCATGTGAGCCAGTTTCTTTGTAGCGCTTGATGGTTTTTGCAACTGCACTTGGGGACACTTTCAAAGTTTTCCCAATTTTTCAGACTGACTGACCTTCATTTCTTAAAGTAATGATGGCCACTCGTTTTTCTTTACTTACCTGCTTTTTTCTTGCCATAATACAAATTCTAACAGTCTATTCAGTAGGACTATCAGCTGTGTATCCACCTGACTTCTGCACAACGCAACTGATGGTCCCAACCCCATTTATAAGGCAAGAAATCCCACTTATTAAACCTGACAGGGCACACCAGTGAAGTGAAAACCATTTCCGGTGACTACCTCTTGAAGCTCATGAAGAGAATGCCAAGAGTGTGCAAAGCTGTCTTCAAAGCAAAAGTTGGCTACTTTTAAGAACCTAGAATATAAGACATATTTTCAGTTGTTTCTCACTTTTTTGTTAAGTATATAATTCCACATGTGTTAATTCATAGTTTTGATGCCTTCAGTGTGAATGTACAATTTTCAAAGTCATGAAAATATAGAAAAATCTTTAAATGAGAAGGTGTGTCCAAACTTTTGGTCTGTACTGTATATATGTTGTGGAATACCTATACTAACTATAAACAAGCAAATCTCTCCCTGACGCAGCAGCACCTCTCCCTACTCTGCCTGATTCCGTAGACTGTGACGAGCATAGTGGCGCCAGGTCTTATAGAGACCTGATGATGCTGTGCGGCCAGCTAATCACTGTAATGCTCACAACCAACAGGGCTACGGTGCGGCAAGCAATCCCTGCATGCTCATTGGCTCTCTAAAGAGCGTCAAACATGTAGGGCGGGGACCCGAACTCCTGCCCGAGCAACCCGGAAATACTCGCCGAGAGCTGAGCTTGTCGAGCACCGTGATGTTCGGACGAGTACTGAGTAATGGCGAGTACGTTAGCTCATCACTAATCATCAGTGTTTTGGATCCGATTTTCATCAGTGTTTTGTCCATGTGTAAGTGTTTCGTCAATAATTTTCAAGTATGAAAAAATAAATAAATAAATTACATAGCTTCTCCTATGCTAATGTTAATCACGAACAGTACACAGATTTTACACTAATGGTATCTATGTGCTAGCATGATTTTCATCAACCCATGGACTTGTATGGGTAATTTTGATCCATGACTCGGATCAAAAACGGACACGTCCATGTGATATTTTTGCCGCCAGACAGTCTGCAGAAAAATAAGCAGATGTGAACAACTCTGTAGATTATAATGAGTACATGTTCCATCAAAGAGAAGCGAAGGTAAAACGCGTCTGTGGAAAATAAATGTCTGAATGAGGCCTTGAGCACAATTTTCACATCTAATCATGAACATAATGCATGACATTAAACGTAATTATTCTAAAGTCAATTATCTATTTTTTGGGTAAATATGGTATGTGAAGACATGAAACCAAAGTAAGGAGAACATTTTTCTATATAGTCTTCCTTCAGAAGTATAGCATTGTGGTAATAATCCAAATTATTAACCTGACATTTTGGCAAGGGAGATGCATAACCACAGGGGTTTAGTAAATTTTTTCATTTTTACTAACATTGATGGATGGAGATCTAAATATTGTTGCTGTTACATTTTTGTCTTTTAAATGTTACCAAACATGCAGGTTACCAAAATCTGATGAGGTTGTGTTGAGTGTCTCTCTATGCCCTGTGCAACCCTGTTTTGGTTTCATGACACATCACACTCCGTAAAATGTCAGTGTCACCTGAGGGGATAGGGAGTAATGAAAGACTGGACCAACAGAAGTAGGGAGACACCTGCTGTGCGACATGTTATTGTGAGAAGCTGCTGCCAGTTTGATGAATTAAATATCAATGTATCTAGAGCCGCTTATCCTGAGTGCAGTATACCAATTCTTGATGAAGTGAGACGCAGAACACAGCATGGGGCAGAGTTAAAAGACAGCTAGCATTGAATGCACATGGGGTCAAAGCACATCAAGCAACATATCAAGCAACGTATCAAGCAATGCTCTTTTCATATGGGTGTAACTTGTCCTGTGTACATCAACATGTGCTCATTATGCCATCCCTTTTCCTGGAAAATAAAAGCTCTTCATAGTCACACATTATAGGAAAGCCTACAATGCTGCTTTTTTCATTTTACGTTAGCAGAACATGTATATTCTTGCTGTACAGCTACGAGACTCCGAGCTAAAAAAAAATGTTGAATTTCCTTCAATTATCTAAAATGGGAATCAGATTGAAAAATACATTTGTAAATTAAATGTACCAGGTTCTAGCTAATAGATTGGTAAGAGCACTTACACAGTGTCAATCTCTCCCAGGCCTTTATATCATAAGACTTTTGCAATTGTCTATACAATTTCCAGAAACCAACATTTGACACCCCAGGGTGTTGAAAATAATCTGCAATTGGTCTTCTATGCAGAGGCTTCTATTTCCTAGATATAACAGATGAATTTATGGCTTACGGAAAAGGATTTCACTATATCTGATTATCTTGATGCCTTATAATGCTCAATCATAACACCAGTAAGTTTACATACAGTACAAAATCACATCGCTGAGAAAAAAGCAATAAAAATGTAGCAGTAGAGCTATGTTGGGTAATAGTGACATCTAAGAATAGTATAATTTGTATATTCTTTATTTTAAAAATTAAAAGACATAGCAACTAGAAATGAGCGCTTCAGGCAAAATTTAAATTCACTTGATTGCACCGATTTTCCTGAGAAATTTGATTTGGGGAGAATTAAATGTAATGATCCTTATATAAATATTATATGAAAAAAAACAACCTTATTCTCCTCTCATCATTTACTTCTTCGGCCCCTCTACTTCTCAAAATCACTCATCTGATCCTCACTGCATCTGCCAATCCCTGTCGCTAGTTGGAATCCACACCTGTGCTAGGCCAGGACTTCCAGCTTTTATGAGGTTGCAGGTGGTCATTACATTATGATGTTACAACGTGTGTGGTGACAATTCACATGCATGCACTTAAACTCCATGGGCCTCATCAGAGACGGAAATCCCAGCTCAGTGTGATAGGCCTGGAGATTTTAGCACAAGTGTCGGAGATCAGAGGATGTGGCGAGGGCTGGACAAGTGACGGTGAGGTGTGGAGGGGTCACGTAGGTGAGCGATGAGGTGAGTATAAGTATTTTTTCTTTTTTAACCTTTTGATGACATTTTAATGGTTCAGAAAAATTATGTTCATCTGCCATCTTCTTGCTGGATTTGTTTGAAACAAATTACAAAAAATCCGCCTATTTGGCATATGGCAAACCTTTGTAAAATTCAATGTGACAAAGTCACTGACAGAGTGCTGGACGGGAGATATGTTTCACTGAGGCTATTAGCTTCAGTGATGTGAAGCCGGTAAGTCTTCTCCAGCATGTTATGTGCTGAGAGGTTTAAATCGCCATTTTAAAAGGGCTGTTTTTTTGTAAATGACCATAGTGCTGCTGAATGGTCATTCACCATATCTCCACCCCAGGGTGTGGTCTGGGCTATAAATAACCTGCCTTTTCACTCAGGAGTTGTTCAGTATCTGGGGAGGGTTGCTACAGAGAGGATATTGCATTTGTAGTGCTAAAAGCTGAACCGGCTGAGTGGCCGGACCCCAGTCGATATATGAACTGTGCTGTATCTTTTTATTTTGCTTTGCCCTTATGCCGAATGGGCTGTGTTTACTTTATGAACTCTATATTGGTTTATGCATTTTTTTAATAAACCAATCCAAAATATAAAACCACAGTGTTCCCTGTTTACCTCCGTGTACAGCCGAGCAAGCCACTCTACCACATCAAGTAGAATTAAATTCCACTTGAATTTATTTGTTCATCTCTAGTTGCAAGCTTTATTATCCAAAGGAGAAGGCTATTTTTATATTTTTCATTTTTAGGCATTTGCTTAAAGAATAGGAAGCCATACAGTTTTCAAATCTACGTGTTTTAAATTGTGGTCACATTTCTTTATTCTATCAGTATAGTAGGCTCTGTTTAAAAATGGTATGGCTCAAAATAGTCCTGTTTAATATATAAATCCATAGGATAACTGAATAGGACTTAAAGGGGTTGGCCACTTTATCTATAGCACTTACTAGTATATAACTATTATAGGTTCTCCTCCTGCAATTAGTGTAGTCTTTCTCTCAAGCTACACATTTCTCTGGTTCGCAAACATTTTAAAGAATATATAATGAAAAATTATGTATCATTTTAACTTAAATAATTCACATAAAATACCCAATTGCTTATTTTAATATAATATAAATACTGTTTTCCGGGACATAAAGAACACAAGAGGCAGCAAGAGTCAGGTGTGTGCTTCTAGGTTGTGGGACAACTACTCAAGTGATCCCATTCCCCTAGTGTTCTGCTCTGGTCTGTGCAGTATGAGTGCTGAGATTCTATACTGCACACCCTGGTGATGCACATAGCACTGAAATTGTAATGGTAAGGGTAGGGAGCCAGAGCTGAGCTGCATCGGGTTTCTTCAATTCACGGGCCCCATAGCCGCTCTGTGGCCTGCCGATATGGATGGTACTCCCTTATGAACAAGCCTTTTAACATGGTATTGATCATGTGACTCTCTTACCAGTCATGTTGCAGAATGTGGTAACACTGTTATTATACTGTATATAAGAGGTCAATAGTAGATTTTTGAGGAGTAGGGCATATATGCAATATTACCATGTAAAGCAGCACCCAATCAACATGTCTGTCCTTCTATATGCTAGAGTACATGTTTTTTAACTTTGTTAGCAGTATGACTTCATTACCAAGATAATTTTACATCAACTAGAGACAAGCAGTAATTTCAGAATCACTTAGAGGCAAGTAGCCATGTCAGAAATCCCTGAGTGACACTGTTGAGTCATCAAGAGACAAGTAATCATGTTTCAATTCATCTAGATACAGGCAGCCATGTTTGGAATCACCTTGAGACAGGTAGTCATGCTATAAATCACCTATAGAGAGAGACAAAAATGATGTGAACCTCCTCTTTAATTCTGAACAATTGAAGCAAAAATCTTGGAAGTCCCAAAATTTTTAAGGATATGTTTCTTATCTCTTTATATGTATCTTGTCCTCAAAACATCCCAATTCAAACTATAGGCAGTGCAAAGAAAGCAAAAGCTGATTCATCTATACATTGATTCTCCTTCTGGATATATCTTTACAATGTCCTCTCTTCTTCATATACAGTACAGACCAAAAGTTTGGACACACCTTCTCATTTAAAGATTTTTCTGTATTTTCATGACTATGAAAATTGTACATTCACACTGAAGGCATCAAAACTATGAATTAACACATGTGGAATTATATACTTAACAAAAAAGTGTGAAACAACTGAAAATATGTCTTATATTCTAGGTTCTTCAAAGTAGCCACTTTTTGCTTTGATGACTGCTTTGCACACTCTTGGCATTCTCTTGATGAGCTTCAAGAGGTAGTCACCGGAAATGGTCTTCCAACAATCTTGAAGGAGTTCCCAGAGATGCTTAGCACTTGTTGGCCCTTTTGCCTTCACTCTGCGGTCCAGCTCACCTCAAACCATCTCGATTGGGTTCAGGTCTGGTGACTGTAGAGGCCAGGCCATCTGGCGTAGCACCCCATCACTCTCCTTCTTGGTCAAACAGCCTGGAGATGTGTTTCGGGTCATTGTCCTGTTGAAAAATAAATGATGGTCCAACTAAACGCAAACCGGATGGAATAGCATGCTGCTGCAAGATGCTGTGGTAGCCATGTTGGTTCAGTATGCCTTCAATTTTGAATAAATCCCCAACAGTGTCACCAGCTAAGCACCCCCACACCATCACACCTCCTCCTCCATGTTTCACGGTGGGAACCAGGCATGTAGAGTCCTTCTGTTCACCTTTTCTGCATCGCACAAAGACACGGTGGTTGGAACCAAAGATCTCAAATTTGGACTCATCAGACCAAAGCACAGATTTCCACTGGTCTAATGTCCATTCCTTGTGTTCTTTAGCCCAAAGAAGTCTCTTCTGCTTGTTGCCTGTCCTTAGCAGTGGTTTCCTAGCAGCTATTTTACCATGAAGGCCTGCTGCACTAAGTCTCCTCTTAACAGTTGTTGAAGAGATATGTCTGCTGCTAGAACTCTGCGTGGCATTGATCTGGTCTCTAATCTGAGCTGCTGTTAACCTGCGATTTCTGAGGCTGGTGACTCGGATAAACTTATCCTCAGAAGCAGAGGTGACTCTTGGTCTTCCTTTCCAGGGGCGGTCCTCATGTGAGCCAGTTTCTTTGTAGCGCTTGATGGTTTTTGCAACTGCACTTGGGGATACTTTCAAAGTAATGATTAGAGATGAGCGTTGTTCGACTCGAACTGCTCGCCAATCTCAAATTCGAGCTGTTTTGGGCGGTGTTCGAGCTGTTCAGCGAACACGAACGATTTGAGAAAAATTCGGCTGTTCGAGGTTATGTTCGATAACTGTTCGTGCACCAAAATCATAACTGGATTTTTTCTCAGTAATGATGAAAATTAATGTTAATACGCAGTTTGAGTGTACAGCGGGGCGGGGGAAGGGGCAGGGGATGGATCTCTGCAGGAATAATGAAGATCTCCATTTTTTTTTCTCTTTCCCGCATTTACAGTGGGGAGGTGCAATCTGTCAGCCTATCAGCAGCGCACACACGGAGCAAAGTGCTTTTTTTCACACAAGCAAGGGCATGTGTCATTGGCAGTGTAAGTCACATGTCCTTGCCCTATAAGACCCAGCCATTTTCCCCGTCGCCACCATTTTCTCACTGCTGCAGCTGCGTGTTAGACGGAACCACTGTTGCTGTGTGCGCTATACCTTGTTAATTTCAAGCCAATTTTCGCACAAATCTACAGATAGCTTGGGAGTAGGGAATAGTTGTGATTGCAGTCCTTTTAAGGACTAGGTTACAGCATTTCCTACGACTTTTATCAGGCTGGTCTGTGCTCTTAAATAGATAGGATGTGGGAGTAAAGACTAATTGTAATTGCAGTCCTTTTCTGGACTAAGTTACATCAGTTCCTATCAGTTTTTGCCAGGCAGGTCTGTGCCAGTGCTGTGCAAGTTTTTTTCACAGCATTTGGCTGAATCTAGCAAAGCTAATCCTTTTTGGCCTATTGCAGAGTGTGTTAGTCAGTGGAGTAGCCTATCTGTGTTGCAAGATACACCACCTGTGTATAGAATACCAATTTTTTTACTGCACCTAGTGAAGTAAAACCTTTTGGGCATAGCATCATGCTATTAGTCCATCTATACTGTCCTCCATAAGGTTGCAAATTGAATATAATTTTTTTCTGCATCTAGCTCTGAAAAAATATTTGTCCTTCTAGCAGTGTGTGGGACTTGGTCTATTAGTCCATCTATACTGACCTCCATCAGGTTGCAAATTAAAAATATTTTTTTGTCTGCATCTAGCTCTGAAAAAATATTTGGCCTTCTAGCAGTGTGTGGGACTTGTTCTATTAGTCCACCTATACTGACCTACATCAGGTTGCAAATTAAAAATAATTTTTATCTGCATCTAGCTCTGAAAAAATATTTGGGCTTCTAGCAGTGTGTGGGACTTGGTCTATTAGTCCTTCTATACTGACCTCCATCAGGTTGCAAATTCAAAATAATTTTTATCTGCATCTAGCTCTGAAAAAATATTTGGGCTTCTAGCAGTGTGTGGGACTTGTTCTATTAGTCCATCTATACTGACCTCCATCAGGTTGCAAACTGAATATAATTTTTTTCTGCATCTACCTCTGAAAAAATATTTGGGCTTCTAGCAGTGTGTGGGACTTGTTTTATTAGTCCATCTATACTGACCTCCATCAGGTTACAAATTAAAAATAATTTTATCTGCATCTAGCTCTGAAAAAATATTTGGCCTTCTAGCAATGTGTGGGACTTGTTCTATCAGTCCATCTATACTGAACTCCATCAGGTTGCAAATTAAAAATATTTTTTTGTCTGCATCTAGCTCTGAAAAAATATTTGTCCTTCTAGCAGTGTGTGGGACTTGTTCTATTAGTCCATCTATACTGACCTCCATCAGGTTGCAAACTGAATATAATTTTTTTCTGCATCTACCTCTGAAAAAATATTTGGGCTTCTAGCAGTGTGTGGGACTTGTTTTATTAGTCCATCTATACTGACCTCCATCAGGTTGCAAATTAAAAATAATTTTTATCTGCATCTAGCTCTGAAAAAATATTTGGCCTTCTAGCAGTGTGTGGGACTTGTTCTATTAGTCCATCTATACTGACCTCCATCAGGTTGCAAACTGAATATAATTTTTTTCTGCATCTACCTCTGAAAAAATATTTGGGCTTCTAGCTGTTATGTTCTGCTACCAAAGCTAAGGAAAGAGAGGAGATCTGTCCCTACTATAAGACTCAGCTGAATCCCTACGATGTAACAGGGAACCTGATCCTGCGATCAGACCTGCTAAAGTCCTAATCTAGTCTGTACGGAGACCTATAGATTTGGGGAGGGAATCCCTACAAGTACTAAGGACTGGGAGGAATAAGGGACACCTCCTAACAGAAATAGCAGCAGAAAGACGAACAAACAAAATAGATAGAACCTAGAGGTCCGTAGACCAAGCAAACTAACAGAGTTAGATACAGAGCACAGGCTAGCTAGAAAGTAGATATACAATGAAGTCCAGCAAAGCCAGAAGGGCGGAGCAGGATTAAATAGGCCAACAAGGTCATGTGACCAGCAAAGGAAAAAAAACCTAACAGCAAGGTTCTAACAGTACCCCCCCTTCTAAGAGGATCCTCCGGATCCCCTAGGACCAGGCTTATCAGGAAATCTCCTGTGAAACGCTCTGATAAGTCTGGACGCGGAAACATCATCTGACCTCACCCAAGAGTTATCCTCGGGTCCGAAACCTTTCCAGGCCACAAGATACTGCAAACTACCTCTATACCGTCTAGAGTCAAGGATGCGAGAAATTTCATATTCCCCGTCCTCCACCACCGGAGGAACAGAGGCAGAGGCGTCACCATCCGACACAACAGCTTTTTTTAACAGAGAGACATGAAAGACCGGATTAATTCTCCAGGAGGTAGGAACCTCCAACCTAACAGCAGATTGGTTGACAACCTGAAGCACCTTAAAGGGCCCTACAAACTTGGGACCCAATTTCTTAGAAGGAATCCTCAACCGCAGATTCCTAGAGGACAACCAAACCATGTCACCAACAGCGAACAAAACCTCCTGTCGTTTCCTATCAAAGTAGTCTTTAGATTTTCTGTTGGCCTCCTGAAGATTACCACGCACATCCGTCCAAACTCTTTCCAAATCACCGGAAAAATTCTCCTCCTCAGGCACGGCAGATCCCAACTTGGAGAACGACCCAAACGACGGATGTCTCCCAGAACAACAAAAAAAAAGGCGAACAACCAGCAGAAGAAGATGTATGATTGTTCAGAGCAAATTCGGCAAGTGGCAGAAACTCAGACCACCCCTCTTGATTGTCTGCCACAAAACAACGCAAGAACTGCTCAACATCCTGGTTTTTCCTTTCTGTCTGGCCATTAGATTCAGGATGATATCCGGACGAAAACGACAAATGAATTCCCAACCTGTCACAAAAGGCACGCCAAAAACGAGCCACGAACTGAGGACCCCTATCAGAAACAATGTCAGTAGGAACGCCATGAAGTCTGACAATTTCCTTGACAAAGGCCTTAGCGAGAGTTTTAGCGCAGGGCAGTTTGACGAAGGGAACCAAGTGACACATCTTGCTAAAACGGTCCACGACCACCCAGATGACAGTAAAACCCTCAGAGGGGGGAAGGTCAGTTATAAAGTCCATAGCCAAATGTGTCCAAGGAGCACTGGGGACCTCCAAAGGACAAAGCAACCCCGCAGCAGGAGTATGTGAGGACTTAGATCTAGCACATATAGTACATTGGCGCACCCACTTAATGACTTCCTTCTGCCATCCAGGCCACCAAAAACTGCGACCCACCAGTCTCTTGGTCTCAGAGATTCCGGGATGACCTGCCAACCGAGATTCGTGACACTCAACAAACAAAATAGATAGAACCTAGAGGTCCGTAGACCAAGCAAACTAACAGAGTTAGATACAGAGCACAGGCTAGCTAGAAAGTAGATATACAATGAAGTCCAGCAAAGCCAGAAGGGCGGAGCAGGATTAAATAGGCCAACAAGGTCATGTGACCAGCAAAGGAAAAAAAACCTAACAGCAAGGTTCTAACACTAGCAGTGTGTGGGACTTGTTCTATTAGTCCATCTATACTGACCTCCATCGGGTTGCAAATTAAAAATATTTTTTTGTCTGCATCTAGCTCTGAAAAAATATTTGGCCTTCTAGCAGTGTGTGGGACTTGGTCTATTAGTCCATCTATACTGACCTCCATCAGGTTGCAAATTGAATATATTTTTTTTCTGCATCTAGCTCTGAAAAAATATTTGTCCTTCTAGCAGTGTGTGGGACTTGTTCTACTAGTCCATCTATACTGACCTCCATCAGGTTGCAAATTCAAAATAATTTTTTGTCTGCATCTAGCTCTGAAAAAATATTTGGGCTTCTAGCAGTGTGTGGGACTTGTTATATTAGTCCATCTATACTGACCTCCATCAGGTTGCAAACTGAATATAATTTTTTTCTGCATCTACCTCTGAAAAAATATTTGGCCTACTAGCAGTGTGTGGGACTTGTTCTATTAGTCCATCTATACTGACCTCCATCAGGTTGCAAACTGAATATAATTTTTTTCTGCATCTACCTCTGAAAAAATATTTGGGCTTCTAGCTGTGTGTGGGACTTGTTCTATTAGTCCATCTATACTGACCTCCATCAGGTAGCAAATTGAATATAATTTTTTTCTGCATCTAACACAGCCAATAGTTTTGGCCTAATACCACAGTTTGGCCACTCAGCTCTGCTCGGTTCCCATCCATTGTATTTTGTGCAAACAACTCCAGAGTTGTGAATTAGTTAACCACCAAAATAAGTGGAAAAAGGCCTCCATCAGGTTGCAAACTGAATATAATTTTTTTCTGCATCTACCTCTGAAAAAATATTTGGCCTACTAGCAGTGTGTGGGACTTGTTCTATTAGTCCATCTATACTGACCTCCATCAGGTTGCAAACTGAATATAATTTTTTTCTGCATCTACCTCTGAAAAAATATTTGGGCTTCTAGCAGTGTGTGGGACTTGTTTTATTAGTCCATCTATACTGACCTCCATCAGGTTGCAAATTAAAAATAATTTTTATCTGCATCTAGCTCTGAAAAAATATTTGGCCTTCTAGCAGTGTGTGGGACTTGTTCTATTAGTCCATCTATACTGACCTCCATCAGGTTGCAAACTGAATATAATTTTTTTCTGCATCTACCTCTGAAAAAATATTTGGGCTTCTAGCAGTGTGTGGGACTTGTTCTATTAGTCCATCTATACTGACCTCCATCGGGTTGCAAATTAAAAATATTTTTTTGTCTGCATCTAGCTCTGAAAAAATATTTGGCCTTCTAGCAGTGTGTGGGACTTGGTCTATTAGTCCATCTATACTGACCTCCATCAGGTTGCAAATTGAATATATTTTTTTTCTGCATCTAGCTCTGAAAAAATATTTGTCCTTCTAGCAGTGTGTGGGACTTGTTCTACTAGTCCATCTATACTGACCTCCATCAGGTTGCAAATTCAAAATAATTTTTTGTCTGCATCTAGCTCTGAAAAAATATTTGGGCTTCTAGCAGTGTGTGGGACTTGTTATATTAGTCCATCTATACTGACCTCCATCAGGTTGCAAACTGAATATAATTTTTTTCTGCATCTACCTCTGAAAAAATATTTGGCCTACTAGCAGTGTGTGGGACTTGTTCTATTAGTCCATCTATACTGACCTCCATCAGGTTGCAAACTGAATATAATTTTTTTCTGCATCTACCTCTGAAAAAATATTTGGGCTTCTAGCTGTGTGTGGGACTTGTTCTATTAGTCCATCTATACTGACCTCCATCAGGTAGCAAATTGAATATAATTTTTTTCTGCATCTAACACAGCCAATAGTTTTGGCCTAATACCACAGTTTGGCCACTCAGCTCTGCTCGGTTCCCATCCATTGTATTTTGTGCAAACAACTCCAGAGTTGTGAATTAGTTAACCACCAAAATAAGTGGAAAAAGGCCTCCATCAGGTTGCAAACTGAATATAATTTTTTTCTGCATCTACCTCTGAAAAAATATTTGGCCTACTAGCAGTGTGTGGGACTTGTTCTATTAGTCCATCTATACTGACCTCCATCAGGTTGCAAACTGAATATAATTTTTTTCTGCATCTACCTCTGAAAAAATATTTGGGCTTCTAGCTGTGTGTGGGACTTGTTCTATTAGTCCATCTATACTGAACTCCATCAGGTAGCAAATTGAATATAATTTTTTTCTGCATCTAACCCAGCCAATAGTTTTGGCCTAATACCACAGTTTGGCCACTCAGCTCTGCTCGGTTCCCATCCATTGTATTTTGTGCAAACAACTCCAGAGTTGTGAATTAGTTAACCACCAAAATAAGTGGAAAAAGGCCTGCTGCTGGTGGAAAGGGGAATAGGCGTGTTGGGAAGGGGAAAAAAGGTTGTGTCTGTGGGGTAGGTGTTAAAGCAACAGTAACATCTGCAGAAGAAAGACCATCTTCCAGCCAAACTAAAATGTCCACTTCTTTTAGCGGACAATGTGATAAGATCCCTTTCTTACGGCCACGCCAATCGCTACAAATTCCAGATGAGGCACAAAAACAGCAGGTGCTTCAACGGATATCAAGTGTTCCTTTAAGTGGGCTCTCCTCCACATCAACTTCAACATCACAAATACTCCAGTCCTCAAAGGTGTCACCCCAATCGCACTTGCTTCCTCACAGCTCCCAAATCTCCAGCTGCCCGTCTGAGTATGAGGTAGAACAGATGGTTGAGTCTGCAGAGCTGTTTACTCATACTATAGCCTGGGAATCAGAGGTCAGCTCCAGCGCTTCTGTGAATCCAGACGAGGAAATGATCTGCACTGATGCCCAGAATCTTTATGAGTCGGATCCAGGACCAGACGCTGAAGGTTCTGACCATAATGTAGACCCTCATTCCCAAACTGTAACTCCTGTTGGTGGAGACAATGAGGAAGATGATGATGAGACTCAAATACCTGATTGGAGCGACAACTTTAGTTTTTTGTCAGGGCAGGAACAGGTTGGCTCTGAGGACGACGGGTGTGATAACGCACAGGGTGATGATGATGAGGTTGGAGATCCCACTTACTGTCAACCCACAGTCAGCCAAGAGATGAGGTCAGCAGAGGAGGTGGAGGAGAATGCTAGTGACGACGAGGTCAGGTTGCGCCTTCCTGGACAGAGACGTAGTACTGGAAGCATGTCAACAACTGCATCCTCAAACACAACTCTGCCTCTCACCACAAGTCGTGGTGGCTCTTCAGGTCGCATGGGTGCTAAGCCTTGCATAGCCTGGGCATTTTTTCAGATCGATAAAGATGACCCAACTGGTGTTATCTGTAACATTTGTCAGCAAAAGCTAAGTAGAGGCCAAAAAATACATAGTTTGAGTACTTCATGCATGAACCGGCACATGGACATGAAGCATAAGTTGCAGTGGGAAGCTCACTGTGCTACAATGCGGCCTAGCCGGCCGGGCCAACCACCGTCTGCCATATCTTGTGCATCCGCGGCCTCTTCATCCTGGGGGGACAGCAGTCACACCTGTTTTGGGGCGCAGACCTGCCACCTCTTTACCCGCAACAGCCAGCGTGATTGGCAGGTCATCATTTTCTTTGGAGGTGGTAACACCAGCTGGTGTTGAGCGCTGTCCGACATCGATAGCACCACCTTTGGATCAAGTCAACCTAACATGTCCGCCTGCATCTTCCTCACAGACCGGCAGTTTGCCGGGGACACCCTTATCAACCCCGTCTAAGCACAATAGCCAGCGCTCGGTCCCTCAGATGTGGACAAGTAAAAGACCATTTCCTCCTAGCCATGAGAAAGCTAAGAGGTTGAATTTCACCATCTGCAAGCTCTTGGCTACAGAAATGCTGCCTTTCCGCCTGGTGGACACAGAGGATTTTCGAGACCTTATGTCCGTCGCAGTGCCCCAGTACCAGATACCCAGTCGGCACTACTTCTCAAAGAAAGGTGTGCCTGCGCTCCACCAGCATGTCGCACACAACATCACCGCTTCTTTGAGAAACTCTGTGTGTGACAGGGTGCATTTCACCACAGACACTTGGACGAGTAGGCATGGACAGGGGCGTTACATGTCGCTGACTGGGCACTGGGTAACTATGGTGACAGCAGGACAAGGGGCTGCTGTCCAAGTCTTGCCGTCCCCACGAGTTGTGCGTCAATCATCTTTATCTCAAAGTTCCTCCAATGCTTCTGCCTCCTCAACCTCCTCTCGGTCCTCCACCTGCACCCAAAGCCTGTCTGGTCATGCCACAAGCTTTCTAACTGCGCAGAAGGGATCCTGCACACCTCCTTACTATGCTGGCAGTAGGGCTCAGCGTCATCAGGCGGTTTTTACTTTAAAATGTCTGGGAAATGTGAGTCACACAGCTGAGGAGTTGTGGTCAGCTCTGGAGAACCAATTTCATGAATGGTTGACTCCACTGGACCTGAAACCAGGGAAGGCCGTGTGCGACAATGCTGCAAACCTGGGTGCGGCCCTTCGCCGGGGCAATGTCACACACGTGCCTTGTATGGCTCACGTGTTGAACCTGGTTGTCCAGCAATTTTTAGCCCACTATCCCGGACTAGATGGCCTTCTGCAGAGGGCACGGTCGCTGTGTGCTCACTTCCGCCGTTCGCATCCCGCAGCTCAGCCACTTCACCGGCTAAAATGCGATGTGTCTTGCCGGTGGAATTCAACTCTGCACATGTTGCAGCGACTGTGGCAGCACCGACAAGCCCTGGTGCACTACGTTCTGAAGTATTGCCTGGGCCAACGAGATCCAGAGGTAGGGCAAATCACGCTGGAGGAGTGGTCTCAGATCAGGGACCTATGCACCATTCTGCACAGTTTTGAAATGGCGACGAAGATGTTTAGTGCTGACGATGCCATTATCAGCATGACTATTCCGGTGATTTACATGCTGGAGCACATGTTAAGCAGAATTCGGAGTCAGGTGGTGGCACAAGAGGAGGTGGAGGAAGTAGAGGAGGAGGAGTTGTATGCGGAAGGGCTAACATCTGCAAGGTCCAGACGGTGGGCAGCACCAAGTCGGCAGGCATGTGAGGGTGGGGGAGATGGTTTTACCAGGGCGCATGGTAGCAGCCAAACTAGTGAGGAAGGTGCAGGAGCCCAGGAAGAAGTGGAGGACGAACTGATGGAAGACTCATCAGAAGAGGGAGACCTTGATCACATTTCTGTTGTGCGAGGTTGGGGGGAGAGGACAGAGGAAGGAAGCATGATTCTTACCTCGCCACCAACACAACAGGGACTTGGTGTTCCTGGATGCGCAACACACATGAGTGCCTTCTTGCTGCACTACCTGCAACATGACCCTCGAATTGTGAGAATTAGAAATAATCCTGACTACTGGGTTGCCACACTGTTAGATCCCCGGTACAAAAGTAAATTTGCAGAAATTATTCCTGCCATAGAAAGGGATGCACGCATGCAGGAGTATCAGCAGAGACTGTTGCAGAATCTTACATGTGCTTTTCCACAAAACACCAGTGGTGCACGTACTGAATCTCACAGTTCCAACTTGCCAACCGTGGGACCGTCGAGTGTTCAGCACTCAAACCGTAACAGAAACACAGTATCAGCTGGTAACATCAATTTTGCGGAATCATTTCATCACTTTTTTAGCCCATCCTTTGCAAGCCCACAGGAGACAAGAAGTCTGACACATAGTCAACGCCTAGAGACGATGGTACAGGAGTATCTCCAAGTAAACATTGAAGCCATGACTGTGTCACTGGACCCTTGCTCTTTTTGGGCTTCCAATCTGGATAAATGGCCGGAGCTAGCCACTTACGCCTTGGAGATCTTTTTATGCCCCGCAGCCAGCGTTCTGTCTGAACGTGTGTTCAGCGCTGCTGGTGGTGTGCTGACAGATAAGAGCACGCGGCTCTCCACTGATAATGTAGACAGACTCACGTTTATAAAGATGAACAAATCATGGATCCGAAACGACTTTTCTACCCCTGTGTCATCCTGGGGAGAGTAAAAGCTTGATGATTGGTTAAAATCACCTCACCAACCATTTTAAGCTTTCAAATTACTAATCATGTTTATCTGTATCTTGGCTGGAAAATTATTTGGGCTTTGTAGCAGTGTGCAGTACTGATTCTATTAGGCCATCTATACTAAGCTCCACCAGATTTAAAATTACTAATCATGTTTATCTGTATCTTGGCTGGAAAATAATTTGGGCTTTTTAGCAGTGTGCAGTACTGATTCTATTAGGCCATCTATACTAAGCTCCACGAGATTTAAAATTAATATTAATTTTTAGCTGCATCTAGCCTGGAAAATAATTTTGGGGCTCCGAGATGCGCAAGACACATAAGTGCCTTCTTGCTGCACTACCTGCAACATGACCCTCAGATTGTCAGAATTCGAAGTAATCCTGACTACTGGGTTGCCACACTCTTAGATCCCCCATACTCTTCGATCAACCTTTTCATTTTAATAAAGACCAAAAAAATAGTCATTTTTGAAATTATAAGCATTAGCAGGTTATTAGAAACTGAAATCAAACAGTTTTCAACTCAAAACTTTATTCTAGGTGATCTTACATTTGCACATAGGACCCCTTGTTCGAAAGGAGCTTCTGAACTCTCTCGTCCATTGAATTTGTCAGGTTTTGGATGGTTTCTGCTTCAATTGTTTTGCATGAGGACAGAATACCCTCCCAGAGCTGTTGCTTAGATGTGAACTGCCTCCCGCCATCATAGACACTCGTTTTGATGATGCTCCAGAGGTTCTGAATGGGGTAGAGGTCAGGGGAGCATGGGGGTCACACCATAAGTTTGTCCCCTTTTATGCCCATATCAGCCAGAGATGCAGATGTTTTATGTGCAGCATGAGACGGTGCATTATCATGCATAAAAATGATCTTGCTGTGGAATACACGGTTCTTCTTCTTGAACCATTGCAGGAAGTGCTGTTTGAGAAACTCCACATACATTATGGAGTTCATCTTTACCCCTTCAGGGATCCTAAAGGGGCCGACAATCTCTCTCCCCATGATTCCAGCCCAAAACCTTACTCCACCTCCCCCTTGTTGGTGCTGTAGCCGTGTTTGCGTGGGGTGTCCATCAACCAGCCATCCTCCACTCCATCCATCTGGATCATTGAGCGTTGCACGGCACTCATCCGTGAACAAAACAGTTTTGAAATCAGTCTTCATGTAATGTTTGGCCCACTGGAGCCGTTTCTGCTTGTGTGAAGTGGATAGAGGAGGTCGACAGGATGGGTTATGCACAGCTGCAAACCTCTGAAGGACCCTGCATCTTGTTGTTTGGGGGACGTTGGAGGCAACAGCAGCTTCAAAAACTTGTCAGCTGCTATGACAAGGCTTTTTTGCCGCTGCTCTTTTAACCTGACGTAATTGCCTGTAGGAAAGAGTCCTCAATTTGCCCTTATCAGCACGCACACGTGTGTACTGTGAATCAGCTACATACTTCTTGATTGCCAAGACACTTCATCCTGATCATCGCACAATGTTGATTGTAGTCATGCCTTGACCTAAACACTCCACAATTTGTTGCTTCTCAGCAGCCGACACATCCTTTTTCTTTCCCATTTTGGCAGAAAATGTAGGCTGCTTAATAATGTGGGACAGCCTTCTTAAGTAGTCTTGCGTTTCATTGGACACACCTGCCAAACTAATTAGCACAGGTGTCTGCAATTGCTTACAGTGATATAAAGAGCACTGACACACATCACCATCAATGAATTTAACTGACAAACAAACAAATTCTTCCCTTATCACTCCTAAACACTTTTTGCATAATAATTTGAAACACAGTGTACATGTGCTTTTCCACAAAACACCAGTGGTTCACGTAGTGAATCTTACAGTTCTAACTTGCCAACCGTGGTCTGTATGGAGTTGTTCAATAAAGGGCCTAAAATTAAGATAACATAGATGGGAGAGGTCTCTATGAATAGGAATTCCTAAGTATTTGATACCCTGTGAGGGCCAGGCAAAGGGAAAGTTGGACTGGATGGAATCCTGTATGGATTTGGGGAGGGAGACATCGAGGGCCTCAGACTTCGCTGCATTGATTTTAAAATTTGACCATGTAACAAAGTGATCTATTTCAGCCATAACAGCAGGGATGGATATATGTGATTGAGTGATATATACTAGGACATCATCAGCAAATAGAGAGCACTTGTACTCGGGGCCTCCCACCTCAATCCACCTAATATTGGGGTTATGGCGAATTGATGAGAGCAGGTGCTCCGTCACTAGGATGTATAAGAGAGGGGACAGAGGACATCCCTGACTTGTCCCATTGGTGATTATGAAAGGTGATGAAAATGTTCTGACTCACCCCCTGGGCCTTGGGACACCCGGAGCCGGACCCTTTTTGGTGGATGCTGGTGGTTGTAGTCTCCGTGGCGCCGACCCGGTTCCGTGGCTCAGGGCAGTCAAACCAGTGGCGGAACTATTTATGTGGTTTTGATGTTTAAATGTCCGACTACGCCACCCGTGGATTGCGGTCAGAGTGAACTGCCGCTGCAGGGCAGACCGCTGAGGCTGGTGTGGTCGGTGCAGCAGAGCATAGCATAACTCCCCACGGGAGGAGTATAGCCTCAGGGCAGTGTATGCGGAGGATGGGGGTGATGGTGCAGGGCAGCAGCAGTAACGACACGGAGTCAGTGATGCAGTCCAGGGCCTTTACTCACAGTTCTTATTATCCAGACCACGTCTGCAGGTAACGGCTGCCCACATCGTACTGTGCTTACCAGGTGAGGGGCTCAGACAACTCCCAGATAACTTTGGAGCACTTCACAGGACCCCCTTTGTGTGTCCTTTGTCTGGCCTTTCTTACCAACCCTTCTGTCCGGCTGCCTCGGGCCTCCTCTTGGTAAACTTGGCGCCAGTCCCCTGACCCTATGTGGTGCCTTCCTAGCAGGTGTAGCGAGGGGCTGCGCCACATAAAATGTCGCAGCCTCCGGTTTCTAGCTGAGGGTCGTTTCCCGCCTCCACTAGTTTCGGGGACCGGTCTCCCCCTTTGGCCTGACCCCTCCACGCAGGTGGATTCGGGCGTGCGGTGGCGACTCGCCCGTCCGCACCCCTGGAATCCCTTCATTCCTCGTTCCTGGAGCCTTCTCCGCTCCTCTTCCTTCCTTCTCCCTCTTCCAGGCCTGGGCCCCTGTTACTAGGCCCGCCTCCGGAGCAGAGCTCATGCAGAGCCCCTGCTCCCTGTCACTTCTGCTCAGACTTCTCTGCACTGAACTAAGATGGTGCCCACCTTTTATACTCCCTTCTCAATGCACCCAGGAACTGCTTCCTCCCTGCTCCTGCACTACAGGGTTCCCCTTCCTCAGTGTTCCCTCCCCCCACTCCAGCCAGGGACAGGGACTGTCGTGCCCATCTCAGGGGCATATTGGTCGCCCTGCCCCACGGCAATGTGGCGTAATGCATGCAGGTGTCGGGTCCTGATCCACACTCCATCCTTACCTGAGAGTGAGATATCACACCTCTGGGTGAGGTGCAATACCTCTGTAGTAACCGAGCCCTCAGGGTGCTACAGTTCCATTTATCTTCAGCCTAGGTGACGTATTGCGATACAGGGCCGTGATTTTGGCTATAAAACGGTCCCCTAGACCCCTACCCCAAACTTTTTAAGAGAATAATATATGGCGTGCCAGGAGACTCCATGGAATGCTTTCTCAGCATCCAACGAGAGTATCTAATTACAAATTTTTAACTGCATCTAGCCCAGGAAATACTTTGTGCCTAGTAGCAGTGTCTGCTAGTCAGCGGATTATCCTGGCTGTTAAGCGAACTACACCACCTGTAGTTTGGACACTTAATTTTTTCAAAGGAAATGCTTCGGGACCACGGGATACTTAGTGAAGAGCATCAGGAGGCACCCCAAGGCATAAGGGCTGGGACTGGCAGTAGGATGCCTTGCGGTGGACAGCCGAGCTCGATCCTTATAAAAGCTTTTTAACTGCAGCAGCTTTAGTGGACGCTACTGGAGCTGGAATTACGCGGCTGCTGGCATGAGACTTGCCCTCCAATAGATCCTTGTAAATGGATTTAAAGTGTATTCATTCAAATTAGAGAGACAATTTAAATTAAAAAGCTTAGAGCTGCCTCCACCACAGGGGGGCTGGCTCGACCCACCAGCGGACAGGCACCAGTATTGGGAGAGGGGGGCTGGCCGTCAGGGTTCACCGCGGCTCTGGCACAAACCCGGCGACACGGAGGTGGCACGGGCAGGAGCGGACTGGCCGTGTCGGCTTCTCGCTTTTTGGATTTTAGAAGGGCATGACATGCCTATATCTGTGTCTCCCCCTCCTTTTACTCCTCCACCTCTTTTCTTTTCGCATGACTATATGTACTTGTCACTTTTCCATGTGTTAGTTATGTCTTCTGAGCAGTTTGTCAGCTTTTGGACACCTTTGAAGGTTTTTTCTATGTGTTTCTATGTGTTTTTGTTTGCCTGCCATTGGTTTTAACGGTGTTCGATGGTGTTCGACGAACAGTTCGACGAACAGTTCGGCGAACACACGGGTGTTCGACGAACCGAACCGAACTCGAACACTACGGGGGTGGCTCTACACTAATAATGATGGCCACTCGTTTTTCTTTACTTAGCTTTTTTCTTGCCATAATACAAATTCTAACATTCTACAGTATTCAGCAGGACTATCAGCTGTGTATCCACCAGACAGCTGCACAACACAACTGATGGTCCCAACCCCATTTATAAGGCAAGAAATCCCACTTATTAAACCTGACAGAGCACACCTGTGAAGTGAAAACCATTTCCGGTGACTACCTCTTGAAGCTCATCAAGAGAATGCCAAGGGTGTGCAAAGCAGTCATCAAAGCAAAAGGTGGCTACTTTGAAGAACCTAGAATATAAGACATGTTTTCAGTTGTTTCACACTTTTTTCTTAAGTATATAATTCCACATGTGTTAATTCATAGTTTTGATGCCTTCAGTGTGAATGTACAATTTTCAAAGTCATGAAAATACAGAAAAATCTTTAAATGAGAAGGTGTGTCCAAACCTTTGTTCTGTACTGTACGTGTAGCATAACAGTTACGCTTGCTCACAGTTTTTGAAGGAACGCGCCAGGGAGGTTGTTTCACAGATCTTCTGAGGATGCGGTTTTATCCAAAACCATCTGTCTTTTCATGTAACTCAAGACAGTCTCAATGATGTTTAGATCAGGTTTCTTTGGGGGCCATACCATCACTTCCAGGACTTCTTATTATTCTTTCATCTCAGAGTCCACCATGGCAACGCTCAACACAGCAACAGCACACTACGTCGCGCAGCATCAGCAAGGTCTCTCCCAGCAAAGATTTCAAAGCAGACAAGAGTTTAAAGATGTGCTGTTCAAGTTCTTTAGAAGAAACACCAAACAATTGGCAGTTTTGAGGACCATAGACATAGTGAACGGCCAAGGAAACTTAATGCAACCGTCATGCTTACTTGCTTTTGAAATTGTAAACTATTGAGCAGTACCCCATCAGTTTAGAACTGACAGCAACAAATGGGATACAGCTATACCCAAAAAGCCATACCTTTGACATACAAACAAGTTCAAGCAACTTCACTATGCATGAAAACATAGGAACTGGAGTACAGAAAAAATGACAGCCTCTGATCTGGACTGATGTCTCAAATTTTGAAACATTTGTCTGGAATAGAAGGCAATTTGTTCACAAAAAAGGCTCATGAACAGTATAATAATGAATGTCTGGAGGCAACAGTGAAGCATGGTAGTTCCTTAGAAGTTTGTGGCTACATTTCATTATTTTAGATGGTGGCATGAATCATTGAATGACCATGGAATCAATGGAAGTAAAAAAAAATATTCACTTATAAAGGTGATAGAAATAATTTGGCTCGTTTGAGACTAACAGCGAATCAGCGAATCAGAATATTGGACAATAAGTTAGAATTAATTTTTATAAATATACTCTTGTTTCTGTTTAATATATAGTGTAATGTAATTAAAATTTTCTATTTTAGCTTTCACTTAATAATGCAAGCTAAGCATAGTATCTATATAACTTGTTTTCACCAGCAGTAATGCAAATCCTTTGAGAGCTATGGGAAGATCAGTAATAGTCTAAAAATGTTCACAGGTCAACTAAAGAGCAGGCATCATAAATTATATAGCTCTTTGAAGGATATCTAAAGCTTGTGTCCATCATTAGTTATTGCCCATCAGTTCCCTTTGATCTATGTAATGCATCAGTACTGTATTATGTTAACTCATACTTGACTTGTCCACTACTGGTCCTTGTTTTAGTTTTGAACTGCAATTTTTTGTGTATAAAAGTATATCTAGTTTTCCTTCAAGGTTGATGCAAAGGAAGGCATAAACCCTAATAAGAGTGTATTTACACTGCATGATTATTGGGAACCAGCATTCCTAGGAACGCTCAGTTCTTGATCAGCAATGTATTCAGACTTCTAATCACCCTACGAATGAGCAGAATGCTTGTGCGTTGAGTGAAATTATTTTTATACTTGCTTAAAAATCATTGCTCTTGGCAGCAACCTGTGTAAGCTGAACAAACCATGAACAATGGTAGCCTCTGTACACCGAATGATCCACTACTGATTGTTCTGTGTGCATGGAAAGTGCAGTCAGCCTGTCTACACAGACTATTAAATGTCCGTCGATGTAGCCCATTGGCAGTTGTTTATGGCCATGGCTCAGCCAGTGTAAACTAGCCTTAAAGCAGAAGCCAATTTTCTTACCTGGATTAATGATCCATTGCAGTAAACTAATACAAATAATTCATTTTAAACTTGTTCAATGGATTAGCCATGACCTGAAGGATCATGTAGAAAAATCACTCAGAGAGAAAAGCCCAGCACCATGTGTTCGCCTTAATTGTCTGCTAAATCCCAGATTAAACCTCCATACAACAGGGATCTTGGGTGCCAATCAAAAAAGAAAACTGTGGAATGTGAGAAAAAGAGAGATGGCACCCACCATCCCTTTAAAATCCTCCATATTAGAAAAGGTTAAAACATAGCAGCAGGCTTAGACTGTGACTATGTGTGGAGGACGGCCGTTTCACGCTTCACTGCGCTTCAACGAGTCCTAGAACTTGTTAAAAATCATTTCTCATTTTTTAGGACATTATTTGGTAAAAAGAATGATGTCATTCAAAGCTACAATTTGCCCCACAAAAAAGAAGTCCTCATATGGTTGTCATTAAAAAAAAAACGTTCTTCTTGGAAGAAGGGAAGGAAAAAAATTTAAGTATAATGATAATAATAATAATAATTTTTATTTTTATAGCGCCAACATATTCCGCAGCACTTTACAATTTTAGGGTATAATAATCAACAAATTGCCTAGTCCTTAAAGGATTAAAAGGAGTATGTATGATACTGTAAATCCCGGAGCAGAATTTGGTTAATTTAAACTGTCCATTTGAAAGCTGTGCAGACATGCCCACGATCACAGCCGTGCCTTGGCTTCATGATGGCTGCTGAGTGGAATCCTGGAAACAGATCAATAAATGGTGTGACTGAAACTCTTCCTTCCCATATATCAATGATTACAAGTGATTTTAGTATTTTGTTTTTCCAAATACCCTGTTGGATTCTTTGTGACTAACCTTGAATTTACTTAATTAGATGTTTAAACTTCTGTTAGATGTACATCTTATTGGACAAACTAGTCTTATTTTTAAATCTAAAGACTTAACTTTAAGTCTCCATTTAAGTCCCAAGTGAGATTAATTGAGAAATCACCAACTTAAAAGCGATTACCAAGGCTAGACTTTGGGCAAGCCGCTATCCTTAGAAGATCCCATTGACACTCTGATTTACTCCCTTTCACCCTTTCGTTGTAGATGTTCCTTGGTTGTGCCAAAGGAGTAGCTGATGGCCGGTAGAGTAAGTTGGGGGTAGAATGGTCAGCATAGAATCATAGAATGGTAGAGTTGGAAGGGACCTCCTGGGTCATCTGGTCCAACCCCCTGCTCAAAGCAGGATTCACTAGATCATCTCAGACAGATGTCTGTCCAGCCTCTGTTTGAAGACGTCCATTGAAGGGGAACTCACCACCTCTCGTGGCAGCCTGTTCCACTCATTAATCACCCTAACTGTCAAAAAGTTTTTTCTAATATCTAATCTGTGTCTCCTCCCATTTAGTTTCATCACATTGCTTCTAGTCTTTCCTTGTGCAAATGAGAATAAAGATGATCCTTCTACAATGTGACAGCCCTTGACATATTTGTAGACAGCTATTAAGTCTCCTCTCAGTCTTCTTTTTTGCAAGCTAAACATTCCCAAATCCTGCAACCGTTCCTCATAGGACATGGTTTGCAGACCAGTCACCATTCTGGTCGCTCTTCTCTGAACTTGCTCCAGTTTGTCTATGTCTTTTTTAAAATGTGGTGCCCAAAACTGTACACAGTATTCCAGATGAGGTCTGACCAAAGAGGAGTAAAGACCGATAATGACTTCACGTGATCTAGACTGTATGCTTCTGTTAATACATCCCAGAATTGTATTTGCCTTTTTTGCTGCTGCATCACACTGTTGACTCATGTTCAGTCTATGATCTATTAGTATACCTAAGTCTTTTTCACATGTACTGTTGCTTAGCTCTATTCCTCCCATTCTGTATATGCTTTTTTCATTTTTATTGCCCAGATGTAGTACTTTGCATTTTTCCCTGTTAAAAAACATTCTGTTGGTTGCTGCCCACTGCTCCAGTTTATTTAGGTCTTTTTGAATCCTCTCTCTCTCTTCTCTAGTATTAGCTATCCCTCCTAGCTTTGTGTCATCAGCAAATTTAATCAGTTTACCCTCAATTCCTTCATCTAAATCATTGATAAAGATGTTGAACAATACAGGTCCCAGGACGGAGCCCTGTGGCACCCCACTTGAGACATTCATCCAGCTGGATGTGAAGCCATTTACAACCACCCTTTGAGTCCGATCACTAAGCCAGTTATGAATCCACCTAACAGTTGCCTGGTCCATTGCATACTTGGTCATTTTTTCAATAAGGATGGTGTGAGATACTTTGTCAAATGCTTTGCTGAAGTCAAGATATACTATATCTACAGCATTTCCCTGATCCACCCAGTCAGTGATTCTGTCATAGAAGGAAATTAAGTTAGTCTGACATGACTTGTTAGTTACAAACCCATGCTGACTCTGGTTAATCACTTCATTCTTATCCATGTACTTACATACATGTTGTTTAATAATTTGTTCAAAGATCTTTCCTGGTATAGAAGTCAGACTCACCGGCCTATAGTTCCCTGGGTCCACCTTCTTCCCCTTTTTGAAGATAGGAACAACATTTGCTCTTCTCCAGTCTTCTGGGACTTCTCCTGTTCTCCAAGAATTTTCAAAGATTATGGAGCGTGGTTCTAAAATTTCTTCGACGATCTCCTTCAGTACTCTGGGGTGTAATTCATCTGGACCTGGAGACTTGAACTCATTTATGTTAGCTAAATATTCCCTCACAATCTTTCTGTTTACAGATAACTTGGATTCCTCTATTCCTTTAAAAGGACAGTGAAGATCAGTTGATGTTACATTTTCTTTCTGAGAGAAAACAGATGCAAAATAGGAATTAAAAAGTTCGGCCTTCTCAACATCCTCTCTTACCATTTCTCCATTTTCATCCTGTAAAAATCCTATAGCATCTTTGACTTTTCTTTTTCTTTTGACATACCCCCAAAATCCTTTTTTATTGCTTTTGACATCTCTTGCAAGCCTTAATTCATTGTCAGCTTTAGCTAACCTGATATGTGCCCTGCAGGATCTGCAGACTGCATTATAATCTTCTTTAGATATGCCTCCCTCTTTCTATTTAATAAACATTTCTTTCTTTCTTTTTAGCATGTGTTTAAGTTCTGTGTTCATCCATCCTGGTTTCCTTAAATGCTTCCCATTCTTCCTACTTTTCGGGATTGTTAACGATTGTGCTTTGAGAATCTCATTTTTAAAAATTTCCCATCCTTCCTGGACATTTTTGTCCTTAAGGACATCCAGCCATTGGATCCCTCCTATTCTCTTTCTGAGTCTCTTAAAATCTGCCTTTCTAAAATCTAACCTTGAAGTTTGAGTCTTCACATGTCTTCCTCCTCTAGTTATCCAAAATTCTATAATAGCATGATCGCTGCCTCCTAGGGTCCCAGCCACCTTTACCTCCTCAACCATTTCCTCCCTGTTTATAAGGATTAGATCCAAAGTAGCAGATCCCCTTGTTTTCTCCCCTACCTTTTGGAAGATAAAGTTGTCAGCAAGAGAGGATAAGAATTTGCTTGACCTGTTAGTTTTACTTGAGAGAGATTCCCAACAAATGTCTGGATAGTTGAAATCTCCCATGACCACTACGTCATATTTTTTGGAGAACTTGGTCATTTGATACATAAAGAGTTCATCCATATCTTCAGCTTGCCCAGGTGGCCTGTAGTAAATGCCTACAATGGTGTCCTTTCCGTTGTTCTCTCCTTGTATTCTTACCCAAACAGTTTCCACAGAACTCCCAGTCTCTGAAGCTTCAATCTCTGTGCAGATATACGCTTTTCTAACATACAATGCAACACCTCCTCCTCATTTATCAAGTCTGTTTCTTGCAAATAAGTTGTATCCTTTTAGCCTTTTATTCCAATCATGTGTATCGTCCCACCAAGTTTCAGTGATTCCAATGACATCATATTCCTTTTCCTGCATTAGTAGTTCCAATTCTCCTTGTTTGTTGCCCATGCTTTGTGCATTTGTATAAAAAACATTTTAGTTTGTGATTGGTTTCTCTTCCTCCCATATTTTTATTATTTAGATTTTTTTGTCTTTGTTCTTCTTTTCCACTTCCAGTAGCAGAGATCTCAATAGTATTTGTCAGCTGTATGGCTTTTTCTGGCCTTTTGCTTCCCTTCCCACATTGTTCTAGTTTAAAGCTCTTCTGATGAGTGTAGCAAGGCGACTTCCAAATACATGTTTTCCAGTCTTCGTAAGGTGCACCCCATCTCTAGCAAGTAGTCCATCGTATAGGTAATTCATTCCGTAATCCAGAAATCCAAATCCTTGTTGACGGCACCATCGACGTAGCCAGTTGTTCACCTGTAGAATCTTATTCCACCTCATTGTTCCATGGCCATCCACTGGGAGGATGGATGAGAAGACCACCTGCGCTCCCAATTCTTTCACTTTCTTGCCTAAGTCTTCAAAGTCACTGCAGATGGTTTCCAGGTCCTTTCCTGCGGTGTCATTTGTCCCCACATGTATTAGCAGGAATGGTTAGTGATCTGTAGGTCTGAAGAGTCTTGATATCCTGTCAGACACATCTTTAATTTTTGCTCCTGGAAGACAGCACATTTCTCTTGAGGTTATGTCTGGTCTGCAGATAGCGGCCTCTGTTCCTCTTAACAGGGAATCCCCCATGACCACCACTCTCCGTTTTTTCTTCACAACATTCTTCTTTCTCCATCCAGGAGGATTCTGAGGGCTTACAAGGTTATTCATTGCTGGCAAAGTCTTATTTTCCTGTATTTCTTCATGGTTCTCCTGCGTGAGAGCCTGGTACTGGTTCCTGAGCAGTATGGGTGCTGACTGCCTCTCGATCCTCCTGCTTCTGTGGGTCACATGCTTCCATTCCTCTGTTTCGTCAGGTGCAGTTCGAATTTCTTCTCTTTCTGAATCATGAAGAGATAATTCTGCTCTGTCTAAGAACTCTTCACCTTCCTTAATGATTTTCAAGGTAGTTAACCTCTCTTCTAGATTTCGCAACTTTTCCTCCAACAGGGACACAAGCTTGCATTTCTGGCATGTGAAGTTTGGCTTTTCCACTGGCAAGTCTGTGAACATGTAGCAGGATATGCAGCTCACCAAATGGCTCCTGGACTCTTCCATGTTCTTATTGTTAATGTTCTGAAAACAGTGAAAAAAGCTTAAAAAAAAAGCACGCGGTTTACCGATGTCCTCTTTTCAGCTCCAACAGCCAAAATCCAGTGTTCTTTGAGCTCGCGGAGACTCTTCACTTACCCCTAAATGCAGTGGGAATATGCAAATTATCTCCTCAGGACTCCTCCCCTGGTTTACCGATGTCCTCTTTTCAGCTCCAACAGCCAAAATCCAGTGTTCTTTGAGCTCGCGGAGACTCTTCACTTACCCGAAAATGCAGTGGGAATATGCAAATTATCTCCTCAGGACTCCTCCGCTGGTTTACCGATGTCCTCTTTTCAGCTCCAACAGCCAAAATCCAGTGTTCTTTGAGCTCGCGGAGACTCTTCACTTACCCCAAAATGCAGTGGGAATATGCAAATTATCTCCTCAGGACTCCTCCCCTGGTTTACCGATGTCCTCTTTTCAGCTCCAACAGCCAAAATCCAGTGTTCTTTGAGCTCGCGGAGACTCTTCACTTACCCCAAAATGCAGTGGGAATATGCAAATTATCTCCTCAGGACTCCTCCCCTGGTTTACCGATGTCCTCTTTTCAGCTCCAACAGCCAAAAAGGCCAGGTCAATAAGTGAGAGACAGAATCAGTGAGTGGAAACATAAGGAAATAGCTGGGGTCAAGTTCAGAGGGTCTAACAGAGATGAAAAAGCAGAAGAGGTGTCAAACAGACTGGGATTAAATCCAATTAATCATCAAAGGGAGATATAACACACGCATAGAGTGCCTTTGGTTCCATTTGCTGGCCTAAATAAGTCTTATGGATGCTACATACAGTTACAGCGTAAATTCCAAGTTTGAGATCATTGAGTACTCCTACTGTACATCTAGGTCAGTGGTCTCCAACTTTTTTTTTTTACCTTAAGAGCCGCAATCATTTCAGGAAGATTGTCATGAACCACATCCAGAGTCCTCTGAGTAAAGACATCCAGTGCCACCCGACAGTAGTGACACTCAGAGCCTACTATTACCAAAACTTTTGCATACCCCATATTACCAAAGTTTTTCTGCAAAAATCACATTGAGACATTGTGCCATCCTCACTTATGGGCAGTATACTTGCATCCAAGGGTTTCCACCTTACCCCATTCGGTGATCTAACAAGCACTACTTCCACACTATCACATTTAGCTACAAGCAACCCTCTAAGTGGTAGTATCATCCTATACCAAGGTCAGTGTATGCTCATCCAGATCTGCTTTTTGTTCAGCGCTACTCATACAAGTCACCATTTGGAGACCTGCCCTTCACAGCTATTTGCTAGACCTGGTACTAATGCACCAAGCTGGCAAACAGCCATGAACCACACAACATGTGCGTGCAAGCTTTTCTTTGCAAAAACTATGGGACCTGACTCCTAATGGTTTTCAAAACCTACTGTATGTCTTTCTTAAGCAAAGTCAGTGTGTGATTCTTAAAGGGAACCTGTCAGGTCCCCCATGCCCTCCAATCTCATGCAAATTATGTTATCACGCCCACAGGAGTGTGATAACATGGAATGAGGGCTGACTAGTCTCAGGAACTAACACCCCATTGACTAGTCAAAGCCCTCATTAGCATAGGGAAAGCGGAGGTTATAAATGCGTTTTTAAAGCATTTATTTAACTGAATTATTTTATACAGGGCTGGTTAGGCAAGGAGTTTAATCACACATAGCTGAATGCTGATGGATTGGAGGGCATGGGTGACCTGACAGGTTCCTTTTAATTCTCTTACAACTCTTCAAATGTGTAACAAATTCTTTCTTAATGTTTGCTGTTTCCTCACATTTGCAATCTGATTTTCAGCACAAACACTGCACAGTTCATGTCAGATTTTTTGCCGAGCTCTCTAACTGATGTATTGTCCAATTTATTAAGGACGCTATTGTTTTAGCTTTCAGTGGAAAAAAACGCCAAAAATATAAGTAAATTCACTATTTAGTTGAATTGTGTGGGATTGATAAGATAAAAGAGAAACAATCATCGAGGAGATCCAATGGCATAAAACACAGTTAAGAAGAAACTTGCTCGTTTTCTTATGTCAGTGGAATCTGAGCTTGATAAACAACCCAGTTTAAGTGCATTCAGCTTTCAATATAAAGTACTTCCATATTTTCTACCCCATAATCAATCTGTCTTGTTTTACTTCCGATATCATCCAGTCATATGTTTTCTCCCTCCTCCTATAACATTGTTAAAATATTTATTCAGACAAAAACTGCAGAAATGGTTCTATAATATACAAACTGCAAAGCTGATTTTTAATAGTGCAATAAAGACTAAGCTTTGTCCACACTTCAGCTATATTCAACTATATACAATATATATCCTTAAAGTGGTTTTCCAGGACTATTATATATTATTTTATTGTTGACCTAAATGCTAACAGGCAGGTCGTTGCTAACATAGGCTCAGAGTGGTCACCGACTGCTCATGCCGGCAATTCAGATGCTCCACATTAACAGAGCAGCTCTACTTCTTCTGGGCTGCTCTGTCGATGGGGCATGACTGGTAATGTCATGTTGATTGACTGCTGGCTCCCCGCAGTTAGGCAGTAGGGAGCCGGCTGTCAAACAACATGACATTGACATTGACATCATGATTGTCAACAGAGCACAGTGGATGAGAAGCCACTGCCCTGTCAAAGTGACATCAATGGATGCCACTAAATTGCTGGAATGACCGGTCTGTGACCACTCTGTGCCGGCAGAGATCAGCGCATTGCACCTTCTTAGGCCCGCAGTAAAATAAAATATATAGTCCTGGATAACCCCTTTAAATTTAGAGATGTTGTTACAGACTTTGCATGTCATTGGCCAAAATGGACAACCATTAGGCTGCATTCACATTCAGCGTTCATGGTACAGATTTAAAACCGCAACCACTCTTTTCTGCTGCTGTCTTTCTACTATATCCCTGCACAATCACCTAATCTTGCAGGGAAAGAAAAAACTTCCATAGGATCCTCCAGAAAGCCCAGAGTTTGAAACAAGAACTGGAGTCAAAGTCCAGCAAAAGACTATAGCCCTGATTTATCAAAGCTTTTACGCCAGACGAGGTTGCTCACAATTTTTGCGACTTTTGGCGTTTTCATGCCAAAATCTCCCAGCTTTGACAAAATGGTTAGAGCAGGGGCAGGACTAGGGTGTGGCACTCCCCACTCATCAAATTCATGAATCTTACTACAGTTTCTGACAGGCGTAAGATTTGTGGCAAGACATATGTAGAGGTGCACACCACTTCGTGTCACACCTGCCGCCTCGCACTCCACCTGACCTCCTCATCAAGGCTCCTGTGAAAACAGCAGGTCTTGATGAATCAGGGCCCTTGTTTACTGTGTAGTGGTCATTCTTAAAAGTTACCTAACTGTGCAGTTACACTTTAATCATTATCCTTTCTCATTTCACTTTAAGAAATATCTATATAATTTCCTTTGCTATTGCAAAGTGATTACGCTCAAGTATAAAACCTCTTCACTAGAAGTGACAGTAGACTGCATGTAGATAAACTATTTGCCAATATATGATGTCTATAAAGAAATGTCATATAGCTTGCAGGTTTGCCAACCGTCCAGAAATTCCAGGATAGTCCATAAAAATAGGGCACTTTTTGCTCTGTCTGTAAAAAATTTAAGGTGTCCATGATTTTTTTGAAGCTGAAGAAACTTATACAGATTATTATGGCTGTAATTATCATTATTTTATAGTTTACAGTGAATGCAGCAAATGTCTTTATATCAGAATTATGAGCTGTAGACATGGATAATTTATAATCATAATAATTTACTATGATTTTCAAAGGTGCCCGTAAAAACTATTGTCTGACCATGTTTTTCCAGTAAGCTGTCCAAGAAACTAAAAAGTCAATCTGGCAACTTTGATAGCTTGTGGTGTTAGAGCTAAGGACCTCAATAGAACTGCACTGCCTTTAGCCTTCCATACTATGGCATACTATGGCATATTGACTAAATTGGAGAAACCATTTTTATAAGGTTGTTTCCCCTCAAAAGGACAGTCCCTGAATTTAATAATTTTCCATTGAACACATCATATCTTTAGTAGCACCTTGTGGCCTCTGGCTTTAACTGAAATGAAGACATATCAGTATAGATGTAAGGAGATGGAAAAGTGAGAAGATTCACACAGTTAATGCCTAACAGAATGTCTGAAAGCAAACACCACCATCTGCTAGTAAAAAATTATAGGAAAAGGGAAAGCAGAGAGAATTGAATTAGCAGGAACTGAAGAGTAAAGTGCATGTTCCCTGGAGGAAGAGACTTAAGGAGACACAAGATCAGATGATTGATGTGTTGCAGTTAGGAATTATAAAAGGCCCAGGAGGACAGAGAAGGGGAGGAGGCGGCACCTGAATCTGTAACAGGACAGACGTGTGTTGCAGCGAGATTATCTTATAGGGGCCATTAAGCAAGACCAGATATAAGTGAAGAATGGAGTGACCAGATCCGAGAGAAGAATGGAGTGACCAGACCAGAACCAGAACCGAGAGAATAACTGAGTGACTAGAGCTGAGGGAAGAACTGAGAGACGGAGATTGGAGCAAAGTGAATGGAGCAAGAGCTGAGTAAGCGGGACCAGAGCCATGAGAAGCGAGCAGATCGTATTAGAGAGATGTTCGTGAGATCCGCGATGTGAGGTGCAGAAGTACGGTGCACAGGGGATCGGGGCAGCACTTCAGGAGACAGAGGTGGCCAGTGCAATGTATGTTAGAAGCGACTCACCGAGAAAAGACTTGTGGCCTAACGCTGTAGAAGCATAGACTCCTATTAGGGCCTGGACGGCGTGTGTCATTACCACCAGGGTGACCGGGTAACGACTGTGACGGGTACAAGGCTGACTTTAAAATACCATAGGACATAGTAATAGAATAGTGATGTTTCTAGCTATTGTAAATGTTTATTGCCGTGTATAATAGAGTTTAATTGTTATAACTGTTACCGATGCTTCTATCTAAAGAAGTGATTTATGTTTAAATTGTAAAACATTGTATTGCACTCTAATAATCTGCTAACCTTGTTTAATTTTGTATCAGATTCATCCAAATTGCTGTGTTAGAGTAATAAATATTTTTTGGTTAAGTTACCATTGTGTCCTCATCTTCTGCACTGTTGCATCCCAAGCACCTGTTTACATAGATATATGTTACACGCACGCTGCCAGGTCCAGATAGGGCGAAATGGGTTTCATGAATTCTTTGGAATCCAGGAGAAACCATTACTCAGGGCAACCATAGGCTGCAGCTTCTCTCAGGCACATGATAGATTCAATTGCTGACCAGACACATCTGACAAGAGACTTTTTTTAACAGTTTAACAGTGGAATTTAATCTGAAGCACGGCCAGTGCAATTCAGGGATATTCCAAACCTCAAAGCAAAATCATTGATGATCTTCTCTGCCGCTGTTTGACCAGCTTTATTGGTGGTTGCATATGCTTGGACAAATCGAGTAAAATAGTCCATCACCACCAATATGTATTCGTAACCACCCTTGCACGTCTCAAGATGTAGAAAGTCTATTGAGACCATCTCAAACGGATATGTAGTTTGGATGTTGCCCATAGGTGCCCGGGTTGATGTGTTTGGACATTTATCTTTCAGACACCCACACTCCCTGGTCACGTGCCTCTCAATATGTCTCTGCATGCAAGGCCAGAAGAAACGTTCACAGATCAAGTTGGTTGTCCTTTCCACTCTCAGGTGTCCCATGTTTTCATGGAATTCTTTAAAGACCAACCTATTGATTACTCTGGGTAGTACCAACTGCCGGTTTTGTCCTCCTTTATGATACAGGATATTGTCTTCACTGAGGTAAAGCTTTGTCTATTCATTAACTAAAACAGATATTGCTGGAGACACTTTATCTCTCTCCCGTTTACTTGGAAACCGATTTTGGTCCACATAAAGTAGTTTTACCAATTATCTGATCTTCCCGTTGTGCTCTACGGATTTTCCCATTTGGTAGTTGTTGAATGGACAGGGGGTGATCTTGTTCTCTCGCTTTTATGGTGCTTTCCACCGTCAACAGACACCACAATGGTGTGTCTTCCTCTTGATTAGCTTGCACTGCTTGAGTAGTGCTCTCAATTGCTTCCAGACTGACTTCCTCCATTCTTGCATGATATCCTCAGGCTCTAGTGGCATTCTCGACAATCCGTCAGCAACCGCATTGCATTTTCCTGGCCTGTACTTGATGCTGAAATTGAAGTTAGCTAGTTCAGCGACCGATCTCTGACCCGTTGCATTCAGTTTGGCTATTGCAAGGACATAGGTCAAAGGGTTTCTGTCAGTGTATACCTCAAACTCTTTGCTATAGTAGAGATAATCTCTAAATCGTTCACAGATAGCCCATTTCAATGCCAGGAACTGAAATTTTTTGGAATGTAGATGGTAATTCTTCTCGGCGTCTGTCAACATTCTAGAACAATAACCGATGACTCTCAATTTTCCATCTTGATGCTGATACAGGGCAGCTCCCAGTCCAACTTGAGAAGCGTCACAATGAAGAACAAATGATAATTTGAAATCAGGATATCCCAAGATGGGTGTTTTTACCAGGTAGTCTACTAGTTCTTCCAATACCTCCTGGTGGTCTGCTTTCCAGAGAATGGGCTGTTGGGATGAAACGGCGTTGTTTCTTTTAAGCCCGGTCCTACTCGCGTTCTTCTTTTTCTCCGTGGGTGTTGTTGACTCTGTCGTCCCCCCCAAGAGGAGATATAGCGGGGCGACAATCGTGGAGAAGATCCGAACGTAAGTACGATAGTAGGAGAGGAATCCTAAGATCTACCTTAATTCCCTGACAGCAGAGGGTCGCTTGTCTTTTAAGGCCAGTACCGGAGCGATTTATGCTGGGCCTATGGTATATCCTTCTCCGGACACAATTTTACCTAGAAATCGGACTTGCTTTTTGAAGAGTTCACACTTCTTTGGGGTCAACACCGTGTTGTTGATACCGCTGTAATACGGTCCTCACGTGATCAGCATGCTCCCGGAAGGTTTTGCTGTGTACCACATTGCCATCCAAGTACGGCTGGCAGATATCGTCCCTCAATCCTTCCAAACAAGTATCCATGCTCCTTTGAAATTCTACTGGAGCTGAACTGAGCCCAAACGGTATGCGGATCCACTCATATAACCCTCACGGCATGATGAATGCTGTCACGGGTCTACTGGACAAACCCTTGATGGTATGCTTTACCCTGATTGAGGACAGAGAACCAGGTACTTCCTGATAGGCTATCCAGCATATCTTGAATCTTTGGTATCGGGTGCCGATCAGGTTCTGACTTTCCGTTTAGTTCCCAGTAATCACAGCAGAGTCTCAACGTACCGTCCTTCTTCCTAACATAAACAATAGGAGAGGAATAAGTCGACTTTGACTCTTGGACCCAACCTCTGTTGATTAGATCTTGCAAATACTCTTTCACTTCACAATGTAATGGTTTCGGCACACACATGTAACTTCTGGTTACTGGGGTCGTGTCTTTCAAATTGATTTTCTATTGAAACAATGGGATACATCCTTTATCAGAGTCATCCTTAGAGAATGCGTGACACTCTTCTCTCAGCATCTATATTGCTATTGCTATATCTTCAGCATACAAGTGTTCAAGGGATACTGAGGGATCCCAGGACCCTAAGGTGGGTCGTGCAATTTCCTCCCCTGGGCAACTCCTGTTCCTTGGTGGGGAAACTAAATTCAAGGTAGACCCCTGGGCGGGTCTCACACTGGTTGGATATACCATTTTAACGGTTTAAATGTGTCCTAACAGTCTTTGGATCCAGTCTAATTTTGTGTTTCGTAGTATTCATCACCGGTACTGTCACTCGAGTAAACCCACCAGTAGGAATCGTAAGCACAGTCTCACCTTGAACTAGGCCTTCCGGAAGTTCTGAGGAGTCTTTTGGCACGAACAGTCTTTTCTGGACTTTTCTTTCCGATTCTACCCGGACTCCACACCTCACCCCCACCATTTGGTTTACAGGGATGATGGTTGGGCGCCAGCCTTCCTTGATTTCTTTTAAGTCCATTGTATACTGTGCTTTCTTTACTCTATGAATCACATTTTCCGCCACGACATTGGGTATGGCAAGTGTTGTGGCAATTGCATCCACAATCAGCGTCCTTGACTTGTGTTTCGTGATGACTGCACTGATTACATTATAACCCAGGATAGGATTCTCTGCCACATTCTGATCACTGATCACGAGAAAAGGAACCAAAAGCTCAATGGTGTTGCTGTTCTTCGTGGCCCTCATTTGGAAAGTCACTTCCACCCAGCCTATGAAAGGGATTTCGGTCTGGTTGACAGCTTTGCCGTGGAGTTCCACTGGTCCTAAGAGTTCTTTTAGCGACCGAAGGCAGGTATGTGGCAGATAGCACCTTCTCCATTCTTCATTTAAAAGGCTTGCTTGGGCTCCTGTGTCCCACAGGGCTTTTACCAGGAGTCCATCTAGCTGGCACTGTATAAAGCACCTTTCACTGATTAGGCTGATGAGTAGAGATGAGCGGTGTTCGACTAGAACTGTTCGCCAATCTCAAATTCGAGCTGTTTTGGGCGGTGTTCGAGTTGTTCGACGAACCTGAACGATTTGCAAAAAATTCGGCTGTTCGAGGTTATGTTCGATAACTGTTCGTGCACCAAAAGCGTGTCCTGCATGTCTGGTGCTATTTAGAGCACCAATCATGCAGGGATTGTCTGCCACTCACTGTAATGCCACAGCCATGGTGGTTGTGGCATTACAGTGATTGCCCAAATCGATGGGAACAGTGCCAACAGTGAAACATGAAAAGCCGGCAATTCAGCAGCGGCATACACCGGTACCCGACAATTTAGAACCGAAAGAATAGAGCTTCACACATAGATTAGATAGATATAAACATGTCAGCCACATATATACGAAGTACAGTGAAAGTGCTGCTTACTGTACTTGTCATTTAGCGTAAAGGATTTATCAAAAAAAATAACAGTGTTTTCATGCACAGTCTCTTTAAAAAAGTCGGCCGGCAATTCAGCAGCGGTACCCGACAATTTAGAATAGAAGGAATAGAGAATCACACATAGATTAGATAGATAGAAACATGTCAGTCACATATATATGAAGTACAGTGACAGTGTTGATTACTGTACTTGTCATTTAGTGTAAAGGATTTATCAAAAAAAATAATAGTGTTTTCATGCACCGTCTCTTTAAAAAAGCCGGCCGGCAATTCAGCATCTGTACCCGACAATTTATAACAGACAGAATAGAGCTTCACACATAGATTAGATAGATAGAAACATGTCAGTCACATATATATGAAGTACAGTGATAGTGTTGGTTACTGTACTTGTCATTTAGTATTAAAATAAAGGATTTATTATTAAAAAAATTGGCGTGGGGTTCCCCTTAATTTTAGGCTCTAGCGGAGGTTAAGCAGACAGCTGGGGCAGATGTTTGAAGCCTGGGAAGGGGGTAATACCCACGGAGCTTCCCAGGCTACTAATATCAGCCCCCAGCTGAATACATAGCCTTTACTAGCTATTAAAATGGGGGACCCCCCCAAAAAAATGACGTGGGGTCCCCCCTAATTTAATAGCTAGCAAAGGCTAGGCAGACAGCTGGGGGCTGATATTAATAGCCCAGGAAGGGAGCCATGAATATTGGCCCCCTCCCAGGCTAGAAACACCAGCCGTCAGCCGCCCCAGAAATGGCGCATCCATAGGATGCGCCAATTCTGGCACTTAGCCTCGCTCTTCCACGCTGCCCTGGTGCAGTGGCAGGGGGTAATAGGGCTGGGGTTGATGTCAGCTTATAATGCCAGCTGACATCAAGCCCAGGTTAGTAATGGAGAGGCGTCTATAAGACACCCCAATTACTAACCCCATAGTCAAAGTTAAAAAAAACACAAACACCCAGAATAAAGTCCTTTAATTGAAATAAAGACACAATTCTTTATTGTTCTAAATTAAACCATACTTACCATCACGCCCATTCCAGCTGAAGCCAACGATCTCCTGAAATAAAAATAAAATAATAAAGCAACCTCATCCTTACCTTTCCATGGTTCCCACGACAGCTTCAGCTCTGCTACATCGAGATGACAGGCTGGACCGAAGCAGAACGCCGCCATCCAGCCTGTCATCCCGCAGACACTGAGAAGAGCAGGCATGCTTGCGCTCCACATTGTCTCTCTGTGACGGCATAAAGATGAGCCGAGGTCATGTCCAATGAACTCGGCTCACCTCATGCACGTCACTGACAGCGTGGGAAAATTCTCACGCTGAAGCGCTGAGTGCAGGAGAATTTTCCCACGCTGTCAGTGACGTGCATGAGGTGAGCTGAGTTCATTGGACATGAGCTCACCTCATGCACGTCACTGACAGCGTGGGAGAATTCTCCTGCACTCAGCACTTCAGCGTGAGAATTTTCCCACGCTGTCAGTGACGTGCATGAGGTGAGCCGAGTTCATTGGACATTAACTCGTGTCATCTGGATGCCGTCACAGCGAGACACTGAGGAGCGCAAGCATGCCTGCTCTTCTCAGTGTCTGCGGCATGACAGGCTGGATGGCAGCATTCTGCTGCGGTCCAGCCTGTCATCTCGATGTAGCAGAGCTGAAGCTGTCGTGGGAACCATGGAAAGGTAAGGATGAGGTTGGTTTATTATTTTTCTTTTATTGCAGGAGATCGTTGGCTTCAGCTGGAATGGGCGTGATGGTAAGTATAGTTTAATTTAGAACAATAAAGAATTGTGTGTTTATTTCAATTAAAGGACTTTATTCTGGGTGTTTGTGTTTTCTTTTAACTTTGACTATGGGGTTAGTAATGGGGGTGTCTTATAGACGCCTCTCCATTACTAACCTGGGCTTGATGTCAGCTGGCATTATAAGCTGACATCAACCCCAGCCCTATTACCCCCTGCCACCGCTACAGGGCAGCGTGGAAGAGCGAGGCTAAGTGCCAGAATTGGCGCATCCTATGAATGCGCCATTTCTGGGGCGGCTGACGGCTGGTGTTTCTAGCCTGGGAGGGGGCCAATATTCATGGCTCCCTTCCTGGGCTATTAATATCAGCCCCCAGCTGTCTGCCTAGCCTTTGCTAGCTATTAAATTAGGGGGGACCCCACGTCATTTTTTGGGGGGGTCCCCCATTTTAATAGCTAGTAAAGGCTATGTATTCAGCTGGGGGCTCATATTAGTAGCCTGGGAAGCTCCGTGGGTATTATCCCCTTCCCAGGCTTCAAACATCTGCCCCAGCTGTCTGCTTAACCTCCGCTAGAGACTAAAATTAAGGGGAACCCCACGCCAATTTTTTTTAATAATAAATCCTTTATTTTAATACTAAATGACAAGTACAGTAACCAACACTATCACTGTACTTCATATATATGTGACTGACATGTTTCTATCTATCTAATCTATGTGTGAAGCTCTATTCTTTCTGTTATAAATTGTCGGGTACAGATGCTGAATTGCCGGCCGGCTTTCTTAAAGAGACGGTGCATGAAAACACTATTATTTTTTTTAATAAATCCTTTACACTAAATGACAAGTACAGTATGCAACACTGTCACTGTACTTCATATATATGTGACTGACATGTTTCTATCTATCTAATCTATGTGTGAGGCTCTATTCCTTCTTGTCTAAATTGTCGGGTACCGGTGTATGCCGCTGCTGAATTGCCGGCCGGCTTTTTTAAAGAGAGTGTCTTCTGAGCAGTTTGTCAGCTTTTGGACACCTTTGAAGGTGTTTTCTATGTGTTTCTATGTGTTTTTGTTTGCCTGCCATTGGTTTTAACGGTGTTCGACGGTGTTCTAAGGTGTTCGACGAACAGTTCGACGAACAGTTCCTCGAACATCCCGGTGTTCGACGAACCGAACCGAACCCGAACACTACGGGGGTGGCTCAACACTACTGATGAGGCTATCTATACTGACCAAGGAATCCTCCTCCCATGAGTACATTGTTTGACCTCCGTACTGGGCATTAAGTAACTGATGCCCCTGTCTCTCTTGCAACTGTTGTAGCCGGGAACACACATGGGGATAGTTCTGACGCAGCCATTTTACCTCATGCGTCGTTCTGAGGTATGGTGAGATTTGGATTTGCTTCTGGGGCCTCCTCCATGTCGCGGTTACCAGTCGCCCCGCACTGGCAACCTCCTGTCTTTTAACCCAAACGACCGTGACCATTGGCATTCCTTGGCATAATGTCCTTCCTCACCACATCTTAGACAGTGGACACACACCGTACTCTGATTTGATGAACGGCACGCTTCACAAGCCAGGTATCTCCTGTTTTGGAACCCACTCCTGGGTCTGAGGGATACAGGTTCTGGCCTGGAACGAATCAACTTTTTCACCTCAATCAACTTGGCTCGCAGCTCCCCTATTACTTCCTCCCAGCGCTGGCGGTCCTCTCTTTTATTGGTAATTTAAGATTCTCTCTTGGAGGTGGCACTGGAGGGTCTCCATGATGATCTTTGGACTGGCCATCGGGGGTTTCCAACTTCAGCTGACTCATTTTGGTGATTTTAGGAGCTGAGCCTTTCTTTAACTTCTGCTCGCCCTCTGACTCCAAACTAGCTGCCTCATTCATTTTTTCATTTAGGACTTTGTCCAGAATGCCAGGATCCTTTAGGTACTTTTTCAGCTACAACTTGATGTCTTTGCTGATTAACCCCGTTCCCAATGATCTCCAGAACTTCTTCTGGACTAGTCCAGCATCAAGAAACTTTGGAGTGATTCATTATTTTTCTGTGGTTAATGGGTCGGTGGAACAATTCTGAAGTACTCTCTTCTTTATAGTGTCCTTTTAAAATCATCTTCAGCTGTTGCAAGGTCAATTGACTCTTCGTTTCTAGCATATTACGGAGGTTGAGTCCTGGGCTGATCGCTTTCACCACCCCCTCAACGATCTCATCTGGCTGGTAGCCTTTCTGTAAGCCTGCATCAATCTGGTGCAACAAGTTCATATAAGACAGCTTTTCTTTCTGTTCACACTCTCCAATCTGTCCCAGGATCTTGAATTTTTTCCTTATGGTGATTTGTGATGTTAGAGAGGACTGTCTTCCTGATTTATCTAACCCGAGCAGGGTAAAGGTTCTGTCTGAGTCTGTCACCCGTTCAGAGGTTTTGGTCGATTTCTGCAGGGCTGTTGTTAGGGCTTTGAAGTGTTCTTTCAATTCCTGTAGTTCTGGCTGTGGACGGAGATTCCCGCTTTTGGTAATTGGTGCCGCCCCTCCATCCTCCAACTTCAACCTGGCTAGAAACTGTGTTAGCTACAGGAGGAACATCTCCATGATGTCTTCAGTAGTGTTGAGCCACCCCCGTAGTGTTCGAGTTCGGTTCGGTTCGTCGAACACCCGTGTGTTCGCCGAACTGTTCGTCGAACTGTTCGTCGAACACCTTCGAACACCGTTAAAACCAATGGCAGGCAAACAAAAACACATAGAAACACATAGAAAACACCTTCAAAGGTGTCCAAAAGCTGACAAACTGCTCAGAAGACACAACTAACACATGGAAAAGTGACAAGTACATATAGTCATGCGAAAAGAAAAGAGGTGGAGGAGTAAAAGGAGGGGGAGACACAGATATAGGCATGTCATGCCCTTCTAAAATCCAAAAAGTGAGAAGCCGAGACGGCCAGTCCGCTCCTGCCCGTGCCACCTCCGTGTCGCCGGGTTTGTGCCAGAGCCGCGGTGAACCCTGACGGCCAGCCCCCCTCTCCCAATACTGGTGCCTGTCCGCTGGTGGGTCGAGAGAGCCCCCCTGTGGTGGAGGCAGCTCTAAGCTTTTTAATTTAAATTGTCCCTCTAATTTGAATGAATACACTTTAAATCCATTTACAAGGATCTATTGGAGGGCAAGTCTCATGCCAGCAGCCGCGTAATTCCAGCTCCAGTAGCGTCCACTAAAGCTGCTGCAGTTAAAAAGCTTTTATAAGGATCGAGCTCGGCTGTCCACCGCAAGGCATCCTAGTGCCAGTCCCAGCCCCTATGCCTTGGGGTGCCTCCTGATGCTCTTCACTAAGTATCCCGTGGTCCCGAAGCATTTCCTTTGAAAAAATTAAGTGTCCAAACTACAGGTGGTGTAGCTTGCTTAACAGCCGGGATAATCCGCTGACTAGCAGACACTGCTACTAGGCACAAAGTATTTCCTGGGCTAGATGCAGTTAAAAATTTGTAAGTAGATACTCTCGTTGGATGCTGAGAAAGCATTCCATAGAGTCTCCTGGCACGCCATATATGATTCTCTTAAAAAGCTTGGGGTAGGGGTCTAGGGGACCCTTTTATAGCCAAAATCACGGCCCTGTATCACAATACGTCACCTAGGCTGAAGATAAATGGAACTGTAGCACCGAGGGCTCGGTTGCTACAGACGTATTGCACCTCACCCAGAGGTGTGATATCTCACTCTCAGATAAGGATGGAGTGTGGATCAGGACCCGACACCTGCATGCATTACACCACATTGCCGTGGGGCAGGGCGACCAATATGCCCCTGAGATGGGCACGACAGTCCCTGTCCCTGGCTGGAGTGGGGGGAGGGAACACTGAGGAAGGGGAACCCTGCAGTGCAGGAGCAGGGAGGAAGCAGTTCCTGGGTGCATTGAGAAGGGAGTATAAAAGGTGGGCACCATCTTAGTTCAGTGCAGAGAAGTCTGAGCAGAAGTGGCAGGGAGCAGGGGCTCTGCATGAGCTCTGCTCCGGAGGCGGGCCTAGTAACAGAGGCCCAGGCCTGCAAGAGGGAGAAGGAAGGAAGAGGAGCGGAGAAGGCTCCAGGAACGAGGAATGAAGGGATCCCAGGGGTGCGGACGGGCGAGTCGCCACCGCACGCCCGAATCCACCTGCGTGGAGGGGTCAGGCCAAAGGGGGAGACCGGTCCCCGAACTAGTGGAGGCAGGAAACGACCCTCAGCTAGAAACCGGAGGCTCTGACATTTTATGTGGCGCAGCCCCTTGCTCCACCCGCTAGGAAGGCACCACATAGGGTCAGGGAAACTGGCGCCAAGTTTACCAAGAGGAGGCCCGAGGCAGCCGGACAGAAGTGTTGGTAAGAAAGGCCAGACAAAGGACACACAAAGGGGGTCCTGTGAAGCGCTCCAAAGTTATCTGGGAGTTGTCTGAGCCCCTCACCTGGTGAGCACAGTACGACGTGGGCAGCCGTTACCTGCAGACGTGGTCTGGATAATAAGAACTGTGAGTAAAGGCCCTGAACTGCATCACTGACTCCGTGTCGTTACTGCTGCTGCCCTGCACCATCACCCCCATCCTCCGCATACACTGCCCTGAGGCTATACTCCTCCCGTGGGGAGTTATGCTACGCTCTGCTGCACCCACAACACCAGCCTTAGCGGTCTGCCCTGTAGCGGCGGTTCACTCTGACCGCAATCCACGGGTGGCGTAGTCGGACATTTAAACATCAAAACCACATAAATAGTTCCGCCACTGGTTTGACCGCCCTGAGCCACGGAACCGGATCGCCGCCACGAAGACTACAACCACCAGCATCCACCAAAAAGGGTCCGGCTCTGGGTGTCCCAAGGCCCAGGGGGTGCGTCAGAACATTTTCATCACCTTTCACAATCACCAATGGGACAAGGCAGGGATGTCCTCTGTCCCCTCTCTTATACATCCTAGTGACGGAGCACCTGCTCTCATCAATTCGCCATAACCCCAATATTAGGTGGATTGAGGTGGAAGGCACCGAGTACAAGTGCTCTCTATTTGCTGATGATGTCCTAGTATATATCACTCAATCACATATATCCATCCCTGCTGTTATGGCTGAAATAGATCACTTTGTTACATGGTAAAATTTTAAAATCAATGCAGCGAAGTCTGAGGCCCTCGATGTCTCCCTCCCTAAATCCATATAGGATTCCATCCAGTCCAACTTTCCCTTTGCCTGGCCCTCACAGGGTATCAAATACTTAGGAATTCCTATTCATAGAGACCTCTCCCATCTATGTTATCTTAATTTTGGGCCCTTTATTGAACAATTCCATACAGACCACGGTTGGCAAGTTGGAACTGTGAGATTCACTACGTGCACCACTGGTATTTTGTGGAAAAGCACATGTAAGATTCTGCAACAGTCTCTGCTGATACTCCTGCATGCGTGCATCCCTTTCTATGGCAGGAATAATTTCTGCAAATTTACTTTTGTACCGGGGATCTAACAGTGTGGCAACCCAGTAGTCAGGATTATTTCTAATTCTCACAATTCGAGGGTCATGTTGCAGGTAGTGCAGCAAGAAGGCACTCATGTGTGTTGCGCATCCAGGAGCACCAAGTCCCTGTTGTGTTGGTGGCGAGGTAACAATCATGCTTCCTTCCTCTGTCCTCTCCCCCCAACCTCGCACAACAGAAATGTGATCAAGGTCTCCCTCATCTGATGAGTCTTCCATCAGTTCGTCCTCCACTTCTTCCTGGGCTCCTGCACCTTCCTCACTAGTTTGGCTGCTACCATGCGCCCTGGTAAAATCATCTCCCCCACTCTCACATGCCTGCCGCCCTGGTGCTGCCGACCGTCTGGACCTTGCAGATGTTAGCCCTTCCGCATACAACTCCTCCTCCTCTACTTCCTCCACCTCCTCTTGTGCCACCACCTGACTCCGAATTCTGTTTAACATGTGCTCCAGCATGTAAATCACCGGAATAGTCATGCTGATAATGGCATCGTCAGCACTAAACATCTTCGTCGCCATTTCAAAACTGTGCAGAAGGGTGCATAGGTCCCTGATCTGAGACCACTCCTCCAGCGTGATTTGCCCCACCTCTGAATCTCGTTGGCCCAGGCTATACGTCAGAACGTATTGCACCAGGGCTTGTCGGTGCTGCCACAGTCGCTGCAACATGTGCAGAGTTGAATTCCACCGGGTAGGCACATCGCATTTTAGCCGGTGAAGTGGCAGGCCCAACGACTTCTGTAGAGATGTAAGTCGCTGAGCTGCGGGATGCGAACGGCGGAAGTGAGCACACAGCGACCGTGCCCTCTGCAGAAGGCCATCTAGTCTGGGATAGTGGGCTAAAAATTGCTGGACAACCAGGTTCAACACGTGAGCCATACAAGGCACGTGTGTGACATTGCCCCGGCGAAGGGCCGCACCCAGGTTTGCAGCATTGTCGCACACGGCCTTCCCTGGTTTCAGGTCCAGTGGAGACAACCATTCATGAAATTGGTTCTCCAGAGCTGACCACAACTCCTCAGCTGTGTGACTCACATTTCCCAGACATTTCAATGTAAAAACCGCCTGATGACGTTGAGCCCTACTGCCAGCATAGTAAGGAGGTGTGCAGGATCCCTTCTGCGCAGTTAGAAAGCTTGTGGCATGACCAGACAGGCTTTGGGTGCAGGTGGAAGACCGAGAGGAGGTTGAGGAGGCAGAAGCAGTGGAGGAAAAATGACATAAAGAGGATTGACGCACAACTCGTGGGGACGGCAAGACTTGGACAGCAGCCCCTTGTCCTGCTGTCACCATAGTTACCCAGTGCCCAGTCAGCGACATGTAACGCCCCTGTCCATGCCTACTCGTCCAAGTGTCTGTGGTGAAATGCACCCTGTCACACACAGAGTTTCTCAAAGAAGCGGTGATGTTGTGTGCGACATGCTGGTGGAGCGCAGGCACACCTTTCTTTGAGAAGTAGTGCCGACTGGGCATCTGGTACTGGGGCACTGCGACGGACATAAGGTCTCGAAAATCCTCTGTGTCCACCAGGCGGAAAGGCAGCATTTCTGTAGCCAAGAGCTTGCAGATGGTGAAATTCAACCTCTTAGCTTTCTCATGGCTAGGAGGAAATGGTCTTTTACTTGTCCACATCTGAGGGACCGAGGGCTGGCTATTGTGCTTAGACGGGGTTGATAAGGGTGTCCCCGGCAAACTGCCGGTCTGTGAGGAAGATGCAGGCGGACATGTTAGGTTGCCTTGATCCAAAGGTGGTGCTATCGATATCGGACAGCGCTCAAGACCAGCTGGTGTTACCACCTCCAAAGAAAATGATGACCTGCCAATCACGCTGGCTGTTGCGGGTAAAGAGGTGGCAGGTCTGCGCCCCAAAACAGGTGTGACTGCTGTCCCCCCAGTCACAGAGGATGAAGAGGCCGCGGATGCACAAGATATGGCAGACGGTGGTTGGCCCGGCCGGCTAGACCGCATTGTAGCACACTGAGCTTCCCACTGCAACTTATGCTTCATGTCCATGTGCCGGTTCATGCATGAAGTACTCAAACTATGTATTTTTTGGCCTCTACTTAGCTTTTGCTGACAAATGTTACAGATAACACGAGTTGGGTCATCTTTATCGATCTGAAAAAATGCCCAGGCTATGCAAGGCTTAGCACCCATGCGACCTGAAGAGCCACCACGACTTGTGGTGAGAGGCAGAGTTGTGTTTGAGGATGCAGTTGTTGACGTGCTTCCAGTACTACGTCTCTGTCCAGGAAGGCGCAACCTGACCTCGTCGTCACTAGCATCTTCCTCCACCTCCTCTGCTGACCTCATCTCTTGGCTGACTGTGGGTTGACAGTAAGTGGGATCTCCGACCTCATCATCATCACCCTGTGCGTTATCACACCCGTCGTCCTCAGAGCCAACCTGTTCCTGCCCTGACAAAAAACTAAAGTTGTCGCTCCAATCAGGTATTTGAGTCTTATCATCGTCTTCCTCATTGTCTCCACCAACAGGAGTTACAGTTTGGGAATGAGGGTCTACATTATGGTCAGAACCTTCTGCGTCTGGTCCTGGATCCGACTCATAAAGATTCTGGGCATCAGTGCAGATCATTTCCTCGTCTGGATTCACAGAAGCGCTGGAGTCGACCTCTGATTCCCAGGCTATAGTATGAGTAAACAGCTCTGCAGACTCAACCATCTGTTCTACCTCATACTCAGACGGGCAGCTGGAGATTTGGGAGCAGTGAGGAAGCAAGTGCGATTTGGGTGACACCTTTGAGGACTGGAGTATTTGTGATGTTGAAGTTGATGTGGAGGAGAGCCCACTTAAAGGAGCACTTGATATCCGTTGAAGCACCTGCTGTTTTTGTGCCTCATCTGGAATTTGTAGCGATTGGCGTGGCCGTAAGAAAGGGATCTTATCACATTGTCCGCTAAAAGAAGTAGACATTTTAGTTTGGCTGGAAGATGGTCTTTCTTCTGCACCTACCCCACGGACACAACCTTTTTTCCCCTTCCCAACACGCCTATTCCCCTTTCCACCAGCAGCAGGCCTTTTTCCACTCATTTTGGTGGTTAACTAATTCACAACTCTGGAGTTGTTTGCACAAAAAAACAATGGATGGTAACCGAGCAGAGCTGAGTGGCCAAACTGTGGTATTAGGCCAAAACTATTGGCTGGGTTAGATGCAGAAAAAAATTATTTTTAATTTGCAACCTGATGGAGGTCAGTATAGATGGACTAATAGACCAAGTCCCACACACCGCTAGAAGCCCAAATATTTTTTCAGAGCTAGATGCAGAAAATTTTTTTATTCAATTTGCAACCTGATGGAGGTCAGTATAGATGGACTAATAGACCAAGTCCCACACACTGCTAGAAGCCCAAATATTTTTTCAGAGCTAGATGCAGAAAAAAATTATTTTTAATTTGCAACCTGATGGAGGTCAGTATAGATGGACTAATAGACCAAGTCCCACACACCGCTAGAAGCCCAAATATTTTTTCAGAGCTAGATGCAGAAAAAAATTATTTTTAATTTGCAACCTGATGGAAGTCAGTATAGATGGACTAATAGACCAAGTCCCACACACCGCTAGAAGCCCAAATATTTTTTCAGAGCTAGATGCAGAAAAAAATTATATTCAATTTGCAACCTGCTGGAGGTCAGTATAGAAGGACTAATAGAACAAGTCCCACACACTGCTAGAAGCCCAAATATTTTTTCAGAGCTAGATGCAGAAAAAAATTATTTTTAATTTGCAACCTGATGGAGGTTAGTATAGATGGACTAATAGACCAAGTCCCACAAACCGCTAGAAGCCCAAATATTTTTTCAGAGCTAGATGCAGAAAAAAATTATATTCAATTTGCAACCTGCTGGACGTCAGTATAGAAGGACTAATAGAACAAGTCCCACACACTGCTAGAAGCCCAAATATTTTTTCAGAGCTAAATGAAGAAAAAAATTATTTTTAATTTGCAACCTGATGGAGGTCAGTATAGATGGACTAATAGACCAAGTCCCACACACTGCTAGAAGCCCAAATATTTTTTCAGAGCTAGATGCAGAAAAAAATTATTTTTAATTTGCAACCTGATGGAGGTCAGTATAGATGGACTAATAGACCAAGTCCCACACACCGCTAGAAGCCCAAATATTTTTTCAGAGCTAGATGCAGAAAATTTTTTTATTCAATTTGCAACCTGATGGAGGTCAGTATAGATGGACTAATAGACCAAGTCCCACACACTGCTAGAAGCCCAAATATTTTTTCAGAGCTAGATGCAGAAAAAAATTATTTTTAATTTGCAACCTGATGGAGGTCAGTATAGATGGACTAATAGACCAAGTCCCACACACTGCTAGAAGCCCAAATATTTTTTCAGAGCTAGATGCAGAAAAAAATTATTTTTAATTTGCAACCTGATGGAGGTCAGTATAGATGGACTAATAGAACAAGTCCCACACGCTGCTAGAAGCCCAAATATTTTTTCAGAGATAAATGAAGAAAAAAATTATTTTTAATTTGCAACCTGATGGAGGTCAGTATAGATGGACTAATAGACCAAGTCCCACACACTGCTAGAAGCCCAAATATTTTTTCAGAGCTAGATGCAGAAAAAAATTATTTTTAATTTGCAACCTGATGGAGGTCAGTATAGATGGACTAATAGACCAAGTCCCACACACCGCTAGAAGCCCAAATATTTTTTCAGAGCTAGATGCAGAAAAAAATTATATTCAATTTGCAACCTGCTGGAGTTCAGTATAGAAGGACTAATAGAACAAGTCCCACACACTGCTAGAAGCCCAAATATTTTTTCAGAGCTAAATGAAGAAAAAAATTATTTTTAATTTGCAACCTGATGGAGGTCAGTATAGATGGACTAATAGACCAAGTCCCACACACTGCTAGAAGCCCAAATATTTTTTCAGAGCTAGATGCAGAAAAAAATTATATTCAGTTTGCAACCTGATGGAGGTCAGTATAGATGGACTAATAGAATGATGCTATGCCCAAAAGATTTTACTTCACTAGGTGCAGTAAAAAAATTGGTATTCTATACACAGGTGGCATATCTTGCAACACAGATAGGCTACTCCACTGACTAACACACTCTGCAATAGGCCAAAAAGGATTAGCTTTGCTAGATTCAGCCAAATGCTGTGAAAAAAACTTGCACAGCACTGGCACAGACCTGCCTGGCAAAAACTGATAGGAACTGATGTAACCTAGTCCTGAAAAGGACTCCAATTACAATTAGTCTTTACTCCCACAATCTATCTATTTAAGAGCACAGACCTGCCTGATAAAAGTCGTAGGAAATGCTGTAACCTAGTCCTTAAAAGGACTGCAATCACAACTATTCCCTACTCCCAAGCTATCTGTATATTTGTGCGAAAATTGGCTTGAAATTAACAAGGTATAGCGCACACAGCAACAGCGGTGCCGTCTAACACGCAGCTGCAGCAGTGAGAAAATGGTGGCGACGGGGAAAATGGCTTGGTCTTATAGGGCAAGGACATGTGACATACACTGCCAATCACACATGCCCTTGCTTGTGTGAAAAAAAGCACTTCGCTCCGTGTGTGCGCTGCTGATAGGCTGACAGATTGCACCTCCCCACTGCAAATGCGGGAAAGAGAAAAAAAAATGGAGATCTTCATTGTTCCTGCAGAGATCCATCCCCTGCCCCTCCCGCCGCCCCGCTGTACACTCAAACTGCGTATTAACATTAATTTTCATCATTACTGAGAAAAAATCCAGTTATGATTTTGGTGCACGAACAGTTATCGAACATAACCTCGAACAGCCGAATTTTTCTCAAATTGTTCATGTTCGCCGACCGGCTCGAACACCGCCCAAAACAGCTCGAATTTGAGATTGGCGAACAGTTCGAGTAGAACAACGCTCATCTCTAGTCTTCAGCTGCTTTCTTCCCCAGCTCATCCATTTTTGTATTAATGGCAGCTAACAGTTGCTTGCGGTTGTGTGCTTTAGAAATCTGTTCTTCTGACATCTTTATATGTTCTGCTACTGTTCTCAATTCTTCACAGGTTAACTGAAGAAGCAGCTCTCTAATTCTGCCCATTTGTATTTCCACATCCATTGCTGATAGTGAGTTTTCTTTAGGGCTGGTCCCCTTTAACTGGTGTAGCAGAGTTGAATTGAAGTGCTGTGCTTTTTCCAGACACTTTTCCTCTTCTCCCTCTACATGCTAATTCCTGCTCAGGATTCCCCGTACGGGCCACCAATGTTACATGCACACCGCTATGTTCAGATAGAGCGAGACGGGTTTCATGAATTCTTTGGAATCCTGGGGAAACCGTTACTCAGAATGTCCATAGCCTGCAGCTTCTCTCAGGCACACGATAGATTCAATTGCTGACCAGACACATCTGACAAGAGTCTTTTTCAACAGTTTAACAGTGGAATTTAATCTGAAGCCCAGCCAGTGCAATTCAGAGATATTACAGCAGCAATCTTCATTATAGTACAGTCTGAGTTTCTTGAGCAACTGGCTCCAGTAACAATACAGTAGTTTCTTCACAAGGCACAGTATTACAGTCTCTTAAATAGCATAATTCAACATAGCTTAGATTTCTTAGAAGCACACTTCTATGCATACACAACCACAGGCTTTTCCTTCACAAGGACACATAGTACACAGCATTCTTTATCCTGCATGGAGATGGAGGGGGGGAGGGTTTGATGAGGGAGATGATCCCTGTGTTACTATTCCTTTCAGTCCTTATCTTCCTGCCTGATAATACTCTGCACTGTTAGTTCAGGTTGTTTAGCTGACCTGTGTTTAGTTTCTCTCTTGATCTGAATCTTGTTCAGTTGCCTTCTGTCAGATCCAGATAACACATAATCTTTCTCTTTTGCTTCAGCCAGACTACAATAACAAGTTCCCCAAAATCCCCCTGGGGCTCTGCTAAAATGCTCCCTGTCTACTGTGACTGTGTTAACCCCTCTAGTTGCTGGATGCTTCTGAAGAACAACACTTCCTGCCTCCTGTGCTTGTGTTATTTGTAATAGTTGCTGGATGTTTTTGAAGCAATAGCACTACTTCTGCTTGTCACATATAGCAAGTTTTTTTTTTTTTTTGTTTTGTGTTACTGATCAGATGTGGAATTATATAGTTAACAAAAAAGTGTGAAACAACTGAAAATATGTCTTATATTCTAGGTTCTTCAAAGTAGCCACCTTTTGCTTTGATGACTGCTTTGCACACTCTTGGCATTCTCTTGATGGTTTTCACTTCACAGGTGTGCCCTGTCTGGTTTAATAAGTGGGATTTCTTGCCTTATAAATGGGGTTGGGACCATCAGTTGTGTTGTGTAGAAGTCTGGTGGATACACAGCTGATAGTCATACTGAATAGACTGTTAGAATTTGTATTATGGCAAGAAAAAAGCAGCTAAGTAAAGAAAAATGAGTGGCCATCATTACTTTAAGAAATGAAGGTCAGTCAGTGCAAAAAATTGGGCAAACTTTGAAAGTGTCCCCAAGTGCAGTTGCAAAAACCATCAAGCGCTACAAAGAAACTGGCTCACATGAGGACCGCCCCAGTAAAGGAAGACCAAGAGTCACCTCTGCTTCTGAGGATAAGTTTATCCGAGTCACCAGCCTCAGAAATCGCAGGTTAACAGCAGCTCAGATTAGAGACCAGGTCAATGCCACACAGAGTTCTAGCAGCAGACACATCTCTTCAACAACTGTTAAGAGGAGACTTTGTGCAGCAGGCCTTCAAGGTAAAATAGCTGCTAGGAAACCACTGCTAAGGACAGGCAAAAAGCAGAAGAGACTTGTTTGGGCTAAAGAACACAAGGAATGGACATTAGACCAGTGGAAATCTGTGCTTTGGTCTGATGAGTTTAAATTTGAGATCTTTGGTTCCAACCAACGTGTCTTTGTGCGACACAGAAAAGGTGAACGGATGGACTCTACATGCCTGGTTCCCACCGTGAAGCATGGAGGAGGAGGTGTGATGGTGTGGGGGTGCTTTGCTGGTGACACTGTTGGGGATTTATTCAAAATTGAAGGCATACTGAACCAGCATGGCTACCACAGAATCTTGCAGCGGCATGCTATTCCATCCGGTTTGCGTTTAGTTGGACCATCATTTATTTTTCAACAGGACAATGACCCCAAACACACATCCAGGCTGTGTAAGGGCTATTTGACCAAGAAGGAGAGTGATGGGGTGCTACGCTAGATGACCTGGCCTCCACAGTCACCAGACCTGAACCCAATCGAGATGGTTTGAGGTGAGCTGGACCGCAGAGTGAAGGCAAAAGGGCCAACAAGTGCTAAGCATCTCTGGGAACTCCTTCAAGATTGTTGGAAGACCATTTCCGGTGACTACCTCTTGAAGCTCATCAAGAGAATGCCAAGAGTGTGCAAAGCAGTCATCAAAGCAAAAGGTGGCTACTTTGAAGTTGTTTCACACTTTTTTATTAACTATATAATTCCACATGTGTTAATTCATAGTTTTGATGCCTTCAGTGTGAATGTACAATTTTCATAGTCATGAAAATACAGAAAAATCTTTAAATGAGAAGGTGTGTCCAAACTTTTGGTCTGTACTGTATTTGCTTCACTAAGTTAAATCTTTACTTTTTAGACTATATACAATCCATTTATTTTTTGTTAATAAAGAGAGTAACCATATGTTTGCCACCTAATCTGAGAGAACAGGTAATGTAGCGGCAGAGACCCTGCTTCCAGCTGTGTCACTTACTAGGCTACTTGCTGTAGATTTGATAAAATCGCTCTTTTACCATCAGGAGATTATCACTAGAGGACTAGTAAACCTTTTGCCATGTAGTCCTCCATATTCATAAGCTCTGTAAAACCCCACCCCAATCACTAATTGGAAACTTTCTGCCTATGCACATTGTATACAGAAGGCTACCAATCAGTGGTGTGGGCGGGGTTATACAGAGCTCAGCATTCAGAGAACTGATAGATCTGCAGCAGATAAAACACAGGGATTTTATAAAATAAATACAGCAAGCAGCCCATTAAGTGAGATATCACTGGAATCAGGGTCTCTGCCTCTACATTATGATGGGGTAGCAAAAACCTGGTGACAGATTTCTTTTACGTTATTATTGGTATGCTTTTTCTTTTTTTTCTAATTTTTAATTTACTATAAAATCATAACTTTGTGTGAATTATCATAACTCCTCATCTTCAACAAGGTTTTTTTTTAAAGCACACATATGATTCATTTCAATAGTCTCATGTAATCAAGCAACAGGGTGTTTATATATCAAGTGTCTCACTTGGGAGTCTTGTGTGCTTCTGTTGTCAGATAGCATCCTCTCTCCCGCTCCAGTTCTTATTACTTGGGCACAGGCATGTGTTCATTGGGAACTCTAGTGCTGCTTATAATTACAAACTCACCAAATTGGATGACTTATAAGTATAACTGATTTACATTATGAAATTCTTCTTACTTCCTTTTTGACCTTAAAACATTGCAAGGGTTAGATCATCATTAGAGAGAATAATGAAACAGGTCTGATCCTCACATACTCCACACTCTAATCAAGAAAAGTAATTATAGAAATGACTGTAGAAGCCACGAGTAATGTGCAACGTTAAAGTCAGATTCCACCTTTACAGCACATTTTTTCAGGTGCAGAATTGGAATAATGAGTCAAGGAGACTAACGGACGAGATTAATTTAACTCTTTGTACCCTGGCCAATCAGCTGTATACCAATGCTCAGAGGAGGAATCATTAAAAGTTTTCTACTTGGTGGATTTCTATTAGAAGAAATGTATTGCATGTTTGCAGCCATTATAATTGTAATAATTCATTAATCATCTTTTGAAAGTAGGAAGTTATATTTTAAATGAGACGTAGTTATGTGAGACACATTGTTATAACTAGATAATTATATCTAGTTCTATGCAAATAATAACATGCTTCATTTTTAATTATGTTAATGATTTACTCATCCAATTAATTATTTTTTGTTAGTACAAAAGTATATTTATAGGGCCCAGGAACTTTGGATTTATGTGAACATGAAACTTTTCTTTTTATGAGTTTTACAGCAAACACCCCAAATAAAAACTTGCTAAGCTTCAGAGAAAAATTTATCGCACCTACCATTTACAGTATTGGTCATATTTTCAGTATGTCTGCTAAGGCTAGAGATTGACTGCCATGGTCATGTGTTATAGACAGGATGTCACCGCTACAGTGGCAACTTCAACAGGTAATGCTTAATTTTTTATTTTAAACATTACCTGCCCCGCCGCCCCACTTTTTCTTAAAAATGGACAACACCTGTTATGAACTTGTGGCTCTTAACATGTTTCACATAAATATCAACAATCTATTAAAGATATGTACACTGTTGCCAATACAATGAAATGTAGCCAAATCAAACTTTACCACCCGTAAGCAAAGACTGCCTACAGAAGCATACCTAAACTACAGAATATTAATGACTACTAGTGATGAGCGAGCATGCTCGCCACTGCTCGGTACTCGCCCGAGCATCTCAGTACTCGAGATGCTCAGAGCTCGCCGAGTACTTGCGCAATGCTCGGGCGGGAGCTCGGGTCCCCGTCCTGCATGTCTGCCACTATTTAGAGCACCAATCATGCAGGGATTGTCTGCCACTCACTGTAATGCCACAGCCATGGTGGTTGTGGCATTATAGTGATTGCCCAAATCGATGGGAACAGTGCTCACAGTGAAACATGAAAAGCCGGCAATTCAGCAGCAGCATACACCGGTACCGGACAATGTAGAACAGAAAGAATGTCAGTCACATATATAATAAGTACAGTGACAGTGTTGGTTACTGTACTTGGAATTTTCTGTTAAAGGATTTATTAAAAAAAAATAATAGTGTTTTCATGCATCCGTCTCTTTAAAAAAGCCGGCTGGCAATTCATCATTGGTACCCGACAATTTAGAACAGAAAGAATAGAGCATCACACATAGATTAGATAGATAGGAACATGTCAGTCACATATATAATATATATATAATACAGTGATAGTGTTGGTTACTGTACTTGTCATTAAGTGTTAAAATAAAGGATTTATTAAAAAAAAAATTGGCGTGGGGTTCCCCGTAATTTTAGTCTCTAGCGGAGGTTAAGCAGATGGCTGGGGCAGATGTTTGAAGCCTGGGAAGGGGGTAATACCCACGGAGCTTCCCAGGCTACTAATATCAGCCCCCAGCTGAATACCTAGCCTTTACTAGCTATTAAAATGGGGGACCCAAAAAAATGACATGGGGTCCCGTATTTTAATAGCTAGCAAAAGCTAAACAAACAGCTGGGGGCTGATATTAATAGCCCAGGAAGGGTGCCATGAATATTGGCCACCTCCCAGGCTAGAAACACCAGCCGTTAGCCGCCCCAGAAATGGCGCATCCATAGGATTTTTTTAAATAAATCCTTTAACAGTAAATGACAAGTACAGTAAGCAACACTGTCACTGTACTTCTTATATATGTGACTGACATGTTTCTATCTATGTAATCTATGTGTGATGCTCTATTCTTTCTGCTCTAAATTGTTTGGGTACCGGTGAATGCCGCTGATGAATTGCCGGCCAGCTTTTTTAAAGAGACAGGTGCATGAAAATCGGAGGGCACTAGTGTGTTCCTAGTGCCCTCCTATGTTTTTCATGCACCCTCCTATATACCCTGCCTGCCTGTCTGCCTATATATTCTGGCAGCCTGACGTTTAATTGAGCACTGCTCCCATCGATTTGGGCAATTTTTGACCTTCTGCAGACCGCCGGGGGGGGGACCGCCAGAAAAATGCTCGAGTTTCCCATAGACTTACATTGGGCTCGTTGCTCGGGTCGAGCACCCGAGTATTCCAATGTGCTCGACCCGAGTTTCGAGCACCCGAGCATTTTAGTGCTCGCTCATCACTAATGACTACCATTAGTGGCATAACTAGAGTCCCATGGGCCCCTGTGTAAAATTTTGACCTGGCCCATCATCTCCATGTTGGCAGATGTAGGGGTCTTTTTAGCTTTCTCCTATAAAAACATACGTGTTCACCCTCCATTTAATGATGTCCCCATCCTATCACCTTGCGCAATAATGTTCCCCATCCTGGCCCCTTGTAATGATGTCCCCCATCCTGGGCCATTTTCTGCAATAATGTCCCCCCTCCTGGCCTCTTTCTTTAAAAATGTCCCCTGTCCTGGCACCTATCCTGTAATATTGTCCCTCATTCTAGGCCCTTTCCTGGTATAATGTCTTCCATTATGTGCCCCTTCCTGTTATAATGTCCCCTGGCCCTGGGCTTCTTCCTTTATTTTATTGCCCCCATTCTGAGCCCCTTGTTGGTATAATGTTCCCCTGTCTGGTAAAATGCATCGTGGGCCTTTTGCTATAATAATGTTCTCATCCTGGGCACCTTCCTGGTATAATGTCTCCCATCCTGGTACAATGTCTACTATCATGGGTCCCTTCCGGGTATAATATCCTCATCCTATAGCAATATTCACCATCATGGTATACTGTCCCCCATCCTGGGTCCCTTCCTGATGTAATGATACCCATTCTGACCCTCATACTTGGTGCCCTTCCTGGTGTAATTTCCCTATTCTGGGACCCTCCCTGGTATAATGACTCCCATCCTAGTATAATGCCCCACATCCTGGGCCCCTTCCTGGTGTAATGTCATCCATCCTGGGCCCGTTCCTGGCATAATGACCCCCATCCTGGGCTACATCCTTTTATAATGTCCACAACCCCGGGCCCCTTCCTGGTATAATGTCTGTCCTGCCACTCTTTACCAACACATTAAAAAATACATTCCTCCTATTCCCATGATGTGTGGTGTCCTCTTCTGTATCCTGCAGCTGATTTTGGCGTGACAGCTGATGCTCCCCCTGGGCTGTGGGGTACTCGGTAGCTGGGCTGGTCCTTTTCTATTGGGGTTGTCACGGTGGCAGTGACCCGGTCCAGGGCTCAGGGCGGTCAATAAAATAAAGTGAAGAGTCAATTGGGGCAATAAAGATTTGGGGATAATGTTCGTGACGCCACCAGTGGTATGCCGCTGTAGTGCAGATCCACTGGGGCTGATGATGATGCAGCAGAGATAGTGCAGCTCTCCTCTGGCAGAGCTAAGCCCCAGGGCAGTATATAGGACTTGATGAGGTAGATGTTGTTGACAGGGACAGTATAGTGCAGGGCCGGTGACGCAGCAATAAATGAAGGACACAGTGGGGTGCAGTCTTCAGGCTTTACTCACAGTTCTTAGGCAGTTCCAGGTTATCACTGCAGCTGGTTATAACCGGCCACGTCGTCCTGTGTTCTACAAGGAAGGGATCCAGCCAACTCCCAGGCAGTTCAGGTACACTTAGTCGGTATCCCCTTCTTATGTGCCTCTCTGGCCATCTCCCTGCGCTGGCTTTTGCACTTCTGCACTGCGCCTCACAATCAGTGTCCCAAGCCAGTGGCCTCGGGTCTTGTCGGGCGACTTACTCTCAGTCCCCTGGACCCTATGTGGCCACCTTTTTGACGACGTAATTGTGGATTTCGGCTGCAACACCTTGAAAATGCTGCAGCCTCCGGTTGGCTAGCTGAGCCTGGTTGTTCTCCACTAGTCTGGGGCCGGCCCCTTTTGCGGCCTGGTCCCTCCACTTGACGGCGGTCGGGTGGATGCGGGTCCCACGGAGAGCTTCTTTCTTTTTCTGGGCCCCTTACTCTGGGCCCCCTCCTGTCTGGACCTGTCACAAGCAGGACCTCCCTCCTGGGCTTACAGCCCTGACTGAACCCCTTCTAGAAGGTTCCCCTTCTTCTTATACCCTCTGATAGGGTGCTCCTCTTTTCTGCTTCCTCCACCCACACCCACTGCATGGTTCCCTCTCCTTTGTCCCCCCCCCCCTCCAGCCAGGGACAGGGCTCAGCCGTGACCAAGTGCATCTTGCCCCATCTGCTGATCTGGAGTGGTGTAGTGATGGATGCAGGTGTGTGGGTCCCAGGTAGTGTTCCTTTCTTACCTGGGAGTGGGGTACCACACCCCTGGGTGAGGTGCAGTGCTTATGTGGCAACTGGACCCACAGGGGCGCCACACAGCCATAGGCAGGGCATGACGTCACTGCAATGTGCCGCTTGTGACAGGCACGCCGATGTCAGCTGCAAGCCTCTGCTTGGCCGGCAATGTGTATTCCAGTGCAAGAACTGGAGGTCAGCCGCAGCTCTCACTTTCTCTTAATTACTGATACATCTGAAGGAGGGGATAGCAATACCAGCACTGATTGGACCCAGGGCTCACATGATGTAACAACCTCACATGAGCTCCAGGAATGCAAGTGCCAACACCGCTGGAACAGCGTCAGCACGGGAGGTGAGTAGGAGTATTTTTATTTTAATGGGAGCAAACATTCAGATCGAGAAGGGGTTGTCCTAGCAGTGTTCAACTCCTTTAAGGGTGCTTCTACTCCTTAGCAGTGCTTCATAAACTTCCCACCTGTCTTTACAATCAGCCCTCTGCCATGCTCTCAATCAGCAGCCATGAGTGCTATGAAATGGCGTTGCTAGACACGTTAATTCAGGGCCATTCACACGAATGATATGTTTATCACCCCAAATCTTACTAATACCACAATCAATTTGAAATAAAATGTATTATATTTGAAGCTACGCTGCACAGTAGAGCTCTCAAACTGCATGCTGTACTACTTTTAGAGCAGCGGCTTACAGAACTCCTTCTTCTGTGCAACTAGTAGTCCCCACAGTTCAGCGACCCAAAATGATTCCTGGTGGGCCAGCCACTCTGGGAGGAATTATGGAAGCTGACAAGAGCTCTTAGACAACAGTCAGTGGAGATGTGGAACAAACAGGATTATTCTCGTTTCTCAGTCCATGTGCAGGGGACAGGAACTGGAGTAAGGATCAGGGGCTGGACAATAAGGAAAGCATGGAAAAATAAGACAGAATGAGAATGAATGAAAGAAGTTAAGAAGGAAAAAGTGGAGGGAAAGTAAGCTAAAAGAGGCAGGAAAAAGGAGAGAGGCTCCATTAGCTGTGAGCTACCTGCAGGTCAGCAGGAAAAAAGAAAGGCAAAGCCACCATTTCAGATGAGGTCACAAATTCTAAACTGGCCCCATCACCCCCTTGGCAGTTATATCACACCTTCTGGGCATAAGCCAGACCTGTGTTGGCAGTAAGTAGGAAGCACTGTTTAATTGGCAAGGGTCCCCATCATCTTACTAAACCCTACACAGCTTGAGATGAAGTGGGATGGTTACTCACTGGGCCACTTGTCTTAAAAAAAAACCCTCAGAAACTGTACTGATAATGTCAGTTCTGCATAATTAGTAGAGTTTCCAATCAAAGAAGGACCTTTGGTGACATCATAGTCACATGACCAAAGCTCATTATGTGGCCCTTGGCCCTATTTTTTTAATGTGGCCCAGAGGGGCTAAAAGGCTGGACACCACTGCTATAGATAGTAGCGGCACTATTTCTGAAAAAAAGAAAACCCTTTTTGCCTACTCCTAGATAAACCATTTAAAAATAAGGGCAGTGGTAATCAATAATGAAGGCCTTCCATGCCTAATAACGACCTTTAAGTGAGATGCAGTGAGATCATGACTAACAGTACAGCATTAGTAAACTTTGTCTTATTACAAAAATTGCAGCAGCACTTGCCCCAAATACGGCTAATAGCTCTGCTGCAGACCGGTGCCCGACTATAACCAACACAGTACAGCAGAGTTGAACCTTGTCTCATTGCAAACACATTTGCAGTGATGTCAGCTCCTTTGTACTGCCCTCTTCCCACACTGGCTGCCTGTGGGATGGAAGTTGACGCACTGAGAGGACACCGGCAGTGCAAATGTGTTAGTACAACAGAAGTGAACTTTATCTCATTACAGTGTTAGTTCTGCTGTGTTAGTTGTGATTTCACTGTAGAGCTGTTTGAGATTATTATAGCAAAGTGTCAGTCATTACATGTCTCACACTGGTAACTTCCCCTTTCATTTAAAATAAGCTCTGGAGGCAGATTCTCATGCAGATCAATGTCTGTCCCATAGATCTTAACAACTTGTTTGCTGACAGATTCCCTTTGTCATGCTCGTAGGTGACGCATGTGGTTCGAGGACCCAATGTGCCACGGGACCGGGCTTCCCTAAGAGTGGCATAGCTAAGCAGCTACCTGGTTTCCACTGGAGCTCCTGATGGTGGAGTCAGGTTTGAGCTGCAGGTAGCTGCCAGGGACCACTTCTAGGCAGTCCACAGTAATAAATACCAATGTATTCATTAGGAACATTATCATGAAAGAAACACCTTGACCACATTAAGACCCCGGATAAGGGATGATGGTTATTTATGCCACTCCATATAATAGTTATTATTGCAAGAAGGAGAAAAAACAGAGTATATGGCAAAATAGAAAATCACTTTATTGAACATAAAATGTGAGACAAACATACATAATTAAAAAAGGACGACAACCAGACACCAAATCTGGGTAGCATGTACTCCAAGATATAATAAATGATTTAAGTATCCAGTATGGAAAAAGTGCAATTGTGCTTGTATCATGAAATAAAGTTGTGCGCTGCACATTACACAATCATAAGACGTAACTTCTCTCTGTGTATATATGCAGTGACATACGCAGCACAATCACAAAAGAACACCATAACAAGTTAAACCTATAATATTACACTCTTACCCATTATCTGAAATGACAGCACCCAGACATAAGAATCCCCAACGTGCGTTTCGCGTGGTGTGCTTACTGCTTCCTCGGGGGGAATTGTAAAACAAGACCTTTCATGCCTGTTTAAATACCGTTTAGAACCTGCGGTTACATGACTGGAGCGGGTCAATAGTATCAAGGTTTGTCGGCGCATGCGCATCGCGCCATGCGCGCCAGCCGCACCACCCACACTTTCAAGGTGAACTGAGCATAGCAGGGAAACCAGGACGCGTTGCCATTGCTCCCAGACATGCGCAGGCACCATGGAGATGCCGGGGGTGACTCAGGGGCACAGAGCGGCACGATACACACGCGCATGACTCGCCCCCTGGGCCGTGGGGCACTCAGATCCGGGCAACAGGGCAATAATGGGGGTAGTAGTGGCAACCCGGTCCGTGGTTCAGGGTGGTCAGACCAGTGGCAGTCTTCTATATGTTTTGCAATGTCCGACTACGCCACCCATGGATTGCGGTCAGGGCTAACCGCCGCTGCAGTGCAGACCGCTGGGGCAGATGTAAATGTGCAGCACTGAATAGTACAACTCCCCACGGGAGAAGTATGGCCCAAGGGCAGTATATAATGGATGATGGAGGGGATGATTCTGACCGCAATAGCCAGGAAACGGAGGCCTCTTGAACAGTTCAGGGTCTTTATTAGAACAGGTGGAACGACCCAAAAACAGGCCCGGCTAGGAGGGGGCCTGGATGTCTGAGAACAAGTGGGAAGCTGGCCCTGATCAGGGTGAGGGTGTAGGCCTACCGTGCTCTCTGCGCTCTTTCTGGCTATTTCCCTCCCCGTGGTGTAATAGCCCACGTTCCTGAGCTCACCGTGTCTTCTCGCCCGTATGGCTGGCGACTTGGGTCCCTTTTTACTCTTGGCCTGGTGCGGCTTCACCGGTCTCTTCTGCTGTGGCGGAACCTCCGGGCTTCTTAGGCCAAAGGACATGCAACACAACTGTCTGTCCCTGCTTTGGGACACCTCTCAATCCAGAGACAGGTTGTCCAGTTCTCCACTAACCCTGCCCCCAGTTCCAGCTTTTATAAGGGCCGCCTGCTCCCCCTACTGGCCTGGGACAGGAGGTGCTGCATGCTAATGGTCCTTGACTAGAGAACCTCCCCCTCGCTCTCAGACACAGCTTTGTTATATTTGTGGCATCCAGGCCAGGGTGACACATTCCCCCCTAGTAAAATTTAGTACTCCGGGACTAAACAAGAAACAAGAATAATATGCATGACCATACAACATTAGCAGACAAACGACGCACAGGTTGAGTTCTTAAGGTCACAGTGTGGTCTGTGACCGGGTGTCCATATCACCAACACAACGGGGAGCCTTAACCAGGTGGGGGTCTGTCCTAGCCCCAAGTCCTTTACAGTCTTAGTTCATTCCTTGGTTAGGCTCCGAACGCAGTCCATACAAAGTCCCGGTTATTAAAAGTTCATAACCTTTGAGTCCGTACGGCAACTGTAAGAAACTGAAATACACAATTACTGATCATGCATGTAACTTTGCAAACATTTCAACACTTGGCAACAGGGTTATTTACAGTTTTAGTGCACCCTATATTCTCCAGCGAGCGGGTATCTGCCCCTTTGTGCTCCTGGTTGACCTGCGTAACCCACTGTCTGGTGGTGGTCTAACCTGGTTTTCTTCGCTACCATTTAGGGTGCAGTCACTGGCTAGACTTACAGGCAGGGCAGGCAGCTTTCTGCGGGTCCTCTGGCTTACCGCAGGCATGGCAGGCTCACTGTCAGCAGAGGGTTGATTCTCCTGGGCTGCTTGTACAGGCTCTTCTGCCTCTGGAACTGCTTGTTCTTCTTCACTTTCCCGCCCTGGTGTAGGTTGTTGCTGAGTGGGTTGCAGGAAATGCAGGACGGGTACCGCTATGGCATCGTTTATTCGAGTCCAGGACTGAGGGAACTCTCCGAGAACGGTGCTGATCATTTCTTCCTTATCCTCTGCGGGTTCAAGGTCACTTTGATCCTCTTCTGCATTCCGTAGTTGCTCGGGGCACCTTATTAGGTGGTCTCTGGAGATGGTACTAGTGGTTTCTCCTCCGTCCTTGGTGATCACGCACACCTTCGGGTTGTCGTGATCAGACTGCAGTACTGTGTAGGGTTCCGTTTCCCACTGGTCGTCCAGTTTGTGTAGCCTTCTCTTTCACTTCAGGACCTGCTCACCAGGTTCTAGGGGACCAGCAGGGGTGTGTTGGTTGAAGAGTCTCTCTTGCCTTTCTCTCACCTGGGCCAGGCTCTTCTCCACACTCTCCTGTACATTCTTGTACTGCAGTCGCCTTTCCGTATCCCAGTCCGCATCTGGGAAGGTGTCCTCGGGTGTTAGGACTCCCATCTCCAGGTCTATGGGCAGCTTACCTGGTCTGGCTCGCATCAGGTAAGCCGGGGTGCAGTTTGTAGCATTCACCGGGATATGGTTGTATAAGTCTATCAGGTCCGGTAGTTTTTCTGGCCACAGGCTGCGTTCCTCCAGGGGCAACATCTTCAGGAGATCGATGACTATATTGTTCATTTTCTCACACATCCCGTTGGTTTGTGCGTGGTAAGGCGTTGTCCGAATCTTCTTACAGCCATAGAGGTTGCAGAACTCTTGGAAGATTTCGGCCTCGAAAGCTGGACCCTGGTCTGTCAGGACTTGTTCCGGATACCCGTGTGGGCGGCAGAAGTATTGCTGGAAGCCTCTGGCTGCCGTTTGAGCTGTCAAGTCTTTTACAGGGACCACAACTAGAAATCGGGAATAGTGGTCCACGATTGTCAGGGCATAAACGTATCCCAATCGGCTTGGAGCCAATTTGACGTGATCCAGAGCTACCAGCTCAAGAGGCTGTGTGGTGACGATGGGCCACAAGGGTGTCTTCTGGCTGGTGCGGTCCTTCCTCCTTAGGTTACTAGGGCCACAGTCTCTGCACCACTTCTCTACAGCCCCTCTCATGCCGACCCAAAAGAACCGTCCTCTTAGCAGGAACTCCAGTTTCTTCCAGCCGAAGTGCCCCGCTCTGTCATGGTAAGCCCCCAGGACCATAGCTGCATCCCGCCTTGGGACCACGACTTGCCAGGTCAGCTCGTGTGTCCGGTGGTTGACAAGTCTTCTGCACAGCTTGCCTTCATAGAGGAACAGCTTGCTCTTCTCTTTCCATAGCTGCTTGGCTTCCTCTGGAGCATCCGGATCTAAGCGGGCGTCTTCCTGGGTCAGCAGATCTTTCACCATGCGGAGTGCAGGGTCACTATCCTGGGTCTCAGCCCAGCTGTGGTGAGGTAGGGGATTGATCATAACAGTTGTTAAATCTTCCTCCTTCACGCGGTGGGAGTATTGAGCGGCTCCATACCGGTGAAACGCGGGGAGTTTTACCTCCTCCAGGTCTTCTGGGTCTTCGTCACCCTCAGGTAAGTGAGGCATTCTTTATAGGGCATCAGCATTGGCATTGGTTTTGCCTGCCCGGTACTTGATCACGAAGTCATAATTCGAGAGTCGCGCCATCCACCGCTGTTCTAGGGCACCCAGTCTTGAATTGTCCAGGTGTGTCAACGAGTTGTTGGCCGTGTACACGGTGAACTTTGCGGAGGCCAGGTAATGCTTAAACTGTTCTGTGATGGCCCACACCACTGCCAAGAATTCTAGCTTGAAGGAGCTGTAATTCTCCGGGTTCCTTTCAGTGGGCTTTAGCTTCCGGCTGGCATACGCGATCACCCTTTTTTTGCCCTGTAGGTTTTGCGACAGTACGGCTCCCAGCCCCACATTACTGGCATCTGTGTGGAGAATAAAAGGATGGCCATAATCGGGGTAGGCCAGGATCTCATCCCCTGTGAGGGCCATCTTCAACTGGCGGAAGGACTCCTCTTCCGGCTTGTCCCACTTGAAGGGTGGCTTTTGGCTTCTGGACTTAGACTGTCCTATCAGGAGGTCCTGCATAGGGGCTGCCATCTTAGTGAACCTGGGGATGAACCTTCGGTAGTAGCCTACCAACCCGAGAAATTGCCTCACTTCTTTGATGTTTGAGGGGCTTGGCCAGCTCTTGATTACCGTGACCTTGTCAGGGTCGGGGGCTACTCCTTCTGCACTTACCACGTGCCCTAGGTACTGGACCTTCGGTTTCAACAGGTGACACTTTGATGGTTTCACCTTCAGGCCATAGCCTGCCAGGGCTTCGAACACCTCTGCCAGGTGTTTTAGATGGTCCTGGTAGGTCTTCGAATAGACGATCACGTCGTCCAGGTAAAGTAGGACCGTCTCAAAGTTTCGGTGCCCTAGACAGCATTCCATCAGCCTCTGGAAGGTCCCTGGTGCGTTGCAGAGCCCGAAGGGAATACAGTTGAACTCGCTCAGTCCCATCGGGGTGGTGAAGGCGGTCTTCTCCTTGTCAGCCTCTGCCACAGGACCCTTCCAGTACCCGCTAGTAAGGTCCAAAGTAGAAAAGAAGTTAGTTGATTTTAGTGCGGCTAAAGACTCCTCTATTCTAGGCAGCGGATATGCGTCTTTATGGGTGATACGGTTGATTTGTCTATAGTCCACACACATTCTCATGGTGCCGTCTTTCTTTTTCACCAGAACCAAGGGGGCTGCCCAGGGGCTACAGCTATCTCTAATGACCCCAGCTTCTTTCATTTCCCTCAGCATGCCCTTTGCGTTCTGATAATGTGCAGGGGGTACAGGTCTGTGCCTCTCCTTTATTGGTTGTTTGCTCCCCGTGGGGATGTGGTGTTCCACTCCCTTTACTTGGACGAAGTCTAGCGGGTGCTTACTAAAAATTCTCTCGTACTCCTGAACCAGCCGGTAGACTCCTTGTTTTTGGTGCAGGGGAGTGGAGTCAGCACCCACATGGAGTTTCTGGCACCAGTCCTCCTTTTGTTTCTGGGAGCCATTACCCTCTGCCTGTAGAGATGGAGGCAAAGGCTCCACGGCCCTGATAGCTTTGTGTTCGACAGCAAACAGTTTGGCAAGTGTAGCGTACCAGGGTAAGTGTACCTCCCTCTCCCCAATATTGAGAATGCGAACGGGCACCCTCCCATGATGGATATCAACCACCCCTCGGCCTGTCAAAATGGTGGGCCTGCTGTCTGAGTACACGGGTTCTACCATGGCTTGGTAGTCTCTACCTCTCAACCCAATTGCAGTCCGACACCAGATCATCATTTCACTTTCAGGAGGCATGGAAATGGGGAATGGGTCACTCATTCTTACGCTACCGATCTCACCACCAGACAGTTCTACCTGCTGCCTTCTCATCAGGGCTTTTATCTCTTTGCTGAGGACTCTCTGTTGGCTGGAACTAGCATTCACCGCCACCTGTTGTAGAATTACAATTACCTCTGAAAGACAATTTTCAATCACGTTAGTACCCACAGTTATTTTAGGGTGACTTTCACGACGGTCAATGTCCACAATAATTACTCCCTGTGCCGGCAGTTCAACTTTACCAATCTTAATGGTCATCTCCTTGAACCCCATCTGCGGCACGGGCAAGCCATTACTGGCGATGATACTCAAGTCACTGTCTGGATACCGTGTTATATCAGCATCAGTCCAATACTGCTTAAAAGTACATAAGGGATAGTAGTTACTTGCGACCCCGTATCCAGCAAGGCGCTCATGGGGATACCGTCCAGCACCACGGGTAAAACCGGGCGCCCCCCAACGTACTTATTACACCAATTGTAAGGGCCTGGTGATCTTATGCCTGGGGGTTGGCCCTCTGCCCCAGGTTGGACCCGTTTAAATTACAGTACCTGGAAATGTGTCCGGGCTGGTTGCATTGACGGCAAATGGGCTGTCCATCCTCTGTGTAGCGGTCTGTGGGCCTCCCTCGGAATGACGGGGTCCTCCTCTGTCGACGCCACGGGACATCCTCCGGACTTGAAGCCAACTCGATGGGTCTTGACGGGTCCACTTGTAACGCCTGGACGGTCCTCGTCAAAGCCGCGACGCTCCTGGTCAGCTCCTGGACTTGGTGGTGCAGATCTTTCGATGGGGCTTGGTTCAGGGCCTGTGCATCGGCCACCACAGAGTCCATAGAGGAGGGCGCCGCCTCCTGGTGGTAGGTGAGAGCAGGGCGCCGGGGGTTTATAGTGCCACTGGTTGCGGGTTCACGGAGCACCCTTATGGCCCTGTCCTTGAATTGGGCAAAGGTCAGATCAGGGTTCTGAAAGAGCATGAGGCGCAGCTGGGTCCTGTGGGCGCTAGACAGCACACCTTCTATGAACTGTTCTGTTAGTAGCTTATCCGTATCCTGCACACTGCCAGGGTCAGCTTGTTTGATGGCTCTCAAGGCTTCCTGCAAATTTAGGGCATAGTCTCTGATGCTGTCCTGTGCCCGCTGCTTACATCCGTAGAACCGCATTTTAATTTCAGCGGAGGTACGTGTATCAAAGGTACCCCGCAGCCGGGCCAGAATGTCCTTTACAGTTCTTTTCTCCTCAGCGGGCCATGACTTTACCTCCCGCTTGGCTGCGCCAGTTAACTGCCCTGTCAGTATGCTAATCTTCTGTTCTTCTGTCAGGGGGTAAACTTGGAACAAACTGTACAGCCTTTCCTTAAAGTCAGTTAGGGCATGGGACTCCCCTGAATACTTGGGCAGCCAGGCCACTCCAGGGATGTAAGGCAGGGAAAATGGCATGACCGCTGCTGCAGCTGCGCTGGTGGTAGTGGGCGCCTCCGTGTCCGACATCTTCCTCCCCCCAAGTTAAGCGTGGCCTACCTTCCGACGATCCTCTTCTGTAGGCCGCGGCTCCGCTGGTGCTGCTCTGGACGAGGACCTTGCGTCGCGTCCTGGTGACGTCAGCGTCGCTTTCTCTCCCTTCCAGGACCTTGCGCAGCGTCGGTGCGTAGGGCGGAGCTTCAGGTCTCGCGCGGTTTGGACGTCCACGCCCCTCTTCTTCCCCCGCGGCGTCCTGCATATGGCGTCCAATGGCGGGAAAATGGCTGAAAATGGCGGGAAACGGCTCCAGATGGCGGGAAACCTCTTTTAAGGTACGTGTGCAGTCTTTTTCAGGCGTGCAATACCCGTTTGTGGCGGGTTGGTCACAATCCTGCCGACTACGCCAAAGCTGACTCGCCCCCTGGGCCGTGGGGCACTCAGATCCGGTCAACAGGGCAATAATGGGGGTAGCAGTGGCAACCCGGTCCGTGGCTCAGGGTGGTCAGACCAGTGGCAGTCTTCTATATGTTTTGCAATATCCGACTACGCCACCCGTGGATTGCGGTCAGGGCTAAACGCTGCTGCAGTGCAGACCGCTGGGGCAGATGCAAATGTGCAGCACTGAATAGTACAACTCCCCACGGGAGGAGTATGGCCCCAGGGCAGTATATAACGGATGATGGAGGGGATGATTCCGACCGCAATAGCCAGGAAACGGAGGCCTCTTAAACAGTTCAGGGTCTTTATTAGAACAGGTGAAACGACCCAAAAACAGGCCCAGCTAGGAGGGGGCCTGGATGTCTGAGAACAAGTGGGAAGCTGGCCCTGATCAGGGTGAGGGTGTAGGCCTACCGTGCTCTCTGCACTCTCTCTGGCTATTTCCCTCCTCGTGGTGTAATAGCCCACGTTCCTGAGCTCACCATGTCTTCTCGCCTGTATGGCTGGCGACTTGGGTCCCTTTTTACTCTTGGCCTGGTGCGGCTTCACCGGTCCCTTCTGCTGTGGTGGAACCTCCGGTCTTCTTAGGCCAAAGGACATACAGTCCCCTGTGGACTGGTTATTTGCTGTAGGACTTGGAAACCTAACAGCCTCGGACACCAAAGTCTGGTAGATTTGCTTCTCTATCTGCCTGGACAGGCTCGCTTCGCCTCTTGTCCCTGGCTCGTGGCTCTCCTACAGCCACACGGCCTCTTAGGCTGCAACACAACTGTCTGTCCCTGCTCTCGGACACCTCTCAATCCAGAGACAGGTTGTCCAGTTCTCCACTAACCCTGCCCCCAGTTCCAGCTTTTATAAGGGCAGCCTGCTCCCCCTACTGGCCTGGGACAGGAGGTGCTGCATGCTAATGGTCCTTGACTAGAGAACCTCCCCCTCGCTCTCAGACACAGCTTTATTATATTTGTGGCATCCAGGCCAGGGTGACACACGCACACCAAGGAAAATGGTAAGACCACAAATTAAAACAATAAAACAAATATATATAGCCACAAGACAAAGTTCCTTGGTCCAGTCCAGTGGTGCCCGCAGGTTCAAATGTTGATTGGCAGTAGCATTAATCATTCATGATATATACTGCATATGCATAGAGGCTATGGAGGAGGAAATATAAAAATGACAAAGACCACATTAATAATAAAATCAACATATACAAATAAAAATATCACAAGAGTTTTTGCGCATTAAAGAAACGAGGTGAAGCTCAGAGCCTCATTAAGGCCATTCGGGGTCATAGTTCCCAGTTCCACAATCCACCCTGAACACCACTATGGATGACTTCGATACCATGCACCATAAATGATTTGGGATTACTCCAGTGATGTATTTTAAAATGATGTGGTATCGTTTTTAATAAAGTCGTGTCGGCCTCTGTCCTTACTGCACCAATGTCTCTCACATGCTCTCTTGTCCTCACCCGCAATTCCCTGGATGTCAATCCTACATACAGTGGGTACGGAAAGCATTCAGACCCCTTTAAATTTTTCACTCTTTGTTTCATTGCAGCCATTTGGTAAATTCAAAAAAGTTCATTTTTTTTCTCATTAAAGTACACTCTGCACCCCATCTTGACTGAAAAAAACAGAAATGTAGAAATTTTTGCAAATTTATTAAAAAAGAAAAACTGAAATATCACATGGTCGTAAGTATTCAGACTCTTTGCTCAGTATTAAGTAGAAGCACCCTTTTGAGGTAGTACAGCCATGAGTTTTCTTGGGAATGATGCAACAAGTTTTTCACACATGGATTTGGGGATCCTCTGCTATTCTTGCAGATCCTCTCCAGTTCCGTCAGGTTGGATGGTGAACGTTGGTGGACAGCCATTTTCAGGTCTCTCCAGAGATCCTCAATTGGGTTTAGGTCAGGGCTCTGGCTGGGCCAGTCAAGATTTGTCACAGAGTTGTTCTGAAGCCACTCCTTTGTTATTTTAGCTGTGTGCTTAGGGACCCTGTCTTGTTGGAAGGTGACCCTTCGGCCAAGTCTGAGGTCCAGAGCGCTCTGGAAGAGGTTTTCATCTAGGATATCTCTGTACTTGGCCACATTCATGTTTCCTTCAATTGCAACCAGTCGTCCTGTACCTGCAGCTGAAAAACACCCCCACCCCCTGCTGACCTCAAAGGGGCAGGTACGCTGACATGGACTGATTCGGAGTCACAGACAAGGCTGTCCAGACAGGTGCGGCTTCAGGATTCAGTACTGCCGGAGCAGCTTCTGGTTCTGGATCTACCACTCTACAGAGTTCAGTTACCCCCAGAGCAGATCCAGTGGAACATACACACTATACAGGAATACAGGAAAGGATCAGGATAAACAAACTAACTTAATTAGATAGGACAAGTATGTCGGCGTCACTACTGGGAGGAGGGGGAGGAACAATGCAGGGACACCGGTATAGCGTTACATCCTTTAAGAAGTATGGGTCCTTAGTCCTTATAAATCAGCAATGAAGACACGACATTTACAGATAACTGACCCCACCTTTTGATGGAGGTTTATACTGTATAATGAGAAGCGTATAAGTTGGCAATTGATAAAGGTCTATACTGCTTAATGATATAAACTTAATATAGGACTAGGCTAATTATTCAACAATGCACTTATACTGACTAATAATATTTCTGACATTGGACCATATTATAGTGATTGCAATGATTGGAGACAATATAACATAATGAATGAAATTTTTTTTTAATATTACGAGGGTCAGTCAATAAGTAATGCCTCCTATTTTTTTTCTCCTTTTAATTGGCAAGAAATTCAAATGCAATTACATAGCTTGAAAACCACAACATTAACGATTAATTTGTCACTTTTCAATATAATCTCCATCCATTTCCACAGTCTTGGTCCACCGTTTAACAAGGGCATGTATTCCAGCATGGTAAAAAGCATTCTTGGGACCCACTGTGCACAAACTTTTCTGTATCCCAGTTGTCCAATAATTTTCATCACACTGCCTTTATTGAGGCAGATAATGCCACACAATTCATCTGCAGTCACCCGGCGGTCACCACGAATGATGTCATCGACTCGCTGAATGTTGCTTGGAGTCACTGCGGTTACTGGCCTGCCACTCCGCATTTTGTCAGCCAACGGTGATGGCCCTTCAGCTGTGTTACAGCGACGAACCCATTGTCTAACAGTAATGACATCCACTGTTGCATTACCGTACACATTTTTCAGTCTCTCATGAATTCGAATGGGCGTTTCACCGTCTGCATGCAAGAATTCAATCACAGAACGTTGTCTAATACGAACATCGATGTCAGCCATTTTGCAAACGGATACAGTCCTGCCACCTGTTGGTGCAGGAAGTTGCAATTGCTTTGGATTGGAGAAGAAGGTTTGAGGAATTGTGCCAAATTCTAATATTTAATATACAGTGCCTACAAGTAGTATTCAACCCCCTGCAGATTTAGCTGGTTGACACATGCGGAATTAACTTGGCATTGTGACATTTGTACTGTAGATCAGCCTGGAAGTGGGAAATGCACTGCAGCAAATTTTGTTTTTTTTTTGTTTTTTTTTTTAAAACGTAAAAAGTTAATTCAGAGTGTCATTTATTATTCAACCCCTCAAACCACAAGAATTCTGTTTGGTCCCCCTAAAGTATTAAGAAGTAGTTCAGGCACCAAGAATAATGAGCTTCACATGTGTGGATTAAAGATCTCTTTTGCCAGCCTTTTCTGACTATTTAAGACCCTCCCTAAACTTGTGAACAGCACTCAGACATGGTCAACATGGGAAAGACAAAGGAGCATTCCAAGGCCATCAGAGACAAGATCGTGGAGGGTCACAAGGCTGGCAAGGGGTACAAAACCCTTTCCAAGGAGTTGGGCCTACCTGTCTCCACTGTTGGGAGCATCATCCGTAAGTGGAAGGCTTATGGAACTACTGTTAGCCTTCCACGGCCAGGACAGCCTTTGAAAGTGTCCTCCCGTGCCGAGGCCAGGCTTGTCCGAAGAGTCAAGGCTAACCCAAGGACAACAAGGAAGAAGCTCCGGGAAGATCTCATGGCAGTGGGGACATTGGTTTCAGTCAATACCATAAGTAACGTACTCCACCGCAATGGTCTCCGTTCCAGACGAGCCCATAAGGTACCTTTACTTTCAAAGCGTCATGTCAAGGCTCGTCTACAGTTTGATCATGATCACTTGGAGGACTCTGAGACAGACTGGTTCAAGGTTCTATGGTCTGATGAGACCAAGATCGAGATCTTTGGTGCCAACCACACACGTGACGTTTGGAGACTGGATGGCACTGCATACGACCCCAAGAATACCATCCCTACAGTCAAGCATGGTGGTGGCAGCATCATGCTGTGGGGCTGTTTCTCTGCCAAGGGGCCTGGCCATCTGGTCCGCATCCATGGGAAGATGGATAGCACGGCCTACCTGGAGATTTTGGCCAAGAACCTCCGCTCCTCCATCAAGGATCTTAAGATGGGTCGTAATTTCATCTTCCAACAAGACAACGACCCAAAGTACACAGCCAAGAAAACCAAGGCCTGGTTCAATAGGGAAAAAGTCAAGGTGTTGGAGTGGCCTAGTCAGTCTCCTGACCTTAGCCCAATTGAAAACTTGTGGAAGGAGCTCAAGAATAAAGTCCACATGAGACACCCAAAGAACCTAGATAACTTGGAGAAGATCTGCATGGAGGAGTGGGCCAAGATAACTCCACAGACCTGTGCCAGCCTGATCAGGTCTTATAAAAGACGATTATTAGCTGTAATTGCAAACAAGGGTTATTCCACAAAATATTAAACATAGGGGTTGTATAATAATTGACCCACACTTTTATGTTTAAAATTTAATAAAATTCAACTGAGCAACATAACTTTTTGGTTTTTAAGATTTATGCTTCTGTTCATAAAACCTACTCTCATTTACAGTTTGAAGGCTCTAACTTATTTGCATCTTATCAAACCAGCTAAATCTGCAGGGGGTTGAATACTACTTGTAGGCACTGTAACTGCCTTATTTAAGGAGAAAAAAAATAGGAGGCATTACTTATTGACTGACCCTCGAACATGTTTCTGTTCATAGAATTGAATGTAGGCGATAAGCAGTAAAATTGGGTTTTAAGCATACAGACTACTTATACCAATAACTGCCAGAATACCAACAGAGGAAACCACTGATTAATAGAACATGACTGTAAAATCATGACTTGACTATACATTCAGATTGAGAGTAAAGTATACTTTTAAATTGATAGGTTTGAAATACCCTGTAAGTTAATTCTGAGTTAATAGATTGGAAGCATCAATGAATTAGCTGGAACAGATAGCAGATACATGTCTCTCTCAAGAGTCCAGCATGTCTGAGCATTACATGAACAGCCTATTGATTAGAATGAGTATTATGTACTGCTAATTATTCTGTAATAATAATCAATTATTGTGGTTCTCCTGATGAAGAATTTAGTCCAACTTCGTAACGCTTTGAGAATAAGCTGTATTGTGCTTTTTATTCCATGTCCTTTGGATTTTTATTGAGAATACCTCATCAGCAGTGCAGATCCCCACTCCTATCCTCCAAGCACAAGCAGCAGCTCAGAATTGGAAGCAAAAAGTAACACCAATCTATACTCATCCAGTAGCATCTACTGTTGAAAATGTCTTGCTAGAAGTGATCTTAATGGAAAAATTTCAGCCAAAACTCCAATCCTTCGAAATGTGAATAAGGCCAAGCAATTCATCTATGAACTAAAACATAGGAACTGAGGTGCAGAAAAATGGTGGCAGGTGCTCTGGACGGATAAGTCAAAATTTAGAAATTTTTGACTGTATATAACAGAAGGCAGATTGTTTACCAGAGGACTGTAAAGCAGTACAGTAATGGATATGAAGCACGGTGGAGGCTTCTTGCAAGTATGTGGTTGCATTTCAGAAAATGGAGATTTGGTCAGGATTAGTCATGAGCGAGAATGCTCATTACTCGAGATTTACAAGCATGCTTGGGTGTTTTCCGAGTATCTACGGTGTGCTCGGGTGTTATGTTTGAGTCACTCAGTGCACATGATTTGCGACTGTTTGACAGCTTTGATACATGTGAGGAATGACTGTTTCTTAGACATTCCTCACATGTATTAAAGCTGTCAAACAGTCGCAAATCATGAGCACGGAGTGACTCAAACATAACACCCGAGAATGCTGAAGATACTCGGCGAGCACCCCAGCATGTTCGCCGAAAGGGTTAACAGAACATGCTCTCTCATCACTAGTCAGGATTAATGGTGTCCTCAATGTTGAGAAATATAGGCAGATACTTATCCATTATGAAATACCATCAAGGAGGTGTCTGATTGGTTATAAATTTATTCTGCAGCAGAGCAACTTCCCCAAACACACAGCCAATGTCATCAAGAACTATCTTCATCATACACATCACCCACCATGAACAGCACAGCCAATATCACTGGTATGGTGCCGTTGTGGGAAGTGAGTATGCATTGTTTTTATTTTCTTAAGGGGCCCTGAATTGATAAAGCAGATGTTTTCCAGTAATAGACAACCCCTTTACCGATTTAGGACCGCTTTTAGGATGCATTCACATATCCGTGTGAAAAGTCTGAGTACTGTCCGAATTTTTAGTCTCGCAGATCTATTCACATATCTGAGAAAATCACAGATCTGAGAATGAGATTGGTGAAACTCAGAGCATGTCCTATTCTTATCCGATGTTGAGGATTAGTATAAGACATACTCAGTGGGTCTGTGTGCTCTCCAATAAAAAATCAGGCTGCACATCAACATTCACATGAATATGTGAATGAGCCCTTAGACTCATTTTCATAGAATCATAGAATCATAGAATCATAGAATGGTAGAGTTGGAAGGGACCTCCTGGGTCATCTGGTCCAACCCCCTGCTCAAAGCAGGATTCACTAAATCATCTCAGACAGATGTCTGTCCAGCCTCTGTTTGAAGACGTCCATTGAAGGGGAACTCACCACCTCTCGTGGCAGCCTGTTCCACTCATTAATCACCCTAACTGTCAAAAAGTTTTTTCTAATATCTAATCTGTGTCTCCTCCCATTTAGTTTCATCCCGTTGCTTCTAGTCTTTCCCTGTGCAAATGAGAATAAAGATGATCCTTCTACAATGTGACAGCCCTTGACATATTTGTAGACAGCTATTAAGTCTCCTCTCAGTCTTCTTTTTTGCAAGCTAAACATTCCCAAATCCTGCAACCGTTCCTCATAGGACATGGTTTGCAGACCAATCACCATTCTGGTCGCTCTTCTCTGAACTTGTTCCAGTTTGTCTATGTCTTTTTTAAAATGTGGTGCCCAAAACTGTACACAGTATTCCAGATGAGGTCTGACCAAAGAGGAGTAAAGACCGATAATGACTTCACGTGATCTAGACTGTATGCTTCTGTTAATACATCCCAGAATTGTATTTGCCTTTTTTGCTGCTGCATCACACTGTTGACTCATGTTCAGTCTATGATCTATTAGTATACCTAAGTCTTTTTCACATGTACTGTTGCTTAGCTCTATTCCTCCCATTCTGTATATGCTTTTTTCATTTTTATTGCCCAGATGTAGTACTTTGCATTTTTCCCTGTTAAAAACCATTCTGTTGGTTGCTGCCCACTGCTCCAGTTTATTTAGGTCTTTTTGAATCCTCTCTCTCTCTTCTCTAGTATTAGCTATCCCTCCTAGCTTTGTGTCATCAGCAAATTTAATCAGTTTACCCTCAATTCCTTCATCTAAATCATTGATGAAGATGTTGAACAATACAGGTCCCAGGACAGAGCCCTGTGGTATCCCACTTGAGACATTCATCCAGCTGGATGTGAAGCCATTTACAACCACCCTTTGAGTCCGATCACTAAGCCAGTTATGAATCCACCTAACAGTTGCCTGGTCCATTGCATACTTGGTCATTTTTTCAATAAGGATGGTGTGAGATACTTTGTCAAATGCTTTGCTGAAGTCAAGATATACTATATCTACAGCATTTCCCTGATCCACCCAGTCAGTGATTCTGTCATAGAAGGAAATTAAGTTGGTCTGACATGACTTGTTAGTTACAAACCCATGCTGACTCTGGTTAATCACTTCATTCTTATCCAGGTACTTACATACATGATGTTTAATAATTTGTTCAAAGATCTTTCCTGGTATAGAAGTCAGACTCACCGGCCTATAGTTCCCTGGGTCCACCTTCTTCCCCTTTTTGAAGATAGGAACAACATTTGCTCTTCTCCAGTCTTCTGGGACTTCTCCTGTTCTCCAAGAATTTTCAAAGATTATGGAGAGTGGTTCTAAAATTTCTTCTACGATCTCCTTCAGTACTCTGGGGTGTAATTCATCTGGACCTGGAGACTTGAACTCATTTATGTTAGCTAAATATTCCCTCACAATCTTTATGTTTACAGATAACTTGGATTCTTCTATTCCTTTAAAAGGACAGTGAAAATCAGTTGATGTTACATTTTCTTTCTGAGAGAAAACAGATGCAAAATAGGAATTAAAAAGTTCGGCCTTCTCAACATCCTCTCTTACCATTTCTCCATTTTCATCCTGTAAAAATCCTATAGCATCAATTTCAATTTTTTGGAATCTATAAAGAGTAGAATTTTTAAATATTTTGTCTACAATACTGAGCAAGTTATGAGTTCAAAGGGTACAGCAGTTTTACCTAAAAAATGGAAATGTAGATTTAGGTGCCTACTATTCAAATAAAGTGCAAATCATGTAATGTATGGGCAACCTGGGTCATCCACACTGGGAGAAACTCTGTAAAAGCGTTTTCGATCACAAAGTGTGGAACTGAAAATATTATTATAATAAGGTATGGAAGAATGTATGGACAGTATGTACATATGGTAATGATGCCATCATTGAACTAAATGTTTTGCACATAAGGCGCTAGTAGAATACCCTGCCCCAGGTTCCCAACAGATTGGGACTAACCTGATTCTAGTTTGGACTTGAATGAGAAAAATAGAACCTTTGTTAGATTGAATCTGATCGGTAAAATATTTATCCTTCTCATAGGCTACTTCATGTCTTAAAGTAGTTGTCCACTACTTCCACATTGATGCCCTATCCATAGGATAGGGCATCAATGTATGATCAGCTGGGGTTCTGCACTGTTATCAGTGCCGGCGACCGCTGGCCGGAAGTGTTTACCTGCGGTGCTTGGCTGTCAAGTTGTAGTGGCCGCCACTTGTTACTGCACATCTGCCTCCTATTCGATGATGAAAGTTGCTTAGTTTTCTTTTCGTATACCATGAATTGTAATTTACTTTACAATTTCCCACAGCATATTGCCGATTTGCCATGTGCAATATTCCTCAGAATTTCGAGATAATGGTTTGTCATTTGTTGTCAGTTATTTGATAACTGTAAATGGTAAAAGGTAACAAAGTCCTGAATCCTCCTAATACCCAGAGAAAGCATTATACAGATTTACTCCCAATGGCCACTGCTGATATATTGAAGATGCAATAAGGGAGCAAACACGAGGTTTACTAATTGGCTATCATTTGTCAACTGTCCATAGACACCTTCAGCTCAGCTGCAGCAGGAAAGGAAGTTTGTAATTTTCACGCAACACACAAGAGACCCTGTAACTCTATCAGAAAATTAAAAGTTTCACATTTCAGCAAAACTTAAAAATATTCTGCATTAGTGGAATTTGCTTATTGAAATGAAAATACATGGCCAAATATATTTTTGCGTTAATTGGATTGCCTAAAAAGTAATAAAAATTATGTACAGAGTTCAGCGACATTATAAGAACTTTGCTGTAATTATCTGATACTTATGCTGAGTTATTTGTAGTTTTCTCTTCATTCATATCCAAAGTTAAATTCAATTTCTGCTGTTTTTCTCAAACCAGAGAGCAAGACACAGTAGGAGCTTAGATGACAATGAAAATTAGAGCTAAATTGTTAATAAAGGGATTTTCAGGACTTTAAAATGGCCTGCCTTATTTTCCAGAAACAATTTTACTATTTACTTCATTGGAAATGTGCTGCCATGGCAGACACAAGCACTAGACAAAAGTGGTATTGTTTCAGGACAATAAGCAGACTATTTTTTTCAACTTCAGTACAATAAGTAGACCATTTTATTTAAATTGGGGTTTTTTTGTTTTTTCTTAGTGATGGCAGCTAGTCGTAAATCTAAAGGTGGCTCCCTTTCTCACAAAAGTTTGTGGAAAAAAATGTTGCAAAGTTAGAATTCTTTTAAAAATAAAATTGTTAATATTTCATTTTTACGAGTTAATAAAATGCAAAGTGAATGAACAAAAGGGAAATCTAAATCAAATCAATATTTGGTTCCAAAACAACATCAAATCTTTTAGGTGCACTGACACTTTGTCAGGAATTCTGTAACATAATAGATGTATGAGTAACAAATTATACCAAACAGGTGATAATACTCATAATTTTCATGTACTGATTGAAACATACTCATTAAAGAGTAACCAGAGTTTTGATTTTTATTTCCCAAATCAATTGTACACATAATAAAAATAAGAAACTTTGTAACATATATTATCAGAACAAAATGCTTCTTTCTCCTCCTGGACTGATCTTTGACTCTCAATTTATGGGTAAAATCTATAAAATTTGTCTTCAATGAAGACAGATCTTCCCATTACTGAGATGACAATTGTTGCTTTTACAATTTTATGGAGATGGTTGGGGTGAGCGCCCACTGTAAACTTATTTCCTATGTTGTTTGTAATGATGAAATCTGCAGTAACTGAAGACTGATCTTCTTGACAATGATTTGAGAATTTTGAGAATGAAAGATCAGTCCAGTAGGAGAAAGAAGCAGGTTTCTCTAATACTATATTTACAAAGTTTCCTATTTTCTCATGTACTATTGATTTATGAAAATAAATTGAAATGATGGTTACTTTTCAACTGAAACAGAAACGGCTGCTTACAAGGCATAAGACTGGGTGACGAAAAGACAAACTCTGCTACAAAGATGAGATTGTCCAATTTCGTTTTTTCACAAGGTAATTATATTGCATCAGCAAGGTCTATGCCAGGCAAAAATTTCAAAGCAGACTCGAGCATCAAGATGTGCTGTTCAAGCTTTTTTAAAGAAGCACCAAGAAATGGACAATGATGACGACCATAAATGCATAGGTGAGACAAAGAAATTTAGTGTAACAGATGAAATGGACAGCATGCTTCCTTCACTTCTAAGTCAGAAGATGTCTAGCAGTGATATCAGCTCAGAACTGACAGAAACTAGTAAGACCAAGCTACACCCATCTATTAGCATCATGGAAAAATTTGAGCCAAAAAAGTCAAAATGTGAAATATTTTTCTGTCTGTAACAGAAGGCACTTTGTTCCCCAAAGAACAGGAGCTTGATACAATAATGATTGTCTGCAGGCAACAGTGAAGCATGGTGGGGGCCTCCATAGAGCCTTGACCACCACATCAAGTCTTTCTTGTATTACATGATGAGATAGAGGGATTTGTGCTAATCTACATTCACAGAAGATCTGTGTTTAGTTCTACAAGATGTTTGGAACGATCTCCCTGACGATTTCCTTCAAAAATTGTGTGCAAGTATACCTACTGTAGAAGAATTGATGCTGTTTTGAAGGGAAAAAGTGGTCACAGCAAATATTAATTTGATTTGGATTTCTCTTTTGTTCTTTTACTTTGCATTTTATTAATTTAATAAAATAAACTATTATAAAGTGTTGTACCTTAAATGTCTTTTATTGTAATACAGGTGCTTCTCACAAAATTAGAATATCCTCAAAAATTAAATTTATTTCAGTTCTTCAATACAAAAAGTGAAACTCATATATTATATAGAGTCATTACAAACAGAGTGATATATTTCAAGTGTTTATTTATGTTAATATTGATGATTATGGATTACAGCCAATGAAAACACAAAAGTCATTATCTCAGTAAATTAGAATAATAACAACATAATAATAATAATAATAACAACAAAAAAACACTTGCAAAGACTTCCTAAGCATTAAAAAAGGTCCCTTAGTCTGTTTCAGTAGGCTCCAGAATCACAGGGAAGACTACTGACTGGACAGATGTCCAGAAGGCAGTCATTGACACACTCCACAAGGAGGGTAAGCCACCAAAGGTCATTGAAAAAGAAGCTGGCTCTTCACAGAGTCCAGTATCCAAGCATATTCAAGCAGTGGACCTACATCTGCAGATGACATGGCTCCCCAAACCATCACTGATTGTGGAAACTTCACGCTAGACCAAAAGCAGCTTGGATTGTGTGCCTCTCCACTCTTCCTCCAGACTCTGGGACCTTGATTTCCAAATTAAATGCAAAATTTACTTTCACCTGAAAACAACACCTTGGACCACTGAGCATCAGTCCAGGTCTTTTTCTCCTTGGCCCAGGTAAGACGTTTCTGGCGTTGTCTATCGGTCATGAGTGGCTTGACACAAGGAATGAGACACTTGTAGCCCATGTCCTGGATAAGTCTGTGTGTGGTGGCTCTTGAAGCAATGACTCCAGCAGCAGTCCACTCCTTGTGAACCTCCCCCAAATTTTTGAATGGCCTTTTCTTAACAGTCCTTTCAAGGCTTTGGTTATCCCGGTTGCTTGTGCACCTTTTTCTACCACACTTTTTCCTTCCACTCAACTTTCCATTAATGTGCTTGGATACAGCAATCTGTGAACAGCCAGCTTCTTTTTCAATGACCTTTTGTGGCTTGCCCTCCTTGTGGAGTGTGTCAATCACTGCCTTCTGGACATCTGTCCAGTCAGCAGTTTTCCCCGTGATTGTGGAGCCTACTGAAACAGACTAAGGAGCCTTTTTAAATGCTTAGGAAGTTTTTGCAAGCGTTTTTTCTTAAATATTCTAATTTACTGAGATAATGACTTTTGTGTTTTCATTGGCTGTAAGTCATCATTATCAACATTAACAGAAATAAACACTTGAAATAGATCACTGTTTGTAATGACTCTATATAATACATGAGTTTCACTTTTTGTATTGAAGAACTGATATAAATTACATTTTTGATGATATTCTAATTTTGTGAGAAGCACCTGTATATAAAGGAAAAAATATTGGTGGTGGTGGGTCGGGACCAAGGTAGTCACACACATTTATATCCATAAATCTGACATTATACCATAAATATCTCAGATGCAAATTTTTATGTTTTATTGCAGCACCTGGGTGTAAAACAATTTAAAAATATACCACTTAAAAGGTTCAACAACGTTGACCAAGCTAATGACATAGTTTACCTGAACCTCTCTGATCCTCTATAATGCCCAATCTGGGGCCCTGACGACAATGAAAATAAATCTCCATTCATATTGATAATTAATATACTCCTGCAGAATGTTATCTGTAACTGTCCAAATGAAGGATAGTAAATCATCTTAAATGTCACAGAGATATTTGGGTATTCAATGAATATTAAATTTAAGCTTTTGTAGTCAATATAAAAAAGTTAAATATCCTATATCACCTAAATTGAAATGTATTTGTGCTATAATGTAGCTATCAAGAAATGTAGGAAAAAGACTGTGAATGTCACATGAAAAGCAGTCAGAGTATTTTGGCTGTGCTTTCATTTCATACATAATAAAGAAAAAGAAAATGTGTAAGATGTCCAAAACTTAGGTCCAAGAGTTATAAGCATGGATTCAATCAGGTATTCTCTGCACAGGAAATGAATATGAAGGAAGAAGATTTTGTCATATTGATTGGTAGCCAGGGAAAGCTGACATTTACTACATCTTCTAATGCAAAGCTGCTATGCTATACAGAGTTTTGCATCACTCTGGTCATCACCTTACCTGGGCACCATAAATGACATTGTGGCGTAGTAAATAAGTAGACTGAAGATTGCAACGGAACTGGTGACTGGTCAGAGAGCTACATTGAGAAGGGGAGGACCTATTTTGTTAGGTTTTTCTTTTTTTCAGATTTTTCAGATTTGCTCTTTCTTACTTTGGAGATATCATTAGATTTTCCTTTTTAATGGCGCTGTTTTGTAGAGGTGAAAGGCAAAATTTTAGCATTAGATATTATCAGGGTGATTTATTATTCTCTGTTGTTGAGTTTCCAGAACAGTTGATTTTGTTTCGCATTTCTATTGAAAGCAAAAAGTATAATTGATCAATGTCAAGAACAACATGGCATTGCTCAATAATGTTTCTCATGTTGGGGACATATTGCACATGACACAGATCTTTTAAACCAATAAATGTAATCATAATGAAACATTGATTGAATTCCACTGTACATTTAAAGCAAATTACAACAGAGCTAGTGAAACCCAAATATAAAATAACTAGCTATTGAACCCTTTCTACGCCCGGGTGGCGAGCATTTTTATTGGTATATGGTCTCTCATCCTGCGCCCCCATCCTGTTATGTGCTGCCCCCATCCTGTTATATGCTGCCCCCATCCTGTGCCCTCTTCCTGTTATATGCTGCCCCCATCCTGCTCCCCCATCTTGTTATGTGCTGCCCCCATCCTGCTCCCCCATCCTGTTATGTGCTGCTACCATCCTGCTCGCCCATCCTGTATTGTGCACCTGCATCCTGTTATGTGCTGCCTCCAGCCTGCTCCCCCATCATGTGCCCCCATCCTGTTATGTGCTGCCCCCATCCTGTGCCTCCATCCTGTTCTGTGCTGCCCCCATCCTGCGCCCCTATCCTGCTATGTGCTCCCCCATCCTATTATGTGCTCCCCCATCCTGTTATGTGCTGCCCCCATCCTGCACCCCCATCTTTTTATATGCTGCCCCCATCCTGCGCGCCCATCCTGTTATGTGCTGCCCTGATCCTGCTCCCCCATCCTGTGTCCCAATCCTGTTATGTCTGCCCCCATCCTGTGCCCCCATCCTGTTATGTGCTGCCCCCATCCTGCGCGCCCATCCTGTTATGTGCACCCCCATCCTGTTGTGTGCTGCCCCCATTCTGCTCCCCCATTCTGTGCCCCCATCCTGTTATATGCTCCCCCATCCTGTTATGTGCTCCCCTATCCTGTTATATGCTGCCCCCATCCTGCACCCCCATCCTGTTATATGCTGTCCCCATCCTGTTATATGCTGCCCCCATCCTGCTCCCCCATCCTGTTATGTGCTCCCCCATCCTGTTATGTGCTCCCCCATCCTGCGCCCCCATCTTGTTTTATGCTGCCCCCATCCTGTTATGTGCTGCCCCCATCCTGCTTCCCCATCCTCTTATGTGCTGCCCCATCCTGCGTGCTCATCCTGTTATGTGCACCCCCATCCTGTTATGTGCTGCCCTCATCCTGCTCCCCCATCCAGTGCCCCATCATGTTATGTGCTGCCCCCATCCTGCGCGTCCATCCTGTTATGTGCACCCCCATCCTGTTATGTGCTGCCCCCATCCTGCTCCCCCATCCTGTGCCTCCATCCTGTTATATGCTTCCCCATCCTATTATGTGCTCCCCTATCATGTTATATGCTGCCTCCATCCTGCACCCCCATCCTGTTATATGCTGTCCCCATCCTGTTATATGCTGCCCCCATCCTGCTCCCCCATCCTGTTATGTGCTGCCCCCATCCTGCTCACCCATCCTGTGCCCCCATCCTGTTATATGCTCCCCCATCCTGTTATGTGCTCCCCCATCCTGTTACATGTTGCCCCCATCCTGCGCCCTCATCCTGTTATATTTTGCCACCATTCTGTTATATGCTGCCCCCATCCTGCTCCCCCATCCTGTTATGTGCTGCCCTCATCCTGCTCCCCATCCTGTTATGTGCTGCCCCCATCCTGTGCGCCCATCCTGTTATGTGCACCTCCATCCTGTTATGTGCTGCCCCCAGCCTGCTCCCCCATCCTGTGCCCCATCCTGTTATATGTTGCCTCCATCCTGCACCCCATCCTGTTATATGCTGCCCCCATCCTGTTATATGCTGCCCCCTTCCTGCTCCCCCATCCTGTTATGTGCTGCCCCCATCCTGCTCCCCCATCCTGTTATGTGCTGCCCCCATCCTGTTAAGTGCACCTTCATCCTGTTATGTGCTGCCCCCAGCCTGTTCCCCCATCCTGTGCCCCCATTCTGTTATGTGCTGCCCCATCCTGTGCCCCCATCCTGTTCTGTGCTGCCCCCATCCTGTGCCCCCCTGTTATGTGCTGCCCCCATCCTGCGCACCCATCCTGTTATGTGCACCCCCATCCTGTTATGTGCTGCCCCCATCCTGCTCCCCCATCCTGTGCCCCCATCCTGTTCTGTGCTGCCCCCATCCTGTGCCCCCATCCTGTTATGTGCTGCCCCCATCCTGCGCGCCCATCCTGTTATGTGCACCCCCATCCTGTTGTGTGCTGCCCCCATTCTGCTCCCCCATTCTGTGCCCCCATCCTGTTATATGCTCCCCCATCCTGTTATGTGCTCCCCTATCCTGTTATATGCTGCCCCCATCCTGCACCCCCATCCTGTTATATGCTGTCCCCATCCTGTTATATGCTGCCCCCATCCTGCTCCCCCATCCTGTTATGTGCTCCCCCATCCTGTTATGTGCTGCCCCATCCTGCGCCCCCATCTTGTTTTATGCTGCCCCCATCCTGTTATGTGCTGCCCCCATCCTGCTTCCCCATCCTGTTATGTGCTGCCCCATCCTGCGTGCTCATCCTGTTATGTGCACCCCCATCCTGTTATGTGCTGCCCTCATCCTGCTCCCCCATCCAGTGCCCCATCATGTTATGTGCTGCCCCCATCCTGCGCGTCCATCCTGTTATGTGCACCCCCATCCTGTTATGTGCTGCCCCCATCCTGCTCCCCCATCCTGTGCCTCCATCCTGTTATATGCTTCCCCATCCTATTATGTGCTCCCCTATCATGTTATATGCTGCCTCCATCCTGCACCCCCATCCTGTTATATGCTGTCCCCATCCTGTTATATGCTGCCCCCATCCTGCTCCCCCATCCTGTTATGTGCTGCCCCCATCCTGCTCACCCATCCTGTGCCCCCATCCTGTTATATGCTCCCCCATCCTGTTATGTGCTCCCCCATCCTGTTACATGTTGCCCCCATCCTGCGCCCTCATCCTGTTATATTTTGCCGCCATTCTGTTATATGCTGCCCCCATCCTGCTCCCCCATCCTGTTATGTGCTGCCCTCATCCTGCTCCCCATCCTGTTATGTGCTGCCCCCATCCTGTGCGCCCATCCTGTTATGTGCACCTCCATCCTGTTATGTGCTGCCCCCAGCCTGCTCCCCCATCCTGTGCCCCATCCTGTTATATGTTGCCTCCATCCTGCACCCCATCCTGTTATATGCTGCCCCCATCCTGTTATATGCTGCCCCCTTCCTGCTCCCCCATCCTGTTATGTGCTGCCCCCATCCTGCTCCCCCATCCTGTTATGTGCTGCCCCATCCTGTTAAGTGCACCTTCATCCTGTTATGTGCTGCCCCCAGCCTGTTCCCCCATCCTGTGCCCCCATTCTGTTATGTGTTGCCCCATCCTGTGCCCCCATCCTGTTCTGTGCTGCCCCCATCCTGTGCCCCCCTGTTATGTGCTGCCCCCATCCTGCGCACCCATCCTGTTATGTGCACCCCCATCCTGTTATGTGCTGCCCCCATCCTGCTCCCCCATCCTGTGCCCCCATCCTGTTATGTGCTGCCCCCATCCTGCGCGCCCATCCTGTTATGTGCACCCCTATCCTGTTATGTGCTGCCCCATCCTGCTCCCCCATCCTGTGCCCCCATCCTGTTATATGCTCCCCCTTCCTGTTATGTGCTCCCCTATCCTGTTTTGTGCTCCCCCATCCTGCTCCACCATCCTGCTTTGTGCTCCCCCATCCTGTTATGTGAACCCCCATCCTGTTATGTGCTGCCCCATCCTGCTCCCCCATCCTGTGCCCCCATCCTGTTATATGCTCCCCCTTCCTGTTATGTGCTCCCCTATCCTGTTTTGTGCTCCCCCATCCTGCTCCACCATCCTGCTTTGTGCTCCCCCATCCTGTTATGTGAACCCCCATCCTGTTATGTGCTGCCCCCATTCTTTTATGTGCTCCCCCATCCTGTTATGTGCTCCCCAATCCTGTTATGTGCTGCCCCATCCTGTTATGTGCACCTACATCCTGGTATGTGTGCCTCCATCCTGATATGTGCTGCCCCCATCCTGCGCCCTCTTCCTGTTATGTGCTGCCCCCATCCTGCTCCTCCGTCCTGTTATGTGCTGCCACCATCCTGTGCCCCCATCCTGTTATGTGCTGCGCCCATCCTGCTCCCCCATCCTGTTATGTGCTGCCCCCATCCTGCTCCACCTTCCTGTTATGTGCTTCCCATTTTCTTTTGTGCTGCCCCCATCCTCTTTTGTGCAGCCCCCATCCACTTTTGTGCAGCCCCCATCCTGCCCCCCATCCTGCTCCCCCATCATGGTCCATGCTCTTCTGTCCTGGTATTTGTGTCCCATCCTGTTATTTGTGCTCCCCCATCCTGATATTTGTGCTGCCCCCTTCCTGTTTTGTGCTGCCCCCATCCTGTTTTGCGCTGCCTCCATCCTGCGCTCCATCCTGTTTTATGCTGCCCCTATCCTGTGCCCCATCCTGTTTTGTGCTGCCCCCATCCTGCTCCCCCATCCTGTTTTATGCTGCCCCATCCTGCGCCCCATCCTGTTTTGTGCTGCCCCTCTCCTGCTCTCTCATCCTGGCCCCCCATCCTGTTCTGTGCTGCCCCCATCCTCTGCCCCCATCCTGTTATGTGCTGCCCCCATCCTGTGCGCCCATCCTGTTATGTGAACCCCCATCCTGTTATGTGCTGCCCCCAACCTGCTCCCCCATCCTGTGCCCCCATCCTGTTATATGCCCCCCATCCTGTTATGTGCTCCCCTATCCTGTTTTGTGCTCCCCTATCCTGGTCCCCCATCCTGGTATTTGTGCCCCCATCCTGGTATTTGTGCTTCCCATCCTGGTATTTGTGCTCCCCCATCTTGGTGTTTGTGTTCCCCCAAAATTGTATTTCAGCTCCCCCATCCTGGTATTTGTGCCTCCATCCTGCTCCCCCATCCTGGTATTTCTGCTCCCCCATCCTGGTCCCCCATCCTGGTATTTCTGTTGCCCCCATCCATACAAAAAAATGGTGCTGGAGATTGCACTATGCACAGGCGCGAACTACGGCGCCACACTCCTCCTCCAGACTCGCCGGAGATCGAGGTACAGTATGTGTCCTAATGGCGCCGGAGATAGCAGTATGTGGTCAGCGCTTCCGCATACTGCAATCTCCGGCACCACAGTTCTTCATCCTCATCCTCCTCCCTCTCACCTATAACGGCTGATGTTTTCTTCTGTCTCTGGCCAGACTGTGCACAGAGGCTTCGGACAGATGGACACATCTACCGTTATATTATAGATGTGTATTGTCTACCCCGAACACTATTATTATGTTACATTGAAAGTAATCTGTTGTGTACGATAATGCTATATCTGGGCGTGCTGTAGTGACTGTAGCGCATCTGTGGCTCCCCTGTGGGTTCAGTCACCACAGAGGTACTGCATCTCAACCAGAGGTGTGGTACCCCACTCTCAGGTAAGGAGGGAGTACTGCCAGGGACCCACCCACCTACATGCAATACTACACCATTCCAGACCAGCAGGCGGGGCAAGATGCACGTGTACAATGTTGAGCCCTGTCTATGGTTGGAATGAGGGAACCAAGAAAGTGGGAACCATGTATTGGGTGTGGGTGGAGGAATTAGATCAGGGGAGCACCGTCAGGAAAAGTATATGAAGAGAGGGAACCATCTGAAGTGGGTCAGTACAGAGGAGAAACAGTGGGGAGTGGGAGCTCAGAATGAGCTCCGCTCAAGAGAGAGAAGAGCGGGCCTAGTCTAAGAGGCCCAGGAAAGAGAGAGAGAGGACGGGAGCAGAGAGAAGGCTCCAAAGACAGAGGGGATCCTAGGGGCACGGGGAATGCAGGAAGCCACCCGTGCGCCCGAATCTACACGGACGTGGAGGTATCAGGCCGCAGAGGGGACCGGCCCCTAAACTAGTGGAGAACAACCAGGCTCAGCTAGATAACCGGAGGCTACTGTACTTGCAAGGTGCAGCTGCCAACCACCACAATTACACAGAGGGTCCAGGGGACTGCACGTCGCCCGACAAGATCCGAAGCTACCGACTTGGGACACTGATTGTGAGGCGCAGGGCAGGAGGGAGAGAGCCAGCGCAGGGAAGATGACCGAGAAAGCAACATAGAACGGGGTCCCATTTAAGTACTCCTGAGAGACTTGAGAGCTGCTGAACCCCTTCCTTAGTAAACACAGGATGACGTGGGCAGTTATAATCCGGAAAGTGTAACCTGAGGAACTTAACAACTGTGAGTAAAACCCGAAGGCCTCACCCCACTGTGTCCTTGAATAATTTCTGCACCATCACCAGCCCTGAACTACACAGCACCAGCAACATCTACCTCATAACATCACTATTTCCTGCCCTGGAGCTAAGCTCTGCCTGTGGAGAGCTGAACCAACTCTGCTGCGTCACCATCAGCTCCAGAGGATCTGCATCGCAGCGGCGGCCCATATAGCCGCATACCACAGGTGGCGTCATGAACATTATTATCTCTATAAAAACTTTATTCCCCTTTTACTTTTCCCCTTAAATTGACCGCCCTGGATCACGGACCGGGTCACTGCCACCGTGACATCCCTCAAATCTGGCCCTCAGGGTGGTTTTATTTGGCCCCCACACCAGAACCACCACCCCTATTTGGGGCCATTATTCTGTATGGAGGACTATGTGGTGCCCATTATTCTTTATGGAGGACTATGTGGGGTCCATTATCGTGCATGGAGGACTATGATGGGCCCATTATTCTGCATGGAGGACTGTGGAGCCCATTTATTCTGTATGGAGAACTATGTGATGCCCATTTTTCTTTATGGAGGACTATGTGGGGCCCATTATTCTGCATGGAGGACTATGTTGGGCCCATTATTCTGTATACAGAACTATGTGGTGCCCATAATACTATATGCAGAATTATGTGGGGCCCATTATTCTGTATGGAGGACTATGTGGGGCCCATAATACTGTATGCAGGACTATGTTGGGCCCATTATTCTGTATGGAGGACTATGTGGTGCCCATAATACTGTATGCAGGACTATGTTGGGCCCATTATTCTGCATGGAGGGCTATGTGGGCCCATTATTCTGCATGGAGGGCTATGTGGACCCATTATACTGTATACTGATTGGCCCGTGACTTTGTCCAAGTTTTTCTTTTTGGCCCTCTGTGTGCTTGAGTTTGACATCCCTGCTTTAGAGTGTCTTTTACAGAGCTATTTTACTGGAAGTATAAAAACATCTTCACCCAAAAATCTAAACTCTACTGTGCTGAAACCTTCTTGTTCTGTCACTCTGTGCTGTAATTGTTAGAAGGATGTACCGGGGCATGCTACAAGTAGTGACTGTAGCTGCACCGTCACGCATCTATAACTGAAAGCCGGCAGCTATCGGGAGGAATAAAGTCAATTTTCTCCCTGTTGCCAAACTTTCAGTATGATGGCCGAATTATCCTCAGTTATCTGTGTTATCCAACATGATAGGTTCCCTTTAAAGTCTATTTTTCAGAGCTATTTTGCTCAAAGTATAAGAAGATCTTCACTGAAAAATCTAAATTCATCTGTGCTGAAGCCTTCTTGTTCTGTCACTCTATGCTTTTTTTTCTATCACTGTCATGCAGTTATGCTTCCGACCTGTTTTCTCTTCTGAAAAAGTGATGATCTAAGTTACAGCAGACATTTTTGGTTCATTAGTCACTCAGAGTAACCCAGACTTCATAGAAATACATGTTTTTTTTCTCTTCTATCTCCCTTCCCCCTTTCTTTTGTCATTGGATCCTTATGTAAGACTTTATGTTAAATTTAGTGCTGTTAAAAAGTTTAGTGTATATTCACTTGGATTTTTTTTCATACGTATTTCAATGTATATTTCAAGCACAGTTAGAAAAAAAAACTGACATTCACCTGGAAATCATAGTGAGGAGGAGCCAAGATTAGTTTCGTTGAGTGAGGCTAATCCATGTGCAGATTTGTAGTAAACATACCCTCAGGAAGATGTAGGATTCCTGACGGCTATTAGCAGAAACATTTATGCCAATAACTGCTGAATCTCATTAATTAAAAATTGATGGTGGAGCCAGAAAGGTGAATAACAGTACCTTGCCTAAACAGAGAGTGCCAGACAAGCAAAGAAAGAGAATTTTCCGTGTATCTATAGTCAAAATGTGCTTGTTACACACTTGGAGATCCAAAACCATTGAGCACAATACAAGAAGAAGCATTGACAATGCCATAGAAAGAATACAACTTTGTCAGAAAGGAGTATATTAAATGTTTGAAAGTATTCTAAGGGATAACCTGCATGATTATTTAGCAGCAAGGAAAGAACCATTTGTACAGTATAAACGATTTTCACTTGTGAGTGTTGTCCGAGTTTATATTGGACAGCTCTCAGACTAAACCTTGACCTATTAAAGTCAATAAACAAGCTCACATATGTTTTTTTTCCCATGAACCATGTACTGCTTTTTAACAATTTTCTGTAGTGTCCATACACCCAAAGCAAGTGAATGAAAAACTTACAGCACACAGTTTTTTAACTGGTTCAGCTCAGATGTAAAACATGTTTGATGTCAACAAAAATTTGCATGGTTTCTATGATGATGAAGTGCTTATCAGGATGTTGGCAATGGCTAATGATGCAAACCCATTTCATACTATACTTCCAACTGCATAGAGGATGTTAAACTTCATTGTGGAGAACAAGCTGAGCTGTGATGTAGCCAGATTGAAAGAAGTCATAATAATAATGTCATCCAAGGGGCAACATAGGGGTCAATAACAGGAATATGAATCTTCAGTATGGTTGTTGCCATCATAAAAAAACTATTACTAACTCCTTTACCTCCGAAGGTGGTTTGCACGTTAATGACCAGGGAGAAGTAATAAGGTAACACCAGCTCACCTGAGCAATGACGTCCTGAAGCATAGGTGCGATGAACCATTCGCAGTAGTTCCACAGCATAAGGAGAAAGGATTACCAGCTTCATGAATAGTTCAAAAAATAGGTTTCTTTATTGTGAAAAAAGCTCTCTAAAAACAGATTCCATAGTCACATAGTGTAGCCAGGGCAACGCGTTTCGAACGCTAAAGATGCGTTCTTTGTCAAGACTGGCTTGCAAATGGCATACCCATGGTATATAAACCATTGTTCACCAATCGCATACAAAATGGAAGTCACATGATACATAAATTTGCATACAAAAATATAAAACCAATTTGCAGAGTATATGCATAGTAAAAACAATCACATGACAAAGAAGAAATCACATAGGCATAGAAAAGTTACTCGCTATAATGGAACAGTAGTTCTTTCCGTAAATTTAGTCCATTTGGTTGGCAAGTGTTCAGATGATACATCCAAAATGCTTCTCGATCAAGTAGGCGTATCCTATTATCCCTGCCCCGAGGATCAAAGGTAAGTTTTTCAATGCCAAAGACCTGAAATGAGGATGTCTCTCTATTATGCTGCTCAATAAAATGTCTGGAGGCACAAGAAATGTTATGATTAGTGACATTAGGAATATCAGAAAGATGTTCTGCCACTCGCTGTTTTCATTTTCTTATAGTGCATCCCACATATAACAGATCACAACTGGCACATCTTATGATGTAAACCACATAATTACTGTTGCAATTCAGATAGCGTTTTATATTGTGTGTTTCACTAGAATCAGCATTAGGAAGTTTTTAGTGATTTTTACATAACGACAAATGCCGCATCTGGTGTAACCACACTTGTAAAACCCTTTGCAATTAAGCCAGGTATGCCGTTTTTGTCGATTATTTGGGCGACTAGATGCCAATAGCCCCATTATTGTTTGCGCTTTTTTTGCCACCACCAAAACTCCAGAATGAAGAATTTTAGATAATACAGTATCCTCATATAAAATAGGAAGATGTTTCAGTATTATATTTTTAATCAGTTGAAATTGTGAACTATATCTAAAGGAAATAAAATTTCGATTTTCATGTGCTGTAATATCATTGCGATTAATCCTTGCCCTAGACAGATCAATTAGATCCAGTCTATTTTTACTGTCCACAATTTTTTCTGCTCTCTTTAAAGGCCAATCCGGATAACCCCTAGATTTCAATTTATTTTTACACCTGATGAATTCTTCATCCAATTTATTTGCATTGTTACAGTTACGTTTGATTCTTGTCAGTTCCCCCACAGGTATAGCTTTTATAGTATGGCGCGGATGTCCGCTTTTGGCATGTAGAATGGTATTCCCAGATATGGGTTTGGAACATGTAGAAGTAGTGATGGAACCGTCAAGAATCTCCAATTTTAGATCAAGAAATGATATACACTTAGAATCAAAGGTGTAAGTGAAAGAAAGATTGAATTCATTGTTATTTAAATACTTGATGAATTCTGGTATGGCAGACACATCCCCACTCCAAATAAAGATCAAATCATCTATGTATCTGCCATACCAGAAAACATCACGAGCCCATGGATTGGCGAAGGTGTACAATGCAACATAATTCCATTGGGACATTACCATATTTGACAACTATGAAGAATAGCTAGATCCCATGGATACTCCTCTACATTGGAGATAAAATTCCTGATTGTACATAAAAAAATTATTAGTCATAAGATATTGTGTACAAGACAAAAGATAATTAATTAAATCCAAGGTATAATTACTATACCTATTAAGATGGAAATCCAATGCTTGCAGAGCGACATCACATGGTATACTTGTGTACAAAGACACTACATCACACCCTAACCATGTATATCCCTCCTGCCATGTGATATTTGTTAATTGGTCCAGAACGTCTCTTGAATCTTTAAGAAAACCTGCAGATCTCTGCACTAGCGGTTGAAATAATGTATCCATCCAATTACCAAGATCCTCTGTAACAGAATTAATGTTAGAAATGATTGGCCTCATTGGGGGGGATTGATGCCCTTGTGTGTCTTGGGTAGACCATATAAAAGTGGTAGCATGGGATGCTCAACAATGAGAAAGTCTTTTTGTTTAGCTGTAATAACCCCCAAAACAAAACCTTCGTTTATTATAGCATGGGTTGTTATTTTGTAATCTGTGGAGGGATTTGATGGAATTTTTGTGTAAGTAGTTGTATCACACAAAAGCTCCAACATTTGGTTGTGATACATGTCTGCATCCATAACTACTACTAGTCCGCCTTTATCTGACATCTTAATAATGACATCCTCCATCCGTTTTAGTTCCTGTAATGCCTTCATTTGTTTTTTGTTTAAATTACTCTTTGAGCTGTTATTTTCCACCTGCATATGGAGATTTTTTAGTTCACGTTGAATAGTTTCCTGAAATTTATCCATTTCTCCCGTTCTCGATTGTATAGGATAAAATAAAGGATTCCGCCCTGAAAAAAACTCTGCTGAATTGATACTAGGTTGTGAAGAGCGATTTTCCTTTTCCAAATCTTGAAGGTGAAGTAATGCTGATTGTTCCTGAAAATTTAAAGTCCGAAATTCATTAGTTATTTTGTCATGATCTATATTGTTAGGTGCAGATTCAGTCTCATCAAAAAAATGTCTTTTTACCGTCAGGTTTCTTACAAATTTGTTGACATCTTTCAAGGTCCCAAAGAGATCAAATTTTCTATCAGGTGCAAAATTCAGTCCATAGGATAGAACTTGTATTTGTTCACTTGTGAGCTGGTGTTTGGATAAATTCAGGACATTCTTTGTAGGGGATGAATCACATGTTACTTTCTGTAGCGAGTTGTCATTCTTGAGGTGCTTGGAATGTTTCCGTCCACCTCGTTTGCGTTTCTTCTGCGTTTTTTTATATTCTGGTAATAGGAAAAATCCTTAGTTAAGTGACTGGAATCTGAGTCATTAGTGTTACTATCCGATATATCTATATCGGATGAACTAAAACTGACATGTGATTTCTGTGAAGTTTTTTTATTATTATAGGAAGGTGTACATTTTAGTATTGATCTGGGTGTGTGGACTTTTTCCCATCTTCCCCATTCATACACCTGATCCAGCTGGTAGTCATTATTATCTCTGAAGAATTTAGATTTTTTTTCTCAAAGTAATAACTTCTTCTAACTTCGAGACATTGACATATATGTTTTGCATTTTGTTTTCAAAAATAGTTTTATCAAAACGCTCTTTGAGTGAATTTTTAAGGGATTCAATATCAGTATTTAATTTTGACAATTTTAATTCTTCCTCTGCAATAATCAGTTTGATCAGCACTATAGAACAGTCTGAAAGTGCTTGATTCCACTTGTTGACAAAAGCAGGGGAATAAACTGTAGTTGGTACTTTTTTTAAACAAAGTCCTCTAGGTATCATGTTTTTAGAAACATAATTTTCGAGGGTTTTGTGATGCCACCATATTTTTGTTTCACTCATAATTAATTTTTCTATGTCATAAAATTCATCAGATAATTTTGTTGGTAAACTACTGCTGGAATTTGTGTCCAATGAAAATACTTCCATTGAAAAACTTACCTTTGATCCTTGGGGCGGGGATAATAGGAGACGCCTACTTGTTCGAGAAGCATTTTGGATGTATCATCTGAACACTTGCCAACCAAATGGACTAAATTTACGGAGGGAACTACGGTTCCATTATAGCGAGTAACTTTTCTATGCATATGTGATTTCTTCTTTGTCATGTGATTGTTTTTACTATGCATATACTCTGTAAATTGGTTTCCATTTTGTATGCGATTGGTGAACAATGGTTTATATACCATGGGTATGCCATTTGCAAGCCAGTCTTGACAAAGAACGCATCTTTAGCGTCCGAAACGCGTTGCCCTGGCTACACTATGTGACTATGGAATCTGTTTTTAAAGAGCTTTTTTCACAATAAAGAAACCTATTTTTTGAACTACTCATGAAGCTGGTAATCCTTTCTCCTTATGATGTTAATGACCAGGCCAATTTTTACAATTCTGACCACTGTCACTTTATGAGGTAATAACTCTGGAACGCTTCAACGGATCCCCCTAATTCTGAGATTGTTTGTTTTTTCGTGACATATTGTATTTCATGATAGTGGTAAAATTTCTTCGATATGACTTTATTTGTGAAAAAATTGGGAATTTTGTTGAAATATTGAAAATTTAGCAATTTTCAAACTTTGAATTTTCATGACCTTAAGTCAGAGAGATATGTCACACAAAATGGTTAATAAATAACATTTTCCACATGTCTACTTTACATCAGCAGAATTTTGGAACCAAAATTTTTTTTTTGTTAGGAAGTTATATGGGTTAAAAGTTGACCAACGATTTCTTATTTTTCCAACAAACTTTACAAAATCATTTTTTTAGGGACCACATTACATTTGAAGTGACTTTAAGGGGCCTTTTTGACAGAAAATACCCAAAAGTGACACCATTCTAAAAACTGCATCACTCAAGGTACTCAAAACCACATTCAAGAAGTTTATTAACCCTTCAGGTGCTTCACAGGAATTTTTGGAATGAGGAAGAAAAAAATGAAGATTTATTTTTTTTTTCCCAAAAATGTTACTTTAGACCCCAATTTTTTTATTTTTGCAGTGGTAACAGGAAAAAATGGACCCTAAAATTTGTTGTGCAATTTCCCCTGGTCATGCAGATACCCTATATGTGGGGGAAAACCACTGTTTGGGCGCACGGCAGGGTTTGGAAGGGAAGGAGCGCCATTTGACTTTTTGAATGTAAAATTTGCTTGAATAATTAGCGGATGCCATGTTGCGTTTGGAGAGCCCCTGATGTGCCTAAACAGTGGAAACCACCCACAAGTGACACCATTTTGGAAACTAGACTCCTCAGGGACCTTATCTAGATGTGTGGTGAGCACCTTGAACCCCCAGGTGCTTCACAGAAGTTTATAACATTGAACCGTAAAAATAAAATTTTCAAATTTTTCCCACAAAAATGTTTTTCAGCCCCCAATTTTGCATTTTCATAAGGGTAACAGGAAAAATTGCACCAAGCAGATACCCCATATGTGGGGGAAAACCACTGCTTGGGCATACGGCAGGGCTCGAAAGGGAAGCAGCACCATTTGACTTTTTGAATGTAAAATTTGCTTGAATAATTAGCGGATGTGCCCCTGATGTGCCTAAACAGTGGAAACCCCCTACAAGTGACACCATTTTGGAAACTAGACCCCTCAGGGAACTTATCTAGATGTGTGGTGAGCACCCTGAACCCACAAGTCCTTTACAGAAGTTAATAACATGGAGCCGTGAAAATAAAAATATCAAACTTTTTCCACAAAAATTATGTTTTAGCCCCAATTTTTTTACTTTCACAAGGGTAAGAAGAGAAAGTGGACCCAAAAAACTTTTGTGCAATTTCTCCTGAGTACCCCAGTACGCCATATTTTGGGAAAATACAGTGTTTGGGCGCTCGGCAGAGTTCAGAAGGGAAGGAGCACTGTGTGGCTTTTTGAACGCAAAATTGGCTGGAATCGAGAGCGGACGCCATGTCGTGTTTGGAGAGCCCCTGATGTGCCTAAATAGTGAAAACCCCCCACAAGTGACCTCATTATGGAAACGACACCCCTCAAGGATTTTATCAAGGGGTATAGTGAACATTTTGAACCCAGAGGTACGACACAGAATTTGATAACAATAGGTCATCATATTGAATAAGTTGTCATTAGTCTTGAGCGCAAGTGCTCGCTACTTGAGTTTGCATCGGGTACACAAGTATGCACTATGTATCACGGATGCTCGAGTGACATGCTAGAGGCCCCGCCCGCATGTTTCACGGTTATTAAACACCCAAAAAAAACCATGCGGGGATCGCTCGTACATGGCAGGTAATCCCCGCAAGGTTTTTTTGGCCGCGAAGCATATGGGGCGGAGACTCGAGCATGTCACTCGAGCACCTGAGATACTCAATGCATACTCGAGCACCCGATGGAAACTCAAGTAGCGAGCACTTGCGCTCAACACTAGTTGCCATATCGTCATCTTTTTTCATCTTTTTTTTTTTTACTTTTGAAAAAAATCCCAACCATAACCCTAGCCCAACCCTAACCCCAACCCCAACCCTAACCCTAGCCCAACACTAACTCCAACACTAGCCCAACCCCAACCCTAACCCCGACTCTATCCCCAACCCTAACCCTAGCACAACCCTATCCCAACCCTAACCCTAGCCCAACCATAACCCCAACCAGAACCCTAGCACAACCCTAAACCAACCCTAACCCTAACCTTAGCCCAACCCTAGCCCAACCCTAACCCTAGCACAACCCTAATCCTAACCCCAACTCTAACCCTAGCACAACCCTAACCTAAGAGTTTATTTTTTACGCCGTTCCTTGTGCAGTATAATTGATTAGACGACTTTATTCTTCGGGTCGGTGCGATTACAGAGATACCAGAATCATATCGAGTTTTTATATTTGACAGCTGTCATACACTAAAAGACGCATTTTTTGTAAAATCTAGTTTTTGCATCTCCATATTTTGAGATCTATAATTTTTCCATATCTTGGCCGGCAGAGTCATATGACAGCTTGTTTTTTGCGGGATGAGTTGACGTTTTTATTGGTGCCATTTTCAGGCATGTGACATTTTTTGATCGCTTTCTATTCTGACTTTTGGGAGGCAGAATAAACAAAAACAACAATTCAGGAATTGTTTTTTTTAAAAATTTTTATTTTGTTCCACGTGTGGTAAAATTGATATGGTAGCTTTATTCTTCGGGTCAGTACGTTTAGAGCGTACCACATTTATATTGCTTTTCTATGTTTTGGCGCATTTACATAATAAAAGCAATTTTATAGAAAAAATTATTTTTTTGCATCGCTTTATTCTGAGAGCTATAACTTTTTAATTTTTCGGCTGATGGAGCTGTATGCTGGCTTGTTTTTTGCGGGACGAGATGACGTTTTCAGCGGTAACCTCATTGAGCTTTGAACTTCATAGCCAGGTGTATGCAATCATGAGAAAAGCTACTTAAAGTGGCCACTTGCAAGTTGTTCTCCTGTTTGAATCTCCTCTGAAGAGTGGCATCATGGGCTCCTCAAAACAACCGTCAAATGATCTGAAAACAAAGATCATTCAACATAGTTGTTCAGGGGAAGGATACAAAAAGCTGTCTCAGAGATTTAACCTGTCAGTTTCCATTGTGAGGAACATAGTAAGGAAATGGAAGAACACAGGGACAGTTCTTGTTAAGGCCAGAAGTGGCAGGCCAAGAAAAACATCAGAAAGGCAGATAAGAAGAATGGTGAGATCAGTCAAGGACAATCCTCAGACCACCTCCAGAGAGCTGCAGCATCAACTTGCTACAGATGGTGTCACTGTGCATCGGTCAACTATACAACGCACTTTGCACAAGGAGAAGCTGTATGGGAGAGTAATGCGAAAAAAGCCGTTTCTGCTAGCACGCCACAAACAGAGTCGGCTGAGGTATGCAAAAGCACGTTTGGAGAAGCCAATTTATTTTTGGAAGAAGGTCCTGTGGACTGATGAAACCAAGATTGAGTTGTTTGGTCATACAAAAAGGCGTTATGCATGGCGGCAAAAAAGCACAGCATTCCAAGAAAAACACTTGCTACCCACAGTAAAATTTGGTGGAGGTTCCATCATGCTTTGGGGCTGTGTGGCCAATGCCGGCGCCGGGAATCTTGTTAAAGTTGAGGGACGCATGGATTCCACTCAGTATCAGCAGATTCTTGACAATAATGTTCAAGAATCAGTGACAAAGTTGAAGATACGCAGGGGATGGATCTTTCAGCAAGACAATGATCCAAAACACCGCTCCAAATCTACTCAGGCATTCATGCAGAGGAACAATTACAATGTTCTGGAATGGCCATCCCAGTCCCCAGACCTGAATATCATTGAACATCTGTGGGATCATTTGAAGAGGGCTGTCCATGCTCGGCGACCATCAAACTTAACTGAACTGGAATTGTTTTGTAAAGAGGAATGGTCAAAAATACCTTCATCCAGGATCCAGGAAATCATTAAAAGCTACAGGAAGCGACTAGAGGCTGTTATTTTTGCAAAAGGAGGATCTACTAAATATTAATGTCACTTTTCTGGTGAGGTGCCCATACTTATGCATCTGTCAAATTTTGTTTGAATGCAGATTGCATTCAAGGCAGAAACATTACTGTGTCCAACAGTTATTACATATATCAAACTGAAATAGCTGTTGCAAAAACACCAATTTTTATAAAACATTAAGCTTAAGATTAATAGGGATGCCCAAACTTTTTCATATAACTGTACGTATTAGTACATCTTGAGCCTTAAAGGGGTTAATGTTCTTGAAAAAAAGCAGATCACAGACATGGCACAAAACTAAAGTCATTTCAAATGGCAACTTTAGGGCTTTAAGAAACACTAAAATAAATCAAGATTAAAAATGTGGTAAGGCGTTTCTCGATACCGGGACCCTACCCTACCTATGGGGCATCAAACTATGTTTCGGCACTGTAAGGACATTAAAGGATTCAATAGGAGCAAAATTACTTTGTAAGTGCCACAATTTTTTGCTCGCTCTGTCTTTAAATGTTGAAACATACTCCTTTCTGTGGCTATACCTATGCACAGTGACCTCTCTTACTCTGCTGAATATTTTTTTATTTGGGGGGGTTAGGAAATCTGTTATGGGACCCCATGGTTTCTGTGTATATACCTGCAATGTGCACATTCCAATAATAATGAGGAAAACAATGGTATACCTTTTTATACCAAACTTTTGACCTGTACTATAAATTTAACATAAAACCCTGATTTAAACTATTTCTGATTATCTTTTTATGGTACTATGCTACTGTTACTATGGCATACCAAAGTGTGTTGCCATTTACTGTTTGTTGTCTGGCCGAATATTAGAAAATTAAATTTATAGCAGCTTTGAGCTGCCTTAGATTTGTTTCAAAATTTGCTCTTTTTCTTATCATAATATAGTCATCTAAAACATGATGGCCACACCCACTCCGTTGTGATCATGACCACTTTTTCTTTTTCAATAATTTTTATTAAATTTAGATTTAACAAAGGGAAGGGATTGATAAAGAGGGGAAGGAAAATGAGGGGGAGGGAGGGGAGGTGAGAAATGTTTTTACTTTCCAGGGGACAAGGAAAAAGGAGGGGAGAGGGTAAGGAATAAGGGAGAGCTTAATTTGTTACAAAGTAGATAGCAACAAGAGCAGTATTGCAGTGAACAAATTAGGGATTAAAAAAAACATTTGAGAATTATCATTAGGTTTATGCTAGGTATAATCAATATTTAAATTACCCACGAGAGTACCAACTGAAAAAAGAGAAGTATTCAAATAACAATGTCAAAGAGAAGAGAATCAAGGGAATTTTGAGGTCCAGCAGTTCCATTTTTTGTGATATTTAGGAAGATAGTTATAGATTAGGGCATATCTAGATTCTAATGAGCTATGAGAGAGATTTTTTCAGTGATGTCACAAAGTTTAGGAGGTTGAGAATCCTTCCAAAGGGCAAGCAATAGAATTCTTGGTTACAAGAAAGATGTGTATCAGAAGTTGTCTTTGAAAAGGTTCAAAATGTTCTAAATCTAGAGAGAGGAGGGCCAATTGAGGAGTAATTGTGAAATTATTATTGAAAAAGACTTTTTCAAGCTCTAGCATGCACAATTTTTAAAAATGGAATTTTAAAAACAGAATTATTTCACAATAATGTGTCTTTTGGGACCTGTGCTTATCTGGGGTGGCAGTCAGGGCATTTGCCCTGGGCGCGGCCAGCACGGGGCACCTTGGGCTACTAGATACAGCAGTCTAAGGTTTTCTCCGAGGCAGCTGCATTTGTCTGCCCCCCACCCGGAGTGTAATTCGGCAATTCTATCAGCCAGCCATCAAGCTGACAGCCAGCTCAAAGAAGGTGTAACATGCCGATGTGGTGCCCTGCTGCGCATTGGTGCCACAGAACCCAGAAGGGTGCATGGATGGACTTCTCCACAAGATGCCCTCACACATTCACACACCTCCAACGTACCACCTCAGCCCAGCAGAGGGAGCCCGTTAGGGACTTATATAGGGAGGGTGGAGCCAGACAGCTCAGTTAGTTCAGAGTTTAGTGCTCAGTGAGAGAGCAGCACGCAGGCTGCTGTGCTTAGGCAAGCCAAGGCCTACAGCACTTGTGGAAGCCTAGTGAGGGCCATGAGTGTGGCCGAAGGTGAGAGGAGAAGGAAGAAGTAGCAAGGGGGCAGAGGAGCATACCAGGCTCACCCCGAATTATATACCGGACACCGGGTCCGCACCTACAGGGACCCTTAATACCCAGTAGGAACCACCGTAACCCCTGGAGGACTACAGGTCCCAGGTCCACCAAATGCTGATTGCAGTACCAGGGCTAGGAGTCACAGAGGCCACAGCATCCAGGGAGAGTGATCTCCAAAGAGAAGGCCCTACCACCAGGTCAGCAGGTGCAAGGAGAGACAGTAACCAAGCTAGGCCTAGTTCCAGGCAGGCCAGAAGCTTAGAGAATAAAGCCACGGATCAGGAGGCCCTATACCCGCTCACTGGGGAGAGTCCAAAAGTGCACCCTTCGCCCGGAGTACCCTGGACCGTGCCTGCAGCATCACCAATAAAGGTACTGAAGCTTACCCCCGTGTGAGTGTCCGTCTTTCCTCCGGGACCGTCTGGCCGTCTCTTCCCTGCGCCATCATCTACCTTACATTGCCCTGGAGCTTGCTCTACCTGTGGAGAGCCATACCACCCCTGCTGCCGTAACACCAGCTCCAGAGGACTGCTCCGCAGCGACAGCTCTCTTTAGCCGCAATCTACAGGTGGCGTCACGAACACTTTGTAATAATCCCCTTTGTTTTCACTGACCACCCTGGGTCACGGACCGGGCCAGCCACCGTGATATCCCTGCCATACCGGCATCCCTAGGCCTGGCTGCCGAGTACCCCACGGTCCAGGGGGCGCGTCAGCCTTTGCGTCACGAACAGAATTCCGTGCCCGTTGCCATCGGGTACTGTGCGCCTTAAACGACTGTAGTACTCACTGTGGTGAAGGTTTCCCGCCATTCCCGAGATTTCCCGCCATTGTTCGCCATCTTCCTGTCGCCGCGCGGGAAGAAGAGGGGCGTAACCAAGGGAATCAGAGAGGCGTAACCGCTGGAAGCGCGCAAAGCCCAGGACGCGCCCCGCCACTGACGTCGAACTAGGAAGCGTCAAGTCCTGGAAGGAGTCCAGAGGACGCTCTGACGTCAGACGCGAGCGACGCAAGGTCCTGGAAGAAGACCGTCGCCCGCGGAGCTGCGGCCTACCTGGTAAAGAAAGTGAAGAAGGTAGGCTCTGGTTCACTAGGGGGGCGCAACCATGGCCGACGACCAGCAAGCCGCCGGGGCACCGGTTAATGCTCCTGATGCCCAACCTGAGCCTGGCGCTGCACAGGCCTAAGCGGTCGCTCCATGAGCAGGGGTCGTAACCCCGTTAATACCCATGGCCCTGCCGTATATCCCTGGAGCGAAGTGGCTCCCCCAGTATAATGGCACACCAGGCACCCTGTCTGGATTCAAGAGAAATATATGCGGTGTACTGGACATGTATTCTATGACCGGCAAACAGAGAGCCGCTGTTGTGCTGGGACAATTGACTGGTGCCGCAGAGCGGGAAGTTGAAACCTGGCCAGCCGCAGACCAGGAATCGGCATCCATCATCTTTAAGAGACTGCAAACTGTGTTTGAAAACCGCACTGAGACGGATCTCCGGATGAGGTTCTACCACTGTGTCCAGAAACCTGAGGACAGTATCCGGGACTACGCCTGGCGCTTACAGGAAGCCCTGCGGGCCCTGAAACAGGTTAGTAAAGCCAGCATACAAAATGAAAATAAAATGCTGATGGAACAGTTCATCCGGGGGTTGAGGTCCCAGGAGAAAAGCAGAACTGTACGGTGGTGGGCCTTAGACCATCCAGATGCCACCATTGACACCCTTAAGGACTTGGCTATAAAGGGTTTGCAGCCCCTGGAAACAACAGATACTGCTATCCAGCATTACCAGGGTGGGGCCATCCCAGTGCCTGCAACACCCACTGCTCCTTCATTGATGGCTGAAACAAAGATGCAAACAGTGCCCCCTAGTGAGCTGGACAGCCTGCTCTCTGAAGTGCGCCAGTTAAGTAAAACCCTGGCCACTGTACTGAGCACCCTGCCGCTACAGATGGAGCCTGAGCCGGAAGGAAGGATACTACTCGCCGACAGCCCTGAGGATGTCCCCTGGATGAGGAGAAGAAGGACGACAACGCCACCCCATAGGAGGACAACACCACCCCGGAGGAGGACAACGCCACCCCGTGGGAGGACCAACGACCAACGTCACCCTCCAGGAGAATTCATCTGCTACCACTGCCAGAAGGCAGGCCAAACAGCGTGGAACTGTCCTTTAAACGAGCAAACCCTTTGGCTGAGGGCCGACACCCAGGAGTAGACCAACCAGGCCCATCAAACTGGTACCATCGGTTCGTGGGAGGAAGACCTTTCCTGTGTATTGTGCTGGATGGCATCGCGACACCTGCCCTGCTGGACACTGGATCTCAGGTAACCATAATGCCTGATGTCCTCTACAAGAGGTTCTGGTCCATAGACGAACTACACCCGCCAGCTCCAAACCTTTCCGTGTATGCCTCCAATGGCCTTCCCCTTAACCAAGTTGGGGTTAAGGATGTGGCAGTAAAGGTGGGAAGAGTGGAACTGAAGGACCAGGGACTAATTGTAGTAGAGACTAATCCTGATGATACAGACTTGTACATGATACTTGGTACTAATGTTGTTGGTAACTGTTTGGGAGAAGTGTTATTCTTGCTACAACAGATGGCTGACACTGCCAAGCCAGGGCAGAGAAGAGTGCTCCAGAAAGAGATCCGAGCCCTTATGTACCAGCAACAGGTAAAGCTAACAGGTGGTGAGATTGGTAATGTACGGGTGACAGACCTGATACCCATTGTGATTCCCCCGATGAGTGAAATGCTGATTTGGTGTAGAGCAGCAATAGGTCTAAGAGGACAGAACTACCAGGCGGTGGTAGAGCCCATTAGTTCGGAGCACAGACCTACACTCTTAACTGCCAGAGGGGTGGTTGATGTACGCAATGGGAGGGTACCCATACGTCTCCTAAATTGTGGGGAGGATGAAGTTAAATTACCAAGATACGCCACTGTTGCCAGGTTGTACACTGTGGATAACAACGCCATACACACAGTGGAGTCCTTAACCCCACCAGATACAGTGGAGGACAATCACTCTGAAGCTCAGCTGGAGGATTGGTGTCAACAGCTCCATGTTGGGACTGACGCCACTCCTGTCCATCAAAAACAAGGTGTATACCGGGTGGTCCAGGAATACGAGCAGGTATTCAGCAAACACCCACTTGATTTTGGGAGGATTAAAGGGGTAAAACACCATATACCCACAGGTGACCATCCACCCATCAAAGAACGTTACAGGCACATACCACCAGCACACTACCAGAAAGCAAAGGAAATGTTGCATGATATGAAGAGGGCAGGGGTAATAAGAGATAGCTGTAGCCCCTGGGCAGCTCCCCTGGTCCTGGTCAGGAAAAAGGATGGAAGCATGAGAATGTGTGTACATTACAGACAGGTAAATCGCATAACACATAAAGATGCATACCCTTTGCCCCGTATAGAGGAATCCCTGGCTGCATTAAAGTCTGCAAATTATTTCTCTACCTTTGACCTCACTAGTGGGTACTGGAAAGTAGCAGTTGCTGAGGAGGGCCGGGAGAAAACGGCCTTCACTACCCCGATGGGACTCTGCGAGTTCAACAGTATTCCATTCGGACTCTGCAATGCCCCTGGAACGTTCCAGAGATTTATGGAGTGCTGTTTGGGACACCGTAACATCGAGACAGTACTGCTATACCTGGATGATGTGATAGTGTACTCCAAGATGTATGAGGACCATTTGAAGCACCTGGCGGAGGTATTTGAGTCGTTGTCCCGGTATGGGATGAAATTGAAACCTTCCAAGTGCCACCTGCTCAAACAGAAGGTTCAGTACCTGGGGCACATCGTCAGTCCAGAAGGAGTAGCACCAGACCCGGAGAAGGTCACTGCCATCCAGAAATGGCCAGAGCCGAAGAATCTCAAGGAGGTACGTCAGTTCCTGGGACTGGTCAGGTACTACCGGAGATTTGTAAAGGACTACACCAAAAAGGCAGCGCCTTTGCAAGATCTCCTGGTAGGACAGTCCAACAGAGGCAAGAACCCCCCCTTGCAGTGGGGTTAAGAACAGGCTGAATCCTTTGCAGTGATGAAAGAGATCCTGCCTGCGAAGAGATCCTGGCCTACCCTGACTACAGCCAACCTTTTCTGCTGTACACTGATGCCAGAAACGAGGGACTAGGAGCTGTGTTAAGCCAGAAGCAGTATGGCAAAGAGAAGTTGATGGCCTATGCCAGCAGGAAGCTTCGTCCTACCGAGAGGAATCGGGAAAACTATAGCTCCTTCAAGTTGGAGCTACTGGCCTTGGTTTGGGCCATCACTAAACGATTCAAGCACTACCTGGCCTCCACTAAGTTCACGGCCTATAGTGACAACAACCCCTTGACACATCTAGAAACAGCCAAGTTGGGAGCCATGGAACAGCGTTGGATGGCCCGGCTATCAAACTACCAGTTCACCATCAAATACCGGGCAGGACATAAGAATGCCAATGCCGATGCCCTATCCAGAATGCCTCACCAGTCAGACACTGAAGAAGTGGATGACCTGGAGGAGATTGCGCTACCTGCCTTCCACAGAAATGGGATGGTACACGAGCAGCGCACCTCCAGGAGGAATCGTGGTAAGACACTAAACCCCTTACCTCATCACAGTTGGAAGGAGAACCAGGACAGCGACACGGTTGTCAGCCGTATCAAAGAACTGATAACCCAGGAAGGTTCCTCCCAGGAGAAGGACGCTTCTCCACAAGCCAAGCAACTGTGGAATGAGAGAAGCCGGCTGTTCATCTATAGAGAGAAGCTGTGCCGAAGGTATGTCAACCCTAGGACCCATGAGATAGTATGGCAGATCGTAGTGCCCAGGACAGACATCCAGATGGTGTTGGAGGCCTACCACGATCAAGCAGGGCACTTTGGCTGGAAGAAGCTGGAAACCCTCCTGAAGAATCGGTTCTATTGGGTTGGAACGCGGAGTTCCATAGAGAGGTGGTGCCGGGATTGTGGACCCTGTAGCCTCAGAAGAAAAGACTACAGCAGCCAGAAAGCACCCCTGCAGTCTATCAAGACAACCCAGCCCCTGGAGATCGTCACTCTGGACCACGTCAAGCTGTCACCTAGCAAGTCAGGCTACTTGTATGCCCTGACCATGGTGGATCACTACTCCCGGTTCCTGGTGGTAGCCCCCGTCAAGGACCTGACGGCAGAAACTGCAGCAAGAACATTTCAAGCATACTTCTGCAGGCCCCATTGATACCCGGAAAAGGTGCTGACAGATCAAGGCCCTGTCTTTAAAGCCAAGCTGTTCAAAGAGTTTTGCCATCTGTACGGGTGTAAGAAGATCCGGACTACACCGTACCACACTTAAACCAATGGGTTATGAGAAAAGATGAATAACATAGTCATCAACCTGTTGAAGACCTTACCTCTAGAAGAAAGAAACCAGTGGCCAGACAAACTACCTGACCTGGTAGATCTGTACAATCACATACCTGTGAGTTCCACCAATTGTACTCCAGCGTACCTCATGAGAGCAAGACCCGGAAAGTTGCCCATGGACCTGGAGCTTGGAGTGGTAAAGCCGGAAGCAGATATGTCCACTGAAGACTGGGATACGACCCGACAGGAGCAGTACAAGAGAGTACAAGCCTGTGTCGAAGACAGTCTAAATAGGGTGAGAGATAAGCAGGAAGCGCAGTACAACAAGAGTGCACCAGCCGAACCCTTGACACCTGCAGAAGTTGTGCTGAAACGAAAGAGAAGAAGCCACAAGCTTGATGACCAGTGGGAAAGGGAACCTTACACTGTGTTGAACTCTAGATTTGACAATAGGAAAACCTGTCTAATTAGCAAAGACGGATGAAGAACAACTGCAGCGGTATTAAGAGACCATCTGAAGTTGTTCCCAAGTCCGTTGAAGCCCCAGGAGGAAGTGCCTCTCACCATACCGGAGGAGCCTAAAGATGAAGTACTCCATACTGTCTTAGGAGATTTCCCAGCAGATTGGCCTCAGCTGGATGGAGCGGTAATAATTAGAGATGAGCGTTGTTCTACTCGAACTGTTCGCCAATCTCAAATTCGAGCTGTTTTGGGCGGTGTTCGAGCCGGTCGGCGAACACGAACAATTTGAGAAAAATTCGGCTGTTCGAGGTTATGTTCGATAACTGTTCGTGCACCAAAATCATAACTGGATTTTTTCTCAGTAATGATGAAAATTAATGTTAATACGCAGTTTGAGTGTACAGCGGGGCGGGGGGAGGGGCAGGGGATGGATCTCTGCAGGAACAATGAAGATCTCCATTTTTTTTTCTCTTTCCCGCATTTGCAGTGGGGAGGTGCAATCTGTCAGCCTATCAGCAGCGCACACACGGAGCGAAGTGCTTTTTTTCACACAAGCAAGGGCATGTGTGATTGGCAGTGTATGTCACATGTCCTTGCCCTATAAGACCAAGCCATTTTCCCCGTCGCCACCATTTTCTCACTGCTGCAGCTGCGTGTTAGACGGCACCGCTGTTGCTGTGTGCCGTATACCTTGTTAATTTCAAGCCAATTTTCGCACAAATATACAGATAGCTTGGGAGTAGGGAATAGTTGTGATTGCAGTCCTTTTAAGGACTAGGTTACAGCATTTCCTACGACTTTTATCAGGCAGGTCTGTGCTCTTAAATAGATAGATTGTGGGAGTAAAGACTAATTGTAATTGGAGTCCTTTTCAGGACTAGGTTACATCAGTTCCTATCAGTTTTTGCCAGGCAGGTCTGTGCCAGTGCTGTGCAAGTTTTTTTCACAGCATTTGGCTGAATCTAGCAAAGCTAATCCTTTTTGGCCTATTGCAGAGTGTGTTAGTCAGTGGAGTAGCCTATCTGTGTTGCAAGATATACCACCTGTGTATAGAATACCAATTTTTTTACTGCACCTAGTGAAGTAAAATCTTTTGGGCATAGCATCATTCTATTAGTCCATCTATACTGACCTCCATCAGGTTGCAAACTGAATATAATTTTTTTCTGCATCTAGCTCTGAAAAAATATTTGGGCTTCTAGCAGTGTGTGGGACTTGGTCTATTAGTCCATCTATACTGACCTCCATCAGGTTGCAAATTAAAAATAATTTTTTTCTTCATTTAGCTCTGAAAAAATATTTGGGCTTCTAGCAGTGTGTGGGACTTGTTCTATTAGTCCTTCTATACTGACCTCCAGCAGGTTGCAAATTGAATATAATTTTTTTCTGCATCTAGCTCTGAAAAAATATTTGGGCTTCTAGCGGTGTGTGGGACTTGGTCTATTAGTCCATCTATACTGACCTCCATCAGGTTGCAAATTAAAAATAATTTTTTTCTGCATCTAGCTCTGAAAAAATATTTGGGCTTCTAGCGGTGTGTGGGACTTGGTCTATTAGTCCATCTATACTGACCTCCATCAGGTTGCAAATTAAAAATAATTTTTTTCTGCATCTAGCTCTGAAAAAATATTTGGGCTTCTAGCGGTGTGTGGGACTTGGTCTATTAGTCCATCTATACTGACCTCCATCAGGTTGCAAATTAAAAATAATTTTTTTCTGCATCTAACCCAGCCAATAGTTTTGGCCTAATACCACAGTTTGGCCACTCAGCTCTGCTCGGTTACCATCCATTGTTTTTTTGTGCAAACAACTCCAGAGTTGTGAATTAGTTAACCACCAAAATGAGTGGAAAAAGGCCTGCTGCTGGTGGAAAGGGGAATAGGCGTGTTGGGAAGGGGAAAAAAGGTTGTGTCCGTGGGGTAGGTGCAGAAGAAAGACCATCTTCCAGCCAAACTAAAATGTCTACTTCTTTTAGCGGACAATGTGATAAGATCCCTTTCTTACGGCCACGCCAATCGCTACAAATTCCAGATGAGGCACAAAAACAGCAGGTGCTTCAACGGATATCAAGTGCTCCTTTAAGTGGGCTCTCCTCCACATCAACTTCAACATCACAAATACTCCAGTCCTCAAAGGTGTCACCCAAATCGCACTTGCTTCCTCACAGCTCCCAAATCTCCAGCTGCCCGTCTGAGTATGAGGTAGAACAGATGGTTGAGTCTGCAGAGCTGTTTACTCATACTATAGCCTGGGAATCAGAGGTCGACTCCAGCGCTTCTGTGAATCCAGACGAGGAAATGATCTGCACTGATGCCCAGAATCTTTATGAGTCGGATCCAGGACCAGACGCAGAAGGTTCTGACCATAATGTAGACCCTCATTCCCAAACTGTAACTCCTGTTGGTGGAGACAATGAGGAAGACGATGATAAGACTCAAATACCTGATTGGAGCGACAACTTTAGTTTTTTGTCAGGGCAGGAACAGGTTGGCTCTGAGGACGACGGGTGTGATAACGCACAGGGTGATGATGATGAGGTCGGAGATCCCACTTACTGTCAACCCACAGTCAGCCAAGAGATGAGGTCAGCAGAGGAGGTGGAGGAAGATGCTAGTGACGACGAGGTCAGGTTGCGCCTTCCTGGACAGAGACGTAGTACTGGAAGCACGTCAACAACTGCATCCTCAAACACAACTCTGCCTCTCACCACAAGTCGTGGTGGCTCTTCAGGTCGCATGGGTGCTAAGCCTTGCATAGCCTGGGCATTTTTTCAGATCGATAAAGATGACCCAACTCGTGTTATCTGTAACATTTGTCAGCAAAAGCTAAGTAGAGGCCAAAAAATACATAGTTTGAGTACTTCATGCATGAACCGGCACATGGACATGAAGCATAAGTTGCAGTGGGAAGCTCAGTGTGCTACAATGCGGTCTAGCCGGCCGGGCCAACCACCGTCTGCCATATCTTGTGCATCCGCGGCCTCTTCATCCTCTGTGACTGGGGGGACAGCAGTCACACCTGTTTTGGGGCGCAGACCTGCCACCTCTTTACCCGCAACAGCCAGCGTGATTGGCAGGTCATCATTTTCTTTGGAGGTGGTAACACCAGCTGGTCTTGAGCGCTGTCCGACATCGATAGCACCACCTTTGGATCAAGGCAACCTAACATGTCCGCCTGCATCTTCCTCACAGACCGGCAGTTTGCCGGGGACACCCTTATCAACCCCGTCTAAGCACAATAGCCAGCCCTCGGTCCCTCAGATGTGGACAAGTAAAAGACCATTTCCTCCTAGCCATGAGAAAGCTAAGAGGTTGAATTTCACCATCTGCAAGCTCTTGGCTACAGAAATGCTGCCTTTCCGCCTGGTGGACACAGAGGATTTTCGAGACCTTATGTCCGTCGCAGTGCCCCAGTACCAGATGCCCAGTCGGCACTACTTCTCAAAGAAAGGTGTGCCTGCGCTCCACCAGCATGTCGCACACAACATCACCGCTTCTTTGAGAAACTCTGTGTGTGACAGGGTGCATTTCACCACAGACACTTGGACGAGTAGGCATGGACAGGGGCGTTACATGTCGCTGACTGGGCACTGGGTAACTATGGTGACAGCAGGACAAGGGGCTGCTGTCCAAGTCTTGCCGTCCCCACGAGTTGTGCGTCAATCCTCTTTATGTCATTTTTCCTCCACTGCTTCTGCCTCCTCAACCTCCTCTCGGTCTTCCACCTGCACCCAAAGCCTGTCTGGTCATGCCACAAGCTTTCTAACTGCGCAGAAGGGATCCTGCACACCTCCTTACTATGCTGGCAGTAGGGCTCAACGTCATCAGGCGGTTTTTACATTGAAATGTCTGGGAAATGTGAGTCACACAGCTGAGGAGTTGTGGTCAGCTCTGGAGAACCAATTTCATGAATGGTTGTCTCCACTGGACCTGAAACCAGGGAAGGCCGTGTGCGACAATGCTGCAAACCTGGGTGCGGCCCTTCGCCGGGGCAATGTCACACACGTGCCTTGTATGGCTCACGTGTTGAACCTGGTTGTCCAGCAATTTTTAGCCCACTATCCCAGACTAGATGGCCTTCTGCAGAGGGCACGGTCGCTGTGTGCTCACTTCCGCCGTTCGCATCCCGCAGCTCAGCGACTTACATCTCTACAGAAGTCGTTGGGCCTGCCACTTCACCGGCTAAAATGCGATGTGCCTACCCGGTGGAATTCAACTCTGCACATGTTGCAGCGACTGTGGCAGCACCGACAAGCCCTGGTGCAATACGTTCTGACGTATAGCCTGGGCCAACGAGATTCAGAGGTGGGGCAAATCACGCTGGAGGAGTGGTCTCAGATCAGGGACCTATGCACCCTTCTGCACAGTTTTGAAATGGCGACGAAGATGTTTAGTGCTGACGATGCCATTATCAGCATGACTATTCCGGTGATTTACATGCTGGAGCACATGTTAAACAGAATTCGGAGTCAGGTGGTGGCACAAGAGGAGGTGGAGGAAGTAGAGGAGGAGGAGTTGTATGCGGAAGGGCTAACATCTGCAAGGTCCAGACGGTCGGCAGCACCAGGGCGGCAGGCATGTGAGGGTGGGGGAGATGATTTTACCAGGGCGCATGGTAGCAGCCAAACTAGTGAGGAAGGTGCAGGAGCCCAGGAAGAAGTGGAGGACGAACTGATGGAAGACTCATCAGATGAGGGAGACCTTGATCACATTTCTGTTGTGCGAGGTTGGGGGGAGAGGACAGAGGAAGGAAGCATGATTGTTACCTCGCCACCAACACAACAGGGACTTGGTGCTCCTGGATGCGCAACACACATGAGTGCCTTCTTGCTGCACTACCTGCAACATGACCCTCGAATTGTGAGAATTAGAAATAATCCTGACTACTGGGTTGCCACACTGTTAGATCCCCGGTACAAAAGTAAATTTGCAGAAATTATTCCTGCCATAGAAAGGGATGCACGCATGCAGGAGTATCAGCAGAGACTGTTGCAGAATCTTACATGTGCTTTTCCACAAAATACCAGTGGTGCACGTAGTGAATCTCACAGTTCCAACTTGCCAACCGTGGGACCGTCAAGTGTTCAGCACTCAAACCGTAACAGAACCACAGTATCTGCTGGTAACATCAATTTTGCGGAATCATTTCACCACTTTTTTAGCCCATCCTTTGCAAGGCCACAGGAGACAAGAAGTCTGACACATAGTCAACGCCTAGAGACGATGGTACAGGAGTATCTCCAAGTAAACATTGATGCCACGACTGTGTCACTGGACCCTTGCTCTTTTTGGGCTTCCAATCTGGATAAATGGCCGGAGCTAGCCACTTACGCCTTGGAGATCTTGTCATGCCCCGCAGCCAGCGTTCTGTCTGAACGTGTGTTCAGCGCTGCTGGTGGTGTGCTGACAGATAAGCGCACGCGGCTCTCCACTGATAATGTAGACAGACTCACGTTCATAAAGATGAACAAATCATGGATCCGAAACAACTTTTCTACCCCTGTGTCATCCTGGGGAGAGTAAAAGCTTGATGATTGGTTAAAATCACCCTACCAACCGTTTTAAGCTTTCAAATTACTAATCATGTTTATCTGTATCTTGACTGGAAAATAATTTGGGCTTTGTAGCAGTGTGCAGCACTGATCCTATTAGGCCATCTATAATAAGCTTCACCAGATTTAAAATTAAAAATAATTTTTAGCTGCATCTAGCCCGGAAAATAATTTTGGGGCTCCGAGATGCGCAAGACACATAAGTGCCTTCTTGCTGCACTACCTGCAGCATGACCCTCATATTGTCAGAATTCGAAGTAATCATGACTACTGGGTTGCCACACTCTTAGATCCCCCAAACTTTTCGATCAACCTTTTCATTTTAATAAAGACCAAAAAAATGGTCATTTTTGAAATTATAAGCATTAGCAGGTTGTTAGAAACTGAAATCAAACAGTTTTCAACTCAAAACTTTATTCTAAGTGATGTTACATTTTCACATAGGACCCCTTGTTCGAAAGGAGCTTCTGAACTCTCTCGTCCATTGAATTTGTCAGGTTTTGGATGGTTTCTGCTTCAATTGTTTTGCATGAGGACAGAATACCCTCCCATAGCTGTTGCTTAGATGTGAACTGCCTCCCGCCATCATAGACACTCCTTTTAATGATGCTCCAAAGGTTCTGAATGGGGTAGAGGTCAGGGGAGCATGGGGGTCACACCATAAGTTTGTCCCCTTTTATGCCCATATCAGCCAGAGATGCAGATGTTTTATGTGCAGCATGAGATGGTGCATTATCATGCAGAAAAATTATCTTGCTGTGAAATACACGGTTCTTCTTCTTGAACCATGGCAGGAAGTGCTGTTTGAGAAAATCCACATACATTATGGAGTTCATCTTTAGCGCCTTCAGGGATCCTAAAGGGGCCGACAATCTCTCTCCCCATGATTCCAGCCCAAAACATTACTCCACCTCCTCCTTGTTGGCGCTGTAGCCGTGTTTGCGTGGGGTGTCCATCAACCAGCCATCCTCCACTCCATTCATCTGGACCATCGAGCGCTGCACGGCACTCATCCGTGAACAAAACAGTTTTGAAATCAGTCTTCATGTAATGTTTGGCCCACTGGAGCCGTTTCTGCTTGTGTGAAGTGGATAGAGGAGGTCGACAGGATGGCGTATGCACAGCTGCAAACCTCTGAAGGACCCTGCATCTTGTTGTTCGGGGGACGTTGGAGGCACAAGCAGCTTCAAAAACTTGTCTGCTGCTATGACAAGGCTTTTTTGCCGCTGCTCTTTCAACCTGACGTAATTGCCTGTAGGAAAGAGTCCTCAATTTGCCCTTATCAGCACGCACACGTGTGTACTGTGAATCAGCTACATACTTCTTGATTGCCAAGACACTTCATCCTGATCATCGCACAATGTTGATTGTAGTCATGCCTTGACCTAAACACTCCACAATTTGTTGCTTCTCAGCAGCCGACACATCCTTTTTCTTTCCCATTTTGGCAGAAAATGTAGGCTGCTTAATAATGTGAGAGAGCCTTCTTAAGTAGTCTTGCCTTTCATTGGACACACCTGCCAAACTAATTAGCACAGGTGTCTGCAATTGCTTACAGTGATATAAAGAGCCCTGACACACATCACCATCAATGAGTTTAACTGACAAACAAACAAATTCTTCCCTTATCACTCCTAAACACTTTTTGCATAATAATTTGGAACGCGGTGTACATGTGCTTTTCCACAAAACACCAGTGGTTCACGTAGTGAATCTTACAGTTCTAACTTGCCAACCGTGGTCTGTATGGAATTGTTCAATAAAGGGCCCAAAATTAAGATAACATAGATGGGAGAGGTCTCTATGAATAGGAATTCCTAAGTATTTGATACCCTGTGAGGGCCAGGCAAAGGGAAAGTTGGACTGGATGGAATCCTATATGGATTTAGGGAGGGAGACATCGAGGGCCTCAGACTTCGCTGCATTGATTTTAAAATTTTACCATGTAACAAAGTGATCTATTTCAGCCATAACAGCAGGGATGGATATATGTGATTGAGTGATATATACTAGGACATCATCAGCAAATAGAGAGCACTTGTACTCGGTGCCTCCCACCTCAATCCACCTAATATTGGGGTTATGGCGAATTGATGAGAGCAGGTGCTCCGTCACTAGGATGTATAAGAGAGGGGACAGAGGACATCCCTGCCTTGTCCCATTGGTGATTGTGAAAGGTGATGAAAATGTTCTGACGCACCCCCTGGGCCTTGGGACACCCGGAGCCGGACCCTTTTTGGTGGATGCTGGTGGTTGTAGTCTTCGTGGCGGCGATCCGGTTCCGTGGCTCAGGGCGGTCAAACCAGTGGCGGAACTATTTATGTGGTTTTGATGTTTAAATGTCCGACTACGCCACCCGTGGATTGCGGTTAGAGTGAACCGCCGCTACAGGGCAGACCGCTAAGGCTGGTGTTGTGGGTGCAGCAGAGCGTAGCATAACTCCCCACGGGAGGAGTATAGCCTCAGGGCAGTGTATGCGGAGGATGGGGGTGATGGTGCAGGGCAGCAGCAGTAACGACACGGAGTCAGTGATGCAGTTCAGGGCCTTTACTCACAGTTCTTATTATCCAGACCACGTCTGCAGGTAACGGCTGCCCACGTCGTACTGTGCTCACCAGGTGAGGGGCTCAGACAACTCCCAGATAACTTTGGAGCGCTTCACAGGACCCCCTTTGTGTGTCCTTTGTCTGGCCTTTCTTACCAACACTTCTGTCCGGCTGCCTCGGGCCTCCTCTTGGTAAACTTGGCGCCAGTTTCCCTGACCCTATGTGGTGCCTTCCTAGCGGGTGGAGCAAGGGGCTGCGCCACATAAAATGTCAGAGCCTCCGGTTTCTAGCTGAGGGTCGTTTCCTGCCTCCACTAGTTCGGGGACCGGTCTCCCCCTTTGGCCTGACCCCTCCACGCAGGTGGATTCGGGCGTGCGGTGGCGACTCGCCCGTCCGCACCCCTGGGATCCCTTCATTCCTCGTTCCTGGAGCCTTCTCCGCTCCTCTTCCTTCCTTCTCCCTCTTGCAGGCCTGGGCCTCTGTTACTAGGCCCGCCTCCGGAGCAAAGCTCATGCAGAGCCCCTGCTCCCTGCCACTTCTGCTCAGACTTCTCTGCACTGAACTAAGATGGTGCCCACCTTTTATACTCCCTTCTCAATGCACCCAGGAACTGCTTCCTCCCTGCTCCTGCACTGCAGGGTTCCCCTTCCTCAGTGTTCCCTCCCCCCACTCAAGCCAGGGACAGGGACTGTCGTGCCCATCTCAGGGGCATATTGGTCGCCCTGCCCCATGGCAATGTGGTGAAATGCATGCAGGTGTCGGGTCCTGATCCACACTCCATCCTTATCTGAGAGTGAGATATCACACCTCTGGGTGAGGTGCAATACGTCTGTAGCAACCGAGCCCTCGGTGCTACAGTTCCATTTATCTTCAGCCTAGGTGACGTATTGTGATACAGGGCCGTGATTTTGGCTATAAAAGGGTCCCCTAGACCCCTACCCCAAGCTTTTTAAGAGAATCATATATGGCGTGCCAGGAGACTCTATGGAATGCTTTCTCAGCATCCAACGAGAGTATCTACTTACAAATTTTTAACTGCATCTAGCCCAGGAAATACTTTGTGCCTAGTAGCAGTGTCTGCTAGTCAGCGGATTATCCCGGCTGTTAAGCAAGCTACACCACCTGTAGTTTGGACACTTAATTTTTTCAAAGGAAATGCTTCGGGACCACGGGATACTTAGTGAAGAGCATCAGGAGGCACCCCAAGGCATAGGGGCTGGGACTGGCACTAGGATGCCTTGCGGTGGACAGCTGAGCTCGATCCTTATAAAAGCTTTTTAACTGCAGCAGCTTTAGTGGACGCTACTGGAGCTGGAATTACGCGGCTGCTGGCATGAGACTTGCCCTCCAATAGATCCTTGTAAATGGATTTAAAGTGTATTCATTCAAATTAGAGGGACAATTTAAATTAAAAAGCTTAGAGCTGCCTCCACCACAGGGGGGCTCTCTCGACCCACCAGCGGACAGGCACCAGTATTGGGAGAGGGGGGCTGGCCGTCAGGGTTCACCGCGGCTCTGGCACAAACCCGGCGACACGGAGGTGGCACGGGCAGGAGCGGACTGGCCGTCTCGGCTTCTCACTTTTTGGATTTTAGAAGGGCATGACATGCCTATATCTGTGTCTCCCCCTCCTTTTACTCCTCCACCTCTTTTCTTTTCGCATGACTATATGTACTTGTCACTTTTCCATGTGTTAGTTGTGTCTTCTGAGCAGTTTGTCAGGTTTTGGACACCTTTGAAGGTGTTTTCTATGTGTTTCTATGTGTTTTTGTTTGCCTGCCATTGGTTTTAACGGTGTTCGAAGGTGTTCGACGAACAGTTCGACGAACAGTTCGGCGAACACACGGGTGTTCGACGAACCGAACCGAACTCGAACACTACGGGGGTGGCTCAACACTAGTAATAATACCTGTGCTACACTTATACCTACAGCCAGAAGACTCTCCACTGCAAGTAAAACCTGTAAGCGCCCCGGAAGAGCCTGCTCAGGAAGAATCCCCGAAAGAAGGATCACCGATGGAAGCAGAGCCAGTAGGCCCAGTAACCAGTGTACTTGCCAGTAGTGTTGAGCCACCCCCGTAGTGTTCGAGTTCGGTTCGGTTCGTCGAACACCCGTGTGTTCGCCGAACTGTTCGTCGAACTGTTCGTCGAACACCTTCGAACACCGTTAAAACCAATGGCAGGCTAACAAAAACACATAGAAACACATAGAAAACACCTTCAAAGGTGTCCAAAAGCTGACAAACTGCTCAGAAGACACAACTAACACATGTAAAAGTGACAAGTACATATAGTCATGCGAAAAGAAAAGAGGTGGAGGAGTAAAAGGAGGGGGAGACACAGATATAGGCATGTCATGCCCTTCTAAAATCCAAAAAGTGAGAAGCCGAGACGGCCAGTCCGCTCCTGCCCGTGCCACCTCCGAGTCGCCGGGTTTGTGCCAGAGCCGCGGTGAACCCTGATGGCCAGCCCCCCTCTCCCAATACTGGTGCCTGTCCGCTGGTGGGTCGAGAGAGCCCCCCTGTGGTGGAGGCAGCTCTAAGCTTTTTAATTTAAATTGTCCCTCTAATTTGAATGAATACACTTTAAATCCATTTACAAGGATCTATTGGAGGGCAAGTCTCATGCCAGCAGCCGCGTAATTCCAGCTCCAGTAGCGTCCACTAAAGCTGCTGCAGTTAAAAAGCTTTTATAAGGATCGAGCTCAGCTGTCCACCGCAAGGCATCCTAGTGCCAGTCCCAGCCCCTATGCCTTGGGGTGCCTCCTGATGCTCTTCACTAAGTATCCCGTGGTCCCGAAGCATTTCCTTTGAAAAAATTAAGTGTCCAAACTACAGGTGGTGTAGCTTGCTTAACAGCCGGGATAATCTGCTGACTAGCAGACACTGCTACTAGGCACAAAGTATTTCCTGGGCTAGATGCAGTTAAAAATTTGTAAGTAGATACTCTCGTTGGATGCTGAGAAAGCATTCCATAGAGTCTCCTGGCACGCCATATATGATTCTCTTAAAAAGCTTGGGGTAGGGGTCTAGGGGACCCTTTTATAGCCAAAATCACGGCCCTGTATCACAATACGTCACCTAGGCTGAAGATAAATGGAACTGTAGCACCGAGGGCTCGGTTGCTACAGACGTATTGCACCTCACCCAGAGGTGTGATATCTCACTCTCAGATAAGGATGGAGTGTGGATCAGGACCCGACACCTGCATGCATTACACCACATTGCCGTGGGGCAGGGCGACCAATATGCCCCTGAGATGGGCACGACAGTCCCTGTCCCTGGCTGGAGTGGGGGGAGGGAACACTGAGGAAGGGGAACCCTGCAGTGCAGGAGCAGGGAGGAAGCAGTTCCTGGGTGCATTGAGAAGGGAGTATAAAAGGTGGGCACCATCTTAGTTCAGTGCAGAGAAGTCTGAGCAGAAGTGGCAGGGAGCAGGGGCTCTGCATGAGCTCTGCTCCGGAGGCGGGCCTAGTAACAGAGGCCCAGGCCTGCAAGAGGGAGAAGGAAGGAAGAGGAGCGGAGAAGGCTCCAGGAACGAGGAATGAAGGGATCCCAGGGGTGCGGACGGGTGAGTCGCCACCGCACGCCCGAATCCACCTGCGTGGAGGGGTCAGGCCAAAGGGGGAGACCGGTCCCCGAACTAGTGGAGGCAGGAAACGACCCTCAGCTAGAAACCGGAGGCTCTGACATTTTATGTGGCGCAGCCCCTTGCTCCACCCGCTAGGAAGGCACCACATAGGGTCAGGGAAACTGGCGCCAAGTTTACCAAGAGGAGGCCCGAGGCAGCCGGACAGAAGTGTTGGTAAGAAAGGCCAGACAAAGGACACACAAAGGGGGTCCTGTGAAGCGCTCCAAAGTTATCTGGGAGTTGTCTGAGCCCCTCACCTGGTGAGCACAGTACGACGTGGGCAGCCGTTACCTGCAGACGTGGTCTGGATAATAAGAACTGTGAGTAAAGGCCCTGAACTGCATCACTGACTCCGTGTCGTTACTGCTGCTGCCCTGCACCATCACCCCCATCCTCCGCATACACTGCCCTGAGGCTATACTCCTCCCGTGGGGAGTTATGCTACGCTCTGCTGCACCCACAACACCAGCCTTAGCGGTCTGCCCTGTAGCGGCGGTTCACTCTAACCGCAATCCACGGGTGGCGTAGTCGGACATTTAAACATCAAAACCACATAAATAGTTCCGCCACTGGTTTGACCGCCCTGAGCCACGGAACCGGATCGCCGCCACGAAGACTACAACCACCAGCATCCACCAAAAAGTGTCCGGCTCCGGGTGTCCCAAGGCCCAGGGGGTGCGTCAGAACATTTTCATCACCTTTCACAATCACCAATGGGACAAGGCAGGGATGTCCTCTGTCCCCTCTCTTATACATCCTAGTGACGGAGCACCTGCTCTCATCAATTCGCCATAACCCCAATATTAGGTGGATTGAGGTGGGAGGCACCGAGTACAAGTGCTCTCTATTTGCTGATGATGTCCTAGTATATATCACTCAATCACATATATCCATCCCTGCTGTTATGGCTGAAATAGATCACTTTGTTACATGGTAAAATTTTAAAATCAATGCAGCGAAGTCTGAGGCCCTCGATGTCTCCCTCCCTAAATCCATATAGGATTCCATCCAGTCCAACTTTCCCTTTGCCTGGCCCTCACAGGGTATCAAATACTTAGGAATTCCTATTCATAGAGACCTCTCCCATCTATGTTATCTTAATTTTGGGCCCTTTATTGAACAATTCCATACAGACCACGGTTGGCAAGTTAGAACTGTAAGATTCACTACGTGAACCACTGGTGTTTTGTGGAAAAGCACATGTAAGATTCTGCAACAGTCTCTGCTGATACTCCTGCATGCGTGCATCCCTTTCTATGGCAGGAATAATTTCTGCAAATTTACTTTTGTACCGGGGATCTAACAGTGTGGCAACCCAGTAGTCAGGATTATTTCTAATTCTCACAATTCGAGGGTCATGTTGCAGGTAGTGCAGCAAGAAGGCACTCATGTGTGTTGCGCATCCAGGAGCACCAAGTCCCTGTTGTGTTGGTGGCGAGGTAACAATCATGCTTCCTTCCTCTGTCCTCTCCCCCCAACCTCGCACAACAGAAATGTGATCAAGGTCTCCCTCATCTGATGAGTCTTCCATCAGTTCGTCCTCCACTTCTTCCTGGGCTCCTGCACCTTCCTCACTAGTTTGGCTGCTACCATGCGCCCTGGTAAAACCATCTCCCCCACCCTCACATGCCTGCCGCCTTGGTGCTGCCGACCGTCTGGACCTTGCAGATGTTAGCCCTTCCGCATACAACTCCTCCTCCTCTACTTCCTCCACCTCCTCTTGTGCCACCACCTGACTCCGAATTCTGTTTAACATTTGCTCCAGCATGTAAATCACCGGAATAGTCATGCTGATAATGGCATCGTCAGCACTAAACATCTTCGTCGCCATTTCAAAACTGTGCAGAAGGGTGCATAGGTTCCTGATCTGAGACCACTCCTCCAGCGTGATTTGCCCCACATCTGAATCTCGTTGGCCCAGGCTATACGTCAGAACGTATTGCACCAGGGCTTGTCGGTGCTGCCACAGTCGCTGCAACATGTGCAGAGTTGAATTCCACCGGGTAGGCACATCGCATTTTAGCCGGTGAAGTGGCAGGCCCAATGACTTCTGTAGAGATGTAAGTCGCTGAGCTGCGGGATGCGAACGGCGGAAGTGAGCACACAGCGACCGTGCCCTCTGCAGAAGGCCATCTAGTCTGGGATAGTGGGCTAAAAATTGCTGGACAACCAGGTTCAACACGTGAGCCATACAAGGCACGTGTGTGACATTGCCCCGGCGAAGGGCCGCACCCAGGTTTGCAGCATTGTCGCACACGGCCTTCCCTGGTTTCAGGTCCAGTGGAGACAACCATTCATGAAATTGGTTCTCCAGAGCTGACCACAACTCCTCAGCTGTGTGACTCACATTTCCCAGACATTTCAATGTAAAAACCGCCTGATGACGTTGAGCCCTACTGCCAGCATAGTAAGGAGGTGTGCAGGATCCCTTCTGCGCAGTTAGAAAGCTTGTGGCATGACCAGACAGGCTTTGGGTGCAGGTGGAAGACCGAGAGGAGGTTGAGGAGGCAGAAGCAGTGGAGGAACTTTGACATAAAGAGGATTGACGCACAACTCGTGGGGACGGCAAGACTTGGACAGCAGCCCCTTGTCCTGCTGTCACCATAGTTACCCAGTGCCCAGTCAGCGACATGTAACGCCCCTGTCCATGCCTACTCGTCCAAGTGTCTGTGGTGAAATGCACCCTGTCACACACAGAGTTTATCAAAGAAGCGGTGATGTTGTGTGCGACATGCTGGTGGAGCGCAGGCACACCTTTCTTTGAGAAGTAGTGCCGACTGGGCATCTGGTACTGGGGCACTGCGACGGACATAAGGTCTCGAAAATCCTCTGTGTCCACCAGGCGGAAAGGCAGCATTTCTGTAGCCAAGAGCTTGCAGATGGTGAAATTCAACCTCTTAGCTTTCTCATGGCTAGGAGGAAATGGTCTTTTACTTGTCCACATCTGAGGGACCGAGGGCTGGCTATTGTGCTTAGACGGGGTTGATAAGGGTGTCCCCGGCAAACTGCCGGTCTGTGAGGAAGATGCAGGCGGACATGTTAGGTTGCCTTGATCCAAAGGTGGTGCTATCGATGTCGGACAGCGCTCAACACCAGCTGGTGTTACCACCTCCAAAGAAAATGATGACCTGCCAATCACGCTGGCTGTTGCGGGTAAAGAGGTGGCAGGTCTGCGCCCCAAAACAGGTGTGACTGCTGTCCCCCCAGTCACAGAGGATGAAGAGGCCGCGGATGCACAAGATATGGCAGACGGTGATTGGCCCGGCCGGCTAGGCCGCATTGTAGCACACTGAGCTTCCCACTGCAACTTATGCTTCATGTCCATGTGCCGGTTCATGCATGAAGTACTCAAACTATGTATTTTTTGGCCTCTACTTAGCTTTTGCTGACAAATGTTACAGATAACACGAGTTGGGTCATCTTTATCGATCTGAAAAAATGCCCAGGCTATGCAAGGCTTAGCACCCATGCGACCTGAAGAGCCACCACGACTTGTGGTGAGAGGCAGAGTTGTGTTTGAGGATGCAGTTGTTGACGTGCTTCCAGTACTACGTCTCTGTCCAGGAAGGCGCAACCTGACCTCGTCATCACTAGCATCTTCCTCCACCTCCTCTGCTGACCTCATCTCTTGGCTGACTGTGGGTCGACAGTAAGTGGGATCTCCGACCTCATCATCATCACCCTGTGCGTTATCACACCCGTCGTCCTCAGAGCCAACCTGTTCCTGCCCTGACAAAAAACTAAAGTTGTCGCTCCAATCAGGTATTTGAGTCTTATCATCGTCTTCCTCATTGTCTCCACCAACAGGAGTTACAGTTTGGGAATGAGGGTCTACATTATGGTCAGAACCTTCTGCGTCTGGTCCTGGATCCGACTCATAAAGATTCTGGGCATCAGTGCAGATCATTTCCTCGTCTGGATTCACAGAAGCGCTGGAGTCGACCTCTGATTCCTAGGCTATAGTATGAGTAAACAGCTCTGCAGACTCAACCATCTGTTCTACCTCATACTCAGACGGGCAGCTGGAGATTTGGGAGCTGTGAGGAAGCAAGTGCGATTTGGGTGACACCTTTGAGGACTGGAGTATTTGTGATGTTGAAGTTGATGTGGAGGAGAGCCCACTTAAAGGAGCACTTGATATCCGTTGAAGCACCTGCTGTTTTTGTGCCTCATCTGGAATTTGTAGCGATTGGCGTGGCCGTAAGAAAGGGATCTTATCACATTGTCCGCTAAAAGAAGTAGACATTTTAGTTTGGCTGGAAGATGGTCTTTCTTCTGCACCTACCCCACGGACACAACCTTTTTTCTCCTTCCCAACACGCCTATTCCCCTTTCCACCAGCAGCAGGCCTTTTTCCACTCATTTTGGTGGTTAACTAATTCACAACTCTGGAGTTGTTTGCACAAAAAAACAATGGATGGTAACCGAGCAGAGCTGAGTGGCCAAACTGTGGTATTAGGCCAAAACTATTGGCTGGGCTAGATGCAGAAAAAAATTATTTTTAATTTGCAACCTGATGGAGGTCAGTATAGATGGACTAATAGACCAAGTCCCACACACTGCTAGAAGCCCAAATATTTTTTCAGAGCTAGATGCAGAAAAAAATTATTTTTAATTTGCAACCTGATGGAGCTCAGTATAGATGGACTAATAGACCAAGTCCCACACACTGCTAGAAGCCCAAATATTTTTTCAGAGCTAGATGCAGAAAAAAATTATTTTTAATTTGCAACCTGATGGAGGTCAGTATAGATGGACTAATAGAACAAGTCCCACACGCTTCTAGAAGCCCAAATATTTTTTCAGAGATAAATGAAGAAAAAAATTATTTTTAATTTGCAACCTGATGGAGGTCAGTATAGATGGACTAATAGACCAAGTCCCACACACTGCTAGAAGCCCAAATATTTTTTCAGAGCTAGATGCAGAAAAAAATTATTTTTAATTTGCAACCTGATGGAGCTCAGTATAGATGGACTAATAGACCAAGTCCCACACACTGCTAGAAGCCCAAATATTTTTTCAGAGCTAGATGCAGAAAAAAATTATTTTTAATTTGCAACCTGATGGAGGTCAGTATAGATGGACTAATAGAACAAGTCCCACACGCTGCTAGAAGCCCAAATATTTTTTCAGAGATAAATGAAGAAAAAAATTATTTTTAATTTGCAACCTGATGGAGGTCAGTATAGATGGACTAATAGACCAAGTCCCACACACTGCTAGAAGCCCAAATATTTTTTCAGAGCTAGATGCAGAAAAAAATTATTTTTAATTTGCAACCTGATGGAGGTCAGTATAGATGGACTAATAGACCAAGTCCCACACACTGCTAGAAGCCCAAATATTTTTTCAGAGCTAGATGCAGAAAAAAATTATTTTTAATTTGAAACCTGATGGAGGTCAGTATAGATGGACTAATAGACCAAGTCCCACACACCGCTAGAAGCCCAAATATTTTTTCAGAGCTAGATGCAGAAAATTTTTTTATTCAATTTGCAACCTGATGGAGGTCAGTATAGATGGACTAATAGACCAAGTCCCATACACTGCTAGAAGCCCAAATATTTTTTCAGAGCTAGATGCAGAAAATTTTTTTATTCAATTTGCAACCTGATGGAGGTCAGTATAGATGGACTAATAGACCAAGTCCCACACACTGCTAGAAGCCCAAATATTTTTTCAGAGCTAGATGCAGAAAAAAAATATTTTTAATTTGCAACCTGATGGAGGTCAGTATAGATGGACTAATAGAACAAGTCCCACACGCTGCTAGAAGCCCAAATATTTTTTCAGAGATAAATGAAGAAAAAAATTATTTTTAATTTGCAACCTGATGGAGGTCAGTATAGATGGACTAATAGACCAAGTCCCACACACTGCTAGAAGCCCAAATATTTTTTCAGAGCTAGATGCAGAAAAAAATTATTTTTAATTTGCAACCTGATGGAGGTCAGTATAGATGGACTAATAGACCAAGTCCCACACACTGCTAGAAGCCCAAATATTTTTTCAGAGCTAGATGCAGAAAAAAATTATTTTTAATTTGCAACCTGATGGAGGTCAGTATAGATGGACTAATAGAACAAGTCCCACACGCTGCTAGAAGCCCAAATATTTTTTCAGAGATAAATGAAGAAAAAAATTATTTTTAATTTGCAACCTGATGGAGGTCAGTATAGATGGACTAATAGACCAAGTCCCACACACTGCTAGAAGCCCAAATATTTTTTCAGAGCTAGATGCAGAAAAAAATTATTTTTAATTTGCAACCTGATGGAGGTCAGTATAGATGGACTAATAGACCAAGTCCCACACACTGCTAGAAGCCCAAATATTTTTTCAGAGCTAGATGCAGAAAAAAATTATTTTTAATTTGCAACCTGATGGAGGTCAGTATAGATGGACTAATAGACCAAGTCCCACACACCGCTAGAAGCCCAAATATTTTTTCAGAGCTAGATGCAGAAAAAAATTATATTCAGTTTGCAACCTGATGGAGGTCAGTATAGATGGACTAATAGAATGATGCTATGCCCAAAAGATTTTATTTCACTAGGTGCAGTAAAAAAATTGGTATTCTATACACAGGTGGTATATCTTGCAACACAGATAGGCTACTCCACTGACTAACACACTCTGCAATAGGCCAAAAAGGATTAGCTTTGCTAGATTCAGCCAAATGCTGTGAAAAAAACTTGCACAGCACTGGCACAGACCTGCCTGGCAAAAACTGATAGGAACTGATGTAACCTAGTCCTGAAAAGGACTCCAATTACAATTAGTCTTTACTCCCACAATCTATCTATTTAAGAGCACAGACCTGCCTGATAAAAGTCGTAGGAAATGCTGCAATCACAACTATTCCCTACTCCCAAGCTATCTGTATATTTGTGCGAAAATTGGCTTGAAATTAACAAGGTATAGCGCACACAGCAACAGCGGTGCCGTCTAACACGCAGCTGCAGCAGTGAGAAAATGGTGGCGACGGGGAAAATGGCTTGGTCTTATAGGGCAAGGACATGTGACATACACTGCCAATCACACATGCCCTTGCTTGTGTGAAAAAAAGCACTTCGCTCCGTGTGTGCGCTGCTGATAGGCTGACAGATTGCACCTCCCCACTGCAAATGCGGGAAAGAGAAAAAAAAATGGAGATCTTCATTGTTCCTGCAGAGATCCATCCCCTGCCCCTCCCCCCGCCCCGCTGTACACTCAAACTGCGTATTAACATTAATTTTCATCATTACTGAGAAAAAATCCAGTTATGATTTTGGTGCACGAACAGTTATCGAACATAACCTCGAACAGCCGAATTTTTCTCAAATTGTTCGTGTTCGCCGACCGGCTCGAACACCGCCCAAAACAGCTCGAATTTGAGATTGGCGAACAGTTCGAGTAGAACAACGCTCATCTCTACTTGCCAGTCCCGTAGAGAGGTTAAGGCAGTCTTGCAGTCCACCAACACATAGAGCTGATAGAGCGGAAAATAGCGCAAGAATCCACACTGCACGCATCCCAATACTACGTAGGTCATCACGTAGCACAAAAGGCCAGACCCCTGTCAGATATAAGGAGTAAGTTAAAAATACCTGCAGTGTAAATAGTTACCCAGTGGGGTATTGCATAATGTTTATTATATAAACTGAAATTAAATATATGTGTTTATTTAGTTACCCGTGAGGGTACAAGGACTCGTAGACTGAGGACTGTTAGCAGCCCAAAAAATGTCCTGTAAATAGTTGCACTCCCTGGAGTGCCTTTTAAGTGACCACTGAACAAAAACCCGTTTGGCGTGGCCGAAGACGTGGTCCAGCACCTGGATCACCTATGCCCTGTAGCCACGCCCAGGGCCTACGTTGAGGGTTTTCAGGCGGGTCCCTCATGATCCTTCATCGGTGAAATGGACACCAGGTTACGGGACTTGCTGGAACTCTATTGCTATTATTATAATGTTACCTGTAACGTTCAAGAAAAGTGCCTCCCATAAAGGGAAGAAATGTTATTGTTTAACCTGTTTTGAGAAAAATGCTTCAGTCCAGGAGTACTGAGTTTTACTGGGGGGGGGGATGTGGCGCCCTGCTGCGCATTGGTGGCACAGAACCCAGAAGGGTGCATGGATGGACTTCTCCACAAGAGGCCCTCACACATTCACACACCTCCACCCTACCACCTCAGACCAGCAGAGGGAGCCCGTTAGGGACTTATATAGGGAGGGTGGAGCCAGGCAGCTCAGTTGGTTCAGAGTTTAGTGCTCAGTGAGAGAGCAGCACGCAGGCTGCTGTGCTTAGGCAAGCCAAGGCCTACAGCACGTGTGGAAGCCTAGTGAGTTCCCTGAGCGTGGCCGAAGGTGAGAGGAGAAGGAAGAAGTAGCAAGGGGACAGAGGAGCATACCAGGCTCACCCCGAATTATATACCGGACACCGGGTCCGCGCCTACAGGGACCCTTAATACCCAGTAGGAACCACCGGAACCCCTGGAGGACTATGGGTCCCAGGTCCACCAAATGCTGATTGCAGTACCAGGGCTAGGAGTCACAGAAGCCTCAGCGTCCAGGGAGAGTGATCTCCAAAGAGAAGGCCCTACCACCAGGTCAGCAGTTGCAAGGAGAGACAGTAACCAAGCTAGGCCTAGTTCCAGGCAGGCCAGAAGCTTAGAGAATAAAGCCACGAATCAGGAGGCCCTATACCCGCTCACTGGGGAGAGTCCAAAGGTGCACCCTTCGCCCGGACTACCCTGGACCGTGCCTGCAGCATCACCAGTAAAGGTACTGAAGCTTACCCCCGTGTGAGTGTCCGTCTTTCCTCCAGGACCGTCTGGCCATCTCTGTCCTGCACCACCATCTACCCTTACACTGCCCTGGAGCTTGCTCTACCTGTGGAGAGCCACACCACCCCTGCTGCCGTAACACCAGCTCCAGAGGACTGCTACGCAGCGGCGGCTCCCTTTAGCCGCAATCCACAGGTGGCGTCACGAACACTTTATAATAATCCCCTTTGTTTTCACTGACCGCCCTGGGTCTCGGCCTGGGCCAGCCACCGTGATATCCCCGCCATACCGACATCCGTATCCCGGCTGCCGAGTACCCCACGGCCCAGGGGGTGCGTCACCACCCCCAGTTTACAATTGCACTCCAGTCTTTCAGGCACGAGTAGAATTAAAGCCTTGACTGCTAGCACTACTGGGTCAGGGCAACATCAGAGTTGTGATCAGGCCAGCTGATCATGTTGCTGACATCAAGGAAGAAGATTTATTGTAATTTTTTGTAATGGGGAATCTTGCGAGTGAACAGTATAGGGGGGCTTTGAAGAGACTATATGGTTAGAAGGAAATACTGTATATGGGAAGATAGGAAGATATTATGAGGAGGGGGAAGTTTGTGAGGAAACAGTATGAGGAGTGAGAGGGGAATGTGTGTGAAGGAAACATTATATGGAGGGGAGGAGATGTGTAAGGAGATGGTATGGGGATTGGTGAGGAATATGTGAGACGGTATGGGTAAGGAAGGCTGAATGTATGAGAAGACAGTATGGGGAGGTAGGAGGAAAATGTGTGAGATGACTGTAGAGGCAAGAAATGTGTGAGGGAATACTTTGGTGGGAGAAAAGTGTGAGGGGACAGTATCAAGGGGAATAATGTGATGCGACAGAATGAGGGAATAAAAGTGTGAGGGGGCACAGTATAGAGACTGGGCAGTGGGAGGCAGTATAGCGAGGGGGCAGCATGGTTGGATAGTGTGGAGGCACAGTATGGAGGGGACAGTATGCCGAGGAGAAAGAGTGTGAGAAAGGGAAAAGTATAGAGGCTGGGTAGTATAGGGGGAACACATTGTGAGGGCACAGTGTGAAGAGGGAGCCCAGTATGGAAAGGAGAGGGCAGTGTGGAGACCATGTACCAGAAATGGGGCAGTGTGATAGTCATATTTTGTGATGGGAACAAAGGGCACAGTATAGAACAAATATTTTAATTCAGGACAATTTTTAAGGGCACCTTATGTGCTGCAGAAGATCAGAGAAAAGGTAAGTCTTCAGAGACAAGCTGTGGATGTGAAAAGTCATCATGATGTCTGAACTAGATGGAGAAGAAAAGTAGGAGAATGACTCCAATCAGAGAAGATGTCACCTATAAGGTGCCTTAATGTAAATGTTTATTTGTGAAACTGTCTGCGTCTAATCTGTACTGTACTTCCTGTATGGTCTGCAGTCTCCTAATGACTAGTAACAGCAACTACCAACATCTTCTTGCCATTTTTAAGCACATAATGGGAATTGTAGGTTTATGAGATACAATTGTATATTGGACTTGGACCTGACATTGCAATTGATTACGGTATTAAACTTGGTGATGTATTGCTGTACTGGTGGTGGTTCTGGTGATCTATTCCTGTACTTTTGGACATCCTGATGATGTATTTATTTACTTATGGGGGTTGGTATGCTGTCTTTATGTACTTATGGTGGTTCTGGTTATGTATTTCTGTACTGGAGGTGGTTCTGGTAATGTACTCATTTGCTGATGGTGGTTCTGGTGATGTATTAATTTGCTGATGGTGGTTCTAGTGATATATTCACATTCTGATGTTAGTTCTCGTGATCAGTACTGATGGGGGTGTGATGCTCTATTTCTGTACTAATGGGGGTTGTTGTGATGTATTCCTGTACTGCTGATGATTCTGGTGTTATATTTCTGTACTGTTGGTGGTTCTGGTGGTATATTTCTGTACTGATGGTGGTTCTGGTGATATATTCCTGTGCTGTTATTGGTTCTGATCCTGTATACAGTGGGTGTGGAAAGTATTCAGACCCCTTTAAATTTTTCAAGTCCTGTCAGTTTAATTAAACACAGCTGGACTCCAATGAAGGAGTAGAACCATCTCAAGGAGGATCACAAGGAAATGGACAGCATGTGACTTAAATATGAGTGTCTGAGCAAAGGGTCTGAATACTTATGCCCATGTGATATTTCAGTTTTTCTTTATAATAAATTTGCAAAAATTTCTACATTTCTGTTTTTTTTCAGTCAAGATGGGATGCAGTGTACTTTAATGAGAAAAAAATGAACTTTTTAGAATTTACCAAATGGCTGCAATAAAACAAAGAGTGAAAAATTTAAAGGGGTCTGAATACTTTCCATACCCACTGTACATGTAACAATTTATAACTTATAAGATTGCATGATACTTTATTAACATGGCCATGTATCATGTAATCTTACAAGTTATAAATTGTTACATGTGTAACAAGTAGTGTTGAGCGATACCTTCCGATATCAGGAAATATCGTATCGGATTGGATCGGGCCGATACCCAAAAAGTATCGGATATCGCCGATTCCGATACCGGAAACCAATGCAAGTCAATGGGACACAAATATCGGAATGAAAATAAACCCTTTCTTTCCTTGTAGGTTAATTCTACATGAAGTAAAACAACTAAGAATAATGTAGAATGACATGAAAAGCCGGCAATTCATCAGCGGCATTCACCGGTACCCGACAATTTACAACAGAAAGAATAGAGCTTCACACATAGATTAGATAGATAGAAACATGTCAGTCACATATATATGAAGTACAGTGACAGTGTTGCTTACTGTACTTGTCATTTAGTGTAAAGGATTTATTAAAAAAAATATTAGTGTTTTCGTGCACCGTCTCTTTAAAAAAGCCGGCCGGCAATTCAGCATCTGTACCCGACAATTTATAACAGACAGAATAGAGCTTCACACATAGATTAGATAGATAGAAACATGTCAGTCACATATATAAGAAGTACAGTGACAGTGTTGCTTACAGAACTTGTCATTTAGTGTAAAGGATTTATTTAAAAAAATAATAGTGTTTTCATGCACCGTCTCTTTAAGAAAGCCGGCCGGCAATTCGGCATCTGTACCCGACAATTTAGAATAGAAGGAATAGAGAATCACACATAGATTAGATAGATAGAAACATGTCAGTCACATATATATGAAGTACAGTGACAGTGTTGATTACTGTACTTGTCATTTAGTGTTAAAATAAAGGATTTATTTAAAAAAAAATTGGCGTGGGGTTCCCCTTAATTTTAGGCTCTAGCGGAGGTTAAGCAGACAGCTGGGGCAAATGATTGAAGCCTGGGAAGGGGGTAATACCCACGGAGCTTCCCAGGCTACTAATATCAGCCCCCAGCTGAATACCTAGCCTTTACTAGCTATTAAAATGGGGGACCCCCCAAAAAAAATGACGTGGGGTCCCCCCTAATTTAATAGCTAGCACAGGCTAGGCAGACAGCTGGGGGCTGATATTAATAGCCCAGGAAGGGTGCCATGAATATTGGCCCCCTCCCAGGCTAGAAACACCAGCCGTCAGCCGCCCCAGAAATGGCGCATCCATAGGATGCGCCAATTCTGGCACTTAGCCTCGCTCTTCCACGCTGCCCTGGTGCGGTGGCAGGGGGTAATAGGGTTGGGGTTGATGTCAGCTTATAATGCCAGCTGACATCAAGCCCAGGTTAGTAATGGAGAGGCGTCTATAAGACACCCCCATTACTAACCCCATAGTCAAAGTTAAAAGAAAACACAAACACCCAGAGTAAAGTCCTTTAATTGAAATAAAGACACAATTCTTTATTGTTCTAAATTAAACCATACTTACCATCACGCCCATTCCAGCTGAAGCCAACGATCTCCTGCAATAAAAGAAAAATAATAAAGCAACCTCATCCTTACCTTTCGATGGTTCCCAGGACAGCTCCAGCTCTGCTACATCGAGATGACAGGCTGGACCGCAGCAGAAAGCTGCCATCCAGCCTGTCATCCCGCAGACACTGAGAAGCGCAGGCATGCTTGCGCTCCTCAGTGTCTCTCTGTGACGTCATCCAGATGAGCCGAGTTCATGTCCAATGAACTCAGCTCACCTCATGCACGTCACTGACAGCGTGGGAAAATTCTCCTGCACTCAGCGCTTCAGCGTGAGAATTCTCCCACGCTGTCAGTGACATACATGAGGTGAGGTCATGTCCAATGAACTCAGCTCACCTCATGCACGTCACTGACAGCGTGGGAAAATTCTCACGCTGAAGTGCTGAGTGCAAGAGAATTTTCCCACGCTGTCAGTGACGTACATGAAGTGAGCGGAGTTCATTGGACATGACCTCGGCTCATCTGGATGCCGTCACAGCCAGACACTGAGGAGTGGAAGTATGCCTGCGCTTCTCAGTGTCTGCGGGATGACAGGATGGATGGCAGCGTTCTGCTGCGGTCCAGCCTGTCATCTCGATGTAGCAGAGCTGAAGCTGTCGTGGGAGCCATGGAAAGGTAAGGATGAGGTTGCTTTATTATTTTACTTTTATTGCAGGAGATCGTTGGCTTCAGCTGGAATGGGCGGGGTGGTAAGTATGGTTTAATTTAGAACAATAAAGAATTGTGTGTTTATTTCAATTAAAGGACTTTTTTCTTGGTGTTTGTGTTTTTTTAAATACTTTACTAGAAATTCATGGTGGTCATGTCTAATATTGGCGTGACCCCATGAATTTTGGGCTTAGGGCCAGCTGATAATGCCAAGCTGGCCTTAACCCCTTTATTACCCAGTGAGCCACCGCACCAGGGCCCTGGATGAGTTGGGTACAGCGCCAGAAGATGGCGCTTCTATGAACGCGCCATTTTCTGGGGCGGCTGCGGACTGCAATTTGCAGCGGGGGTGGCCCAGAAAGCTTGGGTCTCCCTGCGCTGCGGATTCCAGCCCCCAGCTGCCTAGTTGTATCTGGCTGGGCACAAAAATAGGGCGAAGCCCCACGCATTTTTTTTTTTAATTATTTCATGAAATTCATGGAATAATTAAGAAAAAAAGGGCTTCCCTATATTGTTGTGTCCAACCAGGTACAAATAGGCAGCTGGTGGTTGGGGGCAGCCCATTCCTGCCTGCTGTACCTGGCTGGACACAAATATAGTGCGAAGCCCCACGTCAATTTTTTTTTAATTATTTCATGAAATAATTTTTTTAAAAAAGGGCTTCCCTATATTGTTGTGTCCGGCCAGGTACAAATAGGCAGCTGGTGGTTGGGGGCAGCCTGTTCCTGCCTGCTGTACCTGGCTGGACACAAATATAGGGCGAAGCCCAACGTCAATTTTTTTTAAAATAAGTCCTTTATTTTAACACTAAATGACATTTGAGGAGTTAATGAAGATGCAGTCCCTAAATTATTATTTATTTTTTAATTAATTTTTCCCAAAACTTTTGACGTGGGCTTCGCCATATTTTTGTATGCCAGCCAGGTACAGCATCCAGCTTCTATGAACGCGCCATTTTCCGGGGTGGCTGCGGACTGCAATTTTCAGCGGGGGGAGGGGGGGGGCAGAAAGCTTGGGCCTCCCTGCGCTGCAGATTCCATCTCCCAGCTGCCTAGTTGTACCTGGCTGGACACAAAAATAGGGAGAAGCTTCACGTATTTTTTTTTTTAAATTATTTCATGAAATTCATGAAATAATTAAGAAAAAAAGGGCTTCCCTATATTGTTGTGTCCAACCAGGTACAAATAAGCAGCTGGTGGTTGGGGGCAGCCCGTTCCTGCCTGCTGTACCTGGCTGGACACAAATATAGTGCGAAGCCCCACGTCAATTTTTTTTAAATCATTTCAGGAAATTCATGAAATAATTTAAAAAAATTGATGTGGGGCTTCGCCCTATATTTGTGTCCAGTCAGGTACAGCAGGCAGGAATGGGCTGCCCCCAACCACCAGCTGCCTATTTGTACCTAGCCGGACACAACAATATAGGGAAGCCCTTTTTTTCTTAATTATTCCATGAATTTCATGAATTTAAAAAAAAAAAACGTGGAGCTTCGCCCTATTTTTGTGTCCAGCCAGGTACAACTAGGCAGCTGGGGGCTGGAATCTGCAGCGCAGGGAGGCCCAAGCTTTCTGGGCCCCACCCGCTGCAAATTGCAGTCCGCAGCCGCCCCGGAAAATGGCGCGTTCATAGAAGCGCCATCTTCTGGCGCTGTACCCAACTCATCCAGGGCCCTGATGCGGTGGCTCACTGGGTAATAAAGGGGTTAAGGCCAGCTTGGCATTATCAGCTGGCCCTAAGCCCGAAATTCATGGGGTCACGCCAATATTAGACATGACCACCATGAATTTCTAGTAAAGTATTTAAAAAAAACACAAACACCCTGAAAAAAGTCCTTTAATTGAAATAAACACACAATTCTTTATTGTTCTAAATTAAACCATACTTACCATCACGCCCATTCCAGCTGAAGCCAACGATCTCCTGCAATAAAAGAAAAATAATAAAGCAACCTCATCCTTACCTTTCCATGGCTCCCACGACGGCTCCAGCTCTGCTACATCGAGATGACAGGCTGGACCGCAGCAGAACGCTGCCATCCAGCCTGTCATCCCGCAGAGACTGAGAAGCGCAGGCATACTTCCACTCCTCAGTGTCTGGCTGTGACGGCATCCAGATGAGCCGACAATGAACTCGGCTCACCTCATGTACGTCACTGACAGCGTGGGAGAATTCTCCTGCACTCAGCGCTTCAGCGTGAGAATTTTCCCACGCTGTCAGTGACGTGCATGAGGTGAGGTCATGTCCAATGAACTCGGCGCACCTCATGCACGTCACTGACAGCGTGGGAGAATTCTCACGCTGAAGCGCTGAGTGCAGGAGAATTTTCCCACGCTGTCAGTGACGTGCATGAGGTGAGCTGAGTTCATTGGACATGACCTCGGCTCATCTGGATGATGTCACAGAGAGACACTGAGGAGTGCAAGCATGCCTGCGCTTCTCAGTGTCCGCGGGATGACAGGCTGGATGGCAGCGTTCTGCTGCGGTCCAGCCTGTCATCTCGATGTAGCAGAGCTGAAGCTGTCCTGGGAACCATGGAAAGGTAAGGATGAGGTTGCTTTATTATTTTACTTTTATTGCAGGAGATCGTTGGCTTCAGCTGGAATGGGCGTGGCGGTAAGTATGGTTTAATTTAGAACAATAAAGAATTGTGTCTTTATTTCAATTAAAGGACTTTTTTCTGGGTGTTTGTGTTTTTTTTAAATACTTTACTAGAAATTCATGGCGGTCATGTCTAATATTGGCGTGACCCCATGAATTTCGGGCTTAGGGCCAGCTGATAATGCCAAGCTGGCCTTAACCCCTTTATTACCCAGTGAGCCACCGCACCAGGGCCCTGGATGAGTTGGGTACAGCGCCAGAAGATGGCGCTTCTATGAACGCGCCATTTTCCGGGGCGGCTGCGGACTGCAATTTGCAGCGGGTGGGGCCCAGAAAGCTTGGGTCTCCCTGCGCTGCAGATTCCAGCCCCCAGCTGCCTAGTTGTACCTGGCTGGACACAAAAATAGGGCGAAGCGCCACACATTTTTTTTTTTAATTATTTCATGAAATTCATGGAATAATTAAGAAAAAAAGGGCTTCCCTATATTGTTGTGTCCGGCTAGGTACAAATAGGCAGCTGGTGGTTGGGGGCAGCCCGTTCCTGCCTGCTGTACCTGGCTGGACACAATTATAGGGCGAAGCCCCACATAATTTTTTTTTAATTATTTCATGAATTTCCTGAAATAATTAAAAAAAAATTGACGTGGGGCTTCACACTATATTTGTGTCCAGCCAGGTACAGCAGGCAGGAACGGGCTGCCCCCAACCACCAGCTGCCTATTTGTACCTAGCCGGACACAACAATATAGGGAAGCCCTTTTTTTCTTAATTATTCCATGAATTTCATGAAATAATTAAAAAAAAAAAACGTGGAGCTTCTCCCTATTTTTGTGTCCAGCCAGGTACAACTAGGCAGCTGGGGGATGGAATCTGCAGCGCAGGGAGGCCCAAGCTTTCTGCCCTCCCCCCCCCGCTGAAAATTGCAGTCCGCGGCCGCCCCGGAAAATGGCGCGTTCATAGAAGCTGGATGCTGTACCTGGCTGGCATACAAAAATATGGCGAAGCCCACATCAAAAGTTTTGGGAAAAATTTATTAAAAAATAAATAATAATTTAGGGACTGCATCTTTATTAAGTCCTCAAATGTCATTTAGTGTTAAAATAAAGGATTTATTTAAAAAAAAAATGGCGTGGGATCCCCCATAATTTTAGTCTCTAGCGGAGGTTAAGCAGACGGCTGGGGCAGATGTTTGAAGCCTGGGAAGTGGGTAAAACCCACGGAGCTTCCCAGGCTACTAATATCAGCCCCCAGCTGAATACCTAGCCTTTACTAGCTATTAAAATGGGGGACCCCCCCAAAAAAAATGACGTGGGGTCCCCTCTATTTTAATAGCTAGCAAAGGCTAGGCAGACAGCTGGGGGCTGATATTAATAACTCAGGAAGGGTGCCATGAATATTGGCCCCCTCCCAGGCTAGAAACACCAGCCGCCAGCCGCCCCAGAAATGGCGCATCCATAGGATGCGCCAATTCTGGCACTTAGCCTCGCTCTTCCACGCTGCCCTGGTGCGGTGGCAGGGGGTAATAGTGGTGGGGTTCATGTCAGCGCCAGCTGCCATGAAGCCCAGGTTAGTAATGATGGCCGTCTATATGACACCCCCATTACTAACCTACAAAGTGTTAAAAAGAAAAAACACACTACACCCAGAAAAAAATAATTTATTTGAAATAAAACACCATTTTATTTAATTCTTAGTTTACTAAAAAAAAAATAGTTACCTGTCCACGTTCCTGCGCTGATCTCCCATGCACAGCTGTCACATCTGGAGATGGTGACAGCTGTGCATGGCTGCTGTAAGCTCACGCTGCCGGGAACACGTCCGCTCCCGGCAGCGGGAGCCACTGACTGAGGTCACCGGAGTGCATTCAGGCAGCGCAGCTCCGGAGACCTCCTTTACGGCAGTGCTGTACCGTGGGAATTTCTCACGATACAGCAGTGCCGTAAAGGAGCTAACCGGAGCAGCGCTGCCTGAACTCCGGTGAACCCTTACGGCCCCGTCATTCTAGCGGCGGCAGCGGTTCAGAGCGGTCACATTCTATGTGGCTGCTCTGAACTGGAGATCTTCGTGGGACACTCGTGGACTACTACAGAGGGGTAAGGATAAGGTTGTGGTTTATTATTTTATATTTTATTACAGGAGATCGATGGCTTCGGGGAATTAGGTGTCTTGGTGAGTATAGGTGTAGTTTTTTATTTTTTACTTTATTTTAGGTGGCGATCGGCGGGGACAGGTAATGTATGAACTAATTTCTTTTAGGTAACCACTGGCCACCAATGACATGTATTTAACATTTATTGGGGACACAGTAGGGCAATTTAAATAGCAGGATCAGGCTGATGGGAACTACTGCTCCCATCGAGCTGATCCTGCTGGCAGGAGTGGACGGGGGACAGACATAGGCCGATGGGAGTAGTAGTGTCACATCGGCCTATGTCTGCCCGCAGACACACCCGCAGACACACCCGCACACACACACCCCGCACACACACCCGCACACACACCCCGCACACACACACACCCCGCACACACTAATCATGACGGGTCCGGGAGGTGAGGCTGACCTGTGCGGCCGTGGGAAAGTTGATGTGAGTTCATGCAGTCAAGCATGAACTCACATGAACCCTCTGAGGGCACCGCGGCTACTTCAAATGAACAGCTGATCGGCATCACCTGATACCTCAGCTGTTCATTTGAAATAACCGGCGGGAAAGCGCAGCACAGAACGGGAAAGCCGGCGGTGAAGTCTTTTCACTGCCGGCTTCCCCGCCCGGGTCCTTCGCTCCTTGGTGCTGCGCTCCCCGTCCGGTCCTAATTTACGATCGGGATGGGAGGTGGCGAGGGGAGCGGAGGATCGGGGTGGGAGGCTGCGGGGAAGCAGTATGGGGCTGCGTGATTGTTTAAAAGCCGGCGGCTTTTTACCGCGCCGGCTTTTAAACAATCAGGAGAATTCTCCCACGCTGGGATGGCATTCTGATGACAAGCTGGATCGCAGCTGAGCGCTGCCATCCAGCTTGTCATCCTTCAGAGACACTGCAGAGCGCAGGCATTATGGGAACTTCCGATTCCGGTATTCGATATTATAAAAGTATCGGAATTAAGTATCGGAATTCCGATACAGTGAATATCGGCCGATACCCGATATTTCAGTATCGGAATGCTCAACACTAGTAACAAGTTAAGGGTTACTACATTTGTATTTATGTTAGGAGCATTAATGAGGCTGTCCAGGTTTGTGATGAAAGTCTGCAGACACTCTATGTGACAGAAGACTTCTGAGTTCTCACAATGCAGGCACCGCATGCTGTGAGGATTCTCTGGTGTGGGCGGTAAGAGCTGCAGGTCATGTAACAATGCAATTTGAGTACATGCAGTGACAAGCTGACTAGACTTGGATTGAGCAAGATCACGCATGTCTAGTCAGATTGTGGCTGGAAGTATTCAAATCACATAAATGTGGTCACATGAATGCCCACTCTCACCGCTGGCATGGGACTCACATAGAGTGACTGCAGACTTTCATCACAAACCTATACAACCTCTTTAAGCTCTGCTTGCCAGTTCCAGCGGTCATCACATGACCATTCAAATGCAATTTTCATACCTACAGTCGAGTGCCGACTAGCTTTTCTTCCTGCTTCTCTCAATGAACCAGGGGCCGTAGTATTTCACTGAATATTGAATGAATTAGGAAAAGCAGCTAGTCTGTGCGTGACTGTAAGTGTGCAAATCACGTATCAGCGGTCACATGCTACTACTCAAACCACTTAAGATATTAAGCTATGTATAGAAGGGGGCGCCAAACTGATTTTTTGCCCCGAATAACTGAAAACCTAGATTCGCCTCTGTTTGAGAATAAGTTGCAACTTTTTTTTATTTCAGTAAACTAATTAATAAATGTGGATACATGTTTATGTAGTTTGGGTTGTTTTAAGGTGGAATGAGGGTCCTTCACATAACCAAAAGCTGTGCAAAATAATCAAACATCTCATTGTAGTTGTAATGTCAGAGCACAGTTCTTTATTTTAACAATTGAGATAAATACTAATACAAACCGTAAAATGCACAATAAAATTAAATGCAAGAAAATGTCCTTTAGGCTAGACGATAAAAGAAGCTCGTAATGAGTTTAATCGATTTCTTCACCAAAGTATGTCAAATATGTATGAGAACATCTGGTTTTCCAGCACCATTAAATAGGCAAAAGCTAACATTTCTTTTATTAATTTTCTTTTGCTTATATAGAGCCATCATATTTTCTGCACAGAAATTGCCATCATTCACATTAGTCCCTAGGGCTCACAAACACATAGCGCTGAATTCCATTGGAAGCCAATTAACCTATCAGTGTGGTTTGGGACTATGGAAAACCCACATAAACCTAATTGAATTCAGACTGAGCCTCTGTGCTCTCCATTATCTTTTTTATGTAAATGACACAAAAATGTGGTAAAACCACAGCAGTTTAAATGGGTTTTACAGCTTTGAAAAAACCCAATCCTCCAGCTGCACTTTGTTTTTTAAAAATAAACTGTGCTTTACTCACATAATCCGGGTCCAGTGCTGAGTGTCTGCTACTGCTCACCTTCCATGATTTTCTTACTTTACTGACATCCGCTGTATATGTACAGCACAAGTCGGTAACGGGTGTGTGGAGCAGGATCATGAGGTAAGCTTACCCCATACCGAGCAGGTGGAGTTGGGCGCCAATCGCGACGGTTAATCTCTTAAATACCACTGTCAAACTCTGATAGCGACATTTACAGTGCGTTGGCATGGGGCTTTCCATGCAACCATCAGTGCTCCTTTAACGTGATCGCGGGGCACTGATGGGTTACTATGACAGTCGAAGGCCTTTTGACCTTCTTGTCTGTCATAATGGAGCTCTGTATACAGCAAAGTCTCAGTTTATTCTATGTGATAATTACAGCAGTCTCTGTGTATCCTTTGCAATGTATATGACTCGGCCCCTGGGCCGTGGGGTACCCGGAACCGGGCCTTCTGGTGTACGGTGCTGATGGGGGTAGTAGTGGCAACCCGATCCCGTGGCTCAGGGTGGTCAGACCAAATGTTGTGGCAGTCTATTTATCAGTGTTTTGGAATGTCCGTCTACGCCACCCGTGGATTGCGGTCAGGGATGACCGCCACTGCAAGGCAGACCGCTGAGGCTGGTATTGGTGTGCAGCACAGGGGTAGGATAACTCCCCACGGGAAGAGTGTAGCCTCAGGGCAGAGTAGGTGGATGCTGGGGGTGATAGTGTAGGCCACAATAGTAAGAGTTCAGAGTCCACTTCAAACAGTCCAGGGTCTTTATTGCAGATGTTATTACTGACCCAACGGGAGTACCGGTTAGGAATGGGCCTGGGTATCTGAGAGCATTCGAGCGAGCCCCACTGGTCAGGGTGAGTGTGTAGGCCTACCGTTCTCTCTATGCTCTTGCTGACTATCCCCCTTTTCGTGGTGTAATAGCCCACGTCCCTGAGCTGGCCGTGTACTTTGCCTGTATGGCTTGCGACTCGGGCCTTAGGTACCTTTTGCTTCTCCTTGCTGTACTGGTCCCTCTGTGTGGCGGAGCCTCCAGGCTTCTTAGGCCAAGGGACCTGAAATCCCTCGCGGGTTGGTTCTCTGCTGCTGGGCTTGCAACCCTGACAGCCTCGGACCCCAATGTCCGGTTGTGTGCTTCTCTTAGCCAGGACCGTCTCTTGTCGCCTCTGTCCTTGGCTCGCAGTCTCTCCTCTGCCTCACGGACTCCTCAGCTGCTGCTGACCTATCCCTCTTCTCTGAGAACCCTTCTGGACACTTCAGAAGTGGGTTCTGGTCTCTCTAACCCTGCCCCAGTTCCTGGTTTTATAGGGGCAGCCTGCTCCCCCTACTGGCCTGGGACAGGAGGTGCTGCATGCTAATGGTCCCTGACCAGGGAACCTCCCTCCTGCTCTCAGACACAGCCTTTAATATTTGTGGCATCCAGGCCTGGGGTGACACATTCCCCCCTAGTAAAATTTAGTGCTCCGGGACCAAACAGGAAACACAAATACAGGGTAAAAATGACAACATAACATATTTACAAGCACATTTTGTCCTTAAGGCCACGGCGCTTCCGTGACCGGGTGTCCATATCACCCAACAAGGTGAAGTTTTGAATGGTGTGGGGACCTGTCTCCATAAACCCCAAGTTCCTGGCCTTGGGCGTGGCGACAAAGCTGAGCTAACTACTTTGGGCCACAAGGGAGCCACGCCGGACAGGTTTTTCTTCTATGGCCATCTTCACAAGAGGGCACCAAGTGCAACTAACTACATGGTAGTTCCGGCCATTCAGTGTCCATGACCTGTCAGTCCATAGAACTAGAAAAACTGGATAAAACTCTATTAATTATCAGGTAACAAACATAAAACATTAAATATTTACAGGTAAATGTAGACTTTGTACTCAGATCTTCCAGCGAGCTGGTACTTGACCCCTAGTGCTCCGGGTTGACCTGCGTAACCCTCTGTCTGGTGGTGGTCTAACCTGGCTTTCCCCACTAGCATTTAGGGTACCGCTACTAGCTGGGTTTACAGGCAGGGCAGGCAGCTGTCTGCGGGTCCTTTGGCTTACCGCAGGCATGGCAGGCTCACTGTCAGCAGAGGGTTGACTCTCCTGGGCTGCTGGCATGGGTTCTTCTGCCCCCGGGGCTGCTTGTTCTTTTGTAGGCTCCTGCTGGGTAGGTTGAAGGAAGTGTAGGACGGGTACCACTATGGCATCGTTTATCCGAGTCTAGGACCGGGGGAACTCTCCAAGAACTGTGTTGATCATTTCTTCCTTGTCCTCTGCGGGTTCAAGGTCATCTTGATCTTCTCCTGCACTCTGTAGTTGCTCGGGGCACTGTTTTAGGTGGTCTCTGGAGACAGTGCTAGTGGTTTCTCCTCCATCATTGGTAATTACACATACCTTCGGGTTGTCGTGGTTGGACGGTTATACTGTGTACGGGTCGCTCTCCCACTGGTCATCAAAGGAGTCTTCTGGCTAGTACGATCCTTCCTTCTGAGGTTACATGGGCCGCAGTCCCTGCTCCACTTACATAGTTACATAGTTACATAGTTTATAAGGCGTCCATCCAGTTCAGCCTATTTCTTGTGCACTGCAGCTATTCCGCAGCGTTGATCCAGGGGAAGTAAAAAAAAAAAACATGCGGTATAGGCCAATTGTTATGCACACGCCCGGACTGACTGGCGTGTGCGGGTGTTGTGGTTCCACTGGACCATGGACCGGAGAGTGCCTGGAGGGGCGTGACTAAGTATCTGGCCGATCCGACCAAGGTGGCACGACGGCATACGACGCCAGTGCACCAGGGAGAAACCGGGCAGAGGGACCAGGTGCTACTCCAGGTCAAACTCCGGACACGGGGGTTGACCCACGCTGGGATTACTGGAACAGGCAGGTTAGGCTGGCACAGACTGGTGGATGTAAGCAAACACGGCAGGTATGCAGATGGGTGGATACAGGCGAGTATGCAGGCAGGGAGGTACTGGCCGAAAGGACGGGCTGGAGCACAGAGAGGTTAAGACCCAGTACAGACTGGGTCACAGAACCGCAGATGCGGTAGACAACCACAGCAGAGAGGGAACGCCCGAAGCGGTGGGCAAGAACAGAGCAGGACGGGGCTGCAGGAGCAGCGAGCACAAGCAGGGCAGGACAGGACTGCCGGAGCAGCGGGCAGAAGCAGGGCAGGGCGGAAACCGCAGAAGCAGTAAGCAAGATAAGAGCAGAGCAGAAACCGCAGGAGCGGCAAGCAAGGCAAGAGCAGAGTGAAAACCGCAAGAGTGGCAAGCTAAGCAGGAGCAGAGCGGACACCGCAGAGCGGTAAACAAGGCAGGAGCAGAGCAGAAACCACAAGAGCGGCAAGCTAAGCAGGAGCAGAGTGGACACCGCAGAGCGGTAAACAAGGCAGGAGCAGAGCAGAAACCGCAAGAGCGGCAAGCTAAGCAGGAGCAGAGCGGACACCGCAGAGCGGTAAACAAGGCAGGAGCAGAGCAGAAACCGCAAGAGCGGCAAGCTAAGCAGGAGCAGAGCGGACACCGCAGAGCGGTAAACAAGGCAAGGGGATAGGACTCTGTTCACAAAGAACAGACGGAGAAGGAAAGGCAGAACCAGAAGCACGCACAGTACTTACATAGAAGTAGCAAGCGTACACTAAATTCACAACAGAGGTACAGAGACGACGAGAAGGAATTTAGGAGCGAGTTCAGACTCTGCAGAAAGACGCAGAAAACAGACATAGAGGGAAAATGGAGACAAGGTTAAAGTAGAAACGAGGCACAGACAACAGGGAACAGAGGAACGGGAACAGAGACAGCAAGGCAGGAACACAAACAGGACTCTGTTCAGACGGGAACAGATACCGCAAGGCAGGAACACAAACAGGACTCTGTTCAGACGGGAACAGATACCACAAGGCAGGGACACAAACAGGACTCTGTTCAGACGGGAACAGATACCGCAAGGCAGGGACACAAACAGGACTCTGTTCAGACGGGAACAGATACCGCAAGGCAGAGACACAAACAGGACTCTGTTCAGACGGGAACAGATACCGAAAGGCAGAGACACAAACAGGACTCTGTTCAGATGGGAACAGATACCGCAAGGCACAGACAGGCAGATCTAGGAATATGGCCCCTAGAAGGCGAAAGAACAGGAAAGAAGCGTGTTCACAAGAACAGACCACAGTTCAGACACAGAACTGGAAAACAGGCAGGAAAACAGGCAGGAAAACAGGATAGGACCTGGCATGTCAGAGGCAAAAAGCCAACTGACAAGAAACAATGCTCAGGCGCCATCTTGAGGAAGAAGGTGGTATAAATACCCAAAGATGGACAGCAATAGGCTGAAGGTGCAACAGGGGCGTGTCCGCAGCAGGTACAAGAAACAGGAAGTTCAGCGGGCGTCGCCCTATGCAGCCAAAGCAGACAAACAGACAGCAAGGAGGGAAGCCAGAGAGACATTCTGGACAGGAGATCAAGTGCGCGCTCTTGCACAGTGGGAGATGGACCACCATGCAAGGACGCCGCCAGGTATGTTACAGTACCCCCCCGTTACGCCCCCTCTTCTTCAGGCCTGCCAGAATCTTCCGCAGGGAATTCGAGGACCAGTCGTTCACTTCAAGGAGATCACTTCCACTGTCCACAGGAAAAATTGATCTCATCTGGTTAGCTAGGATGCTACCTCCTATCCAGCCATCCTTAGCAACAGACGAAACGGGTGGAGTACCAGGAACAGCACACAAGGAAGTCTCTCTCCACCTATTTTCAGGTGGCACCCCAGAGGGTACAGGAGACAACTGGAAGTCCTTCACTGGGTTGGAGGGGGACAGAGACTTGGGGGTAATCTCTGCTTCGAGGTACATCTTGTCAAGCTCACAGGAAGAAATAGACGGGTTATCAGGTACATAATGAGGAAAAGTCACTGTCTCTTTGTTATCTGGTGGTACCCCGGAGAATTCAGGAAACAACTGGAGGTCCTCCGCCGGGTCAGAAGAGTGCAGAGGCTCAGAGAAAACATCTGCTTCAGAGTACACTAGGTCGGACTCACTGGAGGAAGCAGGCGAGGTATCGGGTACCGAGTATAGGAAAGTCTCTGTCCATTCACCATCAGGTGGCACCCCGAAGGGTTCTGGAGACAACTGTAGGTCCTCCGCCTGGTCAGAGGGGTGTAGAGACTCAAGTGTAACCTCTGCTTCAGAGTACACAAGGTCGGACTCACTGGACGAAGCAAGCGAGGTATCAGATCCAGGATATAGGAAAGTCTCTGTCCATTCACCACCAGGTGGCACCCCGAAGGGTTCTGGAGACAACTGGAGGTCCTCCGCCTGGTCGGAGGGGTGTAGAGACTCGGGAGTAACCTCTGCTTCAGAGTACACTAGGTTGGACTCACTGGACGAAGCGAGCGAGGTATCAGGTACAGAGTATAGGAGAGTCTCTGTCCTTTCGCTACCAGGTAGCACCCCGAAGGGTTCTGGAGACAACTGGAGGCCCTCCGCCTGGTCGGAGGGGTGTAGAGACTTGGGAGTAACCTCTGCTTCGGAGTACACTAGGTTGGACTCACTGGACGAAGCGAGCGAGGTATCAGGTACAGAGTATAGGAGAGTCTCTGTCCTTTCGCTACCAGGTAGCACCCTGAAGGGTTCTGGAGACAACTGGAGGTCCTCCGCCTGGTCGGAGGGGTGTAGAGACTCGGGGGTAAGCACAGCTTTGGAGCATCCTTGGACATGCACACCGGTTAAAGTGGGTGAAGCATCTGATGCCAGGTGCAGGAAGTTCTCCTGTGTGGAGTCTGGATGGGCAGAAGTCTCTTCGGGCAGGAGAATCGGAGCACTACCCACGCACATTACCCGTTGGGGCTTCTCCGGGATACAGGGAGATGAAGCTTCAGTAGGGACTTCAAGGTTGGGGTCAGGAGGTCTCAGGGAGGACAGACCCTGGCGTGACGGCTTGCCTCTACGTCTAGCACATCTAGACTGCCTCTTGAGGTTGGGAGAAGTATTCCGGAAAGCGTAGTCACCCTGTGAGGATTCTGGGTGGGCAGTAGTCTCATTGGGCTGGAGGACTATTGCGCTACCCACACACATTACCCATCGGGGCTGCTCCGGGATATTGGGAGGTGAAGCTTCAGCAGGAGCCTCCGGGTTAGGATCATCGAAGACCATTACAAAGGCCACCAGGAAGGCCATTAGGTCCAGGAGGATCGGATCCTGTGTTTCATATAGGGGGTTGATCCATTCCAAGGCATCACCCGCCAGGTAAGACATAATGAATGCCACCTTAACCCGATCGGTGGGAAAACATAGAGGGTAGAACTTGAAGTGTAGCATGCATTGCTCCACAAATGCACGACTTTGTCTTGGATCCCCATAGTAACGTGGCGGATCCGCAGGAACGAGAGCAGATAGATCCATCTGGACGGGTGCGTAATTCGCCTGGAACTCAGCTGAGAAAAAAAAAAATTATTTATTTATTTTTAATGCATGTATTCGCTGGAAAACTTCTCAGAGAGCGAAGGCCGTGGGGCTCAATGGGAACCATGGCCTGAGCATGCTGTTATGCACACGCCCGGACTGACTGGCGTGTGCGGGTGTTGTGGTTCCACTGGACCATGGACCGGAGAGTGCCTGGAGGGGCGTGACTAAGTATCTGGCCGATCCGACCAAGGTGGCACGACGGCATACGACGCCAGTGCACCAGGGAGAAACCGGGCAGAGGGACCAGGTGCTACTCCAGGTCAAACTCCGGACACGGGGGTTGACCCACGCTGGGATTACTGGAACAGGCAGGTTAGGCTGGCACAGACTGGTGGATGTAAGCAAACATGGCAGGTATGCAGATGGGTGGACACAGGCGAGTATGCAGGCAGGAAGGTACTGGCCGAAAGGACGGGCTGGAGCACATAGAGGTTAAGACCCAGTACAGACTGGGTCACAGAACCGCAGATGCGGTAGACAACCACAGCAGAGAGGGAACGCCCGAAGCGGTGGGCAAGAACAGAGCAGGACGGGGCTGCAGGAGCAGCGAGCACAAGCAGGGCAGGACAGGACTGCCGGAGCAGCGGGCAGAAGCAGGGCAGGGCGGAAACCGCAGAAGCAGTAAGCAAGATAAGAGCAGAGCAGAAACTGCAGGAGCGGCAAGCAAGGCAAGAGCAGAGTGAAAACCGCAAGAGTGGCAAGCTAAGCAGGAGCAGAGCGGACACCGCAGAGCGGTAAACAAGGCAGGAGCAGAGCAGAAACCGCAAGAGCGGCAAGCCAAGCAGGAGCAGAGTGGACACCGCAGAGCGGTAAACAAGGCAGGAGCAGAGCAGAAACCGCAAGAGCGGCAAGCTAAGCAGGAGCAGAGCGGACACCGCAGAGCGGTAAACAAGGCAGGAGCAGAGCAGAAACCGCAAGAGCGGCAAACTAAGCAGGAGCAGAGCGGACACCGCAGAGCGGTAAACAAGGCAAGGGGATAGGACTCTGTTCACAAAGAACAGACGGAGAAGGAAAGGCAGAACCAGAAGCACGCACAGTACTTACATAGAAGTAGCGAGCGTACACTAAATTCACAAGAGAGGTACAGAGACGACGAGAAGGAATTTAGGAGCGAGTTCAGACTCTGCAGAAAGACGCAGAAAACAGACATAGAGGGAAAATGGAGACAAGGTTAAAGTAGAAACGAGGCACAGACAACAGGGAACAGAGGAACGGGAACAGAGACAGCAAGGCAGGAACACAAACAGGACTCTGTTCAGACGGGAACAGATACCGCAAGGCAGGAACACAAACAGGACTCTGTTCAGACGGGAACAGATACCACAAGGCAGGGACACAAACAGGACTCTGTTCAGACGGGAACAGATACCGCAAGGCAGGGACACAAACAGGACTCTGTTCAGACGGGAACAGATACCGCAAGGCAGAGACACAAACAGGACTCTGTTCAGACGGGAACAGATACCGAAAGGCAGAGACACAAACAGGACTCTGTTCAGACGGGAACAGATACCGCAAGGCACAGACAGGCAGATCTAGGAATACGGCCCCTAGATGGCGAAAGAACAGGCAAGAAGCGTGTTCACAAGAACAGACCACAGTTCAGACACAGAACTGGAAAACAGGCAGGAAAACAGGATAGGACCTGGCATGTCAGAGACAAAATGCCAACTGACAAGAAACAATGCTCAGGCGCCATCTTGAGGAAGAAGGTGGTATAAATACCCAAAGATGGACAGCAATAGGCTGAAGGTGCAACAGGGGCGTGTCTGCAGCAGGTACAAGAAACAGGAAGTTCAGCGGGCGTCGCCCTATGCAGCCAAAACAGACAAACAGACAGCAAGGAGGGAAGCCAGAGAGACATTCTGGACAGGAGATCAAGTGCGCGCTCTTGCACAGTGGGAGATGGACCACCATGCAAGGACGCCGCCAGGTATGTTACACCAATTTACATCATTGAGGAAAAATTCACTTCCCGACACCAATCTGGCAGTCAGATTAAATCCCTGGATTAATTAACTATCACTAAGCATAAGATGTAATTTTATTATTCCCAAGAAAGGCGTCCAGGCCTCTCTTGAACTCATTAAGTGAGTTGGACATCATCACTTCCTCTCCCAGAGAGTTCCAGAGTCTCACGGCTCTGACCGTAAAGAATCCCCTTCTATGCTGGTGCAGGAACCTCTTTTCCTCCAGACGCATAGTGTGCCCCCTCGTCTTTGTCACCATCCTTGGTATAAACATCTCTATGGCCCCTCTCATACCGATACAGTAGAACCGCTCTCTCAGTAGGAACTCCAGTTTCTTCCACCCGAAGTGTCCCACTCTGTCATGGTAGGCCTCCAGGACCATTGCTGCATCTCGCCTTGGGACCACTACCTGCCAGGTCAGCTCGTGGGTCCGGTGGTTTACAAGCCTTCTGCACAGCTTACCCTCGTAGAGGAATAGCCTGCTTTTCTCCTTCCATAACTGCTTGGCTTCCACTGGAGCGTCCAGGCCAGGGCTAGTGTCTGCCTGGGTTAACAGGTCTTTCACCAGGCGTATTGCAGGGTCACTATCCTGCGTCTAAGCCCAGCCGTGGTGGGGTAAGGGGTTGAACATGACGGTGGTTAGGTCTTTGTCTCTTACCCGGTGAGAATACTGAGTGGCCCCATACTGGTGGAACGCAGGGAGCTCTACTTCCTCCAGCTCTTCCGAGTCTTCTTCTCCTTCGGGCAGGTGGGGCATACTTGATAGGGCGTCTGCGTTGGCGTTGGTTCTGCCTGCCCGGTATTTGATTGTGAAGTCATAATTTGATAGCTGGGCCATCCACCGCTGTTCTAGAGCACCTAGTCTTGCATTGTCCAGGTGTGTCAACGGGTTGTTGTCCGTGTACACGGTGAACTTTGCGGAGGCCAGGTAATGTTTAAACTGTTCTGTGACGACCCACACCACTGCCAAGAATTCTAGCTTGAAGGAGCTGTAATTCTCCGGGTTCCTTTCAGTAGGCCTCAGCTTCCGGCTGGCGAACGCGATCACCCTTTCTCTGCCCTGTTGGTTTTGGGACAGTACGGCTCCTAGCCCCATATTACTGGCGTCTGTGTGGAGGATAAAAGGCTGGCCATAATCGGGGTAGGCCAGGATCTCATCCCCCGTGAGGGCCATCTTCAACTGGCGGAAGGACTCCTCTTCCGGCTTGTCCCACTTGAAGGGTGGCTTGTGACTTCTGGATTTAGACTGACCTATCAGGAGGTCCTGCATTGGAGCTGCCATCTTTGTGAACCCGGGGTTAAACCTTCGGTATTAGCCTACCAACCCGAGGAATTGCCTCACTTCTTTGATGTTAGAGGGGCTTGGCCAACTCTTGATGGCTGTAACTTTGTTGGGGTCGGGGGCTACTCCCTCAGCACTCACCACATGCCCTAGGTACTGTACCTTCGGTTTTAACAGGTGACACTTTGAGGGCTTCACTTTCAGGCCATAGCCTGCCAGGGCTTCGAACACCTCAGCCAGGTGCTTTAGATGGTCCTCTTAAGTCTTCCAATAGATAATCACGTCGTCCAGGTAAAGGAGGACCGTCTCGAAGTTTCGGTGCCCTAGAAAGCATTCCATCAGCCTCTGGAAGGTCCCGGGTGCATTGCAGAGCCCGAATGGCATACAGTTGAATTCACTCAATCCCATCGGGGTGGTGAAGGCGGTCTTCTCCTTGTCATCCTCTGCCACAGGAACCTGCCAGTACCCGCTAGTAAGGTCCAAAGTAGAGAAGAAATTAGCTGATTTTAGTGTGGCCAAAGACACCTCTATTATAGGCAACGGGTATGCATCTTTATGGGTGATACGATTGACTTGTCTATAGTCCACGCACATTCTCATGGTACCGTCTTTCTTTTTTACCAGAACCAAGGGGGCTGCCCAGGGGCTACAGCTGTCTCTAATGACCCCGGCTTCTTTCATTTCTCTCAGCGTGCCCTTTGCGTTCTGATAGTGTGCGGGGGTACAGGTCTGTAGCTCTCTTTTATTGGTGGGTGGCTCCCCGTGGGGATGTGGTGTTCTACCCCTTTCACTCTGCCGAAGTCTAGCGGGTGCTTACTAAAGATTCTCTCGTATTCCTGAACCACCCGATAGACTCCTTGGTTTTGGTGCAAGGGAGTGGAGTCAGCACCCATGTGGAGTTTCTGGCACCAGTCCTCCTGGGATTTCTGGGAGCCATTACCCTCCGCCTGGGGAGATGGAGGCAAGGGTTCCACGGCCCTGACAGCATTGTGTTCAACAGTATACAATTTGGCTAATGTAGCGTACCGGGGCAAGTGTACTTCCCTTTCCCCGATGTTTAAGATCCGGACGGGCACCCTTCCATGGCGGACATTAACCACCCCCGGGCTGTCAAAATGGTGGGCCTGATGTCTGAGTACACGGGTTCTACCATGGCTTGGTAGTCTCTCCCTCTTAACCCGATTGCAGTCCGACATCAGATCATCATTTCACTTTTGGGAGGCATGACAATGGGGAACGCGTCGCTCATCCTTACGCTACCGATCTCACTACCAGACAGTTCTAGCTGTTGCCGTCTCATCAGGGCTCTTATCTCCTTCTGGAGGACCCTCTGTTGGCTGGAGCTCGCATTCATCGCCACCTGCTGCAAAATCACAATTACTTCTGAAAGACAATTTTCAATCACGTTAGTATCCAAGGTTATTTTAGGGTGACTTTCTCGACGGTCAATGTCCACAATGATCACTCCTTGTGCCGGCAGTTCAACTTTACCAATCTTAATGGTCATCTCTCTGAACCCAACCTGCGGCATGGGCTGGCCATTGCTGGCGATGATGCTCAAGTCACTGTCTGGATAGCGGGTTATGTCAGTGTCACTCCAATACTGCTTAAAAAGTATATAGGGGATGGTAGTTACTTGTGACCCGGTATCCAGCAGTGCACTCATGGGGATACCGTCCAGCACTACAGGTAAAACTGGGCGTCCCCCCACGTACTTATCACGCCAATTAGACGGGCCTGATGACCTTATGCCTGGGAGTTGGCCCTCTGCCCCAGGTCGGACCCGTTTAAAGTACAGTACCTGGCTATGTGTCCCTGCTGGCTGCAACGGCGGCAAAACGGCTGTCCATCCTCAGTGTAACGGTCGGTGGGCCTCCCTCTAAATGACGGGATCCTCCTCGGTCGACGCCACGGGACATCCTCTGGACTGGAAGCCAGCTTGATTGGTCCTGACGGGTCCATCTGTAACGACTGTACGGTCCTGGTCAATGCAGCAACACTCTTTGTTAGTTCTTGGAACTGATGGTGCAGGTTTGCAGGCGGGGATGGGTTTAGGGCCTGCGCATCAGCCCCCACAAGGTCTGCAGGGTAGGGCGCCGCCCCCTGGTGGTAAGTGATGGCAGGGCGCTGGGAAGCTACAGCGCCACCCGGTGCGGGTTCTCGGAGCACCCGGATGGTCCTATCTTTGAACTGTGCAAAAGCCAAATCGGGGTTCTGTAGGGCCATGAGGCGCAGCTGGGTTCTGTGGGCGCTGGACAGCAGACCTTCTATGAACTGGCCAGTCAACAGTTTATCTGTATCCTGCACGCTGCCAGGGTCAGCTTGCTTAATTGCTCCCAAGGCTTCCTGTAAATTTAGGGCATAATCTCTGATGCTATCTTGAGCTCGCTGCTTACATCCATAGAACCGCATTTTGATTTCTGCTGAGGTACTGGTATCAAAGGTGTCCCGTAGACGGGTCAGAACCCCCTTTACAGTCCTTTTCTCCTCAGCTGTCCAAAACTTTACCTCCCGCTGGGCCGCACCAGTTAACTGCCCTATAAGTATGCTTACTTTCTGTTCTTCTGTCAGGGGATAAACTTTGAACAGGCTATATAGTCTTTCTTTAAAGTCGACCAAGGTATGCGACTCACCGGCATACTGTGGCAGCCAGGCCGCTCCGGGGATATAGGGCATGGAAAACGGCATCACAGCTGCAGCGGCTACGCTGGTGGTAGAGGGTCCCTCCGCGTCCGACATCTTTCTACCCCCTAGTTAACCGTGGCAGACCTTCCGGCGATCCTCTTCTGTAGGCCGCGGCTCCACTTGCGATGCTCTGGGCGAGGACCCTGCATCGCACGGTGATGACGTCGGCGTTCGCTGGATCTCCATCCAGGACCTTGCGCAGCGTCTCAGCGTATGGCGGGGCTTCAGGTCTCGCGCGCTTTGACGTCCACGCCCCTCTTCTTCCCGCACGGCGTCCCAAAGATGGCGCCCGATGGCGGGAAACGACTCCGATTGACGGGAAATGTCCCCGAATGGCGGGAAACTTCACTCAGGTAAGTATAAAGTCTTTTTCAGGCACGCAATACCCGTTTGTGGTGGGTTGGTCACAATCCTGCCAACTACGCCAAAAGCTGACTCGCCCCCGGGGCCGTGGTGTACCCGGAACCGGGCCTTCTGGTGTACGGTGCTGATGAGGGTAGTAGTGGCAACCCTATCCCGTGGCTCAGGGTGGTCAGACCAAATGTTGTGGCATGAATAAAGAGAACCACCGAATGATAGGTCCAATCAAACGAAGTAATTAAATAAATACCTTTATTAGAGTTATGGTTAAAGTGACACTACATGCACAAGGAAAGCCGCATTACAGTGACCATACAATGTTGTTATATTGCAATAGTGCTGGACTATAAAATATGCTGGTGAATACCAGGGTAGGTAAATACAAAACAGATGATCAGTTATACTATAGATGGAAAAAAGAGGAGCAAAATAGGCTTGAATCACCAAATAAGCAACTCCAGGTAGCATATGAAAGGCCAAATCATGTATACATCAATGCGGAGAGGAAAATTCCTATGTGCTCCATATCAATGACCATTCATGTGCCCCATACATATCTATGTGATAGTCAAGATAATCAAAAATACTGACTCAGATCATAGAGGAGTTAAAAGTATATACCTGCACACTAGTCCAGCGTATGTACACGGCACCAAGCCGTCACTTTAACCATAACTCTATTAAAGGTATTTATTTAATTACTTCGTTTGATTGGACCTATCATTCGGTGGTTCTCTTTATGCATGTGTCTTACCGAATAGTCTGCCATTCCATATTGGTCCATATAATAAGTACACGATTATTGATAGGCCTGCTGATTTGCGGGTCTGAATATGGTCAGTGTCTTATACTGCTACATTCAATGTTGTATATATTAAATGTTGTGGCAGTCTATTTATCAGTGTTTTGGAATGTCCGACTACGCCACCTGTGGATTGCGGTCAGGGTTGACCGCTGCTGCAAGGCAGACCGCTGAGGCTGGTTTGTTGAGCAGCACAGGGGTAGGATAACTCCCCACGGGAAGAGTGTAGCCTCAGGGCAGAGTAGGTGGATGCTGGCGGTGATAGTGCAGGCCGCAATAGTAAGAGTTCAGAGTCCGCTTCAAACAGTCCAGGGTCTTTATTGCAGATGTTATTACTGACCCAACGGGAGTACTGGTTAGGAATGGGCCTGGGTATCTGAGAGCATTCGGGCGAGCCCCACTGGTCAGGGTGAGTGTGTAGGCCTACCGTTCTCTCTATGCTCTTGCTGACTATCCCCCTTTTCGTGGTGTAATAGCCCACGTCCCTAAGCTGGCCGTGTACTTTGCCTGTATGGCTTGCGACTCGGGCCTTAGGTACCTTTTGCTTCTCCTTGCTGTACTGGTCCCTCTGTGTGGCGGAGCCTCCAGGCTTCTTAGGCCAAGGGACCTGAAATCCCTCGCGGGTTGGTTCTCTGCTGCTGGGCTTGCAACCCTGACAGCCTCGACCCCAATGTCCAGTTGTGTGCTTCTCTTAGCCAGGACCGGCTCTCGTCGCCTCTGTCCCTGGCTCGCAGTCTCTCCTCTGCCTCACGGACTCCTCAGCTGCTGCTGACCTGTCCCTCTTCTCTGAGAACCCTTCTGGACACTTCAGAAGTGGGTTCTGGTCTCTCTAACCCTGCCCCAGTTCCAGGTTTTATAGGGGCAGCCTGCTCCCCCTACTGGCCTGGGACAGGAGGTGCTGCATGCTAATGGTCCCTGACCAGGGAACCTCCATCCTGCTCTTAGACACAGCCTTTAATATTTGTGGCATCCAGGCCTGGGGTGACACATATACAACATAATAAAGTATATAGTGTGGACCGGTGTACAAAGTATAAAGTATAGTGCTGTATGTATAAAGTGTAAATCTATGTGTTGTAACAGTGCTAATCACTTGGGAGTGATATGAGGTATCGCAGGAACCCTTTCTGTTTAAAAGTCTAGCTGGTTTGTTGCAGTCCTCGTAAACCACAGAAAACACAGGAAACTTAAATACAGCTCTTGTCCAGCTCAAAGTACAACATGAAGCAAAACGGCCATACAATAGTGCTGGTTAGCCCATCTGGCTTTGAGTCCAGCTTCTTTGTTCTTTAGCGAAGGTACTCAATCCAGAAGACCTGCACACCTCCATACACACCGCATATGTGAAATAAACCGGTCTCACTTTACCAAGTCAACCACACACAGGGGTGGAGATATAGTGAGTAGTCTTTCAGATGCTCATAATCAACTTGTCATGGCCGATTATCCTCTTTTAGTCCTGTATGCACTAAAGCATTCCTTCAAGTTTATCTCCTATACATCGTGTGTCTAAAAGTCACCTTACATACCTCCCCCCTCTGTCTAAATCCACGGGCTTGGCACCTTCTACCACTAGACACAAGATTCTTGAGAGGGCAGCGGCATTACCATGTAACTCCCGTCTCTATGTTCTACATGGATGCAGAAGTCCAGCAGGGCTAGAAACCAGCGGGTAACACAAGCATTTTCCCCTTTTTCTTCCTCATCCACCTGAGTGGGCCATAGTCTGACACGAATTAAAATTGTCGCCCTAAGAGATAGTATTGCAATGTGTCCACCACCCACTTTATTGCCAGGCATTCCTTTTCTACCATGGAATTATTTTTCTCACATGCCGACAGTTTCCTACTCAGGTAGAGAACAGGATGCTCCTCTTTGTGTATCTCTTGAGAGAGGACCGCTCCTAAACAGACTTCTGAGGCATCTGTTTGGAGTACAAAATCCTTGTTAACCTCTTTACCCCCGAGGGTGGTTTGCACGTTAATGACCAGGCCAATTTTTACAATTCTGACCCCTGTCACTTTATGAGGTAACAACTCTGGAATGCTTAAATGGATCCCCCTGATTCTGAGATTGTTTTTCGAGACATATTGTACTTCATGATAGTAGTAAAAGTTCTTTAATATGACTTGCATTTATTTGTGAAACAAATGGAATTTTGGCAAAAATTTTGAAAACTTCGCAATTTTCAAACTTTGAATTTTCATGCCCTTAAATCAGAGAGATATGGCACACAAAATAGTTAATAAATCACATTTCCAACATGTCTACTTTACATCAGCACAATTTTGGAACCAAAATTCTTCTTGTTTGGAAGTTATAAGTAGAGATGAGCGGTGTTCGACTCGAACTGTTCGCCAATCTCAAATTCGAGCTGTTTTGACCGGTGTTCAAGCCATTCGGCGAACACGAACGATTTGAAAAAAATTCGGCTGTTCGAGGTTATGTTCGATAACTGTTCGTGCACCAAAATCATAACTGGATTTTTTCTCAGTAATGCTGAAAATTAATGTTAATACGCAGTTTGAGTGTACAGCGGGGCGGGGTGAAGGGCAGGGGATGGATCTCTGCAGGAATAATGAAGATCTCCATTTTTTTTTCTCTTTCCCGCATTTACAGTGGGGAGGTGCAATCTGTCAGCCTATCAGCAGCGCACACACGGAGCGAAGTGCTTTTTTTCACACAAGCAAGGGCATGTGTCATTGGCAGTGTATGTCACATGTCCTTGCCCTATAAGACCCAGCGATTTTCCCTGTCGCCACCATTTTCTCACTGCTGCAGCTGCGTGTTAGACGGCACTGCTGTTGCTGTGTGCGCTATACTTTGTTAATTTCAAGCCAATTTTCGCACAAATCTACAGAGAGCTTGGGAGTAGGGAAGAGTTGTGATTGCAGTCCTTTTGAGGACTAGGTTACATCATTTCCTACGACTTTTATCAGGCAGGTCTGTGCTCTAAAATACATAGGTTGTGGGAGTAAAGACTGATTGTAATTGCAGTCCTTTTCAGGGCTAGGTTACATCAGTTCCTATCACTTTTTGCCAGGCAGGTCTGTACCAGTGCTGTGCAAGTTTTTTTCATAGCATTTAGCTAAATCTAGCAAAGCAAATCCTTTTTGGCCTATTGCAGAGTGTGTTAGTCAGTGGAGTAGCCTATCTGTGTTGCAAGCTACACCACGTGTGTATAGAATACAAATTTTTTTACTGCACCTAGTGAAGTAAAACCTAGTCCATCTATACTAACCTCCACCAGGTTGCAAATTCAATATAATATTTTTCTACATCGAGCTCTGAAAAAATATTTAGGCTTCTAGCAGTGTGTGGGACTTGTTCTATTAGTCCATCTATACTAACCTCCATCAGCTTGCAAATTCAATATAATTTTTTTCTGCATCTAGCTCTGAAAAAATATTTCAGCTTCTAGCAGTGTATGGGACTGGTTCTATTAGTCCATCTATACTGACCTCCATCAGGTTGCAAATTCAATCTAATTTTTTCTGCATCTAGCTCTGAAAAAATATTTGGGCTTCTAGCAGTGTGTGGGACTTGGTCTATTAGTCCATCTATACTAACCTCCACCAGGTTGCAAATTAAAAATAATTTTTATCTGCATCTAACCCAGCCAATACTTTTGGCCTAATACCACAGTTTGGCCACGCAGCTCTGCTCGGTTTCCATCCATTGTTTTTTTGTGCAAACAACTCCAGAGTTGTGAATTAGTTAACCACCAAAATGAGTGGAAAAAGACCTGCTGCTGGTGGAAAGGGGAATAGGCGTGTTGGGAAGGGGAAAAAAGGTTGTGTCCATGGGGTAGGTGTTAAAGCAACAGTAACATCTGCAGAAGAAAGACCATCTTCCAGCCAAACTAAAATGTTTACTTCTTTTAGCGGACAATGTGATAAGATCCCTTTCTTACGGCCACGCCAATCGCTACAAATTCCAGATGAGGCACAAAAACAGCAGGTGCTTCAACGGATATCAAGTGCTCCTTTAAGTGGGCTCTCCTCCACCTCAACTTCAACATCACAAATACTCCAGTCCTCAGAGGTGTCACCCCAATCGCACTTGCTTCCTCACAGCTCCCAAGTCTCCAGCTGCCCGTCTGAGTATGGGGTAGAACAGATGGTTGAGTCTGCAAAGCTGTTTACTTATACTATAGCCTGGGAATCAGAGGTCGGCTCCAGAGCTTCTGTGAATCCAGACGAGGAAATGATCTGCACTTAAGCCCAGAATCTCTATGAGTCGGATCCAGGACCAGATGCAGAAGGTTCTGACCATAATGTAGACACTCGTTCCCAAACTGTAACTCCTTTTGGTGGAGACAATGAAGAAGACGATGATGAGACTCAAATACCTGATTGGAGCGACAACTTTAGTTTTTTGTCAGGGCAGGAACAGGTTGGCTCTGAGGACGATGGGTGTGATAACACACAGGGTGATGATGATGAGGTTGGAGATCCCACTTACTGTCAACCCACAGTCAGCCAAGAGATGAGGTCAGCAGAGGAGGTGGAGGAGGATGCTAGTGACGACGAGGTCAGGTTGCGCCTTCCTGGACAGAGACGTAGTACTGGAAGCACATCAACAACTGCATCCTCAAACACAACTCTGCCTCTGACCACAAGTCGTGGTGGCTCTTCAGGTCGCATGGGTGCTAATCCTTGCATAGCCTGGGCATTTTTTCAGATCGATAAAGATGACTCAATTCGTGTTATCTGTAACATTTGTCAGCAAAAGCTAAGTAGAGGCCAAAAAATACATAGTTTGAGTACTTCATGCATGAACCAGCACATGGATATGAAGCATAAGTTGCAGCGGGAAGCTCACTGTGCTACAATGCGGCCTAGCCGGCCGGGCCAACCGCCGTCTGCCCCATCTTGTGCATCTGCGGCCTCTTCATCCTCTGTGACTGGGGGGACAGCAGTCACACCTGTTTTGGGACGCAGACCTGCCACCACTTTACCCGCAACAGCCAGCGTGATAGGCAGGTCATCATTTTCTTTGGAGGAGGTAACACCAGCTGGTGTTGAGCGCTGTCCGACATCGATAGCACCACCTTTGGATCAAGGCAACCTAACATGTCCGCCTGCATCTTCCTCACAGACCGGCAGTTTGCCGGGGACACCCTTCTCAACCCCGTCTAAGCACAACAGCCAGCCCTCGGTCCCTCAGATGTGGACAAGTAAAAGACCATTTCCTCCTAGCCATGAGAAAGCTAGGAGGTTGAATTTCACCATCTGCAAGCTCTTGGCTACAGAAATGCTTCCTTTCCGCCTGGTGGACACAGAGGATTTTCGAGACCTTATGTCCGTCGCAGTGCCCCAGTACCAGATGCCCAGTCGGCACTACTTCTCAAAGAAAGGTGTGCCTGCGCTCCACCAGCATGTCGCACACAACATCACCGCTTCTTTGAGAAACTCTGTGTGTGACAGGGTGCATTTCACCACAGACACTTGGACAAGTAGGCATGGACAGGGGCATTACATATCGCTGACTGGGCACTGGGTAACTATGATGACAGCAGGAAAAGGGGCTGCTGTCCAAGTCTTGCCGTCCCCACGAGTTGTACGTCAATCCTCTTTATCTCAAAGTTCCTCCACTGCTTCTGCCTCCTCAACCTCCTCTCGGTCCTCCACCTGCACCCAAAGCCTGTCTGGTCATGCCACAAGCTTTCTAACTGCGCAGAAGGGATCCTACACGCCTCCTTACTGTGCTGGCAGCAGGGCTCAACGTCATCAGGCGGTTTTTACTTTGAAATGTCTGGGAAATGTGAGTCACACAGCTGAGGAGTTGTGGTCAGCTCTGGAGAACCAGTTTCATGAATGGTTGTCTCCACTGGACCTGAAACCAGGGAAGGCCATGTGCGGCAATGCTGCAAACCTGGGTGCGGCCCTTCGCCGGGGCAATGTCACACACGTGCCTTGTATGGCTCACGTGTTGAACCTGGTTGTCCAGCAATTTTTAGCCCACTATCCCGGACTAGATGGCCTTCTGCAGAGGGCACGGTCACTGTGTGCTCACTTCCGCCATTCGCATCCCGCAGCTCAGTGAATTACATCTCTACAGAAGTCGTTGGGCCTGCCATTTCACCGGCTAAAATACGATGTGCCTACCCGGTGGAATTCAACTCTGCACATGTTGCAGCGACTGTGGTAGCACCGACAAGCCCTGGTGCAATACGTTCTGACGTATAGCCTGGGCCAACGAGATCCAGAGGTGGGGCAAATCACGCTGGAGGATTGGTCTCAGATCAGGGACCTATGCACCCTTCTGCACAGTTTTGAAATGGCGACAAAGATGTTTAGTGATGACGATGCCATTATCAGCATGACTATTCCGGTGATTTACATGCTGGAGCACATGTTAAACAGAATTCGGAGTTAGGTGGTGGCACAAGAGGAGGTGGAGGAAGTAGAGGAGGAGGAGTTGTATGCGGAAGGGCTAACATCTGCAAGGTCCTGACGGTCGGCAGCACCAAGGCGGCAGGCATGTGAGGGTGGGGGAGATGGTTTTACCAGGGCGCATGGTAGCAGCCAAACTAGTGAGGAAGGTGCAGGAGCCCAGGAAGAAGTGGAGGACGAACTGATGGAAGACTCATCAGATGAGGGAGACCTTGATCACATTTCTGTTGTGCAAGGTTGGGGGGAGAAGACAGAGGAAGGAAGCATGATTGTTACCTCGCCACCAACACAACAGGGACTTGGTGCTCCTGGATGCGCAAGACACATGAGTGCCTTCTTGCTGCACTACCTGCAACATGACCCTCGAATCGTGAGAATTAGAAATAATCCTGACTACTGGGTTGCCACACTGTTAGATCCCGGGTACAAAAGTAAATTTGCAGAAATTATTCCTGCCATAGAAAGGGATGCACGCATGCAGGAGTATCAGCAGAGACTGTTGCAGAATCTTACATGTGCTTTTCCACAAAACACCAGTGGTGCACGTAGTGAATCTCACAGCTCCAACTTGCCAACCGTGGGACCGTCGAGTGTTCAGCACTCAAACCGTAACAGAAACACAGTATCTGCTGGTAATATCAATTTTGCGGAATCATTTCACCACTTTTTTAGCCCATCCTTTGCAAGGCTACAGGAGACAAGAGATCTGACACATAGTCAACGCCTAGAGACGATGATACAGGAGTATCTCCAAGTAAACATTGAAGCCATGACTGTGTCACTAGACCCTTGCTCTTTTTGGGCTTCCAATTTGGATAAGTGGCCGGAGCTCGCCACTTACGCCTTGGAGATCTTGTCATGCCCCGCAGCCAGCGTTCTGTCTGAACGTGTGTTCAGCGCTGCTGGTGGTGTGCGTACAGATAAGCGCACGCGGCTCTACACTGATAATGTAGACAGACTCACGTTCATAAAGATGAACAAATCATGGATCCGAAACGACTTTTCTCCCTCTGTGTCATCCTGGGGAGAGTAAAAGCTTGATGATTTGTTAAAATTACCTCACCAACCGTTTTAAGCTTTAAAATTACTAATCATGTTTATCTGTATCTTGGCTGGAAAATAATTTGGGCTTTGTAGCAGTGTGCACTACTGATTCTATTAGGCCATCTATACTAAGCTCCACCAGATTTAAAATTACTAATCATGTTTATCTGTATCTTGGCTGGAAAATAATTTGGGCTTTGTAGCAGTGTGCAGTACTGATTCTATTAGGCCATCTATACTAAGCTCCACCAGATTTAAAATTACTAATCATGTTTATCTGTATCTTGGCTGGAAAATAATTTGGGCTTTGTAGCAGTGTGCAGTACTGATTCTATTAGGCCATCTATACTAAGCTCCACCAGATTTAAAATTACTAATCATGTTTATCTGCATCTTGGCTGGAAAATAATTTGGGCTTTGTAGCAGTATGCAGTACTGATTCTATTAAGCCATCTATACTAAACTCCACCAGATTTAAAATTACTAATCATGTTTATCTGTATCTTGACTGGAAAATAATTTGGGCTTTGTAGCAGTGTGCAGTACTGATTCTATTAGGCCATCTATACTAAGCTCCACCAGCTTTCAAATTAATAATAATTTTTAGCTGCTTCTAGCCCGGAAAATAATTTTGGGTCTCCTAGATGCGCAAGACACATGTGTGCCTTCTTGCTGCACTACCTGCAACATGACCCTCAGATTGTCAGAATTCGAAGTAATCCTGATTACTGGGTTGCCACACTCTTAGATCCCCCACACTCTTCAATCAACCTTTTCATTTTAATAAAGACCAAAAAAATGGTCATTTTTGAAATTATAAGCATTAGCAGGTTATTAGAAACTGTAATCAAACAGTTTTCAACTCAAAACTTTATTCTAGGTGATGTTACATTTGCACATAGGACCCCTTGTTCGAAAGGAGCTTCTGAACTCTCTCGTCCATTGAATTTGTCAGGTTTTGGATGGTTTCTGCTTCAATTGTTTTGCATGAGGACAGAATACCCTCCCAGAGCTGTTGCTTAGATGTGAACTGCCTCCCGCCATCATAGACACTCCTTTTGATGATGCTCCAGAGGTTCTGAATGGGGTTGAGTTCAGGGGAGCATGGGGGTCACACCATAAGTTTGTTCCCTTTTATGCCCATATCAGCCAGAGATGCAGATGTGTTATGTGCAGCATGAGACAGTGCATTATTATGCATGAAAATGATCTTGCTGTGGAATACACGGTTCTTCTTCTTGAACCATGGCAGGAAGTGCTGTTTGAGAAACTCCACATACATTATGGAGTTCATCTTTACCCCTTCAGGGATCCTAAAGGGGCCGACAATCTCTCTCCCCATGATTCCAGCCCAAAACATTACTCCACCTCCTCCTTGTTGGCGCTGTAGCCGTGTTTGCGTGGGGTGTCCATCAACCAGCCATCCTCCACTCCATCCATCTGGACCATCGAGCGTTGCACGGCACTCATTGGTGAACAAAATAGTTTTGAAGTCAGTCTTCATTTATTGTTTGGCCCACTGGAGCCATTTCTGCTTGTGTGCAGTGGATAGAGGAGGTCGACAGGATGGCTTACGCACAGCTGCAAACCTCTAAAGGACTCTGCATCTTGTTGTTCGGGGGACGTTGGAGGCACCAGCAGCTTCAAAAAATTGTCTGCTGCTATGACAAGGATTTTTTGCCGCTGCTCTTTTAACCTGACGTAATTGCCTGTAGGAACGAGTCCTCAATTTGCCCTTATCAGCACGCACACGTGTGTACTGTGAATCAGCTACATACTTCTTGATCGCCAAGACACTTCATCCTGATCATCGCACAATGTTGATTACAGTCATGCCTTGACCTAAACACTCCACAATTTGTTGCTTCTCAGCAGCCGACACATCCTTTTTCTTTCCCATTTTGGCAGAAAATGTAGGCTGCTTAATAATGTGGGACAGCCTTCTTAAGTAGTCTTGCCTTTCATTGGACACACCTGCAAAACTAATTAGCACAGGTGTCTGCAATTGCTTACAGTGATATAAAGAGCGCTGACACACATCACCATCAATGAGTTTAACTGACAAACAAAAAATTCTTACCTTATCACTCCTAAACACTTTTTGCATAATAATTTGGAACACAGTGTACATGTGCTTTTCCACAAAACACCAGTGGTTCACGTAGTGAATCTTACAGTTCTAACTTGCCAACCGTGGTCTGTATGAAGTTGTTCAATAAAGGGCCCAAAATTAAGATAACATAGACGGGAGAGGTCTCTATGAATAGGAATTCCTAAGTATTTGATACCCTGTGAGGGCCAGGCAAAGGGAAAGTTGGACTGGATGGAATCCTATATGGATTTGGGGAGGGAGACATCGAGGGCCTCAGACTTCGCTGCATTGATTTTAAAATTTGACCATGTAACAAAGTGATCTATTTCAGCCATAACAGCAGGGATGGATATATGTGATTGAGTGATATATACTAGGACATCATCAGCAAATGCAGAGCACTTGTACTCGGTGCCTCCCACCTCAATCCACCTAATATTGGGGTTATGGCGAATTGATGAGAGCAGGTGCTCCGTCACTAGGATGTATAAGAGAGGGGACAGAGGACATCCCTGCCTTGTCCCATTGGTGATTATGAAAGGTGATGAAAATGTTCTGATGTGCCCCCTGGGCCTTGGGACACCCGGAGCCGGACCCTTTTTGGTGGATGCTGGTGGTTGTAGTCTCCGTGGCGGCAACCCGGTTCCGTGGCTCAGGGCGGTCAAACCAGTGGCGGAACTATTTATGTGGTTTTGATGTTTAAATGTCCGACTACGCCACCCGTGGATAGCGGTCAGAGTGAACCGCCGCTGCAGGGCAGACCGCTGAGGCTGGTATTGTGGGTGCAGCAGAGTGTAGTATAACTCCCCATGGGAGGAGTACAGCTTCAGGGCAGTGTATGCGGAGGATGGGGGTGATGGTGCAGGGCAGCAGCAGTAACAACACGGAGTCAGTGATGCAGTCCAGGGCCTTTACTCACGGTTCTTATTATCCAGACCACTTCTGCAGGTAACGGCTGCCCACGTAGTACTGTGCTCACCAGGTGAGGGGCTCAGACAACTCCCAGATAACTTTGGAGCGCTTCACAGGACCCCCTTTGTGTGTCCTTTGTCTGGCCTTTCTTACCAACGCTTCTGTCCGGCTGCCTCGGGCCTCCTCTTGGTAAACTTGGCGCCAGTTTCCCTGACCCTATGTGGTGCCATCCTAGCGAGTATAGCGAGGGGCTGCGCCACATAAAAAATCACAGCCTCCGGTTTCTAGCTGAGGGTCATTTCCCGCCTCCACTAGTTTCGGGGACTGGTCTCCCCCTTTGGCTTGACCCCTCCACGCAGGTGGATTCAGGCGTGCGGTGGCGACTCGCCCGTCCGCTCTCCTGGGATCCCTTCATTCCTCGTTCCTGGAGTCTTCTCCCCTCCTCTTCCTTCCTTCTCCCTTTTCCAGGCCTGGGCCTCTGTTACTAGGCCCGCCTCCGGAGCAGAGCTCATGCAGAGCCCCTGCTCCCTGTCACTTCTGCTCAGACTTCTCTGCACTGAACTAAGATGGTGCCCACCTTTTATACTCCCTTCTCAATGCACCCAGGAACTGCTTCCTCCCTGCTCCTGCACTACAGGGTTCCCCTTCCTCGGTGTTCCCTCCCCCCACTCCAGCCAGGGACAGGGACTGTCTTGCCCATCTCAGGGGCATATTGGTCGCCCTGCCCCACGGCAATGTAGTGTAATGCATGCAGGTGTCGGGATCCTGATCGACACTCCATCCTTACCTGAGAGTGAGATATCACACCTCTGGGTGAGGTGCAATACCTCTGTAGCAACCGAGCCCTCGGTGTGCTACAGTTCCATTTATCTTCAGCCTAGGTGACGTATTGAGATACAGGGCCGTGATTTTGGCAATAAAAGGGTCCCCTAGACCCCTACCCCAAGCTTTTTAAGAGAATAATATATGGCATGCCAGGAGACTCTATGGAATGCTTTCTCAGCATCCAATGAGAGTATCTAATTACAAATTTTTAACTGCATCTAGCCCAGGAAATACTTTGTGCCTAGTAGCAGTGTCTGCTAGTCAGAGGATTATCCCAGCTGTTAAGCAAGCTACACCACCTGTAGTTTGGACACTTAATTTTTTCAAAGGAAATGCTTCGGGACCCCGGGATATTCAGTGAAGAGCATCAGGAGGCACCCCAAGGCATAGGGGCTGTGACTGGCGGTAGGACGCCTTGCAGTGAACCGCCGAGCTCGATCCTTATAAAAGCTTTTTAACTGCAGCAGTTTTAGTGGATGCTACTGGAGCTGGAATTACGCGGCTGCTGGCATGAGACTTGCCCTCCAATAGATCCTTGTAAAAGGATTTAAAATGTATTCATTCAAATTAGAGAGACAATTTAAATTAAAAAGCTTAGACCTGCCTCCACCACAGGGGGGTTCGCTCGACCCACCAGCGGACAGGCACCAGTATTGGGAGAGGGGGGCTGGCCATCAGGGTCCACCGCAGCTCTGGCACAAAGCCGGCCGACATGGGCAGGAATGGACTGGCCGTGTCGGCTTCGCACTTTTTTGGTTTTAGAAGGGCATGACATGCCTATATCTGTGTCTCCCCCTCCTTTTACTCCTCCACCTCTTTTCTTTTCGCATGACTATATGTACTTGTCATTTTTCCATGTGTTAGTTGTGTCTTCTGAGCAGTTTGTCAGCTTTTGGAAACCTTTGAAGGTGTTTTCTATTTGTTTCTATGTGTTTTTGTTTGCCTGCCATTGGTTTTAACGGTGTTCGAAGGTGTTCGACGAACAGTTCGACGAACAGTTCGACGAACATACGGGTGTTCGACGAACCAAACCGAACTCGAACACTGCGGGGGTGGCTCGACACTAGTTATAAGGGTTAAAAGTTGACCAGCGATTTCTCATTTTTACAAAAAAATTTACAAAACCATTTTTTTAGTGACCACAGCACATTTGAAGTGACTTTGAAGGATCTTTATGACAGAAAATACCCAAAAGTGACACCATTTTAAAAACTGCACCCCTTAAGGTGCTCAAAACCACATTCAAGAAGTTTATTAACCCTTCAGGTGCTTCACAGGAATTTTTGGAATGTAGAAGGAAAAAATGAACATTTAACTTTTTTCACAAAAATGTTACTTTAGACCCCAATTTTTTGATTTTTGCAAGGGTATCATTAAAAATTGGACCCCAAAATTTGTTGTGCAATTTCTCCTGAGCATGCCAATACCCAATATGTGGGTGAAAACCACTGTTTGGTCGCACGGCAGGGTTCGGAAGAGAAATAGTGCCATTTGACTTTTTGAATGTAAAATTTGTTGGAATAATTAACAGACTCCATGTTGCGTTTGGAGAGCCCCTGATGTGCCTAAACAGTGGAAACAGCCAACAAGTGACACCATTTTGGAAACTAGACCCCTCAAGGAACTTATCTAGATGTGTTGTGAGCATCTTAAACCCCCAGGTGCTTCACAGAACTTTATAACATTAAGTCGTAAAAATAAAATTTTCACATTTTTCTCACAAAAATGTTTTTCAGCCCCCAATTTTTCATTTTCATAAGGGTAACAGGAGAAATTGCACCATGCCATTTGTTGTGAAATTTGTCCTGAGTAAGCTGATACCCCATATTTGGGAGAAAACCATTGTTTGAGCGCATGGCAGGGTTCAGAAGAGAAGGAGCGTCATTTGACTTTTTGAATGTAAAATTTGCTTGAATAATTAACAGACTCCATGTTGCATTTGGAGAGACCCTGATGTACCTAAACAATGGAAACCCCCCACAAGTGACACCCTTTTGGAAACTAGGCCCCTCAAGGATTTTATCAAGGGAAAAAGTGAACATTTTGAACCCAAAGGTACAACAAAGAATTTAATACCATTAGGTTATCATATTGAATAAGTTGTCATTAGTCTTGAGTGCAAGTGCTCGCTACTTGAGTTTGCATCGGGTACTCGGGTATGCACCATGTATCGTGGGTGCTCGAGATACATGCTCGAGTCCCCGCCCCGCATGTTTCATGGTTGTTAAACACCCAAAAAAAACATGCGGGGATCGCTCATGCATGGCAGGCAATCCATGCAACTTTTTTGGCCACGAAGCATATGGGGCGGAGACTCGAGCATGTCACATGTGATCAACACTGGTCACCATATCGTCATCATTTTTTTTCTTTGCTTTTGAAAAAATCCCAACCCTAGCACAACCCTAACCCTAGCACAACCCTAACTCTAACCCAAGAACAACTCTAACACAACCCTAGCACAACCCTAAACTTAACCTTAGCACAACCCTAACCAAACCCTAGCACAACCCTAACCCTAACCATAGCACAACCCTAACCCTAACCGTAGCACAACCCTAACCCTAGCACAACCCTAACCCTAGCACAACCCTAAACCCAGAGTTTATCTTTTACGCCGTTTCTAGTGTGGTATAAGTGATTAGACGACTTTTTTTCTTCGGGTCGGTGCGATTACAGCAATGCCAGATTGATATTGGGTTTTTATGATTGACAGCTGTCACACACTAAAAGACACTTTTTTTTGCAAATACTAGTTTTTGCATCGCAATATTTTGAGAGCTATAATTTTTCCATATTTTGGCCGACAGAGTCATTTGATGGCTTGTTTTTTGCCCATCAAGAGTCACTCTCATTTCATCAGTCCATAAAACTTTTGAAAAATCAGTCTTAAGATATTTCTTGGCCCATTCTTGACTTTTTATCTTATGTTTCTTGTTCAAAGGTGGTCGTTTTTCAGCCTTCCTTACCTTGGCCATGTCCCTGAGTATCGCACACCTTGTGCTTTTTGATACTCCAGTAACATTGCAGCTCTGAAATATGGCAAAACTGGTGGCGAATAGAGATGAGCATTGTTCGACTCGAACTGTTCGCCAATCTCAAATTCGAGCTGTTTTGGGCGGTGTTCGAGCCGTTCGGCGAACACGAACGATTTGAGAAAAATTCAGCTGTTCGAGGTTATGTTCGATAACTGTTCGTGCACAAAAATCATAACTAGATTTTTTCTCAGTAATGATGAAAATTAATGTTAATACGCAGTTTTAGTGTACAGCGGGGTGGGGGGAGGGGCAGGGGATGGATCTCTGCAGGAATAATGAAGATCTCCATTTTTTTTTCTCTTTCCCGCATTTACAGTGGGGAGGTGCAATCTGTCAGCCTATCAGCAGCGCACACACGGAGCGAAGTGCTTTTTTTCACACAAGCAAGGGCATGTGTCATTGGCAGTGTATGTCACATGTCCTTGCCCTATAAGACCAAGCCATTTTCCCCGTCGCCACCATTTTCTCACTGCTGCAGCTGCATGTTAGACGGCACCGCTGTTGCTGTGTGCGCTATACCTTGTTAATTTCAAGCCAATTTTCGCACAAATCTACAGATAGTTTGGGAGTAGAGAATAGTTGTGATTGCAGTCTTTTTAAGGACTAGGTTACAGCATTTCCTACGACTTTTATAAGGCAGGTCTGTGCTCTTAAATAGATAAATTGTGGGAGTAAAGACTAATTGTAATTGCAGTCCTTTTCAGGACTAGGTTACATCAATTCCTATCAGTTTTTGCCAGGCAGGTCTGTGCCAGTGCTGTGCAAGTTTTTTTTCACAGCATTTGGCTGAATCTAGCAAAGCTAATCCTTTTTGGCCTATTGCAGAGTGTGTTAGTCAGTGGAGTAGCCTATCTGTGTTGCAAGATATACCACCTGTGTATAGAATACCAATTTTTTTACTGCACCTAGTGAAGTAAAATCTTTTGGGCATAGCATCATTCTATTAGTCCATCTATACTGACCTCCATCAGGTTGCAAATTGAATATAATTTTTTTCTGCATCTAGCTCTGAAAAAATATTTGGGCTTCTAGCAGTGTGTGGGACTTGTTCTATTAGTCCATCTATACTGACCTCCATCAGGTTGCAAACTGAATATAATTTTTTTCTGCATCTAGCTCTGAAAAAATATTTGGCCTTCTAGCAGTGTGTGGGACTTTCTCTATTAGTCCATCTATACCGACGTCCATCAGGTTGCAAATTAAAAATAATTTATATCTGCATCTAGCTCTGAAAAAATATTTGGCCTTCTAGCAGTGTGTGGGACTTTCTCTATTAGTCCATCTATACTGACCTCCATCAGGTTGCAAATTAAAAATAATTTTTTGTCTGCATCTAGCTCTGAAAAAATATTTGGCCTTCTAGCAGTGTGTGGGACTTTCTCTATTAGTCCATCTATACTGACCTCCATCAGGTTGCAAACTGAATATATTTTTTTTCTGCATCTACCTCTGAAAAAATATTGGGCTTCTAGCTGTGTGTGGGACTTGTTCTATTAATCCATCTATACAGACCTCCATCAGGTTGCAAACTGAATATAATTTTTTTCTGCATCTACCTCTGAAAAAATATTTGGCCTTCTAGCAGTGTGTGGGACTTGTTCTATTAATCCATCTATACAGACCTCCATCAGGCTGCAAATTGAATATAATGTTTTTCTGCATCTACCTCTGAAAAAATATGTGGGCTTCTAGCTGTGTGTGGGACTTGTTCTATTAGTCCATCTATACTGACCTCCATCAGGTTGCAAACTGAATATAATTTTTTTCTGCATCTAGCTCTGAAAAAATATTTGGCCTTCTAGCAGTGTGTGGGACTTTCTCTATTAGTCCATCTATACTGACCTCCATCAGGTTGCAAATTAAAAATAATTTTTATCTGCATCTAGCTCTGAAAAAATATTTGGCCTTCTAGCAGTGTGTGGGACTTTCTCTATTAGACCATCTATACTGACCTCCATCAGGTTGCAAACTGAATATATTTTTTTCTGCATCTATCTCTGAAAAAATATTGGGCTTCTAGCAGTGTGTGGGACTTTCTCTATTAGTCTATCTATACTGACCTCCATCACGCTGCAAATTCAAAATAATTTTTTGTCTGCATCTAGCTCTGAAAAAATATTTGGCCTTCTAGCAGTGTGTGGGACTTTCTCTATTAGTCCATCTATACTGACCTCCATCAGGTTTCAAATTAAAAATAATTTTTATCTGTATCTACCTCTGAAAAAATATTTGAGCTTCTAGCTGTGTGTGGGACTTGTTCTATTAATCAATCTATACTGACCTCCATCAGGTTGCAAACTGAATATAATTTTTTTCTGCATCTAGCTCTGAAAAAATATTTGGCCTTCTAGCAGTGTGTGGGACTTTCTCTATTAGTCCATCTATACTGACCTCCATCAGGTTGCAAATTAAAAATAATTTTTATCTGCATCTAGCTCTGAAAAAATATTGGGCTTCTAGCAGTGTGTGGGACTTTCTCTATTAGTCCATCTATACAGACCTCCATCACGCTGCAAATTCAAAATAATTTTTTGTCTGCATCTAGCTCTGAAAAAATATTTGGCCTTCTAGCAGTGTGTGGGACTTTCTCTATTAGTCCATCTATACTGACCTCCATCAGGTTGCAAATTAAAAATAATTTTTATCTGCATCTACCTCTGAAAAAATATTTGGGCTTCTAGCTGTTTGTGGGACTTGTTCTATTAGTCCATCTATACTGACCTCCATCAGGTTGCAAACTGAATATAATTTTTTTCTGCATCTAGCTCTGAAATAATATTTGGCCTTCTAGCAGTGTGTGGGACTTTCTCTATTAGTCCATCTATACTGACCTCCATCAGGTTTCAAATTAAAAATAATTTTTATCTGTATCTACCTCTGAAAAAATATTTGAGCTTCTAGCTGTGTGTGGGACTTGTTCTATTAATCAATCTATACTGACCTCCATCAGGTTGCAAACTGAATATAATTTTTTTCTGCATCTAGCTCTGAAAAAATATTTGGCCTTCTAGCAGTGTGTGGGACTTTCTCTATTAGTCCATCTATACTTACCTCCATCAGGTTGCAAATTAAAAATAATTTTTATCTGCATCTAGCTCTGAAAAAATATTGGGCTTCTAGCAGTGTGTGGGACTTTCTCTATTAGTCCATCTATACAGACCTCCATCACGCTGCAAATTCAAAATAATTTTTTGTCTGCATCTAGCTCTGAAAAAATATTTGGCCTTCTAGCAGTGTGTGGGACTTTCTCTATTAGTCCATCTATACTGACCTCCATCAGGTTGCAAATTAAAAATAATTTTTATCTGCATCTACCTCTGAAAAAATATTTGGGCTTCTAGCTGTTTGTGGGACTTGTTCTATTAGTCCATCTATACTGACCTCCATCAGGTTGCAAACTGAATATAATTTTTTTCTGCATCTAGCTCTGAAAAAATATTTGGCCTTCTAGCAGTGTGTGGGACTTTCTCTATTAGTCCATCTATACTGACCTCCATCAGGTTGCAAATTAAAAATAATTTTTTGTCTGCATCTAGCTCTGAAAAAATATTTGGCCTTCTAGCAGTGTGTGGGACTTTCTCTATTAGTCCATCTATACTGACCTCCATCAGGTTGCAAATTCAAAATAATTTTTTGTCTGCATCTAGCTCTGAAAAAATACTTGGCCTTCTAGCAGTGTGTGGGACTTTCTCTATTAGTCCATCTATACTGACCTCCATCAGGCTGCAAATTAAAAATAATTTTTATCTGCATCTACCTCTGAAAAAATATTTGGACTTCTAGCTGTGTGTGGGACTTGTTCTATTAGTCCATCTATACTGACCTCCATCAGGTTGCAAATTGAATATAATTTTTTTCTGCATCTAACCCAGCCAATAGTTTTGGCCTAATACCACAGTTTGGCCACTCAGCTCTGCTAGGTTCCCATCCATTGTTTTTTTGTGCAAACAACTCCAGAGTTGTGAATTAGTTAATCACCAAAATGAGTGGAAAAAGGCCTGCTGCTGGTGGATAGGGGAATAGGCGTGTTGGGAAGGGGAAAAAAGGTTGTGTCCGTGGGGTAGGTGTTAAAGCAACAGTAACATCTGCAGAAGAAAGACCATCTTCCAGCCAAACTAAAATGTCGACTTCTTTTAGCGGACAATGTGATAAGATCCCTTTCTTACGGCCACGCCAATCGCTACAAATTCCAGATGAGGCACAAAAACAGCAGGTGCTTCAACGGATATCAAGTGCTCCTTTAAGTGGGCTCTCCTCCACATCAACTTCAACATCACAAATACTCCAGTCCTCAAAGGTGTCACCCCAATCGCACTTGCTTCCTCACAGCTCCCAAATCTCCAGCTGCCCGTCTGAGTATGAGGTAGAACAGATGGTTGAGTCTGCAGAGCTGTTTACTCATACTATAGCCTGGGAATCAGAGGTCAACTCCAGCGCTTCTGTGAATCCAGACGAGGAAATGATCTGCACTGATGCCCAGAATCTTTATGAGTCGGATCCAGGACCAGACGCAGAAGGTTCTGACCATAATGTAGACCCTCATTCCCAAACTGTAACTCCTGTTGGTGGAGACAATGAGGAAGACGATGATGAGACTCAAATACCTGATTGGAGCGACAACATTAGTTTTTTGTCAGGGCAGGAACAGGTTGGCTCTGAGGACGACGGGTGTGATAACGCACAGGGTGATGATGATGAGGTTGGAGATCCCACTTACTGTCAACCCACAGTCAGCCAAGAGATGAGGTCAGCAGAGGAGGTGGAGGAAGATGCTAGTGACGACGAGGTCAGGTTGCGCCTTCCTGGACAGAGACGTAGTACTGGAAGCTCGACAACAACTGCATCCTCAAACACAACTCTGCCTCTCACCACAAGTCGTGGTGGCTCTTCAGGTCGCATGGGTGCTAAGCCTTGCATAGCCTGGGCATTTTTTCAGATCGATAAAGATGACCCAACTCGTGTTATCTGTAACATTTGTCAGCAAAAGCTAAGTAGAGGCCAAAAAATACATAGTTTGAGTACTTCATGCATGAACCGGCACATGGACATGAAGCATAAGTTGCAGTGGGAAGCTCAGTGTGCTACAATGCGGCCTAGCCGGCCGGGCCAACCACCGTCTGCCATATCTTGTGCATCCGCGGCCTCTTCATCATCTGTGACTGGGGGGACAGCAGTCACACCTGTTTTGGGGCGCAGACCAGCCACCTCTTTACCCGCAACAGCCAGCGTGATTGGCAGGTCATCATTTTCTTTGGAGGTGGTAACACCAGCTGGTGTTGAGCGCTGTCTGACATCGATAGCACCACCTTTGGATCAAGGCAACCTAACATGTCCGCCTGCATCTTCCTCACAGACCGGCAGTTTGCCGGGGACACCCTTATCAACCCCGTCTAAGCACAATAGCCAGCCCTCGGTCCTTCAGATGTGGACAAGTAAAAGACCATTTCCTCCTAGCCATGAGAAAGCTAAGAGGTTGAATTTCACCATCTGCAAGCTCTTGGCTACAGAAATGCTGCCTTTCCGCCTGGTGGACACAGAGGATTTTCGAGACCTTATGTCCGTCGCAGTGCCCCAGTACCAGATGCCCAGTCGGCACTACTTCTCAAAGAAAGGTGTGCCTGCGCTCCACCAGCATGTCGCACACAACATCACCGCTTCTTTGAGAAACTCTGTGTGTGACAGGGTGCATTTCACCACAGACACTTGGACGAGTAGGCATGGACAGGGGCGTTACATGTCGCTGACTGGGCACTGGGTAACTATGGTGACAGCAGGACAAGGGGCTGCTGTCCAAGTCTTGCCGTCCCCACGAGTTGTGCGTCAATCCTCTTTATGTCAAAGTTCCTCCACTGCTTCTGCCTCCTCAACCTCCTCTCGGTCTTCCACCTGCACCCAAATCCTGTCTGGTCATGCCACAAGCTTTCTAACTGCGCAGAAGGGATCCTGCACACCTCCTTACTATGCTGGCAGTAGGGCTCAACGTCATCAGGCGGTTTTTACTTTGAAATGTCTGGGAAATGTGAGTCACACAGCTGAGGAGTTGTGGTCAGCTCTGGAGAACCAATTTCATGAATGGTTGTCTCCACTGGACCTGAGACCAGGGAAGGCCGTGTGCGACAATGCTGCAAACCTGGGTGCGGCCCTTCGCCGGGGCAATGTCACACACGTGCCTTGAATGGCTCACGTGTTGAACCTGGTTGTCAAGCAATTTTTAGCCCACTATCCCAGACTAGATGGCCTTCTGCAGAGGGCATGGTCGCTGTGTGCTCACTTCCGCCGTTCGCATCCCGCAGCTCAGCGACTTACATCTCTACAGAAGTCGTTGGGCCTGCCACTTCACCGGCTAAAATGCGATGTGCCTACCCGGTGGAATTCAACTCTGCACATGTTGCAGCGACTGTGGCAGCACCGACAAGAAATGGCGACGAAGATGTTTAGTGCTGACGATGCCATTATCAGCATGACTATTCCAGTGATTTACATGCTGGAGCACATGTTAAACAGAATTCGGAGTCAGGTGGTGGCACAAGAGGAAGTGGAGGAAGTAGAGGAGGAGGAGTTGTATGCGGAAGGGCTAACATCTGCAAGGTCCAGACGGTCGGCAGCACCAAGGCGGCAGGCATGTGAGGGTGGGGGAGATGGTTTTACCAGGGCGCATGGTAGCAGCCAAACTAGTGAGGAAGGTGCAGGAGCCCAGGAAGAAGTGGAGGACGAACTGATGGAAGACTCATCAGATGAGGGAGACCTTGATCACATTTCTGTTGTGCGAGGTTGGGGGGAGAGGACAGAGGAAGGAAGCATGATTGTTACCTCGCCACCAACACAACAGGGACTTGGTGCTCCTGGATGCGCAACACACATGAGTGCCTTCTTGCTGCACTACCTGCAACATGACCCTCGAATTGTGAGAATTAGAAATAATCCTGACTACTGGGTTGCCACACTGTTAGATCCCCGGTACAAAAGTAAATTTGCTGAAATTATTCCTGCCATAGAAAGGGATGCACGCATGCAGGAGTATCAGCAGAGACTGTTGCAGAATCTTACATGTGCTTTTCCACAAAACACCAGTGGTGCACGTAGTGAATCTCACAGTTCCAACTTGCCAACCGTGGGACCGTCAAGTGTTCAGCACTCAAACCGTAACAGAACCACAGTATCTGCTGGTAACATCAATTTTTCGGAATCATTTCACCACTTTTTTAGCCCATCCTTTGCAAGGCCACAGGAGACAAGAAGTCTGACACATAGTCAACGCCTAGAGACGATGGTACAGGAGTATCTCCAAGTAAACATTGAAGCCATGACTGTGTCACTGGACCCTTGCTCTTTTTGGGCTTCCAATCTGGATAAATGGCCGGAGCTAGCCACTTACGCCTTGGAGATCTTCTCATGCCCCGCAGCCAGCGTTCTGTCTGAACGTGTGTTCAGCGCTGCTGGTGGTGTGCTGACAGATAAGCGCACGCGGCTCTCCACTGATAATGTAGACAGACTCACGTTCATAAAGATGAACAAATCATGGATCCGAAACGACTTTTCTACCCCTGTGTCATCCTGGGGAGAGTAAAAGCTTGATGATTGGTTAAAATCACCCTACCAACTGTTTTAAGCTTTCAAATTACTAATCATGTTTATCTGTATCTTGGCTGGAAAATAATTTGGGCTTTGTAGCAGTGTGCAGCGCTGATTCTATTAGGCCATCTATAATAAGCTCTACCAGATTTAAAATTACTAATCATGTTTATCTGTATCTTGACTGGAAAATAATTTGGGCTTTGTAGCAGTGTGCAGCACTGATCCTATTAGGCCATCTATAATAAGCTCCACCAGATTTAAAATTAATAATCATTTTTAGCTGCAACTAGCCCGGAAAATAATTTTGGGGCTCCGAGATGCGCAAGACACATAAGTGCCTTCTTGCTGCACTACCTGCAACATGACCCTCATATTGTTAGAATTCGAAGTAATCATGACTACTGGGTTGCCACACTCTTAGATCCCTCAAACTTTTCGATCAACCTTTTCATTTTAATAAAGACCAAAAAAATGGTCATTTTTGAAATTATAAGCATTAGCAGGTTATTAGAAACTGAAATCAAACAGTTTTCAACTCAAAACTTTATTCTAGGTGATGTTACATTTTCACATAGGACTCCTTGTTCGAAAGGAGCTTCTGAACTCTCTCGTCCATTGAATTTGTCAGGTTTTGGATGGTTTCTGCTTCAGTTGTTTTGCATGAGGACAGAATACCCTCCCAGAGCTGTTGCTTAGATGTGAACTGCCTCCCGCCATCATAGACACTCCTTTTGATGATGCTCCAGAGGTTCTGAATGGGGTAGAGGTCAGTGGAGCATGGGGGTCACACCATAAGTTTGTCCCCTTTTATGCCCATATCAGCCAGAGATGCAGATGTTTTATGTGCAGCATGAGATGGTGCATTATCATGCAAAAAAATGATCTTGCTGTGAAATACACGGTTCTTCTTCTTGAACCATGGCAGGAAGTGCTGTTTGAGAAAATTCACATACATTATGGAGTTCATCTTTAGCGCCTTCAGGGATCCTAAAGGGGCCGACAATCTCTCTCCCCATGATTCCAGCCCAAAACATTACTCCACCTCCTCCTTGTTGGCGCTGTAGCCGTGTTTGCATGGGGTGTCCATCAACCAGCCATCCTCCACTCCATCCATCTGGACCATCGAGCGCTGCACGGCACTCATCCGTGAACAAAATAGTTTTGAAATCAGTCTTCATGTAATGTTTGGCCCACTGGAGCCGTTTCTGCTTGTGTGAAGTGGATAGAGGAGGTCGACAGGATGGCGTATGCACAGCTGCAAACCTCTGAAGGACCCTGCATCTTGTTGTTCGGGGGACGTTGGAGGCACCAGCAGCTTCAAAAACTTGTCTGCTGCTATGACAAGGCTTTTTTGCCGCTGCTCTTTTAACCTGACGTAATTGCCTGTAGGAAAGAGTCCTCAATTTGCCTTTATCAGCACGCACACGTGTGTACTGTGAATCAGCTACATACTTCTTGATTGCCAAGACACTTCATCCTGATCATCGCACAATGTTGATTGTAGTCATGCCTTGACCTAAACACTCCACAATTTGTTGCTTCTCAGCAGCCGACACATCCTTTTTCTTTCCCATTTTGGCAGAAAATGTAGGCTGCTTAATAATGTGAGACAGCCTTCTTAAGTAGTCTTGCCTTTCATTGGACACACCTGCCAAACTAATTAGCACAGGTGTCTGCAATTGCTTACAGTGATATAAAGAGCCCTGACACACATCACCATCAATGAGTTTAACTGACAAACAAACAAATTCTTCCCTTATCACTCCTAAACACTTTTTGCATAATAATTTGGAACACAGTGTACATGTGCTTTTCCACAAAACACCAGTGGTTCACGTAGTGAATCTTACAGTTCTAACTTGCCAACCGTGGTCTGTATGGAGTTGTTCAATAAAGGGCCCAAAATTAAGATAACATAGATGGGAGAGGTCTCTATGAATAGGAATTCCTAAGTATTTGATACCCTGTGAGGGCCAGGCAAAGGGAAAGTTGGACTGGATGGAATCCTATATGGATTTGGGGAGGGAGACATCGAGGGCCTCAGACTTCGCTGCATTGATTTTAAAATTTGACCATGTAACAAAGTGATCTATTTCAGCCATAACAGCATGGATGGATATATGTGATTGAGTGATATATACTAGGACATCATCAGCAAATAGAGAGCACTTGTACTCGGTGCCTCCCACCTCAATCCACCTAATATTGGGGTTATGGCGAATTGATGAGAGCAGGTGCTCCGTCACTAGGATGTATAAGAGAGGGGACAGAGGACATCCCTGCCTTATCCCATTGGTGATTGTGAAAGGTGATGAAAATGTTCTGATGCACCCCTTGGACCTTGGGACACCCGGATCCGGACCCTTTTTGGTGGATGCTGGTGGTTGTAGTCTTCGTGGCGGCGACCCGATTCCGTGTCTCAGGGTGGTCAAACCAGTGGCGGAACTATTTATGTGGTTTTGATGTTTAAATGTCCGACTACGCCACCCGTGGATTGCGGTCAGAGTGAACCGCCGCTGCAGGGCAGACCGCTGAGGCTGGTGTTGTGGGTGCAGCAGAGTGTAGCACAACTCCCCACGGGAGGAGTATAGCCTCAGGGCAGTGTATGCAGAGGATGGGGGTGATGGTGCAGGGCAGCAGCAGTAACGACACGGAGTCAGTGATGCAGTCCAGGGCCTTTACTCACAGTTCTTATTATCCAGACCACGTCTGCAGGTAACGGCTGCCCACGTCGTACTGTGCTCACCAGGTGAGGGGCTCAGACAACTCCCAGATAACTTTGGAGCGCTTCACAGGACCCCCTTTGTGTGTCCTTTGTCTGGCCTTTCTTACCAACCCTTCTGTCTGGCTGCCTCGGGCCTCCTCTTGGTAAACTTGGCGCCAGTTTCCCTGACCCTATGTGGTGCCTTCCTAGCGGGTGTAGCGAGGGGCTGCGCCACATAAAATGTCACAGCCTCCGGTTTCTAGATGAGGGTCGTTTCCTGCCTCCACTAGTTTCGGGGACCGGTCTCCCCCTTTGGCCTGACCCCTCCACGCAGGTAGATTCGGGCGTGCGGTGGCGACTCGCCCGTCCGCACCCCTTAGATCCCTTCATTCCTCGTTCCTGGAGCCTGCTCCGCTCCTCTTCCTTCCTTCTCCCTCTTCCAGGCCTGGGCCTCTGTTACTAGGCCCGCCTCCAGAGCAGAGCTCATGCAGAGCCCCTGCTCCCTGCCACTTCTGCTCAGACTTCTCTGCACTGAACTAAGATGGTGCCCACCTTTTATACTCCCTTCTCAATGCACCCAGGAACTGCTTCCTCCCTGCTCCTGCACTACAGGGTTCCCCTTCCTCAGTGTTCCCTCCCACCACTCCAGCCAGGGACAGGGACTGTCGTGCCCATCTCAGAGGCATATTGATCGCCCTGCCCCACGGCAATGTGGTGTAATGCATACAGGTGTCGGGTCCTGATCCACACTCCATCCTTACCTGAGAGTGAGATATCACACCTCTGGGTGAGGTGCAATACCTCTGTAGCAACCGAGCCCTCAGGGTGCTACAGTTCCATTTATCTTCAGCCTAGGTGACGTATTGTGATACAGGCCCGTGATTTTGGCTATAAAAGGGTCCCCTAGACCCCTACCCCAAGCTTTTTAAGAGAATCACATATGGCGTGCCAGGAGACTCTATGGAATGCTTTCTCAGCATCCAACGAGAGTATCTAATTACAAACTTTTAACTGCATCTAGCCCAGGAAATACTTTGTGCCTAGTAGCAGTGTCTGCTAGTCAGCGGATTATCCCGGCTGTTAAGCAAGCTACACCACCTGTAGTTTGGACACTTAATTTTTTCAAAGGAAATGCTTCGGGACCACGGGATACTCAGTGAAGAGCATCAGGAGGCACCCCAAGGCATAGGGGCTGGGACTGGCAGTAGGATGCCTTGCGGTGGACAGCCGAGCTCGATCCTTATAAAAGCTTTTTAACTGCAGCAGCTTTAGTGGACGCTACTGGAGCTGGAATTACGCGGCTGCTGGCATGAGACTTGCCCTCCAATAGATCCTTGTAAATGGATTTAAAGTGTATTCATTCAAATTAGAGAGACAATTTAAATTAAAAAGCTTAGAGCTGCCTCCACCACAGGGGGGCTCGCTCGACCCACCAGCGGACAGGCACCAGTATTGGGAGAGGGGGGCTGGCCGTCAGGGCTCTGGCACAAACCCGGCGACACGGAGGTGGCACGGGCAGGAGCGGACTGAACGTGTCGGCTTCTCACTTTTTGGATTTTAGAAGGGCATGACATGCCTATATCTGTGTCTCCCCCTCCTTTTACTCCTCCACCTCTTTTCTTTTCGCATGACTATATGTACTTGTCACTTTTCCATGTGTTAGTTGTGTCTTCTGAGCAGTTTGTCAGCTTTTGGACACCTTTGAAGGTGTTTTCTATGTGTTTCTATGTGTTTTTGTTTGCCTGCCATTGGTTTTAACGGTGTTCGAGGGTGTTCGACGAACAGTTCGACGAACAGTTCGGCGAACACACGGGTGTTCGACGAACCGAACCGAACTCGAACACTACGGGGTTGGCTCAACACTAGTGGCGAATAGCATCTTGGCAGCTTCACGCTTGATTTTCCTCAATTCATGGGCAGTTATTTTGCGCCTTTTTTGGCCAACACGCTTTTTGCGACCCTGTTGGCTATTTTCCATGAAATGCTTGATTGTTTGGTGATCACGCTTCAAAAGTTTGGAACTTTCAAGACTGCTACATCCCTTTGCAAGACATCTCACAATTTTGGACTTTTCAGAGCCCGTCAAATCTCTCTTCTGATCCATTTTGCCAAAGGAAAGGAAGTTGCCTAATAATTAAGCATACCTTATATAGGGTGTTTATGTCATTAGTCAACACCCCTCCTCATTACAGAGATGCACATCACCAGATTTACTTAATTTGTAGTTGGCTCTCAAGCCTATGCAGTTTGGAGTAGGACAACATGTATAAAAAGTATCATGTGATCAAAATACGCATTTGCCTAATAATTCTGCACACAATGTAGTCCAATTTTTGGGAGGCAGAATAAACAAAAACCAACAATTCAGGAATTGTTTTTTGGGGGTTTTTTTATGCCGTTCCGCGTGTGGTAAAATTGATAAGTCAGCTTTATTCTTCAGGTCAGTACGTTTCCAGCGCTACCACATTTATATATTTTTTATGTTTTGGTGCTTTAACACAATAAAAACTATTTTATAGAAAAAAATAATTTTTTTGTATCGCTTAATTCTGAGAGCTATAACTTTTTTATTTTTCGGCTGATGGAGCTGTATGGTGGCTTGTTTTTTGCGGGACAAGATGACATTTTCAGCGGTACCATTTTTATTTACATTTGTCTTTTTGATCGTGTTTTATTTCATTTTTTGTTTGGCGGTATGATGATAAAGTATCAGGTTTTTTTTGTTTGTTTTTTTATCTTTTATCGTGTTCACTAAAGGGGTTAACTAATGGTACAGTTTTATAGGTCAGGTCATTCTGGATGCGACGATGCTAAATATGTGTACTTTAATTGTTTTGCTTTTTTTCAGAATAATATTTATTTATGGGTATAGTATTTTTTATTTTTTTGGAGATTATTTGTTTCATTTTATTTAAATATTTTTACACTTTTTTTACTTGTTCACTATTTCCTACTATGGGACTTTTGCTTTTTACAGCCTGATCACTTATATAGCATAGAGATGCAGCAGCATCTCTATGCTATATACAGTCTGTCGGCGCTGCATGCAGAAGTTACTTTGGTCGTGCACTGTGCATGACCAAAGTAAATTCTTGCCTCCTGGTGACCCGGATGTTGTCATGATGATATCAGGTCACCATGGCAACATCCGGTACCCGGCTCAGAAAGCACGGGACGCCAGAGAAGAAGTAAGTAACGGCGCTTACCTTCCCTTGCTCCCGGAATTATGCGATCCATTTCGATTGCAGCAGTTTGGGGGTTAATGTGGCAGCAGTGGTGCTTGACAGCACCGGGTGTTAGCTGTGACTATCAGCTGACACCTGGTGGCAATCACCCCGCACCGCTTGTGTGCGGGCGCGATTTCATTATGCATAATAGTAAGTAGCTGGGCTCATAAGGTCCAAGGCGCAGCTATGTACTATTACTGACCTAGTCAGAAATGGGTTAAAGTCGTGGGTAATCAGGACTGGCTGCTTACACAGAGCCACTTTCAGTTCTTGAAAGGCCGTCTCCGCCTCTGATGTACATTTGACCATTACTGATTTTGTCCCCTCAAGGAGGTTGAGCAGGGGTGCGACCACCTTGGCAAAGTCTGTAATGAACCCACGATTCCCAAAAGGCCCCTATCTTGCTTTTTTGAGAGTGGTTTTGGCCAGTTCTGGATTGAATCCACTTTCCTGATCTGAGGTTTGATTTTGCCTCTACCTACTACATATCCAAGGTATTTGGCCTCCTCTTTCCCCATGGCACATTTTTTTTTTATGTATAGAGAACTCCGCCTTCTTGAGAGCATCAAACTCCACCTGGACCTTTCCCAGATGACTTCCCCAATTTGGGCTGAAAATTACAATATCGTCCAGTTATGACGCAGTGTAATTCTTATGGGGTGCCATGATCCGGCCCATGGCCCTCTGGAAGGTGTCCGGAGCTCCTTATAGTCCGAACAGCATCTGGTCATATTGGAAGCAACTGTTTGGCATACAAAAAACTGTCTTCACCTTGGCTCATTGTGACTAGTGTTGAGCCACCCCCTTAGTGTTCGAGTTCGGTTCAGTTCGTCGAACACCCGTATGTTCGCCGAACTGTTCGTCGAACACCTTCGAACACCGTTAAAACCAATGGCAGGCAAACAAAAACACATAGAAACACATAGAAAACACCTTCAAAGGTGTCCATAAGCTGACAAACTGCTCAGAAGACACAACTAACACATGGAAAAGTGACAAGTACATATAGTCATGCGAAAAGAAAAGAGGTGGAGGAGTAAAAGGAGGGGGAGACACAGATATAGGCATATCATGCCCTTCTTAAACCAAAAAAGTGCGAAGCCGACACGGCCAGTCCGTTCCTGCCCGCGCGACCTCCGTGTCGCCGGGTTTGTGCCAGAGCTGCGGTGGACCCTGACAGCCAGCCCCCCTCTCTCAATACTGGTGCCTGTCCGCTGGTGGGTCGAGCCCCCCCACGGTGGGGGGGAGTAACATCTGCAGAAGAAAGACCATCTTCCAGCCAAACTAAGATGTCTAATTCTTTTCGTGGACAATGTGATACGATCCCTTTCTTACGGACACGCCCATCGCTACAAATTCCAGATGAGGCATAAAAACAGCAGGTGCTTCAACGGATATCAAGTGCTCCTTCAAGTGGGCTCTCCTCCACCTCAACTTCAACATCACAAATACTCCAGTCCTCAGAGGTGTCACCCCAATCGCACTTACTTCCTCACAGCTCCCAAGTCTCCAGCTGCCCTTCTGAGTATGGGGTAACACAGATGGTTGAGTCTGCACAGCTGTTTACTCATACTATAGCCTGGGAAACAGAGGTCTGCTCCAGAGCTTCTGTTAATCCAGACGAGGAAATGATCTGCACTGATGTCCAGAATCTTTATGAGTCGGATCCAGGAACAGATGAAGAAGGTTCTGAGCATAATGTAGACCCTCGTTCCCAAACTGTAACACCTGTTGGTGGAGACAATGATGAAGACGATGATGAGACTCAAATACCTGATTGGAGCGACAACTTGACTTCTCGGTCAGGGCAGGAAGAGGTTGGCTCTGAGGACGACGGGTGTGAGAACACACAGCGTGATGATGACGAGGTTGGAGATCCCACTTACTGTCAACCCACAGTCAGCCAGTCGATGAGGTCAGCAGAGGAGGTGGAGGAGGATGTGACTAGCCCAGGGGATGGGGATGACTCGGTACCCGGGCCTTTGCCTGGCCTTTGAGATGTCGCGGTGGTCGGCTCCCGGGCCCGTACCCTGGGGTCAGTCTTTAAAAGGGTGGATAATTGTTAATTTTATAAGAGTTTGTGAGGCCACCTGTGGTATCTGGTGAGAAGCACCAGCGCTGCAGTAGTCCACTGAGGCCGGTGATAAGGCAGCTCGATGGTATAGCTCCCCACAGGTGGAGCTAGGCCTCAGAAAAGCGTATGCAGGGGGAATGCAGGACAGGCGAGACCCAGCTGGGTCAGAGCAAGAACCGGAAAGGACACGGTAGTCACTTCAGTACCTTTTACTGGTGGAAATTCAGGCACATCCCGGAGCACTGTAGGGTGAAGGGTGCATATCAGGATCCTCCCCAATGAGCGGGTGTAGGGCCTCCTGTTTCTTGCCTCTGCGTAGTAAGTTTCTGACCTGCCTGGAGCAAGGCCCAACTTTGTCTCTGTCCTGCGCTGGCTGACCTTGTGGTAGGGCCTTGTCTTGGAGTTCACGCTCCCAGTATGCGGGGCCTAAGCGTCTCCTGGCTCTGTTACTTATCAGCACCTTAGCGATCCTGGGACTTGTAGTTCTCCATGGATTCCGGTTATGCCTTACTGGGTCATAGAGATCCCGGTAAGCTCGGATCCGGTGTCCGGTAAATTCTTCGGGTGAGCTGGTTAAGCTCCTCTGCACCCTATGTACTAACTCTCCACTCGCCTTCGGCCTACTCGGGCCCTCACTAGGCTATACACACTAACGGCAACTTTCCGCGCTTCACCGATCTTATGGCGCCGGCACACCTTAAGCTCTAACTGGGCTCCTTGAATCTAGCTAACAGGAGCCTCGTGCTCCACTGCTGAACTATTAACTGAGTTCTCTAGACTAGACTGAGCTCCACTGCAGACTGACATCTCTTAGGCTTCTCTATTGCAGGAACTCTTCAGAGGAACTGAACTGCCTAGCTCCACCTTCCCTATTTATATCCCTAACGGGCTCTCTCTGTTGGTCTGAGGTGGAAGGTGGAGATGTGTGAATGTTTATGGGGGCCTCTTGTGGAGGATTCCATCAATGCACTCTTCTAGGATCTGTGATACCAAGCGCAGCTGGGCGTCACAGATGCTTTTGATGACGAAGTTAGGTTGCGCCTTCCTGGACAGAGACGGAGTACTGGAAGCGCGTCAACAACTGCATCCTCAACCACAACTCTGCCTCTGACCACAAGTCGTAGTGGCTCTTCAGGTCGCATGGGCTCTAAGCCTTGCATAGCCTGGGCATTTTTTCAGATCGATAAGGATGACCCAACTCGTGTTATCTGTAATAATTGTCACCAAAAGCTAAGTAGAGGCCAAAAAATCCATAGTTTGAGTACTTCATGCATGAACCGTCACATGGATATGAAGCATAAGTTGCAGTGGGAAGCTCACTGTGCTACAATGAGGTCTAGCGGGCCGGGCCAACCACCGTCGACCCCATCTTGTGCATCCGTGGCCTCTTCATCCTCTGTGACTGTGGGGACAGCAGTCACACATGCTTTTGGACGCAGACCTGCCACCTCTTTACCCGCAACAGCCAGTGTGATTGGCAGGTCATCATTTCATTTGGAAGTGGAAACACCAGCTGGTGTTGAGCGCACTCCGACATCGAGAGCACCACCTTTGGATCAAGGCAACCTAACTTTTCCACCTGCATCTTCCTCACAGACCGGCAAGTTTGCCGGGGACACCCTTCTCAACCCCGTCTAAGCACAACTGCCAGCCCTCGGTCCCTCAGATGTGGACAAGTAAAAGACCATTTCCTCCTAGCCATGAGAAAGCTAAGAGGTTGAATTTCACCATCTGCAAGCTGTTGGCTACAGAAATGCTGCCTTTCCACCTGGTGGACACAGAGGATTTTCGAGACCTTATGTCCGTCGCAGTGCCCCAGTACCAGATGCCCAGTCGGCACTACTTCTCAAAGAAAGGTGTGCCTGCGCTCCACCAGCATGTCGCACACAACATCACCGCTTCTTTGAGAAACTCTGTGTGTGACAGGGTGCATTTCACCACAGACACTTGGGCGAGTAGGCATGGACAGGGACGTTACATGTTGCTGACTGGGCACTGGCTAACTATGGTGACAGCAGGACAAGGGGCTTCTGTCCAAGTCTTGCCGTCCCCACGAGTTGTACGTCAATCCTCTTTATCTAGAAGTTCCTCCACTGCTTCTGCCTCCTCAACCTCCTCTCGGTCCTCCACCTGCACCCAAAGCCTGTCTGGTAATGCCACCTGCATTCTAACTGCGCAGAAGGAATACTGCACACCTCCTTACTATGCTGGCAGCAGGGCTCAACGGCATCAGGCGGTGTTTACTTTGAAATGTCTGGGAAATGTGAGTCACACAGCTGAGAAGTTGTGGTCAGCTCTGGAGACCCAGTTTCATGAATGGTTGTCTCCACTGGACCGGCAACCAGGGAAGGCCGTGTGCGACAATGCTGCAAACCTGGGTGCGGCCCTTAGCCAGGGCAATGTCACACACGTGCCTTGTATGGCTCACGTGTTGAACCTGGTTGTCCAGCAATTTTTAGCCCACTATCCCGGACTAGATGGCCTTCTGCGGAGGGCACTGTCGCTGTGTGCTCACTTCCGCCGTTCGCATCCCGCAGCTCAACGACTTACATCTCTACAGAAGTCTTTGGGCCTGCCAGTTCACCGGCTGAAATGCGATGTGCCGACACGGTGGAATTCAACTCTGCACGTGTTGCAGCGACTGTGACAGCACCGACAAGCCCTGGTGCAATACGTTCTGACGTATAGCCTGGGCCAACGAAATCCAGAGGTGGGGCAAATCACGCTACAGAAGTGGTCTCAGATCAGGGACCTATGAAGTTGATGCGACCCCTGGGCCATGGGGTACCTGGAGCTGGGCCGGTAGACGCTGGGGGTTGTAGTCACTGTGGTGGCGACCCGGTCCATGACCCAGGGCGGTCAATCCAAGGGTAATTTGTATATATGGGTTTTATAATGTCCGACTACGCCACCTGTGGAGTGCGGCCAAAGGGGCCGCCGTTGCAGAACAGTCCTCTGAAGCTGGTGGTTTTGCAGCAATGGTATTATTATTCCCCACAGGAAGAGTGTAGCTTCAGGGCAGTGTGGGTGGATGATGGTGGTTGTAGTGCAGGGAGTCAGTAATGAACACAGAGTCCGTGTGATGCAGTCCCAAGATCTTTACTCACAGTTGTTGCAGTCCAGATTACAGGTACCAGAGCAATCTCCCCCGTCGTGCTGTGCGTACTCAGTGAGGGGCTCAGTCCACCCCAAGATAGCTCCGGAGTAATTAGCAGGACCCCCTTCTGTGTGTCCTTTCTCTGGCCTTCTCCCTGCACCCAGTGACACTTCTATCCGGTATCCTCGGGCCTTGGCGGGCGACGTGTGTTCCGTCCCCTCGGTCCTATGTGGCTACCTTCTTAGTGAGACTGGTGTGGACTTGGGCCTGCAGTACATGAAATGCTGCAGCCTCCGGTTTCTAGTTGAGCCTTGCTGTTTCTCCGCTATTTGAGGGACCGGTTCCTCTTATCTGGCCTGACCCCTCTACCTCCTGGTAGCAGCGGGCGTAAGGGTGGCCTTCTGCACGGCCCGTACCCCTAGGGTCCCTTCGGTTCCTGGAGCCTTCCTGCTCCAACTCCTCTCTTCTCTCCTTCAGTCCTGGGCCTCCCAGGCTAGGCCCGCCTCCGGAGCAGAGCTCATGCAGAGCCTCTGCTCCTGTCACTTCTCCTCCTCTGACTGGCTTGCTCTTTCTAAGATGGCTTCCTATTTATACTCTCCTTGTCATGTGCTCCCCTAAGCTGCTTTCTTCACCCACACCCACTACATAGGACCCTCCCACCAGCTAGGGACCTGGGACTGTGCTCTACCTTAGGAGCAATCTCGCCCTACCCCCACTGCGGGTATGTGTTGGATGCAGGTTTTAGGGTCCGAGCCGAACTCTTTCCTTACCTGAGGGTGAGATACCACACCTCTGGGTGAAATGCAGTACCTCTGTGGCGACTGAACCCTCAGGGGCGCCACACACCCTTCTGCACAGTTTTGAAATGGCAACGAAGATGTTTAGTGCTGACGACGATGCCATTATCAGCATGACTATTCTTGTGATTTACATGCTGGAGCACACATTAAACAGAATTCAGAGTCAGGTGGTGGGACAAGAGGAGGTGGAGGAAGTAGAGGAGGAGTCGTATGCGGAAGGGATAACATCTCCAAGGTCCAGACGGTCGGCAGCACCAAGGTGGCAGGCATGGGAGGGTGGGGGAGAGGGATTAACCAGGGCGCATGGTAGCAGCCAAACTGTTGAGGAAGGTGCAGGAGCCGAGGAAGAAGTGGAGGACGAACTGGCGATGGGCATGGAAGACTCATCAGATGAGGGAGACCTTGATCACATTTCTGTTGTGCGAGGTTGGGGGGAGAGGGCAGAGGAAGGAAGCATGATTCTTACCTCGCTATCAACACAACAAGGACTTAGTCCTCCTGGATGCGCAAGACACATGAGTGTCTTCTTGCTGCACTACCTGCAACATGACCCTCGGATTGTCAGAATTCGAAGTAATCCCGACTACTAGGTTTCCACACTCTTAGATCCCCGGTACAAAAGTAAATTTGCCGAAATAATTCCTGCCATAGAAAGGGATTCTCGCATGCAGGAGTATCAGCAGAGGCTGTTGCAGAATCTTACATGTGCTTTTCCACAAAACACCAGTGGTGCACGTAGTGAATCTCACAGTTCTAACTTGCAAACCGTGGGACTGTCGCGTCTTCATCACTCAAACCTTAACAGTAACATAGTATCTGCTGGTAACAGCAATTTTGTGGAATCGTTTCACCACTTTTTTAGACCATCCTTTGCAAGGCCACAGGAGACAAGAAGTCTGACACATAGTCAACGCCTAGAGAGGATGGTACAGGAGTATCTCCAAGTGAACATCGAAGCCATGACTGTGTCACTGGACCCTTGCTCATTTTGGGCTTCCAATCTGGAAAATTGTCTGGAGCTCGCCACTCACGTCTTGGAGATCTTGTCATGCCCTGCAGCCAGCGTTCTCTCTGAACGTGTGTTCAGTGCTGCTGGTGGCGTGCTGACAGATAAGCGCACGCGGCTGTCCACTGAGAATGTAGACAGACTCACGTTCATTAAGATGAGCAAATCATGGATCCGCAAGGACTTTTCTACCCCTGTGTCATCCTGGGGAGACTAAAAGCTTGAGGATTTGGTAAAATCACCTCACCAACCGTTTTAAGCAACTCTGGGGCAATTGATGCCACTTAAGTGGTGTCTGTGCCACAATTTTTGGAAAAAATGGAGACTCTTTTTGGAGTCCCCTTGCTGTGTTTTATGTGACGTTGGCATCATCAATTCCAGGTAGGTTGGGTCGCTCCCCCCCCTTTTAACTGTAAGAAACTACATACACTATGGCTTGGGGTAACACAGATGGTTGAGTCTGAAGAGCTGTTTACTCAGAGGTCTGCTCCAAAGCTTCAGTGTCTGCTACTCAGCGTAGAATTTTTAACTGCATCTAGCCTAGGCAATACTTTGGGCGTAGTAGTCCAGCTGCGAAGCAAGCTGCACCGCCTGTGTATCTAATAAGAATTTTTAAATGCATCTAGCCTAGGCAGACTGTGGGGACCCCGAACCAAACCCAGACGCTCAGCCCCCCTACCGCCCCCCTTTCCTTGACAATACAATAATGTAACTCTTACAACTGGATGGGTGAGGATCGGTCACAGCTTTATTAACTCTTTATACTCATTCCATTAGAAAGGCATTTTATTTCTAAAATAATTCAGCTTGTTGCAGCATGCCCTGGGTCTCCACACCGGCAAGTGGGCCAACAAGTGTAACTCTCCAACATGTCCTTTCTATTTCCAGGCCACGGAGGATCCTGCGTACTCATATGCAGGACTCTGACCCCCATCCATCACTCTTAACGCTTGTTCCACTCCGTCCTGGAGTCCAGACAGGAATATGTCCAGTCCAATATCCATTAAGTTAACACCATCGGGCCGTATGAGGCCTGCTTTATCTCCTTCCAGTTGTCGGTGTTGTATCACTACACCGCATCTGTCTCTTCTAAATTTTGCCATCCGAATATTTATTACCCGCCTTGTCCGTTCGATGGCCGTGATGTGTTGCGCACCTTGCCATACCGCTATCGGCACAATCTCTGACCATACTATAGTTAGTTTTGTGAAAAATTCTCTGAAGCGATCAGTGTCTAGTTTCATTATTGCCATTAGTTATGCGTAGTGTTGAGCGAACATGCTCGACACTGCTCGGTACTCGCCCGAGCATCACGCAACTCGGGATGTTCGGCGAGCACCGAGCATTTCCGGGTTACTCGGGCGGGAGCTCGGGTCTCCGCCCTGCATGTTTGGCGCTCTTTACAGAGCCAATGAACATGCAGGGATTGCCAGCCAGTCACTGTAATGCTGCAGCCATGTTGGTTGTGGGCATTACAGTGATTGGCTGGCCGCACAGCGTCACCTCGAGTATTTAAAATGGGGCGCCGCCATCTTGGACACAGTCGCTCCGGATTAGACAGTGTAGGGACAGCGCTGCTGATTTAGGGAGAGATATAAACTGCAAAATATTTAGTGTAGGGTCTGTAAATGCTGCCAGAACAAACAAACAGTCCTTTTCAGGACTAATATCCATCCCAGATACCAGGCAGGCAGGCTGTATAGGAAACACAGTGATTATACCAGCAAACGCTGCATTACAGTCCTGTGTGCTCCTGTTGCTGAAAGATTTTGGTAGTTTTTTCCGTAAAGAAAAACAGTAATGTCTCCTGACTGTTGTGGCACAAAAATATATCTGTTGAAAATAGTCTTGTGTAGGCCCGACATCCCAGTGTGGTTTCGCAGTTCCACAGGTCAAATCGCTGTACTATCCAGTTTTGGGCCTTTGGTATCTAAAAAAAAGGCAGTTTGAGTGTGTCGCTCACTGTTCAGCCGCAAATATCTCTATTTAAAAAAGTGTGGTATACCCCAGTAAACAATAACTGTGGTTTTGCCATCCCACGGTAAAAAATCTCTATTATTCAGCTTTTGGTAGTTTTTTCCGTAAAGAAAAACAGTAGTGTCTCCTGACTGTTGTGACACAAAAATATATCTGTTGAAAATAGTCTTGTGTAGGCCCGACATCCCAGTGTGGTTTCGCAGTTCCACGGGTCAAATCGCTGTACTATCCAGTTTTGGGCCTTTGGTATCTAAAAAAAAAGCAGTTTGAGTGTGTCACTCACTGTTCAGCCGCAAATATCTATATTTAAAAAAGTGTGGTATACCCCAGTAAACAATAACTGTGGTTTTGCCATCCCACGGTAAAAAATCTCTATTATTCAGCTTTTGGTAGTTTTTTCCGTAAAGAAAAACAGTAGTGTCTCCTGACTGTTGTGACACAAAAATATATCTGTTGAAAATAGTCTTGTGTAGGCCCGACATCCTAGTGTGGTTTCGCAGTTCCACGGGTCAAATCGCTGTACTATCCAGTTTTGGGCCTTTGGTATCTAAAAAAAAAGTAGTTTGAGTGTTTCGCTCACTGTTCAGCCGCAAATATCTCTATTTAAAAAAGTGTGGTATACCCCAGTAAACAATAACTGTGGTTTTCCTCTTCCACGGTTTTAATCTACTCTTTATTACCCTTTTTCCAGTGATAGTGCAAGTGTAAGCTATTTTACTTCATTTACAATGGGCAAGGCGCGTGGCAAGGGACGTGGAAGTGGACGTTCTGGTGATGGTTCGTGCAGAGGACAGGCCGTGGCCAAGGTGAAAATGTGCCACAACCAACAGCCACATCTTCTCGCTCCCACTTCTTGACCGAATTACTAGGGAAGCACAGAACAACACCAGTATTGACAACTGATCAGTGTGAACAGGTTATAAATTGGATAGCAGATAATACTTCCAGTTACCTGGGCACCACCACCTCCGGTCTGTCTTCCACACGGTCAAATCTTAGTAGCCGTGAGTCTAGACCGCATACTCCTCCTCACCCTGATGCTCCTTCCTCCCACCATGCCGAGTGTCGTCAGACAGCAAGTGACCCACACTTGGACACTCTGAAGAGCTGTTCACTGGTCCATTTCCATATTTGGGCCCCTCGCCTGATACGCTTGAAGTGGTGGAAGAGGAGATCCCATGTTGCGATGCCCAAATATTTGAACAGCCACGGCCACAGGAAGTCGACGTTGGCAATCTGTCACAAGAGGTGGACGATGACGAGACACAATTGCCAGGAAGTGAGGAGGAGGATCGTGGTGCGCAAGAGGAAGAGGAGGAGGTGGTGGATGATCTAGTAACTGACCCAACGTGGAAGGAGGACATGCAGAGTGAGGCCAGCAGCACACAGTGGGAGGGAGGCAGAGTACCCCAACAGGCAGGTAGAAGCAGTGTGGTGGCTGCAGACAGAAGGCAGGCAACCGTTCCCCGTAACACCAACACGAGGGACGTTGCCAGTTCAAGTGGTAGGTCTTCCAGAGTCTGGAATTTCTTTAAAGACTCTGCTGATAACCCCAAAAAGGCCATATGTTCCACCTGCCATGCCAGCATCAGCAGGGGTAACAAAACTACCAGCCTGACCACCACCAGCATGATCAGGCACATGGCAGCAAAGCACCCGACTTTGTGGGGCGAAACCCAGGGTCCACGACCAGTGTCAGCGGGTGTCACCACTGCTTCTTCCACTGTTGTGCGTGCAATAGAACCCCCTGTTGTGTGTGCAAGGCAATCCCCTGTCCATACAGCATGTAAAGATGCCCCCTTCTCTCAGTCTTCACTTGTTATGGCAGTTTCTCAAGAAACAGCATCAACGTCCACGTGCCACCGCAGCGTTCAATTGTCCATATCCCAGACCTTTGAACGAAAGCGGAAATTTGCAGCTAACTCCCCACAGGCCACAGTCCTAAATTCACACATTTCACGACTCCTTGCATTGGAAATGCTGCCTTTTAGGCTGGTGGAGACGGAATCCTTCCGCAATCTTATGGCGGTGGCCGTCCCTCGGTACTCGGTCCCCAGCCGACACCATTTTGCCCGGTGTGCCATCCCCGCACTACACAAGCATGTGTCCCAAAGCATCTGCCGTGCTCTCAACAACGCAGTTACTGGGAGAGTCCACCTGACAACGGACATGTGGACAAGTGCTTGTGGCCAGGCACGGTACATCTCTCTGACGGCACACTGGGTAAACATAGTGGAAGCCGGGACCCAGTCGGACCTTGGGACGGAACACATCCTCCCCACACCGAGGATTGCGGGCCCTATGTCAGTCAGAGTTGCCCCCACAGTGTACAGCTCCTGCGCATCCTCCTCCTCCTCCTCCTCATGTTCAGCCTCCATGTCAAATATCACCACATCAGTTACAAGCTGGAAGCATTGCAGTACTGCCTCCGCCAAACGGCAACAGGCTGTGCTGAAACTCATAAGCTTAGGTGATAAACCTCACACTGCTTGTGAGTTGTGGACAGCTGTGAAAGAGCAGGCAGATCTGTGGCTGAGACCGCTGAACCTACATCCCGGCATGGTCGTGTGTGACAATGGCCGTAACTTGGTGGCGGCTCTGAGGCGAGGTGAGATCACACACGTACCATGCCTGGCTCATGTGCTTAACCTCGTGGTTCAGCGGTTTCTTAAATCGTACCCCGAGTTGCCAGATCTGCTCGTGAAAGTACACCGCCTGTCAGCTCATTTTCGCAAGTCGGCTAGAGCTTCCGCCGCCCTTGCTGTGTTGCAGCAGCGTTTGCAGCTTCCGGCACACCGACTGGTGTGTGATGTCCCCACACGTTGGAACTCTACCCTCCACATGTTGCAAAGGATTTGTGAGCAGAAGAGAGCAGTTGTGGAGTACCAGCTGCAACAAGGCCATCGATATTCAGGTCAGACTCCACACATAAGACCTCAGGGGTGGACCTGGATGTCTGACATATGTACCATCCTGACAAACTTTGAGGAGGCCACCAAGATGGTGAGTGGCGATGACGCCATCATTAGTGTCAGCATCCCACTTGTCTGTCTTTTGCAACGCTCTCTGCAGAGAATTAAAGAGGAGGCATTGCAGCCAGAGTATGATGAGATGGATCAAGAAGCCGTAGCGGGCGATTACATACAGCCCAGCCTCATCTCATCCCAACGTGCATTGGGGGACAATGAGGGAGAGGAGGAGGAGGAGGAAGAACAGGAGCTGCTATCATGCGTTGTAAACGGTAGTACCTGTACAAGTGTCATACCGTCGGTTCAGCGTGGGTGGCCTGAGGACAGGGGGGAGGAGGAAGAGGAGGAGGAGGAGAGCATGGTCAGTCGTCATCTTGGTGAGGACACGGAAATCTTGCCCATTACCAGTCTGGCACGCATGGCTAATTTTATGTTACGCTGCCTTAACCGTGACCCTCGCGTTGTCAAAATGTTGGGTGACAGTCATTACTGGTTGGTGACACATGTAGACCCCCGCTACAAGGAGAATTTTCACTCTCTTATTCCTGAGGTGGAGAGGTCTACAAAAATGGGGCAATACCAGAAGGCCCTTGCTGCAGAACTCTTAAAAAAATTCCCATCTGAATACGCTAGCGGCAGAGGTCACAGTTCGTTGCCCAACCAAGGCGTACAGGCGAGAGAGATGCAACTCCAAACCAGCAGAGGCAGGGGAACACTATCAACGTTCTGGGACAGTTTTCTGACACCCGCCCAGCTTACAGGCCCTGAGGCGCGGGGTACTCTCACAAGGAGTGGAAAGTTTCAAAAGATGGTGAGGGAGTACCTTGCCGATCGTACCAGCGTTCTCCGTGATTCCTCTGTGCCTTTTAATTATTGGGTATCCAAGCTGGACACTTGGAATGAACTCGCTCTGTACGCCTTGGAGGTCCTGGCCTGCCCTGCCGCTAGCGTGTTATCGGAGCGTGTTTTTAGTGCCGCTGGGGGAATTATAACTAATAAGCGCACTCGCCTGTCAACTGACAATGCTGACAAGCTGACCCTTATCAAAATGAACAAGGGCTGGATTGGGCCAGACTTCTCATCACCACCAAATGACAGCAGAGTAACATAAAGTTAAATCCACTGTGTTATTTCGGGAGGTGTATTCACATGCACCGCTTCACACCCACATATGGGTATACGCTTCCTCGTTTCGGCTGTTAAATCTTCTTCTCCTTATCCTCAGCCTCCACCACCACTATACCACCAGGGTGCCAGCATTGCAAGTTCATCTGTCCTTATTTTTGGCAGCTTTTGCTTGCAAGGCATAAGCAAATACTATGGGACACCCACTCCCCAATAATGGGACTTATGTTTGTAATATGCTGTACTGCATGGCTCTTGTAAGGGGCATTGCAAGTTGCTCCGTCCTAATTTTTGGCAGCTTTTGCTGGGAAAGCATAAGCAAATACTATGGGACACCCACTCCCCAATAATGGGACTTATGTTTGTAATATGCTGTACTGCATGGCTCTTGTAAGGGGCATTGCAAGTTGCTCCGTCCTAATTTTTGGCAGCTTTTGCTGGGAAAGCATAAGCAAATACTATGGGACACCCACTCCCCAATAATGGGACTTATGTTTGTAATATGCTGTACTGCATGGCTCTTGTAAGGGGCATTGCAAGTTGCTCCGTCCTAATTTTTGGCAGCTTTTGCTGGGAAAGCATAAGCAAATACTATGGGACACCCACTCCCCAATAATGGGACTTATGTTTGTAATATGCTGTACTGCATGGCTCTTGTAAGGGGCATTGCAAGTTGCTCCGTCCTAACTTTTGGCAGCTTTTGCTGGGAAAGCATAAGCAAATACTATGGGACACCCACTCCCCAATAATGGGACTTATGTTTGTAATATGCTGTACTGCATGGCTCTTGTAAGGGGCATTGCAAGTTGCTCCGTCCTAATTTTTGGCAGCTTTTGCTTGGAAAGCATAAGCAAATACTATGGGACACCCACACCCCAATAATGGGACTTATGTTTGTAATATGCTGTACTGCATGGCTCTTGTAAGGGGCATTGCGAGTTGCTCCGTCCTAATTTTTGGCAGCTTTTGCTGGGAAATCATAAGCAAATAGTATGGGACACCCACTCCCCAATAATGGGACTTATGTTTGTAATATGCTGTACTGCATGGCTCTTGTAAGGGGCATTGCAACTTGCTCCGTCCTAATTTTTGGCAGCTTTTGCTGGGAAAGCATAAGCAAATACTATGGGACACCCACTCCCCAATAATGGGACTTATGTTTGTAATATGCTGTACTGCATGGCTCTTGTAAGGGGCATTGCAAGTTGCTCCGTCCTAATTTTTGGCAGCTTTTGCTGGGAAAGCATAAGCAAATACTATGGGACACCCACTCCCCAATAATGGGACTTATGTTTATAATATGCTGTACTGCATGGCTCTTGTAAGGGGCATTGCAAGTTGCTCCGTCCTAATTTTTGGCAGCTTTTGCTGGGAAAGCATAAGCAAATACTATGGGACACCCACTCCCCAATAATGGGACTTATGTTTGTAATATGCTGTACTGCATGGCTCTTCTAAGGGGAATTGCAAGTTGCTCCGTCCTAATTTTTGGCAGCTTTTGCTGGGAAAGCATAAGCAAATACTATGGGACACCCACTCCCCAATAATGGGACTTAAGTTTGTAATATGCTGTACTGCATGGCTCTTGTAAGGGGCACTGCAAGTTGCTCCGTCCTAATTTTTGGCAGCTTTTGCTTGGAAAGCATAAGCAAATACCATGGGACACCCACTCCCCAAAAATGGGACTTATGTTTGTAATATGCAGTACTGCATGTGACGCGCCCCCTGGGCCGTGTGTACACGTGTGTGGGATACGCGGTGCCGGGTCTCTGGGGTCTGTAGTCTCCGTGGCGGTGACCCGGTCCTGTGGCTCAGGCTGGTCAAACCAGTGGCAGTCTTTCTTAGGTTTTGAGGTTAATTGTCCGACTGCGCCACCCGTGGATTGCGGTCAGGGAGTACCACCGCTGCGAGGCAGACCGCTGAGGCTGGTGTTGTGTGCGCAGCATAGAATGGGATAACTCCCCTCGGGAGGAGTATAGCCTCAGGGCAGTGAGTGTGGATGATGGGGGTGATGGTGCACGAGCGCAGCAGGAATGACTCAGAGTCTTTGCAGTGCAGTTCAGGGTCTTTACTGATGATTATAAGGTAGACCCTCCCGGGAGTACTGGCTAGCATAAGAGGCCTGGTCAGTCTGTGAGCAAGCAGGAGTTCCCCTGGCCAGGTGGAGTTGTAGGCCTCCCCATCTGTCTGCTCTCTTCCTGGCTACCTTGCTGTAAGCGGGTAGAAGTAGCCCACGTCCCTGAGTGTACCGTGTAGTGCTCACCCATATGGCTGGTGACTTGGGGCCTTCTGTTAGCCTCCGCTCCACGACGGCGGTGCTGGTCCCTTGCTTGTGACTGAGCCTCCGGGCTTCTATGGCCAGAGGACCTGAAATCCCCTGCCGGCTGGTTTCTGCTGCTGGATATATAAGTCCTCACAGCTTCGGACTCCTGTGTCCGTTTCCTATTGTCTTCTGCCAGGGCGAGCTCTGCTCAGCTTCCAGCCCCTGGTCTTTAGCTCCTAGCTCCTACAGAGCTCCTTGCTGTTACTTTCCCTTGCTCTCACTCTGACTCTGACTGTTCTCTGACTCACTCAACCCCGCCCCAGATCCAGTTTATAAGTGCAGAATTCTCCCCTCCCAGGATTGGGGCAGGAGGATGTTGCATGTTTAAGGGATCATGACCAGGAAACCTCCCACTTGCTCTCCGACGTAATATCTCTATTACTGTGGTGACCAGACCCCTGGGGTGCCACACATGGCTCTTGTAAGGGGCAATGCAGTTCCTCATAATTTTTGGAAAGCCTTCCATTCACTGCTTAGGCCAACAGTGCACGGGAGACCCAGTTGCTATAAATGGAAAAAAAGGTTTAGTTAACGCCCTCTGACCTCCATGTCATTTCCAAGGGGCATTGGAGTGGCTCGAAATTTTTTGTAGGCATTGCACTCACTGTATGCCCTATAACTGTGTAGCCGAACTGCTCCTTTTGTTACAGAAACATATCCCACAAGACATATCTGGTTGATTGGCCTGATATTGATGTGAATGGTCCCTGTTCCTCCTGCTCTTTCTCCTTTGCCACTACCTCATCCATCATTTATCACCTGAAGCTTTGTTTTAACGGGAGTCATAGAACTTGGATAGTAGCAGGAAAACATCCAGCAATCCTCGGAGGAGGTAGGATATGCGCCAAAACGCTGACCACCTCAGGCCTAGCCGCTACTACATACATGCGCTTGCATTACAACAAAACAAAGCAGATGCTAACTTCTATCATCCTCATCATGCTCCTCACCTTTGCACTCTCAACTCCCCTGATGGAGAAGCCAGGGCCCACCGGAGGAGTCTGATAGTCCCGTGGGCTCAGCCAATGCTGCCCTAAAGCAGGCCAGGCTAAGAAAAGTGTGGGAAAGGTTACCGGGACAAATAGGGGTGGCTGGGGACCGAGTATGGACACCCGGCCACCCCCTGGAGGCTGGGGAGCAAGCGGGGACACCCGACCACCGGGCGGCTGGGGACTGAGTATGGATACCAGGCCGCCGACACAGCCATGGCGTGGTGGCCAGATTCCGCCTCCACATGCCTAAAAGGCCCAATTTAAAGTGTAAGCAAGCAAACAGTATGGTATTGCAGCCTGGGGGTGGGTGGGTGGCAGGCTGCATACTTGCGCTTGCATTGCAAGGAATGGGAGAGGTACAATTGAACACTGCCCTGGGACAAGGACTTGAATGGGGATAGTTGCAAGTCTGCAACGACAGGTGCAAGGTGGGAGGCATCTTCGCATGTACCATGAACAGGGGTTTGGCACGCACACACTACAGCGGAATAGGCTCTCCTTCCCACTAAATGCACTGGGGAGGGCACAGGTAATGTTTTGGTATACGCGCTTAATCTTATGTATAAGGCACACCAGGACAAATATGGGCGACTGGGAACTGAGTATGGATACCTCACTGCCGAAGCAGCCATGAGGTAGTGGCCAGCTTCGGCCTCCTCCAAACTAAAAGGCCCCATTTCAAGTGAAAGCTAGCAGCATGGAATTGCAGTCTGGGGGTGGGTGGGTGGCAGGCTGCACACTTACACTTGCATTAAAAGAAAACATAGCAGATGCTAACTTCTGTCATCATCATCATGCTCCTCACCTTGGCACTCTCAACTCCACCGATGGAGAAGTCAGGGCCCACCGGAGGAGTCTGGTTCTCTGGTGGGCTCGTCCAATGCTGCCTAAAGCAGGCCGGGCTAAGAAAAGTGTGTGGGGGGATGTTCCAAGGAGAAATAGAGGCGGCTGGGGACCGTTTATGGACACCCGGCTGCCCCCAGGCGGCTGGGGACCCTGTGTGGACACCCGACCGCGGGGCGGCTGGGGACCGAGTATGGATACCCGGCCGCCAACACAGCCATGACGTGATGGCCAGATTCCGCCTCCACATGCCTAAAAGGCCCAATTTCAAGTTCAAGCAAGCAAGCAGTATGGTATTGCAGCCTGGGGGTGGGTGGGTGGCAGGCTGCATACTTGGGCTTGTATTGCAAGGAATGGGGGAGGTACAATTGAACACTGCCCTGGGACTAGAACTTGCATGGGGATAGTTGCAAGTCTGCATCTTCTGATGCGGTAAGGATCACTTATGATGGGCACACTTTTAGACAGTGACCTGGGAGTCAGAGATGCTTCCAGGGGTTTTCCCCATGCTGTTCCCTTGTCTTTTCAGCACTTTATGCATGTGTCACACAGCACATGGCCAGATAAGGTTGTAAAATGTTAAAATGACATTTCACGGTGAATGCATTTGTCATAGTTGAAAGCAATACAAAAGTGCAAAAACGCATAAAAAATGCTACTTGTGAACATAGCCGAAGGTGTGGAGGAGTATTTTTGTTTGTGGTCATTTATTTGAACTTATACACAAGTCTTTACCCTGGAAAGGATGTTCCTAAACATATTTCACAGGAAAAAAGTTTCACTTTCATTTTTGAACATTTTATTGTGAGTCTGTAAAAGTGGCTTAATACCTCTGACCACGTTGTTGACAGCAGTGACCTGGGGGTCAGAAATGCTTCCTGGGGCGATTCCCATGTCATTTGAGCACTGTCACTATCGTTTTGGGCACTTTTTAGGCTTTTAAAAGACTGCCGGGGGTGCCACCGCAAAAATGCTCGAGTCTCCCATAGCCTAACATTGGGCTCGTTGCTCGGGTCGAGCACCCGAGTATCACGGCGAGCTCGGCCCGAGCTTCGAGCACCCGAGCATTTTAGTGCTCGCTCAACACTAGTTATGCGCTCTTGTGATGACCTAGGTCGTTTCCCCGGGCCTGTATAACTAAGATGACCGGACCTCTTGCCTCTCTCCCTACCTTGATTACCTCCATTAGTACCTGTGGCCATAGCAGGCCTCTAATACCTCTCCAGTTGAAATATGTGTTATGAAACTCTAATTTCCTCCCGCCTGGGTGGACTTTCGCCCTTTTTTCTGCCCAATATATACACGAGTGGCCTATCACCCACACTGTTGGCTTAGCATCACATGTAAAAGAAACAAACCACGTTAGGATAACAAGTCCGGTCTTATGTATCTCGCCAAACACGTGGATCGCCACCTCCCTATCCTCTGAACTTCCGTTTCTGACAGTCCTGCTCTTGCTGCTTCCTTGGCCGCGCCTTTGCGGAATGAGTGTGTCCCGTAATCTTTGGGGTGGTTCCCTGCCGATGTTATGCATATATTAAATATAGCTTGGAACTGGTATCTTGATAATGGCGTTCCATCAATGTGTGATAGGAAGAAATTACTTTGTGATCTGATAGTTATATATGTTTTTACTATTGTTACCCGACTCAGTGTACCATTTGTGGGTTGTAGAAGCACCCAAGTGCCCCTGCCCGCTGGAACCGTTTTCGATTGGCGTATGCGTAGACATATTGCATTATTGGCTATGACTACTTCCTGGTGTAATAAGCCTCCACTGGTGGTAATTTTGGATTGAGGGACTAATTCGCTTATGCATAGCGCCCCTAAGAAGGCAATCGTAAATGCAGTAGACAGTAGTGTTGCTTGAAATTTTGATTGTCATGTTAATGGTGTTAGGGATATGATGTGAGAAATCAGTTTTAGTGACACGGGCCGGGACGTCTACACTCCTGACTTGGCTGACCCCTTTTCCACCCTTTTATGGATTGTCTGATGATGAATCTCTTTGTCACATCTCCCCAATTCAGTAGTTGAAAGTGAAATGCTACTCCGGTCAGACACTGCTGCGCTGACACCCCTGATATGCCCCTCATCATTAGCTGGTGGAGAAATTTTATGGTGACTTGTAATCTGGCTTGTTCACATTGGTCAACCCGTTTGCCTGCTGCTAGTCGTGTCCACTCTTCCCATGCCTTACCGTATGCTTGACACGTCAACAGGGCAACTGACGCTCTGATTAATGGCATCAACTATTCGCCACTAGATCCCATAGGGAGGGTGGGCAACTGTTGCCCGATGGGTGGGCGTTGGGGAGGAGCTCTGTGAAAATCTGCCAATTGAATTGTGATAAAGCGTTAGCAGCAGCTTTAGACCCCTCAGCATCGTGGCTAGCGCAGACCCATGCATTGTGTTTTAGGCACAGGAATGCTAGCCGGCGTAGACAGGAGAGACGATGATGCCATCTTATTAATGCAGTGCGCTAGGCTGGTGTTTTTTGTTATGAAGCGTATATTTTTGTTAGTCAGGAGCGCGCCCCATATTTCTATTGCTACCACTATTGGGAAGAAAAAAAATTTTCCGGGCTAGATGCAGCTAAAAATTATTATTAATTTCAAAGCTGGTAGAGCTTGGTATAGATGGCCTAATACAATGAGTAAGACACACTGCTACTATGCCCAAAATTATTTTCCAGGCAAGATGCAGCTAAAAATTATTATTAATTTCAAAGGTGGTGGAGTTTAGTATAGATGGCCTAATAGAATGAGTACCACACACTGCTAAAATGCCCAAAATTAGTTTACAGGCAATATGCAGCTAAAAATTATTATTAATTTCAAAGCTGGTGGAGGTGGTATAGATGGCCTAATACAATGAGTACCACACACTGCTACTAAGCCCAAAATTATTTTCCGGGCTAGATGCAGCTAAAAATTATTTTGAATTTGCAACCTGGTGGAGGTTAGTATAGATGGACTAATAGAACAAGTCCCACACACTGCTACAAGCCGAAGCCCAAATATTTTTTCAGAGCTAGATGCAGATAAAAATTATATTGAATTTGCAACCTGGTGGAGGTTAGTATAGATGGACTAATAGAACAAGTCCCACACACTGCTACAAGCCGAAATATTTTTTCAGAGCTAGATGCAGATAAAAATTATATTGAATTTGCAACCTGGTGGAGGTTAGTATAGATGGACTAATAGAACAAGTCCCACACACTGCTACAAGCCGAAGCCCAAATATTTTTTCAGAGCTAGATGCAGATAAAAATTATATTGAATTTGCAACCTGGTGGAGGTTAGTATAGATGGACTAATAGAACAAGTCACACACACTGCTACTAGCCGAAGCCCAAATATTTTTCAGAGCTAGATGCAGATAAAAATGATATTGAATTTGCAACCTGGTGGAGGTTAGTGTAGATGGACTAATAGAACAAGTCCCACACACTGCTTCAAGCCGAAGCCCAAATATTTTTTCAGAGCTAGATGCAGATAAAAATTATTTTGAATTTGCAACCTGGTGGAGGTTAGTATAGATGGACTAATAGAACAAGTCCCACACACTGCTACAAGCCGAAATATTTTTTCAGAGCTAGATGCAGATAAAAATTATATTGAATTTGCAACCTGGTGGAGGTTAGTATAGATGGACTAATAGAGCTAGTCCCACACACTGCTACAAGCCGAAATATTTTTTCAGAGCTAGATGCAGATAAAAATTATATTGAATTTGCAACCTGGTGAAGGTTAGTATAGATGGACAAATAGAATGATGCTATGTCCAAAAGGTTTTACTTCACTAGGTACAGTAAAAAAATGTGTATTCTATACACAGGTGGTGTAGCTTGCAACACAGATAGGCTACTCCACTAACTAACACACACTGCAAGAGGCCAAAATGGATTTGCTTTGCTAGATTTAGCTAAATGCTCTGAAAAAAACTTGTACAGAACTGGCACAGACCTGCCTGGCAAAAAGTTATAGGAACTGAGGTAACCTAGCCCTCAAAAGGACTGCAATTACAATTAGTCTTTATTCCCAACCAATCTATTTAAGAGCACAGACCTGCCTGATAAAAGTCGTAGGAAATGATGTAACCTAGTCCTCAAAAGGACTGCAATCACAACTATTCCCTACTCCCAAGCTATCTGTAGATTTGTGCGAAAATTGGCTTGAAATTAACAAAGTATTACGCACACAGCAACAGCGGTGCCGTCTAACACGCAGCTGCAGCAGTGAGAAAATGGTGGCAACGGGGAAAATGGCTGGGTCTTATAGGGCAAGGACATGTGACATACACTGCCAATGACACATGCCCTTGCTTGTGTGAAAAAAAGCAGTTCGCTCCGTGTGTGCGCTGCTGATAGGCTGACAGATTGCACCTCCCCACTGTAAATGCGGGAAAGAGAAAAAAAAATGGAGATCTTCATTATTTCTGCAGAGATCCATCCCCTGCCCCTCCCCCCGCCCCGCTGTACACTTAAACTGCGTATTAACATAAATTTTCAGCATTACTGAGAAAAAATCCAGTTATGATTTTGGTGCACGAACAGTTATCGAACATAACCTCGAACAGTCGAATTTTTTTCAAATTGTTCGTGTTCGCCGAACGGCTCAAACACCGCCCAAAACAGCTCGAATTTGAGATTGGCGAACAGTTCGAGTCTAATTGTGACATGGGGATTGGTCACTATCCCTTTGTTAGATCCAAGGTTGTTTTGTACCTTGCCAGCCCAAGTCTCTCAATCAGCTCAGCGACATGCGACTTCATTCAGCTTCCGACAATCATTACTGAACTTCCATTCTCCATCGGATTTTGGATCAAGATTCAGAACCATCGGGTTGGACCACCCACTCTTAGATTCATCAATGACTCCTCGGTGCTCGCCCAAGCATCTCACTGCTCGAGATGCTCGGCGCTCGCCGAGTATTTTTGGGGTTGCTCGGCGGGAGCTCGGGTCCCCTCCCTGCATGTTTGGCTCTCATTAGAGCGCCAATCAACATGCAAGGATTGCGTGCCACTCACTGTATGCCATAGCCATGTTGGCTGTGACATTACAGTGATTGACTAGCCGCACAGCATCATCAGGTCTATATCAGACCTGGCGCCGCCATGCTCGTCACTGTCACTCCGGAATAAGGCAGTGTAGGGAGAGGTGCTGCTGCACCAGGGAGAGATTTTCTTGTGTATTAGGTAGTGTAGGGAAAAAAAACGTACATTACACATATCCATCTTAACAAACAGTCCTTTTGAGGACTAACTTATACATCTGTAGAGATATCAGGCAGGCAGTGTATATAGGCAGGCAGGGAATATAGCAGTCTGCAGTGCATATAGCACAAGGGCTCCATTCCAATTCTGCCTTCTGCTGCTGTTTAGAGATGAGCGTTGTTCGACTCGAACTGTTCGCCAATCTCAAATTCGAGCTGTTTTGGGCGGTGTTCGAGCCGTTCGGCGAACACGAACGATTTGAGAAAAATTCGGCTGTTCGAGGTTATGTTCGATAACTGTTCGTACACCAAAATCATAACTGGATTTTTTCTCAGTAATGATGAAAATTAATGTTAATACGCAGTTTGAGTGTACAGCGGGGTGGGGAGAGGGGCAGGGGATTGATCTCTGCAGGAATAATGAAGATCTCCATTTTTTTTTCTCTTTCCCGTATTTACAGTGGGGAGGTGCAATCTGTCAGCCTATCAGCAGCGCACACACGGAGCGAAGTGCTTTTTTTCACACAAGCAAGGGCATGTGTCATTGGCAGTGTATGTCACATGTCCTTGCCCTATAAGACCAAGCCATTTTCCCCGTCGCCACCATTTTCTCACTGCTGCAGGTGCGTGTTAGACGGCACCGCTGTTGCAGTGTGCGCTATACCTTGTTAATTTCAAGCCAATTTTCGCACAAATCTACAGATAGCTTGGGAGTAGGGAATAGTTGTGATTGCAGTCCTTTTAAGGACTAGGTTACAGCATTTCCTACGACTTTTATCAGGCAGGTCTGTGCTCTTAAATAGATAGATTGTGGGAGTAAAGACTAATTGTAATTGCAGTCCTTTTCAGGACTAGGTTACATCAGTTCCTATCAGTTTTTGCCAGGCAGGTCTGTGCCAGTGCTGTGCAAGTTTTTTTCACAGCATTTGGCTGAATCTAGCAAAGCTAATCCTTTTTGGCTTATTGCAGAGTGTGTTAGTCAGTGAAGTAGCCTATCTGTGTTGCAAGATATACCACCTGTGTATAGAATACCAATTTTTTTACTGCACCTAGTGAAGTAAAATCTTTTGGGCATAGCATCATTCTATTAGTCCATCTATACTGACCTCCATCAGGTTGCAAATTGAATATAATTTTTTTCTGCATCTAGCTCTGAAAAAATATTTGGGCTTCTAGCAGTGTGTGGGACTTGTTCTATTAGTCCATCTATACTGACCTCCATCAGGTTGCAAACTGAATATAATTTTTTTCTGCATCTAGCTCTGAAAAAATATTTGGCCTTCTAGCAGTGTGTGGGACTTTCTCTATTAGTCCATCTATACTGACCTCCATCAGGTTGCAAATTAAAAATAATTTATATCTGCATCTAGCTCTGAAAAAATATTTGGCCTTCTAGCAGTGTGTGGGACTTTCTCTATTAGTCCATCTATACTGACCTCCATCAGGTTGCAAATTAAAAATAATTTTTTGTCTGCATCTAGCTCTGAAAAAATATTTGGCCTTCTAGCAGTGTGTGGGACTTTCTCTATTAGTCCATCTATACTGACCTCCATCAGGTTGCAAATTCAAAATAATTTTTTTTCTGCATCTACCTCTGAAAAAATATTGGGCTTCTAGCTGTGTGTGGGACTTGTTCTATTAATCCATCTATACAGACCTCCATCAGGTTGCAAACTGAATATAATTTTTTTCTGCATCTACCTCTGAAAAAATATTTGGGCTTCTAGCTGTGTGTGGGACTTGTTCTATTAATCCATCTATACAGACCTCCATCAGGTTGCCAACTGAATATAATTTTTTTCTGCATCTACCTCTGAAAAAATATTTGGGCTTCTAGCTGTGTGTGGGACTTGTTCTATTAGTCCATCTATACTGACCTCCATCAGGTTGCAAACTGAATATAATTTTTTTCTGCATCTAGCTCTGAAAAAATATTTGGCCTTCTAGCAGTGTGTGGGACTTTCTCTATTAGTCCATCTATACTGACCTCCATCAGGTTGCAAATTAAAAATAATTTTTATCTGCATCTAGCTCTGAAAATATATTTGGCCTTCTAGCAGTGTGTGGGACTTTCTCTATTAGTCCATCTATACTGACCTCCATCAGGTTGCAAATTCAAAATAATTTTTTGTCTGCATCTAGCTCTGAAAAAATATTTGGCCTTCTAGCAGTGTTTGGGACTTTCTCTATTAGTCCATCTATACTGACCTCCATCAGGCTGCAAATTAAAAATAACTTTTATCCGCATCTACCTCTGAAAAAATATTTGGCCTTCTAGCTGTGTGTGGGACTTGTTCTATCAGTCCATCTATACTGACCTCCATCAGGTTGCAAACTGAATATAATTTTTTTCTGCATCTAGCTCTGAAAAAATATTTGGCCTTCTAGCAGTGTGTGGGACTTTCTCTATTAGTCCATCTATACTGACCTCCATCAGGTTGCAAATTGAAAATAATTTATATCTGCATCTAGCTCTGAAAAAATATTTGGCCTTCTAGCAGTGTGTGGGACTTTCTCTATTAGTCCATCTATACTGACCTACATCAGGTTGCAAATTAAAAATATTTTTTTGTCTGCATCTAGCTCTGAAAAAATATTTGGCCTTCTAGCAGTGTTTGGGACTTTCTCTATTAGTCCATCTATACTGACCTCCATCAGGTTGCAAACTGAATATATTTTTTTTCTGCATCTACCTCTGAAAAAATATTTGGGCTTCTAGCTGTGTGTAGGACTTGTTATATTAGTCCATCTATACTGACCTCCATCAGGTTGCAAACTGAATACAATTTTTTTCTGCATCTACCTCTGAAAAAATATTTTGGCTTCTAGCTGTGTGTGGGACTTGTTCTATTAGTCCATCTATACTGACCTCCATCAGGTTGCAAATTGAATATAATTTTTTTCTGCATCTAACCCAGCCAATAGTTTTGGCCTAATACCACAGTTTGGCCACTCAGCTCTGCTCGGTTCCCATCCATTGTTTTTTTGTGCAAACAACTCCAGAGTTGTGAATTAGTTAACCACCAAAATGAGTGGAAAAAGGCCTGCTGCTGGTGGAAAGGGGAATAGGCGTGTTGGGGAGGGGAAAAAAGGTTGTGTCCGTGGGGTAGGTGTTAAAGCAACAGTAACATCTGCAGAAGAAAGACCATCTTCCAGCCAAACTAAAATGTCTACTTCTTTTAGCGGACAATGTGATAAGATCCCTTTCTTACGGCCACGCCAATCGCTACAAATTCCAGATGAGGCACAAAGACAGCAGGTGCTTCAACGGATATCAAGTGCTCCTTTAAGTGGGCTCTCCTCCACATCAATTTCAACATCACAAATACTCCAGTCCTCAAAGGTGTCACCCCAATCGCACTTGCTTCCTCACAGCTCCCAAATCTCCAGCTGCCCGTCTGAGTATGAGGTAGAACAGATGGTTGAGTCTGCAGAGCTGTTTACTCATACTATAGCCTGGGAATCAGAGGTCGACTCCAGCGCTTCTGTGAATCCAGACGAGGAAATGATCTGCACTGATGCCCAGAATCTTTATGAGTCGGATCCAGGACCAGACGCAGAAGGTTCTGACCATAATGTAGACCCTCGTTCCCAAACTGTAACTCCTGTTGGTGGAGACAATGAGGAAGACGATGATGAGACTCAAATACCTGATTGGAGCGACAACTTTAGTTTTTTGTCAGGGCAGGAACAGGTTGGCTCTGAGGACGACGGGTGTGATAACGCACAGGGTGATGATGATGAGGTTGGAGATCCCACTTACTGTCAACCCACAGTCAGCCAAGAGATGAGGTCAGCAGAGGAGGTGGAGGAAGATGCTAGTGACGATGAGGTCAGGTTGCGCCTTCCTGGACAGAGACGTAGTACTGGAAGCACGTCAACAACTGCATCCTCAAACACAAATCTGCCTCTCACCACAAGTCGTGGTGGCTCTTCAGGTCGCATGGGTGCTAAGCCTTGCATAGCCTGTGCATTTTTTCAGATCGATAAAGATGACCCAACTCGTGTTATCTGTAACATTTGTCAGCAAAAGCTAAGTAGAGGCCAAAAAATACATAGTTTGAGTAATTCATGCATGAACCGGCACATGGACATGTAGCATAAGTTGCAGTGGGAAGCTCAGTGTGCTACAATGCGGCCTAGCCGGCCGGGCCAACCACCGTCTGCCATATCTTGTGCATCCGCGGCCTCTTCATCCTCTGTGACTGGGGGACAGCAGTCACACTTGTTTTGGGGCGCAGACCTGCCACCTCTTTACCCTCAACAGCCAGCGTGATTGGCAGGTCATCATTTTCTTTGGAGGTGGTAACACCATCTGGTGTTGAGCGCTGTCCGACATCGATAGCACCACCTTTGGATCAAGGCAACCTAACATGTCCGCCTGCATCTTCCTCACAGACCGGCAGTTTGCCGGGGACACCCTTATCAACTGCGTCTAAGCACAATAGCCAGCCCTCGGTCCCTCAGATGTGGACAAGTAAAAGACCATTTCCTCCTAGCCATGAGAAAGCTAAGAGGTTGAATTTCACCATCTGCAAGCTCTTGGCTACAGAAATGCTGCCTTTCCGCCTGGTGGACACAGAGGATTTTCGAGACCTTATGTCCGTCGCAGTGCCCCAGTACCAGATGCCCAGTCGGCACTACTTCTCAAAGAAAGGTGTGCCTGCGCTTCACCAGCATGTCGCACACAACATCACCGCTTCTTTGAGAAACTCTGTGTGTGACAGGGTGCATTTCACCACAGACACTTGGACGAGTAGGCATGGACAGGGGCGTTACATGTCACTGACTGGGCACTGGGTAACTATGGTGACAGCAGGACAAGGGGCTGCTGTCCAAGTCTTGCCGTCCCCACGAGTTGTGCGTCAATCCTCTTTATGTCAAAGTTCCTCCACTGCTTCTGCCTCCTCAACCTCCTCTCGGTCTTCCACCTGCACCCAAAGCCTGTCTGGTCATGCCACAAGCTTTCTAACTGCGCAGAAGGGATCCTGCACACCTCCTTACTATGCTGGCAGTAGGGCTCAACGTCATCAGGCGGTTTTTACTTTGAAATGTCTGGGAAATGTGAGTCACACAGCTGAGGAGTTGTGGTCAGCTCTGGAGAACCAATTTCATGAATGGTTGTCTCCACTGGACCTGAAACCAGGGAAGGCCGTGTGCGACAATGCTGCAAACCTGGGTGCGGCCCTTCGCCGGGGCAATGTCACACACGTGCCTTGTATGGCTCACGTGTTGAACCTGGTTGTCCAGCAATTTTTAGCCCACTATCCCAGACTAGATGGCCTTCTGCAGAGGTCACGGTCGCTGTGTGCTCACTTCCGCCGTTCGCATCCCGCAGCTCAGCGACTTACATCTCTACAGAAGTCGTTGGGCCTGCCACTTCACCGGCTAAAATGCGATGTGCCTACCCGGTGGAATTCAACTCTGCACATGTTACAGCGACTGTGGCAGCACCGACAAGCCCTGGTGCAATACGTTCTGACGTATAGCCTGGGCCAACGAGATCCAGAGGTGGGGCAAATCACGCTGGAGGAGTGGTCTCAGATCAGGGACCTATGCACCCTTCTGCACAGTTTTGAAATGGCGACGAAGATGTTTAGTGCTGACGATGCCATTATCAGCATGACTATTCCGGTGATTTACATGCTGGAGCACATGTTAAACAAAATTCGGAGTCAGGTGGTGGCACAAGAGGAGGTGGAGGAAGTAGAGGAGGAGGAGTTGTATGCGGAAGGGCTAACATCTGCAAGGTCCAGATGGTCGGCAGCACCAAGGCAGCAGGCATGTGTGGGTGGGGGAGATGGTTTTACCAGGGCGCATGGTAGCAGCCAAACTAGTGAGGAAGGTGCAGGAGCCCAGGAAGAAGTGGAGGACGAACTGATGGAAGACTCATCAGATGAGGGAGACCTTGATCACATTTCTGTTGTGCGAGGTTGGGGGGAGAGGACAGAGGAAGGAAGCATGATTGTTACCTCGCCACCAACACAACAGGGACTTGGTGCTCCTGGATGCGCAACACACATGAGTGCCTTCTTGCTGCACTACCTGCAACATGACCCTCGAATTGTGAGAATTAGAAATAATCCTGACTACTGGGTTGCCACACTGTTAGATCCCCGGTACAAAAGTAAATTTGCAGAAATTATTCCTGCCATAGAAAGGGATGCACGCATGCAGGAGTATCAGCAGAAACTGTTGCAGAATCTTACATGTGCTTTTCCACAAAACACCAGTGGTGCACGTAGTGAATCTCACAGTTCCAACTTGCCAACCGTGGGACCGTCAAGTGTTCAGCACTCAAACCGTAACAGAACCACAGTATCTGCTGGTAACATCAATTTTGCGGAATTATTTCACCACTTTTTTAGCCCATCCTTTGCAAGGCCACAGGAGACAAGAAGTCTGACACATAGTCAACGCCTAGAGACGATGGAACAGGAGTATCTCCAAGTAAACATTGAAGCCATGACTGTGTCACTGGACCCTTGCTCTTTTTGGGCTTCCAATCTGGATAAATGGCCGGAGCTAGCCACTTACGCCTTGGAGATCTTGTCATGCCCCGCAGCCAGCGTTCTGTCTGAACGTGTGTTAACCGCTGCTGGTGGTGTGCTGACAGATAAGCGCACGCGGCTCTCCACTGATAATGTAGACAGATTCACGTTCATAAAGATGAACAAATCATGGATCCGAAACGACTTTTCTACCCATGTGTCATCCTGGGGAGAGTAAAAGCTTGATGATTGGTTAAAATCACCCTACCAACCGTTTTAAGCTTTCAAATTACTAATCATGTTTATCTGTATCTTGGCTGGAAAATAATTTGGGCTTTGTAGCAGTGTGCAGCACTGATTCTATTAGGCCATCTATAATAAGCTCCACCAGATTTAAAATTACTAATCATGTTTAACTGTATCTTGACTGGAAAATAATTTGGGCTTTGTAGCAGTGTGCAGCACTGATCCTATTAGGCCATCTATACTAAGCTCCACCAGATTTAAAATTAATAATAATTTTTAGCTGCATCTAGCCCGGAAAATTATTTTGGGGCTCCGAGATGCGCAAGACACATAAGTGCCTTCTTGCTGCACTACCTGCAACATGACCCTCATATTGTCAGAATTCGAAGTAATCATGACTACTGGGTTGCCAGACTCTTAGATCCCCCAAACTTTTCGATCAACCTTTTCATTTTACTAAAGACCAAAAAAATGGTCATTTTTGAAATTATAAGCATTAGCAGTTTATTAGAAACTGAAATCAAACAGTTTTCAACTCAAAACTTTATTCTAGGTGATGTTACATTTTCACATAGGACCCCTTGTTCGAAAGGAGCTTCTGAACTCTCTCGTCCATTGAATTTGTCAGGTTTTGGATGGTTTCTGCTTCAATTGTTTTGCATGAGGACAGAATACCCTCCCAGAGCTGTTGCTTAGATGTGAATTGCCTCCCGCCATCATAGACACTCCTTTTGATGATGCTCCAGAGGTTCTGAATGGGGTAGAGGTCAGGGGAGCATGAGGGTCACACCATAACTTTGTCCCCTTTTATGCCCATATCAGCCAGAGATGCAGATGTTTTATGTGCAGCATGAGATGGTGCATTATCATGCAAAAAAATGATCTTGCTGTGAAATACACGGTTCTTCTTCTTGAACCATGGCAGGAAGTGCTGTTTGAGAAAATCCACATACATTATGGAGTTCATCTTTAGCGCCTTCAGGGATCCTAAAGGGGCCGACAATCTCTCTCCCCATGATTGCAGCCCAAAACATTATTCCACCTCCTCCTTGTTGGCGCTGTAGCCGTGTTTGCGTGGGGTGTCCATCAACCAGCCATCCTCCAATCCATCCATCTGGACCATCGAGCGCTGCACGGCACTCATCCGTGAACAAAACAGTTTTGAAATCAGTCTTCATGTAATGTTTGGCCCACTGGAGCCGTTTCTGCTTGTGTGAAGTGGATAGAGGAGGTCGACAGGATGGCGTATGCACAGCTGCAAACCTCTGAAGGACCCTGCATCTTGTTGTTCGGGGGACGTTGGAGGCACCAGCAGCTTCAAAAACTTGTCTGCTGCTATGACAAGGCTTTTTTGCCGCTGCTCTTTTAACCTGACGTAATTGCCTGTAGGAAAGAGTCCTCAAATTGCCCTTATCAGCACGCACACGTGTGTACTGTGAATCAGCTACATACTTCTTGATTGCCAAGACACTTCATCCTGATCATCGCACAATGTTGATTGTAGTCATGCCTTGACCTAAACACTCCACAATTTGTTGCTTCTCAGCAGCCGACACATCCTTTTTCTTTCCCATTTTGGCAGAAAATGTAGGCTGCTTAATAATGTGAGACAGCCTTCTTAAGTAGTCTTGCCTTTCATTGGACACACCTGCCAAACTAATTAGCACAGGTGTCTGCAATTGCTTACAGTGATATAAAGAGCCCTGACACACATCACCATCAATGAGTTTAACTGACAAACAAACAAATTCTTTCCTTATCACTCCTAAACACTTTTTGCATAATAATTTGGAACACAGTGTACATGTGCTTTTCCACAAAACACCAGTGGTTCACGTAGTGAATCTTACAGTTCTAACTTGCCAACCGTGGTCTGTATGGAGTTGTTCAATAAAGGGCCCAAAATTAAGATAACATAGATGGGAGAGGTCTCTATGAATAGGAATTCCTAAGTATTTGATACCCTGTGAGGGCCAGGCAAAGGGAAAGTTGGACTGGATGGAATCCTATATGGATTTGGGGAGGGAGACATCGAGGGCCTCAGACTTCGCTGTATTGATTTTAAAATTTGACCATGTAACAAAGTGATCTATTTCAGCCATAACAGCATGGATGGATATATGTGATTGAGTGATATATACTAGGACATCATCAGCAAATAGAGAGCACTTGTACTCGGTGCCTCCCACCTCAATCCACCTAATATTGGGGTTATGGCGAATTGATGAGAGCAGGTGCTCCGTCACTAGGATGTATAAGAGAGGGGACAGAGGACATCCCTGCCTTGTCCCATTGGTGATTGTGAAAGGTGATGAAAATGTTCTGATGCACCCCCTGGGCCTTGGGACACCCGAAGCCGGACCCTTTTTGGTGGATGCTGATGGTTGTAGTCTTCGTGGCGGCGACGCGGTTCCGTGGCTCAGGGTGGTCAAACCAGTGGCGGAACTATTTATGTGGTTTTGATGTTTAAATGTCCAACTACGCCACCCGTGGATTGCGGTCAGAGTGAACCGCCGCTGCAGGGCAGACCGCTGAAGCTGGTGTTGTGGGTGCAGCAGAGCGTAGCATAACTCCCCACGGGAGGAGTATAGCCTCAGGGCAGTGTATGCGGAGGATGGGGGTGATGGTGCAGGGCAGCAGCAGTAATGACACGGAGTCAGTGATGCAGTCCAGGGCCTTTACTCACAGTTCTTATTATCCAGACCACGTCTGCAGGTAACGGCTGCCCACGTCGTACTGTGCTCACCAGGTGAGGGGCTCAGACAACTCCCAGATAACTTTGGAGCGCTTCACAGGACCCCCTTTGTGTGTCCTTTGTCTGGCCTTTCTTACCAACCCATCTGTCCGGCTGCCTCGGGCCTCCTCTTGGTAAACTTGGCGCCAGTTTCCCTGACCCTATGTGGTGCCTTCCTAGCGGGTGTAGCGAGGGGCTGCGCCACATAAAATGTCACAGCCTCCGGTTTCTAGCTGAGGGTCGTTTCCTGCCTCCACTAGTTTCGGGGACCGGTCTCCCCCTTTGGCCTGACCCCTCCACGCAGGTGGATTCGGGCGTGCGGTGGCGACTCGCCCGTCCGCACCCCTGGGATCCCTTCATTCCTCGTTCCTGGAGCCTTCTCCGCTCCTCTTCCTTCCTTCTCCCTCTTCCAGGCCTGGGCCTCTGTTACTAGGCCCGCCTCCGGAGCAGAGCTCATGCAGAGCCCCTGGTCCCTGCCACTTCAGCTCAGACTTCTCTGCACTGAACTAAGATGGTGCCCACCTTTTATACTCCCTTCTCAATGCACCCAGGAACTGCTTCCTCCCTGCTCCTGCACTACAGGGTTCCCCTTCCTCAGTGTTCCCTCCCCCCACTCCAGCCAGCGACAGGGACTGTCGTGCCCATCTCAGAGGCATATTGGTCGCCCTGCCCCACGGCAATGTGGTGTAATGCATGCAGGTGTCGGGTCCTGATCCACACTCCATCCTTACCTGAGAGTGAGATATCACACCCCTGGGTGAGGTGCAATACCTCTGTAGGAACCGAGCCCTCAGGGTGCTACAGTTCCATTTATCTTCAGCCTAGGTGACGCATTGTGATACAAGGCCGTGATTTTGGCTATAAAAGGGTCCCCTAGACCCCTACCCCAAGCTTTTTAAGAGAATCATATATGGTGTGCCAGGAGACTCTATGGAATGCTTTCTCAGCATCCAACGAGAGTATCTTATTACAAATTTTTAACTGCATCTAGCCCAGGAAATACTTTGTGCCTAGTAGCAGTGTCTGCTAGTCAGTGGATTATCCCGGCTGTTAAGCAAGCTACACCACCTGTAGTTTGGACACTTAATTTTTTCAAAGGAAATGCTTCGGGACCACGGGATACTCAGTGAAGAGCATCAGGAGGCACCCCAAGGCATAGGGGCTGGGACTGGCAGTAGGATGCCTTGCGGTGGACAGCCGAGCTCGATCCTTATAAAAGCTTTTTAACTGCAGCAGCTTTAGTGGACGCTACTGGAGCTGGAATTACGCGGCTGCTGGCATGAGACTTGCCCTCCAATAGATCCTTGTAAATGGATTTAAAGTGTATTCATTCAAATTAGAAAGACAATTCAAATTAAAAAGCTTAGAGCTGCCTCCACCACAGGGGGGCTCGCTCGACCCACCAGCGGACAGGCACCAGTATTGGGAGAGGGGGGCTGGCCGTCAGGGTTCACCGCGGCTCTGGCACAAACCCGGCGACACGGAGGTGGCACGGGCAGGAGCGGACTGAACGTGTCGGCTTCTCACTTTTTGGATTTTAGAAGGGCATGACATGCCTATATCTGTGTCTCCCCCTCCTTTTACTCCTCCACCTCTTTTCTTTTCGCATGACTATATGTACTTGTCACTTTTCCATGTGTTAGTTGTGTCTTCTGAGCAGTTTGTCAGCTTTTGGACACCTTTGAAGGTGTTTTCTATGTGTTTCTATGTGTTTTTGTTTGCCTGCCATTGGTTTTAACGGTGTTCGAAGGTGTTCGACGAACAGTTCGACGAACATTTCGCGAACACACGGGTGTTCGACGAACCGAACCGAACTCGAACACTAAGGGGGTGGCTCAACACTACTGCTGTTAGATATTTCTATACAAAGGCCCAGGTCTCAGGGGCCAGGAATACTTTTTTTAGGATCTTAATCCTCATTATTTGCTTAAAAAGCAATCCAGAGAACACCGTTTTTCTGCGCCACTTGCTTGTTGGCACTGCAGAATACAGCCAGGTCCTTTTCATATTACGGCGCTAGAAATCCAGCTATTTAAAATTGTGTTTTCTCCGTCAAACGTATCGTATATACATTGTCATAAAATACTGCCATTTCTGGCCTCCATTAAAAATTTCCTTTAGTGTGTCAGTGAAGCAATTCACCGCAGTTTGCTGTTCAAACTACTTACCTACAGGCCAGTTATTTAAAAGTCTGTTTTCTCCGTCACACGAATCACTTATACGTTGTCAGAAAATACTGCCATTTCTGGCCTCCATTAAAAATTTCCTTTAGTGTGTCAGTGAAGCAATTCACACCAGTTTGCTGTTCAAACTACTTACCTACAGGCCAGGTATTTAAAACTCTGTTTTCTCCATCACACGGATCACATATACATTGTCAGAAAATACTGCCATTTCTGGCCTCCATTAAAAATTTCTTTCAGTGTGTCAGTGAAGCAATTCACAGCAGTTTGCTGTTCAAACTACTTACCTACAGGCCAGGTATTTAAAACTCTGTTTTCTCTATCACACGGATCACATATAAGTTTGCTCCAAACTCAGTCATTTGTAGTGAGCGTGGAGGATACTGTCCCCCATTTAAAATGGGCAAGGCACGTGGGAAGGGTCGGGGAACTGGACGTGATGGTGATGGTGCATGCAGAGGCCGAGGACAAGGCTATGGGCAAGCTGAAATTGTGCCACAACAAATACCCACATCTTCTCACCTGACCTTCCTGTCCCAATTCCTAGGGGACCGCAGCACACCACTTTTAAATCCAGAGCAGTATCAAAAGGTTGTTGGTTGGATAGCGGATAATGCTTCTAGTCACTTAGCCACCACCACCACCCTGTCTTCCACACGGTCAAGTCTCAGTAGCCATGAGTCTGGACCGCATATTCCTCACACTGATCCTCCTTCCTCCCACCATGCCGAGTGCCCGGAGACAAATGATCCCACACTTGGACACTCTGAAGACCAGTTCACTTTCCCATTTATAGATTCAGGCCTATCGCCCGGTCCACTTGAAGCGGGGTAAGAGGAGATCGCGTGTAGCGATGCCCAAATATTTGAGCAGCCAAGGTCACACGAAGGCGACGGTGGGAAAGTGTCACAAGAGGTGGACGATGATGAGACACAATTGCCAGAAAGTCAGGAGGAGGACCAGGGTGCGGAAGTGGAAGACGAGGTGGTGGATGATATAGTAACTGACCCAACCTGACAGGAGGACATGCAGAGTGAGGACAGCAGTAGTGTTGAGCCACCCCCGTAGTGTTCGAGTTCGGTTCGGTTTGTCGAACACCCGTGTGTTCGCCGAACTGTTCGTCAAACTGTTCGTAGAACACCTTCGAACACCGTTAAAACCAATGGCAGGCAAACAAAAACACATAGAAACACATAGAAAACACCTTCAAAGGTGTACAAAAGCTGACAAACTGCTCAGAAGACACAACTAACACATGGAAAAGTGACAAGTACATATAGTCATGAGAAAAGAAAAGAGGTGGAGGAGTAAAAGGAGGGGGAGACAAAGATATAGGCATGTCATGCCCTTCTAAAATCCAAAAAGTGAGAAGCCGACACGTTCAGTCCGCTCCTGCCCGTGCCACCTCCGTGTCGCCGGGTTTGTGCCAGAGCCGCGGTGAACCCTGACGGCCAGCCCCCCTCTCCCAATACTGGTGCCTGTCCGCTGGTGGGTCGAGCGAGCCCCCCTGTGGTGGAGGCAGCTCTAAGCTTTTTAATTTAAATTGTCTCTCTAATTTGAATGAATACACTTTAAATCCATTTACAAGGATCTATTGGAGGGCAAGTCTCATGCCAGCAGCCGCGTAATTCCAGCTCCAGTAGCGTCCACTAAAGCTGCTGCAGTTAAAAAGCTTTTATAAGGATCGAGCTCGGCTGTCCACCGCAAGGCATCCTACTGCCAGTCCCAGCCCCTATGCCTTGGGGTGCCTCCTGATGCTCTTCACTGAGTATCCCGTGGTCCCGAAGCATTTCCTTTGAAAAAATTAAGTGTCCAAACTACAGGTGGTGTAGCTTGCTTAACAGCCGGGATAATCCACTGACTAGCAGACACTGCTACTAGGCACAAAGTATTTCCTGGGCTAGATGCAGTTAAAAATTTGTAATTAGATACTCTCGTTGGATGCTGAGAAAGCATTCCATAGAGTCTCCTGGCACGCCATATATGATTCTCTTAAAAAGCTTGGGGTAGGGGTCTAGGGGACCCTTTTATAGCCAAAATCACGGCCCTGTATCGCAATACATCACCTAGGCTGAAGATAAATGGAACTGTAGCACCCTGAGGGCTTGGTTGCTACAGAGGTATTGCACCTCTCAGGTAAGGATGGAGTGTGGATCAGGACCCGACACCTGCATGCATTACACCACATTGCCGTGGGGCAGGGCGACCAATATGCCCCTGAGATGGGCACGACAGTCCCTGTCCCTGGCTGGAGTGGGGGGAGGGAACACTGAGGAAGGGGAACCCTGTAGTGCAGGAGCAGGGAGGAAGCAGTTCCTGGGTGCATTGAGAAGGGAGTATAAAAGGTGGGCACCATCTTAGTTCAGTGCAGAGAAGTCTGAGCAGATGTGGCAGGGAGCAGGGGCTCTGCATGAGCTCTGCTCCGGAGGCGGGCCTAGTAACAGAGGCCCAGGCCTGGAAGAGGGAGAAGGAAGGAAGAGGAGCGGAGAAGACTCCAGGAACGAGGAACGAAGGGATCCCAGGGGTGCGGACGGGCGAGTCGCCACCGCACGCCCGAATCCACCTGCATGGAGGGGTCAGGCCAAAGGGGGAGACCGGTCCCCGAAACTAGTGGAGGCAGGAAACGACCCTCAGCTAGAAACCGGAGGCTGTGACATTTTATGTGGCGCAGCCCCTCGCTACACCCGCTAGGAGGGCAGCACATAGGGTCAGGGAAACTGGCGCCAAGTTTACCAAGAGGAGGCCCGAGGCAGCCGGACAGAAAGGTTGGTAAGAAAGGCCAGACAAAGGACACACAAAGGGGGTCCTGTGAAGCGCTCCAAAGTTATCTGGGAGTTGTCTGAGCCCCTCACCTGGTGAGCACAGTACGACGTGGGCAGCCGTTACCTGCAGACGTGGTCTGGATAATAAGAACTGTGAGTAAAGGCCCTGGACTGCATCACAGACTCCGTGTCGTTACTGCTGCTGCCCTGCACCATCATCCCCATCCTCCGCATACACTGCCCTGAGGCTATACTCCTCCCGTGGGGAGTTATGCTACGCTCTGCTGCACCCATAACACCAGCCTCAGCGGTCTGCCCTGCAGCGGCGGTTCACTCTGACCGCAATCCACGGGTGGCGTAGTCAGACATTTAAACATCAAAACCACATAAATAGTTCCGCCACTGGTTTGACCACCCTGAGCCATGGAACCGGGTCGCCGCCACGAAGACTACAACCACCAGCATCCACCAAAAAGGGTCCGGCTCCGGGTGTACCAAGGCCCAGGGGGTGCATCAGAACATTTTCATCACCTTTCACAATCACCAATGGGACAAGGCAGGGATGTCCTCTGTCCCCTCTCTTATACATCCTAGTGACGTTGCACCTGCTCTCATCAATTCGCCATAACCCCAATATTAGGTGGATTGAGGTGGGAGGCACCGAGTACAAGTGCTCTCTATTTGCTGATGATGTACTAGTATATATCACTCAATCACATATATCCATCCATGCTGTTATGGCTGAAATAGATCACTTTGTTACATGGTCAAATTTTAAAATCAATGCAGCGAAGTCTGAGGCCCTCGATGTCTCCCTCCCCAAATCCATATAGGATTCCATCCAGTCCAACTTTCCCTTTGCCTGGCCCTCACAGGGTATCAAATACTTAGGAATTCCTATTCATAGAGACCTCTCCCATCTATGTTATCTTAATTTTAGGCCCTTTATTGAACAACTCCATACAGACCACGGTTGGCAAGTTAGAACTGTAAGATTCACTACGTGAACCACTGGTGTTTTGTGGAAAAGCACATGTACACTGTGTTCCAAATTATTATGCAAAAAGTGTTTAGGAGTGATAAGGGAAGAATTTGTTTGTTTGTCAGTTAAACTCATTGATGGTGATGTGTGTCAGGGCTCTTTATATCACTGTAAGCAATTGCAGACACCTGTGCTAATTAGTTTGGCAGGTGTGTCCAATGAAAGGCAAGACTACTTAAGAAGGCTGTCTCACATTATTAAGCAGCCTACATTTTCTGCCAAAATGGGAAAGAAAAAGGATGTGTCGGCTGCTGAGAAGCAACAAATTGTGGAGTGTTTAGGTCAAGGCATGACTACAATCAACATTGTGTGATGATCAGGATGAAGTGTCTTGACAATCAAGAAGTATGTAGCTGATTCACAGTACACACGTGTGCGTGCTGATAAGGGCAAATTGAGGACTCTTTCCTACAGGCAATTACGTCAGGTTAAAAGAGCAGCGGCAAAAAAGCCTTGTCATAGCAGCAGACAAGTTTTTGAAGCTGCTGGTGCCTCCAACGTCCCCCGAACAACAAGATGCAGGGTCCTTCAGAGGTTTGCAGCTGTGCATACGCCATCCTGTCGACCTCCTCTATCCACTTCACACAAGCAGAAACGGCTCCAGTGGGCCAAACATTACATGAAGACTGATTTCAAAACTGTTTTGTTCACGGATGAGTGCCGTGCAGCGCTCGATGGTCCAGATGGATGGAGTGGAGGATGGCTGGTTGATGGACACCCCACGCAAACACGGCTACAGCGCCAACAAGGAGGAGGTGGAGTAATGTTTTGGGCTGGAATCATGGGGAGAGAGATTGTCGGCCCCTTTAGGATCCCTGAAGGCGCTAAAGATGAACTCCATAATGTATGTGGATTTTCTCAAACAGCACTTCCTGCCATGGTTCAAGAAGAAGAACCGTGTATTTCACAGCAAGATCATTTTTTTGCATGATAATGCACCATCTCATGCTGCACATAAAACATCTGCATCTCTGGCTGATATGGGCATAAAAGGGGACAAACTTATGGTGTGACCTCTGCCCCATTCAGAACCTCTGGAGCATCATCAAAGGAGTGTCTATGATGGCGGGAGGCAGTTCACATCTAAGCAACAGCTCTGGGAGGGTATTCTGTCCTCATGCAAAACAATTGAAGCAGAAACCATCCAAAACCTGACAAATTCAATGGACGAGAGAGTTCAGAAGCTCCTTTCGAACGAGGGGTCCTATGTGAAAATGTAACATCACCTAGAATAAAGTTTTGAGTTGAAAACTGTTTGATTTCAGTTTCTAATAACCTGCTAATGCTTATAATTTCAAAAATGACCATTTTTTTGGTCTTTATTAAAATGAAAAGGTTGATCGAAAAGTTTGGGGGATCTAAGAGTGTGGCAACCCAGTAGTCATGATTACTTCGAATTCTGACAATATGAGGGTCATGTTGCAGGCAGTGCAGCAAGAAGGCACTTATGTGTCTTGCGCATCTCGGAGCCCCAAAATTATTTTCCGGGCTAGATGCAGCTAAAAATTATTATTAATTTTAAATCTGGTGGAGCTTAGTATAGATGGGCTAATAGGATCAGTGCTGCACACTGCTACAAAGCCCAAATTATTTTCCAGTCAAGATACAGATAAACATGATTAGTAATTTGAAAGCTTAAAACGGTTGGTAGGGTGATTTTAACCAATCATCAAGCTTTTACTCTCCCCAGGATGACACAGGGGTAGAAAAGTCGTTTCGGATCCATGATTTGTTCATCTTTATGAACGTGAGTCTGTCTACATTATCAGTGGAGAGCCGCGTGCGCTTATCTGTCAGCACACCACCAGCAGCGCTGAACACACGTTCAGACAGAACGCTGCCTGCGGGGCATGACAAGATCTCCAAGGCGAAATTGGCTAGCTCCGGCCATTTATCCAGATTGGAAGCCCAAAAAGAGCAAGGGTCCAGTGACACAGTCATGGCTTCAATGTTTACTTGGAGATACTCCTGTACCATCGTCTCTAGGCGTTGACTATGTGTCAGACTTCTTGTCTCCTGTGGCCTTGCAAAGGATGGGCTAAAAAAGTGGTGAAATGATTCCGCAAAATTGATGTTACCAGCAGATACTGTGGTTCTGTTATGGTTTGAGTGCTGAACACTTGACGGTTCCACGGTTGGCAAGTTGGAACTGTGAGATTCACTACGTGCACCACTGGTGTTTTGTGGAAAAGCACATGTAAGATTCTGCAACAGTCTCTGCTGATACTCCTGCATGCGTGCATCCCTTTCTATGGCAGGAATAATTTCTGCAAATTTACTTTTGTACCGGGGATCTAACAGTGTGGCAACCCAGTAGTCAGGATTATTTCTAATTCTCACAATTCGAGGGTCATGTTGCAGGTAGTGCAGCAAGAAGGCACTCATGTGTGTTGCGCATCCAGGAACACCAAGTCCCTGTTGTGTTGGTGGCGAGGTAACAATCATGCTTCCTTCCTCTGTCCTCTCCCCCCAACCTCGCACAACAGAAATGTGATCAAGGTCTCCCTCATCTGATGAGTCTTCCATCAGATCGTCCTTCACTTCTTCCTGGGCTCCTGCACCTTCCTCACTAGTTTGGCTGCTACCATGCGCCCTGGTAAAACCATCTCCCCCACCCTCACATGCCTGCCGCCTTGGTGCTGCCGACCGTCTGGACCTTGCAGATGTTAGCCCTTCCGCATACAACTCCTCCTCCTCTACTTCCTCCACCTCCTCTTGTGACACCACCTGACTCCGAATTCTGTTTAACATGTGCTGAAGCATGTAAATCACCGGAATAGTCATGCTGATAATGGCATCGTCAGCACTAAACATCTTCGTCGCCATTTCAAAACTGTGCAGAAGGGTGCATTGTTCCCTGATCTGAGACCACTCCTCCAGCGTGATTTGCCCCACCTCCGGATCTCGTTGGCCCAGGCTATACGTCAGAACGTATTGCACCAGGGCTTGTCGGTGCTGCCACAGTCGCTGCAACATGTGCAGAGTTGAATTCCACCGGGTAGGCACATCGCATTTTAGCCGGTGAAGTGGCAGGCCCAACGACTTCTGTAGAGATGTAAGTCGCTGAGCTGCGGGATGCGAACGGCGGAAGTGAGCACACAGCGACCGTGCCCTCTGCAGAAGGCCATCTAGTCTGGGATAGTGGGCTAAAAATTGCTGGACAACCAGGTTCAACACGTGAGCCATACAAGGCACGTGTGTGACTTTGCCCCGGCGAAGGGCCGCACCCAGGTTTGCAGCATTGTCGCACACGGCCTTCCCTGGTTTCAGGTCCAGTGGAGACAACCATTCATGAAATTGGTTCTCCAGAGCTGACCACAACTCCTCAGCTGTGTGACTCACATTTCCCAGACATTTCAAAGTAAAAACCGCCTGATGACGTTGAGCCCTACTGCCAGCATAGTAAGGAGGTGTGCAGGATCCCTTCTGCGCAGTTAGAAAGCTGGTGGCATGACCAGACAGGCTTTGGGTGCAGGTGGAAGATCGAGAGGAGGTTGAGGAGGCAGAAGCAGTGGAGGAACTTTGACATAAAGAGGATTGACGCACAACTCGTGGGGAGGGCAAGACTTGGACAGCAGCCCCTTGTCCTGCTGTCACCATAGTTACCCAGTGCCCAGTCAGCGACATGTAACGCCCCTGTCCATGCCTACTCGTCCAAGTGTCTGTGGTGAAATGCACCCTGTCACACACAGAGTTTCTCAAAGAAGCGGTGATGTTGTGTGCGACATGCTGGTGGAGCGCAGGCACACCTTTCTTTGAGAAGTAGTGCCGACTGGGCATCTGGTACTGGGGCACTGCGACGGACATAAGGTCTCGAAAATCCTCTGTGTCCACCAGGCGGAAAGGCAGCATTTCTGTAGCCAAGAGCTTGCAGATGGTGAAATTCAACCTCTTAGCTTTCTCATGGCTAGGAGGAAATGGTCTTTTACTTGTCCACATCTGAGGGACCGAGGGCTGGCTATTGTGCTTAGACGGGGTTGATAAGGGTGTCCCCGGCAAACTGCCGGTCTGTGAGGAAGATGCAGGCGGACATGTTAGGTTGCCTTGATCCAAAGGTGGTGCTATCGATGTCGGACAGCGCTCAACACCAGCTGGTGTTACCACCTCCAAAGAAAATGATGACCTGCCAATCACGCTGGCTGTTGCGGGTAAAGAGGTGGCAGGTCTGCGCCCCAAAACAGATGTGACTGCTGTCCCCCCAGTCACAGAGGATGAAGAGGCCGTGGATGCACAAGATATGGCAGACGGTGGTTGGCCCGGCCGGCTAAGCCGCATTGTAGCACACTGAGCTTCCCACTGCAACTTATGCTTCATGTCCATGTGCCGGTTCATGCATGAAGTACTCAAACTATGTATTTTTTGGCCTCTACTTAGCTTTTGCTGACAAATGTTACAGATAACACGAGTTGGGTCATCTTTATCGATCTGAAGAAATGCCCAGGCTATGCAAGGCTTAGCACCCATGCGACCTGAAGAGCCACCACGACTTGTGGTGAGAGGCAGAGTTGTGTTTGAGGATGCAGTTGTTGACGTGCTTCCAGTACTACGTCTCTGTCCAGGAAGGCGCAACCTGACCTCGTCGTCACTAGCATCTTCCTCCACCTCCTCTGCTGACCTCATCTCTTGGCTGACTGTGGGTTGACAGTAAGTGGGATCTCCAACCTCATCATCATCACCCTGTGCGTTATCACACCTGTCGTCCTCAGAGACAACCTGTTCCTGCCCTGACAAAAAACTAAAGTTGTCGCTCCAATCAGGTATTTGAGTCTCATCATCGTCTTCCTCATTGTCTCCACCAACAGGAGTTACAGTTTGGGAATGAGGGTCTACATTATGGTCAGAACCTTCTGCGTCTGGTCCTGGATCCGATTCATAAAGATTCTGGGCATCAGTGCAGATCATTTCCTCGTCTGGATTCACAGAAGCGCTGGAGTCGACCTCTGATTCCCAGGCTATAGTATGAGTAAACAGCTCTGCAGACTCAACCATCTGTTCTACCTCATACTCAGACGGGCAGCTGGAGATTTGGGAGCTGTGAGGAAGCAAGTGCGATTGGGGTGACACCTTTGAGGACTGGAGTATTTGTGATGTTGAAGTTGATGTGGAGGAGAGCCCACTTAAAGGAGCACTTGATATCCGTTGAAGCACCTGCTGTTTTTGTGCCTCATCTGGAATTTGTAGCGATTGGCGTGGCTGTAAGAAAGGGATCTTATCACATTGTCCGCTAAAAGAAGTAGACATTTTAGTTTGGCTGGAAGATGGTCTTTCTTCTGCAGATGTTACTGTTGCTTTAACACCTACCCCACGGACACAACCTTTTTTCCCCTTCCCAACACGCCTATTCCCCTTTCCACCAGCAGCAGGCCTTTTTCCACTCATTTTGGTGGTTAACTAATTCACAACTCTGGAGCTGTTTGCACAAAAAAACAATGGATGGGAACCGAGCAGAGCTGAGTGGCCAAACTGTGGTATTAGGCCAAAACTATTGGCTGGGTTAGATGCAGAAAAAAATTATATTCAATTTGCAACCTGATGGAGGTCAGTATAGATGGACTAATAGAACAAGTCCCACACACAGCTAGAAGCCCAAATATTTTTTCAGAGGTAGATGCAGAAAAAAAATATATTCAGTTTGCAACCTGATGGAGGTCAGTATAGATGGACTAATAGAGAAAGTCCCACACACTGCTAGAAGGCCAAATATTTTTTCAGAGCTGGATGCAGATAAAAATTATTTTTAATTTGCAACCTGATGGAGGTCAGTATAGATGGACTAATAGAGAAAGTCCCACACACTGCTAGAAGGCCAAATATTTTTTCAGAGCTGGATGCAGATAAAAATTATTTTTAATTTGCAACCTGATGGAGGTCAGTATAGATGGACTAATAGAGAAAGTCCCACACACTGCTAGAAGGCCAAATATTTTTTCAGAGCTAGATGAAGAAAAAAATTATATTCAGTTTGCAACCTGATGGAGGTCAGTATAGATGGACTAATAGAACAAGTCCCACACACAGCTAGAAGCCCAAATATTTTTTCAGAGGTAGATGCAGATAAAAATTATTTTTAATTTGCAACCTGATGGAGGTCAGTATAGATGGACTAATAGAGAAAGTCCCACACACTGCTAGAAGGCCAAATATTTTTTCAGAGCTAGATGCAGACAAAAAAATATTTTCAGTTTGCAACCTGATGAAGGTCAGTATAGATGGACTAATAGAACAAGTCCCACACACAGCTAGAAGCCCAAATAATTTTTCAGAGGTAGATGCAGATAAAAATTATTTTTAATTTGCAACCTGATGGAGGTCAGTATAGATGGACTAATAGAGAAAGTCCCACACACTGCTAGAAGGCCAAATATTTTTTCAGAGCTAGATGCAGACAAAAAATTATTTTCAGTCTGCAACCTGATGGAGGTCAGTATAGATGGACTAATAGAACAAGTCCCACACACAGCTAGAAGCCCAAATATTTTTTCAGAGGTAGATGCAGAAAAAAATTATATTCAGTTTGCAACCTGATGGAGGTCTGTATAGATGGATTAATAGAACAAGTCCCACACACAGCTAGAAGCCCAAATATTTTTTCAGAGGTAGATGCAGAAAAAAATTATATTCAGTTTGCAACCTGATGGAGGTCTGTATAGATGGATTAATAGAACAAGTCCCACACACAGCTAGAAGCCCAATATTTTTTCAGAGGTAGATGCAGAAAAAAATTATTTTTAATTTGCAACCTGATGGAGGTCTGTATAGATGGACTAATAGAGAAAGTCCCACACACTGCTAGAAGGCCAAATATTTTTTCAGAGCTGGATGCAGATAAAAATTATTTTTAATTTGCAACCTGATGGAGGTCAGTATAGATGGACTAATAGAACAAGTCCCACACACAGCTAGAAGCCCAAATATTTTTTCAGAGGTAGATGCAGAAAAAAATTATATTCAGTTTGCAACATGATGGAGGTCTGTATAGATGGATTAATAGAACAAGTCCAACACACAGCTAGAAGCCCAATAGTTTTTCAGAGGTAGATGCAGAAAAAAAATATATTCAGTTTGCAACCTGATGGAGGTCAGTATAGATGGACTAATAGAACAACTTCCACACACTGCTAGAAGCCCAAATATTTTTTCAGAGGTAGATGCAGAAAAAAATTATATTCAGTTTGCAACCTGATGGAGGTCTGTATAGATGGATTAATAGAACAAGTCCCACACACAGCTAGAAGCCCAAATATTTTTTCAGAGGTAGATGCAGAAAAAAATTATATTCAGTTTGCAACCTGATGGAGGTCTGTATAGATGGATTAATAGAACAAGTCCCACATACAGCTAGAAGCCCAATATTTTTTCAGAGGTAGATGCAGAAAAAAATTATTTTTAATTTGCAACCTGATGGAGGTCAGTATAGATGGACTAATATAGAAAGTCCCACACACTGCTAGAAGGCCAAATATTTTTTCAGAGCTGGATGCAGATAAAAATTATTTTTAATTTGCAACCTGATGGAGGTCAGTATAGATGGACTAATAGAGAAAGTCCCACACACTGCTAGAAGGCCAAATATTTTTTAAGAGCTAGATGCAGAAAAAAATTATATTCAGTTTGCAACCTGATGGAGGTCAGTATAGATGGACTAATAGAACAAGTCCCACACACAGCTAGAAGCCCAATATTTTTTCAGAGGTAGATGCAGAAAAAAATTATTTTTAATTTGCAACCTGATGAAGGTCAGTATAGATGGACTAATAGAGAAAGTCCCACACACTGCTAGAAGGCCAAATATTTTTTCAGAGCTGGATGCAGATAAAAATTATTTTTAATTTGCAACCTGATGGAGGTCAGTATAGATGGACTAATAGAACAAGTCCCACACACTGCTAGAAGCCCAAATATTTTTTCAGAGCTAGATGCAGAAAAAAATTATATTCAGTTTGCAACCTGATGGAGGTCAGTATAGATGGACTAATAGAACAAGTCCCACACACAGCTAGAAGCCCAAATATTTTTTCAGAGGTAGATGCAGAAAAAAATTATATTCAGTTTGCAACCTGATGGAGGTCTGTATAGATGGATTAATGGAACAAGTCCCACACACAGCTAGAAGCCCAATATTTTTTCAGAGGTAGATGAAGAAAAAAAATATATTCAGTTTGCAACCTGATGGAGGTCAGTATAGATGGACTAATAGAGAAAGTCCCACACACTGCTAGAAGGCAAAATATTTTTTCAGAGCTAGATGCCGAAAAAAATTATATTCAGTTTGCAACCTGATGGAGGTCAGTATAGATGGACTAATAGAACAAGTCCCACACACTGCTAGAAGCCCAAATATTTTTTCAGAGCTAGGTGCAGAAAAAAATTATATTCAATTTGCAACCTGATGGACTAATAGAATGATGCTATGCCCAAAAGATTTTACTTCACTAGGTGCAGTTAAAAAATTGGTATTCTATACACAGGTGGTATATCTTGCAACACAGATAGGCTACTCCACTGACTAACACACTCTGCAATAGGCCAAAAAGGATTAGCTTTGCTAGATTCAGCCAAATGCTGTGAAAAAAACTTGCACAGCACTGGCACAGACCTGCCTGGCAAAAACTGATAGGAACTGATGTAACCTAGTCCTGAAACGGACTGCAATTACAATTAGTCTTTACTCCCACAATCTATCTATTTAAGAGCACAGACCTGCCTGATAAAAGTCGTAGGAAATGCTGTAACCTAGTCCTTAAAAGGACTGCAATCACAACTATTCCCTACTCCCAAGCTATCTGTAGATTTGTGCGAAAATTGGCTTGAAATTAACAAGGTATAGCGCACACAGCAACAGCGGTGCCGTCTAACACGCAGCTGCAGCAGTGAGAAAATGGTGGCGATGGCGAAAATGGCTTGGTCTTATAGGGCAAGGACATGTGACATACACTGCCAATGACACATGCCCTTGCTTGTGTGAGAAAAGCATTTCGCTCCGTGTGTGCGCTGCTGATAGGCTGACAGATTGCACCTCCCCACTGTAAATGCGGGAAAGAGAAAAAAAAATGGAGATCTTCATTATTCCTGCAGAGATCCATCCCCTGCCCCTCCTCCCACCCCGCTGTACCCTCAAACTGCGTATTAACATTAATTTTCATCATTACTGAGAAAAAATCCAGTTATGATTTTGGTGCAAGAACAGTTATCGAACATAACCTCGAACAGCCGAATTTTTCTCAAATCGTTCGTGTTCGCCGAACGGCTCGAACACCGCCCAAAACAGCTCGAATTTGAGATTGGCGAACAGTTCGAGTAGAACAACGCTCATCTCTAGACAGCAGCACACAAGGGGAGGGAGGCAGAGCACCCCAGCAGGCAGGAAGAAGCAGTGTGGTGACTGCAGACAGAAGGCAGGCAATCGTTCCCCGTAACACCAACACAAAGGAATTTGCCAGTACAACTGTTAGGTCTTCCTGAGTCTGGTTGTTTTTTAAAGACTCTGCCGATAACCCCAAATAGGCCATTTTCACCACCTGCCAGGCCAGCATCAGCAGGGGTGGCCAAACGACCAGCCTGACCACCACAAGCATGATCAGGCACATGGGCAGCAAAGCACCCGACTTTGTGAGCCGAACCCCAGGGTCAAGGAACAGTGTTTGCGGGTGGCACCATTGCTTCTTCCGCTATTGTTCATGCAAGCCAATCCCCTGTCCATGGTGCATGCGAAGATGCCTTCTGCCCTGCACCTGTCATTGCGCAATCTCAAGTAGCGGCATCAGGAAGCAGGTCCATGTTCTTGTCCCAGCGCAGCATTCAGTTGTCCATACCTCAGTCCTTGCAACTCAAGCACAAATATGCAGCCAACGCCCCATATGCCACACTACTAAATTCTCACATTTCACGGCTGCTTGCGCTCGAAATGTTGCCTTCTTGGCTCGTGGAGATGGAAGCATTCCACAACCTGATGGCAGCGGCCGTCCCCCGGTACTTGGTCCCCAGCCGCCACTATTTCTCTTAGTGTGCCGTTCCCGCATTACACAAGCACGTGTCCCAAAACATTAGCCGTGTCCTCAATTACTGGGAAAGTCCACCTAACCACGGACACGTGGACAATGCTTGTGGGCAGGGATGGTACATCTCGCTGGCAGCACACTGGATTAACATAGTGGAAGTCGGGACCCAGTCGGACCTTGGGACGGAACATATCCTCCCGACGCCAAGGATTGCGGGCCCTAGATCAATCAGGGTTGCCCCCGCGGTCTACAGCTCCTGCACCTCATCCTCCTCAGCCTCCTCCTCCTCTTCAGCCTCCATCTCCAGAATGACCACATCAGTCACAAGCTGGAAGCACTGCAGCACTGCCTCAGCCAAGCGGCAACAGGCTGTGCTGAAGCTAATATGCTTAGGTGACAAACCGCACAATGCTGAAGAGTTATGGACAGCTCTGAATGAGAAGGCAGATCTGTTGCTCACACTGCTGAACCTACAGACAGGCATGGTCGTGTGTGACAATGGCCGGAACCTGGTGGCAGCTCTGAGGCGAGGCGAGCTCACACATGTACCATGCCTGGCCCATGTGCTTAACCTCGTGGTTCACCGGTTTCTCAAATCCTACCCGGAGCTGCCGGAGCTGCTTGTTAAAGTACACCGCCTGTGTGCCCATTTTAGAAAGTTAGCTACAGCTTCTGCCGCCCTTGCCATGTTTTAGCAGCATTTGCAGCTTCTGGCTCACAGACTGGTGTGTGATATCCCCACACGTTGGAACTCTACACTGCAGATGTTGGGAAGAATTTGTGAGCAGAAGAGGGCAGTTGTTGAGTACCAGCATCAACAAGGCCATCGGTATTCAGTTCAGACTCCACACATAAGACCTCAGGAGTGGACATGGATGTCATACATATGTACCATCCTCCAAAACTTTGAGGACTCCACCAAGATGGTGAGTGGCGATGATGCCTTAATTAGCATCACCATCCCGCTTCTCTGTTTTCTGAAATGCTCTCTGCTCACAATCAAAGAGGATGCATTGAAGGCGGAGCATGATGAGATGGTGCAAGGAACCATGCAGGGTGATTACACACAGCCAAGCTTCATCTCATCCCAACGTGGATTGGGTGACAATGAGGAAGAAGAGGAGGAGGAAGGACAGGAGCTAGTTTCATGCACTATAAACGGTACTACCTGCACAGCTGTCATACCATCTGTTCAGTGTGGATAGCCAGAGGACAGAGAGGAGGAAGAGAGCATGGTCAGTCATCCTCTTGGTGAGGACACGGAAGTCTTGCGTGTTAGTAGTCTGGCACGCATGGCTGAGTTTATGTTATGTTTCCCATGACCCTTGCGTTCTCAAAATTTTTCTGTGACAGTCATTACTGTTTTGTGACATTTCTAGACCCACGCTACAAGGAGAACTTTATATCTCTTATTCCTGAGGCAGACAGGTCTACAAAAATGGGGCTGTAACAAAAGGCCCTTGTTGCGGAACTATTAAAGAAATTCCCATCTGAAAACGCTGGCGGCAGAGGGCACACTCCGTTGGACAACCTAGGAGTACAGGCGAGAGAGACAGAACTTCAATCCATCAGAGGCAGGGGAACACTGTCAAAGTTCTGGGAGAGTTTTCTCAGACCCTCCCATCGCCCAGGTCCTGAGGCGCGGGGTACTCTCCCAAGGTGCAAAGTTTGGGAAGATGCTGAGGGAGTGCCTTGCTGATCGTACTAACGTCCTCCGTGATTCCGCTGTGCCTTATAGTTATTGGGTATTCAAGCTGGATACGTGGAATGAACTTGGATACGTCCTATGCCTTGGAGGTCCTGACCTGCCCTGCCGCCAGTGTTTTATCAGAGCGGGTTTTTAGTGTCGCTGGTGGAATTATAACTGATAAGTGCATCCGCCTGTCAACTGAAAATGCTGACAGGCTGACTCTTGTAAAAATGAACAAGGGCTGGATTGGGCCAGACTTTTCAACACCACCGAATGATAGCAGCGTAGCATAAACTCAAATTCAGTGTCTTTTCTTGGGAGGTGTATTCCCATGCACCTTTTCACACCCACATATGGGTATACGCTTCCTGATTTTGGCTATTTGCTCTTGTCCTCCTCCTTCTCCTCATCCTCCACCACCATATCACCAGGGTGACCATGGTCCGTGATGCAACATCCACATAATTTTTTTAAAGGGTATTTATGATGCCCGTAAAAAAAATTTTTTGTACAGTATGTTTATGTATACCCCCCAGGGGTAAATGTTTGTCAGCCCATACACTTAGTGCTTGGGCATTACAAGTATAGGAGGCCTGCTCCTTTCTAATGGGAACATTTTTTTATGAGGCCCTCCTCCATGTCTCTTCCAAGGAGCATTGAAGTGCCTCCAAATTGTTGGCAGCCCTTGCATTCACTGCATAGGCCAACACTATGGGAGACTCTCTCCTTTCTAATGGGAATTTGTCGTTACTGTGGCCCTGCTCTATGTCTCTTTAAATTGTTAGTGGGGTTTTTCCTAAATTTGGTCAGCCGTTGGACTCACTGCATACCCTATCACTGTATAGCAGACCCTCTCCTTTCTAATGGGAACATGTCGTACCTTGTTACTGTAGCCCTGCTCTATGTGTCTTTAAATGCTTAGTGGGGTTTATCTTAAAATTGGTCAGCCGTTGTACTCACTGCATACCCTATAACTGTATAGCAGACTCTCTCCTTTCTAATGTGAATTTGTCATTACTGTTGCCCTGCTCTATGTGTCTTTAATTTCTTAGTGGGGTTTTTCCTAAATTTGGCCAGCCGTTGGACTCACTGCATACCATATAACTGTATAGCAGACCCTCTACTTTGTAATGGGAACATGTCGTACCTTGTTACTGTGGCACTGCTCTATGTCTCTTTAAATTCTTAGTGGGGTTTTCCTAAAATTGTTCAGCCGTTGGACTCACTGCATACCCTATAACTGTATAGCAGACCCTCTCCTTTCTAATGAGAACATGTCGTACTTGTTACTGTGGCCCTCCTCTGTGTGTCTTTAAATTCTTAGTGGGGTTTTTCCTAAAATTGGTCAGCCGTTGGACTCACTGCATACCCTATAACTGTATAGCAGACTCTCTCCTTTCTAATGGTAATTTGTCGTTACTGTGGCCCTCCTCTATGTGTCTTTAATTTCTTACTGGGGTTTTTCCTAAATTTGGTCAGCCATTGGACTCACTGCATACCCTATAACTGTATAGCAGACCCTCTCCTTTCTAATGGGAACATGTCGTACTTGTTACTGTGGCCCTGCTCTGTGTGTCTTTAAATTCTTAGTGGGGTTTTTCCTAAAATTGGTATTGGTCAGCCGTTGGACTCACTGCATACCCTATAACTGTATAGCAGACTCTCTCCTTTCTAAATGGAATTTGTCGTTACTGTGGCCCTGCTCTATGTTTCTTTAAATTCTTAGTGGGGTTTTTCCCAAATTTTGGCAGCCCTTGCAGTCACAGCATGGGCATTACCACTATAGGAGACCCGCTCCCTTATAATGGGAACATTTTTTTTACTGAGACCCTCCTCTATGTCTCTTCAAAGGGGTATTGGGTTGCGTCCAAATTTTTGGCAGCCCTTGCAGTCACTGAATGCGTAATAACGGTATAGGAGACCCGCTTGTTAATAATGGGAACAACAAAGCATATGTAGCACCCTGAGGATTCGGCTGCTACAGGGGTATTACACCTCAAGCCAGAGGTGTGATATTCCACTCCCGGGTAAGGATGGAGTGTGGAACTGAGCTCAGTAGGCTGCATGCACTACATACATCCCATTTCCGGGGGACAGATCGACGGTACTCCCACAAGTTTATGTGCAGGTACGATAGTGTCTGTCCCTGGCTGGAGTGGGAGGGGGGTGGAACATCCCAGTAGTGTAGGGGCAGATAGGGGGAGCAGTCTGGGTAAGGCTAGGAGCTCATTGGGTGCTGGTCACCTGAGCTCACACATAGAGGGAGTATATAAGGTGGGAACCATCTTAGATCAGGGTCAGACAGGCAGACAGCTACTAGTCAGTCTGTTGTAGAGGGTCAAGCAGTCCTGAAAGAAGAGAGAGAGGAGTCAGAAGGACCCAGAGGGGAAGAAGAGGGAACCCCAAGAGCCCAAATACAAGCAACAGGGTGAAGGGTTGGCACAAGGGTACCGGATCCCAAGCTGGTGGAGGGCACTAATCCTCAGCCAGAGACCGGAGGTTGTGGGCAGGATCTGCCATGACCCCCCACTAAATCCACCCGAAAGGCAGACCAAGTATAGGGTCAGGGAACCCAGAAGAGGTGTACCCACCAAGAGACCCGAGGGAGCCGGACATAGGTGGATCCCTGGTGGGGAAGGCCAGAGAAAAGGAACGTCAGAAAGGGAGCTCAGGATCACGCTCCAGAATTACCTGGGGGTTGGCCGAGTCCAGGACCTGGTGGACGCAGCACGGCTCGGGCGGTCACTCAAGGCCGGAGTGACCAGAACAACAGCAGTAAGTAAAGACCCTGAACTGCACAGCCCGACTCTGAGTCTTATTACCACCCTCACTGCACCACCACAACCACCACCCTCTACAACTGACCCCCTGAGGCTATACCCCTCCCGTTGGGGGTTATACTACCCGAAGCTGCACACACACCACCAGCCTCAGCGGACCCTGCTGCAGCGGCGGCCGTATTGACCGCAAATCAACGGGTGGCGTAGTCGACACTAAAGAACATCCAGCAACATCTGTAGGACTGCCACACACTGAGCTTGACACCCTGGGCACGGACCGGGTCACCGCCACTCGGAGACTACAACCCCCATCTGATCCGGCTCCGGGTAATCCCCAAACAGCACTGGCCCAGGGGGCGCGTCAACTTTGGCGTAGTCGGCAGGATAACGTGCCCGCAACAACCGGGTACTGCGTGCCTGAAGAAAAGTTCACCGTTACCTCAAAAAGAAGTCTCCCGCTGGTTCCGGAGGGTCCCCGCCAACGGACCCCATCACAGGTCGTTTCCCGCCGGTTGTCCGCCATTTGCAGCTTTTTCCCGCCATCCATGGAGTTTCCCGCCACTGGGAGACGATTCCCGCCATTTCCAAAGATTTCCCGCCTTGGAAGAGCGGACGCCATTATGGGCGTGCCAGAGGGTGGCAAGAGGTCACCTCCCATCGTGGGCCAGGTCGAAGAATGGCGCCAAAAGTGGAAACCGCGCCCACCAACAGAGACTGTGATGCTGGAAGTGTCCATCAGCGTGAGAGAACTGCCCCTGGAACTGACAATCACTAAGTTGCCCCGGGACCACCCTCAATGTGGGCGGAGACTGAACAAAAGAACGAAGATGGGTGCAGCCTGGAGGAGTCTGGAGAGAGCGCACCCGGAGACAAGAAGTCTGGAGAGGACTCCGGAGAAGTCGTACCCGGAGATGGAAGGAGAGTCAGTCAGCACCGACCCAGTGGTCAGGAGCCTGCTGCAAGCAACAACCCCACTAGGCTTAGTGGAGATCCTGGCACAGCTCCCCCGAGACCGGGAGTGTGCGCAGACCGGGCTGGAGCGCCTCGCATGGAGGATGGCCCAGGTGCAGCGAGAGACGCTGACGGAGTGGAGCCGAGAGATGGCCCTGCAGGCAAGAACCCGCCAGCGAAGCACGCCACCCGAGACGAGGAGACAGACCGCCTCTGAGGATGGTGCAGGAGGAGTGAAGGCCGGAGACGGCGCCGAGGAGGGAGCTGAACGGACGGAGGCAGGTAAAGGGGACGTCTCTACCCCGAGCCGAGAAACCGTGTACCTGTCCCAGCTCCCCGTCGCAGAGCCCGAAATTCCCCCTGCCGTGCCCGTCGCTGCATCGTCACCGTGCCGGACTAGGCCTCAAGTAGAAGCCGCGGCCGCGACCCCTGTGACGTCACACGCCTCGACCCTGAGCGCGACCAAACAGGAATTACCATCGGCCTGGTCGCAAGGCCTAGTACCCCCGGGCGCCGCTATCCCAACAGCGCCCCCTACCTCCGCGGAGCCACCGGCCTGGTCGCAGGGCCGAGTAACCCCGTGCGCCGCCGTCCTTACGGTGCCCTTTTCCTTTAGGGTGCCCCAAGCCTGGACGCAAGGCCTGGTCAACCCGGGCGCCGCTACCATCAGCGCGCCCTCAACATCTCGAGTGCCGCACCTGGGCGAAGATCTATTTGCCCAGCACACGTGCCCGGATGGGCAGCCCTTTGTGTGGCCATCGGAGTTCCACCATCCCCGACTCCGGAAAGAAAGACCCCTAGATGAGCCCCTGATTCCGGTTCCGAAGCCCGTCAGGAGAACCCCGCTCCCGCTAGTAGAAGCACAATTCGAGTGGGACCCCACCGGAGGAGATCTCATGGGGTTCACTCAAGAAACGCGGGCAGCCGCAGCAGAGCGAGTGGAGTGCTGCCGCCAGCAGTTGGCAGCCTTCGAGCAAGAGCGGAAAGAGAGGCGGATCCGTGAGCAGCAGCTGCAGGAACAGAGCGCAGGGCAGAAGAGCCGGACCAGGAGGAACCCCCGTGCAGCTCATGGTCCCCGTACCACCGGGACTGTGATTAAGTTCAACCTGCAGCATGGGTGGGGCTTCATAAGAGACCATCATACCCCCGGCGACGTCTTTGTAACCCGCAGAGACGTAGAAAGCCATCTGCCGGAGGGACACAGAGGTCGTGACCTGTACGTAGGGGACGAGGTCACGTTCACCCGGCACAAGTGTGCCAAGGGACCCTACGCCCTCCATGTGCATCGCCTGACGGAGGAGGAGCAGCGGTGTGAGGAGGAGCAAGAGGACCCGGACGGGTCTGAAGATAAAGAAGGAGCAGGAGGACGCCGTCGTTAAAGTACGGTAAAGAGACTGTAAATAGTTACCCGTCGGGGTACAGTGAACTGTTGCTGCTTTAAATATGTCCCCGTTGGGACAAGTATAAACTGTTACCCGTATTTCCCTTAAACCCACTAACCGAGGACTGAGAGCGGTCATTCCTTCCTTATACCTGGCCGAGGACTGAGAGCGGCCACTTTCCCCTTGTATATAGTTGCGCTTCTTAAAGCGCCCCCTACCGGTTTTATAGGAAACTGTTGTTTTTCTTGAAGAGACTGTCGCACTTTACCCGGTCACAAGTTGCACCGTGGCCGGAGGAACAAAAATGTTATTTATGAAAAGTTTATGCTGATATATATATTGTTTTATATGTTTATGTTTAAAAAAAAAAAAAATTGTATGTTTTGGATGTTTATTCTCTTACAGCCCGAGGACGTGCTGTGATTTACCAGGGGGGAATGTAGCACCCTGAGGATTCGGCTGCTACAGGGGTATTACACCTCAAGCCAGAGGTGTGATATTCCACTCCCGGGTAAGGATGGAGTGTGGAACTGAGCTCAGTAGGCTGCATGCACTACATACATCCCATTTCCGGGGGACAGATCGACGGTACTCCCACCAGTTTATGTGCAGGTACGATAGTGTCTGTCCCTGGCTGGAGTGGGAGGGGGGTGGAACATCCCAGTAGTGTAGGGGCAGATAGGGGGAGCAGTCTGGGTAAGGCTAGGAGCTCATTGGGTGCTGGTCACCTGAGCTCACACATAGAGGGAGTATATAAGGTGGGAACCATCTTAGATCAGGGTCAGACAGGCAGACAGCTACTAGTCAGTCTGTTGTAGAGGGTCAAGCAGTCCTGAAAGAAGAGAGAGAGGAGTCAGAAGGACCCAGAGGGGAAGAAGAGGGAACCCCAAGAGCCCAAATACAAGCAACAGGGTGAAGGGTTGGCACAAGGGTACCGGATCCCAAGCTGGTGGAGGGCACTAATCCTCAGCCAGAGACCGGAGGTTGTGGGCAGGATCTGCCACGACCCCCCACTAAATCCACCCGAAAGGCAGACCAAGTATAGGGTCAGGGAACCCAGAAGAGGTGTACCCACCAAGAGACCCGAGGGAGCCGGACATAGGTGGATCCCTGGTGGGGAAGGCCAGAGAAAAGGAACGTCAGAAAGGGAGCTCAGGATCACGCTCCAGAATTACCTGGGGGTTGGCCGAGTCCAGGACCTGGTGGACGCAGCACGGCTCGGGCGGTCACTCAAGGCCGGAGTGACCAGAACAACAGCAGTAAGTAAAGACCCTGAACTGCACAGCCCGACTCTGAGTCTTATTACCACCCTCACTGCACCACCACAACCACCACCCTCTACAACTGACCCCCTGAGGCTATACCCCTCCCGTTGGGGGTTATACTACCCGAAGCTGCACACACACCACCAGCCTCAGCGGACCCTGCTGCAGCGGCGGCCGTATTGACCGCAAATCAACGGGTGGCGTATTCGACACTAAAGAACATCCAGCAACATCTGTAGGACTGCCACACACTGAGCTTGACACCCTGGGCACGGACCGGGTCACCGCCACTCGGAGACTACAACCCCCATCTGATCCGGCTCCGGGTAATCCCCAAACAGCACTGGCCCAGGGGGCGCGTCACATAGCCGGCTGATGGCTCTCTAGCAATAGCGAGGGCCGCCTGCTGACCTTTTAAGTATAGTAATTGCCGTCTGATGGCCCTATAAAAACAGGCTTTATGACTTTCAGAGTCCCTCCATCATAAATAAAACAGGATGTGTCTGATGATGTGTCACACACCACATTGCCAGATAAGGTTGTAAAATGTTAAAATGACATTTCCCGGTGAATGCATTTGTCTTAAAAAATAACGCAAAAAAACCAAAACAATAGGATCTTTCTTTAGTATAAAAAACAGTGTCACCAACTTAACCTCAATGTAATCACATTGTTAAGCTCCTGCACCTCCTCCTTCATCTCTGAAATGACCACATCAGTCACAAACTGACAGCATTGCAGCATTGCCTTGGCCAAGCGGCAATAGGCTGTGCTGAAGATAACATGCTTAATGCTTAATTGACAAACCGCCCAGCACTGCAGAGTTGTTGAAAGCTGTAACACAGCAGCCTAATCTGTGGCTCTCACCGCTGAACATACAGCCAGGCATGGTCGAGTGTGGCAATGGGCGGAACCTGGTGACAGAGAAATGACAGCCGGAGTAGATACATTTCCCTCTATGCCAGTCCTTTCACCGAGCAAAATACAACTCAGCAAAAAAAGCTGTGGACTGGCTCTGCACCGTCCCTGGCCATATTCTCCTGTCCACGTGTTTGTGATTAGTCAGTCCTTCCCAGTAAGTGCACTGGGGAGGGCACGGGTAATGTTGTGGGACCCGTGCTTGTGGAAGGCAGAGACGATCCCCGGAGAAATAGTGGCGGCTGGGTACCGAGTATGGACACCCAGCCGCTGCCGGCATGAGGTTGTGAAAAGCTTCTGCCTCCACAAGCCTAAAAGGCCATATTTCAAGTGCAAGCAGCTGCCCAGAAATCTGGCAGTTTAGTGTTGCGGCCTGTGGGTGGCTGGGTGGCTGGCTGCATACTTGCACTTACATTCCAAGTAAAAACAAACAAAGCAGATGGTGGCCTCTATCATCATCATGGCCCCACCTCGGCACTATTAACTATCCTGAAGGAGAAGAAAGGGTCCACCGGAGGAGTCTCCGGTTCTCTGGTGGGCCCATTCTTCCCTGCTGAGAAGCAGCCCTGGGCAAGAAAAGTGTGGGGGAAGGTTCCCAGACACGCTATGGCTGCTTTTCTAATGTGGATCGGACATGCTTATGCATGTTATTTCTTAAACCCCATTGCAGATCAGGCCATTGTCCAACTCTGTATTCATGAAATTAAATGCGCTATGAAAGATGTTTGCGTGTCAAAGCTCCACCGACAAGTGCGAGTTGATGTTGGACGGGCTGCCATTGCTTCTGCAACAAGGTGCATTAGAGGACTTCTTGGGAGAAATGACACCCAGGGTAGATACGGTTTTCCTCTATGCCAGTCCTTTCACCGAGCTAAATACAACTCTCAGCAAAAAAAGCTGTGGACTGGCTCCGTACCGTCCTTGGCCACATTCACCTGTCCACGTGTTTGTGGTTAGGCGGTCCTTTCCAGTAAGTGCACTGGGGAGGGCACGGATAATGTTGTGGGACCCGTGCTTGTGGAAGGCGGAGACGATACCGGGAGAAATAGTGGCGGCTGGGGACCGAGTATGGACACCCGGCCGCCGCCGGCATGAAGTTGTGAAAAGCTTACGCCTCCACGAGCCTAAAAGGCCATATTTCAAGTGAAAGCAGCTTTAGAGGACTTCCTGGGAGAAATGACAGCTGGAGTAGATATGGTTTCCCAAGTCCTTTCACCAAGCTAAAGAATATGGCTGTGGTGAAATACAACTCAGCAAAAAAAGCTGAGGACTGGCTCCGTACCGTCCCTGGCCGCATTCACCTGTCCACGTGTTTGTGGTTAGGCGGTCCTTCCCAGTAAGTGCACTGGGGAGGGCACGGGTAATGTTGTGGGACCCGTGCTTGTGGAAGGTAGAGACGACACCGGGAGAAACAGTGGCGGCTGGGGACTGAGTATGGATACCCGGCCACCGCCGGCATGAGGTTATGAAAAGCTTCCACCTCCACGAGCCTATAAGGCCACATTTCAAGTGCAAACAGCTGTTAAAAATTTGTCAGTATAGTATTGCAGCCTGTGGGTGAGTGGGTAGCTGGCTACATACTTGCGCTTGTATTCCAAGGAATGGGGTAGGGACAACTGAATGCTGCACTGGGACAAGGACATGGACAGTGATTGCTGCAAGCCTGCAACGACAGGTGCATGGCGGGAGGGCATCTTTGCATGCGCCAAGGATCACTTATGATGGACACACTTTTAGGCAGTGACCTGGGAGTCAGAAATGCTTCCAGAGATCTTCCCCATGCTGTTCCCATGTCTTTTCAGCACTGTACGCATGTGTCTCATGATGTGTCACACACCACATGGCCAGATAAGGTTGTAAAATCTTAAAATAACATTTCCCAGTGAATGCATTTGTCTTTGTTGAAAGCAATGCAAAAGTGCAAAAACGCATCAAAAAATGCTACGTGTGAACATAGCCCAAGGTGTGGAGAAGTATTTTTGGTTTTGGTTATTTATTTTGCCTTATATACAAGTCATTACCCTGGAAAGGATGTTCCTTAATATATTTCCCAGGAAAATCCATTTTGGTTTTGTTTTTGTATGTTTTATTGTGAATCCGTAAAAGTGGCATAATACTCTGACAACGTTGTTGACAGCAGTGACCTGGGAGTCAGAAATTCTTCCTGGGGTCTTCCCCATGCTGTTCCCATGTCATTTGAGCACTGTTCCCATCGATTTGGGCAATTTTTAGGCCCTCTGCAGACCGCCCAGGGGAGCCGCCTGAAAAATGCTTGAGTTTCCCCTGGACTTACACTGGGCTCGTTGCTCAGGTCGAGCACCCGAGAATTCCAATTTGCTCGACCCGAGCAACGAGTACCCAATCATTTTAGTGCTCATTCATCATTATTCACTTCCTTGGAGCTCAGTTATCGGCAGGCCTCTGAAATTCAGTAGGGCTTCGAATTAACCCACACATGGGGTTCTGTCAGAACCTTGTGTTCTGTGACATCTGTACACCCTGGCAAATCTGAGGACAGGTCCCAGTTTTGCTCCAGCAATTCTTGACATTGCAGTTTTTGGGTGTTCAACAGCATCTCAGGTATTGTGATGTCTTCAATGTCCCCTTCTGACTTAACCAGCAAACATGGAGTTTCAACTGGCCCCTTTCTTGCCATGACTTGATTGGTAGTGGCATGAGGGGATTACGAAAGTGAGAGGTGGGAGCGGTTAACTGGCAGGTGAGACAGGACTTGCAATACCTTAGGATTTCCTGGTGACATCTTGGCCAATAGAACCTCTACCTGATCCATTCTTGAGTTTTGTTGACACACAGAAGACCACCCAAGACATGTGAATGGGTCCTCTCCAACACCCTCCATCTAAAGAGTCCTAGTATCACCAATTGCTCCACTATTTCCTCTCTGACCTTAGTAACCCGATACAATAACTCCCCATTCATCATAAAATAAGGAAATCTGGTGTCTGCCCCCGGCACCTGTGTTATGTCGTTTATAACATTTACATTATTGAGTGCTGCTTTTAGAGTTAAGTTTCTATATTGGGAGGACCCAAAATGTTCTCTGGTCACCCCTATCTCAGGAATGTCGGCTTCTGGGGATACTTTCTCCTCATCTCCCACTATTACACGGAAGGTTTCTGGACCAAATATTAAGCTTTGTATTTCTATTGTATCAAATATTTATTTCATGCAATAAAATGCAAATTGATTTTGTAAAAATCATACATAAAAAAAAAATTCTGGATTTTTTTTTAAGATGCTGTCTTTCACACTTGAAGTGTATCTTTGATAAAAATTACAGACCTCTCCATTCTTTGTAGGTGGGAAAACTTGTAAAATTGGCAGTGTATCAAATATTTATTTCCCCCACTGTATATAGACTACACAGTGTATATATAACATACAGTTGTGCTCAAAAGTTTACATACCCTGGCAGAATTTTTCCTTTCTTGGCCTTGTTTCAGAGAATATGAATGATAACAAAAAACTTTTTCTCCACTCATGGTTATTGGTTGAGTGAAGCCATTTATTGTCAAACTACTGTGTTTTCTCTTTTTAAATCTTACTGAGAATCAAAAACATCCAAATGACCCTGATCAAAAGTTCACATACCCCAGTTCTTAATACCGTGTATTGCCCCTTCTAACATCAATGACAGCTTGAAGTCTTTTGTGGTAGTTTTGGATGAGGTTCTTTTTCTTCTCAGATGGTAAAGCTGCCCATTCTTCTTGGCAAAAAGCCTCCAATTCCTGTAAATTCTTGGGCTGTCTAGCATGAACTGCGCGCTTGAGATCTCCCCAGAGTGGCTCAATGATATTGAGGTCAGGAGACTGAGATGGCCAACCCAGAACCTTCACTTTGTTCTGTTGTAGCCAATGACAGGTTGACTTGGCCTTGTGTTTTGGATCGTTGTCATGTTGGAACGTCCAAGTACGTCCCATGCGCATCTTCTGGGCTGATGAGGGCAAATTTGCCTCCAATATTTGCTGATAACGTGCTGCATTCATCTATCCTTCAACTTTTACCAAGTTTCCTGTGTCTTTGTAGCTCACACATCCCCAAAACATCAGCGATCCACCTCTGTGCTTTACTGTAGGAATGATGTTCCTTTCATCATAGGCCTTGTTGACCTATCTCCAAATGTAATGTTTATGGTTGTGGCCAAAAAATTTTGGTCTCATCACTCCAAATTACCTTGTTCCAGAAGTTTTGAGGCTTGTCTCTGTGCTGTTTGGCGCATTGTAGTCAAGATACTTTGTGGCATTTGCGCAGTAATCGCTTTCTTCTGGTGACTCAACCATGCAGCCCATTTTTCTTCAAGTGCCTCCTTATTGTGCATCTTGAAACAGCCATACCCTTAGTTTTCAGAGAATCCTGAATTTCAGCTGATGCTATTTGTGGGTTTTTCTTTGCATCCCGAATAATTTTCCTGGTAGTTGTGGCCAAAATTTTTGTTGGTCTACCTGACCGTGGTTTGGTTTTTAGAGAGCCACTGATTTTCCATTTGGTAATCACAGTTTGAACGCTCACTCAGCTTTTATGCACAAATACTGATTATAAGCAAACAGGTCACAGGTGAGGATGTTACCTTTAGTAGCCATTCAAACCCATTTGTGTCAAATTCTGTGCATGTTATCAGGCCAAAATCACCAGGGTATGTGAACTTTTGATCAGGGTTATTTGGATGTTTTTGGCTGAAATTAAGATTTAAAAAGAGAAAACACAGTAGTTTGACAATAAATTGCTTCACCCAACCAATAACCATGAGTTTGAGCAAAACTGTATATATAATATGCACTACACAGTTCTCCTGTCCTGTACAATGGGTGTAATTCTCAGTCAGTGTATGCTCTTATTCTGTATACATATTATGATAAAGTCACTAGCAAAGTACTGGAGGGAAGATATGTAGCAATGAGGTTGTTAGCTCCAGGAATATAAACCTAGAGAAATGTTCTAGCACATTAACTGCTGAGAGGGGTTAATCGGCCATGTTTAGTTCTAGGTTAATTGAATAGCTGTAGACTGGGAGGAGTCCAGAGGATAAATACCCAGCCTTCTTGCGCATTCAGTGTTAGGTGGGCCTGGAGGTGCAAGCTCTGGAGCAGTGTTTACATGTTAAACAAAACTGAACCTTGTGTTGTTTGCTCCTGAAGTAGATGGATTCCCATTGCAACAATGACTGTACATTATGTTTTTGTTTTCCTGTTAGGCCGTGTTTGTTTTGCTAACATTGCACTGGTTTATGCCGCACTCTTAATAAACCAGGGAAGATTTGAAAAGACAGTGTTCCTGTGCCTACTTCTATGTGCAGCCAAGTGAGTTGATCTACCACATTAAATACAGTACTACATGTCTGAAAGACAATAGGCAGATAAAAATTAATCCTGGACAACCTATTTAAACGAGTTATGTTAAGTTTAGAAATTATTTCCTGTCCAATGGATAAAGGATAACTTCTGATTGCTGAAGAGCCCCATGTGAATAGAGCAGTGGCTATTATGTGCACATCCACTCCATTCATAGCTCTTCAGAGTCTCGATTCTCAGGATCAATGGAGATCCCAGCAGTTGAATCTCCAAAGATTAAGAAGTTATCCCCTAACTTCCAAACTTGAGACAACCTCTTTAAGGTAGTGGTGAGGGGCATGACCAAGTAAATAAAGATTTGATGAACCTTGCATTGCACCTTGTTCAGGACCGCCGGCGCTGCTTGATTGCCGGCACTTAACCAGACATGGCCTCGCCCTGTGCGGCTGTGTCTGGTAGTAATGACACATCAGGGGCGAGCCTTTAATTTTGCTTGTGTGTCGCCCCTGCCGCGGCATTACTAGCAGACACAGCCACACAGCGCACTGCGCGTGACCATGTCTGAAGTGCTGGCAATCAAGCACCACCCGCAGTCCTGAACAAGTGCCGGGGAAGTGGCCCGGGCCCCGACGGCAAGTGGGCCCCTCTGATGATGCAGAGCCCAATGTCTGTGACCCGCCGGCGGCTCTGCACTGCCACATACCTGAGGAGCTACTGAACAGGACACAGGACAGGTGAGTAAAGCTTCCCCAATCTACATATTAAAAATATTTCTAATTTGTGTGTGTGCATGTAAGTCAGTGTGTATGACTGTGTTTATATATTTATGTCTATTTTTTATGTGTTTTTAAGAATTTGTGTTCAAATATGTTCGTATGTCTGTATGTGTATGTATCTGTGTATATGTTTGTGTATGTGTGTGTCTGCATATTGTATGTGTGTATATCTGTGTACCATGTGCATGTGTGTTTATGTGAGCGTGTGTGTGCATGTCTGCGTACCATGTGTGTGTGCATGTCTGTGCACTGTGTGTATGTACGTGCGTGCATGTCTGTGTACCATGTGTGTGTGTGCATGTCTGCGTACTGTGTATGTGTGCATGCCTGCTTACTGTGTGTGTGTGCACATCTGTGTACTGTGTGTGTGTGCATGTCTGTGTACCGTGTGTGTGTGTATGTCTGTGTACTGTGTGTGTGTGCATGTGTGCATGTTTGCATATGTGAAGGATGAGGGTGCACGCTGGGCCCTGTGTTGTATACCTATATTTCTCCGCCATATCTGTGCATCGTGAATTGTGGTATTGTCAAGGTAAAATATATCTATTAAAGAAAATCAATTAGTTTCTTTTAATAGATTACATAATCAGTGTGAATTAATATAGAGATGATGGAATAATCTATGTGTATGTATGTATGCAAATGTGTATATGCACATGGATTATGTTAATAGTTAATAAATATATAACTAACAGTTTCTATTCTTATTGTAGATATGACCAACTAAATGATTTCTTGAGAATGACGTAAGCATGTGCATGGCTGATAACAGAGAGATTCATGTCGAGTTGGCAAAGATGGCGCTGAAAGATGAACTCACCCCCTCCATCAGAACTCATAAGGCGTTACTAAGGCCAAAAGATACATGGATGAGCAAATTGCAGCGTGCCAAGTTATCAGAAAAGAGCAATAAATTTTACTAATCCCACCTAGAAGGAGAATACTATTTAACCACATGTCTACGCAATAAAGTATGCCATTTGCGTGGTTCAGTCTCTGAGTGAAGTTTTTCAACCAGATTAGCAGATTTGGTTAATTAGCTTCTCTGCATGCACTCACACATCTTTAATTTGGAGGAGAGCAGTTACCTAGTGTATCTTAAATTAGTGAAACCTCCACAAATGGTGCCGTGACTTGGATCACACTCGAGGGGACTCTAAGTCTCGGGGTGCCCATCACCGGACCACCTACGGATGAGCCGGGACTGCTCAAAGCTAGAGCCTGATCAACTCTCATCATTGAATACGGTAAGTCTGTAGTGCTTATTCGTATTTTGAGCGGTCTCTGGTGAGTTTATGGTGTCTAGATTGGCCCTTAGGGACAGCCATGTGCAACTGGGCGGGTCCCCGCTGTGTGATTCCAAGAACTCTGGTGTGTAGTCGCTTCTGGCTAACTGCTGCTCTGTGGTTTCTGAGGTGTTCCGTCCCATTAGAACAATCTTTGTACGCAGGGCCGTACAAGTATACCCTTGAGAATTTAGGAAAATTTCTTTGTTTATAATACAGGCACACGGGGAGTGACGTTGTTGCTGATAAGTTGTGTATTAAGACTAGTGTTGAGCCACCCCCGTAGTGTTCGGGTTCGGTTCGGTTCGTCGAACACCGGGATGTTCGAGGAACTGTTCGTCGAACTGTTCGTCGAACACCTTAAAACACCGTCGAACACCGTTAAAACCAATGGCAGGCAAACAAAAACACATAGAAACACATAGAAAACACCTTCAAAGGTGTCCAAAAGCTGACAAACTGCTCAGAAGACGCTCTCTTTAAAAAAGCCGGCCGGCAATTCAGCAGCGGCATACACCGGTACCCGACAATTTAGACAAGAAGGAATAGAGCCTCACACATAGATTAGATAGATAGAAACATGTCAGTCACACATATAAGAAGCACAGTGACAGTGTTGCTTACTGTACTTGTCATTTAGTGTAAAGGATTTATTTAAAAAAATAATAGTGTTTTCATGCACTGTCTCTTTAAAAAAGCCGGCCGGCAATTCAGCAGCGGTACCCGACAATTTATAACAGAAAGAATAGAGCATCACACATAGATAGATATAAACATGCCAATCGCATATATAATAAGTAAAGTGATAGTGTTGGTTACTGTACTTGTCATTTAGTGTAAAGGATTTATTTAAAAAAATAATAGTGTTTTCATGCACCATCTCTTTAAAAAAGCCGGCCGGCAAGCCCAGGTTAGAAATGGAGAGGCGTCTATAAGACACCCCCATTACTAACCCCATAGTGAAAGTTAAAAGAAAACACAAACACCCAGAATAAAGTCCTTTAATTGAAATAAAGACACAATCCTTTATTGTTCTAAATTAAACCATACTTACCATCACGCCCATTCCAGCTGAAGCCAACGATCTCCTGCAATAAAAGAAAAATAATAAAGCAACCTCATCCTTACCTTTCCATGGTTCCCAGGACAGCTTCAGCTCTGCTACATCGAGATGACAGGCTGGACCGCAGCAGAACGCTGCCATCCAGCTTGCCATGCCGCAGACACTGAGAAGCGCAGGCTTGCTTGCGCTCCTCAGTGTCTCTCTGTGACGGCATAAAGATGAGCCGAGGTCATGTCCAATGAACTCAGCTCACCTCATGCACGTCACTGACAGCGTGGGAAAATTCTCCTGCACTCAGCGCTTCAGCGTGAGAATTTTCCCACGCTGTCAGTGACGTGCATGAGGTGAGCTCATGTCCAATGAACTCAGCTCACCTCATGTACGTCATTGACAGCGTGGGAGAATTCTCACGCTGAAGCTCTGAGTGCAAGAGAATTTTCCCACGCTGTCAGTGACGTGCATGAGGCTGATATTTAAATTTGGCGCACAAATCGGTGATTGGTCGCGGGCAGCGTCCGCGACCAATCAGCACGGTAGTGTTTAACTTTGGCGGCAAGATCAGTGATTGGTCGCGCGCCAAGACCGCGACCAATCACCGATTTGGGCGCCACATTTAAATATCGGCCGCGACCAATCAGCACAGCGTTGTTTAAATGTGGAGCCAAGATTGGTGATTGGTTGCGGCCGATATTTAAATTTGGCGCCCAAATCGGTGATTGGTCGCGGGCAGCGCCCGCGACCAATCAGCGATTTTTAACACAAATGTCCGGATCTTTGTAACACCATGCGGATACTGTGGGGACATCAGCGGCTAGGGTGTGAAGGGAGGACCAGGGAGCGGCGCTGCGGGTCGGGATACTTCTGCTGCGAGCAGTCGCTCATCTCCCGGCTTCTCGCAACGGAAGTATCCGACCAGGCAGCGGCGCTCCCCGGTCCTCACCAATACGATTAGCTGATTGGTCGCGCTCTCCGCACGCGACCAATCAGTGATCTTGGCGCTAAAGTTAAACACCGCTCTGCTGATTGGTCGCGGACGCTGCCCGCGACCAATCACCGATTTGGGCGCCACATTTAAATAGCGGCCGCCACCAATCAGCGAGCTTGGCGCCAAATTTAAACAACGCTCTGCTGATTGGTCGCGGACGCAAGCCGTGTCCAATCAGTGAGATTGGCGCCAAATTTAAACAACGCTCTGCTGATTGGTCGCGGACTCCAGCCGCGACCAATCAGCGAGATTGGCGCCAAATTTAAACCCCGCTCTGCTAATTGGTCGCGGATGCCGGCCGCGACTAATCAGTATTATTGGCGCCAAATTTAAACAACGCTCTGCTGATTGATCACGGTCGCCGTCCGCGACCAATCAGTAGTATTGGCGCCAAATTTAAACCCTGCTCGGCTGATTGGTCACGGTTGCCGGCCGCGACCAATCAGCAGTATTGGCGCCAAATTTAAACCCCGCTCTGCTGATTGGTCACAGTTGCCTTCCACGACCAATCAGCGATTTTGACGCCAAATTTAAACACCGCTCTGCTGATTGGTCGCGGCCGGCGATTGCGACCAATCAGCATTATTGGCGCCAAATTTAAACCCCGCTCTGCTGATTGGTCGTGACCGCCGGCCGCGACTAATCAACATTGTTGCCGCCAAATTTAAACACCGCTCTGCTGAATGGTCGAGGTCGTGACCAATCACCATTATTGGCGCCAAATTTAAACACCGCTTTGCTGATTGGTCGCGACCACAACGTATCAGCATTATTGGCGCAAAATTTAAACCCCGCTCTGCTGATTAGTCGCGACCGCCGGCCGCGACTAATCAACATTGTTGCCGACAAATTTAAACACCGCTCTGCTGAATGGTCGAGGTCGTGACCAATCACCATTATTGGCGCCAAATTTAAACACCGCTTTGCTGATTGGTCGCGACCACAACCTATCAGCATTATTGGCGCAAAATTTAAACCCCGCTCTGCTGATTAGTCGCGACCGCCGGCCGTGACCAATCAGTGATATAGTCGCCAATGAACTCGGCTCACCTCATGCACGTCACTGACAGCGTGGGAAAATTCTCACGCTGAAGCGCTGAGTGCAGGAGAATTCTTCCACGCTGTCAGTGACGTGCATGAGGTGAGCCGAGTTCATTGTCGGCTCATCTTTATGCCGTCACAGCGAGACACTGAGGAGCGCAAGCATGCCTGCGCTTCTCAGTGTCTACGGGATGACAGGCTGGATGGCAGCGTTCTGCTGCGGTCCAGCCTGTCATCTCGATGTAGCAGAGCTGAAGCTGTCCTGGGAACCATGGAAAGGTAAGGATGAGGTTGCTTTATTATTTTACTTTTATTGCAGGAGATCGTTGGCTTCAGCTGGAATGGGCGTGGTGGTAAGTATGGTTTAATTTAGAACAATAAAGGATTGTGTCTTTATTTCAATTAAAGGACTTTATTCTGGGTGTTTGTGTTTTCTTTTAACTTTCACTATGGGGTTAGTAATGGGGGTGTCTTATAGACGCCTCTCCATTACTAACCTGGGCTTGATGTCAGCTGGCATTATAAGCTGACATCAACCCCAGCCCTATTACCCCACTGCCACCGCTACAGGGCAGTGGGAAGAGCGAGGCTAAGTGCCAGAATTGGCGCATACTATGGATGCGCCATTTCTGGGGCGGCTGATGGCTGGTGTTTCTAGCCTGGGAGGGGGCCAATATTCATGGCACCCTTCCTGGGCTATTAATATCAGCCCCCAGCTGTCTGCCTAGCCTTTGCTAGCTATTAAAATAGGGGGGACCCCACGTCATTTTTTGGGGGTGTCCCCCATTTTAATAGCTAGTAAAGGCTAGGTATTCCGCTGGGGACTGATATTAGTAGCCTGGGAAGCTCCGTGGGTATTACCCCCTTCCCAGGCTTCAAACATCTGCCCCAGCCGTCTGCTTAACCTCCGCTAGAGCCTAAAATTACGGGGAACCCCACGCCAATTTTTTTTTAAATAAATCCTTTATTTTAACACTAAATGACAAGTACAGTAATCAACACTATCACTGTACTTCTTATATATGTGACTGACATGTTTCTATCTATCTAATCTATGTGTGATGCTCTATTCCTTCTATTCTAAATTGTCGGGTACAGATGCTGAAATGCCGGCCGGCTTTTTTAAAGAGACAGTGCATGAAAACACTATTATTTTTTTTAATAAATCCTTTACACTAAATGACAAGTACAGTAAGCAACACTGTCACTGTACTTCATATATATGTGGCTGACATGTTTCTATCTATCTAATCTATGTGTGAAGCTCTATTCTTTCGGTTCTAAATTGTCGGGTACCGGTGTATGCCGCTGCTGAATTGCCGGCTTTTCATGTTTCACTGTTGGCACTGTTCCCATCGATTTGGGCAATCACTGTAATGCGACAACCACCATGGCTGTGGCATTACAGTGAGTGGCAGACAATCCCTGCATGATTGGTGCTCTAAATAGCGCCAGACATGCAGGACACGCTTTTGGTGCACGAACAGTTATCGAACATAACCTCGAACAGCCGAATTTTTTGCAAATCGTTCGGGTTCGTCGAACACCGCCCAAAACAGCTCGAATTTGAGATTGGCGAACAGTTCTAGTCGAACACCGCTCATCTCTAACTAAGACGCCATTAGGGTGTGGGCACGTGAGGTTAACCGATCCTCTATTAAGACGTGGAATACACGGCGAGCCAACTGCATCGTTAAGCCGTATATTAAGACGTCACTAGGACGCGGGTGCTCAAGGTGTTTAGTGCTTCATTAAGTCATAAAAGAATCAATTCAGTGCTTGGTAGGGAGTGTAGTTACTTGTTACAATTCTACTTGTGTATCAGCTGCCTGGTCTGATCATAAGTCTAAGGGGATGGGGCGCCTGGAGCCAAAATCATGTGGAAACTAAAGACATTGTTTGTGTCACAGGGGTCGCTTGATCAGGAGCGACCGGACCCCAAAGATATAGTTGCTAGAAGAGAAGGAAGGAAATATGTAGAGAAAACAAAAAAAGTAATGTCATTGTGTGGGTTGCACCCGGGGGGGGGGGGTTGATTACAGTATGAGATGTTGAATGCAGCAATTTGTGAGAACAGGGGAAAACTGCAAGATAATGGGTTGTTGCAAAGTGCATACATGTGGAAAAAGGTTGCACTGAGTTTATCGAAAGAAGGGAAAAAGTATGTGCAGAAACTTAAACAGTTAACTAAAATATGCGAGCTACCAGATAAGGGCCGGTTACAGACGCTAGAATGGCAAGAAATTATGAAGAAGAAAAAGGGCAAGCTAGAAGATAAAGGATTGTTACAAACAGCTTTGGCTTTGTATAGAACAGCAGAGAATTTGTCAAAAGAAGGGTGGCTGGAGGAAGAAAATACAGACAATAAGGGAAAGACGCCATGTTATGTGTATTACAAAGATACTGCTCTTCAGCCACAGCCCGATAATGGCGGACAGGGGGAGTGGACCTGTACAAATTGCAGTCAGCAGAATCCTGAAAATTGAGATACTTGTCTTGCATACGGGGCACCACATCCCAGACCTCCCACTGTTCCTCCCCACCATGCCTCCGCCACCGCCCTATAATGGCAGCGCAATGAATTGTTGGGTGTGTTTTAATTATGCCCAGCAGAATCCATTGTCAGCAGATTATTGTGCGGCATATCATGCACCCCATCCCGGAGGCCCACCCCTCGCTACTACCCAAGCCACTCCTAGTGCCCCATCCTCACCTGCTATACCTATGTCCGCCCAAAGTTCCAACCCTTCTTGCAGCGGCCATGTTGCTACACCCATTGCATCACCTCCAGCCTCTGACCAGATGTCCCTTTCGGTGGCGGCCATCTTGGCTCACCCTTTCTGTAGTGTACTTCGTTCCGGTGGTGGCCATCTTGGCGCACCCTGAATATAGGCCGCAATACACACTACACCCAGAATGTGTATGATGAAGATCATCATAATCAGTGTGTGACACAACTTAGAGCTACAATCAACAATATTCTGAACTATGCTGGAACAAGGAACCTTACTTCTATTGCTCTTCCTGCTATAAGTTCTGGAATGTATGGATTTCCTATGCAGGCCTGTGCCCAAGCAATAGTCCAAGCTATACTGGAGTATAGAGGACTGACTACATTGGAGGAGATAAGACTAATCAGCAATGACTATCATAAATCTCAAATTCTTACCCGAGCTGTGGAAAGTGCCACAGCTAGATCAGACCCACTCAGCCGCCAGATGACCTCAGAAGATAACCCAAATGAACTATTTCCTAGACAAACAAGCCCACCTCCTGTTGCTATGTTGCTGGTTAGAGATGAGCGGTGTTCGACTCGAACTGTTCGCCAATCTGAAATTCGAGCTGTTTTGGGTGGTGTTGGAGCCGTTCGGCGAACACGAACAGTTTGAAAAAATTTCGGCTGTTCGAGGTTATGTTCGATAACTGTTCGTGCACCAAAATCATAACTGGATTTTTTCTCAGTAATGCTGAAAATTAATGTTAATACGCAGTTTGAGTGTACAGCGGGGCGGGGGGAGGGGCAGGGGATGGATCTCTGCAGGAATAATGAAGATCTCCATTTTTTTTTCTCTTTCTCGCATTTACAGTGTGGAGGTGCAGTCTGTCAGCCTATCAGCAGCACACACACGGAGCAAAGTGCTTTTATTCACACAAGCAAGGGCATGTGTCATTGGCAGTGTATGTCACATGTCCTTGCCCTATAAGACCCAGCCATTTTCCCCGTCGCCACCATTTTCTCACTGCTGCAGCTGCATGTTAGATGGCACAGCTGTTGCTGTGTGAGCTAAACTTTGTTAATTTCAAGCCAATTTTCGCACAAATCTACAGATAGCTTGGGATAGAAAATATACCACAGAAACGCCCGCATAGTAATGTCAATCATAAAATACTAATATGCAGACATAGGGATATAATTATATGAGTACAAGGGGCATCGCAAAGAAACATGAAAAATAAGAAAAAAAGAAAAGCGACAACAGAGCCCCAAATAAGCATAGAAAAAGTATAAATTTATTAAATACACATGTCAAAAAGTGATACATTTAAAGAGCTTAAAGGCACAGAGTGCCACATATGTAGTTAAAAAACCAAGGACACCAAAAAGCCCCCACAACAATAACCCAATGTAGACAACAATAAAGGGTGTATATTAATACTACCATAAATATATGTATCTGTAACAACTCCAGAAAGGGACATTTCCCAGATATCTGAAAGTATGCAAAAGGAGGGTAAGTAAAGCCTATAAGGAATGAAAGGCAAAAGGATATATAAACAGCCAATAGTTACCCAAATTGCAAGTACCAATAGTGAGTTCAAATAGAGGGAAAAGAGGGGGGCCTTATGGTGTCACCCCTACGCGCGTTTCGGCAGGCCTTCATCAGGGGGCATGGAGGTAAAGAGCACTAAGGCCTCTTAAATAGCCAAACCAATGATTAGTAGATGGTGCACAGCTGCTTGGAACGTGTGTATGTGTGCCCAAGGACCTTAATGACGCTTCTCGCGTCATAGTGGGCGGGGCGAGCCGCGGCGTCCGCATCACGTGACGCCCACGTGACAGTCAGCTGACTGGCACACAGGTCCTCACATGGAGATGCAGAGAGCCGCGGCGCGCCGCCATCATGACACGGAAGCGTTCACGGTCGCTAGGCAACCCAGTAAGGAATAAATATGTGTGTGCGATGGCAAGGCCTGCACATGATAAGCAACATGTGAAACCAAGCCAGCAGACACGCACATGGTGTAAGGAACAAGGCAGTGAACCAAGAGAAAAGGGAACAAAAATGTGCATAATAGCAGGTTCATACCCACCAAATGAGCATGGCAAAAAAAAACCTTCTTAGTATTTTACAATCAGATATATAGGTATAGTAGCAGTAGTATACAATTATTGTATCAAGGACCAATGTAAATAGCATTATCCGGACAGAATTGTCATAATTAAGGCAAAGTGGCCCACAAGATTATCAAAAATAAATTTGCATAACAGCCATACATAGAATAGGATGATGAAATCAACATATCCGTAATGTACAAAAACACAAAAAAAGGTTATGTAGCAGCTGACATAGTTGACAAGAAGATGAATCCGCCTAGGAAGCATGAATTGAGAAGCAGCAGGTGTGGAGTTTTGCACCAAATAAGGAGGCTAGAATGGAGACCACAGTGTGTTGACCACGTAAATAGATGGGATAAAAATATCTAAAAAGTGGATAAAAATGTGGAACAAATTAGTAACACATAGCACATAAATTGCGACACAGGTGAGGTTATGAGGGGATGGCCACAACCAGGAGACAATCACAAAAAGGGAACAAAGCTAAGGGACTCGTTCAAGCCCTTAGGATGTACAGTATCTAATTGCCATATCCAGCGGGCCTCCAATTGGGCCAGCCGTTGGCTCATTTTGCCACTACGAATGGTGGAAGGAAGAAGGTCTATACCCCGAACTCTCAACACAGAACTATCACAATTGTGATGAAGTTTGAAGTGACGAGGAATGGTCCTGAGCGTGGAAGCATCCGCGTGACCGGCCGCAGACTGGATGCCCAGAACATGCTCGCGAATTCGAATTTTAAGTTGGCGGGAAGTTAGTCCCACATATATAAGGCCACAAGGACAGGTGGCAAAGTAGATCACGTATCTTGACATACAGTTGATCGACTTACGTATGTCATATGTCCTTGTATGAGATGAATTAAAGAATTGGGTAGCATGTTCAATATTAGGGCAAGCAATGCAGCGGCCACACGGCCTGCATCCAGGCGCAGGACCAGACCCGTCAATAAAAGCCCTTTCCCGAGTGGGTTGATAGTGGCTACGGACCAAAAGGTCTCGAAGATTTCTAGACCTCCTAATGGTAATGTTGGGAGAAGGGGGTATAAATTTGGAAATGATAGGATCAGTTTGTAAGATGGGCCAAGCCTTGGTAAGGCAGGAACGCATACGGGCAAATTGGGAGTGATATTGTGTGATAAATCTCACATGATTCTTCTGATTAACCTTAGCTGTATTTTTGTAAAGTAAATCATGTCGTTTAGACCATAGTGCCCGGTTGAACGCCTTTTTAACAGAGCGCCTACTGTAGCGTCTCTCGAGAAACCGTATTTTGAGATCATAAGCTTGCTTAATGAATTCCCGATCGTCGGAACAAATTCGACGTAATCTGAGAAACTGACCAATAGGTACTGAACGAATCATGTACCTTGGGTGTGCTGAAGAGGCATGTAGTAGGCAGTTGGTGGCCGTGGTTTTCCTGAAGATACTAGTCTGCAGGAATTCACGCTCATCTTTTTGAATGGTAACATCCAAGAACGTAATTTTATTTTTGTCGCATTGAAATGTAATAAATATATTGAGATCATTTAGATTGAGGGACTGCATGAAAGATTGCAGTTGTTCCTCAGTTCCCTGCCAAATGAACAGTATGTCATCAATGTACCGCATCCAAAAGGGGATGCGGTCCATTGATGACAGCTGATCATGTAGGGCAAGGTCCCTCTCCCACAGCCCCAGGAATAAATTAGCGTAAGCCGGTGAAAAGGAGGCCCCCATGGCCGTTCCCTGGAGCTGGAGGTAGAAGGAGCCTTTGAAAATAAAAAAATTATGTGTGAGTGAGAACTCGAGGAGCTCAAGAATGAGTAGTACAATGTCAGCCGGCAAATTAGAATTAGTGAGGAAGAAGTGAGTGGCCTTGATGCCATCTGTATGTTTAATATTCGTATATAGTGACTCGACGTCACCTGTCACCAACAGCATATCCTCACTAAGGCTAAGACCATCCACCTTTTTAAGCAGATCCCCAGTATCCAGCAGGAACGAGGGCAAAGTCTCCACTAATGGTTGAAGGTTGGATTCGATCCAAGAGTTAACATTTTCAAGGAAGCCACCCGTGCCAGATATGATAGGGCGCCCAGGTGGTGTCTCCATATTCTTATGTATCTTGGGGAGAAGGTAGAAGGTTGCTATCGAGGGCTCCACGACTTGTAGCGCCAAAGCCAGCTCTTTTGTTATGACTCCATTCTCCAGCGCCATATGAATAATTTTGGATAATTTAGCAACGAATGACTGTAGAGGATTAAATGTCAGACATTTGTAACACAATTCGTTAGAGAGTTGACGGTAGGCCTCCTTCTCATAGAGGGTAGTAGGCCATATAACGACATTACCGCCTTTGTCGGCTGGCTTGAGTACCACATCGGGGAGCCCACGAAGCAACCTCAACCTCTCCCTTTCAAGATAAGACAAATTATCATGTTCCACAAAGTGGGGAATCTTATTAAATTCCTTAGACACCACCTGGACGAACATATCAACACTGGCACAGGTGGAAAGTGGAGGGAATTTTTTGGAGCGAAGCCTGATGGAACTGGGGATCTTACCTCCTTCGGTGTCCGTACTCTCCCGGGCCAAGTCTTGCAAAGTATCTAACGCTTCTTGTTCCTCCTCAGTAGGAAAAAGAGAGTGAAGATGTGCATCAAAAAAGTGTTTTTTATAAATCAACTTGCGTGCAAAAAGATGGAGATCTTTAATGGCCGTGAAGCAATCAAATTTGGCCTTCGGAGCATAGGTGAGGCCTTTATTCAAAATGCCAAGGTCGGTAGAACTAAGTTGATAATTGCTAAGATTGATTACCTTGTTATCCATCTTTGTTCCCTCGGGGGAGTTGAGATTACGCCTTTTATAGGGATGAAATTCGAGGTCACGAGACTTATAAGGCTCGCGCCCAGATCGTGTTCTCATGGAGGAAATGGAGGTTGCAGAGGATACACTAATGGAGGAGAGTGAAGCATCCGAAGGAAGACGCATCTCCCTAGGAGTATGGCCACCACTTCTTTTCCATAAATAGACTGAATTATTACTGAAGTCATTTTGATCTCTTACTAATTTTTTAGTTTGTGTGTCCTTAATTTTTTGTACACACTCATCTATATTTTTCTCAATGCAAATGTTCAATGCTTCAAGGCGTTCAACCGGGCAAGACGTCTTAAAGATGAGTTGCAATTCATCTATAGATTTATCAAGATCAGCAATTAGTTTAGTGTTGTGATCAATGAGGAGTTGCATAAGTGTGGTGGAACACTTACTGCAGCCCGTCTCCCATCCCGATATGAAGTCACCATCATCAACAATGAAGGTGGGGATAGTGCGGACACGAAGTCCTCTAGGTATCAAATTGCACAGGATGTATTTTTGAAGAAATGCCCTGTTCCACCATAATTTTGTGCGCTTAATCAATAATTGTTGAAGTGTATTGGATTGTTTGTCCCAGTTGTGGTCATCCTCCCGAAAGTCACCAGTGCCTTCAGCTCTGAATGTTTGGTCGATATGAGAGAGCCAACCCTGTTCTTTGGCTCTGTAATCCATGTCTGTGGATAGAAAAAGATCTGTGAAAACCACAGTAAATATGATATAGAAAATATACCACAGAAACGCCCGCATAGTAATGTCAATCATAAAATACTAATATGCAGACATAGGGATATAATTATATGAGTACAAGGGGCATCGCAAAGAAACATGAAAAATAAGAAAAAAAGAAAAGCGACAACAGAGCCCCAAATAAGCATAGAAAAAGTATAAATTTATTAAATACACATGTCAAAAAGTGATACATTTAAAGAGCTTAAAGGCACAGAGTGCCACATATGTAGTTAAAAAACCAAGGACACCAAAAAGCCCCCACAACAATAACCCAATGTAGACAACAATAAAGGGTGTATATTAATACTACCATAAATATATGTATCTGTAACAACTCCAGAAAGGGACATTTCCCAGATATCTGAATTTGCAAAAGGAGGGTAAGTAAAGCCTATAAGGAATGAAAGGCAAAAGGATATATAAACAGCCAATAGTTACCCAAATTGCAAGTACCAATAGTGAGTTCAAATAGAGGGAAAAGAGGGGGGGCCTTATGGTGTCACCCCTATGCGCGTTTCGGCAGGCCTTCGTCAGGGGGCATGGAGGTAAAGAGCACTAAGGCCTCTTAAATAGCCAAACCAATGATTAGTAGATGGTGCACAGCTGCTGGGAACGTGTATATGTGTGCCCAAGGACCGTAATGACGCTTGGGAGTAGGGAAGAGTTGTGATTGCAGTCCTTTTAAGGACTAGGTTACATCATTTCATACGACTTTTATCAGGCAGGTCTGTGCTCTTAAATAGATAGGTTGGGAGTAAAGACTAATTGTAATTGCAGTCCTTTTGAGGGCTAGGTTACATCAGTTCCTATCACTTTTTGCCAGGCAGGTCTGTGCCAGTGCTGTGCAAGTTCTTTTCACAGCATTTGGGTAAATCTAGCAAAGCAAATCCTTTTTGGCCTATTGCAGAGTGTGTTAGTGGAGTAGCCTATCTGTGTTGCAAGCTACACCAACTGTGTATGGAATACAAATTTTTTTACTGCACCTAGTGAAGTAAAAGCTTTTGGGCATAGCATCATTCTATTAGTCCATCTATACTAACCTCCACCAGGGTGCAAATTAAAAATATTTTTTTTCTGCATCTAGCTCTGAAAAAATATTTAGGCTTCTAGCAGTGTGTGGGACTTGGTCTATTAGTCCATCTATGCTGACCTCCATCAGGTTGCAAATTCAATATAATTTTTTTCTGCATCTAGCTCTGAAAAAATATTTAGGCTTCTAGCAGTGTGTGGCACTTTGTCTATTAGTCCATCTACACTGACCTCCATCAGGTTGCAAATTCAATATAATTTTTTTCTGCATCTAGCTCTGAAAAAATATTTCGGCATGTAGCAGTGTGTGAGACTTGTTCTATTAGTCCATCTATACTAACCTCCACCAGGTTGCAAATTCAATATAATTTTTATATGCATCTAGCTCTGAAAAAATATTTGGGTTTCGGCTTGTAGCAGTGTGTGGAACTTGTTCTATTAGTCCATCTATACTAACCTCCACCAGGTTGCAAATTAAAAATAATTTTTTTCTGCATCTAGCTCTGAAAAAATATTTGGGCTTGTAGCAGTGTGTGCGACTTGTTCTATTAGTCCATCTATACTAACCTCCACCAGGTTGCAAATTAAAAATAATTTTTTTCTGCATCGAGCTCTGAAAAAATATTTAGGCTTCTAGCAGTGTGTGGGACTTTGTCTATTAGTCCATCTATACTAACCTCCACCAGGTTGCAAATTTAAAATATTTTTTTTCTGCATCTAGCTCTGAAAAAATATTTAGGCTTCTAGCAGTGTGTGGGACTTGGTCTATTAGTCCATCTATACTAACCTCCACCAGGTTGCAAATTAAAAATAATTATTTTCTGCATCTTGCTCTGAAAAAATATTTAGGCTTCTAGCAGTGTGTGGGACTTGCTCTATTAGTCCATCTATACTAACCTCCACCAGGTTGCAAATTAAAAATAATTTTTTTCTGCATCGAGATCTGAAAAAATATTTAGGCTTCTAGCAGTGTGTGGGACTTGGTCTATTAGTCCATCTATAATAACCTCCACCAGGTTGCAAATTTAAAATATTTTTTTTTCTGCATCTAGCTCTGAAAAAATATTTAGGCTTCTAGCAGTGTGTGGGACTTGGTCTATTAGTCCATCTATACTGACCTCCATCAGGTAGCAAATTCAATATAATTTTTTTCTGCATCTAGCTCTGAAAAAATATTTAGGCTTCTAGCAGTGTGTGGGACTTGGTCTATTAGTCCATCTATACTGACCTCCATCAGGTTGCAAATTCAATATATATTTTTTTGCATCTTGCTCTGAAAAAATATTTAGGCTTCTAGCAGTGTGTGTGACTTGTTCTATTAGTCCATCTATACTAACCTCCACCAGGTTGAAAATTAAAAATATTTTTTTTCTGCATCTAGCTCTGAAAAAATATTTTTCTTCTAGCAGTGTGTGGGACTTGGTCTATTAGTCCATCTACACTGACCTCCATCAGGTTGCAAATTCACTATAATTTTTTTCTGCATCTAGCCCTGAAAAAATATTTGGGCTTGTAGCAGTGTGCGGTACTCATTGTATTAGGCCATCTATACCAAGCTCCACCAGCTTTGAAATTAATAATAATTTTTAGCTGCATCTAGCCCTGAAAATAATTTTTCTTCCCAGTAGAGGTAGCAATAGAAATATGGGGCGCGCGCCTGGCTAACAAAAATATACTCTTCATAACAAAAAACACCAGCCTAGCGCACTGCATTAATAAGATGGCATCATCGTCTCTCCCAGTGCTAGGCCTACTACGCCGGCTAGCATTCCTGTGCCTAAAACACAATGTATGGGTCCGCTCTAGCCACGATGCTGAGGGGTCTAAAGCTGCTGCTAATGCTTTATCACAATTCAATTGGCAGATTTTCACAGAGCTCTTCCCCAACACCCACCCATCGGGCAACAGTTGCCCACCCTCCCTATGGGATATAGTGGCGAATAGTTGATGCCATTAATCAGAGCATCAGTTGCCCCGTCGACGTGGCAAGCATACGGTAAGGCATGGGAAGAGTGGACTCAACTAGTAGCAGGCAGACGGGTTGACCAATGTGAACAAGCCAGATCACAAGTCACCATAGAATTTCTCCACCAGCTAATGATGAGGGGCATATCAGGGGCGTCAGCACAGCGGTGTCTGACCGGAGTAGCATTTCACTTCCAACTACTGAATTGGGGAGATGTGACAAAGATTCATCATCAGACAATCCATAAAAGGGTGGAAAAGGGGTCAGCCAAGTCAGGAGTGTAGACGTCCCGTCCCGTGTCACTAAAACTGATTTCTCACATCATATCCCTAACACCATTAACATGACACTCACAATTTGAAGCAACACTACTGTCTACTGCATTTGTGATCGCCTTCTTCGGGGCGCTATGCATAAGCGAATTAGTCCCTCAATCCAAAGTTACCACGAGTGGAGGCTTATTACACCAGGACGTAGTCATAGCCAATAATGCAATACATCTACGCATACGCCAATCGAAAACGGTTCCAGCGGGAAGGGGCACTTGGGTACTTCTACAACCCACAAACGGTACACTGAGTCGGGTAACAATAGTAAAAACATATAAAACCATCAGATCACAAAGTAATTTCTTCCTATCACACATTGATGGAACGCCATTATCAAGATACCAGTTCCAAGCTATATTTAATAAATGCATAACATCTGCAGGGAACCACCCCAAAGATTACGGGACACATTCATTTCGCATAGGCGCGGCCACGGAAGCAGCAAGAGCAGGACTGTCAGAAACGGAAGTTCAGAGGAAAGGGAGATGGCGATCCACGTGTTTGGCGAGATACATAAGACCGGACTTGTTATCCTAACGTGGTTTGTTTCTTTTACAGGTGACGCTAAACTAACAGTGTGGGTGATAAGCCACTCGTATATATATTGGGCAGAAAAAAGGGCGAAAGTCCGCCCAGGCGGGAGGAAATTAGAGTTTCATAACACATATTTCAACTGGAGAGGTATTAGAGGGCTGCTATGGCCACAGGTACTAATGGAGGTAATCAAGGTAGGGAGAGAGGCAAGAGGTCCGGTCATCTTAGTTATTCAGGCCCGGGGAAACAACCTAGGTCATCACAAGAGCGCATAACTAATGGCAATAATGAAACTAGACACAGAGCGCTTCAGAGAATTTTTCACAAAACTAACTATAGTATGGTCAGAGATTGTGCCGACAGCGGTATGGCAAGGTGCGCGAGACATCACGGCCATCGAACGGACAAGGCGGGTAATAAATATTCGGATGGCAAAATTTAGAAGAGAAAGAGGCGGTGTAGTGATACGACACCGACAACTGGAAGGAGATAAAGCAGGCCTCATATGGCCCGACGGTGTTCACTTAATGGATATTGGACTGGACATATTCCTGTCAGGACTAGTGTTGAGCCACCCCCGTAGTGTTCGAGTTCGGTTCGGTTCGTCGAACACCCGTGTGTTCGCCGAACTGTTCGTCGAACTGTTCGTCGAACACCTTCGAACACCGTTAAAACCAATGGCAGGCAAACAAAAACACATAGAAACACATAGAAAACACCTTCAAAGGTGTCCAAAAGCTGACAAACTGCTCAGAAGACACAACTAACACATGGAAAAGTGACAAGTACATATAGTCATGCGAAAAGAAAAGAGGTGGAGGAGTAAAAGGAGGGGGAAACACAGATATAGGCATGTCATGCCCTTCTAAAATCCAAAAAGTGAGAAGCCGAGATGGCCAGTCCGCTCCTGCCCGTGCCACCTCCGTGTCGCCGGGTTTGTGCCAGAGCCGCGGTGAACCCTGACGGCCAGCCCCCCTCTCCCAATACTGGTGCCTGTCCGCTGGTGGGTCGAGAGAGCCCCCCTGTGGTGGAGGCAGCTCTAAGCTTTTTAATTTAAATTGTCCCTCTAATTTGAATGAATACACTTTAAATCCATTTACAAGGATCTATTGGAGGGCAAGTCTCATGCCAGCAGCCGCGTAATTCCAGCTCCAGTAGCGTCCACTAAAGCTGCTGCAGTTAAAAAGCTTTTATAAGGATCGAGCTCGGCTGTCCACCGCAAGGCATCCTAGTGCCAGTCCCAGCCCCTATGCCTTGGGGTGCCTCCTGATGCTCTTCACTAAGTATCCCGTGGTCCCGAAGCATTTCCTTTGAAAAAATTAAGTGTCCAAACTACAGGTGGTGTAGCTTGCTTAACAGCCGGGATAATCCGCTGACTAGCAGACACTGCTACTAGGCACAAAGTATTTCCTGGGCTAGATGCAGTTAAAAATTTGTAAGTAGATACTCTCGTTGGATGCTGAGAAAGCATTCCATAGAGTCTCCTGGCACGCCATATATGATTCTCTTAAAAAGCTTGGGGTAGGGGTCTAGGGGACCCTTTTATAGCCAAAATCACGGCCCTGTATCACAATACGTCACCTAGGCTGAAGATAAATGGAACTGTAGCACCGAGGGCTCGGTTGCTACAGACGTATTGCACCTCACCCAGAGGTGTGATATCTCACTCTCAGATAAGGATGGAGTGTGGATCAGGACCCGACACCTGCATGCATTACACCACATTGCCGTGGGGCAGGGCGACCAATATGCCCCTGAGATGGGCACGACAGTCCCTGTCCCTGGCTGGAGTGGGGGGAGGGAACACTGAGGAAGGGGAACCCTGCAGTGCAGGAGCAGGGAGGAAGCAGTTCCTGGGTGCATTGAGAAGGGAGTATAAAAGGTGGGCACCATCTTAGTTCAGTGCAGAGAAGTCTGAGCAGAAGTGGCTGGGAGCAGGGGCTCTGCATGAGCTCTGCTCCGGAGGCGGGCCTAGTAACAGAGGCCCAGGCCTGCAAGAGGGAGAAGGAAGGAAGAGGAGCGGAGAAGGCTCCAGGAACGAGGAATGAAGGGATCCCAGGAGTGCGGACGGGCGAGTCGCCACCGCACGCCCGAATCCACCTGCGTGGAGGGGTCAGGCCAAAGGGGGAGACCGGTCCCCGAACTAGTGGAGGCAGGAAACGACCCTCAGCTAGAAACCGGAGGCTCTGACATTTTATGTGGCGCAGCCCTTTGCTCCACCCGCTAGGAAGGCACCACATAGGGTCAGGGAAACTGGCGCCAAGTTTACCAAGAGGAGGCCCGAGGCAGCCGGACAGAAGTGTTGGTAAGAAAGGCCAGACAAAGGACACACAAGGGGGTCCTGTGAAGCGCTCCAAAGTTATCTGGGAGTTGTCTGAGCCCCTCACCTGGTGAGCACAGTACGACGTGGGCAGCCGTTACCTGCAGACGTGGTCTGGATAATAAGAACTGTGAGTAAAGGCCCTGAACTGCATCGCTGACTCCGTGTCGTTACTGCTGCTGCCCTGCACCATCACCCCCATCCTCCGCATACACTGCCCTGAGGCTATACTCCTCCCGTGGGGAGTTATGCTACGCTCTGCTGCACCCACAACACCAGCCTTAGCGGTCTGCCCTGTAGCGGCGGTTCACTCTGACCGCAATCCACGGGTGGCGTAGTCGGACATTTAAACATCAAAACCACATAAATAGTTCCGCCACTGGTTTGACCGCCCTGAGCCACGGAACCGGATCGCCGCCACGAAGACTACAACCACCAGCATCCACCAAAAAGTGTCCGGCTCCGGGTGTCCCAAGGCCCAGGGGGTGCGTCAGAACATTTTCATCACCTTTCACAATCACCAATGGGACATGGCAGGGATGTCCTCTGTCCCCTCTCTTATACATCCTAGTGATGGAGCACCTGCTCTCATCAATTCGCCATAACCCCAATATTAGGTGGATTGAGGTGGGAGGCACCGAGTACAAGTGCTCTCTATTTGCTGATGATGTCCTAGTATATATCACTCAATCACATATATCCATCCCTGCTGTTATGGCTGAAATAGATCACTTTGTTACATGGTAAAATTTTAAAATCAATGCAGCGAAGTCTGAGGCCCTCGATGTCTCCCTCCCTAAATCCATATAGGATTCCATCCAGTCCAACTTTCCCTTTGCCTGGCCCTCACAGGGTATCAAATACTTAGGAATTCCTATTCATAGAGACCTCTCCCATCTATGTTATCTTAATTTTGGGCCCTTTATTGAACAATTCCATACAGACCATGGTTGGCAAGTTAGAACTGTAAGATTCACTACGTGAACCACTGGTGTTTTGTGGAAAAGCACATGTACACCGCGTTCCAAATTATTATGCAAAAAGTGTTTAGGAGTGATAAGGGAAGAATTTGTTTGTTTGTCAGTTAAACTCATTGATGGTGATGTGTGTCAGGGCTCTTTATATCACTGTAAGCAATTGCAGACACCTGTGCTAATTAGTTTGGCAGGTGTGTCCAATGAAAGGCAAGACTACTTAAGAAGGCTCTCTCACATTATTAAGCAGCCTACATTTTCTGCCAAAATGGGAAAGAAAAAGGATGTGTCGGCTGCTGAGAAGCAACAAATTGTGGAGTGTTTAGGTCAAGGCATGACTACAATCAACATTGTGCGATGATCAGGATGAAGTGTCTTGGCAATCAAGAAGTATGTAGCTGATTCACAGTACACACGTGTGCGTGCTGATAAGGGCAAATTGAGGACTCTTTCCTACAGGCAATTACGTCAGGTTGAAACAGCAGCGGCAAAAAAGCCTTGTCATAGCAGCAGACAAGTTTTTGAAGCTGCTTGTGCCTCCAACGTCCCCCGAACAACAAGATGCAGGGTCCTTCAGAGGTTTGCAGCTGTGCATATGCCATCCTGTCGACCTCCTCTATCCACTTCACACAAGCAGAAACGGCTCCAGTGGGCCAAACATTACATGAAGACTGATTTCAAAACTATTTTGTTCACGGATGAGTGCCGTGCAGCGCTCGATGGTCCAGATGAATGGAGTGGAGGATGGCTGGTTGATGGACACCCCACGCAAACACGGCTACAGCGCCAACAAGGAGGAGGTGGAGTAATGTTTTGGGCTGGAATCATGGGGAGAGAGATTGTCGGCCCCTTTAGGATCCCTGAAGGCGCTAAAGATGAACTCCATAATGTATGTGGATTTTCTCAAACAGCACTTCCTGCCATGGTTCAAGAAGAAGAACCGTGTATTTCACAGCAAGATCATTTTTCTGCATGATAATGCACCATCTCATGCTGCACATAAAACATCTGCATCTCTGGCTGATATGGGCATAAAAGGGGACAAACTTATGGTGTGACCCCCATGCTCCCCTGACCTCTACCCCATTCAGAACCTTTGGAGCATCATTAAAAGGAGTGTCTATGATGGCGGGAGGCAGTTCACATCTAAGCAACAGCTCTGGGAGGGTATTCTGTCCTCATGCAAAACAATTGAAGCAGAAACCATCCAAAACCTGACAAATTCAATGGACGAGAGAGTTCAGAAGCTCCTTTCGAACAAGGGGTCCTATGTGAAAATGTAACATCACCTAGAATAAAGTTTTGAGTTGAAAACTGTTTGATTTCAGTTTCTAACAACCTGCTAATGCTTATAATTTCAAAAATGACCATTTTTTTGGTCTTTATTAAAATGAAAAGGTTGATCGAAAAGTTTGGGGGATCTAAGAGTGTGGCAACCCAGTAGTCATGATTACTTCGAATTCTGACAATATGAGGGTCATGCTGCAGGTAGTGCAGCAAGAAGGCACTTATGTGTCTTGCGCATCTCGGAGCCCCAAAATTATTTTCCGGGCTAGATGCAGCTAAAAATTATTTTTAATTTTAAATCTGGTGAAGCTTATTATAGATGGCCTAATAGGATCAGTGCTGCACACTGCTACAAAGCCCAAATTATTTTCCAGTCAAGATACAGATAAACATGATTAGTAATTTGAAAGCTTAAAACGGTTGGTAGGGTGATTTTAACCAATCATCAAGCTTTTACTCTCCCCAGGATGACACAGGGGTAGAAAAGTCGTTTCGGATCCATGATTTGTTCATCTTTTTGAACGTGAGTCTGTCTACATTATCAGTGGAGAGCCGCGTGCGCTTATCTGTCAGCACACCACCAGCAGCGCTGAACACACGTTCAGACAGAACGCTGGCTGCGGGGCATGACAAGATCTCCAAGGCGTAAGTGGCTAGCTCCGGCCATTTATCCAGATTGGAAGCCCAAAAAGAGCAAGGGTCCAGTGACACAGTCGTGGCTTCAATGTTTACTTGGAGATACTCCTGTACCATCGTCTCTAGGCGTTGACTATGTGTCAGACTTCTTGTCTCCTGTGGCCTTGCAAAGGATGGGCTAAAAAAGTGGTGAAATGATTCCGCAAAATTGATGTTACCAGCAGATACTGTGGTTCTGTTACGGTTTGAGTGCTGAACACTTGACGGTCCCACGGTTGGCAAGTTGGAACTGTGAGATTCACTACGTGCACCACTGGTATTTTGTGGAAAAGCACATGTACGATTCTGCAACAGTCTCTGCTGATACTCCTGCATGCGTGCATCCCTTTCTATGGCAGGAATAATTTCTGCAAATTTACTTTTGTACCGGGGATCTAACAGTGTGGCAACCCAGTAGTCAGGATTATTTCTAATTCTCACAATTCGAGGGTCATGTTGCAGGTAGTGCAGCAAGAAGGCACTCATGTGTGTTGCGCATCCAGGAGCACCAAGTCCCTGTTGTGTTGGTGGCGAGGTAACAATCATGCTTCCTTCCTCTGTCCTCTCCCCCCAACCTCGCACAACAGAAATGTGATCAAGGTCTCCCTCATCTGATGAGTCTTCCATCAGTTCGTCCTCCACTTCTTCCTGGGCTCCTGCACCTTCCTCACTAGTTTGGCTGCTACCATGCGCCCTGGTAAAACCATCTCCCCCACCCTCACATGCCTGCCGCCTTGGTGCTGCCGACCGTCTGGACCTTGCAGATGTTAGCCCTTCCGCATACAACTCCTCCTCCTCTACTTCCTCCACCTCCTCTTGTGCCACCACCTGACTCAGAATTCTGTTTAACATGTGCTCCAGCATGTAAATCACCGGAATAGTCATGCTGATAATGGCATCGTCAGCACTAAACATCTTCGTCGCCATTTCAAAACTGTGCAGAAGGGTGCATAGGTTCCTGATCTGAGACCACTCCTCCAACGTGATTTGCCCCACCTCTGAATCTCGTTGGCCCAGGCTATACGTCAGAACGTATTGCACCAGGGCTTGTCGGTGCTGCCACAGTCGCTGCAACATGTGCAGAGTTGAATTCCACCGGGTAGGCACATCGCATTTTAGCCGGTGAAGTGGCAGGCCCAACGACTTCTGTAGAGATGTAAGTCGCTGAGCTGCGGGATGCGAACGGCGGAAGTGAGCACACAGCGACCGTGCCCTCTGCAGAAGGCCATCTAGTCTGGGATAGTGGGCTAAAAATTGCTGGACAACCAGGTTCAACACGTGAGCCATACAAGGCACGTGTGTGACATTGCCCCGGCGAAGGGCCGCACCCAGGTTTGCAGCATTGTCGCACACGGCCTTCCCTGGTTTCAGGTCCAGTGGAGACAACCATTCATGAAATTGGTTCTCCAGAGCTGACCACAACTCCTCAGCTGTGTGACTCACATTTCCCAGACATTTCAATGTAAAAACCGCCTGATGACGTTGAGCCCTACTGCCAGCATAGTAAGGAGGTGTGCAGGATCCCTTCTGCGCAGTTAGAAAGCTTGTGGCATGACCAGACAGGCTTTGGGTGCAGGTGGAAGACCGAGAGGAGGTTGAGGAGGCAGAAGCAGTGGAGGAACTTTGACATAAAGAGGATTGACGCACAACTCGTGGGGACGGCAAGACTTGGACAGCAGCCCCTTGTCCTGCTGTCACCATAGTTACCCAGTGCCCAGTCAGCGACATGTAACGCCCCTGTCCATGCCTACTCGTCCAAGTGTCTGTGGTGAAATGCACCCTGTCACACACAGAGTTTCTCAAAGAAGCGGTGATGTTGTGTGCGACATGCTGGTGGAGCGCAGGCACACCTTTCTTTGAGAAGTAGTGCCGACTGGGCATCTGGTACTGGGGCACTGCGACGGACATAAGGTCTCGAAAATCCTCTGTGTCCACCAGGCGGAAAGGCAGCATTTCTGTAGCCAAGAGCTTGCAGATGGTGAAATTCAACCTCTTAGCTTTCTCATGGCTAGGAGGAAATGGTCTTTTACTTGTCCACATCTGAGGGACCGAGGGCTGGCTATTGTGCTTAGACGGGGTTGATAAGGGTGTCCCTGGCAAACTGCCGGTCTGTGAGGAAGATGCAGGCGGACATGTTAGGTTGCCTTGATCCAAAGGTGGTGCTATCGATGTCGGACAGCGCTCAACACCAGCTGGTGTTACCACCTCCAAAGAAAATGATGACCTGCCAATCACGCTGGCTGTTGCGGGTAAAGAGGTGGCAGGTCTGCGCCCCAAAACAGGTGTGACTGCTGTCCCCCCAGTCACAGAGGATGAAGAGGCCGCGGATGCACAAGATATGGCAGACGGTGATTGGCCCGGCCGGCTAGGCCGCATTGTAGCACACTGAGCTTCCCACTGCAACTTATGCTTCATGTCCATGTGCCGGTTCATGCATGAAGTACTCAAACTATGTATTTTTTGGCCTCTACTTAGCTTTTGCTGACAAATGTTACATATAACACGAGTTGGGTCATCTTTATCGATCTGAAAAAATGCCCAGGCTATGCAAGGCTTAGCACCCATGCGACCTGAAGAGCCACCACGACTTGTGGTGAGAGGCAGAGTTGTGTTTGAGGATGCAGTTGTTGACGTGCTTCCAGTACTACGTCTCTGTCCAGGAAGGCGCAACCTGACCTCGTCGTCACTAGCATCTTCCTCCACCTCCTCTGCTGACCTCATCTCTTGGCTGACTGTGGGTTGACAGTAAGTGGGATCTCCGACCTCATCATCATCACCCTGTGCGTTATCACACCCGTCGTCCTCAGAGCCAACCTGTTCCTGCCCTGACAAAAAACTAAAGTTGTCGCTCCAATCAGGTATTTGAGTCTTATCATCGTCTTCCTCATTGTCTCCACCAACAGGAGTTACAGTTTGGGAATGAGGGTCTACATTATGGTCAGAACCTTCTGCGTCTGGTCCTGGATCCGACTCATAAAGATTCTGGGCATCAGTGCAGATCATTTCCTCGTCTGGATTCACAGAAGCGCTGGAGTCGACCTCTGATTCCCAGGCTATAGTATGAGTAAACAGCTCTGCAGACTCAACCATCTGTTCTACCTCATACTCAGACGGGCAGCTGGAGATTTGGGAGCTGTGAGGAAGCAAGTGCGATTTGGGGGACACCTTTGAGGACTGGAGTATTTGTGATGTTGAAGTTGATGTGGAGGAGAGCCCACTTAAAGGAGCACTTGATATCCGTTGAAGCACCTGCTGTTTTTGTGCCTCATCTGGAATTTGTAGCGATTGGCGTGGCCGTAAGAAAGGGATCTTATCACATTGTCCGCTAAAAGAAGTAGACATTTTAGTTTGGCTGGAAGATGGTCTTTCTTCTGCACCTACCCCACGGACACAACCTTTTTCCCCTTCCCAACACGCCTATTCCCCTTTCCACCAGCAGCAGGCCTTTTTCCACTCATTTTGGTGGTTAACTAATTCACAACTCTGGAGTTGTTTGCACAAAAAAACAATGGATGGTAACCGAGCAGAGCTGAGTGGCCAAACTGTGGTATTAGGCCAAAACTATTGGCTGGGCTAGATGCAGAAAAAAATTATTTTTAATTTGCAACCTGATGGAGGTCAGTATAGATGGACTAATAGAACAAGTCCCACACGCTGCTAGAAGCCCAAATATTTTTTCAGAGATAAATGAAGAAAAAAATTATTTTTAATTTGCAACCTGATGGAGGTCAGTATAGATGGACTAATAGAACAAGTCCCACACACTGCTAGAAGCCCAAATATTTTTTCAGAGCTAGATGCAGAAAAAAATTATTTTTAATTTGCAACCTGATGGAGGTCAGTATAGATGGACTAATAGACCAAGTCCCACACACTGCTAGAAGCCCAAATATTTTTTCAGAGCTAGATGCAGAAAAAAATTATTTTTAATTTGCAACCTGATGGAGGTCAGTATAGATGGACTAATAGACCAAGTCCCACACACCGCTAGAAGCCCAAATATTTTTTCAGAGCTAGATGCAGAAAAAAATTATTTTTAATTTGCAACCTGATGGAGGTCAGTATAGATGGACTAATAGACCAAGTCCCACACACTGCTAGAAGCCCAAATATTTTTTCAGAGCTAGATGCAGAAAAAAATTATTTTTAATTTGCAACCTGATGGAGGTCAGTATAGATGGACTAATAGAACAAGTCCCACACGCTGCTAGAAGCCCAAATATTTTTTCAGAGATAAATGAAGAAAAAAATTATTTTTAATTTGCAACCTGATGGAGGTCAGTATAGATGGACTAATAGACCAAGTCCCACACACTGCTAGAAGCCCAAATATTTTTTCAGAGCTAGATGCAGAAAAAAATTATTTTTAATTTGCAACCTGATGGAGGTCAGTATAGATGGACTAATAGAACAAGTCCCACACGCTGCTAGAAGCCCAAATATTTTTTCAGAGATAAATGAAGAAAAAAATTATTTTTAATTTGCAACCTGATGGAGGTCAGTATAGATGGACTAATAGACCAAGTCCCACACACTGCTAGAAGCCCAAATATTTTTTCAGAGCTAGATGCAGAAAAAAATTATTTTTAATTTGCAACCTGATGGAGGTCAGTATAGATGGACTAATAGACCAAGTCCCACACACTGCTAGAAGCCCAAATATTTTTTCAGAGCTAGATGCAGAAAAAAATTATATTCAGTTTGCAACCTGATGGAGGTCAGTATAGATGGACTAATAGAATGATGCTATGCCCAAAAGATTTTACTTCACTAGGTGCAGTAAAAAAATTGGTATTCTATACACAGGTGGTATATCTTGCAACACAGATAGGCTACTCCACTGACTAACACACTCTGCAATAGGCCAAAAAGGATTAGCTTTGCTAGATTCAGCCAAATGCTGTGAAAAAAACTTGCACAGCACTGGCACAGACCTGCCTGGCAAAAACTGATAGGAACTGATGTAACCTAGTCCTGAAAAGGACTCCAATTACAATTAGTCTTTACTCCCACAATCTATCTATTTAAGAGCACAGACCTGCCTGATAAAAGTCGTAGGAAATGCTGTAACCTAGTCCTTAAAAGGACTGCAATCACAACTATTCCCTACTCCCAAGCTATCTGTATATTTGTGCGAAAATTGGCTTGAAATTAACAAGGTATAGCGCACACAGCAACAGCGGTGCCGTCTAACACGCAGCTGCAGCAGTGAGAAAATGGTGGCGACGGGGAAAATGGCTTGGTCTTATAGGGCAAGGACATGTGACATACACTGCCAATCACACATGCCCTTGCTTGTGTGAAAAAAAGCACTTCGCTCCGTGTGTGCGCTGCTGATAGGCTGACAGATTGCACCTCCCCACTGCAAATGCGGGAAAGAGAAAAAAAAATGGAGATCTTCATTGTTCCTGCAGAGATCCATCCCCTGCCCCTCCCCCCGCCCCGCTGTACACTCAAACTGCGTATTAACATTAATTTTCATCATTACTGAGAAAAAATCCAGTTATGATTTTGGTGCACGAACAGTTATCGAACATAACCTCGAACAGCCGAATTTTTCTCAAATTGTTCGTGTTCGCCGACCGGCTCGAACACCGCCCAAAACAGCTCGAATTTGAGATTGGCGAACAGTTCGAGTAGAACAACGCTCATCTCTAGTCAGGACTCCAGGACGGAGTGGAACAAGCGTTAAGAGTGATGGGTGGGGGTCAGAGTCCTGCATACGAGTACGCAAGATCCTCTGTGGCCTGGAAATAGAAAGGACATGTTGGAGAGTTACATTTGTTGGCCAACTTGCCGGAGTGGAGACCCAGGGCATGCTGCAACAAGGTGAATTATTTTAGAAATAAAATGCCTTTCTAATGGAATGAGTATAAAGAGTTAATAAAGCTGTGACCGATCCTCACCCGTCTAGTTGTAAGAGTTACATTATTGTATTGTCAAGGAAAGGAGGGCAGTAGGGGGGCTGAGCGTCTGGGTTTGGTTGGGGGTCACCACAGTCTGCCTAGGCTAGATGCATTTAAAAATTCTTATTAGATACACAGGCGGTGCAGCTTGCTTCGCAGCTTGGCTACTACGCCCAAAGTATTGCCTAGGTTAGATGCAGTTAAAAATTCTACGCTGACTAGCAGACACTGAAGCTTTGGAGCAGACCTCTGAGTAAACAGCTCTTCAGACTCAACCATCTGTGGTACCCCAAGCCATAGTGTATGTAGTTTCTTACAGTTAAAAGGGGGGGGAGCGACCCAACCCACCTGAAATTGACGATGCCAACGTCACGTAAGACACCGCAAGGGGACTCCAAAAAGAGTCTCCATTTTTTCCCAAAATTGTGGCACAGACACCACTTAACCCTAGAACGCATACTTGGGGCCTCGCAGGCCCGCGCTGTTAATTGTTTTCTATTTTCTGCAAGATTACTTTAGTTAGAATTTTGAAACTCTAGGTATTCTTCATGTATATAGTTATTTGTCATTTGAGTTTGAGTTATTCCATGTTATTTGCACACGGGCCTAAAAGGCCCCAGGTATGTGAAAGTGTTGATTTTTATGGTCATGCGTACTAGGGTTAACCCTCCGTCAGGGGCAACTGATCTGACAGGCTCAGCTCACTTAGTTTCATTTCTCAATTTTCAGTGGTTTGTCTGGGAAACACCTTCCTCCCAGTACCTTCCTAACTTTAAAGGCTGTGTGATTATGTGTATTCTCATTTATTACATTCCTATTAAGGTAACTGATCACTTTTAGAGCATTGAAATTTAAAGAAAAGGAAAATATAGCCAATTTTCTAGCCTGTGCCTGACATGCGCAATGCCCCTAAACTCGTTATGAAACATATTGCCCCTGACGGGAGGTTAAGTGGCATCAATTGCCCCAAGCTTTTAGTCTCCCCAGGATGACACAGGGGTAGAAAAGTCCTTGCGAATCCATGATTTGTTCATCTTTACGAACGTGAGTCTGTCTATATTCTCAGTGGACAGCCGCGTGCGCTTATATGTCAGCAAACCACCTGCAGCGCTGAACACACGTTCAGAGAGAACACTGGCTGCAGGGCATGACAAGATCTCCAAGGCGTGAGTGGCGAGCTCCGGACATTTTTCCAGATTGGAATCCCAAAATGAGCAAGGGTCCAGTGACACAGTCATGGCTTCGATGTTCACTTGGAAATACTCCTGTACCATCCTCTCTAGGCGTTGACTAAGTGTCAGACTTCTTGTCTCCTGTGGCCTTGCAAAGGATGGTCTAAAAAAGTGGTGAAACGATTCCACAAAATTGCTGTTACCAGCAGATACTGTGTTACTGTTACGGTTTGAGTGATGAAAACTCGACAGTCCCACGGTTGGCAAGTTAGAACTGTGAGATTCACTACGTGCAACACTGGTGTTTTGTGGAAAAGCACATGTAAGATTCTGCAACAGCGTCTGCAGATACTCCGGCATGCATGAATCCCTTTCTATGGCAGGAATTATTTCGGAAAATTTACTTTTGTACCGGAGATCTAAGAGTGTGGCAACCCAGTAGTCGGGATTACTTCGAATTCTGACAATCCGAGGGTCATGTTGCAGGTAGTGCAGCAAGAAGGCACTCATGTGTCTTGCGCATCCAGGAGGACCAAGTCCTTGTTGTGTTGGTAGCGAGGTAAGAATCATGCTTCCTTCCTCTGCCCTCTCCCCCAAACCTCGCACAACAGAAATGTGATCAAGGTCTCCCTCATCTGATGAGTCTTCCATGCCCATCGCCAGTTCGTCCTCCACTTCTTCCTCGGCTCCTGCACTTTCCTCAACAGTTTGGCTGCTACCATGAGCCCTGGTTAATCCCTCTCCCCCACCCTCCCATGCCTGCCGCCTTGGTGCTGCCGACCGTCTGGACCTTGGAGATGTTATCCCTTCCGCATACGACTCCTCCTCTACTTCCTCCACCTCCTCTTGTCCCACCACCTGACTCTGAATTCTGTTTAATGTGTGCTCCAGCATGTAAATCACCGGAATATTCATGCTGATAATGGCATCGTCGTCAGCACTAAACATCTTCGTCGCCATTTTAAAACTGTGCAGAAGGGTATGTGGCGCCCCGGAGGGTTCAGTCGCCACAGAGTTACTGCATCTCACCCAGAGGTGTGGTATCTCACCCTCAGGTAAAGAAGGAGTATGGCTCGGGACCCTAACACCTGCATCCAATACATACCCGCAGTGGGGGTAGGGAGAGATTGCTCTTAAGGGAGAGCACAGTCCCAGGTTCCTAGCTGGCGGGAGGGTCCTATGTGGTGGGTGCTTAGGGGAGCAGCTTAGGGAAGCACATGACAGGGAGAGTATAAATAAGAAGCCATCTTAGAAAGAGCAAGCCAGTCAGAGGAGGAGAAGTGACAGGAGCAGAGGCTTTGCATGAGCTCTGCTCCGGAGGTGGGCCTAGCCTGGGAGGCCCAGGACTGAAGGAGAGAAGAGAGGAGTGGGAGCAGGAAGGCTCCAGGAACCGAAGGGACCCTAAGGGTACGGGCCGTGCAGAAGGCCACCAGTACGCCCGCTGCTACCAGGAGGTAGAGGGGTCAGGCCAGATAAGGGGAACCGGTCCCTCAACTAGCAGAGAAACAGCAAGGCTCAACTAGAAACCGGAGGCTGCAGCATTTCATGTACTGCAGGCCAAAGTCCACACCAGTCTCACTAAGAAGGTAGCCACATATGATCCAGGGGATGGAACACACGTCGCCCGCCAAGGCCCGAGGATACCGGATAGAAGTGTCACTGGGTGTAAGGTGCAGGGAGAAAGGACACACAGAAGGGGGTCCTGCTAAGTACTCCGGAGCTATCTGGGGGTGGACTGAGCCCCTCACTGAGTACGCACAGCAGAGTGATTTGCCCCACCTCTGGATCTCGTTGGCCCAGGCTATACGTCAGAACGTATTGCACCAGGGCTTGTCGGTGCTGCCACAGTCGCTGCAACATGTGCAGAGTTTAATTCCACCATGTCGGCACATCGCATTTCAGCCGGTGAAGTGGCAGGCCCAACGACTTCTGTAGAGATGTAAGTCGTTGAGCTGCGGGATGCGAACGGCGGAAGTGAGCACACAGCGACCGTGCCCTCTGCAGAAGGCCATCTAGTCCGGGATAGTGAGCTAAAAATTGCTGGACAACCAGGTTCAACACGTGAGCCATACAAGGCACGTGTGTGACATTGCCCCGGCGAAGGGCCGCACCCAGGTTTGCAGCATTGTGGCACACGGCCTTCCCTGGTTGCAGGTCGAGTGGAGACAACCATTCATGAAACTGGGTCTCCAGAGCTCACCACAACTCCTCAGCTGTGTGACTCACATTTCCCAGACATTTCAAAGTAAACACTGATACCATTGAGCCCTGCTGCCAGCATAGTAAGGAGGTGTGCAGAATTCCTTCTGCGCAGTTAGAAAGCAGGTGGCATTAACAGACAGGCTTTGGGTGCAGGTGGAGGCCCGAGAGGAGGTTGAGGAGGCAGAAGCAGTGGAGGAACTTCGAGATAAAGAGGATTGACGCACAACTCGTGGGGACGGCAAGACTTGGACAGCAGCCCCTTGTCCTGCTGTAACAATAGTTACCCAAAGCCCAGTCAGTGACATGTAACGCCCCTGTCCATGCCTACTCGTCCAAGTGTCTGTGGTGAAATGCACCCTGTCACACACAGAGTTTCTCAAAGAAGCGGTGATGTTGTGTGCGACATGCTGGTGGAGCGCAGGCACACCTTTCTTTGAGAAGTAGTGCCGACTGGGCATCTGGTACTGGGGCACTGCGACGGACATAAGGTCTCGAAAATCCTGTGTCCACCAGGCGGAAAGGCAAAATTTCTGTAGCCAACAGCTTGCAGATGGTGAAATTCAACCTCTTAGCTTTGTCATGGCTAGGAGGAAATGGTGTTTTACTTGTCCACATCTGAGGGACCGAGGGCTGGCTGTTGTGCTTAGACGGGGTTGAGTAGGGTGTCCCCAGCAAACTGCCGGTCAGTGAGGAAGATGCAGGCGGACATGTTAGGTTGCCTTGATCCAAAGGTGGTGCTCTCGATGTCGGAGAACGCTCAACACCAGCAGGTGTTTCCACTTCCAAATGAACTGACGACCTGCCAATCAAACTGGCTGTTGCGGGTAAAGAGGTGGCAGGTCTGTGTCCAAAAACATGTGTGACTGCTGTCCCCCCAGTCACAGAGGATGAAGAGGCCGCGGATGCACAAGATGGGGCAGACGGTGGTTGGCCGGGCCCGCTAGGCCGAATTGTAGCACAGTGAGCTTCCCACTGCAACTTATGCTTCATATCCATGTGACGGTTCATGCATGAAGTACTCAAACTATGGATTTTTTGGCCTCTACTTAGCTTTTGGTGACAAATATTACAGATAACACGAGTTGGGTCATCCTTATCGATCTGAAAAAATGCCCAGGCTATACAAGGCTTAGAGCCCATGCGACCTGAAGAGCCACTACGACTTGTGGTCAGAGGCAGAGTTGTGGTTGAGGATGCAGTTGTTGACGTGCTTCCAGTACTCCGTCTCTGTCCAGGAAGGCGCAACTTAACCTCGTCGTCAATAGCATCTGTGACGCCCCGCTGCGCTTGGTATCACAGATCCTAGAAGAGTGCATTGATGGAATCCTCCACAAGAGGCCCCCATAAACATTCACACATCTCCACCTTCCACCTCAGACCAGCAGAGGGAGCCTGTTAGGGATATAAATAGGGAAAGTGGAGCTAGGAAGTTCAGTTCCTTTGAAGAGTTCCTGCAGTAGAGAAGCCTAAGAGAGGTCAGTCTGCAGTGGAGCTCAGTCTAGTCTAGAGAACTCAGTTAATAGTTCAGCAGTGGAGCACGAGGCTCCTGCTAGCTAGATTCAGGAAGCCCAGTTAGAGCTTAAGGTGTGCCGCCGCCATAAGATCGGTGAAGCGCGGCAAGCTGCCATTAGTGTTTATAGCCTAGTGAGGGCTCGAGTAGGCTGAAGGCGAGTTGCGAGTTAGTACATAAGGGGCAGAGGAGCTTAACCAGCTCACCCCGAAGCATTTACCGGACACCGGATCCGAGCTTAGCGGGATCTCTATGACCCAGTAAGGCATAACCAGAATCCCTGGAGAACTACAAGTCCCAGGATCGCTAAGGTGCTGATACGTAACAGAGCCAGGAGACGCTTAGTCCCCGCATACTGGGAGCGTGAACTCCAAGACAACGCCCTACCATAAGGTCAGCCAGCGCAGGACAGAGACAAAGTTAGGCCTAGCTCCAGGCAGGTCAGAAACTTACTATGCAGAGGCAAGAAACAGGAGGCCCTACACCCGCTCATTGGGGAGGATCCTGATATTCACCCTTCACCCTACAGTGCTCCGGGATGTGCCTGAATTTCCACCAGTAAAAGGTACTGAAGTGACTACCGGGTCCGTTCCCGTTCTTGCTCTGACCCAGCTGGGTCTCGCCTGTCCTGCATTACCCCTGCATACACTTTTCTGAGGCCTAGCTCCACCTGTGGGGAGCTATAGCATCGAGCTGCCTTATCACCGGCCTCAGTGGACTGCTGCAGAGCTGGTGCTTCTCACCAGATACCACAGGTGGCGTCACGAACTCTTATAAAATTAACAATTATCCACCCTTTTAAAGTGTGACCCCAGGGTACGGGCCTGGGAGCCGACCACCGCGACATTCCCAAGACCAGGCAAAGGCCCGGGTACCGAGTCATCCCCATCCCCTGGGCTAGTCACATCCACCTCCACCTCCTCTGCTGACCTCATCGACTGGCTGACTGTGGGTTGACAGTAAGTGGGATCTCCAACCTCGTCATCATCACCCTGTGTGTTCTCACACCCGTCGTCCTCAGAGCCAACCTCTTCCTGCCCTGACCGAAAAGTCAAGTTGTCGCTCCAATCAGGTATTTGAGTCTCATCATCGTCTTCATCATTGTCTCCACCAACAGGAGTTACAGTTTGGGAACGAGGGTCTACATTATGCTCAGAACCTTCTTCATCTGGTCCTGGATCCGACTTATAAAGATTCTGGGCATCAGTGCAGATCATTTCCTCGTCTGGATTAACAGAAGCTCTGGAGCAGACCTCCGTTTCCCAGGCTATAGTATGAGTAAACAGCTGTTCAGACTCAACCATCTGTGTTACCCCATACTCAGAAGGGCAGCTGGAGACTTGGGAGCTGTGAGGAAGCAAGTGCGATTGGGGTGACACCTCTGAGGACTGGAGTATTTGTGATGTTGAAGTTGAGGTGGAGGAGAGCCCACTTGAAGGAGCACTTGATATCCGTTGAAGCACCTGCTGTTTTTGTGCCTCGTCTGGAATTTGTAGCGATGGGCGTGTCCGTAAGAAAGGGATCGTATCACATTGTCCACGAAAAGAAGTAGACATATTAGTTTGGCTGGAAGATGGTCTTTCTTCTGCAGATGTTACTCCCCCCCCACCGCGGGGGGGGCTCGACCCACCAGCGGACAGGCACCAGTATTGGGAGAGGGGGGCTGGCCGTCAGGGTCCACTGCGGCTCTGGCACAAACCCGGCGACACGAAGGTGGCACGGGCAGGAACGGACTGGCCTTGTCAGCTTCGCACTTTTTTGGTTTTAGAAGGGCATGACATGCCTATATCTGTGTCTCCCCCTCCTTTTACTCCTCCACCTCTTTTCTTTTCGCATGACTATATGTACTTGTCACTTTTCCATCTGTTAGTTGTGTCTTCTGAGCAGTTTGTCAGCTTTTGGACACCTTTGAATGTGTTTTCTATGTGTTTCTATGTGTTTTTGTTTGCCTGCCATTGGTTTTAACTGTGTTTGAAGGTGTTCGACGAAAAGTTCGACGAACAGTTCGACGAACATACGGGTGTTCGACGAACCGAACCGAACTCGAACACTACGGGGGTGGCTCAACACTATTGCTGGTATCTCCCTCAACATCTTCTCAGTCAGAATCTCCAGTGCCAGATCACCATAATAGATATGTGGCATTCACACCCTCGCAAGTTAATCAAGTGATTAGTCAACTACCTGACCCAGACAGACACCCTATGGCGTTCTACAGAAGAATCAGACAAATTTACCAAACTTATTCAGCCACTTGGAAAGATCTTCATGAAATCACTAGCATTAGAGCGGGAGATGCCTTCTGGCCAATAATTCAAGTAGCTCTGAATGACAGCCAAGTGACAGACAAGGAGACTTACCAATCTGGAGGAGCTTTTTGTCAACAACTTCAGCAATGGGCCAAGGAGCGGCTCACAGACTCATCTACCAGTGTATCGGACTGTACTCAAGAATCAGGGGAGAATGTCGAAAAATTTTACACCAGAATCTAAACTCTGTTCAAGGATCAAGGGTTCGATTAAGGTCAGAGGATCCAACAGAATCTGCTAGTTACTTCATTTGTTAGGGGACTCAGAGAGGAAATCTCAGCAAAGTTTACAGACTCCAGACCAGAATATGTGGACATGTCCCTGCGAAAGGTACTCCTTATTGCTAAAGCTATAGAGAAACAATTGAATGCTGTACCAAGGTCTGCTACAGAGCCTGCACCAGCAGCTGCACCGACTCCTGTTCCTGCTCCTGCTCCAGCTGCTCTATCAGTCTATCAACCTGCAGATAATCAACAAGAACAGTTGCCATATCCCCCAGGAGACCCACAACAACTATACCGCTCACCCCCACAATGGATAGGTCCTCCACAAATGTACAGAGGACCGAGTTTAAGACTAAGAGAACCAATCTGTCACCATTGTAACCAACCAGATTATTTCAGAAGAGAATGTCCAAAGAATATAGGGGATCCTTTCTATGGCCCAATGCCACTCTCCTACAACCCGCAATTTGAAAGAAGAGATTCTTCACTCTACCAAGGGAACCCACGGTACTCCACAGAGAGAATATGAGACAATGCCAAGAGAACCTGTGCAGAATTACAGAGACCAGCCACCGCAACAGATGTACCAAAATAACAGGGACCCACCATGCCGGTTTGCGGGGGAAGACCAGAATTACCCCGCATAGGACAGTGGCAAACCCGTGCTCACCTTGACCTCAGTTGAAAACATCCCCAGACTCCCCACTAAATCTGGACTGATTTCTACTGCCAAAATTGATGTAGGGGACAGAACTTTACCTTTTCTAGTAGACACGGGTGCAGCCAGATCAGTACTACGGTCAAGAGATTTACCCTATGAATCGCTTATATGTGATGATTTCCTTTCATGTGTTGGAGTGGATGGAAAACCACACTCATCCCGACTAACATTTCCATTGCCTATTGGGAAAGAACAGAAGCTGCTGGCCAGAATTGCACATTTCAGACACCTGCCCGCTTGCAGATCTACTCCAGAAATTAAATGCTCAGACATCATATGATGAGAATGGAATGCATCTAGATGTCTCTACTCCATTATCATTAGAGGAACAAACAAAGGTACATGCCCTCCCATTCTGTGTCATCCAGTTAGCAACAACCGCCATACCACAGCATTATCTTGACTGCATACCACCTGAACTCTGGTCTCAAGGTCCTGATGGTATAGGCCGGCTGCCTGATCCGCCAGTCAAAGTTTTCCTGAAAGAAGGTGCACGGATTCCCAGACTCCCACAGTACTCACTGAAAGCAGCCGAAGAAGCGTCATTAGATGCCCTGATCCAAGAATTACTCAAGAAAGGAGCATTAATTCCCTGTGTTTTTCCTGCTAATACTCCATTGTTTCCAGTGAAGAAGAAAACTGCAAGAGGAGTACCGGATAAATTTAGGATGGTGCAAGATCTGAGAGCTGTGAATGCAGTTACAATCCTGGAGACTCCAGTGGTGCCAAATACACATACATTACTCAGTGAAATTCCCCCTGAGGCAGCGCATTTTACAGTAATCGACTTGGCAAACGCCTTCTTCAGTGTGCCTCTGCATCCAGACTGTCAGTATCTTTTTGCTTTTACACACAGAGGAGTACAGTACACCTGGACCGTTATGCCTTAAGAAGCTCAGAACTCACCCAACTTACACCAGCTACCCCCCACTTTCATTTATGACCTTGTTTACTCAGTCTTTGAGTATCCAGCATCTGGTTCAATCTAATCAGCTGATCAAGATGAGCACAGACCACTCCCCGCTGGTTCACCGCTGAATGCAATCTGTTACAAATATATTGTGGGCCAGGAGTCTGTGTCAGACTTTAGTCTGTGTCCATCACCTTAAGTGTCCATTAGCTGAAGTGTCTGAAATTTGAATTAATCCTGAATTGAACCTGAAGGGAACTGAAGGTAACTGGATACTTTATCACAGTAAACAATGTTTGTCTTTGTTTTCACTCTCACCCCCTTAATCCTTCACCTCTTACAACCACCCCTAATCCCCACACCTAGTAAGGAACTCTTCATCTCTCCCTCCATTCTCCCCACCCATCTCACCTCCTCCTCAGAGCTATTCCTCAACATACAATCCTTTGCCTCCAAACACAGACAGCCACCTCATGCCCTCTCCTGCTCCCACCTACTAATGCTTTCTCTGCTCCTCTTTACTGCCGGCGACATCTCTCCAAATCCTGGCCCTCCTCACCACATCCCTACAATCACTTCCACCTCCTACCCACGATCTACCACGAACTCTCGTAACCCTTCTAACCTTATACCTATACGCCCAGCCCCTGCTTCCCCAGTCCCACTAGCAGAAGCTCTATGGAACGCTCGCTCCGTCTGCAACAAACTTTCCTAAATTCATGATCTCTTCATCACTAACAAGCTTTCCTTCCTCGGCATCACTGAAACCTGGCTCACCCCCTCCCACACAGCCTCTCCTGCTGCACTTTCGTATAGCGGATTCCACCTCTCCCATACCCCCGCCCCACCGGCAAGCACGGTGGAGGAATAGGTTTCCTCCTTTCAGAAAACTGCTCCTTCACCCATATCCCACTGCTGCCCTCAATTACTCTCCCCTCTTTTGAAGTGCACTGCGTGCGCATCTACTCCCCATCCAACCTCCAACTGGCTGTCATCTACCGCCCCCCAGGATCAGCCACCACTTTCTTTGACCACTTCACCACTTGGCTACTTCATTTCCTCTCCGTTGACATCCCCACTATCCTCATGGGCGACTTTAACATCCCCATTGACACTTCCCTCTCAGCTGCTTCTAAGCTTCTATCCCTCACTTCCTCCTTTGGTCTTACTCAGTGGTCTTCCACACCCACCCACAAAGACGGCCACACGCTGGACCTCATCTTCACCCACCTCTGTTCCCTATCTAACCTCTCTAACTCACCTCTCCCTCTTTCTGACCACAACCTACTCACATTCTCTTCTCTCTCCTCCCCGGGGCAACAATCCCCACTCCACAAACTTGCATACCCTCGCAGAAATCTCAAACACCTTGACCTACACTCACTCTCTGAATCCCTCCTCCCTCTTACAGACATTAGTTCCTTACATGATGCAGATGTTGCTGCCACTTTATACAACACCACAACCGCCGCAGCTCTCGATTCGGTCGCCCCCTCACACATTTCAAGGCTCCCACAATCAACAGACAACCCTGGCACACCAGCCTAACTAAAGAACTGTGACTGGCCTCCAGGGTTGCTGAGCGTAGATGGAAAAGGTCCCACTCCCATGACAACTTCATCGCATTCAAACAGTCCCTCACTACCTTCAAGTCCACACACACTGCAGCAAAACAAACATACTTCACATCTCTCATATCCTCCCTGTCTCACAACCCCAAACAACTATTCAACACCTTCAATTCTCTCCTTTGTCCCCCAGTGCCTCCTCCCTCTCCTCTTATTTCAGCCCAAGACTTTGCCTCATTCTTCAAACAGAAGATTGACACCGTCAGACAAAGCTTTTGCCTAAAGCCCCCAGAGCCCCTCCCCACACCTACTCAACTCTCTTCCTCCAAAACCACCTTCTCCACCATTTCTGAAGATCAACTTTCCTCCCTACTCTCCAAATCACACCTCACCACCTGTAAACTTGACCCAATCCCGTCCCACCTCATACCAAACCTTACCACTATCTTCATCCCAGCCCTAGCCCACCTCTTCAACCTGTCACTAACAACTGGTGTCTTATCCTCATGCTTCAAACATGCCTCAATCACACCCATCCTCAAAAAGCCCTCCCTTGACCCATCCTCTGTGTCTAGCTATCGCCCCATATCACTTCTCCCCTATGCCTCAAAACTACTGGAACAACATGTCCGTTCTGAGCTGTCCTCCCACTGTTAGAACTCTCCTGTTAGTTTTTTTCTATTTTGGTCACGTGACCTGCTGCCTATTTATTCCAGCTCCGCCCTTCTGGCTTTGCAGGACTTCAGTGTTATTTGACTCTCTATCTAGCCAGGTGCTTTTGTACCTATCTCTCTAGTTCGTTTGGTCCTTTGGACCTCTAAGTACTTTTTGTTTGTTTGTCTTTTTGCTCCGCTACAACATCTGCTAGGAGGTGTCCAATTTTGTCCCAGTCCTTAGTTCTTTTAGGGACCCCTCCCTTTATTCTATAGGTCTGCGTTCAGACTAGCTGAGGACTAAGGCGGGTCTGTTCACAAGGAACAGGTCGCCCGTTGCAACGTAGGGAATCAGCTTAGTCTTATTGCAGGTACAGATTCCCTTTCTTTCCTTAGTTCTTGTAGCAGATCATAACACCCACCTCTCCTCCTGCTCCATCTTTGACCGCCTACAATCTGGTTTCCGACCGCACCATTCTACTGAAACTGCACTGACTAAAGTCACCAACGACCTACTAACCGCCAAATCTAAGCGACACTACTCTGTCCTCCTCCTCCTAGACCTGTCATCTGCCTTTGATACAGTGGACCATTCCCTCTTACTACAGACTCTCTCATCTATCGGCATCACAGACTTGGCCCTATCCTGGATCTCCTCATACTTAACAGATCGGACATTCAGTGTCTCCCACTCACACACCACCTCCTCATCTAGCCCCCTATCTGTCGGTGTCCCCCAAGGTTCAGTTCTAGGACCGCTGCTCTTCTCCATCTACACCTTCGGCCTGGGACAGCTCATAGAGTCTCACGGCTTTCATTATCACCTCTATGCTGATGACACACAGATCTACCTTTCTGGACCTGATATCACCTCCTTACTAACCAAAATCCCACAATGACTGTCTGCTATTTCATCTTTCTTCTCTGCCAGATTTCTAAAACTTAACATGGACAAACCAGAATTCATCATCTTTCCGCCATCTCATTCAACCCCCCCAACTGACCTATCTATCAACGTCAATGCCTGCCCACTCTCCCCAGTCCCTCAAGCTCGCTGCCTTGGGGTAACCCTGGACTCTGAACTCTCCTTCAAACCACATATCCAAGCCCTTTCCACTTCCTGCCGACTCCAACTCAAAAATATCTCCCGGATCCGCACATTCCTCACCCATGAATCTGCAAAAACACTAGTGCACGCCCTCATCATCTCCCGCCTTGACTACTGCAACCTCCTGCTCTGTGGCCTCCCCTCTAACACTCTCACACCTCTCCAATCTATCCTAAACTCTGCTGCTCGACTAATCAACCTGTCCCCCCGCTATTCCCCGGCCTCTTCTCTCTGTCAATCTCTTCACTGGCTCCCCATTGCTCAGAGATTCCAGCTCAAAACCCTAACCATGGCATACAAAGCCATTCACAACCTGTCTCCTCCATATATCTCTGACCTAGTCTCCCCTTACATACCCGCACGCAACCTCCGATCCTCACAAGATCTCCTTCTCTACTCCCCTCTTATCTCCTCCTCCCACAATCGCATACAAGATTTCTCCCGTGCTTCCCCCCCTACTCTGGAACTCTCTACCCCAACGTATCAGACTCTCGCCTACCGTGGAAACCTTCAAAAGGAACCTGAAGACCCACCTCTTCCGACAAGCCTACAACCTGCAGTAACCACCGCTCCACCATACCGCTGCAGGACCAGCTCTACCCTCACCTACTGTATCCTCACCCATCCCTTGTAGATTGTGAGCCCTCGCGGGCAGGGTCCTCGCTCCTCCTGTACCAGTCGCTGTCACATTGTGTTCAAGATTATTGTAATTGTTCTTGTATTATACCCTTTTTTCACATGTAAAGCGCCATGGAATAAATGGCGCTATAATAATAAATAATAATAATAATAATAATAACTCTCCTCATCACATCACACTGGCCTTAAAACACTAGAACTACTGATGGAGTCATTTTGACTCCTTTCGTTTTTTATTTCTCTTCTGTGACTACATTTTTCAGAATTCCGGCTTGAAACTCGGTGACTTTTCCTCAAATATGATGTGAAAAAAGATTTTATGAGAATAAATAATTTTGGTGAAAAATTTGCGTGTTTTTTTCAAAATTTACCAAGAACTACTGAAGGGAGTCATTTTGACTCCCTACTATATTTTGAGGTCCTTTTGTCACTAAATGTTGCTATAAAGTTTTGTGCATAATTTTTTCACTCTGTCTTATTTACCCTGATGTTCATATAGATGTTGTTCAATTTACATGTCAACTTTTCACATTTTCCTTGTGTTTTACCTGCTTGTATTACTGTGTAATGCTGAACAAACTCTATCTGATGAGGAGCTAGATGCATTCATTGCGATATTCTATGCTCGTGGAATATCTGGCACGAACCGTCACTCGATTAGCAGTATTTGGTGTAATGACTGGGGAATACCGTTTTGCAAAGCGACAATGTCTAGGGACCGCTTTGTTGAAATTATGAGGTTTCTCAGATTTGATGAGAAATCTACTCGATCGGAGAGACTGCAAACGGACAAGTTTGCTCTATTTTCTACTGTGTGGGACAGGTTTATTGAAAATTGTATTGCGTGTTACAAACCTGGCCCATACATAATGGTGGATGAGCAACTTTTCCCTAGCAAAACTAGGTGTCCATTCACGCAGTACATGCCTTCCAAACCAGATAAATATGGCCACAAATATTGGCTAGCTGTTGATAAGAGGAGCAAATATCTGGCAAATGGCTTCCCTTATCTAGGCAAAGATGACACACGCCGTGCTGAGGACCGTTTAGCTGACCATGTGGTAATGAAGTTATTGGACCCGTTTTTGAAAAAAGGTCGCAATGTTACAACCGATAATTATTTTACTTCAGTAAAATTAGCTAAACAGCTAAAAAGCAAAGGAACAACCATCGTGGGAACACTGAACAAGATAAGGCGAGAAGTGCCTAAAGAAATAAAATCCATGAAAGAGGAATTGTACAACACTAAAGTGTTTAGAAATGAAGACAATTTTACACTTACAGTATATCAAGGAAAGCCCAACAAAAATGTTGTCATTTTGAGTTCCGTCCATCCAGATGTTATTGTTGCATCTGATTCCTCTAAAAAAACTCCAGAAACGGTAAAGTTTTACAATGAAACAAAATATGGAGTAGATGTAGTGGATCAGATGGCACGAAAATATACCACACGAACATGCACAAGGAGATGGCCTGTTCATGCATTTGAAAATGCCTTAGACTTTGCGGGTATAAATGCATGGATAATATTCAAGGAGATTACCCACCAAAAAATGTCACGCAAGGCATTTTTGCAAACGCTTGTGAGAGAGTTGAGTGGTCCTTATGTCACAGATAGGGAAAAGGGTTCCACGTCCCAAGTTTCTACCTGCTCAGAAGTGATGGTTCAAACAAAATTTTGCCAGATCAAAGAAAAGTGCAAGAAAAATAGATCTGTCGGAAATTGTAAGACTTGTGGTAAGTCTTTGTGTGGGCAATGTACTGCCATAAATCAAAGGCAATGCCTAAAATGCGAAACACCAAATGTTTAGAAGGTGAATTCTGCGCCATATTTTCATTTTTATGCTCCTCCACCTACATTTTCTCTGCTTTTTGTTCTTCAGTTGTTGTTTATATGTGTGCACTTGAATAAAAAAAAATGTTTGAAAAACGTCTATTATAATTATTGTTATTTTCTGTAGAAAAATAAGAAAAGCAGAAAAAAAACAATCAAAAGCATTACTGTTGGATCTCACAATAATAATACATTACAAAAAATATAATTATTAATAAATAACCACAAATGAAACTCTAAAAATAAACGAAAACAAGCAAGGAGTCAAAATGACTCCTTTCAGTAGTTCTAGGCGGGGTCACGAGTCCAGTAGTCCTAGTGTTAACTACCTGTCTCCATTCCTGGAAGAGTGAGAACCCTGAAGCCACATTGATACAATAAGTCGATGATCTACTCCTCTGTTGTCCCGATGACCAAACTTGCCACAGGTTCAGCCTCCAATTTCTGGCCACCATCAGATGCAAAGTTACTCTGCGAAAGCTACAATGGTGTTGTACCAAAGTTGTGTTTTTGGGTTATTGCTTATCCCAAGGTACCAAGCATCTCACTGAAGAGCGGAAAACTGCCATCCGTGACACCCCTTACCCGAGAACTGTCAAACAACTCCAAACTTTCCTGGGAATGGTCACATACTGCAGGCAGTGGATCCCTATCGCGTCAGTTCTCATGCAACCTCTATATGATCATGCCCACTCTTCTGAGCTTGACCTGCATTTTGACCAAGAAGCTGAGGATGCAGTGGACCAGTTGAAAGAACTCATCATTTCAGCCCCTGCACTGGGGATTCCCAAATATGAATTTCCATTCTTTCTATTTTTCTCTGAAGCATGTGGCCATGCCTCAGGAGGCCACATGGGACCCGTTGGATATTATTCCAGTAAATTGGATCCAGTGGCGCAAACAGCTCCAACATGTCTCAAAGCAGTGCTGGCAGCTACAGAACTCCTCCACAGAACAGCAGATGTTGTACTTGGCCATCCTACAACTATACTGGCCCCTCATAATTTGAAAGCTTTCCTTGCACAAACCCAGCATAACCATCTATCTATGCAACGTATTATCAGAATCCAATGTGAGCTCCTTTTACCAGAAAATATAGCTCTTCGGCGATGTACTATCTTGAACCCCTCCACTCTGCTTCCTCTGTCAAGGGGGGACTGTTCTGAAGACTTAGGGGGGTCCTCAGAAGACCATGAATACCCTGATTCGAGTGACCATGATTGCCTTGAGGTCATGAAGGCAGAAACCTCTCACCTACCTACTGTCTCTGAGCAGCCATTGCCTGAAGCGGATCTGATACTGTATACTGACAGGTCCAGATACACAGATGAATATGGAACTTACCATACCAGATATGCAGTGGTGTCCCCACCAACAGTTGTTTCTGCTGGACCACTGCCATCTTATATGTCAGCTCAAGAGGCTGAACTGTATGCTCTGACCGAAGCCTGCAAGTGCGCAGAGAGTCGAGTGGCCAATATCTACATGAACTCCTGGTACGGATTCGGGATTGCCCACGACTTTGGCCTGATATGGGCCCTGAGGGGCTACAAGACAGCCAGTGGAGCTCCAATCCGGAATGCAGCGGCAGTGAGAAGTCTGCTAGAAGCTCTGAAGCTACCTAGGCAAGTGGCTGTGATCAAAATTAAGGCTCATGGGAAACAGAATTGAATTCGGAGGAAGCCAAGGGGAATCATCTGGCTGACATAACAGCAAAAGCAGCAGCTATGGAACCAATATTTCCAGAGGAAGCAGAGGTGTTGGGGGGGTTCGGAGGTGTTTGTGCTCACCAGAAGTCAGAGACAACGAGGGGATGAGGAAGAAACGAGAATGAGAAATTTGGGGTTGGAAGAAGAAGAGGAGGAAGATGAAGAGGAGCAAAGATTGGAAGAGAATCCGGCACACAGGACTTTAGTGGAGCAGCAGAATACAGTAACAGAAGAAGAAAAACAAGGATGGATCGGATTGGGAGGAATGTTTTGTAATGACCGAATCTGGAGAGTGGGAAGAAGAATATGTCTGCCAAGATCACTGTATCCTGCAGTGGTTCAGTGGGCTCATGGAAAGGTACATAGAGGGAAGAATCAGATGATTTCAGCTATCAATAAACTCTTGACAACGGGTATCTGCGAGTCATGGGGTTAATAGTACCCTTTTACTATAATCTCCCGTCCCCTTTTAAATAACACACCACACATTTTATGTTGGATTAAATTGGCCACAGCATCCGTTTATTAACATATAAATACAAACATTATAAACCTCGTCCTATAGGGGTGGTCCTCGAAGCCCCAAACTATTTTAAACCAAGAAACCAATTGTGTCTTTTTGTCTCAGGCCAGATTGTGTATTACCTCCAGCCGCTAAGCACCAGCTCGGAGGCACCAATTCAAACAGCCTGGCCAATGAAACATGCCCCAAACCACGGGCCCTCCGATCCATTCCTATGGGATCAAGCACCCGAGACTACTGAATACCATGTAGGGGGGTCAAGAACTTCCCGAGGTCCCCCCCCCAATGATCCACCATTAACCATGATCACCAACTTCGAGGACCCCCCCATGCCAGCTGCCATGACAAAGCAGATTGACATAATATAATAAAAACAGTCCTCAAAATTTCCCCAGATTGTTCAGCAGAAGATTCAAAGGGTGGGTGGGTGGGTGGGACATAGTGTGTATGGGGTGATGGCAACCTAAAATGGCTGCCAAATCCCAAATGGCCGTCCCTTATATACCGGACTCCTCCCGTACATGTGCCCCTGCCCCCAAAATCTACACCAACCAAAACAAAGATAAATACCTTGTCGGGACCCTATTCACACCCCACCTCAGGAAGCCCTCCCCCCTTTATCCCGCATTAACCCTGTCATGCCGGCCTCCCTCTGAAGCCAGGGGCTGAGTACGGCCTTTCTATATTGTACCCGAGATCTCAGCTCTTGCTACAAACTATACTAGGAGTTGTGAGATTTGTAACACTTGTAATCCCGGAAGAACAGAACATGTGCCAAAGAAGAAACTGGCAAAGTCACGGTATCCTTTCCAGAGAATCCAAATTGATCATATGCAATTACCCAAGAGTGGAAGATATGAATATGTTCTGGTGGTGGTGGATATGTTTTCCGGCTGGACAGAAGCATACCCAGTAGTCAACATGACTACTAGAACTACAGTGAAAAGGCTTCAGGCAGAACTTATCTGCAGATTCGGGATTCCAGAAGTGATTGAAAGTGAACAAGGACCCGCCTTCACTGCAGAAGTTACCAAATCAATCTGGGAGATGATTGGGGCAGATTTGGGCCTGCATACTCCTTATCATCCTCAAAGTAGCGGCAAAGTTGAAAGGATGAATGGCACTTTGAAAAACAAAATTCTTAAAGCCAGTAAAGAATTGTCACTTCCATGGCCGGAGGTTCTGCCTATTGCCCTATACTCAGTCCGAAATACCCCGAGACAACCCACAGGGCTCACACCATATGAGATCTTGTTTGGGGGGCAACCTAGAATGGGTCGATATTACCCACAGCAGCTTAGTTCAGGGAATGATAAGCTTGTGAATTTTGTCGGACATGTTAAGAGTTAAAATTAACACATGCTACAGTGGACTCTTCTATTCCAGACTCAGATCTTGAACCAGGTACTCACAGCATCCAGCCTGGAGATTTTGTCTGGATAAAGAATCACATGCGAGGCACACTGGATGCCAGATTTGAAGGGCCCTACCAAGTGCTGCTTACATCACCTACGGCTGTGATGGTCGAAGGCCGAACATCATGGGTCCACGCATCACATTGCAAGAAGGCGGTCTCAGGCCCACAACCCTGATGTTCCTTTTTCTGATGACAGTAGCTGGGGGGGAAGCCTTTGTTATGGTAACACGTGCATTCCAAGCAATTATTACTAAAGAGAATGATATTCCAGTTTTCTGGTACAACACTTCCTTGAATGTGGTGACATGAAGATTAGGATTAGACTGGAGGGCAAAATGGACTGGGGAATGTGCCTCAACTAAAGCAATAATGTATGTTTACCCTATATCTGAGTCCCAGGAATCCAGGGAGGAAACAAAGGCTGCGTTTGCAGGTACATACAGGGCCAAGAGAGAAGTAAACCCCAAAGGCAGTTTTGACCCACATACAACCCCTGGCAAAAATTATGGAATCACCGCGTTCGCAGGATGTTCATTCAGTTGTTTAATGTTGTTGAAAAAAAGCAGATCACAGGCATGGCATAAAATTAAAATCATTTTAAATGGCAACTTTAGGGCTTTAAGAAACACTAAAAGAAATCAAGATAAAAAATGTGGTACTCAGTAAGGGTAATTTTTTCCAGATCAAACAGAGGGAAAAAATTATGGAATCACTCAATTCTGAGGAAAAAATTATGGAATCATGAAAAACAAACACCCAAAAGAACACTCCAATACATCACTAGTATTTTGTTGCACCACCTCTGGCTTTAATAACAGCTTGCAGTCTCAGAGGCATGGACTTAATGAGTGACAAACAGATCGGCTTTGCAGGTTGGAGCCTTGTCATGGTCCATTTTCTTCAACTTCCACCAAAGATTTTCAATTGGATTGAGATCCGGACTATTTGCAGGCCATGACATTGACCTTATGCGTCTTCTTTCAAGGAATGTTTTCACAGTTTTTGCTCTATGGCAGGATGCATTATCATCTTGAAAAATGATGTCATCATCCCCAAACATCCTTTCAATTGATGGGATAAGAAAACTGTCCAAAATATCAATGTAAACTTGGGCATTTATTGAAGATGTAATGACAGCCATCTTCCCAGTGCCTTTACCTGACATGCAGCCCCATATCATCAATGACTGTGGAAATTTGCATGTTCTCTTCATGCAGTCATCTTTATAAATCTCATTGGAACGGCACCAAACAAAAGTTCCAGCATCATCACCTTGCCCAATGCAGATTCGTGATTCATCACTGAATATGACTTTCATCCAGTTATCCACAGTCCACCATTGCTTTTCCTTAGCCCATTGTAACCTTGTTTTTATCTGTTTAGGTGTTAATGATGGCTTTTGTTTAGCTTTTCTGTATGTAAATCCCATTTCCTTAAGGCGGTTTCTTACAGTTCGGTCACAGACATTGACTCCAGTTTCCTCCTATTCGTTCCATTTGTTTTGTTGTGCATTTCCTGTTTTGGAGACATATTGCTTTAAGTTTCCAGTCTTGGCGCTTTGATGTCTTCCTTGGTCTACCAGTATGTTTGCCTTTAACAACCTTCCCATGTTGTTTGTATTTGGTCCAGATTTTAGACACAGCTGACTGTGAACAACCAACATCTTTTGCAACATTGCATGATGATTTACCTTCTTTTAAGTGTTTGATAATCCTCTCCTTTGTTTCAATTGACATTTCTCGTGTTGGAGCCATGATTGATGTCAGTCCACTTCATGCAACAGCTCTCCAAGGTGTGATCACTCCTTTTTAGATGCAGATTAACGAGCAGATCTAATTTGATGCAGGTGTTATTTTTGGAAATGAAAATTTACAGGGTGATTCCATAATTTTTTACTCAGAATTGAGTGATTCCATAATTTTTTCCCTCTGCTTGGTCTGAAAAAAATTATCCTTACTGAGTACCATATTTTTTATCTTGATTTTTTTTAGTGTATCTTAAAGCCCTAAAATTGCCATTTGAAATTACTTTAGTTTTGTGCCATGTCTGTGATCTGCATTTTTTCAACAACATTAAACAACTGAACGAACATCCTCTGAGCCCGGTGATTCCATAATTTTTGCCAGGGGTTGTATATATATACTGATGTTCTCGGAGTGCTTAGCGGGGTGCCAGACGAATTCAGACCAAGTGAAGGTGGGATTTGAGTCCATAATACCCATAATAATCGTTAACAAGAACGTAGATTGGATAAATTACATATATTATAGCCAACAATGATTTGTCAATTACACCAAAGATGCCTTACAAGGGATAGCTGACCAACTAGCACCCACATCTCTTCCCTGCGTCAAGAAGTTAATTCTTAGCGGGGTGCCAGACGAATTCAGACCAAGTGAAGGTGGGATTTGAGTCCATAATACCCATAATAATCGTTAACAAGAACGTAGATTGGATAAATTACATATATTATAGCCAACAATGATTTGTCAATTACACGAAAGATGCCTTACAAGGGATAGCTGACCAACTTCCCTGCGTCAAGAAGTTAATTGCTAAAATAGTAGATGCAGCAGTACCTGTCAGCATTTTGTCCGAAGAATCTAATGAAGAGGCTTATGAACAAACAGTTCCACTTAGAACAAAGGTGTTGTACCAGAGAGATTACCAGAAGTAAATGAGTTTGTAAAGGTAATATCCATATTTCTGTGTTAAGGGTGGCCCTCAATTACCCAGTCATTAGATCTTTTAGGGTCTCCATCCCTTTCCTGTAGGTCTTCGTATGAGTTAGATTTAGGAACGTCGGTGGGTCCGTCTAAAAGGGATGGGGCGCCCGTCACATCGTAGGGTTCCAGAACAGCCTTAACATAGGGTCAATTCCTTCTCCCCCTCTGATTTATAACATATGGATATTAAAAGCAAATAACTGATTTTAGGGGGGTCTATCAAGTTAAAATATATATATTATAGAAAATCAATTAGTTTCTTTTAATAGATTACATAATCAGTGTGAATTAATATAGAGATGATGGAATAATCTATGTTTATGTATGTATGCAAATGTGTATATGCACATGGATTATGTTAATAGTTAATAAATATATAACTAACAGTTTCTATTCTTATTGTAGACATGACCGACTAAATGATTTCCTGAGAATGACGTATACATGGGCATGGCTGATAACAGAGAGAAAACTTCGGCACTCCAATAGTTATGCTTGAAAAAATTATAAATTTTATTTACATATGCCCCTTGTTACACAGAACAGGGTATGAGCCCAAAGTAAAGGAAAACAGACCAACGTTTCGACCTTTAGGGCGGTCTTTCTCAGGGTCATCACTAGGTATAAACAAACGAATAATTAATGCAATAATCCATATACAATGAATTCCATTATGTAGTGTGTAAACAGCAGGGGGATGAAAATACATGGATATAATCGAATTAAAATATAATGTATGCACCAAATTTTTTCATAAGATAGAAAATAATAGAAGAGGCTATGCTTTATGAGAAAACATTTCACATGGGTCAAATTACAAACTTATGGATATAAACCTCATGGGAGGCCAAAGAGTCTACCAATACATTAACTGGAACTAAAGGTGCATAAAACAAAGTTCATATTACCAGTTTGAGAAAGCTGTCTCACTCAGAGTTTAGAGAACTGGAGGTATCCTATGTAATATAAGAATAGGGATTATACTTTTAAGACAGCGTAACAGGTCAGCAATGGCTAGTATATAGGTGTAAAAGACACCTATGGTCCCATTCACTCACTAGCGGTATCTTACCTGTGCCTGGGGTGAGAGTGGATAAGGCTGCACGTGATGTGGGGAAGTATGGAGTGCTGATTATTTTTATATCCAGTGCCGTATTCTCATTGGTGATTCCGGTGGGGGCGCGTACTGCGTGAGCAGAGTGTGCATCACTGGTGGTTTGAGGACCTTCAGGTCCTACAGGTCACCTGTATTACGACTTCCTGTCACATGACTCGTGACTTCCGGGAGCCGTGGAACGCATATGCGTTCCACAGCCTCCGCTACACATGAATTACGACTTCCTGTCACATGACTCGTGACTTCCGGGAGCAGTGGAACGCATATGCGTTCCATAGCCTCCGCTACTACATAGCGTATTATTACAAGGGGGAAGAACTGAGTCACCAATGTGGTATGGGAGTGTATGCACGGTGGTTAGAAGGAAAAGGGACCTCTCCACAGGGTGCCAAGGGAAAAATCACAACATATAAATGGACGTGGAAAGTGCGGTCCTTAAAGAATGAGGAAGTGAAAATCCATTACTGATCAGGCATCCTGGAGTGCAGTGAGATGGGACTCTGGTGAGATTAATGAGTGACCTAAACATGAAGAAAAGAGAAAACAGATGAACAATATGGCTAATAAGTCTTGAATATGACAGATCGTATACAGTATGGACAAATAGACAATATAGGGAAGAGATCTCGGAATCTATTAATAGTATATTTCATGCATATTAATACTGATGATCAAAACAATGTTTCATATTCTCTATTGAGACCTTTGGGATATAGGGTCTGAAGGGTGTGAATCCAAAAGGATTCACGCTCCTTCAACCTTCTGATCCGATTGCCACCTCTACGGGCCAGAGGTACATGATCTATCACTTGATATCTCAATTGGGATATATTATGGGATTTATCCAGAAAATGTGCAGGTATGGGTAGCATAGTGCGTTTGCATCTGATTGTTGATTTGTGCTGAGATATGCGATCTCGGATATGCTGGGTGGTTTCCCCAACGTACCCGAGACCGCAAGGGCATTTGATAAGGTATACAACGTATGTAGATTCACATGTATAGTATCCCTGAATAAAGAATCTCTTACCTGAGAGGGGGTGTGTGAAAGAACCACCTTTTATGATATTAGAGCATTGGAGGCACCCCAGACATGGGAAAGTGCCCCGGCGGGGTGTCAATAAAGTGCGTTGTATTGGTCCACTTTTTAAGGGACCTACATCTGCTTTAACCAGATGGTCGCGTATATTTCGTGGGCGTTTGTGACATATCAGTGGTTGGTTGGCAAATTCAGGTATAGTTGGGTATGACTTGGTCAATAGGGACCAATGCCGTGATATACATCGTTGTATCGCATTTCCAAAGGGGTGATATGTATTAACAAATACAATCCGCTGGATTTTCTCCTGTGTGGAGGGACGTGGATTGTCTTGTTTTAGAAAACGTTCTGGATAACCCCGTTGTAAAAATTTCTGGTTCATTTCCATATGTCTGATGCCTCTGAGTCCATTATCAGAGACTATACGTTCGACTCTGTGGTGTTGAGACCGGGGTAAAGACCTTTTAATGTGCCGTGGATGGCAGCTGGAGTATAAGAGTAGGCTAATTCTGTCGGTGGGTTTGGTATACAGGTCACTATCTAAAGAGCCGGTCTCAGTTAGAGTAATTATAGTGTCCAAAAAATGGATGGAATGGAAGTCAGAGTGCATTGTGAAGGTCAAATCAGGAATGCATGTATTAAGATATGAAAAAAAAAGAGTATAGTTCAAGGGTAGTCCCTGTCCAAATGAAAAAAATGTCATCAATGAATCGTTTCCAATATAGTATGTATCTTGGAAAGCAGTCATGGGTATACACGAAAACGTCCTCGAAGTGTGCCATAAAGATGTTGGCATACGGAGGTGCCACATTGGATCCCATTGCAGTACCCTTTATTTGAAAATAAAAAGTGTCCTCGAAAAGAAAATAATTTTTAGTGAGGATTAGTGTGAGCAAATCCACACAAAAAAGAATTTGTTGTGGGGTTAAGGGGGTCAATGTATTAAGAAAGTTTGTGGTGGCTGCAATACCCTCCTTATGGCCAATGCTTGTATAAAGGCTATTGACATCCATTGTCACAAGTATACTGTTAGGAGGAATAGTATTGATGTCTCGCAAGGTGGTGAGAAAATGGTCAGTATCCTTAAGGTATGAGGTAATTTGAGGAATGTATGGTGTCAGAATCTTTTCGAGTGTAATGGCGAGGGGTGACAGAATAGAGTCTGTGGAAGCAACAATGGGCCTACCTGGTGGAGCTTGTAAGTTCTTGTGAATTTTTGGTAATGTATAGAAAACTGGTATGGTGGGATGATGGTTAAGCAAGAATTCGCCCAATTTGGAGTCAATGGTACCTTTTTCTAGATATTGAGAGATTAATCTGGTGATAAGATCTCTTATCTGCGATGTGGGATTGGAAGGTATCACAGAATAAGTATCACTGTCATGTAATTGTGATCTAATTTCAGTGACATAATATGCCCGGTCTAACACGACCACTGATCCGCCTTTACCGGCTGGTTTAATGATAATGTCCTTGTTATTTTTGAGGGACTGAAGTGCCTTAGATTCCTCATTGGTGAGGTTGGTTTTATTATGAAATAGTCCCCTCTTGATGGAGGAGAGGGTCTGCTCAATATCCCTATTTACCAGATCTATAAAGGTTTCGGCATGGTGATAATGGCGAGGGGGTTGGAATCGGCTTTTGACCCCTAGCTTTAAATCATTTAAAGAGAATCTGCCTTCACTCTTATTCTCAATATTTCCACTATTATCGTTTTTATCACTAGAAATATCGTTTTTGTTACTTGAAAAATGTACCTTAAGTCTTATATTCCTATAAAATCTCTGGAGTTCTTGTTCTAACGCAAATGTGTCAAGAGCTGGGGTAGGACAAAAAGAAAGTCCCTTCTGGAGGACAGTTAGTTCTGTTGACGTTAAATTATATTTTGAGATGTTGTATACAATGTTCTCCGTCCTACCTGGGAGCGTGTCGTCATTCGATTGTAGTCTTGTGGACGTCCGCCTCCCCCTCCGCGTCCTATTTTCTATGGTCGGCGTCCTCGTTGTTCTAAAAAATGACTCGGATATTGGGTACTGTGGTCGCTGTCGGTTGAGGAATTGCGGCCTGATGAGGTGTAGTAGCCCCTTCGTGGTGGTCTTGGAGTCCGGTAGGAATCGGAGGAACGCCATCTGTACACTTGATGGTGTAAGTAATCTTCTGCGTCGCGGAGAAATTTGGATTTTTTTCTCACTTGTAATTCTGTGCGATAATCGGCGATAGACTTATCAATCCTAGTCTTCAGGGTGGAGAACTCTTCAGGCGTTACCGTATTATTCAGTTGTTGTTCCGTGGTAGCTATGAGGGTGTTCAAGTCTGTTATCTCCTTCTGTAAAAAGTCAATGGTTAGAAGAATAATGTCCATAGAACATTTATTTAGAATCCCTTCAAATTTGGTACAGAAATCTTGATTGTCACTGAATAGAGTGGGGCGTAAGGAGACTCTAAGGCCCCTCGGTATTCGTTGGCTCCTATGATATTCAGCTAGAGTAATACAATGGAGATCCAACGCTGTATGTCGTTTAAGCTCTTTCTCCAAGTCTCTTGCACGTACCTCCTCAACAGGGGTATGGAGAAAAGAGCCAGGGGTAGTGACCCGTGATATGATGCCACTGGCCTCTTCTTGATTAAAGGCAAATGTTGAAAATGACATGGGTGCTACAGGAGCGGGATCCCAAAAGAACAATAAGTAGCAAAAGAATGAGGGGTCGCTCACTGTTTTGTAGTGGGTGCTCAGAAGAAAAAAGGTGTACACTATGTATCAAGAAAACTTCGGCACTCCAATAGTTATGCTTGAAAAAATTATAAATTTTATTTACATATGCCCCTTGTTACACAGAACAGGGTATGAGCCCAAAGTAAAGGAAAACAGACCAACGTTTCGACCTTTAGGGCGGTCTTTCTCAGGGTCATCACTAGGTATAAACAAACGAATAATTAATGCAATAATCCATATACAATGAATTCCATTATGTAGTGTGTAAACAGCAGGGGGATGAAAATACATGGATATAATCGAATTAAAATATAATGTATGCACCAAATTTTTTCATAAGATAGAAAATAATAGAAGAGGCTATGCTTTATGAGAAAACATTTCACATGGGTCAAATTACAAACTTATGGATATAAACCTCATGGGAGGCCAAAGAGTCTACCAATACATTAACTGGAACTAAAGGTGCATAAAACAAAGTTCATATTACCAGTTTGAGAAAGCTGTCTCACTCAGAGTTTAGAGAACTGGAGGTATCCTATGTAATATAAGAATAGGGATTATACTTTTAAGACAGCGTAACAGGTCAGCAATGGCTAGTATATAGGTGTAAAAGACACCTATGGTCCCATTCACTCACTAGCGGTATCTTACCTGTGCCTGGGGTGAGAGTGGATAAGGCTGCACGTGATGTGGGGAAGTATGGAGTGCTGATTATTTTTATATCCAGTGCCGTATTCTCATTGGTGATTCCGGTGGGGGCGCGTACTGCGTGAGCAGAGTGTGCATCACTGGTGGTTTGAGGACCTTCAGGTCCTACAGGTCACCTGTATTACGACTTCCTGTCACATGACTCGTGACTTCCGGGAGCCGTGGAACGCATATGCGTTCCACAGCCTCCGCTACACATGAATTACGACTTCCTGTCACATGACTCGTGACTTCCGGGAGCAGTGGAACGCATATGCGTTCCATAGCCTCCGCTACTACATAGCGTATTATTACAAGGGGGAAGAACTGAGTCACCAATGTGGTATGGGAGTGTATGCACGGTGGTTAGAAGGAAAAGGGACCTCTCCACAGGGTGCCAAGGGAAAAATCACAACATATAAATGGACGTGGAAAGTGCGGTCCTTAAAGAATGAGGAAGTGAAAATCCATTACTGATCAGGCATCCTGGAGTGCAGTGAGATGGGACTCTGGTGAGATTAATGAGTGACCTAAACATGAAGAAAAGAGAAAACAGATGAACAATATGGCTAATAAGTCTTGAATATGACAGATCGTATACAGTATGGACAAATAGACAATATAGGGAAGAGATCTCGGAATCTATTAATAGTATATTTCATGCATATTAATACTGTCAAGAGCTGGGGTAGGACAAAAAGAAAGTCCCTTCTGGAGGACAGTTAGTTCTGTTGACGTTAAATTATATTTTGAGATGTTGTATACAATGTTCTCCGTCCTACCTGGGAGCGTGTCGTCATTCGATTGTAGTCTTGTGGACGTCCGCCTCCCCCTCCGCGTCCTATTTTGTATGGTCGGCGTCCTCGTTGTTCTAAAAAATGACTCGGATATTGGGTACTGTGGTCACTGTCGGTTGAGGAATTGCGGCCTGATGAGGTGTAGTAGCCCCTTCGTGTTGGTCTTGGAGTCCGGTAGGAATCGGAGGAACGCCATCTGTACACTTGATGGTGTAAGTAATCTTCTGCGTCGCGGAGAAATTTGGATTTTTTTCTCACTTGTAATTCTGTGCGATAATCGGCGATAGACTTATCAATCCTAGTCTTCAGGGTGGAGAACTCTTCAGGCGTTACCGTATTATTCACACACCCCCTCTCAGGTAAGAGATTCTTTATTCAGGGATACTATACATGTGAATCTACATACGTTGTATACCTTATCAAATGCCCTTGCGGTCTCGGGTACGTTGGGGAAACCACCCAGCATATCCGAGATCGCATATCTCAGCACAAATCAACAATCAGATGCAAACGCACTATGCTACCCATACCTGCACATTTTCTGGATAAATCCCATAATATATCCCAATTGAGATATCAAGTGATAGATCATGTACCTCTGGCCCGTAGAGGTGGCAATCGGATCAGAAGGTTGAAGGAGCGTGAATCCTTTTGGATTCACACCCTTCAGACCCTATATCCCAAAGGTCTCAATAGAGAATATGAAACATTGTTTTGATCATCAGTATTAATATGCATGAAATATACTATTAATAGATTCCGAGATCTCTTCCCTATATTGTCTATTTGTCCATACTGTATACGATCTGTCATATTCAAGACTTATTAGCCATATTGTTCATCTGTTTTCTCTTTTCTTCATGTTTAGGTCACTCATTAATCTCACCAGAGTCCCATCTCACTGCACTCCAGGATGCCTGATCAGTAATGGATTTTCACTTCCTCATTCTTTAAGGACCGCACTTTCCACGTCCATTTATATGTTGTGATTTTTCCCTTGGCACCCTGTGGAGAGGTCCCTTTTCCTTCTAACCACCGTGCATACACTCCCATACCACATTGGTGACTCAGTTCTTCCCCCTTGTAATAATACGCTATGTAGTAGCGGAGGCTATGGAACGCATATGCGTTCCACTGCTCCCGGAAGTCACGAGTCATGTGACAGGAAGTCGTAATTCATGTGTAGCGGAGGCTGTGGAACGCATATGCGTTCCACGGCTCCCGGAAGTCACGAGTCATGTGACAGGAAGTCGTAATTCATGTGTAGCGGAGGCTGTGGAACGGCTCCCGAAAGTCACGAGTCATGTGACAGGAAGTCGTAATACAGGTGACCTGTAGGACCTGAAGGTCCTCAAACCACCAGTGATGCACACTCTGCTCACGCAGTACGCGCCCCCACCGGAATCACCAATGAGAATACGGCACTGGATATAAAAATAATCAGCACTCCATACTTCCCCACATCACGTGCAGCCTTATCCACTCTCACCCCAGGCACAGGTAAGATACCGCTAGTGAGTGAATGGGACCATAGGTGTCTTTTACACCTATATACTAGCCATTGCTGACCTGTTACGCTGTCTTAAAAGTATAATCCCTATTCTTATATTACATAGGATACCTCCAGTTCTCTAAACTCTGAGTGAGACAGCTTTCTCAAACTGGTAATATGAACTTTGTTTTATGCACCTTTAGTTCCAGTTAATGTATTGGTAGACTCTTTGGCCTCCCATGAGGTTTATATCCATAAGTTTGTAATTTGACCCATGTGAAATGTTTTCTCATAAAGCATAGCCTCTTCTATTATTTTCTATCTTATGAAAAAATTTGGTGCATACATTATATTTTAATTCGATTATATCCATGTATTTTCATCCTCCTGCTGTTTACACACTACATAATGGAATTCATTGTATATGGATTATTGCATTAATTATTCGTTTGTTTATACCTAGTGATGACCCTGAGAAAGACCGCCCTAAAGGTCGAAACATTGGTCTGTTTTCCTTTACTTTGGGCTCATACCCTGTTCTGTGTAACAAGGGGCATATGTAAATAAAATTTATAATTTTTTCAAGCATAACTATTGGAGTGCCGAAGTTTTCTTGATACATAGTGTACACCTTTTTTCTTCTGAGCACCCACTACAAAACAGTGAGCGACCCCTCATTCTTTTGATAACAGAGAGACTCATGTCGAGTTGGCAAAGATGGCGCTGAGAGATTAACTCACCCCTCCCATCAGAATTCCTAAGGTGTTACTAAGGCCAAAAGATACATGGATGAGCAAATTGCAATGTGCCAAGTTATCAGAAAAGAGGAATACATTTTACTAATCCCACCTAGAAGGAGAATACTATTTAACCCCATGTCTACGTAATAAAGTATGCCATTTGCGTTGTTCAGTCTCTGAGTGAAGTTTTTCAACCAGATTAGCAGATTTGGTTAATTAGATTCTCTGCATGCACTCGGACATCTTTAATTTGGAGGAGAGCAGTTACCTAGTGTATCTTAATTTGAAAAACCTCCACAGTATGTGTTAAAGGGGCCCACTGAGACTCTTTCGCCAGGAGCCCACGAAAACCTGGAGCTGCCCCTGGTCTAGCCTCTCTTTATAGGCACTAATATGTAATCCACTGTCTTCGACCAAGGCATGTAAAATCAACCATTTGACTTCCATCAACAATCAGGCACCTTGCATTCCTCTTTCCTGCCCTAGACCAAAAGGGATCCTTAAAGAACCACTCCCATCAAAATTTGTATCCTTTTAATATTTTATATTAATATATAGTACTGCGCACCTACAATTGCTCATTTTGCGTTTCTACCCAGTTACTTCTTCTATTTTCCATTAGATCTATGACATCACATGATTTAAAACAGACTGGCTGAATTCTTCTAAGCTCCATGTAGAAATAGGAAGTCTCTTTTCTCTGCATGAGTTATCACTTAAAAAGTCACTGGCAAAAGGGAGGAGCAGAGCAGCTGGGTCAGGAATTGAAAAGGAGGATGATTTGTGCAGGTAAAAAAGACTTCTTGTTTCTACATATAACAGAGAAAAGAGAAGAATTAACTGGGTAGAAGGGCAAAATGAGCAATTGAAAGGACACAGTGTTATATGATTTCTGCAATATATTAAAGGGACAAAAACTTTGATGACAGTGCTTCTTTAAATACCCTTTAACTACTGTAGCCCGCTAGACCTCAGCCAACAAGGATTCTGATGTTACAAATTCACTAAATTCAGTACCCTGGATGACCAAGGCTAATAAAATTAAGTTTTTGAATGACCTAGACCACGAGGGATATAAATGTTAATTCCTTGACTATCTAAGATCACCAGAGATAGACATAATAGCCTTCACTGCAGCAGATCTAACTGTGGTGGTAATATTTACTGGGTGCAGTTCTGTATTGCCTGAATTAGAAGGAACTGGGCCTAGGGACCTACAGTTGCATCTCACTAAATTAGAATATTATCAAAAAGGTAATTTATTTCAGTACTTCAATGCAAAAAGTGAAACTCATATATTATATAGAGTCATTACAAACAGAGTGATCTATTTCAAGTGTTTATTTCTGTTAATGTTGGTGATTATGGCTTACAGCCAATGAAAACACACAAGTCATTATCTCAGTAAATTAGAATGCTTTATATCAACAGCTTAAAAAATGTTTTTAAAATCCGAAATGTTGGCCTACTGAATTGTATGTTCAGTAAGTGCACTCAATACTTGGTTGGGACTCCTTTTGCATCAATTACTGCATCAATGCGGTGTGGCATGGAGGCGATCAGCCTGTGGCACTGCTGAGGTGTTATGGAAGCCCAGGTTGCTTTGATAGCTGCCTTCAGCTCATCTGCATTGTTGGGTCTGGTGTCTCTCATCTTCCTCTTGAAAAGTTAAGGTCAGGCGAGTTTGCTGGCCAATCAAGCCCAGTGATGCTGTTGTTTTTACACCATGTATTGGTACTTTTGGCAGTGTGGAAAGGTGACAAGTCCTGCTGGTGAATGAAATTTCCATCTCCAAATAGCTTGTCGGCAGAGGGAAGCATGAAGTGCTCTAAAATTTCCTGGTAGATGGCTGCGCTGACTTTGGTCTTGATAAAACACAGTGGACCTACACCAGCAGATTACATGGCTCCCCAAACCATCACTGCACACAAGCAGCTTGGATTGTGCGCCTCTCCACTGTTCCTCCAGACTCTGGGACCTTGATTTCCAAATGAAATGCAAAATTTACTTTGCATTTACTTAGTGTGTCAATGACTGCCTTCTGGACATCTGTCAAGTCAGGAGTCTTCCTCATGATTGTGGAGCCTACTGAAAAAGACTAAGAGACCTTTTAAATGCTTAGGAAGCCTTTGCAGGTGCTTTTTGTTAATTATTTTAATTTACTGAGCTAATGACTTTTGTGTTTTCATTGGCTGTAAGCCATAATCATCAACATTAACAGAAATAAACACTTGAAATAAATCCATCTATTTGTAATGACTCTATATAATATATGAGTTTCACTTTTTGTATTGAAGAACTGAATAAATAAACTTTTTGATGATATTCTGATTTAGTGAGATGCACCTGTAGCTGCCCTGCTCCTTAGCTACAAAGGCTTAGTGGGAGAATACTATGTATGGTGTCCCTTCTATTGTTCTTACAATGTCGAGGTTGTTGGCATTTGCACACAGTACTATTAAAGAGTGACAACGATTCCTTCAACAGAATTATTTTCTTGATTTTGCATCCTGTTCATTATGAGAATCAGAATGGTTGCATTGTAAAGATTTGATGGCCTCAATGTTATATTAAAGTCTGGTAGATTAAATCATTCTATTTGTATTACAATAAGGAAAATTAATTTGCAAAAAAAAAAGTTCAAAGCAATTAATGTAAAAATTTTTTATGAAAGAATGTAAAGTTCTGCATACAATAGTTCTTAAAGATGTTATTGTGCAACACAAGTATCCAGCAAATTCAATTTTGTAAAACACAAAGACTGTACTATGGTAGAAAAAAAAGAAAATTTATAGATGAATTCACTGTTTATGGTGGGAGGGAAAAGTTGAAGTTTTAAGAGATAAATAGCCAGTGACAAGTAATGTCAGTTGTTAATTATCTTCAGAGCATCACATCTAGATGCCTTGAAGCATGGAAAAATAATGTGATTCCTGAGAAATGACAGCAGGTACCTTTTCTGCACATGGTTTAGCCTATTCCACTACTGGCAAAGTTAACTTTAAATTTTTTTTTCTACATTTTCAAACTCAAAATATAAGGCTGGCTTAAATAAAGCCTTTGTTGCAAATCACTGAGGTCAACCACACTGCCTAGCCATGATATCATTATCACTAGTGTTGAGCGAATTTTTTAGGCATTTCAAATTTGGGTTCGTGTTTGGGGTTCCGGCTTGTTTGTGCCAAAAAATCGGCTCCGCCCATGAACATGACTGATTTGCCACGCTGTCATGCAGATAACATCTGCGTGACATCTGCATGACAGCGTGGCGAATCAGGGATGTTCATCCTTGAATTTCAAATGCCAAACAAATTCGCTCAACACTAATTATCACTTCCACTGCTGTCAGAGCTGTCCACAAAAGAGGATTGGCAGTGCCAAATAATGGGAGCAGTTGACATGGAAATTGGGACAGGTAAGTTTGCTGACGAGTTCTAGTAGTGACAAGAGTCAGCGGACTCCTGGTATTAAGAGAAAAGAGACAAACTTATTGTAGCTGATTTTTCCTTTGACTAATTCACAGATGACCCTTATGTCCTTCCTCAAAAAGTCATCAACTACAAGGCGTATACCTTTGGAGACCGAACACGTCTTTGCAGATTATGCAAAGCTCATTAATATCAATCAGCACCAAGTAATTTATTTTCCTTGTGGGAGCACTGCAGACAGGGGCAAAATTACCATTGTCGCAGAGGTCACAACCGCGACCTCAGTTGTGGGGGGTTTACGCTATTTAGACACTGTAGGGACCCTGAAAATGCGACATTATGTCCACCATCTCTTTCAGCCAAATTTGTGTTCCAAAATTCAAATATTGCTCCATCCGCTCCGAGCACTGCCATTTGTGCAAACAGAACTTTTTTACTACATGTGGGGTATTCCCACACCCATAAGAAAGTGGGTAACAAACTGTTGGGTCCACTTTTTGGTGTAACCTCTTGCAAAAGTGAGAAATTTGGGGCTAAAGCAAGATTTTAGAGGTAAAATATAAACTTTTTTTTCATTCCACTTTACATTAATTCCTGTGTAGCAACTGAATGATTAAAACATTTTTTGACAACAGTTTTAAAGTATCTGAGGTGTACGGTTTTTAAAATATCACTTTTGGAGAATTTCCAATAAATAGACCCCTCAAAGTCCACTCTCCCAGTGCATCATGGCACCCGCAAAGTAAAATCTGCACTAAATTATGGCGCTCCTTCTCTTCTGAGCATTGCACTGTGTCTCATTATTTCTTATTAGCCCTCATAAAATGTAAAAATTTGGAGCTAAAACAATATTTGATTGCAAAAATTAAATTAATCTTTATTCACCGCCCAATGGTATAAATTTCTGTGAGGCACATGTGGTGTCAAAATGCTCACTGCATCAATGGATGAATGCACTTATAGGTGTAGTTTGTAAAATGACATCATTTATGGGGGTTTATGCTTTTCTGATACCTCAGGGGCTCTGCCAATGTGACATGGTACCCTGAAACAATTCCAGCAAAATCTTAACTCCAATATGGCGCTTATTCCCTTCTGAGTTTTGCACTGTGCCTCAAAAGCAGTTTTCGACCACATAAGGGGTATAGGTGTACTTAGGAGAAATTGCACAACAAATTGTATAGTCCATTTTGCTCCTTTACCCTTGTGAAAATGAAAAATTTGGGGCAATACCAACATTTTTGCGGGAAAATTGTATTTTTTCATTTTCACAGTTCAACGGTATAAACTTTTATGAAGTACATTCCTTGAAGGATCTAGTTTCCAAAATGGGGTTTCCACTGTTCAAGGACATCAGGATCTCTCCCAACGCGACATGGCATCTGCTCTCGATTCTAGCCCTTTTTGCTGTCAAAAAATCAAACAGTGATGCTTCCCTTCCAAGCCCTGCCGTGTGCCCAAATAATAGTTTTCTCCCACATATGGGCTATCTGTGTACTCAGGAAAATTTGCACAACAAATTGTGGGGTTCATTTTTTCCTGTTACCCTTGTGAAAGTAAAAAATTAAGGGCTAAAGTAAATTTTTTTTGTAAAAAAAAGTTAAGTGTTAATTTTTTCCATTAATTCCTGTAAAGTACCTGAACGGTTAATAAATTTCTTGAATGTAGTTTTGAGAACTTTGAGTTGTGCAGTTTTTAGAATGGTGTCACTTTTCGGTATTTTCTGTCATATAGGCCCCCAAAGTCACTTCAAATGTGATGTGGTTCCAAAAAAATGGTTTTGTTAATTTTGCTGGAAAAATGAGAAATTGTTGATCAACTTTTAACCCTTCTTTCTTCCTAACAAAAAAAATTATGTTTCAAAAATGATGCAGATATAAATTAGACATATGTGAAATGTTATTTATTAATTATTTTGTGTTGTATGACTATCTTATTTAACCCCTTTACTCCCCAAGGTGGTTTGCACGTTAATGACCAGGCCAATTTTTACAATTCTGACCAGTGTCAATTTATGAGGTAATTACTCTGGAACGCTTCAACGGATCCCACTAATTCTGAGTTTCTTTTTTCGTGACATATTGTACTTCATGATAGCGGTAAAATTTGTTCGATATTATTTGCGTTTATTTGTGAAAAAAAATGGAAATTTGACAAAAATTTTGAAAATTTCGCAATTTTCAAACTTTGAATTTTCATGCCCTTAAATCAGAGAGATATGTCATACAAAATAGTAAATAAATTTCCCACATGTCTACTTTACATCAGCACAATTTTGGAACCAAATTTTTTTTTTGTTAGGGAGCTATAAGGGTTAAAAGTTGTCCAGCAATTTCTCATTTTTACAACAAAATTTACAAAACCATTTTTTTAGGGACCACTTCACATTTGAAGTGACTTTGAGGGGCCTTTATGACAGAAAATACCCAAAAGTGACGCCATTCTAAAAACTGCACTCCTACGGTGCTCAAAACCACATTCAAGAAGTTTATTAACCCTTCAGATGCTTCACAGAAATTTTTGGAATGTAGAAGAAACACAAAAATGTTATTTTAGACCCCAATTTTTTCATTTTTGCAAGTGTATCATTAAAAAATGAACCCCAAAATTTGTTGGGCAATTCCTCCTGAGCATGCCAATACCCCATATTTGGGGGAAAACTACTTTTTTGGAGCACGGCAGAGTTCGGAAGGAAAGGAATGGCATTTGACTTTATGATTGTAAAATTTGCTTGAATAATTAGCGGACACCATGTTGCTTTTGGAGAGCCCCTGATGGAAACAGTGGAAACCCCCCAGAAGTGACTCTATTTTGGAAACTAGACCCCTCAAGGATTTCATCAAAGGGTATAGTGAACATTTTTAACCCAGAGGTACGACACAGAATTTGATAACATTAGGTCATCATATTGAATAAGTTGTCATTTGCCTTGAGCGCAAGTGCTCGCTACTTGAGTTTGCATTGTTTGCTCGGGTATGCACCAAGTATCGCGGGTGCTCAAGTGACATGCTCGAGTCTCTGCCCGCATGTTTCACGGTTATTAGAAAATGATAAGGGTGCCCATACTTATGCACCTGTCAAATTTTCTTTGAATGCAGATTGCACATTTTCTGTTAGTACAATAAAGCTCATTTCAAGGCAGAAACATTACTGTGTCCAACAGTTATTACATATATCAAACTGAAATAGCTGTTGCAAAAACACCAATTTTTAAAAAACATTAAGCTTAAGATTAATAGGGGTGCCCAAACTTTTTCATATAACTGTATGTGATATCGTCATATTAATACAAGTCTGGTTTCTCAAAATATAAAATGATTTAAAACATATGTTGAAAGCTGAAAGAAAAATCTAAATGGCAGATTTTCTGTTTTTCATTCATTGCAGTTCCTCAAAAAATGCAAGAACAAGGACTTCTGGACTTGTGGTAATGCCCAAAAGAGGACATGATTGTGAATATTTTTGCAAAGCTATTAACTACAGATTAAGACATTCCACACTGATAAATGTGCTGGGCATATGCATTAGCAGTTGTTAATGGACAGACATTTAGCTGTTAAGAAGAAGTGGTATATACACACGTGGTCAAAATTATTGGTACCCCTCATTTAATGAAAGAAAAACCCACAATGGTCACAGAAATAACTTGAATCTGACAAAAGTAATAATAAATTAAAAATCTAGGAAAATGAACAAATGAAAGTCAGACATTGCTTTTCAACCCTGCTTCCACAGAATTTAAAAAAAAATTAAACTCATGAAATAGGCCTGGACAGAAATTATAGTATTCTTAACTTAATATTTTGTTGAACAACCTTTTGAGGCAATCACTGCAATCAAACGATTCCTGTAACTGTCAATGAGACTTCTGCACCTCTCGACAGGTATTTTGGCCTACTCCTCATGAGCAAACTGCTCCAGTTGTCTCATGTTTGAAGGTTGCCTTTTCCAGACGGCATGTTTCAGCTCTTTCCAAAGATGCTCAATAGGATTTAGGTCAGCGCTCATTGAAGGCCACTTCAGAATAGTCCAATGTTTTCCTCTTAGCCATTCTTGGGTGTTTTTAGCTGTGTGTTTTGGGTCATTATCCTGTTGCAAGACCCATGACCTGGGACTGAGACCAAGCTTTCTGACACTGGGCAGCACATTTCTCTCTAGAATCTCTTGATAGTCTTGAGATTTCATTGTACCCTGCACAGATTCAAGACACCCTGTGCCAGATGCAGCAAAGCAGCCACAGAACATATCAGAGCCTCCTCCATGTTTTACAGTAGGGACAGTGTTCTTTTCTTGATATGCTTCATTTTTCCGTCTGTGAATATAGAGCTGATATACCTTGCCAAAAACTTCCATTTTTGTCTCATCTGTCCATAGGACATTCTCCCAGAAGCTTTGTGGCTTGTCAACATGTAGTTTGGCAAATTCCAGTCTGGCTTTTTTATGATTTTTTTTCAACAATGGTGTTCTCCTTGGTCATCTCCCATGAAGTCCACTTTTGTTACCATTCATATTATCCTTCTCTTTGATTTGTCATCAATTTTCCTCCTGCGGTCACGTCCAGGGAGGTTGGCTACAGTCCCATGGATCTTAAATTTCTGAATAATATGTGCAACTGTAGTCACAGGAACATCTAGCTGCTTGGAGATGGTCTTATAACCTTTACCTTTAACATGTTTGTCTATAATTTTCTTTCTAATCTCCTGTGACAACTCTTTCCTTTGCTTCCTCTGGTCCATGTTGAGCGTGGTACACACCATGTCACCAGACAGCACAGTGAGTATCTGTAGCCCTATATACAGGCCCACTTACTGATTACAAGATTGTAGACACTGGTGATGCTAATTAGTGGACACAACTTGATTTAACATGTCCCTTTTGTCACATTATTTTCAGGAGTACCATAATTTCTGTCCAGGCCTATTTCATGAGTTAAATTTTTTTTTACATTCTGTGGAAGCAGGGTTGAAAAGCAATGTCTGACTTTCATTTGTTCGTTTTCATAGATTTTTAATTTATTATTACTTTTGTCAGATTCAAGTTATTTCTGTCACCATTGTGGGTTTTTCTTTCATTAAATGAGGGGTACCAACAATTTTGACCACGTGTGTAATAACTTCAGGCTTATGCTGAGGGGACTATGTTTTTAAGACAGCATCAAGCACTGTCATAATTGTTAGGCTGCGTGCCCACTATGCATTTTTTAAGTGTTTCTGCAGCGTAATTTATGCTGCGGAAACGCTTAAAAAGCACTTGTTAATAGGTCTGCAATGGTCCCCAATGATAATCCGCATGTGCTGTGCACATGCTGCGGAAATTTCCGCTGCAGATTATCATTGTGGAAAAATCCGCAGCACGTCCATTAATTTTGCGGAATCGCTGCGCTTTAGCCGCCATAGACTATCATTGAGCCGCATAACATCCGCATGCGTACAAGTATGCATGCGGATGTTATGCATTTCAATGCGCTGATGGTACCTGGGTCTGGAGAAGAGGAGACTCTCCTCCAGACCAGGGTACCATAGTACCTGTAGCTAAAAAAGAATAAAATAAAAAAACATATACTTACCTTCTGATGGCCCCCTGTCTGCTCCCGGCAGTGCTGTTGGCTCTACGGCTGCTCACGGTGGTGTCATAGGACCTACCATGACGTCATTTAGTCATGTGATAGGTCACGCGACCGCTGACGTCGGCGGTCGCGTGACCTGTCACATGACTAAATGACGTCATGAAGGTCATTTTTAGAGCACCACGAGCCATCAAACACACCGGATGCACCGGAGAAGGAGACCGGGGGCCATCGGAAGGTGAGTATAATGTTTTTTTTTATTTTTTAACTTTTTTATTTACTATTGATGCTGCATTTGCAGCATCGTAACTTGGTCACACAACATAAATCCATGTGGTGCATGGATTTATATAATGTGACCAAGTTGTCAAGCACTTTTCCAAGTAATGCTAAAATCGCTTGGAAAAGCGCTTGACAACCCACATGCGAAATCGCATGTTAAAAACGCTTCACAAACACTTCTACCTGGCAGAAAAAACGCATGTAAAATCCGCATGCGTTTTTTCTACCAGGGAGATGCAGAAACGCTCAGGAAAAATCCAAAGCATTTCTGCATCGTGGGCACATAGCCTTAGTGTAATGCACACGCCCGGACTGACTGGCATGTACGTGTTTAGTGGTTCCACTGTGCCATGAACCGGAGAGTGCCTGGAGGGGCGTAACTATGTATCTGCTCGATCCGACCAAGGTCGCACGATGGCATACGATGCCAGTGCACCAGGGAGGAACCGAGCAGAGGGACCAGGGTCTACTCCAAGTCAGACTCCGGACACGGCTGTTGACCCACACCGGGGAATACAGGAACAGGCAGGCTACAGCGCAGGCTGGGTAGGGTCCAGTACAGACTGGGAGATGAGTTCAGAGCCGCAGATGCGGTAATCAAACAGAGTAAAGCGAAACCGCAGGTGCGATAGACAAGGCTGAGCAGAGCGAAGCCGCAGACGCGGTAGACAGGGCTGAGCAGAGCGAAACCGCAGACGCGGTAGACAGGGCTGAGCAGAGCGAAACCGCAGACGCGGTGGACAGATCTGAGCAGAGCAAAACCGCAGACGCGGTAGACAAGGCTGAGCAGAGCAGAACCGCAGACGCGATAGACAAGGCTGAGCAGAGCAAAACCGCAGACACAGTAGACAAAGCTGAGCAGAGCGAAACCGCAGATGCGGTGGACAAGGCAGAGCAGAGCAAAACCGCAGACTCGGTGGACAAGGCTGAGCAAAGCAAAACCGCAGACGCGGTGGACAAGGCTGAGCAGAGCAAAACCGCAGACGTGGTGGACAGGGCAGCACAAAGCGAAACCGCAGACGCGGTGGACAAGGCTGAGCAGAGCGAAACCGCAGACGCGGTGGACAAGGCTGAGCAGAGCGAAACCGCAGACGCGGTGGAAAAGGCTGAGCAGAGCGAAACCACAGACGCGGTGGACAAGGCTGAGCAGAGCGAAACCGCAGACGCGGTGGACAAGGCTGAGCAGAGCGAAACCGCAGATGCGGTGGACAGGGCTGAACAGAGCGAGACCGCAAATGCGGTGGACAGGGCTGAGATAAATCGCCGAAGGGGTAAACAAAGACAAAGCAAAGGGGATAGGGCTCTGTTCACACGGAACAGAAAGAAAGGCAGAACCAGATACACACTAGATACTTGCAAAGAAGTAGCGACAGGACTCCAACTCACAAACGGAAGTACAGCGACAACGAGAAGGAGTAGGTGCAGGTTCAGACAACGCAGGAAAAGGGAAGGGACAGACATAAAGACGAAATGGGTAAAAGGTAAGGAGACAGTTCAGACAGGAACTGTAACTGCAACAAAATATAGGAACGAGCCAAGGCAAAGCCAAGTGCTGGTTTAGACAAAGCAGGAGAAAGGGAAGATACGGACATAGAGAGAAACAGGAAGCAGGTTAGGAGACAGTTCAGACAGGAACTGTACTGCAACAAATACAGGAGCGAGTCTGGGTATGCGGCCCCCAGAGGGCAAGACGAACAGGCTAAGAGCGTGTTCAGACTGGTCTGGAAATACAGCCTCCAGGAAGGCGGACAGACAACAGGCTAGAGTGCACAGACAGGACACAGTTCAGACACGGGAACTGATACCGATAGGCAGGAAACATAGACAGGACCTGGCATGTCAGCGACCAGAAGCCAACTGACAGAACAAGATGCTCAGGCAAGGATTCCAAGGAGGAGCTGGTTTAAATACCAGGTGACAGACAGCAATAGGCTGAGGACGCATCAGGGGAGTGTCAGCAGCAGCTACAAGAAACAGGAAGTTCAGCGGGCGTCGCCCTAAGCAGCAAGAGCAGAGCAAAGCAGACAACATGTAAAGAAGCCAAAGTGGCAGTCTGGACTGGAGATCAAGAGCGCGCTCCTGCACAGTGGGAGATGGACCACTATGCAAGGACGCCGCCAGGTATGTTACACTTAGAGTTTGCTAATACCTCTCAGTCTTGTTTGTATCAGTTCTTCCATGTTTGCTGTAATCCTCCATATTGTGGTGATGCAGATAATGGTTGCTATATGTCCAAAGTTAAACAGTTCATTCTCCCACAATTTTTGAGTGCTTATGATTCTGCTGAAAGCGGAAATCTGGAACAATGTCAACAAAAGTTTCATTGTTCAGCCTTTCAGTTTGGAAGCATGTATTTTTCAAAACAAAACAAAAAAATCCAATTGAATAATTGGATTTTGAACAGCATAGGGGCAGAAGTACATGTTTCAGTAATGTAATTTTCAGTTTAGAAATTATAAAATTCAACGTTTCCTCTGTCCTCTCAGACAAATTACTAAAACCTCCTACAGCTTCAAACCAGTAATCTTTTGTTCTTCACTAAGAGGGGGCTCTGACTGCTTATATCTTTAAATTCTGTCCAAGTGTTTTTGTGATATTATAGTATATTCTGTTTTAGAAAACCAATAAAAGATTAAAAGACCTGTTAGGCAGCTTGGAAGAAAAAGAAATCTTGTTTTGTATATTTCTTTGTATAAAAAATATGCAAAGAAACAAGAGTGAGCGATTTCTGCAGATCTGATGAGCTGCATTTATAAAGATAACTGCACACTTATAGGCTATATGTGTATAATGTTGACACGTATAGGATATACAGTATGTGTATAATGTTGACACTTATAGGATATATGTGTATAATGTTGACACTTATAGTATACAGTACAGACCAAAAGTTTGGACACACCTTCTCATTTAAAGATCTTTCTGTATTTTCATGACTATGAAAATTGTACATTCACACTGAAGGCATCAAAACTATGAATTAACACATGTGGAATTATATACTTAACAAAAAAGTGTGAAACAACTGAAAATATGTCTTATATTCTAGGTTCTTCAAAGTAGCCACCTTTTGCTTTGATGACTGCTTTGCACACTCTTGGCATTCTCTTGATGAGCTTCAAGTGGTAGTCACCGGAAATGGTTTTCACTTCACAGGTGTGCCCTGTCAGGTTTAATAAGTGGGATTTCTTGCCTTATAAATGGGGTTGGGACCATCAGTTGTGTTGTGCAGAAGTCTGGTGGATACACAGCTGATAGTCCTACTGAATAGACTGTTAGAATTTGTATTATGGCAAGAAAAAAGCATCAAAGTAAAGAAAAACGAGTGGCCATCATTACTTTAAGAAATGAAGGTCAGTCAGTGCGAAAAATTGGGAAAACTTTGAAAGTGTCCCCAAGTACAGTTGCAAAAACAACAAGCGCTACAAAGAAACTGGTTCACATGAGGACCGCCCCAGGAAAGGAAGACCAAGAGTCACCTCTGCTTCTGAGGATAAGTTTATCTGAGTCACCAGCCTCAGAAATCGCAGGTTAACAGCAGCTCAGATTAGAGACCAGGTTAATGCCACACAGAGTTCTAGCAGCAGACACATCTCTTCAACAACTGTTAAGAGGAGACTTTGTGCAGCAGGCTTTCATGGTAAAATAGCTGCAAGGAAATCACTGCTAAGGACAGGCAACAAGCAGAAGAGACTTGTTTGGGCTAAAGAACACAAGGAATGGACATTAGACCAGTGGAAATCTGTTCTTTGGTCTGATGAGTCCAAATTTGAGATCTTTGGTTCCAACCACCGTGTCTTTGTGCGGTGCAGAAAATGTGAACAGATGGACTCTACATGCCTGGTTCCCACCGTGAAGCATGGAGGAGGAGGTGTGATGGTGTGAGGGTGCTTTTCTGGTGACACTGTTGGGGATTTATTCAAAATTGAAGGCATACTGAACCAGCATGGCTACCACAGCATCTTGCAGCTTCATGCTATTCCATCCGGTTTGCGTTTAGTTGGATCATCATTTATTTTTCAACAGGACAATGACCCCAAGCACACCTCCAGGCTGTGTAAGGGCTATTTGACCGAGAAGGAGAGTGATGGGGTGCTACGCCAGATGACCTGGCCTCCACAGTCACCAGACCTGAACCCAATCGAGATGGTTTGGGGTGAGCTGGACCGCAGAGTGAAGGCAAAAGGGCCAACAAGTGCTAAGCATCTCTGGGAACTCCTTCAAGATTGTTGGAAGATCATTTCCGGTGACTACCACTTGAAGGTCATCAAGAGAATGCCAAGAGTGTGAAAAGCAGTCATCAAAGCAAAAGATGGCTACTTTGAAGAACCAAGAATATAAGACATATTTTCAGTTGTTTCACACTTCTTTGTTAAGTATATAATTTCACATGTGTTAATTCATAGTTTTGATGCCTTCAGTGTGAATGTACAATTTTCATAGTCATGAAAATACAGAAAATCTTTAAATGAGAAGGTGTGTCTAAACTTTTGGTCTGTACTGTATATGTGTATAATGTTGACACTTATAAGATATGTGTGTATAATGTTGACACACAGGATATATGTGTATAATGTTGACACACTTGCAGGATTTATGTGTATAATGTTGACACCTATAGGATATATGTGTATAATGTTGACATACTTTCAGGATATAAGTGTATAATGTTGACAGTCTGGAGCTCATTTTGGAAACATGAATCACATACTGTTATCCTTAATGAATAATCTTTTAAGGAGAGAAATATTTGGTTCCAGGTCCAGTGTCTTGGGTGGAGGGTGGCAGGTAGTGAGGGGGTGGCCTTAGTGAGGGGGCAAGCAATATTTTTTTCCTCCATCCTCCCCCATCCCGCTCCCAATCTAATTCCATAGCAAAGAAGCCATGATTAGGGAGGAAAAGAGGGTGTCAATTAAAAAGGACAGGTGGGGAATCAGGCAGCAAGACAGATACAGAGTAAAGAGCAGGGAATTGCACCACCCTCTCTTCTGCAGCGTGAGTGCTGATTAGTGGAGAAGCTGTGAGCATACTCATTTCTGCTCTGCTGTTCCACAAATCAGAGACAGAAAACTGAAAATAATTAGGAATGAGATTTGACCGGTTATCAGTGGTTCACTCAAGTCAGCAATTAAATTGACAGCTGATTTGGTGTACTGGTAGAACGTAGAACGTGTATTTTTAAGACGCAAATACAATTGAAGATATGAGTGCCGGCACTGCAGATGCAAAAGAGCTCTAATCTGCTCATTTCCTGATGTGCAATGAGGTGATGAGGTTACCCTGATGAGGCGGTGTAGATTCGGACTGTGTTAAGTTCTCTATAGTGGAGCCGAAGATTCATATAATTTTTTATTGTAGATTGGTTAGTTAGATGGCACAGTATGAGGGGGTACATTATGCAGTGGGGGATATGAGGAGGGGTCACAGTTAATATAGCAGGCAGTATAATTGAGTAAAGAGTGAAGGCACAGTATGATGAGAGGACATCATGGAGAGATGGGAATTTTGTTCTTTTTTTCAAAACTACATGCACTTCCAGCCATGTCTTCATATGTATAGGGGAAACATGAGAGATACCTGTCACCAAGTTAGAATTTGGCTGTCTTCTATTTAAAGTGTCATCACTGCATTCTGGGTCTTCTATCCTTAGATTACGATATCGGAGAGAATGAGACACAGGACAGGATGTATGTGTCAACAAGCTCTAAACTTTATTACAAACACAGGGTTAATATACACCCTGAAGGCATGAAACGGATTTACCATATATGGTTCGATTATGCAATTTAGCTACGCAAGCAAAAAAAACTAGTTTCTGTATGCTTTGAAACATTTAATTAGACGTATCTGGCTAGCAAGGCCACGTTATCTTCTAGCAAAGACACATTTTTGATACAAGGAAGGAACATTCAGCTGCTGTTATTTTGACCTAAAGTAACTGTCTGGCTTATATAGCATAGATGGGGTCTTTGAACTTGAGGGGCCTCATCTTCTGCTATAACATTCCATCCTTTTGTTCCTTCATTTATCAATATGATTCTCTATATTTTCTTTTAGTACAACGCTGAATACACATTAGAAAAAGCTTAAAAACCAAATAAACTGCAAGGCACATTAGCAAAACCTGAAAAATAGCTTGCACTATACCAGCCAACCACCCACCGATACCTTTAAACCAATTTGCGGGATTTAGAAAGGAAAAGGTGTTTGCCCACCAGGAATCCTGATTCTTGAGGTTGGCCTCATCATAAAGCTTCCTTAATTTTACAACGTCTTCTAACTTATGTTTCAGCATCAGTACACTAGAATTGTCTATGTAATGGCAACATGCGGGCCCTATTATCTGAACAGTTCACCCAAAAGTTTATCTCTTCCCATGAGACTGGGACAGCGAGAAAGGGTATGCTAGTGGATGTCACAGGGGCATGTGTACATATCCAACAATTAGCAATGGTCTGGTTTTGCTCCTTTAGTCCATCGATTAGAGCAAGATGGTGTTTAATAAATCTGTTGTCGTCTCCATCTGTGGTGCTCAACCTAGTCCATGAGCCTGTGGTTGTAAGTATGCAGGTAACTATAAACAATGTCATCATTCTTTGTCCGCTGGTTCTCCTAGTATCTTTTTGCAATGGGACGCGTGGATCCAGGTCTCTTTTCCCTCTAGCTTAACGGCTGTACTTGTGGTCAGCAGAACTTGAAAGGGTCCGTCAAACCGTGGATCTAGGCTTTTCCTCACGTGTCTTTTTATAACCACCCAGTCTCCAGGTTGCAGCGTATGGCTGCTAGAGTATTGATCTGGATCTGGAAGAGAACTGAAGACATTATCATGTACTTGCTTAATCTTTTTGTGTAAAGCCCTCACGTAGGAACTTAGCACATGGTTGTTCATTTCTAATGCTTGCAGATAGAAACACCCTAGGCTGGGTACGTTGCCAAACAATATCTCATATGGAGAGAGTCCAGTCTTTTTATTAGGCGTGTATCTTACTGAAAACAGAGCAAGCGGTAAACAGTCCGGCCATGGTTTTCCTGTCTCAGCCATGGCTTTCTGAATTTTTCATTTCAATGTCCCATTCAGTCTTTCCACTTTACCACTACTTTGCGGGTGATATGGGGTGTGGAATGCTTGTTGAATTCCTAGAGCTGACATGACTTCATTCATTATTTCACCTGTGAAGTGTGTACCTCTGTCACTCTCAATTACCTCTGGTACCCCATACCTGCAGACCACCTCTGCAAGCAGTTTCTTTGCGGTTGCCGCAGCCGTGGCTTTGGCAATTGGGAAAGCCTCTGGCCATCCTGAGAACAAATCAATACAGACCAACACATATTCCCATGATTCTGACTTTGGCAGCTGAATATAATCAATTTGCAGTCTCTGGAATGGATAGAGGGGCCGGTTTGGGTGGTGTTTTAACTACTCTACCCTGATTATGTGTAGCACATATCATGCACCCTTGTATCAGGCTTTCTATACAGGTGGAGAATCCTGGTGCCACCCAATGTTTCTGCATCACACTCATCACAGCAGTTTTAGATTGGTGAGTCGGCCCATGTAGTATCTGGGCAGCTGCTGGGTACAGTGCCCTTGGAAAGCATCGTAGTGTCCCTTTCCCCCCCATTTGCTTCATTCAGGCATGCACCTTCCTTTAACCACTTATCAACCTCCTCCTTTTGAGCCTGAGCCTGCATTTGGGATAAGATGTCCTCCGACACAAAGGGGTTTTTAGGGGCACTTAACTGACATACTGTTGGCCCTTGTTGCGGCTTAGAGACTGCTGTTTCTGCCGCTGCATCTGCCATCGCGTTTCCTCTACTCTCCTGGTCGGTGCGTCTGGTATGTGCTCTTACCTTTATGACGGCTACTTTTTTGGGTTGTTGAAGTGCATCAATTAACTGCTGGACCGCATCAGCATTCTTAATGGGGTGTCCTGCTGCCGTCAGGAAACCTCTTGACTTCCATATGGGACCAAAATCATGGGCTATACCGAATGCGTACCTAGAATCTGTGTAAATGTTAACAATACTACCTTCTGCTAGTTTACAGGCCTCGGTTAGGGCCCTAAGTTCAGCCTCTTGAGCCGATTGGTGTGGGAGCATTAGTTCTGCCTTGATTACTGCATTGAGGGAGACAACTGCATATCCAGTATGGAAAGTACCTGAATCATCCTGATGACGGGATTCATCTACAAAAAATTCAAAATCTGCATTTTCTAATTCATGTTCAAATACAGTAGGTAAACCTGCCGTGTCTTGTGCCATCATTTGTACACAGTCATGAGGAACTTCCTCTCTTGGATCTTCCTTAAAAAGCACAGTACCTGACCCCTCCTTTAGATCCGAGAGAGGTAACAAAGTTGCTGGATTCAGGGTAGTACACCTCTGTAAAGAAACATTGGGAGGCATTAACTGTTAGAATTCTCCTGTTAGGTTTTTTCTATTTTGCTGGTCACATGACCTTTTTGCCTATTTTATCCAGCTCCGCCCTTCTGGCCATGCTGGACTTCATTGTAATTTCTACTCTTAAGCTAGCCAGGTGCTTTGTTACCTTTCTCAGTCAGTTTAGCTAGGTCTTTTGACCTTTATGTTCTATGTTGTGTGTTTGTCTTTTTACTGCTACAATTTCTGCTAGGAGGTGTCCATCTTTCTCCCAGTCCCTAGTTCTTGTAGGGATCCCTCCCTCACATCTATATGTCTTCATTCAGACTAGCTGAGGACTTTAGCGGGTCTGATCGCAGGATCAGGTTCCCCGTTACATCGTAGGGATCTAGCTTAGTTCTATTGTAGGGACAGATCTCCTGTCTTTCCTTAGTGCTTGTAGCCTATCATAACAGTAAGTCCAGCCCAAAAATATCTCTAAGGAAAGACCTCCAGTTTCCATCATGGTGTCGGTTCAGGATTTGGCTCAACGCCTGTAGGGACTCTCTCTGGAGGTGGCCGAGCTCCAACAACACGTGAGTAGCTGTTCTGGAGCACATTTTGTGGAGCCAAAGGTACGATTGCCTGATTTATTTTTTGGTGAACAACAAGATTTTTTTTCCTTTAAAAATGCTTGTTTATTGTATTTTCGTTTGAGACCCAGATCCTCTGGTGATGAATTACAGCGCATAGGGTTCATAATGTCACTTTTGCGCAAAGAACCTCAGGGATGGGCCTTTTCTCTCCAACCTAGTGATCCGTGCTTTAGATCAGTGGATAGTTTTTTTTCTGCTTTGGGGTTGTTGTATGATGATCCTGATCGTGTCTCATCAGCTGAGACGGAATTGAGACTTTTGAGACAGGGATCAGGTAATGTGGAGAATTATTGTACTCACTTCCGTCGGTGGTCTGCTCAGGTGGGGTGGAACGATTCAGCTCTGAAAAGTTTGTTTCTTGCTGGGCTAGATGAAATGGTTAAGGATCTGCTTATTGCTTATCCTACACCTGGAAACTTGCAGGAGGCAATGCAATTAGCTATACGGGTGGACAGGAGACTGCGTACAAGGGTTAATGAGAGTAAATCCTTTGCAATGTCAGCTCCTAGTCTTGAGAGGGTCTGTACTGACATTGGAGAGCCGATGGAGATTGGGGCGATGTCACCCCGCTCTCAGGAAAAAGACCGCAGGTTTTCTGAAGGTTTGTGCTTTTATTGCGGAAAATCTGACCATTTCATTAAGAACTGTGTGCTTCGTATGAACAAAGAGAAAAAAAAAAAGGTCAGTTACGCCCGTATAGCCTGTTTAAACACTAAGGGGGTATTTCTTTCTGCTACTACTGCAGCTCAGGAAGACTTAATTGAATTTCGGGTATTTGTGGATTGTGGTTCTACTCTGAATGTGATTGATGGGGGATTCTTGGAAAAACTTAAATTAAAACCCAAACCTTTGTCATCCCCTATTGCCGTGGTTTCTGTCGATGGCTCTCCCTTGAAATGTGTTACTCACAAGGTTTATGAATTTCCCCTCACTATTAATGGTATTCACCAAGAAAATTTGGATTTGGTAGTATTAAATAATTTGCCTTCTCCAGTAATTTTGGGGTTACCCTGGTTAAAATTGCACAATCCTGTACTGGATTGGTCTACTAATGAAATTAAGTCCTGGAACCCGAAGTGTTATGACAAGTGTTGTAACGGGCGCATTGCTGCTGTGGATAAAGGGGAATTACCTGTACCTATTCAGGATTTTTGGAAAGTTTTTTCTGAGGAGGAGTCGCAAATTTTGCCTCCCCATAGAGACTATGATTGTACCATTAAATTTGTCCCTGGAGCGACTCTTCCTAAAAGTCGTTTATTTAATCTTACTATTCCTGAGAGAAAGGCTTTGGAGAAATACATACAGACGAGCTTGGCCGCCGGTCATATCAGACCCTCTAAGTCACCTGTGGCTGTTGGATTTTTTTTGTTAAAAAAAAGGACGGCAGTTTACGTCCTTGTCTGGACTTTCGCGAGATTTTTAAAATTACTGTACGTAATCCCTACCCACTGCCATTGATTTCTGATTTGTTTAACCAGTTAGTGGGGGCCAAGTGGTTCTCTAAAATTGATCTCCGGGGGGCATACAATTTGTTGCGCATGAAGGAGGGTGATGAATGAAAGACTGCTTTTAACACTCCTGTGAGTCATTTTGAGAATCTGGTTATGCCTTTTGGTCTTACCAATGCACCAGCATTTTTTCAGAATCTTATTAATGACATCCTTAGACCTTTGATCGGCAAAAATGTGGTTGTGTATTTGGATGACATTTTGATTTATTCGCCTGATCTGGAGTCTCATTGGCGGAGCGTACGTGAGGTATTACAGTTATTAATTGACAATTCGCTGTTTGCAAAGCTAGAGAAATGTGAGTTCGCTGTACAGAGAATTAGTTTTTTGGGCTACATTATCTCCAGCGAGGGCTTTGAGATGGACCCGGTGAAAGTTCAAGCTGTGCAGGAAGGGCCTAGGCCTATTGGTTTGAAATCGATACAGAGGTTTTTGGGTTTCGCCAATTATTACAGAAAATTCATTAAAACATTTTCTATTATTGTTAAACCACTGACCGATCTCACCAGGAAAGGTGCTAATACGGTTCAGTGGACTACTGAGGCCATTGAAGCCTTTGCGTTTCTAAAGGAGAGGTTCAGCTCTGCCCCCATCCTTATGCAGCCGGATGTGACTAAGCTGTTTTTGGTTGAGGTTGATGCTTCTTCTGTGGGGGTCGGTGCTGTGTTGTCTCAGGAAAACAAGGATGGAGTACTTCCCTGTGCCTTTTTTTCAAAATTTTTTTCTGAGACTGAACTTAATTACGATATTGGTAATCGGGAATTGCTGGCTATTAAACTATTGAACACTGGCGTCATCTCTTGGAAGGTGCTGAATTTCCCTTTCAGGTTTTCACTGATCATAAAAATCCGATCTATCTTGATGCTGCCAAGTGCTTGAATGCCCGTCAGGCTAGGTGGGCACTTTTTTTTTCGCGTTTTAATTTTTCCATTACTTACATCCCGGGTACCAAGAATGTTAAAGCTGGTGCGTTGTCTCGCAGCTTTTCTCCCATGGTCGGTGCTGAGGAGGAGGACAGCATTTTACAAGAAGGTGTTGTGATTGCTGCATTGGACTCCATTTTGGAAGATGAGATTCTTAAAGCACAGGAGAATGCCCCATCTAACACTCCCCATGGGAGGTTGTTTGTGCCTAGGACCTTTAGGAGAGATTTGTTTGTTGAGTGTCATGAGTCTCGGTTGGCAGGTCATCCAGAAATTTCTGAGACCAAGAGACTTGTGGGTCGCAGTTTTGGTGGCCTAGATGGCAGAAGGAAGTCATTAAGTGGGTGCGTCAATGTACTGTGTGTGCTAGATCTAAGTCTTCTCATACTCCTGCTGCGGGGTTGCTTTGCCCTCTGGGGGTTCCTAGTGCACCTTGGACACATCTGGCTATGGACTTTATTACTGACCTTCCCTCCTCTGAGGGTTTCACGGTCATCTGGGTGGTCGTGGACCGTTTTAGCAAGATGTGTCACTTGGTTCCCTTCATCAAACTTCCCTGCGCTAAGAGACTCGCTAAGGCCTTTGTCAAGGAAATTGTCAGACTCCATGGTGTTCCTACTGACATTGTTTCGGATAGGGGACCTCAGTTCATGGCTCATTTTTGGCGTGCCTTTTGTGACAGGTTGGGAGTTCATTTGTCATTTTCTTCTGGATATCATCCTGAGTTTAATGGCCGGACAGAAAGGAAGAATCAGGATGTTGAGCAGTTCTTGCGTTGTTTTGTGGCAGACAATCAAGAGGGGTAGTCTGAGTTTCTGCCGCTTGCTGAATTTGCTCTTAGCAACCATACATCCTCTTCTGCTGGGTGTTCGCCTTTTTTTTGTTGCTCTGGGAGACATCCGTCTTTTGGGTCATTCTCCAAATTGGTATCGGCTGTGCCTGAGGAGGAGAGTTTTTCCGGTGATTTGGAGAGAGTTTGGACGGATGTGCGTGGTAATCTTCAGGAGGCTAACAAAAAATCTAAGAGGTACTTTGACAGGAAACGTCAAGAGGTTTTGTTTACGGTTGGTGACATGGTTTGGTTGTCGTCTAAGAATCTGCGGTTGAGGGTTCCTTCTAAAAAATGGGGTGCCAAGTTTGTAGGGCCCTTTAAGGTGCTTCAGGTAGTTAACCAATCTGCTGTTAGGTTGGAGGTTCCTACCTCCTGGAACATTAATCCGGTGTTTCATGTTTCTCTATTGAAAAAAGCTGATGTATCAGATAGAGACGCCACTGCCACTGTTCCTCCGGTGGTGGAGGACGGGGAATATGAAATTTCCCGCATCCATAATTCTAGACGGTATAGGGGGAGTTTGCAGTATCTCGTTGCTTGGAAGGGTTTCGGTCCCGAGGATAACTCATGGGTGAGGGCGGATGATGTTTCTGCTTCCAGACTTGTCAGAGCGTTTCACAAGAGGTTTCCGGATAAGCTTGGGCCTAGGGGATCCGGAGGATCCTCTTAGAAGAGGGGGTACTGTTAGAACTCTCCTGTTAGGTTTTTTCTATTTTGCTGGTCACATGACCTTTTTGCCTATTTTATCCTGCTCCGCCCTTCTGGCCATGCTGGACTTCATTGTAATTTCTACTCTTAAGCTAGCCAGGTGCTTTGTTACCTTTCTCAGTCAGTTTAGCTAGGTCTTTTGACCTTTATGTTCTATGTTGTGTGTTTGTCTTTTTACTGCTACAATTTCTGCTAGGAGGTGTCCATCTTTCTCCCAGTCCCTAGTTCTTGTAGGGATCCCTCCCACACATCTATAGGTCTTCGTTCAGACTAGCTGAGGACTTTAGCGGGTCTGATCGCAGGATCAGGTTCCCCGTTACATCGTAGGGATCTAGCTTAGTTCTATTGTAGGGACAGATCTCTTGTCTTTCCTTAGTGCTTGTAGCCTATCATAACATTAACAGTGCACATTGTAACCTAAGATGACGTGCTGCTGAGAGGTGAGCGGGTTGCACTTGATTCAATATAGTGTAGACATCATGAGGTGAGCGCGTGGTCAAGAACAATGTCTGCGGATTTATGGAGTAATAGTCCAACAGCATGCAGAGCACGTACGCAGGATGGTGCACCTCTGGCTACGGCATCTAATCTGCCACTAAAATAGGCAACAGTTCTCTGATTATCACCATGTGTTTGAGTTAAAACTCCTGCTGCATGTCCTGCTTGTTCATGAAGGTACAAAGTAAATGGGAGCTCATAGTTAGGGGTACCCAAAGCTGGAGCGGTTAAAATACGGTTTTTGAGTGAATAAAAACAGTCTATTGCCTCTGGTGTTAGTACAAAAGGTGTTGGGGTAAGACAGTCATAGAGGGGCTGCATCAAAATAGAGACGGCATGAATCCACTGTCTGCAATAGGAGACCAGTCCAAGAAAAGTTCTGAGGGCTGCAACATTAATGGGGACGGTGAATGCCTGTACTGCTTGTTTGTGTAATGCACACGCCCGGGCTGAGCGGCGTGTGCGTGTGATTGTAGTGATTCCACTGGACCGTGCCGGAGAGTGAATGCCTGGAGGGGCGTAACTAGGTATTCACCCGATCCGACCAGGGTCGCACGACGGCATACGACGCCAGTGCACCAAGGAGGAACCGAGCAGAGGGACCAGGTGCTACTCCAGGACAGACCCCGGACACGGCTGTTGACCCACACAGGGGAATACAGGAACAGACTGGTAGGCTGGCATACAGACTGGTGGGTATAGGCTGGCTCGACTGGGATGCAGGCAGGTGGGTATGCAGGCAGGGGGGTACAGGCAAGCACAGCTAGAGTGCAGACAGGGAGGCACTAGCAGGTAGGAACACAGGCGGGATAGGACCCAGTACACACTGGGACTCAGGAACAATACAGACAGAGGGGTACAGGCAAGCACAGCTAGAGTGCAGACAGGGAGGCACTAGCAGGTAGGGACACTGGCGGGATAGGACCCAGTACACATTGCGACTCAGGAACAGAACCACAGATGTGGCGGACAAACACAGCAGAGTGAGGCCGCCCAGAGAGGTGAGTGAGAGCAGAGCAGGACGAGGCCGCCTGGAGCGGTGAGCAAGAGTAGAGCAGGACAAGGCCGCCAGGAGCGGTGAGCAAAGGGTCAGAGCTGAGCGAGACTGCCGGAGCAGTGAGCAAGAGTAAAGCAGGACGAGGCCGCCTGGAGCGATGAGCAAGAGTGGAGCAAGACTGCCGGAGCAGTGAGCAAAAGGATAAGAGCGGAGCGAGACTGCCGGAGCAGTGAGCAAAAGGGTCAGAGCGGAGCAAGGCTGCCGGAGCAGTGAGCAAAAGGGTCAGAGCGGAGCAAGGCTGCCGGAGCAGCGAGCAAAAGGAGCCAGAGCAGGCTAGAACCGCCGGAGCGGTGAGCAAAGGAGTCAGAGCAGGCTAGAACCGCCGGAGCGGTGAGCAAAGGAGTCAGAGCAGGCTAGAACCGCCGGAGCGGTGAGCAAAGGAGTCAGAGCAGGCTAGAACCGCCGGAGCGGTGAGCAAAGGAGTCAGAGCAGGCTAGAACCGCCGGAGCGGTGAGCAAAGGAGTCAGAGCAGGCTAGAACCGCCGGAGCGGTGAGCAAAGGAGTCAGAGCAGGCTAGAACCGCCGGAGCGGTGAGCAAAGGAGTCAGAGCAGGCTAGAACCGCCGGAGCGGTGAGCAAAGGAGTCAGAGCAGGCTAGAACCGCCGGAGCGGTGAGCAAAGGAGTCAGAGCAGGCTAGAACCGCCGGAGCGGTGAGCAAAGTAGTCAGAGCAGGCTAGAACCGCCGGAGCGGTGAGCAAAGGAGCCAGAGCAGGCTAGAACCGCCGGAGCGGTGAGCAAAGGAGTCGGAGCAGGGGGGACAGGGCTCTGTTCACACGGAACAGACAGGAAGAGAAAGGCAGAGCCAGATACCCACAGGGTACTTGCAGTGAAGTAGCGAGTGGACCACAAACTCACAAACGGGAGTACAGAGACAACAAGCAGGAGTTAGGTACGAGTTCAGACTCTGCAGAAAAAGGAAGGGAACGGACATAGAGGCAAAACAGGTAAAGGATAGGAGAGAGTTCAGACTGGAACTGAGTGTACGGAGGAGACCGACACTGCAGCGGAATACAGGAGCGGGTCTGGGAATACGGCCCCCAGAGAGGCAGGACGAACAGGCAAGGAGCGTGTTCAGACAGGACAGACAAGATACAGGAGCGGGTCTAGGTAATCGGCCCCTAGAAGGCAGGAGGAACAGGCTAGGAGCGTGTTCAGACAGGTCAGACAAGATACAGGAACGGGTCTAGGTAATCGGCCCCTAGAAGGCAGGAGAAACAGGCTAGGAGCGTGTTCAGACAGGCCTGGAAATACAGCCTCCAGGATAGGCAGACAAGAGAACACAGAACGGGACCTGGCACCTTCAGAGTGCAAGCACACACTGAATGAAACACTATGCTCAGGCGCCATCTTGAGGAAGAAGGTGGTATAAATACCCAAAGATGGACAGCAATAGGCTGAAGGTGCAACAGGGGCATGTCCGCAGCAGGTACAAGAAACAGGAAGTTCAGCGGGCGTCGCCCTATGCAGCCAAAACAGACAAACAGACAGCAAGGAGGGAAGCCAGAGAGACACCCTGGACAGGAGATCAAGTGCGCGCTCTTGCACAGTGGGAGATGGACCACTATGCAAGGACGCCGCCAGGTATGTTACAGTACCACCCCCCTTACGCCCCCTCTTCTTCAGGCCTGCCAGAATCTTCCGCAGGGAATTCGAGGACCAGTCGTTCACTTCAAGGAGATCACTTCCACTGTCCACAGGAAAAATTGATCTCATCTGGTTAGCTAGGATGCTACCTCCTATCCAGCCATCCTTAGCAACAGACGAAACGGGTGGAGTACCAGGAACAGCACACAAGTTAGTCTCTCTCCACATATTTTCAGGTGGCACCCCAGAGGGTACAGGAGACAACTGGAAGTCCTTCACCGGGTTGGAGGGGGACAGAGACTTGGGGGTAATCTCTGCTTCGAGGTACATCTTGTCAAGCTCACAGGAAGAAATAGACGGGTTATCAGGTACATAATGAGGAAAAGTCACTGTCTCTTTGTTATCTGGTGGTACCCCGGAGAATTCAGGAAACAACTGGAGGTCCTCCGCCGGGTCAGAAGAGTGCAGAGGCTCAGAGAAAACATCTGCTTCAGAGTACACTAGGTCGGACTCACTGGAGGAAGCAGGCGAGGTATCGGGTACCGAGTATAGGAAAGTCTCTGTCCATTCACCACCAGGTGGCACCCCGAAGGGTTCTGGAGACAACTGGAGGTCCTCCGCCTGGTCAGAGGGGTGTAGAGACTCAAGGGTAACCTCTGCTTCAGAGTACACAAGGTCGGACTCACTGGACGAAGCAAGCGAGGTATCAGATGCAGGATATAGGAAAGTCTCTGTCCATTCACCACCAGGTGGCACCCCGAAGGGTTCTGGAGACAACTGGAGGTCCTCCGCCTGGTCGGAGGGGTGTAGAGACTCGGGAGTAACCTCTGCTTCGGAGTACACTAGGTTGGACTCACTGGACGAAGCGAGCGAGGTATCAGGTACAGAGTATAGGAGAGTCTCTGTCCTTTCGCTACCAGGTAGCACCCTGAAGGGTTCTGGAGACAACTGGAGGTCCTCCGCCTGGTCGGAGGGGTGTAGAGACTCGGGAGTAACCTCTGCTTCGGAGTACACTAGGTTGGACTCACTGGACGAAGCGAGCGAGGTATCAGGTACAGAGTATAGGAGAGTCTCTGTCCTTTCGCTACCAGGTAGCACCCCGAAGGGTTCTGGAGACAACTGGAGGTCCTCCGCCTGGTCGGAGGGGTGTAGAGACTCGGAGTTAACTACCACTTTGGGGTACCCATTGTCAGGCTCACAGGACGAAGCAGACAAAGTATCGAGTACCGAGTATAGAGAAGTCTCTCTCCATTTGTCATCGAGTGGTATCCCGGAGGATTCAGGAGGCAACAGGGGGTCCTCCGCCAGGTAGTAGAGGTGCACAGACTCAGAGGTAACCACAGCTTTGGAGCATCCTTGGACATGCACACCGGTTAAAGTGGGTGAAGCATCTGATGCCGGGTGCAGGAAGTTCTCCTGTGTGGAGTCTGGATGGGCAGAAGTCTCTTCGGGCAGGAGAACCGGAGCACTACCCACGCACATTACCCGTTGGGGCTTCTCCGGGATACAGGGAGATGAAGCTTCAGTAGGGACTTCAAGGTTGGGGTCAGGAGGTCTCAGGGAGGACAGACCCTGGCGTGACGGCTTGCCTCTACGTCTAGCACGTCTGGACTGCCTCTTGAGGTTGGGAGAAGTATTCCGGAAAGCGTAGTCACCCTGTGAGGATTCTGGGTGGGCAGTAGTCTCATTGGGCTGGAGGACTATTGCGCTACCCACACACATTACCCATCGGGGCTGCTCCGGGATATTGGGAGGTGAAGCTTCAGCAGGAGCCTCCGGGTTAGGATCATCGAAGACCATTAGAAAGGCCACCAGGAAGGCCATTAGGTCCAGGAGGATCGGATCCTGTGTTTCATATAGGGGGTTGATCCATTCCAAGGCATCACCCGCCAGGTAAGACATAATGAATGCCACCTTAACCCGATCGGTGGGAAAACATAGAGGGTAGAACTTGAAGTGTAGCATGCATTGCTCCACAAATGCACGACTTTGTCTTGGATCCCCATAGTAACGTGGCGGATCCGCAGGAACGAGAGCAGATAGATCCATCTGGACGGGTGCGTAATTAGCCTGGAACTCAGCTGAGAAAAAAAAAAAATTATTTATTTATTTTTAATGCATGTATTCGCTGGAAACTTCTCAGAGAGCGAAGGCCGTGGGGCTCAACGGGAACCATGGCCTGAGCATGCTGTAATGCACACGCCCGGGCTGAGCGGCGTGTGCGTGTGATTGTAGTGATTCCACTGGACCGTGCCGGAGAGTGAATGCCTGGAGGGGCGTAACTAGGTATTCACCCGATCCGACCAGGGTCGCACGACGGCATACGACGCCAGTGCACCAAGGAGGAACCGAGCAGAGGGACCAGGTGCTACTCCAGGACAGACCCCGGACACGGCTGTTGACCCACACAGGGGAATACAGGAACAGACTGGTAGGCTGGCATACAGACTGGTGGGTATAGGCTGGCTCGACTGGGATGCAGGCAGGCGGGTATGCAGGCAGGGGGGTACAGGCAAGCACAGCTAGAGTGCAGACAGGGAGGCACTAGCAGGTAGGAACACAGGCGGGATAGGACCCAGTACACACTGGGACTCAGGAACAATACAGACAGAGGGGTACAGGCAAGCACAGCTAGAGTGCAGACAGGGAGGCACTAGCAGGTAGGGACACTGGCGGGATAGGACCCAGTACACATTGCGACTCAGGAACAGAACCACAGATGTGGCGGACAAACACAGCAGAGTGAGGCCGCCCAGAGAGGTGAGTGAGAGCAGAGCAGGACGAGGCCGCCTGGAGCGGTGAGCAAGAGTAGAGCAGGACAAGGCCGCCAGGAGCGGTGAGCAAAGGGTCAGAGCTGAGCGAGACTGCCGGAGCAGTGAGCAAGAGTAAAGCAGGACGAGGCCGCCTGGAGCGATGAGCAAGAGTGGAGCAAGACTGCCAGAGCAGTGAGCAAAAGGATAAGAGCGGAGCGAGACTGCCGGAGCAGTGAGCAAAAGGGTCAGAGCGGAGCAAGGCTGCCGGAGCAGTGAGCAAAAGGGTCAGAGCGGAGCAAGGCTGCCGGAGCAGCGAGCAAAAGGAGCCAGAGCAGGCTAGAACCGCCGGAGCGGTGAGCAAAGGAGTCAGAGCAGGCTAGAACCGCCGGAGCGGTGAGCAAAGGAGTCAGAGCAGGCTAGAACCGCCGGAGCGGTGAGCAAAGGAGTCAGAGCAGGCTAGAACCGCCAGAGCGGTGAGCAAAGGAGTCAGAGCAGGCTAGAACCGCCGGAGCGGTGAGCAAAGGAGTCAGAGCAGGCTAGAACCGCCGGAGCGGTGAGCAAAGGAGTCAGAGCAGGCTAGAACCGCCGGAGCGGTGAGCAAAGGAGTCAGAGCAGGCTAGAACCGCCGGAGCGGTGAGCAAAGGAGTCAGAGCAGGCTAGAACCGCCGGAGCGGTGAGCAAAGGAGTCAGAGCAGGCTAGAACCGCCGGAGCGGTGAGCAAAGGAGTCAGAGCAGGCTAGAACCGCCGGAGCGGTGAGCAAAGGAGCCAGAGCAGGCTAGAACCGCCGGAGCGGTGAGCAAAGGAGTCGGAGCAGGGGGGACAGGGCTCTGTTCACACGGAACAGACAGGAAGAGAAAGGCAGAGCCAGATACCCACAGGGTACTTGCAGTGAAGTAGCGAGTGGACCACAAACTCACAAACGGGAGTACAGAGACAACAAGCAGGAGTTAGGTACGAGTTCAGACTCTGCAGAAAAAGGAAGGGAACGGACATAGAGGCAAAACAGGTAAAGGATAGGAGAGAGTTCAGACTGGAACTGAGTGTACGGAGGAGACCGACACTGCAGCGGAATACAGGAGCGGGTCTGGGAATACGGCCCCCAGAGAGGCAGGACGAACAGGCAAGGAGCGTGTTCAGACAGGACAGACAAGATACAGGAGCGGGTCTAGGTAATCGGCCCCTAGAAGGCAGGAGGAACAGGCTAGGAGCGTGTTCAGACAGGTCAGACAAGATACAGGAACGGGTCTAGGTAATCGGCCCCTAGAAGGCAGGAGAAACAGGCTAGGAGCGTGTTCAGACAGGCCTGGAAATACAGCCTCCAGGATAGGCAGACAAGAGAACACAGAACGGGACCTGGCACCTTCAGAGTGCAAGCACACACTGAATGAAACACTATGCTCAGGCGCCATCTTGAGGAAGAAGGTGGTATAAATACCCAAAGATGGACAGCAATAGGCTGAAGGTGCAACAGGGGCGTGTCCGCAGCAGGTACAAGAAACAGGAAGTTCAGCGGGCGTCGCCCTATGCAGCCAAAACAGACAAACAGACAGCAAGGAGGGAAGCCAGAGAGACACCCTGGACAGGAGATCAAGTGCGCGCTCTTGCACAGTGGGAGATGGACCACTATGCAAGGACGCCGCCAGGTATGTTACAGTTTGCGTGCATTTGTTAAATGACGAGCTCCTGGTGTAATGCAATGTCCCAAAAAGGTGACTGAAGATTTACAAAACTGAAGCTTTTCTTTCGATGCCTTGCAGCCAGCGTGATAGAAAAACAACATAAGCGATATAGTTGCACTATGACATTGTTTCCTGGAGGGGGCACAAATGAGCAGGTCATCGACATATTGCAGAACGACGATATGTGGTTCAGACCATCCCTCCAGTATTTCCTGCAGACTTGCAGTGTACATTGTGGGTGAATTCTGGGCACCCTGTGGCAACACTGTCCATGTATATTGACTACAATGGAATGTGAAAGCAAACAAGTACTGGCAGTCAGGATGTAATGGTACACTGAAAAATGCATTTGCCAAATCGACCACTGAAAAACAAAGAGAGTTAGAAGGTATCTGTGACAGAAGAGTATGCGGGTTGGGCACAACTGGTGTTAGAAGTTCTGTGGCTTTGTTAACCAACCGAAGGTCATGGACCATTCTATATGCGGCTGGTTGTCCTGGCACACTCTTTTTCTTTTGACTAGGACTCCCCTGTGTAGTAATTTTTGGATTTGCTGGGCTATGGCATTCTCCTGAGCCGAGCTAAGGGGATACTGCCTCTGTTGATGCAAGATTGCTCCTGGTTTTAATTTTACCATTACTGGTTGAACTCTTAACCTACCAACATCTGTTTTGTCTGAGCACCAAAAGTCATGTGGCACAGCATGCTCCAATATCGGGGGAAACTCATTTGTCTCTTCTATGCTGGCAATATCTAGTGACATAATTTTGCAAAGGGTACTTGGTTTTAAACCAGGGGTCATGGTGACAGTGCCATCGGGATGATATTCAATATGTGCTTGTAATTGGGACAACACATCATTTCCCAAAAGATTACATTGGCCTCGGGGCGATACCATGAGCTGGCTATGTACAGTAGCTCCTTGAATTTGCAGGGGAATTCTCTTAGTGACAGGGAGCAGGACAGACGGGGAATTGAAGGGGGTGGCAATGACATGATGTGAAAAATCAGTGTCAGTGTATGGCCAATCACCTTGCGTAATTACTGAATTGTCGGCCCCCGTATCTACTTGGAAATCGATTTCATGTCCCCCTGGTAGGTTCACCTGCACTATACAACTGGGAGTTGGGGGTAAGGAGATGAGGGGGTTCATGTGCAAGCTACCCTCATCCTATGGGGGTGTTGTTTGGTCAGCTGTTGGACCCGTACTCTGAGCATTTGGATATGGGTTGATCCTACAGTCCTTTCTAAAATGTTCTGGCTTTTTACATCCGTAACACAGTTTCTGTCCTCCTCCTTCTTTCCGTCCCCGGCCTCTGTTATTCCTAAAACCAGTCCCCATTTCGTGTACTTTTACGGCTCTTTTTGCCTGTGCTATATCATGCTGTGCGCCTTGAGCTATTCTAGCTAAATCTTCTGCCTTCACTGATCTCCAGTCTGGTCTACTTGCTTTTACCTTCTCAGCTGCTTCCTTTTTCAATCCGTTCATAAAAGCACTTGCTAGGACCTTCTCACTAGTCTTATTTCCTTCAATAAAACCTATCTCACTCCATGCTTTCTTCAGAGCCCAAAAATAGTCCTTGGGGTCCTCCTCTTTTCCCTGGGTTCTGTCCTTTAACGTGACCGCTTTGTCACCCTGTCTCTCTTTGCATGCCTTAATCAAGGCAGCAGCAAATGAAACACCGGCCGCTGCATTATTATCTTCCGCATCTTCCGGCCCTGTTCTATTTGGGTATTGCTTGTACGTTTCGTCAGTCAGTCTGTCATATCGTGCCTCATCTGCCAATTTTCCTTTTATTACTCCCTGTAAATCCAACCTAGTTGCATTATACGTATCCTGTATTGTTCTTATAATTCTGGCAAAACCCATAGGGGACTGGGACGGATCTGGCAGCTGGGAGATCAGTGCCAATTGCTCTGAGGGACTCCACGGTCTATATATTAACACCGTGCGGGGTTCTTGTCCTGGGACTTGCTGGTCCGCTCCCGGTGCACCTGGGGCTCCCGGTATTACTATTGTTCTCATTGGAAAAAGACTAGCTGGGTGGGGTCTCGGTCCTCCACATGCCACACAGATGTCTGCTGTCAAGGGGTTCTGCTGTCCACATCTGGGGCAAACCCAACAATTGGGTTCCTGAGAATTCTGGTACTGGGGTGGGGGTGGACAGGGAGGAAAATCTGTCATTCCGGTTTTTGTCAGTCTGTAACATCCGCCTCCTAGTTCTTCAATCTTTCCTTCAAAATAAGCGCATGCATTCATCCATACATCCACTGTCTTCAACAGACCCTTATCTTTCAGCCATCCATGATAGGAGTTAAAGAAGGATTTCCATTTCTCTCCGTTCATCTCTCCATTCTCATTCATTCCCGTTTGCACAAAATTTTGTCAATTCCAATCAGTGCCTGTTTCCCTTCTCTGCGTACTACTAAGTCTTTGGCTGTAATGCCTTCTTTGGCATTTTTGGTTCCCCATTCTTTTGGTTCTCCTCACTTAGAGTAGACTCCTCAGTCACTTAGACAATGGTCACTTAGACAATGGGTCACAAAGGTTTCTGAACCACACCACTACTAGCCTTCCAGGACTTATACGCCAACCAGAAAAACAGACCAAAAACACCGATCCCAAGACACACCCACAACACAATCATCGGATCCATACTGTCATTCTTAAGTTTTTCCAATGGATAGAATGGCAGGACTGTCAATTTTTCTGAGGGAATTCTACTGGTTCAAAGGGACCTGAGCCAGACAACAATCTGTGAATTACCTGGGAGCCGACCACTCGGGGGTGAGGGAGTCTCTTCTATGTAGTGATATAATTAGGTAGAATATAACAGTTATTCTTACCTCAGCGCTGTATATATCACCAACAGAGAGCTTCACTCATCCCACGTCTCGGACCGGTCGAGCACCCCTGGGTAGATTAACTCAAGGTCCCTGTTCAGGCGCCAGCTGTCGTCACTGCATTCGGTGTCTTCTATCCTTGGATTATGATATCGGAGAGAATGAGACACAGGACAGGATGTATGTGTCAACAAGCTCTAAACTTTACTACAAACACAGGGTTAATATACACCCTGAAGGCAGGAAATGGATTTACCATATATGGTTCGATTATACAATTTAGCTGCGCAAGCAAAAAAAACTAGTTTCTGTATGCTTTGAAACATTTAATTAGACGTATCTGGCTAGAAAGGCCACGTTATCTTCTAGAAAATACACATTATTGATACAAGGAAGGAACATTCAGCTGCTGTTATTTTGACCTAAAGTAACTGTCAGGCTTATATAGCATAGATGGGGTCTTTGAACTTGAGGGGCCTCATCTTCTGCTATAACAAAAGTGTATGGGCTCCTTTAGCCTGACTTACCAATAGACGAAGATGTTATGTGCATAGGGAAGTATGGACTCCAAATACAGCCCCCTGCTTTCAAGCTGCATGTTATTCTATGAAATATAATTATATTGTCTATAATTGTCAAAGTCCTCTACATATTTATACAGCAAAATCTCTTAAAGATGTTTAGATTAGTGATGACCGAGTATGTTCTGTTAACCCTTTCGGCAAGCATGCTCGGGTGCTCACTGAGTATCTTCAGCGGTTCTCGGTGTTATGTTTTAGTCACTCCATGTGTATGATTTGCGACTTTTTGACAGCTTTAATACATGTGAGGAATGCCTAAGAAACAAGCATTCCTCACATGTATTAAAGCTGTCAAACAGTCTCAAATCATGCGCACAGTGTGACTCAATAATAACACCCGAGCACGCTGAAGATACTCGGAAAACACCCCAGCATGCTCGTAAATCTCGAGTAACCAGCATGCTCGCTCATCACTAGTTTAGATACCATTGTTTATTCATGACAGTGTTCTCTGGCAAAATTGCGAGTGAGCCCACTTCATTGGATGATAAGCAACCCTACAGCTGAATGGTAGCAGAATTCTTTACTGTTGGCATGACACAGGACTCATGATAGTGCTCTCCTTTACTTCTTTAGGCAATCATTCTTTCAAATGTCCTAAACAGTCAGAAGGGGGCTTTATCAGAGAAAATAACTTTAACCCTGTTGTCTGTAGTTCAATCCCTGTACTTCCTGCAAAGTTCTTTTCTCTGATGAAGCCTCCATTGAACTGTTTGCCATAGTGTTGAGCGAACATGCTCGACACTGCTCGGTACTCGCCCGAGCATCACGTTACTCGGGATGTTCGGCGAGCACCGAGCACTTCCGGGGTACTTGGGCGGGAGCTCGGGTCTCCGCCCTGCATGTTTGGCGCTCTTTACAGAGCCAATGAACATGCAGGGATTGCCAGCCAGTCACAGCAATGCCGCAGCCATGTTGTTTGTGGGCATTACAGTGATTGGCTGGCCACACAGCGTCACCTCGAGTATTTAAAACCGGACGCCGTCATCTTGGACACAGTCGCTCCAGATCAGACAGTGTAGGGACAGCGCTGCTGATTTAGGGAGAGATATATCCTGAAAAATAGTTAGTGTAGGGTCTGTAAAGGCAGCCAGATCAAACAAACAGTCCTTCTCAGGACTGATATCCATCCCAGGTATATCAGGCAGGCAGGCAGGCTGTATAGGAGACGCAGTGGTTATACCAGCAAACGCTGCATTACAGTCCTGTGTGCTGCTCCTGTTGCTGAAATTGCTGGACTTAGCTCCAGGTCCCGGGGGCCAGGAAAAATCCTTTTTTTTTATCTAAATCCTCTTTTTTTTTTCCTCCTTCGCAATGTAAAAATACCCATCTTATTAAACTTTTGGTGCCCCCCCCCCCCAAAAAAAAAAGTGTGCCTCTGATTTTTCAGACACAAATATATCTGTTGAAAATAGTCTGATGTAGGCCAGAGAAATAGAAGTGTGGTTTTGCAGTTCAACGGTACAAATCTCTGTATTATCCACTTTTGGGCCATTTGTATCTAAAAAAAGCTGTTTGAGTGTGTCGCTCACTGTTCAGCCGCAAATACATATCAATTTTAAAAAGCCTGGTATACACCAGTAAATTATTACTGTGGTTTTGATGTTCCACGGTAAAACATCTCTATTATCCTGTTTTTGGCATTTTTTGCTGTATAAAAATAATAATAGTGTCTCCCTGATTTTTCAGACACAGATATATCTGTTGAAAATAGTCTGGTGTAGGCCAGAGAGACAGAAGTGTGCTTTTGCTGTTCCACGGTAAAAAATCTCTATTATCCTGCTTTTTGCATTTTTTGCTGAAAAAAAAAAAAAAATAGTGTCTCCCTGATTTTTCAGACACAAATATATCTGTTGAAAATAGTCTGGTGTAGGCCAGAGAGACAGAAGTGTGCTTTTGCTGTTCCACGGTAAAAAATCTCTATTATCCTGCTTTTTGCATTTTTTGCTGTAAAAAAAAAAAAAAAATAGTGTCTCCCTGATTTTTCAGACACAAATATATCTGTTGAAAATAGTCTGGGGTAGGCCCGAGAAATACAAGTGTGGTTTTGCAGTTCCACGGTACAAACCTCTGTATTATTCACTTTTGGGCCATTTGTATCTAAAAAAAAGAGTTTGAGTGTGTCGCTCACTGTTCAGCCGCAAATATATATATATTTTAAAAAGCCTGGTATACACCAGTAAATTATTACTGTGGTTTTGATGTTCCACGGTAAAACATCTCTATTATCCTGTTTTTGGCATTTTTTGCTGTATAAAAATAATAATAGTGTCTCCCTGATTTTTCAGACACAAATATATCTGTTGAAAATACTCTGGTGTAGGCCAGAGAGACAGAAGTGTGCTTTTGCTGTTCCATGGTAAAAAATCTCTATTATCCTGCTTTTTGCATTTTTTGCTGTAAAAAAAAAAAAATAGTGTCTCCCTGATTTTTCAGACACAAATATATCTGTTGAAAATAGTCTGGTGTAGGCCCGAGACATACAAGTGTGCTTTTGCAGTTCCACGGTACAAACCTCTGTATTATCCACTTTTGGGCCATTTGTATCTAAAAAAAACAGTTTGAGTGTGTCGCTCACTGTTCAGCCGCAAATATATATAAATTTTAAAAAGCCTGGTATACACCAGTAAATTATTACTGTGGTTTTGATGCTCCACGGTAAAACATCTCTATTATCCTGTTTTTTGCATTTTTTGCTGTATAAAAATAATAATAGTGTCTCCCTGATTTTTCAGACACAAATATATTTGTTGAAAATAGTCTGGTGAAGGCCAGAGAGACAGAAGTGTGCTTTTGCTGTTCCACGGTAAAAAATCTCTATTATCCTGCTTTTTTCATTTTTTGCTGTAAAAAAAAAAAAAATAGTGTCTCCCTGATTTTTCAGACACAAATATATCTGTTGAAAATAGTCTGGTGTAGGCCCGAGAAATACAAGTGTGGTTTTACAGTTCCACGGTACAAACCTCTGTATTATCCACTTTTGGGCCATTTGTATCTAAAAAAAACAGTTTGAGTGTGTCGCTCACTGTTCTGCCGCAAATATATATATATTTTAAAAAGCCTGATATACACCAGTAAATTATTACTGTGGTTTTGATGTTCCACGGTAAAACATCTCTATTATCCTGTTTTTGGCATTTTTTGCTGTATAAAAATAATAAGTGTCTCCCTGATTTTTCAGACACAAATATATTTGTTGAAAATAGTCTGGTGTAGGCCAGAGAGACAGAAGTGTGCTTTTGCTGTTCCACGGTAAAAAATCTCTATTATCCTGCTTTTTGCATTTTTTGCTGTAAAAAAATAAAAATAGTGTCTCCCTGATTTTTCAGACACAAATATATCTGTTGAAAATAGTCTGGTGTAGGCCCGAGAAATACAAGTGTGGTTTTGCAGTTCCACGGTACAAACCTCTGTATTATCCACTTTTGGGCCATTTGTATCTAAAAAAAACAGTTTGAGTGTGTCGCTCACTGTTCAGGCGCAAATATATATATATTTTAAAAAGCTTGGTATACACCAGTAAATTATTACTGTGGTTTTGATGTTCCACGGTAAAACATCTCTATTATCCTGTTTTTTGCATTTTTTGCTGTATAAAAATAATAATAGTGTCTCCCTGATTTTTCAGACACAAATATATTTGTTGAAAATAGTCTGGTGTAGGCCAGAGAGACAGAAGTGTGCTTTTGCTGTTCCACGGTAAAAAATCTCTATTATCCTGCTTTTTGCATTTTTTGCTGTAAAAAAAAAAAATAGTGTCTCCCTGATTTTTCAGACACAAATATATCTGTTGAAAATAGTCTGGTGTAGGCCCGAGAAATACAAGTGTGGTTTTGCACTTCCACGGTACAAACCTCTGTATTATCCACTTTTGGGACATTTGTATCTAAAAAAAACAGTTTGAGTGTGTCGCTCACTGTTCAGCCGCAAATATATATATATTTTAAAAAGCCTGGTATACACCAGTAAATTATTACTGTGGTTTTGATGTTCCACAGTAAAACATCTATATTATCCTGTTTTTGGCATTTTTTTGCTGTATAAAAATAATAAATGTCTCCCTGATTTTTCAGACACAAATATATCTGTTGAAAATAGTCTGGTGTAGGCCAGAGAGACAGAAGTGTGCTTTTGCTGTTCCACGGTAAAAAATCTCTATTATCCTGCTTTTTGCATTTTTTGCTGTAAAAAAAAAGAAAAATAGTGTCTCCCTGATTTTTCAGACACAAATATATCTGTTGAAAATAGTCTGGTGTAGGCCCGAGAAATACAAGTGTGGTTTTGCAGTTCCAAGGTACAAACCTCTGTATTATCCACTTTTGGGCCATTTGTATCTAAAAAAAACAGTTTGAGTGTGTCGCTCACTGTTCAGCCGCAAATATATATATATTTTAAAAAGCCTGGTATACACCAGTAAATTATTACTGTGGTTTTGATGTTCCACGGTAAAACATCTCTATTATCCTGTTTTTGGCATTTTTTGCTGTATAAAAATAATAAGTGTCTCCCTGATTTTTCAGACACAAATATATCTGTTGAAAATAGTCTGGTGTAGGCCAGAGAGACAGAAGTGTGCTTTTGCTGTTCCACAATAAAAAATCTCTATTATCCTGCTTTTTGCATTTTTTGCTGTAAAAAAAAAAAATAGTGTCTCCCTGATTTTTCAGACACAAATATATCTGTTGAAAATAGTCCGGTGAAGGCCCGAGAAATACAAGTGTGGTTTTGCAGTTCCACGGTTCAAACCTCTGTATTATCCACTTTTGGGCCATTTGTATCTAAAAAAAACAGTTTGAGTGAGTCGCTCACTGTTCAGCCGCAAATATATATATATTTTAAAAAGCCTGGTATACACCAGTAAATTATTACTGTGGTTTTAATGTTCCACGGTAAAACATCTCTATTATCCTGTTTTTTGCATTTTTTGCTGTATAAAAATAATAATAGTGTCTCCCTGATTTTTCAGACACAAATATATTTGTTGAAAATAGTCTGGTGTAGGCCAGAGAGACAGAAGTGTGCTTTTGCTGTTCCACGGTAAAAAATCTCTATTATCCTGCTTTTTGCATTTTTTGCTGTAAAAAAAAAAATAGTGTCTCCCTGATTTTTCAGACACAAATATATCTGTTGAATAATAGTCTGGTGTAGGCCCGAGAAATACAAGTGTGGTTTTGCAGTTCCACGGTACAAACCTCTGTATTATCCACTTTTGGGACATTTGTATCTAAAAAAAACAGTTTGAGTGTGTCGCTCACTGTTCAGCCGCAAATATATATATATTTTAAAAAGCCTGGTATACACCAGTAAATTATTACTGTGGTTTTGATGTTCCACGGTAAAACATCTCTATTATCCTGTTTTTGGCATTTTTTGCTGTATAAAAATAATAAGGGTCTCCCTGATTTTTCAGACACAAATATATCTGTTGAAAATAGTCTGGTGTAGGCCAGAGAGACAGAAGGGTGCTTTTGCTGTTCCACAGTAAAAAATCTTTATTATCCTGCTTTTTGCATTTTTTGCTGTAAAAAAAAAAAAAAAATAGTGTCTCCCTGATTTGTCAGACACAAATATATCTGTTGAAAATAGTCTGGTGTAGGCCTGAGAAATACAAGTGTGGTTTTGCAGTTCCACGGTGCAAACCTCTGTATTATCCACTTTTGGGCCATTTGTATCTAAAAAATACAGTTTGAGTGTGTCGCTCACTGTTCAGCCGCAAATATATATATATTTTAAAAAGCCTGGTAAACACCAGTAAATTATTACTGTGGTTTTGATGTTCCACGGTAAAACATCTCTATTATCCTGTTTTTGGCATTTTTTGCTGTATAAAAATAATAATAGTGTCTCCCTGATTTTTCAGACACAAATATATCTGTTGAAAATAGTCTGGTGTAGGCAAGAGAGACAGAAGTGTGCTTTTGCTGTTCCACGGTAAAAAATCTCTATTATCCTGCTTTTTGCATTTTTTGCTGTAAAAAAAAAAAAAAATAGTGTCTCCCTGATTTTTCAGACAAAAATATATCTGTTGAAAATAGTCTGGTGTAGGCCAGAGAGACATAAGTGTGCTTTTGCTGTTCCACGGTAAAAAAATCTCTATTATCCTGCTTTTTGCATTTTTTGCTGTAAAAAAAAAAAAAATAGTGTCTCCCTGATTTTTCAGACACAAATATATCTGTTGAAAATAGTCTGGTGTAGGCCCGAGAAATACAAGTGTGGTTTTGCAGTTCCACGGTACAAACCTCTGTATTATCCACTTTTGGGCCATTTGTATCTAAAAAAAACAGTTTGAGTGTGTCGCTCACTGTTCAGCCGCAAATATATATATATTTTAAAAAGCCTGGTAAACACCAGTAAATTATTACTGTGGTTTTGATGTTCCACGGTAAAATATCTCTATTATCCTGTTTTTGGCATTTTTTGCTGTATAAAAATAATAATAGTGTCTCCCTGATTTTTCAGACACAAATATATCTGTTGAAAATAGTCTGGTGTAGGCAAGAGAGACAGAAGTGTGCTTTTGCTGTTCCACGGTAAAAAATCTCTATTATCCTGCTTTTTGCATTTTTTGCTGTAAAAAAAAAAAAAAATAGTGTCTCCCTGATTTTTCAGACAAAAATATATCTGTTGAAAATAGTCTGGTGTAGGCCAGAGAGACATAAGTGTGCTTTTGCTGTTCCACGGTAAAAAAATCTCTATTATCCTGCTTTTTGCATTTTTTGCTGTAAAAAAAAAAAAAATAGTGTCTCCCTGATTTTTCAGACACAAATATATCTGTTGAAAATAGTCTGGTGTAGGCCCGAGAAATACAAGTGTGGTTTTGCAGTTCCACGGTACAAACCTCTGTATTATCCACTTTTGGGCCATTTGTATCTAAAAAAAACAGTTTGAGTGTGTCGCTCACTGTTCAGCCGCAAATATATATATATTTTAAAAAGCCTGGTAAACACCAGTAAATTATTACTGTGGTTTTGATGTTCCACGGTAAAACATCTCTATTATCCTGCTTTTGGCATTTTTTGCTGTATAAAAATAATAATAGTGTCTCCCTGATTTTTTAGACACAAATATATCTGTTGAAAATAGTCTGGTGTAGGCCAGAGAGACAGAAGTGTGCTTTTGCTGTTCCACGGTAAAAAATCTCTATTATCCTGCTTTTTACATTTTTTGCTGTAAAAAAAAAAAAAAAATAGTGTCTCCCTGATTTTTCAGACACAAATATATCTGTTGAAAATAGTCTGGTGTAGGCCAGAGAGACAGAAGTGTGCTTTTGCTGTTCCATGGTAAAAAATCTCTATTATCCTGCTTTTTGCATTTTTTGCTGTAAAAAAAAAAAAAATAAATAGTGTCTGCCTGATTTTTCAGACACAAATATATCTGTTGAAAATAGTCTGGTGTAGGCCAGAGAGACAGAAGTGTGCTTTTGCTGTTCCACGGTAAAAAATCTCTATTATCCTGCTTTTTGCATTTTTTGCTGTAAAAAAAAAGAAAAATAGTGTCTCCCTGATTTTTCAGACACAAATATATCTGTTGAAAATAGTCTGGTGTAGGCCCGAGAAATACAAGTGTGGTTTTGCAGTTCCAAGGTACAAACCTCTGTATTATCCACTTTTGGGCCATTTGTATCTAAAAAAAACAGTTTGAGTGTGTCGCTCACTGTTCAGCCGCAAATATATATATATTTTAAAAAGCCTGGTATACACCAGTAAATTATTACTGTGGTTTTGATGTTCCACGGTAAAACATCTCTATTATCCTGTTTTTGGCATTTTTTGCTGTATAAAAATAATAAGTGTCTCCCTGATTTTTCAGACACAAATATATCTGTTGAAAATAGTCTGGTGTAGGCCAGAGAGACAGAAGTGTGCTTTTGCTGTTCCACAATAAAAAATCTCTATTATCCTGCTTTTTGCATTTTTTGCTGTAAAAAAAAAAAATAGTGTCTCCCTGATTTTTCAGACACAAATATATCTGTTGAAAATAGTCTGGTGTAGGCCCGAGAAATTCAAGTGTGGTTTTGCAGTTCCACGGTTCAAACCTCTGTATTATCCACTTTTGGGCCATTTGTATCTAAAAAAAACAGTTTGAGTGTGTCGCTCACTGTTCAGCCGCAAATATATATATATTTTAAAAAGCCTGGCATACACCAGTAAATTATTACTGTGGTTTTAATGTTCCACGGTAAAACATCTCTATTATCCTGTTTTTTGCATTTTTTGCTGTATAAAAATAATAATAGTGTCTCCCTGATTTTTCAGACACAAATATATTTGTTGAAAATAGTCTGGTGTAGGCCAGAAAGACAGAAGTGTGCTTTTGCTGTTCCACAGTAAAAAATCTCTATTATCCTGCTTTTTGCATTTTTTGCTGTAAAAAAAAAAAATAGTGTCTCCCTGATTTTTCAGACACAAATATATCTGTTGAATAATAGTCTGGTGTGGGCCCGAGAAATACAAGTGTGGTTTTGCAGTTCCACGGTACAAACCTCTGTATTATCCACTTTTGGGACATTTGTATCTAAAAAAAACAGTTTGAGTGTGTCGCTCACTGTTCAGCCGCAAATATATATATATTTTAAAAAGCCTGGTAAACACCAGTAAATTATTACTGTGGTTTTGATGTTCCACGGTAAAACATCTCTATTATCCTGTTTTTGGCATTTTTTGCTGTATAAAAATAATAATAGTGTCTCCCTGATTTTTCAGACACAAATATATCTGTTGAAAATAGTCTGGTGTAGGCAAGAGAGACAGAAGTGTGCTTTTGCTGTTCCACGGTAAAAAATCTCTATTATCCTGCTTTTTGCATTTTTTGCTGTAAAAAAAAAAAAAAATAGTGTCTCCCTGATTTTTCAGACAAAAATATATCTGTTGAAAATAGTCTGGTGTAGGCCAGAGAGACATAAGTGTGCTTTTGCTGTTCCACGGTAAAAAATCTCTATTATCCTGCTTTTTGCATTTTTTGCTGTAAAAAAAAAAAAAATAGTGTCTCCCTGATTTTTCAGACACAAATATATCTGTTGAAAATAGTCTGGTGTAGGCCCGAGAAATACAAGTGTGGTTTTGCAGTTCCACGGTACAAACCTCTGTATTATCCACTTTTGGGCCATTTGTATCTAAAAAAAACAGTTTGAGTGTGTCGCTCACTGTTCAGCCGCAAATATATATATATTTTAAAAAGCCTGGTAAACACCAGTAAATTATTACTGTGGTTTTGATGTTCCACGGTAAAACATCTCTATTATCCTGCTTTTGGCATTTTTTGCTGTATAAAAATAATAATAGTGTCTCCCTGATTTTTTAGACACAAATATATCTGTTGAAAATAGTCTGGTGTAGGCCAGAGAGACAGAAGTGTGCTTTTGCTGTTCCACGGTAAAAAATCTCTATTATCCTGCTTTTTACATTTTTTGCTGTAAAAAAAAAAAAAAAATAGTGTCTCCCTGATTTTTCAGACACAAATATATCTGTTGAAAATAGTCTGGTGTAGGCCCGAGAAATTCAAGTGTGGTTTTGCAGTTCCACGGTTCAAACCTCTGTATTATCCACTTTTGGGCCATTTGTATCTAAAAAAACAGTTTGAGTGTGTCGCTCACTGTTCAGCCGCAAATATATATATATTTTAAAAAGCCTGGTATACACCAGTAAATTATTACTGTGGTTTTAATGTTCCACGGTAAAACATCTCTATTATCCTGTTTTTTGCATTTTTTGCTGTATAAAAATAATAATAGTGTCTCCCTGATTTTTCAGACACAAATATATTTGTTGAAAATAGTCTGGTGTAGGCCAGAGAGACAGAAGTGTGCTTTTGCTGTTCCACGGTAAAAAATCTCTATTATCCTGCTTTTTGCATTTTTTGCTGTAAAAAAAAAAAATAGTGTCTCCCTGATTTTTCAGACACAAATATATCTGTTGAATAATAGTCTGGTGTGGGCCCGAGAAATACAAGTGTGGTTTTGCAGTTCCACGGTACAAACCTCTGTATTATCCACTTTTGGGCCATTTGTATCTAAAAAAAACAGTTTGAGTGTGTCGCTCACTGTTCAGCCGCAAATATATATATATTTTAAAAAGCCTGGTATACACCAGTAAATTATTACTGTGGTTTTGATGTTCCACGGTAAAACATCTCTATTATCCTGTTTTTGGCATTTTTTGCTGTATAAAAATAATAAGTGTCTCCCTGATTTTTCAGACACAAATATATCTGTTGAAAATAGTCTGGTGTAGGCCAGAGAGACAGAAGTGTGCTTTTGCTGTTCCACAATAAAAAATCTCTATTATCCTGCTTTTTGCATTTTTTGCTGTAAAAAAAAAAAATAGTGTCTCCCTGATTTTTCAGACACAAATATATCTGTTGAAAATAGTCCGGTGAAGGCCCGAGAAATACAAGTGTGGTTTTGCAGTTCCACGGTTCAAACCTCTGTATTATCCACTTTTGGGCCATTTGTATCTAAAAAAAACAGTTTGAGTGTGTCGCTCACTGTTCAGCCGCAAATATATATATATTTTAAAAAGCCTGGTATACACCAGTAAATTATTACTGTGGTTTTAATGTTCCACGGTAAAACATCTCTATTATCCTGTTTTTTGCATTTTTTGCTGTATAAAAATAATAATAGTGTCTCCCTGATTTTTCAGACACAAATATATTTGTTGAAAATAGTCTGGTGTAGGCCAGAGAGACAGAAGTGTGCTTTTGCTGTTCCACGGTAAAAAATCTCTATTATCCTGCTTTTTGCATTTTTTGCTGTAAAAAAAAAAATAGTGTCTCCCTGATTTTTCAGACACAAATATATCTGTTGAATAATAGTCTGGTGTAGGCCCGAGAAATACAAGTGTGGTTTTGCAGTTCCACGGTACAAACCTCTGTATTATCCACTTTTGGGACATTTGTATCTAAAAAAAACAGTTTGAGTGTGTCGCTCACTGTTCAGCCGCAAATATATATATATTTTAAAAAGCCTGGTATACACCAGTAAATTATTACTGTGGTTTTGATGTTCCACGGTAAAACATCTCTATTATCCTGTTTTTGGCATTTTTTGCTGTATAAAAATAATAAGGGTCTCCCTGATTTTTCAGACACAAATATATCTGTTGAAAATAGTCTGGTGTAGGCCAGAGAGACAGAAGGGTGCTTTTGCTGTTCCACAGTAAAAAATCTTTATTATCCTGCTTTTTGCATTTTTTGCTGTAAAAAAAAAAAAAAAATAGTGTCTCCCTGATTTGTCAGACACAAATATATCTGTTGAAAATAGTCTGGTGTAGGCCCGAGAAATACAAGTGTGGTTTTGCAGTTCCACGGTGCAAACCTCTGTATTATCCACTTTTGGGCCATTTGTATCTAAAAAATACAGTTTGAGTGTGTCGCTCACTGTTCAGCCGCAAATATATATATATTTTAAAAAGCCTGGTAAACACCAGTAAATTATTACTGTGGTTTTGATGTTCCACGGTAAAACATCTCTATTATCCTGTTTTTGGCATTTTTTGCTGTATAAAAATAATAATAGTGTCTCCCTGATTTTTCAGACACAAATATATCTGTTGAAAATAGTCTGGTGTAGGCAAGAGAGACAGAAGTGTGCTTTTGCTGTTCCACGGTAAAAAATCTCTATTATCCTGCTTTTTGCATTTTTTGCTGTAAAAAAAAAAAAAAATAGTGTCTCCCTGATTTTTCAGACAAAAATATATCTGTTGAAAATAGTCTGGTGTAGGCCAGAGAGACATAAGTGTGCTTTTGCTGTTCCACGGTAAAAAAATCTCTATTATCCTGCTTTTTGCATTTTTTGCTGTAAAAAAAAAAAAAATAGTGTCTCCCTGATTTTTCAGACACAAATATATCTGTTGAAAATAGTCTGGTGTAGGCCCGAGAAATACAAGTGTGGTTTTGCAGTTCCACGGTACAAACCTCTGTATTATCCACTTTTGGGCCATTTGTATCTAAAAAAAACAGTTTGAGTGTGTCGCTCACTGTTCAGCCGCAAATATATATATATTTTAAAAAGCCTGGTAAACACCAGTAAATTATTACTGTGGTTTTGATGTTCCACGGTAAAACATCTCTATTATCCTGCTTTTGGCATTTTTTGCTGTATAAAAATAATAATAGTGTCTCCCTGATTTTTTAGACACAAATATATCTGTTGAAAATAGTCTGGTGTAGGCCAGAGAGACAGAAGTGTGCTTTTGCTGTTCCACGGTAAAAAATCTCTATTATCCTGCTTTTTACATTTTTTGCTGTAAAAAAAAAAAAAAAATAGTGTCTCCCTGATTTTTCAGACACAAATATATCTGTTGAAAATAGTCTGGTGTAGGCCAGAGAGACAGAAGTGTGCTTTTGCTGTTCCATGGTAAAAAATCTCTATTATCCTGCTTTTTGCATTTTTTGCTGTAAAAAAAAAAAAAATAAATAGTGTCTGCCTGATTTTTCAGACACAAATATATCTGTTGAAAATAGTCTGGTGTAGGCCAGAGAGACAGAAGTGTGCTTTTGCTGTTCCACGGTAAAAAATCTCTATTATCCTGCTTTTTGCATTTTTTGCTGTAAAAAAAAAGAAAAATAGTGTCTCCCTGATTTTTCAGACACAAATATATCTGTTGAAAATAGTCTGGTGTAGGCCCGAGAAATACAAGTGTGGTTTTGCAGTTCCAAGGTACAAACCTCTGTATTATCCACTTTTGGGCCATTTGTATCTAAAAAAAACAGTTTGAGTGTGTCGCTCACTGTTCAGCCGCAAATATATATATATTTTAAAAAGCCTGGTATACACCAGTAAATTATTACTGTGGTTTTGATGTTCCACGGTAAAACATCTCTATTATCCTGTTTTTGGCATTTTTTGCTGTATAAAAATAATAAGTGTCTCCCTGATTTTTCAGACACAAATATATCTGTTGAAAATAGTCTGGTGTAGGCCAGAGAGACAGAAGTGTGCTTTTGCTGTTCCACAATAAAAAATCTCTATTATCCTGCTTTTTGCATTTTTTGCTGTAAAAAAAAAAAATAGTGTCTCCCTGATTTTTCAGACACAAATATATCTGTTGAAAATAGTCTGGTGTAGGCCCGAGAAATTCAAGTGTGGTTTTGCAGTTCCACGGTTCAAACCTCTGTATTATCCACTTTTGGGCCATTTGTATCTAAAAAAAACAGTTTGAGTGTGTCGCTCACTGTTCAGCCGCAAATATATATATATTTTAAAAAGCCTGGCATACACCAGTAAATTATTACTGTGGTTTTAATGTTCCACGGTAAAACATCTCTATTATCCTGTTTTTTGCATTTTTTGCTGTATAAAAATAATAATAGTGTCTCCCTGATTTTTCAGACACAAATATATTTGTTGAAAATAGTCTGGTGTAGGCCAGAGAGACAGAAGTGTGCTTTTGCTGTTCCACAGTAAAAAATCTCTATTATCCTGCTTTTTGCATTTTTTGCTGTAAAAAAAAAAAATAGTGTCTCCCTGATTTTTCAGACACAAATATATCTGTTGAATAATAGTCTGGTGTGGGCCCGAGAAATACAAGTGTGGTTTTGCAGTTCCACGGTACAAACCTCTGTATTATCCACTTTTGGGACATTTGTATCTAAAAAAAACAGTTTGAGTGTGTCGCTCACTGTTCAGCCGCAAATATATATATATTTTAAAAAGCCTGGTATACACCAGTAAATTATTACTGTGGTTTTGATGTTCCACGGTAAAACATCTCTATTATCCTGTTTTTGGCATTTTTTGCTGTATAAAAATAATAAGGGTCTCCCTGATTTTTCAGACACAAATATATCTGTTGAAAATAGTCTGGTGTAGGCCAGAGAGACAGAAGGGTGCTTTTGCTGTTCCACAGTAAAAAATCTTTATTATCCTGCTTTTTGCATTTTTTGCTGTAAAAAAAAAAAAAAATAGTGTCTCCCTGATTTGTCAGACACAAATATATCTGTTGAAAATAGTCTGGTGTAGGCCCGAGAAATACAAGTGTGGTTTTGCAGTTCCACGGTGCAAACCTCTGTATTATCCACTTTTGGGCCATTTGTATCTAAAAAATACAGTTTGAGTGTGTCGCTCACTGTTCAGCCGCAAATATATATATATTTTAAAAAGCCTGGTAAACACCAGTAAATTATTACTGTGGTTTTGATGTTCCACGGTAAAACATCTCTATTATCCTGTTTTTGGCATTTTTTGCTGTATAAAAATAATAATAGTGTCTCCCTGATTTTTCAGACACAAATATATCTGTTGAAAATAGTCTGGTGTAGGCAAGAGAGACAGAAGTGTGCTTTTGCTGTTCCACGGTAAAAAATCTCTATTATCCTGCTTTTTGCATTTTTTGCTGTAAAAAAAAAAAAAAATAGTGTCTCCCTGATTTTTCAGACAAAAATATATCTGTTGAAAATAGTCTGGTGTAGGCCAGAGAGACATAAGTGTGCTTTTGCTGTTCCACGGTAAAAAATCTCTATTATCCTGCTTTTTGCATTTTTTGCTGTAAAAAAAAAAAAAATAGTGTCTCCCTGATTTTTCAGACACAAATATATCTGTTGAAAATAGTCTGGTGTAGGCCCGAGAAATACAAGTGTGGTTTTGCAGTTCCACGGTACAAACCTCTGTATTATCCACTTTTGGGCCATTTGTATCTAAAAAAAACAGTTTGAGTGTGTCGCTCACTGTTCAGCCGCAAATATATATATATTTTAAAAAGCCTGGTAAACACCAGTAAATTATTACTGTGGTTTTGATGTTCCACGGTAAAACATCTCTATTATCCTGCTTTTGGCATTTTTTGCTGTATAAAAATAATAATAGTGTCTCCCTGATTTTTTAGACACAAATATATCTGTTGAAAATAGTCTGGTGTAGGCCAGAGAGACAGAAGTGTGCTTTTGCTGTTCCACGGTAAAAAATCTCTATTATCCTGCTTTTTACATTTTTTGCTGTAAAAAAAAAAAAAAAATAGTGTCTCCCTGATTTTTCAGACACAAATATATCTGTTGAAAATAGTCTGGTGTAGGCCAGAGAGACAGAAGTGTGCTTTTGCTGTTCCATGGTAAAAAATCTCTATTATCCTGCTTTTTGCATTTTTTGCTGTAAAAAAAAAAAAATAAATAGTGTCTGCCTGATTTTTCAGACACAAATATATCTGTTGAAAATAGTCTGGTGTAGGCCAGAGAGACAGAAGTGTGCTTTTGCTGTTCCACGGTAAAAAATCTCTATTATCCTGCTTTTTGCATTTTTTGCTGTAAAAAAAAAGAAAAATAGTGTCTCCCTGATTTTTCAGACACAAATATATCTGTTGAAAATAGTCTGGTGTAGGCCCGAGAAATACAAGTGTGGTTTTGCAGTTCCAAGGTACAAACCTCTGTATTATCCACTTTTGGGCCATTTGTATCTAAAAAAAACAGTTTGAGTGTGTCGCTCAATGTTCAGCCGCAAATATATATATATTTTAAAAAGCCTGGTATACACCAGTAAATTATTACTGTGGTTTTGATGTTCCACGGTAAAACATCTCTATTATCCTGTTTTTGGCATTTTTTGCTGTATAAAAATAATAAGTGTCTCCCTGATTTTTCAGACACAAATATATCTGTTGAAAATAGTCTGGTGTAGGCCAGAGAGACAGAAGTGTGCTTTTGCTGTTCCACAATAAAAAATCTCTATTATCCTGCTTTTTGCATTTTTTGCTGTAAAAAAAAAAAATAGTGTCTCCCTGATTTTTCAGACACAAATATATCTGTTGAAAATAGTCTGGTGTAGGCCCGAGAAATTCAAGTGTGATTTTGCAGTTCCACGGTTCAAACCTCTGTATTATCCACTTTTGGGCCATTTGTATCTAAAAAAACAGTTTGAGTGTGTCGCTCACTGTTCAGCCGCAAATATATATATATTTTAAAAAGCCTGGTATACACCAGTAAATTATTACTGTGGTTTTAATGTTCCACGGTAAAACATCTCTATTATCCTGTTTTTTGCATTTTTTGCTGTATAAAAATAATAATAGTGTCTCCCTGATTTTTCAGACACAAATATATTTGTTGAAAATAGTCTGGTGTAGGCCAGAGAGACAGAAGTGTGCTTTTGCTGTTCCACGGTAAAAAATCTCTATTATCCTGCTTTTTGCATTTTTTGCTGTAAAAAAAAAAAATAGTGTCTCCCTGATTTTTCAGACACAAATATATCTGTTGAATAATAGTCTGGTGTGGGCCCGAGAAATACAAGTGTGGTTTTGCAGTTCCACGGTACAAACCTCTGTATTATCCACTTTTGGGACATTTGTATCTAAAAAAAACAGTTTGAGTGTGTCGCTCACTGTTCAGCCGCAAATATATATATATTTTAAAAAGCCTGGTATACACCAGTAAATTATTACTGTGGTTTTGATGTTCCACGGTAAAACATCTCTATTATCCTGTTTTTGGCATTTTTTGCTGTATAAAAATAATAAGGGTCTCCCTGATTTTTCAGACACAAATATATCTGTTGAAAATAGTCTGGTGTAGGCCAGAGAGACAGAAGGGTGCTTTTGCTGTTCCACAGTAAAAAATCTTTATTATCCTGCTTTTTGCATTTTTTGCTGTAAAAAAAAAAAAAAAATAGTGTCTCCCTGATTTGTCAGACACAAATATATCTGTTGAAAATAGTCTGGTGTAGGCCCGAGAAATACAAGTGTGGTTTTGCAGTTCCACGGTGCAAACCTCTGTATTATCCACTTTTGGGCCATTTGTATCTAAAAAATACAGTTTGAGTGTGTCGCTCACTGTTCAGCCGCAAATATATATATATTTTAAAAAGCCTGGTAAACACCAGTAAATTATTACTGTGGTTTTGATGTTCCACGGTAAAACATCTCTATTATCCTGTTTTTGGCATTTTTTGCTGTATAAAAATAATAATAGTGTCTCCCTGATTTTTCAGACACAAATATATCTGTTGAAAATAGTCTGGTGTAGGCAAGAGAGACAGAAGTGTGCTTTTGCTGTTCCACGGTAAAAAATCTCTATTATCCTGCTTTTTGCATTTTTTGCTGTAAAAAAAAAAAAAAATAGTGTCTCCCTGATTTCTCAGACAAAAATATATCTGTTGAAAATAGTCTGGTGTAGGCCAGAGAGACATAAGTGTGCTTTTGCTGTTCCACGGTAAAAAATCTCTATTATCCTGCTTTTTGCATTTTTTGCTGTAAAAAAAAAAAAATAGTGTCTCCCTGATTTTTCAGACACAAATATATCTGTTGAAAATAGTCTGGTGTAGGCCCGAGAAATACAAGTGTGGTTTTGCAGTTCCACGGTACAAACCTCTGTATTATCCACTTTTGGGCCATTTGTATCTAAAAAAAACAGTTTGAGTGTGTCGCTCACTGTTCAGCCGCAAATATATATATATTTTAAAAAGCCTGGTAAACACCAGTAAATTATTACTGTGGTTTTGATGTTCAACGGTAAAACATCTCTATTATCCTGTTTTTGGCATTTTTTGCTGTATAAAAATAATAATAGTGTCTCCCTGATTTTTTAGACACAAATATATCTGTTGAAAATAGTCTGGTGTAGGCCTGAGAGACAGAAGTGTGCTTTTGCTGTTCCACGGTAAAAAATCTCTATTATCCTGCTTTTTACATTTTTTGCTGTAAAAAAAAAAAAAAAATAGTGTCTCCCTGATTTTTCAGACACAAATATATCTGTTGAAAATAGTCTGGTGTAGGCCAGAGAGACAGAAGTGTGCTTTTGCTGTTCCATGGTAAAAAATCTCTATTATCCTGCTTTTTGCATTTTTTGCTGTAAAAAAAAAAAAATAAATAGTGTCTGCCTGATTTTTCAGACACAAATATATCTGTTGAAAATAGTCTGGTGTACGCCCGAGAAATACAAGTGTGGTTTTTCAGTTCCACGGTACAAACCTCTGTATTATCCACTTTTGGGCCATTTGTATCTAAAAAAAACTGTTTGAGTGTGTCGCTCACTGTTCAGCCGCAAATATATATATATATTTTAAAAAGCCTGGTATACACCAGTAAATTATAACTGTGGTCTTGCTGTTCCACGGTAAAAAATCTCTATTATTCAGGTTTTGGTAGTTTTTTCCATAAAGAAAAACAGTAGTGTCTCCTGACTGCTGTGACACAAAAATATATCTGTTGAAAATAGTCTTGTGTAGACCCGACATCCCAGTGTGGTTTCCACGGGTCAAATCGCTGTACTATCCAGTTTTGGGCCTTTGGTATCTAAAAAAAAAGCAGTTTGAGTGTGTCGCTCACTGTTCAGCCGCAAATATCTCTATTTAAAAAAGTGTGGTATACCCCAGTAAACAATAACTGTGGTTTTCCTCTTCCACGGTTCTAATCTACTCTTTATTACCCTTTTTCCATTGATAGTGCAAGTGTAAGCTATTTTACTTCATTTACAATGGGCAAGGCGCGTGGCAAGGGACGTGGAAGTGGCCGTTCTGGTTATGGTTCATGCAGAGGACGGGGCCGTGGCCAAGGTGAAAATGTGCCACAACCAACAGCCACATCTTCTCGCTCCCACTACTTGACCGAATTACTAGGGAAGCACAGAACAACACCAGTATAGAGAACTGATCACTGTGAACAGGTTATTAATTGGATAGCAGACAATATTTCCAGTTACCTGGGCACCACCACCTCCGGTCTGTCTTCCACACGGTCAACTCTTAGTAACCGTGAGTCTCGACCGCATACTCCTCCTCACCCTGATGCTCCTTCCTCCCACCATGCCGAGTGTCGTCAGACAGCAAGTGATCCCAAACTTGGACACTCTGAAGAGCTGTTCACTGGTCCATTTCCAAATTTGGGCCCCTCGCCTGATTCGCTTGAAGTGGTGAAAGAGGAGATCCCATGTTGCGATGCCCAAATATTTGAACAGCCACGGCCACAGGAAGTCGACGTTGGCAATCTGTCACAAGAGCTGGACGATGACGAGACACAATTGCCAGGAAGTGAGGAGGAGGATCTTGGTGCGTAAGTGGAAGAGGAGGAGGTGGTGGATGATCTAATAACTGACCCAACGTGGAAGGAGGACATGCAGAGTGAGGCCAGCAGCACACAGGGGGAGGGAGGCAGAGTACCCCAACAGGCAGGAAGAAGCAGTGTGGTGGCCGCAGACAGAAGGCAGGCAACCGTTCCCCGTAAAACCAACACGAGGGACGTTGCCAGTACAAGCGGTAGGTCTTCCAGAGTCTGGAATTTTTTTAAAGACTCTGCTGATAACCCCAAAAAGGCCATATGTTCCACCTGCCATGCCAGCATCAGCAGGGGTGACAAAACTACCAGCCTGAGCACCACCAGCATGATCAGGCACATGGCAGCAAAGCACCCGACTTTGTGGGGCGAAACCCAGGGTCCACGACCAGTGTCAGCGGGTGTCACCACTGCTTCTTCCACTGTTGTGCGTGCAATAGAACCCCCTGTTGTTTGTGCAAGGCAATCCCCTGTCTTTACTGCATGTAAAGATGCCCCCTCCTCTCAGTCTTCACTTGTTATGGCAGTTTCTCAAGAAACAGCATCAACGTCCACGTCCACGTCCCACCGCAGCGTTCAATGGTCCATATCCCAGACCTTTGAACGAAAGCGGAAATTCGCAGCTAACGCCCCACAGGCCACAGTCCTAAATTCGCACATTTCACGACTGCTTGCATTGGAAATGCTGCCTTTTAGGCTGGTGGAGACGGAATCCTTCCACAATCTTATGGCGGTGGCCGTCCCTCGGTACTCGGTCCCCAGCCGACACTATTTTGCCCGGTGTGCCATCCCCGCACTACACAAGCACGTGTCCCAAAGCATCTGCCGTGCCCTCAACAACGCAGTTACTGGCAGAGTCCACCTGACAATGGACACGTGGACAAGTGCTTGTGGCCAGGGACAGTACATCTCTCTGACGGCACTCTGGGTAAACATAGTGGAAGCCGGGACCCAGTCGGACCTTGGGACGGAACACATCCTCCCTACACCGAGGATTGCGGGCCCTATGTCAGTCAGAGTTGCCCCCACAGTGTACAGCTCCTGCGCATCCTCCTCCTCCTCCTCATGTTCAGCCTCCATCTCAGATATCACCACATCAGTTACAAGCTGGAAGCATTGCAGTACTGCCTCCGCCAAGCGGCAACAGGCTGTGCTGAAACTCATAAGTTTAGGTGATAAACCTCACACTGCTTGTGAGTTGTGGACAGCTGTGAAAGAGCAGGCAGATCTGTGGCTGAGACCGCTGAACCTACATCCCGGCATGGTCGTGTGTGACAATGGCCGTAACCTGGTGGCGGCTCTGAGGCGAGGTGAGATCACACACGTACCATGCCTGGCTCATGTGCTTAACCTCGTGGATCAGCGGTTTCTTAAATCGTACCCCGAGTTGCCAGATCTGCTCATGAAAGTACGCCGTCTGTCAGCTCATTTTCGCAAGTCAGCTACAGCTTCCGCCGCCCTTGCTGTGTTGCAGCAGCGTTTGCAGCTTCCGGCACACCGACTGGTGTGTGATGTCCCCACACGTTGGAACTCTACCCTCCACATGTTGCAAAGGATTTGTGAGCAGAAGAGAGCAGTTGTGGAGTACCAGCTGCAACAAGGCCGTCGATATTCTGGTCAGACTCCACACATAAGACCTCAGGAGTGGACCTGGATGTCTGACATATGTACCATCCTGACAAACTTTGAGGAGGCCACCAAGATGGTGAGTGGCGATGACGCCATCATTAGTGTTAGCATCCAACTTGTCTGTCTTTTGCAACGCTCTCTGCAGAGAATTAAAGAGGAGGCATTGCAGCCAGAGTATGATGAGATGGATCAAGAAGCCGTAGTGGGCGATTACACACAGCCCAGCCTCATCTCATCCCAACGTGCATTGGGGGACAATGAGGGAGAGGAGGAGGAGGAGGAGGAAGAACAGGAGCTGCTATCATGCGTTGTAGACGGTAGTACCTGTACAAGTGTCATACCGTCGGTTCAGCGTGGGTGGCCTGAGGACAGGAGGGAGGAGGAAGAGGAGGAGGAGGAGGAGAGCATGGTCAGTCGTCATCTTGGTGAGGACATGGAAATCTTGCCCGTTACCAGTCTGGCACGCATGGCTGACTTTATGTTACGCTGCCTTAACCGTGACCCTCGCATTGTCAAAATGTTGGGTGACAGTCATTACTGGTTGGTGACACTTGTAGACCCCCGCTACAAGGAGAACTTTCACTCTCTTATTCCTGAGGTGGAGAGGTCTACAAAAAAGGGGCAATACCAGAAGGCCCTTGCTGCAGAACTCTTAAAAAAATTCCCATCTGAACATGCTAGCAGCAGAGGTCACAGTTCGTTGCCCAACCAAGTCGTACAGGCGAGAGAGATGCAACTCCAATCCAGCAGAGGCAGGGGAACACTGTCAACGTTCTGGGACAGTTTTCTGACACCCGCCCAGCTTACATGCCCTGAGGCGTGGGGTACTCTCACAAGGAGTGGAAAGTTTCAAAAGATGGTGAGGGAGTACCTTGCCGATCGTACCAGCATCCTCCGTGATTCCTCTGTGCCTTTTAATTATTGGGTATCCAAGCTGGACACTTGGAATGAACTCGCTCTGTACGCCTTGGAGGTCCTGGCCTGCCCTGCCGCTAGCGTGTTATCGGAGCGTGTTTTTAGTGCCGCTGGGGGAATTATAACTGATAAGCGCACTCGCCTGTCAACTGACAATGCTGACAAGCTGACCCTTATCAAAATGAACAAGGGCTGGATTGGGCCAGACTTCTCATCACCACCAAATGACAGCAGAGCAACATAAAGTCAAATCCACTGTGTTATTTCGGGAGGTGTATTCACATGCACCGCTTCACACCCACACATGGGTATATGCTTCCTCGTTTCGGCTGTTAAATCTTCTTCTCCTTATCCTCAGCCTCCACCACCACTATACCACCAGGGTGCCAGCATTGCAAGTTCCTCCGTCCTAATTTTTGGCAGCTTTTGCTGGGAAAGCATAAGCAAATACCATGGGACACCCACTCCCCAATAATGGGACTTATGTTTGTAATATGCTGTACTGCATGGCTCTTGTAAGGGGCATTGCAAGTAGTGTTGAGCACCCCCGTAGTGTTCGAGTTCGGTTCGGTTCGTCGAACACCCGTGTGTTCGCCGAACTGTTCGTCGAACTGTTCGTCGAACACCTTCGAACACCGTTAAAACCAATGGCAGGCAAACAAAAACACATAGAAACACATAGAAAACACCTTCAAAGGTGTCCAAAAGCTGACAAACTGCTCAGAAGACACAACTATCACATAGAAAAGTGACAAGTACATATAGTCATGCGAAAAGAAAAGAGGTGGAGGAGTAAAAGGAGGGGGAGACACAGATATAGGCATGTCATGCCCTTCTAAAATCCAAAAAGTGAGAAGCCGACACGTTCAGTCCGCTCCTGCCCGTGCCACCTCCGTGTCGCCGGATTTATGCCAGAGCCGCGGTGAACCCTGGCGGCCAGCCCCCCTCTCCCAATACTGGTGCCTGTCCGCTGGTGGGTCGAGCGAGCCCCCCTGTGGTGGAGGCAGCTCTAAGCTTTTTAATTTAAATTGTCTCTCTAATTTGAATGAATACACTTTAAATCCATTTACAAGAATCTATTGGAGGGCAAGTCTCATGCCAGCAGCCGCGTAATTCCAGCTCCAGTAGCGTCCACTAAAGCTGCTGCAGTTAAAAAGCTTTTATAAGGATCGAGCTCGGCTGTCCACCGCAAGGCATCCTACTGCCAGTCCCAGCCCCTATGCCTTGGGGTGCCTCCTGATGCTCTTCACTGAGTATCCCGTGGTCCCGAAGCATTTCCTTTGAAAAAATTAAGTGTACAAACTACAGGTGGTGTAGCTTGCTTAACAGCCGGGATAATCCGCTGACTAGCAGACACTGCTACTAGGCACAAAGTATTTCCTGGGCTAGATGCAGTTAAAAATTTGTAATTAGATACTCTCGTTGGATGCTGAGAAAGCATTCCATAGAGTCTCCTGGCACGCCATATATGATTCTCTTAAAAAGCTTGGGGTAGGGGTCTAGGGGACCCTTTTATAGCCAAAATCACGGCCCTGTATCACAATACGTCACCTAGGCTGAAGATAAATGGAACTGTAGCACCCTGAGGGCTCGGTTGCTACAGAGGTATTGCACCTCACCCAGAGGTGTGATATCTCACTCTCAGGTAAGGATGGAGTGTGGATCAGGACCCGACACCTGCATGCATTACACCACATTGCCGTGGGGCAGGGCGACCAATATGCCTCTGAGATGGGCACGACAGTCCCTGTCCCTGGCTGGAGTGGGGGGAGGGAACACTGAGGAAGGGGAACCCTGTAGTGCAGGAGCAGGGAGGAAGCAGTTCCTGGGTGCATTGAGAAGGGAGTATAAAAGGTGGGCACCATCTTAGTTCAGTGCAGAGAAGTCTGAGCAGAAGTGGCAGGGAGCAGGGGCTCTGCATGAGCTCTGCTCCGGAGGCGGGCCTAGTAACAGAGGCCCAGGCCTGGAAGAGGGAGAAGGAAGGAAGAGGAGCGGAGAAGGCTCCAGGAACGAGGAATGAAGGGATCCCAGGGGTGCGGACGGGCGAGTCGCCACCGCACGCCCGAATCCACCTGCGTGGAGGGGTCAGGCCAAAGGGGGAGACCGGTCCCCGAAACTAGTGGAGGCAGGAAACGACCCTCAGCTAGAAACCGGAGGCTGTGACATTTTATGTGGCGCAGCCCCTCGCTACACCCGCTAGGAAGGCACCACATAGGGTCAGGGAAACTGGCGCCAAGTTTACCAAGAGGAGGCCCGAGGTAGCCGGACAGAAGGGTTGGTAAGAAAGGCCAGACAAAGGACACACAAAGGGGGTCCTGTGAAGCGCTCCAAAGTTATCTGGGAGTTGTCTGAGCCCCTCACCTGGTGAGCACAGTACGACGTGGGCAGCCGTTACCTGCAGACGTGGTCTGGATAATAAGAACTGTGAGTAAAGGCCCTGGACTGCATCACTGACTCCGTGTCGTTACTGCTGCTGCTCTGCACCATCACCCCCATCCTCCGCATACACTGCCCTGAGGCTATACTCCTCCCGTGGGGAGTTATGCTACGCTCTGCTGCACCCACAACACCAGCCTCAGCGGTCTGCCCTGCAGCGGCGGTTCACTCTGACCGCAATCCACGGGTGGCGTAGTCGGACATTTAAACATCAAAACCACATAAATAGTTCCGCCACTGGTTTGACCACCCTGAGCCACGGAACCGGGTCGCCGCCACGAAGACTACAACCACCAGCATCCACCAAAAAGGGTCCGGCTCCGGGTGTCCCAAGGCCCAGGGGGTGCATCAGAACATTTTCATCACCTTTCACAATCACCAATGGGACAAGGCAGGGATGTCCTCTGTCCCCTCTCTTATACATCCTAGTGACGGAGCACCTGCTCTCATCAATTCGCCATAACCCCAATATTAGGTGGATTGAGGTGGGAGGCACCGAGTACAAGTGCTCTCTATTTGCTGATGATGTCCTAGTATATATCACTCAATCACATATATCCATCCATGCTGTTATGGCTGAGATAGATCATTTTGTTACATGGTCAAATTTTAAAATCAATGCAGCGAAGTCTGAGGCCCTCGATGTCTCCCTCCCCAAATCCATATAGGATTCCATCCAGTCCAACTTTCCCTTTGCCTGGACCTCACAGGGTATCAAATACTTAGGAATTCCTATTCATAGAGACCTCTCCCATCTATGTTATCTTAATTTTGGGCCCTTTATTGAACAACTCCATACAGACCACGGTTGGTAAGTTAGAACTGTAAGATTCACTACGTAAACCACTGGTGTTTTGTGGAAAAGCACATGTACACTGTGTTCCAAATTATTATGCAAAAAGTGTTTAGGAGTGATAAGGGAAGAATTTGTTTGTTTGTCAGTTAAACTCATTGATGGTGATGTGTGTCAGGGCTCTTTATATCACTGTAAGCAATTGCAGACACCTGTGCTAATTAGTTTGGCAGGTGTGTCCAATGAAAGGCAAGACTACTTAAGAAGGCTGTCTCACATTATTAAGCAGCCTACATTTTCTGCCAAAATGGGAAAGAAAAAGGATGTGTCAGCTGCTGAGAAGCAACAAATTGTGGAGTGTTTAGGTCAAGGCATGACTACAATCAACATTGTGCGATGATCAGGATGAAGTGTCTTGGCAATCAAGAAGTATGTAGCTGATTCACAGTACACACGTGTGCGTGCTGATAAGGGCAAATTGAGGACTCTTTCCTACAGGCAATTACGTCAGGTTAAAAGAGCAGCGGCAAAAAAGCCTTGTCATAGCAGCAGACAAGTTTTTGAAGCTGCTGGTGCCTCCAACGTCCCCCGAACAACAAGATGCAGGGTCCTTCAGAGGTTTGCAGCTGTGCATACGCCATCCTGTCGACCTCCTCTATCCACTTCACACAAGCAGAAACGGCTCCAGTGGGCCAAACATTACATGAAGACTGATTTCAAAACTGTTTTGCTCACGGATGAGTGCCGTGCAGCGCTCGATGGTCCAGATGGATGGAGTGGAGGATGGCTGGTTGATGGACACCCCACGCAAACACGGCTACAGCGCCAACAAGGAGGAGGTGGAGTAATGTTTTGGGCTGGAATCATGGGGAGAGAGATTGTCGGCCCCTTTAGGATCCCTGAAGGCGCTAAAGATGAACTCCATAATGTATGTGGATTTTCTCAAACAGCACTTCCTGCCATGGTTCAAGAAGAAGAACCGTGTATTTCACAGCAAGATCATTTTTTTGCATGATAATGCACCATCTCATGCTGCACATAAAACATCTGCATCTCTGGCTGATATGGGCATAAAAGGGGACAAACTTATGGTGTGACCCCCATGCTCCCCTGACCTCTATCCCATTCAGAACCTCTGGAGCATCATCAAAAGGAGTGTCTATGATGGCGGGAGGCAGTTCACATCTAAGCAACAGCTCTGGGAGGGTATTCTGTCCTCATGCAAAACAATTGAAGCAGAAACCATCCAAAACCTGACAAATTCAATGGACGAGAGAGTTCAGAAGCTCCTTTCGAACAAGGGGTCCTATGTGAAAATGTAACATCACCTAGAATAAAGTTTTGAGTTGAAAACTGTTTGATTTCAGTTTCTAATAACCTGCTAATGCTTATAATTTCAAAAATGACCATTTTTTTGGTCTTTATTAAAATGAAAAGGTTGATCGAAAAGTTTGGGGGATCTAAGAGTGTGGCAACCCAGTAGTCATGATTACTTCGAATTCTGACAATATGAGGGTCATGTTGCAGGTAGTGCAGCAAGAAGGCACTTATGTGTCTTGCGCATCTCGGAGCCCCAAAATTATTTTCCGGGCTAGATGCAGCTAAAAATTATTATTAATTTTAAATCTGGTGGAGCTTAGTATAGATGGCCTAATAGGATCAGTGCTGCACACTGCTACAAAGCCCAAATTATTTTCCAGCCAAGATACAGATAAACATGATTAGTAATTCGAAAGCTTAAAACGGTTGGTAGGGTGATTTTAACCAATCATCAAGCTTTTACTCTCCCCAGGATGACACAGGGGTAGAAAAGTCGTTTCGGATTCATGATTTGTTCATCTTTATGAACGTGAGTCTGTCTACATTATCATTGGAGAGCCGCGTGCGCTTATCTGTCAGCACACCACCAGCAGCGCTGAACACACGTTCAGACAGAACGCTGGCTGCGGGGCATGACAAGATCTCCAAGGCGTAAGTGGCTAGCTCCGGCCATTTATCCAGATTGGAAGCCCAAAAAGAGCAAGGGTCCAGTGACACAGTCATGGCTTCAATGTTTACTTGGAGATACTCCTGTACCATCGTCTCTAGGCGTTGACTATGTGTCAGACTTCTTGTCTCCTGTGGCCTTGCAAAGGATGGGCTAAAAAAGTGGTGAAATGATTCCGCAAAATTGATGTTACCAGCAGATACTGTGGTTCTGTTACGGTTTGAGTGCTGAACACTTGACGGTCCCACGGTTGGCAAGTTGGAACTGTGAGATTCACAACGTGCACCACTGGTGTTTTGTGGAAAAGCACATGTAAGATTCTGCAACAGTCTCTGCTGATACTCCTGCATGCGTGCATCCCTTTCTATGGCAGGAATAATTTCTGCAAATTTACTTTTGTCAGGATTATTTCTAATTCTCACAATTCGAGGGTCATGTTGCAGGTAGTGCAGCAAGAAGGCACTCATGTGTGTTGCGCATCCAGGAGCACCAAGTCCCTGTTGTATTGGTGGCGAGGTAACAATCATGCTTCCTTCCTCTGTCCTCTCCCCCCAACCTCGCACAACAGAAATGTGATCAAGGTCTCCCTCATCTGATGAGTCTTCCATCAGTTCGTCCTCCACTTCTTCCTGGGCTCCTGCACCTTCCTCACTAGTTTGGCTGCTACTATGCGCCCTGGTAAAACCATCTCCCCCACCCTCACATGCCTGCCGCCTTGGTGCTGCCGACCGTCTGGACCTTGCAGATGTTAGCCCTTCCGCATACAACTCCTCCTCCTCTACTTCCTCCACCTCCTCTTGTGCCACCACCTGACTCCAAATTCTGTTTAACATGTGCTCCAGCATGTAAATCACCGGAATAGTCATGCTGATAATGGCATCGTCAGCACTAAACATCTTCGTCGCCATTTCAAAACTGTGCAGAAGGGTGCATAAGTCCCTGATCTGAGACCACTCCTCCAGCGTGATTTGCCCCTCCTCTGGATCTCGCTGGCCCAGGCTATAAGTCAGAACGTATTGCACCAGGGCTTGTCGGTGCTGCCACAGTCGCTACAACATGTGCAGAGTTGAATTCCACCGGGTAGGCACATCGCATTTTAGCCGGTGAAGTGGCAGGCCCAACGACTTCTGTAGAGATGTAAGTCGCTGAGCTGCGGGATGCGAACGGCGGAAGTGAGCACACAGCGACCGTGCCCTCTGCAGAAGGCCATCTAGTCTGGGATAGTGGGCTAAAAATTGCTGGACAACCAGGTTCAACACGTGAGTCATACAAGGCACGTGTGTGACATTGCCCCGGCGAAGGGCCGCACCCAGGTTTGCAGCATTGTCGCACACGGCCTTCCCTGGTTTCAGGTCCAGTGGAGACAACCATTCATGAAATTGGTTCTCCAGAGCTGACCACAACTCCTCAGCTGTGTGACTCACATTTCCCAGACATTTCAAAGTAAAAACCGCCTGATGACGTTGAGCCCTACTGCCAGCATAGTAAGGAGGTGTGCAGGATCCCTTCTGGCAGTTAGAAAGCTTGTGGCATGACCAGACAGGCTTTGGGTGCAGGTGGAAGACCGAGAGGAGGTTGAGGAGGCAGAAGCAGTGGAGGAACTTTGACATAAAGAGGATTGACGCACAACTCGTGGGGACGGCAAGACTTGGACAGCAGCCCCTTGTCCTGCTGTCACCATAGTTACCCAGTGCCCAGTCAGCGACATGTAACGCCCCTGTCCATGCCTACTCATCCAAGTGTCTGTGGTGAAATGCACCCTGTCACACACAGAGTTTCTCAAAGAAGCGGTGATGTTGTGTGCGACATGCTGGTGGAGCGCAGGCACACCTTTCTTTGAGAAGTAGTGCCGACTGGGCATCTGGTACTGGGGCACTGCGACGGACATAAGGTCTCGAAAATCCTCTGTGTCCACCAGGCGGAAAGGCAGCATTTCTGTAGCCAAGAGCTTGCAGATGGTGAAATTCAACCTCTTAGCTTTCTCATGGCTAGGAGGAAATGGTCTTTTACTTGTCCACATCTGAGGGACCGAGGGCTGGCTATTGTGCTTAGACGGGGTTGATAAGGGTGTCCCCGGCAAACTGCCGGTCTGTGAGGAAGATGCAGGCGGACATGTTAGGTTGCCTTGATCCAAAGGTGGTGCTATCGATGTCGGACAGCGCTCAACACCAGCTGGTGTTACCACCTCCAAAGAAAATAATGACCTGCCAATCACGCTGGCTGTTGCGGGTAAAGAGGTGGCAGGTCTGCGCCCCAAAACAGGTGTGACTGCTGTCCCCCCAATCATAGAGGATGAAGAGGCCGCGATTGCACAAGATGGGGCAGACGGTGGTTGGCCCGGCCGGCTAGGCCGCATTGTAGCACACTGAGCTTCCCACTGCAACTTATGCTTCATGTCCATGTGCCGGTTCATGCATGAAGTACTCAAACTATGTATTTTTTGGCCTCTACTTAGCTTTTGCTGACAAATGTTGCAGATAACACGAGTTGGGTCATCTTTATCGATCTGAAAAAATGCCCAGGCTATGCAAGGCTTAGCACCCATGCGACCTGAAGAGCCACCACGACTTGTGGTGAGAGGCAGAGTTGTGTTTGAGGATGCAGTTGTTGACGTGCTTCCAGTACTACGTCTCTGTCCAGGAAGGCGCAACCTGACCTCGTCGTCACTAGCATCTTCCTCCACCTCCTCTGCTGACCTCATCTCTTGGCTGACTGTGGGTTGACAGTAAGTGGGATCTCCAACCTCATCATCATCACCCTGTGCGTTATCACACCCGTCGTCCTCAGAGCCAACCTGTTCCTGCCCTGACAAAAAACTAAAGTTGTCGCTCCAATCAGGTATTTGAGTCTCATCATCGTCTTCCTCATTGTCTCCACCAACAGGAGTTACAGTTTGGGAATGAGGGTCTACATTATGGTCAGAACCTTCTGCGTCTGGTCCTGGATCGGACTCATAAAGATTCTGGGCATCAGTGCAGATCATTTCCTCGTCTGGATTCACAGAAGCGCTGGAGTCGACCTCAGCTTCCCAGGCTATAGTATGAGTAAACAGCTCTGAAGACTCAACCATCTGTTCTACCTCATACTCAGACGGGCAGCTGGAGATTTGGGAGCTGTGAGGAAGCAAGTGCGATTGGGGTGACACCTTTGAGGACTGGAGTATTTGTGATGTTGAAGTTGATGTGGAGGAGAGCCCACTTAAAGGAGCACTTGATATCCGTTGAAGCACCTGCTGTTTTTGTGCCTCATCTGGAATTTGTAGCGATTGGCGTGGCCGTAAGAAAGGGATCTTATCACATTGTCCGCTAAAAGAAGTAGACATTTTAGTTTGGCTGGAAGATGGTCTTTCTTCTGCAGATGTTACTGTTGCTTTAACACCTACCCCACGGACACAACCTTTTTTCCCCTTCCCAACAAGCCTATTCCCCTTTCCACCAGCAGCAGGCCTTTTCCACTCATTTTGGTGGTTAACTAATTCACAACTCTGGAGTTGTTTTCACAAAAAAACAATGGATGGGAACCGAGCAGAGCTGAGTGGCCAAACTGTGGTATTAGGCCAAAACTATTGGCTGGGTTAGATGCAGAAAAAAATTATATTCAATTTGCAACCTGATGGAGGTCAGTATAGATGGACTAATAGAACAAGTCCTACACACAGCTAGAAGGCCAAATATTTTTTCAGAGGTAGATGCAGAAAAAAAATATATTCAGTTTGCAACCTGATGGAGGTCAGTAAAGATGGACTAATAGAGAAAGTCCCACACACTGCTAGAAGGCCAAATATTTTTTCAGAGCTAGATGCAGACAAAAAATTATTTTTAATTTGCAACCTGATGGAGGTCAGTATAGATGGACTAATAGAGAAAGTCCCACACACTGCTAGAAGGCCAAATATTTTTTCAGAGCTAGATGCAGAAAAAAATTATATTCAGTTTGCAACCTGATGGAGGTCAGTATAGATGGACTAATAGAACAAGTCCCACACACAGCTAGAAGGCCAAATATTTTTACAGAGGTAGATGCAGATAAAAATTATTTTTAATTTGCAGCCTGATGGAGGTCAGTATAGATGGACTAATAGAGAAAGTCCCACACACTGCTAGAAGGCCAAATATTTTTTCAGAGCTAGATGCAGACAAAAAATTATTTTGAATTTGCAACCTGATGGAGGTCAGTATAGATGGACTAATAGAGAAAGTCCCACACACTGCTAGAAGCCCAATATTTTTTCAGAGGTAGATGCAGAAAAAAAATATATTCAGTTTGCAACCTGATGGAGGTCAGTATAGATGGAATAATAGAGAAAGTCCCACACACTGATAGAAGGCCAAATATGTTTTCAGAGCTAGATGCAGATAAAAATTATTTTTAATTTGCAACCTGATGGAGGTCAGTATAGATGGACTAATAGAGAAAGTCCCACACACTGCTAGAAGGCCAAATATTTTTTCAGAGCTAGATGCAGAAAAAAATTATATTCAGTTTGCAACCTAATGGAGGTCAGTATAGATGGACTAATAGAACAAGTCCCACACACAGCTAGAAGCCCAAATATTTTTTCAGAGGTAGATGCAGATAAAAATTATTTTTAATTTGCAACCTGATGGAGGTCAGTATAGATGGACTAAAAGAGAAAGTCCCACACACTGCTAGAAGGCCAAATATTTTTTCAGAGATAGATGCAGACAAAAAATTATTTTGAATTTGCAGCGTGATGGAGGTCAGTATAGATGGACTAATTGAGAAAGTCCCACACACTGCTAGAAGCCCAATATTTTTTCAGAGGTAGATGCAGAAAAAAAATATATTCAGTTTGCAACCTGATGGAGGTCAGTATAGATGGACTAATAGAGAAAGTCCCACACACTGATAGAAGGCCAAATATGTTTTCAGAGCTAGATGCAGATAAAAATTATTTTTAATTTGCAACCTGGTGGAGGTCAGTATAGATGGACTAATAGAGAAAGTCCCACACACTGCTAGAAGGCCAAATATTTTTTCAGAGCTAGATGCAGAAAAAAATAATATTCAGTTTGCAACCTGATGGAGGTCAGTATAGATGGACTAATAGAACAAGTCCCACACACAGCTAGAAGCCCAAATATTTTTTCAGAGCTAGATACCGACAAAAAATTATTTTTAATTTGCAACCTGATGGAGGTCAGTATAGATGGACTAATGGAGAAAGTTCCACACACTGCTAGAAGGCCAAATATTTTTTCAGAGCTAAATGCAGATATAAATTATTTTTAATTTGCAACCTGATGGAGGTCAGTATAGATGGACTAATAGAGAAAGTCCCACACACTGCTAGAAGGCCAAATATTTTTCAGAGCTAGATGCAGAAAAAAATTATATTCAGTTTGCAACCTGATGGAAGTCAGTATAGATGGACTAATAGAACAAGTCCCACACACTGCTAGAAGCCCAAATATTTTTTCAGAGCTAGATGCAGAAAAAAAATATATTCAATTTGCAACCTGATGGAGGTCAGTATAGATGGACTAATAGAATGATGCTATGCCCAAAAGATTTTACTTCACTAGGTGCAGTAAAAAACTTGGTATTCTATACACAGGTGGTATATCTTGCAACACAGATAGGCTACTCCACTGACTAACACACTCTGCAATAGGCCAAAAAGGAATAGCTTTGCTAGATTCAGCCAAATGCTGTGAAAAAAACTTGCACAGCACTGGCACAGACCTGCCTGGCAAAAACTGATAGGAACTGATGTAACCTAGTCCTGAAAAGGACTGCAATTACAATTAGTCTTTACTCCCACAATCTATCTATTTAAGAGCACAGACCTGCCTGATAAAAGTCGTAGGAAATGCTGTAACCTAGACCTTAAAAGGACTGCATTCACAACTATTCCCTACTCCCAAGCTATCTGTAGATTTGTGCGAAAATTGGCTTGAAATTAACAAGGTATAGCGCAAACAGCAACAGCGGTGCCGTCTAACACGCAGCTGCAGCAGTGAGAAAATGGTGGCGACGGGGAAAATGGCTTGGTCTTATAGGGCAAGGACATGTGACATACACTGCCAATGACACATGCCCTTGCTTGTGTGAAAAAAAGCACTTCGCTCCATGTGTGCGCTGCTGATAAGCTGACAGATTGCACCTCCCCACTGTAAATGCGGGAAAGAGAAAAAAAAATGGAGATCTTCATTATTCCTGCAGAGATCCATCCCCTGCCCCTCCCCCCACCCCGCTGTACACTCAAACTGCGTATTAACATTAATTTTCATCATTACTGAGAAAAAATCCAGTTATGATTTTGGTGCACGAACAGTTATCGAACATAACCTCGAACAGCCGAATTTTTCTCAAATCGTTCGTGCTCGCCGAACGGCTCGAACACCGCCCAAAACAGCTCGAATTTGAGATTGGCGAACAGTTCGAGTCGAACAACGCTCATCTCTAATTGCAAGTTGCTCCGTCCTAATTTTTGGCAGCTTTTTCTTGCAAAGCATAAGCAAACACTATGGGACACCCACTCCCCAATAATGGGACTTATGTTTGTAATATGCTGTACTGCATGGCTCTTGTAAGGGGCATTGCAAGTTGCTCCGTCCTAATTTTTGGCAGCTTTTTCTGGGAAAGCATAAGCAAATACCATGGGACACCCACTCCCCAATAATGGGACTTATGTTTGTAATATGCTGTACTGCATGGCTCTTGTAAGGGGCATTGCAAGTTGCTCCGTCCTAATTTTTGGCAGCTTTTGCTGGGAAAGCATAAGCAAATACTATGGGAGACCCACTCCCCAATAATGGGACTTATGTTTGTAATATGTTGTACTGCATGTGACGCGCCCCCTGGGCCGTGTGTACACGTGTGTGGGATACCCGGTGCCGGGTCTCTGGGGTCTGTAGTCTCCGTGGCGGTGACCCGGTCCCGTGGCTCAGGCTGGTCAAACCAGTGGCAGTCTTTCTTAGGTTTTGAGGTTAATTGTCCGACTGCGCCACCCGTGGATTGCGGTGAGGGAGTACCACCGCTGCGAGGCAGACCGCTGAGGCTGGTGTTGTGTGCGCAGCATAGAATGGGATAACTCCACTCGGGAGGAGTATAGCCTCAGGGCAGTGAGTGTGGATGATGGGGGTGATGGTGCACGAGCGCAGCAGGAACGACTCAGAGTCTTTGCAGTGCAGTTCAGGGTCTTTACTGATGATTATAAGGTAGACCCTCCCGGGAGTACTGGCTAGCATAAGAGGCCTGGTCAGTCTATGAGCAAGCAGGAGTTCCCCTGGCCAGGTAGAGTTGTAGGCCTCCCCGTCTGTCTGCACTCTTCCTGGCTACCTTGCTGTAAGCGGGTAGAAGTAGCCCACGTCCCTGAGTGTACCGTGTAGTGCTCACCCGTATGGCTGGTGACTTGGGGCCTTCTGTTAGCCTCCGCTCCACGACGGTGGTGCTGGTCCCTTGCTTGTGACTGAGCCTCCGGGCTTCTATGGCCAGAGGACCTGAAATCCCCTGCCGGCAGGTTTCTGCTGCTGGATATATAAGTCCTCACAGCTTCGGACTCCTGTGTCCGGTTCCTATTGTCTTCTGCCAGGGCGAGATCTGCTCAGCTTCCAGCCCCTGGTCTTTAGCTCCTAGCTCCTACAGAGCTCCTTGCTGTTACTTTCCCTTGCTCTCACTCTGACTCTGACTGTTCTCTGACTCACTCAAGCCCACCCCAGATCCAGTTTATAAGGGCAGAATTCTCCCCTCCCAGGACTGGGGCAAGAGGATGTTGCATGTTTAAGGGATTCTGACCAGGAAACCTCCCACTTGCTCTCCGACGTAATATCTCTATTACTGTGGTGACCAGACCCCTGGGGTGCCACACATGGCTCTTGTAAGGGGCATTGCAGTTCCTCATAATTTTTGGAAAGCCTTCCATTCCCTGCTTAGGCCAACAGTGCACGGGAGACCCAGTTGCTATAAATCGAAAAAAAGGTTTAGTTAACGCCCTCTGACCTCCATGTCATTTCCAAGGGGCATTGGAGTGGCTCGAAATTTTTGGTAGGCATTGCACTCACTGTATGCCCTATAACTGTGTAGCCCAACCGCTCCTTTTGTTACAGAAACATATCCTACAAGACATATCTGGTTGACTGGCCTGATATTGACGTGAATGGTCCCTGTTCCTCCTGCTCTTTCTCCTTTGCCACCACCTCATCCATCATTTATCACCTGAAGCTTTGTTTTAATGGGAGTCATAGAACTGGGATAGTAGCAGGAAAACATCCAGCAATCCTCAGAGGAGGTAGGATATGCGCCAAAACGAGGACCACCTCAGGCCTAGCCGCTACTACATACATGCGCTTGCATTCCAAGAAAACAAAGCAGATGCTAACTTCTATCATCATCATCATGCTCCTCACCTAGGCACTCTCAACTCCCCTGATGGAGAAGCCTGGGCCCACCGGAGGAGTCTGGTTCTCTGGTGGGCTCGTCCAATGCTGCCCTAAAGCAGGCCAGGCTAAGAAAAGTGTGGGGGAAGGTGACAGGAGAAATCAGGGCGGCTGGGGACCGAGTATGGACACCTGGCCGCCACATGGCGGCTGGGGACCGAGCGTGGACACCCGGCCGCCGGGCGGCTGGGGACAGAGTATGGATACCTCGCTGCCGAAGCGGCCATGAGGTAGTGGCCAGCTTCGGCCTCCTCCAAACTAAAAGGCCCCATTTCAAGTGAAAGCTAGCAGTATGGTATTGCAGCCTGCGGGTGGGTGGGTGGTTGGCTGCATTGCAAGGAATGGGGGAGGTACAATTGAACACTGCCCTGGGACAAGGACTTGCACGGGGATAGTTGCAAGTCTGCATCTTCTGATGCGGCAAGGATCACTTCTGATGGGCACACTTTTAGACAGTGACCTGGGGGTCAGAGATGCTTCCAGGGGTCTTCACAATGCTGATCCCTTGTCTTTTCAGCACTGTATGCATGTGTCACACAGCACATGGCCAGATAAGGTTGTAAAATGTTAAAATGACATTTCCCGGTGAAAGCGTTTGTCACGGTTGAAAGCAATACAAAAGTGCAAAAACGCATGAAAAATGCTACTTATGAACATAGCCCAAGGTGTGGAGGAGTATTTTTGTTTTTGGTTATTTATTTTACCTTATACACAAGTTTTTACCCTGGAAAGGAAAATTCCTTAACACATTTCACAGGAAAACCGTTTCAGTTTCGTTTTTGAACGTTTTATTGTGAGCCCGCAAAAGTGGCTTAATACCTCTGACCACATTGTTGACAGCAGTAACCTGGGGGTCAGAAATGCTTCCAGGGGCGATCCCCATGCTGCCCCCATGTCTTTTGAGCACTGTCACTATCGTTTTGGGCACTTTTTAGGCTTTCTACAGACTGCCGGGGGTGATGCCGCAAAAATGCTCGGGTCTCTCATAGACTAACATTGGGCTCGTTGCTCGGGTCGAGCACCCGAGTATCACAGTAAGCTCGGCCCCAGTTTCGAGCACCCGAGCATTTTAGTGATCGCTCAACACTATCAGTCGTCATCTTGGTGAGGACACCGAAGTCTTGCCCGTTACCAGTCTGGCACCCATGGCTGACTTTATGTTACGCTGCCTTAACCGTGACCCTCGCATTGTCAAAATGTTGGGTGACAGTCATTACTGGTTGATGACACTTTTAGACCCCCTCTACAAGGAGAACTTTCACTCTCTTATTCCTGAGTTGGAGAGGTCTATAAAAATGGGGCAGTACCAGAAGGCCCTTGCTGCAGAACTATTAAAAAAATTCCCATCTGAACACGGTAGCGGCAGAGGTCACAGTTCGCTGCCCAATTAAGGCATACAGGCGAGAGAGACGCAACTCCAATCCAGCAGAGGCAGGGGAACACTGTCAATGTTCTAGGACAGTTTTCTGAGACCTGCCCAGCTTACAGGCCCTGAGGCCCAGAGTACTCTCACAAGGAGTGGAAAGTTTCAAAAGATCGTGAGGGAGTACCAGCGTCCTCCGTGATTCCTCTGTGCCTTTTAATTATTGGGTATCCAAGCTGGACACTTGGAATGAACTCACTCTGTATGCCTTGGAGGTCCTGGCCTGCCCTGCCGCTAGCGTGTTATTGGAGCGTGTTTTTAGTGCTGCTGGGGGTATTATAACTGATAAGCGCACTCGCCTGTCAACTGACAATGCTGACAAGCTGACCCTTATCAAAATGAACAAGGGCTGGATTGGGCCAGACTTCTCATCACCACCAAATGAAAGCAGAGTAACATAAAGTCAAATCCACTGTGTTATTTCGGGAGGTGTATTCCCATGCATCGCTTCACACCCACACATGGGTATACGCTTCCTCATTTCGGCTGTTTTTTGCTCTTCTCCTTATCCTCAGCCTCCACGTCCACTATACCCCCAGGGTGACCGTGGTCCATGTTGCCAGCATTGCAAGTTCCTCTGTCCTAATTTTTGGCAGCTTTTGCTTGGAAGGCATAGGCAAAGACTATGGGAGACCCACTCCCCAATAATGGGAATAATGTTTTTAATATGCTGTACTGCATGGCTCTTGTAAGGGGCATTAAAATCGTCTCGTTAAGCTACTGTGACCTCCACGTCTCTTCCAAGGGTCGTTAATATTGTCTTTTTATTCCACTGCGACCTCCACCACTCTTCCAAGGGGCATTAAAAGCATCTTGTTAAGCTACTGTGACCTCCACGTCTCTTCCACAGGGCGTTGATATTGTCTTTTTATTCCACTGTAACCTCCACCACTTTTCCAAGGGGCATTGATATTGTCTTTTTATTCCACTGCGACCTCCACCACTCTTCCAAGGGGCATTAAAACCATCTTGTTAAGCTACTGTGACCTCCACGTCTCTTCCACGGGGCATTGATATTGTCTTTTTATTCCACTGTAACCTCCACCACTCTTCCAAGGGCCATTAAAACTGTCTTGTTAAACCACTCTGAACTCCACGTCTCTTCCAAGGGGCATTAAAACCACCTTGTTAAGCTACTGTGACCTCCACATCTCTTCCAAGGAGCATTAAAACTGTCTTGTTAAACCACTCTGAACTCCACGTCTCTTCTAAGGGGCATTAAAACCGTCTTGTTAAACCACTCTGAACTCCACAGATCTTCCAAGGGGCATTGACATGTTGTTTTTAATTACCTCTAACCTCCACGACTCTTGCAACGGGCATTGCATTTCCTCCTAATTTTTGTCAGGTTTTGCTTTTCAATGCATAGGCGAACACTAAGGGAGACCCACTCCCCAATAATGGGTAGAAGGTTTTTAATACGCTGTAATCCACGTCTGTTTCAAGGGGCATTGCAGTGCCTAATAATTTTTGGAAAGCCTTCCATTCCCTGCTTAGGCCAACAGTGTACAGGAGACCCAGTTGCTATAAATGGAAAAAACGGTTTAGTTAAGGCCCTCTGACCTCCATGTCACTTCCAAGGGGCATTGGAGTGCCTCGAAATTTTTGGTAGGCATTGAATTCACTGTATGCCTTACAACTGTGTACCTGAACCGCTCCTTTTGTTACAGAAACATATCCTACAAGACATATCTGGTTGACTGGCCTGATATTGACGTGAATGGTCCCTGTTCCTCCTGCTCTTTCTCCTTTGCCACCACCTCATCCATCATTCATCACCTGAAGCTTTGTTTTAACGGGAGTCATAGAACTGGGATAGTAGCAGGAAAACATCCAGCAATCCTCGAAGGAGGTAGAATATGCGCCAAAACGCTGACCACCTCAGGCCTAGCTGCTACTACATACATGCGCTTGCATTCCAAGGAACAGAAAGCTTAGGAGGTGGATGGCCTCATGATCATGAATAATTTACTCGTTGTGTAGGAGGCCGACCACTGCTGCTGTCTACCTTCTGAACTTTGTGTTGAAGCCTGATTGACCCAGGACCCGCAATCCTCTATGTCTGGAGGACGTGTTGCATCCCAGTGTCCAACTGTGTCCCGGCTTCCACAATATTAACCCAGTGTGAAGGCGTCAGTGAGATGGACCATTCCTGGCCACATTCACTTGTCCACGTGTTTGTGGTTAGGCTGTCCTTCCCACTAAATGCACTGGGGAGGGCACAGGTAATGTTTTGGTATGCGCGCTTGTGTATAAGGCGCACCGGGACAAATAGGGGTGGCTGGGGACCGTTTATGGACACCCGGCCACCCTCACGCGGCTGGGGACTGTGTGTGGGCACCCGGCCGCAGGGCGGCTGGGGACTGAGTATGGACACCTGGCCACCCCCTGGCGGCTGGGGACCAAGCTTGGACACCCGGCCGCCGGGCGGCTGGGAACTGAGTATGAATACCAGGCTACCGACGCAGCCATGATGTGGTGGCCAGATTCCACCTCCACATGCCTAAAAGGCCCAATTTCAAGTGCAAGCAAGCTAGCAGTATGGTATTGCAGCCTGGGGGTGGGTGGGTGGCAGGCTGCATACTTGCGCTTGTATTGCAAGTTATGGGGGAGGTACAATTGAACACTGCCCTGGGACAAGGACTTGCACGGGGATAGTTGCAAGTCTGCATCTTCTGATGCGGCAAGGATCACTTCTGATGGGCACACTTTTAGGCGGTGACCTGGGTGTCAGAGATGCTTCCAGCGGTCTTCCCCATGCTGTTCCCATGTCTTTTTAGCACTGTATGCATGTGTCACACAGCACATGGCCAGATAAGGTTGTAAAATGTTAAAATGACATTTTCCGGTGAATGCATTTGTCACGGTTGAAAGCAATGCAAACGTGCAAAAACGCATAAAAAATGCTACTTGTGAACATAGCCCAAGGTGTGGAGGAGTATTTTTGTTTTTGGTTATTTATTTTACCTTATACACAAGTCTTAACCCTGGAAAGGATGTTCCTTAACCCCTTTCCGACCTGGTCAGTAATAGTACGCACCAGGTCGGGAAGGCCGGTTAAGCGGGGGCTCCGGCGGTGAGCCCGCACTGAAGCGAGCACATGTCAGCTGATTATTGGAATCGCAATCCACCCGCGGCTGTTAACATGTTAAATCTCTGACAGTGGCATTTAACTAGCGCTTCCTGGAGTCCTAAGCCCCGCCCATCAGTGACCCCGTCACGTGATCGCGGGTCACCAATGGGTGGGCATGACAACTCAGGGTCTGCAGCAGACGCCTGTGGTTGTCATGTCTCAATTGCTATGAGCGCCACCTAGTGGTCAGCGCTCATAGCAAGTGAGCATTTCTCCTGCATACAAGCGATCTGCTCATCGCTTGTATGCAGTAGAAGCAATCAGACAACGGCTGCTTCTAGTCTCCTCTGGAGACTATAGAAGCAAGCAGAAAGTGTAAAACAAAGTTTTTAAAAAAATAAAAAAAATAAAAAATATATAAAAGTTTAAGTCACCCCCCTTTCGCCCCATTCAAAATAAAATATATATATATAAAAAAAAAACCACATACACATATTTGGTATCGCCGCGTTCAGAATCGCCCGATCTATCAATATAAAAGAAGAATTAATACAATCAGTAAACGGCGTAACGAGAAAAAAATTTTAAACGCCAGAATTAAGTTTTTTTGGTCGCTACAACTTTGCAATAAAATGCAATAACGGGCGATCAAAACATCGGATCTACCCCAAAATGGTATCAATAAAAACGTCAGCCCGGCACGCAAAAAATAAGCACTCACCTGGCCCCAGATCCCGAAAAATGGAGAAGCTAAGGGTCTCGAAAAATGGCGTCATTTTTTTTGTTTTTTATAGCAAGCTTTGGATTTTTCTTTCACCACTTAAATAAAAAAGAACCTATACATGTTTGGTGTCTATGAACTCGTAACGACCTGTAAAATAATGATGGCAGGTCAGTTTTAGCAATCTGTGAACGTGGTAAAAAAAGGACCCAAAAAACAACTGTGAAACTGCATTTTTTTTGCAGTTTCACTGCACTTGGAATTTTTTTCCCATTTTTCAGCACATGATATGATAAAACCAGTGATGGTGTTTAAAAGTACAACTTGTCCCGCAAAAAATAAGCCCTCACATGGCCATATTGAACAAAAATTAAAAAAGTTCTGGCTCTGGGAAGAAGGGGAGCAAAAAAGGAAAACACAAAAACAGAAAGACCCATGGTCGTTAAGGGGTTAACATATTTCACATGAAAGCACTTTCACTTTCGTTTTTGAACGTTTTATTGTGAGCCTGTAAAAGTGGCTTAATACCTCTGACCACGTTGTTGACAGCAGTGACCTGGGGGTCAGAAATGCTTCCTGGGGCGATGCCCATGCTGTTCCCATGTCTTTTGAGCACTGTCACTCGTTTTGGGCACTTTTTAGGCTTTCTACAGACTGCCGGGGGTGCCGCCGCAAAAATGTTCGGGTCTCCCATAGACTAACATTGGGCTCGTTGCTCTTGTCGAGCACCCGAGTATCACAGTGAGCTCGGCCCGAGCTTCGAGCACCCGAGCATTTTAGTGCTCGCTGAACACTAGTTTGCCACATATGGAAGATTGATTGTCTGGAGAAACAATGATTAAGCATGAATGAAGTTGTCATCACTCAGAATTTGGACCAGAAGCTGTTATCTAGCATGCCAAGGCTAACTGCAGAAGTCTTCAAAAAAAAAGGTCAACACTGAAAAATATGTAGTCTTTGCATAAACCTGATGTATTTGACGCGCCCCCTGGGACATATTCCTTTTTGAGGGGAATACCCGGCACCGGATCAGATGGGGGGTTGTAGTCTCCGAGCGGCTGTGACCCGGCCCCGTGCCCAGGGCGTCAAGCTCAGTGTTATGTGGCAGTCCTACAGATGTTATTAAGAGTTCTTTTGTGTCGACTACGCCACCCGTTGTGATGCGGTCACTGTGGCCGCCGCTGCAGCAGGGTCCGCTGAGGCTGATGGTGCAGGTGCAGCTTGAGATGGTATAACCCCCAACGGGTGGGGTATAGCCTCAGGGGGGACAGGTGCAGAGGATGGGGGTTGTGGTGGTGCAGTGCAGACGGCAGTGAAGACAGAGTCGGGTTGTGCAGTTAAGGGTGTTTACTTACTGCAGATGTTGTACTGGTCACTCCAGCTCCGAGTGACCACCCGAGCCGTGCTGCGTCCACCAGGTCCTGGATCCAGCCAACCCCCAAACAAGTCCGGAGCGTGGCCCTGAGCTCTCCTTCTGTCCCGTTCACTGGCCGTCCCCACCAGTGATCCACCTAGGTCCAGCTCCCTCGGGCCTTCTGTTGGGACACCCTTGGCCTTGGGTTCCCTGACCCTTCATGTGGTGTGCCTTCGGGGTGGATGTGGTGGGTGACCGTGGCAAACGCTGCCCACGGTCTCCGGTCTCTGGCTGGGGAATGTTTTTACCCCCACCAGCTTGGGTTCCGGTACCCTGTGCCGACTCTTCACCCGGGGATTTAATTTGGGATCTTAGAGTCCTGTTCTTCTGTGCCTCTGGGTCTCTCTCTCTCCTCTCTCACTCTGGGTCTTTCTTCTCCTCTGCTCCTGACTTGTTCTCTGCATCTGACCCTGTTCTTAGTTGGTGCCCACCTTATATACACCCTCTATGTGTGAGCTCAGGTGACCAGCACCCAATGAGCTCCTAACTTTACCCAGGCTGCTCCCCCTATCTGCCCCTACACTACTTGGGATGTACCACCCCCCTCCCACTCCAGCCAGGAACAGACTCGGTCGTACCTGCACATTTCTAAGTGGGAGTACCGTCGGTCTGCTCCTCGGAAATGGGATGTGTGTAGTGCATGCAGCCTACCGAGCTCAGTTCCACACTCCATCCTTACCCGGGAGTGGAATATCACACCTCTGGGTTGAGGTGCAATACCCCTGTAGCAGCCGAATCCTCAGGGTGCTACATTCCCCCCTGGTAAATCACAGCACGTCCTCGGGCTGTAAGACATAAAACATCTCCAAAACATACAAATTTTTCATATGAACATATAAAACATATAAAAAACATTATATAAATAACATATCTTAGCAGATAAAACTTTCTCGTCGTCTCAGGCTCCTGGTTCCTCCTCCTCCGGACACTGTGCAACGTGTGTCCGGGAAAAGTGCGACAGTCTCTTAGAAAAACTGGTTTTCCTATAAAACCGGTAGGGGGCGCTTTAGGACGCGCAACTATATACAGGGGAAGTTGGCCGCTCTCAGTCCTCGGCCAGGTAAGGAGGGAAAGGGAATGGCTGCTCACAGTCCTCAGCCTGTGGGATTAAGGGGTTAACGGGTGAACAGTTCACTCAGCTGGTCCCAACGGGGACTATATATATGTAGCAACAGTTTCAGTTTCTTTATACCCCGATCGGGTAACTTATTTACAGCACCTGCTCTGCCGCACTCAACGGCGTCTTCCTCCTGCTCTTTGCTTGTAGCTGTTGGTAACTTCAGACCCGTCCGGGTCCTCTTGCTCCTCCTCCTCGCACCGCAACTCCTCCTCCGTCAGGCGGTGTACGTGGAGGGCGTAAGGTCCTTTGGCACACTTGTGCCGGGTGAAGGTGACCTCGTCTCCGATGTAGAGGTCACGACCTCTGTGCCCCTCCGGCAGATGGGACTCAACGTCTCTGCGCGTTACAAAAACGTCGCCGGGGGTGCTGTGGTCTCCGATGAAGCCCCACCCATGCTGCTGGTTGAACTTGATCACTGTCCCGATGGTGCGGGGACAATGCGCCGCACGGGGGTCCCTCCTGGTCCGGCTCTTCTGCTCGGCGCTCCGTACTTGGGCCTGTTGCTCCCGGACCCGCCTCTCTCTCCGCTCCCTCGCAAACTCTTCGAGCTGCTGTCGGCAACACTCAGCACGCTCCGCTGCAGCTGCCCTGGTTTCCTGAGTGAACCCCATTAGGTCTTCTCCGGTGGGGTCCCACTCAAATTGGGCTTCTTCCAGAGGAGGCGAGATCCTTATCACGGGCTTCGGAGCCGGAATCAGGGGTGCACACATGGCCCCAACCCTCCTCTGGTGCTCCAGTTCATAATACTTCTGGGGCCAGATGAAAGGCTGCCCGTCCGGCCACGTGTGCTGGGCAAACAAGTCCTCTCCCAGACGCGGCACCCTTGGTTTTACGGGTGCGGGCGCGGTGGTGGTGGCGCCCGGGTTGCCCAGGCCTTGCGGCCAGGCCTGGGGCATCTGGAAGGTGAAGGGCACCGTTAGGACGGCGGCACCCTGGGCTACCTGGCCTTGCGGCCAGGCCGGAGGCTCCGCGGAGGTAGGGGGCGCTGTTGGTGATGCGGCGCCCGGGGGTACTAGGCCTTGCGACCAGGCTGGTGGTACTTCCTGCTTGGTCACGCTCGGGGTCGAGGCGTGTGACGTCACAGGGGTCGCGGCGGCGGCTTCCGGTTGGGGCCTAGTCTGCGTCGGTGACATGGCGTTTTCGGGCACAGCAGGGGGACTTTCGGGCTCTGCGACGGGGAGCTGGGGCAGGTGGGCGGTGTCCCGGCTTGGGGTGTAGACGTCCCCTTTACCTGCCTCCATGCGTTCGGCTCCCTTCTCGGCGCCGTCTCCGGCCTTTGGTCCTCCCGCGCCATCCTCAGAGGCGGTCTGTCTCCTCATCTTGGCTGGCGTGCTCCGGGTCTTGGTTTCAGCTTGCTGGGCCATCTCCCGGCTCCATTCCGCCAATATCTCGCGCTGTACCCGGGCCATCCTCCGTGCGAGGCCCTCCAGGGCAGTCTGTGCACACTCCCGGTCTCGGGGGAGCTGTGCAAGGACCTCCACTAGGCCTAGTGGGGTCGTGGTGTCTAGCAGGCTCCTGACCAACGGGTCGGTGCTGCTCTGCTCTTCTTCCAGCAGGCTCCTGGCCAGCGGGCCGGTGCTGCTCTGCTCTCTGGACATCTCCGGGTGAGCTTCTTTGCTGCTCCTCTCCAGACTTCTTGCCTCCGGGTGCGCTCGCTCCAGACTGCTCCAGGCGGCACCCATCTTCGTTCTTTTCTCTCGTCTCCTCCCACTTCGAGGGCGGTCCCGGGGCAACTCGGTGACTGTCAGCTCCAGGGGTAGTTCTTTCACGCTGACAGACACCTCTAGCATCACAGTCTCCGTTGGTGGGGGCGGTTTCCACTTTTGGCGCCATTTTCTGTCCCGGCCCACGATGGGAGGCGGCCTCTCGCCCTCCTTTGGCACGCCCATAATGGCGTCCGCTGCTCTTCCAAGGCGGGAAATCTTCGGATTTGGCGGGAAGCGTCGCCCAGTGGCGGGAAACTCTGCAGATGGCGGGAACAAGCTGGAAATGGCGGACAATCGGCGGGAAACGACCTGTGATGGGGTCCGATGGCGGGGACCCTCCGGAACCGGCAGGAGACTTCTTTCTGAGGTAAACTTGCACTTTTCTTCAGGCACGCAGTACCCGGGTGTTGCGGGCACGTAATCCTGCCGACTACGCCAAAGTTGACGCGCCCCCTGGGACATATTCCTTTTTGAGGGGAATACCCGGCACCGGATCAGATGGGGGATTGTAGTCTCCGAGCGGCTGTGACCCGGCCCCGTGCCCAGGGCGTCAAGCTCAGTGTTATGTGGCAGTCCTACAGATGTTATTAAGAGTTCTTTTGTGTCGACTACGCCACCCGTTGTGATGCGGTCACTGTGGCCGCCGCTGCAGCAGGGTTCGCTGAGGCTGATGGTGCAGGTGCAGCTTGAGATGGTATAACCCCCAACGGGTGGGGTATAGCCTCAGGGGGGACAGGTGCAGAGGATGGGGGTTGTGGTGGTGCAGTGCAGACGGCAGTGAAGACAGAGTCGGGTTGTGCAGTTAAGGGTGTTTACTTACTGCAGATGTTGTACTGGTCACTCCAGCTCCGAGTGACCACCCGAGCCGTGCTGCGTCCACCAGGTCCTGGATCCAGCCAACCCCCAAACAAGTCCGGAGCGTGGCCCTGAGCTCTCCTTCTGTCCCGTTCACTGGCCGTCCCCACCAGTGATCCACCTAGGTCCAGCTCCCTCGGGCCTTCTGTTGGGACACCCTTGGCCTTGGGTTCCCTGACCCTTCATGTGGTGTGCCTTCGGGGTGGATGTGGTGGGTGACCGTGGCAAACGCTGCCCACGGTCTCCGGTCTCTGGCTGGGGAATGTTTTTACCCCCACCAGCTTGGGTTCCGGTACCCTGTGCCGACTCTTCACCCGGGGATTTAATTTGGGATCTTAGAGTCCTGTTCTTCTGTGCCTCTGGGTCTCTCTCTCTCCTCTCTCACTCTGGGTCTTTCTTCTCCTCTGCTCCTGACTTGTTCTCTGCATCTGACCCTGTTCTTAGTTGGTGCCCACCTTATATACACCCTCTATGTGTGAGCTCAGGTGACCAGCACCCAATGAGCTCCTAACTTTACCCAGGCTGCTCCCCCTATCTGCCCCTACACTACTTGGGATGTACCACCCCCCTCCCACTCCAGCCAGGAACAGACTCGGTCGTACCTGCACATTTCTAAGTGGGAGTACCGTCGGTCTGCTCCTCGGAAATGGGATGTGTGTAGTGCATGCAGCCTACCGAGCTCAGTTCCACACTCCATCCTTACCCGGGAGTGGAATATCACACCTCTGGGTTGAGGTGCAATACCCCTGTAGCAGCCAAATCCTCAGGGTGCTACATATTTTTCTAGAAATCTTTACAAACTTATGAAAAGCTTAGAATTGTACTTCAATAACCATAAAAACATTTGACTAAAAGATCCCAAAACATTGAAGTAGCAAACTTTGAGAAAAACAAAATTTGTGTCAGTCTCAAAACTTTTGGCCAGGACTGTATATACCATGTTTTATTTGAGAGGAATGGCACCAGAGATTTCTAGCAGCAGCTCATCTCCTTTTGTTCTAAATAATTTCATTGTTTATTTGGCCAAGTTAAAGGAATTTTTTTGCGGTCTGAGGATGTGTCTGACATGGATTTTTATCTGAGACTTTGTGCACAGTATGGAAAGTGTTTTGCTGTGAAAAAAATGTGTATGAATGGGTAAGTAAAAGGAAGGTTCCGCAAGTGTCAGTCATGAAGAATGAGTAATATCATTCAAATAATGAATGTTCAAATAACAATTAGCATAATAAAAAAATGTCCTAAATATGCAAAGCTAGGAAATACATACTATTTAGGCTATGTGCCCACGTTGCATTTATGAAGCAGAAAATTTCTGCTTCATTTCTGCAAGTCCTCTCCCGTAAAAACGCATGCGGAATTCCGCACGCGTTTATCGCGCATTTTTCGCGCGTTTATCACGCGTTTTCCACATGTGGAATTGCCTTGCGTTTTTTATGCATTGGACAAAGGCAATTCTGCATGCGGAAACGCAAAATTAAATGACATGCTGCGGATTTTTGAACGCAGCATAAACGCTGCGGAAAAATCCGCAGCATGGGCATTGACATTGCGGAATGCCATTGGGGACCATGGGGTGCGGATATACATGCGTTTTTCAAGCGTTTACGCTGCGGAAATTCCGCAGCATATACGCTTGAAAAATGCTACGTGGGCACACAGCCTTAGACAGACTTTGTGCTATGGGAAGTTTGGAAAGACCCAGAATACTGAGATTTTAAAACCACCACTGATTGGCAGCTTATCAGCCTTCTGAGTACCCTGTACATTGGCAGAAAGCTTGTTATCAGTGGTGGCGAAAGGGGGGTTACACAGAGCAGGAGGACTACATAGCACAATACATCTAGTCCTCTAGTGATAATCTCCTGCTGATAAGACATTGATTTTATTGAACTGCACCCCCGTAAGTGATATGTCACTGGAATCAGGGTCTCTGCCCCTACATCATGCTGCTCTCAGATTAAATAGCAAAAACCTTCTGACAGTTTCTCTTTATTATCAGCAATAGAATTGCAGATCATTGTATTCAGCATTTCCCTAGTGAGCTAGACTTTTGTTGCAATTATCAGACAACAGCTTGCAAGTACCTCGATAGCAAATGTAGATAGGCTTCCCTCCAATATTATTGGAATTCACTCACAATCTCATGTGTCTTACATACATAACAGATGTTAGGTGACATGCATATCTGGATTTTTCAGGCAGATTCCAAATGGAGCCCACTTGAAAAGCGCTAATAAACGCCAAAAAGAATGCAGATTCACAAAGCTCTGTAAAAACAATTTGTTGTTCATAAGTTCAGTCTTTTTGTACTTCTTTTAACCCTATCAGGCTTCCAAAGCTGCTCACTATGAATTCATAAAATCAAATAAAAACCCTAACGGAAACGCTGTTGCAAAAGACGTCAACAGGGACATAACAAAATTGCTTCTGGAAAAATAAAGCTGGTGTTTTCCTGAAGCATCCTTTGAAGGGAAAACTCAGTGACTATGTCGGCTTCCAAAAGACATCATGTGCACATTGGCATAGCCAGATTATGGGTTTTAGAGAATCTGTAGAAGTAGAGCTTTATTCGACACCTGTTGAAAATTGCACTGCAAAACTGCTGTAATTCATAGTTACATACAGCAGTTACATAGGCTGAAAAAGACCTGTGTCCATGAAAGTTCAACCTTTCTCCAACATTTACACATTTTTGTCACTAAATTATATATAACCCACAATAAAGAAAGCATCCAGCTCTTTTTTATAATGTTGGCCATTACTACCTCTTGGGGTCGGGCATTCCACAATCTAACTGCTCTAACTGTAAAGAACCCGTTCCCATTTAGCTGCCGGAATGGCCTTTCTTCCACCTGTAGTGATTGCCCTCTGGTCCTTAGTATGGTATTTGGAAGGAATAAGTCATGTGCCAGTACTTTGTACTGACCACACATATATTTATACATGTAAATAAGATCCCCTCTGAGGCGTCGTTTTTCTAAGCTAAACAAGTCCAAGTTTTCCAACCTCTCATCATATGAGGCCTTCCATCCCTTGTAATAATCTAATTGCTCGTCTTTGAATTAACTTTAACTTCTGAATATCCTTTTTAAATTGTGGAGCCCAAAACTGAATCCCATATTCTAGATGCAGCCTCACAATTGATTTATGAAGTGGTAACAGTATGTTGGAATCGCGGGATTTTCTCTCTCTTTTTATACATCCTAAAATCTTGTTTGCTTTTGCAGCTGCTGCTTGACATTGAGTACTGCTTCTCAGCTTAATTGTAACCAGAATACCCAAATCCTTCTCCTGTTCTGTAGTCCGGAGTATACTTCCATTTAATGTATATGCAGCAATAGGATTACTCCATCCTAGGTGCATTACTCAAGATTAAACCTCATTCAGATTATTTTGCAATATTGTAATGTCAAGATCAGATTTTAATATCCTGCATAGTTTGGTGTCATCAGCAAAGACTAACACTTTACTCTCAATCCCATCCACAAGGTCATTAATAAAGAGGATAAAAATAATTGGTCCAAGCACAGATCCTTGTGGTCCACACTGCTGACTATATCCCATTTGGAGAATGTACCAATTATGATGACTCTTTTTTTCCCTATCTATTAGCCAGTTCCGTACGCATCTGCATATTGTTTCCCATAGTCCCTCCTTCTGGAGCTTCAGTATAAGGCTGTTGTGTGGCACAGTAGTAAATGCCCTTGCAAAGTCCAGATAAATCACATCAGCCGCATTACCAACATCCATATTTGCACTTACCTCCTCATAGAAGCCGACCATGTTGGTTAGACATGACTTATCTTTCATGAATCCATGCTGGTTGTCAGTTATTACATTATTCTCTCTGATATAACTCTGCAGGTCATCTCTTAAAATGCCCTCAAAAATGTTTGCACACTACTGCTATCAGATTTACTGGACGGTAGTTGCCTGGATCCACCTTCTTACCTTCCTTAAATATCAGTACCACGTTAGCCATCCTCCAATCCTCCTGAGCATCTTTAGTCCTTTTCATCTACACTACATGCACAATTATTAGGCAAGTAAGTATTTTGACCAAATCATAATTTTATGCATAGTTTCCCACTTCAAGATGTAAAAGCTTGAATACTTATTGGATGAAGCAGATCATGTGATGTGTATTTGTGTAATGAGGGAGGGTGTGGCCTAAGGATATCAACACCCTTTATCATGATATGCAGAATTATTAGTCAACTTGTGTCAGGATTCCTTGATAATTGTGCTGAAATTCCACTCCTTACCACTGGATTCTGCTGTTGTGTTCTACAATTGCCCTTTACTAATATGGCAGATTCTGAACCTGGGGAATCCATCTTGTTTGGGCCTACTTAAAGCCACATGGATCCCTCACTTATTGCTTGAGTATTGTGTCTAGCTGTTAGTCTAGTTCCAGTCTCCAGCTCCTGAACTTTCTTATCCAGACTGTTCTCAATTATCTCTGGATTGTTTCCTACAACTCCTTTGCTATCTACAAGGACTTCTATTACCACTTGCTGTTCATTGGTCATGCTCCTCTGGCTACTGGATTCCAGCAGTGCTCCACCAGTACCGTAACAGTTTGTTTTTATCATCAAAATGAGTGAATGAGAGATTTAACCCTCCATCAGGTGCACCTCTGGCAACTCCTGAGATCAGGCACAGGTTATTAAAACACCTATAATATCTAATTTTCACAATTTCAGGACTCTCAAAGTAATCAGTAATGTATTTAAAGAGAGTGCACAAAATGAATTGCCAAAAAAAAACATTTATTAACCATAATCATAGTAAAACAAAAAGTACCCAATTTCTCAACTACCGCCAAATAGTCTCCAGTTTTCATGACATAACTATTACTAAACATTAAAATTAGGAAATAAAAACTTAATGGTAATGCACTTAGATGCTACTTGATTACTATTCACTCAGAATCAGAAGTTACATGTTCAGCAGAAGAAACACAATTACAGTTAGAGAAGCAAGGCTGGCAGATCATATTTGCATGGGACAGGCAGATCGCGTTGTGACATTTTTTGCATTCATAATTTGACATCGTTCGGTCACCAATTTCAATGGTACAGGTGGTGCAGATAAGTCTTTTGGGAGGTAGGATAGGTGGTTATTTTTCTCAATCATCTTTGGGATAAAATCTTTTCAGCCGGACTTGCAAGCAAGGGGGGATTCCACTCGTCTTCAGACTTCTTCGGCATGGCTCTCCACTCATCAGTTCATTAGCCAATGTTTTCAGGTAAATTCTTCTACGCATTGGTTCCAGTTGATTGCCGAGGCAAATCACTTGTGAATTAATACCACACACATTCAACATTGTGAAGAAGATGACCATTGGCTAGCGCTTGGTGTTTCGGCTAACGCAGTAACTGTTCAGCTAACGCAGATTCTTCATTTCTTCAACTTGAAGGGGTTAGATAAATCATTCATTTTCATCATTCAGCAGAAATGGGCGCAATTAGGGCGCAATGTGCCTTAGAGGCCACCTTCTTTTTTCTAAGTCAACCCTACTTATTTCCACAAACTTTGCATTATTCATTCATAAAACAAGCTAGATAAACAATTGTAATGAATAAAAAGAGAAACTACTAACCTTCAAATGTGAGACAAGTTCAGGCGCAGTGAGCCTGAGAAACCATAAAGGTCAGATCTACTCTCCAGAAGGTCTGCTGTAACACTGTGAGATCAGGTTTCAAAGAGCATGTAAAGACAGGAAATAACTGGGAGGGAAGAGATTTTCTGATAATATGGAGAGGAGACAGAAACAAAACAAATTGGGCTGCGCCTGTCAGATCAGCTGAAAAGTAAAAAAATTGTTAAAAGTCTTACGAGGGAATGCAGCACTCTTGAAATTGCTAGGATATATGGGCGTGATCACAGATTCATCAAAAGTTTTGTTGCAAATAGTCAACAGGGTCGCATAAAATGTCTTGAGAATAAAAGACATACCTTAACTGCCGAAGATTTGAGAGCAATCAAACGTGAAGCGAAATGGAACCCATTATCCTCCAATGTTGTCATATTTCAGAACCACAATCTCCTTGAAGTGCTCAGAAGTACAAGGTGTTCAGTTCTCAGAGAAATGGCCAAGGTAAGGAAAGCTGAAACTCGCCCACCACTGAACAAGGCACAGAAGAACCTTCATCACCTGACCTAAATCCTATTGAGAACTTGTGGACCCTTCACAAACAGAAGACTCACAGTGAAGGAAAACAGTACACCTCCCTGAAGAGCGTCTGTGAGGCTGTGGTTGCGTGGCGCCCCTGCGGTCCAGCAGCGACAATGGTATCGCCTCCCTAACAGAGGGGTGGTGTCACGTCTGGAGGTAAATGGAGCTCCCTGCATCAGGTAACCATGCATCCACACACAGGCCTGATCCCTGACCAGAAGGGGGAGCACAAGCATCTAGTTTTGGGGAGTGCTGCCTTCTTCTGGCTGGGAGGAGGGGAGAAGTAGTGTGTGAGGAAGGAAAGGGAGAAGAGGCAGAGGAGACAAGAGCTTTGGGGGGTCAGAGTGTTTTGGGAAGGCTCACCGCAGGCTCATGCTGAGAGGAGGACACCAGAGTCCTGGGCTATTCGGGGGAGTGCAAGCCCCGGCAGCCAACTGACAGAATCTAGGGATGGAAGGCTGTTGAGTGTCATCATAAAGAAAGGTGGCTATATTGATCACTAATTATTTTGGTTTTTGTTTTTGCATGTCAGAAATGTTTATTTCTAAATTTTGTGCACTGATATTGGTTTACCTGGTGAAAATAAACAAGTGAGATGGGATTATATTTGTTTTTTATTAATTTGCCTAATAATTCGGGACAGTAATAGTTACCTGCACAAACAGATATCCTCCTAAGATAGCCAAATCTAAAAAAAAACCACTCCAACTTCCAAAAATATTAAGCTTGGATATTTATGAGTATTTTGGGTTGATTGAGAACATAGTTGTTGATCAATACTAAAAATAATCCTCTAAAATACAACTTGCCTAATAATTCAGAACACAGTGTATATGTGACTGACATGTTTCTATCTATCTAATCTATGTATGATGCTCTATTATTCCTGTTCTAAATTGTCGGGTACCGGTGTATGCCGCTGATGAATTGCCGGCCAGCTTTTTTAAAGAGACGGGTGCATGAAAATCGGAGGGCACTAGTGTGTTCTAAGTGCCCTGCTATGTTTTTCATGCACCCTCCTATACACCCTGCCTGCCTGTCTGCCTATATATTCTGCCTGCCTGACGTTTAATTGAGCACTGTTCCCATCGATTTGGGCAATTTTGTACACTCCCCGCTCCCCAGCTGCCTCACATCCCGATCCTAAGTTAGGACCAGGCGGGGAAGCGAAGCACCAGGGAGCGGGGAGCGTACATCAGGGAGCGGGGAGCGCAGCACCGAACGGGAAAGCCGGCGGTGAAGTCTTTTCACTGCCGGCTTCCCCGCCCGGGTCCTTCGCTCCCCGCTCACTGGTGTTGCGCTCCCGCTCCCTGGTGCTTCGCTCCCCGCCCCGTCCTAACTTAGGATCGGGATGGGAAGCGGTGGGGGGAGCGGAGGATCGGGATGTGAGGCTGCGGGGAAGCAAGTATGGGGCTGAGTGATTGTTTAAAAGCCGACGGCTTTTTACCGCCGGCTTTTAAACAATCATGCACCCATTTCAGCCTTCACCTCAGCCCCCAGACCGCTTTATAGGCTCCAGCAGACACTTACTCGGCTTACTCGCATTTCCCATTGACTTACATTGTACTCGTTACTAGTGTTGAGCCACCCCCGTAGTGTTCGAGTTCGGTTCGGTTCGTCGAACACCCGTGTGTTCGCCGAACTGTTCGTCGAACTGTTCGTCGAACACCTTCGAACACCGTTAAAACCAATGGCAGGCAAACAAAAACACATAGAAACACATAGAAAACACCTTCAAAGGTGTCCAAAAGCTGACAAACTGCTCAGAAGACACAACTAACACATGGAAAAGTGACAAGTACATATAGTCATGCGAAAAGAAAAGAGGTGGAGGAGTAAAAGGAGGGGGAGACACAGATATAGGCATGTCATGCCCTTCTAAAATCCAAAAAGTGAGAAGCCGAGACGGCCAGTCCGCTCCTGCCCGTGCCACCTCCGTGTCGCCGGGTTTGTGCCAGAGCCGCGGTGAACCCTGACGGCCAGCCCCCCTCTCCCAATACTGGTGCCTGTCCGCTGGTGGGTTGAGAGAGCCCCCCTGTGGTGGAGGCAGCTCTAAGCTTTTTAATTTAAATTGTCCCTCTAATTTGAATGAATACACTTTAAATCCATTTACAAGGATCTATTGGAGGGCAAGTCTCATGCCAGCAGCCGCGTAATTCCAGCTCCAGTAGCGTCCACTAAAGCTGCTGCAGTTAAAAAGCTTTTATAAGGATCGAGCTCGGCTGTCCACCGCAAGGCATCCTAGTGCCAGTCCCAGCCCCTATGCCTTGGGGTGCCTCCTGATGCTCTTCACTAAGTATCCCGTGGTCCCGAAGCATTTCCTTTGAAAAAATTAAGTGTCCAAACTACAGGTGGTGTAGCTTGCTTAACAGCCGGGATAATCCGCTGACTAGCAGACACTGCTACTAGGCACAAAGTATTTCCTGGGCTAGATGCAGTTAAAAATTTGTAAGTAGATACTCTCGTTGGATGCTGAGAAAGCATTCCATAGAGTCTCCTGGCACGCCATATATGATTCTCTTAAAAAGCTTGGGGTAGGGGTCTAGGGGACCCTTTTATAGCCAAAATCACGGCCCTGTATCACAATACGTCACCTAGGCTGAAGATAAATGGAACTGTAGCACCGAGGGCTCGGTTGCTACAGACGTATTGCACCTCACCCAGAGGTGTGATATCTCACTCTCAGATAAGGATGGAGTGTGGATCAGGACCCGACACCTGCATGCATTACACCACATTGCCGTGGGGCAGGGCGACCAATATGCCCCTGAGATGGGCACGACAGTCCCTGTCCCTGGCTGGAGTGGGGGGAGGGAACACTGAGGAAGGGGAACCCTGCAGTGCAGGAGCAGGGAGGAAGCAGTTCCTGGGTGCATTGAGAAGGGAGTATAAAAGGTGGGCACCATCTTAGTTCAGTGCAGAGAAGTCTGAGCAGAAGTGGCAGGGAGCAGGGGCTCTGCATGAGCTCTGCTCCGGAGGCGGGCCTAGTAACAGAGGCCCAGGCCTGCAAGAGGGAGAAGGAAGGAAGAGGAGCGGAGAAGGCTCCAGGAACGAGGAATGAAGGGATCCCAGGGGTGCGGACGGGCGAGTCGCCACCGCACGCCCGAATCCACCTGCGTGGAGGGGTCAGGCCAAAGGGGGAGACCGGTCCCCGAACTAGTAGAGGCAGGAAACGACCCTCAGCTAGAAACCGGAGGCTCTGACATTTTATGTGGCGCAGCCCCTTGCTCCACCCGCTAGGAAGGCACCACATAGGGTCAGGGAAACTGGCGCCAAGTTTACCAAGAGGAGGCCCGAGGCAGCCGGACAGAAGTGTTGGTAAGAAAGGCCAGACAAAGGACACACAAAGGGGGTCCTGTGAAGCGCTCCAAAGTTATCTGGGAGTTGTCTGAGCCCCTCACCTGGTGAGCACAGTACGACGTGGGCAGCCGTTACCTGCAGACGTGGTCTGGATAATAAGAACTGTGAGTAAAGGCCCTGAACTGCATCACTGACTCCGTGTCGTTACTGCTGCTGCCCTGCACCATCACCCCCATCCTCCGCATACACTGCCCTGAGGCTATACTCCTCCCGTGGGGAGTTATGCTACGCTCTGCTGCACCCACAACACCAGCCTTAGCGGTCTGCCCTGTAGCGGCGGTTCACTCTGACCGCAATCCACGGGTGGCGTAGTCGGACATTTAAACATCAAAACCACATAAATAGTTCCGCCACTGGTTTGACCGCCCTGAGCCACGGAACCGGATCGCCGCCACGAAGACTACAACTACCAGCATCCACCAAAAAGGGTCCGGCTCCGGGTGTCCCAAGGCCCAGGGGGTGCGTCAGAACATTTTCATCACCTTTCACAATCACCAATGGGACAAGGCAGGGATGTCCTCTGTCCCCTCTCTTATACATCCTAGTGACGGAGCACCTGCTCTCATCAATTCGCCATAACCCCAATATTAGGTGGATTGAGGTGGGAGGCACCGAGTACAAGTGCTCTCTATTTGCTGATGATGTCCTAGTATATATCACTCAATCATATATATCCATCCCTGCTGTTATGGCTGAAATAGATCACTTTGTTACATGGTAAAATTTTAAAATCAATGCAGCGAAGTCTGAGGCCCTCGATGTCTCCCTCCCTAAATCCATATAGGATTCCATCCAGTCCAACTTTCCCTTTGCCTGGCCCTCACAGGGTATCAAATACTTAGGAATTCCTATTCATAGAGACCTCTCCCATCTATGTTATCTTAATTTTGGGCCCTTTATTGAACAATTCCATACAGACCACGGTTGGCAAGTTAGAACTGTAAGATTCACTACGTGAACCACTGGTGTTTTGTGGAAAAGCACATGTACACCGTGTTCCAAATTATTATGCAAAAAGTGTTTAGGAGTGATAAGGGAAGAATTTATTTGTTTGTCAGTTAAACTCATTGATGGTGATGTGTGTCAGGGCTCTTTATATCACTGTAAGCAATTGCAGACACCTGTGCTAATTAGTTTGGCAGGTGTGTCCAATGAAAGGCAAGACTACTTAAGAAGGCTCTCTCACATTATTAAGCAGCCTACATTTTCTGCCAAAATGGGAAAGAAAAAGGATGTGTCGGCTGCTGAGAAGCAACAAATTGTGGAGTGTTTAGGTCAAGGCATGACTACAATCAACATTGTGCGATGATCAGGATGAAGTGTCTTGGCAATCAAGAAGTATGTAGCTGATTCACAGTACACACGTGTGCGTGCTGATAAGGGCAAATTGAGGACTCTTTCCTACAGGCAATTACGTCAGGTTGAAAGAGCAGCGGCAAAAAAGCCTTGTCATAGCAGCAGACAAGTTTTTGAAGCTGCTTGTGCCTCCAACGTCCCCCGAACAACAAGATGCAGGGTCCTTCAGAGGTTTGCAGCTGTGCATACGCCATCCTGTCGACCTCCTCTATCCACTTCACACAAGCAGAAACGGCTCCAGTGGGCCAAACATTACATGAAGACTGATTTCAAAACTGTTTTGCTCACGGATGAGTGCCGTGCAGCGCTCGATGGTCCAGATGAATGGAGTGGAGGATGGCTGGTTGATGGACACCCCACGCAAACACGGCTACAGCGCCAACAAGGAGGAGGTGGAGTAATGTTTTGGGCTGGAATCATGGGGAGAGAGATTGTCGGCCCCTTTAGGATCCCTGAAGGCGCTAAAGATGAACTCCATAATGTATGTGGATTTTCTCAAACAGCACTTCCTGCCATGGTTCAAGAAGAAGAACCGTGTATTTCACAGCAAGATCATTTTTCTGCATGATAATGCACCATCTCATGCTGCACATAAAACATCTGCATCTCTGGCTGATATGGGCATAAAAGGGGACAAACTTATGGTGTGACCCCCATGCTCCCCTGACCTCTACCCCATTCAGAACCTTTGGAGCATCATTAAAAGGAGTGTCTATGATGGCGGGAGGCAGTTCACATCTAAGCAACAGCTCTGGGAGGGTATTCTGTCCTCATGCAAAATAATTGAAGCAGAAACCATCCAAAACCTGACAAATTCAATGGACGAGAGAGTTCAGAAGCTCCTTTCGAACAAGGGGTCCTATGTGAAAATGTAACATCACCTAGAATAAAGTTTTGAGTTGAAAACTGTTTGATTTCAGTTTCTAACAACCTGCTAATGCTTATAATTTCAAAAATGACCATTTTTTTGGTCTTTATTAAAATGAAAAGGTTGATCGAAAAGTTTGGGGGATCTAAGAGTGTGGCAACCCAGTAGTCATGATTACTTCGAATTCTGACAATATGAGGGTCATGCTGCAGGTAGTGCAGCAAGAAGGCACTTATGTGTCTTGCGCATCTCGGAGCCCCAAAATTATTTTCCGGGCTAGATGCAGCTAAAAATTATTTTTAATTTTAAATCTGGTGAAGCTTATTATAGATGGCCTAATAGGATCAGTGCTGCACACTGCTACAAAGCCCAAATTATTTTCCAGTCAAGATACAGATAAACATGATTAGTAATTTGAAAGCTTAAAACGGTTGGTAGGGTGATTTTAACCAATCATCAAGCTTTTACTCTCCCCAGGATGACACAGGGGTAGAAAAGTCGTTTCGGATCCATGATTTGTTCATCTTTATGAACGTGAGTCTGTCTACATTATCAGTGGAGAGCCGCGTGCGCTTATCTGTCAGCACACCACCAGCAGCGCTGAACACACGTTCAGACAGAACGCTGGCTGCGGGGCATGACAAGATCTCCAAGGCGTAAGTGGCTAGCTCCGGCCATTTATCCAGATTGGAAGCCCAAAAAGAGCAAGGGTCCAGTGACACAGTCGTGGCTTCAATGTTTACTTGGAGATACTCCTGTACCATCGTCTCTAGGCGTTGACTATGTGTCAGACTTCTTGTCTCCTGTGGCCTTGCAAAGGATGGGCTAAAAAAGTGGTGAAATGATTCCGCAAAATTGATGTTACCAGCAGATACTGTGGTTCTGTTACGGTTTGAGTGCTGAACACTTGACGGTCCCACGGTTGGCAAGTTGGAACTGTGAGATTCACTACGTGCACCACTGGTATTTTGTGGAAAAGCACATGTAAGATTCTGCAACAGTCTCTGCTGATACTCCTGCATGCGTGCATCCCTTTCTATGGCAGGAATAATTTCTGCAAATTTAATTTTGTACCGGGGATCTAACAGTGTGGCAACCCAGTAGTCAGGATTATTTCTAATTCTCACAATTCGAGGGTCATGTTGCAGGTAGTGCAGCAAGAAGGCACTCATGTGTGTTGCGCATCCAGGAGCACCAAGTCCCTGTTGTGTTGGTGGCGAGGTAACAATCATGCTTCCTTCCTCTGTCCTCTCCCCCCAACCTCGCACAACAGAAATGTGATCAAGGTCTCCCTCATCTGATGAGTCTTCCATCAGTTCGTCCTCCACTTCTTCCTGGGCTCCTGCACCTTCCTCACTAGTTTGGCTGCTACCATGCGCCCTGGTAAAATCATCTCCCCCACCCTCACATGCCTGCCGCCCTGGTGCTGCCGACCGTCTGGACCTTGCAGATGTTAGCCCTTCCACATACAACTCCTCCTCCTCTACTTCCTCCACCTCCTCTTGTGCCACCACCTGACTCCGAATTCTGTTTAACATGTGCTCCAGCATGTAAATCACCGGAATAGTCATGCTGATAATGGCATCGTCAGCACTAAACATCTTCGTCGCCATTTCAAAACTGTGCAGAAGGGTGCATAGGTCCCTGATCTGAGACCACTCCTCCAGCGTGATTTGCCCCACCTCTGAATCTCGTTGGCCCAGGCTATACGTCAGAACGTATTGCACCAGGGCTTGTCGATGCTGCCACAGTCGCTGCAACATGTGCAGAGTTGAATTCCACCGGGTAGGCACATCGCATTTTAGCCGGTGAAGTGGCAGGCCCAACGACTTCTGTAGAGATGTAAGTCGCTGAGCTGCGGGATGCGAATGGCGGAAGTGAGCACACAGCGACCGTGCCCTCTGCAGAAGGCCATCTAGTCTGGGATAGTGGGCTAAAAATTGCTGGACAACCAGGTTCAACACGTGAGCCATACAAGGCACGTGTGTGACATTGCCCCGGCGAAGGGCCGCACCCAGGTTTGCAGCATTGTCGCACACGGCCTTCCCTGGTTTCAGGTCCAGTGGAGACAACCATTCATGAAATTGGTTCTCCAGAGCTGACCACAACTCCTCAGCTGTGTGACTCACATTTCCCAGACATTTCAATGTAAAAACCGCCTGATGACGTTGAGCCCTACTGCCAGCATAGTAAGGAGGTGTGCAGGATCCCTTCTGCGCAGTTAGAAAGCTTGTGGCATGACCAGACAGGCTTTGGGTGCAGGTGGAAGACCGAGAGGAGGTTGAGGAGGCAGAAGCAGTGGAGGAAAAATGACATAAAGAGGATTGAGGCACAACTCGTGGGGACGGCAAGACTTGGACAGCAGCCCCTTGTCCTGCTGTCACCATAGTTACCCAGTGCCCAGTCAGCGACATGTAACGCCCCTGTCCATGCCTACTCGTCCAAGTGTCTGTGGTGAAATGCACCCTGTCACACACAGAGTTTCTCAAAGAAGCGGTGATGTTGTGTGCGACATGCTGGTGGAGCGCAGGCACACCTTTCTTTGAGAAGTAGTGCCGACTGGGCATCTGGTACTGGGGCACTGCGACGGACATAAGGTCTCGAAAATCCTCTGTGTCCACCAGGCGGAAAGGCAGCATTTCTGTAGCCAAGAGCTTGCAGATGGTGAAATTCAACCTCTTAGCTTTCTCATGGCTAGGAGGAAATGGTCTTTTACTTGTCCACATCTGAGGGACCGAGGGCTGGCTATTGTGCTTAGACGGGGTTGATAAGGGTGTCCCCGGCAAACTGCCGGTCTGTGAGGAAGATGCAGGCGGACATGTTAGTTTGCCTTGATCCAAAGGTGGTGCTATCGATGTCGGACAGCGCTCAAGACCAGCTGGTGTTACCACCTCCAAAGAAAATGATGACCTGCCAATCACGCTGGCTGTTGCGGGTAAAGAGGTGGCAGGTCTGCGCCCCAAAACAGGTGTGACTGCTGTCCCCCCAGTCACAGAGGATGAAGAGGCCGCGGATGCACAAGATATGGCAGACGGTGGTTGGCCCGGCCGGCTAGACCGCATTGTAGCACACTGAGCTTCCCACTGCAACTTATGCTTCATGTCCATGTGCCGGTTCATGCATGAAGTACTCAAACTATGTATTTTTTGGCCTCTACTTAGCTTTTGCTGACAAATGTTACAGATAACACGAGTTGGGTCATCTTTATCGATCTGAAAAAATGCCCAGGCTATGCAAGGCTTAGCACCCATGCGACCTGAAGAGCCACCACGACTTGTGGTGAGAGGCAGAGTTGTGTTTGAGGATGCAGTTGTTGACGTGCTTCCAGTACTACGTCTCTGTCCAGGAAGGCGCAACCTGACCTCGTCGTCACTAGCATCTTCCTCCACCTCCTCTGCTGACCTCATCTCTTGGCTGACTGTGGGTTGACAGTAAGTGGGATCTCCGACCTCATCATCATCACCCTGTGCGTTATCACACCCGTCGTCCTCAGAGCCAACCTGTTCCTGCCCTGACAAAAAACTAAAGTTGTCGCTCCAATCAGGTATTTGAGTCTTATCATCGTCTTCCTCATTGTCTCCACCAACAGGAGTTACAGTTTGGGAATGAGGGTCTACATTATGGTCAGAACCTTCTGCGTCTGGTCCTGGATCCGACTCATAAAGATTCTGGGCATCAGTGCAGATCATTTCCTCGTCTGGATTCACAGAAGCGCTGGAGTCGACCTCTGATTCCCAGGCTATAGTATGAGTAAACAGCTCTGCAGACTCAACCATCTGTTCTACCTCATACTCAGACGGGCAGCTGGAGATTTGGGAGCTGTGAGGAAGCAAGTGCGATTTGGGTGACACCTTTGAGGACTGGAGTATTTGTGATGTTGAAGTTGATGTGGAGGAGAGCCCACTTAAAGGAGCACTTGATATCCGTTGAAGCACCTGCTGTTTTTGTGCCTCATCTGGAATTTGTAGCGATTGGCGTGGCCGTAAGAAAGGGATCTTATCACATTGTCCGCTAAAAGAAGTAGACATTTTAGTTTGGCTGGAAGATGGTCTTTCTTCTGCACCTACCCCACGGACACAACCTTTTTTCCCCTTCCCAACACGCCTATTCCCCTTTCCACCAGCAGCAGGCCTTTTTCCACTCATTTTGGTGGTTAACTAATTCACAACTCTGGAGTTGTCTGCACAAAAAAACAATGGATGGTAACCGAGCAGAGCTGAGTGGCCAAACTGTGGTATTAGGCCAAAACTATTGGCTGGGTTAGATGCAGAAAAAAATTATTTTTAATTTGCAACCTGATGGAGGTCAGTATAGATGGACTAATAGACCAAGTCACACACACCGCTAGAAGCCCAAATATTTTTTCAGAGCTAGATGCAGAAAAAAATTATTTTTAATTTGCAACCTGATGGAGGTCAGTATAGATGGACTAATAGACCAAGTCCCACACATCGCTAGAAGCCCAAATATTTTTTCAGAGCTAGATGCAGAAAAAAATTATTTTTAATTTGCAACCTGATGGAGGTCAGTATAGATGGACTAATAGACCAAGTCCCACACACCGCTAGAAGCCCAAATATTTTTTCAGAGCTAGATGCAGAAATTTTTTTTATTCAATTTGCAACCTGATGGAGGTCAGTATAGATGGACTAATAGACCAAGTCCCACACACTGCTAGAAGCCCAAATATTTTTTCAGAGCTAGATGCAGAAAAAAATTATTTTTAATTTGCAACCTGATGGAGGTCAGTATAGATGGACTAATAGACCAAGTCCCACACACCGCTAGAAGCCCAAATATTTTTTCAGAGCTAGATGCAGAAATTTTTTTTATTCAATTTGCAACCTGATGGAGGTCAGTATAGATGGACTAATAGACCAAGTCCCACACACTGCTAGAAGCCCAAATATTTTTTCAGAGCTAGATGCAGAAAAAAATTATTTTTAATTTGCAACCTGATGGAGGTCAGTATAGATGGACTAATAGACCAAGTCCCACACACCGCTAGAAGCCCAAATATTTTTTCAGAGCTAGATGCAGAAAAAAATTATATTCAATTTGCAACCTGCTGGACGTCAGTATAGAAGGACTAATAGAACAAGTCCCACACACTGCTAGAAGCCCAAATATTTTTTCAGAGCTAAATGAAGAAAAAAATTATTTTTAATTTGCAACCTGATGGAGGTCAGTATAGATGGACTAATAGACCAAGTCCCACACACTGCTAGAAGCCCAAAAATTTTTTCAGAGCTAGATGCAGAAAAAAATTATTTTTAATTTGCAACCTGATGGAGGTCAGTATAGATGGACTAATAGACCAAGTCCCACACACCGCTAGAAGCCCAAATATTTTTTCAGAGCTAGATGCAGAAAAAAATTATATTCAATTTGCAACCTGCTGGACGTCAGTATAGAAGGACTAATAGAACAAGTCCCACACACTGCTAGAAGCCCAAATATTTTTTCAGAGCTAAATGAAGAAAAAAATCATTTTTAATTTGCAACCTGATGGAGGTCAGTATAGATGGACTAATAGACCAAGTCCCACACACTGCTAGAAGCCCAAATATTTTTTCAGAGCTAGATGCAGAAAAAAATTATTTTTAATTTGCAACCTGATGGAGGTCAGTATAGATGGACTAATAGACCAAGTCCCACACACTGCTAGAAGCCCAAATATTTTTCCAGAGCTAGATGCAGAAAAAAATTATTTTTAATTTGCAACCTGATGGAGGTCAGTATAGATGGACTCATAGAACAAGTCCCACACGCTGCTAGAAGCCCAAATATTTTTTCAGAGATAAATGAAGAAAAAAATTATTTTTAATTTGCAACCTGATGGAGGTCAGTATAGATGGACTAATAGAACAAGTCCCACACGCTGCTAGAAGCCCAAATATTTTTTCAAAGATAAATGAAGAAAAAAATTATTTTTAATTTGCAACCTGATGGAGGTCAGTATAGATGGACTAATAGACCAAGTCCCACACACTGCTAGAAGCCCAAATATTTTTTCAGAGCTAGATGCAGAAAAAAATTATATTCAATTTGCAACCTGCTGGACGTCAGTATAGAAGGACTAATAGAACAAGTCCCACACACTGCTAGAAGCCCAAATATTTTTTCAGAGCTAAATGAAGAAAAAAATTATTTTTAATTTGCAACCTGATGGAGGTCAGTATAGATGGACTAATAGACCAAGTCCCACACACTGCTAGAAGCCCAAATATTTTTTCAGAGCTAGATGCAGAAAAAAATTATTTTTAATTTGCAACCTGATGGAGGTCAGTATAGATGGACTAATAGACCAAGTCCCACACACTGCTAGAAGCCCAAATATTTTTTCAGAGCTAGATGCAGAAAAAAATTATTTTTAATTTGCAACCTGATGGAGGTCAGTATAGATGGACTAATAGAACAAGTCCCACACGCTGCTAGAAGCCCAAATATTTTTTCAGAGATAAATGAAGAAAAAAATTATTTTTAATTTGCAACCTGATGGAGGTCAGTATAGATGGACTAATAGAACAAGTCCCACACGCTGCTAGAAGCCCAAATATTTTTTCAGAGATAAATGAAGAAAAAAATTATTTTTAATTTGCAACCTGATGGAGGTCAGTATAGATGGACTAATAGACCAAGTCCCACACACTGCTAGAAGCCCAAATATTTTTTCAGAGCTAGATGCAGAAAAAAATTATTTTTAATTTGCAACCTGATGGAGGTCAGTATAGATGGACTAATAGACCAAGTCCCACATACCGCTAGAAGCCCAAATATTTTTTCAGAGCTAGATGCAGAAAAAAATTATATTCAATTTGCAACCTGCTGGAGGTCAGTATAGAAGGACTAATAGAACAAGTCCCACACACTGCTAGAAGCCCAAATATTTTTTCAGAGCTAAATGAAGAAAAAAATTATTTTTAATTTGCAACCTGATGGAGGTCAGTATAGATGGACTAATAGACCAAGTCCCACACACTGCTAGAAGCCCAAATATTTTTTCAGAGCTAGATGCAGAAAAAAATTATATTCAGTTTGCAACCTGATGGAGGTCAGTATAGATGGACTAATAGAATGATGCTATGCCCAAAAGATTTTACTTCACTAGGTGCAGTAAAAAAATTGGTATTCTATACACAGGTGGTATATCTTGCAACACAGATAGGCTACTCCACTGACTAACACACTCTGCAATAGGCCAAAAAGGATTAGCTTTGCTAGATTCAGCCAAATGCTGTGAAAAAAACTTGCACAGCACTGGCACAGACCTGCCTGGCAAAAACTGATAGGAACTGATGTAACCTAGTCCTGAAAAGGACTCCAATTACAATTAGTCTTTACTCCCACAATCTATCTATTTAAGAGCACAGACCTGCCTGATAAAAGTCGTAGGAAATGCTGTAACCTAGTCCTTAAAAGGACTGCAATCACAACTATTCCCTACTCCCAAGCTATCTGTATATTTGTGCGAAAATTGGCTTGAAATTAACAAGGTATAGCGCACACAGCAACAGCGGTGCCGTCTAACACGCAGCTGCAGCAGTGAGAAAATGGTGGCGACGGGGAAAATGGCTTGGTCTTATAGGGCAAGGACATGTGACATACACTGCCAATCACACATGCCCTTGCTTGTGTGAAAAAAAAGCACTTCGCTCCGTGTGTGCGCTGCTGATAGGCTGACAGATTGCACCTCCCCACTGCAAATGCGGGAAAGAGAAAAAAAAATGGAGATCTTCATTGTTCCTGCAGAGATCCATCCCCTGCCCCTCCCCCCGCCCCGCTGTACACTCAAACTGCGTATTAACATTAATTTTCATCATTACTGAGAAAAAATCCAGTTATGATTTTGGTGCACGAACAGTTATCGAACATAACCTCGAACAGCCGAATTTTTCTCAAATTGTTCGTGTTCGCCGACCGGCTCGAACACCGCCCAAAACAGCTCGAATTTGAGATTGGCGAACAGTTCGAGTAGAACAACGCTCATCTCTACTCATTACTCCTAGTGAGTAATCACAAGGAAACTCAAGGAGTAACGAGTAGCCCGAGTACTGTACTATTCGGCGAGTACCGAATAGTAACGAGTATACTCGCTCATCCCTAATACTGATCCCACCTGGTGGAGTGGACTCCAGCTGCTTTCAGGCTGGCTGGACCCTGGACCTAGTGACCAGTACCCCTGGATTCAACTTGCCATCCAGCATCAGTAAAGGTAAAGACTGAATTCATCTGCCTCTTTGCTTCTTTCTGCTGCACTGCTCATCATAACCCCCATCATCACCCCAGGGGCCCGCTCCAGCTGAGAGGAGTGATCTACCTTGTTACACTACCATCTATCCCCTGGGGGACCCCATATGCAGCGCTGGCCATCCCTGGCCAGATACCTCCACTGGCATCACGGACCATCCATAAACTATCATCCCCTACAAATAATTCCCCCTTTCACTTTCCCGGTCATGGCCACGGAACTGGGCAATCGCCACCGTGATACCAGTCTGCCCGGTTACTAAGTACCCCGGCTGACACGACCACGGCAATAACTTGGCGTCACGAATAGAGATGAGCGGTGTTCGACTAGAACTGTTCGCCAATCTCCAATTCGAGCTGTTTTGGGCGGTGTTCGAGTTGTTCGACGAACCCGAACGATTTGCAAAAAATTTGGCTGTTCGAGGTTATGTTCGATAACTGTTCGTGCACCAAAAGCGTGTCCTGCATGTCTGGCGCTATTTAGAGCACCAATCATGCAGGGATTGTCTGCCACTCACTGTAATGCCACAGCCATGGTGGTTGTGGCATTACAGTGATTGCCCAAATCGATGGGAACAGTGCTCACAGTGAAACATGAAAAGCCGGCAATTCAGCAGCGGCATACACCGGTACCCGACAATTTAGAACCGAAAGAATAGAGCTTCACACATAGATTAGATAGATAGAAACATGTCAGTCACATATATAAGAAGTACAGTGACAGTGTTGATTACTGTACTTGTCATTTAGTGTAAAGGATTTATTAAAAAAAATATTAGTGTTTTCATGCACCGTATCTTTAAAAAAGCCGGCCGGCAATTCAGCAGCGGTACCCGACAATTTAGAATAGAAGGAATAGAGAATCACACATAGATTAGATAGATAGAAACATGTCAGTCACATATATAAGAAGTACAGTGACAGTGTTGATTACTGTACTTGTCATTTAGTGTAAAGGATTTATTAAAAAAAATATTAGTGTTTTCATGCACCGTCTCTTTAAAAAAGCCGGCCGGCAATTCAGCAGCGGTACCCGACAATTTAGAATAGAAGGAATAGAGAATCACACATAGATTAGATAGATAGAAACATGTCAGTCACATATATATGAAGTACAGTGACAGTGTTGATTACTGTACTTGTCATTTAGTGTTAAAATAAAGGATTTATTTAAAAAAAAATTGCCGTGGGGTTCCCCATAATTTTAGGCTCTAGCGGAGGTTAAGCAGATGGCTGGGGCAGATGTTTGAAGCCTGGGAAGGGGTAATACCCACGGAGCTTCCCAGGCTACTAATATCAGCCCCCAGCTGAATGCCTAGCCTTTACTAGCTATTAAAATGGGGGACCGTCCAAAAAATTGACGTGGGGTCCCCCCTATTTTAATAGCTAGCAAAGGCTAGGCAGACAGCTGGGGGCTGATATTAATAGCCCAGGAAGGGTGCCATGAATATTGGCCCCCTCCCAGGCTAGAAACACCAGCCATCAGCCGCCCCAGAAATGGCGCATCCATAGGATGCGCCAATTCTGGCACTTAGCCTCGCTCTTCCCACTGCCCTGTAGCGGTGGCAGTGGGGTAATAGGGCTGGGGTTGATGTCAGCTTTTAATGACAGCTGACATCAAGCCCAGGTTAGTAATGGAGAGGCGTCTATAAGACACCCCCATTACTAACCCCATAGTGAAAGTTAAAAAAAACACAAACACCCAGAATAAAGTCCTTTAATTGAAATAAACACACAATTCTTTATTGTTCTAAATTAAACCATACTTACAATCACGCCCATTCCAGCTGAAGCCAACGATCCCCTGCAATAAAAGAAAAATAAAAAAGCAACATAATCCTTACCTTTCCATGGTTCCCACGACAGCTTCAGCTCTGCTACATCGAGTTGACAGGCTGGACCGCAGCAGAAAGCTGCCATCCAGCCTGTCATCCCGCAGACACTGAGAAGCGCAGGCTTGCTTGCGCTCCTCAGCGTCTCTCTGTGACGGCATCCAGATGAGCCGAGTTCATGTCCAATGAACTCGGCTCACCTCATGTACGTCACTGACAGCGTGGGAAAATTCTCACGCTGAAGCGCTGAGTGCAGGAGAATTCTCCCACGCTGTCAGTGACGTGCATGAGGTGAGCTCATGTCCAATGAACTCGGCTTACCTCATGCACGTCACTGACAGCGTGGGAAAATTCTCCTGCACTCAGCGCTTCAGCGTGAGAATTCTCCCACGCTGTCAGTGACGTACATGAGGTGAGCTGAGATCATTGGACATGACCTCACCTAATGCACGTCACTGACAGCGTGGGAGAATTCTCATGCTGAAGCGCTGAGTGCAGGAGACTTTTCCCACGCTGTCAGTGACGTGCATGAGGTGAGCCGAGTTCATTGGACATGACCTCGGCTCATCTGGATGCCGTCACAGCCTGACACTGAGGAGCGCAAGCAAGCCTGCGCTTCTCAGTGTCTGCGGGATGACAGGCTGGATGGCAGCGTTCTGCTGCAGTCCAGCCTGTCATCTCGATGTAGCAGAGCTGGAGCCGTCCTGGGAACCATGGAAAGGTAAGGATTATGTTGCTTTATTATTTTACTTTTATTGCAGGAGATCGTTGGCTTCAGCTGGAATGGGCGTGACGGTAAGTAGAGTTTAATTTAGAACATTAAAGAATTGTGTCTTTATTTCAATTAAAGGACTTTATTCTGGGTGTTTGTGTTTTTTTTTAACTTTCACTATGGAATTAGTAATGGGGGCGTCTCATAGACGCCTCTCCATTACTAGCCTGGGCTTGATGTCAGCTGGCATTATAAGCTGACATCAACCCCAGCCCTATTACCCTACTGCCACCGCTATAGGGCAGTGGGAAGAGCCAGGCTAAGTGCCAGAATTGGCGCATCCTATGGATGCGCCATTTCTGGGGCGGCTGACGGCTGGTGTTTCTAGCCTGGGAGGGGGCCAATATTCATGGCACCCTTCCTGGGCTATTAATATCAGCCCCCAGCTGTCTGCCTAGCCTTTGCTAGCTATTAAAATAGGGGGGACCCCACGTCATTTTTTTGGGGGGTTCCCCCATTTTAATAGCTAGTAAAGGCTAGGTATTCAGCTGGGGGCTGATATTAGTAGCCTGGGAAGCTCCATGGGTATTACCCCCTTCCCAGGCTTCAAACATCTGCCTCAGCCGTCTGCTTAACCTCCGCTAGAGACTAAAATTACGGGGAACCCCAAGCCAATTTTTTTTTTAATAAATCCTTTATTTTAACACTAAATGACAAGTACAGTAACCAACACTATCACTGTACTTCTTATATATGTGACTGACATGTTTCTATCTATCTAATCTATGTGTGATGCTCTATCTTTCTGTTCTAAATTGTTGGGTACAGATGCTGAATTGCCGGCCGGCTTTTCTAAAGAGACGGTGCATGAAAACACTATTATTTTTTTAAGTAAATCCTTTACACTAAATGACAAGTACAGTAACCAACACTGTCACTGTGCTTCTTATATGTGTGACTGACATGTTTCTATCTATCTAATCTATGTGTGATGCTCTATTCCTTCTTGTCTAAATTGTCGGGTACTGGTGTATGCCGCTACTGAATTTGCTGGCCGGCTTTTTTAAAGAGAGTGTCTTCTGAGCAGTTTGTCAGCTTTTGGACACCTTTGACGGTGTTTTCTATGTGTTTCTATGTGTTTTTGTTTGCCTGCCATTGGTTTTAACGGTGTTCAACGGTGTTCTAAGGTGTTCGACGAACAGTTCCTCGAACATCCCGGTGTTCGACGAACTGAACCCGAACACTACGGGGGTGGCTCAACACTAGTCACGAACAGAATTTAGAACCGCCGCCAAGCGGAGTGCTGTGCACCTAATTCCTTCTTCTGAACTGTTGTGAACTGTGTAAAACGCTGCATGCTGTGTGGTGCATTGGAACTGTGAGAGAAGCTATTACTGTAGCACATGTGGAGTTAATTATATGTGGGGTGTCCCATCGTGGGCAGAGCCCCAGAAACAATGCCAAAAGAGGCCCCTCCCACTTGCATAGACTGTACCTTGAGTTGTCAGTCACTCGAGCTGAAAGGTGCCAGTCTTCCCCTTTGCATCAGACTGGGTGGGGAGATTGTTGCCTCCCCCTGCAAAGGGCAGTGTGTGCTGTGTGATCCACCCATCTGACCATCCAAGCTGCTGCAGCCCTGTGAATGCAATACAAGTGTGCGAAGCTGTGCAGCAAGAGTGCAGCTGTACAGTGACCCACAGAGCAGTCTTGGTGACCGGCTGTGCAAGGAGTGACGACCTACAGCATCCGGAGCGGTGAGTCATACCCCAGCAAAGATTAACTAGGGGGGGAAGATGTCCAACTCCGGTGAGCTCCCAGGAGCCGCTGCTGCGGCCCCCATGCTACCGCTGTCCATGCCTTATATACCGGGTGCAGCCTGGTTGCCACAATATATGGGGGAATCTCACACCCTAAGTGACTTTAAGGAAAGACAACGCTGCCTATTTGATTCTTACCCACTGACCGAAGGACAAAAAGTCAGCATACTGACCGGACAGCTCACTGGTGCAGCCCAGAGGGAAGTCAAATCCTGGCCAGATACTGATAAACAGACGGTAAGGTGCGTTTTTGCTAAATTACAAGATACTTTTGATACACGTACTGTGTCTGAGATAAAAATGCGGCTCTTCATCTGCCGCCAGAGGGCGCAAGACAGTGTCAGAGACTATGCCCTTACTCTGCAGGAGGCGCTGCGAGCCATTAAACAAATAGATCCAGGCAGTGTACAAAATGAGGACAAGATGCTGACAGAGCAACTCATAGAGGGTCTCCTGTCTGACTCCCATAAGACTCAATTGCGCATAATGTCCTTGAAAAACCCTGATATGGACTTCGCTCAGTTCAAAGACAGGGAAATCAGTACACTGCGGGAGCCAACCTATGCCGACACTGAGTCCACTAAACGCCCAGCAATTCTGTACCACCAGGGGTAGCATCTTTGCCTTAAACACCTGTTGAACCATATGCTCGGACACAGGGTGATGATCCAATGTAGATTTGCTCTTGCAAGTCCAGGAGCTGACTAAGGGTATGGCTACATTGCTTAAAACTGTCCAGTGTCTACAGGTGTCTTCCCCTACAGAGAGGATCCAGCTAGCATTGAGCCCGGATGACTTGCCATGATGACAACAAAGGAGGAAACCACCGACCCAAGCCAGGAGAAGGCCAACAGAATGCTTCGACCCATCCGGAAGACCCATCCGCCGACGCTGTGACAAGGTTGGTCACATTGAAAGAGAATGTCCTTGAAACGAGCAACCCCTGGGGCAGCAGACCAACCTCCAGGAATAAGGCAGCCTGGTCCAAACAACTGGAGAGTCAAGTATTTTGGAGGATGGCCAATTCTACCCGTTGTGATCGATGGCATCCCTTTAAACGCCCTCTTGGACACCAGTTCTCAGGTAACCACTATGCCTCACATACTGTATAAACGACATTGGGCTGATACTGACTTTACTCACCGCCCTGATGGAGACTTAATGGTGATAGCGAGTAACGGTCAGCCCTTGCCTCAGGTGGGATACAAAGAGGTTACAATTAAGGTGGGGAGGGTGGAACTTAGATCTCAGGGTTTGATAGTGGTTGATATTGACAAACATGAATGTAACCCTATGGTCACCCTGGGTACCAATGTAATTGAAAACTGTCTTAGTGAGATCATTGTACTCCTGCAACAAGTAGCTGAGACCGCCAACTCCAGGCAATAGCGGGCCCTTCACAAGGAGATTAGGGCCCTCATGCAACGACAGCAGGTATAGTTGACTGTTGGAGAGATTGGCAGCGTAAGGGTGAGTTATCCCTACCCCTTGCGCTTCCCCCCAACAGTGAGCTTATCATATGGTGCAGAGTATCCATAGGTATTAGAGGCTGGGACTACCAGGCCTTAGTGGAGCCAGTCTACTCCGACAGCAGGCCCACTGTCATGACCGCTAGAGGGGTGGTGGATGTAAGAAAGGGAAGAGTGCCAGTACAAGTGCTGAATTTTGGGGAGAAAGAAGCTAACTTTCCCAGGTATGCTACTATAGCCAAACTCTTTACTGTCAGTAACAATGCCTTCCAGGCAATAGAACCCTTGGACCATTCTGAGTCAACGGGGGACGAGGGCTCCTCAGGTCAGTCGGAGGACCGGTGTCAGAAAATGCACATTGGCATTGACTCCACTCCTTCACACCAGAAAAATGGGGTCTATTGAGTAGTCCAGGAGTCATAGGTGGATTATAATGAGGGCAATCTGGGCAACCGGCCAGGGCCTGGGGCTCCAGGGGGCGGGGGCTCAACGGAAACCATGGCCTGAGCAAACTGTTATGCACAAGCCCGGACTGACTGGCATGTCCGTGATTAGTGATCCCACTGTGCCATGAACCGGAGAGTGCCTGGAGGGGCGTAACTAAGTATCAACCCGATCCGACCCAGGTCGCACGACGGCTACGACGACGTGCACCAGGGAGGAACCGAGCAGAGGAACCAGGTGCGACTCCAGGTCAGACCCCGGACACGGCTGTTGACCCACACCAGGGAATACAGAAACAGGCAGGTTAGAGCACAGGCTGGGTAGGGTCCAGAACAGACTAGGAGACGGGTTCAGAGCCGCAGATGCGGTAATCAAGCAGAGTAAAGTAAAACCGCAGGTGCGGTGGACAAGGCTGAGCAGAGCTAAACTGCATGTGCGGTGGACAAGGCTGAGCAGAGCGAAACCGCAGGTGTGGTGGAAAAGGCTGAGCAGAGCGAAACCGCAAGTGCGGTGGACAGGGCTGAGCAGAGCGAAACCGCAAGTGCGGTGGACAAGGCTGAGCAGAGCGAAACCGCAGATGCGGTGGACAGGGCTGAGCAGAGCGAAACCGCAGAAGTGGTGGACAAGGCAGAGCAGAGCGAAACCGCAGATGCGGTGGACAAGGCAGAGCAGAGCGACACCGCAGATGCGGTGGACAAGGCAGAGCAGAGCGAAACCGCAGGTGCGGTGGACAAGGCTGAGCAGAGCGAAACCGCAGGTGCGGTAGACAAGGCTTAGCAGAGCGAAACCGCAGGCGCGGTGGACAAGGCTGAGCAGAGCGAAACCGCAAGTGCGGTGGACAAGGCTGAGCAGAGCGAAACCGCAGATGCGGTGGACAGGGCTGAGCAGAGCGAAACCGCAAGTGCGGTGGACAAGGCTGAGCAGAGCGAAACCGCAGATGCGGTGGACAGGGCTGAGCAGAGCGAAACCGCAGAAGTGGTGGACAAGGCAGAGCAGAGCGAAACCGCAGATGCGGTGGACAAGGCAGAGCAGAGCGACACCGCAGATGCGGTGGACAAGGCAGAGCAGAGCGAAACCGCAGGTGCGGTGGACAAGGCTGAGCAGAGCGAAACCGCAGGCGCGGTGGACAAGGCTGAGCAGAGCGAAACCGCAAGTGCGGTGGACAAAGCAGAACAGAGCGGGCAGAAACCGCCAGAGCGGTAAGTAAGGCAGAGCAGAGATAAACCGCCAAAGCGGTGCACAAAGACAGAGCAGAGGGGACAGGGCTCTGTTCACACGGAACAGACTGGAAGGGAAAGGCAGAACCAGATACACACAAGGTACTTGCAAAGAAGTAGCGAGTGGACTCCAAACTCACAAACAGAAGTACAGCGACAACGAGTAGGAGTTAGGTGCAGGTTCAGACTCTGCAGAAAAAGAGAGGAAACGGACAAAGAGACAAAACAGGTAACAGGTTAGGAGACAGTTCAGACAGGAACTGTACTGCAACGAAATACAGGAACGAGCCTAGGTATAGCCAAGTGCTGGTTCAGACACTGCAGCAAAAGGGAGGAAACGGACATAGGGACAAAACAGGTAACAGGTTAGGAGACAGTTCAGACAGGAACTGTACTGCAACGAAATACAGGAACGAGCCTAGGTATAGCCAAGTGCTGGTTCAGACACTACAGCAAAAGGGAGGAAACGGACATAGGGACAAAACAGGTAACAGGTTAGGAGACAGTTCAGACAGGAACTGTACTGCAACGAAATACAGGAACGAGCCTAGGTATAGCCAAGATCTGGTTCAGACACTGCAGCAAAAGGGAGGAAATGGACATAGAGACAAAACAAGTAACAGGTTAGGGGACAGTTCAGACAGGAACTGTTACTGCAGCAAGATACAGGAGCGAGTCTGGGTATGCGGCCCCCAGAGGGCGGAACGAACAGGCTAGGAGTGTGTTGAGACTGGCCTGGAAATACAGCCTCCAGGAAGGCAGACAGGAAGGAGAAACAGAACAGGACCTGGCACATTCAGAGTAAAGGAGCACACTGAATGATAGAGTTGGTCAGGCACCAGCTTCCAGGTGAAGCTGGTTTAAATATCCAGTGACTGACAGCAATAGGCTGAGGATGCATTAGGGGTGTGCCCACAGCAGCTACAAGAAACAGGAAGTGACCGGGCCGCCGCCCTAAGCAGCGAGAACAGAGGCAAGCAGACAGCATGGAAAGAAGCTAGGCTAGGAGACTGGACTGATGATCAAGTTTGCGATCTTGCATAGTGGGAGATGGTGCCCTATGCAAGAACGCCGCCAGGTTTGTTACAGCTAGATTTCTCTCATTATAATATGTGGGCGCCAATGCGGCACATACCGGCAGGCAGAGGCGGGGGGGCCCAGACCGCTCCCCCAGCAGTTGCGCACGGCCGCTGCTTCTTTTCCGGCCGGGCCAGCACTGCACCTGTTAACTTCCCTGTGTGCTGGCCCGGCTGCGTCACAGCTAGGAGATATGGCCCTGTGCACTGCCATGTCTGCTGGCATGACGTCACGCAGTGTGCGCCCTGCACTGCTGCACCGGAGAGGAACTGGAGCCGAGCCGGGGAATGGTGAGTGAGTGAGTGTGTGATTGAGTGTGTGTGTGTGAGTGTGTGTGAGTGATTGAGTGTGCGATTCAGTGAGTGTGTGTGTGTGCAGGCAGATATCATTGTGTGATGTCTGTTTAAATGTATTTTTGTGTTTCAAATGTGTTTATGCGTGTATGTATATGTCTGTATATGTTTGTGTGTGTGCATGACTGCGTGAGGCCTCCAGCTGTATCTGGGGGGCGCCGTACGGCCTCCCGCTGTGTATAGATGGCTACGTGCGGCTTACCGCTGTGTATAGATGGCTACGTGCGGCTTCCTGCTGTGTATAGATGGCTACGTGTGACCTCATGCTGTACATAGATGGCTACGTACGGCCTCCTCTGTGTACAGATAGCGTCGTGCGGCTCCCTGCTGTATATAGATGGCTAAGTGCGGCCTCCTGCTGTGTATAGATGGCTACCTGCAGCTTCCTGCTGTAAATAGATGGCTACGTGCGGCTTCCCACTGTGTATAGATGCTACATGCGGCCTCCCGCTGTGTTAAGATGGCTTCATGCAGCCTCCTGCTGTGTATAGATGGCTACGTGTGGCCTCCTGCTGTATATAGATGGCTACGTGCGGCGTCCTGCTGTGTATAGATGGCTATGTGCGGCCACCCACTGTGTATAGATGGCAACGTGTGGCCTCCCGCTGTGTATAGATGGTTACGTGTGGCCTCCCGATGTGTATAGATGGCTACGTGCAGCCTCCCGCTGTGTATACATGGCTACGTGCGGCCTCCTGCTGTGTATAGATGGCTATGTGCGGCCTCCTGCTGTGTATAGATGAGTACGTGCGGCCTCCCGCTGTGTATAGATGGCTCCATGCAGCCTCCTGCTGTATATAGATGGCTACGTGCGGCATCCTGCAGTGTATAGGTGGCTACGTGCGGCCTCCTGCTGTAAATAGATGGCTACGTGCGGCTTCCCGCTGTGTATAGATGCTACGTGCGGCCTCCTGCTGTGTAAAGATGGCTTCATGTGGCCTCCTGCTGTGTATAGATGGCTACGTGTGGCCTCACGCTGTGTATAGATGGCTATGTGTGGCCTCCTGCTGTGTATAGATGGCCATGTGCGGCCTCCCGCTGTGTATAGATGGCTATGTGCAGCCTCCCGCTGTGTATAGATGGCTATGCGCGGCCTCCCGATGTCTATAGATGGCTACAGTGGGGCCAAAAGTATTGGCACCCTTGCAATTTTGTCAGATAATACTCAGTTTCTTCCTGAAAATGATTGCAATCACCAATTTTTTGGTATTATTATCTTCATTTAATTTGCTTGCAAGGAAAAAACACAAAAGAGAATGAAGCAAAAATCAAATCATTGATCATTTCACACAAAACTCCAAAAATGGGCCAGACAAAAGTATTGGCACCCTCAGCCTAATACTTGGTTGCACATCCTTTAGCCAAAATAACTGCGAACAATCGCTTCCGGTAACCATCAATGAGTTTCTTACAATGCTCTGCTGGAATTGTAGACCAGTGTTCTTTGACAAACAGCTCCAGGTCCCTGATATTTGAAGGGTGCCTTCTCCAAACTGCCATTTTGAGATCTCTCCAAAAGTGTTCTATGGGATTCAGGTCTGGACTCATTACTGGCCACCTTAGAAGTCTCCAGTGCTTTCTCTCAAACCATTTTATAGTGCTTTTGGAAGTGTGTTTTGGGTCATTGTCCTGCTAGAAGAACCATGACCTCTGAGGGAGACCCAGATTTCTCACACTGGGCCCTACATTATGCTGCAAAATTTGTTGGTAGTCTTCAGTAGTGTTGAGCCACCCCCGTAGTGTTCGAGTTCGGTTCGGTTCGTCGAACACCCGTGTGTTCGCCGAACTGTTCGTCGAACTGTTCGTCGAACACCTTCGAACACCGTTAAAACCAATGGCAGGCAAACAAAAACACATAGAAACACATAGAAAACACCTTCAAAGGTGTCCAAAAGCTGACAAACTGCTCAGAAGACACATCTAACACATGGAAAAGTGACAAGTACATATAGTCAAGCGAAAAGAAAAGAGGTGGAGGAGTAAAAGGAGGGGGAGACACAGATATAGGCATGTCATGCCCTTCTAAAATCCAAAAAGTGAGAAGCCGACACGTTCAGTCCGCTCCTGCCCGTGCCACCTCTGTGTCGCCGGGTTTGTGCCAGAGCCGCGGTGAACCCTGACGGCCAGCCCCCCTCTCCCAATACTGGTGCCTGTCCGCTGGTGGGTCGAGCGATCCCCCCTGTGGTGGAGGCAGCTCTAAGCTTTTTAATTTAAATTGTCTCTCTAATTTGAATAAATACACTTTAAATCCATTTACAAGGATCTATTGGAGGGCAAGTCTCATGCCAGCAGCCGCGTAATTCCAGCTCCAGTAGCGTCCACTAAAGCTGCTGCAGTTAAAAAGCTTTTATAAGGATCGAGCTCGGCTGTCCACCGCAAGGCATCCTACTGCCAGTCCGAGCCCCTATGCCTTGGGGTGCCTCCTGATGCTCTTCACTGAGTATCCCGTGGTCCCGAAGCATTTCCTTTGAAAAAATGAAGTGTCCAAACTACAGGTGGTGTAGCTTGCTTAACAGCCGGGATAATCCGCTGACTAGCAGACACTGCTACTAGGCACAAAGTATTTCCTGGGCTAGATGCAGTTAAAAATTTGTAATTAGATACTCTCGTTGGATGCTGAGAAAGCATTCCATAGAGTCTCCTGGCACGCCATATATGATTCTCTTAAAAAGCTTGGGGTAGGGGTCTAGGGGACCCTTTTATAGCCAAAATCACGGCCCTGTATCGCAATACGTCACCTAGGCTGAAGATAAATGGAACTGTAGCACCCTGAGGGCTCGGTTGCTACAGAGGTATTGCACCTCACCCAGAGGTGTGATATCTCACTCTCAGGTAAGGATGGAGTGTGGATCAGGACCCGACACCTGCATGCATTACACCACATTGCCGTGGGGCAGGGTGACCAATATGCCCCTGAGATGGGCACGACAGTCCCTGTCCCTGGCTGGAGTGGGGGGAGGGAACACTGAGGAAGGGGAACCCTGTAGTGCAGGAGCAGGGAGGAAGCAGTTCCTGGGTGCATTGAGAAGGGAGTATAAAAGGTGGGCACCATCTTAGTTCAGTGCAGAGAAGTCTGAGCAGAAGTGGCAGGGAGCAGGGGCTCTGCATGAGCTCTGCTCCGGAGGCGGGCCTAGTAACACAGGCCCAGGCCTGGAAGAGGGAGAAGGAAGGAAGAGGAGCGGAGAAGGCTCCAGGAACGAGGAACGAAGGGATCTCAGGGGTGCGGACGGGCGAGTCGCCACCGCTCGCCCGAATCCACCTGCGTGGAGGGGTCAGGCCAAAGGGGGAGACCGGTCCCCGAAACTAGTGGAGGCAGGAAACGACCTTCAGCTAGAAACAGGAGGCTGTGACATTTTATGTGGCGCAGCCCCTCGCTACACCCGCTAGGAAGGCACCACATAGGGTCAGGGAAACTGGCGCCAAGTTTACCAAGAGGAGGCCCGAGGCAGCCGGACAGAAGGGTTGGTAAGAAAGGCCAGACAAAGGACACACAAAGGGGGTCCTGTGAAGCACTCCAAAGTTATCTGGGAGTTGTCTGAGCCCCTCACCTGGTGAGCACAGTACGACGTGGGCAGCCGTTACCTGCAGACGTGGTCTGGATAATAAGAACTGTGAGTAAAGGCCCTGGACTGCATCACTGACTCCGTGTCATTACTGCTGCTGCCCTGCACCATCACCCCCATCCTCCGCATACACTGCCCTGAGGCCATACTCCTCCCGTGGGGAGTTATGCTACGCTCTGCTGCACCCACAACACCAGCCTCAGCGGTCTGCCCTGGAGCGGCGGTTCACTCTGACCGCAATCCACGGGTGGCGTAGTCGGACATTTAAACATCAAAACCACATAAATAGTTCCGCCACTGGTTTGACCGCCCTGAGCCACGGGACCGGGTCGCCGCCACGGAGACTACAACCACCAGCATCCACCAAAAAGGGTCCGGCTCCGGGTGTCCCAAGGCCCAGGGGGTGCATCAGAACATTTTCATCACCTTTCACAATCACCAATGGGACAAGGCAGGGATGTTCTCTGTCCCCTCTCTTATACATCCTAGTGACGGAGCACCTGCTCTCATCAATTCGCCATAACCCCAATATTAGGTGGATTGAGGTGGGAGGCAACGAGTACAAGTGCTCTCTATTTGCTGATGATGTCCTAGTATATATCACTCAATCACATATATCCATCCATGCTGTTATGGCTGAAATAGATCACTTTGTTACATGGTCAAATTTTAAAATCAATGCAGCGAAGTCTGAGGCCCTCGATGTCTCCCTCCCCAAATCCATATAGGATTCCATCCAGTCCAACTTTCCCTTTGCCTGGCCCTCACAGGGTATCAAATACTTAGGAATTCCTATTCATAGAGACCTCTCCCATCTATGTTATCTTAATTTTGGGCCCTTTATTGAACAACTCCATACAGACCACGGTTGGCAAGTTAGAACTGTAAGATTCACTACGTGAACCACTGGTGTTTTGTGGAAAAGCACATGTACACTGTGTTCCAAATTATTATGCAAAAAGTGTTTAGGAGTGATAAGGGAAGAATTTGTTTGTTTGTCAGTTAAACTCATTGATGGTGATGTGTGTCAGGGCTCTTTATATCACTGTAAGCAATTGCAGACACCTGTGCTAATTAGTTTGGCAGGTGTGTCCAATGAAAGGCAAGACTACTTAAGAAGGCTGTCTCACATTATTAAGCAGCCTACATTTTCTGCCAAAATGGGAAAGAAAAAGGATGTGTCGGCTGCTGAGAAGCAACAAATTGTGGAGTGTTTAGGTCAAGGCATGACTACAATCAACATTGTGCGATGATCAGGATGAAGTGTCTTGGCAATCAAGAAGTATGTAGCTGATTCACAGTACACACGTGTGCGTGCTGATAAGGGCAAATTGAGGACTCTTTCCTACAGGCAATTACGTCAGGTTGAAAGAGCAGCGGCAAAAAAGCCTTGTCATAGCAGCAGACAAGTTTTTGAAGCTGCTTGTGCCTCCAACGTCCCCCGAACAACAAGATGCATGGTCCTTCAGAGGTTTGCAGCTGTGCATACGCCATCCTGTCGACCTAATCTATCCACTTCACACAAGCAGAAACGGCTCCAGTGGGCCAAACATTACATGAAGACTGATTTCAAAACTGTTTTGTTCACGGATAAGTGACGTGCAGCGCTCGATGGTCCAGATGGATGGAGTGGAGGATGGCTGGTTGATGGACACCCCACGCAAACACGGCTACAGCGCCAACAAGGAGGAGGTGGAGTACTGTTTTGGGCTGGAATCATGGGGAGAGAGATTGTCGGCCCCTTTAGGATCCCTGAAGGCGCTAAAGATGAACTCCATAATGTATGTGGATTTTCTCAAACAGCACTTCCTGCCATGGTTCAAGAAGAAGAACCGTGTATTTCACAGCAAGATCATTTTTCTGCATGATAATGCACCATCTCATGCTGCACATAAAACATCTGCATCTCTGGCTGATATGGGCATAAAAGGGGACAAACTTATGGTGTGACCCCCATGCTCCCCTGACCTCTACCCCATTCAGAACCTTTGGAGCATCATTAAAAGGAGTGTCTATGATGGCGGGAGGCAGTTCACATCTAAGCAACAGCTCTGGGAGGGTATTCTGTCCTCATGCAAAACAATTGAAGCAGAAACCATCCAAAACCTGACAAATTCAATGGACGAGAGAGTTCAGAAGCTCCTTTCGAACAAGGGGTCCTATGTGAAAATGTAACATCACCTAGAATAAAGTTTTGAGTTGAAAACTGTTTGATTTCAGTTTCTAACAACCTGCTAATGCTTATAATTTCAAAAATGACCATTTTTTTGGTCTTTATTAAAATGAAAAGGTTGATCGAAAAGTTTGGGGGATCTAAGAGTGTGGCAACCCAGTAGTCATGATTACTTCGAATTCTGACAATATGAGGGTCATGCTGCAGGTAGTGCAGCAAGAAGGCACTTATGTGTCTTGTGCATCTCGGAGCCCCAAAATTATTTTCCGGGCTAGATGCAGCTAAAAATTATTATTAATTTTAAATCTGGTGAAGCTTTAGTATAGATGGCCTAATAGGATCAGTGCTGCACACTGCTACAAAGCCCAAATTATTTTCCAGTCAAGATACAGATAAACATGATTAGTAATTTTAAATCTGGTGCAGCTTATTATAGATGGCCTAATAGAATCAGTGCTGCACACTGCTACAAAGCCCAAATTATTTTCCAGCCAAGATACAGATAAACATGATTAGTAATTTGAAAGCTTAAAACGGTTGGTAGGGTGATTTTAACCAATCATCAAGCTTTTACTCTCCCCAGGATGACACAGGGGTAGAAAAGTCGTTTCGGATCCATGATTTGTTCATCTTTATGAACGTGAGTCTGTCTACATTATCAGTGGAGAGCTGCGTGCGCTTATCTGTCAGCACACCACCAGCAGCGCTGAACAAAGTTCAGACAGAACGCTGGCTGCGGGGCATGACAAGATCTCCAAGGCGTAAGTGGCTAGCTCCGGCCATTTATCCAGATTGGAAGCCCAAAAAGAGCAAGGGTCCAGTGACACAGTCATGGCTTCAATGTTTACTTGGAGATACTCCTGTACCATCGTCTCTAGGCGTTGACTATGTGTCAGACTTCTTGTCTCCTGTGGCCTTGCAAAGGATGGGCTAAAAAAGTGGTGAAATGATTCCGCAAAATTGATGTTACCAGCAGATACTGTGGTTCTGTTACGGTTTGAGTGCTGAACACTTGACGGTCCCACGGTTGGCAAGTTGGAACTGTGAGATTCACTACGTGCACCACTGGTATTTTGTGGAAAAGCACATGTAAGATTCTGCAACAGTCTCTGCTGATACTCCTGCATGCGTGCATCCCTTTCTATGGCAGGAATAATTTCTGCAAATTTACTTTTGTACCGGGGATCTAACAGTGTGGCAACCCAGTAGTCAGGATTATTTCTAATTCTCACAATTCGAGGGTCATGTTGCAGGTAGTGCAGCAAGAAGGCACTCATGTGTGTTGCGCATCCAGGAGCACCAAGTCCCTGTTGTGTTGGTGGCGAGGTAACAATCATGCTTCCTTCCTCTGTCCTCTCCCCCCAACCTCGCACAACAGAAATGTGATCAAGGTCTCCCTCATCTGATGAGTCTTCCATCAGTTCGTCCTCCACTTCTTCCTGGGCTCCTGCACCTTTCTCACTAGTTTGGCTGCTACCATGCGCCCTGGTAAAACCATCTCCCCCACCCTCACATGCCTGCCGCCTTGGTGCTGCCAACCGTCTGGACCTTGCAGATGTTAGCCCTTCCGCATACAACTCCTCCTCCTCTACTTCCTCCACCTCCTCTTGTGCCACCACCTGACTCCGAATTCTGTTTAACATGTGCTCCAGCATGTAAATCACCGGAATAGTCATGCTGATAAAGGCATCGTCAGCACTAAACATCTTCGTCGCCATTTCAAAACTGTGCAGAAGGGTGCATAGGTCCCTGATCTGAGACCACTCCTCCAGCGTGATTTGCCCCACCTCTGGATCTCGTTGGCCCAGGCTATACGTCAGAACGTATTGCACCAGGGCTTGTCGGTGCTGCCACAGTCGCTGCAACATGTGCAGAGTTGAATTCCACCGGGTAGGCACATCGCATTTTAGCCGGTGAAGTGGCAGGCCCAACGACTTCTGTAGAGATGTAAGTCGCTGAGCTGCGGGATGCGAACGGCGAAAGTGAGCACACAGCGAACGTGCCCTCTGCAGAAGGCCATCTAGTCTGGGATAGTGGGCTAAAAATTGCTGGACAACCAGGTTCAACACGTGAGCCATACAAGGCACGTGTGTGACATTGCCCCGGCGAAGGGCCGCACCCAGGTTTGCAGCATTGTCGCACACGGCCTTCCCTGGTTTCAGGTCCAGTGGAGACAACCATTCATGAAATTGGTTCTCCAGAGCTGACCACAACTCCTCAGCTGTGTGACTCACATTTCCCAGACATTTCAATGTAAAAACCGCCTGATGACGTTGAGCCCTACTGCCAGCATAGTAAGGAGGTGTGCAGGATCCCTTCTGCGCAGTTAGAAAGCTTGTGGCATGACCAGACAGGCTTTGGGTGCAGGTGGAAGACCGAGAGGAGGTTGAGGAGGCAGAAGCAGTGGAGGAACTTTGACATAAAGAGGATTGACGCACAACTCGTAGGGACGGCAAGACTTGGACAGCAGCCCCTTGTCCTGCTGTCACCATAGTTACCCAGTGCCCAGTCAGCGACATGTAACGCCCCTGTCCATGCCTACTCGTCCAAGTGTCTGTGGTGAAATGCACCCTGTCACACACAGAGTTTCTCAAAGAAGCGGTGATGTTGTGTGCGACATGCTGGTGGAGCGCAGGCACACCTTTCTTTGAGAAGTAGTGCCGACTGGGCATCTGGTACTGGGGCACTGCGACGGACATAAGGTCTCAAAAATCCTCTGTGTCCACCAGGCGGAAAGGCAGCATTTCTGTAGCCAAGAATTTGCAGATGGTGAAATTCAACCTCTTAGCTTTCTCATGGCTAGGAGGAAATGGTCTTTTACTTGTCCACTTCTGAAGGACCGAGGGCTGGCTATTGTGCTTAGACGGGGTTGATAAGGGTGTCCCCGGCAAACTGCCGGTCTGTGAGGAAGATGCAGGCGGACATGTTAGGTTGCCTTGATCCAAAGGTGGTGCTATCGATGTCGGACAGCGCTCAACACCAGCTGGTGTTACCACCTCCAAAGAAAATGATGACCTGCCAATCACGCTGGCTGTTGCGGGTAAAGAGGTGGCAGGTCTGCGTCCCAAAACAGGTGTGACTGCTGTCCCCCCAGTCACAGAGGATGAAGAGGCCGCGGATGCACAAGATATGGCAGACGGTGTTTGGCCCGGCCGGCTAGGCCGCATTGTAGCACACTGAGCTTCCCACTGCAACTTATGCTTCATGTCCATGTGCCGGTTCATGCATGAAGTACTCAAACTATGTATTTTTTGGCCTCTACTTAGCTTTTGCTGACAAATGTTACAGATAACACGAGTTGGGTCATCTTTATCGATCTGAAAAAATGCCCAGGCTATGCAAGGCTTAGCACCCATGCGACCTGAAGAGCCACCACGACTTGTGGTGAGAGGCAGAGTTGTGTTTGAGGATGCAGTTGTTGACGTGCTTCCAGTACTACGTCTCTGTCCAGGAAGGCGCAACCTGACCTCGTCGTCACTAGCATCTTCCTCCACCTCCTCTGCTGACCTCATCTCTTGGCTGACTGTGGGTTGACAGTAAGTGGGATCTCCAACCTCATCATCATCACCCTGTGCATTATCACACCCGTCGTCCTCAGAGCCAACCTGTTCCTGCCCTGACAAAAAACTAAAGTTGTCGCTCCAATCAGGTATTTGAGTCTTATCATCGTCTTCCTCATTGTCTCCACCAACAGGAGTTACAGTTTGGGAATGAGGGTCTACATTATGGTCAGAACCTTCTGCGTCTGGTCCTGGATCCGACTCATAAAGATTCTGGGCATCAGTGCAGATCATTTCCTCGTCTGGATTCACAGAAGCGCTGGAGTCGACCTCTGATTCCCAGGCTATAGTATGAGTAAACAGCTCTGCAGACTCAACCATCTGTTCTACCTCATACTCATACGGGCAGCTGGAGATTTGGGAGCTGTGAGGAAGCAAGTGCGATTGGGGTGACACCTTTGAGGACTGGAGTATTTGTGATGTTGAAGTTAATGTGGAGGAGAGCCCACTTAAAGGAGCACTTGATATCCATTGAAGCACCTGCTGTTTTTGTGCCTCATCTGGAATTTGTAGCGATTGGCGTGGCCGTAAGAAAGGGATCTTATCACATTGTCCGCTAAAAGAAGTAGACATTTTAGTTTGGCTGGAAGATGGTCTTTCTTCTGCAGATGTTACTGTTGCTTTAACACCTACCCCACGGACACAACCTTTTTTCCCCTTCCCAACACGCCTATTCCCCTTTCCACCAGCAGCAGGCCTTTTTCCACTCATTTTGGTGGTTAACTAATTAACAACTCTGGAGTTGTTTGCACAAAAAAACAATGGATGGGAACCGAGCAGAGCTGAGTGGCCAAACTGTGGTATTAGGCCAAAACTATTGGCTGGGTTAGATGCAGAAAAAAATTATATTCAATTTGCAACCTGATGGAGGTCAGTATAGATGGACTAATAGAGAAAGTCCCACACACTGCTAGAAGGCCAAATATTTTTTCAGAGCTAGATGCAGAAAAAAATATATTCAGTTTGCAACCTGATGGAGGTCTGTATAGATGGATTAATAGAACAAGTCCCACACACAGCTAGAAGCCCAATATTTTTTCAGAGGTAGATGCAGAAAAAATATATTCAGTTTGCAACCTGATGGAGGTCAGTATAGATGGACTAATACAACAAGTCCCACACACAGCTAGAAGCCCAATATTTTTTCAGAGGTAGATGCAGAAAAAAATATATTCAGTTTGCAACCTGATGGAGGTCTGTATAGATGGATTAATATAACAAGTCCCACACACAGCTAGAAGCCCAATATTTTTTCAGAGGTAGATGCAGAAAAAAATATATTCAGTTTGCAACCTGATGGAGGTCTGTATAGATGGATTAATAGAACAAGTCCCACACACAGCTAGAAGCCCAATATTTTTTCAGAGGTAGATGCAGAAAAAAATATATTCAGTTTGCAACCTGATGGAGGTCTGTATAGATGGATTAATAGAACAAGTCCCACACACAGCTAGAAGCCCAATATTTTTTCAGAGGTAGATGCAGAAAAAAATATATTCAGTTTGCAACCTGATGGAGGTCAGTATAGATGGACTAATACAACAAGTCCCACACACAGCTAGAAGCCCAATATTTTTTCAGAGGTAAATGCAGAAAAAAATATATTCAGTTTGCAACCTGATGGAGGTCTGTATAGATGGATTAATAGAACAAGTCCCACACACAGCTAGAAGCCCAATATTTTATCAGAGGTAGATGCAGAAAAAAATATATTCAGTTTGCAACCTGATGGAGGTCTGTATAGATGGATTAATAGAACAAGTCCCACACACAGCTAGAAGCCCAATATTTTTTCAGAGCTAGATGCAGAAAAAAATTATATTCAATTTGCAACCTGATGGAGGTCTGTATAGATGGATTAATAGAACAAGTCCCACACACAGCTAGAAGCCCAATATTTTATCAGAGGTAGATGCAGAAAAAAATATATTCAGTTTGCAACCTGATGGAGGTCTGTATAGATGGATTAATAGAACAAGTCCCACACACAGCTAGAAGCCCAATATTTTTTCAGAGCTAGATGCAGAAAAAAATTATATTCAATTTGCAACCTGATGGAGGTCAGTATATATGGACTAATAGAATGATGCTATGCCCAAAAGATTTTACTTCACTAGGTGCAGTAAAAAAATTGGTATTCTATACACAGGTGGTATATCTTGCAACACAGATAGGCTACTCCACTGACTAACACACTCTGCAATAGGCCAAAAAGGATTAGCTTTGCTAGTTTCAGCCAAATGCTGTGAAAAAAACTTGCACAGCACTGGCACAAGGTATAGCGCACACAGCAACAGCGGTGCCGTCTAACACGCAGCTGCAGCAGTGAGAAAATGGTGGCGACGGGGAAAATGGCTTGGTCTTATAGGGCAAGGACATGTGACATACACTGCCAATGATACATGCCCTTGCTTGTGTGAAAAAAAGCACTTCGCTCCGTGTGTGCGCTGCTGATAGGCTGACAGATTGCACCTCCCCACTGTAAATGCGGGAAAGAGAAAAAAAAATGGAGATCTTCATTGTTCCTGCAGAGATCCATCCCCTGCCCCTCCCCCCACCCCGCTGTACACTCAAACTGCGTATTAACATTAATTTTCATCATTACTGAGAAAAAATCCAGTTATGATTTTGGTGCACGAACAGTTATCGAACATAACCTCGAACAGCCGAATTTTTCTCAAATTGTTCGTGTTCGCCGAACGGCTCGAACACCGCCCAAAACAGCTCGAATTTGAGATTGGCGAACAGTTCGAGTAGAACAACGCTCATCTCTAGTCTTCAGACTTCATAATGCCATGCACATGGTCAAGCATTCCAGTGCCAGAGGCAGCAAAGCAACCCCAAAACATCAGGGAACCTCCGCCATGTTTGACTGTAGGGACCGTGTTCTTTTCTTTGAATGCCTCTTTTTTTTCCTGTACACTCTATGTTGATGCTTTTTCCCAAAAAGCTCTACTTTTGTCTCATCTGACCAGAGAACATTCTTCCAAAACGTTTTAGGCTTTCTCAGGTAAGTTTTGGCAAACTCCAGCCTGGCTTTTTTATGTCTCGGGGCAAGAAGTGGGGTCTTCCTGGGTATGCTACCATACAGTCCCTTTTCATTCAGACGCCGACGGATAGTACGGGTTGACACTGTTGTACCCTCGGGCTGCAGGGCAGCTTGAACTTGTTTGGATGTTAGTCGAGGTTCTTTATCCACCATCCGCACAATCTTGCGTTGAAATCTCTCGTCAATTTTTCTTTTCCGTCCACATCTAGGGAGGTTAGCCACAGTGCCATGGGTTTTAAACTTCTTGATGACACTGCGCACGGAAGACACAGGAACATTCAGGTCTTTGGAGATGGACTTGTAGCCTTGAGATTGCTCATGCTTCCTCACAATTTGGTTTCTCAAGTCCTCAGACAGTTCTTTGGTCTTCTTTCTTTTCTCCATGCTCAATGTGGTACATACAAGAACACAGGACAGAGGTTGAGTCAACTTTAATCCATGTTAACTGGCTGCAAGTGTGATTTAGTTATTGCCAACACCTGTTAGGTGCCACAGGTAAGTTACAGGTGCTGTTAATTACACGAATTAGAGAAGCATCACATGATTTTTCAAACAGTGCCAATACTTTTGTCCACCCCCTTTTTTAGGTTTGGTGTGGAATTATTTCCAATTTGGCTTTAGGACAATTCTTTTTGTGCTTTTTCATTGAAGACAAATTAAATGAAGATAATAATACCAAAGAATTTGTGATTGCAATCATTTTCAGGAAGAAACTGCGTATTATCTGACAGAATTGCAGGGGTGCCAATACTTTTGGCCACCACTGTACATGCGGGCTCCCGCTGTGTATACATGGCTACGTGCGGCCTCCTGCTGTGTATAGATGGGTACATGTGGCCTCCCGCTGTGTATAGATGGCTTTGTGCGGCCTCCTGCTTTGCATAGATGAGTACGTGCAGCCTCCTGCTGTGTATAGATGGCGCCATTCAGCCTCGTGTTGTATATAGATGGCTACGTGCGGCCTGTTGCTGTGCATAGATGGCGCAGTGCCGCCTCTCGCTTTGCATAGATGATGCCGTGCGGCCTCCTGCTGTGTGTAGATGGCGCCGTGTGGCCTCCTGCTGTGTATAGATGGCGCCGGTTGGCCTCCTGCTGTGTATAGATGGCTATGGGCAGCTTCCTGCTGTGTATATTTGGTGCCGTTCGGCCTCCTGCTGTGTATAGATGGCTACGTGCGGCCCCCTGCTGTGTATAGATGGCTACGTGCGGCCTCCTGCTTTGCATAGATGGCTACGTGCTGCCTTCCGCTGTGTATTGATGGCTATGTGCGGCCCCCTGCTGTGTTTAGATGGCTGCATGCGGCCTCCCTCTGTGTGATTGAGTGTGTGTGTGAGTGTGTGTGTGAGTGATTGAGTGTGTGATTGGGTGAGTGTGTGTGTGTGTGTGCAGGCAGATATCATTGTGTGATGTCTGTTTAGATGTATTTTTGTGTTTCAAATGTGTTTATGCGTGTATGTATATGTCTGTATATGTTTGTGTGTGTGCATGACTGCGTGTGGCCTCCCGCTATATCTGGGGGGCGCCGTGCGGCCTCTCGCTGTGTATAGATGGCTACGTTCGGTCTCCCGCTGTGTATAGATGGCTACGTGCGGCTTCCCACTGTGTATAGATGGCTACACGCGGCCCCCTGCTGTGTATTGATGGCTACGTGCGGCCTCCTGCTGTGTCTAGATGGCTACTTGAGGCCTCATGCTGCATATAGATGGCTACGTATGGCCTCCTCTGTGTATAGATAGCGCCATGTGGCTCCGTGCTGTAAATAGATGGCTACATGCAGCCTCTCGCTGTGTATAAATGGCTACGTGCGACCTCCTGCTGTAAATAGATGGCTACGTGCGGCTTCCCGCTGTCTATATATGCTATGTGCGTCCTCCCGCTGTGTAAAGATGGTTTCATGTGGCCTCCTGCTGTGTATAGATGGCTATGTGTGGCCTCCTGTTGTATATAGATGGCTACGTGCGGCCTCCTGCTGTGTATAGATGGCTACGTGTGGCCTCCCGCTGTGTATAGATGGCTACGCGCAGCCTACCGATGTGTATAGATGGCTACGTGCGGCCTGCCGCTGTGTATACATGGTTACGTGCCGCCTCCTGCTGTGTATACATGGGTACGTGTGGCCTCCTGCTGTGTATAGATGGCTATGTGCGGCCTTCTGCTGTGTATAGATGAGTATGTGCAGCCTCCCGCTGTGTATAGATGGCGCCATGCAGCCTCCTGCTGTATATAGATGGCTACGTGCGGCCTCCCGCTGTGTATAGATGGCTACATGCGGCCTCCTGCTGTAAATAGATGGCTACATGCGGCTTCCCGCTGTGTATAGATGCTGCGTGCGGCCTCCCGCTGTGTAAAGATGGCTTCATGCGGCCTCCTGCTGTGTATAAATGGCTACTTGTGGCCTCCTGCTGTATATAGATGGCTACGTGCAGCCTCCTGCTGTGTATAGATGGCTATGTGCGGCTTCCCGCTGTGTATAGATGGCTATGTGTGGCCTCCCGCTGTGTATAGATGGCTATGTTCGGCCTCCCGATGTGTATAGATGGCTATGTGCGGCCTACCGCTGTGTATAGATGGCTACGTGTGGCCTCCCGCTGTGTATAGATGGCTATGTTCGGCCTCCCGATGTGTATAGATGGCTACGTGCGGCCTCCCGCTGTGTATAGATGGCTACGTGCGGCCTCCCGCTGTGTATACATGGCTACGTGCGGCCTCCTGCTGTATATAGATGAGTACATGTGGCCTCACGCTGTGTATAGATGGCTATGTGCGGCCTCCTGCTATGTATAGATGAGTACATGCGGCCTCCCGGTGTGTATCGATGGCTCCATGCAGCCTCTTGCTGTACATAGATGGCTACATGCGGCCTCCTGCTGTGCATAGATGGCGCCGTGCGGCCTCTCTCTTTGTATAAATGGGGCCGTGCGGCCTCATGCTTTGTATAGATGGCGCCGTCCGGCCTCCTGCTGTGTATAGATGGCTACGTGCGGCTTCCTGCTGTGTGTAGAAAGCGCCGTGCGGCCTCCTGCTGTGTATAGATGGTGCCGTGCAGCTTCCTGCTGTGTATAGACGGCACCGTGTGGCCTCCTGCTGTGTATAGATGGCGCCGTGCGGCCTCCTGCTGTGTATAGATGGCTATGTGCGGCTCCCCGCTGTGTTCATGTGGCGCCCCTGAGGGTTCAGTCGCCACAGAGGTACTGCACCTCACCCAGAGGTGTGGTGTCTCCCTTCACTCAGGTAAGGAGGGAGTGCTGCATGAAACCCCCAAAACACCTGCATCCAACACTACACTGCTCCAGGCCGGCTGGAGGGGCAAGACGCAATGTATGTTTCTGCTGAGCCCTGACCCTGGCTGGCGTGGGGGGAGCCAGCAGTGGGTGTGGGTGGAGGAAGTAGTTAGAGAAAGCACTTTAGTAGGAGTATAAAATAGGGAAGCCATCTTAGGGTGGCAGGTTTAATTAAGTGGTCAGTTCTAGGGAGCTGTTCAGAAGAACAGCTCGGGACTGTTCGGAGGAACAGTCCGGGAGTAGAGTCTCAGAAGGAGATCTGCTCCACAGTTAGGGCCAGGTCAGAAGGCCCCGGAGGGGAGCAGGAAGTAGGCTCCAATCTATAGAAAGGCTCCCAGGGGGTACGGCGCGTGCAGGACAGCACCCGTACGCCCCGCATCTGTCAGAAGACAGAGGGATCGCTGCGGCATTCTAATCCCCCAGGAGGGTCAAGTAGGTCCCGGATCCTACGTACTGAAAGGACTTCAGAGCACCCAAGCGGGATTAAGAGTGGGCAGCGCAGAGCAGGAGCGAGAAGGACCAGAGTAAAGACGGTCAAAATAGGAACACGAGAAAGTGGGGTTCTGCCAGGTACTCCCAAGCTGTCTGAGGAATGACTGAACCCCTGCCCGGTGAATGCAGCGCGACGAGGGAGGTCTTTACTTGTAAAGTGCATCTGTGAAGTGTCTAAAGAACTGTGAGTAAAACCTTGGATGACTGCACTGCACTGCCTCTGTCCATTCTTCATTGGCACTATCGTTCCCCCTGCACTACAATGCCCAGTGCGACCCACTCTCCATTACTTCACTGCCCTAAGGCCTGCTCCACCTGTAGGGAGCCATTCCATCTCAAGCTGCCCTAACATCTGCCTCAGAGGACTGTTGCAGCGCTGGTGGTCCTCACCAGACACCACAGGTGGCGTCACAAATAATCCCAAAAATCCCCATATAATAGAAGTTCCCCTTTTCACTGACCGCCATGGGTCACGGACCGGGCCAGCCACCGTGATATCCCCCGGCAACCAGAGGCCCGGCTGCCGAGTACCCCACAGCCCTGGGGGCGCATCATACACATGGCTACGTGCGGCCTCCTGCTGTATATAGATGGCTACGTGCGGCCTCCTGCTGTGTATAGGAGGATTGTGGCAGCTCATATTGTGTGTAGGGTCTCATACTGTATATAGGGGGATGTCACCATACTTAATTGTGCTCAATATTAAGTCATACAATTAATGTAAAAAAATTATTATAATTAATATATTAATATTGTGCCAAATTAATTTCACGTGAACTATCACATGATCTATCACAGGGAATCATGTGATATGTCACGTGATACTTCATGTGTGTGTGTGTGGGGAAGGGGGCCTCACCTTCTAAACTGTCCGGGGCCCTTGCTACTCTTAATCCACCCCTGCCAGGAGAGGAGTACAAGAGGGTTTTCAGCATGAACCCCCTGGATTTTGAGCATGTCAAGCGGATCCAACATCATATCCCTACAGGAGATCACCCACCTATCAAAGAGAGGTATTGTCCCTCCTGCTCATTACCAGTGTGCCAAAAGTATGCTAAAAGAGATGAAGGATGCAGGGGTAATAAGGGACAGCTGCAGCCATTGGGCAGCTCCCTTGGTATTGGTCAAAAAGAAAGATGGTACCATGCGCATGTGTGTAGATTATAGGCAAATAAATAAAATCACTCACAGCGACGCCTACCCCTTGCCACGCATAGAGGAGTTACTAGCAGCATTAAAATCAGCCAAGTATTTCTAGACTGTAGACTTAACCAGTGGGTATTAGCAGGTTCCTGTAGCAGAGGCAGACAAAGAGAAGACTGCTTTCATCACACCAATAGGGCTATGTGAATTCAACTGTATACCATTCGGGTTGTGTAACGCACCTGGAACCTTCCAGAGATTAATGGAGTGCTGCATCGGGCACAAGAACTTTGAGACTGTGCTGTTGTATCTGGACGATGTCATAGTTTATACCAGGACGTATGAGGACCATCAGAAACACCTAGCAGAAGTCTTTGAAGCACTGTCCAACTTTGGCTTGAAGGTGAAACCATTGAAGTGTCACCTCCTGAAGCCCAAGGTGCAGTACTTAGGCCATATCATGAGTGCAGGAGGAGTGGCGCCGAATCCAGACAAGATGACTGTCATCCAAGACTGGCAAGTACCCACTACCGTCCGTAAGGTTCGATAATTCTTGGGGTTAGTCGGCTATTACAGTCGTTTCATTAAAGGCTTCACGAGAATGGCAGCTCTCCTTCAAGACCTCCTAGTGGGCCACTCCAAAAAGGCCAGAGAAAAGAGTCCCCCGATTGAGTGCAACGCCAAATTGAAAGAGTCCTACAACAACCTTAACCAGGCTCTAACTGGAGAGGAGATCCTGGCTTACCCAGACTATGGTCAGCCATTCATCCTCTACACTGATGTCTGCAACGTCAGTCTGGGAGCTGTCCTCTCTCAAGTACAGCAGGGCAAAGAGAAAGTCATCGCCTATGCCAGTAGGAAGCTTTCTCCTACTGAGAGAAATCCTGCCAATTACAGTTCCTTCAAGTTAGAGTTCCTGGCTATCGTCTGGGCAGTGACGGAGAGGTTCAAGCATTATCTCGCCTCTTCCAAGTTCATCACCTACACTGACAACAACCCGCTGATGTATCTGGAGACTGCAAAGCTTGGTGCCTTAGAGCAATGTTGGATGGCGCGGTTGTCCAAATATGAATTTGTCATTAAGTATCGAGCTGGTAATAAAAATGTCAGCGCCGATGCCTTATCCCACATGTCGAACCCTCCAGACTCGGAAGAAGACTGGGCAGCCTGGAAGAGATCAAAATGGCAGCATTCCATCGCCAGGTAGCTTCCCAATGCTCCCACTGCGTGAATAACAAGTGCTCAGCAGTCCAAGAGTTCTCTCTCAATCCACTACCTCATCATGGTTGGGCAAAGATACAGAATAGTGATCTAGCCGTCTGCATGGCGAAAGAACTGTTTGGGACAGCGGATTCATCTCCCACTTCTGATGCCCCACCAGAAGTCTTACAGCTGTGGAAGGAAAAGAAGAAGTTGTTCTTTTATGAAGGCAAACTGTGCCGAAGGACTATCAACTCCCATATGCATGAGCTGGTGTGGCAGATCGTGACCCCAAGAAAAGATATACCGATAGTCCTTGAAGCTTACCACAACCAGGCAGGACACTTCGGAAGTTAGAAGTCTTCATCCGTGCTCTCTTCTTCTGGACAGGTATGAGACGATCCATTGAAAAGTGGTATAGAGAATGTGGCCCATGTAACCTCAGAAGAAAAGATTGCAACAGCCAGAGGGCCCCCTTGCAGCCCATCAGCGCCAACCACACGAAATAGTGGCTCTAGACCAGGTGAAATTATCTCCGAGTTGGTCAGGATACACCTATGCCTTGACGATAGTGGACCACTACTCACGCTTTCTAGTGGTGGTGCCAGTAAAGGACCAGACAGCAAGAACAACTGCCAAGGCATTTCAAGAGTACTTCTTCAGAAAGGTCAAGCTTTTGAAGCAGAGGTCTTCCAAGAATTCTGCACCCTGTAAAGCTGTGAGAAGATCCGGACAACCCCGTACCATCCGCAAGATAACAGCCTGTGTGAGAAAATGACCCAGGCGGTGATCGACTTACTAAAGATAATACCGCTAGAAGAGCGCAACCAATGGCCTGAGAAGTTACCAGACCTAGTCAAGAGGTATAACCACATTCCTAGAAAATCAACTAACTTCACCCCGGCTTACTTGATGTGAGCTAGACCAGGCAAACTCCCTATCAACCTGGAGATCGGTGTCCTAACACCAGAAACCATACCTAGCCAGCCAGACACAAACTGGGATACTGAGAGTCAACTACAGTCATGGCCAAAAGTATTGAGAATGAGACAAATAGTAATTTTTCCAAAGTTTACTGCTTCATTTTTTGTAATGGCAATTTGCATATACTCCTGAATGTCAAAGAGTGATCAGCTTAACAGCAATTACTGTACTTGCAAAGTCAATATTTGCCCAGAAAATGAACTTTAACCCCCAAAACACATTTCAACATCATTGCAGTCCTGCCTTAAAAGGAGCAGCTAACATCGTTTTAGTGATTGATCCATTAACACAGGTGTGGGTGTTGATGAGGACAGGGCTGGCGATCAATAAGTCATGATTAAGTAAGAATGACATCACTGGACACTTTAAAAGGAGGCTGGTTCTTGGTATCATTGTTTCTCTTCAGTTAACCATGGTTATCTCTAAAGAAACACGTGCAGCCATCATTGCACTGCACAAAAATGGCCTAACAGGGAAGAGTATCGCAGCTACAAAGAGTGCACCTCAGTCAACAATCTATCGCATCATCAAGAACTTCAAGAAGAGAGCTTCCACTGTTGTCAAAAAGGCTCCAGGGCGCCCAAGAAAGACCAGCAAGCGCCAGGACCGTACAGTTATATGAAAAAGTTTGGGCACCCCTATTAATCTTAAGCTTAATGTTTTATAAAAATTGGTGTTTTTGCAACAGCTATTTCAGTTTGATATATGTAATAACTGTTGGACACAGTAATGTTTCTGCCTTGAAATGAGGTTTATTGTACTAACAGAAAATGTGCAATCTGCATTCAAACAAAATTTGACAGGTGCATAAGTATGGGCACCTCACCAGAAAAGTGACATTAATATTTAGTAGATCCTCCTTTTGCAAAAATAACAGCCTCTAGTCGCTTCCTGTAGCTTATAATGAGTTCCTGGATCCTGGATGAAGGTATTTTTGACCATTCCTCTTTACAAAACAATTCCAGTTCAGTTAAGTTTGATGGTCGCTGAGCATGGACTGCTCCCTTCAAATGATCCACAGATGTTCAATGATATTCAGGTCTGGGGACTGGGATGGCCATTCCAGAACATTGTAATTGTTCCTCTGCATGAATGCCTGAGTAGATTTGGAGCGGTGTTTTGGATCATTGTCTTGCTGAAAGATCCATCCCCTGTGTAACTTCAACTTTGTCACTGATTCTTGGACATTATTGTCAAGAATCTGCTGATACTGAGTGTAATCCATGCGTCCCTCAACTTTAACAAGATTCCCGGTGCCGGTATTGGCCACACAGCCCCAAAGCATGATGGAACCTCCACCAAATTTTACTGTGGGTAGCAACTGTTTTTCTTGGAATGCTGTGTTTTTTTGCCGCCATGCATAACGCCTTTTTGTATGACCAAACAACTCAATCTTGGTTTCATCAGTCCACAGGACCTTCTTCCAAAAAGAAATTGGCTTCTCCTAATGTGGTTTTGCATACCTCAGCCGACTCTGTTTGTGGCGTGCTTGCAGAAAAGGCTTCTTTCGCATCACTCTCCCATACAGCTTCTCCTTGTGCAAAGTGCGTTGTATAGTTGACCGATGCACAGTGACACCATCTGCAGCAAGTTGATGCTGCAGCTCTCTGGAGGTGGTCTGAGGATTGTCCTTGACTGATCTCACCATTCTTCTTCTCTGCCTTTCTGATGTTTTTCTTGGCCTGCCACTTCTGGCCTTAACAAGAACTGTCCCTGTGTTCTTCCATTTCCTTACTATGTTCCTCACAGTGGAAACTGACAGGTTAAATCTCTGAGACAGCTTTTTGCATCCTTCCCCTGAACAACTATGTTGAATAATCTTTGTTTTCAGATCATTTGACAGTTGTTTTGAGGAGCCCATGATGCCACTCTTCAGAGGAGATTCAAACAGGAGAACAACTTGCAAGTGGCCACTTTAAGTAGCATTTCTCATGATTGCATACACCTGGCTATGAAGTTCAAAGCTCAATGAGGTTACAAAACCAAAAAAAGGGCTTTAGTAAGTCAGTAAAAAGTAGGTAGGAGTATTTAAAACAAGAAAATGATAAGGGTGCCCATACTTATGCACCTGTCAAATTTTGTTTGAATGCAGATTGCACATTTTCTGTTAGTACAATAAACCTCATTTCAAGGCAGAAACATTACTGTGTCCAACAGTTATTACATATATCAAACTGAAATAGCTGTTGCAAAAACACCAATTTTTATAAAACATTAAGCTTAAGATTAATAGGGGTGCCCAAACTTTTTCATATAACTGTATCTTAAAACTGTTTCAGCTGCGGGATCGGACTACCAGCAGTGCCGAGCTTGCTCAGGAATGGCAGCAGGCTGGTGTAAGTGCTTCTGCACGCACTGTGAGGCGGAGACTCTTTGAGCAACGGCTGGTTTCAAGGAGGGCAGCAAAGAAGCCACTTCTCTCCAGAAAAAACATCAGGGACTGACTGATATTCTTCAAAAGGTACAGGGAGTGGGCTGCTGAGGACTGGGGCAAAGTCATTTTCTCTGATGAATCCCCTTTTCGATTGTTTGGGACATCTGGAAAACAGCTTATTCGGAGAAGAAGAGGTGAGCGCTACCACCAGTCTTGTCTCATGCCAACTGTAAAGCATCCTGAAACCATTCATATGTGGGGTTGCTTCTCAGCCAAGGGAATCGGCTCATTCACAGTCTTGCCTAAAAACACAGCCATGAATAAAGAATGGTACCAGAATGTCCTCCAAGAGCAACTTCTCCCAACCGTCCAAGAGCAGTTTGGCGCCCAACAATGCCTTTTCCAGCATGATGGAGCACCTTGCCATAAAGCAAAGGTGATAACTAAATGGCTCATGGAACAAAACATAGAGATATTGGGTCCATGGCCTGGAAACTCCCCAGATCTTAATCAAATTGAGAACTTGTGGTCAATCATCAAGAGACGGGTGGACAAACAAAAACCAACAAATTCTGGCAAAATGCAAGCATTGATTATGCAAGAATGGACTGCTATCAGTCAGGATTTGGTCCAAAAGTTGATTGAGAGCATGCCAGGGAGAATTACAGAGGTCTTGAAGAAGAAGGAGCAACACTGCAAATATTGACTTGCTGCATTAACTCATTCTAACTGTCAATATAACCTATTGGTACTCATAATATGATTGCAATTATATTTCTGTATGTGATATAAACATCAGACAAACACTAATAAAAACCAGAGGCCAGCAGATCATGTGAAAATATAATTTTGGTATCATTCTCAAAACTTTTGGCCATGACTGTACAGTACTGCAAAGTCCAGCAGTGTGTAGAAAAAAGCCTGTCCCAGGCCAGGAAAAAACAAGAGAAAGACTACAATCAACATACCCCTGCCACTCCTTTGGTACCAGGAGAGCAAGTTTTGAAAAGGAAAAGAAGAACATATAATCTAGATGATAAGTGGGAAGCTGAACCCTGCACAGTCCTACCATCCAACCTTGACAACAGCAAAGTGTGCTTCATCAGCAAAGAAGGAGGAAAAACCTCTGCTACTGTATCCAGAGATCACCTGAAAGTGTGCCCAGTCCAATTGCACAAGAAAGATGGAAGTCCAGAAGTTCCTCAGCAAATAGAAGAGACTGAAGAAAAGGTTCACACAATCCTAGGTGAATTTCCCCAGTCCTGGACACAAGTAAACAATGCAGTAGTAGTGCCAGTACTAACATTCCCACAGTTGACCATGCCAGACACATCAGAGACAGCGAATCCTCAAGAAGAAGAGCAGTTAACCCTAGCAACAGACGCTTTACCTGCTTCGGATCAAGAGAATTTGCCTCCTGTCGGCAGTGAGCCTGTCGTACCTAAGGTAAACTCAAAGAGTAGCAGAAAGCTGCCAAGTATTCCCATAGTGCGCAGGTCACAGCGTAGCACACAGGGACAAATCCCTAGTCGCTATAGACAGGACACATAGAAATCTCTATAAACCTGTACATATGTTAAAGTGTGCTTTATTATAATGTTGTTTAGAAATGTTGAAAAGGTTTGCGCTCACATGGACTAATGTGATACCCAGTAACCTATATGCTTAAGTTGCCTACAAAGACTATTGTAGGGACTAATAAGCTAAACTAATTGTACCCAAAGGTGGACTAATGTACTTGCTGATCACTGGACTCACTGGACTCAATGCACCTTTCGGGGACTATTGCTCTTTTCTTTCTTTTTGCCTTAACGTGTCGTGGTGAGAGTCTCATCGCGCCTTCGCACTTCCAGGGAGAACTGAAAAAAAAAATGTCGGCGTGGCAGAAGAAAATATGCAAATACTGTCTGTGTGCCCTGTAGCCACGCCCAGGGACGATGCCTCAAATTAAAAGGTGGTTTGGGGCAGTAATCCACCAATGCACTACAATGCACTGTTCAATGTTTTATCATTTCATGCCACGTTATTTGTTCAATTAGTGTGCCTTCCAGAAGGAAATGTGTTATTTGTTATTATGAAAATGTTTATGTTATCTTCCAATACCCTATATTCTATGTCTTTACAGTCTGGGATGTACTGTGATTCACTAGGGGGGAGTGTCGCGCCCCTGCGGTCTGGCAGCCACAATGGTATTGCCTCCCTAACAGGGAGGTGGTGTCACGTCTGGAGGTAAATGGAGCTCCCTGCATCAGGTAACCATGCATCCACACACAGGCCTGATCCCTGACCAGAAGGGGGAGCACAAGCATCTAGTTTTGGGGAGTGCTGCCTTCTTCTGGCTGGGGGGAGGAGAGAAGTAGTATGTGAGGAAGGAAAGGGAGAAGAGGCAGAAGAGACAAGAGCTCTGGGGGGTCAGAGTGTTTTGGGAAGGCTCACCCCAGGCTCATGCTGAGAGGAGGACACCAGAGTCCTGGGCTATTCAGGGAATTGCAAGCCACGGCAGTCAAGTCTGGAGACCAGAGGATTACAAGTCTGCTGGTCACACGTGTACACTCAAAAGCATAGCAGTGTAGAGAGCCTGGAGCTGTAAAAAACAGCACAACACCCCTGATAGGCTTGCACTGCCTGCTGGCTGAGAAAACTAGAGAGAGAAGGGAGCAAAAAGAGGAACAGATTAGCTCACAGGCATCTGAGAATCTAAATATAAAGGGCAGAAGGAAGGCATACTGATCCCACCTGGTGGAGTAGACTCCAGCTGCTTTCAGGCTGGCTGGACCCTGGACCTAGTGATCAGTACCCCTGGATTCAACTTACCATCCAGCATCAGTAAAGGTAAAGACTGAATTCATCTGCCTCTTTGCTTCTTTCTGCTGCACTGCTCATCATAACCCACATCATCACCCCAGGGGCCCGCTCCGGCTGAGGTAAGTGATCTACCTTGCTATACTACCATCTATCCCCTGAGGGAACCCATATGCAGCGCTGGCCATCCCTGGCCAGATACCTTCGCTGGTGTCACGGACCATCCATAAACTATCATCCAATATAAATAATTCCCCTTTTCCCTTGCCCGGTCAAGGCCACGGAACAGGGCAATCGCCACCATGATACCCCCGTCGGACAGTCTGCCCGGTTACCGAGTACCTCGACCGACACGACCGTGGCAGTTGGTGTTGTCCAAAAAAGTTGATCATCAACAGATTAAGAAATTGGCAGACTCCATGGATGGAATGCTTATGACTGTTATTGAAAAGAAGGTCATTGATAATTTTTTTAAATATCATAAATTTATTTTTGTACTTTGAGTTTTTTGTTATTATGCTGACTTTAACAGATGGAAATAAGCAATTGAGATGGGAACATTTACGTTTCTCATTTAGTTGCAAAATAATTTTGCACACTAATAGTTGCCCAATAATTCTGCACACATAGATATTCTCCTAAGAAAGGCAAAATTTCACTTTTACTTTCTTAGATATCCAGGTTTCAGTTTTATAAACCTTTTGGATTGAATGACAGCACTGTAGTTGTTCAATAATAAAATTAATCATCAAAAATACTAATTGCTTAATAATTTTACACACAGTGTAGAACTAGAAAGCAAATTCATTTATTTTAAAAGGTTAAATAAAACACATTGAATTTTATATACCAAGTGCACATTATGTTTCTTGGAACATGTCTTGGTCTCTGTAATCACAGCAATCATCAGTTCAGAAAGAAAACAATACATAATGCATCTTCCTGACTCTTTGGTAAGCGTGCCTTTCTTCAGCAATCATAATTAGTTTGGCCCGGTCACAAAATGGGTTTGTTGAGGTGAGCTTCATTGTCAGACTTGACCAGAATTACAAAAAAGTAAGTAATTACAATAAAGAATATGTTGCTGTTCGATGTTTCTCTTCTCTTCAATGCACTATGAATTAAATAGAAGTGGTACAGAGGGATCACTAATCTGTAAGAAAGAAGCATTGAAATCGACATAGTTCCTGGGCCACAGAGACCGATACTTCTAGACATTGCCAATAATGGTTATTGGTATTGTAGACTTCCAAAATGAGTACCAACAGTAGATCAGTACATGAATAGGGTAAGAGAAAGAGACTATTGGAAAAGCTCCAGTCTCTGTTTCCTTTAATATATGTTCACTGCAAATTATATAGTCACTGGCGTACTACAGATAGCAGCCGACCACATGGTAGCTATGGAGACCGTGAGTTAGGAGGGCCCATGTCTGCACCAGGTTGCCCTCGCTGTCACACTTTCAGTGATATGTGTGTCCTGGATGCATATACAGTTAAAAGCAATTATACATCATGAAGTCGTCAGCTACCTGTTCTATCATTCTCTCTGTGCACCTGAGCTCTGATATCTCAGCACTAGTGATGGGCGAGCACTAAAATGCTCAAGTGCTCATTGCTCGGGTCGAGCACATTGGAATATTCGGGTGTGTTATAACAGAAGATGGAGTCCCTTAAGTTTAAAGACCCCATCTATGCTATATAAGTCTGACAGTTATTTTAGGTGAAAATAACAGCAAGCTGAAATGTTCCTTTCTTGTATCAATAGCGTGTTCTTGCTAAGAAGATAACGTGTCCTCCCTGGCCAGATGTTTCTTCTTGTAGCAATAATGTGTTCTTGTAAGAAGATAACGTGGCCTTGCTACCCAGATACGTCTAATTAAATATTTTAAAGCATACAGAAACTAGCTTTTTCGCTTGTTCAGCTAAACTGTATAATCGAACCATATATGGTAAATCCGTTTCCTGCCTTCAGGGTGTATATCAACCCTGTGTTTTGTAATAAAGTTTAGAGCATGTTTAGACACAAACATCCTGTCCTGTGTCTCATTCTCTCCGATATCGTAATCCAACGGATAGAAGACCCAGAATGCAGTGACGACAGCTGGCGCCTCGAACAGGGACCTTGAGTTAATCTACCCAGGGGTGCTCGACCGGTCCGAGACGTGGGACGAGTGAAGCTCTCTGTTGGTGATATATACAGTGCTGAGGTAAGAATAACTGTTCTATTCTACCTAATTATATCTCTGCATAGAAGAGACTCCCTCACCTCCGAGCGGTCGGCTCCTCAGGTAATTCACAGATTGTTGTCTGGCTCAGGTCCCTTTGAACCAGTAGAATCTCCCTCAGATAAATTGACAGTCCTGCCTTCTATCCTTTGGAAAACTTAAGAATGAAAGTATGGATCCAATGATTGTGTTGTGGGTGTGTATCGGAATTGGTGTTTTTGGTCGGTTTTTCTGGTTGGCGTATAAGTCCTGGAAGGCTAGTAGTGGAATGGTTCAGAAACCTTTGTGGCCCATTGTCTAAGTGACCATTGTCTAAGTGACTGAGGAGTCTCTGCTAGGTGAGGAGAACCAAAAGAATGGGGAACCAAAATGCCAAGGAAGGCATTATAGCCAAAGACTTAGTGGTACGCAGAGAAGGGAAACAGGCACTGATTGGAATTGACAAAATATTGTGTAAGGCGGGAATGAATGAGAATGGAGAGATGAATGGAGAGAAATGGAAATCCTTCTTTAACTCCTATCATGGATGGCTGAAAGATAAGGGTCTGTTGAAGACAGTGGATGTATGGATGAATGCATGTGCTTATTTTGAAGGAAAGATTGAAGAACTAGGAGACGGATGTTACAGACTGACAAAAACTGGAATGACAGATTTTCCTCCCTGTCCGCTCCCAACGTCACCCCCACCCCAGTACCAGAATTCCCAGGAACCTAAATGTTGGGTTTGTCCCAGATGTGGACAGCAGAATCCCTTGACAGTAGACATCTGTGTGGCATGTGGAGGACCGAGACCCCACCCAGCTAGACTATTCCCAATGAGGACGGTAGTTGTGCCAGGAGCACCGGGAGCAGCAGCAGCAGCAGGAGGGATGCAGTGGTTCCAGGTCAGGAAACTCGCACAATGTTAATGTATAGACCATGGAGTCCCTCAGAGCAGTTGGCATTGATCTACCAGCTGCCAGATCCGTCCCAGTCCCCTATGGGTTTTGCCAGAATGATCACCACCATACAGGATACGTACCATGCCACTAGAATAGATCTGCAAGGGGTAATTAAGGGGAAATTGGCAGATGAAGCTCGGTATGACAGACTGACGGACGAAACTTATAAACAATATGACAGTAGAACGGGCCCTGATGTAGCGGAGGCTAATGATGCAGCAGCCGGGGTTCTGTACGTAAAAGCATTGGAAAAGGCATGTAAAGACAGACAGGCAGAGAGGCAGGTTACACTAGAAGACCGGGTTCAAGGTAAGGAAGAAGACCCCAAAGATTACTTTTGGGCACTAAGGAGAACTTGGTCAGAAATGGGATTTATTCCCGAAAATAAGACTAGTGAGAGGGTATTAGCAAGTGCTTTCATGAATGGACTAAAGAAGGAGATTGCAGAGAAGGTAAAAGCAATTAGACCAGACTGGAGATCAGTGAAGGCAGAGGATTTGGCTAGAATAGCCCAGGGGGCACAGCATGACATAGCGCAGGCAAAGAGAGCTGCCAGAGTACACATAGTAGAGACTACCCCTAGAAACAGACAAAGGACGGACTGCAGGAGGGGGACAGAAACTGTGTTACGGATGTAAAAGCCAGGGCATTTTAGAAAGGACTGTAGGACCAACCCGTATCCAAATGCTCAGAGTACGGGTCCTCCAGCTGACCAAACAACGCCCCCATAGGATGAGGGTAGCTTGCACATGAACCCCCTCATCTCCTTTCCCCCAACTCCCAGTTGTATAGTGCAGGTGAACCTACCAGGGGGACATGAAATCGATTTCCAAGTAGATACGGGGCCGACAATTCAGTAATTACGCAAGGTGATTGGCCATATACTGACACTGATTTTTCACATCATGTCATTGCCACCCCCTTCAATTCCCCATCTATCCTGCTCCCTGTCACTAAGAGAATTCCCCTGCAAATTCAAGGAGCTACTGTACATAGCCAGCTCATGGTATCGTCCCGAGGCCAATGTAATCTATTGGGAAATGATGTGTTGTCCCAATTACAAGCACATATTGAATATCATCCTGATGGCACTGTCACCATGACCCCAGGTTTAAAACCAAGTACCCTTTGCAAAATTATGTCACTAGATATTGCCAGCATAGAAGAGACAAATGAGTTTCCCCCGATATTAGAGCAGGCTGTGCCACATGATTTTTGGGCCTCAGACAAAACAGATGTTGGTAGGTTAAAAGTTCATCCAGTAATGGTAAAATTAAAACCAGGAGCAATCTTACCTCAACAGAGGCAGTATCCCCTTAGCTCGGCTCAGGAGAATGCCATAGCCCAGCAAGTCCAAAAATTACTACACAGAGGAGTCCTAGTCAAAACCCAGTCCCCTTGCAACACTCCCTTGTTCCCAGTAAAGAAAAAGAGTGTGCCAGGACAACCAGCCGCATATAGAATGGTCCATGACCTCCGGTTGGTTAACAAAGCCACAGAACTTCTAACACCAGTTGTGCCCAACCCGCATACTCTTCTGTCACAGATACCTTCTAACTCTCTTTGCTTTTCAGTGGTCGATTTGGCAAATGCATTTTTCAGTGTACCATTACATCCTGACTGCCAGTACCTGTTTGCTTTCACATTCCAGGGTAGTCAATATACATGGACAGTGATGCCACAGGGTGCCCAGAATTCACCCACAATGTACACTGCAAGTCTGCAGGAAATACTGGAGGGATGGTCTGAACCACATATCGTTCTTTTGCAATATGTCGATGACCTGCTCATTTGTGCCCCTTCTAGGAAACAATGTCATAGTGCAACTATATCGCTTATGTTGTTTCTCTATCACGCTGGCTGCAAGGCATCGAAAGATAAGCTTCAGTTTTGTAAATCTTCAGTCACCTTTTTGGGACATTGCATTACACTAGGAGCCCGTCATTTAACAAATGCACGCAAACAAGCAGTACAGGCATTCACCGTCCCCATTAACGTTGCAGCCCTCAGAACTTTTCTTGGACTGGTCTCCTATTGCAGACAGTGGATTCATGCCGTCTCTATTTTGATGCAGCCCCTCTATGACTGTCTTACCCCAACACCTTTTGTACTAACACCAGAGGCAATAGACTGTTTTTATTCACTCAAAAACCGTATTTTGGCAGCTCCAGCTTTGGGTACCCCTAACTATGAGCTCCCATTTACTCTGTAACTTCATGAACAAGCTGGACATGCAGCAGGAGTTTTAACTCAAACACACGGTGATAATCAGAGACCTGTTGCCTATTTTAGTGGCAGATTAGACGCGGTAGCCAGAGGTGCACCATCCTGTGTACGTGCTCTGCATGCGGTTGGAATATTACTCCATAAATCCGCAGACATTGTTCTTGACCACCCGCTCACCGTTCTAACACCTCTTGATTAGTGTTGAGCCACCCCCGTAGTGTTCGAGTTCGGTTCGGTTCGTCGAACACCCGTGTTTTCGCCGAACTGTTCGTCGAACTGTTCGTCGAACACCTTCGAACACCGTTAAAACCAATGGCAGGCAAACAAAAACACATAGAAACACATAGAAAACACCTTCAAAGGTGTCCAAAAGCTGACAAACTGCTCAGAAGACACAACTAACACATGGAAAAGTGACAAGTACATATAGTCATGCGAAAAGAAAAGAGGTGGAGGAGGAAAAGGAGGGGGAGACACAGATATAGGCATGTCATGCCCTTCTAAAATCCAAAAAGTGAGAAGCCGACACGGCCAGTCCGTTCCTGCCCGTGCCACCTCTGTGTCGCTGGGTTTGTGCCAGAGCCGCGGTGGACCCTGACGGCCAGCCCCCCTATCCCAATACTGGTGCCTGTCCGCCGGTGGGTCGAGGCCCCCCACGGTGGGGGGGGAGTAACATCTGCAGAAGAAAGACCATCTTCCAGCCAAACTAAGATGTCGACTTCTTTTCGTGGACAATGTGATACGATCCCATTCTTACGGACACGCCCATCGCTACAAATTCTAAATGAGGCACAAAAACAGCAGGTGCTTCAACGGATATCAAGTGCTCCTTCAAGTGGGCTCTCCATCACCTCAATTTCAACATCACAAATACTCCAGTCCTCAGAGGTGTCACCCCAATCGCACTTGCTTCCTCACAGCTCCCAAGTCTCCAGCTGCCCGTCTGAGTATGGGGTAGCACAGATGGTTGAGTCTGCAGAGCTGTTTACTTATACTATAGCCTGGGAAACGGAGGTCTGCTCCAGAGCTTCTGTTAATCCAGATGAGGAAATGATCTGATCTGATGCCCAGAATCTTTATAAGTCGGATCCAGGACCAGATGAAGAAGGTTCTGAGCATAATGTAGACCCTTGTTCCCAAACTGTAACTCCTGTTGGTGGAGACAATGATGAAGACGATGATGAGACTCAAATACCTGATTGGAGCGACAACTTGACTTTTCGGTCAGGGCAGGAAGAGGTTGGCTCTGAGGACGACGGGTGTGATAACACACAGGGTGATGATGACGAGGTTGGAGATCCCACTTACTGTCAACCCACAGTCAGCCAGTCGATGAGGTCAGCAGAGGAGGTGGAGGAGGATGTGACTAGCCCTGGGGATGGGGATGACTCGGTACCCGGGCATTTGCCTGGCCTTGGGGATGTCGCGGTGGTCGGCTCCCTGGCCCGTACCCTGGTGTCTCTCTTTAAAAGGGTGGATAATTGTTAATTTTATAAGAGTTCATGACGCCACCTGTGGTATCTGGTGACAAGCACCAGTGCTGCAGCAGTCCACTGAGGCCGGTGATAAGGCAGCTCGATGGTATAGCTCCCCACAGGTGGACCTAGGTCTCAGGGCAGCGTATGCAGGGGGAATGCAGGACAGGTGAGACCCAGCTGGGTCAGAGCAAGAACGGGAACGGACACGGTAGTCACTTCAGTACCTTTTACTGGTGGAAATTCAGGCACATCCCGGAGCACTGTAGGGTGAAGGGTGCATATCAGGATCCTCCCCAATGAGAGGGTGTAGGGCCTCCTGTTTCTTGCCTCTGTGTAGTAAGTTTCTGACCTGCCTGGAGCTAGGCCTAACTTTGTCTCTGTCCTGCGCTGGCTGACCTTGTGGTAGGGCCTTCTCTTGGAGTTCACGCTCCCAGTATGCGGGGCCTAAGCGTCTCCTGGCTCTGTTACATATCAGCACCTTAGCGATCCTGGGACTTGTAGTTCTCCAGGGATTCCGGTTATGCCTTACTGGGTCATAGAGATACCGGTAAGCTCGGATCCTGTGTCCGGTAAATGCTTTGGGGTGAGCTGGTTAAGCTCCTTTGCCCCTTATGTACTAACTCGCCACTCGCCTTCGGCCTACTCGGGCCCTCACTAGGCTATACACACTAACGGCAGCTTGCCGCGCTTCACTGATCTTACGGCACCGGCACACCTTAAGCTCTATCTGGGCTCCCTGAATCTAGCAAGCAGGAGCCTCGTGCTCCACTGCTGAACTATTAACTGCGTTCTCTAGACTAGACTGAGCTCCACTGCAGACTGACCTCTCTTAGGCTTCTCTACTGCAGGAACTCTTCAGAGGAACTGAACTGCCTAGCTCCACCTTCCCTATTTATATCCCTAACGGGCTCCCTCTGCTGGTCTGAGGTGGAAGGTGGAGATGTGTGAATGTTTATGGGGGCCTCTTGTGGAGGATTCCATCAATGCACTCTTCTAGGATCTGTTATACCAAGCGCAGCGGGGCATCACAGATGCTATTGATGACGAGGTTAGGTTGCGCCTTCCTGAACAGAGACGGAGTACTGGAAGCACGTCAACAACTGCATCCTCAACCACAACTCTGCCTCTGACCACAAGTCGTAGTGGCTCTTCAGGTCACATGGGCTCTAAGCCTTGCATAGCCTGGGCATTTATTCAGATCGATAAGGGTGACCCAACTCGTGTTATCTGTAATATTTGTCAGCAAAAGCTAAGTAGAGGCCAAAAAATCCATAGTTTGAGTACTTCATGCATGTACCGTCACATGGATATGAAGCATAAGTTGCAGTGGGAAGCTCACTGTGCTACAATGCGGCCTAGCCGGCTGGGCCAACCACCGTCTGCCCCATCTTGTGCATCCGCAGCCTCTTCATCCTCTGTGACTGGGGGGACAGCAGTCACACATGTTTTTGGACGCAGACCTGCCACCTCTTTACCCGCAACAGCCAGTGTGATTGGCAGGTCGTCAGTTCATTGGGAAGTGGAAACACCTGCTAGTGTTGAGCGCTCTCCGACATCGAGAGCACCACCTTTGGATCAAGGCAACCTAACATGTCCGCCTGCATCTTCCTCACAGACCGGCAGTTTGCCGGGGACACCCTACTCAACACCGTCTAAGCACAACAGCCAGCCCTCGGTCCCTCAGATGTGGAAAAGTAAAAGACCATTTCCTCCTAGCCATGAGAAAGCTAAGAGGTTGAATTTCACCATCTGCAAGCTGTTGGCTACAGAAATGCTGCCTTTCCACCTGGAGGACACAGAGGATTTTCAAGACCTTATGTCCGTCACAGTGCCCCAGTACCAGATGCCCAGTCGGCACTACTTCTCAAAGAAAGGTGTGCCTGCGCTCCACTAGCATGTCGCACACAACATCACCGCTTCTTTGAGAAACTCTGTGTGTGACAGGGTGCACTTCACCACAGACACTTAGACGAGAAGGCATGGACAGGGGCGTTACATGTCGCTGACTGGGCACTGGGTAACTATGGTGACAGCAGGACAAGGGGCTGCTGTCCAAGTCTTACCGTCCCCACGAGTTGTGCGTCAATCCTCTTTATCTCAAAGTTCCTCCACTGCTTCAGCCTCCTCAACCTCCTCTCGGTCCTCCACCTGCACCCAAAGCCTGTCTGGTAATGCCACCTGCTTTCTAACTGCGCAGAAGGAATCCTGCACACCTCCTTACTATGCTGGCAGCAGGGCTCAACGGCATCAGTATTTACTTTGAAATGTCTGGGAAATGTGAGTCACACAGCTGAGGAGTTGTGGTCAGCTCTGGAGACCCAGTTTCATGAAAGGTTGTCTCCACTGGACCTGCAACCAGGGAAGGCCATGTGCGACAATGCTGCAAACCTGGGTGCGGCACTTCGCCGGGGCAATGTCACACACGTGCCTTGTATGGCTCACGTGTTGAACCTGGTTGTCCAGCAATTTTTAGCCCACTATCCCGGACTAGATGGCCTTCTGCAGAGGGCACGATCGCTGTGTGCTCACTTCCGCCGTTCGCATCCCGCAGTTCAACGACTTACATCTCTACAGAAGTCGTTGGGCCTGCCAGTTCACCGGCTGAAATGCGATGTGCCGACACGGTGGAATTCAACTCTGCACATGTTGCAGCGACTGTGGCAGCACCGACAAGCCCTGGTGCAATACCTTCTGACGTATAGCCTGGGCCAACAAGATCCAGAGATGGGGCAAATCACGCTGCAGGAGTGGTCTCAGATCAGGGACCTATGAAGTTGACGCGCCCCCTGGGCCATGGGGTACCCTGAGCCGGGCCGGTAGACGCTGGGGGTTGTAGTCACTGTGGCGGTGACCCAGTCCGTGACCCAGGGCGGTCAATCCAAGGGTAATTTGTATATATGGATTTTATAATGTCTGACTACGCCACCTGTGGAGTGCGGCCAAAGGGGCCGTCGCTGTGGAACAGTCCTCTGAAGCTGGTGGTTTTGCAGCAACGGTATTATTACTCACCACAGGAACAGTGTAGCTTCAGGGCAGTGTGGGTCGATGATGGTGGTTGTAGTGCAGGGAGTCAGTAATGAACACAGAGTCCGTGTGATGCCGTCTCAAGATATTACTCACAGTTGTTGTAGTCCAGATTACACGTACCAGAGCAATCTCCCCCGTCGTGCTGTGCATACTCAGTGAGGGGCTCAGTCCACCCCCAGATAGCTCCGGAGTACTTAGCAGGACCCCCTTCTGTGTGTCCTTTCTCTGGCCTTCTCCCTGCACCTCACACCCAGTGACACTTCTATCCGGTATCCTCGGGCCTTGGCGGGTGACGTGTGTTCCGTCCCCTGGGTCCTATGTGGCTACCTTCTTAGTGAGACTGGTGTGGACTTTGGCCTGCAGTACATGAAATGCAGCAGCCTCCGGTTTCTAGTTGAGCCTTGCTGTTTCTCCGCTAGTTGAGGGACCGGTTCCCCTTATCTGGCCTGACCCCTCTACCTCCTGGTAGCAGCGGGAGTACGGGTGGCCTTCTGCACGGCCCGTAGCCGTAGGGTCCCTTCGGTTCCTGGAGCCTTCCAGCTCCCACTCCTCTCTTCTCTCCTTCAGTCCTGGGCCTCCCAGGCTAGGCCCGCCTCTGGAGCAGAGCTCATGCCTAGTCTCTGCTCCTGTCACTTTTCCTCCTCTGTCTGGCTTGCTCTTTCTAAGATGGCTTCCTATTTATACTCTCCTTGTCATGTGCTCCCCTAAGCTGCTCCCCTAAGCACCCACTACATAGGACCCTCAAACCAGCTAGGGACCTGGGACTGTGCTCTCCCTTAGGAGCAATCTCGCCCTACCCCCACTGCGGGTATGTGTTGGATGCAGGAGTCAGGGTCCCGAGCCATACGCCTTCCTTACCTGAGGGTGAGATACCACACCTCTGGGTGAGATGCAGTAACTCTGTGGCGACTGAACCCTTAGGGGCGCCACACACCCTTCTGCACAGTTTTGAAATGGCGACGAAGATGTTTAGTGCTGACGACGATGCCATTATCAGCATGACTATTCCGGTGATTTACATGCTGGAGCACACATTAAACAGAATTCAGAGTCAGGTGGTGGGACAAGAGGAGGTGGAGGAAGTAGAGGAGGAGTCGTGTGCGGAAGGGATAACATCTCCAAGGTCCAGACGGTTGGCAGCACCAAGGCGGCAGGCATGGGAGGGTGGGGGAGAGGGGTTAACCAGGGCGCATGGTAGCAGCCAAAGTGTTGAGGAAGGTGCAGGAGCCGAGGAAGAAGTGGAGGACGAACTGGCGATGGGCATGGAAGACTCATCAGATGAGGGAGACCTTGATCACATTTCTGTTGTGCGAGGTTGGAGGGAGAGGGCAGAGGAAGGAAGCATGATTCTTACCTCGCTACCAACACAACAAGGACTTGGTACTTCTGGATGCGCAAGACACATGAGTGCCTTCTTGCTGCACTACCTGCAACATGACCCCCGGATTGTCAGAATTCGAAGTAATCCCGACTACTGGGTTGCCACACTCTTAGATCCCCGGTACAAAAGTATATTTGCCGAAATAATTCCTGCCATAAAAAGGTATTGACGAATGCAGGAGTATCTGCAGACGCTGTTGCAGAATCTTACATGTGCTTTTCCACAAAACACCAGTGGTGCACGTAGTGAATCTCACAGTTCTAACTTGCCAACGGTGGGACTGTCGAGTCTTCATCACTCAAACAGTAACAGTAACACAGTATCTGCTGGTAACAGCAATTTTGTGGAATCGTTTCACCACTTTTTTAGACCATCCTTTGCAAGGCCACAGGAGACAAGAAGTCTGACACATAGTCAATGCCTAGAGAGGATGGTACAGGAGAATCTCCAAGTGAACATCGAAGCCATGACTGTGTCACTGGACCCTTGCTCATTTTGGTATTCCAATCTGGAATAATCGCCGGAGCTCGCCACTCACGCCTTGGAGATCTTGTCATGCCATGCAGCCAGCGTTCTCTCTGAACGTGTGTTCAGCGCTGCTGGTGGTGTGCTGACAGATAAGCGCACGCGGCTGTCCACTGAGAATGTAGACAGACTCACGTTCATAAAGATGAACAATTCATGGATTCGCAAGGACATTTCTACCCCTGTGTCATCCTTGGGAGACTAAAAGCTTGGGGATTTGGTAAAATCACCTCACCAACCGTTTTAAGCAACAGTGGGGCAATTGATGCCACTTAACCCTAGAACGCATGACCATAAAAATCTACACTTTCACATACCTGGGGCCCTTTAGTCCCGTGTGCAAATAAAATGGAATAACTCAAACTCAAATGACAAACAACTATATACATGAAGAATACCTAGAGTTTCAAAATTCTAACTAAAGTAATCTTGCAGAAAATAGAAAACAATTAACTGGGCGGGCCTGCAAGGCCACAGGTATGCGTTCTAGGGTTAAGTGGTGTCTGTGCCACAATTTTGGGAGTCCCCTTGCTGTGTCTTACGTAACGTTGGCATCGTCAATTCCAGGTGGGTTGGGTCGCACCCCCCCCCCCTTTTAACTGTAAGAAACTACATACACTATGGCTTGGGGTAACACAGATGGTTGAGTCTGAAGAGCTGTTTACTCAGAGGTCTGCTCCAAATCTTCAGTGTCTGCTAGTCAGCGTAGAATTTTTAACTGCATCTAGCCTAGGCAATACTTTGGGCGTAGTAGCCCAGCTGCGAAGCAAGCTGCACCGCCTGTGTATCTAATAAGAATTTTTAAATGAATCTAGCCTAGGCAGACTGTGGGGACCCCCAACCAAACCCAGACGCTCAGCCCCACTACCGCCCCCCTTTCATGGACAATACAATAATGTAACTCTTACAACTGGATGGGTGAGGATCGGTCACAGCTTTATTAACTCTTTATACTCATTCCATTAGAAAGGCATTTTATTTCTAAAATAATTCAGCTTGTTGCAGCATGCCCTGGGTCCCCACTCCGGCAAGTTGGCCAACAAGTGTAACTCTCCAACATGTCCTTTCTATTTCCAGGCCACGGAGGATCCAGCGTACTCGTATGCAGGACTCTGACCCCCACCCATCACTCTTAACGCTTGTTCCACTCCGTCCTGGAGTCCTGACAGGAATATGTTCAGTCCAATATCTATTAAGTGAACACCGTCGGGCCGTATGAGGCCTGCTTTATCTCCTTCCAGTTGTCGGTGTCGTATCACTACACCGCCTCTGTATCTTCTAAATTTTGCCATCCGAATATTTATTACCCGCCTTGTCCATTCGATGGCCGTGATGTCTCGCGCACCTTGCCATACCGCTATCGGCACAATCTCTGACCATACTATAGCTAATTTTGTGAAAAATTCTCTGAAGCGCTCAGTGTCTAGTTTCATTATTGCCATTAGTTATGCGCTCTTGTGATGACCTAGGTTGTTTCCCCCGGCCTGTATAACTAAGATGACCGGACCTCTTGCCTCTCTCCCTACCTTGATTACCTCCATTAGTACCTGTGGCCATAGCAGGCCTCTAATACCTCTCCAGTTGAAATATGTGTTATGAAACTCTAATTTCCTCCCGCCTGGGCGGACTTTCGCCCTTTTTTGTGCCCAATATATATACGAGTGGCCTATCACTCACACTGTTGGCTTAGCGTCACCTGTAAAAGAAACAAACCACGTTAGGATAACAAGTCCGGTCTTATGTATCTCGCCAAACACGTGGATCGCCATCTCCCTATCCTCTGAACTTCCGTTTCTGACAGTCCTGCTCTTGCTGCTTCCGTGGCCGCACCTATGCGGAATGAGTGTGTCCCGTAATCTTTGGGGTGGTTCCCTGCCGATGTTATGCATTTATTAAATATAGCTTGGAACAGGTATCTTGATAATGGCGTTCCATCAATGTGTGATAGGAAGAAATTACTTTGTGATCTGATGGTTAGATATGTTTTTACTATTGTTACCCGACTCAGTGTACCGTTTGTGGGTTGTAGAAGTACCCAAGTACCCCTGCCCGCTGGAACCGTTTTCGATTGGTGTATGCGTAGACGTATTGCATTATTGGCTATGACTACGTCCTGGTGTAATAAGCCTCCACTGGTGGTAATTTTGGATTGAGGGACTAATTCGCTTATACATAGCGCCCCGAAGAAGGCGATCACAAATGCAGTAGACATTAGTGTTGCTTCAAATTGTGAGTGTCATGTTAATGGTGTTAGAGATATGATGTGAGAAATCAGTTTTAGTGACACGGGACGGGACGTCTACATTCCTGACTTGGCTGACCCCTTTTCCACCCTTTTATGGATTGTCTGATGATGAATCTTTGTCACATCTCCCCAATTCAGTAGTTGGAAGTGAAATGCTACTCCGGTCAGACACCGCTGCGCTGACGCTTCTGATATGCCCCTCATCATTAGCTGGTGGAGAAATTCTATGGTGACTTGTGATCTGGCTTGTTCACATTGGTCAACCCGTCTGCCTGCTACTAGTCGTGTCCACTCTTCCCATGCCTTACCGTATGCTTGCCACGTTGACGGGGCAACTGACGCTCTGATTAATGGCATCAACTATTCGCCACTAGATCCCATAGGGAGGGTGGACAACTGTTGCCCGATGGGTGGGCGTTGTGGAAGAGCTCTGTGAAAATCTGCCAATTGAATTGTTATAAAGCGTTAGCAGCAGCTTTATACCCCTCAGCATAGTGGCTAGCGCGGACCCATACATTGTGTTTTAGGCACAGGAATGCTAGCCTGCGTAGTAGGCCTAGCACTGGGAGAGACGATGATGCCATCTTATTAATGCAGTGCGCTAGGCTGGTGTTTTGTGTTATGACGCGTATATTTTTGTTAGCCAGGCGCACGCCCCATATTTCTATTGCTACCACTATTGGGAAAAATTATTTTCAGGGCTAGATGCAGCTAAAAATTATTATTAATTTCAAAGCTGGTGGAGCTTGGTATAGATGGCCTAATACAATGAGTCCCACACACTGCTAGAAGCCCAAATATTTTTTCAGAGCTAGATGCAGATAAAAATTATTTTTAATTTGCAACCTGATGGAGGTCAGTATAGATGAACTAATAGACCCAGTCCCACACACTGCTAGAAGCCCAAATATTTTTTCAGAGCTAGATGCAGAAAAAAATTATATTCAATTTGCAGCCTGATGGAGGTCAGTATAGATGGACTAATAGAACAAGTCCCACACACTGCTAGAAGCCCAAACATTTTTTCAGAAGTAGATGCAGAAAAAAATGATATTCAATTTGCAACCTGATGGAGGTCAGTATAGATGGACTAATAGAACAAGTCCCACACACTGCTAGAAGGCCAAATATTTTTTCAGAGGTAGATGCAGATAAAAATTATTTTTAATTTGCAGCCTGATGGATGTCAGTATAGATGGACTAATAGAGAAAGTCCCACACACTGCTAGAAGGCCAAATATTTTTTCAGAGCTAGATGCAGACAAAAAATTATTTTTAATTTGCAACCTGACGGAGGTCAGTATAGATGGACTAATAGAGAAAGTCCCACACACTGCTAGAAGGCCAAATATTTTTTCAGAGCTAGATGCAGATATAAATTATTTTTAATTTGCAACCTGATGGAGGTCAGTATAGATGGACTAATAGAGAAAGTCCCACACACTGCTAGAAGGCCAAATATTTTTTCAGAGCTAGATGCAGAAAAAAATTATATTCAGTTTGCAACCTGATGGAGGTCAGTATAGATGGACTAATAGAACAAGTCCCACACACAGCTAGAAGCCCAAATATTTTTTCAGAGCTAGATGCAGATAAAAATTATTTTTAATTTGCAACCTGATGGAGATCAGTATAGATGGACTAATAGACCAAGTCCCACACACTGCTAGAAGCCCAAACATTTTTTCAGAAGTAGATGCAGAAAAAAATGATATTCAATTTGCAACCTGATGGAGGTCAGTATAGATGGACTAATAGAACAAGTCCCACACACTGCTAGAAGGCCAAATATTTTTTCAGAGGTAGATGCAGATAAAAATTATTTTTAATTTGCAGCCTGATGGAGGTCAGTATAGATGGACTAATAGAGAAAGTCCCACACACTGCTAGAAGGCCAAATATTTTTTCAGAGCTAGATGCAGACAAAAAATTATTTTTAATTTGCAACCTGATGGAGGTCAGTATAGATGGGCTAATAGAGAAAGTCCCACACACTGCTAGAAGGCCAAATATTTTTTCAGAGCTAGATGCAGATATAAATTATTTTTAATTTGCAACCTGATGGAGGTCAGTATAGATGGACTAATAGAGAAAGTCCCACACACTGCTAGAAGACCAAATATTTTTTCAGAGCTAGATGCAGAAAAAAATTATATTCAGTTTGCAACCTGATGGAGGTCAGTATAGATGGTCTAATAGAACAAGTCCCACACACAGCTAGAAGGCCAAATATTTTTTCAGAGGTAGATGCAGATAAAAATTATTTTTAATTTGCAGCCTGATGGAGGTCAGTATAGATGGACTAATAGAGAAAGTCCCATACACTGCTAGAAGGCCAAATATTTTTTTAGAGCTAGATGCAGACAAAAAATTATTTTGAATTTGCAACGTGATGGAGGTCAGTATATATGGACTAATAGAACAAGTCCCACACACTACTAGAAGGCCAATTATTTTTTCAGAGCTAGATGCAGAAAAAAATTATATTCAGTTTGCAACATGATGGAGGTCAGTATAAATGGACTAATAGAACAAGTCCCACACACAGCTAGAAGCCCAAATATTTTTTCAGAGCTAGATGCAGATAAAAATTATTTTTAATTTGCAACCTGATGGAGATCAGTATAGATGGACTAATAGACCAAGTCCCACACACTGCTAGAAGCCCAAACATTTTTTCAGAAGTAGATGCAGAAAAAAATGATATTCAATTTGCAACCTGATGGAGGTCAGTATAGATGGATTAATAGAACAAGTCCCACACACTGCTAGACGCCCAAATATTTTTTCAGAGCTAGATGCAGAATAAAATTATATTGAATTTGCAACCTGGTGTAGGTTAGTATAGATGGACTAATTGAACAAGTCCCACACACTGCTAGAAGCCCAAATATTTTTTCAGAGCTAGATGCAGAAAAAAATGATATTCAATTTGCAACCTGATGGAGGTCAGTATAGATGGACTAATAGACCAAGTCCCACACACTGCTAGAAGCCCAAATACTTTTTCAGAGCTAGATGCAGATAAAAATTATTTTTAATTTGCAACCTGATGGAGATCAGTATAGATGGACTAATAGACCAAGCCCCACACACTGCTGGAAGCCCAAATATTTTTTCTGAGCTAGATGCAGAAAAAAATGATATTCAATTTGCAACCTGATGGAGGTCAGTATAGATGGACTAATAGAACAAGTCCCACACACTGCTAGAAGGCCAAATATTTTTTCAGAGGTAGATGCAGATAAAAATTATTTTTAATTTGCAGCCTGATGGAGGTCAGTATAGATGGACTAATAGAGAAAGTCCCACACACTGCTAGAAGGCCAAATATTTTTTCAGAGCTAGATGCAGAGAAAAAATTATTTTTAATTTGCAACCTGATGGAGGTCAGTATAGATGGACTAATAGAGAAAGTCCCACACACTGCTAGAAGGCCAAATATTTTTTCAGAGCTAGATGCAGATATAAATTATTTTTAATTTGCAACCTGATGGAGGTCAGTATAGATGGACTAATAGAGAAAGTCCCACACACTGCTAGAAGCCCAAATATTTTTTCAGAGCTAGATGCAGAAAAAAATTATATTCAGTTTGCAACCTGATGGAGGTCAGTATAGATGGACTAATAGAACAAGTCCCACCCACAGCTAGAAGGCCAAATATTTTTTCAGAGGTAGATGCAGATAAAAATTATTTTTAATTTGCAGCCTGATGGAGGTCAGTATAGATGGACTAATAGAGAAAGTCCCACACACTGCTAGTAGGCCAAATATTTTTTCAGAGCTAGATGAAGACAAAAAATTATTTTGAATTTGCAACGTGATGGAGGTCAGTATATATGGACTAATAGAACAAGTCCCACACACTGCTAGAAGGCCAAATATTTTTTCAGAGCTAGATGGAGAAAAAAATTATATTCAGTTTGCAACCTGATGGAGGTCAGTATAGATGGACTAATAGAACAAGTCCCACACACAGCTAGAAGGCCAAATATTTTTTCAGAGGTAGATGCAGATAAAAATTATTTTTAATTTGCAGCCTGATGGAGGTCAGTATAGATGGACTAATAGAGAAAGTCCCACACACTGCTAGAAGGCCAAATATTTTTTCAGAGCTAGATGCAGACAAAAAATTATTTTGAATTTGCAACGTGATGGAGGTCAGTATATATGGACTAATAGAACAAGTCCCACACACTGCTAGAAGGCCAAATATTTTTTCAGAGCTAGATGGAGAAAAAAATTATATTCAGTTTGCAACCTGATGGAGGTCAGTATAGATGGACTAATAGAACAAGTCCCACACACAGCTGGAAGCCCAAATATTTTTTCAGAGCTACATGCAGATAAAAATTATTTTTAATTTGCAACCTGATGGAGATCAGTATAGATGGACTAATAGACCAAGTCCCACACACTGCTAGAAGCCCAAACATTTTTTCAGAAGTAGATGCAGAAAAAAATGATATTCAATTTGCAAACTGATGGAGGTCAGTATAGATGGACTAATAGAACAAGTCCCACACACTGCTAGAAGCCCAAATATTTTTTCAGAGCTAGATGCAGAATAAAATTATATTGAATTTGCAACCTGGTGTAGGTTAGTATAGATGGACTAATAGAAAAAGTCCCACACACTGCTAGAAGGCCAAATATTTTTTCAGAGCTAGATGCAGAAAAAAATGATATTCAATTTGCAACCTGATGGAGGTCAGTATAGATGGACTAATAGACCAAGTCCCACACACTGCTAGAAGCCCAAATACTTTTTCAGAGCTAGATGCAGATAAAAAAATTTTTTAATTTGCAACCTGATGGAGATCAGTATAGATGGACTAATAGACCAAGTCCCACACACTGCTAGAAGCCCAAATATTTTTTCAGAGCTAGATGCAGATAAAAATTATTTTTAATTTGCAACCTGATGGAGGTCAGTGTAGATGGACTAATAGACCAAGTCCCACACACTGCTAGAAGCCCAAATATTTTTTCAGAAGTAGATGCAGAAAAAAATTATATTCAATTTGCAACCTGATGGAGGTCAGTATAGATGGACTAATAGAACAAGTCCCACACACTGCTAGAAGCCCAAATTTTTTTTCTGAGGTAGATGCAGAAAAAAATGATATTCAGTTTGCAATCTGATGGAGGTCAGTATAGATGGACTAATAGAACAAGTCCCACACACAGCTAGATGCCCAAATATTTTTTCAGAGCTAGATGCAGATAAAAATTATTTTTAATTTGCAACCTGATGGAGATCAGTATAGATGGACTAATAGACCAAGTCCCACACACTGCTAGAAGCCCAAACATTTTTTCAGAAGTAGATGCAGAAAAAAATGATATTCAATTTGCAACCTGTTGGAGGTCAGTATAGATAGACTAATAGAACAAGTCCCACACACTGCTAGAAGGCCAAATATTTTTTCAGAGCTAGATGCAGATAAAAATTATTTTTAATTTGCAACCTGATGGAGATCAGTATAGATGGACTAATAGACCAAGTCCCACACACTGCTAGAAGCCCAAACATTTTTTCAGAAGTAGATGCGGAAAAAAATGATATTCAATTTGCAACCTGATGGAGGTCAGTATAGATGGACTAATAGAACAAGTCCCACACACTGCTAGAAGGCCAAATATTTTTTCAGAGGTAGATGCAGATAAAAATTATTTTTAATTTGCAGCCTGATGGAGGTCAGTATAGATGGACTAATAGAGAAAGTCCCACACACTGCTAGAAGGCCAAATATTTTTTCAGAGCTAGATGCAGACAAAAAATTATTTTTAATTTGCAACCTGATGGAGGTCAGTATAGATGGACTAATAGAGAAAGTCCCACACACTGCTAGAAGGCCAAATATTTTTTCAGAGCTAGATGCAGATATAAATTATTTTTAATTTGCAACCTGATGGAGGTCAGTATAGATGGACTAATAGAGAAAGTCCCACACACTGCTAGAAGGCCAAATATTTTTTCAGAGCTAGATGCAGAAAAAAATTATATTCAGTTTGCAACCTGATGGAGGTCAGTATAGATGGACTAATAGAAAAAGTCCCACACACAGCTAGAAGCCCAAATATTTTTTCAGAGCTAGATGCAGATAAAAATTATTTTTAATTTGCAACCTGATGGAGATCAGTATAGATGGACTAATAGACCAAGTCCCACACACTGCTAGAAGCCCAAACATTTTTTCAGAAGTAGATGCAGAAAAAAATGATATTCAATTTGCAACCTGATGGACGTCAGTATAGATGGACTAATAGAACAAGTCCCACACACTGCTAGAAGGCCAAATATTTTTTCAGAGGTAGATGCAGATAAAAATTATTTTTAATTTGCAGCCTGATGGAGGTCAGTATAGATGGACTAATAGAGAAAGTCCCACACACTGCTAGAAGACCAAATATTTTTTCAGAGCTAGATGCAGAAAAAAATTATATTCAGTTTGCAACCTGATGGAGGTCAGTATAGATGGTCTAATAGAACAAGTCCCACACACAGCTAGAAGGCCAAATATTTTTTCAGAGGTAGATGCAGATAAAAATTATTTTTAATTTGCAGCCTGATGGAGGTCAGTATAGATGGACTAATAGAGAAAGTCCCATACACTGCTAGAAGGCCAAATATTTTTTTAGAGCTAGATGCAGACAAAAAATTATTTTGAATTTGCAACGTGATGGAGGTCAGTATATATGGACTAATAGAACAAGTCCCACACACTACTAGAAGGCCAATTATTTTTTCAGAGCTAGATGCAGAAAAAAATTATATTCAGTTTGCAACATGATGGAGGTCAATATAAATGGACTAATAGAACAAGTCCCACACACAGCTAGAAGCCCAAATATTTTTTCAGAGCTAGATGCAGATAAAAATTATTTTTAATTTGCAACCTGATGGAGATCAGTATAGATGGACTAATAGACCAAGTCCCACACACTGCTAGAAGCCCAAACATTTTTTCAGAAGTAGATGCAGAAAAAAATGATATTCAATTTGCAACCTGATGGAGGTCAGTATAGATGGATTAATAGAACAAGTCCCACACACTGCTAGACGCCCAAATATTTTTTCAGAGCTAGATGCAGAATAAAATTATATTGAATTTGCAACCTGGTGTAGGTTAGTATAGATGGACTAATAGAACAAGTCCCACACACTGCTAGAAGCCCAAATATTTTTTCAGAGCTAGATGCAGAAAAAAATGATATTCAATTTGCAACCTGATGGAGGTCAGTATAGATGGACTAATAGACCAAGTCCCACACACTGCTAGAAGCCCAAATACTTTTTCAGAGCTAGATGCAGATAAAAATTATTTTTAATTTGCAACCTGATGGAGATCAGTATAGATGGACTAATAGACCAAGCCCCACACACTGCTGGAAGCCCAAATATTTTTTCTGAGCTAGATGCAGAAAAAAATGATATTCAATTTGCAACCTGATGGAGGTCAGTATAGATGGACTAATAGAACAAGTCCCACACACTGCTAGAAGGCCAAATATTTTTTCAGAGGTAGATGCAGATAAAAATTATTTTTAATTTGCAGCCTGATGGAGGTCAGTATAGATGGACTAATAGAGAAAGTCCCACACACTGCTAGAAGGCCAAATATTTTTTCAGAGCTAGATGCAGAGAAAAAATTATTTTTAATTTGCAACCTGATGGAGGTCAGTATAGATGGACTAATAGAGAAAGTCCCACACACTGCTAGAAGGCCAAATATTTTTTCAGAGCTAGATGCAGATATAAATTATTTTTAATTTGCAACCTGATGGAGGTCAGTATAGATGGACTAATAGAGAAAGTCCCACACACTGCTAGAAGCCCAAATATTTTTTCAGAGCTAGATGCAGAAAAAAATTATATTCAGTTTGCAACCTGATGGAGGTCAGTATAGATGGACTAATAGAACAAGTCCCACCCACAGCTAGAAGGCCAAATATTTTTTCAGAGGTAGATGCAGATAAAAATTATTTTTAATTTGCAGCCTGATGGAGGTCAGTATAGATGGACTAATAGAGAAAGTCCCACACACTGCTAGTAGGCCAAATATTTTTTCAGAGCTAGATGAAGACAAAAAATTATTTTGAATTTGCAACGTGATGGAGGTCAGTATATATGGACTAATAGAACAAGTCCCACACACTGCTAGAAGGCCAAATATTTTTTCAGAGCTAGATGGAGAAAAAAATTATATTCAGTTTGCAACCTGATGGAGGTCAGTATAGATGGACTAATAGAACAAGTCCCACACACAGCTAGAAGGCCAAATATTTTTTCAGAGGTAGATGCAGATAAAAATTATTTTTAATTTGCAGCCTGATGGAGGTCAGTATAGATGGACTAATAGAGAAAGTCCCACACACTGCTAGAAGGCCAAATATTTTTTCAGAGCTAGATGCAGACAAAAAATTATTTTGAATTTGCAACGTGATGGAGGTCAGTATATATGGACTAATAGAACAAGTCCCACACACTGCTAGAAGGCCAAATATTTTTTCAGAGCTAGATGGAGAAAAAAATTATATTCAGTTTGCAACCTGATGGAGGTCAGTATAGATGGACTAATAGAACAAGTCCCACACACAGCTGGAAGCCCAAATATTTTTTCAGAGCTACATGCAGATAAAAATTATTTTTAATTTGCAACCTGATGGAGATCAGTATAGATGGACTAATAGACCAAGTCCCACACACTGCTAGAAGCCCAAACATTTTTTCAGAAGTAGATGCAGAAAAAAATGATATTCAATTTGCAACCTGATGGAGGTCAGTATAGATGGACTAATAGAACAAGTCCCACACACTGCTAGAAGCCCAAATATTTTTTCAGAGCTAGATGCAGAATAAAATTATATTGAATTTGCAACCTGGTGTAGGTTAGTATAGATGGACTAATAGAAAAAGTCCCACACACTGCTAGAAGGCCAAATATTTTTTCAGAGATAGATGCAGAAAAAAATGATATTCAATTTGCATCCTGATGGAGGTCAGTATAGATGGACTAATAGACCAAGTCCCACACACTGCTAGAAGCCCAAATACTTTTTCAGAGCTAGATGCAGATAAAAAAAATTTTTAATTTGCAACCTGATGGAGATCAGTATAGATGGACTAATAGACCAAGTCCCACACACTGCTAGAAGCCCAAATATTTTTTCAGAGCTAGATGCAGATAAAAATTATTTTTAATTTGCAACCTGATGGAGGTCAGTGTAGATGGACTAATAGACCAAGTCCCACACACTGCTAGAAGCCCAAATATTTTTTCAGAAGTAGATGCAGAAAAAAATTATATTCAATTTGCAACCTGATGGAGGTCAGTATAGATGGACTAATAGAACAAGTCCCACACACTGCTAGAAGCCCAAATTTTTTTTCTGAGGTAGATGCAGAAAAAAATGATATTCAGTTTGCAATCTGATGGAGGTCAGTATAGATGGACTAATAGAACAAGTCCCACACACAGCTAGATGCCCAAATATTTTTTCAGAGCTAGATGCAGATAAAAATTATTTTTAATTTGCAACCTGATGGAGATCAGTATAGATGGACTAATAGACCAAGTCCCACACACTGCTAGAAGCCCAAACATTTTTTCAGAAGTAGATGCAGAAAAAAATGATATTCAATTTGCAACCTGTTGGAGGTCAGTATAGATAGACTAATAGAACAAGTCCCACACACTGCTAGAAGGCCAAATATTTTTTCAGAGCTAGATGCAGATAAAAATTATTTTTAATTTGCAACCTGATGGAGATCAGTATAGATGGACTAATAGACCAAGTCCCACACACTGCTAGAAGCCCAAACATTTTTTCAGAAGTAGATGCGGAAAAAAATGATATTCAATTTGCAACCTGATGGAGGTCAGTATAGATGGACTAATAGAACAAGTCCCACACACTGCTAGAAGGCCAAATATTTTTTCAGAGGTAGATGCAGATAAAAATTATTTTTAATTTGCAGCCTGATGGAGGTCAGTATAGATGGACTAATAGAGAAAGTCCCACACACTGCTAGAAGGCCAAATATTTTTTCAGAGCTAGATGCAGACAAAAAATTATTTTTAATTTGCAACCTGATGGAGGTCAGTATAGATGGACTAATAGAGAAAGTCCCACACACTGCTAGAAGGCCAAATATTTTTTCAGAGCTAGATGCAGATATAAATTATTTTTAATTTGCAACCTGATGGAGGTCAGTATAGATGGACTAATAGAGAAAGTCCCACACACTGCTAGAAGGCCAAATATTTTTTCAGAGCTAGATGCAGAAAAAAATTATATTCAGTTTGCAACCTGATGGAGGTCAGTATAGATGGACTAATAGAAAAAGTCCCACACACAGCTAGAAGCCCAAATATTTTTTCAGAGCTAGATGCAGATAAAAATTATTTTTAATTTGCAACCTGATGGAGATCAGTATAGATGGACTAATAGACCAAGTCCCACACACTGCTAGAAGCCCAAACATTTTTTCAGAAGTAGATGCAGAAAAAAATGATATTCAATTTGCAACCTGATGGACGTCAGTATAGATGGACTAATAGAACAAGTCCCACACACTGCTAGAAGGCCAAATATTTTTTCAGAGGTAGATGTAGATAAAAATTATTTTTAATTTGCAGCCTGATGGAGGTCAGTATAGGTGGACTAATAGAGAAAGTCCCACACACTGCTAGAAGGCCAAATATTTTTTCAGAGCTAGATGCAGACAAAAAATTATTTTTAATTTGCAACCTGATGGAGGTCAGTATAGATGGACTAATAGAGAAAGTCCCACACACTGCTAGAAGGCCAAATATTTTTTCAGAGGTAGATGCAGATAAAAATTATTTTTAATTTGCAGCCTGATGGAGGTCAGTATAGATGGACTAATAGAGAAAGTCCCACACACTGCTAGAAGGCCAAATATTTTTTCAGAGCTAGATGCAGACAAAAAATTATTTTGAATTTGCAACTTGATGGAGGTCAGTATATATGGACTAATAGAACAAGTCCCACACACTGCTAGAAGGCCAAATATTTTTTCAGAGCTAGATGCAGACAAAAAATTATTTTTAATTTGCAACCTGATGGAGGTCAGTATAGATGGACTAATAGAGAAAGTCCCACACACTGCTAGAAGGCCAAATATTTTTTCAGAGCTAGATGCAGATATAAATTATTTTTAATTTGCAACCTGATGGAGGTCAGTATAGATGGACTAATAGAGAAAGTCCCACACACTGCTAGAAGGCCAAATATTTTTTCAGAGCTAGATGCAGAAAAAAATTATATTCAGTTTGCAACCTGATGGAGGTCAGTATAGATGGACTAATAGAAAAAGTCCCACACACAGCTAGAAGCCCAAATATTTTTTCAGAGCTAGATGCAGATAAAAATTATTTTTAATTTGCAACCTGATGGAGATCAGTATAGATGGACTAATAGACCAAGTCCCACACACTGCTAGAAGCCTAAACATTTTTTCAGAGCTAGATGCAGAAAAAAATGATATTCAATTTGCAACCTGATGGACGTCAGTATAGATGGACTAATAGAACAAGTCCCACACACTGCTAGAAGGCCAAATATTTTTTCAGAGGTAGATGCAGATAAAAATTATTTTTAATTTGCAGCCTGATGGAGGTCAGTATAGGTGGACTAATAGAGAAAGTCCCACACACTGCTAGAAGGCCAAATATTTTTTCAGAGCTAGATGCAGACAAAAAATTATTTTTAATTTGCAACCTGATGGAGGTCAGTATAGATGGACTAATAGAGAAAGTCCCACACACTGCTAGAAGGCCAAATATTTTTTCAGAGCTAGATGCAGATATAAATTATTTTTAATTTGCAGCGTGATGGAGGTCAGTATAGATGGACTAATAGAGAAAGTCCCACACACTGCTAGAAGGCCAAATATTTTTTCAGAGCTAGATGCAGAAAAAAATTATATTGAGTTTGCAACCTGATGGAGGTCAGTATAGATTTACTAATAGAACAAGTCCCACACACAGCTAGAAGGCCAAATATTTTTTCAGAGGTAGATGCAGATAAAAATTATTTTTAATTTGCAGCCTGATGGAGGTCAGTATAGATGGACTAATAGAGAAAGTCCCACACACTGCTAGAAGGCCAAATATTTTTTCAGAGCTAGATGCAGACAAAAAATTATTTTGAATTTGCAACTTGATGGAGGTCAGTATATATGGACTAATAGAACAAGTCCCACACACTGCTAGAAGGCCAAATATTTTTTCAGAGCTAGATGCAGAAAAAAATTATATTCAGTTTGCAACCTGATGGAGGTCAGTATAGATGGACTAATAGAACAAGTCCCACACACTGCTAGAAGCCCAAATATTTTTTCAGAGCTAGATGCAGAAAAAAATTATATTCAATTTGCAACCTGATGGAGGTCAGTATAGATGGACTAATAGAATGATGCTATGCCCAAAAGATTTTACTTCACTAGGTGCAGTAAAAAAATTGGTATTCTATACACAGGTGGTATGTCTTGCAACACAGATAGGCTGCTCCACTGACTAACACACTCTGCAATAGGCCAAAAAGGAATAGCTTTGCTAGATTCAGCCAAATGCTGTGAAAAAAACTTGCACAGCACTGGCATAGACCTGCCTAGCAAAAACTGATAGGAACTGATGTAACCTTTTCCTGAAAAGGACTGCAATTACAATTAGTCTTTACTCCCACAATCTATCTATTTAAGAGCACAGACCTGCCTGATAAAAGTCGTAGGAAATGCTGTAACCTAGTCCTTAAAAGGTCTGCAATCACAACTATTCCCTACTCCCAAGCTATCTGTAGATTTGTGCGAAAATTGGCTTGAAATTAACAAGGTATAGCGCACACAGCAACAGCAGTGCCGTCTAACACGCAGCTGCAGCAGTGAGAAAATGGTGGCGACAGGGAAAATGGCTGGGTCTTATAGGGCAAGGACATGTGACATACACTGCCAATGACACATGCCCTTGCTTGTGTGAAAAAAAACACTTTGCTCCGTGTGTGCGCTGCTGATAGGCTGACAGATTGCACCTCCCCACTGTAAATGCGGGAAAGAGAAAAAAAAATGGAGTTCTTCATTATTCCTGCAGAGATCCATCCCCTGCCCCTCCCCCCACCCCGCTGTACACTCAAACTGCGTATTAACATTAATTTTCATCATTACTGAGAAAAAATCCAGTTATGATTTTGGTGCACGAACAGTTATCGAACATAACCTCGAACAGCCGAATTTTTCTCAAATCGTTCGTGTTCGCCGAACGGCTCGAACACCGCCCAAAACAGCTCGAATTTGAGATTGGCGAACAGTTCGAGTAGAACAACGCTCATCTCTACTCATGATGTCTACACTATATTGAACCAAGTGCAACCCGTTCACCTCTCAGCAGCACGTCATCTTAGGTTACAATGTGCATTGTTAATGCCTCCCAATGTTTCTTTACAGAGGTGTACTACCCTGAATCCAGCAACTTTGTTACCTCTCTCGGATCTAAAGGAGGGGTCAGGTACTGTGCTATTTAAGGAAGATCCAAGAGAGGATGTTCCTCATGACTGTGTACAAATAATGGCACAAGAAACAGCAGGTTTACCTACTGTATTTGAACATGAATTATAAAATGCAGATTTTGAATTTTTTGTAGATGGATCCCGTCACCAGGACGATTCAGGTACTTTCCATACTGGATATGCAGTTGTCTCCCTCAATGCAGTAATCAAGGCAGAACCAATGCTCCCACACCAATCGGCTCAAGAGGCCGAACTTAGGGCCCTAACCGAGGCCTGTAAACTAGCAGAAGGTAGTATTGTTAACATTTACACAGATTCTAGGTACGCATTCGGTATATCGCATGATTTTGGTCCAATATGGAAGTCAAGAGGTTTCCTGACGGCAGCAGGACACCCCATAAAGAATGCTGATGCGGTCCAGCAGTTAATTGATGCACTACAACTACCCAAAAAGGTAGCTGTCATAAAGGTAAGAGCACATACCAGACGCACCGATCAGGTGAGTAGAGGTAATGCGATGGCAGATGCTGCGGCAAAAACAGCAGCCTGTAAGCTGCAACAAGGGTCGACAGTACGTCAGCTAAGTGCCCCTAAAAACCCCTTTGTGTCGGAGGACATCTTATCCCAAATGCAGGCTCAGGCTCAAAAGGAGGAGGTTGATAAGTGGTTAAAGGAAGGTGCATGCCTGAATGAAGCAAATGGGGTATGGGGGAAAGGGACACGACGATGCCTTCCAAGGGCACTGTACCCAGCAGCTGCCCAGATACTACATGGGCCGACACACCAATCTAAAATGGGTGTGATGAGTGTAATGCAGAAACATTGGGTGGCACCAGGATTCTCCACCTGTATTGAAAGCCTGACACAAGGGTGCATGATATGTGCTACACATAATCAGGGTAGAGTAGTTAAAACACCACCCAAACACCCCCCCCCCGGCCCCTCTATCCATTCCAGAGACTGCAAATTGATTATATTCAGCTGCCAAAGTCAGGATCATGGGAATATGTGTTGGTCTGTATTGATTTGTTCTCAGGATGGCCAGAGGCTTTCCCAATTGCAAAAGCCACGGCTGCGGCAACCGCAAAGAAACTGCTTGCGGAGGTGGTCTGCAGGTATGGGGTACCAGAGGTAATTGAGAGTGACAGAGGTACACACTTCACAGGTGAAATAATGAATGAAGTCATGTCAGCTCTAGGAATTCAACAAGCATTCCACACCCCATATCACCCGCAAAGTAGTGGTAAAGTGGAAAGACTGAATGGGACATTGAAATGAAAAATTCAGAAAGCCATGGCTGAGACAGGAAAACCATGGCCGGACTGTTTACCGCTTGCTCTGTTTTCAGTAAGATACACGCCTAATAAAAAGACTGGACTCTCTCCATATGAGATATTGTTTGGCAACGTACCCAGCCTAGGGTGTTTCTATCCGCAAGCATTAGAAATGAATAACCATGTGCTAAGTTCCTACGTGAGGGCTTTACACAAAAAGATTAAGCAAGTACATGATAATGTCTTCAGTTCTCTTCCAGATCCAGATCAAGACTCTAGCAGCCATATGCTGCAACCTGGAGACTGGGTGGTTATAAAAAGACACGTGAGGAAAAGCTTAGATCCACGGTTTGACGGACCCTTTCAAGTTCTGCTGACCACAAGTACAGCCGTTAAGCTAGAGGGAAAAGCGGCCTGGATCCACGCGTCCCATTGCAAAAAGATACTAGGAGAACCAACGGACAAAGAATGAAGACATTGTTTATACTTACCTGCATACTTACAACCACAGGTGCATGGACTAGGTTGAGCACCACAGATGGAGACGACAATAGATTCATTAAACACCATCTTGCTCTAATCGATGGACTAAAGGAGCAAAACCAGACCATTGCTAACTGTTGGATATGTACACATGCCCCTGTGACGTCCACTAGCATACCCTTTCTCGCTGTCCCAGTCTCATGGGAAGAGATAAACTTTTGGGTGAACTGTTCAGATACTTGGGCCAATAATGCCACACAGAGACTGTGGAATACCACTGTTGGGATTCCCGTAGTAGGATGGACAGAATTTCCGTGGTGGCAAGGGAACCTGACGGGTCAAATAATTCCCAGGTTGTATTTAGCATTTAAAGGAGGGGAGTGGGTACCCAGAAACAAAGTAAAAATTACTGATTTTGGTAAGATACCACAACAAGGGTTAAAAGTAAGTTTCAAGCCCACCTCAGACAGTAGTAATGTCTATTTTAAAAACGGGACAAGTGATACCTGTGCCAAAATACCTGGCAATCTACAGTGTAATGAAAGTTCAAGTTATCAGAAAGGTGCACCTACGTGTGGCAATCCTAATGCTGGCTATTGTTCTCCCTTAGGTCAGCAGCCTGGGTGGTGTATGATGTCAAATGTTTCTAAGTTTGCTGACTTAGTTCACCGTTTAATACTGCAACATTCAGCATTATGGAATCTCCCCTTATCCATGTATTGGGTATGTGGAGACAAGGCTTTCAAGTGGCTCCCAGTAGGAGTAACAGGAACTTGTACTTTAGCCAGATTGACACCCGCAACTTATATTGTTACTCCAGACCAGCTAGATCCTTTGTCTATCCCAAAACATACATTGCATAAGCGATCAGCAGACAATAAAGAAAGACCAAGTGGGAGACCCCATATAGTTCAAATGGGAGGGGTAAACAAATTTTTCAGTGCATTGTTTATATACCCTATGTTGACACAAATGTGGGATAAATTAGTAGAAGCTACAGACTATCTTGATGATCAGATTTGGGATATTTTAGAAGTAGTTAACGGATCTCTTGCAGTACAGAATCAATTGATTATTGTCACGAACCAACATACCATTGTACTCGATTATTTAACAGCAGCACAAGGAGGGATGTGCCAGATAATAGGGCTCGCATGCTGCCATTACATAGACAATTCTAGTGTACTGACGCTGAAGCATAAGTTGGAAGACGTGGTAAAATTAAGGAGACATTATGATGAGGCCAACCTCAAGAATCAGGATTCCTGGTGGGCAAACACCTTTTTCTTTCTAAATCCCGCAAATTGGTTTAAAGGTATCGGTGGGTGGTTGGCTGGTATAGTGCAAGCGATTTTTCAGGTTTTACTAATGTGCCTTACGGTTTATTTGGTTTTTAAGCTTTTTCTAATGTGTATTCAGCGTTGTACTAAAAGAAAACATAGAGAACAAAAGGATGGAATGTGATAGCAGAAGATGGAGTCCCTTAAGTTTAAAGACCCCATCTATGCTATATAAGTCTGACAGTTATTTTAGGTGAAAATAACAGCAAGCTGAAATGTTCCTTTCTTGTATCAATAGCGTGTCCTTGCTAAGAAGATAACGTGTCCTCCCTGGCCAGATGTTTCTTCTTGTAGCAATAATGTGTTCTTGCAAGAAGATAATGTGGCCTTGCTACCCAGATACGTCTAATTAAATATTTTAAAGCATACAGAAACTAGCTTTTTCGCTTGTTCAGCTAAACTGTATAATCGAACCATATATGGTAAATCCGTTTCCTGCCTTCAGGGTATATATCAACCCTGTGTTTTGTAATAAAGTTTAGAGCATGTTTAAACACAAACATTCTGTCCTGTGTCTCATTCTCTCCGATATCGTAATCCAAAGGATAGAAGACCCAGAATGCAGTGACGACAGGTGCTCGACCCGAGCAAGGAGCCCAATGTAAGTCTATGGGAAACTCGAGCATTTTTCAGGTGGCTCCGTCTGCAGACGGCCTAAAAATAGCTCAAATCGATAGGAACAATGCTCAAATGACATGGGAACAGCATGGGGAAGACCCCTGGAAGCATTTCTGACTCCCAGATCACTGCTGTCAACAACGTTGTCAGAGGTATTACGCCACTTTTACAGAATCACAATAAAACATACAAAAACTAAACCAAAATGGATTTTCCTGGGAAATGTGTTAAGGAACATCCTTTCCTGGGTAATGACTTGTATATAAGGCAAAATAAGTAACCAAAAATACTCCTCCACACCTTGGGCTATGTTCACACGTAGCGTTTTTGATGCATTTTTGCCCTTTTGCATTGCTTTCAACCGTTACAAATGCATTCACCGGGAAATGTCATTTTAACATTTTACAACCTTATCTGGCCATGTGGTGTGTGAGACATGATGAGACACATCCTGTTTCATTGTTTCATTTATGAAGGAGGGACTCTGAAAGCCGCAAAGCCTATTTTTATAGGGCCATCAGGCGGCCATTACTATTCTTAAAGGGCCAGCAGTTGGCCTTCACAATTCTTAGTGAGCCATCAGCCGGCTATGTTTTGTTGTTCCCATTACTAAAGAGTGGGTCTCCTATACTGTTATTGTGTATGCAGTGAGCGGCAGGGCTGCCCAAAATTTGGACACACCCCAATACCCATTTGAAAATTTGGATGCACCCCAATACCCCGTGGAAGAGACTTATAAGAGGGCCTCCCGAAAACAAAGTTCCCATTATTACTAACTGGGTCTCCCATACTGTTTGCCTATGCAGTGAATGCAAGGGCTGCCAAAAATTTGGACCTACTCCAATGCCCCTTGGAAGAGATGTACAGGAGGGCCTTTGAAAAAAAAATGTTCCCATTATTAGGAAGTGGGTCTCTCATTCTCTCATTGTGTTTGCCTATGCAGTGAATGCAAGGGTGCCAAAAATTTGGAGGCACTCCAATGCCCCTTGGAAGAGACGTGGAGGTCAGAGGACCTCCTGAAAACAATGTTCCCATTATTAGGACGTGGCTCTCCCATAGTGTTGGCCTATGCAGTGAATGCAAGGGCTGCAAAAATTGGGAGGCACTCCAATGCCCCTTTGAAGAGACATAGAGGGCCTCATGAAAAAATGTTCCCCATGTTAGGAAGTGGGTCTCCCATAATGTTGGCCTATGCAGTGAATGCAAGGGCTGTCAAAAATTGGGAGGAACTCCAATGCCCCTTGGAAGAGACGTAGAGGGCCTCATGTGAAAATGTTCCCATTATTAGGAAGTGGGTCTTCCATAGTGTTGCATCACGGACCACGGTCACCCTGGTGATATGGTGGTGAAGGATGAGGAGAAGGAGGAGGACAAGAGCAAATAGCCAAAATCAGGAAGCGTATACCCATGTGTGGGTGTGAAAAGGTGCATGGGAATACACCTCCCAAAAAAAGACACTGGATTTGAGTTTATGTTACGCTGCTATCATTCGGTGGTGTTGAGAGGTCTGGCCCAATCCAGCCCTTGTTCATTTTTATAAGAGTCATCCTGTCAGCATTTTCAGTTGACAGGCGGATGCGCTTATCAGTTATAATTCCACAGGCGGCACTAAACACCCACTCTGATAAAATGCTAGCGGCAGGGCAGGCCAGGACCTCCAAGGCATAGAGAGACCGTTCATTCCACGTGTTCAGCTTGGATACCCAATAATTATAAGGCACAGAGGAATCATGGAGGACGTTCGTACGGTCAGCAAGGTACTCCCTCACCATCTTTCCAAACTTTTCACTCCTTGTGAGAGTACCCCGCGCCTCAGGGCCTGTGCGATGGGAAGGGCTGAGAAAACTCTCCCAGAACTTTGACAGTATTCCCCTGACTCTGCTGGATTGAAGTTGTGTCTCTCTCGCCTGTACTCCTTGGTTGTCCAACGAACTGTGACCTCTGCTGCCAGCGTATTCAGATGGGAATTTTTTTAATAGTTCCACAACAAGAGCCTTCTGGTACTGCCCCATTTTCGTAGACCTGTCCATCTCAGAAATAAGAGATAGAAAGTTTTCCTTGTAGCGTGGGTCTAGAAGTGTCACCAACCAGTAATGAGTGACACCCAAAATTTTGAGAACGCGAGGGTCATGGGAAAGGCATAAACTCAGCCATGCGTGCCAGACTGCTAACAGGCAAGACTTCCGTGTCCTCACCAAGAGGACGACTGACCATGCTCTCTTTCTCCTCTTTCCTGTCCTCAGGCCATCCACGCTGAACAGATGGTATGACAGCTGTGCAGGTAGTACCGTCTATAGCGCATGAAACTAGTTTCTATTCTTCCTCCTCCTCCTCTTCCTCGTTGTCACCCAATCCAAGTTGGGATGAGTTGAGGCTGGGCTCTGTGTAATAGCCCTGTATGGTTCCTTGCTCCATCTCATTGTGCTCCGCCTACAATGCATCCTCTTTGATTGTGAGCAGAAAGCGTTTCAGAAGACAGAGAAGTGGGATGGTGACGCTAATTATGGCGTCATCACCGCTTGCCATTTGGTGGAGTCCTCAAAGTTTTGGAGGATGGTACATATGTCTGACATCCATGTCCACTCCTGAGGTCTTATGTGTGGAGCCTTGACTGAATACCGATGGCCTTGTTGATGCTGGTACTCAACAACTGCCCTCTTCTGCTCACAAATCCTTCCCAACATCTGCAGTGTAGAGTTCCAACGCGTGGGGACATCACACACCAGTCGGTGAGTCAGAAGCTACATAGGCTGCTGAAGCACAGCAAGGGCTGCGGAAGCTGTGGCTGACTTACTAAAATGAGCACACAGGTGGCGTACTTTAACAAGCAGATCCGGCAGCTCCGGGTAGGTTTTGAGAAACCGCTGAACCACGAGGTTAAGCACATGGGCCAGGCATGGTACATGTGTGAGCTCGCCTCGCCTCAGAGCTGCCACCAGGTTTCCGCCATTGTCACACACGAACATGCCTGGCTGTAGGTTCAGCGGTGTCAGCCACAGATCTGCCTGCTCTTTCAGAGCTGTCCACAACTCTTCAGCATTGTGCGGTTTGTCACCTAAGCATATTAGCTTCAGCACAGCCTATTGTCGCTTTGCTGAGGCAGTGCTGCAGTACTTCCAGCTTGTGACTGATGTGGTCATTTCAGAGATGGAGGCTGAAGAGGAGGAGGCTAAGGAGGATGAGGTGCAGAAGCTGTAGACTGTGGGGGCAACCCTGACTGACCAAGGGTGCACAATCCTCGGCATCGGAAGGATGTGTTCCGTCCAAAGGTCCGACTGGGTCCTGGCTTCCACTATGTGTGTGCCGTCAGCGAGATGTACAGTCCCTGCCCACAAGCACTTGTCCACGTGTCCTTGGTTGCGCTTGAGTTCCAAGGACTGGGGTATGGACAACTGAATGCTGCGCTGGGACAAGGACGTGCTTGCTGATGGTGCTAGTTGAGAATGTGCAACGACAGGTGCGGGGCAGGAGGCATCTTCACATGCACTATTGACAGGGGATTGACTTCCATGCACAACAGCGGAAGAAGCAGTGGTGTCACCCGCGGTCACTGTTCCTGAACCGTGGAATTCGGCCCACAAAGTCAGGTGCTTTGCTGCCATGTGCCTGATCATGCTGGTGGTGGTCAGGCTAGTAGTTTTGCTAGCTCTGCTGATGCTGGCTTGGCAGGTGGTGCAAATGACCTTTTTGGGGTTATCGGCAGAGTCTTTAAAAAGCAACTAGACTCAGGAAGACCTAACAGTTGTACAGGCAACTTCTGTCGTGTTGGTGTTATGGGTAACTGTAACCCGCCTTCTGTCTGTGGCCACCACACTGCTTTTTCCTGCCTGTGGGGTGCTCTGCCTCCCTCCCTCTGTGTGCTGCTGTCCTCGCTCTGCATGGCCTCCTGCCTGGTTGGGTCAGTAATTATATTATCCACCACCTCGTCTGCCAATTCCGCACTCTGGTCCTCCTCCTGACTTTCTGGCAATTGTGTCTCATCATCGTCCACCTCTTGTGACACTTTCCCACCATTGCCTTCGTATGACCGTGGCTGCTCAAATATTTGAGATGGATAAGTAGAGAATCTTGTGGAATACGTACACTAACTAATAAACAGCCAAATCTCTCCCTAGCTCACCTTTCCCTACACTGCCTGATTGCGGAGTAGACTGTGACGAGCACGGTGGCGCCAGGTCTGATATAGACCCGATGACGCTGTGTGACCAGCCAATCACTGTAATGCCACAACCAACATGGCTGTGGCAATACAGTGGGTGGCAGACAATCCCTGCATGTTGATTGGCACTCTAAAGAGCGCCAAACATGCAGGGAGGGGACCAGAGCATCTGTCCAAGCATCTCGGAAGTATTCGGCGAGCTCCGAGCATCTCGAGTACTGAGATGCTTGGACAAGTACTGAGTATTTGCGAGTATGCTCGTTCATCATTACTCAGCACATTGTCACTACATGTGCCCACTGTGTGGAGCTTCAAGAAATGTGAGTTTATTAAAATAATCACCTATCGCTGCTCTCTCTAGTGTCCAATGTCATTCTTCTCCTCTTCTCAGTGACATCACCCCTTTGCAGACTGTCCGGGTCAGATGCGCTCTGTGTGACCAGGAAATGACTTTTAAAATGTAAGCCTATTGGGTATCAGAACAAGGCTCCATAGATTTACATTGTAAAAGAGATTTCCGGCTCACACATAGAGCATTGACTGAGACAGCTAGTCACAATTGTGTTGACTTCACTGAAAAGATGAGAAGAATGGCGCTGGAGAGAGCAGCAGTAGGTGAGTATATAAACACACTCACTACATTACATGCATATATATATACAGTGCTCAAAAAAATAAAGGGAACACTTAAATAACAGAATATAACTCCAAGTAAATCAAACTTCTGGTGAAATCAAACTGTCCACTTAGGAAGCAACACTGATTGACAATCAATTTCACATGTTGTTGTGCAAATGGAATAGAAAATAGATGGAAATTATTGGCAATTATCAAGACACACTCAATAAAGGAGTGGTTCTGCAGGTGGGGACCTCAGACAACATCTCAGTACTAATGCTTTCTGGCTGCTGTTTTGGTCACTTTTGAATGTTGGTTGTGCTTTCACACTTGTGATAGCATGAGACAGACTCTACAACCCACAGAAGTTGCTCAGGTAGTGCAGCTCATCCAGGATGGCACATCAATGTGTGCTGTGGCAAGAAGGTTTGCTGTGTCTGTCAACATAGTGTCCAGAGGCTGGAGGCGCTACTAGGAGACAGGCCAGTACACCAGGAGACATGGAGGGGGCCATAGGAGGGCAAAAACCCAGCAGTAGGACCGCTACCTCTGCCTTTGTGCAAGGAGGAACAGGAGGAGCACTGCCAGAGCCCCACAAAATGACCTCCAGCAGGCCACAAATGTGCATGTGTCTGCACAAACTGTTAGAAACCGACTCCATGAGGGTGGTATGCGTACACAGATGGGGGTTGTGCTCACAGCCCAACACCGTGCTGGATGCTTGGCATTTGCCACAGAACACCATGATTGGCAAAGTCGCCACTGGGGCCCTGTGCTCTTCACAGATGAAAGCAGGTTCACACTGAGCACATGTGACAGACGTGACAGAGTCTGGAGACGCCGTGGAGAGCGATCTGCTGCCTGCAACATCTTTCAGCAAGACCAGTTTGGCAGTGGGTCAGTAATGGTGTGGGGTGGCATTTCTTTGGAGGGCCGCACAGCCCTCCATGTGCTCGGCAGAAGTAGCCTGACTGCCATTAGGTACCAAGATTAGATCCTCAGACCCCTTGTGAGACCATATGCTGGTGCGGTTGGCCCTGGGTTCCTCCTAATGCAGGACAATGCCAGACCTCATATGGCTGGAGTGTGTCAGCAGTTCCTGCAAGATGAAGGCATTGAAGCTATAGACTGGCCCACCCATTCCCCAGACCTGAATCTGAATGAGCACATCTGGGACATCATGTCTCGCTCCATCCACCAACGTCAAGTTGCAACCACAGACTGTCGAGGAGTTGGCGGATTCTTTAGTCCAGGTCGGGGAGGAGATCCCACAGGAGACCATCTGTAACCTCATCAGGAGCATGCCCAGGCATTGTAGGGAGGTCATACAGGCACGTGGAGGCCACAAACAATACTGAGCCTCATTTTGACTTGTCTTAAGGATATTACATTAAAGTTGGATCAACCTGTAGTGTGTTTTTCCACTTTAATTTTTGACTCCAAATTCAGTCCTCCATTGGTTAATAAATTTGATTTCCATTGATGATTTTTGTGTGATTTTGTTGTCAGCACATTCATCTTTGTACAGAACAAAGTATTCAATGATAATATCTCATTCATTCAGATCTAGGATGTGTTATTTGAGTGTTCCCTTTATTTTTTTGAGCAGTATATATATATTATATATATATATATATATATATATATATATATACAACCCCTGGCAAAAATTATGGAATCACTGGGCTCGGAGGATGTTCATTCAGTTTTTTAATGTTGTTGAAAAAAAGCAGATCACAGACATAGCACAAAACTAAAGTCATTTCAAATGGCATCTTTAGGGCTTTAAGAAACACTAAAAGAAATCAACATTAAAAATGTGGTACTCAGTAAGGGTAGTTTTTTTCTGACCAAGCAGAGGGATAAAATTATGGAATCACTCAATTCTGAGGAAAAAATTATGGAATCACCCTGTAAATTTTCATTTCAAAAACTAACACCTGCATCAAATTAGATCTGCTCTATAGTCTGCATCTAAAAAGGAGTGATCACACCTTGGAGAGCTGTTGCACAAAGTGGACTGACATGAATCATGGCTCCAACACAAGATATGTCAATTGAAACAAAGGAGAGGATTATCAAACTCTTAAAAGAAGGTAAATAATCATGCAATGTTTCAAAAGATGTTGGTTGTTCACAGTCAGCTGTGTCTAAAATCTGGACCAAATAGAAACAACATAGGAAGGTTGTTAAAGGCAAAGCTACTGGTAGACCAAGGAAGAAATCAAAGCGTCAAGACCGGAAACTTAAAGCAGCGGTTGATGGGCACACATGAATTGGCCAATTCATGCGCTAAGAACCTCCGTTGTTTGTAAGTAAAGTTCATTGAGTAATAACACAGTTTAAATCAAATGTTTTTATTGTCTTTATGTATTTTGGCCATAATGGAGTGCTGCTGCGCTCTCTTTTTATATATCTTATTCAGTTTCTGCAGCTTGCACCTGTTCACATTTAGGATGTGCTGGTCAGTTCTTTTTACATATTACTATAGGAGGTGGTAACTGCCTCCTGTTTCACCTTGCACTCCCCCCATTTAACCAGCAGGTGATGTATATTCTACTCTACCAGCCCATTTAAATTGTAGGTGTTTCAGCCCAGAAGTGACATGTTCTGTCCAGAGTTATAGGCTTGTAGCCCAAGAGAGGCATGTAGGCAGAGTAGTACCCATCAGATGGGAGGTCACCTTGCAGCGGTTGATGTTCACACATGAATTGGCCAATTCATGCGTTAAGAACCTCTGTTTTTTGTAAGTAAAGTTCACTGAGTAATAACACAGTTTACATCAAATGTTTTTATTGTCTTTATGTATTTTGGCCATAATGGAGTGCTGCTGCACTCTCTTTTTATATATCTTATTCAGTTTCTGCAGCTTGCACCTGTTCACATTTAGGATGTGCTGGTCAGTTCTTTTTACATATATATATATATATATATATATATATATATATATATATATATATATATACACACATTTAATGAATGAAAAACTTAATGAGAGTGCTTTTTTCAGTGTGGGGGCCATTATACTGTATGGAGGCCAGTGAGGGGCCATTATACAGTGTGGGGGCCATTGTACCATGTGTAGGTATGTGTGGAGCCCTCATATTTTGTGGAGGGCTGTGTGGGGGACATTATACTGTATGGAAGGCTGTGGAGGGGCCACTATACTGTGTGAATGATTGTGTGGGGGACATTATACTGTGTGGAGGGATGTATGGGGCCATCAAACTGTGTGCAGGGCTATGTAAGGACCACTATATTGTATGGACAGCTGTGTAGGTGCCATTATATTGTTTGGAGGGTTGTTTGGGGGCGTATACTTTGTGGAGGACTGTGTGGGGGACATTATATTCAGTGGAACCTGTGTGGGGGACATTATACGGTGTGGAGGGCTGAGGAGGAGGGCATTATATTTTGTTGGGGGCTGTGTGGGGGAAATTATACTGGGTTGAAGCCTGTGTGGGGAACAATATACTGGGTGGAGGGCTGTATGAGAGGCATTATACTTCGTGGAGGGCTGTGTGCAGAACATTATACCAAGTGAAAGTCTGTGAAAGGGTCATGATACTGTGTGAACAGCTGTCTGGGTATGATTACACTGTGTAGAGAGCTGTGTGGGGCCATTATACTGTGGAGAGGGCTATTTGGGGGACATTATACCATGTGGAGGTCTGTGTGAGAGCCATTATACTGTGTTGAGGACTATATGGGTGTCATTATACTGTGAATAGAGCTGTGTGGGGCCATTGTACTTCGTGGAGCCCTGTATAAAAGCCATTATACTGTGTAGAGTCATTATACTATGTGGAGGGCTATGTGGGGGCTATTCCACTGTGTGTTGGGCTGTATGAGGATATTATACTGTGTGGAGCCCTGCTTGGGGCCATTATACGGTATGGGGGATTATAATGTGTGGAAGGCTGTGTTGGGCCCTCATACTATGTGGATGGCTGTGTTGGAGCAATTATACATTGTGGGGGCCATTATACTGTGTAGATGGTTATATGGGAGCCACAATACTGTGTGGAGGGCTTAGTAGATGCTGTCATTCTGTGTCGAGCCCTGTGTGTGGGCCATTATAATGTGCAGAGGGCTATTAGGGGACATCACACTGTGTGAAGGGCTGTGTGGGGCCATTATATGATGTGGAGGGCTGTTTAGGGCCATTATATTGTCTCGAAGGCTGTGTGGGGGGCATCATACTGTGTGAAGGTGTATTTAGGGGCCATCATACTGTGTGAAAGGGTGTGTGGTGTGGAGCCATTATAGTTTGTGTAGGACTGTTGGGATGGGCATTATATTGTGTGGATAGCTGTGTAGAGGGCTGTTATCCTATGCGGAGGGCTGTGTGAGGGCCATTATACAGTGTGGAGGCAGTGTGGGTGCCATTATACTATATAGAAGGCTTTGTGGGGCCATTATACTGTATGGAGAGCTGTCTGGGGGTCATTTTATTTTACTGTGTGGAAGGTAATTATACTGTGTAGAAGGCTGTGTGGGGATCATTATGATCATTATACTGTGTTGAGAGTTGTGTGAGGGCCATTATACTGTGTGAGGCCATCATACTGTGTTGTGGGACAGTGAAGGCCATCATACTATGTTGTGGGACCTTGGAGGCCATCATTCTGTGTTGTGAGATGTTGGGGGCAGTCATACTGTGTTTTTTTAACCATGGAGCCATCATAGTGTATTTTGGGGCTGTGGGGATCATCATACTTTGTTGGAGTCACAAGGGGCTTCATAATGTGTGTGCGGGACATCATTGTTTTGGGGGCACTGAGCAGATCCGGCAGCTCCGGGAAGGTTTTGAGAAACCGCTGAACCACGAGGTTAAGCACATGGGCCAGGCATGGTACATGTGTGAGCTCGCCTCGCCTCAGAGCTGCCACCAGGTTTTCGCCATTGTCACACACGACCATGCCAGGCTGTAGGTTCAGCGGTGTCAGCCACAGATCTGCCTGCTCTTTCAGAGCTGTCCACAACTCTTCAGCATTGTGCGGTTTGTCACCTAAGCATATTAGCTTCAGCACAGCCTATTGTCGCTTTGCTGAGGCAGTGCTGCAGTACTTCCAGCTTGTGACTGATGTGGTCATTTTGGAGATGGAGGCTGAAGAGGAGGAGGAGGCTGAAGAGGATGAGGTGCAGGAGCTGTAGACTGTGGGGGCAACCCTGACTGACCTAGGGTGCACAATCCTCGGCATCGGAAGGATGTGTTCCGTCCCATGGTCCGACTGGGTCCCAGCTTCCACTATGTGTGTGCCGTCAGCGAGATGTACAGTCCCTGCCCACAAGCACTTGTCCACGTGTCCTTGGTTACGCTTGAGTTCCAAGGACTGGGGTATGGACAACTGAATGCTGCGCTGGGACAAGGACGTGCTTGCTGATGGTGCTAGTTGAGAATGTGCAACGACAGGTGCGGGGCAGGAGGCATCTTCACATGCACTATTGACAGGGGATTGACTTCCATGCACAACAGCGGAAGAAGCAGTGGTGTCACCCGCAGACACTGTTCCTGAACCCTGGGATTCGGCCCACAAAGTCGGGTGCTTTGCTGCCATGTGCCTGATCATACTGGTGGTGGTCAGGCTAGTAGTTTTGCTACCTCTGCTGATGCTGGCCTGGCAGGCGATGCAAATGACCTTTTTGGGGTTATCGGCAGAGTCTTTAAAAAGCAACTAGACTCAGGAAGACCTAACAGTTGTACTGGCAACTTCCGTCATGTTGGTGTTACGGGTAACGGTTGCCCGCCTTCTGTCTGTGGCCACCACACTGCTTTTTCCTGCCTGTGGGGTGCTCTGCCTCCCTCCCTCTGTGTGCTGCTGTCCTCGCTCTGCATGGTCTCCTGCCTGGTTGGGTCAGTTATTATATCATCCACCACCTCGTCTGCCAATTCCGCACTCTGGTCCTCCTCCTGACTTTCTGGCAATTGTGTCTCATCATCGTACACCTCTTGTGACACTTTCCCACCATTGCCTTCGTATGACCGTGGCTGCTCAAATATTTGAGATGGATAAGTAGAGAATCTTGTGGAATACGTACACTAACTAATAAACAGCCAAATCTCTCCCTAGCTCACCTTTCCCTACACTGCCTGATTGCGGAGTAGACTGTGACGAGCACGGCGGCGCCAGGTCTGATATAGACCCGATGACGCTGTGTGGCCAGCCAATCACTGTAATGCCACAACCAACATGGCTGTGGCAATACAGTGGGTGGCAGACAATCCCTGCATGTCGATTGGTGCTCTAAAGAGCGCCAAACATGCAGGGAAGGGACCAGAGCATCTGTCCAAGCATCTCGGAAGTATTCGGCAAGCTCCGAGCATCTCGAGTACTGAGATGCTTGGGCAAGTACTGAGTATTTGCGAGTATGCTCGCTCATCATTACTCAGCACATTGTCACTACATGTGTCCACTGTGTGGAGCTTCAAGAAATGTGAGTGTATTAAAATAATCACCTATCGCTGCTCTCTCTAGTGTCCAGTGTCATTCTTCTCCTCTTCTCAGTGACATCACCCCTTTGCAGACTGTCCGGGTCAGATGCGCTCTGTGTGACCAGGAAATGACTTTTAAAATGTAAGCCTATTGGGTATCAGAACAAGGCTCCATAGATTTACATTGTAAACGAGATTTCCGGCTCACACATAGAGCATTGACTGAGACAGCTAGTCACAATTGTGTTGACTTCACTGAAAAGATGAGAAGAATGGCGCTGGAGAGAGCAGCAGTAGGTGAGTATATAAACACACTCACTACATTACATGCATATATATATATACAGTGCTCAAAAAAATAAAGGGAACACTTAAACAACAGAATATAACTCCAAGTAAATCAAACTTCTGGTGAAATCAAAGTGTCCACTTAGGAAGCAACACTGATTGACAATCAATTTCACATGCTGTTGTGCAAATGGAATACACAATAGATGGAAATTATTGGCAATTATCAAGACACCCTCAATAAAGGAGTGGTTCTGCAGGTGGGGACCTCAGACAACATCTCAGTACCAATGCTTTCTGGCTGATGTTTTGGTCACTTTTGAATGTTGGTTGTGCTTTCACACTTGTGATAGCATGAGACGGACTCTACAACCCACAGAAGTTGCTCAGGTAGTGCAGCTCATCCAGCATGGCACATCAATGCGAGCTGTGGCAAGAAGGTTTGCTGTGTCTGTCAACATAGTGTCCAGAGGCTGGAGGCGCTAATAGGAGACAGGCCAGTACACCAGGAGACATGGAGGGGGCCATAGGAGGGCAAAAACCCAGCAGCAGGACCGCTACCTCTGCCTTTGTGCAAGGAGGAACAGGAGGAGCCCTGCCAGAGCCCTGCAAAATGACCTTCAGCAGGCCACAAATGTGCATGTGTCTGCACAAACGGTTAGAAACCGACTCCATGAGGGTGGTATGTGTACACAGATGGGGGTTGTGCTCACAGCCCAACACCGTGCTGGATGCTTGGCATTTGCCACAGAACACCATGATTGCAAAGTCGCCACTGGGGCCCTGTGCTCTTCACAGATGAAAGCAGGTTCACACTGAGCACATGTGACAGACGTGACAGAGTCTGGAGACGCCGTGGAGAGCGATCTGCTGCCTGCAACATCTTTCAGCAAGACCAGTTTGGCAGTGGGTCAGTAATGGTGTGCGGTGGCATTTCTTTGGAGGGCCGCACAGCCCTCCATGTGCTCGGCAGAAGTAGCCTGACTGCCATTAGGTACCAAGATGTGATCCTCAGACCCCTTGTGAGACCATATGCTGGTGCGGTCGGCCCTGGGTTCCTCCTAATGCAGGACAATGCCAGACCTCATATGGCTGGAGTGTGTCAGCAGTTCCTGCAAGATGAAGGCATTGAAGCTATGGACTGGCCCACCCATTCACCAGACCTGAATCTGAATGAGCACATCTGGGACATCATGTCTCGCTCCATCCACCAACGTCAAGTTGCACCACAGACTGTCGAGGAGTTGGTGGATTCTTTAGTCCAGGTCTGGGAGGAGTTCCCACAGGAGACCATCTGTAACCTCATCAGGAGCATGCCCAGGCATTGTAGGGAGGTCATACAGGCACGTGGAGGCCACAAACAATACTGAGCCTCATTTTGACTTGTCTTAAGGACATTACATCAAAGTTGGATCAACCTGTAGTGTGTTTTTCCATTTTAATTTTGGGGGTGACTCCAAATTCAGTCCTCCATTGATTTATAAATTTGATTTCCATTGATGATTTTTGTGTGATTTTGTTGTCAGCACATTCATCTTTGTACAGAACAAAGTATTCAATGAGAATATCTCATTCATTCAGATCTAGGATGTGTTATTTTGAGTGTTCCCTTTATTTTTTTGAGCAGTATATACAGTACAGACCAAAAGTTTGGACACACCTTCTCATTTAAAGATTTTTCTGTACTTTCTTGACTATGAAAATTGTACATTCACACTGAAGGCATCAAAACTATGAATTAACACATATGGAATTATATACTTAACAAAAAAGTGTGAACCAACTGAAAATATGTCTTATATTCTAGGTTCTTCAAAGTAGCCAGGTCTGGTGACTGTGTAAGCCAGGTCATCTGGCGTAGCACCCCATCACTCTCCTACTTGGTCAAATAGCCCTTACACAGCCTGGAGGTGTGTTTGGGATTATTGTCCTGTTGAAAAATAAATGATGGTCCAACTAAACGCAAACCGGATGGAATAGCATGCCGTTGCAAGATGCTGTGGCAGCCATGCTGGTTCAGTATGCCTTCAATTTTGAATAAATCCCCAACGGTGTCACCAGCAATGCACCCCCACACCATCACACCTCCTCCTCCATGCTTCACGGTGGGAACCAGGCATGTAGAGTCCATCCGTTCACCTTTTCTGCGGCGCACAAAGACACGGTGGTTGGAACCAAATATCTCAAATTTGGACACATCAGACCAAAGCACAGATTTCCACTGGTCTAATGTCCATTCCTTGTGTTCTTTAGCCCAAACAAGTCTCTTCTGCTTGTTGCCTGTCCTTAGCAGTGGTTTCCTAGCAGCTATTTTACCATGAAGGCCTGCTGCACAAAGTCTCCTCTTAACAGTTGTTGAAGAGATGTGTCTGCTGCTAGAACTCTGTGTGGCATTGACCTGGTCTCTAATCTGAGCTGCTGTTAACCTTCGATTTCTGAGGCTGGTGACTCGGATAAACTTATCCTCAGAAGCAGAGGTGACTCTTGGTCTTCCTTTCCTGGGGTGGTCCTCATGTGAGCCAGTTTCTTTGTAGCGCTTGATGGTTTTTGCAACTGCACTTGAGGATAATTTCAAAGTTTTCCCAATTTTTCAGACTGACTGACCTTCATTTCTTAAAGTAATGATGGCCACTCGTTTTTCTTTACTTAGCTGCTTTTTTCTTGCCATAATTCAAATTCTAGCAGTCTATTCAGTAGGACTATCAGCTGTGTATCCACCAGACTTCTGCACAACACAACTGATGGTCCCAACCCCATTTATAAGGCAAGAAATCCCACTTATTAAACCTGACAGGGAACACCTGTGAAGTGAAAAACATTTCCGGTGACTACCTCTTGAAGCTCATCAAGAGAATGCCAAGAGTGTGCAAAGCAGTCATCAAAGCCAAAGGTGGCTACTTTGAAGAACCTAGAATATAAGACATATTTCACACTTTTTTGTTAAATATATAATTCCACATGTGTTAATTCATAGTTTTGATGCCTTCAGTGTGAATGTACAATTTTCATAGTCAAGAAAATACAGAAAAATCTTTAAATGAGAAGGTGTGTCCAAACTTTTGGTCTGTACTGTATATATTTTATATATATATATATATATATATATATATATATATATATATATATATATATACATACAACCCCTGGCAAAAATTATGGAATCATCGGGCTCGGAGGATGTTCATTCAGTTTTTTAATGTTGTTGAAAAAAAGCAGATCACATACATGGCACAAAACTAAAGTCATTTCAAATGGCATCTTTAGGGCTTTAAGAAACACTAAAAGAAATCAACATTAAAATGTGGTACTCAGTAAGGGTAGTTTTTTTCAGACCAAGTAGAGGGATAAAATTATGGAATCACTCAATTCTGAGGAAAAAATTATGGAATCACCCTGTAAATTTTCATTTCAAAAACTAACACCTGCATCAAATTAGATCTGCTCTATAGTCTGCATCTAAAAAGGAGTGAGCACACCTTGGAGAGCTGTTGCACAAAGTGGACTGACATGAATCATGGCTCCAACACGAGATATGTCAATTGAAACAAAGGAGAGGATTATCAAACTCTTAAAAGAAGGTAAATAATCATGCAATGTTGCAAAAGATGTTGGTTGTTCACAGTCAGCTGTGTCTAAAATCTGGACCAAATAGAAACAACATAGGAAGGTTGTTAAAGGCAAAGCTACTTGGTAGACCAAGGAAGACATCAAAGCGTCAAGACCGGAAACTTAAAGCAGCGGTTGATGGGCACACATGAATTGGCCAATTTATGCGCTAAGAACCTCCGTTTTTTGTAAGTAAAGTTCATTGAGTAATAACACAGCTTAAATCAAATGTTTTTATTGTCTTTATGTATTTTGGCCATAATGGAGTGCTGCTGCGCTCTCTTTTTATATATCCTATTCAGTTTCTGCAGCTTGCACCTGTTCACATTTAGGATGTGCTGGTCAGTTCTATGGGCTATGAAAGGATTATCGCAGTGGGTCAGAACACTAAGGGGCTTCATTAGGGTCAAAATTACTTGGTAAGTGCTGCAATATATGACCCTTTCTCTGGCTTTAAACATTGGGAGATACTCCTTTCTGTGACTATTCTTGTATGCCATGACCCTGTCTACTCTAACGAATATACAGTATACAGTCATATGAAAAAGTTTGGCCACCCCTATTAATCTTAAGCTTAATGTTTTATAAAAATTGGTGTTTTTGCAACAGCTATTTCAGTTTGATATATGTAATAACTGTTGGACACAGTAATGTTTCTGCCTTGAAATGAGGTTTATTGTACTAACAGAAAATGTGCAATCTGCATTCAAACTAAATTTGACAGGTGCATAAGTATGGGCACCCTTATAATTTTCTTGTTTTAAATACTCCTACCTACTTTTTACTGACTTACTAAAGCACTTTTTTTGGTTTTGTAACCTCATTGAGATTTGAACTTCTTAGCCAGGTGTATGCAATCATGAGAAAAGCTACTTAAAGTGGCTACTTGCAAGTTGTTCTCCTGTTTGAATCTCCTCTGAAGAGTGGCATCATGGGCTCCTCAAAACAACTGTCAAATGATCTGAAAACAAAGATTATTCAACATATTTGTTCAGGGGAAGGATACAAAAAGCTGTCTCAGAGATTTAACCTGTCAGTTTCCACTGTGAGGAACATAGTAAGGAAATGGAAGAACACAGGGACAGTTCTTGTTAAGGCCAGAAGTGGCAGGCCAAGAAAAACATCAGAAAGGCAGAGAAGAAGAATGGTGAGATCAGTCAAGGACAATCCTCAGACCACCTCCAGAGAGCTGCAGCATCAACTTGCTGCAGATGGTGTCACTGTGCATCGGTCAACTATACAACGCACTTTGCACAAGGAGAAGCTGTATGGGAGAGTGATGCGAAAGAAGCCGTTTCTGCAAGCACGCCACAAACAGAGTCGGCTGAGGTATGCAAAAGCACATTTGGAGAAGCCAATTTCTTTTTGGAAGAAGGTCCTGTGGACTGATGAAACCAAGATTGAGTTGTTTGGTCATACAAAAAGGCGTTATGCATGGCGGCAAAAAAACACAGCATTCCAAGAAAAACACTTGCTACCCACAGTAAAATTTGGTGGAGGTTCCATCATGCTTTGGGGCTGTGTGGCCAATGTCGGCACTGGGAATCTTGTTAAAGTTGAGGGACTCATGGATTCCACTCAGTATCAGCAGATTCTTGACAATAATGTTCAAGAATCAGTGATAAAGTTGAAGTTACGCAGGGGATGGATCTTTCAGCAAGACAATGATCCAAAACACCGCTCCAAATCTACTCAGGCATTCATGCAGAGGAACAATTACAGTGTTCTGGAATGGCAATCCCAGTCCCCAGACCTGAATATCATTGAACATCCGTGGGATCATTTGAAGAGGGCTGTCCATGCTCGGCGACCATCAAATTTAACTGAACTGGAATTGTTTTGCAAAGAGGAATGGTCAAAAATACCTTCATCCAGGATCCAGGAACTCATTAAAAGCTACAGGAAGCGACTAGAGGCTGTTATTTTTGCAAAAGGAGGATCTACTAAATATTAATGTCACTTTTCTGGTGAGGTGCCCATACTTATGCACCTGTCAAATTTAGTTTGAATGCAGATTGCACATTTTCTGTTAGTACAATAAACCTCATTTCAAGGCAGAAACATTACTGTGTCCAACAGTTATTACATATATCAAACTGAAATAGCTGTTGCAAAAACACCAATTTTTATAAAACATTAAGCTGAAGATTAATAGAGGTGCCCAAACTTTTTCATATGACTGTATATATATTTTTTGGGTAGGGAAGAGGGGGCAATTAGGATTTATTCCATCATGATTTCTATGCATGACCATATATACATTTCCTACTGGGCATTCAGAGGACTTACATATGGCATAAATTTTCCGGATTTTCTGTGTGGAATTACGCCTGAAATTCTGTAGTGGTGTGCAGTACACTGCAATTTAAGGAACATTAAAAAAAAAAAACATTTACGTTCTGCATATAGTATGGCATGCTGTTGGCTTTCAAATTCTCAATGTGGTCTTTATGTGTCGTATTTGCAAAACAGTTTTATTGTTAGTCTAAAAAAAAAAGGGATTGTTGTTCCAGCGTCTGGTAAAATAATTCTTTCTTTATTTTTCGTCCAATAAAAACTTGCAAAAATTACAATGGTTTTATAGACAGGGTAGTGGAGCAAGATGCGTTTCGAACCCTCACTTGCATTTTTTATCACTGATTAGCTACACATTGAAAAGGATTTTCTAAAATACTAAAAATGTGCCAATGAAAACAGTTGGAACAAATCACACGACAAAATTACCACATTAACCCCTTACTTACCGGGGACATATTAGTACGCACTTTTGCGTACCGCCGGTTCAGTGAGGGCTCCGGCGCTGAGCCCTCACTGAACCGAGCACATGTCAGCTGATTCTTACAGCTGACATGTGCCCGCAACAGCCGCGGGTGGAATCGCGATCCACCCGAGGCTGTTAACCAGTTAAATGCTGCTGTCAATCTCCGACAGCAGCATTTAACGCGCGCTTCCGGGTAGCGCGTCATAAGCCCCGCCCACCGGCGACCCCGTCACGTGATCGCGGGTCGCCGATGGGCGTGCATGACAACCCAGGGTCTGCAGCAGACGCCTGTGGTTGTCATGATCTTGTCGCTATGAGCGCCACCTAGTGGTCGGCGCTCATAGCACAGGACCATTTCTGCTGCATGCAGGGGACCTGCTCGTCCCCTGAATGTAGCAGAGGCGATCGGACAACTGCTGCTTCTAGTCTCCTATGGAGACTATAGAAGCATGCAAAAAGTAAAAAAAAAAAGTTTTTAAAAATATAAAAAAAAATAAAAAAATATAAAAGTTTAAATCACCCCCCTTTCGCCCCATTCAAAATAAAATATATAAAAAAAAAACCCACATACACATATTTGGTATCGCCTCGTTCAGAATCGCCTGATCTATCAATATAAAAAAAGAATTATTCCGATCGGTAAACGGCGTAGCGAGAAAAAAATTCTAAACGCCAGAATTACGTTTTTTGGTCGCCGCAAAATTGCAATAAAATGCAATAACGGGCGATCAAAACATCGGATCTACCCCAAATGCTATCAATAAAAATGTCAGCCTGGCACGCAAAAAATAAGCCATCAACCAGCCCCAGATCACGAAAAATGGAGACGCTACGGGTCTTAGAAAATGGCGCTTTTTTTTTATTTATTTTTTTACCAAATTTTGGAATTTTTTTTCACCACTTAAATATAAAAGAACCTATACATGTTTGGTGTCTGTGAACTCATAATGACCTGTAGAATAAGAAGGGCAGGTCAGTTTTAGCATTCAGTGAACATGGTAAAAAAAATAAATAAAAAACATCTGTGGTATTGCACTTTTTTTGCAATTTTACCGCACTTGGAATTTTTTTCCCGTTTTCCCGTACAGGATATGATAAAACTAGTAATGGCGTTGAAAAGTACAACTCGTCCCGCAAAAAATAAGCCCTCACATGGCCATATTGACCAAAAAATAAAAACGCTATGGCTCTGGAAACAAGGGGAGCAAAAACGAAAATGCAAAAACGAAAAATGCTCCGGGGCTTAAGGGGTTAAGCAACAGGTGCATGAAAACAATCAATAGTGATACATAGTTTCTCTCTTCAGATTAAAACCCTTTGGGCTTCTTGAATCCAGATTAAATATCCAATACACTTCTTTTGTTAATAATTTGCGTTTTATATCTCCATCTCTTGCAAGTGGAAAAAGTTTTTCAATACCTAAAACTTGCAAAGAAGACATGTCACGATTGTGCTCAATAACAAAATACCTTGCAATAGCAGAAATATTTCTACTGGTGTTATTTGAATTAAGTATGTCATTATAATGTTCATTAAACCTAGTTTTTAATTTACGTGTGGTGCAACCTATATAAAATTTATCGCATATAGTACAATTCATTTTGTATACCACGTTCTCTGAATCACAATTGATATACTGTTTGATTTTATATTCATTTGAATCATCAAAATCAGGAAAACAGAACAGCATAGTGTGTATGAACACATGCGACATTTCAGTGAACAACATTTAAACTGCCCTTTTCGCTATAACTAAGTGCTTTTTTTTATGTGTGGATCAGAAAAGAATGTTTGACAAAGTGAGTCACCTAATGAAGGTGCCTTTTTTGCCACAACATTGCATCCTTTTTTCAAAATGTATGCTAATGTTTCATCTTCAAAAAGTATTGGTAGATGTTTGGTAAACAATTTTTTTATTTCTGAAAATTGTGAACTATATTGCAGCGAGATGACAGGTTTACTTTTCAAAAAATCATTTTTTACTTTTGTTTTAGGACGTAATAGATCAGTCCGTTTTTTTGTCAGAAATAAATTTTTTACCCCTGTCCGATACACATTGGGGATAACCCCATAGTTTTAATCTTTCTGAGGTTGATATTGCTTCATTTTCAACAACTATGGGATCAGAGCAATTTCTGACAATTATTGTGAACTCACCTACTGGTAAGGCTTTAGCTACAGTACATGCTGTGGTTGACTACTAGAAAAATGCATGATGGAATTACCTGTAGATGGTTTGCGATAAATAGCAGTGGATACAATTTCACATGGAATGCCCGTAAGAATCAAATCTAAGAACACCAAAACTTTTGAACTATAAGAAACAGTAAAGCGCAAATTAAATGAGTTGTCATTCAAAAATGTATCAAATCCTGGTATGGCAGATTCATCTCCTTACCAGATGAATACCATATCATCAATAAATCTACCATACCAGGACAAATTAGGTATATAAGGATTACTGTCTGAATACAAAAAACAATGTTCCCAATATGACATAGTCAAATTTGCCAAAGAAGGTGAGAAACGAGCACCCATTGAGACACCTTGGATCTGTAAATAAAAAATGCTGTCAAAAAAAAAATTATTATGATTTAATAAAAAAATGGTCACATCTAATACATATTCTGGCATTACATCAGGATAGAGACTGTACTTTTCTAAATGGAATTTCAATGCTTCCATAGCTACATAACATGGTAAAAAAGTATATAAAGAATTAACCTCACAGCCTATCCAGGTGTAATTTGATGACCATCATTTGTTTGACAACTGATCTAAAATATCCTTGGTGTCTTTGATATATCCAGGCACGCGCTGTACCAAAGGTTGTAAGATAGAATCTAACCACTCACCCAAACGTTCATTAGATGATCCAATTCCACTGATTATTGGTCGCATTGGGGGTGGAAGAATGTCTTCATGTATCTTTGGCAGAGAGTGCATTGTAGGTGTTACAGGATTCAATGATATTAAATATTCACTGATTTTTTTTGTTAATATGCCTAGTTTTACACCCTCCGCTATTAAGATGTTGATTTTCTCACTAAATTTTTTTGTTGGATTGAATTTTAAGCAGGAATATGTCTTTTCATCAGATAAAAGCTTCAAAATCTGCGTCCTATAGGTTTCAGCATCTAAAACAACTATCTTGCCACCTTTGTCAGCCCTTTTTGCTGTGATGTCTTACATGGATTTTAATTCATTGAATGCTTTAACTTAATCTGGACTCAGGTTTTTTAGGGGAGTTATTTTTATTAGCTTTTAAGCTTAAACTATCCAATTCCCTCTTCAAAACCTCCTGAAACTGCTCCATACAATCAACCCTTGAGTTGACAGGATAAAAATAAGGATTTTTTATTTTAATGTTGTCCAACTTTAAAGCATCTTCAGATGAATTTCCTCTTAGTTCTTCCAAAATCAGTATAGCAATCTGTTGAGAAAAATCCAATCCTCGATAAAAGTTTTCGCAGACATTTTCATCCTGTTCAGAAACCTCATCTTCTTCACCAGCAAAATGTTTTTTAACCATAAGATTTCTTATAAAGCGGTTAATATCCATGATTGTCCCAAACAGGTCCAAATTTTTTTCAGGTATAAAATTAAGGCCTCTTGACAGCAAAATAAGTTGTTCATTAGAAAAATCACGAGAAGACAAATTTAATACACTTGACGTTGCATTAGTTATTTCTTGTTTCTTGTAGTCATGGTGTGCGTTCCGCTTGTGTTTCCTCCCGCCCCGTCTTTTACGTTTTTTGCAACCTTTGTTATGGGAATAGCATCACCAGTGCTTTCAGTTTCAGATTGAGTTGAAATTTTTGAGATGTTGGATTCTGAAAAACTGACCGATAATGGTCTGGTTTTAGATGTCTCCATGTTTTCTTTATTTTTCTGATTCCTTTTCTTCTTTTTAAGAATGGATTTAGAAGTACGATCACCACTTATATTACGACTCCAATCATACACATGATTCAGAGAGTAATCTAATGTGTCCCTTTGAAATTTGCGTTTTTTAATTTGCATGATATTATCTTCAAGTTTAGTGACAGATTTCTGAATTTTAACAAGGGATTCATCTAGTTCCTTCTGAAACCCATTCTCAATCAAATCAGATTTTTTAATTTCAATGTCCTTCTGGATGACCTGAAGTTGTATGTTCTCAAATTTTACAATTAATTTCATGAGATTCAAAGAGAAAATATTCAAAATGCTGTTCCAGTCATTCATAAAATCCACATTGTAAACTTTAGTTGGTATCTTTTTAAGTCTCAGACCCCTCGGTATCATATCTTTGTTTATATATTTTTGTAAAGTTATTGAATCCCACCATAACTTCGACTCTTCCAGCATCAGTTTCTCCAGGTTTTTAACTGCATCAGAGAAGTCAGAGCTTGTTGGAGTACTTTCATTATCATCAAAAACACTGGCTGCTTTTTCTTCCGGTGTTTTAAACATAATGGACTTTTTTAATTGTGGACCGGGGACTCAAGGCTAAGAATCAATTTTTTTTAGCCTATTCTGGTGTGGATCCACCTGGTTCTGTGCAAGCTGGATTATAAGTACTGGTTGAGCAGGCTTTCCTTTTACTATATGTGTTGTTGTAAATCTGCAGCATAATCTAAATCAGAATCCAGAAGTTCTGCTGCAGGTTGTATATAACCATGCTACAGCACTATTTTAAAGATCTGAGATGAAGGTGCATCAGCCTACTACTGCATCTTTGTGTGCCTCAGACGGTGGAAAATGGATAATTTTTTTCTGCCATGTGCTTTTTACAGTCATAACATGACTTTTTTTCTATCATGTTGTGCTTTATTCTCCTCCATTGAGGAGAATATCTTCATACGTATGGTTATCAACAGAGGCAATAGGCAACATGTGTGACGCTAGTCACTACTCCTGGACAAGGTTTTGTAGTCAAAGGGTCCGAAGTCAGAAGCCAGGAGCGTACATTATAGATAGAGGAGTGAGACAAAAGAATCGTCAGGTCATGGTCCGGAGGTCAAAATACCAGGAGAGTGAATCAAGCAAAGCGTCAAAGCAAACGGATGGTCAGAGCGTGGTCCTAGATCAGGCAGCAGTAGATCAAAGTACAGTGAAACAAGGCAAACATACTGCACCAGTGAGCAAGAAGCTACAATTGGCAGTAGTCTGAGGCAGAGAGCTGGCTAAATAGCCAGGTAATATTTCCGGACACGAGACACATGGATGAAGCTCAGGCCACACCCTAATTTTGATTGGATGGCTAAACTGTCATTCAAGACACTGACAGCTCAGCATGCCCCTGACGCTGCCCCTGGGCTGTGGGGTACCCGGATCCGGGCCTGTAGACGCTGGGGGTTGTAGTCACCATGGCGACGACCCGGTCCGTGACCCAGGGCGGTCAAACCAAGGGTAGTCTAAGTGTAAAGGTGTTTAATATCTGACTACACCACCTGTGGAATGCGGTCAATAGGAACCGCCACTGCGGAACAGTCCTCTGAAGCTGGTGGTATAGCAGCTAAGGTCGTGTAACTCCCCACAGGAAGAGTGTAGCTCCAGGGCAGCGAGTGTAGATGATGGCGGTTATGGTGGAGGTAGTTAGTAATGACACGGAGTCAGATAGTGCAGTCCCAGGGTCTTTACTCGTGGCAATTATACAGGCCCCAACGGAAGTACTGGCTAGTAATAAGGGTCCGGTCGGTCTGGGAGCAAGCATAGAGTCCCCCTGGCCAGGTGGAGTTGTAGGCCTGCCGTTCTTACTATGCTCTTTGGCTATCCTGCTTATAGCTGTGTTGTAGCCCACGTCCCTAAGTGTAACGTGCTGTTCTCACCCGTATGACTGGCAACTCAGGCCTTGTGGATTCCTCACTCCTCTGTGGCGGTACTGGTCCCTTTGTGCTGCTGAGCCTCCGGGCTTCTGAAGGGGCCAGGAGACCTGCAATCTCCTGCCCTGCGGTATCTGCTGCTGGGATTGCAATCCCCACAGCCTCGGACTCCGGTGTCCGGTACTCTGTGCATACTGGCCAGGACGAGCTATCTCCAGCTCCAGTCCCTGGCTCCTTGCTCCTTTGTGTCCACAACTCGACTCCTCACACTGAACTTTTCTAACCCCGCCTCCAGACCCAGTTATATAGGGCAGGATCCTCCCCTTTCTGGTCTGGAGCCAGGATGTGTTGCATGTATTAGGTTCCTGACCAGGAAACCCCCACTTGCCTCCAGACATGGTATTACCTCTTTTAAGGGAAGCAACACCATTGTGGCAACCAGACCCTCTGGGGTGCCACACCCCTGCTCTAGATTGGATGACAGACAGTAATTCACGGTGTCCAGAGACACTGAAAGGTAGAATTATGACAACATGATCTTGATCCACTGCCATGAAAGCTCCTTACCTGTGTGTATAATTCATTGAAGCTTTATAAGTTGACCTCATTGGTATGTTGCTTAAAGGGCCATGAACAACATTTATCCCCTATCCACAGGATAGGCAATAAATATGTAATTGATGGGAGTCCCAACCAATTATGTGGGTCCTATGTTCTATATTTCAATGGATCTGTTAATTAAATTAATAGAGAACACAGGTATTTTCAATGAGTCACCAAAGATAATAAAAGCATCCACAGGATATTGGAGAAATGTAGCTAATTGATCAACAACACCTGTAACGGAGTTGTCCACCACTGGTCAACCGTTTTTTAATTGTCCTTGTGTGCTACACAATGTAGAGAAAAAAAATACCTTTACCTCCCAGACAGGCGCTCCTTTTCTCTTCTCAGCCCTTTGTCGTCTCCTTGACTGCTACAGTCAATCAGTAACCTTTGATTGGCTCAGGGGCGGACATATTATTTGTGAAACCTGTGCGGCCGCACAGGGGCCTAAGAGGTAACGGGGCCCATTTCTACCTCCAAAGCAGGTGCAATTTTACATTTTAGGAGCTCTTGGGCTGCCAAGTGTCCATATGTTGTTCTTGCGCAGGGGCCTTTTTCTGTCTGTGTCCGCCAGTGGATTGGCTGCAGCCTTTACTATTCTGTAATAAACACACTTATTTCTGCTTGTCGAACAGTGAAGGCTGCAGATGATCGAGGAACCACTAACTGGATGCAACAGTCACTGGATATTGTCTGGAATCCAGTGGGGGACATAGGGTCTAGAGCTGAGGAGCTATGCGGGTGCAGGAGGTAAGTATTGAATTATTTTATTTTGAGCAGCATTCTGCGTCAGCTAATAAAGGATTTTCTTGTTATGGACAATCCCTTTATTCTTTTCGTTCCTCAGAGCATAGAGGAGACAGTGGCTCTAGTATAGTATCCCGTACATTTTGCTAGTATTCGCAAAAGAAAATCTTCAATCTGCACTGATGCTACCAGTATATCAATATAATATAAAATACTAAAAAATCACTCCATAGCTATATGTTATATAGGACAAAACAGAATTTACAAACATTTACCAAAACCTCATGCTTCTTTAGAGTCCCTAATTGTGCTGCAAACTGTGACAAACGCTCAAAAGAGCCACAGTAGGTTTCTTAAAGGGGGAAAATCACAGTTGTTGTCCATAGCACTTAAAGTCTGCAATAACAATGCTGCTGTTTTTATGGCTATTGTCCTAGTTTTGCAGGCTGGCAGTTCAGTAAATAGGGCAATATGGTCTTCATGTGTAGCAGGTAGATGAAAACAAACAAGAGCGTTTAACACAAGTAACATTTACCTAAAAGCTGTCTCCCAGCAGTAGACATATTCTTTGATAACATCTTTTCATTTGTATTTCTAATGATAAATGCAGTTTTTCTTCCCCGTGGGTTGTGCGGAAAGCATTGGATACATATAATCATGTAATTTGGAGGCTGTAAAATCTTATCAGCGAAACGGAAAGAAAGGACTATTGTCATCGCTATCTAAAGATGAAATATTGACGGTAATTATATGTTCCTTGATTTCTACCCAAAATGTTACTTGTTACCTACAAATCAGCTCGCGAACATTGCATAATCTAGTTTCTGTACATTTTAGCCATTGATATTTATACACCCCCCCGGGCTGTACATGGGTTAATAGACTATGGTGCATTTATTTCAACCACTTTGAACAATTGATTAAACAATTAAAAAATGCAAAAGATGAAATGAAGTTAATATGTTCAAGGTTGTTAGAACAATTTAGAAAGCGTAGAACACCCGATTATCCCAATGGTGCCATAAAAAGGCTTTCTTCTAGTTTATTATTCTCTGATAGGAAGGTGCCTGCTTTTATGCCATAGTTTCTGCTCTGCATTGTGGGTCTTTTTGTAGCACGGAGGGTTAAATATAGTTACCTTCCTCCCCTGACTCATTTCCTTGCTTCATTACCAGTTCCATTAATAACATAATAAAAATAATTGATTTTTATATAGCAGTTAGAGGGGAATGTTGTGCTATTAAAAGCAAAGTAGCAAACACAATCAATAGTCATTGCAAGGAGCTTACAATCAGATGATCAAAGTGGGGCTGAGAATTGATATGTTAGGGTCCATACCATACCAGCGCCCTATAAGTGATTATCACAGAAACTCCAGGTAACAACGAAGGCTTTATCATGTTCTAATGAAGCTCCAAGTGTTGCAATGAAAACATTTCTGAAGGCACAAGTTCTGAGAAGTGATTAAATCAAACAGTTTCTTGCTTTGCAATACTGCGCTGTGACTAGATATTGTGCAATTAAGAAGGCACATGAAGCTGATGATGGAACAGTAAATTTTACAGCTTCGGAAAAATTAACCGATATGCTATAGTTGGCTTATATAAAAGAGCTGCTAATGACATTCACAAATATCTGTGCAAATGATTTGTAGAAGCTGGAGCTGTGAGAGGAGGCTTTGTGATTGTAGGGGGGGGGGATACTTCATTAAATGTTGCTAAAATTATAGCCAGAGAGCCCATAAAGTAGTAGGAAAAGAAAGTCTGAAAGTCAGAGAGTCTGAAAATCTTTCTAGGTGGTTTTTAGAGCAGTGTTTTTTTTTCTGCTTTTTTTTTTGCAAAGACGACTGTGTTTCAAAAGAATTCAAAAGTAATAGGAAATACTGGTATTCAATCATACAACAGAGATAAATGGTTAAAGGGATTGTCTGAGATTAGAAATTTTTATGCCAAAAAATAGTGCCCTTCCTTTTAAGAAAATAGAGTTATGTTGTAATACCAGTGGAAAAGAGAATCCATGTCAACCTTCCAACCAACAAAGGGATGACAGAACCAGACATATTTCTTTCTTTCAGAGAGGCACAATATTTATGATGGTTTCTTATGGCAACAGTCCTTAACTATCCAAGCAGTCCAGTAGCATCCTCTTAAAGGGGTTGTCCAGTGCTTTTAAAAACATGCCAATGTTTTTTAATGATAAATAGAAGCTTCTTTCTAATTACCTCCTGGTGCTGTTTCTGCCTGTGAGGGGCGTTATAACTGGCCGCTCACAGGCATCACGTGACACCCGGCTGCAGCCGGCTCTGACATCCGCTGACGTCACGACAAGTCCAGGCTGCAGCCAAGGATCCCTCTTCCGTGTTCCACCGGTGGCTGCTGGGTTGTGGACGGGGTTAACCCGCGCGTCACACCCGACATCCACCTGTCCCCATTCAATAGGAAAGCGCGCAGTGGATGCTGGGTGTGACGCGGGGAATAACGCCGCCCACAGCCCATCAGCCACCGCGGGGACCACAGAGCTGAGTCACGCCTCACTTGACGTGACGTCAGCGGGGGTCACGTGCTTCCTGTGAGCGGCCACCGATAGCGTCGCTCACAGGTGGAAACAGCACCAGGAGGTAATTAGTAAGAAGCTTCTATTTATCATTAAAACACATTGGCATATTTTTAAAAGTACTGGACAACCCTTTTAAGGTCTATATTCACAAGCCATGGTAACTTTTTGTTAAAGCTGGTAAACAGCTACCAGTTTCCATTTAACTGTTGCAGGTCTATACCGGAAGAGTGACCACAGAACACATCACCTCTTACATATCAAGTAAGAATTTATTCTTGGGGCATCACGGTGGCTCAGTGGTTAGCACTGTTGCTTTGCAGCATTGGGGTGCTTGGTTTAGATCTTACCAAGTGTGTGTTAAGACCATCCTTACACATTTTCCTTGGTCGCTGCTTACTGTTAGTTAACATATTTCGGGAAACCACAGTATTGTCAAAGAAGGAGTCACTCCTGTGTACAAACTGGAGAACCGGAGAAACAAATTAACTATATATATATACAGTTAGCAGCAGGTACATGATTTTCTAGGTACAGCTTCTTTGTTATATAGAGATTCAGGTATTGAGGTTACTTGTGGCAGCATGCTTCAGTTACATGATATGATTGGTTGAGACCTCCATACTCCAAGCAATTTTTTTATTTTGTCATCATCTTGTCATTATATATCTATTATATGTTATCATTACCTAATCTTTTACTGATGTTATAATATAGTCATATTTATTATTGTACTACTTGGCTCTTTGCTTGGCTCTTTGCTTCTAGTATCATATATGATATGGTTGTTGGGGACCTCCATACTCCAAGCAATTCTTTCTTTTGCCTGCTGCCTACTTTAGTGCAGTACACGTGCCCCAACCTGGCAAGCCCCCTATTCTTCATTATAATAATAATAATAATTTTAATTTTTATAGTGCCAATATATTCCGCACCACTTTACAATTTTAGGGGGACTTGTACAGACAAAAAGACGTTACAGAATGAGCATATATCAGATATCTAAAGGAGTGAGGGCCCTGCTATGCTAGTCTATATGGAAATAGGGGAGACACAAAAGGTAAAATGTACATATATTGTATAATACAGCCATAATATGCTAATTAGGGTAAGTACATAACACTACATGAACTGGTCACCAGCCAGTATGTGTATAGTACAGACAGAGGCTATTCAGTGCATGGATGGTATGAACATGATTTTAAAGAAAATTTTAATATGGGCCAAACTGGCATAGTTAGATAAAGTGAAAGAAATTATTTGATTCCTTGCTGTTTTTGTAAGTTTGCCCACTGACAAAGACATGAACAGTCTAATTTTAAGGGTAGGTTAATTTTAACATTGAGAGATAGAATATCCTGCAAAAAAATCAAGAAAATCACATTGTATAAATTAGATAATTTTTTTTGCATTTTGCAGTGAGAAATAAGTATTTGATCCCCTACAAACTATTATGAGTCCTGGCTCCTACAGACCAGTTAAACGCTCCTAATCAACTCATTACCTGCATTAAAGACAGCTGTCTTACATAGTCACCAGTATAAAAGACTCCCGTCCGCAGACTCAAATAATCAGTCAGACTAACCTCTACAACATAGGCAAGACCAAAGAGATTTCTAAAGATGTCAAGGACAAGATCATAGACCTGCACAAAGCTGGAATGGGCTACAAAACCATAAGTAAGACGCTGGGTGAGAAGGAGACAACTGTTGGTGCAATAGTAAGAAAATGGAAGAAATATACAAAATGACTGTCAATCAACATTGATCTGGGGCACCATGCAAAATCTCACCTCATGGGATATCCTTGATCGTGAGGAAGGTGAGAAATCAGCCTAAAACTGCACAACGGGAACTTGTTAATGATCTCAAGGCAGCTGAAACCACAGTCACCAAGAAAACCATTGGTAACACATTACGCCTTAAAGGTTTAAAATCCTGCAGCTCAAGCAAGGTCCCCCTGCTCAAGAAGGCATGTGTGCAGGCCCGTCTAAAGTTTGCTAATGAACACCTGGATGATTCTGTGAGTTATTGGGAGAAGTTGCTGTGGTCACATGAGACAAAAATTGAGCTCTTTGGCATTAACTCAACTTGCCGTGTTTGGAGGAAGAAGAAGGATGAGTACAATCCTTAGAACATCGTCCCAACCATGAAGCATGGTGGGGTAAACATTATACTTTGGGGGTGCTTTTCTGCAAAGGGGACAACTGCACCATACTGAAGGGAAGATGGATGGGGTCATGTATCGCAAGACTTTGGCCAACAACCTCCTTCCCTCAGTAAGAGCATTGAAGATGGGTCATGGCTGAGTCTTCCAGCAAGACAATGACCCAAAACATACAGCCAAGGCAACAAAGGAGTGGCTCAAAAAGAAGCACAGTAAGGTCATGGAGTGGCCTAGCCAGTCTCCAGACCTTAATACCATAGAAAACTTATGGAGGGAGTGGAAGCTCCGATTTACCAAGCGACAGCCTCAAAATCTTAATGATTTAGAGATGATCTGCAAAGAGGAGTGGACCAAAATTACTCTTCACATGTGCGCAAACCTCATCATCAACTACAAACAATGTCTGAATAATGTGCTTGCCAACAAGGGTTTTGCCACCAAGTATTAATTGTTGTTTGCCAGAGGAATCAAATTGAATTTTTGGGGGGGTTATTTTATCTCTCAATGTTAAAATTAACCTACCCTTAAAATTATAGACTGTTCATGTCTTTGTCAGTGGGCAAACTTACCAAAACAGCAAGGGATCAAATAATTATTTCCTTCGCTGTGAGTATGTTGAGGCAATAGGCCAGTCTAAAGAAATGGGTCTTTAGGGCATGCTTATGTGGTGCCCCTGAGGGTTCAGTCGCCACAGAGGTATTGCATCTCATCCAGAGGTGTGGTATCTCACTCTCAGGTAAGGAAGGAGTATGGCTCAGGACCCTAACACTACATCCACTACACCACATTTCCGGGGGACAGGGCGAGATTGCTCCTACGGGAGAGCACAGTCCTTGATCCCTGGCTGGAGTGGGGAGGAACCACTTAGAGAGGGGGAACTAAGTAGTGGATGGGTGGAGGACGTAGATCCTGGGAGCACTGGAGTAGGAGTATAAAACAGTACTCCATCTTAGACAGAGAGTGTTCAGAGAGTAGTGAGGAGGAGTCAGGGGGCAGAGGCTCCGTACGAGCTCTGCTCCACAGGCAGGCCTAGTTAGGAGGCCTGAGCCTGAAAGGAGAGAAGAGAGGAAAGAGGGAGCAGGAAGCCTCCAGGACGAGAGAAGAAGGAACCCCAGGGGTATGGGCAATGCAGCAAGCCACCCGTACGCCCGCTGCTACCGGGATGTAGAGGGGTCAGGCCAGAGAAGGGGAACCGGGTTCCCCAACCAGCGGAGACTACAGGACTCAACTGGGAACCGGAGGCCGTCCATACCAGCCACTAGGAAAGTAGCCACATAGGACCAAGGTGACGGAACATACATCGCCCGCTAAGGCCCGAGGACACTGGACAGAGGTGCCGCTAGGTGTGAGGTACAAGGAAAGAGGCCAGAGAGGACACACAGAAGGGGGTCCTGATAAATACTCTGGAGATCGTCTGAGCCCCTCACTGCGTGAACACAGGACGCTGCGAGCCTTGCACTGGCGCCTGTAACTGGAACTGCTGTAATCGTGAGTAAAAACCCTGGGACTGCACTGCAACGACTCCGTGTTGTCATTACTGATCCCGGCACTATCACCACCATCATCCATACACGCTGCCCTGAAGCTCCACTGTTCCTGTGGGGAGTTACATCACCTTGCTGCACATACTACCAGCTTCAGCGGACTGCTCTGCAGCGGCGGTTCCCAATAACCGCATTCCACAGGTGGCGTAGTCGGACTATTTAAAACATATACACATAGACTACCCTGGTTTGACCGCCCTGGGTCACGGATCGGGTCGCTGCCACGGTGACTACAACCCCCAGCATCTACAAGGCCCGGCTCCGGGTACTCCCGCACGGCCCAGGGGGCGTGTCACTTAAAACTGTAGGTATTGGGAAATAATCAAATTGTCCTGGGTAGAGCATTCCAAAGAATTGGCGCAGCATGTGAGAAATCTTGGAGACGGGAGTGGGAGGTTCGAATTATGGAGCATTTTAGTTTTAAGTTATTAGCAGAAAGGAGGGCACGGGTAGGGTGGTAGACTGAGATGAGGGAGAAGATGTAGAGTGGTGCTGAATCGTGGAGCGCTTTGTCGGTAAGAGTGATAAGTTTATATTGAACTCTGTATTGGATGGGCAACCAGTGCAGTGACTGGCACAGGAAAGAGGCATCAGTGTTTCAGTTGATGAGGAATATGATCCTGGCTGCTGCGTTCAGGATGGATTGGAGAGGGGAAAGTTTAGAAAGATTAGTAAAGAGTTGCAATAGTCCAGGTGAGAATGAATAAGATCTACAGTAAGAGTTTTTGCCGAGTCAAAGGTAAGAAAAGTTCAGATCCTAGAGGTGTTTTTGAGGTGTAGATGGCATGAGCAAGCGAATGATTTGATGTGAGGCGTGAAGGAAAGATCTGAATCAAGTATGACCCCAAGACAGCGGGCATGTTACTGGGCAATAATGGTGTAGCCACAAACCAAAATGACAATATCGGGCATAGGTAGGTTAGTGGAGGGAGGAAATATGAGTAGTTCAGTTTTTGACAGATTCCATTTTAGATAGAGGGAAGACATAATGTAAGAGACAGATGAAGACAGTCACTGGTATTTTGTAATAATACAGGGGTGATGTCCGGACAAGAGGTGTATAATTGGGTGTCATCAGCATAGAGATGGTACTGAAAATCAAATCTGCTGATTGTATTTCCAATAGGAGCGATGTAAAGGAGAAAAGAAGGGGGCCTAAAACTGATCCTTGAGTAACCCCGACAATAAGGGGAGAGGAAGAGGAGCCAGCAAAATATACAGTGAAGGAGCGATCAGAGAGGTATGAGGAGAATCAAGAGAGAACAGTGTCCTTGAGGCCAATAGAGGAGAGCATAGTGAGCAGGAGCTGGTGATCCATGGTGTTGAATGCTGCAGAGAGATCCAGGAGAATCAGCAGGGAGTAGTCAATATTAGATTTGGCTATTAGTAGATCATTAGAGACTTTAGTGAGTGCATTTTCAGTAGAATGTAAAGAGCGGAAAAGAGATTGTAAAGGGTCAAGAAGAGAGTTATCTGAGAGATAGCAGACTAGAAGGGAGTGGACCAGGCGTTCCAGGAGTTTAGAGATAAAGGGAAGATTGGAAATAGATCTGTAGTTAGAAGCAGTTCAGGTAGAGGGATGTTTTTTTAAAAAATGGATGTATGCTGGCGTGTTTAAAAGAGTAGGGAAAAATACCAGATGAGAGGGAGAGGTTGAATATTTTAGTTAGGTGAGTGGTGACAACTGAAGGAAATGTAGGGAAAAATACCAGATGAGAGGGAGAGGTTGAATATTTTAGTTAGGTGAGTGGTGACAACTGAAGGAAATGTTTGGGAATAGAGTTACTGGTGCAGGTGGTAGTGCTAGAAGATGCAAGGAGCCTGGTCACTTCTTCTTTCGTGACTGGTTTGAAGTCAGAAAGTGAGCAAGATGCAATGTGGGAGGGAGGAGCATGCATAACATTTGGGGATTGAGAGAAGATTTCCTCTCAGATATGGTCAATTTTTTCTTTGAAATAATTGGCCAGATTGTCAGCGCTGAGGTCGGTGGTCGGGGCCTATGCTGTTTGATTAAGGAGAGAGTGAAAAGTGTCAAAGAGGCGTTTTGGGTTATTAGATCGAGTGATGATGAGGTTGTTAAAGTAGGTTTGTTTGGAGAGGTGAAGGGCAGAGTTATATGTTTTAAGCATAAATTTATAATGGAGGAAATGTTTGGCCAGATTAGATTTTCTCCACAGCCGTTTGGCACACCTGGAGCGCCACTGGAGAAAACGTGTTTGCAGCCTGTGCCAGGGATGATGCAGTCTGTGCCGAGTTGTTTTCTGTGTAGAAGGTAAGGCTTCATCCAGGGCGCATTGCAATGTTTCATTATAATTCTTCAGTGCAGAGTCAGGAGATGAGATGGAGTAGATTGGGGCCAATGATGATTGCAACGTTTTCATAAATTTTTGGGTGTTAATGGCACGTATATTTCTATAAGTGTAAAAGTGGGGGTGTCTTGAGCAGGGTGACAGTTCTTGACAGAGAATGAAAGAAGGTTGTGGTCAGAGAGCAGAAGAGGAGAGTTAGTAAAGTTATGTCTTGAACAGAGCCGGGATAAGATCAGGTCAACAGTATTTCCATCTTCATATGTAGGAGAATTAGTAAGCTGTGAAAGGCTGAAGGAGGAAGTTAGCGATAAAAGATGAGCAGCAGATGGGGAGAGGGGATTGCCAATTGGAATGTTAAAGTCCCCCATGATGAGAGTGGGGATGTCACAGGATAGAAAGTTTGGAAGCCAGGTGGCAAAGGGATTCAGGAACTGATGGGAGGGGCTCGGAGGGCGATACACAACCGCTACTCACAGGGAGAAAGGCAGGTAGAGTCTTACTGTGTAGACCTCAAAAGAAGGGAAGATAAGTGAGGATACTGGGGGAATAACCTGAAAAGTAAATATTTTTGAAAGGAGCAGATCAACACCTCCACCTCATCTGTTGTCAGATCTCGGGGTATGAGAGAAGTGTAGGCCACCATATGAGAGAGCAGCAGCGGCGGTGGTGCCTGACTGCTGGATCCATGTTTCAGTGAGAGCTGGATGGTTAAGGTAATTTGAGAGGAAAAAGTCATGGATGTAGGAGAGTTTAATACATGCTGACTGCACCTTCCAAACGGCACAATTAAAAGAGACAGAAGGCATGCAAGGAATATTAATGAGGTAAACAGGGTTTCTCAATGTAGCAGGGAAATAGTCTTATTATTACAAGAAGGTCCTGGATTAGGAGAAATATCACCTGCGACTAAGAGAAGGAAAATAGAGAGAGTGAGCAGATGGTTGAGTGATTTGTGAGAGCGTTTCTTGTGTTGTATGATGGGAATGAATGGGTCTGTGTGGTATAACATTGTAAAGAGAGCATGAGAGCTGTACATAGTAGAAGAGAGGAGAGAGGGGTTAATATGGATGAAATGTGCCGAGTTTGTGGGAGAATGGTGAATGTGGATGACTGTAGCAGCCAGAACAAAAATGGCACAAATACAAATGGTGAACACTGTTTGCAAATCAGATGACCTGGAAGCAAGTTTGTCTTGCATGTCTTACCTGTCTCCTGCCCTGTCCAATTGCCATGTCTAACTAGCCTGGAACTTTGAAAAAATATGGGACTTTGATAAAATATGCATAAATGCACCCTGCATATATGCTGCCCCTTTGGTTTGTCTCAATATATTGGGAAGTATGTGCTTAGTTCTAACACAAATTTACATTAGCACTTCCAGGAAAAACCTACTTGTTGCCACTGTCCTTTCCTCGGCTTGCTTATACTATGTGAAATGTACATGTAATCTTATATATGTTGGCCTCACATCCCATGAACTACAAGTTAGAACACGTGAAAATGTGACGGACATTATGGCTGACCGTGATGATGTGAGCGCTCTAAAATCAATTCCTAGACATTTTAAGACAGCTCACAACTGTAATCCTAATAAACTAAAAGTCTGGGGTATTGACAGAATACGTACCTGATGCACCCCATGGGCCGTGGGGTACTCGGTAGCCGGGCCGACGGTCCTGGGGGATGTCACGGTGGCAGTGACCAGGTCTGTGACCCAAGGCGGTCAATTAAAGGGGAAAGTATAAGGGGAATAAAGTTTTTAGAGAGATAATGTTTGTGATGCCACCTGTGGTATGCGGCTATATGGAGCCGCCACTGCGGTTCAGATCCTCTGGAGCTGATGGTGACGCAGCAGAGTTGGTTCAGCTCTCCACAGGCAGAGCTTAGCTCCAGGGCAGGATATAGTGATGCGATGAGGTAGATGTTGTTGGTGCTGTGTAGTGCAGGGCTGGTGATGGCGCAGCAATAATTCCAGGACACAGTGGGGTGCAGTCTTTAAGGTTTACTCACAGTTGTTCAAGACTCCAGGCTACAATGGCCAGTGTGTAACCTCCCACGTCGTCCTGTGTTCACCAGGGAAGGGGTTCAGCAACTCTCAAGTCTCTCAGGAGTACTTAAACGGGACCCCGTTCTATGTTCCTTTCTCGGTCGTCTGCCCTGCGCTGGCTCTCGCCCTCCTGCCCTGCGCCTCACAATCAGTGTCCCAAGCCAGTAGCCTCGGATCTTGTCAGGCGATGTGGAGTCCCCTGGACCCTACGTGGCCACCTTTTCGGTGATGTAATTTTGGTGGTTGGCTGCTGCACCTTGCAAGTACAGCAGCCTCCGGTTATCTAGCTGAGCCTGATTATTCTCCACTAGTTTAGGGGCCGGTCCCCTCTGTGGCCTGATCCATCCACGTCCGTGTAGATTCGGGCGTACGGGTGGCTTCCTGCACTCACCGTGCCCTTGGGATCCCTTCTGTCTCTGGAGCCTTCCTTCTGCTCCCGTCCTCTCTCTCCTGGGCCTCTCTTACCAGGCCCGCTCTCCTCTCTCCTGAGCGGAGCTCCTTCTGAGCTCTCACTACTCACTGTTTCTCCTCTGTTCTGTCTCTGCACTCCTGCTCCCAGCACTGGAGGAGGAGACTGGCCTGTTCTAGAATCTTCTACCTTCTTTTTATACTCTTCCTGACGGTGCTCCCCTGATCTACTTCCTCCACCCACACCCACTACATGGTTCCCCCTCTCTTGGTTTCCCCCCTTCCAGCCAGGGACAGGGCTCAGCAGTGACCAAGTGCATCTTGCCCCTCCTGCTTGTCTGGAGTGGTGTAGTGTTGGATGTAGGTGGGTGGGTCCCGGGTAGCACTCCCTTACCTGAGATTGGGGTACCACACCTTCGGGTGAGATACAGTACCTCTGTGGCGACTGAACCCGCAGGGGCACCACATACCGGCATTAGAGGGGAAAACAGTAAACGTCTATTAGCCCAAAAGGAATGTAGGTGGATTGCAATCCTATGTAGTTTGGTATCATATGGTCTGAAGGAACAGCTGAGCTTCATTCCATTTTTATAATATTATGTTTCTGGTTTTGGATTTTAATGTTTGTGTCTTTGATTTTTTATTTTTTAGTGTCATTTTCTCATAACCACTGTATGATGACCCCTTGCCACCAGCAAAAGGGGAGAAAAAAATCTTCTTTCTGTCCCTCTCTCCTCTTTTTTGTCAAGCAACAATTGAATGGGATTCCTCTATGCTGATGGATCGGAGGATCTTGGGAGAAGAATTTGTGATCTTTTATAGTGTTGTTTCCCTGATATAGAGCTTGGGATATATAATATATTCTTTTCCATTTTTTGCAAGTTTTATCACAGTGTTGGGTTTACGTACATAAGGGTGGTTGTACAGGGAGTCTGTGCAAGAATACACAGTTGTCCACGATTCAGACACAGTTAGGCTATGTGCCCACGATGCAGAAATGCTCAGGATTTTTTCCTGAGTGTTTCTGCATCTCCCTGGCAGAAAAAAACGCATGCGCATTGTACATGCGTTTTCCTGACAGGGACATGCGGAAGTGAAGCGTTCTTCACTTGCATTTCCGCATACGGGTTGACAAGCGCTTTCCAAGCGATTTTAGCATCACTTGGAAAGTACTTGTCAACTTGGTCACACTATATAAATCCATGCAAACGGCATGGATTTATATACTGTGACCCGAGAGAATGTCAAAAAATAAATATATATTTACCCTCCGATGGCCCGCGCTGTCTTGATTTCCTCCGTCCCGGCTGCCGGCAGCGGTAGAGTGAAGGACCTGCCGACGTCAGTGTCGCGTGACCCGTCACATGACTCTGACGTCAGCGCAGGTCCTTCATTCCATCGCAAACTGCTGCCATGCAAGGAGGAGCGCGCCGCGGGCCGCCAGAAGGTAAGTATATATTTATTTTTTATTTTATTCTTTTTTTTACAGCTTGTAATGGTACCTGGGTCCGGAGGAGAGTCTCCTCTCCTCCACACCCGGGTACCATCCGCACATTAGAACGCGCCAATTATGCAAGTACAGATGCAGTCTTACGGAATTGGCGCGTTCTAATGCAAGTCAATGGCGGCGAAAACGCAGCGCTTCCGCAAAATAATTGGTAGTGCTGCGTTTTTTTCCGCAATGATAATCCGCAGCGGAAATTTCCGCAGCATGTGCACAGCACATGCGGATTATCATTAGGGACCATGGCAGGCCCTCTACCATGCGTTTTTTAAGCGTTTCTGCAGCGTTTTTGCCGCTGCGGAAACGCTTAAAAAACGCATCGTGGGCACACAGCCTTATACTCCTTTCTGTGTTGCTTTAGAAATATTTGTCTTCTGTACTACTAATCTGATATGGGAAACACGTATGCACTTGTCACTTTATTGATTAGTAATACTATTGATATTACAGATAATTTGCTTATCACACTTATATTGAGCTCTGCAATAATTTTTACACCAATATTATGTATGGGTTCTTAAATATTACCATTTGATTCTGCACTTTTCTACTTTATTTGCAATTTTCAGGTATTTTATGATTTGACACTTCACTATTAGCATAATATGTTCTATACATTACCATGCAGCGCTCTACTTTCATGGATTTCACACATGCAGTCCTGTATATTACTGCTTTTCTCCCGGTCTGTAGGTACTAGGCGATCTAGCTTGTGCAAATGCATGTGACATGATGGGTTCTGGAGTATCGCCGACGGCGCCAATTATGTGATGCTTGCGGGCCATTGACATCAGAGGGGATTTCCTCATTATTCGCTGCATCAGATGGGCAGCCAGGCAGTGATGCAAGTTCCGGCGCTCACGCTATTCACGCCTGCACCATCAATTTATGCTGAGTTGCATTCACCTGAGGTGGTATTATATATAACAGCACAGATACACAAAATATCATAGCCCCCCGAGGAAGCCCACACGAAACGCGCTTTGGGGCTGTGGTCTGGTGTCCCATGAAGAAGATGTGGGTAAGAATGCGTTATCTAGGTATTTAGATTTATTGGCTAACATATAGATACATTACCTTAATTTGCAATACCTTATGTAGTAGTGATGCTGGGTTCTAGCTAGTGTTTGTTACCGCCAATGAAATGGTACTATGAGTGCAGTTGTACTACACGTATACTTAATATATGCCATGCACTAGCACTTACCGGTGACTCATTCCCCCTGATCTTACTGTTATATGTGGACCTCAGTCCCTTTCTATCTGAGTCTGTTCACTAATCATCTTGTCATTATGTATGTATTATATGTAATTGCCTAATTTTTTACTGATGTTATAATAAAGTCATATTTATTTGTATTATTGTACTACTTGGCTCTTTGTTGCTAGTATTATATATGATATGGTTGTTTGGGACCTCCATACTCCAAGCAATTCTTTCTTTTGCCTACTGCCTACTTTAGTGCAGTACACGTGCCCTAACGTGGCAACCCCCGTATTCTTCATTAGCACTTCCAGGAAAAACCTACTCTTTACCCCTGTCCTTTCCTCAGCTTGCTGTCTCAGGGCAATGTTGGACTGGTCAAGCAGAGCATCAGAGGATCCTCCAGTGGGCCCTCCTCCTTGCTTCTGTATGTTTGGAGCAAAGATACTTTGGCTGAAGTTTGAAGCATCATTTAACCCCTTAAGGACCAAGACACTTTGTAGGTTAATGACCGGGCCAATTTTTACAATTCTGACCAGTGTCTCTTTATGAGGTAATTGCTCTGGAACATTTCAACGGATCCCCCTGATTCTGAGACTGTTTTTTTGTGACACATTGTTCTTCATGATAGTGGTAAAAAAATTTCGATATCACTTGTGTTTATTTGTAAAAAAAAAATGGAAATTTGGCGAAAATTTTGAAAATTTTGCAATTTTCAAACTTTGAATTGCTATGCCCTTAAATCAGAGAGATATGTCACACAAAATAGTTAATAAATAACATTTCCCACATGTCTACTTTATATCAGTGCAATTTTGGAAAAACAAATTTTGTTAGGAAGTTATAAGGGTTAAAATTTGACCAGCGATTTCTCATTTTAAAACAAAATTTACAAAACATTTTTTTAGGGACCACATCACATTTGAAGTCACTTTGAGGTGTCTATATGACAAAAAATACCCAAAAGTGACACCATTCCAACTGCACCCCTCAAGGTGCTCAAAACCACATTCAAAAAGTTTATTAACCCTTCAGGTGCTTCACAGGAACTGACGCAATGCGGAAGAAAAAAATTAACATTTAACTCTTTTCACAAAAAAATAACATTTTCGACCCAATTTTTTTTATTTTTACAAGGTAACAGATAAAATGGACCCCAAAACATATTGTGCAATTTCTCCTGAGCATGCTGATACCCAATATGTGGCGTAAAACCATTATTTGGGCACACTTTGCTGGAATAATCAGCGAACACCGTGTCACATTTGGAGAGCCCCTGATGTTCCTAAACAGTGGAAACCCCCCACAAGTGACCCCATTTTGGAAACTAGACCCCTCAATGAACTTATCTAGATGTGTGGGGAGCACTTTTAACCCCCAGGTGCTTCACAGAAGTTTATAACATAGAGCCGTGAAAATAAAAAAAATCACAAAAATTTTCTTTTAGCCCCAAATTTTTTATTTTCACAAGGGTAACTGGAGAAAATAGACCCAAATGTCATTGTGCAATTTCTCCTGAGCACGCCGATACCCTATATGTGGCGGAAAACCACTGTTTGAGCACATAGCAGGGCTTGTAAAGGACAGAGCGCCATTTGACTTTTTGAATTCAAAATTTGCTGGAATAATCAGCGAACGCCATGTCGCATTTGGAGAGCCCCTGATGTGGCTAAACAGCGGAAAGTCCCCCACAAGTGACCCCATTTTGGAAACTAGACCCTTCAATGAACTTATCTAGATGTGTGGGGAGTACTTTGAACCCCCAGGTGCTTCACAGAAGATTATAACATAGAGCAGTGAAAATAAAAAAATCACAAAAATTTTCTTTTAGCCCTAATTTTTTTATTTTCACAAGGGTAATAGGAGAAAATTAGTTGTGCTATTTCTCCTGAGCACGCCGATACCCTATATGTGGATGAAAACCACTGTTGAGAGCACGGCAGGGTTCGGAAGGGAGGAAGCGCCATTTGACTTTTTGAACTCAAAATTGGCTGGAATTTAGAGCGGACGCCATGTTGCATTTAGAGAGCCCCTGACAAAACTGTGGTCGACCGCACTTTTATCTAAGCCTAAAAAGATGGACACCGCCAAATCATAGGTCAGATGGTGTCCGCAGTGCCTCCATCTGCCTCATTACAGGGAATCTTCCGTCAGAGGTTCCATCTGAATCACGTATTTCAGAGATTTACACAGAAACCCCAGCGTAAACGATTAGCGTACAGCGCAGGATAAATGTGCGCCGAGCCTTACTGCGATCTTTGGGAGGCAGAATAAACAAATCAGCAGCAGGTGAAGAATTGGTTTTAATTATCTTTTACGCCTTTCCTTGTTCAGTATAAAAATGATTAGGCGTCTTTATTCTTCGGGTCTGTGTGATTACAGCGATGTCAGATTCATATCGGGTTTTTATGATTAACAGCTATCACACACTAAAATACACTTTTTTTTGCAAAAACTAATGTTTGCATCGCTATATTTAGAGAACTATAATTTTTTCATATTTTGGCCGACAGTCATGTAAGGGTTTGCTTTTTGCGGGACAAGTTGATGTTTTTATTGGTACCATTTTCGGGCAAATTACATTTTTGATCACTTTCTATTCAGATTTTTGGGAGGAAGAATAAACAAAAAACAACAATTCAGGAATTTTTTTTTTGTCTTTACTTGTGTGGCAAAATTAATAAGGCAGCTTTATTCTTCGGGTCAGTACGTTTACAGCGGTACCACATTTATGTTTTTGCGCTTTTACATAAAAACTTTTATAGAACAAATAATTATCTTTGCATTGCTTTATTCTGAGCGCTGTAACTTTTTAATTTTTCAGTTGATGGAGCTGTATGGAAGCTTGATTTTCGCAGGGCAAGATGCCATTTTCAGTTGTACCATTTTTATTTACATCCGTCTTTTTGATCGAGTTTTATTTCACTTTTTTCCAGCGGTATGACGAAAAGGCATAGTTTCCCATGTGTTTTTTTTTTCTACGCTATTCACTGAAGAGGTTAACTAGTGTGACAAGTTTATAGAGCGGGTCGTTCCGGACGCAGCGATACCAAATATGTTGGTATAGATTTTTAAAATTTTATTTTTACTTTTTTTCAACTTTTTTACTAAGTCCCACTATTGGACTTTCACTTTTTTCACAGGTATAATGTACTGCAATGCACTAGCATTGCAGTACATTATACCTGTAGTGAAAGCTCATGAGACCATGCTGTGCATTGGTCTCAGGAGCTTTCCATAGCTTGGTGACCCGGTCACCATGGCAACGGCCAACTTGGTCACCATGGCAACGGCCGGGCCCCCTCAATGACGTCGCGGGGGCGCCGATCTGAAGGCCGAGGGAGCTCCCAGCCCTCTACTTGCCTCATGAACGCTGCTTGATCGCAGCATTCAGGGGGTAACAGCCAGGTGCGGCGCTGACACCACTCCTGGCTGTTTAGTGCCGGAGCTCAGCCATCAGCAGTGCTGAGCTCCGGCACTGATGGGGCAAGAGAAGCTCAAATTTCAGATTCTCCCGCGTGATCATGCTGTGATTGGTCAGTCAGATTGACTGACCGATCACAGCGATCTGGGTGCAGGGACCACTGGCATGGGTCTCTGCACCTCTTCCCCTGCCGCTCAGCTGTCTGTCACAGCTGTACTGACCTGTCACTGCATATTTACACACAGTGACAGTTCAAAGCCATGATGGGATAACCTGTTAAGGGGTTAAGGTAGAGCTGGCATCTAAATTGAGTTCTGCAGTACTACCTTAATAAAACTCCCTGTGCCACCATAACACCTCCTGCTTTCCTCCTCACAAACAAACTTCTGTTTTCTTTGCTGCAAGGGGGGAGAGAGGGAGGGGTCTGCAGGCTGCAGCTACACTGAGTGGAGCCTTTTTACCTGCACTCAGGAACTCAGCTGTTAAGTAAAGTTTTCTGTGTGTATATTTATTGGGTGTGTGTTTATTGTGTACACTGTGTGTGAGTACCTATATTTATGTATAATGTGTGCATAGCTATCAGTGTTAGTGAGGGGGTCCCTCATTCAGTAAAGGGTGATATGGGTGGGGTGGATGAAGCCCTCAATCAGTTATGGGTGACTAGGGGCCTCCATCCCACTACAGCCATATAATCCGTTACTGAATGAGGACCCCCACACTCACATTGACAGCTATCCATGATTTGTATGTGGCGCCCCTGAGGGTTCGGTCACCATAGAGGTATTGCATCTCATCCAGAGGTGTGGTATCTCACTCTCAGGTAAGGAAGGAGTACAGCTCAGGACCCTAACACCTGCATTCCTACACCACATTTCCGGGGGACAGGGCGAGATTGCTCCTATGGGAGAGCACAGTCCCTGATCCCTGGCTGGAGTGGGGAGGAACCACCTAGAGAGGGGGAGCTATGTAGTGGATGGGTGGAGGACGTAGATCCTGGGAGCACATGTGTAGGAGGTATAAAATAAAGGAACCATCTTGGTTCAGTAGGAGAGAGGTGGAGTTCCAGTCAGACAGACTGAGGAGAAGTCAGGGAGCGGAGGCTCTGTATGAGCTCTGCTCCACAGGCGGGCCAAGTCAGGAGGCCTGAGCCTGAGAGAGAGGAGAGGGAGCAGGACGGCTCCAGGAATGAGAAGTGAAGGGACCCTAGGGGTATGGGCCGTGCAGAAGGCCACCCGTACGCCCATTGCTACCAGGAGGAAGAAAGGTCAGGCCAGAACAGGGAACCGGGTCCCTCAACTAGTAGAGAAACAGCAAATGCTTAACTAGGAATCGGAGGCTGCAGTGTTTCAAGTGCTGTAGCCACAAGTCCACACCAGTCGCACTAAGAAGATAGCCACATAGGACCCAGGGGACGGAACATACGTCGCCCGCCAAGGCCCGAGGGTACCGGATAGAAGTGGCGCTGGGTGTGAGGGGCAGGAAGAGGCCAGGGGAAGGTACACAGAACGGGGTCCTGATAAGTGCTCTGGAAATACCTGAGGGTAGACTGAACCCCTCACTGAGTACGCACAGCATGACGGGGGAAGATTGCTTGGTAATTGTAATCTGAACTACAACAACAGTGAGTAAAGACCCTGGGACTGCACTATCTTGTCTCTGTGTTCCTTGCGGCGCCAGCACTCGCAGAACTAGAACACCCTGCACAATCACCACCATCATCCAGTCACGCTGCCCTGAAGCTACACTCCTCCTGTGGGGAGTCACATCACCTTGCTGCACATACCACCAGCTTCAGCGGACTGCTCCGCAGCGGCGGTTACCAATAACCGCACTCCACAGGTGGCGTAGTCGGACATTAACATTTGTACACATAGACTACCCCCTTGGTTTGACCGCCCTGGGTTACGGACCGGGTCACCGCCACGGTGACTACAACCCCCAACATCTACAAGGCCCGGCTCAGGGTATCCCTACGGCCCAGGGGGCGCGTCAACTTCATGAGTATAAACATTCATACTCCATATACACATGTACAAACTCACACTTACTGACAGCTGTAAGTGTTGAGCTATGGGCCCTTAGTCAGTTATAAACTTATATACAGTACAGACCAAATGTTTGGACACACCTTCTCATTTAAAGATTTTTCTGTATTTTCATGGCTATGAAAATTGTACATTCACACTGAAGGCATCAAAACTATGAATTAACACATGTAGAATTATATACTTAACAACAAAGTGTGAAACAACTGGAAATATGTCTTATATTCTAGGTTCTTCAAAGTAGACACCTTTTGTTTTGATGACTACTTTGCACACTCGTGGCATTCTCTTGATGAGCTTCAAGAGGTAGTCACCGGAAATGGTCTTCCAGCAATCATGAAGGAGTTCCCAGAGATGCTTAGCACTTGTTGGCCCTTTTGCCTTCATTCTGCGGTCCAGCTCACCCCAAACCATCTCAATTGGGTTCAGGTCTGGTGACTGTGGAGGCCAGGTCATCTGGCATAGCACCCCATCACTCTCTTTCTTGGTCAAATAGCCCTTACACAGCCTGGAGGTGTGTTTGGGGTCATTGTCCTGTTGAAAAATAAATGATGGTCCAGCTAAATGCAAACCGGATGGAATAACATGCCGCTGCAAGATGCTGTGGTAGCCATGCTGGTTCAGTATGCCTTCAATTTTGATTTTGAATAAATCCCCAACAGTGTCACCAGCAAAGCACCCCCACACCATCCCACCTCCTCCTCCATGCTTCACGGTGTGAACCAGGCATGTAGAGTCCATCCGTTCACCTTTTCTGCGTCGCACAAAGATACGGTGGTTGGAACCAAAGATCTCAAATTTGGACTCATCAGATCAAAGCACAGATTTCCACTGGTCTAATGTCCATTCCTTGTGTTCTTTAGCCCAAACAAGTCTCTTCTGCTTGTTGCCTGTCCTTAGCAGTGGTTTCCTAGCAGCTATTTTACCATGAAGGCCTGCTGCACAAAGTGTCCTCTTAACAGTTGTTGAAGAGATGTGTCTGCTGCTAGAACTCTGTGTGGCATTGACCTTGTCTCTAATCTGAGCTGCTGTTAACCTGCGATTTCTGAGGCTGGTGACTCGGATAAACTTATCCTCAGAAGCAGAGGTGACTCTTGGTCTTCCTTTCCTGTGGCGGTCCTCATGTGAGCCAGTTTTTTTTGCAGTGCTTGATGGTTTTTGCAACTGCACTTGGGGACTCTTTCAAAGTTTGCAAAATTTTTCGGACTGACTGACCTTTATTTCTTAAAGTAATGATGGCCACTCGTTTTTCTTTACTTAGCTGCTTTTTTCTTGCCATAATACAAATTCTAACAGTCTATTCAGTAGGACTATCAGCTGTGTATCCACCAGACTTCTGCACAACACAACTGATGGTACCAACCCCATTTATAAGGCAAGAAATCCCACTTATTAAACCTGACAGGGCACACCTGTGAAGTGAAAACCATTTCCGGTGACTACCTCTTGAAGCTCATCAAGAGAATGCCAAGAGTGTGCAAAGCAGTCATCAAAGCAAAAGGTGGCTACTTTGAAGAACCTAGAATATAAGACATATTTTCAGTTGTTTCACACTTTTTTGTTAAGTATATAATTCCACATTTGTTAATTCATAGTTTTGATGCCTTCAGAGTGAATGTACAATTTTCAAAGTCATGAAAATACTGAAAAATCTTTAAATGAGAAGGTGTGTCCAAACTTTTGGTCTGTACTGTATACAAAGCAAAAAATCTGATTTGAGTAAGATTTGCAAGGCCCATCTTTAGCACCAGACTAAAAATACTGCAAATAATAAAACCCAAACTTTCCCCCTCCTTCACGAGATTTGACCCCCCAAATTTAGGCTCTATAGAAATAAAGGAGAAAATGGGTGTCTGTATGCTGAATGCAAAACCACAGTTTTTGCCCAACGGGTCTTAAAGAATTAAAGCTACAGCGCATAAAAAGAATCGCTCCTAAAGAGCAGCAACCATATAGTTGCTAAGGTTTGAAAACCTGATAAGTCGCTATAAAATCAATAATTATAGCAACGGCTGTTACAGAAGTAACTGGGGCCTCATTTATGGGAATTGCCTCACAGTAAGATCATTCCGATTGCTTATAGCCACTACAGAAGTAACTGGGGCTTCATTTATGAGAATTGCCTCACAGTAAGATCGTTCTGGTTGTCTATAGCAACCAGAGTGCCGATTTAAGCATTGAAGCTGCTGAGGTAAAGTGAAAGCTGAGCTCTGATTGGCTGCTATGGATAACTAGAACAGTCTGACTGTGAGGCAGTTTTCATAACTGAGATTTGAGATCCTTCAGGACACATGTTTTCTGCTTTTATACACACTGGATCTGCAAAATAATTACTACATATACTATATACAGTGGGGAAAATAAGTATTTCATACACTGCCAATTTTGCAAGTTTTCCCACCAACAAGGAATGAAGAGGTCTGTAATTTTATTCATAGGTACACTTCACCTGTGAGAGACAGAATCTAAAAAGAAAATCCAGAAAATCACATTGTATGATTTTTGCATTTTATTGCATGAAATAAGTATTTGATACAGTAGAAAAACAGAACTTAATATTTGGTACAGAAACCTTTGTTTCCAATTACAGAGGTCAGACGTTTCCTGTAGTTCTTAACCAAGTTTGCACACTCTACAGCAGGGATTTTGTCTCACTCCTCCATACAGATCATCTCCAGATCTTTCAGGTTTCGGGGCTGTCACTGGGCGACATTGAGTTTTGCTCCCTCCAAAGATTTTCTGTTGGGTTCAGGTCTGGAGACTGGCTAGACCACTCCAGGACCTTGAAATGCTTCTTATGGAGCCACTCCTTAATTGTCCTGGCTGTGTGTTTTGGGTCATTGTTATGCTGGAAGACCCAGCCACGACCCATCTTCAATGCTCCTACTGAGGGAAGGAGGTTGTTGGCCAAAATCTGACGAAATATGACCCCATCCATTCTCCCTTCAATACTAAGCAGTCATCATGTCCCCTTAGCAGAAAACCACCCCCAAAGTATGATATTTCCCCACCATGCTCCACGGTTAAGACGGTGTTCTTGGGGTTGTACTCATCCTTCTTCTTCCTCCAAACACAGCAAGTGGAGTTGATACCAAAAAGTTCTATTTTAGTCTTATTTGACCACATGACCTTCTCCCAAGACTCCTCTGAATCATCCAGATGGTCATTGGTGAACTTCAAACAGTCCTGGACATGTGCTGGCGTGAGCAGGAGGGACGTTGCATGCCCTGCAGGATTTTAATCCATGATGGCGTAGTCTGTTACTAACGGTAATGTTTGAGACTGTGGTCCCAGCTCTCTTCAGGTCATTGACCAGGTCCTCCCATGTAGTTCTGGGCTGATTCCTGACCTTTCTCAGAATAATCCTTACCCTACGAGGTGAGATCTTGCATGGAGCCCCAGACCGAGGAAGATTGACAGTCATCTTGTGTTTCTTCCATTTTCTAATAATTGTGCCAACAGTTGTTGCCTTCTCACCAAGCTGCTTGCCTATTGTCCTATAGCCCATCCCAGCCTTGTGCAGGTCTACAATTTTGTCTCTGGTGTCCTTAGACAGCTCTTTGGTCTTGGCCATGGTGGAGAGGTTGGAGTGTGATTGATTGAGTGTGTGGGCAGGTGTCTTTTATACAGGTAACGAGTTCAAACAGGTGCAATTAATACAGGCAATGAGTGCAGAGTAGGAAGGCTTCTTAAAGAAAAAACTAACAGGTCTGTGAGAGCCAGAATTCTTGCTGGTTGGTTGCTGATCAAATACTTATTTCATGCAATAAAATGCAATTTAATTATGTAAAAATTATACAATGTGATTTTTTTAATTTTATTTTTAGATTCTGTCTCTCACAGTGGAAGTGTAAATACAATAAAAATTACAGACCTTTCCATTCTTTGTAGGTGGGAAAACTTACAAAATCGGCAGTGTATCAAATACTTATTTTCCCCACTGTTTTATTGCCATTGTACTTATCTGTATACTGACCAAGTATTATATTATTATACTGGTCGCTCTGCTGCATTATTGGGTCAGTACTAGTAGTAATGCCAATTCTATTATATGGCACCTTTGTGCTGTACATATGTTTTATTTGTGTGTTGTTCTTTTCTGATATGTATTAATACATTTTGGCAAGTTATTCTGGAGATTGCATTTTTTAATGATCCCCTATATTACTTGTAAGGTATTCCGTATGTTCTTCTGTTTTGAGGAATGGAGTTCACTTCCACCACTTACATTGATGATTGCATGCTGCAATCCAAACCTTTTTAGTGTTGCAATATAAAGCCCCCGTCTCACATAGCGAGATCGCTAGCGAGATCGCTGCTGAGTCACGGTTTTGGTGATGCAACAGCGACCTCACCAGCGATGTCGCTATGTGTGACACTTTGCAGCGATCAGGCCCCTGCTGTGAGGTCGCTGATCGCTGCAGAATGTCCTGGACCATTTTTTGGTCTTTGCCCTCCCGCTGGTCAGCACACATCGCTGTGTGTGACCAGCGGGACCAGCGATCAGGCTGGTAACCATGATAAACAGCTGGTTACTAGGGGCGCACGCGCACTTAGTAACCCGCTGTTTATCATGGTTACCACTCTGCTATGGTGAGCGGTAACCTCCCGCTCACCGTAGCAGAGTGGTAACCATGATAAACAGCGGGTTACTAGGTGCGCGTGTGCTCCTAGTAACCCGATGTTTATCATGGTTACCAGCCTGCTCCTGCTTCAGCAGGCTGGTAACCAGGAGCAGGACATCGTGGAAAGATTCTTTCCACGATGTCGCTGCTCCCCTGATCGCTGGTGAGCCTGCCTGTTTGACAGCTCACCAGCGATCACATAGCGACGCAGCAACGATCCCTGACAGGTCGTATTGTTGTCGGGATCGCTGTAGCGTCGCTAAGTGTGACGGGACCTTAAGAGATTTCTTTCATTCTTCTTATTGTCTTGTTTTTCTAGTGCTTTTACTTTTTGCAGGTTTCCAGTTTGGGCTACATTGGATTTGATGGACTATGTTAGACCGGCATGGGATCCATGTCATTAATAAAATGATCACAGAGGAGTGGTGCCAGGAATGTTTTTTTTTTTTTTCATAAAGTATTTTTATTTTTTTTAACACTTTACTACAACATTAGTAATGTATCTGACAAACAATTTTCCACTACAGTCACTGGGATTTGGTATCAACCAGTGTTGTGTTATGTCTCTCAAGGGCTGTTCCCCTTCCTATTTTTTACTTTTACAATATGCCTAAGAGCTAACAGGCAGGTAGTTGCAGGTACAGGAAGGTAGTTGCTAACTGCCTGCATGTTGTGCCTGGTGCTAATCTCTGCTGGCACAGAGTGGTCACTGACTGCTCCTGCCAGTGATTCAGCAGTTTCCTCTGATGTCACATCAACAAAGCAGTTCTTTCTCTTCCACCCTGCGTGACTGCCAACGTCATGCTGGTCTGCGGCCGCCCCTCCCCCCCGCTGCCTTGCTGAGGTCAGTCGTTTGTCAATCAGCATGACGATGGAAATCGTGGCCCATTGACAGATCAGCCTGGAAGAGAAACAGGGGCATTGAGGAGAACCCAGTTACCCTCAGAATGGGACCATTCAATGTGACAGGTCATCTCTGGAGTGACTGCTGGTTGATGTTTTTAGGGTGTGAAGGGACCAATATCCATGGACCTTCCCATCCTGATAGGATTTGCTGCTGTCATTTTTACCTCTTTTGGTTATGTAAAATGAGTGGAAGCCAGGTTATTTTTGCTTTCTAACTATTTAGTTATACAGAATTAAGCTGTATGTATCCACAATACTGGGGCCATTTATTTCTATTTATTTTGAATAAAAGCAGTAAAGGTTTACCTTCTTAAGCCCTTGGTTACATTTTCAAGCTAACACAGGATAAATTGTTGACATGTGATACAACCTAATTTATTTACTCATTTTTTTGTGGGGGTCCGCACATTTTCATAACCAGTCAATGTAAAACTAACACCAGCAAACTGATCCTTTCAGGGATGGGAATATCCTTAGATACTAATCACTTTCTAATCTAATAAGATTAAACCTATTCATAAAATATATACCCAAAGAATTAGATAATAATGGATGGGATGAGATAAGTAAATAATGCAGCACAAGTAGGTAAAGTAGGTATATGACTAAAAGAGCAAAAAGCCCATCAGTCAGTAAACAATATATTAGACTGCAAATGTAATGAAAAATAAACTATTGTTATAAGGGCAAATACATACACAAACCTGTATTCATCCTCTCCTACTGGAATGGCGCCAGATCCCAAAGAGCATTCATCAGGGAACGTGGCATTGTGTATATGGAGGTAGCTGCTCCTAGTAAGCACCTGTACACACCTATTTCTTGTTTTGGATGTGCTAGACAGTCTTTTCAATTTATATGTATAGGCTCTCTGATTGAGCACTCCGCCTCTAGGCCACAGGCAGTTTTAATTGCAGCATGATCTTACTTTCCCATACACATGCAGACTTTGGTCTCTTAGAGAGGAGTTCACATTGGCAGAGTCCTGGTATTGAGAAACGCCTTACCGCGGCTACCAGGTACACAAGAATTGGCCTATTTATGCACTAAGATTTCTCAGTTATTTCTATTTTCTAGAGCAGTAATTATATTCAAATTTCATATATTTCATGTTTGCATACTTAGCAGTACAGTTTGCTACTTTATTTGTTAGTTGTATATGGAGGTAGCTGCTACTAGTAAGCACCTGTATACACCTATTTCTTGGTTTGGATGTGCCGGTCAGTCTTTTCTAATTACAAAGTACAGGTGCTTATTTACAATGATGGTCCAGCGATCTTGAGGGAATGGGGGATAGATAAAGGCTACATGAGCTAGTCACCAGCTAATATTTCAAGTGGTTTTGGGTGCGGTGGAGAATTATGTTCAGAGAAATAGTGAATTGGCTATATATAAAAAGGACTTTGATTAGGGTAAGTGTTAGGCTGCGCTAATCAGATGTGTTTTTAGGGAGCGCCTAAAACTGTGTACGTTGTGGTTCATCCTAATTTCTTGGGGTAGTGCTAAGGATAGGTGCAACTAGGTGAAGTCTTATAGCCGGGAGTGGGAGGTACGGATTAGTGCGGATGTTAGTTGAAAGTTGCTTGTGGAGCATAGAGAACGGGTAGGCCGATAAACAGAAATGAAGGAGGAGATATAGGGAGTGTCGCACTGTGGGTGAGAACAAGCAACTTAAATTGGATCCTATAATGTTTGGGCAGCCAGTGCAATGGCACAAAGCGGAAGCATACGAGTAATGATTAGCCAGATAGATTACCCTGGCTGCTGTATTAAGAATGGACTGGAGAGGGGAAAGTCGAGTGAGGGGGAGGCCAATTAATCGAGAGTTACAGTAGTCAAGGCAGGCGTGGATCAGGGCAACAGTGAGGGTTTTTGTTGTATCCATGGTGAGAAAGGGGCGTATTATAGAAATGTTCTTTAGGTGCAAGCAACAAGAGCGGGCAAGAGATTGTATATGGGAGGTGAAGGAAATATGGATGTAAAACACAACACCCAGACAGCGCGTCTGCTGGCTTGGGGTTATTGTGGTGCCACACACAGAGAGGGAGATGTCAGATTTAGGGAGGTAAGTGGATGGTAAGAGCAGAAGAATTTCAGTTTTGAAAAGGTTGAGTTTCAAATAGAGAGCTGACATTATGTTGGAAACTGCAGACAGACAGCCACTGGTATTCTGTAGTATAGCAGGGGTAAGGTCAGGGCAGGGATTGAAGTGTAAAGTTGTGTCATCAGCATAAAGATAGTATTGAAAGCCAAAATTGCTGATGGTCTGTCCAATTGGGGCCATGTAGAGAGAGAAGAGAAGAGGGCCAAGGATTGACCCCTGAGGGACCCTAATAGTGAGAGGAAGAGGGGAAGAAGTGGAGCCAGAAAGATAGGAGGGGAACCAGGAGAGAGCAATGTCCTTTATGCCGATTGAGAGGAGCATGGAGAGTAGAACATGATGGTCAACAGTGTCAAAAGCGGCAGAGATGTCAAGAAGAATGAGCAGAGAGTAGTCACCGTTACGTTTTGCTGTCAAAAGATTATTGGTCACTTTGAGTACAGTTTCTGTAGAATGTAGGGGGCGGAAGCCAGACTGTGATGGATCTAGATGAGAGTGAGTGGAGAGGTAATGGGTAAGGCGGAAGTAGACCAGGTGCTCCAAGAGTTTAGAGATGAAGGGGAGATTAGAGACTGGTCTGTAGTTATTTGTGCAGGATGGGTCAAGAGAGGTTTTTTTTTAATAATGGAGTTATGATAGAGTGTTTGAAGGAGGAGGGGAAGATACCAGAAGAGAGGGCGAGATTGAAGATTTTAGTTAGGTGTGTAGTGACAACTTGAGAGATAGACTAGGTGTGAAGGAATGGGGTCAGTAATGCATGTAGTAGGACGAGAGAAAGAGAGGAACCAGAAGACTTCTTCTTTTGTGACTGGGTCAAATGTGGAGAGTGAGCCAGAGTAGTTGTAGGGAGAGATGGGAATCACGGTACTTGGTGGCTGGGAGCTGATTTCCTGATGAATATTTTCTCTTCTCTCTGTAAAGTAGAAGGACAGATCATCAGCACAAATGTCCGTGATAGGGTCCTGCACGTAAGGCCTGAGGATGAAGTGAAAAGTGTCGAAGATTTTTTTGGTGTTGTTGAAAAGTGAGGAGATCAGGGTGGTGAAGTAGGTCTGTTTGGTGAGTTGAAGGGCAGAGTTATAGGTTATTAACATAAATTTATAGTGGATAGTATTCTGGTGTGCGAGTTTTCCTCCATAAGTGTACGGCACTCCAAGAGCATCGCTGGAGAAATCGAGTTTGCAGTATGAACCAGGGCTGTTTTACTCTGTGTTTGGAAGTTCTGAGGGTGAGGGTAACTACTTGGTCCAGGGTGCTTCTGAGGGTGTCATTGTAGTGATATACAGTCAGGTCAGTACAGGAGAAAGAAGAGATTTGGACAGTGATAAGTGTAGGGAGTCTGTAAGTGTATGAGAGTTGATGGCTTGTAGATTTATGAACGTGTGATAAATAGGAATGTGCCGTGCTGGGTGACGATTTGGGAGCATGAAGGAGAGAATGTTGTGATCAGAGAGGGGAAGAGGTGTTATCTAGGTAGGAGATTGAACAGAGCCGGACAAAGACCAGATCAAAGGTGTTACCGTTTTTGTGTGTCTCAGAGGTTGAAAGTTGTGAGAGGCCAAGAAAAGTGATTAGAGATAGAAGCTGGGATGCAGATGGGGAGGTGGGGATGTCTATGGGGATGTTGCAGTCTCCCAGGATAAGGGTTGGTAATTCTGAGGACTAGAAGCGTGGCAGCCAGGCAGAAAAATGGTCAAGGAACTGGGTGGGTGAGCCTGGGGGACGGTATACGACCGCTATTCTGAGGGAGAGAGGATTGGACAGCCTGGTGGTGTGTACCTAAAAAGGGAATGAGAGTGATGGAACTTGGGGGATGACCTGGAAAGTGCATTGTGGGGACAAGAGTAAGCCGACTCCACCACCAAGTCTGTTTGCAGGTCTCGGGAATGAGAAAAATGTAAGCCACAATGAGAAATAGCATCAGGGGAGACAGTGACGGAATCTTGAATCCAGGTTTCAGTGAGGGCCAGCAGAGTTGGTCAGAAAGTAGCTGTGCAGGAAAGGAAGCTTGTTGCATACAGACCGTGGGTTGTAGAGTGCACAAGTAAAAGAGGGAGATGAAGCAGTACAACTGATGTTAATAGGTTAGCAGGGTTTAGATGTGAGGTGGGAGAGGGGTTGAAGTTGGCGGAGGGAGGACCAGGGTTAGGAGAGACATCTCCTGAAATAAGTAGAAGCAGTAAAAAGAGAGAGAACAAATAGTTTTTGGATTTGTGACATGGTTTCTTGTGCAATATCTTTGGACAAGATGGAGTGAGATTTTGCAGGAAGTTGAAAAGAGCATGGGAGCTGTACATGGGAAAGGAAAGGAGAGAGGGGCAGATGTGGATGAGTGGTGATGGAGGGGGGATAGGGTGGTGAATGTGGGTGACAAGAGCACACAGGAAGATGGAAGTAGAAATAAAGTACATAGTTACAAAAGAGTACAACGTGTGGATTACCTGACTCCTGCCCTGATTAACTGCCAATGAAATAACTGCTGGATGACACTTTGCTTAAGAGGACACATGCATGCACCCCACACGCCATCTTAGGCAACATCCCTCTCCACTGCCTTCTGTGCTCCTCTGACAGTTGCTATCCTGCACCCTAGCAAGCTGATGTGGCTAATTTAGGGTCACAAACCCGCAAAGTCTGCAATGGCTTTCCTCCTGATGTTTCCAGTTTTATGTAGACCTTCTCTTCTTCTCATGCATGCTCGGGTGCTCGCCAAGTATCTTCAGTGTGCTCGGCCATTATGTTTTAGTCACTCAGTGCGCATGATTTGCGACTGTTTGACAGCTTTAATACATGTGAGGAATGCCTAAGAAACAGGCATTCCTCGCATGTATTAAAGCTGTCAAACAGTCGGAAATCATGTGCACAGCATGACTCAAACATAACACCCGAGCACGCTGAAGATACTTGGAAAACACCCGAGCATGCTCGTAAATCTCGAGCAACGAGCATGCTCGCTCATCACTACTAAAAAGCATTTAAAATTGTTTCTCATTCTTTGCAGACGAGCAGACGACCATATTTTCAGTCCCAGTGTGATTCGACAAAACAATGGATCACACACGGACCAGTGTTAGTCTATAGGGCCGTGCACATGTCCGACTTTTTCCTCGGACAGAGACTGTCCGAGGAAAAAAATCACTACATGCTCGATTTTGATCCAATATTCAGATCCCACTCGGCCATGCAAGTCAAAGAATGCGTGGAAACCATCAGACTGCACTTGAATGACATCTGAATGCAGTCTGATTTCTGCACACTCACAGAATGGAGAAAATGGAGTAATTTTTTTTCTCAATCTTCTCCTCATTCGAGAGAATCTGATCACACTGTGCTCACACTCTGATCACAGTTTGTTCAGAGTGTCATTTGCATGATCGACCCAATTGTCTCAAATGAGAATCTACCACCATTCTGCACCGGCCCTTAAATGGTCGCTAACAGTGGCCGACAGCACCGTATTATGAAATGATTTTATGGAACATTATTTAACACAAAAATATAAGAAATATAGAGATATGAATGAATGAAAGACAGACAGATAATGCAATTAGAGTAAATGCTGAAAAATTTGGCTGACATGAAAGTATAATCCCAATTGTATTCAATTAATTATTAGCAACTGTTCTAAATTGCCATATGTTTGTTAGCTAATATTTAGTTTTTCAAGATATTTCAATTCCAGTGTTTGCTCACTGTATAAGATTAGCGGAAAGTGAGAATTAGATTTATCCACTCTCATACATTTTGCTCTCAAAAAAAGAATGTTCTCACTTGATGTGAACAAGTTTATAAAATGATATTATTTACTGCAGGACAAATTCTGAAATTCCACTTGGCTAAAAGCAAATTATTGGTCTGCTCTGAATATGTAAATGTGTGCTTTCAATCGCAAACACATTTTAATATGTGATGACACTTACCAGAGGCATAACTTGAAGCTTCTGGGCCAATGCAAAGTCTGCATGGTTCCCTATCAGCAATGTGCCATATTAATAATACTGGTGTAAGCCTACATGGTAAAATGGTTATAGGGTCTCCTCAGGCACCAGGGCCTGGGTGAGACTACAAACCCTATGTTCCTAAAGCTACACTACTGGCTGGTTTTTAATATACTTCATTGAAGAGTTGTAACTAGTGTTGAGCGATACCTTCCGATATCGGGAAATATCGGATCGGATTGGATCGGACCGATACCGAAAAAGTATCGGATATCGCCGATTCCGATACCGGAAACCAATGCAAGTCAATGGGACATAAATATCGGAATTAAAATAAACCCTTTCTTTCCTTGTAGGTTATTTCTACATGAAGGAAAACAACTAAGAATAATGTAGAATGTATTGGGGGAGGTGGGGGAGACAATAAAGGCATAGAGGTTTAGCCCAGTCAAATGGAATAGCAGGAATTAATATTTTTTTATTATGTTCTGAGTTACGGAAATATTAACTATGTTAAGTATTTTTATATTTTGTCAGATATTTATGTTTCACTACTTCCATGCTCTTCACCTTCTTTTTTACTTCTCCCACACTTTCTCCTTCATCATCCTCAGCATCTTTTTCATCCACTTCTTCTTCACCTTCTTCTTCTTCACCTTCTTCGTATTATTCTTTTTTTTACATTCTTCATATTCTACTTCTTCATCTTCTTCATATTCTTCTTCTTCATCATATTCTTATTTGTGACAGGCATTCCTGTAGTTGTTATCTATAAAAGGTTGGACATTACACCTTTCGTTCTGCCCGTCACAAAAGATTTACAACAGGATTTGTCCGCGTTCAGTTTGGCCTGCAGCAGCAGGTCTTTTCCAGGGGCACCACGAGGAGGAACGGACTCACCCCCATACACTGCTTAGTCATCTTCTGCTTATAATTTAGATATTATCTTTTGCTCTGATTTTTAGTCTTATGCTTAATGTTCTTCCGCTTTTTGTTCTGCAGCTTCTTGTATTTCTGCTTCTTGGTTTTCTGTCTCTTGTTTTTCTGTATCTTGGTGCTTGTCTTCTCTTCTTTGTCTTCTTGGTCAACTTCTTCAGGGTCATCTTCTTGGTCTTCTTCGGGGTGGTCTTCAGGGTCGTCGTCTTCGGGGGTCCTCGTCTTCGGGGTCCTCGTCTTCTTCGGGTTGGTCTTCTGGGTCCTCGTCTTCGGGGTCCTCGTCTTCTTCGGGGTGGTCTTCAGGGTCCTCGTCTTCTTCGGGGTGGTCTTCAGGGTCCTCGTCTTCTTCGGGGTGGTCTTCAGGGTCCTCGTCTTCAGGGTCATTGTCTTCGGGGTCCTCGTCTTCTTAGGGTTGGTCTTCAGGGTCCTCGTCTTCAGGGTCCTCGTCAGGGAGATCCAGAGTGATTACCAAGAACCATTTCAAAAAGCTTGAACTTGGAAATGTAGCAGAAGGTACAAGAAAGCTGAGGAACTACCGAGGACCAGCTGACGGTACTGGAACCCGGATGGATAGCAGAAGGTACAAGAGCCAATGGAACTACCGAGGACCAGCTGATGTTACTGGAACTCGGTTACTAAGCAGGAGGTACCTGTGCCAGAAAGCACTACCAAGGACCAGCAGACGTTGGTGGAACTTGGATACCGAGAAGGAGGCACCTAATCCAAAGGCACTGCCGAGAACCAGCTGACGGTACTGGAACCCGGATGGGTAGCAGAAGGTACAAGAGCCAATGGAACTACCGAGGACCAGCTGATGTTACTGGAACCCGGATGGGTAGCAGAAGGTACAAGAGCCAATGGAACTACCGAGGACCAGCTGATGTTACTGGAACTCGGTTACTAAGCAGGAGGTACCTGTGCCAGAAAGCACTACCAAGGACCAGCAGACGTTGGTGGAACTTGGATACCGAGAAGGAGGCACCTAATCCAAAGGCACTGCCGAGAACCAGCTGACGGTACTGGAACCCGGATGGGTAGCAGAAGGTACCCATGTAAAAAAAAAGTTCAAGGCCGCGAGCCGGCCGCAGTTACCAAAACCCACAGTCCTACAGAGGGTGCTTGTCCTATTGGCACTATGGAACCAGCCTTCATTGCCAGATCCCGCAGCCCACATAGGAGTCACCTAAACTGCAGGCACCATAGAGTCGGCTAACCCGACCGCAACACGACAGGACAACGCATTGGAGGCAAAGTGACGTTGACACTACCCGGAAACAGCTGGCGTGCTGGAACCAGGCTGGGCAGGAGGGAGTACCCGTGCCAAAGACACTGCCGAGAACCAGCTGACGGTACTGGAACCCGGATGGGTAGCAGAAGATACAAGAGCAAATGGAACTACCGAGGACCAGCTGACGGTACTGGAACCCGGATGGGTAGCAGAAGGTACAAGAGCCAATGGAACTACCGAGGACCAGCTGATGTTACTGGAACTCGGTTACTAAGCAGGAGGTACCTGTGCCAGAAAGCACTACCAAGGGCCAGCAGACGTTGGTGGAACTTGGATACCGAGAAGGAGGCACCTAATCCAAAGGCACTGCCGAGAACCAGCTGACGGTACTGGAACCCGGATGGGTAGCAGAAGGTACCCATGTAAAAAAAAAGTTCAAGGCCGCGAGCCGGCCGCAGTTACCAAAACCCACAGTCCTACAGAGGGTGCTTGTCCTATTGGCACTATGGAACCAGCCTTCATTGCCAGATCCCGCAGCCCACATAGGAGTCACCTAAACTGCAGGCACCATAGAGTCGGCTAACCCGACCGCAACACGACAGGACAACGCATTGGAGGCAAAGTGACGTTGACACTACCCGGAAACAGCTGGCGTGCTGGAACCAGGCTGGGCAGGAGGGAGTACCCGTGCCAAAGACACTGCCGAGAACCAGCTGACGGTACTGGAACCCGGATGGGTAGCAGAAGATACAAGAGCAAATGGAACTACCGAGGACCAGCTGACGGTACTGGAACCCGGATGGGTAGCAGAAGGTACAAGAGCCAATGGAACTACCGAGGACCAGCTGATGTTACTGGAACTCGGTTACTAAGCAGGAGGTACCTGTGCCAGAAAGCACTACCAAGGACCAGCAGACGTTGGTGGAACTTGGATACCGAGAAGGAGGCACCTAATCCAAAGGCACTGCCGAGAACCAGCTGACGGTACTGGAACCCGGATGGGTAGCAGAAGATACAAGAGCAAATGGAACTACCGAGGACCAGCTGACGGTACTGGAACCCGGATGGGTAGCAGAAGGTACAAGAGCCAATGGAACTACCGAGGACCAGCTGATGTTACTGGAACTCGGTTACTAAGCAGGAGGTACCTGTGCCAGAAAGCACTACCAAGGACCAGCAGACGTTGGTGGAACTTGGATACCGAGAAGGAGGCACCTAATCCAAAGGCACTGCCGAGAACCAGCTGACGGTACTGGAACCCGGATGGGTAGCAGAAGGTACCCATGTAAAAAAAAAGTTCAAGGCCGCGAGCCGGCCGCAGTTACCAAAACCCACAGTCCTACAGAGGGTGCTTGTCCTATTGGCACTATGGAACCAGCCTTCATTGCCAGATCCCGCAGCCCACATAGGAGTCACCTAAACTGCAGGCACCATAGAGTCGGCTAACCCGACCGCAACACGACAGGACAACGCATTGGAGGCAAAGTGACGTTGACACTACCCGGAAACAGCTGGCGTGCTGGAACCAGGCTGGGCAGGAGGGAGTACCCGTGCCAAAGACACTGCCGAGAACCAGCTGACAGTACTGGAACCCGGATGGGTAGCAGAAGATACAAGAGCAAATGGAACTACCGAGGACCAGCTGACGGTACTGGAACCCGGATGGGTAGCAGAAGGTACAAGAGCCAATGGAACTACCGAGGACCAGCTGATGTTACTGGAACTCGGTTACTAAGCAGGAGGTACCTGTGCCAGAAAGCACTACCAAGGACCAGCAGACGTTGGTGGAACTTGGATACCGAGAAGGAGGCACCTAATCCAAAGGCACTGCCGAGAACCAGCTGACGGTACTGGAACCCGGATGGGTAGCAGAAGATACAAGAGCAAATGGAACTACCGAGGACCAGCTGACGGTACTGGAACCCGGATGGGTAGCAGAAGGTACAAGAGCCAATGGAACTACCGAGGACCAGCTGATGTTACTGGAACTCGGTTACTAAGCAGGAGGTACCTGTGCCAGAAAGCACTACCAAGGACCAGCAGACGTTGGTGGAACTTGGATACCGAGAAGGAGGCACCTAATCCAAAGGCACTGCCGAGAACCAGCTGACGGTACTGGAACCCGGATGGGTAGCAGAAGATACAAGAGCAAATGGAACTACCGAGGACCAGCTGACGGTACTGGAACCCGGATGGGTAGCAGAAGATACAAGAGCAAATGGAACTACCGAGGACCAGCTGACGGTACTGGAACCCGGATGGGTAGCAGAAGGTACAAGAGCCAATGGAACTACCGAGGACCAGCTGATGTTACTGGAACTCGGTTACTAAGCAGGAGGTACCTGTGCCAGAAAGCACTACCAAGGACCAGCAGACGTTGGTGGAACTTGGATACCGAGAAGGAGGCACCTAATCCAAAGGCACTGCCGAGAACCAGCTGACGGTACTGGAACCCGGATGGGTAGCAGAAGATACAAGAGCAAATGGAACTACCGAGGACCAGCTGACGGTACTGGAACCCGGATGGGTAGCAGAAGGTACAAGAGCCAATGGAACTACCGAGGACCAGCTGATGTTACTGGAACTCGGTTACTAAGCAGGAGGTACCTGTGCCAGAAAGCACTACCAAGGACCAGCAGACGTTGGTGGAACTTGGATACCGAGAAGGAGGCACCTAATCCAAAGGCACTGCCGAGAACCAGCTGACGGTACTGGAACCCGGATGGGTAGCAGAAGATACAAGAGCAAATGGAACTACCGAGGACCAGCTGACGGTACTGGAACCCGGATGGGTAGCAGAAGATACAAGAGCAAATGGAACTACCGAGGACCAGCTGACGGTACTGGAACCCGGATGGGTAGCAGAAGGTACAAGAGCCAATGGAACTACCGAGGACCAGCTGATGTTACTGGAACTCGGTTACTAAGCAGGAGGTACCTGTGCCAGAAAGCACTACCAAGGACCAGCAGACGTTGGTGGAACTTGGATACCGAGAAGGAGGCACCTAATCCAAAGGCACTGCCGAGAACCAGCTGACGGTACTGGAACCCGGATGGGTAGCAGAAGGTACCCATGTAAAAAAAAAGTTCAAGGCCGCGAGCCGGCCGCAGTTACCAAAACCCACAGTCCTACAGAGGGTGCTTGTCCTATTGGCACTATGGAACCAGCCTTCATTGCCAGATCCCGCAGCCCACATAGGAGTCACCTAAACTGCAGGCACCATAGAGTCGGCTAACCCGACCGCAACACGACAGGACAACGCATTGGAGGCAAAGTGACGTTGACACTACCCGGAAACAGCTGGCGTGCTGGAACCAGGCTGGGCAGGAGGGAGTACCCGTGCCAAAGACACTGCCGAGAACCAGCTGACGGTACTGGAACCCGGATGGGTAGCAGAAGGTACAAGAGCCAATGGAACTGCCGAGAACCAGCTGGCGGTGCTGGAGCCCAGGGTAAATACTAAAAACAGAAGAGCCAGAGGTGTATTTGGAGGAGGTTTTAAATCCGTACTACAGTGGATGTGGACAAAGCAGGAGAATTTGCCGGACACACAGCTGGGGATCAGCTGACGTTACTGAATCCCAATAACACTGGAGCAAGCGTTGACTGTGCAGACGGCACTTCTGAGCAGCAACTAGCGGTATTGGAGCCCAGGGTAAATACTAAAAACGGAGGAGCCAGAGGTGTAATTGGAGCAAGTTTTAAATAAGTAGCACAGTGAATATGGACAGAGCAGGAGAAATTGCCGTGAACACAGCAGGGGAACAGCTGACGTTACCGAACCCCAATAACACCGCAGCAAGTGTTGACTGTGCAGACGGCACTTCCGAGCGCCAACTGGCGGTGCTGGAGCCCAGGGATAAGAATGAAAACAGAGGAGCCAGAGGTGTAATTGGAGCAACTTTAAAATCTGTAGTAGTGAGAATGTGGACAGAGCAGGAGAAATTGCCGTCCGCACAGCAGGGGAACAGCTGACGTTACTGAACCCCAATAACATGGTAGCAAGTGTTGACTGTGCAGACAGCACTTCCGAGCGCCAACTGGCGGTGCTGGAGCCCAGGGATAAGAATGAAAACAGAGGAGCCAGAGGTGTAATTCGAGCAACTTTAAAATCTGTAGTAGTGAGAATGTGGACAGAGCAGGAGAAATTGCCGTCCGCACAGCAGGGGAACAGCTGACGTTACTGAACCCCAATAACACGGCAGCAAGTGTTGACTGTGCAGACAGCACTTCCAAGCGCCAACTGGCGGTGTTGGAGCCCAGGGTAAATACTAAAAACGGAGGAGCCAGAGGTGTAATTGGAGCAAGTTTTAAATAAGTAGCACAGTGAATATGGACAGAGCAGGAGAAATTGCCGTGAACACAGCAGGGGAACAGCTGACGTTACTGAACCCCAATAACATGGTAGCAAGTGTTGACTGTGCAGACGGCACTTCCGAGCGCCAACTGGCGGTGCTGGAGCCCAGGGATAAGAATGAAAACAGAGGAGCCAGAGGTGTAATTGGAGCAACTTTAAAATCTGTAGTAGTGAGAATGTGGACAGAGCAGGAGAAATTGCCGTCCGCACAGCAGGGGAACAGCTGACGTTACTGAACCCCAATAACATGGTAGCAAGTGTTGACTGTGCAGACAGCACTTCCGAGCGCCAAATGGCGGTGCTGGAGCCCAGGGATAAGAATGAAAACAGAGGAGCCAGAGGTGTAATTCGAGCAACTTTAAAATCTGTAGTAGTGAGAATGTGGACAGAGCAGGAGAAATTGCCGTCCGCACAGCAGGGGAACAGCTGACGTTACTGAACCCCAATAACACGGCAGCAAGTGTTGACTGTGCAGACAGCACTTCCGAGCGCCAACTGGCGGTGTTGGAGCCCAGGGTAAATACTAAAAACGGAGGAGCCAGAGGTGTAATTGGAGCAAGTTTTAAATAAGTAGCACAGTGAATATGGACAGAGCAGGAGAAATTGCCGTGAACACAGCAGGGGAACAGCTGACGTTACTGAACCCCAATAACATGGTAGCAAGTGTTGACTGTGCAGACGGCACTTCCGAGCGCCAACTGGCGGTGCTGGAGCCCAGGGATAAGAATGAAAACAGAGGAGCCAGAGGTGTAATTGGAGCAACTTTAAAATCTGTAGTAGTGAGAATGTGGACAGAGCAGGAGAAATTGCCGTCCGCACAGCAGGGGAACAGCTGACGTTACTGAACCCCAATAACATGGTAGCAAGTGTTGACTGTGCAGACGGCACTTCCGAGCGCCAACTGGCGGTGCTGGAGCCCAGGGATAAGAATGAAAACAGAGGAGCCAGAGGTGTAATTCGAGCAACTTTAAAATGTGTAGTACAGTGGATTTGGACAAAGCAGGAGAAATTGCCGTCCGCACAGCAGGAGAACAGCTGACGTTACTGAACCCCAATAACACGGCAGCAAGTGTTGACTGTGCAGACGGCACTTCCGTACGCCAACTGGCGGTGCTGGAGCCCAGGGATAAGAATGAAAACAGAGGAGCCAGAGGAGTAATTGGAGCAACTTTAAAATGTGTAGTACAGTGGATGTGGACAAATCAGGAGAAATTGCCGTCCGCACAGCAGGAGAACAGCTGACGTTACTGAACCCCAATAACACGGCAGCAAGTGTTGACTGTGCAGACGGCACTTCCGAGCGCCAACTGGCGGTGTTGGAGCTCAGGGATTACAGTTCAGGTGGTAGAAACATGAACAGAACAGGAGACCTGGATACTGTTGCCAACCAATTATTTATTCTGGAAGAGGACTGGCAAATTCATGAGAGATCCAGGCCTTGTTCATTTTGAGAAAAGTAAGCCGGTCAACGTTATCGGAGGATAGTCGCATGCGACGGTCTGTTAGTACACCACCTGCGGCACTAAAGACGCGTTCCGATAATACACTAGCAGCAGGGCAAGCTAGCACCTCCAGTGCATACTGACTAAGCTCTGGCCATGTATCCAGCTTACAGACCCAAAACTTGAAGGGAGAAGAGCCGTCTGGGAGTACACTAAGAGGGCAAGACATGTAGTCTGTCACCATCTGACGGAAACGTTGCCTCCTGCTGACTGGAGCTGTCTGTGATGGTGTAGACATTTGTGGCGGCGGGGACACAAAACTTTGCCACATTTCGGCCATACTGGTCTTGCCTTGTGCTGAGGCGCTGCTTCTGCTCCCTCTTTGTGCAGAGCTTCCTCCACTGCCTCGACGCACTGAGCTGCTTTGTAAAGCACTAGCAGCACTGCTCTCGGTTGGAATGGAGAACATGATGGAATGCACCAGTGCGTCTTGGTACTCCCGCATTTTACGCTCCCGGTTCAATGGTGTTATGAGGCTTTGTAAGTTGTCCCGGTAGCGAGGATCTAGGAGGGTGGACACCCAATAATCAGCCGTGTTGAGAATGTGGGCGATGCGGCGGTCGTTTCTGAGGCACTGCAGCATGAAATCAACCATGTGCTGCAGACTGCCAACTGGCCAAGAAACGCTGTCCCCTGCTTGAGGCGTGATCTCTGCCTGCTCTGCATCACCCCACCCTCGCTCTAGATACTGACTACTAGAGCATTGTGTACCTCCCTCCTCTGGACAGATGTCTTCCTCATCCATTGACTCCTCCTCATCCTCCTCACAAAGTGTCCCCTGCCTAGGCCTTTGTGAGGAACCACGTTGCGCAGACTGTAGAGAAGCAGATGGCATTTGTGACTCCTCATCCTCCACCTCTTCCAAAACCTCGTCCCTTAGTGCTTGCAGTGTTTTTTCAAGCAGGCAGATAAGGGGGATAGTCATGCTGACTAGTGCATCATCTGCACTCGCCATCCGCGTGGAATAATCGAAGGCACGCAAAACGTGGCAAATGTCCTTCATAGAGGCCCACTCAGTGGTGGTGAAGTGTGAACGGCGCGCACTGCGACTTGTTTGCGCCTGCTGCAGCTGGTACTCCATTACTGCTGCCTGCTGCTCACACAACCTCTCCAACATATGTAACGTTGAATTCCACCTGGTGGGTAGGTCACATATGATGCGATGTTCCGGAAGACATAATCGGCGCTGCAGAGCTGCAATGCGTGATCTTGCATTGCTGGAACGCCGCAAGTGAGCGCACTCTATGCGGACCTTGTGAAGCAGTGCATCAAGATCCGGATAGTCCCTCAAAAAACTCTGCACGACCAAGTTGAGCACATGTGCCAGACATGGGATGTGAGTGAGGTTGCCTAGGCCCAGAGCTGCCACCAGATTTCGGCCATTGTCACACACTACCATGCCTGGCTGGAGATTCGCTGGCACAAACCACACGTCACTCTGCTGCTTGATGGCATTCCAGAGCTCCTGCGCTGTGTGGCTTCGATTCCCCAAAGAAATTAATTTTAATACGGCCTGTTGACGTTTGGCCACGGCTGTGCTCATATCGGTCATCATAACAGGTAACCGTTCACGGGTCGATGTGGAGGTAGACCGTGACGGCTCCTGCAGCGCTGATTCAGAGGAACTGGAGTATGAGGAGGAGTCAATGTGTACAGACTGGATTCCTGCAATCCTTGGAGTTGGCAGAACACGTACAGCGCCACTCTCAAGATCTGTACCCGGCTCCACAACATTTACCCAATGGGCAGTGAGGGAAAGGTATCGTCCCTGTCCATGCTTACTGGTCCACGCATCAGTGGTCAGGTGGACCTTGCTACTGACGGCGTTTTGTAGCGCATGTTTAATTTTTCCCTCCACATGATGTTGCAGGGCAGGGACGGCTTGCCTGCTGAAATAAAAGCGGCTGGGCACGTTGTATTGTGGGACTGCCAATGCCATAAAGTTACGGAATGTGTCAGTCTCCACCAGCCTGAATGATAGCATTTCAAGGGCCAGTAGTTTAGCAATGCCAGCATTCAGAGCCTGTGCTCGGGGGTGGTTTGCCGAGTATGGGCGCCTTTTCTCCCATGCCTGTGCTAACGATGGCTGTAGACTGGCCTGGGAGTGTGAGGATGACTGGGAAAGTGGTGCTGTGGGTGGAATTACACTGTGTCTCTGTACAACAGTGCCAGAGATTCTTCCATGGCGATCCTGTGAGGAAGCCGAACCAGCTGTGTGTGAGCTGGAGGAAGAGGCTACAACACGAGCTGAAGAGGTGGTAGGTGGCGCTGTAGGTTGGCCTAGGTCTTCAGTGTGTTTGTGTAACTCCACCACGTGCTTGGTCCGCACATGTTTCCACATATTTGTGGTATTGAGGTTGCTGACACTTTTCCCTCTTTTCACCTTCTGATTACACAGCTTGCATTTGACAAAGCAAATGTCATCTGCAACTGTGTCAAAAAAGGACCAGGCACTGCAAGTCTTGGGAGCGCCCGCTTTGGATTTTGGAAGAGCCATGCTCCTAATGGGTGCCGAAGTGGAGGCTACAGGCAACCAAGTCTGCCCCCTCCCTCTCCCTCCTTTTTGGGCCGTTCGGGGAATCTCTTCCTCAGAGCTGCTCCCACCACCTTCCTGTCCCTCACGCCATGATGGGTCAAGGACCTCATCATCTACACCACCCTCTTCAAACAACTGCTTCTCCTGGGTAGTCTCGACAGCACAGTACGCACCAGAAAGTGGCACCTGAGTCTCATCATCAGATGCGTACTGAGGTGTGCTGCTGACCATAGGCACTGGCCCACCCGCCTCTTCAGATTCAGAGAGACAAAACGGTTGCGCATCACTGCATACTACCTCTTCTTCAAATTCTCGAATTCTGCTTGGCTGGCCCCCTCTTTCCAAGCCAAGAGATTCAGAGAACAGAAGTAGAGATGGCTCCTGTCCAGGGCTCTCTGACTGCCTGGGCAATTTGGCAGGTGGTGAAGAGACAGATGGGTGCTCTTCAGTGCTCAGGACCTGAGAGGATCTGGAACTAATTGAAGTCGATGCGTTAGCTGCCATCCATCCGACAACGGCTTCAATTTGGTCCTCGCGCAGCAGTGGGGTACGGCTAGCTCCTACAAAGCTGCGCATAAAGGACTGTTCCCTGGTAAAACTGGGGGATGCTGAGTCACTGGTGCCCGCAGCAGGCACAGAATCCCCACGTCCTCTCCCTGCAGGCACAGAATCCTCACGTCCTCTCCCTGCAGAAACTCCACGCCCACGCCCACGACCACGACCACATGCCTTACTCCCTGCCTTCTTCATCTTGGTAGACTGATAAAGATAGGCAGAAAAGTACTAAGGGCTTAGTGTGCTTATTCCTGAACAGCTGCTAACAGGTATAAGAAACACTAATTTTATAAAGTGTGGACTAGACTTTAATATGAGCTAATTTGGCCTACACAACTGTAAAGTGGAGTGTTTGGTGAACTTTATTTAGGTTTTTTTTGTCACAAAAAGACACTGGATGTGCCTAAAGATGTAATAACGATAGTATCACAAACTTTTTGTAGCTATTACAATGTAGGAAGGTAACCTACAATGCAATAGATGAGGCTGCAAAAAATAGGCTAATACTAATCTGGCTGGGGCTGCAGGGCCCAATGCTGCAGAAAGGCTCCTCTATCTACTCCTATATAGTGTGTTTGGAATCAATTTAGCTGAATATGGATGGAACCACCACACTAATAGGAGATATCAGGAAAAATTATGAATTGGCAATAAAGGACAATGTATGAGGCAGTGACACACACTGAGTGCACTACAACCAGACGGGGTTGAAGCACACACTACAGGGTGAGCTGCACTCACACACCAGACCTTGCAGACAGCGGTGAACAGTACAGATGCAGAGCACTGTGCACTAGTGCTGCAAGACGGAAAAAAAATTCTCTATCTACTCCTATATAGTGTGTTTGGAACCAATTTAGCTGAATACAGATGGAACCACCACACTAATAGGAGATATCAGGAAAAATTATGAATTGGCAATAAAGGACAATGTATGAGGCAGTGACACACACTGAGTGCACTACAACCAGACGGGGTTGAAGCACACACTACAGGGTGAGCTGCACTCACACACCAGACCTTGCAGACAGCGGTGAACAGTACAGATGCAGAGCACTGTGCACTAGTGCTGCAAGACGGAAAAAAATTTCTCTATCTACTCCTATATAGTGTGTTTGGAACCAATTTAGCTGAATACAGATGGAACCACCACACTAATAGGAGATATCAGGAAAAATTATGAATTGGCAATAAAGGACAATGTATGAGGCAGTGACACACACTGAGTGCACTACAACCAGACGGGGTTGAAGCACACACTACAGGGTGAGCTGCACTCACACACCAGACCTTGCAGACAGCGGTGAACAGTACAGATGCAGAGCACTGTGCACTAGTGCTGCAAGACGGAAAAAAATTTCTCTATCTACTCCTATATAGTGTGTTTGGAACCAATTTAGCTGAATACAGATGGAACCACCACACTAATAGGAGATATCAGGAAAAATTATGAATTGGCAAAAAAGGACAATGTATGAGGCAGTGACACACACTGAGTGCACTACAACCAGACTTGGCTGAAGCACACACTACAGGGTGAGCTGCACTCACACACACAGACCTTGCAGATAGCGGTGAACAGCACAGGGAACTGTGCACTAGCACTGCAAGGCACAGTGATTTAGAAAGTAGCTTGGGTAAAGCAGTATAGAGCAAATAGGTAGCTAAAACTGTCCCTCAGAACAACAGCGTCCTATCCCTAACTGAATTCACAGCAGAGTGAGCTCAAAATGGCGGCGGTGGCTTTTATAGTGCATCATGACATCATTTCAGCAGCCAATCACAGCCATGCCATTAGTTAAGATGCCTACATGCCTAACAGGATGTGCCCACACTTCTTAGGATCCTCATTGGCTGAATAAAATGAAAATGTCTCATTGCATTATGGGAACTTCCGATTCCGGTATACGATATTGCAATAGTATCGGAATTAAGTATCGGAATTCCGATACCGCGAATATCGGCCGATACCCGATATTTCAGTATCGGAATGCTCAACACTAGTTGTAACTCTACTCAATAATCATGCCAAATTGGAACAATTGATGCAATAGTCATTGAATTATCTTATCTTCTTTCACACAGTTTCTTTGTCTTTTTGCTGAGGTTTTTTTCCATGGAATTTTTACAAGCGTTTTGGGTACTACTTTTTCAACCGTTTTTCCTGTTTCAAAGTGAGGCCTATGGGACGATGGTTGAAAAAAAGGCGTATCTATAGCCTGCTGCATTTTGAAAAAACTGCTAGAGCTCTAAAAATTCACTAAAAGTGTAAAAAAAAGTCTAAATCCTCAGTTTGTAGTGATATCATTAACAGCTAACTACGTTACTAAAAGTAAAGCCCCCCATACACTTTAAAGAGCTGTCAGACAAACGATGGCTCTGCCAATATAGCCATTTTGCCCCAGCTATATTGCCCAACTTTCCCATACTCGGGAGCACTCACTCTGCCGAGTGCTCCTGTGTTCTCTATGACAGAGCCGCTGCCAGACATCTCTAGCGGTTGCTTAAATCTTAGAGAACAAAATAATCAGCAGAAATCGGACATGCCTTATCATTTATCCTTATCTTCCGCAACATCTGTCAGTAGGAAGAGGGGGCTTCTATATAAATTAGACTGTCTGCCGAACCCTTTCGATATTGATATTGGCAGGTTTGGCTGAAATAAACATAAATGTATGGAAACTTTACACCTACAGAAAACATTTGTTTGCAGCAATTTTTGCCAAAAATTTTGCGTTTAAATGTATTAATGCTGTACAATATAAATAAAAAATAAAAAATATATTTAAATAAAAAATATTCAAGGCCTATAGTTTTTTTTTAACTTTCATTAATGATTCTGGCAGATCTTCTTATAGACACACATGTCTGCAACTGTCACACAACCAAGCTGCCTCAGGCCTCACTCAGACATCCATGTTGCACATATGTCTTGCATCCCTTTTTTTTCCAGATACAACACACACCCATTATAATCTATGGTACTATTCACATGTCCATATTTTTTTATGGAATGTGTGTCCTTGCAAAACACACAGAAACATGTCAGTTATTTTCCGGCAGCACGGATGCAAAGGGCCAATACAGGTCTATGGGTCCATGAAAAACATGTACAGCACTAACAATGTATGTATTTAACATTGCAAAGTATAGGAGAAGCGTTGTCATTCATTTGTTTCTTTATTCATCTATGGAAAACAATGATGACACACTGATGGTAAAATCGGACACACGAACGACACACTGATGGTGAAAATGGACACACAGATGACACACTGGTAAAAACGGACATACAAACGACACACTGATGGTGAAAATGGACACATAGATGACTCACTGATGGTAAAAGCGGACACACTGATGGCACACTGATGGTAAAAATGGACACGCGGATGACACTGATGGTAAAAATGCAAACACGGATGGCAAACTGATGGTAAAAATGGACACACGGATGGCACAGATTGTAAAAATGGACACATGGATGACACACTGATGGTAAAAATGAACACACGGATGGCACAGTGATGGTAAAAATACACACACGGATGACACACTGATGATAAAAATGGACACACGGATGGCACACTGATGGTAAAAATGGACACACGGATGACACACTGATGGTAAAAATGGACACACGGGTGACACACTGATGGTAAAAATGGACACACGTATGGCACACTGATTGTAGAAGTGAACACACGGATGGCACACTGATGGTAAAAATGGAGACACGAATGACACTGACAGGTGCATTAAAGCCAGCTGTCAATCGATGCCGTGGGTGTGGTTACAGCCACCGCTCACTTTACATTGAGATATAATTGAAGTCGTGCCGACCCACTCCTTTGACTGACAGCCTGAGTGCCAGAAGGAATAAAGTTAATTTTCTCTTCGAAATGGGGTTCTCTGTGTGTACGCCTGGCAGTTTCAGTATGCTATAAACCTGAAGATTAACTCCATATCTGCAGGTTAACAGTGTTTTTTTACATGACAGGTTCTCTTTAAAGAACAACAACCTCCCAACTCGTATAGAACTTTGAGGTTAATAGGCTGAGGTGAACTCTAAGGAGGTATTTAAATGCTCGCAAACTGAGAGAATCAATAAGTTTGTGGAACAATATCTTCAAATTTTATTCAACTGTCATCAAGACCATTGGCTTGATTTGCTTCCTTGGAATGAATTCGCTCATAATAATTCATTTTCAAAGTTTTCAGGGAAGTCTCTGTTTCTCACAGTGCATGGTCAAGAGCCTCTTCTTCCACTAAATATTGCACCTAAAAGTCACCTAATTGCTGTGAAACACATCTCTCAGGATGTATATAACATCTGGACACAGAAGCAATTCAATTTGGCTGCAGCTGCATCTAAAGCAAAGAAGAGTGCTGATAGAGACCGCTATTGTGTTCCCAACATCTTTCCCAGAAATAAAGTTTTGGCTTTCCACCAAAAACATCCATTTAAAGACTCATTGCAAAAAGTAGGCTCCTAAGTTCATTGTCCCATTCCAAATTATTCAGCAAATTAATCCAGTCACTCCTTCTGAAGCTACTTCTCCCACACATGCACTTCATACATCATTACTACATCCTCTGCAGATTAATAGTGTTTTGGATCTGACAGATTCCCTTTAAAGGGCCTTGCAAAATTACTTAGTATAAAAAGTCAAGACAGAAACTCCATTGAAGACATGTGCTTTAACCCCTTTAAAGCCCATGACGTACTATTCCGTACCTACCCCCTGGGACTTAAGAGCCAGGTACGGAATAGTACGTCATGGCAATCGCGCCCGCACAGAAGCTGTGCGGGCGCGTTCGCCGCCGGGTGTCAGCTGATTGTCACAGCTGACACCTAATGCTATGTGCAGGGAGTGGTCCCGCACCACTCCCGGCACATTAACCCCCGCAATGCTGTGATCGAATACTCACCTCCTCTTCCGGCCTCCAGCGCTGTCTGCAGCGGCTTCCCAGATGTTGCCATGATGACCCGATGTCGTCATGACAACATCCGGGTCACCAGACAGCAGGAAAATTTTTTGGTCATGTGCAGTGCATGACCAAACTATCTTCTCCCTGTGCAGCGCTGACAGCCTGCATAGCACAGGTACTGTGCTCCATTCCTGTGCTATGCAGGCAATCAGAATAAAAAAGTGAAAGTCCCATAGTGGAACAAAGTATAAAAGTAAAAAAACTGTCAGAAAGTGAAAAAAAAAAAAAAAATTGTAAAAATATAAAAAAAAAAATATAAAAAATAATTCACCAAAAATAAAAATATAGCGTACCCATCAATAAATATTATGAAAAAAACAAACAAAAAAAACAATAAAAGTACACATATTTTGTATCACCTCGTCCGAAACAACCTGACCTATAAAACTGTCCCACTAGTTTACCCCTTCAGTGAACACGGTAAAAAAAACAAAAAAAAACAAAGCAAAAAACAATGCTTTATCGTTCCGCCAAACAAAAAATGGAATAACACGCGATCAAAAAGACAAATATAAATAAAAATGGTACCGCTGAAAATGTCATCTCGTCCCGCAAAAAACAAGCCACCATGCAGCTCCATCAGCCAAAAAATAAAAAAGTTATAGCTCTCAGAATAAAGCGATGCTAAAAAATAATTTTTTCTATAAAATTGGTTTTATTATGTAAAAGCGCAAAACATAGAAAAACGATATAAATGTGGTACCGCTGTAAGCGTACTGACCCAAAGAATAAAGCTGCCTTATCAATTTTACTACACGCGGAGCAGAATAAAAAAAATAAAAAAAAACCAATTCCTGAATTGTTGGTTTTTGTTTATTCTGCCTCCCAAAAATCAGAATAGAAAGTGATCAAAAAATATCACGTGCCTGAACATGGCACCAATAAAAACGTCAACTCATCCCGCAAAAAACAAGCCATCACATGACTCTGTCGGCCAAAATATGGAAAAATTATAGCTCTCAAAATATGGCGATGCAAAAACTAGATTTTACAAAAAAATGCGTCTTTTAGTGTGTGACAGCTATCAATCATAAAAACCTGATATGGTCTGGTATCTCTGTAGTCGCACCGACCCGAAGAATAAAGTTGTCTAATCACTTATACCACACGAGGAATGGTGTAAAAAATAAACTCTCGGGTTGGGGTTGTGCTAGGGTTGGGGTTGGGGTTGGGGTTGGCGTTGGGCTGGGGTTGGGCTAGGGTCAGCTGTAACTACTCGGTGCTCGCCCGAGCATACTCGGCGAAAGGGTTAACAGAACATACTCGCTCATCACTAATGACAACTTATTCAATGTGATGACCTAATGTTATCAAATTCTGTGTCGTACCTCTGGGTTCAAAATGTTCACTATACCCCTTGATAAAATCCTTGAGGGGTGTAGTTTCCAAAATGATGTTACTTGTGGGGGGTTTCCACTATTTAGGCACATCAGGGGCTCTCCAAACGCAACATCGCGTCCGCTCTCGATTTTGCATTCAAAAAGTCACACAGTGCTCCTTCCCTTCTGAACTCTGCCGTGTGCCCAAACACTGTATTTTCCCCACATATGGGGTATTGGCATACTCAGGAGAAATAGCACAAACGTTTTTGGGGTCCATTTTCTCCTCTTACACTTGTGAAAATAAAAAAATTGGGGCTAAAACATAATTTTTGTGGAAAAAGTTTGATTTTTTTATTTTCACGGCTCCATGTTATAAACTTCTGTAAAGGACTTGGGGGTTCAGGGTGCTCACCACGCATCTAGATAAGTTCCCTGAGGGGTCTGGTTTCCAAAATGGTGTCACTTGTGGGGGGTTTCCACTGTTTAGGCACATCAGGGGCACATCCGCTAATTATTCAAGCAAATTTTACATTCAAAAAGTCAAATCGTGCTCCTTCCCTTCCGAACCCTGCCGTATGCCCAAGCAGTGGTTTTCTCCCACATATGGGTATCTGCTTACTCAGGAGAAATTGCGCAACAAATTGCATGGTGCAATTTCTCCTGTTACCCTTATGTAAATGCAAAATTGGGGACTGGAAAACATTTTTGTGGGAAAAATGTGAAAATTTTATTTTTATGGCTCAATGTTATAAACTTCTGTGAAGCATCTGGGGGTTCAAGGTGCTCACCACACATCAAGATAAGTTCCCTGAGGGGTCTAGTTTCCAGAATGGTGTCACTTGTGGGGAGTTTCCACTGTTTAGGCACATCAGGTTTTTCCCCCACATATGGGGTATCTACGTGCCCAGGGGAAATTGCACAACAAATTTTTGGGTCCATTTTTTTCTCTTACCCCTGGGAAATTAAAAAAAATTGGGTCTAAAGTAACATTTTTGTGAAAAAAGTTAAATGTTCATTTTTTTCTTCCACATTCGAAAAATTCCTGTGACGCACCTGTAGGGTTAATAAAGTTCTTGAAAGTGGTTTTGAGCACCTTGAGAGGTGAAGTTTTTAGAATGGTGTGACTTTTGGGTATTTTCTGTCATAAAGACCCCTCAAAGTGACTTCAAATATAATGTGGTCCCTAAAAAAATGGTTTTGTAAATTTTGTTGGAAAAATGAGAAATCGCTGGTCAACTTTTAACCCTTATAGCTCCCTAATAAAAAAAAATTTGGGTTCCAAAATTGAGCTGATGTAAAGTAGACATTTGGGAAATGTTATTTATTAACTCTTTTGTGTGACATATCTCTCTGATTTAAGGGCATAAAAATTCAAATTTTGAAAATTGCAAAATTTTCAAAATTTTCGTTAAATTTCCGTTTTTTTCACAGATAATCGCAAGTCATATCGAAGAAATTTTACCACAAGCATGAAGTATAATATGTCACGAAAAACAGTCTCAGAATGAGGGGGATCTGTTGAAGCGTTCCAGAGTAATTACCTCATAAAGTGACAGTGGTCAGAATTGTAAAAATTGGCCTGGACATTAACGTGCAAACCACCTTGGGTTGTAAAGGGGTTAAGGTGTTTGCCTCCCATCAATGCAAAGCAACAGACCTCGTTTGGATGAGTGACAGGGCTCTGACAGGAGTTCCAAGGCGTATTGTTTCTCTTTTTGGAGAGTGCCAAGTTGACGTAAAAAGCCTTATGGCCTTTAAGTCTCCTAATGCTCCACGGACTGCGCACACTAAATGCTGCTCTCAGAGACTGACAGGTTAACAGCAGTGGATAAAGCTCAGTCAGAGGCAGATTTGGTTGAATAACAAAGCCAGTATCTGCCGGCAATAATGCAATCTTAGCTCCTGAGCGTGCATCAAAGGGAACTCGGGGTATGACATAAATGTATGTCATATGTAGGGAAGGGGATGAATAAGCAACCCCAATATCTTTATTAGAGCATAATCATTACAAGAAAAGAGAGGCCAAGAAAAGTACAAATAGGCAAATTGGTAATATGTACATTAGTTTTCAATGAAAATTTGGTTTAAGAGCCACTGCATGCAAGGTCAAAGATCACTACATCACGGAAATCTTTATTGTACCATTGCTAATAAGAAAAACCTATGTAAATAAATTCTGAAAATGACATCAAGTGATACTTTATTTCAGCAAGCACTTCACTAGTGGTATCCATAATGATGAATAAAAAAATGTTTAGGCCACTCCGCTTGACATTGCAGCATTTATACGTACAAGTACAGTTGAAACCAGAAGTTTACATACACTATATAAAAAGACACATATGTATGTTTTTCTCAATATCTGACATGAAATCAGATTAAACCTTTCCCGTTTTAGGTTAATTAGGATTACCATAATTTTTAATATTTGCCAAATGCCAGAATAATAGTAACATAGTAACATAGTTTTTAAGGTTGAAGGAAGACTAAGTCCATCTAGTTCAACCCATAGCCTAGCATGTTGATCCAGAGGAAGGCAAAAAAAAAACATGTGGCAAACACTAAACTCCACATTGGGGAAAAAATTCCTTCCTGACTCCACATACGGCAATCAGACTAGTTACCTGGATCAACGCCCTATCAAGGAATCTAGTATATATAACCTGTAATATTACACTTTTCAAGAAAGGCATCCGTGGCCCTTCTTAAATTTTAGTAGTGAATCACTCATTACAACTAGAGATGAGCGTTGTTCGACTCGAACTGTTCGCCAATCTCAAATTCGAGCTGTTTTGGGCGGTGTTCGAGCCGTTCGGCGAACACGAATGATTTGAGAAAAATTCGGCTGTTCGAGGTTATGTTCGATAACTGTTCGTGCACCAAAATCATAACTGGATTTTTTCTCAGTAATGATGAAAATTAATGTTAATACGCAGTTTGAGTGTACAGCGGGGTGGGGGGAGGGGCAGGGGATGGATCTCTGCAGGAATAATGAAGATCTCCATTTTTTTTTCTCTTTCCCGCATTTACAGTGGGGAGGTGCAATCTGTCAGCCTATCAGCAGCGCACACACGGAGCGAAGTGCTTTTTTTCACACAAGCAAGGGCATGTGTCATTGGCAGTGTATGTCACATGTCCTTGCCCTGTAAGACCCAGCCATTTTCCCCGTCGCCACCATTTTCTCACTGCTGCAGCTGCGTGTTAGACGGCACCGTTGTTGCTGTGTGCGCTATACCTTGTTAATTTCAAGCCAATTTTCGCACAAATCTACAGATAGCTTGGGAGTAGGGAATAGTTGTGATTGCAGTCCTTTAAAGGACTAGGTTAAAGCATTTCCTACGACTTTTATCAGGCAGGTCTGTGCTCTTAAATAGATAGATTGTGGGAGTAAAGACTAATTGTAATTGCAGTCCTTTTCAGGACTAGGTTACATCAGTTCCTATCAGTTTTTGCCAGGCAGGTCTGTGCCAGTGCTGTGCAAGTTTTTTTCACAGCATTTGGCTGAATCTAGCAAAGCTAATCCTTTTTGGCCTATTGCAGAGTGTGTTAGTCAGTGGAGTAGCCTATCTGTGTTGCAAGATATACCACCTGTGTATAGAATACCAATTTTTTTACTGCACCTAGTGAAGTAAAATCTTTTGGGCATAGCCTCATTCTATTAGTCCATCTATACTGACCTCCATCAGGTTGCAAATTGAATATAATTTTTTTCTGCATCTAGCTCTGAAAAAATATTTGGCCTTCTAGCAGTGTGTGGGACTTTCTCTATTAGTCCATCTATACTGACCTCCATCAGGTTGCAAATTAAAAATATTTTTTTGTCTGCATCTAGCTCTGAAAAAATATTTGGCCTTCTAGCAGTGTGTGGGACTTTGTCTATTAGTCCTTCTATACTGACCTCCATCAGGTTGCAAATTCAAAATAATTTTTTGTCTGCATCTAGCTCTGAAAAAATATTTGGCCTTCTAGCACTGTGTGGGACCTTCTCTATTAGTCCATCTATACTGACCTCCATCAGGCTGCAAATTAAAAATAATTTTTATCTGCATCTACCTCTGAAAAAATATTTGGCCTTCTAGCTGTGTGTGGGACTTGTTCTATTAGTCCATCTATACTGACCTCCATCAGGTTGCACACTGAATATAATTTTTTCTGCATCTAGTTCTGAAAAAATATTTGGCCTTCTAGCAGTGTGTGGGACTTTCTCTATTAGTCCATCTATACTGACCTCCATCAGGTTGCACATTAAAAATAATTTATATCTGCATCTAGCTCTGAAAAAATATTTGGCCTTCAAGCAGTGTGTGGGACTTTCTCTATTAGTCCATCTATACTGACCTCCATCAGGTTGCAAATTAAAAATAATTTTTTGTCTGCATCTAGCTCTGAAAAAATATTTGGCCTTCTAGCAGTGTGTGGGACTTTCTCTATTAGTCCATCTATACTGACCTCCATCAGGTTGCAAACTGAATATATTTTTTTTCTGCATCTACCTCTGAAAAAATATTGGGCTTCTAGCTGTGTGTGGGACTTGTTCTATTAATCCATCTATACATACCTCCATCAGGTTGCAAACTGAATATAATTTTTTTCTGCATCTACCTCTGAAAAAATATTTGGGCTTCTAGCTGTGTGTGGGACTTGTTCTATTAATCCATCTATACAGACCTCCATCAGGTTGCAAACTGAATATAATTTTTTTCTGCATCTACCTCTGAAAAAATATTTGGGCTTCTAGCTGTGTGTGGGACTTGTTCTATTAGTCCATCTATACTGACCTCCATCAGGTTGCAAACTGAATATAATTTTTTTCTGCATCTAGCTCTGAAAAAATATTTGGCCTTCTAGCAGTGTGTGGGACTTTCTCTATTAGTCCATCTATACTGACCTCCATCAGGTTGCAAATTAAAAATAATTTATATCTGCATCTAGCTCTGAAAAAATATTTGGCCTTCTAGCAGTGTGTGGGACTTTCTCTATTAGTCCATCTATACTGACCTCCATCAGGCTGCAAATTAAAAATAATTTTTATCTGCATCTACCTCTGAAAAAATATTTGGCCTTCTAGCTGTGTGTGGGACTTGTTCTATTAGTCCATCTATACTGACCTCCATCAGGATGCAAACTGAATATAATTTTTTTCTGCATCTAGCTCTGAAAAAATATTTGGCCTTCTAGCAGTGTGTGGGACTTTCTCTATTAGTCCATCTATACTGACCTCCATCAGGTTGCAAATTAAAAATAATTTATATCTGCATCTAGCTCTGAAAAAATATTTGGCCTTCTAGCAGTGTGTGGGACTTTCTCTATTAGTCCATCTATACTGACCTCCATCAGGTTGCAAACTGAATATATTTTTTTTCTGCATCTACCTCTGAAAAAATATTTGGGCTTCTAGCTGTGTGTAGGACTTGTTCTATTAGTCCATCTATACTGACCTCCATCAGGTTGCAAACTGAATACAATTTTTTTCTGCATCTACCTCTGAAAAAATATTTGGGCTTCTAGCTGTGTGTGGGACTTGTTCTATTAGTCCATCTATACTGACCTCCATCAGGTTGCAAATCGAATATAATTTTTTTCTGCATCTAACCCAGCCAATAGTTTTGGCCTAATACCACAGTTTGGCCACTCAGCTCTGCTCAGTTCCCATCCATTGTTTTTTTGTGCAAACAACTCCAGAGTTGTGAATTAGTTAACCACCAAAATGAGTGGAAAAAGGCCTGCTGCTGGTGGAAAGGGGAATAGGCGTGTTGGGAAGGGGAAAAAAGGTTGTGTCCGTGGGGTAGGTGTTAAAGCAACAGTAACATCTGCAGAAGAAAGACCATCTTCCAGCCAAACTAAAATGTCTACTTCTTTTAGCAGACAATGTGATAAGATCCCTTTCTTACGGCCACGACAATCGCTACAAATTCCAGATGAGGCACAAAAACAGCAGGTGCTTCAACGGATATCAAGTGCTCCTTTAAGTGGGCTCTCCTCCACATCAACTTCAACATCACAAATACTCCAGTCCTCAAAGGTGTCACCCCAATCGCACTTGCTTCCTCACAGCTCCCAAATCTCCAGCTGCCCGTCTGAGTATGAGGTAGAACAGATGATTGAGTCTGCAGAGCTGTTTACTCATACTATAGCCTGGGAATCAGAGGTCGACTTCAGCGCTTCTGTGAATCCAGACGAGGAAATGATCTGCACTGATGCCCAGAATCTTTATGAGTCGGATCCAGGACCAGACGCAGAAGGTTCTGACCATAATGTAGACCCTCATTCCCAAACTGTAACTCCTGTTGGTGGAGACAATGAGGAAGACAATGATGAGACTCAAATACCTGATTGGAGCGACAACTTTCGTTTTTTGTCAGGGCAGGAACAGGTTGGCTCTGAGGACGACGGGTGTGATAACGCACAGGGTGATGATGATGAGGTTGGAGATCCCACTTACTGTCAACCCACAGTCAGCCAAGAGATGAGGTCAGCAGAGGAGGTGGAGGAAGATGCTAGTGACGACGAGGTCAGGTTGTGCCTTCCTGGACAGAGACGTAGTACTGGAAGCACGTCAACAACTGCATCCTCAAACACAACTCTGCCTCTCACCACAAGTCGTGGTGGCTCTTCAGGTCGCATGGGTGCTAAGCCTTGCATAGCCTGGGCATTTTTTCAGATCGATAAAGATGACCCAACTCGTGTTATCTGTAACATTTGTCAGCAAAAGCTAAGTAGAGGCCAAAAAATACATAGTTTGAGTACTTCATGCATGAACCGGCACATGGACATGAAGCATAAGTTGCAGTGGGAAGCTCAGTGTGCTACAATGCGGCCTAGCCGGCCGGGCCAACCACCGTCTGCCATATCTTGTGCATCCGCGGCCTCTTCATCCTCTGTGACTGGGGGGACAGCAGTCACACCTGTTTTGGGGCGCAGACCTGCCACCTCTTTACCCGCAACAGCCAGCGTGATTGGCAGGTCATCATTTTCTTTGGAGGTGGTAACACCAGCTGGTGTTGAGCGCTGTCCGACATCGATAGCACCACCTTTTGATCAAGGCAACCTAACATGTCCGCCTGCATCTTCCTCACAGACCGGCAGTTTGCCGGGGACACCCTTATCAACCCCGTCTAAGCACAATAGCCAGCCCTCGGTCCCTCAGATGTGGACAAGTAAAAGACCATTTCCTCCTAGCCATGAGAAAGCTAAGAGGTTGAATTTCACCATCTGCAAGCTCTTGGCTACAGAAATGCTGCCTTTCCGCCTGGTGGACAAAGAGGATTTTCGAGACCTTATGTCCGTCGCATTGCCCCAGTACCAGATGCCCAGTCGGCACTACTTCTCAAAGAAAGGTGTGCCTGCGCTCCACCAGCATGTCGCACACAACATCACCGCTTCTTTGAGAAACTCTGTGTGTGACAGGGTGCATTTCACCACAGACACTTGGACGAGTAGGCATGGACAGGGGCGTTACATGTCGCTGACTGGGCACTGGGTAACTATGGTGACAGCAGGACAAGGGGCTGCTGTCCAAGTCTTGCCGTCCCCACGAGTTGTGCGTCAATCCTCTTTATGTCAAAGTTCCTCCACTGCTTCTACCTCCTCAACCTCCTCTCGGTCATCCACCTGCACCCAAAGCCTGTCTGGTCATGCCACAAGCTTTCTAACTGCGCAGAAGGGATCCTGCGCACCTCCTTACTATGCTGGCAGTAGGGCTCAACGTCATCAGGCGGTTTTTACTTTGAAATGTCTGGGAAATGTGAGTCACACAGCTGAGGAGTTGTGGTCAGCTCTGGAGAACCAATTTCTTGAATGGTTGTCTCCACTGGACCTGAAACCAGGGAAGGCCGTGTGCGACAATGCTGCAAACCTGGGTGCGGCCCTTCGCCGGGGCAATGTCACACACGTGCCTTGTATGGCTCACGTGTTGAACCTGGTTGTCCAGCAATTTTTAGCCCACTATCCCAGACTAGATGGCCTTCTGCAGAGGGCACGGTCGCTGTGTGCTCACTTCCGCCGTTCGCATCCCGCAGCTCAGCGACTTACATCTCTACAGAAGTCGTTGGGCCGGCCACTTCACCGGCTAAAATGCGATGTGCCTACCCGGTGGAATTCAACTCTGCACATGTTGCAGCGACTGTGGCAGCACCGACAAGCCCTGATGCAATACGTTCTGACGTATAGCCTGGGCCAACGAGATCCAGAGGTGGGGCAAATCACGCTGGAGGAGTGGTCTCAGATCAGGGACCTATGCACCCTTCTGCACAGTTTTGAAATGGCGACGAAGATGTTTAGTGCTGACGATGCCATTATCAGCATGACTATTCTGGTGATTTACATGCTGGAGCACATGTTAAACAGAATTCGGAGTCAGGTGGTGGCACAAGAGGAGGTGGAGGAAGTAGAGGAGGAGGAGTTGTATGCAGAAGGGCTAACATCTGCAAGGTCCAGACGGTTGGCAGCACCAAGGCGGCAGGCATGTGAGGGTGGGGGAGATGGTTTTACCAGGGCGCATGGTAGCAGCCAGACTAGTGAGGAAGGTGCAGGAGCCCAGGAAGAAGTGGAGGACGAACTGATGGAAGACTCATCAGATGAGGGAGACCTTGATCACATTTCTGTTGTGCGAGGTTGGGGGGAGAGGACAGAGGAAGGAAGCATGATTGTTACCTCGCCACCAACACAACAGGGACTTGGTGCTCCTGGATGCGCAACACACATGAGTGCCTTCTTGCTGCACTACCTGCAACATGACCCTCGAATTGTGAGAATTAGAAATAATCCTGACTACTGGGTTGCCACACTGTTAGATCCCCGGTACAAAAGTAAATTTGCAGAAATTATTCCTGCCATAGAAAGGGATGCACGCATGCAGGAGTATCAGCAGAGACTGTTGCAGAATCTTACATGTGCTTTTCCACAAACACCAGTGGTGCACGTAGTGAATCTCACAGTTCCAACTTGCCAACCGTGGGACCGTCAAGTGTTCAGCACTCAAACCGTAACAGAACCACAGTATCTGCTGGTAATATCAATTTTGCGGAATCATTTCACCACTTTTTTAGCCCATCCTTTGCAAGGCCACAGGAGACAAGAAGTTTGACACATAGTCAACGCCTAGAGACGATGGTACAGGAGTATCTCCAAGTAAACATTGAAGCCATGACTGTGTCACTGGACCCTTGCTCTTTTTGGGCTTCCAATCTGGATAAATGGCCGGAGCTAGCCACTTACGCCTTGGAGATCTTGTCATGCCCCGCAGCCAGCGTTCTGTCTGAACGTGTGTTCAGCGCTGCTGGTGGTGTGCTGACAGGTAAGCGCACGCGGCTCTCCACTAATAATGTAGACAGACTCACGTTCATAAAGATGAACAAATCATGGATCCAAAATGACTTTTCTACCCCTGTGTCATCCTGGGGAGAGTAAAAGCTTGATGATTGGTTAAAATCACCCTACCAACCGTTTTAAGCTTTCAAATTACTAATCATGTTTATCTGTATCTTGGCTGGAAAATAATTTGGGCTTTGTAGCAGTGTGCAGCACTGATTCTATTAGGCCATCTATAATAAGCTCCACCAGATTTAAAATTACTAATCATGTTTATCTGTATCTTGACTGGAAAATAATTTGGGCTTTGTAGCAGTGTGCAGCACTGATCCTATTAGGCCATCTATACTAAGCTCCACCAGATTTAAAATTAATAATAATTTTTAGCTGCATCTAGCCCGGAAAATAATTTTGGGGCTCCGAGATGCGCAAGACACATAAGTGCCTTCTTGCTGCACTACCTGCAACATGACCCTCATATTGTCAGAATTCGAAGTAATCATGACTACTGGGTTGCCACACTCTTAGATCCCCCAAACTTTTCGATCAACCTTTTCATTTTAATAAAGACCAAAAAAATTGTCATTTTTGAAATTATAAGCATTAGCAGGTTATTAGAAACTGAAATCAAACAGTTTTCAACTCAAAACTTTATTCTAGGTGATGTTACATTTTCACATAGGACCCCTTGTTCGAAAGGAGCTTCTGAACTCTCTCGTCCATTGAATTTGTCAGGTTTTGGATGGTTTCTGCTTCAATTGTATTGCATGAGGACAGAATACCCTCCCAGAGCTGTTGCTTAGATGTGAACTGCCTCCTGCCATCATAGACACTCCTCTTGATGATGCTCCAGAGGTTCTGAATGGGGTAGAGGTCAGGGGAGCATGGGGGTCACACCATAAGTTTGTCCCCTTTTATGCCCATATCAGCCAGAGATGCAGATGTTTTATGTGCAGCATGAGATGGTGCATTATCATGCAAAAAAATGATTTTGCTGGGAAATACACGGTTCTTCTTCTTGAACCATGGCAGGAAGTGCTGTTTGAGAAAATCCACATACATTATGGAGTTCATCTTTAGCGCCTTCAGGGATACTAAAGGGGCCGACAATCTCTCTCCCCATGATTCCAGCCCAAAACATTACTCCACCTCCTCCTTGTTGGCGCTGTAGCCGTGTTTGCGTGGGGTGTCCATCAACCAGCCATCCTCCACTCCATCCATCTGGACCATCGAGCGCTGCACGGCACTCATCCGTGAACAAAACAGTTTTGAAATCAGTCTTCATGTAATGTTTGGCCCACTGGAGCCGTTTCTGCTTGTGTGAAGTGGATAGAGGAGGTCGACAGGATGGCGTATGCACAGCTGCAAACCTCTGAAGGACCCTGCATCTTGTTGTTCGGGGGACGTTGGAGGCACCAGCAGCTTCAAAAACTTGTCTGCTGCTATGACAAGGCTTTTTTGCCGCTGCTCTTTTAACCTGACGTAATTGCCTGTAGGAAAGAGTCCTCAATTTGCCCTTATCAGCACGCACACGTGTGTACTGTGAATCAGCTACATACTTCTTGATTGCCAAGACACTTCATCCTGATCATCGCACAATGTTGATTGTAGTCATGCCTTGACCTAAACACTCCACAATTTGTTGCTTCTCAGTAGCCGGCACATCCTTTTTCTTTCCCATTTTGGCAGAAAATGTAGGCTGCTTAATAATGTGAGACAGCCTTCTTAAGTAGTCTTGCCTTTCATTGGACACACCTGCCAAACTAATTAGCACAGGTGTCTGCAATTGCTTACAGTGATATAAAGAGCCCTGACACACATCACCATCAATGAGTTTAACTGACAAACAAACAAATTCTTCCCTTATCACTCCTAAACACTTTTTGCATAATAATTTGGAACACAGTGTACATGTGCTTTTCCACAAAACACCAGTGGTTCACGTAGTGAATCTTACAGTTCTAACTTGCCAACCGTGGTCTGTATGGAGTTGTTCAATAAAGGGCCCAAAATTAAGATAACATAGATGGGAGAGGTCTCTATGAATAGGAATTCCTAAGTATTTGATACCCTGTGAGGGCCAGGCAAAGGGAAAGTTGGACTGGATGGAATCCTATATGGATTTGGGGAGGGAGACATTGAGGGCCTCAGACTTCGCTGCATTGATTTTAAAATTTGACCATGTAACAAAGTGATCTATTTCAGCCATAACAGTATGGATGGATATATGTGATTGAGTGATATATACTAGGACATCATCAGCAAATAGAGAGCACTTGTACTCGGTGCCTCCCACCTCAATCCACCTAATATTGGGGTTATGGCGAATTGATGAGAGCAGGTGCTCCATCACTAAGATGTATAAGAGAGGGGACAGAGGACATCCCTGCCTTGTCCCATTGGTGATTGTGAAAGGTGATGAAAATGTTCTGACGCACCCCCTGGGCCTTGGGACACCCGGAGCCGGACCCTTTTTGGTGGATGCTGGTGGTTGTAGTCTTCGTGGCGGCGACCCGGTTCCGTGGCTCAGGGTGGTCAAACCAGTGGCGGAACTATTTATGTGGTTTTGATGTTTAAATGTCCGACTACGCCACCCGTGGATTGCGGTCAGAGTGAACCGCCGCTGCAGGGCAGACCGCTGAGGCTGGTGTTGTGGGTGCAGCAGAGCGTAGCATAACTCCCCACGGGAGGAGTATAGCCTCAGGGCAGTGTATGCGGAGGATGGGGGTGATGGTGCAGGGCAGCAGCAGTAACGACACGGAGTCAGTGATGCAGTCCAGAGCCTTTACTCACAGTTCTTATTATCCAGACCACGTCTGCAGGTAACGGCTGCCCACGTCGTACTGTGCTCACCAGGTGAGGGGCTCAGACAACTCCCAGATAACTTTGGAGCGCTTCACAGGACCCCCTTTGTGTGTCCTTTGTCTGGCCTTTCTTACCAACGCTTCTGTCCGGCTGCCTCGGGCCTCCTCTTGGTAAACTTGGCACCAGTTTCCCTGACCCTATGTGGTGCCTTCCTAGCGGGTGTAGCGAGGGGCTGCGCCACATAAAATGTCACAGCCTCCGGTTTCTAGCTGAGGGTCGTTTCCCGCCTCCACTAGTTTCAGGGACCGGTCTCCCCCTTTGGCCTGACCCCTCTACGCAGGTGGATTCGGGCGTGCGGTGGCGACTCGCCCGTCCGCCACCCTGGGATCCCTTCGTTCCTCATTCCTGGAGCCTTCTCCGCTCCTCTTCCTTCCTTCTCCCTCTTCCAGGACTGGGCCTGTGTTACTAGGCCCGCCTCCGGAGCAGAGCTCATGCAGAGCCCCTGCTCCCTGTCACTTCTGCTCAGACTTCTCTGCACTGAACTAATATGGTGCCCACCTTTTATACTCCCTTATCAATGCACCCAGGAACTGCTTCCTCCCTGCTCCTGCACTACAGGGTTCCCCTTCCTCAGTGTTCCCTCCCCCCACTCCAGCCAGGGTCAGTGACTGTCGTGCCCATCTCAGGGGCATATTGGTCGCCCTGCCCCACGGCAATGTGGTGTAATGCATGCAGGTGTCGGGGTCCTGATCCACACTCCATCCTTACCTGAGAGTGAGATATCACACCTCTGGGTGAGGTGCAATACCTCTGTAGCAACCGAGCCCTCAGGGTGCTACAGTTCCATTTATCTTCAGCCTAGGTGACGTATTGTGATACAGGGCCGTGATTTTGGCTATAAAAGGGTCCCCTAGACCCCTACCCCAAGCTTTTTAAGAGAATCATATATGGCGTGCCAGGAGACTCTATGGAATGCTTTCTCAGCATCCAACGAGAGTATCTAATTACAAACTTTTAACTGCATCTAGCCCAGGAAATACTTTGTGCCTAATAGCAGTGTCTGCTAGTCAGCGGATTATCCCGGCTGTTAAGCAAGCTACACCACCTGTAGTTTGGACACTTAATTTTTTCAAAGGAAATGCTTCGGGACCACGGGATACTCAGTGAAGAGCATCAGGAGGCACCCCAAGGCATAGGGGCTGGGACTGGCAGTAGGATGCCTTGCGGTGGACAGCCGAGCTCGATCCTTATAAAAGCTTTTTAACTGCAGCAGCTTTAGTGGACGCTACTGGAGCTGGAATTACGCGGCTGCTGGCATGAGACTTGCCCTCCAATAGATCCTTGTAAATGGATTTAAAGTGTATTCATTCAAATTAGAGAGACAATTTAAATTAAAAAGCTTAGAGCTGCCTCCACCACAGGGGGGCTCGCTCGACCCACCAGCGGACAGGCACCAGTATTGGGAGAGGGGGGCTGGCCGTCAGGGTTCACCGCGGCTCTGGCACAAACCCGGCGACACGGAGGTGGCACGGGCAGGAGCGGACTGAACGTGTCGGCTTCTCACTTTTTGGATTTTAGAAGGGCATGACATGCCTATATCTGTGTCTCCCCCTCCTTTTACTCCTCCACCTCTTTTCTTTTCGCATGACTATATGTACTTGTCACTTTTCCATGTGTTAGTTGTGTCTTCTGAGCAGTTTGTCAGCTTTTGGACACCTTTGAAGGTGTTTTCTATGTGTTTCTATGTGTTTTTGTTTGCCTGCCATTGGTTTTAACGGTGTCCGAAGGTGTTCGACGAACAGTTCGACGAACAGTTCGGCGAACACACGGGTGTTCGACGAACCGAACTCGAACACTACGGGGGTGGCTCAACACTAACTACAACATCATGCGGCACAGAGTTCCATAATCTCACTGCTCTTACAGTAAAGAATCCGCGTCTGTGATTATGATTAAACCTTCTTTCCTCCAGACGTAGAAGATGCCCCCTTGTCCCCGTCTCTGGCCTCAGATTAAAAAGATCAGTAGACAGGTCTTTGTACTGTCCCCTCATATACTTGTACATAGTAATAAGATCACCCCTAAGCCTTCGTTTTTCCACAGTAAATAACCCCAAGTGTGATAACCTGTCTTGGTATTGCAGACCCCACAGTCCTCTAATAACCTTGGTCGCTCTTCTCTGCACCCTCTCTAGTTCACCTATGTCTTTCTTATACACCGGAGACCAGAACTGAACACAGTATTCTAAGTGTGGTCGCACTAGTGACTTGTATAGAGGTAAAATTATGTTCTCCTCATGAGCATCTATGCCTCTTTTAATGCATCCCATTATTTTATTTGCCTTTGCAGCAGCTGCCTGACACTGGCCACCAAACATGAGCTTGTCGTCAACCAATACAGCCAGGTCTTTTTCAGTGACAGTTTTGCCCAGTGTTTTACAATTAAGCATATAATTATACATTTTATTTCCTCTGCCCATGCGCATTACCTTACATTTATCCCCATTAAAGATCATTTGCATTTATCAGCCCAAGCTTCTAGTTTACATAGATCCTCCTAAAATATACAATTGTCCTCCTCTGTATTGATTACCCTGCAGAGTTTAGTGTCATCTGCAAATATTGAAATACTACTCTGTATGCCCCCTACAAGGTCATTAATAAATATGTTAAAAAGAAGCCGGCCCAATACTGACCCCTGTAGTACCCCACTGTTAACTCAGACCCAGTCTGAGTGTGTTACATTAATAACCACAATTTGTTTCCTATCACTGAGCCAGTTCTTAACCCAGTTACATATATTTTCCCCTATCCCCATTGTTCTCATTTTATGTTTCAACCTTTTGCGTGGAACCGTATCAAAAGCTTTTGAAAAGTCCATATACACAACATCCACTGCATTTCCTTGGTTCAGTCCAGAACTTGCCTCTTCATAAATGCTAATCAGATTAGTTTGACAGGAACGGTCCCTCGTAAACCCAAGTTGATATTGGGTCATGAGGTTGTTCTTCTTCAGATACTCTAGTATAGCATCTCTTAGGAAACCCTCCAGGATTTTACCCACAGTAGAGGTTAAGCTTACTGGCCTATAATTTCCAAGTTCAGTTTTTGTCCCCTTTTTGAATATTGGCACCACATTTGCTATACGCCAGTCCTGTGGTACAGACCCTGCTATTATGGAATCTTTAAAGATTAAAAATAATGGTCTATCTATGACTTTACTTAATTCCTGCAGTACTCACTGGTGTATCCCATCCGGGCCTGGGAATTTGTCAACTTTAGTGATTTTTAGACGCCGTCATACTTCCTGCTGGGTAAAGCAAGTGACATTTAATGGAGAATTTTTGTTATCACTGATCATGTTTTCTGTCATGTAATTTTATTGTGTAAATATTCTTGAAAAAAAATCATTTTCTTACTATTTATGTAGTTAAAGAATATTTTGGGATTATTTTTACTTTCTCTGGCAATGAGTCTCTCTCAATCTTTGCTGCCTTGATTTGGTTTTTACAGAATTTATTTAATTTTCTGTATTTATTTAATGCCTCATCACTACCTACTTGCTTTAGTTCTCTAAATGCTTTCTTTTTGTCACTTATTGCGCCCCTTACAGCTCTATTTAGCCATAGTGGTTTCCTCCTACAGTATTTCTTGCATGTTTATTCCCACAGGGTATATATTGTGCACAGGTCCTATTCAGGATGCTAATAAATGTCTCCCATTTGCTTTGTGTAGATTTATGTCTCAGGATATCGTCCCAGTTTATTGCACTAAGATAATCTCTCAACCATTGGAAATTTGCCTTCCTGAAGTTTAGTGTCCTTGTAACCCCTCTACTACACATCTTATTAAACGATACATGAAAGCTTATTATTTTGTGATCACTATTACCCAAGTGACCCCAACTCATATATTTGATATGCGGTCTGGCCTGTTGGCTAATATTAGGTCTAGTAGCGCCCCCCTTCTTGTTGGGTCCTGAACCATTTGTGAAAGGTAATTGTCTCTCATAGTTGTCAAAAACCTATTGCCTTTGCTGGAACTACAGGTTTCTGTTCCCCAATGTATTTCAGGGTAGTTAAAGTCCCCCATAATAATGACTTCTCCTTGAGTTGCTGCTTCATCCATTTGCTTTATGAGGATATTTTCCGCTGCTTCCATTATTTTTGGAGACTTATAACAAACCCCTATCAGTAAATTATTATTTCTCCCCCTCCCCTTATCTCCACCCACAGGGACTCTACATTTTCATTAGATTCACATATATTCTCACGCAAGATGGGTTTTAAGGATGATTTTACATATAAACACACACCCCCCCTCGCTTGTTTGTACAGTCATTTCTGAATAGACTATATTCCTGTTAATTAACTGCTCTGTCATGGCTCTCGTCCAGCCATGTCTCAGATATCCCCACCATGTCATAATTATTTTCCAACAAAATTAATTCTAATTCCTCCATTTTGTTGGTGAGGCTTCTGGCATTAGTGTACATGCATTTTATGTATCTCTCTGTACCTCTATTCCTTCTTACTATATTGGTTGTTCTAACCCCACCCCCAATTTCTTTATTTGTGCCCAGGTCACTATCTGCACTATCTTCCCCATCCATAAAATTAATACCCTCCCCCCCAATTCCTAGTTTAAACACTCCTCCAACCTTCTAGCCATTTTCTCCCAAGCACAGCTGCACTCTCCCCATTGAGGTGCAGCCCGTCCCTAGCGTAGAACCTGTAGCCAACTGAAAAGTCGGCCCAGTTCTCCAGGAACCCAAACCCCTCCTTCCTACACCAAATCCTGAGCCACTTATCTATCTCCCTAATCTCCTGTTGCCTCTCTGGCGTGGCACGTGGTACAGGCAGTATTTCAGAGAATACTACCTTGGAGGTCCTTGCTTTAAGCTTGCAGCCTAATTCCCTGAAATCATCTTTAAGGACCTTCCACCTACCTCTAACTTTGTAATTTGTGCCAATGTGCACCATGACTGCTGGGTCCTCACCAGCCCCTCCCAGTAATCTGTCAACGTGATCAGTGATGTGCCGGACTCGAGCGCCAGGTAGGCAGTACACTGTTTGACGATCCCTGTCTTTGTGACAGACTGCCTTATCTGTTCCCCTAATAATTGAGTCCCCCACTACCAGCACCTGCCTGGCCTGCCCTGCTCTCCTATTTCTCCCCTTACTGGAGCTGACACTCCTCCGGCTTTCAGAGGACATGCCTTGCTGCAGCAGTGATACCCCTGTACTGACACCCCCCTCATCTGCCAACTTTGTAAACTTATTGGGGTGTGCCAGACCGAGTCTTGCCTCCATGGCACTCTTCCCTCTACCCCCCCCTTCTAACTGTCAGCCAGCTAGCTGCCACACTGTCCTGCAGCTCCATACTACCACCCTCCTCCACATCTACCCCAGTGAATAGCTGCTCAGTGAGCAGCAGACTCCTATCCATATTGTCTATGGATCTCAGTGTTGCCAGCTGCTCATTTAGGTCCAGTATCTGGGCTTCCAAATGCACAATGTGCACACATCTCGCACAGCAGTATGCACCCACTACCGGCTGTTCAAGGATTGCATACATGTGGCAAGATGTACACTGGATAGCATTGTCAATAATAAAGCTCATTTCCTAATGGGGATTGCACTAGACAGAAATGTTAAGTAAAAAGAAATGTAAAGAATTAATAAAATACAGACAGCAATTCAGTCCAAAATCCTCCCTTTCAAACTCTCTGAATCCAAAGTCACTGAATCACAAGTCACACACTTACTTCCGTGTGCACTTACGCTCGTTCACACTTGCTAAGGAAGAAGATTTAAAGAGGGTTTTTTTCCCCCTTTAGCAACAATCCAACCTACAGCTCAATGCACTTCCAAAGGACTGGAAGCCCCAACCAGCTGCCACTTATAAACCCTTAATTATGACCCCTCACCCTTAATTAACCCCTTGTGAGTATAGCTACACCTCAGGATTTAAGTGCAATGTAGTTAAACCTTAAACACACAGGTAGTAAAATAAGAGACTGTAAAACTGTAGAGAGAAAATAGTTTTTAAAAAGCCCAATAAAAGTAAACAAGTAGAAAAGCACTTGGCAGTTCACAATTCAGCAACTCACAGCAATTCACACAGGTATTTGCTGCAGGATTCCCAAATACCTCTTCACCGAATCACAAGTCACACACTTACTTCCGTTTGCACTTACGCTCCGGTCACACTCAGCTCGTTCACACTCGCTAAGGAAGAAGATTTAAAGAGTTTTTTCCCCTTTAGCAGCAATCCAACCTACAGCTCAATGCTCTTCCAAAGGGAAGGGAATGAAAGAGAGAGAATATTTTAAGGAATGTTTATTACTTACAGCAAAGTCAAAAGTTTACATACACTAAGATTACTATGCCTTTAAACAATTCTGGACTGCCCATATGATGATGTCATGTGTTTAGAAGGTTCTGATAGGTTTTTGGCAACATCTAAGTTAATTAGAAACACACCTGTGGATGTATTTTAATGCACACCTGAAACACACTGCTTCTTTGTGTAGCATCATGGGAAAGTCTAAAGAAATCAGCCAAGATATCAGGAAGAGAATTGTGGACTTGCATAAGTCTGGCTTATCCTATTGTAGAATTTCAAGATACCTGAAGGTGCCTCGTTCATCTGTTCAAACAATTATACGCAAGTACAAACAAGATGGGAATGTCCAGCCATCATACCGCTCAGGTAGGACACGGGTTCTGTGTCCCAGAGATGAACATGCTTTGGTCAGACATGTGCATATCAACCCAAGCACAAAATTAAAAGACCTTGTCAAGATGATGGCGGAAGCTGGTAAGATTGTGTCTATAACCACTGTGAAACGAGTACTGTATCAATATGGGCTGAAAGACCACTCTGCCAGGAAAAAAGTCATTACTCCAAAAGAAACATAAAAAAGCCAGATTAATGTTTGCAAATGCACACAGGAACAAAGACCTTAATTTTTGGAGACATATCCTGTGGTCTGATGAAACTAAAATTGAACTTTTTGGGCATAATGACCATTGTTACATTTGGAGGAAAAAGGGAGAAGCTTGGAAGCCTAAGGACTAGTGTTGAGCCACCCCCGTAGTGTTCGAGTTCGGTTCGGTTCGTCGAACACCCGTGTGTTCGCCGAACTGTTCGTCGAACTGTTCGTCGAACACCTTCGAACACCGTTAAAACCAATGGCAGGCAAACAAAAACACATAGAAACACATAGAAAACACCTTCAAAGGTGTCCAAAAGCTGACAAACTGCTCAGAAGACACAACTAACACATGGAAAAGTGACAAGTACATATAGTCATGCGAAAAGAAAAGAGGTGGAGGAGTAAAAGGAGGGGGAGACACAGATATAGGCATGTCATGCCCTTCTAAAATCCAAAAAGTGAGAAGCCGACACGTTCAGTCCGCTCCTGCCCGTGCCACCTCCGTGTCGCCGGGTTTGTGCCAGAGCCGCGGTGAACCCTGACGGCCAGCCCCCCTCTCCCAATACTGGTGCCTGTCCGCTGGTGGGTCGAGCGAGCCCCCCTGTGGTGGAGGCAGCTCTAAGCTTTTTAATTTAAATTGTCTCTCTAATTTGAATGAATACACTTTAAATCCATTTACAAGGATCTATTGGAGGGCAAGTCTCATGCCAGCAGCCGCGTAATTCCAGCTCCAGTAGCGTCCACTAAAGCTGCTGCAGTTAAAAAGCTTTTATAAGGATCCAGCTCGGCTGTCCACCGCAAGGCATCCTACGGCCAGTCCCAGCCCCTATGCCTTGGGGTGCCTCCTGATGCTCTTCACTGAGTATCCCGTGGTCCCGAAGCATTTCCTTTGAAAAAATTAAGTGTCCAAACTACAGGTGGTGTAGCTTGCTTAACAGCCGGGATAATCCGCTGACTAGCAGACCCTGCTACTAGGCACAAAGTATTTCCTGGGCTAGATGCAGTTAAAAATTTGTAATTAGATACTCTCGTTGGATGCTGAGAAAGCATTCCATAGAGTCTCCTGGCACGCCATATATGATTCTCTTAAAAAGCTTGGGGTAGGGGTCTAGGGGACCCTTTTATAGCCAAAATCACGGCCCTTTATCGCAATACGTCACCTAGGCTGAAGATAAATGGAACTGTAGCACCCTGAGGGCTCGGTTGCTACAGAGGTATTGCACCTCACCCAGAGGTGTGATATCTCACTCTCAGGTAAGGATGTAGTGTGGATCAGGACCCGACACCTGCATGCATTACACCACATTGCCGTGGGGCAGGGCGACCAATATGCCCCTGAGATGTGCACGACAGTCCCTGTCCCTGGCTGGAGTGGGGGGAGGGAACACTGAGGAAGGGGAACCCTGTAGTGCAGGAGCAGGGAGGAAGCAGTTCCTGGGTGCATTGAGAAGGGAGTATAAAAGGTGGGCACCATCTTAGTTCAGTGCAGAGAAGTCTGAGCAGAAGTGGCAGGGAGCAGGGGCTCTGCATGAGCTCTGCTCCGGAGGCGGGCCTAGTAACAGAGGCCCAGGCCTGGAAGAGGGAGAAGGAAGGAAGAGGAGCGGAGAAGGCTCCAGGAACGAGGAACGAAGGGATCTCAGGGGTGCGGACGGGCGAGTCGCCACCGCACGCCCGAATCCACCTGCGTGGAGGGGTCAGGCCAAAGGGGGAGACCGGTTCCCGAAACTAGTGGAGGCAGGAAACGACCCTCAGCTAGAAACAGGAGGCTGTGACATTTTATGTGGCGCAGCCCCTCGCTACACCCGCTAGGAAGGCACCACATAGGGTCAGGGAAACTGGCGCCAAGTTTACCAAGAGGAGGCCCGAGGCAGCCGGACAGAAGGGTTGGTAAGAAAGGCCAGACAAAGGACACACAAAGGGGGTCCTGTGAAGCACTCCAAAGTTATCTGGGAGTTGTCTGAGCCCCTCACCTGGTGAGCACAGTACGACGTGGGCAGCCGTTACCTGCAGATGTGGTCTGGATAATAAGAAGTGTGAGTAAAGGCCCAGGACTGCATCACTGACTCCGTGTCATTACTGCTGCTGCCCTGCACCATCACCCCCATCCTCCGCATACACTGCCCTGAGGCTATACTCCTCCCGTGGGGAGTTATGCTACGCTCTGCTGCACCCACAACACCAGCCTCAGCGGTCTGCCCTGGAGCGGCGGTTCACTCTGACCGCAATCCACGGGTGGCGTAGTCGGACATTTAAACATCAAAACCACATAAATAGTTCCGCAACTGGTTTGACCGCCCTGAGCCATGGAACCGGGTTGCCGCCACGGAGACTACAACCACTAGCATCCACCAAAAAGCGTCCGGCTCCGGGTGTCCCAAGTAGAGATGAGCGGTGTTCGACTAGAACTGTTCGCCAATCTCAAATTCGAGCTGTTTTGGGCGGTGTTCGAGTTGTTCGACGAACCCGAACGATTTGCAAAAAATTCGGCTGTTCGAGGTTATGTTCGATAACTGTTCGTGCACCAAAAGCGTGTCCTGCATGTCTGGCGCTATTTAGAGCACCAATCATGCAGGGATTGTCTGCCACTCACTGTAATGCCACAGCCATGGTGGTTGTGGCATTACAGTGATTGCCCAAATCGATGGGAACAGTGCCAACAGTGAAACATGAAAAGCCGGCAATTCAGCAGCGGCATACACCTGTACCCGACAATTTAGAACCGAAAGAATAGAGCTTCACACATAGATTAGATAGATATAAACATGTCAGCCACATATATACGAAGTACAGTGACAGTGCTGCTTACTGTACTTGTCATTTAGCGTAAAGGATTTATCAAAAAAAATAATAGTGTTTATATGCACTGTCTCTTTAAAAAAGCCGGCCGGCAATTCAGCAGCGGTACCCGACAATTTATAACAGACAGAATAGAGCTTCACACATAGATTAGATAGATAGAAACATGTCAGTCACATATATATGAAGTACAGTGATAGTGTTGGTTACTGTACTTGTCATTTAGTATTAAAATAAAGGATTTATTATTAAAAAAATTGGCGTGGGGTTCCCCTTAATTTTAGGCTCTAGCGGAGGTTAAGCAGACGGCTGGGGCAGATGTTTGAAGCCTGGGAAGGGGGTAATACCCACGGAGCTTCCCAGGCTACTAATATCAGCCCCCAGCTGAATACATAGCCTTTACTAGCTATTAAAATGGGGGACCCCCCAAAAAAAATGACGTTGGGTCCCCCCTAATTTAATAGCTAGCAAAGGCTAGGCAGACAGCTGGGGGCTGATATTAATAGCCCAGGAAGGGAGCCATGAATATTGGCCCCCTCCCAGGCTAGAAACACCAGCCGTCAGCCGCCCCAGAAATGGCGCATTCATAGGATGCGCCAATTCTGGCACTTAGCTTCGCTCTTCCACGCTGCCCTGGTGCGGTGGCAGGGGGTAATAGGGTTGGGGTTGATGTCAGCTTATAATGCCAGCTGACATCAAGCCCAGGTTAGTAATGGAGAGGCATTTTTTTGTAAGCAAAAAAGGATATAGACGTTCATTTCAATATAATGTATTAATATCCTTCAAACAAAATGAGGAAACCCAAATATTCTAGCCTATTTCTCATTCCTCATTCTACATTGGTAATTTAAATAAAGAGATCAAAATAATCAGTAGATCAACTATTTCAAATTTTTATTAATGTTATCACAAGACATACATACACACCCCATAAAATCATGTCAAAAAAGCCCCTAAGGCATAGAAAACCCCAATAAAATTGAGGCAGTGTGGTCAGAAGATATCACTATAGGCACAAGAAGTATATAGTTACAATTCAGAGAGTAGGGATATAGGATAACGTCAGTTAAATTCCTAACCTCTTAGTTCCGTGGGATATACCCCATGTTCTTATTAATAATTTATAACAAAACATGTATAAATAGAGTACCTATCCATATATATAAACATATCATATGACATTTACAAAAAAGTGCAGATCAACACATTTGAGGGATGTATTCTCATATGGGATAATCATATAGCATATATAAACAGAATATAGATCATCAAAATTTAAGGGAAATATCCCACTCTACAAATCATTAAATAGTAATATAACACATGTAGGTAAAATGTAAATCCTCATGGTTAAAGGGATATCTCCCATATACATCCAAATAACAAATAGTCATATAAAAACTACATGGACAAGTATATAGGGCCGGGTGCATATCACCAATCATAAAGGTCAGAACGGAAACCTATTGAGCAAACAAGTGATATCAGCATAATAATACCCCCGAGGCAGGCATAATACAAACCAATGCCGGAGTGTTGTAAGACCACACTGCCTCGTACCCCAACGCGCGTTTCGCGTGCTGCTTCGTCGGGGGGTACAGAGGCAGTGCCACACCTGATGTTTATATGTAGGAAAAGGAGCTCCTTTTCCTACATATAAACATCAGGTGTGGCACTGCCTCTGTACCCCCCGACGAAGCAGCACGCGAAACGCGCGTTGGGGTACGAGGCAGTGTGGTCTTACAACACTCCGGCATTGGTTTGTATTATGCCTGCCTCGGGGGTATTATTATGCTGATATCACTTGTTTGCTCAATAGGTTTCCGTTCTGACCTTTATGATTGGTGATATGCACCCGGCCCTATATACTTGTCCATGTAGTTTTTATATGACTATTTGTTATTTGGATGTATATGGGAGATATCCCTTTAACCATGAGGATTTACATTTTACCTACATGTGTTATATTACTATTTAATGATTTGTAGAGTGGGATATTTCCCTTAAATTTTGATGATCTATATTCTGTTTATATATGCTATATGATTATCCCATATGAGAATACATCCCTCAAATGTGTTGATCTGCACTTTTTTGTAAATGTCATATGATATGTTTATATATATGGATAGGTACTCTATTTATACATGTTTTGTTATAAATTATTAATAAGAACATGGGGTATATCCCACGGAACTAAGAGGTTAGGAATTTAACTGACGTTATCCTATATCCCTACTCTCTGAATTGTAACTATATACTTCTTGTGCCTATAGTGATATCTTCTGACCACACTGCCTCAATTTTATTGGGGTTTTCTATGCCTTAGGGGCTTTTTTGACATGATTTTATGGGGTGTGTATGTATGTCTTGTGATAACATTAATAAAAATTTGAAATAGTTGATCTACTGATTATTTTGATCTCTTTATTTAAATTACCAATGTAGAATGAGGAATGAGAAATAGGCTAGTAATGGAGAGGCGTCTATAAGACACCCCCATTACTAACCCCATAGTCAAAGTTAAAAAAAACACAAACACCCAGAATAAAGTCCTTTAATTGAAATAAAGACACAATCCTTTATTGTTCTAAATTAAACCATACTTACCGTCACGCCCATTCTAGCTGAAGCCAACAATCTCCTGCAATAAAAGAAAAATAATAAGCCAACATCATCCTTACCTTTCCATGGTTCCCACGACAGCTTCAGCTCTGCTACATCGAGATGACAGGCTGGACCGCAGCAGAACGCTGCCATCCAGCCTCTCATCCCGCAGACACTGAGAAGCGCAGGCTTGCTTGCGCTGCTCAGCGTCTCTCTGTGACGACATCCAGATGAGCCGAGTTCATGTCCAATGAACTCGGCTCACCTCATGCACGTCACTGACAGCGTGGGAAAATTCTCACGATGAAGCGGTGAGTGCAGGAGAATTCTCCCACGCTGTCAGTGACGTGCATAAGGTAAGCTCATGTCCAATGAACTCAGCTCACCTCCTGCACGTCACTGACAGCGTGGGAGAATTCTCCTGCACTCAGCGCTTCAGCGTGAGAATTCTCCCACGCTGAAGAGCTGAGTGCAGGAGAATTTTCCCACGCTGTCAGTGACGTGCATAAGGTGAGCTCATGTCCAATGAACTCAGCTCACCTCCTGCACGTCACTGACAGCGTGGGAGAATTCTCCTGCACTCAGCGCTTCAGTGTGAGAATTCTCCCACGCTGAAGCGCTGAGTGCAGGAGAATTTTCCCACGCTGTCAGTGACGTGCATAAGGTGAGCTCATGTCCAATGAACTCAGCTCACCTCCTGCACGTCACTGACAGCGTGGGAGAATTCTCCTGCACTCAGCGCTTCAGTGTGAGAATTCTCCCACGCTGAAGCGCTGAGTGCAGGAGAATTTTCCCACGCTGTCAGTGACGTGCATGAGGTGAGCCGAGTTCATTGGACATTAACTCGGCTCATCTGGATGCCCTCACAGAGAGACACTGTGGAGCGCAAGCAAGCCTGCGCTTCTCAGTGTCTGCGGGATGACAGGCTGGATGGCAGCGTTCTGCTGCGGTCCAGCCTGTCATCTCGATGTAGCAGAGCTGAAGCTGTCATGGGAACCATGGAAAGGTAAGGATGATGTTGCTTTATTATTTTTCTTTTATTTCAGGAGATCGTTGGCTTCAGCTGGAATGGGCGTGATGGTAAGTATGGTTTAATTTAGAACAATAAAGAATTGTGTGTTTATTTCAATTAAAGGACTTTTTTCTGGGTGTTGTGTTTTTTTTAAATACTTTACTAGAAATTCATGGTGGTCATGTCTAATATTGGCGTGACCCCATGAATTTCGGGCTTAGGGCCAGCTGATAATGCCAAGCTGGCCCTAACCCCTTTATTACCCAGTGAGCCACCGCATCAGGGCCCTGGATGAGTTGGGTACAGCGCCAGAAGATGGCGCTTCTATGAACGCGCCATTTTCCGGGGTGGCTGCGGACTGCAATTTGCAGCGGGGGTGGCCCAGAAAGCTTGGGCCTCCCTGCGCTGCGGATTCCAGCCCCCAGCTGCCTAGTTGTACCTGGCTGGACACAAAAACAGGGCGAAGCCCCACGTCAATTTTCTTTAAATTATTTCATGAAATAATTAAGAAAAAAAGGGCTTCCCTATATTGTTGTGTCCGGCCAGGTACAAATAGGCAGCTGGTGGTTGGGGGCAGCCCGTTCCTGCCTGCTGTACCTGGCTGGACACAAATATAGTGCGAAGCCCCACGTCAATTTTTTTTAAATTATTTCATGAATTTCCTGAAATAATTTAAAAAAATTGAAGTGGGGCTTAGCACTATATTTGTGTCCAGCCAGGTACAGCAGGCAGGAACGGGCTGCCCCCATCCACCAGCTGCCTATTTGTACCTGGCCGGACACAACAATATAGGGAAGCCCTTTTTTTCTTAATTATTTCATGAATTTCATGAAATAATTAAAAAAAATTGAAGTGGGGCTTCGCACTATATTTGTGTCCAGCCAGGTACAGCAGGCAGGAACGGGCTGCCCCCATCCACCAGCTGCCTATTTGTACCTGGCCGGACACAACAATATAGGTAAGCCCTTTTTTTCTTAATTATTTCATGAATTTCATGAAATAATTAAAAAAAATTGAAGTGGGGCTTCGCACTATATTTGTGTCCAGCCAGGTACAGCAGGCAGGAACGGGCTGCCCCCAACCACCAGCTGCCTATTTGTACCTGGCCGGACACAACAATATAGGGAAGGCCTTTTTTTCTTAATTACTTCATGAATTTCATGAAATAATTAAAAAAAAAGTACGTGGGGCTTCGCCCTATTTTTGTGTCCAGCCAGGTACAACTAGGCAGCTGGGGGCTGGAATCTGCAGCGCAGGGAGGCCCAAGCTTTCTGGGCCCCCCACCCGCTACAAATTGCAGTCCGCAGCCACCCCGGAAAATGGTGCGTTCATAGAAGCGCCATCTTCTGGCGCTGTACCCAACTCATCCAGGGCCCTGGTGCGGTGGCTCACTGGGTAATAAAGGGGTTAGGACCAGCTTGGTATTATCAGCTGGCCCCAAGCCCAAAATTCATGGGGTCACGCCAGTATTAGACATGACCGCCATGAATTTCTAGTAAAGTATTTAAAAAAAACACAACACCCAGAATAAAGTCCTTTAATTGAAATAAAGACACAATTCTTTATTGTTCTAAATTAAACCATACTTACCATCACACCCATTCCAGCTGAAGCCAACGATCTCCTGCAATAAAAGAAAAATAATAAACCAACCTCATCCTTACCTTTCCATGGTTCCCACGACAGCTTCAGCTCTGCTACATCGAGATGACTGGCTGGACCGCAGCAGAACGCCGCCATCCAGCCTGTCATCCCGCAGACACTGAGAAGCGCAGGCATGCTTGCGCTTCTCACTGTCTCGCTGTGACGGCATCCAGATGAGCCGAGGTCATGTCCAATGAACTCGGCTCACCTCATGCACGTCACTGACAGCGTGGGAAAATTCTCACGCTGAAGTGCTGAGTGCAGGAGAATTCTCCCACGCTGTCAGTGATGTGCATGAGGTGAGCTCATGTCCAATGAACTCAGCTCACCTCCTGCACGTCACTGACAGCGTGGGAAAATTCTCCTGCAATCAGCGCTTCAGCGTGAGAATTTTCCCACGCTGTCAGTGACGTGCATGAGGTGAGCCGAGTTCATTGGACATGAACTCGGCTCATCTGGATGTCGTCACAGAGAGACGCTGAGCAGCGCAAGCAAGCCTGCGCTTCTCAGTGTCTGCGGGATGACAGGCTGGATGGCAGCGTTCTGCTGCGGTCCAGCCTGTCATCTCGATGTAGCAGAGCTGAAGCTGTCGTGGGAACCATGGAAAGGTAAGGATGAGGTTGCTTTATTATTTTTCTTTTATTGCAGGAGATCGTTGGCTTCAGCTGGAATGGGCGTGATGGTAAGTATGGTTTAATTTAGAACAATAAAGGATTGTGTCTTTATTTCAATTAAAGGACTTTATTCTGGGTGTTTGTGTTTTTTTTAACTTTGACTATGGGGTTAGTAATGGGGGTGTCTTATAGATGCCTCTCCATTACTAACCTGGGCTTGATGTCAGCTGGCATTATAAGCTGACATCAACCCCAACCCTATTACCCCCTGCCACCGCACCAGGGCAGCGTGGAAGAGCGAGGCTAAGTGCCAGAATTGGCGCATCCTATGAATGCGCCATTTCTGGGGCGGCTGACGGCTGGTGTTTCTAGCCTGGGAGGGGGCCAATATTCATGGCTCCCTTCCTGGGCTATTAATATCAGCCCCCAGCTGTCTGCCTAGCCTTTGCTAGCTATTAAATTAGGGGGGACCCCACGTCATTTTTTTGGGGGGTCCCCCATTTTAATAGCTAGTAAAGGCTATGTATTCAGCTGGGGGCTGATATTAGTAGCCTGGGAAGCTCCGTGGGTATTACCCCCTTCCCAGGCTTCAAACATCTGCCCCAGCCGTCTGCTTAACCTCCGCTAGAGCCTAAAATTAAGGGGAACCCCACGCCAATTTTTTTTAATAATAAATCATTTATTTTAATACTAAATGACAAGTACAGTAACCAACACTATCACTGTACTTCATATATATGTGACTGACATGTTTCTATCTATCTAATCTATGTGTGATGCTCTATCTTTCTGTTCTAAATTGTCGGGTACCGCTGCTGAATTGCCCGCCGGCTTTTTTAAAGAGACAGTGCATGAAAACACTATTATTTTTTTAAATAAATCCTTTACACTAAATGACAAGTACAGTAAGCAACACTATCACTGTACTTATTATATATGTGACTGACATGTTTCTATCTATCTAATCTATGTGTGAAGCTCTATTCTTTCTGTTCTAAATTGTCGGGTACAGATGCTGAATTGCCGGCCGGCTTTTTTAAAGAGACGGTGCATGAAAACACTAATATTTTTTTTAATAAATCCTTTACACTAAATGACAAGTGCAGTAACCAACACTGTCACTGTGCTTCTTATATGTGTGACTGACATGTTTCTATCTATCTAATCTATGTGTGATGCTCTATTCCTTCTTGTCTAAATTGTCGGGTACCGGTGTATGCCGCTGCTGAATTTGCCGCCGGCTTTTTTAAAGAGAGTGTCTTCTGAGCAGTTTGTCAGCTTTTGGACACCTTTGCAGGTGTTTTCTATGTGTTTCTATGTGTTTTTGTTTGCCTGCCATTGGTTTTCACGGTGTTCGACGGTGTTCTAAGGTGTTCGACGAACAGTTCGACGAACAGTTCCTCGAACATCCCGGTGTTCGACGAACCGAACCGAACCCGAACACTACGGGGGTGGCTCAACACTAGTCCCAAGGCCCAGGGGGCGCGTCAGAACATTTTCATCACCTTTCACAATCACCAATGGGACAAGGCAGGGATGTTCTCTGTCCCCTCTCTTATACATCCTAGTGACGGAGCACCTGCTCTCATCAATTCGCCATAACCCCAATATTAGGTGGATTGAGGTGGGAGGCACCGAGTACAAGTGCTCTCTATTTGCTGATGATGTCCTAGTATATATCACTCAATCACATATATCCATCCATGCTGTTATGGCTGAAATAGATCACTTTGTTACATGGTCAAATTTTAAAATCAATGCAGCGAAGTCTGAGGCCCTCGATGTCTCCCTCCCCAAATCCATATAGGATTCCATCCAGTCCAACTTTCCCTTTGCCTGGCCCTCACAGGGTATCAAATACTTAGGAATTCCTATTCATAGAGACCTCTCCCATCTATGTTATCTTAATTTTGGGCCCTTTATTGAACAACTCCATACAGACCACGGTTGGCAAGTTAGATCTGTAAGATTCACTACGTGAACCACTGGTGTTTTGTGGAAAAGCACATGTACACTGTGTTCCAAATTATTGTGCAAAAAGTGTTTAGGAGTGATAAGTGAAGAATTTGTTTGTTTGTCAGTTAAACTCATTGATGGTGATGTGTGTCAGGGCTCTTTATATCACTGTAAGCAATTGCAGACACCTGTGCTAATTAGTTTGGCAGGTGTGTCCAATGAAAGGCAAGACTACTTAAGAAGGCTGTCTCACATTATTAAGCAGCCTACATTTTCTGCCAAAATGGGAAAGAAAAAGGATGTGTCGGCTGCTGAGAAGCAACAAATTGTGGAGTGTTTAGGTCAAGGCATGACTACAATCAACATTGTGCGATGATCAGGATGAAGTGTCTTGGCAATCAAGAAGTATGTAGCTGATTCACAGTACACACGTGTGCGTGCTGATAAGGGCAAATTGAGGACTCTTTCCTACAGGCAATTACGTCAGGTTGAAAGAGCAGCGGCAAAAAAGCCTTGTCATAGCAGCAGACAAGTTTTTGAAGCTGCTTGTGCCTCCAACGTCCCCCGAACAACAAGATGCAGGGTCCTTCAGAGGTTTGCAGCTGTGCATATGCCATCCTGTCGACCTCCTCTATCCACTTCACACAAGCAGAAACGGCTCCAGTGGGCCAAACATTACATGAAGACTGATTTCAAAACTGTTTTGTTCACGGATGAGTGCCGTGCAGCGCTCGATGGTCCAGATGGATGGAGTGGAGGATGGCTGGTTGATGGACACCCCACGCAAACACGGCTACAGCGCCAACAAGGAGGTGGAGTAATGTTTTGGGCTGGAATCATGGGGAGAGAGATTGTCGGCCCCTTTAGGATCCCTGAAGGCGCTAAAGATGAACTCCATAATGTATGTGGATTTTCTCAAACAGCACTTCCTGCCATGGTTCAAGAAGAAGAACCGTGTATTTCACAGCGAGATCATTTTTCTGCATGATAATGCACCATCTCATGCTGCACATAAAACATCTGCATCTCTGGCTGATATGGGCATAAAAGGGGACAAACTTATGGTGTGACCCCATGCTCCCCTGACCTCTACCCCATTCAAAACCTTTGGAGCATCATTAAAAGGAGTGTCTATGATGGCGGGAGGCAGTTCACATCTAAGCAACAGCTCTGGGAGGGTATTCTGTCCTCATGCAAAACAATTGAAGCAGAAACCATCCAAAACCTGACAAATTCAATGGACGAGAGAGTTCAGAAGCTCCTTTCGAACAAGGGGTCCTATGTGAAAATGTAACATCACTTAGAATAAAGTTTTGAGTTGAAAACTGTTTGATTTCAGTTTCTAACAACCTGCTAATGCTTATAATTTCAAAAATGACCATTTTTTTGGTCTTTATTAAAATGAAAAGGTTGATCGAAAAGTTTGGGGGATCTAAGAGTGTGGCAACCCAGTAGTCATGATTACTTCGAATTCTGACAATATGAGGGTCATGCTGCAGGTAGTGCAGCAAGAAGGCACTTATGTGTCTTGCGCATCTCGGAGCCCCAAAATTATTTTCCGGGCTAGATGCAGCTAAAAATTATTATTAATTTTAAATCTGGTGAAGCTTTAGTATAGATGGCCTAATAGGATCAGTGCTGCACACTGCTACAAAGCCCAAATTATTTTCCAGTCAAGATACAGATAAACATGATTAGTAATTTTAAATCTGGTGGAGCTTATTATAGATGGCCTAATAGAATCAGTGCTGCACACTGCTACAAAGCCCAAATTATTTTCCAGCCAAGATACAGATAAACATGATTAGTAATTTGAAAGCTTAAAATGGTTGGTAGGGTGATTTTAACCAATCATCAAGCTTTTACTCTCCCCAGGATGACACAGGGGTAGAAAAGTCGTTTCGGATCCATGATTTGTTCATCTTTATGAACGTGAGTCTGTCTACATTATCAGTGGAGAGCCGCGTGCGCTTATCTGTCAGCACACCACCAGCAGCGCTGAACACACGTTCAGACAGAACGCTGGCTGCGGGGCATGACAAGATCTCCAAGGCGTAAGTGGCTAGCTCTGGCCATTTATCCAGATTGGAAGCCCAAAAAGAGCAAGGGTCCAGTGACACAGTCATGGCTTCAATGTTTACTTGGAGATACTCCTGTACCATCGTCTCTAGGCGTTGACTATGTGTCAGACTTCTTGTCTCCTGTGGCCTTGCAAAGGATGGGCTAAAAAAGTGGTGAAATGATTCCGCAAAATTGATGTTACCAGCAGATACTGTGGTTCTGTTACGGTTTGAGTGCTGAACACTTGACGGTCCCACGGTTGGCAAGTTGGAACTGTGAGATTCACTACGTGCACCACTGGTATTTTGTGGAAAAGCACATGTAAGATTCTGCAACAGTCTCTGCTGATACTCCTGCATGCGTGCATCCCTTTCTATGGCAGGAATAATTTCTGCAAATTTACTTTTGTACCGGGGATCTAACAGTGTGGCAACCCAGTAGTCAGGATTATTTCTAATTCTCACAATTCGAGGGTCATGTTGCAGGTAGTGCAGCAAGAAGGCACTCATGTGTGTTGCGCATCCAGGAGCACCAAGTCCCTGTTGTGTTGGTGGCGAGGTAACAATCATGCTTCCTTCCTCTGTCCTCTCCCCCCAACCTCGCACAACAGAAATGTGATCAAGGTCTCCCTCATCTGATGAGTCTTCCATCAGTTCGTCCTCCACTTCTTCCTGGGCTCCTGCACCTTCCTCACTAGTTTGGCTGCTACCATGCGCCCTGGTAAAACCATCTCCCCCACCCTCACATGCCTGCCGCCTTGGTGCTGCCGACCGTCTGGACCTTGCAGATGTTAGCCCTTCTGCATACAACTCCTCCTCCTCTACTTCCTCCACCTCCTCTTGTGCCACCACCTGACTCCGAATTCTGTTTAACATGTGCTCCAGCATGTAAATCACCGGAATAGTCATGCTGATAATGGCATCGTCAGCACTAAACATCTTCGTCGCCATTTCAAAACTGTGCAGAAGGGTGCATAGGTCCCTGATCTGAGACCACTCCTCCAGCGTGATTTGCCCCACCTCTGGATCTCGTTGGCCCAGGCTATACGTCAGAACGTATTGCACCAGGGCTTGTCGGTGCTGCCACAGTCGCTGCAACATGTGCAGAGTTGAATTCCACCGGGTAGGCACATCGCATTTTAGCCGGTGAAGTGGCAAGCCCAACGACTTCTGTAGAGATGTAAGTCGCTGAGCTGCGGGATGCAAACGGCGAAAGTGAGCACACAGCGACCGTGCCCTCTGCAGAAGGCCATCTAGTCTGGGATAGTGGGCTAAAAATTGCTGGACAACCAGGTTCAACACGTGAGCCATACAAGGCACGTGTGTGACATTGCCCAGGCGAAGGGCCGCACCCAGGTTTGCAGCATTGTCGCACACGGCCTTCCCTGGTTTCAGGTCCAGTGGAGACAACCATTCATGAAATTGGTTCTCCAGAGCTGACCACAACTCCTCAGCTGTGTGACTCACATTTCCCAGACATTTCAATGTAAAAACCGCCTGATGACGTTGAGCCCTACTGCCAGCATAGTAAGGAGGTGTGCAGGATCCCTTCTGCGCAGTTAGAAAGCTTGTGGCATGACCAGACAGGCTTTGGGTGCAGGTGGAAGACCGAGAGGAGGTTGAGGAGGCAGAAGCAGTGGAGAAACTTTGACATAAAGAGGATTGACGCACAACTCGTGGGGACGGCAAGACTTGGACAGCAGCCCCTTGTCCTGCTGTCACCATAGTTACCCAGTGCCCAGTCAGCGACATGTAACGCCCCTGTCCATGCCTACTCGTCCAAGTGTCTGTGGTGAAATGCACCCTGTCACACACAGAGTTTCTCAAAGAAGCGGTGATGTTGTGTGCGACATGCTGGTGGAGCGCAGGCACACCTTTCTTTGAGAAGTAGTGCCGACTGGGCATCTGGTACTGGGGCACTGCGACGGACATAAGGTCTCTAAAATCCTCTGTGTCCACCAGGCGGAAAGGCAGCATTTCTGTAGCCAAGAACTTGCAGATGGTGAAATTCAACCTCTTAGCTTTCTCATGGCTAGGAGGAAATGGTCTTTTACTTGTCCACATCTGAGGGACCGAGGGCTGGCTATTGTGCTTAGATGGGGTTGATAAGGGTGTCCCCGGCAAACTGCCGGTCTGTGAGGAAGATGCAGGCGGACATGTTAGGTTGCCTTGATCCAAAGGTGGTGCTATCGATGTCGGACAGCGCTCAACACCAGCTGGTGTTACCACCTCCAAAGAAAATGATGACCTGCCAATCACGCTGGCTGTTGCGGGTAAAGAGGTGGCAGGTCTGCGCCCCAAAACAGGTGTGACTGCTGTCCCCCCAGTCACAGAGGATGAAGAGGCCGCGGATGCACAAGATATGGCAGACGGTGGTTGGCCCGGCCGGCTAGGCCGCATTGTAGCACACTGAGCTTCCCACTGCAACTTATGCTTCATGTCCATGTGCCGGTTCATGCATGAAGTACTCAAACTATGTATTTTTTGGCCTCTACTTAGCTTTTGCTGACAAATGTTACAGATAACACGAGTTGGGTCATCTTTATCGATCTGAAAAAATGCCCAGGCTATGCAAGGCTTAGCACCCATGCGACCTGAAGAGCCACCACGACTTGTGGTGAGAGGCAGAGTTGTGTTTGAGGATGCAGTTGTTGACGTGCTTCCAGTACTACGTCTCTGTCCAGGAAGGCGCAACCTGACCTCGTCGTCACTAGCATCTTCCTCCACCTCCTCTGCTGACCTCATCTCTTGGCTGACTGTGGGTTGACAGTAAGTGGGATCTCCAACCTCATCATCATCACCCTGTGCGTTATCACACCCGTCGTCCTCAGAGCCAACCTGTTCCTGCCCTGACAAAAAACTAAAGTTGTCGCTCCAATCAGGTATTTGAGTCTTATCATCGTCTTCCTCATTGTCTCCACCAACAGGAGTTACAGTTTGGGAATGAGGGTCTACATTATGGTCAGAACCTTCTGCGTCTGGTCCTGGATCCGACTCATAAAGATTCTGGGCATCAGTGCAGATCATTTCCTCGTCTGGATTCACAGAAGCGCTGGAGTCGACCTCTGATTCCCAGGCTATAGTATGAGTAAACAGCTCTGCAGACTCAACCATCTGTTCTACCTCATACTCAGACGGGCAGCTGGAGATTTGGGAGCTGTGAGGAAGCAAGTGCGATTGGGGTGACACCTTTGAGGACTGGAGTATTTGTGATGTTGAAGTTGATGTGGAGGAGAGCCCACTTAAAGGAGCACTTGATATCCGTTGAAGCACCTGCTGTTTTTGTGCCTCATCTGGAATTTGTAGCGATTGGCATGGCCGTAAGAAAGGGATCTTATCACATTGTCCGCTAAAAGAAGTAGACATTTTAGTTTGGCTGGAAGATGGTCTTTCTTCTGCAGATGTTACTGTTGCTTTAACACCTACCCCACGGACACAACCTTTTTTCCCCTTCCCAACACGCCTATTCCCCTTTCCACCAGCAGCAGGCCTTTTTCCACTCATTTTGGTGGTTAACTAATTAACAACTCTGGAGTTGTTTGCACAAAAAAAAAAAAGGATGGGAACCGAGCAGAGCTGAGTGGCCAAACTGTGGCATTAGGCCAAAACTATTGGCTGGGTTAGATGCAGAAAAAAATTATATTCAATTTGCAACCTGATGGAGGTCAGTATAGATGGACTAATAGAGAAAGTCCCACACATTGCTAGAAGGCCAAATATTTTTTCAGAGCTAGATGCAGAAAAAAATATATTCAGTTTGCAACCTGATGGAGGTCTGTATAGATGGATTAATAGAACAAGTCCCACACACAGCTAGAAGCCCAATATTTTTTCAGAGGTAGATGCAGAAAAAAATATATTCAGTTTGCAACCTGATGGAGGTCAGTATAGATGGACTAATACAACAAGTCCCACACACAGCTAGAAGCCCAATATTTTTTCAGAGGTAGATGCAGAAAAAAATATATTCAGGTTGCAACCTGATGGAGGTCTGTATAGATGGATTAATAGAACAAGTCCCACACACAGCTAGAAGCCCAATATTTTTTCAGAGGTAGATGCAGAAAAAAATATATTCAGTTTGCAACCTGATGGAGGTCTGTATAGATGGATTAATAGAACAAGTCCCACACACAGCTAGAAGCCCAATATTTTTTCAGAGGTAGATGCAGAAAAAAATATATTCAGTTTGCAACCTGATGGAGGTCAGTATAGATGGACTAATACAACAAGTCCCACACACAGCTAGAAGCCCAATATTTTTTCAGAGGTAGATGCAGAAAAAAATATATTCAGTTTGCAACCTGATGGAGGTCTGTATAGATGGATTAATAGAACAAGTCCCACACACAGCTAGAAGCCCAATATTTTTTCAGAGGTAGATGCAGAAAAAAATATATTCAGTTTGCAACCTGATGGAGGTCAGTATAGATGGACTAATACAACAAGTCCCACACACAGCTAGAAGCCCAATATTTTTTCAGAGGTAGATGCAGAAAAAAATATATTCAGTTTGCAACCTGATGGAGGTCTGTATAGATGGACTAATACAACAAGTCCCACACACAGCTAGAAGTTCAATATTTTTTCAGAGGTAGATGCAGAAAAAAATATATTCAGTTTGCAACCTGATGGAGGTCAGTATAGATGGACTAATACAACAAGTCCCACACACAGCTAGAAGCCCAATATTTTTTCAGAGGTAGATGCAGAAAAAATATATTCAGTTTGCAACCTGATGGAGGTCTGTATAGATGGATTAATAGAACAAGTCCCACACAGAGCTAGAAGCCCAATATTTTTCAGAGGTAGATGAAGAAAAAAATATATGCAGTTTGCAACCTGATGGAGGTCAGTATAGATGGACTAATACAACAAGTCCCACACACAGCTAGAAGCCCAATATTTTTTCAGAGCTGGATGCAGAAAAAAATTATATTCAATTTGCAACCTGATGGAGGTCAGTATAGATGGACTAATAGAATGATGCTATGCCCAAAAGATTTTACTTCACTAGGTGCAGTAAAAAATTGGTATTCTATACACAGGTGGTATATCTTGCAACACAGATAGGCTACTCCACTGACTAACACACTCTGCAATAGGCCAAAAAGGATTAGCTTTGCTAGATTCAGCCAAATGCTGTGAAAAAAACTTGCACAGCACTGGCACAGACCTGCCTGGCAAAAACTGATAGGAACTGATGTAACCTAGTCCTGAAAAGGACTCCAATTACAATTAGTCTTTACTCCCACTATCTATTTAAGAGCACAGACCTGCCTGATAAAAGTCGTAGGAAATGCTGTAAGCTAGTCCTTAAAAGGACTGCAATCACAACTATTCCCTACTCCCAAGCTATCTGTAGATTTGTGCGAAAATTGGCTTGAAATTAACAAGGTATAGCGCACACAGCAACAGCGGTGCCGTCTAACACGCAGCTGCAGCAGTGAGAAAATGGTGGCGACGGGGTAAATTGCTTGGTCTTATAGGGCAAGGACATGTGACATACACTGCCAATGACACATGCCCTTGCTTGTGTGAAAAAAAGCACTTCGCTCCGTGTGTGCGCTGCTGATAGGCTGACAGATTGCACCTCCCCACTGTAAATGCGGGAAAGAGAAAAAAAAAATGGAGATCTTCATTGTTCCTGCAGAGATCCATCCCCTGCCCCTCCCCCCACCCCGCTGTACACTCAAACTGCGTATTAACATTAATTTTCATCATTACTGAGAAAAAATCCAGTTATGATTTTGGTGCACGAACAGTTATCGAACATAACCTCGAACAGCCGAATTTTTCTCAAATTGTTCGTGTTCGCCGAACGGCTCGAACACCGCCCAAAACAGCTCGAATTTGAGATTGGCGAACAGTTCGAGTAGAACAACGCTCATCTCTACTAAGGACATCATCCCATCTGTGAAGCACGGGGGTGGCAGCATCATGTTTTGAGGTTCTTTTGCTGCAGGAAGGACTGGTGCACTTCACAAAATAGATGGCATCATGAGAAAAGAAGATTATGTGGCGACCCTGGAGCAACATCTCAATACATCAGCCAGGAAGTTAAATCTTGGGCAGAAATGGGTCTTCCAAATGGACAATGACCAGAAGCATAGTGCCAAAATGGTAAGAAAGTGGCTTAAGGATAACAAAGTCAATGTTTTGGAGTGGTCATCACAAAATTTATGGGCAAAGCTGAAAGGGGAGGTGCGAGCAAGGCGACCTACAAACCTGGATCAGTGGCACCAGTTTTGTCAGGAAGAATGGACCCAAATTCCGACCAACTATTGTGAGAAGGTTGTGGAAGGATATCCCAAATGTTTCACCCAAGTCATTCAGTTTAAGGGCAATGGTACCAATTACTAATAAAAATGTACGTAAACTTTTGACTTTGCAGTAAGTAATAAAAATGCCTTAAAACATTCTCTCTCTCATTATTCTGGTATTTGGCAAATATTAAAACGGGAAACGTTTATTCTGATTTCATGTCAGACATTGAGAAAAACATGCATATGTGTCTTTTTATATAGTGTATGTAAACTTCTGGTTTCAACTTTAGGTGATAGAAGAAGTTCTGGGGTCTCTTTCTAATATCCATATCTCGAGTACATTTTATAAATCTTTGTTTGAAACTTATAGTGCCGGAAACAGTGGAAAGATTTCTTAGTTATACAGACAGTATGCCAGTCTGTCTCCCAAAGTGGCTTGCATCAAAAGGGCATAAGTATTATCTATGGTATTGTTTTCTGGCACATTTCTATTTTAAAAAGTGTTGGAAATCTTTAATAAAGGAACACATTAGGATGTGTAGGAAAAATGGTGAATGTGCTTCATGAATATCATATCGTTTAGTCCAAAATCCTTTTTTTTAATGTATTTACAAGAAAACAATTCCTATTACATTGTTAAATCTGCACCAATAATCTGGTCCTCAATATTTATATACTCTTTATTACCTATATGATTTATTAATCTCAGCAGGTTTCCTAGTTCTCTTAAAATGGTGACGATTCATATCCCGCAGTTCAGAATTCTCTTAGGAACTTACATCAAAGTGGTTTTAGGTAAAGGTCACACCATGCTTTTCTGAATGTGTAGAGCAATGAACATTTTCAAGGAGCTTGTAATCTTTCCTTTTATTGTTAAACATTTCATGGGTTTTTCTTTTTTTTCTTTAAAAAAATACATTTTATTTTGTAAAAAAAAGTAGTTTCTTTGTAGAAAGTATGTTTGTGGACTATATGATAGTCATGGGGGAAAGTTTAAAGCACATCACTAAAATGTTTTGATTTCAGTTTTTATTATTTCATGTTTTATCTGTTTTAACTTTTATTGCTTGTTTAGAGCTGTGGAATAAGACATAATCGAGATGAGCAAATCACTGCAATTTGGTTCCCCAACAGTTGGGAAGAGCCTCCTTTTCTTACCTGAAACTTAGTTGCTTGTAGTTTCACTTAATCCCTGCTGTTATTATGGAAATATTCTACTGTCCTGATTAGTGTTGAGCGAGCATGCTCGACACTGCTCGGTACTCGCCCGAGCATCACGCTACTCGGGATGTTCGGCGAGCACCGAGCATTTCCGGGTTACTCCGGCAGGAGCTCTGGTCTCCGCCCTGCATGTTTGGCGCTCTTTACAGAGCCAATGAACATGCAGGGATTGCCAGCCAGTCACTGTAATGCCGCAGCCATGTTGTTTGTGGGCATTACAGTGATTGGCTGTCCGCACAGCGTCACCTCGAGTATTTAAAACCGGGCGCCGCCATTTTGGACATGGTCGCTCCGGATCACACAGTGTAGGGACAGCGCTGCTGATTTAGGGCGAGATATATCCTGAGAAATAGTTAGTGTAGGGTCTGTAAAGGCTGCCAGATCAAACAAACAGTCCTTCTCAGGACTAGTATCCATCCCAGATATCAGGCAGGCAGGCTGTATAGGAGATGCAGTGGTTATACCAGCAAACGCTGCATTACAGTCCTGTGTGCTTCTGTTGCTGAAATTGCTGGACTTATCTCCAGGTCTCGGGGGCCAGGAAAAATCCTTTTTTTTTTCATCTAAATCCTCTTTTTCTTTCCCTCCTTCACACTGTACAAATACCCGTCTTATTAAACCTTTTGGTTCCCCCCCCAAAAAAAAAACAGTGTGTCTCTGATTTTTCAGACACAAATATATCTGTTGAAAATAGTCTGGTGTATGCCAGAGAAATACCAGTGTGGTTTTGCAGTTCCACGGGTCAAATCTCTGTATTATCCTGCTTTTCGCTATTTTTGGCCGTAAAAAATAAATAATAGTGTCTCCTGATTGTTCAGACATAAATATATCTGTTGAAAATAGTCTGGTGTAGGCCCGAGAAATACAAGTGTGGTTTTGCAGTTCCACGGTTCAAACCTCTGTATTATCCATTTTTGGGCCATTTGTATCTAAAAAAAACATTTTGAGTGTGTCGCTCATTGTTCAGCCGCAAATATATATATATTTAAAAAAGTCTGGTACACACCAGTAAATTATAACTGTGGTTTTGCTGTTCCACGGTAAAAAATCTCTATTATCCTGCTTTTGGCATTTTTTGCCGTAAAAAATAGTGTCTCCTGATTGTTCAGACACAGATATATCTGTTTAAAATAGTCTGGTGTAGGCCCGAGAAATACAAGTGTGGTTTTGCAGTTCCACGGTTCAAACCTCTGTATTATCCACTTTTAGACCATTTGTATCTAAAAAAAACTGTTTGAGTGTGTCGCTCACTGTTCTGCCGCAAATATATATATATTTAAAAAACTCTGGTATACTATACACCAGTAAATTATAACTGTGGTTTTGCTGTTCCACGGTAAAAAATCTCTATTATCCTGCTTTTGGCATTTTTTGCTGTAAAAAATAAATAGTGTCTCCTGATTGTTCAGACACAAATATATCTGTTGAAAATAGTCTGGTGTAGGCCCGAGAAATACAAGTGTGGTTTTGCAGTTCCATGGGTCAAATCTCTGTATTATCCTGCTTTTCGCTATTTTTGGCCATAAAAAATAAATAATAGTGTCTCCTGATTGTTCAGACACAAATATAACTGTTGAAAATAGTCTGGTGTAGGCCCGAGAAATACAAGTGTGGTTTTGCAGTTCCACGGATCAAATCTCTGTATTATCCTGCTTTTTGCTATTGTTGGCCATAAAAAATAAATAATGGTGTCTCCTGATTGTTCAGACACAAATATATCTGTTGAAAATAGTCTGGTGTAGGCCCGAGAAATACAAGTGTGGTTTTGCAATTCCATGGTTCAAACCTCTGTATTATCCACTTTTGGGTAATTTGTATATAAAAAAAACAGTTTGAGTGTGTCGCTCACTGTTCAGCCGCAAATATATATATTTAAAAAAGTCTGGTATACATACACCAGTAAATTATAACTGTGGTTTTGCTGTTCCACGGTAAGAAATCTCTATTATCCTGCTTTTGGCCTTTTTTTTCTGTAAAAAAAAAACAGTAATATTTTCTCCCTGATTGTTCAGATTGTTGAAAAGAGTCAGGCGTAGGCCAGAGAAATAGAACTGTGGTTTTCCTCTTCCATGGTTCTAATCTACTTTTTATTACCCTTTTTCCATTGATAGTGCCAGTGCCATATTTGTGCCCCTCGCCTGCTCCGCTTGAAGTGGTGGAAGAGGAGATCCATGTAGCGATGCCCAAATATTTGAACTGCCACGGTCACAGGAAGTCGATGCTGGCAATTTGTTACAAGAGGTGAACGATGACGAGACACAATTGCCAGGAAGTGAGGAGGAGGATCGTGGTGCGCAAGTGGATGAGGAGGAAGTGGTGGATGATCTAGTAACTGACCCAACGTGGCAGTGAGGCCAGCAGCACACAGGGGGAGGGAGGCAGAGTATCCCAACAGGTAGCAAGAAGCAGTGTGGTGGCGCCAGACAGAAGGCGGGCAACCATTCCCCTAACACCAACACGAGGGACGTTGGCAGTACAACCGATAGGTCTTCCAGAATCTGGAATTTTTTTAAAGACTCTGCTGATAACCCCAAAAAGGCCATTTGTACCACCTGCCATGCCAGTGTGACACCCCAGGGGTCTGGTTGCCACAGTGATAGAGATATTACGTCTGAGAGCAGGTGGGAGGTCTCTTGGTCAGGAATCCTATGCATGCCACACCTCCTGCCCAGTCCTGGGAGGGGAAGAACTTCCCCTGTATAAACCTGGGGCTGAGGCAGGGTTAGAGAGTGGAGAGGGAGAGTTCAGCCAGGAGGGCTGACAGGGAGCTGTGGCTCCGGCTGGGCCCAGCTCCTGGGCCATGCCAGAAGTAGAGAAGAGAAGCAGCATAGGAAGAAACAACAGGAGCTCTGTGGGAGCAGTGTTACAAGGAGTCAGGGGCTGGCAGCTGCAGAGCTCGCCCTGACTGAGAAGATTTCTTACCGGACCTGGAGTCCGAGGCTGTGGGGACTAACTCCTACCCAGCAGCAGAATCCGTCAGGCAGGGGATTTCAGGTCCTCTGGCCAAGAAACCCGAAGGCACGGTCGCACGCATGGGACCAGCACCGCCGTCGTGGAGCGGAAGCTACTAGAAGGCCCCGAGTCACCGGCCATACGGGTGAGCACCACACGGTACACTCAGGGACGTGGGCTACTTATACTCGCTTCAAGCAAGGTAGCCAGAAGAGTATCGTTAGTTTGGGAGGCCTACAACTCCGCCTGGCCAGGGGAGATCCCATCTGCTCAAGGACTGACCAGGCCCCAACCGCTAGCCGGTACTCCGGGAGGGTCTATCTTTGTCACCAGTAAAGACCCTGAACTACACCGCATCGTCTCTAAGTGGTTCCTGCTACCCCCATCATCCACGTCGGCTGCCCTGAGGCCATACCCCTCCCGTTGGGGGTTATACCATCCACGCTGCACCATCCTTCCACCGGCCTCAGCGGTCTGCCCTGCAGCGGCAGCTCCATAGCTGCATTCAACGGGTGGCGTAGTCGTCCATCATCTACCGCTGATACATCGCCGCTCAGTTTGACTCCCTGGGCACGGACCGGATCACCGCCACGAGACTACAACCCTCAAGAGATCCGGCTCCGGGTAAGCTCCCGCATGCGCAATGCAGCGCGACACAGGCCCAGGGGCGCGTCACCAGCATCAGCAGGGGTGACAAAACTACCAGCCTGACCACCACCAGCATGATCAGGCACATGGCAGCAAAGCACCCGACTTTGTGGGGCGAACCCCAGGGTCCACGACCAGTGTCAGTGGGTGTCACCACTGCTTCTTCCACTGTTGTGCATGCAATAGAACCCCCTGTTGTGTGTGCAAGGCAATCCCCTGTCCATACTGCATGCAAAGATGCCCCCTCCTCTCAGTCTTCACTTGTTATGGCAGTGTGACGCCCCTGAGGGTTCGGTCGCCACAGGGGTACTGCATCTCTTTAATGAGGTGTGGTATCTCTCCTTCGAGATAAGGATGGTGCAGCTGTCAGGACCCCACCTCTACATCCAACACTACACCTCTCCCACCTTGGGGGGGCTTATATGCACCAGGGTGCTGCCCCAGCCAGGATAAGTGGAGATGGGGGAACCAAAAGTTAGGGGGAACCTAGTAGTGGGTGAGGGTGGAGGACACACTTAGGGGTTACACGTACAAAATTCATATTTAATAAACGGCCATCTTGGGCTTATGGTCTTTGATTGTGATCTTCATCACTGAACGTGGCTTTCTGTGTGAACTTGCAGTTGATGGGGACACGGTCCTCGTACTCTGGCCTTGAGTCGAGGAACGGGCAAGAGTTAACGGCTGTCTCTACCCGGTCAAGGTCCCTACCTAAGAAGGCCTGGAGGGGAGCAGAGGAGACAAGCTCCGCAGGCAAAAGGATCCTAGGGGGATGCAGACGGAGTGATATACGCCACCTGTCCTCACTATTCTGGCCTAGTCAGAGGGATTCCTGCTGCAAGAGGGGTACCGGCCCCCGATTTATGACTCTGTCACTTCAAGTCTTAGTCGGAGAAGCCCGGAGGCTCAGTGGATCCCTATGGCGTAGCGGACGGAGCGAAGTCGCCACCCGTACCCTTGTTCTGTGAATAGTCCAGATGGAGACCCGGGCTTAGTACACGCATCACATACGGACAGGAGAGGACCTAGTGGGAAAGTCTAGGAACACTTTGGTGCGGGGTCCTGACCAAAGCACCTGAACTACCCGGAGGTTTCGGACCCCCGGTCCCGGTGGCCGCAGCGCGCCCTGAGGAGCAGGGAGAAGCCTTGCAGCTGTGCCTTCTACCGTGAGCAAAGCTTGGAAGACTACACCTATGGCCTCCGGTTCCTTATTGCAACGCGGCACCGCACTACACAGCGCCACATCTTCCACTACAACTCCCATCCTCCTTTTCCCTCTGCCCTGAGGCCCTGCTCCACCTGTGGGGAGTAGCACCATCTTCTGCTGCCACTACATCCCGCCTCAGAGGACAGAACGCAGTGCTGGTGGAGAATCACCAGGCACCACAGGTGGCGTAGTCATTACATCTACTCGATTAACACCAAACCCTGAAAGCCCATTACATGTTTTATTGTGACTGGCCTGGGCACAGAACGGGTCCAGGCCACGACTGCAACCCCCAACATCTGACCCGGCTCCGAGTACCCCCCATCTCTCAGGGTAGGGCTGTGAGCGTCACAGCAGTTTCTCAAAAAACAGCATCAACGTCCATGTCCACGTCCCACCGCAGCGTTCAATTGTCCATATCCCAGACCTTTGAACGAAAGCGGAAATTCGCAGCTAACGCCCCACAGGCCACAGTCCTAAATTCGCACATTTCTCGACTGCTTGCGTTGGAAATGCTGCCTTTTAGGCTGGTGGAGATGGAATCTTTCCGCAACTTTATGGCGGTGGCCGTCCCTCGGTACTCAGTCCCCAGCCGACACTATTTTGCCCGGTGTGCCATCCTCGCACTACACAAGCACGTGTCCCAAAACATCTGCCGTGCCCTCAACAACGCAGTTACTGGGAGAGTCCACCTGACAACGGACACGTGGACAAGTGCTTGTGGCCAGGGACGGTACATCTCCCTGACAGCACACTGGGTAAACATAGTGGAAGCCGGGACCCAGTCGGACCTTGGGACTGAACACATCCTCCCCACAGCGAGGATTGCGGGCCCTATGTCAGTCAGAGTTGCCGCCACAGTGTACAGCTCCTGCGCATCATCCTCCTCCTCATGTTCAGCCTCCATCTCAGATATCACCACATCAGTTACAAGCTGGAAGCACTGCAGTACTGCCTCCGCCAAGGGGCAACAGGCTGTGCTGAAACTCCTAAGCTTAGGTGAGAAACCTCACACTGCTTGTGAGTTGTGGACAGCTGTGAAAGAGCAGGCAGATCTGTGGCTGAGACCGCTGAACCTACATCCAGGCATGGTGGTGTGTGACAATGGCCGTAACCTGGTGGCGCCTCTGAGGCGAGGCGAGATCACACACGTACCATGCCTGGCTCATGTGCTTAACCTCGTGGTTCAGCGGTTTCTTAAATCGTACCCCGAGTTGCCAGATCTGCTCGTGAAAGTACGCCACCTGTCAGCTCATTTTCGCAAGTCGGCTACAGCTTCCGCCGCCCTTGCTGTGTTGCAGCAGCGTTTGCAGCTTCCGGCACACCGACTGCTGTGTGATGTCCCCACACATTGGAACTCTACCCTCCACATGTTGCAAAGGATTTGTGAGTAGAAGAGAGCAGTTGTGGAGTACCAGCTGCAACAAGGCCGTCGATATTCAGGTCAGACTCCACACATAAGACCTCAGGAGTGGACCTGGATGTCTGACATCTGTACCATCTTGACAAACTTTGAGGAGTCCACCCAGATGGTGAGTGGCGATGATGCCATCATTAGCGTCAGCATTCCACATGTCTGTCTTTTGCAACGCTCTCTGCAGAGAATTAAAGAGGAGGCATTGCAGCCAGAGTATGATGAGATGGATCAAGAAGCCGTAGCGGTCGATTACACACAGCCCAGCCTCATCTCATCGAAAAGTGCATTAGGGGACAATGAGGGAGAGGAGGAGGAGGAGGAGTAGGAGGAAAAACAGGAGCTTGTATCATACGCTGTAGATGGTAGTACCTGTACAACTGTCATACCATCGGTTCAGCGTGGGTGGCCTGAGGACAAGGGGGAGGAGGAGGAGGATGAGAGCATGGTCAGTCGTCATCGTGGTGAGGACACGGAAGTCTTGCCCGTTACCAGTCTGGCACGCATGGCTGACTTTATGTTATGCTGCCTTAACCATGACCCTCGCGTTGTCAAAATGTTGGGTGACAGCCATTACTGGTTGGTAACACTTTTAGACCCCCGCTACAAGGAGAACTTTCACTCTCTTATTCCTGAGGTGGAGAGGTCTACAAAAAGGGGTAGTACCAGAAGGCCCTTGCTGCAGAACTGTTAAAAAAGTTCCCATCTGAACACGCTAGCGACAGAGGTCAAAGTTCGTTGACCAACCAAGGCATACAAGCGAGAGAGAGGCAAATCCAATCCAGCAGAGGCAGGGGAACACTGTCAACGTTCTGGGACAGTTTTCTGAGACCCGCCAAGCTTACAGGCCCTGAGGTGCAGGGTACTCTCACAAGGAGTGGAAAGTTTCAAAAGATGGTGAGGGAGTACCTTGCCGACTGTACCAGTGTCCTCCGTGATTCCTCTGTGCCTTTTAATTATTGGGTATCCAAGCTGGACACTTGGAATGAACTCGCTCTGTACGCCTTGGAGGTCCTGGCCTGCCCTGCCGCTAGCGTGTTATCGGAGCGTGTTTTTAGTGCCCCTGGGGGAATTATAACTGATATGCGCACTCGCCTGTCAACTGACAATGCTGGCAAGCTGACCTTTATCAAAATGAACAAGGGCTGAATTGGGCCAGACTTCTCATCACCACCAAATGACAGCAGAGTAACATAAAGTCAAATCCACTGTGTTTTTTCGGGAGGTGTATTCACATGCACCGCTTCACACCCACACATGGGTATAAGCTTCCTCATTTTGGCTGTTTTATGTTCTTCTCCTTATCCTCAGCCTCCACCACCACTATACCACAAGGGTGACCGTGGTCCGTGTTGCCATTATTGAAAGTTCCTCCCTCCTTATTTTTGTCAGCTTTTGCTTGGAAGGCATAAGCAAAGACAGTGGGAGACCCACTACCCAATAATGGGAATAATATTTTTAAGATGCTGTACTGTATGGCTCTTGTAAGGGGCATTAAAAGCGTCTTGTAAGCTACTGCGACCTCCACCACTTTTCCGAGGGGCATTAAAAGCGTCTTGTTAAGCTACTGCGACCTCCACCACTTTTCCGAGGGGCATTAAATGCATCTTGCTTAGCTACTGGGACCTCCACATCTCTTCTGAGGGGCATTAAAAGCGTCTTGTTAAGCTACTGCGACCTCCACCACTTTTCCGAGGGGCATTAAAAGCGTCTTGTTAAGCTACTGTGACCTTCACCACTTTTCCGAGGGGCATTAAAAGCATCTTGTTAAGCTACTGGGACCTCCACGTCTCTTCTGAGGGGCATTAAAAGCGTCTTGTTAAGCTACTGGAACCTCCACCACTTTTCCAAGGGGCATTAAAAGCGTCTTGTTAAGCTACAGGGACCTCCACGTCTCTTCTGAGGGGCATTAAAAGCGTCTCGTTAAGCTACTGGACCTCCACCACTTTTCCGAGGGGCATTAAAAGCATCTTGTTAAGCAACTGGGACCTCCACGTCTCTTCTGAGGGGCATTAAAAGCGTCTTGTTAAGCTACTGGGACCTCCACCACTTTTCCGAGGGGCATTAAAAGCATCTTGTTAAGCTACTGAGACCTCCACGTCTCTTCTGAGGGGCATTAAAAGCGTCTTGTTAAGCTACTGTGACCTCCACGTCTCTTCCAAGGGGCATTCAAACTGTCTTGTTAAGCTATTGGGACCTCCACGTCTTTTCCAAGGGGCATTAAAACCGTCCTGTTAAGCTACTGTGACCTCCACGTCTCTTCAAAGGGGCATTAAAAGCGTCTTCTTAAGCCACTCTGAACTCCACAGCTCTTCCAAGGGGCATTGAAATGTTGTTTTTAATTACCTCTAACCTCCACGACTCTTGCAACGGGCATTGCATTTCCTCCTAATTTTAGTCAGCTTTTGCTTTTCAATGAAAAGGCGAAAACTAAGGGAGACCCACTCCCCAATATTGGGTAGAAGGTTTTTAGTACGCTGTAATCCACGTCTGTTTCAAGGGGCATTGCAGTTCCTCATAAGTTTTGGAAAGCCTTCCATTCACTGCTTAGGCCAACAGTGTACAGGAGACCCAGTTGCTATAAATGGAAAAAATGGTTTAGTTAAGGCCCTCTGACCTCCATGTCATTTCCAAGGGGCATTGGAGTGCCTCAAAATTTTTGGTAGGCATTGCACTCACTGTATGCCCTATAACTGTGTAGCCGAACCGCTCATTTTGTTACAGAAACATATCCTACAAGACATATGTGGTTGACAGGCCTGATATTGATATGAATGGTCCCTGTTCCTCTTGCTGTTTCTCCTTTGCCACTACCTCATCCATCATTTATCACCTGGAGCTTTGTTTTAACGGGAGTCATAGAACTGGGATAGTAGCAGGAAAACATCCAGCAATCCTCGGAGGAGGTAGGATATGCGCCAAAACTCTGACCACCTCAGGCCTAGCCGCTACTACATACATGCGCTTGCATTCCAAGAAAACAAAGCAGATGCTAACTTCTATCATCATCATCATGCTCCTCACCTTGGCACTCTCAACTCCCCTGATGGAGAAGCCAGGGCCCACCGGAGGAGTCTGGTTCTCTGGTGGGCTCGTCCAATGCTGCCCTAAAGCAGGCCGGGCTAAGAAAAGTGGGTGGGGGGATGTTCCAAGGAGAAATAGGGGCGGCTGGGGACCGTTTATGGACACCCGGCTGCCCCCAGGCGGCTGGGGACCGTGTGTGGACACCCGGCCGTGGGGCGACTGGGGACCGAGTGTGGACACCCGTCCGCCGGGCGGCTGGGGAATGAGTATGGATACCAGGCCGCCAATGCAGCCATGACATGGTGGCCAGATTCCGCCACCACATGCCTAAAAGGCCCAATTTCAAGGTCAAGCAAGCAGTATGGTATTGCAGCCTGGGGGTGGGTGGGTGGTTGGCTGCATATTTGCGCTTGCATTGCAAAGAATGGGGGAGGTACAATTGAACACTGCCCTGGGACAAGAACTTGTACGGGGATAGTTGCAAGTCTGCATCTTCTGATGCGGCAAGGATGATTTCGGATGGGCACACTTTTAGGCAGTGACCTGGGTGTCAGAGATGCTTCCAGGGTCTTCCCCATGCTGTTCCCATGTCTTTTCAGCACTGGTTGTAAAAATGTTAAAATGACATTTCCCGGTGAATGAATTTGTCACGGTTGAAAGCAATACAAAAGTGCAAAAACGCATAACAAATGCTACTTGTGAACATAGCCCAAGGTGTGGAGGAGTATTTTTTTTTTGGTTATTTATTTTACCTTATACACAAGTCTTTACCCTGGAAAGGAACTTCCTTAACATATTTCACAGGAAAGCAGTTTCAGTTTCATTTTTGAACGTTTTATTGAGAGCCCTTAAAAGTGGCTTAATACCTCTGACCACGTGGTTGACAGCAGTGACCTGGGTGTCAGAAATGCTTCCTGGGGCGATCCCCATGCTGTCCCCATGTCATTTGAGCACTGTCACTATCGTTTTGGGCACTTGTTAGGCTTTTAAAAGACTGCCGGGGGTGCCGCCACAAAATTGCTCGGGTCTCCCATAGACTAACATTGGGCTCGTTGCTCGGGTCGAGCACCCGAGTATCACGGCGAGCTCGGCCTGAGCTTCGAGCACCCGAACATTTTAGTGGTCGCTCAACACTAGTCCTGATGAATGTTGTGCTACTTTAAAGACTATGTATGCACTGACCCTAACGGACAGAGTGGTCATTCCACTCAGGAATGGTGAAAAAAATTCAGGCGGATACTGATCAAAAAGATTTTATTCATGGGGTTGCAACAAGCTTAATGGTTACAAAGTTTCTTTAAGAGACGGCAGGCTTAAACAGCAGAATACAGTTGGTATGCAGGAGGGGTGGACAATTAACCAATATGCGGAAATTAATTCTGTTTAATATTAATATTAACATATTATTACTATTAATATTTTGTATTACTATTCATTTGATTGCTTAATATTGAACAGAAATAAGTCCATTGACTTCCATTACATGTTACAATAGGACTTGTAGCTTGTATTCTTATCTGTTTCAGCTAATCAAAACCATATAATAGATTGGTTTTTTGTAAAGTTTATAAAAAGCAGTAAATCTTACTGCTCCTGTAATTCCATCCTTGCAATCAACAGCTTACCCAAAAACAACATGATGTCCCTACAGCTCCCCATACAGTATGACTCCCCAAGTCCTCAACTGGGACTCCATGCTGGACTCCACAGCCCCCCACAAATATTATGATTCTCCCGCACACAGTGCGATGACCCCTATTGTCCCCTACAATATGTGATCCCTCACAGCCTTCCACACATTATGATGGCATTCAAAGCTCCCCAAAAAGATTTGATCCCACGCACAGTATAATGCAGTTTGATATATAATTGGATTGTATATGCAGCTTGATTCACTACAGGTCTGATTGATATGCAGTATAATACATAATATGATTGTCCCTACAGTCCCCTACATAGTATGGTCACCCGTAATCCCCCACAAAGTATGATCCCCCACAGACCCCAACACAGTATGATGGCTTCCACGGCTCTCTAAATAGCAGAAAGAAACCCCTAGTAATAATGGAGGTTCTGAATACTCTCAAAAACAGACAATATTACCAGCAGGGAGAGAATAATGTATAATAAAGAATAAAACCTAACTTTTATTAGGCGAATATTTAAAAGACCTATGCCTGGATTGGGGAACAATCCGTGGATATTGAGTTCCAGTCTCTACATACCCAGGCTCCTACTGACTTTCTTCTGGACTGTTATATCTCATCAAAACTGATGGGTGACATCAAGTATTCTTCCAGGAAATCCTCTGCCAGAGATTGCGGTATGCGCTGACTCCGGCACCATTTATTGAAGTAATGTGCTACAACGTCAACATAGCACTGCGCATGTGTCGGCCATAAGCATGATGGCAATGGGCGGTGCATGCACGCAGCTATGTTGACGTTGTAGTGCATTACTTCAATAAAAAGGCGCCGGAGTCAGCGTGCAGACGCCGGGCAGCATAATAACGTTAACCTGCAGATTAACAGTGTTATTTCTGGTGACAGTTCCCTTTAACATTGCACAAAAATATACCAATAAAAATGCTTGCCAACTGGGCTTAGAATGGGTTCAATAGCTAGTCCTGGTATATGCCCCCCAGAGTGGTATATGCTGTCCCAGACTGATATATGAACCTCATCTCGGTATATGCTCCTCATTCTGGTATATGCTTTCACAACCTGGTATACGCTCTCACAGCCTATTATATGCTCCCCCAGCGTGGTATATGCTCCCTTAGCAGGATATATGCTCCCCCAGCATGGTATATGCTCCCCCAGCCTGGTTCTCCATCCATCCTATTATATGCTCCCCCATCCTGGTCTCCCATCCTTTTATATGCTCCCCCATCCTGGTATATGCTCCCCCATCCTGGTATATTCTCGCCTATCCTGGTCCCCCATCATGGTATATGGTCTCCCATCCTGGTCCCCTATCTTGATATATGCGCTCTCATCCTGGTCCCACATCCTGGTATATGCTCTGCCATCCCGAAATAAGCTCCCACAACCTATTATATGCTCCGCCAGCCTGGTATATGCTTCCCATTCTGGTATATGCTACCCCATCCTGATATATGCCTCCCCATCATGGTATATGCTCCCCCAGCATGGTATATGCACCCCCAGCATGGTGTATGCTACCCCAGCTTGGTCCCTCATCCTATTATATGCTCCTCCATCCTCGCCCTCCATCCTATTATATGCTCCTTCATCCTGGTCCCTCATCCTTCTATATTTTCCCCCATCCTGGTATATGTTCCCCTATCCTGGTATATGCTCCCCCATCCTGGTATATGCTCCCTCAGCCTGGTCCCTCATCCTATTATATGTTCCCCCATCCTCGCCCTCCATCCTATTATATTATATACTCATCCATCGTGGTCCCTCATCCTTTTATATGCTCCCCCATACTAATATATGCTCCCCCATCCTGGTATATTCTCACCTATCCTGGTCCCCCATAATGGTATATGCTCCCCCATCCTGGTCCCCCATCTTGGTATATGCTCCCTCATCCTTGTCCCACATCCTTGTATATGCTCCCCCATCCTGGTATATGCTTCCCCATCCTGGTCCCCTATCCTATTATAGGATCCCCCATCCTGGACCCCCACCCTGGTATATGCTTGCCTATCCTGGTCCCCATGATGGTATATGCTACCCCATCCTGGTATATGCTTCCCCATCCTGGTCCCCTATCCTATTATATGATCCTCCATCTTGCTCCCCCATCCTGGTCCCCCATCCTATTATATGCTCCCCCATCCTGGTATATTCTTCCCCATCCTATTGAATGCTCCCCTATGCTGGTCCCCCATCCTGGTATATGCTCCCCTATCCTATTATATGCTTCCCATTTTGCCTGTGCTGCTGTTGTTCCTTACATACAAACAAAATAAAAACACTCCTACTCCCCTTTCCCCTGCTCTCCTGCAGCGCATTGTCTGCTTTAAATATTTATATAAAATGGTGCTAGAGTCAGCATGTGCGCAAACCATGCTATCCGACTCCATTTTGTTGAAGACACTGTGTGCGAATTTGTCTTCAAAAATATGGCGCCAGAGATCGTGCTATGTGCAGGCACTGACTCTGCCACCACACTTCTCCTCCAGCTCGCCGGGGATCGCGGTATGTCCTCATGGCGCTGGAGATCTCAGTATGTGGTCAGCGCCTACGCATACCACAATCTTCGGCGCCACACTCCTCCTCCAGCCTCATCCTCCTCCCGATCTGGATGCGTCCTTCTAACTCTGGTAACACTGCGGAGGCGCATTCTTTACCGGCTTCGGAAAGAAGGACACATCCAGCGTTATATTATGAATACTTACATATATAGAGTATACAGTGGGCACAGAAAGTATTCAAACCCTTTTAAATTTTTCACTCTTTGTTTACATTCTAAAAAGTTCATTTTTTTTCTCATTAAAGTACACTCTGCACCCTATCTTGACTGAAAAAAACAGAAATGTAGAAAGTTTTGCAAATTTAATAAAAAAGGAAAATTTAAATATCACATGGCCATAATGTGAAGGTGAACCTTCGGCCAAGTCTGAGGTCCAGAGCACTCTGGAATAGGTTTTCATCCAGGATATCTCAGTAGTTGGCCGCATTCATGTTTCCTTCAGTTGCAACCACTCATCCTGTCCCTGCAGTTGAAAAGCACCCCCATAGCATGATGCTTCCACCACCATGTTTCACTGTTGGGATTGTATTAGGCAGGTGATGAGCAGTGCCTGATTTTCTCCACACATACCGCTTAGAATTATCACCCAAAAGTTCTATCTTCATCTCATCAGACCAGAGAATCTTATTTCTTCATGTGTTTTTGAGCAAACTCTATGCGGGCTTTGATAGGTCTTGCACTGAGGAGAGGCTTCCGTCGGGCCACTGTGCCATAAAGGCCCGACTGGTGGAGGGCTGCAATGATAGTTGACTTTGTGGAACTTTCTCCCATCTCCCTACTGCATCTCTGGAGCTCAGCCACAGTGATCTTGGGGTTCTTCCTTACCTCTCTCACCAAGGTTCTTCTCCCACGATTGCTTAGTTTGGCTGGACGGCCATGTCTAAGAACACTTCTGGTGGTCCCAAACTTCTTCCATTTAAGTAATATGCAGGCCACTGCGCTCTTAGGAACCTTGAGAAATGCAGAAATTATTTTGTAACCTTGGCCAGATCTGTGCCTTGCCACAATTCTGTCTCTGAGCTCCTTGGGCAGTTCCTTTGAGCTCATGATTCTCATTTGGTCTGACATGCACTGTGAGCTGTGAGGTCTTATATAGACAGGTGTGTGCCTTTCCAAATCAAGTCCTATCAGTTTAATTAAACACAGCTGGACTCCAATGAAGGAGTAGAACCATCTCAAGGAGGATCACAAGGAAATGGACAGCATGTGACTTAAATATGAGTGTCTGTGCAAAGAGTCTGAATACTTATGATCATGTGATATTTCAGTTTTTCTTTTTTAATAAATTTGCAAAAATTTCTACATTTCTGTTTTTTTTCAGTCAAGATGGGGTGCAGAGTGTACTTTAATGAGAAAAAAAATGAACTTTTAGGAATTTACCAAATGGCTGCGATGAAACAAAGAGTGAAAAATTTAAAGGGGTCTTAATACTTTCCGTACCTATTGTATGTGTGTGCATGTGTATGTGATATGTGCAATATAGATAGATATTCGTTTATTTACTGCCATCTGTATTTATGTGGTAGATATGTTAATGTTTGTGTGTAAATGAATTCAGAGCATTATCTGCTGCTATATATTTCTGTATATGGTATAAAATTATTTATGTATCCTTCTATGTCTAAAAAAATATCATTTTTATTGTTATTATTATTTATGTCAAACAATGCCTTAAATGTGTGGTGTTTTTTTGCTCCATAGATATGAAGTTTATTTACTGGTGGTATGCAGTTATGCACACAACCCAAATTTTGTGTATTTTTCTCTCGTTTTTATTTTTTTCTTGGTGGGCGGGTTGCCATTTCAGTTTTTGCCTCGAGCAACTGAAAAGCTAGAGTAAGCCCCGATCAAAAAAACAGCTTAGGGTGCAAATCTCTCAAGCTCTGTCCATATTAACCACTCCCCAAAAAATTCTAAGTAGTTGAGAAATGTGGGTCATTTTAAACTATTTTGGCTATGGATTCTTCTGTTCTATTTCCACAGATAAGCTTTATAAACAACGATTGTAACCTTCGCAAGTCTTCTGCAAGTACAGGGATCAGCAAAGATTGGAATAGGTACAATACCTTGGGCAATGTGGTGATTTTGGTCGCTCCAGCCACGAGAAAGATCGGGAAGACCAATGAGACAAGTCTTCAGAAAACGATTTCTATAGTGGGCGATAATTCGCTGCATAGAGTGTATCTATGTGAGTAGTTCGTTGGATCCTGAGGTTGTCTAGGCATTCGATTTTGACAATTTTTTTGACATTTTGATAACTTCTTGGATTGTATAGCTTGTAAACATGGTCAAATTTCCAATAAAAGCAGTTTTAGAAATATTTCATAACCGCCCATATATCCTTAAGTTAAATGTTGCCTAAGGCAGGGTGTAATAAAGTCTTTTATACATCCACAATAAGTAGCAATATGCATTGAACACAGCTGGCATGAACCTTAGTAGCCCCAATGTATGGTATTGATTTCACTTTATCACTATTTTCGATATCTTATTTTTTCATATCTATTTGTATCAGTATTTTTCTACAGCCTTGTCTTGTCTTTGCGCTTTCATAATTTTCTCATACATAGTTTCTTCAGTGTCACTGTGCCCTGTGTGTTAGAAAACCTATGTCTATTTCTTGCTATTTAATTTTTATAATCAGCTGTTCTCCTCCGCTATGATACTGTTGGAGTTTGCATGGGTATAATTTCCTTCTCTATAACCTACAAGTATATTTACAAATTTTTTCTAGAATGTAGAATGCTGCATTCCTTGATCCATTAACTCTACAGTCCCTTTTTATAGTGAAACCTCTTGTTGTTTCACTTCCCAATTTTCAAGCATTTTCAGCATAAGATGTAATAGAAAATATAATAATATATAATTATAGCAATTAACATTATATAACTCAACCTGCCAGTGGTATACCACTTGGTATAGCTTGATATCGTGTTAAATAAGTGTCATTGCCAGTTGAGGAGTTTTTGACTATTGAACCCGTATTTCGCATTTGGGCCAATTACTCTGCAGCATCGAGTGGCACAGTCGGAGAGTGGCAAGCACTGGCATTACTGAGACTAAGGAAAGACGAGCCAGTAATTTCTGTTCAGCATAAACAAATAATAAAAATGCATTCACACAGTACATTGGTATTTATATAAGAAGTGACAAATGCGATAAAGTCATGGAGCATACACACACAGAGAACAGAGTGCACGCAGGTATAATGCATGAGGATCATCAATAAAAATTGATTTCTGTCTGGCATCTTTTGACAAGTCACTTTATCTGCTTATGCCTTGGGTTGCAAAAAATAAGCTTAAATGAAAAGTTCTACAGGGTGAATATACTGTATCAATATACAGTGTTATATAAACAGAACAAAACAACATTCTTTAAGGATCAGTGGTTTAAAGAAGGTCAAATGGAAGTGTTTGCTACAATTCTTTTTAAATTTCATTTCAAATATGTCTACACTGTTATCCTAGCTACATGCCAGGATGACCAGGTGTACATAGTGCTTTACACAGGTTCACACACAGACAACGTTCATGTATTTAAGGACCACAGAACGATCACATAAAATAAATATATATATATATATATATTTTTTTTTTATAAAAGCATTACCCTCATGGCATACCCTATAGGAAGGAGATTGGGATAGGTTGCTCCTACAGCATGAATGGAATGGATTTACCCCCCTAAGACTAATCAAACTACTTTCCCTCTGTTGCTTTATCTGAGGGTTATCCTACGATCCCACAGTGAGGGCCAGCCACAATGAGTGCCGTGCCAACCCCCACAGTTAGGTAGGTGGCACTTAGATTGTGCACCTTATAGGGTCACATTTTTCTATTTCCTTCTATTCTCTTGTCTGTTATATTGTCCATTATACATATCAGGTATCCTATCCTTGGTATGCTGCTGAACTCCCTCCTGATGCTCTCTCTCTCCTATAGTCCCATAAGTCTCCATATGATCATATAATTTCCTTGGTCTCTTTTATATCCATGTTAATACCATCTGAATCCATTTCTGCCTTTAAATCCAGTCTTACATGGGATTATATATTTTTTCCCCATCCCCACGTATGCCACCATGAAATACATGAACCTCTTGGTCTTCTTTGTCTGGGTGATATGAGAGTTTTTTACCTAGTTATCCTATGTGGTAACTGATATTACTTTTGTATGTACACTTTTATTGGCTCATTACTATATAGGCATCCTGTTTCTGTGCTCCACAGATCTACTTTATTACATTATATTATGGTACCCCGAGATGACGTCGATTGCGTCTCATATGTGCATTTCATTTTATTATGGTGCCTGGAAATTACGTTTTTACAATTCACTGTGCATCTCATGGATTCAATAGCACCCGGAAGTGACGTTCTTTGCAGCCAACGAATGCGCTTCATGAGAATGATGGTGACTGGAAATTAAGTACATGCGGTCCAAGGATGAGCTCCACGGGCCGCCTGGAAGTGATGTCACACATACTCAGAGTGCGCTCCAGCACACCTCTGGCATCCAGAATTGAGGTTTTTCAATTATCCCAGTGCCAACAGGTTCACCATGATGCAGCTATAAGTAGATAAAGGGAGTCAGTATGGGTTGTACCACTGATGGAGATGTTTACTAATCTTTTGCCTAAACTGTATGTGATATTACAGATACATTACTCTCCTGATGAATCACTTTTGAGGAAACACGTCAGGAGAATATGATTCCCTTGGTCACTGTTGGTTTGTGAGTATCTGGACCCCCTCCAGTGCCAAGGAAAAGGGACATACAGGATATAGAGGAAACCCTCATATCATTTGGGTGAGATTGTTTCTTTCACTTATAACTTTTCTGAGCCTCCATATTATGCATAACCCCTGTTTTTTCACTAATATGCATGCAGATTGTATCTATCAGGTTGGATTTATTGAGAACAGGGTCATATACCATGATTTTATTGGAATACTATTTTTTATCTTTAGTGTATGTTACACATTTTTGACACATAAGATGTTTTTTTGCTATAATTTGTTTTATGACCAGGTTTTATCAAAATGTGTCTATTAAAAGCTATTTTTAATATCCTCACTTACTGCTATATTATATATATTTGATACCAATGGGATATACACACGTGGTCAAAATTGTTGGTACCCCTTGTTTAATGAAAGAAAAACCCACAATTGTCACAGAAATAACTTGAATCTGATAACAGTAATAATAAATTAAAAATCTATGAAAATGAACAAATGAATGTCAAACATTACTTTTCAGCCCTGCTTACACAGAATTTTTAATAAAATTAAACTCATGAAATAGGCCTGGACAGAAATGATGGTATTCTTAACTTAATATTTTGTTGAACAGCCTTTTGAGGCAATCACTGCAATCAAACGATTCCTGTAACTGTCAATGAGACTTCTGCACCTCTCGACAGGTATTTTGGCCCACTCCTCATGAGCAAACTGCTCCAGTTGTCTCGTATTTGAAGGTTGCATTTTCCAGACAGCATGTTTCAGCTCTTTCCAAAGATGCTCAATAGAATTTAGGTCAGGGCTCATAGAAGATCACTTCAGAATAGTCCAATGTTTTCCTCTTAGCCATTCTTGGGTGTTTTTAGCTGTGTGTTTTGGGTCATTATCCTGTTGCAAGACCCATGACCTGCGACTGAGACCAAGCCTTCTGACACTGGGCAGCATATTTCTCTAGAATCCCTTGATAGTCTTGAGATTTCATTGTACCCTGCAGAGATTCAAGACCCCCTGTGCCAGATGCAGAAAAGCAGCCCCAGAACACAACAGAGCCTCCTCCATGTTTCACAGTAGGGACCATGTTCTTTTCTTGATATGCTTCATTTTTTCGTCTGTGAACATAGAGCTGATGTGCCTTGCCAAAAACTTCAATTTTTGTCTCATCTGTCCATAGGACATTCTCCCAGAAGCTTTGTGACTTGTCAACATGTAGTTTGGCAAATTCCAGTCTGGCTTTTTTATGATTTTTTTTCAACAATGGTGTTCTCCTTGGTCATCTCCCATAAAATCCACTTTGGATCAAACAAGTTCACCTTTAATCTCTCTAGAAGTTATCCTGTATTCTTTTGTTACCATTCGTATTGTCCGTCTCTTTGATTTATCATCAATTTTCCTCCTGAGGCCACATCCAGGGAGGTTGGCTACAGTCCCATGGATCTTAAATTTCTGAACAATATGTATGCAAATTGCCTCTTCAGAGAAAAAGAGAACTTGTACTTTATAGCACCACCTACTGGAAGTAGCAATCCTACAAGTCACAATCAACCCTTTAATGAGTCGTGCAATATGACTTAGGATAAAAGCCAAATCAGAATCTCAATTTGCAGACACGGTGTTTCGGGCTGTTGGCCCTCATCAGTGCAAAGTATGAGCACTGATTTGGCTAGGTGAGAGGCTCTGGACTGAGGTCTAAGGGGTAGCGTTTCTCCTTATGGAGAGTGACACACCAACTATGGCACATCAAGGTAAGGAGGCTTATTCGCCATGCAATGCTCCTCTGGGAAATTTAATATGCAAATTGCCTCTTCACAGAAAAAGACGACTTGTACTCTATAGCGCCACCTATTGGAAGTAGCAATCCTACAAGTCACAATCAACCCTTTAACGAGTCATGCAATATGACTTAGGATAAAAGCCAAATCAGAATCTCAATTTGCAGACACGGTGTTGCAGGCTGTTGGCCCTCATCAGTACAAAGTATGAGAACTGATTTGGCTAGGTGAGAGGCTCTGGACTGAGGTCTAAGGGGTAGCGTTTCTCCTTATGAAGAGTGACACACCAGCTCTGTGCAATATAATATGTGCAACTGGAGTCACAGGAACATCAAGCTGCTTGGAGATGGTCTTATAACCTTTACCTTTAACATGCTTGTTATAATTTTCTTTCTAATCTCCTGTGACAACGCTTTCCTTTGCTTCCTCTGGTCCATGTTGAGTGTGGTACACTCCATGTTGAGTGTGGTACACACCATGTCACCAAACAGCACAGTGAGTATCTGTAGCCCTATATACAGGCCCACTGACTGATTACAAGATTGTAGACACCTGTGATGCTAATTAGTGGACACAACTTGATTTAACATGTTCCTTTTGTCACATTATTTTCAGGGGTATGATAATTTCTGTCCAGGCCTATTTCATGAGTTTAATTTTTTTTTAAATTCTGTGGAAGCAGGGTTGAAAAGCAATGTCTGACTTTCATTTGTTCATTTTCATCGATTTTTAATTTATTATTACTTTTGCCAGATTTAAGTTATTTCTGTGACCATTGTGGGCTTTTCTTTCATTAAACGAGGGGTACCAACAATTTTGACCATGTATGTATATACCACATACTTTGCTAGATATAACAGATATCAAGGTATCATTTTATTAAACTTTCTATGAATTGCATGCCCATATAAATGGCTTAGGATGGATGATTCTACTGACACATTGCCTTTAATTTATTTTTCATTATTAGTCATGTTTAGAGTCATATGAAAGCTCTCTAGAAAAGTGTTAATAATTAGTAACTATAAGCAAAAGTTTAGGTGACATTTGTAAAATATCATGTAAATAAGAGATATCAATAATCATTTGCAGAACTTCTCAGTAAGAATCACAGTCTGGTGATGTTAGGTAGTGGGGAAGTTAAAACTTTAGTAGAAATTCTTCTCTTCTCTGTGAGCATTTACTTTTTCCCCTGTATGATGTTTCTCAATCATAAGAAGAAATAAAATTGCAAATGTCCCCAGAAAAGGTCAGAATAGGCTTTTGCAGTGTGATCTGGGGAGGCTGATGTTTCTAACCTTATCACTCTGAGATCTCCCCACTTTCATTGACTACTGCACTGTAATGTTATATAAAACGCTCTGCATGTGCAGAGCATTGTATGTGAGTCACTGCTCATGCCATCATCTTCATCACTGCTTTGACACAGCAGCTCTCCTCTCACATAGTTGTAATGTCATTAGATTATAAATCTAATTGCAGTGTCGGGAGAGGAGAGCTGCAGCGTTGAAAATGATTGTGCTATCTGTGTATGACAGATACAATGCTCTGAATCTATCCCAGGTATCAGATCCTTATTCCCCAATACATGGGATAGATCCAGAGTGTTTTAATAATAACATTACATGCAGCTCTTCTCTTCTCCCAGCACTGTAATGTCATTAAGTGCAGGGAGTGAGGAGATCTCACTGTGATGACGTTAGACACATCAGTTTTAACACAATAAAAAAGCCAGTTCTGACTTTTTCTGGAGGCATTTGCTTTTATCCTTTGTATGACACTGCCTTCTTATGACTGGGCAACATTATACAAGGAAAAAATAAATGCCCACAGAGAAGAATCTCTGCTATAGCCCTCTTTGGCTGGAGAGGAAATGATCATATTAGGAGCCCTAAATTCTAGAAGCCAATATCTCTGCAATGAAGAGGAGAAGTTAAAAAAAATTGAAAACTACATTTAAAGGGAATCAGTCAGCATGACAATGCAGTTCAATCTGCAGGCATCTTGTTATAAAGCAGGAGGAGATGAGCAGATTGATATATAGTTATGTGAGAAAAGATTCCATATAACCTGTGTTTTCATCATTTAATCCTCTGCTCTTTCTGGGAATTTTTCGGTCCAATATGCGGTCCTATCAGTGACTGACAGCTTTCTTTCTATAAGTGTGCATACAGAGATAACTGTCAATCACTGATAGGACCGCCCACTGGACCCAAAATCTCAGAAAGAGCAGAGGATTAAATGATGAAAACACAGGTTATACTGATTTTTTCCCCACAAAACTATATATCATTCTGCTCAGTTCCCCCTGCTTGATACCATGGTACCTGCAGATTGGACTGCATTTTCGAGGTGAGAGGTTCCCTTTTATTCAGCTCTTCAGTCCCTTTACCATGAAGTATCCAGTTTATGCAAAAAGTGGTGGAAGATCCTTTTAAAATCACAGCAATTTTTTTTGTTTTTTTCTTCAACATATTTCAATAGCTATAACCATTTTTATATCTTTTCTAACTTAACAGCATAAGGACTTGTTTAAGATACATAAACATTAACCTCTTCATGCACCTTGCCCTACATTTATTTCATGATCAGGATGCGCATGTGTGGATCGGGCTAGGAAGCTGTGCCTGCTCCATAAAGGACAGGTGCCAGTTGTAATATATAGCCGACTTCTCCAGCACTCCCCGACATGATTTCAGGTGAGAGATGGATTACCAAAGGATAAGTTTCAATGTAGACCATGATTTATACTATATACTATGTACTGCAACTTTAGTATTGTAATATATAGTATAAGCGATCAAAGGATGGCAGGCTAAAGTCTCCAAAGGGGACTAACGGGGGTTTCAGTCTCCGCTCCATGTATAGAGAGCGGCAGCGTAACCGCGGTCATGGCACTGAATGACGGCAGCTTAGCATTAAGGCCACTTGTCATTCAGTATCACGGGCGCAGTTACAGCCGCCGTTCTCTATACAAAGAGTGGTAACTGAAACCCGAACGTTACCAAGAGGAAAAGTTAATTTGCTCCCGGAAGCGGGGCTGTAAGTGCCAGCAGGTTCAGAACTCTCTTAGTAGTTAATAGTGTGTTTTTTTTCACGTGACAGGTTCCCTTTAAAATAAAGTAATAAAAAAAAACATTTTAAAACTTACACTGAATGCTGAAAACAAAAATTAACCAAAATGACAGATTTGTAGCTTCTAAGTGACTGTAGCTCCCAACAAAAATGCAATAAAAAGTTATCGATATGTCGTGTGTACCCCAAAATTGTGTCAATGACAGCAAGAGCTCTGCATGGAAATTTCACTACTAAAACATGTATGCAAGTTATCCAAGTTTGGTACCACTGTAATTGTACTGACTTTGAGAATTATGTAGCCGAGTCATTTTTACTGCACAATGAATTTCGTAAAAATAAAACCCAAAAAAACATGGGGGAATTGCATCTTTTTTCACACCACTTGGAAATTTTTTGGCCCTTTTTTTCAGTATAGTAAAATTAATTGTGTCCTTCAAAAAACTAGGCCTTATATGTCTATATTTAAGAAAAAATAAAAAAGTTATAGAAGAAGGGGATGGAAAATGAAACCACATAGAAAAAAAATCATCAGGTTCCAAAAGGATTAATATTTAATATTTATTAGTTTTTGAGCGCATTTGGGATACAAAAAAAAAGAAACGTCTGTATTTCTTTTTCTCTTCACCATATGGTGAAGATGAAATTATTCTCTTTTTGGTCTTTCGTTTTATCCTCATGTTCTTTTAAGATCCATAACTTTTTTGTTTTTCCATCAATGTGACCGTATGAGGATTTTTTATTTTTTTTTGCAGGATGAATATTAATTTTGAACGACTCCATTCATTTTACTCTATAATGTACTAAAAATGGGAAAAAGTTCCATGTTGGGTGAAATGGTGAAAAAAAAACATACAATTCCACTATTGTTTTGTGGATTTTGTTCTTATAGCATTCATTGTCTTGTAAACATGACCTGGCAGCATGATTCCTCAGGTTAGTACTACTAAAGCACTAGTAATACTAAATTAAACTTTTCTGAGACCAGTAACTATTTTATTTTTCTATCAAAGGAACTGCGTGAGGACTTTTTTTGTGTTATGAGTTGCAGTTTTGATTGATACCATTTTGGGGTACTTTTAACATTTTGATCACTTTTTGTTGCATGTTTTTGGTGAAATGCCACAACTAACAAACAGCAATTCTTTTGTTTAATTTTTTATTCATTTTGTGTTTAAAGTACAATTTAAATAATGTTACAATATGTTTATCTCTTTAGATTTAGTATTTTTTTTTAGATTTAGTCATTCCGGCAGCGTCACTACGTCTCTGAAGCCAGGTGTACACTTCCTGGCTTCAGAAGCGCAGTGCGCATGACCGAAAGCCATTTCCTGAACCTCCGGACATGGGCAGTGCGCACAGGGAAGCATACACCTAGCTTCAGAGATGCAGTGATGTTGCCGAAATGAGTGGCGCGCGTGCACAAATTTGCATGAGCTGGCGATGAGTCTGGCTTGTCATGCCATTATGCCATGATACCGTCATCATTGAACTAGTGGTGGATGCCGCATTCCCACCACCGGCTCTTTCCCTCACTGGAGCTGTAAACCTGAAAACACTGATGCTGAACACTGCATATTCCCATATGCACATACCTTACTCTAAGCAATGCGTACCTTGATGAAGATCTTACTAGACTGAAACGTCTGTTTTTTTGTACTACCTTATCATCCTTAAAATTTTCAAGTTTTTCTAAGTCTACTTGAGTGTCAAGTTCTTCTTCAAATATATATTAGGTTTTGGACTCTACTTGAGCACCACCATCTACCATGAGTGCGGTAATTTGTCTTCCCACAGGGGCGTGATAACTTTGAAAGAGGGCTGTCTAGTCTGGAGAACTAATGCCCCATTGACTAGTCAAAGCCCTCATTAGCATGGCAAACGGGGACATTATAAATGCTTTTTTAAAGCATTTATATACCTTAATTACGTTATACAGGGCTGGTTAGACAAGGAGTTTAATTACGCATTGCTGACTGTTGCTGGATTGGAGGGCATGGGGGACCTGACAGGTTCCCTTTAAAAATATGTGTCACAACATTGGTCGCTTTTTCCTTTTTTTACCTGAAAAAGTCCTCGAATGATTCTCATGGTATACGCATCTAAACAATAGCATTACCCTGGGAATAACTTTCCAATCCTGTCTATAACTAATGATTGATTTTCATTATAATGATAAAGGTAATTATAATAAGCACTACAAAAGAAAATGTAAAATGACAAATGAGGGGATATTGGTAATATACTACAGACATATATGAGAAATTGGTCCTCAGGCTCACTGTTCATCAATATTAAAGGGTCAGCTTAAAGCAAAATTTTGATTCTATAAACTGCTGAATGAAGCAAAGTCAGCTCATATCTGAAAGATGATTGGTTTAAAACTCCCCGTGCAGGAAAGCCAAACAGGTAATCTATCATTCCCCAAGATACAGACATTTGGAACTACTATACTGAATTCCAGTATCTAATACTAATATGTCATTTAACCTTAAGACAAGAGGAAGGAGAAAATTAATGCCAATAGCTCCCATAGCATGCCAGAAGAGTTTAAAAGACGGCTAGTCCCTCTTTCAACTGCAACCATCGGTCCTCTATCCTTATTTATTGGTGTAGGTAGATACGTTGAATGCCTCACACAGCTGTCATTTTAATATAACATTATTTTTTTCAGGTGATCAGAGGAAGTTCAAAATCCAACCAGAAAAATAAGTTAGGAGCTACTAAGGATAGGACAACATTTTGCCATGCTTGAGACATTGTAAAATTGTGCCATTAATGTGACCACAATGCAATTCCTGACTTATTTTACATTAAACACTAGGTCACATTGCAGTAATGCTTCAATTTTAGCTTAACACCAGTGTTTGTTTTAGCCTTAGGGCTCATACCCATATGTGAGACAAAAAAGTTCCGTTATCTGTACCGAAAAAAAGGACGATTGTCATGCGATTTTCATGCGAGTGCTATGTGATTTTCTCACCTAGCATCCGATTTACATCAGATTGCCATGCGTATGCAATTCGATTTCAATGAGATTTTAACATGGGCTTTTACATAGGGGAATTGTCTAGGTCATTTACACATAGTTTTCTATGGAAATATTCTTCACTACATATATAAATATGTATACATACAGTACAGACCAAAAGTTTGGACACACCTTCTCATTTATAGATTTTTCTGTATTTTCATGACTATCAAAATTGTACATTCACACTGAAGGCATCAAAACTATGAATTAACACATGTGGAATTATATACTTAACAAAAAAGTGTGAAACAACTGAAAATATGTCTTATATTCTAGGTTCTTCAAAGTAGCCACCTTTTGCTTTGATGACTGCTTTGCACACTCTTGGCATTCTCTTGATGAGCTTCAAGAGGTAGTCACCGGAAATGGTTTTCACTTCACAGGTGTGCCCTGTCAGGTTTAATAAGTGGGATTTCTTGCCTTATAAATGGGGTGGGGACCATCAGTTGTGTTGTGCAGAAGTCTGGTGGATACACAGCTGATAGTCCTACTGAATAGACTGTTAGAATTTGTATTATGGCAAGAAAAAAGCAGCTAAGTAAAGAAAAACGAGTGGCCATCATTACTTAAAGAAATGAAGGTCAGTTAGTGCGAAAAATTGGGAAAACTTTGAAAGTGTCCCCAAGTGCAGTTGCAAAAACCATCAAGCGCTACAAAGAAACTGGCTCACATGAGGAACGCCCCAAGAAAGGAAGACCAAGAGTCACATCTGCTTCTGAGGATAAGTTTATCCGAGTCACCAGCCTCAGAAATCGCAGGTTAACAGCAGCTCAGATTAGAGACCAGGTCAATTCCACACAGAGTTCTAGCAGCAGACACATCTCTACAACAGCTGTTAAGAGGAGACTTTGCGCAGGAGGCCTTCATGGTAAAATAGCTGCTAGGAAACCACTGCTAAGGACAGGCAACAAGCAGAAGAGACCTGTTTGGGCTAAAGAACACAAGGAATGGACATTAGACCAGTGGAAATCTGTGCTTTGGTCTGATGAGTCCAAATTTGCGATCTTTGGTTCCAACCACCGTGTCTTTGTGCGATGCAGAAAAGGTGAACGGATGGACTCTACAGTACAGACCAAAAGTTTGGACACACCTTCTCATTTAAAGATTTTTCTGTATTTTCATGACTATGGAAATTGTACATTCACACTGAAGGCATCAAAACTATGAATTAACACATGTGGAATTATATACTTAACAAAAAAGTGTGAAACAACTGAAAATATGTCTTATATTCTAGGTTCTTCAAAGTAGCCACCTTTTGCTTTGATGACTGCTTTGCACACTTTTGGCATTCTCTTGATGAGCTTCAAGAGGTAGTCACCGGAAATGGTCTTCCAACAATCTTGAAGGAGTTCCCGGAGATGCTTAGCACTTGTTGGCCCTTTTGCTTTCACTCTGCGGTCCAGCTCACCCCAAACCATCTCGATTGGGTTCAGGTCTGGTGACTGTGGAGGCCAGGTCATCTGGCATAGCACCCCACCACTCTCCTTCTTGGTCAAATAGCCCTTACACAGCCTGGAGGTGTGTTTGGGATCATTGTCCTGTTGAAAAATAAATGATGGTCCAACTAAACGCAAACCGGATGGAATAGCATGCCGCTGCAAGATGCTGTGGTAGCCATGCTGGTTCATTATGCCTTCAATTTTGAATAAATCCCCAACAGTGTCACAAGCAAAGCACCCCCACACCATCACACCTCCTCCTCCATGCTTCATGGTGGGAACCAGGCATGTAGAGTCCATCCATTCACCTTTTCTGCGTCGCACAAAGACACGGTGGTTGGAACCAAAGATCTCAAATTTGGACTCATCAGACCAAAGCACAGATTCCCACTGGTCTAATGTCCATTCCTTGTGTTCTTTAGCCCAAACAAGTCTCTTCTGCTTGTTGCCTGTCCTTAGCAGTGGTTTCCTAGCAGCTATTTTACCATGAAGGCCTGCTGCACAAAGTCTCCTCTTAACAGTTGTAGAGATGTGTCTGCTGCTAGAACTCTGTGTGGCATTGACCTGGTCTCTAATCTGAGCTGCTGTTAACCTGCGATTTGTGAGGCTGGTGACTCGGATAAACTTATCCTCAGAAGCGGAGGTGACTCTTGGTCTTTCTATCCTGGGGCGGTCCTCAAGTGAGCCAGTTTCTTTGTAGCGCTTGATGGTTTTTGCAACTGCACTTGGGGGCACTTTCAAAGTTTTCCCAATTTTTCGGACTGACTGACCTTCATTTCTTAAAGTAATGATGGCCACTCGTTTTTCTTTACTTAGCTGCTTTTTTCTTGCCATAATACAAATTCTAACAGTCTACTCAGTAGGACTATCAGCTGTGTATCCATCAGACTTCTGCACAACACAACTGATGGTCCCAACCCCATTTATAAGGCAAGAAATCCCACTTATTAAACCTGACAGGGCATACCTGTGAAGTGAAAACCATTTCCGGTGACTACCTCTTGAAGCTCATCAAGAGAATGCCAAGAGTGTGCAAAGCAGTCATCAAAGCAAAAGGTGGCTACTTTGAAGAACCTAGAATATAAGACATATTTTCAGTTGTTTCACACTTTTTTGTTAAGTATATAATTCCACATGTGTTAATTCATAGTTTTAATGCCTTCAGTGTGAATGTACAATTTTCATAGTCATGAAAATACAGAAAAATCTTTAAATGAGAAGGTGTGTCCAAACTTTTGGTCTGTACTGTACGTGCCTGGTTCCCACCGTCAAGCATGGAGGAGGAGGTGTGAGGTGCTTTCAGTCCTCAAATAATGCAAAGAAAACAAGTTCTTATTCATTTAGAAACAACAATACTCATGTTTTAACTCAGGAACAGTTCTGAAATCAATATTTGGTGGAATAACCATGATATTTAATCACAGCTTTCATGCGTCTTGGCATGCTTTCCACCCGTCTTTCACATAGCTTGTGGGTGACCTTATGCCACTCCTGGCACAAAAATTTAAGCAGTTCTTCTTTGTTTGATGGCTTGTGACTATCAATCTTCCTCTTGAGATTACATACTAGAGGTTTTCAATAGGGTTCAGGTCTGGAGATTGGGCTGGCCATGACAGGGTCTTGATGTGGTGCTCCTTCATCCACACATTGATTGACCTAGCTGTGTAGCATGGGGCATTGTCCTGCTGTCTATGGAAGAGCTGCAAACCATGGTCTGAGAACCCTAATAACGGACAAATTCCTCAAATAGAGTATTGCCTATCAGCACAACTTGCTCAGATGAGCATAAAATATTTTATATTCTTTAAAATTTTTTAGTCTCTACTTACTACACTCCATATCTTTCTACCCAGGATATTTCCTGCTATAAGTAATTAAAAAGCAACAGTGTACATAGATAACATTGGGTACTTAGTAAACACTGTTTTTGTTAAAAATAAACCATAAAAGACATCCCATCAATGCCAAGATGTATCTTTCCATTGCTGGGTGTCCATAGTTGAGTCCTGGTCCTGCTTGGACCTTATTAACATCGAGGTAATTTTTGACACATGGTGTCAAGTGAGAAAAAATCATCCCATTTTTCTGGATGAGAATGAGACTGATTTTTTTTATACGCCATTGTGAGCGAACCCTTAGGATGACCCTCCAGGCCCTATTTACCGTCCAGTTGCCATTGGAACCATTCTCTATCAGTTCAAGTGGCCCTGGTTGATCATATGCAGTGCACTTGTGGCACCCCAGGGGTCTGGTTTCCACAGTAATGTAATGTTATGTCTGAGAGCAGGTGGGAGGTCCTTTGGTCAGGGATCCTGTGCATGCCACACCTCCTGCCCAGTCTTGGGAGGGGAAGAACTTCCCCTATATAAACCCGGGGCTGAGGCAGGGTTAGGAGTCAAGGAGAGTAGAGACGAGAAACAGTCATAGGAAGAAACAGCAGAAGCTCAGTGGGAGCAATACTACTACGAGTCAGGGGCTGGCAGCTGCAGAGCTCGCCCTGACTGAGAAGCTTTCTTACCGGACCCGGCGTCCGAGGCTGTGGGGACTAACTCTTACCCAGCAGCAGAAGCCGACCGGCAGGGGATTTCAGGTCCTCAGGCCCAGAAACCCGAAGGCAAGGTCACACGCGTGGGACCAGCACCGCCATCGTGGAGCGGAAGCCATTAGAAGGCCCCGAGTCACCGGCCATACGGGTGAGCACCACACGGCACACTCAGGGACGTGGGCTACTTATATCCGCTTCTAGCAAGGTAGCCAGAAGAGTACAGTCAGTTTGGGAGGCCTACAACTCCGCCTGGCCAGGGGAGATCCCATCTGCTCAAGGACTGACCAGGCCCCGTTCGCTAGCAAGTACTCCGGGAGGGTCTATCGTTGTTACCAGTAAAGACCCTGAATTACACCACACCGTCTCTGAGTGGTTCCTGCTACCCCCATCTTCCACGTCGGCTGCCCTGAGGCCATACCCCTCCCGTTGGGGGTTATACTATCACGCTGCACAATTCTACACTGGCCTCAGCGGTCTGCCCTGCAGCGGCAGCTCCATAGCTGCAAATCAACGGGTGGCGTAGTCGACACTCAAATAACACCTATCAAGACTGCCACACACTGAGTTTGACTCCCTGGGCACGGACCGGGTCCCCGCCACTCGGAGACTACAACCCTCATCTGATCCGGTTCCGGGTAAGCCCCCGTGCGCGAGACGCTGCGCGACACAGCAGGCCCAGGGGCGCGTCAACTTTTGGCGTAGTCGGCAGAATTTCGTGCCCGCAACCACCGGGTACTGCATGCCTGAAAAGCAAAGACTGTTCAAACTTACCAGTGGTGAGGTTTCCCGCCATCCGGCGCCATCTTCTGCCTTCTTCCCGCCATCCGCGAAGTTTTCCCGCCATCCGGCGCCATCTTCGGCCTTCTTCCAGCCATCCGTGGAGTTTTCCCGCCATTGGACGCCATCTTGAGGACGCCGCGCGGGAAGAAGAGGGGCGTGGACTCCGAAAGCGCGCGAGAACTGAAGCCCCGCCTCACGTCCGGATGTTGCGTAAGGTCCTGGAAGGAGCCCAGCAGACGCCGACGTCACCGGAGCGCGACGGAAGGTCCTCAACCCTGACGATCTACTGCGGAGCCGCGGCCTACGGAACAGGATCATCGCAAGGTAGGCCACGGTCCACTAGGGGGGAGGAAGATGTCGGATGCGGAGGAGAGCTTCACTGCCTCAACCCCCGCCAGCGCCACCGCTGCTGCAGTTATGCCCTTCACCATGCCCTATATCCCGGGAGCAGCTTGGCTACCCCAGTACTCAGGGGAGTCACATACCCTGCATGACTTTAGAGAAAAGCTGGATAGCCTCTTCCAGGTGTACCCCCTCACAGAAGAGCAAAAAGTGAGCATCCTGGTGGCCCAACTAACCGGGGCAGCCAAAAGGGAAGTAAAATCCTGGCCACCTGGGAGGAAGACTGTCGCAGGGATACTAACCCGGCTGAAGGATACCTTTGATACCCGCACCTCAGCCGAGATTAAGCTTAGATTCTACGGGTGCAAGCAGCGAGCGCATGAGAGTATAAGGGACTATGCACTAAACCTACAAGAGGCCCTGAGGGCCATTAAGCAGACCGACCCTGATGGAGTGGGAAACGAGGACAGGCTGTTAACTGAACAATTTATAGAGGGTTTATATTGCAATGCCCACCGAACCCAGTTGCGGGCAATGGCCTTACAGGACCCTCATCTGGGATTTGCACAGTTCAAGGACAGAGCCATCCGGGTGCTCCGAGAACCGGCACCAGGTGGCGTTGTGACCCACAGACGCCCCACTACCACCTACCACCAGGAGGCGGGGCCCTTGTCGGCAGGGCCTGTGGGAGCTGATGCGCAGGCTTTGAACAATGACTCGGCTCCAGACTTGCACCATCAGGTCCAAGAGCTAGCTAAAAGCTTTGCTGCGCTAACCCGAACTGTGCAGTCTTTACAGGTTTCCACTCCAGGGAAGATCCAGCTGGCATCCGGACCGGAGGACATCCCGTGGCGTCGACCAAGGAGGACCCCACCGGCCAGAGGAAGACCCAGTGACCGATACAGCGAAGACGGACGACCCATCTGCCGCCGCTGCAATCAACCCGGACATATGGCAAGGTACTGTTCTTTAAACGGGCACAACCTGGGGTAGAGGGCCAGCCCCCAGGAAAAAGATCACCAGGCCCATCGAACTGGCGCGACAGATATGTGGGAGGACGTCCAGTCTTGCCTGTGGTACTGGATGGCATTCCCATGAGTGCCCTACTGGACACCGGGTCACAGGTCACCACCATTCCGTACGTGCTCTTTAAGCAGTACTGGAATGACTCGGATATTACCCGCTACCCTGACGACGACTTGAGTATCATCGCCAGCAATGGCCAGCCCGTGCCACAGATCGGATTTAAAGAGGTGACCATTAAAATCGGTAGAGTCGAACTGGCAGCACAGGGACTGATCATTGTAGATATTGACAAACATGAGAGTCACCCAAAAATAACTCTAGGAACTAATGTAATTGAAAATTGTCTTGCAGAGGTGATTTTCCTTTTACAGCAGGTTGCCAAGAACGCCAGCTCCGGCGAGCAGCGGGTGCTCCAGAAAGAGATCCGGGCACTGATGCGACGGCAACAGGTGGAACTCTCCGGCGGTGAGATTGGTAGCGTAAGAATGTGTGACCCTTTTCCTATTGCCATGCCCCCAAAAAGTGAAATGATGATTTGGTGCCGGGCAGCTATTGGTCTGAGAGGTAGGGATTACCAGGCAATGGTAGAACCAGTTTACTCGGACAGTAGGCCCACCATTTTGACAGCACGGGGGGTGGTTGATGTACGCCATGGGAGGGTGCCCGTTCGCATAATAAATATCGGGGAGAGGGAAGTGTACCTGCCCCGGTATGCCACGCTAGCCAAATTATATACCATTAACCAAAATTCTATACAATCTGTGGAACCCTTGCCTCCGTCTCACCCGGAGGAAGGTAACGGCTCTAAGAAAACAATGGAGGACTGGTGTCAGCAACTACATCTGGGTACTGACTCCACTCCCGCACACCAGAAACAAGGAGTCTATCGGGTGGTTCAAGAGTACGAGAGAGTGTTCAGTAAACACCCGTTAGACTTCGGGCGAGTCAAGGGGGTAGAACACCACATCCCCACGGGAGACCATCCTCCTATAAAAGAGAGGTATCGACCCGTACCCCCTTCCCACTACCAACACGCCAAGGGGATGCTTAGAGACATGAAGGAGGCTGGGGTGATCAGGGATAGCTGTAGCCCCTGGGCAGCTCCACTAGTCTTAGTCAGAAAAAAAGACAACACCATGAGGATGTGTGTAGATTACCGGAAAATCAACCGTATCACACACAAGGATGCGTACCCCTTACCAAGGATAGAGGAGTCATTGGCTGCTTTAAGATCTGCTAACTTCTTCTCTACCTTGGATCTCACTAGCGGGTACTGGCAGGTTCCTGTAGCAGAGGCGGACCGGGAGAAGACCGCATTCACCACCCCGATGGGACTTAGCGAGTTCACCTGCATGCCGTTCGGACTCTGCAACGCACCAGGAACCTTCCAACGACTAATGGAGTGTTGTCTGGGCCACAGAAACTTCGAGACGGTCCTGTTGTACCTGGACGATGTCATCGTCTATTCCAAGACGTATGAGGACCACCTGAAACACCTGGCGGAAGTGTTCGAAGCTCTGGCGAGTTACGGCCTAAAGGTGAAACCCTCCAAGTGTCACCTCCTGAAACCAAAGGTGCAGTACCTGGGACACGTGGTGAGCGCTGACGGAGTGGCTCCCGACCCTGATAAGATCACCGCAATTAAGGAATGGCCAAGCCCCTCCAGCGTAAAAGAAGTGCGGCAGTTCCTCGGGTTGGTAGGCTACTACCGAAGGTTTATTCCCGGTTTCACCAAAAAGGCAGCACCTATGCAGGACCTCCTGATAGGCCAGTCCCGGAAGGCCAAGAACCAGAAGCCGCCCTTCAAATGGGAGGAGCTGGAAGAAGAGTCCTTCCGCCAGCTGAAGATGGCCCTCACGGGGGACGAAATCCTGGCGTACCCGGATTATAGCCAGCCCTTTATCCTCTACACCGACGCCAGTAACATCGGGCTAGGAGCCGTACTGTCCCAGATCCAGCAGGGGAAGGAACGAGTAATCGCCTACGCCAGCCGAAAGCTGCGACCCACCGAAAGGAACCCCGAGAATTACAGCTCATTTAAGCTAGAGTTCCTGGCCGTAGTATGGGCAGTCACCGAGCGCTTTAAGCATTACCTCGCTTCTTCCCGGTTCACCGTGTACACGGATAACAACCCGTTGACACACCTGGACACGGCAAGACTCGGTGCCCTGGAACAGAGGTGGATGGCCCGTCTGTCCAACTACGAGTTCACAATCAAATACCGTGCCGGACGCTCCAATACCAACGCGGACGCCCTGTCCAGGATGCCCAACCTGCCGGACGTAGGAGAAGATCCGGAGGGACTGGAAGAAGTTGAACTCCCTGCGTTCCACCGTCATGGGACTATCCAGTATTCCCACCGGGTAAGGAGTAAGCAGGCTGCTACGTTGAACCCCTTACCTCACTACAACTGGGCGGAAACGCTAGACAGCGACCCTGCCGTCCGACTGGTGAAGGAGATGCTGACTCGCCCGGAGGCTTGCCTTGAACCAGACGCTCCGGAGGAAGCCAAACAACTATGGGCAGAGAGGAGTCGACTGTTCCTTTACAAGGGGAAGTTGTGCCGCAGAATGGTTAACTCCCGGACGCATGAACTACTCTGGCAAGTAGTGGTGCCACGAAGAGACGCAGCCATGGTGATGGAGGCATACCACGACGGAGCTGGACACTTCGGGTGGAAGAAGCTGGAGTTCCTGCTGCGCGAGCGATTCCACTGGGTAGGCATGAGGGGAACCATTGAGAAGTGGTGCAGAGACTGTGGCCCGTGCAACCTGAGAAGGAAGGACCGTGCCAGCCAGAAGACTCCCCTGCAGTCCATCGTCACCCGGCAACCGTTGGAACTGGTAGCCTTGGATCATGTAAAACTGATCCCAAGCAGAAGTGGCTACGTCTACGCGTTAACCATCGTGGATCATTACTCCCGGTTCTTGGTTGTCGTCCCCGTCAAGGACTTAATGGCTCAAACAGCAGCTAGAGCCTTCCAGCAGCACTTCTGCCGTCCACACGGGTACCCGGACCAAGTGCTGACGGACCAGGGACCTGCCTTTGAAGCGGAGGTCTTCCAGGAATTCTGCAATCTGTATGGCTGCCGGAAGATAAGGACGACACCCTACCATCCGCAAACTAATGGACTTTGTGAGAAAATGAACCAGGTGGTAATGGATCTTCTAAAAACGTTGCCCCTGGAAGAACACAGTCTGTGGCCTGAGAAGTTGCCCGATCTGGTGGACCTATACAACCACATCCCGGTAGGTTCCACCAACTGTACCCCGGCTTACCTAATGAGGGCAAGACTTGGTAAGTTACCTGTTGACCTGTAAATGGGAGTCCTGACACCCGAGGACACTTCACCAGAAGCAGACTGGGACACAGAGAGGCAGCAGCAGTACCGGAGAGTACAGGAGAGCGTGGAGCGAAGTCTCTGTCAGGCTAGGGAAAGACAAGAGAAAACTTACAACCAGTATGCTCCCGCTGTTCCCCTGGTACCCGGAGAGCAGGTCTTGAAGAGGAAGAGACGGCTCCACAAGTTGGACGACCAGTGGGAGAAGGACCCGTACACCGTACTGCCCTCAAGCCACGAGAACCCGAAGGTTTGTACCATCAGTAAAGACGGAGGGGAAACCACAGCCATTGTATCCCGGGACCAACTGAAGAAGTGTCCCGAACAACTGAGGAACCCTGAAGAGGAACAAGAAGACCATCGACCCGTAGAGGAAAGGGAAGATATGGTTAGTACTGTGCTCGGGGACTTCCCTCGGTCTTGGACTCAAGTCAATGGTGCAGTTGTGGTACCCGTACTCACCTTCCTCCAACCAGCATCCCAAGCACCTATGGAGCAACAGGTAGAGCTGGAAGAACAGCTGGTCCAGGAGGCAGAAGACCCCACACCCGCAGACCAGGAGGATCAACCCTCTGCTTGCAGTGAGCCTGCCATATCCCTAGTGAGCCAAAGAGCCGGTAGACAGCTGCCCAGTTTACCCTTGACAGCTCCTACACCCTGTAGTTCAGGGCTAGACAGCCAGCTCCGTAGGTCCACTAGGGCCACTAGAGGCCAGTTACCCGCACGTTGGAGGATTTGAAGTGTATAAATTGTTTTATTTATGTTTACCTGTGTATTGTTGCTTGTGTATAATTTTGTGTTTCTAGTTATTTGTAGGAGTCCTTGGTGGATTTACCGGGAATCCTTTGTACATAGTTGGAGCGTAACCCAGGACGGACTAAAGACTGTTAAGGACTCGGGGCAGGACAAACCCCTACCTGGTTACGTCTCCCTGTTTTGGTGAAATGGACACCTTGCTTTTCTTCAAAGACTGCACCCGGTTACAGACATGCCGTGACCACCTTTATGTGTTTCTTCTTATTGTACTATTATTGTTGTTATATCTTGGTATGTTTTTCTAAAATATGTTTAGTCCCGGAGTACTAAATTTCACTAGGGGGGAATGTGGCACCCCAGGGGTCTGGTTTCCACAGTAATGTAATGTTATGTCTGAGAGCAGGTGGGGGGTCCTTTGGTCAGGGATCCTGTGCATGCCACACCTCCTGCCCAGTCTTGGGAGGGGAAGAACTTCCCCTATATAAACCCGGGGCTGAGGCAGGGTTAGGAGTCAAGGAGAGTAGAGACGAGAAACAGTCATAGGAAGAAACAGCAGAAGCTCAGTGGGAGCAATACTACTACGAGTCAGGGGCTGGCAGCTGCAGAGCTCGCCCTGACTGAGAAGCTTTCTTACCGGACCCGGCATCCGAGGCTGTGGGGACTAACTCTTACCCAGCAGCAGAAGCCGACTGGCAGGGGATTTCAGGTCCTCAGGCCCAGAAACCCGAAGGCAAGGTCACACGCGTGGGACCAGCACCGCCATCGTGGAGCGGAAGCCATTAGAAGGCCCCGAGTCACCGGCCATACGGGTGAGCACCACACGGCACACTCAGGGACGTGGGCTACTTATATCCGCTTCTAGCAAGGTAGCCAGAAGAGTACAGTCAGTTTGGGAGGCCTACAACTCCGCCTGGCCAGGGGAGATCCCATCTGCTCAAGGACTGACCAGGCCCCGTTCGCTAGCAAGTACTCCGGGAGGGTCTATCGTTGTTACGAGTAAAGACCCTGAATTACACCGCACCGTCTCTGAGTGGTTCCTGCTACCCCCATCTTCCACGTCGGCTGCCCTGAGGCCATACCCCTTTCAGTTATTTGGGTATTTTTCTTATTCTTGGTTTCTCTCTGTTTAATGGCCTTGTGTGAACATGCATTTACATTTTGCATGCACATCAACTTACGTTTCAGTTCAGACCTTCAGGTTTTTTCTTTGCAGTCAGTATGCTTTAGTGCATATAAAAGGGTGTGGCCGCCCTTTGTCTGGGCTGAGACGCTCATTTTGCCTCGGTTTTATGCTTACACTAGGGATCAGTCTCTCTGCCCTTGTCCATATGTATGTCACTTGACAAATGGTAAGGTTTTTAATATTAGAGTTAGGACTGTCCCATAAGGATTGCCGTGAAGTGGGGGGATGGCTTTCACATTATTTTGATCAAAATTATGTTAACTAAATACCCTTTATTATTTATTATTATTTTTGCACTGTGCTATTTATACATCTACTTTCAGTTATTTGGGTATTTTTCTTGTTCTTGGTTTCTCTATATTTAGCAAATATGTATGCGACCTGAGATTTGTGTACTGCAAACTAATCTCATTCACAGCACATTACACCATGCTAGATGAAAAAAAATCTGAAATCTCTTTCAAGGATCATGAAAACTCCTTTAAGTATAACTTGTTAACACACATTGTACAAGTATTATACAGAAGATTTACATTACTTTTGTCTTTGATCAGGGAGTTATACAATATATTATTGTGGTAAACACTGCCCCAAGTTCAAAAGGACCTTGTCTTGTGTTACAGCAGGCATCGTGACTCGGCATGTAGGATAGTGCATAGAACAAACAGTTCTATTTTTTCCTCTCAATAACAGCAGTCTGAAGTGGTTGCATCTTTATATGGATATATTGCTGACTTCCAGTATTGCTTAGTGTGGGCACTAGGGGATAGCTCTTGAAAGAAGCAGACATAACGAGAAAGAAAAACAGTGAGTGCCCTTATTGGATCCTGGGCAGGAATCTTGTTAGCGGGGTCTTTTGTAATTTTCTTGTTTTTGAAGGGAATTACAAGTATAAAAACAATAATTGTCAACATACCATGGGCTATTTTATTTCTTTGTTTTTTAGTGTTAAGGGTTTCAGTGTTTTCCTGTTGCTACAATGTATTGCCTAGACTATAACAAATATAATTACTATTGATCTTGAAACATGTAATAACCAATAACATGACTAAAGGGGATGTGTAGTATAAGGTCACATTGTGTTCTATGTACGTTTTATCTTTTTCTATGCAGGGCTGTTGCTGTAAACTGTAGATACTTTAGAAAGAGAAAGATATATTAAGATTTTAAAAACATCTCAGTAAAAAGTCCAAAACAATTTCAAAATATCACATGGAAAAAAACATTGTTATGCTTTATATATACAGTGGTGGCCAAAAGTATTGGCACCCCTGCAATTCTGTCAGATAATACTCAGTTTCTTCCTGAAAATGATTGCAATCACAAATTCTTTGGTATTATTATCTTCATTTAATTTGTCTTCAATGAAAAAACACACAAAAAGAATTGTCCTAAAGCCAAATTGGATATAATTCCACACCAAACCTAAAAAAGGGGGTGGACAAAAGTATTGGCACTGTTTGAAAAATCATGTGATGCTTCTCTAATTCATGTAATTAACAGCACCTGTAACTTACCTGTGGCACATAACAGGTGTTGGCAATAACTAAATCACACTTACAGCCAGTTAACATGGATTAAAGTTGACTCAACCTCTGTCCTGTGTCCTTGTGTGTACCACATTGAGCATGGAGAAAAGAAAGAAGACCAAAGAACTGTCTGAGAACTTGAGAAACCAAATTGTGAGGAAGCATGAGCAATCTCAAGGCTACAAGTCCATCTCCAAAGACCTGAATGTTCCTGTGTCTTCCGTGCGCAGTGTCATCAAGAAGTTTAAAGCCCATGGCACTGTGGCTAACCTCCCTAGATGTGGACGGAAAAGACAAATTGACGAGAGATTTCAATGCAAGATTGTGCGGATGGTGGATAAAGAACCTCGACTAACATCCAAACAAGTTCAAGCTGCTCTGCAGTCCGAGGGTACAACAGTGTCAACCCGTACTATCCGTCGGCGTCTGAATGAAAAGGGACTGTATAGTAGGATACCCAGGAAGTCCCCACTTCTTACCCCGAGACATAAAAAAGCCAGGCTGGAGTTTGCCAAAACTTACCTGAGAAAGCCTAAAACGTTTTGGAAGAATGTTCTCTGGTCAGATAAGACAAAAGTAGAGCTTTTTGGGAAAAAACATCAACATAGAGTGTACAGGAAAAAAAAAGAGGCATTCAAAGAAAAGAACACGGTCCCTACAGTCAAACATGGCGGAGGTTCCCTGATGTTTTGGGATTTCTTTGCTGCCTCTGGCACTGGACTGCTTGACAGTGTGAATGGCACTATGAAGTCTGAAGACTACCAACAAATTTTGCAGCATAATATAGGGCCCAGTGTGAGAAAGCTGGGTCTCCCTCAGAGGACATGGGTCTTCCAGCAGGACAATGACCCAAAACACACTTCCAAAAGCACTATAAAATGGTTTGAGAGAAAGCACTGGAGACTTCTAAGATGGCCAGCAATGAGTCCAGACCTGAATCCCATAGAACACCTGTGGAGAGATCTCAAAATGGCAGTTTGGAGAAGGCACCCTTCAAATATCAGGGACCTGGAGCAGTTTGCCAAAGAAGAATGGTCTACAATTCCAGCAGAGCATTGTAAGAAACTCATTGATGGTTACCGGAAGCGGTTGTTCGCAGTTATTTTGGCTAAAGGTTGTGCAATCAAGTATTAGGCTGAGGGTGCCAATACTTTTGTCTGGCCCATTTGTGGATTTTTGTGTGAAATGATATATAATACCAAAGAATTTGTGATTGCAATCATTTTCAGGAAGAAACTGAGTATTATCTGACAGAATTGCTGGGGTGCCAATACTTTTGGCCACCACTGTATATATACAGGTGCATCTCACTAAATTAGAATATCATCAAAAAGTTAATTTATTTCAGTTCTTAAATACAAAAAGTGAAACTCATTCTATAGAGTCATTACAAACAGAGTGATCTATTTCACGTGTTTATTTCTGTTAATGTTGATGATTATGGCTTACAGCCAATGAAAACACAAAAAGCCATTACCTCAGTAAAGTAAAATAATTAACAAAAACACCTGCAAAGGCTACCTAAGCATTTAAAAGGTCCCTTAGTCTGTTTCAGTAGGCTCCACAATCATGGGGAAGACTGCTGAATTGACAGATGTCTAGAAGGCAGTCATTGACACACTAAGTAAATACAAAGTAAATTTTGCATTTCATTTGGAAATCAAGGTACCAGAGTCTGGAGGAAGAGTGGAGAGGCACACAATCCAAGCTGCTTGAGGTCTCTTTGAAGTTTCCACAATCAGTGATGGTTTGGGGAGCCATGTCATCTGCTGGTGTAGGTCCACTGTGTTTTATCAAGACCAAAAGTCAGCGTAGCCGTCTACCAGGAAATTTTAGAGCACTTCATGTTTCCCTCTGGCTACAAGCTTTTTGGAGATGGAAATTTCTTTCTCCAGCAGGACTTGGCACCTGTCCACACTGCCAAAAGTACCAATACCTGGTTTAAAAACAACAGTATCACTGTGCTTGATTGGCCAGCAAACTCGCCTGACCTTAACCCCATAGAGAATCTATGGGGTATTGTCAAGAGGAAGATGACAGACACCAGACCCAACAATGCAGATGAGCTGAAGCCTGCTATCAAAGCCACCTGGGCTTCCATAACACCTCAGCAGTGCCACAGGCTGATCGCCTCCATGCCACTCCGCATTGATGCAGTAATTGATGCAAAAGGAGCCCCGACCAAGTATTCAGTGCATTTATTGAACATGCAATTCAGTAGGCCAACATTTCGGATTTTAAAAACATTTTTCAAGCTGTTGTTATAAAGTATTCTAATTTACTGAGATAATGACTTTTGTGTTTTCATTGGCTGTAAGCCATAATCATCAACATTAACAGAAATAAACACTTGAAATAGATCACTCTGTTTGTAATGACTCTATATAATATACGAGTTTCACTTTTTGTATTGAAGAACAGAAATAAATGACCTTTTTGATGATATTCTAACTTAGTGAGATGCACCTATATTTACACTTCTCAAAAAATAAAGGTAACACTTAAACAACAGAATATAACTCAAAGTACATCAGACTTCTGTGAAATCAAACTGTCCTCTTAGGAAGCAACACTGATTGACAATCAATTTCACATGCAGTTATTCAAATGGAATTGACAATAGATGGAAATTATTGGCAATTATCAAGACACCCTCAATAAAGGAGTGGTTCTGCAGGTGGGGGCCACAGACCACATCTCAGTACCAATGCTTTCTGGCTGATTTTATGGTCACTTTTGAATGTTGGTTGTGCTTTCACACTCGTTGTAGCATGAGACGGACTCTACAACCGACAGAAGTTGCTCAGGTAGTGCAGCTCATCCAGGATGGCATATCAATGCGAGCTGTAGCAAGAAGGTTTGCTGTGTCTGTCAGCGTAGTGTCCAGAGGCTGGAGGTGCTACCAGGAGGCAGGCAAGTACACCAGGAGACGTGGAGAGGGCCGTAGGAGGGCAACAACCCAGTAGCAGGACCGCTACCTACGCCTTTGTGCAAGGAGGAACAGGAGGAGTACTGCCAGATCCTTGCAAAATAGTAACATAGTAACATAGTTTTTAAGATTGAAGGAAGACTAAGTCCATCTAGTTCAACCCATAGCCTAACATGTTGATCCAGAGGAAGGCAAAAAAAAACATGTGGCAAACACTAAGCTCCACATTGGGGTAAAAAATTCCTTCCTGACTCCATACGACAATCAGACTAGTTCCCTGGATCAATGCCCTATCAAGGAATTTAGTATATATAACCTGTAATATTGTACTTTTCAAGAAAGGCTTCCATGCCCTTCTTAAATTTTAGTAGTGAATCACTCATTACAACATCATGCGGCAAAGAGTTCCATAGTCTCACTGCTCTTACAGTAAAGAATCCGCGTCTGTGATTATGATTAAACCTTCTTTCCTCCAGACGTAGAAGATGCCCCCTTGTCTCGTCTCAGGCCTCAGAGTAAAAAGATCAGTAGAAAGGTCTTTGTACTGTCCCCTCATATACTTGTACATAGTAATGAGATCACCCCTAAGCCTTCTTTTTTCCACAGTAAATAACCCCAAGTGTAATAATCTGTCTTGGTATTGCAGACCCCCCAGTCCTCTAATAACCTTGGTCGCTCTTCTCTGCACCCGCTCTAGTTCAGTTATGTCTTTCTTATACACCGGAGACCAGAACTGTACACAGTATTCTAAGTGTGGTCGCACTAGTGACTTGTATAGAGGTAAAATTATGTTCTCCTCATGAGCATCTATGCCTCTTTTAATGCATCCCATTATTTAATAATAATAATAATAATAATCTTTATTTATATAGCACCAACATATTCCGCAGCGCTAAACAATTTAAAGGTTCATGTACAACAGTCATAAGTAACATAGCTAAAGATAATACAATAATTACAGCAAAAATAATGACGACCCTGCTCCTAAGAGGTTACAATCTACAATGAGGTGGGGGTGACACAAAGTACAATGGCTTATTTACAAGGATGGTCCAGCCATCTTGAGGGGATGAGGGATAGATAAAGGCTGCATGAGCTTATCACCAGCCAGTATCTGTAGTGCATTATTATTGCATTATTGCAATTAATGCATATTGCATTATTAGTGCATGTATTATTTTATTTGCCTTTGCAGCAGCTGCCTGACACTGGCCACCAAACGTGAGCTTGTCGTCCACCAATACACCCAAGTCTTTTTCAGTTACAGTTTTGCACAGTGTTTTACAATTAAGCATATAATTATACATTTTATTTCCTCTGCCCAAGTGCATTACCTTACATTTATCCCCATTAAAGCTCATTTGCCATTTATCAGCCCAAGCTTCTAGTTTACATAGATCCTCCTGTAATATAAAATTGTCCTCCTCTGTATTGATTAGCCTGCAAAGTTTAGTGTCATCTGCAAATATTGAAATACTACTCTATATGCCCCCTACAAGGTCATTAATAAATATGTTAAAAAGATGTGGGCCCGATACTGACCCCTGTTGTACCCCACTGTTAACTGAGACCCAGTCTGAATGTGTTCCATTAATAACCACCCTTTGTTTCCTATCACTGAGCCAGTTCTTAACCCACATACATATATTTTCCCCTATCCCCATTGTTCTCATTTTATGTATCAACCTTTTGCGTGGAACCGTATCAAAAGCTTTTGAAAAGTCCATATACACAACATCCACTGCATTTCCTTGGTCCAGTCCGGAACTTGCCTCCTCATAAAAGGAACAGGAACAGTCCCTCGTAAACCCATGTTGATATTGGGTCATGAGGTTATTCTTCTTCAGATACTCTAGTATAGCATCTCTTAGGAAACCCTCCAGGATTTTACCCACATTAGAGGTTAAGCTTACTGGCCTATAATTTCCAAGTTCGGTTTTTGTCCTCTTTTTGAATATTGGCACCACATTTGCAATATGGTACAGACCCTGTTATTATGGAATCTTTAAAGATTAAAAATAATGATCTATCTATGACGTTACTTAATTCCTGCAGTACTCACGGGTTTATCCAATCTGGGCCTGGGGATTTGTCAACTTTAGTGATTTTTAGACGCCGCCGTACTTCCTGCTGGGTTAAGCAAGTGACATTTAATAGAGAATTTTTGTTATCACTGATCATGTTTTCTGTCATGCGATTTTCTTGTGTAAATACTGTTGAAAAAAAATCATTTAGCATATTGGCTTTTTCCTCATCCTCATCTGCCATTTCACCCACACTATTTTTAAGGGGGCCAACACTATCATTTTTTAGTTTTTTACTATTTATGTAGTTAAAGAATATTTTGGGATTATTTTTACTTTCTCTGGCAATGAGTCTCTCTGCCTCAATCTTTGCTGCCTTGATTTGGTTTTTACAGAATTTATTTAATTTTCTGTATTTATTTAATACCTCATCACTACCTACTTGCTTTAGTTATCCAAATGGTTTCTTTTTGTCACTTATTGCGCCTCTTACAGCTCTATTTAGCCATAGTGGTTTCCTCCTATTTCTATCATGTTTATTCCCATAGGGTATATATTGTGCACAGGTCCTATTCAGGATGCTAATAAATGTCTCCCATTTGCTTTGTGTAGTTTTATGTCTCAGGATATCTTCCCAGTTTATTGCACTAAGATCATCTCTCAACCGTTAGAAATTTGCCTTCCTGAAGTTTAGTGTCCTTGAAACCCCTCTAAGGCACATCTTATTAAAGGATACATGAAAACTTATTATTTTGTAATCACTATTACCCAAGTGACCCCCAACTTGTATATTTGATATGCGGTCTGGCCTGTTGTTTAATATTAGCTCTATCAGTGCCCCCTTTCTTGTTGGGTCCTGAACCAGTTGTGAAAGGTAATTGTCTCTCATAGTTGTCAAAAACCTTTTACTTTTGCTGGAACTACAGGTTTCTGTTCCCCAATGTATTTCAGGGTAGTTGAAGTCCCCCATAATAATGACTTCTCCTTGAGTCGCTGCTTCATCTATTTGTTTTATGAGGATATTCTCCGCTGCTTCCATTATTTTTGGAGACTTATAACAAACCCCTATCAGTAATTTATTATTTTTTCCACCTCCCCTTATCTCCACCCACAGGGACTCTACATTTTCATTAGATTCACATATATTATCACGCAAGATGGGTTTTAAGGATGATTTTACACATGAACACAAACCCCCCCTCGCTTGTTTGTACGGTCATTTCTGAACAGACTATAGCCCTGTAACTTAACTGCCCAGTCATGGCTCTTGTCCAGCCATGTCTCTGATATCCCCAACATGTTATAATTAGTGTTGAGCGAGCATGCTCGACACTGCTCGGTACTCGCCCGAGCATCTCACTACTCGGGATGTTCGGCGAGCACCGAGCATTTTCAGGTTACTCAGGCGGGAGCTCGGGTCTCCTCCCTGCATGTTTGGCGCTCTTTATAGAGCCAATGAACATGCAGGTGACGTGCCCCCTGGGCCGTGGGGTACTCGGCAGCCGGGCCTCTTACGGATGCCGGTATGCGGGATATCACGGTGGCTGGCCCGGTTCATGACCCAGGGCTATCAGTAAAAAGTGAGATATTTATAGGGGATTTGGAAAGTTTGTGACGCCACCTGTGGAATGCGGCTAAGGGGTGCCGCCACTGCGGAGCAGTCCTCTGGAGCTGATGTTACTGCAGCAGGGATGGTGTGGCTCTCCACAGGTAGAGCTAGCTCCAGGGCAGCGTGGGGTGTAATGGATGGTGGTGCAGGGAAGAGACGTCAGGACGGTCCCGGAGGAAAGACGGACACTCACACGGGGGAAAGCTTCAGTACCTTTACTGGTGATGGTGCAGGCACGGTCCAGGGTACTCCAGGCAAAGGGTGCACTTTTGGACTCTCCCCAGTGAGCGGGTATAGGGCCTCCTGATCCCTGGCTTTACTCGCTAAGCTTCTGGCCTGCCTGGAACTAGGCCTAGCTTGGAACTCTCTCTCTCCTTGCACCTGCTGACCTGGTGGTAGGGCCTTTTCCTGGAGATTACTCTCCCTGGATGCTGGGGCCTCCGTGACTAATAGCCCTGGTACTGTAGTCAGCGTTTGGTAAACCTGGGACCTGTAGTCCTCCAGGGGTTCAGGTGGTTCCTACTGGGTGTAAAGGGGTCCCTGTAGGCGCGGACCCGGTGTCCGGTATATATATCAGAGAGAGCCTGGTATGCTCCTCTGCCCCCTCGCTACTTCTACCTTCTACTCTCGCCTTCGGCCCACTCAAGGCGCTCACTAGGCCTTCACACTTGCTGTAGGCCTTGGCTCGCCTAAACACAGCAGCCAGCGCTGCCTCTTCGCTGCTCTCTGAGCATCAGCACGCTCTCAGACCCTCTCTCAGTCTGACTCCAAACTCTACCTGAAGACTGAGCTGCCTGGCTCCACCCTCCCTATATATATCCCTAACGGGCTCCCTCTGCTGGTCTGAGGTGGTAAGGTGGAGGTGTGTGAATGTGCGAGGGCCTCTTGTGGAGTCCATTCATGCACCCTTCTGGGTTCTGTGGCACCAATGCGCACTCAGGGATTGCCAGTCAGTCACTGTAATGCCGCATCCATGTTGGTTGTGGGCATTACAGTGATTTGCTGGCCGCACAGCATCACCTCGAGTCGCTCTGGATCAGACAGTGTAGGGAGAGTGCTGCTGAGCTAGGGAGAGATTTATACTGCAAAACAGGTAGTGTAGGGTCTCTGAAGCCTGCAAAATCAAACAAACAGTCCTTCTGAGGACTAATATCCATCCTAGATATCAGGCAGGCAGGCTGTATAGGAGACGCAGTGGTTATACCAGCAAACACTGCATTACAGTCCTGTGTGCTGCTGCTGATCAAATTGCTAGACTTTGCCCCAGGTCTCAGGGGCCAGGAAAAATCCTTTTTTTTTCATCTAAATCCTCTTTTTTTTTTTTCCCTCAGTCAGACTGTACAAATACTCGTCTTATTAACCTTTTGGTATTCCCCCCCCCCCAAAAAAAAAATTGAGTGTGTCTGTGAGTGTTCAGACACAAATATATCTGTTTAAAAGAGTCTGGTTTCGGTCAGATAACTAGAACTGTGGTTTTGCAGTTCCACGGTTCAAATCTCTGTATTATCCACTTTTTTGCCTTTTTTCCATAAAAAAAAACAGTTTGAGTGTCTCGCTGACTGTTCAGACACAAATATATCTATTTAAAAAGGTTTGGTATACGCCAGGAAATTAGAACTGTGGTTTTCTACTTCCACGGTTCAAATCTGGGTGTTATCCACCTTTTTGCCTTTTTTCCATAAAAAAAAACAGTTTGAGTGTCTCGGTGACTGCTCAGACACAAATATATCTATTTTAAAAAGTCTTGTATACGCCAGGAAATTAGAACTGTGGTTTTCCTCTTCCACGGTTCAAATCTGGGTGTTATCCACCTTTTTGCCTTTCTTCCATAAAAAAAAACAGTTTGAGTGTCTCGCTGACTGTTCAGACACAAATATATCTGTTTAAAAGATTCTGGTGTAGGCTAGAGAACTAGAACTGTGGTTTTCCTCTTCCTCGGCTCAAATCTGGGTGTAATCCACCTTTTTGCCTTTTTTACATAAAAAAAAACAGTTTGAGTGTCTCGCTGACTGTTCAGACACAAATATATCTGTTTAAAAGATTCTGGTGTAGGCCAGAGAACTAGAACTGTGGTTTTCCTCTTCCACGGTTCTAATCTCCTTTTTGTTACCCTTTTGCCATTGATAGTGCGAGTGTAAGCTATTTTACTTTATTTACAATGGGCAAGGCGCGTGGCAAGGGACGTGGAACTGGACGTTCTGGTGATGGTGCGTGCAGAGGACGGGGCCGTGGCCAAGGTGAAAATGTGCCACAACCAACAGCCAAATCTTCTCGCTCCCAGTTCTTGACCGAATTACTAGGGAAGCACACAACAGCACCACTATTGCGAACTGATCAGTGTGAACAAGTTATTAATTGGATAGCAGATAATACTTCCAGTCACCTGGGCACCACCACCTCCGGTCTGTCTTTCACACGGTCAACTCTTAGTAGCCGTGAGTCTCGACCGCATACTCCTCCTCACCCTGATGCTCCTTCCTCCCACCATGCCGAGTGTCATCAAACAGCAACTGATCCCACAGTGGGACACTCTGAAGAGCTGTTCACAGGTCCAGTTCCATATTTGTGCCCCTCGCCTGCTCCGCTTGAAGTGGTGGAAGAGGAGATCCATGTAGCGATGGCCAAATATTTGACCAGCCACGGTCAGAGGAAGTCGACGCTGGCAATTTGTCACAAGAGGTGGACGATGACGAGACACAATTGCCACGAAGTGAGGAGGAGGATCGTGGTGCGCAAGTGGAAGAGGAGGAGGTGGTGGATGATCTAGTAACTGACCCAACGTGGCAGGAGGACACGCAGAGCGAAGCCAGCAGCACACAGGGGGAGGGAGGCAGAGTACCCCAACAGGCAGGAAGAAGCAGTGTGGTGGCCGCAGACAGAAGGTGGGCAACAGTTCCCCGTAACACCAACACGAGGGACGTTGCAAGTACAACCGGTAGGTCTTCCAGAGTCTGGAATTTTTTTAAACACTCTGCTGATAACCCCAAAAAGGCCATTTGTACCACCTGCCATGCCAGCATCAGCAGGGGTGACAAAACTACCAGCCTGACCTCCACAAGCATGATCAGGCACATGGCAGCAAAGCACCCGACTTTGTGGGGTGAACCCCAGGGTCCACGACCAGTGTCAGCGGATGTCACCACTGCTTCTTCCGCTGTTGTGCGTGTAATAGAACCCCCTGTTGTGCATGCAAGGCAATCCCCTGTCCATAATGCATGCAAAGATGCCCCCTCCTCTCAGTCTTCACTTGTTATGGCAGTTTCTTAAGAAACAGCATCAAAGTCCACGTCCACATCCCACCGCAGCGTTCAATTGTCCATATCCCAGACCTTTGAACGAAAGCGCAAATTCGCAGCCAACGCCCCACAGGCCACAGTCCTAAATTCGCACATTTCACGACTGCTTGCGTTGGAAATGCTGTCTTTTAGGCTGGTGGAGACGGAATCCTTCCGTAACCTTATGGCGGTGGCCGTCCCTCGGTACTCGGTTCCCAGCCGACACTATTTTGCCCGGTGTGCCATCCCCACACTACACAAGCACGTGTCCCAAAACATCTGCCGTGCCCTCAACAACGCAGTTACTGGGAGAGTCCACGTGACAACGGACTCATGGACAAGTGCTTGTGGCCAGGGACGGTAGATCTCCCTGACGGCACACTGGGTAAACATAGTGGAAGCCGGGACCCAGTCGGACCTTGGGACGGAACACATCCTCCCCACACCGAGGATTGCGGGCCCTATGTCAGTCAGAGTTGCCCCCACAGTGTACAGCTCCTGCGCATCATCCTCCTACTCCTCCTCCTCAGGTTCAGCCTCCATCTCAGATATCACCACATCAGTTACAAGCTGAAAGCACTGCAGTACTGCCTCAGCCAAGCGGCAACAGGCTGTGCTGAAACTCAAAAGCTTAGGTGAGAAACCTCACACTGCTTGTGAGTTGTAGACAGCTATGAAAGAGCAGGCAGATCTGTGGCTGAGACCGCTGAACCTACATCCAGGCATGGTGGTGTGTGACAATGGCTGTAACCTGGTGACGGCTCTGAGGCGAGGCGAGGTGAGATCACACACGTACCATGCCTGGCTCATGTGCTTAACCTCGTGGTTCAGTGGTTTCTTAAATCGTACCCCGAGATGCCAGATCTGCTCGTCAAAGTACGCCGCCTGTCAGCTAATTTTCGGAAGTCGGCTACAGCTTCCGCCGCCCTTGCTGTGTTGCAGCAGCGTTTGCAGCTTCCATCACACCGACTGGTGTGTGATGTCCCCACACGTTGGAACTCTACCCTCCACATGTTGCAAAGGATTTGTGAGCAGAAGAGAGCAGTTGTGGCGTACCAGCTGCAACAAGGCCGTTGATATTCAGGTCAGACTCCACACATAAGACCTCAGGAGTGGACCTGGATGTCTGACATATGTACCATCCTGACAAACTTTGAGGAGTCCACTAAGATTGTGAGTGGCGATGACGCCATCATTAGCGTCAGCATCCCACTTGTCTGTCTTTTGCAACGCTCTCTGAAGAGAATTAAAGAGGAGGCATTGCAGCCAGAGTATGATGAGATGGATCAAGAAGCCATAGCGGGCGATTACACACAGCCCAGACTCATCTCATCCCAACATGCATTGGGGCACAATGAGGGAGAGGAGGAGGAGGAGGAAGAACAGGAGCTGGTATCATGCGCTGTAGACGGTAGTACCTGTACAACTGTCATACCGTCGGTTCAGCGTGGGTGGCCTGAGGATAGGGGGGAGGAGAAGGAGGAGGAGAGCATGGTCAGTCATCATCTTGGTGAGGACACGGAAATCTTGCCCGTTACCAGTCTGGCACGCATGGCTGACTTTATGTTACGCCTCCTTAACCGTGACCCTCGCGTTGTCAAAATGTTGCGTGACAGTCATTACTGGTTGGTAACACTTTTAACCCCCGCTTCAAGGACAACTTTCACTCTCTTATTCCTGAGGTGGAGAGGTCTACAAAAATGTGGCAGTACCTGAAGGCCCTTGCTGCAGAACTGTTAAAAAAATTCCCATCTGAACACGCTAGCGGCAGAGGCCACAGTTCGTTAACCAACCAAGGCGTACAGGCGAGAGAAACGCAACTCCAATCCAGCAGAGGCAGGGGAAGACTGTCAACATTCTGGGACAGTTTTCAGAGACCCGCCCAGCTTACAGGCCCTGAGGCGTGGGGTACTCTCACAAGGAGTGGACAGTTTCAAAAGATGGTGAGGGAGTACCTTGCCGACCGTACCAGCGTCCTCCGTGATTCCTCTGTGCCTTTTAATTATTGGGTATCCAAGCTGGACACTTGGAATGAACTTGCTCTGTACGCCTTGGAGGTCTTGGCCTGCCCTGCCGCTAGCGTGTTATCGGAGCGTGTTTTTAGTGCCGCTGGGGGAATTATAACTGATAAGCGCACTCGCCTGTCAACTGACAATGCTGACAAGCTGACCCTTATCAAAATGAACAAGGGCTGGATTGGGCCAGACTTCTCATCACCACCAAATGACAGCAGAGTAACATAAAGTCAAATTCACTGTGTTATTTCGGGAGGTGAATTCCCATGCACCGCTTCAAACCCACACATGGGTATACGCTTCCTCATTTCGGCTGTTTTTTGCTCTTCTTCTTTTCCTCAGCCTCCACCACCTCTATACCACCAGGGTGACCGTGGTCCGTGTTGCCAGCATTGCAAGTTCCTCCGTCCTAATTTTTGCCAGCTTTTGCTTGGAAGGCACAGGCAAAGACTATGGGAGACCCACTCCTCAATAATGGGAATAATGTTTTTAATATGCTGTACTGCATGGCTCTTGTAAGGGGCATTAAAATCATCTTGTTAGGCTACTGCAACCTCCACGTCTGTTCCAAGTGGCATTTAAACCATCTTATTAAGCTACTGTGACCTCCACGTCTCTTCCAAGGGGCATTAAAACAGTCTTGTTAAGCTACTGCGACCTCCATGTCTCTTCCAAGGGGAATTAAAACTGTATTTTTAAGCTACTGCGACCTCCACCACTTCTCCAAGCGGCATTAAAACCGTCTTGTTAAGCTACTGCAACCTCCACCACTTCCCCAAGGGGCATTAAAACTGTCTTGTTAAGCTACTGCGACCTCCACCACTTTTCCCAGGGGTATTAAAACCGTCTTGTTAAGCTACTGCGACCTCCACCACATTTTCAAGGGACATTGATAATGTCTTTTTATTCCACTGTGACCTCCACGTCTCTTCAAAGGGGCATTAAAACCGTCTTGTTAAGCTACTGCGACCACCATCACATTTTCAAGGGGCATTGATATTGTCTTTTTATTCCACTGTGACCTCCACATCTCTTCCAAGGGGCATTAAAACCGTCTTTTTAAGCTACTGCGACCTCCACATCTCTTCCAAGGGGCATTTAAACCTTCTTGTTAAGTTACTGCGACCTCCACGTCTCTTCCAAGGGGCATTAAAACCATCGTTTTAAGCTACTGCGACCTCCACATCTCTTCCAAGAGGCATTTAAACCGTCTTGTTAAGCTACTGCGACCTCCACGTCTCTTCCAAGGGGCAGTAAAACCATCTTGTTAAGCTACTGCTACCTCCACGTCTCTTCCAAGGGGCATTAAAACCATCTTGTTAAGCTACTGCGACCTCCACGTCTCTTCCAAGGGGCATTAAATCCATCTTGTTAAACCATTCTGAACTCCACAGCTCTTCCAAGGGGCATTGAAATGTTGTTTTTAATTAACTCTAACCTCCATGACTCTTCCAACGGGCATTGCATTTCCTCCTAATTTTAGTCAGCTTTTGCTTTTCAATGCATAGGCGAACACTAAGGGAGACCCACTCCCCAATAATGGGTAGAAGTTTTTTAGCATGCTGTAATCCACGTGTGTTTCAAGGGCCATTGCAGTTCCTCATAATTTTTGGAAAGTCTTCCATTCACTGCTTAGGCCAACAGTGCACAGGAGACCCAGTTGCTATAAATGGAAAAAAAGGTTTAGTTAAGGCCCTCTGACCTCCATGTCACTTCCAAGGGGCATTGGAGTGCCTCCAAATTTTTGGTAGGCATTGCACTCACTGTATGCCCTATAACTGTGTAGCCAAACCGCTCCTTTTGGTACAGAAACATATCCTACAAGACATGTTTGGTTGACTGGCCTGATATTGATGTGAATGGTCCCTGCTCCTCCTGCTCTTTCTCCTTTGCTACCACCTCATCCATCATTCATCACCTGAAGCTTTGTTTTAACGGGAGTCATAGAACTGGGATAGTAGCAGGAAAACATCTGGCAATCCTCGGAGGAGGTAGGATATGCGCCAAAACGCTGACCACGTCAGGCCTAGCTGCTACTACATACATGCGCTTGCATTCCAAGGAACAGAAAGCTAAGGAGATGGATTGCCTCATGATCATGAATAATTTACTCGTTGAATAGGAGGCCAACCACTGCTGCTGTCTACTTTTTGAACTTTGTGTTGAAGCCTGATTGACCCAGGATCCGCAATCCTCTATGTCTGGAGGACGTGTTGCATCCCAGTGTCCATCTGTGTCCCGGCTTCCACAATATTAACCCAGTGCGAAGGCGTGAGATGGACCATCCCTGGCCACATTCACTTGTCCACGTGTTTGTGGTTAGGCTGTCCAACAAATAGGGGCGGCTGGGGACCGTTTATGGACACCCGGCCGCCCCCAGGCGGCTGGGGACCGCGTGTGCACACCCGGCCGCGGGGTGGCTGGGACCGAGTATGGACACCCGGCCGCCCCCTGGTGGCTGGGGACCGAGCGTGGACACCAGGCCGCCGGGCGGCTGGTGACTGAGTATGGATACATCGCTGCTGAAGCAGTCATGAGGTAGTGGCCAGCTTCGGCCTCCTCCAAACTAAAAGGCCCCATTTCAAGTGCAAGCAAGCAGTATGTTATTGCAGCCTGGGGGTGGATGGGTGGGTGATATGGACACCCGGCCGCCCCCAGGTGGCTGGGGACCGTTTATGGACACCCGGCCGCCCCCTGGCGGCTGGGGACCGAGCATGAACACCTGGCCGCCAGGCGGCTGGGGACTTAGTATGGATACCTCGCTGCCGAAGCAGCCATGAGGTAGTGGCCAGCTTCAGCCTCCTCCAAACTAAAAGGCCCCATTTCAAGTGCAAGCTAGTAGTATGGTATTGCAGCCTGGGAGTGGGTGGGTGGGTGGCAGGTTGCACACTTACGCTTGCATTCCAAGAAAATAAAGCAGATGCTAACTTCTATCATCATCATCATACACCTCACCTTGGCACTCTCAACTCCCCTGATGGAGAAGCAAGGGCCCACCGGAGGAGTCTGGTTCTCTGGTGGGCTCGTCCAATGCTGCCGTAAAGCAGGCCGGGCTAAGAAAAGTGTGGGGGGATGTTCCGCGGAGAAATAGGGGCGGCTGGGGACCGTTTATGGACACCTGGCCACCCCCAGGCGGCTGGGGACCGTGTGTGGACACCCGGCTGCGGGGCGGCTGGGGACCGAGTATTGATACCTCGCTGCCAAAACAGCCATGAGGTAGTGGCCAGCTTCAGCCTCCTCCAAACTAAAAGGCCCCATTTCAAGTGCAAGCTAGCAGTATGGTATTGCAGCCTGGGGGTGGGTGGGTGGCAGGATGCATACTTGCGCTTGCATTGAAAGGAATGGAGGAGGTACAATTGAACACTGCCCTGGGACAAGGACTTGCATGGGGATAGTTGCAAGTCTGCATCTTCTGATGCGGCAAGGATCACTTCTGATGGGCACACTCTTAGGCAGTGACCTGGGTGTCAGAGATGCTTCCAGGGGTCTTCCCCATGCTGTCCCCATGTCTTTTCAGCCCCGTATGCATGTGTCACACAGCACATGGCCAGATAAGATTGTAAAATGTTAAAATGACATTTCCCGGTGAATGCGTTTGTCACAGTTGAAAGCAATACAAAAGTGCAAAAACTCATAAAAAATTCTACTTGTGAACATAGCCCAAGGTGTGGAGGAGTATTTTTGCTTTTGGTTATTTATTTTACCTTATACACAAGTCTTTACCCTGGAAAGGAAGTTCCTGGCTAGTATAAGGGGACCTGGTCAGTCTGCGAGCAAGCAGGAGTTCCCCTGGCCAGGCGGAGTTGTAGGCCTCCCTGTTTATCTGCACTCTTCCTGGCTACCTTGCTGTCAGCGGTTACAAGTAGCCCACGTCCCTGAGTATACCGTGTGGTGCTCACCCGTATGGCTGGTGACTTGGGGCCTTCTGTTAGCCTCCGCTCCTGGATGGCGGCGCTGGTCCCTTCTTTGTGACTGAGCCTCCGGGCTTCTATGGCCAGAGGACCTGGAATCCCCTGCCGGCTGGTTTCTGCTGCTGGGTATATATCAGTCCCCACAGCCTCGGACTCCTGTGTCCGGTTTTAGTGTCCTCAGCCAGGGCGAGCTATATCTCTGCTCAAAGCCCCTGGTCTTCTGCTCCTGCTCCTACAGAGCTCCTGTTCTCACTTTCCCTGTGTCTGCTGTCCTCCAGACCAGACTGCGTCTCTGTCTGGGACTTCACTCACTAATCCCGCCCCAGACCCAGTTTATAAGGGCAGATTCCTCCCCTCCCAGGTCTGGGTGGGCCGTGTTGTATGCTTAGGGCTCCTGACCAGAGAAACCTCCCACTTGCTCTCAGACATAATATTTCTATTACTGTGGCAACCAGACCCCTGGGGTGCCACATTCCCCCCTAGTAAATTTTAGTACTCCGGGACTAAACACATTTTTAAAGAAACATAAATATAAGGTATAACAATAACAAGACAACATATTTACAAGAAACTTTAGTCTGTAGAGGTCACGGCGTGTCCGTAACCGGGTGTCCATATCACCCAAGGTGAAGTTTGTGTAACTGGAGGGTGTCCATGTCACCCAAGGTGAATCTTTAAGCGAAGTAGGGGAACTGTCCAAAGCAAACCCCTTGCGTTGGCCTTGGGCGTGGCTGCAAGGCTGGAGCTAGCTACTTTGGGCCGCAAGGAGGCCACGCCAGACAGGTTTTCTCTTCCGCGGCCGTCTTCACAAGAGGCACCAAGGTGCAACTATCTACAAAACTGTTCCGGTTATCCAACGTCCATAACCTGTTAGTCCAAATAAATCTGCTGGGTAACTGAGAAACATAATTAGTAACAGACAACAACAAAAACCATAAACAGTTAACAGATAAATTCACAGTGCATTAGTTATATTCTCCAGCGAGCGGGCATCTGACCTCTAGTGACTCTAGTGGACCTACGGAGCTCACTAACTGGTCCTGCACTACAGGGTGTAGGGGATGTTATGGGTAAGCTGGGCAGCTGTCTGCGCACTCTTTGGCTCACTAGGGGCACAGCAGGCTCACTACTAGCAGAGGGTTGATCCTCCTGGACTGCTGGTGTGGACTCTTCTGCCTCTTGGGCCGGCTGCTCTTCCAGCTCTACCGGTTCCTCTGTAGGCACTTGCGGGGCTGGCTGGAGAAAGGTGATGACGGGTACCACGACAGCGCCGTTTACTTGTGTCCAAGACCGGGGGAAGTCTCCGAGTACGGTACTGATCATTTCTTCCCTTTCCTCTGCGGGTTGAGGGTTTTCTTGATCTTCTTCAGGGCTTTGCAGCTGCTCGGGACACTTCTTCAGGTGGTCTCTGGAGACAATGGCTGTGGTTTCTCCTCCATCCTTACTGATTACGCAGATTTTTGGGTTCTCATGGCTTGAGGGCAGTACAGTGTACGGGTCCTTCTCCCACTGGTCGTCCAACTTGTGGAGCCGCCTCTTCCTCTTCAAGACCTGCTCTCCAGGTACCAGGGGAACAGCGGGAGCATACTGGTTATAAGCCTTCTCTTGCCTTTCTCTAGCTTGAGACAGACTTCGCTCGACGCTCTCCTGTACTTTCCGATACTGCTGCTGCCGTTCTGTATCCCAGTCTGCCTCTGGCGAGGTGTCCTCAGGTGTCAGGACTCCCATATCCAGGTCAATAGGCAGCTTACCAGGTCTTGCTCTCATTAGGTAAGTCTGGGTACAGTTGGTGGAACCAACAGGGATGTGATTGTACAAGTCCAACAAATCGGGCAGTTTCTCAGGCCACAGACTGCGTTCTTCCAGGGGCAACATTTTTAACAAGTCTATCACCACCTGGTTCATCTTCTCACATAGTCCGTTGGTCTGCGGGTGATAGGGCATTGTTCTTATCTTCTTGCAGCCATACAGGTTGCAGAACTCCTGGAAGACCTCCGCTTCGAAGGCTGGTCCTTGGTCTGTCAACACTTGGTCCGGGTACCCGTGTGGACGGCAGAAGTGCAGCTGGAAGGCTCTAGCTGCTGTTTGAGCCGTTAAGTCCTTGACCGGGATCACCACCAGGAACCGGGAGTAATGATCTATGATTGTGAGGGCGTAGACATACCCAGATCTGCTTGGAGCCAGTTTCACATGGTCCAGGGCTACCAGTTCCAGTGGCTGTCTGGTGATGATGGACTGCAGGTGAGTCTTCTGGCTGGCACGGTCTTTTCTTCTCAGGTGGCACGGGCCACAGTCTCTGCACCACCTCTCGATGGCTCCTCTCATGCCTACCCAGTAGAACCGTTCACGCAACAAGAACTCCAGCTTCTTCCATCCGAAGTGTCCTGCTCCGTTGTGGTATGCCTCCAGAACCATAGCCGCGTCTCGTCTTGGGACCACTACCTGCCAGGTCAACTCATGTGTTCGAGAGTTAACCATTCTCCGGCACAGCTTCTCCCTGTAGAGGAACAGCTTACTTTTCTCCTTCCACAGTTGCTTGGTCTCCTTCGGAGCATCTGGGTCAAGACTGGCATCGGCCTGGGTCAGCATTTCCTTCACCAAATGGACTGCGGGATCACTGTCTTGCGTCTCCGCCCAGTTGTAGTGGGGCAAGGGATTGAACGTCACGGAGCACCTGTCCTTCACACGGTGGGAATACAGGGTAATCCCATGATGGTGGAACGCAGGGAGCTCGACTTCTTCCAGATCTTCTGGATCTTCCCCTACGTCCGGTAAGTTTGGCATTCTAGACAGGGCATCCGCGTTGGCATTTGAGCGTCCCGCCCGGTATTTGATGGTGAATTCAAAGTTGGACAGGCGGGCCATCCATCTCTGTTCCAGGGCACCGAGCCTTGCAGTGTCCAGGTGTGTCAACGGGTTGTTATCCGTGTACATGGTGAATTTGGAGGAGGCAAGGTAATGCTTGAAACGTTCAGTCACTGCCCACACTACTGCCAGGAACTCCAGCTTGAATGAGCTATAATTCTCAGGGTTCCTCTCCGTGGGCCGTAGCTTTCGGCTGGCGTAAGCGATTACCCGTTCTTTCCCCTGCTGGATCTGGGACAGTACGGCTCCTAGCCCGATGTTGCTTGCGTCCTTGTGGAGGATAAAGGGCTGGCTGTAGTCTGGATATGCCAGGATTTCATCCCCCGTGAGGGCCATCTTCAGCTGGCAGAAGGACTCCTCTTCCAGCTTTTCCCACCTGAAGGGCGGCTTCTGATTTTTGGCTTTCCGAGATTGACCTATCAGGAGGTCCTGCATAGGGGCTGCCATTTTGGTGAAACCGGGAATGAATCTTCGGTAGTAGCCTACCAACCCGAGGAACTCTTGCACTTCCCTTATGCTGGAGGGTCTTGGCCAGTCCTTAATCACGGTGATCTTATCAGGGTCTGGAGCCACTCCGTCAGCACTCACCACGTGTCCCAGGTACTGCACCTTTGGTTTCAGGAGGTGACACTTGGAGGGTTTCACCTTTAGGCCGTAGTTTGCCAGAGCTTCAAACACTTCTGCCAGGTGTTTCAGGTGGTCCTCGTAGGTCTTGGAATAGACGATGACATCGTCCAGGTATAACAGGACCGTCTCGAAGTTCCGTTGTCCCAGACAGCATTCCATCAACCGTTGGAAGGTTCCTGGTGCGTTGCAGAGCCCGAACGGCATACAGTTAAATTCGCTGAGACCCATCGGTGTGGTGAATGCGGTCTTCTCCCGGTCCGCCTCTGCTACAGGAACCTGCCAGTACCCGCTAGTGAGATCCAAAGTAGAGAAGAAGTTAGCAGATTTTAATGCAGCTAAGGACTCTTCTATCCTTGGTAATGGGTACGCATCTTTGTGTGTGATACGGTTGACCTTCCTGTAGTCTACACACATTCTCATAGTGTTGTCTTTCTTTTTCACTAAGACTAGTGGAGCTGCCCAGGGGCTACAGCTGTCCCTGATTACCCCAGCCTCCTTCATGTCTCTTAGCATCCACTTGGCGTGTTGATAGTGTGCAGGGGGTACGGGTCGGTATCTCTCCTTTATGGGAGGATGGTCTCCCGTGGGGATGTGATGTTCTACCCTCTTTACTCGCCCAAAGTCTAGCAGGTGTTTACTAAACACTCTCTCGTACTCTTGAACCACCCGATAGACTCCCTGTTTTTGGTGTGAGGGAGTGGAGTCAGTACCCAAATGCAGTTGCTGATGCCAGTCCTCCAGTGGTTTCTTTGAGCCGTTACCTTCCTCTGGCTGAGATGGAGGCAAGGGTTCCATGGCCTGTACAGAGTTCTGGTTGATGGTGAACAATTTGGCTAGCGTGGCATACCGCGGCAGGTATACTTCTCTCTCCCCGATATTTATGATGCGAACAGGCACCCTCCCATGGCGTACATCGACCACCCCCCGTGCTGTCAAAATGGTGGGCCTACTGTCTGAGTAGACTGGTTCTACCATTGCTTGGTAGTCTCTACCTCTTAGACCAATAGCTGCCCGGCACCAAATCATCATTTCACTTTTCGGGGGCATGGCAATAGGGAACGGGTCACACATTCTCACGCTACCTATCTCACCACCAGATAGTTCCACCTGTTGCCGCTTCATCAGTGCCCGGATCTCTTTTTGGAGCACACGCTGCTGGCCGGAACTGGCGTTCTTGGCAACCTGCTGCAAAATGATAATCACCTCTGCAAGACAATTTTCAATCACATTAGTTCCCAAGGTTATTCTAGGGTGACTCTCATGACTAGAGATGAGCGTTGTTCTACTCGAACTGTTCGCCAATCTCAAATTCGAGCTGTTTTGGGCGGTGTTCGAGCCGGTCGGCGAACACGAACAATTTGAGAAAAATTCGGCTCTTCGAGGTTATGTTCGATAACTGTTCGTGCACCAAAATCATAACTGGATTTTTTCTCAGTAATGATGAAAATTAATGTTAATACGCAGTTTGAGTGTACAGCGGGGCGGGGGGAGGGGCAGGGGATGGATCTCTGCAGGAACAATGAAGATCTCCATTTTTTTTTCTCTTTCCCGCATTTGCAGTGGGGAGGTGCAATCTGTCAGCCTATCAGCAGCGCACACACGGAGCGAAGTGCTTTTTTTCACACAAGCAAGGGCATGTGTGATTGGCAGTGTATGTCACATGTCACCATTTTCTCACTGCTGCAGCTGCGTGTTAGACGGCACCGCTGTTGCTGTGTGCGCTATACCTTGTTAATTTCAAGCCAATTTTCGCACAAATATACAGATAGCTTGGGAGTAGGGAATAGTTGTGATTGCAGTCCTTTTAAGGACTAGGTTACAGCATTTCCTACGACTTTTATCAGGCAGGTCTGTGCTCTTAAATAGATAGATTGTGGGAGTAAAGACTAATTGTAATTGGAGTCCTTTTCAGGACTAGGTTACATCAGTTCCTATCAGTTTTTGCCAGGCAGGTCTGTGCCAGTGCTGTGCAAGTTTTTTTCACAGCATTTGGCTGAATCTAGCAAAGCTAATCCTTTTTGGCCTATTGCAGAGTGTGTTAGTCAGTGGAGTAGCCTATCTGTGTTGCAAGATATACCACCTGTGTATAGAATACCAATTTTTTTACTGCACCTAGTGAAGTAAAATCTTTTGGGCATAGCATCATTCTATTAGTCCATCTATACTGACCTCCATCAGGTTGCAAACTGAATATAATTTTTTTCTGCATCTAGCTCTGAAAAAATATTTGGGCTTCTAGCAGTGTGTGGGACTTGGTCTATTAGTCCATCTATACTGACCTCCATCAGGTTGCAAATTAAAAATAATTTTTTTCTGCATCTAGCTCTGAAAAAATATTTGGGCTTCTAGCAGTGTGTGGGACTTGGTCTATTAGTCCATCTATACTGACCTCCATCAGGTTGCAAATTAAAAATAATTTTTTTCTTCATTTATCTCTGAAAAAATATTTGGGCTTCTAGCAGCGTGTGGGACTTGTTCTATTAGTCCATCTAAACTGACCTCCATCAGGTTGCAAATTAAAAATAATTTTTTTCTGCATCTAGCTCTGAAAAAATATTTGGGCTTCTAGCAGTGTGTGGGACTTGGTCTATTAGTCCATCTATACTGACCTCCATCAGGTTGCAAATTAAAAATAATTTTTTTCTGCATCTAGCTCTGAAAAAATATTTGGGCTTCTAGCAGTGTGTGGGACTTGGTCTATTAGTCCATCTATACTGACCTACATCAGGTTGCAAATTGAATAAAAAAATTTTCTGCATCTAGCTCTGAAAAAATATTTGGGCTTCTAGCGGTGTGTGGGACTTGGTCTATTAGTCCATCTATACTGACCTCCATCAGGTTGCAAATTAAAAATAATTTTTTTCTGCATCTAGCTCTGAAAAAATATTTGGGCTTCTAGCAGTGTGTGGGACTTGGTCTATTAGTCCATCTATACTGACCTCCATCAGGTTGCAAATTAAAAATAATTTTTTTCTGCATCTAGCTCTGAAAAAATATTTGGGCTTCTAGCAGTGTGTGGGACTTGGTCTATTAGTCCATCTATACTGACCTCCATCAGGTTGCAAATTGAATAAAAAAAATTTCTGCATCTAGCTCTGAAAAAATATTTGGGCTTCTAGCGGTGTGTGGGACTTGGTCTATTAGTCCATCTATACTGACCTCCATCAGGTTGCAAATTAAAAATAATTTTTTTCTGCATCTAGCTCTGAAAAAATATTTGGGCTTCTAGCAGTGTGTGGGACTTGGTCTATTAGTCCATCTATACTGACCTCCATCAGGTTGCAAATTAAAAATAATTTTTTTCTGCATCTAGCTCTGAAAAAATATTTGGGCTTCTAGCAGTGTGTGGGACTTGGTCTATTAGTCCATCTATACTGACCTCCATCAGGTTGCAAATTGAATAAAAAAAATTTCTGCATCTAGCTCTGAAAAAATATTTGGGCTTCTAGCGGTGTGTGGGACTTGGTCTATTAGTCCATCTATACTGACCTCCATCAGGTTGCAAATTAAAAATAATTTTTTTCTGCATCTAGCTCTGAAAAAATATTTGGGCTTCTAGCAGTGTGTGGGACTTGGTCTATTAGTCCATCTATACTGACCTCCATCAGGTTGCAAATTAAAAATAATTTTTTTCTGCATCTAGCTCTGAAAAAATATTTGGGCTTCTAGCGGTGTGTGGGACTTGGTCTATTAGTCCATCTATACTGACCTCCATCAGGTTGCAAATTAAAAATAATTTTTTTCTGCATCTAGCTCTGAAAAAATATTTGGGCTTCTAGCGGTGTGTGGGACTTGGTCTATTAGTCCATCTATACTGACCTCCATCAGGTTGCAAATTAAAAATAATTTTTTTCTGCATCTAGCTCTGAAAAAATATTTGGGCTTCTAGCAGTGTGTGGGACTTGGTCTATTAGTCCATCTATACTGACCTCCATCAGGTTGCAAATTGAATAAAAAAAATTTCTGCATCTAGCTCTGAAAAAATATTTGGGCTTCTAGCGGTGTGTGGGACTTGGTCTATTAGTCCATCTATACTGACCTCCATCAGGTTGCAAATTAAAAATAATTTTTTTCTGCATCTAACCCAGCCAATAGTTTTGGCCTAATACCACAGTTTGGCCACTCAGCTCTGCTCGGTTACCATCCATTGTTTTTTTGTGCAAACAACTCCAGAGTTGAGAATTAGTTAACCACCAAAATGAGTGGAAAAAGGCCTGCTGCTGGTGGAAAGGGGAATAGGCGTGTTGGGAAGGGGAAAAAAGGTTGTGTCCGTGGGGTAGGTGCAGAAGAAAGACCATCTTCCAGCCAAACTAAAATGTCTACTTCTTTTAGCGGACAATGTGATAAGATCCCTTTCTTACGGCCACGCCAATCGCTACAAATTCCAGATGAGGCACAAAAACAGCAGGTGCTTCAACGGATATCAAGTGCTCCTTTAAGTGGGCTCTCCTCCACATCAACTTCAACATCACAAATACTCCAGTCCTCAAAGGTGTCACCCAAATCGCACTTGCTTCCTCACAGCTCCCAAATCTCCAGCTGCCCGTCTGAGTATGAGGTAGAACAGATGGTTGAGTCTGCAGAGCTGTTTACTCATACTATAGCCTGGGAATCAGAGGTCGACTCCAGCGCTTCTGTGAATCCAGACGAGGAAATGATCTGCACTGATGCCCAGAATCTTTATGAGTCGGATCCAGGACCAGACGCAGAAGGTTCTGACCATAATGTAGACCCTCATTCCCAAACTGTAACTCCTGTTGGTGGAGACAATGAGGAAGACGATGATAAGACTCAAATACCTGATTGGAGCGACAACTTTAGTTTTTTGTCAGGGCAGGAACAGGTTGGCTCTGAGGACGACGGGTGTGATAACGCACAGGGTGATGATGATGACGTCGGAGATCCCACTTACTGTCAACCCACAGTCAGCCAAGAGATGAGGTCAGCAGAGGAGGTGGAGGAAGATGCTAGTGACGACGAGGTCAGGTTGCGCCTTCCTGGACAGAGACGTAGTACTGGAAGCACGTCAACAACTGCATCCTCAAACACAACTCTGCCTCTCACCACAAGTCGTGGTGGCTCTTCAGGTCGCATGGGTGCTAAGCCTTGCATAGCCTGGGCATTTTTTCAGATCGATAAAGATGACCCAACTCGTGTTATCTGTAACATTTGTCAGCAAAAGCTAAGTAGAGGCCAAAAAATACATAGTTTGAGTACTTCATGCATGAACCGGCACATGGACATGAAGCATAAGTTGCAGTGGGAAGCTCAGTGTGCTACAATGCGGTCTAGCCGGCCGGGCCAACCACCGTCTGCCATATCTTGTGCATCCGCGGCCTCTTCATCCTCTGTGACTGGGGGGACAGCAGTCACACCTGTTTTGGGGCACAGACCTGCCACCTCTTTACCCGCAACAGCCAGCGTGATTGGCAGGTCATCATTTTCTTTGGAGGTGGTAACACCAGCTGGTCTTGAGCGCTGTCCGACATCGATAGCACCACCTTTGGATCAAGGCAACCTAACATGTCCGCCTGCATCTTCCTCACAGACCGGCAGTTTGCCGGGGACACCCTTATCAACCCCGTCTAAGCACAATAGCCAGCCCTCGGTCCCTCAGATGTGGACAAGTAAAAGACCATTTCCTCCTAGCCATGAGAAAGCTAAGAGGTTGAATTTCACCATCTGCAAGCTCTTGGCTACAGAAATGCTGCCTTTCCGCCTGGTGGACACAGAGGATTTTCGAGACCTTATGTCCGTCGCAGTGCCCCAGTACCAGATGCCCAGTCGGCACTACTTCTCAAAGAAAGGTGTGCCTGCGCTCCACCAGCATGTCGCACACAACATCACCGCTTCTTTGAGAAACTCTGTGTGTGACAGGGTGCATTTCACCACAGACACTTGGACGAGTAGGCATGGACAGGGGCGTTACATGTCGCTGACTGGGCACTGGGTAACTATGGTGACAGCAGGACAAGGGGCTGCTGTCCAAGTCTTGCCGTCCCAACGAGTTGTGCGTCAATCCTCTTTATGTCATTTTTCCTCCACTGCTTCTGCCTCCTCAACCTCCTCTCGGTCTTCCACCTGCACCCAAAGCCTGTCTGGTCATGCCACAAGCTTTCTAACTGCGCAGAAGGGATCCTGCACACCTCCTTACTATGCTGGCATTAGGGCTCAACGTCATCAGGCGGTTTTTACATTGAAATGTCTGGGAAATGTGAGTCACACAGCTGAGGAGTTGTGGTCAGCTCTGGAGAACCAATTTCATGAATGGTTGTCTCCACTGGACCTGAAACCAGGGAAGGCCGTGTGCGGCAATGTCACACACGTGCCTTGTATGGCTCACGTGTTGAACCTGGTTGTCCAGCAATTTTTAGCCCACTATCCCAGACTAGATGGCCTTCTGCAGAGGGCACGGTCGCTGTGTGCTCACTTCCGCCGTTCGCATCCCGCAGCTCAGCGACTTACATCTCTACAGAAGTCGTTGGGCCTGCCACTTCACCGGCTAAAATGCGATGTGCCTACCCGGTGGAATTCAACTCTGCACATGTTGCAGCGACTGTGGCAGCACTGACAAGCCCTGGTGCAATACGTTCTGACGTATAGCCTGGGCCAACGAGATTCAGAGGTGGGGCAAATCACGCTGGAGGAGTGGTCTCAGATCAGGGACCTATGCACCCTTCTGCACAGTTTTGAAATGGCGACGAAGATGTTTAGTGCTGACGATGCCATTATCAGCATGACTATTCCGGTGATTTACATGCTGGAGCACATGTTAAACAGAATTCGGAGTCAGGTGGTGGCACAAGAGGAGGTGGAGGAAGTAGAGGAGGAGGAGTTGTATGCGGAAGGGCTAACATCTGCAAGGTCCAGACGGTCGGCAGCACCAAGGCGGCAGGCATGTGAGGGTGGGGGAGATGGTTTTACCAGGGCGCATGGTAGCAGCCAAACTAGTGAGGAAGGTGCAGGAGCCCAGGAAGAAGTGGAGGACGAACTGATGGAAGACTCATCAGATGAGGGAGACCTTGATCACATTTCTGTTGTGCGAGGTTGGGGGGAGAGGACAGAGGAAGGAAGCATGATTGTTACCTCGCCACCAACACAACAGGGACTTGGTGCTCCTGGATGCGCAACACACATGAGTGCCTTCTTGCTGCACTACCTGCAACATGACCCTCGAATTGTGAGAATTAGAAATAATCCTGACTACTGGGTTGCCACACTGTTAGATCCCCGGTACAAAAGTAAATTTGCAGAAATTATTCCTGCCATAGAAAGGGATGCACGCATGCAGGAGTATCAGCAGAGACTGTTGCAGAATCTTACATGTGCTTTTCCACAAAATACCAGTGGTGCACGTAGTGAATCTCACAGTTCCAACTTGCCAACCGTGGGACCGTCAAGTGTTCAGCACTCAAACCGTAACAGAACCACAGTATCTGGTGGTAACATCAATTTTGCGGAATCATTTCACCACTTTTTTAGCCCATCCTTTGCAAGGCCACAGGAGACAAGAAGTCTGACACATAGTCAACGCCTAGAGACGATGGTACAGGAGTATCTCCAAGTAAACATTGAAGCCACGACTGTGTCACTGGACCCTTGCTCTTTTTGGGCTTCCAATCTGGATAAATGGCCGGAGCTAGCCACTTACGCCTTGGAGATCTTGTCATGCCCCGCAGCCAGCGTTCTGTCTGAACGTGTGTTCAGCGCTGCTGGTGGTGTGCTGACAGATAAGCGCACGCGGCTCTCCACTGATAATGTAGACAGACTCACGTTCATAAAGATGAACAAATCATGGATCCGAAACGACTTTTCTACCCCTGTGTCATCCTGGGGAGAGTAAAAGCTTGATGATTGTTTAAAATCACCCTACCAACCGTTTTAAGCTTTCAAATTACTAATCATGTTTATCTGTATCTTGACTGGAAAATAATTTGGGCTTTGTAGCAGTGTGCAGCACTGATCCTATTAGGCCATCTATAATAAGCTCCACCAGATTTAAAATTAAAAATAATTTTTAGCTGCATCTAGCCCGGAAAATAATTTTGGGGCTCCGAGATGCGCAAGACACATAAGTGCCTTCTTGCTGCACTACCTGCAGCATGACCCTCATATTGTCAGAATTCGAAGTAATCATGACTACTGGGTTGCCACACTCTTAGATCCCCCAAACTTTTCGATCAACCTTTTCATTTTAATAAAGACCAAAAAAATGGTCATTTTTGAAATTATAAGCATTAGCAGGTTGTTAGAAACTGAAATCAAACAGTTTTCAACTCAAAACTTTATTCTAGGTGATGTTACATTTTCACATAGGACCCCTTGTTCGAAAGGAGCTTCTGAACTCTCTCGTCCATTGAATTTGTCAGGTTTTGGATGGTTTCTGCTTCAATTGTTTTGCATGAGGACAGAATACCCTCCCAGAGCTGTTGCTTAGATGTGAACTGCCTCCCGCCATCATAGACACTCCTTTTAATGATGCTCCAAAGGTTCTGAATGGGGTAGAGGTCAGGGGAGCATGGGGGTCACACCATAAGTTTGTCCCCTTTTATGCCCATATCAGCCAGAGATGCAGATGTTTTATGTGCAGCATGAGATGGTGCATTATCATGCAGAAAAATGATCTTGCTGTGAAATACACGGTTCTTCTTCTTGAACCATGGCAGGAAGTGCTGTTTGAGAAAATCCACATACATTATGGAGTTCATCTTTAGCGCCTTCAGGGATCCTAAAGGGGCCGACAATCTCTCTCCCCATGATTCCAGCCCAAAACATTACTCCACCTCCTCCTTGTTGGCGCTGTAGCCGTGTTTGCGTGGGGTGTCCATCAACCAGCCATCCTCCACTCCATCCATCTGGACCATCGAGCGCTGCACGGCACTCATCCGTGAACAAAACAGTTTTGAAATCAGTCTTCATGTAATGTTTGGCCCACTGGAGCCGTTTCTGCTTGTGTGAAGTGGATAGAGGAGGTCGACAGGATGGCGTATGCACAGCTGCAAACCTATGAAGGACCCTGCATCTTGTTGTTCGGGGGATGTTGGAGGCACAAGCAGCTTCAAAAACTTGTCTGCTGCTATGACAAGGCTTTTTTGCCGCTGCTCTTTCAACCTGACGTAATTGCCTGTAGGAAAGAGTCCTCAATTTGCCCTTATCAGCACGCACACGTGTGTACTGTGAATCAGCTACATACTTCTTGATTGCCAAGACACTTCATCCTGATCATCGCACAATGTTGATTGTAGTCATGCCTTGACCTAAACACTCCACAATTTGTTGCTTCTCAGCAGCCGACACATCCTTTTTCTTTCCCATTTTGGCAGAAAATGTAGGCTGCTGAATAATGTGAGAGAGCCTTCTTAAGTAGTCTTGCCTTTCATTGGACACACCTGCCAAACTAATTAGCACTGGTGTCTGCAATTGCTTACAGTGATATAAAGAGCCCTGACACACATCACCATCAATGAGTTTAACTGACAAACAAACAAATTCTTCCCTTATCACTCCTAAACACTTTTTGCATAATAATTTGGAACACAGTGTACATGTGCTTTTCCACAAAACACCAGTGGTTCACGTAGTGAATTTTACAGTTCTAACTTGCCAACCGTGGTCTGTATGGAGTTGTTCAATAAAGGGCCCAAAATTAAGATAACATAGATGGGAGAGGTCTCTATGAATAGGAATTCCTAAGTATTTGATACCCTGTGAGGGCCAGGCAAAGGGAAAGTTGGACTGGATGGAATCCTATATGGATTTGGGGAGGGAGACATCGAGGGCCTCAGACTTCGCTGCATTGATTTTAAAATTTGACCATGTAACAAAGTGATCTATTTCAGCCATAACAGCATGGATGGATATATGTGATTGAGTGATATATACTAGGACATCATCAGCAAATAGAGAGCACTTGTACTCGGTGCCTCCCACCTCAATCCACCTAATATTGGGGTTATGGCGAATTGATGAGAGCAGGTGCTCCGTCACTAGGATGTATAAGAGAGGGGACAGAGAACATCCCTGCCTTGTCCCATTGGTGATTGTGAAAGGTGATGAAAATGTTCTGACGCGCCCCCTGGGCCTTGGGACACCCGGAGCCGGACCCTTTTTGGTGGATGCTGGTGGTTGTAGTCTTCGTGGCGGCGATCCGGTTCCGTGGCTCAGGGCGGTCAAACCAGTGGCGGAACTATTTATGTGGTTTTGATGTTTAAATGTCCGACTACGCCACCCGTGGATTGCGGTCAGAGTGAACCGCCGCTACAGGGCAGACCGCTAAGGCTGGTGTTGTGGGTGCAGCAGAGCGTAGCATAACTCCCCACGGGAGGAGTATAGCCTCAGGGCAGTGTATGCGGAGGATGGGGGTGATGGTGCAGGGCAGCAGCAGTAACGACACGGAGTCAGTGATGCAGTTCAGGGCCTTTACTCACAGTTCTTATTATCCAGACCACGTCTGCAGGTAACGGCTGCCCACGTCGTACTGTGCTCACCAGGTGAGGGGCTCAGACAACTCCCAGATAACTTTGGAGCGCTTCACAGGACCCCCTTTGTGTGTCCTTTGTCTGGCCTTTCTTACCAACACTTCTGTCCGGCTGCCTCGGGCCTCCTCTTGGTAAACTTGGCGCCAGTTTCCCTGACCCTATGTGGTGCCTTCCTAGCGGGTGGAGCAAGGGGCTGCGCCACATAAAATGTCAGAGCCTCCGGTTTCTAGCTGAGGGTCGTTTCCTGCCTCCACTAGTTTGGGGACCGGTCTCCCCCTTTGGCCTGACCCCTCCACGCAGGTGGATTCGGGCGTGCGGTGACGACTCGCCCGTCCGCACCCCTGGGATCCCTTCATTCCTCGTTCCTGGAGCCTTCTCCGCTCCTCTTCCTTCCTTCTCCCTCTTGCAGGCCTGGGCCTCTGTTACTAGGCCCGCCTCCGGAGCAGAGCTCATGCAGAGCCCCTGCTCCCTGCCACTTCTGCTCAGACTTCTCTGCACTGAACTAAGATGGTGCCCACCTTTTATACTCCCTTCTCAATGCACCCAGGAACTGCTTCCTCCCTGCTCCTGCACTGCAGGGTTCCCCTTCCTCAGTGTTACCTCCCCCCACTCCAGCCAGGGACAGGGACTGTCGTGCCCATCTCAGGGGCATATTGGTCGCCCTGCCCCACGGCAATGTGGTGTAATGCATGCAGGTGTCGGGTCCTGATCCACACTCCATCCTTATCTGAGAGTGAGATATCACACCTCTGGGTGAGGTGCAATACGTCTGTAGCAACCGAGCCCTCGGTGCTACAGTTCCATTTATCTTCAGCCTAGGTGACGTATTGTGATACAGGGCCGTGATTTTGGCTATAAAAGGGTCCCCTAGACCCCTACCCCAAGCTTTTTAAGAGAATCATATATGGCGTGCCAGGAGACTCTATGGAATGCTTTCTCAGCATCCAACGAGAGTATCTACTTACAAATTTTTAACTGCATCTAGCCCAGGAAATACTTTGTGCCTAGTAGCAGTGTCTGCTAGTCAGCGGATTATCCCGGCTGTTAAGCAAGCTACACCACCTGTAGTTTGGACACTTAATTTTTTCAAAGGAAATGCTTCGGGACCACGGGATACTTAGTGAAGAGCATCAGGAGGCACCCCAAGGCATAGGGGCTGGGACTGGCACTAGGATGCCTTGCGGTGGACAGCCGAGCTCGATCCTTATAAAAGCTTTTTAACTGCAGCAGCTTTAGTGGACGCTACTGGAGCTGGAATTACGCGGCTGCTGGCATGAGACTTGCCCTCCAATAGATCCTTGTAAATGGATTTAAAGTGTATTCATTCAAATTAGAGGGACAATTTAAATTAAAAAGCTTAGAGCTGCCTCCACCACAGGGGGGCTCTCTCGACCCACCAGCGGACAGGCACCAGTATTGGGAGAGGGGGGCTGGCCGTCAGGGTTCACCGCGGCTCTGGCACAAACCCGGCGACACGGAGGTGGCACGGGCAGGAGCGGACTGGCCGTCTCGGCTTCTCACTTTTTGGATTTTAGAAGGGCATGACATGCCTATATCTGTGTCTCCCCCTCCTTTTACTCCTCCACCTCTTTTCTTTTCGCATGACTATATGTACTTGTCACTTTTCCATGTGTTAGTTGTGTCTTCTGAGCAGTTTGTCAGCTTTTGGACACCTTTGAAGGTGTTTTCTATGTGTTTCTATGTGTTTTTGTTTGCCTGCCATTGGTTTTAACGGTGTTCGAAGGTGTTCGACGAACAGTTCGACGAACAGTTCGGCGAACACACGGGTGTTCGACGAACCGAACCGAACTCGAACACTACGGGGGTGGCTCAACACTACTCATGACGATCTATGTCCACTATAATCAGTCCTTGTGCCGCCAGTTCGACTTTACCGATCTTAATGGTCACCTCCTTGAATCCCACCTGCGGCAAGGGCTGACCATTGCTGGCGATGATACTCAGGTCGTCATCTGGGTAGCGGGTTATGTCCGAGTCATTCCAGTACTGCTTAAAGAGCACGTACGGGATGGTGGTCACCTGTGACCCAGTGTCTAGTAGGGCACTCATAGGAATGCCATCCAGTACCACAGGCAAGATTGGACGTTCCACTACGTATTTATCACGCCAGTTTGATGGGCCTGATGATCTTATGCCTGGGGGTTGGCCCTCTACCCCAGGTTGTGCCCGTTTAAATGACAGTACCTTGCCATATGTCCGGGTTGATTGCAGCGGCGGCAGATGGGTCGTCCATCCTCGTTGTATCTGTCGCTGGGTCTTCCTCTGACCGGTGGGGTCCTCCTCAGTCGGCGCCACGGGACGTCCTCCAGTCCGGATGCCAGCTGGATCTTTCCTGGAGAAGAGACCTGTAAGGACTGCACAGTTCTGGTTAGCGCGGCAACGCTCTTAGTCAGCTCTTGGACCTGATGGTGCAGGTCTGTAGCCGGGTCACTGTTTAAAGCCTGCGCATCAGCTCCCACAGGCCCTGCAGACAAGGGCGCCGTCTCCTGGTAGTAAGTGATAGCAGGGCGCCTGTGGGTCACAGCGCCACCAGGTGCCGGTTCTCGGAGCACCCGGATGGCTCTGTCCTTGAACTGTGCAAAGTCCAGATCAGGGTCCTGTAAGGCCATTGCCCGCAACTGGGTTCGGTGGGCATTGCACAGTAGACCCTCAATAAATTGTTCGGTCAACAGCTTGTCTTCATTTCCCACGCTGTCAGGGTCTGCCTGCTTAATGGCTCTCAGGGCCTCTTGTAGGTTTAGAGCATAGTCTCTTATACTCTCATGGGCCCGCTGTTTGCACCCGTAAAATCGGAGCTTTATTTCGGCTGAAGTGCGGGTGTCAAATGTGCCTTTCAGCCGGGCTAGTATTTCTCTGACAGTTCTCTTCCTCCTAGGTGGCCAGGACTTTACCTCCCTTTGGGCTGCCCCGATTAACTGGGCCACCAGGATGCTTACATTTTGCTCCTCCGTGAGGGGGTATACCTGGAAGAGGCTATCCAGTCTTTCCCTAAAGTCACTTAGGGTATGTGACTCCCCTGAGTACTGGGGTAGCCAGGTTGCCCCCGGGATATAGGGCATGGTGAAAGGCATGACCGCAGCAGCGGTTGCGCTGGCGGCCGGTGTGGCGGTGGAGCTCCCCTCGATGTCCGACATCCTCCTTCCCCCCTAGTGGACCGTGGCCTACCTTGCGATGCTCTTCTTCCGTAGGCTGCAGCTCCGCAGTCGATCGTCGGGGTCGAGGACCTGGCGTCGCGCTCCGATGACGTCAGAGTCGCTCTTCCTCCCTTCCAGGACCTTGCGCAGCGTCGGTGCGTGGGGCGGAGCTTCGGGTCTCACGCGCTTTCGGCGTCCACGCCCCTCTTCTTCCTCCTCGGCATCCTGAAGATGGCGTCCGATGGCGGGAAGCAGTTGCGGATGGCGGGAAGACTGCGGGAAACGGTCCGAGATGGCGTCTGATGGCGGGAATCGGCTCCGGATGGCGTGAAACGACTCCGGACAGCGGAAACTTCGCCACAGGTAAGTTACAAAAGTCTTTTTCAGGCACGCAGTACACGGTGATTGCGGGCACGAAATCCTGCGACTACGCCAAAGTTGACGCACCCCCTGGGCCTGTGCTGGGAACCCGGAACCGGGCCTGTTGTAGGATGTTGGGGGTTGTAGTCTCCGTGTGGCGGTGACCCGGTCCGTGGCTCAGGGTGGTCAAACCAGTGGCAGTCTATTTGTATTGTAATTGTCCGACTACGCCACCTGTGGATTGCGGTCAGTGGGGACCGCCGCTGCGCTGCAGACCGCTGAGGCTGATGTTATATGCGCAGCCAAGAATGGGATGACTCCCCACGGGAGAAGTATTGCCTCAGGGCAGCTAGAGTGAATGATGGTAGTGATGGTGGGAGCGTCCCAGTACTAATGGTGCTGGTGCGGCAAGGAATCACAGAGACGTGTGGTGCAGTTCAGGGTCTTTACTGATGTTATAAGGCAGACCCTCCCGAGAGTGCTGGCTAGTATAAGGGGACCTGGTCAGTCTGCGAGCAAGCAGGAGTTCCCCTGGCTAGGCGAAGTTGTAGCCCTCCCTGTTTATCTGCACTCTTCCTGGCTACCTTGCTGTCAGCGGTTACAAGTAGCCCACGTCCGTGAGTATACCGTGTGGTGCTCACCCGTTTGGCTGGTGACTTGGGGCCTTCTGTTAGCCTCCGCTCCTGGATGGTGGCGCTGGTCCCTTCTTTGTGACTGAGCCTCCGGGCTTCTTTGGCCAGAGGACCTGGAATCCCCTGCCGGCTGGTTTCTGCTGCTGGGTATATATCAGTCCCCACAGCCTCGGACTCCTGTGTCCGGTTTTAGTGTCCTCAGCCAGGGCGAGCTCTATCTCTGCTCACAGCCCCTGGTCTTCTGCTCCTGCTCCTACAGAGCTCCTGTTCTCACTTTCCCTCTGTCTGCTGTCCTCCAGACCAGACTGCGTCTCTGTCTGGGACTTCACTCACTAATCCTGCCCCAGACCCAGTTTATAAGGGCAGATTCCTCCCCTCCCAGGTCTGGGTGGGCCGTGTTGTATGCTTAGGGCTCCTGACCAGAGAAACCTCCCACTTGCTCTCAAACATAATATTTCTATTTCTGTGGCAACCAGACCCCTAGGGTGCCACACTGGCATTGTTGCAGCGGTGTTGGCACTGGGTCTCCCGTGGCTTGCAATCCCTGCAGCCAATCAGTGTTTTCTTCACCCTCCCTTCCTTCGGACAAATCAAAACATCCAGAAGTGAGAGCTGCTGTTCTCTCACTTCCTCCGGATGTCCATTATGTCCATAAGTGAGGAGAGTGATGCTGCCAACATCACTGGAATGGCACCAGAGGTATAGGGGTTATTATTTTACTGGGGGGAACATACAGATTCCAAAGAGATTGTCCAATTAGTGGACAACCCCTTTAAAGAAGTTGTGTGGGCTGAAATTTTAATTTAAGTTGGCAATCATTCTATGTAACTGCAAACTGCCAAATTGTCACAGTGTGCCATCGGCACCTTTGTTAGGAGGATATACGTACATGGATGACTGGAGTGGATATGTGGAGGTTCTTTTTGTTTCTCTGTTGTCTGTCAGTATGTCCTGCGTTTGCAGATTCTCTATGTGTGCCCTCCATCTCTTCCTATTATCCTGTGAGCAGTTAGTCAGTATGTCTTCTGTCTGTGTTTGAAGTTTCTTTATGTGCAGCCTCCATGTTGGTGAAGCCTGTGATCTGATTAGATGAAGCGTTCCAACTGTCAATCAAGGTCAGTTGATGCCAGTGGACAGAGAGAAGAGGAGGATGTGCTGATGAGGTGTAAGCCGAAAGTGAGTGACCTGATCTACCTGAACCCTTCCAGTAACAATGAACAATCAGCAGTGACATCAGATCAATAGAAATAGGAGAATTTTTTATGTAAGCGCTGTTGAAAGAAATGTCAAAGTATAGAAATTCTGTGTGAGCAACTGATATTGGTAAGTGTGCTTCACTTGCTGGATGCTGAAAGATTGTATAAACCGTATGCAACTGGAAAAAGAGGAAGAGGATGGCATCTGCCCAACCACTAAATGATTGTGATAGTCCATGAGTATAGTGTATTCCATGTGACGCGCCCCCTGGGGCCGTGGGGTACTCGGTGCCGGTCTGGTTGGAGCTGGGGATGTCACGGTGGCAATGAACCGGTCCATGACCCAGGGCAGTCAATTAAAGGAAAAGTAAAAGGGGAATAAAGTTTTTGAAGATAATGTTTGTGATGCCACCTGTGGTATGCCGCTATATGGGGCTGCCGCTGCGGTGCAGATCCACTGGAGCTGATGGTAACGCAGCAGAGTTGGTTCAGCTCTCCACAGGCAGAGCTAAGCTGATGAATTATGGAGGTAGATGTTGTTGGTGCGGTGTAATGCAGGTGATGACGCAGCAATTATTCAAGGACACAGTGGGGTGCTGTCTTCAGGTTTTACTCACAGTTGTTAAGTTCTCCAGGTTACAGTCACTGGTTTGTAACCACCCACGTCATCCTGTGTCCTCCGGGGAAGTGATCAAGCCAACTCTTAGATGTTTTGGCAGCACTTGATCGGGACCCCCTTCAAGTGTACCATCCCAGGTCGTCTTCTTTGCGCTGGCTCTCGCCCTCCTGACCTGCACCTCACAATCAGTGTCCCAAGCCAGTGGCCACAGTCCTTGTCGGGTGACTTACTCTCAGTCCCCTGTACCCTATGTGTCCACCTTTTCGGCGATGTAATTGTGGAGTGTGACTACAGCACCTGAAATGCTGCAACCTCCGGTTTGCTAGCTGAGACCTAAAGTTCTCCACTAGGCTGGGGCCGGTCCCCTACTGCTGCTTGATCCCTCCACGTCAGCGTGAACTCCAGCGCATGGATGGACTCCACACTTCCCGTGCCTCTAGGATCCTTTCTCTCTCTGGAGCCTTTCCCACTGCTCCGGTGTTCTCTCCTCACTCTCCTCCTGCTGGGCCCCTCTCACTGGGCCCTACTCCTCACTCTCCACTGAACTCCTGCTCCAAGCACGGGAGCCAGGAAAATGGACCCTTCTGCACTGCTCTCCTGAGCAGGACTCCCCCTTCTAGATGTTTCTTCCCTTGCTTATATACTGCTCTTTCAGTGCTCCCCTGAAATTCTTCCTCCACCCACCTCCTCCACTTAGTTCCACCCTCCTGACAGGGACAGGGACTGTGCTTTCCCTCAGGAGCAATCTCGCCCTTCCCTAAGGAGTGGTGTGTGTTGGATGTGAGTGCGTGGGTCCCGGGTAGTGCTCCCTCCTTACCTTAGAGTGGGGTACCACACCTCTGGATGAGATGCAGTACCTCTGTGGCAACTGGACCCGCAGGGGCGCCACACATGTTTGAGCCAGTTTCCAGGCTGATCTAGAACTTGACCCGAGAGTTGGGAGACACTGTTCATGCAATACAGCAGGAGATTGCAGGCATGCAAATCATATTAATCCTGCACCATACTTTTCAGCCCAACCCCCTTTTGCAAGTGTGACGCCTCTTACTCGTAAAGCCCGTGTTTACCCTGGGTGATGGGGGGACTCGGTGTCGGGTCCTATGATGGAGAGATGGGGTGCAGCCATGGCCCGGACCCGACCCGTGCTCAGGGCCGTCACAGTTAAAAGAGATGGTGTGGGCTTATCCGGGTTGAGTGGCTGGATAACGACTATGCCACCTGTGGTGCCTGGTGAAGGGCCACCAGCGCCGCCGCAGTCCACTGAGGCATGATGCTATGGCGGCCAAAGTTATTACTACTCCCCACAGGTGGAGCGTGGCCTCAGGGTAGAGGGACAGGATGGAGGGGGTAGTAGTAGAGTAGTGCGGGTTCTGTGTCTCGCGGTGTGGCGCAGAATGAAGAGTCCGGAGGACATAGGGGTGAACTTCCAAGGCTTTACTCACATAGATGGCAAAGGAAGGCGACTCCCTGCTCCCCGCGGAGTCCTGCGCTCACCAGAGACGGGGGTCCGACAACCTCCGAGTAAGTCCAGCATTCAGTCGGGACCCTACAGCAGAGTGTTCCTGAACTACAAACCGAATCCTTTCCTGTCCGTGTGTGTGCAAATAGGCCGGGACTCCCTCTGAACTCCTCTCAGAACTAGGGCACGGGTGGCAGCTCCGCTCCGTCCGATACCCGGTGGGATCCTCTGGGCCTACCGGCCTTTCCCGACCAGGACATGGAGTAGCAAGGTCGGGTGTCGGGGGCCGGTACCCCTCTTGCAGCCGAAGTCCCTCTGAATATATCAGCATGGTGAGGACAGGTGGCGTACACCGCTCCGTCTGCATACTGCCTGGCATCCATTTGTTATGGAGCCACAATCTTGAGCTCCGGGCCTTCTTGATTATGGTCCTTGACCGGGTTGAGACCTTTATTATCTGAAACCTGCCCCTCAACCCCAAGGCTAAGGTGCGAGGGCCATGTCTCCGTCCTCTGCAGGCCCACACAGGATCCACGCTCAGGGAGGGAGATCACAATACCAAAGACCAAGAACTAAAAATGGCTGTCTATTAAATATGAAATTTAAAGTGTAACTACCTTGTAAGTCCTCCACCCTCACCCACTAACTGGTTCCCCTAACTCTTGGTTCCCCAGTCTCCCCGTAACCAGGGGAGCAGCACCTAGTGCATATTAGCTCCCTCTAGTGGAGAAGTGTGGTGTTGGATGCAAAGGTTGGGTCACGACTATCACACTAGTCTTACCTCAGAGGAGGAACACTACACTCCATTAGAGAAGTGCAGCATCCCTGTGGCGGTCGAACCCTCAGGGGTGCCACACAAGCTCAATACGCGGCTGGAAAAGTAAACAGCCAGGCCACCTAGCTGGTCAGTGCAGCCGAGGTAGAGCAGCCAGAATTGAACAATTATCTTTTAGGAATGCCATAGCTAATGTTCATGGTACAAGGGAAGCATATCCAAGTCCAAATCATAGACAGGTATTTATAGAAGCGAGAATGAAATTGCTAACCTCCGAATTACTTGAAATAATCAAGTGGTTTAAAGGGGTTGTCCACTACTTGGACAAGACAACCCCTTCTCAGTCCTTATATTTTCCCTTTGTAAAATAACACTTATACCCACCTCCGATGCCAGCACTGTTCCAGTGGTGTTGGCACTGTCTCTCCTAGGGATCGTATAACATTGTTATATCATGCGATCCCTGCAATCAGCACCGGCTTCATTCTCCCAACCTTTGGACAAATCACATACATCCTGAGGAAGTGAGAGCGAATATAGGCACTGGTGTTGTTGTGCCCTTCTCCCACACAGTCCCCATTGTTATGCCCTTGTTTTTGCACCACACTGCCATCACTAATTACCAGGGACAGCCCATCTAAAATCCTACACAGTATTAGTGACGGAGAAGGCTGTTGAGTTTGATGTGGTGGAAGGAGCCAAAGCTGCTCTAGCTATCAACGTTACAGATCTAGCTGGTGTGCCTGTGAAAGGAAGAAAATTTGCATCAAGTAAATGGGGAGGTTATGGACATTTTCATTGGAAAAGAAGAGTTAATGGTGAGAGTGCACACACACTGGGAATATACCCACAATACCATTCTAATCTAGGCATATGTCCTCCTCTAGCTATGTACAAGCAGAAAAGTAAATATGGACTGAAGTCTAATATTTTGCTGAACCATATGGAAGAAAAAGCTGAAAGATAATGTGGCGCCCAGCTGCGCTTTGTACCACAGATCCTGGAACGGTGCATGAACGGATTCCTCCACAAGAGGCTCTCACAGCACACACACACCTCCAACTTCCACCTCAGACCACCAGAGGGAGCCCGTTAGGGATATAAATTGGGAAGGTGGAGCTAGGCAGTAAGCAGTGCCTCTGAAGAGTTCCTGCAGAGTTGGACACAGAACAAGTCGGTCTGCAGTGGAGCTCAGCCTAGTTTCAGTTTGCAGTCTAGCCAGAACACAGCTAAAGGTTCAGCAGTGGAGCACCAGGCTCCTGCAAGCTAGACTCAAGAAGCTCAGGTTAGTGAGCTAGGAGCATGCCGACGCTCAGAGAGCGGCAGAAGAAGCAGCCAGCTAGCTGCCAGTGTGTGTAGCCTAGTGAGGGCCTCGAGTGAGGCCGAAGGCTAGAGGAGTGAGTAGCATCGGGGGCAGAGGAGCTGTACAAGCTCACCCCAGAAAACATATACCGGACACCGGATCTACGTCTACAGGGCCGCATACCCCCCTGTAGAGACAACCGGAGACCCCTGGAAGACTTCAAGTCCCAGGATCACCCAAGAGCTGATACGTACCAAAGCCAGGAGTCATGGAGGCCCCGCAAGTTGGGAGCGCGTACTCCAAGAGAAGGCCCTATCACAAAGTCAGCCGGTGCAGGACAGAGACAAAGTTAGGCCTAGCTCCAGGTAGGTCAGAAACTTACTACACAAAGGCAAGAAACAGGAGGCCCTATACCCGCTCACTGGGGAGGATCCTGTTATGCACCCTTCACCCTACAGTGCTCCGGGATGTGCCTGAATCTCCATCAGTAAAAGGTACTGAAGTGACTATCGTGCCTGTCCCTGTTCTTGCTCCGACCCGGCTGGGTCACATCTGTCCTGCATCCTTACATCCCCGCTGCTCTGAGGCCCAGCTCCACCTGTGGGGAGCTATACCACGCAAGCTGCATTAACACCGGCCTCAGTGGGCTGCCGCAGCGCTGGTGAGCCTCACCAGACACCACAGGTGGCGTCACGAACTTTCGTATATTTATCCATCACCCCCTTTTAAAGAGAGGCCCAGGGTACAGGCCCAGGAGCCGACCACTGCGACATCCCCCAGAGTCAGGCAACAAGGCCCGGGCGCTGAGTCCTCCCCATCCCCTGAGCGCGACAATAACAGGACCACCAAGACAACCCTTGAAAAGGCTGGTCTTGTGACTGATCTATAAGTCAGAGTAGTTATCTAGCTGTCCAGAGCTGTGAACAAAAGGGTCTAGCACAACTAAAAAGCAAGCCAGAGTATCATAAAGGCTTCTAAAGTGCCAGAAGAAGAGATGGTTACCCGTGATGTTGTTACACACATAAAGCCAGAACAATCAAAATATTAATTGATTCTACCATTGACTATTGCACAAAATCTGAATACCTGTGTAGAATCATGCACACGAGCCTCGAGTAGACTGCACCCGTTAAAGATTCTCTGTCAGCACAGAATGGCTGTTCCAACCAGGCAGAAGCACAAGGTGCACTAAGGCATGGCCAAACATTTAAATACATCTTTCAATCAGCTTATTTTCGCTCTAACTCCTTCATCTTTGATTGACAGCTCTGGCTACGTAGAGCAAGAGAAGGGTGGAGATAGAGGAAATACAAGCAGGTGGAAAGATGTATTTAAATGATTGGCTACGTAAATGGTGCATCGAACGCCTCTATTTGGTTTGAACAGTCATTCTGTGCTGACAGAGTCCCTTTAATTCTCGGACATGTGTGTAAGAAGAATAAACATGGGTGAATTATTCGTATTTATTATTATAGCGCCATGTATTCCATGGCGCTTTACATGTGAAAAGGCGTATACATAGCATACAACAAGTACAATAATCATGAACAATACAAGTCACCGACTGGTACAGGAGGAGAGAGGACCCTGCCCACGAGGGCTCACAGTCTACAAGGGATGGGTGAGGATACAGTAGGTGAGGGTAGAGCTGGTCGTGTAGCGGTATGATGGAGCGAGGGTTACAGCAGCATCTACGCTTGTCGGAAGAGGTAGGTCTTCGGGTTCCTTTTGAAGGTTTCCACTTTAGTCTGATATTTTGTGGTAGAGAGTTCCAGGGAAGATGCAAGAAGAAATCTTGTATGCGATTGTGGGAAGAGGAGACAAGGAGAGAAGGAGATCTTGTGAGGATCGGAAGTTGCGTGCAGGTAAGTACTGGGAGACTAGGTCACAGATATATGGAGGAGACAGGTGGCAGATGGCTTTGTATGTCATGGTTAGGGTTGGATGGATGGCTATGGTTGGATAAATGGAGTATCTATGTAGTTCTTGTTTCTTTTGTCCTCCTTGTCTTCCTATTTTTCTGTCAGCTATTAGTCTGCAGTATGTCCTGTGTCTGTGTCTGCTGTTTCTGTATGTGTGCATTCCATGTTGGTGAAGCCTGTGATCTGACTGGTTGAAATGTTCCAAATGTAAATGGAGTTCAGTTGCTGCCAGTGAACAGAGAGAGTAGGATGAGTTGGTGACTTAACCTGGTTTAGCCAAAACCTTGCAGTAATAAAAAGAAAACAGCAGTGGCATCAGATAGAAAATATGAATATGGTAAATGCTGTTGAAAGAAATGTCAGTGTATAGAAGAAGCCATGTGTGAGCAATTAACAGAGATTATGACACAAGTGTATTTCACTTAATAGCTGCTGAAAGGTTGTATAAAACCTATGATCAACTGAATTCGGCTGTAAAGGATTTTATATAAAGTAACTGAATTGCCAATAGATTACAAGCTCATCTGCCAATAAAGAATTGTTTGTGCTGTGTAGGAAAGCCAGGTAGGCTAAGGTTAAATCATAGTACTACAGGTCCTAATTAGGTGTAACTGGATAGCTATGACTAGAACCATGTTCACTTGTCAGTCAGCTGGGGGAAGCTGAGCAGAATGGGTTGTGTTGCAGCTGAAGACAAGCAAGAATCTCTCTGGGAAGAGACTGTACAGGCCGTGTGCAGCAAACTGAAAATATCACTGGTTGATATGGATGATAGCAATTTTGTATGACCAAAATGAGACTAGCTCAGCTGTGTCTGAGTAGCTAATGTCTGTATTGATTAGTTAGCGCCTGGACAAGGCTACGAATTTTATGTTAATGGTTTTATTTTCGGTACTGTGCAACCAGTGCAAATAAACATTATTCCGTTTTTGATACATAAAAACCTTGTGGCTACGTATTCCAATTGGCTACCTGAGTGCGTGAACCCCTACAATTGGTGTTTACAGGAAGTCCCAAAGAGCACATGTGTTTACAATTTAAAGACTGAATGCATTGCAAATTTAAGGAGATGGAAAAGTAAGAAGACCCACATAGTTAAAAGGGTTGTCTATGATTATAGGAAAATGGAAAGCAGAGAGAATTGTATTACCAGGAACTGTAGAGTGAAGTGCATGTTCCCTGGGAAAAGAGATTGGAGTAAACACCAGGTCAGGTGATAGCTATGTCGCAGTTAGGTACTATAAGGCCCAGGGTGGCAGAAAAGGGGAGGAGTGAACGACTGAACCTGTATCAAGACAGACGTATGGAAGTAGCTGAGCCGGCTTATAGCCGCAACTACCAGTGCATCGAAGCCTCAGCCTAGAGTGAGGAAGAAGGATCCAAGAGAGAGAACTGACCAGAGAAATTGAGATGACCGGAGAGAAAGAACTGACCAAAGGAAATCAGATAACTGTGGTATAAATTACGGTACAGAGGGGACCGGTGGTCCGCACTTTAGAAAATGGAGGCGACCGGAGTAAAGGCATTGCTGAAGCGACTAGTCGATAAGAGGTTTGTGGTCTAATGCAGCAGCACCACTAACTCCTGTTAGGGCCCATACTGTGATTGCTACTACTGACTTACAGACTAAGTGACGATGGTGAAGAGATCAAGACTAATTGTGGCTTACTATAGGCCAGGTTATTAGGACAGAGATAATCTTTGGTTAAGTTATCATTGTTCTCATCTTCTGTGCTTTTGGATCTGATCACCTGTTTAGACAGAGACAGTCTGGAGGAGCTTGTTAAGCAGCTGTTCCAGTCCAATATGCAACAGCAGCAGCAGTGGCATCAGCGGCAGCAGTGGCAGCAGCAGCAGGCCTAACAAGAAATTAACAAATTCCAGATCCAGCAGTTACAACATGTTTAGCTGCAGCAACAACAGTTTCAGCAGCAGCAACAGCAGATTCAGCAGCAGATGGCTCTTTTGGCAGAAAATGTCCGGGCCAGGGAGATGGCAGGTCCCGCAACCCACAGTGAAGGTAACCAAGGCTTTCCTGACTATCTTTGAGAGGGTGGCAGACATGGAGAAACTGCCACTAAATGGGTATAGGTCTTAGCACCATACCTTACTAGGGAACTGCAGAAAACATACTAAAATCTTGCCCTACAGGATGCAAAGGAGTATGGCAAGATGAAGGCAGAGCATATTACACGTTTAGAGCATTCAAAGGGACATATGTTCAACCTGTAATACCTGGTGAAAAAATGGCTGCTGCTTGAGACCTGCTCTCTATCACAGATGGTGGATAGAGTGGTAGTGGACCAGTTTATCCAGTCACTATCTACCATATTTTTCGGACTATAAGTCCAAAACGTACGGACTTTTGGAGGAAAGTGCGGGTTGCGTCTTATAGTCCGATATACATAAATACTGTGGGTGTGGGTGGTGGGGATGTGGGGGAAGCGACAGTAGCGGAGTAGTGGTGCACAGGAGGCAGCAGCCGCCTGCTGCAGCCTACCCTGTGCCCGCTACTAAAGAAAATTAATATTCACTGCTCCTCACACCCATACATACAGGGATGAAGGGGGCCATACATACCAGGATGAGGGGGGCCATACATACAGTGATGAAGTGTACCATACATACCAGGAAGAGGAATGAAGGTACCATACATACCAGGAAGAGGGATGAAGGTGCCATACATACCAGGATGGGTGTGAGGGGGGCCATACAAAACAGGATGAAGGGTGCCATACATACCAGGAAGAGGAATGAAGGTACCATACATACCAGGAAGAGGGATGAAGGTGCCATACATACCAGGATGGGTGTGAGGGGGGCCATACATAACAGGATGAAGGGTGCCATACATACCAGGAAGAGGGATGAGGGGGCCATGCATACCAGGAAGAGGGATGAGGGGGCCATGCATACCAGGATGGGAGACTGGGGTGCCATGCATACCAGAATGGTGGATTGGGGTGCCATGCATATCAGGATGGGGATGAGGGCCACGTATAACAAGAAGGAGGGGGCCATATATACCAGGATGGGCCATATTAACAGAATTGGGGGCCATTACCCCTATAACAGTGTCAGCAGCAGACCCCCTCCCCCTTAACAGGGCATCATGATGACATTTTTTGCTTACATTTTTTCCCATTTTCCGCCTCTAAAACCTAGGTGCATCCTATGGTCCGGTGCGTCTTATAGTCCGAAAAATACGGTAAATCCGTGCAAAGCTGGGTTGCCCAGGGAGATCCACAGAATGCAGATGACTTTGTGAGCTTTGTGAAAAGATACTTGACTGTGCAGAACTCTCTGAGCAATCAAGGAAGCCTGAGGTCACATTTCTGGGAGAACCAAAAGAATGTTTCAATTCCATGTCTGCGGGGTGCCCAAAGACCCAGGAGCAGTAAGTGCAGGGTTCAAAGGGTACATCTCATACTATTGTCTGTTGGAGGTGTCGTGCCCTAGATCATATATGAGTCCATTGTCCATTGATCTCTGAAACAATGGACTGCTCCATAGGTCGACGCTTCTCATTTTTTGCACATTCTATATGCAGTGCAGTACCTCAGCTGTGTCAGGTGATGGCGAATGGGGTGACTGGGTCTGGACTATTGAATTCAGGAAGTTTGCTGACTCTGGTAATGGCCAAACTTTTGCATGTGCTAGTTCCTGGTAAGAGGGTGGGAAGTAAAGTGTATTCATGGAGATGCCAAGAACTATCCCATGACCTGGGTCAACATACAGACAGACTGTGGCTTCATGTCCCACGAAGTAGGAGTGGTCAAAGACTTATCGCATGCTATAATTGTTGGAAGTGACTTTCGGTTGTTCTGGAACTTGTGGCTTAAAGCTGTAGCACCCAGTATTCCAGAATGCAGCCAGGAATCGGCTATGTAAAAAGGTCACATGAAATGGTGAATTTCCTTTCACTGTACTGGCTACAAAAGAGGATAAGGGAACACTCCCTAAAGCCAATATCCCTGACTTGGAAGAGTCCCAGGACAACTTTGGGACTGCCCAGCAAAGAGATGTAGGTACTCTGGAAACTATAAATGTGTTAAATGGTGTTTCCCATGAGCAAGGAGCCATTAATCATTTTCCACAATTGGCCAGGAATAATGATCTATTGTCTCGAGGGACCAAAGTGAAGGACAGAGTAAAAGACTGCCTCCTCAATGCCCAAAAAGTAAAAATGGGGTTATAATCGGTAAGCTCGAGTGAAACAACTTAGGTCTGAGGATTGGGTATTTGTGTTAGTACCCACAGTGGAGAGCCAATGCCTTACCAAGTAGCAGGGACTCTGAGGTGGTGGAAGAGATAACACCGACCAGTGATAAATTAAGGAAGCCCTTCCCCATATATTACGACAACCTGCTAAAATCCTGTCAGGATAGGGACCCACACCAAACTCATTGCTTTTTGGCCCAGTCAGGGGCTAACATTGCGGATGCCAGAGTGGCAGAAACTTTGTCATTTTCCCAAAAACAGCATGGTCAGAAAATTGCACCCAAAAATAGGGGCCAGTTCTCAGAATTACTAGGTTACCCTCACGTCATCGATTTCTGAGGCATACAGGGAGATAGTCTCAAAAGAGGCTATACAAAACTGACCCCCTGTAGGCATTGTGGGCTGGCAGAAGGTGCCCAGACTCCTGGCTTTGGGCAGAGGAAGGGATATGTAGGAAAGTCAGGTATGCTGTTAAATCCTAGCACTACAGGTCCTGATTAGGTGTACCTGGATAGCTATGACTAAAACTATGTTCACTGGTCAGTCAACTGGGGGAAGTTAAGAAGAGTGGGTTGTGTTGGATCTGGAAAGAGATAAGCCAGAATCTCTCTGAGAAGAGACTGCAAAGACCGTGTGCACAAAACTGCAAGTATCACTGGTTTCTACGGATAATAGCTGGTTAGTGTGACCGAATTGAGACTAGCTCAGCTGTGTCTGAGTAGCCCGGTTCTGTATTCTTTAGTTAGCACCTGGACAAGGCTAAGGATTTTGTGTTTATGGTCTTGTTTTCCGTTCTGTGCAACCAGTGGAAATAAGTATTATCCTGTTTTTTTTATTTAAAAAACAGGTGGCTTTATGTTCCAAAGAGCTACCCGAGAACATGAATCCCTATAACTGCTATGGTGTTTTACTGAGATGTCTGAACAGAAATTATATTTAGTAAAGCCCCTCTAAACACTTCCATGATACCCCTATATTTCTTGTGCTGGTGCACAATTTGCATAATTTACTCCTGCAATTCTTTCAATTCTCTTCTATTGAGAGAAGCCTGAGGAGTCTAGTCATCAGGTGACTGCAAGTATGAAAATCACATACATGTAGTGATGTGACCACCCACGCTCATAGGTAGTACAGAGGAATTGATAATGTAGACATCGCACACTGTCATAATTCGGCAGTCTGCAGTCGTTTAATTTCAGCGTGGACAACCCCTTTAAATAGATATGGCTAGACAATGTTTACATGTAAAGTGTGAGTGAGCTCCATTTTGTCCAAAAATATCTGAAAACTAAAGAGCAGATGTCATTTTGAAATCCATTCCAAATGAATTAGAGATTGCTGCCATACTGATTTTTCTATGTTAATTGAGGATAATAGTTTATTTCAAGAAAAGCGTCTGAAATGTCAGTTTCATGGACTAGCCAATAAGGCTTTACATTGGAAGTTTCCATAACAACCCAACATAATTTAATATTTTTGCCAAGTCAAGAATTGCTACTTGTCACTCCAACCAGTTTATTTTTATTGATTAGAAAATGACTGATTGGCACCCTAACTCCACAGTGTAGACGTTTAGAGGATTCCTACTGATAAATAGACTGAGTCTGACTAATTTAACTAGAAAAGGTCACATTGAACTCTCCAGGGCTCAATAACTCTGCTAGAACATTTCACAGTGGGAATGCCATTCAGCACCCCAAATTTAAAGTCACCTATCGACACTAATTCAAGTAAAAAAATAAAAAAAAGTCAACTGAACTCCAACCGGCAACTAATGGTCAGAGCAACTCATTTGAAGGTAGTAGTCTGCAGGTTTTCAGCTATAGAAAGCAAGGCTGCAGTCCAAATTGCTGTTAAATGGAACTCCCTGCAGTGCCCTGAAAGCTGTGACTCTTTTGTCACCATTCTTCCTGCACAGGTGCACAGATCATGGCTGTAAATTGGTGCCAAGTAGGTTTCCTCCCTGAGATGTTGGGCAGATTTCATGCTGAAGTGCTTTTTTTAATTGCTCTCCTACAGCAGTCACTTGTGCCATTTCAGCCACAGGAGTAATCATCTTTCACACTAGATACACTCGAAATTCACTCATGACTTTCCTCTTCCTTCCCTCACCTTGCTCTTTCTTTTGTCAGATGACCACCTGTAGCTTTTAATTAATCTCACCAGCAGCTGCTGCCTGTCTGATGTGAAGTGTAGGTGGAGGGAGCCAGGAAAGACGGATGTACGGGGACAAGAAAATTCCATATGGTACTGTGCAAAGATGCACTGAGAGCTGGGGCATGTCATATTCCACATGGCCCTGAAGATGAAGCTGCGGATGTTGGGAAGCCAGGTTGAGGTATGAAAATAACTCTATGCTTGAAGTGTCCACCCACAGGCACTAAGGTTCTCGAACAATACAAGAAACCCCCCACTGTAGGCGCTACCAGCTGCACTTCATTTGCACCTGAAAGAAGAATAACATGAAATGTTTTTTGTTTCTCGCTACATTGTTTGAAGTTTGTTTCCTCCAAGAGATATTACAGAACAGGATGCTATTACCATGCTGGCTTAGAGAGGTTTCACTGTTCAACAGAATAATCATCTCCACACCGGCAGGCAGCGAGAAAGATACACTGTGCAAAGTCGACAGAGGAATATGCAGGCTGAGCTGGAATATAATGTTATTTTTAATGAATAATTTATTTTTTTTCTAGACTATTTGCTACTACGTCGAGAGACGGCCTTTTACTGTAGCGTCCTGGAAAGAGTGATTGAAATGCCTGTGCTATGCATACGCGGAACATTGCAGCACCATGCAGGCACATGTGCAGGTATATTAATCACATGTCCACAAGCCTTGGCAAGAGAACTGGGAATAAATATTCCAAACGATATTCCTGCTTCTTTAAAAATAAAAAAAAATTATATACTGATGTTAAGCCCCCAAAACAGCTTTAAAGCTTTGTGCTATCTGGCACCAAAACACTAGCTGTAGATAAATCCCTTACAGAAGCACTCCTCCCATCAAAATTCTTATCATCTTAATATATTGCAGTCACCATATTATATAGTACTGTGTACTTACAATTGCTCATTTTGTCTTATTACTCACTTAATTCTTCTGTTTTCCATTAGGTCTATGACATCACATGTTTAAAAACTGACTAACTGAATCCTAAGCTCTATGTAGAAACAGGAGGACAATTTTCCCTGTACGAGTCACTGCAAAAGTCCCTGACATGGAGGAGGGGAGGAGGGAGCAGCTGGGTCCAAGAGGGGAATGATTTTTGCAAAGAAATGAGACTTCCTATTACTACATAGAACAGAGAAAAAAATAATAATTTACTTGGTAGAAAGGCAAAATGAGCAATTATAAATACATAGTGCTATATAATATGATGACTGCAATATATTAAGAGTAGTGATGAGTGAGTACAGTATGTTCTGTTAACCCTTTCAGCGAGCATGGTCAGGCGAACACAGAGTATCTTGAGCCGTGTTCGAGTGTTATGTTTCAGTCTCTCTGTGTACATGATTTGCAACTGTTTGACAGCTTTAATACACGTGAGGAATGTCTGTTTCTTAGGCTGGGTGCCCACGTAGCATTTTTCAAGCGTTTATGCTGCGGAATTTCCGCAGCATAAACGCTTGTGAAACGCTAGGTAATCCGCACCCCATGGTCCCCAAGGGGATTCCGCATGTTCTATGCACATGCTGCGTATTTTTCCCCAGCGTTTATGCTGCGTACAAAAATCCGCAGCATGTCATTTAATTTTGCGGAAGCGCAGTGGAACTCCCGCCATTGACTTGCATTGAAACGCATAGAAACCGCGACTGTACATTTGTACAAGCGGCTTCTGTGCGTCTCTATGTGCGGATCGTACCCAGTTCTGGAGGAGAGGAGACTCTCATCCAGACCTGGGTACCACTGTACCTGTAAAAAAAGAATAAAATAACAAATAAAGTTATATTCACCTGTCCGGCAGCTTCTCTCTGAATGCCGGAATCGCTTGAGGACCTGCGGTGACATCACAGTCATGTGACCGCAGGCCCCAGGCCCTTCACCGCTCTGTCTCGCGATATGCCGGCAGCCGGGAACCAGACAGGAACGAGCGCTGCTGCACACACCGGGGCCACGGGGGTGAGTATAGCTTTATTTGTTTAATTTTTACGGTTCACACTGTATAAATCAATGCCGTTTGCATGGATTTATATAGTGTGACCTAGTTGTCAAGCACTTTCCAAGTGATGCTATCGCCTGGGAAGCGCTTGTCAATCTGCATGCGGAAACGCATTAGAATCCGCATGTGGATCCGCATGTATTCTGCAGGAAAAACGCATGCACAATCTGCATGCGTTTTTTCTGCCAGGGAGATGCAGAAATGCTGCAGAAATTTTCTGCTTCATTTCTGCATCGTGGGCACATAGCCTTAGACATTCCCCACATGTATTAAAGCTGTCAAATAGTCACAAATCATGTACACAGAGAAACTGAAACATAACACTCGAACACGGCTCAAGATACTCGGTGCTCGCCCGAGCATGCTCGCCGAAAGGGTTAACAGAACATACTCGCCAATCACTTTTATGGGAGTGCTTCTTTAAGATCTCTTCAGTTGGGAGTTAGGGCTTTCATGCCTCTGAATGTTTTTTTTCAGTGCATTCCATAGATATGCAATTGGATATAAATCTGGAGAAGTAACTGAACAAGTCAACACTTATTATGCTTTTAAAACCATTCCTGAACATTTTCTGCAGTGTGGCTTGGTGTATTATTGTGGCACCCCAGGGGTCTGGTTTCCACAGTAACAGCAATGTTATGTCTGAGAGCAGGTGGGAGGTCTCTTGGTCAGGGATCCTGTGCATGCCACACCTCCTGCCCAGTCCTGGGAGGGGAAGAACTTCCCCTATATAAACCTAGGGCTGAGGCAGGGTTAGTGAGTAGAGAACAAGAGTAGAGAAGAGAAGCAGCATAGGAAGAAACAACAGGAGCTCTGTGGGAGCAGTGCTACAAGGAGTCAGGGGCTGGCAGCTGCAGAGAAGTTATCACCGGACCCGGAGTCCGAGGCTGTGGGGACTAATCCTTACCCAGCAGCAGAAACCGACCGGCAGGGGATTGCAGGTCCTCTGGCCCAGAAACCCGAAGGCACGGTCACACGCGTGGGACCAGCACCGCCATCGTGGAGCGGAAGCCATTAGAAGGCCCCGAGTCACCGGCCATACGGGTGAGCACCACACGGTACACTCAGGGACGTGGGCTACTTATACCCGCCTCTAGCAAGGTAGCCAGAAGAGTACAGTTAGTTTGGGAGGCCTACAACTCCGCCTGGCCAGGGGAGATCCCATCTGCTCAAGGACTGACCAGGCCCCAATCGCTAGCAGTACTCCGGGAGGGTCTATCTTTGTCACCTGTAAAGACCCTGAACTACACCGTACCGTCTCCGAGTGGTTCCTGCTACCGCCATCATCCACGTCGGCTGCCCTGAGGGCATACCCCTCCCGTTGGGGGTGATACTATCACGCTGCACAATCCTACCACCGGCCTCAGCGGTCTGCCCTGCAGCGGCAGCTCCTTCGCTGCATTCAACGGGTGGCGTAGTCGTACAACATCTACCGCTAATACAGCGCCACTTAGTCTGACTCCCTGGGCACGGACCGGGTCACCTCCACGAGACTACAACCCTCAACAGATCCGGCTCCGGGTAAGCTCCCGCGTGCGCAACGCTGCGCGACACAGGCCCAGGGGTGCGTCAACTTTTGGCGTAGTCGCCAGGATTTCGTGCCCGCAACCACCGGGTACTGCGTGCCTGAAAAAGACTGTTCAAACTTACAAGTGGTGAAGATTCCCGCCATCCGGCGCCATCTTCAGCCTTCTTCCCGCCATCGGTGAAGATTCCCGCCATCCGGCGCCATCTTGAGCCTTCTTCCCGCCATCGGTGAAGATTCCCGCCATCCGGCGCCATTTTCAGCCTTCTTCCCGCCTTCCGTGGAGTTTTCCCGCCGTTGGACGCCATCTTGAAGACGCCGCGCGGGAAGAAGAGGGGCGTGGACTCCAAAAGCGCGCGAGAACTGAAGCCCCGCCTCACGTCCAGACGTCGCGTAAGGTCCTGGAAGGAGCCCAACAGACGCTGACGTCACAGGAGCGCGACGGAAGGTCCTCAACCCTGACGATCCACTGCGGAGCCGCGGCCTACGGAAGAGGATCATCGCAAGGTAGGCCACGGTCCACTAGGGGGGAGAAAGATGTCGGATACGGAGGAGAGCTTCACTGCTTCAACCCCCGCCAGCGCCACCGCTGTTGCGGTCATGCCCTTCACCATGCCCTATATCCCGGGGGCAGCCTGGCTACCCCAGTACTCAGGGGAGTCACATACCCTGCATGACTTTAGAGAAAAGCTGGATAGCCTCTTCCAGGTGTATCCCCTCACAGAGGAGCAAAAAGTGAGCATCCTGGTGGCCCAATTAACCGGGGCAGCCCAAAGGGAGGTAAAGTCCTGGCCACCTGGGAGGAGGACTGTCGCAGAGATACTAACCCGGCTGAGGGACACCTTTGATACCCGCACCTCAGCCGAGATCAAGCTTAGATTCTACGGGTGCAAACAGCGGGCACATGAGAGTATGAGGGACTATGCCCTGAACCTACAAGAGGCCCTGAGAGCCATTAAGCAGACCGACCCTGACGGCGTGGGAGACGAGGACAGGCTGTTGACTGAACAATTTATAGAGGGTTTATATTGCAATGCCCACCGAACCCAGTTGCGGGCAATGGCCTTACAGGACCCTCATCTGGGATTTGCACAGTTCAAGGACAGAGCCATTCGGGTGCTCCGAGAACCGGCACCCGGTGGCGTTGTGACCCACAGACGCCCCACTACCACTTACTACCAGGAGGCGGCGCCCTTGTCGGCAGGGCCTGTGGGAGCTGATGCGCAGGCTTTGAACAATGACCCAGCTCCAGACCTGCACCATCAGGTCCAAGAGCTAGCTAAAAGCGTTGCCGCGCTAACCCGAACTGTGCAGTCTTTACAGGTTTCCACTCCAGGGAAGATCCAGCTGGCATCCGGACCGGAGGACATCCCGTGGCGTCGATTAAGGAGGACCCCACCGGCCAGAGGAAGACCCAGCGACCGATACAACGAGGACGGACAACCCATCTGCCGCCGCTGCAATCAACCCGGACATATGGCAAGGTACTGTCCTTTAAACTGGCACAACCTGGGGTAGAGGGCCAAACCCCAGGAAAAAGATCATCAGGCCCATCGAACTGGCGCGACAAATATGTGGGAGGACGTCCAGTCTTGCCTGTGGTACTGGATGGCATCCCTATGAGTGCCCTACTGGACACCGGGTCACAGGTTACCACTATCCCGTACGTGCTCTTCAAGCAGTACTGGAATGACTCGGATATCACCCGCTACCCTGACGACGATTTGAGTATCATCGCCAGCAATGGTCAGCCCGTGCCACAGATTAGATTTAAAGAGGTGACCATTAATATCGGTAGGGTTGAACTGGCGGCCCAGGGACTGATCATTGTAGACATTGACAAGCACGAGAGTCACCCAAAGATAACTCTAGGAACTAATGTAATTGAAAATTGTCTTGCAGAGGTGATTTTCCTTTTACAGCAGGTTGCCAAGAACGCCAGCTCCGGCCAGCAGCGAGTGCTCCAGAAAGAGATCCGGGCACTGATGCGACGGCAACAGATAGAACTCTCCGGTGGTGAGATTGGTAGCGTAAGAATGTGTGACCCTTTCCCTATTGCCATGCCCCCAAAAAGTGAAATGATGATTTGGTGCCGGGCAGCTATTGGTCTGAGAGGTAGAGATTACCAGGCAATGGTAGAACCAGTTTACTCAGACAGTAGGCCCACCATTTTGACAGCACGGGGGGTGGTCAATGTATGCCATGGGAGGGTGCCCGTTCGCATAATAAATATCGGGAAGAGGGAAGTGTACCTGCCCCGGTATGCCACGCTAGCCAAATTGTATACCATCAATCAAAATTCCATACAGTCCGTAGAACCCTTGCCTCCATCTTCCCCGGAGGAAGGTAACGGCTCTAAGGAAACAATGGAGGACTGGTGTCAGCAACTACATTTGGGTACTGACTCCACTCCCTCACACCAGAAACAGGGAGTCTATCGGGTGGTTCAAGAGTACGAGAGAGTGTTTAGTAAACACCCGTTAGACTTCGGGCGAGTCAAAGGGGTAGAACACCACATCCCCACGGGAGACCATCTTCCCATAAAAGAGAGGTATCGACCCGTACCCCCTGCACACTACCAACACGCCAAGGGGATGCTTAGGGACATGAAGGAGGCTGGGGTGATCAGGGATAGCTGTAACCCCTGGGCAGCTCCACTAGTCTTAGTCAAAAAGAAAGACAACACCATGAGGATGTGTGTAGATTACCGGAAAATTAACCGTATCACACACAAGGATGCGTACCCCTTACCAAGGATAGAGGAGTCTTTGGCTGCTTTAAGATCTGCTAACTTCTTCTCTACCTTGGATCTCACTAGCGGGTACTGGCAGGTTCCTGTAGCGGAGGCGGACCGGGAGAAGACCGCATTCACCACCCCGATGGGACTTAGCGAGTTTACCTGCATGCCGTTCGGACTCTGCAACGCACCGGGAACCTTCCAACGATTAATGGAGTGCTGTCTGGGCCACAGAAACTTTGAGACGGTCCTGTTGTACCTGGACGATGTCATTGTATATTCCAAGACTTATGAGGACCACCTGAAACACCTGGCGGAAGTGTTCGAAGCTCTGGCAAGCTACGGCTTAAAGGTAAAACCCTCCAAGTGTCACCTCTTGAAACCAAAGGTGCAGTACCTGGGACACGTGGTGAGCGCTGACGGAGTGGCTCCCGACCCTGATAACATCACCGCAATTAAGGAATGGCCAAGTCCCTCCAGTGTAAAGGAAGTGCGGCAGTTCCTCGGGTTGGTAGGCTATTACCGCAGATTCATCCCCGGTTTCACCAAAAAGGCAGCACCTATGCAGGACCTCCTGATAGGCCAGTCCCGGAAGGCCAAGAACCAGAAGCCGCCCTTCAAATGGGAGAAGTTAGAAGAAGAGTCCTTCCGCCAGCTGAAGATGGCCCTCACGGGGGATGAAATCCTGGCGTACCCTGATTACAGCCAGCCCTTTATCCTCTACACCGACGCAAGTAACATCGGGCTAGGAGCCGTACTGTCCCAGATCCAGCAGGGGAAAGAACGAGTAATCGCTTACGCTAGCCGAAAACTGCGACCCACCGAAAGAAACCCTGAGAATTACAGCTCATTTAAGCTAGAGTTCCTGGCAGTGGTGTGGGCAGTCACCGAACGCTTTAAGCACTACCTCGCTTCTTCCCGGTTCACCGTGTACACGGATAACAACCCGTTGACACACCTGGACACGGCAAGACTCGGTGCCCTAGAGCAGAGATGGATGGCCCGTCTGTCCAACTACGAGTTCACAATCAAATACCGGGCAGGACGCTCCAATACAAACGCGGACGCCCTGTCCAGGATGCCAAACCTACCGGACGTAGGAGAAGATCCAGAGGGACTGGAAGAAGTCGAACTCCCCGCGTTCCACCGTCATGGGACTATCCAGTATTCCCATCGGGTAAGGAGTAAGCAAGCCGCTACGTTTAACCCCTTGCCTCACTACAACTGGGAGGAAACGCAAGACAGTGACCCTGCCGTCCGGCTGGTAAAGGAGATGCTGACTCGGCCGGAGGCTCGCCTTGACCCAGACGCTCCGGAGGAAGCCAAGCAACTGTGGGCTGAGAAGAGTCGACTGTTCCTTTACAAGGGGAAGTTGTGCCGCAGAATGGTTAACTCCCGGACGCATGAACTAATCTGGCAAGTAGTGGTGCCATGGAGAGACGCAGCCATGGTGATGGAGGCATACCACGATGGGGCTGGACACTTCGGATGGAAGAAGCTGGAGTTCCTGCTGCGTGGGCGGTTCCACTGGGTAGGCATGAGGGGAACCATCGAGAGGTGGTGCAGAGACTGTGGCCCGTGCAACCTAAGAAGGAAGGACCGTGCCAGCCAGAAGACTCCCCTGCAGTCCATCGTCACCCGGCAGCCGTTGGAACTGATAGCCTTGGATCATGTAAAACTGACCCCAAGCAGAAGTGGCTACGTCTACGCGTTAACCATTGTGGATCATTACTCCCGGTTCTTGGTTGTCGTCCCCGTTAAGGACTTAATGGCTCAAACAGCAGCTAGAGCCTTCCAGCAGCACTTCTGCCGTCCACACGGGTACCCGGACCAAGTGCTGACGGACCAGGGACCTGCCTTTGAAGCGGAGATCTTCCAGGAATTCTGCAATCTGTATGGCTGCCGGAAGATAAGGACGACACCCTATCATCCGCAAACTAATGGACTTTGTGAGAAAATGAACCAGGTGGTAATGGATCTCCTGAAAACGTTGCCCCTGGAAGAACGCAGTCTGTGGCCTGAGAAGCTGCCCGATCTGGTGGACCTATACAACCACATCCCGGTAGGTTCCACCAACTGTACCCCGGCTTACCTAATGAGGGCGAGACCTGGTAAGTTACCTGTTGACCTGGAAATGGGAGTCCTGACACCCGAGGACACTTCACCGGAAACAGACTGGGACACAGAGAGGCAGCAGCAGTACCGGAAAGTACAGGAGAGCGTGGAGCGAAGTCTCTGTCAAGCTAGGGAAAGACAAGAGAAAAATTACAACCAGTATGCTCCCGCTGTTCCCCTGGTACCCGGAGAGCAGGTCTTGAAGAGGAAGAGACGGCTCCACAAGTTGGACGACCAGTGAGAGAAGGACCCGTACACCGTACTGCCCTCAAGCCACGACAACCCAAAGGTTTGTACCATTAGTAAAGACGGAGGGGAAACCACAGCCATTGTATCCCGGGATCACCTGAAGAAGTGTCCCGAACAGCTACGGAACCCAGAAGGAGAGCAAGAAGACCCTCGACCCGTAGAGGAAAGGGAAGATATGGTTAGTACTGTGCTCGGAAACTTCCCTCGATCCTGGACTCAAGTCAATGGTGCAGTTGTGGTACCCGTCCTCACGTTCCTCCAACCAGCATCCCAAGTGCCTACAGAGCAACAGGTAGAGCTGGAAGAGCAGCAGGTCCAGGAGGCAGCAGACTCCACACAAGCAGAACAGGAGGATCAACCCTCTGCTCATAGTGAGCCTGCCGTACCCCTAGTGAGCCAAAGAGCCCGTAGACAGCTGCCCAGTTTACCCTTGACAGCTCCTACACCCTGTAGTTCAGGGCCAGACAGTCAACTCCGTAGGTCCACTAGGGCCACTAGAGGTCAGTTACCCGCACGTTGGAGGATTTGAAGTGTATAAATTGTTTTATTTGTGGTTACCTGTTTTTCTTGTTGCTTGTGTATAATTATGTGTTTCTAGTTATTTATAGGAGTCCTTGGTGGATTTACCGGGAATCCTTGTACATGGTTGGAGCGTAACCTAGGAATGGACTAAAGACTGTTAAGGACTCGGGGCAGGACAGACCCCTACCTGGTTACGTCTCCCTGTTTTGGTGAAATGGACACCTTTGTTTTCTTCAAAGACTGCACCCGGTTGCGCACACGCCATAACCATCTTTATGTGTTTTTCTTATTGTATTATTATTGTTTATACCTTGTTATGTTTTTCTAAAAATATGTTTAGTCCCGGAGTACTAAATTTCACTAGGGGGGAATGTGGCACCCCAGGGGTCTGGTTTCCACAGTAACAGCAATGTTATGTCTGAGAGCAGGTGGGAGGTCTCTTGGTCAGGGATCCTGTGCATGCCACACCTCCTGCCCAGTCCTGGGAGGGGAAGAACTTCCCCTATATAAACCTAGGGCTGAGGCAGGGTTAGTGAGTAGAGAACAAGAGTAGAGAAGAGAAGCAGCATAGGAAGAAACAACAGGAGCTCTGTGGGAGCAGTGCTACAAGGAGTCAGGGGCTGGCTGCTGCAGAGCTCGCCCTGACTGAGAAGTTATTGACGCACCCCCTGGGCCATATTCTTTAGGGGAATACCCGGAGCCGGATCAGATGGGGGTTGTAGTCTCCGAGTGGCTGTGACCCGGTCCGTGCCCAGGGTGTCAAGCTCAGAGTATGTGGCAGTCCTACAGATGTTACAAAGTTCGTTATGTCGACTACGCCACCCGTTGGATTGCGGTCACTACGGCCGCCGCTGCAGCAGGGTCCGCTGAGGCTGATGGTGTTGGTGCAGCTTTAGATAGTATAACCCCCAACGGGAGGGGTATGGCCTCAGGGGGTCAGGTGCAGAGGGTGGGGGTTGTGGTGGTGCAGCGTAGATGATAATTAAAGACAGAGTCGGGTTGTGCAGTTCAGGGTGTTTACTTACTGCAGATATTCCGGTCACTCCGGCCTTGAGTGACCACCCGAGCCGTGCTGCGTCCACCAGGTCCTGGATTCAGCCAACCCCCAAGCAAGTCCGGAGCGTGTCCCTGAGCCCTCCTTCTTGTCCTTTCTTCTGGCCGTCCCCACCAGGGATCCACCTAGGTCCAGCTCCCTCGGGCCTTCTGTTGGGAGACCCTTGGCCTTGGGTTCCCTGACCCTACACGTGGTTTGCCTTCAGGGTGGATGTGGTGGGTGGCCGTGGCAGATCCTGCCCACGGCCTCCGGTCTCTGGCTGAGGTATGCTTTAGCCCCCACCAGTTTGGGATCCGGTACCCTTTTGCCAACTCTTCACCCTAGGGTTGTACTTGGGTTCTCAGAGTTCCTTCTGTCTCCTCCTCTCTGGGTCTTTCTTGCTCTCCTCTCTCACTCTCTCTGGGGCTGCTCTGCTCTTCTGCTTCCTTCCTCTGACTCTGCAAAAGGCTGACTGACCTCTCACAGACTGACCTCTCACAGACTGACCCTGATCTTAGATGGTGCCCACCTTAAATACTCCCTCTATGTGTGAGCTCAGGTGACCAGCACCCAATGAGCTCCTAGCTTTACCCAGGCTGCTCCCCCTATCTGCCCCTACACTACTGGGATTTTCCACCCCCCTCCCACTCCAGCCAGGAACAGACTCGGTCGTACCTGCACATTTCTAAGTGGGAGTACCGTTGGTCTGCTCCTCGGAAATGGGATGTGTGTAGTGCATGCAGCTAACTGAGCTCAGTTCCACACTCCATCCTTACCCGGGAGTGGAATATCACACCTCTGGGTTGAGGTGCAATACCCCTGTAGCAGCCGAATCCTCAGGGTGCTACATTATCACCGGACCCGGAGTCCGAGGCTGTGGGGACTAATCCTTACCCAGCAGCAGAAACCGACCGGCAGGGGATTGCAGGTCCTCTGGCCCAGAAACCCGAAGGCACGGTCACACGCGTGGGACCAGCACCGCCATCGTGGAGCGGAAGCCATTAGAAGGCCCCGAGTCACCGGCCATACGGGTGAGCACCACACGGTACACTCAGGGACGTGGGCTACTTATACCCGCCTCTAGCAAGGTAGCCAGAAGAGTACAGTTAGTTTGGGAGGCCTACAACTCCGCCTGGCCAGGGGAGATCCCATCTGCTCAAGGACTGACCAGGCCCCAATCGCTAGCAGTACTCCGGGAGGGTCTATCTTTGTCACCAGTAAAGACCCTGAACTACACCGTACCGTCTCCGAGTGGTTCCTGCTACCCCCATCATCCATGTCGGCTGCCCTGAGGCCATACCCCTCCCGTTGGGGGTGATACTATCACGCTGCACAATCCTACCACCGGCCTCAGCGGTCTGCCCTGCAGCGGCAGCTCCTTCGCTGCATTCAACGGGTGGCGTAGTCGTACAACATCTACCGCTAATACAGCGCCACTTAGTCTGACTCCCTGGGCACGGACCGGGTCACCGCCACGAGACTACAACCCTCAACAGATCCGGCTCCGGGTAAGCTCCCGCGTGCGCAACGCTGCGCGACACAGGCCCAGGGGTGCGTCATTATCATGCTATAAAAGAATTAGGGAAAACTGCTGCCATAAAGGGGTGTGCTAGGTTGGCAATAATATTTAGGTGGATGGCACATGTCACTGTAATATCCACATAATTGCCAGAATTCACAGAGTATCACACTGACTTTACCAACTTGCTGTCTTCCCAAAGTGGATCTTGATGCTATCTCTACCCCAGGTAAGTGATGCGCATGTACCTCTCCATCTACGTGATGTACAAGAAAATTAGATTAATCAGACCATGCGACCTTCTTTCATTCCTTCATTTTCAGTTCTGATGCTCATGTGCCAATAGTAGATGCATGAGCACTCTGACCAGTCTGCGGCAAACTGTAATGTACTGTGCATTCTAACTGCTTTCTATTATTTCTATCAATATTTTTTTTTTAGAAATTTGTGTTACAATACCTTTTCTACAACCCCTGGCAAAAATGATGGAATCACCGGGCTCAGAGGATGTTCACTCAGTTGTTTAATGTTGTTGAAAAAAAGCAGATCACAGACATGGCACAAAACTAAAGTAATTTCAAATGGCAATTTTAGGGCTTTAAGAAACACTAAAAGAAATCAAGATTAAAAATGTGGTACTCAGTAACTGTAATTTTTTTCAGACCAAGCAGAGGGAAAAAATTATGGAATCACTCAATTCCGAGGAAAAAATTATGGAATCATGAAAAATAAACACACAAAAGAACACTCCAATACATCACTAGTATTTTGTTGCACGACCTCTGGCTTTAATAACAGCTTGCAGTCTCTGAGGCATGGACATAATAAGTGACAAACAGTACTCTTCATCAATCTGGCTCCAACTTTCTCTGATTGCTGTTGCCAGATCAGCTTTGCAGGTTGGTGCCTTGTCATGGACCATTTTCTTCAACTTCCACCAAAGATTTTCAATTGGATTGAGATCCGGACTATTTGCAAGCCATGACATTGACCTTATGTGTCTTCTTTCAAGGAATGTTTTCACATTGCTCTATGGCAGGATGCATTATCATCTTGAAAAATGATGTCATCATCCCCAAACATCCTTTCAATTGATGGGATAAGAAAACTGTCCAAAATATCAATGTAAACTTGGGCATTTATTGAAGATGTAATGACAGCCATCTCCCCAGTGCCTTTACTTTACGTGTAGCCCCATATCATCAATGACTGTGGAAATTTGCATGTTCTCTTCATGCAGTCATCTTTATAAATCTCATTGGAATGGCACCAAATAAAAATTCCAGCATCATCACCTTGCCCAATGCAGATTCGCTATTCATCACTGAATATGAATTTCATCCAGTCATGCACAGTCCACGATTGCTTTTCCTTAGCCCATTGTAACCTTGTTTTTTTCTGTTTAGGTGTTAATGATGGCTTATGTTTAGCTTTTCTGTATGTAAATCCCATTTCCTTTAGGCTGTTTCTTACAGTTCGGTCACAGACATTGACTCCAGTTTCCTCCCATTCGTTCCTCATTTGTTTTGTTGTGCATTTCCTGTTTTGGAGACATATTGCTTTAAGGTTCCGGTCTTGACGCTTTGATGTCTTCCTTGGTCTACCAGTATGTTTGCCCTTAACAACCTTCCCATGTTGTTTGTATTTAGTCCAGATTTTAGACTTCTGACTGTGAACAATCAACATCTTTTGCAACATTGTGTGATGATTTACCTTCTTTTAAGAGTTTGATAATCCTCTCCTTTGTTTCAATTGACATCTCTCGTGTTGGAGCCATGATTCATGTCAGTCCACTTGGCACAACAGCTCTCCAAGGTGTGATCACTCCTTTTTAGATGCAGACTAACGAACAGATCTTATTTGATGCAGGTGTTAGTTTTGGAAATTAAAATTTACAGGGTGATTCCATCATTTTTTCCTCAGAATTGAGTGATTCCATAATTTTTTCCCTCTGCTTAGTCTGAAAAAAATTACTGTTACTGAGTACCACATTTTTTATCTTGATTTCTTTTAGTGTTTCTTAAAGCCCTACTGTAAAGTTACCATTTGAAATTACTTTAGTTTTGTGCCATGTCTGTGATCTGCTTTTTTTCAACAACATTAAACAACTGAATGAACATCCTCTGAGCCCGGTGATTCCATAATTTTTGCCAGGGGTTGTATGACCTCAGACAAGTTTTTTCCCCATTCACATCAATGTGCTTTGGAAGCATGGTGCACCAATTATCCTTCATTGTACAGGTAAGTGACCACTACTACATACTATGAAAACACCACAACCACAAGACCTGCAAATTTGGAGATACATTGACTGTGTTATCTAGACATCCCAATTTAGCCCTTATCAGTGTTGCTAGGATCCTTTTGCTTGACCATTTTTCCTCCTGTAACTCACTGCCTACATGAACTGACTGTTCATTTTCTGCCTAGTATATCCCACCCCTTGACACATGACATTGTCAGAAGAAAATCAATGTTATTCACTTCAGCTTGTTGTTTGAGCAGATCCAAAGCCTCTACATATGGGTTTCGCTGGAGGATTGCGATATCTAAGCTACGTCCGGCAAAACACAGGAGGAGGAACCTAACAGCAGAAAGTGGACTTGTAACAGAAAGGGACAAGATGGTAGTTAATTTGTACTGCGCTAATGATAATATCATGGTCACATTGCAATTAATATTGTGCGACTCTACATTAATAGATGAGCCCTAATAGGGTGTGATGACCATATGACAGCTCCTGCTATGCACATATGCTAAGTATGCAAGATGGGTCTAAATATAGGAATAGTAAATCTCTGAAACCTACTTACCACTATCTGCTTTGTATAGAAAAGCTGATAGTTATTGCACTATTTCATAGTTGGGCAGTATACTTTACATAGCTATCACATTTACAAAAAAATATCTAAGGTGACATTTCAATTTAAAGGGAATCTGTCAGATGATACATGCTGCTCAATCCATGTGCAGCATGAATCAGGCACTGTCTGTATTATCTCAGTTAGGCCACGGCCCCACTATCAATATTTGGTCAGTATTCGGTCAGTATTTTTTCTCAGGAGTGGGAGCCAAAACCAGGTGAGGAACAATCAGAGAAAACGTATAATAGAAACAAGTCACCAATTCTGCATTTATCACCAACTCCTGATTTTGGCTCCCACTCCTGAGAAAAAATACTGACCGAATACTGACCAAATACTGATAGTGGGGCCGTGGCCTTAGGTATGTTTCAGCATTTCAGAGAAAAACGTACTTTAACCACCACCCACTGCACAGGAGTGACAGGTTTATGCCTATACGTGCACTGACAGCAGGAGGGGAAAAGCCGCCAGGGACCTGCCTGTTCAACTAGTCTACAGCGTGGTCCAGGAATCTATTAAAATATGTTTTTTTCTGAAATGCCGCAGCATTTCAGAGTCAAACATACTTGAGTGAGATACTACAGACAGGGGCTGATACATGTTGCCCGTGGATTGGGCAGCATGTATCAGCTAACTGGTTCCCTTTATTCTATTTCAAGTTTAGTATTAATACTTTTAAGCCACATGAATATATACCGGTTTTTGATTAACAGTCAATTTTGGCCACTCTACAATATGTAGTCAAATCTTTTGTGCATATGTTGAATTATACAATTATGTTGAAAGGTGCAAACTACTATTTGTAGACAAAGCAAAACTATAGTTAAACTCTTATGGCTTCTGCGTATCATCATGTTCTTATCGCTAGACATTATCTTGAATGGTAAGAAGTAAAGAGAAAGGAAACAATAGACTGCAAGAGGGTAGACACATTTGCCCCTAAAGGGGTGGTTACCTTTCAATTACATTTCTCCCCTGTTGCAGTTTGCTATCAAAAACAAACTGTGTTGTACCCACCTTCTCTGGGTCCACCGGCGAGTCTCCACCGCTGGATCCGATGTCTGACATTGACTGTGGCGCTGATGTCACCTTGAAGGCACGGCAGCCAATAAGTGATCGCAGCTGTACTGAGCCGCTAAACTCACTGATTGACTGTAACAATTACTACACAGACTGAAACCAGAATGGCAAAATAAACAGAAGCATTAAAGCATTTTAAAACTGTGTCTTTTTCTGCAATTTTTTTTTAAAAACAATTTACTTTTCATATCTTCAGTCTTGATCTTCTGTTTAGGCTTTCAAAAGACTCCAGAACTTTAAAAAAAGTTACATTTAAGTGTCTTCTTCATTGTTTAATGGAATTAAAAAAAAATGTCCAGAAAACGACAGTAAAAACATGCCCAAAAATGCAAAATATACCTGCTAAAAATATATATTTTTCAGACTTGCAGTGCTCCAGAAAAAAAGGAGTGATTCCTGAAGCATCGTCTGCTTTTGTGTGCTGCGCCAACGTCACGTCAATAGCGTGGCAGCCAATCAATGTGTTCAGCGTCGCTGAAGGGGGCACACTTGCAGTGCTACTGTGCTCACTGATTGGCTGACAGATGCCAAGGACAGACACTGGGAGCAGTGGAGGAGACTCGTCGCTGGACCCTGGAAAGGGGAGTACAGAGCTCTTTGTTTCTTTATAATAACCCAAGGTAGGTGACATTCATTTACTGAAAGGGAACAACTCCTTTAATATATTTAATTGAAGAATACTCACTCTTATTACATCTTTTACAAACTACTACAAAACCGAGTGCAGTATAGTATATACAGTATGGAGTCAATTAGTATTTTATGCATATTTTATACACACAAAATAACTACAGTTCTATGACAACTAGTGAACCGGTTCTTTTCTTTTTCTTAATGAAGCAAAAAAATGCAAAAAAAATGAACGAATGCTGTTACCTGGTACTAGTGGCATTAGAGGTCTGTGCTGTACTTTGTATTTGAAGCAGATGGTTTGCATGATTTTTTTTTTATTAACCAAAATAGGAATGGAGCCCAATGGAAGAGAGTAAAATAATTGAAAGATCTATTCCTCTTCCTTTTTTTTTGGACCCATTCCCAGTTTTTTGAAAAAGTAAAAAAATTAAATGCTGTGAATCAGGCCACCAAGTAATGATGATATTATGCTTAAAGGCGAGTGTGAGACAGCCATCCATATTAAACAGAGGCAGAAAGGAAGACAGCGCTATACCATAATGCAAAGCAGGCGGGTTCAGATGAGGTGTGAGACATGAAGAGAGGAGGCAAAAAGTCCACCAACCGCAGAAAAGTAAGAAAAATTATGTATTAAAACATCACATGTATTTAGTAAGTTAAAACCAGGGATACAAACAAAACATGAGGGGAGGGTGAAGACACCGGGTCTTTGCGTTACAAGCTACTCACTCTTAATCCTAAACGAGTAGCTCAAAACGCTAAGACCCGGTGTCTTTTCCCTCCCATCATGTGGTTTTATTTTTATCCCTGGTTTTAACATACTAAATAAATGTGATTTTTTAATACATAATGTTTCCTATTTTTCTGTGGCTGCTGAACTTTTTTTCCTCTTCTCTCAATGGCTCACATTGCTCAGGAACCGGCTTGAAGTCTCCTTGCATTGCACCCATGTTTATGGATTTCCTATACTGGTGAGCTGATATTTGGTTTCTTTATTTTTGACAGATGAGAAGAATGAATCTTTATGTTTTTTCTTTCCTTTTCTTTTCACTCTTGGCTTTGGCTCGAAAATGTTTTTCCCCAATGAATTGTTCTATATGGTAATACATTAATAATGTTTATTTTCACCCTGTTTGATAGTTATCTGAGAATACTGTGACTGGTAATCTTAGATCAGTAATGATAAAGGTCATTAGAATATCTTATAAATGCTTCAGTATGCCTTGATGATATTTTGCTATCATAACTAATAGTGAGTATTTTCAGGTATACAGTTTTTCAGGTACTATATACAACAAAGGCCGATTTCACCAGCAGTGTCCTGCAAGCAATATTCTAGTGTCCAATTAAAAGCCGCTTTTCCCTTAGGTTTTCTATTTTCGCTTCTATGCACAGTCTTTCCAATAGTTTCATCTCTTTTTTCTTTCTGGCAACCTGGATTGCATGTAACATAGTCCCATTCTTCCCTGTTTTGTCTGCTGCTGGAGAGATACGGTAATGACATAGTATGGTGACTAATTGTGGCTTTTATTGGAACTTTCTAGCTCAGCAAAGATCAAAATGTATATTATTACGTACATAAACTTGTCCACAGAATAAAATATCTATATGAAGTATATATAGATATGGTACTGACTTCCCAGGAGGGCTTATACTTATTCTTCTGCCTGAGGCTGCAAATTAAATGGCACCCCCTCAACTGTTATATACTCTACCAATAAGCATTTATATGTGAGCTATATCATAACAAACAGCCTATTCACCATCAAGGTCAACGTTATTTAGATCAGCAGATTGCATTCATATTTATCAAACAGAGTCGTGGCGGAGTACCTAACCCTACCGGCAAGTATGTCAGTGCTGTCTGATGAATATTGCCGTTGTGAAACTGTGCACAACATTATAGATGGTAAGTTACCCCGACATGCAATTGTACAGTGGACAGTAGTGTATGCCAGCATCTATGTTGAATTGGATAATATCATAGAAAATGACTGTAACTTCCTGTAGGAAATAGATGATACCATAACTAAAGAGAATATTTTCAATTTATGTTATGTACATTACATAAAATGTGAGGAATGCTCATTTTATTATACATGATAATTCATATAAAGACTGTTATAAATGAATATGAAATGGGGGAGGATCCCATTGAATATAATAATTTATTGTTCCTTTCATGTTCTGAAAGTAGAAGTGCACACAAGTAAGATGCTTAGGGATGTGTAAAACTTTAAGTGATTCCCCCACCACCCTGGGACTAAAAAGTGTCTATACAGTATTTTTTGCTCTCGAGTTGCCTCCTGCGGCCTCTTCAGATCGGCATTTTGTTACTCCTGCTTTAAAGATGGTTGTGATTTAGAGAGTGCAGTGGTAAGTTTAAACCATGTCATCCCTACCTTTCTTGATCTGTGGGACAGTAAAGGCAGGGGAGAAATTATTTAGACTTGCCATGCACTCCTCGTGCCTTTATGGTGCGCAGCTTGGAAACAGGAGGAAAGGAAGGCCTACTGGAGTGGAGACTGCAGCCGAGACAAACATGTGGGCACCAGGCTGGGTGACTATATATGTGAAAGGTATAGATACTTTTCAGTTCCGTTGAAAAAAGTCATTTTAACTTATTTTAATCTTCTAAGTTGGTTATTTGACACCAAAAAAAGAAAAGGCAATATAAGCTGCATTGTCTTTGGATTTTGGGCCAAACCAGTTACCTCCATTCATATCTATCTGTATCTTGTGCATTTCTATTATTTGAATGTACAGATGTAAACCGTGTTTAGATGACTTATAATGAATAGATTTACCAGCTCCATCATGGTATGCGTTATCATATTTCTTCTTCAGTTAGATTCTTCATGTCAGATCAGTAAACATCTTTTCAAGCAATTCCTACTCATTACATGGCAAGTAAATTAGGTCATGTCCTTATTATCTTCTTAATGAAGAGTGAAGTAATGTGCATATTTTCTACTTTCAAAAAGGCTCATCATAATGTTTGAAAAAGCTATTGGGTCATGGTGCCCAAGTCACTGCTGTGCTGCGATAATAGTCTTCTCATGCTAATAGCTCATTTTCTTAAATTCACTACCCAACTGTTACCTCAGTGTCTTTCTCTTTTACCCTCCTATGAAAGTCTTAGATTTCTTTTCTATTCCCGTGTTCTTCCATCATCTATCATGAGAACAGAACAACGAAATTGATGGCAGTGCTGGATTTTTCAGATGATGGACAGTTGGACACCAGCAGCCTCCATCAGATCCCACTGACTATAATGAAGGACTAATACAGGCAGATAATTGTGATTAGTATTCAATTCAATAATTGTGAGTAGAATTATTTGGCAATTTTGTCAGGTTTGTTACACATTAGGTGAGTGGAGGAACTTTTACAGTAGAGGGTATATGGCGTGATGCACTGGTCACAAAACATCAAACCAAGGACTTGCTGCTGTAAAGCTTCACAGAAGATTCGTCCCTCTAATTTCACAGCTTCATATAATGGTGAGGTGCAGTTTCTCCAGACATCGCTGCTTCTAGCCTATGACAAAGCACTCTCCCTATTGCCCTTATCCAGCATTAATTCCATTTGTTAATGTGCCAATTTTTCAACCTGCATCTTCTACCTTATTTTCTACATCTTCAACCACCTTCTATCTTAATTGTTTTCAATGATGAAACCTAAGAAAACCAGTATAGTTATTGGCTTTTCTGCTTTGTCAGGTGATAAAGGAATCCCAAGATGTATCAAACACTCTCCATTAGGTGCAGCAACAGCAAATAAATGTTGGAATCCTTTGGTTCAATGCACAAGAATTTATCCGGGTGACAGATGAAGGTGGAGAATCCTGAATTGTCACTTGCCACCTGATTCAAGAATAAGCTAAATGTCCCGGCTGGATACCTACTCAGAAACGGACCCATCTCATCCAGCTGCACAGGAGTCTCCCCCTTTTGCAGTTGTACTGGGCAATATCCTTGGGGTCACAACAAGTAATGCATGGCTGAACTGCCTTATTTTGATTAAACTGCTCTTCATACCGTAATACGGCCTATCTTCCCTAAACACAATAAGTGAATCTTCAATTGCATTTATAAAGCAAAAAAATAGCCGAGCAATTCTTAGGGACTATTTTCAGTTCTTTGCACTTTCTTTTATTCTTTCCTTTCTTCCAAGAGCCATAACTTTTTTTTTAGTTTTCTGTTTATATAGCTGTATGTGGGCTTGTTTTTTGAAGAATTGGTTGTAGCTTTGATTGACACTATTCATCTTATCATTGTTTTTTAGTGTTTTATTTGTATGATGTTCATTGGGTGTTAAAAATGACCTGGCAACAAGATTTTCCAAGTCGGTATGATTATGGTGATACCAAACTTAAATAAAAAAAATACTATACAAATGAAATTAAAAAAAAATTGATATGTGTGACCATTTTCCTAGACCTGTCAATATTTCGTTTTCAGCTGATGGAGCTTTATAAGGGATTGTTTTGTGCTTGGCATGTTGATGATTTTATTGACACCATATTGCGCTATAAATGATGATTGCATTTGTAGGAAGGTGCAGCAACTGATAAACCACATTCCTGGCATTTTGTTTTTTGTTCTTTTGACAGCATTTACCATACTGGTGAATTAAATTTATATTTATATAAATCAGACTTTTACAGATTTTTTTGATACTAACTATGGTTATTTATGTTACGTTTTTTTTTCTTTATTTTTAATTGGAAAAATTCTAATTTTCATGATTTTTTCCTTTTTTTTTAATTTACTACTTTATTTTTTAGTCTCCTTAAATGGACTTGAACCAGCTATTGTTTGATTTTTATATATACTGCAATATTACTGTATTGTAGAACATAATTAAAATGCCTAAAATAACAGCAAGCCACTGGCTGCCATGAAAATAATGCACGTGCTCCCTGGAAATTGCACCATTTAAATGCTGCTGAGAGTGATTGGTAGCAGCATTTAAATGGTTGAACATTATCGATCCAAGCTCATCCTGGTTGCTGCTATTATAGGCAGATGCCTGCTGAGTATCACAGCCAGAATCTGCAGTGTATGGGGCGATCTCAGCTTTTGATCCTGCTTAATACACCACTCTCAGCAACATGTACAGGTGCATCTCACTAAATTATAATATCATCTAAAAGTTAATTTGAAACTCGTATATTATATAGAGTCATTACAAACAGAGTGATCTATTTCAAGTGTTTATTTCTATTAATGTTGATGATTATGGCTTACAGCCAATGAAAACACGAAAGTCATTATCTCAGTAAATTGAAATAATTAACAAAAAAACACCTGCAAAGGCTTCCTAAGCGTTTAAAAAGGTCCCTTAGTCTGTTTCAGTAGGCTCCACAATCATGGGGAAGACTGCTGACTTGACAGACGTCCAGAAGGCAGTCATTGACACACTAAGTAAATGCAAAGTAAATTTTGCATTTCATTTGGAAATCAAGGTCCCAGAGTCTGGAGGAAGAGTGGAGAGGCACACAATCCAAGCTGCTTGAGGTCTAGTGTGAAGTTTCAACAATCAGTGATGGTTTGGGGAGCCATGTCATCTGCTGGTGTAGGTCCACTGTGTTTCATCAAGACCAAAGTCAGTGCAGCCATCTACCAGGAACTTTTAGAGCTCTTCATGCTTCCCTCTGCCGTCAAGCTTTTCGGAGATGGAAATTTCATTCTCCAGCAGGACTTGGCACCTGTCCACACTGCCAAAAGTACCAATACCTTGTTTAAAAACAACAGTACCACTGTGCTTGATTGGTCAGCAAACTCACCTGACCTTAACCCTATAGAGAATCTATGAGGTATTGTCAAGAGGAAGATGAGAGACCCAACAATGCAGACGAGCTGAAGGCTGCTATCAAAGCAACCTGAGCTTCCATAATTCCTCAGCAGTGCCACAGGCTGATCGCCTCCATGCCACGCCGCATTGATGCAGTAATTGATGCAAAAGTAGCCCCGACCAAGTATTGAGTGCATTTAAAGAACATACATTTCAGTAAGCCAACATTTTGGATTTTAAAAACATTTTTCAAGCTGTTTTTATAAAGTATTCTAATTTACTGAGATAATGACTTTTGTGTTTTCATTGGCTGTAAGCCATAATCATCAACATTAACAGAAATAAACACTTGAAATAGATCACTCTGTCTGTAATGACTCTTTATAATATATGAGTTTCACTTTTTGTATTGAAGAACTGAAATAAATTAACTTTTTGAGGACATTCTAATTTAGTGAGATGCACCTGTATATCACATACTAGGAAGGGGTTAAAAATATAAACCATGTCAGTCAAAGTCTGTAGTTTTTCCTTTTTTTCCCTTCATCCTTTCTCATCCTATCCAAAATTTCTCAAAAGGAAAAAGGGAAAGTATTTCTACATATTTCCCTTATTGCTTCCTTACTTTTAATGAACCTCTAAAAGTCCTCAAAATAAAAGTAGAGCTCCCCTTTTGTTGCATAAGCATATCCTCATTACTGTTGCTGCTCTCCTTAGTTGGTGCTCAAACCTACTGCCATATTACATAGGCACTATATTCCAAATGTCGGGCTGCATCTCAGATGGAAACTGACATTTCAGAAACATCAAGTCCACACACAGCCATGTTTGATGGTTCAGTTAGATAACCTTCTTTTGCATAATCAAGGACTCGTGAATATGGGGAATGACACGACCACGAGCAATGATATCCTTAATTATGGCATCCAGTTATTCATTCCTCCTTTAGGCGAGCTGCAGATCATGTGGTGCAATACATTTCACTTTGAGATCTTTTAAAGCATTTCCTGCCAAATTAAGAACCTCAGAATTAAGATACTCCAGGATTGTTGTGTAAACTGCAGTTGTTCCATCACTGGTAGTTCTGTTTTTCAGAAGACGATGGGTACGACCCACTGGAAACTCCAATCCTGCTCTTCAAAAGTGAGTAACAAAACTTGCTATAGATGTGCCAGAATCTTTACCAGTTTTGCCACCAGCCATGATTGGCGTGCACATGTGTAAGTTTGCATTTAAAATAGAAACTCTTGTCTGGGCACTGCCTGGCACTAAACTTCAAAAATGGACTAGTGGCGGGCATCCTCTGTCCAACTTCGCAGCATGAGTTTCACCCTCACTTAATTTGCCACAAATGGGAATTTGTAGCACCTGACCCAGGCACCCTAAAGCCTGAAAACAGGCGAGTTTGCCAAATCAGTGTAAAGTTGCCAAGAGCGGAAGTCATGACAAAGCTGCTGTCTGGTTATGCTCTGGTACTTTACAGGTAAACAGTGTCCCTGTCCCAGTGTGCTGTCATGTGTGAGGTGCATCACACTCACTTGTAGGCCACAAGCCTCTGCTATCTCCAGGCCTTTATCCTCAGGAACCACGGTACACAACTCAGGGGACACCAAGTTCATTGCAACAAGCAAACGTTTACTGGTCAGTTCAAGTTCATCAGGTTGTGACATGTGGAATGCTCATCACACTGAGTGGGGATATGTGAAGGCCATCCTACTGAATGTAGGGGGCTTGGAGTGTATCATACTTTATGGGGAGGCCATAGAGCCATTACACTGCGAGGGAGCTGTGGGGGCATTATACTGTACGCGAGGTGCTGTGAAGTCGTTATACTGTGTGAGAGGAGAGGCTGTGGGTGCATCATACAGTATGTGGGGGCTTTGGGTTGTATCATACTGCGTATGGTCATACCATGTGGAGGACATTCAGCCTATCATACTATGTGGTGAGAGCTGTAGGGGCCATGATACTAAATGTGAGTGGATGTGGGGGTATCATACTGTGTGTGAGAGTCTATGGGAGAATCATACTGTGTTTGGGGGCTGTGGGGTACATCATACTATATGAGGAACTGTGGAAGCATTATACTATCTGGGAGGCTGTAGGATCTATGAGGGGGAATCATACTGTGTTGGATGATGTTGGCTATAACACACTGTATGTGGGGCCGTGGGGCATCATACTATGTGGGAGGCTGTGGTGGCATCATACTGTGTGTGGTGGGCTCTGGATTGCATCATATTGTGGGTTAGGAGCTGTATAGCCCATCACACTGTGTGTGCAGTTGTGGGAGCATTGTACTATGTGGGGAGCTGTGCGGGCCATCATACTGTTTTTGGGGAGCTGAGTTGGCCATCATACTGTGTGTGGGGTTCTGGGGGCATCATACTGTGTGTGTGGTACTGGGGAGCCATCATACTGTGTGTGGGTGGATGTGGGGCACCATAATGTGTGTGAAAGTCTATGGGTAAATCATACTATTTGTGGGGGACTGTGGGATACATAATATTGTAAGGGGAATGTGGGAGTACTGCACTCTGTAGGAGGCTTTAGGGTCATAATACTGTGTGTGAGCCATCAAACTTTGTGTAGGGAGCTGTAGGAGCAGTCATACTATTTGTTAATGGATGTGGTAGCATCATACTGTGTGTGTGAGAGTCTGTGGGGTGAATAATACTGTGGTTGGGGGCTGTGGGGTACATCATACAATGTGGGGAACTGTGTGGGCATTGTACTCTGTGGGAGGCTGTAGAGGCATTATATTTTATGCGGGGGGCTGTGGGTTGCATCATATTGTGAATGAGGTGCTGTAGAGGCCATCATACTGTTTGTGTGAAGTTTTGGGGGCATCATACTGTGTGAAAGGGATGTGATGGCCATCATACTGTGTGTGGGGTTATGGGGGCAGCACAGCCTCATACTGTGTGGAGGCCTGTGGGAGAATAATACTCTGTGTGAAGGGTGTGGGGTACATCATATTGTGTGTGTAGTGTTTTAAGGGCAACATATTGTGATTCGAGAGCCGAATAGGCCATCATAGTGTATGTGGGCTTGTTGGGGAATCATACTGTGTGTGCGTCGTGGCAGTGAGGACTGTGTGGGGGGCTGTGACGACATCATACTAAAAGGGAATGTGGAAACATCATACTGTGTGTGAAGTGCTGTGTGGACCATCATACTGTATGTGGGGGGTTGTAGGAGCAATATAGCCTCATAATATGTAGGAATCATACTGTATGTGGAGGCTGTGAGGTCCATCATAATGTGTGTATGTGGCTGTGGGAGCAAAATATTGTGTGTGTGGGCTGTATGGTGCATCATGCTGTGTGGGGAACTGTAGGATCCCTAAAACTGTGTAGATGCCTGTGGGGGAACCATACTGTGTGGGGGCATGGAGTCTATTATTCATACTGTGTGTGGAGAGCTGTGGGGACAACATATTTTCTGTGGGGGCACAATTCTGTAAGGGTGTATGGGGGCATCCCACTGTGTGTGGTGGAGTTGTTCAATGTAAAAGGGCTGAATTAAAGGAGAAGTATGATTTACTACTTATATTACTGAATTATATGGTTTTGATTATCTAGTACGATTACGAATATATAGTAGCAGCTAGTCTAAATACCTAATTCTGCTCAATATTAAGTGACACATTTAGTGCAAAATAATAGTCATTATAATAATAAGCAAAATTAAGTTCAGGTTGTTGGTTCGGCCCTCCACAACAGTCACAGTCTCTCACGTAGCCCCTTAGGAAAATTAATTGCCCACCCCTGCCTCAACATATGACTGTGTATATAACTTTCCATGCTTTTGTCATCAGACTCTTATGTCTAATGCAATGGGAGTATTATTCCAGACACAACCTATAAACTTATGTGGTGCTGTTTCTAAGAGAAAAGAAGTTTCTTTTCTTATACTTGTCAGTCCCTTAAGGCTAGGGCTATACAGTGACATGTGCAACATTAATTCTCACACAAGTCATGCGACCAAAAACATCTGTACAACTTGTTTGCTGTCACACAATTATTTTAGCTCTGTGGTTTTACAGTAAAAAGAAATTGATAATTTGCAGATTATCATTGCAATGAATGCTATGGCATGGGAGTTGTATGCAACTTGTGACCAACACATTTGAGATACCGTAGGTCGCAGGTTGCAAAAGACACCATGGAGAATCAACAGGTTCAATGTCACACGACACATGTTGCCATGCAGCTGTAGCCTAGTCCCGCAACTGACTTGGCCCTTGGAGAATTAAGTGAATCATTGTGAAGCGGCTATAAATGTGATTGGCTTAGCACACCCTGATAATTAACAAATTAGGAACCAATGCAGATAGAAATATGTTAATTAGACCTGAATTAATCAGCTTCATTATCATGGGTAATAATCGCACAAACCACATATAGAATAAAAATAAAGCTATAATAAAATCTGTCAAAATCAGCTATCCTATTTCTTTCAAATACTGACAATGATTGAAAAATAGAAACAACATCAAAAACATAATAAAATGTTACATTTGTTGACAGTACGTCATTAATCAGACTTTCTTCAAATATTGTAAAAATTCCTGTGTTACTGTTATATTTAATTGGAAAGCATCAACAAATTATGCTGCATTGTGTGATATCAAAACATAGGAAGACAAGCTGGCGATTTCTGTGCTGTGAATTATTTGTGGACCTCGCTTCCATAGATTTTCCCATTTGTAAGAGTACTTGGCTAATATTAGAATCAGTACTTTACAATTGGCTGAAAGCCTCACTCAGATGAAAGTATTCTCTGTAACTATGGAGATTGCAGCGTGATTGCCTAAAAGTCTGCTTTTTGCTACCTTATGTTGACTTTGTCATAGCAGAAGTAAATCAACAAGTGCACAATCCTTCCTTTCTTGCTTTTTTCATTTGTCTACCTAAAGTTTTGTTTACAGCGTTTTTTTTTCGGCATCCAAAACCTTCACTCTTGGCAGTAAAAATATATGTATAAAACACAGTAAATAGATGAATATTTTGCTGCATTTTTTAGGCAGATTACATGTTTGATTTGTCCTATGTTAACCCCTTTACCACCTTGAATTTTTCCATTTTTGGGTTTTTGTTTTTTGCTCCCCTTTTCGCAGAGCCATAACTTTTGTTATTTTTCTGTCAATATGGCCGTGTGAGGGCTTGTTTTTTGCGGGACTAGTTGTACTTTTGAACGACATCATTGGTTTTACCATATCATGTACTGGAAAATGGGGAAAAAAAATTCCAAGTGTGATGAAATTGCAAAACAAAGTGCAATTCCACAATTGTTTTTTTTACCATGTTCACTAAATGCTAAAACTAATTCCATCAGCAGCTGTTAGGGATCAGCTGTCATGTGTCTGGAAAAATGTTGGCTCAGCGCCTGTTCCTGCGTCAAAGGGAGGGAGATGACCTTGGACGTACCTATGGGTCCAAGGTCATAAAGGGGTTAAAGGATTTATCCAAGAATTTTACTATGAGCCTAAAACCTAACAGGATGTTTGAGTCGAATTTCCTGAAATTCACGGTTTCAGGCAAATTCGAACATTTTGAGATTCTATTCGCGATTCTCGAAAAAAACATGCAGCGTATCATTTCCTACACTGATGAAGCATCAGAATACAGGCTAATATTTTGCAGTGCCGCACTGGCCTCCCCGTAATACCCTGCAGCTATGATATCTTACGGATTGCCATACCTTGTACAGTGGTGGTCAGTACTTGTGTCGTCACAGCTCAGCGGTTCCCAGCGGAGCACAGTTTGTATGGCAGAGTCATTTTCCATCTTCAGAGTCACTGAGTAAGTCTCTCTTTTGTGTAAAGTGTAAGTTCTTATGGTTAGCGGTATCCTCTTTCTCTCTCTTGCCTGAAAAATGTTAACTCTTATGGTCAGCAGGGTCCTCTCTTTCTCTTCTGTAGAGCAGAGTGTAAGCTCTTATGATCAGCATGGTTCTCTCTCCTGTGGAGTGTAAGCTCTTATTGTCAGTGGGATCCTCGCTTTCTCTCTCTCCCTCTTTCTATCTTTCAATCTCTCTCTCCTGTAAAATGTAAGCTCTTATGGTCAGCAGAGATCTATCACTCTCCTGTGAATTCAAATTTAAAACAATTAGCTCGTCAATACATATTTCAGACTATTACAGACAGTGTTTTTAAAAGTTTTTTTATGGTAAATGTGGTTTGACAGTAAAAATCTGTTTTTAAAACCAATAAATTCAATATCAATATATGAACTGTCTGATCTCCACATTCAAACGGAAGCGACATCCCAAGTTCTTCCTTTTTTCCTTATATGACAGACTATAACATTTCTTGGATACATCTATTAAATCTACTTGACTGTAATATTGGGACTTTGATTTTGCAAATTACTCCATGCTCAGTATGGCGATCCCCACAGCCACCCACTCAGTATGTTTCCACAGCCCCCTACTCAGAATGATGGCTTCCTCAGTATAGTGGCCTCAATATTCCCCCACTCAGCTTGTGGGACCTCATGTCGTCCTACTCAGCATGGGGGCTTTCACGGCCCCCCACTAAGTATAGGGACCTCAATTCTGCATCTTAAATGACAGGTCACTAAACAATCTCTGCAATTATCTATTCATGGGGAATAAATCAACTGTTTGTAATACATTTTCCAATAATGTATTATTCACACACTTATTACTTCACACAATCAACCTTCCATAGATTCCTACAATCTTAACTAAATCTCTCAAACTCGTTACCATCACGAAAGGGCAGCAACCCTTCAACTGACTTTTTTTCTTTCTAAAAACAAATAGTTTATGATGAACTTTACCACATTACTACTAAGATACTTTCTGCTGTGAAAAATATGTACTAGCTTGTGGAACTAGTTGATTGTTTTTTTTTACACCAAATACATCAAAATGGCACAAATGGTTTATGAATTTTTCTATCTTTTTTTACTTGCCTTTCAGCGCAAAAAGTCACACATTTCACAAAAAGACACAAGAGTTGCTCAAAATTTCTCTCGTACACAGACTCACTCTGGAGGGGGACTGGGGTACATTTCCAAAATATTTTGAACCTTTTTGAAAAGACACTGAAAATTATGAATTAGATGAAAATATCTGGAAACCCTAAATTCCACCCCCAGTGGTGATCTATAAAAAAACAGGCAAATACATAGAAAAATAGACTTCAAACAAGGCGTAAATGGAAGGATGAATTTGGTGCTCACAGCAAAAAAAGGCGCAAAACGCCAAAAGCCCAGCAAAAACAGGTGAAGATGCAATAATAATAGTGTCGGACTGAGGTGGCAAGGGCCCACTAGTAACATTGACTCTGGGGGCTCACTGTTCAGGTACATGCAAATATTACAATACTCTCATTCACAAATTTACTTATACTTCTATATAATAAACTAAGTAATTTGTTGGATGAATGATGAGATACTATTTTTGTCTTTACATAGAGAATCAAATATCCCATCTGGGAATTCATCTGTTCTCCTGTGAGGCAGTCCGAGCCTGTATATATAAATATATTCAGTGGAGTCATATCTCACTACCTTTTTTAAAAAAGAGTAGAATACAGGTGCTTCTCAAAAATTAGAATATCATCAAAAAGTTAATTTATTTTGGTTCTTCAATACAAAAAGTGAAACTCATATATTATATAGAGTCATTACAAACAGAGTGATCAATTTCAAGTGTTTATTTCTGTTAATGTTGATGAATATGGATTACAGCCAATGAAAACACAAAAGTCATTATCTCAGTAAATTAGAATACTTTATAACAACAGCTTGAAAAATGTTTTTAAAACCCGATATGTTGGCCTACTGAAATGTATGTACAGTAAATGCACTCAATACTTGGTCGGAGCATCAATTACTGCATCAATGCGGTGTGGCATGGAGGCGATCAGCCTGTGGCACTGCTGAGATTTTATGGAAGCCCAGGTTGCTTTGATAGCTGCCTTCAGCTCATCTGCATTGTTGGGTCTGGTGTCTCTCACATCTTCCTCTTGAAAATACCCCATAGATTCTCTATGATGTTAAGGTCAGGCAAGTTTGCTGGCCAATCAAGCACAGTGATACTGTGGTTTTTAAACCAGGTATTGGTACTTTTGGACTTTTGGCAGTGTGGACAGGTGCTGAAGAATAAAATTTCCATCTCCAAAAAGCTTGTCGGCAGAGGGAAGCATGAAGAGCTCTAAAATTTCCTGGTAGACGGCTCTGCTGACTTTGGTTTTGATAAAACACAGTGGACCTACACCAGCAGATGACATGGCTCACCAAACCATCACTGATTGTGGAAACTTCACACTAGACCTCAAGCAGCTTGGATTGTGTGCCTCTCCACTCTTCCTCCAGACTCTGGGACCTTGATTTCCAAATGAAATGCAAAATTTACTTTCATCTGAAAACAACATCTTGGACCACTGAGCAACAGTCCAGGTCTTTTTCTCCTTGGCCCAGGTAAGACGCTTCTGGCATTGTCTATTGGTCATGAGTGGCTTGACACAAGGAATGTGACACTTGTAGCCCATGTCCTGGATATGTCTGTGTGTGGTGGCTCTTGAAGCAATGACTCCAGGAGCAGTCCACTCCTTGTGAATCTCCCCCAAATTTTTGAATGATCTATTCTTAACAATCCTTTCAAGGCTGCGGTTATCCCGGTCGCTTGTGCACCTTTTTCTACCACTCAACTTTCCATTAATATGCTTGGATACAGCACTCTGTGAACAGCCAGCTTCTTTAGCAATGACCTTTTGTGGCTTACCCTCCTTGTGGAGTGTGTCAATGACTGCCTTCTGGACATCTGTCAAGCCAACAGTCTTTCCCATGATTGTGGAGCCTACTTAAACAGACTAAGGGACCTTTTTAAACACTTCAGAATCCTTTGCTGGTGTTTTTTTTTAATTATTCTAATTTATTGAGATAATGACTTTTGTATTTTTATTTTTTTTTGTATTTTTGTATTAACAGAAATAAACACTTGAAATAGATCACTCTTAGTATGATGTCTCCACAGCCCACACCCCACTTAGTATCATGGTGCCACAGTAAACAACTCAGTATGAGGGTCCTCACAGCTCCCCACATAGTATGATGGCCCCCACAACTACTGACACTTAAAGAAAAAAACACTACTCACTTCACCCTGTTCCCCCAACATGCATCTGGAGTCTGTGAAGTGTAAGCACTGAGGCTTCCACACATCAGGTGTGATATAGTGATGGCATTGTGACTGCATTGAACGGATTCTCAGACTGACAGACACAGGTTGAATGGTGGATCAGGAATCCCTTGACTCCCTGATCCACCATTCTGTTCAGTGATATTTGCATCCTGAGGATATTGCTGAAATTGTGCGACGGGGGAGGGAGGTGCCCATGACCAAGCAGTACTGGGCTCACTGACTCACGGACCCTATCGAGGCCACTATGAGTGGTATGCCCATAGCAGATATGAGTGGATCCATTCACAGAACTCTGGTCCTGTAACCATGTCAGTATTTCGTGGTTGCTGTATCAAAGCTCTGCTAATAGTGATGGGCGAGCACTAAAATGCTCGGGTGCTCGATGCTCGGGTCAAGCACATTGGAAGCTGTCCACAACCTTATGGCGGCGGCGACCGGGTATCCATATTCAGTCCTCAGCCGCCACTATTTGACCCGCTGTCATCTCCGCCTACCACAAGCATGGGTCCTACAACATTACCCGTGCCCTCCCCAGTTTACTTACTGGGAAGGACCGCCTAATCACAAACACGTGGACAAATGAATGTGGCCAGGGACGGTACGGAGCCAGTCCCCAGCTTGTCAGTGAGTTGTATTTCACCACAGCCATATATTTTAGCTCAGTGAAAGGACTGACTTTTGGGAAACCGGATCTACTCCAGCTGTCTTTTCTCCCAGGAAGTCCTCTAAAGCTGCTTGCACTTGAAATGTGGCCTTTTAGGCTCGTGGAGGTGGAAGCTCGTAGAGGTTGGAGAGCCTCTTAAAAACAATGTTCTCATTATTAAGAAGTGGGTCTCCCATAGTGTTTGCCTATGCAGTGAATACATAAGCTGCCAAAAATTTGGAGGCACTCCAATTCCCCTTGGAAGAGATGTAAAGGTCAGAGAGCCTTCTAAAAATAATGTTCCCATTATTAGGAAGTGGGTCTTCCATTGTGTTTGCCTGTGCAGTGAATGCAAGGGTTGCCAAAAAATTGGAGGCACTCCAATGCCACTTGCAAGAGACGTGGAGGTCAGAGGGCCTCCTGAAAACAATGTTCCCATTATTAGGAAGTGCGTCTCCCATAGAGTTTGCCTATGCCGTGAATGCATAAGCTGCCAAAAATTTGGAGGCACTCCAATTCCCCTTGGAAGAGATGTAGAGGTCAGAGAGCCTCCTAAAAACAATGTTCTCATTATTAGGAAGTGGGTCTCCCATAGTGTTTGCTCATGCAGTGAATGCATAAGCTGCCAAAAATTTGGAGGCACTCCAATTACCCTTGGAAGAGATGTAGAGGTCGGAGAGCCTCCTAAAAACAATGTTCTTATTATTAGGAAGTGGATCTCCCATAGTGTTTGCCTATGCAGTGAATGCAAAAGCTGCCAAAAGTAGCTTTCTCTACTGCATTTTAGCAGAGCTCAGAATGTTGAGCCCTGTGTAACTCTGCCCCACACCACTAATTAACAGCTTTTTATGTACATTGTATATTGACAAAAAGCTGCTAATCAGTGGGGAGCTTTATTGGACTAGGAGGCATGAAGCCAGCTAGTCCTGTAGCAATAATTTCCTGCTGATAAAACACTGATTGTATTAGTACAGAAAAACACAACCCGGTAAGTGACATCGCTGGAATCAGGGTCTCGGCCTCTACATCATGGTCCTTTCAGATAGAATAGCAGAAACCTAGTGTGAAGAATATTTTAGAATAATCACATGTGCTCTGGTGTAGCATCGGCGTCTCTGCCCCGTACTAGGCAGAGACGCCGTCCCTCTCACCTCCCCGCTCCCGGCGTGGCGTCCTCCAGCGCTTCTCTCCCCGCTGCTTCCGGCACGCGCTCCTTCCCCGGCAGTGTGCTTAGGGCGCGCGCGCGCGCTCCCCCTCTCTTAAAGGGACCGCGCGCGCCGTCCTAAGGAGTCCCCGGCCAATTGCCGGAGGACCTCCCATTTATAAGGCACCTCCTCCAAATGGAGGTGCCCGAGCTATGTTGTTGCAAAGCCTTCACTCTGCTTCAGCCCTCAGGTCCCGTTACCAGTTACCTGCCAGTCACCTGCCAGATTCCTGCTTGTTACCTGCCAGTCACCTGCCTGATTCCTTCCAACTCATTACCCGGCATTACTGGTGGCCTACCCTGCGTAAGGACGTGGTAGACTTCGTCGCGACCTGCTCATCCTGTGCCCGTAACAAAGTTCCCAGACATCTACCAGCCGGCCATCTCCTCCCCCTTCCCGTACCTGCTGCTCCTTGGCAGCACATTGCAATGGACTTTATCACCGATCTTCCTATTTCTGCCGGTTGTACAGTCATTTGGGTTGTCGCTGACCGCTTTTCTAAGATGGCCCACTTCATTCCCCTGCCTGGTCTCCCATCTGCACCCGAGCTGGCTAAAGACTTTATCCGCCACATCTTCCGTCTCCATGGCCTGCCCCTCCACATCGTGTCGGATCGTGGGGTTCAATTCACCTCACGCTTCTGGAGAGCCACATGTAAGCTGCTAGACATCACCCTGGACTTCTCCTCCGCTTACCACCCACAGTCCAATGGTCAAGTGGAGCGGATCAATCAGATCCTGACCAGTTACCTCCGGCATTTCGTTAATGCACACCATTCGGACTGGGTGGATCTCTTACCATGGGCCGAGTTCTCTTACAATAACCATGAGAGCGAATCCTCTTCCAAATCCCCGTTCTTTATAGTCGGTGGCCAACATCCCCGGATTCCACTTCCTGTCTCCGTTTCTGTGGACAACCCTGCTGCGGAGTCTCTTGTCAGCGAATTTCCTACTATTTGGGAGAGTACCAGGTCCGCTCTTCTTCTGTCCTCTGAGCGGATGAAGAGATATGCTGATAAAAGACGTCTGAATCCGCTTCAATTCCGTCCGGGAGACAAGGTTTGGCTCTCGTCCAAACATGTGCGGCTCAAAGTACCCTCCTTCAAGTTGGGCCCTCGATTCATCGGTCCCTTTGAAGTCCTCAGGCAAATTAACCCTGTGGCCTACAAATTAAAACTCCCGGCCACCCTACGGATTCCCAACTCCTTCCACGTATCTCTCCTCAAACCCGTTGTCTTTAACTCTTTTTCCAATAATCCAGGTGCCCCTCCTGCTCCGGTTTCCGCTGATGATGTCTTTGAGGTAGAGAGTATTCTGGCCTCCAAGAGGGTAAGAGGAAAGACCTTTTTTCTGGTAGATTGGAAGGGGTTTGGTCCTGAGGAGAGAACTTGGGAACCCAAGGAGAACATCAATGCCCCGCTTCTCCTTGAGAAATTTCTTTCTGGCCAAAAACAGAGGGGGCCTAAAGGGGGGGGTACTGGAGCATCGGCGTCTCTGCCCCGTACTAGGCAGAGACGCCGTCCCTCTCACCTCTCCGCTCCCGGCGCGGCGTCCTCCAGCGCTTCTCTCCCTGCTGCTTCCGGCACACGCTCCATCCCCGGCAGTGTGCTTAGGGCGCGCGCGCGCTCCCCCTCTCTTAAAGGGACCGCGCGCGCCGTCCTAAGGAGTCCCCGGCCAATTGCTGGAGGACCTCCCATTTATAAGGCACCTCCTCCAAATGGAGGTGCCCGAGCTATGTTGTTGCAAAGCCTTCACTCTGCTTCAGCCCTCAGGTCCCGTTACCAGTTATATGCCAGTCACCTGCCAGATTCCTACTTGTTACCTGCCAGTCACCTGCCTGATTCCTGCCTGTTACCTGCCAGTCATCTGCCAGATTCCTGCTTGATACCTGCCTGATACCCGCTTACCAGCTTGCAAGCCTGCGGTCTGACGGTCTGCTCTCTGACTCCTGTCAGTCTGTCTATGGACCAGCCTGCCCGCTCACCTGGGAGCGCTCACCTGTTACCTGACTGCTAGCCTACCTGGAGGCTCTGCCGTCACTTGCCGTGACCACCTGCCTGTCCAGAGACTCTTGCCCGCTCACCTGGGAGCGCTCACCTACTACCTGCCTGCTAGCCTACCTGGAGGCTCTGCCGTCACTTGCCGTGACCACCTGCCTGTCCAGAGACTCTTGCCCGCTCACCTGGGAGCGTCCACCCGCTACCTGTCTGCTAGTCTACCTGGAGGTTCTGCCGTCACTTGCCGTCACCACCTGCCTGTCCAGAGACTCTCGCCCGCTCACCTGGGAGCGCTCACCAGCCACCAGCCCGCTGCCCTTCTACCCAGAGACTGTCCCTGTCACTTGCTGTGACTACCTGCCCCGCTACCCAGAGACTGTCCCTGTCACTTGCCGTGACTACCTGCCCATCTTCCCTGGGAGCCACCCGCTTCCTTACAAGGACTTCCACCTCCCAGACCCGTTACATCTGGTTGTTAGGTCTTATAGAGATCTCCAGGCACAGTGTAATCCGTCCCGCAGCTGTAAGAAAGGAGGGATGGGGGCTTCAGTAGGAGTGTCTCTCTGCAACTGTGAGCTGAGCTGACAGGAAGGACCCTCTGTAGTGATCCCTAACATGTGCTCTTTTGTTAAGGTACTATATTTCAATACCGAGTTGTGGAAGAACTATATGTCCCAGCTTTTCACAAAATGGATTTTCTAGCTCAGAGGGAGATAGCAAATGCCAGACTGCATCCCAGCCCAGTCTAGCATGTAGGGATGAAGAGATACATGCCCCAGCCTTTTAAAAACCCCTAAGATCCCTGTGTTTGGTCTCAACATGTAGAAGGGGCCCTGCTGGATCCGATGACTCCAGAACCGGCTCCCTAGGAGCATCCAGTAAGGAATTGTAGCCCATTTTGGTTTCTGGAGATAGTAGCAAGCTTAGACCAGGGGGTGGAGAGTTAGGTCCAGCCCTGGGAGTGACCCAGAGAGTTTCAAAACAGATCTCCTCCCACTGTTTTTCTTCTGGGGAGCTCATGACATCAAGACATCAAGACATGTGAGAGAAGTCCACCAACCAAGTGAGGGCCCACAACCTCCCCATGTGGCCGCCCATCCCCCGAGCCATACCTTCCAACTATCTAGTAATTGACTTTAAGATCTGCTTATACTTGTTGTACCATGCTTTTGTATTTGTAACTCTGACCACAGTATATGTATAACCCTTATGTATATAGTAGACTGTTTAGCGTGCCCCTAAGGCGTTTAAATATATAATTTAACCTTGGGTTGTTCTTTTATCTCGATCCACGAACATTACGTCTGTTGTTCAGTCCAACGAACATGCTACTGGGCTGGTTTCTAGACCCATATAAGTCTGTTATATCAAATAGAGATTGGTGGCAGCTCTACCAGGCCAACAAGGCTCTGCTTCACTGGAGTAGTAAAAGAGCTTCTCAGTCTGTCAGGGGTGTGAGTGAGTGTGGGGTCACATCAGTGACTGAGTAGACCACCTTTTCTCGTTCCCTGGTGCCTCTCTGTACCCATGTGGACAGGAGGTGACTGTGTAGAACTGTACCAATCTGACCTTATGCGTCCTTGAGGGGGGTGCTGAACGTCACATTGGTGCAAAGGGTAGATTCGTATCACGTGCTCCGTCTGGCGGGTGACAGGGTGTGGATCCATCACAAGTAGCGACAACAGAGAGATTCTGTGGGGTCCCCCTGGTGCCGTTTCTTCACACCTAGTGACAGATTCCCTTTAACAATTATTCTGTTTGCACGGAAGTGTGATCGCCCTGCCTAAAAAAGCCATTGAACGACCACTGATCAGCTTTCATGTAGCTGGTTGTCAGATGTCAGAGAAGTCAGAGTTGCCTGAATCTATAAACAAGAGATAGATAACGCTAGAACATAGCTAAACTTGTTAAAATACAATTTTTGTTTTTTCAGCTTTCATTTTTTTCTCCTCTTCTGCCAAGAGCCATAACTTTTTCATTTTTCAATTCACATAGCCATATAAGAGCTTGATTTTTTTCCATTCTCAAATGTAATTTTTATTGGTACCATTTTTGGGTGATATGATGTTTTGACCATGAAGCTGTTAAAGGGAACCTGTCACATGACAGGGAGATTAACTACAGTGCCATGAGTTGTAAACAGGTTGATTATGTTGCGCACTGTGGACAAAGGAACATCAAGATCTCTGGAGATGGACTTGTAACCTTTAGATTGTTGATATTTTTCTTCAATTTTGGTTATCAAGTCCTCAGACAGTTCTCGTCTTCTCTTTCCGTTCTCAATGCTTAGTGTGGCACACACACACACAATGCAAAGACTGAGTAAACTTCTCCCCTTTTTATCTGGTTTCAGGTCTGATTTTCATATTGCCCACACCTGTTATTTGTCACAGGTGAGTTTGAACGAGCATCACATGCTTGAAACAAAGTTGTTTGCTCACACTTTTGGAAAGATGCCCACAATCTTGTCTGGCCCATTTTTGGGGTTTTGCTTGAAATTATGTCCAATTTGCCTTTTTTCCCCTTTTTTTATGTTGTTCCAAGACACACAAAGGAAATAAACATGTGTATAACAAAGCTTGTCATACAGTCATGGCCAAAAGTGTTGGCACCATTGAAATTATTCTAGAAAGCATGGTATTTGTCCCTGAAAATTATTGAAATTATGCATGATTTGTTAAACACATGTGTACTTCCTTTGTGTGTATTGGAATAACACAAAAAAACAGAGAAAAATAATCAAATTGGACATAATTTCACACAAAACCCCAAAAATGTTTGAGACAGAATTGTTGATACCTTTCCAAAGCTGTGGGTAAACAACTTTGTTTCAAGCATGTAATGCTCATTTAATCTCACCCATGGCAAGTGACAAGTATGGGTAAAATGAAAATGACACCTGAAATCAGATAAAAAGAGAAGTTTACTCAATCTTTGCATTGTGTGTGCCACACTAAACATAAAGAACAGAAAGAGGAGAAGGATAGAACAGAGATGAGAATAAAGATGGGCGAACAAGAACAGAAATGTTTGGCATTCGTACCGGACAGGCACTGCTTATGCTTAACTCAGAACGTGGACTCTCACCTGAAGCTTGGTGCAGTGTTTGGGGTAAGTGAGAGAGAGAGACATTTCAGTGGGTTCGGGTTCTGGTGGAAGTTTGTCTAGTGTTCTGGTACCCGAACCGAATTTTCGCAAAAGTTCAGGTCTGCTGCCAGAACCCAAACCTCCAGCGGTCCTCCAATCCCTACTTGAGAACAAAAATTGTTGAAAAATATCAGCAATCTCAAGGTTACAAGTCCATCTCCAGAGGTCTTGATGTTCCTTTGTCCATGGTGCGCAACATAATCAAGAATTTACAACCCATTGCAATGTACAGTAGCTAATCTCCCTAGATGTGGACGACAGAGAAAAATTGATGAAAGGTTGCAATTCAGGATAGTCCAGATGGTGGATAAGCAGCCCCAATCAAGTTCCAAATAAATTTAAGCTGTCCTGCAGGCTCAGGGTGCATCAGTGTCAGTGCAAACTATCTGTTGACATTTGAATGAAATTAAACGCTATGGCAGGAGACCCAGGAGGACTCCACTGCTGACAGAGATATAAAAAAGCTAGACTGCCAAAATGTTCATGAGTAAGACAAAAGCCTTCTGGGAAAGTGTCTTGTAGCCAGATGAGACCAAGATAGAGCTGCTTGGTACAGCACATAATTCGACAGTTTACTGAAAACAAAATGAGGCGTACAAAGAAAATAACACAGTACCTACAGTCAAATATGGTGGAAGTTCAAAGATGTTTTGGGGTTGTTTTGCTGCCTCTGGCACGAGATGCCTTGACTGTGCAAGGCATCATGAAATCTGAAAATTACCAAAGGATGTTGGGTCACAATGTAATGACGAGTGTCAGAAAGCTGAGTTTGTGTCCTTGGTCTTGGGTCTTCCAGCAGGACAATGACCCCAAACATACTTCAAGAAACACTCAGAAATAGATGCAAACAAAACACTGGAGAGTTCTGACAAGGCCAGCAATGAGTCTGGATTTAAATACCATTGAACACCTGTGGAGAGATCTTAAAATTGCTGTTGGGAGAAGGCACCCTTCAAATATGAGAGACCTGGAGCAGCTTGCAAAAGAAGAGGGGTCCAAAATTCCAGTTGAGAGATGTAAGAAGCTTGTTGATGGTTACAGGGAGTGATTGATTGCAGTTAATTATTTTAAAGGGTGTGCAACCAAATATTAAGTTGAGGGTGGCAACAATTTTGCCTGGCTTTTTTTTTCTCTGTTTTTCTCTTGTGCTGTTCGAAGACACACAGAGAAACTAAACATGTGTACAGGGCTGGCTCCAGGTCATTGTGGGCCCTGGACAAAAGAGTCTCAGTGGGCCCCTTTAACACATACCACGATTCATGATCCACAGATACCATAGAGAAATATATATGTAGTACAATGCCGAAGATTTCACTTCTTACATTACATGAGCGATATCTATTGTAAATTCTACATTAGCTCAGAAACCGGCAAATTCTCTCAACGCACAGTGCAGACCGGACAGTATAGTCCTCCATACAGTATTATGGGCCCCATATATTGCTCCATGCAGAATACTGGTCCCCATATAACGCTCCATACAGGATACTGGTCCCCATATAACGCTCCATACAGGATACTGGTCCCCATATAACACTCCATAAAGGATACTGATCCCCGTATAATGCTCCATACAGGATACTGGTCCCCAAATAATGCTCCATACTGGATACTGGCCACCATATAATGCTCCATAGAGGATACTGGCCCCCTTATAATGCTCCATACAGAATACTGGCCTCCACATAATGCCCCATGCAGGATGTCAACCCCTTTATAATGCCCCATGCAGGATGTCACCTCTCCCCCCATATAATGCCCCATACAGGATGTCACCTCTCCCCCCCCATATAATGCCCCATGCAGAATGTCACCTCTCCCCTCATATAATGCTCCACGCAGGATGTCACCTCTCTATATAATGCCCCATGCAGGATGTCACCTCTCCCCGCATATAATGCCCCATGCAGGATGTCACTCCCCCATATAATGCCCCATGCAGGATGTCACCTCTCCCCCCATATAATGCCCCAAGCAGGATGTCACCTCTCCCCATATAATGCCCCAAGCAGGATGTCACCTCTCCATATAATGCCCCATGCAGGATGTCACCTCTCCCCCCATATAATGCCCCATGCAGGATGCTACCTCTCGCCCCCCCCATATAATTCCCCATGCAGGATGTCACCTCTCCCCCCCATATAATACCCTATGCAGGATGTCACCTCTCCCCCTCATATAATGCCCCATGCAGGATGTCACCTGTTCCCCCCCACCATATAAGGCTCCATGCCTCCATACATATAAAAAAAAGTCAAATACTCACCTCACTTCTCACCTTCTGCCGCTGCTCCGGACCCTCCACCCACGCCTGCGTCTTCCCGCTCTGTGTTGCCTGTGACTGCCCAGGAGAGAGCGTGGCATAAAGACGTCACGCGTCCTCTGATCTGAGACATCACAATGCAGCAGCCGTGGAAGAGACCGGAGCTGCTGCGGAGGCCAAGGGAGAGGTAAGTATTGTGCCGGCTGCCGGGGCCCTGAACAAGTGGGGCGAAGCTGGCGCTGACACCGGCACCACACCGCTCTCAGGTCCCATAGCTCGCCGGGGTGCCCGATGGTGAGTGGGCCCCCCCACCTGCTCAGGGTCTTGGCACTTGCCCAGGTGCGCTGGGTGCTGACGCCGGCCCTGCATGTGTATAACAAAACATGTGTAATTGCAATTATTTTCTAGGAGAAATAGTTCATTTACTGGAACAATTTCAAGGGTGCCAACACTTTTGGCTATGACTGTATATAGTTTTGAAGGAAAAGATTCAGTAAAATGCCAGTATTTGGTCAGTATTCGGTCAGTATTATTTCTCAGGCCTTGCAGCCAAAACCAGGTGAGGAACAATCAGAGTAAAGGTATAATAGAAACAAGTTCACAAATTCTGCATTTATCACCTATTCCTGGTTTTGGCTCCCACTCCTGAGAAAAAATACTGACTGAATACTGACCAAATACTGATAGTGTGGCCGTGGCCTAGCTTTGTATTCATTGATCTACTGTACATATCTGCTTATTGTTCGCTTTGAAGTCCAGTGAGTGGTCCGCATCATTGGCTTAGTCTTTCCTATAGGAGTATGCATACATAGATAGCAATCAATCAGAAGGACCACCCACTGGACTCCCAAAACAAAATGCAAAGTCTAAATACCTACAGTACAAACCAAAAGTTTGGACACACCTTCTCATTTAAAGATTTTTCTGTATTTTCATGACTATTAAAATTGTACATTCACACTGAAGGCATCAAAACTATGAATTAACACATGTGGAATTATATACTTAACAAAAAAAGTGTGAGACAACTGAAAATATGTCTTATATTCTAGGTTCTTCAAAGTAGCCACCTTTTGCTTTGATGACTGCTTTGCACACTCTTGGCATTCTCTTGATGAGCTTCAAGAGGTTGTCACCGGAAATGGTCTTCCAACAATCTTGAAGGAGTTCCCAGAGATGCTTAGCACTTGTTGGCCCTTTTGCCTTCACTCTGCGGTCCAGCTCACCCCATACCATCTCGATTGGGTTCAGGTCTGGTGACTGTGGAGGCCAGGTCATCTGGCGTAGCACCCCATCACTCTCCTTCTTGGTCAAATAGCCTTTACAGAGCCTGGAGGTGTGTTTGGGATCATTGTCCTGTTGAAAAATAAATGATGGTCCAACTAAACGCAAACCGGATGGAATAGCATGCCGCTGCAAGATGCTGTGGTAGCCATGCTGGTTCAGTTTGCCTTCAATTTTGAATAAATCCCCAACAGTGTCACCAGCAAAGCACCCCCACACCATCACACCTTCTCCTCCATGCTTCACGGTGGGAACCAGGCATGTAGAGTCCATCCGTTCACCTTTTCTGCGTCGAACAAAGACACGGTGGTTGGAACCAAAGATCTCAAATTTGGACTCATCAGACCAAAGCACAGATTTCTACTGGTCTAATGTCCATTCCTTGTGTTCTTTAGCCCCAACAAGCCTCTTCTGCTTGTAGCCTGTCCTTAGCAGTGGTTTCCTAGCAGCTATTTTACCATGAAGGCCTGCTGCACAAAGTCTCCTCTTAACAGTTGTTGTAGAGATGTGTCTGCTGCTAGAACTCTGTGTGGCATTGACCTTGTCTCTAATCTGAGCTGCTGTTAACCTGCGATTTCTGAGGCTGGTGACTCGGATAAACTTATCCTCAGAAGCAGAGGTGACTCTTGGTCTTTCTATCCTGGGGTGGTTCTCATGTGAGCCAGTTTCTTTGTAGCGCTTGATGGTTTTTACAACTGCACTTGGGGACACTTTTAAAGTTTTCCCAATTTTTCGCACTGACTGACCTTCATTTCTTAAAGTAATGATGGCCACTCGTTTTTCTTTACTTACAGTAGCTGCTTTTTCTTGCCATAATACAAATTCGAACAGTCTATTCAGTAGGACTATCAGCTGTGTATCCACCAGACTTCTGCACAACACAACTGATGGTCCCAACCCCATTTATAACGCAAGAAATCCCACTTATTAAACCTGACAGGGCACACCTGTGAAGTGAAAACCATTTCCGGTGACTACCTCTTGAAGCTCATCAAGAGAATGCCAAGAGTGTGTAAAGCAGTCATCAAAGCAAAAGGTGGCTACTTTGAAGAACCTAGAATATAAGACATATTTTCAGTTGTTTCACACTTTTTTGTTAAGTATATAATTCCACATGTGTTAATTCATAGTTTTGATGCCTTCAGTATGAATGTACAATTTTCATAGTCATGAAAATACAGAAAAATCTTTAAATGAGAAGGTGTATCCAAACTTTTGGTCTGTACTGTATGTTAGCACAAAACAACCTCTCATCCAAAACTTATCCTGCAAAAAAACGTATTATGATTGAACTGATGGAGATTGATAAAAATGTACTTTTGATGTACTCTGTACAGTAGAAGAAAGGAGGAATGTGGTTTGGCATGATCTTTTTTTATTCTTTTATCATAAAAAGCATACTCTAAACCTAAAGCCGGTTTCACACGTCAGTGCAATATGCACCATACTTGATTTGTATTACCCTGCCTTACCTCCGGATCTCCTGACCTGAGCTAACTGCCTCATAGGCATAAATATATAACGGCGCAAAAACTTTGAAAAGTCGCAAAATGTTTGTGCAATGCAGACTTGAGCAAAGATTTTGCCACTTTTGGAATTTTTATGCCACTTTGGATCAGCTCTGAGTAAATGGGCATAGCTGGGGAAGGGTTGGGCGTGGTTATGCCCACCCATGTGATTCATGAAAAGTGTCTGCATTTTTTTACTTCAGAAATGCTACTCTAGTCGCTGACTGGAGTAGCATTTCTGGCCCAGTGTACAAAGGCCATATATTTACAAGAGGCTCCAAATTAATTAAATGGCGTACATTTCCTAATGAATTCAGTCCCATCAAGATTGGTGTAACCTGAGCTTGATAAATCGGCCCCATAAACTGTAAAATCGGCTTAAGCCTAAAAAAAGTCTTAATAATTGTAGCCTAACAAATATGCTAAACTTATACAGTGGGGAAAACAAGTATTTGATACACTGACAGTTTTCCCACCTACAAAGAATACAGAGGTCTGTAATTCTTAACGTAGGTACTAGTGATGAGCGAACGTTCTCACCACTGCTCAGTACTCGCCTGAGCATCACTGTGCTCAACAAGCTCCGCGCTCGGTGAGTATATTTGGGTTGCTTGGGCGGGAACTCAGGTCCCCTCCCTGCATGTTTGCCACTCTTTAAAGACCCAATGAACATGCAGGGATTGCCTGCCATGCACTGTAATGCCGTAGCCATGTTGGTTGTGGCATTACAGTGATTGGATCAGTGCACAGAATCATCAGGTGTATATAAGACCGGGTGATGTCATGCTCGTCAGGGAGAGCTGCTACTACGTCAGGGAGAGATTTGCTTGTTTATAGTTAGTATAGGTGTTCCACAATATATATATATATATATATATATATATATATATATATATATATATATATATATATATATATATATTCATCTGAACTAACAGTCCTTCTGAGGACTAATCCAGCTGCATATAATCAGTGCTAGGCAGTCAGGCTGTATATGTGGCAGACTGCAGTGTATGATACCGCACAAGAGGGTGCATTGAATGTCCTGTCTGCAGCTGCTGTAATAATTACAGATATTTGTAGACATAGCCCCAGATATCAGGGGCCAGGGTTAATTTGTTTTTTATCTTAATCCTGGTTATTTGCTTAAAAAGCAATCCAGAGTACACCATTTTTCTGCTCCATTTGCTTGTTAGCACCGCAGAATAAAGCCAGAACTGTTCCATATTTCAGTGATAAAAATCCAGAAATTGAAACTGAACATGGAAAATGTTGGCCTCCTTTTCCATTCTGTTGCAGTGTGTCAGTCAAGCTATTCACACTTGGTGTCTGTGAAGAATAGTATTAGTAAATTACAGGCCTGCTATTTAAAACCGTGAATCTGTCAGACATATCACCTATAAGAGTGTTCCAAAATCAGCCATTTCTTCCATTTTCATTTCACTGCAGTGTGTCAGCCAAGTTATTCACACTTGATCTCTGTGTAGAATAATATTAGTAAACTACAGGCCTGCTATTTAAAACCGTGGTTCTCTGTCAGATGTATCACATATAACTGCAGTTCAAATCCAGCCATTTGTAGTGAACGTGGAAAATATTGTCCTCCATTTATAGATTGTAGCAGTGTACACCATTTTAAAGCTCCATTTGCTTCTTCGCAGAATACAGCCAGATTTTTTTTGTTTATTCATATTACTGTATTGTGGAAGCAGAGGAACTTTTTTCAATGATCAGACGCACTTGATCCATATGACTGCCGTAATAATGCAGAAATTTTATGGAGTGTGCCAAACAGTACACTCCTTATAGGCTACAGTATGTGCCCACGATGCAGAAATGCTGCATATTTTTTCCACTTCTCCCTGGCAGGAAAAACACATGCGGATTTTACATGCATTTTTCCTGCCAGGTAGAAGTGTTTGTCAAGCGTTTTTGCATGAATTTCTGCATGCGGGTTATCAAGCGCTTTTCCAAGCGATTTTAGCATCACTTGGAAAAGTGCTTAACAACTTGGTCACACTATATAAATCCATGCAACCAGCATGGATTCATATAGTGTGACCAAGTAATAGTTAAAAAAAAAAAGAATAAGAATGGTAAAAAATAAAAAATAAAGATTATACTTACCTTCCGATGGCCCCCGGTCTCCTTCTCTGATGCGTCCGGTCTCCCCAGTGTCTCGCGTTTGTGTAAAAGGACCTTCCATGACGTCATTTAGTCATGTGACAGGTCACACGACCGCCGACGTCAGCGCTCGCGTGACCTGTCACATGACTAAATGACGTCATGTCAGGTCTTCACACCACCACGAGCCGCCCAACACACCGGACGCATCGCTGAGGAGTCCAGGGGCCATGGGAAGGTAAGTATAATCATTATTTTTTATTTTAAATTCTTTTTTTTTTACAGGTACCATGGTACCCGGGTCTGGATGAGAGTCTCCTCTTCTCCAGACCTGGGTACCATCCGCACATTGATTCGCTTCATATCCGCGTGTGCACATGTAGTGATGCGGATATCAAGTGTTTCAATGCAAGTCAATGGCGACAATTACGCTGCGTGTCTGCAAAATTAATGGACATGCTGCGTATTTTTCGCAATGATAATCCACAGCAGAAATTTCAGCAGCATGTGCACAGCACATGCGGATTATCATTGGGGACCATGGGGCACGTATAAATTCCGTGGCAAAAACGCTTGAAAAACGCATAGTGGGCACTCAGCCTTAAAGTCAGCCACCTGTGTTTTGTTGAACCAATTGACACTTAGTCGCTGACAAATATTATACTATTAGACAACTGCCTGAAACTGTGGCCATCAGACGTTATCCCATTTGACTGCCCTAATAATCCAGCAACTATTGTGAGCGTGTCAAATATTACACTCCATTTAAAGTATTGCAGTTGAGGGTTCAAACCTATTCTCGGTTGACCGCTGACAAATAGCATATCTGTGAACAATGTTGTCAGAGTATTACGCCACTTTTGCGGACTGAAAAAAATAAAACATACAAAAAACAAGCTAAAATGGAAAAAATGTTAAGAAACATTCTTTCCAGGATAATGACTTGTATATAAGGCCAAACAAATAAAAAAAAAAAGTTATAGACTGTGGAAGACATTTATGTGACCAAAATGAACTCTCATGTGTAGCTGGTGATGATACCACATAGCAGCACCTGTTCCTATTGTAAATGCATCTAACAGCGTTATCGATAGGGAATAGAATAGATTTTACATTTTTTTGGGCAGCACCAGCAGCATGCAGTATAAGGTAATAATACCTGGCTGGATCGGTGTAATATCCATACTGCGATACCTCACCTGTAAAAGAATTTCAGATAAGACAGATAATATTCTAGAACATAGAATCTATTTGAATTGAGCTTCCCATTACTAAGGAGTGTGTTGCCTATACTGTTATTGCATACGCAACAATTTCAAGGGCTGCAAAAATTTAGGACACACTCCAATGCACATTTGAAGAGACATAAAAAAAATAAAAAAAAAACACAGTAGGATCTTTCTTTACTAGTGATGAGTGAGCATACTCGCAAGTACTCGGTACTCGCCCGAGCATCTCAGTATTCGAGATGCTCGGAGCTCGCCGAGTACTTGCGAGATGCTCGGGCGGATGCTCGGGTCCCCTCCCTGCAATGAGGCAGTGTAGGGAGAGGTGCTGCTGAGATAGGGAGAGATTTGAAGCAAAGTAATTTGACCTTATAGGTCACATATCAAAAAAACAGAATCTGTTCAACGTCTCAAATAATAATTCAAATAAAGAAAATGACGTACGAGAACATGATGATATTAAAAAATACAAAGTTTATTATTATCCAAGGTTAAAAAATAGCTAACATGTAAACGAACACATGATGTAGATTAATGACAAAAAAGTCGCTGAAGTGGGAGATACATATATATTGAGCTATCACAGAGGCTCAAAAGAACCGCTAAAGTGCAGAGTGCATGGCAAAAAAGGGGGATAGTCACCATTAAACAGCAGTAATAAAATACAGCTATTTAAAACTGTGGTTTGTTTGTCACACGGATCACATATAATTGCGCTGAAAATACTGCCATTTTTGGCCTCCATTCAAATTTGTTTTCAGTGTGTCAGCAAAGTTTTTGACACCGGTTTGCTGTTCAAAATAGTTACCTACAAGCCAGGTATTTAAAACTGCGGCTTCTCAGTCACACGGATTACAGATAACTTCGCTCCAAATTCAGCCATTTGTAGTGAGTGTGGAAGATATTGTCCTCCATTTAAAATGGGCAAGGCGCGTGGCAAGGGACGGGGAACTGGACGTGATGGTGATGGTGCATGCAAAGGCCGAGGCCGTGGGCAAGCTGAAATTGTGCCACAACAAACACCCACATCTTCTCGCCAGACTTTCCTGTCCCAATTCCTAGGGGACCACAGCACACCACTATTGAACCCAGAGCAGTGTCAAAAGGATGTTGGTTGGATAGCGGATAATGCTTCCAATCACTTAGCCACCACAACCACCACCACCACCCTGTCTTCCACTCGGTCAAGTCTCAGTAACCGGGGGTCTGGATTGCATATTTCTCACCCTGATCCTCCCACCATGCCGAGTGCCCGGAGACAACTGATCTCACGCTTGGACAATCTGAAGAGCTGTTCACTTTTCCATTTATATATTCGGGTCTCTCGCTCGGTCCACTTGAAGTGGGGCAAGAGGAGATCGCGTCTAGCGATGCCCAAATATTTGAGCAGCCACGGTGACAAGAGGGCGACGGTGGGAAAGTGTCACAAGAGGTGGACGATGATGAGACACAATTGCCAGAAAGTCAGGAGCAGGACCAAAAACTAGCAGCCTGACCACCACCAGCATGATCAGGCACATGGCAGCAAAGCACCCAACTTTGTGGGCCAAACCCCAGTGTCCAGGAACAGTGTCTGCGGGTGGCACCATTACTTCTTCCGCTGTTGTGCATGAGAGCCAATCCCCTGTCCATGGTGCATGCGAAGATGCCTCCTGCCCTGCACCTTTCGCTGCACACTTTTAAACAGCAGCATTAGGAAGCACCTCCATGTCCTTGTCCCAGGGCAGCATTCAGTTGTCCATACCCCAGTCCTTGGAACGCAAGCACAAATACGCAGCCAACGCCCCACGGGCCACACTACTAAATTCCCACATTTCACGACTGCTTGCGCTCGAAATGTTGCCTTTTAAGCTCGTGGAGACAGAAGCAATCTGCAACCTGATGGCGGAATCCGTCCCTCGGTATTTGGTTCCCAGCCGCCACTATTTCTCCCGATGTGCCGTCCCCGCATTACACAAGCACGTGTCCCAAAACAGCCGTGCCCTCAACAACGCAGTTACCGGGAAAGTCCACCTAACCATGGACAAGTGCTTGTGGGCAGGGATGGTACATCTCGCTGACGGCACACTGGGTTAACATAGTGGAAGCCAGGACCCAGTCGGACCTTGGGGCGGAACACGTCCTCCCAACGCCAAGGATTGCAGGGTCAATCAGGGTTGCCCTCACAGTCTACAGCTCCTGCACCTCATCCTCCTCAGCCTCCTCCTCCTCTTCAGTCTCTATCTCTGAAATGAACACATCAGTCACAAGCTGGAAGCACTGCAGCACTGCCTCGGCCATGCGGCAACAGGCTGTGCTGAAGCTAATATGCTTAGGTGACAAACTGCACAATGCTGAAGAATTGTGGACAGCTCTGAAAGAGCAGGCAGACCTGTTTCTCACACTGCTGAACCTACAGCCAGGCATGGTTGTTTGTGACAATTGACGGAACCTGGTTGCAGCTGTAAGGTGAGGTGAGCTCACACAGGTACCATGCCTGGCCCATGTGCTTAACCTCGTGGTTCAACAGTTTCTCAAATCCTACCCGGAGCTGTCGGATCTGCTCGTTAAAGTACGCCGCCTGTGTGCTCATTTTAGAAAGTCACCTACAGCTTCCGTCGCCCTTGCCGTGTTTCAGCAGCGTTTGCAGCTTCCCGCTCACAGACTGGTGTGTGATGTCCCCACGCATTGGAACTCTACACTGCAGATGTTGGGAAGTATTTGTGAGCAGAAGAGGGCAGTTGTTGAGTACCAGCATCAACAAGGCCATTGGTATTCAGTTCAGACTCCACACATAAGACCTCAGGAGTGGACATGGATGTCAGACATATGTACCATCCTCCAAAACTTTGAGGACTCCACCAAGATGGTGAGCGGCGATGACGCCATAATTAGCTTCACCATCCCGCTTCTCTGTCTTCTGAAATGTTCTCTGCTCACAATCAAAGAGGATGCATTGCAGGCGGAGCACAATGAGATGGAGCAAGGAACCATACAGGATGATTACACACAGCCCAGCCTCATCTCATCCCAACGTGGATTGGGTGACAATGAGGAAGAGGAGGAGGAGGAGGAAGAACAGGAGTTAGTTTCATGCGCTATAGATGGTACTACCTGCACAACTGTCATACCGTCTGTTCGGCGTGGATGGCCAGAGGACAGAGAGGAGGAGCAGGAGTGCATGGTCAGTCATCCTCTTGGTGAGGACACGGAAGTCTTGCCTGTTAGCAGTCTGGCACGCATGGCTGAGTTTATGTTACGCTGCCTTTCCTATGACCCTCGCGTTCTCAAAATTTTGGGTGACAGTCATTACTGGTCGGTGACACTTCTAGACCCACGCTACAAGAAGAACTTTATATCTCTTATTCCGGAGGCGGACAGGTCTACAAAAATGGGGCAGTAACAGAAGGCCCTTGTTGCGGAACTATTAAAAAATTTCCCATCTGAAAACGCTGGCGGCAGAGGTCACAGTTCATTGGACAACCAAGGAGTACAGGCGAGAGAGACACAACTTCAATCCAGCAAAGGCAGAGGAACACTTTCAAAGTTACAATTACATCCCAATGCAACTCCGGCCACCAAAAACAACGAGAGAGGAGGTCCGCGGTAGCCTTATCACCTGGATGCCCAGCAAGCACAGAGTTATGATGCTCCTTGATTACTTTACGGTGCTGATCAGGTGGTACAAATACAGTTTAGGAAAAAGAGCTGAAATAGCTACCACTTTCTGTAATATCAGAGCAGGCTTCTCATGGTCACCATCACCAGGGAAGCACCGGGACAAAGCATCAGCCTTGACGTTTTTGACAACAGGACGAATAGTGACAACAAAATTGAACCTAGTAAAAAAAACAGGGACTATCTTGCTTGTCTTGGGTTGAGATGTTTAGCTGACTGGAGATATGACAGGTTCTTATGGTCAGTAATAACAGGAATTAGGATGGACAGCCCCCTCCAACCAGTGTCACCATTCCTCGAACGCCAATTTTGGTCGCCAAAAGTTACCTATTACCCACGTAATAATTTCTCTTAGCTGAAGACAATTTTTTAGAAAAGAAGGAGCATGGATGCCATTTACCAGGGGACGAACCCTGAGACAACACAGCCCCAACCCCGACATCCGAAGCATCGACCTCCACAATAAATGAATGAGAAACAGTGGGTTGACTGAGTATAGGTGCAGTGGCAAAATTATTCTTTAAGGAAGAAAAAGCCTGGAGGGAAGCATCCAACCATTTGGAAAAATCAGACCCCTTCTTAGTCATGTCAGTAAGGGGTTTCACTACAACAGAGTAATTTTGGATGAATTTCCTGTAAAAATTAGTAAAGCCCAGAAAACGTTGCAGTGCCTTCAGGTTCTCAGGACATTCCCAGTCAAGGACTGCACGGATCTTCTCCAGATCCATCCGAAAACCTGAAGAAGACAACAAGTACCCCAAAAACTGCACCTGCTGAACAGCGAAAACACGTTTCTCTAGTTTGGCATAGAGTTTGTTATCCCTTAGTATCTGAAGCACCTGCTTAACATGCCCCCCCCCCCCTCCTGATGGGTCTCAAAATCAGGTGAATAAACCAAAATATCATCCAGATAGACCACCACAAGCCTCCCCACCAAATGATGAAAAATATATTTTATGAAATGCTGGAATACTGCAGGTGCATTGGTCAAGACAAAAGGCATAACCAGACTCTCGAAATGACCTTCCGGGGTATTGAACGCTGTCTTCCATTCATCTGTTCTACCCTGCTGTTTACAGGTGCCACAGGACCCAAAAGGGTGCATGGATGGACTTCTCCACAAGAGGCCCTCACTACAAACGAACACCTCCACCCTTCCACCTCATACCACCAGAGAGTGCCTGTTAGGGATATATATATGGAGGGTGGAGCTAGGCAGTTCAGTCGGAGTCAGAGTTAGTTGTTCAGAGAGTGTGCTGCCACTGAGAGCAGTGAAAATGCAGCACGTCTGCTGCTGTATTGAGGGCCCCGAGTGTGGCCAGAGGCAAAGAGGAGAGGAGAGAGGAGTTGAGGGGGCAGAGGGGCATCATAGGCTCACCCCAAGACACATACCGGACACCGGGTCCGCGCCTACAGGGTCCTTTGTACCCAGTAGGGATCACCGGCATACCAGGAGGACTACAAGTCCCTGGTCGACATGAAGCTAAACCCTTGACAGGACTAGGAACCACGAAGGCCCCGGCGTCCAGGGATAGTGGTTGCCAGAAAAAGGTCCTACTACCAAGCGACAGGTGAAAGAACAGCACGACACAGAAGTTAGGCCCAGTTGCAGGCTGGCCAGGAGCTTCGAGAGAGGGAGACATGGACCAGGAGGCCTTATACCCGCTCACTGGGGAGAAGTCCTGAAGTGCACCTGTGGCACCCCAGGTCTGGTCTCCACAGTGGCAGCAATGTCATGTCTGAGAGCAAGTGGGAGGATCCCTGGTTGGGGACAATTAGCATGCAGCACCTCCTGCCTCAGTCCAGGGAGGGGAGAAACCTGCCCTTTATAAACTGGATCTGGGGCGGGGTTAGAGAGAGAAGGGCCAGACAAGCTCCAGTGAAGTTGCAGATAGGGACAGGTCAGCAGCAGGCTGAGGAGTCCCTGTAGGCAGAGAAGGAACACGAGGCCAGGAGGGGAGCCAGCAGAGCTCATCCTGGCTAGAGACTTACAAAGCCAGACACTGGAGTCCGAGGCTGTGAGGGTTATAAGCCCAGCAGCAGAAAACCACCACGCAGGGGACTTCAAGTCCTCTGGCCCAAGGAAGCCCAGAGGCTCAGCCACACGAGAGGGACCACTACTGCCCCGGAGGGGTGAGAAGTATAGAAGGCCCGAGTCACCAGTCATACGGGTGAGAACAACACGGTACACTCAGAGACGTGGGCTACCACTACACTACAGCAGGATAGCCAAGAAAGAGTGAAGTCAGCACGGTAGACCTACAAACTCCCCCTGACCAGCGGGATTTCCCAGTTGCTCTCAGACTGACCAGGCCTCCATTGTTAACCTGTATTCCAGACGGGTCCCCTTAATACCACCAACAGTAAAGACCCTGAATTGCATGACAGACTCCGTGTGGTTACTGCTGCTCCTGCGCACCATCACCACCAACATCCCTATTTACTGCCCTGAGGTTATACTCCTCCCGTGGGGAGTTATACTACCCTCTGCTGCACCCACAACACCAGCCTCAGTGGTCTGCCCTGCAGCGGCGGTTCACTCTGACCGCAATCCACGGGTGGCGTAGTCGGACATTCAGCATATAGACTGCCATTTGGTTTGACTGCCCTGGGCACGGACCGGATCGCCGCCACGAGGACTGCAACCCCCAGCATCCACAAAAGGTCCGGTTCCGGGTATCCCCACACACACACGGCCCAGGGGGGCGCGTCACACCCTTCCTACCGAGTACCCTGGACCGTACCTGACATCCGCACCAGTAAAGGTACTGAAGTGAATCCCCTGTCTCTGTCAGTTACTCCTGCTGTGCCATCTCTCCTGCACTGCAAGCCCCAGCATCACCACCATTTGCACCTACACTGCCCCGGGGGCCCGCTCCGCCTGTGGGGAGCAGGAACATCCCAGCTGCCATCCCATCACCCCCGGAGGTCTGCAGCAGCACTGGTAACCATTACCGGAAACCACAGGTGGCGTCACAAGACAAACTGTACACCAAAACCCCTTTTTAAAGAGAGACCCAGAGTACGGGTCCGGGAGCCAACTGCCGTGACCTCCTAAACAAGGTAAAAAGTTGAAACCTGGCCAGCCGCAGACCAGGAATCAGTATTCATTATCTTTAAGAGACTGCAAACTGTGTTTGAAAACCGCACTGAGACAGATCTCCACATGAGGTTCTACCACTGTACCCAGAAACCTGACGACAGTATCCGGGACTATGCCTGGCGCTTACAGGAAGCCCTGCAGGCCCTGAAACAGGTTAGTCCAGCCAGCATACATGGTGAGGACAAAATGCTGGCAGAACAGTTCATCCGGGGGTTGAGGTCCCAGGAGGAGAGCAAAACAGTACGGTGGTGGGCCTTAGATCATCCAAATGCCACCTTTGACGCCCTGAAGTACATGGCTATTAAGGGTCTGCAGCCCCTTGAACCATCATATACTGTTATCCAGCGTTACCAGGGTGGGGCCACCCCAGTGCCCACAGCACCCACTGCTCCTTCATTAACGGCTGAAACAAAAATGCAAACAGTGCACTCTAGCAAGCTGGACAGCCTGCGCTCTTAAGTGTGTCAGCTAAGTAAAACCCTGGCCTCTGTCCTGAGCACCCTGCAGCTACAGACGGAGCATGAGCCAGAAGGAAGCATCCTACTCGCCGACAGTCCTGAGGATGTCCCCTGGATGAGGAGAAGGAAGAGGACAACGCCACCCCATAGGAGGACAACGCCACCCCGTGGGAGGACCAACGACCAACGTCGCCCTCCAGGAGAATTCATCTGCTACCGTTGCACAAGGCAGGCCACACCGCGCGGAACTGTCCTTTAAACGGGCAAACCCTGGGGCCGAGGGCCGACACCCAGGAGTAGACCAACCAGGCCCATCAAGCTGGTACCACCGATTTGTAGGAGGAAGGTCTTTCCTGTCCATCGTGCTGGACGGAATAGCAACACCTGCAGTACTGGACACCGGGTCACTGGTAACCATCATACCTGACATCCTCTACAAAAGGTACTGGTCCTTAGATGAACTCCATCCGCCAGCCCCAAATCTCTCTGTGTATGGCCTTCCTCTTAACCTAGTAGGGGTTAAGGACGTGACAGTGAAGGTGGGGAGAGCGGAACTAAAGGACCAAGGGCTGATTGTAGTGGAGTCTAATGTGGCACCCCTGAGGGTTCAGTCGCCACAGGGGTACTGCACCTCAGACCGAGGTGTGGTATCTCCTCTCCGAGGTAAGGTGGAGCACCTCTCAGGACTCAGCCATCCATTCAACACTACACCACTCCTGTCCTGAGAGGGGCTTTAAGGTACCATAGTGCTGCCACAGCGGGGATAGAGGAGATGGGGGGAACCAAAGATAGGGGGAACCATGTAGTGGGTGAGGGTGGAGGATGCACCTTTAGGTTACACTCATCCAATTCATATTTAACCAGCGGCCATCTTAAGTTCAGGGTCTTTGGTTGTGGGTCTTCGGCTGGAAGGCAGCGCAGGGCCTCATCTGGCTGGAGGCTTACGGTCCTCGGTCTCAGGCCTCGAGACGAGGAGCGGGATGGAGTGATCGGCGGTGAAGTATTGGCGCCTCCACCCCGGCCAGGGTCCCAGAAGCAAGAAGGCCAAGGCGGAGAGCAGAGGAGAAAGCTCCGTAGGCGGGGAGCAGAGGAGGAAGCTCCATAGGCGGGGAGCAGAGGAGAAAAGCTCCGTAAGAGGGGTACCGGCCCCCGATTTCTGGCTTTGCTACAGTACTTCATGTCCTAGTCCGAAAAGCCCGGAGGCTTAGAGGATCCCACCGGGTAACAGACGGAGCGGAGTCGCCACCCGTACCCTGGTTCTGTGTATAGCCAGAGGGAGACCCAGGTTTGTAACACGCACCACATACGGACAGGAGAGGACCTAGTGGAAAGTCTAGCAACACTCTGGTGCAGGGGGTCCTGATTGATGCACCCGAACTACCCAGAGTGTGCTGAACCCCTTCCTGGTGGCCGCAGCGCGCCGTGAGGAGCAAGGAGAAGCCTTGCAGCTGACACCTAACAACGTGAGTAAAGCTTGGAAGACTGCATCCATTGCCTCCGGTCCCTTATTTCAGCGCGACACCACACCGCACCACCCACTATGACCCCCCCTCATCCGTCTTCTCTGCCCTGATGCCCTGCTCCGCCTGTGGGGAGTAGTACCATCTTCTGCTGCCACTACATCCCGCCTCAAAGGACTGCCGCAGCGCTGGTGGCGAATCACCAGACTCCACAGGTGGCGTAGTCATTGAATCCACTTGATTACCACCTTCCCTCCTAGCCCTTATTTCTGATTGTGACAACCCTGGGCACGGGCCGGGCCTAGGCCACGACTGCATCCACCTTCCACCTGGAGGCCCGGTTCCGAGTACCCCCATCTCTCAGGGTGGGCTAGCGAGTAGCGAAGTAGGCGTCACAACTTGGCATAGTCTGCAGGATTGCGCGCCCGCAGCAACGGAAGAAATTGTCCCCATTGCTACCGGGTACTGCGCGCCTTTAAAGAAAGACTGTCGTTTCACATTCCATGTGGCGCCCGCCCAAGAAGAACGGACGCCATTATGTGCTAAAAGGACAGCGACTCAGCACCTCCCATCGTGGGCCAGGCTTCCCCATTGCGCCAAAAGTGCTGACCGCCCCCTTCAGTAGAGACTTTCCGCAAGGTAATGTCCGTCAAAGCGGATGGGATGTCCCTGGGAATGCCCGTCAGCCAGCCGCCCTGGAGCTGCCCCGAAAAGAGGAGGAGACAAAGGCAACAACGAGGTGTGGCCGCAACAATCCCAGACTCACCGCACCCTGCAGCAGTGATGGACACCGCCGAGGAGAGTAGTTTTAAGCCCTCCAACGCTGGTCCACAAGCTGCCACCTTCCGTGGAATGGAAGGGATTCACTTGACCCCGGAGGAGGCCGAGTTCCTCTGTGGAGAAACAAAGGACCTGATACGGAGGGTCGAAGAGTCCGCAGCCCAGGCGGAGGAAGCCCAGGAGGCACCGTGCAGCCCCGGAATGGGTAAGGAGAAAGCCCCTATTCCGGGCGTGGGACGCAACGTGGCCCTCCTGGATCTTATGCCGGCACCCCCATCCCCGGGCCCTATCCTGGGAGCAGTTATTCGCCCCGGATCCTGAGGTCCAAGCCGCCGCAGCCTCTGGAAGCCTTCTATGCCTTCTGACTCCTGGTTCAGAGGATCCCACGTTTTTTTGGGTTGACCATCTGCCCCAACCTGGACTGGTCCGCACAAAGTGGAGGACCAACAGTGGCCCCTGTTGGCGCCATTGCCAGTGCCCCCGGTTGCTTGCCCAGGAGGAGAGGAGTGTGGACGGGACAACCGGGGGGGGGTTTGTTTTATAAGCCCAACGTTTGACCTCAGAAGTAAAACCTGTCTGGAGTGGCTCTACCAGAGGTCCAACTCAGGATCTCCATGCCCTGCAGCCACCCCAGGGCCCACGTTGAGGGTTTGGGACAGGTCCCTCTTGCTGCTGAACTGACTCTTTTTCTACTAATCCGTCTACTTGCATAATGTCTCTTTGAGTTTTATACATTTATATTATTTAATCTGCAACGTTTAAGAAAGTACCTCCCATAAAGGGAAGATGGTTTTATTGTTATGCAAAAATTTAAAAAAAGTCTGTACCATGTTTTGCTCTATTCCAGCCCGCGGACGTGCTGTGTTTCACCAGGGGGGAATGTGGCGCCCCTGAGGGTTCAGTCGCCACAGGGGAACTGCACCACAGACCGAGGTGTGGTATCTTCTCTCCGAGGTAAGGTGGAGCACCTCTCAGGAGAGGGGCTTTAAGGCACCATAGTGCTGCCCCAGCCGGGATAGAGGAGATGTGGGGAACCAAAGATAGGGAGAACCATGTAGTGGGTGAGGGTGGAGGATGCACCTTTAGGTTACACTCATCCAATTCATATTTAACCAGCGGCCATCTTAAGTTCAGGGTCTTTGGTTGTGGGTCTTCGGCTGGAAGGCAGCGCAGGGCCTCATCTGACTGGAGGCTTACGGTCCTCGGTCTCAGGCCTCGAGACGAGGAGCGGGGTGGAGTGATCGGCGGTGGAGTATTGGCGCCTACACCCCGGCCAGGGTCCCAGAAGCAAGAAGGCCAAGGCGGGGAGCAGAGGAGGAAGCTCCGTAGGCGGGGAGCAGAGGAGAAAAGCTCCGTAAGAGGGGTACCGGCCCCCGATATCTGGCTTTGCTACAGTACTTCATGTCCTAGTCAGAAAAGCCCGGATGCTTAGAGGATCCCACCGGGTAACGGACGGAGCGGAGTCGCCACCCGTACCCTGGTTCTGTGTATAGCCAGAGGGATACCCAGGTTTGTAACATGCACCACATACGGACAGGAGAGGACCTAGTGGAAAGTCTAGCAACACTCTAGTGCAGGGGGTCCTGATTGATGCACCCGAACTACCCAGAGTGTGCTGAACCCCTTCCTGGTGGCCGCAGCGCGCCATGAGGAGCAAGGAGAAGCCTTGCAGCTGACACCTAACAACGTGAGTAAAGCTTGGAAGACTGCATCCATTGCCTCCGGTCCCTTATTTCAGCGCGACACCACACCGCACCACCCACTACGACCCCCCTCATCCGTCCTCTCTGCTCTGAGGCCCTGCTCCGCCTGTGGGGAGTAGTACCATCTTCTGCTGCCACTACATCCTGCCTCAGAGGACTGCCGCAGCGCTGGAGGCGAATCACCAGACTCCACAGGTGGCGTAGTCATTGAATCCACTCAATTACCACCGTCCCTCCTAGCCCTTATTTTTGATTGTGACAACCCTGGGCACGGGCTGGGCCTAGGCCACGACTGCATCCACCTTCCACCTGGAGGCCCGGTTTCGAGTACCCCTATCTCTCAGGGTGGGCTAGCGAGTAGCGAAGTAGGCGTCACACTAACCCTCGTGATACAGACTTGTATATGATACTTGATACAAATGTGGTTGGTAACTGTTTGGGAGAAGTGTTGTTCTTACTCCAACAGATGGCTGATACTGCCAAACCAGGGCAGAGGAAGGTGCTCCAGAAAGAAATTCGAGCCCTCATGTACCAGCAACAGGTAAAACTAACAGGTGGTGAGATTGGTAATGTACGGGTGACAGACCCGATACCCATTGTGATTCCCCCCATGAGTGAAATGCTGATTTGGTGTAGGGCAGCAATAGGTCTCAAGGGACAGAACTACCAGGCGGTAGTGGAGTCCATTAGCTCAGAGCACAGACCTACACACCTAACTGCTAGAGGGGTAGTTGATTTACCCGTACGTCTCCTAAATTGTGGGGAGGAGGAAGTCAAATTGTCAAGATACACCACTGTTGCCAGATTGTATACTGTGAATAATGATGCCATACACACAGTGGAATCCTTGACCCCACCAGATACAGTGGAGGACAATGACTCCGAAGCTCAACTGGAGGATTGGTGTCAACAGCTCCATGTTGGGACTGACGCTGTGACGCTCACAGCCCTCCCTGGGAGACGGGGAACTCAGAGCCGGGTGAGATGTTGGGGGAGCAGTCGTGGCCTGGACCCGCTCCGTGCGCAGGGCCGTCACATAAAAGTAATGGGCTTACAGGGTTGAGTGGTTCTTATTGACTGCGCCACCTGTGGTACCTGGTGAAGGCCACCAGCGCTGCTGCAGTCCTCTGAGGCGGAATGTTGTGGCAGCCGACGTTGATACTACTCCCCACAGGCGGAGCAGGGTCTCAGGGCAGAGACGAGGATGGAGGGAGTTGTAGTGTAGGAGGTGTGGTGCTGCGTGGTGCGGTGCAGTGCAGAAATAAACAGTCCGGGGGCCATAGGGGTTGACTTCCAGGGTTTTTACTCACGGTGGAGAGTACAGCTGCAAGGCTTCTCGCTGCTCCTCACGGAGTTCTGCGGTCACCAGAGACGGGGGTCCGACAACCTCCGAGTAATTCAAGGGCTTAATCAGCAACCCGCACCAGAGTGTTCCTAGACTTCAGACTGAGTCCTCTCCTGTCTGTGTGTGTAGATAGGCCATGTCTCCCTCTGGACTATGCTCAGAAAAAGGGTACGGGTGGCAGCTCCGCTCCTTCCGTTACCCGGTGGGATCCTCTGGGCCTGCAGGGCTTCCATGACTAGGACATAGAGTAGCAAAGTCAGGTGTCGGGGGCCGGTACCCCTCTTGCAGCCGGAATCCCTCTGACTAGGCCAGAATAGCGAGGACAGGTGGCGTATACCGCTCCGTCTGCATCCCCCTGGGATCCTTTTGTGGTGGAGCTACACTCCCAAGCTCCAGGCCTTCTTGGATATGGTCCTTGACCGGGTTGAGACATACGTTAACGCCAACCTGCCCCTTGACTCAAGGCCAGGGTACGAGGACCGTGTCTCCATCCGCTGCAGGTTCACCCAGAAGCCACGTTCAGGGATGGAGATCACAATCAAAGAACCATGAGCCCAAGATGGCTGTTTATTAAATATGAAATATTAAGTGTAACTAAATGTGTGTCCTCCACCCTCACCCACTACATGGTTCCCCCTATCTCTTGGTTCCCCAGTCTCCCATTTTTCCCAGTAGGGGCAGCACACTAGTGCTTACTAGCCCCCTCTGGCGGGAGAAGTGTTGTGTTGGATGTGGAGGTGGGGTCCTGACCATCGCACCGTTCTTACCTCGAAGGAGGAACACCACACCCCATTGAAGAGGTGCAGCATCCCTGTGGCGGTCGAACCCTCAGGGGCACCACAACGCCACTCCTGTCCATCAAAAACACGATGTCTACAGAGTGGTTCAGGAATATGAACAAGTGTTTAGTAAACACCCACTTGATTTTGGAAGGGTTAAAGGGGTACAACACCACATACCCACCGGTAACGATCCACCCATTAAAGAGTGTTACAGACCCATACCACCAGCACATTACCAAAAAGCCAAGGAAATGTTGCATGACATGAAAAAGGCAGGGGTAATAAGGGATAGCTGTAGCCCCTGGGCAGCTCCCCTGGTCCTGGTCAGGAAAAAGGACGGTAGCATGAGGATGTGTGTAGATTATAGACAAATTAATCGAATAACACATAAAGATGCATACCCTTTGCCCCGTATAGAGGAATCCCTGGCTGCACTAAAATCTGCCAATTACTTCTCTACATTGGATCTCACTAGCGGTTACTGGCAAGTCTCTGTTGCTGAGGAAGACCGGGAGAAGACAGCCTTCACCACCCCGATGGGACTGTGCGAATTCAACAGCATGCCGTATGGACTCTGCAACGCACCCGGAACGTTCCAGAGGTTGATGGAGTGTTGCTTGGGACACCGGAACTTTGAGACAGTGCTGCTGTACCTGGATGATGCTATCGTGTACTCGAGGACGTATGAAGACCATCTCAAGCACCTGGCGGAGGTATTTGAAGCATTGTCCCGGTATGGGATGAAACTAAAACCTTCCAAGTGCCACCTGCTCAAACAGAAGGTTCAGTACCTGGGACACGTAGTCAGCTCAGAGGGAGTAGCACCAGACCCGGAGAAGGTCACTGCCATCCAGAAGTTGCCTGAACCGAAAAACATCAAGGAAGTACGTCGGTTTCTGGGACTGGTCGGGTACTACAGGAGGTTCATAAAGGATTATACCAAAAAGGCAGCACCTTTGCAAGATCTCCTGGTAGGAAAGTCCAAGAGAGGTAAAAATCCCCCATTCCAGTGGGGTAAGGAACAGGCTGAGTCCTTTGCATCAATGAAGGAATTACTAACTGGTGAAGAAATCCTGGCTTACCCTGACTACCGCCAGCCTTTCCTGTTGTACACCGACGCCAGCAACGAGGGATTGGGATCTGTGTTGTCCCAGAAGCAAAACGGCAGAGAGAAGGTAATTGCGTATGCCAGTAGGAAGCTTCGCCCTACTGAGAGGAATCCGGAGAATTACAGTTCCTTCAAGCTGGAGTTCCTGGCCTTGGTCTGGGCTATCACTGAAAGATTCAAGCATTACCTAGCCTCAACTAAGTTCATAGCCTTTACCGACAATAATCCCTTGACACACCTGGAGACAGCCAGGTTGGGAGCCATGGAACAGCGTTGGGTGGCGAGACTGTCGAATTATCAGTTCACAATCAAGTACCGAGCAGGTCACAAGAATACCAATGCTGATGCCTTGTCGAGAATGACCCACCAGTCGGACACCGAGGATGAAGTGGATGATCTCGAAGAAATTGAACTACCTGCTTTCCACAGAAATGGAATGGTCCACGAGCAACATGCCTCCAGAAGATGTCATGGTAGGATGCCAAACCCTCTACCTCATCGCAGCTGGAAGGAGACCCAGGACAGTGACCCGGTTGTCAGCCTCATCAAAAGACTGATAACCCAAGAAGGTTCTCACCTGTAGAAGGATGCTCCTCCACAAGCCAAACACCTGTGGAATGAGAGAAGCCGGCTGTTCATCTACAGAGAGAAGCTGTGCAGAAGGTATGTCAACCCCAAGACCCATGAAATGGTGTGGCAGATTGTTGTACCCAGGACGGATATCCAGATGGTATTGGAGGCCTACCACGATCAAGCAGGTCACTTTGGCTGGAAGAAGCTGGAAACCCTGCTGAAGGACCGGTTGTATTGGGTTGGAATGCGGAGCTCCATAGAAAGGTGGTGCCGGAATTGTGGGCCCTGTAGCCTTAGAAGAAAAGACTATGGCAGCCAGAAAGCACCCTTGCAGTCCATCAAAACAACCCAACCCCTGGAGATTGTTGCTCTGGATCATGTCAAACTGTCACCCAGCAGATCAGGCTACTCCTATGCCCTGAGCATGATGGATCACTATTCCCGGTTCCTGGTGGTAGCCCCTGTCAAGGACCTGACAGCAGAAACTGCAGCAAGAACGTTCCAAGCCTACTTCTGCAGACCCCATGGATATCCGGAAAAGGTGCTCACAGATCAAGGCCCTGCTTTCGAAGCAGAGCTATTCAAGGAATTCTGCCATCTGTATGGATGCAAAAAGATCCGGACTACGCCATATCATCCACAAACCAACGGTATGTGCGAGAAAATGAACAACATCGTTATAGACCTGTTGAAAACCCTACCTTTGGAAGAAAGGAACCAGTGGCCAGAAAAGCTACCTGACCTAGTGGACCTGTATAACCACATACCCGTGAGTTCTACTAATTGTACCCCAGCGTACCTTATGAGAGCAAGACCTGGAAAATTGCCCATGGACCTGGAGCTCGGAGTGGTAGAACCTGCTGCAGAGACGTCCACTGAAGACTGGGACACAAGTCGGCAAGAGCAGTACAGGAAGGTACAGGCCTGTGTCGCAGACGGTCTAAACAAGGTGAGGGAAAGACAGGAAGAGCAGTATAACAAACATGCACCAGCAGAACCCTTGGCACCTGGAGAGATAGTGCTAAAGCGGAAAAGAAGAGGTCACAAGCTCGATGATCAGAGGAAAAGAGAGCCCTACACTGTGATAAACTCCAGATTTTACAACAGTAAAACCTGCCTGATTAGTAAGGATGGAGGTAAGACAACTGCAACAGTCTCAAGAGACCACTTGAAAGTGTGCCCAGGTCTACTGAAGACAACGGAGGAAGAAGTACCTCCCATAGCACCGGAAGAACCTAAGGAAGATGTGCTTCACACAGTTCTAGGAGATTTCCCTGCGGACTGGCCTCAACTTGATGGAGCAGTGATTATACCAGTAATACACTTCTATCAACCACAAGAAGAACCTGTGAGCGCCCTAGAGGAACCTAGTCAGGAACAGGAAGAGTCCCCACTCAGAGGAGGATCACCCGTTGAAGCAGAGCCTGAAGGCCAAGTAATCAGTGCACTTGCCAGTCCCATAGAGAGACAGTCTAAACAAGGTGAGGGAAAGACAGGAAGAGCAGTATAACAAACATGCATCAGCAGAACCCTTGGCACCTTTAGAGATAGTGCTAAAGCGGAAAAGAAGAGGTCACAAGCTCGATGACCAGTGGGAAAGAGAGCCCTACACTGTGATAAACTCCAGATTTTACAACAGTAAAACCTGCCTGATTAGTAAGGATGGAGGTAAGACAACTGCAACAGTCTCAAGAGACCACTTGAAAGTGTGCCCAGGTCTACTGAAGACAACAGAGGAAGAAGTACCTCCTATAGCACCGGAAGAACCCAAGAAAGATGTGCTTCACACAGTTCTAGGAGATTTCCCTGCGGACTGGCCTCAACTTGATGGAGCAGTGATTATACCAGTAATACACTTCTATCAACCACAAGAAGAACCTGTGAGCGCCCTAGAGGAACCTGCTGGTCAGGAACAGGAAGAGTCCCCACTCAGAGGAGGATCACCCATTGAAGCAGAGCCTGAAGGCCCAGTAATCAGTGCACTTGCCATTCCTATAGAGAGACAGTCTAAACAAGGTGAGGGAAAGACAGGAAGAGCAGTATAACAAACACGCACCAGCAGAACCCTTGGCACCTGGAGAGATAGTGCTAAAGCGGAAAAGAAGAGGTCACAAGCTCGATGACCAGTGGGAAAGAGAGCCCTACACTGTGATAAACTCCAGATTTTACAACAGTAAAACCTGCCTGATTAGTAAGGATGGAGGTAAGACAACTGCAACAGTCTCAAGAGACCACTTGAAAGTGTGCCCAGGTCTACTGAAGACAACGGAGGAAGAAGTACCTCCTATAGCACTGGAAGAACCTAAGGAAGATGTGCTTCACACAGTTCTAGGAGATTTCCCTGCGGACTGGCCTCAACTTGATGGAGCAGTGATTATACCAGTAATACACTTCTATCAACCACAAGAAGAACCTGTGAGCGCCCTAGAGGAACCTGGTCAGGAACAGGAAGAGTCTCCATTCAGAGGAGGATCACCCGTTAAAGCAGAGCCTGAAGGCCAAGTAATCAGTGCACTTGCCAGTCCCATAGAGAGACAGTCTAAACAAGGTGAGGGAAAGAAAGGAAGAGCAGTATAACAAACATGCATCAGAAAAACCCTTGGCACCTTGAGAGATAGTGCTAAAGCGGAAAAGAAGAGGTCACAAGCTCGATGACCAGTGGGAAAGAGAGCCCTACACTGTGATAAACTCCAGATTTTACAACAGTAAAACCTGCCTGATTAGTAAGGATGGAGGTAAGACAACTGCAACAGTCTCAAGAGACCACTTGAAAGTGTGCCCAGGTCTACTGAAGACAACGGAGGAAGAAGTACCTCCTATAGCACCGGAAGAACCCAAGGAAGATGTGCTTCACACAGTTCTAGGAGATTTCCCTGCGGACTGGCCTCAACTTGATGAAGCAGTGATTATACCAGTAATACACTTCTATCAACCACAAGAAGAACCTGTGAGCGCCCTAGAGGAACCTGCTGGTCAGGAACAGGAAGAGTCCCCACTCAGAGGAGGATCACCTGTTGAAGCAGAGCCTGAAGGCCCAGTAATCAGTGCACTTGCCATTCCTATAGAGAGACAGTCTAAACAAGGTGAGGGAAAGACAGGAAGAGCAGTATAACAAACACGCACCAGCAGAACCCTTGGCACCTGGAGAGATAGTGCTAAAGTGGAAAAGAAGAGGTCACAAGCTCGATGACCAGTGGGAAAGAGAGCCCTACACTGTGATAAACTCCAGATTTTACAACAGTAAAACCTGCCTGATTAGTAAGGATGGAGGTAAGACAACTGCAACAGTCTCAAGAGACCACTTGAATGTGTGCCCAGGTCTACTGAAGACAACGGAGGAAGAAGTACCTCCTATAGCACCGGAAGAACCAAGGAAGATGTGCTTCACACAGTTCTAGGAGATTTCCCTGCGGACTGGCCTCAACTTGATGGAGCAGTGATTATACCAGTAATACACTTCTATCAACCACAAGAAGAACCTGTGAGCGCCCTAGAGGAACCTGGTCAGGAACAGGAAGAGTCTCCACTCAGAGGAGGATCATCCGTTAAAGCAGAGCCTGAAGGCCCAGTAATCAGTGCACTTGCCAGTCCAATAGAGAGACAGTCTAAACAAGGTGAGGGAAAGACAGGAAGAGCAGTATAACAAACATGCACCAGCAGAACCCTTGGCACCTGGAGAGATAGTGCTAAAGCGGAAAAGAAGAGGTCACAAGCTCGATGACCAGTGGGAAAGAGAGCCCTAGACTGTGATAAACTCCAGATTTTACAACAGTAAAACCTGCCTGATTAGTAAGGATGGAGGTAAGACAACTGCAACAGTCTCAAGAGACCGCTTGAAAGTGTGCCCAGGTCTACTGAAGACAACGGAGGAAGAAGTACCTCCTATAGCACCGGAAGAACCCAAGGAAGATGTGCTTCACACAGTTCTAGGAGATTTCCCTGCGGACTGGCCTCAACTTGATGGAGCAGTGATTATACCAGTAATACACTTCTATCAACCACAAGAAGAACCTGTGAGCGCCCTAGAGGAACCTGCTGGTCAGGAACAGGAAGAGTCCCCACTCAGAGGAGGATCACCCGTTAAAGCAGAGCCTGAAGGCCCAGTAATCAGTGCACTTGCCAGTCCCATAGAGAGACAGTCTAAACAAGGTGAGGGAAAGACAGGAAGAGCAGTATAACAAACACGCACCAGCAGAACCCTTGGCACCTGGAGAGATAGTGCTAAAGCGGAAAAGAAGAGGTCACAAGCTCGATGACCAGTGGGAAAGAGAGCCCTACACTGTGATAAACTCCAGATTTTACAACAGTAAAACCTGCCTGATTAGTAAGGATGGAGGTAAGACAACTGCAACAGTCTCAAGAGACCACTTGAAAGTGTGCCCAGGTCTACTGAAGACAACGGAGGAAGAAGTACCTCCTATAGCACCGGAAGAACCTAAGGAAGATGTGCTTCACACAGTTCTAGGAGATTTCCCAGCGGACTGGCCTCAACTTGATGGAGCAGTGATTATACCAGTAATACACTTCTATCAACCACAAGAAGAACCTGTGAGCGCCCTAGAGGAACCTGGTCAGGAACAGGAAGAGTCCCCACTCAGAGGAGGATCACCCGTTGAAGCAGAGCCTGAAGGCCCAGTAATCAGTGCACTTGCCAGTCCCATAGAGAGAATGAGGCAGTTTTATAATCTACCAGCACACACACCTGATAGGTTAGCAGAGAGTGCATGCACAGACACCAGTATCACCCCAGTGCTACGAAGGTCCACAAGCAGCACACAAGGACAAATCCCTGCCAGGTTTAGGGAATAAGCACAAAGTGCCTACATTATAAATAGTTACCCAGTTGGGTATTGCCTATTGTTTATTGTATGAACTGAAATAATATGTGTTCATTTAGCTACCCGTAAGGGTATAAAGACTTGTAGGCTGAGGACTGTGAGCAGCCAAAAACTGTCCTTGTAAATAGTTGCACTTATCAAAGTGCCCCCTTACTTGACCACTGAACCAAAACCCGTTTGGCGTGGCAGAAGACTTGGTCCAACACCTGGATCACTTATGCCCTGTAGCCACGCCCAGGGCCTTCGTTAAGGGTTTTCAGGCGGGTCCCTCATGTTACTCATTTTACGCTTTCTTCGGTGAAATGGACACCGGGCTACGGGACTTACCTAACTTTATTATTGTTATTATAATTATTGTTATTGTTGTAACCTGTTACAAAATGCTTCAGTCCAGGGGTACTGAATTGTACTAGGGGGGAATGTGGCACCCTGCAGCTTATAGGTACCACAAGACCCAAAAGGGTGCATGGATGGACTTCTCCACAAGAGGCCCTCACTACAAACAAACACCTCCACCCTTCCACCTCATACCACCAGAGGGAGTCTGTTAGGGATATATATATGGAGGGTGGAGCCAGGCAGTTCAGTCAGAGTCAGAGTTAGTTGTTCAGAGAGTGTGCTGCCACTGAGAGCAGTGAAGATGCAGCACATCTGCTGCTGTATTGAGGGCCCCGAGTGTGGCCGGAGGCAAAGAAGAGAGGAGAGAGGAGTTGAGGGGGCAGAGGAGCATCATAGACTCACCCCAAGACACAAACCGGACACCGGGTCCGCGCCTACAGGGTCCTTTATACCCAGTAGGGATCACCGGCATACCAGGAGGACTACAAGTCCCTGGTTGACCTGAAGCTAAACCCTTGACAGGACTAGGAACCATGAAGGCCCCGGTGTCCAGGGATAATGGTTGCCAGAAAAAGGTCCTACTACCAAGCGACAGGTGAAAGAACAGCACGACACAGAAATTAGGCCCAGTTGCAGGCTGGCCAGGAGCTTCGAGAGAGGGAGACATGGACCAGGAGGCCTTATACCCGCTCACTGGGGAGAAGTCCTGAAGTGCACCCTTCCTACCGAGTACCCTGGACCGTACCTGACATCCACACCAGTAAAGGTACTGAAGTGAATCCCCTGTCTCTGTCAGTTAATCCTGCTGTGCCATCTCTCCTGCACTGCAAGCCCCAGCATCACCACCGTTTGCACCTACACTGCCCCGGGGGCCCGCTCCGCCTGTGGGGAGCAGGAACATCCCAGCTGCCATCCCATCACCCCCGGAGGTCTGCAGCAGCGCCGATAACCATTACCGGAAACCACAGGTGGCGTCACGAGACAAACTGTACACCAAAACCCCTTTTTAAAGAGAGACCCAGAGTACGGGCCCGGGAGCTGACTGCCGTGACCTCATAAACAAGGTAAAAGGCCCGGGTACCGAGTCCCCTATATTCCCCCTGGGTGTCACACATCCCCTTCTCTGATTCTAACCTGATTGTAGGCTCCCCTTAAATCCAACTTGGAGAAAACCTTAGCTCCCACAACCTGGCTGTACAAATCAGGAATCAGAGGAAGAGGGTATAGATCACGGATGGTTATTTGATTTAATTCACAGAAATCTAAAGAGACGTAGACCGCCATCTTTTTTTCTTCACAAAGAAGAACCCTGCCGCCATGGGCGAAGATCAGGGTCTGATATGTCCCTTCTCCTGACTTTCCGCAATGAAATCATTCACGGCTTGTCTCTCAGGGCCATAAATATTGTACAGTCTGGACTTGGGTAGTTTAGCTCCAGGGGTCAGGTTAATAGGACAGTCATAAGCATGATGAGGAGGCAAATCCTGACACCCCTTCTCAGAAAAAACGTCCTCAAAGCCAGACAGAAAAGCAGGCAGAAACTCCGTAGAGACAGCAGCAATGGAAACATTCAGACAGTTCTCATTCCAGTAATCTCCCCATTCAATAATCTTCCCGACTGGCCAATCCACCAATGGATTAAGTTTAACAAGCCAGGGTATATCTAAAACAATCGGAGTAGGGAGATTCTCCAAAACATAACGAGGAATGATTTCACAATGAACTGACCCCACCCTCAGTTTCACATTATGTACAATCTGAGTAAATGCTTTCTGTGCAAGTGGCGCCTAGTCAATGGCAAAGATGGAAATAGGTTCAGATAAAGCACAGCAAGTGAGACCATGAGTTTTCACAAACTCAGCATCAATCATGCTGACCCCGGCTCCACTGTCAACAAACACAGAATTTTTTTTGATTTTACTCTCTAGTAGCACCACCTCTGCAGTCAGGACAAAGCGGGAACTGCAGTTTGGCCACAAATGCACCCCCTGTTTATCCAACTCCAGACTACTGAGAGTTAATAAAGTCTCTTTTTATTTAGGAATTGAAGGACAAGTCCCAACAAAGTGTCTCTTTTTCCCACAAAAAAAATACGTCTTTTTGCTTGCGAATCTCCGGGGAGATGTATGATGTAGAGACACCCCCTAACTGCAAAGGTTCCTCCACTTCCACCTACCAGCAGAGACCCCCATATTGATGATCTGCAGCTCCCCATTGGCCAGAGACTTCAGTTACAAACCGTAACCAAGACATGCAAAGCCATCCACAACCGGCCTGCTCCATATATCTGTGACCTAGTCTCCCGTTAAATTCCAGCACGCAACCTCCGATCCTCACAAGATCTCCTTCTCTACTCCCGTCTTCTCTCCTCTTCCCACAATCGCATACAAGATTTCTCCTGTGCATCTATTCTACTCTTGAACTGTGTACCCCAACATATCAGACTCTCGCCTACTGTTGAAACCTTTAAAAGGAAGCTGAAGACCCACCTCTTGCGACATGCGTACAACCTTCAGTAACCCTCGCTCCACCATACCGCTGCAAGACCAGCTCTATCCTCACCTACTGTATCCTCACCCATGCCTTGTAGACTGAGCCCTCGCAGGCAGGGTCTTCTCCTCTCTGGTAACAGTCGCTGTCACATTTTTGTTCAAGATTATTGTAATTGTTTTTGTGATGTATACCCCTTTTTCACATGTAAAGTGCCATGGAATAAATGGCAATAAAGTAATAATAATAATGTGATCCAGACTCACATCTACTGAGACTGGAACATGTGGAACACAGGGTGGTGGTAGTGGGAAACTGACTGGAAGCATTATCTGCTATCCAACCAACAACCTTTTCACACTGCTCTGGCTTCAATAGTGGTGTTCTGCGGCCCCCCTAGAAATTGGGACAGGAAGGTAGTTTGACATGATGTGGGTGTTTGTTGTGCTCCCTCAGCAGGCACAGTTTCATCTTGCCCATGGCCTCTACATGCAATATCACCATCACAATAACGTCCACTTTCCCGTCCCTTGACACACAACTTGCCCATTTTAAATGGAGTTTAAGATTTGTCATGTTGCCAAAAATGTCTGTATTATTACCGCAGTTATATAATATCACATCTGATGAGATGACCACAGTTTTAGGCAGTGCCCAGGGAGTCAGAGATGCTTCCAGCCCCAGGGGTCTTCCCCATGCTGTTCCCATGCCATACAACACATGGCCAGATAAGGTTGAAAAATGTTAAAATGACACTTCCCGGTGAATGCATTTGTCTTGGTTGAAAACAATGCAAAAGTGCAAAAACGCAGAAAAAAACGCTACGTGTGAACATAGCCCAAGGTGTGGAGGAGCATTTTGTTTTTGTATATTTATTTTGCCTTATATACAAGTCATTATCCTGGAAAGGATGTTTCTTAACATATTTCCCTGGAAAATCCATTTTGGTTTAGTTTTTGTCTGTTTTAATAAAAATGGCCTAATACCTCTGACAACGTTGTTGACAGCCGTGACCTGGGAGTTAGAAATGCTTCCAGGGATCTTCCCAATGCTGTTCCCATGTCATTTGAGCACTGTTCCCATCAATTTTAGGTCCTCTGCAGACCGCCGGGGGGGGGGGGGCGGGTTCCATCGGAAAAACGCTCGAGTTTCCCATAGACTTACATTGGGCCCGTTACTCGGACCGAGCACTTGAGCATTCCAATTTGCTCGACTCGAACAATGAGTACCCGAGCATTTTAGTGCTCGCTCATCACCAGTAGGTATACTACAACTGTGAGAGACAGAATCTAGAAATAAAAAACAGAAAATCACATTTTATGATTTTTAAATCATTAAATTGCATTTTATTGCATGAAATAAGTATTTGATCACCTACCAACCAGCAAGAATTCTGGCTTTCACAGACCTGTTTTTTTTTTAAGAAGCCCTCCTACTCTGCACTCACCTGTATTAATTGCACCTGTATTAACTCATTACCTGTCTGAAAGACACCTGTCCACACACTCAATAAATCACAATAAAGAAAAAAAGTGTTTTTTTCAGCTCACCATTAGATGAATTCCTATGGCTTTGGGTGTGGACTCCAGGATGGTGCTCGGATAAAGCGGCTGTGGTAATCAACAAAAAACAGGATCCAGCAACAGACATCCAAATGAGAATCTGAATGTGTGTTAAAACTTCATGTTTATTAGTATTCCTTTAAAATCATGCTGTTAAAATTGTAGATCCAGAGGATGACGCATTTCGAACAAAAATGTCCTTAGAAGACATGGTTATGACTAAGGACATTTTTGTTCGAAACGCGTAATCCTCTGGATCTACAATTTTAACAGCATGATTTTAAAGGAATTCTAATAAACATGAAGTTTTAACACACATTCAGATTCTCATTTGGATGTCTGTTGCTGGATCCCTGTTTTTTGTTCACTCAATAAATCACACTCCAACCTCTCCACCATGGCCAAGACCAAAGAGCTGTCTAAGGACACCAGGGGCAAAATTGTAGACCTGCACAAGGTTGGAATGGGCTACAGGACAATAGGCAAGCAGCTTGTTGAGAAGGCAACAACGGTTGGCACAATTATTAGAGAATGGAAGAAACACAAGATGACTGTCAATCTTCCTCGTTCTGGGGCTCCACATAAAATCTCGCCTCATGGAGTAAGGATGATTCTGTGAAAGGTCAGAAATCAGCCCAGAAAAACATGAGAAGGCCTGGTCAGTGACCTGAAGAGAGCTGGGATCACAGTCGCAAACAGTCCTGTTAGTAATACACAACGCTGTCATGAATCCTGCATGCAAGGTCCCCTTGCTCATGCCAGCACATGTCCACGCCCGTTTGAAGTTCACCAATGACCATCTGGATGATTCAGAGGAGACATGGAAAAAGGTCATGTGGTCAGATGAGACCAAAATTGAACTTTTTGGTATCAACTCCACTTGCTGTGTTCGGAGGAAAAAGAAAGATTAGTACAACCCCAAGAATACCAGCCCAACTGTGAAGCATAGTGGGGGAAACATCATACTTTGGGGGTGCTTTTCTGCGAAGGGGACAGGATGACTGCACCGTATTGAAGGGAGGATGGATGGGGTCATGTAGATTTTGGCTGACAACCTCCTTCCCTCAGTAAGAGCATTGAACATGGGTTATGGCTGGATCTTCTAGCATGATAATGACCCAAAACACACAGCCAGGGCTACTAAGGAGTGGCTCCGTATTATTATTCGGAGGAGTGGGCCAAAATTATTGCAGCAGTGTGTGCAAACTTGGTTAAGAACTACAGGAAACGTCTGACCTCTGCAATTGCAAACAAAGATTTCTATACCAAATATTATATTCTGTTTTTCTATTGTATCAAATACTTATTTCATGCAATAAAATGCAATTTAATTAGGTTACAATCATACAATATGTTTTTCTGGATTTTTTTAGATTCTTTATCTCACAGTTGAAGTGTACCTACAATAAAAATTACAGACCTCTCCATTCTTTGTAGGTGGGAAAACTTGCAAAATTGGCAGTGTACAGTGTGTACGGAAAGTATTCAGACCCCTTTAAACTTTTCATTCTTTGTTTCATTGCAGCCATTTGTTAAATTCTAAAAAGTTTATTTTTTTCTCATTAAAGTACACTCTGCACCCCATCTTGACTGAAAAAAAGCATAAATGTAGAAATTTTTGCTAATTTATTATAAAAGAAAAACTGAAATATCACATGGTCATAAGTATTCAGACCCTTTGCTCAGTATTGAGTAGAAGCACCCTTTTGAGCTAGTACAGCCATGAGTCTTCTTGGGGATGATGCAACAAGTTTTTCACACCTGGATTTGGGGATCCTCTGCCGTTCTTCCTTGCAGATTCTCTCCAGTTCCATCAGGTTGGATGGTGAACGTGGGTGGACAGCCATTTTCAGGTTTTCCCCAGAGATGCTCAATTGGGTTTAGGTCAGGGCTATGGCTGGGCCAGGCAAAAATGGTGATGAGCAATGCCTGTTTTTCTCCACACATACTGCTTAGAATTATCACCAAAAAGTTCTATCTTTGTCTCATCAGACCAGAGAATCTTATTTCTCATAGTCTGGGAGTCCTTCATGTGTTTTTGAGCAAACTCTATGCGGGCTTTCAAATGTCTTGCACTGAGGAGAGGCTTCCGTCTGGCCACTGATAGTTGACTTTGTGGAACTTTCTCCCATATTCTTATTGCATCTCTGGAGCTCAGCCACAGTGATCTTGGGGTTCTTCTTTACCTCTCTCACCAAGGCTCTTCTCCCACGATTGCTCAGTTTGGCTGAAAGGCCAGGTCTAGGAAGATTTCTGGAGGTCACAAACCTCTTCCATTTAAGGATTATGGAGGCCACTGTGCTCTTGGGAACCTTGAGTAATGCAGAAATTCTTTAGTAACCTTTGCCAGATCTATGCCTTGCCACAATTCTGTCTCTGAGCTCCTTGGGCCCCTCCTTTGAGCTCATGATTCTCATTTGGTCTGACAGGCACTGTGAGCTATGAGGTCTTATATAGACAGGTGTATGCCTTTCCAAATCATGTCCTATCAGTTTAATTAAACACAGCTGGACTCCAATGAAGGAGTAGAACCATCTCAAGGAGGATCACAAGGAAATGGACAGCATGTGACTTAAATATGAGTGTATGAGCAAAGGGTCTGAATACTTATGACCACGTGATATTTCAGTTTTTTTTTTTTTATAAATTTGCAAAAAATTTCTACATTTCCATTTTTTTTTAGTCAAGATGGGGTGCAGAGTGTACTTTAATGAGAAAAAAAATGAACTTTTTAGAATTTACCAAATAGCTGCAATGATACAAAGAGTGAAAAATGTAAAGGGGTCTGAATACTTTCCGTACCCACTGTATCAAATACTTATTTTCCCCACCGTATATCACCAGAGCAAAGGGACCTTGGACCCCCAAAAGCAATTCTATTGCTTCATCCCTAACCACAAACGGGATACGAAAAGTCAAGATATTAAGAAGCATGGGCTCTATGACAATAAAGACACTATCTAGAAATAACAGCAGCAATTCGTCAGGGTCCAGAGGCGTGTGATTACAATTATTCTTTTGGCTATGCTCTATAATTTATAACATTGCTGTGGGATAAGGGATATGTGAAGCATAATCAAAAACATATTCTGACTGTGCTATGATTTCTTTTTTTCGCTTGAGTCCTCAGCAGTTAACCATAGCATGAAAGTAGTTATTGTGCTTCTGCAATACCCATGACAAGGTGAACATCTTTAATTACATGTGTATCTGATCTACATCAAACTTACCCTCTCCCTACAGATTTAAAAAAAATTTTATCTCTGAAAATTATGAAATCTTTTTCTTTAACGCAGTGGTCATTTTTTGTTGCAAACATAAAAAAAATAGCTGCGTCTTTACTTGTTTGACAATTTTGTTGGTTTTACTGAATAGGATGCGAGCATCATCATTAGTCATAAAGGTCTCTTCCTACACGTGTTCAGCGGTGTTATTATCTCAGCCCTAGACTCAGGTAAATCAGGATTCTTAGGCTCCAGGCGATCTGTATAGAACTTGTCTTTAGTGCTGTCCAGTAATGTTTTTCTCCTTAACCTGAGCTGCATGTTAAGTGCTTTGTCTTTCTTGTTGCATTTTAGATGTTTCCTTCTGCTGGCTCTTATGTGATTCAATTTCAACCATATTAGCATCACTGTAGGAAACAAGACAGAAAGTCGTGCTAAAGTAAATACCAAAAAAATCAATCAATCTTTCAAGAAGACTAACAAGCTGCATCTTAAACCCATAGACATGTTTTTTCTTTATTTCTCGGCTGACTTGTACTACAGCATTTGACTTGCAACAAACTGCCATGCACAGTGCGGGATCCTTTGCCCATTCATTAGGGCAGTGCTGTAGTGACAAACTACATCTATCTGTGTTCTACTTTAGCGAATGTCTACGGCTAGAAAACTCTTATGGTATTTGGCTTAACTCCATTATTATGTCGAGCGTATAGTTGATGGGTCGTTCGTGTATCTCTAACTTTCAGTTGTCAAATGCATCTTGCAGTAAAGTGTACTAACCCAATGCTTCCATTTATGTAGTAGCATCAATTTACTTAGCTTTGTCAGTGTGTTATTACGTGTGGTTTGCCAAAAGCAAAAATCTCTGTCAAAATTTGCCTGTCCGTGAAAATTCATTAAGCAGTTCCATTTCTTGCAATGTGTGATTACATTCCATTCTAGCGTCTTCCTATAAAGCCTAGTGTACCATTAATCTACTGACCCTGTAGTGTAACGGCATCTTGTAATGGCACCGGTTATGCTGTACAGTGCATGAATCCATTAAGTCATAGATCATGGATGAACTCCTATGTGATGTGTATAACAGTTGCATTTCCTAAATATTACAAATCTGTATAGTAAGTAACCAGTACGCTGGAAACATTAAAATGAACCTTGTGTGTGTCAGAAGCCATTGATTCTTTTGGTATTGAGCTTTATACTAATGCAGGTGGTATGGGTTTTGGGGTCTATTGCCAAAGTAATTGGTGCATGAGCCTGTGGCCATGGGATTCAGTGTGGCAGGGCTTTGGCTAGAATTTGGCATTGCTATAAATACATAGGTCTGGGGGTGGTAATATCGATCAATCGCCTTACTGCTTCTTTGTCACCAATTGTGAAATTGGCGCAGTGTCTGGTCCTTAAATGTTTATATCTTGATGAATTAATTGTAGCAGTGGCAAGGGGATTAGGTGTGACAAGGCTTAGTTTAGAATTTGGCTTTAGTGTAAAGAGATAGGTTTGGGAATAAGAAATTGTGCTCTCATTGTGATAATCTGGAGGTGGTAATGGTCATCAATCACTATACTGCTTCTTCATCCACAATTGTAAAATTGCCATAGTGTCTGGTCCTTGAATGTTCAACTCTTGAGGAACTGATTGTAGCGGTTCATGTTTCAAGAATTCATAATAACCTCACTAACTCCCTTTCACATCCGTAGCCAAACAGTTCAGGGTGATAGCATTGGAGATGAACCAATGTAGAGTGGCATGTTTCTGCTATCTGTAAAAGTTTCCAGTGGACCAATAGTAAACTTGAGCAGTGCTTGTAGGTGCTTTTTCCTGGTTTGGTGATGATATGGTCAAATATACAATATTGTTACTAGGAGACATGGAGAAAGGCTCACTCACTGGGAGAGGCGAAATAAGTTTACAATTAATGCAAAAAGGGCAATATAGAGGTTAATGTTAGGAACCCGAGCACTTGCGGTGGCATTTTCAGAACTGGTGGATGATATAGTTGACTTCTGGAGGTGTGTGGGATTTCTCTCTGTTGCATTGAGTGACATGGGGGTATTGAAGTCACATTTAGATATAGGAGGGAAAGATATTTTTAAGGTGTCAAGCTTGGGTGCTGTTGGGTGTCCTCAAATTTTGGAGAGAGTGAGGCTGATTTTAGGTAAAGGTTTGACTCTCTCAGGTTGCAAAAAGTACCCCAGGTTGTTGGTTGTAGAGCTTGTAACTTTGCCTCTATGGATCTAGAATAGGCTAGGTCCCATGGAGGTGTTTAGGGTTATTATGTAGAGCACCAAAAGAACTAAGATAAGTGGTTCCACCCAATGGTTAGAGGTGATAAGCGTTGCTCAGAGTATATGGCTTTTCTAGGGCTTCCCTCATCAGGTCATCTTTATAGTACTCCTTTGTTATATACAACGTATATGTTATCAGGGTATTAATGAGATTATAGAAATCGGGATTGTCCAGCGATTTTAAATGCTTATTCCTGTATCTTGTGCATTAAAAAACCTGCTGTGGCCAATTTAATCCACTCAAGTGCCCAACGCTTGTTTTATACAAAGGACACTATATGCGTGACTAACATGACAATACGCACATTTTGTCATGGTTGCACCTGTCAGTGCGGAAAAAAAATAGGAAAAACCTTTTCTCTCTTTGTTTCTCCTCAATAATGATATTTTATTTTCCAGGTCTTATGGATTTAATACTGTTTTTGAAGAAGCTGGAAGATTTATGACTACAATAACTGGAAACAAGATGCATTTTTTCTTTTTTTGCTACATAACAAATATGATGACAGAAAACACATTATAAATGTAAGCACACTATTCTAATTAATGTGGCTTTGGTTATAACCCTTGCTGTATACATGATCTATCACAATATTCTGCTGCTCAGGTCTGGAACCAAACAACATAGTAGCATCAAAGTCATGAGTCCACAATGTTCACGAGCAAGTGTCCCTGCACTTCTACTCACCTCCTATTGACCTTGTCAGAAGAGATTGATGCCTCCTATGCATCGATGCAGTCACACAGCAACATGTCAATCATTTCTGGTAAGGAAGGGAGGAGGCAGAAAAAGGTGGAGTGACTATGACTACTGCCTGACATTGTCATAAAAGACGTATCTGTGGTGCCTCTGCGGGTTCAGTCGCCACAGCGGTACTGCATCTCACCCAGAGGTGTGGTATCCCACTCTCAGGTAAGGATGGAGTACTACCCGGGACCCTAACACCTGCATCCAACACATACCCGTAGTGGGGGCAGGGCGAGATTGCTCCTAAGGGAGAGCACAGTCCCGGGTCCCTAGCTGTTGGGAGGAGCTATGTAGTGGGTGTGGGTGGAGGAAGTAGCTTAGGGGAGCACATGAAAGGAAGGTATATATAGAGAAGCCATCTTGTTTAGTCAGGACAGTCAGAGTAAAGTCTACAGTGAGAGGAGTTGGGAGCAGGAGCTCTGTAGGAGCTCTGCTCAGAAGGTGGGGCCTGAGGAGAGGCCCAGGACTGAAAGAGAAGGAGAGAAGCAGGAAGGGCTCCAGGAACGAGGAAGGGACCCCAGGGGTACGGGCAGTGCTGGAGGCCACCTGTACGCCCGAATCTACCAGGAGGTGGAGGGGTCAACCCACACAAAGGGGACCGGTCCCTCAACTAACGGAGCACTTTATGTCTCAACTAGAAACCGGAGGCTGCAGTATTTCAAGTTCTGCAGCCAACAGTCCATATCAGTCTCACCAGGTAGCTATAGAGGATGCAGGGGACGGAACAGACGTCGCCCGACAAGGCCCGCGGGTACCAGATTGGGACACTTGGTATGAGGTGCAGGGAAATGGCCAGAGAAAGAACACACAGAAGGGGGTCACGCTAAGTAGTCTGGAGATATCTGGGGGTGGACTGAACCCCTCCCTGAGTAAGCGCAGCACGATGAGGGAAGTTACATTGGTACCTGTAACTTGGACTGCAATAACCGTGAGTAAAGACCCTGAGGACTGCACTCCACCATCTCTGAGATTATTATCTGCGCCATCACCCCTGCACTACAACGCCCAGCATCACCTATAACATCTACACTGCCCTGGAGCTAAGCTCTACCTGTGGAGAGCCACACCAGCTTTGCTGCACTAACATCAGCTCCAGAGGACCTGCTCCGCAGCGGCGGCTCCCTTTGGCCGCATACCACAGGTGGCGTCACAAACTTTGTACATAACTCCCCTATAAAAATCCCCTTTTGAATGACCACCCTGGGTCACGGACCGGGTCACCGGCACTGTGACATCTCCCTTAGCAACGACCGGCCCGGCACCGAGTACCCCACAGCCCAGGGGGCGCGTCATATCCTTGAGCAGTTAAAGGTCAATGAAGTAACTGATCATATTGAATATTATTTAATGTTTTTTGTTTCTTGTTTACTCTTATTGTAGAAAAGTAATGTGGTCCTCTATGCACCCTTGCAACGTGAATGAAATTCCTAAGTACCACCATTGTGAATATTGTGAGCCAGGCATACCAGCATGTATTAATGAGTGCTATGAAGCTTTTAATTGCAAGGAATGCATGTCAAGATTCAAGCTGCAAATTCCGTGCTATTGATTTGTATTTTTGAGCCGTGGATGCACAGACTGGTTGAGGTCACAACTCACACGTGTAGATGCTAAAGTGTTGCACTGCACAGTTTTTTCTGTATGTGGGGCTAGAGTATAAAAAGAGGTGGCAACCGTGCCTCCTGCTCAGTAGAACGTGGTTGATTAGAGTGATTACCGTATTGTGCAGCTGAGCCACAGAATGAAACAGCTGACCATTTTGGAGTTTAATGGAATCTGTCACCAGGTTTTTGCTACTCCATCTGAGAGCAGCATGATGTAGGGGCAGAGACCCTGATTTTAGCTATGTATCACTTGGCTTGTGGTTTCTGCACCCATGCCATGACATTTAGTTAGCGTCTCAGGCGAAGCCTTTTATGGCTTCTTGATATGTGATGTGCTTTGTGACATAAGAAGCCTACTTTCTGCTGGAAGCCCAAGTTCAGAGAAAAGATGCCCCGAGAGGACATCATGCGCCAAAGGTAAGAAGAGAGGCGTGCTAACTGCTGAGCCCAGTGTCCACAATATTGTCGTGTAACTTTGCCTCTGTATTGCACTGTAACTTCCAAGCTTTATGTATGCCCTCATTAAAAATTTAATTATCACATTAATCTGCCTCACAAATTTTGCAAATTCCAGTTGAACCAGTCAAGGGACAAATTACATTTGAAAAGGAATATCAAAAAACTAACCGACACTTCAAAAACAGAAATCTAGTGTGTACAGGTGCTTACTAAGAGTAGCCATCTCCATACATAACTAACAAATGAAGTATCACTCTGTAGCTCTATAGCATGCAAGCATGAAATATATGACATTTGAATTGCATTGAGTAAGCACTTGTACACACCAGTTTTCTGTTTTGGAAGTGATGGTCAGTCTTTTGATATTTGTATATGTAGGCTTTCTGACTGAGCACTCCACCCCTAAGCCTCAGGCGGTTTTAATTATAGCAGGATCTTACCTTCCCATATACATGTAGACTTTAGTCTAAGAGAGGATTCATATTAGGTAGGTTCCCAGCAACGAGAGTCGCCTTATTGCGGCTACCAGGTAAACATGAATTGGCCAAGAATTCTCATTTATTTCTATTTTCTTGAGCAGTATTGCTAATCAGATTTCATATATTTCATGTTTGCATACTATAGCGCTACAGAGTGCTACTTTATGTGTTGGTTATATTTGAAAAGGAACACTTCCTTTATGCCCCTGATGTTAAGCGAGAAGATCTGACGAACAATTGTACCTATTCATTCAGTTATTCTACATGTTCATCTGTTCAGAGTAATCAAACAATGGTCATTATATTGAGCAAGGAGATATTGTCAATAATTTTTGCTTGTTAAAATTAGAAAGTTATAAATAACTTTTTTCTGATCTGCTTTTATTTTCTGCTGGTAGATTTTTTTTATTTCATTTTCTGTACTTGATTATGGGGTTAGATATAATGCTAAAGGGGTTGTTCTAATCTTCCTTCTTCATGAGCGCACCATTCTCCTGGCTCCTGGCTTCCTATTTGCTGGGGGCAGAGTATTTTCGGCGTGTTTGGCATGTATGTTTGTGTCACTGCGACTGCCTGTGTCACAGCTGTAAAACAGCTGTGACACATGCAGGGATTGCCTAACAAATAGGCAATCCCTGCCTGTGTCACAGCTGTCTAACAGCTGTGACACAAGCAGCCTCAGTGACACTAACATAGATGCTGAGCACCCCGAAAATACTTGGCAAGCACCCGAGCATGCTCACCGAAAGGGTTAACAATACACGCTCATTCAACACTTGTAGGAGGTTAGTAGGAGGTTAGTGGTAAATTGCTAAGTTCCTTATATTTACAAGCACTTTACAATTTTAAGTAGTTGAGACAACTCCTTTAAACCACCATTAGTAGCACTCAGAGGTTTCAATAGGAAATAATAGGCTGAAGATGTTCATTGACATCTAAAGGACATTTCTCAAGCATGTCCTGTGTAATTGTGCAGGAGTATGGGAGAGATAAGCTGTTACTATCACCTATTGTAAGTGGGCCATTTATATATCAGTGTATTATAAAGCTTAGTGGTCAGAGTAAAGCAAGATTTCTGGATTTTTTTAGGAAGTATGCCAGGAGATTTGTGCTGCCCTAATCATGGTCAACATGATAATGGCTTCATTATTACAACTGTGTATATTTTATTGTGTTTCACAGAAAACATACTGCTGCATTTCAGAGAATACATGCCTGTGAAAAGCCAGCCGAAGGCAAATTCTAGGCTGGTCACTGGTAACTTCTCCCCACCTCGATGTCTTACACTGATTATAAGAAGGAGTCATGTTTGTCTAGGGGACCATGACAGGGAGAAGCTCCCGGAGACCAACCTGGTACTAGTCATCCGAGACTCATTGCAGGATTTACAAAGTATATTTTCCCTGAAATGCTGCTGTGTATCAGAGTAAAACACAATGTTGGCAATGCCATGGTCCAGGCAGCATAAATCAGCTGATGGATTCCCTTTAAATACAGAATTTCATATGGAAAAAATAAAAACATTAGCAAACATTTAAAGGAATATTCTGTATGCAAATTCTAATATTTCACTTGATTGAAACAGTAGCTTATTCTTTAATGACGTTCATTTAAAGGGAATCTGTCATTAGATTTTTGCTATGTAATCTGAGAGCAGCATGATGTTACGGATGAGACACTGATTGCAGTGATGTCACTTGCTGGGATGCATGCGGTCGTTTTGATAGAATCCCTGTTTCTGATCTGCAGATCTAGCAGTCCCCAAAATTCTGAGCCCTGTATAACCCCTTCCCCATCACTGATTGTCAGTTTTCTGTGTACACTGTAAAATGATAGAAAGCTGCCTATCAGTATTGGGGGCAGGATGATACCCAGCAGGAGGACTAGGCTACACCTAGCCCTGTAGTGATAATCTCCTGCTGATAAAACACTGATTGTACCGAAACACACAGGCTAGTAAGTGACACATCCCTGGAATCAGGGTTTCTTGCACTATATTATGCTGCACTCGGATTACATAGTAAATCCTGCTGAAGGATTCCATTTAAACAGAAAAAGGCTTTCCCAAAGCTTCTACCTCATATTTGGAAAAAAATGCAAAAGTGCAATAAGGTCTTATCCAGACAGTAAGGTGATAATAGATAAGTAGAACCACTTGTGAGAGGGAAATGTTTGGCCATTGTTGCAGTATCGGACTCCGGCCACAAGAGGTCACTGTTGCCTTTGGAAGAGACTCTATAGCTGACATGATCTCTATGGCTGGGAGGATGGTGTTGTAGTCAGTGAAAAGCAGGAAGTAGAGAGAGAAGAGGGTGCTGCATCCAAAAGCTCTGTGTGTGCAGTGTGCAGGGAACTAAGCAGAACTTTGAGGAAAGGTGTAACTTTGCCTGTGACTCCATCCAGAGAGGAAGAATTGCTTTGGGGGAACAACTAAGGTTAGATGCAGAGTTGGATTCTCTCCAGGGCATCTGCTGTGACGTGAATGGCCTTCTACTAGCCTGTCAGACTGAAACTGTGTTCCTGTGACAAGCCAGGACCCTCTCCTCAGTTTCCCAGCTAAGTGGCTGATTGGACGATCAGACAGCCTCTCCAGAGATCAGTTAATGGCCGCTAAATCCTGAGCTCAATCCTCACCACAGGGATCGCAGTGGGAGCGTGCACGCAGACTACAGAGAGAATTTGGTGCCAAACATAGGTTCTCAGTTAGAGACATTGTTTGCTAACAGGGCTGGGTGAACCTTAGTTAGATACTCCCCTCAGTGGGTGAGCTTGTGCATAGATAGTATAACAGTATTGTAATCGTAGAAAGTTGTTAAGTTTGTGAACTTTTGCGCTGCACCACTGCAGGGGCCGCCTCTTGCACCCATCTGATTACATCCATGCTCTGGGTAACACTTGGTTACCACATTAGGTGGAGCCACTGTTTAAGCTAATTATAGTTTATCTTTTAGTACATCCTAGTCCTGTTGGTTGTGCAGCACAGGGGTCCTACCTGTCCTGAGCTAGGTGTGTGTGAAGTCTATCTGTGTTCCTTTCTTGCGTTGTTGGGGCAACCCAGTTTCTGTTCTTAGTAAAAAGGTTATTCCCTAACAAATTGTCAGCTAGTATCCTTTGTCCTCGGCCCACTGTATTCTGAGTGAGACCTTCCTGGGACACGGTCTACACGCTCACCTTGTGGGGTTGTGTAAAACACAACATCTAAAAAGCTTGTAATCCAGATGCTGCAATTTCCATAAAAATTATCAGATTTAAAACAGCGGGGGTATGGAATAATACTGCGCTCTCTGGAATAGCGACAATCCAATAGTAAGGTAAAATGTAGGTTTATTGTCAACGCGTTTCACAATCATCTGACTGCTTATTCAGGACAACTATACATAAACCCTGTTCAAAACTGGATTGACCCTAAAAGTGCCCATAATTAATCTTATTATGCAAATCTGTATGAAACCCACCATAGGAAGTTCAGATTTTTGAAAAACAGGACTGCTTCAGGATTTGTCTGTATTACTGAAAAAAATGAACTTCTTATGGTGAGTTTCATACAGATTTGCATAATATGATTATTTTTGGGCAATTCTAGGGTCAATCCAGTTTTGAACAGGGTGGCAGGGATTAAAACATTCCACCACTAAATATGTAAATGTGGAGAGTCTGCAATGACATAGCCTTAGCTGTAACTACCATTGTCCGGCACAATACATAATTATGTTGCTGGCTCATATGACAGAAGTTGCACATACCATACTGGTAGGAAACCATTACAAAAGCTTTATTTTGCATAGAAAGGACAAATGATTCTGTATGATTATCATACGTATCATTCATCATTTTAATTAATGACCCATAAGATCCTCGTCTGACGTTCAGATGTTGCAGAGGTGCTATAGACTTGGTGATAATACCTTTGCATCCATAGAGGTACAGAGCAGGGAATGCGTGGCAGGCGTCGAACAGAGCGAACGTTAAGGATAAAGGTAATTACTGTAAATATAACAGTTTAAGTGCTTAGTGTTTATATGGCAGAAGCTCTTTAATGTGTGTGCAATATTCAGCAAGGAGGTCCTTGCGTGCTGTTTAATTTCCTTGGTGGCTCGTTTTTAGATTTGGCTTTCATTTTTCTTTGTTTGTCTGGTGTCATGAAAGTGAAGCAGCTTTTATTTTGTTTATGCGGCTACCTTGTAAATCAGGACAGAGTCGCTCGCGCTCTTGCTGTGGGAAGTATAAAGCAAAGTTATCTCGGAGCGCTGCTCCTTCCTGATGCACTTTAATAGAGTTATAGTATGGTGCGTTTAAACTTCCTAAGGGGCATATCCAGTTAGTTTTAATGGCCTTCAGTAATAATTAAAAATACAGAGACGTATATATCTTAGACTTAGGCTACAGGATATATTAGCAGACATTTACAAATGCGAACAGCATTAATAAATAGCTGAGATATAGCAGCATGAATGAGGAGGGGGGAGTGTAAACAAAGGGATGGATGATATATTTGATATATAATTATGGTTGATTTATAATTACATAGCTACATTAGGAGCAGGTGTAAAGGAGGAAAAGTACATGCTAGAATTATTAATATCTCAATATTAGAAACAATCCCCCAGTGCTCTGCTCCTGCTACTACATTTGTCAGTGACCTTAATTTATGGATAGTGTTTTCACGTTCATCTAGATTCCTGTTTGTTTTAAGCCTACAGTACACTACAGGCATGTATAGACATTGTGAATTCATATACAGTATCATACATCTCAGTGCAGACACTGTATGTTGATAAGAATAATATAACATTTGATGAAGTCCCAAAAATTCCTATTACCCCACATCAAAAACACACATACCATAATATATGGTAAAAAAAAATTAGACTCAAGTTAAACTAAAAGGGTTAATCTCAAAATATTACATTTTCTTCTATCTATGAGAAAGGTGATTACTTATTTATACCTGGGATTCGACCTCTGGGACCCTTAAAGAGATTGTCCGGGACTTTAACATTGATGGCCTATCCTTAGGATAGTCATCAATGTCTGATCGGTGGGGGAGCGACACCAAGCATCCCCACCGATAAGTTGTTGCTGGTGCAGGCATCGGCCAGAGCTTATCAGTTGCAGAGCTGCACAGAACTGCTCTGTCACTAGAATAGAGCGGCCGCTATACAGTTGACGGAGCTGTGCAGCAACGGCAACTGAGCAGTTCCAGCCGACAATGACACTAGGAACAGCTGATCGGCGGGGGTGTCGGGTGTCGCATCTCCACAGATCAGACATTAATGACCTATACTAAGGATTAGGCCATGAATGTTAAAGTTCCAGAATACCCCTTAAATGATCTCGAGATAAGAGTTTTGGAACCTGGCACCCATGTTCCAGAGTCCCAACCTTTGGAATGTGGGGGTTCCAGTGGTTAGACTCTCAGCGACCAGTAAATCGTCCCCTATCCCATTGATAAGTGATAACGTAATATTTTGGGAATAACCCATTAAGAGGTTTTTCCATAACAGTATATAACGATATATAGCTAGACTATGCCAACGTTTACCCATTAATATTTTGGGAAGTGTCGCTGCGGCTGCATGTGTCACGGCTGTTAAACAGCTGTGAGACATGCAGGGATTGCCTAACAAATAGGCAATCCCTGCATGTGTCACAGCTGTTTAACAGCCGTGACACATGCAGCCGCGGTGACACAAACATAGATGCCGAGCACGCCGCAAATACTCGGCGAGCACCCGATCGTGCTCACAGAAAGAGTTAACAATACCTGCTCACTCATCACTAATCCTTATGGATCATGGCTCATACCTTAACATCCAATGATGGGAATACACACTAACTTAAAGGGGTTTCTGCTTTCGGCTGCAGTTTGTTTTAAAAAGGAAACTGTTTTTCTTCACCTTCCCTGGGTCCAGCACTGAGTCTTGATGGCTGCTACTGGTTTATGTTATTGTCTGCAGTTCTGTTATCATGATGATAGTCCTGCAATCAATGCTCTGAGCATCTTGTGCTGTCAACTCCTGTTACTGACTGCAGTGCTGTTGTCATGATGTCAGCACTGCAGACAATAACATACACTGAGAGCAGCAACAGAGAGTTACTGTGGGACATGGGGAGCATGAGTAAAGCCAAGTTCAGGACCGGCGTCAGCACCCGGCGCACCCAGGCAAGTTCCGGTCGGGCACCACGCCGAGCTATGGGCGGAGGAGAGCGGTGCCAGCGCCCACCCTTCTCCCCTGCTTGCTCAGGGCCCCGGCAGCTGGATACTTTCCTCTCCCGGTGCCTCCACAGATCCGCTGTCTTCCTGCTGTGCACTCCCTGTGACGTCTCAGGTCAGAGGGTGCGGTGACGTCTTTCCACCGCGCCCTCCCCTGAGCCATCAAGGCAGCCCATAGTGGGAAGACGCTGGTGACGCTGGAGTCTGGACCTGAACAGGGGCAAAAGGTGAGAAGTGACGTGAGTATTTGATTTTTTTTATGTATGGGAGGCATGGTGCATTATATGGGGGAGGCGGGGTGACATCCTGCATGGGGCATTATATGGGGGGGTGACATCCTGCATGGGGCATTATATGGGGGGTGACATCCTGCATGGGGCATTATATGGGGGTGACATCCTGCATGGGGCATTATATGGGGGGGTGACATCCTGCATGGGGCATTTTAAAGAGAGGGGGGTGATATCCTGCATGGGGCATTATATGGTGTGCGAAAGGGACATCTTGCATGGGACATTATATGGGGGGGAGGTGACATCTTGCATGGGGCATTATATGGGGGGGAGGTGACATCCTGCATGGGGCATTATATGGGGGGGACATCCTGCATGGGGCGTTAAATGGGGGGGAAAGGGACATCCTGCATGGGGCATTATATGGGAGGAAAGGGACATCCTGCATGGGACATTATATAGGGGGTGGGGAGACATCCTGCCTGGGGCATTATATGGGGGGGAAAGGGACATCCTGCATGAGGCATTATATGGGGGGAAAGGGACATCCTGCATGGGGCATTATATGAGGAGTAACATCCTGCATGGGGCATTATATGGGGGGAGGAACATCCTGCATGGGGCATTATATGGGGGGAAAGGGACATCTTGCATAGGGCATTATGTGGGGGGAGAAGAGACATCCTGCATGGGGCATTATATGGGGGGTGACATCCTGCATGGGGCATTATATGGGGGGTGATATCTCGCATGGGGCATTATAAGGGGGAAACAGCCTGCATAGGGCATTATGTGGGGGGAACAGACTGCATGGAGCATTATATGGGGGCCAGTATCCTGTATGGAGCATTTTAAGGGGACCAGTATCCTGTACAGAGCGTTATATGGGGGCCAGTATCCTGTATGGAGCATTTATGGGTGCCAGTATTCTGTATGGAGCGTTATATGGGGGCCAGAATTCTGTATGGAGCGTTATATGTGGGCCAGTATTCCGTATGGAGCGTTATATGGGGGCCAGTATTCCGTATGGAGAATTTTATGGGGGTCAGTATTCTGTATGGAGCATTTTATGGGGGCCAGTATACTGTGTGGAGCGATTCGCCGGTTTCTGAGCTATTGTGGAATTTACAATAGATATCGCTCATGTAATGTAAGAAGTGAAATCTTCGGCATTGTACTAAATTTCTCTGCGGTATCTGTGCATCATGAGTCGTGGCATGTGTTAAAGGGGCCCACTGAGACTCTTTTGCCCGGGGCCCAGAAAAAAGTGGAGCTGGCCCTGGCCAAGTTTTTTTTTTTTTTTTTAACAAACTGTATCTGGGGGCTAGAGCTGTTTCTAAAACTATAAAACTAATTTATTAGCAATATAATTTCTTCTAGAGCAAGAGGGGTTTTCCAGTTTGGATAACCACTTCCTCTGTGGTGGACCTTTCAATAAAGAGCTGATTGTGTGGGATAGACCCCTTCAACCTTTGGTGAAGATTATGATTATGAAAGCTGTTATCTGATGGTAATAGACTGCAAGATTACATTTTTATCCATTATGTGACCATGTATAGTATTTTGAAATATAGGAGTAAAAATTCTATATATGCATACATGATGCGTCAGCACACTGCGACTAATGAATACATGAACTCCAATATTGCTGTAAACGTTGAAAACCTAAGATACTTAGCTTTTACACTTTTTGCTAAAAAAATGTTATCTAAAAACACAATACACCGCAATATGGCTGGTTCCTATTACTAAGGTCCCTGTTCCAAGCCTGGTCTCATTAGAACTGTGGAAGAGAAAGGAAACCAGGTGTAGCTTGTAGGTTTAACCAGGTGTAACCTTGCTTAGGAAAGATTAGTGGATAAGGGTGCTGAGCTTTGGAGGGGCCACCCGCGAATATTTATTACCAAAAAGAATGGATTGCTTTTACACTTTTTGATCAAAAAATGTTAACTAAGTACCTTAAATGTATTCAATACAATGTGTTTATCAGTCGCAGTGTGCTGATGCATTGTGCATGTGTACGTTAGTATTTTGGCCACATAGCGCATTTGTGCACCTTTACATTAATTTAATACTAAAGGTGTTGTTGGTCATATTTTGTTAATGCCATTCAGTAGTATAATGGTTTAGGAAGACTAGTTATTATCATCTGATTATGTACAATCAAAAATTGCTTCAGATTACAATTTTCTTTCTAATTCCAACATGTAATAATCAAACTTTATAGAGTTTTTAATGCAAACTATTAAATTTTCTAGCAAGAGGAAGATTGGAGTACAAACAAAGTTCTTGCCCCAGGGCCTCCACCACCATGAGGACCTAGGTGACTTTCATCATGCATCAATGCTCCCTACAGACATGACAAAGGTTATCATGACTTTTAACGGCACCATCATGATGACTTGTCATAGAAGGTTATCTCACTTAAGAGGATTAAGATAACCTAATATTCTATAAGCCTTTGACCAATAGTAAGCTTGGTGTTGAATTACCCTTTTTTATGCTGTGATATCCCCGTAATGCGTTATCTGAGTCAAGGTAGCCTTTGCTAGATCTGTAGATTGTTTATTCATATCCAGCTGTTAAAAAAAGAACCAGTTTTCCATTGGGGCAAAGGAGGTATCTACTAATTGTAGTTTGGCATCTACTTCCCACACAAGTGTGGCAATCACTATGAGAGTAGTGTGTAGTGTATGTGTGGCACCCCAGGGGTCTGGTCTCCACAATAATAGCAATATTATGTCTGAGAGCAGGTGGGAGGTCTCTTGGTCAGGGATCTTATGCATGCCACACCTCCTGCCCAGTCCTGGGAGGGGAAGAACTTCCCCTATATAAACCTGGGGCTGAGGCAGGGTTGAGGGAGAGAGAACAAGAGTAGAGAAGAGAAGCAGCATAGGAAGAAACAACAGGAGCTCTGTGGGAGCAGTGCTACAAGGAGTCAGGGGCTGGCAGCTGCAGAGCTCGCCATGACTGAGAAGTTATCACCGGACCCGGAGTCCGAGGCTGTGGGGACTAATCCTTACCCAGCAGCAGAAACCGACCGGCAGGGGATTGCAGGTCCTCTGGCCCAGAAACCCGAAGGCACGGTCACACGCGTGGGACCAGCACCGCCATCGTGGAGCGGAAGCCATTAGAAGGCCCCGAGTCACCGGCCATACGGGTGAGCACCACACGGTACACTCAGGGACGTGGGCTACTTTTACCCGCCTCTAGCAAGGTAGCCAGAAGAGTACAGTTAGCTGGGAAGGCCTACAACTCCGCCTGGCCAGGGGAGATCCCATCTGCTCAAGGACTGACCAGGCCCCGATCGCTAGCAAGTACTCCGGGAGGGTCTATCTTTGTCACCAGTAAAGACCCTGAACTACACGCATCGTCTCTGAGTGGTTCCTGCTACCCCCATCATCCACGTCGGCTGCCCTGAGGCCATACCCCTCCCGTTGGGGGTTATACCATCCCCGCTGCACCATCCTTCCACCGGCCTCAGCGGTCTGCCCTGCAGCGGCAGCTCCAAAGCTGCATTCAACGGGTGGCGTAGTCATCCAACATCTACTGCTAATAGACTCGCCACTTAGTTTGACTCACTGGGCACGGACCGGGTCACCGCCACGAGACTACTACCCCCATCTGATCCGGCTCCGGGTAAGCCCCCGTGCACGCGATGCCGCACGACACAGAAGGCCCAGGGGCGCGTCAACTTTTGGCGTAGTCGGCAGGATTTCGTGCCCGCAACCACCGGGTACTGCGTGCCTGAAAAAGACTGTTCAAACTTACCAGTGGTGAAGTTTCCCGCCATCCGGCACCATCTTCTACCTTCTTCCCGCCATCCGCGAAGTTTTCCCGCCATCCGGCGCCATCTTCTGCCTTCTTCCCGCCATCCGTGAAGTTTTCCCGCCGTTGGACGCCATCTTGAATACGCCGCGCGGGAAGAAGAGGGCCGTGGACTCCGAAGGCGCGCGAGAACTGAAGCCCCGCCTCACGTCCGGACGTTGCGTAAGGTCCTGGAAGGAGCCCAGCAGACGCCGACGTCACAGGAGCGCGACGGAAGGTCCTCGACCCTGACGATCCACTGCGGAGCCGCGGCCTACGGAAGAGGATCATCGCAAGGTAGGCCACGGTCCACTGGGGGGGAGGAAGATGTCGGATACGGAGGAGAGCTTCACTGCCTCAACCCCCGCCAGCGCCAGCGCTGCTGCAGTCATGCCTTTCACCATGCCCTATATCCCGGGAGCAGCCTGGCTACCCCAATACTCAGGGGAGTCACATACCCTGAATGACTTTAGAGAAAAGCTGGATAGCCTCTTCCAGGTGTACCCCCTCACAGAAGAGCAAAAAGTGAGCATCCTGGTGGCCCAACTAACCGGGGCAGCCCAAAGGGAGGTAAAGTCCTGGCCACCTGGGAGGAGGACTGTCGCAGGGATACTAACCCGGCTGAGGGACACCTTTGATACCCGCACCTCAGCCGAGATTAAGCTTAAATTCTATGGGTGCAAGCAGCGAGCACATGAGAGTATAAGGGACTATGCACTAAACCTACAAGAGGCCCTGAGAGCCATTAAGCAGACCGACCCCGACAGCGTGGGAAACGAGGACAGGCTGTTGACCGAACAATTTATAGAGGGACTATATTGCAATGTCCACCGAACCCAGTTGCGGGCCATAGCCTTACAGGATCCTCATCTGGACTTTGCACAGTTCAAGGACAGAGCCATCCGGGTGCTCCGAGAACCGGCACCGGGTGGCGTTGTGACCCACAGGCGCCCAGCTATCACTTACCACCAGGAGGCGGCGCCCTTGTCGGCAGGGCCTGTGGGGGCTGATGCGCAGGCTTTGAACAATGACCCGGCTCCAGACCTGCACCATCAGGTTCAAGAGCTAGCTAAAAGCGTTGCTGCACTAACCCGAACTGTGCAGTCTTTACAGGTTTCCACTCCAGGGAAGATCCAGCTGGCATCCGGACCGGAGGACATCCCGTGGCGTCGACCAAGGAGGACCCCACCGGCCAGAGGAAGACCCAGCGACCGATACAACGAGGACGGACAACCCATCTGCCGCCGCTGCAATCAACCCGGACATATGGCAAGGTACTGTCCTTTAAACTGGCACAACCTGGGGTAGAGGGCCAACCCCCAGGAAAAAGATCACCAGGCCCATCGAGCTGGCGCGACAAATATGTGGGAGGACGTCCAGTCTTGCCTGTGGTACTGGATGGCATTCCTATGAGTGCCCTACTTGACACCGGGTCACAGGTCACCACCATCCCGTACGTGCTCTTCAAGCAGTACTGGAATGACTCGGATATAACCCGCTACCCTGACGACGACTTGAGTATCATCGCCAGCAATGGTCAACCCGTGCCGCAGATCGGATTTAAAGAGATGACCATTAAAATCGGTAGAGTCGAACTGGCAGCACAGGGACTGATCATTGTAGACATTGACAAGCGTGAGAGTCACCCAAAGATAACTCTAGGAACTAATGTGATTGAAAATTGTCTTGCAGAGGTGATTTTCATTTTACAGCAGGTTGCCAAGAACGCCAGCTCCGGCCAGCAGAGAGTGCTCCAGAAAGAGATCCGGGCACTGATGCGACGGCAACAGGTGGAACTCTCCGGCGGTGAGATTGGTAGCGTAAGAATGTGTGACCCTTTCCCTATTGCCATGCCCCCGAAAAGTGAAATGATGATTTGGTGTCGGGCAGCTATTGGTCTGAGAGGTAGAGATTACCAAGCAATGGTAGAACCAGCCTATTCAGACAGTAGGCCCACCATTTTGACAGCCCGGGGGGTGGTTGATGTACGCCATGGGAGGGTGCCCGTTCGCATAATAAATATCGGGAAGAGGGAAGTGTACCTACCCCGGTATGCCACGCTAGCCAAATTATACACCATCAACTAAAATTCTATACAGTCTGTGGAACCCTTGCCTCCATCTCACCCGGAGGAAGGTAACGGCTCTAAGAAAATAATGGAGGATTGGTGTCAGCAACTACATTTGGGTACTGACTCCACTCCCTCCCATCAGAAACAGGGAGTCTATCGGGTGGTTCAAGAGTACGAGAGAGTGTTTAGTAAACACCCGTTAGACTTCGGGCGAGTCAAGGGGGTGGAACACCACATCCCCACGGGAGACCATCCTCCCATAAAAGAGAGGTATCGACCCGTACCCCCTGCGCACTACCAACACGCCAAGGGGATGCTTAGAGACATGAAGGAGGCTGGGGTAATCAAGGATAGCTGTAGCCCCTGGGCAGCCCCACTAGTCTTAGTCAAAAAGAAAGACAACACCATGAGAATGTGTGTAGATTACCGGAAAATCAACCGAATCACACACAAGGATGCGTACCCCTTACCAAGGATAGAGGAGTCTTTGGCTGCTTTAAAATCTGCTAACTTCTTCTCTACCTTGGATCTCACTAGCGGGTACTGGCAGGTTCCTGTAGCAGAGGCGGACCGGGAGAAGACCACATTCACCACCCCGATGGGACTTAGCGAGTTTACTTGTATGCCGTTCGGACTCTGCAATGCACCAGGAACCTTCCAACGATTAATGGAGTGCTGTCTGGGACACAGAAACTTCGAGACGGTCCTGCTGTACCTGGACGATGTCATCGTATATTCCAAGACTTATGAGGACCACCTGAAACACCTGGCGGAAGTGTTCGAAGCCCTGGCAAGTTATGGCCTGAAGGTGAAACCCTCTAAGTGTCACCTCCTGAAGCCAAAGGTGCAGTACCTGGGACACGTGGTGAGTGCTGACGGAGTGGCTCCCGACCCTGATAAGATCACCGCAATTAAGGAATGGCCAAGCCCCTCCAGCGTAAAGGAAGTGAGGCAGTTCCTCGGGTTGGTAGGCTACTACCGAAGGTTTATTCCCGGTTTCACCAGAAAGGCAGCTCCTATGCAGGACCTCCTGATAGGCCAGTCCAGGAAGGCCAAGAACCAGAAGCCACCCTTCAGATGGGAGAAGCTGGAAGAAGAGTCCTTCCGCCAGCTGAAGATGGCCCTAACGGGGGATGAAATCGTGGCATACCCTGATTATAGCCAGCCCTTTATCCTCTACACCGACGCCAGTAACATCGGGCTAGGAGCCGTACTGTCCCAGATTCAGCAGGGGAAAGAACGGGTAATTGCTTACGCCAGCCGAAAACTGCGACCCACCGAAAGAAACCCTGAAAATTACAGCTCATTTAAGCTAGAGTTCCTGGCAGTGGTGTGGGCAGTCACCGAACGCTTTAAGCACTACCTCGCTTCTTCCCGGTTCACCGTGTACACGGATAACAACCCGTTGACACACCTGGACACAGCAAGACTCGGTGCCCTAGAGCAGAGATGGATGGCCCGTTTGTCCAACTATGAGTTTACAATCAAATACCGGGCAGGACGCTCCAATACCAACGCGGACGCCCTGTCCAGGATGCCAAATCTACCGGACGTAGGGGAAGACTCAGAGGGACTGGAAGAAGTTGAACTCCCCGCATTCCACCGTCATGGGACTATCCAGTATTCCCACCGTGTAAGGAGTAAATCCGCTACGTTCAACCCTTTACCTCATTACAACTGGGCGGAGACGCAAGACAGTGACCCTGCCGTCCGACTGGTAAAGGAGATGCTGACTCGGCCAGATGCACGCCTTGACCCAGACGCTCCGGAGGAAGCCAAGCAACTGTGGGCTGAGAAGAGTCGACTGTTCCTTTACAAGGGGAAGTTGTGCCGCAGAATGGTTAACTCCCGGACGCATGAATTAATCTGGCAAGTAGTGGTGCCAAGAAGAGACGCAGCTATGGTGATGGAGGCATACCACGACGGAGCTGGGCACTTCGGATGGAAGAAGCTGGAGTTCTTGCTGCGCGGGCGGTTCCATTGGGTGGGCATGAGAGGAACCATCGAGAGGTGGTGCAGAGACTGTGGCCCGTGCAACCTAAGAAGGAAGGACCGTGCCAGCCAGAAGACTCCCCTGCAGTCCATCGTCACCCGGCAGCCGTTGGAACTGGTAGCCTTGGATCATGTAAAACTGACCCCAAGCAGAAGTGGCTACGTCTACGCACTAACCATTGTGGATCACTACTCCCGATTCTTGGTTGTCGTCCCCGTCAAGGACTTAACAGCTCGAACAGCAGCTAGAGCCTTCCAGCAGCATTTCTGCCGTCCACACGGGTACCCGGACCAAGTGTTGACGGATCAGGGACCTGCCTTTGAAGCGGAGGTCTTCCAAGAATTCTGCACTCTGTATGGCTGCCGGAAGATAAGGACAACACCCTATCATCCGCAAACTAATGGACTTTGTGAGAAAATGAACCAGGTGGTGATAGATCTTCTAAAAACATTGCCCCTGGAAGAACGCAGTCTGTGGCCCGAGAGGTTGCCCGACCTAGTGGACCTATACAACCACATCCCGGTAGGTTCCACTAACTGTACCCCGGCTTACCTGATGAGGGCAAGACCTGGTAACTACCTGTTGACCTGGAGATGGGAGTCCTGACACCCGAGGACACTTCACCAGAAGCAGACTGGGACACAGAGAGGCAGCAGCAGTACCGGAAAGTACAGGAGAGCGTGGAGCGTAGTCTCTGTCAAGCTAGGGAAAGACAAGAGAAGACTTACAACCAGTATGCTCCCGCTGTTCCCCTGGTGCCCGGAGAGCAGGTCTTGAAGAGGAAAAGACGGCTCCATAAGTTGGACGACCAGTGGCTCTCAAGCCACGACAACCCGAAGGTCTGTACCATCAGCAAAGACTGAGGGGAAACCACAACCATTGTATCCCGGGATCACCTGAAGAAGTGTCCCGAACAGCTACGGAACCCTGAAGAGGAACAAGAAGACCCTCGACCCGTAGAGGAAAGGGAAGATATGGTTAGTACTGTGCTCGGAGACTTCCCTCGGTCTTGGACTCAAGTCAATGGTGCTGTTGTGGTACCCGTCCTCACGTTCCTCCAACCAGCATCCCAAGTGCCTACGGAGACACAGGTAGAACTGGAAGAACAGCCGGTCCAGGAGGCAGAAGACCCTACACAAGCAGACCCGGAGAATCAACCCTCTGCTTATAGTGAGCCTGCCATACCCCTAGTGAGCCAAAGAGTCCGTAGACGGCTGCCCAGTTTACCCTTGACAGCTCCTATACCCTGTAGCTCAGGACCAGTCAGCCAGCTCCGTAGGTCCACTAGGGTCACTAGAGGCCAGTTACCCGTACGCTGGAGGATCTAAGTGTTTAGATTGTTTATTAATGTTTATCTGTTATTGTTGCTTGTGTATAATTTTGTGTTTCTAGTTATTTACAGGAGTCTTTGGTGGATTTATCGGGAATCCTTTGTGTATAGTTGGAGCGTAACCCAGGACGGACTAAAGACTGTTAAGGACTCGGGGCAGGACAGACCCCTACCTGGTTACGTCTCCCTGTTTTGGTGAAATGGACACCTTTGTTTTCTTCAAAGACTGCACCCGGTTGCGGACACACCGTGACCATCTTTATGTGTTTCCTTATCGTATTTTATTGTTGTTGTTATACCCTGTTATGTTTTTGTAAAATATGTTTAGTCCCGGAGTACTAAATTTCACTAGGGGGGAATGTGGCACCCCAGGGGTCTGGTCTCCACATAATAGCAATATTATGTCTGAGAGCAGGTGGGAGGTCTCTTGGTCAGGTATCTTATGCATGCCACACCTCCTGCCCAGTCCTGGGAGGGGAAGAACTTCCCCTATATAAACCTGGGGCTGAGGCAGGGTTGAGGGAGAGAGAACAAGAGTAGAGAAGAGAAGCAGCATAGGAAGAAACAACAGGAGCTCTGTGGGAGCAGTGCTACAAGGAGTCAGGGGCTGGCAGCTGCAGAGCTCGCCCTGACTGAGAAGTTATCACCGGACCCGGAGTCTGAGGCTGTGGGGACTAATCCTTACCCAGCAGCAGAAACCGACCGGCAGGGGATTGCAGGTCCTCTGGCCCAGAAACCCGAAGGCACGGTCACACGCGTGGGACCAGCACCTCCATCGTGGAGCGGAAGCCATTAGAAGGCCCCGAGTCACCGGCCATACGGGTGAGCACCACACGGTACACTCAGGGACGTGGGCTACTTTTACCCGCCTCTAGCAAGGTAGCCAGAAGAGTACAGTTAGCTGGGAAGGCCTACAACTCCGCCTGGCCAGGGGAGATCCCATCTGCTCAAGGACTGACCAGGCCCCGATCGCTAGCAAGTACTCCGGGAGGGTCTATCTTTGTCACCAGTAAAGACCCTGAACTACACGCATCGTCTCTGAGTGGTTCCTGCTACCCCCATCATCCACGTCGGCTGCCCTGAGGCCATACCCCTCCCGTTGGGGGTTATACCATCCCCGCTGCACCATCCTTCCACCGGCCTCAGCGGTCTGCCCTGCAGCGGCAGCTCCAAAGCTGCATTCAACGGGTGGCGTAGTCATCCAACATCTACTGCTAATAGACTCGCCACTTAGTTTGACTCCCTGGGCACGGACCGGGTCACCGCCACGAGACTACTACCCCCATCTGATCCGGCTCCGGGTAAGCCCCCGTGCACGCGATGCCGCACGACACAGAAGGCCCAGGGGTGCGTCATATGCATTGCTCATGTCTAGATTCCCCACTTCTCAGGAAAATTGAGATCCCTTTGGACAGGCCTGTCTGTGGCTCTTTCCATTAAAGTCTATGGGAGTAGCTGCCTTAGCTGTGTCCAAACATACCCTACATATATTTGCAATAGCATGTCAGGTGAGTTCTTAGCTCTAGACATAAGACGGGGGTGTAAGGTGCACAACGTGGTAGTCATGGTCAAGGGGTTGCGTTCCCACACCCTGGCATCCCACAAATAAACAGTGTCCCAGTCCCTTAGTGCTACACTGTGTACAATGCAGTGTACTTACATTCAGGCTGGAGGCCTCTGCTGCATCCACGTCCTTTGGTCCAGAAACAGTCACACACAAATCAAGGAACACTCGCTTGTTATCAAACACTTCAACTTTACTTAACAGTCCGATTTCAATTGATGCTACAGCACAGTACATTTACAAGTTCTCCATTAATTCAGCCTGAGATATCTCTTTGTTTAATTGCTCCTTCGGCCCCCGGGATACTCCGTCCGGCTTGACAGTTTCCTTAACACCTGTCCCATCTCCCTCACGTGTTTCCCCGTCCAGCTTCCACTTGTTGGAAGGGAATAAGGCATGCTCCCCAGGGCCTATATTGGATCGTAACCCCGGATGTTTCAGGAATGCCCGCTGAAGACAGTTGCCAACGCTCTCATACTGACTGAACAATCCATACTTCTTGTGCCCTCCAGCCCTCTGGCCTTGAACTTGAACATTTACTAATCTTATCTATCTCTCAATCTAATCTCCAAATACTCTAACCAGGAAGTGCTTCCCCTTCAGCTCTAGTGTTCTCCCACTGGGCTAATCCTAACCTTAACCATTTCCTATCTACATGCTAACCTGTTTTATAACCTATGCTGTCCTAAGCTTATCCTTATGCTATATTCACATTATGCTCTAACACTTTATATACTGTACATCACCATAATGAGGAAATGAAGATGGATCCAGCTCAACACACCGGTCAATTAATTAAAATTCAACAATCTTTATTGGCAAATCCTTTTAAAAACTTGTAGAACAGACAAAGAAGCCAGTGTTCAAGAGTTTTTCACTCGAAACGCATATGATATATTTTATACACACCACCCCATAATATATGCTTTGTCGTCTGAGATGTCAATTTTTTGTCGTTTCTACAAGTTTTTAAAAGGATTTGCCAATAAAGATTGTTGAATTTTAATTAATTGCCCGGTGTGTTGAGCTGGATCCATCTTCATTTCCTCATTGACCCAGGTGCTGTGCAGCAGCGAGGACGCCATGCTCCATGCCAGACTGGGATTATATCTCAGGGGTGAGCTGAAATTTTCTCTTTATTCACATCACCATAATACATTATATCGCATTAAATTAGACACACACTACTTCACATATAAAATCGCACGACGGTATTCACGTTGTTCGTCTATCAGGGACAGGAACAGGGCAAGACAGTCCATATTCCAACATTCCTCCCCTCTTAAAATATGGTCGTCCCCGATCATAATGGTACCTGAAAAATACCAAAGCATTCACATACATATAACCACATTTTAAATAACAGTTACTTTTTACCTAAAACAACAAGTGTCCATTCTTTGTCGACTACCACTGGCCCTGCTCCTGGTCAGGACTGGTCCTGGCCCCATTTGATTGGGACACTGGAACACACAGGTTTAAGTTCTTTTATTAAACCAGCCCTTTGGCCAACAAAAGTAATCACCCAAACGTCCATGGATTCAGTCCTTCTCCTCTTCAACCAGGCATGCACATTGGGTCATCCATTTTGCTAAAAGCGTCGACATGACCCTGGCACATCAGGTCCGAGGATCCGACAGAGTTTCCAAGTTCCTTTTACCATGGGTTTGCTTGACCCTGGTCCCACTGACCTGGAGACCCAACAGAGTGTCCAGTTTCAAAAGACAATGGCCCGTTGGCCAACTTACAACCGCTCTGACAGTCCAGGAGCACTGACCCATCTTGATCCTTGAGTCATCCGTTCCCTTTTCCCCCTCCTTCCTTTTTGCGAGCCACGGCCCCTTGAAGCTGTACAATTTGGCACCCATAATTCCCTGCAGAAAAGTTCATGAAAGATAGGGGTGGAGTCCATAGGGGCAATGGGACAGAGTCCATGGGGGCAGTGTACACAGTTCATAGGGTATCAGTCCCTTAAACAGTCCGCAGTCCCGCAATCCAGCAGGGGGGTGCACAAATGTGTGCAAAAGAACTGGGATGGGGAAAAACACACAAAAGCAAATTTTTTTTCCTTTTAACCGTGGCCGTGCTGGCCGGATGTTTCCAGCTTTTCTTTAGGGCTCTCTGTCCTCATGGATGCAGAACGGTCCCTGATTTTCCATGCAACTGGCAAAACTACCAATTCAGCCACCATTTTTGCTTTAAAGTGGCGACATTCAGACAAGGGTTTCCTTGAATTCACGGCCAAAGTAAGCGGCCGCTCCCAGTTCCTTGCCAATGATCAAGGTGGTCCCCGATGAGTCACTAGATGAGGACTCTCCACTCCCCTTCCTGACTCTCTCCCCAGGGAGTGTGGCGCTGAGGGGGTTTGGGCGACGCCTCTGTCTGAGCGGTTTGGGGACAGGGGCTTGTAACTAACTCACCACGTGCCACGGCCGCAACTATTCCACAGCCATTTTTGTTCTCCGCATCTGGCCATTTTAGTGAGATCCTAGCCACCAATATTGGGAGAGGGTCATCTGTGGGGTCTTTGTTGGAGACCTCCGCCTCACGTAGGCCTCCAAGTCGTTGCTCTCGCTCCTTGTGCGCCATGTGCAGGTCGATACCGCCTCTGAAAGACATGCTGGTACGATGCATACTGTCTGCTGTCCTCTCCTGTAATGGTGCCGAGCTGCCTAGCACAAGGGGATTTTCTTCTGAACCCCATCCATCCCTGGGTGAAGTCATTTCCAGTAGCTCCACCCATTCTTTCCAAGTCCCTGCCCATTCTTCAGGGACTTGCAGCAACGGACAGGGTTTATTCCTTCTTCACTGCACCCACAGTGGGTGGGTACCGCTCACGATGGGCAGTCTTCTGAGCAAAGGCCACTGCCCAGGCCAAATGGATTTTCTTGCCGCTAGGATGGCCAAGATGGGCGTAGCTTCCTTCGGCCTCCGCGCCATTATCAACCATCTTGGGTCTTCTGACATCCGCCATCTTGGCCTTTTATATGAGAGGACTCTTAATCCTGCCGACGACGCAAAATGTAAAGTTCTGCAGAGCGGTAATCGTGATGGAACTGCTATCTGGTTGCTCTCTGGCACTTACAGACAAGGGGTGTCCCGGTCCAGTGTGCTGTAGGGTGTGTGGTGCATCACATTCACTTGGCACTCAGGTAAATTGTTGTAAGAAGATAATTTTATTGTGTGTAGGCAATCCAAAAATAAAGAAGACATTTCGGTCATATAATGACTTTCATCAGTCAGACAGATTGCAGTGTGCACAAGGATACAGGTAATACCTAATGCTCTGGATAAGCAACATGTGATGCAACAGAGAGTGGCCATTTTCCGTTTTGTAATTTTTAAAATCGAAAAAATGACTATATATATTTTTTTGCCTAAAATACAAAGGAAATGTGTCATCTTTAACTATATCCCTTTTAGAGATTATTTCATCTTCAGCTTGCTTAACTGTTCACAATAAAAAAATTTTGACCAGGGGTGCCCAAACTTTTCCATGCCACTGTATATCCTATACTGTCCTAAACTTATCCTTATGCTCACATTATGCTCTAACACTTTATATACTGTACATCACCATAATTGTATTACATTAGACATACATTGCTTCACATTTAAAACTGCATGACGGTATTCAGATAGTGCGTCTGTTGTCTTCAGGAGCAGGAATAGGGTAAGACAGTCCCCATTCCTGCAGGGGCTACAACCAAATTTTTATATCAGGACCTCAGCCAACTTTAATACTGTCCTAGCAAGAGTTTACTCTAGTGCTTATTTAGTGGTGTTGTACAGGTATCTAACATGTAAGGTCATAGATAATTGACATTTGCAATTAAAATCTGGAAATGAAGTCAGATGGCAATTAGTTAGTCAAGTAAATACTATAAATTTTACTTCTATCACAAACTTTTAGTACTTGTGTTCTTTAATAAAAGACTATAATCATTCTGTGTGCTTATTGAATTTGCTGTGTTTGCTATCCATTACATTATGAGGCCCCTGGCTTTTCAACCTAAGGCTGATGTGCAGTCAACTTCCACACTCACAAATAATTTGGCCACCATATACATTAGATGGCTATTGGCCAACCAATCGTTCGGCCAACAGCTATGTCCTCAGGCTTGACCATACATAAAGATGCTAAGCTCGATTGTGGTGTTCTGTGTTCTCAATTAGAGAGCTGTTGCCATACTTTTCCGCAGCTCATCTCTAGAAGCTAAAGGTTTGGATGTTAGAATTCTAAGAGTGGATCTTTCTCCATCCTGACATCATCTGTCCGGAAGCAGTCGTGAGGCCCCCCAAAACATATTAGACTGTCTGCTAATCCTGCCGATATTGGTGGGTTTGGCTGTTTTTAGTCTAATGTGTATGGGGTCTTTAGAGTCTTATCTTCGTCAATAAACTTCTTTGAGAATTACCCATATTACTTTACAAAAAACAGTGCTTTTAGAAAACCTATTTGAATTTTTTTTTTACAGTGAATTTTTTTTTACAGTTAGCACATATTAGTTTTTATAAACCATAAATGTGTCACCAGTGAGGGTTTCAGCAGTAAACCCCTACTATTCAAAATTACTTCTCTTTTCTTCATTTCCCTCTTTCTATAATTCTATTTCTTATGTCACTTGCTTTTCTTTATTGACGTAAACACTTTCAATCACTATTTACTCTGCTTCAACATATATGATGCCTATTACAGTGATTTGATTATATTATTTTTGTTGAATATATAATATTCTTATCTACATTTGCACTGTAGAATGGTGGTCTTAAGCTGTGAGCCCACGATCAAGAATAGTAGCATTTTGAACACAGCATATTTTCGCTGCTTCCAAAACACTGCGTTGCACAATACAAATACAGTGGATGGGATTAATAGAAATCCCATGCCCACCATGCTTCTTTTTAACACTGCGTAAACTCACCTGAGGTGTGGGTTTCCGAGCCGCAGCATTTCTTTTGCGAGAACGCTCAGTCTTCTGTGCGGACTTTCCCAATAGAATTGCATTAGATGCGGTAAATCCGCAGTTAAAAAAAAGGACATGCATTGTAAAGTGCGTTTATGAAGAGCAAGCAGTTTTGTATTGTCAGCTGGCATCAAGCCCAGGTGTTAGTAATGGAGAGGTGTCTATCAGACACCCCCATTACTAACCCAGTAATCAAAAAAAAAAACAGGAAAAAAAATAGTTTATTTTTAAAAACACTCTCCCACACTTCGCTCACCAATTTATTAAAAAGCTAAAAACATGAAGATCCAACGTCATCCAGCGAATCAGAAGTAGTATAGACATAAAAAGAGATAGTTAAAGGAATTAAAACAAGAGACAGTCCCTAATTCGCCAATTTTGTTATAAAAAAAAAAATACCACAGCTCCTACGTGATCCCACGATGTCCAGCAACCTATAGAGCAGAACGACTCTTCATAGGTCACGCCCGGTCATGTTTCACGAATGATGACGTTACCGAGTTACTGATGTCATCGCTTGTGAGACATGGAAGTGACATATGAAGCGTCATTCTCAGAACGATTCTCTATAGGTTGCTGTACATAATCGCTGGATGTCGTAGTATTGCAATGGATCACGTCAGAGCTGCAGGGGCATTCTTTTAATAATAAATCAGTTTTGTTTTTTATTTCTTTAACTCTCTCTTTCAACCATGGACCTTCCCAGCCTAATAATATAAGCCCGCACTACTTAATCTCACGAATATCTATCTATCTATCTATCTATCTATCTATCTATCTATCTATCTATCTATCTATCTATCTATCTATCTATCCCATATTTATCTATCTATCTATACCTTATCTATCTCATATCTATCTATCCCATATCTATCTATCTATCTGACGCGCCCAGGGGATGGGGGACGACTCGGCGCCGGGGCCTAGTTGTTGCCGGACTTTGGGGGATGTCGCGGTGGCCGGCTCCCGGGCCCGTACCCTGGGGTCACTCTTTAAAAGAAGGGGGGAAGTTATATGGGATAGGGGAATGTTCATGACGCCACCTGTGGTGTCTAGTGAAGGTCACCAGCGCTGCAACAGTCCTCTGAGGCAGGTGTCAGGGCAGCTACAGATGGTTCGGCTCCCCACAGGTGGAGCAGGCCTCAGGGCAGCGTAGAGAGGGTGTAGAATAGAGCGCTGGCAGGTGCAGAGCCGCGGAGAGAAAGAACAGACAGAGGCGGTAGTTGAAGTCATCCAAGGCTTTACTCACTTTGGTGCGTAGTCAGCTCAGAGCTGCTCTCTGCTGTCACACGGCGAGCTGCGGCCGCCAGGGTGGGGTTCAGCACACTCCAGGTAGTTCAGGAGCACTTGTCAGGACCCCCGCTCTAGTGTGTTCCTCTCCTGTTGAACTTCTCCCACCTTGTGTCCCCCACTGAGTCCCGTACGGGTACTGCGATGTCCCTTGTGGGTAACATGTAGTTCCCGGACCGACTGGGTGACCTTATTGGTGACTGATGGTGAGAACGTAGCATAAGGCCGGGTCCCTCTGGATAAACTCAGATTAGGGCATACAGGTGGCGACTCCGCTCCGTCCGTATCCCCCTGGGATCCACATAAGCCTCCGGACTTTTCCGACAGAGAGGTGAAGTGCAAAGTCAGATAATCGGGGACCGGTACCCCCTCTTGCAGCAGGGTCTCTCTGGCTGGGCCAGAATTAGTTATGCAGGTGGCGACTCCGCTCCGTCCGCACCCCCTGAGATCCTTTCGCCTGTGGAGCCTATCTCCTCTGCTCCCCTCCTGGGCCTTCTTGCTTGGACCCTGACCGGGGACAGAGCCGGTTATAACTCTGCCCCGACCCCCCATCTCGAGGCCTGAGACCGGGAACCGTGGACCCTCAGCCGGCTGCAGCCTTGAGCTGACTTGCTGTCCCAAAGACCTACGACCAAAGACCTTGTTATTAAAATGGCCTCCAGTTATATAGAATTCTAATAAAGTGCTTAAGTAAAATGCATCCTCCACCCTCACTCACTACATAGTTCCCCCTAACTTTGGTTCCCCCCAACTCCTCCATTCAGGCCCGGGGCAGCACTATGGTGCTTTAGGCCCCCTTCAGAACTGGAGTGGGGTAGTGTTGAGTGTGTGGTTGGGGTCCTGTGTAGCACTCCATCCTTACCTGGGAGAGGAGATACCACACCTCGTTCTGAGGTGCAGTACCCCTGTGGTGACTGAACCCTCAGGGGCACCACATATCTACATATACTTTACAAAAATGCGTGCATTTTAGCCGCATACAAAAATTCATTAAAAACGCAAGTGAGTGAAGATGCGAAATTCATGCTAAAATTTACCTGCATCAAAGTCTGAACAAACACTGATCGTGTGCACATACCCTTACTTTAAAAGGACTTTTGACCAGTTTGGGCATTTTGAACTGGCCATATCATGGAATTGTGCCTGCATATCTGAGATATTAGCGTGTAAAGCTTTGGTTTTAACTTGTGATATAGTTCAACTAGGTGTCACCAGAAATTTGTCTCTGTGGGGTGTGTACTTCTTCCCTTGAATGAGGTTGACCAATCATAAGCAGGAGGCATTATGTAGGAAAGTAACGCACATGTCTTTCTCTCTTCACCATGAAGGCATGGTGTGGTAAGGAGAGCATAATGTGGTGTTAAAAAGCTGGCGTTCACTGCCGGACCAGAAGTACGGCAATGGAGGCACGCCCCGGAAGCTGCATCCCAGCTGCAGTGATTGGCCACTCATTAACTGAGGTAGATGAGGTGGTCATGGAAGCGGGCATACCCGCGCATGCGTGTATATAGCACAATATGAGCTAATGGTTGCCATATTAGCAGGGATGCCCACGTTTGTGCTGTAGCGGTTTGGCCCTAAAAACATGTAATAAAGTATGTCACTGGCCACACTTTGTGAGGTGCAAGAGATGGGGGGGGTTCAGGCGTAATGCTATGGTTTGTGTCAAAATGAAGTGATGGGCATGGATGGCCATGTACCCTTACTGTGGAGGGAGAAACTTAAGGAGAACTGAAGCAAAAGAAGAAAAAAACCTAGGAGGACTGTAGGAAAACCAGTTGAAGAGGGGGGAGGGAAGGGGTTTGCTTACAGCTTGATGTCATGATTACATGTCAATGTTAAAGCACTTACCTAATGGGTAGTGTGTGTTCAAGAATAGCCAGGTCAGCGTGTCTGTAGGAATAAGGGGATTCTTTAAAAAGTTAAGGTAGGCAATTTCCCTATTGAGACCCTTAGAAGCCAATGTTTGAAGGGTGTGTATCCAGTAAGCTTCCTCTTGTTTAAAAAGTTGGATGTGATTACTGCCTCTTCTGGGTCTAGCTACTTGTTCACTCTTTCTTTTTGGATTTTGGGGGGAGGAGGCGAATGGGTGATATGCCCTTCTCCATTATGATGAGGGAGATCCTTTAAAAATGATCTGAACATCACTGAAAATCTGTGGCTAGATCTCAAAATAGCAGTGCATGCAAGACAACCCAGGAATCTCACAGAACTGGAAATGGATGAAAATCCCTCAAACAAGAATTCAAAGACTATTGACTGGCTACAAAAAGCGTTTGCAAGCTGTGATACTTTCAAAAGGTGGTGCTACTAGGTACTAAAGATGCAGGGTGCCCAAATATTTGCATCGGCCCATTTCCCTTTTTTAATTTTTAAAATGAAAAAAAATTAAAATATATGTTTTTTTGCCTAAACTACAAAGGAAATGTGTCATCTTTAACTTTAGGCCTGTTAGAGACCATTTATGCTTCAACTTGCTTAACTGTTCTCAATAACAGTAATTTTGACCAGGGTTGTCCAAACTTTTACATGCCACTGTAACTTGAAGGTGCTGGATCAGTTTTGCCTTGAGGAATGGGAAAAATCCCAGTGGAAGATGTGGAAAGCTCATAGAGACTTATCTAAAGCGACTTGCAGCTGTAATTGCTGCAAAAGGAGACTCTACAAAGTACTGACTTTAGAGGGGTGAATATTTATGCACACTGAAGTTTTTAGTTATTTTGTCCTATTTGTTTTTTGCTTCACAATAAAAAGAAAACCAAATGTTCACAGCTGTAAGCATGTTCTTTACATGAACTGATGCAAACCCTCAAAAAAAACAGTGAAATTCCAGGTTGTGAGGTATCAAAACACGAAACTTGCCAAGCTTTCACAAGCCACTGTAACTCAACTGTGCGGTATTTCAACACAATAACTGTAGAGATCAGTGAGGGGAGTAGGTTATGTTGTTTTCTCTCCTGCATGACGCTGCCTGCTTATTATTGGTCAACCTAATGCAGGGGAGAAATACATGCCCACAGAGACTAATCTATGGCATGTCCAGTTGAGTTGTAAGAGAAAAAAAAAAAAAATTAAATGTACGTTTTAATCAGCCCTTATTTTAATCAGCCCTTATCTACAGCCCTTATTCCATCATGTGGCCATTTTTACATGCTCAAAGTAGTGAAAGATCCTCTTTAAATATATTGATGGACAAAATATTAAATATTTGGTGGATAATATGGGAAATACTTTTGAAAAATGTGAAATGTAACCCCTATTTCTAACTTCTAACAGCTTTACTTTTATATCTGACATTCAGTGTAAAATCCATATACATACTGTAGTAATGAATCTGAAAACAAAGATGAAATTCATAAGGTCATTCATGAACCTTCAAACGGAACATTCCTAGTAAAGAGTAAATTGCATTAAAGCTTCCTCTAAATCCTCCTTAACATCAAGGCCATTAACACTGCTCCCTTTTATATCTCTGCTTGTATCTCCCCCTGTATTCCTGCATGATGTCTTTGTTTGTCAAATACCCATCTCCTCTCTTAAACTACTTCCTTATCTAACCTTAACCTTGTTCATATATATTTACCTTTAATGAGCTTCATCACATAAGAGACTTTAAAAGACAAACACAAAAAATGCCACTGCATTTCTTAAAAGAGTAGAAAATTAGGCCTTGGCTTGTAGTGCTTTAGCCATAATATACTTTCATATCAAGTAAAGGAGAGGAAAGTCTTCATCAGTGTAAAACGTTTAATTCATAATTAGTGTTGAGCCATCCCCGTAGTGTTCGGGTTCAGTTCAGTTTATCGAACACCGGCATGTTCGCCGAACGGTTCATCGAACGGTTCGTCGAACACCGTCGAACACCGTTAAAACCAATGGCAGGCAAACAAAAACACATAGAAACACATAGAAAACACATGGAAAACACATTCAAAGGTGTCCAAAAGCTGACAAACTGCACAGAAGACACAACTAACACATGGAAAAGTGACAAGTACATATAGTCATGCGAAAAGAAAAGAGGTGGAGGAGTAAAAGGAGGGGGAGACACAGATATAGACATGTCATGCCCTTCTAAAATCAAGAAAGGCTGGAGTAAAAATCTAAAATCAGCCTACCAACACCCAGACGTCGTGAAAAGAAAATTAAAAAAAGAAATATCTTTAGGTAGAATGGCGGTTCCATTCACAACACTTTCCTTACAAGATGTAGTGGTTTCCCCATTGGGAGTCGTGCCAAAAACAGAACCCAATACATTCGGACTAATCCACCATTTGTCATAACCAATAGTGTTGAGCCACCCCCGTAGTGTTCGAGTTCGGTTCGGTTCGTCGAACACCCGTGTGTTCGCTGAACTGTTCGTCGAACACCTTCGAACACCGTTAAAACCAATGGCAGGCAAACAAAAACACATAGAAACACATAGAAAACACCTTCAAAGGTGTCCAAAAGCTGACAAACTGCTCAGAAGACACAACTAACACATGGAAAAGTGACAAGTACATATAGTCATGCGAAAAGAAAAGAGGTGGAGGAGTAAAAGGAGGGGGAGACACAGATATAGGCATGTCATGCCCTTCTAAAATCCAAAAAGTGAGAAGCCGACACGTTCAGTCCGCTCCTGCCCGTGCCACCTCCGCGTCGCCGGGTTTGTGCCAGAGCCGCGGTGAACCCTGACGGCCAGCCCCCCTCTCCCAATACTGGTGCCTGTCCGCTGGTGGGTCGAGCGAGCCCCCCTGTGGTGGAGGCAGCTCTAAGCTTTTTAATTTAAATTGTCTCTCTAATTTGAATGAATACACTTTAAATCCATTTACAAGGATCTATTGGATGGCAAGTCTCATGCCAGCAGCCGCGTAATTCCAGCTCCAGTAGCATCCACTAAAGCTGCTGCAGTTAAAAAGCTTTTATAAGGATCGAGCTCGGCTGTCCACCGCAAGGCATCCTACTGCCAGTCCCAGCCCCTATGCCTTGGGGTGCCTCCTGATGCTCTTCACTGAGTATCCCGTGGTCCCGAAGCATTTCCTTTGAAAAAATTAAGTGTCCAAACTACAGGTGGTGTAGCTTGCTTAACAGCCGGGATAATCCGCTGACTAGCAGACACTGCTACTAGGCACAAAGTATTTCCTGGGCTAGATGCAGTTAAAAATTTGTAATTAGATACTCTCATTGGATGCTGAGAAAGCATTCCATAGAGTCTCCTGGCACGCCATATAGGATTCTCTTAAAAAGCTTGGGGTAGGGGTCTAGGGGACACTTTTATAGCCAAAATCACGGCCCTGTATCGCAATACGTCACCTAGGCTGAAGATAAATGGAACTGTAGCACCCTGAGGGCTCGGTTGCTACAGAGGTATTGCACCTCACCCAGAGGTGTGATATCTCACTCTCAGGTAAGGATGTAGTGTGGATCAGGACCCGACACCTGCATGCATTACACCACATTGCCGTGGGGCAGGGCGACCAATATGCCCCTGAGATGGGCACGACAGTCCCTGTCCCTGGCTGGAGTGGGGGGAGGGAACACTGAGGAAGGGGAACCCTGTAGTGCAGGAGCAGGGAGGAAGCAGTTCCTGGGTGCATTGAGAAGGGAGTATAAAAGGTGGGCACCATCTTAGTTCAGTGCAGAGAAGTCTGAGCAGAAGTGGCAGGGAGCAGGGGCTCTGCATGAGCTCTGCTCCGGAGGCGGGCCTAGTAACAGAGGCCCAGGCCTGGAAGAGGGAGAAGGAAGGAAGAGGAGCGGAGAAGGCTCCAGGAACGAGGAACGAAGGGATCCCAGGGGTGCGGACGGGCGAGTCGCCACCGCACGCCCGAATCCACCTGCGTGGAGGGGTCAGGCCAAAGGGGGAGACCGGTCCCCGAAACTAGTGGAGGCAGGAAACGACCCTCAGCTAGAAACAGGAGGCTGTGACATTTTATGTGGCGCAGCCCCTCGCTACACCCGCTAGGAAGGCACCACATAGGGTCAGGGAAACTGGCGCCAAGTTTACCAAGAGGAGGCCCGAGGCAGCCGGACAGAAGGGTTGGTAAGAAAGGCCAGACAAAGGACACACAAAGGGGGTCCTGTGAAGCGCTCCAAAGTTATCTGGGAGTTGTCTGAGCCCCTCACCTGGTGAGCACAGTACGACGTGGGCAGCCGTTACCTGCAGACGTGGTCTGGATAATAAGAACTGTGAGTAAAGGCCCTGGACTGCATCACTGACTCCGTGTCGTTACTGCTGCTGCCCTGCACCATCACCCCCATCCTCCGCATACACTGTCCTGAGGCTATACTCCTCCCGTGGGGAGTTATGCTACGCTCTGCTGCACCCACAACACCAGCCTCAGCGGTCTGCCCTGGAGCGGCGGTTCACTCTGACCGCAATCCACGGGTGGCGTAGTCGGACATTTAAACATCAAAACCACATAAATAGTTCCGCCACTGGTTTGACCGCCATGAGCCACGGAACCGGGTCGCCGCCACGGAGACTACAACCACCAGCATCCACCAAAAAGGGTCCGGCTCCGGGTGTCCCAAGGCCCAGGGGGCGCGTCAGAACATTTTCATCACCTTTCACAATCACCAATGGGACAAGGCAGGGATGTTCTCTGTCCCCTCTCTTAAACATCCTAGTGACGGAGCACCTGCTCTCATCAATTCGCCATAACCCCAATATTAGGTGGATTGAGGTGGGAGGCACCGAGTACAAGTGCTCTCTATTTGCTGATGATGTCCTAGTATATATCACTCAATCACATATATCCATCCATGCTGTTATGGCTGAAATAGATCACTTTGTTACATGGTCAAATTTTAAAATCAATGCAGCGAAGTCTGAGGCCCTCGATGTCTCCCTCCCCAAATCCATATAGGATTCCATCCAGTCCAACTTTCCCTTTGCCTGGCCCTCACAGGGTATCAAATACTTAGGAATTCCTATTCATAGAGACCTCTCCCATCTATGTTATCTTAATTTTGGGCCCTTTATTGAACAACTCCATACAGACCACGGTTGGCAAGTTAGAACTGTAAGATTCACTACGTGAACCACTGGTGTTTTGTGGAAAAGCACATGTACACTGTGTTCCAAATTATTATGCAAAAAGTGTTTAGGAGTGATAAGGGAAGAATTTGTTTGTTTGTCAGTTAAACTCATTGATGGTGATGTGTGTCAGGGCTCTTTATATCACTGTAAGCAATTGCAGACACCTGTGCTAATTAGTTTGGCAGGTGTGTCCAATGAAAGGCAAGACTACTTAAGAAGGCTGTCTCACATTATTAAGCAGCCTACATTTTCTGCCAAAATGGGAAAGAAAAAGGATGTGTCGGCTGCTGAGAAGCAACAAATTGTGGAGTGTTTAGGTCAAGGCATAACTACAATCAACATTGTGCGATGATCAGGATGAAGTGTCTTGGCAATCAAGAAGTATGTAGCTGATTCACAGTACACACATGTGCGTGCTGATAAGGGCAAATTGAGGACTCTTTCCTACAGGCAATAACGTCAGGTTGAAAGAGCAGCGGCAAAAAAGCCTTGTCATAGCAGCAGACAAGTTTTTGAAGCTGCTGGTGCCTCCAACGTCCCCCGAACAACAAGATGCAGGGTCCTTCAGAGGTTTGCAGCTGTGCATACGCCATCCTGTCGACCTCCTCTATCCACTTCACACAAGCAGAAACGGCTCCAGTGGGCCAAACATTACATGAAGACTGATTTCAAAACTGTTTTGTTCACGGATGAGTGCCGTGCAGCGCTCGATGGTCCAGATGGATGGAGTGGAGGATGGCTGGTTGATGGACACCCCATGCAAACACGGCTACAGCGCCAACAAGGAGGAGGTGGAGTAATGTTTTGGGCTGGAATCATGGGGAGAGAGATTGTCGGCCCCTTTAGGATCCCTGAAGGCGCTAAAGATGAACTCCATAATGTATGTGGATTTTCTCAAACAGCACTTCCTGCCATGGTTCAAGAAGAAGAACCGTGTATTTCACAGCAAGATCATTTTTTTGCTTGATAATGCACCATCTCATGCTGCACATAAAACATCTGCATCTCTGGCTGATATGGGCATAAAAGGGGACAAACTTATGGTGTGACCCCCATGCTCCCCTGACCTCTACCCCATTCAGAACCTTTGGAGAATCATTAAAAGGAGTGTCTATGATGGCGGGAGGCAGTTCACATCTATGCAACAGCTCTGGGAGGGTATTCTGTCCTCATGCAAAACAATTGAAGCAGAAACCATCCAAAACCTGACAAATTCAATGGACGAGAGAGTTCAGAAGCTTCTTTCGAACAAGGGGTCCTATGTGAAAATGTAACATCACCTAGAATAAAATTTTGAGTTGAAAACTGTTTGATTTCAGTTTCTAACAACCTGCTAATGCTTATAATTTCAAAAATGACCATTTTTTTGGTCTTTATTAAAATGAAAAGGTTGATCGAAAAGTTTGGGGGATCTAAGAGTGTGGCAACCCAGTAGTCATGATTACTTCGAATTCTGACAATATGAGGGTCATGCTGCAGGTAATGCAGCAAGAAGGCACTTATGTGTCTTGCGCATCTCGGAGCCCCAAAATTATTTTCCGGGCTAGATGCAGCTAAAAATTATTATTAATTTTAAATCTGGTGAAGCTTTAGTATAGATGGCCTAATAGGATCAGTGTTGCACACTGCTACAAAGCCCAAATTATTTTCCAGTCAAGATACAGATAAACATGATTAGTAATTTTAAATCTGGTGGAGCTTATTATAGATGGCCTAATAGAATCAGTGCTGCACACTGCTACAAAGCCCAAATTATTTTCCAGCCAAGATACAGATAAACATGATTAGTAATTTGAAAGCTTAAAATGGTTGGTAGGGTGATTTTAACCAATCATCAAGCTTTTACTCTCCCCAAGATGACACAGGGGTAGAAAAGTCGTTTCGGATCCATGATTTGTTCATCTTTATGAACGTGAGTCTGTCTACATTATCAGTGGAGAGCCGCGTGCGCTTATCTGTCAGCACACCACCAGCAGCGCTGAACACACGTTCAGACAGAACGCTGGCTGCGGGGCATGACAAGATCTCCAAGGCGTAAGTGGCTAGCTCTGGCCATTTATCCAGATTGGAAGCCCAAAAAGAGCAAGGGTCCAGTGACACAGTCATGGCTTCAATGTTTACTTGGAGATACTCCTGTACCATCATCTCTAGGCGTTGACTATGTGTCAGACTTCTTGTCTCCTGTGGCCTTGCAAAGGATGGGCTAAAAAAGTGGTGAAATGATTCCGCAAAATTGATGTTACCAGCAGATACTGTGGTTCTGTTACGGTTTGAGTGCTGAACACTTGACGGTCCCACGGTTGGCAAGTTGGAACTGTGAGATTCACTACGTGCACCACTGGTATTTTGTGGAAAAGCACATGTAAGATTCTGCAACAGTCTCTGCTGATACTCCTGCATGCGTGCATCCCTTTCTATGGCAGGAATAATTTCTGCAAATTTACTTTTGTACCGGGGATCTAACAGTGTGGCAACCCAGTAGTCAGGATTATTTCTAATTCTCCCAATTCGAGGGTCATGTTGCAGGTAGTGTAGCAAGAAAGCACTCATGTGTGTTGCGCATCCAGGAGCACCAAGTCCCTGTTGTGTTGGTGGCGAGGTAACAATCATGCTTCCTTCCTCTGTCCTCTCCCCCCAACCTCGCACAACAGAAATGTGATCAAGGTCTCCCTCATCTGATGAGTCTTCCATCAGTTCGTCCTCCACTTCTTCCTGGGCTCCTGCACCTTCCTCACTAGTTTGGCTGCTACCATGCGCCCTGGTAAAACCATCTCCCCCACCCTCACATGCCTGCCGCCTTGGTGCTGCCGACCGTCTGGACCTTGCAGATGTTAGCCCTTCCGCATACAACTCCTCCTCCTCTACTTCCTCCACCTCCTCTTGTGCCACCACCTGACTCCGAATTCTGTTTAACATGTGCTCCAGCATGTAAATCACCGGAATAGTCATGCTGATAATGGCATCGTCAGCACTAAACATCTTCGTCGCCATTTCAAAACTGTGCAGAAGGGTGCATAGGTCCCTGATCTGAGACCACTCCTCCAGCGTGATTTGCCCCACCTCTGGATCTCGTTGGCCCAGGCTATACGTCAGAACGTATTGCACCAGGGCTTGTCGGTGCCGCCACAGTCGCTGCAACATGTGCAGAGTTGAATTCCACCGGGTAGGCACATCGCATTTTAGCCGGTGAAGTGGCAGGCCCAACGACTTCTGTAGAGATGTAAGTCGCTGAGCTGCGGGATGCGAACGGCGGAAGTGAGCACACAGCGACCGTGCCCTCTGCAGAAGGCCATCTAGTCTGGGATAGTGGGCTAAAAATTGATGGACAACCAGGTTCAACACGTGAGCCATACAAGGCACGTGTGTGACATTGCCCCGGCGAAGGGCCGCACCCAGGTTTGCAGCATTGTCGCACACGGCCTTCCCTGGTTTCAGGTCCAGTGGAGACAACCATTCATGAAATTGGTTCTCCAGAGCTGACCACAACTCCTCAGCTGTGTGACTCACATTTCCCAGACATTTCAATGTAAAAACCGCCTGATGACGTTGAGCCCTACTGCCAGCATAGTAAGGAGGTGTGCAGGATCCCTTCTGCGCAGTTAGAAAGCTTGTGGCATGACCAGACAGGCTTTGGGTGCAGGTGGAAGACCGAGAGGAGGTTGAGGAGGCAGAAGCAGTGGAGGAACTTTGACATAAAGAGGATTGACGCACAACTCGTGGGGACGGCAAGACTTGGACAGCAGCCCCTTGTCCTGCTGTCACCATAGTTACCCAGTGCCCAGTCAGCGACATGTAACGCCCCTGTCCATGCCTACTCGTCCAAGTGTCTGTGGTGAAATGCACCCTGTCACACACAGAGTTTCTCAAAGAAGCGGTGATGTTGTGTGCGACATGCTGGTGGAGCGCAGGCACACCTTTCTTTGAGAAGTAGTGCCGACTGGGCATCTGGTACTGGGGCACTGCGACGGACATAAGGTCTCGAAAATCCTCTGTGTCCACCAGGCGGAAAGGCAGCATTTCTGTAGCCAAGAGCTTGCAGATGGTGAAATTCAACCTCTTAGCTTTCTCATGGCTAGGAGGAAATGGTCTTTTACTTGTCCACATCTGAGGGACCGAGGGCTAGCTATTGTGCTTAGACGGGGTTGATAAGGGTGTCCCCGGCAAACTGCCGGTCTGTGAGGAAGATGCAGGCGGACATGTTAGGTTGCCTTGATCCAAAGGTGGTGCTATCGATGTCGGACAGCGCTCAACACCAGCTGGTGTTACCACCTCCAAAGAAAATGATGACCTGCCAATCACGCTGGCTGTTGCGGGTAAAGAGGTGGCAGGTCTGCGCCCCAAAACAGGTGTGACTGCTGTCCCCCCCAGTCACAGAGGATGAAGAGGCCGCGGATGCACAAGATATGGCAGACGGTGGTTGGCCCGGCCGGCTAGGCCGCATTGTAGCACACTGAGCTTCCCACTGCAACTTATGCTTCATGTCCATGTGCCGGTTCATGCATGAAGTACTCAAACTATGTATTTTTTGGCCTCTACTTAGCTTTTGCTGACAAATGTTACAGATAACACGAGTTGGGTCATCTTTATCGATCTGAAAAAATGCCCAGGCTATGCAAGGCTTAGCACCCATGCGACCTGAAGAGCCACCACGACTTGTGGTGAGAGGCAGAGTTGTGTTTGAGGATGCAGTTGTTGACGTGCTTCCAGTACTACGTCTCTGTCCAGGAAGGCGCAACCTGACCTCGTCGTCACTAGCATCTTCCTCCACCTCCTCTGCTGACCTCATCTCTTGGCTGACTGTGGGTTGACAGTAAGTGGGATCTCCAACCTCATCATCATCACCCTGTGCGTTATCACACCCGTCGTCCTCAGAGCCAACCTGTTCCTGCCCTGACAAAAAACTAAAGTTGTCGCTCCAATCAGGTATTTGAGTCTTATCATCGTCTTCCTCATTGTCTCTACCAACAGGAGTTACAGTTTGGGAATGAGGGTCTACATTATGGTCAGAACCTTCTGCGTCTGGTCCTGGATCCGACTCATAAAGATTCTGGGCATCAGTGCAGATCATTTCCTCGTCTGGATTCACAGAAGCGCTGGAGTCGACCTCTGATTCCCAGGCTATAGTATGAGTAAACAGCTCTGCAGACTCAACCATCTGTTCTACCTCATACTCAGACGGGCAGCTGGAGATTTGGGAGCTGTGAGGAAGCAAGTGCGATTGGGGTGACACCTTTGAGGACTGGAGTATTTGTGATGTTGAAGTTGATGTGGAGGAGAGCCCACTTAAAGGAGCACTTGATATCCGTTGAAGCACCTGCTGTTTTTGTGCCTCATCTGGAATTTGTAGCGATTGGCGTGGCCGTAAGAAAGGGATCTTATCACATTGTCTGCTAAAAGAAGTAGACATTTTAGTTTGGCTGGAAGATGGTCTTTCTTCTGCAGATGTTACTGTTGCTTTAACACCTACCCCACGGACACAACCTTTTTTCCCCTTCCCAACACGCCTATTCCCCTTTCCACCAGCAGCAGGCCATTTTCCACTCATTTTGGTGGTTAACTAATTCACAACTCTGGAGTTGTTTGCACAAAAAAACAATGGATGGGAACCGAGCAGAGCTGAGTGGCCAAACTGTGGTATAAGGCCAAAACTATTGGCTGGGTTAGATGCAGAAAAAAAATATATTCAGTTTGCAACCTGATGGAGGTCAGTATAGATGGACTAATAGAGAAAGTCCCACACACTGCTAGAAGGCCAAATATTTTTTCAGAGCTAGATGCAGACAAAAAAATATTTTGAATTTGCAACCTGATGGAGGTCAGTATAGGTGGACTAATAGAACAAGTCCCACACACTGCTAGAAGGCCAAATATTTTTTCAGAGCTAGATACTGAAAAAAATTATATTCAGTTTGCAACCTGATGGAGGTCTGTATAGATGGATTAATAGAACAAGTCCCACACAGCTAGAAGCCCAAATATTTTTTCAGAGGTAGATGCAGATAAAAATTATTTTTAATTTGCAACCTGATGGAGGTCAGTATAGATGGACTAATAGAGAAAGTCCCACACACAGCTAGAAGCCCAATATTTTTTCAGAGGTAGATGCAGAAAAAAAATATATTCAGTTTGCAACCTGATGGAGGTCAGTATAGATGGACTAATAGAGAAAGTCCCACACACTGCTAGAAGGCCAAATATTTTTTCAGAGCTAGATGCAGATAAAAATTATATTCAATTTGCAACCTGATGGAGGTCAGTATAGATGGACTAATAGAACAAGTCCCACACACAGCTAGAAGCCCAAATATTTTTTCAGAGGTACTGTAGATGCAGATAAAAATTATTTTTAATTTGCAACCTGATGGAGGTCAGTATAGATGGACTAATACAACAAGTCCCACACACAGCTAGAAGCCCAATATTTTTTCAGAGGTAGATGCAGAAAAAAATATATTCAGTTTGCAACCTGATGGAGGTCTGTATAGATGGATTAACACTAGGACTACTGGACTCGTGACCCCACCTAGAACTACTGAAAGGAGTCATTTTGACTCCTTGCTTGTTTTCGTTTATTTTTAGAGTTTCATTTGTGGTTATTTATTAATAATTATTCCTGCATGCTTCTGCAAGCGTACAGTTCTTTATATGTGTCAATATATATGAATCAAAAAATAAACGCCATGCGCTCAAAGGACTATCGATAATGATATTTCTTCTGGCGTATCCTGTAGGGCCAGGTGCTTCTCGAAGAATATTTTGGCTGTCACGCCTACCAGGCAAGTGGTCTCCAATTTCAACAGGTTTCCATTGAATACCATCCGCTGAAACTAGTATTCCTTCAGATTCGCCTTCTCTGGTGTTTGTTGTTGCATTACCTTCGCCGCCATCATTATCTGTTGTTCTTTCATTTCTGGGACGTTTTGCTGATTTTTTCTGTCCACGACCAGGAGGATGGTCACGAGGCAACATAACTGCATGAGCCCGATCCCCAGTTGATGTGCTTGGAATATCTGTAAAAAAGTTGATGAATATTTAGAATTTTTGTTTTGTAAGGGTCCGTGCACACTGGCTGGATTAGCGACCGGATATTCTCACCACAATCCGGCCCGTACCTGCCCGCTCAGGTACAGAGCGGAGTTTCATACCTGAAGCTCCGCTCCGAACCCCGGGCTGGAGCCGCTGTCTGGGACGGAGCCGTGCTCGCGCGTAAGCAAGCGCTGCTCTGTCCCTGACAGCGGCTCCAGCCCGGGGTTCGGAGCGGAGCTTCAGGCATGAGCGGGCAGGTACGGCCTGTATTGCGGCAAGAATATCCAGATGGATGAATTCTGCTAGTGTGCACAGGCCCTAACTCAGTGTGTGGAAGAACAAATAAATACACATAACTACTTACCTTCTGGATTTGTTCCTTCTGAGTCTTCAGATTCACTTGATATGTTCTGAGGAATGAAATCTTCATCACTGTCAGAATCAAATACATGTTCCTGCAATTCGGATTCCGATTCATCCTCCGGTATGGATTGCAAAGTAGCCAGAATATCCTGAGGCTTTATCAAACGTCTTCTCTCCATATTCCTCACAAATTCCATAATTCTATATAGTTCCCTGCTGAAAAATAGAAATGAAATGAAAACTAAAAGAAATAATAACTGTTCTGCCACCTTCAAAAGTAGGTGGGCTGAATCAGTTGACAGACAGCTAAACTATTTCATAACAATTCATACCTGTATGAGTCTTCAGAGCTCGTATGTCTGCGTCTGTTCTCTTTGTCTCTTCAGCTGAACTGAAAGTAAAGTTACTATCCAGAATACTGTCTCCTGCTAGGACCTTAGAAAAACACCACCCTTCATTAGCATAAAATAAGAGCCTAGAGTAAACAAGCTATTTTGTTCAGCATTACACAGTAATACAAGCAGGTAAAACACAAGGAAAATGTGAAAAGTTGACATGTAAATTGAACTACATCTATATGAACATCAGGGTAAATAAGACAGAGTGAAAAAATTATGCACAAAACTTTATAGCAACATTTAGTGACAAAAGGACCTCAAAATATAGTAGGGAGTCAAAATGACTCCCTTCAGTAGTTCTTGGTAAATTTTGAAAAAAACGCGCAAATTTTTCACCAAAATTATTTATTCTCACAAAATCTTTTTTCACATCATATTTGAGGAAAAGTCACCGAGTTTCAAGCCGGAATTCTGAAAAATGTAGTCACAGAAGAGAAATAAAAAACGAAAGGAGTCAAAATGACTCCATCAGTAGTTCTAGTGTGAATAGAACAAGTCCCACACACAGCTAGAAGCCCAATATTTTTTCAGAGGTAGATGCTGAAAAAAATATATTCAGTTTGCAACCTGATGGAGGTCAGTATAGATGGACTAATACAACAAGTCCCACACACAGCTAGAAGCCCAATATTTTTTCAGAGGTAGATGCAGAAAAAAATATATTCAGTTTGCAACCTGATGGAGGTCAGTATAGATGGACTAATACAACAAGTCCCACACACAGCTAGAAGCCCAATATTTTTTCAGAGCTAGATGCAGAAAAAAATTATATTCAATTTGCAACCTGATGGAGGTCAGTATAGATGGACTAATGGAATGATGCTATGCCCAAAAGATTTTACTTCACTAGGAGCAGTAAAAAAATTGGTATTCTATACACAGGTGGTATATCTTGCAACACAGATAGGCTACTCCACTGACTAACACACTCTGCAATAGGCCAAAAAGGATTAGCTTTGCTAGATTCAGCCAAATGCTGTGAAAAAAACTTGCACAGCACTGGCACAGACCTGCCTGGCCAAATCTGATAGGAACTGATGTAACCTAGTCCTGAAAAGGACTCCAATTACAATTAGTCTTTACTCCCACAATCTATCTATTTAAGAGCACAGACCTGCCTGATAAAAGTCGTAGGAAATGCCGTAACCTAATCCTTAAAAGGACTGCAATCACAACTATTCCCTACTCCCAAGCTATCTGTAGATTTGTGCGAAAATTGGCTTGAAATTAACAAGGTATAGCGCACACAGCAACAGCGGTGCCGTCTAACACGCAGCTGCAGCAGTGAGAAAATGGTGGCGACGGGGAAAATGGCTTGGTCTTATAGGGCAAGGACATGTGACATACACTGCCAATGACACATGCCCTTGCTTGTGTGAAAAAAAGCACTTCGCTCCGTGTGTGCGCTGCTGATAGGCTGACAGATTGCACCTCCCCACTGTAAATGCGGGAAAGAGAAAAAAAAAATGGAGATCTTCATTGTTCCTGCAGAGATCCATCCCCTGCCCCTCCCCCCACCCCGCTGTACACTCAAACTGCGTATTAACATTAATTTTCATCATTACTGAGAAAAAATCTTGTTATGATTTTGGTGCACGAACAGTTATCGAACATAACCTCGAACAGCCGAATTTTTCTCAAATTGTTCGTGTTCGCCGAACGGCTCGAACACCACCCAAAACAGCTTGAATTTGAGATTGGCGAACAGTTCGAGTAGAACAACGCTCATCTCTACTAAGTACATTAGCTTCAGCACAGACTGTTGCCGCTTGGCCGAGGCAGTGCTGCAGTGCTTCCAGCTTCGACTGATGTGGTCATTTCGGAGATGGAGGTTGAAGAGGAGGAGGAGTAGGTGCAGGAGCTTTAGAATGTGGGGGTAACCCTGATTGACCCAGTGCCCGCAATCCTCGGCGTCGGGAGGACGTGTTCCGTCTCAGGGTTCGACTGGGTCCCGGCGTCCACTTTATTAAGTGAGATGTACTGTCCCTGGCCACAAGTACTTGTCCACGTGTCCGTGGTTAGGTGGACCTTCTCAGTTACGGCTAATGTTCTTGGACACGTGCTTGTGTAAGGCAGGAATGGCACACCGGGAAAAATAGTGGCAGCTGGGGACCGAGTACCAAGGGACGACTGTCGCCATGATGAAAAAGGCAACATTTCAAGTGCAAGCATTCAAGAAATGTGGCAGTTTAGTATTGTGGCCTGTGGGGCGCTTCCTGCATACTTCTGCTTGTGTTCAAAGGACTTGGGTAGAGACAACTGAACCCTGCGCTGGGACAAGGACGTGGACATCGTTGCTGATTGTGGTGGTTGCAAGTGTGCAACAACAGGTGCGAGGCGGGAGGCATCTACGCCTGTGCCATGGACAGGGGATTGGTGTGCACGCACAACAGCGGACCAGGCAGTGGTGTCACCCGCAGACACTGTTTCTGGGCCCTGATGTTCAGCCCAATTAGTCGGGTGCTGTGCTGTCATGTGCCTGAACATGCTGATGGTGGTAAGGCTGGCAGTTTTGCTGCCCCTGTGGATGCTGGCATGGCAGTTGTTGCAAATGGCCTTTTTGGGGTTAACTTGACAGTCTTTAAAATAGAGCCAGACTTGGGAAGACCTAACAGTTGGATTGGCAACTTCCCTCGTGTTAGTGTTCTGGGGAATAGTTGCCCACCTTGTGTCTTTGGCCACCCCACTGCTTGTTCCTGCCTATTCTGGTGCTATGCCTCCCTCCCCCTCTGTGCTGCTGTCCTCGCTATGCACGTCACTTTGTCAGGTTGGGTCAGTGACTTCATCGTCCACCACCTCGTCTTCCACGTACGCACCCTGGGCCTCCTCCTAACTTGCTGGCAATTGTGTCTCATCATCAATATCCAACTCTTGTGACAGTAGTTGCTCTTACCCCACCGTAGCCTTTGTGTGAATGTGGCTGCTCAAATATTTGGGCACCGCTACATATGATCTTCTCTTGCCCCGGGCGAGAGGCCAGAATCTATAAATGGAAAAGTGAACAGCTCTTTGGAGTGTCCAATTGTGGGATCACTTGTCTCTGGGCAGTCAGAATGGTGGGAAGAAAGAGGATCAGGGTGAGGAATATGTGGTCCAGACTCACAGCTACTGAGACTGGACCATATGGAATCTCCACCCCTGGTCTCTCTCAGCTACAAACTCCAAAAACTACAATGGGCTTTACTTCCTTAATAGACAGTCCTAGGGAGCCGGTTCTGGTGTTATTAGATCCAGCCGGGCCCCTGCTTTGCGGGGAGACCAAACACAGTGGCCCTAGGGGTTTCAGAAAGGTTGTGCCCTTTACCTCTTCATCCCTATGCGCTAGACTGTGCTGAAAGCCCGGGTGACATTCCACATGTTGGTGTGATTCCAAAAATCTATTTGGTGTATCGCTGGGATGTATTCCCATAACTCGGTGTTGAATTATGATTGTCTGACACAAAGGGAGCCGCATGGCTTGGATCTACAACAGGTCTTCCTGTAGCAGTTCCTTGGCTGAGAGCTGATGTGAGACCTTTGTCACTCACTGTCTCTGCACCCTCCCTTTTTCTTAGCTGAAGCAGCGTCCAGTTACAGCTGTTCACTGTAGACTATTGTAGCGTCAGCGTCCCTGCCTCCTGCTAGGCAGGGACGCTGTTCCCCTCACCTCTCCGCTCCGTGCCCGGCGTCCTCCTCCCGCTCTGCTGGCAGCGCGCGCTGCTTCTCGGCCACTGTGCTTAGGGCGCGCGCGCTCCCCCTCTCTTAAAGGGGCCGCGCGCGCCGTCCTAAGGAGTCCTCGGCCAATGGCCGGAGGACCTCACCATATATAAGGCACCTCCTCCAAAATGGAGGTGCCCGAGCAATGTTGTTGCATAGCCTATCACTCTGCTTCAGCCCTCAGGTCCCGTTACCAGTTACCTGCCAGTTACCTGCCAGTTACCTGCCAGATTCCTGCTTGATACCTGCCTGTTACTTGTCTTTCTACTTGCATTCCTGCGGTCCGTCAGTCTGCCTACCAGCCCTGCCAGTCTGTCTATGGATCTGATTGCCCGCTCACCTGGGAGCGCTCATCTGCTACCTGCCTGCTAGCCTACCTGGAGGCTCTGCCGTCACGTGCTGTGACCACCTGCCTGTCCAGAGACTCTTACCCGCTCACCTGGGAGCGTCCACCTGCTACCTGCCTGCTAGCCTACCTGGAGGCTCTGCCATCACGTGCTGTGACCACCTGCCTGTCCAGAGACTCTTACCCGCTCACCTGGGAGCGTCTGCCTGCTACCTGCCTGGTAGCCTACCTGGAGGCTCCGCCGTCATGGGCTGTGACCACCTGCCTGTCCAGAGACTCTTACCCGCTCACCTGGGAGCGTCCGCCTGCTACCTGCCTGCTAGCCTACCTGGAGGCTCTGCCATCACATGCTGTGACCACCTGCCTGTCCAGAGACTCTTGCCCGCTCACCTGGGAGCGTCCACCTGCTACCTGCCTGCTAGTCTACCTGGAGGCGTAGCCATCACTTGCTGTGACCACCGGCCTGTTCAGAGACTCTTGCCCGCTCACCTGGGAGCGTCCACCTGCTACCCGCCTGCTAGCCTATCTGGAGGCTTAGCTGTCACTTGCCGTGACCACCCGCCTGTCAAGAGACTGTCCCCGTCACTTGCCATGACCTCCTGCCCTTCTACCCAGAGACTGTCCCCGTCACTTGCTGTGACCTCCTGCCCTTCTACCCAGAGACTGTCCCCGTCACTTGCCGTGACCTCCTGCCCTTCTACCCAGAGACTGTCCACGTCACTTGCCGTGACTACCTGCCCGCCTACCCTGGGAGCCACCCGCTTCCTTACAAGGACTGCCCCTTTGTATCATTGCTCAGAGGTTCCTCCTCCCAGACCCGTTACAGTTTGCTCGGGCCATGGAACCCGGTGGCACCCAAGCTCCCTTGCTCTCGGACTTGTGTCATGAACTTTCCCGTCAGAGGTCCCAACAGGAGTCCATCCTGAGTCACCTGCGTAGTGTTAACTCCCGCCTGGATACATTGTCTTCCTCTTCGGAAGCTGCCTCCACATGCACACTTACTACCCCGGCACCGCTGCAGCCCATCAACACCATGGCATCTCTTCCCGGTCCCCGCCTCTCTGCTACTCCTCGTTTTGGCGGAGATCCCAGCCAGGCACGGGGCTTCATTAACCAGTGCACTCTGCACTTCGAACTGTTGGCACACCAGTTTTCCACCGACCGAGCCAAAGTAGCCTTCATCATGTCCCATCTCATGGGAGAGGCACTGGCTTGGCTAAATACTCTATGGGAGAGAGGAGACCCCCCTGGTGTCCAACCTGCCAGCCTTTCTCACGGCTTTCCGGAAAGTCTTCGACGAACCAGGACGGAAGACCTCATCCGCATCATCTCTGCTACGCCTCCGTCAAGGAAATCTCACCGTGGGCCAATATGCCATACGGTTCCGTACCCTTGCTTCGGAGCTGGCCTGGGATAACGGCGCCCTGGTGTCTGTCTTTTGAGAGGGTCTGTCCGGCCGTATTAAAGATGAACTCGCCGGTCGGGACATTCCTACCACTCTCGACGACTTAATAACTCTTGCCACCCGGATAGACATCCGATTCCAGGAGCGCGCCAAAGAGGTCACCCGTGAGAGGAGGTTTCCACGTCTAGCCCCTACCTTCCAGAAACCCGTCACTTCTCCCGTTACTCCCCAGGCGCACTCACCCGAGCCTATGCTGGTCGACCAGACCAAGATGGTCAAGACCCGTCAAGAGTTACGCCGAGCCGAGCGGAGCTGCTTCTACTGTGGCAGTAAGGAGCACCGGATCCGTTCCTGCCCAGAGAGGTCGGGAAACGCCTGTGTCTAGGATCGCTCAGAGAGGTCGTCCTAGATAAGAGTAAACCCTCTCCATCTCTGTTGCTGTCGGTCTCTATCATCTGCGGGGAGAACCGTTATTTTGAACTAGCCCAACTTGACTCTGGAGCTGCCGGAAATCTCATTTCTCAGTCCCTGGTAGAGAAATACCGCATTCCCACCAAACCTCTAGCTGTACCCTTACCTGTCGCTGCCGTAGATGGGGGCCTCTTACCACATCCCATCCAACTCATCACCGAATCCAGAACCCTGCAGGTGAGAATGCTGCACTCAGAGAGCATCTTCTTTCATGTTCTGCCTGGACTCTCTCACGCCCTCTTGCTAGGCCTACCTTGGCTTCAGAAACATGCACCCGTGCTTGATTGGCTGACCGGAGAAGTCCTTCGCTGGGGACAGGACTGCCATAAGACTTGTTTAGTTCCCGTCCATCCTGTCCGTCCTTCTCCTACCCCAGACAATCTACCTGGTCTTCCGGTTCCCTATTGGTCTTATGCGGACGTCTTTAATAAAAAGGAGGCAGAGACATTACCCCCTCATAGACCATACGACTGCCCAATCGACCTGATGCCCAGCGCTACTCCTCCCCGTGGGCGTATTTACCCTTTGTCCGCTGCTGAGACCCGGTCCATGTCTGAATATATTGAGGAGAATCTGGCCCGGAGATTTATCCGGAAATCGACCTCCCCAGCGGGAGCAGGCTTCTTCTTCGTCAAAAAGAAGGACGGCTCACTCCGTCCCTGTATAGACTATAGACCAGATCACGGTGAAGAATAAATACCCCCTTCCGCTCATTCCAGAATTATTTGACCGTCTGAGGGGGGCTAGAATCTTCACCAAGCTGGACCTCCGTGGGGCGTATAACCTGGTCCGTATCCGTCAGGGGGATGAATGGAAGACGGCATTCAACACCCAGGACGGCCACTATGAATACCTGGTAATGCCCTTCGGTCTCTGTAACGCTCCCGCCGTCTTTCAAGAGTTGGTCAATGACATCTTCCAGGACCTTCTCTACTCCTGCGTAGTTGTGTACCTGGACGACATCTTGGTCTTCTCTCCGGATCTTCTCACTCACCGGAGGGATGTTCGTCAGGTCCTGCTCAGGCTCAGGCAGAACCACCTCTACGCTAAATATGAGAAGTGCCTCTTTGAGCAGACCTCGCTTCCGTTCTTGGGCTACATAATCTCTCAAACCGGCCTACGAATAGATCCTGAGAAACTGTCTGCCATCCAGAAGTGGCCCCGACCAGAGGGGTTGAAGGCTATTCAGCGGTTCCTGGGCTTCGCCAACTACTACCGCCTCTTCATTCCGCACTTCTCTTCCCGGACTGCCCCAATCTCTGCGCTCACCCGTAAGGGCACTAATCCCAGAGAATGACCGCCCGAAGCAGAGGAAGCCTTTCTTTCCTTAAAACAGGCTTTCTCTTCCGCCCCGGTGCTGCATCGTCCGGACGGCAACAAACAATTCTTCCTGGAAGTGGACGCCTCCTCCTCTGGAGCCGGAGCGGTACTTACCCAAAAGTCGTCTTCCGGAAGAATGGTAACTTGCGGCTTATTCTCCAAACTCTTCTTCACTTCTGAGTGCAATTATTCTATAGGAGACCGAGAGTTATTGGCCATTAAGCTGGCACTGGAGGAGTGGCGTTACCTGCTCGAGGGGGCTCTTCACCCGGTAATTATTTACACGGACCACAAGAACTTGGCTTACCTCCAGAGTGCCCAGAGACTTAACCCGCGCCAAGCCCGGTGGTCCTTGTTTTTTGCCCACTTTGATTTCGTTCTTCATTTTCGCCCGGCAGACAAAAACATCAAACTGACGCCTTGTACCGATCCTTCCTGGTGTCTGATCTAGAGGAGGAGCCTAAGCACATCATTGATCCCGCCAGAGTAATGCAGGTGGCCCCCGTGAATCTAAATCGTCTCCCTCCCGGTAAGACGTTCGTAACAGTACCTGATCGGAAGACAATCCTACATTGGGGTCACTCGTCTAAGCTAGCTGGCCACGCCGGTCAGAAAAAGACCCGCCAGCTTATTACCCGGCATTACTGGTGGCCTACCCTGCACAAGGACATAATAGACTTTGTTTCAGCCTGTGTGTCCTTCGCCCGCAACAAGGTTTCGAGACATCTGCCAGCCGGTCGCCTCCTTCCTCTTCCAGTACCTGCTGCCCCGTGGCAGCATATAGGTATGGACTTTATAACGGATCTCCCTGTCTCTGCCGGTTGTACGGTCATTTGGGTGGTCGCTGACCGCTTTTCCAAGATGGCTCACTTCATTCCCCTGCCGGGTCTCCCATTTGCACCCGAGCTGGCTAAAGACTTTATCCGCCACATCTTCCGTCTCCATGGCCTGCCCCTCCACATCGTGTCGGATCGTGGGGTTCAGTTCACCTCACGCTTCTGGAGAGCCACATGTAAGCTGCTGGACGTCACCCTGGACTTCTCCTCTGCTTACCACCCACAGTCCAATGGTCAAGTGGAGCGGATCAATCAGATCCTGACCAGTTACCTCCGGCACTTCGTTAATGCCCACCATTCGGACTGGGTGGATCTCCTACCATGGGCCGAGTTCTCTTACAATAATCACAAGAGCGAATCTTCCTCCAAATCCCCGTTTTTTGTAGTCTTCGGTCAGCATCCTCGGATCCCATTTCCCGTCTCCACCTCGGTGGACAATCCGGCTGCGGAATCTCTCGTTAGCGAATTCTCCTCCATTTGGGAGAGTACCCGATCCGCACTCCTTCAGTCGTCCGAGCGGATGAAAAGACACGCTGACAAAAAACGCCTGGATCCTCCACAATTCTGTCCTGGAGATAAAGTCTGGCTCTCGTCCAAGTATGTCCGGCTCAAGATTCCTTCCTACAAGTTAGGGCCTCGGTTCATCGGCCCACTGGAAGTTATCAAACAAATCAACCCAGTGGCCTATAAATTGAAACTCCCGGCCAACTTGCGGATCCCTAACTCCTTCCGTGTATCTCTCCTCAAACCCGTGGTACTTAACTCTTTTCCAAGTCTACAGGTGCGCCTCCTGCTCCGGTTTCCGCTGAAAACGAGTTTGAGGTAGAGAACATTCTGGCCACCAAAAGGGTAAGAGGAAAGACCTTTTTTCTAGTGGATTGGAAGGGGTTTGGTCCTGAGGAGAGAACGTGGGAGCCCCGGGAGAACATCCATGCCCCTCTCATCCTTGATAAATTTCTGTCTGGCCTAAAAAAGAGGGGGCCTAAAGGGGGGGGTTCTGTAGCGTCGGCGTCCCTGCCTCCTGCTAGGCAGGGACGCTGTTCCCCTCACCTCTCCGCTCCGTGCCCGGCGTCCTCCTCCCGCTCTGCTGGCAGCGCGCGCTGCTTCCCGGCCACTGTGCTCTTAAAGGGGCCGCGCGCACTGTCCTAAGGAGTCCCCGGCCAATGGCCGGAGGACCTCACCATATATAAGGCACCTCCTCCAAAATGGAGGTGCCCGAGCAATGTTGTTGCATAGCCTATCACTCTGCTTCAGCCCTCAGGTCCCGTTACCAGCTACCTGCCAGTTACCTGCCAGATTCCTGCTTGATACCTGCCTGTTACTTGTCTTTCTACTTGCATTCCTGCGGTCCGACAGTCTGCCTACCAGCCCTGCCAGTCTGTCTATGGATCTGATTGCCCGCTCACCTGGGAGCGCTCATCTGCTACCTGCCTGCTAGCCTACCTGGAGGCTCTGCCGTCACGTGCTGTGACCACCTGCCTGTCCAGAGACTCTTACCCGCTCACCTGGGAGCGTCCGCCTGCTACCTGCCTGCTAGCCTACCTGGAGGCTCTGCCGTCACGTGCTGTGACCACCTGCCTGTCCAGAGACTCTTACCCGCTCACCTGGGAGCGTCCACCTGCTACCTGCCTGCTAGTCTACCTGGAGGCTTAGCCATCACTTGCTGTGACCACTTGCCTGTTCAGAGACTCTTGCCCGCTCACCTGGGAGCGTCCACCTGCTACCCGCCTGCTAGCCTATCTGGAGTCTTAGCCGTCACTTGTCATGACCACCCGCCTGTCAAGAGACTGTCCCCGTCACTTGCCGTGACCTCCTGCCCTTCTACCCAGAGACTGTCCCCGTCACTTGCCGTGACCTCCTGCCCTTCTACCCAGAGACTGTCCCCGTCACTTGCCGTGACCTCCTGCCCTTCTACCCAGAGACTGTCCCCGTCACTTGCCGTGACTACCTGCCCGCCTACCCTGGGAGCCACCCGCTTCCTTACAAGGACTGCCCCTTTGTATCGTTGCTCAGAGGTTCCACCTCCCAGACCCGTTACAACTATTATAATTCCCTGCCAAACAGGATATACTGATTGACATGGAATTATATCTACAACATTCTTCACCGTCACTGACCAAGTGTAAATACAGTGGGGAAAAAAGTATTTAGTCAGCCACCAATTGTGCAAGTTCTCCCACTTAAAAAGATGAGAGAGGCCTGTAATTGACATCATAGGTAGACCTCAACTATGAGAGATAAAATGAGAAAACAAATCCTGAAAATCACATTGTCTGATTTGGAAAGAAATCTTTTTCAAATTTTGGTGGAAAAAAAGTATTTGGTCAATTACAAATAAGCAAGATTTCTGGCTCTCACAGATATGTAACTTCTTCTTTAAGAGGTTCCTCTGTCCTCCACTCATTACCTGTAGTACTGGCACCTGTTGTTATCAGTATTAAAGACACCTGTCCGCAAACTCAAACAGTCACACTCCAAACTCCACTCTGGTGAAGACCAAAGAGCTGTCGAAGGACACCAGAAACAAAATATTAGCCCTGCACCAGGCTGGGAAGACTGAATCTGCAATAGGCAAGCAGCTTTGTGTGAAGAAATCAACTGTGGGAGCAATAATTAGAAAATGGAAGACATACAAGACCACTGATAATCTCCTTCGATCCGGGGCTCCACACAAGATCTCACCCCATGGGGTCAAAATGATCTCAAGAACGCTTAGCAAAAATCCCAGAACCACAGGGGGGGACCTAGTGAATGACCTGCAGAGAGCTGGGACCAACATTACACAGACTACCATCAGTAACACACTACGCCACCAGGGACTCAGATCCTGCAGTGCCAGACGTGTCCCCCTGCTTAAGCCATTACATGTCCATGCCCGTCTGAAGTTTGCTGGAGAGCATTTGAATGATCCAGAAGAGTATTGGGAGAATGTCATATGGTCAGATGAAACCAAAGTAGAACTGTTTGGTAGAAACACAACTCGTCGTGTTTGGAGGAGAAAGAATTCCGAGTTGCATCCAAAGAACACCATACCTACTGTGAAGCATGAGGGTGACAACATCATGCTTTGGAGCTGTTTCTCTGCCAAGGGACCAGGACGACTGATCTATGTACATGAAAGAATGAATGGGGCTATGTATTGTGAGATTTTGAGTGCAAACCTCCTTCCATCAGCAAGGGCATTGAAGATGAAACATGGCTGGGTCTTTCAGCATGACAATGAACCCAAGCACACCACCAGGGCAACAAAGAGTGGTTTTGTAAGAAGCATTTCAAGGTCCTGGAGTGGCCTAGCCAGTCTCCAGATCTAAACCCTATAGAAAACATTTGGAGGGAGTTGAAAGTCCGTATTGCCCATCAACAGCCCCAAAACATCACTGGGGAGATCTCCATGGAGGAATGGGCCAACATACCAGCAACAGTGTGTGCCAACCTTGTGAAGACTTACAGAAAACGTGTGACCTCTGTCATTGCCAACAAAGGATATATAACAAAGTATTGAGGTGAACTTTTGTAATTGACCAAATGCTTAATTTCCACCAAAATTTGAAAAAAAATAATTTTCAAATCAGGCAATGTGATTTTCAGGATTTGTTTTCTCATTTAGTCTCTCATAGTTGAGGTCGACCTATGATGTCAATTACAGGCCTCTCTCATCTTTTTAAGTGGGAGAACTTGCAAAATTGGTGGCAGACTAAATACTTTTTTTCCCCACTGTATGTTTGAACAACATATAACTGGCAAACTTTAAATGGAGTATAATATTTGGAACACTCCCAAAATTGTCAGAATTATTACTGCACTAATATCAGATCACGTCTGATGACCACGGTTTTAGGCAGTGACCTTTTAGTATAATATTGGTCAGCGACCAAATGTGAATTGGTTTGAGCAACATACAACTGTCAGACTTTCAATGGAGTATAATATTTGTCATGTTCTCAAAAATGGATATCAGTAACAGCAGCAGACAGAACATGCAATGGACCCTATTCTGTTCTATACACTTTCCAAAAATTATGCCTGCCCAGCTCCTGCTATCACCAGGATTGATATGCATCTGGATTAGTCCTTAGAAGGACTCTTAGTTTAGATGTATATTGCTGTGAAATACCTCATTAAATAAACTGCCAATTCTCTTCCTCACTCAACTGCAGCTCTCCCTACTCTGCTTGTCTGAAGGGTAGACTGTGATGAGCATAGGGTCACCGGGTCTTATATAGACCCGATGACGCTATGCGGCCACCCAATCACTGTAATGCCACAACCACATGGCTGCGGCATTTCAGTGACTGGTAGGCAATCCCCACATGTTTGTTCTAAGCAGTGCCAAACATGTGGGGTGGGGATTCAAGCTCTCACCCAAGCATCCAGAAAGTACTCGCCGAGCGCAGAGCATCTCGAACAGTGAGATGCTTGGGCAAGTACTGAGCAGTTGCGAGCACACTCGCACATCACTAATCTGCACCTATACACATGTCGCATATCCTATGGAAATACCATAAATGTACAATTTGAGAATACCCCTTTAAGGACGATTTGGATTTGATGTAGATTTATGGTGTAGATTCCACACCACAACAGTTTACAGTACTTTATAAGTTGGTGGGGTCAGTTCACGACAGAAAAAAAAAACTATGAAAAAAGAATAAATCAGTTTTCCTAGAATAAAGAAGCTAGTCTCCTTCCCTTGCATGTGTCCTGGGAAAACTGTATAAAAAAAACAATGGGTTGGGGGTGTGATGGGCGGGGCAGCAGCTGTGGCCGAGGTGCGCATCTTTGCCCAACCATGCTACAGGAAAATCCTGGCTGGGTGTGTATGATGCTGTTACCTTGGCAATACGCCTCTACATGTTGCCACTTGAGTTGGCAGGCCAGAACCAGATGGGATAGAGATGAATGAGGAAGTCCAATGTCCAAATATAACCTTTTCTTTACTGAACATTTTGATGAGAAGTATATACTGTAGATACCAGGCACAACATTTCAAGAATACTTCTGCACAATCCAGAGGCAGGAATTTTACAATTACACGTGATGGTATATTACTTCCATTACAAGTTACATCAGTCCAGCAAACCATTATGGGAACCTCCATATTCCCCTGTGAGGACCACATGGGTCAAGGTGTGTCGCTACAGTCCTTCACCACCAGTCCCAACTCCCAGTTGATTTGTGAGGAAATCTCAGGCTGAGGTACGTTGGTAAGAAACATCACTACTGATCTTCAAGTGCATTCAATGAGGCCCATATGCTCCTTGTGGTGCCATTGCATCTTCAGCTCCCTGTAGCAGAACTTGTATCCCAGCCTGGCCATCTTTTCTTTGTGACCCTCAGTCCTTGCTACATCCTAGCTGGTATAGATAATTGTTTGCTTAATACCCGTTTGCCTGGGATAAGGAATCCTTCCTTGACTTAGTCCTTTCATTAGGCTCTCTTGCCTGAGATAAGTAATCCTGTTGCCACTTAATCCTGGTTTCCTTTAGAATGTGCTCTCCGATATGGTCTCCCTCTTTGGCACACAAACACCCGTTTCAATGCAGGTCTGTGAGCAACAATAAAATTGTTCTTTTTACTTCTCAATACTTTTCCCTATCTGCCTGTTACGTGCACACCATTAGGTTCAGATAGGGGTGAGACAGGTTACATGAATTCTTTGGAATCCTGGGGGAACCGTTACTCAAGGTGACAATAGACCATGTGATGCAGCTTCTCTCAAGCACATAGGGGTATTGACCTTCAGGCACAGTCACGTAGGTTGTTTCACTTGTTGACCAGACACAATTGACGAGAGTCCTCATAAACGGTAGAACAGTAGCATTTAATAATAAGCCGCACAGCCAGTGCAAGTTAAGTCTTATGAACAACAGGCTCCAGTGACAAATAGTACAGTTTCGTTAGCAGCACAGCAGTTCCCAGTAGAACAGGACAGCATAGTTCTAATGCAAAGGCACATTAATGAACACAGCATTCTTTACAGCACAGTGAGATGGAGGATGGGGAGGGTTTGCTGAGGGAGATGATCCCTGTGACACCATTTCTTCCAGTCCTTATCTTTATGCCTGACAATACTCTGCACTGCTCAGGAACTCTACCTGACCTGTGCTGAGCTTCACTCCTGACTTAAATCCTTTTCACTTGCAGGGGCGCTTCTGTGAGATACAGATCACACACACCACCTTTCTCTTCGGCGCTAGTCAGACAGTAAACAACTTCCCCACAATCCCCCTGGGGCTCTGCTAAACACTCCCCTTCTCCTGTGACTGTGTTAACCCCTCTCATTGCTGGACTGGATGCTTTTAAAGCACCAGCACTACTTCTGCATGTCACCCTCTGCAAAAGCACTACTTCTGCAAATGACATGCCCAACAAGAGATACTCCTTTTGCCCATGTAACTCTGCCCATCCTGGGCTGGCCTCGATAGTTAACCCAATCTGCAGCAAACTCACTGTTGCAGAACACAAACCAGACAAAACTACATTTCAATCATGTCAATGCATTATGTAACCATATGATTTTCAAGGGGGTATGAGCAGCTTCTCCACTCCTTAACAGGGGCACCAAATGGAGGTTTGACACTTGGCACCATTTTGCCTGAGGCTGGACCAGTTTATTTAGTGGTAGCACTATAGTATAAGTGGTGTAGTAATATTAGAAGTAGTAGAGCATTAGTTGTAGTATTGTAATACTGATGGAAATAGTGGTAGTAGTGGTATTCAATGACTTAAAGGGGTATTCCCATCTCCAAGATCCTATCCCAATATGTAGTAGGTGTAGTAATAATAATAATAATATTAGCAAATACCTCCAATTAAAATGTAGTATAGTATTTTTGATTCACTCTCTCTTTCCTCATGTGCAGGCATTGCAGGACCTTAGGTATCCATGGTTATGTCCACTGATCAAGTCACAGTTATTTAGCTACTTGCTAGTGGTCGTAACCATGGATACCTAAGGTCCTGCATTGCCTGCACATGAGGAAAGAGAGATAGCGAATCAAAAATACTATACTACATTTCTAATTGGAGGTATTTGCTAATATTATTATTATTACCCCTACATATTGGGATAGGATTTTGGAGATGGGAATACCCCTTTAAATATGTAGCATTCCTTTATTCTGGACAGATCTGCTGAGCCTTGAGATACAACAAGCACCAATAACAAATGAAACAATGCTCTTTGTGCACAATTCTCCTACTTTTCAGAAAAGGGCAACTAACACAGGCTTATAATTAATTAACCAAAGTCCTGACCGTACATCACCAGCAGCTGGATAGAACTGTATATTCACAAATTCGTCTCCTTAATCGTCATTCATGACTCAGTGACAGCATATCTGGCTTTAATGGTGCTAAAACACTGCATGGGTTCAATTATCAGCAGGTGCATTTTTTTCTTCTCCATCCTTCAAAGGAGTAATTGGCACATAATGCTGCCCACGTTTGGTTCAGGAGTAGTGAGCATCTAGACGTGAATGAGTTAAAACTTCTGCTCTTTGAATGAGCCAACGTTTTCCTGTACATATATACCCAGTAACAGCTGCAGAATGTAATGTCTTGTACATCAATGAATTTTCTAGGAGAGAGGTCCTTTGTCTCGCTTCCTGCTGTCTGCAATACCGGTGAGAAAAAAGAGGTTGTGTGGGGCTGCAGTTCACATTGACTGAAGTCCTTTTCCTGGCTAGCAATACAGTACTCCAGACATTAGCCAAGCACTTGCCAAAAGGCATCAGTGGCAGGTAAAACGTGCCCAGCCTGCGCTCAGGGTCCTCTTCTGCCATTCTGCTGCAAAGACAGGTTTTGGCTGCAGTCCTAAACACAAAAAGGCAGTGGGTCAAAAAGCGGAAAAAAAAGTAATTGCTGAAATGTTCACATTAACCAAATAAATGCCGCAGCGCTGCAGAACATGTCCAGGATTTCGCTTTTCAAAAGTTAGTCTCTCCAAATATCTAAATTTGAAACCAACCCAATTATGACAGTTTTGTGTTCTTGGATTCACCTGTATTTGGCTGCACCGTATTAAGACTTATTTATTATAATAATACAATAGTAGAAGCCTGAGCTGTCCTTCTTCATATCGCCCATGTTATCAATCACATTCGGTATGAATATTTATAGGGTGCATGATGTTTGCAAGCACCACATCGTCATTATCTCCTGCTTTCCTTAATCCCATCCTCAGGATCTGCCTTGATCACTTTAAGAACATTTAAAGACTGCCATATGAATGTTAGAAAGGAAGCAAATCCATAGGAAATCTCTTCTTTTATACCCAGCATCGTGCCAAGATCATGGAACCATCTCTAGATTTTGGCTGTGGTCATAACCTTGACTCTCTATTATTACACATCATGTATTGTCACATTGATGCCCTGCGCCAATATAGCTATTGTACATATTTGTATACACCCGGTGTCTCATGTCAGGCGCAAGAGAAGGGCAAAGTGATAACTATATGTTACCCATCCACAGGTAACTAGGCTCATCCAGGTGACCATCAGGGACCTCACTGCATAGAATGACAAAGATATGCAGTACATTGGCTTCATGTGATTTACTCCTTATTTTTTCTAAATTATCAGTAGCTTGTACACACTCGAGGATCGTAATGAACATTTCTGCGCTTTCAGCTGCAAGATGTAAATAAATTGAGGACTATGAATTGTTTTTTATGACAACATTTCAGAAAGCCTAAAGTAAACCATCCGTGAGCCTGTGGGTACTTCACTGGCACTGGCAGATGTCTGGTGTGGCTGCAAGGTTGTAACTAGCTGGGCACATACTATGGTAGCTAGATAGACACATGAGATAGATAGATAGATAGATAGATAGATAGATAGATAGATAGATAGATAGATAGATAGATAGATAGATAGATAGATAGAGTAAGGTAGCGCTATTCATCACGCTGGGGGCACCCGCTTCACCGGGTTAATTAAAGCACACATGCAAGGGTTTTTCGGTAATTCACAGTCCAGTAGTTTATTACATCTCATAAACCGCTCATAACATAGTCCATCTCAGTGGCTCGCCGACATGTTACACATAATATCCCAGAGCCTTTCTAGTGACAGACATGCCCACTTGGCTCCAGACACAGCCTTCAGCGAGGTAACAATATCAATGTCCACATCAAGCCGTGTTTTTACCTTTTCCAGGTCGTAGCTGCTTCAGTCAGCTCGGTTCTGCCACAGCTGTGGCTTTAAGGCTTCCCAGATGGGGCCTCCGGGCCACATACCTTCAAAGGCTACTGGTATCTCAAACACAGGGGGATCCAGCCTCTGCCTTCCAGGCTAGTGGAGTCCCACACAGGGACCAGGCCTCTTGCCCTCCAAGGCTACTGGTATCCTAAACACAGGGGGATCCAGCCTCTGCCTTCCAGGCTTCACCAGGCCTCTCTTTCTAGGCCTCACCAGGCCACTATTTCTCACCCTGTTTCCAAACTACCAGGGTTTATATATCCCTTTGTGCACACAGGACCTGTGATGATGTCACGGTCACGTGATCAGTCACCTGAGGGGGAGGTAAATGGTCAGCTAGAGCACACCCCCTGGACATTCTAGCAATGCAGCAAGCCGCTGCATCACAATAGGTAGATAGATAGATAGATAGATAGATAAATAGATAGATAGGGATGGACATATCATAGATAGATTGGGATGGACATATCACTGATGCAACCTATGCAGCCACACATGGGTACAGGAGGTAAGGGGGCACATATCTACTTCCAAAGCAGGCAGAATTGTGCATTATGATGGACTACAAAGGGCCCATATATTGTTCTTGCACAGGAGTCCTCTTATGTGAGTGTCAACCCCTGAGATAGATAGGCACATTGGATGAATACAAACGTTGTAGATAGGCATATTATATAGACACATTATAGATTAATTGATAGACACAAGTATTGTAGATAAATTGAGCAAAATACTGTAGATACATAAATAGTGTATGTAGTGCACATAGTGAGTATGTAGGGGACACATTTTGTCTGTAGGGAACCAGCGCGAGCAGAAGCAGCAGTTCGCCCATGACTACCTCACCCAGGCACCTTACATTGCCACAGGGCCGGGCTTACCTAGGAGAGGCGTAGCTAAGCAGCTACCAGGCATTCACTGGAGGTTGGAGTCAGGCTTGGATGCAGGTAGCCGTCAGGTACCAGTCCTAGGCAGTCTCCAGTACCGCAGCTGCTGACCCCAGTGGTCAGGTATACAGACACAGATAGGACTCAGACACTGTTCAGACTTATAGATTGTGGATCTTCTGCAGTTACTGATACGGACTTGGGTTCTGTTCAGAGTAATATGTTCAGGATCCTCAGGCAGAATGGTTACTAACATGTAGAGACAGGACTGATGCAGGTACCGCCGGAGCGGCTTCAGGATACAGGTGCTGCCGATGAGGCTTTAGTATTCGGAGACTGGTTGCTGCAGTCTGGAGATGTACAGGTACTGGCCACATTAGAACCAGGAACTTCGGGTTCAGGACTGGCTGCACTAGGACCAGGGACTTCAGATTGAGAACTAGCCGCACTAGGACCTGGGACTTCAGATTCAGGACTGGCCACACTAGGACCAGGAATTCTCGTAGAGGACACTGGCCACAATGAGAGCAGGGGACCTCACAACTTCACAGGTAGAACACCACACTACCTAATGACTGAATGTGTTGCTTGGCACCTCCCTGTTGGGGACGGTGCCTTTTAAACAAGATGCCTCCCAGCTATTAGCGGAGAGCCATCTTGCAGTTGAACACTTACAGTAATTACCTCTCTGTTATAGGCTGAGGGCATTTTACTATATGAGTAAAGAGCAGGGGGGAGCAGACGCGCCCTAGGAATGCCGCTGGGACACAGAACTCAGAACAGGAAGGAAGCTGGGAGCATGCCGAGGCGGTGAGTATGTCGGTGGCCCTGCATGAAAGGGGAAGGAGAACCATGCAAGGGCATTACAGATAGATAGATAGATAGATAGCTAGATAGATAGATAGATATTATTCAACACTGTATAGCAGGTTTGCTCGCAGTCCTATGTAAAATGTCAGAAAACATCTGATGTCACTGTGAGTGGTGCAAATAAAAGAACAGAAAAAGCACAAGGAAACTATTACTGTATATGCAGAATTCCATAAAGGAAAGATGGCTAAGCATAAAAATCCTTTTGCATGGCTAGTATGACTTAGTCCTGAGCCTAGTGTAAGGTAGGAGATGGGAGTTGTTTGACTGTCTTTTTCTCAAGTTGGCAGGGAATGGTGATGTCATCGCCACCTGCTCTCTTGCCTAATGCCAGCAAACTGAAACACCTTAAATGTGACATCTTAGTGGGAACAGCTGGGAGAAGAACTGTGCCAGCCTTCGCCCCACATCGCTATATACCCCTCACCTGCCCCTCGTGTAGCCAGCCAAGCATTTGATTTCATTGATATTCAAAGCATTCTTTTAATCTATATCGCCAACTTGACGTCCAGTTTTTCTCACACCTTGAAGAGAGAACATTTTTTAATATCTCTCATCCTCTGGGAGCTGCTCATGGATTAATATAAGGCCTTTAACTCTTTCAGGACACGGTGAGGCTATCTGTAGCAAGTGCATCTTCCTTTAATAGGGCTATTAAGCAACGTAAAGAAGAAGAAAATTACATTCATTTTAGCTAATTCATTTACAGTGTCCCTCATAGACCTGAGTACAAAGAAATGTCCTTGTCAAACCTTTATCCAATTTAACCTACATGGAAGCAAAGGGATTTATTAGGCAGCTGCTATAAAAGACAATGTTCAGCTCAATTTCACTCAGCGCTGTTTTTTTTACCAATTGTTTGTCAGCATTTACTTTCTTTAGGAGAATAAAAATCAGCAATGATTAATTCCAAATGTTGCTATCATTTCTATAATCTTGGTTTATACCATATTCTATGCATTGCCTGCAGCACAGCGCTACTTTAATACGCCCACCTTGCAGTGCTATACCAATATATTAAATGGCTTATTGAACAGCGATTTCCTTCCATCATTTTATTTCAATCTAGATATGAATCGAGCACAAAAATCCAGCATTCATGTTCATAATAGGATCAGTAATACCCAAGGTGGAAACTAGTTTAGTGGGTCTGTGGCACAATCTTCCATAAGGTTAATTGAGTTGCTGTATCTAGGTATGGCAGTGGGATGCAGAGTTATTATTTTGCACCTGATTAATGGTGTTTGGGGGCCTTGTGTGGAGACCTAGCTGCGGTGGTAAGTAGGGTCTCAGCTTGGTATGTGTGGAAAGGGTAAAGATGCAGAGGCACTTCCTCCACGTATTAACAAGATCGGAGATAGGAAGATTTGCTCTTTAAATGTCAAACTAGCTGGAGAAAATAATAGTGTCATTCACAGGAGAATAGCGTTGTCAAGACACACCAGATGTAAATGCATTTATATGTGTTCTGACTGTAGTATAAAATGGAGGAAAAACAGTTGTATTGTTATCGAAGATGACTTCTGTGGTCGTAGAAACAAAGGAGTGAAAGCACGTGAATGAGAGGGTGGCACTAAGTACATGCACAACAGCGGTGACAGGCATGTAAGCAGCATAAGGACATGAGAAGGGACACGGGTGGTTAGGTACCATTAGATGCAGAACGAGCACAAAATAACCAGACAAGCTGAAAAGAAAATAACAAGTGATGGATCCAATGGTTGAAAGCACAACTTGATAGGCAGATACTGTTCATGCGTTGTGGTTTATGCCTTACATCTAAAGTACTATCAGCATACACTATTATTTGCAGGGATGTTTAAAGGGGAATTTCCACTTTAGAAACGTGGACCTCAAATGATTCCTGTAAGGTAAAATAACAAAGTCAAATAGTACTCACCTTCTCCACATCATTGTGGGTTCCCCGCCACTGTTTTGACCTTTTTGTTTTGGCTGCAGCAATGATGTTATGTCAACAAATCACATACCGCTGCAACCAATCATATGATGTGATGTCATCACTGCAGTCAAAACACTGAGATCAGATTTTACGTACCTGTACCTGTGTAACATACCTGGCGGCGTTCTTGCATACGGCACCATCTCCCACTATGCAAGATCGCAAACTTGAACATCAGTCCAGTCTGCTAGCCTGGCTTCTTTCCATGCTGTCTGCTTGCCTCTGTTCCGGCTGCTTAGGGCAGCGGCCCGGTCACTTCCTGTTTCTTGTAGCTGCTGTGGGCGCACCCCTAGTGCGTCCTCAGCCTATTGCTGTCAGTCATTGGATATTTAAACCAGCTCCACATACTAGCTGGGTCCTGAGCAACTTTAACATTCAGTGTGCTCCTTGACTCTGAATGTGCCAGGTCCTGTTCTGTTTTTCCCTGCCTGTTCGTTCCGCCTTCTAGGGGCTGCATACCTAGATCTGTTATCTGTGTTTTCTTGCCTGTCTGTCTGCCTTCCTGGAGGCTGTATTTCCAGGCCCTTCTGAACACGCTCCTAGCCTGTTCGTGCCGCCTTCTAGGGGCTGCATACCTAGACCCACTCCTGTATTTAGTTGCAGTACAGTTCCTATCTGAACTGTCTCCTAACCAGTTACCTGTTTGGTCCCTATGTCCGTTTCCTCCCTTTTGCTGCAGTGTCTGAACCAGCACTTGGCTATACCTAGGTTCGTTCCTGTATTTCGATGCAGTACAGTTCCTGTCTGAACTGTCTCCTAACCTGTTACCTGTTTGGTCCCTATTTCCGTTTTCTCTCTTTTGCTGCAGTGTCTGAACCAGTACTTGGCTTTACCTAGGCTCGTTCCTGTATTTCGTTGCAGTACAGTTCGTATCTGAACTGTCTCCTAACCTGTTACCTGTTTGGTCCCTATGTCCGTTTCCTCCCTTTTGCTGCAGTGTCTGAACCAGCACTTGGCTATACCTAGGCTCGTTCCTGTATTTCGTTGCAGTACAGCTCCTGTCTGAACTGTCTCCTAACCTGTTACCTGTTTGGTCTCTATGTCCGTTTTCTCTCTTTTGCTCCAGTGTCTGAACCAGCACTTGGCTTTACCTAGGCTCGTTCCTGTATTTCGTTGCAGTGCAGTTCCTGTCTGAACGGTCTCCTAACCTGTTACCTGTTTGATCCCTTTGTCCGTTTCCTCTCTTTTTCTGCAGAGTCTGAACCTGCACCTAACTCCTACTCGTTGTCGCTTTACTTTTGTTTGTGAGTTTGGAGTCCACTCGCTACTTCTTTGCAAGTACCTTGCGTGTATCTGGTTCTGCCTTTCCCTTCCAGTCTGTTCCGTGTGAACAGAGCCCTGTCCCCTCTGCTTAGCCTTGTCCACCGCGCCTGCGGTTTCGCTCTGCTCAGCCTTGTCCACCGCACCTGCCGTTTCGCTCTGCTCAGCCTTGTCCACCGCACTTGCGGTTTTGCTCTGCTCAGCCTTGTCCACCGCACTTGCGGTTTCGCTCTGCTCAGCCCTGTCCACCGCACCTGCAGTTTCGCTCTGCTCAGCCTTGTCCACCGCACTTGCGGTTTTGCTCTGCTCAGCCTTGTCCACCGCACTTGCGGTTTCGCTCTGCTCAGCCCTGTCCACCGCACCTGCAGTTTCGCTCTGCTCAGCCTTGTCCACCGCACCTGCGGTTTCGCTCTGCTCAGCCTTGTCCACCGCACCTAATGTTTCTCTTTACTCTGCTTGATTACCGCATCTGCGGCTCTGAACCCGTCTCCTAGTCTGTACTGGACCCTACCCAGCCTGTGCTCTAACCTGCCTGTTCCTGTATTCCCCGGTATGTGTCAACAGCCGTGTCCGGGGTCTGACCTGCAGTCGCACCTGGTCCCTCTGCTCGGTTCCTCCCTGGTGCACAGGCGTCATTAGCCATCGTGCGACCTTGGTCGGATCGGGTAGATACTTAGTTGCGCCCCTCCAGGCACTCTCTGGTTCATGGTCCAGTGGGATCACTAAACACGCACACGCCAGTCAGTCCGGGCTTGTGCATAACAGTTTGCTCAGGCCATGGTTCCCGTTGAGCTCCACGGCCCTTCGCTCTCAGAGACATTTTGAATCCGTGTCCAGTGAATACGTGCATTAAAATAAAAAAAAATAAAAAATTTTCTCTAGCTTTGGCACAGGCGATGTATGCACCAGTCCAAATGGAGCTTTCTGCACCCGTTCCTGCAGATCCGCCACGGTACTATGGGGATCCTAAACAAAGTTGTGCGTTTGTGGAGCAATGCATGCTGCAATTCCAGTTCTATGCTCACTATTTTCCTACCGATCGGGTTAAAGTGGGATTTATGATGTCCTACCTAGCGGGTGATGCCTTGAAATGGATCACCCCCCTTTGGGAAGCAAGGGATCCTGTCGTCTCTGACCTGCAGGCATTCTTGATGGCCTTTCTAATGGTCTTCGACGACCCTAATCCTGGGGACTCTGCTGAAGCTGCCCTTCCCAGTGTCCCGGAGCAGCCCGATGGGTGATGTGTGTGGGTAGCTCACCAGTTCTCCTGCCCGAAGAGACTGCTGCCCACCCAGAAACCAGACTGAAGATGGTCCCAAAGCAGGGACTCTCCATCTTTAATGAATCTGGCGATATGTCCATCGAGGCGGAGGATACTCCCAAGTCTCTTCACCCCTCTAACCTGGCGGAGGACCTCCAGTTGCCTCCTGAATCCTCCGGGGTGCTCCCTGTTAACGAATGGAGAGAGACTTTCCTACACCCTGTATCGGATACCTCGCCCACTTCTTCCAGTGAACTTGACCAAGTGTACTCCAAAGCAGTGGTTACCCCCGAGTCCCTGCACCCCTCCGGCCAGGCGGACGACCTCCAGTTGTCTCCTGTAGTCCCCGGGGTGCTACCTGGTAACAATTGCAGTGAGACTTTCCTACACCCTGTACCTGAAACCTCGCCCACTTCTTCCTGTGAGCTGGACCAAGTGTTCCCCGAAGCCGTGGTTACCCCCGAGTCTCTGCACCCCTCCAACCAGGCAGAGGAACTCCAGTTGTCTCCCGAATCCACCGGAGTGCTACCTGTCAACAAATGGACAGAGACTTTTTTACACCCTGTACCTGGTCCTGTGCCCACTTCATCTAGTAAGCTTGGCAAAATGTACCCCGAAGCAGTAATTACCCCCGAGTCTCTGCACCGCTCTAACCAGGCGGAGGACCTCCAGTTGTCTCCTGAAGCCACCGGGGTTCTACCTGTTAACGAATGGAGAGAGACTTTCCTACACCCTATACCGGATATCTAACCCACTTCATCCAGTGAGCTTGACCAAGTGTACTCCGAAACAGTGTTTACCCCTGAGTCTCTGCACCCCTCCAACCAGGCAGAGGTCCTCCAGTTGCCTCCTGAATCTTCCGGGGTGCTACCTGTTAACGAATGGAGAGAGACTTTCCTACTCCCTGTATCGGATACCTCGCCCACTTCTTCCAGTGAGCTTGGCAAAATGTACTTTCAAGCAGTAATGACCCCCGAGTCTCCGCACCCCTCTAACCAGGCGGAGGACCTCCAGTTGTCTCCAGAATCCACCGGGGTGTTATCTGATAATAAATGGACAGAGACTTTCCTGTGTGCTGTTCCTGGTACTTCACCCACTTCATCTGTTGCTGAGGATGGCTTGATGGGAGGAAGCATCGTAGTTACCAAGATGATGAGATCAGTTTCGTTTCCTCTAGTGGACAGAAGAGGTAGTCCTCTTGAAGAGAAGGATTGGCCTCCAAATTCTCTGAGGAACACTCTTGCAGGCTTGAAGAAGAGGGGGCATAAAGGGGGGGTGTACTGTAACATACCTGGCGGCGTTCTTGCATATGGCACCATCTCCCACTATGCAAGATCGCAAACTTGATCATCAGTCCAGTCTGCTAGCCTGGCTTCTTTCCATGCTGTCTGCTTGCCTCTGTTCTGGCTGCTTAGGGCGGCGGCCTGGTCACTTCCTGTATCTTGTAGCTGCTGTGGGCGCACCCCTAGTGCGTCCTCAGCCTATTGCTGTCAGTCATTGGATATTTAAACCAGCTCCACATACTAGCTGGGGCCTGAGCAACTTTAACATTCAGTGTGCTCCTTGACTCTGAATGTGTCAGGTCCTGTTCTGTTTTTCCCTGCCTGTTCGTTACGCCTTTTAGGGGCCGCATACCTAGATCTGTTATCTGTGTTTTCTTGCCTGTCTGCCCGCCTTCCTGGAGGCTGTATTTCCAGGCCCGTCTGAGCATGCTCCTAGCCTGTTCGTCCCGCCTTCTAGGGGCCGCATACCTAGACCAGCTCCTGTATTTCGTTGCAGTACAGTTCCTGTCTGAACTGTCTCCTAACTTGTTACCTGTTTGGTCCCTATTTCCTTTTTCTCTCTTTTGCTGCAGTGTCTGAACCAGCACTTGGCTTTACCTAGGCTCGTTCCTGTATTTCGTTGCAGTACAGTTCCTGTCTGAACTGTCTACTAACCTGTTACCTGTTTGATCCCTTTGTCCGTTTCCTCTCTTTTTCTGCAGAGTCTGAACCTGCACCTAACTCCTACTCATTGTCGCTGCACTTTTGTTTGTGAGTTTGGAGTCCACTCGCTACCTCCTTGCAAGTACCTTGCGTGTATCTGGTTCTGCCTTTCCCTTCCAGTCTATTCCATGTGAACAGAGCCCTGTCCCCTCTGCTCAGCCTTGTCCACCGCACTTGCGGTTTCGCTCTGCTCAGCCTTGTCCACCGCATCTGCGGTTTCGCTCTGCTCAACCCTGTCCACCGCACTTGCGGTTTCGCTCTGCTCAGCCCTGTCCACCGTACTTGCGGTTTTGCTCTGCTCAGCCTTGTCCACCGCACTTGCGGTTTCGCTCTGCTCAGCCCTGTCCACCGCACCTGCGGTTTCGCTCTGCTCAGCCCTGTCCACCGCACTTGCGGTTTCGCTCTGCTCAGCCTTGTCCACCGCACCTGCAGTTTCGATCTGCTCAGCCTTGTCCACCGCACCTGCAGTTTCGATCTGCTCAGCCTTGTCCACCGCACCTAATGTTTCGCTTTACTCTGCTTTATTACCGCATCTGCGGCTCTGAACCCGTCTCCTAGTCTGTACTGGACCCTACCCAGCCTGTGCTCTAACCTGCCTGTTCCTGTATTCCCCGGTGTGGGTCAACAGCCGTGTCCGGGGTCTGACCTGGAGTCGCACCTGGTCCCTCTGCTCGGTTCCTCCCTGGTGCACAGGCATCGTTAGCCGTCATGCGACCTTGGTCGGATTGGGTAGATACTTAGTTACGCCCCTCCAGGCACTCTCCGGTTCATGGTCCAGTGGGATCACTAAACACGCACACGCCAGTCCGGGCGTGTGCATAACAACCTGCTTTAGCGCTGGTTTTTACTCTGATCTCCGATGCCACCTTCCTTTGCTGTGGTCTACTCTGGGTTTTACAGGTTACCTGACCAACTCACGTGACACCATTACCCTTGGCATTTTAAGGCCAGATCTCTAAGTCATTTGTGTTTGAGTATTGGGTAAGCTAGTATTCAGTTACTGTCTGTATCTAAGGTTCCCTCCATAAGTTCACCTGGCTGGCTATCTTTTCTGCAAACTCCTGTGGTTTCTGTAACCTGCATCTTCTTCCTGGCTCAGCCCTGCTGATTAAAGCGAGCCTGTCAGCAGGATTTTGCTAAGTAAACTACAGGCAGTGTCATGTTGAGGCTGCAGCACTGATTAATACGATACCTGAGGTGAAGAAATTTGTCTTGTGGTTCTTGTGTAATCAGTTTTTGCAGTTTTGAGTTAATGATATGCCCGTGCTCCAGGACGGGACTATAAGCAGGATCTTATCCTGGTGCTCTAAGACAGATCAGCAAGAAAAGATCTGCCTGTAGTTTACTTAGCAAAATCCTGCTGACAGGTTCACTTCAAGACTTGATCTGCTGTAACCATAACCAACTCCTCTATGGTCTTGTTCATACTTCAAACGCTGCTGAATTTCAGTATATCTTCTTTTTAAAGAAGTTTGCTTCTTTATCTCTGCTGACAGCATCTAGCCATGGTTTGTTAATTAACCCTTTGTCTGCTGTAAGCTTATCAAACTCTCCTCTGCATTTTATAACATTACATTTCAATAATTCCTGTACTTAGCACACTTCTTTCTGTGTCTCTGTATACTTCCAGCATTGTGTCTTCTGGTGTTTCGTGCTCTATGTGTCTGCTTCCCATCAAGTTTACACCATTCTCTTGGTTCTTACTGTACCAAAAAAATACATAGACTGTATTATCACACCCTGTGTCATGTGCTCCAAACATAGCAGTGAGTCTGAGAGACCTGCGAGTTCAGAAAGTATTCCTAAGGACATTTTTGAAAGAAAGTGTTAAGCCTATCCTGCCAAGAGGGTTCCTCAAAGGCTTTGGTCCAAATGAAAGAAATGCAACATGGACTGATTATGCCAATGCATTGAGGTGAACTATTTTTTTCAGCAGAGCTTGGAGAGGCTGAGGTTGTTGACTCAATGTAGGAAGACTGATGAAGCGGACCACAGCTAGTAGTGTTATTGATATAGAAGAGCTGAGAAAGCAAGGAGAGGTGGAGCTGAGTTTAGTATTGTAGCAGAGACCAGTGGCACACCATGGCTGGGTATATCAGATGTCTACTGTTGGTGATGCAGCAAAGCCCAACAGTAAAGCAGTTGTGACTATTTCAGCAAAATATAAATTATTTTTATTTACTTATTTAGGAAGATTTTGTCTCTTTGTTATGTAATTATAGGATGGTTTATCCTTATTATACAGATATGTATGTTACTTTTTTCTTATATTGGGTCTGTTTGTTTTGGCACACAGCATTTGAGAAAGACCCAGGTTTTAGGGTTGAAAAGTGACATTTTGTCGATTGCCTTACAAATAAATAAAAAATATTTTTTCTTCAAATTTTGGAATACCGAGTACCTTTTATTACTATTGATATGTCAGGAGTTACACTTGTGGCAGATCCCAGAGATGTAGCAGAACTGGGTATGTCAGAAGGCACACCTAGGGAAAGTGCCCACAGTAAACATAGATGCCAACTATTTGAATACTCAGTCAGTGATCTGCTGCCAGAGCTCGCCTTTAACACAAAAGTCCTGAACACACGTCGTCAGAGGTGTGCGCAGCACTGAAAAATAAAGAGAGCTAGCAAGTAGAGATGGAAGCAGTGCCCAGCCCTTGATCCATGAGAGTGTTACAAAGCAACAGTGCTAACCACTGAGTCATCATGCTATCTTTACACTTCATACTTGCAAAACGCTTATCATGATAATCTGGGAGCATAGGAATCACAGTTAATTTACAGTTATGCTCCTGTTTTTGGCTGCACTATCTCTATGCCCTATCCATAATTCTTACATGCCAACTGAATGTGCATTTAAGTGTTACCCAAGCAAAATTCTCACTCCAAGATTGCAGTAAACTACATCATACTTGCCAAACCTTCCTGACTCCCAGAAGATATTACAAATCCAAGGTGGGAGGATTTGTTGGAAACTGGGAGATTTGTTTGGAAGTCTTCTTTTCGTCCTGGAGCTTCAGAGACATCCAGGGAAAGTAAGCAAATATGAAGTAATCTGTGCACATCATTAAAATCAGAGCTGCGTAAGATCAAGAATTCTGTGAATTTGTGGCAGAACCAGCCACGTAGCAGGTCAGCTGACAAGAAGACACCTTACCCATACTAAGTGCTGCTGAAATTCTGCCAAAAGAAGATCACCACAAGATAACCAGGATGGCTGAGATTTTGTGTCCAAGAATTCAATAAAGAAGGCATCAAAAGAACTGAAAAAGGGCTTCATAATTGGGATGGGGGAAGAATGGGAAAACTTAATAAATCCCAGGGGGTACAACTTGTATTCAGGTCAGACTGTGGTCCAGCTGCATATCATCTTGTCCCAGAGTGATGCACAAGATAAATTTATTATATATGTGCTGAACTGTGATAGAAATCACTTTTCTTGCTGCTCAAAGACTAATGATCTTCAGAAAGGAATATTTAAATAGCTCCAAAGTATTTCTCAACCAAATTACTGGGAACTGTGGTAAACTTCCATTAACTGACCATTTCTTTCTTTAAATTTGTTTGAAACCTAATTGCAAGTTCAGTAAAGTGCTAGGTAATCATACCTACTATCCTAGTCTACAGTGTGTCAGTCCGCAAATTGCAAAGAGACAAAATGTAAGCTGCCATTAATAGTAATGTTTGTTCTTCTGAGAATCTTGCAGGGTTAGTAAATGGAGTTCTTACACCCTGCAATATTAAAAGGTCAAGCTGAAGCAACTTTTGGAGATGCAATTACACCAATAGTAGCCTAATAGTTTCATGATATAACCAAGATGATTATCACAATTATTTATACAGACCAAGGCATTGGAAACATACAGGGGAAAATAGGGTATATCTTCTAAAGTTGATAACTTTTACATTTCCAATATAGTTGGCAGTGAGAAATTGTAGCAAGAATGTAATAATTTGCTTACTAGCACAAAGCAACTTGTCATGCCTGTAACTTACACGGTGTATAAGGGCAGTTATTCACTGAGTTCACCGCTCTGCTCCTTACAGTGTCAAACAATCTCCCTAAGCTACCTTATCACTGCTACATCCTCCTTTTCCTGGAGAGTCTCCACACAGCTGCAAGGAGGTGTGGCCAGACTCTGTGTGGATAGAGTTTTGGTTCCCTGGCCTATCCCCTGCCAACAGTGGATATATTGGGCATCTCCTTCCCTCTACACCTTGCCTGAGCATAGTTACTAGCTGCAGCTTGTCTCTAGTTACCTGTCTAGGTGCATTCCTGTTTTGACTCTCCTGTTACTGACCTGGCTTGTTTACCCATTTTTTGTCTGATCTCTCCGGTCCTGACCCCAGCTTCGTATTTTGAACCTGCACTGCCAGCCCTTACCTCTGATTGTCTGACCACATTTCTGTCCTCGTCCTCTGTGCCTCAAAGTTCTGCCTTTGACCCGGAGGTCAGCTGCTGCAGATCCGGGGACTGCCCTGGAGTGGCACCTTGTGACTACCCTAAAGGACCAAACCCATCTTCAGAGGCTCTAGTCACTTAGTTACGCCCCTCCAGGGTAAGCCTGGCCAATGGCGCAGTGGGATTACACCCACCATCATCACAGTAAGCTCAGGCCATGGACCCCCTGACAAATCAGGTCTTAGAGACCCCATGTCGAGTGTACATGCATGAGGAGTTTCATTCGAACATGAGTGTCAAGGTCAGCTGATGCAGGCAATTAATGTGGTGACAACTCAGATGCAGGATTTGTCCACCTCTGTTTCCTCACTATCCTGCGCCTCAACAGTGATAGTCTATCCTTCTTCAGGATTGACGTCCTCTCCAGGGGAACCGCTTAAATCTCCAGTTTATGGTGGAGCAGCTAAGCTCCAGCTTCCACTTCCGTCCCGCTATGATGGAGACCCCAAGGATGCTCCACATGTATCTCTTTCTATAGGACCAAACCAAGATTGCATTTATGGTCTCTCTGCTGTCTGGATGAACCCTGACTGGGGAAAATCCCATTTGGGAGCATGGAGGTCCAGAGACCCTACAGTTAGAAAAGTTCCTGAAGGAGTCCCAAGCGGTGTTTGAAATACCAGTCCACCTCATCCCTTTTGACTCTAAGACAAGGCATGGACACTAGTGATGAGCGAGCATGTTCTGTTAACCCTTTCGGTGAGCATGCTCAGGTGTTTTCCGAGTATCTTCAGCATGCTCGGGTGTTATGTTTTAGTCACTCCGTGTTCATGATTTGCGACTGTTTGACAGCTTTAAAACATGTGAGGAATGCCTAAGAAACTCATTCCTCACATGTATTAAAGCTGTCAAACAGTCGCAAATCATGAGCATGGAGTGACTAAAACATAACACCCGAGCACGCTGAAGATACTCGGAAAACACCCGAGCATGCTCGTAAACCTCTAATAATTTGCATGCTCGCTCATCACTAGTGGACACCATAGCTCAGTATGCTTTACGGTTCCATACCCTGACTGAAGAGCTGGCTTGGAATGAAGAAGCCCTGGTGGCAATCTTCTGGCAGGGTCTGTTCGGTCGTATTAGGGATGAATTGGCAGGCAGAGATGTATCATCCTCCCTGGATGCCCTTATACAACTGGCCATTAAGATTGATCTCTGTTTCCATGAGCAAGCTCTGGAACAATGTTAAGTATCGTCTCGTGTCAAAATACCATCCAGGCTGGCTCCAATCTTCCAGTACCCTTTGCTGCCACAAGCCAAACCTCCTGCTATAGTGCCAATGCAAGTTGAGCAGTCCAAACTTTCTGTACAAGAGGACAGCAAAGGTATAGGGAGGACGAGTGCATGTATGGTGGAGGCAAAGGACATTATGTTCGTAAGTGCCCAGTGAGGCCGGGAAATTCCAGAAATTCCAACAAATAGGGTTGGCCAGAGAGATGACCCTAGGTGAGAAAGATGGCTCTCCAAAACAATTAACCGACATCACCCTGTCCTGGGGAGAGAAGTTTCTCTCCAAGGCAGCTCATTTAGACTTCGGTTCTGCTGCCAACTTCATCCATTGGGACCTGGTTCATCAACTTCAGCTCCCTACACAACAGCTAGATCATACGCTGGTTATTTCCTCCATTGACGGACAACTCCTGGCAGAGCCTACCCAATATCATGCAGTTAGTCACGTTGCAGATTGGCATCCTGCATTCTGAAAGAATTTGTTTCTACGTGCTATCTAAATCAGTAAACTCTGTTTTTCTGGGCCCTACATGGTTGCGTCGGTTGTTGACTGGTCCACCGGACAGATGCTTCAGTGGGGAATGTTTTGTGCTACCAACTACCTTGCCAAGGTCTTGTGTTACACGCAAGCCGCTAGGTTCAGATAGGTTGAGACAGGTTTCATGAATTCGTTGGAATCCTGGGGGAACTGTTACTCAAGGCAACCATAGGTTGCAGCTTCTCTCAGGCACACGATAGATTCAGTTGCTGACCAGACACATCTGACAAGAGTCTTGTTCAACAGTTTAACAGTGGAATTTAATCTGAAGCACGGCCAGTGCAATTCAGGGATATTACAGCAACAATCTTCATTATAGTACAGTCTAATAAAGCAGGTACAGTAATGTCAGTCTCTTCAGTAGCATAATTCAGCATAGATTAGATCTCTTAGCAGCACACTTCTATGCATACACAACCACAGGCTTTTCCTTCACAAGGACACAATAGTATACAGCATTCTTTATCCTGCATGGAGATGGAGGGGGGAGGGTTTGATGAGGGAGATGATCTCTGTGACACAATTCCTTACAGTCCTTATCTTCCTGCCCGATAATACTCTGCATTGTAAGCTCAGGGAGTTTATCTGACCTGTGTTTAGTTTCTCTCCTGATTTGAATCCTGTTTAGTTGCCTTCCGTTAGATCCAGTTAACACACCACCTTTCTCATCGGCTTCAGCCAGACTACAATAACAAGTTCCCCGCAGTCCCCCTGGGGCTCTGCTAAAACTTTCCCTGTCTCCTGTGACTGTGTTAACCCTTCTAGTTGCTGGATGATTCTGAAGCACAGCACTTCCTGTCTCCTGTGCTTGTGTTATTTGTAATAGTTGCTGGATGTTTTTGAAGCAACAGCACTACTTCTGCATGTCACACTTGCCAAGTCTCCGCTTTCCATGCCTTAGCACCTTTCTTCCCTGTTCACCTATTTTTGTGCCTTTGCAGCTGTTTTTTGTGAAAAGAAGGCTGAGGTCTTGCCACAGACCTTACAATTGTTCCATCGATCTTCAGTCTGGCACTTCTCCACCCCGGGGCCGGGTGTATTCCCTATCCCAGAGGATGCCTTAAGGCAGAGGAGCGAAGAAAAGGCGAGTTGTTGTTTTTTTAAATCAGTGACTATACTACTACATGGATGACTATGGGCTGTGCATTATACTTTATTGATGACCATTAGCTGTGCATTATACGTTATGGAGTATTATGGACTGTGAATTATACTTTATGGATGACTATGGGCTGTACATTATACTTTATGGAGGACAATCGGCTGTGTATTATACTTTATGGAGAACTATGGACTGTGCAATATACTTTATGGATGACTATGGGCTATGCATTATACTGTATGAATGACTATGAGGTGCATTATACTTTATGGATGACTACAGGCTGTGCATTATACTTTATGGATGACTATGAGCTGTGCGTTATACTACATTGATATCTATAGGCTGTGCATTAAACTGTATGAATGACTATGAGGTGCATTATACTTTATGGATGACTATACCCTGTGCTTTATACTTAATGGATGACCATGGGCAGTGCATTATACTTTATGGATGACTATGGGCTGTGCATTATACTGTATGAATGACTATGGGCTGTGCTTTATACTTTATCGATGACAACTGGCTGTGCATCATATTTTATGGATGACTATGAGGTACATTATACTTTATAGAGGACTATGGGCTGTGCATTATAGTACATGGATGACTATAAGGTACTGTGGTAGAGTTGCTTGCTCTACTGCACTCGGAGATAGATACAGGACACTGTCTCTTTAAATGACTTGGTGGTTTATTGAAAGAAGCAGCATAAACCACGGCCAAGTGCATAACATAAACATGGCCTTTCTGGCATAACAGGAAACAAAAAGGAAAAAAAGGTACAGAACAGTCCTTACTTTGACCGAGGCCCGGCCACTCAGGGTTAGAAATAGCACACAGTCCAGTTTAGCACACAAACATAAGCTCCTCTCTCTCAGGAGCTAGCTTCCACACACTGAACAACACCTGAGTGAAAAGACTGGCAATTTAAAGCCCAGACCACACCCTGGGGTGGACATATGGTGAATCACCTCCCGCCCGCACTATGGTCATTGACCTATAAAACATGCCCTTTTAAATGGCCGATTAACCCTCTCTGCACCTACGATGCAGGAGAAGACTTCTACGTTTCACATCACTGAAGCTAACAGCCTCAGTGAAACACATCTCCCCTCCAGTATTCTGCCAGTGACTTTGCCACATATCCTCCCCCCTCTGCCCAAAGCCGGGGGTTTTGGCACCTTCACTTGCTACACATGGAAGCCTGGACAGGGCATCTGCGTTAACATGTAGTTTTCCGGGCCTGTGATCCACCGAAAAACTAAAGTCCTTGAGTGCTAGAAACCACCTAGTCACCCGGGCATTCTTCCCCATCCTTTCCCTCATCCATCTCAATGGAGCATGATCTGACACTAGCCTGAACTTCCAGCCTAATAAGTAGCATTTCAGGGTGTCAATTGCTCACTTGATGGCCAGTCACTCTTTTTCCACAATAGTATAGTTCTTTTCGCAGGCCGATAGTTTCTGCTTAGATAAAGAATGGGATGTTCTTCCCCATTTACTTCTTGGGATAAGACTGCTCCTATGCCAACCTCTGAGGCGTCCATCTGGACCACAAACTGTTTATTGAAGTCAGGCACTATCAAGACTGCTTACACAGGGCGAGCTTCAATTCTTGGAATGCCACCTCTGCCTCAGAAGACCACTTGGCCATTGCCGTCTTTGTACCTTAAAGCAGGCGATCAGGGGTGCTGCTATTGACTAGCCCAGAGGAATGGGGATAACTCGTTACCCGGGCCTTTAGCCTGGCCTTTAGGGATGTCGCGGTGGTCGGCTCCCGGGCCCGTACCCTGGGCCTCTCCTGTAAAAGGGTTGGTGTTTTTGGTTGAGTTCGTGACGCCACCTGTGGCTTCTGGTGAGGATCACCAGTGCTGCGCAGTCCACTGAGGCTGATGATAAGGCAGCTTGATGGTATAGCTCCCCACAGGTGGAGCAGGGCCTCAGGGCAGTATAAGAACGGGGATGCAGGACAAGGAGACTCAGCCGAGTCGGAACAAGAACAGGGACGGACACAAAAGTCACTTCAGTACCTTTTACTGATGGAAATTCAGGCACTCCCCGGAGCACTGTAGGGTGAAGGATGTATGTCCGGATACTCCCCAATGAGTAGGTTTTGGGCCTCCTGGTTCTTGCTGCTGCCTAATAAGTTTCTGACCTGCCTGGAGCTAGGCCTAACTTTGTCTCTGTCCTGCGCTGGCTGACCTTGTGGTAGGGCCTTCTCTTGGAGTGCATGCTCCCGACCTACGGGACCAATGTGTCTCCTGGCTCTGGTATGTATCAGCACTTTAGCGATCCCGGGACCTGTAGTTCTCCAGGGATTCCGGTTTATCTTTCTGGGTCGTGGAGATCCCGGCAAGCTTCGGACCCGGTGCCGGTAACTGCTTCTTCGGGGTGAGCTAGTTAAGCTCCTCTGCCCCCTATGAACTAACTCTCTCTACTCTTTCGCCTTCGGCCTACTTGGACCCTCAATAGGCTACTCACACTAACGGCAGCGTGCCGCTCTTCACCGATCTTATGGCGCCAGCACACCTAAAGCTCACCTCACTGAGCTACACCGAGTCTTGATCTGGATAAGCTCCACTGCAGGATAGCAATTGCAGGAGCTAGAACAGGCTTTTGTCCTCTGAGGTAACTCCTCTCAGGCTGTACTGGACTCACTGCTAAACCAGACTCTCACTTAGACTCCAAAAGACTCCAACTAACTGCTGCCTGGCTCCACCTTCCCTTTTATATCCCTAACGGGCTCCCTCTGGTGGTCTGAGGTGGAAGGTGGAGATGTGTGAATGGTTATGGGGGCCTCTTGTGGAGGAATCCATCAATACACCCTTCTAGGATCTGTGATACCAAGCACAGCTGGGCTTCACACTATCATGGCGAAATTCGGGATAAATCGCCAATAGTATCCCATGAATCCCAGAAACACCTGAACCTGCTTCTTGGAGGCTGGTTGCGGGCAATTCTGATTGCTTCCACCTTGTTCACTTGCGGCTTTATTTCGCCCCTTCCAATGACATAGCCCAAGTATTTTGCCTCTTCTTTTCCTATGGCGCATTTTTTGGGGTTTATGGTAAACCCAGCCTTTCTCAGTGCCCCCAGTACTGCCTGGACCTTCTGCAAGTGACTTCCCCAATCTGGGCTGAAGATCACAATGTCGTCCAGGTAAGGGGTGGCGTACTTCTTGTGCGAGGCATCCTGGTGTACTGAAAACACCCGTCGGGTGTAAAGAAGGCAGTCTTCTCCTTGGTGCCTGGGGACAAGAGAATTTGCCAGTACCCCTTTGTTAGGTCCAGGGTAGTGATGTACCTGGCAGTCCCCAGCCTTTCAATAAGTTCATCAACCCGGGGCATCGGATAGGCTTTAAGCTTAGACACTTCGTTTAGTTTTTAGAAATCGTTACAGAAGCGCAATTCTCTGTCTGGCTTAGGTACAAGAACAATGGGACTGGATCAGCCGCTCTTAGACTCCTCGATGACGCCCAGGCTCAATATTCTCTGCACCTTCTTGGAGATCACCTCACGGCGGGATTCTGGAAATCGATATGGCCTCTAGTTCACCCTTACATGCTTTTCCGTCAAGATCTCATGCTCCACTACCTGCGTACATCCGGGTAACTCTGAGAACAGGTCTCGGTTTCTCTGCAGCAGTTCTCGGCACTCTTGTTTTTGGGCCAGTGATAGTGTCTCTGCCACTGTGACATTCTCAACCATGGCTTCAGGATTGGCCCCCAGACATGTAGCTTCCACTGGTTCCCTGTCCCGCCACGGCTTAAGCAAGTAGATGTGGTATATCTGGTATGGCTTTCTTCTTCCTGGCTGGTGGATTTTATAATTGACTTCACTCAACTTCTCGACCACCTCGTATGGCTCTTGCCACTTGGCCAGAAATTTACTTTCGAACATGGGTACTAATACTGATATCTGGTCTCCATTGGTGAATTGTCTCAGCGTTGCGGCCTGATTGTGGACCCTTGCCTGGGCTTCTTGTGCCTGTGGAAGGCTCTCCTTCACAAGTGGCATCACCCTCATGATCCGGTCCAGCATTTGGGCCATATGTTCAATGACGCTCCGGTGGGGTGTAATCTCCGCTTCCCAGGTCTCCTTTGCTATGTACAGAAGTCCCCGAGGGTGCAGTCCGTATAGCAGATCATATGGTGAGAAATCTGTAGAGCTCTGGGGAACTTCCCTAATGGAGAACAGCAGGTATGGCAATAGGCAATCCCAGTCTCGCCCATCCTTCTTCACGACCTTCTTCAGCATAGACTTCAGGGTCTTGTTGAATCTCTCCACCAGGCCATCCGTCTGCGGATGGTATACCAGTGTCCGCAGTTGTGTAATCTGGAGAGCCTTACACAACTCCCTCATCACCTTAGACATAATAGAAGTTCCTTGGTACGTCAAGATCTCATTTGGCAGGCCCATCCGGGAGAAAATATGCACAAGCTCTCTGGCGATACTCCTGGCGGAGGAGTTTCTCAATGGTACTGCCTCCGGATACCGAATTGCATTGTCCAACACTACGAGGATGTATTGGTGCACCCTGGAGGACCTGACCAGGGGCCTGACAAGGTCCATGGCAATATGGTCACATGGGATCTCTATAATAGGCAACGGTACTAGGGGGCTGCGGAAGTGGGAACGGGGGCAGTTAGCTGACAGGTGGGGCAAGACCGGTAGTAATTCACAATTTCTCAGTGACATATAGGACAGTAGAACTTCTGCAGGACACACTGCAGAGTTTTGTCTATCCCTAGATGCCCAACCAAGATATGAGAATGGGCCAGGTATAATAACTTACGTCTATAGGGTCCCGGTACAACCAACTGCTCTATCTCTTCCCCCTTGGCTTAGTGACCCAATAAAGAAGTTCCCCATTGAGAGTAAAATATGGGAACCTGGTGTCAGCCCCCAGCTCTTGAGCAACCCCATTGATTACAGATACTTTATCAAATGCATTCTTCAAGGTAAGATCCTGCATTTGAGTAGTACCAAAATTCCCCCCAGAAACTCCCAATTCAGGAATCTCTGCCTCTTGGGTCACTGTCTTGACCTCATCACCGGCAAGGACACATAGAGGGGAATTCATCCTCCTTTGACTGCATTGGGAATTCATCATGGTGGAAACGACTCCTTCCTGAGTCACATGGTACATCTGATTTCCGCCATAAGTTCCAGAACAGGCTAAAGTCTCGCCCTATTATTACTGGATGTAGCAAGTCCTTAACCATCCCGACCTCATGGGACTCATCCTCACAGTTAGTTTGTATGGTCACTCTTGCCACAGGGTAACCCTTGATGTCCCTGTGAATACAGCATACCCCCACGTGTTTCCTGGGGATCAACTGGTGGGGAAGTGCGGCCCTAATCAGAGTCACCAAACTCCCCAAGCCCAAGAGTCCTGCCACCAACACCCCATTTATAGTCACGGGACATGACTGTGGCCCCTCACTGGGCTGATAGTCCACACTGCAGGCGGAGTAGGCATAGTAGGAACAGCAGAGTCCCAGGCTACAGTCCATTTCCTCAGAGGATAGGGGACAGCAGGCAGCTATATGGCCTGGGCAGTGACACCTCCAACATATAATCTCTCCCTCATGGACCTTGGGCATTACCTCTCCCATCCCTTGGGACCTTGGACGCCCTACCACCTTTTGGGCCTCTGCCCCGGTTGAGACCCCCAATATGGAGTGGGCTGCTTTCCAAAGGAACCCTCGGACCCCTGATACCTCTTGACCAGTTCATCAGCATTCTGTGGATCACCCTGGGAAACCCAAGTCTATTTCAGTCTCCGCAGGGAATGCACAAATCGGTCCATCACCACTCGCTCTAGCATCTGCACTGGGGTAGAGGACTCCGGCTGCAGCCATTACTGGACCAGGTGCAACAAGTCAAACATCTGGGAGCGAGGGGGTTTGTCCCGGTAATACGCCCAGTGTTGGACCCGCTGCACCCTGACAGTCATCGTCAGCCACAAGCACGCCAGAATTTCAGTTTTTAGTTTTCCATATTCCTTGGCGTCTTGCAAGGCCGAGTCATATTAAGCCTTCTGGGGCTTCCCCATCAAGTATGGTGCCAGCACCTCTGCCCATTGCTGTGGTGGAAGCTTCTCCCTCTCAGCGACCCTCTCAAATACCATCAGAAAGGCTTCTATGTCATCACCCAGGGTCAGTTTCTGAAGAGTTCCCCTTACCACCTTCTGGATAGAAAAGTCGACCACTGACCTTTGAGCTGGAGCTGTTGGCATGCCACGAATCGCCTCAGTGAGCAAATCAATCTGCTGCTGCTGTTGTCGACACTGGTCCTTTTGCAGTTGTTGCCGGAGCTGGAGCTGCTGCATAAGTAGCGCCATCTGCTGTTGCTGCAGCTGCTCCCTGTGCTGCTGTAGCTGCTGCTGGTACTGTTTGGTGCTGTGCCTGCCGTGGTTGCACCAGATGCTTAATTACATCCTCCATTTTGTCCAGTGTCACTTGCTGGCTTATGGCAGACTTCACCCAGGACATGCAGCATGTCTTGTAACAGTCACACGTGTTCGCTGGGAACGCTGCTCGCAATTCTAACACCACCTGTGGTAGAGTTGCTCGCTCTGCTGCACTCGGAAGTAGATACAGGACACTTTCTCTTTAAATTACTTGGTGGTTTATTATAAGAAGCAGCATAAATCACGGCCAAGTGCATAACATAAACATAGCGTTTCTGGCATAACAGTAAACAAAAAGGAAAAAAGGTACAGAACAGTCATTACTTATTCCCCCATGTGGTAAGGTAAAATCTGGGGCTAAAACAAAATTTTTGTGTTAAAAATGTAAATATTTTTTCTTCATTGCCCAATGGAATAAAATTCTGTGAGACACCTGTGGAGTCAATATGATCACTGCACCCTTAGATGATTTTATTGAGAGGTATAGTTTGTAAAATGAGGAAAGTTATGGGGGGTTCTGCTGTTCTGGCGCCTTAGGGGTTCTGCCAATGTGACATGATAACCTCAAACCATTCCAGCAAAATGTGCATTATAATATGGTGCTCGTACCCTTTTGAGCTTTGCACTGTGCCTCAAAAGTAGTTTTCAACCACATATGAGGTATTGGCGTACTCAGGAGAAATTGCGTAACTTATTTTGTGGTCCAATTTCTTCTATTATCCATTTTGAAAAATGAAAGCTTGGGGCCAAAGTAACATTTTAGTATAAAAATTGGTAATTTTCCATTGACTCAGCCCACTGTTTTTCAATTCTGTTAAAAATGTTAACTACACTACAAGATGAATTTCTCAAGTGGTGTTGTTTCCAAAATGGGGTCTCTTGTAGGAGTTTCTGCTGTTTTGGCATGTAAGGGTCTCTTCAAATGTGACATGACATCCGCAATCTGTTTCAGCCAAAATTGCACTCCAGAATTCAATTGCTGCTCCTTCCCATCCGAGCCCTGCCATGTGCCCAAACAGTAGTTTTCCACCTCAAATGGAGTATCAGTGTTCTCAGGACAAATTGCATAACAAGTTCTGTTGTTCATTTTCTCATGTTACCCTTGAGAAAATGAAAAATTTGGGTCAAAAGAACATGTTTGTAGGAAAAATATATTTTTTCATTTTTATGGCTTAACGTTATAAAATTCTGTGAAGTACTTATGAGTTCATGGTGCTTACCACACCTCTAAATAAATTTCTTGAGGGGTGTAGTTTCCAAAATGGGGTCACTTGGAGGTTTCCACTGTTTAGGCACATCAGGGGCTCTGCAAACGTCATGGCGTCCACTATCTATTCCAGCTATTTTACGTTCCAAAAGTCATTTGTTGCTCCTTCCCTTCCAAGCCTTACAGTGCGCCCAAACAGTAGTTTTCCTCCACATATGGGGTATTAGCGTTCTCAGGAAAAATTGCTCATCAAATTTTGTGGTCCAATTTCTCCTGTTACCCTTGTGACAATTAAATATTTGGGGCTAAAGCAACATATTTATGGGAAAAATTTATTTTTTCACAGCTCAATGTTAGAAAATTTTGTGAAGCACCTGCGTCTTCAAGGTGCTCACCAAACCGCTAGATAAATTCCTTGAGGGGTGTAGTTTCCAAAGTGGATCTTTGTGGGGGGTTTCCACTATTTAGGCACATCAGGGGTGTTGCGAATGCGAAATGGTGTCCGCTATCTATTCCAGCCAATTTTGCTCTCCAAAAGTCAAATGTCACTTTTTTCCTTCTAAGCCCTGCCATAATATGTAGTTTTCCTCCACATATTGGACATCAGTTTACTCAGGAGAAATTAAACAACAAACTGTATGGTCCATTTTCTCCTGTTACCCATATAAAAGTGCAAATTTTTGGGCTAAATGAACGTTTTTGTTTGAAAAATTAAAATGTTAATTTTTTCTTTACACATTGCTGCAATTCCTGTGAAGCACATGAAGGGTTATTACACTTCTTAAATGTGATTTTGAGCACTTTGAGGAGTGTAGTATTTAAAATTGTGTCATTTTTGGGTATTTTATGTAATATAGACCCCTAAAAGTCACTTCAAATGTGATATGGTCCCTAAACAAAAATGGTTTTATAAATGTTGCTGGAAAATGAGAAATTGCTGATAAACTTTTAACCCTTCTAATTTCCTAACAAAATATCAGTAATGATGGGGATATAAAGTAGACATATGAGAAATGTTATTTATAAATTATTTTTACAACATGAATAACTGGTTTAAGGATATAAAAATTTAAATTAGAAAATTGCAAAATTTTTGCCAAAATTCCAATATTTTCTCAAATAAATGCAAAAAAAATTAACCTGAAATTACCACTAACATAAAGTACAATGTGTCACAAAAAAACAGTCTCAGAATCACTGGGATTAGTTGAAGCATTCCAGAGTTATTACCACATAAAGCCACACTGGTCAGAACTGTAAAATTTGGCCTGGTCAGGAAAGGGAAAACAGACTTTGGGTCGAAGGGGTTAAAAGACATTCTTCTAGGTAAGAACTTTGTTTCTACTGCTACCAGGAGAAGAATTCAGTCCTGAGGGCACAAATTCAAGCTGTATGGCTATGTGGGCATACGTAAGTCTACTGAGCCAGAAGCAAGTTTCCCTGGAATAAGCCTACTGGTGTCCTTCAGCCTCTGCCTGTTCCTTCTATCCCCTGGCAACATATTGCCATGGATTTCATCACGAACCTGCTCCTCTCTGACGATTACAACACCATCTTTGTTGTGGTGGACCGTTTTTACAAGATGGCTCACTTTATTTCACTAGTCACTCTTCCCACTGCTCCCTAGCTCGCCACGCAGTTCTTTCTGCATGTGATTTGTCTCTATGATCTTCAGCTCCACATTGTCTCTAATCATGGGATGCAGTTAACGTTGAAATTATTGAGAGCTCTTTGCAAGCTGCTGATTGTCCAGCTAGATTGCTCCTCCGCGTATCATCCTTAGACCAATGGGCAAATGGAATGGGTTAAACACCCAAACAGAATATCACATGAGGGGCCTAATAAACAGAGACAACCAGCAGACACAGAGCCCCCCTAAAAAATACCTTTTAATAATTTACTCTAAAAAGGACTCAAAAATTCCATAGACAAACAACAATAATACTCCTAATGACAGGACATCAAGAATTAGGTAATACACCGACCGGGAGGGAATACAAATTAATCCTGTCCCTATTCTGTCCCTAAATCCTCTCCCTTCCTGACAGCGGAGGTTGGCACCCTAATTTGTACTTCGTGGCGCCCCCGCTCCACGTCGGTGTCCCTAATGTCCCTACAAAGACCCCTATCATAATTTTAACAAAACCACAATGGTGAGAAAAGGTAGAAAAAAGTGAACGTATAAGTAGAGATGAGCGTTGTTCTACTCGAACTGTTCGCCAATCTCAAATTCGAGCTGTTTTGGGCGGTGTTCGAGACGTTCGGCGAACACGAACAATTTGATAAAAATTCGGCTGTTCGAGGTTATGTTCGATAACTGTTCATGCACCAAAATCATAACTGGATTTTTTTCTCAGTAATGCTGAAAATTAATGTTAATACGCAGTTTGAGTGTACAGCGGGGTGGGGGGAGGGGCAGGGGATGGATCTCTGCAGGAACAATGAAGATCTCCATTTTTTTTTCTCTTTCCCGCATTTGCAGTGGGGAGGTGCAATCTGTCAGCCTATCAGCAGCGCACACACGGAGCGAAGTGCTTTTTTTCACACAAGCAAGGGCATGTGTCATTGGCAGTGTATTGTCACATGTCCTTGCCCTATAAGACCAAGCCATTTTCCCCGTCGCCACCATTTTCTCACTGCTGCAGCTGCGTGTTAGACGGCACCGCTGTTGCTGTGTGCGCTATACCTTGTTAATTTCAAGCCAATTTTCGCACAAATATACAGATAGCTTGGGAGTAGGGAATAGTTGTGATTGCAGTCCTTTTAAGGACTAGGTTACAGCATTTCCTACGACTTTTATCAGGGAGGTCTGTGCTCTTAAATAGATAGGTTGTGGGAGTAAAGACTAATTGTAATTGGAGTCCTTTTCAGGACTAGGTTACATCAGTTCCTATCAGTTTTTGCCAGGCAGGTCTGTGCCAGTGCTGTGCAAGTTTTTTTCACAGCATTTGGCTGAATCTAGCAAAGCTAATCCTTTTTGGCCTATTGCAGAGTGTGTTAGTCAGTGGAGTAGCCTATCTGTGCTGCAAGATATACCACCTGTGTATAGAATACCAATTTTTTTACTGCACCTAGTGAAGTAAAATCTTTTGGGCATAGCATCATTCTATTAGTCCATCTATACTGACCTCCATCAGGTTGCAAATTAAAACTAATTTTTATCTGCATCTACAGTACCTCTGAAAAAATATTTGGGCTTCTAGCTGTGTGTGGGACTTGTTGTATTAGTCCATCTATACTGACCTCCATCAGGTTGCAAACTGAATATATTTTTTTCTGCATCTACCTCTGAAAAAATATTTGGGCTTCTAGCTGTGTGTGGGTCTTGTTCTATTAATCCATCTATACTGACCTCCATCAGGTTGCAAACTGAATATAATTTTTTTCTGCATCTAGCTCTGAAAAAATATTTGGCCTTCTAGCAGTGTGTCGGACTTTCTCTATTAGTCCATCTATACTGACCTCCATCAGGTTGCAAATTAAAAATAATTTTTATCTGCATCTACAGTACCTCTGAAAAAATATTTGGGCTTCTAGCTGTGTGTGGGACTTGTTGTATTAGTCCATCTATACTGACCTCCATCAGGTTGCAAATTAAAAATAATTTGTATCTGCATCTACAGTACCTCTGAAAAAATATTTGGGCTTCTAGCTGTGTGTGGGACTTGTTGTATTAGTCCATCTATACTGACCTCCATCAGGTTGCAAACTGAATATATTTTTTTCTGCATCTACCTCTGAAAAAATATTTGGGCTTCTAGCTGTGTGTGGGACTTGTTGTATTAGTCCATCTATACTGACCTCCATCAGGTTGCAAATTAAAAATAATTTGTATCTGCATCTACAGTACCTCTGAAAAAATATTTGGGCTTCTAGCTGTGTGTGGGACTTGTTGTATTAGTCCATCTATACTGACCTCCATCAGGTTGCAAATTAAAAATAATTTTTATCTGCATCTACAGTACCTCTGAAAAAATATTTGGGCTTCTAGCTGTGTGTGGGACTTGTTGTATTAGTCCATCTATACTGACCTCCATCAGGTTGCAAACTGAATATATTTTTTTCTGCATCTACCTCTGAAAAAATATTGGGCTTCTAGCTGTATGTGGGTCTTGTTCTATTAATCCATCTATACTGACCTCCATCAGGTTGCAAACTGAATATAATTTTTTTCTGCATCTAGCTCTGAAAAAATATTTGGCCTTCTAGCAGTGTGTCGGACTTTCTCTATTAGTCCATCTATACTGACCTCCATCAGGTTGCAAATTAAAAATAATTTTTATCTGCATCTACAGTACCTCTGAAAAAATATTTGGGCTTCTAGCTGTGTGTGGGACTTGTTGTATTAGTCCATCTATACTGACCTCCATCAGGTTGCAAATTAAAAATAATTTGTATCTGCATCTACAGTACCTCTGAAAAAATATTTGGGCTTCTAGCTGTGTGTGGGACTTGTTGTATTAGTCCATCTATACTGACCTCCATCAGGTTGCAAACTGAATATATTTTTTTCTGCATCTACCTCTGAAAAAATATTTGGGCTTCTAGCTGTGTGTGGGACTTGTTGTATTAGTCCATCTATACTGACCTCCATCAGGTTGCAAATTAAAAATAATTTGTATCTGCATCTACAGTACCTCTGAAAAAATATTTGGGCTTCTAGCTGTGTGTGGGACTTGTTGTATTAGTCCATCTATACTGACCTCCATCAGGTTGCAAATTAAAAATAATTTTTATCTGCATCTACAGTACCTCTGAAAAAATATTTGGGCTTCTAGCTGTGTGTGGGACTTGTTGTATTAGTCCATCTATACTGACCTCCATCAGGTTGCAAATTGAATATATTTTTTTCTGCATCTAACCCAGCCAATAGTTTTTGCCTAATACCACAGTTTGGCCACTCAGCTCTGCTCGGTTACCATCCATTGTTTTTTTGTGCAAACAACTCCAGAGTTGTGAATTAGTTAACCACCAAAATGAGTGGAAAAAGGCCTGCTGCTGGTGGAAAGGGGAATAGGCGTGTTGGGAAGGGGAAAAAAGGTTGTGTCCGTGGGGTAGGTGTTAAAGCAACAGTAACATCTGCAGAAGAAAGACCATCTTCCAGCCAAACTAAAATGTCTACTTCTTTTAGCGGACAATGTGATAAGATCCCTTTCTTACGGCCACGCCAATCGCTACAAATTCCAGATGAGGCACAAAAACAGCAGGTGCTTCAACGGATATCAAGTGCTCCTTTAAGTGGGCTCTCCTCCACATCAACTTCAACATCACAAATACTCCAGTCCTCAAAGGTGTCACCCAAATCGCACTTGCTTCCTCACAGCTCCCAAATCTCCAGCTGCCCGTCTGAGTATGAGGTAGAACAGATGGTTGAGTCTGCAGAGCTGTTTACTCATACTATAGCCTGGGAATCAGAGGTCGACTCCAGCGCTTCTGTGAATCCAGACGAGGAAATGATCTGCACTGATGCCCAGAATCTTTATGAGTCGGATCCAGGACCAGACGCAGAAGGTTCTGACCATAATGTAGACCCTCATTCCCAAACTGTAACTCCTGTTGGTGGAGACAATGAGGAAGACGATGATAAGACTCAAATACCTGATTGGAGCGACAACTTTAGTTTTTGTCAGGGCAGGAACAGGTTGGCTCTGAGGACGACGGGTGTGATAACACACAGGGTGATGATGATGAGGTTGGAGATCCCACTTACTCTCAACCCACAGTCAGCCAAGAGATGAGGTCAGCAGAGGAGGTGGAGGAAGATGCTAGTGACGACGAGGTCAGGTTGCGCCTTCCTGGACAGAGACGTAGTACTGGAAGCACGTCAACAACTGCATCCTCAAACACAACTCTGCCTCTCACCACAAGTCGTGGTGGCTCTTCAGGTCGCATGGGTGCTAAGCCTTGCATAGCCTGGGCATTTTTTCAGATCGATAAAGATGACCCAACTCGTGTTATCTGTAACATTTGTCAGCAAAAGCTAAGTAGAGGCCAAAAAATACATAGTTTGAGTACTTCATGCATGAACCGGCACATGGACATGAAGCATAAGTTGCAGTGGGAAGCTCAGTGTGCTACAATGCGGCCTAGCCGGCCGGGCCAACCACCGTCTGCCATATCTTGTGCATCCGCGGCCTCTTCATCCTCTGTGACTGGGGGGACAGCAGTCACACCTGTTTTGGGGCGCAGACCTGCCACCTCTTTACCCGCAACAGCCAGCGTGATTGGCAGGTCATCATTTTCTTTGGAGGTGGTAACAGCAGCTGGTGTTGAGCGCTGTCCGACATCGATAGCACCACCTTTGGATCAAGGCAACCTAACATGTCCGCCTGCATTTTCCTCACAGACCGGCAGTTTGCCGGGGACACCCTTATCAACCCCGTCTAGGCACAATAGCCAGCCCTCGGTCCCTCAGATGTGGACAAGTAAAAGACCATTTCCTCCTAGCCATGAGAAAGCTAAGAGGTTGAATTTCACCATCTGCAAGCTCTTGGCTACAGAAATGCTGCCTTTCCGCCTGGTGGACACAGAGGATTTTCGAGACCTTATGTCCGTCGCAGTGCCCCAGTACCAGATGCCCAGTCGGCACTACTTCTCAAAGAAAGGTGTGCCTGCGCTCCACCAGCATGTCGCACACAACATCACCGCTTCTTTGAGAAACTCTGTGTGTGACAGGGTGCATTTCACCACAGACACTTGGATGAGTAGGCATGGACAGGGGCGTTACATGTCGCTGACTGGGCACTGGGTAACTATGGTGACAGCAGGACAAGGGGCTGCTGTCCAAGTCTTGCCATCCCCACGAGTTGTGCGTCAATCCTCTTTATGTCAAAGTTCCTCCACTGCTTCTGCCTCCTCAACCTCCTCTCGGTCTTCCACCTGCACCCAAAGCCTGTCTGGTCATGCCACAAGCTTTCTAACTGCGCAGAAGGGATCCTGCACACCTCCTTACTATGCTGGCAGTAGGGCTCAACGTCATCAGGCGGTTTTTACATTGAAATGTCTGGGAAATGTGAGTCACACAGCTGAGGAGTTGTGGTCAGCTCTGGAGAACCAATTTCATGAATGGTTGTCTCCACTGGACCTGAAACCAGGGAAGGCCGTGTGCGACAATGCTGCAAACCTGGGTGCGGCCCTTCGCCGGGGCAATGTCACACACGTGCCTTGTATGGCTCACGTGTTGAACCTGGTTGTCCAGCAATTTTTAGCCCTCTATCCCAGACTAGATGGCCTTCTGCAGAGGGCACGGTCGCTGTGTGCTCACTTCCGCCGTTCGCATCCCGCAGCTCAGCGACTTACATCTCTACAGAAGTCGTTGGGCCTGCCACTTCACCGGCTAAAATGCGATGTGCCTACCCAGTGGAATTCAACTCTGCACATGTTGCAGCGACTGTGGCAGCACCGACAAGCCCTGGTGCAATACGTTCTGACGTATAGCCTGGGCCAACGAGATTCAGAGGTGGGGCAAATCACGCTGGAGGAGTGGTCTCAGATCAGGGACCTATGCACCCTTCTGCACAGTTTTGAAATGGCGACGAAGATGTTTAGTGCTGACGATGCCATTATCAGCATGACTATTCCGGTGATTTACATGCTGGAGCACATGTTAAACAGAATTCGGAGTCAGGTGGTGGCACAAGAGGAGGTGGAGGAAGTAGAGGAGGAGGAGTTGTATGCGGAAGGGCTAACATCTGCAAGGTCCAGACGGTCGGCAGCACCAAGGCGGCAGGCATGTGAGGGTGGGGGAGATGGTTTTACCAGGGCGCATGGTAGCAGCCAAACTAGTGAGGAAGGTGCAGGAGCCCAGGAAGAAGTGGAGGACGAACTGATGGAAGACTCATCAGATGAGGGAGACCTTGATCACATTTCTGTTGTGCGAGGTTGGGGGGAGAGGACAGAGGAAGGAAGCATGATTGTTACCTCGCCACCAACACAACAGGGACTTGGTGCTCCTGAATAGTGTTGAGCCACCCCCGTAGTGTTCGAGTTCGGTTCGGTTCGTCGAACACCCGTGTGTTCGCCGAACTGTTCGTCGAACTGTTCGTCGAACACCTTCGAACACCGTTAAAACCAATGGCAGGCAAACAAAAACACATAGAAACACATAGAAAACACCTTCAAAGGTGTCCAAAAGCTGACAAACTGCTCAGAAGACACAACTAACACATGGAAAAGTGACAAGTACATATAGTCATGCGAAAAGAAAAGAGGTGGAGGAGTAAAAGGAGGGGGAGACACAGATATAGGCATGTCATGCCCTTCTAAAATCCAAAAAGTGAGAAGCCGAGACGGCCAGTCCGCTCCTGCCCGTGCCACCTCCGTGTCGCCGGGTTTGTGCCAGAGCCGCGGTGAACCCTGACGGCCAGCCCCCCTCTCCCAATACTGGTGCCTGTCTGCTGGTGGGTCGAGAGAGCCCCCCTGTGGTGGAGGCAGCTCTAAGCTTTTTAATTTAAATTGTCCCTCTAATTTGAATGAATACACTTTAAATCCATTTACAAGGATCTATTGGAGGGCAAGTCTCATGCCAGCAGCCGCGTAATTCCAGCTCCAGTAGCGTCCACTAAAGCTGCTGCAGTTAAAAAGCTTTTATAAGGATCGAGCTCGGCTGTCCACCGCAAGGCATCCTAGTGCCAGTCCCAGCCCCTATGCCTTGGGGTGCCTCCTGATGCTCTTCACTAAGTATCCCGTGGTCCCGAAGCATTTCCTTTGAAAAAATTAAGTGTCCAAACTACAGGTGGTGTAGCTTGCTTAACAGCCGGGATAATCCGCTGACTAGCAGACACTGCTACTAGGCACAAAGTATTTCCTGGGCTAGATGCAGTTAAAAATTTGTAAGTAGATACTCTCGTTGGATGCTGAGAAAGCATTCCATAGAGTCTCCTGGCACGCCATATATGATTTTCTTAAAAAGCTTGGGGTAGGGGTCTAGGGGACCCTTTTATAGCCAAAATCACGGCCCTGTATCACAATACGTCACCTAGGCTGAAGATAAATGGAACTGTAGCACCGAGGGCTCGGTTGCTACAGACGTATTGCACCTCACCCAGAGGTGTGATATCTCACTCTCAGATAAGGATGGAGTGTGGATCAGGACCCGACACCTGCATGCATTACACCACATTGCCGTGGGGCAGGGCGACCAATATGCCCCTGAGATGGGCACGACAGTCCCTGTCCCTGGCTGGAGTGGGGGGAGGGAACACTGAGGAAGGGGAACCCTGCAGTGCAGGAGCAGGGAGGAAGCAGTTCCTGGGTGCATTGAGAAGGGAGTATAAAAGGTGGGCACCATCTTAGTTCAGTGCAGAGAAGTCTGAGCAGAAGTGGCAGGGAGCAGGGGCTCTGCATGAGCTCTGCTCCGGAGGCGGGCCTAGTAACAGAGGCCCAGGCCTGCAAGAGGGAGAAGGAAGGAAGAGGAGCGGAGAAGGCTCCAGGAACGAGGAATGAAGGGATCCCAGGGGTGCGGACGGGCGAGTCGCCACCGCACGCCCGAATCCACCTGCGTGGAGGGGTCAGGCCAAAGGGGGAGACCGGTCCCCGAACTAGTGGAGGCAGGAAACGACCCTCAGCTAGAAACCGGAGGCTCTGACATTTTATGTGGCGCAGCCCCTTGCTCCACCCGCTAGGAAGGCACCACATAGGGTCAGGGAAACTGGCGCCAAGTTTACCAAGAGGAGGCCCGAGGCAGCCGGACAGAAGTGTTGGTAAGAAAGGCCAGACAAAGGACACACAAAGGGGGTCCTGTGAAGCGCTCCAAAGTTATCTGGGAGTTGTCTGAGCCCCTCACCTGGTGAGCACAGTACGACGTGGGCAGCCGTTACCTGCAGACGTGGTCTGGATAATAAGAACTGTGAGTAAAGGCCCTGAACTGCATCACTGACTCCGTGTCGTTACTGCTGCTGCCCTGCACCATCACCCCCATCCTCCGCATACACTGCCCTGAGGCTATACTCCTCCCGTGGGGAGTTATGCTACGCTCTGCTGCACCCACAACACCAGCCTGAGCGGTCTGCCCTGTAGCGGCGGTTCACTCTGACCGCAATCCACGGGTGGCGTAGTCGGACATTTAAACATCAAAACCACATAAATAGTTCCGCCACTGGTTTGACCGCCCTGAGCCACGGAACCGGATCGCCGCCACGAAGACTACAACCACCAGCATCCACCAAAAAGGGTCCGGCTCCGGGTGTCCCAAGGCCCAGGGGGTGCGTCAGAACATTTTCATCACCTTTCACAATCACCAATGGGACAAGGCAGGGATGTCCTCTGTCCCCTCTCTTATACATCCTAGTGACGGAGCACCTGCTCTCATCAATTCGCCATAACCCCAATATTAGGTGGATTGAGGTGGGAGGCACCGAGTACAAGTGCTCTCTATTTGCTGATGATGTCCTAGTATATATCACTCAATCACATATATCCATCCCTGCTGTTATGGCTGAAATAGATCACTTTGTTACATGGTAAAATTTTAAAATCAATGCAGCGAAGTCTGAGGCCCTCGATGTCTCCCTCCCTAAATCCATATAGGATTCCATCCAGTCCAACTTTCCCTTTGCCTGGCCCTCACAGGGTATCAAATACTTAGGAATTCCTATTCATAGAGACCTCTCCCATCTATGTTATCTTAATTTTGGGCCCTTTATTGAACAATTCCATACAGACCACGGTTGGCAAGTTAGAACTGTAAGATTAACTACGTGAACCACTGGTGTTTTGTGGAAAAGCACATGTACACCGCGTTCCAAATTATTATGCAAAAAGTGTTTAGGAGTGATAAGGGAAGAATTTGTTTGTTTGTCAGTTAAACTCATTGATGGTGATGTGTGTCAGGGCTCTTTATATCACTGTAAGCAATTGCAGACACCTGTGCTAATTAGTTTGGCAGGTGTGTCCAATGAAAGGCAAGACTACTTAAGAAGGCTCTCTCACATTATTAAGCAGCCTACATTTTCTGCCAAAATGGGAAAGAAAAAGGATGTGTCGGCTGCTGAGAAGCAACAAATTGTGGAGTGTTTAGGTCAAGGCACCCCACGCAAACACGGCTACAGTGCCAACAAGGAGGAGGTGGAGTAATGTTTTGGGCTGGAATCATGGGGAGAGAGATTGTCGGCCCCTTTAGGATCCCTGAAGGCGCTAAAGATGAACTCCATAATGTATGTGGATTTTCTCAAACAGCACTTTCTGCCATGGTTCAAGAAGAAGAACCGTGTATTTCACAGCAAGATCATTTTTCTGCATGATAATGCACCATCTCATGCTGCACATAAAACATCTGCATCTCTGGCTGATATGGGCATAAAAGGGGACAAACTTATGGTGTGACCCCCATGCTCCCCTGACCTCTACCCCATTCAGAACCTTTGGATCATCATTAAAAGCAGTGTCTATGATGGCGGGAGGCAGTTCACATCTAAGCAACAGCTCTGGGAGGGTATTCTGTCCTCATGCAAAACAATTGAAGCAGAAACCATCCAAAACCTGACAAATTCAATGGACGAGAGAGTTCAGAAGCTCCTTTCGAACAAGGGGTCCTATGTGAAAATGTAACATCACCTAGAATAAAGTTTTGAGTTGAAAACTGTTTGATTTCAGTTTCTAACAACCTGCTAATGCTTATAATTTCAAAAATGACCATTTTTTTGGTCTTTATTAAAATGAAAAGGTTGATCGAAAAGTTTGGGGGATCTAAGAGTGTGGCAACCCAGTAGTCATGATTACTTCGAATTCTGACAATATGAGGGTCATGCTGCAGGTAGTGCAGCAAGAAGGCACTTATGTGTCTTGCGCATCTCGGAGCCCCAAAATTATTTTCCGGGCTAGATGCAGCTAAAAATTATTTTTAATTTTAAATCTGGTGAAGCTTGTTATAGATGGCCTAATAGGATCAGTGCTGCACACTGCTACAAAGCCCAAATTATTTTCCAGTCAAGATACAGATAAACATGATTAGTAATTTGAAAGCTTAAAACGGTTGGTAGGGTGATTTTAACCAATCATCAAGCTTTTACTCTCCCCAGGATGACACAGGGGTAGAAAAGTCGTTTCGGATCCATGATTTGTTCATCTTTATGAACGTGAGTCTGTCTACATTATCAGTGGAGAGCCGCGTGCGCTTATCTGTCAGCACACCACCAGCAGCGCTGAACACACGTTCAGACAGAACGCTGGCTGCGGGGCATGACAAGATCTCCAAGGCATAAGTGGCTAGCTCCGGCCATTTATCCAGATTGGAAGCCCAAAAAGAGCAAGGGTCCAGTGACACAGTCGTGGCTTCAATGTTTACTTGGAGATACTCCTGTACCATCGTCTCTAGGCGTTGACTATGTGTCAGACTTCTCTTCTCCTGTGGCCTTGCAAAGGATGGGCTAAAAAAGTGGTGAAATGATTCCGCAAAATTGATGTTACCAGCAGATACTGTGGTTCTGTTACGGTTTGAGTGCTGAACACTTGACGGTCCCACGGTTGGCAAGTTGGAACTGTGAGATTCACTACGTGCACCACTGGTATTTTGTGGAAAAGCACATGTAAGATTCTGCAACAGTCTCTGCTGATACTCCTGCATGCGTGCATCCCTTTCTATGGCAGGAATAATTTCTGCAAATTTACTTTTGTACCGGGGATCTAACAGTGTGGCAACCCAGTAGTCAGGATTATTTCTAATTCTCACAATTCGAGGGTCATGTTGCAGGTAGTGCAGCAAGAAGGCACTCATGTGTGTTGCGCATCCAGGAGCACCAAGTCCCTGTTGTGTTGGTGGCGAGGTAACAATCATGCTTCCTTCCTCTGTCCTCTCCCCCCAACCTCGCACAACAGAAATGTGATCAAGGTCTCCCTCATCTGATGAGTCTTCCATCAGTTCGTCCTCCACTTCTTCCTGGGCTCCTGCACCTTCCTCACTAGTTTGGCTGCTACCATGCGCCCTGGTAAAATCATCTCCCCCACCCTCACATGCCTGCCGCCCTGGTGCTGCCGACCGTCTGGACCTTGCAGATGTTAGCCCTTCCGCATACAACTCCTCCTCCTCTACTTCCTCCACCTCCTCTGCTGACCTCATCTCTTGGCTGACTGTGGGTTGACAGTAAGTGGGATCTCCGACCTGTCGCTCCAATCAGGTATTTGAGTCTTATCATCGTCTTCCTCATTGTCTCCACCAACAGGAGTTACAGTTTGGGAATGAGGGTCTACATTATGGTCAGAACCTTCTGCGTCTGGTCCTGGATCCGACTCATAAAGATTCTGGGCATCAGTGCAGATCATTTCCTCGTCTGGATTCACAGAAGCGCTGGAGTCGACCTCTGATTCCCAGGCTATAGTATGAGTAAACAGCTCTGCAGACTCAACCATCTGTTCTACCTCATACTCAGACGGGCAGCTGGAGATTTGGGAGCTGTGAGGAAGCAAGTGCGATTTGGGTGACACCTTCGAGGACTGGAGTATTTGTGATGTTGAAGTTGATGTGGAGGAGAGCCCACTTAAAGGAGCACTTGATATCCGTTGAAGCACCTGCTGTTTTTGTGCCTCATCTGGAATTTGTAGCGATTGGCGTGGCCGTAAGAAAGGGATCTTATCACATTGTCCGCTAAAAGAAGTAGACATTTTAGTTTGGCTGGAAGATGGTCTTTCTTCTGCACCTACCCCACGGACACAACCTTTTTTCCCCTTCCCAACACGCCTATTCCCCTTTCCACCAGCAGCAGGCCTTTTTCCACTCATTTTGGTGGTTAACTAATTCACAACTCTGGAGTTGTTTGCACAAAAAAACAATGGATGGTAACCGAGCAGAGCTGAGTGGCCAAACTGTGGTATTAGGCCAAAACTATTGGCTGGGTTAGATGCAGAAAAAAATTATTTTTAATTTGCAACCTGATGGAGGTCAGTATAGATGGACTAATAGACCAAGTCCCACACACCGCTAGAAGCCCAAATATTTTTTCAGAGCTAGATGCAGAAAATTTTTTTATTCAATTTGCAACCTGATGGAGGTCAGTATAGATGGACTAATAGACCAAGTCCCACACACTGCTAGAAGCCCAAATATTTTTTCAGAGCTAGATGCATAAAAAAAATATTTTTAATTTGCAACCTGATGGAGGTCAGTATAGATGGACTAATAGACCAAGTCCCACACAATGCTAGAAGCCCAAATATTTTTTCAGAGCTAGATGCAGAAAAAAATTATTTTTAATTTGCAACCTGATGGAGGTCAGTATAGATGGACTAATAGACCAAGTCCCACAAACCGCTAGAAGCCCAAATATTTTTTCAGAGCTAGATGCAGAAAAAAATTATATTCAATTTGCAACCTGCTGGACGTCAGTATAGAAGGACTAATAGAACAAGTCCCACACACTGCTAGAAGCCCAAATATTTTTTCAGAGCTAAATGAAGAAAAAAATTATTTTTAATTTGCAACCTGATGGAGGTCAGTATAGATGGACTAATAGACCAAGTCCCACACACTGCTAGAAGCCCAAATATTTTTTCAGAGCTAGATGCAGAAAAAAATTATTTTTAATTTGCAACCTGATGGAGGTCAGTATAGATGGACTAATAGAACAAGTCCCACACGCTGCTAGAAGCCCAAATATTTTTTCAGAGATAAATGAAGAAAAAAATTATTTTTAATTTGCAACCTGATGGAGGTCAGTATAGATGGACTAATAGACCAAGTCCCACACACTGCTAGAAGCCCAAATATTTTTTCAGAGCTAGATGCAGAAAAAAATTATTTTTAATTTGCAACCTGATGGAGGTCAGTATAGATGGACTAATAGACCAAGTCCCACACACCGCTAGAAGCCCAAATATTTTTTCAGAGCTAGATGCAGAAAAAAATTATATTCAATTTGCAACCTGCTGGAGGTCAGTATAGAAGGATTAATAGAACAAGTCCCACACACTGCTAGAAGCCCAAATATTTTTTCAGAGCTAAATGAAGAAAAAAATTATTTTTAATTTGCAACCTGATGGAGGTCAGTATAGATGGACTAATAGACCAAGTCCCACACACTGCTAGAAGCCCAAATATTTTTTCAGAGCTAGATGCAGAAAAAAATTATATTCAGTTTGCAACCTGATGGAGGTCAGTATAGATGGACTAATAGAATGATGCTATGCCCAAAAGATTTTACTTCACTAGGTGCAGTAAAAAAATTGGTATTCTATACACAGGTGGTATATCTTGCAACACAGATAGGCTACTCCACTGACTAACACACTCTGCAATAGGCCAAAAAGGATTAGCTTTGCTAGATTCAGCCAAATGCTGTGAAAAAAACTTGCACAGCACTGGCACAGACCTGCCTGGCAAAAACTGATAGGAACTGATGTAACCTAGTCCTGAAAAGGACTCCAATTACAATTAGTCTTTACTCCCACAATCTATCTATTTAAGAGCACAGACCTGCCTGATAAAAGTCGTAGGAAATGCTGTAACCTAGTCCTTAAAAGGACTGCAATCACAACTATTCCCTACTCCCAAGCTATCTGTATATTTGTGCGAAAATTGGCTTGAAATTAACAAGGTATAGCGCACACAGCAACAGCGGTGCCGTCTAACACGCAGCTGCAGCAGTGAGAAAATGGTGGCGACGGGGAAAATGGCTTGGTCTTATAGGGCAAGGACATGTGACATACACTGCCAATCACACATGCCCTTGCTTGTGTGAAAAAAAGCACTTCGCTCCGTGTGTGCGCTGCTGATAGGCTGACAGATTGCACCTCCCCACTGCAAATGCGGGAAAGAGAAAAAAAAATGGAGATCTTCATTGTTCCTGCAGAGATCCATCCCCTGCCCCTCCCCCCGCCCCGCTGTACACTCAAACTGCGTATTAACATTAATTTTCATCATTACTGAGAAAAAATCCAGTTATGATTTTGGTGCACGAACAGTTATCGAACATAACCTCGAACAGCCGAATTTTTCTCAAATTGTTCGTGTTCGCCGACCGGCTCGAACACCGCCCAAAACAGCTCGAATTTGAGATTGGCGAACAGTTCGAGTAGAACAACGCTCATCTCTACTCCTGGATGCGCAACACACATGAGTGCCTTCTTGCTGCACTACCTGCAACATGACCCTCGAATTGTGAGAATTAGAAATAATCCTGACTACTGGGTTGCCACACTGTTAGATCCCCGGTACAAAAGTAAATTTGCAGAAATTATTCCTGCCATAGAAAGGGATGCACGCATGCAGGAGTATCAGCAGAGACTGTTCCAGAATCTTACATGTGCTTTTCCACAAAATACCAGTGGTGCACGTAGTGAATCTCACAGTTCCAACTTGCCAACCGTGGGACCGTCAAGTGTTCAGCACTCAAACCGTAACAGAACCACAGTATCTGCTGGTAACATCAATTTTGCGGAATCATTTCACCACTTTTTTAGCCCATCCTTTGCAAGGCCACAGGAGACAAGAAGTCTGACACATAGTCAACGCCTAGAGACGATGGTACAGGAGTATCTCCAAGTAAACATTGAAGCCACGACTGTGTCACTGGACCCTTGCTCTTTTTGGGCTTCCAATCTGGATAAATGGCCGGAGCTAGCCACTTACGCCTTGGAGATCTTGTCATGACCCGCAGCCAGCGTTCTGTCTGAACGTGTGTTCAGCGCTGCTGGTGGTGTGCTGACAGATAAGCGCACGCGGCTCTCCACTGATAATGTAGACAGACTCACGTTCATAAAGATGAACAAATCATGGATCCGAAACGACTTTTCTACCCCTGTGTCATCCTGGGGAGAGTAAAAGCTTGATGATTGTTTAAAATCACCCTACCAACCGTTTTAAGCTTTCAAATTACTAATCATGTTTATCTGTATCTTGACTGGAAAATAATTTGGGCTTTGTAGCAGTGTGCAGCACTGATCCTATTAGGCCATCTATAATAAGCTCCACCAGATTTAAAATTAAAAATAATTTTTAGCTGCATCAAGCCCGGAAAATAATTTTGGGGCTCCGAGATGCGCAAGACACATAAGTGCCTTCTTGCTGCACTACCTGCAGCTTGACCCTCATATTGTCAGAATTCGAAGTAATCATGACTACTGGGTTGCCACACTCTTAGATCCCCCAAACTTTTCGATCAACCTTTTCATTTTAATAAAGACCAAAAAAATGGTCATTTTTTAAATTATAAGCATTAGCAGGTTGTTAGAAACTGAAATCAAACAGTTTTCAACTCAAAACTTTATTCTAGGTGATGTTACATTTTCACATAGGACCCCTTGTTCGAAAGGAGCTTCTGAACTCTCTCGTCCATTGAATTTGTCAGGTTTTGGATGGTTTCTGCTTCAATTGTTTTGCATGAGGACAGAATACCCTCCCAGAGCTGTTGCTTAGATGTGAACTGCCTCCCGCCATCATAGACACTCCTTTTAATGATGCTCCAAAGGTTCTGAATGGGGTAGAGGTCAGGGGAGCATGGGGGTCACACCATAAGTTTGTCCCCTTTTATGCCCATATCAGCCAGAGATGCAGATGTTTTATGTGCAGCATGAGATGGTGCATTATCATGCAGAAAAATGATCTTGCTGTGAAATACACGGTTCTTCTTCTTGAACCATGGCAGGAAGTGCTGTTTGAGAAAATCCACATACATTATGGAGTTCATCTTTAGCACCTTCAGGGATCCTAAAGGGGCCGACAATCTCTCTCCCCATGATTCCAGCCCAAAACATTACTCCACCTCCTCCTTGTTGGCGCTGTAGCCGTGTTTGCGTGGGGTGTCCATCAACCAGCCATCCTCCACTCCATCCATCTGGACCATCGAGCGCTGCACGGCACTCATCCGTGAACAAAACAGTTTTGAAATCAGTCTTCATGTAATGTTTGGCCCACTGGAGCCGTTTCTGCTTGTGTGAAGTGGATAGAGGAGGTCGACAGGATGGCGTATGCACAGCTGCAAACCTCTGAAGGACCCTGCATCTTGTTGTTCGGGGGACGTTGGAGGCACAAGCAGCTTCAAAAACTTGTCTGCTGCTATGACAAGGCTTTTTTGCCGCTGCTCTTTCAACCTGACGTAATTGCCTGTAGGAAAGAGTCCTCAATTTGCCCTTATCAGCACGCACACGTGTGTACTGTGAATCAGCTACATACTTCTTGATTGCCAAGACACTTCATCCTGATCATCGCACAATGTTGATTGTAGTCATGCCTTGACCTAAATACTCCACAATTTGTTGCTTCTCAGCAGCCGACACATCCTTTTTCTTTCCCATTTTGGCAGAAAATGTAGGCTGCTGAATAATGTGAGAGAGCCTTCTTAAGTAGTCTTGGCTTTCATTGGACACACCTGACAAACTAATTAGCACTGGTGTCTGCAATTGCTTACAATGATATAAAGAGCCCTGACACACATCACCATCAATGAGTTTAACTGACAAACAAACAAATTCTTCCCTTATCACTCCTAAACACTTTTTGCATAATAATTTGGAACACAGTGTACATGTGCTTTTCCACAAAACACCAGTGGTTCACGTAGTGAATCTTACAGTTCTAACTTGCCAACCGTGGTCTGTATGGAGTTGTTCAATAAAGGGTCCAAAATTAAGATAACATAGATGGGAGAGGTCTCTATGAATAGGAATTCCTAAGTATTTGATACCCTGTGAGGGCCAGGCAAAGGGAAAGTTGGACTGGATGGAATCCTATATGGATTTGGGGAGGGAGACATCGAGGGCCTCAGACTTCGCTGCATTGATTTTAAAATTTGACCATGTAACAAAGTGATCTATTTCAGCCATAACAGCATGGATGGATATATGTGATTGAGTGATATATACTAGGACATCATCAGCAAATAGAGAGCACTTGTACTCGGTGCCTCCCACCTCAATCCACCTAATATTGGGGTTATGGCGAATTGATGAGAGCAGGTGCTCCGTCACTAGGATGTATAAGAGAGGGGACAGAGAACATCCCTGCCTTGTCCCATTGGTGATTGTGAAAGGTGATGAAAATGTTCTGACGCGCCCCCTGGGCCTTGGGACACCCGGAGCCGGACCCTTTTTGGTGGATGCTGGTGGTTGTAGTCTCCGTGGCGGCAACCCGGTTCCGTGGCTCAGGGCGGTCAAACCAGTGGCGGAACTATTTATGTGGTTTTGATGTTTAAATGTCCGACTACGCCACCCGTGGATTGCGGTCAGAGTGAACCGCCGCTCCAGGGCAGACCGCTGAGGCTGGTGTTGTGGGTGCAGCAGAGCGTAGCATAACTCCCCATGGGAGGAGTATAGCCTCAGGGCAGTGTATGCGGAGGATGGGGGTGATGGTGCAGGGCAGCAGCAGTAATGACACGGAGTCAGTGATGCAGTCCAGGGCCTTTACTCACAGTTCTTATTATCCAGACCACGTCTGCAGGTAACGGCTGCCCACGTCGTACTGTGCTCACCAGGTGAGGGGCTCAGACAACTCCCAGATAACTTTGGAGCGCTTCACAGGACCCCCTTTGTGTGTCCTTTGTCTGGCCTTTCTTACCAACCCTTCTGTCCGGCTGCCTCGGGCCTCCTCTTGGTAAACTTGGCGCCAGTTTCCCTGACCCTATGTGGTGCCTTCCTAGCGGGTGTAGCGAGGGGCTGCGCCACATAAAATGTCACAGCCTCCTGTTTCTAGCTGAGGGTCGTTTCCTGCCTCCACTAGTTTCGGGGACCGGTCTCCCCCTTTGGCCTGACCCCTCCACGCAGGTGGATTCTGGCGTGCGGTGGCGACTCGCCCGTCCGCACCCCTGAGATCCCTTCGTTCCTCGTTCCTGGAGCCTTCTCCGCTCCTCTTCCTTCCTTCTCCCTCTTCCAGGCCTGGGCCTCTGTTACTAGGCCCGCCTCCGGAGCAGAGCTCATGCAGAGCCCCTGCTCCCTGCCACTTCTGCTCAGACTTCTCTGCACTGAACTAAGATGGTGCCCACCTTTTATACTCCCTTCTCAATGCACCCAGGAACTACTTCCTCCCTGCTCCTGCACTACAGGGTTCCCCTTCCTCAGTGTTCCCTCCCCCCACTCCAGCCAGGGACAGGGACTGTCGTGCCCATCTCAGGGGCATATTGGTCGCCCTGCCCCACGGCAATGTGGTGTAATGCATGCAGGTGTCGGGTCCTGATCCACACTACATCCTTACCTGAGAGTGAGATATCACACCTCTGGGTGAGGTGCAATACCTCTGTAGCAACCGAGCCCTCAGGGTGCTACAGTTCCATTTATCTTCAGCCTAGGTGACGTATTGCGATACAGGGCCGTGATTTTGGCTATAAAAGGGTCCCCTAGACCCCTACCCCAAGCTTTTTAAGAGAATCATATATGGCGTGCCAGGAGACTCTATGGAATGCTTTCTCAGCATCCAACGAGAGTATCTAATTACAAATTTTTAACTGCATCTAGCCCAGGAAATACTTTGTGCCTAGTAGCAGGGTCTGCTAGTCAGCGGATTATCCCGGCTGTTAAGCAAGCTACACCACCTGTAGTTTGGACACTTCATTTTTTCAAAGGAAATGCTTCGGGACCACGGGATACTCAGTGAAGAGCATCAGGAGGCACCCCAAGGCATAGGGGCTCGGACTGGCAGTAGGATGCCTTGCGGTGGACAGCCGAGCTCGATCCTTATAAAAGCTTTTTAACTGCAGCAGCTTTAGTGGACGCTACTGGTCGCTGGAATTACGCGGCTGCTGGCATGAGACTTGCCCTCCAATAGATCCTTGTAAATGGATTTAAAGTGTATTCATTCAAATTAGAGAGACAATTTAAATTAAAAAGCTTAGAGCTGCCTCCACCACAGGGGGGCTCGCTCGACCCACCAGCGGACAGGCACCAGTATTGGGAGAGGGGGGCTGGCCATCAGGGTTCACCACGGCTCTGGCACAAACCCGGCGACACGGAGGTGGCACGGGCAGGAGTGGACTGGCCGTGTCGGCTTCTCACTTTTTGGATTTTAGAAGGGCATGACATGCCTATATCTGTGTCTCCCCCTCCTTTTACTCCTCCACCTCTTTTATTTTCGCATGACTATATGTACTTGTCACTTTTCCATGTGTTAGTTATGTCTTCTGAGCAGTTTGTCAGCTTTTGGACACCTTTGAAGGTGTTTTCTATGTGTTTCTATGTGTTTTTGTTTGCCTGCCATTGGTTTTAACGGTGTTCGAAGGTGTTCGTCGAACAGTTCGACGAACAGTTCGGCGAACACACGGGTGTTCGACGAACCGAACCGAACTCGAACACTACGGGGGTGGCTCAACACTACGTATAAGTAAAGAAGCCGATAATTATTAATCAATAGTTATAGATGGCCAAATTCATATAGTAGGGTATATATCAGTGCTCTAGGATTAAGCAGTACAATGTTTATTTTGCCTTAACCAAATCAATCAAATGGCAGCCAGAGCAGTCAATCAATTTATGGACACATACTCCACATTGGTTATCCAGCTATGTACCCTAAAGGGCTCCAATATCAAAATCCCACCCAAATAAATATATGCCACACAGTAATAAAATCAACACAGACACATATTCCTTGTTGCTTCACCATTAGTGTTGAGCATTCCGATACTGAAATATCGGGTATCGGCCGATATTCGCGGTATCGGAATTCCGATACTTAATTCCGATACTTTTGCAATATCGTATACCGGAATCGGAAGTTCCCATAATGCAATGAGCCAGTTTCATTTTATTCAGTCAATGAGGATCCTAAGAAGTGTGGGCACATCCTGTTAGGCATGTAGGCATCTTAACTAATGGCATGGCTGTGATTGGCTGCTGAAATGATGTCATGATGCACTATAAAATCCGCCGCCGCCATTTTGAGCTCACTCTGCTGTGAATTCAGTTAGGGATAGGACGCTGTTGTTCTGAGGGACAGTTTTAGCTACCTATTTGGTCTATTCTGCTTTACCCAAGCTACTTTATAAATCGCTGTGCCTTGCAGCGCTAGTGCACAGTTCTCTGTGCTGTTCACCGCTTTCTGCAAGGTCTGTGTGTGTGAGTGCAGCTCACCCTGTAGTGTGTGCTTCAACCACATCTGGTTGTAGTGCACTCAGTGTGTGTCACTGCCTCATACATTGTCCTTTTTTGCCAATTCATAATTTTTCCTGATATCTCCTATTAGTGTGGTGGTTCCATCCTTATTCAGTTAAATTGGTTCCAAACACACTATATAGGACTAGATAGAGAAATTTTTTTGGTCTTGCAGCGCTAGTGCACAGTGCTCTGCATCTGTACTGTTCACCGCTGTCTGCAAGGTCTGTGTGTGTGAGTGCAGCTCACCCTGTAGTGTGTGCTTCAGCCACGTCTGGTTGTAGTGCACTCAGTGTGTGTCACTGCTTCATACATTGTCCTTTTTTGCCAATTCATAATTTTTCCTGATTTCTCCTATTAGTGTGGTGGTTCCATCCGTATTCAGCTAAATTGGTTCCAAACACACTATATAGGACTAGTTAGAGGAGCCTTTCTGCAGCATTGGGCCCTGCAGCCCCAGCCAGATTAGTATTAGCCTATTTTTTGTAGCCTCATCTATTGCATTGTAGGTTACCTTCCTGCATTGTAATAGCTACAAAAAGTTTGTGATACTATCGGTATTACATCTTTAGGCACATCCAGTGTCTTTTTGTAACAAAAAAAACCTAAATAAAGCTCACCAAACACTTCACTTTACAGTTGTGTAGGCCAAATTAGCTCATGTTAAAGTCTAGTCCACACTTTATAAAATTAGTGTTTCTTATACCTGTTAGCAGCTGTTCAGGAATAAGCACACTAAGCCCTTAGTACTTTTCTGCCTATCTTTATCAGTCTACTAAGATGAAGAAGGCAGGGAGTAAGGCATGTGGTCGTGGGCGTGGGCGTGGAGCTTCTGCAGGGAGAGGATGTGAGGATTCTGTGCCTGCAGGGAGAGGACGTGGGGATTCTGTGCCTGCTGCGGGCACCAGTGACTCAGCATCCCCCAGTTTTACCAGGGAACAGTCCTTTATGCGCAGCTTTGTAGGAGCTAGCCGTACCCCACTGCTGTGGGAGGACCAAATTGAAGCAGTTGTCGGATGGATGGCAGCTAACGCATCGACTTCAATTAGTTCCAGATCCTCTCAGGTCCTGAGCACTGAAGAGCACCCATCTGTCTCTTCACCACCTGCCAAATTGCCCAGGCAGTCAGAGAGCCCTGGACAGTAGCCATCTCTACTTCTGTTCTCTGAATCTCTTGGCTTGGAAAGAGGGGGCCAGCCAAGCAGAATTCGAGAATTTGAAGAAGAGGTAGTATGCAGTGATGCGCAACCGTTTTGTCTCTCTGAATCTGAAGAGGCGGGTGGGCCAGTGCCTATGGTCAGCTGCACACCTCAGTATGCATCTGATGATGAGACTCAGGTGCCACTTTCTGGTGCGTACTGTGCTGTCGAGACTGCCCAGGAGAAGCAGTTGTTTGAAGAGGGTGGTGTAGATGATGAGGTCCTTGACCCATCATGGCGTGAGGGACAGGAAGGTGGTGGGAGCAGCTCTGAGGAAGAGATTCCCCGAACAGCCCAAAAAGGAGGGAGAGGGAGGGGGCAGACTTGGTTGCCTGTAGCCTCCACTTCGGCACCCATTAGGAGCATGGCTCTTCCAAAATCCAAAGCGGGTGCTCCCAAGACTTGCAGTGCCTGGTCCTTTTTTGACACAGTTGCAGATGACATTTGCTTTGTCAAATGCAAGCTGTGTAATCAGAAGGTGAAAAGAGGGAAAAGTGTCAGCAACCTCAATACCACAAATATGTGGAAACATGTGCGGACCAAGCACATGGTGGAGTTACAAAAACACACTGAAGACCTAGGCCAACTTACAGCGCCACCTACCACCTCCTCAGCTCGTGTTGTAGCCTCTTCCTCCAGCTCACACACAGCTGGTTCGGCTTCCTCACAGGATCGCCATGGAAGAATCTCTGGCACTGTTGTACAGAGACACAGTGTAATTCCACCCACAGCACCACTTTCCCAGTCATCCTCACACTCCCAGGCCAGTCTACAGCCATCGTTAGCACAGGCATGGGAGAAAAGGCGCCCATACTCGGCAAACCACCCCCGAGCACAGGCTCTGAATGCTGGCATTGCTAAACTACTGGCCCTTGAAATGCTATCATTCAGGCTGGTGGAGACTGACACATTCCGTAACTTTATGGCATTGGCAGTCCCACAATACAACGTGCCTCTTTTATTTCAGCAGGCAAGCCGTCCCTGCCCTGCAACATCATGTGGAGGGAAAAATTAAACATGCGCTACAAAACGCCGTCAGTAGCAAGGTCCACCTGACCACCGATGCGTGGACCAGTAAGCATGGAAAGGGACGATACCTTTCCCTCACTGCCCATTGGGTAAATGTTGTGGAGCCGGGTACAGATCTTGAGAGTGGCGCTGTACGTGTTCTGCCAACTCCAATGATTGCAGGAATCCAGTCTGTACACATTGACTCCTCCTCATACTCCAGTTCCTCTGAATCAGCGCTGCAGGAGCCGTCACGGTCTACCTCCACATCGACCCGTGAACGGTTACCTGTTATGATGACCGATATGAGCACAGCCGTGGCCAAACGTCAACAGGCCGTATTAAAATTAATTTATTTGGGGAATCGAAGCCACACAGCGCAGGAGCTCTGGAATGCCATCAAGCAGCAGAGCGACGTGTGGTTTGTGCCAGCGAATCTCCAGCCAGGCATGGTAGTGTGTGACAATGGCCGAAATCTGGTGGCAGCTCTGGGCCTAGGCAACCTCACTCACATCCCATGTCTGGCACATGTGCTCAACTTGGTCGTGCAGAGTTTTTTGAGGGACTATCCGGATCTTGATGCACTGCTTCACAAGGTCCGCATAGAGTGCGCTCACTTGCGGCGTTCCAGCAACGCAAGATCACGCATGGCAGCTCTGCAGCGCCGATTACGTCTTCCGGAACATCGCATCATATGTGACCTACCCACCAGGTGGAATTCAACGTTACATATGTTGGAGAGGTTGTGTGAGCAGCAGGCAGCAGTAATGGAGTACCAGCTGCAGCAGGCGCAAACAAGTCGCAGTGCGCGCCGTTCACACTTCACCACCACTGAGTGGGCCTCTATGAAGGACATTTGCCACGTTTTGCGTGCCTTCGATTATTCCACGCTTATGGCGAGTGCAGATGATGCACTAGTCAGCATGACTATCCCCCTTATCTGCCTGCTTGAAAAAACACTGCAAGCACTAAGGGACGAGGTTTTGGAAGAGGTGGAGGATGAGGAGTCACAAATGCCATCTGCTTCTCTACAGTCTGCGCAACGTGGTTCCTCACAAAGGCCTAGGCAGGGGACACTTTGTGAGGAGGATGAGGAGGAGTCAATGGATGAGGAAGACATCTGTCCAGAGGAGGGAGGTACACAATGCTCTAGTAGTCAGTATCTAGAACGAGGGTGGGGTGATGCAGAGCAGGCAGAGATCACGCCTCAAGCAGGGGACAGCGTTTCTTGGCCAGTTGGCAGTCTGCAGCACATGGTTGATTTCATGCTGCAGTGCCTGAGAAATGACCGCCGCATCGCCCACATTCTCAACACGGCTGATTATTGGGTGTCCACCCTCCTAGATCCTCGCTACCGGGACAACTTACAAAGCCTCATAACACCGTTGAACCGGGAGCGTAAAATGCGGGAGTACCAAGACGCACTGGTGCATTCCTTCATGTTCTCCATTCCAACCGAGAGCAGTGCTGCTAGTGCTTTACAAAGCAGCTCAGTGCGTTGAGGCAGTGGAGGAAGCTCTGCACAAAGAGGGAGCAGAAGCAGCGCCTCAGCACAAGGCAAGACTAGTATGGCCGAAATGTGGCAAAGTTTTGTGTCCCCGCCGCCACAAATGTCTACACCATCACAGACGGCTCCAGTCAGCAGGAGGCAACGTTTCCATCAGATGGTGACAGACTACATGTCTTGCCCTCTAAGTGTACTCCCAGACGGCTCTTCTCCCTTCAAGTTTTGGGTCTGTAAGCTGGATACATGGCCAGAGCTTAGTCAGTATGCATTGGAGGTGCTAGCTTGCCCTGCTGCTAGTGTATTATCGGAACGCGTCTTTAGTGCCGCAGGTGGTGTACTAACAGACCGTCGCATGCGACTATCCTCCGATAACGTTGACCGGCTTACTTTTCTCAAAATGAACAAGGCCTGGATCTCTCATGAATTTGCCAGTCCTCTTCCAGAATAAATAATTGGTTGGAAACAGTATTCAGGTCTCCTGTTGTGTTCATGTTTCTACCACCTGAACTGTAATCCCTGAGCTCCAACACCGCCAGTTGGCGCTCGGAAGTGCCGTCTGCACAGTCAACACTTGCTGCCGTGTTATTGGGGTTCAGTAACGTCAGCTGTTCCCCTGCTGTGCGGACGGCAATTTCTCCTGCTCTGTTCACATTCTCACTACTACAGATTTTAAAGTTGCTCCAATTACACCTCTGGCTCCTCTGTTTTCAGTATTATCCCTGAGCTCCAACACCGCAAGTTGGCGCTCGGAAGTGCCGTCTGCAAAGTCAACACTTGCTGCCATGTTATTGGGGTTCAGTAACGTCAGCTGTTTCCCTGCTGTGCGGACGGCAATTTCTCCTGCTCTGTCCACATTCTCACTACTACAGATTTTAAAGTTGCTCCAATTACACTTCTGGCTCCTCTGTTTTCAGTATTATCCCTGAGCTCCAACACCGCCAGTTGGCGCTCGGAAGTGCCATCTGCAAAGTCAACACTTGCTGCCGTGTTATTGGGGTTCAGTAACGTCAGCTGTTCCCCTGCTGTGCGGACGTCAATTTCTCCTGCTCTGTCCACATTCTCACTACTACAGATTTTAAAGTTGCTCCAATTACACCTCTGGTTCCTCTGTTTTTAGTATTTACCCTGGGCTCCAATACCGCTAGCTGCTGCTCAGAAGTGCCATCTGCACAGTCAACGCTTGCTCCAGTGTTATTGGGGTTCAGTAACGTCAGCTGTTCCCCAGCAAATTCTCCTGCTTTGTCCACATCCACTGTACTACTGATTTAAAACTTGCTCCAATTACACTTCTGGCTCCTCTGTTTTTAGTATTTCCCCTGGGCTCCAATACCGCTAGTTGCTGCTCAGAAGTGCCGTCTGCACAGTCAACGCTTGCTCCAGTGTTATTGGGGTTCAGTAACGTCAGCTGTTCCCCAGCTGTGTGTCCGGCAAATTCTCCTGCTTTGTCCACATCCACTGTACTACTGATTTAAAACTTGCTCCAATTACACCTCTGGCTCCTCTGTTTTTAGTATTTACCCTGGGCTCCAATACCGCTAGTTGCTGCTCAGAAGTGCCGTCTGCACAGTCAACGATTGCTCCAGTGTTATTGGGGTTCAGTAACGTCAGCTGTTCCCCAGCTGTGTGTCCGGCAAATTCTCCTGCTTTGTCCACATCCACTGTACTACTGATTTAAAACTTGCTCCAATTACACCTCTGGCTCCTCTGTTTTTAGTATTTACCCTGGGCTCCAATACCACTAGTTGCTGCTCAGAAGTGCCGTCTGCACAGTCAACGCTTGCTCCAGTGTTATTGGGGTTCAGTAACGTCAGCTGTTCCCCAGCTGTGTGTCCGGCAAATTCTCCTGCTTTGTCCACATCCACTGTACTACTGATTTAAAACTTGCTCAAATTACACCTCTGGCTCCTCTGTTTTTAGTATTTACCCTGGGCTCCAATACCGCTAGTTGCTGCTCAGAAGTGATGTCTGCACAGTCAACGCTTGCTCCAGTGTTATTGGGGTTCAGTAACGTCAGCTGTTTCCCAGCTGTGTGTCCGGCAAATTCTCCTGCTTTGTCCACATCCACTGTACTACTGATTTAAATCTTACTCCAATTACACCTCTGGCTCCTCTGTTTTTAGTATTTACCCTGGGCTCCAATACCGCTAGTTGCTGCTCAGAAGTGCCGTCTGCACAGTCAACGCTTGCTCCAGTGTTATTGGGGTTCAGTAACGTCAGCTGTTCCCCAGCTGTGTGTCCGGCAAATTCTCCTGCTTTGTCCACATCCACTGTACTACTGATTTAAAACTTGCTCCAATTACACCTCTGGCTCCTCTGTTTTTAGTATTTACCCTGGGCTCCAATACTGCTAGTTGCTGCTCAGAAGTGCCGTCTGCACATACAACGCTTGCTCCAGTGTTATTGGGGTTCAGTAACGTCAGCTGTTACCAAGCTGTGTGTCTGGCAAATTCTCCTGCTTTGTCCACATCCACTGTACTACTGATTTAAAACTTTCTCCAATTAGACCTCTGGCTCCTCTGTTTTTAGTATTTACCCTGGGCTCCGATACCGCTAGTTGCTGCTCAGAAGTGCCGTCTGCACAGTCAACGCTTGCTCCAGTGTTATTTGGGTTCAGTAACGTCAGCTGTTCCCCAGCTGTGTGTTCGGCAAATACTCCTGCTCTGTCCACATTCACACTTCTACAGATTTTAAAGTTGCTCCAATTACGCCTCTGGCTCCACTCTGTTTTTAGTATTTACCCTGGGTTCCAGCACCGCCAGCTGTTTCCTAGCAGTGTCTTTGGCACGGGTACTCCCTCCTGCCCAGCCTGGTTCCAGCACGCCAGCTGTTTCCGGGTAGTGTCAACGTCACTTTGCCTCCAATGCGTTGTCCTGTCGTGTTGCGGTCGGGTTAGCCGACTCTATGGTGCCTGCAGTTTAGGTGACTCCTATGTGGGCTGCGGGAACTGGCAATGAAGGCTGGTTCCATAGTGCCAATAGGACAAGCACCCCCTGTAGGACTGTGGGTTTTGGTAACTGCGGCCGGCTCGCGGCCTTGAAACTTATTTTTACATGGGTACCTTCTGCTACCCATCCGGGTTCCAGTACCATCAGCTGGTTCTCGGCAGTGCCTTTGGATTAGGTGCCTCCTTCTCGGTATCTAAGTTCCACCAACGTCTGCTGGTCCTTGGTAGTGCTTTCTGGCACAGGTACCTCCTGCTTAGTAACCGAGTTCCAGTACCGTCAGCTGGTCTTCAGCAGTTCCATTGGCTCTTGTACCTTCTGCTACCCATCCGGGTTCCAGTACCGTCAGCTGGTCCTCGGTAGTTCCATTTGCTCTTGTACCTTCTACTACCCATCCGGGTTCCAGTACCGTCAGCTGGTTCTCGGCAGTGTCTTTGGCACGGGTACTCCCTCCTGCCCAGCCTGGTTCCAGCACGCCAGCTGTTTCCGGGTAGTGTCAACGTCACTTTGCCTCCAATGCATTGTCCTGTCGTGTTGCGGTCGGGTTAGCCGACTCTATGGTGCCTGCAGTTTAGGTGACTCCTATGTGGGCTGCGGGATCTGGCAATGAAGGCTGGTTCCATAGTGCCAATAGGACAAGCACCCCCTGTAGGACTGTGGGTTTTGGTAACTGTGGCCGGCTCGCGGCCTTGAAACTTTATTTTACATGGATACCTTCTGCTACCCATCCGGGTTCCAGTACCATCAGCTGGTTCTCGGCAGTGCCTTTGGATTAGGTGCCTCCTTCTCGGAATCCAAGTTCCACCAACGTCTGCTGGTCCTTGGTAGTGCTTTCTGGCACAGGTACCTCCTGCTTAGTAACCGAGTTCCAGTACCGTCAGCTGGTCCTCGGTAGTTCCATTGGCTCTTGTACCTTCTGCTACCCATCCGGTTCCAGTACCGTCAGCTGGTCCTCGGTAGTTCCTCAGCCTTCTTGTACCTTCTGCTACATTTCCAAGTTCAAGCTTTTTGAAATGGTTCTTGGTAATCACTCTGGATCTCCCTGACGAGGACCCTGAAGACGAGGACCCTGAAGACCAACCCGAAGAAGACGAGGACCCCGAAGACGATGACCCTGAAGACGAGGACCCTGAAGACCACCCCGAAGAAGACGAGGACCCTGAAGACCACCCCTAAAAAGACGAGGACCCCGAAGACGAGGACCCAGAAGACCAACCCGAAGAAGACGACGACCCCGAAGACGACGACCCCCGAAGACGACGACCCTGAAGACCACCCCGAAGAAGACCAAGAAGATGACCCTGAAGAAGTTGACCAAGAGGACAATGAAGAGAAGACAAGCACCAAGATACAGAAGAACAAGAGACAGAAAACCAAGAAGCAGAAATGCAAGAAGCTGCAGAACAAAAAGCGGAAGAACATTAAGCATAAGACTAAAAATCAGAGCAAAAGATAATATCTAAATTATAAGCAGAAGATGACTAAGCAGTGTATGGGGGTGAGTCCGTTCCTCCTCGTGGTGCCCCTGGAAAAGACCTGCTTCTGCAGGCCAAACTGAACGCGGACAAATCCTGTTGTAAATCTTTTGTGACGGGTAGAACGAAAGGTGTAATGTCCAACCTTTTATAGATAACAACTACAGGAATGCCTGTCACAAATAAGAATATGATGAAGAAGAAGAATATGAAGAAGATGAAGAAGTAGAATATGAAGAATGTAAAAAAAAAGAATAATACGGAGAAGGTGAAGAAGAAGAAGATGAAGAAGGTGAAGAAGAAGTGGATGAAAAAGATGCTGAGGATGATGAAGGAGAAAGTGTGGGAGAAGTAAAAAAGAAGGTGAAGAGCATGGAAGTAGTGAAACATAAATATCTGACAAAATATAAAAATACTTAACATAGTCAATATTTCCGTAACTCAGAACGTCTTAAAAAAAATATTAATTCCTGCTATTCCATTTGATTGGGCTAAACCTCTATGCCTTTATTGTCTCCCCCACCTCCCCCAATACATTCTACATTATTCTTAGTTGTTTTCCTTCATGTAGAATTAACCTAAAAGGAAAGAAAGGGTTTATTTTCATTCCGATATTTCTGTCCCATTGACTTGCATTGGTTTCCGGTATTGGAATCGGCGATATCCGATACTTTTTCGGTATCGGTCCGATCCAATCCGATCCGATATTTCCCGATATCGGAAGGTATCGCTCAACACTATTCACCATACATAAAATGGGATTCTGGCACTAGTATCTAAAGAGGCATCACATCTATAACATAATGTCAGATCCAGATTTTATCAATCATAAATGTTCATTAGTAAACAAAGAATGGCACTTATCATTAATAGTCCCTAGTCCTTTTCAAACGACTAGAAATGGCAAAGAGATAAATTTTCATTGGTAAGTAAAAAATGACACTTATCCTTAGTAGTCCCAACGCGTTTCCCCCTAGTTTCCACCAGGGTTCATCAGGGGACCTGGGGAGGACATCAATCCCTCTCCCCAAATTAGAAGGTGTGTCCATTGACTCTGCTACTATACAAGGCCTCAACATCAGTTGAGGCCAGGATAGTATTATTCGACACGAGGTGGGTTTAGCAGCAGCTGAATATTATCTGAAAAGCAGAGGGACGCATCTGGGGCCACATAACAAATTTCTCTTAGAACTCTTGGATTTTGTCCTGCAACACAACTTTTTTCTATACAATGTGAAGTATTACCACCAACTCAGGGGCACATCTATAACTATTGATTAATAATTATCGGCTTCTTTACTTATACGTTCACTTTTTTCTACCCTTTCTCACCATTGTGGTTTTGTTAAAATTAAGATAAGGGTCTTTGTAGGGACATTAGGGACACCGACGTGGAGCCAGGGCGCCACGAAGTACAAATTAGGTTGCCAACCTCCGCTGTCAGGAAGGGAGAGGATTTAGGGACAGAATAGGGACAGGATTAATTTGTATTCTCCCCCGGCGGTGTATTACCTAATTCTTGATGTCCTATCATTAGGAGTATTATTGTTGTTTGTCTATGGAATTTTTGAGTCCTTTTTAGAGTAAATTAGCAAATGGAATGGGTCAATCAGGTTCTTGAGAACTACCTAAGCCACTTTATCTGTGCCCGTTAGGATGATTGGGTGCAATTACTTCCCTGAGCAGAATTTTCCTACAACAATCAGGTTTCGGAGTCTTGCGCAGCATCTCAATTCTTTATTGTATACTCCCAGCATCCTCAAGTAACCTCTCCTATGATTTCTTCATCTGGGGTACCAGCAGTTGATTCCTCATATGGCAAGGACTTCCAAATCTGGAACCATGTACCATTCATAATCCTTAGACAAGTCAATCTGGTGAGACATGAAAGTAAATTATTTACACGTCTTATTTGTCCCCTTTATCCATTTATTAGTTTTATATTCTCAAGTCAATTCGGTGACCTACAGTCTTCAGCTCTCGGTGAATTTACGGATTCCGAATTCATTCCACTTCTCGCTCCTGAATCGCTTCTCTAAAGCCCATACTCCTGCATCTACTTTTGTTGCTAAGCGTCCCTCGAATGTGTTTCAAGTAAAGGACATTCTGTATTCTAAGAAGGTTCAGGGGAGGACCTTCTATTGGTTCGATTGGAAAGACGATGTTGGTCATAAGATGAAATCTTAGGAGCCTGCTGAGAAGATATTTGCCCCTACCATTCTTAAGATGTTTCTCCGTTGGTCTGGCCAAAAAAGGAGGGGGTGTAATGGGGGGAAACTGTCAAGCTGGTGACTTGCACAGTTTATAAGTGCCATCCTACTCATTGCTACATCCTCCTGTTCCTAGAGAGTTTCCACCCTGTTATAGGGAGGTGCAGCTAGACTCTGCAAGAATTTAAAACCACTGTGTCTTGCAGGTTTTCTTCCCTGGCCTATCCCCTGTCAGCAGTGGATTAATTAGGCAGCTCCTCCCTCTACAACCTGCCTGAGCTTAGGTTCTAGCTACAGTTTGTCTCTAGTTACCTGTCTAGGTGCATTCCTGTTTTGACCCTCCAGTTACTGACCCAGCTTGTTTACTCGTTTTGTCTGATCTCTCCGCTCCTGAACCCGGGTTTCATATTTTGAACCTGTGCTGCCCACCCCGAATTCAGACTGTCTGACCACGTCTCTGCTCTCGTCCTCTGTGTCTCATAGTTCTGCCTTTGACCCACAGGTCAGCTGCTGCTTGTCCAGGGACTGCCCTGGACTGTCACCTAGTGACTATCTTAATGGCCCAAGCATATCCTCACCATCAGAGACGCTAATAAAAAGCAGGTAGTTACTTAGCTATGCCCCTCAAGGATAAGCCTGGTTAGTGGCGCACACCCACCGTCACATTGCTTGATTAGGAAAATACAGTTAGTAGAAAGGATAGAGACAATATTCCTAAAGTACCAGGATACAATACAGTGACTGAAGTGGTGCTGCTGCTTTAGTAGTTTAGTTCCTATTACCAAACTATAAACCAACTAATATTAGGAGGTACCTGATGATGTTACCATCTTCAATTAAGGATCGTCCTGTAAGCTGCATGGTTGATGATTGTTAAAAATGAATAGGGATCGATACATGAAAGTAAATCTTCTCCAAAGAAAATTTTTATTTACCGTATCATAACAATTCTTCCTTTTTAACTTTCTCTGATCAGAGTAAAGAATTTGCACAACTAAGCCTCTGCTCTAACTAGCATTATAGCTTTAAATATCGACATTTGATGGAGCCCATTGACCCATAATGCATACGTTTCCAGTCGGCACTCAGGGAAGTAGCGGTGTTCATGTCTAGTGTTGGCATTCCACTTGTAAATATATAAAAATAATGGCACTCACTTAAGTTGCAGTGATTACAAGGTTTATTCCATTGTATCTTCAAAACATCACATATGTGATGCGTTTCAGCTTAATTAAAGCATTTTTCAAAGATCTTGTTTGAAAAAGGTTTGATTAAGCCAAAACGCATCATACATATAATGTTGTTTTGAAGATACAGTGGAATAAACCTTGAAATCACTGCAATTTATGTGAGTGACGGTATTTTTATACATTGACTAGTGTTGAGCGATACCTTCCGATATCAGGAAATATCGAATCGGATTGGATCAGGCCGATACTCAAAAAGTATCGGATATCGCCGATTCCGATACCGGAAACCAATGCAAGTCAATGGGACACAAATATCGGAATGAAAATAAACCCTTTCTTTCCTTGTAGGTTAATTCTACATGAAGGAAAACAACTAACAATGATGTAGAATGTATTAGGGGAGGTGGTTGCCCAAATTGATGGGAACAGTGCTCACAGTGAAACATGAAAAGCCGGCAATTCAGCAGCGGCATATACCGGTACCCGACAATTTAGAACAGAAAGAATAGAACTTCACACATAGATTAGATAGATAGAAACATGTCAGTCACATATATAAGAAGTACAGTGACAGTGTTGCTTACTGTACTTGTCATTTAGTGTAAAGGATTTATTTAAAAAAATAATAGTGTTTTCATGCACCGTCTCTTTAAAAAAGCCGGCCGGCAATTCAGCAGCGGTACCCGACAATTTAGAACAGAAAGAATAGAGCATCACACATAGATTAGATGGATAGAAACATGTCAGTCACATATATAATAAGTACAGTGACAGTGTTGGTTACTGTACTTGTCATTTAGTGTTAAAATAAAGGATTTATTTAAAAAAAAATTGGCGTTGGGTTCCCCGTAATTTTAGTCTCTAGCGGAGGTTAAGCAGACGGCTGGGGCAGATGTTTGAAGCCTGGGAAGGGGGTAACACCCATAGAGCTTCTGAGGCTACTAATATCAGGCCCCAGCTGAATACCTTTACTAGCAATTAAAATGGGGGACCCCCCAAAAAAATGACGTGGGGTCCCCCCTATTTTAATAGTTAGCAAAGGCTAGGCAGACAGCTGGGGGCCGATATTAATAGCCCAGGAAGGGTGCCATGAATATTGGCCCCCTCCCAGGCTAGAAACACCAGCCGTCAGCTGCCCCAGAAATGGCGCATCCATAGGATGCGCCAATTCTGGTACTTAGCCTCGCTCTTCCTACTGCTCTGTAGCGGTGGCAGTGGGGTAATAGGGTTGGGGTTGATGTCATCTTATAATGCCAGCTGACATCAAGCCCAGGTTAGTAATGGAGAGGCGTCTATAAGACACCCCCATTACTAACCCCATAGTCAAAGTTAAAAAAAACACAAACACCCTCGAATAAAGTCCTTTAATTGAAATAAACACGCAATTCTTTATTGTTCTAAATTAAACCATACTTACCATCACGCCCATTCCAGCTGAAGCCAGCGATCTCCTGCAATAAAAGTAAAATAATAAACCAACATCATCTTTACCTTTCGATGGTTCCCAGGACAGCTCCAGCTCTGCTACATCGAGATGACAGGCTGGACCACAGCAGAACGCTGCCATCCAGCCTGTCATGCCGCAGGCAGACACTGAGAAGCGCAGGCATGCTTGTGCTCCTCAGTGTCTGGCTGTGACGGAATCCAGATGAGCCGACAATGAACTCAGCTCACCTCATGCACGTCACTGACAGCGTGGGAGAATTCTCCTGCGCATGCGGTGAGCGTGAGAGACTCGGCTCATCTGGATGCCGTCACAGCCTGACACTGAGAAGCGTAAGCATGCCTGCGCTTCTCAGTGTCTGTGGGATGACAGGCTGGATGGCAGCATTCTGCTGCGCTCCAGCCAGTCATCTCGATGTAACAGAGCTGGAGCTGTCCTGGGAACCATCGAAAGGTAAGGATGATGTTGCTTTTTTATTTTACTTTTATTGCAGAAGACATTGGCTTCAGCTGGAATGGGCGTAATGGTAAGTATGGTTTAATTTAGAACAATAAAGAACTGTGTGTTTATTTCAATTAAAGGACTTTATTCTGGGTGTTGTGTTTTTTTTTTTAAATACTTTACTAGAAATTCATGGCGGTCATGTCTAATATTGGCGTGACCCCATGAATTTCGTGCTTAGGGCCAGCTGATAATACCAAGCTGGCCCTAATCCCTTTATTACCCAGTGAGCCACCGCACCAGGGCCCTGGATGAGTTGGGTACAGCGCCAGAAGATGGCACTTCTATGAACGCTCCATTTTCTGGGGTGGCTGCGGACTGCAATTTGCAGCGGGGGGGGGGCCCAGAAAGCTTGGGCCTACCTGCGCTGCAGATTCCAGCCCCCAGCTGCCTAGTTGTACCTGGCTGGACACAAAAATAGGGCGAAGCCCCACGTATTTTTTTCTTTTAATTATTTAATGAAATTCATGAAATAATTAAGAAAAAAAGGGCTTCCCTATATTGTTGTGTCCGGCCAGGTACAAATAGGCAGCTGGTGGTTGGGGGCAGCCCGTTCCTGCCTGCTGTACCTGGCTGGACACAAATATAGTGCGAAGCCCCACGTAAATTTTTTTTTAATTATTTCATGAAATAATTTAAAAAAAAAGGGCTTCCCTATATTGTTGTGTCCGGCCAGGTACAAATAGGCAGCTGGTGGTTGGGGGCAGCCCGTTCCTGCCTGCTGTACCTGACTGGACACAAATATAGTGCGAAGCCCCACGTCAATTTTTTTTTAATTATTTCATGAATTTCCTGAAATAATTTAAAAAAAATTTACGTGGGGCTTCACACTATATTTGTGTCCAGCCAGGTACAGCAGGCAGGAACGGGCTGCCCCCAACCACCAGCTGCCTATTTGTACCTGGTTGGACACAAAAATATAGGGAAGCCCTTTTTTTCTTAATTATTTCATGAATTTCATGAAATAATTTAAAAAAAAAAATACGTGGGGCTTCGCCCTATTTTTGTGTTCAGCCAGGTACAGCTAGGCAGCAGGGAGCTGGAATCCGCAGCGCAGGGAGGCCCAAGCTTTCTGCCCCCCCCCCCCCGCTGCAAATTGCAGTCGGCAGCCACCCCGGAAAATGGCGCAATCATAGAAGCGCCATCTTCTGGCACTGTACCCAACTCATCCAGGGCCCTGGTGTGGTGGCTCACTGGGTAATAAAGGGGCTAGGGCCAGCTTGGTTTTATCAGCTGGCCCTAAGCCCGAAATTCACGGGGTCGCGCCAATATTAGACATAACCGCCATGAATTTCTAGTAAAGTATTTATAACAAACACAACACCCAGAATAAAGTCCTTTAATTGAAATAAACACACAGTTCTTTATTGTTCTAAATTAAACCATACCTACCATGACGCCCATTCCAGCTGAAGCCATCGATCTCCTGCAATAAAAGAAAAATAATAAACCAACATCATCCTTACCTTTTGATGGTTCCCAGGACAGCTCCAGCTCTGCTACGGCGAGATGACAGGCTGGATCGCAGCAGAAAGCTGCCATCCAGCCTGTCATGCCGCAGGCAGACACTGAGAAGCGCAGGCATGCTTGCGCTCATCAGTGTCAGGCTGTGACGGCATCCAGATGAGCCGAGTCTCTCACGCTCACCGCATGCGCAGGAGAATTCTCCCACGCTGTCAGTGACGTGCATGAGGTGAGCTGAGTTCATTGTCGGCTCATCTGGATGCCGTCACAGCCTGACACTGAGGAGCGCAAGCATGCCTGCGCTTCTCAGTGTCTGCCTGCGGCATGACAGGCTGGATGGCAGCTTTCTGCTGCAATCCAGCCTGTCATGTGAATGTAGCAGAGCTGAAGCCATCCTGGGAACCATGGAAAGGTAAGGATGATGTTGCTTTATTATTTTTCTTTTATTGCAGGAGATCGTTGGCTTCAGCTGGAATGGGCGTGACGGTAAGTATGGTTTAATTTAGAACAATAAAGAATTGTGTGTTTATTTCAATTAAAGGACTTTATTCTGGGTGTTTGTGGCTTTTTTTAACTTTGACTATGGGGTTAGTAATGGGGGTGTCTTATAGACGCCTCTCCATTACTAACCTGGGCTTGATGTCAGCTGGCATTATAAGCTGACCTCAACCCCAGCTATACTACCCCACTGCCACCACTACAGGGCAGTGGGAAGAGCGATGCTAAGTGCCAGAATTGGCGCATCCTATGGATGCGCCATTTCTGGGGTGGCTTACGGCTGGTGTTTCTAGCCTGGGAGGGGGACAATATTCATGGCACCCTTCCTGAGCTATTAATATCAGCCCCCAGCTGTCTGCCTAGCCTTTGCTAGCTATTAAAATAGGGGGGACCCCACGTCATTTTTTTTGGGGTCCCCCATTTTAATAGCTAGTAAAGGCTAGGTATTCAGCTGGGGGATGATATTAGTAGCCTGGGAAGCTCCGTGGGTATTACCACCTTCCCAGTCTTCAAACATCTGCCCCAGCCATCTGCTTAACCTCCGTTAGAGACTAAAATTACGGGGAACCCCACGCCAATTTTTTTTTTAATAAATCCTTTATTTTAACACTAAATGACAAGTACAGTAACCAACACTGTCACTGTACTTATTATATATGTGACTGACATGTTTCTATCTATCTAATCTATGTGTGATGCTCTATCTTTCTGTTCTAAATTGTCGGGTACCGATGCTGAATTGCCGGCCGGCTTTTTTAAAGAGACGGTGCATGAAAACACTATTATTTTTTAAAATAAATCCTTTACACTAAATGACAAGTACAGTAAGCAACACTGTCACTGTACTTCTTATATATGTGACTGACATGTTTCTATCTATCTAATCTATGTGTGAAGCTCTATTCTTTCTGTTCTAAATTGTCGGGTACCGGTATATGCCGCTGATGAATTGCCGGCTTTTCATGTTTCACTGTGAGCACTGTTCCCATCGATTTGGGCAACCACTGTAATGCCACAACCACCATGGCTGTGGCATTAACGTCTTAAAAAAATATTAATTCCTGCTATTCCATTTAATTGTAATGTATGGGAGATAATGTAATGTCAGCGCTTTAGCAGGAGAATTCTCCCACGCTGGGATGGCATTCTGATGACAGCCTGGATCGCAGCTGAGCGCTGCCATCCAACTTGTCATCCTTCAGAGACACTGCAGAGCGCAGGCATTATGGGAATTTCCGATTCCGGTATTCGATATTGTAAAAGTATCGGAACTCCGATACAGCGAATATCGGTCGATACCCGATATTTCAGTATCGGAATGCTCGACACTAACATTGACCCATAATTGAGATTCTTGGAGTTTAAACCATTTTTATATAAAAATTTGTGGTCTACACTGCATTATTCAACAAAGTGCCATAGCGCCTAATTGTCATGGTTATATACCTCATAAATGTGGTTTACCACACAGCCCTATAAATTTCCTTCTTTGTAGATGAATGAATCTCCCAAAATTCAATTTGGCTCCGATTCGCCCCAAAAATTTGATTTGCATGGAATGACTCAATTGCCATAAAAATATGTTTATATGTCGTCTCCAGACCCCAAAGCATACTACATGGAAGGGAAGAAAGGGGGTTAATAATAATAAAATATTTCAGTGACTTTGCCCCCACCTTTACTGCTGCTGCCCGATGTGTGTGAGACCTGGTGGTCAGTGTCGGAAGACTGATGGGAGAGAGCAGAGGACTTTGTGGAGAGGTGTGGCAGCAGGCAGGTGAAGGAGAGGTGAGCTTAATATTTTCATTTATTTTAACTCCCTGTTGGCCTTCAAAAGAGTAAAGCAAAATGTTCAAATCAAAAAAATTCTGATAACTTCTTGGGAAACTTGGGGGACATTTTTGGAAAGTTTTTAGGAACTTCGATTTGTTCAAAATTGATTCACTAATCTCTAGTCTTCTTCGTTGCACTGACATTTTTTATGTTTTCATTCTATGGCATTATGTGTAATTTTTTTCATAGCACAAAAAGTACTAGGCAACATATGCTTTTATAAATGTAGGATTTTCTTTTGGCGATAACACCTTCACAATAGCAATATCATTCGAATTGATAACAGTTCTATACCATTAACAAGTGTTGAGATAAAGCACCATGCATTGGACAGCATCCAAATGTTTAACTATGAATGACTCATTTTGTCAACAATATTTTTATTGTTCATAGATGATTATTTCCATAAGGCAGTTGTGATATTGAATGGTTGTAATCATTTGGATCTGTGAAATAACTACTTAATGTAAATGGACCTTTAAAAGCCTATTTGGGAACTGAAAAGGTGATGTATGCAAGCAAATAGTAAGCCCATTCTCCTATTATGCAGATAAACAGCTCTGTGGATTCCCAATCAGTATCATTTATGCTAATCTGTTTTTAATTGACTATTTTGTCTGTGTCCATGCTAATCCTGATAAGCGATGAGTTCTGTATGACTCAGCTCACAGGTCCTGTTAGTGCAGCAGACTTTCTCTCCCATGAGACACACAGCTCGGGCAGGATTATGACTAGCAGACATTTATATCAAGTCTCCTCTCAAACTTTCTCATCAGCTATAGAATAGTCCTGCTTTTATTTTTTTCGCTTTTTTTAGCTATGTCTTTATGACCTTCTCTGCACATTTACATTGTGTCTAGTGTTATCTATCTCTTGTTTATAGATTCGAACGACTCCGGCTTCTTTGACCCCTGACAACCAGCTACATGCAAGCTCATCAGTGGTTGTTTAATGGCATTTTTAGACAAGCCAATCACACTGCTATGCATACAGAATGATTGTTAAAGGGAACGTGACACTAGGTATTTGCTACTCCATTTAAGAGGAGCATAAGAGCAGAGACCCTGATGCAAGCGATGTCTCACCTACTTTACTGAGTGCTGCAGTTTTCATTAAAACTAAATAAACTGTAAACGGACAGTAAAACCTGGCACTCCCACCACCCAGGTGAGTGCACCACTGCTGCAACAAGCGGCAAGGGATCTGCCAAACCTATGCCAATAGGATACAAAAGTCAATAAGCAAAAAATTTAATGTGCGTTGTGGTTCCACCTCTAAAACTATGCATATAATAGTTGAATATACTGGTTATGAAATGTCCCACTTTCTAGCTTAATAGTCTAGAGTTCAAATTGTCCAAAAAGTGAGTGAATGAATCCGTATTGCAGAGTATCTCAACACGTTCACTGACAATCCTGCTGTGGGTTGCTGGTATCCGTGCAAATGGTTCAGAATGGGCAGGGTGATTGGAGTAAAATGTATATGATACTCCCTGTAGAGAACTTTCAGTGTAGTTTGGAAAGCCATCTGTGGAATTTAAAAATTAGTCCTGTGAGATGGGAATGTTTGGACATTGTTGCAGTATCGGACTCCAGTCACAAGAGGTCACTGTTGCCTCTGGAAGAGACTCTATGGCTGACCTGATCTCTATGGCTGACAGGACGATCTTTTAGTTGGAAAAGGAAGCTGACTGAGCAGGACATTAGTATAAGATCCTGAAAGCTCAGTGTGTGCAGTGTGCTAATAGCTGGTCAGATTACTGAGGAAAGGTGCAACTGTTCCTGTGACTCCTGTCTGAGAGGAAGAATTACCTTGGGGGATGACTACTGTTGGATGCAGAGTTGGATTCCTCCCAAGGCATCTGCTATGACGTGAATGGCCTTCTGCTAGCCTGTCAGGCTAAAACTACGCTCCAGGTGACAAGTCCAGGATCCACTTTTCGGCCTCCCACCTAAACGGCCGAACGGACGATCAGGCAGCCTGTTCAGTGATCAGGTTACGGCTGGTAAGTCCTGAGCTCAGGCCCCACCACAGGGATCCCAGTGGGAGCGTGCACACAGACTATAAAGAGAGTTTGGCGCCAAACATAGATTCTCGTTTAGAGTCATTGTTTGCAAATAAGGCTGTGTGAACCTTAGCTAGATACTCCCCTCAGTGGGTGAGCTTGTGTATAGATAGCATAACAGAATTGTAATTTTAGAGAATTGTTAAGTTTGTGAATCTCTGCGCTGCACCACTGCAGGGGCCGCCTTTTACACTCATCTATTTACATTCTTACTCTGGGTTACTCCGGTTACTGCATTAGTCAGAACCACAAGTCAGAAAAATTATAGTGTATCCAATAGAATATACTGGGCCTATAGGTTGTGCAGGTTCTAGCTGACCTGGGCTAAGTGTGTGTGAAAATTATCTGTGTTTCTTTCTTGCATTTCCGGGGTAACCGTTTTCGTTGTTAGTAAAAATGAGTTCCTTAACAAATTGCCTGGTTGTGTTCTTTGTCCTCGGCTCGCTGTATTTTGGGAGAGACCACCCTGGTACATGGTCCACAGTCCTATAGCTCCAAATATCTGAGCAGCTGCCTTCAGACAGCCAAGCTTCTCATAACTTACAAGCCTATTTACAATAGGCAAATAACAGGGTCTCCAAACACCACACGCATCCCCTTGGCAGCATAACCATTACATCTGTCCTCTTTGCCCCTTATTCAGTGTTGTGCACAAGTGATTAAAACCCACATCCACTTCAGTAATAGGCCCCACAGAATTTGACCTGATGCTTCTACCTTCTTCATTAGACAAGACATGGCACCGCAGCACTATTCAGTACCATGACCCATGGTAAGAAATCCCACTTATTAAACCTGACAGGGCACACCTGTGAAGTGAAAACCATTTCTGGTGACTACATCTTGAAGCTCATCAAGAGAATGCCAAGAGTGTGCAACGCAGTCATCAAAGCAAAAGGTGGCTACTTTGAAGAACCTAGAATATAAGACATATTTTCAGTTGTTTCACACTTTTTTGTTAAGTATATAATTCCACATGTGTTAATTCATAGTTTTGATGCCTTCAGTGTGAATGTAAAATTTTCATAGTCATGAAAATACAGAAAAATCTTTAAATGAGAAGGTGTGTCCAAACTTTTGGTCTGTACTGTATATATAAAACCAGGCTTTAAGGCTTTAAACAAAGGGTTAGTAACAAGAATGAATAGGTAATTTACAATGACAATGAACAATCTCCCAAAATAATGTGATGCGCCCTGGTGTGGGAGTCACCACAGCAGTTCTTTAATTCTGTGAATGGCCCTAGCGGGGGTCACCGGTTATTCCCGCTAGGCCGCAAGGCTTTTTCTAACAAAGTCAATTAAATCCAGTCTGGCTTTTTCCACTTCGCCCGTCCCCCTCCCAAGCTGACATCCTAAACCCCACTGTTCCCTGTACCATGGATGATCATTTGAAGTGACGGCCCTGTTCAGCAATGCAGCTCCTCTGTTTCTGCTGGCGTGACTCCTCTGACGCAGTTCTCTCTTATCTCCTCTTTGCTCGGCCGTTGGGGGTGGTCTCTCGTGCCTTGGATAGCGGAGTCCAGACCTTGTCGATTGACGGGCAATGTCGGGTACTGTGAAGTCACTCATCACCACAAGCAGATCCCAGCTCTCCTCAGCGGCCCCGGTACTCGGGGGACCTCTGCGGTGAATCTGGCATTTGTTCACCGGAGTCCGTCTGTCCTGCCTCGTAGGTCTCTGACTCCGACCTGTCAGGCTGGTTTCCTCTGTGCATCCTGCGCGTGTCTCCTTCTCTCTGCAGCTTGGCGCCGAAATCACTTCAGGTTTGGAGCTCTCGAACGTTATATTTAAAAACTCCTCACTGGACATCACCTGACCGGATCTCACGTTCAAATCTGTTCCCCCTTCAACATTCCTAAGGCATCTTGGTTCCGTTTGATTGCGGTCAACCAGCAGATGACATAAGGCTTTTTGACTTCTATTACATTGTATAGCTTAATCTTCTTATCAGTGCTTTAGTGTTGCCAACATCTATTGTACGTCAAGCCACTCCGATACTAATACTCAATGACTGTACAAAAAAAAAAAAAAAATTGAGAGTCCTTAGTAGTTAATACCTTTTAATGGCTAACTGAAATGATGGTAACAAATTGCAAGCTTTCGAGACTACTCAGTCCTCTTCATAAAACATATTATCCCAACCAGTCTCAAAAGCTTGCTATTTGTTACCATATTTACAATTAGTCATTAAAAAGGTATCAATCACTGAGGACTCTCAAATTGTAATATTTTTCTATCTACTGGCTAACACGGTACAAAAATATATTTTTGCTGTACAAAGACATTATTTTTTTGTTTTGTTTTGCTCTCCTCTTAATAGATCCCTTAGTAACCTCCTACTCCACCTTCCCTTTGTCTTTGTACTTTTTTTCTTTAAAAATGAAACATTTCCCTTTTAGTAAAGTGAGTTAATCACAAATACTTTGCTCTTGGAAAGTCTGGCTTTGGTCTTTTAAAAGGACGTAATAGAGCTTCAGTGAAACATAAGCATAGTGCTAGACAGAGTATTTTAACTCCATGATCATATCTGGAAATTTCAATTTTGAGGTTTAGTGGTTTGTTTTTTTAAATACTTACCAACTTCCCAGACTTCCTGTGCTTATTCAATGCATTTACAGTATCTGATGTTATTGTTCTGTGTACTGTAAAGGCAATTCTTTAAAGTGTACACTACTATTTTTATGGTCTCTTAGATTGAAGATTTTACTATGCAGATACAAATAGCGAATATTGTGCAGATGATCTACAGCTGTCCAGCACCAATTTGCATTTGTAAATTACATTGAAATATTGCATCCATTACTTTACATATAAGTGAAAATGGTTTCAATGCTAAATCTATTAATGCCGAGCATCCAACTTTATTGTATACGTATATTAAACTCTATGTTCACTCTTTTGTAGTGATACACTTGACAGGCAATGCCGATTGCTAGTAACAGCAGGCTACTGACAGAATGGCTGCTTTTCAGAAGATTTTGCACTATAGTCTTATTGCATCTAGTTAAAATGAAGTGCCGCGGTTACGATCCCTTACTACTTAAAGAACAAAAGAATGTCATTGATAGACTTATTATAAGTATGGCTTTGCCACATCAAAATTTTATTTTACGTTCCCAGCTCTGATTTTCATTTCTCAAAATATACCACTTGAGGCTTTTAACCCCCAAAAATTATTATATTCACAGCTTTAGTGCAAAGCCTTAAAAATAAGGTTTCATAGGAAACAGCTGGTCAGTTCAAAAAAACGCAAACGTGATCGAGTCTCTATAGTAAATCTGCTGCGAGTTCGCAATTACCCATACGTTTTCAATGGCAATATTTCACAAAGTGGATTAAGTTGGAATTGCTTTTCATTACAAGACTGACGTTTAAGCATTGGCTTTTATAAGGTAAGGCTTTATGTGGTATCTACCAATAAATGTGTTTCGCCAGAGCAAGGAATGAATATTTAATGCAGATTTCTACTCACACTTCCAGTAGATGAATTCTGGTGGCTAAATTATAAAGCTTACAGTGGTCAAGATCTTGGTCAGTTAAGTGCATTTCACACATTTGTAGCAGACCCATAAGACCACAAATTACTGTATTCATGTAGATAATGAGTAGGACGGGTCATTCTTTCATTTATACTCCCACCTTTATGAAAATGCGCAGAAGATCTCTATGAAATAATGGTTTAGGCATACATTTTGCTTTCTCTCTTTCTCACTCTTTCTCGCTCTCTCTTTTATATATATCTCTTCTTTTACTACTTTGGGGGCCTGTACTATGGGATGTTATGGGTGGCATTATTTCCGCAATATGGTGGTGCTTTATAATACGATATCCAACATTATATAAGCTAAGTAGCTAACTTTATATATTATTTGTAAGTTCAATAGCTTGTACTATGAGGTACAATAATTATTATTTTACTATATACTTAAGAAAATATCCTGGTGAGTAGATGAGGCGACCAAGTAGGGTTCCAACACGTAGTAAAATAAATGAAGGAACTTGGCATTCAAAATTGCAGTGAATGAAACAATATTTTAATGGTAATCCATATAGTTGTTAATGTTTCGGTCCTAACAGACCTTCATCAGAACTGATTGGCGTGTGTAGTGTTCTTGTAATCCATACAGTGCAGCGCTGTATGGCAGTGGGACATGCGTCGCCATGCCATAACAATGTATATCGCCCTGCCATACAGCGCTGCACTGTGCAGATTACAAGAACACTACACACGCCAATCAGTTCTGATGAAGGTCTGTTAGGACCGAAACATTAACAACTATATGGATTGCCAATAAAATATTGTTTGACTCACTGCAATTTTGAGTGCCAAGTCCCTTCATTTATTATTTTACTATAGACGCTACCTGCAATTTCACTAATTGGTGAAATCAACATGTAAGGCCAAGTGCTTTGATATATCACATGACTCTATTTTGTAATACCTTAAAAAAAATTTTTTTTTGGTTAGGTCTAAGTTCACCTGTAATAAATCGCTTTTATTTATTTGCAGAACAATACAGAAATGCTTGTGTGTGCTCTAAGTTTGCATTGGCAAAGTGAGCAGTACTGTAATTATTTATAGAAAGCAGATCACAGTAATGTTTTTACGGGCTTATTGTGCTGACTCTATGGATGTACTGAAATTATGTGTATGCACTGAGGGATAGGTAAACAGAAGGGCGCATATGTTGATTTAGAGTAATTATAGTAATACCTGTATACAAGGTTTCTATGTTCCTCTGAAAAAAAAATCTAGCTACAGAAAAGAGGAAAATAAGCAAGCAAGCGCTTAGATAGTTTTTCAAAGAGGCGTTTTACCTCCCCAGTCGACAAGAGGTAAAACATTATTGGAAGCAATTTCAGCAGGTAAAAGCATATTCACTCTATACACAAATGCCCTATTAAAATCAAGCAAAAATGATAAAGAAGGGGAAAAGTACAATTGTCCACAACTATGGTGGGACTACTATTGCAGTCCATTAAGCTAACAGTATACTCTAATTTTTTGCAGTTTTTTTCTCAGCATCCTGCCTCCTACCATACAGAAGCAATCAAAAATGAAAAAAAACGGAAAAGCATTACTCGAATCGACAGTGATTATCATCTCACATCTCCAAGAATGATCCCAAATTCTTTAATTCAATTCATTACTTTGGTGGATCTACTTAGACTAGATCTAAGTTGTGAAATGTGCTTTAATGGGGCTATCCTCTCTAGGCCTAAGAAAAATAAGGTAAACTAGGCAAAATTCAAAGTGATACAATTTAAAATACATGTAGAACTTACTAATCTCTTTTTTGTTCATTTAATTATTGATACACCTTTCCAAAGTTTTGAATCTTAATAATATACATAATGCAGGTAAACAGTATGCAACAGCAGAGACACAGGCGGATCAAAAGTATATTTCTTTTATTTAACAACGAATATTAATTGTAAAACATGTATAATATGGCAATTTCTTTACAACGTTTGACAGTAAAATAAGCAGGAAATCACATAACAGAATAAAATATCAGAATACACTAGAATTCAGGGGCTGCTAGTTTAAAATGACCTACTGGAGTGAAGGGGAACTAGATTGTCATTAACTATACCGAGCAAGAGGCAGTATTTTAAAGCTTTGGCAATACTCTGTTCCCATCACAACTCGCTGCCCGTTTCCCCCGTCACTCTCTATCCACCTTCGCGATGCGGCTCTGGCATCTGCTGGTCCCCGTCTGACTTCTGTCTTTCCCTCTATCCGTGCCCAGACCATATGTCTCTGTAAGAGGTAATGGCTCGTCACGCGTGTCCTTCCTGGTCGCCAACCCGACTGTGAATATCCGAACTGACACCTTCAGAGTTTCTGCGACGTCCTCTCACTAGCGCACACGTCTGAGAATTGTGCTGCCTCAACCCATTTCCGTTTTGTCTACCGACGTCACCTGGGTGAGGAACCTTGACTGGCGTCACTCGGATCTTGGGGGCTTGACCGTCGATGTCTGGGCTGGGAACCTTGACTGGTGTCGCTTGGGTCTTCGGGATTTGACCGTCGACGTCTGGACTGGGTGGATATGTGGCACTTTTCTTCCTAACAGGAGCTCCGGACACTGCTGCTGCTCCTCCTGTCTCTCTCTTCAGTGTCAGAATTGTGGCGCCCTGCTGCGCATTGGTGCCACAGATCACAGAGGGGTGCATGGATGGACTTCTCCACAAGAGGCCCTCATAGCATTCACACACCTCCACCCTACCATTTCAGGCCACCAGAGGGAGCCCGGATAGGGATATATATACTGGAGGGTGGAGTTAGGCAGGCAGTCTAGAGAACAGTTTCCTCAGGGGACAGAGTTAGTTCCAGTTCCTGCAGAAGATGAGCCTGAGAGAGGTCAGTCTGCAGTGGAGCTCAGTCAGTTCCTCTAGAGAGAGTTCAGACTCAGTGAGCTCAGATTAGTGAGCCAGGAGCGTGCCGACGCTCAGAGAGCGGCGAAGAGTAGCGAGGCCTACTGCCCGTGTGAAGCCTAGTGAGGGCTCCGAGCATGGCCGAAGGCGAGTTAGTAAGCAAGCAACATAGGGGGCAGAGGAGCTTAACCAGCTCACCCCAAAACCATTTACCGGACACCGGGTCCGCACCTATGGGGGGGCCTATATTCCCAGCAGGAATAACCGGAACCCCTCTGAGAACTATACATCCCAGGTTCACCAGAAGCTGACTGTTATACCAGGGTCAGGAGTCACGGAGGCCCCAGAGACCAGGGAGTGTGAACTCCAACAGAAGTCCCTACCACCAGGTCAGCAGGTGCAATACAGAGACCAAGTTAGGCCTAGCTCCAGGCAGGTCAGAAACTCATCCAAGAAAGGCAAGGAACACGAGGCCCTATACCCACTCACTGGGGAGAGTCCAGATATGCACCCTTCACCCTAAAGTGCCCTGGATCGTGCCTGAAACACCACCAGTAAAGGTACTGAAGTGAACTGTTGTGTGTGTGCCTATTCTTCCTCTGACCCAGCTGGGTCCCCTCTGTCCTGCATTCTTCACCTACACTGCCCTGAGGCCCCGCTTCACCTGTGGGGCATCGTACCAACCAAGCTGCCTAAACACCGGCCTCAGAGGACTGTCGCAGCGCTGGTGATCCTCACCAGACACCACAGGTGGCATCACGAACATCCCTATCCCATACAACTTCCCCCCTTTCTTTTAAGAGTGACCCCAGGGTACGGGCCCGGGAGCCGACCACCGTGACATCCCCCAAGATCAGGCAACAACAAGGCCCGGGCGCCGAGTCGTCCCCATCCCCTGGACGCGTCAGAATCACCTCAGAACTTGCACACAAAACCTTGTAGGTGCTGTTTTTCTCCTCAGCTCATTTCCCTCACAACACTGTACCCATAGTCGTGATCAAACTCCTCCCTTCTGCCACACTCCATGCTGATCTGGTTCCAGAGTGTCTTGTCGCCTTACATATACTCTATCACTTTTATTGCTTCTTTTTCACCCAAACTCCATGTTGAAAATTTCATGCATTATAGCTGTTCTGAAATGCAAGACTAGAAGACTACCAATTAATCGTACTCCAGTGTGAGCTTCTCTGCTCCACTTACCCCATGTTCAGACATGATTTACAAACTATATCCCTATCTGAGCATGGGAGAAGAGAGCAGAGATGCTCGCACTGGAGTATGGTCATTTGCGAGACCTGCAGTTCAAAACAGATACTATAAAGTGGATTAATAAGACAGTTGAAACAGCATGGAAATTGGGAGAAAAGGAAGCAAGATAAAGTATCGGAGGTATTGATCAGTCTTTGTAAAGATTGATCAATAATTAAATTTAAAAAAAAAGGTCAGTTTTTCTTTAACTGTAATCTTAAGGGGTAATCTCAAGTTGTCTCCTGAGCAGCTTAAAGCCCTGCTATCTCCTTACAGTCTCCTTATTTCCTGGTTACTTGGTCACTCTCCCTGAGTGACAGTTCTGGTAGGTAGCTTTATTCTGCTACTAGGTTTTAACAGTCAGTGTTTGTTCTGAGTCTATCTTATGGTCACTCTATTTACATAAAAAGATAACAAAGACTTTAAACAAGCACTCAGCCAGGCACTGGTGGCTGAAGTACATGGAAAAAGCTGTGCACTATGTAATAAAAGATTATCATTGCAGGAGAATGACGGCAGAAGAAAGCAAGTCATTTGCAAACTTGCTTATTTTCATGCTGTCTAACTAAAGCAATTTAATAGCATGAGAATACCCCTTTAGGTTTATATTCTGTGAAAAGGAATCAGTCACCCCCTGGGACTTTTCAGACCGCTAATATTGGCATACAGGTTATAGAAATGTGAATCTATACCTACCTGTATGGCCCAGGCCAGACGCGGGATCCGGCCGTGAACTGCACGTCACAGGGCTCTGTGACAAGCAGGAGAGGTGGGGTAAGTATGATAATAGGACTAGTAGGTGGGGATTTCTTGGCGTCCAGGGGATGCCAAGCTTAGTAGAAATCTTTTAATACAAATGCGATTACACAGAAACCAGACCGCTAATATGGGCGCTACAGGTAAATATAGATTCACATTTCTATAACCTGTATGCCCATATTAGCGGTCTGAAAAGTCCCATGGGGTGACAGATTCCCTTTAAGTGTATTTTATAACTACCTCAGTCTTACTGGCAAGTATGCATCAATTTCAATACCCTATTGTTTAAAAATCACGATCATGATTATCTAATCACTTTATTCATTCCAGATTATGCCTGCTATCTATTTTGGAAGACCCCTTCAAAATACAATTATTATAGATTATGTGATTGGAAACAAACGGAGATAAAAGCGAGGAAGATGTTTTGCTTAAAGGAAAAATGCCCTACTCAAAAGAGTTGAAAGTATATGACTTATGGATTGGCAGAAATGTACTACCTGAAGGACCATTCATTATCAGATGGTAAGGGACATGCTTCCAGGAACTGGAATCTATGTGTAGATATAATGGTGTAGATAGCAGAAGGAGGTCATGAGCTATAAAAAGGGAAAGAATATTTTTAACCCAGGATATTCAGATAGCAAACTAGATAAGAGTTGTAGGCAGGCACAATCTTTCATAACTAACTGGGCCTCATAGAGGAAAAATAAAAAATAGAAATAAACAATCAAGAGACAGTGTCTAAACTTGTATATTAGACTGGGTATGTGACCAAATCTGATTTCTACTGTGTTCAGTTATATTGTGTGCTTTGTGATAAAGACTTAAAAGCTTGCAGGTTGGTGAATGGTACTGAAACGTAAAGCATTACCATGTACAGTCATGGCTGAAAGTGTTGGCATCCTTGAAATTGTTCCAGAAAATGGAGTATTTTTCCCATAAAATTATTGAAGTTACACATTTTGTTATACACATGTTTATTTCCTTTGTGTGTATTGGAAAAACACTAAAAAACAGAGAAAAAAAAGTCAAATTGGACATAATTTCACACAAAACCCCAAAAATGGGACTGGCAAAATTGTTGGCACCTTTCCAAAATTGTGAGAAAACTTTGTTCCAAGCATGTGATGCTCGTTCAAACTCACCTGTGGCAAGTAATAGGCATACTAGATCATGGGTCGAAGAGACTTAGTGTTAGAACCCTCCTGTTAGTTTTTCTATCTTGTGTTTTGCGGTCACGTGACCAGCTGCCTATATATTCCTGCTCCGTCCCCTTCTGGCTTTGCTGGACTTCAGTGTTGTTTGACTGTCTCTCTAGCCAGGTGCTTCGGTGCCTATCTCTGTCAGTTTGCTTGGTCCTCTGGACCTCTAGTACTTTTTGTCAGTTTGTCTTTTGTGCTCTGCAACAACTTCTGTTTAGGAGGTGTCCCATTTTTGTCCCAGTCCTTAGTTCTTTTAGGGACCCCTCCCTTAATTCTATAGGTCTTCGTTCAGACTAGCCGAGGACGAAGGTGGGTCTGTTCACAAGGAACAGGCAGCCCGCTACATCATAGGGATTCAGCTTAGTCTTACTGTAGGGACAGCTTTCCCCTATCTTTCCTTAGTTTATGTTGCAGAGCATAACACCTAGAGCAGTTTGCAAAAAAAGAGTGGTCCAAAATTCCAGTTGAGAGGTGTAAGAAGCTTGTTAATGGTTATAGGAAGCGATTGATTGCAGTTATTTATTCCAAAGGGTGTGCAACCAAATATCAAGTTGAGGTTGCCAACAATTTTGTCCTATTTTTGGAGTTTTATGTGAAATTATGTCTAATTTGTCTTTATTCTTTTTTTTTGAGTTGTTCCAATACACACAAAGGCAATAAACATGTGTCTAACAAAACATGTGTAATTGCAATAATTTTCTGGGAGAAATACTTCGTTTTCTGGAACAATTTCAAGAGTGCCAACACTTTTGGCCATAACTGTAATTGTGTTGTGTATTTCTTATATCTATTCTGATACTAGACCAATAGTCCACAATCTATGTTTTTCCTACAGTAAAGCCATAGGCTTACATATACTTACAGTACACTGTGTGTCAGCACACTGCTGTTTATGAATACATGAACTCCACTATTACTGTAAAAGTTAAAGACGTAAGGTACTTTTTTTTTATCAAAAAGTGCAAAAGCGATCCAACCATGTCAAGGTGAACCTAAATATGGATGGTTCTTATCACTAATGTCGTCTTCATGTGCCAAACCAGGCCTCATCTGAATGGGGAAGTGAAAGCAAATTAGGCGTAGTTCATAAATAAAACCTTGTCTTGGAAAGATGTGTAGATAAGGGTGCTGAGCACTTGAGAGCACCAAACTCCCCAATGCAAACTACAAAAAAAACTTTAGCAATAGATTAGTGTAAAGGTGCACAAATACACTGTGGCCAATATATCAACATTTACATACACTATGTGTCAGCACACTGCGATTAATGAATACATGAATTCCAATATTTCTGTAATAATTAAAAACATAAGGTTCTTATTAAATATTTTTTGATCAAAGACTGTAAAAAGCTATCCAACCACATAAATAGTCAATAGTGGAGTACAGTTATTCATTAATTGCAGTGTGCTGATGCATAGTGTATGTACAGTATGTGGCCACATAGCATATTTTTGCACCTATACATTAGTTTAATACTAAAGATATGTGGGCCCTATTTTTCTTTTCTGTCAGACGTATTGGGGAGTGTGGCTCCCTCCAGGACTCAGCACACTTATCTGTACATTCTTCCCATACAAGGTTTTCATTGTGAGCTAGTGTTCTTTTCACTTCCCCATTTATATGAGTCCTGGTTTGGCTCATGAAGAATTAGGAAATAAGTAATTGGGATCATCCATATTTAGGTACACCTTGACGTGATTAGAAGATTTTGCACTCGATCTTCTTGAGTTTTTAGCACCTATCACCATTCAAGGCAAAATACTGCTTAGACAGTTTACTGCTGAGAACACAGACTGGGACACTCCCCTACCGTCCCAGAAAAAACAAAGGTGGGAGACATGGATGAAGTCTCTGAAGATCTTACAACATCTCAAAGTCCCACGTTGTTATTCCTTAAAGTCCCTTTCAGCTACCATCAGAAGAGAAGATCACATTTTCTCTGATGCAGCTACAGAGGCCATAGCTACAGTTGTAGATCTGAAGAGCTCAGAAGCCAATAACAAGATACATTGTGGATTCGTGTAAGGCCAAACTAACCCCAAAACCTGCACACTCTGTACTAAGGCTTGAACTTTGTGCTGCTGTACCTCCAGTGGAAATTGCACCACATCTCCACTGGCCTGGGCCTAGCGGATCAAGGAACAGGTCTCACGCCTGGATCAAGTCTTAGCAGCATCAAGTGGCTGTCACATCCAAGCTTCCTATATGAGTATCCTTGCTCTCTTGAGGCCACCAGTGCATATGAGCTTGTGGAACCAGAGTTCAACAGGAAGATCAAGCCAGCCATCTCTACATGCTGCACATCCGTGGTACCAAGGATGAAGCTGAGGTCTCATTGCTTTGGGCGTCGCTTGAGCTGGTCATCGGTCGTGCAGGCTTGTACCCACCTGATGTACATTGCCAAGAGCTTAAGGAGAGAAGGCATCACACGAATAAGTACATTTACTGGACACAGCTCACAGTGGGGAAGATACCTTCAGCTGTGTTGAAACGTCAATCATTCTCCACTTTAATTATTGGGTTGGTGGAAGTGTTTGCATGCTGCGGCTTCCCCAATCTGAAGATGGGTTTCCCATGGAACTTAGATATATCTACGGTTTTGGACTAAAAGCTACCAACCATATATTTGGACTTTACAGTTGTTTGCAGTTATATTGTTGCATGTTTGTGGGTTTATTTTTGTCTTTTAGGTTCCAGGAATGGCGGCAGACATCATGAAAGGACATGTCAAGATTGGATCATCGTGAAAGCTAAAGATTTCAGACAGGGAGTGTCATGTCCCATGACTTGGGAATCATTCAGTATTGTATTGTATTCTTGCTGTTGTGTTGCTATGCGATATGTTTGCCTTTGGGAAGTTTGTCCTCCCCCTCTCCCTGTCTGCCTCCCTACCTCTGATGCCAGTAACCCCTCCCTTATTCTTACTCATTCTCTGTATGTCTGCCATCTTAAGAACCTCATGCATTGCAGCTCTGGTTCAGAACAGTCTTTTTTATCTATTCCAGTTGTTACAGCTACTGCTACTGTAATTGTGCATAACTGCAAGAATTCAGCTTGAAATTAAACCTTCTGGAATCTTCATACATGCCTCCTTCTGTCGACTCACACAATGACATTGATTTTTGTTCCTTTACACTCCCTTAACTTAGATTTTTACTTGCAAACACCTATACATCCCAAGTCTTCCTCCATGCAAAAAGTAAATATACAATGGGTATGGAAAGTATTTAGACCCTTTTAAATGCTTCACTCTTTGTTTCATTGCAGCCATTTGGTAAATTCTAAAAAGTTCATTTTTTTCTCATTAAAGTACACTCTGCACCCCATCTTGACTGAAAAAAAATAGAAATGTAGAAATTTTTACAAATTTATTAAAAAAGAAAAACTGAAATATCACATGGTCATAAGTATTCAGAACCTTTGCTCAGACACTCATATTTAAGTCACATGCTGTCCATTTCCTTGTGATCCTCCTTGAGATGGTTCTACTCCTTCATTGGAGTCCAGCTGTGTTTAATTAAACTGATAGGACTTGATTTGGAAAGGCACACACCTGTCTATATAAGACTGCACAGCTCACAGTGCATGTCTGACCAAATGAGAATCATGAGCTCAAAGGAACTGTCAAAGGAGCTCAGAGACAGAACTGTGGCAAGGCAAGGTTACAAAAGAATTTCTGCAGTACACAAGGTTCCACAAGAGCACAGTGACCTCCATAATCCTTAAATGGAAGAAGTTTGGGACCACCAGAAATCTTCCTAGACCTGGCCGTCTAGCCAAACTGAGCAATCGTGTGAGAAGAGCCTTGATGAGAGAGGTAAAGAAGAACCCCAAGATCACTGTGGCTGAGCTCCAGAGATGCAGTAGGGAGATGGGAGAAAGTTCCACAAAGTCAACTATCACTGCAGCCCTCCACCAGTCGGGCCTTTATGGCAAAGTGGCCCGACGGAAGCCTCTCCTCAGTGCAAGACCTATGAAAGCCCGCATAGAGTTTGCTCAAAAACACATGAAGGACTCCCAAACTATGAGAAATAAAATTCTCTGGTCTGATAAAATGAAGATAGAACTTTTTGGTGATAATTCTAAGCGGTATGTGTGGAGAAAACCAGGCACTGCTCATCACCTTCCCAATACAATCCCAACAGTGAAACATGGTGGTGGCAGCATCATGCTATGGGGGTGTTTTTCAGCTGCAGGGACAGGACGACTGGTTGCAATTGAAGGAAACATGAAAGCGGCCAAGTACATATCCTGGATGAAAACCTCTTCAAAAGTGCTCTGAACCTCAGACTTGACCAAAGGTTCACCTTCCAACAAGACAATGACCCTAAGCACACAGCTAAAATAACAAAGGAGTGTCTTCAGAACAACTCTGTGACCATTCTTGACTGGCCCAGCCAGAGCCCTGACCTAAACTCAATTGAACATCTCTGGAGAGACCTGAAAATGGCTGTCCACCTGAAAATGGCTGTCCACCAACGTTCACCATCCAACCTGACGGAACTGGAGAGGATCTGCAAGGAAGAATGGCCGAGGATCCCCAAATCCAGGTGTAAAAAACTTGTTGCATCATTCCGAAATAGACTCATGGCTGCACTAGCACAAAAGGGTGATTCTACTCAATACTGAGCAAAGGGTCTGAATACTTATGACTATGTGATATTTCAGTTTTTCTTTTTAAAAAAATTTGCAAAAATTTCTACATTTCTGTTTTTTCAGTAAAGATGGGGTGCAGAGTGTAAATTTATGAGAAAAAAATGAACTTTTTAGAATTGACCAAGTTGGCTGCAATGAAACAAAGAGTGAAAAATCTAAAGGGGTCTGAATACTTTCCGTATCCACTGTAGTTTTCTTTGTTTCAGATAAGAACATAAGCTTAGCTTGGGGTTATACATGTTCCTTGTTTCTTGTTCAAATGTTCTGTATCTTTCCTGTTGCTTATATTGTTGTTTGTAAGATTATCAAAACTAATATTAGACAAAAAGAAAATTAATTTATTGCTTCAAAAATGATGACAATCGTCATTAACTGTAAAAGATAAAAAGTTTTCTTAAAGCGGACGTGTCACCAGATTTCACAATACAAACTGCATAACTGCATATTATTGTTAGAAAATAAGGTCGAACTGTATACTCATAGAGGGGACTATACAAATTTATAATATATTGCTATTACAATTTGTCAACATAATTTAGCCAATCATTGAGATTTGACTTGAAACCCCCTACTGATTGCTTGAACAAAAGGGTTGTGCTGTAGTGAGTCTATGTACTAGTGCACCTCAGCTCTTTTTTTCTACCAGTACCTTGGGATCTTAGCTAATGTGCTCCAACAATCCATTTTTGTAATACAGTATGTTTTGAACATATACTCCCCATTGTAACGGGTCTGGGAGGCGGAACCTCTGAGCTACTATACAAGGGGGCAGTCCTTGTAAGGGAGCGGGTGGCGACCAGGCAGGCAGTCACAGCAGGTGACCGGGACAGTCTCTGGAAGAACGGGCAGGAGATCACGACAAGTGACTGGGGCAGTCTCTGGGTGAACGGGCAGATGGTCACGGCAAGTGACCGGGACAGTCTCTGGAAGAACGGGCAGGAGATCACGGCAAGTGACTGGGGCAGTCTCTGGGTGAACGGGCAGGTGGTCACGGCAAGTGACCGGGACAGTCTCTGGGTAAAGGGTTGGTACGACCTGTGGCGGCTGATGGTAGACTTGAGCTCCCAGGTGAGCAGGCGAGAGTCTCTGGATAAACGGGTGGTCACAGCATGTGACGGCGGAGCCTCCAGGAAGACCAACAGACAGGCGGCAGATGAGCGCTCCCAGGAGAGCGGGCAGAAGTCTCTGGACAGGCGGGTGGTCACAGCACGTGACGGCAGAGCCTCCAGGTAGGCTAGCAGACAGGCAGCAGATGAGCGCTCCCAGGTGAGCGAGCAGGAGTCACTGGACAGGCAGGTGGTCACAGCATGTGACGGCGGAGCCTCCAGGTAGACTAGCAGGCAGGTAGCAGGTGAGCGCTCCCAGGTGAGCGGGCAAGCTGGTCCATAGACAGACTGACGGGAGTAGGAAGGCAGACCGTCGGACCTCAGCCAAGCAGGCAGGTGGCTGATGTGCGCTCCCAGGTGAGCGGGCAGGCTGGTCCTTAGACAGACTGACAGGAGTAGCAAGGCAGACCGTCGGACCTCAGACTAGCAGGCAGGTAGCAGATAATCAGGCAGGAATCTGGCAGGTAACTGGCAGGTAACTGGCAACGGGACCTGAGGGCTGAAGCAGAGTAGTGAACAGTGCAACAACATTGCTCGGGCACCTCCATTTTGGAGGAGGTGCCTTATATATGGTAAAGTCCTCCGGCCATTGGCCGGGGACTCCTTAGGACGGCGCGCACGGCCCCTTTAAGAGGGAGGGCGCGCGCGCCCTAAGCACAGTGGCCGGGAAGGAGCGCGCGCTGCCAGCAGAGCGGGAGAGGGACGCCGGGCACGTAGCAGAGCGGTGAGGGGAACAGCGCCCCTGCCTAGCAGAGGGCAGGGACACCGGCACTACAGTACCCCCCCCTTTAGGCCCCCCCTTTTTTAGGCCAGATAGAAATTTAGCTAGGATGAGAGGGGCATGGATGTTCTCCCGGGGCTCCCACGTTCTCTCCTCAGGACCAAACCCCTTCCAATCTACCAGAAAAAAGGTCTTTCCTCTTACCCTTTTGGTGGCAAGAATGTTCTCTACCTCAAACTCGTCCTCAGCAGAAACCGGAGCAGGAGGCGTACCTGTAGACTTGGAAAAAGAGTTAAGCACCACGGGTTTGAGGAGAGATACATGGAAGGAGTTAGGGATCCGTAAGTTGGCCGGGAGTTTCAATTTATAGGCCACCGGGTTGATCTGACTGATGACCTCCAGAGGACCGATGAACCGAGGCCCTAACTTGTAAGAAGGTATCTTGAGTCGAACATATTTAGATGAGAGCCAGACTTTATCTCCTGGACGAAATTGTGGAGGATCCAGGCGTTTTTTGTCAGCGTGTCTTTTCATACGCTCGGATGACAGAAGGAGTGCGGACCGGGTACTCTCCCATATGGAGGAAAATTTGCTAACGAGAGATTCCGCAGCCGGGTTGTCCACAGAGGTGGAGACAGGAAAAGGAATCCGAGGATGCTGACCAAAGACTACAAAAAACGGGGATTTGGAGGAGGATTCGCTCTCGTGATTATTATAAGAGAACTCGGCCCATGGTAGGAGATCCACCCAGTCAGAATGGTGGGCATTAACGAAGTGCCGGAGGTAACTGGTCAGGTTCTGATTGATCCGCTCCACTTGACCATTGGACTGTGGGTGGTAAGCGGAAGAGAAGTCCAGGGTGACGTCTAGTAGTTTACAAGTGGCTCTCCAGAAACGTGAGGTGAACTGTACCCCACTATCCGACACGATGTGGAGGGGCAGGCCATGAAGACGGAAGATGTGGCGGATAAAGTCTTTAGCCAGCTCGGGTGCAGACGGAAGGCCTGGCAGGGGAATAAAGTGAGCCATCTTGGAAAAGCGGTCAGCGACCACCCAAATGACCGTACAACCGGCAGAGACGGGAAGATCTGTTATAAAGTCCATTGCTATATGCTGCCAGGGGGCAGCAGGTACAGGAAGCGGAAGGAGGCGTCCGGCTGGCAGATGTCTCGGGACTTTGTTGCGGGCGCAGGACACAGGCAGAAACAAAGTCTATTATGTCCTTGTGCAGGGTAGGCCACCAATAGTGCCGGGCAATAAGCTGGAGGGTCTTTTTCTGACCGGCGTGGCCAGCTAGTTTAGACGAATGGCCCCAGTGTAGGATCTTCTCCCGATCAGGTACTGAAACAAACGTCTTAACGGGAGGGAGACGATTTAGACTCACGGGAGCCACCTGCATTACTCTGGCGGGATCGATGATATGTTTAGGTTCTTCCTCGAGATCGGACACCAGAAAGGATCGGGACAAGGCGTTTGCTTTGACGTTTTTGTCAGCCGGGCGAAAATGAAGAACAAAATCAAAGCGAGCAAAAAACAAGGACCACCGGGCTTGGCGTGGGTTAAGTCTCTGGGCATGCTGGAGGTAAGCCAAGTTCTTGTGGTCAGTGTAAATTATTACCGGATGAAGAGCCCCCTCGAGTAGGTAACGCCACTCCTCCAACGCCAGCTTGATGGCCAATAACTCTCGGTCTCCTATGGAATAGTTGCGCTCAGAAGAGGAGAAGAGTTTGGAGAAGAAGCCACAAGTTACCATTCTCCCGGAAGATGATTTTTGAGTAAGTACCGCTCCGGCTCCAGAGGAGGAGGTGTCAACTTCCAGGAAGAACTGCTTGTTGCCGTCCGGGCGATGCAGCACCGGGGCGGAAGAGAAGGCCTGTTTTAGGGAAAGAAAGGCCTCCACTGCTTCGGGCGGCCACTCTTTGGGATTAGTACCCTTACGGGTGAGCGCGGAAATTGGGGCAGTCCGGGAAGAGAAGTGCGGGATGAAGAGGCGGTAATAGTTGGCGAAGCCCAGGAACCGTTGAATAGCCATCAACCCCTCTGGTCGGGGCCATTTCTCGATGGCAGACAGTTTCTCAGGATCCATTTGTAGGCCGGTCTGAGAGATAATGTAGCCCAGAAACGGAAGCGAGGTCTGCTCAAAGAGGCACTTCTCATATTTAGCGTAGAGATGGTTCTGCCTGAGCCTGAGCAGGACCTGACGAACATCCCTCCGGTGAGTCTGGAGATCCGGAGAGAAGACCAAGATGTCGTCCAGGTACACCACTACGCAGGAGTAGAGAAGGTCCCGGAAGATGTCATTGACCAACTCTTGAAAGACGGCAGGAGCATTACAGAGGCCAAAGGGCATTACCAGATATTCATAGTGGCCGTCCCGGGTGTTGAATGCCGTCTTCCATTCATCCCCCTGACGGATACGAACCAGGTTGTAAGCCCCACGGAGGTCCAGTTTGGTGAAGATTCTAGCCCCTCTCAGACGATCAAATAACTCCGGAATGAGCGGAAGGGGGTACTTATTTTTCACCGTGATCTGGTTAAGGCCTCTATAGTCTATACAGGGACGGAGAAAGCCGTCCTTCTTTTTTACGAAGAAGAAGCCTGCTCCCGCCGGGGAGGTAGACTTCCGGATGAATCCCCTGGCCAGATTCTCCTCAATATATTCGGACATCGACCGGGTCTCAGCAGCGGATAATGGATAAATACGCCCACGGGGAGGAGTAGTACCGGGTAACAAGTCGATAGGGCAGTCGTATGGTCTATGAGGGGGTAGTGTCTCTGCTTCCTTTTTATTAAAGACATCAGCATAAGACCAATAAGGAATCGGAAGTCCAGGTAGATTAGCTGGGGTAGGAGAAGGACGGACGGGATGGACGGGAACCAGACAGGTCTTATGGCAGTCCTGTCCCCAGCGAAGGACTTCTCCGGTCTGCCAGTCAAGCACGGGTGCATGTCTCTGGAGCCAAGGTAGACCTAGCAGGAGGGCGTGAGAGAGTCCAGGCAGAACATGAAAGGAGATACTCTCAGAATGCAGCATTCCCACTTGCAGAGTAATGGATTCGGTGATGAGTTGGATGGGGCGTGGTAAGAGACCCCCATCCACGGCAGCAACAGACAAGGGTACAGCCAGAGGTTTGGTGGGGATGCGGTACTTCTCTACCAGGGACTGTGAAATAAGATTCCCGGCTGCTCCAGAGTCCAGTTGGGCTAGTTCGAAATAACGGTTCTCCCCGCAGACGATTGAAACTGACAGCAGCAGAGTTGGAGAGGATTTATTCTTGTCTAGGTCGACCTCTCTGAGCGAACCTAGACACAGGCGTTTCCCGACCTCTCTGGGCAGGCACGGATCCGGTGCTCCTTACTGCCACAGTAGAAGCAGCTCCCCTCGGCACGGCGTAAGTCCTGACGGGTTTTGACCATCTTGGTCTGGTCGACCTGCATAGGCTCAGGAGAGTGTACCTGGGGAGAGACGGAGGGAGTGACGGGTTTCTGAAAAGTAGGAGCTAGACGTGGAAACCTCCTCTCACGGGTGACCTCTTTGGCACGCTCCTGGAACCGTAGGTCAATCCGGGTGGCAAGAGTTATTAGGTCATCGAGAGTGGTAGGAACGTCACGACCGGCAAGTTCATCTTTAATACGGCCGGACAGACCCTCCCAGAAGACGGATACCAGAGCGTCGTTATCCCAGGCCAGCTCCGAGGCAAGGGTACGGAACCGTATGGCATATTGGCCCACGGTGAGACTTCCCTGACGGAGGCGTAGCAGAGACGATGCGGATGAGGTCTTCCGTCCGGGTTCATCGAAGACTTTCCGGAAAGCCGTGAGGAAGGCAGGCAGGTCGGACACCAGGGGGTCTCCTCTCTCCCATAGAGGATTTAGCCAGGCCAGGGCCTCCCCGGTGAGATGGGACATGATGAAGGCAATTTTGGCCCGGTCGGAGTTAAACTGGTGGGACAATAGTTCAAAGTGCAGGGTGCACTGATTAATGAAGCCCCGAGCCTGGGCGGGGTCGCCTCCGAAGCGAGGAGGTGCAGAAAGCCGGGGTCCGGGGTAGGATACCATGGTATTGGTGGGCAGCGGAGCTGCCGGGTTGCGAGTCATGGCACTGGCGGTGGTTGCTGCTGGAGCAGTCAGAGTGTCCAGGCGAGAATTGACATTCCGCAGGTGACCCAGGATGGACTCCTGTTGGGACCTCTGACGGGACAGTTCATGACAGAGGTCCGAGAGCGAGGGAGCTTCGGTGCCACCGGGTTCCATGGCCCGAGCAAACTGTAACGGGTCTGGGAGGCGGAACCTCTGAGCTACTATACAAGGGGGCAGTCCTTGTAAGGGAGCGGGTGGCGACCAGGCAGGCAGTCACAGCAGGTGACCGGGACAGTCTCTGGAAGAACGGGCAGGAGATGACGACAAGTGACTGGGGCAGTCTCTGGGTGAACGGGCAGATGGTCACGGCAAGTGACCGGGACAGTCTCTGGAAGAACGGGCAGGAGATCACGGCAAGTGACTGGGGCAGTCTCTGGGTGAACGGGCAGGTGGTCATGGCAAGTGACCGGGACAGTCTCTGGGTAAAGGGTTGGTACGACCTGTGGCGGCTGATGGTAGACTTGAGCTCCCAGGTGAGCAGGCGAGAGTCTCTGGATAAACGGGTGGTCACAGCATGTGACGGCGGAGCCTCCAGGAAGACCAACAGACAGGCGGCAGATGAGCGCTCCCAGGAGAGCGGGCAGAAGTCTCTGGACAGGCGGGTGGTCACAGCACGTGACGGCAGAGCCTCCAGGTAGGCTAGCAGACAGGCAGCAGATGAGCGCTCCCAGGTGAGCGAGCAGGAGTCACTGGACAGGCAGGTGGTCACAGCATGTGACGGCGGAGCCTCCAGGTAGACTAGCAGGCAGGTAGCAGGTGAGCGCTCCCAGGTGAGCGGGCAAGCTGGTCCATAGACAGACTGACGGGAGTAGGAAGGCAGACCGTCGGACCTCAGGCAAGCAGGCAGGTGGCTGATGTGCGCTCCCAGGTGAGCGGGCAGGCTGGTCCTTAGACAGACTGACAGGAGTAGCAAGGCAGACCGTCGGACCTCAGACTAGCAGGCAGGTAGCAGATAATCAGGCAGCAATCTGGCAGGTAACTGGCAGGTAACTGGCAACGGGACCTGAGGGCTGAAGCAGAGTAGTGAACAGTGCAACAACATTGCTCGGGCACCTCCATTTTGGAGGAGGTGCCTTATATATGGTAAAGTTCTCCGGCCATTGGCCGGGGACTCCTTAGGACGGCGCGCGCGGCCCCTTTAAGAGGGAGGGAGGGCGCGCGCGCGCGCCCTAAGCACAGTGGCCGGGAAGGAGCGCGCGCTGCCAGCAGAGCGGGAGAGGGACGCCGGGCACGGAGCAGAGCGGTGAGGGGAACAGCATCCCTGCCTAGCAGAGGGCAGGGACGCCGGCACTACACCCATTATGTCAAAAACGTAGAAATAGCAGCAACACACCGGGAGACAGTAAATTTTAGTCTAATGGACTGACTAGAATATAATCCATCAATTTACTCAAAAAATTCACAAATTTCAAAGTCACTGATGCACTTATTTCTAAAACCAATTTTAGAATATGTCGACATGAAATCATTTAGAGATATGCAAACCCAGAGAGTTTTTCAGGAGGAAGACTCTTCAGGACACACTTGCATCTTTCGTCCTGAAGCATCTCTTCTTTGTCATCTTTTAGGTAATTTTTTAACGACGTCTTTGACCGCCAATCTTTTTTTCACTTTTATTGACTAGAATAGCGGAAACAGCCTGAAGAATGGTCAGGTCACTTCTATTCATGTCTTTGGAAACCTAATTAGGTTAAAAGAAGCTCAAAAGACTGAACCAGGGCCAGACATATCATAGGTGCAAAGTCTGTAGCCGCACAGGGGTCCAAGAGGTAAGGGGGCTCACTTCTACCTTCAAAGCAAGTGGAATTGTGCATTTTGATAAGCTATTGGACTGCCCATATATTGTTTTTGCTAATGGGCCCTCTTCTGTCTGTGTCCTCCAGTGGACTGAACATACATACAGCAAGTCTATTTACATAGCAGAACATATGTTCAATCTTCAGAGTTTATTTAGCACTTTTTCAGATGAGCATACCCACCTGAAAAAGTCGTTGTGCGCACATGCTCATGGACCTAATGCAATTCATATTATTGTTCACTAAGTACATAGCTGTAATATGGCATCCATACATGTTTTATGGCCCCCACTGCACCATCCTTTGCCTTTAATTTCCTATGGAGGGATACCACGTTTTTTCTCTTGAATTCATACTCATGACGTTAAAAAAAATGTTATTTTCCATTGCATACAGTACCTTCCGTATTACAGTGCCTTAGGTGTTCCATGTACTGGCTCTGTGCACACGACTCTGTTGCATTTGACGCGCCCCCTGGGCCATGTTTGGGGAATACCCGGAGCCGGATCCGTTGGGGGTGGTAGTCCTCGTGGCGGTGACCCGGTCCGTGCCCAGGGTGTCAAACTAAGTGGCGATGTTTTTAGTGGCAGATGTGATATTGTTCGACTACGCCACCCGTTGAATGCGGTTATGAAACCGCCGCTGCAGGGCAGACCGCTGAGGCCGGTGGTACGGTTGTGCAGCGTGGATAGTATAACCCCCAACGGGAGGGGTATGGCCTCAGGGCAGCGGACGTGGATGATGGGGATGGTAGAATTGCACGCAGGCACCAGGAACCACTCAGAGACGGTGCGGTGTAGTTCAGGGTCTTTACTGGTGACAAAGATAGACCCTCCCGGGAGTACTGGCTAGCGGTCGGGGTCTGGTCAGTCCGTGAGCAGACAGGATCTCCCCTGGCCAGGCGGAGTTGTAGGCCTCCCCAACTAACTTTACTCTTCTTGGCTACCTTGCTAGAAGCGGGTAAAAGTAGCCCACGTCCCTGAGTGTACCGTGTGGTGCTCACCCGTATGGCCGGTGACTCGGGGCCTTCTGGTAGCCTCCGCTCCACGACGGCGGTGCTGGTCCCTTGCGTGTGACCGTGCCTTCGGGTTTCTTGGCCAGAGGACCTGAAATCCCCTGCCGATCGGTTTCTGCTGCTGGGTATGGAACAGTCCCCACAGCCTCGGACTCCGTGTCCGGTGAGATCTCTTCAGCCAAGGCGAGCTATCTAGCTTCCAGCCTCTGGCACTCACTCCTGCTCCTGCAGAGCTCCTGTTGTCACTTTCCCTGCAACTGCTCCACACCAGACCAGACTGTGTCTCTGTCTCTGTCTGTGTTCTTCTCTCCTGCTAACCCCACCTCAGCCCCAGTTTATATAGGGGAAGTTCTTCCCCTCCCAAGACTGGGCAGGAGGTGTGGCATGCTTAGGATTCCTGACCAGGAGACCTCCCACCTGCTCACAGACGTAATATTGCTATTACTGTGGTAACCAGACCCCTGGGGTTCCACATTCCCCCCTAGTAAAATTTAGTACTCCGGGACTAAACATATATATTTTTTTTTTTTGAAAACATAACAGGGTATAAACAGGAACAAAACAATAAGGAAAAACATGTTAAAGTGGTCACGGCGTGTCCGCAACCGGGTGCAATTTTTGAAACAAAAAGGGTGTCCATTTCACCAAAGAACAGGGAGCCGTAACCAGGTAGGGGTCTGTCCTGCCCCGAGTCTTTAACAGTCTATAGTCCGTTCCTGGGTTACGCTCCAAACATATATACAACAGAGTTCTAGTAAATCCACAAAAGATACCTATAAAATAACTGGAAAAACATAATTATTTACAAGCAACAGTAAACAGGTAAATACCAATAAAACAGTCTGAACACTTTAGATCCTCCAACGTACGGGCAACTGGCCTCTAGTGGCCCTAGTAGACCTACGGAGCTTACTGACCGGTCCTGAGCTACAGGGTGTAGGAGCTGTCAAAGGTAAGCTGAGCAGCTGTCTACGGACTCTTTGGCTCACTAGGGGCACGGCAGGCTCACTATAAGCAGAGGGTCGATTCTCCTGGTCTGCTTGTGTGGGGTCTTCTGCCTCCTGGACCGGCTGCTCTTCCAGCTCTACCTGTTTTTCCGTAGGCACTTGGGATGCTGGCTGGAGGAAGGTGAGGACGGGTACCACAACAGCGCCATTTACTTGTGTCCAAGACCGAGGGAAGTCTCCGAGTACAGTACTGACCATCTCTTCCCTTTCCTCTGCGGGTCGAGGGTTTTCTTGATCTTCTTCAGGGTTTCGTAGTTGCTCGGGACACTTCTTCAGGTGATCTCGGGAGACAATGGCTGTGGTTTCTCCTCCATCCTTACTGATTGTGCAGATTTTTGGGTTTTCATGGCTTGATGGCAGTACGGTGTACGGGTCCTTCTCCCACTGGTCGTCCAACTTGTGGAGCCGTCTTTTCCTCTTCAAGACCTGCTCTCCAGGTACCAGGGGAACAGCGGGAGCATGCTGGTTGTAAGTCTTCTCCTGTCTTTCTCTTGCTTGACAGAGACTTCGCTCAACGCTCTCCTGTACTTTCCGGTACTGCTGCTGCCTCTCTGTGTCCCAGTCTGCTTCTGGTGAAGTGTCCTCGGGTGTCAGGACTCCCATATCCAGATCAACAGGCAGCTTACCAGGTCTTGCTCTCATTAGGTAAGCCGGGGTACAGTTGGTAGGTCCACCAGATCAGGCAGTTTCTCAGGCCACAGACTGCGTTCTTCCAGGGGCAATGTTTTCAGAAGGTCTATCACCACCTGGTTCATCTTCTCGCAGAGTCCATTGGTTTGCGGATGATAGGGTGTTGTTCTTATCTTCCGGCAGCCATACAGAGTGCAGAACTCCTGGAAGACTTCCGCTTCAAAGGCAGGTCCTTGGTCCGTCAGCACCTGCTCTGGGTATCCGTGTGGACGGCAGAAGTGCTGCTGGAAGGCTCTAGCTGCTGTTTGAGCCGTTAAGTCCTTGACGGGGACTACAACCAAGAACCGGGAGTAGTGATCCACGATGGTTAACGCATAGACGTAGCCACTTCTGCTGGGGGTCAGTTTTACATGGTCCAAGGCTACCAGTTCCAACGGCTGCCTGGTGACGATGGACTGCAGGGGAGTCTTCTGGCTGGCACGGTCCTTCCTTCTTAGGTTGCATGGGCCACAGTCTCTGCACCACCTCTCGATGGTTCCTCTCATGCCTACCCAGTGGAACCGCCCGCGCAGCAGGAACTCCAGCTTCTTCCATCCGAAGTGCCCAGCTCCGTCGTGGTATGCCTCCAGTACCATTGCCGCGTCTCTTCTTGGCACCACTACTTGCCAGACCAGTTCATGCGTCCGGGAGTTAACCATTCTGCGGCACAACTTCCCCTTGTAAAGGAACAGTCGACTCTTCTCAGCCCACAGTTGCTTGGTCTCCTCCGGAGCGTCTGGGTCAAGGCGGGCATCTGGCTGAGTCAGCATCTCCTTCACCAGTCGGACGGCGGGGTCACTGTCTTGCGTTTCTGCCCAGTTGTAATGAGGTAAGGGGTTGAACGTAGCGGATTGCTTACCCCTTACATGGTGGGAATACTGGGTAGTCCCATGACGGTGAAACGTGGGGAGTTCAACTTCTTCCAGTTCCCCTGGATCTTCCCCTACGTCCGGTAGGTTTGGCATTCTGGACAAGGCATCCGCGTTGGTATTGGAGCGTCCTGCCCGGTATTTGATCGTGAACTCATAGTTGGACAGGCGGGCCATCCATCTCTGCTCCAGGGCACCGAGTCTTGCAGTGTCCAGGTGTGTCAACGGGTTGTTATCCGTGTACACGGTGAACCGGGAAGAGGCGAGGTAGTGCTTAAAGCGTTCGGTGACTGCCCACACCACTGCCAGGAACTCTAGCTTGAATGAGCTGTAATTCTCAGGGTTTCTTTCGGTGGGTCGCAGTTTTCGGCTGGCGTAAGCAATTACCCGTTCTCTCCCCTGCTGGATCTGGGACAGTACGGCTCCCAGCCCGATGTTACTTGCGTCGGTGTAGAGGATAAAGGGCTGGCTGTAATCAGGGTACGCCAGGATTTCATCCCCCGTGAGGGCCATCTTCAGCTGGCGGAAGGACTCTTCTTCCAGCTTCTCCCATCTGAAGGGCGGCTTCTGGTTCTTGGCCTTCCTGGACTGGCCTATCAGGAGGTCCTGCATAGGAGCTGCCTTTTTGGTGAAACCGGGAATGAATCTTCGGTAGTAGCCTACCAACCCGAGGAACTGCCGCACTTCCTTTACGCTGGAGGGTCTTGGCCATTCCTTAATCGCGGTGATCTTATCAGGGTCGGGGGCCACTCAGTCAGCACTCACCACGTGTCCCAAGTACTGCACTTTTGGTTTTAGCAGGTGACACTTCGACGGTTTCACCTTCAGACCGTAGTTTGCCAGGGCTTCAAACACCTCCGCCAGGTGTTTCAGGTGGTCCTCGTAGGTTTTGGAATAAACTATAACATCGTCCAGGTACAGCAGGACCGTCTCAAAGTTCCGGTGTCCCAGACAGCATTCCATCAATCGTTGGAAGGTTCCTGGTGCGTTGCAGAGTCCGAAAGGCATGCAGGTAAACTCGCTAAGTCCCATCGGGGTGGTGAATGCGGTCTTCTCCCGGTCCGCCTCTGCTACAGGAACCTGCCAGTACCCGCTAGTGAGATCCAAAGTGGAGAAGAAGTTAGCAGATTTTAAAGCAGCCAAAGACTCCTCTATCCTTGGTAAGGGGTACGCATCTTTGTGTGTGATACGGTTGATTTTCTGGTAATCTACACACATTCTCATAGTGTTGTCTTTCCTTTTAACCAAGACTAGTGGAGCTGCCCAGGGGCTACAGCTATCCCTGATTACCCCAGCCTCCTTCATGTCTCTAAGCATCCCCTTGGCGTGTTGGTAGTGTGCAGGGGGTACGGGTCGGTATCTCTCCTTTATGGGAGGATGGTCTCCCGTGGGGATGTGGTGTTCTACCCCCTTTACTCGCCCGAAGTCTAGCGGGTGTTTACTAAACACTCTCTCGTACTCTCGAACCACCCGATAGACTCCCTGTTTCTGGTGTGAGGGAGTGGAGTCAGTACCCAAATGCAGTTGCTGACACCAGTCCTCCATTTGTTGCTTAGAGCCGTTACCTTCCTCTGGATGAGATGGAGGCAAGGGTTCCACGGACTGTACAGAATTTTGGTTGATGGTATACAATTTGGCTAGCGTAGCATACCGGGGCAGGTACACTTCCCTCTTCCCGATATTTATTATGCGAATGGGCACCCCCCCATGGCGTACATCAACCACCCCCGTGCCGTCAAAATGGTGGGCCTACTATCTGAGTAGACTGGTTCTACCATTGCCTGGTAATCTCTACCTCTCAGACCAATAGCTGCCCGGCACCAAATCATCATTTCACTTTTCGGGGGCATGGCAATAGGGAAAGGGTCACACATTCTCACGCTACCAATCTCACCACCGTAGAGTTCCACCTGTTGCCGTCGCATCAGTGCCTGGATCTCTTTTTGGAGCACTCGCTGCTGGCCGGAGCTGGCGTTCTTGGCAACCTGCTGTAAAATGAGAATCACCTCTGCAAGACAATTTTCAATCACATTAGTTCCTAGAGTTATCTTTGGGTGACTCTCGCGCTTGTCAATGTCCACAATGATCAGTCCCTGTGCTGCCAGTTCGACTTTACCGATTTTAATGGTCATCTCTTTAAATCCGATCTGTGGCACGGGCTGACCATTGCTGGCGATGATACTCAAGTCGTCGTCTGGGTAGCGGGTTATATCCGAGTCATTCCAGTACTGCTTGAAGAGCGCGTACGGGATGGTGGTGACCTGTGACCCGGTGTCAAGTAGGGCACTCATGGGAATGCCATCCAGTACTACAGGCAAGACTGGACGTCCTCCCACGTATTTGTCACGCCAGTTCGATGGGCCTGGTGATCTTATTCCTAGGGGTTGGCCCTCTACCCCAGGTTGTGCCAGTTTAAAGGACAGTACCTTGCCATATGTCCGGGTTGATTGCAGCGGCGGCAGATGGGTTGTCCGTCCTCGTTGTATCGGTCGCTGGGTCTTCCTCTGGCCGGTGGGGTCCTCCTTGGTCGGCGCCATGGGATATCCTCCGGTCCGGATGCCAGCTGGATCTTCTCTGGAGTAGAAACCTGTAAAGACTGCACAGTTCGGGTTAGCGCGGCAACGCTTTTAGTTAGCTCTTGAACCTGATGGTGCAGGTCTGTAGCCGGGTCATTGTTTAAAGCCTGCGCATCAGCTCCCACAGGCCCTGCCGACAAGGGCGCCGTCTCCTGGTGGTAAGTGGTAGCAGGGCGTTTGTGGGTCACAGCGCCACCTGGTGCCGGTTCTCGGAGCACCCGGATGGCTCTGTCCTTGAACTGTGCAAAGTCCAGATGAGGGTCCTGTAAGGCCATGGCCCGCAACTGGGTTCGGTGGGCATTACAATGTAGATCCTCTATAAATTGTTCAGTCAACAGTTTGTCTTCGTTTCCCACGCCGTCAGGGTCGGCCTGCTTAATGGCTCTCAGGGCCTCTTGTAGGTTTAGCGCATAGTCCCTTATATTCTCATATGCTCGCTGCTTGCACCCGTAGAATCTAAGCTTGATCTCGGTTGAGGTACGGGTATCAAAGGTGTCCTTCAGCCGGGCTAGTATCTCTGCGACAGTCCTCCTCCTCCCAAGTGGCCAGGACTTTACCTCCCTTTGGGCTGCCCCTGTTAATTGAGCCACCAGGATGCTCACTTTTTGCTCTTCTGTGAGGGGGTACACCTGGAAGAGGCTATCCAGCCTTTCTCTGAAGTCATTTAGGGTATGGGACTCCCCTGAGTACTGGGGTAGCCAGGCTGCCCCCGGGATGTAGGGCATGGTGAAAGGCATGACCGCAGCAGCGGTGGTGCTGGTGGTGGCTGTAGCAGTGAAGCTCTCCTCCGTATCCGACGTCCTCCTCCCCCCTAGTGGACCGTGGCCTACCTTGCGATGATCCTCTTCCATAGGCCGCGGCTCCGCAGTGGATCGTCAGGGTTGAGGACCTTCCGTCGCGCTCCTGTGACGTCGGCGTCTGCTGGGTTCCTTCCAGGACCTTACGCAACGTCCGGACGTGAGGCGGGGCTTCAGTTCTCGCGCGCTTTCGGAGTCCACGCCCCTCTTCTTCCCGCGCGGCGTCCCCGAGATGGCGTCCAATGGCGGGAAAACTCCACGGATGGCGGGAAGAAGGCAAAAGATGGCGTCGGATGGCGGGAAAACTCCACGGATGGCGGGAAGAAGGCAAAAGATGGCGCCGGATGGCGGGAATCTTCACCACAGATAAGTTTAACAGTCTTTTTCAGGCACGCAGTACCCGGTGGTTGCGGGCACGAGATCCTGCCGACTACGCCAAAAGTTGACGCGCCCCCTGGGCCATGTTTGGGGAATACCCGGAGCCGGATCCGTTGGGGGTGGTAGTCCTCGTGGCGGTGACGCGGTCCGTGCCCAGGGTGTCAAACTAAGTGGCGATGTTTTTAGTGGCAGATGTGATATTGTTCGACTACGCCACCCGTTGAATGCGGTTATGAAACTGCCGCTGCAGGGCAGACCGCTGAGGCCGGTGGTACGGTTGTGCAGCATGGATAGTATAACCCCCAACGGGAGGGGTATGGCCTCAGGGCAGCGGACGTGGATGAAAGGGATGATAGAATTGCACGCAGGCACCAGGAACCACTCAGAGACGGTGCGGTGTAGTTCAGGGTCTTTACTGGTGACAAAGATAGACCCTCCCGGGAGTACTGGCTAGCGGTCGGGGTCTGGTCAGTCCGTGAGCAGACAGGATCTCCCCTGGCCAGGCGGAGTTGTAGGCCTCCCCAACTAACTGTACTCTTCTTGGCTACCTTGCTAGAAGCGGGTAAAAGTAGCCCACGTCCCTGATTGTACCGTGTGGTGCTCACCCGTATGGCCGGTGACTCGGGGCCTTCTGGTAGCCTCCGCTCCACGACGGCGGTGCTGGTCCCTTGCGTGTGACCGTGCCTTCGGGTTTCTTGGCCAGAGGACCTGAAATCCCCTGCCGGTCGGTTTCTGCTGCTGGGTATGGAACAGTCCCCACAGCCTCGGACTCCGTGTCCGGTGAGATCTCTTCAGCCAAGGCGAGCTATCTAGCTTCCAGCCTCTGGCACTCACTCCTGCTCCTACAAAGCTCCTGTTGTCACTTTCCCTGCAACTGCTCCACAACAGACCAGACTGTGACTCTGTCTCTGTCTGTGTTCTTCTCTCCTGCTAACCCCACCTCAGCCCCAGTTTATATAGGGGAAGTTCTTCCCCTCCCAGGACTGGGCAGGAGGTGTGGCATGCTTAGGATTCCTGACCAGGAGACCTCCCACCTGCTCACAGACGTAATATTGCTATTACTGTGGTAACCAGACCCCTGGGGTTCCACACATTCACTTGGCCTTATATTCACAAGTTACTGAGTTTTTATAATACAAAACCTCATAACTCATTTCATGTTCTACTTGACCATAGCAGCCTTTTAAAAGCACAGAACTTTAGACTCAAATGGGTGTTTGTAAGTGATAACATTGACCTACATGCAGTCAAAGAACTCATTTCCTCTCTAAAACTTCTGTTTGTGGTTTTTCGTTTCTTGCAGTCTCTTTAAGCATTTATTGTATTTTGCAGTACAGCAGGGTCTTCTCCTTCACTTGATTTATCCTGTTGACTGGTTTAATTGTTTTATTTCTGCTACTCGCTTGTCCTTTCTGCTTGGATGTCTGCCTGCTTGGTTTCTTCACTTAAAGTTAAGGATTGTATCTCCTGGAAGAATAAAAAAAGACTTGCCCACCTCAGCTTTACAGACCTTAGGGACCTGCACACATTCTAACTCCCCCCACGCCTATAGACTTATCCTACAATGCTTTGCTGTTCCCACTGATAACAAATGGGTTAAGGCAAAACAGAGAGTGAACACAAGGAATGTTATAACTTCCGAATGTTCGGGAGCGCTTCTCTGCAATATCATAATGTTCCATTTCATGAACCTGCCTCAATCGCCAGAAATATTCTGACTATAAATAGCAGAAACCTTTGTCGGAGCAACTGTTCTGTTTCTGGACAATCAAAAGCAAGGAATAAGTAAGTTTATGGAAGTGTGCTGCATGACTCATCCAGTGGTTTAAAATTTAATATGGAGAACTAAAAAATTATTTAAGTTTTCTCTTTTATGTAAGGGGTTATGTCAGACATTAAAAGTCAGAAATATTTATTTTACAGCAAAAATTAAAAATTAATTGACGTTGAAATTCAAACAAATCCTTCTTCTAAGCATCCATCATTTAACCCCTTCCCGACCCGTGTCACACCGTTTGTGACATGGAAAACAGTTCGTTCCCGACCCATGTCACAGCGTCTGTGACATGGAGGGAAAGACCCCCTGCAGCGCCTGCGAGCGGGGTCGCTCAGGTGTCACAGTTGCTACTGCAACTGGACATCCTGAAGTCGACCCCCCGGGGGGTGGATTAACCCCCCCGTGCCTGGGACCCCTCCGATTGGCTGTTTCATTTTCACTTTTAATGAAACTGCCAATCGGTATGAATTAAATATTTCACCAATGAAAATTGGTGTAATATTTAAATCTGGGCATGGCCTGATGCTTACAGCATCAGCCATTGGCTGGGGGGAGTGTCACCTCTGTCCCCCCCTCCCCCCAGATCTGATTGGGGGGCTAGCGTCACATGGATACTAGCCCCAATCAGATGTGGAGGGAGTTTTTAATGATGGCCGCAACTGCCCGTCCATGGATCGGGTGCCGGCCGTTGTGGACCCTCTGCTGCTGCCTCCTGTGGACCCTCTGCTGCTGCCCCCCCGTGGACCCTCTGCAGCTGCCCCCCCGTGGATCGCCTGCTGCCGCCGCTGATCGCCTGCTGCCGCCGCTGATCTGCATCAGGTAGTATTGCCCCCGCTCCCCCCCGACCCCCCCTCCACTCCACCCTGCCCCCCCCTCCACCCCCGACCCCCCCTCCACTTTCATACCTGCACCCCGACCTCCGCTCCCTCCGCTCCCTCTGCTCCCTCTCCCACGTCTTCATCCACCGGCTGCTGCTCTCCTTCTGACAGCCGGTGGACTGTGATCACAGCAGCAGCAGGCTCAGTGTAAATGCCCTGCTCCTGTGATCAAACCCACCATCCCCCAGTCCCAGTGATATCACCCCCCACCTCCCAATAATCACCCCTCCCCCAGTGTTCACCCCCCCTGTCCCCAGTGTTCACCCCCCCTGTCCCCAGTGTTCACCCCCCCTGTCCCCAGTGTTCACCCCCCTGTCCCCAGTGTTCACCCCCCCTGACCCCAGTGTTCACCCCCCCAGTGTTCACCCCCCCTGTCCCCAGTGTTCACTCCCCATCCCCAGTGTGCACCCCCCCATCCCAGTGATCATCCCCCCCCCCCGCAAACCCAGTGATCACCCCCCTTGCTGCTGCCGGCTCCTGCCCCAGTGATCACCCCCCTTGCTACTGCCGGCTCCTGCCCCAGTGATCACCCCCCTTGCTACTGCCGGCTCCTGCCCCAGTGATCACCCCCCTTGCTGCAGCTGCTGGCTCCTCCATCTCTTCAGCCCCCCCCCTACGCCTGACAGCCCCGTACGCCTGACAGCCCCCGTACACCTGACAGCCCCCGTACGCCTGACAGCCCCCCTACGCCTGACAGCCCCCCTACGCCTGACAGCCCCCCTACGCCTGACAGCCCCCTACGCCTGACAGCCCCCTACGCCTGACAGCCCCCACACGTGACTGCAGAAGGTTACACCAAGCACACACACACACACACGTACACTCACACTATAATAAAGTTTCGATTTTTTTTTTTTTTTTTTACACACGCACACAGCACACAAAATGTCCCGCCCGTCCCACTCATCCCAGTCTAGGGCGTACTCAGCTTAGTAGGCTATGTCAGGTTGGTGTGTGTGTTGTAGTGTGTGTGTGTGTGTGTGTGGTGTATACACTACAATATACCACACCGCACACCAACCTGACATACACTACACAATGGTGTCCACTAACAAATTGGAACCATGTTGCGTTTGGAGAGTCCCTGTGTGCCCAAACATTGGAGCTCCCCAACAAGTGACCCCATTTTGGAAACTAGACCCCCCAAGGCACCTATCTAGATGCATAGTGAGCACTTGAAACCCCCAGGTGCTTCACAAATTGATTCATAAAAATGAAAAAGTGGAAAAAAAAACACTTTTTTATTTTTACGGATTAATTTGTGAAGGACCTGGGGGTTCCAAGTGCTCACTATGCATCTAGATAGGTGCCTTGGGGGGTCTAGTTTCCAAAATGGGGTCACTTGTGGGGGAGCTCCAATGTTTGGCCACACAGCGGCTCTCCAAACGCAACATGGTGTCTTCTAACAATTTGAGCCGACAATTTGTTAGCGGACACCATGTTGCTTTTGGAGAGCCGCTGTGTGCCCAAACATTGGAGCTCCCCCACAAGTGACCCCATTTTGGAAACTAGACCCCCCAAGGCACCTATCAAGATGCATAGTGAGCACTTGGAACCCCCAGGTGCTTCACAAATTGATTCATAAAAATGAAAAAGTGGAAAAAAAAACACTTTTTTATTTTTACGGATTAATTTGTGAATGACCTGGGGGTTCCAAGTGCTCACTGTGCATCTAGATAGGTGCCTTGGGGGGTCTAGTTTCCAAAATGGGGTCACTTGTGGGGGAGCTCCAATGTTTGGCCACACAGCGGCTCTCCAAACGCGACATGGTGTCCGCTAACAAATTGAATGGAAAATCGGCTCAAATTGTTAGCGGACACCATGTTGCGTTTGGAGAGCCCCTAATGTGCCTAAACAGTGGAGCTCCCCCACAAGTGACCCCACTTTGGAAACTAGACCCCCCAAGGCACCTATCTAGATGCATAGTGAGCACTTGGAACCCCCAGGTGCTTCACAAAATGATCTGTGAAAACAAAAAAGTACTTTTTTTTTCACAAAAATTTTCTTTTAGCCTAAATTTTTTAATTTTCACATGGGTAACAGGATAAAATGCATCCTAAAATGTATTGGTCAATTTCTCCTGAGTACACTGATACCTCATATGTGGTCGTAAACCACTGTTTGGGCACATGACAGGGCTCAGAAGAGAAGGAGCGCAATTTGACTTTTGGAGCTAATTTTCCATTCAAAAAGTAAAATGGCGCTCCTTCCCTTCTGAGCCCTGCCGTGTGCCCAAACAGTGGTTTATGACCACATATGAGGTATCAGTGTACTAAGGAGAAATTGACCAACAAATTTTAGGATGCATTTTATCCTGTTACCCATGTGAAAATTAAAAAATTTAGGCTAAAAGAAAATTTTTGTTAGAAAAATAAAAATGTTCATTTTTTTCTTCCATGTGGCTTTAGTTCCTGTGATGCACCTGAAGGGTTAATAATCTTCTTGAATGTAGTTTTGAGTAGCTTGAGGGGTGCAGTTTTTGGAATGGTGTCACTTTTGGGTGTTTTCTGTCATGTACACCCCTCAAAGGGACTTCAAATGTGATGTGGTCACTAAAAAAAATGGCTTTGCAAATTTTGCTGGAAAAAAGAAAATTTGCTGATGAACTTTGAACCCTTCTAACTTCCTACCAAAAATTTTTTTTTTTTCAAAAATTGTGCTGATGTAAAGTAGACATGTGGGAAATGTTATTTATTAACTATTTTGTGTCACATCACTCTCTAGTTTAGCAGAATAAAAATTCAAAATTTGAAAATTGCAAAATTTTCAAAATTTTTCCCATATTTTTGATTTTTTCACAAATAAACGCAAATATTATCGACCTAAATTTAATACTAACATGAAGCCCAATATGTCACGAAAAAACAATCTCAGAATCGCTAGGATCCGTTGAAGTGTTCCAGAGTTTTTACTTCGTAAAGGGACACTGGTCAGAATTGACAAAAATGCCAAGGTCTTTAGGGTCAAAATAGGCTGGGTCCTGAAGGGGTTAAAGAGACAATCACAGGGGCTGGATGGCAAATTTTAGTCTGGGGGGCAAGCAGATAGCACTGGCCCATTAATAGTGGCCCATTCTTCACATGTTTACCCGCGAGAAAAGATAACAAGGTTTAATTCCAGCCACAGTCAAAAAAATGTTAAAAGAAATATGGTCTAGCTTTTAGTAACAGGTCGATCAATTAGGCAAGGTCATCATTGGGCTTTTTAATTGCCTTGCAAAGGGAATCTGTCATCAGGTTTTTGCAACCTAATCTGAGAAGAGCGTAATGTAGAGACAAAATCCCTGATTGCAATGATCTGTCACTTTTTGGGCTATTGGCTGTAGTTTTGATAAAATCATTGTTTTAAAAGCAGGAGATTATCACTAAAGGATGGAATTCTCCATATTCATGAGCTCTGTATAACCACACCCCACCACTGATAGGCAACTTTCTGCCCATGCACAGTGTACACAGAAAGCTAACAATCAGTGGTGAGGGCAGTGTTATACTAAGCTCATCATTCGGACAACAGCTAAATCTGCAGCAGAGAAAATAAGGATCTAATCAAAATACAACCAAGCAGCCCAGTAAGTGATACATCGCTGGAATTAGGCCCCTACATCATGCTACTCTCAGATGAGGTAGCATAAATCTGGTGACAGATTCTTTACTGGTAAAGTACATAAAAATGCTTTAAAAGAACAGGCATTTTTACATGCTTTTTTATTTACTAAAAAAGCACACAAAAAAAGAGTTAAAGCGGTATTTTCTCATGTTAGAAGATTGGTATTGTTAGTCGAGCAATATGAAAATATGCAGGTTTGCAATTGACTTGTTTTTTATCTACAGTTATTCATCAACTATGAGAGCTTTTATCTTACTTTGTGTACAGGTTGTTGCCAAAGTGATTGACCACCAGAGCCTGGCTGAGCATGTGCTGTAGTTACATTGTAGACTGAGACGTTAACTGATGAGATAGCAGTCAGTTTTCTCCTATCCTTTGATTTCTAAAAAAGCTGCTTAACTATTTCCCCCTACCTCTCAGCACTTGTGCTGCTGCTATCAGTCCTGCAAAATCACCAGCCTCCAGCATTGACATTTTTCAGAGCAGTTCTCCTAATTGCTGCACGATTGTTCACAGGCTCTGTTATCTCTATATACAAATATAGTGATAACAGTGTTGGCTCCAGAAAAATGTGTCACTGTAACATAAGCTCAGCAGAAGAAAACTGGCCATAACTGTTAATCAAAGTGGGATGTCTTTATGCCAGGTACCAGAAAGTAAGGAGACTGGAGTGTTATGTGTTGCTCAAAACAAAACTTATGAAACACCCTTTGAAATTGCAATTAAAACTCCTAGTGATAACCCAAAAGTTGGTTTCACCCATCCAACTTTCACTGTCTGAGTAGAGACACACGGCAATATCTGGACTAGCCATGGGTCTCAGTATATGAAGGTATTGAATTCAGGTCAATAAATCTGTGGTTGATCCGCTGTCTGTACTTGGACTGTGAACAGAGGATGTATGCATTTGGCCTAAAAGTACTGTTATTTATTTTGATTTAGTTGTAGGTGGTTCAGTGTAGTCCAATGCTATCAGTAAGACATAACAACCTTATAATATAACACAAGTTGGTTTTCTCGATGCGAAACCTAAATAGAAATTTTGAAGTCTACTATGAGAGACTCATTGTAAATATGCAGCAGCAGTGACAAAAACTAGGAGGAGCATGTGGGACATGTGCCCCATGAGCAACCAGCAGGAGGGACTCATGTGTTGGCCTGAGGTATTTCACAAGGGCCGTCATTTTGCTGATCCCTGGAAGTGAGATTCGGTCATTCTCCAAGTAGTTTAGCTGGCGTTCAAAGGAGACCGTGATTTTCACTATACATAGCAGTGCTGATGCACTTCTGTGTATAAAACCAGCAATCAGATGTTCAATGGAAAAAAAATACAAAAGTTCTAAACACCCCCTTTACCCCTTTAAAAATAAAGCAATTAAAAATATATTGCATTTTTCGGACTATAAGATGCACTTTTTTCCTCCAAAATTTTGGATGAAAGTGGGGGGTGCGTCTTATAGTCTGAATACTAGATACATGGCTATGCGTGGAGGTGGGTGTGGGGGAGTGGCAGCGGGGGATCAGCGGGACACAGGAGGCAGCAGCCGCCTGCTACAGCCTATCCTGTGCCCGCTACTAAAGAAAATGAATATTCCCTGCTCCCCACACCCATGGGCGTGGAGAGCAATGAATATTCATTTTTCTTAATAGCCGGCACACTGGAGCCGCAGCGCAGCTCCTGCTGCCGCTCTGTGGTCTGTGTGCCCGCTATTAAAGCTCATGAATATTCCCTAATACCCACTCGCATGGGTTGTAGTGAATAGCCATGGTCTTTAATAGCGGGCACACAGACCGCAGAGAGGCAGCAGGAGCCACGCTGCGGTACACTATGCAGGCTATTAATCAGACTGAATGGTCACTGCTCCCCAGCACAGAGTCCCGGAGTGGGGAGCAGTGACTATTCCAGCACAGCGTCTCCCACTGTGTGAGGGCGCATGGCAAGGACACCATGCGCACCCTGCCATGTGCGGCTCACATAGTGAGAGTGTCAGCAGCAGAGCGGGACAGCACTGGAGGAGAGAGGAGGTGAGTATGAGTGTTTTTTTTTATAGGCAGCGTGATGGGGGCTCAGAGGGTGCCATGCATACCAGGATGGGGGCTCAAGCGGTGCCATGCACACCAGGATGGGGGCTCAAGGGGTGCCATGCACACCAGGATGGGGGCTCAAGGGGTGGCATACATACCAGGACGAGGCTCAAGGGGTGCCATGCATACCAGGATGGGGGCTCAAGGGGTGTCATGCATAACAGGATGGGGGCTCAAGGGGTGCCATGCATACCAGGATGGGGGCTCAAGGGGTGTAATGCATACCAGGATGGGGGCTCAGAGGATGCCATGCACACCAGGATGTGGGCTCAAGGGGTGCCATGCATAACAGGATGGGTACTCAAGGGGTGCCATGCATACCAGGATGGGGGCTCAAGGGGTGTCATGCATACCAGGATGGGGGCTCAAGGTGTGCCATGCATACCAGGATGGGGGCTCAAGGGGTGCCATGCTTACCAGGATGGGGGCTCAGAGGGTGCCATGCATACCAGGAGGGGGCTCAAGGGGTGCCATGGATAACAGGATGGGTGCTCAAGGGATGCCATGCATACCAGGATGGGGGCTCAAGGGGTGTCATGCATACCAGGATGGGAGCTCAAGGGGTGCCATGCATACCAGGATGTGGGCTCAAGGGGTGCCATGCATAACAGGATGGGTACTCAAGGGGTGCCATGCATACCAGGATGGGGGCTCAAGGGGTGTCATGCATACCAGGATGGGGGCTCAAGGGGTGCCATGCATACCAGGATGGGGGCTCAAGGGGTGCCATGCTTACCAGGATGGGGGCTCAGAGGGTGCCATGCATACCAGGAGGGGGCTCAAGGGGTGCCATGCATAACAGGATGGGTGCTCAAGGGATGCCATGCATACCAGGATGGGGGCTCAAGTGGTGTCATGCATACCAGGATGGGGGCTCAAGGGGTGTCATGCTTACCAGCATGGGGGCTCAGAGGCTGCCATGCATACCAGGATGGGGGCTCAAGGGGTGCCATGCATACCAGGATGGGGGCTCAAGGGGTGTAATCCATACCAGGATGAGGGCTCAGAGGGTGCCATGCACACCACGATGGGGGCTCAAGGGGTGCCATGCATAACAGGATGGGTGCTCAAGGGGTGTCATGCATACCAGGATGGGGGCTCAAGGGGTGCCATGCATACAAGGATGGGGGATCAAGGGGTGTCATGCTTACCAGGATGGGGGCTCAGAGGGTGCCATGCATACCAGAATGGGGGCTCAAGGGGTGCCATGCATAACAGGATGGGTGCTCAAGGGGTGCAATGCGTACCAGGATGGGGGCTCAAGGGGTGTAATGCTTACCAGGATGGGGGCTCAGAGGGTGCCATGCATACCAGGATGGGGGATAAAGGGGTGCCATGCATACCAGGATGGGGGCTCAAGGGGTGTAATGCATACCAGGATGGGGGCTCAGAGGGTGCCATGCACACCAGGAAGGGGGCTCAAGGGGTGCCATTCACACCACGATGGGGGCTAAAGGGGTGCCATGCAAAACAGGATGGGTGCTCAAGGGGTGCCATGCATACCAGGATGGGGGCTCAAGGGCTGTCATGCATATCAGGATGGGGGCTCAGAGGGTGCCAGGCATACCAGGATGGTGACTCAATGGGTGCCATGCATACCAGGAAGGGGGCTCATGGGGTGTCATGCATACCAGGATGGGGGCTCAAAGGGTGTCATGCATACCAGGATGGGGTATCAAGGGGTGCCATGCATACCAGGATAGGGGCTCAAGGTATGCCATGCATACCAGGATGGGGACTCAAGGGGTGCCATGCATACCAGGAAGGGGGCTCAAGGGGTGTCATACATACCAGGATGGGGGCTCAGAGGGTGCCATGCATACCAGGATGGGGGCTCAAGGGGTGTCATGCATACCAGGATGGGGTATCAAGGGGTGCCATGCATACCAGGATGGGGTCTCAAGGGGTGCCATGCATACCATGATGGGGGCTCAAGGGGTGCCATGCATACCAGGATGGGGGCTCAGAGGGTGCCATGCATACCAGGATGGGGGCTCAAGGGGTGACATGCATACCAGGATGGGGGCTCAAGGGGTGCCATGCATACCAGGAATGGGGTATCAAGGGGTGCCATGAATACCAGGATGGGGGCTCAAGGGGTGCCATGCATATCAGGATGGGGGCTCAAGGGCTGTCATCCATACCAGGATGGGGAATCAAGGGGTGTCATGAATACCAAGATGGGGTATAAGGGGGTGCCATGCATACCAGGATGGGGAATAAAGGGGTGACATGCATACCAGGATGGAGGATAAAGGGGTGCCATGCATACCAGGATGGGGGATCAAGGGGTACCATGCATACCAGGATGGGATGGGGGCCACTTATACCAGGAAGGAGGGGCCATACATACCAGGAAGGAGGATATTAACAGATTTGGGGGACATTACCCCTATACCAGTGTCAGCAGCAGACCCCCTCCCCCATAACAGGGCATCATGACCACATTTTTTGCTTAATTTTTTTTTCTTATTTTCCTCCTTTAAAACTTAGGTGCGTCTTATGGTCCGGAGTGTCTTATAGTCCGAAAAATACGGTACATACGTGATATACTCAAGGGGTGCCATGCATACCAGGATGGGGGCTCAAGGGGTGTCATGCATACCAGGATGGGGGCTCAAGGGGTGCCATGCATACCAGGATGGGGGCTCAAGGGGTGCCATGCTTACCAGGATGGGGGCTCAGAGGGTGCCATGCATACCAGGAGGGGGCTCAAGGGGTGCCATGCATAACAGGATGGGTGCTCAAGGGATGCCATGCATACCAGGATGGGGGCTCAAGTGGTGTCATGCATACCAGGATGGGGGCTCAAGGGGTGTCATGCTTACCAGCATGGGGGCTCAGAGGCTGCCATGCATACCAGGATGGGGGCTCAAGGGGTGCCATGCATACCAGGATGGGGGCTCAAGGGGTGTAATCCATACCAGGATGAGGGCTCAGAGGGTGCCATGCACACCACGATGGGGGCTCAAGGGGTGCCATGCATAACAGGATGGGTGCTCAAGGGGTGTCATGCATACCAGGATGGGGGCTCAAGGGGTGCCATGCATACAAGGATGGGGGATCAAGGGGTGTCATGCTTACCAGGATGGGGGCTCAGAGGGTGCCATGCATACCAGAATGGGGGCTCAAGGGGTGCCATGCATAACAGGATGGGTGCTCAAGGGGTGCAATGCGTACCAGGATGGGGGCTCAAGGGGTGTAATGCTTACCAGGATGGGGGCTCAGAGGGTGCCATGCATACCAGGATGGGGGATAAAGGGGTGCCATGCATACCAGGATGGGGGCTCAAGGGGTGTAATGCATACCAGGATGGGGGCTCAGAGGGTGCCATGCACACCAGGAAGGGGGCTCAAGGGGTGCCATTCACACCACGATGGGGGCTAAAGGGGTGCCATGCAAAACAGGATGGGTGCTCAAGGGGTGCCATGCATACCAGGATGGGGGCTCAAGGGCTGTCATGCATATCAGGATGGGGGCTCAGAGGGTGCCAGGCATACCAGGATGGTGACTCAATGGGTGCCATGCATACCAGGAAGGGGGCTCATGGGGTGTCATGCATACCAGGATGGGGGCTCAAAGGGTGTCATGCATACCAGGATGGGGTATCAAGGGGTGCCATGCATACCAGGATAGGGGCTCAAGGTATGCCATGCATACCAGGATGGGGACTCAAGGGGTGCCATGCATACCAGGAAGGGGGCTCAAGGGGTGTCATACATACCAGGATGGGGGCTCAGAGGGTGCCATGCATACCAGGATGGGGGCTCAAGGGGTGTCATGCATACCAGGATGGGGTATCAAGGGGTGCCATGCATACCAGGATGGGGTCTCAAGGGGTGCCATGCATACCATGATGGGGGCTCAAGGGGTGCCATGCATACCAGGATGGGGGCTCAGAGGGTGCCATGCATACCAGGATGGGGGCTCAAGGGGTGACATGCATACCAGGATGGGGGCTCAAGGGGTGCCATGCATACCAGGAATGGGGTATCAAGGGGTGCCATGAATACCAGGATGGGGGCTCAAGGGGTGCCATGCATATCAGGATGGGGGCTCAAGGGCTGTCATCCATACCAGGATGGGGAATCAAGGGGTGTCATGAATACCAAGATGGGGTATAAGGGGGTGCCATGCATACCAGGATGGGGAATAAAGGGGTGACATGCATACCAGGATGGAGGATAAAGGGGTGCCATGCATACCAGGATGGGGGATCAAGGGGTACCATGCATACCAGGATGGGATGGGGGCCACTTATACCAGGAAGGAGGGGCCATACATACCAGGAAGGAGGATATTAACAGATTTGGGGGACATTACCCCTATACCAGTGTCAGCAGCAGACCCCCTCCCCCATAACAGGGCATCATGACCACATTTTTTGCTTAATTTTTTTTTCTTATTTTCCTCCTTTAAAACTTAGGTGCGTCTTATGGTCCGGAGTGTCTTATAGTCCGAAAAATACGGTACATACGTGATATCGTTGCATTTGTAAAAGTCTGATCTATGAAAATATAAAAGAAATTAATCTGATTGGTAAATGGCATAATGAGAAAAAAGATCAAAACACCAGAATTATGTTCTTTGGACGCAGCAGCATTGCAATAAAATTGAATAAGAGGCGATAAAAACATTGCTTCGACCTCTAAATGGTATCAGTAAAAACACAAGCTCAGAGTGCAAAAACATAACCCAAATTCTGAGAATTGCTAAACGTTACGGTCTCAGAAAATGGCAACATAAGCAAATATATATATATATTTTTTTTTTTACAAATTTCCACATTTTTTTCACCACTTAAATAAAATAAAAAACTATACATGTTTGGTATCTGTGTACTCGTACTGACCCTGGAGAATCATATCCCCAGGTCAGTTTTACCATATAGTAAACATGCTAAATAAAAAACCAACAAAAAGAAATTGTGGAATTGTACCTTCTTTGCACTTTCAACGCGCTTGGAATTTTTCCCACTTTCCAGTGCATCAGATAATAAATGGGTGGTGCCATTTAAAAGTACAAATTTTCCCACAAAAACAAGCCTCATATGGTTATGTGAATGGAAAAAAGAAAGTTATTGCTCTTGGAAGAAGGGGAGGAAAAAATAAAAACAAAAAAATGGAAATTGGCCCCAGCATGAAGGCGTTAAGTGTCCCTTTGTGATTATTTGAAATGCTGCAAAACATTGCAAAATATTGGTATAAGTGTCACAGTAAGGGCTCATTCACACAATCATATTTTTGATCAGCATACTGTCCGTGAAAAAAATGTAGAGCACTTGGACCAATGTTATTCAATGGGACAGTACAGATGACCAATTTTTTTCATTGACCGAATCTGCGTGTGAAAAAAATCACAGCGTGCACTGGTTTCTTCAGTAAATCAGATGAGACTCGGCCATTCAAGTCTATAGGAGCGTGAAAAAAATTGGATGTTTAGCGTCCAATTTTTACAGATGCATTGCAATTCTTTAACACATGAAACTGTAAATGGTCTTCTAAATTACCAATATCTGCTGCTGTAAGAAATAGATTGTATATGGAATGCACACAGGGAGCAAATGAGAAAAAAATTGTCCCACTTTTTTGGATGAAAGATTTTTTTATATGCCCGTGTCAACCTACAGTAAAGTAGAAAAGTTGTTCATGGTTCATCAGTTTACCTATCTGCATATTGTATGTTGTTTGTCCTATCAAGATATACTACATTTAACCATTTAAGAAAATTATAGAAATCTGTCTTTTCAAAGGCTGTCTCGCTAGAAAAAAAAAGTGTATTAATGTCTGTAAAGTGAAAAAAAGCAACAACTTAGTAATATACTTAATTAAGAAAGCTGACCCGACAGGCTGAGTCGCTCATTTCAGCAGCTTCTCTATCAAGGTGGATTTATAGACATAGAAGGGTGTTGGCCTAGCTATAAAAATGACCCAGCCACCAGAGCTGCCCATTTTCATGATATCCCTAACCTCTACTTGTAAGGCTATCTTCACACATCATGATTTTTTCAGCGTTTTTAGCTACAGATTTTTATGGAAATTTTCAGCTGCGTTTTGCAGTACCAGCAAAGTCTATGAGAAACCAGAATTCTCTGTTCACACATCATGGTTTTTTTTGTTCCGTATTTTGTGCCTTGCATGCTTTTCTTGAAAATAGAGCATGTCATTTCTTGCAGCGCTTTTTCAGCTTTTTTTCACCCATAGGAAGTAATGGGTGGTGAAAAAAACGCTGAAAAAACTCACCAAATTTTGCATCAGTGTTTTTTCAGCATTTTTGATGGCAAAATAGAATGGGATTTATTTTTTTCACAGAACTTTATGCACATGCATAAATCGAGATATAAGGACAGTGAAAAAAAAACACTGAAAAAATGCATCAAAAAAGCACCAAAACTGCAAGAAAAATACTGAACAAAATGCCCCTGAAGATAAAGTTTTGCTGCAGATTTGTGACGTAAAAAATGATGTGTGAACAAAGCCTAAGGCTAATTCCCAGGATGAGCTTTTGTTGAAGTTTTTTACGCTGCATATTTTAGAAAAAATGCAAGTAATGGGTGCAGAAGTTGTGTAGAAAATCTCCAACATCTAAAACTCACCAAAAGCTCATTGTGGGAACGTAGCCTTCGTCCACTGAAAAACATTAGCTGTATGCCGGAAATAAACTTTCCTTGTATGTGTTAATCAGAATCTGTTTCTCTGACACCTTACTTTACAATGGTTTAGAGGGGTGAGACTGGTAGCCTACCTCTTTGATTATGAAACCTATATAATCAGTATAAGCTAGAAATGAAAATTGGATTTAAGTAGTGGTGTCTTATTGGGGCCCAGGGGAAGCTTACAGTTGGTAAAAAGTTGGATATCTTACGCTAGTTTCTAATTGGCATCTGATTGCTTTCCTCTCCAGTTCATTTTATTTGACTAACATTTCACATACTAATGTGGTCCTTACACTGTATATTCTGAGGCAAATGGAAAGATCCCCAACCCATAACTGCCGTAATGGCAAAAGAAAAACCGAGTAAAGAGTTCCTGCAAATGTCAAGTTCATAGCAAACTTATTCAAATATAAAGTATTCATTTCCAAAATCTTTATATCTCCCTTAAAAAAACATTTTTATAGCCCCAGAAAAAATACATTGAAATGTGTAATGCTTAAATTGATGTGATATCTATTTCAACCATATTATGTTTTCAGACATAATCAGGTTATATTTTTGCACTGTTCTGCACAAATGTATATGCTTATCCATTATTCATTTCTTATAGAATGCGATTACTGGTGTCACAATGGTGCCCATATAAGATAATATTACATGTTTACAATGAGCCATCCATCTATAAGAATATAATTAAAAGTCTTAAATAGAGATGAGATAATCAAATCTTTTAAAATTTGAATTTGACAGTTTCGGACAAATTTTCACAAAAATATTTGAATCACAAATACTTTAATTGTTTCCTAAAAATATGTATACAACACTCTGAGACTCTGAGGACTCCTAGGACCGCATCCAACCCATTTTAATTCCTTTATCATAAACACAGCCTTTGTAATGTCAAAGTGACCTCACCATAGAAACAGGTGGGAACCCGGTATTAGGCAATGGTCCATTTAATAACACACTGCACTGACAAAATTTTCATGTTTTTATTAAATTAAAAATATGGTCCAAAAATTATCCCTCTTAGGCACTGATTCATCATTGCCTTTGCATCTGCTTTTTGTCTAATTTTGTGTGGTTTGTGCCCTTTTTTCTTTGCACGCAATTCATTATTCTATGTGTGCCTTTTTTTAAGTCTAATATGTGCTCTTCTGTTTTTTGTTGTTTTGTTTTCATTCCAGATGTTTTTGCCTGATTCATCATTTGTGATTTTTTAAAAAGTCTCAAAATTTGGTGCAACTCTACTCTAGTCCCCTAAGTGTAGTTTATGTATGGGCTTCAAAGTTGCATCTTTCTGTCACATTTTGAAAAAGATTCAACTTTTTGCTCAAAAAGTCGCAAAAAATAGTAAATGGCTGGAAAGAATCCCTTTCTTTTTTACTTTGCGTCAAGTTCATGAATCGTGTGCGCAATTTTGATGAATTTGGCGCAACAAACATCAGCGAATACTTCAAGGCAAAAAAATAAAAGTGGCCTATAAAAAAAAAAAAAAGATGAATCACAGCCTTATTCTTTTGTGATAAAGCCGACTGTTCTGTGCAAAACACTGTCTGAGATTGTAGCATTCTGCTGTAACTGAAACAAGTGGTGTTCCATAACTCTTGTCCACTAATACGCTTGCCAGTGACAAAGGAGGCAAATTGTGACCTGTGTTAGGAAAAACTTCTGCCTGGACTGCTGGTATAGATAGTGTTGGTGCTTTTGCTGCTATCACCTCCTGCATTCTTAGCTGTGGTATGAGGTTTTTTTTCTTTTACATTAACCCATCCATTGCCATTGTCACTTTTCTTTTACATGTTGTACAACACTATGATTACGTTTTGACAATCTTTTCAACCCCAATTATGAATCTATGGTTTGCAATTCAAATACTTTGTGAAGTAGACAACTAAATATCTTGATTTTTGGGGATTTTCTTTTCTCTTCTTAGGCTGTGTGCCCACGATGCGTTTTTTAAGCGTTTCTGCAACGGCAAAAACGCTGCAGAAACGCTTAAAAAACGCATGGTAGAAGGCCTGCCATGTTCCCGAATGATAATCCCCATGTGCTGTGCACATGCTGCGGAAATTTCCGCTGCGGATTATCATTGTGGAAAAAAATGCAGCACTACCTATTATTTTGCGGAAGCGCTGCGTTTTCGCCGCCATTGACTTGCATTGAAACGCATGGATTACGCATCACTGTATATGTAGATGCGCATTCCATGCGTTCTAATGTGCGGATTGTACCCGGGTCTAGAGGACAGGAGACTCTCCTTCGGACCCGGGTACCATAGAAACTGTAAAAAAAAAGAATAAAATAAAAAATAAATATATACTTACCTTCGGGCAGCCCCCGCTGCACTCCTCCTCGCATGCCGACTGTTCGCGATGTACCGCTGTCGGCAAGGGAGAACGAAGGGAAAGCAGGACACCGGGGGCCATCAGAGGGTAAGTATATATTTATTTTTTACCATTCTTTCGGTCACACTGTATAAATCCATGCCGGTTGCATGGATTTATATAGTGTGACCAAGTTGTCACAAGCACTTTCCAAGTGATGCTAAAATCGCTTGGAAAGCGCTTGTCAACCCGCATGCGGAAATGCAAGTGAAGAACGCTTCACATTCGCATTTCCCTGGCAGGAAAAAGCATGTACAATCTGCATGTACAATCCGCATGCGTTTTTTTCTGCCAGGGGAGATGCAGAAACGCTCAGGAAAAAATCCTGAGCATTTCTGCATCATGGGCACATAGCCTTAAAAAAAGAAATGTTCCCCCTTCACGAAAATGATTGCACAAGAGATATAAAAACTAAGTATAGTCACTTGTAACAAGTGAGGACACACCATATCCCTGATTAATCACTCAGAGTCTGAATCTCTATATTATTCACAGAGTGTTACTCTCATCTTCTTCATTGTTGCTGTTATTCAATATATTACTATCTGGACTATTTGTCCAAAATTTTAAATGCTTTCCTTTCCGGTCATTATTGCTGAGCTAAGAGCTCTGACGAACTCTCACTATTATAAAATTACCCTAAAATGGCTGCTACTTTCCTTGCCTAGGCTTTTATACAGACTATGATAGTTCCTCCTTATTAGCTGTGAAATTCCAGGTGATGTGATAGCTGCAAGGCATTATAGGGAAGCCCACGTCTGGTCTTGTTAACTTTCTGTGATTGATGCAATCTTCTGCAATGTGTAAAATGGAGGCTGGCATTTTTTGGTGATACACACAAATCTAATATAGCAAATTGTTTAAATTTACCATTGAAAGCAATGCGAATGTGCAAAAACACTTCTTGTGAACATAGCCCTAGGTGTGGAAGAGCATTTTTTTTTCTCTTATTTATTTTGCCTTATATACAAATCATTATCCTGGAAAGAATGTTTCTTAATATTCTTTCCAGTAAAATCCATTTTTTCTTCGGTTTTGTATGTTTTATTGTCAGTCCATAAAAGTGGCGTAATACTCTGACATTGTCAGAGATGCTTCCAAGGATCTTCCCCGTGCTGTTCCCATGTAATTTCAGCCCTTTTTACTTCAATTTGGCCAATTTTTAGACCCCCTCCAGACCTCCAGAGGTGGTCGCCGGAAAAATGCTCGAGCACCCGCACATTACGATTTGCTTGACCCAAGTAACGAGTACCCGAGCATTTTAGTACTCGCTCATCACTAGTTATTATATCTCTAATAATATTCTTTTGTATATAATATAGTCCCCATGCAACAGTCTTTTTGTTCACTTTGCATTTCGTATGGATATTTATTGGCTACGACTATTTTGATGCTTTACAGCTACTGTACATGCTTCATATCCAGGCCACTTATCATTATAGCATTCAGTTTTATGATGCATTTCTGAGTTTTCTCCAGATCTTAGTATAAACTGTCTTCAGACAATATATATCGACCTAAAGATTGTTTGTTCCTCCTCAGTTCAGCCTGGAAGTTCTGCAGGAGTCTTATGACTCAGTTTTCATAGGTCACCCTGGGATTAACAATATCTGTTGACTTCTGGCCAAGTATTTCTGGTGGTCAATGATAGTTCAAGACTGTAATGAGTAAGTGCTTGCTTGCAAATATCTGTGCCCGAGCCAAAATACCCCTGGTACTCATCCCTCTGGTCCTGCTATCCTTCGAAGAGAACACTGCTATTTGGGTGGTGGTGGACAGATTTAGCAAACAGAGTCATTATGTTTCTTTTGCCTGGGTGACCTAACTCTCATACCTTAAGTAAGTTGTCTTTAAACACATTGTGCATCCACATGACATTCAGAAAAATATTGTTTCCAACCAAGTTTGTTTCTAAATTCTGGAGGGAATTTTGTAATAAGATCACCATTGAGATTTCCTTTTCATAAGCTTGTCACCCAGATATCAGAGGTCAGACCGAATGTGCCAACCAAAAACTCGAACAATATGCTTCTGATGACCAGTCAAACTGGGTGGAACACCAGTCATTAGCTGAGTTTGCCATTAATCAGCTTTACGAGTCTTTCAAGACCTTTCCATTTATCTGTAATCTAAGGTATCATGCATGTTTTAGTCCCTTTTTGGGCTCTGAATTTGATACTTCAAAAGCTGTGAAATTTGTGGACAAGAAGGAGCCTATCTGGTGTAAAGTAAGAGAAAACCTCAGAAGGGCACAGCGTAGATAGACCTCTTACGCTAATAAGACGCAGACAGATGGGCTAAGGTTTGATATTGAAGACCGGGTATGGTCATCTGCCAGAAATATGAAACTCAAGGTCCACACCGCTAAGGCTGGAACAAAGTTCATCAGTATCTTTCATGAGATATCTGAGGTTTTAGCTCTTTCTTCTGGGTTTCTGATGTTTCCCACAAATCCTTGCTAAAGTCATATCATTTGCCTATGCAGCTAGTTAAAGGGATTTTCCCACGAGCAACATTTGAAAAATTGTTTGTGTCTGACCGTGTACGGAACATACCACATCTCCTGGGCAGGGGAGGAAGCAAAAGAGTGTACAGATATTACAGCAGGGAATTGCAGGGGATTCATTTTGTGAGGTAAAACATTTCCCTGCCTTTTTTTAAACAATGTTTTACTTCACAAAATGAATCCTCTGCGCTCCCCTGCTGTAATGTCTGCATTGTCTTTTGCTTCCTTCCCTACCCAGGAGCTGTTGCATGTTCCGTATACGGCCAATTTTTAAAATGAACTTTTGTTCGTGGGAATACCCCTTTAAACAATCCCCACCAATGTGTTGTTAAGAGGTAACCTTGAGTTTGAAAGTAAGGGAGTCTTTGCAATGCTTGATACATTGGTGGTGATATGTTCCAGTGGAAAGATCTTGGGTGTCAGCTAACAACACCAATGCTAACAGTCTCATTAGTCTTTCCCTGACAAGCCCTGTAACAAGGGTTTGGAGGCCCCTCATAAGAATGGGGATACTATTACATGTGTGTCGGTGCCTGTCCCCTCGATTGCCGCTTCAATAGTCAGTCGAAATGGGGGTGAGTGCTCGTTAGCTCTGTTTTGCTTCTGGGACTTTTTACTCATTCCAGTACTTTAGGGGTTAAATTCTAGTTAACTGCGTTAACTTTTGCTGTCAGCTCTGGCTGGGCTGCTTGCTATTTAAAGGGGTTGTCCACTACTTGGAAAATCTCTTCTCAATTACTATATTCCCCAGTTAAAATAAAAACAGCCCATATTTGCCTCTGGTGCCCCCACTGTTCCTGCAAAGCAGGGGCTTCTATGGCTCATGTGATTTTATGTCATGTGAGCTTTGCAGCCAATTGGTGGTGGCTAATGAGTCACTATACTCTCCTTTCCTTCAGATGTAATTGACATCTAGAGCAGATGTTACTGTCTGACTCCCCCCAGATGTCAGTTATGTCCAAAGGAAGTGAGTGTGAAGTCCCACGAGACCTGGAAGACCCAGTGCCGGCACTGGAGGTGAGTACAGGCTGTTTTTATTTTAAATGGGGGGTATAGTAATAGAGAAGTGGTTGTCAAAGTAGTGAACAACCTTTAAACCCCTGAGAATCAGCTCCCGCTACTAATTATAGTCTACCCATATGTTGTGTTCTTGTGTGTATCTCAGTTCCTGTATCTTAGTGCGTATTCCTAATTCTGATTTGTTACTGATGTTATGATGTTTACTGATTATTCTCCTGCCTGTCGAATTTGTACCTAACCAAGTAGCCATATCTCCTTGTTCTGACCTGGTTACCTGACTATTCATGTTGTCAGCTTGCACCACTGAACAGCAGTTGTACAGGGGTTAAAGCTTGAAAGCCAGGGTAATGCATGGGATCTGGTAAATGGGGTGGCTAGCACCAAGCCAGTTTGTTGTAGCCATTTATAGAAATGCCAGATGACCACAAACAGTACCTTCATGACAAGATCTACTTCAGTAACCAGCAAATAGGGTAGTTGAAGGGCATGAATTTTGCGCCTATGAAAATGCAATGATATAAAGAAGGTAAGTCACAAGATAAGGCTTAGATGCCAGTGCTCCAACTAAAATGCAGAGGTTAGTGTTCATCAAAGTCATACATATATATATATATATAAACTTCTCATGTATTATTTCAATCCTAATCATCACAGTGTATTACTTCCCAAAATAACAGGTATTCATCATCCATTCATTATGAATTACAACTAACATAATGAGTTGATGAATACTGTGCTAGCAATCAGACAAATATTCTGTAAGGATGGCTTTCACACGTGTGACAACTAGATATCAATGTCCGTCACAGATAAAGGTGATAATGAATGAATTCCTCTAGTTTGTCCACTCTAACCTTGAACTATAAAACACATTGTAAAACGTATCATTTTTTTCACATATGTAGTAGTGTAAAAACAAATTCTGTATGCAATCATGATCTTACAAAAAACATACAGGTTTCTCCTATCCAATTTAAATGTTGACATGAAAAGTCACCTACATGTATAGTTTGAGAATTTCTGAAAAGAACACATACCATATGAACTATGATTCAATGTGCTAAGTGGCATACAGAAGTTGGGAACACCCAGCTGGAATGTTGCAAAAGCTTTATGAAGGAACATATAACTCTCTTACACACAGTACGATGTCCCCCCAACTCCATTATACATAGCCCACACACTGTATGATGACCCCCTTTGGAGCCACCACAATGTATGATTGCCTCCTTAGTAGCCATCCCACTGTAGGATGGCCTCCACAGTAGCCCCCACACTGTATGATGGTCCCTACACTGTATGATTGCCTCCTTAGTAGAGCAAACACTGTATGATGCCCCTCTTAGTAGCCCCCACTCTTTATGATGGCCCACTTAGTAGTCTTCATACTATATTATGGCCCCCTTAGAAGCCACCACGCTATATTATGTCTCCCTTAGTAGCCCCCATGCAATATCATGGAATCCACAGTAGCTGCCATACTGTATTATGACTTGCATGCTGTATAATGGTCCCCTCAGTAGCCCCCACACTATATGATTGCCCGCTTAGTAGCCCCCATGCTGTATAATGGCCCCCTTGCTCTATTATGGCCCCCTCATTAGCCCACCATGTGTAAAGGGCTCCCTTAGTAGCCTCCACTCTGTACTATAGCTCCCTGAGTAGCCCCCACTCTGTATAAGGGCCCTCTTAGTAGCCCCCACACTGTATCAAGACCTCCTTAGTAGCCTCCACTCTATATGATGGCTCCCTTAGTTGCCCCAATAATATATTATGGCCCCTTTAGTAGCCCCCGCTTTGTATGAAGACCCTCTTACTAGCCCCCACTCTATGAGGGCCTCCTTTGTAGCCCCCACTCTATATCAGGGCCCCTTTAGTAGACCCTACACTGTATGTTGGCCCCCTTAGATGCCCCCACTGTGTATGATGGCTCTCACACAATATCAAAATGAAAAAAACATATTCTCACCTAACCCCAGTGAGTCCACTTGCAGACGGAGGGAGGCAGACAGATGTGGTGATATCATCTTGCTTGGACTTGGACAGAATATCAGAATACCAGAGGAATGATATCATCACATCCCTCCACCCAGGTGACCGCCTCCTCTGCCTTCCCGGTAGCTATGCTACTGAGTAGAACACAATCTTAGTGGTTATATGCACTTGGTGGGATATAGACTCTTATAGGAAACCTGACAACTGATACATGCTGCCTGATCCACGATCCACGGGCAGCATGTATCAGGCACTGGCTCTATTATCTTAGCCAGGTATGTTTGACTCTGAAATGTCAAATGGTGGAATACTATGAAAATAAAACATTTAACCCTTATGTTAAATGCAAAAAAGAAATAAAAGTAACTCCCAAATTGCGATTTTTCTGTCACTATACTTAACCCGAAAATTCAATATCAATGAAAACCTCATATGTACATCAAAATGGTGTACATGAAAACTCAACCTCAGCACTCCAAAAAACATTCCTCACAAAGGTCAAAAAGTTACGAGTCTCCAAATAAGACAAATCAAGACAATTTTTTTTAGAAAATTCAAATTTTTTTATCCTCTAAAATATATTAATAAAAACTTTTAAGTTTGCTATTGTCGCTATCATACTGACCGGAAGAATCATGTTGCCAGGTCATTTTTACTGCACAATGAATGGCACAAAACAATTTGGAATTGTTATTCCATTTTTCAGTCCATTAAATGGTAAAATGAATGGTGTCATATACATATAGCTAAACATGGCTGTTGATGTGTGGGAGTGGTGGAGATGATGTTCCACTCTCTGACACCCAAAGTGGTTAAATGTATTTGATAGCAATGTAGGTTATCTGAAAGCAAAACTCCCTGGGGCTGCAGTATAGCTTAGACAGGGTTAACTGTAATGGCCGGCCTAGATTAGGGATGGGGAACTGAGATTTAATGTCAAGTTCAGGAAGCGTTAGGTCAGTTAGAGAAAGTGTGGTGAAGTGATAGCAGTGGTCATAGGCAGTGGGCTGCTAGGGCCAACATGAGCCTGTTACTTGGGGCAGTGGATTGACATAAAACCCTTCTGAGCGAATCCGTCTGTCTGCCTGGGGACCTCGAAATGGACGTCTGGGCCTTTGGGCGCACTGAGCCTGCGATACTGCAGGGAAAGACGAACTCAGACTCTCAGAGATGGGAAGTAATGGAATCCGGGTGCACTGCTTGTGGAGGAGAAGAATTCCTAGTGATAGAGGAGTTAGCAGTGCTCTACCCAGACCCCAGACTGAGAACAGATTGTAACCTGTTGTGCCCTATCCTACATGCTTCTTTCTAATGACTGTAAACTGCTCAGTAAAAGTTGGACTGTTTTAAAGTATTCAGTGTCCCCTGGATTACGTCCTGTGGTTCTGGAAGAAGGAAGCCTGGAGCCAGTGGAGACCTATGGGCCACAAGTAAGTGTGATGCACCCCAAACACCGCAGCACACTGGGACTGGGACAGGATTTTCCTCTAGAGTGCCAGGGTGTGCAGAAACAGCAGCTCGTCCATGACTACCTTGCTCAGGCACTTTACAGATGGAAAAATAAAAAAAATTATGGCTCTTGGAAGAAGGGGAGTTAAAAAACAAGAGTGAAAAAACAAAAAAAATCGCCCATTAGGGAAGGGGTTAATCTTTGCAAGTTCTAGGCGTCATGTAAACACACAATATGTTGGATTAGCAAAAAAGATAAAGCCGTTAATGCCGCATTCATCATTGTGCAATGCAGTCAGAATATAAAGGAGAACATAAAGCCAGAATGTTGCATAAAATGTTTGGAAAATGATCTATTACGTGCAGTAATGTTAACACTTCTAGTTATGTTGCCTTGCTTTTGCTTTGCTTGCAGTAGAAAGCGATTTAGAAAGTTATTAGATAGAGCAATAAGATGAGATAGCTGGAGCAAAGTTACTTGACATCCATTTGATTATATGTATTTTTGTGTCTACTGCAATTGCATTTATAAACTATGCTTGCCTGAAAAACAGCCTGTCTGGAAAGCCTATATTGTGCAATATGCTGCAAGTCATTAAAGAATGTAATATTAAATAGTGGATTGAGGCGGCTGGGAGAAAGAGGAGTCTGGCTGGCGAATACTGTATGTGCGAAGCATGGTGAAGGTCACACAGGGTACATCCACCCATATGGCTGCCTTGTTAAGGAAGACGCACACCTTGGTGTCTTCTGTGCGCTAAGTATATGTCTTCGGGTTCCTGGAGTATGTATATGGGCTGTGGAGAGAAGGGGTAATTTTATTAATCGGATAGATTAAGCATCTCTCTTTCTAATTACCAGTTTAATTAACCTTGGCACGCAGTGCTATCAGCTAGTGAGGGAGCAACTGTAAATTTTCATCTTACAAGGAAAAAGAGCCCTGTGCCGAAGGAGGGAGCTGAAAAATGCAGACGCAGCACAAAGGGTTAAGCGCCATATCTAACAATCAGCGCAGATAGTCTACTCTCCAGAGCGGAGACCTCTCCACCCCTTTTATTTGTGTGTGTCAGGGTATTCATGAATAATTATGCATGTTACTCGCTCCTCTTTCTGATCCTCATATCGTGCTACGGCATGGGAAATTACTCCGCTGTATAAATAAATCATAAACAATACTTGTTATCGTTTATTGGTAAGGTGCTACTTTATTAGTCACAGTACAATGCGGGAGACAAACGGCAGGGATGCCGAACATAACAATATGTATTATCATTAACATGCTGTCACATTCATTTACACCTTGATAGGGGATTTTAGAAGAGAATTCTGATCTCTGTAGTATTCTCCAAAACGCTGCATGAGATGAAATGCTCACAGCCAGCAAAAGATACCGTCTCATCCGCGAGCGCATCAGCCGACCCAGTCACCGTCCAGTACCAGGACAACTAGATCTGTCTGTAAAAGGGATTCTCCGGGCAGGCATTAAAAATACATTCTTGTGTGTGATATTATACCCTGAATGCATAAGCTGTGTTTTTGAGATATTTGTGGTTGAAAAATTAATAAAATCTGTCATTTTAGTTTACTCCTCAGCCTCCTCTGCAAAGAGCAGATGTGCAGCAATGAATGGCTTGGTAGGAAATGTCAGCCTTCACACAACTTAGGCTGGGGGGAATGAAGACGTGTCCAATTTTCAGCTATAAAACTCAGACATTTTCATCCGTATTGTCATCCATGTGCAATACGTATGTCCATATTTTACATCTGTGTGACATCAGTATGGCATCCGTATTTTACATCCGTGTGACATCAGTATGGCATTTGTATTTTACATCCGTGACATCTGTATGACATTCATATTTTACATCCGTGTGACATCTGTATAGCATCCGTATTTTACATCTGTGTGACATCAGTATGACATCCATATCTTACATCCATGTGACATCTGTATGACATCCATATTTTACATCCATGTGACATCTGTATGGCATCCGTATTTTACATCTGTGTTTGTAAGGCATCCATATTTTACACCCGTGTAACATCAGTATGACATCTGTATTTTACATTCGTGTGACATCAGTATGACACCCGTATTTTACATCCGTGTGACATCAGTATGACATCTGTATTTTACATCCATGTGGCATCTGCAAGGCTTCCGTATTTTACATCTGTGACATCAGTATAGCATCCGTATTTTACATCTGTGTGACATCAGTATGACATCCATATTTTACATCCGTGTGACATCTGTATGACATCTGTATTTTACATCTGTGTTTGTAAGGCATCCATATTTTACATCCATGTAACATCAGTATGACATCTGTATTTTACATTTGTGTGACATCTGTATAGCATCCGTATTTTACATCCGTGTGACAACAGTATGGCATCCGTATTTTACATCCATGTGACATCTGTATGGCATCCGTATTTTACATCCTTGTTTGTAAGGCATCCGTACGTTACATCCGTGTGACATCTGTATGGCATCCGTATTTCTACATTAACATTTTAAAATGTACACGATCAAATCGAGTTTCTTGTGTTAATGGCAATGTATATGAAAATTGGATGCGATATGATTGATCCGTAGGGGATTCAATTCTTCTTTTTTTTTTCTGCATCCATAGACTTGAACAGGATCGTCTTATTCGATCTACAGTAGAGAATAGTGCATGCTGCGATTTATTTTTTCACACAGACACTGGATCCAAATGAGCAAACTATCATCTGAACAGTCCTATTGACTTTGGTCAATATTTTTACTCGAACACCATACATCCATATAATATGCTCATTTGAATGAGCCCTTACTGGCAAGGTACTAGGCAGAAATACTGTCTTTAGAAAAGCTGAAGAAAGTTACATTTAGGATTGTAGCGATTCTTAGCAGAGGGTCCATGAACTTGACTCTATCAGAAAGTGGCATTACTGCTTTAAAAATGATGAAATATGGCGCAATAATCCTTTATTACTAGACTCGCTGACCCTTGTGGAACACTTCGTCCTCTCCATATCAAGCATTTGCCAGAGAAAGAAAACAGTACAGAAAAATGAAAGAAGCAAGGATATGTCATTAGGCTGAGCATATACAGTGGATTGCGAAAGTATTCACCTCTCTTGGCTTTATACCTATTTTGTTACATTACAACCTGTGTTTAAATATTTTTGTAATCTGATTTGTATGTAATGCATGAGCACTAGTGTTGAGCGAGCATGCTCGACACTGCTCGTTACTCGCCCGAGCATCTCACTACTCGGGATGTTCAGGAGCACCGAGCATTTCCGGGTTACTCGGGCGGGAGCTCGGGTCTCCGCCCTGCATGTTTGGCGCTCTTTACAGAGCCAATGAACATGCAGGGATTGCCAGCCAGTCACTATAATACCGCAGCCATGTTATTTGTGGGCATTACAGTGATTGGCTGGCCGCACAGAGTCACCTCGAGTATTTAAAACCGGGCGCCGCCATCTTGGACACAGACGGCTGGGATCAGACATTGTAGGGAGAGTGATCCTGAGTTAGGGAGAGATATATACTGCGAAATAGTTAGTGTAGGGTCTGTAAAGGCTGCCAGATCAAACAAACAGTCCTTCTCAGGACTAATATCCATCCCAGATATCAGGCAGGTAGGCAGGCTGTATAGGAGATGCAGTGGTTATACCAGCAAACGCTGCATTACAGTCCGTGTGCTCCTGTTGGTCAACTTGCTAGACTCATCCCCCAGTCTCAGGGGCCAGGAAAAATCCTTTTTTTTTTTCATCTAAATCCTGTATTTTTTTTTTCCCTCAGTCAGACTGTACAAATACGCGTCTTATTAACCTTTTGGTATTTCCCTCCCCCCCAAAAAAATTGAGTGTGTCTGTGACTGTTCAGACACCAATATATCTGTTTAAAAGAGTCTGGTGTAGGCTAGAAAAATAGAACTGTGGTTTTGCAGTTCCACGAGTCAAATCTCTGTATTATCCTGCTTTTGGCATTTTTTGCCGTAAAACAAACAGTAATAGTGTCTCCCTGACTGGTCAGACATCAATATATCTGATTAAAAGATTCTGGTGTAGGCCAAAAAAATAGAACTCTGGTTTTGCAGTTCCACGGGTCAAATCTCTGTATTATCCTGCTTTTGGCATTTTTTGCCATAAAAAAAAACTAATAGTGTCTCCCTGACTGGTTAGACACCAATATATCTGTTTAAAAGATTCTGGTGTACGCCACATAACTATAACTGTGGTTTTGCAGTTCCACGGGTCAAATCTCTGCATTATCCTGCTTTTGGCATTTTTTGCCATAAAAAAAACTGTAATAGTGTCTCCCTGACTGGTCAGACACCAATATATCTGTTTAAAAGAGTCTGGTGTAGGCCAGAGAAATAGAACTGTGGTTTTGCAGTTCCACGGGTCAAATCTCTGTATTATCCTGCTTTTGGCATTTTTTGCCATAAAAAAAAAACAGTAATAGCGTCTCCCTGACTGGTCAGACACAAATATATCTGTTTAAAAGATTCTGGTGTAGGCCAAAAAAATAGAACTGTGGTTTTGCAGTTCAACGGGTCAAATCTCTGTATTATCCTACTTTTGGCATTTTTTTCCATAAAAAAAACAGTAATAGCGTCTCCCTGACTGGTCAGACACCAATATATCTGTTTAAAAGATTCTGGTGTAGGCCAGAAAAATAGAACTTTGGTTTTGCAGTTCCACGGGTCAAATCTCTGTATTATCCTGCTTTTGGCATTTTTTGCCATAAAAAAAAACTAATAGTGTCTCCCTGACTGGTTAGACACCAATATATCTGTTTAAAAGATTCTGGTGTACGCCACATAACTATAACTGTGGTTTTGCAGTTCCACGGGTCAAATCTCTGCATTATCCTGCTTTTGGCATTTTTTGCCATAAAAAAAACTGTAATAGTGTCTCCCTGACTGGTCAGACACCAATATATCTGTTTAAAAGAGTCTGGTGTAGGCCAGAGAAATAGAACTGTGGTTTTGCAGTTCCACGGGTCAAATCTCTGTATTATCCTGCTTTTGGCATTTTTTGCCATAAAAAAAAAACAGTAATAGCGTCTCCCTGACTGGTCAGACACAAATATATCTGTTTAAAAGATTCTGGTGTAGGCCAAAAAAATAGAACTGTGGTTTTGCAGTTCAACGGGTCAAATCTCTGTATTATCCTACTTTTGGCATTTTTTTCCATAAAAAAAACAGTAATAGCGTCTCCCTGACTGGTCAGACACCAATATATCTGTTTAAAAGATTCTGGTGTAGGCCAGAAAAATAGAACTTTGGTTTTGCAGTTCCACGGGTCAAATCTCTGTATTATCCTGCTTTTGGCATTTTTTGCCGTAAAAAAAATAGTAATAGTGTCTCCCTGACTGTTCAGACACCAATATATCTGTTTAAAAGAGTCTGGTGTAGGCCAGACAAATGGAACTGCGGTTTTGCAGTTCCACGGGTGAAATCTCTGTATTATCCTGCTTTTGGCATTAATTGCCGTAAAAAAAACCTGTAACAGTGTCTCCCTGACTGGTCAGACACCAATATATCTGTTTAAGAGTCTGGTGTAGGCCAGAGAAATAGAACTGTAGTATTGCAATTCCACGGGTCAAATCTCTGTATTATCCTGCTTTTGGCATTATTTTCCGTAAAAAAAAACAATAATAGTGTCTCCCTGACTGGTCAGACACCAATATATCTGTTTAAAAGATTCTGGTGTACGCCACATAACTATAACTGTAGTTTTGCAGTTCCACGGGTCAAATCTCTGTATTATCCTGCTTTTGGCATTTTTTGCCATAAAAAAAACTGTAATAGTGTCTCCCTGACTGGTCATACACCAATATATCTGTTTAAAAGAGTCTGGTGTACGCCACATAACTATAACTGTAGTATTGCAGTTCCACGGGTCAAATCTCTGTATTATCCTGCTTTTAACATTTTTTCCGTAAAAAAAAAAAAAGTAATAGTGTCTCCCTGACTGTTCAGACACAAATATATCTGTTTAAAAGAGTCTGGTGTAGGCCAGAAAAGTAGATCTGTGGTTTTGCAGTTCCACGGGTCAAATCTCTGTATTATCCTGCTTTTGGCATTTTTTTCCGTAAAAAAAAAAAAAAAAAAGTAATAGTGTCTCACTGACTGGTCAGACACCAATATATCTGTTTAAAAGATTCTGGTGTACGCCACATAACTATAACTGTGGTTTTGCAGTTCCACGGGTCAAATCTCTGTATTATCCTGCTTTTGGCATTTTTTGCCATAAAAGAAAACAGTAATAGCGTCTCCCTGACTGGTCAGACACCAATATATCTGATTAAAAGATTCTGGTGTACGCCACATAACTATTAACTATAACTGTGGTTTTGCAGTTCCACGGGTCAAATCTTTGTACTATCCTGCTTTTGGCATTTTTTGCCATAAAAAAAACTATAATAGTGTCTCCCTGACTGGTCAGACACCAATATATCTGTTTAAAAGATTCTGGTGTACGCCACATAACTATAACTGTGGTTTTGCAGTTCCACGGGTCAAATCTCTGTATTATCCTGCTTTTGGCATTTTTTGCTGTTAAAAAAACAGTAATAGTGTCTCCCTGACTGTTCAGACACCAATATATCTGTTTAAAAGATTCTGGTGTACGCCACATAACTATAACTGTGGTTTCGCAGTTCCACAGGTCAAATCTCTGTGTTATCCTGCTTTTGGCATTTTTTGCCGTAAAATAAACTGTAATAGAGTCTCCCTGACTGTTCAGACACAAATATATCTGTTTAAAAGAGTCTGGTGTAGGCCAGAAAAATAGAACTGTGGTTTTGCAATTCCACGGATCAAATCTCTGTATTATCCTGCTTTTGGCGTTTTTTGCCGAAAAAAAAAAACTATAATAGTGTCTCCCTGACTGGTCAGACACCAATATATCTGTTTAAAAGATTCTGGTGTACGCCACATAACTATAACTGTGGTTTTGCAGTTCCACGGGTCAAATCTCTGTATTATACTGCTTTTGGCATTTTTTGCCATTAAAAAAGCTGTAATAGTGTCTCCCTGACTGGTCAGACACCAATATATCTGTTTAAAAGATTCTGGTGTACGCCACATAACTATAACTGTGGTTTTGCAGTTCCACGGGTCAAATCTCTGTATTATCCTGCTTTAGGCAATTTTTGCCTTAAAAAAAACAGTAATAGTGTCTCCCTGACTGTTCAGACACCAATATATCCGTTTAAAAAAGTCTGGTGTAGGCCAGACAAATGGAACTGTGGTTTTGCAGTTCCACGGGTCAAATCTCTGTATTATCCTGCTTTTGGCATTTTTTGCCGTAAAAAAAAACTGTAATAGTGTCTCCCTGACTGGTCAGACACCAATATATCTGTTTAAGAAAATGGTGTAGGCCAGAGAAATAGACCTGTAGTTTTGCAGTTCCACGGGTCAAATCTCTGTATTATCCTGCTTTTGGCATTTTTTGCCGTAAAAAAAAACAATAATAGTGTCTCCCTGACTGGTCAGACACCAATATATCTGTTTAAAAGATTCTGGTGTACGCCACATTACTATAACTGTGGTTTTGCAGTTCCACGGGTCAAATCTCTGTATTATCCTGTATTAGCCAACGCCCCACTAGCCACAGTCCTAAATTCGCACATTTCACGACTGCTTGCGTTGGAAATGCTGCCTTTTAGGCTTAAGGAGACGGAATCCTTCCACAACCTTATGGCGGTGGCCGTCCCTCGGTACTCGGTCCCCAGTCTACACTATTTTGCCCGGTGTGCCATCCCTGCACTACACAAGCACGTGTCCCAAAACATCTGCCGTGCCCTCAATAACGCAGTTACTGGGAGAGTCCACCTGACAATGGACACGTGGACAAGTGATTGTGGCCAGGGACAGTACATTTCCCTGACGGCACACTGGGTAAACATAGTGGAAGCCGGGTCCCAGTCGGACCTTGGGACGGAACACATCCTCCCCACACCGAGGATTGCGGGCCCTATGTCAGTCAGAGTTGCCCCCACAGTGTGCAGCTCCTGCGCATCATCCTCCTCCTCCTCCTCATCTTCAGCCTCCATCTCAGATATCACCACATCAGTTACAAGCTGGAAGCACTGGAGTACTGCCTCAGCCAAGCGGCAACAGGCTGTGCTGAAACTCATAAGCTTAGGTGATAAACCTCACACTGCTTGTGAGTTGTGGACAGCTGTGAAAGAGCAGGCAGATCTGTGGCTGAGACCGTTGAACCTACATCCAGGCATGGTCGTGTGTGACAATGGCCGTAATCTGGTGGCGGCTCTGAGGCGAGGCGAGATCACACACGTACCATGCCTGGCTCATGTGCTTAACTTCGTGGTTCAGCGGTTTCTTAAATCGTACCCCTAGTTGCCAGATCTGCTCGTCAAAGTACGCCGCCTGTCAACTTATTTTCGCAAGTCGGCTACAGCTTCCGCTGCCCTTGCTGTGTTGCAGCAGCGTTTGCAGCTTCCGGCACACCGACTGGTGTGTGATGTCCCCACACGGAAGTCTACCCTCCACATGTTGCAAAGGATTTGTGAGCAGAAGAGAGCAGTTGTGGAGTACCAGCTGCAACAAGGCCATCGATATTCAGGTCAGACTCCACACATAAGACCTCAGGAGTGGACCTGGATGTCTGACATCTGTACCATCCTGACAAGCTTTGAGGAGTCTACCAAGATGGTGAGTGGCGATGACGCCATCATTAGCGTCAGCATCTCACTTGTCTGTATTTTGCAGCGCTCTCTGCAGAGAATTAAAGAGGAGGCATTGCAGCCAGAGTATGATGAGATGGATCAAGAAGCCGTAATGGGCGATTACACACAGCCCAGCCTCATTTCATTGCAACATGCATTGGGGGACAATGAGGGAGAGGAGGAAGAGGAGGAGAATAAACAGGAGCTGGTATCATGCGCTGTAGACGGTAGTACCTGTACAACTGTCATACAGTCGGTTCAGCGTGGGTGGCCTGAGGACAGGGAGGAGGAGGAGGAGGAGGAGAGCATGGTCAGTCGTCATCTTGGTGAGGACACAGAAGTCTTGCCCGCTACCAGTCTGGCACGCATGACTGACTTTATGTTACGCTGCCTTAACCGTGACCCTCCCATTGTCAAAATGTTGGGTGACAGTCATTACTGGTTGGTGACACTTTTAGACCTCCACTACAAGGAGAACTTTCACTCTCTTATTCCTGAGGTGGAGAGGTCTACAAAAATGGGTCAGTACCAGAAGGCCCTTGCTGCAGAACTGTTAAAAAAATTCCCATCTGAACACGCTAGCGGCAGAGGTCACAGTTCGTTGCCCAACCAAGGCGTACATGCGAGAGAGACGCAACTCCAATCCAGCAGAGGCAGGGGAACACTGTCAACGTTCTGGGACAGTTTTCTCAGACCCTCCCTTCGGACAGACCATGAGGCGCGGGCTACTCTCACAAGGAGTGGAAAGTTTCAAAAGATGGTGAGGGAGTACCTTGCCGACCGTACCAGCGTCCTCCGTGATTCCTCTGTGCCTTTTAATTATTGGGTATCCAAGCTGGACACTTGGAATGAACTCGCTCTGTACGCCTTGGAGGTCCTGGCCTGCCCTGCCGCTAGCGTGTTATTGGAGAGTGTTTTTAGTGCCGCTGGGGGAATTATAACTGATAAGCGCACTCGCCTGTCAACTGACAATGCTGACAAGCTGACCCTTATCAAAATGAACAAGGGCTGGATTGGGCCGGACTTCTCATCACCACCAAATGACAGCAGAGTAACATAAAGTCAAATCCACTGTGTTATTTCGGGAGGTGTATTCCCATGCACCGCATCACACACACACATATGTATACGCTTCCTCATTTCGTCTGTATTTTGCTCTTCTCCTTATCCTCAGCCTCCACCACCACTATACCACCAGGGTGACCGTGGTCCATGTTGCCAGCATTGCAAGTTCCTCCGTCCTAATTTTTGGCTGCTTTTGCTTGGAAGGCATAGGCAAAGACAATGGGAAACTCACTCCGCAATAATGGGAATAATGTTTTTAATATGCTGTACTGCATGGCTCTTGTTTGCCAGCATTGCAAGTTGCTCCATCCTAATTTTTGGCAGCTTTTGCTTGGAAGGCATAGGCAAAGACTATGGGAGACCCACTCCCCAATAATGGGAATAATGTTTGAATATGCTGTACTGCATGGCTCTTGTAGGGGGCATGAAAACCATCTTGTTAAGCTACTCTGAACTCCACCTCTCTTCCAAGGGGCATTAAAACCATCTGTTAAGCTACTGCGAACTCCACCACTTTTCCAAGGGGCATTGATATTGTCTTTTTATTCCACTGCGACCGCCACCATTCTTCCAAGGGGCATTAAAACTGTCTTGTTAAGCTACTGCGAACTCCACGTCTCTTCCAAGGGGCATTAAAACTGTCTTGTTAAGCTACTGCAACCTCCACCACTTTTCCAAGGGGCATTAAAACCGTCTCGTTAAGCTACTGCGACCTCCACGTCTCTTCCAAGGGGCATTAAAACCGTCTTGTTAAGCTACTGCAACCTCCACCACTTTTCCAAGGGGCATTAAAACCGTCTTGTTAAGCTACTGCGACCTCCACGTCTCTTCCAAGGAGCATTAAAACCGTCTTGTTAAGCTACTGCGACCTCCACCACTTTTTCAAGGGGCATTGATATTGTCTATTTATTCTACTGCGATCTTCGCCATTCTTCCAACGGGCATTGCATTTCCTCCTAATTTTAGTCAGCTTTTGCTTTTCAGTGCATAGGCGAACACTAAGGGAGACCCACTACCCAATAATGGGTAGAAGGTTTTTAGTATGCTGTAATCCACGTCTGTTTCAAGGGGCATTGCAGTTCCTCATAATTTTTGGAAAGCCTTCCATTGACTGCTTAGGCCAACAGTGCACAGGAGACCCAGTTGCTATAAATGGAAAAATATGTTTAGTTAAGGTCCACTGACCTCCATGTCACTTCCAAGGGGCATTGGTGTACCTCAAAATTTTTGGTAGGCCTTGCACTCACTGCATGCCCTATAACTGTGTAGCCGAACCGCTCCTTTTGGTACAGAATCATAGAATGGTAGAGTTGGAAGGGACCTCCTGGGTCATCTGGTCCAACCCCCTGCTCAAAGCAGGATTCACTAAATCATCTCAGACAGATGTCTGTCCAGCCTCTGTTTGAAGACGTCCATTGAAGGGGAACTCACCACCTCTCGTGGCAGCCTGTTCCACTCATTAATCACCCTAACTGTCAAAAAGTTTTTTCTAATATCTAATCTGTGTCTACTCCCATTTAGTTTCATCCCATTGCTTCTAGTCTTTCCTTGTGCAAATGAGAATAAAGATGATCCTTCTACAATGTGACAGCCCTTGACATATTTGTAGACAGCTATTAAGTCTCCTCTCAGTCTTCTTTTTTGCAAGCTAAACATTCCCAAATCCTGCAACCGTTCCTCATAGGACATGGTTTGCAGACCAGTCACCATTCTGGTCGCTCTTCTCTGAACTTGCTCCAGTTTGTCTATGTCTTTTTTAAAATGTGGTGCCCAAAACTGTACACAGTATTCCAGATGAGGTCTGACCAAAGAGGAGTAAAGACCGATAATGACTTCACGTGATCTAGACTGTATGCTTCTGTTAATACATCCCAGAATTGTATTTGCCTTTTTTGCTGCTGCATCACACTGTTGACTCATGTTCAGTCTATGATCTATTAGTATACCTAAGTCTTTTTCACATGTACTGTTGCTTAGCTCTATTCCTCCCATTCTGTATATGTTTTTTTCATTTTTATTGCCCAGATGTAGTACTTTGCATTTTTCCCTGTTAAAAACCATTCTGTTGGTTGCTGCCCACTGCTCCAGTTTATTTAGGTCTTTTTGAATCCTCTCTCTCTCTTCTCTAGTATTAGCTATCCCTCCTAGCTTTGTGTCATCAGCAAATTTAATCAGTTTACCCTCAATTCCTTCATCTAAATCATTGATAAAGATGTTGAACAATACAGGTCCCAGGACGGAGCCCTGTGGTACCCCACTTGAGAAAATATATCCTACAAGACATGTGTGGTTGACTGGCCTGATATTGATGTGAATGGTCCCTGTTCCTCCTGCTCTTTCTCCTTTGCCACCACTTCATCCATCATTCATCACCTGAAGCTTTGTTTTAACGGGAGTCATAGAACTGGGATAGTAGCAGGAAAACATCCAGCAATCCTCGGAGGAGGTAGGATATGCGCCAAAATGCTGACCACCTCAGGCCCAGCCGCTACTACATACATGCGCTTGCATTCCAAGAAAACAAAGCAGATGCTAACTTCTATCATCATCATCATGCTCCTTACCTTGGCACTCTCAACTCCCCTCATGGAGAAGCCAGGGCCCACTGGAGGAGTCTGGTTCTCTGGTGGGCTCGTCCAATGCTGCCGAAGAGCAGGCCAGGCTAAGAAAAGTGTGGGGGAAGTTCCAAGGAGAAATAGGGGCGGCTGGGGACCGTTTATGGACACTCGGCCGCCCCCAGGCGGCTGGGAACCATGTGTGGACACCCGGTTGCCCCCTGGCGGCTGGGGACCGAGCGTGGACACCCGGCCGCCGGGCGGCTGGGGACTGAGTATGGATACCAGGCCGCCGACGCAGCCATGACATGGTGGCTGGCGTCTGCCTCCACATGCCTAAAACGCCCAATTTCAAGCAGATGCTAACTTCTATCATCATCATCATGCTCCTCACCTTGGCACGCTCAACTTCCCTGATGGAGAAGCCAGGGCCCACTGGTGGAGTCTGGTTCTCTGGTGGGCTGATCCAATGCTGCCCTAAAGCAGGCCAGGCTAAGAAAAGTGTGTGGGAAGTTCCAAGGATAAATAGGGGCGGCTGGGGACCGCTTATGGACACCCGGCCGCCCCCAGGCGGCTGGGGACCATGTGTGGACACCAGGCAGCGAGGCGGCTGGGGATCGAGTATGGACAACCAGCCACCCCCTGGCGGCTGGGGACCGAGCGTGGACACCGGGCCACCGGGCGGCTGGGGACTGAGTATGGATACCTAGCTGCCAAAGCAGCCATGAGGTAGTGGCCAGCTTCGGCCTCCTCCAAACTAAAAGGCCCCATTTCAAGTGCAAGCTAGCAGTATGGTATTGCAGCCTGGTGCTGGGTGGGTGGCAGGCTGCATACTTGCGCTTGCATTGCAAGGAATGGGGTAGGTACAATTGAACACTGCCCTGGGACAAGGACTTGCATGGGGATAGTTGCAAGTCTGCATCTTCTGATGCGGCAAGGATCACTTCTGATGGGCACACTTTTAGGCAGTGACCTGGGTGTCAGAGATGCTTCCAGGGGTCTTCCCCATGCTGTTCCCATGTCTTTTCAGCACTGTATGCATGTGTCACACAGCACATGGCCAGATAAGATTGTAAAATGTTTAAATGACATTTCCCGGTGAATGCATTTGTCACGGTTGAAAGCAATACAAAAGTGCAAAAACGCATAAAAAATGCTACTTGTGAACATAGCCCAAGGTGTGGAGGAGTATTTTTGTTTTTGCTTATTTATTTTACCTTATACACAAGTCTTTACCCTGGAAAGGAAGTTCCTTAACACAGTGGTCCCCAACCTTTTTTGCACCAGGGACCGGCTTGAAGCAAGATCATTTTTCCATGGCCCAGCAAGGAGGGGGTGGGGTGGGCGGGGCTTTGGTCATATGGGGGCGGGGTAATGGAGGGATTTGGAGTTTAGTGCATACTTATCATATAGTGTAGACCAGGTCCCCGCCAGGAGCTATGCCAGGAGCCCCACATAATGTGCTGTGCCAGGAGCCGCATCATTGAGGCCCCATCACGCCCTGCAGTAGGACAGGGCAGCTGTCCTGACAGCTGCTGTTCAGCTACATTTACTTCATCCCAGGGGCGGACACAGACTGTAGTGGGCCCCTGTGCAAGAAATTTTTGGGGGCCCCCCCGCCCTTCATAAGGCAACAAAGTTATGTAAACATAACCCCCCCATGTGCATCTCTCACCCCCCCATGTGCAGCTCACCCCCGTGCATCTCTCATCCCCCTCCGTGCATCTCTCATCCCCCTCCGTGCATCTCTCATCCACCCCCCATGCATCTCTCATCCCCTCCGTGCATCTCTCATCCCCTCCGTGCATCTCTCATCCCCCGTGCATCTCTCACCCCCCCGTGCATCTCTCACCCCCCGTGCATCTCTCATCCACCCCCCGTGCATCTCTCATCCCCCCCGTGCATCTCTCACCCCCCCGTGCATCTCTCATCCACCCCCCGTGCATCTCTCATCCCCCCCGTGCATCTCTCACCCCCCCATGCATCTCTCACCCCCCCGTGCATCTCTCATCTCTCCCCTCCCTCCCATGTGCATCTCTCATCTCTCCCCTCCCCCCATGTGCATCTCTCATCTCTCCCCTCCCTCCCATGTGCATCTCTCATCTCTCCCCTCCCCCCCATGTGGATCTCTCATCTCTCCCCTCCCCCATGTGCATCTTTCATCTCTCCCCTCCCCCCCATGTGGATCTCTCATCTCTCCCCTCCCCCATGTGCATCTCTCATCTCTCCCCTCCCCCCATGTGGATCTCTCATCTCTCCCCTCCCCCATGTGCATCTCTCATCTCTCCCCTCCCCCCATGTGCATCTCCCATTCCCCCCACTCCTAGTTAATTGTATTTAAAAAAAAATAAAACTTGTTATACTTACCCCCATGCGATCCCTGCAGAATCCTGGCGCTCGTCCAAATCGCTGACACCAGGTTCTCCTGACTTCCGGCCATGTGACGGCGCCGTCACATGACCGGAAGTCAGGGGAATCATGAAGGTGCTGCCGCAGCAGCGCAGCGCTAAGATGTCCCGGACCCGGCGCTTAGCATGCGGCCGGGGGCCCCATGAGGAGAGAGACGCACAAGAGGGGGGCTCCGAGGGGGCTCCTACCGGCCGGGCCCCATACTGGAGTCAGGGCAGTCATGCCCTGATGGCGGCCCTGCTGGAGGCTGGAGGGGCCCCCTCTCCCCGCGGACCGGCTGAAAAACCCCAACGGCCCGGTCCTGGTCCGCGGACCGGCGGTTGGGGACCTCTGCCTTAACATATTTCACAGGAAAACCGTTTCAGTTTTGTTTTTGAACGTTTTATTGTGAGCCCGTTAAAGTGGCTTAATACCTCTGACCACGTTGTTGACAGCAGTGACCTGGGGGTCAGAAATGCTTCCTGGGGTGATGCCCATGCTGTCCCCATGTCTTTTGAGCACTGTCACTATCGTTTTGGGCACTTTTTAGGCTTTCTACAGACTGCCGGGGGTGCCGCCGCAAAAATGATCGGGTCTCCCATAGACTAACATTGGGCTCGTTGCTCGGGTCGAGCACCCAAGTATCACGGTGAGCTCAGCCCAAGCTTCGAGCACCCAAGCATTTTATTGCTCGCTCAACACTAATGACCACTAAATAGTCTAAGTTGATGACGTGAAGTGAGAAAAATATAGGCATAAATTACATTTATGGGATCAAATAACTAAAAATTGGCATGTGCATATGTATTCACCCCTTTTGCAATGAGGCCCCTAAAAATTTCTGGTGCGAGCAAATACCTTCATAAGTCTCAAGCCTAGTGAAAGGAAGTCCATCTGTGTGCAATCGAAGTGTCACATGGTCTGTCAGTATATACATACCTTTTCTGAAAGGCCACTGAGGCTGCAACACAATTAAGCAAGAGACACCACAAACCACACAGCACCATGAAGACCAAGGAGATCTCCAAACAAGTCATCACGGACAAAGTTGTTGAGAAGTACAAGTCAGGGATGAATTATAAAAAAATATCCCAATCTCTGATGAACTCCCGGAGCACCATGAAATCCATTATCATCAAATGGACAGAAGATGGTACCATAACAAACCTGGCAAGGAAGGCCACTTACCAAAACTCTCAGCCCAGGCAAGGAGGGCATTGATCATAGGGGCAGCACAGAGACCAAAGTCAACCCTGAAGGAGCTGCAGAGTTCCCAAGCAGAGGCTGGAATATCTGTCCATACGACCACAATAAGCCATACATTCCATAGAGGTGGCCTTTATGGAAGAGTGAGCAGAAAAAAGCATTTACTTACACACAAAAATTGTAAGGCTCATTTTGAGTTTGCCAAAAGACATGTGGGAGACTACCCAAATATATTGAGGAAAGTACTGTGTTCAGATGAGGCCAAAATTTTACTTTTTGGCCACCAAGGTAAACGCTATGTCTGGCGCCACACCACCACAGTTCATCACCCCAAGAACACTATTCCCAAAGTGAAACATGGTGGTGGCAGCATCATGCTGTGGGGATATTTTTCGGCAGCAGGGCCAGAGAAAATGATCCGAGTTGAAGGCAAGATGGATGATGCGAAATACAGGGATATTCTTGAGCAAAACCTGTTTCAGTCTGTCAGAGATTTGAAACTGGGACAGAGATTCAACTTCCAGCAAGACAATTACCCAAACGCGAAAAGCAACACTCGAGTGGAATGAGGGGAAATGTGTAAATGTTTTGGAGAGGCCTAGTCAAAACCCAGACCTTAATCCAATTGATAATCTGTGGTCAGATTTGAAGATTGCTGTTCACCAGATGAAACCATCTAACATGAAGGAGCTGGAGCAGCTTTGCCTTGAAGAATGGGCAAAAATACCAGTAGCAAGATGTGGAAATCTCATAGAAACTTATCCAAAGAAACTTGCAGATGTATTTGCTGCAAAATGAGCTGCTACAAAGTACTGACTTTATGAGAGTGAATAGTTATGCACACTGAGGTTTTTTTTTTCCTATTTGTTGTTTGCTCCACAATAAAAACAAAATGTGCACAGTTGTAGGCATGTTCTTTACATGAAATGATGAAAACCCTAAAAAAAACAGTGAAATTCGAGGTAGCATAACACGAAAAATGCCAAGGGGGGTGAATACTTTTGCAAGCCACTGTAACTGGCTGTACATGTTATGGGATCCATATGGCTGTCTTCCTGCTCCGGTGGTACAGTGTCTGGCTGAAATTAGACTGGGGGCATATAATTTGGCTATTCTAAGGGCACTGTATCTGTCATATGGATACCCTGTGGTGACGACTGTTACAGATGCACTTAACAACAATTAATGGAGCAATAGTCCATCTACAAAAGGGTACTGAAGAAATTAACATGAGCTGCATTGTATAAGCCACCACCCTCTTATTTCTCCAAATGTTGTGAGATAGGGTTGCAATACAGAGGTCTAGAGAGTTTCCTCATCAGCTCTGACTTATACTCCATGTCCCTCTTGAAAAATACGTCAGACCTTGTCCTTTTCCAAGGCTCAATTACTCTTGCTCGACCGCATTGCACCTCTGCTACACACTGGCTTACCATCTCTACAGCCACACCCTCCAGTCTTTACTTTATCTCTGGAGGGAGACGACCTTACTCCAACTGGTGATTAACTCCATATCGCTTAGTTAGGCCACGTTCACACGTTCAGTATTTGGTTGGTATTTTACATCAGTATTTGTAAGCCAAAACCAGGAGTGGGTGATAAAAACAGAAGTGGTGACATGTTTCTATTATACTTTACTTACGATAGTTCTGTAAGGAGATGGACATACTGCAAACATTCCCCCTTGAAGAACATGTGTATTGTTGTATTGTGTAATGTGAACTGTGACATGCGTTAATAGTGTTTATATTGTTTTCTACTTGACAAAAGGGAGAATTGGAGTTAATGATTGGAACTAGCCCATAGTGGGAGGGGCTATGGTGAAGGGACAGAGATAGTTTCAGAACGTCAGCTAGGGCCCATTGCGCATTTGAAGTAGACTTAAGTTCTGGACAGTAGGCAGTGCCGCATGATGTGGGTGTCCCTGAAGTGAGGAGAGACCAAGACAGTAGTTAGCGTGAATTGGAGTAACGAGAGAAGGAAAACTGACATGAAGATAGAGTCTTGGGAGAGGACCAGCAAGACGGCACAGAGTATGTGAGATAAAGAGAGTGCCCTGAGAGGGAGTTCCAGGAGCATCAGTAGCAGAGAAGCGAAGTACCAGCCATATTGGCCATATTGGCAACATAGTTCTCTTGAGGGGAAAGAAGATGCGGAACCATGGGTTGAGAATAGGACTCTTGCTAACTGGACTGTAGAACTGAGCTGGGTAGTGGTGAAGTAAAGTCTAACAGTGGAGATAGAGAACAAACGAGTAAAGAGAAAGGAACAGAGAATGTGTGGGAAGATGCTCCGTATGGTGTAAGAATTGTGCATAAAGTTGTGTACAAGCTACCTACTGTTCATAATTCCCACAAAGTATCGCTGAGTAAAAAGTTTATTTTCGACTGGTAGTCTCCTTCATTTAAGTCCTCAACATCTGGTCCTGGCCAACCAAAGTCATTGGTAACATGCGGCCTACAAGTACGTAGCGACCCCATAGCACAAGTCCACACACACAAACATTACCTCCATTTTCATGTAGCATGCCAGGGCATGAAATATGAGTACCTCGCCCACGACTACGGCCACAACCCATGTTATAGTTCCATTCCTGGTTTTGGTTTACAAATACTGAGATAAAATCCAGACCAAATACTGAATGTTTGAACGTGGCATTATACTGTACATACCCTCAGCACCCAAGTCCACAATCCTGAGACTGATGTCAAATCTGCACCTTTTATAGGCTCTACCATGCCCCTTCCTATCAGCATGGGGGCACAAGTATGTCAGTCACCCAGAAGACTGTTATTCCTTAGACCAGGCAAACCATTATATATGCATATATATATGTATACAGTCATGGTCCAAATTGTCGGCACCCTTGAAAATTATTATAATTAGACATGTTTTATTATACACATGTTTATTTCCTTTGTGTGTATTGGAACAAAACAAGAAAAACAGAAAAAAAAGGCAAATTGGACAGCATTTCACACAAAACCCAAAAAATGGGCTGGACAAAATTGTTGGCACCTTTACCAAATTGTGGGTAAACAACTTTGTTTCATGCAGGTGATGCTCATTCAAACTCACCTGTAGCAAGTAATAAGTAACTGAAACCAAATATAAAGGGAGTAAGGGGAATAAGTTGACTCCATCTTTGCATTGTGTGTCTGTGTGTGCCACACTAACCATGGAGAACAGAAAGAGGAGAAGAGAATTGTCTGAGGACTTGAGAACCAAAATTGTTGAAAAATATCAATAATCTCATGGTTACAAAACCATCTTCAGAGATCTTGATGTTCCTTTGTCCATGGTGAACAACGTAAGAAGTTTACAACCCATGGCACTGTAGCTAATCTCCCTGGACGTGGATGGCAGAGAAAAATTTATGAACGGTTGTAATGCAGGATAGTCCGGATGGTGGATAAGCTGCCCTAATCAAGTTCCAAAGAAATTCAAGCTGTCCTGCTGACTCAGGATGCATCAGTGTCAGCGCAAACTATCCGTCAACATTTTTAAGAAATGAAACGCTATGGCAGGAGATCCAGGAGGACCCTACTGCTGACAGAGACACAAAAAAGCTAGACTGCAGTTTGCCAAATTGTACTTGAATAAGCCAAAATCCTTCTGGAAAAGTGCCTTGTGGACAGATGAGACCAAGATAGAGCTTTTTGGTAAAGCACATCATTTTACTGTTTCTCAAAAATGGAATGAGGCCTACAAAGAAAAGAACACAGTACCTACAGTCCAATATGATGGAGGTTCAAAGATGTTTTGGGGTTGCTTTGCTGCCTCTGGCAATGAGTGCCTTGACTGTGTGCAAGGCATCATGAAATCTGAAGATTACTAATTGATTTTGGGTCGCAATGTATTGCCCAGTTTCAGAAAGCTGGTTTTGCATCCTACGTAATGGGTCTTCCATCAGGACAATGACCCCAAACATACTTCAAGAACCACCCAGAAATGGATGGAAACAAAGCACTGGAGAGTTCTGACATGGATAGCAATGAGTCTGGATCTAAATCCCATTGAATTCCTGTGGACAGATCTTAAAATTGCTTTTCGCAAAAGGCATTCTTCAGATATGAGAGACCTGGAGCAGTTTGCAAAAGAAGAGTGGTCCAAAATTCCAGTTGAGAGGTGTAAGAAGCTTGTTGATGATAATAGGAAGTGATTGATTGTAGTTATTTATTACAAAAGGTGTGCAACCAAATATTTAGTTGAGGGTGCCAACAATTTTGTCAGGCCCACTTTTGGGGTTTTGTGTGAAATTATGTCCAATTTGCCTTTTTTCTCTGTATTTTTGTTTTGTTCCAATACATACAAAGGAAATAAACATGTGTATAACAAAACATGTGTGAGGCTGTGTGCTCACGATGCGTTTTTTAAGCGTTTCTGCAGCGGCAATTCCACTGCAGAAACGCTTAAAAAAAGCTTGGTAGAAGGTCTGCCATGTCCCCCAATGATAATCCGCATGTGCTGTGCACATGCTGCGGAAATTTCTGCTGCGGATTATCATTGCAGAAAAAAACGCAGCACTACCAATTATTTTGCGTAAGCGCTGCGTTTTCACCATCATTGACTTGCATTGGAACGCATGGAATCTGCATCACTGGATCTGTACATGCGCATGCCATTCATTTCAATGTGCGGATGGTACCATAGTACCTGTAAAAAAAAGAATAAAATAAAAAATACATTTTATACTTCCCTTCTGATGGCCCGCGGTATGCTTATCTTGCCGGCAGATCGTGGTGGACTGAAGGGCCTGTGCTGACGTCATTTAGTCATGTGACGGCAGGTCCTTCAGTGTACCGCGAGCTGCCGGCAAGCCAGGACGGATCGAGTAAAGACTCCGTGGGCCATCAGAAGGTAAGTATGATATTTATTTTTTATTTTTTACCATTCTTTAAGGTCACACTATATAAATCCATGCCGGTTGCATGGATTTATATAATGTGACCAAGTTGTCAAACACTTTCCAAGTGATGCTAAAATCGCTTGGAAAGCGCTTGTCAACCCGCATGTGGAAATGCAAGTGAAGAACACTTCACATCCGCATGTCCCTGGCAGGAAAAACGCATGTACAATCCACATGTACAATCCGCATGTACAATCCGCATGCGTTTTTTCTGCCAGGGAGATGCAGAAAAGCTCAGAAAAAAATCCAGAGCATTTCTGCATCGTGGGCACATAGCCTAATTGTAATAATTTTTTGGGAGAAACACTTCATTTTCAGGAACAATTTCAAGGGTGTCAATAACACTTTAAGTCTTCACTGGCTAGGAAATATTGCAGATAAACCTTTCACATTATACATACAGTTCGATCTGTGGACAACATGGTATTGAGAAGGAGAAGCTGAGCAAAATGATTATATAGGTTTGTTGGAAAAGATTCAATATAACTTGTATTTTATTGAAATCCTTGTTGCTTGTATGCCTACAAGTCAAGTGGGCATTCCTACAGGAAAGACTGTCAATCACTGAATAGGACCACCCACTGGCATCAATCATGCAAACAGCAGGAATTTCAATGAATAAAATACAAGTTTACAAACTTTTCCCACAAAAATGTGCATCAATCTGATCAGCTCCTAGTAAAGGCGAGTGGAAACGAAATGCAGAGAAATGTCCTATAGCAACAAATCATTGTATTCATATTTTACCCTTCTGTAGAACAATATTGTGAATCTCTTTAATCATTATGGGCTATTATGGGCTATACCAGTCTATTACCATTCTAATTTACTGTATAATCCATTTTCCTCCCCCTCCCCCCACTGTGGTAGCTCAGGTAACGGCCCCTCCAGTGACGAATAGGTAGTGCATTATACAAGGCTTTTCTGTACAACCTGCTAATATGCATATATCGTATATTCTCAGCAAACCCTGACTATAAAACCCATTCAAGCAAAAGAAGAACAGAAGTGTGCCCTTAGCGGACAATAAAACGTTTGCTGTTATTTCCTAAACCTCTATTGAAGAGTTGGAATCTGATTGCTTTTGGCAACATTACTTATCTGAGCTGGTTTTCATGGATGACCTGCATTTTCTGTCTGCTTTGTTTGTGCAGTCACACATACACCTCAACTACCATGGATATACTGTATAGAGTTGTTCCTTGTTTTCTGCCACAATAATGTCATTCCTATACTGTATAGGGTGATCCATGTTTTTCTACTATTATATTGCGATTCCTATACTATATAGGACTGATCCATATTTTTCTGCTACCATTTTGCGATTCCTATACTGTATAGGACTGATCCATGTTTTTCTACTGCTATAATGTCATTCCTGTACTGTATAGGGTGATCCATGTTTTTCTACTACCATATTGGGATTTACAGTTGCATTTCACTAAATTAGAATATCATCAAAAAGTTAATTTATTTCAGTTCTTCAATACAAAAAGTGAAACTCATATATTATATAGAGTCATTACAAACAGAGTGATCTATTTCAAGTGTTTATTTCTGTTAATGTTGATGATTATGGCTTACAGCCAATGAAAACACAAAAGTCATTATCTCAGTAAATTAGAATACTTTATAACAGCTTGAAAAATGTTTTTAAAACCCGAAATGTTGGTGTACTGAAATGTATGTTCAGTAAATGCACTCAATACTTGGTCGAGCTTCAATTACTGCATCAATGCGGGTGGCATGGAGGCGATCAGCCTGTGGCACTGCTGAGGTGTTATGGAAGCCCAGGTTGCTTTGATAGCAGCCTTCAGCTCGTCTGCATTGTTGGGTCTGAACTGAAATAAACTTTTTGATGATATTCTACTTTAGTGAGATGCAGCTGTATATACTAAATAGAGCTGGTCCAGGTTTTTCTGCTCCATATTGCAATTCCTATACTGTATAGGGCTGATCCATGCTTTCCTACTACTATATTGCGATTCCTATACTGTATAGGGTGATCCATGTTTTTCTACTACTATAATGTTATTCCTATACTGTATAGGGTGATCCATGTTTTTCTGCTTCCATATTGCGATTCCTATACTGTATACAAAATACTGGCCCCCATATAATGCTCCATACAGTATACTGGCCACCATATAATGCTCCATGCAGAATACTGGCCCCCATATAATGCTCCATACAGGATACTGGCCCCCATATAACGCTCCATACAAAATACTGGCCCCCATATAATGCTCCATGCAGGCTGTGCCCCCACATAATTCCCCATGCAGGCTGTGCCCCCAACATAATGCCTCATACAGGCTGTGCCCCCCGCATAATGCCTCATGAAGGCTGTGTCCCCCACATAATGCCTCATGCAGGCTGTTCCCCCCACATAATGCCCCATGCAGGATGTCACCTCCCCCTCATATAATGCCCCATGCAGGAAGTCACCCCTCCCCACCATATAATGCCCCATGCTGGATGTGACCTCCCCCCATATAATGCCCCATGCAGGATGTCACCTCCCCCCATATAATGACCCATGCAGGATGTGACCTCCCATATAATGCCCCATGGAGGAGGTCACTTCCCTCACATACAATGTCCCATGCAGGATGTCACCTCTCCCCCCCATATAATGCCCCATGCAGGATGTCACCTCTCCCCCCCCATATAACATAAAATGCCCCATGCAGGATGTCACCTCTCCCCCCCATATAATGCCCCATGCAGGATGTCACCTCTCTCCCCATATAACATATAATGCCCCATGCAGGATGTCACCTCTTCTCCCCATATAATGCCCCATGCAGGATGTCACCTCTCCCCCCCCATATAACATAAAATGCCCCATGCAGGATGTCACCTCTCCCCCCCATATAATGCCCCATGCAGGATGTCACCTCTCTCCCCATATAACATATAATGCCCCATGCAGGATGTCACCTCTTCTCCCCATATAATGCCCCATGCAGGATGTCACCCCCCTTATAATGCCCCAAGCAGGATGTCACCCCCCTTAAAATGCCCCATGCAGGATGTCACCCCTCCACATATAATGCCCCATGCAGGATGTCATCTCCCCCATTTAAGGCCCCATGCAGGATGTCATCTCCCCCCATTTAATGCCCCATGCAGTAGGTCACCTCTCCCCCCATATAAAGCCCCATGCAGGATGTCACCTCTCCCCCATATAATGCCCCATGCAGGATGTTCCCCCCCATATAATGCCCCATGAAGGATGTCGCCTCCCCCTCCCTCATATAATGCCCCATTCAGGATGTCACCCCTCCCCCCATATCATGCCCCATGCAGGATTTCACCTCACCCAATATAATGCCCCATACAGGATGTTACCTCCCCCCAAATAATGCCCCATGCAGGATGTCAGCCCCCATATAATGCCCCATGAAGGAGGTCACTTCCCCCACATACAATGCCCCATGTAGGATGTCACCTCTCCCCCCCATATAATGCCCCATACAGGATGTCACTAATGTTGAGCGAACATGCTCGACACTGCTCGGTACTCGCCCGAGCATCACGCTACTCGGGATGTTCGGCGAGCACCGAGCATTTCCGGGTTACTCTGGTGGGAGCTCGGGTCTCCGCCCTGCATGTTTGGCGCTCTTTACAGAGCCAATGAACATGCAGGGATTGCCAGCCAGTCACTGTAATGCTGCAGCCATTTGGTTGTGGGCATTACAGTGATTGGCTGGCCGCACAGCGTCACCTCGAGTATTTAAAACGGGGCGCCGCCATCTTGCACACAGTCACTCCGGATTAGACAGTGTAGGGACAACGCTGCTGATTTAGGGAGAGATATAAACTGCGAAATAGTTAGTGTAGGGTCTGTAAAGGCTGCCAGAACAAACAAACAGTCCTTTTCAGGACTAATATCCATCCCAGATACCAGGCAGGCAGGCTGTATAGGAGACACAGTGGTTATACCAGCAAACGCTGCATTACAGTCCTGTGTGCTCCTGTTGCTGAAATTGTTGGACTTAGCACCAGGTGTCGGGGGCCAGGAAAAATCCTTTTTTTTTCATCTAAATCCTCCTTTTTTTTTTCCTCCTTCACACTGTACAAATACCCGTCTTATTAACCTTTTGGTGTGTCCCCCCCCCAAACAAAAAAAAGCGTGTCTCTGATTTTTCAGACACAAATATAACTGTTGAAAATAGTCTGGTGTAGGCTAGAGAAACAGAAGTGTTGTTTTGCACTTCCACGGTTCAAACCTCTGTATTATCCATTTTGGGCCATTTGTATCTAAAAAAAAAAAACAGTTTGAGTGTGTCGCTCACTCTTCAGCCGCAAATATCTCTATTTAAAAAAGTGTGGTATACCCCAGTAAACAATAACTGTGGTTTTGCCATCCCACGGTAAAAAATCTCTATTATTAGGTTTTGGTAGTTTTTTTCGTAAAGAAAAACAGTAGTGTCTCCTGACTGTTGTGACACAAAAATATATCTGTTGAAAATAGTCTTGTGTAGGCCCGACATCCCAGTGTGGTTTCGCAGTTCCACGGGTCAAATCGCTGTACTATCCAGTTTTGGGCCTTTGGTATCTAAAAAAAAAAAGCAGTTTGAGTGTGTCGCTCACTGTTCAGCCACAAATATCTCTATTTAAAAAAGTGTGGTATACCCCAGTAAACAATAACTGTGGTTTTGCCATCCCACGGTAAAAAATCTCTATTATTCAGCTTTTGGTAGTTTTTTCCGTAAAGAAAAACAGTAGTGTCTCCTGACTGTTGTGACACAAAAATATATCTGTTGAAAATAGTCTTGTGTAGGCCCGACATCCCAGTGTGGTTTCGCAGTTCCACGGGTCAAATCGCTGTACTATCCAGTTTTGGGCCTTTGGTATCTAAAAAAAAAAGCAGTTTGAGTGTGTCGCTCACTGTTCAGCCGCAAATATCTCTATTTAAAAAAGTGTGGTATACCCCAGTAAACAATAACTGTGGTTTTGCCATCCCATGGTAAAAAATCTCTATTATTCAGGTTTTGGTAGTTTTTTCCGTAAAGAAAAACAGTAGTGTCTTCTGACTGTTGTGACACAAAAATATATCTGTTGAAAATAGTCTTGTGTAGGCCCGACATCCCAGTGTGGTTTCGCCGTTCCACGGGTCAAATCGCTGTACTATCCAGTTTTGGGCCTTTGGTATCTAAAAAAAAAGCAGTTTGAGTGTGTCGCTCACTGTTCAGCCGCAAATATCTCTATTTAAAAAAGTGTGGTATACCCCAGTAAACAATAACTGTGGTTTTGCCATCACACGGTAAAAATCTCTATTTTTCAGCTTTTGGTAGTTTTTTCCGTAAAGAAAAACAGTAGTGTCTCCTGACTGTTGTGACACAAAAATATATCTGTTGAAAATAGTCTTGTGTAGGCCCGACATCCCAGTGTGGTTTCGCCGTTCCACGGGTCAAATCGCTGTACTATCCAGTTTTGGGCCTTTGGTATCTAAAAAAAAAGCAGTTTGAGTGTGTCGCTCACTGTTCAGCCGCAAATATCTCTGTTTAAAAAAGTGTGGTATACCCCAATAAACAATAACTGTGGTTTTGCCATCCCACGGTAAAAAATCTCTATTATTCAGCTTTTGGTAGTTTTTTCCGTAAAGTAAAACAGTAGTGTCTCCTGACTGTTGTGACACAAAAATATATCTGTTGAAAATAGTCTTGTGTAGGCCCGACATCCCAGTGTGGTTTCGCAGTTCCACGGGTCAAATCGCTGTACTATCCAGTTTTGGGCCTTTGGTATCTAAAAAAAAAAGCAGTTTGAGTGTGTCGCTCACTGTTCAGCCGCAAATATCTCTATTTAAAAAAGTGTGGTATACCCCAGTAAACAATAACTGTGGTTTTGCCATCCCACGGTAAAAAATCTCTATTATTCAACTTTTGGTAGTTTTTTCCGTAAAGAAAAACAGTAGTGTCTCCTGACTGTTGTGACACAAAAATATATCTGTTGAAAATAGTCTTGTGTAGGCCCGACATCCCAGTGTGGTTTCGCAGTTCCACGGGTCAAATCGCTGTACTATCCAGTTTTGGGCCTTTGGTATCTAAAAAAAAAGCAGCTTGAGTGTGTCGCTCACTGTTCAGCCGCAAATATCTCTATTTAAAAAAGTGTGGTATACCCCAGTAAACAATAACTGTGGTTTTGCCATCCTGCGGTAAAAAATCTCTATTATTCAGCTTTTGGTAGTTTTTTCCGTAAAGAAAAACAGTAGTGTCTCCTGACTGTTGTGACACAAAAATATATCTGTTGAAAATAGTCTTGTGTAGGCCTAACATCCCAGTGTGGTTTCGCAGTTCCACAGGTCAAATCGCTGTACTATCCAGTTTTGGGCCTTTGGTATCTAAAAAAAAGCAGTTTGAGTGTGTCGCTCACTGTTCAGCCACAAATATCTCTATTTAAAAAAGTGTGGTATACCCCAGTAAACAATAACTGTGGTTTTCCTCTTCCACGGTTCTAATCTACTCTTTATTACCCTTTTTCCATTGATAGTGCAAGTGTAAGCTATTTTACTTCATTTACAATGGGCAAGGCGCGTGGCATGGGACGTGGAAGTGGACGTTCTGGTGATGATTCGTGCAGAGGACGGGGCCGTGGCCAAGGTGAAAATGTGCCATAACCAACAGCCACATCTTCTCGCTCCCACTTCTTGACCGAATTACTAGGGAAGCACAGAACAACACCAGTATTGAGAACTGATCAGTGTGAACAGGTTATTAATTGGATAGCAGATAATACTTCCAGTTACCTGGGCACCACCACCTCCGGTCTGTCTTCCACACCGTCAACTCTTAGTAGCCGTGAGTCTCGACCGCATACTCCTCCTCACCCTGATGCTCCTTCCTCCCACCATGCCGAGTGTCGTCAGACAGCAAGTGATCCCACACTTGGACACTCTGAAGAGCTGTTCACTGGTCCATTTCCATATTTGGGCCCCTCGCCTGATACGCTTGAAGTGGTGGAAGAGGAGATCCCATGTTGCGATGCCCAAATATTTGAACGGCCACAGGAAGTCGATGTTGGCAATCTGTCACAAGAGGTGGACAATGATGAGACACAATTGCCAGGAAGTGAGGAGGAGGATCGTGGTGCGCAAGTGGAAGAGGAGGAGGTGGTGGATGATCTAGTAACTGACCCAACGTGGAAGGAGGACATGCAGAGTGAGGCCAGCAGCACACAGGGGGAGGGAGGCAGAGTACCCCAACAGGCAGGAAGAAGCAGTGTGGTGGCTGCAGACAGAAGACAGGCAACCGTTCCCCGTAACACCAAGACGAGGGACGTTGCCAGTACAAGCGGTAGGTCTTCCAGAGTCTGGAATTTTTTTAAAGACTCTGCTGATAACCCCAAAAAGGCCATATGTTCCACCTGCCATGCCAGCATCAGCAGGGGTGACAAAACTACCAGCCTGACCACCACCTGCATGAACAGGCACATGGCAGCAAAGCACCCGACTTTGTGGGGCGAAACCCAGGGTCCACGACCAGTGTCAGCGGGTGTCACCACTGCTTCTTCCACTGTTGTGCGTGCAATAGAACACCCTGTTGTGTGTGCAAGGCAATCCCCTCTCCATACTGCATGTAAAGATGCCCCCTCCTCTCAGTCTTCACTTGTTATGGCAGTTTCTCAAGAAACAGCATCAACGTCCACGTCCCACTGCAGCGTTCAATTGACCATATCCCAGACCTTTGAACGAAAGCGGAAATTCGCAGCTAACGCCCCACAGGCCACAGTCCTAAATTCGCACATTTCACGACTGCTTGCATTGGAAATGCTGCCTTTTAGGCTGGTGGAGACGGAATCCTTCCGCAATCTTATGGTGGTGGCCGTCCCTCGGTACTCGGTCCCCAGCCGACACTATTTTGCCCGGTGTGCCATCCCCGCACTACACAAGCACGTGTCCCAAAGCATCTGCCGTGCCCTCAACAACGCAGTTACTGGGAGAGTCCACCTGACAACGGGCACGTGGACAAGTGCTTGTGGCCAGGGACGGTACATCTCTCTGACGGCACACTGGGTAAACATAGTCGAAGCTGGGACCCAGTCGGACCTTGGGACGGAACACATCTCCCCACACCGAGGATTGCGGGCCCTATGTCAGTCAGAGTTGCCCCCACATTGTACAGCTCCTGCGCATCCTCCTCCTCCTCCTCCTCCTCATGTTCAGCCTCCATCTCAGATATCACCACATCAGTTACAAGCTGGAAGCATTGCAGTACTGCCTCCGCCAAGCGGCAACAGGCTGTGCTGAAACTCATAAGTTTAGGTGATAAACCTCACACTGCTTGTGAGTTGTGGACAGCTGTGAAAGAGCAGGCAGATCTGTGGCTGAGACCGCTGAACCTACATCCCAGCATGGTCGTGTGTGACAATGGCCGTAACCTGGTGGCGGCTCTGAGGCGAGGTGAGATCACACACGTACCATGCCTGGCTCATGTGCTTAACCTCGTGGTTCAGTGGTTTCTTAAATCGTACCCTGAGTTGCCAGATCTGCTCGTGAAAGTACGCCGCCTGTCAGCTCATTTTCGCAAGTCGGCTACAGCTTCCGCCGCCCTTGCTGTGTTGCAGCAGCGTTTGCAGCTTCCGGCACACCGACTGGTGTGTGATGTCCCCACACGTTGGAACTCTACCCTCCACATGTTGCAAAGGATTTGTGAGCAGAAGAGAGCAGTTGTGGAGTACCAGCTGCAACAAGGCCGTCGATATTCAGGTCAGACTCCACACATAAGACCTCAGGAGTGGACCTGGATGTCTGACATATGTACCATCCTGACAAACTTTGAGGAGGCCACCAAGATGGTGAGTGGCGATGATGCCATCATTAGTGTCAGCATCCCACTTGTCTGTCTTTTGCAACACTCTCTGCAGAGAATTAAAGAGGAGGCATTGCAGCCAGAGTATGATGAGATGGATCAAGAAGCCGTAGCGGGCGATTACCCACAGCCCAGCCTCATCTCATCCCAACGTGCATTGGGGGACAATGAGGGAGAGGAGGAGGAGGAGGAGGAAGAACAGGAGCTGCTATCATGCGTTGTAGACGGTAGTACCTGTACAAGTGTCATACCGTCGGTTCCGCGTGGGTGGCCTGAGGACAGGGGGGAGGAGGAAGAGGAGGAGGAGGAGGAGGAGAGCATGTTCAGTCGTCATCTTGGTGAGGACACGGAAATCTTGCCCGTTACCAGTCTGGCACGCATGGTTGACTTTATGTTACGCTGCCTTAACCGTGACCCTCGCGTTGTCAAAATGTTGGGTGACAGTCATTACTGGTTGGTGACACTTGTAGACCCCCGCTACAAGGAGAACTTTCACTCTCTTATTCCTGAGGTGGAGAGGTCTACAAAAATGGGGCAATACCAGAAGGCCCTTGCTGCAGAACTCTTAAAAAAATTCCCATCTGAACACGCTAGCGGCAGAGGTCACAGATCGTTGCCCAACCAAGGCGTACAGGCGAGAGAGGTGCAACTCCAATCCAGCAGAGGCAGGGGAACACTGTCAACGTTCTGGGACAGTTTTCTGACACCCGCCCAGCTTACAGGCCCTGAGGCGCGGGGTACTCTCACAAGGAGTGGAAAGTGTCAAAAGATGGTGAGGGAGTACCTTGCCGATCGTACCAGCGTCCTCCGTGATTCCTCTGTGCCTTTTAATTATTGGGTATCCAAGCTGGACACTTGGAATGAACTCGCTCTGTACGCCTTGGAGGTCCTGGCCTGCCCTGCCGCTAGCGTGTTATCAGAGCGTGTTTTTAGTGCCGCTGGGGGAATTATAACTGATAAGCGCACTCGCTTGTCAACTGACAATGCTGACAAGCTGACCCTTATCAAAACGAACAAGGGCTGGATTGGGCCAGACTTCTCATCACCACCAAATGACAGCAGATTAACATAAAGTCAAATCCACTGTGTTATTTCGGGAGGTGTATTCACATGCACCGCTTCACACCCACACATGGGTATACGCTTCCTCGTTTCGGCTGTTTAATCTTCTTCTCCTTATCCTCAGCCTCCACCACCACTATACCACCAGGGTGCCAGCATTGCAAGTTCCTCCGTCCTTATTTTTCGCAGCTTTTGCTTGAAAGGCATAAGCAAGTACTATGGGACACCCACTCCCCAATAATGGGACTTATGTTTGTAATATGCTGTACTGCATGGCTCTTGTAAGGGGCATTGCAAGTTGCTCCGTCCTAATTTTTGGCAGCTTTTGGTGGGAAAGCATAAGCAAATACTATGGGACACCCACTCCCCAATAATGGGACTTATGTTTGTAATATGCTGTACTGCATGGCTCTTGTAAGGGGCATTGCAAGTTGCTCCATCCTAATTTTTGGCAGCTTTTGCTGGGAAAGCATAAGCAAATACTATGGGACACCCACTCCCCAATAATGGGACTTATGTTTGTAATATGCTGTACTGCATGGCTCTTGTAAGGGGCATTGCAAGTTGCTCCGTCCTAATTTTTGGCAGCTTTTGCTGGGAAAGCATAAGCAAATACTATGGGACACCCACTCCCCAATAATGGGACTTATGTTTGTAATATGCTGTACTGCATGGCTCTTGTAAGGGGCATTGCAAGTTGCTCCGTCCTAATTTTGGCAGCTTTTGCTTGGAAAGCATAAGCAAATACTATGGGACACCCACTCCCCAATAATGGGACTTATGTTTGTAATATGCTGTACTGCATGGCTCTTGTAAGGGGCATTGCAAGTTGCTCCATCCTAATTTTTGGCAGCTTTTGCTGGGAAAGCATAAGCAAATACTATGGGACACCCATTCCCCAATAAAGGGACTTATGTTTGTAATATGCTGTACTGCATGGCTCTTGTAAGGGGCATTGCAAGTTGCTCCGTCCTAATTTTTGGCAGCTTTTGCTTGGAAAGCATAAGAAAATACTATGGGACACCCACTCCCCAATAATGGGACTTATGTTTGTAATATGCTGTACTGCATTGCTCTTGTAAGGGGCATTGCAAGTTGCTCCGTCCTAATTTTTGGCAGCTTTTGCTGGGAAAGCATAAGCAAATACTGTGGGACACCCACTCCCCAATAATGGGACTTATGTTTGTAATATGCTGTACTGCATGGCTCTTATAAGGGGCATTGCAAGTTGCTCTGTCCTAATTTTTGGCAGCTTTTGCTGGGAAACCATAAGCAAATACTATGGGACACCCACTCCCCAATAATGGGACTTATGTTTGTAATATGATGTACTGCATGGCTCTTGTAAGGGGCATTGCAAGTTGCTCCATCCTAATTTTTGGCAGCTTTTGCTGGGAAAGCATAAGCAAATACTATGGGACACCCACTCCCCAATAATGGGACTTTGTTTGTAATATGCTGTACTGCATGGCTCTTGTAAGGGGCATTGCAAGTTGCTCCGTCCTAATTTTTGGCAGCTTTTGCTGGGAAAGCATAATCAAATACTATGGGACACCCACTCCCCAATAATGGGACTTATGTTTGTAATATGCTGTACTGCATGGCTCTTGTAAGGGGCATTGCAAGTTGCTCCATCCTAATTTTTGGCAGCTTTTGCTTGGAAAGCATAAGAAAATACTATGGGACACCCACTCCCCAATAATGGGACTTATGTTTGTAATATGCTGTACTGCATGGCTCTTATAAGGGGCATTGCATGTTGCTCCGTCCTAATTTTTGGCAGCTTTTGCTGGGAAAGCATAAGCAAATATTATGGGACACCCACTCCCCAATAATGGGACTTATGTTTGTAATATGCTGTACTGCATGGGTCTTGTAAGGGGCATTGCAAGTTGCTCCGTCCTAATTTTTGGCAGCTTTTGCTGGGAAAGCATAAGCAAATACTATGGGACACCCACTCCCCAATAATGGGACTTATGTTTGTAATATGCTGTACTGCATGGCTCTTGTAAGGGGCATTGCAAGTTGCTCCGTCCTAATTTTTGGCAGCTTTTGCTTGGAAAGCATAAGCAAATACTATGGGACACCCTCTCCCCAATAATGGGACTTATGTTTGTAATATGCTGTACTGCATGGCTCTTGTAAGGGGCATTGCAAGTTGCTCCGTCCTAATTTTTGGCAGCTTTTGCTGGGAAAGCATAAGCAAATACTATGGGACACCCACTCCCCAATAATGGGACTTATGTTTGTGATATGCTGTACTGCATGTCTCTTGTAAGGGGCATTGCAAGTTGCTCCGTCCTAATTTTTGACAGCTTTTGCTGGGAAAGCATAAGCAAATTCTATGGGACACCCACTCCCCAATAATGGGACTTATGTTTGTAATATGCTGTACTGCATGGCTCTTGTAAGGGGCATTGCAAGTTGCTCCGTCCTAATTTTTGACAGATTTTGCTGGGAAAGCATAAGCAAATACTATGGGACACCCACTCCCCAATAATGGGACTTATGTTTGTAATATGCTGTACTGCATGGCTCTTGTAAGGGGCATTGCAAGTTGCTCCGTCCTAATTTTTGGCAGCTTTTGCTTGGAAAGCATAAGCAAATACTATGGGACACCCACTCCCCAATAATGGGACTTATGTTTGTAATATGCTGTACTGCATGGCTCTTGTAAGGGGCATTGCAAGTTGCTCCGTCCTAATTTTTGGCAGCTTTTGCTTGGAAAGCATAAGCAAATACTATGGGACACCCACTCCCCAATAATGGGACTTATGTTTGTAATATGCTGTACTGCATGGCTCTTGTAAGTGGCATTGCAAGTTGCTCCGTCCTAATTTTTGGCAGCTTTTGCTGGGAAAGCATAAGCAAATACTATGGGACACCCACTCCCCAATAATGGGACTTATGTTTGTAATATGCTGTACTGCATGGCTCTTGTAAGGGGCATTGCAAGTTGCTCCGTCCTAATTTTTGGCAGCTTTTGCTTGGAAAGCATAAGCAAATACTATGGGACACCCACTCCCCAATAATGGGACTTATGTTTGTAATATACAGTACTGCATGGCTCTTGTAAGGGGCATTGCAAGTTGCTCCGTCCTAATTTTTGGCAGCTTTTGCTGGGAAAGCATAAGCAAATACTATGGGACACCCACTCCCCATTAATGGGACTTATGTTTGTAATATGCTGTACTGCATGGCTCTTATAAGGGGCATTGCATGTTGCTCCGTCCTAATTTTTGGCAGCTTTTGCTGGGAAAGCATAAGCAAATATTATGGGACACCCACTCCCCAATAATGGGACTTATGTTTGTAATATGCTGTACTGCATGGGTCTTGTAAGGGGCATTGCAAGTTGCTCCGTCCTAATTTTTGGCAGCTTTTGCTGGGAAAGCATAAGCAAATACTATGGGACACCCACTCCCCAATAATGGGACTTATGTTTGTAATATGCTGTACTGCATGGCTCTTGTAAGGGGCATTGCAAGTTGCTCCGTCCTAATTTTTGGCAGCTTTTGCTTGGAAAGCATAAGCAAATACTATGGGACACCCTCTCCCCAATAATGGGACTTATGTTTGTAATATGCTGTACTGCATGGCTCTTGTAAGGGGCATTGCAAGTTGCTCCGTCCTAATTTTTGGCAGCTTTTGCTGGGAAAGCATAAGCAAATACTATGGGACACCCACTCCCCAATAATGGGACTTATGTTTGTGATATGCTGTACTGCATGTCTCTTGTAAGGGGCATTGCAAGTTGCTCCGTCCTAATTTTTGACAGCTTTTGCTGGGAAAGCATAAGCAAATTCTATGGGACACCCACTCCCCAATAATGGGACTTATGTTTGTAATATGCTGTACTGCATGGCTCTTGTAAGGGGCATTGCAAGTTGCTCCGTCCTAATTTTTGACAGATTTTGCTGGGAAAGCATAAGCAAATACTATGGGACACCCACTCCCCAATAATGGGACTTATGTTTGTAATATGCTGTACTGCATGGCTCTTGTAAGGGGCATTGCAAGTTGCTCCGTCCTAATTTTTGGCAGCTTTTGCTTGGAAAGCATAAGCAAATACTATGGGACACCCACTCCCCAATAATGGGACTTATGTTTGTAATATGCTGTACTGCATGGCTCTTGTAAGGGGCATTGCAAGTTGCTCCGTCCTAATTTTTGGCAGCTTTTGCTTGGAAAGCATAAGCAAATACTATGGGACACCCACTCCCCAATAATGGGACTTATGTTTGTAATATGCTGTACTGCATGGCTCTTGTAAGTGGCATTGCAAGTTGCTCCGTCCTAATTTTTGGCAGCTTTTGCTGGGAAAGCATAAGCAAATACTATGGGACACCCACTCCCCAATAATGGGACTTATGTTTGTAATATGCTGTACTGCATGGCTCTTGTAAGGGGCATTGCAAGTTGCTCCGTCCTAATTTTTGGCAGCTTTTGCTTGGAAAGCATAAGCAAATACTATGGGACACCCACTCCCCAATAATGGGACTTATGTTTGTAATATACAGTACTGCATGGCTCTTGTAAGGGGCATTGCAAGTTGCTCCGTCCTAATTTTTGGCAGCTTTTGCTGGGAAAGCATAAGCAAATACTATGGGACACCCACTCCCCATTAATGGGACTTATGTTTGTAATATGCTGTACTGCATGGCTCTTGTAAGGGGCATTGCAAGTTGCTCCGTCCTAATTTTTGGCAGCTTTTGCTGGGAAAGCATAAGCAAATACTATGGGACACCCATTCCCCAATAATGGGACTTATGTTTGTAATATGCTGTACTGCATGGCTCTTGTAAGGGGCATTGCAAGTTGCTCCGTCCTAATTTTTGGCAGCTTTTGCTGGGAAAGCATAAGCAAATACTATGGGACACCCACTCCCCAATAATGGGACTTATGTTTGTAATATGCTATACTGCATGGCTCTTGTAAGGGGTATTGCAAGTTGCTCCATCCTAATTTTTGGCAGCTTTTGCTGGGAAAGCATAAGCAAATACTATGGGACACCCACTCCCCAATAATGGGACTTATGTTTGTAATATGCTGTACTGCATGGCTCTTGTAAGGGGCATTGCAAGTTGCTCCGTCCTAATTTTTGGCAGCTTTTGCTTGGAAAGCATAAGCAAATACCATGGGACAACCAATCCCCAATAATGGGACTTATGTTTGTAATATGCTGTACTGCATGTGACGCGCCCCCTGGGCCGTGTGTACACGTGTGTGGGATACCCGGTGCCGGGTCTCTGGGGTCTGTAGTCTCCGTGGCGGTGACCCGGTCCCGTGGCTCAGGCTGGTCAAACCAGTGGCAGTCTTTCTTAGGTTTTGAGGTTAATTGTCCGACTGCGCCACCCGTGGATTGCGGTCAGGGAGTACCACCGCTGCGAGGCAGACCGCTGAGGCTGGTGTTGTGTGTGCAGCATAGAATGGGATCACTCCCCTCCGGAGGAGTATAGCCTCAGGGCCGTGAGTGTGGATGATGGGGGTGATGGTGCACGAGCGCAGCAGGAATGACTCAGAGTCTTTGCAGTGTAGTTCAGGGTCTTTACTGATGATTATAAGGTAGACCCTCCCGTGAGTACTGGCTAGCATAAGAGGCCTGGTCAGTCTGTGAGCAAGCAGGAGTTCCCTTGGCCAGGTGGAGTTGTAGGCCTCCCCGTCTGTCTGCACTCTTCCTGGCTACCTTGCTGTAAGCGGGTATAAGTAGCCCACGTCCCTGAGTGTACTGTGTAGTGCTCACCCGTAAGGCTGGTGACTTGGGGCCTTCTGTTAGCCTCCGCTCCACGACGGCGGTGCTGGTCCCTTGCTTGTGACTGAGCCTCCGGGCTTCTATGGCCAGAGGACCTGAAATCCCCTGCTGGCTGGTTTCTGCTGCTGGATATATAAGTCCTCACAGCTTCGGACTCCTGTGTCCGGTTCCTATTGTCTTCTGCCAGGGCGAGCTCTGCTCAGCTTCCAGCCCCTGGTCTTTAGCTCCTAGCTCCTACAGAGCTCCTTGCTGTTACTTTCCCTTGCTCTCACTCTGACTCTGACTGTTCTCTGACTCACTCAACCCCGCCCCAGATCCAATTTATAAGGGCAGAATTCTCCCCTCCCAGGATTGGGGCAGGAGGATGTTGCATGTTTAAGGGATCCTGACCAGGAAACCTCCCACTTGCTCTCCGACGTAATATCTCTATTACTGTGGTGACCAGACCCCTGGGGTGCCACACATGGCTCTTGTAAGGGGCATTGCAGTTCCTCATAATTTTTATAAAGCCTTCCATTCACTGCTTAGGCTAACAGTGGACGGGAGACCCAGTTGCTATAAATGGAAAAAAAGGTTTAGTTAACGCCCTCTGACCTCCATGTCATTTCCAAGGGGCATTGGAGTGGCTCGACATTTTTGGTAGGCATTGCACTCACTGTATGCCCTATAACTGTGTAGCCGAACCGCTCCTTTTGTTACAGAAACATATCCTACAAGACATATCTGGTTGACTGGCCTGATATTGATGTGAATGGTCCCTGTTCCTCCTGCTCTTTCTCCTTTGCCACTACCTCATCCATCATTTATCACCTGAAGCTTTGTTTTAACGGGAGTCATAGAACTTGGATAGTAGCAGGAAAACATCCAGCAATCCTCGGAGGAGGTAGGATATGCGCCAAAACGCTGACCACCTCAGGCCTAGCCGCTACTACATACATGCGCTTGCATTACAACAAAACAAAGCAGATGCTAACTTCTATCATCCTCATCATGCTCCTCACCTTGGCACTCTCAACTCCCCTGATGGAGAAGCTAGGGCCCACCGGAGGAGTCTGATAGTCCGGTGGGCTCGGCCAATGCTGACCTAAAGCATGCCAGGCTAAGAAAAGTGTGGGAAAGGTTACCGGGACAAATAGGGGTCGCTGGGGACCGAGTATGGACACCCGGCCACCCCCTGGAGGCTGGGGAGCAAGTGGGGACACCCGGCCACCAGGCGGCTGGGGACTGAGTATGGATACCAGGCCGCCGACACAGCCATGGCGTGGTGGCCAGATTCCGCCTCCACATGCCTAAAAGGCCCAATTTAAAGTGCAAGCAAGCAAGCAGTATGGTATTGCAGCCTGGGGGTGGGTGGGTGGCAGGCTGCATACTTGCGCTTGCATTGCAAGGAATGGGAGAGGTACAATTGAACACTGCCCTGGGACAAGGACTTGAATGGGGATAGTTGCAAGTCTGCAACGACAGGTGCAAGGTGGGAGGCATCTTCGCATGTACCATGAACAGCGGTTTGGCTTGCACACACTACAGCGGAATAGGCTCTCCTTCCCACTAAATGCACTGGGGAGGGCACAGGTAATGTTTTGGTATACGCGCTTAATCTTATGTATAAGGCACACCAGGACAAATATGGGCGGCTGGGGACTGAGTATGGATACCTCGCTGCCGAAGCAGCCATGAGGTAGTGGCCAGCTTTGGCCTCCTCCAAGCTAAAAGGCCCCATTTCAAGTGCAAGCTAGCAGTATGGAATTGCAGTCTGGGGGTGGGTGGGTGGCAGGCTGCACACTTACACTTGCATTAAAAGAAAACATAGCAGATGCTAACTTCTGTCATCATCATCATGCTCCTCACCTTGGCACTCTCAACTCCACCGATGGAGAAGTCAGGGCCCACCGGAGGAGTCTGGTTCTCTGGTGGGCTCGTCCAATGCTGCCTAAAGCAGGCCGGGCTAAGAAAAGTGTGTGGGGGGATGTTCCAAGGAGAAATAGGGGCGGCTGGGGACCGTTTATGGACACCCGGCTGCCCCCAGGCGGCTGGGGACCGAGTATGGACACCCGGCCGCCGGGCGGCTGGGGACTGAGTATGGATTCCAGGCCGCCAACACAGCCATGACATGGTGGCCAGATTCCGCCTCCAAATGCCTAAAAGGCCTAATTTCAAGTTCAAGCAAGCAAGCAGTATGGTATTGCAGCCTGGGGGTGGGTGGGTGGCAGGCTGCATACTTGAGCTTGTATTGCAAGGAATGGGGGAGGTACAATTGAACACTGCCCTGGGACTAGAACTTGCATGGGGATAGTTGCAAGTCTGCATCTTCTGATGCGGTAAGGATCACTTATGATGGGCACACTTTTAGACAGTGACCTGGGAGTCAGAGATGCTTCCAGGGGTCTTCCCCATGCTGTTCCCTTGTCTTTTCAGCACTTTATGCATGTGTCACACAGCACATGGCCAGATAAGGTTGTAAAATGTTAAAATGACATTTCACGGTGAATGCATTTGTCATAGTTGAAAGCAATACAAACGTGCAAAAATGCATAAAAAATGCTACTTGTGAACATAGCCGAAGGTGTGGAGGAGTATTTTTGTTTTTGGTCATTTATTTTAACTTATACACAAGTCTTTACCCTGGAAAGGATGTTCCTTAACGTATTTCACAGGAAAAAAGTTTCACTTTCGCTTTTGAACGTTTTATTGTGAGCCTGTAAAAGTGGCTTAATACCTCTGACCACGTTGTTGACAGCAGTGACCCGGGGGGCAGAAATGCTTCCTGGGGCGATCCCCATGCTGACCCCATGTCATTTGAGCACTGTCACTATCGTTTTGGGCACTTGTTAGGCTTTTAAAAGACTGCCGGGGGTGCCACCGCAAAAATGCTCGAGTCTCCCATAGACTAACATTGGGCTCATTGCTCGGGTCGAGCACCCGAGTATCACGGCGAGCTCAGCCCGAGCTTCGAGCACCCGAGCATTTTAGTGCTCGCTCAACACTAGATGTCACCTCTCCCCCCCATATAACATATAATGGCCCATGCAGAATGTCACCTCTCCCCCCATATAAGATATAATGCCCCATGCAGTATGTCACTTCTTCTCCCCATATAATGCCCCATGCAGGATGTCACCTCTCCCACCCATATAATACCCCATGCAGGATGTCATCTCTCCCCCCATATAATGCCCAATGCAGGATGTCACCTTTCCCCCTCGTATAATGCCCCATGCAGGATGTCACCCCCCCATATACTGCCCCATGCAGGATGTCACCTCCCCCCCATACAATGCCCCATGCAGGATGTAACCCTCCTTATAATGCCTCCTGCAGGATGCCACCACTCCACATATAATGCCCCATGCTGGATGTCACCCCTCCACATAAAATGCCCCATGCAGGATGTCACCTCCCCCATATAATACCCCATGCAGGATGTCACCTCTCCCCCCCATATAATGCCCCATGCAGGCTGTCACCTCTCCCCCCCATATAATGCTCCATGCAGGATGTCACCTCTCCCCCCCATATAATGCCCCATGCAGGATGTCACCTCTCCCCCCATATAATGCCCCTTGCAGGATGTCATCTCTCCCCCCCATATAATGCCCCATGCAGGATGTCACCTCTTCCCCCCATATAGTGCCCCATGCAGGATGTCACCCCCCAATACAATGCCCCATGCAGGACGTCACCCCTCCATATGTAATGCCCCTTGCAGGATGTCACCTCCCCCATATAAGGCCCCATGCAGGATGTCACCTCCCCCCATATAATGCCCCATGCAGGATGTCACCTCTCCCCCCATATAATGCCCCATGCAGGATTTCACCTCTCCCCCCCATATAATGCCCCATGCAGGATGTCACCCCTCTCACCCATATAATGCCCCATGTAGGATGTCACCTTAACCCATATAATGCCCCATGCAGGATGTCACCTTCCCCCCATACAATGCCCCATGCAGGATGTCACCCCCCCATATAATGCCTCATGAAGGAGGTCACTTCCCCCACATACAATGCCCCATGCTGGATGTCACCTCTCCCCCCAAATAGCATATAATGCCCCATGCAGGATGTCACCTCCCCCCCAATTAATGCCCCATGCAGGATGTCACCTCTCCCCCCCATATAATACCCCATGCAGGATGTCACCCCTCTCACCCATATAATGCCCCATGTAGGATGTCACCTTAACCCATATAATGCCCCATGCAGGATGTCACCTTCCCCCCATATAATGCCCCATGCAGGATGTCACCCCCCATATAATGCCTCATGAAGGATGTCACTTCCCCCACATACAATGCCCCATGCTGGATGTCACCTCTCCCCCCCATATAACATATAATGCCCCATGCAGGATGTCACCTCCCCCCCAATTAATGCCCCATGCAGGATGTCTCCTCTCCCCCCCATATAACATATAATGCCCCATGCAGGATGTCACCTCTTCTCCCCATATAATGCCCCATGCAGCATATCACCTCTCCCCCCCATATAATACCCCATGCAGGATGTCATCTCTCCCCCCCATATAATGCCCCATGCAGGATGTCACCTCTCCCCCCCAGATAATGCCCCATGCAGGATGTCAGCCCGCATATAATGCCTCATGAAGGAGGTCACTTCCCCCACATACAATGCCCCATGTAGGATGTCACCTCTCCCCCCCATATAATGCCCCCTGAAGGATGTCACCTCTCCCCCCCATAAAACATATAATGCCCCATGCAGAATGTCACTTCTCCCCCCCATATAACATATAATGCCCCATGGAGGATGTCACTGCTTCTCCCCATATAATGCCCCATGCAGGATGTCACCTCTCCCCCCCATATAATGCCCCATGCAGAATGTCATCTCTCCCCCCCATATAATGCCCCATGCAGGATGTCACCTCTCCCCCTCATATAATGCCCCATGCAGGATGTCACCCCCCCATATACTGCCCCATGCAGGATATCACCTCCCCCCATACAATGCCCCATGCAGGATGTAACCCCCCTTATAATGCCTCATGCAGGATGTCACCCCTCCACATATAATGCCCCATGCAGGATGGCACCTCCCCCATATAATACCAGATACAGAATGTCACCTCCCCCCATATAATGCCCCATGCAGGATGTCACCTCTCCCCCCATATAATGCCCCATGCAGGATGTCACCTCCTCCCCCATATAATGCCCCATGCAGGATGTCACCTCTCCCCCCCATATTATGCCCCATGCAGGATGTCGCCTCTCTCCTCCATATAATGCCCCATGCAGAATGTCACCCCTCCCCCCCATATAATGCCCCATGCAGGATGTCATCTCTCCCCCCCATATAATGCCCCAAGTAGGATGTCACCTCTTCCCCCCATATAATGCCCCATGCAGGATGTCACCTCCCCCCCATATAATGCCCCATGCAGCATGACACCCCCCCATACGATGCCCCATGCAGGACGTCACCCCCCTTATAATGCCCCATGCACGATGTGACCCCTCCATATGTAATGCCCCTTGCAGGATGTCACCTCCCCCATATAAGGCCCCATGCAGGATGTCACCTCCCCCCATATAATGCCCCATGCAGGATGTCACCTCTCCCCCCATATAATGCCCCATGCAGGATGTCACCTCTCCCCCCCATATAATGCCCCATGCAGGATGTCACCCCTCTCCCCCATATAATGCCCCATGTAGGATGTCACCTCACCCCTTATAATGCCCCATGCAGGATGTCACCCCCCCATATAATGCCCCATGCAGGATGTCACCCCCCATATAATGCCTCATGAAGGAGGTCACTTTCCCCACATACAATGCCCCATGCTGGATGTCACCTCTCCCCCCCATATAACATATAATTCCCCATGCAGGATGTCACCCCCCCATTTAATGCCCCATGCAGAATGTCTCCTCTCCCCCCCATATAACATATAATGCCTCATGCAGGATGTCACCTCTTCTCCCCATATAATGCCCCATGCAGGATGTCACCTCTCCCCCCATATAATGCCCCATGCAGGATGTCATCTCCCCCCATATAATGCCCCATGCAGGATGTCACCTCTCCCCCTCATATAATGCCCCATGCAGGATGTCACCCCCCCCATATAATACCCCATGCAGGATGTCACCTCTGACCCCATACAATGCCCCATGCAGGATGTCACCCCCTTATAATGCCCAATGCAGGATGTCACCCCTCCACATATAATGCCCCATTCAGGATGTCACCTCTCTCCCCCATATAACATATAATGTCCCATGCAGGATGTCACCTCTCCCCCCCATATAATGCCCCATGCAGGATGTCACCTCCCCCCCATATAATGCCCCATGTAGGATGTCACCCCCCCCATATAATTCCCCATGCAGGATGTCACCCCCCCATACAATGCCTCATGAAGGATGTCACTCCCCTTATAATGCCCCATGCAGGATGTCACCTCTCCCCCGCCATATAATGCCCCATGCAGGATGTCACCTCTCCCCCCCATATAATGCCCCATGCAGGATGTCACCTTTCCCCCTCATATAATGCCCCATGAAGGATGTCACCTTTCCCCCTCATTTAATGCCCCATGCAGGATGTCACCTCTCCCCCCATATAATGCCCCATGAAGGATGTCACCCCTCCATATAATGCCCCATGCAGGATGTCACCTCTACCCCCATATAATGACCCATGAAGGATGTCACGTCTCCCCCCATATAATGCCACATGCCTCCATACATAAAAAATCAAATACTCACCTCACTTCTCCTCACCTGCTGCCACTGCTTTGCTCCAGACTCCTCAGCCACATCGCCGTCTTCCTTCTCTGCGCTGTGACTGCTCAGGAGACCTGAGACGTCCCATTGCAGCAGCCGCGGAAGATACAGGACCTGCTGCGGAGGGAGAGGTAAGCATTGTGCCAGGACCCTGAGCAAGTGCAGGGGGGTTGCTGGCAATGCTCTACTAAGCTCATGGTTCCCATAGCGCGCCAGGATATCCGACAGCGAATGGACCCCCCGTCTGCTCAGGGCACTGGCACTTGCCCAGGTGCGCCGAGTGCTGGCGCCGGGCCTGTTGCAATACTTATACTGCATAGGTCTGATCCATGTTTTACTGCTTCCATACTATCATTTATATACTGTATAGAGCTGGTCCATGTTTTTCTGCCACCATATTGCGATTCATATATTGTTTTTGGGCTGGCACATGTTTTCTGCCACCATTTTGTAATTCATATACTGTATAGAACTGGTCCATTTTTTTCTGCCACCATATTGTGATTCCTATACTATATAGGGCTGACCCATGTTTTTCTACTACCATATTGCATCCATTTTCTACTGCAGGAATATCTACGTAAACAGAACTATATCTATGAGCAGACAAAGAGTTTATGCTCGTACATAGTGGTCTGGATGTCAATGGTTGACACAGATTGGCACTATTATAAGTGCACAGTGAAATGGACATAAATGGTGTGATGAACTACTCCATGGACACAGCTATTCCTGACATATCTGTATAGAGATTAAAGAGGTTGTCCACTACTTTATCAGTGATTACCTATCCTTAGGATGTCTGATTGGTCGGGGTCCGATGAGTTGTGGTATGATCAGATCATGTTCCTGCACGGTCAGACACAGCCATTACACAGTACACAGCAGGGGCACATTTATAAGATTATCTCAGCACAGGAACATTTTATTTAAACACATCCAATTGCGGAACTTATTATTATTCCAAGATCTATTGATTAAAAGTACCTTGTTCTTGGGAAAACCACTTTTACTTTAATAATGAACACTTCATAACACTATCTATATATCTGGCCCTGTTTTATAGGCACTGACTATACAGTTTAGTCACTACTAAGTAACTTAAAGGTTCACATACTTATTGGAGCCGAATGCGTTGATTACCTTGCAGCATTTTGCATTAGTGCTAGCATAGGCATAGAGTCTAATTACCCCTACATTTTTTATCAAAGCTTTCCACAAAAAAGTGTCAGATCAGGGTAGGACGGCCTGCAAGTTGAAGTCCCTCTAGGGTAGCAGCTGGCACTGCTTGCAATGGGAGACAGCAATGTAGGCAGACAATCTATCGTGAAGAACCAGGAGCCATAGCTGGCAGAGATCATTACAAAACTGGTGTGTGATTAGGGATTACTGCAAAATTGCAATATATTCAATCTTATATACAGTATCACAGGCTATAATGTAGTGGGGTTTTAATATTTAAATGAAAGTCTGATATTTCACACTGCCCTCCTTGTAGCCAGAATCCATGGGTGAAATCTTTGCTTTAGGTATGAATTCCATAATTCAGTACAATTCTAACATGCAGGACATCCACAGTTAGATTAATTATAGTAGTCCTTCTCTCTACCTCTCATTTATTCCATAAGGAATTCTGCGCTCTTTTTTTATCACAGGTTTTGAATGAAGAATGATACAGAACATGTGTGCGGGTCACTTGTATAGTGTATTGCCTACGAGGTATATGAGAAGTGAGGTCTAACAGGAACAGATGTACTGGCAGGTGTGCCAGCTGCTACAATACCTCCTACCTCAATATATTGGTATAGAAAGTATATATTCTGCGCATGGAAAGAAATAACATGCAGTATAAGATAATTCACTTGAAATTGTTTCTTGGAATCTTTTGTTAAACTACAACTCTCAACATGGTATAATATACCGTAGGGACACTCATAGAGAAAAGGAATAAAAGGAGCCCCCCCTCCTGGTGCTGGTTCAGACCACCACATCTCCTCATCCTGGGACGGAATGGTTAATGGCTGTTTTGCCCCCTCTCGTTCATCAGTCATATCCCCACTCTCATAAAGTAGATCTCCACAGATCTGGGGAAAGGAGAATGGGGAGACTTTGAATTGGGGTCCCAAGTCCTAGAGCAGGGCAGGAGCTGTCCGTCAGTTCTGGCGGTACAGTGTCACGGTGGGATTTTAGTGTATTTACAGATATATCGTTGCACCGAATGCGACATCACAGTTTGTAACATTCTGCTCCACATTTCCCGGAGACAAAATGCTGCTCCCCTGACAACATTTCATTCCCAGCATACAATACCATAGAGGAAAATGATGTTTTTCACTATATTTTATTGGTTTTCTAGCAGTAAAAGGCCAATCCAGCACTCAGTGGTCCACAGAGATATCTCCCTGCCTTAGAATGATGTTCCTTTTCTAACATTTGCATAAACATTGCACATTTCTTGCTGTGAAGGAATTGCTTGCTGTCCTCCCTTGCATAAATCTCAATCTCTTTGTGCATTAAATGCACACCCCTCCTCCGCCATCCCTGACAGACAGCAGCTGGGGTTAGGATGCCTGCGGCTGCAGCAATCCTGTTTCCTCCCATCAGCATCACAGAAGCTGCCACTTTAACCAGCTGTTGCGTTTCCTCCAATCCATCCAACCAGCTGTGATCCAGACCGTGTTTTTCCAGCCTATGTCTGCATGTCCTTTTCTCTCTCTCGCTCACTGGCTCATTCTCCTTTCACTGCTCTGCATTGCTGTGGAGCCCACATAAGCCAAGACAGAGAGAGGAGAACAGGGGGAACAAGAACTGTGCCTGTTGTTTTTTGGCAAGTGGATCTTTGCTATGAGCTGCTTGACATAACCTGGTCCTACGCTCACTCTTGGAAAAGTCAGGTTCTCTTGGCGAAGGGGTAACGGTTAAGAGGGTCCATATGGATCATTCAACAGGGAAGAGGTGCTGCCATGTACTGCAGAATGGAGGAATACCCTGAAATTTGTCACATTGACACTTCTCTTGTTCACATTTAGTGACACCTTAACTTCTGTCCTGCAATGGGCTCATGGCTGGGGGAATCCAGTCTGGACATCAGGATGGGGGCAGCATGTTTCTTGCTGGTCAGTGGTTTCCTCAGCTTGCACCTTCCTCCTTCTGGTAAGTTTGACCTTTTTCAACTTATCTACCACTTACAAAGGAGGAGTTGGTCCCTTGCATGCTTGCCATGATGTAATGGCATACCTGGCAGATTTATGTGCCTTTTTATGAATGCTATCCCTTCTGGGTTGTCAATGTCATGAAGTGCTCTTCTCTGCTGCTTTAGCCTCTCACCTCCGGTCTCTCCCATGGGAAACACTGAATGAGGCATAGTAACAGCAGGTGCATGCAGTCTGTGGGCACAAAGCTAAGGCAGACAAGGCACATGTGAAGTATAGATAGGGGCAGATAGAAATGTACTAAATCACTGAGATTACATGTTCAACCTTGTGTGTGAGTGAAGACTGGAGCAGGTGATTACATGGTGGTTCAGGGTTTAGCTGCTGTACGCTGCTACCTAGAAATGTGAAGCCAGTAATTTGTGATACCATTCTGGAAGACTACCTCTATGAGAAGAGAATACTTGTCCAGAACAGATTTCCTGTGACAAATTTTTAGTTCCACCATATAATATGCACAATGGCCATCTTCTCTGTGAGGCTCACTCATTCGAAGACCACTTTTCAACGCAATTTTGGGTGGTCATCTGAAAAACATTTCCTATTATGCATATATATTCTACGAAGCTTACAATAGTAATGGGACAGAAAAAGAAGACAGGTGAATGAATCAAATCTTCTCCCAGAAATGTCCAAGTAGTATTCTTCTACACTGGTCTGAGTGGCCTGATTTGCCGTAGTATCATCATCATCATCTGTGAGAAGAGACAAGCTTTTCTAGATGAGGTCAGAAAGCCAAGGATTCACTTTGGCGTATTATTTACTGATCGCTGCCCTTGTAGAAAACACTGTTAATAACTCATTGGAAACAGGGCCAGAAACTGCACTCTTGGCTGATTTAGTGCAACTCAGGGTGAATGTTTTACAATGCAGGTGGCTGCAGATCATGATTTTTAGCCATCCTGAGGCATATAAGAGATCTTAATGAAATGATGTTATGCCAGGCTATAAAAACTTAATCTGCTCCGAAGACACTTCTTGCTGTATGGTGTCATTTATATGCGACTACTGCATAATACACGTCTCGGTTTGGTTATAATCTGCTCAGTGTGGCTTCGATAGGAGCTACATCTTTGTAGAGATCTTCTCCTATGCTTCCCTCTCTAGTTCTGTAGTGCTCATATGTATGTTTATTGTAAAGCACATTGTGCTACTGCTGTGAGCCTATATAAGCAAACCTACCGTGCACAGATATATTTACTTGCTGGTGTCAGTCCTTGGAGAAGCATAGATTCCTTCATGATGTAGGCTTGCGTCTTAATTCGGGTTCAAGGTTTATCCATTTAGAGGGCAGAAACACATTGTGAATGTTTTTTTTCCTACCTATTCATATGGGTCCATCTGAGCTTATTGCATATCTAAGGAAAGATAGAAGGGTATTTATGGTTGATGGAGTAAGTTACTGTTTGCTTTCTAACAATTGTTTATGGGGTGGTCTATAATTAGGTGATAGCTGTCAATCATTTGTATAATTGCAGTGCAACGCTAGCTTGTGTACTGTGATTTTTTTTTCCCATCTCATTTTATGCTGTGATCATAACCAGCTTATAATAGACCCTTGAATTAACGGTATGTGTAGGTTGTGAAATCATGAATGCGTATGCCCACATTCTTTGTAGTAGCTGTACCATATCACTGGGAAAACGTGTGACCGTGTCTGGTGAACGTGATGTGTCTAGCTCTCTGTGAGTACGTTCCTGCTCAATGAAGCAACAATGTGCACTGTGTAGACACATAAAGATGCTAATGTACATGTATAAATATCAATGGACTACAGTATAATGTGAGTGCCTGTTATCATATTTATTATTCTCAGCATAGACACACGAACAGTTCTTTATAAAACACAGATATGACTATAGATATATACAGTCACATATGTATATATATATGTGTTTAATATATATAAACATATATATATATTACACATATATGATTCTCAGAATGTCTTTTAAATACACATAGAAATATGATCCTATGTCTTTGAATGTCATATTTCGATCAAAGTATGTAGAAACCCAACATTTTAACCATATTACGTATAGACGGCGCATGTTAGCACCTGTTCTTTATAAAGAGAGGAGAGTTATCCAGTCTGTTTGCATTACTCTTCTAAATCGGTCTTCCTTTGACTATCTATACAGAGGTGGAAATGATTTATTGGGTCTCCACAGGAAAACTAGAAGATATACACCGTGTCTAACATTCAATGGTATAAAATGTTGATTCGTGCCACATAGGCATCGATTCTGACTATGCAATAAATGTAAGTGCTGACCACATAAATACAAACATCTAGGTTTACTTTACCACAATTCATAGCCATCAGAATCAGCATCAATTCTCAAAAAGTGAAATCCGGTGTCTCGAAAATTTAAAGGACTGAGTCTGAGATCTCTTTGCCAGAAGCCTAAACAGGCTCTAACTTTTTTTTGCAGTCCGTGAAATTGGTCTAAAGACAAAATTGGGAAATTGGTGCCCTTCCATCCTACTTAACGCAAGGACTAGACATGTGAATACTATTAATCTTGTATCATTTATCATTTAACTGATTAAATTTCTACCTATAGTAACACATTGGGAACCAACCAACAGCCCAACCAACATCAGGGAAAAAAAAGAAATGTTATCAAAATGTCCCAGCGCTATCAAAGCATCAGCACACAATTCTTACATCAAGAATCGCCCACTAATCTTCGTCTCAGCCATAGTATTTTTTTTTGCAGAGATGAATATTTATCATGTAGAAACAATTACACTGCTGAATAAACTTATCAGCCGCTAATACAGTAGTGTAATGATATCAGAGACAGTCAGCTGTAATAAATAATATAAGAGATCTATTATTCAACTCTGTATGTCTCCTCTTCCATCATCAATATAATATAGAATCATCCCAGGTTTTTATGAAGACGTTTCATATGTAATATATGTGTTTGGGAACTGGCAGCTTGATAAGATACAACATAATCTCATTTATTGAATACCGTGCTATTTTTCTTGCTGGTGATGGCAGAAAAACCTTTGAAGGCTGTGACCTGGATAACCTGGGTCAATCATTTATGACATAATACATTCAATCATATCATAATCCAAAAACAGGGCTTTCACATATATTTTATTCAGCATTTTACTGTCAATTACAAGTTCAAACTATTTACTTAGGTTTGTACTACCTATGAAAAAAATCACAACAAACCTCTATAGTGTGAAACTCCAAAGGGAAAAAGCAGAGAATGAAACCATTACATAATAGAAAAAAAATCTATTTGCTTTATTAAATATGCAATAATCAATACAACACATATCTTAAAACCAAGGGTAGATCTTTTTAGCCTAACACTACAGGCACATGAAGCCTATCCCTAATAATCACTATATGCCACACCAATACTAGATCAATGCCTGGTCTTATATAAATAATTGATCCACATTGCCTTTAATGGTCAAAAAACAGAAAGATAATACGATATTAGCTATCTGCATATATAATAGTGAAAGAATAACTAAAGATAATCCAGCAGGACATTATAATGATCAATACATAACAACATATCCCTGTATATCCAGTACATATAACTATAAAATATGTAAGGAGATACACCTTTTAATCATACTATATGCATGCAAAAAAGTGTATAGAAAGAGTCTGGCATAACATTAAAATGCAAAGGCTCACAATCAAAGAGTTAAAATATAATAAAATACTCCCAGTATACAGTATATAAATATATAATAGATAGTAAGGCCATAGTATGACCTTTAGGCATAAGAGCATAGTATCTTAGGACCGAAAAACACTTGTTCTCCTATTTATTTATGTTTGTTCCAAAATAGAGAAAAGCAGATACTGATCAAGTAGAGGTCAAAGAAGATCATGAATATGACGCAAATGAAATGATATATTGGAAATGAAATATCATAAAAACATTGGTCTACTCTCTAAATAAGGCAATAGGAGCCTAATATCATATTATGTTAATGCCATATAACGATAATTTACTGTGCATATAAATAGTTTATTGTTTTAGCAGACTTAGTAACCTCAGTAGTGAGTACTCTTATAGCTTTTGCACCACGAACCCAAGGGGTTTACGCTATGCCTATGAATCTATATGTGTCCAGAGGAGACACAGTCCTATTCTCATTACACTTCAGTGAAGATAAATCACATATGACATCGAAATATAAGATCACTGTTATACTGGAGCTTAGAAAAGATTTTGCAGATGTATCATATTTCCAGAATTCAGAAAGGGTCAACCTGTCCCTTGAAATTGTAATATTAAATAAAAATAAAATTAGGAAAATGATGGTACCTTTACAGCAATTCCAGTTAAATCTTTTTCTTAGGTTGTAATCACATGCTCATGTTTCATGGTCTGTATTCATCCCACAATCCTAAGACCAACCGTGGGTCTCCTGACCCCAACTAACTTTCTCATGAGGCCATTGACTTTGGGTCAGGAGAGATGTCACCGGCAGGACATCGTAGACCGTACTCAAACCGTGAATGTCAGACATGTGAAATCTGCCTAAGATGATTACTATGTGACTGTATTGTACTAGCAGTTTTAGATTCATTCAATGTCATATACATACTCATGAAGGTTATTTAAAAATACATTTTCATAAATATTAAAATGTTAAACCCCACTTTTCTTTTGTGTGTAAGCTAAGGGCTGGACACTTTATATACAGTACAGTAGCAGTTGGCCAATGGTTAGTTCGTCCAAGCCCCAGTACATTTTCTCATACTCTCAGTAACATAAATCATTACTTTAGCTAATGAGATGCAATTGAAATTCCAATATACAATTTCAATATAATGTTCAAAATTTAGTGTCTCCATTCACAAAACTGTGTGGTCTCACAGAAAGGTGGAGATGTTTTGGCAGTAATTGTGACACGATGATATATGTGATTGTGTCATTGGCTCAGTTAGGCTGGACATTTATTACACTTGTCTGAAAGAGCCCTTACTCATGATGTACCAGTTATACACAAGTTCTATGTTTTCTCATAAAATGCACATCTTTTTGCCATCTCACTCAAACCTCCCTACCATCAAACCTAATGGCTCTACACTTTCCCAAGTTGGATGAAATTGGGAAACCTTTGATTCTATCTTACCCTTCAAACCACATATTCATGCCCTTACCATCTTTTGCCACCTCAAACTCAAAAACATTAAAAGAATACACTCTTTGCTCACCTTTGACTCATCAAAAAGGTTAGTGAATGCCCTCATTATATCCCACCTAGATTACTGCAACATCCTTCTCTATGGCCACCGAGCCAGCACTCTTGTGCCCATCCAATCTATCCTCAACCCTGTTGCCCATTTCAGTTATTCAAATCAATAGGTCCAATAAATTTACGGTTCACCTAATCATTAGTAATGAGCGAGCATGCTCGTTACTCGAGATTTACGAGCATGCTCGGGTGTTTCCCGAGTATCTTCAGGGTGCTCGGGTATTATGCTTTAGTCACGCTGTGTGCATGATTTGCTACTGTTTGACAGCTTTAATACATGTGAAGAATGCCACACAGCGCAACTAAAACATAGCACCAAAGCACGCTGAAGATACTCGGCGAGCACCCGAGCATGGTCGCCGAAAGGGTTAACAGAACATACTCGCTCATCACTACTAATCATCCTTTCCATGCTTATCAACTTAGCTATATCTACCTAGATATTAAAAAATATCATATGTATTTGTATACATTTTTTCACAAACAAGATTCTTAAAAGATTTTTATTTTTAAGCGGTTAGCCTCATTTTCCTGTGAACCCTGGGCATGCCCTTTAGCCTTCATTATTCATAGAGTCAAAGTGGAATATGGTAAAGTACATTCATATGATCAAAAGAAAATAAATGTAAGAATAACTGAAGTGTGCCATTTATTTTACGAAACAACTAGATATTTTTGTCACATCATTGCCTTCTGGAGTGTTGTTTATGTCACTTTTATTATTAACATCATACAAAAAGGAGAAATGTAGGACAAATATCCAAAACGAAAAAAAAAAGAAAATATTGTCCTTTTTTGCATGTGATTATGTGTGAATAGTAATAAAGCAGACAAAATAAAGAGAACACAGAGCCAATGTCAGACCAAAGATTCACTGTTAAACTGGGGCTAGATAAGTGTTTGAAAAATTGTACGATTTTCATCGATAAAACCCTGATGATTTCCATCTGCATTGTAACCGTATGCCATCAGTGAGTCTGTATTTTACATTCATGTAGCATCTGTTTTTATACATCAATATTTTTAAATATACATGATAAAATATAGTGTCCTAACTTAATAATGGCAAAATAACCATAAAAATTGGATGCAGTACCGATGTTCCATATGAGATTCAATTTTTATTTTTTGCTCATCCATAGACAATTAGGTGAGTGTCATCCAATTAGAAGAGAATAGTGAATGTTTTTTGTTTTTTTTTTACACAGAGTTTTTGGGATTTTGATAATTAGGGCAGGCTAATAATATCAGACTAGTATGGAATTCTTGCACCTTCATTTATCAGGTGATTGAAGAGGTCATTGCACTTCAAACAGCACTATATCCACCATCACTATTTCCCAGACACAGTTCCATACATTTGAAAGTGGCTGTTCATTCACGAGTCTCATCTGCAGTTAGCTGATATATCAGACACAGTCACTATGTATAAAGCTGTGCCTGATCAGCTGATTATGAGGGTAGCAGAAGTAAGACCCCACCAGTATAATATTAAAGACTAGTGATGATCAAGCACTAAAATACTCGAGTGCTCGGTACTCGAGCAGATCGGATGCTCGGATGGGCTCAACTCGATTACCGAGTATAATGGAAGTCAATAGGAAACCCGAGCATTTTTTCCTGTATAATGACTTGCACATAAGGCAAAATTAAAAAGATAAAAAAAATGCCTCTTCCACCCCTTAATAGCCGGGCCATCTCTCACCGTATTTCCCCGTCGCCTATGACGACAGTAGATGACATTGTAGAAGGGAAAATAAAACTACACCCACCAGTAGTCACCAGTAAATGTAATTTTAAAATTATACTACCTTATCTGTTCATGTGGTGTGTGTGACACGGTCAGACACATCCTGTTTAACTTATGAAAGAGGGACTATGTAACTCGCGAAGCCTATGCAGACAATGCAAGAACTGCCAAAAATTAGAACAAACTCTGATATAACCTGTATTAGACATAAAGGAGGGCCTCCTAGACTCACAAAGACTATGCACTAAGTGCAAGTGCTGCCAAAAATTAGAAGCAGGGACTGCAATACACCCTGGAAGACACAGAGGAGGGCCTCAGAAAAACATTTTTTTTCCATTATTAAGTAGTGGAACTCCTAGACTGGTAAAGCTTATGCACTAAGTGCAAGACCTAGCAAAAATCTAAAGGAGGGATTACAATACACCCTGGAAGATACTAGAAGATGGCCTCAGAATAAATTTTGTTTGAATTTTAAAAAGAGTGGAAGTGGAAGGGCTGGAAAACATTTGCCCCTGGGGGGTATACATATATACATGTAAGAGAATTGTAGGGGTAGGCCTCATACACATCCTGTTAAAATTATGAAGGAGGGCATCATACACACCCTGAAAAAATTAAGAGCAAGAGACTCATGATGACCCTCTAAAAATTGTGAGTGAGGGCCAACTGATGACCTAAAAATTATGAGCGAGGGTCACCTGTTTACCCTCTAAGAATTATGAGCGAGGGTCGCATGATAACCCTCTAAAAATTGAGCGAGGGCCGCATGATGACCCTCAAAAAATTTGGAGTGAGGGCCACATGATGATCCTGTTGATATGGTGGAGGAGGAGGAGAACAAGAAAAAGAAGAAACCATGAGCTATATACCCTATTCCCCCTAATAATATTTCTCATGAACCACATACCAGCAGGCACAGTTTCACCTGACCCACAGCCTCGGCCTTTACATGCACTATCAGCAGCATGTCCACTTCCTTGTCCCTTACTGCACGCCTTGCGCATTTTAAATTAGATATATAATATATGCCTGCAAACTTTCCGGTATTAATAGGGAAAAGAAAATATGTAGCCCTTAAAAGGACTTTTATTTTTAGGTTGCAGCAGCAGTACCCTTATAGAAGGACTGTAAGGCTATAAACCCTGTATGCCTCTAATCCAAAACTATCCCTCTACTGAATGCAGGCAACAGCAGTTTTACTAGAGAAAGGACAGTATGTAGCCTTGAAAAGGACTTTTGTTTTAATGGTGCAGCAGCGCTATACAAGTACTGCAATAGCAATTAAACATTGCCTGTATGCCTATATGGCTGCTCTAATATAAGCTCTCCCTCCTAGATCAACTCTCCCTGAACTGCTTCTATAGGATGCCAAGCATCGCATCAATATGTCTTATATAAGACCTGATAACGTGATGCAGTCAAAGTAATGCCAGTAGCTAACATGGCTACAGCATTACTGTGTATGGCAGATGTACGGTTCCTTTCACCAACCTATTCTACGTGTGATAAAAATTGGAGTGTGCACTAGTTTCTTCAGTAAATCAGATGAGACTCACTCATTCAAGTCTATGAGTGCGTGAAAAAATTGGATTCCATATGAGGCCATAGTATAAAATCTGATTCTTACTGATACATTGCAATTCTGTAACATAGAAAACTATAAATGGTCCTGAAAATGATTAATAGTTGCTGTAAAAAAAACTGATTGCATATGGATGACAAGTGAGAAAAAAAAATCTAGATGAAACTCTGAACGATTTTTTTATCCGCTCATGTGAACCTACTCTCAATGAAAGAGACCCCCTGACATATTGACTGCAGATGTGTTGATAATGCTACATTGCATATTAAAATGGGATGTACAGAAAAAACAAAAGACTTTATTCTGGAAATAGTGCCCCCCTCCTCTGTCTAGGTTGTGTCTTATATTGTCCCTGAAAACAGTTGAAGTGAATGGAGCAAAGCTGTAATACCACACATAACCTGTGCACGAGTCTGAGACTGTTGGAAAGCACTCAGTCATGTTTCTGTGAATCTGTACAAATCTTGCAAAATATAGGAGTTGCAAATAGAAAAATGTCCAGCTTTTATAAAACCTACCATCTGAGTGGCTACCTTTAAAAATAAGAACATATATTTCTGGGAGAGCTGTGTACATTTTCTTTGGTAAATTTCCAGTTGTTGCTGATACAATTTCCATTGGAAACTGCATTGAATCATACTTAACATTTTGATTGCAATTATGGTTTTTTATATAGTGTCTAAAAACGTGCAGTTTTCATATGTAAAAATGTACTGATTATTATTATTTTTAAAAAAATAACCTTATTTACATTCAAACTTGTGTAGCATCTGCTACACTTTCTCCGTCACATAAAAACAGAGCATAAAGACAGTTGTGAAATGCCAAGCATGGACCTCTTCTGCATCCCCATTAGGACCTACTTGTGCTATTTTGGGGGGGGGGGTTCCTTAAAAAAAATTATTAAAGTCTGAACTATATCTTAAAATGTGCTAAAAAATGTTCTTAAAAAATCAAAGAAGCCAGGTAGCATCCACTTAACTGGATATCTCTGTTTACTGTTTACACCCGTTATATAATGAGTGACCCATTCAGACCTACTTGTGCTTTCTGGGGGAAGGGGGGAAGCTGCATTTAAAAAACTATCAAAGTGAGAACTAGATCTTAAAATGTGCTAAAAAATGTTCTCAAAAATCAAAGAAACCAGGTAGCATCCGCTTAACTGGATATCTCTGTTTACACCCATATATAATGACACTGCCTATTGAACTGCGCTGGTTCACAGTGATTTGTACATTGTAGTTCTTACGACAATACTGACAAATGTGTTTAATCCAGTTTTCTATAACGTAACGTGGCTGCTTCAGTAAATTGTTGAGGAGGCTAAAACCAGCACGTGTGTCTGACCCACTTAAAGTTTGCATGTAAACATGTAATTAAATTTGATAACAAACAATGAACGTGCCTTTTAGCCGAGACTCGACTATAATCAAGTGAAAAAGATCTTGGAGAAACCTGTTTGCAGCAGTGTAAATTTGCCGGAGAAATAACTCTGGTCTGTGTACTTTGTTTGCCTTGTAAATACTACCAATGTGTGGGGAAAAATAACAATCGTTAATGAACTCTGAATTCATCAAGATATTGAGCTAGATGTACCTGCTGGTACTCAGAATATGATATACCGTATTTTTCGGGCCATAAGATGCACTTTTTACCCCCCAAATTTAGGAGGAAAATGAGGGGTGCGTCTTATGGTCGAACCTTACCAGATACTTGCGGTGGTGGGTGCGGCGGCAGGGCTGATGCAGCAGAGCAGGGGTGGGTGTGGCGGTGAGGCAGAGCGGCTGTGCGGCGGCGAGGCAGAGTGGATGTGCAGCGCTGCGGCGGCGAGGCAGAGCGGTGGTGGGTGCACAGTGATCTACAGGAAAATGGCCGTCTGGGAGCTCGGGCGGCCATTTTTCTGTGGATCACAGTTTCATGAAGATGGCCGCGGCCACCGGAAAGCCGCACCACAGCACCCACCACCGGTCTGCCACACCGCTGCACAGCCGCAGCCACCAGACAGCAGCGCACGCCGATTACAGGCCGGGGACCCGGCCCCATCCGGACCACAGGCCCCAGCCAGGCTCCAGCCCCACCACAGGCCCCAGCCAAGCTCCGGCCCCACCACAGGCCCCAGGCCCCAGCAAAGGCCCCAGGCCCCACCACAGGCCACAGGCCCCACCACAGGCCCAGGCCCCAGGCCCCACCACAAGCCACAGGCCCCACCCCAGGCCCCACAACAGGCCCCAACCCCGCAGCATCTCACCTCTTCTGCTGCAGCCGCCAGGTTCCTGAGGGAGGGAACTGAGGGCCCTGCAATCGTGCTCCACCACCACCACACCTCCCCGCTGCTGGAGCACCAGCTTCTCGCATCCAGGGTCCACAGCATTCATCCACTTCCGCCGGCTTCCTGAAGGACCCTGCCTCCTGTGACCCTCGCTCCCCAGGTAAGATACCTATTCAGACTATAAGACGGACCCCCATCTTATAAAAAATGTTTTTTTTCCTATTTTCCACCCCAAAATTTGGGGTGCGTCTTATGGTCCGGTGCGTCTTATAGTCCAAAAAATACGGTATAACACGTGTATTGACATTTCAGTAATTCAGGGATAACGAATTCAAATGTGTTCATTGCAAAAATGTCAGCTATGATTAAGTCGTGACTTCACCCTTGTAGCACCACGATGTGGAGTCATTAATGGCTGCATAAGTAGGCATACGACACTGGTTACGCTACACGTTGCTGCTCGTTCCGTGCCATGCAGAACTCCGGCTAAATGGAAATTGTATCTACAATCTACAGTTTGTAATAGAATATTCCAGAGGGAAATTAAAATATCTGACAGCCTTTTCACCATAAAGTATGTGCTGTCAGAAATATTTGCTGAAATCTGTATACTCTTCCTCCCCATTTACTTTATTAAAATTGCATGCTGCTTATTAAGGACTCAGTCTACACTATTTTCCGGAAGAAATGGGAAGGGGTCATTTGTGTCAGTAAAATATTTCCTTTCATTGGCATATATACTGCTTACTCGTAGCTAAAGAGGAGACAGTATAAAAGAGATTGGATTAGGAAACATTTTTACCCAAAACTTAAAAATGGCCATACATGGAAACCAGAAGCTATGTTTTTTTTTTAACCTTCTAAGTAAAATAAACATATTTAAATGTCCATGTCAAGACCCTTCTGCACTAAGTAAGGGCTCTTTCAGATGTCCGTGATTATCTGCATGATCTTGGATCGCAATGCACAGACGGCCAGTGAGTCTCCCAACCTGAGCGTCACAGCCTAATAGGAATATATGAAGCTTTCACACTCAGGTCGAGAGACATGCAGCCAGTCCGTGCATTGCGATCCAAGATCAGACTCATGATCATGGACATCTGAAAGAGCCCTAACTCTGATTGGGATTCCCCAGAGCCAGTATGTATCACAGGGTCAGATAATAGAGGGTGCAGCGGTAGCAACTGCACCCAGGTCCTGAAACCTGAATAGGACCTATAGTCCCTTCTGCCACATCAGCAGAAAGAAGATTGCATTAGGACTCAAGAGCTTTAAAGGAAGTCTGTCACCAGGTTTTTGCTACCTAATCTGAGCACCATAATGTACGGGCAGAGACTCTGAGTGATGTGTCACTTACTCATCTCAGTGTAGTTTTTATAAAATCACTTTTTTAACAGCAGGAGATTATAACTAGAGGACTAGTAAACCTGCTGCCAGTTAGTCCAACCACGCCCCCACCACTGATTGGTAGTTTTCTGCCTATGTACAGTGTACACAGAAAGTTTCTAATCAGTGATGTGGGAGGGATTATACAAAGTCAGGATTCAGAGAATAGCTAGATCTGCAGCAGAGAGAACAATAAGTGATACATTGCTGGAATCAGGATTTCTTTCCCTACATCATGATGCTCTCAGATGGGGTAGCAAAAACCTGGTGACAGATTCAGATGGGGTAGCAAAAACCTGGTGACTAGTGATTAGCAAGCACTAAAATGCTCAGGTACCCATTGCTCGAGTCGAGCAAATTGTAATGCTCGAGTGTTAAGGAACATCCTTTCCAGGGTAATGACTTGTATATAAGGCAAAATAAATAACCAAAAACAAAAATGCTCCGCTACACCTTGGGCTATGTTCACACATACCGTTTTTGATGCGTTTTTGCACTTTTGCAATGCTTTCAACCAAGACAAATGCATTCACCAGGAAATGTAATTTTAATATTTTACAACCTTATCTGGCAATGTGGTGTGTGACACATCATCAGACACATCCTGTTTCATTTATGATGGAGGGACTCTGAAAGTCGCAAAGATTATTTTTATAGGGCCATCAGGCGGCCCTTACTATTCTTAAAGGGCCAGCAGTCGGCTATGCTTTGTTGTTCCCATTATTAACAAGTAGGTCTCCTATACTGTTATTGCATATGCAGTGACTACAAGGGCTGCCAAAAATTTGGACGCAACCCAATACCCCTTTGAAGTGACAGAGGAGGGTCTCAGTAAAAAAATGTTCCCATTAGAAAGGAGAGGGTCTGCTATTCAGTTATAGGGTATGCAGTGAATCCAACGGCTGCCAAAATGTAGGAAAAATCCCACTAACAATTTAAAGACACATAGAGCTGGGCCACAGTAAAGACATGTTCCCATTAGAAAGGAGAGGGTCTGCTATTCAGTTGTAGGGTATGCTGTGAGTCCAATGGCTGACCAATCTTAGGAAAAACCCCACTAACAATTTAAAGACACATACTGTAGAGGTGGGCCTCAGCAATGACATATTCACATCAGAAAGGACAGGGTCTCCCATACTGTTTGCCTATGCAGTGACTGCAATTACTGTCAAAAATTTGGAGGCCCCTTGCAAGAGACGTAGAGGTCGGAGGGCCTCCTGAAAACAATGTTCCCATTATTAGGAAGTGTGTATCCCATACTGTTTGCCTATGTAGTGAAGCAACGGCTGCAAAAAATTTGGAGGAACTCCAATGCCCTTTGCAAGAGACGTAGAGGTCAGAGTGCCTCCTGAAAACAATGTTCCAATTATTAGGAAGTCGGTCTTCCATACTATTGACCTATGCAGTGAAGCAACGGCTGCCAAAAATTTGGAGGAACTCCAATGTCCCTTGCAAGAGACGTAGATATGTTGATATGGTACATATGGTGGTGATATGGTGGTGGAGGATGAGGATGCGGAGAAGGAGGAGGACAAGAGCAAATAGACAAAATCAGGAAGGGAAAACCCATGTCTGGGTGTGAAGACAGATGTGCATGGAAATAAAGTTAGGCCTCCCAAAAAAAAGACACTGTATTTGAGTTTATGTTACGCTGCTATCATTCGGTGGTGTTGAGAAGTCTGGCCCAATCCAGCACTTGTTCATTTTTATAAGAGTCAGCCTGTCAGCATTTTCAGTTGACAGGCGGATGTGCCTATTGGTTATAATTCCACCGGCGGCACTAAACACCAGCTCTGACAAAATGCTAGTGGCAGGGCAGGCCAGGACCTCCAAGGTGTAGAGAGCCAGTTCATGCCACATGTCCAGCTTCGATACCCAATATTTATAAGGCACTGAGGAATCAGAGGACATTGGTACGGTCGGCAAGGTACTCCCTCAGCATCTTCCTCAACTTTTCCCTCTTTGGGAGAGTATCCCGCGCATCAGGGCTTGTGCGATGGGAGGGTCTGAGAAAACTGTCCCAGAACTTTTACAGTGTTCCCCTGCCTCTGCTGGATTGCATTTGTGTCTCTCTCACCTGTACTCCTTGGTTGTCCCACGAACTGTGACCTCTGCCGCCAGCGTTTTCAGATGGGAATTTTTTAGTAATTCCGCAACAAGGGCCTTCTTGTACTGCACCATTTTATTAGACCTGTCCTGCAAGGGAATAAGAGACAGAAAGTTCTACTTGTAGCGTGGGTCTAGAAGTGTCACCAACCAATAATGACTGTCACCCAAAAATTTGGACAATGCGAGGGTCACGGGAAACGCAGCGTAACATAAACTCAGCCATGTGTGCCAGACTGCTAACAGGAAAAACTTTTGTGTCCTCACCAAGAGGACGACTGACCATGCTCTCCTCCTCATCTTCCTCCTCTTCCATCTCCCTGTCCTCAGGCCATCCACGTGTTACAATCACGCCCGGACTGACTGGCGTGAGCATAATTAGTGATCCCACTGAACCATGAACCGAGGAGTGCCTGGAGGGGAGTGACTAAGTATCAACCCGGTCCGACCAAGGTCGCACGGCGGCTCAGTCGACCCCGTGAACCAGGGAGGAACCGAGTAGAGGGACCAGGTGCTACTCCAGGTCAGACCCCGGTCACAGCTGTTGATCCACACCGGGGAATGCAGGAACAGGCAGGTTAGACTGGCATATAGACAGGTGGGTACTGGCAGGCACGGCCGGTATGCAGACAGGTGGGTATTGGCAGGCACGGCTGGTATGCAGACAGGTGGGTACTGGCAGGTAGAAACGCAGGCAGGATAGGGACTAGTACAGACTGGGATACAAGAACGGAGCCGCAGGTGTGGTAGACAAGCAGAGCAGAGCAAAACCCGCCAGTGCGATAGACAAGCAGAGCAGAGCAAAACCCACCGGTGCGGTAAACAAGCAGAGCAGAGCAAAACCCGCAGGTGCGGTAGACAAGCAGAGCAGAGCAAAACCCGCAGGTGCGGTAGACAAGCAGAGCAGAGCAAAACCCGCAGGTGCGGTGAACAAGCTGAGCAGAGTGAAACCGCAGGTGCGGTGAACAATCAGAGCAGAGCAAAACCGCCGGTGCGGTGAACAAGCAGAGCAGAGCGAAACCGCAGGTGCGGTGAACAAGCAGAGCAGAGCGAAACCGCAGGTGCGGTGAACAAGCAGAACCAGATACACACAAGGTACTTACAGTGAAGTAGCGAGTGTACACAAAACTCACAAACAGAAGTTCAGAGACAACAAGTTGGAGTTAGGTGCAGGTTCAGACACTGCAGGAAAAGGGAAGGTTTGGACATAGAGAGAAGCAGGTAACGGGCTAGGACACAGTTCAGACAGGAACTGAACTGGGAACAAGATACAAGAACAAGCCTGGGAACTCAGCCCCCATTGTGGCAGAGACAGACTAGAAGTCACAGATACAGGTAACAAGCCTGGGTATACAGCCCCCAGGGGCGGAAACAGACAAGATGCAGGACAGGACCTGGCAACTCAGTTGCACAGAACACACTGAATGAAAGTGTTGCTCAGGCACCTCCTACTCAGTGACTAAGTATCCAGTGACTCACAGCAATAGGCTGGGGAGGCATTAGGAGTGCGCACACTGTAACTATAAGAATCAGGCAGTAGCCACGGCGCCGCCCTAAGTAATCAGACAAGAGACACAGCAGGTACTGGAGCAAAATGTGCAGCCTGGAATGATAGGTAAAATGGCGGTCTTACATGGTGGGAGGTGGTAAGCCATGCCAGCATGCCGCCAGGGATGTTACACACTCTGAACAGACGGTATGACAATTGTGCAGGTAGTACCGTCTGTAGCACAGGAAACAAACTCCTGTTCTTCCTCCTCCTCCTCCTCTTCCTCATTGTCACCCAATCCATGTTGGGATGAGATGAGGCTGGGCTGTGTGGATTCTCCCTGTATGGTTCCTTGCTCAATCTCATCGTGCTCCACCTGCAATGCATCTTCTTTGATTGTGAGCAGAGAGAGTTTCCGAAGACAGAGAAGCGGGATGGTGATGCTAATTATGCTGTCATCACCGCTTACCATCTTGGTGGAGTCCTCAAAGTTTTGGAAGATGGTACATATGTCTGACATCCATATCCACTCCTGAGGTTTTATGTGTGAAATCTGACCTGAATACCGACGTCCTTCTTGATGCTGGTAGTCAATAAACTGCCCTCTTCAGCTCATAAATCCTTCCCAACATCTTTAATGTAGAGTTCCAATCCATGAGGACATCGCAGATCATAGTAACATAGTAACATAGTTTTTAAGGTTGAAGGAAGAGTAAGTCCTTCTAGTTCAACCCATAGCCTAACATGTTGATCCAGAGGAAGGCAAAAAAAAACCATGTGGCAAACACTAAGCTCCACATTGGGGAAAAAAATTCCTTCCCGACTCCATACGACAATCAGTCGGTGAGCTGGAAGCTGCAAATGCTGCTGAAGCACGGCAAGGGCAGCGGAAGCTGCAGATGACTTTCTAAAGTGGGCACACAGGCGGCGTACTTTGACAAGCAGATCTGACAGATCCGGGTAGGTTTTGAGAAACCGCTGAACCACGAGGTTAAGCACATGGGCCAGGCATGGTACGTGTGTGAGCTCGCCTCACCTTAGAGCCTTCACCAGGTTCCGGCCATTGTCACACACGACCATGCCTGGCTGTAGGGTCAGCGGTGTCAGCCACAGATCTGCCTGTTCTTTCAGAGCTGTCCACAACTCTTGAGAGTTGTGCGGTTTGTCAACTAAGCATATTAGCTTCAGTACAGCCTGTTGCCGCTTGGCCGAGGCAGTGCTGCAGTGCTTCCAGCTTGTGACTGATGTGGTCATTTAGGAGATGAAGGCTGAAGAGAAGGATGAGGTGCAGGAGCTGTAGACCGTGGAGGCAACCCTGATTGACCCAGGGTCCGCAATCCTCAGCGTCGGGAGGACGTGTTCCGTCCCAAGGTCCGACTGAGTCCCGGCTTCCACTATATTAACCCAGTGTGCCATCAGAGAGATGTACCGTTCCTGCCCACAAGCACTTGTCCATGTGTCGGTGGTTAGGTGGAATTTCCCGGTAACTGCGTTGTTGAGGGCACGGCTAATGTTTTGGGACACGTGCTTGTGTAATGCCGGGATGGCACACCGGGAGAAATAGTGGCGGCTGGGGACCGAGTAGACCCCTAGTGTGAATAGCTTGACCGACACACTGCAACAGAATGGAAAAAGAGGCCAATATTTTCCACCTTCAGTTTAAATTTCTTGATTTTTATCGCTGAAATATGGAACAGATTTGGCTTTATTCTGTAGTGAGAACAAGCAAATGGAGAAGAAAAATGGTGTACTCTGGATTGCTTTTTAAGCAAATAACCAGGATTAAGATAAAAAAAAAATTTCCCTGGCCCCCGATATCTGGGGCTATGTCTACACATATCTGTAATTATTACAGTAGCAGCAGACAGGATGTTCAATGGACCCTCTTGTGCTGCATCATATACTGCAGTCTGCCACATACACTGCCTGCCTACCTAGCACTGATTATATCCAGCTGGATTAGTCCTCAGAAGGACTGTTATTTCAGATGGATATATATTTATATGTTGTGGAATACCTATACTAACAGGCAGGACGTTCAATGGACCCTCTTGTGCTGTATCATGCACTGCAGTCTGCCACATATACAGCCTGCCTGCCTAATTCCTTCTATCACCACTGAATATATGCAGCTGGATTAGTCCTCAGAAGGACTGTTAGTTCAGATAGATATATATTGTATATATGTTGTGGAATACCGATACTAACTATAAAGAAGCAAATCTCTCCCTGACACAGCAGCACCTCTCCCTACTCTGCCTGTTTCCGGGATAGACTGTGACGAGCATAGCGGCGCCAGGTCTTATATAGACCTGATGACGCTGTACAGCCAGCCAATCACTGTAATGCCCACAACCAACTTGGCTACTGCATTACAGTGCATGGCAGGCAATCCCTGCATGTTCATTGCCTCTCTAAAGAGCGCCAAACATGAAGGGAGGGGAACCGAGTTGCCGCCCGAGCAACACTCGCCGAGCGCCGAGCTCGTCGAGCACAGTGATGCTCGGGCGAGTACCGAGCACGTTTGCTCATCAATACTGGTGACAGATTCAGATGGAGTAGCAAAAACCTGGTGACAGATTCAGATGGGGTAGCAAAAACCTGGTGACAGATTTCCTTTAAATTACACATGTGCAGACATAGATAACTGTCTCTAACTTGCTGGTATTTCCTAAATTTTGGGTTTTTTTGTCAAAAATGGTTCCAACAATTCCTTGGTGTCCTAGGATAGAAGGGAATGGGCTTTGCACAAAGTTCAACCCATGAATGGTCATTTTTGGCCAGGACTGGGACAATGTGTGGCAGAATTAAACTGTCCTGACTCCGTAAATTGCCAACCCCAGTGTTGGTATCTATGTGCAAGCAATACTACATTTTCTCTTCAATATTTCCTTCTACACAGGGGAAATTAATGGGAACATCCAGTTTCACACAGTAGCAAGAAAATCAGTTGGAATCTGTTTTTAGGATTAGCTTATTGTATAGAAGTGGTAAGCAGCAAATTAATATTCATGCATCTTTTACTTTAACATTCTCTGCACTGTTTGTGTAGCGCATGTTTTGCCTATGGAAAAATGTGACTTACGCAAACGACGTAGGCACTCTGCACAATCGCCATAGCATGCTGTGTCAATAATGTTGCCACTTGTTATATCAGTACCTTTTCTCATGTTCTCTAGTTACTAGTAAGTTCTGAAGTGTCTTTTTAGAGGAATGCCATAGTTAGAACAGACAGAATATTAATATATGCGCTACAATAGGCATTACTTTCATGGATAAAAGGGACTCACTTGATTGTAAGAAGAGAGTGAAGGCATAACTGTCACGCACAGTGTAGGAAAGACAAATTGCAACATGAAGGGATGAGGGGAAGGGAGCCCAGACACTAGGGAAAGGGGGAGTGGAGACCTCCAAGGCTGATCTAATATCACCTTGTCTCTCCTACCATCCCTATATTGGTTCCTCATCAATCACCGAACAGGAAACCTAAGCCCTGTATATCCCTAGAGCTAGGCCCTGAATAGGGAAGGGGGGATGAGAACTTGTTAGTCCCCACTATAAACTGAAGACAACAAGGGAGACAAACATAGGGGGGAGAAACTTAGCTTGAGCAGACTTCAGAGAGATCACACCAAATGTCCTCCAGAGCACCAAAGACAAAATAAGCTGACTGCAATAGCTCCAAGCCTTCACAAGGGAACATGTGAATATCACCGGCCCCTCCCTGCAGCAAACTGAAAGTATTTAAACACTTAGGCCAGGGTGTCAATTAGAGCAGGAGAGGGTAGCCGATGGGTCCTAAAGTAAGACAGATTTAAGAAGGCGTCTGTAATGCCAAATGAAGTGACCTTCTGTAACCCGCTGCAGAATGACTGTTTGCTACACCTGACACACCCGTGAAAATAACTATCTGTATAATGTATATTAATTGGGAGCTAAAATGAATGAATACTGTAATGCACCCTTTATATACCAAGTAGTTTATGGTGTAGTCTTTATGGAAATATGGGGTCAGCCATTTTGACTTTGTATTACTCACTGCAGCTCCAGAGATTACTTTAAAACAGACACCTTTACAAAAGAAAGTTTGAAAACAACCTTTTCACTTTTATGGGAGAGTGATGTGGGCATGTAACATTTCCATAGGTTATTATGCAGGGAAGGTGAAAAGCCGAGTTGTATCTGTGGCACCCCAGGGGTCTGGTTTCCACAGTAACGGCAATGTTATGTCTGAGAGCAGGTGGGAGGTCTCTTGGTCAGGAATCCTATGCATGCCACACCTCCTGCCCAGTCCTGGGAGGGGAAGAACTTCCCCTGTATAAACCTGGGGCTGAGGCAGGGTTAGAGAGTTGAGAGGGAGAGTTCAGCCAGGAGGGCTGACAGGGAGCTGTGGCTCCGGCTGGGCCCAGCTCCTGGGCCATGCCAGAAGTAGAGACGAGAAGCAGCATAGGAAGAAACAACAGGAGCTCTGTGGGAGCAGTGTTACAAAGAGTCAGGGGCTGGCAGCTGCAGAGCTCGCCCTGACTGAGAAGATTTCTTACCGGACCCGGAGTCCGAGGCTGTGGGGACTAACTCCTACCCAGCAGCAGAATCCGTCAGGCAGGGGATTTCAGGTCCTCTGGCCAAGAAACCCGAAGGCACGGTCACACGCATGGGACCAGCACCGCCGTCGTGGAGCGGAAGCTACTAGAAGGCCCCGAATCACCGGCCATACGGGTGAGCACCACACGGTACACTCAGGGACGTGGGCTACTTATACTCGCTTCTAGCAAGGTAGCCAGAAGAGTACAGTCAGTTTGGGAGGCCTACAACTCCGCCTGGCCAGGGGAGATCCCATCTGCTCAAGGACTGACCAGGCCCCAATCGCTAGCCAGTACTCCGGGAGGGTCTATCTTTGTCACCAGTAAAGACCCTGAACTACACCGCATCGTCTCTGAGTGGTTCCTGCTACCCCCATCATCCACGTCGGCTGCCCTGAGGCCATACCCCTCCCGTTGGGGGTTATACCATCTATGCTGCACTATCCTACCACCGGCCTCAGCGGTCTGCCCTGCAGCGGCAGCTCCATAGCTGCATTCAACGGGTGGCGTAGTCGTCCATCATCTACCGCTGATACAGCGCCACTTAGTCTGACTCCCTGGGCACGGACCGGATCACCGCCACGAGACTACAACCCTCAAGAGATCCGGCTCCGGGTAAGCTCCCGCGTGCGCAACGCAGCACGACACAGGCCCAGGGGCGCGTCAACTTTTGGCGTAGTCGGCAGGATTTCGTGCCCGCAACCACCGGGTACTGCGTGCCTGAAAAAGACTGTTCAAACTTACCTGTGGTGAAGATTCCCGCCATCCGGCGCCATCTTCAGCCTTCTTCCCGCCATACGTGGAGTTTTCCCGCCATTGGACGCCATCTTGAGGACGCCGCGCGGGAAGAAGAGGGGCGTGGACTCCGAAAGCGCGCGAGAACTGAAGCCCCGCCTCACGTCCGGACGTTGCGTAAGGTCCTGGAAGGAGCCCAGCAGACGCCGACGTCACAGGAGCGCGACGGAAGGTCCTCAACCCTGACGATCCACTGCGGAGCCGCGGCCTATGGAAGAGGATCATCGCAAGGTAGGCCACGGTCCACTAGGGGGGAGAAGGATGCCGGATACGGAGGAGAGCTTCACCGCTTCAATCCCCGCCAGCGCCACCGCTGTTGCGGTCATGCCTTTCACCATGCCCTATATCCCGGGGGCAGCCTGGCTACCCCAGTACTCAGGGGAGTCACATACCCTGCATGAGTTTAGAGAAAAGCTGGATAGCCTCTTCCAGGTGTACCCCCTCACAGAGGAGCAAAAAGTGAGCATCCTGGTGGCCCAATTAACTGGGGCAGCCCAAAGGGAGGTAAAGTCCTGGCCACCTGGGAGGAGGACTGTCGCAGAGATACTAACCCAGCTAACCGAGGAGGAGCTGCAGTACTACCAATACGAGGAAAGCCAAGAGGACCCGGACGGGTCTGAGGACTACCCTCAGGAGGGAGCACAAAGAGGACATATCTACTGAAGGGAAGTAGCGTGAATAAAGAGCTGTAAATAGTTACCCGTAAGGGTACAAGGACTGCTGCTAATTAAAATATGGTCCCCGTTGGGATTAGTGAATTGTTCCCCATGTGCCCCTATCTTAAACCAGGCTGAGGACTGTGAGCAGCCATTCCTTATCCCCACTGGCCGAGGACTGAGAGCGGCCATATCCTGTAAATAATTATGTGTTTCTAGTAATTTATGGGAGTCTTTGGTGGATTTGCCGGGAATCCTTTGTACATAGTTGGAGCGTAACCCAGGACGGACTAAAGACTGTTAAGGACTCGGGGCAGGACAGACCCCTACCTGGTTACGTCTCCCTGTTTTGGTGAAATGGACACCTTGCTTTTCTTCAAAGACTGCACCCGGTTGCGGACACGCCGTAACCATCTTTATGTGTTTTTCTTATTGTATTATTATTGTTTATACCTTGTTATGTTTTTCTAAAAATATGTTTAGTCCCGGAGTACTAAATTTCACTAGGGGGGAATGTGGCACCCCAGGGGTCTGGTTTCCACAGTAACGGCAATGTTATGTCTGAGAGCAGGTGGGAGGTCTCTTGGTCAGGAATCCTATGCATGCCACACCTCCTGCCCAGTCCTGGGAGGGGAAGAACTTCCCCTGTATAAACCTGGGGCTGAGGCAGGGTTAGAGAGTTGAGAGGGAGAGTTCAGCCAGGAGGGCTGACAGGGAGCTGTGGCTCCGGCTGGGCCCAGCTCCTGGGCCATGCCAGAAGTAGAGAAGAGAAGAAGCATAGGAAGAAACAACAGGAGCTCTGTGGGAGCAGTGTTACAAAGAGTCAGGGGCTGGCAGCTGCAGAGCTCGCCCTGACTGAGAAGATTTCTTACCGGACCCGGAGTCCGAGGCTGTGGGGACTAACTCCTACCCAGCAGCAGAATCCGTCAGGCAGGGGATTTCAGGTCCTCTGGCCAAGAAACCCGAAGGCACGGTCACACGCATGGGACCAGCACCGCCGTCGTGGAGCGGAAGCTACTAGAAGGCCCCGAGTCACCGGCCATACGGGTGAGCACCACACGGTACACTCAGGGACGTGGGCTACTTATACTCGCTTCTAGCAAGGTAGCCAGAAGAGTACAGTCAGTTTGGGAGGCCTACAACTCCGCCTGGCCAGGGGAGATCCCATCTGCTCAAGGACTGACCAGGCCCCAATCGCTAGCCAGTACTCCGGGAGGGTCTATCTTTGTCACCAGTAAAGACCCTGAACTACACCGCATCGTCTCTGAGTAGTTCCTGCTACCCCCATCATCCACGTCGGCTGCCCTGAGGCCATACCCCTCCCGTTGGGGGTTATACCATCTACGCTGCACTATCCTACCACCGGCCTCAGCAGCGGCAGCTCCATAGCTGCATTCAACGGGTGGCGTAGTCGTCCATCATCTACCGCTGATACAGCGCCACTTAGTCTGACTCCCTGGGCACGGACCGGATCACCGCCACGAGACTACAACCCTCAAGAGATCCGGCTCCGGGTAAGCTCCCGCGTGCGCAACGCAGCGCGACACAGGCCCAGGGGCGCGTCATATCCTTCATCTGTCAATGGCATATCCTATGCTATCTGCCTTCAGCTTTGTAATAGTATAAACATCTAAGCTGAAAAGTCATCTCATCAAAACTGTGAGAGCTCAGTGACAATGTGAAAATTACAATATTTCAAAATTTATATTAATATAACAATGTAGAAAATTATACAAACAACTGTCCAATTGTAAAAAAATATGTTTAACATAGATAATTGGATCCATAAATATCTCCTTGAAGATATTGTATATTTCTATCTAGGTAAGTGATGGCATATGGTTAGGATCACTTAAAGGGTTATTCTCAAGTTGTGTCTTCAGCAGCACACCTCTCCAGTCTCTTTCATCTCCTTGTTGCTGTGGGCAGGGACTCCTCCCCGAGGGATAGCTCTGGTTCAGTAGCTTTGTACTACTGCTGAGATTATGCTACTGTCACATAGTGAGAGTCTTAAGAGAGCTGCTTTGGAAAATTCTGATGCTGGGGACTTGTGATTTTGCAGGACTAATAGAAGCTCTGTCTGGAGATGACAGAGAGGAAAAGGTGGGCAACTAAGTGCTGTATGGTAGTCAATGGGCTGGGGAACACTGGTTAGGATCTTAGGAGTGTACTCCTCAGCCTGCAAGGTAACGACTGCTCATACTCAGTCAGGCTTTGTCAGTTGATCTCCTTATCAACAAGCTGTAAAAAATGTAAGACAAAAGCTCTCATTGCAGGAAAATGACAGTAGATAAAAACATCAAGTCACTTGCAAACTTGATTATTTTCATGCGGTTTAACTAACTATACTCATTTCATAACAAGAGAATATTCCTTTAATAATAGCTAGAGGTCCAATCTCAGATCAAGCACTCCCTTAATAAGATGGGAATACCACTTTAGGATATTGCTCTTGGAAATTATACAGTGTAATATAAGTAAAAGTAAATGTATCCATTAGGACTCTTTCAGACATCTCGTCTGGGATCATCTGTTCCGATCTCGGATCACAATGCACGGACTGACAGCGAATCTCCTGAACTGAGTGTGGCAACCTCATAGAAACATATGAAGCGGTCACGCTCTGGTGGGGAGACGCTCTGCCAGTCTGTATATTGCTATCTGAAATTGGGCCGATGATCGCGGACATCTTAAAGAGCCCTTATTAATATATGATTTTACTTGAACGATAACGATGTAGACATGATATTCTGAGTTCATTACTATATATTCATTTGATAACTTTATACAAATATATCACTGCAGACTGCTCCTAGACTCAAGCACCTTAAAAGACTGCTCTGGGATCTTCCCTTCTACTAATTGCTCCATAGTCCTCAGGGCTCAAGAACCCGATCAAAGGTCTGTATCTCTCCAGTGCAGTGTCTTCCTCTCCTGCTGACACATAAGGATCTCAATAAACAAGAGGCTTCATCACTATGGATGAAACTGCCTAGCCGTCGCTCATTTCATGTCACAGCTCTCCCTCCTTCCCAACCTACAGACAATTAAGATCTCTGTAATTTGCTGTTAGTATTGTCAGGAAGACAGGATGCTGCTCAGTCCTCCTCCAGAGTATTTCTATTGTTTCACCGTCCTTTATTGACTTTTCTGTTATCTATTTCCAGCTCTAATTTTCTCATCTGCTGCTTATTTTTTTTATTTTTATAAATAGCTGTCAAGACTGAATAGAAATGTCTAGTCCGTTAAAGGGAATATGTCGTGAGATAATGACATGCTGTTTAAATCAGTTTTTATGGTAAATTTATTTTTAAAAATACATTTTTCATAATCATTTTTTTTTTTAAATTATGAGAACTTTATAAAAAAGTAAAACTAGTAATCTTGTCATTTTCACACTGGCTACTGAGACTATTTTAGACTTTAACTTCCTGTCATTTCAGGAGCAATTTACAGCAGTTTTCTTATCATCAGAGGCAGGATTGCAATATCTGATACACAGCTGACTCAGGATCCACCATTCACAACATTCTGATTGAGAGGAGGTTGTCCGAATAGTGGATAACCCCTTTCAGGCCACGATCACAAGTTCAGTATTTGGTCAGTATTTTACCTTAGTATCTGTAATCCAAAACCAGTAGTGGGTGATAAATGCAGAAGTGGTGACGTGTTTCTGTTATACTTTTCCTCTGATTGTTCCACTCCTGGTTTTGGCTTACAAATAGGGATGAGCTGACCCGTGGAAGTTCGGATTCTGGGACCCGACTAAACTTTATGTCCAAAGTCCAGTTTGGGTACCAGAACTTGAACATTAACTCGAACCCCATTGAAATATATGGTTATCCGAACTACAGAGTCTCTCTCTCTCCCTCCCCCAGAACCCCAAACATTAAAATGGATTTCCTGGAGAAGTCTGTGTTCGGGGTTCAGCATCGGACACTAAGTATGCGGTACGAACCCCAAACTTTAAAGTTGGGGTCCACTCATCTCTGCTTCCAAATACTGATATAAAATACTGAACTTGTGAACGTGGCCTCAGACTGACGTCCAATTTTTTTTTGTTAAGGTGGTCTGTGGATTGGATCAAAATAGGACATGTCTCAATGTTTCTGAATGGACCACTTGGGCCAGAAAATATATGGACATTTGTATAGATCTATAGGCTATAATAGATTCAAGTTGTAGCCATTTAAAAACACAGATAGATCTTGTACGCAAAAAATCTGATGTCTGAATTAGCCCCTAGACATTTAAAGTAACTTGTTAGGCAATAACTGAATAGTTAGCCATTGCCCATGTTATTAGCATTAATTCCGGGCTGTCATAATCTTTCAATTATTTGTCATCAATCTTAACTCTTGACCACCCAATATCTTTTCACTTTGGGAAATAAGAGTCTTTGATCTGCCCGCTGCTTAATCAACCTCATTACATAAGAAATCATACAGTTCTGATAGTCATAGAAGTCAGGGACAACCGGCCACCCAAAACAGACAGTGATTGAACACTGAATATATAATGTAGAGAGTGGCAGTGAATAAATTATTACAAAATAGATCCCTTAATTCGCATAGTGAAGGCTCTCTATAAAAGCTGACAGATTTACAAGACACAAATACCCTGTGACTGGTAATTCAAAAAAACACATTGAGGCCAATTTATCAAATCTTTTACGCCAGAAAACTGGATGAAAAGCTTTGAAAAGTAGCAACATTTTGTTTGCTCAACATGGAATTGCTCAAAAATCTTGTGACTCTTGGCGTTTTCATTCAGTTTGATTCAGCTCTGCCAAAATGGGAGGAGCTTGAGAGGAGGCAAGATGGGGGCGTGGCCACACACACCAATCAAATTCATTAGATGTGTCAGCTTTTTACATGCCAGAAAGGCTACTGATAGCTTTTCTGCAGTGGCCACGGAGAAGCATGCCACTCAGAAGAGGTGCCGAATTTATTAAGTGGCATTCACCATTTAATGTATTTGGTGCCTGTTAATCCAGCAAGACGATCGTGATGAATCAGCCCTAAATATCTTAAAGTGATTGTCAAGGACTTTAACATTAATGGCTTATTCTTAGGATAGGTCATCAATGTCTGAATAGCGGAGGGTGCAACATCCAGCACCCCCGCCAATCAGCTGTTCCTGGTGCACAGCACAGCTCATTCGACAGAATAGTAGCCGCGACCGGGTGCTGCACATCCACCCCCTACTGGTTTGAATAGGTGGCGGATGTGTAGTTCCTGGCTTTGGCCACTATTCCATCTGCGGAGCTGTGCTGTGCAAATGTGTACATAACCCCACAGGGCTAATAAACATCCTAATGCCATTGAATGAATGAAAAATCGAAAAACGTTTCACAAAACTGTCACTCTTGTTATGGTCACAACACTAAAGTCTGGGAAGGTGTTGAAATTACTAGAAATCCGATATGAAATAGTGACCATTTATCTTGTCTAAGCTAAAATAAATGTGTATGTTAAACCCATATCTACTCATCAGAGGAGCTGGCATTTGTCCTTTCACTAGTACAAACCCATTCACTGCCTTAGACCACTAGGGACATTGACATAAACACTATACAACTGCAAATCTAGGCACAGTATAAAACTTTACGTGGACATTATATGATATTGAGTGTCTTGCTTTTGTAGGTCTTTTTATATTAGCATTATATGGCAATATTTATTTGATGCTGCATTGAATCAGCCAGTTTTAGAAGGAACAGTGCCAAGACTTCTTATTATTCTGCTTATTAGCTGAAATGGCTTAAAGGGAACATTCGTAATGTCACCTTTAAATGGCGGCAACAATGTAATAGTCTTATTAGTTGCAAAATATATTACCAAAGCTGCATAAAGTCCCATGAGAAGAACAGAGAAAAGAAACATATGAGATGTTACAGTATTACATTGATCTAACAGAATTACATTTAACGTCTTTGGATTCGTTCTGTAGAATAATATCATAAAAATGCGACTGTGAAGAGCACAGGTCAGTATCTTAGCATCTTCTCATCAAAAAAGAAGAGCTTTAATTTAAAGGAAAAAGTTTACACATAAAATCATTCTTACAATTCTCCCTCTTCCTGGGAACAAAGGCACATGGAATAGTGATAATAGGCTGGGCTTCCTGCATGAGACCTGACAATTCTAACTCAGCATCTATTAAAATAATCTTGTAAAAAAATATCTCCAAGGACTCCTTATGTTTTGTATAATTTCTCACAACCAGCAAATGCAAACCCTTTTACACACAATCTCCCCACACTGTACTAGCATTTAATGTTGAAAGCAGCAGTTTTAAAGACCCGAGAACATTTAATTGTAAATATTTAAAAAATGAAATTTTAAAAATTACAAAAATTTCAAATGTAAGCCACGGCCGCCTTCTTATATTTCTCAGTATCTGCTATTGATTTCTTATCAAATTCAAGACCTGCGTATTTCAGTTGTTGGAATCAGTGAGTGTTTCAAGGCGCAGTATAAATAATCTGGATCACAGATGCAGCTAGAAGCCTTAATAACATGAAATCCATCTGCAAGTGTATGTTTATATGAGAGGCTAAGCGCTTGATGGACTGTTACACAAATTGGCTCTGTGTGCCGGGTATGTGTCTTCTTTTCTGACAAAAGAGATGAGTCCTTATGTAGGTCCCTTATCTTGTGTGACAAACATGTCTCAATTGATATAGATATACAATACAGCTGTATGTGACGAATACAAGCGTTTTATCTTCACATCCTATTTCTAGAAGCCTGACATCACATGTTCTTCTATAATGCTTGCAATTCTTGCTCTTTTGTTCTTTTTATCATTTATTTAGTTATATAACCCCCTATAGTAATGTTCCTTTACGTATTAAATTAACATTAATTACGTATTATATTAAATTATATACACACACATGATCATACGTAAATGCATATATACATGTTCATGTATAGTATTGTTCCTTTATGTATTAAATTAACAGTCGTAATCAATATTCATTAACAGAAATAAACACTTGAAATAGATCACTCTGTTTGTAATGACTCTATATAATATATGAGTTTCACTTTTTGTATTGAAGAACTGAAATAAATTAACTTTTTTGATGATATTCTAATTTAGTGAGATGCACCTGTAGATTATCAGTCTCCTGCGGCCACAAGGTGAACAGTTCACCTTCATCTATGGTTTACTCCCATGTTTTTAGCAGGTAGAGTAGTGAGTAAGGGCTCCCGCCACGAACAGTTAAGGAATAACTAAACCTTTATAAGGCTATGTTCACATCTGGCAAAATTGCAGTGTTTTACTGAGTGTTTTACGCAGTGTATTTGGTAGTTAAAATAAGCAACGTTTTACAGTACCAGCTAAATCAATGAGAATTCTGGAATCTCGAGCACACACTGCTTTTTTTTTTTCCTCGTGAGTATTTGGAGTCATGCTGCATTTTGGCAAAACTCAATTCTTTAAGAATTTTTGTAACATGTTTCACTCATTCAAATGAATTAAAAAAACTCAAATCAAATCTCTGTGAAAACTCATGTAAATATGCATGTAAAACCATGTTAAAAATGTACGTATTGCATACTGCTTTTTCCTGGCAACAATGTATTTTGGTGCAGAAAAATCTGCTGCAATTATGCTACGTGTAAACATACCCTTATCTTTTTATATTTGAGTGCCCTTTTAATTGCAAGCAGATCGGTGGTGGTCCACTTCCTGAGACGACCCCTCTACACTTCACTTAACCCCTTCCTGAGAGGTGGGCACACATAGCATGGTACGCATTCTCTCTTTCTCCTCTTACTTAGCTGTATTCTTCTCAAGGGTGGTTTTGAGCAATCGGTGGGGATCTCAGGACCTGGACCCCCACCTATCTACTTACATTTAAAAGGGCACTGAAATATACACTGCTCAAAAAAAGAAAGGGAACACTCAAATAACACATCCTAAATATAAATGAATTAAATATTGTCATTGAATACTTTGTTCTGTACAAAGTTGAATGTGTTGACTACAAAATCACACAAAAATCATCAATGGAAATCAAATTTATTAACCAATGGAGGCCTGGATTTGGAGTCACCCCCAAAATTAAAGTGGAAAAACACACTACAGGCTGATCCAACTTTGCAGTAATGTCCTTAAAACAAGTCAAAATGAGGCTCAGTATTGTGTGTGGCCTCCACGTGCCTGTATGACCTCCCTACAATGCCTGGGCATGCTCCTGACGAGGTTGCGGATGGTCTCCTGTAGGATCTCCTCCCAGACCTGGACTAAAGCATCTGCCAACTCCTGGACAGTCTGTGGTGCAATGTGACGTTGGTGGATGGAGCGAGACATGATGTCCCAGATGTGCTCAATCGGATTCAGGTCTGGGGAACGGGCGGGCCAGTCCATAGCTTCAATGCCTTCATCTTGCAGGAACTGCTGACACATTCCAGCCACATGAGGTCTGGCATTGTCCTGCATTAGGAGGAACCCAGGGACAACCGCACCAGCATATGGTCTCACAAGGGGTCTGAGGATCTCATCTCGGTACCTAATGGCAGTCAGGCTACCTCTGGCGAGCACATGGAGGGCTGTGCGGCCCTCCAAAGAAATGCCACCCCACACCATTACTGACCCACTGCCAAACCGGTCATGCTGAAGGATGTTGCAGGCAGCAGATCGCTCTCCACAGCATCTCCAGACTCTGTCACATCTGTCACATGTGCTCAGTGTGAACCTGCTTTCATCTGTGAAGAGCACAGGGTGCCAGTGGCGACTTTGCCAATCCTGGTGTTCTGTGGCAAATGCCAAGCGTCCTGCACCGTGTTGGGCTATGAGCACAACCCCCATCTGTGGACGTCGGGCCCTCATACCACCCTCATGGAGTCGGTTTCTAACTGTTTGTGCAGACACATGCACATTTGTGGCCAGCTGGAGGTCATTTTTCAGGGCTCTGGCAGTGCTCCTCCTGTTACTCCTTGCACAAAGGTGGAAGTAGCAGTCCTGTTGCTGGGTTGTTGCCCTCCTACGGCCCCCTCCACGTCTCCTGGTAGCGCCTCCAGTCTCTGGACACTACGCTGACAGACACAGCAAACCGTCTTGCCACAGCTCGCTTTGATGTGCCATCCTGGATGAGCTGCACTACCTGATCAACGTCTGTGGGTTGTAGAGTCCGTCTCATGCTACCACGAGTGTGAAAGCACAGCCAACATTCAAAAGTGATCAAAACATCAGCCAGAAAGCATTGGTACTGAGATGTGGTCTGTGGTCCCCACCTGCTGAACCACTCCTTTATTGAGTGTGTCTTGATAATTGGCAATAATTTCCATCTATTGTCTATTCCATTTGCACAACAGCATGTGAAATTGATTGTCAATCAGTGTTGCTTCCTAAGTGGACAGTTTGATTTCACAGAAGTTTAATTTACTTGGAGTTATATTCTGTTGTTTAAGTGTTACCTTTATTTTTTTGAGCAGTGTATATATAAAAAAAGTTAGAAAGGTTGTGTTACTGTAAAAAACGTAGCTAATTTTCCTTTGGGTTTGCATTTTTCCTTACCCCTCTTTTGCCCCGAATAATCAAGACCTGCATGAACAATATCAATTTTAATGAGTGGGTGAGTCAGACATTCCTGATTCATTAAGATTGCACACCTCTTAAAGGGATTTTCCCACAAACAAAAGTTCATGTTATTTAATAGATCTTTGAATAATAATAAGTTCCACAATTGAATGTATTTAAATAAAATGTTCCTGTGCTGAGATAATCTTATAAATGTTCCCCTGTGTAATGGCCATGTCTGACCGTGTACGGAACACGGTCTGATCATACCACATCTCCTGGGGAGGTGGGGGGCAAAAGAGTATACAGACATTTCAGCATGGGATCACAGCTAATTCTTTCTTTGAAGTAAAACATTGTTTAAAAGCAGGCAGTGAAATGTTTTACCTCCCAAAAAGATTCAGCTGTGATCCCGTGCTGTAATGTCTCTATACTCTTTTGCTTCCTCCCCTGCCCAGGAGCTGTAGTATGATCAGACCATGTTCCTGTACGGTCAGACACAGCCATTACACAGTACACAGCAGGGGCACGTTTATAAGATTATCTCAGTACAGGAACATTTTATTTAAAAACATTCAATTGTGGAACTTATTATTATTCCAAGATCTATTGATTAAAATCATGTTTTGCTTGTGGGAAAACCCCTTTAATGATTCATGCGCATCTGAAAAGTAGTGTACAGCTTGCCTCAAACATTAGACAAGCTATGGCGTCACACCGCCTGTTGCGCCCTTGCCTAGCCCTATCTCCGCTAATTTTTTCAGAGTGGGGCGAAACTGCTGTGAAAACAGCAAAAGCCGCAACATTTTTATGCAACTCCCCATTGCGCAACAATTTTGCAACTTTTCAAAGCAACTTACCATTGATGAATCGGGTCCTCTGTATTCCTTTAAGAAATATTGTATCAGCTTTGAAATTAGTGTTTAGCAGTCAATGAGGCTTGTATGGCCAATCTCCAGTATATCAAGATCAAGTAATTTTATAATTGGCATAAAATCTTCAACGCATTTCCAATCTTATTCGTTCCATGCTGGCAGCACCTGTATAAATCTTTCCACTTTTAACCCCCTAAAACCTGTGTTTGCATATCACAGAACATACGGGAATGTATCTCTATGTAAGTCGGAATCGCTTCTGTATTTTACTAAGTTAGTCTAAGCCTGTATGCATGATTTAGTTGGGTGCCTGAAATTTTTCCATTTCTGTGCTGTTGGTATGTAACTCAGGAAAAATCATTAGCATTTTGCTTGTCCCTGCAGCTCATTCTTTACAAAACTGTAGCAGTGCACCAGGGACATGCACAAACATCATGGGAACTGCTTATGCCTCTGCTCAGGAGGGAAGGGAGTCACTATGTACTTCCCCAATCTGGCAGGCAGTCTCCGAGAGTGGGCTATTAGCACGGCTGTCATCATTAACAGTACATTGTTAATTTATATTTAAACATGAAATCAGCCATTAGCACAACAAGATTCCCACTAGCTGTTTGATAGGCAATGTCGGATGTTATTGTGTGTTTAACAAGGGAATTTGAGTGATGGGCCGAGCGAGGGAGCTGTCATCTTGGCACAGTAAACACACAGACCGAGGGGTGACAGCAGCACCCGCAGGGCATTATTTAAGGACAGTTACCAATGGGTGACATAGACAGACGGGAAATGAGGCAGCCTGTAAAAGCTGGAAATATGAAGGTGAAAAGACAGCTATCAAGGACAGTTAACACAATAGGAAAAGAAATGATACAGAGCCCGGCAAACAATAAAATAAAGCAACGGGCTGCACAATAAGAAACTGTCTACCAACATGTAATAATAAACACCAGGAAAAGCAACGAGAAGTATAGGCAAGAAGACCACAGCAAGGAGGGAAGGACGGAAGCAGATGGCAGTGTTCAGTAATGAAACAGCTAATAAAAACTATCGAATAAAAAACAACAATAAAATCAGCTCCATTTCACCAAGACAAAGAAATAATGGGCAGAAGACAGCAGTGAGAGACAGATATAATGTAAAAACAGGGGAAGAGATGGCTAACAAGCAAGGGGACAATGATAAGCGAGAGAAGTGGCGATCACAGGCGAGAGATAAAAAGTAGACAGTGCACATTGTGCGTGAGAGGTGAAAGACAGTCACCGACGCTAGACAGCTGGTGAGCGCTGCAACTGAGACAACTAATTATGCTATCTAATGAGATGAGATAAAAAAAAAAATCAGTAGTTAAGTCACTGCATGGGCTCGAACAACACTACACGTTAATGAAAGAAAACAGAAGGATCAGAGGGAAACAGTTAAAGGGTCGTCTGGGTTGCAACCCTCATTGATTAGTCCTCTTGCTGTTGAGGACCGGACATGTCTGTACCCAGACAGCTCATTAACTGCAATGAGAATTGTGTAATGTTTCATTTAAACTATGGTGGCGCTGAAGAGGAATTGAACACTTGCTGCCACCTTCTTGTACAGGTTATAGCTAGTTTCTATGGATCCATGGACATGCGATCAGCTTTGTCCCATCTAACAATGAGTAGACAACACCTTTAAAGAATACTGTTGTCTAAATCTGCTGTTTTCGGCCTACCGTTTCATGTGTATGGAGATTTCATGACTCTACCCAAGAGATTAACTTGAGTAAGAAGATTGGTACCTGGTACAGTTGGTTTTTACACTTGAGAAAGACGCCAGTAGGCCAAGTAAACGATTTTTGGAACAAAAATAGCTCCTTAATATTATTGAATCAAGGATCTTCATTTCAGTTAGCACAGCCCAAAACCGGGGTGAGAAGATCGACATGATAATTCTCCCAAGAGAGATATAACTCCTCTAGAAATGTCTGACAGATGCCTACATCCCTCTCCCCATTCAGAACAATATATAGGCTCAGAAGAAATGAACACACATGTGTACAGGGGGACTGAAGGAATAGTGTTCAATAGTGATGAGCGAGCGTTTCCGCTACTGCTCGTACTTGGGCATGCTCGTTACTCGATCGAATATCGCGGGTGCTCGAGCGCCATGCTTGAATCCCCGCCCCGCATGTTTTGCGGCTGTTAGACAACCAATAAACATGCAGGGGTTGCCTGCTATACACAGTAATGCCATGTTGACTACTGGCATAACAGTGATTGGCAAGCTGCATCACGTCATCGGGTCTTATATAAACAAAAGTTTCAGGGCTACATACTGTACTTTCTCGAATAAAACCGCTGTTACCTGCATTCAGTGTAGGGATAGCTGGTGGAGAAGGGATTAGAGGCATATAGGCAGGGTTTATTGCTTTACAGTCATTCTATAGGGGTACTGCTGCTGCAACCTAAAAACAAAAGTCCTTTTCAGGGATACATATTTTCTTTTCCCTATTAATACCTTGCAGGCATATATTATATACCAAATTTAAAATGCGCAGGGCATGCAGTAAGGGATGGAGAAGTGGACACGCTGCTGATGGTACTCGCAGAGGCCACGACCATGGGCCAGGTGAGACTGTGCCTCCTATGGGAGCACAACAAACACGCTCATCCACGACACCTAGCTTCCTGTCCCACTCTTCAGGAGGGATGCGGGAGACCACTCTTGAAGCCAGAACAGTGTGAACAGGTGGTCGGTTGGATGACAGATAATGCTTCCAGTATGTTTCCCAGCTCCGCCCTGTCTTCCACACGGTCCAGTCTCTCTAGCCTCACTTACCCTAATTTTTAGAGGGTAAACAGGCGGCTCTCTCATAATTTTAGAAGGTCATTAGGCAGCCCTCACTCGTAATTTTTAGAGGGTATATCGGTGGCCCTCGTTCATAAATTTTAGAGGGTCATCAGGCGGCCCTCGTTCTTAATTTTTTCAGGGTATATATGATGCCCTCCTTCATAGTTTTTACAGCATGTGTATGAGGTCTACTTTTACAATTCTCTAACACATATATATGTATACTCCCCAGGGGTAAATGTTTTTCAGCCCTTGCAATTAATGCATAGGCTTTACCAGTCTAGGAGTCCTACTCTCTCTCTCTCTCTCTCTCAAGAGAGAGAGAAAGAGAAGCAGTCGCAAGTAGCTTAGGCAATGAGCAGTAAATGAGAACATTAAAAATCCCTATATTTTTTTAATGTATTAGTTTCATATATTTTTTAAACATACTTCCTAATCAACAGAGCATTTAATCAAAATCTCTGTTTAAGAGTGCTACGCGTCTTTTGCCGCAGTTTTCTTAAAAAGTGGAAAAAAGCTTTTGCTGCATTTTTGGAAAGTAGCAACACAAAATGCATTGGGTTTACATTGTATCAGCATGGTTTTATGCTCCTTACATTGAAACTTATCAAATATATGTAAAATAATATGTAATTTATAGAGGAGAGAATAAATTCACAGGACTCTGATCCTGTAGCCAAGGCAGTATTCCTTGGCCGCAGGCCGAGAGCACTGTGAACTGCTTCCTACCTACAGAAATCCCTGGAACCTCTAATTTGTACGCCCAATGTGACGTCACTGTTGTGGCATCATGCACACGTGATGCCACTCCAGGCCTACTGACCAGAAGAGGCGCCAGAGATGTTGGCAGGTAGAAGGCAGTTCACAGGGCTTCTATGTGGTGGACACGGAATAATGATGTGGCCACTGGACTAGGGTCCTGTGAATTGATTCACTCATTTCTAGAAATGTATATTATTTATTTAGTTGATTTTAAGCTATACTTCTGGGTAACAGCAGACTGCTGAAGAGGAGCTTTATTATGAAGAACCTTAAATAATCCTTCCAGTGACAACTAAATTTTGGGAATTATGTATACTATCTGTTTTTAGTGAATTTCCAGGTATAACAAAAAGTATCAGTTTTTTTCAGTAGTATTCCTTAAAGGTTAATAGATGATTAAAATCCTCAAGTGAAGATGAGTCACCTGTCTTTTTAATCCAAACATCCATAATAATTCTCCTGAACCTATCAACCATACCTATGTTTTCTTATTATTAGTGGTAGACTAGATTCTGTCGAAATTACCCATGAGTCATAATTTTTCCACAGAATACTTTAACAGTGGCTATGAAATTGCAGACTTTAGCCTGAAATATGACGTCTTAAAGGGAACCTGTCACGTCCTAGTTACTATCATCACTACCCCCATTGGTTTTTTAGTGATGCAATGTGAATCACTAACAAGCTGTTTTCATGAAAATCGGTGGTATTATAATTAGTGTTGAGCGACTATGTTCTATTAACCCTTTCACCGAGTATGCTCGGGCCGAGCTCCGAGCATTTATAGCTGCTCAGTGATATGGTTAAATCGCTCCCGTGTGCATGATTTGCAACTGTTTGACAGCTTTATTACATGTGAGGAATGTCTATTTCTTACACATTCCTCCCATGTAATAAAGCTGTCAAATAGTTGCAAATCATGCACACGGGAGCGATTTAACCATATCACTGAGCAGCTATAAATGCTCGGAGCTCGGCCTGAGCATACTCGGACAGAACATACTCGCTCAACCCTAATTATAATGCTTTTCTAACATTTTACATACTTTGTCCTACCTGCTCGTATTCAGTCATAGGGGTGTGATTCTCAAATTCAGTCATTTGAATACTGCTCCTGACAAGCGCTATGTTTGTGGGGCGCATGAGCATTTGCACACATTGGGCTGCTGGTCCGGTGTGTGCGCACTGAGTCTGTGTGATTACCAGCTTCAGTTCACACGCGCTGTGTCCTGTGGCTCCTGGCGCGTGCGCACTGAGGCTGTGTGATTACCAGCTTCAGTGTGCACGCGCTGTGTCCTGTGGCTCCCACCGTATGCGCACTGAGGCTGTGTGATTACCAGCTTCAGTGCGCACGCGCTGTGTCCTGTGGCTCCTGGCGCGTCCACAGTCAATGTATCTTGCGGTCACCCCATGCGCAGTGACACTGCAGTGGTAATCACACAGCCTCAGTGAGCACGCGCCAGACCAGGGGCCCGATGTGTGAAAATGCGCATGCACCCCTCAAACCTAGCGCTTGCCAGGAGCAGTATTCAAACTTCATGGGTGGCGCCAGCACTAGCTGAATGCGGTGCTGCCCATGACTGAATCTGAGAATCACACCCCTATGACTGAATACAAGCAGCTGGACAAAGTATATAAAACATTATAACATCATTATACTACCACCGATTTTCATGAAAACAGCTTGTTAGTGATGCATATTGCATCACTAACAAACCAATGGGGGCAGTGATAATAGTAACTAGGACGTGACAGGTTCCATTTAAAGCTTTGAGTCATGCTAAAGATAATTACATTAAGAAAGGCACATATCCAAATCAAAGGCTTCCCGGCTTAAAAAAATCCAATATGTTCTGAGAACACAGTCAAGAAAATGGCGTGTTAAATTTCATTACCTTTTTTTAAACCTACAAGTTCATTTTTGGAAGTCCATTTGCAAAAATTTTGGATTGTATCTAATGCTAACCGTTTTACTTCCAGGAGTATTTTGGCTCCCTCAATTGTGCATTGGGAGGAACGCCGTTCTGGTGTTATCAGATCTACTGAGACCCGTCAGCATATGTATGTGCGATTCACATGAATTGTGTACCTGTTTACATTAGATTAGGACAGGTGCACAGCAATTGTGGTGGTTTGGTCACTGATTGGCAGCTTTAGTCACAGGCAGACAGTGTCAGATGAAAAGTAGACTGGCGGGGTACTCAGGCAGCAATACGGAGGAGTGGCGGGGTCTATAAGCTTTTTATTTTTATAGCATTCTAGGGCCCTCAGGGAAGTGAAAAAAAATGGATAATCCTTTCATAAAATGTCGAATGAGTTGTGCCAAATATCGAATGCCTCCTGTGGGCGTACACTCCCGAAAAAAGTGCACGGCAGAGCTCACGCTCGCTCTGCCGTCACCATTGGAGTCTATGGCCCCCGTCACAGCATACGTCCAGACCCCGTTTTACGGGGGATTTAGGATGTATTCCCCAACGGGGACACAGAATGCAATGTGAAAGCACCCTAAAGGATGTAGCTTGTTTAGTTCGAAGAGCAAGACCCTAGGATAACATTCGAGACCTTCCGTTTTTACGATGAGAGGGTTGTGGGATACAGCTCTGCATGTTAGGATCCTCTAACCTGGAAGTTTGCGTCTGACTTTTAATTAGAAAACCAAGTCCTTAGAAGACCATTTTTGAAACTTGCTACCATTTTTTAATTGGTTATTTTACTAATTAACAACTATCTTCAGTTGCTCATTGTTTTCTTAATTAAAGAGGGCAGCCCTGGATTGGTCATAGGTAGTCTATAAAGGAAGTCTGTCAGCAGAATTTCACATCCCAAACTGTTTATATGCACACGCAGCTCTTTCAAGGACAAGTCCAGCGATATATTTACATTGACCACTCTGTTCCTCCATTCCTGCGCAATAGCGTTTGAATTGATATGCAAATGAGGTTTTAGAGTTCAAGCCTCTGTCACTCCAGCTCTATGACATCTCCTATGAATCGGTTGTGAGTGGGGAATAGAGCTGGAGTGACTGAGGCTTCAGATCTTCAGCCTCATTTGCAAATCAATTAAATCTTTGATTTCTCAGCAATGGACTGGCCATGTAAAGGTATTGCTGGACTTGTCTTTGAAAGAGCTACATGCACATATAAATAGTTTGTGGAATGAAATCCTTCTGAGAAAAAACCCTTAAAAATGTCTTATTTTCCTTTAGAATTAGACATATCTGCTTGGACTAGTCTGGGATGTTGCTTTATTTTGAACCCTTTCTTGGCTGTAAAACATTGGATTAATATACACTGCTCAAAAAAATAAAGGGAACACTTAAACAACAGAATATAACTACAAATAAATCAAACTTCTGTGAAATTAAACTGTCCACTTAGGAAGCAACACTGATTGACAATCAATTTCACATGCTGTTGTGCAAATGGAATAGACAATAGATGGAAATTATTGGCAACTATCAAGACACCCTCAATAACGGAGTGGTTCTGCAGGTAGGGACCACAGACAACATCTCAGTACCAATGCTTTCCGGCTGATGTTTTGGTCACTTTTGAATGTTGGTTGTGCTTTCACACTCGTGGCAGCATGAGACGGACTCTACAACCCACAGAAGTTGCTCAGGTAGTGCAGCTCATCCAGGATGGCACATCAATGCGAGCTGTGGCAAGAAGGTTTGCTGTGTCTGTCAGCGTAGTGTCCAGAGGCTGGAGGCGCTACCAGGAGACAGGCCAGTACACCAGGAGACGTGGAGGGGGCCGTAGGATGGCAACAACCCAGCAGCAGGACCGCTACCTCCGCCTTTGTGCAAGGAGGAACAGGAGGAGCACTGCCAGAGCCCTGCAAAATTACCTCCAGCAGGCCACAAATGTGCATGTGTCTGCACAAACGGTTAGAAACCAACTCCATGAGGGTTGTATGAGTGCCCAACGTCCACAGATGGGGACTGTGCTCACAGCCCAACACCGTGCAGGACGCTTGGCATTTGCCACAGAACACCAGGATTGGCAAAGTCGCCACTGGCGCCCTGTGCTCTTCACAGATGAAAGCAGGTTCAGACTGAGCACATGTGACAGACGTGACAGAGTCTTGAGACGCTGTGGAGAGCGATTTGCTGCCTGCAACATCCTTCAGCATGACTGGTTTGGCAGTGGGTCAGTAATGGTGTGGGGTGGCTTTTCTTTGGAGGGCCGCACAGCCCTCCATGTGCTTGCCAGAGGTAGTCTGACTGCCATTAGGTACCGAGATGAGATCCTCAGACCCCTTGTGAGACCATATGCTGGTGCGGTTGGCCCTGGGTTCCTCCTAATGCAGGACAATGCCAGACCTCATGTGGCTGGAGTGTGTCAGCAGTTCCTGCAAGATTAAGGCATTGAAGCTATGGACTGGCCTGCCCATTCCCCAGACCTGAATCCGATTGAGCACATCTGGGACATCATGTCTCGCTCCATCCACCAACGTCACGTTGCCCCACAGACTGTCCAGGAGTTGGCGGCACGTGGAGACCACACACAATACTGAGCCTCATTTTGACTTGTTTTAAGGACATTACATCAAAGTTGGATCAGCCTGTAGAGTGTTTTTCCACTTTAATTTTGGGGGTCACTCCAAATCCAGGCGTCCATTGGTTAATAAATTTCATTTCCATTGATGATGTTGAGGATGTGTTATTTGAGTGTTCCCTTTATGTTTTTGAGCAGTGTATAATACAATGATTTAGCTAGGACTTGATATTGCTATGCAATGATATTAAAACAGCATCTTACTTGGCAGCACATGTTGCTCTGCAGACTTTTCATTAGAGATGGTAGAATTGATTTACCAGGTTCGATTCGCTCAGCAAATTAGAGTGATTGTGGAGAATCAATGGAAGGGAGAATTTATAATGATAAGTTCATCTCTATAATGATCTTTATTATCCATGTTACTTTTATCAAAAATAGGATGATGAAAATGTCTCCGATATTCCCGTTAATAGAGCTTACAATGGCTCTTGTAGCCTCTCCTACAGGAAGGGCAACTGGTGGATTATATAATAAAAGAGGCAAAATAATAATACAGTCTTCTGAATTATACCATCATCAGCTCTTAAAAGCATACGATCCCTATTTCAAGGTTTTTGCTTTACTTAAAAATGTAGTTGTTTTGTAATTTTTTTTTTATAGTTTTCAAAGGATCTATCGGTTATGAGAAAAAACTAAAAAATGACAATAGATGTAATCATAAAACTTCTAAAATATGTATTATTAGCAATTCTGATGTGTTCTCTCAGTATCAGGCCGGGTTCACACGAGAGTATTTTATGGTTCGTCTACGGACCACAATACCAATACTAGACGGCGGGTCTCCCCACCCAAACTTACAACCTCATGGACACATAGTCAGACTGGGCATTGCTGAAAAATGCGCTGTGTGAACCCGACTTTACATGGACACAGATTTTTCTCTCACTATAGAGGAGCGGAATGTGCTCAACATTTGTAGAGATTCTCTTCTCTGGGACGTACAAATAGACGTGCGAAGAGGGGATTGTATGCATCACCTGAATGGTAAATGGAGCCCTGTGCTCAAACCTAGCAGGATTTGGCCTGTCTCACGATTCTGTCAGAAGAAATGATTCTCCTATTTTTCTCAGATATACAGCAAAAATAAGTCAGCAAAAAGCAAATCAGGCATAAATGTATCTCACCTTCATCCAGGAGCCGAGACTACACAGGGTTGTAGTTGCTGTTTCTAGTTTTTTTTTCCTCTTGCTGCTCCATAACACAAAGCAATCCATTTTACTGTACATCTATTTTTTCCTAACTACATCCAGTATTAACTCCTTAAAGGGAACCTGTCACCTTTTTTGTCATACATCAACTAAAACTATAACCTGATTCAGCGCCGGTGCTGCATTCCATAAATGGTTTTATTACCCCCTGACTCCCCCTATATATCCCCCAAAAACCTTTTAAAGTTCTCCTGCACTGTGTGTTAATCCTATCGGTCTGGTCCCATAAGCATCCTTTATGTGCTCTTTATCCCTTCCCCTGGCTGCTGCTCGCCATCCTCCTGCTCTGATTGATGTCGATGACGCCTCTTGCGTCATCCACATTGCCTGGTGAAATCACGTGCCGGCGTAGAGAAATTGTGTCTCGCGCCTGCTCACTAGGGCTACACATAAGTGCGCATGCACCCGCAGTAGAGCAAAACATAGCGCACAGGCGCGAGCCGCAATTTCTCTGCACAGGCACGTGATTTGGCCCAGCAATGTGGATGAGGTCTCCTGCGTCAATCCAAGCAGGAGGAAGGGCGAGCAGCCGCCGGGAGGACGGATAGAGAGCACAGAAAGGACAGGACTGACAGGATTAACACATCAATGGCTGCATTTGGGGATACATATAACTTATTTCCTAACTTTTATTAACTTTTAGTGGGCAAAAAATATAAAAAAACAGCAATTATTCTTTTCTTCATTTACATTAAAAATGGTACACTACACACTAGGTATCAGCACAATGCCAGATTTACATACTTTTATTTAGATTTTACTACTTTTCTACAATACATACATTATTCGAAAAAAAAACAGTTTTTGTGTAGCCATATTCTGTTTTTTGCTGCAGATTTCATACTAATGAGTGGGGGAAAAAATGAGGCAAAAATTAGCCTATTTTACGCTGTGTTTTTCCTGCCAAGAGATGCAGAAATGGTGAAATCTCTGCACTAAATACTGTGTACATACCCTTAACATTATTCTGCAGGTCAATACAATGATACCAAATTTATGTAGTTTTTTTTTAAGTAGCACCATTTTTTATTTTAATATTTTTTTTGGGGGGTTGCCATATTCCTAGGCACATAACTTTTTTAATTCTGTATACAGACCGCAGGATTCAGAGAACTGCTACATCTGCCCAGATAAAACTGTGATTTTATTAAAACTGCAGCAAGCAGCCCAATAAGTGACACATTGCTGGAATCAGGGTCTCTGTCCTTATATCATGCTGCTCTCAGATGGCGCAGCAAAATCCTTGTAACAGATTCCTTTTAATTATGTATCTTTTCTACACCTATTGCAGAATATGTCTATACTGCAGAATATTGAATACAGCTCTAGACTATAACACAGGTTATAACTCAGGAAGAATACAAGATAAACAATACAATGTATATATATTCATACTTGACTTTTGACATTTATTTTTATGAATAAACCCTTTAATGCAAATTATAATTTAGAAATAGCAAGCCTGGTGAATCCATTACCCTCATTGTATATGATCCGTTTTCATAGTACCACTTCAGTAGATATCCAATGCTTAATATTATTATGGATATATGTGTCTGTAATATATGCTGTTTTCTTATATATTTACATATGAATTGAATGCATATTAATGATGGTGAGAGATCTGCCCAGAATGTTGTATTATCTATTACTATTTTCTATTACGTATGCAGTACAAGATAATAAGGGCAATACTTACAGTTGTTATTTTTCCTTTTTGAAGAAAATCTTTAACTTTTTTGTTCTTTAGATGTTTGGAATAGACTTCTCTTAACAGTCTTCTCCAGCTGGGCTATTTATCACTTCAAAGCTGGAGCATATCTGGGGCAAAGTGATTGCTCCATATTTATCAACAGAACCCGTTTCATCAATTGTATTGAAACAATTACATTGACAAATATGGATCGCTTTCTCGTATTCTGACCCACATTCTATATGAAAAATAACATTAGCATAAAGCATATACCATCTATAATTTCCAGTACTATTAGGTCCAAATAATGCTAAGCTAAGCAAAGTCAGTCATAGGGTTTCCTTTGTTGGCACTTTTTAAAAAATTCTAAGTAACGGGCCAAACTGAGGCTGCAAATTTATCCTGTCTTAAAATGCAGTTTTCTTATAAAGAAAGGCATATGGACATATTCAAAGCTGCAGAAAGTAAGTTAATAATAATATAGTTAAAGGGAAACTGTCAGCAGGATTTTGCTATGTAATCTAAGTACAGCATAAGGTAGGGGCTAAAACACAGAATTCAAGGATGTGTGACATGTCAGGCTATGTGCTGTTTACTTACACTGAGGGTTTTATTACCTGGTGATTATCATTGCTGTGATTAGCTGGCATACAGGCTCTCATCAGATTCCGCCTCTTCTGTGATAAGCAGCTCACTGTCTATGGCTATGTACACAGTAAGCCTAGTTTGGGTGAGATTAGCTTTCTTAGCTCGGCTGCATTGCTAAATCTAAATTCTCTGATTGTGTCAGAACGACTGCACCCCGTAACCTAACTGATACATCATTGGATTCAGGGTCTCTTTTGCCTACATCATGCTGCTCTCAGATGAGGTACCAAAAACTTGTTGACAAATTCCCTTTAAAGGAGAAGCATCTGAAATTGGAATTATCTAAAGACAATACATTGTTAACATCATTGTGAGATTTGCACATAGCTAAAGTAATAGTGATGTTTTATCATGCCTATAAATATAATATTTATGATAGAGATCCATTTTGTGATAAAAATGCACAGTATATTCTGAAGGATGTACCATCAGCCCAATTGTGACCTGATATACAAGAGGATCCACTGTTTATCAATAGGCACAACTGTCTGTAGATGTCACTGATGTGTCAAGTGTTACAGACTGTCGCTCTAGAGCCAGCTGCAGAAGGTCACTGCGCTTGGCATTGCAGACGCCTTCTTGATTCTCTCATCTCTATTGTTATATCCTTCTTCCTTTAGGACCCAGCAGCTACCTCCACCTTCTGCTGCTGATGGACACACCCTTGTTTGGTAGTTAAAAACTCTCAGTTTTTCCAGAGAGTTTCCGGTGATAGTTCTATGTACCTCTGCATTGACTTGGAGCACTAGCAGTTGGCTAGTTTCTTCTCTGGTGCTCTTGGAGGACAATCACCATTATATCTCTGATGTCTGCTCAAGTTAAATGTATCCCCTTTGTTTGTCTACCTTGTTGTCTTTAGTTTGTAGTGGGGTTTGACTAGTGCTCACCCTGTCTCCTCCCTATCTAGGGCCAAGCTCTAAGGACATTCAAGGCTTAGATTCCTGCTTGGCGATAGGTGTGGAATTTATATAGGGATAGTAGGGTAGGCAGGGAGATATTAGATCTGCCTAGGGGTCTCTACTCTCCATTTCCCTAGGGTTTGGGCTTCCTTCCCCTCTTCCCTTCGTGTTGCACTTACTTTGCCTTACTTTGCGTGACTGCAGAGCCTATTTAGCTTCTTCTGATGGCCAGGATGAGAGGGAAAGGGGTGCTGTTTTATTTTGTTTATACCTCAAGAGTAACTGCTCTTTTAAATTTCATAAGTCAATAGTTCACATGAAAATAACAAACATTGTAATATATCTTATCAGAGAAATCTGTTTCTTTCTCCTCCAAGACTGATCAGTCATCCACAAAATTCTAAAATCACAAGTAAAATGTGTCTTCAGTGAAGACAGATTATTACATTACTGAGACAGGAGATGTCAGCTGGTGCTGATAAGAGTCTGTGTAGATGGCAGGGTGGATAAGAAGGGAGAAGCTCTGACTCTGGTTCCTCTATCCTCCTACACCCGCCCCTCTGCATAGAATCTTATCAGAATCTTATCAATACTCATCTCAGTAATGTAAAAGATCTGTCTTCACGGAATACAGATTTAACAGGTGAAAAGAGAATTTTGAGTATGATTGATCAGTCCTGGCAGAGAAAGAAGATAAGATTTATTACAAAGTTTCTTATTTTCATGAGAACTATTGACATAAAAAGTAAAAACAATGGTTTTTAAGTATGTAGCTAAAATAAACCTTGTCCAAACAGTTCTATTGTCAGATCAGCATAGAATAACAGCGGCACTCTACCATCTGTAAAAAACATGCTGCTGCTTCTTTTTTCATCTACATTGCACTTAAAATGGCTACAGCAGGTGCTGAAATGAGCCTATGACGCACCCCCTGGGCCATGTTCAGGGGATACCCGGAGCCGGATCTGGATAGGGGTAGTAGTCCTTGTGGCGGTGACCCGGTCCGTGCCCAGGGTGTCAAACTAAGTGGCAGTCTATGGCAGTAGATGTTAACTTGGATGTCGACTACGCCACCCGTTGAGTGCGGCTTTGCAGCCGCCGCTGCAGAACAGTCCGCTGAGGCCGGTGGTATGGGTGCAGCGATGATGGTATAACCCCCAACGGGAGGGGTATGGCCTCAGGGCAGCATGTGAAGATAATGGGGGTTGTGACGGTCAGTAAGAAGAGTCAGAGTCAGGAGATGCAGTTTCAGGGGTTTTACTCACAAGTGTTCTCTCAGTCACTATGGCCTTGAGTGACCACCCGAGCCGTGCTGCGTCCACCAGGTCCTGGACTCGGCTAAACCCCAGGCAGTATCGAAGCGTGGTCCTGAGCTCCCTTCTCTCTCTCTGTCTCTGGCCGTTCCCACCAGGGATCCACCTTTGGCCGGCTCCCTCGGGTCTCTTAGTGGTCAAACCTCCTCTGGGCTCCCTGACCCTATACTTGGTGTGCCTTTCTGGTGGATTTGGTGAGGGTCGTGGCAAATCTTGACCACGACCTCCGGTTCCTGGCTGAGGATAAGTGGCCTCCACCAGTTCGGGTTCCGGTACCCGTGTCCGCCAACCCTTCACCCTTTCTGGTCTGTTTCTGGGTTCTTGGGGTTCCCTCTGTCTTTCTCTCTGGGTCCTTCTTTCTCCTCTCTCCTCTGCAGGCTTAGCTCTGGAGCTGGGCCCAGCCGGAGCCACAGCTCCCTGTCAGCCCTCCTGGCTGAACTCCTCTGCTCTGCTCCTCAGGCTAAAAAGACCCTGTCCTAGATGGTGCCCACCATATATACTCCCTCTATGTGTGAGCCCAGGTGACTAGCACCCAATGAGCTCCTAGCTTTACCCAGACTACTCCCCCTATCTGCCCCTACACTACTGGGATGTTCCACCCCCCTCCCACTCCAGCCAGGGACAGACGCTGTCGTACCTGCACATATACTGGTGGGAGTACCGTAGTTCTGTCCCCCGGAAATGGGATGTATGTAGTGCATGCAGCCTACTGAGCTCAGTCCCACACTCCATCCTTACCCGGGAGTGGAATACCACACCTCTGGAGTGAGGTGCAATACCCCTGTAGCAGCCGACTCCTCAGGGTGCTACACCTACATAGGGGGATTGTTTCACTGATGGAGTGCTGCTCTTTTTTTGTTGATGCACATATATACTTATCTCTCATAGATTCAGGCCTCAGGCCAAACCCCCAAATTAATCCAGACTCCTGGAGAGAGCAGTAATTTAATCAGGTACCAGATCCTTAAATTAATTCAGACGTCTAGACAATATCCCTACCTTATTTGGGCACCAGACCATTACTTTTACATTATCCAAGACAATATCCCTACATTATTTGGGCACTGGACCATTACATTTATATTATCCTAAACACTATCCCTACATTATCTGGGCCCCAGACCAGATCATTACATTTATATTATCCTAGACCAGATCCCTAAATTAGGCAGATCCCAGAACAAACACCTAAATGAATGAAACCCCAAACTACACCCCTAAATAAATCCGGACATCAAATCAGACCTCTAGGTTAATCAGGCCCTACACCTGAAACCTAAATGAATTTTGACCAAAGCCATAAAGTATTAACACAGAAACATGTTTTCTTTAGGTTACCAGCCTATCAATATAAATCTATGGGCCTCATAAGCAGTTGATAATCATGAGGAACATATAAATGTTGTGTGAATATTGTGCTGTTGCCATACTCCCACAGAACCCCAATAATAGTGGTAAAGTGATAGTCACAATGTCCTTAGTTTGAACAATGGTGCACCAAAGCTTCTAGAAACACCCAATGTGGCTTAGTCGCACAGCACTAACCATTCTGCCCCTTGCGCTGTAGAATGTTTTACCAAATTAAGTGATCCAAGACAGATTGTCACTTCCATGACCCAAGCATCATGTCCTAGCACAGCCACATTGTCCTTTAAAATGAGGGGCTCTTGGAAGGTGTGCCACATATCAGGAAACAAGGGCATCTCACAGTTTGAGAAGCAATGAGAACGTTCCCGAGCCATTGTTTGGAAATATAGATCATAATGGCCAGCTATTCCACCTGCATAACCCAAACCTGCATTATCTTCATGGGTACTTAGCAGTTTTTGTTACAACATAGCCTGAAGTCACAGCACAAGAGGGTTTATATTGGGATGGATTAGTAAAAAGTGACAAGGATAATTTTTATACATCTTGTTGGCTTTACAAAGATAAAGTACCATAATACAAATGTCTATAATATTCTTAAAACATTTAAAGCCCAAGGCTATACGCTGGTGAATGGAATGTAAAATGGGTTTTATTCCTAGAAACACTAATAAACATTTTAGACCCTGTCTAAACTGTAAATCGAAGCAAAGTCTGATAAAGCAAATGAAATATAGAGAAGAATTAGAGGAGTCGGCTGATAAGGGAAAGGAGAGCAGGATAACGCAGGCGACCGCTAGGAGCACAAAGCAAGGGCCGACTAATGCTGTTCGCTTTTGTGTAGCTCACTCACATTCTCTGCTGGCTTTAACAAGATAACATGCTGTGCCAGAGAGGGATGACATAAAAGGGAGAGATAACAGCATTTTATAAACTGGTAAAATAATAAGCAGCTATTGTCTGTAGTGTGGCAAGAAAGTGGTCTGCAAAAAGTCATTCTGTGTGGCATTTACTCAAGGTAACCCAACAGTGGAGTGCTGTCCTGCATAAAATCCGACGGTCACAAGGGTAAAGTTTGACGAGGATGATGACATTTTCTAGTAAAAACAAAAATTGCATGAATTTGACTATAGCTTCTACCCCTGATTTCTGCCGTTCCCAGCTGTCCTCGTATGCGAAGCTCTCTTCATGAAAACACGAATCTAAAAACAACAGTGTCTGTCTCTCTACTACTGCCCCTTCCTGCCATTCCTCTCCGCAAGCTGCTAGCACTCACTAGATCAGGGTGACCTTCAAAGTCCTTGAGGCAAATGTTCTACAGAGTCAAAGCTGTGACTATGCTTCCGCCTCCAGTGTGCTTCAGCCATTAACCCTTATACTTCAAGAGCAGTTACATTATTGTATAAATCAATACACATTCCAGCTTCATATGAGATTGCTAAGGTCTTGCTTTGGCATGAATACCTTGGGTCTATCAGAATATTGGTCTCCACATGGACCTATAATAGAAGGGGACACTTTGTGGTTTGCATTAGGAAGAGAAATTCATTTAAAAAAAAGTGTTGAATTTCAATTTTTATTGAAGCCATTTCTACATGAATACACAGTGTTTTGCCAGGATTTTAAATCTCATGTTCCACTTGAAAACCTTGGCCAGGCACATGTAAAGTGGAGCCAGGTGGTCTAGTTTCTGTCTTTAGAGGGCTGGTAGATTAATGTAGTGAATTTAGCAAATTTAACCAATTTTTCCTCGGCATATATTCAAAAGTATTATCAAATTATGGCAATCTGATACAATTATTTACTAGAGTTGGAAAATTACCATTTAAATAACAGTAAATCTATTACAGCTTTTTTATTTTTTTTCTCCTTTAAATATATTTTACATACAAATGTTGAAGAGTAACAATATATGTTCAAAAGTAACTATATTTGAAGACATAATGCTTGCACCAAAATCATTATGTTGTAATTATGATATTGTCCACCACGGGTTACAAACAGATGAGCGGATCGATTTTCAGATCAGTGGAATTTCCTGAAATTCCCAGTTTCACGCAAATTCAAACATTTTGAGATTTGAATCGAGATTCACAAGAAATACCTTGCCCATCACCATTTCCCAAATAACTGAAGCATCAGAGAGCAGGCAAAGGTAATTTCATGTTGCCTCGCAGGCCTCCCCATAATGCTTTGCAGCTATGACATTTAGCGGATTATCATACCTTGTACCGGAGTGGTCAGTACCTGGGCCATCACAGACCAGCGGTTCCCAGTAGAGCACAGCTTGTACGTCAGAGTCGATTTCCATCTCCGAATCACTGATATGTCTCTCTCTCCTGTAGAGTGTAAGCTCCTATGGTCAGCTGGGTCCTCTCTCTTTTTCATTGGTATAGACTGAAAGCTCCTATGGTCAGTGGGGTCCTCTCTCTCCTGTAGAGTGTGCACTCCTAAGGGCAGCGGTGTCCTCTCTCTCCTGTAAAGTGAAAGCTCTTATGGTCAGAGGGGTCCTCTCTCTCCTGTACAGTGTGCACTCTTAAGGGCAGCAGGGTCCTCTCTCTCCTGTAAAGTGAAAGCTCTTATGGTCAGAGGGGTCCTCTCTTTCTCGCCTATAAAGTGTAAATGTAAAGTGCCAAAGCAGGGTAGTTGTGGATGAACTGGTGCTTCTGCACGCCCTGGCACCCTATAGGAAAATCGTGTCCCAGTCCCGGTGTGCTGCTGTGTGTGGGGTGCTTCACACTTACTTGTGGCCCATAGGTCTCCTCTGGCTCCAGGCTTCCATCTTCCAGAATCGCAGCACACAATCCAGGGGACACCAAATGCTTTAGAACAGTCAAACGTCTACTGAGCAGATTGCAGTCATTACAACAAAGCAGGCGGGATAGGGCACAACAGGTTACAGGCTTTCCCACAGATATCAGACATAACTTCGGCCCTAGCACTCGGTCTGGGTAGAGCATCCCTCTTGATAACTCCTCTAGCACAAGGAATTCTTCTCCATCAAAGGCAGTGCACCCTGATTCCATTACCTTCCACCTTTGAGAGTATAAGTCCATCTTTCCCTGCAGCACCGCAGGCTTGGAATGCCTAAAGGCTCTGACGCCCAACTCGAGGTCCTAGGGCCGACAGATGGATCCGCGTGGAATGATTATATGGCAATCCACTGCCACGATTAACAGGCTCATGTTGACCTCTGCAATCTTCACCACAGTCTCTCAAACTGACTTAACACTTCCCTTTCCTCACCTTCAATTCTCCTCCCCAATCTGGGCCAGCCATTACAGTTAACCCTGTGTAGGCTATACTGCAGCCCAAGAGGATTTCCTTTCAGATAATATCCATTACTGTTTTTAACCACTTGGGGTGCCAGAGAGTGGAAGACTATCTTCACCACTCCCACATAAGCTCTTATGGTCAGCAGGGTCCTCTCCTTCCTCTCCCCCATGTGTATTGTACAAGCAAGTACAAGTTTTCTAGTATTGAAATTAGTACGAATTTATCTGCCACAAATAAAACATTTAGGGGAAATTTGGCAAAGTTGGCAAATTCCAATTTCAAAAGATTCGCTCGTCATCTCTAATTACAAACCAGCAATAGTGCATTGGTCAAACTTACTTGCTGTAAAGCTTCTGCAAACTGACTTCTGTTATTTCTATTGTATTAAATTTCCATTGAAATTCCTCTAATTATGCATAGACAGAAGCTGAGAAGAGCAAGATTATCTAAAGTCGTGGATTATCAAACTGTCATAGAAAAATATCTAATATTATTTGTAATAGTAAAGAACCTCCTGGACGTTAGACAGCCCAAAATATAAAAGAAGTAAGTACCAGACAATTGAAATTTTTAGGCTGTTAGCAAATTATAATAATTTTGCTGCCCATCCTCGAACAGCCAATGCCGGCACCAATTCATCTTTGCCGAAGCAGAGCAATTTTCTTTGCTTAAGCAAAAAGGCGTGACTAATATGTTTTCCTTTTTTTAAGAAGAGTCCATGAGCTTTGTACTAAGCCTCTTTTTTCCTGAGATCTGCTGCTAGATGCCAGCTACATATCAGGGGTACTCTCCCTGCCGATTGGGCACTAGTCACGAGTCTGGCTTCTAAAATCCATGGCAATAACAGCTGCTATATTTGGCCAAACATGACTATGTGATATATGAATAGGAAAGAGTCTGCTAGATCTCAAGCCACTCTTACTTAGTGTACAAAGACCTTTTCTTTCTAAAAGAGCACACGGTACAATAAAGTTGTAAATCAATAGTTTGCTGGCCATTTTACTAGCATAGTCATTATTGTGCTTCCAGTACACGTCAATAACCACAGCACTATGGCATTGTACATCATAAGTGAAAAATAGAAAATATGAATAAAAATGAAATCTAAAAAAGATGTTCCCATGAGAAAATGTCAAGATAATCTCCAACTAACATTACTATGGCAACGTGATGAAGTATTCCGAGTAGAGGGCAATTCCAAAATCAAATATGTATTTTCATTGTTTCCATATATTGGTGCTTCTATTACTGCCATTTCCTTTGATAATTGATTTACTAGACATTGTTGCTAGTATATAATTTAGGCCACGGCCCCACTATCAGTATTTGGTCAGTATTTTTCTCAGGAGTGGGAGTCACACCAGGAATGGGTGATAAATGCAGAATTGGTGACTTGTTTCTATTATACCTTTTCTCGGATTGTTCCTCACCTGGTTTTGGCTCCCACTATTGAGAAAAAATACTGACTGAATAGTGACCAAATACCAATAGTGGGGCCGAGGCCTTAAAGAGGTTATTTAGTGGAAATGTAGCAGACGACAATCGGGACTAGATAAATTGGGGGGGTCATATATAGACTCTATGAATATCACATATTTCCTCTTTTACGCCAATAGTTTCTTTGGTGTTCCAATCACAACAAAACCAGTTGTTTTCGGCCCTTTCAGGTATTTGTGAGTAAAATTATCTGTAATTAGAAATGGCTGAAACAGTGACTATTTTCTTCCTTTCAGATTAATTAGCACAATTCCTGTCACAGAACCATGTGCCTCTCGATTAAGGCTTAAGAACTTAAAACCTGAACCTTTGTTTAACCTAAGGCCATGTTCACACAATGTCTTTTTCAGGCATATTCCACGTTGAAAACCACCTGAAAAAGCACCACAAAGAATTATCATAGTGCACAGCAATTTCAAAACGACATTGCTGTGCACATGTGCTGTCTCTTGTTACTTCTTTTAACCACTTGAAGGAAGCTGTTAGTTGAAACTAGAGAAAAAAGATGCCAGTGAAGCAAATTATGTCAAAACTGCCAGCAAAGCCACTTCAGGAAAAAGACAGCTTTGCCTAGGAAAACCTCAGTGGGTGCACCGGCATCTTGAAGATGTCTTGTGCACGTACCCTAAGAGTATTTGCACACAGAGTTTTTTGATCCATTCAAAAAATTTCATCCATTTGAAAAAAGATTTTCAAATAGATACTGCTAAATGGTTTGCGCGCACAACGTATTTATCAGGTGGATTCCACATAAAATCAGTCTGAAAATGTGAAGGAAAACTGCTGGAAAAAAATGAACATAGTTTACGTCAATATAAAAATGACATTATTGCGCATATGTTGAGTCTTTTGTTACTTCTTTTAACCTCTTCAGTGTTTGGAAACTGTAGAGTGGTTAAAAAAGTAACGTTCATTCTTTTGGTGGCTTCACTTGGAAACTTGTTGCTCTTTATAGTGGACAGGATATGGAAAAAATGTCGGTAGTGTAACAGCCTAAAAAAACGATTGCATAAACTGCCAGTCAAGCTGTGGAAAAAAAAATAATGTTTTTTTTCCAGAAGTGGCTTTGCCTAGGGAAAGCTCAGTGGTTCTGCCATCGAAATTAAGGAATCATGTGCACAAACCCTAAGGAAACTCTCCTGTTTTTTAAAGTTTTTGGAAGAGTTTTTCTTCTCTTAAATCATTTCCTGAAATGATTTTGAAGAGGTTAGCAAGAGTTTTTGACGATTTTCCTGACGCGTTCTTTGCAGTCTTTTGATTGGACAAAGCTTAGTAGGGAAAGACTTCCTTCAGGATCTATTCAAAAATGTGACATGTTCTTTCTTTTTTATATCAGTCTTCAAGAAGCAGCTTATATGAATTATATGAACAGCAAAGGATTTCCCATAGAATTGAATTAAAAGAGCTTTCCACCTTTTTTTAAAAGGAGTATTTTGAGGAGGACTTTGGAGAGGCCCTGCTCTAAAGTAAAACCCTCCTAAAAACTCAGTTTACGCAGACTCTGAGGATAAGTTCACACTGTATCTTTTCCACCATTTTGAGCATCTCTGCTCCTAAAAACAGCTGAAAATCGATCAAAAAGTTCTCAAAAGAATAGTCCTACTGGTTTATTTGGAAAAATGGCTTCCTGCAGATATTTTCAAGCTCTTGAGTGTCTTTTAAATGCTTTACACTTTCAAAACCACTTAATGTTTAAAAAAAGTGATGACCATTCTTCAGTTGTTTCCGCTAGGAACATGAACAATACTTTACAATATAAGTTAATAATAGGAAGGCTAAAAAAATTACCCAGAAGATGCCCAAACATTTTTTGATGCATTTTGTGATTATTTACGTGGCCAAGAAAACTAGTTTTCTCCTTTGCTTTATGGATTTCAAAAATCTTCTGTAAAATGTTAGTAAAAAAAATGCAGAGAAAATGAGGCAAAAAAAATCTAGTGGGGAAAAAAAGGGCTTAGGAAATGATAAAAAAAAGCGTAAAAAAGGTGTTAGATCTTTGAAATGGCTCCTCATGGAATCCACTCCTGATTGTCCAATCAAAAAGCAGCAAAAAAAATTTTCTAGGAACAAATATTCTTTCAAATTGCTTCAAAAACTCTTCAGAAAAGTAAAAACGCATTTAAAAACTCCCTATAGGGTACGTGCACACAGCATCTTTAAGACTCCAGGGGACTAGCTGAGGTTTTAAAAGATGAAGCTGCATCAAGAAAAACCCGGTGGTCATTTTCCTGAAGTGGCTTTGCTTGCTGATTTGCCATAGTTTTTGCAGCTTTGTTTTCTATAATTTAAACTACAACTAGTGAGTGGCTTCCTAACAGAAGCCACCAGAAGAATAAACATGCTTCCCGAACCCTGAAGAGGTTAAAAGAAGCAACAAAAAACTGACAATATGCACAGTAATGTTGTTTTTACATTATATTCACTTTTTGCAGTAGTTTGATGGCGCTTTTTCAGTCAACAATTTGCCTGAAAAAGATGTTATGTGCACATACCCTAAGAAGGACTTTTGATTGAGGCAGTTTCCCCTAAAAAACTTGTGGTTTTCAACCACCTGAAAAACTCTGTAAGGTTACGTTCCCACAATGAGTTTTTTATGCTGCGTATTTAAAAAAAATCCAAGTAACCTATTTTACTTAATAGGTGCAGAAATGGTACAGTAAATCCACAACATCAAAAACTCACCAAAAAAGATTATTGTGGAAACATAGCCTAAATGACCTCCCACAGTGAGCTTTTGGTGAGTTTTTGATGTTGCAAAATTTCTGCAACAGTTCTATATCTGTAAGGTTATGTTTACAAGTGGCGTTTTTGGTGCTTTTTTTATGCAAATTTTCAGCTGCGTTTTACAGTACCAGAAAAATCTATGAGATTTCAGAAATCTCATACACACGCATTGTTTTTTTTTCCTGACTGTTTTGTCAAAGAGCTGTGTTTTTGCAAAATGCAGCATGTCACTTCTTTCAGCGTTTTTGCAGCATTTTTTTTAACCCATTGCTTTCAATGGGTAGTACAAAAAACCCTGCAAAAACGCAAGTATCTGGTTTTGCTGCCTTTTTGGTTCCAAAACCTGGGGAAGTTGAATTAGGTTATTTTTTTTGTCACTAAAAGTTATCAGTAGTGATGAGCGAGCATAGTCGCAAGTACTCGGTACTCGCCTGAGCATCTCAGTACTCGAGATGCTCGGAGCTCGCCGAGTACTAGCGAGATGCTCAGGTCCCCTTCCTGCATGTTTGGCACTCTTTAGAGCGCCAATTAACATGCAGGGATTGCCTGCCACTCATTGTAATGCCGCAGCCATGGTGGTTGTGGCACTACAGTGATTGGCTAGCCGCACAGCGTCATCAGGTCTATATCAGACCTGGCGCCGCCATGCTCGTCACAGTCACTCCGCAATCAGGCAGTGTAGGGAAAGGTGCTGCTAAGCTAGGGAGAGATTTGGTTGTGTATTAGGTAGTGTAGGGAGAAAACAAGAACATTACACATATCTATCTCAACAAACAGTCCTTCTGAGGACTAATACATCTGCAGAGATATCAGGCAGGCAGTGTATATACAGTTAGGTCCATATATATTTGGACAGAGACAACATTTTTCTAATTTTGGTTCTAGACATTACCACAATGAATTTTAAACAAAACAATTCAGATGCAGTTGAAGTTCAGACTTTCAGCTTTCATTTGAGGGTATCCTCATTAAAATTGTATGAAGGGTTTAGGAGTGTCAGCTCCTTAACATGTGCCACCCTTTTTTTAAAGGGACCAAAAGTAATTGGACAGATTAAATAATTGTAAATAAAATGTTCATTTCTAGTACTTGGTTGAAAACCCTTTGTTGGCAATGACTGCCTGAAGTCTTGAACTCATGGACATCACCAGACGCTGTGCTTCCTCCTTTTTGATGCTCTGCCAGGCCTTCACTGCAGTGGTTTTCAGTTGCTGTTTGTTTGCGGGCCTTTCTGTCTGAAGTTTAGTCTTTAACAAGTGAAAAGCATGCTCAATTGGGTTGAGATCAGGTGACTGACTTGGCCATTCAAGAATATTCCACTTCTTTGCTTTAATAAACTCCTGGGTTGCTTTGGCTTTATGTTTTGGGTCATTGTCCATCTGTAGTATGAAACGACGACCAATCAGTTTGGCTGCATTTGGCTGGATCTGAGCACACAGTATGGCTCTGAATACATCAGAATTCATTCGGCTGCTTCTGTCCTGTGTCACATCTTCAATAAACACTAGTGACCCAGTGCCACTGGCAGCCATGCATGTCCAAGCCATCACACTGCCTCCGCCGTGTTTTACAGATGATGTGGTATGCTTTGGATCATGAGCTGTACCACGCCTTCGCCATACTTTTCTCTTTCCATCATTCTGGTAGAGGTTGATCTTGGTTTCATCTGTCCAAAGAATGTTCTTCCAGAACTATGCTGGCTTTTTTAGATGTTTTTTTAGCAAAGTCCAGTCTAGCCTTTTTATTCTTGATACTTATGAGTGGCTTGCACCATGCAGTGAACCCTCTGTATTTACTTTCATACAGTCTTCTCTTTATGGTAGATTTGGATATTGATATGCCTACCTCCTGGAGAGTGTTGTTCACTTGGTTGGCTGTTGTGAAGGGGTTTCTCTTCTCCATGGAGATTATTCTGCGATCATCCACCACTGTTGTCTTCCGTGGGCGCCCAGGTCTTTTTGCATTGATGAGTTCACCAGTGCTTTCTTTCTTTCTCAGGATGTACCAAACTGTAGATTTTGCCACTCCTAATATTGTAGTAATTTCTCGGATGAGTTTTTTCTGTTTTTGCAGCTTAAGGATGGCTTGTTTCATCAGCATGGAGAGCTTCTTTGACTGCATGTTTACTTCACAGCAAAACCTTCCAAATGCAAGCCCCACTCCTCAAATCAACTCCAGGCCTTTTATCTGCTTAATTGAGAATGACATAACGAAGGGATTGCCCACACCTGTCCATGAAATAGCCTTGGAGTAAATTGTCCAATTACTTTTGGTCCCTTTAAAAACAGGGTGGCACATGTTAAGGAGCTGAAACTCCTAAACTCTTCATCCAATTTTAATGTGGATAACCTCAAATGAAAGCTGAAAGTCTGAACTTCAACTGCATCTGAATTGTTTTGTTTAAAATTCATTGTGGTAACGTCTAGAACCAAAATTAGAAAAATGTTGTCTCTGTCCAAATATATATGAACATAACTGTAGCAGACTACAGTGCATATAGCATAAGAGTCTCCATTCCAGTTCTGCCTTCTGCTGCTGTTAGATATTTCTAGACAAAGGCCCAAGTCTCAGGGGCCAGGAATAGTTTTTTTGGATCTTAATCCTCATTATTTGCTTAAAAAGCAATCCAGAGAACACCGTTTTTCTGCTCCATTTGCTTGTTGGCACTGCAGAATAAAGCCAGGTCCATTTCATATTACAGCTCTAAAAATCCAGCTATTTAAAACTGTGGTTTGTCCGTCACACGGATCACATATAATTGCGCTGAAAATACTGCTATTTGTAGTGAGCGTGGAAGATATTGTGCTCCATTTAAAATGGGCAAGGCGCGTGGCAAGAGACGGGGAACTGGACGTGATGGTGATGGTGCATGCAGAGGATGAGGCCAAGCCCGTGGGCAAGCTGAAATTGTGCCACAACAAACACCCACATCTTCACACCTGACCTTCCTGTCCCAATTCCTAGGGGACCACAGCACACCACTATTGAACCCAGAGCAGTGTCAAAAGGTTGTTGGTTGGATAGCGGATAATGCTTTTAGTCACTTAGCCACCACCACCACCTCGTCTTCCACACCGTCAAGTCTCAGTAGCCGTGAGTCTGGACCGCATATTCCTCACCCTGATCCTCCTTCCTCCCAGCATGCTGAGTGCTCAGAGAGAACTGATCCCACACTTGGACACTCTGAAGAGCTGTTCACTTTTCCATTTATAGATTCGGGCCTCTCTCCTGGTCCACTTGAAGCGGGGCAAGAGGAGATCGCATGAAGCGATGCCCAAATATTTGAGCAGCCACGGTCACACAAAGGCGACGGTGGGAAAGTGTCACAAGAGGTGGATGATGATGAGACACAATTGCCAGAAAATCAGGAAGAGGACCAGGGAGCGGAATTGGAAGACGAGGTGCTGGACGATATAGTAACTGACCCAACCTGGCAGGAGGACATGCAGAGCGAGGACAGCAGCACACAGGGGGAGGGAGGCAGAGCACCCCAACAGGCAGGAAGAAGCAGTGTGGTGGCCGCAGAGAGAAGGCAGGCAAATGTTCCCCGTAACACCAACACGAAGGAAGTTGCCAGTACAACAGTTAGGTCTTCCCGAGTCTGGTTGCTTTTAAAGACTCTGCTGATAACCCCAAAAAGGCCATTTGCACCACCTGCCAGGCCAGCATCAGCAGGGGTGGCAAAACTAGCAGTCTGACCACCACCAGCATGATCAGGCACATGGCAGCAAAGCAACCGACTTTGTGGGCCGAACCCCCAAGGTCCAGGAATAGTGTCTGTATTGGTGGCACCATTGCTTCTTCCGCTGTTGTGCATGCAAGCCAATCCCCTGTCCATGGTGCATGAGAAGATGCCTCCTGCCCTGCACCTGTCGTTGCACACTCTTAAGTAGCAGCATCAGGAAGCACGTCCACATCTGTGGCCTAGCTCAGCATTCAGTTGTCCATACCCCAGTCCTTGAAACCCAAGCGCAAATATGAAGCAACCGCCCCACAGGCCACACTACTAAATTCTCACATTTCACGACTGCTTGTGCTCGAAATGTTGCCTTTTAGGCTCGTGGAGACGGAAGCATTTCGCAACCTGATGGCGGCGGCCATCCCTCGGTACTCAGTCCCCAGCCACTACTATTTCTCCCGGTGTGCCGTCCCCGCATTACACAAGCACGTGTCCCAAAACATTAGCCGTGCCCTCAAAAACGTAGTTACCAGGAAAGTCCACCTGACCACGTACACGTGGACAAGTGCTTGTGGGCAGGGACGGTACATCTCGCTGACGGCACACTGGGTTAACATAGTGGAAGCCTGGACCCAGTCGGACCTTGGGACGGAACACGTCCTCCCGACGACAAGGATTGCGGGCCCTAGGTCAATCAGGGTTGCCCCCATGGTCTACATCTCCTGCACCTCATCCTCCTCAGCCTCTTCCTACTCTTCAGCCTCCATCTCCGAAATGACCACATCAGTCACAAGCTGGAAGCACTGCAGCATTGCCTCGGCCAAGCGGCAACAGGCTGTGCTGAAGCTAATATGCTTAGGTGACAAACTGCACAATGCTGAAGAGTTGTAGACAGCTCTGAAAGAGCAGGCAGATCTGTGGCTCACACCACTGAACCTACAGCCAGGCATGGTCGTGTGTGACAATGGGCGGAACCTGGTGTCGGCTCTGAGGCGAGGCGAGCTCACACACATACGGTGCCTGGTCCATGTGCTTAACCTCGTGGTTCAGCAGTTTCTCAAATTCTACCCGGAGCTGCCGGATCTGCTTGTTAAAGTATGCCGCCTGTGTGCCCATTTTAGAATGTCACCTACAGCTTCCACCGCCCTTGCCGTGTTTCAGCAGCGTTTGCAGCTTCAAGGTCACAGACTGGTGTGTGATGTCCCCACGCGTTGGAACTCTACACTTCAGATGTTGAGAAGGATTTGTGAGCAGAAGAGGGCAGTTGTTGAGTACCAGCATCAACAAGGCCGTCGGTATTCAGTTTAGACTCCACACATAAGACCTCAGGAGTGGGCATGGATGTCAGACATATGTACCATCCTCCAAAACTTTGAGGAATCTACCAAGATGGTAAGCGGCGATGACGCCATAATTAGCATCACCATCCCGCTTCTCTGTCTTCTGAAATGCTCTCTGCTCACAATCAAAGAGGATGCATTGCAGGTGGAGCACGATGAGATGGAGCAAGGAACCATATAGGGTGATTACACACAGCCCAGCCTCATCTCATCCCGACGTGGATTAGGTGACAATGAGGAAGAAGAGGAGGGGGAGGAAGAACAGGAGCTAGTTTCATGCGCTATAGACGGTACTACCTGCACAGCTGTCATACCGTCTGTTCAGCGTGGATGGCCAGAGGACAGAGAGGAGGAGGAGGAGAGCATGGTCAGTCATCCTCTTGGTGAGGACATAGAAGTCTTGCCTCTTAGCAGTCTGGCACGCTTGGCAGAGTTTATGTTACGCTGTCTTTCCTATGACCCTCACGTTCTCAAAATTTTGGGTGACAGTCATTACTGATTGGTGACACTTCTAGACCCACTCTACAAGGAGAACTTTATATCTCTTATTCCTGAGGCGGACAGGTCTACAAAAATGGGGCTGTACCAGAAGGCCCTTGTTGCGGAACTATTAAAAAAACTCCCATCTGAAAACGCTGCCGGCAGAGGTCACACTTCGTTGGACAACTAAGGAGTACAGGCGAGAGAGACACAACTTCAATCCAGCAGGGAAACACTGTCAAAGTTCTGGGAGAATTTTCTCAGCCCCTCCTATCGCACAGGCCCTGAGGCGCGGGATACTCTCACAAGGAGTGCAAAGTTTGGGGAGATGCTGAGGGAATACCTTGCCGACCGTACCAATGTCCTCTGTGATTCCTCAGTGCCTTATAATTATTGGGTATCCAAGCTGGATATGTGAAATGAACTGGCTCTCTATGCCTTGGAGGTCGTGGCCTGCCCTGCCGCCAGCGTTTTATCAGAGCGAGTTTTTATTGCCGCTGGTGGAATTATAACTGATAAGCGCATCCGCCTGTCAACTGAAAATGCTGACAAGCTGACTCTTATAAAAATGAACAAGGGCTGGATTCAGTCAGACTTGTCAACACCACCGAATGATAGCAGCGTAACATAAACTCAAATCCAGTGTCTTTTTTTGGGAGGTGTATTTCCATGCACCTCCTCACACCCACACATGAGTATACGCTTCCTGATTTTGGATATTTGCTCTTGTCCTCCTCCTTCTCCTCATCCTAATCCTCCACCACCATATCACCAGGGTGAACGTGGTCCGTGCTGCAACACCCACATAATTTTTTTAAAGGGTGTTTATGATGCCTGTAAAAAAAATTTATTATACAGTATGTTCATGTATACCCCCAGGGGTAAATGTTTGTCAGCTCATACACTTAGTGCATGGGCATTACAAGTATAGGAGGCCCGCTCATTTCTAATGGGAACATTTTTTTATGAGGCCCTCCTCTACTTCTCTTCCAAGGGGCATTGGCGTGCCTCCAAATTTTTGGCACCCCTTGCATTCACTGCATAGGCAAACACAATGGGAGACCCACTTCCTAATAATGGGAACATTGTTTTCAGGAGGCCGTCTGACCTCCACGTCTCTTCCAAGGGGCATTGGAGTGCCTCCAAATTTTTGGCAACCCTGGCATTCACTGCATAGGCAAACACAATGGGAGACCCACTTCCTAATAATGAGAACATTGTTTTTAAGAGGCCCTCTGACCTCCACGTCTCTTCCAAGGGGCATTGGAGTGCCTCCAAATTTTTGGCAACCCTTGCATTCACTGCATTGCCAAACACAATGGGAGACCTACTTCCTAATAATGGGAACATTGTTTTCAGTAGGCCCTCCTCTAAGTCTCTTCAAAAGGGTATTGGGGTACATCCAAATTTTCAAAGTGGTATTGGGATGCGTCCAAATTTTGGGCAGCCCTGCCACTCACTGCATACGCAATAACAGTATAGGAGGCCCACTCTTTAGTAATGGGAACAATAAAACATAGACGGCTGATGGCTCTCTAAGAATAATGAAGGCCGACTGCTGGCCCTTTAAGAATAGTAAAGGCCGCCTTATGGCCCTATAAAAATAGGCTTTGTGACTTTCAGAGTCCCTCCTTCATAAATGAAACACGATGTGTCTGATGATATCTCACACACCACATGGCCAGATAAGGTTGTAAAATGTTAAAATGACATTTCCTGGTGAATGCATTTGTCACGGTTGAAAGCAATGCAAAAGTGAAAAAATGCATCAAAAACACTACGTGTGAACATAGCCCAAGGTGTGGAGGAGCATTTTTGTTTTTGGTTATTTATTTTGCTTTATATACAAGTCATTACCCTGGAAAGGATGTTCCTTAACATATTTCCCAGGAAAATCCATTTTGGTTTGGTTTTGGTATGTTTTATTGTGAGTCCGTAAAACTGGCATAATACCGCTGACAACGTTGTTGACAGAAGTGACCTGGGAGTCAGAAATGCTTCCAGGGGTCTTCCCCATGCTGTCCCTATGTCATTTGAGCACTGTTCCCATCGATTTGGGTAATTTTTAGACCCTCTGCCGACCGCCGGGGGGAGCCGCCGGAAAAATGCTTGAGTTTCCCATAGACTTACATTGGGCTCGTTGCTCGGGTCGAGCACCCGAGTATTCCAATGTGATCGACCCGAGCATCGAGCACCTGAGCATTTTAGTGCTCGCTCATCACTAGTTATCAGCATGCACAAGAGACAAATTGACAGTGAAAAAACGCTGTAAAAAATGCACCAAAAACACGGCAAAATGCAGCAAACAACGCAGCAAAAATCAAGGAAAACCTGCTTTTTGGAGGCAGAGACTTGACTGCCAAGAGAGCAGGTTTTGGTGCAGAAAAAAACACACCAAAAGCGCCACGTGTGAATATAGCCTAAGCTACTTTGTCTTCCTGGTATTTTGAATCCACTGAACCTTATTGATATACTTAGGTACGGATTACATGCACTTTTGGTCGGTTTCTGGCATGAAAACACATGTGCAGTTTTTACCTGCGGATTTTCTGCATCTAATGCAAGTCTATGGGGAAAATCAGTACAAGAAGCTCAGTGTACTCGCTAGAGAAATTGACATGCTGCAGATTTGAAACATTGTGCGTTAAAAAGCACAGTGGGAATGAGATTTCTAGAAATCCCATCCACTTTGCTGGACCTGTATGACGCTGCATTTTTGATGCAAGGAAAACATGCAGCATCAAAATTGAGATAAAATTTCAATGTTGGAACACAGCCTAAGGCCACGTTCACACGTTCAGTATTTGGTCAGTATTTTACCTCAGTATTTGTAAGCTAAAACCAGGAGTCGGTGATAAATACAGAAGTGGTGACGGGTTTCTATTATACTTTTTCTCCGACTGTTCCACTCCTGGAGCAATCTTACAAATTCTGACGTAAAAAATTCACCAAATACTCAACATTTGTACGTGGTCTAATCCAGTGTTCCCCAACTCCAGTCCTCAAGACCAGTGGTCCCCAACCTTTTTTGCACCAGGGACTGGCTTGAAGCAAGATCATTTTTCCATGGCCCAGCAAGGAGGGGGTGAGGTGGGCGGGGCTTTGGTCATATGGGGGCGGGGTAATGGAGGGATTTGGAGTTTAGTGCATACTTATCATATAGTGTAGACCAGGTCCCCGCCAGGAGCTATGCCAGGAGCCCCACATAATGTGCTGTGCCAGGAGCCGCATCACTGAGGCCCCATCACGCCCTGCAGCAGGACAGGGCAGCTGTCCTGACAGCTGCTGTTCAGCTGCATTTACTTCATCCCAGGGGCGGACACAGACTGTAGTGGGCCCCTGTGCAAGAAATTTTTGGGGGCCCCCCCCGCCCTTCATAAGGCAACAAAGTTATGTAAACATAACCTCCCCATGTGCATCTCTCACCCCCCCATGTGCAGCTCACCCCCGTGCATCTCTCATCCCCCTCCGTGCATCTCTCATCCCCCTCCGTGCATCTCTCATCCACCCCCCCGTGCATCTCTCATCCCCTCCGTGCATCTCTCATCCCCTCCGTGCATCTCTCATCCCCCCCGTGCATCTCTCACCCCCCCGTGCATCTCTCACCCCCCCGTGCATCTCTCATCCACCCCCCGTGCATCTCTCACCCCCCCGTGCATCTCTCATCCACCCCCCGTGCATCTCTCATCCCCCCCGTGCATCTCTCACCCCCCCGTGCATCTCTCACCCCCCCGTGCATCTCTCATCTCTCCCCTCCCTCCCATGTGGATCTCTCATCTCTCCCCTCCCCCATGTGCATCTCTCATCTCTCCCCTCCCCCCATGTGGATCTCTCATCTCTCCCCTCCCCCATGTGCATCTCTCATCTCTCCCCTCCCCCCATGTGCATCTCCCATTCCCCCCACTCCTAGTTAATTGTATTTAAAAAAAAATAAAACTTGTTATACTTACCCCCATGCGATCCCTGCAGAATCCTGGCGCTCGTCCAAATCGCTGACACCAGGTTCTCCTGACTTCCGGCCATGTGACGGCGCCGTCACATGACAGGAAGTCAGGGGAATCATGAAGGTGCTGCCGCAGCAGCGCAGCGCTAAGATGTCCCGGACCCGGCGCTTAGCATGCGGCCGGGGGCCCCATGAGGAGAGAGACGCACAAGAGGGGGGCTCCGAGGGGGCTCCTACCGGCCGGGCCCCATACTGGAGTCAGGGCAGTCATGCCCTGATGGCGGCCCTGCTGGAGGCTGGAGGGGCCCCCTCTCCCCGCGGACCGGCTGAAAAACCCCAACGGCCCGGTCCTGGTCCACGGACCGGCGGTTGGGGACCTCTGCTCAAGACCACCAACAGGTCATGTTTTCAGGATTTCCTTAGTATTGTCCAGGTAATGGAATTATTGCCTGTGCTGGTGATGTAATGATCACCTGAGCAATACTAAGGAAATCCTGAATACATGGCCTGTTGTGGGGCCTGGAGGACTGGAGTTGGGGAACACTGGTCTACAGGATCAGACATACTGCTGCAAGAATCATGAAAAAATGACTACTGAACTTACTGTCTCTGCTTGTAATATTTCTTGAAACAACAGATTTATCTGTTACTATTGCTCTTTTTGCAATGTGCAACGTTCCGTATCTTAAAGGGATGTCTGGCTCTGGTGATATCATGGGCAGTGTCTAGCATTGCCATATTCACTTGAATGGTGTTGGCCTGCAGTACCACACAGCCCAGGACCAGACTAGTGCTGTTTCTGGAAGGAAAAGAGATTTTTTTTTTACAAATGTAGCTCAAATCAATATAGTATAACCATTTGTAACAGAATAATTTGAAACTACAAGCAGTCATACATGGAAGGGTGTATCACTTGCATCAGTAATTGACGAGAACCCTGCTTTTCTAAGCCATCAATGTATAGTAAATGCAATCCACAGTTTTTCGAAAAAGTCAGGAAATATATAATTGGTTGGCGTTTTTATAAATTATTCAACCCTGACACTTTAGACTAGAAGACTGCACAAGGCAATTTGCATATGTTATCTTTAAATTTTGTATTTTTAATTAAAAAAAAAAGGCACCTGTATTTTATAAAAACTGATTTAAGAATAACTGACTATTCCCCATTGCAATCAATCACAGTGCAGCTTTCATTTCGTATGGTTCTCTTGAAAAATGATAGCAGCATTGTGATTGGTTGCTATCGGAAATAAAGATAGCTTTTCTTTTAGGCAATTTTTTAAATTCTGATCCAAATTAAAGGGGTTGTCCAGGCTTGGGGTTCAAGTCTGCAGTCACTCTTTCAGGATTGTCTGGTCTCGGCGCCGGGAGTGGGCAGGCGATTTACATACATGCAGTCACGTGCCGACTAGACATGAGCGTTCTCGCTCAATACGAGTGAAATGAGTGAGGCAAGACATGTCTAGTCAGAATGTGGCCAAAGTATGAAAATCGCATCCGAATCCAGGCACTCGAGAATCCTGACAGTGCACACTGCACGCTATGAGGATTCACAAGTCTGCAGTCACAGGAGTAACTGCAGACTTGAATTCCAAGCCTGGACAACACCTTTAAAAGATTTGTCAGATCTTCAATGTTGTTCTGTTATTTCAGGTAACTTTTCAGAATCAGCTGTCATGTTTGTGTACATGATAAATAACAATATTTTGGGCCATTGTTTGACTTATGCTGCAATTGTTCACCAGCTATCCACTTCTGCACACTCTATCTCTAATTTTCAGTTGATCTGCTGGGTGGACATTATCTGCTATGACGTCTCCCATATACAGAAGACATAGAAAGATGGATTGTCTTGATCAAAGCAAGAAGAGGACTACTGGATACTCAGAGCAGTGAGAAATCAGTCAGATACAGTCAGGTTGTGCACCAGCTTCTAGCAAATTTATTTCATGTCAGGTCTGGATTCACAGCCACACAGTTCAGTGCTGTAAAATGCTTCTACTGCTGCTTTTATCTGTGTGCTACTGACAAAAAAAGAACAGTGAATTTTAGCTGGGGATGATGACTTCAAGAGACAGGGGTGGGGAATAAGTGGCTCATAAGTGGAAAGAAAAGTTGATTTATCTAATAAGATATATTGCAAAGGTTCTCATATTCGCTGGTGCTATTGATTTTATGCAAAGTTTGCTGAACTGACAGTGACCATTTAACTATGACAGCAGAAAGTTTCATTTTTCTTTTAAAAGCCTGTAAATATATACTCATACTCAAGCTTGTAAGTTTGCTTATTATAACCCAAATGAATAAAAAGACATATTTCATTGTAGGAGTGTTTGTGGAACTTGCTTGATCTCCCTTTTGACTAGGGAAGCAGGTTTACTGTGAGCTCTTATATATTAGATCTTAGATTTTGTGCAAAAAAACATTCATATAATGCTGAAAAAAATCTGCATAGTTATTAAGATATGGTCTGGATTGTCAATATTTGATGGTTTGATATTAAGTATAGCAATGGATTTAAAATAACAAAATCCACTAAAAAGAAGTCTATCCACAGGCTGCAGATTGTTTAATGAAAACATGTAGTTAACCTGCCATTAACACCATCAGCGATCGTGAAATACTGTCTGCACTAGTCTCCTTTGTCATTGTCCCAAGGCAAGAAAAGGAAAATTTGCAAGAAAATCAAAGTTATCCATAGGTTTGCATTCATTATCATTATACATACAAAAGAGTAATCCAGATAACACTGTTAGGAAGTTGCTATTTATTCAATTTTCCTCATATATTCCTGTAGGGTCATTTCAAGTGATCATACTCTTTCATGGATAGACAGACTATTATTACATTTTCACTCCTTCTTTCAAATCTATAGAAGAAAGGCTTTTCCCTTTATAAAATAACATGTGATCTGCATAAAACATCTGGAGCATACAATAAAAGGAAAATTGCTAAGAAGAAAGAAAGAGACAGGTAGGTATCAATGAAAATATATATTTTATAAAAAAAAACAATTACGGTAACTTATATTTATTTGTTATTGCTATTTGCCAACGTCGCAATCCATATGAACCGTATTTGCCAGATGTATGGATCCTGTTCAAGGCACACTAAGGGTCTAGTAGATACAGTCATGGCCGAAAGTGTTGGCACCCTTGAAATTGTTCCAGAAAATTAAGTATTTCTCCCAGAAAATTATTGCAATTACACATGTTTTGTTATGCACATGTTTATTTCCTTTGTGTGTAGTGGAACAACACACAAAAAAAAGTAAAAATGGCAAATTGCACATAATTTCACACAAAACCCCAAAAATGGGCCGGACAAAATTGTTGGCTCCCTCAATTTAATATTTGGTTCCTCACCCTTTGGAATAAATAATTGCAATCAATCGCTTCCTATAACCATCAACAAGCTTCTTACACAGCTGGAGTTTTGGACCACTCTCCTTTTGCAAACTGCTCCAGTTCTCTCATATTTGAATAGTGCCTTCTCACAACAGCAATTTTAGGATCTTTCCACAGGTATTAAATGGGAATTAGATCTGGACTCACCGTTGGCCACTTCAGAACTCTCCAGCACTTTGTTTCCATCCATTAATGGGTGCTTCTTGAAGTATGTTGTATTGTCCTGCTGGAAGACCCATGACCTAGGAAGCAATACCAGCTTTCTGAAACTAGCACTACATTGCGACCCAAAATTCTTTAGTAATCTTCTGATTTCATGATGCCTTGCACACAGTCAAGGAACCCAGTGCCAGAGGCAGCAAAACAACCAAAAAACATATTTGAACCTGTAGGTACTGTGTTATTTTGTTAGTAGGTCTCATTCTGTTTTTGGCAAACAGTAGAATGATGTGCTTTACCAAAAAGCTCTATCTTGGACTCATCTGTTAACAATATGCTTTCCCATAAGGATTTTGGCTTACTCACATACATGTTGGTAAACTGCTTTTTTATGTCTCTGTGTCAGCAGTGGGTTCCTCCTGGTCCTCCTTCTTATCCACCATCCAGGCTATCCTGCCTTTCAACCTTTCATCAATTTTTCTCTGTCATCCACATCCAGGGAGATGTGGATAGCATAGATTCTATGGAAGGGTTGCACCATTACAGTTAGCTCCCCAGAAATCGGCGAATCCCCGCAGTACACTGTGCGTGCGCTGGAGAAATTCGTAAGTCTCCAGTCACACAGAGTGCCTGGAGACTTATCGTTTTGGACTGGACAACCGTTTTAACAAAGTCCACATTTAAAAAGTTGGAACAGTCATTCCTGTTTATCTGTCGCTGTAAACATGCTGGAAATCACCCGACGAATGTCTTGTTCATGCTGTGATTGGATCATTTATAATAGCATGAAAATCATCGTTATCTGCATCATGTCTCTCTGTGTAAACAAAGAATTTGCTTATGGCAACATGTTTGTATATGGGGACAGAAGAATTGTATTAGCAATGTTTCTGTCCCCATCACTGTTCATCTGCTTGTGTGAAAAGTCCAGTAAACTATCTCCAATCATGTGTATATAGTCAATCAGCACTCATTTATTGGCCTGAAATTGGAAGTGTAAATGTACCCTAAATGTTTCTGTGTCATGGTGCTATAACTTAGCATTTGGGGCTCCACTTTTAATTTCTCCCAGGTCCACGTTTTATCTAAAAACTAGTATGCACAGACCACCTTTGTCTACTGAATCCAAAAAAGATTTCAGTGTTACCATACTGAACCTGGGTTACCTGTAAGACCCAAAATGATGCAGGATACAAAAGGAGATCTGAGTCTGAACTATCTCCTTTTGTATTTTGGCATGGTTTAAGTAGGATAAAGTAGGAGGAGTATGTTGGGGCATCTTGAAAGCCAAGAGTGGGCTACGGAAAGGTGCACAAGTTAGAAGTCCAGGTGGCCATGTAATGTGGCGCGGGGCAGTAGCCATGGGCGAGGTACTCATGCTTCACGCCCGGCATGTTACATGAAAATGGTGGTCCTGGCTGGGCGTGTGGACTTTAGCTGTGGTGGCGGCCGACCAGGACCAAATGTCACCGAATTCAATGACGGAGACCATAGTTCATAACTAAACATATTTTTACTGAACAATAACTTTTGAGGAACTGAGTACAGCAGGTAGTAAGTGTTCATCTTCGCGAACGTTTCTGTTATGACATGGAACATTATCACAAATTTTCTCCTTTCTTTCCTGGAGTCACTCTCACTCTCCACTTCTTTTAGCTCTTCTGCCTCAACACAGCCCATCGCACTCTATTCAGGGAGCCTCCTCATCCCCAATAAAGCACTACAGTCCAGCAAGCAAGAGTACTATAGTTCCAGCTGTGGTTCCACGTCCTTCTCCTCTTAGGAAAGTTTTCTATGCCAATATGGCCACTACTTAGCTTTCTCTCTTTAGCTCTGGACCGACTCCGGACACTACTCACTTCCTTCTCATTGTCACTTCTCTCATAGGAGCTTACTACCTGCCTCTATCGTCTCTGTCTTGACACAAAAGCACCCACTGCATGTAGTTCTGCTACTCGGCCAGACCTGAGGTCGGCTATAGCTCATCCCTATCTCACCTTCTACCCGAAAACTCTCTATTGTGCCCTCACTTAGTCTTCCCCTGAGCTAGTCCTAGATATTCATTCTGACTATACCTGTCAATTACCTAGTGCTGGCAGAACGCAACTTCCCATACTAACAATACAAGTTAATAGACATATAAACATCATAATGTATTACATCACATCATATATCTTAAAGGGGGAATGTAGGCAACACCTTCACATCATCCCAGGCACTGCCTGGAAAAAGTGAGTGTGGCCAGTAGGCGAGGGCCTTGAAGTGTCATTCATGAAAGGACCATCCATGTGTGGGTACTGGAGGCACCAGAAGTATGCAAGTCAAAATTTCAAAATGTGAGCAAAGAGGAAAAGCAAGAATCAGGTATGCAACTGAGTTTGTTAAGGTGAGTGAAGTTTAACATTGCATTCTTGGGAATGCAAGCTCAAGTGAACCAGTACAGACAACGAGAGAAGAAGGACTGTGCATAGTTGAGAAGTTTATTGAGCCCCCAGCATTACAAATAACTGTGCTTCCATATTGGAAATTTATAAAGACAAATTATTCAAAATCTTGCTGGTTTCTTTTCTTAACCAGGGGGCTATACATGCTCAAGGCATACTACAAAGGATTCAGTAATTTCTGCACTGCCTGTTACATGTCCTCTCTTAGCAGCTGCCAAAAGGTGAAGGGCTCATTGTACATCTCTATCCTGCAAAACCCTCACCAAAAAGTACTGTACATTTATAGTTTAAAAATAATGGGCCCCCTTGTAGTCAGTCTGGGTAGACTGAACATCAGATATATATATTCCTTTAATTTAAATTAAACTCATTAATACAACTTTTATTATAGCATATTTTAATTATCTACAGATTTTAATACAATTCTTGCAAATTCCATTAAGGGGTTGTAATTATTTTTGAAAGCAAGAAAACTACAGTATGCAGTTCAGATCTGTCCAATAACTGATCCAGCATAGTCTCATGACGTCAGTGTGAATAGAGCCAATAGAAAACCTTTCTCTGTGTTCAGAGGCACATTAGATAAATAATAATCACCACAGTAGGATATATGGGTGCTGTACAATACGCTTCATTTGTTGGACTCTATTTTCTAATGTTGCATTCAAACTCCTATTTTATTGGATTTGTATAAAGTTTATAACCTTGAATATAATGCACAGTGTGCCACAAAGGCTACCTACAGTACAATGTTAGTTTACCTTGATAGCCTTTTCATAATTGACTTATATTTTGCTACACCAACATAATGGTGTAATAATAAGTCATTTATACCTGTCATTCATATCTATAAAATTCCTGAGATTTAGTGTCGTCAGTGTATACACACATAAGCACAAAGAAACATCCACCCACGCACACACTGAACAAAGTCCCCAACCATCACACATAGCCCTCCAAAAACATAATTATTCTCCAGCAACCTTGCTCATCTAGGGCTGATAATTAATATGCAAATTAAAATTGTTGTGGTGCCATTCTATGTTTAAGGATTTACTTATCAGGTCCAAATAATCTCTGAAGGCTTTAACATTTCCTAAGCATCCTGCATGGGGTTAGTTCTACAAATGTCGGTTCACTAATTAAATGAAATATTTCTTTGTCTTAGGGTAAGGCATTAGGACTATAAATGATTGCCAGACACACTGTTTACTCAAGGCACATCCAAGGAATAGACTACCGTAATTTCTCTAGTGGAGTTGTACATGCTGTACTCGTCTAGTTATGGAATTTAAAAAATCTACTGGATATTTAAAGGGTTTTGCAGGCTAGAGCAAACATTCGGCAAGATCAGTAGCATGCAGAATAGTGGTTTATGTACACTGTTGGGATTCGACTTTTTGTAGTCATCACATAAATGCTAGTAAGAAATTTGCATAATTGTGCTCACCTGCTATCTTTATCTCTTCTCTCAATGAACAAATCACATATTTGCAATCACAGAATGATCCCAAGAACTGGCAAGCAGAGCTGAATCCTAACAGTGTGCATATTGTGATGTAGGATTCTGTATGCTACAGTGCTTACTGATAGTTTGCCCTAGCCTGGAAAAGCCCCTTTAATATCTAGTGGTTTCTTTGCTCAATTTCTAAGAATATAGTGTACGTATGAAACTCCAGAAAAGGGAAAAATTGTAGCGCTCACCATGTTCTGTAGTTCATATACCGCGGTTCAAGTCTGAATGGGGGATGTCAATCCTGCTGGTGAGATACAGTTGGTAATCAAGAAGACAAGTAGGAGATCTGGCACACCATCCATCGAAAAAAAACACTTTATTGTGAAGCCATTAAAAAACTCAGGATCCAAAATTAAATGTTAAAGCTGACTCGTTTCTGACACTTACAGGTGCCCTTATTCATAGGACCTATGACTAAGGGCGCCTGTGAGCGCCAGGAACGTGTCAGGTGCCGGATCTCCGCCTTGTCATCTGAAACTCCACTAGAGCAATTAGGAACAATAGTATGACAGTCCATTCCTCAATTACACAGCGTCTTTGGCAATCATTTTTAGTTATAATGTCTACTTGCGGTCATCATTTATAGTTCCAATGCATACTTGGATTTGCATGCCGACAAACTTCTCTTTCTACTTCTCTCAATGTTTAGTCGGTACATGACCACAAGTATGCAAATCACAACTTTACGGTTACATGACAACCTCCTGAACCAGCAAGCTGAGCCAAATTCTAACAGTGTGTAAAAATTCATAGTTATTGTATTTATATAGTGCCAACATGATCTACAGAACTTAACAGTTAATAGGGTACATGAGCAAAAAATATCAGACATTACAGAGTAACACATAATTCTACAATTTAAACAAAAGGCGTGAAGGTTCTGGTTGAAAGCTTACAACATATAAGGAAATATGGAATAAACAAGGTGAAAAGTGTTTGTAGTACATTGACCAGCCACTTAATGATAAATCAGGGTATTCAAGTAAATCTGTATGAGCTGTTCACTCATCGTTATCTGTATATGTCTAGATACAAAGTGCTACTGAGTGCATGGAGGGTGATGAATCAGATGTTAGAAAGGACCCGATTCTGAGGAAAATTTAGGAAAGGAAAACTTAGATCAGTTAGAATATTGTGTGGTGAGGCGATAGGCTTGTATAAAGAGAGATGATTTGGAGGACTTTTAAAACTGTGAATACTGGGTATTAACCGGTTTGACCGGCATAATCCATTCCAGAGAATTGGCCCAACACAGATGAAGGCTTGGGGACAGGAGTGGTTGGTTTGAATTATGGAAGGTAGGGAGGTAGACAAAAATGTGTAAGGGAATGTAAGGCAATGCAGAATTGTTGAGAGTTTTGAAGGGTGAAAGTGTTAAGTTTATGTTGTACATGGGTAACAAGTGCAATGACTGGCACAGGGTTGGATTACACATTGTTCGGATTTATCATGCTATTTATTTATCATTTACCTTTTTTATGGTTGCATAAAGTTAAAATAGTTTTTGAGATTAAAAAGCATTACCAATTTACCGCTCATATGAATACGTTATGTCTGGTATTGAAGCTAGGCCCCATTAAAGTGAATAGGGATAAGCTATCTGCCTTTAATTGTCATGTTTCAAAATCCCATACTCCTCAACTAAGCTATAGATGCCTTTATAGCCATATACCTTTGGACATGCTTTTGGGCTCCAAACAATAGTTTATTATCCAGAAATTATTATACAATGTCAGACATAAGTACTTTTGATTAAATTTATCCCCTATCCCGACCTTGGGTTTTTCCGTTTTTGCGTTTCCGTTTTTTACTCTCCTTTTTCCCAGAGCCATAACTTTTTTGTTTTTTAGTGAATATGGTCATATGAGTACTTGTTTTTTTCAGGACGAGTTGTACTTGAGAATAACACTGTTGGATTTACCATATCATGTACTGAAAAATGGGAAAAAAATTAAAAGTGTGGTGAAATTGCAAATAAAGTGCAATTCCACAAGTGTTTTTTTTTTTTTTTTACCATGTTCACTAAATGCTAAAACTGACCTACCATTATGATTCTACAGGTCATTACGATTTCGTAGATAACAAACTTGTATAGTTATTTTTTTATTTAATTAGTGAAAAAAAAATCTAAAGTTTATTTAAAAAATGGTGCTATTTTCAGAGACCCATATCGTCTCCATTTTTCAGAATCTGGGGCTAGTTGAGGGCTTATTTTTTCATGCCTAGCTGACGTTTTTTATTGATACCATGTTGGGGTAGATACGATGTTTTGATCGATTTTGTTTTTTTTTTGTTTTATTTTGAATGGGGCAAAGGGGGGTGATTTGAACTTTTATATTTTTTGAATTTTTTAAATATTTTTAAAAACTTTTTTTTTCTACTTTTTATATGCTTCAATAGTCTCCATAGGAGACTAGAAGCTGCGATCATCTGATCGCCTGTGCCACACATAGCAGGGCTAAAGCCCTGCTATGTGTAACAAAAGTGCTCATCTGCTATGAATGACGGTCACTGGGCGATTCTCATAGCAGATCGGCTATGATAACCACAGGGTCTCCTGCAGACCCCTTGTTGTCATGCCAACCTATCCGCGCCCCGGATCATATGACGGGTGAGCCGATGGGCGGGTCTTATGACACGCTTCCGGCACCGCCATGTTAAATGCCGCTTTCGGAGATTGACAGCCGCATTTAACATCTTAATAGCTGCGGGTGGATTGCAATTCCAACAATAGCTGTTAGGGGCAAATGATAGTTGATCAGATCAGCTGTTGTGCTCCGGGAAAGATGCAGGCTCAACGCTGGAGCCCGCATGGAGTGCAGGGACACGGCCTATGATGTATATATATGTCATAGGTTGTGAAGGGGTTAGTTTAGAACTAGGCGATACATTTATACCTTGTTCAATTACTCCTAGGAGAATAGTTATTAAGGGCTTTATGCCAGAACCACTTGCGCAAAAATTTGCTACTTTTTTTTGTTTTGTACAACCATATAGTTCTAAAAGTGGATGGGATTTTGAGAAGGTACGAGCTTCTGAGGCATGAGAACTTTATTACAATGTAAGCTAAAAATTGGCGCCTGTAGTTGGCATAGATGAAACTTTCTGTCACATGTACAGCCAGAGATGTGCAACATTTGTACTTTTACTAGTACATTTGGTGCATCTTATGCCTATCCACCTAAGACTTGCGTATAAAATGCCTATCTTAATAAATTCCCACTTTAATGTCTGTCTGAGCAACATTTGATGGAGGCAGCAGAGAAGCAATAGGTCTTGTTCAAATATTAGAAGCAAATGTCAACTATATTATCTCTGTCACTATAGATGAGTTAAATGTTAAAATGTACACTATAGTGAAGGATATTATTTAATTTAATGACTGGAGATGTCAGGGAGCTACATAGACAAACATATATTTCCCAAATGGTTTTACAAGTATTCTAACCATTGACATATGCAGATAATGTAAACCCAGGCTTAAAGAGTAATTTCAACACACAAATGAAACATTGAATGTAAAGTCTTTGGTTTCTCTCTTTCTAAATGACTTTTCTCTAGAGTCTAGAGTTGCATCTTAAGAACAAAAGAATTTAGTATTCTGAATCACTCCTCTCTTCCACTATAGGGCTCAGATTCTTGTGTTTTGCAACAATTATTTTTCCTGGATGAAATTGCTTTTTATATACATTTCATAGGCTCTTAAACGTCCTGGATCTGGGTTCTCAGAGAATTCATAGAGCGGGGTGCTGACCCGTAGACTTTTTATTTCAACCGTACTACTCTTATCGCGCACATACGCTGGAGCTGAGCGGTTCTGCTTCCAGAGTTGTGAAACTCTGAACAGTATTTTGATTGATCAGTGGTGCTCTCACAACCCAGATCCACACTGATCTGCAGGACATTTAAGGGCCTTCAAAATAAAAAATAAAAAAACGCTTACGAATGATATATACTCATATTGTTTTACTGTAATTGACACTAACAGAAAATACCTCAATAAAGTATGTTTATAAAGTTAATAGGCTTGTCCCATGTGGACAACCATTTTTATAGTGCCACTTGACATCATGGTGGGGGTCCACACTCAGGACTCTACTAAGCCAGAAGAATTGACACACATTCTCTTTCAACCATTATGGCTGATTTCTCCTGGTTGGAGAAGCCAGATCAGCAGAAGCTTATTAACGCTATTCATTCTGGAGTAAGGTTGCCCAGTTGGGACAACCTCTTACACTACAAAAATAGGTAGGATATAGAGATGAGAGGATTGTTTCACAGAACCCTGTTCCAGAAGCCAGGCCAGTGCTCCATGACCATTAGATGGAAAGACTTCAGTCACCTTTTACCTGCCAGAATCTGTGGCTCTTCTTTTGATTAGCCAGACTGGCCTGATGTTGTGTGCGTGTCACATCGCAATGACGATGTTGCATCAAAATCAAAGGGAAGCCGCGGATGCTATTAGTTAATAGGTGACTTGCGGAACTCTTTTCCACTGATCATAGAATTCTAACTTCTCATCTCTAATAGTAATTGCTAGATTAGTGGGCATTCAATTGCCGGGACCCCATCAATCAATTGATAGAAGAACCCACCTTCTCACAGCAATACAACCAAATTGAGGAGGTTTATATGATGTAGAGGTTAAGCAAGATGTGTTGGATTTACGGAACCAGTCAAGGTAGATTGTGTGTCTGCTATTACCCATAAAGGCTTATTAAGTGTGGACTGTATCATGGCTCAGTAGTTAATACTGTTTCTTTTCAACACATAATAATAATAATTTTTATTTATATAGCGCCAACATATTCCACAGCACTTTACATTTAAGCCGGTCTTGGGTACATTGGGTACATTGGTCCTAATTAACACATGGATCTTGGGTACAAACTAGACCTAAGTGGAGCTGTACAGGACATGTGAGGGCTCGGTAAGCATCATTTTCTTTAATTCTTTGATTTATCTATGCTTATTTTGCTCTGGGATCTGGAGAGACCTCCGATTATGATATAGCACATTTGATTCACATCAAATTGATTCAACGCAGATCGAATTTCCTGGCATAATTCAACCAAACATTCCAAATTTCAATTTCTGAAAATTCGCTCATCCTTAGTTGTTAGCCCCAAGATTATGAACCTAAATATGGACTAGAATATATGGAAATAAGAATGATAATCTCCATGCAGTGCTTTAGAATATGTTGGTGCTATATTATTATATACAGTTGTGCTCAAAAGTTTACACACCCCGGCAGAATTTTTGCTTTCTTGGCCTTGTTTCAGAGAATATGAATGATAGCAAAAAAAGTTTTCTCCACTCATGGTTATTGGTTGGGTGAAGTCATTTATTGTCAGACTACTGTGTTTTCTCTTTTTAAATCTTAATGACAACCAAAAACATCCAAATGACCCTGATCAAAAGTTCACATACCCCAGTTCTTAATACCGTGTATTACCCCCTCTAACATCAATGAGAGCTTGAAGTCTTTTGTTGTAGTTGTGGATGAGGTTCTTTATTTTCTCAGGTGGTAAAACTGCCCATTCTTCTTGGCAAAAAGCCTCCAGTTCCTGTAAATTCCTGGGCTGTCTAGCATTAACTGCGCGCTTGAGATCTCCCCAGAGTGGCTCAATGATATTGAGGTCAGGAGACTGAGATGGCCACTCCAGAACCTTCACTTTGCTCTGCTGTAGCCAATGACAGGTCGACTTGGCTTTGTGTTTTGGATCGTTGTCATGTTGGAACGTCCAAGTACGTCCCATGTGCAGCTTCCAGGCTGATGAGTGCAAATTTGCCTCCAGTATTTGCTAATAACGTGCTGCATTCATCTTTCCTTCAACTTTTATCAAGTTCCCTGTGCCTTTGTAGCTCACACCTCCCCAAAACATCATAAATCCACCTCGGTGCTTTACTGTAGGAATGGTGTTCCTTTCATCATAGGCCTTGTTGACCTCTCTCCAAATGTAACGTTTATGGTTGTGGCCAAAAAGTTCAATTTTGGTCTCATCACTCCAAATTACCTTATTCCAGAAGTTTTGAGGCTTGTCTCTGTGCTGTTTGGCATATTGTAGGTGAGATACTTAGTGGCATTTGCTCAGTAATGGCTTTCTTCTGGCGACTCGACCATGCAGCCCATTTTTCTTCAAGTGCCTCCTTATTGTGCATCTAGAAACAGCCACACCGCTAGTTTTCAGAAAGTCCTGAATTTCAGCTGATGTTATTTGTGGGTATTTCTTGGCATCCCAAACAATTTTCCTGGCAGTTGTGGCTGAAATTTTTGTTGGTCTACCTGACCGTGGTTTGGTTTTTACAGGGCCCCTGATTTTCCATTTGTTAATCACAGTTTGAACACTGCTGACTGACATTATCAATTCCTTGGATCTTTTTTTGTATCATTTTCCTGTGTTATACAGTTCAACTACCTTTTCCCGTATATCCATTGACAATTATTTTGCTTTCCCCATGACTCACAATCCAGAAACGTCAGTGGCTCGATGAAAGATGCAAGAGTCTGTCTGGATCCCAGAAACTCACTCAGTTTTTATGCACACTCACTGATTACAAGCAAACAGGTCACAGGTGAGGATGTTACCTTTAGTAGCCATTCAAACCCATTTGTGTCAAATGTTGTGCTTGTTATCACCAGGGTATGTGAACTTTTGATCGGGGTTATTTGGATGTTTTTGGTTGTCATTAAGATTTAAAAAGAGAAAACACAGTAGTTTGACAATAAATGGCTTCACCCAACCAATAACCATGAGTGGAGAAAAAGTTTTTTTGTTATCATTCATATTCTCTGAAACAAGGCCAAGAAAAGAAAAATTCTGCCGGAGTATGTAAACTTTTGAGCACATCTGTAGATAAAATGATTATTTAGCTTTCATAAATAAAAAAGAGAATTGACACCAAAGCGCTATTTACATAACATTGTCCCAGTCTGATTTTTCGACATGCTTTGAGTATTAAGCAACCATCTTAACCTAAACATATAACTGCATTAATAATTAGGGCTTCATCAGCCACTGTGAAAGATTTCCCTTGTTTTTTTCTTTGGTGCACTACACCTTCCTTTTTTCTGGATATAATTCTGTTCTCGATGTCATTACAGCTTCTTTTCTTCTTCTCTACACATCCTGTTGCTCTGACATTGCATTTTACACATGGATATAACATGGCAGAACTGAATTGTTTTTAAATGAAGGCCACGATACGTAATTTTATTAATCCGTCTTACAACTTGCATCGTTCCTCGACATGTTTCCAAGAAAGTAGTTCATTTTCATTGCTGGTATTAACTGATCCACCTCTTGAATATTTATATTGAACAAAACCACACAAATTAATTCTTGTGTCTTCACTTAGGAGCTGTCCCCCACAAATCCTCATTTATGTGATTATTGGTGCAAGGCCTAGTTCCGCTTTTCTGCTCACGACCCCACACTTGAATGTGACAGCGCTGTCTCTGTGTAGATTTCAGTAATAGGCATAAAAGGCCAATAATCATGATGTGGTGTGAAAGGAACGTAGTGTTCCTTTGAATTTATTAACACTGAGTCCATAGCTAAAGTACATCCTGCAGATTTCCTGTGAGCATTGTCTCCTGACAAATTATGTATACTTCTACCCAACAGGGATGTCCACTATAACAGAAACAGCTCATTCTCTTATATATAGACATATATTATATCCTGTGGAACCTCTGAAGGGGAATTTTAAAAAATATATTACACAATTAAATCATCTCTAGATAAAGAACTATTCTTCTCGAGCCCTAACTCATGACTACAACACCCCAACCCATGATACACTGTACTGTGGTGAAAAATAAAACAGAATGATAATAGTTATTAACAGAGATGTAATTTGACGTTCATGAGTCCCAAAGCAAAATCTGTAACAGGGCTCCCCCACCTCACCTGCCAACTATCAATTACAGTATACTGATGTCATCTTATTTGACAAAGGGTAGCCCTTCAAGCACCATGGCCCAGGTGGAACTGCTACCTCAGACTTTCCTATAGCTATGGCCCTGGTTATGAATATTAAAAAAATTAATTTTGGGAAATGCAGTCAGTGCTCTCCTGTAAGAAATGCTGTCAACTTATTTAACCCAGATTCCTCTTTAAAGGCTTATTGCATTTCCAAAATTGTAAGCTATTCCCTATCCATGGGGGGGTCACTAACTTAACTCTTGGCGTCTGACCCTTGAGACTCCCAGTGATCCCGAGAACAAGGCTCTGTAACCCAAATCCCATGCTTGACCTCCACTCTATTCGTTGTCTGTGGAGGTTTTGGACAAAATCAAGAACATTTACCAATATACTTCATGATCTAACACTTTCTCAAAAGACAGGGGGCGGAACTGATCAAGTTAAGTGGAGACCTCACATGACAGGGTTGGGCTGGGAGCAAAAGAAGTATGGAATTGGTGGAAAAGGTTTTGAAGTCAAATAAAAGGGGAGGGGATATAAGAGGCATATATAAGGCAATGTGGCCATTTTAGGGGCTTTCTACTGTGAAAGTTTTAATTTAAATAATTAGAAAGGTGTGTCAGATCTTTTGGTATCTCCAAGGATCTCCCTCTGTTTTTCCCAGGTAATGTACAAAAGTTATTGTTATTGTATTATTTGTTAAATAAATGGCCGATGTGGTCAATTTTATCCAAAAAGAATATGTCTCCCGTGTATGTTTGTTAAGAAAGAGGGAGTTAAGGGTATGGAAAAATTGTGGTAAATGGAGGGAGAAGGAGTTTGGAGCGAATCAGCTATATTGTGTCATGCTGATTATATACAGTATGGAAACTATATGGACTAGGAGTATAGGGCATCCTACAGATATCATATCCACTGTAACATGACTTTATCATGTGACTGCATTGTCCATGGGCTCTCATGTTCTATTGTTATCTACACATATGCATATATACTGCCTTAAAGCCATGCACTGATACCTATATAACCCAAATTGATTCAAAATAAATGCTTTCATGTGATTACTACAGTGATAGCCTATAGAGATGTAGTATTTTCTAACTTGTCAAACATACCAACACCTAATTTGATATGTTTGTTGATTTGTACTATGGTAAATGTTAACTTACAGTTTTCCACTTCAAAATATTTTTCTGCATTATGGTATAGTTAACACGAATTTTAGGTTCATAAATGCTACATGTATACTCATAGATATTGTTTTTTTTAATTGTATTTCCTTCTCTCCCAAACACTATGCTGTTGGGTTGTTTCAATGCCCTTTGCATGTTTCTTTAGAAGTTGCTTTCAACTGTTTCTCAGCAAAAATCTGTACACTATATTCAAACAGTATCTGTATGAGACTTTCTCACTCTGAGCCTCTCTGAATCCCACCCCTGTACTCCGACGGAAATTCCCTACTGTAATTGTCTGAATATTCTGTAAAAATCTTGGTGGAGCAGCAGTTGAAAGGGGCTTCTATAGGGGTATGAACTTAGGCATTGAAACAACACTGGAGCATTGTGTTTAGGAGAGAAGTAAACAAAATAAGGTAGTGATAATTATTCCTAACTTTCCAATGCCTGGAGGATAATCATAAATAAAAATATAAATCAGCTAGACTATTAAAAAAGCATGATGGCAATAATCCTTCATCTCCTAACATATACAGTACAGACCAAAAGTTTGGACACACCTTCTCATTTAAAGATTTTTCTGTATTTTCATGACTATGAAAATTGTACATTCACACTGAAGGCATCAAAACTATGAATTAACACATGTGGAATTATATACTTAACAAAAAAGTGTGAAACAACTTAAAATATGTCTTACATTCTAGGTTCTTCAAAGTAGCCACCTTTTGCTTTGATGACTGCTTTGCACACTCTTGGCATTCTCTTGATGAGCTTCAAGAGGTAGTCACCGGAAATGGTCTTCCAACAATCTTGAAGGAGTTCCCTGAGATGCTTAGCACTTGTTGGCCCTTTTGCCTTCACTCTGCGGTCCAGCTCACCCCAAACCATCTCGATATGGTTCAGGTCTGGTGACTGTGGAGGCCAGGTCTTCTGGCGTAGCACCCTATCACTCTCCTTCTTGGTCAAATAGCCCTTACACAGCCTGGAGGTGTGTTTGAGGTCTTTGTCCTGTTGCAAAATAAATGATGATCCAACTAAACGCAAACCGGATGGAATAGCATGCCACTGCAAGATGCTGTGGTAGCCATGCTGGTTCAGTATGCCTTCAATTTTGAATAAGTCCCCAACAGAGTCACCAGCAAAGCACCCCCACACCATCACACCTCCTCCTCCATGCTTCATGGTGGGAACCAGGCATGTAGAGTCCATCCGTTCACCTTTTCTGCATCTCACAAAGACACGGTGGTTGGAACCAAAGATCTCAAATTTGAACTCATCAGACCAAAGCACAGATTTCCACTGGTCTAATGTCCATTTCTTGTGTTCTTTAGCCCAAACAAGTCTCTTCTGCTTGTTGCCTGTCCTTAGCAGTGGTTTCCTAGCAGCTATTTTACCATGAAGGCCTGCTGCACAAAGTCTCCTCTTAACAGTTGTTGTAGAGATGTGTCTGCTGCTAGAACTCTGTGTGGCATTGACCCGGTCTCTAATCTGAGCTGCTGTTAACCTGCGATTTCTGAGGCTGGTGACTCGGATAAACTTATCCTCAGAAGCAGAGGTGACTCTTGGTCTTCCTTTCTTGGGGCGGTCCTCATGTGAGCCAGTTTCTTTGTAGCGCTTGATGGTTTTTGCAACTGCACTTGGGGACACTTTCAAAGTTTCCCAATTTTTCGGACTGACTGACCTTCATTTCTTAAAGTAATGATGTCCACTCGTTTTTCTTTACTTAGGTGCTTTTTACTAGCCATAATACAAATTCTAACAGTCTATTCAGTAGGACTATAAGCTGTGTATCCACCAGACTTCTGCACAACACAACTGATGGTCCCAACCCCATTTATAAGGCAAGAAATCCCACTTATTAAACCTGACAGGGCACACCTGTGAAGTGAAAACCATTTCCGGTGACTACCTCTTGAAGCTCATCAAGAGAATGCCAAGAGTGTGCAAAGCAGTCATCAAAGCAAAAGGTGGCTACTTTGAAGAACCTAGAATATAAGACATATTTTCAGTTGTTTCACACTTTTTTGTTCAGTATATAATTCCACATGTGTTAATTCATAGTTTTGATGCCTTCAGTGTGAATGTACAATTTTCATAGTCATGAAAATACAGAAAAATCTTTAAATGAGGTGTGTCCAAACTTTTGGTCTGTACTGTACATCACGTCCATGACATCTGTAGGAGGTGAGAGATGCAAAGGCATTTCCTGAAATTTGCATTTTCACATGAATACAAACATTTTGACATTCGATTTATGATTTGCTGAAAAAAAAACTTGCCCGTCACCATTTCCCACACTGCTGAAACATCAGAGAGCAGGACAACCTCCCCAATATGCCCTACAGCTGTGACATCTATCGGATTACCATACTTTGTACAGTTGTGGTCAGTAGCTGGACTATCTGAGATCAGCGATTTCCAGTGAACCACTGTTTGTTTGGCAGAGTCGTTTTCCATCTCTAGAGTCACTGGATAAGCCGCTCTCTCCTGTAATGTGTAAGCTCTATTGATAATCAGGGTCCTCCCTCTTCTGTGAAGTGTAAGCTCTTATGGTCAGCGAGGTCCTCTCCTTACCGTAGATTGTGCGCTGTTATAATCAGTGGGGTCCATTCTCTTCTGTACTGTGTAAGCTCTTATGGTCAGTGGAGTCCACTCTCTACTGTAGAGTGAGCAGTTTTATGATCAGTGGTCTCCTCTCTATTTTGTACTGTGTAAGCTCTTAGGCTATGTGCCCACGATGCAGAAATGCTCCGGATTTTTCCTGAGCGTTTCTGCATCTCCCCTGGCAGAAAAAACGCATGTGGATTTTACATGTGTTTTTCCTGCCAGGGACAAGCATAATTGAAGCGTTTTGCACATGCGATTTCACATGTGGGTTGTCAAGCGCTTTCCAAGCGATTTTAGCATCATTTGGAAAGTGCTTGACAACTTGGTCACACTATATAAATCCATGCAAACGGCATGGATTTATATAGTGTGACCGTAAAAGAATGGTAAAAAATAAAAAATAAATATTATACTTACCTTCTGATGACCCCGGTCTCCTTAGCCGATGTGTCTGGTCTTCCCGGTGTCTCGCTGTTGTGTAAAAGGACCTTCCATGACGTCATTTAGTCATGTGACGGGTCACGCGACCGCCGACGTCAGCGATCATGTGACCCGTCACATGACTAAATGACGTCATGGCAGTTCCTTTTAGACCCTCGCGAGCTGCCGGGAAGCCAGGACGGATCTCTATGGAATGTAATGTATATTTATGTATATTTATGTATATATTTTTTTTTTATTATTTTTTATTACAGCTACTATGGTACCTGGGTCTGGAGGAGTGTCTCCTCTTCTCTAGACCCGGGTACCATCCGCACATTGAATCGCTTAATATCCGCATGTGCACATGTAGTCATGCGGATATTATGCGATTCAATGCAAGTCAATGGGGGCAAAAACGCCGCGATTACGCAAAATAATTGGTAGTGCTGCGGATTTTTCCGCAATGATTATCCGCAGTGGAAATTTCTGCAGCATGTGCACAGCACATGCAGATTATCATTGGGGAACAGGGCAGACCTTCTACCAAGCGTTTTTTAAGCGTTTCTGCACCGGAATTGCTGCTGCGGAAACGCTTAAAAAACGTATAGTGGGCACACAGCCTTATGGTTCTTTCTTTACCCCATGTATATTTTCCAAGCAATTACAAGATTTCCAGGATTGAGATTCAAGCAAATTTATTTGCCACAAATTCAATTTGTCAAAATTGAATTTCAAAGATTCGCTCATCTCTACTTATTATCTTACTGATTACTTTATTTAATGTATTAACAATATTCACTAAGTCAGACCTGAATAAACGGTGTCACAGTGGGAGAGCCAAAGGACTAGAATTCAAATGCAACGTGGCAGTGCAGTGCTGGCAGCATCGTAACGTGGACTTGACCTGCACAGACCCAGGAGACCAAACCCATAGACACAGGTTAGTTGAACACATGGCATTGGAGAAACTAGCAAAAGGAAGATGATCAAGAGAAAAAATAGTGAAACGGGAAAGAAAACAAAGAGTGGGAAAGGTACAGAGATTGTGACAAGGATAAAGTTACTGGAAAAGATCATAGCAAAGATAACAGCTGATTAATGTACATCTATGTTTATTATACATAAGGATGATTGACAGGATCAGTATGATTTACCTTCCCTTCTTTTTATAAAATTTATAAAAAGCTGTAAATCATATGTATTTGATTATGTGCATAAGCCCTAATATAACATGTAAACTAGTTCCAGCTAGTCCACATACTTCATTCTGCTCAAAATTAAGCAATAAACTAAATATTAGTATAAAGTAGTATTGAAAGATAAAATTATAAAATTAATAATAAAATTATTATTATTATTACTATTATTATTATTATTATTATTATTATTAAGCAGAATTAATGAAGACCAGTCGCTTGCTCAAGAAAAATTAGTTAAATACTTTGTACAAATTTCTGAGCTCCTCCAATTCTGCTACTCTCTCCATTTTGTAATGCATCACTCCATTGCAGAAATATTCAGATTTGTCTACCATTAAATTTATTTTTATTTATCTTACTCACTTACATAGCGCAATTCATTCCACAGCTCTTTACAGACATTGTCAGCATTGTCCCCATTGAGGCTCACAATCTACATTCCCTATTAGTATGTCTTTGGAGTGTGGGAAGAAACTGGAGAACCCGGGGGAAACCCACACAAACACAGGGAGAACATACAAACTCCTTGCAGATGTTGTCCTTGGTGGGATTTGAACCCAGGACCCCAGCGCTGCAACCACTGAGCCACCTTGCTGCCATCCATCCATATCTTTCACAGAGGGCTTTGTGGGGGACAATTATATTGTATGGCTGCAAGGCTGTAATGCTAACCACTGAGCCACTGTGCTGCCATCCCCCCATATCTTTCACAGAGGGCTTTGTGCCGGACAATTATACTGTATGGAGGGCTGTGTGGGGCCAATTATACTGTATGGAGGCCAATTATATAGTTTGAAGGTCTATGTGGGAGCCAATTATACTGTTTAGATAGTTATGTGGGGGCCAATTGTACTGTTTGGAGAGCTGTGTTGGAGCCGTTATACTGCATGGAGGGTTGTGTGGGGTACATCATACTGTTTGAATGGATGTATGGGGTCTATCATAATGTGTGGAGGATAGTGTTGGAGCCATTTACTGTTTGGAGGGTCATTATACTGTGTGGCTGTATAGGAACTATCATATTGTGTGGAGGGCTGTGTTGGTGCGGGAATGGCGAGGTGCGGGTTCATCACACCCTCCAAACAATATAATACTCATCACACAATATGATGGCCCCCAGATAGCCCTTCAAATAGTATAATGGCCTCCATGTAGCCCTTAAAATAGTCTAATGGCCCCCACACAGCACTCCACACAGTATAATGACCCTCACATATCCTTCCAAATAGTATAATGGCAGCCACATAGCCCTTCAAACAGTATTATGGCTCCAACATAACCCTCCAAACACTATAATAGCTTAATAGCTCCCACATAGCCCTCTAAATGGTATTAAGGCCCCCATATAGCCCTGCAAATAGTTTAATGGCACCCAACATAGCCCTCCAAATTATATAATGGCCCCCGCACAGCCTGCTAAATATTGTAATGCCCCCACAGAGCACTCCAAATAGTATAATGGCCCTGACACAGGCATCCAAACACAGTATAATGGCAACCCAACATAGCCCTCCAAATTGTATAATGGTCTCCATATAACCCTTCAAATAGTTTAATGCCAAACATAGCCCTTCAAACTTTATAATGGCTCTAACATAGCCTTCCAAACGGTATAATGGCAGTCACAAAGCCCTTCAAACAGTATAATGGCTCCAACATAGCCCACTAAACAGTTTAATGGCCCCCACCTACCTTACCAAATAGTATAATGGCCCCCTCATATCTCACCAAATAGTATAATGGCCTCCACATAGCCCGCTAAATAGTATAATGGCCCCCACATAGCCCTCCAAATAGTATAATGGCCTCAGCAACACTCAAGAGAAAGAAGAACACACCCCAGCAATAGCTTAGAGCGGGTTTCTAAGTGTGTGAGATGTAATGATACAGCTCTGATCTCCTGGTCTAACCTCTTGCATTATTAAGAAGACATGGTAGATTAGAGCAGATGATTAACCCTCTTTCAAATAAGGTTGATGTAGGAGTAGGTGCAGCTGTGTCACATTACAATCTCTTCTATCAGCTCTCCTCTCATAGTGCTGTCAACTCTGCTGTACTGTCCCTTCCCCTATACTACCTGTCCAGAGATGTGTGACATTTATGTCTGTTGTGTTCAAAGCAACTTGTAATCGCTCTGCAGTGAGAGCAGGGAAAGATACTCCTGTGTAAGGCATAGAATGACAGCCTGTTCTGCTCATATAATGACCCTATTTAAAATGTTTGAGTCATATGTTCTCCCAGCACTTTTTTAATCATACAGAAGGTTAGACCAGGAGATCAGAGCTGTATCATTACCTCTCACACACTGAAAAACTTGCTCTAAGCTATGATTGGGCAGCTCATAGGGGGAGAAGAAGTACACACCTCCAGTGAAAACTATAATATAATACCCATTTGGACTAAATAAAAGTTAATTTATTTATTTTCCAAATACTTTGACTGCTAATATCTCTGCAACAGAGAGAAGAAATTAAAAAAATAAGTTTTATTCTGCTGTGTAGTCAATATTACATCATGTGTTCAGTTCAACGTGAAAAATATGACTAAATGTCTCAATAAACATTGTAATCATTTTTGTGATTTTTTTTTTCATTTTAATTTTCCAAGTTACTATCCATATTTTAAAAAAATGGGAATCACTCTCCATATACAGTTATGTAAAAAGGTTTGGGCACCCCTATTAATCTTAAGCTTAATGTTTTATAAAAATTGGTGTTTTTGCAACAGCTATTTCAGTTTGATATATGTAATAACTGTTGGACACAGTAATGTTTCTGCCTTGAAATGAGGTTTATTGTACTAACAGAAAATGTGCAATCTGCATTCAAACAAAATTTGACAAGTGCATAAATATGGGCACCCTTATCATTTTCTTGTTTTAAATACTACCTACTTTTTACTGACTTACTAAAGCACTTTTTTTGGTTTTGTAACCTCATTGAGCTTTGAACTTCATAGCCAGGTGTATGCAATCATGAGAAAAGCTACTTAAAGTGGCCACTTGCAAGTTGTTCTCCTGTTTGAATCTCCTCTGAAGAGTGGCATCATGGGCTCCTCAAAACAACTGTCAAATGATCTGAAAACAAAGATTATTCAACATAGTTGTTCAGGGGAAGGATACAAAAAGCTGTCTCAGAGATTTAACCTGTCAGTTTCCACTGTGAGGAACATAGTAAGGAAATGGAAGAACACAGGGACAGTTCTTGTTAAGGCCAGAAGTGGCAGGCCAAGAAAAACATCAGAAAGGCAGAGAAGAAGAATGGTGAGATCAGTCAAGGACAATCCTCAGACCACCTCCAGAGAGCTGCAGCATCAACTTGCTGCAGATGGTGTCACTGTGTATCGGTCAACTATACAACGCACTTTGCACAAGGAGAAGCTGTGTGGGAGAGTGATGCGAAAGAAGCCGTTTCTGCAAGCTCGCCACAAACAGAGTCGGCTGAGGTATGCAAAAGCACATTTGGAGAAGCCAATTTCTTTTTGGAAGAAGGTCCTGTGGACTGATGAAACCAAGATTGAGTTGTTTGGTCATAGAAAAAGGTGTTATGCATGGCGGCAAAAAAACACAGCATTCCAAGAAAAACACTTGCTACCCACAGTAAAATTTGGTGGAGGTTCCATCATGCTTTGGGGCTGTGTGGCCAATGCCGGCACCGGGAATCTTGTTAAAGTTGAGGGACGCATGGATTCCACTCAGTATCAGCAGATTCTTGACAATAATGTTCAAGAATCAGTGATAAAGTTGAAGTTACGCAGGGGATGGATCTTTCAGCAAGACAATGATCCAAAACACCGCTCCAAATCTACTCAGGCATTCATGCAGAGGAACAATTACAATGTTCTGGAATGGCCATCCCAGTCCCCAGACCTGAATATCATTGAACATCTGTGGGATCATTTGAAGAGGGCTGTCCATGCTCGGCGACCATCAAACTTAACTGAACTGGAATTGTTTTGTAAAGAGGAATGGTCAAAAATACCTTCATCCAGGATCCAGGAACTCATTAAAAGCTACAGGAAGTGACTAGAGGCTGTTATTTTTGCAAAAGGAGGATCTACTAAATATTAATGTCACTTTTCTGGTGAGGTGCCCATACTTATGCACCTGTCAAATTTTGTTTGAATGCAGATTGCACATTTTCTGTTAGTACAATAAACCCCATTTCAAGGCAGAAACATTACTGTGTTTGGTGATGTCCTTAAAAAATCATGGAGGTCATACAAAATACTAGATGTAGAATTTTTGATATGGGGTGTATTCATTTTTGCACCAACTAACTAGAGTAAAACTGAAGATACTGAAGATTTTGTATTGCAAGTTATATTATTAAAATTGGTTTCATGTTATGGGTTAAAATAATGTTCTATGAAACTCAATCGTTTAAAAATTTTAGAAATTGCTTTTGTGTTCAGTGAGATATTGATTAAAATCTTATTTTTCAAAGGGGTTTACTTATTTCTGATGAACACTATATATAAATATATATATGCTTCATGTCCTGAAAAGAAAAAAGTTATAGATGGAGATGAGTGAATTGAATTTGTGAAAGGTTTTCGGGAAATCACTTATCCTGGCGAATTCAAAATATTTATGCTAATCAACTAAAATTTTATACCTTGCAGAAGATTGCATCAGCCATAGAAGGATCATATGACATCAGGCCAATGCCTGGTTGGCTTCCCCACAATACCTTGGAGCTATGACACCATATGGTATAGAACAATCAATCAGGAGGGACTATCATAGCCTGTATCAATTAGAAGAAGCGAATGCACTAGCCATTTTATGGTGAATCTGGATAATGAGAGGATGTCACATTGTAGCCTTATAGATGGAGAGAGAAAGCCATGAAACACTGAATAAACTGTACAGATAATTTGTGACAGCACAGAAGTGAAGAACAATCATCCATTTACCAAGAGTTTGAAAGGGGTTGGATACAGCTCTTGGAGACGTCAGAGTGTCATACACCTCTTTTCGATGTAATTTTAGGCTTTGCATTATTTTCAATTCAAAGTTGGTGAATTCAAATTTCAAAATGTTCATTCAACTCTAATTACAGAACAGAGGACTTATGATATAGTTTCATATACAAGTTTGTTGTTTTATATATACTAGATGATCTGCACAGTTTTCTGTGGAGTCTAGTTAAGCTTCTGTGTGCCTCCAATTGGCAACCCTGCCACTTTACAAATAGAAGTCATACAGAATGCTGTCACAGACAGTCGTGTACTAGGCACTACGTGAGGCCAGATGGACTAAAACATTAGTTTATACTGCAGATCTGTATTGCTGTTAGTGCATTTTGTGCCTTAGGAATTATTATTGATTTCTTATATAATTGTAGAACTGTATTCTGAGGTACATGATATTTTTTAACTGGGTCAGGGAAGTTTATGTCAAAATACAGAAGTAGTGAAGTAAAAATTCACTAGAAGAAGATGAAAGACTTTTAAAGTAAAGCTTTACCAATTACCATGTGTTATTTACAAAGTTTTTTATTACCAGAAGTTTTTGTTTTAGTTACCTGATCAGTACAGTAATACCATACAGGACTGAGGAATATGCTCAAGTGGTACGAGCAATTTATTAAGCAAATTATATTGCATAGCATTGTTTCTGTAGTAGCCTTATATGAAAATATTACAAGACTATATACATGCCCAATTCCAAAAAAAAATGTTGGGAAGCTGTGTAAAATGTAAAGTAAACAAGAATGCAATGAATTGGAAGTCTATTATATTCATATTTTATTCACAATAAAACACAAAACACAAATCAGAAGTTGAAATTCAGACATTTTTTTTATTTCCTTTGAGAAAATTAACTCATTTGGAAAAAAGTTGAGGTTAACAAAAGGCTGGAAAAGTAAGTAGTACTAATGAAAATTAGCTAGAAGGTTAAATTTAAAATTACGTTACATGACTAGGTATAAACAGAGAAGGCTATAGAGGCAGAGTCTTTTATAAGCAAAGATAGTCAGAGGTTCACCTTTCTGTGAACAACTGCATCTAAAAATTGTGGAATAATTTCAGAACTATGTTCCTAAGCTTTAAATTGTAAAGACTTTTTCAATATCCCACCAACTAAATTACATCTTCATCAAAAGATTAAAGTACCACTCTAGTATTTGTTTTTTTTTTTTCAGCGCTGGAGTTGCGTTTTAAATGAAAGCTCCCTGCCTTTCATCATATACTCACCATCCATCATCTTCACAGCTTTTTCGGTGCCGCTCCGATCCCCCTGCGCCATTTTGTAAGAGCAGCTTCTGACTAGCTGAAAGTCAGAAGCTAAGTCATAAGAGCGCAATACAAGTCGATGAGAGGCAGAATAAGGCTCTCATGGATTTGCATTGTAAGAGTGACCTCCGGGAAGCTACATGAAACAATGGAGCTGCGAGCAGATCACTTTTCACAGGAGACCAATGGGAGCGGCGGCAAAAACAGATAAAAATGCTAGACGCTGAGTATGACAGGGGACTTACATTTAAAGCACCACTCCAGCGGTGAAATAAAAAAAATGCTGGAGTGGTGCTTTAAGAGACTTTGGAGAAATCCATGTGCACAATGGACAAGCCAACAGTCAATATTGGATGTTTGTAATCTATAGGCCCTGATGGGCTACTAACTTAAAAACAGGCATGATTCAGTCACGCAAATCACTTCATGGACTCGGGTATAATTTCAGAAATCATTGACTGTCAACACATTTGGCAATGCAATCTACAAATACAAGTTAAAGCTCTAGGATGCAAAAAAATAAATAATTTAACATGACAATTCAGAAAATTTACCATCTTCTCTGGGCCAAAGCTCAAAATTTTAAATTCTTTATAGAAACCACTGATACTGCATCTTTCAGACTCAAGTGGAGAGGGGCCATACATCTAGTCAACAGCACACAATTCAATAGCCTGCTTTTCTGATGCTATGGGGTTGTATTAGTGCCTATGGCATGGGCAGTTTATTTCAGCAAGTCAATGCTAAAGTACACATTGCATCCATCACAACAGCATGACATCACAGAAGAAGAGTTTAGGTAATGAATTGGCCATCTGCAGTCTAGACCATTCACCAATAGAAAATATTTGGTGCATCATGAGAAGAAAAATCTGGCAAAGAAGACCTAAGACTGTTGAGCAACTAGATTCCTACATCAGGACAATGGGACAACAATCTTCTCCCAAAACTCCAACAATTGGTCTCTTCACTAGTGTTGAGCCACCCCCGTAGTGTTCGAGTTCGGTTCGGTTCGTCGAACACCCGTGTGTTCGTCGAACTGTTCGTCGAACACCTTCGAACACCGTTAAAACCAATGGCAGGCAAACAAAAACACATAGAAACACATAGAAAACACCTTCAAAGGTGTCCAAAAGCTGACAAACTGCTCAGAAGACACAACTAACACATGGAAAAGTGACAAGTACATATAGTCATGTGAAAAGAAAAGAGGTGGAGGAGTAAAAGGAGGGGGAGACACAGATATAGGCATGTCATGCCCTTCTAAAATCCAAAAAGTGAGACGCCGAGACGGCCAGTCCGCTCCTGCCCGTGCCACCTCCGTGTCGCCGGGTTTGTGCCAGAGCCGCGGTGAACCCTGACGGCCAGCCCCCCTCTCCCAATACTGGTGCCTGTCCGCTGGTGGGTCGAGAGAGCCCCCCTGTGGTGGAGGCAGCTCTAAGCTTTTTAATTTAAATTGTCCCTCTAATTTGAATGAATACACTTTAAATCCATTTACAAGGATCTATTGGAGGGCAAGTCTCATGCCAGCAGCCGCGTAATTCCAGCTCCAGTAGCGTCCACTAAAGCTGCTGCAGTTAAAAAGCTTTTATAAGGATCGAGCTCGGCTGTCCACCGCAAGGCATCCTAGTGCCAGTCCCAGCCCCTATGCCTTGGGGTGCCTCCTGATGCTCTTCACTAAGTATCCCGTGGTCCCGAAGCATTTCCTTTGAAAAAATTAAGTGTCCAAACTACAGGTGGTGTAGCTTGCTTAACAGCCGGGATAATCCGCTGACTAGCAGACACTGCTACTAGGCACAAAGTATTTCCAGGGCTAGATGCAGTTAAAAATTTGTAAGTAGATACTCTCGTTGGATGCTGAGAAAGCATTCCATAGAGTCTCCTGGCACGCCATATATGATTCTCTTAAAAAGCTTGGGGTAGGGGTCTAGGGGACCCTTTTATAGCCAAAATCACGGCCCTGTATCACAATACGTCACCTAGGCTGAAGATAAATGGAACTGTAGCACCGAGGGCTCGGTTGCTACAGACGTATTGCACCTCACCCAGAGGTGTGATATCTCACTCTCAGATAAGGATGGAGTGTGGATCAGGACCCGACACCTGCATGCATTACACCACATTGCCGTGGGGCAGGGCGACCAATATGCCCCTGAGATGGGCACGACAGTCCCTGTCCCTGGCTGGAGTGGGGGGAGGGAACACTGAGGAAGGGGAACCCTGCAGTGCAGGAGCAGGGAGGAAGCAGTTCCTGGGTGCATTGAGAAGGGAGTATAAAAGGTGGGCACCATCTTAGTTCAGTGCAGAGAAGTCTGAGCAGAAGTGGCAGGGAGCAGGGGCTCTGCATGAGCTCTGCTCCGGAGGCGGGTCTAGTAACAGAGGCCCAGGCCTGCAAGAGGGAGAAGGAAGGAAGAGGAGCGGAGAAGGCTCCAGGAACGAGGAATGAAGGGATCCCAGGGGTGCGGACGGGCGAGTCGCCACCGCACGCCCGAATCCACCTGCGTGGATGGGTCAGGCCAAAGGGGGAGACCGGTCCCCGAACTAGTGGAGGCAGGAAACGACCCTCAGCTAGAAACCGGAGGCTCTGACATTTTATGTGGCGCAGCCCCTTGCTCCACCCGCTAGGAAGGCACCACATAGGGTCAGGGAAACTGGCGCCAAGTTTACCAAGAGGAGGCCCGAGGCAGCCGGACAGAAGTGTTGGTAAGAAAGGCCAGACAAAGGACACACAAAGGGGGTCCTGTGAAGCGCTCCAAAGTTATCTGGGAGTTGTCTGAGCCCCTCACCTGGTGAGCACAGTACGACGTGGGCAGCCGTTACCTGCAGACGTGGTCTGGATAATAAGAACTGTGAGTAAAGGCCCTGAACTGCATCACTGACTCCGTGTCGTTACTGCTGCTGCCCTGCACCATCACCCCCATCCTCCGCATACACTGCCCTGAGGCTATACTCCTCCCGTGGGGAGTTATGCTATGCTCTGCTGCACCCACAACACCAGCCTTAGCGGTCTGCCCTGTAGCGGCGGTTCACTCTGACCGCAATCCACGGGTGGCGTAGTCGGACATTTAAACATCAAAACCACATAAATAGTTCCGCCACTGGTTTGACCGCCCTGAGCCACGGAACCGGATCGCCGCCACGAAGACTACAACCACCAGCATCCACCAAAAAGGGTCCGGCTCCGGGTGTCCCAAGGCCCAGGGGGTGCGTCAGAACATTTTCATCACCTTTCACAATCACCAATGGGACAAGGCAGGGATGTCCTCTGTCCCCTCTCTTATACATCCTAGTGACGGAGCACCTGCTCTCATCAATTCGCCATAACCCCAATATTAGGTGGATTGAGGTGGGAGGCACCGAGTACAAGTGCTCTCTATTTGCTGATGATGTCCTAGTATATATCACTCAATCACATATATCCATCCCTGCTGTTATGGCTGAAATAGATCACTTTGTTACATGGTAAAATTTTAAAATCAATGCAGCGAAGTCTGAGGCCCTCGATGTCTCCCTCCCTAAATCCATATAGGATTCCATCCAGTCCAACTTTCCCTTTGCCTGGCCCTCACAGGGTATCAAATACTTAGGAATTCCTATTCATAGAGACCTCTCCCATCTATGTTATCTTAATTTTGGGCCCTTTATTGAACAATTCCATACAGACCACGGTTGGCAAGTTAGAACTGTAAGATTCACTACGTGAACCACTGGTGTTTTGTGGAAAAGCACATGTACACCGCGTTCCAAATTATTATGCAAAAAGTGTTTAGGAGTGATAAGGGAAGAATTTGTTTGTTTGTCAGTTAAACTCATTGATGGTGATGTGTGTCAGGGCTCTTTATATCACTGTAAGCAATTGCAGACACCTGTGCTAATTAGTTTGGCAGGTGTGTCCAATGAAAGGCAAGACTACTTAAGAAGGCTCTCTCACATTATTAAGCAGCCTACATTTTCTGCCAAAATGGGAAAGAAAAAGGATGTGTCGGCTGCTGAGAAGCAACAAATTGTGGAGTGTTTAGGTCAAGGCATGACTACAATCAACATTGTGCGATGATCAGGATGAAGTGTCTTGGCAATCAAGAAGTATGTAGCTGATTCACAGTACACACGTGTGCGTGCTGATAAGGGCAAATTGAGGACTCTTTCCTACAGGCAATTACGTCAGGTTGAAAGAGCAGCGGCAAAAAAGCCTTGTCATAGCAGCAGACAAGTTTTTGAAGCTGCTTGTGCCTCCAACGTCCCCCGAGCAACAAGATGCAGGGTCCTTCAGAGGTTTGCAGCTGTGCATACGCCATCCTGTCGACCTCCTCTATCCACTTCACACAAGCAGAAACGGCTCCAGTGGGCCAAACATTACATGAAGACTGATTTCAAAACTGTTTTGTTCACGGATGAGTGCCGTGCAGCGCTCGATGGTCCAGATGAATGGAGTGGAGGATGGCTGGTTGATGGACACCCCACGCAAACACGGCTACAGCGCCAACAAGGAGGAGGTGGAGTAATGTTTTGGGCTGGAATCATGGGGAGAGAGATTGTCGGCCCCTTTAGGATCCCTGAAGGCGCTAAAGATGAACTCCATAATGTATGTGGATTTTCTCAAACAGCACTTCCTGCCATGGTTCAAGAAGAAGAACCGTGTATTTCACAGCAAGATCATTTTTCTGCATGATAATGCACCATCTCATGCTGCACATAAAACATCTGCATCTCTGGCTGATATGGGCATAAAAGGGGACAAACTTATGGTGTGACCCCCATGCTCCCCTGACCTCTACCCCATTCAGAACCTTTGGAGCATCATTAAAAGGAGTGTCTATGATGGCGGGAGGCAGTTCACATCTAAGCAACAGCTCTGGGAGGGTATTCTGTCCTCATGCAAAACAATTGAAGCAGAAACCATCCAAAACCTGACAAATTCAATGGACGAGAGAGTTCAAAAGCTCCTTTCAAACAAGGGGTCCTATGTGAAAATGTAACATCACCTAGAATAAAGTTTTGAGTTGAAAACTGTTTGATTTCAGTTTCTAACAACCTGCTAATGCTTATAATTTCAAAAATGACCATTTTTTTGGTCTTTATTAAAATGAAAAGGTTGATCGAAAAGTTTGGGGGATCTAAGAGTGTGGCAACCCAGTAGTCATGATTACTTCGAATTCTGACAATATGAGGGTCATGCTGCAGGTAGTGCAGCAAGAAGGCACTTATGTGTCTTGCGCATCTCGGAGCCCCAAAATTATTTTCCGGGCTAGATGCAGCTAAAAATTATTTTTAATTTTAAATCTGGTGAAGCTTATTATAGATGGCCTAATAGGATCAGTGCTGCACACTGCTACAAAGCCCAAATTATTTTCCAGTCAAGATACAGATAAACATGATTAGTAATTTGAAAGCTTAAAACGGTTGGTAGGGTGATTTTAACCAATCATCAAGCTTTTACTCTCCCCAGGATGACACAGGGGTAGAAAAGTCGTTTCGGATCCATGATTTGTTCATCTTTATGAACGTGAGTCTGTCTACATTATCAGTGGAGAGCCGCGTGCGCTTATCTGTCAGCACACCACCAGCAGCGCTGAACACACGTTCAGACAGAACGCTGGCTGCGGGGCATGACAAGATCTCCAAGGCGTAAGTGGCTAGCTCCGGCCATTTATCCAGATTGGAAGCCCAAAAAGAGCAAGGGTCCAGTGACACAGTCGTGGCTTCAATGTTTACTTGGAGATACTCCTGTACCATCGTCTCTAGGCGTTGACTATGTGTCAGACTTCTTGTCTCCTGTGGCCTTGCAAAGGATGGGCTAAAAAAGTGGTGAAATGATTCCGCAAAATTGATGTTACCAGCAGATACTGTGGTTCTGTTACGGTTTGAGTGCTGAACACTTGACGGTCCCACGGTTGGCAAGTTGGAACTGTGAGATTCACTACGTGCACCACTGGTATTTTGTGGAAAAGCACATGTAAGATTCTGCAACAGTCTCTGCTGATACTCCTGCATGCGTGCATCCCTTTCTATGGCAGGAATAATTTCTGCAAATTTACTTTTGTACCGGGGATCTAACAGTGTGGCAACCCAGTAGTCAGGATTATTTCTAATTCTCACAATTCGAGGGTCATGTTGCAGGTAGTGCAGCAAGAAGGCACTCATGTGTGTTGCGCATCCAGGAGCACCAAGTCCCTGTTGTGTTGGTGGCGAGGTAACAATCATGCTTCCTTCCTCTGTCCTCTCCCCCCAACCTCGCACAACAGAAATGTGATCAAGGTCTCCCTCATCTGATGAGTCTTCCATCAGTTCGTCCTCCACTTCTTCCTGGGCTCCTGCACCTTCCTCACTAGTTTGGCTGCTACCATGCGCCCTGGTAAAATCATCTCCCCCACCCTCACATGCCTGCCGCCCTGGTGCTGCCGACCGTCTGGACCTTGCAGATGTTAGCCCTTCCGCATACAACTCCTCCTCCTCTACTTCCTCCACCTCCTCTTGTGCCACCACCTGACTCCGAATTCTGTTTAACATGTGCTCCAGCATGTAAATCACCGGAATAGTCATGCTGATAATGGCATCGTCAGCACTAAACATCTTCGTCGCCATTTCAAAACTGTGCAGAAGGGTGCATAGGTCCCTGATCTGAGACCACTCCTCCAGCGTGATTTGCCCCACCTCTGAATCTCGTTGGCCCAGGCTATACGTCAGAACGTATTGCACCAGGGCTTGTCGGTGCTGCCACAGTCGCTGCAACATGTGCAGAGTTGAATTCCACCGGGTAGGCACATCGCATTTTAGCCGGTGAAGTGGCAGGCCCAACGACTTCTGTAGAGATGTAAGTCGCTGAGCTGCGGGATGCGAACGGCGGAAGTGAGCACACAGCGACCGTGCCCTCTGCAGAAGGCCATCTAGTCTGGGATAGTGGGCTAAAAATTGCTGGACAACCAGGTTCAACACGTGAGCCATACAAGGCACGTGTGTGACATTGCCCCGGCGAAGGGCCGCACCCAGGTTTGCAGCATTGTCGCACACGGCCTTCCCTGGTTTCAGGTCCAGTGGAGACAACCATTCATGAAATTGGTTCTCCAGAGCTGACCACAACTCCTCAGCTGTGTGACTCACATTTCCCAGACATTTCAATGTAAAAACCGCCTGATGACGTTGAGCCCTACTGCCAGCATAGTAAGGAGGTGTGCAGGATCCCTTCTGCGCAGTTAGAAAGCTTGTGGCATGACCAGACAGGCTTTGGGTGCAGGTGGAAGACCGAGAGGAGGTTGAGGAGGCAGAAGCAGTGGAGGAAAAATGACATAAAGAGGATTGACGCACAACTCGTGGGGACGGCAAGACTTGGACAGCAGCCCCTTGTCCTGCTGTCACCATAGTTACCCAGTGCCCAGTCAGCGACATGTAACGCCCCTGTCCATGCCTACTCGTCCAAGTGTCTGTGGTGAAATGCACCCTGTCACACACAGAGTTTCTCAAAGAAGCGGTGATGTTGTGTGCGACATGCTGGTGGAGCGCAGGCACACCTTTCTTTGAGAAGTAGTGCCGACTGGGCATCTGGTACTGGGGCACTGCGACGGACATAAGGTCTCGAAAATCCTCTGTGTCCACCAGGCGGAAAGGCAGCATTTCTGTAGCCAAGAGCTTGCAGATGGTGAAATTCAACCTCTTAGCTTTCTCATGGCTAGGAGGAAATGGTCTTTTACTTGTCCACATCTGAGGGACCGAGGGCTGGCTATTGTGCTTAGACGGGGTTGATAAGGGTGTCCCCGGCAAACTGCCGGTCTGTGAGGAAGATGCAGGCGGACATGTTAGGTTGCCTTGATCCAAAGGTGGTGCTATCGATGTCGGACAGCGCTCAAGACCAGCTGGTGTTACCACCTCCAAAGAAAATGATGACCTGCCAATCACGCTGGCTGTTGCGGGTAAAGAGGTGGCAGGTCTGCGCCCCAAAACAGGTGTGACTGCTGTCCCCCCAGTCACAGAGGATGAAGAGGCCGCGGATGCACAAGATATGGCAGACGGTGGTTGGCCCGGCCGGCTAGACCGCATTGTAGCACACTGAGCTTCCCACTGCAACTTATGCTTCATGTCCATGTGCCGGTTCATGCATGAAGTACTCAAACTATGTATTTTTTGGCCTCTACTTAGCTTTTGCTGACAAATGTTACAGATAACACGAGTTGGGTCATCTTTATCGATCTGAAAAAATGCCCAGGCTATGCAAGGCTTAGCACCCATGCGACCTGAAGAGCCACCACGACTTGTGGTGAGAGGCAGAGTTGTGTTTGAGGATGCAGTTGTTGACGTGCTTCCAGTACTACGTCTCTGTCCAGGAAGGCGCAACCTGACCTCGTCGTCACTAGCATCTTCCTCCACCTCCTCTGCTGACCTCATCTCTTGGCTGACTGTGGGTTGACAGTAAGTGGGATCTCCGACCTCATCATCATCACCCTGTACGTTATCACACCCGTCGTCCTCAGAGCCAACCTGTTCCTGCCCTGACAAAAAACTAAAGTTGTCGCTCCAATCAGGTATTTGAGTCTTATCATCGTCTTCCTCATTGTCTCCACCAACAGGAGTTACAGTTTGGGAATGAGGGTCTACATTATGGTCAGAACCTTCTGCGTCTGGTCCTGGATCCGACTCATAAAGATTCTGGGCATCAGTGCAGATCATTTCCTCGTCTGGATTCACAGAAGCGCTGGAGTCGACCTCTGATTCCCAGGCTATAGTATGAGTAAACAGCTCTGCAGACTCAACCATCTGTTCTACCTCATACTCAGACGGGCAGCTGGAGATTTGGGAGCTGTGAGGAAGCAAGTGCGATTTGGGTGACACCTTTGAGGACTGGAGTATTTGTGATGTTGAAGTTGATGTGGAGGAGAGCCCACTTAAAGGAGCACTTGATATCCGTTGAAGCACCTGCTGTTTTTGTGCCTCATCTGGAATTTGTAGCGATTGGCGTGGCCGTAAGAAAGGGATCTTATCACATTGTCCGCTAAAAGAAGTAGACATTTTAGTTTGGCTGGAAGATGGTCTTTCTTCTGCACCTACCCCACGGACACAACCTTTTTTCCCCTTCCCAACACGCCTATTCCCCTTTCCACCAGCAGCAGGCCTTTTTCCACTCATTTTGGTGGTTAACTAATTCACCACTCTGGAGTTGTTTGCACAAAAAAACAATGGATGGTAACCGAGCAGAGCTGAGTGGCCAAACTGTGGTATTAGGCCAAAACTATTGGCTGGGTTAGATGCAGAAAAAAATTATTTTTAATTTGCAACCTGATGGAGGTCAGTATAGAAGGACTAATAGACCAAGTCCCACACACCGCTAGAAGCCCAAATATTTTTTCAGAGCTAGATGCAGAAAATTTTTTTATTCAATTTGCAACCTGATGGAGGTCAGTATAGATGGACTAATAGACCAAGTCCCACACACTGCTAGAAGCCCAAATATTTTTTCAGAGCTAGATGCAGAAAAAAATTTATTTTTAATTTGCAACCTGATGGAGGTCAGTATAGATGGACTAATAGACCAAGTCCCACACACCGCTAGAAGCCCAAATATTTTTTCAGAGCTAGATGCAGAAAAAAATTATTTTTAATTTGCAACCTGATGGAGGTCAGTATAGATGGACTAATAGACCAAGTCCCACACACCGCTAGAAGCCCAAATATTTTTTCAGAGCTAGATGCAGAAAAAAATTATATTCAATTTGCAACCTGCTGGAGGTCAGTATAGAAGGACTAATAGAACAAGTCCCACACACTGCTAGAAGCCCAATTATTTTTTCAGAGCTAAATGAAGAAAAAAATTATTTTTAATTTGCAACCTGATGGAGGTCAGTATAGATAGACTAATAGACCAAGTCCCACACACTGCTAGAAGCCCAAATATTTTTTCAGAGCTAGATGCAGAAAAAAAATATTTTTAATTTGCAACCTGATGGAGGTCAGTATAGATGGACTAATAGACCAAGTCCCACACACTGCTAGAAGCCCAAATATTTTTTCAGAGCTAGATGCAGAAAAAAATTATTTTTAATTTGCAACCTGATGGAGGTCAGTATAGATGGACTAATAGACCAAGTCCCACACACCGCTAGAAGCCCAAATATTTTTTCAGAGCTAGATGCAGAAAAAAATTATATTCAATTTGCAACCTGCTGGACGTCAGTATAGAAGGACTAATAGAACAAGTCCCACACACTGCTAGAAGCCCAAATATTTTTTCAGAGCTAAATGAAGAAAAAAATTATTTTTAATTTGCAACCTGATGGAGGTCAGTATAGATGGACTAATAGACCAAGTCCCACACACTGCTAGAAGCCCAAATATTTTTTCAGAGCTAGATGCAGAAAAAAATTATTTTTAATTTGCAACCTGATGGAGGTCAGTATAGATGGACTAATAGACCAAGTCCCACACACCGCTAGAAGCCCAAATATTTTTTCAGAGCTAGATGCAGAAAATTTTTTTATTCAATTTGCAACCTGATGGAGGTCAGTATAGATGGACTAATAGACCAAGTCCCACACACTGCTAGAAGCCCAAATATTTTTTCAGAGCTAGATGCAGAAAAAAATTATTTTTAATTTGCAACCTGATGGAGGTCAGTATAGATGGACTAATAGACCAAGTCCCACACACTGCTAGAAGCCCAAATATTTTTTCAGAGCTAGATGCAGAAAAAAATTATTTTTAATTTGCAACCTGATGGAGGTCAGTATAGATGGACTAATAGAACAAGTCCCACACGCTGCTAGAAGCCCAAATATTTTTTCAGAGATAAATGAAGAAAAAAATTATTTTTAATTTGCAACCTGATGGAGGTCAGTATAGATGGACTAATAGACCAAGTCCCACACACTGCTAGAAGCCCAAATATTTTTTCAGAGCTAGATGCAGAAAAAAATTATTTTTAATTTGCAACCTGATGGAGGTCAGTATAGATGGACTAATAGACCAAGTCCCACACACCGCTAGAAGCCCAAATATTTTTTCAGAGCTAGATGCAGAAAAAAATTATATTCAATTTGCAACCTGCTGAAGGTCAGTATAGAAGGACTAATAGAACAAGTCCCACACACTGCTAGAAGCCCAAATATTTTTTCAGAGCTAAATGAAGAAAAAAATTATTTTTAATTTGCAACCTGATGGAGGTCAGTATAGATGGACTAATAGACCAAGTCCCACACACTGCTAGAAGCCCAAATATTTTTTCAGAGCTAAATGAAGAAAAAAATTATTTTTAATTTGCAACCTGATGGAGGTCAGTATAGATGGACTAATAGACCAAGTCCCACACACTGCTAGAAGCCCAAATATTTTTTCAGAGCTAGATGCAGAAAAAAATTATATTCAGTTTGCAACCTGATGGAGGTCAGTATAGATGGACTAATAGAATGATGCTATGCCCAAAAGATTTTACTTCACTAGGTGCAGTAAAAAAATTGGTATTCTATACACAGGTGGTATATCTTGCAACACAGATAGGCTACTCCACTGACTAACACACTCTGCAATAGGCCAAAAAGGATTATCTTTGCTAGATTCAGCCAAATGCTGTGAAAAAAACTTGCACAGCACTGGCACAGACCTGCCTGGCAAAAACTGATAGGAACTGATGTAACCTAGTCCTGAAAAGGACTCCAATTACAATTAGTCTTTACTCCCACAATCTATCTATTTAAGAGCACAGACCTGCCTGATAAAAGTCGTAGGAAATGCTGTAACCTAGTCCTTAAAAGGACTGCAATCACAACTATTCCCTACTCCCAAGCTATCTGTATATTTGTGCGAAAATTGGCTTGAAATTAACAAGGTATAGCGCACACAGCAACAGCGGTGCCGTCTAACACGCAGCTGCAGCAGTGAGAAAATGGTGGCGACGGGGAAAATGGCTTGGTCTTATAGGGCAAGGACATGTGACATACACTGCCAATCACACATGCCCTTGCTTGTGTGAAAAAAAGCACTTCGCTCCGTGTGTGCGCTGCTGATAGGCTGACAGATTGCACCTCCCCACTGCAAATGCGGGAAAGAGAAAAAAAAATGGAGATCTTCATTGTTCCTGCAGAGATCCATCCCCTGCCCCTCCCCCCGCCCCGCTGTACACTCAAACTGCGTATTAACATTAATTTTCATCATTACTGAGAAAAAATCCAGTTATGATTTTGGTGCACGAACAGTTATCGAACATAACCTCGAACAGCCGAATTTTTCTCAAATTGTTCGTGTTCGCTGACCGGCTCGAACACCGCCCAAAACAGCTCGAATTTGAGATTGGCGAACAGTTCGAGTAGAACAACGCTCATCTCTACTCTTCACCTCCCAGATGATTACAAACAGATGTAAAAAAGAGGTTGCTACACAATGGTAGACATGGCCCTATCCCAACTTGTTTTTAGATATACAGTACAGACCAAAAGTTTGGACACACCTTCTAATTTAAAGATTTTTCTGTATTTTCATGACTATGAAAATTGTACATTCACACTGAAGGCATCAAAACTATGAATTAACACATGTGGAATTATATACTTAACAAAAAAGTGTGAAGCAACTGAAAATATGTCTTATATTCTAGGTTCTTCAAAGTAGCCACCTTTTGCTTTGATGACTGCTTTGCACACTCTTGGCATTCTCTTGATGAGCTTCAAGAGGTAGTCACCGGAAATGGTTTTCACTTCACAGGTGTGCCCTGTTAGGTTTAATAAGTGGGATTTCTTGCCTTATAAATGGGGTTGGGACCATCAGTTGTGTTGTGCAGAAGTCAGGAGGATACACAGCTGATAGTCCTACTGAATAGACTGTTAGAGTTTGTATTATGGCAAGAAAAAAGCAGCTAAGTAAAGAAAAACGAGTGGCCATCATTATTTTAAGAAATGAAGGTCAGTCAGTCCGAAAAAATTGGGCAAACTTTGAATGTGTCCCCAAGTGCAGTTGTAAAAACCATCAAGCGCTACAAAGAAACTGGCTCACATGAGGACCGCCCCAGGAAAGGAAGACCAAGAGTCACCTCTGCTTCGGAGGATAAGTTTATCCGAGTCACCAGCCTCAGAAATCGCAGGTTAACAGCAGCTCAGATTAGAGACCAGGTCAATGCCACACAGAGTTCTAGCAGCAGACACATATCTTCAACAACTGTTAAGAGGAGACTTTGTGTAGCAGGCCTTCATGGTAAAATAGCTGCTAGGAAACCACTGCTAAGGACAGGCAACGAGCAGAAGAGACTTGTTTGGGCTAAAGAACACAAGAAATGGACATTAGACCAGTGGAAATCTGTGCTTTGGTCTGATAAGTCAAAATTTGAGATCTTTGGTTCCAACCACCGTGTCTTTGTGAGACGCAGAAAAGGTGAACGGATGGACTCTACATGCCTGGTTCCCACCGTGAAGCATGGAGGAGGAGGTGTGATGATGTGGAGGTGCTTTGCTGGTGGCACTGTTGGGGATGTATTCAAAATTGAAGGCATACTGAACCAGCATGGCTACCACAGCATCTTGCAGCGGCATGCTATTCCATCCGGTTTGCGTTTAGTTGGACCATCATTTATTTTTCAACAGGAAAATGACCCCAAACATACCTCCAGGCTGTGTAAGGGCTATTTGACCAAGAGGGAGAGTGATGGGGTGCTGCGCCAGGTGACCTGGCCTCCACAGTCACCAGACCTGAACCCAATCGAGATGGTTTGGGGTGAGTTGGACTGCAGAGTGAAGGCAAAAGGGCCAACAAGTGCTAAGCATCTCTGGGAACTCCTTCAAGATTGTTGGAACACCATTTCCGGTGACTACCTCTTGAAGCTCATCAAGAGAATGCCAAGAGTGTGCAAAGCAGTCATCAAAACAAAGGGTAGCTACTTTGAAGAACCTAGAATATAAGACATTATTTTCAGTTGTTTCACACTTTTTTGTTAAGTATATAATTCCACATGTGTTAATTAATAGTTTTAATGCCCTCAGTGTGAATGTACATGAAAATACAGAAAAATCTTTAAATGAGAAGGTGTGTCCAAACTTTTGGTCTGTACTGTATATCTACCATCAATTTTTAAGTGTGTAAATTTTTTAAAAATTAAAGCACTCCAATCAAAGTTTTTTTCCTTTTAATACATTGCAATCATCATACTTTAAAGCACTTAATATGTACAATTGCTCATTTGGCCCTTCTACCCAGTTAATTCTTCTATTTTCTATTAGATCTATGACATCACATGATTAAAAACTAACTAGATGAATCCTTCTAAGCTCTAGATAGAAACAGGAAGTCTATTCTCCGTGCATGAGTCATCACCCTCTTCAGCTGTTGACCCAGCTGCTCTGCTCCTTCCTCTGCCAGGGACTTTGAAGTGAGTAGAATTGTAGATCTAATGATGACTCATGCAGGGAACATAGACTTCCTGTTTCTGCATAGAGCTTAGAAGGATTCAGCTAGCCTGTTTTTAATCATCTGATAGACCTAATGGAAAAGAGAAGAATTTATTGGGTAGAAAGGCAAAATGAACCATTGTAAGTACACTATGCTATATAAAAGGATGACTGCAATATATTAAGAGGATAACAATTTTGATGGGAGTGCTTTTTTAACTGGAAACATGTATAACTTTAAACTTCTGATGTGTGTTCTATGTTCTGTTGTGAATAAAATATGGTTATAAGAGATTTCCAAATCATTGCAATGTTGTGTTAGTTACAATTTTACACAGCCTTTCAACATTCTTGGAACTGATGTTGTACAATACATATATGTGCAAAATATATTGTTAAATGGCTTTTATTATTTCATTTTTATACTGCACTCTATAGTCACACTAAATCAAATTCAACAGGGTTATTATAGGATATATCTTAAGACAACTCGTATTAGGGCATATAAACAATTTAATGGGTCATTGTCTCTGGACCATTTTCTCAAACCCGGATTAGTGAGGTGCTCTGGTGGATTTAAGCCACCCATATATAGTAGCCTTTTATCTGAATGGAATGTAGGACCACATTTAGTGAGATACAACCATGTAATATTACATACCACGCTGCATCAAAAATGTTTAGATTTCAACAGCAAAATGAATTGTTTGCCAGAAACTGGACCTTTCATGGCTTCTATGTTAAAGGGGTTGCATGTTTTGGTTTCAGATCAAGGTATCATTTATTACCAAATTAGATAGATTTACTTAGGACTCTACACGTGTTTGAATTTATTTATTTTGTCAGTATCATTTAGGCATTGTACTTTCATTGAACGAGCATCTACATTCTTCACATAAACATCACTTCAGAGTACTAAATTGACTACTAATGCCTGAAAATAGTCTGCGTGATTTCCAACATTAGTGGCTAGTTTAGCACTAAGCACCTCAATTCATGTGAACAACATATTGCAGATAGTCCCAAAGGCACTATTTCAGAAATCACATACTGTACTCATTTGAACAAGCTGTAGTCATAAAACTAAAGTTGGTTTGATCCCATGCTAGTTATGGGACTAATGTCCTCCAAACAATTAATACCTATCTCTAAAACTCGGAAAACTCAGACATTACTCTACTTAACCCCAATATGCCACTTTATCAATGACACAATCTTAAGATTCCAGGAAGCTGACATAACAAAATAGCTCCTCTGAAAAGATGAAATAATGTACTTGTGATTCCTTGACCCTGCTGAGTCAGTATTTTGGATAACTAGTGGAAGAAATCCATCAGTAATCACAGTTTTACCTCTGCATAAAAGAAAGTCAAGTACACATCAAAATACAGGGTGGGCCATTTATATGGATACACTTAAATTAAATGGGAATGGTTAGTGACATCAACTTCCTGTTTGTGGAACATTAGTATATGGGAGGGGGAAAACTTTTCCAGATGGGTGGTGACCATGACGTCCATTTTGAAGTCAGCCATTTTGGATCCAACTTTATTTTTTTCAATGGGAAGAGGGTCATGTGACACATCAAACTTTTTGAGAATTTCATTAGAAAAACAATGGTGTGCTTGGTTTTAATGTAACTTTATTCTTTCATGAGTTTTTTACAAGTTGATGACCACTTATAAAATGTGTTCAAAGTGCTGCCCATTGTGTTGGATTGTCAATGCAACCCTCTTCTCCCACTCTTGACACACTTATAGCAACACCGCAGAAGAAATGCTAGCACAGGCTTCCAGGATCCGTTGTTTCAGATGCTGCACATCTCATATCTTGATGGTATGGTGTCGTATATGGGGTACAAAGATAGTGGGGCCATTCTTCATCAATGGAAACCTCAATGCCACTGGATATCTGAAATTGCTACATGATGATGTGTTGCCCTCTTTATGCACTGAAGATGGCACGTTCCCTGAGTTTCTCCAACAAGATGATGCACCACCACAATATGGGTCTCAGGTCCGAGCATTCCTACATGAACAGTTTCCTGGAAAGTGGATTGGTCGTCGTGGGCCAGTTGAATGGCCACCAAGGTCTCCCGATCTGACCCCCTTAGACTTTTATCTTTGGGGTCATCTGAAGGCAATTGTCTATGCTTTGAAGATACGAGATGTGCAGCATCTGAAACAAGGGATACTGGAAGCCTGTGCTAGCATTTCTTCTGCGGTGTTGCTATCAGTGTGTCAAGAGTGGGAGAAGAGGGTTGCATTGACAATCCAACACAATGGGCAGCACTTTAAACACATTTTATAAGTGGTCATAAACATGTAAAAAACTCATGAAAGAATAAAGTTACATTAAAACCAAGCACACCATTGTTTTTCTTATGAAATTCTCAATAAGTTTGATGTGTCACATGACCCTCTTCCCATTGAAAAAAATAAAGTTGGATCCAAAATGGCCAACTTCAAAATGGACTCCATGGTCACCACCCAGCTGGAAAAGTTTTCCCCCTCCCATATACTAATGTGCCACAAACAGGAAGTTGATATCACTAACCATTCCCATTTAATTTAGGTGTATCCATATAAATGGCCCACCTTGTAGTTCCCTATTGGAACCAAAAAAGCTTGTTAGTATGAAAGTCAGGAAGGAGATGATTAGTGGAAACAATGCAAATATCTTTGTTGCTTATTATTCATTAGTGGGATATTCGGACTAATTAAAGAATATGCTTTGCAAGCACAATGTTTGCTTCACAGAGTCAAAATACATTGGGAAAATTGCTTAGCAAAAGGAATGGCCACAATTACCTTGACCACCATGATCCTTACATGGTCCAGAAGAAGGTCACCAGGCTTTTTTGTTACATTATGGAGGTACTATGTAGAAGAATAGAAAAGCTAGGAACAATGTCCAATAGAATAGAACATTACTTTTTACTTGAGATTTTGTTTAGTGTGCTTATAAGTTATAAGAGGATTTAGGCTTTTAACTTGTAGGTGTCCAAAATGATTTGAAACCACATTTTAGCCTTCTATGGAAGTTCAATTAAAAAGAAGAGAATTAATTACTCATATTATTTAAGTTTCTGGCTGTACATCACAGATTAATTTTAGTTGAAAATATATGACCTGGGAGATTTATATTCAGCTGAAGTTAATGAGACTTATGATAAGTTAAGCTGCGTTGACTTTAGTGAAGTCAGTGAGATTTGTGACAAAGTCAGCCTTCTGCCCAAATAAGTGAGACCTGGCAGTGTGAGAACAAGTGAAAATCAAAGAGATTAAGTACAGGTCTTGAATATAGTTCACAAATACATACAGATCTTGGACATGATGACTTCTGCCTTAAAATTGTTTCTGACCTTTCAAGGTGTTTAAAGAACCAGTGGCAGCTGTACAATATATTTAAAGAAAGATCTCTCACCCCCTCTTCAATCCGTAATCATAAAAGGCATAAAAAAGAGGAGACACACAAGCAATTTCTCCCATCCTTTGCTCTGAACTGAATCATGTTAGGATTTAATGGGATTTAATGGTCAATCGAAGGTGTTTTGTGCTAATGGAGATTGCAGAGATAAAGCATGATGCCATGGAAGCTTTGTATGGTTAAAATACATTAGCCAGCTATGGTGTAGGGCTCTGATTCAGTCAAAGAAAAGACTTCATTTGGATCTGCAGGGCAGCCTTTATGTATCTAAGAATGCATGAATCCTGTTGATTTTCAATGCAAGCTTTTCCAGTCTCGCAAGTTATATACTGGTTTCCACCTGCCAAACGACAATTTATATAAAAGTACTATAAAACATCTGGCTCGCCTTTAGTAAATGTAAACATAGAAATGGCACTGTTTAGGTCCAATTCAACATATGCTCTACTAGGAAATATGCTTTAAATTAGAAGTTTCAGCAGGAATAAATGGAAGCCTATTAAATAGCATATGCAAATAATATGGCATTTAACCATAATAACATAAAAATAAACCCATCATAAAAGTTTAGCATCTAACTTATTTTTCAAATAAAATAATTTGTAGGTTTTAGGACATTTTATATAGGTATATTTATTGGGTTCTGTCCCCTTTCAACCTTCCTTTCTGGATGCAGCCCTGTTGGGTTTTCCACCTTTGTCTAGCTGGTGTCGTTTACTGAATGGAAAATGTAGAATTACACAATGCCCATTCACATGATTAGGTGACCATAAAATACAGATGCAGTCAATGAAACAATATTTTATTGGCAATCCTTAGATTTGTTAACGTTTCTGTCCTGAAATCGGACCTTCATCAGAACTGATTGCCGAATGCGGTTCACATGTGATCCTCAGAATGCAGCACTATTGGTAACGTGACATGTGTCGCTATGGGGTGGCGCAATACAATTGGGGTACTATGTTAATAGCATAGCACGCCATGCGATATATGCTGTTTCTATAGCACAGACATTCGCATTCACTTGAATAATAAGTGGTGTGCTATATAATAGTGTAGAGGTGTTGCAATATAGCCATAGCAGCTATCATTCTGGTATCTGCTGCAACCATATCTGATTGTGTCAAGTCCTTCCAGAAAGTAAATGCTGTTTCTAGCATCTCTTCTTGGGCCACAATACAAAATCGGACCTACCATGTACTGAATAGAAGTTTTCTTATGAGAAGCCAATGGGCACCCTCATGGCACCAGTGCTATGTTTTAAGAGTTAACTCTGAACTCCCTACAGCAAGGTTTTATCAATGTAAATTGTGAAAGGACAATCGAAATCTAATTTGCTTTATATTTTAATTTTAATGAGTTTTTGACCTCCACTTACATACTTTTGTATTTATAGCATTCTATCTTAACACCTATGTATTTGTGAGCCCCTAGTTCACCATCTGGATCAATAGACTCTTGTGCTCTCCCAGCTTTCCATCTGATCACTTATATAATTGCATACTACTAGCTCTCCATCTTTATCCGCACACTTATTATATATTTGTGTACTTGTCTGGATCCTTACTTTTTTTTACTGTATATCATCTAATCAGAGCATTTTCAATTTTTAGATTTTTTTCCCATGAACATTTATTCTTTATAACAGTCATGTTACAATCAATCATTTCACTTTATGTAACTTGTATATATGGATTTTTTTCAATGTTGTCTTTTAAATGTTTTACACATAGTCTGAGATATAGGTGGCTGCAGATAGGTTGCAGGAGTTGATCTTTTATGGACACAGAATATATTTATTACTGATCCTTATTACCGGAGAAAGGTCAGTAGACACTAGTGTCTATTAAATGGGTGACAGCATATTAATGATGCTCTAGTATGGTGTGCTTTCTTATGGCAATAGTTCATCAAGGCTTTGTATTGAATTCTCTGTGCACTCCTACGCAGGGATCAATGCTCAATATTCCACATGATGAATGCAGCGCTGATTGTCTACCTTTAGTATTATGTATGACTTTTAAATACACTCCTTTCATCACCATTAAGATAAAGAAAAAGTTTAATTTACTCTGGTTTTATAAAAACCCTAGGTAGATGGTAATGACAAAACAACAATATTCCAAAACTAATCTGCTATAAATATCAATGACCACATACCTTTTAAAATGCAACATTTTAAGGCTTTTTGTTCACTTTTGGTTCTCAAACAGTTCCCACTGGGAACAAGGAATTCATTTATACATCCGTTTCTCTCCAACATCGTACATCTAAATGTTCTGGTGTGAACTGGCCTGTTGCCCGATGAGGAAAAAGTAATTTATGACACAGTGATACTTTAAAGTTTTTCAGATAAATAAAAAACTTTTCTGAAATATACAAATTATTTCTTATGAGTGTAATATAGGAAAATATCAAATCCCTCAATATACAATACTGATTTTATATTTCTACCAGTGATGAGCGAACGTGCTTAGATAAGGGATTATCTGAGCACGCTCGGGCGCTAACCAAGCATCTTCGACGTGCTCGAAATATAGGTTTGAGTCGCCGCAGTTGCATGTCTCGCGGCTGTTCGACAGCTGCAACACATGCATGGATTGCCTGTTTGTTGGTCAATCCATGCATGTGTTATGGCTGTCGAACAGCCGCCAGACATGCAGCTGCAGCAACTCAAACCTATTTTTTGAGCACGTCGAATATAGTTAGCACCCGATCGTGCTCGGATAACCCCTTATCTGAGCACGTTTGTTCATCACTAATTTTTACCCATATATGTTTGTATTGAGATTGATAGTTTCATCAGGTTTATTAAACTTTTTGTGTCTGTATTAAACTTTATAGGATGTAATTAAGCATGAATTAATAAAGATAGAATATTTTAGTTAATTTTAGTTAATGGCATCCATTGCATTATTGGTTTCTGTTTTAACATCACAAATTTGTAGAAGCAAACAAAGAAACACCTTGTATAACTCCTAGGAAATACATTAATAGGTTTCTAATTTTGAATTTTAATTCATTTTGTGCCTAAAACATTTTTAACATGATCTGATTGTAACATTTTTACTTGAGTTTTGGCAAAGTTTTTTCATTTTTTTTGTTTTTGTATCAACTTTTTAGTGTTACTATAATACTTTTGTTCTACAATGGAAAATAATGCACTAGTTTCTCTTTTTTTTTGGTTTAACCTCACAATGTAGAAGGAAACAGGGGAATAGAGTGTATAAATATAAATCAGCCAAGGCCAAGAGCAAATAAATAAATTACCGCATCGATACAGCAAATAGGTACATTTAAAAAATAACTTTTATTATATATTAATTAAAAAGTGTAGTGCCAAATGCCCATATGGTATGTAATGTACACCGTAAATATAAATAGATAGTATAAAGGTACAAACACGTTGAACCTAAATTATGCCAAGTATAGACCTAATCATAAAGCATAATGTAAGCATCTATAAAAAACAAGGCTCCAACAATAAAACCTTATTAGGTCAGAGAAAGATATGAATCCCCAAAAGGTGCTTGGCTATAAAATCCAAAAGCCCCTACAACGGCAATATTAGCCCAAGTAAATATCAGCAGTAATACCCGCTGAATTTACTAATATGTGTAACAGTAGATTTGGTGATCATACCTAAATACGCCTGTAACCACTATTAATAACATAACAAGCAATTATCCAAACAGCAGGTATGTCTATATCAATCAAACCAGACGTATGAGGAGCCTTCTATTACCATCCAGGCATTATATCCTCACATGAGTACTGGAATAATCTCACCCGGGGTCTTTCTATATATTCCCCCTATATTAAGGGTGATAAGCCGATCCACGGAACATCCCAACGTTTCAATCCTTCATCAGGGAAATGTAGTTCCAACATGGTGCAGATCCTGCATTAGTCTTTCAGATCCATACTAATGCCTATGGATTCTAACATTTTTTGATGATTTTTTTTTTACTGGATTTTGTTTTTGTATTGATATTTATACCAATAACCTATAAAACTTTAGTAGTACAATGGAAAATGATGGTACTATATACAGTAAATGATAATAGTTTCTAAGTCCATGCTGTGAGGTTTTTCTTTGTGTATATATCAAATGGATGAAATATATGACTTCCAGGGTGTTCTTGTCAGGAGAACTTGCATAGAAGGCCTACAGGCTTTAACCTTATGGTTTTCATGAATTTCATACAAGGAACATTTAGAACTACTAGTTCACCATGTAGTACTCAAGAATAAATAGTGGGGGACAAAAAGACTAGCCAAGAAAATAAGAACATGAAAATAGGGGGCAAGAAAATATGACAAGTATGAAAAATAACAAGAACAAGAAAATAGGGGACAAGAAAATATGACCAAGAACCCAAACCAAAGATCATGAGTAATGGTCTTATTGAAGGCACATAAATGAGATATTTTCCATATCAGTTAGCCTTGTGTCAACTACATTAACCAAATTCAGCATGAAGCCTGTAAAATATTACAATTTTAAGCTGAGTTGTAAGCATTTTCATTTAAGTAAAAGGGAGCCTGTCATTTGATTCATGCTGCTCAAACTACAGGCACAGACTTATTAGAGCCAGATATGTTTTCATAGAATCATATAATCATAGAATGGTAGAGTTGGAAGGGACCCCCTGGGTCATCTGGTCCAACCCCCTGCTCAAAGCAGGATTCACTAGATCATCTCAGACAGATGTCTGTCCAGCCTCTGTTTGAAGACGTCCATTGAAGGGGAACTCACCACCTCTCGTGGCAGCCTGTTCCACTCATTAATCACCCTAACTGTCAAAAAGTTTTTTCTAATATCTTATCTGTGTCTCCTCCCATTTAGTTTCATCCCATTGCTTCTAGTCTTTCCTTGTGCAAATGAGAATAAAGATGATCCTTCTACAATGTGACAGCCCTTGACATATTTGTAGACAGCTATTAAGTCTCCTCTCAGTCTTCTTTTTTGCAAGCTAAACATTCCCAAATCCTGCAACCGTTCCTCATAGGAGTTCCCTGGATCCACCTTCTTCCCCTTTTTGAAGATAGGAACAACATTTGCTCTTCTCCAGTCTTCTGGGACTTCTCCTGTTCTCCAAGAATTTTCAAAGATTATGGAGAGTGGTTCTAAAATTTCTTCTACGATCTCCTTTAGTACTCTGGGGTGTAATTCATCTGGACCTGGAGACTTGAACTCATTTATGTTAGCTAAATATTCCCTCACAATCTTTCTGTTTACAGATAACTTGGATTCCTCTATTCCTTTAAAAGGACAGTGAAGATCAGTTGATGTTACATTTTCTTTCTGAGAGAAAACAGATGCAAAATAGGAATTAAAAAGTTCGGCCTTCTCAACATCCTCTCTTACCATTTCTCCATTTTCATCCTGTAAAAATCCTATAGCATCTTTGACTTTTCTTTTACTTTTGACATACCCCCAAAATCCTTTTTTATTGCTTTTGACATCTCTTGCAAGCCTTAATTCATTGTCAGCTTTAGCTAACCTGATACGTGCCCTGCAGGATTTGCAGACTGCATTATAATCTTCTTTAGATATGCCTCCCTCTTTCCATTTAATAAACATTTCTTTCTTTCTTTTTAGCATGTGTTTAAGTTCTGTGTTCATCCATCCTGGTTTCCTTAAATGCTTCCCATTCTTCCTACTTTTCGGGATTGTTAACGATTGTGCTTTGAGAATCTCATTTTTAAAAATTTCCCATCCTTCCTGGACATTTTTGTCCTTAAGGACATCCAGCCATTGTATCCCTCCTATTCTCTTTCTGAGTCTCTTAAAATCTGCCTTTCTAAAATCTAACCTTGAAGTTTGAGTCTTCACATGTCTTCCTCCTCTAGTTATCCAAAATTCTATAATAGCATGATCGCTGCCTCCTAGGGTCCCAGCCACCTTTACCTCCTCAACCATTTCCTCCCTGTTTATAAGGATTAGATCCAAAGTAGCAGATCCCCTTGTTTTCTCCCCTACCTTTTGGAAGATAAAGTTGTCAGCAAGAGAGGATAAGAATTTGCTTGACCTGTTAGTTTTACTTGAGAGAGATTCCCAACAAATGTCTGGATAGTTGAAATCTCCCATGACCACTACGTCATATTTTTTGGAGAACTTGGTCATTTGATACATAAAGAGTTCATCCATATCTTCAGCTTGCCCAGGTGGCCTGTAGTAAATGCCTACAATGGTGTCCTTTCCGTTGTTCTCTCCTTGTATTCTTACCCAAACAGTTTCCACAGAACTCCCAGTCTCTGAAGCTTCAATCTCTGTACAGATATACGCTTTTCTAACATACAATGCAACACCTCCTCCTCGTTTATCAAGTCTGTTTCTTGCAAATAAGTTGTAGCCTTTTAGCCTTTTATTCCAATCATGTGTATCGTCCCACCAAGTTTCAGTGATTCCAATGACATCATATTCCTTTTCCTGCATTAGTAGTTCCAATTCTCCTTGTTTGTTGCCCATGCTTTGTGTATTTGTATAAAAACATTTTAGTTTGTGATTGGTTTCTCTTCCTCCCATATTTTTATTATTTAAATTGTTTTGTCTTTGTTCTTCTTTTCCACTTCCAGTAGCAGAGATCTCAATAGTATTTGTCAGCTGTATGGCTTTTTCTGGCCTTTTGCTTCCCTTCCCACATTGTTCTAGTTTAAAGTTCTTCTGATGAGTGTAGCAAGGTGACTTCCAAATACATGTTTTCCAGTCTTCTGGAAACACTGTGGTGTTTCAGAAAAAACATAATTTGAAAAGTTAACTAAGTGTGGCGCCCAGCTGCGCTTGGTACCACAGATCCTAGAGGGATGCATTGCCGGATTCCTCCACAAGAGGCCCTCATAAGCATTCACACACCTCCACCTTCCACCTCAGACCACCAGAGGGAGCCCGTTAGGGATATATAAAGGGAAGGTGGAGCCAGGCAGCTCAGTGAGTGAGTGAGTGATTCAGCAGTTCCTGCTCAGACACAGAAGGAGTCAGTGCAGTCGAGCCAGAGCCTAGCAGTTCCTGCAGAAAGAGTTCAGTATAGTCTGTAGAGTGAGTCCAGACTAGAACTCACAGAGCTCAGGATAGAGAGCTAGGAGTGTGCCGACACTCTGAGAGTGGCGAAGAAGAGCAGCGTCCCGGCTGCAGTGTGTGTAGCCTAGTGAGGGCCCGAGCGGGACCGAAGGTGAGTGGAAAGTGAGTAGCAGTGGGGGCAGAGAAGCTTACCCAGCTCACCCCGAAACATATACCGGAGACCGGGTCCGAGCTTACCGGGACCTCTACGACCCAGTAAGGCATAACCAAAATCCCTGGAGAACTACAGGTCCCAGGTTCACCAGAGAGCTGATACGTAACAGAGCCAGGAGACACATAGGCCCCGTAAGCTGGGAGCATTCACTCCAAGAGAAGGCCCTACCACAACGTCAGTCGGTGCAGGACAGAGACAAAGTTAGGTCTAGCTCCAGGCAGGTCAGAAACTTACTACGTAGAGGCAAGAAACAGGAGGCCCTACACCCGCTCATTGGGGAGGATCCTGATATGTACCCTTCACCCTACAGTGCTCCAGGATGTGCCTGAATTACCACCAGTAAAAGGTACTGAAGTGACTACCGTGTCCGTCCCCGTTCTTGCTCTGACCCGGCTGGGTCTCGCCTGTCCTGCATCCCCCCTCTCCGTACGTGGCCCTGAGGCCTAGCTCCACCTGTGGGGAGCTATACCATCAAGCTGCCTTATCACCGGCCTCAGTGGACTGCCGCAGCGCTGGTGATTCTCTCCAGAAACCACAGGTGGCGTCACGAACTTTCAGAAAATTAACAAACAATCCCCTTTTAAAAGCTGACCCCAGGGTACGGGCCCGGGAGCCGACCACCGCGACATCCCCAAGGCAAAGGCCCGGGTACCGAGTCATCCCCATCCCCTGGGCTAGTCATAAGGACTATGCATCTTTGATGATAAGTCTGAGACCGTTACCCTAAGATTCTCCCCACACTGCTTCCCTAAACTGACAGATTGCTCCTTATGTGATTACATAGAGAGAGAGACCTGTTAGTCTAAGAGAGCACAATGGCGAGAAGCTGTCAGGAACCCGCCTCTTGGACTAGCCATCTCAACACATAGTCCGTAGACCGCTTTTCAAAGAATGTTTTCTCTGAAATGCCTCAGTATTTCAGAGAAAAATTCTCTTTTCTGCTATAACGCAGATAGTGTTTGATTCATGCTGCCGTGCTTCAGACTGCATAAATGTACTATCAGGTTCCCTTTAAATTTGTCCAGCACTCCAGTAAGACCAACTAGAAAAGTGACTGCAAACTGGGATGCCAAAGTGTTTAAGAACGTGGTCAAAATTTTTGGTACCCCTCGTTTAATGAAAGAAAAACCCACAATGGTTACAGAAATAACTTGAATCTGACAAAAGTAATAATAAATTAATAATCTATGAAAATGAACAAATGAAAGTCAGACATTGCTTTTCAACCCTGCTTCCACAGAACTTTTCTTTTTATTCTTGTGTATAATTCTTGACTCCTAGTAACCTAATAAAAATGACTAGTATCATATTTGTTAAAATCTTTAGCCATTTAGTTTTACATAAACCTTTTCCCATTGCACGTAAACATGTCAGTGTACAGGGACAATCTAATAGGCATCGGAAAAACAATGTATCCTTTATTTTTATAATGCCAACATATACAATTCAGATATAAAGTACAGGAGAACACTATTAAATGAAAGGTGAAAGGGTCATGCTTGTTTGTTCTTGTAATACAGAAGAGAGCGAGTGGTTTTGAAAAGACGTTATAAAATCTCTATAAATGTGAGAAGGTACTCAAGTCAGATAAAGTAGCCTTGGTTAAGTCTCTGACCTCTAGTTCATTGTTCTGTTGGCCATAACTCTGCAACTCATTACTTTACTTACTTCATCCTTGCACTCCATTGGTTTGCTTACTCAACCCTGCATGACTTCACAAGTCTAATACCGTTTACACAGATCTACAGAGCTTTGCTCTCAGGCCTCGTTCCTTGTAGATAATTTTGCAGGGCATTGTTTTGTAGCTCAACTCCCTGTGGAGAAGCCTATAAAATATGTTATTTACTGGGGTCATTCTTTGCAGAGATAACTGCATAACATCACTGCGTAATGTCGTCTTTGGGGATGTCTATAGAATGATGCTTTCCACATTTCTCCCTGTATTGAGAGCTCCATTGTATGTTTCTCCCTATTTTCTGGAAAAGAAAAATTTTAACATTGGTATTCTCATACAATGTTCATGGTGCATAGAGTTCTATCTCTATGACACTAAATTCCATCTGTTCCACTTGAACTGCCCTTCAATTTCCTCTTATTAGGCTTTTTATATTGCTGCATCCTTGCCTATTCTTCCATTTCTCGTTGTCATACTAGTGTTTGTACTTCCACAAAATCTTAACCCCTAAGGCGACAATCTCGATCCAAGTTGTATATCAGAGATTGTCTCATTATTAACTTAAAACCTGTGTTTTTTTTTTATTTATACATGATATTAAAGAGTTGTCCAACTCAGCTCCAGGGGACATCTAACTGCCAGAGTTTTTAGGACTTCTCTAATTAAATTTGGGTCTGCCGGTAGCCCCTAAGAGTCACATTGGACAGATCTGCTGCCCAGATTTATGCCTAAAGTTTTTTGTGTAATGGATAGATAGAAGAGCCAAGCAGTTGTTCAATGCTAGCACATGCCATAAATTCACATCCATGATCTATGATTCAGACAGAGAGTAAAAGGCATGGGAAAATCGACAAACATAAAACATTGATGAACTGACCTAAGTTATAAAGAAGAATTGAAGCAGGGAGCAAATCAACCTTAATAGTCCTAGACAAGCACACACTGAGGGGTATGCTCATTCTCCATATTTACAAAGTGCTATGTGAACCTCAACGAATATTTGTGATATGAAGACGAGAATGAAAAAGCAGTAATGGACCTAACCCCATGTAGTAAATTGAGTTCCGTTCAAGTACTAATAAGGTCGTAATATATAGATGGTGTCTATTTGAAAGGTTCAAAACTAAATTACATTAACATCAGAAAAATATTTTTTCAAGATTCTTGTTGCTTATAAAAATACTATAAATAATAAGATAAGACATAAGAGCAATTCTTTCTTCGCTGACAAAACCTGTCTTAACTGAACAGTAACCATCATGGAGAGTGAGTACAATGTGAACTATGTGTTCCTAACATCCTTAACCATCAGGACCATATTACAGTAAGTTCTCATTTTAATTGTACAAGTGGTCCTAAACCATGTTTGGTAAGTGATACATGTAGCAATTTATCTTGTAATGGTAGTCATGCATTAGAGGACAAATTGTAAAATGATTCTGTTCCCAACAGAAGGCTTTCTGCTATTTGAGCAGTGGAAAAATGATTGCCAGGAGGAGAATAACCGGTAGAAAAACTTCCCTTTAAAAGTCTTCTCAATTTGAACAGGGTAAATTAGACACATTGGTCTCTTGCCTATTCTAGAGATACTTAGATAAATGTTACCCACCTTAAGGACTGGTTTATTATTGTACAAAAAGCTTGTAAAAATGACAGAGACGACGTCAAATAAACAGACCCAAATTATACACATCTTTAGACATAACATAGTGAGTGACATGTCAGAAGATGCTATCAGTAAGGCCAAATTCCAATCTGTGCAACAAACTGTTGCTCATAAGGCAATATCTGGCTCTACTGGCTCATAGGCATATATTGGATTTAGTATTACAATCCGAGTAAGGTTTGTGTTTCTTGGAAGTGTGATGGTTACACATTAGTGTTGAGCGATACCTTCCGATATCAGGAAATATCGTATCGGATTAGATCGGGCCGATACCCAAAAAGTATCGGATATCGCCGATTCCGATACCGGAAACCAATGCAAGTCAATGGGACACAAATATCGGAATGAAAATAAACCCTTTCTTTCCTTGTAGGTTAATTCTACATGAAGGAAAACAACTAAGAATAATGTAGAATGTATTACATGAAAAGCCGGCAATTCATCAGCGGCATACACCGGTACCCGACAATTTACAACAGAAAGAATAGAGCTTCACACATAGATTAGGTAGATAGAACCATGTCAGTCACATATATATGAAGAACAGTGACAGTGTTGCTTACTGTACTTGTCATTTAGTGTAAAGGATTTATTTAAAAAAATATTAGTGTTTTCGTGCACCGTCTCTTTAAGAAAGCCGGCCGGCAATTCAGCATCTGTACCCGACAATTTAGAATAGAAAGAATAGAGAATCACACATAGATTAGATAGATAGAAACATGTCAGTCACATATATATGAAGTACAGTGACAGTGTTGATTACTGTACTTGTCATTTAGTGTTAAAATAAAGGATTTATTTTAAAAAAAATTGGCGTGGGGTTCCCCTTAATTTTAGGCTCTAGCGGAGGTTAAGCAGACAGCTGGGGCAAATGTTTGAAGCCTGGGAAGGGGGTAATACCCACGGAGCTTCCCAGGCAACTAATATCAGCCCCCAGCTGAATACCTAGCCTTTACTAGCTATTAAAATGGGGGACCCCCCCAAAAAAATAACGTGGGGTCCCCCCTAATTTAATAGCTAGCAAAGGCTAGGCAGACAGCTGGGGGCTGATATTAATAGCCCAGGAAGGGTGCCATGAATATTGGCCCCCTCCCAGGCTAGAAACACCAGCCGTCAGCCGCCCCAGAAATGGCGCATCCATAGGATGCGCCAATTCTGGCACTTAGCCTCGCTCTTCCCACTGCCCTGTAGCGGTGGCAGTGGGGTAATAGGGCTGGGGTTGATGTCAGCTTATAATGCCAGCTGACATCAAGCCCAGGTTAGTAATGGAGAGGCGTCTATAAGACACCCCCATTACTAACCCCATAGTCAAAGTTAAAGAAAAACACAAACACCCAGAATAAAGTCCTTTAATTGAAATAAACACACAATTCTTTATTGTTCTAAATTAAACCATACTTACCATCACGCCCATTCCAGCTGAAGCCAACGATCTCCTGCAATAAAAGAAAAATAATAAAGCAACCTCATCCTTACCTTTCCATGGTTCCCACGACAGCTTCAGCTCTGCTACATCGAGATGACAGGCTGGACCGCAGCAGAACGCTGCCATCCAGCCTGTCATCCCGCAGACACTGAGAAGCGCAGGCATGCTTGCGCTCCTCAGTGTCTCTCTGTGACGTCATCCAGATGAGCCGAGTTCATGACCAATGAACTCAGCTCACCTCATGCACATCACTGACAGCGTGGGAAAATTCTCCTGCACTCAGCGCTTCAGCGTGAGAATTCTCCCACGCTGTCAGTGACATACATGAGGTGAGGTCATGTCCAATGAACTCAGCTCACCTCATGCACGTCACTGACAGCGTGGGAAAATTCTCACGCTGAAGTGCTGAGTGCAGGAGAATTTTCCCACGCTGTCAGTGACGTGCATGAGGTGAGCTGAGTTCATTGGACATGACCTCGGCTCATCTTTATGCCGTCACAGCCAGACACTGAGGAGTGGAAGCATGCCTGCGCTTCTCAGTGTCTGCGGGATGACAGGCTGAATGGCAGCGTTCTGCTGCGGTCCAGCCTGTCATCTCGATGTAGCAGAGCTGAAGCTGTCGTGGGAGCCATGGAAAGGTAAGGATGAGGTTGCTTTATTATTTTACTTTTATTGCAGGAGATCGTTGGCTTCAGCTGGAATGGGCGTGACGGTAAGTATGGTTTAATTTAGAACAATAAAGAATTGTGTGTTTATTTCAATTAAAGGACTTTATTCTGGGTGTTGTGTTTTTTTAAATACTTTACTAGAAATTCATGATGGTCATGTCTAATATTGGCGTGACCCCATGAATTTCGGGCTTAGGGCCAGCTGATAATGCCAAGCTGGCCTTAACCCCTTTATTACCCAGTGAGCCACCGCACCAGGGCCCTGGATGAGTTGGGTACAGCGCCAGAAGATGGCGCTTCTATGAACGCGCCATTTTCTGGGGCGGCTGCGGACTGCAATTTGCAGCGGGGGTGGCCCAGAAAGCTTGGGTCTCCCTGCGCTGCGGATTCCAGCCCCCAGCTGCCTAGTTGTACCTGGCTGGACACAAAAATAGGGCGAAGCCCCACGCATTTTTTTTTTAAATTATTTCATGAAATTCATGGAATAATTAAGAAAAAAAAGGGCTTCCCTATATTGTTGTGTCCAACCAGGTACAAATAGGCAGCTGGTGGTTGGGGGCAGCCCATTCCTGCCTGCTGTACCTGGCTGGACACAAATATAGTGCGAAGCCCCACGTCAATTTTTTTTTAATTATTTCATGAAATAATTTTTTTAAAAAAGGGCTTCCCTATATTGTTGTGTCCGGCCAGGTACAAATAGGCAGCTGGTGGTTGGGGGCAGCCTGTTCATTGGACATGACCTCGGCTCATCTGGATGCCGTCACAGCCAGACACTGAGGAGCGCAAGCAAGCCTGCGCTTCTCAGTGTCTGCGGGATGACAGGCTGGATGGCAGCGTTCTGCTGCGGTCCAGCCTGTCATCTCGATGTAGCAGAGCTGAAGCTGTCGTGGGAACCATGGAAAGGTAAGGATGAGGTTGCTTTATTATTTTTCTTTTATTGAAGGAGATCGTTGGCTTCAGCTGGAATGGGCGTGACTGTAAGTATGGTTTAATTTAGAACAATAAAGAATTGTGTCTTTATTTCAATTAAAGGACTTTTTTCTGGGTGTTTGTGTTTTTTTTAAATACTTTACTAGAAATTCATGGCGGTCATGTCTAATATTGGCGTGACCCCATGAATTTCGGGCTTAGGGCCAGCTGATAATGCCAAGCTGGCCTTAACCCCTTTATTACCCAGTGAGCCACCGCACCAGGGCCCTGGATGAGTTGGGTACAGCGCCAGAAGATGGCGCTTCTATGAACGCGCCATTTTCCGGGGCGGCTGCGGACTGCAATTTGCAGCGGGTGGGGCCCAGAAAGCTTGGGCCTCCCTGCGCTGCGGATTCCAGCCCCCAGCTGCCTTGTTGTACCTGGCTGGACACAAAAATAGGGCGAAGCCCCACGTATTTTTTTTTTTAATTATTTCATGAAATTCATGGAATAATTAAGAAAAAAAGGGCTTCCCTATATTGTTGTGTCCGGCTAGGTACAAATAGGCAGCTGATGGTTGGGGGCAGCCCGTTCCTGCCTGCTGTACCTGACTGGACACAAATATAGGGCGAAGCCCCAAATAATTTTTTTTTAATTATTTCATGAATTTCCTGAAATAATTAAAAAAAAATTGACGTGGGGCTTTGCACTATATTTGTGTCCAGCCAGGTACAGCAGGCAGGAACGGGCTGCCCCCAACCACCAGCTGCCTATTTGTACCTGGTTGGACACAACAATATAGGGAAGCCCTTTTTTTCTTAATTATTCCATGAATTTCATGAAATAATTAAAAAAAAAAAAAACGTGGAGCTTCTCCCTATTTTTGTGTCCAGCCAGGTACAACTAGGCAGCTGGGGGATGGAATCTGCAGCACAGGGAGGCCCAAGCTTTCTGCCCCCCCCCCCCCACTGAAAATTGCAGTCCGCAGCCGCCCCGGAAAATGGCGCGTTCATAGAAGCTGGATGCTGTACCTGGCTGGCATACAAAAATTTGGCCGAAGCCCACGTCAAAAGTTTTGGGAAAAATTAATTAAAAAATAAATAATAATTTAGGGACTGCATCTTTATTAACTCCTCAAATGTAATTTAGTGTTAAAATAAAGGATTTATTTAAAAAAAAAATGGCGTGGGATCCCCCATAATTTTAGTCTCTAGCGGAGGTTAAGCAGACGGCTGGGGCAGATGTTTGAAGCCTGGGAAGGGGGTAAAACCCACGGAGCTTCCCAGGCTACTAATATCAGCCCCCAGCTGAATACCTAGCCTTTACTAGCTATTAAAATGGGGGACCCCCCCCAAAAAAATGACGTGGGGTCCCCCCTATTTTAATAGCTAGCAAAGGCTAGGCAGACAGCTGGGGGCTGATATTAATAGCCCAGGAAGGGTGCCATGAATAATGGCCCCCTCCCAGGCTAGAAACACCAGCCGTCAGCCGCCCCAGAAATGGCGCATCCATAGGATGCGCCAATTCTGACACTTAGCCTCGCTCTTCCACGCTGCCTTGGTGCGGTGGCAGGGGGTAATAGTGGTGGGGTTCATGTCAGCGCCAGCTGCCATGAAGCCCAGGTTAGTAATGATGGGCGTCTATAAGACACCCCCATTACTAACCTACAAAGTGTTAAAAAGAAAAAACACACTACACCCAGAAAAAAATAATTTATTTGAAATAAAACACACCATTTTATTTAATTCTTAGTTTACTAAAAATAATAGTTACCTGTCCACGTTTCTGCGCTAATCTCCCATGAACAGCTGTCACATCTGGAGATGGTGACAGCTGTGCATGGGTGCTGTAAGCTTACGCTGCCGGGAACACGTCCGCTCCCGGCAGCGGGAGCCACTGACTGAGGTCACCGGAGTGCATTCAGTCAGCGCAGCTCCGGAGACCTCCTTTACGGCACTGCTGTACCGTGGGAATTTCTCACGATACAGCAGGGCCGTAAAGGAGCTAACCGGAGCAGCGCTGCCTGAACTCCTGTGAACCCTTACTGCCCTGTCATTCTAGCGGCGGCAGCGGTTTAGAGCGGTCACATTCTATGTGGCTGCTCTAAACTGGAGATCATCGTGGGACACTCGTGGACTACTACGGAGGGGTAAGGATAAGGTTGTGGTTTATTATTTTATATTTTATTACAGGAGATCGATGGCTTCGGGGAATTAGGTGTCTAGGTGAGTATAGGTGTAGTTTTTTATTTTTTACTTTATTTTAGGTGGCGATCGGCGGGGACAGGTAATGTATGAACTAATTTCTTTTAGGTAACCACTGGCCACCAATGACATGTATTTAAAATTTATTGGGGCACAGTAGGGCAATTTAAATAGCAGGATCAGGCTGATGGGAACTACTGCTCCCATCGAGCTGATCCTGCTGACACGAGTGGACGGGGGACAGACATAGGCCGATGGGAGTAGTAGTGTCACATCGGCCTATGTCTGCCTGCACGCACAGACACCGCGCACACCCGCACAAACATCGCACAAACATCGCACAGACACCCCGCACACACACCCCGCACACACACCCCGCACACACACTAATCATGACCGGTCTGATGGTCTGGGAGGTGAAGCTGACCTGTGCGGCCGTGGGAAAGTTCATGTGAGTTCATGCAGTCAAGCATGAACTCACATGAACCCTCTGAGGGCACCGCGGCTACTTCAAATGAACAGCTGATCGGCATCACCTGATACCTCAGCTGTTTATTTGAAATAACCGGCGGGAAAGCGCAGCACAGAACTGGAATGCCGGCGGTGAAGTCTTTTCACTGCCGGCTTCCCCGCCCGGGTCCTTCGCTCCTTGGTGCTGCGCTCCCCGCCCGGTCCTAATTTACGATTGGGATTGGAGGTGACGAGGGGAGCGGAGGATCGGGGTGGGAGGCTGCGGGGAAGCAGTATGGGGTTGTGTGATTGTTTAAAAGCCGGCGGCTTTTTACCGCGCGCCAGCTTTTAAACAATCAGGAGAATTCTCCCCCGCTGGGATGGCATTCTGATGACAGGCTGGATCGCGCTGCCATCCAACTTGTCATCCTTCACAGACACTGCAGAGCGCAGGCATTATGGGAACTTCCGATTCCGGTATTCGATATTGTAAAAGTATTGGAATTAAGTATCTGAATTCCGATACCGCGAATATCGGCCGATACCCGATATTACAGTATCGGAATGCTCAACACTATTACACATCTCTCCTGGGCTTGGGCTCTACTCCCTTCAACCCGATCCGCAAAACTCTCTTGTGTTCCACTTCAGGCTTTGCAAGTAGCCCGGTGTGCTCCCATGTGATAATCTACCTAGGCCAATATAAGGCCCACCAAGACACACAACTGTGTCTTTGTAATACCTGGAGCTTGGAGGATCCACCTCACCAAGTTGAACCTTATAGTGATTTTGGCCTAAAATTTCCTAAGCTTGGAGCCCTTGGTGCTAATTTAGTTCAAATATATGGAAGCTAAACAATTATTGTATGGATATGGTTTGCATTGTTAGTTTGAGTTTTCTTATTTTTATAAATCTTATTTAATAGAACAGTGTTTTAAATGTGTTGTAATACGTCTCCCCAAGAGGTCACAAAAAATTGAGAGTCAATTGAGCAATATGTTTTTTTGTCACACTGCAGTTATACTGGTAACATTGAGCCCAAAATAAACTTCTCAGTGTTTGTTTCTAATGAGACTTTACCAGCAAGAACATGATGATGCCTGAGCCTCAACAGTGGTCAACGTGTATCCCAGAATAAATAATATTGCTCAATTCATTTTTATTTTTTGCTCCAAAAAGGCTTTAATATTAAATGGGGTATTTTGTTAAACTTTGTTCTTAAATCTTCCTCAATTAGTAAGGTATATAGCTTACTAATATGGTTTCTGATTGAATGTTGCTGTGATCTTCAACTTCAGTCCAATCCATGTCAAAATTATCTGCCTCAGAAGGTGACCAGTGCTGTGCATGAAGGAGACCAGCTGATTGCTCATTTTAGTAGCGTAATTAACTCTTTCTATCACATCCAATGTATAGAGAAGGCTGACTTAGCTATTGAAATGAGAACTCAGCCAGCCCCTTTCACACATAGCTCTGCTTATCTGCCAACACAAGAAACACTGTCCTTTGTCATTCACAAATCAGAAGAGGACCTCTTGGGACCAGAGTTTAAAGCTGAAGATAATGGAATTTTTCAGACAAGAATGATATTAGTATGTTCCATAACTTATTATTTCAAATAAATTCAAGTTCAATTCTTTTTAGCTAAAAAAAACCTTTCCAATTAATCACAAAATGAGACATTGCAGCAGTATGGATCAATATAAAGATAGATCCAGCTCACAGAGATGCCATATAAAATCTTCAAAGCCTTATTCAATTATCATATAAAAATAGCGCAGCAAAAAACTAAATGCCCATTCCACCAACACATTTCGTGTACTAGACTCTCTTAACCTTTATTAAGGTTGTCTAGTATGCCAAAATGCGTTGACATGGGGGTTTAGGTTCTTGTTGCTCTATTTTTATATGATGATTGAATAAGGCTCTGAAGATTTTATATAGCATCTATCTTTTGTGAATTAATGAAAATTCTACTAGGACAATGGCGTGATTCCAAGCCCCAGAATGCCCTGATTATTTTACCGGTGATTTGGCTTTTATTTATTTTGTCTATGGATCAATATAATCACTCCCATAAAAATATCCTTTCAGATGCACTTTAATAGCAACTAATGGCAGCCATACACATTAGATTGTTGTCAACCGAATGATGCTTTGGTTGATCGTTCAGCTAACATCTATGACATTCAACTCTCCCATACACGGAAGCGCTCGTTCTTCTATTCACTATTGCATTCTATAAAGCTGTTGACTGACATGTCTCCGAGAGACAACACGACCGGCAGTCCGAAATCGGATATATCCTATCAATATCTACACCAACGATCAGTTGGCCGGCGTCCCATACACATTAGACCTTTGGCTCAATAGTTTGATATTGGCAGATCCGGCCGACAATAGTCTAATGTGTATGGATGCCTTTAGGGATGTCCCATCTGGGGTGCCATTCTCACAGTTTGAGTCACAATGCTTATTGAGAAGACAAAAGCTGTAAACACGTCTGTCTTTTCTCTATTGCATCTGTCTATATTTGACAGCCTATCCTGGTCTTGATTAATTCCAGGAGCAATGGCTTCATACCTGTTCCATCCATAGTGTAGGAGTAAAGCTTAGTACCATACTTAAAGGGGTTTTCCCATGAAAAAAAAGTACATTTTAATGAATAGATCTTGGGATAATTATAAGTTCCACAATTGGATGTGTTTAAAAAAAATGTTCCTGTGCTGAGATAATCTTATAAATGTGCCCTTGCTATGTACTGTTTAATAGTTGTGTCTGACCCTGCAGGATCATGGTTTGATCATACCACAGCTCCTGGGCAGAGGAGGAAGCAAAAACATATACAGATATTACAGCATGGGATCGAAGCTGATTCTTTTTGTGAGGTAAAACATTTCACTGTCTGTTTTTAAGTAATGTTTTACCTCAGAGAAAGCAGCAACTGTGATCCCATGCTGTAATGTCTGTATACTCTTTTGCTTCCTCCCCTGCCCAGGAGCTGTGGTATGATCAGATCATGTCCCTATATGGTCAGACACAGCCATTACACAGTATATAGCAGGGGCACATTTATTAGATTATCTCAGCACAGGAACATTTTTTTAAACACATCCTACTATAGAACCTATTGTTATTCAAATATCTATTGAATAAAATGTTGATTTACCCCTATAAAGACCAAGCCACTTTGTACGTTATGAATGTTAATGACCGCGTCTCATTTTACAATTCTGACCAACGTCATTTTATATGGTAATAACTCTGGAACACTTCCAGACATCCCAGTGATTCTGTGAATTTTTTTTCATGACACATTGTATTTCATGTTATTGGTAAATTTTGGTCATTATCATTTGTGTTTATTCATGAAAATCTTGAAAATTTGATAAAAAATTTGAACATTTCTCAATTTTAAAACTTTGAATTTTTATTCCCTTAAACCAGAGAGTTAAATCAAGCAAAATAGTTAATAAATAACATTTCTCACATGTCTACTTTACATCAGCATCATTTTTGAAAATATTTTTTTGTTGTTAGGAAGTTAGAAGGGTTAAAAGTTTATTAACCAATTATTCTAGGGACCGTATCACGTTTGAAGTGACTTTGAGGGGCCTATGTGACAGAAAAAAGTGACACCATTTTAAAAACTGTAACTTGAAGGAAAAAGGGGAAAGGAAAGATCAGTTCACCAAGTTATGTTGTTGCTTGACAGCTTGAAATCCTCAGTAGTATTCACCCGTAGATGTCCTAATCTGGGACGTAGGCAATAATAACAAAAAATGGAAAAAATCCTCCAGTAAAAAAGTATCATAAAAACTCCAATCTTTATTCCATCAGGAGACGATAAAAAACATGCAGACACCACTACAAATCCGTGAAATACCGACCGACGCGTTTCAGCAGAATTTGATGGAATAATAAAGATTGGAATTTTTATGATAACATCTGTGGACAGCATGGCAAATCAGGAATGTTCATAGGCGGAGCCGATTTTTTGGCGCGAACAAGCCGGAACCCGGAAAATGAACCCAAATTTGAAATGCCGAACAAATTCTCTCAACACTAGTAGTGAGCATTTTAAACCCACAGGTATATCACAGAATTGTGTAACATTGGGCTGTGAAAATGAAGAGTTACATTTTTTCCACTAAAATGTTGCTTGAGCACCAAGTTTTTAATTTTCAAAAGGGATAATAGGAGAAAATAGAACACATAATGTGTTACTCTAGACTACAGCAATACCCCGTGTGTGGTCAAAAACTACTTTTTAGGCACAGTGTAAAGCTCAGAAGGGAAGGATTTGGGAGCTTAGATTTCACTGGATTTCTTTAACTGGGAGCCACGTCACTTTTCTAGAGCCTTTTGTGCTGCCAGTAATGTGGGCACCCCCTGTATTTCTGATAACAGGTGACAAACCTGAGTGAGGACTTGTTTTTTGTGGGTTAAATAGGAGTTTTTATTGGAGGCATTTTGGGGTACAGAACATTTTGGATCAGTTCACATTTATCCTGTGCTCTACCCTGAGCACTTATATAAGGATTTCGATCTAAATCCACAAAATACTGTACATGACTTGGATGAAACCTCCGAGGGATCCATTCACTAATGATGCAATAAAGATTCTCTGGACTCTGTGTAGCTTTGTTCGTCTGTGTTCTTCTTTTAAGAGGTGCACAAAATTATGGCCGACCGCACTTTTATGCACACCTAAAAGGACGGGAATGGCCGGATCATAGGCCAGACAATGTCCACAGTGTCTCCATCTGCCTCATTATAGGAAATCTGTCAGAGGTTCAGTCTGAATCACGTATTTCAGAGATTTATACGGAAACCCCGGTGTAAGCGTCTAGTGTAGAGCGCAGGATAAATATGAGCCAAACCTTACTGAGATCTTTGTGAAGCATAATAAACAAATCTACAGCAGGTGAAGAATTTTTTTTTGTGTTTTATGCCGTTCACCATGCGGTATAAGTAATTAGATTACTTTTTCTGTGGGTCCATGCGATTACAGCAATTTCAGATTTATATATATATTTATCTCATTTTTTTATGTTTGGCTGCTATCAGAAACTAAAAAACCCTTTTTTTCGAAAGACAAGTTTTTCATTGCCATATTATATTTTTACCCATAGAGTCATGAGAAGGCTTCTTTTTTGTGGGACAAGTTGATATTTTTATTGGTACAATTTTCGGGCACATAACATTTTTTGATCGCATTCTATTCCAATTTTTGGGAGGTATAATGAACAAAAAACAGCAAACTCAGAGATTGTATTTAGATCTTTTTTTATGCAGTTCACCGTGTGGTAAAAGTGATAAAACAGCTTTATTTTTCGGGTCAGGACAATTACAGTTACACTACACTTACCGTATTTTTCGGACCATAAAACGCACTTTTTTCCTCCAAAATTTTGGAGGAAAATGGGGGGTGCGTCTTATAGTCCGAATGTTGGGGGGGTGTATATTTATGTGTGGTGTGGGGGGAGCGGTATGGGTGGAGGAGCGGGGCACAGGAGGCAGCAGCCACCTACTGCAGCCTACACTGTTCCCGCTGCTAAAGAAAATTAATATTCACTGCTCCCCACGCCCATGGGGCGTGGGGAGCATTGAATATTCATGCTCCTTAATAGCGGCATACAGTGTAGCCGCGCTGCGGCTCCTGCTGCTGCCGGCTATCTCCTGTGCCCGCTGTTAAAGGGCATAAATATTCAACCTCTCTCCACGCCCATGGGCGTGGGGAGGGGGTGAATATTCATGCCCTTTAATGAGCGGGCACAGGAGATAGCCGCAGCGCGGCTCCGCTGTGTGCCGACTATGAAGGAGAGTGAAGTCACTGCTCCCCGTGCACACAGACCCGGTGTGGGGAGAAGTGACTTCCGGCAGCTGATCTCTCCTTGTGAGCCGCGCATGGCAGTGACGTCATGCGCGGCTCACATGAAGAGATCAGTGCAGGCAGACCGGACACAGCGCTGGAGGAGAGAGAAGAGAGGTGAGTAGGAGTGTTTATTTTTTTTTTATGTGCAGCCTGATGGGGATTAGGGGGACCATGCATACTAGGACAGGGATTAGGGGTGCCATGCATACCAGGACAGGGATTAGGGGTGCCATGCATACCAGGACAGGGATTAGGGGTGCCATGCATACCAGGATAGGGATGATGGGTGCCATACATACCAGGATAGAGATTAGGGATGCCATGCATACCAGGACAGGGATTAGGGGTGCCATGCATACCAGGACAGGGATTAGGGGTGCCAAGCATACCAGGACAGAGATGAGGGGTGCCATGCATACCAGGACAGGGATGAGGGGTGCCATGCATACCAGGATAGGGATGATGGGTGCCATGCATACCAGGATAGGGATGAGGGGTGCCTGCATACCAGGACAGGGATGAGGGGTGCCATGCATACCAGGACAGGGATTAGGGGTGCCATGCATACCAGGATAGGGATTAGGGGTGCCATGCATACCAGGACAGGGATGAGGGTTGCCATGCATACCAAGACAGGGATGAGGGGTGCCATGCATACCAGGACAGGGATAAGGGGTGCCATGCATACCAGGACAGGGATTAGGGGTGCCATGCATATCAGGACAGGGATGAGGGGTGCCATGCATACCAGGACAGGGATGAGGTGTGCCATGCATACCAGGACAGGGATGATGGGTGCCATGCATATCAGGATAGGTATGAGGGGTGCCATGCATACCAGGATAAGGATGAGGGGTGCCATGCATACCAGGATGGAGGGATGCCAGGCATACCTGGATGGGGATGGGGACCACATATAAAAGGAAGGGGGGTGGCATATATACCAGGATGGGGGATATTGTCAGAATTGGGGGACATTACCCCTATACCATTATCAGCAGAAGACCCCCCACCCTTAAAAGTGCATCATGACCACATTTTTTGCTTAAATTTTTATTTTTTTATTTTTCTCCTCTAAAACCTAGGTGCGTCTTATGGTCCGGTGCGTCTTATAGTCCGAAAAATACGTTATATAATTTTTTATATTTGTCTGCTTCTTCACAATAAAAACAATTACATAGAAAAAATATTGTTTTTGCATCACTTTATTCTGAGACCTAAAACCTTTTTTTATTTTTCCACCGGAGCTGTATGGTGGCTAGTTTTTTGCAGGACAAGATGACATTTTCAGAGATACACTTTTTATTTATATTCAAAATTTTTATCTTGTTTTACTCGACTCTTTTTTACAGCGGTATGATTAAAAAACATGTTTTTTTGCCACTTTTTTTTATGCCATTCACCGAAGGGGTTGACTAGTGAGACAATTTCATAGATCCAGTCATTCTGTACATGGCGATACCAAATATGTTTACTTTTTTTTTATTTATTTTTGTTTTTACATAAACATATATTACACTATAACATGTATTTATGATGTACAGTGAGGAAAAAAGTATTTAGTCAGCCACCAATTGTGCAAATTCTCCCACTTGAAAAGATGAGAGAGGCCTGTAATTGACATCATAGGTAGACCTCAACTATGAGAGACCAAATGAGAAAACAAATTCTGGAAATCACATTGTCTGATTTGGAAAATTTTTCAAATTTTGGTGGAAAATAAGTATTTGGGCAATTACAAACAAGCAAGATTTCTGGCTCTCACAGACCTGTAACTTCTTCTTTAAGAGGCTCCTCTGTCCTCCACTCATTACCTGGCACCTGTTTTAACTTGTTATCAGTCTAAAAGACACCTGTCCGCAACCTGAAACAGGCACACTCCAAACTCCTCTATGGTGAATACCAAAGAGCTGTTGAAGGACGCCAGAAATAAAATTGTAGCCCTGCACCAGGCTGGGAAGACTGAATCTGCAATAGGCAAGCAGCTTGGTGTGAAGAAATCAATTGTGAGAGCAATAATTAGAAAATGGAAGACATACAAGACCACTGATAATCTCCCTCGATCTGGGGCTCCACACAAGATCTCACCCCGTGGGGTCAAGAACGGTGAGTAAAAATCCCAGAACCACACGGAGAGACCTAGTGAATGACCTGCAGAGAGTTGGGACCAACGTTACACAGGCTACCATCAGTAATACACTACGACGCCAGGGACTCAGATCCTGCAGTGTCAGATGTGTCCCCCTGCTTAAGCCATTACATGTCCGGGCCTGTCTGAAGTTTGCTAGAGATCATTTGGATGATCCAGAAGAGTATTGGGAGAATGTCATACGGTCAGATGAAACCAAAGTAGAACTGTTTGGTAAAAACACAGCTCGTCATGTTTGGAGAAGAAAGAATGCATCCAAAGAACACCATACCTACTCTGAAGCATGGGTGTGGCAACATCATGCTTTGGGATTGTTTCTCTGCCAAGGAACCAGGACGACTGATCCGTGTACATGAAAGAATCAATGGGGCCATGTATCGTGAGATTTTGAGTGCAAACATCCTTCCATCAGCAAGGGCATTTGAAGATGAAACGTGGATGGGTCTTTCAGCATGACAATGATCTCAAGCACACTGCCAGGGCAACAAAGGAGTGGCTTTGTAAGAAGCATTTCAAGGTCCTGGAGTGGCCTAGACAGTCGCCAGATATAAACCCTATAAAAAACCTTTGAAGGGAGTTGAAAGTTCATGTTGCTCATTGACAGCCCCAAAACATCACTGCTCTAGAGGAGATCTGCATGGAGGAATGAGCCAACATACCAGCAACAGTGTGTGCCAACCTTGTGAAGACTTACAGAAAACGTTTGACCTCTGTCATTGCCAACAAAGGATATATAACAAAGTATTGAGATGAACTTTTGTAATTGACCAAATACTTATTTTCCACCAAAATTTGAAAAAAATTTCTTTCCAAACCAGACAATGTGATTTTCAGGATTTGTTTTCTCATTTTGTCTTTCATAGTTGAGGTCTACCTATGATGTCAATTAGAGGCCTCTCTCATCTCTTTAAGTGGGAGAACTTGCACAATTGGTGGCTGACTAAATACTTTTTTCCCCACTGTAATATTTTTTGTTTATTTTGTGGATTTTTGTTTTTGTTAATAATTTTGTCCAATCTTCTTAACTTTTTTTTTACTTTTTTAGTTCCTCTACGGGACTTTAACTATTATTAGTCTGATCACTGGTCTCATGCATTGCAATGCTTATATACTGCAATGCATGAGACCTGTGATATTACATAGGCAGAACACCTGTTAGACCCTGTTTTTGGCTGGGTCTCACAGGCCCACCATGCCTGGCACACCAGGAGGTCATTGTTTGACCTCTGGATGCCATGACAAGTATTTTGGATTTCATCAGAGGAGTGCCAATGGGGGTAAGAGAAGGAGACCACTCCCTCTCACAACCTTTCAAATGCTGCAATGACTATTAATCGTGGCACCTGAAGGGTTAATCAGCTAGTGGCGGTGTGGGCACCAGCCATGACTGTTACCGCAGGAGCTCGGCTTTCAGATGAACCAAACTCCAGGCGGTGATCGTGCAGGGAAGTGCACCTCCTGTGATCACATGCTGTGATCAGTTAGTCAGTATGACTGACTGATCACAGCAATGAGAGAGCGGGGAGCGCTGAAATGGGTCCCTGCATCTTTAACCATGCCGCCCAGCTGTCAGTGACTGCTGTCAGCACAGAGCTGTCACTGTGTGTGATAGCTTAAAGACATGACGGGTATAGCACGTCATGATGTGGGAACTGACACCTGCTCATGACATGTCTTTGATCGTTAAGGGGTTAAAATGAAGTTTGTTCGTGGGAAAACCCCTTTAATACCTCTGTCGTATACTCACTAAACTCTCAAATGTTGCATCTGCGACCATCAATAACTGTCAAAAACAGCCAGAAACTTCATGAATATGTGTGTACGGCGCTAACATTACCGATCTACACCAGTTTTTATACACATGCCTCAGTATGTCCTAAGAAAACATCAAGTAGATGGGTGGAGAGAAGAAGACTCGGTGAACGTCATATTTAACCGCTCCCGGGAAAGAGACTAGAGAAAAAAAGTTGATTTTTTTTTTTTATTGTTTTGCAAAAGCTACATCAGAAAACACTTATTGTTTTAATTACCTGCTGTCATGGTACAAGGCAGAAAGGTTGTAAAGCGAGATAAAATCTTTCATTTTAATGGAGTGTCTGGCCTGTCGTGTGGAAGGCTGGATTTATTGGCTTACATCTGGCAACTTAATTTTGCTTGTAAAAAAAAAGACTTTTTTGATTCATAAATGACTCCGGGGAGCTGGCCTGCAGGGGAATGCATCGTATCCTTTTGATATCTGCAGCTTTTAAAATATTCTCTGAAATTACCTTTTAAATCTTCTCCTTTTTTTCAGATTTTAATTGCTCTTTCATGCTTTAATTTCCACACCAGCATGCCAATTCTATTCTGCTAAGAACTGGCACAAAATGGCATCTGCTGAAGATAAATATCTCCTCGTCAACCTTTTCAATCCTTTCAATTTCTGTTCTCTCCGCTTAATGCCTTCACCCCGCGACCTGTTTTAAAATGCCACAAAGCATTCTGGGTAAGAACTCCGTAAAGCAGCGTCCAATAGGAAAGGATACATTAAGATACATTCACAATGCTCGTCTCCATATGCCCTTGTTATTCTGGTTTAAATACCAAAACAATTTAGTTGTCTGTACAAAGATTTTTTCAGAGCTGTTTACTCTGATTAAAGCTATGTAAATTACCGCTACTTTCCTTTTTTGATTTGTGGTGAAAGGATGATTTTCTTTCTCATTAGAATATCTGAACGTATTTTTCAATTAACTTCGTTTTAACACACTTTACAAATAATTGGGGATTTGACAAGAGCAGAAAGGTACAGTAGTTGCTATGACAGTATATATCATAAAATTACTGCATCATTTTATACGTTTTAGAATTTATGCAAATATGTCACATTTATGACACATTATGGGGAGATTGATTAAGCTACTTGCAAAAGTTTTTTGTGGGAAAAACATCAACACTTTTGACATCTTGGTCAACTTATCCCTTGCTCAAAGATTTGACTTTTTTCTTTTTTCCTGAGCTTTTAACATTTTTCACAGTGGGTGAGCCTTAGTGAAGGGAGAACAGATACTTTTGCAAGCCTTATACAGCATAGTTTACACCAGAACCTGCGGTAAACTATGGTGCAAATCTATGCTTGCTCATAGCAGGTATACATTAGCTTTTCTGGCACACAGAAAGCCAAAAATGAGACAAATTAATTATGATGCTCATGTATCTTAAAAAAAGCTGTCATATTTTACTGGATTAAAACTAATCTATACATTGCCAGGCTAAGTCCCCAGTTATATTTTTTATAAATTTAAAAGGATTGATCCCTTTTAGTAAATGAATGTTCCTGGCAGCAGGTTATTATAAAGAAACAAAATGCGCTGAACTCACCTTTCCCAGGTCTACTTGCGAGCATATGCGTCAGTGCAGCTGGCATGATGTCACGTGGGGAGTGAGGACGAGGTACACTCAAGAATATAAGGAGCAGCTGGACGGATGCAGTGAAGTCAGCAAGGCGAGGAAAGTTTCACGATTCCGCCACTCGCTGTGTCTTAGGGACTCTGTGAGGGACAGTTCATCTGCCCTGTGGTGGTGTAGCAGTGGTGTCAGTGCTGTGAGTGACAACTCAACCATCCTATGGATAGCAGGAATGTATCGGACTGACAATGACAGCTCAGCTGTCCTATGGATAACAGGATAACAGGAGCGTGTTGGGCTGTCAGTGTTGTGTTTGGGTTTCCTCCAGGTGTTTTACTTTCAAGACAGGGAAAATATATCTACTATATAATCGGCTTATCCCGTCTGTCTGTCCGTCCAGGAAATCCCGCGTCGCTGATTGGTCCGGCCGCGGCCAATAAGCGATGCGGGATTTCAGAACAAGATGGCGGCCGTTAGCGGCTCATCTGCCGCACGGAGGTCAGCGGTGATGCAGCCGGGAGATGACCGGCGCTAGCCTAGGCGGCGCCGCTCCCCGGTCCTCCCTTCACACTTGCCGTTGGGAGATCAGCGGCCCTAGCCGCTGATCTCCCGATGGTAGCCACATGGAGGTCAGCGGCGATGCAACCGGGAGATGACCGGCCCTAGCTGGTCATCTCCCGGCTGCTCGCAGCGGAAGTACCCGCACAGGCAGTGCCGCTCCCCGGTCCTCACTAGCAGGCCGTGGCCAATCAGTGATATTGGCGCGAAATTTAAAACACCGCTGTCCTGATTGGTTGCGGCCGCGACCAATCAATGACTTGCTCAGCCCAGCCGTGAATTGGCGCCGGATTTGAAACACGCAGGCCACCGTCGGGAGATCAGCGGCAACGCAGCCGGGAGATGACCGGTGCTAGCCAGTCATCTCCCGGCTGCTCGCAGCAGAAGTACCCCGGCCGGCGGCCTCGCTCCCCGGTCCTCCCTTCACACTTGCCGTCGGGAGATCAGCGGCCCTAGCCGCTGATCTCCCGACGGTAGCCACATGGAGGTCAGCGGCGATGCAGCAGGGAGATGACCGGCGCTAACCCCGTCGACAGCCCGTCATTCACCGTGGTACATGGAACAGGAGACCCCTGGCTGCAGCCGCAAATAGTCGTGATGTAAGCGGAAGCAAGAGCCGGCTGTAGCTGGGGGAATTACATGCTGGCTGTGCGTGGTCAGCGATGTTGTCACAAGCAGTATTGACAACATGACGTAATTATAAAATTCATTAGGGGCCCCGGGGGGATACATTGGGGGGTTAATTTAAAGTAGGGCACAACCCATTTAAACACTGCTTCGCTGATTAGTCGCGCCCGGTCAGCCGCATACATATTCTAGAATACCCGATGCATTAGAATCGGGCCACCATCTAGTATATATATATATTTTTGTACCGTGTTAGCCTGATGAAGAGGCTCGAAAGCTTACAACCTGTTACCATCTTTTCAGTTAGCCATTAAAAGGTATCAACCACTGAGGACTATCAAATCTAAATTTTCTTACTTTCAAGAAAATTTCCAGGCTATTTAGATCATTGACAATTGCAGCTTCAGCTTAGTGGTGTGCTTACTCTGTGATCTGTATTTTGATATTCTGATCTTTTATTACTGGATCTTGGATTTGCCTTTTGACTACCCGTTTGTATAACCCCTTTTGCCTTTGACGTATTTTGACTTTAGTTACCAGACCCCAGACTTTGCCCCTGACTATCTATTTGTATTATCCCTCTGTCTTTGACATACCTTCCTGGCTTTTGACCTAGGACCTCTTGACCACTCTGCCTCATGGTTAGTCCGTTAATAGTGACTAGCGTCACAGAAAGAAGCAGGTTAGCACAATGTTCAAAGGAGTTGGAGTACACAAACCAAGAGTCTTGAAACACAATCCAAAGACACAGGTGTGTGTGTTAATGAGCTACAAATAGGTCTAGTGAGGTGAAGTCATAGATCCATCCATGGATATCTGCAAAACCCAACTTGGAGCACAACAGAGGACCGCGGACCAAGAAGAAGGGAGCGGAGACCGTGATACTTGGGACAAGTGTGTAACACATCCCTTCCAAAGCCAGCACAGACATCCTTCCTGGAGTTAATGCAGACCTTCAATGTGATCTTAGAAAGTGATCCACAGAGTAATGGAAAGTGAGTATTCCTACATTTGTTATTTTAAAAACATAATGAATGGAAAAAAAAATTACAGTATGGAACAACCGCTTTAACATACTGTATGTCCTTCCTTATTTTTCCTCTCCGCTTGACATATCCCTAGGTGAGTGGCATGAGATGACCAGCTTTGCAACAAAAAAACAACGATTTGGCCATACTGTATCAGGAGATGTTTATGTTTTATGTGTCTATATCTGGTGGCCCATTGGTTGTAATCCGAATTGCACCCTGTCAGAGTACTAGTAACGTGTTCGGATAATGAATTACATTTGTACCCTAAACAAAATAAATGTAACATTAAGGGTGGACATCTGTATGCCTGCTGATGTACAGCAGTAAAAAATATATGATAATCACTACAGAGGTAAAATGTCACACATTTTCATTTTCTCAGAATTGTGGTGCTAAATACATGAGACATAATCATCTTAGTCTTACATTGGAACAATTACAACAATCCATTTCTTTTGCATCTGGGATATTGATTGTTTTCAAAGTCATACATTGAATTTTGGGTGGACTCGTCAGGCTAATCATATTGCCCTTTCTATAGGCGGCATGACGTAGCTGTAAAGCCTCAGAGATTGACGTATCTTCTCTGCTCTAACAGGTCTGTAGGCAGACAAGCTGTCAATCCTTGTGTGTGGGTGTGGGAGAATTACCCTGGGGACTTGCCTGTGCTAATAAACGAGCTATTTGCAATAAAGTAAGTCCAAAACTCATTGTATGTTATGACAATTCACGGTATTAAATATCATATCCCCCAAATATCACATTATTCCACATTGATTTCTCATATAACTCATGAACATGTAATGTGTTCACACTAGCTCCTGGCATAAGTGCATTGTTTGGGCCAAACACCATATTAATGAAACCACTGCACCACTGGGCAAATCTTCAGTCTAATGTCAAGTGTGACTTATTTATAAAGGTTAATGCCAAGTCCAATATGATATTTTAAGTTTATAGCAGATTGATCAGTCACGCATACGCTACAGGGAGCAGAGATAATGCTCTTATGGTGGACAAGTGTTAATAAATCTGGTGCAAAAAAGCAGATACCAAAAATAAAAAGCCCTATTTTCCTTTGCTTCTAAAATTATTTTACATTTGCTGTACTTTAGTACTTTAAATGCTAATAGAAGGAATAAATAGAATGGATCCATTTTACGCATATTTTTATTCCAGCGACACTCTCATTATCACATGGTCACAGGAGAGAAAATGACGAAACTGGCCATATGTCGACAGGAATTTTTTTTCCCTTCTAAAAACAGCAATTATTTCAGAAATTTACATTGGATAGTCTGTATCTTTGGATATTCCTTTGATATTTCTCAGAAGTTGTATCAGAAAATGAGAAATTTAAATCTTTGACAAAGTTACTCAATGTTAAGGCTTTGATGTTCTCATGTACATTATAGTATTGCTGCTGGTGAGTATACAAAAAAATAACTGAGGAGTCAAAGCATTTAAAGGGAAAAATGGTTTATAGTAACTTATTGAATGAACTAAATGTTGACAGAATATCATTCTTTATTCAAAAGCATGTCTGGGCAAATTAAAATCAATGCAGGCACCATTGTATCCCACCTGTGCTTGTGCACTATCTTTCATAGATGCCTGAAAGCAAATCTGCAGACTTATGAAATAGAGGACTTATCGCCACATAACTTGATAGATGTTTAGTCATATTGGCTGTTAACCACCTTCTTTTAAGGCGACCCTTTTCCAGTATTGGAATGTTAAACTGGATACATCATGGAATAGAGACTGTAGAGATCAATAACATATTTTTTATTTCTCCTCTCCTTTGTGGGAATATCAGCTAGTAAAGTTTAGGTTATAATTTATATTAGGCCCAATGGGGCAGCAAATTGTTTGTCTTTGGGAGTAGGTACTTTCCCCCCCCTGCATGACAATGACCAATCAAAAGAAAGCGATGTCATGCAGCGGAAAAAAGAACATGCCACTAGAAGGTCAGAAGAACATGCTTTCTCTGATGAGATGTAGTGATATATAGCCCTACTCTCAGCCTTGACTTCTTCACCTATTATGTAGAGTAGAGCAGAGCTGAGTATGATTACAAAGACCTCTAGCTTTCATCTCATGGCAGTCAGTATTGGATATGGTAGAGTACAACAAACTGAATGTAATTACACCTTTAACATTCATCTTGTGGCAGTCATTGTGGGGGCAGTATGAAAAATTTGAGCTGACAGTACAGAAGTGTTTGTAATGACACTCATCTCTTCTGTATTCTCTCACACTGACTGCTTTGAGAAGAGATCTGGATGTGTTTGTAATGACATTAAGTTCTGCTGTACTACGCGGAATAGCTATAGACATCAGGTCTTTCTATCATTACTTCTTAAAGGAGAAAGTATGTTCTTCTGACCTTATGGGAGTATGTTAATTATTTTCTTTCCATCTGCATAATGTTTACTGGCTATGATTGCTTTAGATCATGCATGGGAAAAAGTCCATGCCCCCAGAAAAGAATATATGGTAACTTTCCTTTGGATTTAAATTATTACATAAATAATGATCTAAACTTTTCAACCTAATATCTCTGCAATAGAGATGAGAAATTAAAAAATAAAAGTTGTTTTATTCAGATGCAGATAGCATTGTCTGAGTAAGACACTATATGATTCTTTCTCGCCTCTTATGGAAAGATGCTGTCAATCATAAAAAGAATCATCTGATATATGGATATGAAAACAAGATTCAATCACCTGACACATAGACATCATGAAGACATGACCCAAGATTGTACTTGTTTATTTTTTTCCCTTAACAGAAGTATGGATCTGTAATTACCTGACTATACCCCCCACTGTTCCTTACTCTCGCAGCACACATCCTTCAGTCTAATCAGTGGCAGAAAACCCTCCAGCATTGTGTGACAAAAATGCCATGGGCTCTCTCAACAGCAGAAGGGTTAACTGTTTCAGTACGAAAACAAGAAGCTGAACAACATGGCTAAATAATGCTTTTCTGGAATGGCTGACACAGCTTTGAGAAAGCCCATTGGGGCAATTAATTAAAAACTGCAGTTCCAGCACAATGCCTTTTGTTAAAAGAAGGAAATATGTTTTCTACCAGTGGATGGAGGAGAGAATAAGTGTCAGATCTCTAGTCATTTTTGTGTCAACATTTATCTTTATATGTTCATAAAATAATCCGATAACAACAGCATTTTCATCCAATTTAATTCTTTTCCCCTGTTCTCCATAAAGTAACCAATTACCAATTCATTTAACAACTCTGCACTTTTTTCACAAGGGCTACAGCGAGACACACAGAGCTTTTTAATCTTGAGAGGACAAAGCAGGATCACTTCCTTGTTAATGAACATAGGGTTATCTGTGCGGCCAGGAGACGTCTCTGATCTTGTGCATAGTTCAATTTTCTGTCCTGTTAACAATTTTGCTTTAATAGGCCACAGCCTTCAAGAATGATTTGTCTGACTGTGAATCATTACCACATGGTTAACCTGGCGTCAGCTCACAAATATGGGATCACATAAACAATTAGTTTACATCAGTTAGCAAGAGGCCATTGGCTAGATTGGACTAGGAGCTTAGATGCAAAAAGATTGGCAGTGCTTCATATACGATTACTATTGCACTGGACATCTCAATGAAAAACAAAATGCTATCAGCATTGAAAAGATATATAGATGGATGGATGGATGGATGGATAGATATGAGATTGATATGAAAAAGAATTGTTGAATAGGTAGACGATGACCAGAGATGCAGTTAAATGGATAGATAGGTAGATAGATCCATAGATAAATAAGCATATACAGTATATATATATATATATATATATATATATATATATATATATATATATATGTATAAGATATATGAATAGTCAAAATGTATATATATATATATATATATATATATATATATACAGTATATATATACATATTTGTATATGAATTTTGTAATGGTGATTGTTAATCTGTAAATCAAAAAATTACAGCTGCCATTATCAGCTGTATAGACTGGTGAATGACTATTTTTTATATTTTTCATCCACCTCAATCCTAACCAGACATACAGTACTTAATTGAATCTGTGCAAGTTCCCATCCAGTCTCTATACTTCCTGTTCCATCTGGAAGGACATGGTACCACTAGAGCCAAACAATGGCTGTATCAGCAACTAACACCTCCCTTCTACAGCTAGTGGTTGGTTGCAGTGGTCATATATTCTTGCAAGTGATATAATAAAAAACAAGACTGACATGGCATGCTCTTAAGTTCCCTGAATTTACATCTCATATTACTTCTTTACCGTCTTGTCTTAAATCATGTTATTCTTCCGGTGCACTTTGCCCATGCTATCTTTTTTGGTGCACATTGGACTGCCCCTGCGCCCATGCACTGCCTGTGTCCCAGCTGTCGGCTGCCTACCTTATTTCTATGTCTCCGGAGTGTCGGATCACATGACCATGTGCAAAATCAAGTACAGGCTCTTGGTGCATCTTGGCGGGGCCAACCATTTAAGGGCGCCTTCCCACCTGCTTTTTTTCATCTATCTCTGCCCTTCTCTAGCACTGTTAAGCCAGAGCTGTCAATCAAACCAGAGAGGGTGGTGATAAAGGGAAAACAAGCAGGTGGAAAGGTGAACCTAAATGTTAGGCCATGTCAAGGTCAGGGAGGCGCGCCGTTCCATGCATCCATCAGTCCTCCAAGAAACATTCTTGTGGAGTTGATGGTTTGCCACAAACCAAATTTAAATTTGTTTTCTCACCACTTAAATAAGAAAATTAAACATTACAAGTTTGATATCGTTGTAATAGTACTGATGTGAAGAATCATGATTGCAGGTCACTTTTGCTCCATAATGAACGCCGAAAAAATAAAAGCTCAACAAAAATGTTGGAGTTACTTTTTTCTCCACACTTTGAATTTTTCTCCCCTTTTTCCAGCACATTGTATATCCCACAAACATAAGCCCTTTTATAGCTATGTCAATGGAAAGACAAAAAAGTTATGGCTCTTTGGAGACAGCAAGGAAAAAATGAACGTGCAGGAAATGAAATTTGGCCAGTCAGAAGGGGGTTGAAAATGCATGGACAACCCCTTTTGTATTCTGGCAACACATTTTCAATGCATGATCAGGTAGCAGCGCATTATGTTAACATGGCACCGCCCATAGTGGCAAACAATATGTTTCTTTGGAAAGTCTTCCCTATAAAATTCCATTTTGCTGCAGCGCTTTGATGAAGGATCATGACACATTGCTGCACCGATGATAGTTTGTTCTCCGTAGAGACTTGATACATACCGCTTTTGTGTGAAATGCAGTTGATCTAAGCATTGTGTTTGTTATTTTTTAGCTGAACGGTTTGGAAAAATTATATCCAATTTCACCTTTTTTTGCAGGATAGGTGATAAATGTTAGATCACTTGGGGTCCCACAACTGGGATTACAGTTTTGGGAAACGGGTAAAAGAAACGAGTACTCTGGACATCAGTGCTGGTGTTTGATCAGGTTCTAACAAGTAGAGATGAGCGGTGTTCGACTAGAACTGTTCGCCAATCTCAAATTCGAGCTGTTTTGGGCGGTGTTCGAGTTGTTCGACGAACCCGAACGATTTGCAAAAAATTCGGCTGTTCGAGGTTATGTTCGATAACTGTTCGTGCACCAAAAGCGTGTCCTGCATGTCTGGCGCTATTTAGAGCACCAATCATGCAGGGATTGTCTGCCACTCACTGTAATGCCACAGCCATGGTGGTTGTGGCATTACAGTGATTGCCCAAATCGATGGGAACAGTGCCAACAGTGAAACATGAAAAGCCGGCAATTCAGCAGCGGCATACACCTGTACCCGACAATTTAGAACAGAAAGAATAGAGCATCACACATAGATTAGATAGATATAAACATGTCAGCCACATATATAATAAGTACAGTGACAGTGTTGCTTACTGTACTTGTCATTTAGTGTAAAGGATTTATCAAAAAAAATAATAGTGTTTTCATGCACCGTCTCTTTAAAAAAGCCGGCCGGCAATTCAGCATCTGTACCCGACAATTTATAACAGACAGAATAGAGCTTCACACATAGATTAGATAGATAGAAACATGTCAGTCACATATATATGAAGTACAGTGATAGTGTTGGTTACTGTACTTGTCATTTAGTATTAAAATAAAGGATTTATTATTAAAAAAATTGGCGTGGGGTTCCCCTTAATTTTAGGCTCTAGCGGAGGTTAAGCAGACGGCTGGGGCAGATGTTTGAAGCCTGGGAATTGGGTAATACCCACTGAGCTTCCCAGGCTACTAATATGAGCCCCCAGCTGAATACATAGCCTTTACTAGCTATTAAAATGGGGGACCCCCCCAAAAAAATGACGTGGGGTCCCCCCTAATTTAATAGCTAGCAAAGGCTAGGCAGACAGCTGGGGGCTGATATTAATAGCCCAGGAAGGGAGCCATGAATATTGGCCCCCTCCCAGGCTAGAAACACCAGCCGTCAGCCGCCCCAGAAATGGCGCATTCATAGGATGCGCCAATTCTGGCACTTAGCCTCGCTCTTCCACGCTGCCCTGGTGCGGTGGCAGGGGGTAATAGGGTTGGGGTTGATGTCAGCTTATAATGCCAGCTGACATCAAGCCCAGGTTAGTAATGGAGAGGCGTCTATAAGACACCCCCATTACTAACCCCATAGTCAAAGTTAAAAAAAACACAAACACCCAGAATAAAGTCCTTTAATTGAAATAAAGACACAATCCTTTATTGTTCTAAATTAAACCATACTTACCGTCACGCCCATTCCAGCTGAAGCCAACGATCTCCTGCAATAAAAGAAAAATAATAAAGCAACCTCATCCTTACCTTTCCATGGTTCCCACGACAGCTTCAGCTCTGCTACATCGAGATGACAGGCTGGACCGCAGCAGAACGCTGCCATCCAGCCTCTCATCCCGCAGACACTGAGAAGCGCAGGCTTACTTGCGCTGCTCAGCGTCTCTCTGTGACGACATCCAGATGAGCCGAGTTCATGTCCAATGAACTCGGCTCACCTCATGCACGTCACTGACAGCGTGGGAAAATTCTCACGCTGAAGCGGTGAGTGCAGGAGAATTCTCCCACGCTGTCAGTGACGTGCATAAGGTGAGCTCATGTCCAATGAACTCAGCTCACCTCCTGCACGTCACTGACAGCGTGGGAGAATTCTCCTGCACTCAGCGCTTCAGCGTGAGAATTCTCCCGCTGAAGCGCTGAGTGCAGGAGAATTTTCCCACGCTGTCAGTGACGTGCATAAGGTGAGCTCATGTCCAATGAACTCAGCTCACCTCCTGCACGTCACTGACAGCGTGGGAGAATTCTCCTGCACTCAGCGCTTCAGCGTGAGAATTCTCCCGCTGAAGCGCTGAGTGCAGGAGAATTTTCCCACGCTGTCAGTGACGTGCATAAGGTGAGCTCATGTCCAATGAACTCAGCTCACCTCCTGCACGTCACTGACAGCGTGGGAGAATTCTCCTGCACTCAGCGCTTCAGTGTGAGAATTCTCCCACGCTGAAGCGCTGAGTGCAGGAGAATTTTCCCACGCTGTCAGTGACGTGCATGAGGTGAGCCGAGTTCATTGGACATTAACTCGGCTCATCTGGATGCCCTCACAGAGAGACACTGTGGAGCGCAAGCAAGCCTGCGCTTCTCAGTGTCTGCGGGATGACAGGCAGGATGGCAGCGTTCTGCTGCGGTCCAGCCTGTCATCTCGATGTAGCAGAGCTGAAGCTGTCATGGGAACCATGGAAAGGTAAGGATGATGTTGCTTTATTATTTTTCTTTTATTTCAGGAGATCGTTGGCTTCAGCTGGAATGGGCGTGATGGTAAGTATGGTTTAATTTAGAACAATAAAGAATTGTGTGTTTATTTCAATTAAAGGACTTTTTTCTGGGTGTTGTGTTTTTTTTAAATACTTTACTAGAAATTCATGGTGGTCATGTCTAATATTGGCGTGACCCCATGAATTTCGGGCTTAGGGCCAGCTGATAATGCCAAGCTGGCCCTAACCCCTTTATTACCCAGTGAGCCACCGCATCAGGGCCCTGGATGAGTTGGGTACAGCGCCAGAAGATGGCGCTTCTATGAACGCGCCATTTTCCGGGGTGGCTGCGGACTGCAATTTGCAGCGGGGGTGGCCCAGAAAGCTTGGGCCTCCCTGCGCTGCGGATTCCAGCCCCCAGCTGCCTAGTTGTACCTGGCTGGACACAAAAACAGGGCGAAGCCCCACGTCAATTTTCTTTAAATTATTTCATGAAATAATTAAGAAAAAAAGGGCTTCCCTATATTGTTGTGTCCGGCCAGGTACAAATAGGCAGCTGGTGGTTGGGGGCAGCCCGTTCCTGCCTGCTGTACCTGGCTGGACACAAATATAGTGCGAAGCCCCACGTCAATTTTTTTAAAATTATTTCATGAATTTCCTGAAATAATTTAAAAAAATTGAAGTGGGGCTTCGCACTATATTTGTGTCCAGCCAGGTACAGCAGGCAGGAACGGGCTGCCCCCATCCACCAGCTGCCTATTTGTACCTGGCCGGACACAACAATATAGGGAAGCCCTTTTTTTCTTAATTATTTCATGAATTTCATGAAATAATTAAAAAAAATTGAAGTGGGGCTTCGCACTATATTTGTGTCCAGCCAGGTACAGCAGGCAGGAACGGGCTGCCCCCAACCACCAGCTGCCTATTTGTACCTGGCCGGACACAACAATATAGGGAAGGCCTTTTTTTCTTAATTATTTCATGAATTTCATGAAATAATTAAAAAAAAAGTACGTGGGGCTTCGCCCTATTTTTGTGTCCAGCCAGGTACAACTAGGCAGCTGGGGGCTGGAATCTGCAGCGCAGGGAGGCCCAAGCTTTCTGGGCCCCCCCCCCCGCTACAAATTGCAGTCCGCAGCCACCCCGGAAAACGGCGCGTTCATAGAAGCGCCATCTTCTGGCGCTGTACCCAACTCATCCAGGGCCCTGGTGCGGTGGCTCACTGGGTAATAAAGGGGTTAGGGCCAGCTTGGTATTATCAGCTGGCCCCAAGCCCAAAATTCATGGGGTCACGCCAGTATTAGACATGACCGCCATGAATTTCTAGTAAAGTATTTAAAAAAAACACAACACCCAGAATAAAGTCCTTTAATTGAAATAAAGACACAATTCTTTATTGTTCTAAATTAAACCATACTTACCATCACACCCATTCCAGCTGAAGCCAACGATCTCCTGCAATAAAAGAAAAATAATAAACCAACCTCATCCTTACCTTTCCATGGTTCCCACGACAGCTTCAGCTCTGCTACATCGAGATGACTGGCTGGACCGCAGCAGAACGCTGCCATCCAGTCTGTCATCCCGCAGACACTGAGAAGCGCAGGCATGCTTGCGCTCCTCACTGTCTCGCTGTGACGGCATCCAGATGAGCCGAGGTCATGTCCAATGAACTCAGCTCACCTCCTGCACGTCACTGACAGCGTGGGAAAATTCTCCTGCAATCAGCGCTTCAGCGTGAGAATTTTCCCACGCTGTCAGTGACGTGCATGAGGTGAGCCGAGTTCATTGGACATGAACTCGGCTCATCTGGATGTCGTCACAGAGAGACGCTGAGCAGCGCAAGCAAGCCTGCGCTTCTCAGTGTCTGCGGGATGACAGGCTGGATGGCAGCGTTCTGCTGCGGTCCAGCCTGTCATCTCGATGTAGCAGAGCTGAAGCTGTCGTGGGAACCATGGAAAGGTAAGGATGAGGTTGCTTTATTATTTTTCTTTTATTGCAGGAGATCGTTGGCTTCAGCTGGAATGGGCGTGACGGTAAGTATGGTTTAATTTAGAACAATAAAGGATTGTGTCTTTATTTCAATTAAAGGACTTTATTCTGGGTGTTTGTGTTTTTTTTTAACTTTGACTATGGGGTTAGTAATGGGGGTGTCTTATAGACGCCTCTCCATTACTAACCTGGGCTTGATGTCAGCTGGCATTATAAGCTGACATCAACCCCAACCCTATTACCCCCTGCCACCGCACCAGGGCAGCGTGGAAGAGCGAGGCTAAGTGCCAGAATTGGCGCATCCTATGAATGCGCCATTTCTGGGGCGGCTGACGGCTGGTGTTTCTAGCCTGGGAGGGGGCCAATATTCATGGCTCCCTTCCTGGGCTATTAATATCAGCCCCCAGCTGTCTGCCTAGCCTTTGCTAGCTATTAAATTAGGGGGAACCCCACGTCATTTTTTTTGGGGGGTCCCCCATTTTAATAGCTAGTAAAGGCTATGTATTCAGCTGGGGGCTCATATTAGTAGCCTGGGAAGCTCCGTGGGTATTACCCCCTTCCCAGGCTTCAAACATCTGCCCCAGCTGTCTGCTTAACCTCCGCTAGAGCCTAAAATTAAGGGGAACCCCACGCCAATTTTTTTAATAATAAATCCTTTATTTTAATACTAAATGACAAGTACAGTAACCAACACTATCACTGTACTTCATATATATGTGACTGACATGTTTCTATCTATCTAATCTATGTGTGATGCTCTATCTTTCTGTTCTAAATTGTCGGGTACCGCTGCTGAATTGCCGGCCGGCTTTTTTAAAGAGACAGTGCATGAAAACACTATTATTTTTTTTAAATAAATCCTTTACACTAAATGACAAGTACAGTAAGCAACACTATCACTGTACTTATTATATATGTGACTGACATGTTTCTATCTATCTAATCTATGTGTGAAGCTCTATTCTTTCTGTTCTAAATTGTCGGGTACAGATGCTGAATTGCCGGCCGGCTTTTTTAAAGAGACAGTGCATGAAAACACTAATATTTTTTTTAATAAATCCTTTACACTAAATGACAAGTGCAGTAACCAACACTGTCACTGTACTTCATATATATGTGACTGACATGTTTCTATCTATCTAATCTATGTGTGATGCTCTATTCCTTCTTGTCTAAATTGTCGGGTACCGGTGTATGCCGCTGCTGAATTTGCCGGCCGGCTTTTTTAAAGAGTGTCTTCTGAGCAGTTTGTCAGCTTTTGGACACCTTTGCAGGTGTTTTCTATGTGTTTCTATGTGTTTTTGTTTGCCTGCCATTGGTTTTAACGGTGTTCGACGGTGTTCTAAGGTGTTCGACGAACAGTTCGACGAACAGTTCCTCGAACATCCCGGTGTTCGACGAACCGAACCGAACCCGAACACTACGGGGGTGGCTCAACACTACTAACAAGTGATCAAACAAATATATTCTTCTTCTAGATCATGCTCAACAGGTAATGTGTATGTGGCTATTATGGGACTTTTGGATATTACATTTCATATATACTGTCTGACAGTGCTAAAACATATCCTGGCAATGTTCTGGGACAGTGCCACGAAGATGTGACAGCGCTTTGGCATTAATAATTTAGAGGCAGAGAAGAGTACCCTCAAACAGGGCTGTCCTCCTGCTCCATCTGCTGCCATTCCTATGACAGGTCATTAACAGCTTCTGTACAGCAGGGACAAATCAGCACAGTTCTACTTAGGAAAAAGCAAGTAGCTCAATTTTTACCGTGTGCCACTGCCTTCATGTAACATAAACCAACTGTAAACTAAAGCAGAAGTCAACATGTCTCTATCTGACAGTAATCTTCACTGGCATCTAGAGGGTCAAGTGATATTATAAAGAGCTTTTTTGGCATTAAAAAACTGATTTTCTTCTATGTCGTATGTCACTTGACAGGTTTAGAGCCTAAAGCTTTATGACATTTGACTTCAGTATTAATCTCGATTTTTCAATTCAAATTTTATTCCTGAATATATGGAGAGATGATTATAATACAGTCCTAAATATCACTGTACGTAATCACACGTCAGGTTGAAAACCTACTCAGGAATAAATATTGTTGTGTGTTAATAAAAACCTTGTGAAGTAATCGATGATATACAGACGTCAAGTTCAATTACAGTTAGCGATAACGAGATCATTTATACCGTTTATAGATCCATAATTATAAAAGATAGGCTCATTGCTCAACCACATGTATATACATTTTGACACATGCTATAAATGCAAGAACAAGACCCAAGTACTTAAAGCACCACTCCAGCATTTTTTGCTTTTTATTGCAGTGCTGGAGTGGTGCCGCTACTCTAAGTTCCGTGCCCCTAGTACTATAGTTACCATCCACCAGCTTCATCTGTTATCGGCGCCACTCCGGTTGGTCTTCTGCAGATTGTGACCTGCCGGACCGCTCCAGTGCTTGAGGGCGATCTGGGAGTCTCAACTGAATGTAACATATAGGTGAAGAACTCCCAGCACTCACATGTAACGTGATTCTTGATTCTTTTATACAGTATCTGTATGAAGGTTTCAGCTCCTCACAAGCTTTGAACCACAACTCAATGTAAGTCTATGAGAGATAGAGAACCATTTGCCATACTACTGTACATGTTTGCATGAAAAATGTTATAGATATGTTTTTATTTTTGGATTTTGTCACGCAGCCCTCTCTACTATGCCTTAGTAGAAAGCATGCATAATGCAGTAGGTTTACCTGTAGTATTATGTAAAACCAGGTAACCCCGACAGCTCTACCGCTTTACAAAATATATTTGGACTTGCTTAATCGGCAATTACATAGTATCGTGATATTGACTAAATAACTCACAATCACTATTAATAAGATCATACTATATAGCAGTTGTCTATTTCTTGAGTATTTGTGACCAAAACATATAATTTGCATTGAATACAAACCTATAGCTTAATGTAATTTCTACAGCTTACTACTAGAGAGCAAGCAAGCACTCGGCTCATTAAAAAGACTATATGAGTAATTATTAGAATGTTATAATATTCTCTCTATCTCTATTATTTGCAGTATATATTACTGAATGATATGATGTAATTTGCAATGTAATGATTATATTACATACTAATTATAATTACACACCACTGATCGCTGTCCATAGTAATACAGATGAAAGAACCATGGACATGAACAGTTATATATAATTACTGTATATAGTTAGGACCATGGACAGCGATCAGTTATATATAATTATATAGTTAGGACCCTGGAGAGCAACCAGTTATATATTACTGTACATAGCTAGGACCATTGACAGCGATCAGTTATATATAATTACTGTGTATAGCTAGGACATGGACAGCAATCAGTTATATGTAGGTATTTCAATAGAACGTTGGACAGCAATCAGTTGTGTGTAGATGGAAAATGAACAGCAGCTCAGCTATAAACAGTTATATAGATACTAGCTATTGAGCCCGTTCTACACCCGGGTGGCCAGCATTTTCATTGGTATATGGTCTCCCATCCAGGTATTTGTGCTGCCCCCATTATGGTATTTGTGCTTCCCCATCCTGTTCCCCCATCCTGTTATGTGCTGCCCTCATCCCTATCCTGGTATGCATGGCACCCCTCACCCCCAATCCTGGTATGCATGGCACCCTTCACCCTCAATCCTGGTATGCATGGCACCCCTCACCATCAATCCTGGTACGCATGGCACCCCTCACCCTCAATCCTGGTACACATGGCAACCCTCACCCTCAATCCTGGTACGCATGGCACTCCTCACCATCAATCCTGGTACGCATGGCACCCCTCATCCTCAATCCTGGTAAACATGGAACTCCTCACCCCCAATCCTGGTATGCATGGCACCCTTCATCCCTATCCTGGTATGCATGGCAACCCTCACCTCCAATCCTGGTATGAATGGCCCCCCTCACCCTCAATCCTGGTATGCATGGCACCTCTCACCACTAATCCTGGTATGCATAGCACCCCTCATCCCTATCCTGGAATGCATGGCACCCCTCACCCCCAATCCTGTATGCATGGCACCCATCACCCCAATCCTGGTATGCATGGCACCCCTCATCCTCAATCCTGGTATGCATGGCACCCCTCATCCTCAATCCTGGTATGCATGGCACCCCTCATCCCCAATCCTGGCCTGCATGGCACCCCCCATCCCCAATCCTGGCATGCATGGCACCCCTCATCCTGGTATGCATGACTCCCTCATCCCTCATCCTGGTATGCATGGTACCCCTCATCCCCATCCTGGCATACACGGTACCCCTCATCCCTATCCTGGTATGCATGGCACCTCTCACCACTAATCCTGGTATGCATGGCACCCCTCATCCCTATCCTGGTATGCATGGCATGCCTCATCCCAATTCTGCTATGCATGGCACCCCTCACCTCCAATCCTGGTATGCATGGCACCCCTCACCCCCAATCCTGGTATGCACGGCACCTCTCACCACTAATCCTGGTATGCCTTGCACCCCTCATCCCAAATCCTGGTATGCATGGCACCCCTCTTCCCCAATCCTGGCATGCATGGCACCCCTCACCCCCAATCCTGGTATGCCTTGCACCCCTCATCCCAAATCCTGGTATGCATGGCACCTCTCATCCCTATCCTGGTATGCATGGCACCCCTCATCCCCAATCCTGGTATGCATAGCACCCCTCACCTCCAATCCTGGTATGCATGGCACCCCTCACCCCCAATTCTGGTATGCCTTGCACCCCTCATCCCAAATCCTGGCATGCATGGCACCCCTGATCCCCAATCCTGGCATGCATGGCACTCCTCACCCCCAATCCTGTATGCATGGCACCCCTCACCCACAATCCTGGTATGCTTTGCACCCCTCATCCCAAATCCTGGTATGCATGGCACCCTTCATCCCCAATCCTGGCATGCATGGCACCTCTCATCCCTATCCTAGTATGCATGGCACCCCTCACCTCCAATCCTGGTATGCATAGCACCCCTCACCTCCAATCCTGGTATGCATGGCACCCCTCACCCCCAATCCTGCATGCATGGCACCCCTCACCCCCAATCCTGGTATGCCTTGCACCCATCATCCCAAATCCTGGTATGCATGGCACCCTTCATCCCCAATCCTGGCATGCATGGCACCCCTCATCCCCAATCCTGGCATGCATGGTGCCCCTCATCCTCGTATGCATGGCTCCCTCATCCCTCATCCTGGAATGCATGGTACCACTCATCCCCATCCTGGTATGCATGGCTCCCCCCATCCCCATCCTGGTATGCATGGCATCCCTCACCCCCAATCCTGGTATGCATGGCACATCTCACCACTATTCCTGGTATGCATGGCACCCCTCATCCCTATCCTGAAATGCATGGCACGCCTCATCCCTATCTTGGTATGCATGGCACCCCTCACCTCCAATCCTGGTATGCATGGCACCCCTCACCCCCAATCCTGGTATGCATGGCACCTCTCACCACTAATCCTGGTATGAATGGCACCCCTCATCCCTATCCTGGTATGCATGGCACCACTCACCCCCAATCCTGGTATGCATGGCACCCCTCACCCCCATTCCTGGTATGCATAGCACCCCTCATCCCTAATCCTGGTATGCATGGCACCCCTCATCCCCAATCATGACATGCATGGCACCCCTCATCCACAATCCTGGCATACATGGTGCCCTTCATCCTGGTATGCATGGCTCTCTCATCCTGGTATGCATGGTACCCCTCATCCTCATCCTGGTATGCATGGCACCCCTCATGCCCATCCTGGTATGCATGACATCCCTCATCCCCATCCTGGTATACATGGCATCCTTCATCTGAATCCTGGCATGCATGCCCCCCCCCAGATCCCTATCCTGGTATGCATGGTACCCCTCATCCCCCAATCTTGGTATGCATGTTACCCCTCATCCCCCAATCCTGGTATGCATGATACCCCTCACCCCTCAATCCTGGTATGCATGTCACCCCTCTTCCCCCAATCCTGGTATGCATGGTACCTCTCATCCCCCAATCCTCGTATGCATGGTACACCTCATCCCCCAATCCTAGTATGTATGGTACCACTCATTCCCCAATCCTGGTATGTGTGGCCCCCTCATCCCCAAATCCTGGTATGCATGGTCACCTCATCCCTCAATCCTGGTATGCAAGGTCCCCTCACCCCCCAATCCTGGTATGCATGGTCCCCTCATCCCCCATTCCTGGTATGCATGGTCCCCTTATACCCCCAATTCAGGTATGTGTGGCCCCCTCATCCCTCAATCCTGGTATGTGTGGTACCCCTCATCCCCCAATCCTGGTATGTGTGGCCCCCTCATCCCCCAATCCTGGTATATGTGGCCCCCTCATCCCCCAATCCTGGTATGTGTGGCCCCCTCATCCCCCAATCCTGGTATGTGTGGCCCCCTCATACCCCAATCCTGGTATGTGTGGCCCCCTCACCCCCCAATCCTGAAATGCATGGTACCCCTCATACCCCAAGCCTGGTATGCATGATACCCCTCATACCCCAATCCTGGTATGCTTGGTACCCTCACCCCCAATCCTGGTATGCATGGACCCCTCATCCCCAATCCAGCTATGCATGGCACCCCTCATCCCCCTATCCTGGTATGTGTGGTCCCTCACCCCCAATCCTGGTATGCATGGCCCCCTTCATCCCCCAATCCGTGTATGTATGGTACCCCCATCCCCCAATCCTGGTATGTATGGTACCCCTCACCCCCAATCCTGGTATGTATGGTACCCCTCATCCCCCAATCCTGGTAAAGGTGGCCCCCTCACCCACCAATCCTGGTATGCATGGTCCCCTCACCCACTAATCCTGGTATGCATGGTACCCCTCATCCCCCAATTCTGGTATGCATGGTACCCCTCATCCCCCTAATCCTGGTATGCATGGTATCCTCTACACGCATAAAAAAAAAATAAACACTTATACTCACCTTTTTTCCCTGTGCTCCAGCGTTGCTGTGTCCTCTTCTGCTGGAGGCCGGGGGAGGAGTGCGGCGCCGGAGCACCGCGCTGTCCAGCGCCATTTTTCTGAAGACACACTGTAAACGTGTCTTCAGTAAAATGACGCCAGATAGCACTATGCGCATGCGCTGAATCCGACGCCTTCGCCGTGATCTCCGGCGCCATACAACACTCCTCTTACCTGTAATGGCTCCAAGCGTTCTTCTGTCTGGAGCCAGACTGCGCATCGCGTATGCGCAGTCTATAAAGGCTTCAGACAGAGGGACGCTTAGCCGATTATATTATAGATATGGACCATGGACAGCAGATCAGTTATATCTATAATATAACCGGGATGCGTGTTTCTGTCTGAAGCCTCTATAGACTGCGCATGAGTGACGCGCAGTCTGGTTTCAGACAGAAGACCGCATCCAGTCGTTACAGGTAAGAGGAGTGTATGGCGCCGGAGATCACGGTATGCGTAGACACTGAATGCATACCACGATCTCTGGTGCCATACTTACATACTTACCTGAATGGGGCACCTCTCTTCGCCGGAGACCGGGGCAGGAGTGATGCGTCGGATCGGCGCATGCGCATAGCGCTATCCGGCGCCATTTTACTGAAGACACATTTTCAGTGTGTCTTCAGCAAAATGGCCCCGGACAGCGCGGTATGGGCACACGCGTACTTTGGCGCCACACTCCTCCCCGGCCTCTGACAGAACAGGACGCAGCAGCGCTGGAGCACAGGGAAGAAAGGTGAGTATAAGTGTTTATTTTTTGTATGTGTGTACAGCGTGAAAAGGATGAGGGGGCCACACATACCAGGATTGTGGGGTGAGGGGGCCACACATACCAGGATTGGGGAGTGAGGGGGCCACACATACCAGGATTGTGGGGTGAGAGGTACCACACATACCAGGATAGTGGGGTGGGGGGTACCACACATACCAGGATTGTGGAGTGAGGGGTACCACACATACCAGGATTGTGGGGTGAGGGGACCATGCATACCAGGATGAGGGGTACCACACATACCAGGATTGTGGGGTGAGGGGACCATGCATACCAAGATGAGGGGTACCACACATACCAGGATTGGGGGGTGAGGGGACGACGCATACCAGAATTGGGGGATGAAGGGACCATGCATACCAGGATTGGGGGGTGAGGGGTACCACACATAGCAGGATTGGGGGATGAGGGGACCATGCATACCAGGATGAAAAGTACCACACATACCATTATTGGGGGGTGAGGGGACCATGCATACCAGGATTGGGGGGTGAGGGGACCATGCATACCAGGATTGGGGGGTGAGGAGATCATGTATATCAGGATTGGTGGGTGAGGGGACCATGCATACCAGGATTGGGGGGTGAGGGGTGCCATGCATGCCAGAATAAGAATGAGCGGTACCATACATACCAGGATAGGAATGCGGGGTACCATGCATACCAGGATGAGGGGTACCATGCATACCAGAATAGGGATGAGGGGTACCATGCATACCAGGATATGGATGAGGGGTGACATGCATACTAGGATGAGGGATTGGGTGCCATGCATACCAGGTTTCTGGGAGGAGGAGGCCATACATACCAGAATTGGGATGAGGGCTGCCATGCATTCCAGGATGAGGGGTACCATACATACCAGAATAGGGATGAGGGGTGCCATGCATACCAGGATGAGGGGTACCATGTATACCAGGATAGGGATGAGGGGTACCATGTATACCAGGATTGGGGATGAGGAGTGCCATGCATACCAGGATAGGGATGAGGAGTGCCATGCATACCAGGATAGGGATGAGGAGTGCCTGCATACCAGAATGGGGGTGACGGAGCCATGCATACCAGGATTGGGGATGAGGGGTGCCATGCATACCAGGATTGGGGATGAGGGATGCCATGCATACCAGGATTGGGGATGAGGGGTGCCATGCATACCAGGATTGTGGATGAGGGGTACCATGCATACCAGGATTGGGGATGAAGGGTGCCATGCATACCAGGATTTGGGATGAGGGGAGCCATGCATACCATGATTGGGTATAAGGGGAGCCATGCATACCAGGATTGGGGATGAGGGGTGCCATGCATACCAGGATTGGGGATGAGGGGTGCCATGCATACCAGGATTAGGGATGAGGGGTGCCATGCATACCAGGATTAGGGAGGAGGGAGCCATGCATACCAGGATTGGATTGGGGATGAGGGGAGCCATGCATACCAGGATTGGGGATGAGGGGAGCCATGCATACCAGCTTGAGGATGAGGGAGCCATGCATACCAGGATTGGATTGGGGATGAGGGGTGCCATGCATACCAGGATAGGGATGAGGAGTACCATGCATACCAGGATAGGGATGAGGAGTGCCATGCATACCAGGATAGGGATGAGGAGTGCCATGCATACCAGGATGGGTGTGAGGGAGCCATGTATACCAGGAATGGGGATGAGGGGTGCCATGCATACCAGGATTGGGGATTTGGGGTGCCATGCATACCAGGATTGGGGATGAGGGGATCCATGCATACCAGGATTGGGGATGAGGGGAGCCATGCATACCAGATTGCGGATGAGGGAGCCATGCATACCAGAATTGGAGATGAGGGAGCCATGCATACCAGGATTGGGGATGAGGGGTGCCATGCATGCCAGGACTGGGGAAGAGGGGTGCCATGCATACCAGGATTGGGGATGAAGGGAGCCATGCATACCAGGATTGGGGATGAGGGGATCCATGCATACCAGGATTGGGGATGAGGGGAGCCATGCATACCAGATTGCGGATGAGGGAGCCATGCATACCAGAATTGGAGATGAGGGAGCCATGCATACCAGGATTGGGGATGAGGGGTGCCATGCATACCAGGACTGGGGAAGAGGGGTGCCATGCATACCAGGATTGGGGATGAGGGGAGCCATGCATACCAGATTGCGGATGAGGGAGCCATGCATACCAGGATTGGAGATGAGGGACCATGCATACCAGGATTGGGGATGAGGGGTGCCATGCATACCAGGACTGGGGAAGAGGGGTGCCATGCATACCAGGATTGGGGATGAGGGGTGCCATGCATACCAGGATTGGGGATGAGGGGTGCCATGCATACCAGGATAGGGGGTGAGGGGTGCCATGCATACCAGGATTGGGGATGAGGGGTGCCATGCATACCAGGATAGGGGATGAGGGTGCCATGCATACCAGGATTGGGGATGAGGGGTGCCATGCATACCAGGATTGGGGATGAGGGGTGCCATGCATACAGGATTGGGGGTGAGGGGTGCCATGTATACCAGGATTGGCGGTGAGGAGTGCCATGCATACCAGGATTGGCGGTGAGGATCCCAGCATACCAGGTTGAGGGATACCATACATACCAGGATAGGGATGAGAGATGGGGTACCATGCATACCAGTATAGGGATCAGGATAGGGATGAGGGATGGGGTACCACACATACCAGGATAGGGGATGAGGGGTGTCACGCATACCAGGATTGGGGATGAGGGGTGCCATGCCTTCCAGGATTGGGGTTGAGGGGTGCCATCTATACCAGGATTGGGGATGAGGAGTGCCATGCATACCAGGATTGGGGGTGAGGGGTGCCATGCATACCAGGATAGGGATGAGGGGTGCCATGCATACCAGGATAGGATGGTGGGGACAGGTTGGGGGCAGCACAAATTCCAGGAGGGGGCAGCACATACCAGCATGGGAGACCATATACCAATAAAAATGCTCGCCACCCGGGCGTAGAATGGGCTCAATAGCTAGTACAAGTATATTGATAGAAGTATCATGGTATTAATTATGCACTGTAGATTGAAGGAACATGAACAACAGATAAACAATTGTCAATTTGACACTTAATGAGTTACAGACTATGATGTAACATATAGATCAAGGACAATGGGCAGCACAGTGGCTCGGTGGGGTCCGGGATTCAAATCCAACCAAGGACAACATCTGCAAGGAGTTTGTATGTTCTCCCCGTCTTTGCGTGGGTTTCCTTCAGGTACATCCCACACTATAAAGACATACTGATAGGGAATATAGAATGTGAGCCCCAATGGGGATAGTAGTGATAATGTCTGTAAAATGCTGCGGAATATGATGGCGCTATATAAGTAAATCACAAAAAATAAATAATAACATATAGCATCATGGACAGCAGAATATCTCTATACATTCATTTAGGTAGAAGCAGCAAGGACAGTTCTATATAGTTATGTAGATAGGAGGACCATGGGCGGCAGGTCAGTTCTAAAGATAGGATCTGATCAATTATAATCAAAAAACACCATGGACAACAGATAAGCTATACAGATGTAACAATCATAAATTTTACGCATACAGGAGTTGTCACAGACTTACACATTGATGACCACACTGTAGTTTATCAATATCCGAACCAGCATTGTTCCATATACTGTGTAGTGGCTGTTCTCAGCTGCTGAAGTCTATACACAATAGGAGTTTTAATCTAATCTTCTGTTGAATTTATAGCACATTAAGTGTCAAGTTGTATATTATATAGATATAATCCTGAATTTTATACAGTCTATGCTGTATAAAGAATGAGTGCATATGAAGAGTTTTGGTGAATGCTATTGGAATTCTTTACTTGTTTGTTTAGAATTAAAGAAGATCTTTCACCAGTTTTAGCATATAAAACTGGTCAAATCAAGGAATAGTGGGAGGGGAGTAATGCGGAGCTGTGCGTCATTACAAACACTTCTTGCAGCTCTCATTTCACAGCAGTGTGGTGGGAGAGGAGTAGAGCAGAGCTTTATGGCATTGCAAACACTTCTTGCAGCTCTCATTCAGCAGCAGTCAGTGTGGGGAATAGGGTAGTAGAGAAGAGCTATTAGTGCTATGATAGGAGAACTGTAAGATGTGTTTGTAATGAGACACAGCTCTGTTCTACTCCCCCGCTTGTAATCACAGTATGTGCCAGTAGTGAGATCAGTGAGGAGAGCAGGGCTTTGTGTCATTACATGTCTCATTCAGAGAAAAGCTGGGTCTGATATTCTTTGGGGCCATGTTCTTTTTTCCCCTTGTGTGATGTCCCCTTCTTATGATTAGTCAACTTCATGCAGTGTAAACAGTACCTACGCCCAGAGATAAACCTCTGGTGACACTCCCTTTGTGTTAGCAAAAATAGCATATAAACGTTATTAGCTAATCTCTCCAATGGTAAATTAAAAATTTAAAACAGCATTTTTTTAGCTACACAGCCAAGGACCATGAACAGCAATTATATTACAAATAAAGGTACCATGGACAGTACATTTATAATATGCAGAGGTTGAAGGACCATGGACAGCAGCTTAGTTATATACAAATATAAAAAATAGGCTTTCCATTCTACTTGCAACTACAAGAAAGAGGCTTTGATTTTTCTGAAACTTCAAGTTTATTTATTCTCTCACTTGGCTGGCACAGAAAGCTGAAAACATGTTTTAGGGTTGTCTGGAGCTAGACAGATGGCGCCTACCCTGGAGATGTGGTCAACACAAAAACAAGCACATGTCCTAACTCAGGTTATTTCTCAGCTGGGTGAGGTATGACTCATTTTTACAATCATTTACAGTGTCACATTTGACCAGTAATTATCACATCATATGCATACAGTTTTCTCTGTGCACAGTGGTGTATGCAAGCCTTGCAAGACCCCTGTCATTAGTTCTACATACTGTTGACTTAGACACTGCTGGATAATTTATTGCAAAACATTTTCCTGAGATAAGGACAGAAATTAAATTGACCAGACACAACTTGAATCAAATTTATCAACTTCAATTTGGAATATATCCACCTGGATCATTCCAGAAATTAAGGTCCATGCGCTTGGTATTCCGCATACAGTGGGGAAAAAAAGTATTTAGTCACCCACCAATTGTGCAAGTTCTCCCACTTAAAAAGATGAGAGAGGCCTGTAATTGACACCATAGGTAGACCTCAACTATGAGAGACAAAATGAGAAAACAAATCCTGAAAATCACATTGTCTGGTTTGGAAAGAAATTTTTTACAAATTTGGTGGAAAATAAGTATTTGGTCAATTACAAACAAGCAAGATATCTGGCTTTCACAGACCTGTAACTTCTTCTTTAAGAGACTCCTCTGTCCTCTACTCATTACCTGTAGTACTGGCACCTGTTTGAACTTGTTATCAGTATAAAAGACACCTGTCCGCAACCTCAAACATTCACACTCCAAAGTCCACTATGATGAAGATCAAAGAGCTGTCGAAGGACACCAGAAACAAAATTGTAGCCCTGCACCACGCTGGGAAGACTGAATCTGCAATAGGCAACCAGCCTGGTGTGAAGAAATCAACTGTGGGAGCAATAATTAGAAAATGGAAGACATACAAGACCACTGATAATCTCCCTCGATCTGGGGCTCCACACAAGATCTCATCCCGTGAAGTCAAAATGATCTCAAGAACAGTGAGCAAAAATCCCAGAACCACACGGGGGGGGGACCTAGTGAATGACCTGCAGAGAGCTGGGGCCAATGTTACACAGGCTACCATCAGTAACACACTACGCCGCCAGGGACTCAGAGCCTACAGTGCCAGACGTGTCCCCCTGCTTAAGCCATTACATGTTCGGGCCCATCTGAAGTTTGCTAGAGAGCATTTGGGTGATCCAGAAGAGTATTGGGAAAATGTTATATGGTCAGATGAAACCAAAGTAGAACTGTTTGGTAGAAACGCAACCCGTCATATTTGGAGGAGAAAGAATGCTGAGTTGCATCCAAAGAACACCATACCTACTGTGAAGCATGGAGGTGGCAACATTATGCTATGGAGCTATTTCTCTGCCAAGGAACCAGGACGACAGATCCGTGTATATGAAAGAATGAATGGGGCCACGTATCGTGAGATTTTCAGTGCAAACCTCCTTCCATCAGCAAGGGCATTGAAGATGAAACGTGGATGGGTCTTTCATTATGACAATGATGCCAAGCACACCGCCAGGGCAACAAAGGAGTGGCTTCGTAAGAAGCATTTCAAGGTCCTGGAGTGGCCTAGCTAGTCTTCACATCTAAACCCTATAGAAAACCTTTGGAGGGAGTTGAAAGTCCATGTTGCCCAGTGACAGCCCCAAAACATCACTGCTCTAGAGGAGATCTGCATGGAGGAAAGGGCCAACATAACAGCAACAGTGTGTGCCAACCTTCTGAAGACTTACAGAAAACGTTTGACCTCTGTTATTGCCAACAAAGGATATATAACAAAGTATTGAGATGAACTTTTGCAATTGACCAAATACTTATTTTGCGCCAAAATTTGAAAAAAAATTCTTTCCAAATCAGACAATGTGATTTTCAGGATTTGTTTTCTCATTTTGTCTCTCATAGTTGAGGTCTACCTATGATGTCAATTACAGGCCTCTCTCATCTTTTTAAGTGGGAGAACTTGAAATTGGTGGCTGACTAAATTCTTTTTTTCCCCACTGTACACTGACCCTGTTGTATGGTTGCACACAGAGTTGGAATGAATCTGTATTATGGACCCATATTGTATTATGAGTGGTTGATTTGTACCACTTTATTCTACCTTATAAGCATAATATTACAACACTGTATTGCAATGCTGCATGCAACTATTTATATTTTACAGATTTATATGGAATAGAAAAATATAATTGAACTTTTGTGTACTTCCATATACAGCTCAGAGGTGTAGTATTAATCCCAGGCAGTCTATGGGGTAAGATAGTATGGATCCATACTACACAAATCCATTATTTCCATTTTTTAACACTTATCAACAAAGGGATCACATTCTATACAATTCTCCCCTGTTAAGAAGCAATATTTTTAAATCCTCTAGCTAACTTGGGCTGAACTGTGCTAACATTAAATTATTTATGATCAGGATGATGAAATGGCAGTCTACTGAAATTAATTGTTAATACCAACTTGCAGATCAATGGTGCTAAAATCAATGGTGCTAAATTCTTAGTGGGCTTATATAAGTCCTAGAGCAATATAGAAGTTTCCTTAAATCCTTAGAAACCTTAAGTTCATATATTTTTTATGTATTTGATATATATTGTAGTAACTAATGCTGAAAACATCTGTAATGCCACAACTGAAGAAAGCTGGAGAAAGAGAGAAGGGCATGGCTGTACCATAAACAATGCTATGAAAAGAAGTGCCTAGTCCCAACTGGTCGCATTTTATTTGTTACCATGTGACAAGAATCCGTCCTAAATTTCCCTCTCAAGACTATTGCTTAATCTATGTCGCTGGAGAGTGCAGGTGCGCTGCCCAATAGAGGAAGGTGATAACACAGCAAGTATTGAGAAACCTTTATTCGAAGTCTTCAAAGCAAAGACTTTATTCAAAGTCTTCAAAGCATTTTTCTTTTCCGGACCGGAGCTTTTGTCAGGTGACTCAAGTATTGAGATACCTTTATTCAAAATCTTCAAAGCACAAACCGGTTTCTGGCTCTGGATCGGAGCCTTCTTCAAGTGAGTACGATTCATCTGATGAAGGCTCTGGTCCAGAGAGACGAAAACCAGATAGCGATTTGAAGACTTATATAAAAGGTATCTCAATACTTGAGTCACCTGACAAAGGCTCAGGTCCGGAGCGGAAAAACGTTTTGAAGACTTCGAATAAAGGTATCTCAATAATTGCTGTGTTACAACCTTCCTCTATCGGTCCTCACACCTGCTCTCTCCTGGGACATAGATTATGTATCACTCACGCGCTTCCTGAACTGGTGGAACTTATGGCTGCCTCCCACTCCATAAGTGAGTGTGTATCCCTCACACTATCAATTACTAACCACCAGAGTGCTACCATAACCTCATCTTCTGTAGGACTACTGCTTAGGAGGCAAGTCGATGAAAAAATGCCCCTTATCTTGTAGTCGGTACAAACCCAGAATTTCATAGAAAGCCCAGTTTCATCTTTGTAATAGGGTTCCTACTTTTCTATGTAAACTTCTGTATGGCTCAGGCTGATTTTCGCTTGAAGGTGGTGGATTCAGATTAGTACACATATCCATGCCCTAGAATGGAAGGATTAAGAAGTTTCCATGTACTTTGGGAATGGATGTGATAATGTGAAGGATTTTGGTGAAATAATAGGTTGCTTGCAGCCATACGTTTCCATTTTGATTTTAACTTCAAAATGATATATGTAACAGTACATTTGATCTGATACAGGAGTGGAAGAAAAGAAATATTTGAAGTTCAGCAGGTGAAGTGTTTTTCTTGATTTATCCAATTTCCACCCCATGCCATAATCATTTATTGGTATCGCTACATGAATGCAATGCAATATAGCACCATCGTTCTTCACTCGATATGATTTAATGTAACTGCCAAATTCATGCACATCGTATTGTGTGTGTTAACTGGCCTTTGTGGACCAAAGAAACATTAGCTAATTATGATATGCAAATGTTTAGTATAATATATTTGCTGAAAATTGTAGCTGGAATTATGATACATCAATATGCTAATGAATTTATAGAAAAAAAATAGTTTTTGATATAATTGCAGTCATTTACTTTGCAGCATCTCACACCAGAAATATCCACAACTTTCAAGTAAGCTTTAGAGTCTTTCCAAATGGCCTTATCTCACGAATGCACTTATAAGAAATAATACGTATAATAATCCCCTGTCATTTTCTTGCAATGAGTGCTTCTATGCGCTTGTGATGTTCTTATGTAAGATTTGCCTTTACCGCAATATTGACCCTGGGCAAAGGTACTGAATTGTTTATCTGCACTTTAAGGGAGAGATTGCAGATTTGGACCAGGCCCTCTACATTTCTAAAGACTGAATTTTTTGATCCTCCATAATTCTGTGTTTAATCTTGAGTGAAAAGTTGAACCTTTTCTATGGTACAATACAATCAAAAGGTTAGAATGTGACACAATGACAATTATTTGGCTCTGTAATACATATGTAACTAATCATCAAGGTGTAATTCAAAGTATTTTTTCATATAAAAACTATGGGTATTAGATTTTTTTCAATGCACTTGAACATAATTCAAAGTGTAGAAAAAAAACAAAGCATATACAAATCCCATTCCCAGATAGATATGCAAATCACCCAGGAGTCTTTATTTTAAAATCTACGTTATTCCACGTACCTGGCAGCTGAAGATGTAGAAAAAAAAGTTTAACATTTTTTACACTAATAGATAATTGTGAATAAGTGTTGTCTTTTCATGAATATCATGCCAACTAAACAGGCTGCCGATCACTTGAGGACCGAGCACAACACTTCTTCATTGGGTGAAATAATCTTCTGAGCAGCATCATAGATCATCGTTCTTGGTGGTACATTGTGCTGTGTAAACAGGACTCACCCTGCCAAGAACAATGGCAGTACAGGTCGCTCAGTGCTCATGGTTTACTTTGGTCTGCCTGTGGCATTCAATCAACCTGCGTAAAAGTTTGCCAATTGTCAGTCATATTGTGCCACTGGTCAGTCCATGTAAACAGACCATTGTGTAAAAACAGTGCCTTATTGTAAAATTTAGTTTTTTGATATCATTCTCATGTAAGCAAAGTTCCTCAGATATCAGAACAGTAAATCTCTTCAAATGTCTTGGGCTTCCCTGCCAGCCCAAAATGGCACTTTACTGGCCTTTCGGGCAACTGTGAGGAAAGAAATTCTTTGCCATGCAAGTGCATTGTTGCATAAATGTGATGATAAGTAGAAAGGTCCAGCATAGAAGATAAATCCCGAGCCTGTTAAAACTTTATCTTTAATGGTGCTATACAGTGCATTGTGAAAGTATTTGGCCCCCTTGAACTTTTCTACCTTTTGACACATTTCTGGCTTCAAACATATAAAATTCTTATTTTTTGGGAAGAATCAACAACAAGTGGGACTCAATCGTGAAGTGGAATGAAATTTATTGGATATTTTAAACGTTAAAAAAAAATAAAAAATGAAAAGTGGGGCGTGCAATATTATTCGGCCCCTTTACTTTCAGTGCAGCAAACTCACTCCAGAAGTTCAGTGAGGATCTCTGAATGATCCAATGTTGTCCTAAATGACTGGTAATGATAAATAGAATCCACCTGTGTGTAATCAAGTCTCCGTATAAATGCACCTGCTCTGTGATAGTCTCAGGGTTCTGTTTCAAGTGCAGAGAGCATCATGAAGACCAAGGAACACACCAGGCAGGTCCGAGATACTGTTGTGGCGAAGTTTAAAGCCCGATTTGGAAACAAAAAGATTTCCCAAGTGTTAAACATCTCAAGGAGCACTGTGCAAGCGATCATATTGAAATGGAAGGAGTATCAGACCACTGCAAATCTACCAAGACCCGGCCGTCCCTCTAAACTTTCATCTCGAACAAGGAGAAGACTGATCAGAAATGCAGCCAAAAGGCCCATGATCACTCTGGATGAACTGCAGAGATCTATAGCTGAGCTGGGAGAGTCTGTCCATAGGACAACAATCAGTCGTACACTGCACAAATCTGGCCTTTATGGAAGAGTGGCAAGAAGAAAGCCATTTCTCAAAGATATCCATAAAAAGTCTCGTTTGAAGTTTGCCACAAGCCACTTGGGAGACACACCAAACATGTAGAATAAGGTGCTCTGGTCAGATGAAATCAAAATCAAACTTTTTGGCCACAATGCAAAACGATATGTTTGGCGTAAAAGCAACACAGCTCATCACCCTCAAAACACCATCCCCACTGTCAGACATGGTGGTGGCAGCATCATGGTTTGGACCTGCTTTTCTTCAGCAGGGACAGGGAAGATGGTTAAAATTGATGGGAAGATAGACGGAGCCAAATACAGGACCATTCTGGAAGAAAACCTGTATAAATGTACAGACCTGAGACTGGGATGGAGATTTATCTTCCAACAAGACAATGATCCCAAATATAAAGCAAAATCTACAATGGAATGGTTCAAAAATAAACGTATCCAGGTGTTAGAATGGCCAAGTCAAAGTCCAGACCTGAATCCAATCGAGAATCTGTGGAAAGAGCTGAAAACTGCTGTTCACAAACACCCTCCATCCAACCTCAATGAGCTTGAGCTGTTTTGCAAGGAAAAATGGGCAAGAATTTCAGCCTCTCGATGTGCAAAACTGATAGAGACATACCCCAAGCGACTTGCAGCTGTAATCGCAGCAAAAGGTGGCGCTGCAAAGTATTAACTCAAGGGGGCCGAATAATATTGCACGCCCAACTTTTCAGTTTTTTATTTGTTAAAAAAGTTTAAAATATCCAATAAATTTCTTTCCACTTCACGATTGTGTCCCACTTGTTGTTGATTCTTCCCAAAAAATTAGAATTTTATATCTTTATGTTTGAAGCCAGAAATGTGGCAAAAGGTAGAAAAGTTCAAGGGGGCCAAATACTTTCACAATGCACTGTATGCAAAACTCCATACTGTGATAAACCTAGTAGCAAACCTATGCGTTTTGGCAGGTAGCCTTAGTCATGCTAACTAGTGTTGAGCCACCCCCGTAGTGTTCGGGTTCGGTTCAGTTCGTCGAACACCGGGATGTTCGAGGAACTGTTCGTCGAACTGTTCGTCGAACACCTTAGAACACCGTCGAACACCGTTAAAACCAATGGCAGGCAAACAAAAACACATAGAAAACACCTGCAAAGGTGTCCAAAAGCTGACAAACTGCTCAGAAGACACTCTCTTTAAAAAAGCCGGCCGGCAAATTCAGCAGCGGCATACACCGGTACCCGACAATTTAGACAAGAAGGAATAGAGCATCACACATAGATTAGATAGATAGAAACATGTCAGTCACACATATAAGAAGCACAGTGACAGTGTTGGTTACTGCACTTGTCATTTAGTGTAAAGGATTTATTAAAAAAAATATTAGTGTTTTCATGCACCGTCTCTTTAAAAAAGCCGGCCGGCAATTCAGCATCTGTACCCGACAATTTAGAACAGAAAGAATAGAGCTTCACACATAGATTAGATAGATAGAAACATGTCAGTCACATATATAATAAGTACAGTGATAGTGTTGCTTACTATACTTGTCATTTAGTGTAAAGGATTTATTTAAAAAAATAATAGTGTTTTCATGCACTGTCTCTTTAAAAAAGCCGGCCGGCAATTCAACAGCGGTACCCGACAATTTAGAACAGAAAGATAGAGCATCACACATAGATTAGATAGATAGAAACATGTCAGTCACATATATATGAAGTACAGTGATAGTGTTGGTTACTGTACTTGTCATTTAGTATTAAAATAAAGGATTTATTATTAAAAAAATTGGCGTGGGGTTCCCCTTAATTTTAGGCTCTAGCGGAGGTTAAGCAGACGGCTGGGGCAGATGTTTGAAGCCTGGGAAGGGGGTAATACCCACGGAGCTTCCCAGGCTACTAATATCAGTCCCCAGCTGAATACATAGCCTTTACTAGCTATTAAAATGGGGGACCCCCCCAAAAAATGACGTGGGGTCCCCCCTAATTTAATAGCTAGCAAAGGCTAGGCAGACAGCTGGGGGCTGATATTAATAGCCCAGGAAGGGAGCCATGAATATTGGCCCCCTCCCAGGCTAGAAACACCAGCCGTCAGCCGCCCCAGAAATGGCGCATTCATAGGATGCGCCAATTCTGGCACTTAGCCTCGCTCTTCCACGCTGCCCTGGTGCGGTGGCAGGGGGTAATAGGGTTGGGGTTGATGTCAGCTTATAATGCCAGCTGACATCAAGCCCAGGTTAGTAATGGAGAGGCGTCTATAAGACACCCCCATTACTAACCCCATAGTCAAAGTTAAAAAAAACACAAACACCCAGAATAAAGTCCTTTAATTGAAATAAAGGCACAATCCTTTATTGTTCTAAATTAAACCATACTTACCATCACGCCCATTCCAGCTGAAGCCAACGATCTCCTGCAATAAAAGAAAAATAATAAAGCAACCTCATCCTTACCTTTCCATGGTTCCCACGACAGCTTCAGCTCTGCTACATCGAGATGACAGGCTGGACCGCAGCAGAACGCTGCCATCCAGCCTGTCATCCCGCAGACACTGAGAAGCGCAGGCTTGCTTGCGCTGCTCAGCGTCTCTCTGTGACGACATCCAGATGAGCCGAGTTCATGTCCAATGAACTCGGCTCACCTCATGCACGTCACTGACAGCGTGGGAAAATTCTCACGCTGAAGCGCTGATTGCAGGAGAATTTTCCCACGCTGTCAGTGACGTGCAGGAGGTGAGCTGAGTTCATTGGACATGAGCTCACCTCATGCACATCACTGACAGCGTGGGAGAATTCTCCTGCACTCAGCACTTCAGCGTGAGAATTTTCCCACGCTGTCAGTGACGTGCATGAGGTGAGCCGAGTTCATTGGACATGACCTCGGCTCATCTGGATGCCGTCACAGCGAGACAGTGAGGAGCGCAAGCATGCCTGCGCTTCTCAGTGTCTGCGGGATGACAGACTGGATGGCAGCGTTCTGCTGCGGTCCAGCCAGTCATCTCGATGTAGCAGAGCTGAAGCTGTCGTGGGAACCATGGAAAGGTAAGGATGAGGTTGGTTTATTATTTTTCTTTTATTGCAGGAGATCGTTGGCTTCAGCTGGAATGGGTGTGATGGTAAGTATGGTTTAATTTAGAACAATAAAGAATTGTGTCTTTATTTCAATTAAAGGACTTTATTCTGGGTGTTGTGTTTTTTTTAAATACTTTACTAGAAATTCATGGCGGTCATGTCTAATACTGGCGTGACACCATGAATTTTGGGCTTGGGGCCAGCTGATAATACCAAGCTGGCCCTAACCCCTTTATTACCCAGTGAGCCACCGCACCAGGGCCCTGGATGAGTTGGGTACAGCGCCAGAAGATGGCGCTTCTATGAACGCGCCATTTTCCGGGGTGGCTGCGGACTGCAATTTGTAGCGGGGGGGGGGGCCCAGAAAGCTTGGGCCTCCCTGCGCTGCAGATTCCAGCCCCCAGCTGCCTAGTTGTACCTGGCTGGACACAAAAATAGGGCGAAGCCCCACGTACTTTTTTTTTAATTATTTCATGAAATTCATGAAATAATTAAGAAAAAAAGGGCTTCCCTATATTGTTGTGTCCGGTCAGGTACAAATAGGCAGCTGGTGGATGGGGGCAGCCCGTTCCTGCCTGCTGTACCTGGCTGGACACAAATATAGTGCGAAGCCCCACTTCAATTTTTTTAAATTATTTCAGGAAATTCATGAAATAATTAAAAAAAAATTGACGTGGGGCTTCGCACTATATTTGTGTCCAGTCAGGTGCAGCAGGCAGGAACGGGCTGCCCCCATCCACCAGCTGCCTATTTGTACCTGGCCGGACACAACAATATAGGGAAGCCCTTTTTTTCTTAATTATTTCATGAAATAATTTAAAGAAAATTGACGTGGGGCTTCGCCCTGTTTTTGTGTCCAGCCAGGTACAACTAGGCAGCTGGGGGCTGGAATCCGCAGCGCAGGGAGGCCCAAGCTTTCTGGGCCACCCCCGCTGCAAATTGCAGTCCGCAGCCACCCCGGAAAATGGCGCGTTCATAGAAGCGCCATCTTCTGGCGCTGTACCCAACTCATCCAGGGCCCTGATGCGGTGGCTCACTGGGTAATAAAGGGGTTAGGGCCAGCTTGGCATTATCAGCTGGCCCTAAGCCCGAAATTCATGGGGTCACGCCAATATTAGACATGACCACCATGAATTTCTAGTAAAGTATTTAAAAAAACACAACACCCAGAAAAAAGTCCTTTAATTGAAATAAACACACAATTCTTTATTGTTCTAAATTAAACCATACTTACCATCACGCCCATTCCAGCTGAAGCCAACGATCTCCTGAAATAAAAGAAAAATAATAAAGCAACATCATCCTTACCTTTCCATGGTTCCCATGACAGCTTCAGCTCTGCTACATCGAGATGACAGGCTGGACCGCAGCAGAACGCTGCCATCCAGCCTGTCATCCCGCAGACACTGAGAAGCGCAGGCTTGCTTGCGCTCCATAGTGTCTCTCTGTGAGGGCATCCAGATGAGCCGAGTTAATGTCCAATGAACTCGGCTCACCTCATGCACGTCACTGACAGCGTGGGAAAATTCTCCTGCACTCAGCGCTTCACCGTGGGAGAGTTCTCACACTGAAGCGCTGAGTGCAGGAGAATTCTCCCACGCTGTCAGTGACGTGCAGGAGGTGAGCTGAGTTCATTGGACATGAGCTCACCTTATGCACGTCACTGACAGCGTGGGAAAATTCTCCTGCACTCAGCGCTTCAGCGTGGGAGAATTCTCACGCTGAAGCGCTGAGTGCAGGAGAATTCTCCCACGCTGTCAGTGACGTGCAGGAGTTGAGCTGAGTTCATTGGACATGAGCTCACCTTATGCACGTCACTGACAGCGTGGGAGAATTCTCCTGCACTCACCGTTTCAGCGTGAGAATTTTCCCACGCTGTCAGTGACGTGCATGAGGTGAGCCGAGTTCATTGGACATGAACTCGGCTCATCTGGATGTCGTCACAGAGAGACGCTGAGCAGCGCAAGCAAGCCTGCGCTTCTCAGTGTCTGCGGGATGAGAGGCTGGATGGCAGCGTTCTGCTGCGGTCCAGCCTGTCATCTCGATGTAGCAGAGCTGAAGCTGTCATGGGAACCATGGAAAGGTAAGGATGATGTTGCTTTATTATTTTTCTTTTATTTCAGGAGATCGTTGGCTTCAGCTGGAATGGGCGTGACGGTAAGTATGGTTTAATTTAGAGCAATAAAGGATTGTGTCTTTATTTCAATTAAAGGACTTTATTCTGGGTGTTTGTGTTTTTTTTAACTTTGACTATGGGGTTAGTAATGGGGGTGTCTTATAGACGCCTCTCCATTACTAACCTGGGCTTGATGTCAGCTGGCATTATAAGCTGACATCAACCCCAACCCTATTACCCCCTGCCACCGCACCAGGGCAGCGTGGAAGAGCGAGGCTAAGTGCCAGAATTGGCGCATCCTATGAATGCGCCATTTCTGGGGCGGCTGACGGCTGGTGTTTCTAGCCTGGGAGGTGGCCAATATTCATGGCTCCCTTCCTGGGCTATTAATATCAGCCCCTAGCTGTCTGCCTAGCCTTTGCTAGCTATTAAATTAGGGGGGACCCCACGTCATTTTTTTGGGGGGGTCCCCCATTTTAATAGCTAGTAAAGGCTATGTATTCAGCTGGGGGCTGATATTAGTAGCCTCGGAAGCTCCGTGGGTATTACCCCCTTCCCAGGTCTCAAACATCTGCCCCAGCCGTCTGCTTAACCTCCGCTAAAGCCTAAAATTAAGGGGAACCCCACGCCAATTTTTTAATAATAAATCCTTTATTTTAATACTAAATGACAAGTACAGTAACCAACACTATCACTGTACTTCATATATATGTGACTGACATGTTTCTATCTATCTAATCTATGTGTGAAGCTCTATTCTGTCTGTTATAAATTGTCAGGTACCGCTGCTGAATTGCCGGCCGGCTTTTTTAAAGAGACCGTGCATGAAAACACTATTATTTTTTTTGATAAATCCTTTACGCTAAATGACAAGTACAGTAAGCAACACTGTCACTGTACTTCGTATATATGTGGCTGACATGTTTATATCTATCTAATCTATGTGTGAAGCTCTATTCTTTCGGTTCTAAATTGTCGGGTACAGGTGTATGCCGCTGCTGAATTGCCGGCTTTTCATGTTTCACTGTTGGCACTGTTCCCATCGATTTGGGCAATCACTGTAATGCCACAACCACCATGGCTGTGGCATTACAGTGAGTGGCAGACAATCCCTGCATGATTGGTGCTCTAAATAGCGCCAGACATGCAGGACACGCTTTTGGTGCACGAACAGTTATCGAACATAACCTCGAACAGCCGAATTTTTTGCAAATCGTTCGGGTTCGTTGAACAACTCGAACACCGCCCAAAACAGCTCGAATTTGAGATTGGCGAACAGTTCTAGTCGAACACCGCTCATCTCTAATGGTAACACCTTGTAAGATCTTACCATGACTAAGGCTACCTGCCGAAACGTGTAGATTTGTTACTAAGCTTATTACAGTATGGAGTTTTTAATATTTCAACATTAAAGATAAAGTTTTAATAGGCTCAGGATCTATCTTCTATGCTGGACCTTTCTACTTATAGGTTGTTGATCTCAAAGCTTCTCTGGCTGGTCCATGCAAGTTTCCTAAATCATCAGAGCCTCCCTAATCTTAGTGGTGAGCTGACCCACCCTATTTTTTTATACCATTTTTACATAAGGTTCATGCAAGGAAAATGCCCACTTTATTAATTAAAGTTATTTGAGAACAATTTGAGCACAAGTAGATGTCTATTTTGGACCTAATCTTCCACATATCGAACCCTGACCTGACATAACACTCTATGTGAGCAAAAATGTGGTCTAAATTTAATATCCAAGACCAAGGGACCAATTCATCATTGTTGTTTTTTATAAGTCACTTTTCTTTTTTTTGTAATGTGGTACTCGCTGACTTTTGTTTGTGTGCCAAATTCTTAAAAAATGGTGCACGAGGTTCATGAATTTTGCACATGAAAAATGCTCTTTATTTTTGTCTTTGAACTTTGTTGCAACTTTTTCACTCAAAAAGTCACCCTTTCTGCTAATATGGTACAATTTGCATAAAGATTTTATATATATATATATATATATATATATATATATATAAATATATATATAAAATCCCTCCAGGAAGGGGGACTGCAGTACATTTGAACAAAAAAATGTACGACTTTTTAAAAAGTCACATTTCAAGAATCAGCTGGAAAAAATTGGAACTGCCAAAGCCCACTCATAATGACAAACCTTAAAAAAAAGCTAAACAAATATAAAATGCCCTTAAAAAAGGAGAAAATTAAAAAAAAAGAATATGACGCAAATGAAAAAAACACAAAAAAAAGTAAAAAAAAAAGGCAAATGCAATAAGAAATAAGGCCCCAAGTCTTTTTAGGTCCACTTGGTGTTGAATACTTACTTGGTAAATCCATATAGTAGTGATAGCTTAGTATTTCTGATATAGACAGTGACAGTGTGAGCCAGAAGAAGCGTATACTCACGTGAAACAGCTGTTGATCATTTCACTAATGTCTCTGCTACCCTGCAATAGAAAAAAAGAACATTTTCTGAAATTGCCAGTGGTGAGTACCGCTTGTCTTGCTCTCCTCTGAATTTTTCAGGGCACTAGGGAAGTTTAGAAGAGTATTGCATACATTTATACAATAAACTTTATTGTATAAAAATATATTATCGGAAATATTCATGAGTTGTAGCAACAGACAGCCAATTGGCGCTGCTCCACTGATTCTGGAACAGTTTTTGTTTTGCTCCAAGGTAATGCCCCCTGGTAATAATAGTGCAAATTTTTCTTTCAACTAAATGGGCATATACTGCCGAACTTGCTTGTGAGTGTTTGCTATTTCACCTTGTATGCTGCACATGGCTGTAAAACATGGTCGCACCTACAGAGTTCTGGGATACATGCCTACTAGGCTGTAGTGATAATTTTCACCATTATTACTAGGGGACATAACTTTGGAATGGAAGGGCACAGAAAAAAGAAAGTGTTCCAGAAACAGTGTAGCGGTAACAATTGTAGGAGCTACTCCAGTGAAAGGTCCTCTTTAACTCTGTCCATATAGAAGATTTGGTGTGAATTATCTCAAAATTACATTAATCACATAATCACATAAGTATGGACCTATTTAGATTAAAAATATTGTATTCAAGCATAAATAATCACTTGAGGCATTTGGCATTACATGATTTCCAAACAACCATGGATGATTTAATGTAAGCAATTGAAAACTACTTATTTAAATCTGAGAAAATCGTTTCTTCAGATTGCCGTTTTCTTACCACCTAAGAGAGGTTAGTAAGAACATTTCACAAATGTACTTCGCACCGTACAGATGCAAACGTTATCACAGAGTCCATTTAGCAGTAAGCCCGTATTCGGATACAGCTTGATATTTAAATCCACGGTGGAGAATTAACATTGAATGTGACACATGCAAAAGAATAAATTACAACCATATGGAAATTATATGAAATAGTCTATTAGTGGAATAAAAATCGTACAAATGATTGCACATTTGCAAAGTGTTTGCTAAAGGTCATCTTATGACACTTTGGATCTCTTAAAAATTCAGAGTGGGGGCAGGAGTGAGAATACAAAGGAGTGTAAGGGAGGGAGCATGCAGCAATGGACTATTTGAGAGCATACGTTAGATAATGGGAAAGAAACACAGATAGGTAATGTTAGGAATATAACTAAACACTTGTTGTAGTGAATAATTTGGTACTGGTTTCACAAGTATTTCATCCTGACATGATGAATGCACATTGTCTCTTCAGAGAGGAAGAGAGCTAGAACTCTAGTACCACCTATAGGAAGTAGCAATCCTAAAAGTCACTATTGACTTTCCAATGAGCCTTGTCACATGACTTAGCATAATAGCCAAAATCAAAATCTCTTTTGGCTATTATCCTAAGTCACGTGGCAAGGCTCGTTGGAGAGTCACTATTTACTTTTAGGATTGCTACTTCCTATACAGTAGGTGGCACTAGAGTTCTAGTGCTCTTCCTCTCTGAAGAGACAATTTTCATATTTCCCAGAGGAGCATTGCGGCTTAAAAGTCTCCTCACCTTGACATGCTTAACAAGTCACTCTCCGCAAGGAGAAATGTTACCCCTTGGATATCCTGGCGTGAAAAATCCTAAAAGTATACAGTTAGGTCCAGAAATATTTGGACAGTGACACAAGTTTTGACATTTTAACTGTTTACCAAAACATATTCAAGATACATTTATATAATCCATATCCATCAGAGAGGTAGCAGAAATGTTAGGACTGGCCAAATCAATAGTTTGGTACATTCTGCAAAAAAAAATGTGCACTGGTGAGCTTGGGAACTCAGAAAGGCCTGGATGTCCACTGAAGACAACAGTGGTGGATGAATGCAGAATCCTTTCCATGGTGAAGAAAAACCCCTTCACAACCTCCACCCAAATGATGAACACTCTACAGGAAGTAGGTGTCTCACTATCTAAATACCATAAAAAGAAGAAGAGGGTTCACCACAAGGTGCAAATCATTAATCAACCTAAAAAATAGAAAGGTCAGATTAGACTTTGCCAAAAAATCTAAAGAAGCCAGTCCCGTTTTGGAAAATCATTCTTTGAACAGATGATATGAAGATCAACCGGCAGCAGAATGATGGGAAGAATAAAGTACGGAGAAGGCATGGAAAGGCTCATGATCCGAAGCACACCACATCCTCTGTAAAACATGGTGGAGGCAGTGTGATGACATGGGCATGCATGGCTTCCAATGGCACTGGGTCACTAATGTTTATTGATGATGTGACTGAAGATAGAAGCAGCCAGATGATTTGTGAAGTGTACAGGGCGATACTTTCTGCTCAGATTTAACCAAATGCAGCAAGGTTGATTGGACAGCGCTTCACAGTACAGATGGACAATGACCCAAAACATACTGCGAAAGCAACCCAGGAGCCTTTTAGGGCAAAGAAGTGGAATATTCTGCAATGGCTGAGTCAATCACCAGATCTCAACCCCAGTGAGCAGCATTTCACATACTTAAGACAAAACGTAAGGCAGAAAGACCTACAAACAAGCAACAACTGAAGTGAACTGCAGTAAAGGCCTGGCAAAGCATCACAAAGGAGGAAACAGCGTTTGATATTGTCCTTGGATTCCAGGCTTCAGACAGTCATTGCCTTCAAAGGACTCTCTACAAAGTACTAAAAAGTAACATTTTATTTATGGTAAAGTGAATTTGTCCAATTACTTTTGAGCCCATGAAATGAGGAGGCTTTGTAGAAAAATGGTTGCAATTCCTAAATGTTTCAGGCTAAGTGCCCACGATGCCGAAATGTTCCGGATTTTTCCTGAGCATTTCTGCATCTCCCTGGCAGAAAAAAACGCATGGGGATTTTACATGCGCTTTTCCTGCCAGAAACAAGCGTTTGTCACACGTTTTGCACATGCGATTTTGCATGCGGGTTGTCAAGCGCTTTCCAAGCGATTTTAGCATCACTTGGAAAGTGCTTGACAACTTGGTCACACTATATAAATCCATGCAACCGGCATGGATTTTATATAGTGTGACCAAGTTAGTTAAAAAAAAAGATAAAAAATGTAAAAAATTTTAAAAAACATTATACTCACCTTCCGATCGCCCCCGGTCTCCTTATCCGATACGTCCGGTCTCCCCGGTGTCTCTCGGTTGTTTAAAAGGACCTTCCATGACGTCATTTAGTCATGTGACAGGTCACGTGACCGCCGATGTCCTTTTAGACCATCGCGAGCTGCCGGGGAGCCATGACGCATCATACAGCAGATCGGGGGCCATCAGAAGGTAAGTATAATGTATTTTTTTATTTTAAATTCTTCTTTTTTTTTACAGGTACTATGGTACCCGGGTCTGGAGGAGAGTCTCCTCTTCTGCAGACCCCGGTACCATCCGCACATTGAATCGCTTAATATCTGCATGTGCACATGTAGTCATGCGGATATTAAGCGGTTCAATGCAAGTCAATGGCGGCGAAATCGCCGCGATTACGCAAAATAGTTGGTAGTGCTGTGGATTTTTCCGCAATGATAATCCGCAGCGGAAATTTCCTCAGCATGTGCACAGCACATGCGGATTATCATTGGGGAACATTGCAGACCTTCTAACAAGTATTTTTAAGCGTTTCTGCGGCGGAATTGCGGATGCGGAAACGCTTAAAAAATGCATAGTGGGCACACAGCCTCACAGGATATTTCTGTTCAACCCTTTTAACTAAACCAGAAAGTCTACACTTCAATTGCATCTCAGTTGTTTTATGTTAAATAAAAAATAGTGGCCTGCAGAGCCCAAATCACGAAGATTCGGTCACTGTCCAAATATTTCTGCACCTAACAATAGGCTCTTGAATCTTGAATCTAGCCATTTCTTAGTCAAATCAGTTTAAAGGGTTAGCCCCAACAATTAAAGTTATCATGTATACACAGATCCCACTGTATACTAAGAAGGGGGTTCTGAAATGAACTGTCAGAATGGAGTCTGCATTGTATATGTGACTGTTGAAGATAGCCAAGTACGGCACTTGGCTTTTTTCGGCAATCCCATAGCTATTGAATGGTGTGATGGCGTGCATGGACAGTCTCGACTCCCTTCTTGCGAGGCATTTCAGAGCCTCATTCTCAGAATTGGTGGGGGCCCAATAGTTGAACACTAACCAATTCACAAGTAATCACTTATCCTGTGGAGAGTGCCATGCTTTCGACCTCCACCTTTCACAAATTATGCTGATTAAAGCTGTAATACGCCTTTTCTCTCCAAGTTCACAAATAACTAGACTTATTGTACTGCTCTGTAAGACATCCATAACATTCTCTGCAGATTAAACGATTTTCCTATGGCATTTTTTATATTCATTGTGTCATTTTTTAACACAAATAAAACCACTGAGTATGAAAATGCCGCTAAAATGGCCTTCAATGCTGTGTATGGAGGCATTATCATATTTTACTATAGACTTTCAGCAAATTTCTCTACAAGTTTTTACAGAACAGAGGAAAAGCAAAACACCTTGAAAACTGTCCTCTAACGGGCTCTATTTATATTCATGGTACACATTGTAGTTACATCAGATGGAATGTGATAACGTAGATCACTACGAGCAAGCATTGCTCAGATAGGCAACAATTTTCAACAATGAAAAACAGTGTATTTTTTTCAAAACTACACTAAGCAGCCCAGTAAGTGATACACCACTAGAATCAGGGTCTCTGCCACCACATTATGCTGCTCTGACATTAGGTGGAAAAAAACTGGTAACAGATTCCCTTTATTATAATGGTTCAAGAATATGCAATAATACAATTATTGAAAAACATTAAGGAAGTGGAGGTACAGGTCCATTGCCTCCACATAAGAAGATCTGGACGTCAGGAGCCCATCCAAATCAGGTAGGCATACACTGTATAGTCTATCCTGGGCTGCCAGGTCCAAGTAAAAGCCTTAATACTGTTGTTTCTAGTAATTATTCATTTTACACATGGTAACTTGTTCTTCACCTTATCCTTAACCAAACTGACAGGAAGAACATTTGTTTTCCATACAGCTCTACGTGAAACTTTGCAGCCTGATTTTTGAGTCTGGGGGATATTGCTTAATAACAGTGGTGCCGTCTTGGGGAAATTACTATAGACTTTCACCCAGGGGTGGACATATCAGTGGTGAAATCTGTGGGGACGCACAGGGGCCCAAGAAGTAAGGGGGCCCATTTCTACCTCCATAGAAGGTGCAATTTAGCATTTCAGGCTGCAAAGGGCCCATATATTGTTCTTGCACAGGGGCCCTTTTCTGTCTGTGTCCACCAGTGCTTTCCCCTAATGACTAGCCACAACGCGTTGCACCGGAGCACCTCACCCCCAAAATCCACAGAAAGCTTAGGATAAACCGTCCTGTGACAAGTGAAAGCACCATGATTGTCTCCCAGCCTTCCAGAAACAGAATAGTCTTTGTTCATACATTTCTGACATGGCATCTGTTCTGGTTGGATGGGAATGACAGACACAATTTGTTCCAATTTGACCAGACATTGATACCCACAGACAAAATTTTGCTGCTGGCAAAGTTTCTATGTCAGGTAAAAAAATGATGGTGGGTCATAAAAATGGCCCTATTTGATCTAATTGAAAACAACAGCATATTTTTATACTTCAGTTTTCTTCAACCTTTTAGAGAAAAATGGAACAGAAAAAAATAAAAAAAAGGCTATAACAGTCGGCGGTGTTGAAACTCAGGGGTCTACATTTAATGGTCATTTTTTGTTATTGTTCAGTAAAAAATAACATTTCTTTCCAGAGAATACAGCCAAGGTCCGGGCACCAAGAACAATTTACAAATCATTGTGCGCTGCCTTGTACTGTGGGACTGCAGTGCTCAATAAGTAGTCATGCCTTTTATATTGTTGACAATGTACATAAATTATTTTTACAGTCATGCTCACAAGTTAAATTGAATTGTCTGAGATGCAAAACAAGTAACTGAATTGTTCGCCCTGACAAAGCCATTTACAATTTAAATAAATGTCCCCAAAACCTACTGAAAGCAAAATGGGCTCATGCAGCTTAAAGGTGCCACCACTTAGTATTTTAAGCAAGTCCATTTATCGATGTACATCAGTACAATTACAGACCTCTAGACCTTTTACTATAATATTTATAAGAAATAAGACTTTTTTCATGACCTTGTCAATATATGTAATTTCTCTAGAATTCCATAGAAGTGGATTTAGCAGTAGGTCATTTTTTGTTCTTCAATATCGCAAGCCATTATTTTGAAGATCACATTGAAAAAGGGCTGTTTATTCCGCAGTCAAGGTCATATCAAATTTATCCCATCCACAACGGGGCCATTTTTTTTTATGATTTTACCTATTCCTTTCCTTCTTCCAAGAATCATGACTTTATTTTTTTTGTGCTGAAAAAACTAATGAGGGCTCATATTCTGTGGGACGAGTTGCAGTTTTAAATTACACAATTCAATTAAACATGTATTTTACTAAAAATGGGGAAAATTTTTCAAATAGGATGAAATGATGACGAAAAAAAGCACAATACTGCCCTCATTTTTTGGGGTTTTGGGTGTGACTGTCAATTGGGCAGTAAAAATTATTCACTAAGTGAGTACACAGCAATACAAGTTTACAGCAGCTATATGTATATATACAACAAGGAAAATAAGTATTTCATACACTGCCGATCTTCCAAGTTTTCCCACCTGCAAAGAATGGAGAGGTCTGTAATTTTTATTGTAGGTACACTTCACCTGTGAGAGACAGAATCTTAAAAAAAATCCAGAAAATCACATTGTATGATTTTTACATAATTAATTTGCATGAAATAAGTACTTGATACAGTAGAAAAAGAGAACTTAATATTTGGTACAGAAACCTTTGTTTGCAATTACAGAGGTCAGACGTTTCCTGTAGTTCTTGACCAAGTTTGCACACACTGAAGCTGGGATTTTGGAACACTCCTTCATACTAATCTTCTCCAGATCTTTCAGGTTTCGGGGCTGTCACTGGGCAACATTGAGTTTCAGCTCCCTCCAAAAATTTTCTATTGGGTTCAAGTCTGGAGACTGGCTAGACCACTACAGGACCTTGAAATGCTTCTTACAGAGTCACTCCTTAGTTGCCCTGGCTGTGTGTTTTGGGTCATTGTCATGCTGGAAGACCCAGCCATGACCCATCTTCAATGTTCTTACTGAGAGAAGGAGGTTGTTGGTAAAATGACCCCATCCATTCTCCCTTCAATAGGGTGCAGTGGTACTGTCCCCTTTGCAGAAAAGCACCGCAAAGTATGATGTTTCACTGTTGGGACGATGTTCTTGGGGTTGTACTCATCCTTCTTCTTCCTCCAAACATTGCAAGTGAAGTTGATACCAAAAAGTAAATTTTGGTTTCATCTGACCACATGACCTTCTCCCATGCCTCCTCTGGGTTATCCAAATGGTCATTGGTGAACTTCAAATGGGCCTGGACATGTGGTGGCGTTAGCAAGGAAACCTTGCGTGCCCTGCAAGATTTTAATCCATGATGGCGTAGTGTGTTACTAATGGTGATGTTTGAGACTGTGGTCCCAGCTCTCTTCAGGTCATTGACCAGGTCCTCCCATGTAGTTCTTGGTTCATTCCTGTCCTTTCTCAGAATCATCCTTACCCCATGAGGCGAGATCTTGCATGGAGACGCAGACTGAGGAAGATTGACATTCATTTTGTGTTTCTTCCATTTTCTAATAATTGTGCCAAAAGTTGTTGCCTTGTCACTAAGCTGCTTGCCTATTGTCCTGTAGCCCATCCCAGCCTTGTGTAGGTCTAAAATTTTGTCCCTGGTGTCCTTAGACCGCTCTTTGGTCTTGGCCATGGTGAAGAGGTTGCAATGCAATTGATTGAGTGTGTGGACAGGTGTGTTTTATACAGGTAACGAGTTCAAACAGGTGCAATTAATACAGGTAATGAGTGCAGAGTAGGAGGGCTTCTTAAAGAAACACTAACAGGTCTGTGAGAGCCAGAATTCCTGCTGGTTGGTAAGTGATCAAATACTTATTTCATGCAATAAAATGCAATTTAATTATTTATAAACCATACAACGTAATTTTTTCGCTTTTCATTTTTAGATTCTGTCTCTCACAGTTGAAGTGTACCAATGATAAAAATTACAGACCCCTCTATTCTTTGTATCAAATATTTATTTTCTCCACTGTGTGTATATACAGTATATATATATATGTATATATACATATACATATATATATATATATATATATATATATATATATATATATACAGTATAGACCAAAAGTTTGGACACACCTTCTCATTTAAAGATTTTTCTGTATTTTCATGACTTTGAAAATTGTACATTCACACTGAAGGCATCAAAACTATGAATTAACACATGTGGAATTATATACTTAACAAAAAAGTGTGAAACAACTGAAAATATGTCTTATATTCTAGGTTCTTCAAAGTAGCCACCTTTTGCTTTGATGACTGTTTTACACACTCTTGGCATTCTCTTGATGAGCTTCAAGAGGTAGTCACCGGAAATGGTTTTCACTTCACAGGTGTGCCCTGTCAGGTTTAATAAGTGGGATTTCTTGCATTATAAATGGGGTTGGGACCATCAGTTGAGTTGTGCAGAAGTCTGGTGGATACACAGCTGATAGTCCTACTGAATAGACTCTTAGAATTTGTATTATGGCAAGAAAAAAGCATCTAAGTAAAGAAAAACGAGTGGCCATCATTACTTTAAGAAATGAAGGTCAGTCAGTGCGAAAAATTGGGCAAACTTTGAAAGTGTCCCCAAGTGCAGTTGCAAAAACCATCAAGCGCTAGAAAGAAACTGGCTCACATGAGGACCGCCCCAGGATAGGAAGACCAAGAGTCACCTCTGCTTCTGAGGATGAGTTTATCCGAGTCACCAGCCTCAGAAATCGCAGGTTAACAGCAGCTCAGATTAGACACCAGGTCAATGCCACACAGAGTTCTAGCAGCAGACACATCTCTACAACAACTGTTAAGAGGAGACTTTGTGCAGCAGGCCTTCATGGTAAAATAGCTGCTAGGAAACCACTGCTAAGGACAGGCAACAAGCAGAAGAGACTTGTTTGGGCTAAAGAACACAAGCAATGGACATTAGACCAGTGGAAATCTGTGCTTTGGTCTGATGAGTCCAAATTTGAGTTCTTTGGTTCCAACCACCGTGTCTTTGTGCGATGCTGAAAAGGTGAACGGATGGACTGTACATGCCTGGTTCCCACCGTGAAGCATGGAGGAGGAGGTGTGATGGTGTGGGGGTGCTTTGCTGGTGACACTGTTGGGAATTTATTCAAAATTGAAGGCATACTGAACCAGCATGGCTACCACAGCATCTTGCAGCGGCATGCTATTCCATCCGGTTTGCGTTTAGTTGGACCATCATTTATTTTCCAACAGGACAATGACTGCAAACACACCTCCAGGCTGTGTAAGGGCTATTTGACCAAGAATGAGAGTGATGGGGTGCTACGCCAGATGACCTGGCCTCCAGTCACCAGACCTGAACCCAATCGAGATGGTTTGGGGTGAGCTGGACCGCAGAGTGAAGGCAAAAGGGCCAACAAGTGCTAAGCATCTCTGGGAACTCCTTCAAGATTGTTGAAAGACCATTTCCGGTGACTACCTCTTGAAGCTCATCAAGAGAATGCCAAGAGTGTGCAAAACAGTCATCAAAGCAAAAGGTGGCTACTTTGAAGAACCTAGAATACAAGACATATTTTCAGTTGTTTCACACTTTTTTGTTAAGTATATAATTCCACATGTGTTAATTCATAGTTTTGATGCCTTCAGTGTGAATATATATACAGTACAGACCAAAAGTTTGGACACACCTTCTCATTTAAAGATTTTTCTGTATTTTCTTGACTATGGAAATTGTACATTCACACTGAAGGCATCAAAACTATGAATTAACACATGTGGAATTATATACTTAACAAAAAAGTGTGAAACAACTGAAAATATGTCTTATATTCTAGGTTTTTTTAAGTAGCCACCTTTTGCTTTGATGACTGCTTTGCACACTCTTGGCATTCTCTTGATGAGCTTCAAGAGGTAGTCACCGGAAATGGTCTTCCAACAATCTTGAAGGAGTTCCCAGAGATGCTTAGCACTTGTTGGCCCTTTTGCCTTCACTCTGCGGTCCAGCTCACCCGAAACCATCTCTATTGGGTTCAGGTCTGGTGATTGTGGAGGCCAGGTCATCTGGCGTAGCACCCCATCACTCTCCCTCTTGGTCAAATAGCCCTTACACGGCCTGGAGGTGTGTTTGGGGTCATTGTCCTGTTGAAAAATAAATGATGGTCCAACTAAACGCAAACCGGATGGAATAGCATGCCGCTGCTAGATGGTGTGGTAGCCATGCTGGTTCAGTATGCCTTCAATTTTGAATAAATCCCCAACAGTGTCACCAGCAAAGCACCCCCACACCATCACACCTCCTCCTCCATGCTTCACGGTGGGAACCAGGCATGTAGAGTCCATCCGTTCACCTTTTCTGCGTCGCACAAAGACACGGTGTTTGGAACCAAAGATCTCAAATTTGGACTCATCAGACCAAAGCACAGATTTCCACTGGTCTAATGTCCATTTCTTGTGTTCTTCAGCCCAAACAAGTCTCTTCTGCTTGTTGCCTGTCCTTAGCAGTGATTTCCTAGCAGCTATTTTACCTTGAAGGCCTGCTGCACAAAGTCTCCTCTTAACAGTTGTTGTAGAGATGTGTCTGCTGCTAGAACTCTGTGTGGCATTGACCTGGTCTCTAATCTGAGCTGCTGTTAACCTGCGATTTCTGAGGCTGGTGACTCGGATAAACTTATCCTCAGAAGCAGAGGTGACTCTTGGTCTTCCTTTCCTGGGGCGGTCGTCATGTGAGCCAGTTTCTTTGTAGCGCTTGATGGTTTTTGCAACTGCACTTGGGGACACTTTCAAAGTTTTCCCAATTTTTCAGACTGACTGACCTTCATTTCTTAAAGTAATGATGGCTACTCGTTTTTCTTTACTTAGCGGCTTTTTTCTTGCCATAATACAAATTCTAATAGTCTATTCAGTAGGACTATCAGCTGTGTATCCACCAGACTTCTGCACAACACAACTGATGGTCCCAACCCCATTTATAAGGCAAGAAATCCCACTTATTAAACCTGACAGGGCACACCTGTGAAGTGAAGACCATTTCCGGTGACTACCTCTTGAAGCTCATCAAGAGAATGCCAAGAGTGTGCAAAGCCGTCATCAAAGCAAAAGGTGGCTACTTTGAAGAACCTAGAATATAAGACATATTTTCAGTTGTTTCACACTTTTTTGTTAAGTATATAATTCCACATGTGTTAATTCATAGTTTTGATGCCTTCAGTGTGAATGTACAATTTTCATAGTTATGAAAATACAGAAAAATCTTTAAATGAGAAGGTGTGTCCAAACTTTTGGTCTGTACTGTATATATATATATATATATATATATACAGTGTGTACGGAAAGTATTCAGACCCCTTTAAATTTTTCACTCTTTGTTTCAATGCAGCCATTTGCTAAATTCTAAAAAGTTCATTTTTTTCTCATTAAAGTACACTCTGCACCCCATCTTGACTGAAAAAAAATCAGAAATGTAGAAATTTTTGCAAATTTACTAAAAAAGAAAAACTGAAATATCACATGGTCATAAGTATTGAGACCCTTTGCTCAGTATTAAGTAGAAGTACCCTTTTGAGCTAGTACAGGCCCAGGACCCGGTCCCGGCCCCATCCAGACCACAGGCCCCAGCCAAGCCCCAGCCCCAGCACAGGCACCAGCACAGGCTCAGGCCCCCGGCCCCAGCACAGGCCCCAGGCCCCACCACAGGCCCCAGCACAGGCCCAAGCCCCACCACAAGCCCCACCACAGGCCCCAGGCCCCACCACAGGCCCAGGACCCACCACAGGCCCCACCACAGGCCCCAGGCCCCATCACAGGCCCAGGCCCCACCACAGGCCCATGCCCCAGGCCCCACCTCAAGCCCCAGGTCCCACTTCCGCCGGCTTCCTGAAGGACCCTGCCTCCTGTGACCCTCGCTCCAATGCCCCCCAGGTAAGGTACCTATTCAGACTATAAGACGGATGCCCATCTTATAAAAAATAAGTCCGGTGCATCTTATAGTCCGAAAAATATGGTAATTCTGCCATTTACCAAATAGGTTGCTTTATGGAAGTAGCAATACACATTTCTGCCATTGTTTTTTCGGTTTTGCTTTTACAGCTGGTAACATAATTCCCAAGGTCAGTATGTTTACAGACATACCAAATATATATATATGCATATTTGGTATTTCTGCAATCATATTGACCTTGGGAATTATGTATATACACACACCCACATACCTGTTCTATATTTTACTGCTTTTAAAACATTTGTATCACTGTAACTTTTTATTTTTCCATCCATCCATCCAATGGAGCTGTATAAGGCTATGTGCCCACGATGCAGAAATACTGCGGATTTTTCCTGAGCGTTTCTGCATCTCCCTGGCAGAAAAAAACACATGCGGATTGTACATGCGGATTGTACATGCGTTTTCCTGCCAGGGACATGCGGATGTGAAGCGTTCTTCACTTGCATTTCCGCATGCGGGTTGTCAAGCGCTTTTCAAGCGATTTTAGCATCACTTGGAAAAGTGCTTGTCAACTTGGTCACACTATATAAATCCATGCAAACGGCATGGATTTATATACTGTGACCGAAAGAATGGTTAAAAATAAAAAATAAATATATACTTACCCTCTGATGGCCCCCGGTGTCTTGATTCCCTCCGTTCTCCCTTGCCGGCAGCGGTACACTGAAGGACCTGCCGACGTCACATGACTATGACGTCAGCGCAGGTCCTCCAGTCCATCGCTAGCTGCCGGCAAGTGAAGACAAGGAGAGCGGGGGCCGCCAGAAGGTAAATATAATATTTATTTTTTATTTTATTCTTTTTTTCACAGTTTCTATGGTACCCGGGTCCAGATGAGAGTCTCCTCTCCTCTAGACCTGGGTACCATCCGCACATTAGAACGCATGGAATGCGCATCTACATATACAGTGATGCGGAATCCATGCTTTCTAATGCAAGTCAATGGCGGCGAAAACGCAGCACTTCCGCAAAATAATTGGTAGTGCTGTGTTTTTTTCCACAATGATAATCCGCAGCGGAAATTTATGCAGCATGTGCACAGCACATGCGGATTATCATTGGGGAACATGGCAGGCCTTCTACCATGCGTTTAAGCGTTTCTGCAGCGTTTTTGCCGCTGCGGAAACGCTTAAAAAACCCATCGTGGGCACACAGCCTAAGGGTTTTTTTGTGGAGCAAACTATAGTTTTTAGTGCTACCGTTTTGGGGTACATATGACTTTTTGGTCTCTTTTTATTCTATTTTTTTTGGAGCTGAGATAACTGAACAACCACAGTGTTGCTATTTACTATAAGGGATAAGAAATATGCATATTTTATTACTTTAATTATTTTTTTATTTTCACATACTTATTTCTTTAATTTTAGATTGAAAAAAAGGCAGGTGTTTTCGTCAGTTTGTTTTTATAATTTTGCTAATATAAGTTTAATATGTATGCCTAATGTTAACCATTGGTAAATGTGTCCTCTAGTTAATTAAAGTCAACCCAAACCGATGTAAATGTTCATATTATATAATCAAATCTACATGCGAAAGCTGGAATAGTTATCTACTTTAGAAAAACAATTCTTAAATACGTCCATTAGTACAGTACATTCTAAGGTATTAAAGAGTCAATAGTGTGGGGCCCCCAATAACTGCAGCAACGAACAGTAGCAGACTATGTTTCTCTGTCTGAAGGACCCCGCTTACTCCTATATTACACATTTGGCACATCAATTGCAGTTGGCACCATGTAATACTTCCTCTTCTCTGTGGTGGCACTGCTAGTGAGTTGAATGCTTTTCTACAAACAGCGGATTATTGGGATACTGCATTTTTTGGTACATCTTTCTCACAAGAGGGATTGTAAATGATAAACAATCCATTTACTATCTCTATAACAACCTTTGCATAATTTAATAGTCCATATACTGTGTATATAAGAAACTTAATGATATTTCAGAGAATATTGTTTCTTTCTCCACTTATGAGCCACTTCTTTCTTTCTTTCTTTCTGTACATCCACTCTGTCAAAACAGCTCCAATTTGTCATGACTAAAGTAATCCAGCTCAGTGAGGTGTCAGGCTACTACTAGCAATCTAGGCCTTTGGAGAAGGGAGGGGAGAGGAGGAAAAGAGTGAGAAAACATGTAGACAGACACAAGCAGCTCATGCTGCTATTAGTGAGTGACTTAGGATATCACTGAGCTGTATTCACAGTTACACTGCTCAGGATTGCTGTAAAATATTGTCCATGCTACTACTTCTATGTACAGTGGCTTGTGAATGGTGTTACTGGTGTTGCAGCCTTTATGGCCTTTCAGAAAAGGTATACTATATAGTGACAGACCAGGTGACACTTAGATTGCACACAGGGGGACTTCCCTTCATTAAGCATGTGACTTATGAAGGTAATTGCTTGCACCAGAAATTTTTAGGGGTTTCATCGCAAAAGGGGTGAATTCATATGCACATAAATGTAATTTATGCCTATATTTTTCTCACTTTCCCAACTTAGACTATTTAGTACTGATGCATCACACACAAATCGGATTGCAAAAATATTTAAACACAGATTGTAATGTACCAAAATAGCTAAAAAGCCAATGGGGGTCAATACTTTCGCAAGCCACTGTATTTCTTAAGCAGAGTAAGAAGAGAGGAAATTTCTATTTCCTTGTATGGGGGGCATCACAGCAGCTAGTCTCCACCCACTAGTTCAGACAACAGAAAATTAGAGCCTGGAGAAGTAAAAAGTGGTGAAAAATGCGGGAATTGGATGTTTCTCCCCCAGCAGTTCGCCCCCAGCAGTTCGCCCCGAGCAATTCGCCCTCGGGTACATTTCGCCCCCACACATTTCGTCCCCAGCATTTGGCCCCCAGGATGTTTTGCCCCTGCACATCTCACCCCTGCACATATCGCCCCCAGTTCGAAACGTCCGGGGGTGAAACTTGCGGGGGCAAAATGTGCGGGGGCGAATCTTCCTGGGAGCGAAATGATAGGAGCGAAATGTACCTGGGGGCGAACAGATGGGAGCGAACTGCTGGGGACAAATTGCTGGGGGCGAACTGCTGGGGGCAAGACTTCCTATAACCGAAAAATACACAATACTAGTCATATAATGGCCAGAAATTGTGTTATTTCTCATTTACACAAACATGACAGCTTATTCTGCAAAGTTACCTGAAATGACAGGTGCATTTTAATGTCGAGATTAGAAAACATATTTCGGAAATAATACATGGAAATTAGCAGTTATTATTAGTGATGAGCGAGCATGCTCACCACTGCTCTTTACTCGCCCGAGCATCTCAGTACTCGAGATCATCGGAGCTCGCCGAGTACTTGCACGATGCTCGGGCGGGAGCTCGGGTGCCCGTCCTGCATGTTTGGCGCTATTTAGAGCACCAATCATGCAGGGATTGTCTGCCACTCACTGTAATGTCACAGCCATGGTGGTTGTGGCATTACAGTGATTGCCTAAATCGATGGGAACAGTGCTCACAGTGAAACATGAAATGCCGGCAATTCATCAGCGGCATACACCGGTACCGACAATTTAGAACAGAAAGAATAGAGCATCACACATAGATTAGATAGATAGAAACATGTCAGTCACATATATAATAAGTACAGTGACAGTGTTGGTTACTGTACTTGTCATTTAGTGTTAAAATAAAGGATTTATTTAAAAAAATTGGCGTGGGGTTCCCCGTAATTTTAGTCTCTAGCGGAGGTTAAGCAGACGGCTGGGGCAGATGTTTGAAGCCTGGGAAGCGCCATTTCTGGGGCGGCTGACGGCTGGTGTTTCTAGCCTGGGAGGGGGCCAATATTCATGGCACCCTTCCTGGGCTATTAATATCAGCCGCCAGCTGTCTGCTTAGCCTTTGCTAGCTATTAATCATCTTTTTTTTGGGGGGTCCCCCATTTTAATAGCTAGTAAAGGCTAGGTATTCAGTTGGGGGCTGATATTAGTAGCCTGGGAAGCTCTGTGGGTATTACCCCCTTCCCCGGCTTCAAACATCTGCCCCAGCCGTCTGCTTAACCTTCGCTAGAGACTAAAATTACGGGGAACCCCACGCCAATTTTTTTTTTAATAAATGCTTTATTTTAACACTAAATGACAAGAACAGTAACTAACACTGTCACTGTACTTATTATATATGTGACTGACATGTTTCTATCTATCTAATTTATGTGTGATTCTCTATTCTTTCTGTTCTAAATTGTCGGGTACCGGTGTATGCCACTGATGAATTGCCGGCCGTCTTTTTTAAAGAGACGGGTGCATGAAAATTGGAGGGCACTAGTGTGTTCCAAGTGCCCTGCTGTGTTTTTCATGCACCCTTCTATATACCCTGCCTGCCTGTCTGCCTATATATTGTGCCTGCCTGACGTTTAATTGAGCACTGTTCCCATCGATTTGGGCAATTTTTGACCTTCTGCAGACCGCCGGGCGGGACAGCCAGAAAAATGCTCGAGTTTCCCATAGACTTACATTGGGCTCGTTGCTCGGGTCGAGCACCCAAGTATTCCAATGTGCTCGACCCGAGCTTGGAGCACCCGAGCATTTTAGTCCTCGCTCATCACTAGTTATTATCTTACAATATTGGCCCAAGGGATCTCAGATATTAAGAGCTGTCCCATCAAGCTGTCAATGTAGGGGTTGATCGTAGGAGAGCAATTGTATTATTGCTCAGATTGTCCAATCTGATTCCATTATGAATGGAACCAGGTTAGTTGTAATGTTCTTCAGAAACTCCATAATCAGCAAATGTAATGCAATTGGTATGGTTTTTCAGATTGTATTAGTGTAAGACAATTTGCTCAGCTTATTTCCATCATTTTTTTTTCTTTCTGTAACACAACTGTTTTCTCGGCTTGAATCTTCCGCGAAGACATTTTTCATCTCTGCAAACACATAAAAACTGGCCTTTTAGTGCAATCGTTATAATCCGCAGAGCTGAGAAATTGCATTTTACTTTTGTATTCTGGTGGATAAAATGCAAAGGGAATCAGCCTTGTTAAAATTGGAATTTATATAATTATCTGGGACTCTGCATGAGATGTGACATTTTGAAATCCAGAGGCATCTGCTTCCAATAACTAAAGCGTAATGCTTTGTATTCTCAGCTCCAAACACACATTGCTACGTGCGTGAAATAGTTAAAAAAAATACATTGCTGACTTTCCTCTAAGGAGCCTAGATAAATTGTACCCACTATGTTAACATTGGATGGCACTGCACACATACATCTATCTCCCAGTGGGAGGCAGTTCTCGGAGTCCCAGTAATAATGCTCCGTCAGTCCTCCCAGTGTGATGAGCCTGTCAGTGCTGACAAGGGGAATTACTAGGACCCCGAGACGCTGTGTCACAGGAGGAGGGAGGAATGTTCTCCTTTATCAGATCTGTTTTCAGTTTAATTGCTTGAAAACATACTTCTTAGTAGCTGGAATGACAACGAAGGGATGATTGAGAAGGAAAAAACACAGTCCTAACTCTAGAGATCTACATTGGTATCCTTGCCAAGAGCAAATAACCTTATAAGTTGGTCTACATGGATGGTCTACAAGAAATAATCCTACTGATGATCTCCCTGACAGCGACCCATCAAATCTAATTAATCTGAAATGAATGTTTATTATAACTTCATTGTACATAGTTACCTATTGGGACAGGGCTGAAGAGCTGTGCCAAATAATGCTTTGTGGTCAATTAGATTAGGCCAACGTCCAGGAAGGTGTCATTTCTAATGATGTTCGGTGGCATACTACTGGCGAAATCTCCCAATATATATGTGTGTGTGCGGAGAAGAATTTTCTTAGCTTCTGCTGTAAAGCCTAAAACATTGAGCATTAATGTGCACCCCATGGTGAATTTAACAGGAGGATATAATATGTGTAAGCTGTAAAGACGTCTAACAGAAATAGAGAAGGACATTAAAGTGATTAAAATCAGCCTCAAATCTAACTAAATCTGGTAGATAAGTTATACACACAAGTGGTTTTATCATTAACATTATTTCACATAGATGCAAAACAGCTAGAGGAGGAGAATTCATTTCATAACAGATTTAATAGTCGTTTTAATTTTTATTTCATAAATCAATAGTATATGTGAAAATAAGAAATTTTTGAATTATATTTTATCAGGGCATCTGTTTCTTTCTCCTGGATTGATCTTGTACTATCAAATAATGGGTAAAAACTGGATTTAGTGAAGGCAAATGTGCCCATTAGCAAAATAGGAGATGACAGTTGGTGCTATTAAAATTCTATGGAGACACCAATTATCATCGCCAGTCCTACAACTGGCACGTCCACATATTGACTGTAATTTGTGTTGGAAGTAATCGATGTATTGGGTGAGAGACAGCAGCCTTGTACATTGCTTAGTGGCCAACTACTGAATACTACTGTTTGTTTCCCATTCAAGTGATCAATATGAGAACATGGAGATCCGCCACTTGCCATCCCCACCTTTGAGCTGTAATTTGCTCTGAAAATGGCCATAAGTAAGCAATGTATGGAGTGGAACCCAGCAGCCCTTCTCATTGGTTAGTAGCCAATGTACTGTGCTTTATTTTCCAATGTAGGGGGCTTTCATAAACTTGAATGGGAGAGGCCACCAAGGCCTGCTGTGTTCTGCCCCATATATAACATATTTCTGCCTTCTGCCAGTTCAGAATACTATTGATCGGTGGAGGTGCTGAGATGTCAGACTCCATCAATCTCATATCTTACAGATAGCTCATCAATTGTTCAGTCCTAGAAAACTCCTTTAAAGGGGTATTCCCATCTCCAAGATCCTGTCCCAATATGTAGTAGGTGTAATAATAATAATATTAGCAAATACCTCCAATTATTAATGTAGTATAGTTTTTCTGATTAGCTATGTCTTTTACCCCATGTGCAGGGCATTGCAGTTGCTTTGGTACCCATCGTTTTGACCACTCATACACTGATAGTTAGTTGTTAGTGATCGTAACCATGGATATCTAAACTACTGCAATGCCCTGCACATGAGGTGAGCAACATAGAGAATCAGAAGAAATAGTACATTTCTAATACGAGGTATTTGCTAATATTAATATTATTACACCTACTACATTTTGGGATAGGGTCTTAGAGTTTGGAATACCCCTTTAGGCTTCTGCAACTGGTGACTGCAGGCATCTTGCATTTTAAAAATGTAACTTTATGTCTACATAGGAGATTTAGATGTCAGTTTGGGAAAACAGAGCATAGACACCTTTAAATATATATGAAGGGGTTATCCCACTAAATACATTTATCCCCTGGTCACAGGATAAGTAATAAAAATAGGATTATTGGGGGTCCAATAGTGTAAGCCTTAGTAATTCTGAGAGCAGGAGTCTCAAAATTCCCAGAGTGAATAGAGTGGTAGCGTTCAAGTGTGACAGCTCCTTTATTCTGCTTCTATGGGACTGTTCTAGGCAGGGGTGGATTAAGAGTAGAGATGAGCGTTGTTCGACTCGAACTGTTCGCCAATCTCAAATTCGAGCTGTTTTGGGCGGTGTTCGAGCCGTTCGGCGAACACGAACAATTTGATAAAAATTCGGCTGTTCGAGGTTATGTTCGATAACTGTTCGTGCACCAAAATCACAACTGGATTTTTTCTCAGTAATGATGAAAATTAATGTTAATACACAGTTTGAGTGTACAGCGGGGTGGGGGGAGGGGCAGGGGATGGATCTCTGCAGGAATAATGAAGATCTCCATTTTTTTTTCTCTTTCCCGCATTTGCAGTGGGGAGGTGCAATCTGTCAGCCGATCAGCAGCGCACACACGGAGCGAACTGCTTTTTTTCACACAAGCAAGGGCATGTGTCATTGGCAGTGTATGTCACATGTCCTTGCCCTATAAGACCCAGCCATTATCCCTGTCGCCACCATTTTCTCACTGCTGCAGCTGCGTGTTAGACGGCACCACTGTTGCTGTGTGCGCTATACCTTGTTAATTTCAAGCCAATTTTCGCACAAATCTACAGATAGCTTGAGAGTAGGGAATAGTTGTGATTGCAGTCCTTTTAAGGACTAGGTTACATCATTTCCTATGACTTTTATCAGGCAGGTCTGTGCTCTTAAATAGATAGGTTGTGGGAGTAAAGACTAATTGTAATTGCAGTCCTTTTCAGGACTAGGTTACATCAGTTCCTATCAGTTTTTGCCAGGCAGGTCTGTGCCAGTGCTGTGCAAGTTTTTTTCACAGCATTTGGCTAAATCTAGCAAAGCTAATCCTTTTTGGCCTATTGCAGAGTGTGTTAGTCAGTGGAGTAGCCTATCTGTGTTGCAAGCTACACCACCTGTGTATAGAATACCAATTTTTTTACTGCACCTAGTGAAGTAAAACCTTTTGGGCATAGCATCATTCTATTAGTCCATCTATACTGACCTCCATCAGGTTGCAAATTGAATATAATTTTTTTCTCCATCTAGCTCTGAAAAAATATTTGGGCATCTAGCAGTGTGTGGGACTTGGTCTATTAGTCCATCTATACTGACCTCCATCAGGTTGCAAATTGAATATAATTTTTTTCTCCATCTAGCTCTGAAAAAATATTTGGGCTTCTAGCAGTGTGTGGGACTTGTTCTATTAGTCCATCTATACTGACCTCCATCAGGTTGCAAATTAAAAATCATTTTTATCTGCATCTAGCTCTGAAAAAATATTTGAGCTTCTAGCAGTGTGTGGGACTTGTTCTATTAGTCCATCTATACTGACCTCCATCAGGTTGCAAATTGAATATAATTTTTTTCTGCATCTAGCTCTGAAAAAATATTTGGGCTTCGAACAGTGTGTGGGACTTGGTCTATTAGTCCATCTATACTGACCTCCATCAGGTTGCAAATTAAAAATAATTTTTATCTGCATCTAGCTCTGAAAAATATTTGGGCTTCTAGCAGTGTGTGGGACTTGTTCTATTAGTCCATCTATACTGACCTCCACCAGGTTGCAAATTGAATATAATTTTTTTCTGCATCTAGCTCTGAAAAAATATTTGGGCTTCTAGCAGTGTGTGGGACTTGTTCTATTAGTCCATCTATACTGACCTCCACCAGGTTGCAAATTGAATATAATTTTTTTTCTGCATCTAGCTCTGAAAAAATATTTGGGCTTCTAGCAGTGTGTGGGACTTGGTCTATTAGTCCATCTATACTGACCTCCATCAGGTTGCAAATTAAAAATAATTTTTATCTGCATCTAGCTCTGAAAAAATATTTGGGCTTCTAGCAGTGTGTGGGACTTCTTCTATTAGTCCATCTATACTGACCTCCATCAGGTTGCAAATTGAATATAATTTTTTTCTGCATCTAACCCAGCCAATAGTTTTGGCCTAATACCACAGTTTGGCCACTCAGCTCTGCTCGGTTCCCATCCATTGTTTTTTTGTGCAAACAACTCCAGAGTTGTGAATTAGTTAACCACCAAAATGAGTGGAAAAAGGCCTGCTGCTGGTGGAAAGGGGAATAGGCGTGTTGGGAAGGGGAAAAAAGGTTGTGTCCGTGGGGTAGGTGTTAAAGCAACAGTAACATCTGCAGAAGAAAGACCATCTTCCAGCCAAACTAAAATGTCTACTTCTTTTAGCGGACAATGTGATAAGATCCCTTTCTTACGGCCACGCCAATTGCTACAAATTCCAGATGAGGCACAAAAACAGCAGGTGGTTCAACGGATATCAAGTGCTCCTTTAAGTGGGCTCTCCTCCACATCAACTTCAACATCACAAATACTCCAGTCCTCAGAGGTGTCACCCCAATCGCACTTGCTTCCTCACAGCTCCCAAATCTCCAGCTGCCCGTCTGACGTCTGAGTATGAGGTAGAACAGATGGTTGAGTCTGCAGAGCTGTTTACTCATACTATAGCCTTGGAATCAGAGGTTGGCTCCAGCGCTTCTGTGAATCCAGACGAGGAAATGATCTGCACTGATGCCCAGAATCTTTATGAGTTGGATCCAGGACCAGACGCAGAAGGTTCTGACCATAATGTAGACCCTCATTCCCAAACTGTAACTCCTGTTGGTGGAGACAATGAGGAAGACGATGATGAGACTCAAATACCTGATTGGAGCGACAACTTTAGTTTTTTGTCAGGGCAGGAACAGGTTGGCTCTGAGGACGACGGGTGTGATAACACACAGGGTGATGATGATGAGGTTGGAGATCCCACTTACTGTCAACCCACAGTCAACCAAGAGATGAGGTCAGCAGAGGAGGTGGAGGAGAATGCTAGTGACGACGAGGTCAGGTTGCGCCTTCCTGGACAGAGACGTAGTACTGGAAGCACTTCAACAACTGCATCCTCAAACACAACTCTGCCTCTCACCACAAGTCGTGGTGGCTCTTCAGGTCACATGGGTGCTAAGCCTTGCATAGCCTGGGCATTTTTTCAGATCGATAAAGATGACCCAGCTCATGTTATCTGTAACATTTGTCAGCAAAAGCTAAGTAGAGGCCAAAAAATACATAGTTTGAGTACTTCATGCATGAACCGGCACATGGACTTGAAGCATAAGTTGCAGTGGGAAGCTCACTGTGCTACAATGCGGCCTAGCCGGCCGGGCCAACCACCGTCTGCCACATCTTGTGCATCCGCAGCCTCTTCATCCTCTGTGACTGGGGGGGCAGCAGTCACACCTGTTTTGGGACGCAGGCCTGCCACCTCTTTACCCGCAACAGCCAGCGTGATTGGCAGGTCATCATTTTCTTTGGAGGTGGTAACACCAGCTGGTATTGAGCGCTGTCCAACATCGATAGCACCACCTTTGGATCAAGGCAACCTAACATGTCCACCTGCATGTTCCTCACAGACCGGCAGTTTGCCGGGGACACCCTTATCAACCCCGTCTAAGCACAACAGCCAGCCCTCGGTCCCTCTGATGTGGACAAGTAAAAGACCATTTCCTCCTAGCCATGAGAAAGCTAAGAGGTTGAATTTCACCATCTGCAAGCTCTTGGCTACAGAAATGCTGCCTTTCCGCCTGGTGGACACAGAGGATTTTCGAGACCTTATGTCCGTCGCAGTGCCCCAGTACCAGATGCCCAGTCGGCACTACTTCTCAAAGAAAGGTGTGCCTGCGCTCCACCAGCATGTCGCACACAACATCACCGCTTCTTTGAGAAACTCTGTGTGTGACAGGGTGCATTTCACCACAGACACTTGGACGAGTAGGCATGGACAGGGGCATTACATGTCGCTGTCGTCACTGAATTTTGGGTCTTCTATCCTTTGGATTACGAGCTCGGAGAGAATGAAGACACAGGACAGGATGTTTGTGTCTAAACATACTCTAAAAACTTTATTACAAAACACAGGGCTAATATACACCCTAAAGGCAGGAAACGGATTTGCCATATATGGTTCGATTATACAGTTTAGCTGAACAAGCGAAAAAAGCTAGTTTCTGTATGCTTTAAAATATTTAATTAGACTTATCTAGTTAGCAAGGTCATTTCATCTTTCTGCAAGAACACATTATTGCTACAAGAAGAAACATCTGGCCAGGGAGAATCACGTTATCTTTTTAGCAAGGACACGCTATTGATACAAGAAGGAACATTCATAGCTGTTGTTTTCACCTAAAATAACTGTCAGACTTATATAGCATAGATGGGGCCTTTAAACTTGAGGGACTCCATCTTCTGCTATAACATTCCATCCTTTTGTTCCTTCATTTATCAATACGAATTTCTATGTTTTCTTTTAGTACAACGCTGAATACACATTAAAAAAAGCTTAAAAACCAAATAAACCGCAAGACACATTAGCAAAACCTGTAAAATAGCTTGTACTATACCAGCCAACCACCCACCAATACCTTTAAACCAATTTGCGGGATTTAGAAAGGAAAATCTCTGTGTGGAATTATTGGCCAAAGTATCTGAACAGTTCACTCAAAAGTTTATCTCTTCCCATGAGACCGGGACAGCGAGAAAGGGTATGCTAGTGGACGTCACAGGGGCATGTGTACATATCCAACAATTAGCAATGGTCTGATTTTGCTCCTTTAGTCCATCGATTAGAGCAAGATGGTGTCTAATGAATCTATTGTCGTCTCCATCCATGGTGCCTAACCTAGTCCATGCACCTGTGGTCGCAAGGATGCAGGTAAGTATAAACAATGTCATCATTCTTTGTCCGCTGGTTCTCCTAGTATCTTTTTGCAATGGGACGCGTGGATCCAGGTCTCTTTTCCCTCTAGCTTAACGACTGTACTTGTGGTCAGCAGAACTTGAAAGGGTCCATCAAACCGTGGATCTAGGCTCTTCCTCACTTGTCTTTTTATAACCACCCAGTCTCCAGGTTGCAGCGTATGGCTGCTAGAGTCTTGATCTGGATCTGGAAGAGAACTGAAGACATTATCATGTACTTGCTTAATCTTTTTGTGTAAAGCCCTCACATAGGAACTTAGCACATGGTTGTTCATTTCTAATGCTTGCGGATAGAAACACCCTAGGCTGGGTACGTTGCCAAACAATATCTCATATGGAGAGAGTCCAGTCTTTCTATTAGGCGTGTATCTTACTGAAAACAGAGCAAGTGGTAAACAGTCCGGCCATGGTTTTCCTGTCTCAGCCATGGCTTTCTGAATTTTTAATTTCAATGTCCCATTCAGTCTTTCCACTTTACCACTACTTTGTGGGTGATATGGGGTGTGGAATGCTTGTTGAATTCCTAGAGCTGACATGACTTCATTCATTATTTCACCTGTGAAGTGTGTACCTCTGTCACTCTCAATTACCTCTGGTACCCCATACCTGCAGACCACCTCCGCAAGCAGTTTCTTTGCGGTTGCCGCAGCCGTGGCTTTGGCAATCGGGAAAGCCTCTGGCCATCCTGAGAACAAATCAATACAGACCAACACATATTCCCATGATCCTGACTTTGGCAGCTGAATATAATCAATTTGCAGTCTCTGGAATGGATAGAGGGGCCGGGGGTGTGTTTAGGTGGTGTTTTAACTACTCTACCCTGATTATGTGTAGCACATATCATGCACCCTTGTACCAGGTTTTCAATACAGGTGGAGAATCCTGGTGCCACCCAATGTTTCTGCATCACACTCATCACACCCGTTTTAGATTGGTGTGTCGGCCCATGTAGTATCTGGGCAGCTGCTGGGTACAGTGCCCTTGGAAGGCATCGTTGTGTCCCTTTCCCCCATACCCCATTTGCTTCATTCAGGCATGCACCTTCCTTTAACCACTTATCGACCTCCTCCTTTTGAGCCTGAGCCTGCATTTGTGATAAGATGTCCTCCGACACAAAGGGGTTTTTAGGGGCACTTAACTGACGTACTGTTGACCCTTGTTGCGGCTTACAGGCTGCTGTTTTTGCCGCTGCATCTGCCATCGCGTTTCCTCTGCTTACCTGGTCGGTGCGTCTGGTATGTGCTCTTACCTTTATGACAGCTACTTGTTTGGGTAGTTGTAGCGCATCAATTAACTGCTGGACCGCATCAGCATTCTTAATGGGGTGTCCTGCTGCCGTCAGGAAACCTCTTGACTTCCATATTGGACCAAAATCATGCGATATACCGAATGCGTACCTAGAATCTGTGTAAATGTTAACAATACTACCTTCCGCTAGTTTACAGGCCTCGGTTAGGGCCCTAAGTTCAGCTTCTTGAGCCGACTGGTGTGGGAGCATTGGTTCTGCCTTGATTACTGCATTGAGGGAGACAACTTCATATCCAGTATGGAAGGTACCTGAATCGTCCTGATGACGGGATCCATCTACAAAAAATTCAAAATCTGCCTTTTGTAATTCATGTTCAAATACAGTAGGTAAACCTGCCGTTTCTTGTGCCATCATTTGTACACAGTCATGAGGAACTTCCTCTCTTGGATCTTCCTTAAAAAGCACAGTACCTGACTCCTCCTTTAGATCCGAGAGAGGTAACAAAGTTGCTGGATTCAGGGTAGTACACCTCTGTAAAGAAACATTGGGAGGCATTAACAGTGCACATTGTAACCTAAGATGACGTGCTGCTGAGAGGTGAGCGAGTTGCACTTGATTCAATATAGTGCAGACATCATGAGGTGTTAGAACGGTGAGCGGGTGGTCAAGAACAATGTCTGCGGATTTATGGAGTAATAGTCCGACAGCATGCAGAGCACGTACGCAGGATGGTGCACATCTGGCTACCGCATCCAATCTGCCACTAAAGTAGGCAACAGGTCTCTGATTATCACCGTGTGTTTGAGTTAAAACTCCTGCTGCATGTCCAGCTTGTTCATGAAGGTACAGAGTAAATGGGAGCTCATAATTAGGGGTACCCAAAGCTGGAGCGGCCAAAATACGGTTCTTGAGAGAATAAAAACAGTCTATTGCCTCTGATGTTAGTACAAAAGGTGTTGGGGTAAGACAGTCATAGAGGGGCTGCATTAAAACAGAGACGGCATGAATCCACTGTCTGCAATAGGAAACAAGTCCAAGAAAAGTTCTGAGGGCTGCAACATTAATGGGGACGGTGAATGCCTGTACTGCTTGTTTGCATGCATTTGTTAAATGACGAGCTCCTGGTGTAATGCAATGTCCCAAAAAGGTGACTGAAGATTTACAAAACTGAAGCTTATCTTTCGATGCCTTGCAGCCAGCGTGATAGAGAAACAACATAAGCGATATAGTTGCACTATGACATTGTTTCCTGGAGGGGGCACAAATGAGCAGGTCATCGACATATTGCAAAACAACGATATGTGGTTCAGACCATCCCTCCAGTATTTCCTGCAGACTTGCAGTGTACATTGTGGGTGAATTCTGGGCACCCTGTGGCAACACTGTCCATGTATATTGACTACCCTGGAATGTGAAAGCAAACAGGTACTGGCAGTCAGGATGTAATGGTACACTGAAAAATGCATTTGCCAAATCAACCACTGAAAAGCAAAGAGAGTTAGAAGGTATCTGTGACAGAAGAGTATGTGGGTTGGGCACAACTGGTGTTAGAAGTTCTGTGGCTTTGTTAACCAACCGGAGGTCATGGACCATTCTATATGCGGCTGGTTGTCCTGGCACGCTCTTTTTCTTTACTGGGAACAGGGGAGTGTTGCAAGGGTACTGGGTTTTGACTAGGACTCCTCTCTGTAGTAATTTTTGGACCTGCTGGGCTATCGCATTCTCCTGAGCCGAGCTAAGGGGATACTGCCTCTGTTGAGGCAAGATGGCTCCTGGTTTTAATTTCACCATTACTGGTTGAACTCTTAACCTACCAACATCTGTTTTGTCTGAGGCCCAAAAATCATGTGGTACAGCCTGCTCCAATATCGGGGGAAACTCATTTGTCTCTTCTATGCTGGCAATATCTAGTGACATAATTTTGCAAAGGGTACTTGGTTTTAAACCTGGGGTCATGGTGACAGTGCCATCGGGATGATACTCAATATGTGCTTGTAATTGGGACAACACATCATTTCCCAAAAGGTTACATTGGCCTCGGGGCGATACCATGAGCTGGCTATGTACAGTAGCTCCTTGAATTTGCAGGGGAATTCTTTTAGTGACTGGAAGCAGGACAGACGGGGAATTGAAGGGGGTGGCAATGACATGATGTGAAAAATCAGTGTCAGTATATGGCCAATCACCTTGCGTAATTACTGAATTGTCGGCCCCCGTATCTACTTGGAAATCGATTTCATGTCCTCCTGGTAGGTTCACCTGCACTATACAACTGGGAGTTGGGGGTAAGGAGATGAGGGGGTTCATGTGCAAGCTACCCTCATCCTATGGGGGCGTTGTTTGGTCGGCTGGAGGACCCGTACTCTGAGCATTTGGATACGGGTTGGTCCTACAGTTCTTTCTAAAATGTCCTGGCTTTTTACATCCGTAACACAGTTTCTGTCCTCCTCTTTCAGTCCGTCCTCTGCCTCTGTTGTTTCTGGGGGTCGTCTCTACTATATGTATTCTGGCAGCTCTTTTTGCCTGCGCTATGTCATGCTGTGCCCCCTGAGCTATTCTAGCTAAATCTTCTGCCTTCACTGATCTCCAGTCCGGTCTACTTGCTTTTACCTTCTCTGCAATCTCTTTCTTTAGTCCATTCATGAAAGCACTTGCTAATACCCTCTCACTAGTCTTATTCCTGGGGTTGAACCCCATTTCTGACCAGGTTTTCTTTAGTGCATAGAAATAATCCTTAGGATCTTCCTCCTTTCCCTGCACTCTATCTTCTAGTGTAACTTGCTTTTCTGCTTGCCTGTCTTGACATGCTTTTACCAACGCTGCTGCGAATAGGACTCCAGCTGCTGCATCATTAGATTCTGCATCTACGGGTCCGGTCCTATTGGCATACTGTTTTTTTGTCTCATCTATCAACCTATCATAGCGGGCTTCATCTGCCAATTTTCCCTTAATTACCCCCTGCAGATCTATTCTACTGGCATGATACGTATCCTGTATGGTGGTGATCATTCTAGCGAAACCCATAGGGGACTGGGATGGGTGTGGCAGCTGGGAGATCAGTGCCAACTGCTCTGAAGGACTCCATGGTCTATACATTAACATTGTGCGAGCTTCCTGACCTGGAACCACTGCATCCCCCCCTGCTGCTGCTGCTGCTGCTCCTGGTGCTCCTGGCACAACTACCGTCCTCATTGGGAATTGTCTAGCTGGGTGGGGTCTCGGTCCTCCACATGCCACACAGATGTCTACTGTCAAGGGGTTCTGTTGTCCACATCTGGGGCAAACCCAACAATTAGGTTCCTGGGAATTCTGGTACTGGGGTGGGGGTGACGTCAGGAGCGGACAGGGAGGAAAATCTGTCATTCCAGTTTTTGTCAGTCTGTAATGTCCATCTCCTAATTCTTCAATCTTTCCTTCAAAATAAGCGCATGCATTCATCCATACATCTACTGTCCCTAACAGACCCTTATCTTTCAACCATCCATGATAGGAGTTAAAGAAGGATTTCCATTTCTCTCCATTCTCATTCATTCCCGCTTTACACAATATTTTGTCAATTCCAATCAGTGCCTGTTTCCCTTCTCTGCGTACCACTAAGTCTTTGGCTATAATGCCTTCCTTGGCATTTTGGTTCCCCATTTTTTTCGGTTCTCCTCACCTAGAAGAGACTCCTCAGTCACTTAGACAATGGTCACTTAGACAATGGGCCACAAAGGTTTCTGAACCATTCCACTACTAGCCTCTCTAGGACTTATACGCCAACCAGAAAAACAGACCAAAAACATCAATCCCGGGACACATCCACAACACAATCATCGGATCCATACTTTCATTCTTAAATTCTCAAAAGGATAGAAGGCAGGACTGTCAATTTATCTGAGGGATTCTACTGGTTCAAAGGGACCCAAGCCAGACAACAATCTGTTGAATTACCTGGGGAGCCGACCGCTCGGGGGTGAGGGAGTCTCTTCTATGCAGTGATATAATTAGGTAGAATATAACAGTTATTCTTACCTCAGCGCTGTATATATCACCAACAGAGAGCTTTACTCGTCCCATGTCTCGGACCGGTCGAGCACCCTTGGGTAGATTAACTCAAGGTCCCTGCTCGGGCGCCAGCTGTCGTCACTGAATTTTGGGTCTACTATCGTTTGGATTACGAGCTCGGAGAGAATGAAGACACAGGACAGGATGTTTGTGTCTAAACATACTCTAAAAACTTTATTACAAAACACAGGGCTAATATATAACCTAAAGGCAGGAAACGGATTTGCCATATATGGTTCGATTATACAGTTTAGCTGAACAAGCGAAAAAAGCTAGTTTCTGTATGCTTTAAAATATTTAATTAGACTTATCTAGTTAGCAAGGTCATTTCATCTTTCTGCAAGAACACATTATTGCTACAAGAAGAAACATCTGGCCAGGGAGAATCACGTTATCTTTTTAGCAAGGACACGCTATTGATACAAGAAGGAACATTCATAGCTGTTGTTTTCACCTAAAATAACTGTCAGACTTATATAGCATAGATGGGGCCTTTAAACTTGAGGGACTCCATCTTCTGCTATAACATCGCTGACTGGGCACTGGGTAACTATGGTGACAGCAGGACAAGGGGCTGCTGTCCAAGTCTTGCCGTCCCCACGAGTTGTGCGTCAATCCTCTTTATCTCAAAGTTCCTCCACTGCTTCTGCCTCCTCAACCTCCTCTCGGTCCTCCACCTGCACCCAAAACCTGTCTGGTCATGCCACAAGCTTTCTAACTGTGCAGAAGGGATCCTGCACACCTCCTTACTATGCTGGCAGTAGGGCTCAACGTCACCAGGCGGTTTTTACTTTGAAATGTCTGGGAAATGTGAGTCACTCAGCTGAGGAGTTGTGGTCAGCTCTGGAGAACCAATTTCATGAATGGTTGTCTCCACTGGACCTGAAACCAGGGAAGGCCGTGTGCGACAATGCTGCAAACCTGGGTGCGGCCCTTCGCCGGGGCAATGTCACACACGTGCCTTGTATGGCTCACGTGTTGAACCTGGTTGTCCAGCAATTTTTAGCCCACTATCCCGGACTAGATGGTCTTCTGCAGAGGGCACGGTCGCTGTGTGCTCACTTCCGCCGTTCGCATCCCGCAGCTCAGCGACTTACATCTCTACAGAAGTCGTTGGGCCTGCCACTTCACCGGCTAAAATGCGATGTGCCTACCCGGTGGAATTCAACTCTGCACATGTTGCAGCGACTGTGGCAGCACCGACAAGCCCTGGTGCAATACGTTCTGACGTATAGCCTGGGCCAACGAGATCCAGAGGTGGGGCAAATCACGCTGGAGGAGTGGTCTCAGATCAGGGACCTATGCACCCTTCTGCACAGTTTTGAAATGGCGACGAAGATGTTTAGTGCTGACGATGCCATTATCAGCATGACTATTCCGGTGATTTACATGCTGGAGCACATGTTAAACAGAATTCGGAGTCAGGTGGTGGCACAAGAGGAGGTGGAGGAAGTAGAGGAGGAGGAGTTGTATGCGGAAGGGCTAACATCTGCAAGGTCCAGACGGTCGGCAGCACCAAGGCGGCAGGCATGTGAGGGTGGGGGAGATGGTTTTACCAGGGCGCATGGTAGCAGCCAAACTAGTGAGGAAGGTGCAGGAGCCCAGGAAGAAGTGGAGGACGAACTGATGGAAGACTCATCAGATGAGGGAGTCCTTGATCACATTTGTGTTGTGCGAGGTTGGGGGGAGAGGACAGAGGAAGGAAGCATGATTGTTACCTCGCCACCTACACAACAGGGACTTGGTGCTCCTGGATGCGCAAGACACATGAGTGCCTTCTTGCTGCACTACCTGCAACATGACCCTCGAATTGTGAGAATTAGAAATAATCCTGACTACTGGGTTGCCACACTGTTAGATCCCCGGTACAAAAGTAAATTTGCAGAAATTATTCCTGCCATAGAAAGGGATACACGCATGCAGGAGTATCAGCAGAGACTGTTGCAGAATCTTACATGTGCTTTTCCACAAAACACCAGTGGTGCACGTAGTGAATCTCACAGTTCCAATTTGCCAACCGTTCAGCACTCAAACCGTAACAGAAACACAGTATCTGCTGGTAACATCAATTTTGCGGAATCATTTCACCACTTTTTTAGCCCATCCTTTTCAAGGCCACAGGAGACAAGAAGTCTGACACATAGTCAACGCCTAGAGACGATGGTACAGGAGTATCTCCAAGTAAACATTGAAGCCATGACTGTGTCACTGGACCCTTGCTCTTTTTGGGCTTCCAATCTGGATAAATGGCCGGAGCTAGCCACTTACGCCTTGGAGATCTTGTCATGCCCCGCAGCCAGCGTTCTGTCTGAACGTGTGTTCAGCGCTGCTGGTGGTGTGCTGACAGATAAGCGCACGCGGCTCTCCACTGATAATGTAGACAGACTCACGTTCATAAAGATGAACAAATCATGGATCCGAAATGACTTTCCTACCCCTGTGTCATCCTGGGGAGAGTAAAAGCTTGATGATTGGTTAAAATCACCTCACCAACCGTTTTAAGCTTTCAAATTACTAATCATGTTTATCTGTATCTTGGCTGGAAAATAAGTTGGGCTTTGTAGCAGTGTGCAGTACTGATTCTATTAGGCCATCTATACTAAGCTCCACCAGATTTAAAATTACTAATCATGTTTATCTGTATCTTGGCTGGAAAATAATTTGGGCTTTGTAGCAGTGTGCAGTACTGATTCTATTAGGCCATCTATACTAATCTCCACCAGATTTAAAATTAATAATAATTTTTAGCTGCATCTAGCCCGGAAAATAATTTTCGGACTCCGAGATGCGCAAGACACATAAGTGCCTTCTTGCTGCACTACCTGCAACATGACCCTCAGATTGTCAGAATTCGAAGTAATCCTGACTACTGGGTTGCCACACTCTTAGATCCCCCACACTCTTCGATCAACCTTTTCATTTTAATAAAGACAAAAAAAATGGTCATTTTTGAAATTATAAGCATTAGCAGGTTATTAGAAACTGAAATCAAACAGTTTTCAACTCAAAACTTTATTCTAGGTGAAATTACATTTGCACATAGGACCCCTTGTTCGAAAGGAGCTTCTGAACTCTCTCGTCCATTGAATTTGTCAGGTTTTGGATGGTTTCTGCTTCAATTGTTTTGCATGAGGACAGAATACCCTCCCAGAGCTGTTGCTTAGATGTGAACTGCCTCCCGCCATCATAGACACTCCTTTTGATGATGCTCCAGAGGTTCTGAATGGGGTAGATGTCAGGGGAGCATGACGGTCACACCATAAGTTTGTCCCCTTTTATGCCCATATCAGCCAGAGATGCAGATGTGTTATGTGCAGCATGAGACGGTGCATTATCATGCATGAAAATGATCTTGCTGTGGAATACACAGTTCTTCTTCTTGAACCATGGCAAGAAGTGCTGTTTGAGAAACTCCACATGCATTATGGAGTTCATCTTTACCCCTTCAGGGATCCTAAAGGGGCCGGCAATCTCTCTCCCCATGATTCCAGCCCAAAACATTACTCCACCTCCTCCTTGTTGGCGCAGTAGCCATGTTTGCGTGGGGTGTCCATAAGCCAGCCATCCTCCACTCCATCCATCTGGACCATCGAGCGTTGCACGGCACTCATCCGTGAGCAAAACAGTTTTGAAAACAGTCTTCATGTATTGTTTGGCCCACTGGAGCCGTTTCTGCTTGTGTGCAGTGGATAGAGGAGGTCGACAGTATGGCGTACGCACAGCTGCAAACCTCTGAAGGACCCTGCATCTTGTTGTTCGGGGGACGTTGGAGGCACCAGCAGCTTCAAAAACTTGTCTGCTGCTATGACAAGGCTTTTTTGACGCTGCTCTTTTAACCTGATGTAATTGCCTGTAGGAAAGAGTCCTCAATTTGCCCTTATCAGCACGCACACGTGTGTACTGTGAATCAGCTACATACTTCTTGATTGCCAAGACACTTCATCCTGATCATCACACAATGTTGATTGTAGTCATGCCTTGACCTAAACACTCCACAATTTGTTGCTTCTCAGCAGCCGACACATCCTTTTTCTTTCCCATTTTGGCAGAAAATGTAGGCTGCTTAATAATGTGGGACAGCCTTCTTAAGTAGTCTTGCCTTTCATTGGACACACCTGCCAAACTAATTAGCACAGGTGTCTGCAATTGCTTACAGTGATATAAAGAGCCCTGACACACATCACCATCAATGAGTTTAACTGACAAACAAACAAATTCTTCCCTTATCACTCCTAAACACTTTTTGCATAATAATTTGGAACACAGTGTACATGTGCTTTTCCACAAAACACCAGTGGTTCACGTAGTGAATCTTACAGTTTTAACTTGCCAACCGTGGTCTGTATGGAGTTGTTTAATAAAGGGCCCAAAATTAAGATAACAAAGACGGGAGAGGTCTCTATGAATAGGAATTCCTAAGTAGTTGATACCCTGTGTGGGCCAGGCAAAGGGAAAGTTGGACTGGATGGAATCCTGGATTTGGGGAGGGAGACATTGAGGGCCTCAGACTTCGCTGCATTGATTTTAAAATTTGACCATGTAACAAAGTGATTTATTTCAGCCATAACAGCAGGGATGGATATATGTGATTGAGTGATATATACTAGGACATCATCAGCAAATAGAGAGTACCTGTATTCGGTGCCTCCCACCTCTATCCACCTAATATTGGGGTTATGGCGAATTGATGAGAGCAGGTGCTCCGTCACTAGGATGTATAAGAGAGGGGACAGAGGACATCCCTGCCTTGTCCCATTAGTGATTATGAAAGGTGATGAAAATGTTCTGACGCGCCCCCTGGGCCTTGGGACGCCCGGAGCCGGACCATTTTTGGTGGATGCTGGTGGTTGTAGTCTCCGTGGCGGCGACCCGGTTCCGTGGCTCAGGGCGGTCAAACCAGTGGCGGAACTATTTATGTGGTTTTGATGTTTAAACGTCCGACTACGCCACCCGTGGATTGCGGTCAGAGTGAACCGCCACTGCAGGTTAGACCGCTGAGGCTGGTGTTGTGGGTGCAGCAGAGCGTAGCATAACTCCCCACGGGAGGAGTATAGCCGCAGGGCAGTGTATGCGGTGGATGGGGGTGATGGTGCAGGGCAGCAGCAGTAACGACATGGAGTCAGTGATGCAGTCCAGGGCCTTTACTCACAGTTCTTATTATCCAGACCACTTCTGCAGGTAACGGCTGCCCACGTCGTACTGTGCTCACCAGGTGAGGGGCTCAGACAACTCCCAGATAACTTTGAAGTGCTTCACAGGACCCCCTTTGTGTGTCCTTTGTCTGGCCTTTCTTACCAACCCTTCTGTCAGGCTGCCTCGGGCCTCCTCTTGATAAACTTGGCGCCAGTTTCCCTGACCCTATGTGGTGCCTTCCTAGCGGGTGTAGCGAGGGGCTGCGCCACATAAAAGGTCACAGCCTCCGGTTTCTAGCTGAGGGTCGTTTCCCGCCTCCACTAGTTTCGGGGACCGGTCTCCCCCTTTGGCCTGACCCCTCCACGCAGGTGGATTCGGGCTTGCGGTGGCGACTCGCCCGTCCGCACCCCTGGGATCCCTTCCTTCCTCGTTCCTGGAGCCTTCTCCACTCCTCTTCCTTCCTTCTCCCTCTTCCAGGCCTAGGCCTCTGTTACTAGGCCCGCCTCTGGAGCAGAGCTCATGCAGAGCCCCTGCTCCCTGTCACTTCTGCTCAGACTTCTCTGCACTGAACTAAGATGGTGCCCACCTTTTATACTCCCTTCTCAATGCACCCAGGAACTGCTTCCTCCCTGCTCCTGCACTACAGGGTTCCCCTTCCTGAGTGTTCCCTCCCCCCACTCCAGCCAGGGACAGGGACTGTCGTGCCCATCTCAGGGGCATATTGGTCACCCTGCCCCACAGCAATGTGGTGTAATGCATGCAGGTGTCGGGTCCTGATACACACTCCATCCTTACCTGAGAGTGAGATATCACACCTCTGGGTGAGGTGCAACACCTCTGTAGAAACCGAGCACTCAGGGTGCTACAGTTCCATTTATCTTCAGCCTAGGTGACGTATTGCGATATAGGGCCGTGATTTTGGCTATAAAAGGGTCCCCTAGACCCCTACCCCAAGCTTTTTAAGAGAATAATATATGGCGTGCCAGGACACTCTGTGGAATGCTTTCTCAGCATCCAACGAGAGTATCTAATTACAAATTTTTAACTGCATCTAGCCCAGGAAATACTTTGTGCCTAGTAGCAGTGTCTGCTAGTCAGCGGATTATCCAGGCTGTTAAGCAAGCTACACCACCTGTAGTTTGGACACTTAATTTTTTCAAAGGAAATGCTTCGGGACCACGGGATACTCAGTGAAGAGCATCAGGAAGCACCCCAAGGCATAGGGGCTGGGACTGGCGGTAGGATGCCTTGCGGTGGACAGCCGAGCTCGATCCTTATAAAAGCTTTTTAACTGCAGCAGCTTTAGTGGACACTACTGGAGCTGGAATTACGCGGCTGCTGGCATGAGACTTGCCCTCCAATAGATCCTTGTGTTTTTGTTTGCCTGCCATTGGTGTTAACGGTGTTCGAAGGTGTTCGACGAACAGTTCGGCGAACACACGGGGGTGGCTCAACACTAATTAAGAGTAGCAAGGGCCCCGGGCTGTTTAGAAGGCGCCCCCCCCCCCCACACACACACACAGACACACACACCTGATGTATCACATGTCACATGATCACCTGTGATAGATCATGTGATAGTTTGCGTGAAATTAATTTGGCACAATATTAATTATAATAATTTTTTTTAGTCTGTGTGCCCACTATGCCTTTTTTAAGCGTTTCCGCAGCGGCAATTCCGCTGCAGAAATGCTTAAAAAGGCTTGGTAGAAGGGCTGCCATGTTTCCCAATGATAATCCGCATGTGCTGTGCAGATGCTGCGGAAATTTCCGCTGCGGATTATCATTGCGGAAAAATCCGCAGCACTACCAATTATTTTTCGTCGCCATTGACTTGCATTGGAACACATGGAATCCGCATCACTGCATCTGTACATGCAGAATCCATGCGTTTCTATGTGCGGATGGTACCCGGGTTTGGAAAAGAGGAGACTCTCCTCCGGAGCCGGGTACCATAGAACCTGTAAAAAAAGAATAAAATGAAAAATAAATATACTTACCTTCTGATGGCCCCCGGTGTCTTTATCCGATGCGTCCTGGCTTGCCGGCACCTCGCGATGGTCTGAAAAGGACCTGCCGTGACGTCATTTAGTCATGTGATGGGTCACGCGACCGCTGACGTCGGCAGGCCATCAGAAGGTAATTATATATTTATTTTTTACCATTCTTTTACGGTCACACTATATAAATCCATGCCGGTTGCATGGATTTATATAGTGTGACCAAGTTGTCAAGCACTTTCCAAGTGATGCTAAAATCGCTTGGAAAGCGCTTGTCAACCCGCATGCGGAAATGCATGTGAAGAAAGCTTCACATCAGCAAGTCCCTGGCAGGAAAAACGCAGGTACAATCTGCATGTACAATCCGCATGTACAATCCACATGCGTTTTTCTGCCAGGGAGATGCAGAAACGCTCAAAAAAAATCCGGAGCATTTCTGCATCGTGGGCACATAGCCTTACATTAATTGTATGACTCGATATTGAGCACACGTAGCCATCTATACACAGCAGGAGGCCGCACGTAGCCATCTGTACACAGCAGGAGGCCGCACGGCGCCCCCCCCCCAGAGACAGCAGGAGGCCGCACGGCGCCATCTATACACAGCGGGAGGCTGCACGGTGCCATCTATGCACAGTGGGAGGCCGCACGGTGCCCCCCCCCAGAGACAGCAGGAGGCCGCACGGCACCATCTATGTTCAGTGGGAGGCCGCACGCAGTCACGCACACAAACATATACAGACATATACATACACGCATAAACACATTTGAAACACAAAAATACATATAAACAGACATCACACAATGATATCTGCCTGCACACACACAACACATACACACAGACACACACTCACCATCCCCCGGCTCGGCTCCAGTTCTGCTCTTTTCCGCTGCAGCACTGCAGGCCGGGCGCTCACTGCGTGACGTCACAGCTAGGAGACACGGCCGCGCACAGGGCCGTGTCTCCTAGCAGTGACGCGGCCGGGCCAGCACAGGGAAGTTAACTGCTGCAGTGCTGGCCTGGCCGAAGAAGAAGCAGCGGCCGTGCGCCGTTGCTGGGGGAGCGGTCCGGGCCCCCCCCGCCACTGTCTGCCGGTATGTGCTGGGGCGCCGCACATATAATGAGGACGATCTGGCCATGGGCCCCCTGGAGCCCCGGGCCCCCTGGAGGTTCGGGGCCCCGGGCGGTAGCCCAGATCGTCCTCATTATAATCCGCCTATGGTTCTAGGTAGCAGTCTGGTCAATCCCACAAAAGTAAAAGGTAAACACATATGCATACCACTGCTCCATTTCCACAGGGTGTTTTAGAACCCATGTTGTTGGGATCAGTGAAGGGGACTAGTGTTGTGTGAATAGTTTTCTTATCCTGTGGACAGTTGACATATGTTTTTAGGGACAATAATTTTAAAAATATAACAGCACAAAATCTTTTACAGACCGCTCCTGCCGGAGATTCAGCTGCCTCTGCTGACATCACATTGACAGAGCGGCAGCTTCTTTCATGCCCTTTTTTCTGTTAACAGGTGGGACTGCTGACGTCATTCTGATTGACAGCCAGATTCCCACTGCCTAACTGGGAGAGCCGGCTGTCAATCAGCACGACTTCAGCAGTCACCCCCATCGACAGAGCAGGGCGGAAAAGAATCTGCTGCTCTGTCGACTTGACGTCAGCAGAGGCAGCTGAATCACTGGCTGGGGCGGTCTGTAAAAGACGTGACATCAGCAGAGGTAGCTGAATCACCGGCGGGGGCGGTCTGTAAAAGAAATGATGTCAGCAGAGGCAGCTGAATCACCGGCAGGAACTGTCTGTGAAAGAAGTGACATCAGCAGAGGCAGCTGAATCACCGGGAGGAAGTGTCTGTAAAAGTAGTGACGTCAGCAGAGGCAGCTGAATCACTGGCTGGGGCAGTCTGTAAAAGACGGGACATCAGCAGAGGTAGTTGAATCACCGGTAGGAGCTGTCTGTAAAAGACGTGACATCAGCCGAGGCAGCTGAATCACCAGCAGGGGCGGTCTGTAAAAGACGTGACGTTAGCAACGGCAGCTGAATCACCGGCAGGGGCGGTCTGTAAAAGACATGACATCACCAGAGGTAGTTGAATCACCGGCAAGGGCGGTCTGTAAAAGACGTGACATCACCAGAGGTAGTTGAATCACCGGCAGGGGCGGTCTGTAAAAGACGTGACATCACCAGAGGTAGTTGAATCACTGGCAGGGGTGGTCTGTAAAAGGCGTGACATCAGCAGAGGCAGCTGAATCACCGGCAGGGGCAGTCTGTAAAAGATGTGACATCACCAGAGGTAGTTGAATCACCGGCATGAGCGGTCTGTAAAAGACGTGACAACAGCAGAAGCAGCTGAATCACCGGCAGGGGCGGTCTGTAAAAGACGTGACATCAGCAGAGGCAACTGAATCACCGGCGGGGCGGTCTGTAAAAGATGTGACATCAGCAGAGGCAGCTGAATCACCGGTAGGAGCTGTCTGTGACCACTCTGTGCCAGGGAAGAACAGCGCCGGGCAAAACAGGTAGGTAGGTAGGTAGGTAGCAACTAACTGCCTGTTACTGCTTAGCCACTATTTAGTTTTCCGTGTATCCCCTTTAAATGCTGTAGATGTTTTGCAGAAATTTCTGACAGTCACATTTCAATGAGCATGAAGAAGAAAACAAGAAAACTGTTGCTTCTAAAATTATTTTGAACGTATAATGTACAGAATTATAATTACCTAAGTCTAACCCCCAATGTTTAGGAGATCCCATAAAAACCAAGAGTACTTGAAGTTCTGTCAGAAACCAATTGCATCCATGAATCTTTCTAATTGCATATTTTCAGAACAGAAATAAATGGATTTTCTGTTTTTGCTTCTAAGTAATCATGTAATGTACTTTATAGCTTATAACACACATGGATTCTACTGTAGATAGGGAACAACAGAAGCAATGTATTCAAAATAGGTTCTAGACGTACAGAACCAAGAAACCGTAAGTCACTCCTCGGTGGCTACAATGATGCATTAAAGGCATCAAGTGTGACAAATGGTCCTTCCATTTGACACTCAAGGACACAACGGTAAATCATATTTATCACACATAACAAATACATTGTCGACTTTATGCACAATTCCCAATAGGCTTCCTTTCAATAGTAATGTATTTCTAGACTTTCCTCCGAGGAATGCAAATCTATCAAATTAGTGGAACACATTGACATCCAAGGCTATTTAACACCAGTTACAAATGTGAGCTTCAAAAGATATTTGCATCATTAAAAATTCCCAAGTTTACTGCATTCTGTGCTTGCAGTATGAAAAATCCCCGAAACAGATTAGGGTGAGTCAGATATTAGACCACTGGAATGTCTTATCTTCCTATTAATTACAAAGCATACATTTTCTCCCTAATATACTTCAAGTTTCTACTAAAGAGAAGGAGCTGTGGATAATAGGTAATAAAGTCTGACTTAATGCTCTGGGTTTGCAGTGGGTAATTTATATCTGCTGATAGCAGCTCCCGACTCCCAATTACCCATTAGCAGCAGAGATAACAACATGTTCACTGAGCCCCATTCAGCTTTATGAGTAGCTGCTCCCATGCAATAAATACCCTGCAGAGGACAATACAGAACAGACCGCCCCAGGTTACCACATTCGTTTCTTTGGACTCGGCTTTAATTGCGCATGCAATTATTGGCGATTCATTAAGGAACTCTCTCTGGGACATAATCCATTTTCTCTTTGTCTAGGACAACAAGTTTCTAGTCTACGCGTTTCTATTTAATGCACATGCATCCTCTAATAGCTGGTCTTTCTATGCTCTGGTTTACTTGATTACACATACAGAGCTCTTAGAAGATCACAGTTTGTGGAGAGTCATAGAAATGATGTTCATTGCTATTTTTATTGTTGTAGTCTAAATCTTGTATTACTAATGAATATACAAAACATTTTATCAATATGTAAAGGCAAATAAATTATACTGAACTCTCTGCCCTACATCCATGACTCAGTTGGAGGTCCCGTCTGAACCCATGATGGGGTCATTAAGTATAATAAGGCTAAGTTCACACCACCTTATTTTCTCTCATCCGAGAGAATCGGATTGATCAGACTTTGATCAGAGTGTGATCAGAGTGTGATCTGATTTTCTAGGAGGTGGAGAAGATAGGAAAAAAATTCTCCATCTTCTCCGTTCTGTCAATCTGTGAAAATTGGACCACACTCGGATGTCATCTGAGTGTGGTCCGATGTTTTCCATGGACCCATAGACTTGTATAGCCGAGTGCGATCTGATTTATGGATGCAAATCGTGCATGCTGCCATTTTCTTCTGTGACGGATTGCACTAGGACCAAAAATATAGTTGTCTGCCATGCCCTTAGGCAAAGAAAGTCCTACTTCTGCAAGTTTGGATTCAATTGTACAGCTGTGTTCATGTGAACGGAAGATTAGTGAAAAACATGACCACTGCTCTACTCACTACTATAGGACTATTTGAGATAGCTGTTCTATCAGTCCCATAGAAGTAAATACAACAATAGTTACTCATTCACTAGTGCTCCATTCACACACAGAGGATTACTCTAGCATCCATATCAATCCCAAGAACAGAGGATATGTATACTAGAGTAGGTGACCTCTCCCGTGGATAGGTGAAGTTAACATTTACTGGGGCAACCTCTTTAAGAAATTGTTTTGAACTTCAGGAAATATTGGTATTAGTAGGTTCACATGCACATGCGGCAGAAACAGCCCGAGGTAGGAAATAAACAAATGAGTGTGAAGAAGAAAAAAGAAGGTTTTCTTTATAAAATTATTTTGAACATTTACACTGTGTTCCAAATTATTATGCAAATAATATTTTCTCAGATTTTCCCAAATTACCTATATGAATTGCAGTCATTGTAATTTTCCAGTCAAATAACTATTAGAGTACAATTGAAAGGTTTTTGTACAAACTGCCTATGATAACAGTATATTTTTAAAAAAAATAAAAAACTCAAACTGCACTCAAAATGCATGTTCCAAATTATTATGCACAGCAGAGTTTTCAACCTTTTCATTTTAATAAAGAACAAAAAAATGGTCATTTTTGAAATTATAAGCATTAGCAGGTTATTACAAACTGAAATCAAACAGTTTTCAACTCAAAACTTTATTCTAGGTGATGTTACATTTGCACATAGGACCGCTTGTTCGAAAGGAGCTTCTGAACTCTCTCGTCCATGCACATAACACATCTGCATCTCTGGCTGCTATGGGCATAAAAGGGGACAAACTTATGGTGTGGCACCCATGCTCCCCTGACCTCAACCCCATTGAGAACCTCTGGAGCATCATCAAAAGGAGTGTCTATGATGGCGGGAGGCAGTTCACATCTAAGCAACAGCTCTGGGAGGGTATTCTGTCCTCATGCAAAACAATTGAAGCAGAAACCATCCAAAACCTGACAAATTCAATGGACGAGAGAGTTCAGAAGCTCCTTTCGAACAAGGGGTCCTATGTGCAAATGTAACATCACCTAGAATAAAGTTTTGAGTTGAAAACTGTTTGATTTCAGTTTGTAATAACCTGCTAATGCTTATAATTTCAAAAATGACCATTTTTTTGTTCTTTATTAAAATGAAAAGGTTGAAAACTCTGCTGTGCATAATAATTTGGAACATGCATTTTGAGTGCAGTTTGAGTTTTTTCTTTTTTAAAAAATATACTGTTATCATAGGCAGTTTGTACAAAAACCTTTCAATTGTACTCTAATAGTTATTTGACTGGAAAATTACAATGACTGCAATTCATATAGGTAATTTGGGAAAATCTGAGAAAATATTATTTGCAGAATAATTTGGAACACAGTGTATATATATTCACCTTATATTTATCTCTTACCTCCAATATTTGAGTGATCTCATATACACCAAGAGAACTTTGTTGTGTCATGAACCAATTGCATCTATGAATCTTTTTCATTGCATGTTGTGAAATTGCATAATAGCGGACTACGCGCTTTTGTCTGGCTATAAAGGCAGATACTGCAGGAAAAGAGACATGATGGAGTCCCTAGGATGGAGAATTTGTATTAAGTTTGCCACATTATACTCAATGGCCCAGTCGAGGGTTCTGCTTGAGTCACATTTTTCGGGGATTCAGATGAAACCCCTGAGTCATGAATATAGAGCAGAAACATAATGTGAACCCAGCCTTAATGGTATAACAAAAATAATAAAAAATTAGAATTGTGCTTTCATTTTCCAAAAAGATGCAGTCAAATGTGGATAACCACATTCTTTCTCTCTCGAGATTTGATGTGTGGAATGGAAGGGGCACATGCCGGGGGGTACAGTACAGTTGTTTAGGCAACAATGCGATACCTAGAAGGTCTGATACAAGTACATTTTGAAACCTGTCTGGATGTGTTGCTTTCTTGTCCTTAGCAAGAAAGGGTCCAAATGTAATTTTCCTTATGCCAAAATAATAGCTAAGCCTGATTAATGTAGCTAAAGCAGAAGAGACATTTTACTGTGAATCAGTTTTGATACATGAGACCCAATAAGGCTTTAAACCCTTGATAAATGATAAGTGTTAGATTGGCCATAATCTCCATTCCAGCATAATTACAATGAAGAAAAGTTTTTATTTGGAGAGCTAGTTGAGCATGTGCATTACTGATCCATTATTGAGCATGAGCTCTGCTGAAAATAGACAAACTTTTAGGGCCTAATTCATCAAAGCGCTTGGCGTAAAAAACTTTGAAAAATCTCATAATTTTGGCACAATTTTGCAAAGATTATGGAAATTGTTGAGTTAATTTTTGCCTAGTTCCAACAAAGAAGGTAGAGCTGAAGCAGGACAGGGCAAATGAGACCCGTTACATTCCCTCCAACAGGGACTGCTGTAGAATTTGTGTCGAGACGCATACCAAGGTTTACGCCGCTCGTCTGATGCTCCTGATTCATGAAGAGGCATACGACTTCATGAATCAGGAGTGTCTGACTCCAGGACATCTCATCATCAAGACCGGCATGAACAACGCTGGTTTTGATGAATTGGGGCCTTCATTTGTAATTAGGCCTACAGGGCCCTTCTTTCTTCAAAAATGGAATTACCAAATAAGGACCAACACTATAGAGACGTCAGCCCTGGATATACTTCAGGTGTAAAATGTATCCCACAATCACTGTATGACAGGTGAGTAACTGCCTGCCACTACAGATATCTATCATGCCTACCACATGCACAGTATGATCATTAATGGAAGTTTGGGAGACGGATGCATCAGAATCTTTTCATTTTTTCATCCGCTTACAGAAAAGTGATTTCACAAGGGTTTAATCAACTTTTTATATGAGGAGTACAGAGCAAATATTAAAAATGTCTTTTTTAATAATTCTCGGTGATCAAAATAACCTTAATAGTCTGAGAATGGTGAACCTGCTGAAACTACTGTACCTTCTTGTAATGATATTAATAAATATTTCCGTTATGCTTTAACATTACCTATATTATAATAAATTATATTAATTCCATCCATAAATATCAACGTAAGTTTTGCCTAGTAAGTTATATGGAAAAGAAGGCAAAAGCAAGTACACTCTGCCCATGCCATGCTATAGCCAGAGAATACAGATATATGATATGTGTGCTTAATCTATGATATTCTATGGCAACATTTTATAGATGCCCCAATATAAAGAGATCTGATACCTAAGAGTCAATATTACTCTAGAAACGATCCTCACACCTGAAACATTGCGTTCTATTACTACCCTGCTATTGTTACCTTTCCGCTTTATGGATGCTTGTTATTTTCCTCTTCTTCTGTCCATCAGGCTTCATATTCCGTTTTTTTTGCAGCCATGCTCCCTCCCCCTTCGTTGAAGTGAAAAATGTTTGAGATATACCAAGGCGACATAATAAGCATCGTTCTTGTTGCCATGACAACCGCTGAGCAGGTGAGAAAAGGCAGTGGTCTAAACTGAGCAAAGCCGGTGCTCATGATACTGTGCTAATAAAGGTTTCCGAGCCCATCTGCATGGACGCAGGCACTTTACGACTCTCTGTACTGGCTTTCTTATCCTGTAATCTATATATGAGCTTACCATCTCAGTCAATATGATCATTTACTTTGAAGAATCTCCCGTAGCATCTTTTAGATGTGACCTGCAAAATGAAATCTAATCCAGCGAGAGAATACCTAATATATTCCTATATACATGGGCTACATACCAAGCCCATTCCCCTTCTCATGCCGCAGACCATTCTTTGTACTTCTTCAATTGCAAACTTTACTGTATGTTGAGGTTGGGCACTACTGTTACGATTTGTCGATTTATTCAAGTTATGATTATACTCACTATTAAATCCTAGTTCTGTCGCGTCCTTGACATTTCACAATTATCAATCTATTGAAATTTCTGCTGGTTGCCACAAAGAATCCATCAACACTGTCTTGACTGTCTTGACAGATACACTGCTAACTGCTTGAGGGTATAGCAACAGGAGGCTGATAAAATCCGCATGAGAAAAAATCTTTGATGATTGATGCAAAAATGTTGCGGATTTCTATGATGAAAATTTAAATAAAAAATTGACATGCTACAAATCAATTTCCACTGCAATTTTCTTTCCAATCTCATCCACCTTTATGCAATCTCCAACGTATTTCATGTATGTAAATCCAGGGTTGAAATTGATTGTGTATCAGTCCACCAGGTTAAAGCTCCACTTTAGCATTTTTTTATTTATTTCAGAACTGGAGTGGTGACTCTAATCTAAGTTCCCTGCCCCTAGTAATATACTTACTTGCTGTCTTTAGCTGTTCTGGGCACCACTCTGGTCCCAACAGCACCATCTTGTGACCCCAACTTCCGGAAGTCAGAGCTAACAATCACAAGTTCTCAATGCAAGTCTATGAGATCCTCGTTCTGGGTCTCATAGACTTACATTGAGTAGTGACTTCCGGCTCACCCAGCAAAAACTGGAGCGGTCAGGCAGATCGCAAACTGCAGAATACGGCCGGAGCGGTGCTGATAACAGATGAAGACGGCAACTGGTAAGTATAATACTGGGGGCAGAGAAAACAGATTAGAAAAACCACTCCAGAGGTAGAATAAAAAAAAAAACGCCAAAGTGGTGTTTTAACCCCTTCACGACATGCACCGTCTGTGTACGGCACATGTCATGTCACCCCCTTTGATATGGGCTCTGGCGCTGAGCTTGTACTTTTCCGGGCGCATGACAGCTGATCTGTACAGCTGACATGTGCCCCTAACAGCCACGGCTGTTAACATGTTAAATGACGCTGTCAATGTCTGACAGCGGCATTTAACATCTCCGCGCCGAAAGCACGTCACTAGCTCCACCCATTGGTGCTCGTCTCACATGACCGCGGGTCACTGATGGGTTGGCATGACAATCCGGCGTCTGCAAGAGACCCCTGTGGTTGTCATAGCTGATCTGCTATGAGCGCTGCCCAGCGGTCAGCTTTCGTAGCAGATGAGCACCTTTGTCACACATAACAGGGCTGAAGCCCTGCTATGTGTAACACAGGTGATCAGATAATCACAGCTTCAAGTCTCCCATAAAGACTAGTATTGACGCAAGTAAAAAAAAAAAAAAAAAGATTTTAAAAATATTTAAAAAATTAAAAAAATATAAATGATCAAATCACCCCATTTCGCCCCATTCAAAATAAAACAAAAAAAAAAATCAAAACTACACATATTTGGTATTGCCACGTCCTGATCCATCAATATAAAAAAGAATTAATCCGATCGGTAACCGGCGAAATAAGAAAAAAAATCAAAATGCCAGAATTACGTTTTTTTTGGTCACCGCAACATTGCAATAAAGTGTAATAACAGACGATCAAACGATCATATCTACCCCAAAATTGTATCAATAAAAAGAACAGCTCGGCGCACAAAAAATAAGCCCTCACCCAGCCCCAGATCCCAAAAAATGGAGACGCTACGGGTCTCGGAAAATGGCACCATTTTTTTTTTCTTTAACAAACTTTGGATTTTTTTTTCACCACTTAAATAAAAAAGAACCTATATATGTTTGGTATCTGCAAACTCAATATGGTAAAACCAATGGTGTTGTTCAAAAGTACAAAAAACAAGCCCTCACACAGCCATATTGACCTAAAAATGAAAAAGTTATGGCTCTGAGAAGAAGAGGAGCAAAAAAGAAACACAAAAACGGAAAACTGTGGCGGCGTGAAGGGGTTAAACGTGGCCAGTTTTTGTTCCTATTTAATTCCTGCTGCTCCCCTTAGTAATCCTTTATTTCATTTGTCCCAGAGATATGGGCCTATTTGGTGCTAATTTTATGGTCTTTAGCAAGGGGCATGGCTCACAGGATTATCTGGGTGTGTCTTTAGGCTGCTCTGCATAATTATCCATCAAAATGATCATCAGAATTTGCACTAAATTAGATCTGTATTTCCACAACAATAAAATAAAATAAAAATTGATAGTCAGTGGAGCAACGTGAATTAAACTAGATCAAAATGTGACCATTTTGGATTTGGTAACAGGTTGATATTAAAAAATTCTCAATTTTGTACAAATCCTACCTATCAGTGCTACAGTAAGTAACAAGCCTAGGCACTAACCACAGTAAAGGCCACTAGTGAGAAATAACAACAGATCTTCTGTGGATGTAGGCTTGTGCAAATCCTTTGCCTCTAAATGCAATCCTGGACAAACTCCTTGATGTTGAGATCAGGGCTCGGTGGGAGCCGTATCATCACTTCTAGGACTTCTTTTTCATCTTTACACTGAACATAGTTCCTAATGACGTTGGCTGTATATTTGGGGTCGTTGTCCTGCCGCGCAATAAATTTGAAGGCAATCAAATGTGGCACCCCAGGGGTCTGGTTGCCACAGTAATAGAAATATTATGTCTGGGAGCAAGTGGGAGGTTTCTCTGGTCAGGAGCCCTAAGCATGCCACACGGCCCACCCAGACCTGGGAGGGGAGGAATCTGCCCTTATAAACTGGGTCTGGGGCGGGATTAGAGCAATCAGAGCCTGGAGAGGGAAAGTAAGAACCAGGAGCTCTGTAGGAACAGTAGCTGAATACCAGGGACTGGAGCTGAGCAGAGTTCGCCCTGGTTGAAGACACTAATACCGGACACGGAGTCCGAGGCTGTGGGGACATCCAGGTCCAGCAGCAGAATCCAACCAGCAGGGGATTCCATGTCCTCTGGCCTTAGAAGCCCAGAGGCACGGTCACAAGCAAGGGACCAGCACCGCCATCGTGAAGCGGAGGCTAACGGAAGGCCCCAAGTCACCGGCCATACGGGTGAGCACCACACGGTATACTCAGGGACGTGGGCTACTTCTACCCGCATACAGCAAGGTAGCCAGGAAAGAGTGCAGATAGTCGGGGAGGCCTACAACTCCACCTGGCCAGGGGAGATACTGCTTGCTCACAGACTGACCAGGCCCCTACTGCTAACCAGTACTCCCGGGAGGGTCTGCTTTATACCATCAGTAAAGACCCTGAACTGCACCACATGTCTCTGTGTTTCATCGCCGCACCAGCACCATTACTACTGGGACGCTCACACCATCACTCCCATCATCCACATTAGCTGCCCTGAGGCAATACTTCTCCCATGGGAAGTTATTCCATACTCGGCTGCGCAAATTACATCAGCCTCAGCGGTCTGCAGCGCACGGCGGTCCCCACTGACCGCAATCCACGGGTGGCGTAGTCGGACATTGTTATTACCTAAGACTGCCACTGGTTTGACCGCCCTGGGCACGGACCGGGTCACCGCCACACTGAGACTACAACCCCCAGCGATCCGGCTCCGGGTATCCCCTGCACCAGCACAGGCCCAGGGGGCACGTCACATATCTGTGATTAGTTCTCCAAGTTCTCCATGATGTTTGGAACAACCTCCTTACCGAGTTCCTTCACTGTGTGTAAGTGTATCTAGAAGAAATTGATGCTGTGTTGAAGGCAAAGAATGGTAACATCAACTATTGATTTGATTTAGATTCTTCTTTTGTTCATTCATTTTCCATTTTGTTAATTGATAAAAAAAAACTATCACTTCTACTTTTGAACGCATTCTTACAGTACAGTACTGTGCCTAAAACTTTTGCACAGTACTCTACATCTATGCTCCTAAGGGCACCTTCCACTTAATGTATGGCCCTGAATCCAATCCTTATGACTTTTCACAACTTGTTGGTTTGTTGGCTGATGAAAATACTTACTCCATAACATTTTTTTTTTCCACAAAGAGTTTCTGAAATTTATCCCTAACAGAGTTACAAACTTGTCGCAGGGAGACTGTCATCAACAGTTTACAGAAAAACAAGTTCACAATGGGGTATGGCTCTATTAGCAATCTTATGTTTCTATAATTCAAATGTTATCATAATAAATGATAAAATATGTATAAAATTACCAATTAAAACCAAAGCAAAATACAAAAAAGATGGCAATGAAGAGAAAGAATTATTTTTGATATTAGGCTTCTTCGCATCAAAGTGGAATCACAAACCAGAAAATGCTCAGAAATAAAGTGGTATAGTCCACGAGCTTAATATTGGTTTTGTGCACAAATAGTTTTAAGCACCTGCGATGAACATAATTCACTTCAATCTCATTTATTGTCCCCCTCCCTTTGCGCACAGTGCATCTTGTACCTTGTGTTGTTCTTACTCTCGCTTCACTTTCCCTTCTTCTCCACCTCATTAAAGAGAAATAATGCCCCTGAAACTTGAGCTGGAGAGATAATGAATAAAAACAAAGACAAGAAATCATTACTAGCAAAAGATCCGTTTTGTTAAATGAAATAAACAAGAAGTTAATTATTTGGACACAGGGTAATTAAAGTGGGTGAGGGCTAATTGGCCCCAGCTCCTTTACTGCTGTCAAGATCCTCCGTGATTTCTTATCTTTACAAGGGGAGGACAGTATCCTAGCAAGCACCCAGAAATAACACCCGCAGGTCCATTTGTCATTGGAGGTATGTGGCTTAGTGATTGGTCTTGCAGAAACAGTGTACATTTCCCTTACACTATAATCAATACGTCTACTCCATCATGGAGTGCGAGAGCAGGTAGAGGGCAATAAGACTGTGGTGAATGAATACGTAGCACACTGAAGAACTCCGCAGGCATGCAGCTGCTCGATCTTCTCCCAAGCGTCAGCATGTTCTCCTTAATAAACCCACCAGTGCATCGTGTAGTCAAAACTCATTTTCAAGAAACGCTTTTTAGTCTGGAACAGTTCTTCATTCTCTATGTCTTTTAAAACAGGTTGGTTTTTTTTGGAGTATAACAGCTAATAAAAGAAGAATATTTTTTAACCATAAGTACTCCTTTGAATAACCTATATATATTACACAACTGTATAAACAGCCAGTTGTAGCAAATGAAATAAATTTACTAAGACACCTAATCAATTTAATAAGCATAACAGAGTAGCAGGTAGGGTCCTGGAAAACCCAAGCAAGTTCCAGAGCCCATGGACATATACAGCAGATGTGTGAACTGGAGAAATGGAGCAGGCTCAGGAACTGACCAGTCTGAGGAGTTGAGACCATTCCATATTTTGCCAGTACTCAAGTCTAACTGTGGCGAGCAAAGAAAGATAATTTTGATCCCAACCTCTTAGATTCTGCAGTCCAGGGGGGACATATCATTGGTACAACTTTGGGCAGCATGGTGGCTCAGGGGTTAGCACTGATGCTTTGTAGTGCTGGAGTCCTGCGTTCAAATTCCACCAAGGACAACATCTGCAAGGAGTTTGTATATTGTCCCCGTGTTTGCGTGGGTTTCCTCCCACACTCCGAAGACATGCTGATAGGGAATGTAGATTGTGAACCCTAATGGGGACAGTGCCGATAATGTCTGTAAATTGTCTGAATTGTAAAGTGCTATATAAATAAAAAGATTATTTATTATTATTAACCTCTGCGGCCGCACAGGGGCCCAAGAGGTAAGGGGGCCCATTTCTACCATCAAAACAGGTGCAATTTTGTGTTTCTAGGAGCTCTTGGGCTGCAAAGGGCCCATATATTATTCTTGCACGGGGGCCCTTTTCTGTCTGTGTCCTACAGTGCTGATATCAATTGTGACAGGAATATTCAAGAGCTTGGAATTGCAAGAAAGTGTACCTTCTGATGCCCATTGAACCCCCTTTAACCTGACTGTATTGTGCCAATGACAGTGTCTTGGCACCCATGGATCCTACTGATAGCCTCCCTATCTGCAGTGTTTATATTCCTGCGAAGCCCAACCTGTGACCCAGCTTCATAGAAGAGTAAATTTACAATACACTGCAATATTATAGTTTAAAGTTTATTATATATGAGATCAACTGAATGCAGTCCCCTAGGAGAGCTAATAAAAAAAATTAACCCCTTCACCACCTTGGGATCTTCCATTTTATTTTCGTTTATTGCTTCCCTTCTTCCAAGAGCCATAACTTCTTTTTTTCCATCAATATGGCCATGTGAGGGCTTGCTATTTGTGGGATGACTTGTACTTTTGAACGACATCATTGATTTTACCATATAGTGTACTGGAAAATGGGATCATGTCACAGAGGCGCCGATGTGTGGAGTTAGTGATGCTCTTCTGGTGCGCGCATGTTAATTGCCGCAATCATAGATTGACAGCGGCATTTAACATGTTAACAGCCGCGGGTGGATCGTGATTCCACTGGCGACTGTTAAGGGCACATGACAGCGGATCAGATCAGCTGTCATGTGCCTGAAAAGATGCGGGTTCAACGTCGGAGCCCGCATCAAAGAGGGGGAGGTGACCTATGATGTACCTATACGTTATAGGTCGGAAAAGGGTTAACGAAAAAATAAAACTATTTCTTAAAAAATATAAAAGTTCATATCAGCCCTTTTTCCTGGAACTAAAAAAAAACATTTTCCAAAATAATAAAATATCATATTTATCCTCATATTAAGAACACTGAAATAAAAAAAAAACAGACTCACTTTTTTTGTTCACTTGACCTACCTAAAAGAGAATAAAAGGAGCTTAAAAAGAGATCAAAAAGTCATATGGACTCCAAAATGGTAATGATAAAACTATAGCTCATACCTCAGATAACCAAGGCCTAATACAACTCTATTGTTACAAAATAAAAAAAAAGTTAGGGCTCTTGGAAAGCAAATAGGAAAAAAATCAAATACAAAGAGGGGTCCATTGGGACACTGATGCCTAAAGGCCAACATAAACCTGGAAGAAGTGAATGTAAATGTAATGCCTCATGTATGCAGTAGAATATGGGAAGGTAGGTCAGAATAAAATGTTGCAAATTTCTCTGCAATTTCTGTTCATCGTAATCTTGAATGCAGCTGTCTGGACCACTGGTGATACTGAGGATTTAAAGAGTGCTTTTAGGATTCTATTAGGGATGACTTCAGCTGGAGGGTTAGAAGCAGCATTGGAGGGAGACATATCCATAAACATTTCTTCATGTACCAACTTCACCTTCCTTTCTCACAAACTCAACCTGTGCATCTCCAGGGTTCAGTAAGTGGACACACTCACATTGTACTTAGGGAAAAATTGTGGAGGTTTTCTAAGTGACTCTTGGCTGTGGATTATTTATGGTAATTTTTGGACTTTCTAAAAGGCTGAAAACTGACTCACTTGGAATCAGATATACTCAAGAGTTAGCCTACTTTGTGAAAAGTGTTTGTGACTCATTAGTTAGAGTCTTAGTGCATAATAAAGGTAATGCAGTCTCGACCTGCATAGAAATAGGAGCTGTGTATGCATCATTCTGTACCACTTCAATAAAAGGTAATGTTTTCCCAAGTGAGAATGAGTATCGAGACATTCCGCACATTTTCTGCACAGTGTTAGCACCTGTGTTCTTCAACTATCTGGAGTGGATGTGGAAAAGTTTAAGCTCATCTTACATATCATCATCATCATCATCAACAGTATATCTTGGAAGAGGAAAACTGTTTCCAAGGTTGATGGATGACAATACTTACTTGCGTTCCTTTAACAGTGTTAGTTACACCTGAGGAAATTGTCTCCGGCTGTGAATTCTGGATAGTCTTGTTAATGTTTATAGCAGAGGAACCTTGGGTGAGGTATTAGTTATGACTGGCGCACTCCTCTTAAGCTTAACTTTTGAAGAGTGTCCATCACTGTGGTCGGCTCTCCTCCAAAAGCCACCTACTGCTTTCTAGAATTCACTCTTTATAAGTAAATGTGCATTTTTGGCAACCAATTTCTCACAGACGGCTTTTATCCTTGGATTCAAATAGGTATCTGTTACACCTAACATCAAACATTCACTGGTAACATTGTTCTACATATTTTCAAACCTTGTCAGGTTGAGTTATTAAATGAGACATTTCTGGATGATTTGGGCCTCCTGAATTCAAATTTGACAATGAAAAATTTTAGTTGGCTCTTGTTTCTATGATATCAAAGAGTTTTCCTTTTTTTCTACTACGAGTCCCTCGAACTGAACTATGTCGTCTGACCTAGCCTGTTGCCCTAGTCCTCACACTAGTAGTGGTGTTGTTCCTAAATCAAATAATGGTCAACATGGTAAAGTAAATTGTGCAATTAAAGCAAGTATTCTTCTTATTTTGTGCCTGATCTGTCCTAATTTATACACGTATACACATTAGCCCCAAAGTTCTGAATTCTTATCAAGGAAAACACGCCATGCTGCTTCTTCAAGCAATCATTAAAAGATCTCAAGAAGGGTCATTCCTCGTTTTTCTTTTTCAATGACTGCTTTGATTAACCACAGAATCGTGCTTAACTAAAAAACAGAAACATAAAACATTGAAGATTTATCAAAGAAAAATACACTTCAAAGTCATATATTTAATATAATAAATGACTTTTCCTCCACATGTACTGCAGGTTCTGATCCGAGCTATTTAAGCCTAAGTCCCCATCTGCAGAGGATCAGGCATGACAACAGAACATTTTCACCAGACGGGTTGATTTTCCACTGATGCAGAGGGTAAAGGGCAGTAATTGGCAATCAGCAGAATGACCCTGGCAATGTTTTTGACATTTCTGTTCAAAACAATGTTTCAAATATTTCAAAGTCTATAGCGATCCATCACACCTTGATCTAGGCTACTGCGCTTTCAGCAACAGAACTGGGAAGGTGAATGAAGTTTGCAGTTCATGTCTTGCTGGGAAGAATGTACCAGATCAAAACTTTCAAAAAGCAATTATACTTGTTTTTATCTAGACTTTGTAAAGAAAAGTTCTATGTCCAGTATTATGGTTGTGAAAGGGTTTGTACATTATTCCAAATAATTAATTTTTTCGAATGCACTGAAACAGGGTTCCATTTAGGCCCTGATTCACCATTGTTGTTTTTCCAGCTTTCTGGCATAATTTGCTCTTTTTTGTTGTCTTCTTTTTTACGTCTCCTTATATTTTTCCTAGACAGCGTTGCTCATTCAGATGTTTTAGGCAGATTCCAAAAATGCCACTCTTACCAAATGTTTCATTTTTTGGTAAATCTGTCTCCAGTCCCATCCCGGAGTAAAGATTCTTGCAGAGCTTTTAAGTTGTAAAGAAATGCAAGAGTGCAATAGGGTCTTATCCGGGTTAAAATTAAGATGAATAAAGGTAAAACCGCTCACCTTGTAAGGTTGTGCGAGACACAACACTTAAAGAGCCTAAAGACCAGATGCAGAAGATCCATGAAATATCAACAAAGGTAACCGGACTGGAAGTGCTTCTGCGCTCTCTGGAATTATGACACGAGTTATAGTAGATAAAATTTGCAGGTTTAATGTCGACGCATTTCAGAGTCCACAGACTCCTTCCTCAGGACAACCATACAAAAATAGCCTTTATTTTATTTTTTGTATGCTTGTCCTGAGGAAGGAGTCGCTGGACTCTGAAATGTGTTGACATTAAACCTGCAAATTTTATCTACTATAACTCGTGTCATAATTCCAGAGAGCGCAGGAACACTTCTAATCCGGTCCTTTATTGAGAGTTTTTAATCTGGCTCATCTTTAGCCAAACCTGCAACTTTTTAAAGAATTTGTGACTTTTGCCCTAAAAAGTTAAAAATGGCTAAAGGCAACATTAAAGATCATTTTTATTTTGTACCAAATTCAAGACTAAAATAGAAAAGTGACTAATATAATTGTAATATAAATGAATCGGGGGGATTAAGTTCACACGATGAGTTTTTTAAAACACAGCTTCCTACTGTTCCAGGAAAGTGGATGGGATTTATAGAAATCTCATACCCACTCTCCATATTTTCTTACATGGCGTGAACTGAAATCTGCAACATTTCATTTCATGTATCAATAAAGTTATGTCAAAGCCAATATCAGGAAGTATCAAAAACAAAGCAGTTTTATTTAAAACATGACATACAAAAAAAAAACAGACAAAAAGCACATGAAATAAAAAAAAACAGACTCAAAAACACTTTTAAAAAACCCAGCTCGAAAACGCAGTGAAATAAAAAATACAAATACTGCACAATACCAACTTTTTTCAATTAATGTAATTTAATATATTGCCTAATAAATATAATATAATATATTCACTAATCATCAATTCAAGATATTTTTAGAATCATATTTTAGCATATTTAATCTCATTAAATGATTTTTTTTTCAAATAATACATTTTATTCACTTCTTATTTTCATTAATATATATATATTTTTTGACTTTCTTGTGCTCCTCTAATATGGCTCACCTAAATAAGCACACCGTTTGACACCATTACATAAATAACATCAATCCTGATCTTCACATTATGATTTTTATGTATTCAAAACACAAATTGTTTGTTTATAGTTTAGTTACACTATATACAAATGTCAAATATCAGTGCTTCTCACTAAATTAGAATATCAAGAAAAAGGTAATTTATTTCAGTTCTTCAATTCAATGAATGAAACTCATATATTATATAGAGTCATTACAAACAGAGTCATCTATTTCAAGTGTTTATTTCTGTTAATGTTGATGATTATGGCTTACAGCCAATGAAAACACAAAAGTCACTATCTCAGTAAATTAGAATAATTAACAAAAAACACCTGCAAAGGCTTCCGAAACATTTAAAAAGGTCCCTTAGTCTGTTTCAGTAGGTTCCACAATCATGGGGAAGACTGCTGACTTGACAGATGTCCAGAAGGTAGTTATTGATACATTCTACAAGGAGGGTAAGCCACAAAAGGTCATTGCTAAAGAAGCTGGCCGTTCACAGAGTGCTGTATCCAAGCATATTAGTGGAAAGTTGTGTGGAAGGAAAACGTGTGGTAGAAAAAGGTGCACAAGCAACTGGGATAACCGCAGTCTTGAAAGGATTGTTAAGAAAAGGCCATTCAAAAATTTGGGGAAGATTTACAAGGAGTGGACTGCTGCTGAAGTCATTGCTTCAAGAGCCACCACACACAGACTTATCCAGGACATGGGCAACAAGGGTTGCATTCCTTGTGTCAAGCTACTCATGACCAATAGACAATGCCAAAAGTGTCTTACCTGGGCCAAGGAGAAAATGACCTGGACTGTTGCTCAATGGTCCAAGTTGTTGTTTTCAGATGAAAGCAAATTTTGCATTTAATTTGGAAATCAAGGTCCCCGAGTCTGGAGGAAGAGTGGAGAGGCTCACAATCCAAGCTGCTTGAGTTCTAGTGTGAAGTTTCCACAATCAGTGATGGTTTGGGGAGCCATGTCATCTGCTGGTGTAGGTCCACTGTGTTTTATCAAGACCAAAGTCAGCGCAGCCGTCTACCAGGAAATTTTAGAGCACTTCATGCTTCCCTCTGCCGACAAGCTTTTTGGAGATGGAAATTTCACAATTGCACAAACGGTAACCAGGGAATTTTATCATGTTTCTGATGCTGCGTCTTTTCCCTGCGTCAAAAGCGCAGTGTCCTACAGTTACAGCAAAGTGGATGGGATTTATAGAAATCTCATCTGTGCTTCTTCATTATGCTGCGTAAACTGACCTGCGGCGCGTTTGTCAATTTCTCTTGTTGGAAAGCTAAGATTTCTGTGCAGATTTTCCCCCTAGACTTATATTAGATGCGGAAAATCCACATGTAAAAAACGACGTGTTTTTAGTGTGTTTCCTCGGCGAATGACAAAAAAGTATGACACACCAAACAGAGACAAAAGTCGCAGCGTCAAATGCGCTATAAAAACACATGTAAAAATGCATGTAATCTAATGTAAATAATTGGTGCAGAAATATTGCAGAAAATCTGCAACATCAAAAGTGCTTGCCAAAAGCTCATCGTGGGAACGTAGCCTTATTCCAAAAGCTATCCCTCCAGACTTTCCCATACACATGCATACTTGTACAAAGGTGCAAAAGCTTTGCTAGTGTCTGGCAGCAGCATATATGGTATTTTAAATTGTTTTTGTGTCTCTAAATTTTAAGACTCAGAAGCTGTTCTTCCATTGGTGGAGCTGTATGAGTGTCGTTTTTTGTGGGATGAGCTGTAGTTTTCGGCATTGGTACCATTTTTGAGGTAAATGCAGATTATTGATCAGTATTAATATGTTTTTGGGGAGGTGGGATGAATAAAAAACAATTTTGACGTTGTTTACTTTTTATTTTGTGGCAGACATCATTCTGTGAGAGTGGTGCATGGATCCATAGGCTTACAATTGGTCTTGTAGACTATCTGTGCACGTGATCAGGAATAAGCTCAGTTCTTCGGCCTGCTCTCAGCATACTGCAGTTTAGCACACTATCCCCGTCACCTTGGCACAGCCAGTAGCTGCTATGAATAATACCTTAGGTCACATTAGGCTAAGTTCCCACCATGAGCTTTTGGTGAATTTTTGATTTTGCAGATTTTTTACAGCATTTTTGCAACCATTGTCGTATTTTGCGGATTATAAGACGCACCAGACCATAAGACACACCACAAATTTTGATGACGTAAGTAGGAAAAAAGATTTTCTAATAAAATGGGGGTCCATCTTCTAGTGCAAATTAACGGTAGCTTATGGGGTCCATTGATTTCCCGGCTCAATATTGAGCTGAGATTTCAATCTGTGCATGCGCCACCTCCAGCCACCATTTTCCTGAAGCCCATCACCGGGAAATCAATGGACTCTACTCCTGCCTCTGACATTCTCTTGAAGCCCAGGGCCCACAGCCTCACACCCCCATGGCCCGCAAATTCGCCCAACTACTGCCTCCACCGGCTTCCTGCAGCAGTCTCCCTGCCTCCTGTGACCCCACTCCACCGCTGTCCTCCCCCCCGGTAGGCTACTTTCGGATTATAAGATGCACCCCCATTTCCCTCCCAAATTTCTTATAATACTAAAAAGCTAAATTGACTTACTTTTATTTTTTCATTGCATTTTTGAGTGCATTTTTACTTGAGTTTTTAGCATGTTTTTAGCTGAAGTTTTTGTCTCTTTTTGGGGTTGCTATTTTTTAAATAAAACTGTTTTGGTTCCAAGTTTTACCAACATTTGGTCAGTGTCAGCTTTTATTATTAGTGTTTCATCAGTGATTTTCACTGATAAAAAAAGTGTAAGTGCTCATTCACATGAGTGCTATCGTTTTTTTTCATGGATAGCACTTGAACTTTTGACAGTCTATGAGGCTGTTCACATGTCTGTGAATTTTTGCGGACCAAGTGGTTCAAATAAAAATAAAAAGACATGTCCAATATTGAGCCGAATGTCGGATCAACCTCAGCAGTGAAAGTCTATGAGTGCATGACAAACTCTAACACCATTCGTATGCCATCCATGTGAAATCCATATTTCATTGATTTATAAATAGGAGAAGGTGGAGAAACTTTTTTTTTCTCATCAGTGAAAAAACTGAGGCTTTAAGCCATGTATCTGCGATTTTGCACAGACCACTCAGTTCACAAAAAAATCATGGACACGTGAACAGCCCAGCCCCATAGACTTTTATAGGTATGAGTGCGATCTTTGAAAAAACAGGTAGCCCTCATACATTAAAAAATGACATGTGAATAAGGCCTAAAGCTTCTTCCTTCCACTGCATATTGATGCCATTCTTCTGCTATCCATGAGGACCAATAGACTTGTTTAGGTAATTTTGATCCATGACTTTGACATGTCTTCTAGAATTTTTGCAGACCAATCGGTCTGAAAAGAAAAATAGTCATGTGAACATCCCTATAGATTATAATGAGTATATGTTTTATTAGTGAAAACCATGGAAAGAACACATACGTGACTCTCAGACACCTGAATGAGGCCGAAAACACGGCTTTTTTTGTGCTCGAAAATATGCAGCGGAAAAAATGCAAGCAAATATTCATCGTGAGAACTTAGCCTTAGGCTTGTCATTGTCACACATGTAAGGCTAGGTTCATATTTATACAGTGACCTAAATTTAGCACGGTGTCCATAGACTCGACTTTTGTGCCCACACAAAAAAGACGGGACATTGCCTGAACTAAGGCGAAACACAGTGTGTCTTATTATACGAAATAGCTCAAGTGCTCAACAAAGAGCACAGGATAATTATGAAACAAATCTAATGTTGTAATCTGGGTAGATCCACGTAGGAGCCAGCACTCGTAATATTCCACAAAAAATTTCCTTTATTGTTCAGATTAAAGTGGCAAAGAGCAGCAACAAAAACAATTAAAAATATATGAAACAGTGGTAGAGAATGGTCTAATCAGTCATCCGGGCATCTACTGTAATTTATGAGCACTTGAGTTTTTTACCTCAGTATGTGTAAGCCAAAACCAGGAGTGGGTGTACTTTCCCTCTGATTGTTCCTCTCCTGGTTTGGGCTTATGAATACTGAGGCAAAATACTTAAAAATCTCAAAGAGGACATTTAATAGTGGGTTTTCTAAACAGGAAAACTTTTTTTAAACTACTAAATAGTTTCAGAATTGGTCTGTAACATTACGCTCCTTTTTTTCCCCCAGTATTTTTTTAATCTACAGTGAAATTTCTAAAAAAATTGTATAAAGCCAATCATTTTACAAAAATAATTGGTAATAAAAACAGGATATGCTGATTGTATTAGCAGCTGTTTGTTCCTGGAAACATAAGGTCTTCTATTAATACTTACTGAATGTCTGCATCTAAAAATAAATAAAATTTATCACATTTTTGTAAGTAAAGTCATGAGGGATTTATCACCGACAAAGAGAGGCAGAAAAATGTGCAATACCTAGCTGCATTAATTATTATACTAATAATTATAGTGTGACCATTTGTCATTACACTTGTGGCGGAGCTGCCTGGGTTGTCCGTGTTGGAAAACATACTATATATTAACATTTTCTAGGTCATCTGGGCCATTGCAGGACATACTACAGTCAAATAGGAGTCCTTCTTGCCGGTTCAGTCCCAGGAGAAATAACTATAAGAAGGAAATATAATTCTTATTTATGTCAGGTTAAGGTGGGGTGGACTCATTACATAAGGGATTAAAAAGCTCCAGTTGATTTCTTTAGTTGTCCACATTACGTGAAGAAAAGATAGAAAAAACTATGACCATCAAAGAGGTACATCACCCAGCTGAGACCTGGAGTGAAACCCAACATTTTGACTACAAGGCCATGGTCACACGTTCAGTATTTGGTGAGTTTTTTACCTCAGTATTTATAAGCCAAAACCAGGAATGGAACAATCAGAGGAAAAGTATAATAGAAACACGTCACCACTTCTGTATTTATCACCCACTCCAGGTTTTGGCTTATAAACACTGAGGTAAAGAACTCACCAAATACTGAACTTGTGCACATGGTCTATGAGTCATCACCTTCCAATGATAGCTCTGTCCTGGAGCTCTTAGTCCAGATAGAGTAGAAGACTTCCTACGTATGGTTTATGGTTATCCTTAGGACTAGTAGATCAGCTAAACCACGCTAGGCTGAAATGATGGCTGTCCTAAGTTAATATTTTCTTTAATATTTTTAAAATAACAATTTTCCCTCTAAAGGCCCTATTTTTATTTTTAATGGGCAAATCCTCCTATTTATGTAGTATACAGCCTTTAATTCAATATATGGAAAAGAGACCGAGTGCTTAATGGGATCATATATCGGTTGTTGGATTACAAGCTATAACAAGATAATTCAGGCATATCAGTCCACAACCATGTAAATATATACATATTGTAGGATTTTAGATGCATTATTGCTAAATCCAATATTCATTGGGGTATAAGTGTCTAAAAAGATTCATAGTATTAAGTCTATTTATTCAGTTAACAGCCACGTCATAAATAGCATGTGCTTTGCACCTTTCACACAACTACTGACTTCCTAAGAAGTGAGAAAAATAAGCAGCGTAAATTATAGAGAAGTATACTGTTGGTCTATTAAAGAGCGGATATGGGTCTCAATACTGGAACGTAATGAAGGAGAAAATGCCATCAGGTGTTTGTGTAATACATGGTGTCTCATATAGTTTCACAGTTTCTCTGCCGCCACCATTAATTTAATGAGTTAAAGGGGGCAATGAAAATACAGCGGAAGTTCAAGGTGAAGACAACTTATGAACACATTTGTCTCTACGATGTTTTATTAGACAATTTTAAGAACATTTTTGCACATGATACAAATCACAATATTATGAATAATTCTAGAAGAAATGCAAACAGTAATAAGGCAGCAAAGACATATAAAGCATATAAGCTATAGTCCTTGTCTGAAAAAAATACATAGCTAAATAAAAAGTGAAGAAACCACATACCCTTAATATGATATATTCCTCAAGTCAAGCTCTGAATTATTCAGATGTTTAATATTAATAATACTAAGACTAAGAAAATAGTCTTGCCTTATATTAGAACTAATGCTCGCAAATCCTTTGCATTCATCATGTGTCAATGAGAATCAGTCAAGTTCAAAAGTCGTATTTGTCTATTTAATGTGCAATCAAGGGGCAAAGAAATGATCCAAATAAGTCATTGTAAAATAGGAATCAGTTACTATACAAATATTTTATAAAATGTATTTTATTAATGACATTTCATAATGCAGGCTATGGAAACGTAAAAACTCATTACAATACGTAAAATATGTATTCTCTGAATATAAAGAAAATGAAAAAATAAAGTTGATCATTTATTTGTTGGAAGATTTTACATTTCATCATAAGATATGATTTTACTTTCAAGCCATTAAGAGAAAAAAAAAGCCTTAATAGAGTTCTCCATAATCAAAAAAAGTCTTGCAAACAAACAAAAGGGTTTAAGAAATGCTATGATGAAGACAGAGGTCAATTGGGCATTTAACTGTTTATGTCCAATGCCTAAAACGTAACTATAATTTTATTTATTTAATCATATCTCAATAGTACATGTGAAAATAAGAAACTATGTAATATATCTTATCAGAGAAATCTGCTTCTTTCTCCTCCGGGACTGATCTTTCATTGTCACAATTCTCAATTCATGGGAAGAACATGTATTCAGTGAAAACAGACTTTCCCATTACTGAGATAGGAGATGGCAGTTGGTGCTCATAAAGTTCTATGGAGAATGTAACTGTCATTTCAGGAGAATTTACTGCGGGATGTCTGTGTCTGCCTCTAGCTTCCTCCCTTCTTCATAGAATTTTAAAAGCACCAACTGCCATCTCCTATCTCAGTAATGCGAAAATCTGTCTTTGCTACAGATTTTACCCATAAATTGAGAGTAAAAGATCAGTCCACAAGGAGGAAGAAGAAAATCTCTCTGATAATAAATTGTGCTTATTTTCATGTGAACTATTGATTTATGAAATTAAAATGAAAATGATGGTTACTCCTTTAACTTTTCTTTCAACATCAACGTTTTTTTGGTCTGCGTGGGTTCAGCAACGAGCTTGAAAAAAAAACCAAGCCACGTGTTATGACCATTGAAGAGAACACAAGATGAAAGTGATTTATTGTGTTTACCAAGTAATATAATTAATTGAGCAATCTAGGATTCATTCATTAGTAGATATCCAGGCTGCTACTGACTACATGTGTGGCTTCATCCATCTGCAGTTAGAAGTAACAATATGACTAAGCAATATTCCCATGACTTAAAGGAATCTGTCAGTAGGATCAATCTTCCTAAGCTGTCTAGAAATGAGCATGTAAGTCATAGGAAGCTGGATAACATGATACCTTGATATCTACGATCCAATGAATGAAATAAATGAGCTATTAAGATCTATTTGCCAGATATACATTTCTATGAGAATCTGCATCCAGAGCTTATTTTAAATGAAAGAGGGTGTTACCAGTTAGAGACATGTAATGACTGACAGTCTGCTATCCTAATCTACATGTCTCACATCAGTAATACACCCTTTGCATTTACAATAATCTCTGGAGGCAGATTCTCATGCAGATCTGTGTCCGGCCCATAGATCTTAACAGCTCGTTTACATACTAAGAAAAACAAGGATTTCTCTGGAATAAGACATTGGATTGCAGACATTAAGGTATCATTTTATTTAACTTTCTATGACCTACATGCCCATATAGATGGCTTAGTAGGGTTGATCCTACTGACAGATTCCCTTTAAAGGGATTCTGTCTGTAGGATCAACCCTCCTAAGCCGTCTATATGGGCATGTAGGTCATAGGAAGCTGAATAAAGTGATACCTTGTTATCTGCGATCTGATATCTTATTCCAGAGAAATCCACTTTTTTCTCATATGTAAATGAGCTGTTAAGATTTATGGGCTGGACACTGATCTGCATGAGAATCTGCATGAGTTAATTTTTAATTAAAGGGAGCATTATCAGTGTGAGACATGTAACTAGCACAGTACAGTAGAACTGAACTTTGACTCCTAGTAAACACATTAGCAGCTGCAGCTCTCACAGCTCTGCTGTAACCCTGTCTGCCTGTGAGATGGAAGCTGAGAGGAACCTGCAGATGGGTCAGGTATAATCACACACAGCTCTGCAGTGATATCAGAAGAGCAGAGAGCGGCCATCACATATCACACTGGTAACTCCCCCTATTATTGGTGGCAGATTCTCATGCAGAATAGTGTCTGGCCCATAGTACTTAACTGCTCATTTGCATAAAAAAGTGTATTTCTCTGTAATAAGACATCCAATCTCAGATATCAAGGTATCATGTTATTCAGCTTCCTATGACCTGCATGCCCATATAGACGACTTAGGAGGGTTGATCCTATTGACAGATTCCCTTTAATGATTCTGGATCATCTTTTGCTGGATTTCTATGTTGTGCTGTCGCTCTGTTATTTACCTTTAAAAGTTATGAATACATTGACAACTGGGGGTCACCATTTGGAGCTTTGTTCAGTCACACACTGTCCAATCAGTGCTAACATTGGTAGACTTTGTATAGACCCATTGGAAAAGAGGAAAGGCAATGTCCAATTGTCAATGTATCCAGAAATATTCAGCAATAATATCAGGATTTTCACAACCCAGAATTTTTTAAAAGTTGTTCCATATAGATGGTACAAAATTTTTTAAAAGTTGCTCCATAGAGATGGTGCAAATCAATTCGCAGGACATGGTCCAATGGCTACACCAGTAATCCACGGCTCATATTTTGATTAGCCGGCCAAGCGTGACTTCAAATGTGCGTCACACTGCAACAATGACATTGCACCAGGCCGGCTAATCAAGAGAGGGACTGCTGGGAATGCATCAGGTAAGATGCGATTCGCAGGGCTCCTTTCCGTTGACCACAGATTACTGCTGTGGTCGCTGAACTGGGTATTATGAATCAATTTGCACCATCTCTAGTGTTCCAGTGTTCTTTATTTCATACCAGGAATAATGACAAGTCTTCTTTTAAGATTCTGTAATATAAACGCTACCTAGAAATGATCCATAAGATTGATCTATGAAGCTGGAATAATGAGACCACATAGTGAAATTAGCCAATAGATATTATTGGAGTCGAACTGATACATATTTCAAGGCGGGTTTAAAGCATATACCAGCGTCAAGCAACACTTTTACAAACATAGTAACATATCTTTCTGGCGGTAATAGCAGCCCTGTGTCTACGACCAAATCTCATGTGTGTTACAGTGTCAAGCTCCCAGCTTTTCTACATCTTAACAAACTTGCCTGGTGTTAATAGGAGTCTCATTTCTAAGAGCAAGTGTTAGTGTATTTTTGCCAGAAGTCTACAAAGAGCATGTCCCGTCATGAGCAGCAGTTACAAGCCGCATTCCCAAGTGTCCATTACCAACGCTAACATGCAGATAAATCAGCCATCTCTCACTCTGCATGCAGATGGGGTCATGTTGTTAAACCAGTGAAATATGAAATGGCTTTCTACCCAGGACAGGATTTTTTTAATTGAATTAATTGCCAACGACACTGTAAAAATGCTGATGGGTAGTAAACGTGGCATTATGGCTCCCATTTATCTTTGTGCTGTAAATTAGGAGTAATACCTTCAGAGACTAATATGTGAGAGGCTGAGCAAGGAATTTTTGTCAAGGAGCAAGAATGATCATATTATGGCAAGGACTTTCAGAATTATGGTGCACACACAGAACAAAACATATCTTTACCAGTGCATGTACATTTATTCAATTTTTTAAATGAATTATTTAAATAAGTTTTATTATCTTTTTTTGCCACCAAATCTAAACTTAAAGTGAACTTGTCCTAACCACTGTATCACATATCCACCAGGACCTGCTCTTGCGATGTCTGCTTCTGTTGCCAGGTGCTGCCATATTAATTCGATGGGCAGCGCTGGTAATAGAAGAGACTTTGGAATCAGAGGCTCTGAATGGCCCAGACTCTGTCCAACCACTAAGTTTAGGGTGGCTCGGACCTGCAGTGCCTTCCAGTCTGGCAGTAAGGGTGTGTGTTGTCCAGCTGGAGTTATCAGCGTCATATTTCAGCCAGTTGGAAATGTGCTGTCCAGCTGGAGTTATCAGCGTCATACTTCAGCCAGTTGGAAAGCACCACACCCTACTGAAACTTCCAGCTTACTGCTGGAAACTGCCAGATATAGCCTTGTGTTCCTCTGGTTTAGTCTTGTCTGATCAGCTACTGTGAAGTGTATTTGTTTCCTGTTTTGACCGCAGCTTGTTTTACTGACTGTTCTTCCATCTTATGATTTTATACTTTTTCTGCCCCCTTGGTTCTCATTTAGCTACCTGACCACTCTTGCTAGCCTGCACCAAAGTACGGCAGCTTATCCCATGGCCCCATGTGAAGGCCAGGGTAATCCATAGGATCTGGTAAGTGGAGTGGCTTTCACTAAGCCAGTTCGTGGTAGCCATTTTAGAGCTGCCCGGTGACCACTGACAGAGCCCCATTACACACTGCTGTGGTAATTCTGGAAAAATACAGGTTGAAAATGAGCCGGTAACATTGAGAAGAGTCAAAGGAACAGAACCGCCTAAGCTTCATCCCATCCAGTTTGGCTTGATTGACAAACGCTTACTTGTTTGGATATAGGGAGAAACCAATCAATCATTCTAACGAGGTTAGAAGAAGCTGCTGGGGAACCACATCCTTGACTCCTAACTCTGTCTTATTTGTATACTCTAATTTCTAAAATGACGTAGAGTTTCAGAGTAAAACATATACATAAACTGATTGTAACAAGGCATGGGAAACAGTGACTGGCTCTTTAACAAAGAAGTTTGTTTTTGCAATAAAATATTCAATGTATAATAAAAATGTTAGATTGTTGGATACAATGACATTATGTTGTGTGGCACTTAGAAAAACCTTATTCTATTAAACATTAGTGAGGTTAAATTATAAAAATAAATGTAAGCATATTTCCAGAAATTTGAACATAAGTTCAAGGTAACTGTCTCAGGATGAACTACAAAAAATTCTCCATTGTTTGTGAAAATTCCCATGAATTACATTAAGCCATAGGTTATTCACTATATTGATTTATATTAAAAAACTAATAATGGAAGTTAGTTTCTTCCTCTCACAATGTTAAGGTCTATTTACACTCCAAGATTATCGTGGACGAGTTCTCATAGGAATGGCTTTTTTGATGATAATCATGCAGTCTAAGCAGCAATTAACAGAAATGGGCTACACAAAAGATCATGCACACAAAAGGATCTATTACTGTAGCCAGGTTGGCCTGTGCAAACAGGCTATTAAATGACCCCCAAATGTCAAACATGATGACGATCGACGGTCGTTAATAATGTACATGGCGCACTTCTACTAGTGTGATCGATTTTACTTTTCAGAGATTAGATTTACTCTACAATCAATGAGGGGGATCACAATCATGAACTGCCAGGGAGACCTAGGGAAGGGAGAGGGGGACACTCTGGGACACCAAGTGATTGATAAATGAGCCCCCATGAAAACCTAGGCAGACAACTCAACCTTTGTAACTATGTAACTAAGTACAATTGGTGGAGGAAGGCTGAACATGATGGACCTATGTCTTTTTTCAACCTATCTATGTAATTATGTACAATTGATGGAGGAAGGCTGAACATGATGGACCTATGTCTTTTTTCAACCTATCTATGTAATTATGTACAATTGATGGAGGAAGGATGAACATGATGGACCTAGGTCTTTTTTCAACCTAACTATGTAACTATGTACAATTGGTGGAAGAAGGTTGAACTTGATGGACCTAGGTCTTTTTTTCAACCTATGTAACTATGTAACTTCTTCCTATTCCACAAAAGGTGCCATAAGCCAAAGAACATGAAGTCCAAACAGCTAAACTTTATAGAACTTCATAGAACAATTAATTACCTTGCAATTGTTTATAGCAAAAAGCCTTCACCTGCTGTATAATTGAGAGCATTGCATCTTTCCTCCATTCCTCAAGTGTTTTGATGTTTGGTAGAAAATTTATAATCCCCTCTTCACCAGAAAAACTGGCACCAAAAAGTATTTTTCGCTTTTTTAAAAGAGGTTAAGCAAAAAGTGACAATTTTGTGATATTGGACACCAGAAAACTGCATACATTGTAGCTGAAATCTACATCAGCTCATAAAAGTTCACGTCATGGCTGCCATCAATTTCATTTCCTGGTGTATGGACAGCACAAAAAGACGTGCCAGCATTTTATATATAACAGTTACCACTCCTTTTGGAAGGCTTTTTGCAGTGTGTGCATTGGAATTTTTGCCTATTTATTCAATATGAGGTCAGATCCTGATGTTGAGTGAGAGATCTGGCTTCCAATAACTGTTTTAGATCTATGGGGTTGAGGTCAGGGCTCTGTGTGGCCAGTCATGTTCTTCAACACCAAACTCACCCAACCATGTCCTTATGGACCTGGCTATTTGCTCTGTGACACAGTCATGCTAGAACAGAAAGCATATAATTGTCCAAAATGAATTTTTATGCTGAAACATTAATTGGAAACTGTACTTTTTAGCAAACTTTGCATAAATCAATAGAAAATTTGAATATCGGCAGAGAAGTCTGATTCTTTCTCTGCTTATGAATTATTTTCCTGAACTCACCATCTACCCTGAAAAAGCTCAACTACATCTTGCTGAAAACAAAACAGACTGCCAGCTCACTGTGGTGCCAGGTTCAACAGCTTATTTTACTCTATGTTAGAAGGTGTAGAAGAATTGAAGACGGCGCAGAAAGATTGTGCTGAGCATTATATTTTGCCTCACCATAGAGCTGGATGCATATCTACAATGCTCAGTACTGCTGTATAATGCCCTAAATACTTCTGCTACATCTATCTGTGTGCTAACTAAGGAGTGAAGACCGGGAATGCCTCTCTCTCTTCTCTGCTGTGTATAGGGGAGACCACTCCATCCAATGCTTGCCATCATGCTTGGCGATGTAAAGCTTTTATTTAGCATCAATACTTATGCATGGAGTTCCCAGTGCACAATTTTTGTGCTGTTAAAGAACCGTTCCCATCAAAGTTTTTATCTTCTTAATATATTGCAATCATCATATTATGTAACACTGTATACTTACATTTGCTCATTTTGCCTTTCTACCCAGCTAATTCTTCTCTTTTCTCTGCTCTATGTGGAAACAGGAAGCCTCTTGTCCTTGAATAAATCATTCCCCTCTTCAACTCCTGACCCCCTGCCATTGACTTTTGCAGTGACTCATGACTTGTACAGGGAAAATTGACCTCCTGTTTCCACATAGAGCTTAGAAGCATTCAGCTAGTCGGGTTTTAATCAGGTGATGTTATAGACCTAATGGAAAAGAGAAGAATTATCTGTGTTGAAAGGCAAAATGAGCAATTGTGAATACATAGTGCTATATAATATGGTGATTGCAATATATTAAGAGGATAAAAATTTTGACAGGAGCAGTGCTTCTTCCATGTCAGGGAAGGTTTGGAATTCTGCAGTTTTTGACTCAATACTCGGCAACCCACTTTGTGGCTGAGTTGCTGTGGTTCCACACTTCCGCTTTTCAATAATATCACTTGCAAACTTGTTTCAAAGGTGGTATCTAGTGATGACCGAGCATGCTCATTACTTGAGATTTACGAGCATGCTCGGGTGTTTAATGAGTATCTTCAGCGTGCTCAGGTGTTATGTTTGAGTCACGCCGTGCGCATGATTTGCGACTGTTTGACAGGTTTAATACATTTGTGGAATGTCTGTTTCTTAGGTGACTAAAAGATAACACCTGAGCACTCTGAAGATACTCAACGAGCACCCGAGCATGCTCGCTGAAAGGGTTAACAGAACATACTTGCTCATCACTAGTGGTATCCTATTACAGGACCATGCTCAAATTTAGTGAGCTCTTTAGGAGGACCTATTCTTTCACAAATGTTTGTAAAGGCAGACTGCATGGCTAGGGCCTGGATATTATATACCTGTGCCATCAAGACTGATTGAAAACCTGAATACAGTGATTGAGTTGTGTCATAATAGTTTTCTCCATATTGTGGATATGATGGAAACAAAAACCTGCATTCTACCTGAACTCAGTTCCACACTTAGTCTTTGTAACTTTTCTCATAAAACATCTCTCATATGTCATAATATTACATAAAAATACATTTTATCCGGAATGAACATGCTGTAAACTCTGAAAATCAGAATCTTAGTCTCATTGGTATATTTAAAATAAACCATCTCAAGCTTTTTTTTCTAATACTCAAGAGCAATTTTTTGTAAATTGCTGTATATTAATTTTTATAAAATACTCTATGACCTGCTTTTGATGGAATAGTGTTTTTGTAAATATCAATGCATCTCCTGGTATAAAATGATCTATTTCATTAGGAAGGATAAATGCAACTTTCTACTATTTTGTGCGTCACCATTTATCTTTTTCAGGGTTTCATTCTAATTAATATCACAATATTAGAGTGTCTTTTCAGAGCACATTTAATAACCACTTTATGACCATAATGAAAACAATCTTAAACCCATTCTACGCTTAAATGGCTTATAGCAATTGAAAATATCAGAATGAAGGAATAATCTAGACTATCCAAAATCTGCTGTGACTGAAATAAATGGTGGAAAATTCGCAAAATACCTCTTAAAGAGTTTCTTTTGTGAATATCATACTGGTCATGAATAACAATATGTCATTAACCTGCTTATCTGCACTGCAGTTTATGTATGCAGGTTGTGTATTTAGTATCACATGCATTTTCTGAAACATAGTGCAAGCTCAGGGTATTCTGAAGGTCGGGTTGCCTAGTAAATGCATGACTTGTCTGGGTGGCCACCAATTAAGCACATATTGCTATATTGGGACACATCTATAGGTAGTACAGAGGCTGCTGTCACACTAGGGTCTTGGGTCTTAAAGGGGTTGTCTGGTCCAAAATGAAAAGTCTGCAGTCACACTGTGTACATTGCCTCAGTGCACACATTGTGCACTGCGGGGATTTGCCGGCTTCTGAGTCGGGACCGACTGGTACATATGCATTATTCATACTCCAGGCCAGAGCCCGACTAGTGGGCGCAGCCTCGCTTCATACACTTGTATAGAACGAGGCTGCACCTACTAGTTTGGCTCTGGCCGAGAGTATACATAATGCACCCGTACCTGCTCAGAAACTGGCAAATCCCTGCAGCGCATAGTGCGCGCGCTGGGGCAATGCACACAGAGTGACTGCAGGCTTTTCATTTTGGACTAAACAACCCCTTTATAGGGGTCTTTATTTTATACCTCTGACCCATAAAACTACTGTGGCATGGGGTATAAGTCTGCAGTCACTCAATGTGACTGCAGACTTCTGAATCCTCACATTGCACGCACTACGCACTATGAAGATTCTCCAGTGCCGTCTCCAGGAGCAGGCGGCCATGTGACTACAAGTATGCAATCTGTATACTTCCGGCCATAGACTGTGTTCCAAATTATTATGCAAATAATATTTTCTCAGATTTTCCCAAATTACCTATATGAATTGCAGTAATTGTAATTTTCCAGTCAAATAACTATTAGAGTACAATTGAAAGGTTTTTGTACAAACTGCCTATGATAACAGTATATTTTTAAAAAAATAAAAAACTCAAACTGCACACAAAATGCATGTTCAAAATTATTATGCACAGCAGAGTTTTCAACCATTTCATTTTAATAAAGAACAAAAAAATGGTCATTTTTGAAATTATAAGCATTAGCAGGTTATTACAAACTGAAATCAAACAGTTTTCAACTCAAAACTTTATTCTAGGTGATGTTACATTTGCACATAGGACCCCTTGTTCGAAAGGAGCTTCTGAACTCTCTCGTCCATTGAATTTGTCAGGTTTTGGATGGTTTCTGCTTCAATTGTTTTGCATGAGGACAGAATACCCTCCCAGAGCTGTTGCTTAGATGTGAACTGCCTCCCGCCATCATAGACACTCCTTTTGATGATGCTCCAGAGGTTCTCAATGGGGTTAAGGTCAGGGGAACATGGGTGCCACACCATAAGTTTGTCCCTTTTTATGCCCATAGCAGCCAGAGATGCAGATGTGTTATGTGCAGCATGAGACGGGGCATTATCATGCATGAAAATTATCTTGCTGCGGAATACACGGTTCTTCTTCTTGAACCATGGAAGGAAGTGCTGTTTGAGAAACTCAATATACATTATGGAGCTCATCTTTACCCCTTCAGGGATCCTAAAAGGGCCGACAATCTCTCTCCCCATGATTCCAGCCCAAAACATTACTCCACCTCCTCCTTGTTAGCGCCGTAGCCGTGTTTGCATGGGGTGTCCATCAACCAGCCATCCTCCACTCCATCCATCTGGACCATCGAGATCATTTCATGCATGATAATGCCCCGTCTCATGCTGCACATAACACATCTGCATCTCTGGCTGCTATGGGCATAAAAGGGGACAAACTTATGGTGTGGCACCCATGCTCCCCTGACCTCAACCCCATTGAGAACCTCTGAAGCATCATCAAAAGGAGTGTCTATGATGGCGGGAGGCAGTTCACATCTAAGCAACAGCTCTGGGAGGGTATTCTGTCCTCATGCAAAACAATTAAAGCAGAAACCATCCAAAACCTGACAAATTCAATGGAGAGAGAGTTCAGAAGCTCCTTTCGAACAAGGGGTCCTATGTGCAAATGTAACATCACCTAGAATAAAGTTTTGAGTTGAAAACTGTTTGATTTCAGTTTGTAATAACCTGCTAATGCTTATAATTTCAAAAATGACCATTTTTTTGTTCTTTATTAAAATGAAAAGGTGGAAAACTCTGCTGTGCATAATAATTTGGAACATGCATTTTGAGCGCAGTTTGAGTTTTTTATTTTTTTAAAAATATACTGTTATCATAGGCAGTTTGTACAAAAACCTTTCAATTGTACTCTAATAGTTATTTGACTGGAAAATTACAATGACTGCAATTCATATAGGTAATTTGGGAAAATCTGAGAAAATATTATTTGCATAATAATTTGGAACACAGTGTAATTTGACTAGACATGTCCGGCCTTGCTCACTTCACTTGCATTGAGCGAGGCCATGCACGTCTAGTCGGCTCATGGACGCTTGTATGCAAATCAAATACTTGGGTTCATGTGGCCACCGCTCTCAATGCCAACACCCTGACTGTGCGCTTTGTGAAGATTCACAAGTTTGTAGTCACATAGAGTGACTCCAGACTTGTTCCCTAAGGACAGACAATCCCTTTAATGAATGGAACTGCTGTAGTCAGATGCCCCTAAATCATTAATGAGTTAAGTGCGACTTAAAAGTGGCATGCGCCTCCACCAGAGATGTACTTCATTCATGGACTGGTGTACATTTCTGGAGTAAGTTACACCACTGAAGTGAATTTCATGAATTTGATGGGCGTACTTAGCCATGCCTTGTCGCTTAGCTGGCCATAACGGGTGTGAAAATACCAAAAAGTCGCAATATTTTTGCTTAACTTTTGAGTTGTGCAAAAATATTTTGACTTCTTATGCCGTATTACAACAGAATTCTGGCATAAACATGTTAATGAATCAACACCTATTTCTTTATAGTATTTTTTATTTTTAGTGTCTTTCTAGAAAAGGTAGCTTCAGAAAGCTACACAAAAAAAACAAGCAACTTTGGTGTAAAAGTACTAGGAGCAAAACTCATAGTATGCTCAATGTGTACATACAAGAAAGCTTAAGTGAATGGAGAATTTGAAAGAAACCAGAATCATATGCCAGATCCCACTTCTCAGAGATCCCGTGGAAAATTAAATGACCAAATTCTTTGAAAGCTATATGCAACTAATACTCCTCTCTTAAAGGCCCCCATAGACATTAGACCTAAGTTGTACCAAATGGACGATTTCGACCAAATCGATCTTTCATTGTTCAGTTCTTTAGATGGCAAACAATTGACTTTTGGGCGACGAATGTTCAGTCATCTGAAAGATCGATCTAATATTTTCTTGTATGACTATTGTCCGCGGCATAATGAATGATCGTTTGGAAAACGAACGATGTGTTATTTCTAACTTTACCCTTGTGTGTATCAAGTTAATATTATCAAATGTTTTCCTTCGCTGTACATTGAAATTGTATATCTTCTTAAAGATATTTGAACAATGTAATCGAACATGTGTATGGTGGAGTCGTATAAATTAAGTCTCGTATGAACAATGAACATTCATTCATCATTGGATTGTCATCTCATGTGTAGGGCGGCCCTTAGTCCTGCATTTCCTCAGGGGTGTAGCAATCAGGAGAATCAGTCACAAAGGAAAGAATCCTCCATATAGGAGGATACCAGTATTATAAGTAGGATATGGTAAATTGGAGGATCTGTTACGGATTTTTGGGGGGCACAAGAACTTTAATTTACTGATGAATCTATCCGATTTTATATAAAAATATGAAACATCCGATTCAAATAATGAGGCAGAAAAACACTCATTTTCAGGGAATGTTTTCTCATAGGTTTTCCAGGAATATTTCCCTGTGTTCAATAGTTGATTTAAAAAGGGTCTAAGATAAAGCTCTTCCCTCTTGATTCTTTGGCTAATCCTTTTCTGGAGATTCTAAAGCCATTCACTATAAAAATGTATTAGCAAAGTATTAATTGAATTTTAAATCAAGTCCAAAATATGTCATGTAATTTGTAAAGTTACCCAGCTGTTCCCAAGTTTGGCTTTTTAAATAAGTGTACCTGAAAAAGGATTTTGAAGAGCCATAGAATTCTAGGTGTTAAAGCTGCACCAAAAAACTGAATATCAAAATTACAGGTTCATATGTAAATGAGATTTCCTATAAGAAAAGCTACAATAATAATCACATCTGTATCCTGTCCTTAATCATTTTATAAGGAACAAAGGACAAGGGCTTAAATGTTTCCCACCCATGTTTCATCTTTAGTCGCCCCAATTCATTGGTAAGAGAGCAGAGATCTGTAAAGGATTCATGTGTGAATTCTCAGGGGGCGGTTTTATTCTCTCTTTATTTGATGAAAGGAGAGCTCCTAATTGCTATGAATTCCATTCAGTTTAATTGCATGCTTAATAAATTCTAACCGGCTAATTATCAGCAACAATCCCTGTTTAATTCACTGACACGGTAACTAGTCTATTCTTTGGTAATCACATGCTTATTTAGAGCCTCAGACATTTTTAAAACTGTTTCGACAGCATAAAAAGTGCTAGCGCTGATTTTTTTTTGTTCAGAATTTTGGTGCACAGGGAAGAATATTTCTAACCGTGTGTATCTAGTATACACAAGGGAGGAGAGATTTACAAAGGGTGCATAAGAAATGGAGCTTTTTAACCCATTCGTATTGTACTAAGTTCAACAAGCCTGTCAAATATAGAATCATTATTTACAGATACACTATCTAAACTAGCACCAGGGTCAATAATCTACGATAGTGATAAAATACAGAAATTTACCAAATACAAAATGAGCACAAAATCCTATCCTTAAATCGTCAATACAATAAAAACATCAATTAAGAAACGATACAGTTGCCTACATAAAATACACCATATACATCAAAATATAAATAGTAACATGATGAGGAATAAAAATTGCGTGACAAATACCAACGGCACTGGAAGGACCAGATTGACTGATCCACTAGTGTTAAATGTAGTGTTTGTTGTTTTAACCCCTTTACTACCTTGGGATTTTCCGTTTTGGCATTTTTGTTTTTCGCTCCCCTTGTTCCCAGAGCCATAGCGTTTTTATTTTTTGGGCAATATGGCCGTGTGAGGGCTTATTTTTTGTGGGATGAATTGTACTTTTAAACACCACTACTGGTTTTACCATATCGTGTACGGGAAAACGGGAAAAAAAAATTCCAAGTGCGGTGAAATTGCAAAAAAAATGCAATTTCACAGTTGTTTCTTTTTTTTTTTTTCTTTCCACGTTCACTGGATGCTAAAACTGACCTGCCATTATTATTCTCCAGGTCATTACAAGTTCGTAGACACCAAACCTGTATAGGTTCTTTTTTATTTAAGTGGTGAAAAAAAAATCCAAAGTTTGCTAAAATACCCGTAGCTTCTCCATTTTTCGGGATCTGGGGCCAGGTGAGGGGTTATAAAGTTCATTTTCTCCCCGCAGCATTAGGCTACATGCGCCGGGCAGCATAATAACACTGTTAACCTGCTGATTAACTGCATATCTGCAGGTTAATAACGTTATTTCTGGTGACAGGTTCCCTTTAAATGTAATCAATTTGCTGTTCTCTACTAAAATGGTTTTAGTGTCCTCCCTATATTTCTCCCTATATTCCTCCCTATATTCCCTCTAGCCTTAAGACCAATGATTAAGAGGAATTTAAATGGAACGGCATACACCTGGCTGCTCCATTGAAACTGTATCACTCTGACAGAAATAGCCTAGTACAGCGCTTTGCTGCTTCCATCAGTGCTATACACTTTGAAAAGAGTGGCAATGAAAACTAAGGAGCATATAAGTGAAAAAAAACTGAATCCGCAAGCATCTATTGGTATTTTATAGAACAATAGAGAAGATTTTGCTAACCATGTTTTCTCATTATTCATTTTGCAGTGCACACTGGACCAATCTCAGTCCTGCTGTTTCCTTTTTGTTCACCTAGAACGAACACCTCTGCATAAGATCCTCTGCTAGTTATCTCTTGATGTAAAACAATATTCGCGGGGCTCATTATGATGACAGCAATTATACTTATTTCATAGCTCTCCTTTCTATTTAAGTTTACTGCAATGAAGAGACAGGCGCTTAGCATATAATTTGTCTTCAATGGCTTTCTTGTTCAACCACATGATTCGCACACTATTCCATATCCAACGTTCATGTGAACATGTTTATGGAAGGCAAAGACAACTGTCCGGTGCCGATGATGTGATATCTGTGTAATATCCCTAGGGGGGGTATATGAAATATGCTAAATAATCACATTGAATTTTATTACTACCAGGGTTTTATGATTGATAGCGAATTTGCAAAAAAATAAAATAAAAATTGGTCTTTAATGCAATTACACGAATAGTAGGGTGTTTCGCAACTTTGTCTCACTTGAGCATTTGTTAAGCTTTTAACACAGTGAGACATGAACAAATCATCCTTACGTGCTTGTGCATATGTTTTCCAGAGAGCACTGGTCTCTTCACTTGATGGATGGAGATTTAATCTTTTATTTTGGGAAAGATACAATTTATTCTTAGGGTGCCGGAATAGGAGGAACAGACTGTAGATCTTGGCTCGAGACAGTGACGTTAAGACATAAAGGGAAAAGACAGGACATAGAAACAAACATTCAGGCAAAGGGACAGACAAAGCCTAAAGGTTTGGTGTCTCTGTTGCTGCCTTTGGCCTTTTCTCGATAAAGGAGGGGTTTATGCTCCATCAAGCTTGTGCTGAAGTCAGCATGCCATGACCACCTTCCTCCCCTGGCGATGTGAGAAATGTCCCTCGTTGGTCACACTACGTTTGTTTTTCATTAGAAGTTAAGTGTGGACATGAGCGATGGAGGAGAGTTCAGCATCCAGCCGCCTTTGCCTGATTGAAAGGCTGCGGGCAGTGGGAGAGCCTCTGGCAGGATCAAACAGGGCAAGCAGCAGGGCTGCAAGTACCTGCCGAAATTTATAGAGCCTACCTAGAGAAAAGCAATGCTGAAATTCTTTCATTGCCGAAAAACAAGGTTGTTTGTGAAGACATATCTGGCCTGCGAAACACCATTAAAAATGCATTTACTGATACTATCAAAGGAAGCGCCACAATAAAAAGTAGAGAAAAAAAAGGTTCTGCACCTAACCAGACGTGTCAAAGTGCAACTACAGTGGGAAAGAACTAACAAAGCAAGATGGTAAATAGTAAGTGCATGAGTAGAAAAAAGACTGAAAATAAGAAGACGAGGCCGTCACTAAAGAACAACAAGGCTTCCTCTCTGGTATCACATCCAGCAGATGACATCCATTTCTTGACAGCCTTTGGAGAGAGACTATAAAAAGTCATTTAGTTTACAAAGAAATATAAAAGGTTTTGGGTGAGAACAAAATCTAACGGAATATACAGCTTCATTTCTAAGTGCAGAGCCTATTTCCAAACTCGAGTTTACAAACCTAATTTAGAGGCTTACTGCAGGTCAACATGAAGCAGAATGGGGTAGGCGTCAGTTTTAAAGGAATAACACATGATTGCAGGATGTGACTAAGCATACGGTTGTTTCTAGTCTCTTACCATATAGACACATAGGTCTGCAGAGGAACTGTATACACAAAATTGAAGGATCTTTTTAGTCAAGACTAGTGTTGAGCGAGTATGTTCTATTAACCCTTTCGCCAAGTATGCTCAGGCCGAGCTTCGAGTATTTACAGCTGCTCGGTGATAAGGTTAAATCGCTCACGTGTGCATGATTTGCAACTGTTTGACAGTTTTATTACTTGTGAGGAATGTCTATTTCTTACACATTCCTCACATGTAATAAAGCTGTCAAACAGTTTCAAATCATGCACACGGGAGCGATTCAACCATATCACCGAGCAGATGTAAATACTCGGAGCTCGGCCCGAGCATACTCGGACAGAACATACTCGCTCAACCCTAGTCAAGACCATTTTTAAATTAACTTCCTAAGCCTTCTGCAAGAAGGTTGAGCTACAAGTTTCTTTATTTCGAACCTATTCTGAGCTTTTTATGAACCTTTTTACAATAAGTTTAAAAGTTAAAGAAGTAATACTCGCCATCACAAAAAACCCTGTCCAGTGATTGACTGCAGTGGTGATATGTTCTTGTGGACATTATTGCTGCAGCATGAAATAAAGGCCAGCAAAGGACTGGGAAGCATTGGAATGGGAGGGAGTGTGGTAAGGTAAGTATTGTTTGCTTTTTTTATTTTTTTTTAACCATTCTGAACATTTTTTAGCATTTTCAGAGCAATTTTTCCCCACCAGAGAACTACTTGAATACAGTAGTGTATTGTTTATGTTATGTGCCAACCAAGTCTAGACACCCTTTAGTTCACTGCTCACTCAGTAGGAGCTAGAGAACTGTTTCTTAATGGTGTAATCATTTCTATTTTAACTGATGACACCAGGAAAGCTTTTCCTGTATGTTATCCTACAGAAAGTAAAGGTGTTATTCAAAAGGGATATTGCGTGGTTCCTTGCATCTGACACCATGGTGGAAGTGCCAATGCTAGAAGAGTTTTGCTGCTGTGTCTTTGTATGGTTTTGAGAATATGGCCAAGGGATGGTGCTATTGAAGTAATTTCATGCAGAAGCTAACTGTTAGAACCCTCCTGTTAGTTTTTCTATCTTGTGTTTTGCGGTCACGTGACCATCTGCCTATATATTCCAGCTCCGCCCTTCTGGCTTTGCTGGACTTCAGTGTTGTTTGACTGTTTTGCTAGCCAGGTGCTTTGGTGCCTATCTCTGTCAGTTAGCTTGGTCCTCTTGGATGACTAGTACTTTTTGTCAGTTTTTCTTTTGTGTTCTACAACAATTTCTGTTTAGGAGGTGTCCCATTTTTGTCCCAGTCCTTAGTTCTTTTAGGGACCCCTCCCTTATTTCTATAGGTCTTCGTTCAGACTAGCCGAGGACTAAGGCGGGTCTGTTCACAAGGAACAGGCAGCCCGCTACATCATAGGGATTCAGCTTAGTCTTATTGTAGGGACGGCTTTCCCCTATCTTTCCTTAGTTCTTGCTGCAGATCATAACACTAACCACCATAATGGTGGTAAATGAACCAATTCTCCTTGCTAGTAAGAAACAGTTAAGTAGAAGCGGGTGACTCTTGGGCTGTACTGTTCCCCCAAGTGGTGTTTTGTATGGTGTACCCCATTTTAATAAAAGTCCCGGAGAAGAGATAATAAAGATTGACAGTTACATCTTCTGACATAGAGGCACAGGCTTAAGCATTACAAACAGCAATGAATCCACCACATACTGATGTGGTTCTCCACCAAGGTGATCATTAGGTGTTCTCCAATTCTCTTCTGTCTCCTCATAGTAGGGTTACACTCTGGTAAGAATTTCATGGGGTGTGCAGGAATGTGTCTACATAGCAAAAGATCTACGCAAGATAGCTGAAATCCTGTGATTCATCTATGGGCTGTAGTTTACTTATTAACATAACAACACTCATTTGACAGAATAAGGAGATTTCCCAGTCTAACTACTGAGGAGATCCACCAAAACAAAAGTGCATAGTCACTGTGACAAAAAGCAATGAATAACAGTATATTTATATTAAAATAAATATACATATATATTTTATTAATTAAACTGCAAACATCATACGGGCCTGGAATAACCTCTTTTTGGGATAACACATCTGTAGGATAGGGTGGAAGTGTGTTTATATAGGGCAGCACGGTGGCTCAGTGGTTAGCACTGCAGCCATGCAGAGCTGGGATCCTGGGTTCAAATCCCACCAAGGACAACATCTACAAGGAGTTTTTATGTTCTCCCCGTGTTTGCTTGGGTTTCCTCCGGGTTCCTTCGGGTTCTCCGGTTTCCTCCCACACTCCAAAGACATACTGATAGGGAATCTACATTGTGAACCCCAATGGGGACAGTGATGATAATGTCAGTAAAGTGCTGCTGAATATGTTGGCGCTACATAAAAATAAAGAGCATTATTATTATATAACCCTGTGTGTTTGGCACCTGCTGTGATACTGGGCAGAAGTCTGGAGTTAATCAGGCACTGAGGAGCACAGCAGTGGCCAAAGGGAGTGACTGAAACCACAGGAGGCATGGAGCTTATCTAAGTACCATATGAAGGCAGCGTGAGGGAGAGGGAAATAGACTGGTCCTCAAACTAGGAGCCTTGAGATGCGTCCTCAGAGATTATCCTCAAGCGTCAGCAAGTTCAGATTGGTATAGCCCAATTATGAGAAAGCGTATATTGTGACATGAAGAAGACAGGTATGATGCCTACAGATGACCACACCAGACAGTAACTGGTACTGTTTGAGCATCTGTAGTTTTTTCCCCTGCAAGTAAGAGGAGGTGCAAGTAGAACCAAGAGGCAGAGGGGCAGTAGTCAAGTGACTGTTGGTGGGGTTATTCCGGTTTATGGACTGTGGACTTGAGATGAGATAAAAAGGCAGTTATATCTCTCTATAACTGTAAGGGAGGCGTCTTAACTCCTCAATAGCCACTAATGTGTCTCTTTATAGCACACTCAAATAACAGCTGTCCAGAATATTGCGCAGATGAGAGTCTGATGTCCACCTGTTAGAGGATGCCGGACACCCAGGAGCGAAAGAATAAGCAGTCAATTACTAATTTATGTTCTCAGCCACCAGATACACAGCGCTTCATCGAACACTATGCATATAACAAGGGAAGTGGGAATTTAATTTAAAAAGAGAACACATATGAAAGAAAATATCCTTTTTTTTTCTTTTTGTTCCTTTTTTGAGCCACTACTTGGCACACGTGAATCCAGATGTAAAGCGTGTTCTTGAATGTTGGGGTTCAACAAATTGAGTTTATTCTTAATGAAAGAGGTTGTCCACTACTTGGACAGCCCCTTCTTAAATGCTGGAGTCTTCGATGTAAATTGAAATCTTTATACTCATCTGTTCTACCAATGTCGGATGTGAGCACTGCAGCCAATCAGCGGCTACTGATAGGCTGCTTTACTCACCCTTCCATCGTAGATCCAAAGGAAGTATGAGCAAAGCAGTCCATCAGCAGCCTCTGATTAATAGTAGTGGGCACACGGCATAACAGTGGCACACAAGCGCCAACATTACTGGTCCGTGAGATGAGTTTAAGGTTTTTAGGTGTTTTTTTGCACAGGGAACTACAGTATTTTAGAACAGGTCGTCTACGTAGTTGGCAAACTCCTTAAAATTAGTTGTTCATGAATGAAAGTCGTTATTTTCATTTGTCACACTTTGTGGTAATATTAGTTTGTCATCTGATTTTACCACTACAAACCCATAGTGGGAATGATTTGCATTCATGGCAGCCATTGTATGATATAGCAAATGTCACCTTGCATTTGTCAATTGGATATTGTTCTTTATTTTTACTGATAAATACAGAAAGAAGAAACCACTTGATAAGGACAAAAATATCCATATATTGGGGCAAAATAAATCTCATGTTAAATCCGAGTGTAACAAAAGAGAACAAATGTTACCTCTACTGTGCTTTTATAGCAGATCTAGGTATGTATTAAAGAAGGCTCTCTTTGGTCACCTTTGGAAAATGCGCATATTCCCTGGATCAAACACCCGCTCACTGGTTAAAAATTTTTTGGACATCCTTTAATATTTCACAGTCAGTATTATTGTCACCTCATTCACAGAGTTTAAAACCAATCTCCGGGGATATTTCCATATGAAAGAATGCAACTATTAAATATTTCAGATTTTTGCCATATAGCATGATAATCATTCACATCCTGAAAAAATCAATATACATTGTTTATAGACAGAAGTCCAAATAATGAAACAAATACATGTCATCTACTACTGGGATCTCCACCAATACCAGGAATAGGGATATGAGCGCCCCATTTGAATGGAGAATTGGGGCTGACGCAGATAGCTGGGTACAGTGCTCAACTAGCTATCTCTGTCAACCACATAAGCAATGAGGCAAGTGGTTTTGGACATGATCGATCATCGCTGTTTTTTTTATTAGGGTTGAATAGGGCTGAAGCATGGTGGGCACAATCCCGTGATCAGTTGACCTTTTAAGAACATAGTGAATAGAATTTCACTGATCTACAATAATTGTCAATAGTCAGAGTGTCACAACAGCAGTGACAACAGTAAAGAGGATATGCCTGATAGAAACAATCTTATACAAAGCTTCAGAATCAATGTAGTTATGCAGATGGCAATTTTGCTTCTACCAATGTTAATTAAAGTAGGATTTTAGCATTATTGATTGATATTAAGAATGGATTAATGAGGCTTCAATGTCAAATAAAACTACATTAATTGTAAAGAAACAGTTTTAACATCCATTTTTCACTCCCTTTCAGTGGATTCTGTGATTGATTTTGTCCCTTTGTTTTTGACCCAGCTTGTTAACTACCCTGCTGCCAACTTGCTCCACTGGCCAGCAGTGGACAGAATCCAAAATGCCTTTGCAGTAAAGTCTAGCTCCTTGTGAAAGAGTGAACACTAATGAGTTCCCTGGGACCTGCTAAACGGTGAGGCTAGTAAAAAGACTTTCAGAAGACCTATTAAGAATTGCCAGATTCCACATACAATCTCATAATGGGAAAATTGTAGCTCATGTTCTCTTTGGGAGTTTTAATGAATCGCACCCATTGATTATGAGTTTTTGATCACCTCAAGGTCTCCCACTGATCCTAAAACCAGGGCTCTAAAGTGCCTCATTTGGATGAAGCAATGGTCAAGCATGTGCAGAATCACTTGCTTTATTACCTATGAGGCAGACAAAGATAGCTAGCTGATCATTGTACCCAGTAGTGATGAGCGAGCATGCTCGTTTAACCCTTTCGCCGAGCACGCTCGGGTGCTTTCTGAGTATCTTCGGTGTGCTCGTATATTAAGTTTGAGTCCCTGCGTCTGTATGATTTATAGCTGTTAGTCAGCCTCAACACATGCAGAGATTGCCTGTTTGTTAGGGAATCCTCACATGTGTTGAGGCTCACTAACAGTCATAAATCATGCAGATATAGGGACTCGAACTTAATATATGAGCACGCTGAAGATACTCGGAAAGCAACCGAGCGTGCTCGGCGAAAGGGTTAAACGAACACACTCGCTCATCACTAGTACCCAGCCATCTGCATCAATCAGAAAGACCATTAATGGAATGGTGGTGCAAATGCAGGTGCATTGTTCCATTCAAATGGGGAGCTCAAATTCCTATTTCCAGTATCAGTAGAGATCCCAGTATTTATTTTAGTATTTCATTATTTGGACTTTAATCTGTAAACAATGTACATAGATTTCTCCAGGACGTGAAGGATTATCATGTTATATGGCAAAAATATACCCATTGTCTTCATCAAAATAGATTTATGATAGTAGTCTGATTTTATAAACGAACCAATTGCAGAGAGAACTTAGATTTGGAAAAAAAAAAACTGGCGAAAAATGAAAAATACAGAAAGTTAAAGATCTTCAAAAGACACTGAATTGTGAATTCCAAATATCTGATAGGATAAATGAAAGATCAATATAAGAAAATAGTCCCTGACTGTATTTGGAACAAACATAGAAAAAAATATCTTATAGAACATCTCAACCTATAGTATGTATGCTAAATAATTTCAATGTACAAATTCTAAGTGATGACACAAAGAAAGATTAATAGAATGCACAAAGACCTTTCAGAAAAGACATCAATAAGCAGGACACTTATAATCATATCAAGTAGAGAGCAACACCAAAGAAGCTTCACTGCTTTTATACTAAGGCCTTTAGATCATTACCAGAAAGTACTGTCAATGCCAAAAACACAAAAGTATCAGTAAGAATCAAATATTGGGACGAAGACCTAACTCACTGTTGGCTTTAAGTCTTTTAGAATAATTTTTTAAAGGTTTTATGGACTGTTAAGATGAGTGATTCTTGAGAGACCAGATAGATGGGCTTGTGACTGGTTCAGTAATGGGCACAGAACTCCACTCAGGTGCCAGCACCCTCATCGGAGCCCCACCCCTACCGCATCGGACCCTCCCCCGCATCGGGCCCCCACTGTCTACAGCAGGAGCTTCACTGATAACAGCATTGTCAGTGAAGCTTCTGATGTAGAGACTCATTGAGGACCTGTAGTGACATCACGATCATGTGACTTGTCATGTGACCATTATGTCACCCCAGGTCTTGCAGTCTGGGGAGCTTCAGGACCTTTGATGAGGGCCTGACATTGAAAGAGGAGTGTGCTCCCGTCCTCCTCCATGGACCTCTGAGGGGGAGGGGGAGCCAAAGACAACCTGAGCTGCCAGATAAGTGCTCCTGTGTCCACCTGTGTTCTGTGCTGCTCCTGCACTATAAAGCAGTCTGTGTATGTGAGGTGTGTGCTGCCTGTGAGATATTTGTATGTGTTTATATGTACATGTGTTGTCCTGCATACTTGTGCTGTGTGTAATGTGTGTATCTACTGAGCATTTGTTGTGCAGCATGTGTGTGCGGTGTACGTGTGTGTGCCTTGTATGTGTGTGTGTGCCTGGTACGTGTGTGTGCCATGTGTGTGCCTTGTATGTGTGCCTTGTACGTGTGTGTGCCGTGTGTGTGTGCCATGTGTGTGTGCCTTGTACATGTGTGCCGTGTATGTGTGCCTTGTACGTGTGTGTGCCTTGTACATGTGTGTACCTTGTACATGTGTGCCGTGTGTGCCTTGTATGTGTGTGCCTTGTATGTGTGCCTTATAAATGTGTGTGCCTTGTGTGTGTGTGTGCCTTGTGTGTGTGTGTGCCTTGTGTGTGTGTGTGCCTTGTGTGTGTGTGTGCCTTGTACGTGTGTGTGCCATGTGTGCCTTGTACGTGTGTGCCGTGTATGTGTGCCTTATAAATGTGTGCCTTGTGTGTGCCTTGTACATGTGTGCCATGTATGTGTGCCTTGTACGTGTGTGTGCCTTGTGTGTGTGTGTGCCTTGTGTGTGGTGTGCCATGTGTGTGCCTTGTACGTGCGTGTGCCGTGTGTGTGCCTTGTACATGTGTGTGTGCCTTGTTCGTGTGTGTATGTGTGTACCGTGTGTGTGCCGTGTGTATGTGCCTTGTACGTGTGTGTGCCTTGTACATATGTGTGCCTTGTACGTATATGTATAAGTGTGTGTGTATGTGTGTGCCATGAAAATGTGTGTTATGTGTGTGTGCCATGTACGTGTTTGTGTATTAGTGTGTGCCATGTACGTGTGTGTGCTGTGTTCATGTGTGTTTAAATATGTATGCTTACATTTTGAAGCATCCATAAAAGTCCAGTGTATCAAAATTATCAAGATATAACATTAGTTAACCAGTAAAGAGTATAAAAATCAAAATGCCAGAATTAAAGTTGTTTTGCCACCCCACCTCCCTCTGGTTTCCTTCCATACTCTTAGGGAATTTAGATTGTAAGCCCCAATAGGGACAGCGATGCTGATGTCTGTAAAGCTCTGTGGAATCAATAGCGCTATATAAGTGAGTAAAATAAATAAGCTTTTGCTAGAAAATCTGACCCTTTCCGGAGACAATATGGACTGTTCTGCATACTTTTGTCAATAACTTATATTTAAAAAAATCACCAGTCTGTGGCTGCCCCCTCTTTTATTAAACAAAAAAGTCAGCCCCAATCCCAAATACTTTTTCATTCCTATTTTATATTTTGTTCAGTTATAGTTTAACTTCCCATTGATTTGATTTTCAGTACACCATCTTTTCTTACTGTCCCTTTTACGTTATCTGCCACCATCTACTTGCATTGTATCTTTATCTATACAAATAATGGTGGATTATATTGCTGTAATGTATAATATGAATTCATATAGGCAGTAAACATCAATGCTCACACGGGTCCTGTGCTTTCATGCTCATTAATTAATACTAAAAGGAAATTACGGTCGATTTACAATCTAATTTGTATAAGAGAAAATGTAAGAAGACTATAACAACAAAAACAAACCAAGACAAAAGCGAAAAAAAAAACAAGAGAAACTTTCCCTATGTAGTTTCATTGTGTTTTGGTATCCAGCGTTGCAATGTGTTCGTCTCCTACCTGTTTCCATTGTGTTGTGACTCATGCCTGCCAGCTCGGTTCAGTGCCGCTCATACTGATTCGTAAGCCTCTATGATACATTAAAGTGCATTATGCTTATCACTTTTCTAAGAATGCTATTGTAAAAGGGATTTTTTATTTTTTGACCGATGGATTCATTTTTGCTTGCAGTTCTAAAAGTATGGAGATTGCTTAAGGCATAATAAAGATATCAAGAGAGGTAATGAATGAACAGTAATGTAGTTTTATCAAAGGAAATAATAAGAATGCAATATATAGATATATTTAATGGATATGTATGTAACCAACATGCAAGAGGAACAATGAGATAAGGAAAACAAGTAAGCATTGACTGATGTAGAATATTGCATTATTGGCTATAGGGAAGAATAGTATCTGAAAGCTGAAAATCTATTAGCTGATGTTGCTGTTTAACCCCTATATAGCTAAAAAAAACAAAGCATCATCAGTGACGTCCGTTTCAGGGGCTAGGCGAGTCTCTGCTCTACTGACCATGGGTCGATTGCCAATTCGTCAACACCAAATCATAAATAAATAGATAGGGCCTCATTAATTGTATCAATCCCCTGCATCAATCAAGGAAACCCCCCTTCTCAGTCACACTCTATCGATGCTTAATCTGAATGCTGACGTGGCTGTACATCATCGGTATTAATTATGTCAGCTGATTTCTGATATACATACTGTATGTGTACTTTTTTCTATCTTTTTACTATCTGTACTGTGTCCTTTTTGAATCTGGATAAGGTAAAATAGGGTTACGATAGATAACGACATTGAGCGGGGGCAAAAATTAGGGTGCCAACCTCCGTTGCCAGGAAGGGAGAGAAAGAAGGGACGACTAGGGACTTGATAGGTCAATATCTATTGCTGCCTGGAAAAACAAGACTAACCCTGAGAATATTTCATCTATACCCTACAGTATCTCTGTCTGCTATGTGTTTTAGAATGATGAGTGCTATATACTTTTAAAAATATTAGTAAAATAAAAATTTTAAGGATCTATCTTTCTCTTTGGTTGTTCGGTTGTCAATTCCAATGTATAGTCAGTAGGATCTTGTCATTGTACACTGTTCTTCTCAGTGCACGGTAACAATGCGCTCTTTCACTGCCTCTGATCAGAAGTGATGAGCGCACTGTTAGTACTCATTGTAAGAAGAGAACGAGTGAGCAGAGACTAGTGCCACCCCAGCAAGTGATGTCATGAACTGAGTTCTTGAACCCACTACATACACCTATAATGACCACCTGATGTAATTTTACAATATGTAGTCATGAATTGGAGAAAGGTTTTGGTCTTAATATATAAAATTTTAATGGTTGCCTTATGAAGAACCCAATCTATTAGCATTGTTAAGGAATATGGACATTATGAAGGAGGTCCTTAACTCTGAATCCCCCTCTCAGAAACAAACAAAAAGATATCTAGTAGGAGAGAATCTGGCAGTATCAACTTGACCCTTCGATGCATTACTTGGACAACCCTTTATTACATTGTCCATCGCCAAAACTTTTCCTAAAAAGGCTATCTGTGGCTTAATGGAGTTGTTCATTACTTGGGCAACCCCTTCTCGATTACTATGTTTTCCACTTTTAAAATAATAACACCTATACTCACCTCCGGTGCCTGTGATATTCCAGGGGTGCTGGCACTGGCTTTACTGGGGCTCATGTGACATTATGTCACACGATCCCTGCGAACAATCAGCGGCAGCTTCAATGTCCCCTCATTCTGTCAAAATAGACATCCATAGGAAGTCGGAGCTGGGCCGCTTTCTTACTTCCTACAGATGTCTGATTTGTCCATAGGAGGGGACAGTGAGGCCAGCAAAGTTTTCTGAATATCCGACACTCCATGAAATCAATTTCTTTATTTGAAAAAATGTAAAAATAGTATATATAATACACATTTCAAACATTACCGCCCTTTATCGTAGATGGTCTATGATTAAGGGCGGTAACACTCGAAACGCATATGACAGACTGTATACCTATTTTATTGTTTTCAAATAAATAAATTGATTTTATGGAGTGCAAGATTTTCTGAAAATGTTACTTTATTTGACTCAGAACCAGTGATGAATCCAGAACGTAGAAGGGGCACATATTTACAGTGCATTGACAAGTTCATTTTTCTTGCACAGCAAAGCCAGTTCTGATTGTCCGCAGGGATAACATGACATTGTGTCTACCCAGCTGGAATATACCCGGCGCTGAAGTTGAGTATAGGTGTTATTATTTTATAAGGGGGAATTAAGAGATTGAGAAAGGGTTGTCTGGATAGTGGACAACCCCTTTAAAGAGTGGCTGTATTTTTATTCATTATTTCATAAATCAATACTACATATGAAAATAGGAAACTGTAATATATCAGAAATCTGCTTCTTTCTCCTCCTGTATTGATCATTCATTCTCAATTCAGTAGTAAAATTTGTATTCAGTGAAGACAGATTTTCCCATTACTGAGATAGGGGATGGCAGTTGGTGCTCATAAAGTTCTATGGAGATGAGAGGAGGGAAGGGCTACAGGCAGACACTAACATTCTGCTGCAAGTTCTCCTGATTTTTACACTTTAACAACTAATCATTAGGGACTTCATTGGTTTAACTTTAAAAGCGAGACAACCCTTCTATATAGAAGAGGAATGAGGTATTTATTATATTTTCGAATGGTCGTAGCTATTTGTGCTTTTTAATACTCTCATAATGGTGTCCTCCATGTCTTTACTGTATTGTCTGTATGGAGCATGATGTGCATTTAGTGTGGCAGGGTATGTGCTTTAAGACAAATAATGTTGAAAAACATGTTCATAATAAAAAGCAGATATAAATAATGTGTTTTTTTTTTTTCAGAATTAGCCACCATACGAATAACTAGATTGTCAAAAATGTGGTGGAGCTCCAACACCATTTGGGTTATCGCTTAGCTAGCTATCTCTATTAAATGCAAAAACCAATAGTGATCTAGTGCGTTTATCACAAAGGGTGGCAAGAAAAATTGACAGGCCCCTCCATGCAAATTCTTAGCTGTGAAAGAAACACAGTGAGGTGTCCTCAATTAGGAGAATGAGCTGGGCTACCCAGAAGCATTGCTGTAAATATGACCTTTTCTCTCAAAGGATTAAATAAGAGTGAAGAGGCGGGAGGGGAAGGTTTAGCAGTGTATGGCCATTAATGACAATAGACATTATACAGTGAAAGGAGATATTTATTTTCATTTTCCACAGATTATGAATATCAGTTTCTGTTAATAGTCAGCTTCTTGCAGGTGTTGTTTGTATCTTGGTTTAGTTACCATGATACCATTATTTTTATTATAATTAATTGCTATAGTTTATCATCTACATTTGAACAAGTATCTAGCAAACTATTAATACCCTGTAATTAAGGAAGACTATAAATGCTGAAGATTAAAGGAGTTGTCTCATCTTATTAAACGAGTAAAGTTTCAATTTGCGTGTAAAAACATGCAACTTTGCAATTTACTTTTTATTAAAAATCTTCTTTGTTCTCAGGGATTTTTCATTAGTAGTGTAAAGGCGAGGTTACCGGTCACAGTTTCCTAGGCAAGTAGCATACATTTGCAAACTGTTTGCTGTCCTGCAGCCGCGGTGTCCCTATGCTTCCCCCATGCTGCAGAGACAACACTGGCTCTGCTAGCAGCAGGGGAGAGCGCACAGTTTTAGGCAAGAGACTCAGCGATGCTGCTGGCCCGAACTGTCAATCTTCAGGAGTGCACCGCCCCCCGGCAGCAGGACGCCAGGAGGTAGGGGAGTCGAGCGCTCCTGAAGATAGGATCATAAGACAACCCTTTTAAGCTTTAAAATACTATTAGGGTATTTTCATATGTTGCGATCATATCACATTTTTATGCCACCATTTTCACAAAATTGCAAATCATACAATATTAATACCACCTTAACATTATTTTACTGATTTAATTTAACTTAAAGTGATATATTTTGCTGATGTAACCAGTGAATAATAAAATGTTAATCAGGTATACATTTAAATTATTTGCAATCAGTGAATTGAAACATTTTAAGTTGACTTCCATAAAAAAATCTGTCTTGATATAACATTGATTACATATTTTGTTAGAAGAGAGGCAAATATTTTTCTTGTAAGAAAGCCCCTTTAAATTGTGATATCCAAGCAATCCATTTGAAACTTAATAAAATCCAATTTCTCTCCTGCACTAATCATTATAATCACAGGTGGAGCAAAAAGTTAGTACCCGCTCATATCTGCTTATATGTAATATCCCAATTCTGATAGAAGCCATATGGCTGGAATGCATGAGGATACTCTGGCTTATAATTATGGGGACATTCTGATTGGCCTTAATGAAGGTGTAAGGGGTGGTTGCACGGCTTGTGTGGAAGGGGTTATGCCCATTTAATTATAGGTCAGAGTGGGACTTAATAGTAGAGAGGTTTCCACACTTGCAGAAGGAGGGCAGATATATACAGGAGACAGTTTGATGGTTACAGAATCTCTTAGGAGGCAATGTGTTTGTGGTTACATGCAATTTCTCAAGAGAAAGTGACTTCAACAGAGATTGTTATACACAACAACCTTGGGTTGACAGTTGCAACAATTTATACAGTCTGGTGGCAATCTACTAATCTGAACAACACTGTTTTCCTCCATCAGGCTATGTGCCCACGATGCAGAAATGCTCCGGATTTTTTCCTGAGCGTTTCTGCATCTCCCTGGCAGAAAAAAACGCATGCGGATTGTACATGCGGATTGTACATGCGTTTTCCTGCCAGAGACATGCGGATGTGAAGCGTTCTTCACATGCATTTCCACATGCGGGTTGACAAGCGCTTTCCAAGCGATTTTAGCATCACATGGAAAGTGTTTGACAACTTGGTCACACTATATAAATCCATGCAACCGGCATGGATTTATATAGTGTAACCGAGAGAATGTCAAAAAATAAAAAAATAAATGTATACTTATGTGGCGCCCCTGAGGGTTCAACCGCCAAAGGGATGCTGCACTTCTCTAATGGAGTGTGGTGTTCCTCGTCTGAGGTAAGAACGGTGTGATGGTCAGGACCCCACCTTCACATCCAACACCACACTTCTCCCACCAGAGGGGGCTAGTAGGCACTAGGTGCTGCCCCTACTGGAAGTTGGGAGACTGGGGAACCAAGAGATAGGGGAACCAACTAGTGGGTGAGGGTGGAGGATTCACATTTTAGTGACACTTTAACCCCTTAAGCCCCGCGGGTGGTTTGCACGTTAATGACCGGGCCAATTTTTACAATTCTGACCACTGTCACTTTATGAGGTAATTACTCTGGAACGCTTCAACGGATCCCTCTGATTCTGAGATTGTTTTTTCGTGACATATTGTACTTCATGATTGTGGAAAAATTTCTTCGATATCACTTGCGTTTATTTGTGAAAAAACGGAAATTTTGCGAAAATTTTGAAAATTTTGCAATTTTCAAAATTTGAATTTTTAAGCCCTGAAATCAGAGCGATATGTCACACAAAAGAGTTAATAAATAACATTTCCACATGTCTACTTTACATCAGCACAATTTTGGAACCAAAATTTTTTTTTGTTAGGGAGCTATAAGGGTTAAAAGTTGACCAGCGATTTCTCATTTTTCCAACAAAATTTACAAAACCATTTTTTTAGGGACCACATCACATTTGAAGTCACTTGGAGAGGTCTTTTTGACAGAAAATACCCAAAAGTGACACCATTCTAAAAACTGCACCCCTCAAGGTGCTCAAAACCACATTCAAGAACTTTATTAACCCTTCAGGTGCTTCACAGGAATTTTTTGAATGTGGAAGAAAAAAATGAACATTTAACTTTTTTCACAAAAATGTTACTTTAGACCCAATTTTTTTTATTTTCACAGGGGTAACAAGAAAAAATGGACCCCAAAATTTGTTGTGCAATTTCCCCTGGGCACGCAGATACCCAATATTTGGGGAAAAAACACTGTTTGGGCGCATGGCAGGGCTCGGAAGGGAAGGAGCGCCATTTGACTTTTTGATTGTAAAATTTGCTTGAATAATTAGCGGACGCCATGTTGTGTTTGGAGAGCCCCTGTGTGCCCAAACTTTGGAGCTCCCCCACAAGTGACCCCATTTTGGAAACTAGACCCCCCAAGGCACCTTTATAGATGCATAGTGAGCACTTGGAACCCCCAGGTGCTTCACAAATTGATTCGTAAAAATGAAAAAGTGAAAAAAAAAAAACACTTTTTCATTTTTACGAATCAATTTGTGAAGCACCTAGGGGTTCCAAGTGCTCACTATGCATCTAGATAGGTGCCTTGGAGGGTCTAGTTTCCAAAATGGGGTCACTTGTGGGGGAGCTCCAATGTTTGGACACACAGGGACTCTCTAAATACAACATGGTATCCGCTAAGAAATTGAATGGAAAATCGGCTCAAATTGTTAGCAGACACCACATTGCGTTTGGAGAGCCCCTCTGTGCCCAAACTTTGGAGCTCTCCCACAAGTGACCCCATTTTGGAAACTAGACCCCCCAAGGCACCTTTCTAGATGCATAGTGAGCACTTGGAACCCCCAGGTGCTTCACAAATTGATTCGTAAAAATGAAAAAGTGAAAAAAAAAAACACTTTTTCATTTTTACGAATCAATTTGTGAAGCACCTAGGGGTTCCAAGTGCTCACTATGCATTTAGATAGGTGCCTTGGGGGGTCTAGTTTCCAAAATGGGGTCACTTGTGGGGGAGCTCCAATGTTTGGGCACACAGGGACTCTCCAAATGTAACATGATATCCGCTAACAAATTGAGCCGACAATTTGTTAGCGGATATCATGTTGCATTTGGAGAGTCCCTGTGTGCCCAAACATTGGAGCTCCCCCACAAGTGACCCCATTTTGGAAACTAGACCCCCCAAGGCACCTATCTAGATTTATAGTGAGCGCTTGGAACCCCAGGTGCTTCACAAATTGATTCATAAAAATGAAAAAGTGTTTTTTTTTTCACTTTTTCATTTTTACGAATCAATTTGTGAAGCACCTGGGGGTTCCAAGTGCTCACTATGCATCTAGATAGGTGCCTTGGGGGGTCTAGTTTCCAAAATGGGGTCACTTGTGGGGGGGCTCCAATGTTTGGGCACACAGGGGCTCTCCAAACGCAACATGGCGTCCGCTAACAATTTGAGCCGATTTTCCATTCAATTTGTTAGTGGACACCATGTCGCGTTTGGAGAGCCCGTGATGTGCCTAAACAGTGGAGTTCCCCCACAAGTGTCCCCATTTTGGAAACTATACCCCTCAAGGATTTTATTAAGGTGTATAGTGAACATTTTGAACCCAGAGGTACGGCACAAAATTTGTTTACATTAGGTCATCATATTGAATAAGTTGTCATTATTCTTGAGCGCAAGTGCTCGCTACTTGAGTTTGCATCGGGTACTCAGGTATGCACCATGTACAGCATGTGCTCGAGTGACATGCTCGAGTCCCTGCTCCGCATGTTTCACGGTTATTAGACACCCAAAAAAAAACATGCGGGGATCGCTCGTGCATGGCAGGCAATCCCCGTAAAGTTTTTTGGCCGCGAAGCATATGGGGCAGAGACTCGAGCATGTCACTCAAATACCCACGATACTCAATGCATACCAGAGCACCCGATGCAAACTCAAGTAGCGAGCACTTGCTCTCAACACTAGTCGCCATATCGTCATCTTTTTTTCTTACTTTTGAAAAAAATCCCAACCCCAGCCCTAACCCTAGCACAACCCTAGCCCTAGCACAACCCTAGCCCTAGCACAACCCTAGCCCCAGCACAACCCTAGCCCCAGCACAACCCTAGCCCCAGCACAACCCTAGCCCCAAACCCAGCCCTAACCCTAGCCCAATCCTAACCCAAGAGTTTATTTTTGACGCCGCTCCTTGTGCGGTATAAGTGATTAGACGACTTTATTCTTCGGGTCGGTGTGATTACAGCAATGCCAGAATCATATGGGGTTTTTATTACTGACAGCTGTCACACACTAAAAGACGCATTTTTTGTAAAATCTAGTTTTTGCATCGCCATATTTTGAGAGCTATAATTTTTCCAGATTTTGGCAGACAGTCATGTGACAGCTCGTTTTTTGCGGGATGACTTGACGTTGTTATTGGTGCCATTTTCAGGCACGTGACATTTTTTGATCGCTTTCTATTCCGATTTTTGGGAGGCAGAATAAACAAAAACCAACAATTCAGGAATTTTTTTTTTTTTTTTTTTATTCTGTTCCGCGTGTGGTAAAATTGATGAGGTAGCTTTATTCTTCGGGTCAGTACGTTTACAGCGGTACCACATTTGTATCATTTTTCTATGTTTTGGCGCTTATACACAATAAAAGCTATTTTATAGAAAAAAATATTTTTTAGCATCGCTTTATTCTGAGAGCTATAACTTTTTTATTTTTCTGCTGATGGAGCTGTATTGCAGCTTGTTTTTTGCGGGACGAGATGACGTTTTCAGCGGTATCATTTTTATTTTTATGCGTCTTTTTGATCGCGTGTTATTCTACTTTTTGTTTGGCTGTATGGTGATAAAGCATTGTTTTTTGCTTCGTTTTTTTTTTTTTTTTTTTTACCTTGTTCACTGAAGGGGTAAACTAGTGGGACAGTTATATAGGTCAGGTTGTTCCGAACGCGGCGATACCAAATATGTGTACTTTTATTGTTTTTTTTATAATAATATTTATTGATGGGTACATTATATTTTTATTTTTGGTGTATTTTTTTTTTCTTTTTTTATAATATTTTTGCACATTTTTTTTTCTTTTTTTTCCACTTTCACACAGTTTATACACTTTATTACTTTGTCCCACTCTGGGACTTTCATTTTTTTTTTTCTGATCGCCTGCATGGCACAGGAATGAAGCACCATCCCTATGCCATGAAGGCTGTCAGAAGTGCACAGTGTGAAGATTGCTTGGAGATGCACTGCGCATGCCCAAGCAATCTTCCTGCTCTCTGGTGACCCGGATGTTGTCATGACGACATCGGGTCGTCATGGCAACACCCGGGAAGCCTTTGCAGACTGCGCTGGAAGCCGGAAGAGGAGGTGAGTATCGCCGATCACCTCCCCTTGCCCCCACAATGCCGCGATCGACTTCGATCGCAGCATCGCGGGGGTTAATGTGCTGGGAGCGGTGCAGGACCGCTCCCTGCACATAGTACCGGGTGTCAGCTGTGACAATCAGCTGACACCCGGCGGCGATCGCGCCCGCATAGCCTGTGTGCGCGCGCGCTATCGCCATGACATACTAATACGGGTCTGGCTCTTAAGTCCCAGGGCACAGACGCGTATTAGTACATCAGATGTTATTAAGGGGTTAAATTTGATATTTAATACACAGCCATCTTGGTTCTTGGTCTTTTGATTGTGATCTCCCGCCCTGAACATGGATCCTGTGTGGACCTGCAGCGGATGGAGACGCGGCCCTCGTACCCTGGCCTTGGGTCGAGGGGCAGGTTGCAGATAATGTATGTCTCAGCCCGGTCAAGGACCATGACCCAGAAGGCCGGGAGCTCAGAAGTGTAGCTCCACCGCAAATGGATCCCAGGGGGATGCAGACGGAGCGGTATACGCCACCTGTCCTTGCTATTCTGATCTAGTCAGAGGGATTCTGGCTGCAAGAGGATCCCACCGGTTAACGGAAGGAGCGGAACTGCCACCCGTACCTTTTTTCTCAGCGAAGTCCAGAGGGAGACCCGGCCTATCTACACACACACAGACAGGAAAGGACCCGGTCTGAAGTCTCGGAACACTCTGGTGCGGGGTCCTGATTGAACACTTGACTTACTCGGAGCACCAGACCTCCTACACTACAACCCCTCCATCCTGTCTCTCTGCCCTGAGGCCCTGCTCCATCTGTGGGGAGTAGTACCAACGACGGCTGCCATAACATCCTGCCTCAGCGGACTGCAGCAGCGCTGGTGGCCTTCACCAGGTGCCACAGGTGGCGTAGTCGAGATCAGCCACTCAACCCGGATAAGCCCGTACCACCCTTTTTAATGTGACGGCCCTGGGCACGGAGCGGGTCCGGGCCACGGCTGCACCCCATCGACAACATAGGACCCGGCTCTGAGTCCCCTATCTCCCAGGGTAGGGCTTCCAGCGTCACACACCTACCCTCCGATGGCCTGCGCCGTCTTGCTTCACCGTCCCGGCTGCCGGCAGCGGTGGATTGAAGGACCTGCCGACGTCAGCGTCGTGTGACCCGTCACATGACTCTGACGTCAGCGCAGGTCCTTCATTCCAACGCGAAGTGCCGGGAAGCAAGGAGGAGCGCAGCTCGGGCCGCCAGAAGGTAAGTATATATTATTTTTTATTTTATTCTTTTTTTACAGCTTTTTTAATGGTACCTGGGTGTGGAAGAGACTCTCCTCTCCTTTACACCCGGGTACCATCCGCACATTAGAACGTGCCAATTACGCAAGTACAGATGCAGTCATGCGGAATTGGCGCGTTCTAATGCAAGTCAATGGCGGCGAAAACGCAGCACTTCCGCAAAATAATTGGTAGTGCTGCGTTTTTTTCCGCAATGATAATCCACAGCGGAAATTTCCGCAGCATGTGCACAGCACATGCGGATTATCATTGGGGGACATGGCAGGCCTTCTACCATGCATTTTTTAAGCTTTTCTGCAGCGTTTTTGCTGCTGCAGAAACGCTTAAAAAACGCATCATGGGCACACAGCCTCACATTCTATGTGTCTCTCTCAAAGCACTTTCTCATAGTGCTTGCTTCAGCCTCCCTCTCGGTCACCTTTTTAGACAGCAATGCACTTCTATGGTGTGTCTGGCAATTTTGCAAAAGCCTTAGCTCTATTTATGTAGTCCCTGTATATCAGTCCCTAACCATAAGGTATCAGTGATGTGGCTGATATATATAGAAAATGAAAAGAATGTGCTTCGTAGAGCTATTCTGTATAGAATTAGATACAATATTAGAATGTTAGTGATGAGACTCTAACCTTGTGAAGTTTTGCTGGGAGCATAAGAGCCAGAAGAGTCTGTAGGAAGGTGGATGGCTGTCAAACCTCTCATCGCCAACTACCTCGTCGGAGTCTGGTAATGAGTAGCAGCCATAGGGTAAAAAAGAGGGATTTAATGGTCGACACCTTATCCAATAAGGAAGATATCAGATGATTGTCGTGAATGTGTTCCTTATTGACTGTATTTTGGGGACTAACCAACCCCTTCATTTTATAACACCAATTGTATCTCTCTCTTTTCTCTACGACTACTACTGATATGGATATCAGTCTATGACTTTGAAAGGACACATTGCAACCATTGATTCCAATGATTGGCATATCAGGCTTAATAAATTATATCATAAGCATCCTGTCAGGCATCACTTACCTGGGGTATTTTTCCCATTAAACATGTAATCCACATGTATTTGGCACTCCTGAATTTATCATACAATATGCCACACATTTGTAGCACTTCAGTCGCAGGATCACATATTACATGGCAACAACTAAAAAAAAATATGTACTTTTACATAGCATAACTAAATGGGTATTATCAAATACTTGCTGTAATTAGTTCGACAGCATGAAATAAGCAAGTTTGCCCTTGAAATACTTTTTCTATCTGTGCTTATACTCCTGCAATGGGAGCTTTTATCTTTCATGATGTCCAGCTGTTTTTCATGGATCTTGGCCATTAGTGCCTGGCCAGATCTTGGCCGAGTGTGTGCAATAGTTATATTCCAGGAGAGAAATTAACCCCTATCATCCCAGGCACCTATGTCTAGCCCATTGATTTTTACACAGAAGTTATCTGCTCAACTCCCTTCCCCTCCCTCTCAGCTCCTGACAAGCTGCTGTTATAAATCTTGCAAAATCACCAGCCCAGAGCATTCTCTTGTCCCATAGCAGTTGCTCTAATAAGGGCTCTCATTGTCTTCAGTTGTGTGCTTGTTCAAATGCCCTGTTATCTCTGTGTAAATATTGTGATAATAATGAAAACTCAGAACAAACCGCTAATAGATGAATGAGTTATAGCAGAACTTGTGCTGAGCTTTATAGTTCTATTAATACTACAGTTCTTCTAACCAGAACTGTCACTTATGTTATAGTGCCCGCCTTGCCAGAAACCAGGAAGTAAGAAGACTGTAAAGACACTGCATAGCTCTTAGCTGTTCAAAAAATAACTTGAGAATACCTTTTTTAAGGGTTATTCTCAGGTTGTGTCTTGAGCAGCACACAGCTTTCCAGTCTCTTTACTTCCTTATTGCTGGGAAGTGGGCACTTCTCTTTGAATGACAGTTCTCCCACAGCTTCATCATACAGCTGAGCATATGCTTTTGTAAAACATTAACGATCTGTCAGTGCTTTTTATTAAGTCTTCACTGTTATCACTATATTTTCATACAGAGATAACAGAGACTTTAAACAAGCATGGCCAAATGAAAACTGCTCATGGTGATGGATACGGGGGAAAATAGAGAGGGGTGGGGAAAGGTGGGCAGCTTATTGCTCTATAGAAATTAATGGGCTGGAGAGAGGTGGGTGGTATCTCACGAGTTAACGCCTTCTCTTGGTTTACTGTGCATACTCGGCCAAGTTCTAGTGGTTGATCTCCTTGGAAATAAGCTGTACAATATGAAAGATAAAAGGTCTCACAGCACAAGAATGACAGCAGATAGAAAAAGCAAAATAATAACAAACTTGCTTATTTTCATGTTGTCTAACTATAACAATTTCATGCCATGAGACTACTCCTGTAAGCATTAGGCTATGTTCACATGTTGCATTTTTGCTGCGTTTTTCTGCAATGTTTTTTAATGAAAATTAAAAGCTGCTTTTTACATCACCAGCAAAGTCTATGAGATTTCAGAAATCTTATGCACGCTTGCTTTTTTTCCTGACTTAATTGGAAAACTGCTGCTTTTTTTTAAATCTGCAGCCTGTCAATTCTTTCAGCACTTTTGCACCATGAAAAACAGCGAGAAAGTGTTGAAATGCTGGAAAAATGCAACCCTGCATTTTTGGTGAATAAAACTAACTTTATTAAACATGTACTGTAGACAAATGACATATGCAATCTGCATAAAAAACAGCATATAATACATCAAAAAAAGCAGCAAAAGTGCACCAAAACCTGCTTTTTTTATGAGTGCTTTTCTTACTGCTAAGAGAGCAGGTTTTGCCTGCAGAGAAAAATGCAGCAAAAACATGTGAACATAGCCTTACGGTGGAAACCTAACTGGAATAATCATGATGCTAGATAGTAAGAATGCAGAGTGTTACGCTTGTAGGTGGTGCACATGGTTCATGGACCCACTGTGTCACGGACCGGACATGCCCTGGAGGGGAGTAACTAAGCAGCTACCTTGGTGTTTACTGGAGCATCTACTGGTGAGGTCAGGCTTGTGTGGCAGGTAGCTGCCAGGTGCCACTCCTGGGTGGTGTCCAGCAGTAGCAGTGGACCCCAAGGGTCAAGACGTTAATTCAGATTACTAGACAGGGCAGGACGGCCACTTGGGACAGGAACGAACTGTGCAGACATGATGACCACTGGGACAGGTTCAGACTGTGCAGACAAGACAGCCACTGGGACAGGTTCAGACTGTGCAGCCTGGATGGCCACTGGGACAGGTTCAGACTGTGCAGACAAGACAGCCACTGGGACAGGTTCAGACTGTGCAGCCTGGATGGTCACTGGGACAGGTTCAGACCGTGCAGACAGAACGGCCACTGGGTAAACTGTTCAGATACTGCTGATGCCGCCACAGGTTAAAGATACCACAGATGCGGTTACAGGATTCGGATACCGCCGAAGCGGTCGCAGGCAACAAGGACAAACTATACTGGACTAATGGGACACAGGATACAGGAATATCTTTAACAGAATAAGGATGGGGGGACCTGGCAACATACAGTTGCACACACTTAACCACCAAATAGTAACTATAGGGGTTGCCCAGACACTTCCCTATTGGGGAGTGTGCGTTATATACAAGATGCCTCCCAGCTAATGGCTGGGAGACACCATGCAGGTGAACCCATTACTAAGTGCCTCCCATCTGTTGGCTGGAGGCATTTACCATGTGCGCTCTGCCCCTTTAAGGACAAGAAATGTAGTATAGAGCTGCTGCGACATGAGTCTTTTTACTGGCACTATTATGGTGATACAGTGGTTACCACTCTTGTGGGATAATTGGCATTTTTCCAAGCTTTGTTTGGGCACCACCTTGGTTTTTAATGACTTCTACTTGGATATGAATTAAAAAGGCTCTATAAAAGAAGTTGCTAAAGCCCTCACACTTCTTTTGCAACAGCAAAATGTTTGCTGACACATTTAATTTTTCCATAATTATTAAGAAACATATCCAAAAATATACAGAAATGCTTCCCCGGATCTTTTTTTTTAAGTTGCATTTATGAAAGCTATTAATACACATCCCCATCTTGGAGAGAAAACCAGCCTTCCCTTTATTCTACTCATTCATTGGGTACAGCCTACTTGTCATTATTGGGCTTTGTGTTCCAATTCTAAAGGACAGCTGAATTCTTTCACTAATGTAACCAGATTTCAGCTTCTATGAATTAATGGTGCTTGTATTTCTGAAAGCAGAGAAAACACTGAATAGTTATAAAGAGGATAAAGCTCCCAGTGCACTTGTATTAACAAATCATAAAATAATGATGATGGGGTTAGTTGAAGGTTTGCAGAGGTAAAAACAGAACAGCCCTGTAAGATTGAAGGTACTGTGATTATATGTTCTCCTCAATTGTGTCTTATGTAAAGTGTCATTTCAAAATATCAGACTGACACAACATAGATATATTCCTGCTAATTATAAGTCAATATCTGCATAAATCTCAGTGGTCTAGCTAACAATCGAAAGGGCAGTGTACCCCATAGGCCGAGTCTCCTTATCCACTAATCAGGTTAATTTCCTTTTTTTGTTTCTTTGACAGTTGTTGATTAACAGACTAGATTTTACAGTATCAGCTTGGCTTTAGTGAATCTCTCCTTTTAATTTAAGGAATTTCATTGAAAGTAATGGCCCATTTACACACGCCGACCACAGTCGTTAAACCACCACTGACTGCCCATAAGCTAGCAGCTTCTGGCCTGTTTAGAAAGGCCGACAAGAAGTCTATGCACACCGAATGATCGTTAACGGTTAGCCGGTGAAAGCAATTATCATATATCCATAAAATAGGTGATAACTTTGTTGATCGGTGATCGGTGGGGGTCCGACCATTGGGAACTGCACTAATCGGCCAAACAGGGCACTTTTTTCCACGTCAGAATGTAGCAGCAGTGCTCCATTGATTATTTTTTGGGGCTGCCAAGCGCTGCACTCAGCTTTTTCTGGCAGCCCCTTAGAGAGTAAATGGAGCAGCAGTCTGGCGTCCGACTTTCCACATCATTTTGTAATGTGGATAAATGTTCTTTGTTGGGAATAAAAATTCCATGATCTATCCTGTGATTAGGTGATAATTTATTTCTACAGAACAACCCATTTAATGTGATTCCGTATTGACAGAATATCATGTTATCAGGAGCATATCTTTAGAGATAAAGTGCTACCGTTAACAATGATTTTTAATCATCTGGAGAAAGAGCATTTTTCTTGGTGGTCAGATGATTTTCGGTCTATTTAGATGGGCCCATAATCGAGAACCAGCATTCCTACAAAACATTCCTATGGGGTTTTATCACTATGATTTGTAAAACCACTGCCTGCATCCCTGCATGGCTTCCCCCCCCCCCCCCTTCATACAGAGACATCGACTTACTCACCACTCCAGGCCATGCAGTGTGTTCCTTGTCCTCTGCTTGCTGTGTGCTGAGATCTCCTTGTCCTCTGCTTGTATCCTGGCTGCATGCTTAGGGTGCCTGCGTGTGCACTTTCTGATTCTTAAAGAAACAGTGCGCACATTCCTAATGTGTCCCCAGCCTATTGCTGGAAGGCACTTCGTACTCAAAGCACCTCAACCTGTTGGGAGGTGCCTAAGCAGCATTCTCTTTCAGTGTGTTTGTGCAACTACTGAGTTACCAGATCCTGTCCTGTTTCTGTCTCTGAACCTGTTTCCTGCCACCCTGGGGGCTGAATACCCAGACCTGAACCCTGAATCTGTACCTGTATCTGATCTTGCCTGTTCCTGACACCCTGGGGGCTGTATACCCAGGCCTGTACCCTGAACCTGAGTCTGTCCTTGTCTGAATTAGGACCAATCCCGGAACCTGTTTGTATCTAAGTCTGGATCTTTTCCTAAATTCCCCGTGTCTGAATCTGTACCTATCTCTAAAACCTGCAGTGTCTGAACCAGTACCTATCTCTAATCTGTTACCTCTGTGCAACATTAGTGGCTTGTGTGTTCACTTGCTACTTCATTGTAAGTACCTTGTGTGACTTTGGCTTTGTCTATCTTGTGTGTACCTGTCCTTATGTTCATCCTGTGTGAATCTGACCCTGTTTGTTCTATGTGAACCTGCTCCTGTATGTCCAGAGGGAACCTGGGTCTCCCTGCCTGTCTGCACCGGTGGTTCCTTGCCTGTGTGCACCTGTGGTTCCTTGCCTGTGTGCACTTGTGGTTCCTTGCCTGTGTGCACCTGTGGTTCCTTGCCTGTGTGCACCTGTGGTTCCTTGCCTGTGTGCACCTGTGATTCCTTTCCTGTGTGCACCTGTGATTCCTTTCCTGTGTGCACCTGTGATTCCTTGCCTGTCCGCACCTGCGGTTCCTTGCCTGTCCGCACCTGCGGTTCCCTGCCTGTCTGCACCTGCGGTCCAGTTCCCCCTTGACAGAGACCCAGTTCTTCCTGAATCTGTTCTTGCCACCCTGGGGGTTTAATACTCAGGCCTGAACCCTCCTGAAGCCGTTACTGTTTGTCCAGTCTGAACTGGGTCCTACCTATCCCCGTATTCCAGTCGTATCTGCCAGTGACCCAGTTCTTCCTGAAGCTGTTTCTGCCCATCCAATCTGAACTGGGTCCTACATCTGCCTGCCTGTATATCAGCTGTGTCTGCCAGTACTCGCCTGTCAGTATACCAGCCATGGCTACCTGTACCCACCTCTGTGTGAATCAGCTGTGCCAGTCTGTATAGCTCCTTGAGGGTCAGCTGCCATGTGTATACCCTGGAGTAGCCCCTGGTCTCGCCCTCCCCGGGCTCTCCTCGAATCACGGCACTGTCAGTTGCAGTGCTTCCAAGGTCAGTCTTGGTGTGGCATGTAGTCACACCCCTCCAGGCTCTCCTCGGTCCACAGCACAGTGGGACTACGATCAACACTTGCACTTAACAGTCTGAGCACGAACGTAACATGATCCATTAATGATATGGAGCAATCTGAAATATCCGTTTTTGGGCAAAATTTTATGATCTTGATATGTCATCCATTTAGCAGATCTGCTTTTAAGCACTATGTAGGCGCACAACATCAGAGGTGTTATGAGAGACTTCTAGTGAAAACTGAGATATTCATAACTAAGCAAAAACTGATGCAAATTGTAGCATCGGCGTCTCTGCCCTCTGCCAGGCAGAGACGACGTCCCTCTCACCGCCGTGCTCCCTGCCCCGCGTCCTCCAGCGCTCCTCTTCCTGCTTCTGCTGCCGGCGCGCGCAGCTTCCCGGGCACTGTGCTTAGGGCGCGCTCTCACTTCGTCTTAAGGGGGCCGCGCACTGCCCTAAGGAGTCCCCGGCCAATTGCCGGAGGTCCTCCCATATATAAGGCACCTCCTCCAAAATGGAGGTGCCCGAGCAATAGTTGATGCACAGTGTACTTACCCCTGCTTCCACCCTCATGTCCCGCTGCTAGCCTGACTACTAGTCCTGCCCGTCAGCCTATCAGTCCAGCCCGACAGTCTGTCTTCCGTTCAGTCCGCCAGTCTGTCTATGGGCTTCGCCCGCCTGCTTACCTGGGAGCATCTGCCTGTTACCTGTCAGCCTACCTGGAGGCTCCCGCCTGTCACTTTCCGTGACCACCTGACAGCCTACCTAGAGGCTCCTGCCTGTCACTTGCCGTGACCACCTGTCAGCCTACCTGGAGGCTCCTTCCCGTCACTTGCCGTGACCACCTGACAGCCTACCTAGAGACTTCTGTCTGTCGCCTGCTGTCTCTGTCAGTTCATCTACCCGGACCTTTCGTCAGCCTGCCTGCTGTGCCCATCTGCAGCATCGGTCAGTCTCAGCCATCTGACCCGTGGGAGTCACCTGCTCTCTTACAAGGTCGTCCCCAGAGTAGTACCTGGTCCCTCTGCTCGGTCCCTCCCTGGTCATGGAGTCGTTAGCCGCCGTACAACCAGGGTCGGTCCGAGTTGATACTTAGTTACGCCCCTCTGGGTCCCCCCTTGCACCGCAGCACAGAGGTTCCACCACCCGGATCTGTAACACAAATGAATACAAAATGGAAACCATCTGTCAAATTAATACATTTAAAAATTGAAACATTTGATATTTGTTTGTATCTTTTGTTATTACAGTTTGTTTTTAACTGGATCCATTACAAAATGGATCCCAATTGGACATGTGAACATAGCCTCAGAGGTTGCACCGATAAAACAGAGGAAAAAAGTCATCAGAACCATCAGAGATATGTATTGAACCTTCACCATATTCACCAGGAACCTACTATACCAATGGTCAGTTTAAAGTGTGAGGCCATGTACACACAGCATCTGTGAGACATCGGCGCAGTCGTCAAGTTGAGTAAACTTCAGAAAAAATAACTTCATAGGCGGTTTTGCTATCGTTCTTGCGGCTCTGGTGTCTTTTACTCTATAACATGAAGTACGTAGAGCAGGCGGCGTCCGAGCAGAAGCCTCAGAAGAATAAGCTTGTCACTAGGGATGAGCGGGCCTGTGGAAGTTTGGTTTTGCCTGTTTCGCCCAAACTTTAGTCCAAAGTTTGGTTCTGGTACCAGAACTGTACCTGAACTTTAACCAGAACCCGAACCCCGAAGAAGTCAATGGGGACCTGAACTTTGGTGTTGTAAAATGGTCTTCGTAAGGACTGGTATCTCTCTCTATCTCCTCCCGGAACTCTGAACACTAAAACGGACTTCCAGGAGAAGTCTGTGTTCGGAGTTTACCACCGGATGGTACGAACTCCGAACTTTACAGTTCGGGTTCGCTCATCTCTGCTTATAACTTCTTTAATAAACTACTTCAGGGTTTCTGAAATCGAAACATGTGCACAGCAATGTAGTTTTGACATTGCTCTGCAGTTTGTTAATTTTACGGGGTGCTTTTGCTACGCTTTTTCTATGTGTAAGTGTGGCACCCTGCTGTTCACAGGTACCACAGGACCCAGGGTGCATGGATGGACTTCTCCACAAGAGGCCCTCACTACATACAAACACCTCCACCCTTCCACCTCATACCACCAGAGGGAGCCCCGGATAGGGATATATGTATGGAGGGTGGAGCCAGGCAGTCAGTGAGTCAGTCAGACAGAGTCAGAGAGTCTGAAAGCGTGCTGACGCTGAGAGCAGCGAAGACGCAGCATGTCTGCTGCCGTATTGAGGGCCCCAAGTGTGGCCGACGGCAAGGAGGAGAGGAGAGAGGAGTTGAAGGGGGCAGAGGAGCATAATAGGCTCACCCCGAATATACAAACTGGACACCGGGTCCAGGCCTACAGGGTCCTTTATACCCTGTAGGGACCACCGGCATTTCAGGAGGACTACAAGTCCCTGGCAGACCTGAAGCTAGACCCATCACAGGACCAGGAACCACGAAGGCCCCAGCGTTACCAGGGATAGTGGTTGCCAGCAGAAAGTCCTACTACCAAGCGACAGGTGAAGGAATATCACGACACATAAGCTAGGCCCAGTTGCAGGCTGGCCAGGTGCATACAGAGAGGCAGACACGGACCAGGAGGCCTTATACCCGCTCACTGGGGAGAAGTCCTGAAGTGCACCCATCCTACTGAGTACCCTGAACCGTACCTGACATCCACACCAGTAAAGGTATTGAAGCGAATCCCCTGTCTCTGTCAATTAATCCTGCTGCGCCATCCCGCCTGCACTACAAGTCCCAGCATCACCACCCACCAAACTCCACACTGCCCCGGGGGCCCGTTCCACCTGTGGGGAGCAGAAACACCACAGCTGCCATCCCATCACCCCCCGGAGGTCTGCAGCAGCGCTGGTAAACCTTACCAGGTACCACAGGTGGCGTCACAAACTATTTACTTTATTTTTATTTTCTATCCAAGTTACAATCCCCTTTTTGGTTGACCGCCCTTGGCCACGGACCGGGCCAGCCACTGTGACATATCCCCCCCAGCATCCATAGGCCCGGCTGCCGAGTACCCCATTGCCCCGGGGGCTCGTCATAAGCCACCTGAAATTGATGTTATGTGCACATGCCTTAAGACTATTGAACTGTTTTGTTCCCAATACTACAAGGATGGTTGTTTAGAGACTGTGTACAAATCATTATCAGTTTAGACATCAGTTACTGAGCAGTCTACTGCTATCTGTTATCTGATGCAGCCAGCCAAGGGCGATGTTTCCTGAATATGTATGCACTGATAATAAAATCAGTAGAGCAAGAGTTCTACCTTAAGATGTGTTCGGTATTCGTATATGACCAGTGACCATTTCAGTCTGACAATCCAGAATGCAGGCTGCCATTTATCAATGCAGTTTTCCAAAGGACTGTCTGCTCTATAATCAAAATTTCTTCTTTCATTAAGTGAATGATTCCAATGTTAGGATTATGTAAACAGTTGATTTGTATCTAATTCCTTTATATAAACCAAACCAAATAAAGGTTGGTTCACATATGGCATTTTTGCAACATTTTGGCATGTTTCTGCCTTGGAAAAATGTTTTATATTACCAGCAAAGTGAATGAGATTTCTGAAATTTAATGCACATGCTGATTACTTTTTCCTTTGCGGATTTGAACCATCAGAGCGTTTTTTCAAATGTGTAACGTGTCAATTCTTTCAGAGTTTTTGCAGCATTTTTCAAATAATAGGGGGAAAAATGCAAGTAAAAACGCATCAAGAATGCATGTAAAAACTCGTAAAAAAGGGCATATTTTGCGCAACACTTTTCCTGCCAGCCATGCAGAAAAAAACACTGCAAAAATGCCACGTGTCAATATACTCCATAGATGGTCTTACTTTTTGTTCAATCGGTATAACAAATTCAAATTTGGAAAACATTTGAAAATGCAAAAAAAAGCTACATTCCGCAAAGCCAAAAAAATTAACATTAAAGGCACATTTTGACATGGTAGTATTTGCTCCAAATCTCAAATAAATAACTGCAGCAATTTAAAGTACAATGTATTTGGCTGGGATTCTCAAGCAGGTAACACAAGTGCCGTACTGCAGAAAAAAAATCAGGTAGAACCATTGTCCTTTCTTTTGCGAGATTAGCAGGGGTCCCAAGGGTCAGACTCTAATTCACTGTGCTCTGCCACCTGTGATTCTTAGGATCATGAAGTGTGAAGTTGGAGCCCTAGAGATTAGGAATTGATGGCATACCCCCGCGATAAAGCATTCGTTCTTATAGTGGAAACAGCCCTTTAAATAATGCTCCTATGAAGACACAATCAGTTTTATACATAGAAAACCAAAACTATCCCACTTATACCTGTGAACCAGATACTTTAATGACACAAGATCATCTATTTGAAAAAGGAAAAAAAAAAGCATTGAAAAAGTGCAAAGTGACAAGCAGTGACGACTGGAAGATTATAGCACAGAAATGAAAGAATAAATCATGTTAGACATCACACAGAAAAATGTGTATGTTTCAAAATGAAATGTGAGTACACTTTCAGATAAAAGAGTCTGTGCCTTAAGTAAAGCTAGAGGAGAAAGGCTGCAGATCATTATCACCTTATTGCTTTACGTGAAGATTTGATTCATACACGGGGGAAAAAAAACTAATATTGCAAATATCGCATAATGTATTCCCTTATGTCACTTCTAAATGTTATCAGAAGTCACTGTGAAACTCTACAGCTATGCTATATCATAGAGCGAATTTAGACACATTGATGGCCTACCCTCAGGACAGAGACAGTCCAATCTTGGGGGACTCCTACCGATCAGAAGAATATAGGTGCTGCAGGAGTGTTAAAAATCCTTTTATGTTTTCCTAATACATTGTTAGATTCATGAGTTGCAATTTATCGGTCGTTCACCCCACCAATCACACATTCATATTTCCCCGCTTTTTAAGGCTGAAGGTAAACATAAGTCCATCGAGTTCAACCTATAACCTAACATAAACCCTAAAAAAGTGCTTGGAAAAATCATTAAATAACCCAAAAAGGGGTTGAACAATTAAATACTTTAATGTAAAAGCATACATTTTACAAGACAATATAAAAAACATAAAACAAGACAAAATTAAAAGCAATGCTAAAATAAAGATTGGAAGGCAGAGGAACATGAGCACCATGAACTATACATGATCATTTATCCACAGTATAACAAATAAATGTACTCATATATCATGTGCAAGTGCACCAGAGGCAAAAGTTTGTAAAGGTAGAGGTTATACGTGGGAATAGTGAGATGTAGATCAAAAACCACAGGTGTGGATAATAAGAAATGGTGACAAAGCATTACTGACCCGGGTTCATGGTGGAGCTGCTGCCGCTGTCCTTCACTCCAACGCGCGTTTCACACAAGCTTCCTCAGGGAGTGATTACGTGCGTTGGAGTGAGGGGCAGCAGCAGCATTTCCATTAGAAACCCGGGCAGTAATGCTTTTTCATAAAGTGTTTAATTGTTCAACCCCTTTTTGGATTATTTAATGATTTTTCCAAGCAGTTTTTAGGGTTTATGGTTAATTAGTCGGCTTGATTTAGTGCTTCATTGCACATTTGTATGTTTTGATCAGGGCTACATTCCTTCTACTGTAGGTTATACTATGACATAACATATTGATCCAGAGGAAGGTAAAACCCCCATGAGGCAAAAGCTAATTGCTCCATAGTAGGGGAAAATTCCTTCCCGACTCCACATACGGCAATCAGACTAGTTCCTCGGATCAACATCTTAGAATTTAGTACACATAACCTGTAATATTATGTTTTTCAAGAAAGGCATCCAGACCCTCCTTGTTCTTTTGTGATGAATCAACCATTACGACATCATGTGGCAGATAGTTCATAATCTTACTGCTCTTACAGTAAAGAATCCGTGTCTGTGATTATGATTAAACCTTCTTTCCTTCAGACGTACAGGATGGCCTCTTGTCACCTTTGCAGGCCTAGGTGTAAAAATATCATTAGAAAGGTCTTTGTACTGTCTTATGATATATTTGTACATTATAATAAGATCACCCCTAAACCTTCATTTTCCAAACTGAATAACCCCAAGTTTGATAACCTGTCCTGACATTGAAGTCCACCCACTCAATTACAAGGGTTATCAAGGACTATTTTACTTTTTTCCTATTAAGCTAAGAACTGACAGACACGTAGTTGCTAACTACCTACCTGTTTTGCCCGCCGCTTGCTCAGAGTGGTCACTGACCGCTCCTGCTGGCAATACTGCTGCTTCATGTCAACAGTGCAGCTCTTCCTCTTCTGCTCTGCTCTGTCAATGAGTCATAATTGCAGACATCATGCTGATTGACAACCGGCTCCCCGCAGTTATTCAGTGTAGAGCCATCTGTTAATCAGCATGACATTGGCAGTCACGCCCTGTCAACAGAGCAGAGCGGAAGAGAAGCAGCTGCTTTGTCGATGTGACATCACCGGAATGCACAGAATTGCATGTAGGAGCATTCAGTGACCACTCTGAGCTGGTGGAGATTGGCCTCAGGCAAAACTGGAATGTAGGTAGTTGTTAGGCCCATAAAGAAAAAAAATTGTCCTGGATAACTGCTTTAATAATCTTGGTCGCTCTTCTCTTCTCTAGTTCAGCTATGTCCTTCTTATACACTTGATCACAAAATTGTATCCAGAATTTTAAGTGTGGCCACACTAGTGATTGCATAGAGGCAAAACTATGTTCTTTTATGATCTATCCTAAGGATATTATATTATTCTCTTTAGCTCAGTCTGGAGTTGACGATTAGATATGTCAATTTTTCCAGTGTGGGAGTTAATCCTTTATACTGTCGACTGCTGTCTGGTATTCAGAGGCCATTGATTCCTTTGATGACGGATCAGCAATGTAGTAACCTCCAACTGATCTGGAAATGAGCAACATTTCCAACAGATCAGGGTGTAGTATTTTGATGTGTAAAGCAAGAAACATAGTCACAATAGAACAGTAATTGGAGCCTTTAAAGAATGTGATAATTATACCAGTAACTGTCACAAGAGGGCAGGGTTGTCAGGAGAGTATGATGTTTGGAGCACTGACACTTTCATAGTAATCTATTCTTCTGGACATTATGGGAGCGTGTGTCCAAATCTCCATACCCGCAATCTCAGTGATGGTATCATGACCTTGACATGGGATATGGATAGCTGCAGCAGAAGGGGCTTTTATATTCAGTATTGGAATAGAGATGAGGACATGCTCTGACTATTTTACTACAATTGCATTGTACGACACTATTAATGGAGTAACGTGATCCAGACTGGATATTGTATTAGAATTGTTTCTCATTGGGCAATCAGGAGCGAAATAATAACTAGACTGAGGGCTTACTTTTCATTCCCTATTCTGATATACATGTATATATATATATATATATATATATATATATATATATATATATATATATATATATATATATATATATATATATATATATATATATATATATATAAAACATTTCAAATGGGTGCCCTTTATATTGAACAAATTGTATATTGGTCAGCTTCTGGGATGCAAACAGTTAAGCAAATGAACCATTTTTAAACCAGTGGTGTGTGAATGTGTAACATGGATATAGTTTAATTTAATGTCCTTTGCTTTAAATGCATCTTTTAATGCAACATTTGTCATTGCTTAAAACATGAAAATCAATAGCAAGATGAATATAGCAGTGTAACATAGCTTGCGGCGTGTAGGTGATTGAGAAAGATAAGAAAAGATGTGGAGCAGTGCTAATGCGTACAATGTGCAGGCAGCAGCCAAGCAATACACTCAATAGCCTCCTCATGTTCTCTGATTTCAGGATGCCAGCAGAGCTCGGGGCCAGTGAATCCTTTTCCCATGCCAATGCCTGGTTCAGCAAGTCTGGGAGGACAAGGAGGGGAATTGCTACCGCACTTTCTCCTAGAACCCACGGATGTTTTCATTGTGAAGAACAAGCCGGTGACCCTGAGCTGCAAAGCAACCCCAGCCACGCAAGTCTACTTCAAATGCAATGGAGAGTGGGTCCACCAGAGTGACCACGTGATTCAGCACAGTGCAGACCGCAGTACGGGTAAAAATACTCATACTCTTCCATTTAAATTGTGTCCATTATAATATAATAAAGTCATTTCTATTTTGTACCACAAGTTCCCTATACACAATGTCTGATGCCCCCATACATCTGATGGTTGTACTTATTTGTCTGACATCTATCTCGCCCGTCTCTCCTACACACACGAGCACTCGTTCTGCTGAGTGCTTCTATGTTCTCTATGAGAGAGGCACTGTCAGACATCTCTGGAGAGAACAAAGGTTCAGCAGTCCAAAATCAGACCTGTTGAATCCTTAACTCCCCTGACAATCTTCTGTCCCGGGCTCCCATACACATGTTGGTCAAACTCCTCAAAATCATCAGGTTTGGCCGATGTTAGTGGCCATTCTGTCCTAAGTGGAAAACAGGAGACAAACAAGCAGTTATATCGTTCATTGCAAAAATACAAAGCCGGCCCTGATTCATCAAGACCAGCATTGTTCACACAGGTTTTGATGGGGGGCATGGTGGAATCAGAGGCGCCTGATTTATTAAGGGATGCATGCCTCTTAATGAATCAGGCGCTTCTTAAAAGTGGCATGCACCTTCACGTACCTCGCAACACAACTAAATCAGAGACTGGAGTAAGATTTGTGGCATAACGTACACCACAAATTGTTATGCATTAGACAATCGGCCGTTGCCATGGCCCACTCCACCCCAGTCCCTCCACAGCTCTACCCATTTTCACAGAACTAACGAAAAATGGCGTGAAAATGCTAAAAGTCACAACATTTTTGCACTAGAGGTTGGCAACTTTTCAAAGTGTATTATTCACAAACACTTTGATAATTCGGGGCCAAAGAATATTTCTCAATTTTCGCTTAATTTAATACTGGTGATTTAACACACAATTAGGCAGAGTGGGAAACAATTTTCTCAGATGTGTAGAAGTAAAAAAAAAAGTTTCTCCATCTTCTCCAATCAGTCTATCAGATGTTATCCAAGTGTGATCGGATGTTTTTCCACGGACCCAGAGACATGAATGGGCGAGTGCCATCCGATTATCGGAGGCAAATCGTGCATGCTGCGATTTTTTTTCCTCAGACCACTATGCTTGAGGAAAAAATCGGACATGTGCACTGCCTCATTGAATAACATAGGGACAAGTGCTATGCATCAAAACCATAGATTGCACTCTTCCAAGTTATATGATTGCCTGCATGAGCCCTTAATGTGCTTAATTCAATTCCATATTGTAAAGGTATTCTCCCCTAGACATATTGCTTGTATCTCCATAGCACAGTGCCATATGGAGACAACATACTGCAGCACATGAAGTGCCTATGGCTCCGCCGCAGTATAAAGCTCAGCCACACAGGTTCTGTGTACTCACTTTACTCTTTTCACAAGGCCAAATACAGGGTTAGTGCTGGTTCATACAGTAGCTCCAAACTTTATAGATCTTATATACTCAGTAGAATGACAGACACTATTTGTTATGTTTTATATATATATATATATATATATATATACAGTACAGACCAAAAGTTTGGACACACCTTCTCATTTAAAGATTTTTCTGTATTTTCTTAACTATGAAAATTGTAGATTCACACTGAAGGCATCAAAACTATGAATTAACACATGTGGAATTATATACTTAACAAAAAAGTGTGAAACAACTGAAAATATTTCTTATATTCTAGGTTTTTCAAAGTAGCCACCTTTTCCTGATGACTGCTTTGCACACTCTTGGCATTCTCTTGATGAGCTTCAAGAGGTAGTCACCGGAAATGGTCTTCCAACAATCTTGAAGGAGTTCCCAGAGATGTTTAGCACTTGTTGGCCCTTTTGCCTTCACTCTGCGGTCCAGCTCACCCCAAACCATCTTGATTGGGTTCAGGTCTGGTGACTGTGGAGGCCAGGTCAGGTGGCGTAGCACCCCATCACTCTCCCTCTTGGTCAAATAGCCCTTACACAGCCTGGAGGTGTGTTTGGGGTCATTGTCCTGTTGAAAAATAAATGATGGTCCAACTAAACGCAAACCGGATGGAATAGCAATGCTCTGTAAGATACTGTGGTAGCCATGCTGGTTCAGTATACCTTCAATTTTGAATAAATCCCAACAGTGTCACCAGCAAAGCACCCCCACACCATCACACCTCCTCCTCCATGCTTCATGGTGGGAACCAGGCATATAGAGTCCATCCGTTCACCTTTTCTGCATCTTACAAAGACACGGTGGTTGGAACCAAAGATCTCAAATTTGGACTCATCAGACCAAAGCACAGATTTCCACTTGTCTAATGTCCATTCCTTGTGTTCTTTAGCCCAAACAAGTCTCTTCTGCTTGTTGCCTGTCCTTAGCAGTGGTTTCCTAGCAGCTATTTTACCATGAAGGCCTGCTGCACAAAGTCTCCTCTTAACAGTTGTTGAAGAGATGTGTCTGCTGCTAGAACTCTGTGTGGCATTGACCTGGTCTCTAATCTGAGCTGCTGTTAACCTGCGATTTCTGAGGCTGGTGACTCGGATAAACTTATCCTCAGAAGCAGAAGTGACTCTTGGTCTTCCTTTCCAGGGGCGGTCCTCATGTGAGACAGTTTCTTTGTAGCGCTTGATGGTTCTTGCAACTGCACTTGGGGACACTTTCAAAGTTTGCCCAATTTTTCGGACTGACTGACCTTCATTTCTTAAAGTAATGATGGCCACTCGTTTTTCTTTACTTAGCTGCTTTTTTTCTTGCCATAATACAAATTCTAACAGTCTATTCAGTAGGACTATCAGCTGTGTATCCACCTAACTTCTGCACAACACAACTTATGGTCTCAACCCCATTTATAAGGCAAGAAATCCCACTTATTAAACCTGACAGGGCACACCTGTGAAGTGAAAACCATTTCCGGTGACTACCTCTTGAAGCTCATCAAGAGGAATGCCAAGAGTGTGCAAAGCAGTCATCAAAGCAAAAGGTGGCTACTTTGAAGAATTTAGAATATAAGACATATTTTCAGTTGTTTCACACTGTTTTGTTAAGTATATAATTCCACATGTGTTAATTCATAGTTTTGATGCCTTCATTGTGGATGTACAATTTACATAGTCATGAAAATACAGAAAAATCTTTAAATGAGAAGGTGTGTCCAAACTTTTGGTCTGTACTGTATATATATATATATATATATATATATATATATATATATATATATATATATATATATATATATATATATATATATTTCATTCCATGGGGACATTTAATATTTTTAATTAAAGAACATAAATGATAAAAGTGCAGTACATACTATTATCCAAATCTTCTAAATCATTTAGATCCCTAGTAAAGAGAGAAATATTATAATAACACCCACATGTGAATATACTGCACATTAAACTTCACTGTATCACTTCAGGAAACTATAAAACCATTCAGTTGTATAATGTAAATTATTCAGTTGAACAACAATTTTTCAATCTTTAAGACCACGGAGCTTTTAATTCACATTAGTGTCAATGGTGGCTTCACTCCCTTTAATAATGAACCACTACACATATATGGCGTGTACTTATTATTCTGTGTCACTAGCTACCGCAGTCAATTAGCTTGCATATAGCAGATGTAATAAGCTCTAATTTCTGCTCCGGATTACTGGGTTATCTGTGTATACCCTTTCCCGCTCACTGGAAATTGGCTGCATTACTGAAGATTTTTTTTCCTGAGCAATGGATAAGTCTTCCAGGCATTGACAGTTCATTCTCTTTTATCCATTTTATCCCCCCATCCCATACACACCACCAGCTCCCACCTCTCATTCTCCTTACAATAGGGAGAAGGAGACAGAGGTTCATGGCTCGGAGCTTGACAATTGACAGTAACTGGGAGCCATGCCACTAGGCTCCGCATTTTTTCTTTATCATATTTCACAATGCTATACCAAGGAGAGAAGAAAATGAGGGGAAGGGGTGAGCAAAAGAAGTAACAGGTTTTTGTTTTTCTCTTTTGTTAATTAATTAAACTCTAAATAAGACCATTCTGCTGCTCACTTGTAATGAGCCTAGAACAAAAGGCAGGCAGAAGAAAGATAGGCATAGGGGATATAGGGCACAGCAGCTACCTCTCGCCTTTTTCCTATTACAAAAGACTTTAAGGCAAGCAGCCTGTGGACGTTGAATAGTTCACCTGCACTTGCTTGATAAACCTGGGCTCTTTCCTTAATTTACAATTTGCAAAAAATCAAAGCAGTGAATAGAAATTCCCCATACTGCGCTATCTTAAATATTCCTAGGAACTCAAGAAACTATTTCTTTTATTGTCACTATTTGTTTTATTGTAACTTTTCAAATAGTTTAGATTTAAAAAAAAAAAAATCCTGTGTTTTGTGCATACAATTCCTATGCAGACTTATGTGATGATTATACAGACTGTAAACAATAATATATTAACTATCATGGAGCCTGCAAACATTAAGGGGTTAGCCTATGGAAAAACAAGTGTCCTTAAAGGGGTTTTCCCATGAACAAAGTTAATTTTGATCAACATTTTAATCAATAGAGCTTTGAATAATAATAAGATTCACAATTTGATGTGTTTATAAAAATGTTCCTGTGCTGAGATAATCTTATAAATGTGCCCCTGCTGTGTACTGTGTAATGGCTGTGTCTGACCATGCAGGAACATGGTCTGATCATACCACAGCTCCTGGGCAGGGGAGGAAGCAAAGGAGAGTATACAGACAGGACAGCCGGGGATCACAGCTGATTGTTTCTATGAAGCAAAACATTGCTTAAAACTAGGCAGTGAAATGTTTTATCTCACAGAAAGCCTCAGCAGTGATCCCCTGCTGTAATGTCTCTATACTCTTTTGCTTCCGCCCCTGTCCAGGAGCTGTGGTATGATCAGACCATGTTCCTGTACAGGTCAGACACAGCCATTACACAGTACACAGCAGGGGCACATTTATAAGATTATCTGAGCACAGGAATATTTTTTAAACACATTCAATTGTGTCACTTATTATTATTTCAAGATCTATTGATTAAAATGTACTTTGTTCATGGGAAAACTCCTTTAACTTCTTTACCCCCGAGGGTGGTTTGCACGTTAATGACTAGGCCAATTTTTACAATTCTGACCACTGTCACTTTATGAGGCAATTACTCTGGAACACTTCAACGGATCCCCCTGATTCTGAGATTGTTTTTTCGTGACATATTGTACTTCATGATAGTGGTAAATTTTCTTAAATATCACTTGCGTTTATTTGTGAAAAAACGGAAATTTGGCAAAAATGTTGAAAATTTCACAATTTTCAAACTTTGAATTTCCATGCCCTTTTATCAGAGAAATATGTCACACAAAATAGTTGATAAATAACATTTCCCACATGTCTACTTTACATCAGCACAATTTTGGAACCAACATTTTTTTTGTTAGGAAGCTATAAGGGTTAAAAGTTGACCAGCAATTTCTCATTTTTCCAACAAAATTTACAAAACCATTTTTTTAGGGTCCACATCACATTTGAAGCGACTTTAAGGGGCCTTTATGACAGAAAATACCCAAAAAGTGACACCATTCTAAAAACTGCACTCCTAAAGGTGCTCAAAACCACATTCAAGAAGTTTATTAACCCTACTGGTGCGTCACAGGAATTTTTGGAATGTGGAAGAAAAAAATTAACCTTTAACTTTTTTCACAAAAATTTTACTTTAGACCCCAATTTTTTTATTTTCGCAAGGGTATCAGGAAAAAATTTGTTGTGCAATTCCTCCTGAGCACACCGATACCCCATATGTGGGGGAAAACCACTGTTTGGGCGCACAGCAGGGTTCAGAAGGGAAGGAGCGCCATTTGACTTTTTGAATGTAAAATTTGCTTGGATAATTAGCGGACGCCATGTTGCATTTGGAGAGCCCCTGATGTACAGTAGAAACCCCCCACAACTGACACCATTTTGGAAACTGGACCCCTTAGGGAACTTATCTAGATGTGTGGTGAGCACATTGAACCCCCAGGTGTTTCACAGAAGTTTAGAACATTGAGTCGAAAAATAAAATTTTCACATTTTTCCCACAAAAATGTTTTTCAGCCCCCAATTTTGCATTTTCATAAGGGTAACTGGAGAAATTGCACCATGCCATTTGTTGTGCAATTACTCCTGAGTAAGCCGATACCCCATATGTGGGAGAAAACCACTGTTTGGGTGCACAGCAGGGTTCGGAAGGGAAAGAGCGTCATTTGACTTTTTGAATGTAAAATTTGCTTGAATAATTAGCAGACGCCATACCGCGTTTGGAGAGCCCCTGATGTGCCTAAACAGTGGAAACCCCCTACAAGTGACACCATTTTGGAAACTAAATCCCTCAGAAAACTTATCTAGATTTGTGGTGAGCACCCTGAACCCCCAGGTGCTTCATAGAAGTTTATAACATGTAGCTGTGAAAATAAAAAAAATCAAACTTTTTCCATAAAAATGATGTTTTAGCTCCAAATTTTTTATTTTCACAATGGTAAGATGAGAAAATGGACCCCAAAAACTGTTGTGCAATTTCTTCTGAGTACGCTGATATCCCATATGTAGGGAAAATACACCGTTTGGGCGCACGGCAGGGTTCAGAAGGGAAGGAGCACTGTGTGACTTTTTGAACGCAAAATTCTGGACTTGAGAGCGGACGCCATGTCGCGTTTGGAGAGCCCCCTGATGTGCCTAAATAGTGGAAACCCCCCCACAAGTGACCCCATTTTGGAAACTAGACCCTTCAAGGATTTTATCAAGTGGTCTAGTGAACATTTTGAACCCAGAGGTACGACACAAAAATTGATAATATTAGGTCATCATATTGAATAAGTTGTCATTAGTCTTGAGCGCAAGTGCTCACTACTTGAGTTTGCATCGGGTACTCGGGTATTCACCATGTATCGCGGGTGCTCGAGTGACATGCTTGAGTCCCCGCCCTGCATGTTTCACAGTTGCTAGACACCTAAAACAAAACATACAGGGATCACTCGTGCATGGCAGTTAATCGCCGCAAGGATTTTGGCCACGAAGCATATGGGGTAGACTCGAGCATGTCACTCCAGCACCTGCGATACTCGGTGCATACCTGAGCACCCAATGCAACCCTAACCCTAGCACAACCCTAACCCTAACACAACCCTAGCTCAACCCTAACACAACCCTAATCATAGCACAACCTGAACCCTAGCACAACCCTAAACCTAGAGCAACCGTAACCCTAGCACAACCCTAACCCTAACACAACCCTAGCACAACTCTAACCCTAGCACAACCCTAACCATAACCCTAGCACAAACCTAACCCTAACACAACCCTAACCCTAGCACAACTCTAACTCTAACCCTAGCACAACCCTAACCCCATAGTTTATTTTTTACGCCTTTCCTCGTGCAGTATAAGTGATCAGATGACTTTATTGTTCAGGTCGGTGCGATTACAGAGATACCAGATTCATATCGGGTTTTTACAATTGACAGCTGTCACTCACTAAAAGACGCTTTTTTTTGCAAAGAATAGTTTTTGCATCGCCATATTTTGAGAGCTATGTTTTTCCATATTTTGGCCGACAGAGTCATCTGACAGCTTGTTTTTTGTAGGACGAGTTGACGTTTTTATTGGTGCCATTTTCAGGCACGTGACATTTTTTGATCGCTTTCCATTCCGATTTTTGGGAGGCAGAATAAACAAAAACCAACAATTCAGGAATTGTTTCTTTTGTTTTCAGCGGTACCATTTTTATTTACATTTGTCTTTTTGATTGCGTTTTATTCCATTTTTTGTTTGGTGGTATGATGATAAAGCATCGTTTTTTGCTTCGTTTTTTTTTTTTTTACCATGTTCACTAAAGGGGTTAACTAGTGGGATACTTTTATAGGTCAGGTCATTCCGGATGCGGTGATACCAAATATGTGTACTTTTTTTTTTTTTTTTTTACAATAATAATAATATTTATTGATGGGTATATTATATTTTTATTTTTGGGGGATTTTTTTTTTTTCACTTTTAGACAGTTTTCCTACTTTTACACTTTGTCCCACTATGGGACTTTCAGTTTTTACAGACTGATTGTCTGTATAGATCAGGCTGCTATATGCAGACTGTCAGCGCTGCAAGCAGAAGATACTTTGATCGTGCACTGCGCATGATGACGATCAGCTGACACCCGGCGGTGATCTCGCCCGCACAACCTGAGCAAAATCGCCATGACGTACTAATACGTATCTGGCTCTTAAGTCCCAGGGCCCAGATACCTATTAGTACGTTATTGGCTAGAAAGGGATTAAGGGAGTTGATAAATGTATGTTCATTGGAGGCTACACTAGAACATTCACCGATCACGATAATAGAGGGCTCAAGTCCCCATCCTAGAGGAAATGTATATAGAGTGTCATGGCAAACCGATTGTCTGCTATGATACGGATAGAGACACGTGGTGCAGGTAGATGTTGTTGCAATGGAGGAATAAAAGGAGACTCAATCAGGTAGTCTGGTTCACACTCAGGTTCCTGCCAGTCTAGTGTCTGACAGCTTTAATTATACAACGTTAGATCAATATGCTTCAATGGAAACTTACTAAGTCATGCCAAGTCACATATTCAAGATCAATACATTTCTATGAGCTTATTCTTATCATCATAGACACACTACTGCTTATGACGTATACAGTTCTGATGGTATCAGCTTGTGTTCAGCCATTTCTTGGAATTGGCAGGTTGTAGCTTGGACACAAGCAATGTGCTGTAACACCAATAAGTTTCTTCTCCTTCATTGCGCACAAAGAAATCCAAACACAAAATGCAGTCTAGATCCAAAGGCTCTAAAATGGCTGCTGAGGAGGAGTAGGACTGAGGACTCCTTTATCAAGAGCAATGGTTATGCATGGACCCTGCCACTTCATGCATTGTACACTGTACTGGGGTGTCTCTATCAGTGCCATACACTTTCACATTCTATTTGAATTCACCAACTTTGCAGAATTTGAGAGAATTTCAATACTAGAAAGCATGTAATTGGTTGTAAACTAGACATAGAGGAGATGATAGAAAGAGACAGAGAACTCAGCTCTGTATAAGAAAGAGAGAGAGAGAGGACCTCTCTGCCCATAAGAGCTTACACTTTACAGGAGAGAGAGAGACAGGACCCCGCTGACCATAAGCTCTTACACTTTAGAGGAGAGAGAGAGGACACCTCTGACCATAAGAGCTTACATTATACAGGAGAGAGAGAGGACCCTGCTGACCATAAGAGCTTACACTTTACAGGAGAGAGAGAGAGAGAGGACCTCACTGACCATAAGAGCTTACACTTTACAGGAGAGAGAGAGAGAGAGGACCCCGCTGACCATAAGAGCTTACACTTCACAGGAGAGACAGAGAGGACCCGTCTGACCATAAGAGATTACACTTTATAGGAGAGAGAGGACCCCACTGACCATAAGAGCTTACACTTTGTAGGAGAGAGAGAGGACCCCACTGACCATAAGAGCTTACACTTTACAGGAGAGAAAGATGACCCCGCTGACCATAAGAGCTTACACTTTACAGGAGAGAAAGATGACCCCATTGACCATAAGAGCTTACACTTTACAGGAGAGAAAGATGACCCCGCTGACCATAAGAGCTTACACTTTACAGGAGAGAGAGAGAGAGAGGACCCCGCTGACCATAAGAGATTACACTTTATAGGAGAGAGAGAGGACCCCACTGACCATAAGAGCTTACACTTTATAGGAGAGAGAGAGGACCCCTCTGACCATAAGAGCTTACATTATACATGAGAGAGAGAGGACCCTGCTGACCATAAGAGCTTACACTTTACAGGAGAGAGAGAGAGAGGACCCCGCTGACCATAAGAGCTTACACTTTACATGAAAGTAAGAGAGAGGACCCCGCTGACCATAAGAGCTTACACTTTACAGGAGGGAGAGAGGACCCCACTGACCATAAGAGCTTACACTTCATATGAGAGAGAGAGGACCCTGCTGACGATAAGAGCTTATACTTCACATGAGAGAGAGAGGACCCCTCTGACCATAAGAGATTACACTTTAGAGGAGAGAGAGGGGACCCCACTGACCATAAGAGCTTACACTTTGTAGGAGAGAGAGAAGACCCCACTGACCATAAGAGCTTACACTTTACAGGAGAGAGAGGACCCCGCTGACCATAAGAGCTTACACTTTACAGGAGAGAGAGAGGACCCCACTGACCATAAGAGCTTATACTTCACATGAGAGAGAGAGGACGCCGCTGACCATAAGAGATTACACTTTATAGGAGAGAGAGGACCCCACTGACCATAAGAGCTTACACTTTATAGGAGAGAGAGAGGACCCCTCTTACCATAAGAACTTACATTATACAGGAGATAGAGAGGACCCTGCTGACCATAAGAGCTTACACTTTACATGAGAAAGAGAGAGGACCCCACTGACCATAAGAGCTTACACTTTACAGGAGAGAGAGAGGACCCCGCTGACCATAAGAGCTTACACTTTACAGGAGAGAGAGAGGACCCCACTGACTATAAGAGCTTACACTTTACAGGAGAGAGAGAGGACCCCGCTGACCATAAACTCTTACTCTCTACAGGAGAGAGAGAGGACCCCTCTGACTATAACAGCTTTCATTATACAGGAGAGAGAGAGGACCCTGCTGATCATAAGAGCTTACACTTTACATGAGAGAGAGGACCCTGCTGACCATAAGAGCTTACACTTTACAGGAGAGAGAGGACCCCACTGACCATAAGAGATTACACTTTACAGGAGAGAGAGAGGACCCCTCTGACCATAAGAGCTTACATTATACAGGAGAGAGAGAGTACCCTGCTGACCATAAGAGCTTACACTTTACATGAGAGAGAGGACCCCGCTGACCATAAGAGCTTACACTTTACAGGAGAGAGAGAGGACCCCACTGACCATAAGAGCTTACACTTTACAGGAGAGAGAGAGGACCCCGCTGACCATAAACTTTTACTCTCTACAGGAGAGAGAGAGGACGCCTCTAACTATAACAGCTTACATTATACAGGAGGGAGAGAGGACCCTGCTGACCATAAAAGCTTACACTTTACATGAGAGAGAGGACCCTGCTGACCATAAGAGCTTACACTTTACAGGAGAGAGAGAGGACCCCACTGACCATAATAGATTATACTCTATAGGAGAGAGAGAGAGAGGACCCCACTGACCATAAGAAATTACACTTTACATGAGAGAGAGAGGACCCCGCTGATCATAATAGATTACACTCTACAGGAGATAGAGAGGACCCCACTGATCATAATAGATTACACTCTATAGGAGAGAGAGAGAGAGGACCCCACTGACCATAAGAAATTACACTTTACATGAGAGAGAGAGGACCCCGCTGATCATAATAGATTACACTCTACAGGAGATAGAGAGGACCCCACTGATCATAATAGATTACACTCTACAGGAGAGAGAGGACCCCCTGACCATAAGAGCTTACACTATAAGAGGAGAGACTTACCTAGTGACTCTGGAGATGGAAAGCAACTCTGCTGTACAAACTGTTCTCTACTGGGAACTGCTGATCTGTGATGGTCTAGGTACTGACCACCAGCGTACAAGGTATGGTAATCCGCTAGATGTCATAGATGCTGGACAGTATGTGGAAGCCCCCGTGGCAACACAGAATGATATTTGCCTGGCCTCTAATGCTTCAGCAGTGTGGGAAATGGTGCCTGGCAAGTTTTCTTTTTTTTTTTTTTTCAAATCTAATCTCAAAATGTTTGAATTCATGTGAAACTGTGAATTTCAGGAAATTAGACTCAAATTCGTTCCTCCACGGAAAGATCTGCTCATCTCTACCCAAAGCCTCTGATATCGTGATGAATGCCAAAACCAGGCATCGTGTCCCTATTGTGTTTTTGATGGAAAACCCCATTAGAAAGATTACTGAACTACTAGTATATCCTCCCTAATGCTGTACCAGATGGGTATATCTATATTAGAATAGCATTACATTGTATTTGCATTGATGTAAAACAAGTATAAATGATGAACAACTATAACATTATATGTTTTAGTGAGGCTGAGCCTTTGATATTGCTGCGGTTCTCCTATTCTGAAGATTTTCTATGACCCTGAGCACACATGACTTACTGTGGCACTGTCACAAAAAAAGAGAACGGCTGAACAATACATTTTTGTTCTATATGGATAAATACGGAAAATCTGAACATATAAGTTGTCACTAACATCTAACTTAATGGTAATAGATGCCGTGATAAGAAAGATCTATTTTTATAGGCTTTTATCCTATTTTTTTCTGCAAACTACAGACTAAAGCTTTATAAATCCCCTCCAGTTTAAAACCTGTGGTGTAATCATCATTAATCCCTTCTAACAATTACTATACTATGCGAGTACTTTTTTTCCTACTGCATTGGCAACACAGAAAAGATCTTACAAGGGCAATGAAGACCTGCTGTGAGAAGCATGGCTTTATGATTATGGAACAGGGAATGAGTTTCTTCTGAATTTCACTCCTCTTTTAAGTGTAGTTGGATATCTACTTTTATGGTGAAGGAGAATTAGAAGTAAAAAGATGCACAAGGTGTTTCCCTTAATACACAAAAAATATACATGGAAATGAGGAAAACTTCAACCTTAAGTGTTTTTGTTCCAACTTTAAGAGTAGTCCCTCAGGTTCTTACAACATTTTCCCTCTATGAGTGTTATGTGTTATGTTCAAAGGTGAAAAAACATTAAAGGTGCTACAACCCCTGGCAAAAATTATTGAATCACCGGGCTCAGAGGATGTTCATTCAGTTGTTTAATGTTGAAAAAAGCAGATCACAGACATGGCACAAAACTAAAGTCATTTCAAATGGCAACTTTAGGGCTTTAAGAAACACTAAAAGAAATCAAGATTATAAATGTGGTACTCAGTAAGGGTAATTTTTTTCAGACTAAGCAGAGGGAAAAATTATGGAATCACTCAATTCTGAGGAAAAAATTATGGAATCATGAAAAACAAACACACAAAAGAACACTCCAATACATCACTAGTATTTTGTTGCACCACCTCTGGCTTTAATAACAGCTTGCAGTCTCTGAGGCATGGACTTAATGAGTGACAAACAGTACTCTTCATCAATCTGGCTCCAACTTTCTCTGATTGTTGTTGCCAGATCAGCTTTGCAGGTTGGAGCCTTGCCATGGACCATTTTCTTCAACTTCCAAAGATTGTCAATTGGATTGAGATCCGGACTACTTGCAGGCCATGACATTGACCTTATGTGTCTTCTTTCAAGGAATGTTTTCACAGTCTTTGCTCTATGGCAGGATGCATTATCATCTTGAAAAATGATGTCATCATCCCCAAACATCCTGTTGATGGGATAGGAAAACTGTCCAAAATATCAATGTAAACTTGGGCATTTATTGAAGATATAATGACAGCCATCTCCCCAGTGCCTTTACCTGACATGCAGCACCATATCATCAATGACTGTGGAAATTTGCATGTTCTCTTCATGCAGTCATCTTTATAAATCTCATTGGAACGGCACCAAACAAAAGTTCCAGCATCATCTTGCCCAATGCAGATTCGCGATTCATCACTGAATATGACTTTCATTCAGTCTTCCACAGTCCACGATTGCTTTTTCTTAGCCCATTGTAACCTTGTTTTTTTCTGTTTAGGTGTTAATGATGGCTTATGTTTAGCTTTTCTGTATGTAAATCCCATTTCCTTTAGGCGGTTTCTTACAGTTCGGTCACAGACATTGACTCCAGTTTCCTCCCATTCGTTCCTCATTTGTTTTGTTGTGCATTTCCTGTTTTGGAGACATATTGCTTTAAGTTTCCAGTCTTGACGCTTTGATGTCTTCCTTGGTCTACCAGTATGTTTGCCTTTAACAACCTTCCCATGTTGTTTGTATTTGGTCCAGATTTTAGACCCAGCTGACTGTGAACAACCAACATCTTTTTCAATACTGCATGATGATTTACCTTCTTTTAAGAGTTTGATAATCCTCTCCTTTGTTTCAATTGACATCTGTCGTGTTGGAGCCATGATTCATGTCAGTTCACTTGGTGCAACAGCTCTCCAAGGTGTGATCACTCCTTTTTAGATGCAGACTAACGAGCAGATCTAATTTGATGCAGGTGTTAGTTTTGGAAATGAAAATTTACAGGGCGATTCCATAATTTTTTCCTTGGAATTGAGTGATTCCATAATTTTTTCCCTCTGCTTGGTCTGAAAAAAATACCCTTACTGTGTACCACATTTTTAATCTTGATTTCTTTTAGTGTTTCTTAAAGCCCTAAAGTTGCCATTTGAAATTACTTTAGTTTTGTGCCATGTCTGTGATCTGCTTTTTTTCAACAACATTAAACAACTGAATGAACATCCACTGAGCCTGGTGATTCCATAATTTTTGCCAGGGGTTGTATTCATTAAAACTTTTACACCACAAATCTGGGGTTAAAGGCTTTGAACATTCACAACATTTTTTAAACAACACAAACTTGCACAAACATTTTGTGACTTTTGGCATTTAAAAAACTTAGGCCAAAATGGGTAGAGCTGGGGAGGAGCAGGGGTGTGCTTTGAGACAGAAATATAATATAGCCTTTGGGGACTAGTCAGGGACAGACTTGGACTAAAATTCAGCCCTTTCAGGATATGTAAATTTTATTGCTGTGCATTGCCCGTTGGGTTGCTGTACATCCTGGAAAATTTATAGTCACGGGCTGACAAGTCAACCCTATGTACTGTAAATACAAAATTAATATTCACCCCTTCTCATAATCCCGCCAAGTCCTCTGGTGTCAGTGATTCAGTCACACTGACATATTAGTAATAAGGAAGTATGTCTCTAAAAGGTAGATGGTGGGTGACACCAATGGGGACAAAAGCAACTTCAAAATTGATAATCCAAAAATATTGTAAGGTGAACAGACAAATATATTAACTCATTCTTTCTCATCTGATATACCTTATCTATTCAGCTTTGCTGTACATTTCAGATACGTGTAATTGGAAAGAACAGTAGTTGCAATACAAAAACATTGCACCCAATGGGGCAAGTTTCTAAGCCAAGAATTACTCATTAATAGTGGTTGGTGCTAAAGCTTAAAAAACTATGGTCCCCTTTCATCAAAGTGTTTACGCCAGAAAACTGGGGTGAAACACTTTAAAAGGTGATGACATATTTACGTAAAGCAAAGTTGCACACAAATTTTGTAGCTTTTGGCATTTTTACACCAGTTTCAGGCAGCTCTACCAAAAGGACTGAGGTGGGAAGACTACATGGAACTACACCTACTTGTCAGATTCTTCTGAAGTGATGGCATTTCTTACTCCACAAATATTACTCCAGTTCCTGAGGTGCACAAAGGTGCACACCACTAAGATTTGGTGACTTCATTAAGTGGCGTGAACCTGACGCATTTTATTCCTGCACATCCCTCATTAAATCTAGCGTATAAAACATCATTCTTGATGAATTGTTGCCTATATCTTCAGCAAAGTGACATTAGGCAAATAGAATGTATCCAATCTACCCCCAAGGGAAATGGTATGTTACATAGTAAACCACGCTTAATCAGAAGTATACAGCAATGGTGACTTCTTTTCTCAAGAAGAAATGTATAAAACTATAAAATATTATTGGGTTGAGTGTTCATGATTAAATCTCTTTTTAATCCTCCCCTGACAAAAATCTCCACCATTCTCAACTATATTACTCTTCACATGTCCCTGATATCCCCATTTTCCAGCTCGCTTGTTTGCTTACTTCCTAGCTCACATAATTTTGATTGCCCAGCAAAAAGTTAATTTCAAAATTCTGTTGAGGTTGACCTATAGGGTCCTGAGTTCTGATTCCTGACACACTCATCTCTGGTGTTACAGGGATATATATTTGCTTTGACTCAAAAATAATCAGCTAGTAGGTCACAAGGTCACTAATCCTGCTCATGCCTTTAGTGAAACCTTTTTCTGTGGGCTAATGCACATGTACATTTGTTGTGTGCAGTTTCATGCTTTTCCTTGAAGTGCAGAAATACTGAATCATACTGTTGGGACCCTCTTATTTCCATTTGGAAAATATGAATAGCTATGAACTCTGTATTAGAAAGAATCAAGGAAGTTACTTCTCTCTTTGTTGACATAATTTATTTACATGAGCTTAATTATAAATTAATAGTGATAAACATATGGTTATATAGAGTGGTTTCTGTACATTGGTAACTGTTTAACCCCTTTCTGACTTGCTCAGTAATAGTACCTCGCACTGGCCCGGACCTATTAGACCAGGTACTATTACGCGCACTGCGATCGCGCCCCCACACACAAGCGGTGCGGGCCATTCGCAGCCGGATGTCAACTGATTCTCACAAGCACTGCTCCCGGCACATTAACCCCAGAAATGCTGCAATCGAAGTCGATTGCAGCATTCCGAGAGCAAGGGGAGGTAAGCAAGACCTACTTACCTCCTCTCCATCATCCCGCGCTGTCTGTGCCGGGTCCCGGTAGTTGTCATGGTGACCCGATGTCGTCATGATGACATCCGGGTCACTAAGCAACAGGAAGTTACTTTGATCATGCGCAGTGCGCGATCAAAGTAACTTCTGAGTGTGCAGCGCTAACACGCAGCATAGCATAGAGATGATGCTGCATCTCCATGCTATGCAAGTGATCAGCCTGCAAAAAGTGAAAGTCCCATAGTGGGACAAAGTGTAAAAGTAAAAAAAAGTAGCAGAAAGTGAAAAAAATGTTTTAAAAAAAAATATTAAAAAAAAACGAAAAAAATAATCCAAAAAATAAAAATATACTGTACCCATAAATAAATATTATTATGAAAAAAAAAACCACAATAAAAGTACACATATTTGGTATTTCAGCGTCCAGAACAACATGACCTATAAAACTGTCACACTAGTTAACCCCTTTAGTGAACACGGTAAAAAAAAAAAAAACAACCCAAAAAACGATGCTTTATCATCATACCGCCAAACAAAAAATGGAATAAAACGTGATCAAAAAGATGAATGTGAATAAAAATCGTACCGCTGAAAACGTCATCTTATCCCGTAAAAAACAAGCCGCAATACAGCTCCATCAGCTGAAAAATAAAAAAGTTATAGCTCTCAGAATAAAGCGATACAAAAATTTTTTTTTTCTATAAAATAGTTTTTATTGTGTAAAAGCGCCAAAGCACAAAAAAAACTATATAAATGTGGTACCGCTGTAAAAGTATTGACCCGACGAATAGAGCTACCTTATCAATTTTACCACACACGGAGCGGCATAAAAAAAACAAACAAAAAAATTGCTGAATTGTTGGTTTTTGTTTATTCTGCCTCCCAAAAATCGAAATAGAAAGCGATCAAAAAATGTTACGTGCCCGAAAATGGAGCCAATAAAAACTTCAACTTGTCCCACAAAAAAACAAGCCATCACCACATGACTCTGTTGGCCGAAATATACAAAAATTATCCCTCAAAATATGTCAATGCAAAAACTAGTCTTTGCAAAAAAGGGTTTTTAAGTGTGTGACAAGTGTCAATCATAAAAATCCGATATCAATCTGGTATCGCTATAATCTCACCGACCCAAAGAATAAAATTGTCTATTCACTTATACCGCACGAGGAAAGGTGTAAAAAATAACCTCTAGGGTTAAGGTTGTGCTAGGGTTAGGGTTAGGGTTGTGCTAGGGTTAGGGTTGTGCTAGGGTTAAGGTTGTGCTAGGGTTAGGGTTGTGCTAGGTTTAGGGTTAGGGTTGTGCTAGGTTTAAGGTTAGGGTTGTGCTAGGGTTAGGGTTGTGCTAGAATTAGGGTTGTGCTAGGGTCAGGGTTAGGATTGTGCTAGGTTTAAGGTTAGGGTTGTGCTAGGATTAGGGTTGTGCTAGGGTTAGGGTTGTGCTATGGTTAGGGTTGTGCTAGGGTTAGGGTTGTGCTAGGTTTGGGGTTGTATTAGGGTTGTGGTTAGGGTTGTGTTGGGGTTGGGATTTTTTCAAAAGTAAAGAAAAAAAAAATGATGGCGATATGGCGACTAGTGTTGTGCGCAAGTGCTCGCTACTTGAGTTTGCATCGGGTGCTCGAGTATGCACCGAGTATCGTGGGTGCTCAAGTCACGTCCTCAAGTCTCCGCCCCACATGTTTCGCCAAAAAAAACGTGCGAGGATTGCCTGCCATACACGAGCGATCCCTGCATGTTTTTTTGGGTGTCTAATAACCATGAAACATGCAGAGCGGGGATTACTTGAGCATCCGCGATGCACTTGCGCTCAAGACTAATGACAACTTATTCAATACGATGACCTAATGTTATCAAATTCAGTGTTGTACCTCTGAGTTCAAAATGTTCACTATACCCCTTGATAAAATCATTGAGGGGTGCAGTTTCCAAAATGCGGTCACTTGTGGGGGATTTCCACAATCAGGGGCTCTCCAAACGCGGCATGGCGTCCGCTCTCGATTCCAGCCAATTTTGCGTTCAAAAAGTCACACAGTGCTCCTTCCCTTCTAAACCTTGCTGAGTGCCCAAACAGTGTATTATCCACATATATGGGGTATCGGCATAATCAGGAGAAATTGCACAACAGGTTTTGGGGTCCATTTTCTCCTCTTACCCTTGTGAAAATAAAAAAATTGGGGCTAAAAGATCATTTTTGTGGAAAAAGTTAGATTGTTTTTATTTTCACGGTTCTACGTTATAAACTTCTGTGAAACACCTGTGAGTTCAGGGTGCTCACCACACATCTAGAGAAGTACCTTGAGGGGTCTAGTTTCCAAAATGGTGTCACTTGTGGGGGGGTTTCCACGGTTTAGGCACATCAGGGGCTCTCCAAACGCGACATGGCGTCCGCTAATTATTCAAACAAATTTTACATTCAAAAAGTCAAATGGCGCTCCTTCCCTTTCAAGCCCTGCCGTGTGCCCAAACAGTGTTTTTTCCCCACATATGGGGTATCTGCATGCTCAGGAGAAATTGCACAATAAATTTTGTGGTCCATTTTTTCCTGTTACTGTTGCAAAAATAAAAAAAATTGGGTCTAAAGTAACATTTTTGTGAAAAAAAATAAATGTTCATTTTTTTCATCCACATTCCAAAAATTCCTATGAAGCACCTGAAGGGTTAATAAACTTATTGAATGTGTTTTTCAGCACTTTTAGAGGTGCAGTTTTTAGAATGGTGTCACTTTAGGGTATTTTCTGTCATAAAGGCCCCTCAAAGTCACTTCAAATGTAATGTAATGATTCAGATCTTTTCTTCACTACTCACATCAAATCACTCGCTCGTTCATGTCATCTACACCTCAAAAACATCTCAAGAATCAGGACATTTCTCACCTTTGACACCTTCGGCAAAAACTCTTACTGTAGCTCTTATTCATTCTCGTATCGACTATTGCAACTCTCTACTAATCGGTCTCCCTATTACTAAACTCTCCCCTCTCCAGTCCGTCCTTAACGCAGCAGCAAGGATCATTTTCCTCGCCAACCGCTACACTGATGCCTCTTCCCTGTGCCAGTCATTGCATTGGTTACCCATCCAATATAGAGTTCAATTTAAACTTATCACGCTTACCTACAAAGCGCTCCATGCTTCAGTACCCCCCTACATCTCCTCCCTTGTCTCAGTCTACCACCCTACACATGCCCTCCTTTCTGCCAATAACTTAAAACTAAAATCCTCCATAATCCGAACTTCACACTCCCGTTTCCAAGTTTTCTCGTGTGCTGCGCCAATTCTTTGGAATGCACTACCCAGGACAGTTCGATTAATTCCCAATACCCACAGTTTCAAGCGGACCCTAAAAACCCATTTCTTTAGACTGGCGTATTGCCTAAACACACTATCTGTTCGTCCCAGTTTTCCCTCATATTAAAATCTTCAATTTCAGGTTCATACCATCCATGTACTTAATAGCCTTGGTCAGGACTGTACACATACTGGCTGGTGACCAGTCCATGTATTATTATTTATCCTATTTAGTATAGCAAGGCTGCATTATACAATATATGTACACTTTACTTTTTGTGTCTCCCCCATTTCCTCATAGACTGCAAGCTTGTGAGCAGGTCCCTCACGCCTTTTGATTTGAGATATGCTTATTCTGTATTGTCTGTATAAGTCCCCCCTAAAATTGTAAAGTGCTGCGGAATATGTTGGCGCTATAAAAATAAAAAAATATTATTATAAATATATATTATTAATGTGGTCCCTAAAAAAATGGTTTTGTAAATTTTGTTGGAAAAATGAGAAATCACTGGTCAACTTTTAACCCTTATTACTTCCTGACAAAATAAAATTTTGGTTCCAAAACATGACATGTAGACATGTGGGAAATGTTATTTATTAACTTTTTTGACATATCTCTCTGATTTAAGGGCATAAAAATTCAAAGTTTGAAAATTGCAAAATGTTCAAACTTTTTGCCAAATTTCCGATTTTTTTCACAAATAAACGCAAGTCATATCGAATAAATTTTACCACAGTCATAAAGTACAATCTCAGAATCAGTGGGAACCGTTGAAGCATTCCAGAGTTATTACATCATAAAGTGACAGTGGTCAGAATTGAAAAAATTGGCCTGGTCATTAACCAGAGGTAAAAAGGGTTTAAGCACCACTCCATCGGTACTTCTAAAGTTAGTTCCCTGTCCTTGGTCTTATTCTCAAGTCTTTCGCTTCAGTGGTGAAATTTAAAAAAACAAAAATGCTGGAGTGGTGCTTTGAAAGGTGTTTTCCAAGTAGTCGAAGGGTTGGCAGATTACTAGGTTATATCGTTTCTTATTGATCATTGGGTATGTTACCCCCAAAACTGAAATGTAATTATTTAGAAATTCATATGACTTTTTTCTGCATAAAAATCCTTACACAGTAGATTTTAGTAACTTTGTTTTATACAGTAAAAAAAACTGTTTTAATACATATGTAAATGAGAAGGCCCTGGTCCACCCTTGGTGTGGTCAAGTGGTCAGTGCACTATTCTGCCCCCTTAATTGCTATCCTCTGCCCCTCTCCTTATGATATTTGACAGCACTCGCTTTGGAGTGCTGCCTGATCTAAATCCACAGTTCTATACATGCTGACACTGGAATGGCCAAGCACATGCACACAAAGTGTCAGTGTCTACAGGAGTTGAATTATCTTCCCTCTTTCCACTGTGTAGCATATGCTTGCTGCACACAAGATCCCAAAGCAGTGGGCGGCGATGCTGAGAGGAGAGTGCGATGAGTGCTCCCACAATGTCAGTGCGTGTGTGCTCTCATCTCACTCTACTGTGTGTGTGCTCTCATCTCACTCTACTGTGTGTGTGCTCTCATCTCACTCTACTGTGTGTGTGCTCTCATCTCACTCTACTGTGTGTGTGCTCTTATCTCACTCTACTGTGTGCGTGCTCTCATCTCACTCTACTGTGTGTCTGCTCTCATCTCACTCTACTGTGTGTGTGCTCTCATCTCACTCTACTGTGTGTGTGCTCTCATCTCACTCTACTGTGTGTGCTCTCATCTCACTCTACTGTGTGCATGCTCTCATCTCACTCTACTGTGTGTGTGCTCTCATCTCACTCTACTGTGTGTTTGTTTCTGTGAGATGCTGTGTGCAGCGAGCGGTCACTGCACACAGGACAGGGAGATGAGATAGCACACACATTAACATGCTGGGGAGGAATGCGTGCACACACAGTGACAGTGTGTCCGTGTTCTCATCTTCCTGTCAGCACTGTCCGAAAACTGCTGTGTAATATTGTGTGCAGCAAACGGCCGCTGTACACAGGAGAGGGATAAGAACAAGGTCCCTGCCACATAGTACATGCACTTGGCCCCTTCAGTGTCAATATGTGCAAGGTTGAGGGTTTAGATCAGGCAGTGCTCCAATGCAAGAGCTGTTAATAATAAGGGTAGGAACAGAGGATGATAATTGAGAGGGCACAATGGTGCCCCAACCAACCACTTGGCCACGCAAGTTCAAGTATCAATTTTAAAAGGGCTCAGACTCCTATATAAAGGACTAAATAGTTCAATTTAAGTTTTGGGGGTGACAGACTAACCTCAAGGCCCAATACTCATTAGATTAAGTTCAGCCAATGTAGGCAGGATTAGCAAACTATCTAATGTGTATGGAGGCCTCCTTACTCTTCCCCTACAGATCATGACAGGGGAAAGATGGGTTTGGCAGACTGAATTCAAACACCAGATTGTAAAATACAGCGAAAACCCATCTTACTCAAGACATGATGGATTGTCATCTCACTTAGGTATCAGACTACATCATCTTATTGAAGTCCATATAGAGGAGACAGGTCAGATCTTCATTTTTTGCTCACTTCGTAGATAACAAGATTTTGACTGCCCTGCAAAAAGTCAATTTAAGGTTGATCTGTAGGATCTTGACACAATCATCTGTGGTGTTACAGTAATATTTTTTTTACTAATTGGCTTTCAGGGCACAGTGGCACTTATCCATCTCATGGCTTGAATCTTTATTATGTGGGTTAATGCACGTGTATATTAGCTGTATGAAATGCCATGCTTTCCCTTGAACTACAGAAATTATTAAATACTCAGTGGACATCTGCTTTCCTCCGTGTAAGATGTTACACTGTTTCATTCCTGGATGCCTTCTCCAAAATATTAGTTGGATTGGGAACCATATTATTTCTAAAGGTTGGGGCAAAATGTCGAAAATTCACTTTTCTAACATATAAAACAAAGCTAGAAAGTGGGCAAACATTTTGATAGTCTTTCATGCGGGTCACTTACCCCTGTAATAGAAAGTAATGACCCGTCTGCTGTCTTTCTGATTCCATGCCATGTGTGCCAGGATATTTTTAAAAGCCAATGAGGGGTCCAGAATTTTTAACTGCAAAGTTGTTTTGACTTTTGAGTTAATTCCTGAACAGACTATAAACTAACATCATTGGAAGAAGCAATTTCAGTTCAATTTTTCCTAGGGGATACATCAATTTCCTCTTACAAGACCTTACTAAATGCATTCTTGGTTAAGTGATCTCAGCAATAAATTGAAAAATGTTAGTCAAAGTTTATTGGCCAGGTATACATTTTGACAAAGTCGCACCCAAAAAACAGTTATAATCTTTTTTATACAGTGTAAGTCAGAGAATATAATAATATCAAGTTCTATTGTATTATCATTTATTAGGGTAAAAAAATCCCAACTCAAACATGGCACATATTTTTTTTTTACGTCAATAATTCTTCCCTAATCCTGAAAAAAGTTGTCAAAGGGAATATTTTGGATTTAAGAATGTTGCCTAAGAGAAACAAATGGTATAAATAAGTTAAAAAAAATACGTACATGTTAAATTCCAAGCTGGTTCTGCTGTGATATTATGTACATCAATCACCACTGCAGCCAATTACTTGTCTCAACAATCACATGCAATACCTGTAAGTTACGCGCCCCCAGGGCCGTGGGGTACTCGGCAGCCGGGCCTTCAGATGCTTGAGGGAAATCACGGTGGCTGACCCGGTCCGTGGCCCAGGGCGGTCAACAAAATGGGGAATGATTATATTTATAGGGGTTTTAGAATAATTTGTGACGCCACCTGTGGATTCTGGTAAGAGGTTTCCAGCGCTGCGATAGTCCACTGAGGCTGATGTTAGGGACAGCTATGATGGAACGGCTCCCCACAGGTGGAGCGGGCCTCAGGGCAGTGTAGAGGTGTAGAAAGATGGTGGAAGCAGGAGAGAGACAGCAGGACGGTCCCAGAGGAAGTACAGGCACACACACAAGGACAAACTTCAATACCTTTACTGGTGGTGATGCAGGTACGGTCCAGGGCACTCAGGGCAAAGGGTACATTTCTGGACTCCCCCCAGTGAGCGGGTATAAGGCCTCCTGATCTGTCTTTTACTCTCTAAGTTTCAGACCTGCCTGGAGCTAGGCCTGGCTTGCTTACTGCTTCCTGCTTGTACCTACTGACCTGGCGGTAGGGTTTTTTCCTGGTTCCCACTATTCCTGGTCGCTGGAGCCTTAGTGGTACCTAACCCTGTTGCTTTGGTCAGCAGTTGGTCAACCTGGGACTTGTAGTTCTCCAGGGATTCCGGTTGTTCCTACGGGTCATAAAGATCCCTGTAGGTGCGGACCCGGTGTCCGGTATATAAATCGGGGTGAGCTTACTATGCTCCTCTGCCCCCTTAGTTCCACTTGCCTTCGGCCGCTCGGGGCCCTCACTAGGCTTCAGGGCTGCTGGAGGCCTAGCTTGCCTCACACAGCAGCCTGCGTGCAGCTACATCCTGTCTCTCTGCAGACTGAACACTGACTGAGCTGCCTGGCTCCACCTTCCCTTTATATATCCCTATCAGGGCTCCCTCTGCTGGTATGAGGTGGAAGGTGGAGGTGTTTGCATGTAGTGAGGGCCTCTTGTGGAGAAATACATCTATGCACCCTTCTAGGTTCTGTGGCACCAATGCGCAGCAGGGGCGCCACATTCCCCTCTAGTAAAACTCAGAACTCCTGGACTGCAGCAACTTTCATAACAGGTTAACAATAACATTTCTTCCCTTTATAGGAGACACTTTTCTTGAACGTTGCAAAAACATAATCAATAATACACATATATACAATAGTTAAAGTTTTTGAGCAAATGTTAGCGAGTCCCCTAACAGGGTGTCCATTTCACTGCATAGGTAGCTTTAGAGGCACTCCAGGGAGTGCAATTATGTACAAGGAAACAGTTTGTGGGCTGCACACGCACATTAGCAGCAACACAACTTTACGCTCTGCAACGACCAGTTTTGATGAGATCCCTCCTCGGGTGTGTCCCTCTCATCGTAAGCTGGCTTGTGGGGGACCTGCTCCAAACCCCCAACAAAGGTCCTGGGCGGGCTGCAGGACTGGTGTAGGACCACTGGTTTGGCCATGCCAAGCAGGTTTTAGTGGTGGTGGTCTTGTGAAAACCACCAGGGGGCACCTCAGGAGGTGCAAACTACGTACAATGGTGGGACCGCTCATAGTTCCCGGACTCCAAGTTCAGGTTACATGAGATCTACCTGGAAACTAGTAGCTCAAGGGCGCCTCCTCCTGGGCTGTGCCTGGTTATGGGAGGTGGGTGACCCATCCTGGTTATCCTCCCGTTCAGTCAGGGTGTCCGGTTCCAACAGTTCCCTCACCCTCTGAACATTTAGGGCATGCTGTAGAGCCATGGGCACCATCCGTGCCACAGCTCCTGCTGGTGCTGCGACTGCTCCTGCCTGAGCAGCAACGGACGAAGAGACTCCTGCAGGGGCATTGTCGAGGGCCGTGGCGTTCTGCTGGGCTTCGAACATCGCTGCGCCCCCCTAGTGAACCGTGGCCTAACTTCTTTACTTTTCTTCCGGTAGACCGCTGTTCCGCAGGCGACGGTCTTCTTTCAGGACCTTGCGTCACTTGCGTCTGACGTCAGGGCGCTCACTGGACTACTTCCAGTACCTTGCGCTTCCTGGTTCGTCGTTGCGGCATGGGGCGTGTCCTGGGCTTCGTGCTCTTCAGCAGGTATGCCTCTCAGTTTCCCACGGTTACGTCCTTCTTCCCGCGCGGCAACACAGTAATGGCGGCGATCTTCGCCACACTTAAACACACAGTTCTTATTAAAGGTGCACAGTACCTGGTGGCAACGGGCACAATACTCCTTCGTTGCAGCAGGCACGAAATCCTGTTCGTGACTCCGGAAGCCTGGAGCTAGGCTTGGCTTGCTTACTGCTTCCTTCTTGTACCTACTGACCTGGCGGTAGGGTTTTCTCCTGGTTCCCACTATTCCTGGTCGCTGGAGCCTTAGTGGTACCTAACCCTGTTGCTGTGGTCAGTGGTTGGTTAACCTGGGACTTGTAATTCTCCAGGGATTCCGGTTGTTCCTACGGGTCATAAAGATGCCTGTAGGCGCGGACCCGGTGTCCGGTATATAAATAGGGGTGAGCTTACTATGCTCCTCTGCCCCCTTAGTTCCACTTGCCTTCGGCCGCTCGGGGCCCTCACTAGGCTTCAGGGCTGCTGGAGGCCTAGTTTGCCTCACACAGCAGCCTGCGTGCAGCTACATCCTGTCTCTCTGCAGACTGAACACTGACTGAGCTGTCTGGCTCCACCTTCCCTTTATATATCCCTATCAGGGCTCCCTCTGCTGGTATGAGGTGGAAGGTGGAGGTGTTTGCATGTAGTGAGGGCCTCTTGTGGAGAAATCCATCTATGCACCCTTCCAGGTTCTGTGGCACCAATGCGCAGCAGGGGCGCCACATGAGCATCTCCGTCAAGGACAATATTTGGCTGATGGAGTTGCGTGACTGACGACCGATGATTCTCCTGACCACCTGCTTTGTAGGGAACAATACATTCCCTATCCTTATCATGCTGCTGAATAGCTGGAGTCACAAAAGTCAGACACCTACAGATCATGATGTTATGGCACATCCTAGCAAAATGTCAAAACATTATATGCTGTGAATACTCTTTTACCTAAAATCTTAAAGAAACAGTCCCATGTAATTTTTTTTATTAAATGTGTGTATATATGCATGTAATGTAGTGGGAGTGTATTAATATACTCACCTACCGCCGCTCTCTCTGGAATCCAGCGCCGTTCTGCTCCTATTCTCAGTGATGTCATCTCTCTGCAGACTCCCGATGTAACAGGTAAGAGTATATCCCGAGTCCAGACTATACTCCGAGGTATAAATTGGCCTAGGCCATTTCATATCAGCAGCGTTCAATGATACACACATGAATTACTTAATTTTTAAACATCTTAATGGAGATTCAGGTTTGTCAGGTAAGTTATGTGAGAAGATAACTGACTTAAATCTTAAAGTTCTAAACACATAGATGTGGATCTCTAACATCTGAGTCATTACAACAAACATGACACATCTCAGATGTTAGACTTCCCAGTCACATTGTATTGTAAGATCAATCTTCATCATGTGATTAACCACACAAATACCTTCCTTCTACGTGGAAGTCAGTTATAAGTTATTAACCCCTTTCTGACATAGGACGTATCCATACGTCCTTGTGGCCTGGTACTTACCGACCTGGGACGTGTGGACACGTCTCGGCGATTTTGCGCTCACAGAGGCTGTACACGCGATTGCTGCCGGGTGTCAGCGGATTCTGACAGCTGACACCCGGCACTCAGTGCCAGGAGCGTTGCCTGCACCATTCCCAGCACTTTAACGCACTAAATGCTGCGATCACACCATTTACAGAGCAGGCAGAGAGACAAAAGCCCCTCTTCTTTGGAATCGGAGACCCCGTGACATCATCGTGGGGTCCCGTTCGTTGCCACGGTGAACTAATGTTGTCTTGACGACATCCAGGTCTCCAGGCACTAGCAAGGTAGTTAGATCATGCGAAGTGCATGATCTAAGTATCTTGTGTCTGCAGCTATAAGGTATAACAGTGATCCTGAACTGCTGTACCTTATAACAGAGATCAGACTGCAGAAAGTGAAAGTCCCATAGTGGACTAAGTAAATAGGTAAAAAAAGTGAAAAAAAAGTTGTAAAAATATTTTTTAAAAAATCATTAAATAGTATAAAAAATAAATATTATTGTGAAAAAAATATATTATTGTGAAAACAAACAAACAATAAAATTACACATATTTGGTATCGCCGTGTCCAGAACGACCAAACCTATCAAACTGTCCAACTAGTTAACCCCTTTAGTGAACATGGTAAAAAAAATAATAAAAAACAATAAACAAAAAAAATAAAAATACTGCCAAACAAAAAGTTAAATAAAGCGCGATCAAAAAGGCGAACGTAAATAAAAATGGTACCACTGAAACGTCACTGAAAATCTATCTCATTTACAAGGGCTCATAAAATAGAGGGGTATATTCTAAAAGGGTGTAGTTTGGCCTAGGCTATTTTATACCCCCAGGCATAGTTTGGCCAAGGACAGTTCATTCCCAGGGTATACTCTGGCCTGGGCCAAACTATACCCGGGTTTAATCTGGACGGGGGTATAGTCTGGTCTGTTACACTGGGTCACACTGAGCTCTTTGTGACCCGGAAGGGGCTTTTACATTGTAAGTCTATGGAGTGTAAAAACAAGGCTCCATAGGCTTTCATTGTAAAAGAGACCTCCAGCTCACACATAGAGCATAGAGTGATCCGGTTAGTTGCAATAGAGGTGACATCTCTGAGAAGAGGAGAAGAACGGCGCTGCATCCCGGAGAGGGTGGCGGTAGGTGAGTATATTAATGCACTCACACTACATTCTAAAATGTAAAGTGCTGCGGAATATGTTGGCGCTATAGACATAAAAATAATCGTTATTATTATTATTATTATTATTACATGCATATATAAACACATTTAATAAAAAAATATACATGGGAGGGCTTTTTTAACAGTACCGCATCCTAACTTCTTGCAGTGCCAAAGACATGCAAATAAACTATATAAAATCTAAAAATATTAACAGAGAAAGTTTGCCAATATTGGCGGACCATCTCGTTTATTTATCAAATATAAAGCTGAAAGAACCATAAAGCTATAGGTAATAATAATAATATTTTTTATTTCTATAGCGCCAACATATTCTGCAGCACTTTACATTTTAGAGGGGACTTGTACAGATAATAAAGACATTGCAGAATAACACATAAAGAGGAGTGAGGGCCCTGCTCGCCAGCTTACAGTCTGGGTACATCACAGTATACAAGTAGATACTTTTCCAATCCAGACTTATCCTTCTCGATAAACATGGCATACGGGACTCATACTCTAGTACTAGTGGCTAGTAAGTAGCTACCGCAATTACTCCGTGTAAATTCAGTGTAATCTAAATGTAGTGCTTCTTACTGTATGTTCTTGTATATTAGCAGTTTATGACTCTGAACTGCTAAGAGCACTAATAAACAACTTTCAGAGCAATAATCACCTTCCCTCCGCTTCTTTTCGCCCCTCATATTATTACTTCTCTCTGGCGTCCCTACCTCTGCTCTTCTAACCACCCACAGTTAGTTACAGCATCATTAACCTCTTCCCTGCTCATGGAAGATCTTCAAAGTCTTGCATCATTAACAGCATCCTAAATTGCCGCATGAAGATACAGTATTTACCTCTGGAGATTTCTAGGTCTCAGTTTTAACTGCGGTAATCTGCAGAGCATTGCATCATTAACTCCTTCGCCACTAGAGACAAGCAATTATTACTTCCTTAATGTAAAACTATACCTTAGCTTTACACCTTGGATGTCGTGTTTCATCTAATGAAGAACATAAACAATTTGTTTATACCCAATTAGTCATTTTTTTATTTAGATATAGGCTTCTATACCACTGATATTATGACCTGAAGTGGTACAGTCGGTTTTCTTTTAAGACTTAGTAACTTGATTGCGCTTTCCCAATTAAAAAGCACGTCCGGACGTTAGCTAAGTTTATGCTTTTTCAATTGCTGTTGGAAAATCAAAGAGTTGCACAACTCGCACATCGCTTTTTAACTAATGTGATGATTTGCAGTCTACTTTTTAACAGTTAGGGATCGCTCAGCCTGGCGTATAGCCAGCGTATAACTCGGACGATTGCTATATGATGTTCCATCGGATAGTCCTCGCTCCAGTGTTATAATATGGAGCAGTGCTGACTAGCATTTATTTTCTCATGCCGAGTCGCTGCATGCTGTGATTGGCAGCGTATATCAGACGGCATGCACCCATTCCATTCTATGGCTATGTGTAAAACATCGGACTGCACTCAGATATCATCCGAGTGCAGTGTAATTCCCACAGACGCCGGCAATGGAGGAGATGGAGAAATTACTTTCTCCGTCTCCTCTGCACCTGTGCTGCCATTTTCTCATGGGAGACAATCGGAGCACAGTGCAATGACACTCAGCTCCGTCTCGCAGCAGAGTTTGAGCTGTTTGCCATTAGCATCTCGCATTTGATTCTATACGCTAATGTGATCCCGGCCTTAAAGAAATTCTGTGACCAGTTTTTTTTCTACCCCATCTGAGACCAGCATGGGCAAATTCCAGCAATGAATCACTTATTAGGTTGCTTGCTGCGGCTTTAATAAAATCAGTTTAATCTGTGGCAGATCTGACATCTCTCTGAATGCTGAGCTTTGTATAACCCAGAGATCAGATTATACAGAGATCAATATTTAGAGAACTGCTAGATCTGCACTGCAGCAGAAATAACAGCAAGCTGCCCAGTAGGTGGCAAATCATTGAAATCAGTGTCTCTGCCCTCATCATGCTGCTCTCAGATTAGGTGGCAAAACCTGGTGGTGATAGATTGCCTTTCAAAACTAAAAATTGAGCTGGGAGTTTAACTGTACAGTAGCATTTCTTGTCCTTCATTTTATATTCTCACATATGCAGAAAGCTGGTTTAGAAATTGGTGGATTCATTACATCTTAGAATTTTTAATCCTGCACCTACATCTGATTCATCTGTGCCAATAATTGTTAAAAAAAAAAAAAAAAAGTTTTTTTTTTTTACTTTTAGCCCCTTAAAAGCCCAAAGCGTACTAATACATACCTGCACCCTGGACTTTAAGAGGCAGGTACGTATTAGTACGCCCTGTTGATTTTGCCCGCACACAGGCTGTGCGGGCGCGATCGCCGCCAGGTGTCAGCTGTGACAATCACAGCTGACACCCGGTGCTATGTGCTGGAAGTGGTCCCGCACCGCTCCCCGCACATTAACCCCCGCAATGCGGCAATTGAAGTCGATCGCAGCATTGCGGGGGCAAGGGGAAGTGATCGCAATACTCACCTCTCCTGCCGGCGTCCAACGCTGTCTGCCGCAGCTTCCCGGATGTTGCCATGATGACCTGATGTCGTCATGACAACATCCGGATCACCAGACAACAGGAAGATACTTTGGTCATGCGCCGTGCATGACCAAAGTATCATCTGCATCGCTGACAGCCTGTATAGCACAGGGGTGGTGCTCCATTCCTTTGCTATACAGGCGATCAGAGTAAAAAAAGTGAAAGTCCCATAGTGGGACAAAGTATAAAAGTAAAAAAAAGTGTTAAAAAATGAAGAAAAAAAAATTGTAAAAATATATAAAAAAAAAAATTAAAAAATAATCCACCAAAAATAAAAATATAATGTATCCATCAGTAAATATTTTTATAAATAAGAAAACAATAAAAGTACACATATTTGGTATCGCCTTTAGTGAACACGGTAAAAAAAATAAAGAACGAAGCAAAAATCAATGCTTTATCATCATACCTCCAAATAAAAAATGGAATAACACGCGATCAAAAAGACGAATATAAATAAAAATGGTACCACTGAAAACGTCATCTTGTCCCGCAAAAAACAAGCCATCACATGACTCTGTCAGCCAAAATATGGAAAAATTATAGCTCTCAAAATATGGCAATGCAAAAACTAGATTTTGCAAAAAAAAGGGTCTTTTAGTGTGTGACAGTTGTCAATCATAAAAACTCGATATGAATCTGGTATCTCTCTAATCGCACCGACCCGAAGAATAAAGTCGTCTAATCACTTATACCGCACGAGGAACAGCGTAAAAAAATAAACTCTAGGGTTAGGGTTAGGGTTAGGGTTGGGCTAGGGTTAGGGTTGGGGTTGTATTAAGGTTGGGGTTAGGATTTTTTTCAAAAGTAAAAAAAAAAAGATGACGATATCGCTACTTGAGTTTGCATCGGGTGCTCGGGTATGCACTGAGTATCGCGGGTGCTCGAGTGACATGCTCGAGTCTCTGCCCCATATGCTTCGCGGCCAAAAAAACCTTGCGAGGATTGCCTGCCAGGCACGAGCGATCCCCGCATCTTTCTTTTTGGGTGTCTAATAACCGTGAAACATGTGGGCGGGGACTCCAGCATGTCACTCGAGCACCCGTGATACATGGTGCATACCTGAGTACCCGATGCAAACTCAAGTAGCGAGCACTTGCGCTCAAGACTAATGACAACTTATTCAATATGATGACCTAATGTTATCAAATTCTGTGTCGTACCTCTGGGTTCAAAATGTTCACTATACCCCTTGATAAAATCCTTGAGGGGTGTAGTTTCCAAAATGGGGTCACTTGTGGGGGGTTTCCACTATTTAGGCACATCAGGAGCTCTCCAAACGCGACTTTTCATCCGCTCTCAATTCCAGACAATTTTGCATTCAAAAAGTCACACAGTTCTCCTTCCCTTCCGAGCTCTGCTGTGTGCTCAGGAGAAATTGCACAAAATATTTTGGGGTCCATTTTCTCCTCTTACCCTTGTGAAAATAAAAAATTGGGGCTAAAACATAATTTTTGTGGAATAAGTTTGATTTTTTTATTTTCACGACTCCATGTTATAAACTTCTGCAAAGCACTTGGGGGTTCAGGGTGCTCACCGCACACCTATATACGTTCCATGAGGGGTCTAGTTTCCAAAATGGTGTCACTTGTGGGGGTTTTCCACTGTTTAGGCACATCAGAGGCACATCCACTAATTATTCAAGCAAATTTTACATTCAGAAAGTGAAATGGAGCTCCTTCCCTTCCAAACCCTGCAGGATACCCAAGCAGTAGTTTTCCCCCACACATGGGGTATCGGCTTACTCAGGAGAGATTGCACAAGTTACATGGTGCAATTTCTCCTGTAACCCTACTGAAAATGCAAAACTGGGGGCTGAAAAACATTTTTGTGAGAAAAAATGTGAAAATTTTATTTTTACGGCTCCATGTTATAAACTTCTGTGAAGCACCTGGGGTTCAAGGTGCTCACCACACATCTAGATAAGTTCCCTGAGGGGTCTAGTTTCCAAAATGGTGTCATTTGTGGGGGGTTTCCACTGTTTAGGCACATCAGGGGCTCTCCAAACGCAACATGGCGTCTGCTAATTATTCAAGCAAATTTTACATTCAAAGGCTGTGTGCTCACGATGCGTTTTTGGTGCGTATTTTGTTGCGTATTTGCAGCGCGTAAACGCTCCAGGAACGCATTGCATACCTTATCCCATGACTTCCTATGACATTCTGCAAGTTCTGTGCACATGGTCCGTATTTTTTCTGCGCAGATTTTACTCACAGAAAAAATACGGACATGACCAATTCTTGTGCGTTTCTGCATGCATATTTGCCTATATAATGCATTGGAAAAACGCATGGCAAATACGCATGCAAATACGCATCAAATACGCGTCAAAAACGCATGTAAAAAACGCATGCGTTTTTCTGCCAAGGAGATGCAGAAATGCTCAGGAAAATTCCTGCTTCATTTCTGCATCGTGGGCACTAAGCCAAAAAGTCAAATGGCGCTCCTTCCCTTCCGAGCCCTGCCGTGCGCATGGTGCAATTTCTCCTGTTAGGCTGTGTGCCCACGTAGCATTTTTCAAGCGTATATGCTGCGGAATTTCCGCAGCGTAAACGCTTGAAAAACGCATGTATATCCGCACCCCATGGTCCCCAATGGGATTCCGCAAGTTCTATGCACATGCTGCGGATTTTTCCGCAGCGTTTATGCCGCGTTCAAAAATCCGCAGCATGTCATTTAATTTTGCGTTTCCGCAAGCAGAATTGCCTTTGTCCAATGCATAAAAAACGCAAGGCAATTCCGCATGTGGAAAACGCGTGATAAACGTGCGAAAAATGCGCGATAAACGCGTGCGGAATTCCGCATGCGTTTTTCCGGGAGAGGACTTGCATTTATGCAGCAGAAATTTTCTGCTTCATAAATGCAACGTGGGCACATAGCCTTACCCTCATGAAAATGCAAAATTGGAGTCTGAAAAACATTTTTCTTGCAAAAATGTGAAAATTTTATTTTTATGACTCAATGTACTAAACTTCTGTAAAGCACCTGGGGGTTCAAGGTGCTCACCACACATCTAGATATGTTCCCTGAGGGGTCTAGTTTCCAAAAATGGTGTCACTTGTGGGGGGTTTCCACTGTTTAGGCATATCAGAGGCTCCCCAAAGGCGACATGGCATCCGCTAATTATTCAAGCAAATTTTTCATTCAAAAAGTCAAATGGCGCTCCTTCCCTTCCGAGCCCTGCCGTGCGCATGGTGCAATTTCTCCTGTTACCCTCATGAAAATGCAAAATTGGAGGCTGAAAAACATTTTTATTGCAAAAATGTGAAAATTTTATTTTTATGACTCAATGTACTAAACTTCTGTGAAGCACCTGGGGGTTCAAGGTGCTCACCACACATCTAGATATGTTCCCTGAGGGGTCTAGTTTCCAAAAATGGTGTCACTTGTGGGGGGTTTCCACTGTTTAGGCACATCAGAGGCTCCCCAAAGGCGACATGGCGTCCGCTAATTATTCAAGCAAATTTTTCATTCAAAAAGTCAAATGGCGCTCCTTCCCTTTCGAACCCTGCCGGGCTCCCAAACAGAGTTTATTCCCCACATATGGGGTATCTGCATGCTCAGGGGAAATTGCACAAGAAATGTTGGGGTCCATTTTTTCCTATTACCCTGCAAAAATAAAAAAAATTGGATCTAAAGTAACATTTTTGTGAAAAAAGTTAAAGGTTAATTTTTTTCTTCCACATTCCAAAAATTCCTGTGAAGCACCTGAAGGGTTAATAAAGTTCTTGAATGTGGTTTTGAGCACCGTGAGGGGTACAGTTTTTAGAATGTTGTTGCTTTTGGGTATTTTCTGTCATAAAGACCCCTCAAAGTGACTTCAAATGTGATGTGGTCCCTAAAAAAATGGTTTTGTAAATTTTGTTGGAAAAATGAGAAATCGCTGGTCAACTTTTAACCCTTATAGCTCACTAACAAAAAAAAAATGTTGGTTCCAAAATTGTGCTGATGTAAAGTAGACATGTGGGAAATGTTATTTATTAACTATTTTGTGTGACATATCTCTCTGATTTAAGGGCATAAAAATTCAAATTTTGAAAATTACTAAATTTTCACCAAATTTCACAAATAAACGCAAGTGATATCAAAGAAATTTTACCACTATCATGAAGTACAATATGTCACGAAAAAACAATCTCAGAATCAGGGGGATTCGTTGAAGCGTTCCAGAGTAATTACCTCACAAAGTGACAGTGGTCAGATTTGTAAAAATTGGCCTGGTCATTAACGTGCAAACCACCCTCGGGGGTAAAGGGGTTAAAAGATGCAGTGTGAAAATCTAGTACTTTTATATCTCAGCTTCCTGGACTCTGGTCAGGTTATGTTCACACCACATTTAGCCATTACGGTATGTAAAATGTTAACCAATACTGTATACAGTATCCATAGGCTTGGATGAGGCTGATGTATGCCACTCAGTATCATCTGCCTGGTTCATATTTGGATCTTTCTCGTAGCCATCCACCCATTTGAAATCTATGGGAAATTACAAAAACCCGATGTCAGGAGTATAATTAGATGAGGTGAGGGGGTTTAGGACACATACTCAAAGATGACCTGTATTTTAAAGCATCACTATTTCTAAAAAAATGTTGTAGCTGAGTTCAGTATATTACAGAAAAACAACAAAAAGCCACAATTACAGATATAGGAGAATCAATTCACGAGATCCAAGTTTTAATTTGGGAAAATCTAAAAAAAAATAGAAGAAAATTTTAAAGATCTGATCATGCATAGAGTGGATACAGCTGATTCACCAGCATTTACATATACAGTGAGTCACAGTGAAATATGAGATATCCAGTCACAATTATTTGAAAAATAATGAAAAAGATTATATGTAAAAAAAAAAACGCATATTCTTACTGACGTGCTAATTACAGAAGAAGAATGAGGGAAAAGTCCTAGTCAATGACTATTCTGGTTTTCTTACGAAAAGGCAGCATGCAAACAACCATATGAAAAATCTCTACCATATGTCATATTTCCATATTTTATTCATGTGGTGTTCTGTACAGGCATCGTATAACTTCCATATGGTATTCTATATAGACACCGCATGAGTTCTGATGTGTTTTTACTTTAAAACCAGTCATCCTTGCAACCTAGATAGTAATTTAGGTGAGAAAATCTGAATATGGTACCTGCATCTTTCTGTATGCATAGTTGCTATTTTTTTATGGAATGCATTCTACAAGTAAAATAATCACCTATTTATTTATTATGCTTATATAGCCATTATTTCCACAGCGCTTTACAGACATTATCAGCACTGTCCCCATTTGGACTCAAATCTAAATTCTCTATCACTATGCCTTTGGAGCGTGGGAGGAAACTGGAGAACCCAGAGGAAACCCACGCAAACATGGGGAGAACATACAAACTCCTTGCAGATGTTGTCCTTGGTGGGATCTGAACTCAGGACACCAGCATTAGAAGTCTACAAAGCCAACCACTGAGACATTATGCTGCCCTCATAGGGTTACATATAGCATCCAAAGGAGCATGGCATATGGAGTCCATTAGGCAGTATGATGGCTCAATTGTTGACATTGTAGCCATGCACATGCAGCTCTGGGGTCCTGGGTTCAAATCCCACCAATGACATCTGTAAAGAGTTTGTATGTTCTCCCCTTATTTGCGTGGGTTTCCCCCCAAAAATATGCTAATGTGGAATTTAGATTGTGAGCACCATTGGAATTAATGGAGCTGTATAAGCAGTGGTGTAATTTGAAGCTCATGGGCTCCAACGAGACCCCTAATTATTAAAAGTCCTTCATAGTTCTGGTCTTTTCATAAAGGCCAAAGAGACTTTTTGGGGCCATTAGGCTCCAGAGCCTGGGTGCGATTGCAACCCCTGCACCTATTATATTCACACCCTTGTATATGAGCAATTAAAATTAATAAATACAAGCAAAATACAAGCACAGCACCAATATTATTAAACAGCACCAGCAGAAATATAGCAGTAAAAGTTCTAAAGCAGGTACTAATGTTTGCATTTGTTATAAGTCTACCTTTCTGAGCTTTATCACAATAAGGGACTCTCCCATAAACAACATATATTTTACTTCTTTACAAAATAGAATAGCTAATGCATGTATTATTGCTGATAATCCACCTACTGGAACCCCCACTGAACATGAGAACAAGGGTCTTAAAGTCATCTGTGCTTATTGAACTGTAGTGAGCATGTGCAACTGATAGTCACGGGTGTGTCAGATAATTAGGGAACATCACAACTCTGTGCTTGCTGGTCATCCAGGTGGTAAGGCAAATGCAGACCTCCTTTCTGTTCGTTTTTGGTGGCTGTGGTTGCATTGGGTTGTGGTTGAACTTGTATCTGCTTGTATTATTTGCACGCGTTCTAAAGTATCACATACCTGTCTGTCTGGTACTCTTCTTCGGCTACCTATCCCTAGCAGGCCAAGGACACACTTGTCCATGGATTTTATTACTGACCTACTGGTATCTTCAGGCAAAACTGTGGTTTTGGTGGTTGGAGATTCAGTAAAATGGTTCACTTTGTTGCATTACCGGCACTTCCAAATTCCAAGCCTGTTGCTCAGGTATTTATTAATGAGCTCGTGAAGCTTTACGAGGTTCCTTCCAAAGTGGTGTCAGATCGGGGGACCCAGTTTCTTTCTAAGTTCTGGAAAGCTTTCTGTTCTCGACTGGGGGAGCAATTGTCCTTTTCCTCTGCCTTCCATCTGACTCGCCCCCTGGGCCGTGGGGTACCCGGAACCGAGTCTCTGTGTGTCGCTGGGGAGTAGTAGTGGCAACCCAGTCCCGTGGCTCAGGGTAGTCAAACCACGTGCAGTCTATGTTTATGGTGGTTATTAATGTCCGACTACGCCACCCGGGGATTGCGGTCAGGGATAACCGCCGCTGCGAGGCAGACCGCTGAGGCTGGTGTTGGTGTGCAGCACAGGGGTAGGATAACTCCCCACGGGAAGAGTGTAGCCTCAGGGCAGTGTAAGTGGATGCTGAGGGTGATGGTGCAGGCGCAGCAGAAATCACACAGAGTCCAATGATGCAGTCCAGGGTCTTTTACTCACAGTTGTTATCCAAGTCACTTCTGTCAGCAAGGACTGCCCGAGCCGTGCTGCGTCCACCAGGTGAGGAGCTCGGTCAACCCCCAGGCAGCTCAGTAGCATGGCACAGGACCCCCTTCTGTCCTTTCTCTGGCCTCTCGTGCCCCTCCAGTGACCAAACTTCTGTCCAGCTACCGCGGACCATGTCGGGTAAGCGTTGGCCTCCGCTTCCCGCTATCCTATATGGCGCCTTCCTAGCAGGTTTGGTGGGGGGTGCACCAATAAATGATCACGACCTCCGGTTCTTGGCTGAGGGATGATTTACCTCCACTAACTTGGGAATCCGGTACCCTTCCACAGCCTGACCCTTCACCCGATATAATGCGGGTTTGCAATGGTTGCTGTCCATTCTGCTCTCTTAGGGTTCCTTCTGCCTTCTTGTTTCTGGAGCCTTTCTACTCCTCTGTCTATTCTCCTTCCTTCCTTCTCCTTCTCTTCTCCTCTCTGGCCCCGGCCTTCTCTCTAGGTCTGCCTCGTGGAGCTGAGCTCAGGCTGAGCCTCGGCTCCCTGTCAACTCTCTACTCCTTTACTCTGCTCTGCTTCTCTGAACTGAACTGAACTAAGATGGCTCCCACCTTTTATCTGCTTCTCTGTGTCTGAGCTCAGGTGACCTGCACCCAATGAGCTCCTTCCTATGCGCCAGAAACCGTCCCCTCTGCTCCTACATCACTGGGTTCTCTCCCCCGTCCCCACTCCAGCCAGGGACATGGTCAGTTATGCCTGCATAAATGGGAGCACCGTCGAGCTGTCCCCCGGAAATGGGGTGAGTGTGTGTATGCAGCTAACTGAGCCCTGGTCCACACTCCATCGTTACCTGGGAGTGGAATATCACACCTCTGGTTGAGGTGCCATACCCCTGTAGCAACTGAACCCTCGGGGCGCTACATTCCCCCCTGGTAAACCACAGCACGTCCTCGGGCTGGAAAAGAGTAAAAACAATTGATTTACAAGATATGCAGAATTAAAGTTTTGTTTGTTTTTTTTTACGAAACATTATACTGCATCTTTAATACCACCGGAACTCTTTTATCAGCCATCATGCAAAACATTTTCAATATCATGTAACTCTCCTAGCAGCATATATAACAATTCTATATATAAAACTTTTTCAGGTAAAACATTTTTTTAAGTAAATTCTCTTTTTCACTGGCAACTGTGCAACTTGCGACCAGGTGTCCATTTTTCCATAGAATGCAAACTTGGCAAAAACTTTTAACAGGAGGGACCCGTTCGTAAACCCTCAACGTAGGCCCTGGGGTGGCTGCAGGGCATAGCTGATCCACCTGCTGGACCTCATCTTCGGCCACCTCCAACGGGTCTTTGTTCTGATGTCAGTTGTTGTAGTTTCTTATAAAACCAGTAGGGGGCACTTTAAGAAGTGCAATTATGTACAAGATTGACCGCTCCCAGTCCTCGGCCGGATAATTCACTAAGTTGGCTGCTCCCAGTCCTCAGCCGGTTTTAACTGACCCGATGCCGGGTAACTCTATGTAACAGTCTCTTTACCCTGACGGGTAACTATATACATTTGTACGCTGCCGCTCCTGGTAGCGGTGTCCTCCTTGCGCACCTTCTTCCTCCTCATAATATTCTCCAGACCCGTCGGGGTCATCTGGGTAGCCGGGTTCGGGGTAGTGTTGCTCCTCCATTACCCTCCGGATGTTAAGGGCATGCCACCCCCGCAGACCTCTGTGTCTGGTGTAGGACACCCGATCTCCCAGGAACAGATCTCGCCCCTGGTGACCTTCTGGCAGGTGGCTCTCCACGTCCCTCCGGGTAACAAACACATCCGTGTTCGTCGTCTGGTCCCTGATGAAACCCCACCCCTCCTCCTGTTGGAATTTCACCGCCGTCCCTATGATTCTGGGACTGCGTGCGGTTTGGGGGTCTCGCCGGGCGCGCATTTTCTGTTCCGCGCTCCGGGCCTGCAGCTGCTCATGCCTCTGGTGCCGCACCCGCCTCTCTTTCTCCAACTGCGCCACCTGTCGGTGACAGAACTCCCGCCTGTGGGCTGCGGCCGCCCGCGTCTCCTGCGAGAACCCCATGAGGTCCTCCCCGGCCTGGTCCCACTCGTACTGGACCTCTTCGATCGAGAGCTGGGGGACATCAACGGGCTGTGGAGCAGGCAGGAGTGGACGAAGCAGGGCTCCGTCCTCTGCGGACAGGGCCACCCGGAGATAAGGGTGGACCCACCCCTCTGGTACAGGGACCGGCTCTCCATCAGGTCCGGCGAGCTGGCTGTACCGGTCAGTCCCAATCTTTTATCTGCTTCTCTGTGTCTGAGCTCAGGTGACCTGCACCCAATGAGCTCCTTCCTATGCTCCAGAAACCGTCCCCTCTGCTCCTACATCACTGGGTTCTCTCCCCCCTCCCCACTCCAGCCAGGGACATGGTCAGTTTTGCCTGCATAAATGGGAGCACCGTCGCGCTGTCCCCCGGAAATGGGGTGAGTGTGTGTATGCAGCTAACTGAGCCCTGGTCCACACTCCATCCTTACCTGGGAGTGGAATACCTCTGGTTGAGGTGCCATACCCCTGTAGCAACCGAACCCTCGGGGCGCTACACATCCCCAGTCGAATGGGCAGAGCGAGCGCATTAATCAGAATTTAGAGACTTACCTCAGATGTTTTGTCTCCGAAAACCAGGAGGATTGGACATCTTACTTACCATTGGTAGAAATTGCTATTAGTAATCATCGCCAAGAATCTACCGGCAGGTCACCGTCCTTTGGTGCATACGGTTTCCATTCACAGTTTGGTACTTTTAGTGGGGGCGGGGCTTCGGGAGTTCCTGAGGAGGAACGTTTTCCTTTCTTGCTCTCCTCTGTGTGGCGGGGGGTTCAGAGTAATTTGAAGATCATGGGAGACAGGTGCAAACATATGGCTGACAGGAAAGGCTCGTCAGGTTCGGACCAAAGTGTGAATGACTTTGTGTGGTTGTCTACCAGGAATATCAAGTTGAAGGTTCCTTCCTGGAAGCTGGGACCTAGATATTTTATAGGTCCCTATAAAATAACCGCCGTCATAAACTCAGCAGCGTTTCGTCTTGAGCTTCTCCATACCCTTAAGATCCCTAATGTGTTTCACAGGTCTCTGCTCAAGAAATATCTAGAACCTCTTGAGTCCTCTTTTTTGCCACCACCCTTAATCATGGTTGATGGTAGTTTGGAGTTTCAGATTATTAGGATTGTAGATTCTCGCTTCCAGCGTCGTTCCCTATAGTACTTGGTGCACGGGAAGGGTTATGGTCCAGAGGAAAGGATGTGGGTTTCGGCATCAGAGGTGAATGCACCCAGGCTGGTTCGTTTGTTCCACACCTCTTATCCTGAGAAACCTGGTCCTGAGTGTCCGGAGGCCACTTGTAGAAGGGAGAAGGGAGGGTACTGTCCTGGGTGTGTCAAGTGTGACAGACCTCTGGAGAAGGTCACTGTGCTTGGCATTGCAGATGCCTTCTTAATTCCCTCATCTCCGTATTATAGTTACTTCTTCCTTTAGGACCCAGCAGTGACCTCCACCTTCTGCTGCTGAGTGATACACCCTTGCTGGGTAGTTAAATAGTCTCAGTTTCTCCAGAGAGTCAAGAGTGATAGTTCTATGTACTTCTGTGTAGGCTTGGAGCCCTAGCAGTCGTCTAGTTTCTTCTGTGGTGCCCTTAACGGACAGTTGGCATTATCTCTCAAGCTAAGTGTATCCCCTTTGTTTGTCTACCTTGTTGTCTTTAGTTTATAGTGGGGCTTGACTAGTGCTCACCCTGTACCCTCCCTATCTAGGGCCAAGCTCTAGGGACATTCAAGGCTTAGGTTCCTGCTCGGCGATAGGTGTGGAACCTATATAGGGATGATAGGGTAGGCAGGGTGATATTAGATCTGCCTAGGGGTCTCCACTTCCCCTTTCCCTAGTGTTTGGGCTTCCTCCCCCTCTTCCCTTCGTGTTGCACTTAGTCTTTCCCTCAACTTGCGTGACACTGATGCTAAATTCACTGTTTATAATAAACATGATGGTTGCACATGCTCGGTGACACTGCATATTTACAAGGGGACTTTGGGTTCCCCATTCACTGGATTGGTGGGGGTCTCAGCAGTCAGTTGCTCATATATTTATTAGAGATGAGCGTTGTTCTACTCGAACTGTTCGCCAATCTCAAATTCGAGCTGTTTTGGGCGGTGTTCGAGCCGTTCGGCGAACACGAACAATTTGAGAAAAATTCGGCTGTTCGAGGTTATGTTCGATAACTGTTCGTGCACCAAAATCATAACTGGATTTTTTCTCAGTAATGATGAAAATTAATGTTAATACGCAGTTTGAGTGTACAGCGGGGTGGGGGGAGGGGCAGGGGATGGATCTCTGCAGGAACAATGAAGATCTACATTTTTTTTTCCTCTTTCCCGCATTTACAGTGGGGAGGTGCAATCTGTCAGCCTATCAGCAGCGCACACACGGAGCGAAGTGCTTTTTTTCACACAAGCAAGGGCATGTGTCATTGGCAGTGTATGTCACATGTCCTTGCCCTATAAGACCAAGCCATTTTCCCCGTCGCCACCATTTTCTCACTGCTGCAGCTGCGTGTTAGACGGAACAGCTGTTGCTGTGTGCGCTATACCTTGTTAATTTCAAGCCAATTTTCGCACAAATCTACAGATAGCTTGGGAGTAGGGAATAGTTGTGTTTGCAGTCCTTTTAAGGACTAGGTTACAGCATTTCCTACGACTTTTATCAGGCAGGTCTGTGCTCTTAAATAGATAGATTGTGGGAGTAAAGACTAATTGTAATTGGAGTCCTTTTCAGGACTAGGTTACATCAGTTCCTATCAGTTTTTGCCAGGCAGGTCTGTGCCAGTGCTGTGCAAGTTTTTTTCACAGCATTTGGCTGAATCTAGCAAAGCTAATCCTTTTTGGCCTATTGCAGAGTGTGTTAGTCAGTGGAGTAGCCTATCTGTGTTGCAAGATATACCACCTGTGTATAGAATACCAATTTTTTTACTGCACCTAGTGAAGTAAAATCTTTTGGGCATAGCATCATTCTATTAGTCCATCTATACTGACCTCCATCAGGTTGCAAATTTAATATAATTTTTTTCTGCATCTAGCTCTGAAAAAATATTGGGCTTCTAGCTGTGTGTGGGACTTGTTCTATTAATCCATCTATACAGACCTCCATCAGGTTGCAAACTGAATATATTTTTTTCTGCATCTACCTCTGAAAAAATATTGGGCTTCTAGCTGTGTGTGGGACTTGTTCTATTAATCCAACTATACAGACCTCCATCAGGTTGCAAACTGAATATATTTTTTTCTGCATCTACCTCTGAAAAAATATTGGGCTTCTAGCTGTGTGTGGGACTTGTTCTATTAATCCATCTATACAGACCTCCATCAGGTTGCAAACTGAATATATTTTTTTCTGCATCTACCTCTGAAAAAATATTGGGCTTCTAGCTGTGTGTGGGACTTGTTGTATTAGTCCATCTATACTGACCTCCATCAGGTTGCAAACTGAATATATTTTTTTCTGCATCTACCTCTGAAAAAATATTGGACTTCTAGCTGTGTGTGGGACTTGTTCTATTAATCCATCTATACAGACCTCTATCAGGTTGCAAACTGAATATATTTTTTTCTGCATCTACCTCTGAAAAAATATTGGGCTTCTAGCTGTGTGTGGGACTTGTTCTATTAATCCATCTATACAGACCTCCATCAGGTTGCAAACTGAATATATTTTTTTCTGCATCTACCTCTGAAAAAATATTGGGCTTCTAGCTGTGTGTGGGACTTGTTCTATTAATCCATCTATACAGACCTCCATCAGGTTGCAAACTGAATATATTTTTTTCTGCATCTACCTCTGAAAAAATATTGGGCTTCTAGCTTTGTGTGGGACTTGTTCTATTAATCCATCTATACAGACCTCCATCAGGTTGCAAACTGAATATATTTTTTTCTGCATCTACCTCTGAAAAAATATTGGGCTTCTAGCTGTGTGTGGGACTTGTTCTATTAATCCATCTATACAGACCTCCATCAGGTTGCAAACTGAATATATTTTTTTCTGCATCTACCTCTGAAAAAATATTGGGCTTCTAGCTGTGTTTGGGACTTGTTGTATTAGTCCATCTATACTGACCTCCATCAGGTTCCAAACTGAATATATTTTTTTCTGCATCTACCTCTGAAAAAATATTGGGCTTCTAGCTGTGTGTGGGACTTGTTGTATTAGTCCATCTATACTGACCTCCATCAGGTTGCAAACTGAATATATTTTTTTCTGCATCTACCTCTGAAAAAATATTGGGCTTCTAGCTGTGTGTGGGACTTGTTCTATTAATCCATCTATACAGACCTCCATCAGGTTGCAAATTGAATATAATTTTTTTCTGCATCTAACCCAGCCAATAGTTTTGGCCTAATACCACAGTTTGGCCACTCAGCTCTGCTCGGTTCCCATCCATTGTTTTTTTGTGCAAACAACTCCAGAGTGGTGAATTAGTTAACCACCAAAATGAGTGGAAAAAGGCCTGCTGCTGGTGGAAAGGGGAATAGGCGTGTTGGGAAGGGGAAAAAAGGTTGTGTCCGTGGGGTAGGTGTTAAAGCAACAGTAACATCTGCAGAAGAAAGACCATCTTCCAGCCAAACTAAAATGTCTACTTCTTTTAGCGGACAATGTGATAAGATCCCTTTCTTACGGCCACGCCAATCGCTACAAATTCCAGATGAGGCACAAAAACAGCAGGTGCTTCAACGGATATCAAGTGCTCCTTTAAGTGGGCTCTCCTCCACATCAACTTCAACATCACAAATACTCCAGTCCTCAAAGGTGTCACCCCAATCGCACTTGCTTCCTCACAGCTCCCAAATCTCCAGCTGCCTGTCTGAGTATGAGGTAGAACAGATGGTTGAGTCTGCAGAGCTGTTTACTCATACTATAGCCTGGGAATCAGAGGTCGACTCCAGCGCTTCTGTGAATCCAGACGAGGAAATGATCTGCACTGATGCCCAGAATCTTTATGAGTCGGATCCAGGACCAGACGCAGAAGGTTCTGACCATAATGTAGACCCTCATTCCCAAACTGTAACTCCTGTTGGTGGAGACAATGAGGAAGATGATGATAAGACTCAAATACCTGATTGGAGCGACAACTTTAGTTTTTTGTCAGGGCAGGAACAGGTTGGCTCTGAGGACGACGGGTGTGATAACGCACAGGGTGATGATGATGAGGTTGGAGATCCCACTTACTGTCAACCCACAGTCAGCCAAGAGATGAGGTCAGCAGAGGAGGTGGAGGAAGATGCTAGTGACGACGAGGTCAGGTTGCGCCTTCCTGGACAGAGACGTAGTACTGGAAGCACGTCAACAACTGCATCCTCAAACACAACTCTGCCTCTCACCACAAGTCGTGGTGGCTCTTCAGGTCGCATGGGTGCTAAGCCTTGCATAGCCTGGGCATTTTTTCAGATCGATAAAGATGACCCAACTCGTGTTATCTGTAACATTTGTCAGCAAAAGCTAAGTAGAGGCCAAAAAATACATAGTTTGAGTACTTCATGCATGAACCGGCACATGGACATGAAGCATAAGTTGCAGTGGGAAGCTCAGTGTGCTACAATGCGGCCTAGCCGGCCGGGCCAACCACCGTCTGCCATATCTTGTGCATCCGCTGCCTCTTCATTCTCTGTAACTGGGGGGACAGCAGTCACACCTGTTTTGGGGCGCAGACCTGCCACCTCTTTACCCGCAACAGCCAGCGTGATTGGCAGGTCATCATTTTCTTTGGAGGTGGTAACACCAGCTGGTGTTGAGCGCTGTCCGACATCGATAGCTGTAGTGCCGGCGTCCCTGCCCTCTGCTAGGCGGGGACGCTGCTCCTCTCACCGCTCTGCTCCGTGCCCGGCTTCCTCCCCCCGCTCTGCTGTCAGCGCGCGCTCCGTCCCGGCGTCCTCCTCCTGCTCTGCTCTCAGCGCGCGCTCCTTCCCGGCCCCTGTGCTTAGGGCGCGCGCTCCCCTCCTCTTAAAGGGGCCGCGCGCGCCGCCCTAAAGAGTCCCCGGCCAATGGCCGGAGGACTTCATCATATATAAGGCACCTCCTCCAAAATGGAGGTGCCCGAGCAATGTTGTTTGCACCTGTGTCTCACCTGTGCTTCAGCCCTCAGGTCCCGTTGCCAGTTACCTGCCAGTTACCTGCCAGTTTCCTGCCAGTTTCCTGCTAGTTACCTGCCAGTACCTGCCAGTTACCTGCCTGATTCCTGCCTGAATACTTGTTACCTGTCTGCCAGTCTGAGGTCCGACGGTCTGCCTTACTACTCCTGTCAGTCTGTCTAAAGGACCAGCCTGCCCGCTCACCTGGGAGCGCATATCAGCTACCTGCCTGCTTGCCTGAGGTCCGACGGTCTGCCTTACTACTCCGGTCAGTCTGTCTATGGACCAGCTTGCCCGCTCACCTGGGAGCGCTTCTCCGTTATCTGCCTGCTTGCCAGCCCGGAGGCTCCGTTGTCACGTGCTGTGACCACCAGCTACTCCAGACTCTTGCCCGCTCACCTGGGAGCGCATCTCCGTTACCTGCCTGCTTGCCAGCCCGGAGGTCCCGTTGTCACGTGCGGTGACCATCAGCTATTCCAGAGACTCTTGCCCGCTCACCTGGGAGCGCTTCTCCGTTACCTACCTGCCTGCCAGCCCGGAGGTTCCGCCGTCACGTGCCGTGACCACCTGCTATTCCAGAGACTCTCGCTTGCTCACCTGGGAGCACACATCTACCACCTGCCTGCTAGCCTACCCGGAGGCTCTGCCATCACAGGTCGTACCTACCCCTTACCCAGAGACTGCCCTGATCACTTGCCGTAACTCCCTGTCCGTTCACCCAGAGACTGCCACCCGCTCCCTTACAAGGGCCGCCCCCTTGTATAGTAGCTCAGAGGTTCCGCCTCCCGGACCCGTTACAGTCCGCCTCCCGGACCCGTTACTGTTTGCTCGGGCCATGGAACCCGGTGGCACCCAAGCTCCCTCGCTCTCGGACCTCGGTCTTGAACTGTCCCGTCAGAGGTCCCAACAGGAGGCCATCCTGGGTCACCTGCGGAATGTTAATACTCGCCTGAACACTCTGTCTGATCCACCAACAACCTCCGCCAGTGCCATATCTTGCAATCCGGCGGCTCCGCTGCTCACTAATACTATGGTATCCTACCCCGGACCCCGGCTTTCTGCACCTCCTCGCTTCGGAGGCGACCCCGTCCAGGCTCGGGGCTTCTTGAATCAGTGCACCCTGCATTTTGAACTTTTGTCCTACCAGTTTAACTCCGACCGGGCCAAAATTGCCTTCATCATGTCCCATCTCACCGGGGAGGCCCTGGCCTGGCTGAATCCTCTATGGGAGAGAGGAGACCCCCTGGTGTCCAACTTGCCTGCTTTTCTCACGGCTTTCCGGAAAGTCTTCGACGAACCCGGACGGAAGACCTCATCTGCATCATCGTTGCTACGCCTCCGTCAGGGGAGTCTCACCGTGGGCCAATATGCCATACGGTTCCGTACCCTTGCCTCGGAGCTGGCCTGGGATAACGACGCTCTGGTTTCCGTCTTCTGGGAGGGTCTGTCCGGCCGTATTAAAGATGAACTTGCCGGTCGGGACATTCCTACCACTCTCGATGACTTAATAACTCTTGCCACCCGAATTGACCTACGGTTTCAGGAGCGTGCCAAAGAGGTCACCCGTGAGAGAAGGATTCCACGTTTAGCTCCTACTTTCCAGAAACCCGTCATTCCCTCCATCTCTCCCCAGGTACACTCTCCTGAGCCTATGCAGGTCGACCAGACCAAGATGGTCAAAACCCGTCAGGACTCACGCCGTGCCGAGGGGAGCTGCTTCTACTGTGGCAGTAAGGAGCACCGGATCCGTGCCTGCCCGGAGAGGTCGGGAAACGCCTGTGTCTAGGTTCGCTCAGAGAGGTCCACCTAGACAAGAATAAATCCTCTCCATCCCTGCTGTTGTCAGTTTCGATCATCTACGGGGAGAACCGTTATTTCGAACTAGCCCAACTTGACTCTGGAGCAGCCGGGAACCTTATTTCACAGTCCCTGGTTGAGAAATACCGCATCCCCACCAAACCTCTGGCTGTACCCTTGTCTGTCGCTGCCGTGGATGGGGGCCTCTTACCTCGCCCCATTCAACTCATCACCGAATCCATTACCCTGCAGGTGGGAATGCTGCATTCTGAAAGTATCTCCTTTCATGTTCTGCCTGGACTCTCTCACGCCCTCTTGCTAGGTCTGCCCTGGCTCCAGAGACATGCACCCGTGCTAGACTGGCAAACCGGAGAGGTCCTTCGCTGGGGACAAGACTGTCATAAAACCTGCCTGGTTCCCGTCCATCCCGTCCGTCCCTCTCCTACCCCAGCTAATCTACCTGGACTTCCGATTCCTTATTGGTCTTATGCAGATGTCTTTAATAAAAAGGAGGCAGAGACATTACCACCACATAGACCATACGACTGTCCCATCGATCTGCTACCCGGTACTACTCCTCCCCGTGGGCGTATCTATCCTTTATCCGCTGCTGAGACCCGGTCAATGTCCGAATATATTGAGGAGAATCTGGCCAGAGGATTCATCCGGAAATCTACCTCCCCGGCGGGAGCAGGCTTCTTTTTCGTCAAAAAGAAGGACGGCTCTCTCCGTCCCTGTATAGACTATAGAGGCCTAAACCTGATCACGGTGAAGAATAAGTACCCCCTTCCGCTCATTCCAGAATTATTTTATCGTCTGAGGGGGGCTAGGATCTTCACCAAACTGGACCTTCGTGGGGCGTACAACCTGGTTCGTATTCGTCAGGGGGATGAATGGAAGACGGCATTCAACACCCGGGACGGCCACTATGAATACCTGGTAATGCCCTTTGGTCTCTGTAACGCTCCTGCCGTCTTTCAAGAGTTGGTCAATGACATCTTCCGGGACCTTCTCTACTCCTGCGTAGTGGTGTACTTGGACGACATCTTGGTCTTCTCTCCGGATCTCCAGACTCACCGGAGGGACGTTCGTCAGGTCCTGCTCAGGCTAAGGCAGAACCATCTCTACGCTAAATTTGAGAAGTGCCTCTTTGAGCAGACCTCGCTTCCGTTTCTGGGCTACATTATCTCTCAGACCGGCCTTCAAATGGATCCTGAGAAACTGTCTGCCATCGAGAAATGGCCCCGACCGGAGGGGTTGAAGGCCATTCAGCGTTTCCTGGGCTTCGCCAACTACTACCGCCTCTTCATACCACACTTCTCTTCCCGGACGGCCCCAATTTCTGCGCTCACCCGTAAAGGTACTAATCCCAAAGAGTGGCCACCCGAAGCAGAGGAGGCCTTTCTTTCCCTTAAACAGGCCTTCTCTTCCGCCCCGGTGCTGCATCGCCCAGATGGCAACAAGCAGTTCTTCCTGGAAGTTGACGCCTCCTCCTCTGGAGCCGGAGCGGTACTTACTCAAAAATCATCTTCCGGGAGGATGGTAACTTGTGGCTTCTTCTCTAAACTCTTCTCCTCCTCTGAGCGCAACTATTCCATAGGAGACCGAGAGTTATTGGCCATCAAACTGGCATTGGAGGAGTGGCGTTACCTGCTCGAGGGGGCTCTTCACCCGGTAATAATTTACACTGACCACAAGAACTTGGCTTACCTCCAGCATGCCCAGAGACTTAACCCGCGCCAAGCCCGGTGGTCCTTGTTTTTTGCTCGTTTTGATTTTGTCCTTCATTTTCGCCCGGCTGACAAAAACGTCAAGGCGGATGCCTTGTCTCGATCCTTTCTGGTGTCTGATCTCGAGGAGGATCCGAAACATATCATCGATCCCGCCAGAGTAATGCAGGTGGCTCCCGTGAGTCTAAATCGTCTTCCTCCTGGTAAGACGTTCGTACCAGTACCTGATCGGGAGAAGATTCTACACTGGGGTCATTCGTCTAAACTAGCTGGCCACGCCGGTCAGAAAAAGACCCTCCAGCTTATTACCCGGCACTACTGGTGGCCTAACCTGCACAAGGATGTAATAGACTTTGTTTCTGCCTGTGTGTCCTGCGCCCGCAACAAAGTTCCGAGACACCTGCCGGCCGGCCGCCTCCTACCTCTGCCAGTACCTGCTGCCCCCTGGCAGCATATAGCGATGGACTTCATTACTGATCTGCCCGTCTCTGCCGGTTGTACGGTCATTTGGGTGGTCGCTGACCGCTTCTCCAAGATGGCTCACTTCATTCCACTGCCAGGTCTTCCGTCTGCACCCGAGCTGGCTAAAGACTTTATCCGCCACATCTTCCGTCTTCATGGCCTGCCCCGTCACATCGTGTCGGATCGTGGGGTACAGTTCACTTCCCGTTTCTGGAGAGCCACTTGTAAATTGCTGGACGTCACCCTGGACTTCTCCTCCGCTTACCACCCACAGTCTAATGGTCAAGTGGAGCGGATCAATCAGAACCTGACCAGTTACCTTCGGCACTTCGTTAATGCCCACCATTCTGACTGGGTGGATCTCCTGCCATGGGCCGAATTCTCGTACAACAATCACGAGAGCGAGTCTTCCTCCAAATCCCCGTTTTTTGTAGTCTACGGTCAGCATCCTCGGATCCCGTTTCCCGTCTCCACCTCGGCGGACAATCCGGCTGCGGAATCTCTTGTTAACAAATTTTCCTCCATATGGGAGAGTACCCGGTCCGCACTCCTTCTGTCATCCGAGCGTATGAAAAGACACGCTGACAAAAAACGTCTGGACCCTCCTCAATTCCGCCCTGGGGATAAAGTCTGGCTCTCGTCCAAATATGTCCGGCTCAAGATCCCTTCCTATAAGTTAGGGCCTCGGTTCATCGGCCCACTGGAGGTCATCAGTCAGATCAACCCGGTGGCCTATAAATTGAAACTCCCGGCCAACTTACGGATCCCTAACTCCTTCCATGTGTCTCTCCTCAAACCTGTGGTACTTAACTCTTTTTCCAAGTCTACAGGTACGCCTCCTGCTCCGGTTTCTGCTGAGGACGAGTTTGAGGTAGAGAACATTCTTGCCACCAAAAGGGTAAGAGGAAAGACCTTTTTCCTGGTAGATTGGAAGGGGTTTGGTCCTGAGGAGAGAACGTGGGAGCCCCGGGAGAACATCCATGCCCCTCTCATCCTAGCTAAATTTCTGTCTGGCCTAAAAAAGGGGGGGCCTAAAGGGGGGGGTACTGTAGTGCCGGCGTCCCTGCCCTCTGCTAGGCGGGGACGCTGCTCCTCTCACCGCTCTGCTCCGTGCCCGGCTTCCTCCCCCCGCTCTGCTGTCAGCGCGCGCTCCGTCCCGGCGTCCTCCTCCTGCTCTGCTCTCAGCGCGCGCTCCTTCCCGGCCCCTGTGCTTAGGGCGCGCGCGCGCGCGCTCCCCTCCTCTTAAAGGGGCCGCACGCGCCGCCCTAAAGAGTCCCCGGCCAATGGCCGGAGGACTTCATCATATATAAGGCACCTCCTCCAAAATGGAGGTGCCCGAGCAATGTTGTTTGCACCTGTGTCTCACCTGTGCTTCAGCCCTCAGGTCCCGTTGCCAGTTACCTGCCAGTTACCTGCCAGTTTCCTGCCAGTTTCCTGCTAGTTACCTGCCAGTACCTGCCAGTTACCTGCCTGATTCCTGCCTGAATACTTGTTACCTGTCTGCCAGTCTGAGGTCTGACGGTCTGCCTTACTACTCCTGTCAGTCTGTCTAAAGGACCAGCCTGCCCGCTCACCTGGGAGCGCATATCAGCTACCTGCCTGCTTGCCTGAGGTCCGACGGTCTGCCTTACTACTCCGGTCAGTCTGTCTATGGACCAGCTTGCCCGCTCACCTGGGAGCGCTTCTCCGTTATCTGCCTGCTTGCCAGCCCGGAGGCTCCGTTGTCACGTGCTGTGACCACCAGCTACTCCAGACTCTTGCCCGCTCACCTGGGAGCGCATCTCCGTTACCTGCCTGCTTGCCAGCCCGGAGGTCCCGTTGTCACGTGCGGTGACCATCAGCTATTCCAGAGACTCTTGCCCGCTCACCTGGGAGCGCTTCTCCGTTACCTACCTGCCTGCCAGCCCGGAGGTTCCGCCGTCACGTGCCGTGACCACCTGCTATTCCAGAGACTCTCGCTTGCTCACCTGGGAGCACACATCTACCACCTGCCTGCTAGCCTACCCGGAGGCTCTGCCATCACAGGTCGTACCTACCCCTTACCCAGAGACTGCCCTGATCACTTGCCGTAACTCCCTGTCCGTTCACCCAGAGACTGCCACCCGCTCCCTTACAAGGGCCGCCCCCTTGTATAGTAGCTCAGAGGTTCCGCCTCCCGGACCCGTTACAGTCCGCCTCCTGGACCCGTTACAATAGCACCACCTTTGGATCAAGGCAACCTAACATGTCCGCCTGCATCTTCCTCACAGACCGGCAGTTTGCCGGGGACACCCTTATCAACCCCGTCTAAGCACAATAGCCAGCCCTCGGTCCCTCAGATGTGGACAAGTAAAAGACCATTTCCTCCTAGCCATGAGAAAGCTAAGAGGTTGAATTTCACCATCTGCAAGCTCTTGGCTACAGAAATGCTGCCTTCCGCCTGGTGGACACAGAGGATTTTCGAGACCTTATGTCCGTCGCAGTGCCCCAGTACCAGATGCCCAGTCGGCACTACTTCTCAAAGAAAGGTGTGCCTGCGCTCCACCAGCATGTCGCACACAACATCACCGCTTCTTTGAGAAACTCTGTGTGTGACAGGGTGCATTTCACCACAGACACTTGGACGAGTAGGCATGGACAGGGGCGTTACATGTCGCTGACTGGGCACTGGGTAACTATGGTGACAGCAGGACAAGGGGCTGCTGTCCAAGTCTTGCCGTCCCCACGAGTTGTGCGTCAATCCTCTTTATGTCAAAGTTCCTCCACTGCTTCTGCCTCCTCAACCTCCTCTCGGTCTTCCACCTGCACCCAAAGCCTGTCTGGTCATGCCACAAGCTTTCTAACTGCGCAGAAGGGATCCTGCACACCTCCTTACTATGCTGGCAGTAGGGCTCAACGTCATCAGGCGGTTTTTACATTGAAATGTCTGGGAAATGTGAGTCGCACAGCTGAGGAGTTGTGGTCAGCTCTGGAGAACCAATTTCATGAATGGTTGTCTCCACTGGACCTGAAACCAGGGAAGGCCGTGTGCGACAATGCTGCAAACCTGGGTGCGGCCCTTCGCCGGGGCAATGTCACACACGTGCCTTGTATGGCTCACGTGTTGAACCTGGTTGTCCAGCAGTTTTTAGCCCACTATCCCAGACTAGATGGCCTTCTGCAGAGGGCACGGTCGCTGTGTGCTCACTTCCGCCGTTCGCATCCCGCAGCTCAGCGACTTACATCTCTACAGAAGTCGTTGGGCCTGCCACTTCACCGGCTAAAATGCGATGTGCCTACCCGGTGGAATTCAACTCTGCACATGTTGCAGCTACTGTGGCAGCACCGACAAGCCCTGGTGCAATACGTTCTGACGTATAGCCTGGGCCAACGAGATTCAGAGGTGGGGCAAATCACGCTGGAGGAGTGGTCTCAGATCAGGGACCTATGCACCCTTCTGCACAGTTTTGAAATGGCGACGAAGATGTTTAGTGCTGACGATGCCATTATCAGCATGACTATTCCGGTGATTTACATGCTGGAGCACATGTTAAACAGAATTCGGAGTCAGGTGGTGGCACAAGAGGAGGTGGAGGAAGTAGAGGAGGAGGAGTTGTATGCGGAAGGGCTAACATCTGCAAGGTTCAGACGGTCGGCAGCACCAAGGCGGCAGGCATGTGAGGGTGGGGGAGATGGTTTTACCAGGGCGCATGGTAGCAGCCAAACTAGTGAGGAAGGTGCAGGAGCCCAGGAAGAAGTGGAGGACGAACTGATGGAAGACTCATCAGATGAGGGAGACCTTGATCACATTTCTGTTGTGCGAGGTTGGGGGGAGAGGACAGAGGAAGGAAGCATGATTGTTACCTCGCCACCAACACAACAGGGACTTGGTGCTCCTGGATGCGCAACACACATGAGTGCCTTCTTGCTGCACTACCTGCAACATGACCCTCGAATTGTGAGAATTAGAAATAATCCTGACTACTGGGTTGCCACACTGTTAGATCCCCGGTACAAAAGTAAATTTGCAGAAATTATTCCTGCCATAGAAAGGGATGCACGCATGCAGGAGTATCAGCAGAGACTGTTGCAGAATCTTACATGTGCTTTTCCACAAAATACCAGTGGTGCACGTAGTGAATCTCACAGTTCCAACTTGCCAACCGTGGGACCGTCAAGTGTTCAGCACTCAAACCGTAACAGAACCACAGTATCTGCTGGTAACATCAATTTTGCGGAATCATTTCACCACTTTTTAGCCCATCCTTTGCAAGGCCACAGGAGACAAGAAGTCTGACACATAGTCAACGCCTAGAGACGATGGTACAGGAGTATCTCCAAGTAAACATTGAAGCCACGACTGAGTCACTGGACCCTTGCTCTTTTTAGGCTTCCAATCTGGATAAATGGCCGGAGCTAGCCACTTACGCCTTGGAGATCTTGTCATGCCCCGCAGCCAGCGTTCTGTCTGAACGTGTGTTCAGCGCTGCTGGTGGTGTGCTGACAGATAAGCGCACGCGGCTCTCCACTGATAATGTAGACAGACTCACGTTCATAAAGATGAACAAATCATGGATCCGAAACGACTTTTCTACCCCTGTGTCATCCTGGGGAGAGTAAAAGCTTGATGATTGGTTAAAATCACCCTACCAACCGTTTTAAGCTTTCAAATTACTAATCATGTTTATCTGTATCTTGGCTGGAAAATAATTTGGGCTTTGTAGCAGTGTGCAGCACTGATTCTATTAGGCCATCTATAATAAGCTCCACCAGATTTAAAATTACTAATCATGTTTATCTGTATCTTGACTGGAAAATATTTTGGGCTTTGTAGCAGTGTGCAGCACTGATCCTATTAGGCCATCTATACTAAAGCTTCACCAGATTTAAAATTAATAATAATTTTTAGCTGCATCTAGCCCGGAAAATAATTTTGGGGCTCCGAGATGCGCAAGACACATAAGTGCCTTCTTGCTGCACTACCTGCAGCATGACCCTCATATTGTCAGAATTCGAAGTAATCATGACTACTGGGTTGCCACACTCTTAGATCCCCCAAACTTTTCGATCAACCTTTTCATTTTAATAAAGACCAAAAAAATGGTCATTTTTGAAATTATAAGCATTAGCAGGTTGTTAGAAACTGAAATCAAACAGTTTTCAACTCAAAACTTTATTCTAGGTGATGTTACATTTTCACATAGGACCCCTTGTTCGAAAGGAGCTTCTGAACTTTCTCGTCCATTGAATTTGTCAGGTTTTGGATGGTTTCTGCTTCAATTGTTTTGCATGAGGACAGAATACCCTCCCAGAGCTGTTGCTTAGATGTGAACTGCCTCCCGCCATCATAGACACTCCTTTTAATGATGCTCCAAAGGTTCTGAATGGGGTAGAGGTCAGGGGAGCATGGGGGTCACACCATAAGTTTGTCCCCTTTTATGCCCATATCAGCCAGAGATGCAGATGTTTTATGTGCAGCATGAGATGGTGCATTATCATGCAGAAAAATGATCTTGCTGTGAAATACACGGTTCTTCTTCTTGAACCATGGCAGGAAGTGCTGTTTGAGAAAATCCACATACATTATGGAGTTCATCTTTAGCGCCTTCAGGGATCCTAAAGGGGCCGACAATCTCTCTCCCCATGATTCCAGCCCAAAACATTACTCCACCTCCTCCTTGTTGGCGCTGTAGCCGTGTTTGCGTGGGGTGTCCATCAACCAGCCATCCTCCACTCCATCCATCTGGACCATCAAGCGCTGCACGGCACTCATCCGTGAACAAAACAGTTTTGAAATCAGTCTTCATGTAATGTTTGGCCCACTGGAGCCGTTTCTGCTTGTGTGAAGTGGATAGAGGAGGTCGACAGGATGGCGTATGCACAGCTGCAAACCTCTGAAGGACCCTGCATCTTGTTGTTCGGGGGACGTTGGAGGCACAAGCAGCTTCAAAAACTTGTCTGCTGCTATGACAAGGCTTTTTTGCCGCTGCTCTTTCAACCTGACGTAATTGCCTGTAGGAAAGAGTCCTCAATTTGCCCTTATCAGCACGCACACGTGTGTACTGTGAATCAGCTACATACTTCTTGATTGCCAAGACACTTCATCCTGATCATCGCACAATGTTGATTGTAGTCATGCCTTGACCTAAACACTCCACAATTTGTTGGTTCTCAGCAGCCGACACATCCTTTTTCTTTCCCATTTTGGCAGAAAATGTAGGCTGCTTAATAATGTGAGACAGCCTTCTTAAGTAGTCTTGCCTTTCATTGGACACACCTGCCAAACTAATTAGCACAGGTGTCTGCAATTGCTTACAGTGATATAAAGAGCCCTGACACACATCACCATCAATGAGTTTAACTGACAAACAAACAAATTCTTCCCTTATCACTCCTAAACACTTTTTGCATAATAATTTGGAACGCAGTGTACATGTGCTTTTCCACAAAACACCAGTGGTTCACGTAGTGAATCTTACAGTTCTAACTTGCCAACCGTGGTCTGTATGGAGTTGTTCAATAAAGGGCCCAAAATTAAGATAACATAGATGGGAGAGGTCTCTATGAATAGGAATTCCTAAGTATTTGATACCCTGTGAGGGCCAGGCAAAGGGAAAGTTGGACTGGATGGAATCCTATATGGATTTGGGGAGGGAGACATCGAGGGCCTCAGACTTCGCTGCATTGATTTTAAAATTTGACCATGTAACAAAGTGATCTATTTCAGCCATAACAGCATGGATGGATATATGTGATTGAGTGATATATACTAGGACATCATCAGCAAATAGAGAGCACTTGTACTCGGTGCCTCCCACCTCAATCCACCTAATATTGGGGTTATGGCGAATTGATGAGAGCAGGTGCTCCGTCACTAGGATGTATAAGAGAGGGGACAGAGAACATCCCTGCCTTGTCCCATTGGTGATTGTGAAAGGTGATGAAAATGTTCTGACGCGCCCCCTGGGCCTTGGGACACCCGGAGCCGGACCCTTTTTGGTGGATGCTGGTGGTTGTAGTCTTCGTGGCGGCGACCCGGTTCCGTGGCTCAGGGTGGTCAAACCAGTGGCGGAACTATTTATGTGGTTTTGATGTTTAAATGTCCGACTACGCCACCCATGGATTGCGGTCAGAGTGAACCGCCGCTGCAGGGCAGACCGCTGAGGCTGGTGTTGTGGGTGCAGCAGAGCGTAGCATAACTCCCCACGGGAGGAGTATAGCCTCAGGGCAGTGTATGCGGAGGATGGGGGTGATGGTGCAGTGCAGCAGCAGTAACGACACGGAGTCAGTGATGCAGTCCAGGGCCTTTACTCACAGTTCTTATTATCCAGACCACGTCTGCAGGTAACGGCTGCTCACGTCGTACTGTGCTCACCAGGTGAGGGGCTCAGACAACTCCCAGATAACTTTGGAGCGCTTCACAGGACCCCCTTTGTGTGTCCTTTGTCTGGCCTTTCTTACCAACCCTTCTGTCCGGCTGCCTCGGGCCTCCTCTTGGTAAACTTGGCGCCAGTTTCCCTGACCCTATGTGGTGCCTTCCTAGCGGGTGTAGCGAGGGGCTGCGCCACATAAAATGTCACAGCCTCCGGTTTCTAGCTGAGGGTCGTTTCCTGCCTCCACTAGTTTCGGGGACCGGTCTCCCCCTTTGGCCTGACCCCTCCACGCAGGTGGATTCGGGCGTGTGGTGGAGACTCGCCCGTCCGCACCCCTGGGATCCCTTCATTCCTCGTTCCTGGAGCCTTCTCCGCTCCTCTTCCTTCCTTCTCCCTCTTCCAGGCCTGGGCCTCTGTTACTAGGCCCGCCTCCGGAGCAGAGCTCATGCAGAGCCCCTGCTCCCTGCCACTTCTGCTCAGACTTCTCTGCACTGAACTAAGATGGTGCCCACCTTTTATACTCCCTTCTCAATGCACCCAGGAACTGCTTCCTCCCTGCTCCTGCACTACAGGGTTCCCCTTCCTCAGTGTTCCCTCCCCCCACTCCAGCCAGGGACAGGGACTGTCGTGCCCATCTCAGAGGCATATTGGTCGCCCTGCCCCACGGCAATGTGGTGTAATGCATGCAGGTGTCGGGTCCTGATCCACACTCCATCCTTACCTGAGAGTGAGATATCACACCTCTGGGTGAGGTGCAATACCTCTGTAGCAACCGAGCCCTCAGGGTGCTACAGTTCCATTTATCTTCAGCCTAGGTGATGTATTGTGATACAGGGCCGTGATTTTGGCTATAAAAGGGTCCCCTAGACCCCTACCCCAAGCTTTTTAAGAGAATCATATATGGCGTGCCAGGAGACTCTATGGAATGCTTTCTCAGCATCCAACGAGAGTATCTAATTACAAATTTTTAACTGCATCTAGCCCAGGAAATACTTTGTGCCTAGTAGCAGTGTCTGCTAGTCAGCGGATTATCCCGGCTGTTAAGCAAGCTACACCACCTGTAGTTTAGACACTTAATTTTTTTAAAGGAAATGCTTCGGGACCATGGGATACTCAGTGAAGAGCATCAGGAGGCACCCCAAGGCATAGGGGCTGGGACTGGCAGTAGGATGCCTTGCGGTGGACAGCCGAGCTCGATCCTTATGAAAGCTTTTTAACTGCAGCAGCTTTAGTGGATGCTACTGGAGCTGGAATTACCGCAGCTGCTGGCATGAGACTTGCCCTCCAATAGATCCTTGTAAATGGATTTAAAGTGTATTCATTCAAATTAGAGAGACAATTTAAATTAAAAGCTTAGAGCTGCCTCCACCACAGGGGGGCTCGCTCGACCCACCAGCGGACAGGCACCAGTATTGGGAGAGGGGGGCTGGCCGTCAGGGTTCACCGCGGCTCTGGCACAAACCCGGCGACGCGTAGGTGGCACGGGCAGGAGCGGACTGAACGTGTCGGCTTCTCACTTTTTGGATTTTAGAAGGGCATGACATGCCTATATCTGTGTCTCCCCCTCCTTTTACTCCTCCACCTCTTTTCTTTTCGCATGACTATATGTACTTGTCACTTTTCCATGTGTTAGTTGTGTCTTCTGAGCAGTTTGTCAGCTTTTGGACACCTTTGAAGGTGTTTTCTATGTGTTTCTATGTGTTTTTGTTTGCCTGCCATTGGTTTTAACGGTGTTCGAAGGTGTTCGACGAACAGTTCGACGAACAGTTCGGCGAACACACGGGTGTTCGACGAACCGAACCGAACTCGAACACTACGGGGGTGGCTCAACACTAATATTTATCATCCATCTTGTTTCATTTTTTTCAGATTGAATAGATCTTGGAAAATACAGGTCAACTTAGGACAGCATTACTCACCAAGATTTACTGCATCTGACATTCTGCCTGAAGCGTTTTGCTGACATAGCTCACGCCATTGTCCAGAGAAAAATATTCTAATACCAAAAGTGATAATCATCCAGAAAGTCCCATAGGGCATTAGGTCACCTCTTAATTTTGTCTGTTTTTCCTTAGTGATTTTGGATAAAGAATAAAAATGCCAACACTACACAGCTGCGCTACACAAATAATCCTATATAACCATCACAAAAACAAGATTGCAGAGCAGAATGTGGTGGAGATAAAGAGCAGACATACACCCACAGCACACAGCTATGGCAACGCACTCACAGAAACATAAAGACATTTAAGTAGATATTATTCTGTGAGAAATCTTCACAAATCACATTGCTTATTTGAGCAAAATCGCTCCACATCTAGTTTTGTCTTCGTTTACTAAGAGGTTACTTCTTACTTAATGACAATCGGCACTTGCATCCAGCGGACAAGTAGCAATCCCACAGAGAAATAGCACGATCATGCGTGAGCAAGTTATAGGAGACAAAGTAAATTATCCTTGGCTGTATCAATGTACAAAAAGCAATTTCAATGTCTGTGGTGATGTACGTGCTACGTCCTCAGATCAGCAGCTGCTTCACATAAGAGTTCTGTTCAATGAATACTCTACATATTTACTGCTCAACCATGTAAGCATGTGAATCTAGTGAGCAGTGGAGGTGAGACTGATAAAGGTTAATTAGAGATGTAAATGAGTGAAATGAGGGGAGTGTTGTAATCTGTATAATGTCAGGACTACAGACACTATTGAAATTGAATTTCTATCAACGGCTCTCCATAAGGAAACCATCTTTACTCAATAGTAAATCTTAAAGAGTATCCGTTCTTTTAATTATTTTTTTTTCGGAAATCAATAAAACAGGAGAAAATAGGAAACTTTGTAATATATTTTATTAGCGAAATCTGCTTCTTTCTCCTCAGGCTTGGACTGGCCCACAGGGAAACAGGTGAAATTCCTGGTGGGCCCCCCATATGATCAATGCTTGGCACAGAACACTTGATGTACTATGTGTAGAAAAAGGCAGCATATCATTTTTAACAAACTACCCATTGCATTAATTTATGGAAGCATAGGCTGAAATGACATAAAATCAACATAGTATCCTCCATCCCCAGCCAATAATATTTATTTGTAGCTAAGGAGAGGATTCAATATTACTGAAGAGCCTTTGGTACCCCAGTCTAAGACTCTTTCTACTCCTGAATTGTTCTTTCATTTTCAATATTCTAAATTCATTGATAAAATCTGTCTTTAGTGAATACAGATTTTCCCATTACTTAGATATGAGATGTTAGTTGGTGCTTATAACATTTTATGAATGACTGTAAGGGTGCAGTCAGATGGCTGTATAACATAGATGACAATTGCATTGCAATGCTTGGATTGGCAATTTGCTCTCCTGACCCGAACATAACAGCTTCATGTATTTCTATGCAGCTGTCACGCTCGGGTCAGGAGAGCTGACGGACATTCCAAGCATTGTGATGTAATAGTCGTCCTTGCTATATGGCCTTCTGACTGCGTCATAACTGTCGTTTCAGGAGAACTTTCAGCAGAATGTCTGTCTGCCTCTAGCTACGCCCTCCATCCATATCATTTTAAGAGCACCAACTGTCATCTAAGTAATGTGAAAATCCGTCTTCACTGAAAATAGATTTTACCCATGGAGTGAGAATGAAAGATCAATCCTGGAGGAGAAAGAAGCAGTTTTCTCTGATAAATTCTCTGATATATTACAAAGTTGCTTATTTTCCTGTGTAGTATCAATTTATGAAATCAAAATAATACAACTATTCTTTAAAAAACTTGTCTTATCAAGGCAGTCTCCATATACAGTCCTGCTCATCGTTATTTGCACCCATGAAGTTTACATAGTAACATAGTAACATAGTTTTTAAGGTTGAAGGAAGACTAAGTCCATCTAGTTCAACCCATAGCCTAACATGTTGATCCAGAGGAAGGCAAAAAAAAAAACATTGTGGCAAACACCAAGCTACACATTGGGGAAAAAAATCCTTCCTGACTCCATACGACAATCAGACTAGTTCCCTGGATCAACGCCCTATCAAGGAATCTAGTATATATAACCTGTAATATTATACTTTTCAAGAAAGGCATCCAGGCCCTTCTTAAATTTTAGTAGTGAATCACTCATTACAACATCATGCGGCAGAGAGTTCCATAGTCTCACTGCTCTTACAGTAAAGAATCCCCGTCTGTGATTATGATTAAACCTTCTTTCCTCCAGACGTAGAAGATGCCCCCTTGTCCCCGTCTCAGGGGATCAGTAAAAAGATCAGTAGAAAGGTCTTTGTACTGTCCCCTCATATACTTGTTCATAGTAATAAGATCACCCCTAAGCCTTTGTTTTTTATGTTTAAGAACATAATGTTGAATATCTCCTGAAAAAAAATAATCAAGTGAAACAGTTTTTTTGTATCGATCACTCGTGTTAAATATAAAAGAGCAAATGATAAACAAAGGGAAAGAGGAAAATTGCCAAGAGATGTGTTCGAAGGTTGGTGCGAATGGTGGAAAAAACACCATGTCAAAAATCCTGAAGGCCAACCTGAAACTGTCTGGGATTATGGTTTCAACAAGTACCATATGCCACACACTAAACCAAGCAGAGCTTTATGAGCGAAGGTCAAGGAAGAAACCATTGCTGAAAAAAGACGTAAAAAGGAATGACTGATCTTTGCCAAAGAGTACCTTAACAAACCACAATCCTTCTGGGAAAATGTTCTGTGGACAGATGAAACAAAAATAGAGCTTTTTAGCAATGCAAAGCAACAGTTTGTTTACAGACAATGAAGCTTATAAGGAAAATAACACCTTACCAACAGTTAAGCATGATGGATGATCTATAATGCTGTGCGGTTGCTTTTCTGTGTCTGGTACTGGAGGTCTTGACTGTATTACAGGAGTCATGAAATCTGAGAATTATCAAGAGATTTTAGAGTGAAGTGTAAGAAAACTTGGTTTGATTTGAAGATCATGGGTCCTCCAGCAAGACAATGACCCAAAGCACACATCTAAAAGTACACAGGAATGTTTGAAAAAGAAAAAATGGACTGTTTTAAAATGGCCAGCAATGAGTCCTGACCTCAATCCCATTGAAAATCTTTGGGGTGATTCAAGAGCTTGAACAAACTGCAAAGGAAGATTAGGAGAAAATTCCAGCTGAGAAATGCAAGAAGCTTATAGATGGCTACAAGAAATGTTTGAAGGCTATCAACAATGCTAAAGGGTGTGCAACCAAGTATTAATTAGGGGTGCCTTTATTGCTGCACATGATGTTTATTCTGTTTCTTCTTTGAAATTGCAGCATGAAAGTTGAAAATCAATGTTTTATTGTTGTATTACTTTGGACCACTAATTAAAAAATCCTGAGGTTATAACTTTGGTACATTTCCATTTATTTCTGAAGATATTGTACAGTCTATGAAAAAATGAAGGGGTTCCAATAATGACAAGCAGCACTGTATATGCCCTATTAATCTGTGTTGACTTTATAAAGGGATATACATTTTTGGAAACTCATGTATGAGACAGGGTAGAAAGCCAATAAGTCAATTCAGTTTCTTGTATTGAGGGCAAAGTAGGGCCATTTCGTGTATCAATATAGACAATAATTTTGGCCAAAAAATTATACCCGAATATTGACATATAATGTCAAATAATGCTTCTATACAGTTCCTGTTGTATTCAGCCATTTAGCGCAGAAATAATGCTATTATATAATGATTGATTACCTGCAGAATCAACTTTGATCATTGATTCAAGGTCACATTCAGCAAAAGAAGAAATTGTCATGCCCCCCTCTGTTCAGTATATTCTGTATAATATATACATAAATGGAATATGTGTGTGTGGTTTTGTGTGTCAATTCTTTCTTTGTTTCTAAATCTGATATATCCCCAAGTATTGGGTGCAAGATCCTAAACAAAAAATGTGTATGTTCAATGAGGCGACTTGACGGATGCCATTCATTAGCTATTCATCAACCTGGACCCATTGAAGAGTTGGTTAGATGTGAAACAGCCGTCGTCCTGATGGTGACCCGCTCCCCTGCATCCATGTTTTAAATTGAGACAATAAAGAAGAGTTTTTATGGGAATTCAGAGTGCCATCCTGTCCTCTACTTTTTTGACTTCACAGAGACTTTGAAATACTTGAGTGGTGCACCTGTTGATCCTAGCGTTTGCAAGCTGTAATCAGTTCCAGGAGGCTGCACTAATGTACACGAGATTGAATGGTGCCTGCGAATTTCTTTCTCTTTTGCATTAGCTTTTCATCACCTATAATGCAAATGTTAATGGTTATTCCCCAAAAAACAAGCTATCCCCATCCTATAAATGCCATTTTCGAAATTGCTGGGGGTCTCAATGGTCGCCCCCACAGTGATCAGCAAGTTATCTTCTATATTCTAACTAGGGGCTAACCTGTTTTTTAGGGGAAATAACTCTTTTAAAACACACAATAACATGTAAATATTTTTACTTTCTGGTTGTGACAAATGCCTATTCCACATATCATTTCTTAGCCATCTGCCACCCATAAAAAGGGACTGGTCGGGAGGACAAATTAGGTTCTCCCAACAAAGTGAATGGATACACCATGGGGTACGTTTGAATAATTTTCGGGTATTAAAATGTAAACTTCAAACAAAATACTCAGCACTGAGCACTAATATAATATAAATGTGCTCTTAGCAAAATTCGAGAAAAGTTAAAGGTGGAAACATTTATGTATATGAAGACAAGTAACCTGATATATGTTATGTCACATGAGATATCATCCACCACCTTAATATATTATATTTATAGTATTTTTTCTGTGAATATGGGCCAAAAATATGAGATCCTTTATACACTGCTCAAAAAAATAAAGGGAACACTCAAATAACACATCCTATATCTGAATGAATGAAATATTCTCATTGAATACTTTGTTCTGTACAAAGTTGAATGTGCTAACACCAAAATCACACAAAAATCATCAATGGAAATCAAATTTATTAACCAATGGAGGCCTGGATTTGGAGTCACGCCCAAAATTAAAGTGGAAAAACACACTACAGGCTGATCCAACTTTGATGTAATGTCCTTAAAACAAGTCAAAATGAGGCTCAGTATTGTTTGCGGCCTCCACGTGCCTATATGACCTCCCTACAACGCCTGGGCATGCTCCTGATGAGGTTGCGGATGGTCTCCTGTGGAATCTCGTCCCAGACCTAGACTAAAGCATCCGCCAACTCCTGGACAGTCTGTGGTGCATCGTGACGTTGGTGTTTGGAGCGAGACATGATCTCCCAGATGTGCTCAATCGGATTCAGGGCTGGGGAATGGTCGGGCCAGTCGATAGCTTCAATGCCTTCATCTTGCAGGAACTGCTCACCCACTCCAGCCACATGAGGACTGGCATTGTCCTGCATTAGGAGGAACCCAGGGACAACCGCACCAGCATATGGTCTCACAAGAGGTCTGAAGATCTCATCTCGGTACCTAATGGCAGTCAGGCTACCTCTGGCGAGCACATGGAGGGCTGTGCAGCCCTCCATAGAAATGCCACCCCACACCATTACTGACCCACTGCCAAACCGGTCATGCTGAAGGATGTTGCAGGCAGCAGATCGCTCTCCATGGCGTCTCCAGACTCTGTCACGCCTGTCACGTGTGCTCAGTGTGAACCTGCTTTCATCTGTGAAGAGCACAGGGCGCCAGTGGCAACTTTGCCAATCCTGGTGTTCTGTGGCAAATGCAAAGCGTCCTGCATGGTGTTGGGCTGTGAGCACAACCCCCATCTGTGGACGTCGGGCCCTCATACCACCCTCATGGAGTCGGTTTCAAACCATTTGTGCAGACACATGCACATTTGTGGCCTGCTGTAGGTCATTTTGCAGAGCTCTGGCAGTGCTCCTCCTGTTCCTCCTTGCACAAAGTCGGAGGTAGCGGTCCTGCTGCTGAGTTGTTGCCCTCCTACGGCCCCCTCCATGTCTCCTGGTGTACTGGCCTGTCTCCTGGTAGCGCCTCCAGCCTCTGGACACTACGCTGACAGACACAGCAAACCTTCTTGCCACAGCTCGCATTGATCTGCCATCCTGGATGAGCTGCACTTCCTGAACAACTTCTGTGGGTTGTAGAGTCCGTCTCATGCTACCACGAGTGTGAAAGCACAGCCAACATTCAAAAGTGACCAAAACATCAGCCAGAAAGCATTGGTACTGAGATGTGATCTGTGGTCCCCACCTACAGAACCACTCCTTTATTGAGGGTGTCTTGATAATTGCCAATAATTTCCATCTATTGTCTATTCCATTTGCACAACAGCATGTGAAATTGATTGTCAATCAGTGTTGCTTCCTAAGTGGACAGTTTGATTTCACAGAAGTTTGATTTACTTGGAGTTATATTCTGTTGTTTAAGTGTTCCCTTAATTTTTTTGAGCAGTGTATTTAAATCAGCAAATACCGCATTGAACTCTGCTTACTCTTCCTTGAGGAGAGTTCAGAAGATGCACCCCGGCAGCTACAATGGCGGCACACTGTGCCGAATACCCGCTTCTACAATGCAATAATAGATCAAAGCACATTTATTCAATTACTAAGAATTTGTAGGTTATATTCTACCACAGTACACTTTAAATTCATGAGAGTTATTTTATTTATGCTCTTCATACTCTAATCCTCATCTCTTTATTTTCATGTCTCCTTTTCCGCAAAAAATAAGGTTTAAATCTAACTCCTCATACAAAAGCACAGCTCACCTGTCAGTCCTGGCGGCAAATCTGGATTTTCAGTTGTATCTACAGAATTATGTGGCATAAATTTTAAACTAAATCTATGTACCAGCTACTTATTCTTCAACTTCTCAGCCTGGGCTTCAAGTGCATGCAGTTAAAAAATAATAAATTGTCAAGTAGTCAACTTTAAGTGATTTCAATAAGTAAAGTCTCTTCCATCGGACCTCTAGAATTTTCCTGGCAATTTGCAGATTGGATACTATATCTACATAATTTTTTTCAGTGCACTAAATATTTTCCTCTGCTCTTAAAAAGTGGTTTTATGGATTTATATAAATAAAGATTAAATGGTTTATAACAACTTCTTTTTATTTAAAAAAAAACTGGCGCAGCAATTAGTTGATATATCTATCTCCTTGCCCATCACTGAACAGCTGACATGGCGGACGGTGGACGTAGACAGACATACTATTCCTCTACATTGGTCAGAATGGAAAAAATGTAATATTATATGGCTCCCAATCAACATGATTGATCCACAGGAATCATATAGAAGGGGAAAAGCCTCTCTGACGTGTATATGCCCTAAAGAGAGGACTACCTCTTATATTATAGCATAATAATAGTTTTTATAGGGTTCATCCACATGGCAGAACTGTGTGTAGAAACTGATATGCCCGTGACAAATGTTTTAATATGATACCAGGTTTTCTGTCCTGGAGGAATCCAGTGAAACATGACACATTCTATTTCTATCAGGTATTATAATAGTTTGTGCATATTTAGTTTTTTGAGTTTTTTTGAGTTCAAAAAATGCCTCAAAAATCACTTAAAAATGCTTGAAAAAATGTCTTATTCATTTCTATTGTATCCGCTTTGCTGTAAATATGTTCAGTCTTTTGAGCATTTTTTCCTCTTCAGGTATAAAAAAAACGCCCAGTGGTTAAAAAAAGAAAATGCATGTCACTTTTTTGAAGCATCTTCTGATGGAATCCACTCCAAAGTAGGCACTGTCTAGTCAAATGGATGCAAAAAATGCTTCAGGGAAAAAAAACTCTTCCAAAATGCTTCAAAAACTTTTCAAAACCATTTTAGGAAATGCATCAGGAAACCAAAAACTCCTCCAAGAACTCTTCAAAGAAGAGCATTTCCTAGAGCTGTTTCCTTTAGAAAACTAGTTGTTTTTGACTGCATTCAAAAAGCTCCATCTGCATGAACCCTAACAGAGAGACAGAAAAAACTCCAATATGTACAACCATTTTACAACATTGGCATTTAGATCCCCCACAAGTCCCTGTGAGTTCGGGAAAAATTGTTAACTGGTTACTTGTTTGCACCATATGTCTCTTATTGCTAATCCAGCTTGATGCAATATGTTTTTTTAGGTTCATATTCCTCCTAAAAACTATATTGGGACTTTCAGGTAAGATTTTTGATAGAACTAGAATTTTTGATTGTCTCATGTGATTTATTGAAAGTAGTGTCAGTTAGAGAACTTTTCTTCTTTTGCGAGTGATCCTCCCTGAATTGTTTTGAAAGACAATCCCCCTTGATAAATATAATATAATATAATTACAGTTTAGCAATAAGAGACCTGAGGTGCAAACAAGTAACCAGTTAACCCTTTTTCCCGAACTCACAGGGACTTATAACTGTGATGGATCTAAATGCTAAAGTTGTAAAATGGTTGTACATGGGTGTTAACATTTTTCTTCTATGATCACAGGGGAAACCTTTTTAATCAAGCAATTTTTAAATTGTGATACTACTACTTCAATGTAGTTGCAACTTGCAATATGTTGGACGTACTATCCTATCTGTTCACATCAGAATGAACAAGCATGGATCAAATATAAGAAATGGAGTAACAAATCATAGTTTGTCCAGGAAATTTTTTCCACATACATTGAAAGAATCCCGACAGTTTGAGATTACTGATGCTAGAACAGATTTCAGAGAAATTTTATGATAGGTTCCAAAGGCTGGCAAGTAGAGAATCATTTTGGATTTTTAAATTGTTCATAATAGTGTTTCTGTCAGGAACAAGTTAAGTAAAGAATCCACCACTCCTGGTATGATGTTACAGATTGATAGAAAAAACAGTGACTGGCTTCTTGTCTAACTATACCTGATGAAGGGGACAGATCGTCCCAGAAACACATAGTCTTGTTACCATTAGAAAATAATAAAAAATTCTTACTTACCATCCGGCTCATCACTAGAGATGAGCGAAGCCGAAAAGTATGGCATTTGTACTAGACAGTTACAGTCTAGTGCTAAACACTGAACACAGACATTCCCCGGAAGTCTATTGCAATGGTCTGAGTTTCGGGAAAGTCTGTTGCAGAGGGAGAGAGAGAATTTTGCAGCTCAAAAGTCCAGGTCCCCATTTTTTTCAATGGGGTTCTGGTTCTGGTTGAAGTTTGGGTACAGTTCTGGTACCCAAACCGAACTTTGGAATAAAGTTCGGGGAGGTTACCAGAATCTGAACTTCCACGGGTCCGCTCATCCCCACGAGTCTCCCTTTATGGCAGTGCCCGGATAAACTTCATTTTTTCCAACTCCCCCTGGATCATGTTATGAAATTGGAATAGTTAGACAGCAGGAAAATAAGAAAGTTTGCAATTAATCAGACACTGAACTGTATTTGCAGGACATTTTAAAGCACACATACATTTCAATGGGTTTTAATTTAATGTATTTAATAAATACTGTTTTTAACTACTTTGACTGCTTAAAGATTCTGCACATCCTGTCTTCAATTTTGGAGGGCTTGTCTCCTCTAAATGCATGTCTCTTTTAAATGTTTGTCCTCTCTGGTATGCCCTTTTACATTTTCTTCACTATCTTCTATATGGCTTTTCATGGGGCTCTATGGGCTCCTTTATCACATTTGCGGCTCCATTGGGTAACAGTAGGCCAGTCTTATGAGCAAGGCTATTTATAGACCGTTTGTCTGGGTAAGCCACAACTTGGGGAAGAAGGACCGCGTCCTTCAAAACGCGTCGGTTGTTTGTGGACTTACCAGACTCCATACTCCCGGCTGTGATGTCACGTTGCCACATGCCCCCTACCAGCCCCGCGAGTACGCGACAGCTCTTTCTGGCGTAGGGCGTCGCTTTTCAAACATCTCCGCAGAGCTGGAGGGAGGGATATTTATGGGAGGACACTCCTGTTCCATACCACCGGCTCAAGTAAGACCAGCACAGGCATATTGCGCACCGCCTACTGATGAAAGCCACAGCCTTAGATCCCACAGCCGCACAAAGACTCTATTACTTGGGCCAATCTTTTTTGGGGCTGACCTGTCTTCTCACAGTAAGTAATTCTACTTACTGTTCTTTAGCTGCACTATATTGGGCACCTACTGTATATCACCAGCGGGTTTAAGAAAATATTAACCCTTAACTTTAGTGCATCTCCTTTCAATCACAGGCTTGAGGCACTTCAAAAAGGATTACCTATAGTGCACATACTACGAATAACCAGTGTGCAGTTACACTTTAATCAAACGTGTTGGTAGGAATCACTTACATTATTCCCCAATCCATCACCACCCCCTTCCTAACTTCCGTGTATGCATCCAAGCAGTGCAGTACATTCCCTGTTTAGCGCGGTAGTAGTTGTTTCTGTCTATATTTGTGTTGTTAATAGCTGTGTACTTTCAACAAAATTATGCAGCCAGTAACAATAAGCAATGAATTTGCACTTGATTTCTAATTCTACATAGAACGACTTTCAACTTGAGACACCACACCATTACAATCACATAGACCCTTGAAGTATAAAACCCCCACCCCAAAGTATAACAACCCCCCTGCATAATTAATCCTGACTACCCATGTTATAACAGGCCACCCCATGCAGTAGTCAGCCACCACTTCTCTTGGATTGTAATCCCACTCCCTCTTTACATAATAATTCATCAACCCCCTAGACTGTAACATACCTCCCTACAATAATTATTCTTCTACCCCTGGGATTATAATCACCCAACTCCTGTAAAATTAATTAAAGGGTTATTCCCAAAAAATGAAGTTATCCTCTATCTATAAGACAGAGGATAACATGCCGATCACTGGGGCTCTGGAATCCGGTCCTCCTCAATACAGTGTAGTTGCATATACAAAGACTCCCAGCTATTTCCAGCAGTCTCATACACAATAAATGGGGAAAGGCTGAGCATGTGCACCTTTGCTCCATTCAGGATGGTTTCAGGATCACTGGGGGTCCCAATGGTCAGACCCCCTTGATAATCAAATTATCTCCTATTCTATGAACAATAGATAGCTTTATTTGTTTAACCTTTTAACCACCCCCCAGATTATAACATCCCACACAGTGTACACCTGTAGTATAATTAGATATATTTTACCTAAATCAATCGCCATATTCCATCCCAAAAGATCCAGATCACTTTGTCTTATTAAATACATAACCAGTTGAGCAATACCACCAGTGTAAAACAACCAGATGCAGACAAACCAGTAGCCGACTGGCAGCAGTGTTCAACAACCTGAGTACTACTGTACGAGTGATCAATCACACCTACCAAACGTCAAAGCAGTTGACAATGCCGTCTCCTTGCCCACAAGTTCTGTGCTCCGGTAGGAAGCATGAAGAGGTGTGCAGCTCCATGACCACATCTTAAAGATTGTGATGAGGCTTCAGATTTATTCCTATCAGCCTCCTCTATATATAATCCCACCATGCAGTACTTCACTCCTCACCTCCTCCATATACAGCCCCCATATGTAGTACATTGCTTCTCAACTCTACCATATATAGCCTCTATATTCAGCATATCACTCCTCTGCCTCTCTATACAGCCTTCATCTGCAGTACTTCACTCTTTAGCCCCTGTATACAGCCTCAATATGCAGTACATGCTCCTCAGCTACTGTATACAGCCTCCATCTCCATACATCATTCTTCCATCTGTGGTACAATGCTCCTCAGCCCCTCTATACATCCTCTATCTGTAGTACATCACTCCTCAGCCTTTCTATACACAGCCTTCATCTTCAGGACATGCTGCTTAGTCCCTGTATACAGCCTCCATCTACAGTACATGCTCTTCAGCCTCTGTATACTGCCTCTGTCTGTAGTACACGCTCCTCAGCAACTACATACAGCATTCATATGTAATGCATTGCTCCTCATCCCCTGCATTCAGCCTTCATATGCAGTACATCATTTCTCACCCTCCCTCTCCTGACCTGCTATCAGTCCTGCAAATCACCAGCCCCCAGCATTGGTATTTTCCAGAGCAGTTCTCCTAATCACAGTTCACTTGTTCAAAGGCCCAGTTATCTCTGTGTGTAAATATAATGATAATAGTGCTGACTACAACCAAGTACTAACAGACCTATAATGTGTGGCAGTAGCATAAGCTCAGCAGTAGGACGAAGCTACTGAACCAGAACTGTCACTCACAGAGGAGTGCCCACCCCCCCACACCAGCAACAAGAGACTGGAGCTGTGTTATGCTAAAGAGACAACCTGAGAAATGTAAAGTGCTGCGGAATATGTTAGTGCTTTAGAAATAAAAAAACATATTATATTATTATTATTATTAGAATAACTCTTTATGTGTAATATCTTGTCCAGTCCTAATCATGGTTTCCTTTAAACTGTGAGCTCTGGAAATGATAGTTAAAACATATCACACACTGCAGACAGCTTTATTTCTAATTGGCCTTCTTTACATCATTGGTATATTTTAACCCTTTCCTTTCCAGATTGCTCAGCATAAAGGGAACATTGGTGTTTAGCTTGCCACAATGTAACACTTTAGACAAAGTATGTACACCAGAAGTCAAGGCTGCTTGGCTCACAGAGGATTATCTACACTACATGCAGTTGTATTCAACTTTGTGCTGTAAACAGGACTAGATGTGTCGAGATTCTAAGCATCTGATAGAATACCAGTTATTTTCATTCACGGAAAACAGACAATGATCTTGAATATATGTATGTATTGAGACTTGCTTCCAGTAATAATAGGAATACATCCAAATGCTTTATCAACCAAGGAGTAGTAAGGAGCTAAAAAAAGATGGCCTTTTATGCCACTGCATGACCCTACAAAGAGCATTGCATTTGTACTTGGCAATGGATGAAGTCTTGATACTTTACAATAATATAAAATTAGGCAAACTTCTTGCATTAAATGATTTAGAGGGAGGGGGTCCATCATTTTTTCTTTATTGTTTTATATCTTTCAATGGAAAGAAATTGATTGCCAGTTAAAGGGAACCTGTCACGTGAGATAACACTATTAACCTGCAGATGGAAGGTTAATCTGCAGGTTAATAGCATTAGAAAGGTGCCAGTGTCACTATACAAAAGTGTGACTCTAAGGAGAAAACAAACGTTATTCCTCCTGAGAGCCACCTCTTTCAGTCATAGGGCTCGCTGACATGAGCGTATGACACGACCGAGTGCGATGTTTTATCCTAAAGCACTTGGACCAATGTTATGTTATGTTATGAGGCAGCTAAGATCTGATTCGGCATGAAAAAACAATCACAGCATACTGCGTGTGCAGAGGCGTACATAGAAATAATAGGGCCCCACAGCAGAAGTTCTAAATGGCCCCCCCCCCAAAAAAAAAAAATATATATATATATATATTTGTCAGGTTCACAGAAGAGCAGATCTCACAACTTTTCAGCCTTTACATTGTAATTTTCTTATGCTGAAGTCCTAGATTCCTCTTTCATTGCTCTCATACAGTATGATGCCACCAGAAGTGCCCCCAAGCACAGTATGATACCCCCATAGTGAATTCCTCCACATTAGCCTCCACATGCACTGTATGATGACCCTATTGTACCCCACTTCAACTCCCAAGGCAAAGTATGGTGACCCCAACACAGTATGATCCCCCAACTGTGACCCCCACACAGCCCTCCATACAGTATAATGGTCTCACACTGTATAATGGCCCGCGCTAGCCCTCCAAACCTACAGATTAACCCTATATATGCAGGTTAATAGCATTATCCAACATGACAAGATCCCTTTTAAAAAAATCCAGAGTTTGATTCATTAATCCATTTTCTAATGGAAACAAACTTTTTTATTTTTTCACGTTTAGATGACTTCTATGTGTGCAGTGTCTAAATAATATTATCAGTAAAAATTATATCTTTTTTTAAGTTATATATTATAGCTATAAGACAGCGCTATCTAAGCGTAGTATTTAAAATATAGGGAATAAGCAACATTCCACTTGTTCCACCCCGGAGTCCAGATCAATCAACTACCAAACCCAACATGGATAAGAGACACCACTACATCATCCGGGTGCGGTGTGTGGTGTCCAGGGGAATTGCACTATATAAAAATGCCCCAATATACTTGTACGCCATTCATGATTTATTGGCGCCGTTTATAGCATGATAAGTGGAATATCTGCTGTGCGACGGTGTGTTGTATCCAGGGGAACTGTGTTAAACAAAAATGCCCCTATACACTTGTAATCTATTCATGATTTAGGGTGTCTGTTTTTTAAAAGGGACAATGCTTTCCTTACTTTGTTGGGTCCTGTAGGTTTCCATATCTTACATATGGACTGCAACAAAGTAACGCAGACATACATTTGTCTATATATTCACTATTGGATTTATGTCTTAATTGTAGTAAATATTTTTGATTTCTTTAATATTTAATTAGTAGTGTTTGTATAGTTTTGTTCTGTTGATATGTGTTTATACAGTTGAAACCAGAAGTTTACATACACTATATAAAAAGACACAAATGCTTTAAAACATTCTCTCTCTTATTATTATTCTGGCATTTGGCAAATATTACAAATTATGGTAATCCTAATTGACCTAAAACGGGAAAGGTTTATTCTGATTTCATGTCAGATATTGAGAAAAACATGCATATGTGTCTTTTTATACAGTGTATGTAAACTTCGGGTTTCAACTGTATTGTTACACGCATACCGCTAGGTTCAGATAGGGGTGAGACAGATTACATGAATTCTTTGGAATCCTGGGGGAACCGTTACTCAGATCAACCATGGACCATGTACTGCAGCTTCTCTCAGGCACACAGGGGTATTGACCCTCAGGCTCAGACACGTAGGTTGTTTCACTTGCTGACCAGACACACTTGACAACAGTCCTCATAAACGGTACAACAGTAGCATTTAATAAGAAGCCGCACACCCAGTGCAAGTTAAGTCTTATGAGCAACAGGCTCCAGTGACAAACAGCACAGCAGTTCACAATCTTCCCGGTAGTACAGGACAGCACAGTTCTAATGCAAGTGCACATTAATGAACACAGCATTCTTTCCAGCACAGTGAGATGGAGGAGGGGGGAGGGTTTGCTGAGGGAGATGATCCCTGTGACACCATTTCTTCCAGTCCTTATCTTTCTGTCTGACAATACTCTGCACTGCAAGTTCAGGAACTCTACCTGACCTGTGCTTAGCTTCACTCCTGACTTGAATCCTTTTTACTTGCAGGGGCGGTTCTGTGAGATACAAATCACACACACCACCTTTCTCTTTGGCTCCAGCCAGACAGTAAACAACTTCCCCACAATCCCCTTGGGGCTCTGCTAAAACACTCCCCTTCTCCTGTGACTGTTTTAACCCCTCTAGTTGCTGTATGCTTCTGGAGCACAACACTTGCCGTCTCATGTGCTTGTGTTACTTCTAATAATTGCTGAATGCTTTTAAAGCAACAGCGCTACTTCTGCATGTCACAGTATATATAAAAAAAAAGAATCAAATGAGTGAATTAACATCTTGAAGATCCTGTCCACTTTAGAACAGAAAAAGTATAAGTGGGTTGATTTTGATATTTTACTTTATACACCTGATGAAGGCTGGTTAGCTGAAGCGCGTTGTTTTTAACCGTAACGGTTTTTAAATGAAAATATATATATACTGATACTGTTGGAGTTATCCACTCCATGTTCTATCCACGTTTCGTTGGAATTTAGCTAATTTTCCTATCTTTGGAGTCCTCATTACTTCAGTGGAAGCGCCTTATCCTGGTTCCTCTCTACCTACTTTTTGAGGGATAGCAGAAGGATTAACAGATACTTTTCTTAACCTTGGGAGCCTCTTGGTAATGGTTGGTCCACAGCCAAATCAAAGACTTTTTTATGTTTGTTTATCATCTTGCATCATACATCCCGGGATATTTTGGCCGTAGAAACAGGTTACAGTGTAACACAGCTGTATAGTGGATAAGATTTATGATACAATGTATGCATTTATTTATTGTTACTGTCCACTGATGATTTTTTTATCTCTATTATTTAGGTCTCCCTGTAATGGAAGTGAGAATTGACATCTCTAGGCAGCAAGTGGAGAAGATTTTTGGGCTGGAAGAATATTGGTGTCATTGTGTAGCTTGGAGCTCCTCTGGAACCTCCAAAAGTCAGAAGGCATTTATCCGAATTGCCTGTAAGTATTCTAGGCTGCACAATAAAGAATGACTAATATGAAATGCATTTTAAATCATCTAAGTCTTAAGACAAGATATTATATTAATGTTTATGGCAGTTTATCAAATTAACAAAAAGTTAAAAAAAAGAACCAAAGGGAAATAAAATGTTGTTTGTATTGTTCTAAAGCAAGATTCGCATTATAGTTACTGTAGCTTCTACAAATAGTTTATAAACTAGGAATTTCACTAGACAGGTCTATAGAATATCAATAAATGGGATTTTCCCATTTCAGATATTTCTGGCATATATCTGACATTTATATTTTGCTCTCCTATTTGTGTAGTCATAAAGTAAGTCACATGTGTTTTGAAGTGAGTCTCATTTCTTTGTCTGACCTTCCACTGACCAAGAGATTGAGGTGGGTCAACCCATGTTCTTTAGATAGATGCTGGTCACTGAGAGAGTTAAAGGGAACCTGTCATGTCCTATCTACTATCTGCAATGCCCCCATAGCGTTGTTAGTGATGCAATGTGCATCACTAACATGCTTTTTTCATTAAAATTGGTGGTAATATAATGAGTATGTAACATTTTATATACTTATAATCATACCTCCTCATTTTAGTCATAGGGGTGTGATCCTGGTATTCAGTCAGGGGTGGTGCCACATCAGGCAGGACTGGCGCCGCCCACGTATTTGAATTTTGCGCCCGGCTAGCGCTGATATAAGTGGGGAGCTTGTGAAGTTTTATATCCCCAGCCTCGGCTCCCTGCATGTGCGTAGTGAGGCTGTGTAGTTCACAGCTTCACTGCGCATGTGCTGTGACGAGTGGTTCCGGCCACACACAGTTAAGCTGGAAACTTCACTGTGCACACGCGGGGAGTCTCTCGTCACAGCGCATGTGCAGTGAAACTGTGAACTACAAGCCTCATTGTTCACACGCGAGGAGCCGTTCGTCACAGCGCATGCGCAGTGAAGCTGTGAACTACAGAGCATCACTGCGCACGCGCGAGGAGCCGCTCGTCACGGCGCATGCGCAGTGAAGCTGTGAACTACACAGACTCACTTCAAATGCGCAGGGAGCCGAGGCTGGCCATGTAAAACTGTGCAAGCGCCCCACTTATGTCAGTGCTCACTGGGAGCAAAATTCAAATACGTAGGTGGTGCCAGCCCTGACTGAATGCGGCGCCCGCCCATGACTGAATACCAGGATCACACCCCAATGATTAATACGAGCAGGTAGGATATAAGTATATGAAGTGTTATCTACTCATTATATTACCACCAATTTTAATGAAAAAAGCGTGTTCGTGATGGGGACAGTGTAGATAGTAGATAGGACATAACAGGTTCCCTTTAAACAGTCCAGCTGAGTGCAACAACCCTACTAATTTTTTTATTCAAAAAACATCTGAATATCCGTATTTTTCCTATTGATACCACCAAGCAGGAGTGTTGTTTTCATCTGAGCTGAAGATTTGCTGGCTACTTCAACTTGGGTGAACTGTATGACACTCTCTTACTTATAGGGTAATCCGAACCTATGTTATGCCGTGAGAAGTTAGTCTATGCTGTGATCTGAAACATACAGTGGTGGCCAAAAGTATTGGCACCCCTGCAATTCTGTCAGATAATACTCAGTTTCTTCCTGAAAATGATTGCAATCACAAATTCTTTGGTAATATTATCTTCATTTAATTTGCTTGCAAGGAAAAAACACAAAAGAGAATGAAGCAAAAATCAAATCATTGATCATTTCACACAAAACTCCAAAAATGGGCCGGACAAAAGTATTGGCACCCTCAGCCTAATACTTGGTTGCACAACCTTTAGCCAAAATAACTGCGAACAACCGCTTCCGGTAACCATCAATGAGTTTCTTACAATGCTCTGCTGGAATTGTAGACCATTCTTCTTTGGCAAACTGCTCCAGGTCCCTGATATTTGAAGGGTGCCTTCTCCAAACTGCCAATTTGAGATCTCTCCACAGGTGTTCTATGGGATACAGGTCTGGACTCATTGCTGGCCACCTTATAAGTCTCCAGTGCTTTCTCTCAAACCATTTTATAGTGCTTTTGGAAGTGTGTTTTGGGTCATTGTCCTGCTGGAAGACCCATGACCTCTGAGGGAGACCCAGCTTTCTCATACTGGGCCCTACATTATGCTGCAAAATTTGTTGGTAGTCTTCAGACTTCATAATGCCATGCACACGGTCAAGCAGTCCAGTGCCAGAGGCAGCAAAGCAACCCCAAAACATCAGGGAACCTCCGCCATGTTTGACTGTAGGGACTGTGTTCTTTTCTTTGAATGCCTCTTTTTTTTCCTGTACACTCTATGTTGATGCTTTTTCCCAAAAAACTCTACTTTTGTCTCATCTGACCAGAGAACATTCTTCCAAAACATTTTAGGCTTTCTCAGGTAAGTTTTTTTATGTCTCGGGGTAAGAAGTGGGGTCTTCCTGGGTATCTTACCATACAGTCTCTTTTCATTCAGACGCCGACGGATAGTACGGGTTGACATTGTTGTACCCTTGGACTGCAGGGCAGCTTGAACTTGTTTGGATGTTAGTCGAGGTTCTTTATCCACCACCATCCGCACAATCTTGCATTGAAATCTCTCATCAATTTTTCTTTTCCGTCCACATCTAGGGAGGTTAGCCACAGTGCCATGGGCTTTAAACTTCTTGATGACACTGCGCACGGAAGACACAGGAACATTCAGGTCTTTGGAGATGGACTTGTAGCCTTGAGATTGCTCATGCTTCCTCACAATTTGGTTTCTCAAGTCCTCAGACAGTTCTTTGGTCTTCTTTCTTTTCTCCATGCTTAATGTGGTACACACAAGGACACAGGACAGAGGTTGAGTCAACTTTAATCCATGTTAACTGGCAGCAAGTGTGATTTAGTTATTGCCAACACCTGTTAGGTGCCACAGGTAAGTTACAGGTGCTGTTAATTACACGAATTAGAGAAGCATCACATGATTTTTCAAACAGTGCCAATACTTTTGTCCACCCCCTTTTTTAGGTTTGGTGTGGAATTATATCCAATTTGGCTTTAGGACAATTCTTTTTGTGTTTTTTCATTGAAGACAAATTAAATGAAGATAATAATACCAAAGAATTTGTGATTGCAATCATTTTCAGGAAGAAACTGAGTATTATCTGACAGAATTGCAAGGGTGCCAATATTTTTGGCCACCACTGTATATATTATTACAATGTAGTAACATGGTGGTGTCATGACTATTGCAGACAGTATCTACGCACTGACTCATTTTGAGCTTTGTTTTTTAGCTCAGATTTTTGTTGGCAGTTTCATCTTTCTGCTTTAAATGGTATAGATTGAAGAGTTAGTTTAATACCAGTGGTACAACTTGAAGGTCCAATATACACATAAAGCAGTAATAAGTCAATTTTCTTTATATTGTTACATGGAAGCAGCTGATTCTTATCTCAGAACTATTGGTCATACTGACTCCGTCCGGATTATTCCACCTGTGTTCATTCGCATCTTACTTCAAGTGTCCTTTAATCTTGCACTTTGGTTTATATTGTGGCCTGAAGGTTTTGAAGGAGTGATCTCAATCACTAGGCTCTCAACAGTGTCTTCAGGCAGGTTATCCTCACAGGACTCAAAGGATCAATATATTTCTTCTTTCTTTTTCCAACAATACTCTGAAAACTTCAACAGTTTGAAGGCAGCTTTAAGAATTTCCAAAACAGAAGTTATCTGTACAGAATATTTTACTGGCGCTGAAGCAAAATGAAATCACTAAACAAGACCTAATGCAAATGCTTTGCTTAGGGATATATCCAGCAAAGTTAACTGACTGCATGCTAAATAGAGGGGTCCCAAAACACTGTCTGGCCAGAAGCCTTTCTAAGAGTGAGTGAACAATTCATGAAATATAAGTAGATGTGATGTTTTAATAAAGTATAACAACCATATCAGTGCGGATGAGAAAATAGTGGTGGTGGACTGGTGAAGTTTTCAAAGCCACCTTAGGTCTATATCAAGAGCGAGATGGCAGAGATTTATGTAACCATCCAATTAAAACCTTTAAGTGCAAATTATCATACTATTATAGCATCAATTATCAAAACGCTTAAAACCAAATTAATGTTCACTAATGTCATTAACTGCTAAAAAAATACATTAAAAATGTATTATGGGCTGCAGGAAACGGGAAAGAAAATTAAGGAACAACTATCAGAATGGCAGGGTAACTTTAATAACTCACTTACTTTTGCTTTGGCACTAAGTTGCAAAAGAGTATAGAAATTGTGTGCTTAGTAGTGTTGAGCCACCCCCGTAGTGTTCGAGTTCGGTTCGGTTCGTCGAACACCCGTGTGTTCGCCGAACTGTTCGTCGAACTGTTCGTCGAACACCTTCGAACACCGTTAAAACCAATGGCAGGCAAACAAAAACACATAGAAACACATAGAAAACACCTTCAAAGGTGTCCAAAAGCTGACAAACTGCTCAGAAGACATAACTAACACATGGAAAAGTGACAAGTACATATAGTCATGCGAAAATAAAAGAGGTGGAGGAGTAAAAGGAGGGGGAGACACAGATATAGGCATGTCATGCCCTTCTAAAATCCAAAAAGTGAGAAGCCGACACGGCCAGTCCGCTCCTGCCCGTGCCACCTCCGTGTCGCCGGGTTTGTGCCAGAGCCGCGGTGAACCCTGACGGCCAGCCCCCCTCTCCCAATACTGGTGCCTGTCCGCTGGTGGGTCGAGCGAGCCCCCCTGTGGTGGAGGCAGCTCTAAGCTTTTTAATTTAAATTGTCTCTCTAATTTGAATGAATACACTTTAAATCCATTTACAAGGATCTATTGGAGGGCAAGTCTCATGCCAGCAGCCGCGGTAATTCCAGCTCCAGTAGCGTCCACTAAAGCTGCTGCAGTTAAAAAGCTTTTATAAGGATCGAGCTCGGCTGTCCACCGCAAGGCATCCTACTGCCAGTCCCAGCCCCTATGCCTTGGGGTGCCTCCTGATGCTCTTCACTAAGTATCCCATGGTCCCGAAGCATTTCCTTTGAAAAAATTAAGTGTCTAAACTACAGGTGGTGCAGCTTGCTTAACAGCCGGGATAATCCGCTCACTAGCAGACACTGCTACTAGGCACAAAGTATTTCCTGGGCTAGATGCAGTTAAAAATTTGTAATTAGATACTCTCGTTGGATGCTGAGAAAGCATTCCATAGAGTCTCCTGGCACGCCATATATGATTCTCTTAAAAAGCTTGGGGTAGGGGTCTAGGGGACCCTTTTATAGCCAAAATCACGGCCCTGAATCGCAATACGTCACATAGGCTGAAGATAAATGGAACTGTAGCACCCTGAGGGCTCGGTTGCTACAGACGTATTGCACCTCACCCAGAGGTGTGATATCTCACTCTCAGGTAAGGATGGAGTGTGGATCAGGACCCGACACCTGCATGCATTACACCACATTGCCGTGGGGCAGGGCGACCAATATGCCCCTGAGATGGGCACGACAGTCCCTGTCCCTGGCTGGAGTGGGGGGAGGGAACACTGAGGAAGGGGAACCCTGTAGTGCAGGAGCAGGGAGGAAGCAGTTCCTGGGTGCATTGAGAAGGGAGTATAAAAGGTGGGCACCATCTTAGTTCAGTGCAGAGAAGTCTGAGCAGAAGTGGCAGGGAGCAGGGGCTCTGCATGAGCTCTGCTCCGGAGGCGGGCCTAGTAACAGAGGCCCAGGCCTGGAAGAGGGAGAAGGAAGGAAGAGGAGCAGAGAAGGCTCCAGGAACGAGGAATGAAGGGATCCCAGGGGTGCGGACGGGCGAGTCGCCACCGCACGCCCGAATCCACCTGCGTGGAGGGGTCAGGCCAAAGGGGGAGACCGGTCCCCGAACTAGTGGAGGCAGGAAACGACCCTCAGCTAGAAACCGGAGGCTCTGACATTTTATGTGGCGCAGCCCCTCGCTACACCCGCTAGGAAGGCACCACATAGGGTCAGGGAAACTGGCGCCAAGTTTACCAAGAGGAGGCCCGAGGCAGCCGGACAGAAGTGTTGGTAAGAAAGGCCAGACAAAGGACACACAAAGGGGGTCCTGTGAAGTGCTCCAAAGTTATCTGGGAGTTGTCTGAGCCCCTCACCTGGTGAGCACAGTACGACGTGGGCAGCCGTTACCTGCAGACGTGGTCTGGATAATAAGAACTGTGAGTAAAGGCCCTGAACTGCATCACTGACTCCGTGTCGTTACTGCTGCTGCCCTGCACCATCACCCCCATCCTCCGCATACACTGCCCTGAGGCTATACTCCTCCCGTGGGGAGTTATGCTACGCTCTGCTGCACCCACAACACCAGCCACAGTGGTCTGCCCTGTAGCGGCGGTTCACTCTGACCGCAATCCACGGGTGGCATAGTCGGACATTTAAACATGAAAACCACATAAATAGTTCCGCCACTGGTTTGACCGCCCTGAGCCACGGAACTGGGTCGCCGCCACGAAGACTACAACCACCAGCATCCACCAAAAAGGGTCCGGCTCCGGGTGTCCCAAGGCCCAGGGAGTGCGTCAGAACATTTTCATCACCTTTCACAATCACCAATGGGACAAGGCAGTGATGTCCTCTGTCCCCTCTCTTATACATCCTAGTGACGGAGCACCTGCTCTCATCAATTCGCCATAACCCCAATATTAGGTGGATTGAGGTGGGAGGCACCGAGTACAAGTGCTCTCTATTTGCTGATGATGTCCTAGTATATATCACTCAATCACATATATCCATCCATGCTGTTATGGCTGAAATAGATCACTTTGTTACATGGTAAAATTTTAAAATCAATGCAGCGAAGTCTGAGGCCCTCGATGTCTCCCTCCCCAAATCCATATAGGATTCCATCCAGTCCAACTTTCCCTTTGCCTGGCCCTCACAAGGTATCAAATACTTAGGAATTCCTATTCATAGAGACCTCTCCCATCTATGTTATCTTAATTTTGGGCCCTTTATTGAACAACTCCATACAGACCACGGTTGGCAAGTTAGAACTGTAAGATTCACTACGTGAACCACTGGTGTTTTGTGGAAAAGCACATGTACACTGCGTTCCAAATTATTATACAAAAAGTGTTTAGGAGTGATAAGGGAAGAATTTGTTTGTTTGTCAGTTAAACTCATTGATGGTGATGTGTGTCAGGGCTCTTTATATCACTGTAAGCAATTGCAGACACCTGTGCTAATTAGTTTGGCAGGTGTGTCCAATGAAAGGCAAGACTACTTAAGAAGGCTCTCTCACATTATTAAGCAGCCTACATTTTCTGCCAAAATGGGAAAGAAAAAGGATGTGTCGGCTGCTGAGAAGCAACAAATTGTGGAGTGTTTAGGTCAAGGCATGACTACAATCAACATTGTGCGATGATCAGGATGAAGTGTCTTGGCAATCAAGAAGTATGTAGCTGATTCACAGTACACACGTGTGCGTGCTGATAAGGGCAAATTGAGGACTCTTTCCTACAGGCAATTACGTCAGGTTGAAAGAGCAGCGGCAAAAAAGCCTTGTCATAGCAGCAGACAAGTTTTTGAAGCTGCTTGTGCCTCCAACGTTCCCCGAACAACAAGATGCAGGGTCCTTCAGAGGTTTGCAGCTGTGCATGCGCCATCCTGTCGACCTCCTCTATCCACTTCACACAAGCAGAAACGGCTCCAGTGGCCCAAACATTACATGAAGACTGATTTCAAAACTGTTTTGTTCACGGATGAGTGCCGTGCAGCGCTCGATCGTCCAGATGGATGGAGTGGAGGATGGCTGGTTGATGGACACCCCACGCAAACACGGCTACAGCGCCAACAAGGAGGAGGTGGAGTAATGTTTTGGGCTGGAATCATGGGGAGAGAGATTGTCGGCCCCTTTAGGATCCCTGAAGGCGCTAAAGATGAACTCCATAATGTATGTGGATTTTCTCAAACAGCACTTCCTGCCATGGTTCAAGAAGAAGAACCGTGTATTTCACAGCAAGATCATTTTTCTGCATGATAATGCACCATCTCATGCTGCACATAAAACATCTGCATCTCTGGCTGATATGGGCATAAAAGGGGACAAACTTATGGTGTGACCCCCATGCTCCCCTGACCTCTACCCCATTCAGAACCTTTGGAGCATCATTAAAAGGAGTGTCTATGATGGCGGGAGGCAGTTCACATCTAAGCAACAGCTCTGGGAGGGTATTCTGTCCTCATGCAAAACAATTGAAGCAGAAACCATCCAAAACCTGACAAATTCAATGGACGAGAGAGTTCAGAAGCTCCTTTCGAACAAGGGGTCCTATGTGAAAATGTAACATCACCTAGAATAAAGTTTTGAGTTGAAAACTGTTTGATTTCAGTTTCTAACAACCTGCTAATGCTTATAATTTCAAAAATGACCATTTTTTTGGTCTTTATTAAAATGAAAAGGTTGATCGAAAAGTTTGGGGGATCTAAGAGTGTGGCAACCCAGTAGTCATGATTACTTCGAATTCTGACAATATGAGGGTCATGCTGCAGGTAGTGCAGCAAGAAGGCACTTATGTGCCTTGCGCATCTCGGAGCCCCAAAATTATTTTCCGGGCTAGATGCAGCTAAAAATTATTTTTAATTTTAAATCTGGTGAAGCTTTAGTATAGATGGCCTAATAGGATCAGTGCTGCACACTGCTACAAAGCCCAAATTATTTTCCAGTCAAGATACAGATAAACATGATTAGTAATTTGAAAGCTTAAAACGGTTGGTAGGGTGATTTTAACCAATCATCAAGCTTTTACTCTCCCCAGGATGACACAGGGGTAGAAAAGTCGTTTTGGATCCATGATTTGTTCATCTTTATGAACGTAAGTCTGTCTACATTATCAGTGGAGAGCCGCGTGCGCTTATCTGTCAGCACACCACCAGCAGCGCTGAACACACGTTCAGACAGAACGCTGGCTGCGGGGCATGACAAGATCTCCAAGGCGTAAGTGGCTAGCTCCGGCCATTTATCCAGATTGGAAGCCCAAAAAGAGCAAGGGTCCAGTGACACAGTCGTGGCTTCAATGTTTACTTGGAGATACTCCTGTACCATCGTCTCTAGGCGTTGACTATGTGTCAGACTTCTTGTCTCCTGTGGCCTTGCAAAGGATGGGCTAAAAAAGTGGTGAAATGATTCCGCAAAATTGATGTTACCAGCAGATACTGTGGTTCTGTTACGGTTTGAGTGCTGAACACTTGACGGTCCCACGGTTGGCAAGTTGGAACTGTGAGATTCACTACGTGCACCACTGGTATTTTGTGGAAAAGCACATGTAAGATTCTGCAACAGTCTCTGCTGATACTCCTGCATGCGTGCATCCCTTTCTATGGCAGGAATAATTTCTGCAAATTTACTTTTGTACCGGGGATCTAACAGTGTGGCAACCCAGTAGTCAGGATTATTTCTAATTCTCACAATTCGAGGGTCATGTTGCAGGTAGTGCAGCAAGAAGGCACTCATGTGTGTTGCGCATCCAGGAGCACCAAGTCCCTGTTGTGTTGGTGGCGAGGTAACAATCATGCTTCCTTCCTCTGTCCTCTCCCCCCAACCTCGCACAACAGAAATGTGATCAAGGTCTCCCTCATCTGATGAGTCTTCCATCAGTTCGTCCTCCACTTCTTCCTGGGCTCCTACACCTTCCTCACTAGTTTGGCTGCTACCATGCGCCCTGGTAAAACCATCTCCCCCACCCTCACATGCCTGCCGCCTTGGTGCTGCCGACCGTCTGGACCTTGCAGATGTTAGCCCTTCCGCATACAACTCCTCCTCCTCTACTTCCTCCACCTCCTCTTGTGCCACCACCTGACTCCGAATTCTGTTTAACATGTGCTCCACCATGTAAATCACCGGAATAGTCATGCTGATAATGGCATCGTCAGCACTAAACATCTTCGTCGCCATTTCAAAACTGTGCAGAAGGGTGCATAGGTCCCTGATCTGAGACCTTGCCCCACCTCTGAATCTCGTTGGCCCAGGCTATACGTCAGAACGTATTGCACCAGGGCTTGTCGGTGCTGCCACAGTCGCTGCAACATGTGCAGAGTTGAATTCCACCGGGTAGGCACATCGCATTTTAGCCGGTGAAGTGGCAGGCCCAACGACTTCTGTAGAGATGTAAGTCGCTGAGCTGCGGGATGCGAACGGCGGAAGTGAGCACACAGCGACCGTGCCCTCTGCAGAAGGCCATCTAGTCTGGGATAGTGGGCTAAAAATTGCTGGACAACCAGGTTCAACACGTGAGCCATACAAGGCACGTGTGTGACATTGCCCCGGCGAAGGGCCGCACCCAGGTTTGCAGCATTGTCGCACACGGCCTTCCCTGGTTTCAGGTCCAGTGGAGACAACCATTCATGAAATTGGTTCTCCAGAGCTGACCACAACTCCTCAGCTGTGTGACTCACATTTCCCAGACATTTCAATGTAAAAACCGCCTGATGACGTTGAGCCCTACTGCCAGCATAGTAAGGAGGTGTGCAGGATCCCTTCTGCGCAGTTAGAAAGCTTGTGGCATGACCAGACAGGCTTTGGGTGCAGGTGGAAGACCGAGAGGAGGTTGAGGAGGCAGAAGCAGTGGAGGAACTTTGACATAAAGAGGATTGACGCACAACTCGTGGGGACGGCAAGACTTGGACAGCAGCCCCTTGTCCTGCTGTCACCATAGTTACCCAGTGCCCAGTCAGCGACATGTAACGCCCCTGTCCATGCCTACTCGTCCAAGTGTCTGTGGTGAAATGCACCCTGTCACACACAGAGTTTCTCAAAGAAGCGGTGATGTTGTGTGCGACATGCTGGTGGAGCGCAGGCACACCTTTCTTTGAGAAGTAGTGCCGACTGGGCATCTGGTACTGGGGCACTGCGACGGACATAAGGTCTCGAAAATCCTCTGTGTCCACCAGGCGGAAAGGCAGCATTTCTGTAGCCAAGAGCTTGCAGATGGTGAAATTCAACCTCTTAGCTTTCTCATGGCTAGGAGGAAATGGTCTTTTACTTGTCCACATCTGAGGGACCGAGGGCTGGCTATTGTGCTTAGACGGGGTTGATAAGGGTGTCCCCGGCAAACTGCCGGTCTGTGAGGAAGATGCAGGCGGACATGTTAGGTTGCCTTGATCCAAAGGTGGTGCTATCGATGTCGGACAGCGCTCAACACCAGCTGGTGTTACCACCTCCAAAGAAAATGATGACCTGCCAATCACGCTGGCTGTTGCGGGTAAAGAGGTGGCAGGTCTGCGCCCCAAAACAGGTGTGACTGCTGTCCCCCCAGTCACAGAGAATGAAGAGGCCGCGGATGCACAAGATATGGCAGACGGTGATTGGCCCGGCCGGCTAGGCCACATTGTAGCACACTGAGCTTCCCACTGCAACTTATGCTTCATGTCCATGTGCTGGTTCATGCATGAAGTACTCAAACTATGTATTTTTTGGCCTCTACTTAGCTTTTGCTGACAAATGTTACAGATAACACGAGTTGGGTCATCTTTATCGATCTGAAAAACTGCCCAGGCTATGCAAGGCTTAGCACCCATGCGACCTGAAGAGCCACCACGACTTGTGGTGAGAGGCAGAGTTGTGTTTGAGGATGCAGTTGTTGACGTGCTTCCAGTACTACGTCTCTGTCCAGGAAGGCGCAACCTGACCTCGTCGTCACTAGCATCTTCCTCCACCTCCTCTGCTGACCTCATCTCTTGGCTGACTGTGGGTTGACAGTAAGTGGGATCTCCGACCTCATCATCATCACCCTGTGCGTTATCACACCCGTCGTCCTCAGAGCCAACCTGTTCCTGCCCTGACAAAAAACTAAAGTTGTCGCTCCAATCAGGTATTTGAGTCTTATCATCGTCTTCCTCATTGTCTCCACCAACAGGAGTTACAGTTTGGGAATGAGGGTCTACATTATGGTCAGAACCTTCTGCGTCTGATCCTGGATCCGACTCATAAAGATTCTGGGCATCAGTGCAGATCATTTCCTCGTCTGGATTCACAGAAGCGCTGGAGTCGACCTCTGATTCCCAGGCTATAGTATGAGTAAACAGCTCTGCAGACTCAACCATCTGTTCTACCTCATACTCAGACGGGCAGCTGGAGATTTGGGAGCTGTGAGGAAGCAAGTGCGATTTGGGTGACACCTTTGAGGACTGGAGTATTTGTGATGTTGAAGTTGATGTGGAGGAGAGCCCACTTAAAGGAGCACTTGATATCCGTTGAAGCACCTGCTGTTTTTGTGCCTCATCTGGAATTTGTAGCGATTGGCGTGGCCGTAAGAAAGGGATCTTATCACATTGTCCGCTAAAAGAAGTAGACATTTTAGTTTGGCTGGAAGATGGTCTTTCTTCTGCAGATGTTACTGTTGCTTTAACACCTACCCCACGGACACAACCTTTTTTCCCCTTCCCAACACGCCTATTCCCCTTTCCACCAGCAGCAGGCCTTTTTCCACTCATTTTGGTGGTTAACTAATTCACAACTCTGGAGTTGTTTGCACAAAAAAACAATGGATGGTAACCGAGCAGAGCTGAGTGGCCAAACTGTGGTATTAGGCCAAAACTATTGGCTGGGTTAGGTGCAGAAAAAAATTATTTTGAATTTGCAACCTGATGGAGGTCAGTATAGATGGACTAATACAAATAGTCCCACACACTGCTAGAAGCCCAAATATTTTTTCAGAAGTACTGTAGATGCAGATAAAAATTATTTTTAATTTGCAACCTGATGGAGGTCAGTATAGATGGACTAATAGACCAAGTCCCACACACTGCTAGAAGCCCAAATATTTTTTCAGAGCTAGATGCAGAAAAAAATTATTTTTAATTTGCAACCTGATGGAGGTCAGTATAGATGGACTAATAGACCAAGTCCCACACACCGCTAGAAGCCCAAATATTTTTTCAGAGCTAGATGCAGAAAAAAATTATTTTTAATTTGCAACCTGATGGAGGTCAGTATAGATGGACTAATAGACCAAGTCCCACACACTGCTAGAAGCCCAAATATTTTTTCAGAGCTAGATGCAGAAAAAAAATATTTTTAATTTGCAACCTGATGGAGGTCAGTATAGATGGACTAATAGACCAAGTCCCACACACCGCTAGAAGCCCAACTATTTTTTCAGAGCTAGATGCAGAAAAAAATTATATTCAATTTGCAACCTGCTGGAGGTCAGTATAGAAGGACTAATAGAACAAGTCCCACACACTGCTAGAAGCCCAAATATTTTTTCAGAGCTAAATGAAGAAAAAAATTATTTTTAATTTGCAACCTGATGGAGGTCAGTATAGATGGACTAATAGACCAAGTCCCACACACTGCTAGAAGCCCAAATATTTTTTCAGAGCTAGATGCAGAAAAAAATTATTTTTAATTTGCAACCTGATGGAGGTCAGTATAGATGGACTAATAGACCAAGTCCCACACACTGCTAGAAGCCCAAATATTTTTTCAGAGCTAGATGCAGAAAAAAATTATTTTTAATTTGCAACCTGATGGAGGTCAGTATAGATGGACTAATAGACCAAGTCCCACACACTGCTAGAAGCCCAAATATTTTTTCAGAGCTAGATGCAGAAAAAAATTATTTTTAATTTGCAACCTGATGGAGGTCAGTATAGATGGACTAATAGACCAAGTCCCACACACCGCTAGAAGCCCAACTATTTTTTCAGAGCTAGATGCAGAAAAAAATTATATTCAATTTGCAACCTGCTGGAGGTCAGTATAGAAGGACTAATAGAACAAGTCCCACACACTGCTAGAAGCCCAAATATTTTTTCAGAGCTAAATGAAGAAAAAAATTATTTTTAATTTGCAACCTGATCGAGGTCAGTATAGATGGACTAATAGACCAAGTCCCACACACTGCTAGAAGCCCAAATATTTTTTCAGAGCTAGATGCAACAAAAAATTATATTCAGTTTGCAACCTGATGGAGGTCAGTATAGATGGACTAATAGAATGATGCCATGCCCAAAAGATTTTACTTCACTAGGTGCAGTAAAAAAATTGGTATTCTATACACAGGTGTTATATCTTGCAACACAGATAGGCTACTCCACTGACTAACACACTCTGCAATAGGCCAAAAAGGATTAGCTTTGCTAGATTCAGCCAAATGCTGTGAAAAAAACTTGCACAGCACTGGCACAGACCTGCCTGGCAAAAACTGATAGGAACTCATGTAACCTAGTCCTGAAAAGGACTCCAATTACAATTAGTCTTTACTCCCACAACCTATCTATTTAAGAGCACAGACCTCCCTGATAAAAGTCGTAGGAAATGCTGTAACCTAGTCCTTAAAAGGACTGCAATCACAACTATTCCCTACTCCCAAGCTATCTGTATATTTGTGCGAAAATTGGCTTGAAATTAACAAGGTATAGCGCACACAGCAACAGCGGTGCCGTCTAACACGCAGCTGCAGCAGTGAGAAAATGGTGGTGACGTGGAAAATGGCTTGGTCTTATAGGGCAAGGACATGTGACATACACTGCCAATGACACATGCCCTTGCTTGTGTGAAAAAAAGCACTTCGCTCCGTGTGTGCGCTGCTGATAGGCTGACAGATTGCACCTCCCCACTGCAAATGCGGGAAAGAGAAAAAAAAATGGATATCTTCATTGTTCCTGCAGAGATCCATCCCCTGCCCCTCCCCCCACCCCGCTGTACACTCAAACTGCGTATTAACATTAATTTTCATCATTACTGAGAAAAAATCCAGTTATGATTTTGGTGCACGAACAGTTATCGAACATAACCTCGAACAGCCGAATTTTTCTCAAATTGTTCGTGTTCGCCGAACGGCTCGAACACCGCCCAAAACAGCTCGAATTTGAGATTGGCGAACAGTTCGAGTAGAACAACGCTCATCTCTAGTGCTTAGCAGAAACTTTTTACAAAAGGTCATTTATACACAATGTATTTAGCATCCATAATATTATGTACTGAGGAGTATATTCATCTTTGCAGCAGTGGTACCACTTTTATTTTGAACACAAAACCAAAACACCATAAAAACATTGTGGCTGGGGTGCGTTTTACAATAGATCTTATCAGAAGCACCCACAGACTGAAAACAACTTCTGTGCAAGACAATATATGGGCCCTTTGCAGTCCAATAGCTCATAGCTCAATAACCCATAATGCACAATTACCTCTGCTTTAGAGATGGATGTGGGTCCCCTATTCTGACTCCATAACTAGGCTGTGAGTATGGGGCTCTTGAGACACTGGTTCTTGACTGTGTTTATGTATCAGTACTCACACGAACAGATTTCATCAGATAGGTTGACTTGACTGCAGAGGCAAGTATGAAGATTCCAGAAGAAGGTTTATTTTCAAGCTGAATTCTTGTAGTTATGCACAAATACAATAGGTAAAAAAGGCTATTCTGAACCACAAATGCAAGACATGAGCTTCTTAACATGGCTGCCATGCTCAGAATGAGGAAGAAAGGAGATGTTACTGACATCAGAGCTAGGGAGGAAGACAGAGAGAGAGGGGGGACAAACTTCTAAAGGGCAAACCTTATTGCATAGCAATTGCAACAGCAACAATACAATACAATACTGTATGATTCCCTGTGGGACATTACACCCCCTTACCTCTTGGTGCAGTGTTTACACCATGGTATGTCTGTCTCTGAATGTGAAAAGAGACATATTCAAATTCTCAATAAATGTTGACAGAATCTCCTGAATCATCAAGAGGCCATGTTTACTTAGCTTGGATCTCCCTAAGACAAATCAACCATGAGTATAATCCGTGGCACTAGAGTTGAGTGAGCGCGATCGTTTAACCCTTTAAATGAGCATGTTCAGGTGCTCGCCGAGTAGTTTTGGCGTGATCGGCATCTATGTTTGAGCCTCCATTAGACTCCGTTAGGCAGCTGTGACACATGCAGCGATTGCTTGTTTGTGAACATGGTGTAAATAGAAGACAGGAAGGAAAAGGAGAAACTGAAGCAGGATGCTGTGAGAGGGGAGGTGGAGCAGCAGGTATGAGACAGTATACACATACAAAATAATGTTTAATGCAGTGGATAGGTTTTCTGTCTCAAATAACAATATTGTCATTGCTTTCAATCCTACCTTATTATGTCTGGGTTTAGACTAGCACATTAAACTATTATTTCTTCAAAAATACAGTTAAAGGGGTTGTTTGGTTACAAGATATTGATGATCGATCCTGAGGTTAAGTTATCAATAACAGTATGTTGATGCCCGACACCCAGTCCCTCACTGATCATCAATAATAAGCTCCGGCAGCAGCCAGATAAAAACAAATTGAACATTGTCAGACCCCTTACCAATCTTATATTGATGACCAGTTCCAATATCTTGTGACCGGATAACCCCTGTAAAGCAGATTTCCACCAAAAATAAAAACAATCAATGGTAAATATAAAATTTTTATGTATCCTCTCTTCTATGAGATTATTAAAATGCAATTCAGTTACATAGCTTTTTTGATAAAACTTGGTGATGATCAGTATAACTCATAGCTGCAGGTCCCTCAGGTTTCCTTAACTCTTGAATTGGACATCTGATTAACAAAGCAGCAAATGTGGATTGAGGGATGTATTTTTACATTAGGCTGATTTAAGATGGCTGTATTGCTTGAACACATCAGTACGTATATTAGAATCACTCTGGGATCCAATGAGGATGCCCAGTTCAGTACAATCATGAGAGTTCTGTGTATTGGAGTCATTAATATGTGGCTTGTAGTAGTATTGCCTGTATCATGTGTGTCCTTCACATTAGGGCAAAAGACAAGGTCAAAATTACTGTTGTTAGTGAGGTCTAATGGGGTAATAGCACCATCTGGTGATGTTTAATTGTACTACATGTTGTTTTTCTGTAAAGATGTCAATTGCATTGTGGGAGAAACCCATGTATTTTGGGTAAGAAGGTCCTGGTGAAGCGGTCATTTTGTAAGAAGCAGTCTAGCAGAAGTTATGTAAAACGTTCTCCTGCATTATGTTACTAAAACTCCATAATCCTGGATAAAGTATATCTGGTAAGGGAACTATCTCTGTTCTGTGGTATTTTGTATTCAGAACTGTTGTTAAATCAGGTGATTGTTATTAAGTCATGTGTTCACATGTACAAGCTGCATTTTGCTCTGTGCTTCCACTGTTAATTGCAAATGTCATAGTTATGTGATATTCTAAGCTCAATACGTATACCTGTTATTTGTATTGTTGTAGTTTTACCTCACATTCATACATTCCGATTCTATACATCCATCTTTTGACTAATAAACAAGTTAGACTACAGAGAATGGTCTGCTTATTTTGGAAGACAGAGAAGGCTTATGCTGTATGTCAGATTGCACACCTTGAGAACGTGTAAGCAGACAGAACAATGTGATTGCCAGGTCCCCCATTTGACAAAGCTACTGGATCTTAGTATACTTAGATCAACTTAGCCAGTGACTGAAATACTATAAAGAGTTATTTTTTCTCTAACTGAGGCTCCTTTTGATGTGACAATTATGGGCTGCACGGTGGCTCAGTGGTGAGCACTGCAGTCTTGCAGCTCTGGGTTCAACTTCCACCAAGCACAACATCTGCAAGGAGTTTGTATGTTCTCCCCATGTTTGCGTGGGTTTCCCCCCACACTCCAAAGACATACTGACAGGGAGTCTAGATTGTGAGCCCCAATGGGGACAGTGCCAATAATTTCTGTAAAGCGCTGTGGAATTAATGGTGCTATATACCATATTTTTCGGACTATAAGATGCACCGGACCGTAAGACGCACCCAGGTTTTAAAGGAGGAAAATAGGGAAAAAAATGTAAGCAAAAAATGTGGTCATGATGCCCTGTTATGGGGAGGGGGTCTGCTGCTGACACTGGCATTGGGGTAATGTCCCCCAATTCTGTTAATATCCTCCATCCTGGTATGTATGGCCCCTCCTTCCTGGTATAAGTGGCTCCCATCCCATCCTGGTATTCCTGGCCCTCATCCCCATCCTGATATGCATGGTACACCTTGATCCCCCATCCTGGTATGCATGGCACCCCTTTATTCCCCATCCTGGTATGCATGGCACCCCTTTATACCCCTTCTTGGTATTCATGACACCCCTTGATTCTCCATCCTGGTATGAATGCACCCCTTTATCCCCCATCCTGGTATGCATGGCACCCCTTGAGCCCCCATCCTGGTATGCATGGCACCCCTTGAGCCCCCATCCTGGTATGCATGGCACCCCTTGATACCCCATCCTGGTATGCATGGCACCCCTTGATACCCCATCCTGGTATGCATGGCACCCCTTGAGCCCCCATCCTGGTATGCATGGCACCCCTTGAGCCCCCATCCTGATGTGCATGGCACCCTCTGAGCCCCCATCCTGGTATGCATGACACCCCTTGAGCCCCCATCCTGGTATGTATGGCACCTTCTGAGCCCCCATCCTGCTATGCATGGCACCCTCTGAGCCCCCATCCTGGTATGCATGGCACCCCTTGAGCCCCCATCCTGGTATGCATGGCACCCCTTGAGCCCCCATCCTGGTATGCATGGCACACTTTGAGCCTCCATCAAGCTGCCTACAAAAAAAAAAAATAAACAATCATACTCACATCCTCTCTCCTCTAGCGCTGTCCCGCTCTGCTGCTGACACTCTCACTATGAGAGCCGCGCATGATAAACACTACAAATCAGAAAATAACATAGACATATTTCGTGTCCCTGTAATCGTAACATCACATGAAAATGTAACGTTGAGGCCGTATTTACATATAGCCTAAATGCTGCGCTTTTTATACTGCTGTTTTTTGCAGGTGTCCCCAACACACAATGCAATAACAATCTTCTCTGATTATTGTGTGCTTGCTGCATTTCTTTAATGTTTTTTCCCTCTTATTTGATGCATTTTTGGTGCAGATGTGAAGCCACATTTTTAACGTTTTTTAATAGTAAAGAAAAGCTTTGATTTTGCTTAAAAATCCAACAGCATTTTTTTTACATGCATTTTTTAGACTCCACATAGAAGCTAAGACCACATTCACATGTTCAATATTTGGTCAGTATTTTGCATCAGTATTTGCAATCCAAAATCAGGAGTGGAACAATCAGTGGAAAAGTATAATAGAAACACGTCACCACTAGAGATGAGCGTTGTTCTACTCGAACTGTTCGCCAATCTCAAATTCGAGCTGTTTTGGGCGGTGTTCGAGCCGTTCGGCGAACACGAACAATTTGAGAAAAATTCGGCTGTTCGAGGTTATGTTCGATAACTGTTCGTGCACCAAAATCATAACTGGATTTTTTCTCAGTAATGATGAAAATTAATGTTAATACGCAGTTTGAGTGTACAGCGGGGTGGGGGGAGGGGCAGGGGATGGATCTCTGCAGGAACAATGAAGATCTCCATTTTTTTTTCTCTTTCCCGCATTTGCAGTGGGGAGGTGCAATCTGTCAGCCTATCAGCAGCGCACACACGGAGCGAAGTGCTTTTTTTCACACAAGCAAGGGCATGTGTCATTGGCAGTGTATGTCACATGTCCTTGCCCTATAAGACCAAGCCATTTTCCCCGTCGCCACCATTTTCTCACTGCTGCAGCTGCGTGTTAGACGGCACTGCTGTTGCTGTGTGCGCTATACCTTGTTAATTTCAAGCCAATTTTCGCACAAATCTACAGATAGCTTGGGAGTAGGGAATAGTTGTGATTGCAGTCCTTTTAAGGACTAGGTTACAGCATTTCCTACGACTTTTATCAGGCAGGTCTGTGCTCTTAAATAGATAGATTGTGGGAGTAAAGACTAATTGTAATTGGAGTCCTTTTCAGGACTAGGTTACATCAGTTCCTATCAGTTTTTGCCAGGCAGGTCTGTGCCAGTGCTGTGCAAGTTTTTTTCACAGCATTTGGCTGAATCTAGCAAAGCTAATCCTTTTTGGCCTATTGCAGAGTGTGTTAGTCAGTGGAGTATCCTATCTGTGTTGCAAGATATACCACCTGTGTATAGAATACCAATTTTTTTACTGCACCTAGTGAAGTAAAATCTTTTGGGCATAGCATCATTCTATTAGTCCATCTATACTGACCTCCATCAGGTTGCAAATTGAATATAATATTTTTCTGCATCTAGCTCTGAAAAAATATTGGGCTTCTAGCTGTGTGTGGGACTTGTTCTATTAATCCATCTATACAGACCTCCATCAGGTTGCAAACTGAATATATTTTTTTCTGCATCTACCTCTGAAAAAATATTGGGCTTCTAGCTGTGTGTGGGACTTGTTCTATTAATCCATCTATACAGACCTCCATCAGGTTGCAAACTGAATATATTTTTTTCTGCATCTAGCTCTGAAAAAATATTGGGCTTCTAGCTGTGTGTGGGACTTGTTGTATTAGTCCATCTATACTGACCTCCATCAGGTTGCAAACTGAATATATTTTTTTCTGCATCTACCTCTGAAAAAATATTGGGCTTCTAGCTGTGTGTGGGACTTGTTGTATTAGTCCATCTATACTGACCTCCATCAGGTTGCAAACTGAATATATTTTTTTCTGCATCTACCTCTGAAAAAATATTGGGCTTCTAGCTGTGTGTGGGACTTGTTCTATTAATCCATCTATACAGACCTCCATCAGGTTGCAAACTGAATATATTTTTTTCTGCATCTAGCTCTGAAAAAATATTGGGCTTCTAGCTGTGTGTGGGACTTGTTCTATTAATCCATCTATACAGACCTCCATCAGGTTGCAAACTGAATATATTTTTTTCTGCATCTACCTCTGAAAAAATATTGAGCTTCTAGCTGTGTGTGGGACTTGTTCTGTTAATCCATCTATACAGACCTCCATCAGGTTGCAAACTGAATATATTTTTTTCTGCATCTAGCTCTGAAAAAATATTGGGCTTCTAGCTGTGTGTGGGACTTGTTCTATTAATCCATCTATACAGACCTCCATCAGGTTGCAAACTGAATATATTTTTTTTCTGCATCTACCTCTGAAAAAATATTGGGCTTCTAGCTGTGTGTGGGACTTGTTGTATTAGTCCATCTATACTGACCTCCATCAGGTTGCAAACTGAATATATTTTTTTCTGCATCTACCTCTGAAAAAATATTGGGCTTCTAGCTGTGTGTGGGACTTGTTCTATTAATCCATCTATACAGACCTCCATCAGGTTGCAAACTGAATATATTTTTTTCTGCATCTACCTCTGAAAAAATATTGGGCTTCTAGCTGTGTGTGGGACTTGTTCTATTAATCCATCTATACAGACCTCCATCAGGTTGCAAACTGAATATATTTTTTTCTGCATCTACCTCTGAAAAAATATTGGGCTTCTAGCTGTGTGTGGGACTTGTTCTATTAATCCATCTATACAGACCTCCATCAGGTTGCAAACTGAATATATTTTTTTCTGCATCTACCTCTGAAAAAATATTGGGCTTCTAGCTGTGTGTGGGACTTGTTCTATTAATCCATCTATACAGACCTCCATCAGGTTGCAAACTGAATATATTTTTTTCTGCATCTACCTCTGAAAAAATATTGGGCTTCTAGCTGTGTGTGGGACTTGTTCTATTAATCCATCTATACAGACCTCCATCAGGTTGCAAACTGAATATATTTTTTTCTGCATCTAGCTCTGAAAAAATATTGGGCTTCTAGCTGTGTGTGGGACTTGTTCTATTAATCCATCTATACAGACCTCCATCAGGTTGCAAACTGAATATATATTTTTTCTGCATCTACCTCTGAAAAAATATTGGGCTTCTAGCTGTGTGTGGGACTTGTTGTATTAGTCCATCTATACTGACCTCCATCAGGTTGCAAACTGAATATATTTTTTTCTGCATCTACCTCTGAAAAAATATTGGGCTTCTAGCTGTGTGTGGGACTTGTTCTATTAATCCATCTATACAGACCTCCATCAGGTTGCAAATTGAATATAATTTTTTTCTGCATCTAACCCAGCCAATAGTTTTGGCCTAATACCACAGTTTGGCCACTCAGCTCTGCTCGGTTCCCATCCATTGTTTTTTTGTGCAAACAACTCCAGAGTTGTGAATTAGTTAACCACCAAAATGAGTGGAAAAAGGCCTGCTGCTGGTGGAAAGGGGAATAGGCGTGTTGGGAAGGGGAAAAAAGGTTGTGTCCGTGGGGTAGGTGTTAAAGCAACAGTAACATCTGCAGAAGAAAGACCATCTTCCAGCCAAACTAAAATGTCTACTTCTTTTAGCGGACAATGTGATAAGATCCCTTTCTTACGGCCACGCCAATCGCTACAAATTCCAGATGAGGCACAAAAACAGCAGGTGCTTCAACGGATATCAAGTGCTCCTTTAAGTGGGCTCTCCTCCACATCAACTTCAACATCACAAATACTCCAGTCCTCAAAGGTGTCACCCCAATCGCACTTGCTTCCTCACAGCTCCCAAATCTCCAGCTGCCCGTCTGAGTATGAGGTAGAACAGATGGTTGAGTCTGCAGAGCTGTTTACTCATACTATAGCCTGGGAATCAGAGGTCGACTCCAGCGCTTCTGTGAATCCAGACGAGGAAATGATCTGCACTGATGCCCAGAATCTTTATGAGTCGGATCCAGGACCAGTCGCAGAAGGTTCTGACCATAATGTAGACCCTCATTCCCAAACTGTAACTCCTGTTGGTGGAGACAATGAGGAAGACGATGATAAGACTCAAATACCTGATTGGAGCGACAACTTTAGTTTTTTGTCAGGGCAGGAACAGGTTGGCTCTGAGGACGACGGGTGTGATAACGCACAGGGTGATGATGATGAGGTTGGAGATCCCACTTACTGTCAACCCACAGTCAGCCAAGAGATGAGGTCAGCAGAGGAGGTGGAGGAAGATGCTAGTGACGACGAGGTCAGGTTGCGCCTTCCTGGACAGAGACGTAGTACTGGAAGCACGTCAACAACTGCATCCTCAAACACAACTCTGCCTCTCACCACAAGTCGTGGTGGCTCTTCAGGTCGCATGGGTGCTAAGCCTTGCATAGCCTGGGCATTTTTTCAGATCGATAAAGATGACCCAACTCGTGTTATCTGTAACATTTGTCAGCAAAAGCTAAGTAGAGGCCAAAAAATACATAGTTTGAGTACTTCATGCATGAACCGGCACATGGACATGAAGCATAAGTTGCAGTGGGAAGCTCAGTGTGCTACAATGCGGCCTAGCCGGCCGGGCCAACCACCGTCTGCCATATCTTGTGCATCCGCGGCCTCTTCATCCTCTGTGACTGGGGGGACAGCAGTCACACCTGTTTTGGGGCGCAGACCTGCCACCTCTTTACCCGCAACAGCCAGCGTGATTGGCAGGTCATCATTTTCTTTGGAGGTGGTAACACCAGCTGGTGTTGAGCGCTGTCCGACATCGATAGCACCACCTTTGGATCAAGGCAACCTAACATGTCCGCCTGCATCTTCCTCACAGACCGGCAGTTTGCCGGGGACACCCTTATCAACCCCGTCTAAGCACAATAGCCAGCCCTCGGTCCCTCAGATGTGGACAAGTAAAAGACCATTTCCTCCTAGCCATGAGAAAGCTAAGAGGTTGAATTTCACCATCTGCAAGCTCTTGGCTACAGAAATGCTGCCTTTCCGCCTGGTGGACACAGAGGATTTTCGAGACCTTATGTCCGTCGCAGTGCCCCAGTACCAGATGCCCAGTCGGCACTACTTCTCAAAGAAAGGTGTGCCTGCGCTCCACCAGCATGTCGCACAAAACATCACCGCTTCTTTGAGAAACTCTGTGTGTGACAGGGTGCATTTCACCACAGACACTTGGACGAGTAGGCATGGACAGGGGCGTTACATGTCGCTGACTGGGCACTGGGTAACTATGGTGACAGCAGGACAAGGGGCTGCTGTCCAAGTCTTGCCGTCCCCACGAGTTGTGCGTCAATCCTCTTTATGTCAAAGTTCCTCCACTGCTTCTGCCTCCTCAACCTCCTCTCGGTCTTCCACCTGCACCCAAAGCCTGTCTGGTCATGCCACATGCTTTCTAACTGCGCAGAAGGGATCCTGCACACCTCCTTACTATGCTGGCAGTAGGGCTCAACGTCATCAGGCGGTTTTTACATTGAAATGTCTGGGAAATGTGAGTCACACAGCTGAGGAGTTGTGGTCAGCTCTGGAGAACCAATTTCATGAATGGTTATCTCCACTGGACCTGAAACCAGGGAAGGCCGTGTGCGACAATGCTGCAAACCTGGGTGCGGCCCTTCGCCGGGGCAATGTCACACACGTGCCTTGTATGGCTCACGTGTTGAACCTGGTTGTCCAGCAATTTTTAGCCCACTATCCCAGACTAGATGGCCTTCTGCAGAGGGCACGGTCGCTGTGTGCTCACTTCCGCCGTTCGCATCCCGCAGCTCAGCGACTTACATCTCTACAGAAGTCGTTGGGCCTGCCACTTCACCGGCTAAAATGCGATGTGCCTACCCGGTGGAATTCAACTCTGCACATGTTGCAGCGACTGTGGCAGCACCGACAAGCCCTGGTGCAATACGTTCTGACGTATAGCCTGGGCCAACGAGATTCAGAGGTGGGGCAAATCACGCTGGAGGAGTGGTCTCAGATCAGGGACCTATGCACCCTTCTGCACAGTTTTGAAATGGCGACGAAGATGTTTAGTGCTGACGATGCCATTATCAGCATGACTATTCCGGTGATTTACATGCTGGAGCACATGTTAAACAGAATTCGGAGTCAGGTGGTGGCACAAGAGGAGGTGGAGGAAGTAGAGGAGGAGGAGTTGTATGCGGAAGGGCTAACATCTGCAAGGTCCAGAAGGTCGGCAGCACCAAGGCGGCAGGCATGTGAGGGTGGGGGAGATGGTTTTACCAGGGTGCATGGTAGCAGCCAAACTAGTGAGGAAGGTGCAGGAGCCCAGGAAGAAGTGGAGGACGAACTGATGGAAGACTCATCAGATGAGGGAGACCTTGATCACATTTCTGTTGTGCGAGGTTGGGGGGAGAGGACAGAGGAAGGAAGCATGATTGTTACCTCGCCACCAACACAACAGGGACTTGGTGCTCCTGGATGCGCAACACACATGAGTGCCTTCTTGCTGCACTACCTGCAACATGACCCTCGAATTGTGAGAATTAGAAATAATCCTGACTACTGGGTTGCCACACTGTTAGATCCCCGGTACAAAAGTAAATTTGCAGAAATTATTCCTGCCATAGAAAGGGATGCACGCATGCAGGAGTATCAGCAGAGACTGTTGCAGAATCTTACATGTGCTTTTCCACAAAATACCAGTGGTGCACGTAGTGAATCTCACAGTTCCAACTTGCCAACCGTGGGACCGTCAAGTGTTCAGCACTCAAACCGTAACAGAACCACAGTATCTGCTGGTAACATCAATTTTGCGGAATCATTTCACCACTTTTTTAGCCCATCCTTTGCAAGGCCACAGGAGACAAGAAGTCTGACACATAGTCAACGCCTAGAGACGATGGTACAGGAGTATCTCCAAGTAAACATTGAAGCCACGACTGTGTCACTGGACCCTTGCTCTTTTTGGCCTTCCAATCTGGATAAATGGCCGGAGCTAGCCACTTACGCCTTGGAGATCTTGTCATGCCCCGCAGCCAGCGTTCTGTCTGAACGTGTGTTCAGCGCTGCTGGTGGTGTGCTGACAGATAAGCGCACACGGCTCTCCACTGATAATGTAGACAGACTCACGTTCATAAAGATGAACAAATCATGGATCCGAAACGACTTTTCTACCCCTGTGTCATCCTGGGGAGAGTAAAAGCTTGATGATTGGTTAAAATCACCCTACCAACCGTTTTAAGCTTTCAAATTACTAATCATGTTTATCTGTATCTTGGCTGGAAAATAATTTGGGCTTTGTAGCAGTGTGCAGCACTGATTCTATTAGGCCATCTATAATAAGCTCCACCAGATTTAAAATTACTAATCATGTTTATCTGTATCTTGACTGGAAAATAATTTGGGCTTTGTAGCAGTGTGCAGCACTGATCCTATTAGGTCATCTATACTAAAGCTTCACCAGATTTAAAATTAATAATAATTTTTAGCTGCATCTAGCCCGGAAAATAATTTTGGGGCTCCGAGATGCGCAAGACACATAAGTGCCTTCTTGCTGCACTACCTGCAGCATGACCCTCATATTGTCAGAATTCAAAGTAATCATGACTACTGGGTTGCCACACTCTTAGATCCCCCAAACTTTTCGATCAACCTTTTCATTTTAATAAAGACCAAAAAAATGGTCATTTTTGAAATTATAAGCATTATCAGGTTGTTAGAAACTGAAATCAAGCAGTTTTCAACTCAAAACTTTATTCTAGGTGATGTTACATTTTCACATAGGACCCCTTGTTCGAAAGGAGCTTCTGAACTCTCTCGTCCATTGAATTTGTCAGGTTTTGGATGGTTTCTGCTTCAATTGTTTTGCATGAGGACAGAATACCCTCCCAGAGCTGTTGCTTAGATGTGAACTGCCTCCCGCCATCATAGACACTCCTTTTAATGATGCTCCAAAGGTTCTGAATGGGGTACAGGTCAGGGGAGCATGGGGGTCACACCATAAGTTTGTCCCCTTTTATGCCCATATCAGCCAGAGATGCAGATGTTTTATGTGCAGCATGAGATGGTGCATTATCATGCAGAAAAATGATCTTGCTGTGAAATACACGGTTCTTCTTCTTGAACCATGGCAGGAAGTGCTGTTTAAGAAAATCCACATACATTATGGAGTTCATCTTTAGCACCTTCAGGGATCCTAAAGGGGCCGACAATCTCTCTCCCCATGATTCCAGCCCAAAACATTACTCCACCTCCTCCTTGTTGGCGCTGTAGCCGTGTTTGCGTGGGGTATCCATCAACCAGCCATCCTCCACTCCATCCATCTGGACCATCGAGCGCTGCACGGCACTCATCCGTGAACAAAACAGTTTTGAAATCAGTCTTCATGTAATGTTTGGCCCACTGGAGCCGTTTCTGCTTGTGTGAAGTGGATAGAGGAGGTTGACAGGATGGCATATGCACAGCTGCAAACCTCTGAAGGACCCTGCATCTTGTTGTTCGGGGGACGTTGGAGGCACAAGCAGCTTCAAAAACTTGTCTGATGCTATGACAAGGCTTTTTTGCCGCTGCTCTTTCAACGTGACGTAATTGCCTGTAGGAAAGAGTCCTCAATTTGCCCTTATCAGCACGCACACGTGTGTACTGTGAATCAGCTACATACTTCTTGATTGCCAAGACACTTCATCCTGATCATCGCACAATGTTGATTGTAGTCATGCCTTGACCTAAACACTCCACAATTTGTTGCTTCTCAGCAGCCGACACATCCTTTTTCTTTCCCATTTTGGCAGAAAATGTAGGCTGCTTAATAATGTGAGACAACCTTCTTAAGTAGTCTTGCCTTTCATTGGACACACCTGCCAAACTAATTAGCACAGGTGTCTGCAATTGCTTACAGTGATATAAAGAGCCCTGACACACATCACCATCAATGAGTTTAACTGACAAACAAACAAATTCTTCCCTTATCACTCCTAAACACTTTTTGCATAATAATTTGGAATGCAGTGTACATGTGCTTTTCCACAAAACACCAGTGGTTCACGTAGTGAATCTTACAGTTCTAACTTGCCAACCGTGGTCTGTATGGAGTTGTTCAATAAAGGGCCCAAAATTAAGATAACATAGATGGGAGAGGTCTCTATGAATAGGAATTCCTAAGTATTTGATACCCTGTGAGGGCCAGGCAAAGGGAAAGTTGGACTGGATGGAATACTATATGGATTTGGGGAGGGAGACACCAAGGGCCTCAGACTTCGCTGCATTGATTTTAAAATTTGACCATGTAACAAAGTGATCTATTTCAGCCATAACAGCATGGATGGATATATGTGATTGAGTGATATATACTAGGACATCATCAGCAAATAGAGAGCACTTGTACTCGGTGCCTCCCACCTCAATCCACCTAATATTGAGGTTATGGCGAATTGATGAGAGCAGGTGCTCCGTCACTAGGATGTATAAGAGAGGGGACAGAGGACATCCCTGCCTTGTCCCATTGGTGATTGTGAAAGGTGATGAAAATGTTCTGATGCACCCCCTGGGCCTTGGGACACCCGGAGCCGGACCCTTTTTGGTGGATGCTGGTGGTTGTAGTCTTCGTGGCGGCGACCCGGTTCCGTGGCTCAGGGTGGTCAAACCAGTGGCGGAACTATTTATGTGGTTTTGATGTTTAAATGTCCGACTACGCCACCCGTGGATTGCGGTCAGAGTGAACCGCCGCTGCAGGGCAGACCGCTGAGGCTGGTGTTGTGGGTGCAGCAGAGCGTAGCATAACTCCCCACGGGAGGAGTATAGCCTCAGGGCAGTGTATGCGGAGGATGGGGGTGATGGTGCAGGGCAGCAGCAGTAACGGCACGGAGTCAGTGATGCAGTCCAGGGCCTTTACTCACAGTTCTTATTATCCAGACCACGTCTGCAGGTAACGGCTGCCCACGTCGTACTGTGCTCACCAGGTGAGGGGCTCAGACAACTCCCAGATAACTTTGGAGCGCTTCACAGGACCCCCTTTGTGTGTCCTTTGTCTGGCCTTTCTTACCAACCCTTCTGTCCGGCTGCCTCGGGCCTCCTCTTGGTAAACTTGGCGCCAGTTTCCCTGACCCTATGTGGTGCCTTCCTAGCGGGTGTAGCGAGGGGCTGCGCCACATAAAATGTCACAGCCTCCGGTTTCTAGCTGAGGGTCGTTTCCTGCCTCCACTAGTTTCGGGGACCGGTCTCCCCCTTTGGCCTGACCCCTCCACGCAGGTGGATTCGGGCGTGCGGTGGCGACTCGCCCGTCCGCACCCCTGGGATCCCTTCATTCCTCGTTCCTGGAGCCTTCTCCGCTCCTCTTCCTTCCTTCTCCCTCTTCCAGGCCTGGGCCTCTGTTACTAGGCCCGCCTCCGGAGCAGAGCTCATGCAGAGCCCCTGCTCCCTGCCACTTCTGCTCAGACTTCTCTGCACTGAACTAAGATGGTGCCCACCTTTTATACTTCCTTCTCAATGCACCCAGGAACTGCTTCCTCCCTGCTCCTGCACTACAGGGTTCCCCTTCCTCAGTGTTCCCTCCCCCCACTCCAGCCAGGGACAGGGACTGTCATGCCCATCTCAGAGGCATATTGGTCGCCCTGCCCCACGGCAATGTGGTGTAATGCATGCAGGTGTCGGGTCCTGATCCACACTCCATCCTTACCTGAGAGTGAGATATCACACCTCTGGGTGAGGTGCAATACCTCTGTAGCAACCGAGCCCTCAGGGTGCTACAGTTCCATTTATCTTCAGCCTAGGTGACGTATTGTGATACAGGGCCGTGATTTTGGCTATAAAAGGGTCCCCTAGACCCCTACCCCAAGCTTTTTAAGAGAATCATATATGGCGTGCCAGGAGACTCTATGGAATGCTTTCTCAGCATCCAACGAGAGTATCTAATTACAAATTTTTAACTGCATCTAGCCCAGGAAATACTTTGTGCATAGTAGCAGTGTCTGCTAGTCAGCGGATTATCCCGGCTGTTAAGCAAGCTACACCACCTGTAGTTTAGACACTTAATTTTTTCAAAGGAAATGCTTCGGGACCATGGGATACTCAGTGAAGAGCATCAGGAGGCACCCCAAGGCATAGGGGCTGGGACTGGCAGTAGGATGCCTTGCGGTGGACAGCCGAGCTCGATCGTTATAAAAGCTTTTTAACTGCAGCAGCTTTAGTGGACGCTACTGGAGCTGGAATTACGCGGCTGCTGGCATGAGACTTGCCCTCCAATAGATCCTTGTAAATGGATTTAAAGTGTATTCATTCAAATTAGAGAGACAATTTAAATTAAAAAGCTTAGAGCTGCCTCCACCACAGGGGGGCTCGCTCGACCCACCAGCGGACAGGCACCAGTATTGGGAGAGGGGGGCTGGCCATCAGGGTTCACCGCGGCTCTGGCACAAACCCGGCGACACGGAGGTGGCACGGGCAGGAGCGGACTGGCCGTGTCGGCTTCTCACTTTTTGGATTTTAGAAGGGCATGACATGCCTATATCTGTGTCTCCCCCTCCTTTTACTCCTCCACCTCTTTTATTTTCGCATGACTATATGTACTTGTCACTTTTCCATGTGTTAGTTATGTCTTCTGAGCAGTTTGTCAGCTTTTGGACACCTTTGAAGGTGTTTTCTATGTGTTTCTATGTGTTTTTGTTTGCCTGCCATTGGTTTTAACGGTGTTCGAAGGTGTTCGACGAACAGTTCGACGAACAGTTCGGCGAACACACGGGTGTTCGACGAACCGAACCGAACTCGAACACTACGGGGGTGGCTCAACACTAGTCACCACTTCTGCATTTATCACCCACTCCTGGTTTTGGCTTACAAATACTGAGGTAAAATGCTGACCAAATACTGAACGTGTGAGCTTGGCCTTCTAGAGAAAAAAGCACCAAAACTGCACAGTACAAAAGCATCTGTAGATGCACAGGGGGAGTTTTCATGAAATCACATCCACTTTGCTTGGATAATTAAGCCATGTTCACAAGTAGCGTAAATGTGCTTTTTTTGCTGCTTTTTTTCACAGAAATCTTGCTGTGTTTAACTGTCCAAGCAAACTGGATGTAATATCATGAAAACTGCGCCTCCTGTGCATCTAAAGATGCTGCTGAACTTTTTTCCAGAGACTTCTATGTGGAACCTAAAAAAATACATGTAAAAAACTGCAGTTGCTTTTATAAGTGCAGAATCAAAGTTTTTCTGTACTATAAAAAAAACTTAAAAATGCGGCTTCACATCTGCACAAAAAAACGCATCAAATAATGGGAAAAAGGCATAAAAAATGCAACAATCAGAGAAGATTGTTTTGTGTAGTTTAGTGCAGACACCTGCAGAAAACAAAAAACACTGAATTTATGCTACGTGTGAACACGGCCTTACAGACGCCAAAAAGCCAGATGTTGTATAGTGAAGCTACATAGAGATAAGAAAGATCTGGCTGCTACAACTGTGAATGAATGTGTAGCACCCCGAGGACTCGGCTGCTACAGGAGTATTGCACCTCAAACCAGAGGTGTGGTATTCCACTCCTGGGTAAGGATGGAGTGTGGGACAGAGCTCAGATAGCTGCATGCACTACACTCACCCCATTTCCGGGGGACAGAACAACGGTACTCCCACCAGATAGATGTGCAGGTACGACAGCGTCTGTCCCTGGCTGGAGTGGGGGGGGGGGAGGAACATCCCAGTAGTGTAGGAGCAGATAGGGGAGGGACTCTGGGCATAGGTAGGAGCCCATTGGGTGCTAGTCACCTGGGCTCGGGTGTCAGAGGGAGTATATAAGGTGGGCACCATCTTTAGACAGGGTCTGTTCAGCCTGGAGGAGTGGAGAAAGGAGCTCAGCCAGAGAGGGCTGAGGGGGAGCTGTGGCTCCGTCTGGGCCCAGCTCCAGAGCCAGGCCTGAAGCATAGAGAGGGAAGGAAGAAGAGGAACACAAGGAAAGGCCCAGAGACGCAAGCAGAAGGAACCCTGAGATCCCACGAGTGAACTAAAACGGGTGAAGGGTTGGCAGAGAAGGGTACCGGATCCCAAACTGGTGGAGGTCAATCATCCTTAGCCAGGAACCGGAGGTCGTGGTCAAGCTTTGGCACGACCCCTCACCACATCCACCAGGAAGGCACGCCACATAGGGTCAGGAAAGCCGGAGAGAGGTTTTGCCCCATAAGGCCCGAGGAAGCCGGACATAGGTGGGTCCCTGGTGAGGACGGCCAGTAGGAAGGAAGAGAGGGGAGCTCTGGACCACACTCTGGAATCGCCTGGGAGTTGGCCGAGTCCCTGACCTGGTGGACGCAGCACGGCTCGGGTGGTCCTACTGTGCACAAGGATCTGATAAAGAACTGTGAGTAAAGCTTTTGAAACTGCACTTCCCGCCTCTGTGTTCCTGCCGTCACACCTGCACCCTCAGCACTGGGACACCCGCACCATCACTCCCATCATCATCTCTAACAGATCTGCCCTGAGGCCATACTCCTCCCGTGGGGAGTCATCTCATTCTCAGCTGCACAAACAACACCGGCCTCAGTGGACTGCCGTGCAGCGGCGGTTCCGTGACCGCAATCCACGGGTGGCGTAGTCGAACATTCTAACATCTACTGCTAAATACTGCCGCTCAGTTTGACTCCCTGGGCACGGACCGGGTCACCGCCACAAGACTACTACCCCCATCTGATCCGGCTCCGGGCAAGCCCCCGTGCGCGCGATGCCGCGCGACACAGCAGGCCCAGGGGCGCGTCAAATGATCAAAGAATAAATCCATAGGTCTAAACTAGAGATGATTATGATGCACCGATGACGTTGTGCCAGCCGTAGCTAATCAAAAGCCTCATCGGGGATGCTGGAAGGTTAGAGATTTATGGGCCTCTCATCCAGCCACCAGGTACCACTGATCTGGACACTGCATTGGTGTCTCATGAATCGATCCACTCATCTCTAGTCCCAACGTCTTGGATGCAGCCGGACAGTCCCAGATTTGGGTCTGCACCCTGCAGTCTTGGGCATCTGCTGAATGTCCCTTACTACCACAGCCCCTTTGACATCTCTTCCTGCCAGATTAGAACGAAATGGTAATTGGGCATGGTTATGGGTGTGGTAACCATTTGCCACAGCCCTATACGCCCACCACAAGATTTGTTCCTCTTTCTGTTCTTCAAAAGTTGGAAGGTATGGGTCCAATTCCCTAAGGAAGAACTAAAAATAAACTGAAAATCAATAAAAAAATATAAAAACATATATAAAAGTTTATATCAACCTCTGTTTCCCAATTCAAACTTAAAGATATTCAAAATATAAACATTTCTGGTATTACAAGTACGATCTATGAAAATATAATTTTTTAAACCCATAAGTTAAATGATATAAAAAATTAAAAATGTCAAAATTGTCATTTTTCGATCACTGTACCCCACCAAAATAGCATTACAATCGATTTTAACTTTATACGTATCTGAAAATGTTATCAATAAAAACTCGAGCTTGATGCACAAGACACAAGATATCACACAGGTCGACAGACAGAAAAATGAAAAACGTACAGGTCTCAGAACTATACAAATTTACCATCACCATAATTGCACTGACCTTACATCACATGTTGCTCAGTCATTCATACTGCACAATGAACACCATAAAAATAAAACCTAAAATCCAATGTCAGAATTGCCTTTATTTTCATAATTTCGCCCCACTTGGAATTATGTTTTAATTTTCATTACATTATATGGTAAAGTGAATAAAGTCATTCCAAACTATAACTTGCTCCACAAAAAACAAACCTCATACGGCTACATTGACGGAAAAATAAAAAAAATCTATAGTTCTTGGAAGAAAGGGAAGAGAAAAAGAAAATTCCAAAACAGAAAATGACCACTACTTGTATAATAACGCCAATAATGGCTGGTCATTTAGGACCAAAAATGATGGTCATTAAGGAGTTTAGAGTTTAATAGAAGAGGGGAACTCAGAGACCTATATTTTCTGATGTTTATTCTTTTGCGAATGAATCTTGTCCCGTTGCCTATGAACCAGATCATAAGTAATGTGACGGCGTGACGGAAGGCACAATGTAAAGCAGCAACAGTTCGCATGCAGCTATGTGTTTTTCTTAAGTGTCGGGATCTAAAAGACGAGCTGGCTAATTTGTTTTGCTGATGATTGATGACACACTTATTAACAATCTCATGCTACAAAGTTTCTCTGATGTGAAAATGCATACTGAAGTTCTGCAGAAAGTGGCATCACATTCATCAAAAGAGCATTTCTAGTGGAAAGATTTCTACTTAACCCACAGGGAACTATCCTAAGCAGCGGCTGCAATAAGGACTAACATTAGAAGCGCAAGTGTCTCAACCATAAAGAACAAATAAACAACCCATCCAAACTCAGTATATTGAAGAAACGATTGAACGACCCTGTCTTTAACAGTTTCCTGCCTGGAGGGCCTACTTTCTTCAATCATATATCTTTCTTTAAACTTGATCAACTTGTTTCTATATTGTTAGATTTTTTTTCAATTCTATGGTGTCAGCAAGAATACATGTACCTCATTGAGGGGTGGTGACGTAGTGTGAACCTGTCTTGGTCTTTAGTTCAAGTCTTATTACACATCGAACTAAGAGCATAAAAAAGCTTCTTTCAATGTTTTACAGCTTTATATACAGTGGTATGCAAAAGTTTGGGAACCCTGGTCAAAATGACTGTTATTGTGAACAGTTGAAGATGAAATGATCTCTAAAAGGCCTAAAGTTAAAGATGACACATTTCCTTTGTATCTTAGGCAAAAAAATATATATTTTGTAATTTTTTTCATTCTAAAAATTACAAAAAGGATAATAGGCAGATGAAAAAGTTTGGGCATCCTTGGAGATTTGTGTGCTTGGATAACTTTGATCAAAGTTTCAGACATTAATTAGAATGTTAAGGTTATGGCTTGTTCACTATCATAGCTAGGAAAGGCCAGGTGTTGCAAATTTCCCAGCCTTATAAAAACCCAGCCTACTCTAACCTTGTGCCAAAAAACAGCAGCCATGGGTTCTTCTAAGTAGCTGCCTAGCACTCTGAAAATGAAAATGGTGGAGGCCCACAAAGCAGGAGAAGGCTATAAGAAGATAGTAAGGCGTTTTCAAGTTGCCCTTTCCTCAGTTCAAAATGTAATTAAGAAATGGCAGTTAACTGGAACAGTGGAGGTCAAGATAAGGTCTGAAAGACCAAGCAAAATTTCAGTGAGAGCTGCTTGTAGGATTGCTAGAGAGACAAATCAGAACCTCCGCTTGACTGCAAAAGACCTTCAGAATTCAATGAAATCTCAACAAATTTTTGATGTAAACATAATGTCATCTGTAAAAAAGTTGAAGTTGAAAAGAGGATGGCTTCTACAAATGGATAATGATCCTAAATACGTCAAAATAGACTACTGAACATCATTGAAAATCTGTGGCTAGACCTCAAAATAGCAGTGCATGCAAGACAACACAGGAATCTCACAGAACTAGAAGAATTTTCCAAGGAAGAATAGATGAAAATCCTTCAAACAAGAATTGAAAGACTTTCGGCTGGCTACAAAAAGTGTTTACAAGCTGTGATACTTTCAGAAGGGGGAGCTACTAGATACTAACTATGCAGGGTGCCCAAATTTTTGCATCGGCCAATTTCCATTTTGTAATTTTTAAAATGTAAAAGATGAAAATATATATATATTTTTTTTTTGCCTAAAATACAAAGGAAATGTATCATTGTTAACTTTAGGCCTTTTAGAGATCAATATATCTTCAACTTATTTAACTGTTCACAATAACAGTAATTTGGAAGAGGGGTGCCCAAACTTTTACATGCCACTGTATATAGTTAGTCACTGAGGATATATATCATAATTAGTGAATAAAGTATAAAGTGACAAATGCTATGAGGAAACATCAAACTAATAAATATGAAGATACTGTAACTAATCATGTGTATATAAACCTGGTAAGTCTATGTTGATAAGTCAGTGCAAACATACATGCCCACAGAAATACAATCAATAGTTGATTAAATGAATACAAACCTCCACAATCAGTGTGCTGTGCCCAACGGACATTTCGCCTGCAGCTTTCACAAGTGAAACAATAAATAGTCCCTAACTTACTTGTTTATTCCCTCATGAAAGCTGCAAGCAAACCGCGCGTTGGGCAAACCACACTGATCGTTCACGATAATTGTATAATATCAATAGATTGAGTGACTGAAAACAGTGTCCAAAAACGCTTATTCATTGTGCATGAAATTGTCTTTGCAAACGAAAAAATTCTCGTTCATCTGTTGAAAATTGTGCAATGGAAATGGAGATTGTTCACTGGTTCAATGAACAGACCGACAAAAAGGAGGAGTGGAAATTCAAGTCCTAAACAGGTATGAATTCAGTTGGATATTTGTGTTGCAAAGCAATTGCTCAGTAGCAGTTGGAGCATTGGAATGAGTACATATTCATGTCATATTGTTTATCGCTATTATTGCAAATGCTACTGTTCATAAAAAACTATGAAATTGATAAAAGAACATTTTATCACTAATTGGATTACATTTTCTTTGCATAGTAAGAACAGAAATGTTTGTACAATACTTTATGAATTCATGTATTCTAAATAATTAGTATCACTTATGGGGTTTGAACGTTGAACAAACCTACGCTTCAGATTATCTGTCTGTGTGAACACAGTGTACAGTATTTGATGTTATAATGTAACAATCGCTATTCAGTGCTATTGAGTAAATTTAACAAAATTCCAATTTCCCTGTTCCCGTAAATTTTCCAGAGAAATTCAAATTGTAGCAAAGATATTCTCCATGCATTGAATGTCCTTTATAACGCTTTGGAGACTCTCCAGACTTCATAGCATAATAATAAACATAAGATGTAAAAAATTAGATAAATCCTTATACTCTCCTTACCTTTTATTCACTGCTCTTCACCTCCCCTGTTCAGTCCTCGGCGCATCTCCTTATCACCGCTGCCAAGCCCCAAATATGCTAAGTCAGGACATCATGATGCCAGGAGACCTTACACGCATATGCGCTGAAATGGGAATTCAGCGCTCTGTGGCTGTGATAAGAAAATGTGCCAAAGACCAGACTGGAGACTGTGCAGAACAGAGGGGCCAGAGAGGTGATTAGCAAAGTAAGTATAAGTATTTTTTATTCCTTAACCTATTTTTGTCTCTTAACAGTTCTGCAAAATGGTGGCCAGCCAGCCGCCATTTTGCTGAATCCGCTCGGAAGCGAATTGCAAAAATTTTTGGGGTGAATGGAGAATTTTGTAATATTCAATTCCACTTGAATATATTCACTATTTCACTTGTGACAGCGGTGGGTGTAGAACCACTGGCCAGGCTTACAGTGAAGGGGCGTAACTAAGTGAATACCTGGTCTTTGCTAGACCCTCTGATGGTGAGGATAGGCTTGAGCTGTTAGTGTAGTCACCAGGTGCCACTCCAGGGCAGACCTGCAGCAGCTGACCTATGGGTCGATGGCAGAATACATAGCAAAAAGGACAAAGACAGACACGTGGTCAGAAAGTCCGAGGCAGAGCGTGCAGCACTGTTTCAGAATATGAAGCTGAGGACAGGAGTGGAGACATCAGACAGAATGAGTATACAAGCCTAAACCGGAACAGGAGAAAAAAAACAATAAAGCACCTTGACAGGGGACTACACTGTGTTCCAAATTGTTATGCAAATAATATTTTCTCAGATCTTCCCAAATTACCTATATGAATTGCAGTCATTGTAATTTTCCAGTCAAATAACTATTAGAGTACAATAGAAAGGTTTTTGTACAAACTGTCTACGATAACAGTATATTTTTAAAAAAATAAAAAACTCAAACTGCACTCAAAATGCATGTTCCAAATTATTATGCACAGCAGAGTTTTCAACCTTTTCATTTTAATAAAGAACAAAAAAATGGTCATTTTTGAAATTATAAGCATTAGCAGGTTATTACAATCCGAAATCAAACAGTTTTCAATTCAAAACTTTATTCTAGGTGATGTTACATTTGCACATAGGACCCCTTGTTCGAAAGGAGCTTCTGAACTCTCTCGTCCATCGAATTTGTCAGGTTTTGGATGGTTTCTGCTTTAATTGTTTTGCATGAGGACAGAATACCCTCCCAGAGCTGTTGCTTAGATGTGAACTGCCTCCCGCCATCATAGACACTCCTTTTGATGATGCTCCAGAGGTTCTCAATGGGGTTGAGGTCAGGGGAGCATGGGTGCCACACCATAAGTTTGTCCCCTTTTATGCCCATAGCAGCCAGAGATGCAGATGTGTTATGTGCAGCATGAGACGGGGCATTATCATGCATGAAATGATCTCGATGGTCCAGATGGATGGAGTGGAGGATGGCTGGTTGATGGACACCCCATGCAAACACGGCTATGGCGCTAACAAGGAGGAGGTGGAGTAATGTTTTGGGCTGGAATCATGGGGAGAGAGATTGTCGGCCCTTTTAGGATCCCTGAAGGGGTAAAGATGAACTCCATAATGTATGTTGAGTTTCTCAAACAGCACTTCCTTCGATGGTTCAAGAAGAAGAACCGTGCATTCCGCAGGAAGATCATTTCCATGCATGATAATGCCCCGTCTCATGCTGCACATAACACATCTGCATCTCTGGCTGCTATGGGCATAAAAGGGGACAAACTTATGGTGTGGCACCCATGCTCCCCTGACCTCAACCCCATTGAGAACCTCTGGAGCATCATCAAAAGGAGTGTCTATGATGGCGGGAGGCAGTTCACATCTAAGCAACAGCTCTGGGAGGGTATTCTGTCCTCATGCAAAAGAATTGAAGCAGAAACTATCCAAAACCTGACAAATTCAATGGACAAGAGAATTCAGAAGCTCCTTTCGAACAAGCGGTCCTATGTGCAAATGTAACATCACCTAGAATAAAGTTTTGAGTTGAAAACTGTTTGATTTCAGTTTGTAATAACCTGCTAATACTTATAATTTCAAAAATGACAATTTTTTTGTTCTTTATTAAAATGAAAAGGTTGAAAACTCTGCTGTGCATAATAATTTGGAACATGCATTTTGAGTGCAGTTTGAGTTTTTTATTTTTTAAAAAATATACTGTTATCATAGGCAGTTTGTACAAAAACCTTTCAATTGTACTCTACTAGTTATTTGACTGGAAAATTACAATGACTGCAATTCATATAGGTAATTTGGGACAATCTGAGAAAATATTATTTGCATAATAATTTGGAACACAGTGTAGAGATTACTACAACTAGGACCTAAGCTCAGGCAAGGTGTGGAGGGAGGAGTTGCCTAATATATCCACTGCTGGACAGGGAATGAGTCATGGAAGCAAAACTCTGCAGAACACAGTGGGTTTAAATTCCGGCAGAGCCTGGCCGCTCCTCCCTATAGCTGGGTGGAGACTCTCCAGCAGTATAGAGATAGAAAAAAACCAAAGACAAGCAAAATACCCTAATAACTGGAAGTAAATGGACAAATCGCACAGTGCAAAAATAATGATAAATAATAAAGGGTATTTAGTTAACATAATTTTGATCAAAATAATGTAAAAGCCATCCCGGCACGTCACGGCAACCCTTATGGGACAGTCCTAACTCTAATATTAAAACCTTACCATTTGTCAAGTGACATACATATGGATAAGGGCAGAGAGACTGAACCCCTAGTAGAAGCAAAGACCTGAGAGGCAGAATGAACCTTTCAGCTCAGACAAAGGGCGACCACACCCTTATATGCACTGACACACAGGAAACTACAAAGAAAAAAACCTGGGAGTCTGAACTGAAATGTAAATTTATGTGTGTGCAAAATGTAAATGCATGTTCACATAAGGTCACTAGACAGAGAAAAACCAAAGACAAGCAAAATACGCAAATAACTGGAAGTAAATGGATAAATCGCACAGTGCAAAAATAATGATAAATAATAAAGGGTATTTAGTTAACATAATTTTGATCAAAATAATGTAAAAGCCATCCCTCCACGTCACGGCAACCCTTATGGGACAGTCCTAACTCTAATATTAAAACCTTACCATTGGTCAAGTGACATATATAAGGATAAGGGCAGAGAGACAGAACCCCTAGTAGAAGCATAGACTTGAGAGGCAGAATGAACCTTTCAGCTCAGACAAAGGGAGGCCACACCCTTATATGCACTGAAGCACACTAAACTACAAAGAAAAAACCTGGGAGTCTGAACTGAAATGTAAATTGATGTGCATGCAAAATGTAAATGCATGTTCACATAAGGCCACTAGACAGAGAAAAACCAAAGACAAGCAAAATACCCAAATAACTGGAAGTAAATGGATAAATCGCACAGTGCAAAAATAATGATAAATAATAAAGGGTATTTAGTTAACATAATTTTGATCAAAATAATGTAAAAGCCATCCCGGCACGTCACGGCAACCCTTATGGGACAGTCCTAACTCTAATATTAAAACCTTACCATTTGTCAAGTGACATACATATGGATAAGGGCAGAGAGACTGAACCCCTAGTAGAAGCATAGACCTGAGAGGCAGAATCAACCTTTCAGCTCAGACAAAGGGCGACCACACCCTTATATGCACTGACGCATGAAACTACAAAGAAAAAAACCTGGGAGTCTGAACTGAAACATAAATTTATGTGTATGCAAAATGTAAATGCATGTTCACATAAGGCCACTAGACAGAGAAAAACCAAAGACAAGCAAAATATGCAAATAACTGGAAGTAAATGGATAAATCGCACAGTGCAAAAATAATGATAAATAATAAAGGGTATTTAGTTAACTTAATTTTGATCGAAATAATGTAAAAGCCATTCCGCCACGTCATGGCAACCCTTATGGGACAGTCCTAACTCTAATATTAAAACCTTATCATTTGTCAAGTGACATACATATGGATAAGGGCAGAGAGACTGAACCCCTAGTAGAAGCATAGACCTGAGAGGCAGAATGAACCTTTCAGCTCAGACAAAGGGTGGCCATACCCTTATATGCACATAAGCAGACTAAACTACAAAGAAAAAACCTGGGAGTCTGAACTGAAACGTAAATTGATGTGCATGCAAAATGTAAATGCATGTTCACATAAGGCCACTAGACAGAGAAAAACCAAAGACAAGCAAAATACCCAAATAACTGAAAGTAAATGGATAAATCGCGCAGTGCAAAAATGATGATAGATAATAAAGGGTATTTAGTTAACATAATTTTGATCAAAATAATGTACAAGCCATCCCGCCACGTCACGGCAACCCTTATGGGACAGTCCTAACTCTAATATTAAAACCTTACCATTTGTCAAGTGACATACATATGGATAAGGGCAGAGAGACTGAACCCCTAGTAGAAGCATAGACTTGATAGGCAGAATGAACCTTTCAGCTCAGACAAAGGGCGGCCACACCCTTATATGCACTGAAGCACACTAAACTACAAAGAAAAAACCTGGGAGTCTGAACTGAAGCGTAAATTGATGTGCATGCAAAATGTAAATGCATGTTCACATAAGGCCACTAGACAGAGAAAAAACAGAGACAAGCAAAAGTATAGAGATGTAGGAGTGCTGGAAGTGTTTGCACGAGGCAGCTCAGTGAGCTGGTGTGACACTGGAAGGAGCAGAGCAGTGCACGCAGTGTCTTGGATGACGCTAATCAACCGTGTGAGTTTCCGACATAAACCTTTTTATTCACGATTCTCATCGAAACCTTAGACAAATACAATGCACACACACTGTTCCCATATGGAATGCACACTACACAGACCACTCAATATTAGCACACACATTACACACAGATTTTACACACTAGATATATGTAGCACACACACTGCTAAAATTTTTGACATATGTAGGGAAAACACCGTTCACTGCTTAAGCTCTGTTCACATTCCTGTTTGGGAGTTCTAGATTTCTGTTTCCTTGCATAGCTGGTATAAACATTATTATGGGATCTGTCTGATTTCTTCTTGGTATCAGTTTTTAAATTGGAAAGAAAAAGCATAGCATGTACAACATTTTCTCCTGTTCTGAAATAGACACATAATGGAGCCTATATGTACCCCATAATAATCATAATGGGGCCACTCTCCTTCCTTTTACATCAGTCATATACCAGATCCGTTTTGGACATTAGGACAGTTTGTCTATTCTTAACACAGAACATACAAATTGAATGTCTAAATGGACATGTTAATTTATCTTTACATACAGTGGGTTGCAAAAATATTCATGCCCTTGGGTTTTTCCCTATTTAGTTATATTGCAACCTGTGTTTAAATATTTTAGTAATCAGAATTGTGTGTGATGCATCAGCACTAAATAGTCTAAGTTGGTGAAGCGAAGTGAGAAAAATATAGACATAAATTAAATTTATGGGATCAAATAACAAAAAATTGGCATGTACATATGTATTCACCCCTTTTGCGATGAAGCCCCTAAAAATTTCTGGTGCAAGTAATTACCTTCATAAGTTACATGCTTAGTGAGAGGAAGTACCCCTGTGTGCAATCTAAATGTCACATGGTCTGTCAGTATATGCACACCTTTTCAGAAAGGCCATAGAGGCTGCAACACAGAGGCTCCACTAACCGAACAACACCATGAAGACCAAGGAGATCTCCCAACAAGTCAGGGACAAAGTTGTTGAGAAGTATAAGTCAGGGTTGGGTTGTAAATAAAATATCCCAATCTCAGAGGATCCCCCGGAGCACCATCATATCCATCATCATCAAATGGATGAACATGGTACCACAACAAACCTGCCAAGAGAGGGCCACACACCAAACTCTTAGCCTGGGCAAGGAGGGCATTAGTCAGAGAGGCAGCACAGAGACCAAAGGTAACCCTGAAGGAGCTGAAGAGTTCCCAAGCAGTGACTGGAGTATCTGTCCATATGACCACAAAAATCCGTAAACTCCATAGAGGTAGCCTTTAGCCTTGTGCAGAAAAAAGCATTTACTTACGCACAAAAATTGTATGGCTCATTTTAAGTGGGAGACTCCCCAAATGTGTGGTGGAAGGTGCTATGGTCAGATGAGACCAAAATTTAACTTTTTGGCCTCCAGGGTAAATGCTATGTCTGGCACCAAACCAACACCGCTCATCACCCCAAGAACACCATCCCCACAGTGAAACATGGTGGTGGCAGCATCATGCTGCTGGGATGTTTTTAAGCAGCAGGAACAGGAAAAATGGTCCGAGTTTAGGGGAAGATAGATGGTGCAAAATACAGGGATATTCTTGAGCAAAACCTATTTCATTCTGTCAGTGATTTGAGACTGGCATAGAGGTTCACCTTCCAACAAGACAATAATTGAAAGCATACTTCTAAAGTAAAATTTGAGTAGTTTAAGGGGAACAGTGTAAATGTTTTGGACTGGAGTAGTCAAAGACCAGACCTTAATCCAATTGAGAATCTGTGGTCAGACTTTAAGATTGCTGTTCACCAGATGAAACCATCTAACTTGAAGGAGCTGGAGCAGTTTTGCCTTGTGGAATGTGCAAAAATCCCAGTGGCAAGATGTGGAAAGCTCATAGAGACTTATACAAAGCGACTTGCAGCTGTAATTGCTGCAAAAGGAGGCTCTAGAAAGTACTGACTTTATAGGGGTGAATAGTTATGCACTCTGAAGTTCTCAGTTATTGTGTCCTATTTGTTCTTTGCTTCACGATAAAAAGAACACCAAATGTTCACAGTTGGAGGCATGTTCTTTACATGAATTGAAACAAACCCTCAAAAAAAACTGTGAAATTCCAGGTTGTGAGGTAGCAAAACACAAAAAATGCCAAGGGGGTGAATACTTTTGCAAGCCACTGTATTAGACAAATACAGCATACACAAACCGCTTAGATATTAGACAGAGAGAGTACACACACGGCACATGTTCTATTTTTCAAGTCAGCTGAACACATAGTAAACATGACTAAATCATATTGTAATACTTACCCGAATATTATTCTGGGGCAGTAGATCCAATGTGCACATGAGCCCTACACACTTGCCATTGAGGCCCGACACCCGTCACCCTGCTAAGCTCCGTCTATGATCTAATGTCATCTGGGAATCATTCATTTAATTTTTTCCCTGATTATAGTACCACTTGTACTGGCCTAAGGACGGACCTGGGATCATAGTTACAACAATCAGGTTCACTATCTGTGTCACACATGGATCTGACTGCCTGACCCCAGGATGAGCAAAAACACTTCACTATATAGTTCAGCGCCATACTAGCATTGATCTGCATCTGTGCTCAACAAGAAACCATTATTTATCCTCCAGCACACAGTGAAATATTCATCTTTATTAATTTTAAAGGCACAATGCCTGAATATGCAAAACATGCTAAAAATTGTTGTATTATCCTTGGTAGCTAAAAACATAGATTGGCATAACACAGGAGAACAGTAAGGCCAAGTGCACATGACCGTATTTTTGGTCCAAGTGCCATCCAACAAAACATCAAATCGCACTCGAACCAATGTTATTCTATAGGGACGTGCACATGTCCAATTTTTTCCTCGGATCGAGCCGGTCTAGGGAAAAAATCGCAGCATGCCTGAGTTTGATCCCATATTTAGATCGCACTTGGCTATGCAAGTTAAACAAAACAATGGACAGTACTCAGATGACATTTGACACAGATGACATTTGACACAATTAAGAAGATGGAGAAACTTTTCTCTCCATCTTCTCCTCATTCGAGAGATTTAGATCACACTGTGAGCAAACACTCTGATCAAACTCTGATTTCCATAATTGACCCAAATCTCTCAGTTGAAAGAAAATACGCTCGTGTGACCCCGGCCTTATAGTAATATTCAGTATATATTCGCTCATGTGCTCAGAGCATCCACTATATCCCTTTAAGATATTTCCTTATATGTTTTAAATTATTTATAGTACAGTCTTTATATCAAAACCATAAATGTGCATTTTTTATAGTCTAAAATGCTAGGAAATGTATCAATAGCAATTCCACTGCATTTATGTAGATGAGCATTCATCTAAGACCTGATGTCATAATTAACTACCTAGCCCATTATTCTCCTTCTGCCTGTATTCTAATAGGTGGCTGCAGGTGGTATATTATTACTTCTTACAAGTGAAAGATGCAAAGTAGTCTTTTGATGGTATATATGTGTATGTATCTATTAGTAGCGCATTATTTGTCCCCGAGGGAGAAAATCATAGAATATATCACCCACAACACATGGAGGCTCATTGTTAATCTCTAGGTTTACAATGTCATCTAAGCAAAAATCGAACAATTTATTCCTAGCAAAATTTTTGAATTGTACATCTTTAGGTTTGCTGTATATCTGAAGGTCACTCTTGAAACAATACGTTAATACTTAAGAGTACTTCCATTCGCTATACATTATTCATAGTGGCTATTTTGAGAATTGCTTTATGTTGTGTTTGCTGTGTTTTATTACGCCTTGAGCGCAAATAGACATTTGTCTCGTTTTATAATGTATCAATCCCAGCATACTTCTATTTTATTTAATGCAGTTTTTATTTGTCTTTACTTACAGGTTACTTGCCACTTGATACTGTATGGGCTTATTATTTTTGTTTTATTGTGCTGTTTCTTTTATATTAAACCCTTCTTGCTAGCGAAAGAGAGAAAAACAAAAGGAAAAAAAAGGTTATGTATGTAACTTGGCAGGTTCAGAGTCATTTTGGAAAATCTGAGAATGTATCCTTTAGTAGTTTAAGAAGTGAATAATATCAGAGGAAAGGCTGATTCCGACATAATCCAGGCTTTGTGTGTTTGGATAATAATAAAATGCTTAAACAAAACATATGCAAATTTGGCAGCGTCATAAAAGACTATTTAGATATAAGCCATGTTTAACAGGATCTGCATTTTTTTTTAAGAATGATATTGTAGTTTTTGATAGTGTTTCAATGGTCTAACCATTGCAACATATAATATGCACATTATCCTAATGAATATACAATATGCATATACACATAATGTAGCGCCAACACTATGGGTGAATCCAAAACAGTGGAAAACCATAAAGAACATATTTCTACTTTTCATCACCTCTTAAGTAGAAATGTATTATAATTGTTTCTTCATTGCATGAATCCTATTGGGAAAATCTAAAAAAAAATAATATTCTGCTTCATTGAGAGAAGAGCTTTTATCTAAACAACAAAAATAACAAGAATGTTGTATATTGTAGAAATATTTAAACTTGTATGATTCGTAACGCTTAATTCTAGAAGATGTCTCCATTGTTATACTGTCTGTACCCCTATTATCCTGTGCCCTCATTGTTTTCTTTGAAAAAAACATAATACAGTAGTGCAGGAAATGAACAAACAAATTAATAATCATGTCTGAAGACATAAATACTGTGCACAACACAAAGCATTACCATTCAAATGTTGTGGGAAAAAAAACAAACAGTGAAGGGTAAATGAATTACTATGAATCGCGTTATTATTTCTAAAAGGAACCATGCTACCCTAACCTGATTCCCAGTCTTAATTCGTGTTATGGTTTAGAAAAGGCTAAGAACCTCTGCTCTGCTAATTACTATCAATTTTTCTTTCACGCTTCTGCATGAGTGCGCTTTATAATAGAGGATATGCAAGTTTACAAGAGGCAGCATGGACTAAATATATAATTTTAGTGTGCTTAAGACCTGAACACAAGCATACTCGTGTATACAGGGGGAGAAATAAGCATCGAACACTTCACCAATTTTCTATGTAAAGGTGCTATTGACGTGAAATTCTCACCAGATGTCAGAAAAAAACCCATCCAATCAACACAAGCAAAGACATCAAACCATAGATGTCCATCTAACACAGTCCTAGTAATATCAAAACACAGTGGTATATAAAAGTTTGGGCACCCCTGGTCATAATTACTGTTATTGTGAACAGTTAAGCAAGTTGAAGATGAAATGATCTCTAAAAGGCCTAAAGGTACAGAAATAACAAAAAGGAAAATGGGCACCCTTGGAGATTTGTGTGCTCAGAAAAATTTGAGTAAGATTTCAAACCTTAATTAGCCTGTTAAGGTTATGCATTGTTTACTATCATTTTTAGAAAAGGCCAATTGATGCAAATTTCCTAGCCTTATAAAAACCCAGCCTCCTCTAGCTGCCTAGCACTCTGAAATTGAAAATGGTGGAGGCCCACAAAGCAGGAGAAGGCTATAAGAAGATAGCAAAGCATTTTCAAGTTGCCCTTTCCTCAGTTCAAAATGTAATTAAGAAATGGCAGTTAACTGGAACAATGGAGGTTAAGATAAGTTCTGGAAGAACAAGCAAAATTTCAGTGACAGTTGCTCGTAGGATTGCTAGAGAGGTAAATCAGAACCCCTGATTGACTGTAAAAGACCTTCAGAAACATTTAGCAAACTCTGGAGTTGTGGTACATTGTTTTACTGTCCAGAGACACCAGCACAAAGATGGCCTTCATGGAAGAATCATCAGAAAAAAACCTCTCTTGCATCGCCTCCATGAAATTCAGCATCAGAAATATGCAAAAGAACATCTAAACAAGCCTGATTCATTTTGGAAACAAGTCCTGTGGACTGATGAGGTTAAAATAGAACTTTTTGTCTACAATGATCAAAGGTATTTGAGGAGAAAAAGGGCACAGAATTTCAGGAAAAGAGCATCTCGCCAACCATTAAGCATGGGGGTGGATCACTCATGCCTTGGGGTTTGTGCAGCCAATGGAACGGGAACATTTTACGGGTAGAGGGAAGAATGGATTCAATGAAATTTCTACAAATTCTTGATGCAAACATAACATCATTTTAAAAAAGCTGAAGTTGAAAAGAGGATGGCTTCTACAAAAGGATAATGAAGATTCTAAACAAATGTCAAAATCCACAATAGACTAACTCAAAAGGTGCAAGCTGAAGGTTTTACAATAGCACTCACAGTCCCCTGATCTGAACATCATTGAAAATCTGCGACTAGACCTCAAAATAGCAGTATATGCAAGACGACCCAGGAATCTCACAGAACTGGAAGAATTTTCCAAGGAAGAATGTATGAAAATCCCTCAAACAGAATTGAAAGACTCTAGGCTGGCTACAAAAAGCACCTACATGATGTGATACTTTCAGAATGGGGTGCTCCTAGGTACTAACCATACAAAGAGCACAAACTTTTGCATAGGCCCATTTTCCTTTATGTAATTTTTAAAATGGAAAAGATGAAAATATACTTTTATTTGCCTCAAATACAAAGGAAATGTGTCATCTTTAAATGTAATGTTGAATTGTAGGGGTTAATAATAAAATAATAAAAAGGTTCATGAAGCCAGTTGGGATGTTCGCCCTGGCATGGCCGGGCACTGATGAGGGCCCCTGGGAGTTAGGTGGTGATGAGCAGTGCCCGATGATTAACCCTTCCCAACCAGGGCTGGCTCCCAGGGTAGTTGGAGCAGGAATGGCACAGCAGGGAATAATCAGCTTGAGACAGGATAATAATCATTTTGTACCTTTTACTGGAGTTCTGCAAACCGTTCCAGAAGCTTCTATACAGTTCACATACAGGGTTTTGGTCAGGCCTGCATGGTGAGAGTTCAGATTCTCAGCTGTGAGGTTGTGTAGCCTTCCTGCTGCTAATTATACCTCTGGTAGACGATTCCTTGGATCCCCATGGGTTCAAGGTAAACAGTTACTTGATCTGTGATCACTAGCGAGCAGGCAGCTTCAATTCTGTGGAAAACACCTACTTTCTCCTAAGTAGTGTTCCTGATTCTATGCACTGCTGAGCCCCTAGGAAAAAGCACTCTTCTGCAAGTCATAAAGACTGAGCAGTCTTTCAGTTTCGCACGCACCCTGGAAGTCTCTGTGCTCTCGGGACTGAGACGCGACATTGTGCGGCTTGCCGTTGCAGAGAGCACACTTCTCTCCCTTGCAGAGGACCTTTATGATGCTACTTGTTTCTTTCTCACACTAAAATTTCTAAAGCACCCCCTCTCCACTCTGAGGGAACGTGCACAACTTCCTGGTTTAGGCAAAAGTGCACAGTCCTTCAGTAAGGTATCCGGTAACAATGTGTGGATGCAATTATAACAGTAGAGAACTTATCCTCACCATAACTGGCAATACATATGAATTATATTACACAAGCAGGCATTTTGTGGCGCTACAGACTTGGGTACCACAGTAGCATCAGCCTGCTGTAATTGAGATGAGTGATGTGCCATACACTGCATAATACCATCTGCTTCTTCTCCACTAAGGCCTTGCCAGAGGCAAAGGAGGACAATTGTGACATGCGTTTGATAGTACAACTGCCCAGAGAGCTGGTGCCAATGGTGGTGATGGTGAATCTGCTAGCAGCTCCCACATTCTTAGCCATGCTACGGGCATTTTCTCCTTTACTCTACCCCATCGATTGCCACTTTTTCTTTCACCATACATTTTGTATAACACTATAATTAATTTTTGATAAATTGTTCAACCCAAATTATTTAACCCTTGCCAAAAAGTATGTAACAAGAAATGAGAGATACTTGGGTACATGTGCAGAAAGCAAAATGTGGCAATTGGCCACAACATAGATGGCAAAATGACAATATAAATGCTAGGTAGATACACGACCAAAAAGCCAGCACCTGCAACAGGGCTGTGTATTATTATAGTGTACACAGATTTGAAATTTAACTAGTAGACTGTGAGCCCTCGCGGGCAGGGTCCTCGCTCCTCCTGTACCAGTCGCTGACTCATTTTGTTAAGATTATGTAAATGTTTTTGCTATGTATATCCCTATCACATGTAAAGCGCCATGGAATAAATGGCGATATAATAATAAATAATAGTAAAACAGATGTGCAAAAAAAAATTGTGAGACACACACACTTTGTAAAGGTAGAAACTTTCAATTAAATGTCTTGAATTTTCTTTTGGATTTTTAACCCCTTTACCGGCGAGGGTGGTTTGCACGTTAATGACCGGGCCAATTTTTACAATTCTGACCACTGTCATTTTATGAGGTAATTACTCTGGAACGCTTCAACGGATCCCGCTGATTATGAGACTATTTTTTCGTGACATATTGTACTTCATGATTGTGGTAAAATTTCTTCAATATCACTAGCGTTTATTTGTGAAAAAAATGGAAATTTGGCGAAAATTTTGAAAATTTTGCAATTTTCAAAATTTTAATTTTTATGCCCTTAAATCAGAGAGATATGTCACACAAAATAGTTAATAAATAACATTTCCCACATGTCTACTTTATATCAGCACAATTTTGGAACCAAAATTTTGTTTATTAGGGAGCTATAAGGATTAAAAGATGACCAGCGATTTCTCATTTTTCCAACAAAATTTACAAAACCATTTTTTTAGGGACCACATCACATTTGAAGTCACTTTGAGGGGTCTTTATGACAGAAAATGCCCAAAAGTGACAACATTCTAAAAACCGCACCCCTCAAGGTGCTCAAAACCACATTCAAGAACTTTATTAACCTTAAGGTGCTTCACAGGAATTTTTGGAATGTGGAAGAAAAAAATTAACATTTAACTTTTTTCACAAAAATGTTACTTTAGACCCAATTTTTTTATTTTTGCAGGGGTAACAGGAAAAAATAGACCCCAAAATTTGTTGTGCAATTTCCCCTGAGCACCATACGTGGAGAAAAAACACTGTTTGGGCGCACGGCAGAGCTCGGAAGAAAAGGAGCGCCATTTGACTTTTTGAATGTAAAATTTGCTTGAATAATTAGCGGACGCCATGTTGCGTTTGGAGAGCCCCTGATATGCCTAAACAGTGGAAACCCCCCACAAGTGACACCATTTTGGAAACTAGACCCCTCAGAGAACTTATCTAGATGTGTGGTGAGCACCTTGAACCCCCAGGTGCTTCACAGAAGGTTAAAACATTGAGCCGTAAAAATAACATTTTCACATTTTTCACACAAAAATGTTTTTCAGCCCCCAATTTTGCATTTTCATAAGAGTAACAGGAGAAATTGCACCATGCAATTTATTGTGAAATTCCTCCTGAGCACGCCGATATCCCATATGTGGGGGAAAACCACTGTTTGGGCGCACTGCAGAGCTCGGAAGAGAAAGAGCGCCATTTGACCTTTGAATGTAAAATTTGCTTGAATAATTAGCGGACGCCATGCTGCGTTTGGAGAGCCCCTGATGTGCACAAACAGTGGAGTCCCCAACAAGTGACACCATTTTGGAAACTAGACCCCTCAGGGAACTTATCTATATGTGTGGTGAGCACCTTGAACCCCCAAGTGCTTCACAGGAGTTTAGAACATTGAGCCGTAAAAATAAAATTTTCACATTTTTTCCACAAAAATGTTTTTCAGCCCCTACTTTTGCATTTTCATAAGGGTAACAGAAGAAATTGCACCATGCAGTTTGTTGTGCAATTTCTCCTGAGTAAGCAAATCAAACCACTGTTTGGGCGCACGGCAGGGTTCGGAAGGGAAGGAGCGCCATTTGACTTTTTGAATGTAAAATTTACTTGAATACTTAGGGGATGTGCCACTGATGTGCCTAAACAGTGGAAAAAACCCACAAGTGACACCATTTTGGAAACTAGACCCCTCAGGGAACTTATCTAGATGTGTGGTGAGCACCTTGAACCCCCAAGTGCTTTGCAGAAGTTTAGAACATGGAGCCGTGAAAATAAAAAAATCAAACTTTTTCCACAAAAATAATGTTTTAGCCCCAGGGTAAGAGGAGAAAATGGACCTTAAAAACTGTTGTGCAATTTCTCTTGAGTATGAACGCCAATACCCCATATGTGGGGAAAATACAGTGTTTGGGCACACGGCAGAGTTCAGAAGGGAAGGAGCATTGTGTGACTTTTTGAACACAAAATTGGCTGGAATTAAGAGCGGATGCCATGTCGTGTTTGGAGAACCCCTGATGTGCCTAAACAGTGGAAACCCCCACACAAGTGACCCCATTTTGGGAACTACACCCCTCAAGGATTTTATCAAGGGGTATAGTGAACATTTTGAATCCACAGGTACGACACAGAATTTGATAAAATTAGGTCATCATATTGAGTAAGTTGTCATTAGTCTTGAGCGCAAGTGCTCGCTACTTGAGTTTGCATCAGGTACACGGGTATTCACCATGTATCACGGGTGCTCGAGTGACATGCTCGAGTCCCTGCCCGCATGTTTCACGGTTATTACACACCCAAAAAAAAACATGCGGGGATCGCTCATGCATGGCAGGCAATCCCCGCGAGGTTTTTTTGGCCACGAAGCATATGGGGCAGAGACTCGAGCATGTCACTCATGCACCCGATGCAAACTCAAGTAGTAAGCACTTGCGCTCAACACTAGTCGCCATATCGTCATCTTTTTTTTTTTTTACTATTGAAAAAAATCCCTAGCCCAACCCTAACCCTAACACAACCCTAACCCTAGAGTTTATTTTTTACGCCGTTCCTCGTGCGGTATAAGTGATTAGACGACTTTATTCTTCGGGTTGGTGCGATTACAGCGATACCAGAATCATATCGGGTTTTTATGACTGACAGCTGTCACACACTAAAAGACGCATTTTTTTGCAAAATCTAGTTTTTGCATCATCATATTTTGAGAGCTATAATTTTTCCATATTTTGGCCGACAGAGTCATATGACAACTTGTTTTTTGTGGGATGACTTGACGTTTTTATTGGTACCATTTTCAGGCACTTGACATTTTTTGATCGCTTTCTATTCCGATTTTTGGGAGGCAGAATAAACAAAAACCTGCAAATCCAGAATTTTTTTTATGTTTTTTTTTTATGCTGTTCCACGTGTGGTAAAATTGATAAGGCAGCATTATTCTTCGGGTCAGTACTTTTACAGTGGTACCACATTTATATCGTTTTTCTATGTTTTGGAGCTTTTACACAATAAAAGCTATTTTATAGAAAAAAATATTTTTTTGCATCGCTTTATTCTGAGAGCTATAACTTTTTTATTTTTCGGCTGATGAAGCTGTATGGCAGCTTGTTTTTTGTGGGAAAAGATGACGTTTTCAGCGATCCCATTTTTATTTATATTCATCTTTTTGATAGCGTGTTATTTCATTTTTTGTTTGCCGGTATGATGATAAAGCACTGTTTTTTGCTTCGCTTTTTTTTTTTTTACCGTGTTCACTAAAGGGGTTAACTAGTTGGACAGTTTTATAGGTCAGGTCGTTCCGGACGTGGCGATACCAAATATGTGTACTTTTATTGTTTTTTTTGTTTTTTTTTCATAATAATATTTATTGATGGGTACATTATATTTTTATTTTTGGTGGATTATTTTTTTTATTTTTATATTTTTACAATTTTTTTTTTCTTCATTTTTTAATACTTTTTGGTCTTTTATTCTGTGTCCCATTCTGGGACTTTCATTTTTTTATTCTGATCGCCTGTATAGCACAGGAATGCTGCACCATTCCTGTGCTATACAGGCTGTCAGTGCTGCACAGGGAGAAGATAGTTTGGTCATGTACTGCACATGACCAAAGAATCTTCTTGCTGTCTGGTGACCCGGATGTTGTCATGACGACATTGGGTCGTCATGGCAACATCCGGGAAGCCGCGGCAGACAGCACTGGAGGCTGGAAGAGGAGGTGAGTATCCTGATCACCTCCCCATGCCACCACAATGCTGCGATCGACTTCGATCGCAGCATTGAGGGGGTTAATGTGCTGGGAGCTGTGCGGGACTGCTCCCTGTACATAGTACCGAGTGTCAGCTGTGAAAATCAGCTGACACCCGGCGGCGATCGCCCCGCACCGCTTGTGTGTGGGCACGATCGCCGTATGACCTAATAATACGTCATTGGTCCAATTGGCCCAGGTCACCATGACGTACTATTAGGTCATACGTCAGAAAGGGGTTAAAAACAATTATTCCTCCTTTCACAAAACTCATTGCACAAAAAATGGAAAACTCACTAGAGTCGCTTGTGACTAGCAAGCATAGTCTCACACTGAATTAATATTTGTTTTTATGTGAAAACTATTGTGCTGCCTTCCTTTTGGTTTTTAGTGCATTAATAATAAAGAAATAAAAATGTGCAAATGGAAATCAAATGCAGCAGCACAGATGTCAGTTAGATCATTTTATTAATCAATCACTCTGGCTGCTGCATTCCCTGCCTAGAGTTTTATGCAGGCTTTGAAGAGCTAAGATAGTGGGTTATAATAATCACATAGGCAGCTATTTTTTATTCTTTACGTCCATGGTCTTACAGCAACTCCAGGTAGATGATTAAACTACAATGCCCCCAGTCCACAAGATCCCAATTCTGGGCCGGTAGTTCCACTGCCCCCTTACGAGGAGATACCCACTGTCTCCAAACTTTTGGTTGACCTACAGCCTTTGTATCTCCCACCAGTATAGTCTGTAGTCACAGTTCATGCTTCTCCAGATGACGGATACCAGGACCATAGTACATGTATCCAGCTCCAGCCAGCAATAACATTTAGTACAGTCCCAGCAAGTACACAAGATGGTGCAAATTACAGAGTCTCACCCTTCTGCTGGCTCGCCGGGGATTCGATCCTCTGCGATTTAGGGGCATCCAGCGCCAACTACTCCTACTAGAAGTATCCTGATTTTGGTGGACACCCACAGAGAGGAGGTAGTGGCAAGCTTAGGAGGCTGACCAAGCGCAATGAGGTATGTGGCCAGGTGATCTGGGTGTCCCAACTTGGGTCCTCCAAACGTCTTCGTGGATTCAGTCATGGGCATTGAAGCAGATCTGTATTCCACCAGATGGACCCATGGTTCCCTTGGGCTGTTCCTGAAGAGTCCTTCTGCAGAGGGAGCCGAAGACTTTATACCCACAGCTCCTATTCATTATTTTCTTCCACAGGATTGAGGGAAGGTGAGGGGGTAATTCCTCATTGTTCAATTATCCAATTAACCTGCATATTTGTCCTAAGTTGTGTAGATTAGTAAACTGCAGAGAGCTGATGCAATACGTAATCAGCAGGCATTCCACAAATTAACATACAACAAGTGGTCCAATAGACTTTAGCCCGTGGCCAGCTCCTCACACAGGCAATGATAGCCCCTCCTAACTGGCTCCATTATACCATGTGATGTGATACCTGAAAGCATTTTTTGGACGCTCTCAAGGTCATGCCTGAGGTAATGTCAGCCTTTTGAGACTGATGCAGACTTCTGAAATGTGTAATATGGTGGTGGGTAATTTTTTTTCATGTCAAGATCATTCATACAAATAAACTATGACTCTTACTTGATATAATCTATTGGTCTTGGTTACTTATCATTTTCATAGTACACCAGTTTTCTCTTGATCAGGTCCCTTTTCAGAGCCCTACTGTACTGTACGTTATTGGCACCCATGAAATTTAAGTACATAATGTGGAAAATCTCCTGAAAAAAGTGAATCAAGTGAAACAGTTTTTTTGTACAGAGCACTTGTGTTAAATACAAAATAGCAAATGATAAACAACAATAATTTAAAGCAAAAAACAATGGGAGGGAAAAATAGAAAAACTTAAAGCTTGCTGTGTTAGTGATATTGGCACCCTTTATATTAATTTAGTATGGAAATATATTTTGACTCGCCTGTAGTAAATAACAAAAGAGATTCACATGTGATTAATTGTCGGTGTCCATGTGACATGAATTAGCCAATGAATGATGACTTCAGTGTTTTAAAAAGCCACATGGTAGGTCTTGTTCCTTTGTCACAATGAAGACAAATGAGCTATCTGAGAACATAAATCCTCCTATAAATGGGAGGAGACACAGATTAGATATTAGAAAAAACTTTTTGACAGTTAGGGTGATTAATGAGTGGAACAGGCTGCCACGAGAGGTGGTGAGTTCCCCTTCAATGGACGTCTTCAAACAGAGGCTGGACAGATATCTGTCTGAGATGATCTAGTGAATCCTGCTTTGAGCAGGGGGTTGGACCAGATGACCCAGGAGGTCCCTTCCAACTTTACCATTCTATGATTCTATGATCAGAACTGCTATTATTAGCAAACACAAGACTTCCAAAGGGTATAATGTCATCTCTAAAGACCTTGTATCCAAGTTTCAACAGTGCGCAATGTTATTAAGAAGTTTGCCAAGCATGGAACCATCAAGAAACTCCCTGGATGTGTGGGGAAGAGGAAAATCGACAAGAGATGTCTTCAAAGGTTGGTGCGAATGGTGGAAAAAACACCACGTCAAACATCCAAATACCTGAAGGCCAACCTGGAACAGTCTGGGGTCATGGTTTTAACAAGTACCATATGCCACACACTAAACCAAGCAGAGATTTATAGGCGAAGGCCAAGGAAGAAACCATTGCTGAAGAAAAGACATAAAAAGGAATGTCTGATCTTTTCCAAAGAGTACCTTGACAAACCACAATCCTTCTGGGAAAATCTTCTGTGCACAGATGAAACAAAAATAGAGCTTTTTGGCAATGCAAAGCAACAGTTTGTTTACAGACGGCACAATGAAGCTTATAAGGAAAAGAACACCTTACCAACAGTTAAGCATGGTGGAGGATCCATAATGCTGTGGGGTTGTTTTGCTGCATCTGGTACTGGAGGCCTTGACTGTATCACAGGAATCATGAAATCAGAGAATTATCAAGAGATTTTAGAGCAAAATGTCCTACCCAATGTAAGAAAACTTTGTTTGAGTCAAAGATCATGGGTCCTCCAGCAAGACAATGACCCAAAGCACACATCCAAAAGTACATAGGAATTTTTGAAAAAGAAAAACTGGACTGTTTTAAAATTGCCCACAATGAGTCCTAACCTCAATCCCATTGAAAATCTTTGGGGTGAGCTGAAATCTGCCATTGGGAAAAAGAACCCTGCAAACATTCAAGAGCTTGAACAAACTGCAAAGGAAGAGTGGGGGAAATTCCACATGAGAAGTGCAAGAAGCTTATAGATGGCTACAAGAAATGTTTGGAGGCTGTCAGCAATGCCAAAGGGTGTGCAACCAAGTATTAATTAGGGGTGGCTTTATTGCTTCACATGCTGTTTATTCTGTTTTTTTCTTTGAAATTGCAACATGGAAGTTAAAAAACAATGTTTTATTGTTGTATTACTTTGGACCACTAATTAAAAAATCCTGAGGGTATAACTTTGGTACATTTCCATTTATTTCTGAAGATATTGTACGGTCTGTGAAAAAAATGAAGGGGTGCCAATAATGGTGACCAGCACTGTAACTAGTGAACTATGTGCTTTGTAATGTCTTTATTGTCTGTACATGTCCCCAGTTAATTGTAAAGTGCTGCGGAATATGTTGGCGCTATAGAAATAAAATTATTATATTATTTTATTATTTACACTCACTAACTTATGTACTTTTCATGTCAAGACCATACATATTAAACTTTACTGATATCTGATTCACTAAAACAGGCTGCACTAAAATGTAATGCAAAATATATATGGGATGAAAACTGAAGGAGATTTATCAATTCCAGACTATTATAAGAGCGGAGCATGATTCTTTTCCTTAATGCAGTATGTGACAAATTCATCAACAGGTTGCAATTTGATAAACACGTCATGAGAATTTGCTTCTCATGACAGAAAATGGCAAATTGAATAAATATTAATAAATATATTTCTTTTTTTCAGTGAATTCACCAGAAAACTCGCAAACATACTTTAATAAATCTTTCCCCGTGTCATTAATCTAGTTCATTGACTGAAACACTCTCAGGTTCATGAATGTTTTTGAGATAATGTGGACATGTTAATAAATGTTTTACCACATCTTTATTGCTAGCATGAGCTGAATGAAGGGGTTTGTATAGGAAGAGTGGTTGACAAGGACTGGAGTAGTTGTCTTATACATCAAGAGGAATGATCACCACTGCAGCCTGGCTTATAAATATTCATCCACTAATTGAGTAATGCCATGTAAACAGAGCAAATGAACAGTGAAAAATCTGTGAAGATAGGGATTCTGCTGAAATGTAGGATTTGCTGTACCAGCACAATGTGACTTTAATGAGAACATAGAAACTCTTAAAAGGTTTCCTAAATATCTTTACATGATCACAAATGCTACAAATAAAAACAATTATATACAGTACACACTATGTGTACACCTGATAATCACCTTTATGAGCACAATGGACATCCCATTCCAAAACCAGTCTTTATATGTTGTTGTGCAACCTTTTGCAGTTGTAACAGTTTCTACTCTTCTGTATTCAGTTACACCAAAAGACAATTTGTGAGGTCAAGTTCTCGTTATGGACTGAAAGGTAAAGATGAGCCGATCTTCTGAGAGTCCAATTGTCAGGCTTCGCTGTATTTTTGGAAAACAGTTTGGGTTAAGTGTGAATAAAATCTTGTGCATCTTTGTTCTGGAAAGCCAATTGATTGGAAAATACACATGGGATGAGGAGGAAGAAACCCCTCTGATCATAAGAACTTACACTCTACAGGAGAGAGACCGAGAGGACCCCGCTGACCATAAGAGGTTACACATTAAAAAAGATAGAAGAAGGACCCCGCTGACCATAAGAGCTTACACACTACAGGAGAAAGAAAGATAGAGGACACTGCTGACCATAAGAGCTTATACTCTACAGGAGAAAAAGAGAGAGAGAAGACCCTGCTGACTATAAGAGCTTACACTCCAGAGGAGAAAGAAAGAGAGAAGACCCTGCTGACCATAAAAGCTTACACTATATAGAAAAGACAGGAGGAGGATCCTGCTGATCATAAGAGCTTAAACTTCACAGAAGAGAGAGAAAGAGAGGAACTTGTTGACCATAAGAGCTTACACTCCAGAGGAGAAAGAAAGAGAGAAGACCCTGCTGACCATAAAAGCTTACACTATATAGAAAAGACAGGAGGAGGATCCCGCTGATCATAAGAGCTTAAACTTCACAGAAGAGAGAGAAAGAGAGGAACTTGTTGACCATAAGAACTTACACGCTAGAGGGAAGTGAGAGCAGCCCGCTGTTCATAAGAGCTTAAAATCTACAGAAGAATGAGCCTTACCAAGAGACTCAAAAGATAGCAAACGACTTAGAAAAGGGCCAGTACACCGGTGAAATGCGCGTCAGGGATTGTGTCCTTTGTTTGTCAGTGATGTTAGAGAGGGAATCATAACCCTAATATATTAGCCCAATGTCAGCACACGCAATGGCATTGCTCATACTGTGATAGCACAGCCGCTGTGAGCGTGTACTCACAGCCGCAGCGATCAGCTGTTCGGGTCGGGTACGCCGACCGCAAGCAAAGGTAGTGGAGTCAGAGATGCATGGTGTGTGTTATGTTCTGCTACCAAAGCTAAGGAAAGAGAGGAGATCTGTCCCTACTATAAGACTCAGCTGAATCCCTACGATGTAACAGGGAACCTGATCCTGCGATCAGACCTGCTAAAGTCCTAATCTAGTCTGTACGGAGACCTATAGATGTGAGGAGGGAATCCCTACAAGTACTAAGGACTGGGAGGAATATGGGACACCTCCTAACAGAAATAGTAGCAGACAGACGAACAAACAAAATAGATAGAACATAGAGGTCCGTAGACCAAGCAAACTAACAGAGTTAGATACAGAGCACAGGCTAGCTAGAAAGTAGATATACAATGAAGTCCAGCAAAGCCAGAAGGGCGGAGCAGGATTAAATAGGCCAACAAGGTCATGTGACCAGCAAAGGAAAAAAAACCTAACAGCAAGGTTCTAACAGTACCCCCCCTTCTAAGAGGATCCTCCGGATCCCCTAGGACCAGGCTTATCAGGAAATCTCCTGTGAAACGCTCTGATAAGTCTGGACGCGGAAACATCATCTGACCTCACCCAAGAGTTATCCTCGGGTCCGAAACCTTTCCAGGCCACAAGATACTGCAAACTACCTCTATACCGTCTAGAGTCAAGGATGCGAGAAATTTCATATTCCCCGTCCTCCACCACCGGAGGAACAGAGGCAGAGGCGTCACCATCCGACACAACAGCTTTTTTTAACAGAGAGACATGAAAGACCGGATTAATTCTCCAGGAGGTAGGAACCTCCAACCTAACAGCAGATTGGTTGACAACCTGAAGCACCTTAAAGGGCCCTACAAACTTGGGACCCAATTTCTTAGAAGGAATCCTCAACCGCAGATTCCTAGAGGACAACCAAACCATGTCACCAACAGCGAACAAAACCTCCTGTCGTTTCCTATCAAAGTAGTCTTTAGATTTTCTGTTGGCCTCCTGAAGATTACCACGCACATCCGTCCAAACTCTTTCCAAATCACCGGAAAAATTCTCCTCCTCAGGCACGGCAGATCCCAACTTGGAGAACGACCCAAACGACGGATGTCTCCCAGAACAACAACAAAAAAGGCGAACAACCAGCAGAAGAAGATGTATGATTGTTCAGAGCAAATTCGGCAAGTGGCAGAAACTCAGACCACCCCTCTTGATTGTCTGCCACAAAACAACGCAAGAACTGCTCAACATCCTGGTTTTTCCTTTCTGTCTGGCCATTAGATTCAGGATGATATCCGGACGAAAACGACAAATGAATTCCCAACCTGTCACAAAAGGCACGCCAAAAACGAGCCACGAACTGAGGACCCCTATCAGAAACAATGTCAGTAGGAACGCCATGAAGTCTGACAATTTCCTTGACAAAGGCCTTAGCGAGAGTTTTAGCGCAGGGCAGTTTGACGAAGGGAACCAAGTGACACATCTTGCTAAAACGGTCCACGACCACCCAGATGACAGTAAAACCCTCAGAGAAGGGAAGGTCAGTTATAAAGTCCATAGCCAAATGTGTCCAAGGAGCACTGGGGACCTCCAAAGGACAAAGCAACCCCGCAGCAGGAGTATGTGAGGACTTAGATCTAGCACATATAGTACATTGGCGCACCCACTTAATGACTTCCTTCTGCCATCCAGGCCACCAAAAACTGCGACCCACCAGTCTCTTGATCTCAGAGATTCCGGGATGACCTGCCAACCGAGATTCGTGACACTCAACAAACAAATCTCTCCTAAAGGTCCCAGGCACAAACAACCTCCCATGAGGAGTGTTAGATGGGGCATTCTCCTGAGCTTTAAGAATCTCATCTTCCAAAACGGAGTCTAAAGCAGCTATCACAACACCTTCTTGTAAAATGTTTTCCTCTTTCTCAGCACCGACTATGGGAGAAAAACTGCGAGACAAGGCATCCGCCTTAACATTCTTAGTACCAGGGATGTAAGTAACGGAGAAATTAAACCGCGAGAAAAACAGTGCCCACCTAGCCTGACGGGCATTCAGGCGCTTGGCAGCATCAAGATATATCAGATTTTTATGATCCGTAAGAACCTGAACGGGAAATTTCGCACCTTCCAAGAAGTGGCGCCAGTGTTCAAATGCGAGTTTAATAGCCAATAATTCCCGATTACCAATATCGTAATTCAGTTCAGTCTCCGAAAATTTTTTTGAAAAAAAGACACAGGGATGTAATCCATCCCCGTTATCCTGAGACAATACTGCGCCAACCCCCACAGAGGAAGCATCAACCTCAACCAAAAACGGCCTAGTAACATCAGGCTGCATAAGGATGGGAGCAGAGGTGAACCTCTCCTTGAGATACACAAAAGCTTCAATGGCCTCAGAAGACCACTGAACCGCATCAGCACCTTTCCTGGTGAGATCAGTCAGAGGTTTGACAATACTAGAAAAATTTTTTATGAATTTTCTGTAGTAATTGGCGAAACCCAAAAACCTCTGTATCGATTTCAAACCAATAGGCCTAGGCCATTCCTGCACAGCCTGAACCTTAACCGGATCCATCTCAAAACCTTTGCTGGAGATAATGTAGCCCAAAAAACTAATTCTCTGTACAGCGAACTCACATTTCTCCAGCTTAGCAAAAAGCGAATTGTCCATTAATAACTGTAATACCTCACGCACGCTCCGCCAATGAGACTCCAGATCTGGCGAATAAATCAAAATGTCATCCAAATACACAACCACATTTTTACCGATCAAAGGTCTAAGGATGTCATTAATCAGATTCTGAAAAAATGCAGGAGCATTAGTAAGACCAAAAGGCATAACCAGATTCTCAAAATGACCCACAGGAGTGTTAAAAGCAGTCTTCCATTCATCACCCTCCTTCATGCGCAACAGATTGTATGCCCCCTTAAGGTCAATTTTAGAGAACCACTTGGCCCCCAATAACTGGTTAAACAGATCAGGAATCAATGGCAGTGGGTAAGGATTGCGTACCGTAATTTTGTTAATCTCACGAAAATCCAGACAAGGACGTAAACCGCCGTCCTTTTTTTTTACAAAAAAAAATCCAACCGCCACAGGAGACTTAGAGGGCCTAATGTGACCGGCGGCCAAACTTGTCTGTATGTATTCCTCCAAAGCCTTCCTCTCAGGAATGGTAAGGTTAAATAAACGACTTTTAGGAAGAGTCGCTCCAGGGACAAATTCAATAGAACAATCATAGTCTCTATGGGGAGGCAAAACCTGCGATTCCTTCTCAGAAAAAACTCTCCAAAAATCCTGAATAGGAACAGGCAATTCTCCCCTATCCAAAGCTGCAATACGCCCGTTACAACACTTGTCATAACATTTATGGCTCCAGGATTTAATTTCACTGGTAGACCAATCCAGTACAGGATTGTGAAATTTTAACCAGGGCAAACCCAATATTACTGGAGAAGGCAAGTTATTCAACACTACCAAATCCAATTTCTCATGGTGAACACCATTAATAGTGAGAGGAAATTCACTGACCTTGAGAGTAATATTCTTCAAAGGGGAGCCATCCACAGAAACCACAGCAATGGGGGATGATAAAGGTTCAGGTTTTAAATTGAGTTTTTCCACGAATCCCCCATCAATTACATTCAGTGTAGACCCGCAATCAACAAACACCCGAAATTCCATTAATTTTTCCTGAGCAATCGTGGAAGCAGCTAAAAATATACCCTTGGAATTTAAACAGGCAATACGGGCGTGACTGACCTTTTTTTTTTCTTTCTTCATACGAAGCTCACAGCCTTTAATCAAATGACCAGATTTTCCGCAATAGAAACACAAGCCTTCTGAAAAACGACGGTCTTTTTCTTGAGAGCGAGGTACCACCGATCCAATCTCCATCGGTTCACCACTGTTAGTACACACATTATCATAACCAGAAACTGACATAGCAGAGGATTTGCTCTCATTAACCCTAGCACGCAGTCTTCTATCCACCCGTATAGCTAATTGCATAGCCTGTTGCAAATCCTCAGGTGTAGGATAAGCAATTAGCAGGTCTTTAACCCTTTCACTGAGCCCAGCAAGAAATAGACTTTTCAGAGCAGAATCGTTCCACCCTGTTTGAGTGGACCAACGACGAAAATGAGTACAATATTTTTCGACATTACCTGATCCTTGTTTTAAACGTCTCAACTCAGTCTCAGCTGATGCCACACGGTCAGGATCATCATATAATAGTCCTAAAGCAGAAAAAAAACTATCCACTGATCTGAAGCATGTATCACTAGGTTGCAAAGAAAAGGCCCACTCCTGAGGCTCTTTGCGCAAAAGTGACATTATGAACCCTACGCGCTGGGATTCATCCCCAGAGGACTTGGGTCTCAAACGAAAATACAATAAGCAAGCATTTTTAAATGAAAAAAATTCTCGATGTTCACCAAAAAATAAATCCGGCAAACATACCTTAGGCTCCAAGAAATATGCTCCAGGACAGTTACTCACGTGCTGACGGAGCTCGGCCACTTCCAGAGAGAGTCCCTGCAGGTGTTTAGCCAAATCCTGAACCGACACCATGATGGAACAAAAAAAAAAAAAAAAAAATCTTTCCTTAGAGAATTTGCAGGCTGGACTTACTGTTATGTTCTGCTACCAAAGCTAAGGAAAGAGAGGAGATCTGTCCCTACTATAAGACTCAGCTGAATCCCTACGATGTAACAGGGAACCTGATCCTGCGATCAGACCTGCTAAAGTCCTAATCTAGTCTGTACGGAGACCTATAGATGTGAGGAGGGAATCCCTACAAGTACTAAGGACTGGGAGGAATATGGGACACCTCCTAACAGAAATAGTAGCAGACAGACGAACAAACAAAATAGATAGAACATAGAGGTCCGTAGACCAAGCAAACTAACAGAGTTAGATACAGAGCACAGGCTAGCTAGAAAGTAGATATACAATAAAGTCCAGCAAAGCCAGAAGGGCGGAGCAGGATTAAATAGGCCAACAAGGTCATGTGACCAGCAAAGGAAAAAAAACCTAACAGCAAGGTTCTAACAGTGTGGTCCGGTATGTTACGGACCCTTCCTTGCCCTGACACCATCACCGCTCAACTTTCTCTAGCCGGGTGATCGACATACTCACCTGCAGTGATCAGCTGCGCTGTTTTATTCATGCTGTCAGATGCAAACTGCAGACTGTAGTGTGGATAGATGGCACAACCCGCCACTATAGAGGCTCATTTCATTTAAGCTATCTGTATTCATGAAATCATGGTATATATTGTATTGGTCATATAAGCACTTATTTAATCTATGTGCCCTGGATAGTGAGTGACCAATACGGACAATGACTTTGCCCAGTCAATTAACCAGTTTTTTACCCATGTGGGAATATATTTGATAACAGACAGTTCGTTATTGCAATATATGCCTGCTATATATTTGGGGTACATATGGAAATACCTATTGTCCTATGAGATCTATCAGTGCATATTATAGCAACATGAATAGAGATAGCTATTACTTATCAAGCAGGTAATAATAAATGTGTATAATATACAGCCATAACCCATATATTAATAGGGACCGGGTTAGGTATTCCCATTAACAACGTTCTCAACACACTGTGCAACTGTGAATATTGTGGGTACTGTCTAACTACTTTTAGACGGTGACCTTATATGCATCTATATATGCATGAGAATTAAAACATTTTTATTATCAACAATTTTAATATATTTTTCTAATAAAGATTAATTTTATATATTCACATTAGTGATGAGCGAGTATGTTTTGTTAACCCTTTCGCCGAGTATGCTCGGGCGAGCACCGAGTAGTTACAGCTGCTCAGTGTTATGTTTGAATCACTCCCGTGTGCATGATTTGCAACTGTTTGACAGCTTTAATACATGTGAGGAATGTCTATTTCTTACACATTCCTCACATGTATAAAAGCTGTCAAACAGTCGCAAATCATGCACACGGGAGTGATTCAAACATGACACCGAGCAGCTGTAACTACTCAGTGCTTGCCCAACATACTCGGCGAAAGGGTTAACAAAACATACTCGCTCAACACTAATTCACATCTTTCCTCTTTTCCTTCCCCTTATAGTTTGTTATGACTAGAAGAGGACAATTAGCATAGTGGTCGTGACTAATTTAAAAAATGTATTGTATAGAATGCCTAATCCTAGAGCTAATCTTTTAGAAATATATGAAAAGGGAAGAATATGGCCATTGTCTTGGAGGCTTAGAGCTTAGAGGCTTCGTTTAAAGGGAATCTGTCACCAGGTTTTTGTTATGTAATCTGAGAACACCATGATATACTATGAGACACTTACTAAGCTGTGTTTTGCTGTGTGAATACAGTTAGTGTTTTATCAGCAGGAGATTATCACTACAGGACAAGCTGCTCACTTGTGTCCTCATCCAAACCTGCCCCCTGCACTGGTTAGCAGCTCTCTGTCACTATACAATGTACACAGAAAACTGTGGTGTGGATGGGGATATACACAAGTCAACATCTGAGCTCTGCTAGATCTGCAGCAGAGAAAACTGATTCTATCACAACTGCTGCACCCAGTAAACTAAGTGATACATGGCTGGAATCAGGGTCTCTGCCCCTACATTGAGCTGCAGACAGATCACATAGCAACAACCTGCTGACAGATTCTCTTTAAGCATAAAGAGATTCATTCTGGTAAACCCACAACCTAAAAAGATATATTTTTTTGCAGAACAACAGGACAACTTGTTCCATTGTTTAAAACATAAAAATATTCAGATATTCCAAACGTTAGTAAACATACATAGAACATTTGGTTTCTATGGATACCCTAAGTGATTTTCTAATGTTTCAACTTGCTCCACACTTATAAATAGTATCCATCTCTCTACATGCCGAAGATACCTTCCTCCATGAAGAGAATGGCATCATAACAAACCTATTTTACCAGTAACCAACCTAGAGATTCGTGCGAGGGCATCTGTCTTTTGTGCACTTCACAGTATGGCGTATTATATATGGTTGTCAGTAGACTGATTATACAGCCACAGCAGCACAGCTACAATGGGTACGGAAAGTATTCAGACCCCTTTAAATTTTTCACTCTTTGTTTCATTGCAGCCATTTGGTAAATTCTAAAAAGTTCATTTTTTTTCTCTGCACCCCATCTTGACTGAAAAAAACCCAGAAATGTAGAAATTTTTGCAAATTTATTAAAAAAGAAAAACTGAAATATCACATGGTCATACGTATTCAGACCCTTTGCTCAGTATTGAGTAGAAGCACCCTTTTGAGCTAGTACAGCCATGAGTCTTCTTGGGAATGATGCAACAAGTTTTTCACACCTGGATTTGGGGATCCTCTGCCATTCTTCCTTGCAGATCCTCTCCAGTTGGTGAACATTGGTGGACAGCCATTTTCAGGTCTCTCCAGAGATGCTCAATTGGGTTTAGGTCAGGGCTCTGGCTGGGCCAGTCAAGAATGGTCACAAAGTTGTTCTGAAGCCACTCCTTTGTTATTTTAGCTGTGTGCTTAGGGTCATTGTCTTGTTGGAAAGTGAACCTTCAGCCAAGCCTGAGGTCCAGAGCACTCTGGAAGAGGTTTTCATCCAGGATATCTCTGTACTTGGCCGCATTCATGTTTCCTTCTATTGCAACCAATCGTCCTGTCCCTGCAGCTGAAAAACACCCCCATAGCATGATGCTGCCACCACTATGTTTCACTGTTGGGATTGTATTGAGCAGGTGATGAGCAGTGCCTGGTTTTCTCCACACATACCCCTTAGAATTATCACCAAAAAGTTCTATCTTCGTCTCATCAGACCAGAGAATCTTATTTCTCATAGTCTGGGAGTCCTTCATGTGTTTTTGAGCAAACTGTATGCGGGTTTTCATATGTCTTGCACTGAGGAGAGGCTTCTGTCAGGCCACTCTGCCATAAAGGCCCGACTGGTGGAGGGCTGCAGTGATAGTTGACTTTGTGGAACTTTCTCCCATCTCCTTACTTCATCTCTGGAGCTCAGCCACAGTGATCTTGGGGTACTTCTTTACCTCTCCCACCAAGGCTCTTCTCCCACAATTGCTCAATTTGGCTGGACTAGGAAGATTTCTGGTGGTCCCAAACTTCTTCCATTTAAGTATAATGGAGGCCACTGTACTCTTAGGAACCTTGAGTAATGCAGAAATTCTTTTGTAACCTTGGCCAAATCTGTGCCTTGCCACAATTCTGTCTCTGAGCTCCTTGGGCAGTTCCATTGAGCTCATGATTCTCATTTGGTCTGACATGCACTGTGAGCTGTGAGGTCTTATATAGTCAGGTGTGTGCCTTTCCAAATCAAGTCCTATCAGTTTAATTAAACACAGCTGGACTCGAATGAAGGAGTAGAACCATCTCAAGGAGGATCACAAGGAAATGGACAGCATGTGACTTAAATAGGAATGTCTGAGCAAAGGGTCTGAATACTTATGACCATGTGATATTTCAGTTTTTCTTTTTTAATAAATTTACAAAAATTTCCACATTTCTGTTTTTTCAGTCAAGATGGGGTGCAGAGAGTACTTTAATGAGAAAATGTAAAGGGGTCTGAATACTTTCCGTACCCACTGTATATATATATATATATATATATATATATATATATATATATATATATATATATATATATAGCAATTGAAACTGAAGTGTACTAGTGGGTAAATGAAAAAGTAAGAGATTTTTCTGTACTGGGTTATACAAGCTAAAAGTATCAACTGGTCCTGAACATCAAGTGGCAGGATATGGATAGCTTTTATCGGTTTGATTTCGACTGAAGGATGAGATCAACATTGTTCTGGAAGGATATATAGCCTCTAAATTATACAAGTAATTCTGAGAATTATTCTTTGGGTAGATCCGTGTGCAATAAGTGTGCATAATAATTATACTGTATAATACATTAAAATGGTACTATGACTGGGACAGTCCCTTCTCAATCAGCACATTTGCCCGCATATCAGACATCAAGAGGAGTGAGCAGCCAGTCGCATGTCTGATTTCCTCCTGACGTCTGATTTCTCCAAAAGGCAGGAAGAGTGATGTCAGCTGTGACAGTGGTTGGTGTGGACCCACTGCATCACTGGCCGGGCTTACCCTGGAGGGACGTAACTATGTAGCTGCCTGGTCTTCACTACAGCCTCTGATGGTGAGTATAGGCTTGGGCCAATAGAGTAGCCCAACCTGCAGCAGCTGACCTACGGGTCAGAGGAACAATGCAAAGCACAGAGAGCACAGACAGAAACATGGTCAGACAATCCGAGGTCGGGACGGGCAGCATAGGATCAATATACGAAGCCGGGGTCAGGAGCGGAGAGGTCAGACAAAACAAGAAAACAAGCCGGGTCGGTAACAGGAGAGACAACACTATAATGCACCTTGACAGAATACAGGAGACGTACTGAAACTAGGGACCTAAGTTCAGGCAAGGTGTGGAGGGAGGAGCTGCTTAATATATTTCCTGCTGGCAGGGGATAGGTCAGAAAGTCAAAACTCTGAAGGACACAGCACGGTTAAATTCATGCAGAGTCTGGCTGAGCCTCCCTATAGCCAGGCAGAAACAGAAGGAGGAAGCAATGGAGCTGCAAGTGCTGCAAGAGGCAGCTCAGCAAGATAGCCTAACATGGGGAGGAGCAGAGCATTGAATGCAGTGAGTAGGACAGCGCTGAGAAGGCATGCAAGTTGCTGGTGTGACACCAGCGCTGATTGAGTGAAGGGCTATCGTGACATAACAATCTCAATCAAGCCCCGGAAGAGCAAATGCCAACACCGCTGGAACGACGCCGACACCAGAGGTCAGTATAAGTGGATGCTGCATAAAGCTAGCAATGTCCTATTTGCCATCCATGGTAGGAGCGCCATAAATTGCTTTGAAAATGTATAATGAATAATTAAAGTGGTTGTCTCATGTTGTGGAACATAAGGACATTGTTCCACTGCCTTCCAGCTCTCTGGTTGCCAGGGTTAGCATATGGACAGTCAGCTCCTGATTAATGAACATTTCTGCTGCCAGCCCAAATCATGCACTTGATGATGATGTAAGCATAGGAAACTTTGCCTTTGCAGCCTCTAGGGAAGCGGAATTGTACTGGAGATGTCTGGATGTCAATCTTGCCAGCTTCAGGGCTGTGCTTACAGGCTCTATAGAAAAAGAGCTTGTATGTGCTGAATTCCTTGCTGACCACTGCTACAGACTACAGAGGTGGCTGGTAACCTAGGCAAGAATACAATTAAAAATCTCTGAGCTCTTGAGAGAGGATTTTTAACTGCAAAGAAATTGCAGAGTTGCTGGGTTTTGCGAGGACATTGCAATTTTACTAATTTAAGATGATGAGACAACCCCTTTTAGGTCATTTTGTTTGTTGAGTTTCTTAGTGGAATTGGACAGTTTAGGGTCAACACATTAGTATGGCCATGGGGGTTGTACAGAGCGCAGACCTGTTTTTCATTTCCCTCCAGTAGAGGTCAGACCCAGCATGGTACAATAAGTGGAAGGCAGAGTGTCTGCATCATAGCTAGCTAGAGGTGGGGTTGAGTAGCACTTATTATCCTATGAAACGTAAGCATTATAGAGAGGGCCACCGACGAGAGGAAAGGAGGAAGCTCTAATTTGCACTTCTAATAGTGGAGTCTGTCCTTGTAAACACATTTAATACTAAACAATGTAACAGCCTTGTACTGAATCTTCAGAACAAGAGACGATCGGACCATATACTGTATATTAAAGGTATAGTAAACAAAGGGTTGGAAATAGTTCTTTCCATAAATGGGCTAAAGTAAGTAGATAGGTACCACAAGGATCTCTGTTAGTCCCAATTTTTTTTAAATCTTTTTGTAGAATATTTAAAACTCTGCCTAATTAGGTATATTACCGAAGAACTGGATAAGCTGGAAGCATAGGCAACAACATGTATTTCATGTGTGGTCAATACAAAGAATGCATTATTTATTACTTCCAAGAACTTTAGAAAAGACAAAGGATAATTCCCTACACGTTGAGAGGAAAGATAAATGATGACATCTATATACCGTAGGAAAGGGTTCTTTACAGTTAGTCGGGCTGTGGAATGCCCTACCATAATAGTTCGTAACATCAAATGCTATGTAAGCATTTTAAAAAGGGCTGTATGATTTTTTTTTAAAGCAAATGTTATTGAGAATTATAATAATCTAATGATGAATGTAGAATAATTGATTGTGAAAGGATGAACTTGACGGACTTGTGCCTTTTTCAACCTACATAACTATGAAAAAGAATCCTCTTCATATAAAGCAATCTCTGTGGATAAAGAATGAGAGAATATAAGATCATTAATTAGAAAATCACACCTTTGCCGATCATTAATGTTTTCCAATTAATTGTTTCTAGGCTACAACTTCATTGCTTTTCCTGTGATTTGTTCTTGTTTTATGGCTTGCATAACAGTTTTTTTTTCCTTTTCTCGGTTTTATAAATGTTAAAAGATCATTCTGTTAAATGACTTTCATCAATGCTAATGTATGCCTCCAGATATTCGGTATTGTCTGCTTAGCCTTGCCATCAACACATTTATTCCAGAATGGATCAGGCTTTGATTTTGCACTGTATTTCCATGTCATTGCCACCATGTCACCTCACTCCAGTGCCTTACAGACTGTAAGCTCCTCAAGGCATGTGTCTATTTATTCCGTAGTATCACATCATAGATATAGGGTGCGTGATGGGGCTGCTGACAATCCTTGAGCGGGGCGCCTATTCTTTCCTAACAGTAAATACAAGCGAGCATTTTCTCTGCCTAGAACAAAATTGTCAGGCTCCTTTTCCAGCACTAAAAGCAAACATGAGAAGACAGGTGAGCAAAGAGGTGGCCTGTGTTATTACTGAGCTGGTATGTTTTGCCACAGGGTGCCAGTATAGCAGCGCTATGAGGGGCCGTGCATCCCCACGTCAATTTCTGTCACTTGCAATCCAGCCTTGTGTGCTCTAAGCAGGGATTCAGCAAGGAGAAACAAAAATGTAGATGAACAGGCTAAATGAATGTGGAATTCAGTTTATTTTAGACCTGCGGACCCCAAGGGGAGGGGAAGGCACTATGTATACATCCTTCTGTGTCACTCTCTATCACTGTCACACTGTAATATGTGGTTATGCATAGCTGGCAGGAGCTGCACCGGAGAGCCAACGCAATCTGGCTGCTTCTCTACTTCTCCACCAGCGTTTCAATGTCGCTGTGCATCTGACTTACCTGATGTTAAAGCCTTTCTAATTCACATACTTATATTTTATATTTGATTTATCCTTACCTTTGTAATATCACGTTTTATTTTTTTTTCTTCATTAAGACCTCAGGAAGAATTTCGAGAAGGAGCCATTATCGAGGGAAGTGTCTTTGGATCAGGAGGTGACTTTGTTATGTCAGCCACCTGAGGGGATTCCTCCTGCGGAGGTGAGTGCTGCAAATGTGTCACCAAACATTACTCCCCTGTGCGCATTTCTTTCACATATCTGCATGTCAAGCCAAGTACCTAAACATTTATTCTAGCTTGTTCTCCCTGCACGTGACTTTACTTGGTTTTATAAGGCTCAAATAGGTTAGGCTTAGATTTGCGTACACATGAGGCAGCGCTATCATGGATAACATAGTCACAAACAAATGAAGAATTAATGGAAGGATGTTGGTATGTAAAGGTATTCTGCTCAGAGAATTAGTTGTCATATGTAGAATATCGCTAGTGCTAACACCGTTGCTTTGATGTGCTTACAATTATCTGAATATGTTTTTTCCTATTGGTAAAATGTTAGTCAAGGCAGTGATTGGTGCATTTATATACAGTATTGTTCAAAAGTTTTAGGCAGGCATGGAAAAAATGCTGAAAAGTAAGAACAATTTCTAAAATAGTGCTGTTTGTATCAATTAACAAAGTACAAAGTAAATGAAGAATAGAAAAATCTAAATCAAACCAATAGTTGATGTGACCTCTAGTGTTGAGCGAGCATGCTCGTTTATCCCTTTAAACAAGCACACTTGGGTGTTCGCCGAGTATTTACGGCGTGCTTGGCATCTATGTTTGCGCCGCCGCGGCTGTTAGACAGCTGTGACACATGCAGGGATTGACTAATAAACAGGCAATCACTGCGTGTGTCACGGCTGTATAACAGCCATGACACATGTAGCCGCCGCAGCTTAAACATAGATGTCAAGCACGGCGCAAATACTCGGCGAACACCCGAGCGTGCTCGTTTAAAGGGTTAGACAAGCACGCTCGCTCAACACTAGTGCCCTCTCTTTGCCTTCAGAACAGCATGAAAGTATCACTTCTAGATACAGTTGCATCAGTTTTTGAAGGAACTCACAGGGAGGTTGTTGCAAACATCTTGGAGAACCAACCTTAGATCTTCTGTAGCTATCAGTATCAAGTATCAGCCATCAAGTATGTCTGGGGGCCATATCATCACTTCCAGGAGTCATTTGTTATTCTTTATGCTGAAAATAGTTCTTAATGACATTGGCTGTATGCTTGGGTGGTTTTCCTGCTGATGAATACATTTGGACTTAATCAGATGACTCTCCGATGGTATTGCATGATGGATAAATATCTGCCTGTATTTCTCAGGATTGAGGACACGAAAAATGGGCAACACTGAGAACTATAGATGCAGTGGTCAGCCAAGAAAACTTAGTGCAACAGATGAAAGACACATCATGCTTACTTCCATTAGAAGTTGGAAGATGCCCAGCAGTGCTATCACACACAACTGGCAGCAATCAGTGGGACCCAGCTACACAAATCTACTGTTTGGAGAAATCTGGTCAAAAGAGGTCTTCATGGAAGAATTGTGGCCAATAAACATGTTAGGCATGGAAACAAGTCCAAGTGACTCAACTGTACAAGAAAACATAGGGACTCAGGTGCCGAAAAAATGGCAGCGGGTGCTATGGACTGATGAGCAAAATTTTAAATATATTTAGCTGTAACAGAAAGCTGTTTGTGTGCCAAAGTGTGGTAGAGCAGTACAATAAAGAGTATCTACAGGCAGCAGTAATGCACAGTGGATGTTTTTTGTAAGTTTGGGGCTACATTTCAGCAAATGGGGTTGTGAATTTGATCAGCATTAATGGTGTCCTCAATGCTAATAAATACAGGCCGATATTTATCCATAAAACAATACCATCAAGGAGGCGCCTGATTGCCTCCCAATTTATTCAGCCCCAAACATACAGCCAGAATTAAAAACACTATTTTTAGTGTAAGTAAGAACAAGGAGTCCTGGAAATGGTAATATGGCTCCCACAGAGTCCTGGTCTCAAATCACTTGAGTCTGTCTGGGGTTGCTTGAAGAGAAAGAAGGATTTGACCAAGCGTTTATTCACAGAAGATCTGTGGTTATTTCAACAAGATGTTTAGAACAACTTCCCTGCCAAGTGCCTTCAAAACTGTGTACAAGTACAATACAGACCAAAAGTTTGGACACACCTTCTCATTTAAAGATTTTTCTGTATTTTCTTGACTATGGAAATTGTACATTCATACTGAAGGCATCAAAACTATGAATTAACACATGTGGAATTATATACTTAACCAAAAAATGTGAAAAAACTGAAAATATGTCTTATATTCTAGGTTCTTCTAAGTAGCCACCTTTTGCTTTGATGACTGCTTTGTACACTCTTGGCATTCTCTTGATGAGCTTCAAGAGGTAGTCACCGGAAATGGTCTTCCAACAATCTTGAAGGAGTTCCCAGAGATGCTAGCACTTGTTGGCCCTTTTGCCTTCACTCTGCGGGCAAGTTCACCCCAAACCATCTCGATTGGGTTCTGGTGTGGTGACTGTGGAGGCCAGGTCCTCTGGCGTAGCACCCCATCACTCTCCGTCTTGGTCAATAGCCCTTACACAGCCTGGAGGTGTGTTTAGGGTCATTGTCCTGTTGAAAAATAAATGATGGTCCAACTAAACGCAAACCGGATGGAATAGCATGCCGCTGCAAGATGCTGTGGTAGCCATGCTGGTTCAGTATGCCCTCAATTTTGAATAAATCCCCAACAGTGTCACCAACAAAGCACCCCCACACCATCACACCTCCTCCTCCGTGCTTCACGGTGGGAACCAGGCATGTAGAGTCCATCCGTTTACCTTTTCTGCGTCGCACAAAGACACGGTGGTTGGAACCAAAGATCTCAAATTTGGACTCATCAGACAAAAGCACAGATTTCCACTGGTCTAATGTCCATTCCTTGTGTTCTTTAGCCCAAACAAGTCTCTTCTGCTTGTTGCCTGTCCTTAGCAGTGGTTTCCTAGCAGCTATTTTACCATGAAGGCCTGCTGCACAAAGTCTCCTTTTAATAGTTTTTGAAGAGATGTGTCTGCTGCTAGAACTCTGTGTGGCATTGACCTGGTCTCTAATCTGAGCTGCTGTTAACCTGCGATTTCTGAGGCTGGTGACTCGGATAAACTTATCCTCAGAAGCAGAGGTGACTCTTGGTCTTGCTTTCCTGGGGAGGTCCTCATGTGAGCCAGTTTCTTTGCAGCGCTTGATGGTTTTTACAACTGCACTTGGGGACACTTTCAAAGTTTTCCCAATTTTTCGGACTGACTGACCTTCATTTCTTAAAGTAGTGATGGCCACTTGTTTTTCTTTACTTAGCTGCTTTTTTCTTGCCATAATACAAATTTTAACAGCCTATTCAGTAGGTCGATCAGCTGTGTATCCACCTGACTTCAGCACAACACAACTGATGGTCCCAACCCCATTTATAAGGCAAGAAATCCCACTTATTAAACCTGATAGGGCACACCTGTGAAGTGAAAACCATTTCCGGTGACTACCTCTTGAAGCTCATCAAGAGAATGCCAAGAGTGTGCAAAGCAGTCATCAAAGCTAAAGGTGGCTACTTTGAAGAACCTAGAATATAAGACATATTTTCAGTTATTTCACACTTTTTTGTTAAGTATATAATTCCACATGTGTTAATTCATAGTTTTGATGCTTTCAGTGTGAATGTACAATTTTCATAGTCATGAAAATTGAGAAAAATCTTTAAATGAGAATGTGTGTCCAAACTTTTGGTCTGTACTGTATACGTAGAAGAATTGATGCATTGATGCTATTTTGAACACAAAAGGTGATTACATCAAATTTTGATATGATTTAGATTTTTCTTCTGTTTATTTACTTAATAGTTTAGTTTTATTAGTTAACCAAATGCTGACACTTCAATTTGCGAAAACTTTCTTATTTACAGCCTTACCTGCCTTGAAAATTTAGCACGGTACTGTATATATAAATATGACAGATAAATGGCTGGAAAAACAGCAAAGCAATAAACACAAAATAACTATACATAATCGATATAGATCCATATTACTGCAAAAGTGACCTAAAATTCGGACGGACCATCATACAATACTACTGGAGAATTTCTGCATAACAGAAAAAGTGACGGCCACTAAAGTTCATTTAAGAATTGTACAAAATATTTTTATTGACACATGTATATATATATATATATGAAATTTATATTTAAGTAATCAGCAGCAAGGGGACAGATTGATGAAGACAAAAATACAATACAAAAACATGTGAAACCGTGGCAGCATACAGCTAACCAGAATAATAATCTATCGAGAGTCACTTATACATGTGTATATAATCCATATATTCAAAACATATATATATATAATACTCTCATGATAATATTAACTCATGTATATAGAATCATGGAATCCAGGGTTCATAGTAATAGATCTCGTACTAAGCAAAGTACGAGAGTGATGGGGTGCTACGCCAGATGACCTGGCCTCCACAGTCACCAGACCTGAACCCAATCCAGATGGTTTGGGGTGAGCTGGACCGCAGAGTGAAGGCAAAAGGGCCAACAAGTGCTAAGCATCTCTGGGAACTCCTTCAAGATTGTTGGAAGACCGTTTCCGGTGACTACCTCTTGAAGCTCATCAAGAGAATGCCAAGAGTGTGCAAAGCAGTCATCAAAGCAAAAGGTGGCTACTTTGAAGAACCTAGAATATAAGACATATTTTCAGTTGTTTCACACTTTTTTGTTAAGTATATAATTCCACCACATGTGTTAATTCATAGTTTTGATGCCTTCAGTGTGAATGTACAATTTTCATAGTCATGAAAATACAGAAAAATCTTTAAATGAGAAGGTGTGTCCAAACTTTTGGTCTGTACTGTATATATATATATATATATATATATATATATATATATATTTCAAAGTTGTAGGTTGGTTCATGAATTTTGAAGTTAGGGTTGATCACTTTGTTGCTATACACCTCAGATTACAGCAAATGACTTCCAGATCTGATCTTATTCTGGCTTTGTTGGCTGAAGATGCAGTTATCAGTGGCAATGGATATGCAGTGCTCGCCACTTGTGTTTCTTGTGTTCAGATGAACGTATTAAATGTCTGTTTGCTGTAAATATGCAAAACGGGTAGCATATGGACAGCACACTGATCAATGCTAGTCAATGCGGTAGTTCACAAGAACGTTTTAACACACGGACCGATGGTCTGCACGTAAAAACTCCATTGTAATTCAATGAGTGCTCAAAAAACTGATCACATACGAGGGACCATTTGTATGCCATGCATTTTTTCACAGATCCATTATAATTATTAGTATAGGAAACTGCAGTTTTCCTTTATTATTTATGAAATTGTGGATGTAAAAACTGTATGCCATATGCATGGACTAAACGGACATACGGATGGGACACGGAAGTAAAAAACAGACATACAATGGCACATTGATGTAAAAAGCGGACATTACGAATGCAGTATGGATATGCAAAACTAACATATGGAATACAATACAGATACAAAATGTAAATTTTTTCTGGATGAAAAATGGATGATTTGCATATACTCTTGTGAATCTGGCTTTAAGCTGATCATACACTTTTGCTAACTGTCATTTGAATGATCGTCTGGCCGGCACCTTTTCCACCCAACACCGTCAGGACCGCTCAGCTCGTCCTTGTGTTCTTTAATTCGAGTGCTAACTCAAGAACCATCTGGCAGTGGCTTACTTCCCTGATGAAAAAAAGGTTGACCAGTTGAAAATCCACAGTCTAGATCCTTCTCTCCTCCGAAATAATTTGTTGGGGTAGAGTCTGGAGGCCCCAAACACATTATATGGTAGATGAATCCTGCCAGAATTAGCAGGTTTGGCTGACTTTTATCTAATGTGTATTGGAGCGCTTTGGTAAACCTAAGCTTACAGCTATTGCTGGAGTACTTCAATATAGTTTTATCTCTTTTTTTAGGGAATTCATAAACATGGGCTTTTTCTCATGTAGTTAGACCTTGACATTATCCACACATAAATGGAGATCTAGTTGATGCAAATTCCAGTCTTCTGTTAGAGAAAATTCATTTCTAAGGCATTCTTTTCCACAAAACACATAGACATTATTTCTTTTATGACAGATAAAAAGTCCCTGACACGCAGCAAATATGGTTTCGAGTACACAGGAAAATGTCTGTCTCTCTGAATGCGCTTTGCCAGACTCTTTGCCACTAGTTTACAAAAGAAAGGACTGAAACTCAAATGTGTAATCCACGGAAACAATCTTTTAGTGATACATGATAAACTGTCTGTGCATGCTCTTTAAAGTAATGGGATGCATGCAGACAATCCTTTTAAAGTAAGATCACTGAGGCAAACTCCAGCATTTAGAAATTCACTCCAGAACAACAGTGCATAAGCATTGTCCTACTACGAGAAGAGTCAATAATGCCTATTGCCACTGTATAGCATGCTAAAACTCTTTATAAGTATGGCATTCTGACCCACAATTTGTTAGGTTGCTGCATTATTTATTGGTATACTTTATATCAACATTTTTGTCAGGTAGATTTATTTAATTTTTACTTAAAGGATGTGCATGTGTGCCTTGATTGGAATTTTTATAATTTAGGCCAATTTTGCGCAAGTTGGTTAGGGCAAATTCTTATTGGCAGTCCCTATAACTCCAGAAGGTCATTTCCTTTGTATAAGTATTACCAAAGACTAGAAGCAATGGGATGAAACTCAATGGGACAAGATACAAATTAGATATTAGAGAAAACTTTTTGACAGTGAGGGTGATGAATGAGTGGAACAGGCTGCCACGAGAGGTGGCGAGTTCTCCTTCAATGGAAGTCTTCAAACAGAGGCTGGACAGACATCTGTCTGAGATGGTTTAGTGAATCCTGCATTGAGCAGGGGGTTGGACACAATGACCCTGGAGGTCCCTTCTAACTCTACCTTTCTATGATTCTATATTTCCCTTCTTCATAGGATAAACTGCAATCATGAGTTACATGTGGTATAGTAATTGAGGACTGAAGCTGAGAAACACCAGCCTAAAATAAGTCACCTAATAGTAATGTGCACATGACATCTTTTTGAGGCGGTTCCCACCTGGAACACACATGAAAAATCGCTCAATAAATGTTCAAAATGATGAACACGTATATGACTCGCCCCCAGGGCCGTGGGGTGCTCGGCAGCCGGGCCTTATAGCTGCTCTTGGGGGATATCACGGGGGCTGGCCCGGTCCGTGACCCAGGGCGGTCAGTACAAAAAGGGGATATTTATAGGGGATTTGTCGTGATGCCACCTGTGGTGTCTGGTGAAAGTCACCAGCGCTGCAGCAGTCCTCTGAGGCAGGTGACAAGGCAGCTAAAGATGGTACAGCTCCCCACAGGTGGAGCGGGCCTCAGGGCAATGTAAACAGATGGATGGTGGAATGGTGTGCTGGGCGTTGTAGTGTGGTGAGGATCAGCGACGCCGGTGAAGAAACAGACAGAGGCTGTTCGATGCAGTCATCCAAGGTTTTACTTACAGTCCTTAGGCAAGTCACAAATGCACTTTGCAGGTGAAGGCCTCCCTCGTCGCGCTGCGTTCACCGAGCAGAGGTTCAGTCCTTTCTCAGCAAATTTAGGAATGCCTGGCGGAACCCCACTTTCATATGTACCTATCTTGACCTTTTCCACACTCGGTCCTTCTCACTGCTGCCCTACGCTGCTCACTCTCATTCCCGCTCGGGTATGCTGAAATCCTTCCTGTACGTCGGATCCGGGACCAACCTGACCCCCTGGGGTTTTGAGTGTAGCAACCGATCCCTCCTGATCACCTGGCAGGAGCGGGGCGTACGGGTGCCGTCCTGCACGCGCTGTACCCCCTGGGATCCTTTAAGTAGAATGGAGCCTGCTCCCTACTCCCCTCTGGGGCCTCTATCCTGGGCCCTTACTTGTGGAGCAGAGCTTTGACTGAGCCTCTGCTCCCGGACTGAACTGAACTCTGTCCTCCACTGACTCAACTGTAGACCTAATATGGCTTCCTATTATATACTTACTGTATTTGTGCTCCGTGTAACTGTTTCCTCCACCCACACCCACTATTGGTTCCCCCTACCTTTGGGTTCCCCCCTACTCCAGCCAGGGCCAGGGCTCAGCAGAAAACTACATTGCATCTTGCCCCTCCTGCTGGCCTGGAGCAGTGTTGTGTTGGATGTAGGTGGTTGGGGTTCCGTGCAGCACTCCCTCCTTACCTGAGAGAAGGGAGACACCACACCTCGGGGTGAGGTGCAGTATCTCTGTGGCGACTGAACCCTCAGGGGCGCCACATTTACACCAATGTCAAAATAACATTGTTGTGCATTTGTGCCATCTTTGGTAACTTCTTTTAACTGCTTCAGGCTTTGAAAGCTGTAAAGTGGCTAAAAGAAGTGACCAGTCCATTCTTCAGATGGCTTCTGCTTGGTAGGCGCCGCTATATGAAAAGGTGCCAGAGGCAAAACCACTGCAACAAGGATGAAGGAGAAAAAAAAGGAAAACACAACCGGCTTCTAAAAGAAGTTGTGAGCACATACCCTAAGGCTCGGAGTACACAGAGTTTTTATACTGAGTTTTTAGAGCAAAATCTTAGTGGAAACTAAGTAGAAACTCTGCAAATCATCCACCGAATCTCAAAACTCCTCAAAGCCTTTGAGTTCCTGCTCAGTTTCTGCTCCATAAAGTCAGCATTAAGACTCAATGTGTACATTCCCGAAAGTGGATTTCCCATAGAAATGATTTGGAACAGTTTTCAATCCGTTTTTGAAGCAGTTTTGAAGGTGGATTTTGGGTTGGACCCGCTTCAAAACATGTGTCAACATTCCTTAACATCTGCTCTTTAGACCCTTAGATGTCACAGTGAATTGCTGACAGTGGCAACTTAGTGATTAAATCCTGGAAAGGGGTCCATTTAGTGGGTCAAAGGGGGGCCCACCCAGTCTTACCCCTTCTTAAAGCTGTGCTATGATTGCTTATTGTGGGTTAGACTAAGTTTAATTTTTAGGCCACGTTCACATGTTTAGTATTTGCTTAGTACCAGGAGTGGGTGATAAATACTGAAGTGGTGACGTGTTTCTATTATACTTTTCTTCTGATTGTTCCACTCCTGGTTTTGGCTTAAAAATATTGATGTAAAATACTGACCAAATACTGAGCGTGTGAACATGGCCTTAAACTGTTTCATTAATCTCTCCCAATGTGATAAATATTTTATGATAAAATATACATTTATTATAATAATATGTGATTACTATACTATAAATTGTACTTTATACTGAAACATAAAACAGCATCAAATGTGTACGATATTGTGTACTATCAAGTCCAGCAATTTGTCTCATCCCGTGAACCTCCAATGGTAACCATCTTATTTACTCTGAAACCATTGAGTTAAACTTTACAAACTGTAAAGACAAGTATTTTTCAGTAGGAGACACGTGTGGCGAACTTTGCATATCCATTGCCACTGATAACTCCATCTTCTTCCAAAAAAGCCAGAATTATATCAAATTTAGAAGTCATCTTTAATCAATAATTGCTGTCATTTGAGGACTACAACAACATATTGGTCAAACTAAACTGCAGTATATATGAGAGCATATCGATACCTTTGATATATATTATACAGCTTTATATTGTTCTTTTTATATCTAGGTATATTTGATTTATGACACATCATCATTCACTGCTTTTCTTTCTCTCATATTTCACCAAAACTTTATTTCTTCTGCCTAAGGTGGAGTGGCTGAGGAATGAAGACATATTAAACCCTGATACGGATTCCAATATTTTCATTGGAACAGATCACAGCCTTGTTTTAAGACAAGCTCGCCTAGCCGACACCGGGAATTATACGTGTGTGGCCAAAAATATAGTTGCTAGGCGGAGGAGTAACTCAGCAGCTATCACTGTTTATGGTAAGTTGGCATTGATTCCCTCAATAATAGGCTAAAGGGAATGTTTTATCAGAAAATTACATGCTTTCAATTCAGGTTTTTGTGTTAGATGTTTAGATTAATTTGGCAATGGTTTTTTTCCATATCCCGATCTGTATTAAAAAAAATAAAACTAGTAATATTGCAATTTTCCGACTGGCCACTCTAGCTATTCTTTAAAAAAGAGTTTTCAGTAGTGATGAGCGAACTTGTTCGGCACTACTCGGTACTCGCCCGAGCATTTTTGGCGCTCTTTAGAGAGCCAATGAACATGCAGGGATTGCCTGCCATGCACTGTAATGCCATAGCCATGTTGGTTGTGGGCATTACAGTGATTGGCTGGCCGCACAGCATCATCAGGTGTATATCAGACCTGGCGCCGCCATGCTCGTCACAGTCACTCCGGATCAGACAGTGTAGGTAGAGCTGCTGCTGCTTTGGAAGTGCATTGAGCTGTAGGGTGCATTGCTGGAAAAGGGAAAAAGAAAAAAAAACTCTTTAAATCTCTTAGTTTGCGAGTGTGAACGAGCTGAGTGTGACCGGAGCGTAAGTGCGAACGAAAGTAAGTGTGTGACTTGTTTTTCAGTGAAGAGGTATTTGGGAATCCTGCAGCAAATACCTGTGTGAATTGCGGTGAGTTGCTGCACTGTGACCTGCTGAGTGCTTTTCTACCTGTTTAGTTTTATTGGGCTTTTTAAAACCTATTTTCTCACTACAGTTTTAAAGTTTCTTAGTTTACTACCTGTGTATTTAAGGGTTAACTACATTGCACTAAATTCCTGAGGTATAGCTATACTCACAAGGGGTTAATTAAGGGGGAGGGGTCATAATTAAGGGTTTATAAGGGGCAGCTGGTTGGGCATCCAGTCATTTGGAAGTGCATTGAGCTGTAGGGTGCATTGCTGGAAAAGGGGAAAAAAAAACAAAAAAAAACTCTTTAAATCTCTTAGTTTGCGAGTGTGAACGAGCTGAGTCTGACCGGAGCATAAGTGCGAACGAAAGTAAGTGTGTGACTTGTTTTTCAGTGACTTTGGATTCAGGGAGTTTGGAAGGGAGGACTTTGGACTGAATTGCTGTCTGTATTTTATTAATTCTTTACTTTTCTTTTTACTTAACATTCTGTCTATTGCAATCCCCATTAGGAAATGAGCTCCGTTATTGACAATGCTATCCAGTGTACATCTTGCCACATATATGCATTCCTTGAACAGCCGGTCGGGGTTGCTTACTGCTGTGCGAGATGTGTGCACGTTGTGCATTTGGAAGCCCAGGTACTGGATCTAAATAAGCAGCTGGCAACACTGAGATCCATTGACAATATGGAAAGGAGTCTGCTGCTCACTGAGCAGCAGCTCACTGGGTTAGATGTGGAGGAGGGTGGTAGTCGGGAGCTGCAGGACAGTCAGGCCGTTAGTTGGGTGACAGTTAGAAGGGGGGGTAGAGGGAAGAGTGCCAGGGAGGCTAGTCCTGATCTGGCACACCCCAATAAGTTGGCAAAGTTGGCAGATGAGGGGAGTGACGGTACAGGGGTAGCACTGCTGCAGCAAGGCATGTCCCCTGAAAGCCGGAGGAGTGTCGGCTCCAGTAAAGGGGGAAATAGGAGAGCAGGGCAGGCCAGGCAGGTGCTGGTAGTGGGGGACTCAATTATTAGGGGAACAGATAGGGCAATCTGTCACAAAGACAGGGATCGTCGAAAAGTGTGCTGCCTACCTGGCGCTCGAGTCCGGCACATCGCTGATCGGGTTGACAGATTACTGGGAGGGGCTGGTGAGGACCCTGCGGTCATGGTGCGCATTGGCACAAATGACAAAGTTAGAGGTAGGTGGAAGGTCCTTAAAGATGATTTCAGGGAATTAGGCTGCAAGCTGAAAGCAAGGACCTCCAAGGTGATATTCTCTGAAATACTACCGGTACCACGTGCCACGCCAGAGAGGCAATGGGAGATTAGGGAGATAAATAAGTGGCTCAAGTACTGGTGTGGGAAGGAGGGATTTTGGTTCCTGGAGAACTGGGCCGACTTCTCAGTTGGCTACAGACTCTATGCTAGGGACCAGCTGCACCTCAATGGGGAGGGTGCAGCTGTGCTGGGGGAGAAAATGGCTAGAAGGTTGGAGGAGTGTTTAAACTAGGGATTGGGGGGGAGGGTATTCATTTTATATGTGGGGAAGATAGTGCAGATAGTGACCTGGGCACAAATAAAGAAATTGGGGGTGGGGTTAGAACAGTCAATAAAGTAAGAAGGAATAGAGGTACAGAGAGATACATAAAATGCATGTACACTAATGCCAGAAGCCTCACCAACAAAATGGAGGAATTAGAATTAATTTTGTTGGAAAATAATTATGACATGGTAGGGATATCTGAGACGTGGCTGGATGAGAGCCATGACTGGGCAGTTATTTTACAGGGCTATAGTCTGTTCAGAAATGACCGTACAAACAAGCGAGGGGAGGTGTGTGTTTATATGTAAAATCATCTTTAAAACCCATCTTGCGGGAGGATATAGGTGAATCTAATGAAAACGTAGAGTCCCTGTGGGTGGAGATAAGGGGAGGGGGAAAAAATAATAAATTACTGATAGGGGTTTGTTATAAGTCTCCAAAAATAATGGAAGTAGTGGAGAATATCCTCGTAAAGCAAATAGATGAAGCAGCGACTTAAGGAGAAGTCATTATTATGGGAGACTTCAACTACCCTGAAATACATTGGGGGACAGAAACATGTAGTTCAAGCAAAGGTAATAGGTTTTTGACAACTATGAGAGACAATTACCTTTCACAACTGGTTCAGGACCCAATAAGAAGGGGTGCACTGCTAGACCTAATATTAACCAATAGGCCAGACCGCATATCAAATATACAAGTTGGGGATCACTTAGGTAATAGTGATCAAAAAATAATACGTTTTCATGTAACCTTTAATAAGATGTGTAGTAGAGGGATTTCAAGGACACTAAACTTCTGGAAGGCAAATTTCCAACGGTTGAGAGATGATCTTAGTGCAATAAACTGGGACGATATCCTGAGACATAAAGCTACACAAAGCAAATGGGAGACATTTATTAACATCCTGAATAGGACCTGTGCACAATATATACCCTTTGGGAATAAACATGCTAGAAATAGGAGGAAACCACTATGGCTACATAGAGCTGTAAGGGGCGCAATAAGTGACAAAAAGAAAGCATTTAGAGAACTAAAGCAAGTAGGTAGTGATGAGGCATTAAATAAATATAGAAAATTAAATAAATTCTGTAAAAACCAAATCAAGGCAGCAAGGATTGAGGCAGAGAGAATCATTGCCAGAGAAAGTAAAAATAATCCCAAAATATTCTTTAACTACATAAATAGTAAAAAACTAAAAAATGATAGTGTTGGCCCCCTTAAAAATAGTCTGGGTGAAATGGTGGATGAGGATGAGGAAAAAGCCAAGATGCTAAATGATTTTTTTTCAACCGTATTTGCACAAGAAAATCTCATGACAGAAAACATGATTAGTGATAACAAAAATTCTCCATTAAATGTCACTTGCTTAACCCAGCAGGAAGTACGGCGGCGTCTAAAAACCACTAAAGTTGACAAATCCCCGGGCCCAGATGGGATACACCCGCGAGTACTGCAGGAATTAAGTAACGTCATAGATAGACCATTATTTTTAATCTTTAAAGATTCCATAATAACAGGGTCTGTACCACACGACTGGCGTATAGCAAATGTGGTGCCAATATTCAAAAAGGGGACAAAAACTGAACTTGGAAATTATAGGCCAGTAAGCTTAACCTCTACTATGGGTAAAATCCTGGAGGGTTTCCTAAGAGATGCTATAACAGAGTATCTGAAGAAGAATAACCTCATAACCCAATATCAACATGGGTTTACGAGGGACCGTTCCTGTCAAACTAATCTGATCAGTTTTTATGAGGAGGCAAGTTCTGGACTGGACCAAGTAAATGCAGTGGATGCTGTGTATATGGACTTTTCAAAAGCTTTTGATACGGTTCCACGCAAAAGGTTGATACATAAAATGAGAACAATGAGGATATGGGAAAATATATGATTGTGGGTTAAGAATTGGCTCAGTGATAGGCATCAAAGGGTGGTTATTAATGGAAAACACTCAGACTGGGTCTCAGTTAACAGTGGGGTACCACAGGGGTCAGTATTGGGCCCCCTTCTTTTTAACATATTTATTAATGACCTTGTAGGGGGCATACAGAGTAATATTTCAATATTTGCAGAAGACACTAAACTCTGCAGGGTAATCAATACAGAGGAGGACAATTTTATATTACACGAAGATCTATGTAAACTAGAAGCTTGGGCTGATAAATGGCAAATGAGCTTTAATGTGGATAAATGTAAGGTAATGCACTTGGGCAGAGGAAATAAAATGTATAATTATATGCTTAATTGTAAAACACTGGGCAAAACTGTAACTGAAAAAGACCTGGGTGTATTGGTGGACGACAAGCTCACGTTTAGTGGCCAGTGTCAGGCAGCTGCTGCAAAGGCAAATAAAATAATGAGGTGCATTAAAAGAGGCATAGATACTCATGAGAAGAACATAATTTTACCTCTATACAAGTCATTAGTGCGACCACACTTAGAATACTGTGTACAGTTTTGGTCTCGGGTGTATAAGAAAGACATAGCTGAACTAGAGAGGGTGCAGAGAAGAGCGACCAAGGTTATTAGAGGACTGGGGAGTCTGCAATACCAAGACAGGTTATAACACTTGGGGTTATTTAGTGTGGAAAAAAGAAGGCTTAGGGGGTGATCTTATTACTATGTACTAGTATATGAGGGGACAGTACAAAGACCTTTCTACTGATCTTTTTACTCTGAGGCCAGAGACGGGGACAAGGGGGCATCTTCTATGTCTGGAGGAAAGAAGGTTTGATCATAATTACAGATGGGGATTCTTTACTGTAAGAGCAGTGAGACTATGGAACTCTCTGCCGCATGATGTTGTAATGAGTGATTCACTATTAAAATTTAAGATGGGCATGGATGCCTTTCTTGAAAAGTATAATATTACAGGTTATATATACTAGATTCCTTGATAGGGCGTTGATCCAGGGAACTAGTCTGATTGTCGTATGGAGTCGGGAAGGAATTTTTTTCCCCAATGTGGAGCTTAGTGTTTGCCACATGTTTTTTTTTTGCCTTCCTCTGGATCAACATGTTAGGCTATGGGTTGAACTAGATGGACTTAGTCTTCCTTCAACCTTAAAAACTATGTTACTATGTATGTTACTATGTTACTATGTGTCAGGGAGAGATTTGATAGTGTATTAGGTAGTGTAGGGAGAAAAACCGTACATTACACATAGTCATCTTAACAAACAGACCTTCTGAGGACTAATCCATCTGCAGACAGTATATATAGGCAGGCAGGGTATATAGCAGACTGCAGTGCATATAGCACAAGAGGCTCCATTCCAATTCTGCCTTCTGCTGCTGTTAGATATTTCTGGAAATAGGCCCAGGTCTCAGGGGCCAGGAATAATTTTTTTGCATCTTAATCCTCATTATTTGCTTAAAAAGCAATCCAGAGAACACGGTTTTTCTGCACCATTTGCTTGTTGGCACTGCAGAATACAGCCAGGTCCTTTCCATATTACAGCGCTAAAAATCCATCTATTTAAAACAGTGTTTTCTCCATCACACAAATTAAATATACGTTTTCAGAAAATACTGCCATTTCTGGCCTCTATTAAAAAAAAATTTCAGTGTGACAGTGAAGCAATTGATACCAGATTGCTGTTCGAAATAGTTACCTATAGGCCAGGTATTTCAAACTGTGTTTTCTCCGTCACAAGGCTCACATATACGTTGTCAGAAAATACTGCAATTTCTGGCCTCCATTCAAAATTTCTTTCAGTGTGTCAGTGAAGCAATTCACAGCAGTTTGCTGGTCAAACTACTTACCTACAGGCCAGGTATTTAAAACTGTTTTCTCCATCACACGGATCACATATAAATTCACTCCAAACCCAGTCATTTGTAGTGAGCGTGGAAGATACTGTCCTCCATTTAAAATGGGCAAGGCACGTGGCAAGGGATGGGGAACTGGATGTGATGGTAATGGTGCATGCAGAGGCCGAGGACAAGGCCGTGGGCAAGCCGAAATTGTGCCAAAACAAACAACCACATCTTCTCGCCTGACCTTCCTGTCCCAATTTGTAGGGGACCGCTGCACACCACTACTGAACCGAGAGCAGTGTCATAAGGATGTTGGTTAGATAGCGGATAATGCTTCCAGTCACTTAGCCGCCACCACCACCACCCGGTCTTTCATACGGTCAAGTCTCAGTAGCCGTGAGTCTGGACCGCATAGTCCTCACCCTGATCCTCCTTCCTCCCACCATGCCGAGTACCCAGAGACAACTGATCCCATACTTGGACACTCTGAAGAGCTGTTCACTTTTCTATTTATAGATTCGGGCCTCTCGCCCGGTCCACTTGAAGCGGGGCAAGAGGAGATCGCGTGTGGTGATGCCCAAATATTTGAGCAGCCACGGTCACATGAAGGCGACAGTAGGAAAGTGTCAGAAGAGGTGGACGATGATGAGGCACAATTGCCAGAAAGTCAGGAGGAGCAACAGGGTGCGGAAGTGGAAGACGAGGTGGTGGATGATATAGTAACAGACCCAACATGGCAGGAGGACATGCAGAGCAAGTACAGCAGAACACAGGGGGGAGGGAGGCAGAGCACCCCAACAGGCAGGAAGAAGCAGTGTGGTGGCCGCAGACAGAAGGCAGGCAACCGTTCCACGTAACACCAACACGAAGGAAGTTGCCAGTACAACTGTTAGGTCTTCCCGAGTCTGGTTTGTTTTTTAAAGACACTGCCGATAACCCCAAAAAGGCCATTTGCAACACCTGCCAGGCCAGCATCAGCAGGGGTGGCAAAACGACCAGCCTGACTACCACCAGCATGATCAGGCACATGGCAGCAAAGCACCCGACTTTGTGGGCCAAACCCCAGGGTCCAGGAACAGTGTCTGCGGGTGGCACCATTGCTTCTTCCGCTATTGTGCATGCAAGCCAATCCCCTGTCCATGTTGCATGCAAAGATGCCTCCTGCCCTGCACCTGTCGTTGCACACTCTCAAGTAGCAGCATCAGGAAGCACGTCCATGTCCTTGTCCCAGCGCAGCGTTCAGTTGTCCATACCCCAGTCCTTGGAACGCAAGCGCAAAAATGCAGCCAACACCCCACAGGCCACACTACTAAATTATCAAATTTCACAACTGCTTGCGCTCGAAATGTTGCCTTTTAGGCTCGTGGAGACGGAAGCATTCCGCAACCTGATGGCGGCGGCCGTCCCTCGGTCCTTGGTCACTAGCCGCCACTATTTCTCACGGTGTGCCGTCCTCGCATTACACAAGCGCATGTCCCAAAACATTAGCCGTGCTCTCAACAACGCAGTTATCGGTAAAGTCCACCTAACCACGGACACGTAGACAAGTGCTTGTGGTCAGGGACGGTACATCTCGCTGACCGCTCACTCGGTTAACATAGTGGAAGCCGGGACCCAGTTAGACCTTGGGACGGAACACATCCTCCCGACGCCAAGGATTGTGGGCCCTACGTCAATCGGGGTTGCCCCCACGGTCTACAGCTCCTGCACCTCATCCTCCTCAGCCTCCTCCTCCTCTTCAGCCTCCATCTCCGAAATGACCACATCAGTCACAAGCTGGAAGCACTGCAGCACTGCCTTGGCCAAACGGCAACAGGCTGTGCTGAAGCTAATATGCTTAGGTGAAAAACTGCACAATGCTGAAGAGTTGTGGACAGCTCTGAAAGAGAAGGCAGATCTGTGGCTCACACCGCTGAACCTACAGCCAGTCATGGTCGTGTGTGACAATGGCCAGAACCTGGTGGTGGCTCTGAGGCGAGGCGAGCTCACACACGTACCATGCCTGGCCCATGTGCTTAACCTCGTGGTTCAGCAGTTTCTCAAATCCTACCCAGAGCTGCCGGATCTGCTTGTTAAAGTACGCCACCTGTGTGCCCATTTTAGAAAGTCAGCTACAGCTTCCGCCGCCCTTGCAGTGTTTCAGCAGTGTTTGCAGCTTCCGGCTCCCAGACTGGTGTGTGATGTCCCCACGCGTTGGAACTCTACACTGCGGATGTTGGGAAGGATTTGTGAGCAGAAGAGGTCAGTTGTTGAGTACGAGCATCAACAAGGCCGTCGGTATTCCGTTCAGACTCCACACATAAGACCTCAGGAGAGGACATTGATGTCAGACATATGTACCATCCTCCAAAACTTTGAGGACGCCACCAAGATGGTGAGCGGCGATGACGCCATAATTAGCTTCACCATCCTGCTTCTCTGTCGTCTGAAATGCTCTCTGCTCACAATCAAAGAGGATGCATTGCAGGCGGAGCACAATGAGATGGAGCAAGGGAACATACAGGGTGACTACACACAGCCAAGCCTCATCTCATCCCAACGTGGATTAGGTGACAATGAGGAAGAGGAGGAGAAAGGACAGGAGCTAGTTTCATGCACTATAGATGGTACTACCTGCACAGCTGTCATACCGTCTGTTCAGCGTGGATGGCCAGAGGACAGAGAGGAGGAGGAGGAGGAGAGCATGGTCAGTCATCCTCTTGGTGAGGACACGGAAGTCTTGCCTGTTAGTAGTCTGGCACGCATGGCCGAATTTATGTTGCGCTGCCTTTCCCATGACCCTCGCGTTCTCAAAATTTTGGTTGACAGTCATTACTGGTTGGTGACACTTCTAGACCCACGCTACAAGGAGAACTTTATATCTCTTATTCCTGATGCGGACAGGTCTACAAAAATTTGGCTGTACCAGAAGGCCCTTGTTGCGGAACTATTAAAAAAATTCCCATCTGAAAATGCTGGCAGCAGAGGGCACACTTCGTTGGACAACGAAGGAGTACAGGCGAGAGAGACACAACTTCAATCCAACAGAGGCAGGGGAACACTGTCAAAGTTCTGGGAGAGTTTTCTCAGACCCTCCCATCGCACAGGCCCTGAGGCGCGGGGTACTCTCACAAGGAGTGCAAAGTTTGGGAAGATGCTGAGGGAGTACCTTGCCGACCGTACCAACGTCCTCCGTGATTCTGCTGTGCCTTATAATTATTGGGTATCCAAGCTGGATTCGTGGAATGAACTGACTCTCTATGCCTTGGAGGTTCTGGCCAGGCCTGCCGCCAGCGTTTTATCAGAGAGGGTTTTTAGTGCCGCTTGTGGAATTATAACTGATAAGTGCAGTCGCCTGTCAACTGAAAATGCTGACAGGCTGACTTATAAAAATGAACAAGGGCTGGATTGGGCCAGACTTCTCAACACCACCGAATGATAGCAGCGTAACATAAACTCCAATCCAGTGTCTTTTCTTGGGAGGTGTACTCCCATGCACCTTTTCACACCCACACATGGGTATACACTTCCTGATTTTGGCTATTTGCTCTAGTCCTCCTCCTTCTCCTCATCCTCCACCACCATATCACCAGGGTGACCGTGGTCCGTGATGCAACACCCACCTAATTTTTTTAAAGGGTGTTTATGATGCCCGTAAAAGAATTTTTTTATACAGTATGTTCATGTGTACCCCCAAGGGGTAAATGTTTGTCAGCCCATACACTTAGTGCATGGGCATTACAAGTATAGGAGGCCTGCTCCTTTCTAATGGGAACATTTTTTTATGAGGCCCTCCTCCACATCTCTTCCAAGGGGCATTGAAGTGCCTCTAAAATTTTGGCAGCCCTTGCATTCACTGCATAGGCCAACATTATGGGAGATTCTCTCCTTTCTAATGGGAATTTGTCGTTACTGTGGCCCTGCTCTGTGTGTCTTTAAATTCTTAGTGGGGTTTTTCCTAAAATTGGTCAGCCGTTGGACTCACTGCATACCCTATAACTGTATAGCAGACTCTCTCCTTTCTAATGGGAACATGTCGTAACTTGTTACTGTGGCCCTGCTCTGTGTGTCTTTAAATTCTTAGTGGGGTTTTTCCTAAAATTGTCAGCCATTGGACTCACTGCGTACCCTATAACTGTATAGCAGACTCTCTCCTTTCTAATGGGAACATGTCGTACTTGTTACTGTGGCCCTGCTCTGTGTGTCTTTAAATTCTTAGTGGGGTTTTTCCTAAAATTGTCAGCCGTTGGACTCACTGCATACCCTATAACTGTATAGCAGACTCTCTCCTTTCTAATGGGAACATGTCGTGCTTGTTACTGTGGCCCTGCTCCATGTGTCTTTAAATTCTTAGTGGGGTTTTTCCTAAAATTGTCAGCCGTTGGACTCACTGCATACCCTATAACTGTATAGCAGACCCTCTCCTTTCTAATGGGAACATGTCGTACCTTGTTACTGTGGCCCTGCTCCATGTGTCTTTAAATTCTTAGTGGGGTTTTTCCAAAATTTTGGCAGCCCTTGCAGTCACAGTATGGGCATTACCACTATAGGAGACCCACTCCTTTACAGTGGGAACATTTTTTTTACTGAGACCCTCCTCTATGTCTCTTCACAGGGGTATTGGGTTGCGTACAAATTTTTGGCAGCCCTTGCAGTCACTGGATACGCAATAACAGTATAGGAGACCCACTTGTTAATAATAGGAACAACAAAGCATAGCCGGCTGATGGCTCTCTAACAATAGCTAGAGCCGACTGCTGGCCTTTTAAGAATAGTAAGGACCGTCTGATGTCCCTATAAAAATAGGCTTTATGACTTTCAGAGTCCCTCCATCATAAATAAAAAAGGATGTGTCTGATGATGTGTCACACACCACATTGCCAGATAAGGTTGTAAAATGTTAAAATGACATTTCCCGGTGAATGCATTTGTCTTAAAAAAAACGTAAAAAAAAAAAACGTAAAAAAAACAAAACAATAGGATCTTTCTTTAGCATAAAAAACAGCGTCACAAATTTAACAACAATGTGATCACATTGTTCAGCTCATGCACCTCCTCCTCCATCTCCAAAATGACCACATCAGTCACAAGCTGACAGCACTGCAGCACTGCCTTGGCCAAGCGGCAACAGGCTGTGCTGAAGATAACATGCTTAATGCTTAATTGACAAACCGCCCAGCGCTGCAGAGTTGTTGAAAGCTGTAACACAGCAACCTGATCTGTGGCTCTCACCGCTGAATATACAGCCAGGCATGGTCGTTTGTGACAATGGGCGGTTTCCCTCTATGCCAGTCCTTTCACTGAGCTAAAGAATATGGCTGTGGTGAAATACAACTCCCACTGAGAAGCTGTTTCAGATTGAAAAAAATTGTGCCCACCACAGGATTTGATTTTGAGGGCTAACCTTTCTCCCCTGCTCAAGATCCCCATAGCAGCTGAAAAGTTAGCGCTATCTTGAACTCTCCTGAGGTAGAAGCCAAGGCACACCAGAGGATTCTCTAGTGGGACCATCCAACCCTGCCAAGAAACAGTCCTGGCTAAGAAAAGTGTGTGGAAAGGTACCCGGACACTCTATGGCTGCTTTTTTACTGAGGAGGAAACACACGCAAACACAGGGAGAACATACAAAGTCCTTGCAGATGTTGTCCTTGCTGGGATTTGAACCCAGGATCCCAGCGCTGCAAGTCTTCAGTGTTAACCACTGATCCAATGTGCTGCCGTTCACCCTCTAATATCTAACAGGCTGGAGAAACTTGCACCTACTGCCACTTTATCTTCAGCTCCTTTGTGAGAAAATGTATTTGGGCAGCCAAATAAAATCCTGAAAAGGAAATTGGGGATGGCTACGCTACTGGTACTATTACCATGGCGTCGTACCATAATTTGCTGGAAATATTCCAGGCTGGTAGGAGGCAAGCAAATTCCCACAGAAAAGTACCAGCAGTAATGTTCAGGGACCCGCGCTTGTAAAAGACGGAGACAACACCGGGAGAAATGGTGACGGCTGAGGACCAAGTATAGACACGAGGCATGAGGCATGTGGTTGTGAATAGAGATGAGCGTTGTTCGACTCGAACTGTTCACCAATCTCAAATTCGAGCTGTTTTGGGCGGTGTTCGAGCCGTTCGGCGAACACGAACGATTTGAGAAAAATTCGGCTGTTCGAGGTTATGTTCGATAACTGTTCGTGCACCAAAATCATAACTGGATTTTTTCTCAGTAATGATGAAAATTAATGTTAATACGCAGCTTGAGTGTACAGCGGGGCGGGGGGAGGGGCAGGGGATGGATCTCTGCAGGAATAATGAAGATCTCCATTTTGTTTTCTCTTTCCCGCATTTACAGTGGGGAGGTGCAATCTGTCAGCCTATCAGCAGCGCACACACGGAGCGAAGTGCTTTTTTTCACACAAGTAAGGGCATGTGTCATTGGCAGTGTATGTCACATGTCCTTGCCCTATAAGACCAAGCCATTTTCCCCGTCGCCACCATTTTCTCACTGCTGCAGCTGCGTGTTAGACGGCACCGCTGTTGCTGTGTGCGCTATACCTTGTTAATTTCAAGCCAATTTTCGCACAAATCTACAGATAGCTTGGGAGTAGGGAATAGTTGTGATTGCAGTCCTTTTAAGGACTAGGTTACAGCATTTCCTACGACTTTTATCAGGCAGGTCTGTGCTCTTAAATAGATAGGTTATGGGAGTAAAGACTAATTGTAATTGCAGTCCTTTTCAGGACTAGGTTACATCAGTTCCTATCAGTTTTTGCCAGGCAGGTCTGTGCCAGTGCTGTGCAAGTTTTTTCACAGCATTTGGCTGAATCTAGCAAAGCTAATCCTTTTTGGCCTATTGCAGAGTGTGTTAGTCAGTGGAGGAGCCTATCTGTGTTGCAAGATATACCACCTGTGTATAGAATACCAATTTTTTTACTGCACCTAGTGAAGTAAAATCTTTTGGGCATAGCATCATTCTATTAGTCCATCTATACTGACGTCCATCAGGTTGCAAATTGAATATAATTTTTTTCTGCATCTAGCTCTGAAAAAATATTTGGGCTTCTAGCAGTGTGTGGGACTTGTTCTATTAGTCCATCTATACTGACCTCCATCAGGTTGCAAACTGAATATAATTTTTTTCTGCATCTAGCTCTGAAAAAATATTTGGCCTTCTAGCAGTGTGTGGGACTTGTTCTATTAGTCCATCTATACTGACCTCCATCAGGTTGCAAATTAAAAATAATTTTTTGTCTGCATCTAGCTCTGAAAAAATATTTGGCCTTCTAGCAGTGTGTGGGACTTTCTCTATTAGTCCATCTATACTGACCTCCATCAGGTTGCAAATTAAAAATAATATTTATCTGCATCTACCTCTGAAAAAATATTTGGACTTCTAGCTGTGTGTGGGACTTGTTCTATTAGTCCATCTATACTGACCTCCATCAGGTTGCAAACTGAATATAATTTTTTTCTGCATCTAGCTCTGAAAAAATATTTGGCCTTCTAGCAGTGTGTGGGACTTTCTCTATTAGTCCATCTATACTGACCTCCATCAGGTTGCAATTTAAAAATAATTTTTATCTGCATCTAGCTCTGAAAAAATATTTGGCCTTCTAGCAGTGTGTGGGACTTTCTCTATTAGTCCATTTATACTGACCTCCATCAGGTTGCAAATTAAAAATAATTTTTATCTGCATCTAGCTCTGAAAAAATATTTGGCCTTCTAGCAGTGTGTGGGACTTTCTCTATTAGTCCATCTATACTGACCTCCATCAGGTTGCAAATTAAAAATAATTTTTATCTGCATCTAGCTCTGAAAAAATATTTGGCCTTCAAGCAGTGTGTGGGACTTTCTCTATTAGTCCATCTATACTGACCTCCATCAGGTTGCAAATTAAAAATAATTTTTATCTGCATCTAGCTCTGAAAAAATATTTGGCCTTCTAGCAGTGTGTGGGACTTTCTCTATTAGTCCATCTATACTGACCTCCATCAGGTTGCAAATTAAAAATAATTTTTTGTCTGCATCTAGCTCTGAAAAAATATTTGGCCTTCTAGCAGTGTGTGGGACTTTCTCTATTAGTCCATCTATACTGACCTCCATCAGGTTGCAAATTAAAAATAATTTTTATCTGCATCTACCTCTGAAAAAATATTTGGGCTTCTAGCTGTGTGTGGGACTTGTTCTATTAGTCCAACTATACTGACCTCCATCAGGTTGCAAACTGAATATAATTTTTTTCTGCATCTAGCTCTGAAAAAATATTTGGCCTTCTAGCAGTGTGTGGGACTTTCTCTATTAGTCCATCTATACTGACCTCCATCAGGTTGCAAATTAAAAATAATTTTTATCTGCATCTAGCTCTGAAAAAATATTTGGCCTTCTAGCAGTGTGTGGGACTTGTTCTATTAGTCCATCTATACTGACCTCCATCACGTTGCAAATTCAAAATAATTTTTTGTCTGCATCTAGCTCTGAAAAAATATTTGGCCTTCTAGCAGTGTGTGGGACTTTATCTATTAGTCCATCTATACTGACCTCCATCAGGTTGCAAATTAAAAATTATATTTATCTGCATCTACCGCTGAAAAAATATTCGGACTTCTAGCTGTGTGTGGGACTTGTTCTATTAGTCCATCTATACTGACCTCCATCAGGTTGCAAACTGAATATAATTTTTTTCTGCATCTAGCTCTGAAAAAATATTTGGCCTTCTAGCAGTGTGTGGGACTTTCTCTATTAGTCCATCTATACTGACCTCCATCAGGTTGCAATTTAAAAATAATTTTTATCTGCATCTAGCTCTGAAAAAATATTTGGCCTTCTAGCAGTGTGTGGGACTTTCTCTATTAGTCCATTTATACTGACCTCCATCAGGTTGCAAATTAAAAATAATTTTTATCTGCATCTAGCTCTGAAAAAATATTTGGCCTTCTAGCAGTGTGTGGGACTTCCTCTATTAGTCCATCTATACTGACCTCCATCAGGTTGCAAATTAAAAATAATTTTTATCTGCATCTAGCTCTGAAAAAATATTTGGCCTTCAAGCAGTGTGTGGGACTTTCTCTATTAGTCCATCTATACTGACCTCCATCAGGTTGCAAATTAAAAATAATTTTTATCTGCATCTAGCTCTGAAAAAATATTTGGCCTTCTAGCAGTGTGTGGGACTTTCTCTATTAGTCCATCTATACTGACCTCCATCAGGTTGCAAATTAAAAATAATTTTTTGTCTGCATCTAGCTCTGAAAAAATATTTGGCCTTCTAGCAGTGTGTGGGACTTTCTCTATTAGTCCATCTATACTGACCTCCGTCAGGTTGCAAACTGAATATATATTTTTTCTGCATCTACCTCTGAAAAAATATTTGGGCTTCTAGCTGTGTGTGGGACTTGTTCTATTAGTCCATCTATACTGACCTCCATCAGGTGGCAAATTGAATATAATTTTTTCTGCATCTTACCCAGCCAATAGTTTTGGCCTAATACCACAGTTTGGCCACTCAGCTCTGCTCGGTTCCCATCCATTGTTTTTTTGTGCAAACAACTCCAGAGTTGTGAATTAGTTAACCACCAAAATGAGTGGAAAAAGGCCTGCTGCTGGTGGAAAGGGGAATAGGCGTGTTGGGAAGGGGAAAAAAGGTTGTGTCCGTGGGGTAGGTGTTAAAGCAACAGTAACATCTGCAGAAGAAAGACCATCTTCCAGGCAAACTAAAATGTCTACTTCTTTTAGCGGACAATGTGATAAGATTCCTTTCTTACGGCCACGCCAATCGCTACAAATTCCAGATGAGGCACAAAAACAGCAGGTGCTTCAACGGATATCAAGTGTTCCTTTAAGTGGGCTCTCCTCCACATCAACTTCAACATCACAAATACTCCAGTTCTCAAAGGTGTCACCCCAATCGCACTTGCTTCCTCACAGCTCCCAAATCTCCAGCTGCCCATCTGAGTATGAGGTAGAACAGATGGTTGAGTCTGCAGAGCTGTTTACTCATACTATAGCCTGGGAATCAGAGGTCGACTCCAGCACTTCTGTGAATCCAGACGAGGAAATGATCTGCACTGATGCCCAGAATCTTTATGAGTCGGATCCAGGACCAGACGCAGAAGGTTCTGACCATAATGTAGACCCTCATTCCCAAACTGTAACTCCTGTTGGTGGAGACAATGAGGAAGACGATGATGAGACTCAAATACCTGATTGGAGTGACAACTTTAGTTTTTTGTCAAAGCAGGAACAGGTTGGCTCTAAGGACGACGGGTGTGATAACGCACAGGGTGATGATGATAAGGTTGGAGATCCCACTTACTGTCAACCCACAGTCAGCCAAGAGATGAGGTCAGCAGAGGAGGTGGAGGAGGATACTAGTGACGACGAGGTCAGGTTGCACCTTCCTGGACAGAGACGTAGTACTGGAAGCACGTCAACAACTGCATCCTCAAACACAACTCTGCCTCTCACCACAAGTCGTGGTGGCTCTTCAGGTCGCATGGGTGCTAAGCCTTGCATAGCCTGGGCATTTTTTCAGATCGATAAAGATGACCCAACTCGTGTTATCTGTAACATTTGTCAGCAAAAGCTAAGTAGAGGCCAAAAAATACATAGTTTGAGTACTTCATGCATGAACCGGCATATGGACATGAAGCATAAGTTGCAGTGGGAAGCTCACTGTGCTACAATGCGGCCTAGCCGGCCCGGCCAACCACCGTCTGCCATATCTTGTGCATCCGCGGCCTCTTCATCCTCTGTGACTGGGGGGACAGCAGTCACACCTGTTTTGGGGCGCAGACCTGCCACCTCTTTACCCGCAACAGCCAGCGTGATTGGCAGGTCATCATTTTCTTTGGAGGTGGTAACACCAGCTGGTGTTGAGCGCTGTCCGACATCGATAGCACCACCTTTGGATCAAGGCAACCTAACATGTCCGCCTGCATCTTCCTCACAGACCGGCAGTTTGCCGGGGACACCCTTATCAACCCCGTCTAAGCACAATAGCCAGCCCTCAGTCCCTCAGATGTGGACAAGTAAAAGACCATTTCCTCCTAGCCATGAGAAAGCTAAGAGGTTGAATTTCACCATCTGCAAGCTCTGGGCTACAGAAATGCTGCCTTTCCGCCTGGTGAACACAGAGGATTTTCGAGACCTTATGTCCGTCGCAGTGCCCCAGTACCAGATGCCCAGTCGGCACTACTTCTCAAAGAAAGGCGTGCCTGCGCTCCACCAGCATGTCGCACACAACATCACCGCTTCTTTGAGAAACTCTGTGTGTGACAGGGTGCATTTCACCACAGACACTTGGACGAGTAGGCATGGACAGGGGCGTTACATGTCGCTGACTGGGCACTGGGTAACTATGGTGACAGCAGGACAAGGGGCTGCTGTCCAAGTCTTGCCGTCCCCACGAGTTGTGCGTCAATCCTCTTTATCTCAAAGTTCCTCCACTGCTTCTGCCTCCTCAACCTCCTCTCGGTCCTCCACCTGCACCCAAAGCCTGTCTGGTCATGCCACAAGCTTTCTAACTGCGCAGAAGGGATCCTGCACACCTCCTTACTATGCTGGCAGTAGGGCTCAACGTCATCAGGCGGTTTTTACTTTGAAATGTCTGGGAAATGTGAGTCACACAGCTGAGAAGTTGTGGTCAGCTCTGGAGAACCAATTTCATGAATGGTTGTCTCCACTGGACCTGAAACCAGGGAAGGCCGTGTGCGACAATGCTGCAAACCTGGGTGCGGCTCTTCGCCGGGGCAATGTCACACACGTGCCTTGTATGGCTCACGTGTTGAACCTCGTTGTCCAGCAATTTTTAGCCCACTATCCCGAACTAGATGGCCTTCTGCAGAGGGCACGGTCGCTGTGTGCTCACTTCCGCCGTTCGCATCCCACAGCTCAGCGACTTACATCTCTACAGAAGTCGTTGGGCCTGCCACTTCACCGGCTAAAAGGCGATGTGCCTACCCGGTGGAATTCAACTCTGCAGATGTTGCAGCGACTGTGGCAGCACCGACAAGCCCTGGTGCAATACGTTCTGACGTATAGCCTGGGCCAACGAGATCCAGAGGTGGGGCAAATCACGCTGGAGGAGTGGTCTCAGATCAGGGACCTATGCACCCTTCTGCACAGTTTTGAAATGGCGACGAAGATGTTTAGTGCTGACGATGCCATTATCAGCATGACTATTCCGGTGATTTACATGCTGGAGCACATGTTAAACAGAATTCGGAGTCAGGTGGTGGCACAAGAGGAGGTGGAGGAAGTAGAGGAGGAGGAGTTGTATGCGGAAGGGCTAACATCTGCAAGGTCCAGATGGTTGGCAGCACCAAGGTGGCAGGCATGTGAGGGTGGGGGAGATGGTTTTACCAGGGCGCATGGTAGCAGCCAAACTAGTGAGGAAGGTGCAGGAGCCCAGGAAGAAGTGGAGGACGAACTGATGGAAGACTCATCAGATGAGGGAGACCTTGATCACATTTCTGTTGTGCGAGGTTGGGGGGAGAGGACAGAGGAAGGAAGCATGATTGTTACCTCGCCACCAGCACAACAGGGACTTGGTGCTCCTGCATGCGCAACACACATGAGTGCATTCTTGCTGCACTACCTGCAACATGACCCTCGAATTGTGAGAATTAGAAATAATCCTGACTACTGGGTTGCCACACTGTTAGATCCCCGGTACAAAAGTAAATTTGCAGAAATTATTCCTGCCATAGAAAGGGATGCACTCATGCAGGAGTATCAGCAGAGACTGTTGCAGAATCTTACATGTGCTTTTCCACAAAACACCAGTGGTGCACGTAGTGAATCTCACAGTTCCAACTTGCCAACCGTGGGACCGTCGAGTGTTCAGCACTCAAACCGTAACAGAACCACAGTATCTGCTGGTAACATCAATTTTGCGGAATCATTTCACCACTTTTTTAGCCCATCTTTTGCCAGGCCACAGGAGACAAGAAGTCTGACACATAGTCAACGCCTAGAGACGATGGTACAGGAGTATCTCCAAGTAAACATTGAAGCCATGACTGTGTCACTGGACCCTTGCTCTTTTTGGGCTTCCAATCTGAATAAATGGCCGGAGCTAGCCACTTACGCCTTGGAGATCTTGTAATGCCCCGCAGCCAGCGTTCTGTCTGAACGTGTGTTCAGCGCTGCTGGTGGTGTGCTGACAGATAAGCGCAGGCGGCTCTCCACTGATAATGTAGACAGACTCACGTTCATCAAGATGAACAAATCATGGATCCGAAATGACTTTTCTACCCCTGTGTCATCCTGGGGAGAGTAAAAGCTTGATGATTGGTTAAAATCACCTCACCAACCGTTTTAAGCTTTCAAATTACTAATCATGTTTATCTGTATCTTGGCTGGAAAATAATTTGGGCTTTGTAGCAGTGTGCAGCACTGATTCTATTAGGCCATCTATAATAAGCTCCACCAGATTTAAAATTACTAATCATGTTTATCTGTATCTTGGCTGGAAAATAATTTGGGCTTTGTAGCAGTGTGCAGTACTGATTCTATTAGGCCATCTATACTAAGCTCCACCAGATTTAAAATTACTAATCATGTTTATCTGTACCTTGGCTGGAAAATAATTTGGGCTTTGTAGCAGTGTGCAGCACTGATTCTATTAGGCCATCTATACTAAGCTCCACCAGATTTAAAATTAATAATAATTTTTAGCTGCATCTAGCCCGGAAAATAATTTTGGGGCTCCGAGATGCGCAAGACACATAAGTGCCTTCTTGCTGCACTACCTGCAACATGACCCTCATATTGTCAGAATTCGAAGTAATCCTGACTACTGGGTTGCCACACTCTTAGATCCCCCAAACTTTTCGATCAACCTTTTCATTTTAATAAAGACCAAAAAAATGGTCATTTTTGAAATTATAAGCATTAGCAGGTTATTAGAAACTGAAATCAAACAGTTTTCAACTCAAAACTTTATTCTAGGTGATGTTACATTTTCACATAGGACCCCTTGTTCGAAAGGAGCTTCTGAACTCTCTCGTCCATTGAATTTGTCAGGTTTTGGATGGTTTCTGCTTCAATTGTTTTGCATGAGGACAGAATACCCTCCCAGAGCTGTTGCTTAGATGTAAACTGCCTCCCGCCATCATAGACACTCCTTTTGATGATGCTCCAGAGGTTCTGAATGGGGTAGAGGTCAGGGGAGCATGGGGGTCACACCATAAGTTTGTCCCCTTTTATGCCCATATCAGCCAGAGATGCAGATGTTTTATGTGCAGCATGAGATGGTGCATTATCATGCATAAAAATGATCTTGCTGTGGAATACCCGGTTCTTCTTCTTGAACCATGGCAGGAAGTGCTGTTTGAGAAACTCCACATACATTATGGAGTTCATCTTTACCCCTTCAGGGATCCTAAAGGGGCCGACAATCTCTCTCCCCATGATTCCAGCCCAAAACATTACTCCACCTCCTCCTTGTTGGCGCTGTAGCCGTGTTTGTGTGGGATGTCCATCAACCAGCCATCCTCCACTCCATCCATCTGGACCATCGAGCGTTGCACGGCACTCATCCGTGAACAAAACAGTTTTGAAATCAGTCTTCATGTAATGTTTGGCCCACTGGAGCCGTTTCTGCTTGTGTGAAGTGGATAGATGAGGTCGACAGGATGGCGTATGCACAGCTGCAAACCTCTGAAGGACCCTGCATCTTGTTGTTCGGGGGACGTTGGAGGCACCAGCAGCTTCAAAAACTTGTCTGCTGCTATGACAAGGCTTTTTTGCCGCTGCTCTTTAAACCTGACGTAATTGCCTGTAGGAAAGAGTCCTCAATTTGCCCTTATCAGCACGCACACGTGTGTACTGTGAATCAGCTACATACTTCTTGATTGCCAAGACACTTCATCCTGATCATCGCACAATGTTGATTGTAGTCATGCCTTGACCTAAACACTCCACAATTTGTTGCTTCTCAGCAGCCGACACATCCTTTTTCTTTCCCATTTTGGCAGAAAATGTAGGCTGCTTAATAATGTGGGACAGCCTTCTTAAGTAGTCTTGCCTTTCATTGGACACACCTGCCAAACTAATTAGCACAGGTGTCTGCAATTGCTTACAGTGATATAAAGAGCCCTGACACACATCACCATCAATGAGTTTAACTGACAAACAAACAAATTCTTCCCTTATCACTCCTAAACACTTTTTGAATAATAATTTGGAACACAGTGTAGATGTGCTATTCCACAAAACACCAGTGGTTCACGTAGTGAATCTTACAGTTCTAACTTGCCAACCGTGGTCTGTATGGAGTTGTTCAATAAAGGGCCCAAAATTAAGATACCATAGATGGGAGAGGTCTCTATGAATAGGAATTCCTAAGTATTTGATACCCTGTGAGGGCCAGGCAAAGGGAAAGTTGGACTGGATGGAATCCTGCATGGATTTGGGGAGGGAGACATCGAGGGCCTCAGACTTCGCTGCATTGATTTTAAAATTTGACCATGTAACAAAGTGATCTATTTCAGCCATAACAGCATGGATGGATATATGTGATTGAGTGATATATACTAGGACATCATCAGCAAATAGAGAGCACTTGTACTCGGTGCCTCCCACCTCAATCCACCTAATATTGGGGTTATGGCGAATTGATGAGAGCAGGTGCTCCGTCACTAGGATGTATAAGAGAGGGGACAGAGGACATCCCTGCCTTGTCCCATTGGTGATTGTGAAAGGTGATGAAAATGTTCTGATGCACCCCCTGGGCCTTGGGACACCCGGAGCCGGACCCTTTTTGGTGGATGCTGGTGGTTGTAGTCTCCGTGGCGGCGACCCGGTTCCGTGGCTCAGGGTGGTCAAACCAGTGGCGGAACTATTTATGTGGTTTTGATGTTTAAATGTCCGACTACGCCACCCGTGGATTGCGGTCAGAGTGAACCGCCGCTGCAGGGCAGACCGCTGAGGCTGGTGTTGTGGGTGCAGCAGAGCGTAGCATAACTCCCCACGGGAGGAGTATAGCCTCAGGGCAGTGTATGCGGAGGATGGGGGTGATGGTGCAGGGCAGCAGCAGTAACGACACGGAGTCAGTGATGCAGTCCAGGGCCTTTACTCACAGTTCTTATTATCCAGACCACGTCTGCAGGTAACGGCTGCCCACGTCGTACTGTGCTCACCAGGTGAGGGGCTCAGACAACTCCCAGATAACTTTGGAGCGCTTCACGGGACCCCCTTTGTGTGTCCTTTGTCTGGCCTTTCTTACCAACCCTTCTGTCTGGCTGCCTCGGGCCTCCTCTTGGTAAACTTGGCACCAGTTTCCCTGACCCTATGTGGTGCCTTCCTAGCGGGTGTAGCGAGGGGCTGCGCCACATAAAAGGTCACAGCCTCCGGTTTCTAGCTGAGGGTCGTTTCTAATTTTGGGGACCGGTCTCCCCCTTTGGCCTGACCCCTCCACGCAGGTGGATTCGGGCGTGCGGTGGCGACTCGCCCGTCCGCACCCCTGGGATCCCTTCGTTCCTTGTTCCTGGAGCCTTCTCCGCTCCTCTTCCTTCCTTCTCCCTCTTCCAGGCCTGGGCCTCTGTTACTAGGCCCGCCTCCGGAGCAGAGCTCATGCAGAGCCCCTGCTCCCTGTCACTTCTGCTCAGACTTCTCTGCACTGAACTAAGATGGTGCCCACCTTTTATACTCCCTTCTCAATGCACCCAGGAACTGCTTCCTCCCTGCTCCTGCACTACAGGGTTCCCCTTCCTCAGTGTTCCCTCCCCCCACTCCAGCCAGGGACAGGGACTGTCGTGCCCATCTCAGGGGCATATTGGTCGCCCTGCCCCACGGCAATGTGGTGTAATGCATGCAGGTGTCGGGTCCTGATCCACACTCCATCCTTATCTGAGAGTGAGATATCACACCTCTGGGTGAGGTGCAATACCTCTGTAGCAACCGAGCCCTCAGGGTGCTACAGTTCCATTTATCTTCAGCCTAGGTGACGTATTGCGATACAGGGCCGTGATTTTGGCTATAAAAGGGTCCCCTAGACCCCTACCCCAAGCTTTTTAAGAGAATCATATATGGCGTGCCAGGAGACTCTATGGAATGCTTTCTCAGCATCCAACGAGAGTATCTAATTACAAATTTTTAACTGCATCTAGCCCAGGAAATACTTTGTGCCTAGTAGCAGTGTCTGCTAGTCAGCGGATTATCCCGGCTGTTAAGCAAGCTACACCACCTGTAGTTTGGACACTTAATTTTTTCAAAGGAAATGCTTCGAGACCACGGGATACTCAGTGAAGAGCATCAGGAGGCACCCCAAGGCATAGGGGCTGGAACTGGCAGTAGGATGCCTTGCGGTGGACAGTCGAGCTCGATCCTTATAAAAGCTTTTTAACTGCAGCAGCTTTAGTGGACGCTACTGGAGCTGGAATTACGCGGCTGCTGGCATGAGACTTGCCCTCCAATAGATCCTTGTAAATGGATTTAAAGTGTATTCATTCAAATTAGAGAGACAATTTAAATTAAAAAGCTCAGAGCTGCCTCCACCACAGTGGGGCTCGCTTGACCCACCAGCGGACAGGCACCAGTATTGGGAGAGGGGGGCTGGCCGTTAGGGTTCACCTCTGGCACAAACCCGGCGACACGGAGGTTGCACGGGCAGAGCAGACTGGCCGTGTCGGCTTCTCACTTTTTGGATTTTAGAAGGGCATGACATGCCTTTATCTGTGTCTCCCCCTCCTTTTACTCCTCCACCTCTTTTCTTTTCGCATGACTATATGTACTTGTCACTTTTCCATGTGTTAGTTGTGTCTTCTGAGCAGTTTGTCAGCTTTTGGACACCTTTGAAGGTGTTTTCTATGTGTTTCTATGTGTTTTTGTTTGCCTGCCATTGGTTTTAACGGTGTTCGAAGGTGTTCGACGAACAGTTCGACGAACAGTTCGGCGAACACACGGGTGTTCGACGAACCGAACCGAACTCGAACACTACGGGGGTGGCTCAACACTAGTTGTGAAAAGCTTCCTCCTCCACGAACCTAAAAGGCCACATTTCAAGTGAAATCAGCTTTACAGGACTTCCTGTGAGAAATGACACGCAGGGTAGATATGGTTTCCCTCTATGCCAGTCCTTTCACCGAGCTAAATACAACTGTCAGCAAAAAAGTTGTGGACTGGCTCCGTGCTGTCCCTGGCCACATTCACCTGTCCACATGTTTGTGGTTAGGCTTTCTTTCCCAGTAAGTGCACTGGGGAGGGCGCGAATAATGTTGTGGGACCTGTGCTTGTGGAAGGCGGAGGCGATACCGGGAAATATAGTGGCGGCTAGGGACCAAGTATGGACACCCGGCCGCCGTCGACCACGTTGTTGACAGCAGTAACCTGGGAGTCAGAAATGCTTCCAGTGGTCTACCCCATGCTGTCCCCATGTCATTTGAGCACTGTTCCCATCAATTTTGGCAATTTTTAGGCCCTCTGCAGACCGCCGAGGGGAGCCGCCTGAAAAATACTCGAGTTTCCCATAGACTTACATTGGGCTCGTTGCTCGGGTCGAGCACCAGAGTATTCCAATTTGCTTTACCCGAGCAACAAGTACCCAAGCATTTTAGTGCTCGCTCATCACTAGTCTTCAGTAGACTCATTATCATCAGAGGTAGGATTACAATGACAGGTGAAACCTATATGCACAGCTGATAACACAGGATCCACCATTTACAACAGGTGAAGTCACAGCTGACCCTGCTACCCTTCAATGCACAACAATGACCTTTGCATGCTCTACATGCTCATTTGATATTTCTATTAAAAAGGGAAGGAGTTGGCCTATTGTTGATAATGCAAATATCAAAAAACTGACCGTCCCTTCCACACAGAAAGACAAATGTGAACAGGTGCAAGCTATGAGAGCCACTCAATAAAATTGCTGCTACTGTACATGTAGATTTATTGAAAGAACAGGAAGCATGAGTCTAGAGTAGCCCAGTGACCAGTGTGAAAGTTGTAAAATTTCTATATATATTTTTTTTAAAACCTCAAAATATCAGGGGTTTTTTCATTTTTTTCTAAGCAAGAGATAATGGTTTGATAGTTTTGGACCCATCTTTGTATGGAAAAGTGCTACTTTTATTTTTCTATTTCTATTTTTTTAATACTGATTGTAATATGAAAAAAGAAACATTGCAAAAATGTAAAAATAAAACTTTTAACACAAAACCTGACTTAAAAAATTGCTAGTTTTCTGATAACACATTCCATTTAAAAATTGTTTCATCTTTAAAAGGACTAATAATACAGAATGAGTTAATGTCATTTGACCAACAGCACAAGTACTGCACTGGCAGGAATCTTCAATTCACCAGCGCTTTACTGTTCTTGCACTCTGATCACATAGACACTGTTATGTATAATTAAATTATTGCAATATTTAACCAGAATGGTAAATGCAGTAAAAATGTAAAATTAAGAAAAATTGCCTGAATTGCTGTTTTTTTTTGTTTATTCCCCCCCCCCCAAAAAAAAAAAAATTAAAAACAATCCATCAAGTGATATGTTCTTCCCAAATTTCCCAAATTGTAAAACAAAGTTTGAACTTATTTCACAAAAAAACAAGCCTTCACACAACTTCATGAAATTAAAAATAAAATAAGTATAGCACAAAAAATGAATTTTAAAAAGTATACTTATATGGAATACAACTACGGTAACAGAAAAATAAAGAAGTTGACTTAAAAAAATGTATTCAGCATATACTTGCTTTTAGAGACAATGTCTACTCTTGTACATTGTACTATATAGTGTAGTACCAGAAATACACAGTTGATTACTTGTGTAACATTTAGATATGATGCAATAGCTCATATTGATTCTTTAGTCAGTACTAAAGAAGCACTCCTCCCATCAAAATTTGTATCCTCTTAATATATTGCAGTCATCAATATACTGTACTGTGTACTTATAATTGCTCATTTTGCCTTTCTACCCAGCTAATTCTTCTTTTTTCTCTGCTCCATGTAGAAACAGGAAGTCTCTTGTTCCTACATTTATCATCCTCCTCTTCAACTCCTTACCCAGCTGCTCCATCCTCCACCTGCCAGGGACTTTTGCAGTGACTTATGACACACACAGGAAATCTTCCTGTTTCTACAAAGAGCTTAGGGTGCTTTCACATTGCGCTTATCTTCACGTTCGTGGGTCCTATCGGGGTTTACGCCTGAACCTCCCGCAAAACGGGATTCGGATGCATGCGCCAACGAGGCCATAGACTATAATGGTGATGGCAGAGCGAACATGCACTCTGACTTGCATAATTTTCAGGCGTATACACCTACACTCAGAAAGGGCCATAATCTATGGCCCCATTTATGTATACGCCCGAATTCCATTTTGTGGGGGGTTCGGAAGTAAGCTCCGATGGGACCAACGAACAGGTGCCAAAACACAGTGTGAAAGGATTCACCTAGTCAATTTTTAATCATGTGATTTCATAGACCTAGTAGAAAAGAGAACAATTAGCTTAGCAGAAAGGCATAATGAGCAATTGTAAGTACATAGTGCTATATAATATGATGATTGCAGTTTACTAATACAGTAGTATTAACATTTTGATGGGAGTACTTCTTTACCTTTTCATATATTTCTTTGCAACCTTTGTAACCCTCTGTATATGTTTCTTTCAAGTTAATGGAGGATGGTCATCATGGACTGATTGGTCTCCATGTAGCACAACCTGTGGTAGAGGCTGGCAGAAAAGAAGTCGAACTTGCACCAACCCCACACCATTAAATGGAGGATCATTTTGCGAGGGTCAGAATATCCAGAAGACAGCCTGTACAACCCTTTGTCCTGGTAAGTGGGACTATATGTTAAATATATTAATCTGAAAGAGAGTGCAGATTTTAAAACAGGGAGCATAGTTTACGTGTAGGTAATGGATAGATAGGTCAAAGCATGCCAAGAGAAACGTAATGGGGTAGAAGAAGAGCATGGTGTTAAAGGATCTGGATTAAGGACATATTTTATAATGAACTTTAGAGTGAGACATTTTAGAACTGATATGAGCTAATATCAACCCTTAATCTCACACTCACTCCGAAGCTTCAGGAGTTCTATGAGAGTCGTCAGTGGAGTGCTGCTTAAACTTCCTATGCCTAAAATACTGGACAATACAATCCCCCCATTAATACTCCCCGTATCAGTTTTATAGGCACAGAGACAGCCAAAGCATTGTATGAACACTATCGATCCCAGACTTCTTCAGACTTGTGGGGTGATGAGTAAAGTGGACAGATCTCTTAAAGTTGGAATTTGGGGTTTGGCTAGAATTGTCATCAACGTATAAGAAGTTTGAATTTCCGAATATGAGGAAACTGCTTATTAGTAGATAGATGCAAGCTCAGGACACCTCCATTATACAGGCAGAGCAGATGGAGGATTTAGAAATAATGTATGATGAATGCTTGGCACTTGCATGAAATGGGAAGACAATATTAGGTATTTTAGACGAGTATTTATTTTTTGCTTTTATTTTGCTGGTTGGATATGTACACAGTGAGTGGAGGATGGGCAGAGTGGAGCTACTGGTCTTCTTGTACTTCTGATTGCACCCACTGGAGAAGCAGAGATTGTACCCAGCCAGCCCCAAGGAATGGTGGGCTACAGTGTCAAGGGCCTGACACAGAGACCCGAAACTGCACCAGTGAACTCTGCATGCACAGTAAGTGTTGCCACTTTGGCAGCCACAAATAGCTCTAATTGGATAGATAATATTTCAACGAACCTTACAAATAGGTGCATGATATCAATTTCCACTGTTTATAATAACTGCATATAATAATATCTTTTCTTTATGACACTGGTCAACAAAATTCACAAATTGCCCGTCTGGAGTCAGAGTAGAGTTGATTTTCATCCCTAGTTTGGCCAGTTTAATGATTCCATATTTCATCCTGACTTCAAAGGGAATTGAATCTGAAAACATTTCATACTTAATAACTTTGTTCTCTGTGGAATCAGCTCTCAAGAGACATAATTTCATCTGCAAAAAAAACAGGGTGATGTTTCATGTTAGTGGATCAAACTACTGTTTTGCTGCAAGCATTCCTTGCAACTTAGAGATTGCTATCTTCAGGCTGGTATCCCTTGGGGTATATGTTAGCTGGGTATACAGCTTCGGTGTAATTTTCTCTTTTATTGGTGCTATAGAAGATTTTGGAAATGCCAATTACATATATCAGATATTCTGTCAGCAAGATATGTACAATAGGGTTCTAAACCATTTTCGAAGATGACCTGCTAATATTATTACAGGCTGACCCATTAATCTAAACATTATAAATCTTAAGGACGGACTAAATAGAAAAAAATTGTACTCGTCTTTGTGGAAAGTAGACTTTTTGCTGAGGTTTCTTATTCCTAGGCAACCAGTTCCTCCTCGAATGTTATCTATCTTTGTAGCTGTTCTTATAATATTTGTTCAGTTTAATCAGTGATAATTCATGATCTATCTCAGCAAAAAACAAACCTGATTCCACCAAGATAAATCATCTGCTAATGTCTACTGTAATGGAAGAGTTACATGACTTTTTAGAGATTACAGTAATTAATTCCCCCCTTAAAATCTAATTCTGATTAAGTGTCCTCAGGGAGTGGAATGTTGATTCTTTTCCACGTTGATACATTTTCTTTTCATGCAGCTGTAATCATGCCTTTCAACATTATAAAATCAGTGTAGATATGTACCTTGGAAATGCACAGATTTTCTTTAATTTAATTGACTGTTATTATGCCTGTGTAACATTTTAAAAACCACAATTATGTGTGTGGTCTCAATATATTAGAGAGCTGTTGCAGAATCCAATTATACCAGAAATCAGAAATGAGACAATACTTACTCATCCTGCTTTTAATTGCCCCAAAATTTAAAAATGCCCAGGAGGAGAAAATCAGCATCGACTTACGACTCCTTCAGTCATCATCTCTTCACACCAGCCATGGCCTCTTGTTCCTCTTCTTCACCATCATTCCTTGTCATGGGAGAAGTTCTCTATGGAAGTTGCCAGTTATTCCATGGTATTTTTCTGGTTCATTAGTGGTTTTCCTGTTGCTCTGACCCTGATTCTGACCTAACTTTTGATCCTGGATAGTCTGACATGGCTTTATCTGACCAACTGGTATCTGGCTCCAGCTTATTCCCTGACTATGTTTTTTTATCTATTGATTTATCTTGTACCTGTCCTCACTGGTTGTGACTAGTGTTGAGCCACCCCCGTAGTGTTCGAGTTCGGTTCGGTTCGTCGAACACCCGTGTGTTCGCCGAACTGTTCGTCGAACTGTTCGTCGAACACCTTCGAACACCGTTAAAACCAATGGCAGGCAAACAAAAACACATAGAAACACATAGAAAACACCTTCAAAGGTGTCCAAAAGCTGACAAACTGCTCAGAAGACATAACTAACACATGGAAAAGTGACAAGTACATATAGTCATGCGAAAATAAAAGAGGTGGAGGAGTAAAAGGAGGGGGAGACACAGATATAGGCATGTCATGCCCTTCTAAAATCCAAAAAGTGAGAAGCCGACACGGCCAGTCCGCTCCTGCCCGTGCCACCTCCGTGTCGCCGGGTTTGTGCCAGAGCCGCGGTGAACCCTGACGGCCAGCCCCCCTCTCCCAATACTGGTGCCTGTCCGCTGGTGGGTCGAGCGAGCCCCCCTGTGGTGGAGGCAGCTCTAAGCTTTTTAATTTAAATTGTCTCTCTAATTTGAATGAATACACTTTAAATCCATTTACAAGGATCTATTGGAGGGCAAGTCTCATGCCAGCAGCCGCGGTAATTCCAGCTCCAGTAGCGTCCACTAAAGCTGCTGCAGTTAAAAAGCTTTTATAAGGATCGAGCTCGGCTGTCCACCGCAAGGCATCCTACTGCCAGTCCCAGCCCCTATGCCTTGGGGTGCCTCCTGATGCTCTTCACTAAGTATCCCATGGTCCCGAAGCATTTCCTTTGAAAAAATTAAGTGTCTAAACTACAGGTGGTGCAGCTTGCTTAACAGCCGGGATAATCCGCTGACTAGCAGACACTGCTACTAGGCACAAAGTATTTCCTGGGCTAGATGCAGTTAAAAATTTGTAATTAGATACTCTCGTTGGATGCTGAGAAAGCATTCCATAGAGTCTCCTGGCACGCCATATATGATTCTCTTAAAAAGCTTGGGGTAGGGGTCTAGGGGACCCTTTTATAGCCAAAATCACGGCCCTGTATCGCAATACGTCACCTAGGCTGAAGATAAATGGAACTGTAGCACCCTGAGGGCTCGGTTGCTACAGACGTATTGCACCTCACCCAGAGGTGTGATATCTCACTCTCAGGTAAGGATGGAGTGTGGATCAGGACCCGACACCTGCATGCATTACACCACATTGCCGTGGGGCAGGGCGACCAATATGCCCCTGAGATGGGCACGACAGTCCCTGTCCCTGGCTGGAGTGGGGGGAGGGAACACTGAGGAAGGGGAACCCTGTAGTGCAGGAGCAGGGAGGAAGCAGTTCCTGGGTGCATTGAGAAGGGAGTATAAAAGGTGGGCACCATCTTAGTTCAGTGCAGAGAAGTCTGAGCAGAAGTGGCAGGGAGCAGGGGCTCTGCATGAGCTCTGCTCCGGAAGCGGGCCTAGTAACAGAGGCCCAGGCCTGGAAGAGGGAGAAGGAAGGAAGAGGAGCGGAGAAGGCTCCAGGAACGAGGAATGAAGGGATCCCAGGGGTGCGGACGGGCGAGTCGCCACCGCACGCCCGAATCCACCTGCGTGGAGGGGTCAGGCCAAAGGGGGAGACCGGTCCCCAAAACTAGTGGAGGCAGGAAACGACCCTCAGCTAGAAACCGGAGGCTCTGACATTTTATGTGGCGCAGCCCCTCGCTACACCCGCTAGGAAGGCACCACATAGGGTCAGGGAAACTGGCGCCAAGTTTACCAAGAGGAGGCCCGAGGCAGCCGGACAGAAGTGTTGGTAAGAAAGGCCAGACAAAGGACACACAAAGGGGGTCCTGTGAAGTGCTCCAAAGTTATCTGGGAGTTGTCTGAGCCCCTCACCTGGTGAGCACAGTACGACGTGGGCAGCCGTTACCTGCAGACGTGGTCTGGATAATAAGAACTGTGAGTAAAGGCCCTGAACTGCATCACTGACTCCGTGTCGTTACTGCTGCTGCCCTGCACCATCACCCCCATCCTCCGCATACACTGCCCTGAGGCTATACTCCTCCCGTGGGGAGTTATGCTACGCTCTGCTGCACCCACAACACCAGCCTCAGTGGTCTGCCCTGTAGCGGCGGTTCACTCTGACCGCAATCCACGGGTGGCGTAGTCGGACATTTAAACATCAAAACCACATAAATAGTTCCGCCACTGGTTTGACCGCCCTGAGCCACGGAACCGGGTCGCCGCCACGAAGACTACAACCACCAGCATCCACCAAAAAGGGTCCGGCTCCGGGTGTCCCAAGGCCCAGGGGGTGCGTCAGAACATTTTCATCACCTTTCACAATCACCAATGGGACAAGGCAGTGATGTCCTCTGTCCCCTCTCTTATACATCCTAGTGACGGAGCACCTGCTCTCATCAATTCGCCATAACTCCAATATTAGGTGGATTGAGGTGGGAGGCACCGAGTACAAGTGCTCTCTATTTGCTGATGATGTCCTAGTATATATCACTCAATCACATATATCCATCCATGCTGTTATGGCTGAAATAGATCACTTTGTTACATGGTAAAATTTTAAAATCAATGCAGCGAAGTCTGAGGCCCTCGATGTCTCCCTCCCCAAATCCATATAGGATTCCATCCAGTCCAACTTTCCCTTTGCCTGGCCCTCACAGGGTATCAAATACTTAGGAATTCCTATTCATAGAGACCTCTCCCATCTATGTTATCTTAATTTTGGGCCCTTTATTGAACAACTCCATACAGACCACGGTTGGCAAGTTAGAACTGTAAGATTCACTACGTGAACCACTGGTGTTTTGTGGAAAAGCACATGTACACTGCGTTCCAAATTATTATGCAAAAAGTGTTTAGGAGTGATAAGGGAAGAATTTGTTTGTTTGTCAGTTAAACTCATTGATGGTGATGTGTGTCAGGGCTCTTTATATCACTGTAAGCAATTGCAGACACCTGTGCTAATTAGTTTGGCAGGTGTGTCCAATGAAAGGCAAGACTACTTAAGAAGGCTCTCTCACATTATTAAGCAGCCTACATTTTCTGCCAAAATGGGAAAGAAAAAGGATGTGTCGGCTGCTGAGAAGCAACAAATTGTGGAGTGTTTAGGTCAAGGCATGACTACAATCAACATTGTGCGATGATCAGGATGAAGTGTCTTGGCAATCAAGAAGTATGTAGCTGATTCACAGTACACACGTGTGCATGCTGATAAGGGCAAATTGAGGACTCTTTCCTACAGGCAATTACGTCAGGTTGAAAGAGCAGCGGCAAAAAAGCCTTGTCATAGCAGCAGACAAGTTTTTGAAGCTGCTTGTGCCTCCAACATCCCCCGAACAACAAGATGCAGGGTCCTTCAGAGGTTTGCAGCTGTGCATACGCCATCCTGTCGACCTCCTCTATCCACTTCACACAAGCAGAAACGGCTCCAGTGGGCCAAACATTACATGAAGACTGATTTCAAAACTGTTTTGTTCACGGATGAGTGCCGTGCAGCGCTCGATGGTCCAGATGGATGGAGTGGAGGATGGCTGGTTGATTGACACCCCACGCAAACACGGCTACAGCGCCAACAAGGAGGAGGTGGAGTAATGTTTTGGGCTGGAATCATGGGGAGAGAGATTGTCGGCCCCTTTAGGATCCCTGAAGGCGCTAAAGATGAACTCCATAATGTATGTGGATTTTCTCAAACAGCACTTCCTGCCATGGTTCAAGAAGAAGAACCGTGTATTTCACAGCAAGATCATTTTTCTGCATGATAATGCACCATCTCATGCTGCACATAAAACATCTGCATCTCTGGCTGATATGGGCATAAAAGGGGACAAACTTATGGTGTGACCCCCATGCTCCCCTGACCTCTACCCCATTCAGAACCTTTGGAGCATCATTAAAAGGAGTGTCTATGATGGCGGGAGGCAGTTCACATCTAAGCAACAGCTCTGGGAGGGTATTCTGTCCTCATGCAAAACAATTGAAGCAGAAACCATCCAAAACCTGACAAATTCAATGGACGAGAGAGTTCAGAAGCTCCTTTCGAACAAGGGGTCCTATGTGAAAATGTAACATCACCTAGAATAAAGTTTTGAGTTGAAAACTGTTTGATTTCAGTTTCTTACAACCTGCTAATGCTTATAATTTCAAAAATGACCATTTTTTTGGTCTTTATTAAAATGAAAAGGTTGATCGAAAAGTTTGGGGGATCTAAGAGTGTGGCAACCCAGTAGTCATGATTACTTCGAATTCTGACAATATGAGGGTCATGCTGCAGGTAGTGCAGCAAGAAGGCACTTATGTGCCTTGCGCATCTCTGAGCCCCAAAATTATTTTCCGGGCTAGATGCAGCTAAAAATTATTTTTAATTTTAAATCTGGTGAAGCTTTAGTATAGATGGCCTAATAGGATCAGTGCTGCACACTGCTACAAAGCCCAAATTATTTTCCAGTCAAGATACAGATAAACATGATTAGTAATTTGAAAGCTTAAAACGGTTGGTAGGGTGATTTTAACCAATCATCAAGCTTTTACTCTCCCCAGGATGACACAGGGGTAGAAAACTCGTTTCGGATCCATGATTTGTTCATCTTTATGAACGTGAGTCTGTCTACATTATCAGTGGAGAGCCGCGTGCGCTTATCTGTCAGCACACCACCAGCAGCGCTGAACACACGTTCAGACAGAACGCTGGCTGCGGGGCATGACAAGATCTCCAAGGCGTAAGTGGCTAGCTCCGGCCATTTATCCAGATTGGAAGCCCAAAAAGAGCAAGGGTCCAGTGACACAGTCGTGGCTTCAATGTTTACTTGGAGATACTCCTGTACCATCGTCTCTAGGCGTTGACTATGTGTCAGACTTCTTGTCTCCTGTGGCCTTGCAAAGGATGGGCTAAAAAAGTGGTGAAATGATTCCGCAAAATTGATGTTACCAGCAGATACTGTGGTTCTGTTACGGTTTGAGTGCTGAACACTTGACGGTCCCACGGTTGGCAAGTTGGAACTGTGAGATTCACTACGTGCACCACTGGTATTTTGTGGAAAAGCACATGTAAGATTCTGCAACAGTCTCTGCTGATACTCCTGCATGCGTGCATCCCTTTCTATGGCAGGAATAATTTCTGCAAATTTACTTTTGTACCGGGGATCTAACAGTGTGGCAACCCAGTAGTCAGGATTATTTCTAATTCTCACAATTCGAGGGTCATGTTGCAGGTAGTGCAGCAAGAAGGCACTCATGTGTGTTGCGCATCCAGGAGCACCAAGTCCCTGTTGTGTTGGTGGCGAGGTAACAATCATGCTTCCTTCCTCTGTCCTCTCCCCCCAACCTCGCACAACAGAAATGTGATCAAGGTCTCCCTCATCTGATGAGTCTTCCATCAGTTCGTCCTCCACTTCTTCCTGGGCTCCTGCACCTTCCTCACTAGTTTGGCTGCTACCATGCGCCCTGGTAAAACCATCTCCCCCACCCTCACATGCCTGCTGCCTTGGTGCTGCCGACCGTCTGGACCTTGCAGATGTTAGCCCTTCCGCATACAACTCCTCCTCCTCTACTTCCTCCACCTCCTCTTGTGCCACCACCTGACTCCGAATTCTGTTTAACATGTGCTCCAGCATGTAAATCACCGGAATAGTCATGCTGATAATGGCATCGTCAGCACTAAACATCTTCGTCGCCATTTCAAAACTGTGCAGAAGGGTGCATAGGTCCCTGATCTGAGACCACTCCTCCAGCGTGATTTGCCCCACCTCTGAATCTCGTTGGCCCAGGCTATACGTCAGAACGTATTGCACCAGGGCTTGTCGGTGCTGCCACAGTCGCTGCAACATGTGCAGAGTTGAATTCCACCGGGTAGGCACATCGCATTTTAGCCGGTGAAGTGGCAGGCCCAACGACTTCTGTAGAGATGTAAGTCGCTGAGCTGCGGGATGCGAACGGCGGAAGTGAGCACACAGCGACCGTGCCCTCTGCAGAAGGCCATCTAGTCTGGGATAGTGGGCTAAAAATTGCTGGACAGCCAGGTTCAACACGTGAGCCATACAAGGCACGTGTGTGACATTGCCCCGGCGAAGGGCCGCACCCAGGTTTGCAGCATTGTCGCACACGGCCTTCCCTGGTTTCAGGTCCAGTGGAGACAACCATTCATGAAATTGGTTCTCCAGAGCTGACCACAACTCCTCAGCTGTGTGACTCACATTTCCCAGACATTTCAATGTAAAAACCGCCTGATGACGTTGAGCCCTACTGCCAGCATAGTAAGGAGGTGTGCAGGATCCCTTCTGCGCAGTTAGAAAGCTTGTGGCATGACCAGACAGGCTTTGGGTGCAGGTGGAAGACCGAGAGGAGGTTGAGGAGGCAGAAGCAGTGGAGGAACTTTGACATAAAGAGGATTGACGCACAACTCGTGGGGACGGCAAGACTTGGACAGCAGCCCCTTGTCCTGCTGTCACCATAGTTACCCAGTGCCCAGTCAGCGACATGTAACGCCCCTGTCCATGCCTACTCGTCCAAGTGTCTGTGGTGAAATGCACCCTGTCACACACAGAGTTTCTCAAAGAAGCGGTGATGTTATGTGCGACATGCTGGTGGAGCGCAGGCACACCTTTCTTTGAGAAGTAGTGCCGACTGGGCATCTGGTACTGGGGCACTGCGACGGACATAAGGTCTCGAAAATCCTCTGTGTCCACCAGGCGGAAAGGCAGCATTTCTGTAGCCAAGAGCTTGCAGATGGTGAAATTCAACCTCTTAGCTTTCTCATGGCTAGGAGGAAATGGTCTTTTACTTGTCCACATCTGAGGGACCGAGGGCTGGCTATTGTGCTTAGACGGGGTTGATAAGGGTGTCCCCGGCAAACTGCCGGTCTGTGAGGAAGATGCAGGCGGACATGTTAGGTTGCCTTGATCCAAAGGTGGTGCTATCGATGTCGGACAGCCCTCAACACCAGCTGGTATTACCACCTCCAAAGAAAATGATGACCTGCCAATCACGCTGGCTGTTGCGGGTAAAGAGGTGGCAGGTCTGCGCCTCAAAACAGGTGTGACTGCTGTCCCCCCAGTCACAGAGGATGAAGAGGCCGCGGATGCACAAGATATGGCAGACGGTGGTTGGCCCGGCCAGCTGGGCCGCATTGTAGCACACTGAGCTTCCCACTGCAACTTATGCTTCATGTCCATGTGCCGGTTCATGCATGAAGTACTCAAACTATGTATTTTTTGGCCTCTACTTAGCTTTTGCTGACAAATGTTACAGATAACACGAGTTGGGTCATCTTTATCGATCTGAAAAAATGCCCAGGCTATGCAAGGCTTAGCACCCATGCGACCTGAAGAGCCACCACGACTTGTGGTGAGATGCAGAGTTGTGTTTGAGGATGCAGTTGTTGACGTGCTTCCAGTACTACGTCTCTGTCCAGGAAGGCGCAACCTGACCTCGTCGTCACTAGCATCTTCCTCCACCTCCTCTGCTGACCTCATCTCTTGGCTGACTGTGGGTTGACAGTAAGTGGGATCTCCGACCTCATCATCATCACCCTGTGCGTTATCACACCCGTCGTCCTCAGAGCCAACCTGTTCCTGCCCTGACAAAAAACTAAAGTTGTCGCTCCAATCAGGTATTTGAGTCTTATCATCGTCTTCCTCATTGTCTCCACCAACAGGAGTTACAGTTTGGGAATGAGGGTCTACATTATGGTCAGAACCTTCTGCGTCTGGTCCTAGATCCGACTCATAAAGATTCTGGGCATCAGTGCAGATCATTTCCTCGTCTGGATTCACAGAAGCGCTGGAGTCGACCTCTGATTCCCAGGCTATAGTATGAGTAAACAGCTCTGCAGACTCAACCATCTGTTCTACCTCATACTCAGACGGGCAGCTGGAGATTTGGGAGCTGTGAGGAAGCAAGTGCGATTTGGGTGACACCTTTGAGGACTGGAGTATTTGTGATGTTGAAGTTGATGTGGAGGAGAGCCCACTTAAAGGAGCACTTGATATCCGTTGAAGCACCTGCTGTTTTTGTGCCTCATCTGGAATTTGTAGCGATTGGCGTGGCCGTAAGAAAGGGATCTTATCACATTGTCCGCTAAAAGAAGTAGACATTTTAGTTTGGCTGGAAGATGGTCTTTCTTCTGCAGATGTTACTGTTGCTTTAACACCTACCCCACGGACACAACCTTTTTTCCCCTTCCCAACACGCCTATTCCCCTTTCCACCAGCAGCAGGCCTTTTTCCACTCATTTTGGTGGTTAACTAATTCACAACTCTGGAGTTGTTTGCACAAAAAAACAATGGATGGTAACCGAGCAGAGCTGAGTGGCCAAACTGTGGTATTAGGCCAAAACTATTGGCTGGGTTAGATGCAGAAAAAAATTATTTTGAATTTGCAACCTGATGGAGGTCAGTATAGATGGATTAATAGAACAAGACCCACACACAGCTAAAAGCCCAATATTTTTTCAGAGGTAGATGCAGGAAAAAAATATATTCAGTTTGCAACCTGATGGAGGTCAGTATAGATGGACTAATACAACAAGTCCCACACACAGCTAGAAGCCCAAATATTTTTTCAGAGGTACTGTAGATGCAGATAAAAATTAGTTTTAATTTGCAACCTGATGGAGGTCAGTATGGATGGACTAATAGAGAATGTCCGACACACTACTAGAAGGCCAAATATTTTTTCAGAGCTAGATGCAGAAAAAAATTATATTCAGTTTGCAACCTGATGGAGGTCAGTATAGATGGACTAATAGAGAAAGTCCGACACACTACTAGAAGGCCAAATATTTTTTCAGAGCTAGATGCAGAAAAAAATTATATTCAGTTTGCAACCTGATGGAGGTCAGTATAGATGGATTAATAGAACAAGACCCACACACAGCTAGAAGCCCAATATTTTTTCAGAGGTAGATGCAGAAAAAAATATATTCAGTTTGCAACCTGATGGAGGTCAGTATAGATGGACTAATACAACAAGTCCCACACACAGCTAGAAGCCCAATATTTTTTCAGAGGTAGATGCAGAAAAAAATATATTCAGTTTGCAACCTGATGGAGGTCAGTATAGATGGACTAATACAACAAGTCCCACACACAGCTAGAAGCCCAAATATTTTTTCAGAGGTACTGTAGATGCAGATAAAAATTAGTTTTAATTTGCAACCTGATGGAGGTCAGTATAGATGGACTAATAGAGAAAGTCCGACACACTACTAGAAGGCCAAATATTTTTTCAGAGCTAGATGCAGAAAAAAATTATATTCAGTTTGCAACCTGATGGAGGTCAGTATAGATGGATTAATAGAACAAGACCCACACACAGCTAGAAGCCCAATATTTTTTCAGAGGTAGATGCAGAAAAAAATATATTCAGTTTGCAACCTGATGGAGGTCAGTATAGATGGACTAATACAACAAGTCCCACACACAGCTAGAAGCCCAATATTTTTTCAGAGGTAGATGCAGAAAAAAATATATTCAGTTTGCAACCTGATGGAGGTCAGTATAGATGGACTAATACAACAAGTCCCACACACAGCTAGAAGCCCAAATATTTTTTCAGAGGTACTGTAGATGCAGATAAAAATTAGTTTTAATTTGCAACCTGATGGAGGTCAGTATAGATGGACTAATAGAGAAAGTCCGACACACTACTAGAAGGCCAAATATTTTTTCAGAGCTAGATGCAGAAAAAAATTATATTCAGTTTGCAACCTGATGGAGGTCAGTATAGATGGACTATTAGAGAAAGTCCGACACACTACTAGAAGGCCAAATATTTTTTCAGAGCTAGATGCAGAAAAAAATGATATTCAGTTTGCAACCTGATGGAGGTCAGTATAGATGGACTAATACAACAAGTCCCACACACAGGTAGAAGCCCAAATATTTTTTCAGAGGTACTGTAGATGCAGATAAAAAATAGTTTTAATTTGCAACCTGATGGAGGTCAGTATAGATGGACTAATAGAATGATGCTATGCCCAAAAGATTTTACTTCACTAGGTGCAGTAAAAAAATTGGTATTCTATACACAGGTGGTATATCTTGCAACACAGATAGGCTACTCCACTGACTAACACACTCTGCAATAGGCCAAAAAGGATTAGCTTTGCTAGATTCAGCCAAATGCTGTGAAAAAAACTTGCACAGCACTGGCACAGACCTGCCTGGCAAAAACTGATAGGAACTGATGTAACCTAGTCCTGAAAAGGACTCCAATTACAATTAGTCTTTACTCCCACAACCTATCTATTTAAGAGCACAGACCTCCCTGATAAAAGTCGTAGGAAATGCTGTAACCTAGTCCTTAAAAGGACTGCAATCACAACTATTCCCTACTCCCAAGCTATCTGTATATTTGTGCGAAAATTGACTTGAAATTAACAAGGCATAGCGCACACAGCAACAGCGGTGCCGTCTAGCACGCAGCTGCAGCAGTGAGAAAATGGTGGCGACGGGGAAAATGGCTTGGTCTTATAGGGCAAGGACATGTGACATACACTGCCAATGACACATGCCCTTGCTTGTGTGAAAAAAAGCACTTCGCTCCGTGTGTGCGCTGCTGATAGGCTGACAGATTGCACCTCCCCACTGCAAATGCGGGAAAGAGAAAAAAAAATGGAGATCTTCATTGTTCCTGCAGAGATCCATCCCCTGCCCCTCCCCCCACCCCGCTGTACACTCAAACTGCGTATTAACATTAATTTTCATCATTACTGAGAAAAAATCCAGTTATGATTTTGGTGCACGAACAGTTATCGAACATAACCTCGAACAGTCGAATTTTTCTCAAATTGTTCGTGTTCGCCGAACGGCTCGAACACCGCCCAAAACAGCTCGAATTTGAGATTGGCGAACAGTTCGAGTAGAACAACGCTCATCTCTAGTTGTGACCAGACTTTCATATTCCAACTCACTCCACCAGCTAGTGGCTACAATGTGGACACAATCCAGGGGTCCTTGTTGTAAATCCAGATCTCTTAATATGGGTTAAAGGACACAGGCCAGGGTACTTCTGCGACCTACTAAGTGTAGTGGCTTACATAAACACTGTCTGTGGAAGCTTTGTTAAGAGCTGTCAGGTTTCCACATACGATTGATCCTTACAGGAGGAGGTGGTGCAAAGTTGTGTTAAGGCCCCATCACACTTAGCAACGCTGCAACGATCCCGACAACGACACGACCTGTCAGGGATCGTTGCTGCGTCGCTATGTGGTCGCTGGTGAGCTGTCAAACAGGCAGGCTCACCAACGATCAGGGGAGCAGCGACATCGTGGAAAGATTCTTTCCACAATGTCCTGCTCCTGGTTTCCAGCCTGCTGAAGCAGGAGCAGGCTGGTAACCATGATAAACATCGGGTTACTAGGGGCACAAGCGCACCTAGTAACCCGTTGTTTATCATGGTTACCACTCTGCTACGGTGAGCGGGAGGTTACCGCTCACTTTAGCAGGCTCGTAACCATGATAAACAGCAGGTTACTAAGTGCGCGTGTGCCCCTAGTAACCCGATGTTTATCATGGTTACCAGCCTGATCGCTGCTCCCGCTGGTCACACACAGCAATGTGTGCTGACCAGCGGGAGGGCAACGACCAAAAAATGGTCCAGCACACTTTGCAGCGATCAGCGACCTCACAGCAGGGGCCTGATCGCTGCAAAGTGTCACACATAGAGACATCGCTGGTGAGGTCGCTATTGCGTCACCAAAACCGTGACACAGCAGCGATCTCGCTAGCGATCTCGCTATGTGAGACGGGGGCTGTACATCTTACAGTGATACTATCTGTTTGTTACTCTTCTGCACTTTCCTCTTTCTCCATGGACATAACAGTTAATCTTTTCTATTTCAGACTTACAATTGCATCAATGACCACTCTGATTTTTCTGACCACTAGTTTCACAAGCCACTGCACTCCTGGTGCTAAGAAAGATATGTCTCAACAACATCTTCGAGTTGATGCATTGAATGGGAGCACTAAGTGTTTGAACTTAGATGAGACAGAAGTGGAGGACATTGCTTAAATTCCTTTTTGTTTTGGTAGTGGTAGTAGTAGTGGCACTATCAACCATGGTGGTAGGAAAACTGGCAGTGGCAGCTGAAGTGTTAGTGGCATTGAGGGCAAATATGAAATTGGGAATAAGAAGGGGGTAAGAGGCTCACAACATTCCTCACATTGAGACAACAGTAATTCAAGTCAAGGATGATGATAATAATTTTGTGGTGGATGGGCCCTGAAAACTAGATTGAGGTCATGAGGAGGTGATGTCATCATTGTCACGCAAGGTGTAGGAAAGACTAAGTGCAACACGAAGGGAAGAGGGGGAGGAAGCCCAGACACTGGGGAAAGGGGCAGTGCAAACCCCTAGGCAGCTCTAATATCACCCTGCCTAACCTACCATCCATATACAGGTATCACACCTATTGCCGAGCCGGACCCTAAGCCCTGTATATCCCTAGAGCTAGGCCCTAGATAGGGAGGGGAGGGGTGAGCACTGGTCAGGCCCCACTACAAACTAAAGAAAACAAGGTAGAAAAACTAAGGGGATCAACTTAGGTTGAGCAGACACGAGAGGAGTAATGCCAACTGTCCTCCAAGGGCACCAGAGAAGAAGCTAGCCGATTGCTAGTGCTCCAAACCTGTACATAGAAGTATCATCGGTAATTCCCTAGAGCAAACTGAGTGTTTTTAACTCCTAGGCAAGGGTGTGTCAATCAGCAGCAGGAGGGAGGTCGCCGCTGGGTCTTAAAGGCAGAAGGATTAAGAAGGCATCTGTAATGCAAAACGCAGTGACCTTCTACAGCCAGAGCCAGAGCGATGGTCTTTGACACCTGACACCCGCGACAGTCAGTCATCACATGAGGAGAGTGGTAGCCTCAGTGATCAACAGCAGGGGAGATGTCCGGCCAAAAGATATTCCTGGGACAAATCTAATTCTTCTGTGGTCTGCCCTATTGCATGTAGTGATAAAACTGCTGTTAGTGGAGCAGGTTCAACTGTGCCTAAAAGCTCTAGTCCTCGCCGTGGTGATGCTGAGTCGTCTGTATGGCCATTTTGGGTGTCAGAATTCTTTTCTATGTTAACAGAGGACTAGCTTATTGCATTATGCATAGCCACAAAATAAGCAGTGGACATGCTGGGACAAATTAAGTAGGAACTACATCTCTCCATTAGCACATGAAGCACCATCATCAGCTCATGTGGGTATATCAAACTGAGTGGCAATATGAGCAAGGTCGGCAATATGACCTGTACTACATCTTCACATTGTAATCATCTTTCTGGTGGTGAGCAGCATCCTCAAGTAATGAATGGTCATTATTCTCATCCCCATTTCCATTATCATCTACTACTTTCATAGTCTTCCTCCTCTTCCTCCCTTTTATTGTCAGTTATTGATATTTGGCCTGGAATCATCATGCATCCATTCATTCATCTGTGTGGAAAATCATCTCCCACGTGTTCAAACTTTACCATAGTCATCGCATGTCACGTGGATTCTAGTGCCTTCTGTGACATGATGGTGTGCGCTGAGCGTTGATAAAGGATACTTAGTAGCCACTGTGTCTTCATTTGCCTTGACATCAGATGCTTGCCACTGGTCACAAAGTCATCCCTGTTTTGTACAATCGCAATACATAGTCCATGGGCATCTATTTGGAATTGCAACAGCAGTAATTATGGCTAGGGATAGTACATGTCTTTCGTGACCCATATGTTTTTTTAACTGCAGCGATGCACTAACTAAGCAAGCCAAGTGATGACTGCTGGTCTCCAGGTGGTGATTATGTACCTCCTTCACCTTCTCCACATCTTCCTCAATGGATATCTCCCAGGCCCCACCAACAGAGCATAACATTGTATCAAAGTATCCCATGACAAACTGGATAATTACCTGTCAACTATACAACTGAGTAACTCAATGATTTGCAATGTCAGAAACATCGTGGCTGCAATTCGCTTGGCTAAAGTAATACATGATCTCTGCATAACCACATGTCCTCAATTGGATTATGCAACATTTTTTAAAAAATAGACCCGCTTGAATAGTATGGTGCTCAACGCTAGAAGAGTGTGCCGGCATTTTAGCCTCTCTCATTTGGTGAAGAACGACCACAAGTATTTGCAGCAAAAGCATTTTCACTGAGTCTCGTCTGACTTTTGGCACTGCAACACAATTGAATTCAGTGCTGCATAGGTTGGAGAGTGATGTGAGCAATGTCAGGTGGTGAGATAATTTCATAGCTTTAAGGTTGAAAGATGACACAAGTAACCTTAAAGGGAATCTGTCAGCAGTTTTTTGCTACCTCACCTGAGAGCAGCATAATGTAGGAAAAGAGAAGCTGAATCCAATGATGTATCACTTAGTTTACTGAGTGCAGCCATTCTGACACAAATCAGAGCTTTTAGGTTTAGCATGAAGGAGAATGGTAAATTTTGAGAAAGCTAACCCCACCTACACCAGGCTTTGTATGTACATTGTCTATAGACAGTGAGCTGCTTATCACAGAGGGAGGGGGTGGTGTCGGACTCAGAATTGCATGCCTGTTAGTCACAGCCATGTTAATCACCAAGTTTTGAAAGCTTCTGTCTAACTAAAAAACACCACACAGCCAGACATGTGACACATCGTTGAATTCAGTCTTAAACCCTACCTCATGCTGTCCTCAGATTACATGGCAAAAATCTCCTGACAGACTCCCTTTAACATGTTGATCCAGAGGAAGGCAAAAATCGCATGAGTAACATGGTAACTGTAGGGAGAAAAATCCAGTTCCCTGGATCAAAATCCCATCACAGAGTGTAGAATCCATAGTCATATAATTTTTCTGGAAAGGCATCCAAGCCCTCTTTGAAATTTTTTTTTGTGAATCAACCATTACAACATCATATGTCAGAGATTTCCATAGTCGCACAGAATCGCTATATGTGTTGATGATTAACATTCTTTCCTCTAGATGTAGATTATGCTCCGTTGTCATCGTTACAGGGTGTAAAAGATCATTAGAAAGATCTCTGTACTGTCCTTTCATATATTCATACCTTGCAATATGATCAACCCTAAGCCTTTGTTTGTCCAAACTGGATAACCCCAAGTTTGATAACCTGCCTTGGCATTGGAGTGCACCCATTACCTTGAAGGGAATCTGTCACCACATGTGACCTATCTAAACTATTAATATGGGCATACAGGTTCTAGACTTCTGAGGAGAGTGATCCCTGAAGGACTCATATCACATGTCTTGTTGAGAAATCATCTTTTATCACTTTATATAAATTACCTCTTCCAGGCTATGGGGAGGATGCTGCCTGGAAGATAACTCTGCATTCAGATCTTATTTTACATGAAGGGGGAGTTACCAGTGTGATGTATAATGGTTACCAGTGTTACCAGTGTGATGTGTAATGGTTACCAGTGTTACCAGTGTGATGTGTAATGGTTACCAGTGTGATATATAATGGTTACCAGTGTTACCAGTGTGATGTGTAATGGTTACCAGTGTTACCAGTGTGATGTGTAATGGTTACCAGTGTTACCAGTATGATGTGTAATGGTTACCAGTGTTACCAGTGTGATGTGTAATGATAATCAGTGTGATATGTGATGGTTACCAGTGTGATGTGTAATTTTTACCAGCGTGATGTGTAATGGTTACCAGTGTGATATATAATGGTTACCAATGTTACCAGTGTGATGTGTAATGGTTACCCGTGTGATATATGATGGTTACCAGTGTGATGTGTAATGGTTACCAGTGTTACCAGTGTGATGTATAATGGTTACCAGTGTTACCAGTGTGATGTGTAATGGTTACCAGTGTTACCAGTGTTACCAGTGTGATATGTGATGGTTACCAGTGTTACGTGTAATGGTTACCAGTGTTAGCAGTGTGATGTGTAATGGTTACCCGTGTTACCAGTGTGATATGTAATGGTTACCAGTGTTACCAGTGTGATGTGTAATGGTTACCAGTGTGATGTGCAATGGTTGCCAGTGTTACCAGTGTGATGTGTAACGGTTACCAATGTTACCAGTGTGATGTGTAATGGTTACCAGTGTGATGTGTAATGGTTACCAGTGTGATGGTAATGGTTACCAGTGTTACCAGTGTGATGTGTAATGGTTGCCAATGTTACCAGTGTGATGTGTAATGGTTACCAGTGTTACCAGTGTTATGTGTAATGGTTACCAGTGTGATGTGTAATGGTTACCAATGTTACCAGTGTGATGTATAATAGTTACCAATGTTACCAGTCTGATGTGTAATGGTTACCAGAGTGATGTGCAATGGTTATCAGTGTTACCAGTGTGATGTGTAATGGTTACCATTGTTACCAGTGTGATGTAATGGTTACTAGTGTGATGTGTAATGGTTACCAGTGTTACCAGTGTGATGTGTAATGGTTACCAATGTTAGCAGTATGATGTGTAATGGTTACCAGTGTTACCAGTGTAATGTGTAATGGTTACTAGTGTTACCAGTGTGATATGTAATGGTTGCCAGTATTACCGGTGTGATGTGTAATGGTTACCAGTGTAATGTGTAATGGTTACCAGTGTTACCAGTGTGATGTGTAATGGTTACCAATGTTACCAGTGTGATGTGTAATGGTTACCAGTGTTACCAGTATGATGTGTAATGGTTACCAGTGTTACCAGTGTAATGTGTAATGGTTACTAGTGTTACCAGTGTGATGTGTAATGGTTACCAGTGTGATGTGTAATGGTTACCAATGTTACCAGTGTGATGTGTAATAGTTACCAATGTTACCAGTCTGATGTGTAATGTTTACCAGAGTGATGTGTAATGGTTACCAATGTTACCAATGTGATGTGTAATAGTTGCCAATGTTACCAGTCTCATGTGTAATGGTTACCAGAGTGATGTGTAATGGTTACCAGTGTTACCAGTGTGATGTGTAATGGTTACCAGTGTGATGTGTAATGGTTACCAGTGTTACCAGTGTGATGTGTAATGGTTACCAGTGTAATGTGTAATGGTTACCAGTGTTACCAGTGTGATGTGTAATGGTTACCAATGTTACCAGTGTGATGTGTAATGGTTACCAGTGTTACCAGTATGATGTGTAATGGTTACCAGTGTTACCAGTGTAATGTGTAATGGTTACTAGTGTTACCAGTGTGATATGTAATGGTTACCAGTATTACCAGTGTGATGTGTAATGGTTACCAGTGTTACTAGTGTGATGTGTAATGGTTACCAATGTTACTAGTGTGATGTGTAATGGTTACCAGCGTTACCAGTATGATGTGTAATGGTTACCAGTGTTACCAGTGTAATGTGTAATGGTTACTAGTGTTACCAGTGTGATGTGTAATGGTTACCAGTGTTACCAGTATGATGTGTAATGGTTACCAGTGTAATGTGTAATGGTTACCAGTGTAATGTGTAATGGTTATCAATGTTACTAGTGTGATGTGTAATGGTTACCAGTGTTACCAGTATGATGTGTAATGGTTACCAGTGTTACCAGTGTAATGTGTAATGGTTACTAGTGTTACCAGTGTGATATGTAATGGTTGCCAGTGTTACCAGTGTGATGTGTAATGGTTACCAGTGTTACCAGTATGATGTGTAATGGTTACCAGTGTAATGTGTAATGGTTACCAGTGTAATGTGTAATGGTTATCAATGTTACTAGTGTGATGTGTAATGGTTACCAGTGTTACCAGTATAATGTGTAATGGTTACTAGTGTTACCATTGTGATATGTAATGGTTGCCAGTGTTACCAGTGTGATGTGTAATGGTTACCAGTGTTACCAGTATGATGTGCAATGGTTACCAGTGTTATCAGTGTGATGTGTAAAGGTTACCAGTGTTACCAGTGTGATGTGTAATGGTTACCAGTGTTACCAGTGTGATGTGTAAATGTTACCAGTGTTACCAGTGTGATGTGTAATGGTTACCAGTGTTACCAGTGTTACGTGTAATGGTTACCAGTGTGATGTGTAATGGTTACCAATGTTACCAGTGTGATGTGTAATGGTTACCAGTGTTACCAGTTTGATGTATAATGGTTACCAGTGTTACCAGTGTGATGTGTAATGGTTACCAGTGTTACCAGTGTGATGTGTAATGGTTACCAGTGTTACCAGTGTGATATGTAATTGTTACCAGTGTAACATAGTAACATAGTAACATAGTTTGTAAAGCCGAATAAAGACTTGCGTCCATCAAGTTCGACCTGTTAGTTCTGTAATTGCTAAAGTTGATCCAGAGGAGGGCAAAAACCCCAAATGATTTGGCCAATCTTCACCTGAGGAAAAATTCCCTCCCGACTCTGAAACCAGCAGTCAGAATAAATCCCTGTATCAACCTACTATTTTATTTTATTTTTAAGTATATGCTGAAATCTGCCTGGTATCTAGAAATGCATCCAGTCCCCGATTGAACTGGTGTAGTGAATCCGACATTACCGTCTCCTCACTCAGTGAATTCCATATTCTCACTGCTCTTACCGTAAAGAACCCCTTCCTATGCTGGTGCTGAAACCTTTTCTCTTCCAGTCTTAGTGAATGCCCTCTTGTTACCGTAATATCCCTCCTTTTGAACAAATCCCGGGCAAGATCTCTATACTGTCCCCTAACATATTTGTACACATTTATTATGTCCCCCCTCAACCTTCTCTTTTCCAGGCTGAATAGTCCTAGTTTTGCCAACCTCTCTGGGTATTGCAGTCCCTCCATTCCCTTTATTAATTTTGTTGCCCTCCTTTGTACCTTTTCAAGCTCATTTATATCCTTTCTATATATTGGGGCCCATAACTGAGCACAGTATTCCAAGTGTGGTCTGACCAGTGCTTTGTACAGTGGAAGAACAATGTTCTCATCCTTTGCAGCTATACCTCTTCTGATACATCCCATTACCCTGTTTGCCCTTACAGCAGCGGCCTGACTTTGGGCACTCCAATTTAGTTTGCTATCAATCAAGATGCCCAAGTCCTTCTCCATCTCTGAATTCCCCAATGATTTCCCATTCAGTGAGTACTGGTGACTTCCATTTTTCCTTCCCATATGTATGACCTTACATTTCTCCTCGTTAAACCTCATTTGCCATTTAATGCTCCACCTACCCAGCTTATCCAAATCCCTGTGTAGGTCTGCACTGTCCTCTTTTGTATTAATTGTTTTACATAACTTTGTGTCATCTGCAAATATTGATATTTTACTATTTATCCTGTTGACTATGTCGTTAATAAAGATATTAAATAACATTGGGCCTAGTACAGACCCCTGTGGTACCCCACTAGTAACGCTTACCCAATCTGAGTATATTCCATTTATAACCACCCTCTGCCTTCTATCCTTTAGCCAGTTAGCTACCCACTTGCAGACATTTTCCCCCAGCCCCATCATTCTCATTTTGTATACCAACCTATTATGTGGCACGCTATCGAACGCTTTTGAGAAGTCGAGATACACGACATCCACTGGTTCCCCCTGATCTACTCGAGAGCTAACCTCCTCGTAGAAGTCAATCAGGTTTGTTTGGCAGGAGCGATTCCTCATGAATCCATGTTGGTTCGGGATTAAAAGATTATTACCATCAAGATGCTCCGTAATCGCCTCTTTAATGAAGCTTTCAAAAATTTTGCCCACAACGGACGTCAGACTCACCGGCCGATAGTTTCCGGCGTCACTTTTCGCTCCCTTTTTGAATATTGGCACCACATTCGCCTGTCGCCAATCAAGTGGCACAGACCCAGTCTCAACAGAGTCCTTAAATATAAGATATAACGGTCTGTCTATCACATTACTTAGTTCCCTTAGTACCCGTGGGTGTATGCCATCAGGTCCTGGTGATTTGTTTATTTTAATGTTACTGAGGCGTTTCTGTACCCCAGCTTGGGTTAGATTAGTCATACTTAGTGGAGGATTAAGCTTGTCACTTCTCATTTCTCCTGTTAGTTCTCTTTCCTTTGTGAAAGTTGTCGAAAAAAAATGATTTAATAGATTAGCTTTATCCTCATCTTTCTCTATGATTTTGCCTTCCTCACTTTTTATCGGTCCAATATTATCCGATTTAATCCTTTTACTATTTATATACGTAAAGAACAGTTTGGGATTTGATCTACTTTCCCTAGCAATACGTCTCTCTGTTTCCTCCTTCGCTATTTTTATTTGTTTTTTACAGGTTCTCGTTTTTTCCTTGTAACACATTAGTGCCTCCTTACTGTTTTCCTGTTTTAATCTCTTGAATGCCTCTTTTTTGCTATTTAACGCCCCTTTTACGTTCTTGTTCAACCATATTGGTTTCCTCTTATTTCTGGCCCTTTTATTCCCATACGGTATATATCTCTCGCACTGAGTATTCAGAATTCTTTTGAAGGTTTCCCATTTACTATTCCTTTGATTAAGAACTTTGTCCCAGTCAATAAGTTGAAAGTTTTCTTTCAGCTGATCAAACTTCGCCCTCCTAAAGTTTAATGTTTTTGTTGTTCCCTTATTGATAACCCTACTGAAGGGCATTTTGAAGTCGATAATATTATGGTCGCTATTACCTAGGTGCCCCCCTATCTGTACCTCAGTTATTCTATCAGGCCTATTAGTCAATATTAAGTCCAACACGGCCTTCCCTCTCGTTGGTTCCTGCACTAGTTGGGAGAGATAATTATCCTTAATATTTGTCAAGAACCTTTTTCCTTTCTGAGATCTACAGGTTTCTGTTTCCCAGTCAATATCCGGGTAGTTGAAATCCTCCATTACAATCACTTCATTATGTTTTGCTACTTTGTCTATTTGTCCTAATAGCAGATTCTCATTCTCCTCTGTTATATTTGGTGGCTTATAGCAGACCCCCAGTAATATTTTATTATTATTTTTAGTTCCCTCTATCTCTACCCACATGGACTCGACCCCCTCTTCTCCCTCTCCTATATCTTCCCTTAGTCTGGGTTTTAGACATGACTTTACATATAAGCAGACTCCTCCGCCTTTCCCCTGTTTCCGGTCCCTTCTAAATAAACTATAATCTAATAAATTTACCACCCAGTCGTAGCTATCGTCTAGCCAAGTCTCTGTTATACCTACGATGTCATACCTCTCCTCCGATATAAGCGCCTACAGCTGATGTGTAATGGTTACCAGTGTGATGTGTAATGGTTACCAGTGTTACCAGTGTGATGTGTAATGGTTACCAGTGTTACCAGTGTGATGTGTAATGGTTACCAGTGTTACCAGTGTGATGTGTAATGGTTACCAGTGTTACCAGTGTGATATGTAATTGTTACCAGTGTGATGTATAATAGTTACCAGTGTGATGTGTAATGGTTACCAGTGTTACCAGTGTGATGTGTAATGGTTACCAGTGTTACCAGTTTGATGTATAATGGTTACCAGTGTTACCAGTGTCATGTGTAATGGTTACCAGTGTGATGTGTAATGGTTACCAATGTTACCAGTGTGATGTGTAATAGTTAACAGTGTTACCAGTGTGATGTGTAATGGTTACCATTGTTACCAGTGTGATGTGTAATGGTTACCAGTGTTACCAGTTTGATGTATAATGGTTACCAGTGTTACCAGTGTGATGTGTAATGGTTACCAGTGTTACCAGTGTGATGTGTAATGGTTACCAGTGTTACCAGTGTGATATGTAATTGTTACCAGTGTGATGTGTTATGGTTACCAGTGTGATGTGTAATGGTTACCAGTGTTACCAGTGTGATGTGTAATGGTTACCAGTGTTACCAGTGTGATGTGTAATGGTTACCAGTGTTACCAGTGTGATGTGTAATGGTTACCAGTGTGATATGTAATTGTTACCAGTGTGATGTGTAATGGTTACCAGTGTGATGTGTAATGGTTACCAGTGTTACCAGTGTGATGTGTAATGGTTACCAGTATTACCAGTTTGATGTATAATGGTTACCAGTGTTACCAGTGTGATGTGTAATGGTTACCAGTGTTACCAGTGTGATGTGTAATGGTTACCAGTGTTACCAGTGTGATATGTAATTGTTACCAGTGTGATGTGTAATGGTTACCAGTGTGATGTGTAATGGTTACCAGTGTTACCAGTGTGATGTTTAATGGTTACTAGTGATAGCAGTGTGATGTGTAATGGTTACCAGTGTTACCAGTGTGATGTGTAATGGTTACCAGTGTTACCAGTGTGATATGTAATTGTTACCAGTGTAACATGGTAACATAGTAACATAGTTTGTAAAGCCGAATAAAGACTTGCGTCCATCAAGTTCGACCTGTTAGTTCTGTAATTGCTAAAGTTGATCCAGAGGAGGGCAAAAACCCCAAATGATTTGGCCAATCTTCACCTGAGGAAAAATTCCCTCCCGACTCTGAAACCAGCAGTCAGAATAAATCCCTGTATCAACCTACTATTTTATTTTATTTTTAAGTATATGCTGAAATCTGCCTGGTATCTAGAAATGCATCCAGTCCCCGCTTGAACTGGTGTAGTGAATCCGACATTACCGTCTCCTCACTCAGTGAATTCCATATTCTCACTGCTCTTACCGTAAAGAACCCCTTCCTATGCTGGTGCTGAAACCTTTTCTCTTCCAGTCTTAGTGAATGCCCTCTTGTTACCGTAATATCCCTCCTTTTGAACAAATCCCGGGCAAGATCTCTATACTGTCCCCTAACATATTTGTACACATTTATTATGTCCCCCCTCAACCTTCTCTTTTCCAGGCTGAATAGTCCTAGTTTTGCCAACCTCTCTGGGTATTGCAGTCCCTCCATTCCCTTTATTAATTTTGTTGCCCTCCTTTGTACCTTTTCAAGCTCATTTATATCCTTTCTATATATTGGGGCCCATAACTGAGCACAGTATTCCAAGTGTGGTCTGACCAGTGCTTTGTACAGTGGAAGAACAATGTTCTCATCCTTTGCAGCTATACCTCTTCTGATACATCCCATTACCCTGTTTGCCCTTACAGCAGCGGCCTGACTTTGGGCACTCCAATTTAGTTTGCTATCAATCAAGATGCCCAAGTCCTTCTCCATCTCTGAATTCCCCAATGATTTCCCATTCAGTGAGTACTGGTGACTTCCATTTTTCCTTCCCATATGTATGACCTTACATTTCTCCTCGTTAAACCTCATTTGCCATTTAATGCTCCACCTACCCAGCTTATCCAAATCCCTGTGTAGGTCTGCACTGTCCTCTTTTGTATTAATTGTTTTACATAACTTTGTGTCATCTGCAAATATTGATATTTTACTATTTATCCTGTTGACTATGTCGTTAATAAAGATATTAAATAACATTGGGCCTAGTACAGACCCCTGTGGTACCCCACTAGTAACGCTTACCCAATCTGAGTATATTCCATTTATAACCACCCTCTGCCTTCTATCCTTTAGCCAGTTAGCTACCCACTTGCAGACATTTTCCCCCAGCCCCATCATTCTCATTTTGTATACCAACCTATTATGTGGCACGCTATCGAACGCTTTTGAGAAGTCGAGATACACGACATCCACTGGTTCCCCCTGATCTACTCGAGAGCTAACCTCCTCGTAGAAGTCAATCAGGTTTGTTTGGCAGGAGCGATTCCTCATGAATCCATGTTGGTTCGGGATTAAAAGATTATTACCATCAAGATGCTCCGTAATCGCCTCTTTAATGAAGCTTTCAAAAATTTTGCCCACAACGGACGTCAGACTCACCGGCCGATAGTTTCCGGCGTCACTTTTCGCTCCCTTTTTGAATATTGGCACCACATTCGCCTGTCGCCAATCAAGTGGCACAGACCCAGTCTCAACAGAGTCCTTAAATATAAGATATAACGGTCTGTCTATCACATTACTTAGTTCCCTTAGTACCCGTGGGTGTATGCCATCAGGTCCTGGTGATTTGTTTATTTTAATGTTACTGAGGCGTTTCTGTACCCCAGCTTGGGTTAGATTAGTCATACTTAGTGGAGGATTAAGCTTGTCACTTCTCATTTCTCCTGTTAGTTCTCTTTCCTTTGTGAAAGTTGTCGAAAAAAAATGATTTAATAGATTAGCTTTATCCTCATCTTTCTCTATGATTTTGCCTTCCTCACTTTTTATCGGTCCAATATTATCCGATTTAATCCTTTTACTATTTATATACGTAAAGAACAGTTTGGGATTTGATCTACTTTCCCTAGCAATACGTCTCTCTGTTTCCTCCTTCGCTATTTTTATTTGTTTTTTACAGGTTCTCGTTTTTTCCTTGTAACACATTAGTGCCTCCTTACTGTTTTCCTGTTTTAATCTCTTGAATGCCTCTTTTTTGCTATTTAACGCCCCTTTTACGTTCTTGTTCAACCATATTGGTTTCCTCTTATTTCTGGCCCTTTTATTCCCATACGGTATATATCTCTCGCACTGAGTATTCAGAATTCTTTTGAAGGTTTCCCATTTACTATTCCTTTGATTAAGAACTTTGTCCCAGTCAATAAGTTGAAAGTTTTCTTTCAGCTGATCAAACTTCGCCCTCCTAAAGTTTAATGTTTTTGTTGTTCCCTTATTGATAACCCTACTGAAGGGCATTTTGAAGTCGATAATATTATGGTCGCTATTACCTAGGTGCCCCCCTATCTGTACCTCAGTTATTCTATCAGGCCTATTAGTCAATATTAAGTCCAACACGGCCTTCCCTCTCGTTGGTTCCTGCACTAGTTGGGAGAGATAATTATCCTTAATATTTGTCAAGAACCTTTTTCCTTTCTGAGATCTACAGGTTTCTGTTTCCCAGTCAATATCCGGGTAGTTGAAATCCTCCATTACAATCACTTCATTATGTTTTGCTACTTTGTCTATTTGTCCTAATAGCAGATTCTCATTCTCCTCTGTTATATTTGGTGGCTTATAGCAGACCCCCAGTAATATTTTATTATTATTTTTAGTTCCCTCTATCTCTACCCACATGGACTCGACCCCCTCTTCTCCCTCTCCTATATCTTCCCTTAGTCTGGGTTTTAGACATGACTTTACATATAAGCAGACTCCTCCGCCTTTCCCCTGTTTCCGGTCCCTTCTAAATAAACTATAATCTAATAAATTTACCACCCAGTCGTAGCTATCGTCTAGCCAAGTCTCTGTTATACCTACGATGTCATACCTCTCCTCCGATATAAGCGCCTACAGCTGATGTGTAATGGTTACCAGTGTGATGTGTAATGGTTACCAGTGTTACCAGTGTGATGTGTAATGGTTACCAGTGTTACCAGTGTGATGTGTAATGGTTACCAGTGTTACCAGTGTGATGTGTAATGGTTACCAGTGTTACCAGTGTGATATGTAATTGTTACCAGTGTGATGTATAATAGTTACCAGTGTGATGTGTAATGGTTACCAGTGTTACCAGTGTGATGTGTAATGGTTACCAGTGTTACCAGTTTGATGTATAATGGTTACCAGTGTTACCAGTGTCATGTGTAATGGTTACCAGTGTGATGTGTAATGGTTACCAATGTTACCAGTGTGATGTGTAATAGTTAACAGTGTTACCAGTGTGATGTGTAATGGTTACCATTGTTACCAGTGTGATGTGTAATGGTTACCAGTGTTACCAGTTTGATGTATAATGGTTACCAGTGTTACCAGTGTGATGTGTAATGGTTACCAGTGTTACCAGTGTGATGTGTAATGGTTACCAGTGTTACCAGTGTGATATGTAATTGTTACCAGTGTGATGTGTTATGGTTACCAGTGTGATGTGTAATGGTTACCAGTGTTACCAGTGTGATGTGTAATGGTTACCAGTGTTACCAGTGTGATGTGTAATGGTTACCAGTGTTACCAGTGTGATGTGTAATGGTTACCAGTGTGATATGTAATTGTTACCAGTGTGATGTGTAATGGTTACCAGTGTGATGTGTAATGGTTACCAGTGTTACCAGTGTGATGTGTAATGGTTACCAGTATTACCAGTTTGATGTATAATGGTTACCAGTGTTACCAGTGTGATGTGTAATGGTTACCAGTGTTACCAGTGTGATGTGTAATGGTTACCAGTTTTACCAGTGTGATATGTAATTGTTACCAGTGTGATGTGTAATGGTTACCAGTGTGATGTGTAATGGTTACCAGTGTTACCAGTGTGATGTTTAATGGTTACTAGTGTTAGCAGTGTGATGTGTAATGGTTACCAGTGTTACCAGTGTTACCAGTGTGATGTGTAATGGTTACCAGTGTCATGTGTAATGATTACCAGTGTTACCAGTGTGATGTTTAATGGTTACTAGTGTTAGCAGTGTGATGTGTAATGGTTGCCAGTGTTACCAGTGTGATATGTAATTGTTACCAGTGTGATGTGTGATGGCCGCTCTCTGCTCTCCTGATCCCACTGCAGAGCTGTGTGTGATTATATCTGACACATCTACAGATTCCTCTCAGCTTGAGCTTCCACCTCACAGGCAGACAGGGTTGTAATATTGTTCCAAAACAGCAGAGCTCAGAGAGCTGCGAAAAATGTGTTTACAAGAAGACAAATTTAATTTCTCCTGTTCTGTGTTAGTTACTTGTCTCACACTGGTAACTCCCCCTTCATGTTAAACAATCTCTGTAGGTGGAGTTATCTTCCAGGTAGCATCCTCTCCATAGCCTGGAACAGCTCATTTACATATAATAAAAATGTGGAATAAGACACCAGATCGCAGATATCAATGTATCATTTTATTCAGTTCCTATGACCTCCGTCAAATTTTGCCATATAGACGGCTTATGAGGGGAGATCCTACTGACAGATGCCCTTTAATAAGCTTGGTCGCTCTTCTCTGCACCTAGTTCATCCATATTATTCTTATACACTGGAGCCCAAAATTATACACAGTATTCTAAGTGTGGCCGCACTTGTATAGCAGTAAAGCTATGTTCTCGTCATGAGCATCTAAAATCCCATAATTTTATTTGCCTTGGCAGCAGATGTTCGACACTGGTCACTAAAGTTGAGATTGTTTTCCACCCATACACCTAAGTCTTTTTCAGTAAGCATTTTAGCCAGTGATTTACAATATAGAATATAAGTATACATTTTATTTTATTGGCCCAAGTGCACGACCTTTTATTTATCTACATTAACCTTCAATTGCCATCTTTTAGCCCAAGCCCCAAGCTTCTATTAATCCCTATGTAATATTACATTATCCTCTGTGTTGATTACCTTTCACAGTTAAGTATCATCTGTAAATATTGTAATTCTACCCTGCATGTCCCCTACAAGGTCAATAATAAATATATTAAAAAGGAGAGGTCTCACTCTACTGACCTCTGGGGTACTTCACTGTAACCCAATCAGAGTGTGATCCATTAATAACCATTTTTTTTTCCAATCACTGATTCCAATCACGGATCCAATCGTTTACCCAATTACACGTCTTTCCCCATAGTCTCATTGCTCTTATTTTATATGGCACTGTATCAAATGCCTTTGAACAGTCCAGGTAGCCATGACATTACCATGGTCCAGTCTGGAACTTATCTTATCATAGAAGCTTGTCGATTTAGTTTGACAGGACCGATGCCTCATAAACCCATGTTGATGCTGGGTTATGAGGTTATTTTTATTGAGATACTCCAAGACAGTATCTCTCAGAAAACCATCAAAGATTTTGCCCACAACACAGATTAAAATAACAGGCCTATAGTTTCCTGGTTCAATTGTTGACCCCTTTTTGAATATTGGTACCACCAGCACTAGTCCTCTTGTACAGACCCTCTTATTACGAAATCTTTGAAAAATCTAAACAATGGTCCGTCTATCACATTACTTAATTCCTGTGGTACTTGCCATCCGGGCCTGGTGATGGGGGTGAGTGGGGGTTTAAGTCTCTCAAACCCTTTGGAGCTGTTGTCTGTCACATTGGCATAAGCACCACCTGTTGCATTTCTTACACGCCCTGTATCAACTCAAGCTTTCATTCAAACCGAATATGCTGTTTGAAATGTTTCAAGATCCTCTTTCCGTTATTTTTAAACTTTTTATTTCCTGATCTTAACATGAGATGTCCTCTTTCTTTCTTAAATGGGAAAGGTTGTTCAGTGTATCCATTCATACTAATCATTTCTATCATATTAATTGCCCACAAGTCATCCATAAATCTATAAAACAACTATTCACAATAAGAGAACAAATTGCAAAATCTTATTTTTGGTAGTATCAAGTTCCCATTCCCTGGGAAGATGTCTTGCTTCTGCTGGCACTTCTGTTTGGGGAAAGCACTATCCTTCACGTTTTCTGGAGATTCTCCAAGATCAGGACTTCTGGTCTACAGTAGGGGAGATGTGATCACAAATAATTTTTCTGCCTATGTGTTGCCTCTGCTCGAGCTGTGGAGTGGATGAAAGCGCAATTCATTGCGTATTCTGGAGCTGCTCCAATATCAAGCCCTTCTGGTCCACAGTTGGGATTATTTTCATGACTACTGGTTGCCATCTGCCGGACAATCGGCCTTATTTATTTTACATTATTCTCAGCACTTTGAGATAATAGAAGTCCTTTCTCTGACAACTTTTAAATGCTGCTAAAGCCTGTGTCTCAGTCTACTGGAGGTCTCTTAATCCCACAATGTTAAGACAGTATTTTGGGAGAATAAATGAGGTTATGAAAATGATCTGCTATAAAATAGCTCCAATGGATTAAAATCCCTTATACAAACTAAAAAAACCTGCCAGCTGTCAAGCCCTTAAATTATGTTATTTTTACCCATACTTAAGAAATAATATATATGTGTGTATCCTGGACCATGACGTACTTACCTTTTTTTTCTCCGCCTTCATGCAACTATAACATATAATAACAATTAAGATGAAAACGGAAAAAAAATACAATAATAAAATGACTGCTGCGTAAGAACTCTATAACAGAAGGCCACCTTGTGTTACAGATTTACTCTCAATACTGATGATGAGACATACCGTACTTGTTTTAACAATATTTAATTTATGGTCTAATGGATTGGTCTATCAGGGTAGACCCATTAATTTAAATCAGCACTGCTTCCCCAGTGATAACATAATTGCCAGTGTGGGAAGAAGCCTCGCCTGTGGTTACCAGCCAATTGCGGTAACTGTTTCTTTTCGAAAAGTAGTTGTCTTCATGAAGCAACCCTTTAATTATAACTGTCAATCCCAGTGATTGCTATCACTGAGGCAGCCAATCTGTGAGTAAAGGAGTCCTTGTGATATACCAATTGTTAGAAATATTTTAATCATAAGAATTAAAACACAAACCAATGGACATCGTTCTTGACCCTTTTCCACCTATGGGTGATCATGGCACAACCTTAAAGGGAATCTCCTGGGCAGGAGAGGAAGCAAAAGAGTATACAGACAGGACAGCAGGGGATCACAGCTGATTCTTTTTGTGAGTAAAACATTTCCCTCCCTGTTTTTAAGAAATGTTTTACCTAACAGAAAGAATTAGCTGAGATCCCCTGCTGTCCTGTCTGTATACTCTTTTCCCTCCTCCCCTGGCCAGGAGCTGTGGTATGATCAGACCATGTTCCTGTACAGTCAGACACGGTCATTACACAGTACACAACAGGGGCACATTTATAAGATTATCTCCGTACAGGAAAAAAAAATAAAAAACACATCAAATTGTGGAGTTTATTTTTATTCCAAGATCTGTTGATTAAAATGTACTTTTGTTCATTGAAAAACCCCTTTAAACTAATTTCCTGGCAGAAATATGAAACTATTATGTCTAGGTTGTAGGGTGCTTTCACACACAGGCTTTTTTTGAGAATGTCACTGTAGTAATTGATACAATTTTATGAGCGCAAGCATAAAGTGGATTCAGCAAGAATGAGAAGTATATGTGATTTCTATATTTTTCCTATTCTGTTATTTTTTTCTTGGGCTTAAAAAACTGCGTCAAAAGTGTGATATGTATGAAACTACTATTAACGTCTTAGAACGGGCGGCTTAGCACAGACGCACTATGCCTCTTTATGAAATCCCTTTGGAGACAGTGCAGATAAATAGCAATTCTAGATGGTAATAAATGGCAGACTTCCTTGTTTTCTTCTTTAAAATGTGTCAAGTCATGTGATGATCACAAAGGTGCAATCCAGCAAGCAGATATCTTGAAAGCGGTCAGGAATTCATACACAAATGATCAAATGATATTAAAAAGTTGCACGACTTTTCAAATGAAAATAATGTTATATAATGAGTAAAATAATATAAAAAAATTAAATATAATATTATATATATTATAGTAAAATAAAAGGTATAACCCTTTAAATTGCATATCAATACTGATTTATATTTTACCTATGGTTTGTAATCCAAATCTGCTAATGGCTGCTATTAATGGTTGCTACCTATGAAATGAAAACCCATCTGTTACACCAATATATGTTTTGTAAAAAAGAACAATAATTTCTATTTAATGGTATTGTAACTGGAAATGTGGTTTAAAGGTTACGACATAGAGGTACAGAATTTATGTGTTCTTTATATCCAGTACAATACTGTCCTCTGCTGTGTGTGTACAGGTGGATGGAGACAGGAATGGGCCGGCACACTGTGGGTTTTTCTGTGCAGTCAGTAGATGCATCTAATGTCTATATTACATTAATGGTGATTTAATGAGAAGGGTTGACTAATGGAACGCAGGTAGGCAGTAATTAGACATGACTTTGCTCTGGCACATGAGAGCTATGCAAAGAAACCAGACTGGCAGTACCTACAGGGTACAATTGCCATCTCAGGCAAAGCAGTCACACGTACATTAGGCACAAGGGAGATGTATATTTTAGCTTTGTGCTGATGTCAAATATAAACACAAATAAGACAGCGCACATAAAGTATAAAAATAATTTCATTGTGAACGAACTCTCTCGTTTTTGTGTGTAATTTGTATGTATCAGATTTGTCTTATGTGAGCAACAAGAAGGATTTACTGTTCAATAAGAAGTGATGAGGATAGCGGAGTATATATCATGTAACAAAATATATTTATACGTGTCATCACCATAATGAAGCTTTCTAAATAAATAACCTCACAATAAAATATAGTGATGGAATACATGAGAAATCAATAATTCATAAATAGATGGAGAGATGATAGATAGATAATGCGATAGATACATATACAGTATATGAGATAGATATAAAGACATAGGTATGAGCTAGATGCGAGACATATAGATAGATGTAAGATAGATAGATAATACAGTAGATACATATATATCAGATAGATATAAAGACATAGATAGGAGCTAGATTTGAGATAGATAGATAGATAATACGGTAGATACATGTATATGACACAGCTATAAAGACATAGATGGGAGATGATAGATAGATAGATAGATAGATAGATAGATAGATAGATAGATAGATAGATACATAGATACATAGATAGATACATAGATAGATAGATATTGGTTAGATAGATAGATAGATATGGGATAGATAGATAGATAGATAGATAGATAATAGATATATGGATAGATAGATATATGGATAGATAGATGGATAGATAGATAGATAGATAGATAGATAGATATTACGGTAGATACATGTATATGACATAGCTATAAAGACATAGATAGGAGATAGATGGGAGATAGATAGATAGATAGATAGATAGATAGAATTGAGGAAATATTAGTTACTAGAGAATGTCTTTGGTTCCAAAATGACCAGTTTGATGTCATTAATATTTAAGCAAATATACAATCAATCATTACCTGGATAAAACAGAGTTAAATTAAATACTATAAATGGTGACTCCATTCAAAATGTAACCTTGTTCTAAGCCTATGACAGCATGCGTGCAGGAACCTTACACCCAGTACAGATAAATGAGTCATTGCACGTATTTATGTTATTTCAAACACGATTATTCATTTGAGTTTTTCTTTCTTTCTTTGGGTGCTGCAGCGGTAGGCGCCCCCGAGGACGTGGCCCTATATGTAGGAGTAGTGGCCGTAGCGGTTTTCCTAGTGCTGTTACTAGCCGTGATACTGGTATGCTGGCGCAGGAAGGAAGGCCTAGATGCTGATGTGGCTGACTCCTCCATCCTAACGGCTGCATTCCAGCCTGTCAGTCTCAAACCTGGCAAAGCAGGTAAGAACTAATAAGAAAAGCTTGCACAAAATATATGTCAATGGGCTTGTCCACCCCTCAGTAAATTTTTAGAAGCCATTCAGCTTGTATAGTAACATTGTGGAATGTGTACACATCTATGATTCAGCTCCACTTGCCAGATCCAGCAATCATCATACAATTACAAGTATGTGAATTCACATGCCGACTAGAGCTCTGCCCCTAGAACAATGAGCGAAGTGGCTGAGACTCTAGTCAGCAAATAACAGCGAGTATGCAAATCGCATACAGGTTGCCAAAGATTTACTCAAGGGTGGACAACCCCTTTAAGGCGGATCTGCCACCAGATTTCACAATGCAAACTATAAACATTATGGAATAGATCTTTAGACCCAATGAGGTCAGTGTGCTTACATTGAAAATCCCTGTCAGAATATCTGAATAATCCAATTATAGTCCAACTATAGAAAGAAATATGTGAAATGTATGTCCAAATGCATTGAATCTCCATCCGCAGAGCCTGACTGACAACTGCAGCTTGTACTGAGCAGTGGGAGATCACAGCAGGAAGAAGGACATTGAGGAGCTGTCAATCTGGCTAGGTGGGCAGAGATTGAGTTAAACTTTCACAAAGTCTTAAACAGCCATCCAAACATGGATCATAAATAAATACAGCATCCTTATCAGATTGAAGAGATTGGGTGAAACCTATCAATAAACTGGAGTGGAGCAAGGAGAAGCCAGCCAGTCAGGTCTTTCTCTGTCGTTTCCAGTCGGCCTTTCAAACTATGTTTTCTCTAGTATTTAAAAAAAATTGGACCCAATACAAACTGAACTAAAACAGATGCTCAATGGAAACCATCTGTTTTTTGAAAGCGGATCTGTTAACGGACTGTATAACAGATAACCATCCATTATTACCTGCTTCCCATAGACTTCAATGTTAAAAAAAAATGGATCCAGTTCCTATCAGATTCTTTTGGTCATACAAAAAAGTTGTACTAAGTTTTTTGATCTAGCTAAAAAGCAGATAGCAGCTGGGAATGAGGAAAACAAAAGACGTTTTATTTGACTTCCATTCCAATTTAAATGAATGGGTCATGTACAGGAACATTTTATTTCTGAACTTAGGGTCCCAAAAAAGGAACCAAAAATAGAAAAAAATACTGGACAAGTGAATATACATAATTTCCAGAACATACAACTCTGCTCAGATTTTGATCTTGCCAAATGTTGATGCATTTGATGAACCTATATCCACAGCTTAAAATATGCAGCTGAAGGCAACTGAATTGATAGATCGCCCATTAACTCCTTATTAGTGATGAGTGCAAGTGCTCATTACTCAAGTTTGCCGAGGGTGCTCGGGTACGCAGCGAGTATCGCTGGTGCTCGAGTGACATGCTCGAGTCCCAGTGGACGCATGTTTCTCGGCTATTAGACAACCACAAAACATGTAGAGATTGCCCGTGTTTGTCGGGCAATCCCCACATGTTTTATGGCTGTCTAACAGCCGAGAAACATGGGGCCGTGGGGACTCGAGCATGTCACTTGAGCACCCGCGATACTCGCTGCATACCCGAGCACCCTCAGCAAACTTGAGTTAGAAAATATACACATAATTTTTGCAGGATCTCCTGTATGACCAAGAATTTATTCAAGGAAGGAAGAGTAATGTAAGGAAAGTTTTGCTTCCACCACCATTTACAAAACCAAAGGAATGTGGAGAGATAAACTTGCTTCACAACTCCTTGCTACTTGCATTCAATTTCATTCCCTTACCAAAATCATAATACTTTTCCTTAACATGCTGCTAAGTTAGATAATACATCGAGTATAGCCTTCTCCTTGCCCACTTGTTGTAGCTTATGGTGCCATTGGCATCAGTAAGTAGTAGGGTCATGGTATGCATGTTCTCTCTATAAATAAATTCACCATCTAATCAACATTACAGAGAAAAGGAGCTCTGGGAAAGAGTGGATAGACCTCCCTTTGTTGGAGTCTACGACAGCTGCAGCCTTAAATTAAGACTAGTATTCCCCATAAAATAACAATTCTGGAGCTGTTTTTCATTGCCCTGTGCTGTTCCCTTGTTATTCCTCTTGAAAGTGTAGGAATAAATTGTCATCCGGGTCCTTGCAGTTGGTTGTGTCTCAGTGGACTCTCTGACACTGTTCAATCAAGGTTGACACTATCAAACTTTGAAGGGTGCACATTCTTTTGACAAGGAGATGAAAGCACCCAGTTACCAATACATTCAGACATTTACAGGATGAATTACAGAAGAAGAGCACAATGCACAGTTCTGAGAAGAGGTAGTTCAGTATCCTTATTTCATAGGAGATACAAGTATTTAACAAAACTGACTTGTTGGTAAGGCTTGTAGGTTCTCTATAAAACTTGCAGCATTGAGCGTGACTTGTTGGCAGATGTCCCAACAGCTACACCCAGGCTATGCTCCTAGGACCAGAACAACACTCCATAGATTACCAGTTGGTGTTGAGACCAAAAGAAAAGCCGTAGGAAGTGTCTTCATGATCTCTGCATATTGAGACAATAGGCATGAAAGATTTGAGAGTAAATGATTGACTGCTGTTGATACATTTTATTTCTGTAGATTTATTTTAATATATTCATACATTTATGCGACAGTTAGAAATTATCATAGTAATTATCATTGTATTTCAAAAAAGTAGTACAACAAGAATTACGCAAAGTATTTAGTAAAGCGCTCATTTACATACACAAATCTTTCCTCAAAGATTTTACATTAACTTTCTTCTAAGTATACCAGAGGATTGGATTTAATTATCAGATCAATATATAACTAATTCTTTATACACGGTTCATCGTTGAATTATGTTAAACCCTGGAATACTTGATCACATTTTTGTAATGTAAGCATATTTTTTTTATATTTTTAGGTCAAGCTCATCTATTGACTATTCAGCCTGATCTCAGCACAGCAACAATGACCTATCAGGGATCCTTGTGCCTACGACAAGATGGTGGCAATAAATTCCAGCTAACCAATGGACATCTTCTTCCACCTATGGGGCCTGGTCTACCAAGGGAGCATAGTCACACATTACCAAGACTCTCCACCCAAAACTATTTCCGTACTCTGCCACGCGGATCAAGTAATATGGCGTATGGTACCTTCAACTTTTTAGGAGGACGTCTTAAGATTCCAAATACTGGTAATTTCACTTTTATTTTATGCTTTTCATGCATAATTGACATTCTAGAAATAGTCTTGAACCATGATATAATGCTTTTTTTTTAATATATGTCCATATGCTATTAGAAATATTGAAGTCATTGAGGAATACCTCTCTTTGAACTGGACTTGCAGTTGCCAGCTGAGTGCAGTTGCCCCCACTTTCTGAAATAGGTTATCTTTAATGAGACAATCCCTTTAATAGATTTATACAGAATACTTAGTAAATTGATTGATCTGCAGTAGATCTGAGAAGTTGTTATGAGTATGCCAGAACTTTATTGCCTTAGTCTGTAATGTGGTGAAGATTTGGCCAAATTAAATGATCAGTTTGTCGTACAATTTGAGGCTTTCTTCACAACTGTGTAGTATTCTATATATTTTCTTAAATATTAGTGTGATGTGACTCCTTTTGTATTTAATTAGATCGCTAAAACATTTGGGATTGTGTATTTGTAATAGTGACTCTGCTTTACCTCAGGCCTCAGTTTACTTATACCTCCAGATGCCATTCCCAGGGGAAAAATCTATGAAATCTACCTGACACTTCACAAACAGGAAGATGTAAGGTAGGTCCCTGAAGACATTTTATAATTTATCTCACATTTTTTTAATTGCGTTTTGTAAAAGGGAAGTATTAAACATTATGCTAATATTTTGTCATGAATCTGAAACACTGAATAAGATTAAAGCTAAAGCCATCCATCTGTTTTTTTACAGTAAAAATTTAGTTTTAATAAACTTCAGTGTAATTAAAATTAGAAAATGAAGCATCTTTGTAAAAAGTCTTTATTAAAAATCCCTTACTACAGACCTATGTGTCTCCATGGTTACAGACTACAAACAAACCCTGTGTAGTCTGATTCTACAGTCATGCTTCCTTTCCCCTCTTCACCTTAAACCCAGAATTTACCTCTTGATTTATGCTAGTTTGTACTGTAGTAAGTGTCCGACGTATAGTACATCAGTTTCATTAGGGATAACTGGTGATTCATTTTCATCTACCTTTCCTTTCTCTTTTTGAGGTTACCTCTAGCTGGCTGCCAGACCCTTTTGGGTCCCATCGTCAGCTGTGGACCCCCTGGAGTCCTACTTACACAGCCTGTTATCTTGTCAATGGACCACTGCCTAGAACCCGGCCCTGAGAACTGGACTGTGCGCCTGAAGAAACAGTCTTGTGAAGGTAGCTGGGAGGTAGGTTACAGCAGCACAATGACAATGACAGGAAACTGGGTGCAAGCGCACTAGACATAACAGGCCTAGCGCCAGTCACACATACATGCAACTTGAAATGTCAATATGGCTCTAGACCAGTGGTCCCCAAACATTCTTACCTTGAGAACCATATTCAAGTCTGACAGATGGTCATGACCAACATTCAGCTGGACCACTACCACTTACACCATTGTGACACCAAGAACCCCATAGTCCTGATGTAATGAAAGTCAAAGCTTCCTCATAGAAAGCACCCCAAAACCTTGTGCCCCACTCTCTTATTGGCACAAAATTTATGTCCAGCAGTTCTTGCTTTACTCCTTTTTTGGTATTCTTGCATCAAGTCCATTCACTGAACTATTGCACCTAGATTCAAGCACCCCTCTAAATGGAAGTATCAGCCTATCTCCAGTTTAATGTACTTATGCTCCCTTCCCCATCAGTATACACACATCCAGATCTGCTCTTATGTGCAGGGCTTCCCATAAAAGTCACCATCTAATGACCTTCTCTTCATAGTTGTTTGCTAAACCTGGTGCTAACACATCAAGCTGATACACAGCTGCGAGCCACACAACATGTCCCCGTGAGCAACACACAGCTCCCGAGCCACAGTTTGGGGACCCCTGTTCTAGACACTATCCCATGCTTTCACATTTTACACTATTGCAAATAGTTTCCACTTTAACTGGCAGAGGGCACCACAATAGAATAGTATTGCAACAGTAAAAGCAATTTACAAATGATGGTAATACAATTATTCCTTTATTGTATAACGTTATTCCTTCTTTATTCCTGTCCATTTATTTCAAGTTCGAGTTAGGAAAACACCAGGCCATTTTACCCAAACTAATTATGATATGTTGTCACAAGTGAGCAGCTGATGCATGTTCTGGGGTGTTCATATTAGACAGTAAACCATAATTTGATAACCCTCTTCAGGGATTATCTAATAAAAATAACGCCATCCATTTACACAATGCTAGGGCATATCGTATCATAGAGGGTTTTCCCACTAAAGAATACCCTTTTAGACACAGAACAGAGAGCCATTCTGTGAGAGCGGCTTCACCAGATGTACTTTTTACATGAATGGCCATTTATCCTAACAGGGTTTTCAGAGAATAGAAAAATATAAAGAAAGATAATGTAATTATGATAAAATTCCTAAATACCTGTAATTAGCTTTTGTTTTGTCTTGGGAGATAATCAGCAAAGTATATAAAATTATTGCCATCTTGTTACACTGACAGAAACAAGGTGCCTGTGAGCTTGTGCAAAAGGAAGCTCCGTGGCTTTAACCTGGAGACAACCTTTAACACATATTGTCACCTTATCTTCAAGTCTCAGCCGCCATTCTGCATTGAGAGAATTAGGAAACATCACTAGGAGCAGCTTCTTTTACCTCAGCACTCCTAGTATCTCTAGTATTAGATCAGACAGACAGGGTGGACAGCAGTGTGAGCAGCCCCTTCTTACCACATCACCCCTGGCATCTCCAGTATTAGATCTGAAAAACAGGGTGGACAGCAATGTGAGCAGCCTCTTCTTACCACATCACCCCTGGTATCTCCAGTATTAGATCAGAAAAACAGGGTGGACAGCAGTGTGAGCAGCCTTTTCTTACCTCAGCACCCTTGGAATTTCTAGTATTAGAACAGATAGACAGGCTGGATAGCAGAGTGAGTGGCCTATTCTTTTGACAGCAGACCTGCTATCTCAAGTATTAGATCAGATAGAAAGGATGAATAATAGTGTGAACAGCTTCATCTTACCAGAGCACCCCTGGTATCTCCAGTATTAGATCAGAAAGACAGAGTAGACAGCAGTGTGAGCAGCCTCTTCTTACCTGAGCACGTTTGATTTCTCCAATATTAGAACAGAATATCCACTAATAGCACATCCTTTGGGGAAGAGCTTCCTACTGCACATGCTCACAAGCACCTGTCTTATTAACATTTTATGACAACTTTAATTTCTGTCAGTATAACAAGAAGGGGGCCATTTTAATGTACTATTGTGAGTAACACCTTATACAAAATAAATTTGCTAATTAAAGGTATTTAGTAATTTTTTCATAACATTTTCTTTCTTTCCTTCTTGCAGTCTTTTTCCCTTTCTTCCACTCTTTCTTTCTCTTTTTTTCTTTCTTTCTTTCTTTCTTTCTTTCTTTCTTTCTTTCTTTCTTTCTTTCTTTCTTTCTCTCTCTTTCTTTTTGTCTCTCCTTTCTTTGACTATCCGTAGAGAGTCCCTAAAATGGCCACTATGTAATACTACATTTTTTCTTGTAGAAGCCAAAAAAAAAGGTTTCCCCAAGCAAAATCAACTTATTGTCAGTGGTGTCGACAAATGGACAAATGAAACAATCACTTTCATTATTGATAGAGCCTTGATAATTTAACTTATAGATCCTGGTCATCTTCAAATGGTGGAATAGTAGTCATGTTAAAGAATGTTTAAGAGTAGTTTATGTGGGTGATTACTAATTTATTACCTGTTACTATCAGAGCAAACCATGCATGGCATTACTTTTATTACAATATCTACTGTATCTGTCTTAGAAACTCTGATGGTCATTCTTGTCTATTCAGTCAGAAGAAAATTAGTTAAGTTGGGCAATGATTTTGGTAGACAAGATTTGGCTAAGACTTGGATACGACTAGTCTAATATATCCAAAAGGGAGAAAATCACAACTGTATACTGCTGCTGCATTCGTCAATATTCCTTCTCCACAAAACTTCTAATTAAAACTACAAGAAGATGTTCTTCTGACATCACATATAGATTTGCCATCACATATAGATTTGCCTTTAAGACTGCAATGTAACCAGCCCGATTCTGTTCATGGAGTTTTTGTGTCATAGTTCTTATTAGTTAGTCTAAACATTTTAACTTAAAAAAAGTAGTATTAACACTTGATTGCCTTTTTAAAAGAAAAATTGTTCATAAGAAATTGCAATACCAGTCCATATATTTCCTACAATCCGCCAAAAACAGCTTCAAAACAAGCCAGCAACATATGTAAATATATATCTGCATTCTAGCTTTAAAAAAACATAAATCACACTTAATGATTAATGTCAAAGTATACACTTTATTGATACACAAAAATACATAAAATTATTATAAATTACTCTTAAAGATTAATATTAAAGTATACACTTTATTCATGCACAATTATACTCAAAATTAATTATCCAATAAACAAAACAGACCACACAAGACAACATACACAAAAAAAGTTTTTTTTTGTGTGTTTTGTGTATTGGATTATTTATTATTGTTTATATTTGTGTATCAATAAAATGTTTTCTTTGATAATAATCATTAAGCTTGATTTATGTCTTTTAAGCTCATGTGTTGGTTTATATGTTAATCAAGATCAGGGTGTATGGAAGACCATCTGCAAATCCATAGTAAAAGTACAGGAAAGCCTCCTACTCTGGCAAAGCAGTCTGTGCACAAAATAACCAGCCCTAATTACATTTGGCAATCACATGTATTGTCCAGTTGGATTTCATTGTAAAATCATTGTCACTTTGGCAGAAAAAAGACTTACAGGCTCAAATAAATGCAAGTCATTGTATAAATTCAGTTTTTCTCTGTGACATTTTAGTGACAACCAGATGTCTGTAGACATTATTGTTGTTTTTGAACAGTCTGTAAAAATGTGAGAGCACAAATGAACAATGAATGTCAAGCATGAAAAGAAAGCTGATCTCTTGATGACCTCTCAAGGGCTTCCGTATAGTCAAAGATGATAGTTTCATCAGTTTAGTTGCCAAATATATAGTGTTTAAATGTTGGTATGATTTCTGATTCCAATTTTTCTGAAACCACTCTGGTGATGAATGTTAGAACTGTCCGTCTGCTGGGAACTATCCATTAAGAAAGCCAACAAAGGATCAACCTTCCTTTCACCTTGCTTGAGGGCATCTTGGAAGACTGAGAAAAAAAACTACTTAAGTCCCTGAAAAGAGGCTTCTCCCTCAAAAAGAACGATTGTTGACATGTTTTGTGAGAAACGTCTATAGAGTTCCCTGCGATACTCAGAACTCTAGGGAATAACTTTATTTATTTTAACAAAAGAAACATAAAGACGGAATATCTTTAGGTCTGGAAAAAAAGACTCAATAAGTGGACCTTATCATTCTTGCTATTTTATTGAGCAAGTCATTGAGCAGGTCATAGACAAAGCAATTTCAATTGTAAAAGATAAACCATCTATTATTGTTACGATCAGCAGAAGGTCATTTTTTTCATGTCCCATATCATGGCCAATGATATCCATAATGACTAAAAACTATTTTGTACATGATCGATCACTGATTCACAATCAGCAAGCTAAGCAGACTCCACAGCTGGGAGATTGCAGGAGGATTGATCCAACAGACAGTTTCCCTTTAAGTATTGCAATGTATTTCTAAAGTTATACACATCATATAAGATATTGGTTATTGAAGTCATTATCACTGTAGTCCTGGATATCCAACCTACACCATTGACTCCAACTATACCTATCAATTATACCAAATAACACTGTTCTACATATTTTCAAAAGTTGTCAGGTTCAGTTATGAAATGAGCCGTTTGTTAATGATTTTGACCTCCTGAATTCAAATCTGACAATGAACATTTTTAGCTGGCTCTTGTTTCAAATATCAAAGAGTTTTCCTATTAGTGCTACCCATAATTAAATGGGTTGTCCACTACTATTAATAATTGTTCAATCTATTTTTATGGTGAAAAGTAGTTTATTTGTAAATACCTTATGTTGCTGTTACTGCCTGTGAGCGGCGCTATAACTGGCCGCTCACAGGCATCACGTGACCCCCGCCGTTTTATTCAGCTAATGTCACGTCAAGTGAGGCGTGACATCAGTGACGCGCTGGATGCTGGGTTGTGGGTGGGGTTACCCAGCCCACAACCCATCACTCACCGTGGAACGCAGCAGTGAGTGACCCCCGGCTGCAGCCAAAAATTGACGTGACATCAGCTGATGTCACAGTCGGTTGCAGCCGGGGGTCACGTGATGCCTGTGAGTGGCCAGTGATAGCGCCACTCACAGGCAAGAAGAACAATGGTTATGACTAAGAACATTTTTGTTCGAAACGCGTAATCCCCTGGATTTATAATTTTAACAGCATGATTTTAAAGGAATTCAAATAAATATGAAGTTTTAACACACATTCAGATTCCTTTTTGGATGTTTGTCGCTGGATCCCTGTTTTTTGTTGATTACCACAGCCGCCTTATCCGAGCACCATCCTGGAGTCCACACCCAAAGCCACAGGAATTCATCTAATGGTGAGCTGAAAAAACACTTTTTTCTCATATATTCAAGAAGAACAAAGAAAGGTATTTGCAAAAACCCTTATCTGAACAGGGTAAATATATTGGGGACATTTGGGCCATAGTAAAAAGTACTGGACATCTTCTTTAAAGATCTGGCCGGGGTCCATAGGCAGAGACGAGATCAGTCCTGCACCACCTCCTGCCGGCTTTTCCCTTCTTGGCTCCAGTTGATTGACAGGTCTTTCCCTATGAACTCACAATGAAGAGACCTGTCAATCAACTACAGCAGTGTGAGTAGCAGCCAGCCGGGTCTTCAAAATAGGTTTTCTCTGAAATGCCAGAGCTTTTTAGAGAAAAACATACCTGACTGCAGCCAGGTTGTGATTCATGCTGCCCTTGTTTAAGGCAACATGTATCGACTGGTAGGCTTCCTTTAACTCAGCTCTTTTTCAACAAGATGTGGTTACACAAAGGACTAGAATAAAATCTTCTCTGCACAAAGGTTCTTTTAAATATCATCAGGGAAGATCATTTCCCACAACCTTTACATATACCTGCATTTGTGACCTTTGCATATACACAGTAGGGTAGTAACTGTTTAATGTACATCTACTAATGAATGTCTCGGAAGGAAACATTTACAGGCTGTAATGCTGAGCAGGAAGTTTAAGTATAAGAAACTACTGTTCTACTAAAGATTGGGTGACAATGGTGACATTTTATTAAGCGTGCACTTAGTTTTCATATTGTTCAGCAGACAACAATTACATCTAATGGATTTTCTATTCTCACACACTTTCCTGCCTGAATATATAAATGCTGATCTGCAAGTCTTACTAAATACATTAAGCCTAAATGTAAAACGCTCACGGAGGAACTGGTTGTATCAGCCATAGTCCATGCTTTCTTTTGCCATTGCATGAAAACCAGATGGAATGGATTTTCTATAGTTTTTAGAAACAGGGAAGATATTCTAGCTGTCCCAAACTCCAGGTATTACAGGCAAATCTGCAAAATACTGTTGGCAGCTACCACTAGGCAGCGATTGGTACATATGACTTTATAATGATCACAAGCTGTATAAAGATATATCACGTGAGCTCGAACTAAGGCAGAATTTCCTGTTGAACTCTATGGCAGCAGGCACTGCTGTCAATATTTTGGACAATTTTTAATCCTCTGGGGTCAAAAAGTTGCAAAATTTATCGCAAGTTGTATTTGCACACTGTTTTCCCCTGTTGGAACTTTTTCAAAAAGTGGTGGAAGTTAGCAAAAGGGGGTATGGTCTACCACTAAGGCAGGGTTCCCCAACTCCAGTCCTCAAGGCCCACCAACAGGTCATGTTTTCAGGATTTCCTTAGTATTACACAGGTGATAATTGCATCACCTGCACAGGCAATAATTCCATCACCTGTGCAATACGAAGGAAATCCTGAAAACATGACCTGTTGGTGGGCCTTGAGGACTGGAGTTGGGGAACCCTGCACTAAGGGACAAATTTACTAGCACAAAACTTTTATACTTTGTAGCTGAAATCTATACCAGTTCATAGCTTATGTATATTTAATTTTCTGGTGGTGCAAAGATGCGCCAAACTTATTAGCAATGTTGCCAATTTGACTTTCATTTTTTTCTGGACAGCTTATCAAAAAATCGCGGACAGACAATATTTTTTATGGATACATTGGAAAACCATAATAAATCATTATGATTATAAGTGATACATGTCTACAGCCTATAATTCTGATATGAAGACATCAGCTGCATTCACTGTAAATTGTAAAATGATAACTACAGTCAAAGTAATCTGTAAAAATATCTTCAGTTTCGAAAAAATCACAGATGGCTCAAATTTTTTTCACGGAAAGGGAAAAAAAATGCCCTATTTTTACGGACTGTCCAGGATTTTCTGGATGGTTGGCAACCCTGCTTATTAGTAGGGGTGCACCTTTTAATAAATATAATGCACCATATTATAGTAGTCTATAATTTCGAGGTTGGCATGTGAAACGCAAGTCTAGATAAATTCCTCTCACTGTGGATTGGGACACTATTCTGACAGATTTGTTTTAAGGGAGAGCCTTGTGGGACAGACTTAGCTGTATGAGATTCTTCCATTATTGATGAAGGCACATTGATGGGTCTGTTTGTTTTTTAATATTCCTTTAGTTGTTAAAGAGTTTGTCCAGCAAAATTTATTTTTATGAAAATCTGAGCAAGGTTTATAGTATTCAGGGCAGGCGACTATTCTTCCAGCAGAAGTCATAATTCCACTGTAAATTAAACGTGTGTTAATTGAGACAGACAAGTTAAACTAGAGGTTAGATTTGGGTTCATATAAGATAAATACCGTGTATACTCTAGTATAAGCCAAGTTTTTCAGCACATTTTTTATGCTGAAAAAGCCCCCCTCGGCTTATACTCGGGTATATACTCGAGTATATACATATTGCATTGGTGGATAGCAGAGGGGGGGTTGCGGCGGTGGAGGAGCGGGGCACACACAGTAGCCGCTGCTGCACCTATCACGTGTGCCTGCTGCTAAAGGGAAATTAATATTCCCTCTTCTCCACTCCCATGGGTGTGGAGAAGAATGATTATTCATTCTCTTCAGTAGCGGGCAGGGTAGAAGCGCTGAGCCGCAGCTCCTGCTGACAGTGCCCCCTACTTAAGAGAATGCATATTCACTCCTCTCCACGCACATAGTCCCGGCATGGAGAGGAGTGAATATGCCAGCAGCTCACATCAGTGTCTGAGAGCGCATGGCTGTGACGCCATGTGCTGCTCAGATACTGACATGAGCTCCTGCAGCTGAACAGGCCGCAGCGCTGGAGCAGAAGTGAGGAAAGAAGGTGAATATAAGTGTTTATCTTTTATGTGTGCAGTGATGGGACCATACATATCAGGAATGGGGGATAAGGAGGCCATACATACCAGGATTGGGGATGAGGAGTGACATACATACCAGGATTGGGGGATGAGAAGGCCATGCATACCAGGATTGGGGATGAGAGGGCCATGCATGCAAGGATTGGGGGATGAAGGGGCCATACATTACCAGGATTGGAAATGAGGGTGCCATGCATACCAGGATTGGGGATAAGGGGTGCCATATATACCAGGATTGTGGATGAGGGTGCCATGCATACCAGGATTGGGGGATGAGGGGGACATGCATACCAGGATTTGGGGATGAGGGGGACATGCATACCAGGATTTGGGGATGAGGGGGCCATACATTACCAGGATTGGAGATGTGGGTGCCATGCATTTCAGGATTGGGGATGAGGGTGCCATGCATACCAGGATTGGGGATGAGGGTGCCATGCATACCAGGATTGGGGGATGAGGAGGCCATGCATACCAGGATTGGGGGATGATGAGGCCATGCATACCAGGATTGGGGGTGAGGGGGCCATGCATACCAGGATTGGGAGATGAGGGGGCCATACATTACCAGTATTGGAGATGAGGGTGCCATGCATATCAGGATTGGGGATGAGGTTGCCATGCATACCAGGATTGGGGATGAGGGTGCCATGCATTCCGGGATTGGGGATCAGGGTGCCATGCATACAGGATTTGGGGGGTGAGGAGGCCATGCATACCAGGATTGGGGATCAGGAGGCCATGCATACCAGGATTGGTGATGAGGGTGCCATGCATTACCAGGATTGGAGATGAGGGTGCTATGCATTTCAGGATTGGGGATGAGGGTGCCAAGCATATCAGGATTGGGGGATGAGGGAGCTATGCATTACCAGGATTGGGGATGAGGATGCCATGCATACCAGAATTGGGGATGAGGGTGCCCTGCATACTAGGATTGGGGATGAGGGTGCCATGCATACCAGGATTGGGGGGTGAGGAGACCATGCATACCAGGATTGAGGATCAGGAGGCCATGCATACCAGGATTCGTGATGAGGGTTCCATACATTACCAGGATTGGAGATGAAGGTGCCATGCATATCAGGATTGGGGATGAGGGTGCCATGCATATCAGAATTGGGGGATGAGGGTGCCATGCGTACCAGGATTGAGGGATGAGGGGGACATGCACACCAGGATTGGGTGAAGAGGGGGCCATGCATTATCAGGATTGGAGATGAGGGTGCCATGCATACCAGAATTGGGGATGAGGGTGCCATGCATACCAGGATTGGGGATGAGGGGACTATGTATACCAGGATTGGGGATGAGGGAGCAATGTGCACCAGAATGGGGAAATTTATCAGAAGCTGCTGCATTTCCCACCCAGGCTTATATTCGAGTCAATACGTTTTTCCAGTTTTTTGTGGTAAAATTAGGTACCTTGGCTTACACACGGGTCGGCTTATACTTGAGTATATACGGTACATAAAATTGTTACCAACAGTGCTGAAATAACAGTACCCACGGCCAGGGGTGGATTAAGAGTAGCAAGGGCCCCGGGCAGTTTAGAAGGCGCGGGCCCCCCCCCACCTCATTTATCACGTGACATGTCACATGATCCCCTGTGATAGATCATGTGATAGTTCACGGGAAATTAATTTGGCACAATATTAATTGTGCTGCCTCATCTGAGAGCAGCACAATATTGGGGCAGATACCCTGATTCCAGCGATGTGTCACTTTTTCAGCTGCTTGTTGTCATTTTGAGAAAATCACCGTTTTATCTGCTGCAGCTCTAGCAGCTCTCTGAATGCTGCGCTCTGTATAGCCCCACCCACACCACTGATTGGCAGCTTTCTGCCCATGCTCAGTGTACACAGAAATCTACTGATCAGTGATGGGGGTGGGGTCCTACAGAACTTACTAGTCATCTAGTGATAATTACCTTCTGACAAATCAATGATTTTATCAAAACAACATTAAGCAGCCCAGTAAGTGACACATTACTGGAATCAGTGCCTCTAACCCTACATTATGCTGATCTCAGATTAGGTGGCAAAAACCTGATGACAGATTCCCTTTAAAGGAGCTGTAAACACAAAAAAAGTTTGTATTAAAAAAATACAAGCCATTTGTGAAATTAACTTTTTTTCATTGTTAATTCACATTAGACTGTATCTTCAACACTTTTGTCAGCAGGTCTTATTACAGACTCTTAATAGGGCAGCTCTCTCCCTCTCCCTCAGCAGAAAGTCACAGCATGGTTAAAAAACGGGATCTTTTATGATTTTCTCATAATAAATAAAAAAGGACATGCAAGTCCTCCAAACTATTTTCCGTTTCTCTATAGGGGAGGTCCTAAATCTTTCTTGCTCTTTAGTTGATCACATGTCAAAAAGGCAAAGCATTTACTATGAACTCGCTTAAAAAAATATACACTTGGAGAGTAATATCATCATCTGCATGTAAATATTCCTTGACTCTAAGGGCTCGCTCACACTGTCGTATAACACGGCCGAATGCTATGTGATGTTTTATCGGATAGGACTCGGCCCTATGTTATACTATGGGACAGTGCAGATCTGCGATTATTGGCATGAGAAAATAATCTCATTCGATATTCGGACCATGCGCACCCATACAAGTCTATGGGTGCACGTAAAATATTGGACTGCACTCGGATGTCATCCAAGTGCAGTCCGATGAACACTCACAGAGACTATGGAGAAGATGGAGAAATTAAGTTCTCCATCTTCTCCATATCTGTGCTGCGAGAGAATCAGATCACACTCAGTTGAAGCTCTGACAGAGTTTGAGCCGAGTGTCATTAGCATAATTGGCCCTATTCTCTTGCATGAGAGAGTATATGGCTTAGTGAGTGGACCCTAAAACTGAATAGTAGTGACGGACAGGCACCTCACAAGCGGGATCCATGTAGCTCTCAGATGTCATGTAGGTAGGGCTTCATTCCATGGGGTAGGGCTTAATTTCAAGGTATATAAAAAATGGACTTCAAATAAAAATTAAATGAACACAAAAAGCACTAATTGAATTATTTTTTTCGTATTTATGTTTGCAGCCCCTTTAAAAACCCTTTGAGGACCAAGGCACATATATGTTCCATAGTTTTAAACTGGAAAAAAATTTGATTGAATAAAATTTAAGGTCCTCGAAGGTTTAAGTAGGTCATAAATTCATATGAATACTTGCTCATACAATTGCACATGCCAAAAGATGAAGAAGAACAGAATAAAAAATATGACATTAAGTGGAGCACTTACAGGTATTCAAGGTGAAAGAGACCAGCAAAGGCATCGTCTCGAATGATAGTAAATGAGTTAGAATTCAGCAAGCTGAAAATGAAGACAGCAGGTGAGAAGGTGCTCAGAATTAGTCAAGCAGAATTTATTGACTGCTCTTGCAAAGCACTGAGACTCCTGCTGTGTATAGATGGTGCCGTGCGGCCTCCCGCTGTGTATAGATGGCACCGTATAGATGGCTATGTGTGTCCTCCTGCTGAGTATACGTGTATAGATGGCTACGTGCGGCCTCCTGCTGAGTATAGATGCCGCACGGCGCTCCCCCCAGAGACAGCAGGAGGCCGCACAGCGCCATCTATACTCAGCGGGAGGCCGCACGTAGCCATCTATACACAGCGGGAGGCCGCACGGCGACATCTATACTCAGCGGGGGGGCGCACGTAGCCATCTATACACAGCGGGGGGCGCAAGTAACCATCTATACACAGCGGCGGGCCGCACGGCACCGTCTATACACAGCGGGGGGCCGCACGTAGCCATCTATACACAGCGGGGGGCCGCACGTAGCCATCTATACACAGCGGGGGGCCGCACGGCGCCCCCCCCAGAGACATCAGGAGGCCGCACGGCGCCAACTATACACAGCAGGAGGCCGCATGCAGTCATGCACGCACACAAACATATACAGACACGCATAAACACATTTGAAACACAAAAATACATACAAACAGATATCACACAATGACATCTGCCCACACACACACACAAACACACACACACACACCTGCCCACACACACTCACCTACCCACACACACATCTGTGTGTGTGTGTGTGTGTGTATGTATAGTGTGTGTGTGTGTGTGTGTGTGTGTATAATTTGTGTGTGTGTATTTTTTTTAAGTTAAAAACAAGTAAAATGCATGTGGCATCAATATCAAGACTCCAGATATAAGGGCCTATTCACACTGAATTTTGCAATGCATTCATCTCCTCTTTCCAGGCTTCTATCTAAATCCCTGAAAAATGGCATTCAGATGGGCCTTGACATAGTCATTGATTTGAGCAAAGGCAAACCGAGGCTAAAGTCTGAATCTTTAGGCTCCATTTGCTCTGCTTTCAGATGTCTAATTTCAGACAGCACAATCCTGAATTTCAGGGATTCAGTTGTAAGCCTTGTGTAAAGACCTGAATGCAGCGCTGGATGTAGTGTGAATAGGTCCTTACATCCTACACCACCTCAGGGTATTGTTGTTATGGAGTATTGCCCCTGGGTGGCCGCAGTTATGACCACCACCAGGGCTCGCGGTCACCCACCCTAGCTTTGGTATTCTGGGGAGCTGGTATAATGAATATCTGAGAAGAGCCCTAGAGAAGCAAGAACATTGGACAACCAAGAGGTGGTGGCCTCAAGTCAGGTGTAGTGTTCAACAGGGCAAGACTTTCTAACCTGCCCACACACACACACACACACACACACACACACACACACACCTGCCCACACACACACACACCTGTCCACACACACACACACACCTGCCCACACACACACACCTGCCCACACACACACACCTGCCCACACAGACACACACACACACACCTGCCCACGCCCACACACACACACACCTGCCCACACACACACACCTGCCCACACAGACATCTGCCCACACACACACCTGCCCACACAGACACACACACACCTGCCCACACGCACACACCTGCCCACACACACACCTGCCCACACGCACACACCTGCCCACACACACACCTGCCCACACACACACACACACACACACACCTGCCCACACAGACACACACACACAGACACCTGCCCACACAGATACACACACCTGCCCACACACACACACCTGCCCACACAGACACACCTGCCCACACAGACACACACACAACCTGCCCACACACACACACATCTGCCCACACACACCTGCCCACACAGACACACTCACACACCTGCCCACACAGACACACCTGCCCACACAGACATCTGCCCACACACACACCTGCCCACACAGACACACACACACCTGCCCACACGCACACACCTGCCCACACACACACCTGCCCACACACACACCTGCCCACACACCTGCCCACACACACACACACACACACACCTGCCCACACAGACACACACACACAGACACCTGCCCACACAGATACACACACCTGCCCACACACACACACCTGCCCACACAGACACACCTGCCCACACAGACACACACACACACCTGCCCACACACACACACATCTGCCCACACACACCTGCCCACACAGACACACTCACACACCTGCCCACACAGACACACACACACACGCCCACACACACACACCTGCCCACACACACACACACATCTGCCCACACAGACACACCTGCCCACATCTGCCCACACACACATCTGCCCACGCACACATCTGCCCACACACACACCTGCCCACACACACACACACACACACCTGCCCACACACACACACACCTGCCCGCATCTGCCCACACACACATCTGCCCACACACACACACACACTCACCATCCCCCGGCTCCATTCCTCCTGCCTGTTCTCTCTCCTCTCCGGTGGTAAGTAGCAGTACAAGCCGGGCGCGCACTGCGTGACGTCACAGCTAGGAGACACGACCGCGAACAGGGCCGTGTCTCCTAGCAGTGACGCGGCCGGGCCAGCACAGGGAAGTTAACTGCTGCAGTGCTTGCCCGGCCGATGAAGAAGTAGCAGCGGCCGCTGCTGGGGGAGCGGTCCGGGGCCCCGCCACTGCTACCGGTATGTGCCGCGGCGGCCCGCACATATAATGAGGGCAATCCGGCATTAGAAACCCCGCCCGGAGCCGCGGGCCCCCTGCAGGCTCGGGGCCCCGGGCTGTCGCCCGGATTGCCCTCATTATAATCCGCCTATGCCCACGGCAATCAACAATAAACCCTTATTTTATAAGGAAAGAGTAGAAAACAAACATTTACATCATATTTTTATTATTTCTGCTGCACGCCACTCAGCACATGAATACATCTGCAGCAGTGACAGTAGTCATACACATACTAACTATTCCATTCCAGGTGTAATGGGAGTCCAGCCTGGCATGGAATAATGTTTACTAAATGTTAGAAAACTCAGTCTAAAGACATCAACCATGGATGATGATCGAGGTGTCTTGAATTGGAGAATACTAAATTTACTTATTACATTTTTACTCAATGGGAACCAGGTTTGACCGATATGTGTTACGGCCACCACTTTTCAGCCCTCATATACAGCATACTATGGTCCGAGGGGCGTCGCTCGTCTTGGTTCTGCGCCTCCCGTCTTCTTTTGATGCTGTCCTCCTTCTGTGCTTCATGTGAATGACGTGTCCTACGTCATCCACACAGTCACCCCGGAATTGAGCTCCTGCGCTAGCGTATTTTTCTGCCCTAATGAGAGCAGAGCAAATTACTGCAGTGCACAAGCGCCGAGGCTCTTTGCGACACCCCTTGGACTGGACTGCCCCCCCAGGTGAGTATAATAAAAGCTCTTTTGCTTGTCTTGCAGATCGGATTGGGGACGTATATACAGCATTATAGAATGCTGTATATGAGTGCTGAAAGGTGGTGGACGTACCTCATATCGATCAAACCTGGTGTCTAGTGTTGAGCGAGCACTAAAATGCTCGGGTGTTCGAAGCTCGGGCCGAGCTCACCGTGATACTCGGGTGCTCGACCCAAGCAACGAGCCCAGTGTAAGTCTATGGGAGACCCGAGCATTTTTGCGGCGGCACCCCCGGCAGTCTGTAGAAAGCCTAAAAAGTGCCCAAAAGGATAGTGACAGTGCTCAAATGACATGGGGACAGCATTGGGATCGCCCCAGGAAGCATTTCTGACCCCCAGGTCACTGCTGTCAACAACGTGGTTAGATGTATTAAGCCACTTTTACGGGCTCACAATAAAATGTTCAAAAACGAAACTGAAACTGTTTTCCTGTGAAATATGTTAAGAAACATCCTTTCCAGGACAAAGACTTGTGTATAAGGTAAATTAAATAACCAAAAACAAAAATACTCCTCCACACCTTGGGCTATGTTCACAAGTAGCATTTTGCGTTTTTGCACTTTTGTATTGCTTTCAACCGTGACAAATGCATTAACCGGGAAATGTCATTTTAACATTTTACAATCTTATCCGGCCATGTGCTGTGTGACACATGCATACAGTGCTGAAAAGACATGGGGACAGTATGGGGAAGACCCCTGGAAGCATCTCTGACACCCAGGTCACTGCCTAAAAGTGTGCCCATCAGAAGTCATCCTTGCCGCATCAGAAGATGCCGATCTTGCAACTATCCCAATGCAAGTCCTTGTCCCAGGGCAGTGTTCAATTGTACCTCCCCCATTCCCTGCAATGCAAGCTCAAATATGCAGCCAACCACCCACCCGCAGGCTGCAATACCATACTGCTTGCTTGCTTGCACTTGAACACTTGAAATTGGGCCATTTAGGCATGTGGAGGCGGATTCTGGCCACCACGTCATGGCTGCGTCGGCGGCCTGGTATCCATACTCAGTCCCCAGCCGCCGGCTGCCGGGTGTCCACGCTTGGTCCCCAGCCGCCAGGGGGCGGCCGGGTGTCCATACTCGGTCCCCAGCCGCCCGCGGCCGGTTGCCCACACACGGTCCCCAGCCGCCTGGGGGTGGCCGGGTGTCCATAAACGGTCCCCAGCCGCCCCTATTTGTCCCGGTGCGCCTTATACACAAGCGCGCATACCAAAACATTACCTGTGCCCTCCTCAGTGCATTTAGTGGGAAGGACAGCCTAACCACAAACACGTGGACAAATGAATGTGGCCAGGGATGGTCCATCTCACTGATGCCTTCACACTGGGTTAATATTGTGGAAGCCGGGACACAGTTGGACACTGGGATGCAACACGTCCTCCAGACATAGAGGATTGCGGGTCCTAGGTCAATCAGGCTTCAACACAAAGTTCAGAAGGTAGACAGCATCAGTGGTCGGCCTCCTACACAACGAGTAAATTATTCATGATCATGAGGCCATCCATATCCTTAGCTTTCTGTTCCTTGGAATGCAAGCGCATGTATGTAGTAGCGGCTAGGCCTGAGGTGGTCAGCGTTTTGGCGCATATCCTACCTCCTCCGAGGATTGCAGGATGTTTTCCTGCTACTATCCCAGTTCTATGACTCCCGTTAAAACAAAGCTTCAGGTGATGAATGATGAATGAGGTGGTGGCAAAGGAAAAAGAGCAGGAGGAACAGGGACCATTCACATCAATATCAGGCCAGTCAACCACACATATCTTGTAGGATATGTTTCTATACCAAAAGGAGCGGTTCGGCTACACAGTTATAGGGCATACAGTGAATGCAATGCCTACCAAAAATTTCGAGGCACTCCAATGCCCCTTGGAAGTGACATGGAGGTCAGAGGGCCTTAACTAAACCGTTTTTTCCATTTATAGCAACTGGGTCTCCTGTACACTGTTGGCCTAAGCAGTGAATGGAAGGCTTTCCAAAAATTATGAGGAACTGCAATGCCACTTGAAACAGACATGGATTAAAACGTACTAAAAACCCTCTACCCATTATTGGGGAGTGGGTCTCCCTTAGTGTTCGCCTATGCATTGAAAAGCAAAAGCTGACTAAAATTAGGAGGAAATGCAATGCCCGTTGGAAGAGTTGTGGATGTTACAGGTAATTAAAAACAACATTTCAATGCCCCTTGGAAGAGCTGTGGAGTTCAGAGTGGTTTAACAAGACGGTTTTAATGCCCCTTGGAAGAGTCGTGGAGGTCACAGTAGCTTAACAAGACGGTTTTAATGCCCTTTGGAAGAGTTGTGGATGTTACAGTGGAATAAAAAGACAATATCAATGCCCCGTGGAAGAGACGTGGAGGTCACAGTAGCTTAACAAGACAGTTTTAATGCCCCTTGGAAGAGTGGTGGAGGTCGCAGTGGAATAAAAAGACAATATCAATGCCCCTTGGAAGAGACGTGGAGGTCCCAGTGGAATAAAAAGACAATATCAATGCCCCTTGGAAGAGACGTGGAGGTCCCAGTGGAATAAAAAGACAATATCAATGCCCCGTGGAACAGACGTGGAGGTCACAGTAGCTTAACAAGACAGTTTTAATGCTCCTTGGAAGAGTGGTGGAGGTCGCAGTGGAATAAAAAGACAATATCAATGACCCTTGGAAGAGACATGGAGGTCACAGTAGCTTAACAAGATGATTTTAATGCCCCTTACAAGAGTCATGCAGTACAGCATATTAAAAACATTATTCCCATTATTAGGGAGTGGGTCTCCCATAGTCTTTGCCTATGCCTTCCAAGCAAAAGCTGCCAAAAATTAGGACGGAAGAACTTGCAATGCCCCTTACAAGATCCATGCAGTACCGCATATTAAAAACATTATTCCCATTATTGGGGAGTGTGTCTCCCATAGTCTTTGCCTATTCCTTCCAAGCAAAAGCTGCCAAAAATTAGGACGGAGGAACTTGCAATGCCCCTTACAAGAGCCATGCAGTACAACATTTTAAAATCATTATTCCCATTATTGGGGAGTGGGTCTCCCATAGTCTTTGCCTATGCCTTCCAAGCAAAAGCTGCCAAAAATTAGGACGGAGGAACTTGCAATGCCCCTTACAAGAGCCGTGCAGTACAGCATATTAAAAACATTATTCCCATTATTGGGGAGTGGGTCTCCCATAGTCTTTGCCTATGCCTTTCAAGCAAAAGCTGCAAAAATTAGGATGGAGGAACTTGCAATGCCCCTTACAAGAGCCATGCAGTACAGCTTATTAAAAACATTATTCCCATTATTGGGGAGCGGGTCTCCCATAGTCTTTGCCTATGCCTTCCAAGCAAAAGCTGCCAAAAATTAGGACGGAGGAACTTGCAATACTGGCAACACGAACCACGGTCACCCTGGTGGTATAGTGGTGGTGGAGGCTGAGGATAAGGAGTAGAGCAATAAACAGCCGAAATGAGGAAGCGTATACCCATGTGTAGGTGTGAAGCGGTGCATGGGAATACACCTCCCAAAATAACACAGTGGATTATGTTACTCTGCTGTCATTTGGTGGTAATGAGAAGTCTGGCCCAATCCAGCCCTTGTTCATTTTAATAACAGTCAGCTTGTCAGCATTGTCAGGCGAGTGCGCTTATCAGTTATAATTCCCCCAGTGGCACTAAAAACACGCTCCGATAACACGCTAGCGGCAGGGCAGGTCAGGACCTTCAAGGCATACAGAGCGAGTTCATTCCAAGTGTCCAGCTTGGATACCCAATAATTAAAAGGCACAGAGGAATCACGGAGGATGCTGGTATGGTCGGCAAGGTACTCCCTCACCATCTTTTGAAACTTTCCACTCCTTGTGAGAGTACCCCGCGCCTCAGGGTCTGTAAGCTGGGCGGGTCTCAGAAAACTGTCCCAGAACATTGACAGTGATCCCCTGCCTCTGCTGGATTGGAGTTGCGTCTCTCTCGCCTGAACGCCTTGGTTGGGCAACGAACTGTGACCTCTGCCGCTAGCGTGTTCAGATGGGAATTTTTTTAACAGTTCTGCAGCAAGGGCCTTATGGTACTGCCCCATTTTTGTAGACCTCTCCACCTCAGGAATAAGAGAGTGAAAGTTCTCCTTGTAGCGGGGGTCTAAAAGTATCACCAACCAGTAATGACTGTCACCCAACATTTTGACAATGCGAGGGTCACAGTTAAGACAGTGTAACATAAAGTCAGCCATGCGTGCCTGACTGGTAACGGGCAAGACTTCCGTGTCCTCACCAAGATGACGACTGACCATGCTGTCCTCCTCTTCCTCCTCCTCCCCCCTGTCCTCAGTCCACCCACGCTGAACCGACGGTATGACAGTTGTACAGGTACTACCGTCTACAGCGCATGATACCAGCTCCTGTTCTTCCTCCTCCTCCTCTCCCTCATTGTCCCCCAATGCACGATGGGATGAGATGAGGCTGGGCTGTGTGTAATCGCCCGCTACAGCTTCTTGATCCATCTCATCATACTCTGGCTGCAATGCCTCCTCTTTAATTCTCTGCAGAGAGCGTTGCAAAAGACAGACAAATTGGATGCTGACGCTAATGATGGCATCATCGCCACTCACCATCTTGGTGGACTCCTCAAAGTTTGTCAGGATGGTACATATGTCAGACATGCAGGTCCACTCCTGAGGTCTTATGTGTGGAGTCTGACCTGAATATCGACTGCCTTGTTGCAGCTGGTACTCCACAACTGCTCTCTTCTGCTCACAAATCCTTTGCAACATGTGGAGGGTAGAGTTCCAATGTGTGGGAACATCACATACCAGTCGGTGTGCCGGAAGCTGCAAACGCTGCTGCAACACAGCAAGGGCGGCGGAAGCTGTAGCCAACTTCCGAAAATGAGCTGACAGGCGGCGTACTTTGACGAGCAGATCTGGCAACTCGGGGTACGATTTAAGAAACCGCTGAACCACGAGGTTAAGCACATGAGCCAGGCATGGTGATACCTGAGATGGAGGCTGAACATGAGGAGGAGGAGGAGGATGATGCGCAGGAGCTGTACACTGTGGGGGCAACTCTGACTGACATAGGGCCCGCAATCCTTGGTGTGGGGAGAATGTGTTCCGTCTCAAGGTCAGACTGTGTCCCGGCTTCCACTATGTTTACCCAGTGTGCTGTCAGGGAGATGTACCATCCCTGGCCTCAAGCACTTGTCCACGTGTCCGTTGTCAGGTGGACTCTCCCAGTAACTGCGTTGTTGAGGGCACGGCAGATGTTTTGATCATGCTGGTGGTGGTCAGGCTGGTAGTTTTGTCACCCCTGTTGATGCTGGCCTGGCAGGTGGTACAAATGGCCTTTTTGGGGTTATCAGCAGAGTCTTTAAAAAAATTCCAGACTTTGGAAGACCTACCGGTTGTACTGGCAACGTCCCTCGTGTTGGTGTTACGGGGATCGGTTGCCCGCATTCTGTCTGCGGCCACCACACTGCTTCTTCCTGCCTGTTGGGGTACTCTGCCTCCCTCACCCTGTGTGCTGCTGGCCTCGCTCTGCGTGTCCTCCTGCCATGTTGGGTCAGTTACTAGATCATCCGCCACCTCCTCCTCTTCCACTTGTGCACCACGGTCCTCCTCCTCACTTCGAGGCAATTGTGTCTCGTCATCATCCACCTCGTGTGACAAATTGCCAGCGTCTCCTTCCTGTGGCCGTGGCTGTTCAAATATTTGGCCATCGCTACATGGGATCTCCTCTTCCACCACTTCAAGCGGAGCAGGCGAGGGGCCCAAATATGGAAATGGACCAGTGAACAGCTCTTCAGAGTGTCCAACTGTGGGATCAGTTGCTGTCTGACGACACTTGGCATGGTGGAAGGAAGGAGCATCAGGGTGAGGAGGAGTATGCGGTAGAGACTCACGGCTAGTAACACTTGACCGTGTGGAAAACAGAGCGGAGGTGGTGGTGCCCAGGTGACTGAAAGTATTATCTGCTATCCAATTAATAACCTGTTCACACTGATCAGTTCGCAATAGTGGTGTTGTTGTGTGCTTCCATAGTAATTTGGTCAAGAACTGGGAGCGAGAAGATGTGGCTGTTGGTTGTGGCACATTTTCACCTCGGCCACGGCCCCGTCCTCTGCACGCACCATCACCAGAACGTCCAGTTCCACGTCCCTTGCCACGCGCCTTGCCCATTGTAAATGAAGTAAAATAGCTAACACTCGCACTATCAATGGCAAAAGGGTAATAAAAAGGAGATTTGAACCGTGGAAGAGGGAGGAAATCCACAGTTCTAGTTCTCTGGCCTACACCTGAATCTTTTAAACAGATATATTTGTGTCTGAAAAGTCAGCGAGACACTAAAACTGTTTTTTTTATGTAAAAAAGGCAAAAAGGTGGATTACACCCAGATCTGAACCGTGGAAGAGGAAAACCACAGTTCTAGATCTCTGACCTACACCAGAATCTTTTAAACAGATATATTTGTGTCTGAACAGTCAGCGAGACACTAAAACTGTTTTTTTTATGTAAAAAAGGCAAAAAGGTGGATTACACCCAGATTTCAACCGTGGAAGAGGAAAACCACATTTCTAGTTCTATGGCCTACACCAGAATCTTTTAAACAGATATATTTGTGTCTGAACAGTCAGCGAGACACTCAAACTGTTTTTTTTATGTAAAAAAAGGCAAAAAATGTGGATAACACCCAGATTTGAACCGTGGAAGAGGAAAACCACAGTTCTAATTTCCTGGCGTATACCAGACTTTTTTAAATAGATATATTTGTGTCTGAACAGTCACTGAGACACTCAAACTGTTTTTTTTTTATGGAAAAAAGGCAAAAAGGTGGATAACACTCTGATTTGAATTGTGGAAGAGGAAAACCAGAGTTCTATTTCTATGGCCTACACCAGACTTTTTTAAATAGATATGTTTTTGTCTGAACACTCACCGAGACACACAAACTGTTTTTTTTAATGTAAAAAAGACAAAAAGTGGATTACACCCAGATTTGAACCGTGGAAGAGGAAAACCACAGTTCTATTTCTCTGTCCTACACCAGAATCTTTTAAAAACAGATATATTTGTGTCCGAACAGTCAGTGAGACACTAAAACTGTTTTTTTTTTTATGTAAAAACTGCAAAAAGGTGGATTACACCCAGATTTGAATCGTGGAAGAGGAAAACCACAGTTCTAATTCTCTGGCCTACACCAGAATATTTTAAACAAATATATTTGTGTCTGAACAGTCAGCGAGACACTCAAACTGTTTGTTTTTTGTAAAAAAGGCAAAAAGGTGGATTACACCCAGATTTGTACCGTGGAAGAGGAAAACTACAGTTCTAGTTCTCTGGCCTACACCAGTATCTTTTAAACAGATATATTTGTGTCTGAACAGTCAGCGAGACACTCAAACTGTTTTTTTTATGTAAAAAAGGCAAAAAGGTGGATTACACCCAGATTTGAACCGTGGAAGAGGAAAACCACAGTTCTAGTTCTCTGGCCTACACCAGAATCTTGTAAACTGATATATTTGTGTCTGAACAGTCAGCGAGACACTCAAACTGTTTTTTTTTATGGAAAAAGGGCAAAAAGGTGGATTACATCCAGATTTGAACCGTGGAAGAGGAAAACCACAGTTCTAGTTCTCTGGCCTACACCAGAATCTTTTAAACTGATATATTTGTGTCTGAACAGTCAGCGAGACACTCAAACTGTTTTTTTTTATGGAAAAAAGGCAAAAAGGTGGATAACACCCAGATTTGAACCATGGAAGAGGAAAACCACAGTTATATTTCTCTGACCTACACCAGTATCTTTTAAACAGATATATTTGTGTCTGAACAGTCAGCGAGACACTCAAACTGTTTTTTTTTATGGAAAAAAGGCAAAAAGGTGGATAACGCCCAGATTTGAACCATGGAAGAGGAAAACCACAGTTATATTTCTCTGACCTACACCAGTATCTTTTAAACAGATATATTTGTGTCTGAACAGTCAGCGAGACACTCAAACTGTTTTTTTTATGTAAAAAAGGCAAAAAGGTGGATTACACCTAGATTTTAACCGTGGAAGAGGAAAACCACAGTTCTAGTTCTCTGGCCTACACCAGAATCATTTAAACAGATATAATTGTGTCTGAACAGTCAGCGAGACACTCAAACCGTTTTTTTTTATGTAAAAAAGGCAAAAAGGTGGATTACACCCAGATTTGAACCGTGGAAGAGGAAAACCACAGTTCTATTTCTATGGCCTACACCAGAATCTTTTAAACAGATATATTTGTGTCTGAACAGTCAGCGAGACACTCAAACTTTTTTTTTATGTAAAAAAGGCAAAAAGGTGGATTACACCCAGATTTGAACCGTGGAAGAGGAAAACCACAGTTCTAGTTCTCTGGCCTACACCAGAATCTTTTAAACTGATATATTTGAGTCTGAACAGTCAGCGAGACACTCAAACTGTTTTTTTTTATGGAAAAAAGGCTAATAGGAGGATAACACCCAGATTTGAACCATGGAAGAGGAAAACCACAGTTATATTTCTCTGACCTACACCAGTATCTTTTAAACAGATATATTTGTGTCTGAACTGTCAGCGAGACACTCAAACTGTTTTTTTAATGTCAAAAAGGCAAAAAGGTGGATTACACCTAGATTTGAACTGTGGAAGAGGAAAACCACAGTTCTAGTTCTCTGGCCTACAACAGAATCATTTAAACAGATATATTTGTGTCTGAACATTCAGCGAGACACTCAAACTGTTTTTTTTATGTAAAAAAGGCAAAAAGGTGGATTACACCCTGATTTGAACCGTGGAAGAGGAAAACCACAGTTCTAGTTCTCTGGCCTACACCAGAATCTTTTAAACTGATATATTTGTGTCTGAACAGTCAGCGAGACACTCAAACTGTTTTTTTTTATGGAAAAAAGGCAAAAAGGTGGATAACACCCAGATTTGAACCATGGAAGAGGAAAACCAGTTATATTTCTCTGACCTACACCAGTATCTTTTAAACAGATATATTTGTGTCTGAACAGTCAGCGAGACACTCAAACTGTTTTTTTTTATGGAAAAAAGGCAAAAAGGTGGATAACGCCCAGATTTGAACCATGGAAGAGGAAAACCACAGTTATATTTCTCTGACCTACACCAGTATCTTTTAAACAGATATATTTGTGTCTGAACAGTCAGCGAGACACTCAAACTGTTTTTTTTATGTAAAAAAGGCAAAAAGGTGGATTACACCTAGATTTTAACCGTGGAAGAGGAAAACCACAGTTCTAGTTCTCTGGCCTACACCAGAATCATTTAAACAGATATAATTGTGTCTGAACAGTCAGTGAGACACTCAAACCGTTTTTTTTTATGTAAAAAAGGCAAAAAGGTGGATTACACCCAGATTTGAACCGTGGAAGAGGAAAACCACAGTTCTATTTCTATGGCCTACACCAGAATCTTTTAAACAGATATATTTGTGTCTGAACAGTCAGCGAGACACTCAAACTTTTTTTTTATGTAAAAAAGGCAAAAAGGTGGATTACACCCAGATTTGAACTGTGGAAGAGGAAAACCACAGTTCTAGTTCTCTGGCCTACACCAGAATCTTTTAAACTGATATATTTGAGTCTGAACAGTCAGCGAGACACTCAAACTGTTTTTTTTTTATGGAAAAAAGGCTAATAGGTGGATAACACCCAGATTTGAACCATGGAAGAGGAAAACCACAGTTATATTTCTCTGACCTACACCAGTATCTTTTAAACAGATATATTTGTGTCTGAACAGTCAGCGAGACACTCAAACTGTTTTTTTAATGTAAAAAAGGCAAAAAGGTGGATTACACCTGGATTTGAACCGTGGAAGAGGAAAACCACAGTTCTAGTTCTCTGGCCTACACCAGAATCTTTTAAACAGATATAATTGTGTCTGAACAGTCAGCGAGACACTCAAACTGTTTTTTTTTATGCAAAAAAGGCAAAAAGGTGGATTACACCCAGATTTGAACCGTGGAAGAGGAAAACCACAGTTCTATTTCTATGGCCTACACCAGAATCTTTTAAACAGATATATTTGTGTCTGAACAGTCAGCGAGACACTCAAACTGTTTTTTTTATGGAAATAATGCAAAAAAGTGGATAATACAGAGATTTGAACTGTGGAACTGCAAAACCACAGTTCTAGTTATCTGGCCGAAACCAGACTCTTTTAAACAGATTTATTTGTGTCTAAACACTCACAGACACACTAAATTTTTTTTTTGGGGGGAAGGGAAATACCAAAAGGTTAATAACAAGGGTATTTGTACAGTCTGACTGAGGAAAAAAAAAAAAAAGAGGATTTAGATGAAAAAAAAAGTTTTTTTCCTGGCCCCTGAGACCGGGGGCTAAGTCTAGCAATTTGAGCAGCAGCACACAGGACTGTAATGCAGTGTTTGCTGGTATAACCACTGCGTCTACTATTCAGCCTGCCTGCCTGCCTGCCTGATATCTGGGATGGATATTAGTCCTCGGAAGGACTGTTTGTTTGATTTTGCAGGCTGTAGAGACCCTACACTACCTATTTCACAGTATAAATCTCTCCCTAGCTCAGCAGCACTCTCCCTACACTGTCTGATCCGGAGCGACTGTGTCCAAGATGGCGGCGCCCGGTTTTAAATACTCGAGGTGACGCTGTGCGGCCAGCCAATCACTGTAATGCCCACAACCAACATGGCTGCGGCATTACAGTGACTGGCTGGCAATCCTTGCATGTTCATTGGCTCTGTAAAGAGCGCCAAACATGAGGGCGGAGACCCGAGCTCCAGCCCGAGTAACCCGGAAATGCTCGAAGCTCGCCAAACATCCCGAGTAGTGAGATGCTCGGGCGAGTACCGAGCAGTGTCGAGCATGCTCGCTCAACACTACTGGTGACAGGTTCCCTTTAATTGACCACTGCAAAATGTTAATCATTAAAAAAACAACATACAACCTATTTGTCTATTTGTGGTTTATCACATCAAGGTGTATATTGTTTGCGTCTTTTTACTGGTAAAATGACCAGAAAATAGCTTCATCCGTGAAGACTGGTCATGCTGATATAATAACATTTGGAAGCTGTGGCATGATATAGATATTTCCAGGGAGTGTGCTGGGTCCCTGGCTAGTTGTATTTATTGAACAGGCTGCAAGTTGAGGCATCTATGATGGGTTGTAGGTAATGTGTTGTGCACTCTCAACATTTATAATGCCATGTTCTGCTGTTAGATAATGATGTCTAGACAGCAGGTGCACAATAAAGGTTGATGATGGCTTACATAGGCCAGAGGCTAGTTGTAATGTTGTATATCACTAGTTGTAATCTATTGTTGGATGTCCCTAGGTAATGCTAAACTAATATAATAACTGTCAATAATTCATGGGAATTTTAGAGTAGGTACTCTCAGCTTCAATGATACAATTTCCTTTTTATGATTTCAACATTTCTAGAAATAAGTTTTAAGGTGGTTATATCTCCAGGCTCATTCATTAAAGGATAAATGAAGTTCACAAGGGGAGAGTTAACAATAACAAAAAAAGAAGGGAAGACTGACTATGTAATCTATCGGAAATCTAAAAAACAGCAGAACACAGAGAGAAATCCAGTATTTTAAAATAAGCTCTGTGATTAACCAAGTTACAGCGTTATACATTTAGAAACAACATAAAATGCAGAGCGATTATGCTTTATTGCTTTTTTTAATCTGCTGATTCTGAGTTCCATGAGATTAATGCTGTTGGATCTCATTTCAAATCTCTAGGATCTGCTGACAATCTAATGCAATGTTTCACAAACAGGAATTCTAGAAATGCTGGAGTTCCTTGAGACCTGATCCCATTCCACAGAACACAGCATCAAGACCTGTCACTTTTACAGTCGAGAATGCAAACTGATTTCATCTGCTCAAGATGCATTGCAAAGCAGTAAGCATACTGTATGTTAGCCAAATGAAAGCACTGGGCAAGAATTATGGAATACTTTACTTGCCCCCACAGCAAGCATCTCTGAGGTCATACTAGTATTAGGCTAGCTTTAGGAATGGAAACCTTTTTTGTGGGTTCCCCTTCAGTAATAAAATTGAAAAGCACTGATCTAATCTTTATGGTGGTCTTTGATTGCCCTTGAGATGCCACAGGGAACAAGGTTCACAATGTTGAATTTCAAGCAAGAAATTGTATAAGCAGATAATCTCCATCTCCTCACTGAAATAATCATGCATGTTTAGCTGATCTAGGTATGGATCTTTATGGATTGTCAGGAAACATAGCTGTCAGACAAAATAACTGGTGGAGGAACTCAGGTTTATGTTTATGGCCACACAAATTAAGGCCTACCTACACATTAGAGAGCGGTCGGCCAAATGGTGGTTTGGCCAATAGCTATCTCTCCCAACTCCTCATTCACAGAAGAGTTCTCTATGTGAGAGTTGCTGACAGACTCCTCTAACAGCATCTTATCTGCTTGCAGGACAAACAGGTCAGCCACTAAAATTCTTTAGGCTAGATCCTACTCTCCGATATCATCTGTTGGAAGAGAGTCGAAAGACCTCATACACATTAGTAAGCACCCTGATTCCACCAATATAGACAGGTTCAGTTGACTCCAGTCTAATGTATGTGGGGACTTCGGAGAGCTGTTGACTATGCACTCTAGCTCCCTGATAAGTTTTTCTAACCCAGCTGAACATGTTTATTTCAGTAGAGGGAAGGAGATAAGCAGCTGGTGCTTCTGGTGCCAGTTATATCTGGAGTAAGTAAAGCAGGATGATATAAATTCAATTTTCTAAACTATAACGTGTGTCAACTAAAATATTAGGTTCTATGTGTGACAACTCTAAAATGGCTACCATGGACAAGCTTAGCTCAAGCTATTTCGCATACCAGATCCCAGGACTTCACCCATTCAACCCTGTATAGGAATCTGGACTTAAACAAGGGCAAATGGACTGAGGCCATGGAATAAGCTACTGTTCAGTGGTACAAGCTGGCAGGAGTGGTCAGGTAGCCAAGTCAGAATCAAGAGGGCAGAAAAAGTACAAAATCAGCAGATGCAAAAGTAGTAAAACAAGCTGAGGTCAAAACAGGAAACAAATACTCTACGTACACAGGAGCTGAACAGATATGACAAAACCAGAGGAACCCAAGGTTATATCTTGCAGCTTCCAGCAATAAGCTGGAAGCTTAGGTAGGTTGGGGTGCTTTCCAATTGGCTGGAGAAGGTAGCTGATAACTCCAATTGGACAGCAAACCACCCTAAACTTAGTGGCTAGATAGAGCCTACATCATCAAGATCCTCTGGTTCCAACATTTCTTTTGTCACCAGAATGAATATGGCGACACTTGGCCACAGAAGCAGATGTCACAGAAGCAGGTCCTGGTGGACATGTGACAGAAGGTAAAGGAAACCTGTCAGTTGTGAAATACTGTGCAATTTATAAACAGCATGTTATAGAGCAAGTGGAGCTGAGCTGATTAATATACAGGCTTGTGAGTCAAAACTTAGTATAAGTTGTATTTTATGCATTGAAATATCTGTTTTTTCTCAGCATCGATGTCCAGTGGGCAGTTCTAATTATTGATTCACTAATAATTCTGTATGCACATTTATAGAGTGAAGCTGTCAATCACTGATTAGAACCGCCCACTGGACTTCAGTGCCCAGAAAAGCAGGAATTCAAATCTATGAAATAAGGTATAACAAATCTCATTCTACAAAACTATGTATCTATTCATCTTCTCTGACCTACTCTATAAATGATGACTACAGATTTCACTATATTTCTAAGATAACAGTGTTCCTGCTGCCAGTTTCCAAGAGCAACTAGCAGGATGAAAGTTAATATCTATGTGATGGTTAAAAAAAAACTAAAGAAAATAATCCAAAATAAATTACTGGCAAATTTTCTTAACTATACCTACACATTAAATGTGTGAAATATTCTTAAAATTACCATTAAATCAACTATTTGTATTATATACTTGTGCTAAGTATAACAATTTCTATAAGAATTGAAACAAAGATTTTATTTTGAATGAATTGGGGAAAATTGAAATCATTTTGCACAAATTGACCTGTAGGTTACATTGGTCTAGTGTTTGTAGATATTTCACTGGTCATCTGTATAGTTGCAGTTGCTTAACGTTATATTAAAGGGGTTGCCCGGGGATAAAATATTGATTACAATCCTCCGGATAGGTCATCTACTGGATAGGATACAAGTTTGGTGGGCATCAATCACCCAGCACCCTAACAAGCAGCAATTATTAGCTCCTAAACTCTTGATTAGACCCTAGCCTCTATTTCTCAGCTGCAGCTGCTACACATTTAAATAGATGTCTTTGCATTGGTATGAATAGCTGGTTACACATTCCAATTAGAAATGAGCTGAACGATCAGCGGAGGATCAACTTTGCTTCAAATTTCCTTAAATTTGCAGGTCCCAGCAAATTCAAACACTTTATGAAAACAATGACTGGTGCCATTTCACACAATGCTGAAGCATCAGTGAGTAGGTTAATGACATTTTGTGCAGCCAGACTATATCTTAATGCCCTGTAGACATGGTATCACATGGTTGTAGTGCAGTGAATCAGGAAGGCTATCACAGTCAGTATAAAAGATGATGGCCAGCTGAACGGTGCAATTTTATGCTTGTACAGTGTAGGGATAGGAGGTCAGACTGAACAGCTCATTCCACATAGGGATACAAAAAGACCTAATCTGATTGTGGTGTACTACTGTAGTGCTGAAATACATTGAAAATGGGAGTGGTAGTCTGAGAATGTGAATAATAATCCAAAAATTCAAGTAGTAAAGGGTAGTGCTGTACCTGTTTAGCCTTTTTTATTTTTCACCCTCTATAAAAACAAGGAGGGCAATATTAAACCCCTCAGTTCTCTGTTTTCTCTGTTTTTCTTTCTCTCTCACCACCTCCTCTTATTCTGGGCATTTAGTGGTTTTTCAGTATTGTGATTTGCGGTGAATTTATTAAATGCAATCTAATTTTTGGGAACAAATTCAGTGAACCTGGTGAATTCAAATTTCAAAAGATCCATTCATCTTTCACACAACACTTACTAAAAAAAAATTAGTATGCTAGCCAGATGAATGCCAAAAATGCACTCTTAAGGCATACATCAGTCCTATTGTAGGCTAAAGACATGTAATCTCAATTCATGCGAGACATCTGTGTAAGAATCTAAATACAATACGAAGTTGTTTCATAACAATATGAATTCAATGGGTTACATATCAGGGGTGGACATACAATTAGTGCAACCTGTGTAGCTGCACAGGGGCCCGAAAGGTAAAGGAGCACACTTCTAACTCCAAAGCTGCATGTTACAGACACATTATTACATTACAAAGAGCCCGCATAATGTTCTTGCACATGGGCCCTTTTCTGTATGTGGAAAAGAATACTGAACATTGGTGACCTGACAACTGTTAACAGAAAAAGAAATGCCAGTATGCGTGCTATGTCATATATGATTAAAAATCTAAAGGAATTAATATGCAGAGCACTTGACCTTGTAGTTTCCATCTGGACAGCAATGGCTGTGAGTGATGGATCCTGCATCAACCCCTGAACACTGACCCTTATCTATGGAATACAGAATAGTACAGGTTTCGTCTGATCTTCTAAGTTCAGCTAATGGAAATTACATACATTTTACCTTAGATTTTTGGTTTTAGTTTCCACCCCTTCTCAGTACAGAACACAGAAGAACAATTTATTAGTGTGAACTTGTTTGACAGATGTTGTAGATTAACATCTTTTTGTTATCAAGTTGGAAGACAACATACAGCTGTCCTTAATCTGTGATCAGGAATCTGAAACTCCCAGGAGATATCACCCAGTTAGGCTTAACCAATTTGTCTATGTTCTCCACAGCCTATCCTAGCATGCTACTATGGGTCTTTCAGAGGTTACCCTGCACACACTACAGCCTACTATGCCAATACACGGAGTGCACCAGTCACTTTGTGTTGAAATGGTTTACGCTTCCATAGAACACAAATTTAGCTGCAAACATAGAATGTACAAGTGTCATATTTTTCTGTGCAACAATAGGAGAATGGTCCTAGGCCAAATAGTGGAAAATCCCCTTTCCACACCACTTAGTCCAAGTTTTTGTCTTCAGCCCACTGGTTCGTGGTTCTGGGGCTATAACAGGCCTGCTGTACTCTATGCATCTCCGTCCCCCCTTCTTGCTCCTCAGCCTCACTATATTACACCCCTGTAAGTATCTGACTTTGTTTCGGTCTGCGGTGATGCCCCACCTGAATAGAGCCCCAATTTTGGACAGCATAATGCAGAGAAGATAGATAATTCCAATTGCCTAAAGACAAATTAATGCCAAATTTCCACCTACTTAATCTAAAACTTCACTTTTGATACCCATCCCTTCATTAAATTCTTATGATCCAGTATGATTATGTCTGTAATACATACCTGTTTTACAAGAGCTGGCAATTAGTTCCCCTGTTTAACACTCTAAACCAACCCTCCCTGTCGTGCTTCTGCGTCCTCAGTGGGTTGGGATCTATTGGACTGTGACAGTCACTAACAGGTACAACAGGTTGGGGCAACACAACCAGACATAGCCATATAGAGGTAGTATAAGCATGTACACAATTTGAAGCACGGTCACATAAACAAGGTAGAGGAAAAGAGTGTCAAACAGTAAAAATGAGAGAAATAAGTGTTAAATAACCTAACCCTTTTACTTTTGGCACAGAGTGCCTACTCAAGACATGTTTATACTGGGTGTAGTCTAGATAAAACTGTTCAAAAGCTCAAGGAGTGCTACTGCCCTAATATCAGAGTCAAAATGCCTCAAATACAGTGGCATGTAAAAGTTTGGGCACCACTGATCAAAATTACTGTTAGTGTGAACAGTTAAGCAAGTTGAAGATACATGATCTCTAAAAGGCCTAAAGTTAAAGATGACACATTTCCTTTGTATTTTAGGCAAAAAATATACTTTTTTTTCATCTTTTACCTTTTAAAAATTACAAAAAGGAAAATTGGCGAATACAAAAGTTTGGGCATCCTGCATGCTTAGTACCTAGTAGCACCCTTTTGATAGTATTTCAGCTTGTAAATGCTTTTTATAACCAGCCAAGAGTCTTTCAATTCTTGTTTGAGGGATTTTCATCTATTCTTCCTTTGAAAATTCTATCAGTTCTGTGAGATTCCAGGGTCGTCTTGCATGCACTGCTATTTTGAGGTCTAGCCACTGATTTTCAATGATGTTCAGATCAGGGGACTGTGAGGGCCATTGTAAAACCTTCAGCTTGCACCTTTTGAGTTAGTCCTATTGTGGATTTTGACGTCTGTTTAGGATCATTATCCATTTGTACAAGCCATCCTCTTTTCAACTTCAGCTTTTTTACAGATGGTGTTATGTTTGCATCAAGAATGTGTTGAAATTTCATTGAATCCATTCTTCCCTCTACCCGTGAAATGTTCCTTGTGCCATTGGCTACAACACAACCCCAAAGCATGATTGATCCACTCTGATGCTTAATGGTTTGCGAGATGTTCTTTTCCTGAAATTCTGTGCCCTTTTTTCTCCACACATACCTTTGATCATTGTGGCCAAAAAGTTCTATTTTAACCTCATCGGTCCACAGGACTTGTTTCCAAAATGCATCAGGCTTGTTTAGATGTTCTTTTGCATACTTCTGATAATGAATTTTATGGTGAGGACGCAGGAAAGGTTTTCTTCTGATGACTCTTCCATGAAGGCCATATTTGTGCTGGTGTCTTTGAACAGTAGAACAATGTACCACAACTCCAAAGTCTGATAAATCTTTCTGAAGGTCTCTTGTAGTCAAGTGGGAGTTCTGATTTGCCTCTCTAGCAATCCTACGAGCAGCTCTCACTGAAATTTTGCTTGGTCATCCAGACCTTATCTTGCCCTCCACTGTTCCTGCTGTCATTTCTTACATTTAAATTTCGAACTGAGGAAAGGGCAACTTGAAAATGCTTTGCTATCTTCTTATAGATGTCTCCTGCTTTGTGAACCTCCACTATTTTCATTTTCAGAGTGCTAGGCAGCTGGTTAGAAGAAACCATGGCTGCTGTTTTTGGCACAAGGTTAGAGAAGACTGGGTTTTATAAAGCTGGGAAATTTGCATCACCTGGCCTTTCCTACCGATGATAGTGAACAAGCCTTAACCCTAACCAGCTAAGTAAGGTCTGAAACCTTGGTCAAAGTTATCTGAGCACACAAATCTCCAAGGGTGACCAAACTTTTGTATTCGCCCATTTTCCTTGCTGTAATTTTTAAAATGTAAAAAATTACAATATACATATTTTTTTGTTTAAAATACAAGGGAAATGTGTCATCTTTACCTTTAGGCCTTTTAGAGATTATTTGATCTCCAACTTGCTTAACTGTTCACAATAACAGTATTATTTGATCTGGGGTGCCCAAACTTTTACATGCTACTGTGTATAGTCCATGTGTGTAATAGAATGAGCTGGTCATGAATAGAGAGGGTACCTGAATGTGCGCCCATCATTCTATTCAAATGGGGCTTTGCACAAGATCGCAGGGAGTCCCAGTGGTGGGATCCTTTCTGCAATTATCAAGTTATCACCTATCCTGTGGGCAGGTGACAACTTGCTATGTTCGGTCAACTCCTCTAAAGGTAAGAGATCACAATAAGGGATAACATTTGACTTCACTTAATGATGACTAGGAGACTTCCATTCTGAACTCACCATTCTCATATATGCCCTACACAGACTGTGTTTCACAGAAGTTAAAATGCACCCTTCAGAGGCATTTACACTACAAGATAATCGTGGATGAGCGTTGTCAAAAAATGCTTGCTTCACTATTATATTGCCATGTAAACAAGCTGACGAGCACACGATGAACGAGCAAAACTCTTGCTCGTTGGATGAAATTATTTTTTATGCAGCATAAAATATCAACGCTCTAGGCGGTGTAACATCCTCTGTTAACAGGACTTGCACTCCCAAGAACAATGCACACTTAGTGATCAAGTATAAATCGCTCAGTGCTCATGGTTTACTTTGGTCTACCAATGTAAACAGGCATTCATAGGTAAAAGTTTACGTGTCATACCACTGGTCACTGTGTGTAATCGGACCGTTAGTCATTAACCCTTTGGAAACCAACCCATCTATAATATAACGCTAGAGCACTGTCCGGCGCCATTTTACTGAAGACACATTGGCGCCAGACAGCGCAGTATGGGCACACGCATACTCTGGCGCCACATTCCTCCCTCGTCCTCTGAATGGGGGAAGCACATAACAGGATGGGGGAGCAGGATGGGAACTGCACATAGCAGGATGGGGGCTGCACATAACAGGATGGGGGCGCAGGATGGGGGCTGCACGTAACAGGATGGGGGCTGCACATTTCAGGATGGGGGCTGCACGTATCAGGATGGGGGCTGCACATAATAGGATGGGCGCTGCATGTAACAGGATGGGGGCAACACGTAACAGGACGGGGGAGCATATACCAATAAAAATACTCGCCACCTGGGCATAGAACGGGTTCAATAGCTAGCGGCATTATATTAACTCCAGCACTGCTAAATCTAACAGTTTCCAAGTCAGCTCCATATCCAACAGCATTTACCAAAGATCCTGGAAATATCTTTGAACACTTCGTGTAATAATATAGTGGCATAAATAAAAAGGACAACACTAATTAGCAGTTTAGGACAAGCTGCAGTCGCGGCTTCCAAGGAGTCACACTATGATGTGGCTGCCACGTCTATTGTTTAAGGGACAAAACAGAGTGGCTTAAATTGCCGTTACTTTTGAGAAGATGTTCCTCTGATGCTCATCTTCATTATCTCGCTGTGCATAGTGTTTCTGTCTTTCTGCAGAGTATTTTATTTGGCCTTGGCCACCAGGAACACAATGGAAGTGGCATCCATTCACAGCTGCCGACAATGCTCTCCTTTTATCTGATAATAATATCACCGTCTCATTTCTTTTTTTTTCTTTACACATAAAATGTCTGTCAAATGAATAAACATAATAATAACCTGGAGGAAATGAATGCTCAAAGCGGTCATCATGGTAGATTTGTATCTTGCCACTAGTCTTTAGGCCAATGAAAGATTGCACAACTCAGTCACAGATGCTTTATTAAATCTCATACCATATTATATCAGAACGTGGCAGCGAGGGCTGTCTTGTCCTTAGAGCCGCAGCTGTACATGGCATACTTCAGAAGGAGATGAACACTGACAACATGAAGGAAGGTCATCTTTTATTGTAGTGTACTTTTAGTTAGCACAATACACGGTCCCCTGCTTTCCTTTTGTGTTCAGGTGCTATCTGGGTTTCTGTAAAGCTTTCCGGTGCTTTGCTATGTTTGCCATCATTTGGGGCATTTACCCATCATCGAGGGGAGCCCCTAACTTGGAACTCTATAAGCTAGAATGGAAATCTGCTCAGCAGCCATTGTAATGCAGTTATTAATGCAAGTGGACCTTAAGTAACCTTCATATGCCCACTTACAAGTAGTATTATATGTATACAACTTTCACCTGTTTTAAAGGGGTTGGAGAACTGCCATGTGCGGTGGTATTGTCAGATCCTGCTATTGTTGGTGTTAGTGAGGGCACTGTGCCCTATGGTGGAGTGGTGAGGAGCATCTTAATAGTATGTGTTTGGTGCCAAGTAAGTGAGTGTGTGCGTGGTGATGTGCATGGCTTGTAGAAGGACCTACTGTTTAAAGGGAACCTGCCACCAAGTTTGCCCCATATGAGATACGGCCACCACCTTTCAGCCCTCATATACAGCATACTAATATGCTGTGTATATGCTCCCGATCTGGCCTGCAACAAAAGAAAAACACCTATTATTTTACTCTCCTACAGGGCCGTCTGGTCAGATGAGTGTCGCTGGTCTTGGTTTGGCACCTCCAATCTTCTTGAGAAGCCTTCCTCTTTCTGTGCTTCGTGTGGATGATGCATCCCTACATGATCCATACTGGGTCCTCGGCATTGCGCCCCTGCGCAGGCGTACATCTCTGCCTTGACTAGGGCAGAGTAAAGTACTGCAGTGCGCATGTGGCTCTTTGACCTTTACTGGGCAGAGGAGTACGCCTGCGCAGAAGCTCGATGTGGTGGTGGCCGTATCTCATATGGGGAAAACCTGGTGACAGGTTCCCTTTAAACATACAGAAGTCTTAGCCTGTGTGCCAGCCATCAAAGAGCATGCCGATGGGCTGAAAGAGTGTGATAGAAAGCCTGAGAACAGTTGTAAATTGTAAAGGTCCTGACAAGCAGTTATGCTGAGGGCCCATCATGTGTTCTGTCTGAAGGGACCTGTTGATCTGGATAGCTTGTAAAAGCAAGCATATTGGGGCTCTTGAGGCTTCATTGAGTGAAGCAAGAGTGCTGTTGAGTTTGTTGTATAGGAACCATACCATTAGTTGTCTTTTGTGCATTCCGTATCATAATAGATGGGTCACAGGCCATAGCAAAAAGCTCTTAAAACGAATGTGTGAGATAGGAAGGAATAAGATGTAGTGTCTACAGATGACTGGACTATTTGATATTGAACCATAAGAGGTGCAGGTTGTTGTAGGTGACAGCCTCAGTATGCCATAGAGGCACAGTGGGTTAGGGAAGAAGCCATCAGTCTGGTGCGGTGCATAGTCCTATGGGTCCCAGTAAAGAAACTGCCTTATCCAGTACTGAGGGATATTGGAGTTGTGCAACTAATTCCTTTTTAAATATTAAAGGGTTGTCAGAATAAAGTGTGTGCCAACAGCAGATATTGTTATACGTTGTCACCTGTTTCCATCATACAAAACCTGCAGCCAATAATATGCCTTCTGATGCAGATGTACACTGTTCCCCAGCCTCTTGAATTCCTGGTTGCTGTGTGGGCAGCCCTTCCTGCTTGAGTGACAGTTCACTCTAGGCGGCAGCCTTGATAACCTCTGCATCATCGGAAGCACAGTGGGGCTGGAGAGAGATCATAGAATCATAGAATCATAGAATGGTAGAGTTGGAAGGGACCTCCTGGGTCATCTGGTCCAACCCCCTGCTCAAAGCAGGATTCACTAGATCATCTCAGACAGATGTCTGTCCAGCCTCTGTTTGAAGACGTCCATTGAAGGGGAACTCACCATCTCTCGTGGCAGCCTGTTCCACTCATTAATCACCCTAACTGTCAAAAAGTTTTTTCTAATATCTAACCTGTGTCTCCTCCCATTTAGTTTCATCCCATTGCTTCTAGTCTTTCCTTGTGCAAATGAGAATAAAGATGATCCTTCTACAATGTGACAGCCCTTGACATATTTGTAGACAGCTATTAAGTCTCCTCTCAGTCTTCTTTTTTGCAAGCTAAACATTCCCAAATCCTGCAACCGTTCCTCATAGGACATGGTTTGCAGACCAGTCACCATTCTGGTCGCTCTTCTCTGAACTTGCTCCAGTTTGTCTATGTCTTTTTTAAAATGTGGTGCCCAAAACTGTACACAGTATTCCAGATGAGGTCTGACCAAAGAGGAGTAAAGACCGATAATGACTTCACGTGATCTAGACTGTATGCTTCTGTTAATACATCCCAGAATTGTATTTGCCTTTTTTGCTGCTGCATCACACTGTTGACTCATGTTCAGTCTATGATCTATTAGTATACCTAAGTCTTTTTCACATGTACTGTTGCTTAGCTCTATTCCTCCCATTCTGTATATGCTTTTTTCATTTTTATTGCCCAGATGTAGTACTTTGCATTTTTCCCTGTTAAAAACCATTCTGTTGGTTGCTGCCCACTGCTCCAGTTTATTTAGGTCTTTTTGAATCCTCTCTCTCTTCTCTAGTATTAGCTATCCCTCCTAGCTTTGTGTCATCAGCAAATTTAATCAGTTTACCCTCAATTCCTTCATCTAAATCATTGATAAAGATGTTGAACAATACAGGTCCCAGGACGGAGCCCTGTGGTACCCCACTTGAGACATTCATCCAGCTGGATGTGAAGCCATTTACAACCACCCTTTGAGTCCGATCACTAAGCCAGTTATGAATCCACCTAACAGTTGCCTGGTCCATTGCATACTTGGTCATTTTTTCAATAAGGATGATGTGAGATACTTTGTCAAATGCTTTGCTGAAGTCAAGATATACTATATCTACAGCATTTCCCTGATCCACCCAGTCAGTGATTCTGTCATAGAAGGAAATTAAGTTAGTCTGACATGACTTGTTAGTTACAAACCCATGCTGACTCTGGTTAATCACTTCATTCTTATCCATGTACTTACATACATGTTGTTTAATAATTTGTTCAAAGATCTTTCCTGGTATAGAAGTCAGACTCACCGGCCTATAGTTCCCTGGGTCCACCTTCTTCCCCTTTTTGAAGATAGGAACAACATTTGCTCTTCTCCAGTCTTCTGGGACTTCTCCTGTTCTCCAAGAATTTTCAAAGATTATGGAGAGTGGTTCTAAAATTTCTTCTACAATCTCCTTCAGTACTCTGGGGTGTAATTCATCTGGACCTGGAGACTTGAACTCATTTATGTTAGCTAAATATTCCCTCACAATCTTTCTGTTTACTGATAACTTGGATTCCTCTATTTCTTTAAAAGGACAGTGAAGATCAGTTGATGTTACATTTTCTTTCTGAGAGAAAACAGATGCAAAATAGGAATTAAAAAGTTCGGCCTTCTCAACATCCTCTCTTACCATTTCTCTATTTTCATCCTGTAAAAATCCTATAGCATCTTTGACTTTTCTTTTACTTTTGACATACCCCCAAAATCCTTTTTTATTGCTTTTGACATCTCTTGCAAGCCTTAATTCATTGTCAGCTTTAGCTAACCTGATACGTGCCCTGCAGGATCTGCAGACTGCATTATAATCTTCTTTAGATATGCCTCCCTCTTTCCATTTAATAAACATTTCTTTCTTTCTTTTTAGCATGTGTTTAAGTTCTGTGTTCATCCATCCTGGTTTCCTTAAATGCTTCCCATTCTTCCTACTTTTCGGGATTGTTAACGATTGTGCTTTGAGAATCTCATTTTTAAAAATTTCCCATCCTTCCTGGACATTTTTGTCCTTAAGGACATCCAGCCATTGGATCCCTCCTATTCTCTTTCTGAGTCTCTTAAAATCTGCCTTTCTAAAATCTAACCTTGAAGTTTGAGTCTTCACATGTCTTCCTCCTCTAGTTATCCAAAATTCTATAATAGCATGATCGCTGCCTCCTAGGGTCCCAGCCACCTTTACCTCCTCAACCATTTCCTCCCTGTTTATAAGAATTAGATCCAAAGTAGCAGATCCCCTTGTTTTCTCCCCTACCTTTTGGAAGATAAAGTTGTCAGCAAGATAGGATAAGAATTTGCTTGACCTGTTAGTTTTACTTGAGAGAGATTCCCAACAAATGTCTGGATAGTTGAAATCTCCCATGACCACTACGTCATATTTTTTGGAGAACTTGGTCATTTGATACATAAAGAGTTCATCCATATCTTCAGCTTGCCCAGGTGGCCTGTAGTAAATGCCTACAATGGTGTCCTTTCCATTGTTCTCTCCTTGTATTCTTACCCAAACAGTTTCCACAGAACTCCCAGTCTCTGAAGCTTCAATCTCTGTGCAGATATACGCTTTTCTAACATACAATGCAACACCTCCTCCTCGTTTATCAAGTCTGTTTCTTGCAAATAAGTTGTATCCTTTTAGCCTTTTATTCCAATCATGTGTATCGTCCCACCAAGTTTCAGTGATTCCAATGACATCATATTCCTTTTCCTGCATTAGTAGTTCCAATTCTCCTTGTTTGTTGCCCATGCTTTGTGCATTTGTATAAAAACATTTTAGTTTGTGATTGGTTTCTCTTCCTCCCATATTTTTATTATTTAGATTTTTTTGTCTTTGTTCTTCTTTTCCACTTCCAGTAGCAGAGATCTCAATAGTATTTGTCAGCTGTATGGCTTTTTCTGGCCTTTTGCTTCCCTTCCCACATTGTTCTAGTTTAAAGCTCTTCTGATGAGTGTAGCAAGGCGACTTCCAAATACATGTTTTCCAGTCTTCGTAAGGTGCACCCCATCTCTAGCAAGTAGTCCATCGTATAGGTAATTCATTCCGTGATCCAGAAATCCAAATCCTTGTTGACGGCACCATCGACGTAGCCAGTTGTTCACCTGTAGAATCTTATTCCACCTCATTGTTCCATGGCCATCCACTGGGAGGATGGATGAGAAGACCACCTGCGCTCCCAATTCTTTCACTTTCTTGCCTAAGTCTTCAAAGTCACTGCAGATGGTTTCCAGGTCCTTTCTTGCGGTGTCATTTGTCCCCACATGTATTAGCAGGAATGGGTAGTGATCTGTAGGTCTGAAGAGTCTTGATATCCTGTCAGACACATCTTTAATTTTTGCTCCTGGAAGACAGCACATTTCTCTTGAGGTTATGTCTGGTCTGCAGATAGCGGCCTCTGTTCCTCTTAACAGGGAATCCCCCATGACCACCACTCTCCGTTTTTTCTTCACAACATTCTTCTTTCTCCATCCAGGAGGATTCTGAGGGCTTACAAGGTTATTCATTGCTGGCAAAGTCTTATCTTGCTGTATTTCTTCATGGTTCTCCTGTGTGAGAGCCTGGTACTGGTTCCTGAGCAGTATGGGTGCTGACTGCCTCTCGATCCTCCTGCTTCTGTGGGTCACATGCTTCCATTCCTCTTTTTCGTCAGGTGCAGTTCGAATTTCTTCTCTTTCTGAATCATGAAGAGATAATTCTGCTCTGTCTAAGAACTCTTCACCTTCCTTAATGATTTTCAAGGTAGTTAACCTCTCTTCTAGATTTCGCAACTTTTCCTCCAACAGGGACACAAGCTTGCATTTCTGGCATGTGAAGTCTGGCTTTTCCACTGGCAAGTCTGTGAACATGTAGCAGGATATGCAGCTCACCAAATGGCTCCTGGACTCTTCCATGTTCTTATTGTTAATGTTCTGAAAACAGTGAAAAAAGCTTAAAAAAAAAGCTTCAAAATGCGCGCGCCAGCAGGCGCGCGGTTTACCGATGTCCTCTTTTCAGCTCCAACAGCCAAAATCCAGTGTTCTTTGAGCTCGCGGAGACTCTTCACTTACCCCAAAATGCAGTTGGAATATGCAAATTATCTCCTCAGGACTCCTCCCCTGGTTTACCGATGTCCTCTTTTCAGCTCCAACAGCCAAAATCCAGTGTTCTTTGAGCTCGCGGAGACTCTTCACTTACCCCAGAATGCAGTGGGAATATGCAAATTATCTCCTCAGGACTCCTCCCCTGGTTTACCGATGTCCTCTTTTCAGCTCCAACAGCCAAAATCCAGTGTTCTTTGAGCTCGCGGAGACTCTTCACTTACCCCAAAATGCAGTGGGAATATGCAAATTATCTCCTCAGGTCTCCTCCCCTGGTTTACCGATGTCCTCTTTTCAGCTCCAACAGCCAAAATCCAGTGTTCTTTGAGCTCGCGGAGACTCTTCACTTACCCCAAAATGCAGTGGGAATATGCAAATTATCTCCTCAGGACTCCTCCCCTGGTTTACCGATGTCCTCTTTTCAGCTCCAACAGCCAAAATGCAGTGTTCTTTGAGCTCGCGGAGACTCTTCACTTACCCCAAAATGCAGTGGGAATATGCAAATTATCTCCTCAGGACTCCTCCCCTGGTTTACCGATGTCCTCTTTTCAGCTCCAACAGCCAAAATCCAGTGTTCTTTGAGCTCGCGGAGACTCTTCACTTACCCCAAAATGCAGTGGGAATATGCAAATTATCTCCTCAGGACTCCTCCCCTGGTTTACCGATGTCCTCTTTTCAGCTCCAACAGCCAAAATCCAGTGTTCTTTGAGCTCGCGGAGACTCTTCACTTACCCCAAAATGCAGTGGGAATATGCAAATTATCTCCTCAGGACTCCTCCCCTGGTTTTGGGTTGAAGCTTCAGAATGCACAGTAAGTGCAGCACTTACAAGCTCAGCAGAAAATAACTTGTAAGCAGTGCACACGTTTGCCCCCTACTCTTAGATGGCACTGAACATTTTTGGAGATCAAAGTGGAATTTAAACAGCAAATAAATAGCAAATACATTTTTTTCTGCAATGTCTACCCAAAGATAACCTATAATAATGATGGGAATAACGTTTTAAACATCATGTACCAATTTAAAGAGATAATATTGTGTTTCTGCATAAGAAAAATATCTACCTTGTGCTTTGCACCAAAAATGTCTACAACAGTCTACTGGGGTTCCCACCCCTTGCCTTACGTCTACTGGGGTGCCACCCCATACTTTCTCTTCAATATAAAAAATATGTTGACATGATTTAGGCACCTACTAACATGTAGGTATTACGGGATCAGCACTAATCTCTTTTGTGAAGCGCCACTCACTTGTCAATGCAGTCGACTTACAGCCAGCATAGCTCTCCTGTTCTCAAAGTGGCTACTGATGGAGGAGAATGTGACCAGACTTCCCAATTGAAAAACACTGCATGTGAGAACTAATTAGTTCTAAATGTGTAATACCTTTATATTAATCAGTGTCACAAAATTATGAATGCGACACATTTGTTAAAATAAATGCAAAGTGGCTTATCTCTTTAAATCTCCCATAGGGTAATGTAAAGACAAAAAGGCATTGTAAGGTACCAGACCTACAACAGGCGATTGCAACTGTGGCTTTAATATGAAACTATTAATTACAAATGCCATAAAAGTCTGAATTATTTTCCCTGATGGACTCAAGATACTACAGCTTATCATTGATTGGGTGACAGCCAGTATGGCATTGCATCTCACAGCTATTCCAACTTTTATAAACTTCTGAATGGCAAATTCCCTTGTTATTCATTGATATATTCACAACCTCCAATATTGTTGAATAAACAAGCTAATTTTGTCACAAAAAGTTTTAAAAAAAGCAGAAAGATGAACCATATTGGTTCTCAGAAATGGATAAAAAGTATAAAAGAATAGAATTTGTAACAGTTTGATGGACTGAACTTACTGATATTTGTTTTATTTCACTTTAGTCAAATTTGTCATCAGAAAATAACTTGTTCTTTAAATACACTTTTTTGTGTTAAATGTATTTTTAAACATTTTTAAATATTTTTGGCAACGTTTTTTCCGAATGTAAGGGTGGTGGACTGTACTATTGCGTTCCTGCCCCTGAAGACATCAATCGCATCATGTGAATAATGTCATGTATATACAGTGGTGGCCAAAAGTATTTGCACCCCTGCAATTCTGTCAGTTAATACTCAGTTTCTTCCTGAAAATGATTGCAATCACAAATTCTTTGGTATTATCATTTTCATTTAATTTGCTTGCAAGGAAAAAACACAAAAGAAAATGAAGCAAAAATCAAATCATTGATCATTTCACACAAAACTCCAAAAATGGGCCAGACAAAAGTATTGGCACCCTCAGCCTAATACTTGGTTGCACAACCTTTAGCCAAAATAAGTGCGAACAACCGCTTCCGGTAACCATCAATGAGTTTCTTACAATGCTCTGTTGGAATTGTAGACCATTCTTCTTTGGCAAACTGCACCAGATCCCTGATATTTGAAGGGTGCCTTCTCCAAACTGCCATTTTGAGATCTCTCCACAGGTGTTCTATGGGATTCAGGTCTGGACTCATTGCTGGCCACCTTAGAAGTCTCCAGTGCTTTCTCTCAAACCATTTTATAGTGCTTTTGGAAGTGTGTTTTGGGTCATTGTCCTGCTGGAAGACCCATGACCTCTGAGGGAGACCCAGCTTTCTCACACTGGGCCCTACATTATGCTGCAAAATTTGTTGGTAGTCTTCAGACTTCATAATGCCATGCACACGGTCAAGCAGTCCAGTGCCAGAGGCAGCAAAGCAACCCCAAAACATCAGGGAACCTCTGCCATGTTTGACTGTAGGGACCGTGTTCTTTTCTTTGAATGCCTCTTTTTTTTCCTGTACACTCTATGTTGATACTTTTTGCCAAAAAGCTCTACTTTTGTCTCATCTGACCAGATAACATTCTTCCAAAACTTTTTAGGCTTTCTCAGGTAAGTTTTGGCAAACTCCAGCCTGGCTTTTTTATGTCTCGGGGTAAGAAGTGGGGTCTTCCTGGGTATCCTACCATACAGTCCCTTTTCATTCAGACGCCGACGGATAGTACGGGTTGACACTGTTGTACCCTCGGACTGCAGGGCAGCTTGAACTTGTTTGGATGTTAGTCGAGGTTCTTTATCCACCATCTGCACAATCTTGCGTTGAAATCTATCGTCAATTTTTCTTTTCCATCCACATCTAGGGAGGTTAGCCACAGTGCCATGGGCTTTAAACTTCTTGATGACACTGCGCACGGAAGACACAGGAACATTCAGGTCTTTGGAGATGGACTTGTAGCCTTAAGATTGCTCATGCTTCCTCACAATTTGGTTTCTCAAGTCCTCAGACAGTTCTTTGGTCTTCTTTCTTTTCTCCATGCTCAATGTGGTACACATAAGGACACAGGACAGAGGTTGAGTCAACTTTAATCCATGTTAACTGGCTGCAAGTGTGATTTAGTTATTGCCAACACCTGTTAGGTGCCACAGGTAAGTTACAGGTGCTGTTAATTACACGAAGTAGAGAAGCATCACATGATTTTTCAAACAGTGCCAATACTTTTGTCCATCCCGTTTTTTAGGTTTGGTGTGGAATTGTATCCAATTTGGCTTTAGGACAATTCTTTTTGTGTTTTTTTCATTGAAGACAAATTAAATGAAGATAATAATACAAAAGAATTTGTGATTGCAATCATTTTCAGGAAGAAACTGAGTATTATCTGACAGAATTGCAGGGGTGCCAATACTTTTGGCCACCACTGTAAAGTGTTTTGTGAAGTGTAAATTAAGTCCTGCGGTTTTGCAATGTATTGGGTAATCCTGTGATATAATGTGTAGGTAATGTAAAGTGTGCATGTGTGTGAGTAGTGTGCAGTATGGAATAAGTATACAGTAAGATAGAGTGTGGTAAGCATTGTAAATGTATAGAAATGTAATGCATACAGTTTATGAGGGAGATCTGCCCAGTTACAGATTGTAAGGACAGATATAGTTAAAGTTCGGATCTAGCCCATAGTGAGAGGGGCTAGTTCCTGTAAAAAGAGACTGCTTCCTGATAGTTGGTTAGATAGGGAATCCGTTATCTAAGGTGACAGGGTCAAGTTCAAGGTGCAGTGTGCAGATATCAAAAGCGAGGACCTAATGTTCTGGGAAGCACGAGGCCTTATAGAATCCCCTGCAGACATTCCTGCAAAGTCCGGAGCTCAAGGCTCAATATAGTTGCTACTAAGAGTACCTCATCCCCTGGCAAACAGAGGAAGATAGACTTGGAACTGTATGTGGGGAAGGTAACGGATCTCGGGTGTAATATGGAACTGGAGTTAACAGGATCAGTGGGCGTAGGGATAGTCAGGGAAGAACGGATAGAAATGCTGAAAATGTACTGTATTAAGGAAAAAAGAATTGAGAAGTGTTGTGCCCTATACTGCATGTTACAATCTGATGAACTTGAACTGTCCAGCAAACTTCTGTGTGTTGAAATGAACTGGGTATCCCCTGATTTATCTGCGGTGGCTCCGGAAGATGGAGACCTGGAAACAGCGAAGGTCTGCGCCCTACAGATGAATGTAACGTAAACCCCAGATGCCAGCACATCGGGATTGAGACATGATTTTTCTGTAAAGTGCCAGGGCGACATGGAGCAGCAACTCACCCACGGCTACTGCTCTCTGGCACTTTACACATATAACAATCTTTATTAAAAATGCAAATTAGAAATCTTGCAATTTTCACACAGGTCATTTGGACTTGTATAGATTTAACTTCCTGTTTCAGGTAATTTACATGTATTTTAGCAGCAGTGAACAGACTCAGAATTGAAGCATCTAATGAACAAGTGCAAAGGTCATTGTGAAGGGAGGGAAAGCAGTGACATTGTAGCGTCGGCGTTTCTGCCTCCTGCCTCCCCTCACAGCCGTGGTCCCGATCCAGCATCCTCCAGCTCCCCTGCTGCTGCTGTTGCGCGGAGCTTCCCGAATACTGTGCTTAGGGTGTGCACGTGCTCCCTCCCTCTTAAAGGGGCCACGCGCGCTGTCCTAAAGAGTCCCCGGCCAATGGCCGGAGGACCACTCCTATACAAAGCACCTCCTCCAAAATGGAGGTGCCTGTGCAAGGTTGTTGTTTGTGTGCTAACACTCTCCTCAGTCCTCAGGTTCCAATACCTGCCAGCATGTCTGTTTGCCATGCCCGCCAGCCTGTTTATCAGCCATGCCCGCCAGCCTGTTTATCAGCCATGCCCGCCAGCCTGTCTATCTGCTGTGCCCGCCAGCCGTGCCTGCCTGCCTGTCAAACCCGGATCACCTGTCAGGCCACCTGCTGTGTCCGCCTGCCTGTCTACCCGGATCACCTGTCAGGCCACCTGCCGTGTCCACCTGCTTGCCTACCTGGATCACCTGTCTGGCTTCCTGCCGAGCCCGCCTGCCTGCCTACCCGGACCACCTGTCAAGCTACCTACCGTAGCTTCAGCCATCAGACCCATGGGAGTCGCCTGCTCTCACACAAGGTCGGTCCCAGAGTGGCACTTGGTCCACCTGCCTGGTCCCTCCCTGGTTCACGGAGTTGATTAAGCCGCCATGTGGCCAGGGTTGGTCCGAGTTGGCACTTAGTTATGCCCCTCTGGTCCCTCCTTGCATCTCAGCACAGAGGTTCCACCACCCGGACCCGTAACAGTTTGCACAGGCCATGGAACCTGGTGGCTCCCAGGCTCCTTCGCTCTCAGACCTGTACCAAGAGGTCTCTCGCCAGAGATCCCAACAGAATACTATCCTGTCCTATCTGAGAGGTGTTGGAGTGGCTTAACCCTCTGTGGGAGAGAGGGGATCCCCCAGTGTCCGATCTTCAGGCTTTCCTCACTGCCTTCCAGAAGGTGTTCGATTAGCCCATATGAAAATCTTCTACTGCCTCCTCACTTTTCCATCTCCGCCAAGGGAGTCTCATTGTGGGCCAGTATGCCGTGCTTTTCTGAACACGCGCATCTGAACTTGCTTGAAACAATGAGGCCCTGGTGTCAACCTTTTGGGAGGGCCTTTCCGGAGGTATCAAGGATGAGCTAGCCGGTCATGACATACACCCTCCCTGGATGAACTGGTGTCATTAGCTACCCGGATTGACATCCGTTTCCTGGAACGCACTAAGGAGATGACGCGTGAGAGGAGACCTCCACGTCTCGCTCCCGTCTTCCAAAGTCAAGTCTCGCAACCTGCACTCCCCCGAGTGTCTTCTCCAGAACTGATGCAAATTGACCTAACCAAGATGGTCAAGTCTCGCCAGGAGACCCCTCGTGCCGTGGGGAGTTGCTTCTATTGTGGCAATATACAGCATCAGGTCCGCTCTTGCCCTGTGATACTGGGAAACTCCAGTGTCTAGAACCACTCGGAGAGGTCATCCTAGACAAGAGTTCTTCCTCTTCACCCTTGACTCTGTCCGTTTCCGTTACCAGTGGTGAGACCCGCTTCTTCGAGACTGCCCATCTGGATTCCGGAGCCACTGGGAATCTCATTCAACAGGCCATTGTGGAGCGTTTTCAGATTCCTACCATACATCTGGCGGATCCTTTAGCTGTCTCCTCTGTGGATGGAAAACTTCTCCCTGAGACCATCTTGTTGGTCACTGAGCCGGTAACTCTTCAGGTAGGAATGCTGCACTCGGAGAAGATCTCCTTTTATGTACTGTCCGGTCTCTCTCATCCCATCTTGCTTGGCTTGCCTTGGTTACAGAAACATGAGCCCGTCCTGAATTGGAGCTTGGGAGAAGTGCTCAGTTGGAGGCAGGAATGCAATAAGACCTGTCTGGTTCTAGTTCGTCCTGCTCGACCCCCGTCTACTCCGGCTAACCTACCAGGCTTGCCTGCACCCTACTGGTCCTATGCGGATGTTTTTGAGAAAAAGGAGGCAGAGACACTACCACCTCATAGGCCTTATGATTGCCCCGTCGACCTAATACCTGGTGCTTCACCTCCTCGCGGGCGAATCTACCCCTTGTCACTGGCCAAAACCCGTGCCATGTCTGAATATATTGAAGAGAATCTTGCTAGGGGATTTATCCAGAAATCCACCTCTCCGGCTGGAGCAGGATTCTTCTTCTTCAAGAAGAAGGAAGGCTCTCTTCGTCCTTGTATCGGCTATAGGGGTCTAAACAAGATTACCATCAAGAATAAGTACCCCCTGCCTCTCATCTCCAAGCTGTTTGACCGCCTAAAGGGCGCCAAGGTCTTCACTAAGCTCGACCTGCGTCAATCTGGTGCAGATCTGCCAGGGAGACGAATAGAAGACGGCATTCAACATCTGGGATGGTCACTACAAGTACCGCATGATTCCCTTCAGTCTCTGCAATGCTCCAGCCGTCTTCCAGGAGTTGGTAAACGATATCTTTCGAGATCTCCTGTATTCCTGCGTGGTGGTGTACCTGGACGATATCTTGGTGTTCCCCCCTGATCTGCCCTCTCACCGGAGGGATGTTCGTCAGGTACTGCTGAGGCTCCAGATAAATGCCTCTTTGAGCAGACCTCCCTGCCATTTCAGGGGTATTACACCTCGGAGACCGGACTGCGGATGGATCCCGAGAAGGTGTCTGCTGTCTTAAAGTGGCCCCTACCTGAGGGGTTGAAGGCCATTCAGCGGTTTCTGGGATTCACTAACTATTACTGCATCTTCATTCCTCATTTCTCCTCCCGGACAGCTCCCATATCTGCTCTTACCCGTAAGGGAGCAAATCCCAGGGAATGGTCTCCCGAGACAGAGAAGGCCTTTATCTCTCTAAAACAAGCCTTTTCCTCCTCTTCTGTGCTACACCGTCCTAATGGCAATAAACAGTTCTTCCTGGAGGTTGATGCCTCTTCCTCCGGAGCCAGAGCAGTGCTCACCCAGAAATCCTCGTCCGGGCATATGGTGACCTGTGGCTTCTTCTCCAAACTCTTCTTTCCGGCTGAGCGTAATTACTCCATAGGAGATCGTGAACTGCTGGCCATCAAATTAGCGCTAGAGGAGTGGCGCTACTTGCTTGAGGGGCCTCTGCACCCAGTGGTCATCTACACTGACCACAAAAACCTTCCGTATTTGCAGACCGCCCAGAGACTAAACCCGCGTCAGGCCAGATAGTCTTTATTCTTTGCTCGGTTCTGCTTCAACCTCCATTACCGCCCGGCAGACAAGAACATTAAAGCCGACACTCTATCCCACTCTTTTCTGTCTTCCGACCTGGAGGAGGAGCGTCTACACATCATTGATCCCTCCTGAATAATGACTGTTGCTCCATTTGACCTGTCTCATCTTCCCTCTGGTAAGAACTTTGTAGCGGCTCAGGATCAGAAGAGGGTCTTACTCTGGGGCCATTCGTCCAAACTGGCTGGCCATGCCAGCCAGAGGAAGACACTTCTGCTTATTTCCCGGCACTATTGGCGGCCCACCCTGCGCAAGGATGTTGCAGATTTTGTTGCGGCTTGTTCTTCTTGTGCCCATAACAAGATACCCATGCACTTTCCAGCCCATCGTCTTCTGCCTCTTCCCGTTCCTTCCTCTCCGTGGCAACATATTGCAATGGATTTCATCACGGATATTCCTGTATCGGCCGGTTGTACTGTCATTTGGGTGGTCGTCGACCACTTCTCCAAGATGGCTCACTTCATTCCTCTACCTGATCTTCCATCTGCACCTGTGCTGGCTAAGGATTTTATCCGTCACATCTTCCGTCTCCACGGCTTACCCACCCTTCCACATTATCTCGGACTGAAGAGTTCAGTTCACTTCTCGCTTTTGGAGAGCCACATGCAAGCTGCTGGATGTCTCTTTGGATTTCTCTTCTGCCTACCATCCTCAGTCCAATGGTCAAGTGGAACATATCAAACAGATCCTTACCAGATTTCTTCGGCACTTTGTCAACGCTCACCATAGCGATTTGGTTGAGCTCCTGCCCTGGGCCAAGTTTTCCTATAACAACCATGTGAGTGAGTCCTCTGCTAAATCTCAGTTTTTCGTGGTCTAAGGTCAACACCCTCGGATTCCGTTTCCCGTCTCCACTTCAGTGGACAATCCTGCCGCGGAGTCTCTCGTCAGTGAATTTTCTGCAATTTGGGAGGACACTAGATCTGCGCTTCTTCAGTCCTCCGAGCGGATGAAGAAGCATGCTGATAAGAGATGTCTGGACCGCCTCAATTCCGTCCGGGAGACAAAATCTGGCTTTCCTCCAAATATGTCCGTCTCAAGATTCCATCATAGAAGTTGGGTCCGTGGTTCATCGGTCCATTCGAGATCCTGAATCAAATAAATCCAGTGGCTTACAAGCTGAAACTCCCGGCCTCCTTACGGATCCCCAACTCCTTTCACGTGTCTTTCCTCAAACCTGTTGTCCTTAATTCTTTCTCTGACGATCCAGGTACCACTCCAGCTCCTGTCTCCGCTGAGGACATCTTTGAGGTAGAGAACATTTTGGCCATCAAGAGGGTAAGAAGAAAGACTTTCTTTCTTGTGGATTGGAAGGGGTTTGGTCCTGAGGAGAGATCTTGGGAGCTCAGGGAGAACCTTCATGCCCCTCGTCTTCTTGAAAAATTTCTTGGGGGCCTAAAGAAGAGGGGGCGTAAAGGGGGGGTACTGTAGCGTCAGCGTCTCTGCCTCCTGCCGGGCAGAGACACCGTTCCCCTCCCTGCCGCGGTCCCGGTCCAGCGTCCTCCAGCTCCCCTGCTGCTGCTGTTGTGCGCACAGCTTCCCGGGCACTGTGCTTAGGGCGCGCGCGCACTCCCTCCCTCTGAAGGGGGCTGCGCGAGCCGTCTTAAAAAGTCCCTGGCCAATGGCCGGAGGACCAATCCTATATAAAGCACCTCCTCCAAAATGGAGGTGCCTGTGCAAGGTTGTTGTTTGTGTGCTAACACTCTCCTCAGCCCTCAGGTTCCAGTACCTGCCAGCCAGTCTGTTAGCCATTCCCGCCAGCCAGTCTATAAGTCGTGCCCGCCAGCCTGTCTATCAGCCGTGCCCGCCAGCCTGCTTATCAGCCGTGCCTGCCAGCCTATCCGCCGTGCCCGCTAGCCAGTCTGTCAGCCGTGCCCGCCTGCCTGTCTACCCGGATCACCTGTCAGGCCACCTGCCGTGTCCGCCTGCTTGCCTACCTGGATCACCTGTCTGGCTTCCTGCTGAGCCCACCTGCCTGCCTACCCGGACCCCCCTGTCAAGCTACCTGCCATGCTCATTCGCTGTACCGGTCAGCTTCAGCCATCTGACCCATGGGAGTCACCTGCTCTCACACAACTTCGGTCCCAGAGTAGCACCTGGTCCACCTGCCCGGTCCCTCCCTGGTTTACGGAGTCGATTAAGCCGCCGTGTGGCCAGGGTCAGTCCGAGTTGGCACTTAGTCCCGTGTGCATGATTTGCGACTGTTTGACAGTTTTACTACATGTGAGGAATGTCTATTTCTTACACATTCCTCACATGTAATAAAGCTGTCAAACAGTTGCAAATCATTCACACGGGAGCGATTCAAACACATCACCGAGCAGCTGTAAATACTCGGAGCTCGGCCCGAGCATGCACGGAACAGAACATACTCGCTCAACACTAGTTACCTGTCATGGTAGTCCTGTATCTGATGATAAGGAAACCGCTACAAACTCTTCCTCAAAGGACAGCCTAAAATAGCCCGAGTGGCCAGTGTGAAAAATGCAAGATTTTAGTTTTTTAATAAAGCATGTGATATGAAATAAAAGAATTACCAAAATTTTAAAAGAATACCATGTACCATAAAAACCTGATTTAAACAATAAGTCATTTTCTGATGATAGCTTCCATTTAACTGTAAATTGTGTATTTGCATAGTTGGTGAGATAGTCCCATAGAGATTTTTGACTGTGTGCTGCATGTAAGATTGTAAGGACACAAGTGCTGAATGTCTAAGGCACACAAAGTTGATGTCTTGCCTACGGAATGTCATTATAATAATAACGCTTCATGTCTTGCGGCTGTACTTTGATAAGAGACATTCCCAGAGAATAGCGTAGGTCCCTGGCTGATGGTGTTTATTGAACAGGCTGCAGGTTTACAGTGCATACTATGAATCACATAGACACTGGATTTGAAGGATGCAGAAAATGTACCGTGCAGTCTCCACATTTATAACGTCATGTTCTGGCTGTTGGATAATGATGCCTAGACATTAGGTTCAACATTAAGTTTGATGACAGTTGACATGGGCTTCCGGCTACTTAAAAAGTAATATTTTTCAGTATTTGCAAGCTGTCATTTGGTGCCCACAGGTTAAATTGTATTAATATAATAATTGTCAGCTTTTCAGGACTGTGTGGCGGCACTGCTTTTGTCTTTAACGCTTATCCTTTCTTTGATTCTCTATTTTCGAGTAGCAATTAAATACTTTGATCCAATAAGATTGTTTTTGTTTGCTACAACCTATTGTATTCGCTGACCATTATGATACAAATTGTTCAAATACACAAATCTAATGGATTCGGAAAGACAGATATGTGAAGGCGTTACAAAAAGTGATGGAGCCCACATCAACCAAGTACATTCAAGTACATCCAAATACTATTATAAGAAAACTCAACAAATAAAGGGTAAATAATTTATCAAATCTAATTATTGTTCAGGCATTACAAAGTTATGAATTATTGTAGTATATGTCATTACCTTACTGCTCTCCCAAACTCCATACTTCAGAGCCATTTTAACTGTTCAGTTCATGCTTACAGTGGCTTGCTTTAGTATTCACCCCTTGGCTTTTTTTTGTGTTTTGCTACCTCACAACCTAGAATTTCACTGGGGTTTTTTTTGAGGGTTTGGATCAGTTCATGTAAAGAACATGTCTGCAACTGTGAACAATTGATTTTCTTTTTCTTGTGAAGCAAATAACAAATAGGACAAAATATATGAAAACTTCAGTGTGTATAACTATTCACCCCCTAAATTCACTACTTTGTAGAGTCTCCTTTTGCGGCAATTACAGCTGAAGGACGCTTGGGATAAGTCTCTGAGCTTTCCACATCTTGTCACTGGGATTTTTGTCCATTGCTCAAGACAAAACAGCTCCAGCTCCTTCAACTTAAATGGTTTCCTCTGGTGAATAGAAATCTTCAAGTCTGACCACAGATTCTCAGTTGGATTAAAGTCTGGGCATTGACTATATCACTCCAAAACATTTACATATTTTCCCTTTAACCACTCAAAGTGTTGCTTTAGCAGTATGCTTTGGGTCATTGTCTTGTTGGAAGGTGAACGTCCGTCCCAATCTCAAATCACAGACAGACTGAAACAGGATTTGCTCAAGAATATCCCTGAATTTCACCCCATCCATGTTCCCCTCGACTTGGACCATTTTCTCTTTCCCTGCTGCTGAAAAACATCCCAAAAGCATGATGCTGCCACCACCCCGTTTCACTGTGGGGATGGTGTTCTTGGCGTGATGAGCGGTGTTGGTTTGGTGCCAGATATAGCATTTACCTTGGTGGTCAAAAAGTTCAATTGCACCTTCCTCCATACATTTGGGGAGTTTCCCACATGTCTTTTGGCAAACTCAAAACAAGCCTTACAATCTTTGTGTGTAAGTGAAAGTTTTTTTCTGCCCACTCTTCCATAAAGTCCAACTCTATGGGGTGTATGGCTTATTGTGGTCGTATGGACAGATATTCCAGTCTCTGCTTGGGAACGCAGTAGCTCCTTCAGGGTTACCTTTGGTCTCTGTTCTGCCTGTGCGGCCCTCTTTTGGCAGGTTTGTTGTGGTACCATGTTCTTTCCATTTGATGATAATGGTTTTGATGGTGCTCTACGGGATCCTCAGAGACTGGGATATTTTTATAACCCAAACATGACTTGTACTTCTCAACAACTTTCTCCCTAACTTGTTTGGAGATCTCTTTGGTCTTAATTGTGTTGTTTGGTTAGTGGTATCTCTTGCTTAGTGGGGTTGCAGCTTCTGTGGCCTCTCAGAAGAGGTGTGTATTTACTGACAGACCATGTGACATTTAGATTGTCCACAGGTGAACTTTCTTTCACTAAGCCTGTACTTATGAAGGTAATTTCTTGCACCAGAAATTTTTTTAGGGACTTAATCATAAAAGAGGTGAATACATATGCACGTGCCAATTTTTAGTTATTTGATCCCATAAATTTAATTTATGCCTATATTTTTCTCACTTTACTTCACCAACTTAGACTATTTAGTGCTAATGCATAACACACAAATCATATTAAAAATATTTAAACACAGGTTGTAATGTAACAAAATAGGTTAAAAGTCAAGGGGGTGAATACATTTGCAAGCCACTGTAGGAAGATTCATACACTGCACGTGACTTCTCTTCTCTTTGTCTATGGGGTGGGGACCAAGGAGTTTCAGATAGGACAAGTTTGTACTTAGCAAGCAGAATATCTGTATACAGTGAATACTTGCATGCAGTATACCCGGGCTCAACCTGAGCCACAGCAGAAGTTTTACATTTAGCCCAAAAAGTTCTACTTTAGTCTCATTTGACCAGAGCACCTTCTTCCACAGCTAGCTGTATCCCCTACATGGCATATTGAATAAATTGCTTTGGTCAGATGAGACCAAATTAGAACTTTTTGAGCTAATTGCAAAACTCTATGTGTTGCAGGAAAAGTAACATTGCACATCACCCTGAAAACACCATCCCCACCGTCAAACATGGTGGTGGCAGCATCATGCTGTGGGATGCTTTTCTTCAGCAGGGACAGGGAAGCTGGTCAGAGTTGATGGGAAGATGGATGGAGCTAAATACAGGGCAATCCTTGAAGAAAACCTGTTAGAAACTGCAAAAGACTTGAGACTGGAGCTTAGGTTAACCTTCCAGCAGAATACAGATCCTAAACATACTGCTAGAGCTACAATGGAATGGTTTAGATCAAAGCCAGAACCAGTCAAACTCCAGACCTACAGTGAAGGAAATAATTATTTGATCATGCTGCTGTTTTTGTAAGTTTGACCGCTGACAAAGACATGAATATAATATAATTTTAACGGTAGGTTAATTTTAACATTGAGAGATAGAATATCCGAAAAAAATATAAAGAAAATCACATTGTATAAATTAGATAAATTTATTTGCATTTTTACAATTATGTGTTTGTTTCTAAAGAACAAGCACAAAATTCTTACAAGTATCCTGGATAAGCTCCCCATATTCTCCCAGCCTCAATGCTGTGATCATCTGGTCTCACATATATCACAGCAGTTGAGTATTTGGAACTTCCAATAAAAAAATTCTGCTTTCAATCGATCCTTAGAGTGAGATGATCTATATTAATATGTGTACCCCTGTCTCACCCACCAACACACACTGTGCCAAGGGCCCACCAGTAACCTACTCCAAGGCCCCACTTTTCAGCTACATGCAAATGTGACATTATCCTCAATCACAAATTTATATAACAATGAACTGGTAGATTGTTACATGAATAAGATGCTGCCTTTGTCTGTACATAGTGATTCAAGTATATTGTGCCAAGTACTGCTCATATAAGAGGGTGGTGGCCCACTCTTGCACAGGGGCCCACCGGAGGATTCTCCTATTCTCCTGTGGGACAGTCTAAGCCACACTGTCTATTCTGTATGTAATACAAGCATGCAATAAGAAGTTTGATTTTGCATGTTATACAGTAGTTGTCTAATTCAGTGAGTTCAGAATGGCTACAGATGACACAAAAGCCATTATGGAATTAGACAAATGTCTTATAAGTAGAGAAAGAGCTATTGAACCAGTTATAATGCAAAGGTTATTTTTTCATTCAGTAATAATTTATTGGAAAAAAATGTGAACTATAGCTACACTTTAGATTTTATACCATCGGTAGAAATAGAAAATATTGGTCTGCTATGTAACTTAGATTTTTCACAATCTAATCTGTATGGAGACTGTCAAACACTGACCATCTGCTCCCAAGTTTATGTAGAGAAGACATGTTTCTGTCTGCCGGGAGGAAGACTGTAGGTTACGTTGAACATGGTGTCCTGTCATGTTAGAGCGGAGAAGAAGCTGAGGAGACTGAAAGTGCGTTTATTATTGCAGTATAAGGATTGATTATACCTTGCATTTTATTGATTTACTAAAGACTTTGGGTTTCGGCCTTAAAACATAACCTAAGCAAATCTTCTTTTTCTGGGCATCTTCCAAGATGCAAACGGCTGTTTTACAGACCTGTGTTGGACAGATCTGCAGTACAGCTGTCATAGACTATTTGTGTCTGCATGTGTCTTCCATTTTATACCGAGACGTATGGAGCTTTGCTTTTACAGATTCTGTATGTCATTGTGATGAAAAAAATACTGTGGCTGGATTCATTTCTAAATTTGGATGCATATAGAGTACGAAAGAATATCGACCTATGTAGACCAAATAAGAAAAAATCCCAGGAAATATATTCACTTGTGGTGTCCTCTTGTATGAAGTTGTTAAAAGTCTGTTCATCCATTTCTTATTTAAATCTGAATCTGGAAAAGATGAGTGATTGATCAGTGATATGCCGGTTCCATCGCATACACGGATGACTGTAAGGCTATGTTCCCACGATGAGCTTTTGGTAAGTTTTTGACGATACAGAATTTCTGCACCTATTATTTACTTGCGGTTTTTCATCGCGTTTTTGACCCTGCGGTTTTTGTCTCTTTTTGTCGAGTCATGCTTTTAAAAAAATGCTGCTTTATTTTTGATACTTCCTGCTATTTGGTTTTGATATAACTTTATTGATATGCTTAGGTGCAAATTGCACGCGTTTTTGATCAGTTTCTGCCTCGGAAACGCACGTGTGTTTTTTACTTGCGTATTTTCTAATGCAAGTCTATAGGAAAAATCCACACAGAAAACTCAGCGTACCCACAAGAGAAATTAACATGCTGCGGATTTGAGACACGCACCGCAGGTCTGCTTAAAACTGAGTAAAATAAAAGCACAATGGGCATGAGATTTCTATAAATCCACTTTGCTGGAACTGTAAGACGTTGCATTTTGATGCAATAAAAATATGGAGGGTCAAAAACGCACCAAAAGCTCATTGTGGAAACGTAGCCTTAGGCCACATGAAGATGTTGAGTCTTTGGTGAATTTTTTACCTCAGTATTTGTAAGTCAAACCAGGAGTGGGTGATAAATACAGAAGTGGTGACGTGTTTCTATTATACCTTTTCCTCCGACTGTTCCACTCCTGGTTTTGGCTTACACATACTGAAGTAAAATACTGACCAAATACTGAACTAGTGCAAATATTACTAAAAACTCACAAAATATTCAACTTGGCCTGAGAGCCCTAAATAATCTCTTGATGTTGAGTATATGACTTGTTTTTAACAGGATGTCTTGCAACTTGACGGGGGAAGTCCATCGCACACGTATTACTGCCACCTGGAGTCCCACAACTGTTACCTATTCACAGAGCAGCTGGGACGCTTTGCTCTGGTGGGAGAGTCTCTCAGCATGGTAGCCACAAAGCGCCTAAAGCTGCTGCTCTTTGCCCCCACCTCATGTACGAGTCTGGAGTACAGCCTGCGAGTGTACTGCATCCCTGACACACAAGATGCCATGAAGGTGAGTGAAAGGGGAAAGCCACACATAAAGCACAACTATTAAAGAAGGGATGTGGTTCACTGACTGTAACGACAGGAGACTGTTGATTATGGAGCCCATAAAACATGATGTAAAGCTATAATTCATTACTTGCTCCATTGAGGGAGATGGTCTACCTAAGCGCTTAGGAGAATAATGCGAGGGTTGTAGGTATTAGGGAAGCAAAGTCAAAGCATTGGCCTTGTTAAAAAAGAAAAGAAAAATAATGAAACTTTGGCAATGTACATCGTCCAAACTTCTTAATTGGTGTATCACGCATTAAACCAATTTACAGAAGATAGAAGATACACTCCTCAACATCGAAATTGTTATACCAAGAAAGAAACGTCATGGAGTTATGGAAAATGCAGGATCGATAGACATGTTAGTGATGTCCAAATTAGGAAAAAATGGAAACAAAATTTTCAAAACACCTCGTTTTTTCAGCATCGAGTATGAGCGTCATGCTCAGAAATACACGCACTTACATGTCTTGGCATGTTTTCAAGGTTATTAATGGTTGTCTGATGAATGTTATGTTACACTGAATGCAATTGGTATCATACTCAATACTTAATAAATCGAGAGGTTTAGCAGATGTTGCTTACATTTTTTCAGCATTCGCATATCATTAATATGTCTGTGGATCCTGTGATTTTCTTAATTCTTTGACTTTTCCTTCTAGGCATTGCAATTTCAATGTTGAATATTTTATAAACATGGCGTAACATTATCCTAGTATTATACATTATTGTACGTATTCTATTATACATTATTCCATCTGTGTTGTAATAAGTGTATAGGAATTGATTGCATAAAAGGAGTGCTGCCATGTTGTTTTCATTGAGCAAGCATTGGCTAAACCATCATCCCGCCACCAAATTGTAGCTATGAAGCATGATTTAATTTTTAAAAATGAAGATTTATTGGTCTGTAACAATGGGGTACCCATCCATACATCTGATGGCATTTAACAAAGACATAGATCTCCTCTGTGTCATTACTTATATTTGCCACTTAAAGAGAAACTGACAGCATGTACATGTTGCTCGATCCACGGGCAGCATGTATCAGACACTGGCTGTATGATCGACTCTAAATTGCTGCGGCATTTCAGGGAAAAACGTACTTTAAAAGCCGCTGGGGACTAGTCAGATACTTTCTCTGCACCTGCTCCCCTGTAGAGACAGGTCTCCCCCTATACACACATATAGGGAGAGACTTGTCACTCATTGGCTGTGGGAGGGAAGAAGCATCCGGTGATTGAGCCGCGCTGGAGACCAATTGGACAGGCTGGTCCCCAGCGGCTTTTAAAATATGGTAAAGTCAAAAATACCTGGCTGAGCTTGTGGAGCCAGTGCCTGATACATGCTTCCCCTGGACCTGGTAGCATGAATCAGCTGTCAGGTTTTCTTTATACAGGGGTAAAATACACTATACACAATTATGTGGGCATTTTTTCTAAAGTATTGTTTGAAAAAAAACATAACGGCTAAATCACTGAGGCATAACTTGAACCTTTATGGCCCCAATGGAAGTGTATCATGGTCCGCCCCTACCAATGTCTGCCTATTCCTTGTGCCATTCACAATGGTGGTCTCCACTTCTGTACCAGAAAAGCCCTTTTAGGCCATGGCCCCACTATCAGTATTCGGTCAGTATTTTTTCTCAGAAGTGGGAACCAAAACCAGGAGTGGGTGATAAATACAGAATTGGTGACTTGTTTCTATTATACCTTTTCTCTGATTTTTCCTCACCTGGTTTTGGCTTCCACTCCTGAGAAAAAATACTGACCAAATACTGACCAAATAATTTGGTCAGTATTCGGTCAGTATTTTTTCTCAGGAGTAGGAGATAAAACCAGGAGTGGGTGATAAATACAGAATTGGTGACTTGTTGCTATCATACCTTTTCTCTGATTGTTCCTCACCTGGGGCCATGGTCTAAGGCTCAAAAAGGCATCGGGCCTGGGTGTGCCTTTTACCTATTCACCTTGTAGAGACCATTTTTTTTCAGGTTTTGAAAGCAAAAATATATAGAAAGCAAAAGTGCCCTTCTTCAGTAAAGACAAGGAAATGGTAAACTCCTTGAATTAATCCTTACAATTTCAATGGTACTGTGCTGCATTTCATTGTTTATGAATGTAAGAAACCACTTATCGCAGAAGCTCAGTTACATCCGTCTATTAGGATGTGCATTGTTGGCCTCTTTAGATAGTTCTCACTTGAACTTTGTTTCTCATCAACTCAAGATTGTTTATCAGCTGGGTAAGAAAAGCAGCTGTGCCCAAACAGGCATTTGTACCCTCGAGGATGGTAGCCAGACTCCACTGTAGGGTCACTGACCCTCAACACACACTGGAAGCTTAGAAACAAACAGATGTAAGCACCACATAATACATCAAGCTATGTATGATGGATGCAAATTGCCTGTACAGACAAAGAGCTAGGTGCATGTAGCTGTAATAATACGGCTATGCTATCGGACCAGTTTCTTCAAATGCATTAATCATGTACAACATGTTTTATCTCTATAATTGTGTGTGTTTTTCCCACAGGAGGTCATACAGCTGGAGAAACAACAGGGGGGGCAGATGTTAGATGAGCCGCGAATCTTACATTTTAAGGATAGTTATCACAATCTACGCCTTTCTGTGCATGACATGCACAGCACCATGTGGAAGAGCAAGCTCTTGGCCAGCTACCAGGTATAATCGTTGTCTTACTCTGCATCAGAAAGGGTTCAAGCCTTTATACTTCACTTTCCAGGTTTTGCAGCAAATGAAATTTAGTCTTAAAAGGACTTAAACCAGTTAAAAATGATACAGTATCTAAAATTATAGTCACCATAGCTGATATCCTTTTCTGGCACTTTTGTAGTCAATTGGTCTCTTCTTCCTCAGCCACCAGGCAGCACGGTGGCTCAGTGGTTAGCACTGTTGCTTTCCAGCCTGGGGTCCTGGGTTCAAATCCCACCAAGGACAACATCTGCCAGGAGTTTGTATGTTCTTCTCATGTTTGCTTCGGTTTCCTCCGGGTAATCTGGTTTCTACCCATACAACATACAGATTGGGACTTTAGATTATGAGCCCCAATGGTGACAGTGATGTTAGTATCTGTGAAGTGCTGTGAAATTAATGATGCTATATAAGTGAGCATATTAAATAATAGTCCTATCCTCTATACACAAGAAAAGCCCTCTCAGCATTAGCCCACAGCAACTGATTGGCTTTGTTTTTTTTAACAAGTCATCCATCATCTGCAAAACCCCTTTAATACTATCAAACTATGTGTAATAGAAAATGTGTAGCAGAAATCCATACTTTATATTTGGCTTATACAACAGATTGGCCAGCAGACCAGAGGGCAAATTAGTCCCTTGCAATTCCGTCTGGTTAATTTGCAACTTTTCTGCTCGGAGTCCACATTAATAATAAACATGTCATCATTCCACCCTGACTACTTCTGGAGTATATGAATGGAGTATAAAATATCCCATATGCATGCGTTGTCTGTGGAATATCTGCAGGATTCCAAGAATAAATACTAACAGAATTCTGGATATATAGCATGTCATAAACAGTTATTCCCATCTCAGTCTTCCTGTCTAAGACAGAAGTAACTCCACAAAGGCACCGACCACTGGACGTGGATTGACAGAAACAGCAGAGAACTTCGGAGCTACTGTTTCTCTAACACTCAATAAATGAATGGGAGTTATTGAAATATTAACATAGCTCTGATTCTCTCACCTCTATTGGTCAGAATCTGGATGACTGACATGGGAATTACTCTTTAACATTTCTGCATTTTGCAAATATCACTGACATGATAGCTTCAGTTTTAGCACTAGGTGCCAAGCCTTGGTCACAGATCTGCTCCATTGGATAAAATCAGCCAACCCCCACTGGACATATTTTCACAACATGACCTATATGTTGTAGTGGAAAATGAATCAAGAGCTTGTGATCATGCGATTCAAATCATATAATTCTCAGGAGTCCATAATTCGGATTAGATCTGCCAATGAGATGAAAGCACAATAACTATGGGATTGCTTATCACCTCGTAATGATTCTTTGTCTTTATACAGGAGATCCCGTTCTATCATATCTGGAATGGAGTGCATGGGAATCTTCACTGTACTTTCACATTGGAGCGCTTCAGTCTCAGCACTTGTGACCTGTCCTGCAGGGTTTGGATATGGCAAGTGGAAGGAGATGGTCAGAGTTTTAACATCAATATTAACCTAAATAAGGTGAGATTAATCATTTTGTATAATGTACAGTACAGACCAAAAGTTTGGACACATCTTCTCATTTAAAGATTTTTCTGTATTTTCATGACTATGAAAATTGTACATTCACACTGAAGACATCAAAACTATGAATTAACACATGTGGAATTATATACTTAACAAAAAAGTGTGAAACAACTGAAAATATGCCTTATAGTCTAGGTTCTTCAAAGTAGCCACCTTTTGCTTTGATGACTGCTTTGCACACTCTTGGCATTCTCTTGATGAGCTTCAAGAGGTAGTCACCAGAAATGGTTTTCACTTCACAGGTGTGCCCTGTCAGGTTTAATAAGTGGGATTTCTTGCCTTATAAATGGTGTTGGGACCATCAGTTGTGTTGTGCAGAAGTCTGGTGGATACACAGCTGACAGTCCTACTGAATAGACTGTTAGAATTTGTATTATGACAAGAAAAAAGCAGCTAAGTAAAGAAAAACGAGTGTCCATCATTACTTTAAGAAATGAAGGTCAGTCAGTCCGAAAAATTGGGAAAACTTTGAAAGTGTCCCCAAGTGCAGTTGCAAAAATCATCAAGCGCTACAAAGAAACTGGCTCACATGAGGACCGCCCCAGGAAAGGAAGACCAAGAGTCACCTCTGCTTCTGAGGATAAGTTTATCCGAGTCACCAGCCTCAGAAATCGCAGGTTAACAGCAGCTCAGATTAGAGACCAGGTCAATGCCACACAGAGTTCTAGCTGCAGACACATCTCTTCAACAACTGTTAAGAGGAGACTTTGTGCAGCAGGCCTTCATGATAAAATAGCTGCTAGGAAACCACTGCTAAGGACAGGCAACAAGCAGAAGAGACAAATTTGGTCTAAAGAACACAAGGAATGGACATTAGACCAGTGGAAATCTGTGCTTTGGTCTGATGAGTCCAAATTTGAGATCTTTGGTTCCAACCATTGTGTCTTTGTGCGACGCAGAAAAGGTGAATGGATGGACTCCACATGCCTGGTTCCCACCGTGAAGCATGGAGGAAGAGGTGTGATGGTGTGGGGGTGCTTTGCTAGTGACATTGTTGGGGATTTATTCAAAATTGAAGGCATACTGAACCAGCATGGCTACCACAGCATCTTGCAGCGGCATGCTATTCCATCCAGTTTGCGTTTAGTTGGACCATCATTTATTTTTAAACAGGACAATGACCCCAAACACACCTCCAGGCTGTGTAAGGGCTATTTGGCCAAGAGGGAGAGTGATGGGGTGCTACGCCAGATGACCTGGCCTCCACAGTCACCAGACCTGAACCCAATCGAGATGATTTGGGGTGAGCTGGACCGCAAAGGGCCAACAAGTGCTAAGCATCTCTGGGAACTCCTTCAAGATTGTTGGAAGACCATTTCCGGTGACTACCTCTTAAAGCTCATCAAGAGAATGCCAAGAGTGTGCAAAGCAGTCATTAAAGCACAACGTGGCTACTTTGAAGAACCTAGAATATAAGACATATTTTCAGTTGTTTCACACTTTTTTGTTAAGTATATAATTCCACATGTGTTAATTCATAGTTTTGATGCCTTCAGTGTGAATATACAATTTTCATAGTCATGAAAATACAGAAAAATCTTTAAATGAGAAGGTGTGTCCAAACTTTTGGTCTGTACTGTATGTCCTATTATTCTTTTTTTTATTTTTACATGAAATAAAGTAACAGCCTCGAAGACAGCAAAAGCAGGTTTTGTCTATTCTGCCTGTTCATTATACAATGAATGTCGATGACCAATGCAACAGTGCCACGGGATGTAGAGTAGGCTTCAACTGGAGATCCAAACCCTGTGGCACCCACTAATTAACACTAGCAGGCTCAACTAAGTATAAAATCAAGCCAATGTGCTTGAGTTCAGTACATAGAAGCCCCTCTGTACTACTGATCGGTTGGAGTCCAGATGTCAAAACTCCCACCAATCACACAATGATGGCCTATACAAAACATAGATCACTAGATATCATAGTTGGGCACTACCGGTTCACTAAGGGTGCTACAGTGGTAGTGGAGGTCCACCAAAATGTAGAAGAAAATATCTATTCCAAGGGATGCAATCAGAAAATGAAATTAAACTTTATTGAAGTGTCAGCATAAAGATCCCTAAGAATATTTATGGTCAGCACTGCAGGATAAGCTCCTTAATAAAGACAGGCCGTGACCAAAGTCCACAGATGACCGAAACATTGGCTATTATACATATTGGAGCTTTATGATGACACTTCAACAAAGTTTAAATTCATTTTCTGATCTATTGAGTGCTTTTGGAGTGCCGTGGTTATGTTCTTCTACTATCCAAAACATACAGTGGTGTGAAAATGTGTTTGCCCCCTTCCTGATTTCTTATTCTTTTGCATGTGTGTCACACTTAAGTGTTTCAGATCACAAAACAAATTTAAATATAAGACAAAGAAAACACAAGTAATCAAAAAATGCAGTTTTTAACTGAAGGTCTTATTATTAAGGGAAAAAGAAATCCAAACTTACAGGGCCCTGTGTGAAAAAAGTGATTGCCCCCACCCCCCCTCAAAACATAAATTAAGTGTGGTTTATCTCCTCTTTGGGAATCTGAGTTCAATTTCCCTAGCCACACACAGGCCTGATTACTGCCACACCTGTTCTCAATCAAGAAATTACTTAAATAGGACCTGCTTGACAAAGTGAAGTAGACTAAAAGAAATTCAGGAACAAATGAGAAACAAAGTAATTGAGATCTATCAGTCTGGAAAAGCTTATAAAGCCATTTCTAAAGCTTTGGGACTCCAGCGACCCACAGTTAGAGCCATTATCCACAAATGGTGAAAACATGGAACAGTGGTGAACCTTCTCAGGAGTGGTCGGCCAACCAAAATTACCCCAAGAGTGCAGAGGCAACTCATCCAAGAGGTGACAAAAGACCCCACAACAACATCCAAAGAACTGTAGGTCGCACTTGCCTCAGTTAAGGTCAGTGTTCATGACTCCACCATAAGAAGGGCAAAAATGGCATGCATGGCAGAGTTCCAAGATGAAAACCGCTGCTGAGCAAAAAGAACATAAAAGCTCATCTCAGTTTTGCCAGAAAACATCTTGATGATCGCTAAGACTTTTGGGAGAATACTCTGTGGACTGACGAGACAAAAGTTGAACTTTTTTGGAAGGTGTATGTCCCATTACATCTAGCATTTCAGGAAAGGAACATCATACCAACAGTAAAATATGGCTGTGCTAGTGTGATGGTCTGGGGCTGTTTTGCTGCTTCAAGACCTGGAAGACTATCTGTGGTAAATGGAACCATGAATTCTGCTGTGTACCAAAAAATCCTTAAGGAGAATGTCCAGCCATCTGTACGTGACCTCAAGGTGAAGCGCTCTTAGCTTATGCAGCAGGACAATGATCCAAAACACACCAGCAAGTCCACCTCTAAATGGCTTAAGAAAAGCAAAATTAAGACTTTGGAGTGGCCTAGTCAAAGTCCTGACCTTAATCCGATTGAGATGCTGTGGCATGACCTTAAAAACACGGTTCATGCTTGAAAACCCTCCAATGTGGCTGAATTACAACAATTTTGCAAAGATGAGTGGGCCAAAATTCCTCCAGAGCGTTGTAAAAGACTCATTGCCAGTTATCTCAAATGCTTGATTGCAGTTGTTGCTGCTAAGGGTGGCCCAACAAGTTATTAGGTTTAGGGGGCAAGCACTTTTTCACACAGGGCCCTGTAGTTTTGAATATCTTTTTTCTTTAATAATAAAGACCTTCAGTTAAAAACAGCATTTTGTGTTTACTTGTGTTATCTTTGTCTTTTATTTAAATTTGTTTTGTTATCTGAAACATTTAAGAGTGACAGACATGCAAAAGAATAAGAAATCAGGAAGGGGGCAAACACTTTTTAACTCTACTGTAGATCATCCATATTTTTTTCCTGAAAATACTAACCAGTCTTAGACAAAAAGAAAAAAATGGTAAACTGTTTAAATATTGAATAACATGAAAGTCAATACTGTAAATTACATGAAAATTCTTTAGCGGGCATATTTGTCACCATGGTGTAAACGTACAGGGTGATTTGTTCAACATGGTATATCTGTGGCGCCCCTGCGGGTTCAGTCGTTGCAGAGGTACCGCATCTCACCCAGAGGTGTGGTATCCCACTCTCAGGTAAGGATGGAGTACTGCCCGGGACCCACCCACCTGCATCTAACACTACACCCTTCCAGACCAGCAGGCGGGGCAAGATGCACTGGCTTATGCTGAGCTCTGTCCCTGGTTGGAAGTGGGGGGAACCGAGAGAGGGGGAACCATGTAGTGGGTGTGGGTGGAGGAAGCAGGACAGGGGAGCACTTTGAGTAGGAGTACAAAAAGGGAACCATCTTGGGAGTGTTCAGGACAGTCTGAGAGGAGAAGGAGTGGGAGCAGGAGCTCTGTAGGAGCTCTGCTCAGAGAAGAGGGCCTAGATTGAGAGGCCCAGGAGGACAGGCTAGAAGAGGAAGGGAGCAGAGGAAGGCTCCAGGAGTGAGGGCATCCCAGGGGCACGGTGAGTGCGAAAGCCACTTGTGCGCCCGAATATACCAGAACGTGGAGGGATCAGGCCGCAAAGGGGACTGGCCCCTAACTAGTGGAGAACTACAAGGCACAGCTAGAAACCGGAGGCTTCTGTACTTTCAGGGTGCTGCTGCTCACAACCGCAACTAAATTGCTAAAAAGGTAGTCACATAGGATTCAAGGGACTGCAGATTGCCCACCAAAATCCGAGGTTACCTGCTTGGGACACTGGTTGCGAGGCACAGGGCAGGAGGGTGAGAGCCAGCGCAGGAAGACGACCGAGGAAGGCACACAGAATGGGGTCCCGTTACGTACTCCTGAAACACCTGGGAGATTGCTGAACCCCTGCCTTGGTAAACACAGGACGGCGTGGGAGGTTACCCTGGTACTGGGAACCTGGAGTCCAACAACTGTGAGTAAATCTGAAGACTGCACCCCACTGTATCCTAGAATTATTATCTGCGCCATCACCTGCACTACACTGCACAGCAACATCTACCTCATTAATCATCACTGCACCACCCTGGAGCTTAGCTCTGTCTGTGGAGAGCTGAACCAACTCTGCTGCGTCACCATCAGCTCCAGAGGATCTGCATCGCAGCAGCGGCTCCATGTAGCCGCATACCACAGGTGGCATCATGAACATTATATATAAAAACTTTATTCCCTTTTCTTTATTCCCCTTTTATTGACCGCCCTGGGTCACGGCCCGGGTCACCACCACTGTGACACCCCCAGCACCGACCGGCCCCGCTACCAAGTACCCCGCGGCCCAGGGGGCGCATCATATCTATGGTAACATTTTAGATACCATTTGAACTTAAGTATAATTATAGAAGCTATTTCATTCATGGAAAAAGGTTGATATAGATCTATATGGACTTAATATGTTCAGGAAACCATGGAAAATAATTGTATATGAGTTTATGTGAATACCTAGGAAGTTATAAGTAGGAAGAGCTTGTACAAATTAAAGGGCTTCTCTACTTTTTAATGTATAAAGTTTAATAGTCAGCAATTATCATCAAGATGAAAAAACTCACATATATACATACATTATAGTTCAAATACGCATTGATGGTGCTACCATGTGGTGATGGTATCTTGTGCTCTGTAAGAACACTGCAAAGTGCCCGAAGTATTGTAATACACATTCAGTAGCACTAGACATGAGTTGGTCTAGCAAATTTTGAATTTTCCAAATTGCGTGGACTTTGCCAAGAAATTCAGGTTGCAGCAAAATTATCCTCTATTGATTAAATGTTGAAATAAAGATAGCTGGGCATCTATATAGAAAGGGTAATAGAAGTAGTCCACTTGTCAAAACGTGATATAGTAATTAGTGGGATAATTTAAAAACTAACTTTTATTAAATTCAATGTTGAAATATGGCCTAATATTTTGATATACGACATGAAACAAATGATACATGTAAAAACACAGAGTTCAAATTTATCGGCTCATTCAGATCTTGGTACAGAATACCTACAGATGTTGATACCATTACAACAACAGCCCACATAATCAAGTATCACAGGGTAAAACACGTATGCAATGCGTCATCAGGATGGACCTACCATGGCGCATGCGGGAAGATCAGAGACCGCCCCTCCTCATGGGTCACTGCCGTCATGTCTATGTTGATTCCAATAGTACCTATCTATCTAATGAGATACAGCAGTATTCCACTTATTTTCTACACACCGCAGTATCAGACCGCCACTTAATAACTGGGGTTTCTATGCCTCAGAATTACTCATGTCAGTGAACACTATTTCAGGGACAAGATAGGAAATACTCATCTCCAAAATAATCATACATAAGATGGCATATGGCAACCGCCCATCTCATAAAGAAAAATGGAATATTCTCACCTAAATTTTCAAGTGTGGGAATAGGTCCATGTGATCCCTCCTAGCATTCTGGACAGTAAGCCTCCTTAACCCCTTCATGACCTTTGACATATGTTTAAGTCATGGTCGGGTAGGGGTTCCTGACCCTTGATGTATAGGTACATTATAGCGATCATGTGTGGCACAGGAGCTGTGCCCATGCGGTTACCGCCGGAAGCTCGACTGACATGATGGTTGAGCCCCTGTCAGTCAGGAGCGATGTCCGCACTGCCCTTGGCTGTTTAACCCCCTAAATGATCATAGAATTTGTGAGGCTAGGAGAGGGAGGCAGCTCCTTCTCCCTTCTGATCAGGACCCCCTGAGACTTCATCGTGAAGGACCGATCGTCTGAGGTCATCAGGATGACCTTCAGGTCTCCCAGCTATGGTAGCCTGCTTAGACCATGCCAGGAGGAGCATGGTCTAAGACGCTTCTGTCAGTTCAGCACTGACAGGTATAATGCATTGCAATTCTGGTGTATTGCAATGCATTATACCAGCAATCAGAATAATAAAAGTTAAAGTCCCATAGAGGGACTAAGAAAAAAGTAAAAAAATTTTTTTTAAAAATTACAGAATTAAAAAAATTAAAAAAAATGATACCAATAAATAGGTAGAGTTATATAAAAAACAAAAATAAACAAAAGTACACATATTTAGTATTGCCCTATGTAGAACAGCATGACCCATAAAACTGTCACATTAGTTAACCCCTTCAGTGAAAACCGTAAAAAATTAAAAATAAAAAACGTGGCAAAAATGTCATTTTGACCCTCGATAAAGCTCTATCGACAGAGAAATAAAAAAGTTATAGCTCTCAGAATATAGCAATGCAAAAATAATTATTTTTTTCTATAAAATAGATTTCATTGTGTAAAAGCAGCAAAATATCTAAAAAAAAAACAAAACCTAAATTTGGTATAGCTGTAATCTCACTGACCCGAAGAATAAAGCTGCCTTATCACTTTGAACACATCATGAATGGCATAAATATTTAAAAAAAAAAAAAAAAATTCCTGAGTTGCTGGTTTTTGTTCATACTGCCTCCCAAAAATCGCAATAGAAGGCGATCAAAAAATGTTATGTTCCCGAAAATGGTCCCAAAAAAAAAGTCAACTCGTCCATCAAGAAACAAGCCCTCACATGGCTCTGTCAGCCAAAATAGGGAAAAATTATAGCTCTCAAAATATGGCGATGCAAAAAAAAAGCGTATTTTAGTGTGTGATATCAGCCAAATATAAAAAAATATATAAATCTGGTAATCACACCAACCCGAAGAATAAATCCATCTAATCACTTATACCACATGGTGAACGGCATAAAAAATAAATAAAACCAAATCTTGACATGCTGTTGATTTGTTCATTCTGTCTCCCAAAGATCGTAGTAAGGCTCGGCTCACATTTATCCTGCGCTCTATGCAGAATGCTTACACCGAGGTTTCCATGTAAATCTCTGAAATATGTGATTCAGACAGCACTCCTGGTGGACGATGCCCTATAATGAGGCAGATGGCGACACTGTTGGTCGCCGTCTGGCCTATGATCCTGTGGTGTCCGTCTTTTTAAAAGCGCGGTCAGCCACAGTTTTGTGTAGCTCTGAAAAAAAGGACACCACAGAACAAAGACCAGACTGAGTCCCAAGTAACTCTGCTTCCGCATTATAGTGAATGGATCATTTGGGGGTTCATCTGAATCACGTCATTTGGAGATTTTGATAGAAATCCCGATGTATGTGCTCAGCGCTGGATAAATGTAGAGCGCTGGATTAATGTGATCCAAAATGTTATGTAAAATGTTCCCAATACCAGCTTTGACCCAATTCACAAAAAAAGCAACTCGCTGCTCAGGTCCATCAAATATAGGTGGCTTCCACATTACTGGTGGCACAAATGCTATGAAAAATCGCTATAGCTCCTCACCCACCAAAAGAAATCTAGTGACTTCTGCACTCACAACTCCAAATGCCTCCCTCCCTTCATATCCCCACAATGTTCTTAAACCACATTTAATGTCAACATGTTCGGCATTTCTGTAGCAATGACAGCCTGCTTAATTTATGGGGTTCATGTCTCCAGAAGCACAGGGTGGGCACAACAATGTAGGGGCACTAAAATGTACAGGCATTACAGCATACTAGTCACTACAAAGGCAGATTTACAATTTTCACTCAGGAACATCCATTGCTGCTTGTTTCTGGAAAACATCCACAGAGTCAAAATCCCCGTAAATCCCCAGAGTCAAGAGTAAATAAATTCCCAAAGGAGTTTAATTTCCAAAATGGGGTAACTCCTTCCCTTACGAGTCTCACCGTGTGGCTAAGCAGTACCGTACAGCCACACATGGGGTATTGCCACGTTCAGCAGAAATTGTGTGACAAATTTTGTTGCCATTTTTACCCATTTCCCCTTGTGAAAATTTTAAATCTCTGGGTAAATTTTTTTGTGATAAAAAATGTAATTATTTTTTCTTCACTCCCCATTGGTATAAAATTCTGTGACACACCCGTGGTGTCAATATAATCACTGCACCCCTAGATGAATTCATTGAGAAGTGTAGTTTGTAAAATAGAGTCACTTCTGGAGGGGTTCTGCTGTTCTGGCACCTCAGGGGCTCTGCCAATGTGATATGGCAACCTCGAACCATTCCAGCAAAATCTGAACTCCAATATGGCGCTCCTTCCCTTCTGAGCTTTGCACTATACCTTAAAAGTAGTTTTCGACCATATATCAGGTATTGGTGTTCTCAGGAGAAATTGCGCAACAAATAGTACCATTTATTTTCTCTTATTACCATCCCTTTTGAGAATTAAAAACGTGGGGCCAATGCAACATTTTAGTGGAAAAAAACAGTAATTTTCCAATGACTCATCCCAATGTTTATACAATTCTATGAATTGCCTGAGGGTTAAAAATGCTCACTACACCCCTAGATAAATTTCCTAGTTTCCAAAATGGTTTCACTTATGGGAGTTTCTTCTGGTTTGGCATGTCAAAGGCTCTTTAAATGTAACATGGCATCCACAATCTATTCCAGCCAAAATTGCGCTCCAGAATTAAATTGGTGCTCCTTTCTTTCTAAGCCCTGTCGTGTGCCCACACAGTAGTTTTCCACCACATATAGGGTATCAGTGTACTCAGGAGAAATCGCACAACAGATTGTGGGCTCCAGTTACCCTTGTGAAAAATGAAAAAAATGGGGGAAAAATTTATTTTTTCATTTTCACGGCTGAACGTGATGCACCTGTGAGTTCAAGATGCTCACCACACCTCTAGATAAGTTCCTTGAAGGATATAGTTTCCAAAATGGGGTCACTTATGGGGGGTTTCAACTATTTAGGCACATCAGGGGCTCTGTAAGGGCAACATTGCGTTCGTAATCTATTCCAGACAATTTTGCGCTCAAAAATTCAAATGATGCTCCCTCCCTTCCAAGCCCTGCCATGCCCCCAAACTGTAATTATGGGGTATTTTTGTACTCAGGAGAAATTCCACAAAAAATTGTATGGTCCTGTTACCTTTGTAAAAATGACAAATTTGAGGCTGAAGCAACATTTTTTCAGGAAAAAATTAAATTTTAATATTTTCCTTACATTGCTTTAATTCCGGTGAAGCCCCTAAAGGGTTAATAAATGTATTGAATGTGGTCTTGAGCACGTTGAGAGGTGTCGTTTTTAAAATGGTGTCACTTTTGGATATTTTATGTCACATAGGCCCCTTAAAGTCACTTCAAATGGAATGTGGTCCCTAAAAAAATTGGTTTTGTAAATTTTGGAAAAATGAGAAATTGCCGACAAACCCTTCTAACTTCTTAACAAAACAAAATGATGTTTCAAAAGTGATGCTGATGTGAAGTAGATGTGTGGTAAATGTTATTTATTAACTATTTTGTGTGATATAACTATCTGGTTTAAAGACATTAAAATTCAAAGATTGAACATTTCAATTTTTTCTGTCAAATTTTCGATATTTTAATAATTCGATCATACGGATCAAAATTTACCACTAACATGAAGTACAACATGTTGCGAAAAACTGTCTCAGAATCACTGGGGTATGTTGAAGCGGTCCAGAACTATAATCTCCTAAAGTGACACTGGTCAGAATTGAAAAAAATTGGCCTGGTCAGGAAGATGAAAACAGGCTGGGGGTGAAAGGGTTAATCATGCCCATCAATATTCCAGGATGGAGGTAAGAAAATACCTTTCTTCCAAAGGAGAACTCCTGACTGTGTTCCTTAATTATAATATAAGAATAACCCTTAAAGGATTGTTATTATATTATAATTGATTAACACAGTAGTGGAAGAGGTAAGGCCTGGATCTCAAGACACCCTCATCCTTTGCCCCCATCCACATCTTAACTTAACTGTCTCCAAGGCAAGTGCCTCACCCGCACCTTAATTACACCATGTTTCCTATTGTGACTGATATCTTTGCTATCAATTATGTGATTTAAATGTGTTTAATTTAGGAAAATCGTCCATCAGAAATACAGTTAGATGAAGGAGAGAAAGAAGCAGTAGCTTTGGTGGGTCCCAGCGCATTCAAGATCCCCTTCCTGATGAGACAGAAGATCATAACAAGCTTAGATGAGCCATCTTCCCATGGTGCCGAATGGAGAGTGTTAGCTCAAAAGCTAAATTTGGACAGGTAGAGTAATTAAAAATTACATTGTGGGCAATTTACTGTAAATGACCTGACAACCTACAACAAGGTAACCACGGTCTGTCGGGAAGAGATGTTTGCAATAGTCTTCAGTCTGCCAATGAAATCCAGAAGTGATTCCTCTGTTGCCAAAATATTAGAACCTTGGCCAAAATGCTATTTACTAATATTTAGCAAAGGCGCAGAAAGCAAATTAACAGCCTTGCCATATGAAAAATCCTTTGTCTCTTTGTTATCATTTTTATTAGCAAAGAAAATTGTGAAAAGATATAGAATTTAGGTGAGAGCAGCAATTTTAATAAAGAGCCCTAAGTCCCCTATTGTTGTTCCTTTCACACAGTCATAGAGTTACCTTATACTATTTTGCTAATCTCTAAGCAGTGAGCTCCCGCTAGTGGTGACTGCAGACAGTATGTTTGTGTGATAACAAGCAAAAGATTAAATTTAGTACCTGGTCTTATATTAGTGGTACGTTCATTATCAGTACAGTATCCAATCTCAGGACTCTGTCTGTTACTATTATGGGGTAATAAAATCTAGTTATATGGGCACTCATTTAATTTTGTAATTATTATGTCCAGTACTGTTTTACGGACATGGATGCGTTGATCCAAGTGTAACATCCCTTTAAGCTGCCTCTGTGGACAGTGTTTCCAGTAGTTCTTACTTTAGTATTGCATAGTGCTTCAACCTGAATCTTGCTGGGAGCTGAAGGGGAATGCAGGAGGGTCCTCCTCTTCTGCCAGTATTCGACTCGGGAAACCCCTGTCCATGCTTCTACACACTCACAAGAGATGAGATTAAAACAACCCAGCAGATTTATTGTACATGGGTTAAAAGGTGCAAAAGGCAGGGGGCATAACAAGGAACAGAAAACAAATGATATCACACAAACATAACAGATACAGTGTGTGACATTCTTAAAAGTAAAGAATATACTTTGCAGCAGGCCTGAATGTTGTGATTGCACAGGACAATTCCTAGGGGCTACAACAGTATAGCTAACAGATCATAAGTTCCCAAATTCTACATATGCTGCTGGCCCACAGTTAAGGATAACACTTTCCCTTTAAGTGACGGCAAACACACTCTTAGCTAATAACACTTAAACCAGAAATGGCTGCAGCAGTGCAAGTAACACAGTTCAACGATTGTGGCTCAGTTGCCGCGGATGTTGGTGCAAGCACAGGAGCCATGGATGCACTTTAATGTCACAATCAAAGCATAATCCCTTTAATAACAGTTCTCTCATGAACGTCTTAACAGTAGAACCACAAGTTCCAGTAATATCCCCTCAACAACAGTTTTGTTATAGATTCCTAAGTAGTGGAACCACAAATCCCAGCAGGATGTACTCACTTCTTGATACAGCAACTCTCTGATCACACTGATCTCCAGCTTGACGCTGCAGCTTTAACATACCTGGCAACACATGGAGTGCTGGCAGGATCCTTATCTGGGGTAGACAAGTGGGCTGTAAACATCTCTTGGTAACCTGGCTGGTCTGCGGACATGGTTCAGCTCCAGGATCTTTTTCCTTCCTCACACACTGAGCTGCTGGGCTGTCAGCACTCACTCTGTGACCCTGTTTTCTGCTCTCCAGTATCAGGCTCTCCTCAGTCGGCAATAGAGAAGTACACACAGGTCCTTGTTCCCAGCTAGATCCTCCCTTTTTCTCCAACTTGCTCAGCAAATCAGTCTCTTCCTCTGCTACTCCTCTTCTTCCAGGATGTAAAGAAGAGTAAAGTATGCTCGGAGTTGTAGTCCAGGGCAGTGCAGCAAAATAAGCATTGTCTACTGCTGTGAATGTCTGTGGAATCCCAGCAGCAGCAGTAGTTTCTGTACACGTTGCTCTCACTGCAGGTGTTACACAAGCATCTGTGTGTTTAGTAAGAAGTAGCTATAGAGACAGAGTAATGGATAGACTAGTGTATGTGTCCATTGTGTCATTGCTCTACAGTTGATACCTATAAATTTCATATATACAATATTATCATGGAAAAAACATAAAAAAGATACCGCATTAAGATATAGTATATTTTTATTATATCTCTAGTGTAATTGTCAGTACTTGTGAACCTCAACTAGAACGTCTAAGGATACCACACTCACTGTTACCATTTAGCAGACTTTGGATCTGTAAATCTGGGGAATCTTCACACTTGTACTTGTTACCATTTGTCTGAAAATGTTTTGTTAGACACTGATTTAGTGACACCACACTTCCGCTTTATCAAACAAGTTTTTTTCTGTTGTGAAATGCTTGTCCTTCTCACCTATATCACTTTTACAATCTACAGATAAGAGCTCCAGCTCAAAAACCATAGCAACCAGTCATTTCTTTGGCCCAGCATGTATCTTGTGCAGCAAAACTGTAAATGAAAATGTCAGTTATTAGATATCCCTCCAAAATTATTTTGTTTTCTTGGCAGCCTAAAAGAATTTTCAAACTTTTCACCAAAAGTACAATGCAAAACAAATGCAAAAACACAACTGATTACAGACTTGTGTAATTACTGCCTGCAACAAAGCTCAATATTGTGACAAATGGAATTTTTGAGCAATGTTTATTACTTGATAATTTTGGTAATTATTATATTATATATCACAACAGACAGACTCACACCCTAGAGTCCACAAAAACCCAGTAAAGCAGACAGCTGCTTTCACAAAGCCTCAAACGCATACTCCAGCACCTAAAATGTATTTTCTAAATATCCATCGTTACACCCTACACTTTCATCTATCTAGCTAATCCCTAAATGTTGTTTTTTTACTGTACTTCCTGTGAAGTTTTGTTTGAGAGGAGTCTTAAACATAATACCATAGGAAGCTGGGGCTGCACTCACTCCCCACAACTGTAAGGAGGTGGACAGATGAGAGATTCTCACAGTGTGAGGCCTAACACAGTGTCTGCAAGCTTGCACCATCATCTACTGGTTAAATATCAAAGGACAAGAGAAAGTAGCAAGAGCTGCATCAGCAGGAACTTCAAAATAAAATACATGGTTCATGAGCGGGAGAGATTCGAAGAGACACAAGGTCAGATGACAGCTGTGGCGCAGTTAATAATTATAAAAGTTTATTGAGGATAGTCAAGGGGAGGAGTCGACGCCTGGACCTGTAGCAGGACAGATGTGTTAGGCAGCAGAGTTGGCTTATAGCCGCCATTGCCAGTGACAAGGCTTGAGCATAAGGAACAGAGAGATCAAATCCAAGTGAAGGAACCAAAAGACCAGATCTGAGTGAAGATATCGAGACACCAGATCCAAGTGAATTAACCAAGAAACCAGATCTGAGTGAAGGAATCAAGAGACCAGATCCAAGTGAAGGAACCAAGAAACCAGATCCGGTTGAAAGCACTGAAAGACCAGATCAAAGTGAGGAACCGAAAGACCAGAGCCGGGTGACCAGAACCAGAGGCAATGAGGCCGGAGTGAGCAGGGTCAGGGGCGAGAGAAAGACGACCAGGCCACAGCAGAAGCACTTTTGTGTGGGCCATCACTTCCAGTGTAGTCATACGGTACAAAGTGGGGACCAAGGCCATGCTTGAGGGAAGGAAGGTAGCCAGCGGGGCGGGTGTGCCAAGTGACTCATCATTCTGGGATTTGCAGCCTAAAGGGTAGTATTGTTGACCCCTGTTAGGGCCTGGGTTACGTTTTGTGTTGCTTAAAGAGTGACGACAGTGACGGGCCTGATAGTGACGGCGGTGCCCTTTAGGTTAGGGTACTAAGACAGGGGTACATAACTCCAGTCTTCAAGGGCCACCAACAGTGCATGTTTTCAGGATTTTTTTTGATAATTTAATCACCTGCACAAGTAATGATTCAAACAACTTGTGCAATGCTAAGGAAATCCTGAAAACATGCACTGTTGGTGGCCCTTGAGGACTGGAGTTGTGCATCTCTGGACTAAGATATCACTGATGATTACAGCTGTTAAATTGCAATAATAGAACAATAGTGTGTTACTAGCATTGTGTTAATATCTTGTTTATCCGAATAGCTGTATTTTCCTTGTAACATAACTTGCTTCATTTTCGCCATTTGCATTATCCCCTGATATTGTGCCATAGGCACCCCTTTGATTGTGTTAATCAAGTAAATAGTTGTTGGTTTACTTACCACTGTATCCTCATTTTCTGAGCTGTTGCATCCACATACCTGTTAACACAACATTCATCTCCTCTCCTGGAACAGTATGTCACAGGTCGCAGCACAGCAGTTACTCACTAGTTTCTTGCATTGCTGCCCCCTCTGAAGATATCCTGGATCCTGGGTGATGGATGCTGTGGGAGATGTGAGTGCAGTGTCGGCACACTGCTTCTATCTCTGCCATACCTTCTAATTGAAAGAAGACGTCAATGGGTGGAGATAGAAGCAGTGAGTGACCCCAGTGCCGTTCCACAGCTTCTAGCACTGCCCTCAAAAGAATCGTCATCAGTGGGTGGCGCTAGTATTACTCACTGCTTGTATCACCACCCCCTGCTGACGACTCATTTGAGGGCGGTGCTAAAAGTTGTGGGGCAGTGCTGGTGTCACTCACTACTTCTATCTCAGAGGCGGAGATAGAAGCAGAGCGTTGGCGCTGCAATCACATCTCCCACAGTGTCTATCACCCAGGATCCAGGACATATTCAGAGGGGGCCGCGATACAAGTAACTAGTGAACAATTGCATCACTGCCCCTTGTGACATTGTGACATACTCTTCCAGGAGGGGCGATGGATGCTGCGGGGAGTGAATGCAGCCCCAGCCTCCAGTGATATCAAGTTCGAGACTCCTCTCAAACTAAACGTCATAGGAAATACAGTGAAAAAAAAACACATTTAGGGATTAGCAAAATAGGGAAAAGTGTAGGGTATTGTGTAATAAAGAAAATTACAAATGTGGTTAGGGTGTAAGGATAGGTATTTAGAAAATACATTTTAGATACCGGACCGCCCTTTAAACCTATGCACATATTTTCATGTTGAAAACTGATTTTAACTAATGTCAGTGGCTACCATGAGTGTAAAATTTAAAGTTTCTAGCTTCATTACCTTATTATTTTCAGATTGACTGAAATGAAAGAAGCCCTTGTCGGATTTTGCCTCTAAACATGTGTATATATGTATGTAGTATAATGTGTGTTAACATACTAACCTACCACCGCCTTCTCCAGTATCTAGCGCCATTCTGCTCCTCTTCTCAAGGAGGTCACCACTCTTCAGGCTATCTAGATCACTCTGTGCCTTGTTTTGAAGAGCAGTGACGTCACTCAGAAAGAATGTTGGAATGGCACTAGGTACCAGAGAAGATGGCAAAGGGTGAGTGTATTAGCACACTGACAGTACACCACATGCACATATACACATGTTTAGGGGGGGAAAAGTCATGGAAGGGCTTGTTTAAGTTCATATTTCAGACTTTGCTTATGTGAGGTTTTCCCTCCTAGTAAGACATGCTGTGCCTGAAGTACCCTGACTCCAAGATGCTGCTGCCTTCACTAGCTCTCATGGATTAGCACAGATTCATTTTTATACAGTCTACATCTCATATCACCTATGATGGATTTCTAATTTTACTTGTGCTGACAGACACGGTTTTTACTGGCACTATGAAATAGTTTAAAGTTTATTTTCGACTGTACACCAGCAGTGTCTACATCTTAGCCTTACCCTGTTATCTAAAGAATTACCCTGACTGAATAATATGTCCGCCTTTAAGGAGTTCCAACCTGTCACCAGGTAGAAGTGTCCAGTTCTATTATGCAGACAAAAACTATTGCTTGCCATCAGCATATTCCCTCATGTAAACATCGCTTATAATATATGAGGGGAGAAAAGTAAAAAAATTACACAAATGATTTTTTGTACAAAATCCCTCACTATTATAAGAATATATAAATGCAATTAAATAGATTTACTACAGATAATTACTACCCTTTGATTTTGTTCTAGCTCAGGTTCCCATGTACTTACAATTATGATAGAGATATAATGAAAATATCCAATGTGTTATTGTGGTATATTATATGTTGGTTTCCATGATAATATTGTACACCATTGCAACACCAAGAAGGAAAAGTCATTATGTAATCACTCTTGGCACTTTGACAGCGTGCTGTGCAGCATGTGTGTGCAGAGCAGACGGTCAATCAGTGTGTCAGGGAGTGATTGCAGTGCACTCACTGTGTAATGAGTGGAAATCGTAACTGCCCCCTGCACCACCATGATGACTGCACGCGAGCTATAATTTCATTTTCTCCCTGTATTATTTCTTCCAGTTAACCAGCCAGTCATGATTAAAGGGATTTTCCCACAAAGTACATTTTAATTAATAAATTTTGCAATAATAATACGTTCCACAATTGGATGTGTTAAAAAAATGTTCCTGTGCTGAGATAATCTTATAAATGTGCACCTGCTATGTACCGTGTAATGGCTGATTAATTGATTGATTAAAATGTTGATTAAAATTAACTTTGTTCATATGAAAACCCCTTTAAAATACTATTTACCTGCAGATTATCATGACATTTGCAGGTATTTAGTGTTTTTTGAGATGACAGGTTCCCATTAAAATCAATTTATGTACCCACAAAAAAAAAAACATTTTCACAAAAATCTAAAACGCCCTTTACACATAAAAGGTCTAATAGACATGGCTGTTTTCCATATCTCATTGCTTGCAAGGAAGATACTGTATATCCTAGAAAAAGATCATTCATCACATTGTAAATTATGAAATGAGAAAGATAACTGGTGCCTTAAAATAGTGATAGTACAAATCCTTAAAGGGACTTCATCAGCACAGAATGATTGCTCTAACCACGCACAGGAACTCGGTGCACCTTTGACATGGCCAAACATTTAAAGGGGTTTTCCATGAATAAAGTTAATTAGGGCTGGAACATGGTCTGTACATTCCACAGCTCCTGGGCAGGGGAGGATGCAAAAGAGAGTATACAGGTAAAACATTGCTTAAAAACAGGCAGTGAAATGTTTTGCCTCAGAAAAAGAATTATCTGTAATCCGATGCTGTCCTGTCTGTATACTCTCTTTGGAGTCCTCTCCAGCCCAGGCACTATGGTATGTTCAGACCATGTTCCTGCAGAGTCAGACACATCATTAGACAGTACATAGCAGGGGAACATTCACAAGATTATCTCAGCACAGGAATATTTTTTTAACACATTGAAATTGTGGAACTTATTTTTATTCAAAGGTCTATTAATTAAAATGTACTTTGTTGTTGGGAAACCCACTTTAAGTACACCCTTCCACCTGTCTTTTTCCCCCCTGTGTCTCCACCACCCTCTTCTTTGATTTACAGCTCTGACTTCATAAAGCCAGAGAAGGTCAGGGATGGATGGAAACAAAGCAGATGGGAACATGCACATAAATGATTGGCCATGCCTTGATGCATCGAGCAAATGTACTTGGTTTGCACAGTCATCCTTTACTGATAGAGTCCCTTTAAAGAGAACATTTCACCAAATTGTTCATGTTGAAATGGACACACAATGTAATAGTGGCTGCAAAGTGGAATAAACTTATTCGATCAAAGTATTTGACTCCTAATGAGTTAACTTTTTCAAAGACCAATTGGGTGTAAACAAAAAGTATTTACTGGGGGCGTGTATTTCTTCTCCCTGCATGAAGCAGCAACACTCAAAGGAAAGAAGAATGCCACAATAGATTACAGTATATTTCACAGTGTGTGAAATGTGATGATACAGCTCTGATCTCCTGGTGTAACTTCCTGCATGAGTCAGTGTGGTAGAGGGATGGTGCAGCTGAGTTTCGAAGTGTCAAATTACAAACCCTTCTATCAGTTCTCCTGATTACTGAGTGTCAGTAATCCCACTTATATCTGCTGTGCCCAGGCAACTTGTAATTGTTCTTCAGTGAGATCAGGACTATCATTATAGCTCACACAAGAGCAGCCTGTTGTGGACTACTCCTGTGTGAGGAGTAATGACTATCATCTCATTGCAGAGTGATTACAAGTTAAACACAACAGACATAATTGTGATAGTGACACTTTGAGCTCTCATCTATGGACAAGTACTGTCGGGGAGGGGCAGTGCAGCAAAGTTGACATCACAATGAGAGCTGATAGAAGGGTTTGCAATGTGACACAGCTAAACTCACCTGCACCGCATTACATCTCCCTGGTTATAAGTTATGGAGGGGACGTGTTAATCTTTCCTTTGAGTTTTGCTTCTTTCTTATGATTAGTCAGCATCTTACAGGGAGAAGAAGTACACACTTCCAGTGAAAAGTTTGATAACACCCACTTGGACTTTGAAAACGTTGATTTATTAGACGCCAAAACTTTTATTGCTAATGTCTCTGCAACAGAGGGGCAAAAAAAAGCTTTATTCCACTCTGCAGCCACTAATACATAGTGAAAATTTTGAGGAAAGTCCTCTTTAAAGAGAACCTGTTAGCATGGTTTTACATAAAGAAGTAGTGGTCTGGCTGTGTAGGTACTTATCCCCAAGTAAAATAATACTGTTTTTGTAGACCTCTGATATGCCAATCGAAAAATTTAGAGTAGAAGCCATATGTAATTCAGAGTAGAAGTGCGCTGGGAGAGTGTTAATGCTCTTGGAATAAGTAGTTGAATGATGCATTTACATTAGACGACTTGAGGCTATAAATGGCTGTTGAGCAGGTACTTGTTTTCCTATCGGTGGTCATTTAATAGTCTGTTTAGAAAAGCAGACTGCTCTTAAGATGCGCACAGAAAGATTGTTAATATGTCGTTCTGTGCACATATGCGGTCATTGTACTCTGCAGCACAGTGTTCTATTTATACAAGGCGATTTGCTGCTGACAACAACGATTTTAATTGCTCATTCATAAGGTGATTTGCTGCCTGTTTACACTGCTGCTTGTTCTCAATAATCATGCATCTTCAGTGCACTGACAAACACCCATTGGACTCCCAGGTTTCATTTTTATTGGGGGACAAGCGCCTACACAGCCATAACATTACTTCTATATGCAAAACAATGGCGACAGGTTCTTATAGATATGAAACAATTGAAATGCAACATAAATAAAGCATCCAAAGTTGCCAAGTCCCCCAATTTGGGAATTATATTTGTTGTGTTATTATAGTTATGCTGCCATGCAATCTGTTTGCTTTAATAAATAATTTTTTTGGGCTGACATGAAGAAGCTGCAGTCTTTCTATGTGACTGCAGACTGCCGAATTGTGGCACAAACTGTCTCGATTCCACTGAATTCCCTGTGTTACCTCCCTCTGGCTAATTGGCTCCCTGGCCTGGGTGTATAAATACCTGGTGTGTCTGAGAGGGAGGTGCCAGCGATATTCATTACTACTTGTGAGGCTTTAGCAAGAGCAGTACTTCGTCCTCTGTGAAGCTTGAGGCCACGTGTGCATTTGTTTGGAGTCATCTAAAGCTAAGCAATTCCCCCCTGTTTGCCTACCCTTGTTGTCTATAGAGTTTAGTGGAGATCGACTAGTGCTCATCTCCTTCCTTCTCTAGCCTTAGCCAGGGAAAGTCAGGGCGAGGCACGCATGTGGCGATTGGTGAAGAGCCAATATAGGGACATTAGTTGAGACAGGGTGACACTAGACCAGACTAGGTGGTCTCCACTCCCCCCTCTCCTTAGTGTCTGGACTCTCTTTCTCTCTTCCCTCTGTGTTGTACTAAGTCTTTCCCACACACTGCATGACAGTAATCTCAAGTTTTAAGTTATTAAAAAAATGGCTTCTAAAATCTCTCATTTACAAGGGCTCATAAAATAGAGAGGTATATTGTAGCCTGGAAGGGTATAGTTTGGCCTAGACTATTTTACACCCCTGGGTATAGTTTGGCCTAAGGCAGTTTATTCCCCGGGGTATACTCTGGCCTGGGCCAAACTATACCCGGTTTAATCTGGACAGGGGTTAATTTGGCCTGTTACACCAGATAACCCCTTTAAGAATTATGCCGTGTGTAATGGCTGTACATTTTGCAATCAAAGGATCCATGTTTTATTTCTAGCACTTCTCAAGTAGACTCTTGACGCTGATGGTCCAAGCCGATGCTTAGTAAATAATAGCACTTCATAGTTTGCCACTGAAAGTCTTGGACAGCTATGTCCACCCTTGCTTTCAGGAATTAAGTAAGTTTAATTTTTTTAAAATTTTGTACTGTCAGATAATGAGTGCAGAATCTGCAGAGACCCTTAGCTATTCATACTAGAGTTAAAGGAAACATTTACTTACTATACGTTAGAAAATATTAACATAATCAAGGAGAACCTGTCGACATGTTTATACTGCCCTCTCTTAGGTCAGTGTGAAGTAGTGACAGGCACCCTCATTTCAGCCATGTGGTTTTTTATCTGTGAATAATAATATAATATAATATAATATATTGAGAAACTTGTTTTTTACTAGTTGCAGCATAGTGTGATTTTTGTAAGGTAATAAAAAAGCACTACAAAAGTACAGTAACGCATAAATGAAAAATGTCTGACAAATTAGTGTTTGTCCTTTCTTCATTCTGTCCTCAGAGCAGAATAAAAGTGCTGATATCTTCCATTCAAACAAAATAATTGTAAGAAATATTCAAGGAACTAAATAGTGGTTTTGATAAATGAAAAATTATATGTCTGAAATATCAGTACTTCCCTATTGTAAGATAAAAACATTCCTTTAATGAAGAAAAAAAACAGGAAAAAATCCACTCCGGGTGAAGACTGATTTGGGCATTCTTCCCCAGAAAGTAATATTTCAAATTAACCCATTACTGACATACGATGTACAGTTACATTATATGTCGGCTCTCTGACTTTGATACAGGCTCAGAAACTGAGCCCGCATTTTTGCAGGCAGATGATGGCTGTGTTCCTCAGACAATATCTGCCTTTTAATAGCCAATTGGCACCTGCACAACACAATTGCGGGATGTTGATTGGTTGCCATGGTAACTGAGGGTCTGCTAAAAAAAAACATGCCTGTCACGATTATACTACTATAAAAGCTAGCTTGCGACTGGTTTTCATAGGGGACCATGATTTTCGCTATATACAGCCATATTGTAATATTTCTGTATGCAGTACAAGTGATCAGATGATCACAGGTTCAAGTTCTGTAAGGGGAAAGTAAAGTACAGTGAAAAGTAAAAAAAAAAAAAAAAGTTTTTAAAAATATGAGCAAAATTTAAAAAAATTGAAAAGTTGAAATCATTCGCTTTTTCCTGACTAACAATTAGGAAATGAAAAAATTGTAAAAATACACATGTTGTGTATTCATGTTTGTGAAAGTCTGATCAATCGAAGTATAAGATTAATTAAATCAATTGGTAATGAAAACGTCAAAATTACAGTTGTTCGGCCGTCACAGTAGGGCAAAAAAATGCAATAAGAAGGGATCAAAACATCGTATGTACCCAAAAAAGGTATCAATAAAAGAAAAAAGAAATAAACCCTCACACAGTTCCATCGACTGAAAATTGAACAGGTACGGGTCAATTTTGGTGAATAGGGGCTGGACTGGGCACTGGGTCTTCTCCTTCCTGTCTGTGATTCCTGACCCTCCTCCTGCCTCCTCTGTTTGAGATCTCAATAGTGAACTGTCATTTTAAGGGAGCAGGCGGAGGGGCCGGGAATCACAGACAGGGAGGAGAAGTCTGTCCCCTGTGCACCAAAATCTAATTAACAGAAAACTTCAAATGGTGGTTAAAGAAGAACCACAAGTGTGATTACAGACTTGTATTTGCTTTTACATTACAAAATCATGCTGACAGATATCCTTTAAGTGCCCACTATATACCCATGCATCATGTTCATATCGTGGATGATGGACAAATCTAATCGCATGCCTTTCTTTCAGCAACCATTTTGACAAAAGTAGACCTGGGTGGACTATGAGGAAGGCTGTACTAATAAGTGGAAGAGAAGGACTTGTAGTATTAGGTTATATAAGTGGAGCAAATTCATGCGCCCAACACATTTGTTAAAATAAAGATAAAGTGGATTCAGAGTAGGAAATTCTTTTTTTTGTGTTAGTCTAATGTTTAAAAAAATAGCCTTTTCTGTAAACATCAAAGATTTAGACATAGATAATGTTTTTCGTGTATTTGAAATTAATATGTCACTAGATTTCACAATACAAACTGCATACACAAATAGATTTTTGGTCCTGATGAGGCTGATGTACTTTTTAAAAAAAAAAAAAAAAAAATCTATGTCAGAATGGCTGTGGAATCCAGGATTATATAACCATTCTGACATATATTTTTTTTGTAAGTACACAAAACTAAGAAAAAAATATTTCTAATGTATGCAATCTCTAATTAGAATCTTAAAATTTGTTATTGGGGCAAAATAGATGTTTTCCAAGAAAATAGGGGGTTAACCAAAACCGTTCTTAAGGGGACTCTGGTTAGAACGGTCAATCTGTGCTTACAATCAAGTACAGGCGCTCTGTGCATCAAGGCGTCACCAATCATTTAAATACAACTTCCCAGTTCCTTGTTTTCCATCTGTTTCCACCCTTCTCTGGCTCTATAAAGTCAGAACTGTCAATCAGAGTTGCAGTGTAGCTAGAGGGAAAACAAGCAGGTGGGAAGGTGTAGTTAAATGTTTGGCCACTTCATAATGCAACAAGCGCCTGTACTTGCTTATAATAGTCGTCCTGTGCTGATAGAGTCCCTTAAAATGGTTTTTCCCATCTTCATAGACTGTTATTGTCGGATAGCTTTTGTAAAAACAAGCATTTTTGCAGTTTGTTTATGAAATTTTGCAGTCATTCTTGAGATGTTAAATGGAACCTGTCACTCGGTTTTTGCTACTCCATAGGAGAGCAGAATAAAGTAGAGGCAGAGATCCTGATTCTAGTGAACACTTACTGAGCTGCTTGCTGTCATTTTGAAAAACAATCACTATTTTATCAGCTGCAGATTTAGCAGTTCTCTGAATGCTGAGTTCTGTGTAACCGCCTTCAGCACTAATTGGCAGTTTTCTGTGCATACTGTACATGTGCAGAGAGCTGCCAATCAGTGGTGGGGGAGGGGTTATTCCGAGCTCCCGAATATGCTTGACTACCTGGCAGTAGGTTTACTAGTCCTCTAATGATAATTTCCTGCTGTTAAAACAGTGATTTTATCAAAGCAGCCCAGTAAGTGATACATCACTGGAATTAGGATCTGTGTCTCTACACTATGATGCTCTCAGATTACGTGGCAAAAACCTGATGAGAAATTCCCTTTAAAACTTTTGCTTTCTACTGTTTACAACTTGTTTCCTAGGAGACCGACCACTGCTGCTGTCTAGCTTGTGATCACTGTGGTAAAGCTGGTAGAGATTAGGAGATAACGATGCTCTCCAGTAATATTTTCTGGCTTCAAACCAGTGCTTACAAGCTCAAGAGACAAGAGCTTGTAAGCATTGTGCATGTTCTGCTGTCTAGCCACAGGCGTTGGTCTCCAAGGCAATGAGCTTCAAACAAAAGATAAGAAAAAGTGTTAATATCTGTCAGTAAACTTCAAAATTGCTTGAATTTTCAAGCACTGTCCGAAATTATCCACTTAGATGAGATTAATGCTTTAATTTTATCTGCAAATGGTACTAACAGTAAACAAATATAGAACACCATTTTTGATGACTACCCTTCACAATGCAGTCATTGCAAGTAATGGAGTGTGAGCAGCAAGTGTGCTTCACGTGACATGCTCCTGATGTCTGATGTACAAGCATTGTCCCCTATTGTACTTATTCACTATGTACAAACATTTATCAGGGACCATGGTCAGAAAGTACACTTGTCTATTATGTGAACAGGAAGTCATACTGTGCTATGTAGGCAGGTGAATGAGTGCCTGCAGGGGCATAAGAAAATAATTCATGTGAATGTAAGTCTATTTGAGTCATGCCTCAATCTAGAAATCAATGTTTGTACCATTACATGGCCAATTTGCTTTACTCTGTTTAACCCTGAGCTCGAAGAATGATCACAAAATTGATATAGAAAGATTCTTGAAATTACTGTGAAGAGTTCTCCATGTCAATGCTTACTGTACTTACGATTAAATGGATCCTATGCATTTATTCTTGGCTTTGGACATGGTTGTTCATTGTAGATGAATCATGAGAGGCGTGAAATTGTTAAGATTTCGATCTTCATTTTCTAGTCGTCCATGATTTTAAACATTTGGTTAATCATGAATTAAATTTACCCATCTACGGCTATTCGATTACAATTAATAGATTACAATACTCATATTATTAAAGGGGTTCTCTGGGAAATAGAAAAAACGAATACATGAAAAAATATGTTATTATAAATTGCAAAATACTTTTAATAATTTCTTGGCACCCATCTTGTCTAGTGAGCAATTATTATGATTTTTTTCAAAATGTCTGCCATCACATTCCTGAACACAAATCCTATTCTGGCCATTATTTATAAGAAGAGACAGGAGCCTGATAGGAGAGAATATCTGTATATCACAGCTCAGATAAACTCTCAGCTATATCTAGTAGAGACGTTGTGCTTTAGCAGGGTATGCACCACCAATACTAAAGAGCCATATACACATTAGCCTTATGTTGGCCCAACCTGACAATATTGATATGTTCGGCCTATGGTCTAATGTGTATGGGGGCACCAGTTGACTGTTGGTCGGGGTAGATGTTGCATGTCCATTTTCCAATTACATTGTTCTCCTGGAGATAAGCTGCCGGCGACTAGTCTTTCTCGTGGAGAACATAGGAGCCCTCTGATGAATAAGTGTTCCTGTGTATAAAGAAGGATAATGGTGTATGGTAGCGTTGGCTGAGATGGCTGTCGGCTGAACAATTGGCTGATACATCGTTTAGCCAAACGCCATCTAATGTGTATAACCAGCTTTACATTGATTCTTCTGACGTCTCCCTCAGCCTGCGTCTTATCCCTCCTCTTCACTTATCCAAATGTGAGAACTTTACCATATAATTTCAATGATTTCTAATGGGTTCTTTCATTTCTACTTCACAGCCATTTAGGTTTCTTCATCTCCAAATCAAGCCCAACTGCCATTCTCCTAAATTTTTGGGAAGCACAGAACTTCCCTAATGGGAACCTGGCACGACTGGCATCTGCTGTGGCGGAGATCGGAAAGCAAGACTCTCTAATGTACATGATGTCAGAAGCAGAGTGCTGAAGGTTTACCAGACACCTGCTCTATTCCAGCAAGTCCCATGTCCAAGCTTGGCCAAGGGGCTCAAACTCCCATCATCGGTCTGTGGGCTTACTCAAGAAAATGGCCCTTCCCTGGCGACTGTGGGTTAGAGGGCTTGAAACATATCTTTTCATAGTTTTATCCCCTCTGCAAGTGAAAGGGTTAATGATTTGTCCCGCTCCTTTATGCAGAGCAGGATGATCAGAAAAGGAGCCTGACGCCACAATCAACTGTGTGAGGCCAAATGCATTAACAAAAAATGCTGCTCTCATCATTTTTCATTAGGTCAAACTTGAACTGACACCCATATTTGAAGGAGGCATTGTCCATAATGTTTTTTTGTTAATTTCTGTGGACCCTACTAAAGAACACCAACACCACCTGGTATATATTGCACTGGAGAGCAAAGGCACCACAGACCCTTTGGAAGTCAACTTCTCAATCACTAAAGACATTCCTTTTCTCTCTCTCTCTAAACCAAGTGTCTTGTATTGCTACCTTGTCAGTGAAGGTGCGACAGTGACACCCAGTGTTTGTGTTGTTCTGTTGTTCCACCCATACCCAGGTAAGTGAAGACAGGTACAATATTAAAAAGAAATGATTGCCACTAAACATAGATCCATCCCCTACTTAATAGCCATACAAACCTTAGAGGGTGCATCAGAGGTCATTTTTTTTACCCAAACAAGGGAGAACTCCCAAATAGAATTCATTGGCCCTTTCACCCCTCAAGCCAGCTGTATATGCAAAACGAGAGCACTCCCTGCTCCAGAAGTGGATGAATGCGTGTGTTTGATTGTGGACGCGTGTGCACAAGTGTTGTTTTTATTTTCAGACCAAGAAAAAGTCATTTGAACAATAAAAATGTGTAATGATCAGTGTTTTTTTTCTACATTCTGTATTAAAGTGCATTCAAGTATTTACACTTGGCCTTATGTATATATTCTGTTCATTCCGCTGAAGGTGTATAGTACTTTTAGGTGACTTGAATGTAAATAAATTATATATATTGCTAAACAGTCTATATGTTTTGATTGAAAGAAAAGATCATTGCCCGTTTTTCTAAGACTTCTTTTGCGATGTTGGTTTGTTGTGTGTACAGATAATGAGCTGGGGCAGATTGCAAATAGTGACAATGTTAAAATAAAGTGAATTTTATCGAATCCTTTGCTAAACAATTACTCTCAGCAAGCTTCCTTTTGTTTTACTTAACAAACAGGAGTTTTTTTGTTAAGCATCGTTCTTGTGAAACAATTGAGTTGAAAAATATTTGGCTAAGTCGTTGCCATCTGTGCAAGAATCAGAAATGAAACAAAAGATGAAACGTATACAAGAATTAATGCTAATTTTACCAATAGAACATTCTGAAATTCTTATTTAAAAAGGACTTTTTAGCATGATAAAATGGCCACATCATGGAACAGTGACTGCAGAGCTGAATAAAACATAAGTCTTTATTTTTTAATTTCTCTTGTATTAGCTTGTAAAGCTTGTAAAGTTTAGATTGTAATTTATGATATGACCAAGGAGGTGTTAGCCTGAGAGATAAATCTCTGATATTGACTTTTTCCTCTATATAACATTGACCAATCATAAGTAGGAGGTGTCAAGCAGGGGAAAAAAAAACACGCCTCCAGAAAAGCTTAGAACTGGCTTTTTCTGTGTGACACTGTATATAGAGTTTTAAAATTAGTTTTCAAAACAGGTCCATGTCACCGGCCCGTGAGGCTCAGAGCATATCCAATTCTTATCCAATTTGTGGATCAGATTAGGCAATTAAAAACTACGGGGATCCTTTTAAAACAGAAGATATACTTTGTGCTTCAGAGTTCCATCCATGTGTAATGTGGCGCCCCTGAGGGTTCGGTCGCCACAAGGGGGGATACTGCAGCCTGTCATCAGGTGTAGTGTCTCCTCACCCAGGTAAGGAAGGTGCACTGGTCAGGACCCTGAATCTACATTCAACACTACACACTCCTGACCTATGGGAGGCAAGTATGCACCATAGTGCTGCCTCAGCAGGATCACGAGTGGGGGAACCAAAAGTTAAGAGAACCATGTAGTGGGTGAAGGGTGTAGAACACACTTTTAGTTACACACATAGTTTCATATATAATAGCCAGCCATCTTAAGCACAAGGTTCTTGATTCCTGGTTCTTGATTCTTAGTTCTTGGAGTGTGATCTTGACAGCTGGCAGCGGCCATGTGTTGGAGCCTGCAGCATGTTGAAGATGCACGGTCCTCGTGCTCTGACCTTGACACGAGGAGCGGGTATGAGTTAACGTTGTCTCTACCCCGGTCAAGTTCCCTTGCTTAAGAAGGTCGGGAGCTATGGTAACAGCTCCACAAGCAAAAGGATCCCAGGGAGCACGGACGGAGCGGCGTACGCCACCTGTACTCTCCATTCTGGCCCTGCCAGAGGGACTCCTGCTGCAAGAGGGGTACCGGCCCCCGACATCTGACTTTGCCACTTCACGTCTCTGTCAGAGAAGCCCGGTAGGCTACAGTGGATCCTGTCGGGTGACAGGCGGAAGGGAATTGCCGCCTTACCCTATATCTGTGCATAGTCCAGAGGGAGACCCAGCCTTTGCACGCACACGGACAGGAGAGGTTCAAAGGGGACTGTTAGGAACACTCGGCGGGTCCTGATCCAGGCACCTGAAGCACCAGCGTGCGCTGAGCCCTCATCCCTGGTGGCCGCAGTGATCCGTGAGGAGCAGGGAGAAGCCTTGCCGCTGGCTAAAAGAACTGTGAGTAAAAAAAACCTGGAAGACTAACCCTGCGGCCTCCGGACTCTTTATTACGCACTGCACCACACTGCGCCTAGGCCACCCAGGACTACTCTCCCCATCCTCCTGTCACATCTGCCCTGAGGCCCAGCTCCGCCTGTGCCAACACATCCAGCCTCAGAGGACTGCTAGCAGCGCTGGTGGCGTATCACCAGACACTACAGGTGGCGTAGTCATTAATACCACTCAAGCCTGAATGCCCTAACATCATTTTTAATGTGATAGCCCTGGGCACGGGACGGGTCCGGTCCACGACTGCATCCCCGCTAACATCTGACCCGGTTCCGAGTACCCCCACCATCTTTTCCCAGGGGAGGGCTGAGAGCGTCACATGTATCTTATCCATTATTAACAAAAAAAAAAGTTCAGATAGTCTATCTGCTTCAGTAAAAGAAAAATGGATGCAACTAGGATGGCACCTGAGAAAAAAAAAGGTTCACTTGTATTGGATGGTAGCACACAGATGTGTGAATGCAATCTTATACTTTTCAATATATTTTTGTCATGCTGTTGTAAGAAGTAGTTATTAACCTACTATAGAAAGATTCATTGTCGGTTCAGTTAGACCATCTCATTACAGGTGTATTTATACTGCAATAAACCATAGGATAATTAAATGCCGGACTGCAATAAATGTGCATGACATATTTAGTTTTTCTTTAATGAGTTTTTCTGCGGTCGGTGTTGAAAAATCCAAACTTAATCCATTGATTTAATGTTGCCACACAATAAAACAAAAAAGGATGAACACATTGCATGCAAATGGCAACCTACCTTACCTAGATCTAAATGAAGCTTCAACCATCATGCATGGAATATACAAAGAGAATTTTCATTTGCAATCTTCTCAAATTATTTATGTTTTTTCCCAAAAACTGAAAACAGCTCCTGTACTCGACTGCACAAAATGTACAATGAATGGGACTTTTACGAGTGGTTGATGATGTGCAATTCTTACACGCTTTTTCCAGCTAAGCCTACATTATATAATATATACATAGATCTATAAATTATAAATAGATCATTATATATATATAGATCCATCAGCATCAGGGTGCAGACAGTTCAGGCTAGTGGCACAACGATACTACTGACGTGGACTGGTTTTCAAACAGGAGCTTCCACGCCCACAGTAATCAGGAGGTTAGAAAGAGGTGCACTTCTGCTTTACAGAATGATGACAACTAGTGATGAGCGAGTATGTTTTGTTAACCCTTTCGCTGAGTATACTCGGGCGAGCACCGAGTATTTACAGCTGCTCGGTGATATGGTTGAATCGCTCCCGTGTGCATGATTTGCAACTGTTTGACAGCTTTAATACATGTGAGGAATGTCTATTTCTTAAGCATTCCTCACATGTATTAAAGCTGTCAAACAGTCGCAAATCATGCACATGGGAGTGATTCAAACATCACACCGAGCAGCTGTAACTACTCGGTGCTCGCCCGAGCATACTCGGCGAAATGGTTAACAGAACATACTCGCTCAACACTAATGACAACCCTTTTAGTTAAAAACAGAGCATTAACTCCACTCCACACATTTTAAAATCAGAACTGGCTAGATTCTGGGCTGATAGGTAACCAGGACTCTGCAAAGATGTAACCCAAGGCAGGACAAAATTAAAGTGGCTGCAGGCTCTGCAACTTGGTCCATAGAGGAGGAATTGACCTGCTCATGATGACCAGTTCTACTTTCAACTGGATGGGCATCCTCAGCACAAGAGTATGTCAGTCCCCCATTGCATGGAGGAGGAATTGGCCTGCTGGTGACTAGCTCTATTTTCAACTGGATGGACATCCTCAGCACAAGAGTATATCAGTCCCCCGTCGCAGGTGGCACAATGAGGTCACTCCACTGCGGCGCCTAAATATTACTACAGTATGAAGTCGATGTGACGCGCCCCCTGGGCCAGTGTTGTTTGGGGGATACCCGGAGCCGGATCAGATGGGGGTTGTAGTCTCCGAGTGGCTGTGACCCGGTCCGTGCCCAGGGTGTCAAACTCAGTGTGTGGCAGTCCTTACTGATGTTACTAAAGTTCTTTATGTCGACTACGCCACCCGTTGAATTGCGGTCACTACGGCCGCCGCTGCAGCAGGGTCCGCTGAGGCTGATGGTGTTTGCGCAGCTTCGGTGGTATAACCCCCAACGGGAGGGGTATGGCCTCAGGGGGTCAGGTGCAGAGGATGGTGGTTGTGGAAGTGCAGTGAAGATGGTAATGAGAGTCAGAGTCGGGTTGTGCAGTTCAGGGTTTGTTTACTTACTGCAGTTGTTCTTGTACCGGTCACTCCGGCCTTGAGTGACCACCCGAGCCGTGCTGCGTCCACCAGGTCCTGGACTCGGCCAACCCCCAAGTAGTTCTGGAGCGTGGTTCTGAGCTCCCTTTCTGTCCTGTCCTCGTCTCTGGCCTTCCCCACCAGGGATCCACCTATGTCCGGCTCCCTCGGGCCTCTTGGTGGTAAACCCTTGTCTCTGGGTTCCCTGACCCTATGCGTGGTCTGCCTTCCGGGTGGATATAGTGGGTGGCCGTGGCAGATTCTGCCCACGGCCTCCGGTTCCTGGCTAAGGTGTGCTGTAGCCTCTGCCAGCTTGGGATCCGGTACCCTGTTGCCAACTCTTCACCCTTTGATTTAGTTTGGGCTCTCAGAGTTCCTTCTTTCTCCCCCTCTGGGTCTTTCTTTCTCCTCTCTCACTCTTGGCCTTGGGGCTGCTCTGCTCCTCTGCTCTCTTCCTCTGCTCTGCTCTGACAAAAGACTGACAGACTGACCCTGATCTTAGATGGTGCCCACCTTATATACTCCCTCTATGTGTGAGCTCAGGTGACCAGCACCCAATGAGCTCCTACATTTACCCAGGCTGCTCCCCCTATCTGCCCCTACACTACTGGGATATTCCACCCCCCTCCCACTCCAGCCAAGGACAGACTCGGTCGTACCTGCACATTATTAAGTGGGAGTACCATTGGTCTGTCCTCCGGAAATGGGATGTGTGTAGTGCATGCAGCTGACTGAGCTCAGTTCCACACTCCATCCTTACCCGGGAGTGGAATATCACACCTCTGGCTTGAGGTGTAATACCCCTGTAGCAGCCGAATCCTCAGGGTGCTACATTCCCCCCTGGTAAATCACAGCACGTCCTCGGGCTGTAAGATATAAACATCCACAAACATACATTTTTTTTCATAAAACAACATAATAAAACATCATATAAAACTTTTCATAAAAACTTTTCATAAAAACATTCTTGTCTTCTGGTTCCTCCGGTCACTGTGCAACTTGTGACCGGGTAAAGTGCGACAGTCTCTTGAAGAAACACGGTTTCCTATAAAACCGGTAGGGGGCGCTTTAGGAAGCGCAACTATATACAAGGGGATATGGCCGCTCTCAGTCCTCGGCCAGGTATTAGGGAGGATTGACCGCTCTCAGTCCTCGGTCAGTGGGAATAGGGACACACGGGGTTAACAGTTCACTCTTGGCTGGTCCCAACGGGGACTATATTTTAACTACGTAGCAGTTCTTATACCCTGACGGGTAACTTTATACACTCTCTTCACTACCGTACTCAACAACGGCGTCCTCCTGCTCTTTGTTTGTGGACAGTTTCAGTTTCAGACCCGTCCGGGTCCTCTTGCTCCTCCTCACACCGCAGCTCCTCCTCCGTCAGGCGATGCACATGAAGGGCGTAGGGTCCTTTGGCACACTTGTGCCGGGTGAAGGTGACCTCGTCCCCTAAATACAGGTCACGACCTCTGTGTCCCTCCGGTAGGTGGGACTCAACGTCTCTCCTGGTCACGAAGACGTCGCCTGGGGTGCGGTGATCCCTGATGAAACCCCGCCCATGCTGCAGATTGAACTTTATCACAGTCCCGATGGTACGGGGACCATGCGCTGCACGGGGGTCTCTCCTGGTCCGGCTCTTCTGCTCCGCGCTCCTTATCTGCGCTTGCTGTTCCCGGACCCGCCTCTCTCTCCGCTCCCTCTCAAAGACCTCGAGCTGCTGGCGGCAGCACTCTGCACGCTCCGCTGCGGCTGCCCGAGTCTCCTGAGTGAACCCCATGAGGTCTTCTCCAGTGGGATCCCACTCAAACTGGGTCTCTTCTAGCGGGGGCGAGATCCTCTTTATGGGCTTTGGAGCCAGGATCAGGGGTTCGCACATGGCCCTTGCTTTTTGCAGCTCCAGCTGGATGTATTCCTGGGGCCATACGAAGGGCTGCCCATCCGGGCACGTATGCTGGGCGAACAGGTCCTCACCCAGGTGCGGTACTTTAGGTGTTATGGGTGCCGTGGTGGTAGCGGCGCCCGGGTTAACCAGGCCTTGCGACCAGGCTTGGGGCACGCTAAAGGAAAAGGGCACCGTAAGAACGGCGGCGCCCTGTGTTACTTGGCCCTGCGACCAGGCCGGGGGCTCCGCGGAGGTAGGGGGCGCTGTTGGTATTGCGTCGCCCGGGGGTACTAGGCCTTGCGACCAGGCCGATGGTACTTCCTGCTTGGCCACGCTCGGGGTCGAGGCGTGTGACGTCACAGGGGTCGCGGCTTCCGTTTGAGGCCTAGTCTGCGGCGGTGACGTTGCAGCGACGGGCACGGCAGGGGGAATTTCGGGCTCTGCGACGGGGAGCTGGGGCAGGCACGCGGTTTCCCGGCTCGGGGTAGAGACGTCCCCTTTACCTGCCTCCGTCCGTTCAGCTCCCTTCTCGGCGCCGTCTCCTGCCTTCATTCCTCCTGCGCCATCCTCAGAGGCGGTCTGTCTCCTCGTCTCGGGTGGCGTGCTCCGCTGACGGATTTCGGTCTGCTGGGCCATCTCTCGGCTCCACTCCGCCAACGTCTCTCGTTGCACCCGGGCCATCCTCCGTGCGAGGCCCTCCAACGCGGTCTGTGCACACTCCCGGTCTCGGGGGAGCTGTGCTAGGATCTCCAGCAGGCCTTCTGGAGTGGCGACATGCAACAGGCTCCTGACCACTGGGTCGGTGCTGCCTGGAGTGGCAGCCCGCATCAGGCTCCTGACCACTGGGTCGGTGCTGCCTGGCTCTCCCTCCATCTCCGGGTGTGCTTCCTCTGGACTCTCTTCCAGACGTCTTGTCTCCGGGTGCGCTCTCTCCAGACTGCTCCAGGCGACACCCATCTTTGTTCTCTTGTTCTGTCTCCGCCCACATCGAGGGTGGTCCCGGGGCAACTTTGTGATTGTCAGTTCCAGGGGCAGTTCTCTCACGCTGATGGACACTTCCAGCATCACAGTCTCTGTTGGTGGGCGCGGTTTCCGCTTTTGGCGCCATTCTTCGACCTGGCCCACGATGGGAGGTGGCCTCTTGCCACCCTCTGGCACGCCCATAATGGCGTCCGCTCTTCCAAGGCGGGAAATCTTCGGAAATGGCGGGAATCGTCTCCCAGTGGCGGGAAACTCCATGGATGGCGGGAAAAAGCTGCAAATGGCGGACAACCGGCGGGAAACGACCTGTGATGGGGCCCGATGGCGGGGACCCTCCGGAACCGGCAGGAGACTTCTTTTTAAGGTAACGATGTACTTTTCTTCAGGCACGCAGTACCCGGTTGTTGCGGGCACGTAATCCTGCCGACTACGCCAAAGTTGACGCGCCCCCTGGGCCAGTGTTGTTTGGGGGATACCCAGAGCCGGATCAGATGGGGGTTGTAGTCTCCGAGTGGCTGTGACCCGGTCCGTGCCCAGGGTGTCAAACTCAGTGTGTGGCAGTCCTTACTGATGTTACTAAAGTTCTTTATGTCGACTACGCCACCCGTTGAATTGCGGTCACTACGGCCGCCGCTGCAGCAGGGTCCGCTGAGGCTGATGGTGTTTGCGCAGCTTCGGTGGTATAACCCCCAACGGGAGGGGTATGGCCTCAGGGGGTCAGGTGCAGAGGATGGTGGTTGTGGAAGTGCAGTGAAGATGGTAATGAGAGTCAGAGTCGGGTTGTGCAGTTCAGGGTTTGTTTACTTACTGCAGTTGTTCTTGTACCGGTCACTCCGGCCTTGAGTGACCACCCGAGCCGTGCTGCGTCCACCAGGTCCTGGACTCGGCCAACCCCCAAGTAGTTCTGGAGCGTGGTTCTGAGCTCCCTTTCTGTCCTGTCCTCGTCTCTGGCCTTCCCCACCAGGGATCCACCTATGTCCGGCTCCCTCGGGCCTCTTGGTGGTAAACCCTTGTCTCTGGGTTCCCTGACCCTATGCGTGGTCTGCCTTCCGGGTGGATATAGTGGGTGGCCGTGGCAGATTCCGGTTCCTGGCTAAGGTGTGCTGTAGCCTCTGCCAGCTTGGGATCCGGTACCCTGTTGCCAACTCTTCACCCTTTGATTTAGTTTGGGCTCTCAGAGTTCCTTCTTTCTCCCCCTCTGGGTCTTTCTTTCTCCTCTCTCACTCTTGGCCTTGGGGCTGCTCTGCTCCTCTGCTCTCTTCCTCTGCTCTGCTCTGACAAAAGACTGACAGACTGACCCTGATCTTAGATGGTGCCCACCTTATATACTCCCTCTATGTGTGAGCTCAGGTGACCAGCACCCAATGAGCTCCTAGCTTTACCCAGGCTGCTCCCCCTATCTGCCCCTACACTACTGGGATATTCCACCCCCCTCCCACTCCAGCCAAGGACAGACTCGGTCGTACCTGCACATTATTAAGTGGGAGTACCATTGGTCTGTCCTCCGGAAATGGGATGTGTGTAGTGCATGCAGCTGACTGAGCTCAGTTCCACACTCCATCCTTACCCGGGAGTGGAATATCACACCTCTGGCTTGAGGTGTAATACCCCTGTAGCAGCCGAATCCTCAGGGTGCTACAGATGCTCAAACTGTGGTACTGTGTGGGGCCACAAAGAGGGATAATTACTACTTGATATGGGGTCAGAAAAGTGGACACTACTATTATAAGGGGAAATTAAATGTAGAAGTCAGTAGCATAGCTATCAGAGGGCAGATGGGTTAGTTTCTCCGATTGTCCCACTCAGACCAACCGCCAATCTTAACTACACACCAGTACAGTTACAGTTACGCCACTCTTTGCAGTGCACACCAAACACAATTAAACTCTACAGTAGTTCAGGGAAACATGGTCTCCCTGCATTACCGCTCTCCATTCTGTAGGCCGCAGATCACTTTAGGCCTGTAGCCAACCGAACGGCAGGGTGATGCATAGGGTGAGCATCAGACAGGTGTAGAGCAACGTGATGATGACATACTACCTGTATGTGCTTTGGCGCAATGAGATCACTTCATTGGTCCACCTGCACCTTGCTGTTGTCCGCTAGCAGATTTGACAAGATCCTGAGTTAGGTGAGTATGTGATGTTTATTTTTTATTTTTTTTTTATATTTTAATAGTACTTGTAGGAGTACTGTTGGGGCATCACACAGTGTGGGAACTACCATAGAGGTCATAATACAGTGTGGGGGCACCATACAATATGGGGATTGCTTTGTGGTCATCGTATAGTGTCGGGACTACTGTGCAGGTATCATACAGTGTGGAGACTACTGTGAAAGCATCGTATGGTGTGTCGGGTAATATACTGTGTAAAATGGAACTGAGGGCGCATGATACTATGTTCATGGGAAGAGTGAACCCATCATACTGTACATAGGGAGCTGTGGGACATCATACTGTATACAGTATATCAGAGCTGTGGCTCCATGATACTGTATATAGGAAGCAGTGGGACACTATACGCTGTATAGGGCAAATGTGGGACCATCAAATTGTCAAAAAAGAGCTGTGGGGACATTACACTATGTATAGAGGACCTGTGGGGAAATCATGCTATGTTTAGGGGAGCTGTGGAAACAATATACTGCACATAGGGGAGCTGTGCGGACATCTAATTGTATATACAGGGAGTTGTAGGGACATCATACAGTGCATTGGGAAGTTGTAGGGGCATCACACGATGTATAAGAAATCTGTTTGTGGGGAACTCAGGAAACATTATTATTGCAAATGGGGGACTCAGGGCACATTACTAAAATGTTAAGTAGCAAAAAAAGAAATCATTGTTAAAGGGACACTCAGGGTATTGTGAATGTCAAAGATACACATAGGGCATTATTACTTTCAGGGGAGGAATGTGGGCACTATTTTCTAGGACACTTGTACGGTGTATTAATATTTGGTAGAGGGCAAATTTTACCACCTAGAGGGCACAAGAGGCATTTTACTATGCAATTGGTACCATGGTGTACATTAGTAGGGCGCTAAGAGAAACATTATTTGTGTGCAATGCAGACAGTTTATATATTACTGTTGGGGGAGAGGGGTCTACTGTTATGGTGTAGGGAACTATGGAATTTGCATAGAAGTTGGCAAAGAAATGAGGATTGTCATATCCATCTGCACTGGATGAAGAGAAGAAAAAGTAAATCCAATTGGATAGGTCACCGGTGAATCACTGGATATACCTGTACGGTATACAGCTATACAGTTTCCAGAGCACGTGTATAATTCGTGGTAATAATGGTCTTAGTAAATTGTTTGTTTTCTTTGTCAGTGAAAAACTTATGGGTCTATAAAAGACACGAACAGCACACGGATGGCATTTGTGTGTTGTCCATATTTAACATTGCAAATAATAAGAGAAGATTTGTAATTTATTTATCTGTCTGTGAAAAAAATATCTTTTTGGTTATGTACGTGCTTAAACACGGAAGTGTTAATGAGGCTTTACAGATAGAGGATTTGCCGATCCCACCGATTTTTATGGGGTTTTAACGATTACATAACTCAAACATGAACCCCAGAATGGGAACCAGTTTTCCAGTTCATACTTTAGAGCCTAGGTCTTATTGGCAGGGGCTCACCACAGGCTTAGTTGATAAAGGTAATGCTATAGGTTTTATTAACCAAACTAAAAGGCAAGAATGCGACTATCTCACAAATTGTAGTGTAACGCCCCGAGGGTTCGGTCGCTACAGAGGTATTGCACCTCACCCAGAGGTGTGATATCCCACTCCCGTGTAAGGATGGTGTGTGGACCAGGACTCAGCTGCATGCATCACACACACACCATTTCCGGGGGACAGCTCAACGGTGCTCCCATTAGTACAGTAATGCAGGCACGACAGATCATGTCCCTGGCTGGAGTGGGGAGGGGGGAGGAAAACCCAGTGATGTAGGAGCAGGAGGGGACGGTTTCTGGGCATAGGTAGGAGCCCATTGGTTGCAAGTCACCTGGGCTCATACACAGAGAGGGAGGTATAAGAGGTGGGCACCATCTTAGGACTAGGTGGAGTTCAGTCTTGCAGAGAAGAAGTGCAATCTGTGAGGAGAGGCTCTGCAGGAGCTCTGCTCCAGGGCCAGGCCTAGAGTAGAGGCCGGGGCCCGAGAGAAGAGAGGAGGACAGAAAGAGGAGTAGAAAGGCTCCTGAAACAAGAAGGCAGAAGGGACCCTAAGAATCCACGAGATAACGGGTGAAGGGTCGGGCTGAACAGGGTACCGGATCCCAAGTTGGTGGAGGTGACTAATCCTTAACCAAGAACCGGTGGTCGTGATCATTTACTGGTGCGACCCCTCACTACACCTACTAGGAAGGCACACCACATAGGGTCAGGGAAGTGGGCACCCAGTCCTCCCAGGAGAAGACCCAAGGCAGCTGGACAGAAGTAGTGTCACTGGTGGGGCACGGCTGACGAAAGGATAGAAGGGAGTCCTGTTCCACACTCCGGAATTGCCTGGGGGTTGATCGAGCCCCCTGCCTGGTGGACGCAGCACGGCTCAGGCGGTCCTACCTGTGCACAAGTGACCTGGATGAGAATTGTGAGTAAAGAACCTGAACTGCAACACCTTGTCTCTGTGCTTTCTCACCGCGTCAGCACTACTAGTACTGGGACGCCCCGCACCACAACCACCATCATCACTCTACACTGCCCTGAGGCTATACTCCTCCCGTGGGGAGTTGTACTACACTCTGCTGCACCCACAACACCAGCCTCAGCGGTCTGCCCTGCAGCGGCGGTTCATCCTGACCGCAATCCACGGGTGGCGTAGTCAGACATTAAACCATAAAAACCCCATAAATAGACTGCCACTGGTTTGACCACCCTGAGCCACGGGACCGGGCCATCGCCACGGTGACTACAAACCCCAGCATCCCACAAAAGGCCCGGTTCCGGGTTCCCCACGCAGCCCAGGGGACGAGTCAGTAGCAAACAATTTTTTTTGCACATCTGTTTTACCTGTCAAATTTTACAGTACATGCACTCCACACTAATACAGGAGCTTGTTCCAGGTGCTGACTTTTTGGATGAGCACCTATCATTTCTAAATTTCTTCATTTTGGGAAAATGGTTGAAATTTGTTGGAAAAAAAAGTGTAGACATTTTGCACACGTGTTTTACTAGTCTAAATTGACAACCATGCACTCAACACCTATACTGCGGCCTGCTAACACATTGTGCTTTCTGTACATGTATCTACCTAGCATTTCTTATTATGTCCTTTTTGGCAAGTGTTGAAAAGATTATCAAAAGTGTTGTTCAAGATCTAGGGTAAAAGAAAAAGTGGCAATAAAAAAATGAATGGGGTAGTTTAAAAGAAAAAACAAATAAACATATAATTGTTGAATATGAGAGCATATGTAAGCAACTAAAAGCAAAAGAGCCACTGGCACCAGCTGTCAAGGAAAAAGTTCAACCCAACGCAGGTCACAATTGGACTCCTTTTTGCCTATGGCAAGCATATTAATGGGCAGGAAGTAGAGGACATTATGGAATATATGGCCCATTCCTTTCAGTCACAGCGGGATTATATTATCTTTAACAGTGACCCCCGTCAGTTTGGGTTAGTGCTTTGTACAGAATGTTCTAGCTGATCACAGATGAGTAAGAGGAATAATTTTTTTAAAAACACGTGAAAAGTTTGTCAATTAGCTGTGCTATCAAATGGGCTGTTGGTTATTATAGGATGACCATCCGTTTCAATGGTGAGCTCACTTTGATATTACTAAGGCTGTGTTTATATTAGGCCTCTTTCACACGTCCGGTACGGGAAAAAACAGTATTGGAGATATCCACGTCTGTGTGTATTATACATGTGAGAACCGTGTGCCATAGCAGAATACTACTCTCAACATTGTCCCCTGTTTGTATTGATCGCAGCTCCGGCAGGGGACAATGATGACAGATAACTGCAGCACTCGGCGACAGGGGAACAACACTAAGTGTACCACTGATTCCCAGGCGCCGGTACGTGTCACACTGATGGCACACGGATGTCATCTGTGTGTCATCAGTGTGCACGACGTTTTGTGGCCCATGCTGCGGGTAAAAAACAGATATGTCAGCGTGTTTTGCCCACGGACACACGGTCCATGGAAACACACTGACATGTGCACAGACCCATTCATTGGAATGGGTCCACGTGTGTCAGTGTCTCCAGTACGTGTGGAAATGAACACCACACGTACTGCTAGGGAAGACTACTTAATGTGGGGGTGTGGGGAGGGGTTGTTACTGGATGGGGACCACATTGGGGAACATTAGCGTCTGGGGTCATAATGGGGGATGTTACAACTGAATAAAGGTTAAACGCTATTCTGTATGAGGACAGAAAAGCTGTAAATTACTACTGCATAGGTGCCACAGGGGAGAGGCCCACGGCCAATATGTTTGCGCACAAAGATGGATATCATTACTACACATGTGGATAATATTGATGGTAACCTGTTAAAGACGGAAGAAAAAGAAATCAGTGAAATAACTTGAAAATGACAAAAGTAATTTTCAATTAAAATTTACTGAATATCAACTAATGAAAATCAGACATTTCTTTTTAATTGTGGTTAAACATAAAAAGAAAAAAAAATAATTGACAAACATGGCCAGGACAAAAATGATAGTAACCCTAGAAAATATTGAAACAATTTCACCATAGGGACATGTTAAAGGGAACTGTCATGTCCAATAATGCTATTAACCTGCAAATATGTGGTTAATCTGTAGATTAAAATCATTCTAAAGCTGTGCGACCTCCATACTGAAAGCCAAGCTACCAGGAGCAAATTAATTTTATTCCTCCGGCTTTCAGTCATAGAGGTGCTGCTTCAGTCACCATTCAGTAAATAGTGAGTGGCAACTGTAACCATCCCCAACACTGACTGACATCCATCTTCGTAGTGCATCACCCCATATCTGCAGGTTAAAAGCGTTTTTAGAGACAACATGTTCTTTTTAACCTGCGGATATATAGTTAATCTGCAGGTTAACAACATTAAAAAATTAACTATTTCTCCTGTAAGCCACCAGCTTTCAGTCATGTCTGGAGCAATTACAATCATCACTCAGCACTGCGAATCGTGACTGAAAGCATGCCTGGCAGTTTTTGATCTCTTACTCTGCCCTGTGCACTGCATAGATGGGTGTCAGTCAGTGCCGGAACATGCTTAAAGCCACCACTCTCAGTGCTGTGAGGGGTGACTAATAGTGATGATCGAGTATGTTCTATTAACTCGAGTATTTTAGCGTGCTCGGGGTTTCATTCATTGTCACCGCGCCTGCAAGTGTCACGGCTGTTTGACAGCTGTGACACATGCAGAGATAGCTTGTTCTTCAGGCTCTCTCTGCATGTGTCACAGCAGTCAAACAGCTGTGACACTTGCAGGCGCAGCGACATTGAATGAAACCCTAAGCACGCCAAAATACTCGGCGAGCACGCTCGGGTGCTCGCCAGAAAGAGTTAATAGAACATGCTCTATCACCACTAGTGACTAATTATTCCAGGCACAGCTGCATGAGTGAAAGCTGGCGGCTCCCAAGAGAAATTAAGTTTATTTTCTCCCAGATGCCGCGCTGTTAGTAAAGCAGCCAGGCACCTTCATAACGCCATTAACCTGCAGATTAATCCTATATCTGTAAGTGAATAGGGTTATCAGACCTGGCATGTTCCCTTCAAACTAAGGTGTGCTCTGTAATTAGTATCACAAGTGTCTTCAAACTTGCAGTCAGTCTGCCTATTTAAAGGGTGAAAAGTAGTGATGATCGAGTATGTTTCATTAACCCTTTCCAGAGAGCACGCTCGGGTGCTCGTCGAGTACTTTAGCCTGCTCGCCATTTCTTTTACTGTCGCCGCAGCTGCAAGGTTCACGGCTGTTAAACAGCTGTGACACATGCAGAGTTTGTGTGTTCGACAGATGCTCGCCGGAAAGAGATAATGAAACATACTCGCTCAACACTAGTGAAAAGTAGTCATTGTACTGTTTGGTATCATGATGTGTATTACAATGAACATGGACCAAAAGAAAGCCAAGAAGAGAGTTGTGTTAGGAAACTAGATATTATAGGACAAATATGATACAGATGAAGGCTATAAGACCATATACAAGCAGCTTTATGTTCCCATTACTACAGTTGCACATTTTATTCAGACGTTTAAAGTCTATCGGACTGTAGCCAACATCCCTGGACATGGCAAGAAGAGTAAAATTGACAGATTGAAGAGATTGATAATACGAATGGTAACAAAAGAACTCAGAACAACTTCCAAAAATATTGTAGGTGTACGCTTGATTCAAGAAACATCAGTGTACATACGCATGATATCTCACCAAACTTTGCAGTCTTGGCCAAAGTGGACTTCATGGAACATGACTGAGGAGGAAAGCAAAATCATTAAAAAAAAGCGGAGACTGGAATTTGCCAAAATGCATTTAGACAAGCCACAAAGCTTCTGGGAGAATGTGCTTTGAAAAGAAGGAGGAGACAAAACTGGAGCTTTTTGGCAAGTCGCATCAGCTGTATGTTCGCAGACACAAAAATGAAGAATACAAAGAAATAATCATTATACCTACTGTAAAGCATGGGAGGTGACTCTGTTACATTTTGTGGATGGTTTACTGGATCTGGCACAAGGTGTCTGGAATCTGTGTAGGGGTCAGCCCCTGCTAAGAATTGAATTACACTGTGACAATGCTACCCTCTGATTTGTGCGCACTTGGACAAAGTCCTTTCTCCCCTGCAGCTTGCTGTGTGTTGGTTTTGAAAAAGAAGCAGGAAGTAGCGAGGGAGCCTCGTGCCTGTGAGTGACAGGCAGGACAATAAGTGTGTCCCAACAACGAGAGGCTGGTAAATAAACTAACGGCTTCAAGAGAGAAGATGGTACCCGGTTAACGCAGGATCGATTGCCAGGCAGCCAAGGTAATTCTCCCCGAGCACCTGTAACCTGAGAGAGGAAACACCGCTGTAGTACCAGTAATCTCTCAGCATTGAAAGTGGGAATGAGACTTGCCGGGATCCGGAAGAAGATGGATCAGTTAACCTGAAGGAAGAGCTCAACACAACAACTGAGCTCCACTACTTCAGGACCAAGCAGCTACCAGAATTTCTTCTAAGCGCTACCGAACTGTGAGTGTAATACTGCTGCTCAACTGTGTTAGGGTGTAGAACAGGATGCTGTTACAACGTTGCCCAATTATGGGAAGCCAGGTAGGGGTATAGAAGAAAGTAACAGCACGTGTGAAAAAAGCTTGGGTATACTAATAGATTACAGACTGCACATAAGTCAACAGTGTAATGCAGCAGCAAAAAAGCAAACAGTTTTGGGATGTATTAAGTGAAGCAGAGTCTAGATCAAGTGAAGTAGTTATCCCCCTCTACTCCTCCTTGATCAAACCTCATCTAGAATACTGTGTCCAGTTATGGGCACTACATTAAAAAAAAAAAGACAAAAAACTGGAGCAAGTTCAGAGGAGAGCTACAGGATGGTGAGCGGACTGCAAAGTATGTCTTACAAAAAAACGGTTAAAGGATCTGGGAAAGTTTAGCTTGTAAAAAAGAAGGCTAAGATCAGACTTAATAGCGGTCTACGAATATATGAAGGGATGTCACAGTATAGAGGGATCATCCTTATTCTCATTTGCACAAGGAAACACAAGATGCAAATGGAATTAAACTGAAATGGAGAAGATACAGATTAGATATTAGAAAAAAAAATTGAACATTGATGGTGATCAATGAGTGGAACAGAGGTGGTGAGTTCTCCTTATAACAGAGGCTGGACAGACATCTGTCTGAGATGGTTTAGTGAATCCTGCATTGAGTAGTAGAGTTGGACACTATGACCCAGGAGGTCCCTCCCAACTCTAACAATCTATGATTGTATGATTTTCATAAGTTAATTCAGTTCATTTTAACCCCTTCCCAACATGAGCCTTTAATATACCACTCTGCAGGAGCTGCAAAGAGAAGTACATATATGGTGCTGCTACTTCCGCTATTGCAGCTCGGTGACCAGGTTAAGATGGCCATCCCTGTACCACCCACCGCATCGGCAATCGCTGTGATTGGCACCGCACCAACCACAGTAGTCACAATGGGTGGGTTGATCGCGACCGTCACCTCTCCTGATTAAGACCAATCAGCGCCATAGGGGTTAATCTAAAATAGCAATCACCACTCTGCACGCCATCTTTACCTCAGAGTTGGCATGCAGAGTGGTTGTGAGACCCCCTCTGTGTACCTGGGATAGTGACCAGTGTGATCCTTTTGCGATCTGTGCCTCCTGCGATATACTGCTGTGCGGTGATCTCCTGCTGTGCTGTGTGCTGTCTGCTGTGTGACTGATCTGTGATCACAGCAGCAGTTCACCAATCCCTGTTCCACCCCTCCCACTCCCAGTTTAATTTTTGCCGCACTTTTTGGCATTTTTTTCATGCGCACGACATCTTGCGCCGAGCATTTGTGCTCTTCCCGTGGCCGTAGTGCTCTGATCAGTTTTGCTGCAGATCAGAGTCTGCGCCAAGGAACTTTTTTAGTTAGAGTAGTGTAAGTAACGTCTGATTTATTTATTTATTTATTTATTTTTTAGAAAAAAAAAAGTACAGAGTAGCTTCATAGGTAGCGAATTAGAATAGCGGATGTCACAGTGTTAGGTGACATCAGATTGTGTTTTAGAGAAAAAAAAAATAGTACAGAGTAGCATCTTTCTTTTGCATTAAAAAAAAAATTGTTATCGTTGTTTAATTTTCTTAAGTAGTGCATTAGGGGAGCGTACGCGCATTGTTAGTGACATTCGTTTGCCTGTTGCAAAAAAAAAAAAGAAAAAAGTTACAGCTGAGTAAATTTATAGGTAGGGCATTTGTGTAGTGATCGTCACTAATTTTTTTTGTACAAACTTTTTTTTTCTACATCTGATTTTTCTTTTCGTTTTTTTCTTCTAAATTGTTCCCTTTTTACCTCTCTGCTTTTTATAATAAATAGTACCCTGTACACAAGCCCCACACAATACACATGTAAAAGCACCACTTACACGCACATCCCCAGTGTTTTGAAAAATAAAAATGGCTCTTTCGTCAAGAAGACGCTATTCACCAGAGGAGGTGTATACCTTCCTTGCCTCAGTCACAGATTCAGCCAGTGAGGAAGGTCCCACACTCCTTCTCATCCAGCAAGGAAGGACCCCCAGCAAAACGTCCCAGGACCTAGGCAACCCCCACAGCAATCGATCCCATATGGACTGTACCCCCACTCCCCCCTAAAAATTATTAGACTGTTATTCCGGATTTAGCTCAGGAATCCACTTTGACGTTACAGGCCTCACTGAAATTGACTTCTTCAAATTCTTTTTCAGGAAATAATAAATGTTCTGGTGGTCTAGACAAATTTGTATGGCCATCAATTTTTCACCAAAATCCCATGTCATCATACCTCAGATGGACCTCTGTAAATGCAGCAGAGAGGACGACATTTTTTGGGGTATTGTGCTGCATATGGGCATAGTCAGAAAACCAGAGATTCGGCAATACTGGAGTACTGATATTCTCTAAAGCACACTGGTATTCCATATGGCCATGACAAGGACATGATGTGAAGTGAACCAAAAAATTTTGCATTATAATGAGCAGTGTCCTCCCCGAGAGCATCTGAACTTTGATTGTCTATACAAAATTTGGCCAGTAGTTGAACACTTCAGCAGAAAATTTGCTGAGGCGTGCAACCCCCAAAGAGACATCGCTATAGATGAATCTCTGGTTCATTTCAAAGGGAGGCAAAAATTCCGACAATACCTGTCCAACAAGAGGTCCAGGTATGGAATTAAACTGTACAAGCTGTGCTAGAGTACCTCAGGGTACACCCACAGATTTCGGGTCTACGACGTGAAGGACACCCAGATTGACCCCCCCTGAATGCTCCCCTGTCCTGGGGTCAAGTTGGGAAAATTGTGTATAAATTGCTGCACCCACTGCTGGATAAGGGTTATTATCTCTGACCTTCCTTCAGTTTCAGGAGGTCCTAATGTTTGGCACTCAGGAAGGTGAGGGTCCCAGTACTGAAACAGATAGTGCCCGTATCGTCCCAGGTCAACATTTTCCAGGAGAAGTTCCTCAAACAGCAAAGAAGGGAAGATCACAGAAGCAGTGCATAGCATGCTCCAAGAGAGGAATCCGAAAAGACAATTTACCATTGGAAACCTGCCCTGAGAAACCTGACCTTTGCATTAAGGATTGCTTTAAAGCGTACCACAAATTAATAAAAATTTGTTTTTATCCTGTTGACACAACTAGTGTTGAGCGAGCATGCTCGACACTGCTCGGTACTCGCCCGAGCATCTCACTACTCGGGATGTTCGGCAAGCACCGAGCATTTCCAGGTTACTCGGGCGGGAGCTTGGGTCTCCGCCCTGCACGTTTGGCGCTCTTTACAGAGCCAATAAACATGCAGGGATTGCCAGCCAGTCACTGTAATGCCACAGCCATGTTGTTTGTTGGCATTACAGTGATTGGCTGGCCGCACAGTGTCACCTCGAGTATTTAAAACCGGGCGCCGCCATCTTGGACACAGTCGCTCCAGATCAGCCAGTATAGGGTCAGTGCTGCTGAGCTAGGGAGAGATTTATACTCCGAAATAGTTAGTGTAGGGTCTCTAAAGCCTGCCAAATCAAACAAACAGTCCTTCTCAGGACTAATATCCATCCCAGATATGAGGCAGGCAGGCAGGCTGTATAAGAGACGCAGTGGTTATACCAACAAATGCTGCATTACAGTCCTGTGTGCTCCTGCTGATCAAATTGTTAGACTTATTCCCCAGTCTCAGGGGCCAGGAAAAATCCTTTTTTTTTTCATCTAAATCCTGTATTTTTTTTCCCTCAGTCAGACTGTACAAATACGCGTCTTACTAACCCTTTGATATCCCCCCCCCCCCGAAAAAAAAAATTGAGTGTGTCTGTGACTGTTCAGACACCAATATATCTGTTTAAAAGAGTCTGGTGTAGGACAGATAACTAGAACTTTGGTTTTGCAGTTCCACGGTTCAAATCTCTGTATTATCCTGCTTTTGGCATTTTTTCCGTAAAAAAAAACAGTAATAGTGTCTCCCTGACTATTCAGACACAAATATATCTGTTTAAAAGAGTCTGGTGTAGGCCAGATAACTAGAACTGTGGTTTTGCAGTTCCACGGTTCAAATCTCTGTATTATCCTGCTTTGGGCATTTTTTCCGTAAAAAAAAACAGTAATAGTGTCTCCCTGACTGTTCAGACACAAATATATCTGTTTAAAAGAGTCTGGTGTAGGCCAGATAACTAGAACTGTGGTTTTGCAGTTCCACGGTTCAAATCTCTGTATTATCCTGATTTTGGGATTTTTTCCGTAAAAAAAAACAGTAATAGTGTCTCCCTGACTGTTCAGACACAAATATATCTGTTTAAAAGAGTCTGGTGTAGGCCAGATAACTAGAACTGTGGTTTTGCAGTTCCACAGTTCAAATCTCTGTATTATCCTGCTTTTGGGATTTTTTCCGTAAAAAAAAACAGTAATAGTGTCTCCCTGACTGTTCAGAAGCAAATATATCTGTTTAAAAGAGTCTGGAGTATTCCAGATAACTAGAACTGTGGTTTTGCAGTTCCACGGTTCAAATCCCTGTATTATCCTGCTTTTGGCATTTTTTCCGTAAAAAAAACAGTAATAGTGTCTCCCTGATTGTTCAGACCCAGATATATCTGTTTAAAAGAGTCTGGTGTAGGCCAGATAACTAGAACTGTGGTTTTGCAGTTCCACGGTTCAAATCTCTGTATTATCCACCTTTTTGCCTTTTTCACATAAAAAATAAAAAAAATTGAGTGTCTCGCTCAGTGTTCAGACACGAATATATCTGTTTAAAAGATTCTGGTGTAGGCCAGAGAAATAGAACTGTGGCTTTCATCTTCCACGGTTCTAATCTCCTTTTTGTTACCCTTTTGACACTGATAATGCGAGTGTAAGCTATTTTACTTCATTTACAATGGGCAAGGCGCGTGGCAAGGGACATGGAACTGGATTTTCTGGTGATGGTGCGTGTAGAGGACGGGGCCGTGGCCAAGGTAAAAATGTGCCACAACCAACAGCAACATCTTCTCGCTCCCACTTCTTGACCGAATTACTAGGGAAGCACACTACAACACCAGTATTGCGAACTGATCAGTGTGAACAGGTTATTAATTGGATAGCAGATAATACTTCCAGTTACCTGGAAACCACCACCTCCGGTCTGTCTTCCACACGGTCAAGTTTTAGTAGCCGTGAGTCTCGACCACATACTCCTCCTCACTAGAGATGAGCTGTGTTCGACTCGAACTGTTCGCCAATCTCAAATTCGAGCTGTTTTGGGCGGTGTTCGAGCCGTTCGGCGAACCTGAACAATTTGAAAAAAATTCGGCTGTTCGAGGTTATGTTCGATAACTGTTCGTGCACCAAAATCATAACTGGATTTTTTCTCAGTAATGCTGAAAATGAATGTTAATACGCAGTTTGAGTGTACAGCGGGGTGGGGGGAGGGGCAGGGGATGGATCTCTGCAGAAATAATGAAGATCTCCATTTTTTTTCTCTTTCCCGCATTTACAGTGGGGAGGTGCAATCTGTCAGCCTATCAGCAGCGCACACACAGAGCGAAATGTTTTTTTTCACACAAGCAAGGACATGTGTCATTGGCAGTGTATGTCACATGTCCTTGCCCTATAAGACCCAGCCATTTTCCCCGTCGCCACCATTTTCTCACTGCTGCAGCTGCGTGTTAGACGGCACCGCTGTTGCTGTGTGCGCTATACTTTGTTAATTTCCAGCCAATTTTCGCACAAATCTACAGATAGCTTGGAAGTAGGGAATAGTTGTGATTGCAGTCCTTTTAAGGACTAGGTTACATCATTTCCAATGACTTTTATCAGGCAGGTCTGTGCTCTTAAATAGATAGGTTGGGAGTAAAGACTAATTGTAATTGCAGTCCTTTTCAGGGCAAGGTTACATCAGTTCCTATCACTTTTTGCCAGGCAGGTCTGTGCCAGTGCTGTGCAAGTTTTTTTCACAGCATTTGGCTAAATCTAGCAAAGCTAATCCTTTTTGTCCTCTTGCAGTGTGTGTTAATCAGTGGAGAAGCCTATCTGTGTTTCAAGCTACACCACCTGTGTATAGAATACAATTTTTTTACTGCACCTAGTGAAGTAAAACCTTTTGGGCATAGCATCATTCTATTAGTCCATCTATACTAACCTCCAGCAGGTTGCAAATTCAAAATAATTTTTATCTGCATCTAGCTCTGAAAAAATATTTGAGCTTCGGCTTGTAGCAGTGTGTGGGACTTGTTCTATTAGTCCATCTATACTAACCTCCAGCAGGTTGCAAATTCAAAATAATTTTTATCTGCATCTAGCTCTGAAAAAATATTTGGGCTTCGGCTTGTAGCAGTGTGTGGGACTTGTTCTATTAGTCCATCTATACTAACCTCCAGCAGGTTGCAAATTCAAAATAATTTTTATCTGCATCTAGCTCTGAAAAAATATTTGGGCTTCGGCTTGTAGCAGTGTGTGGGACTTTTTCTATTAGTCCATCTATACTAACCTCCAGCAGGTTGCAAATTCAATATAATTTTTTTCTGCATCTAGCTCTGAAAAAATATTTCGGCTTGAAGCAGTGTGTGGGACTTGTTCTATTAGTCCATCTATACTAACCTCCAGCAGGTTGCAAATTCAAAATAATTTTTATCTGCATCTAGCTCTGAAAAAATATTTGGGCTTCGGCTTGTAGCAGTGTGTGGGACTTGTTCTATTAGTCCATCTATACTAACCTCCAGCAGGTTGCAAATTCAATCAAATTTTTTTCTGCATCTAGCTCTGAAAAAATATTTCGGCTTGTAGCAGTGTGTGGGACTTGTTCTATTAGTCCATCTATACTACCCTCCACCAGGTTGCAAATTCAATCTAATTTTTATCTGCATCTAGCTTTGAAAAAATATTTCGGCTTGTAGCAGTGTGTGGGACTTGTTCTATTAGTCCATCTATACTAACCTCCACCAGGTTGCAAATTCAATCTAATTTTTATCTGCATCTAACCCAGCCAATACTTTTGGGCTAATACTACAGTTTGGCCACTCAGCTCTGCTCGGCTCCCATCCATTGTTTTTTGTGCAAACAACTCCAGAGTTGTGAATTAGTTAACCACCAAAATGAGTGGAAAAAGGCCTGCTGCTGGTGGAAAGGGGAATAGGCGTGTTGGGAAGGGAAAAAAAGGTTGTGTCCATGGGGTAGGTGTTAAAGCAACAGTAACATCTGCAGAAGAAAGACCATCTTCCTGCCAAACTAAGATGTCTACTTCTTTTAGCGGACAATGTGATAAGATCCCTTTCTTACGGCCACGCCAATCGCTACAAATTCCAGATGAGGCACAAAAACAGCAGGTGCTTCAACGGATATCAAGTGCTCCTTTAAGTGGGCTCTCCTCCACCTCAACTTCAACATCACAAATACTCCAGTCCTCAGAGGTCTCACCCCAATCGCACTTGCTTCCTCACAGCTCCCAAGTCTCCAGCTGCCCGTCTGAGTATGGGGTAGAACAGATGGTTGAGTCTGCAGAGCTGTTTGCTCATACTATAGCCTGGGAATCAGAGGTCGGCTCCAGAGCTTCTGTGAATCCAGACGAGGAAATGATCTGCACTGATGCCCAGAATCTTTATGAGTCGGATCCAGGACCAGATGCAGAAGGTTCTGACCATAATGTAGACCCTCGTTCCCAAACTGTAACTCCTGTTGGTGGAGACAATGAGGAAAATGATGATGAGACTCAAATACCTGATTGGAGCGACAACTTTAGTTTTTTGTCAGGGCAGGAAGAGGTTGGCTCTGAGGACGACGGGTGTGATAACACACAAGGTGATGATGACGAGGTTGGAGATCCCACTTACTGTCAACCCACAGTCAGCCAAGAGATGAGGTCAGCAGAGGAGGTGGAGGAGGATGCTAGTGACGACGAGGTCAGGTTGCGCCTTCCTGGACAGAGACGTAGTACTGGAAGCACGTCAACAACTGCATCCTCAAACACAACTCAGCCTCTCACCACAAGTCGTGGTGGCTCTTCAGGTCGCATGGGTGCTAAGTCTTGCATAGCCTGGGCATTTTTTCAGATCGATAAAGATGACCCAACTCGTGTTATCTGTAAGATTTGTCAGCAAAAGCTAAGTAGAGGCCAAGAAATACATAGTTTGAGTACTTCATGCATGAACCAGCACATGGATATGAAGCATAAGTTGCAGTGGGAAGCTCAATGTGCTACAATGCGGCCTAGCCGGCCGGGCCAACCACCGTCTGCCACATCTTGTGCATCCGCGGCCTCTTCATCCTCTGTGACTGGGGGAACAGCAGTCACACCTGTTTTGGGACGCAGACCTGCCACCTCTTTACCCGCAACAGACAGCGTGATTGGCAGGTCATCATTTTCTTTGGAGGTGGAAACACCAGCTAGTCTTCAGCGCTGTCCAGCATCGATAGCACCACCTTTGGATCAAGGCAACCTAACATGTCCGCCTGCATCCTCCTCACAGACCGGCAGTTTGCCGGGGACACCCTTCTCAACCCCGTCTAAGCACAACAGCCAGCCCTCGGTCCCTCAGATGTGGACAAGTAAAAGACCATTTCCTCCTAGCCATGAGAAAGCTAAGAGGTTGAATTTCACCATCTGCAAGCTCTTGGCTACAGAAATGCTTCCTTTCCGCCTGGTGGACACAGAGGATTTTCGAGACCTTATGTCCGTCGCAGTGCCCCAGTACCAGATGCCCAGTCGGCACTACTTCTCAAAGAAAGGTGTGCCTGCGCTCCACCAGCATGTCGCACACAACATCACCGCTTCTTTGAGAAATTCTGTGTGTGACAGGGTGCATTGCACCTCAGACACTTGGACGAGTAGGCATGGACAGGGGCGTTACATGTCGCTGACTGGGCACTGGGTAACTATGGTGACAGCAGAACAAGGGGCTGCTGTCCAAGTCTTGCCGTCCCCACGAGTTGTGCGTCAATCCTCTTTATCTCAAAATTCCTGCACTGCTTCTGCCTCCTCAACCTCCTCTCGGTCCTCCACCTGCACCCAAAGCCTGCCTGGTCAAGCCACAAGCTTTCTAACTGCGCAGAAGGGATCCTGCACACCTCCTTACTATGCTGGCAGCAGGGCTCAACGTCATCAGGCGGTTTTAACTTTTAAACGTCTGGGAAATGTGAGTCACACAGCTGAGGAGTTGTGGTCAGCTCTGGAGAACCAGTTTCATGAATGGTTGTCTCCACTGGACCTGAAACCAGGGAAGGCCGTGTGCGACAATGCTGCAAACCGCGGTGCGGCCCTTCGCCGGGGCAATGTCACACACGTGCCTTGTATGGCTCACGTGTTGAACCTGGTTGTCCAGCAATTTTTAGCCCACTATCCCGGACTAGATGGCCTTCTGTAGAGGGCACGGTCGCTGTGTGCTCACTTCCGCCATTCGCATCCCGCAGCTCAGCGACTTACATCTCTACAGACGTCGTTGGGCCTGCCACTTCATCGGCTAAAATGTGATGTGCCTACTTGGTGGAATTCAACTCTGCACATGTTGCAGCGACTGTGGCAGCATCGACAAGCCCTGGTGCAATACGTTGTGACGTGTAGCCTGGGCCAACGAGATCCAGAGGTGGGGCAAATCATGCTGGAGGAGTGGTCTCAGATCAGGGACCTATGCACCCTTCTGCACAGTTTTGAAATGGCGACGAAGATGTTTAGTGCTGACGATGCCATTATCAGCATGACTATTCCGGTGATTTACATGCTGGAGCACATGTTAAACAGAATTCGGAGTCAGGTGGTGGCACAAGAGGAGGTGGAGGAAGTAGAGGAGGAGTTGTATGCGGAATGGCTAACATCTGCAAGGTCCAGACGGTCGGCAGCACCAAGGCGGCAGGCATGTGAGGGTGGGGGAGATGGTTTTACCAGGGCGCATGGTAGCAGCCAAACTAGTGAGGAAGGTGCAGTAGCCCAGGAAGAAGTGGAGAACGAACTAATGGAAGATTCATCAGATGAGGGAGACCTTGATCACATTTCTGTTGTGCGAGGTTGGGGGGAGAGGGCAGAGGAAGGAAGCATGATTGTTACCTCGCCACCAACACAACAGGGACTTGGTGCTCCTGGATTTGCAAGACACATGAGTGCCTTCTTGCTGCACTACCTGCAACATGACCCTCAAATTGTGAGAATTAGAAATAATCCTGACTACTGGGTTGCCACACTGTTAGATCCCCGGTACAAAATTAAATTTGCAGAAATTATTCCTGCCATAGAAAGAGATGCACGCATGCAGGAGTATCAGCAGAGACTGTTGCAGAATCTTACATGTGCTTTTCCCCAAAACACTAGTGGTGCACGTAGTGAATCTCACAGTTCCAACTTGCCAACCGGAGGACCGTCGAGTGTTCAGCACTCAAAACGTAACAGAAACACAGTATTTGCTGGTAGCTTCAATTTTGCGGAATCATTTCACCACTTTTTTAGCCCATCCTTTGCAAGGCCACAGGAGACAAGAAGTCTGACACATAGTCAACGCCTAGAGACGATGGTACAGGAGTATCTCCAAGTAAACACTGAAGCCATGACTGTGTCACTGGACCCTTGCTCTTTTTGGGCTTCCAATCTTGATAAATAGCCGGAGCTCGCCACTTACGCCCTAGAGATCTTGTCATGCCCCGCAGCCAGCGTTCTGTCTGAACGTGTGTTCAGCGCTGCTGGTGGTGTGCTGACAGAAAAGCGCACGTGGCTCTCCACTGATAATGTAGACAGACTCGCGTTCATAAAGATGAACAAATCATGGATCCGAAACGACTTTTCTACCCCTGTGTCATCCTGGGGAGAGTAAAAGCTTGATGATTGGTTAAAATCACCTCACCAACCTTTTTAAGCTTTCCAATTACTAATCATGTTTATCTGTATCTTGGCTGGAAAATAATTTGGGCTTTGTAGCAGTTTGCAGCACTGATCCTATTAGGCCATCTATACTAAGCTCCACCAGCTTTCAAATTAATAATAATCTTTAGCTGCATCTAGCCCGGAAAATAATTTTGGGGCTCCTAGATGCGCAAGAGACATGAGTGCCTTCTTGATGCACTACCTGCAACATGACCTTCAGATTGTCAGAATTCTTAATAATCCTGACTACTGGGTTGCCACACTCTTAGATCCCCACACTCTTCGATCAACCTTTTCATTTTAATAAAGAACAAAAAAATGGTCATTTTTGAAATTATAAGCATTAGCAGGTTATTAGACACTGAAATCAAACAGTTTTCAACTCAAAACTTTATTCTAGGTGATGTTACATTTGCACATAGGACCCCTTGTTCGAAAGGAGCTTCTGAACTCTGTCGTCCATTGAATTTGTCAGGTTTTGGATGGTTTCTGCTTCAATTGTTTTGCATGAGGACAGAATACCGTCCCAGAGCTGTTGCTTAGATGTGAACTGCCTCCCGCCATCATAGACACTCCTTTTGATGATGCTCCAGAGGTTCTGAATGGGGTTGAGGTCAGGGGAGCATGGGGGTCACACCATAAGTTTGTCCCCTTTTATGCCCATATCAGCCAGAGATGCAGATGTGTTATGTGCAGCATGAGACGGTGCATTATCATGCATAAAAATGATCTTCTTCTTCTTGAACCATGGCCGGAAGTGCTGTTTGAGAAACTCCACATACATTATGGAGTTCATCTTTACCCCTTCAGGGATCCTAAAGGGGCCGACAATCTCTCTCCCCATGATTCCAGCCCAAAACATTACTCCACCTCCTCCTTGTTGGCGCCGTAGCCGTGTTTGCATGGGGTGTCCATCAACCAGCCATCCTCCACTCCATCCATCTGGACCATCGAGCGTTGCATGGCACTCATTGGTGAGTAAAACAGTTTTGAAGTCAGTCTTCATGTATTGTTTGGCCCACTGGAGCCGTTTCTGCTTGTGTGCAGTGGATAGAGGAGGTCGACAGGATGGCTTACACACAGCTGCAAACTTCTTAAGTACTCTGCATCTTGTTGTTCGGGGGACGCTGGAGGCACCAGCAGCTTCAAAAACTTGTCTGCTGCTATGACAAGGCTTTTTTGCTGCTGCTCTTTTAATCTGACGTAATTGCCTGTAGGAAAGAGTCCTCAATTTTCTCTTATCAGCACGCACACGTGTGTACTGTGAATCAGCTACATACTTCTTGATTGTGCGATGATCAGGATGAAGTGTCTTGGCAATGTTGATTGTAGTCATGCCTTGACCTAAACACTCCACAATTTGTTGCTTCTCAGCAGTCGACACATCCTTTTTCTTTCCCATTTTGGCAGAAAATGTAGGCTGCTTAATAATGTGGGACAGCCTTCTTAAGTAGTCTTGCCTTTCATTGGACACACCTGCCAAACTAATTAGCACAGGTGTCTGCAATTGCTTACAGTGATATAAAGAGCCCTGACACACATCACCATCAATGAGTTTAACTGACAAACAAAAAAATTCTTACCTTATCACTCCTAAACACTTTTTGCATAATAATTTGGAACACAGTGTACATGTGCTTTTCCACAAAACACCAGTGGTTCACTTAGTGAATCTTACAGTTCTAACTTGCCAACCGTGGTCTGTATGGAGTTGTTCAATAAAGGGCCCAAAATTTAGATTAAATAGATGGGAGAGGTCTCTATGAATACGAATTCCTAAGTATTTTATACCCTGTGAGGGCCAGGCAAAGGGAAAGTTGGATTGGATGGAATCCTGTATGCATTTGGGAAGGGAGACATCGAGGGCCTCAGACTTTGCTGCATTGATTTTAAAATTTGACCATGTAACAAAGTGATCTATTTCAGCCATAACAGCAGGGATGGATATATGTGATTGAGTGATATATACTAGGACATCATCAGCAAATGCAGAGCACTTGTACTCGGTGCCTCCCACCTCAATCCACCTAATATTGGGGTTATGGCGAATTGATGAGGACTGGTGCTCCGTCACTAGGATGTATAAGAGAGGTGACAGAGGACATCCCTGCCTTGTCCCATTGGTGATTATGAAAGGTGATGAAAATGTTCCATTTATCTTCAGCTTAGGTGACTTATTGCGATACAGGGCCATGATTTTGGCTATAAAAGGGTCCCCTAGACCCCTACCCCAAGCTTTTTAACAGAATAATATATGGTGTGCCAGGAGACCCTATGGAATGCTTTCTCAGCATCCAACGAGAGTATCTAATTACAAATTTTTAACTGCATCTAGCCCAGGAAATACTTTGTGCCTAGTAGCAGTGTCTGCTAGTCAGCGGATTAACCCAGCTGTTAAGCAAGCTACACCACCTGTAGTTTGGACACTTAATTTTTTCAAAGGAAATGGTTCGGGCCCCCAGGACACTCAGTGAAGAGCATCGGGGAGGCACCCCAAGGTATAGGGGCTGGGACTGGCGGTAGGACGCCTTGCGGTGGACCGCCGAGCTCGATCCTTATAAAAGCTTTTTAACTGCAGCAGCTTTAGTGGACGCTACTGGAGCTGGAATTACGCGGCTGCTGTCATGAGACTTGCCCTCCAATAGATCCTTGTAAATGTATTTAAAGTGTACTCATTCAAATTAGAGAGACAATTTAAATTAAAAAGATTAGACCTGCCTCCACCGCAGGGGGGCTCGCTCGACCCACCAGCGGACGGGCACCAGTATTGGGAGAGCAGGGCTGGCCGTCAGGGTCCACCGCGGCTCTGGCACAAACCCGGCGACACGGAGGTCGCACGGACAGGAACGGACTGGCCGTGTCGGCTTCGCACTTTTTGGGTTTTAGAAGGGCATGACATGCCTCTATCTGTGTCTCCCCCTTCTTTTACTCCTCCACCTCTTTTCTTTTCGCATGACTATATGTACTTGTCACTTTTCCATGTGTTAGTTGTGTCTTCTGAGCAGTTTGTCAGCTTTTGGACACCTTTGAAGGTGTTTTCTATGTGTTTCTATGTGTTTTTGTTTGCCTGTCATTGGTTTTAACAGTGTTCGAAGGTGTTCTACGAACAGTTCGACGAACAGTTCGGCGAACATACGGGTGTTCGACGAACCGAACCGAACTCGAACACTACGGGGGTGGCTCAACACTACTCGTCACCCTGATGCAACTTCCTCCCACCATGCCGAGTGTCGTCAGACAGCAACTGATCCCACACTTGGACAGTCTGAAGAGCTGTTCACTGGTCCATTTCCATATTTGTGCCCCTCGCCTGCTCCGCTTGAAGTGGTGGAAGAGGAGATCCCATGTAGCGATGCCCAAATATTTGAACAGCCACGGCCAGAGGAAGTCGACGCTGGCAATTTGTCACAAGAGGTGGATGATGACGAGACTCAATTGCCACGAAGTGAGGAGGAGCATCGTGCTGCGCAAGTGGAAGAGGAGGAGGTGGTGGATGATCTAGTAACTGACCCAACGTGGCAGGAGGACACGCAGAGCGAGGCCAGCAGCACACAGGGGGGGGGGCAGAGTACCCCAACAGGCAGGAAGAAGCAGTGTGGTGGCCGCACACAGAAGACGGGCAACAGTTCCCCGTAACACCAACATGAGGGACGTTGCCAGTACAACCGGTAGGTCTTCCAGAGTTTGGAATTTTTTTAAAGACTGTGCTGATAGCCCCAAAAAGGCCATTTGTACCACCTGCCATGCCAGCATCAGCAAGGGTGACAAAACTACCAGCCTGACCACCACCAGCATGATCAGGGACATGGCAGCAAAGCATCCATCTTTGTGGGGCGAACCCCAGGGTCCACGACCAGTGTCAGCGGGTGTCACCACTGCTTCTTCCGCTGCTGTGCGTGTAATAGAACCCCCTGTGCAAGGCAATCCCTTGTCCAAACTGCATGCAAAGATGCCCCCTCCTCTCAGTCTTCACTTGTTATGGCAGTTTCTCAAGAAACAGCATCAACGTCCACGTCCACGTCCCACCGCAGCGTTCAATTGTCCATATCCCAGAGCTTTGAACGAAAGCGCAAATTCGCAGCCAACGCCCCACAGGCCACAGTCCTAAATTCTCACATTTCACAACTGCTTGTGTTGGAAATGCTGCCTTTTAGGCTGGTGGAGACAGAATCCTTACGCAACCTTATGGCGGTGGCCGTCCCTCGGTACTCAGTCCCCAGCCGACCCTATTTTGCCTGGTGTGCCATCCCCGCACTACACAAGCACGTGTCCCAAAACATCTGCCGTGCCCTCAACAACGCAGTTACTGGGAGAGTCCACCTGACAACGGACACGTGGACAAGTGCTTGTGGGCAGGGACGGTACATCTCGCTGAAGGCACACTGGGTTAACATAGTGGAAGCCGGGACCCAGTCAGACCTTGGGACGGAACACGTCCTCCCGACACCGAGGATTGCGGGCCCTATGTCAGTCAGAGTTGCCCCCACAGTGTACAGCTCCTGCGCATCATCCTCCTCCTCCTCTTGTTCAGCCTCCGTCTCAGATATCACCACATCAGTTACAAGCTGGAAGCACTGCAGTACTGCCTCAGCCAAGCGGCAACAGGCTGTGCTGAAACTCATAAGCTTAGGTGGTAAACCTCACACTGCTTGTGAGTTGTGGACAGCTATGAAAGAGCAGGCAGATCTGTGGCTGAGACCGCTGAACCTACATCCAGGCATGGTCGTGTGTGACAATGGCCGTAACCTGCTGGCGGCTCTGAGGCGAGGCGAGATCACACACGTACCATGCCTGGCTCATGTGCTTAACCTCGTGGTTCAGCGGTTTCCTAAATCGTACCTCGAGTTGCCAGATCTGCTCGTCAAAGTACGCCGCCTGTCAGCTCATTTTTGGAAGTCAGCTACAGCTTCCCCCGCCCTTGCTGTGTTGCAGCAGCGTTTGCAGCTTCCGGCACACCGACTGGTGTGTGATGTCCCCACACGTTGGAACTCTACCCTCCACATGTTGCAAAGGATTTGTGAGCAGAAGAGAGCAGTTGTGGAGTACCAGCTGCAACAAGGCCGTCGATATTCAGGTCAGACTCCACACATAAGACCTCAGGAGTGGACCTGGATGTCTGACATATGTACCATCCTGACAAACTTTGAGGAGTCCACCAAGATGGAGAGTGGCGATGACGCCATCATTAGTGTCAGCATCCCACTTGTCTGTCTTTTGCAACGCTCTCTGCAGAGAATTAAAGAGGAGGCATTGCAGCCAGAGTATGATGAGATGGATCAAGAAGCCATAATGGGCGATTACACACAGCCCAGCCTCATCTCATCCCAATGTGCATTGAGGGACAATAAGGGAGAGGAGGAGGAGGAAGAACAGGAGCTGGTATCATGCGCTGTAGACGGTAGTACCTGTACAACTGTCATACCGTTGGTTAACTGTGGGTGGACTGAGGACAGGGGGGGAGGAGGAGGAGGAGGAGGAGAGCATGGTCAGTCGTCATCTTGGTGAGGACACGGAAGTCTTGCCCGTTACCAGTCAGGCACACATGGCTGACTTTATGTTACGCTGCCTTAACCGTGACCCTCGCGTTGTCAAAATGTTGGGTGACAGTCATTACTGGTTGGTGACACTTTTAGACCCCCACTACAAGGAGAACTTTCACTCTCTTATTCCTGAGGTGGAGAGGTCTACAAAAATGTGGCAGTACCAGAAGGCCCTTGCTGCAGAACTGTTAAAAAAATTCCCATCTGAACACGCTAGCGGCAGAGGTCACAGTTCGTTGACCAACCAAGGTTTACAGGCGAGATAGACGCAACTCCAATCCAGCAAAGGCAGGGGAACACTGTCAACATTCTGGGACAGTTTTGAGACCCGCCCAGCTTACAGGCCCTGAGGCGTGGGGTACTCTCACAAGGAGTGGAAAGTTTCAAAAGATGGTGAGGGAGTACCTTGCCGACCGTACCAGCGTCCTCCGTGATTCCTCTGTGTCTTTTAATTATTGAGTATCCAAGCTTGACACTTGGAATGAACTCGCTCTGTACGCCTTGGAGGTCCTGGCCTGCCCTGCTGCTAGCGGGTTATCGGAGCGTCTTTTTAGTGCCGCTGGGGGAATTATAACTGATAAGCGCACTCGCCTGTCAACTGACAATGCTGACAAGCTGACCCTTATCAAAATGAACAAGGGCTGGATTGGGCCAGACTTCTCATCACCACCAAATGACAGCAGAGTAACATAAAGTCAAATGCACTGTGTTAATTCGGGAGGTGTATTCCCATGCACTGCTTCACACCCACACATGGGTATACGCTTCCTCATTTTGGCTGTTTTTCGCTCTTCTCCTTATCCTCAGCCTCCACCACCACTATACCACCAGGGTGACCATGGTCCGTGTTGCCAGCATTCCAAGTTCCTCCATCCTAATTTTTGGCAGCTTTTGCTTGGAAGGTATAGGCAAAAACTATGGGAGACCCACTCCCCAATAATTGGAATAATGTTTTTAATATGCTGTACTGCATGGCTCTTGTAAGTGGCATTAAAACCGTCTTGTTAAGCTACTGTGACCTCCACCACTCTTCCAAGGGGCATAAAAACCATCTTGTTAAGCTACTGTGACCTCCACGTCTCTTCCAAGAGGCATTAAAACTGTCTTGTTAAGCTACTGTGACCTCCACCGCTCTTCCAAGGGGCATTAAAACCGTCTTGTTAAACCACTCTGACCTCTACGTCTCTTCCAAGGGGCATTAAACCGTCTTGTTAAGCTACTGGGACCTCCACGTCTCTTCCAAGGGGCATTAAAACTGTCTTGTTAAGCTACTGTGACCTCCACCACTCTTCCAAGGGACATTAAAACTGTCTTGTTAAACCACTCTGACCTCCATGTCTCTAAAGGGCATTAAAACCGTCTTGTTAAACCATTCTGACCTCCACGTCTCTTCCAAGGGGCATTAAAACTGTCTTGTTAAGCTACTGTGACCTCCACCACTCTTCCAAGGGGCATTAAAACCGTCTTGTTAAACCACTCTGACCTCTACGTCTCTCCCAAGGGGCATTAAAACTGTCTTGTTAAGCTACTGTGACCTCCACCACTCTTCCAAGGGGCATTAAAACCGTCTTGTTAAGCTACTGTGACCTCCACCATTCTTCCAAGGGGCATTAAAACCGTCTTGTTAAACCACTCTGACCTCCACGTCTCTTCCAAGGGGCATTAAAACTGTCTTGTTAAGCTATTGTGACCTCCACCACTCTTATAAGGGGCATTAAACCATCTTGTTAAGCTACTGGGACCTCCACGTCTCTTCCAAGGGGCATTAAAACTGTCTTGTTAAGCTACTGTGACCTCCACCACTCTTCCAAGGGACATTAAAACTGTCTTGTTAAACCACTCTGACCTCCATGTCTCTAAAGGGCATTAAAACCGTCTTGTTAAACCATTCTGACCTCCACGTCTCTTCCAAGGGGCATTAAAACTGTCTTGTTAAGCTACTGTGACCTCCACCACTCTTTCAAGGGGCATTAAAACCATCTTGTTAAGCTACTGTGACCTCCACATCTCTTCCAAGGGGCATTAAAACTGTCTTGTTAAGCTACTGTGACCTCCACCACTCTTCCAAGGGGCATTAAAACCATCTTGTTAAACCACTCTGACCTCTGCGTCTCTTCCAAGGGGCGTTAAAACTGTCTTGTTAAGCTACTGTGACCTCCACCACTCTTCCAAGGGGCAATGAAAACCGTCTTGTTAAGCTACTGTGACCTCCACCACTCCTCCAAGGGGCATTAAAACCGTCTTGTTAAACCACTCTGACCTCCACGTCTCTTCCAAGGGGCATTAAAACTGTCTTGTTAAGCTACTGTGACCTCCACCACTCTTCCAAGGGGCATTAAAACCGTCTTGTTAAACCACTCTGACCTCCACGTCTCTTCCAAGGGGCATTAAAACTGTCTTGTTAAGCTACTGTGACCTCCACCACTCTTCCAAGGGGCATTAAAACCTTCTTGTTAAGCTACTGTGACCTCCACCACTCTTCCAAGGGGCATTAAAACCGTCTTGTTAAACCACTCTGACCTCCACGTCTCTTCCAAGGGGCATTGAAATGTTGTTTTTAATTACCTCTAAGCTCCACGACTCTTCCAACGGGCATTGCATTTCCTCCTAATTTTAGTCAGCTTTTGCTTTTCAATGCATAGGCGAACACTAAGGGAGACCCACTCCCCAATAATGGGTAGAAGGTTTTTAGTACGCTGTAAATCACGTCTGTTTCAAGGGGCATTGCAGTTCCTCATAATTTTTGGAAAGCCTTTCATTCACTGCTTAGGCCAACAGTGTACAGGAGACCCAGTTGCTATAAATGGAAAAAACGGTTTAGTTAAGGCCCTCTGACCTCCATGTCACTTCCAAGGGGCATTGGAGTGCCCCGAAATTTTTGGTAGGCATTGCACTCACTGTATGCCCTATAACTGTGTAGCCGAACCGCTCCTTTTGGTACAGAAACATATCCTACAAGACATGTGAGGTTGACTGGCCTGATATTGATGTGAATGGTCCCTGTTCCTCCTGCTCTTTCTCCTTTGCCACCACCTCATCCATCATTCATCACCTGAAGCTTTGTTTTAACGGGAGAACTGGGATAGTAGCAGGAAAACATCCAGCAATCCTCGGAGGAGGTAGGATATGCGCCAAAACGCTGACCACCTCAGGCCTAGCCGCTACTACATACATGCGCTTGCATTCCAAGGAACAGAAAGGAGATGGATGGCCTCATGATCATGAATAATTTACTCATTGTGTAGGAGGCCGACCACTGCTGCTGTCTACCTTCTGAACTTTGTGTTGAAGCCTAATTGACCCAGGACCCGCAATCCTCTATGTCTGGAGGACGTGTTGCATACCAGTGTCCAACTGTGTCCCGGCTTCCACAATATTAACCCAGTGTGAAGGCGTCAGTCAGATGGACCATCCCTGGCCATATTCACTTGTCCACGTGTTTGTGGTTAGGCTGTCCTTCAAATAGGGGCGGCTGGGGACCGTTTATGGACACCCGGCCGCCCCCAGGCGGCTGGGGACCAAGCATGGACACCAGGCCGCCGGGCGGCTCGGGACTGAGCATGGATACCAGGCTGCCGACGCAACCATGACGTGGTGGCCAGATTCCATCTCCACATGACTAAAAGGCCCAATTTGAAGTGCAAGCAAGCAGTATGGTATTGCAGCCTGGGGGTGGGTGGGTGGCAGGCTGCATACTTGCGCTTGCATTGCAAGGAATGGGGGAGGTACAATTGAACAATGCCCTGGGACAAGGATTTACACGGTGATAGTTGCAAGTCTGCATCTTCTGATGCGGCAAGGATCACTTCTGATGAGCACACTTTTAGGCAGTGACCTGGGTGTCAGAGATGTGGTCTTCCCCATGCTGTTCCCATGTTTTTTCAGCACTGTATGCATGTGTCACACAGCACATGGCCAGATAAGGTTGTAAAATGTTAAAATGACATTTCCCGGTGAATGCATTTGTCACGGTTGAAAGCAATACAAAAGTGCAAAAACGCATAAAAAATGCTACTTGTGAACATAGCCCAAGGTGTGGAGGAGTATTTTTGTTTTTGGTTATTTATTTTACCTTATACACAAGTCTTTACCCTGGAAAGGATGTTCCTTAACATATTTCACAGGAAAACCGCTTCAGTTTCGTTTTTGAACGTTTTATTGTGAGCCCGTAAAAGTGGCTTAATACCTCTGACCACATTGTTGACAGCAGTGACCTGGGGGTCAGAAATGCTTCCTGGGGCGATCCCCATGCTGTCCCCATGTCATTTGAGCACTGTCACTATCATTTTGGGCACTTTTTAGGCTTTCTACAGACTGCCGGGGGTGCCGCAATAAAAATGCTCAGGTCTCCCATAGACTAACATTGGGCTCGTTGCTCGGGTCGAGCTCCCAAGTATCTCGGTGAGCTCGGCCCGAGCTTCGAGCACCCGAGCATTTTAGTGCTCGCTCAACACTAGACACAACACAATTTTATAATCTGATGTATTCTTCACAACACCACATTATAAATTCATACACCAGTAAAACCAAAAAGCATTGCAATCATTACTATAAAACTATGCCTCTAGATAAATTCTTTGAGGGGTGTAGTTTCCAAAATAGGGTCACTTGTGGGGGATTTCCACTGTTTAGGCACATCAGGGGCTCTCCAAATGTGACATGATGCTTGCAAACCATTCCATCAAAGTCTGCGCTCCAAACAGTCACTCCTTCCCTACAGAGCCCCCAAACAGTTTTCCACCACATATGGGGCATCGGCATACTCAGGGGAAATTGCACAACTGTTTTTTAGGGTCCATTTTTTCCTGTTACCCTTGTGAAAATAAAAAATTGGGGCTAAAATATCACTTTTTTTTCTGGAAAAATGTGATTTTTTTTATTTTTTATTTTCACAACTCAACGTTATAAATTTTGGAGGTTCAAGGTTCTCACCACACATCTAAATAAATTCCTTGGGGGGTCTGGTTTCCAAAATGGGGTCACTTGTGGGGGGTTTCCACTGTTTAGGCACATCAGGGGTTCTCCAAACGCGACATGACGCCCACAGACCATTCCATCAAAGTCTGCATTTCAGAATGTCACTTCTTCCCTTCTGAGCCCTGCAGTGCGCCCAAACTGTGGTTTTCCTGCACATGTGGGGTATCAGTGTACTCAGGAGAAATTGCACAACAACTTTATGGGTCCATTTTCTCCTGTTACCCTTGTGAAAATAAAAAAAATGGGGCTGAAAAATAATTTTTGTGACTAAAAAGTAAAATATTCATCTTTTCCTACCACATTACATTAATTCCTGTGAAGCACCTGAAGAGTTAATAAACTTCTTTAATGTGGTTTTGAGCACCTTAAGGGGTGCAGTTTTTAGAATGGTGTCACTTGTGGTATTTTCTGTCATATAGACCCCCCTCAAAGTCACTTCAAATGTTATGATGTCCCTAAAAAAATGGTTTTGTAACTTTTGTTGTAAAAATGAGAAGTTGCTGGTCAACTTTTAACCCTTCTAGACACGTGGTAAATGTTATTTATTAACACAATTTCAGAATCAGTGAGATCCGTTGAAGCGTTCCAGAATTATTACCTCATAAAAAGGGACAGTGGTCAGAATTTTAAAAATGGCCTGGTCAGGAAGGTGAAAACAGGCTTCGGGGTGAAGGGGTTAAACTGAAAATTACTTTTGTTGGTTTCAAGTTATTTCAGTGACCAATTGGGGTTAGAGTGCTCTAGAAGTGATCAGCCATAAAGGTCTGTGTAACATTCTGCAGAGACAAGTCATGACTGGAGGAAGTCATATTGGTTTGCGCGGAATGAATTAGTAAATTTAAAATGAGTGCCTCCGACTGGAGAAGTCACTGGAAATTACCTGCATTGTATTTGCTTAGGCTACGTTCCCACGGTGAGCTTTTGGTGAGTTTTTGATGTTGCAGATTTTCTGCACCCATTAAGTAAAATAGGTTACTTGCATTTTTTCGAAAATATGCAATGTAAAAACACTCACCAAAAACTCGTTGTGGGAACATAGACTTATACTAGCTACAGAGCTCCTTTATAGAACTGCACTATAACACTAGAAGGTCACTGTATTGGTGCAATATTGGTCTTCGTACTGTGGTTTTCAGTAAGGAAAGCTGGTATTTGATAATGGAGGTCATGGTGTGACAGTATGTGTTGCTTGTGTGTGGTATATTGGTCTTTTTTAAAAAGCAGGTTTTGTTCAGTAACAGGAGGGTAGTTATGATCAGACATTATGCGGCGGTAATAGTCATGGTGTTGTGCCATTTTTTATTTTTTTTTGCCTTCTATGGTGGTATTATGGAATTTGTTAAATATGGAAAATCATCATTTGGCAACTGTATGACTATTTAAAAGTATTACTTCAAATGATCATGTTGCAGCATTTTCTATGAGATTTCTATATTTTATCTGTACTCCCCCCCCCCCCCTTTTATGGGGACTAAACACGTCTTTATAGAGACTATAGAAACATTACTGAATGCCATGCATCTGAGCAGCATGCAAGTGATTGGGAGGCCCAGGTTCAAATTTTGCCTGGCAGCCCACTGGATTAGTTACGCCTCTGCATTAATATATAACAGTATTCCCAAACAGCAGCCCTCAAGAGCCACCAACAGATCAGGTTTTCAGGATTTCCTTAGTATTGCACAGGCAGTAATAAGGAAATCCTGAAAACATGATGTGCTGGTGGCTCTTGAGGACTGCAGTTGGGGGAACATAGATATATAAAATATTAGTGTGACAAAAATACAATATACCCTAATGTGCAATTGGCAAGGTTTGCACAGTACTTTAAATTGTTCTTTGGTACCTTTATTCACAGAGTCATATTCCTGGGAGTCAAGGCCTTATATTTAGGGTCAAAACTGGGATCAGAGGTCATTATTGTAATGTATGAAAACATTTCCCATGATGTGCTCCAATTCTGTTTTGGTGCCGCTAAGTATTCAGCATTAACAGATATTGCACCCATTTGAATACAATGGAAAAACTTCTCCATGCAAAAATATTTTATTTTCTAACGCCATATAAATAGAACATTTAAAAGACAAACGCTTATTAATTAGTAGAAGTGCAATAGTTCAACAATTTGGGTCTCTTGGTACTTGGGTCTCTTGTTCCCTCTTACGCTGGCAGTGGCTCAGCACCAGCAACACGACAGGCAACTGCAGTAATTAAAGCCGCCCCTTTTCCAGACCCATCTTCAGAAAGCTGAAACGTAACCTCACATTCTGGGGCCAGCATCTTCACAGTTTTCTCAACCACTCCAGCAAAGCTACAAATTGAGACAAAAAAGACAAACCTCATCAATGCATCCTTTGACAGCATACTGACTTAAAGGGTACGTGTCCTCAGAAAATTACCTATTGCTTTAAATGTTAAAATGTATTTAAAAGGGAATATGTCACCCCCTGGGATTCTTTCCAGGCCCCGGGGAATAAGGGGCCCGGAAAGAATCCCCACCACCTTTCTTCATTATAATAGTACCCCCCTCCCTTGCACGTCAGTGTCCTGTGACGTGCATTTGCGGCACTGTAATCCCAAGCCTGCGCCTTGAACTCCCTCCACGATCCTCCCTTCTATGGGAGAAAGTCTCCTTGATTCACCGGCGCAGAAGATAACTGATTAGGGTATTCTGTGATCTTCTGCGCAGGCGCCAGTGAGTCACTGAGACTTATTCCCATAGAAGGGAAGATCGTGGAGGGAGTTCAAAGGCGCAGGATTACAGCGCCGCAACTGCACGACACAGCACATTTATAATGGAGAGGAAGTGGGGATTTTTCTGGGCCCCTTATGCCCCGGGGCCTGGAAAGAATGATTAACAAAGATATAATATAAGATTTAACCACAAAGACCACTAATATGAGGCACACAGGTAGGACTAGACTAAAATTTCTATCACCTATATGCCCATATTAATAGGTTATATACATCCCAGGGGGGTGACAGATTACCTTTAATAAAAATTATGTTTTTCATTTCAATTTTTCTAATCACTCTAATAATAAGAAAACAAATCTGAAATCTTGTAATCGTCACAGTGGGCACTGGGCCTAATTTTAGACTCATTCTTGCAGTTCTTTACAAGAGACTTTATTAGTCTCATTATCATTACAATTAAGGATACATTATACCTACAATAATTAAATGTAGATAAAACAGGATCCACCATTTACAACAGCCGATGGTCAAATCTCATCTCCTCATCCTCCCTCAACAATGACCTTTACCCAAAACAACCTCCAAAAGGATCAGACCCCATCTAAAGCTGCTTAGGACCTCCTGGGCTGCTGAAAAGAACAGAAGTCCAATATTAGGCCTAGCACCTATTATGAAAATTGCAAGATAATACAGATGATAAAAAAATCCTCTAAAAATAAAATAAGTAAAAATTTGACAGACTTTAAATTAAGTTTTTATTTTTTAAACCTTATCAAACAGTAGGTAGTTTTCTGATGTCATTTTTTCCTTTAAGTCTAAAGTGTCCGATGGAGTTGTGGTTTGTAGGAATAATATCACTGGAGACTTTCAAAACATCAAGATTTAATCAAAGAAGGGAATTTGCTAACATTTCATAATATGAACATGAGCTTCCTTAAGAAGACCTGGGAAACTTTATTGCACACGTTTCTCAAAACAAATGCACTGTACATTATAAAATGACAAGGACAAAAAAATAAACAGCAATCTGTACAACTTTTAGCAACTGAACTCCAAGTCTACAAGTCACAACATCTAGATAGAGAGTTGACTCATTGTTCTCAAAGGACTGCTAAATAATTCCAGCTTCACAGTCCAGCCAAGCTCCAAGCACAGTAATATAAATGTCAGTTTTACATTCAGGCTAAGGATTGCAGTAAAAATAACCCATTTCAGAAAACGATGGATCGCAGTCAGAATATTCAGATATAAAACTATATGACCAAGCCTGTAAGTGCCGACAGCATCTATCCCCAGTGGTGCACACACAGGAACTGGGCATAGTAGAGTCTCATTTTGCATGACTACATGGCTCAAATAACTACTAATATTTACAATTATAATCTAAGCCAAAAAGTCAGCAAGAAGAGACGGTGATGGTCAATGGTCACAGAAAAGTCTATAGACTAATACCATTTCTCAAGATGTGATGTCTGCAATGGTACAGCCAATTCCCACATCAGTGACTGAGAGGAAATCCTTGAAGGGATTGCAATATGTGACTGCAGACTTGTGAATCCTCACATCCTGCACGATTTGCATACTTTCAGCCACATTCCAACTAGACTTGTTGGGCCTCGCTCAATACACTTTCATTGAGCTAGGCTACACACATCTAGTTGGCATGTGACCGCATTTATGCAAACAGAATACTTGCGGTCACGTGCCCGCTGCTCCCGGGATTGGAGAATCCTCACAGCACGCAAGACATGGGGTTTCACAAGTTTGCAATCACATAAAGTGACTGTAGACTTGTGGCCCAAGGCTGGACAACCCCATTTAAATTGCCTTGTTTGTCTGTAAAGTGTTGTCATTTTATCTTATGTAGGTCTCCAGAATTACCATAGAACCATTACATTTTCTAGTTCTCTACTGACTTTGGTCAAGTCTACACAGCAACAAATGGGCTAAAGAGCAGGAAAAAATAGCTCAAGTGATCAGTGTAAAGGGGAAGGTCAGAAAAGATTTTGTATGCGCAGTGTAACAAGGAGTTAATAAACAATGTGAAATACATTATACACACATTCTAAAAACCTAATTTAAACATGTCAATCTCTGATAGGTTCCCTTTAAATTCAACATATATTTGATTATTAAGAGACTGCCTAATATATTAAAGTGCATCTGTCAGTAGGATAAACCCTCCTATTCAATATTCATGGGCATAAAAGATTAAATAAAATGATACCTTTATCTCTGCGATCCGATTTCTTATTCCAGAAAATTTCACATTTTTCTTAATGTATAAATTTGCTGTTAAGCTCTATTGGCCAGACACAGATTTTTCTGAGAGTTTGCCTTACTTTAAGTGAAAGGGAGTGTTACTAGTGGGAGACATGTAATGACTGACAGTCTTCTCTCCTGATCCATGTGTAATGCCTTTATTCATATAAAATAAGCGCTAGAGGCAGATTCGAGGGAAATCTTTGTCCAGCCCATAGAGCTTAAGAACTCATTTACATATTCCAGAGAAATCCACTTTTTTCTTAATAAGACATTGGATCGCAGATATCAAGGTATTATTTTTATTTAGCTTTCTATGCCCTACATGCCCAAGTACATTGATTAGGGAGGGTTGATCCTACTGACAGATTACCTTTAATTTCTATCCACTTACTGGGGATGCAGCTTGTACAAGGTTCCATCCACTCCTACTGTGATTCTGAGATGCTCAAGGCCCCGATTTTCTCTGATCTTCTCTACAACAGCAGCAATGCCAGAAGCGCATAGTTGAGCTGCTCTTCTTGATACAGTGATACAAACCTCCTTCACTAGCACTGTATCGTCACATGTGCTCTTCAGACCCAACTGATCTAGAATGGAGCGAACCTGCAGCAGGCCAAGGGTATCACTGCCGAGGAAACAGAAGCCTATGTAAATGTCTACAAGTCTGTATCACCTCCGGCACAATTCACAGAAAAACAACAATCTCAGCATGACATAATTCAAAGGAGGAAACTAATCAGAAATATGTTAATATGGCATGACAGAAAAATAAATCATTTCTGTGGTTTATTTTAGAGTCAATCAAAAACAAAAGCACACATCGCGGTACACAGACGTGCACAAAATTGAGTGTTTGCTTGTTTTTTGGAATGCGTAAGAATGGTTTAGCTGAGAATTTGATTAAAAATAAACATTATGCTCACTTTTCATTAACCCGTCCATTGCTGTAACAGTCAATCTACATGGTCTTGCATTTTTACAGAAGTGTGATGTTGCGGTAGGTTCAATATTGTTAAAGTTGAAAAAAAAGTTCTAAAGTTAACACTTACTATAAGCAATTGAATGCATATCTAAAAAAAGAAAAAAAGCGCTAAAAGCTGTTATTTTTTTAGTTTTAGGGGGTGCTCACCATTGCACTTCCATCATCTCATACATAAATAGATACATAGTATATTTCAGGAGAAACAAAATAAGGAAAATTTATTGCATACATTATAAAGTGACATACCTTTCAATACTTGATAAAAACTTAGTAGGGAAGAGACCTCTCGTGTTCAGTTTGTCAGAGATTCTGCCACCAAAGAGAACTTTTTCTTGGGTGAGTTTTATTAGAACTTGGCGCACAATCTCTCCCAAGTACATTCCGCTGATCATCTTCTCGTATCTGAAAAATTAGGCATATGGAAACAGTCACTTTTACTGAGTGTATGATGCCGGTGGTTGTAACTTGAATTGTGTCTCCACCATTTTATCATTTTTTTTAGCTCTATAAATCAGTGTAGATTATTTTTGTTTGGATCTTTAATCTGGTTTGAGCTCAGGCTTTCTGATAGAACAATCTAAATAGACTCAAAGCTTCAATAATATGCTGGCAATATTGGCATCCGTGTTTTCCAGACCAGTACTGCTGACTTTAATTGTTAGTTTCCTAACTGAATGTCTCTGCTGATCAAGATGTTGATTTCATCAATGCTTCTTTCATACATGGATGAAAAAACTAAAAATACAACTTAAAGTCACATAGGCAAGTGCACGTATTAGTAGGCTAAAACCCAATATGACTAATTCTTGCCATCTCTTTGGACAACTCATGAGACGATTGGTCTTCATCTACAAGGGAATAATGGCTCTTTTACATTGCCCATCGTGGTTTGTCCTGATAAAGACGTTTGATAACTTTGAAACGAGTTGATAATAAATCGCATATAAAATATCCTTGGTCTCATCCATCGGTTAACAACCGCAGTGCAGTGAACCCTATTTTATATTGTTCTTTTCCTTTTGGATCTAACGATGGGTCTGTAGAAGCAGACTTTCTAAGCTACTCGAGTTGTTGGGTTTCGCGTAACTCGATCAGGTGAGTAATTAGCAGCACCCCGATTTCCTTTTACACCAGATAAGACCCTATTGTGCTTAGTTTTTTTTCCCAGTTTTTCTTCATTTTACAAGTGAATAATGCCTCTTTTACATAGCCAATCATTGTTGAACAACTGCCAATCAGCTACATGCAAAATGATTAGCAGTGGTCATTTGCTGGTCAGTCCAGACAGGCTAACGAACACTAAGTGCACAGAACGATCATTATTATGATCGTTCTGTGCGCATAGAATGCCATGTTATCGGCACCACATCATCTGTGTTCATGGGGCATCAGGCAGCCCATCACTAGCATTTTTAAGCCAGCTTAAAAATCAATTACCTGATGAATAAACATTTTGCTCGTTTGTTGGGCTGCCTGTGTATATAGGCTGATAGCTTGAAACGAACATTTCTATGAGTGCTTGCTCCATGATTATTGGCTCATCTAAGCGAGCCATAACCATCATGTATGGCTAGCTACAGGGATCAAGCAAACTGGTGCAGAGTCTGTGCTTTGGTACTCTTTACACCAAACCACATGACCTATATGTACTTCAATACAGAAATAAGTAGGAAGAGGTGATGAGCGAATATGCATCATTAACCCTTTCAGCAAGCACGCTTGGGTGCTCGGCGTTTCATTCATTGTCGCCACACCTGAAAGTGTCACGGTGCCTGGTGAACAGGCTATCTCCGCATGTGTCACAGCTGTCTAACAGCCGTGACACTTGCAGACGTGGCGACAATGTATGAAGCATCAAGCACGCCAAAATACTCAGCGAGCACCGGAGCATGCTCACTGAAAGGGTTAATGAAGAATACTCGCTCATCACTAGTAGGAAGCTTTCACAATCACTTGGAGACTGTTGAACTGCAGGGAGCAGAGGGAGAGTGTAAACAATTTTATACAAAATTATAATAAAAAAAAAAAAAAACACATGCTGCTTTTTTAGAATTTCCAATAACCTTTTAGGCTATCTGCCCTCGATGCAGAAATGAAGTAGAAATTTCTGAGCATTTCTTAATCTACTTGGCAGAAAAAAGCATGCGGATTTTACATGCGTTGTTTCTGCCAGAGAGAAGCGTTTTTCACATGCATTTCCGCATGCGTTTTTTTTCAAGTGCTTTGCCAAGCGATTTTGAGCATCACTTGGAAAAGGGCTTGACAACTGGCATGGATTTATAGTGTGTGACCAACTAAGCTGCTTTAAATGCATCAATAGTAAAAAAATAAAAAAATAAAAAAACATTATACTTGCCTCTCCGACGGCCCCCGGTCTCCTTCTCCGGTGGCGTGCTCTGTCCTTGGCGTCCCGCAGTGTTCAGAAAGGTCCTGCGCTGACGTCATTTAGTCAGCTGACAGGACATGGGGCCGCCGATGTCAGCGGTCACGTGAACATCACATGACTAAAGGACTTCACCGCAGGTCCTTTCAGAACACCGCGGGACACTGATGATAGAGGACGCCACCGGAGAGGAGACTGGGGGACGCTGGAGAGGCAAGTATAATGTTTTTTTTTTTACGTTTTATTCTTTTTTTACTAATGATACCCGGGTCTGGAGGAGAGTCTCCTCTTCTCCAGACTCGGGTACCATACACTCATTGACCCACATAACGTCCGCATGCATACATGTGGATGTTATGCGATTCAATGCAAGTCAATGGCGGCGAATTCCGCACAAGAAATGGTTGTGCTGCGGATTTTTCCGCAATGATAATCAGCAGTGGAAATTTCCGCAGCATGTGCACACACATGTGGATTATCATTGGGAAACATGGCAGACAACTTAGAATGCGCTTTTAATGCGTTTTCGGAGAGGAAATGGCGCCGCGGAAATGTATTAAATCCGCATTGTGGGCACACAGCCTTAAAGGGAATCTGTCATCAGGTTTTTGCCATTCATTCTGAGAGCAGCATGTTGTAGGGACAGAGCCTGATTCCAGCAATATGTTACTTTCTAGGCCATGTGCTATAGATTCAATATAATCAGTGTTTTATCAGCAAGAGATTGTCATTAGAGGACCAGATCTTACATGCAGGCCAGTCAGGGTAATCTGTGTAAACCCCCCACCCTCCCACCACCACCTACTGAAAGCTTCCTGTGTGCACTGTACATTGTCAGCAAGGTGGTGTGGGAGCAGTTATACATAGTTCAGTATTCTGACCACTGATATTTCTACAGCAGAGAAAACAGGGATTCTATCCAAACTACACCAAGCAGTCAGTAAGTGATAAATCATTGGAATCAGACTCTGTCCCTACATCATGCTGCCCTCAGATTGCAGAGTAAAAATCTGCTGACAAAGATTCCCTTTAAGCCAAGAATCCATTTACATTAGTTGATGTGGCACTTAACGGCAATCAGCAATTTGTCTGATCAGCTGTTTAATTGCCCATTTATGCAGGTAGACTACCCTGCCATTGTGCACTGAATGATCTGTAATAGGTAATTCAGTGCACATAGGCTTCCATCGTTTTCAGCAGCGTAAGACCCGTTTGCACAGGATGATGAGCTTCCGAGAATGAAGATTTTTAAGCCAGCTTAAAAATTAGTCTGACAAACTAGCATTTTTCTCTTTCATCAAGGGATTGGTAGCCCGCTTAAACAGCAAAAGTATCGTGACACGAGTGTTCCTAGGAGTGCTCATTCATGATAATCTTGCAGTTTAAATGAACCTTAAAAGATAGTTTTCACATGGAACTGTAGAAAGTTTTTTTTTTTGAATAAACAATACTGAAATACTGGATAAGATTGATCATGCACCTTTGTTTTCCAGGATTTATAGAGTGGTTGTCAACATCTTGATCAAAAGATGTAATGATATCATTCAGACATCCATTGTCTCCAAACGCCCCCCATTCCATATTAATACACATTAGTCCATCATTTCCATCCAGAAGCTCCACATTTTTCATCTCTTCCATATAACAAGCATTAGTGCCAGTACCTGTAAAATATAGGATATGCAGCTTAGACCATTATAAAATGTAATTTGTAATTCAATATTACTACAACAATCTTCTAGACAAGACACAATCTGAAAATGGATTAGGAAGAGAATAAATCCTTTATTCTACATGTACACGACCTGGCTTCACCATTTCTAGTTGGCATATCAGAATGGAACGACTTTTTGCTTGCCTGAATGGCAGAAATAGCTAGGGTTGCCAGCCATCCAAGGAGGAGTCTGTAAGCCGAGGTGGCAGAGTGACAAGGATAAAGAAACAGACAAAATGCTTTGACTTAACACAGGGAAAGTCTAGAATGGCCACAAGGAGGCAATCCCTTAACATTTCTACAGATGTCAGGCTCAGTTTCTTGTGGGTCACAGTAAACAAAATGACTATGCAGCCCGTTGACAAGGGTGGCGGTTGGGGTGCCTTATAGTGACTTGTCCTCTGCTTCAGGGGTATTGTGTTCATGATACATACTTGATAAACTTGATCATTTTTTATATTCAGGATACATCAACACTATCAGATGAGGACCTGTGGCACAATGTAATGGATGACATTGGAAACAGTATGATGTTCACCATGTAGACAAAAATATTAGTACACACCTCAGTCACTGAATTCCATTTGAAGGGTAGAAGATCAAGCACCTACCACGGCAGTTTGACTTTACTAACATTTGTGAAACAATTGTTTGATCTGAATAGCTCACGGATATAGAGCATGGTATTGTAAGAGGATGACACCACTGCAACAAGTCAGTTTGTGAAATTTCTTTCCTTTTAAAATATTTCATCATCAACTGAGTGAGCTTATTGAAGCATAGAACTGTTTAGGAACCGAAAGGAACTCGGCCACAAAGAGGAGACCACATAAAGTTACAGGGTGGGGTCACCAAGTGTTGAGGCGCAGGGTGCATAAAAGTCACCAATGTTCTGCTGACCCAATAACTACAAAGTTACAAACCTCATCTGGTATTACCATCAGGGCACAAACTGTCCTGGGAGCTTATAGCCTTGGGTTTCCATGGGTGAGCAGTTGCATGCTGTTCATCACAAAGCACAATTGCCATGTGTCTGATGTAGTGATATAAAGCATGCCACATACTCAACTCCCGAGCTGTCCGTGGAGTGACCAATGATACTACCCCAATGGACAAGTTTGTCGAACACAAAGATTACCTGGTTGACTGCATTTTGCAACTGTAAAGTTTGAGGGGGGAGGGATAATGCTATGGGGCTGTTTTTTCACAGAGGTTGGCCTAGGCCCTTTAGTTACAATGATGGAAAAATCTTATTGCTTCAGGATATCAAGTCATTTTTAACAATTTTATGCTCCCAACTTTGTGGGAGGTTTTCCTTTTTCTCTTCCAACATGACTGGGCCCCAAAAAAGCAAAATCCATTAAGACTTTGTTGAGAGCATTTGCTATGGAAGATCTTAACTGGCCCTATCAAACACCTTTAGGATTAACCTGAACATGATTAAGAGCCAGACCCTCTTGTCCAAAATCAGTGTCTGACATTTTGGATTAATGGGCAAAAATTCCCTGAGACACACTCAAAAAACTTAGAGAAAATTCCCATTGGAGTGTCATAAGAGCTCCTGAAAGTGCAATGTTTACATGTCCCAATACTTTTGTTCTTCTAGTATATCTTACCTACTATTAGGCCTACTTCACAGGCTGGGTCATCATATCCGCAGGACATCATTGTTCCCACAGTATCATTCACAAGTGCAATAACATAGAAGTCAGAGTTCTGTAAAATATAGAGCTCAAATAATCACCATGCGGGGGAAAAAAGGGAACCTGAACAAGACAGAATGCATTAATCAAACTGCCATTACCTGTTTCCGTATTGCAGCGTCTCTGAGTAGCCTAACCACATCCTCTCCCACACATCCTGAAGCACTGAAACCTTTTGTCCAAGAAATCAGGATGCCCTATTTAGGCAAGAAAACTCTTAAGTATACCAGTGCAGTTGGTTTAGGGACAAGCACATCTTTTTTTAGTATCTTACCTGATCTAGACTGTTCTGCTTACAAGGAAAGGAGAATGTAAAACCCAAGGGCAATCTTTTCCCTTGAAGATTATTCTCTTTTTGAAATTCTGTGATGCAATTCACAATGTGATCGAAGAGCTGAGAAGAGAGGAAAAGGGAAAATAATTAGTTTGAAAGAAAACTCAAGATCAGCAATTTCACAGTCCCATACTTTTTAATGCGTTATATTTCTAGTGGTGAAGATGAAAAGATTGAGGTCAGGTTTTACCTTCCAGGACAGAAAGATACTATGCATGACCATTTATACAATGTCCCACAACTAGTTTTCAACCAAAATGGTTGCAAGCATCTAATATAAATGTGCAAATGAGTATAAATTAACAATAGTATATATCAAGCAGAAGAAAAACTTCTCTAATTTAGCGAGGATTTTAAGTACTTCAAAAGGTAACATTTATAACATCTGAAAAAGGTCCACTAAAGGCATGTTGAGATTTGGATTTTGGTATCTGCATCCTATACATGTAAATGGGGTTTCTGCATTTCTGTTCACATGCAATAGGAAAAAATATATTCAATTTTTGGACAGAAATGCCAAAAATTAGCCCCAATGAACGCCTTTGGGACTAATGGTCATGTAGATCTGTTGCACACTCAGAAGTAGAAATTCACATGTCAATCTCGTATTTCTGATGGAGAAATTCATAGTGGCTTTTATGCCGTTTTGTGAACATTCTCCAATATTCAAATATAAAATACAGTACTACCACAAAAATAAAGGTTCTGACTTGGTGCAATTAACCAAGCATAGGATGGCAGCTAGACCAGGGCAACGATAACTAGGCTTCATGCGATGTCACTACATTTGCATTGGACTTGAATTACCAAAGTGGATGCCAGACCATGGTCCTGAGACTCTTCTTACTCAGTTATACGTAGTAGTGATTAATAAATTCAATTTAGGTTATTAAAATGTGGCAGGTTACCATATGCAGGAGGTCATAAATCATTAACCCATACCTCTTCTCCAGTTCCTTGGATTTTTTCAGTCGGCAAGGCAAAAGTTTTGCTTTTCATTTGTACTCCCCCGTCATTCTTTACACCCACGTGGGTATACAAAACACGGAAGTTTGTTCCTCCCAAGTCGAGAGCTAGAAACTCTCCTCTTTCTATATAGGATTAAAAATGTCCTAGTTTTACAGTTTGCAACAATTTGCTATATGGATGCAGAAGATATTTAGTTTATTAGTTACCCGTTCCATTTGGAGTAGCCCTCACAAATGTGGGAAGCATCTTGACAATAGCTTCAGGTTGTGTCCATTTTTGAAGACCAATTTCCATTTCATTTCGCATGCGTTTTTGAATCCCTTTTAGTTTTGCCTGGGTCATAATAAAGGGTTCTAAGATTTTATCAATTAATTGTCTTTGGTCAGCAAGACGCTGTGCTACAGCCGTTACGATTGCTGTGCCTTTTCCACTTCCATCTTCAGACACTAGAAACTTAATTTTGCAGCCTGGAGCCAACTTCTCCAGAGTCTGATTGAGATGTTCACCAAACCTGAAATAAAACAAATAGAGTCCTTGGATTGTATCAACTACAGTCTGTTTAGCATCATGAAGAACATGGCCAGCATCAAAGTTAGCCGTTTCCCACACATCAGTATTTGTAAGGCAAGAGCAGAAGTAAAATCAACAAAATGAGAAAAAAAAAGTGTTTAAAAAATTTGGGATTACCAATGAAATGCCTTACAAAAAACGGATGTCTGAATAAAGGTTTCGTCACACAAATGTATAAACAGCCATTTTACAGCCGATATTCCCAGTCCAACAGAGAGTCTTCTGATGTAAAAAATATTCTTCTTATGTATACCTATGAGACCATTGGGTTAGGTCAGAAGATCCAGGAATGATGTAACATGGCTGCTGTATATTCGCGTGTATAATTCTTGCACTGCTTCAGTTCTGAAATACTAAATAAAAGTGAACATATTCACTTATGTTTTTTTTTACTTAAATGTGCTGATCAAGCGAGAAAGCACTTCTAGCCTTTTTTTTTAATGAATTCATAATTGAAGAATGAACAGCACTTTAATTGTAAAGTGCTGCTGAATATATTGGTGCTATATAAATAATTATTATGAGCCAAAGGAGAACATACTGAAAGTCTGTTAAATATTTCCCAGCCAGTAAGTGATGCAACTTCTATAGAACATGCAATCAACTGATGTTTGCAGAGTCAATATCTGGAACCCCCACTTATACTGAAAAATCAAAGAGATGCACCAGTACTGCACTCTTTTTCGATCTAAAATTCTGTAGCAGATTTCATCTTTTGCAGAGTAAAACTATGCTGCCAATCCACAAGAAAGTCCTAATGTGGCATGACAGTTTTTTTCTGCTTCCTTGTTCGCTCCACAATGGCCACCACAACCGGCCTTGCCCTAATACACTGTGCTAATTGTAGCACTATGGACGGCACCCCTGCATGGTGTCCTCACCTCCCTCCATGCAGGGATATCAGCTTACTCAACACCCCAGCCCTTGGCGTGGTCCCTGGCATGCTCCTTGTGATCTGCTGATGTTGGCGCCGCAGTTCCCGGCAGTGCCTAGTGCACATGCTCCCCTGCTCTTAAAAGGGCAGTGCAAGCATATCCTAAATGCCCTCAGCTTGTTGCAGAGCAGCATTCAGCATAATGAGTATGTGGCGCCCCTGAGGGTTCAGTCGCCACAGAGGTACTGCATCTCACCCAGAGGTGTGATATCTCACTCTCAGGTAAGGATAGAGTGTTGCCCGGGACCCTAACACCTACATCCAACACTACACTACTCCAGACCAGCAGGAAGGGCAAGATGCGTTGCTTTCCTGCTGAGCCCTGTCCCTGGCTGGAGCGGGGGCAACCATGTAGTGGGTGTGGGTGGAGGAAGTAAATCAGGGGAGCCACTTGTTAGGGATAGTATATAGAGAGAAGCCATCTTGGGAGTTCAGTTCAGTCAGAGGAGAAAAGTGAGAGGAGCAGGAGCTCTGTAGGAGCTCTGCTCAGGAGGAGGGCCTAGCCCGAGAGGCCCAGGACAGACTGAGGAGGAGAGGAGCAGGAGAAAGGCTCCAGGAACGAAGAAGGGATCCCAGGGGTATGGGCAGTGCTGGAGGCCACCCGTACGCCCGAATCTGCCAGGCGGTGGAGGGATCAAGCCGCAGAGGGGACTGGCCCCTAATCAGTGAGAATTACAAGGTTCAACTGGAAACCGGAGGCTTCTGTACTTTCAGGGTGCAGTTGCCACATCCGCACTCAAGTCGCCAAAAAGGTAACCACATAGGATCCAGGAAACTCCAGGTTGCCAAGAAAGATCCGAGGATACCGGCTTGGGACATTGTTTGGCGAGGCGCAGGGCAAGAAGGGTGAGGGCCAGCTCAGAAAGACGGCTGAGAAGGGCATATCGAAGGGGGTCCTGTCAGGCACTCTTGAAACACCTGGGAGTTTGCTGAACCCCTGCCTGGTGAATGCAGCGCAACGTGGGAGGTCGCAATCCGGAAAGTGTAACCTGAGGAACTTATCAACTGTGAGTAAACTCTGAAGACTGCACCCCACTGTCTCTGCGAAATTATTGCTGCGCCATCACCCCCTGCACTACACCGCAACATCTACACTGCCCTGGAGCTAAGCTCTACCTGTGGAGAGCTAAACCAACTCTGCTGCACTGACATCAGCTCCAGAGGACCGGTTCCGCAGTGGCGGCTCTCTCTAGCCGCATACCACAGGTGGCGTCACAAACTGTATATAAAAACTATAAATCCCCTGTAAATATTCCCCTTTGGATTGACTGCCCTGGGTCACAGATCGGGTCACCGCCACTGTGACATCTCCCCTAGCAACGACCGGCCCGGCACAGAGTACCCCACGGCGCCGGGGGCGCGTCAAGTACACCTTGCTGGAGGTGAGCATGGGAAGATACATCTTGATAAAGATCAGCGAAATGCGCATCGGGGCGCGCTGCCTTCATCATTACCTGTGTTGGGGGGTCTCAGTGAGTCGAGGGCCTTGCGGACATAATGTGGGTGAGTTTCACATGTGATATTGCTTTGATTTTAGAGGGGTGGACTGGGTTACAAGTGGGACCGCTTTTATATTCATATACTCTGGTCTAATTTCATACTATTTGCACTAAGCAGCTTAATACTTAGTAGTGGTTCCTGTCATTATAATCTTTTTTGATGTATCTACCCATGCTCACCTCCAGCATACATGTGTGGCTATATACACCTATTTAGTCCGTTTGCCCTATCACTCATGCTATCCTCTGATATCCGGCACTTTGCACTTTATTCCCTTTGTGATGCTAATGAAAATTTGTGCACATGTCATTATGTAATTTTCACTTAATAAAATCATGTCTGTTATGCCGCAATACTCATTTCTTCTCCCTTTTTTAAGTTTAGTCATTAGGTAGTGTGGTGTTCTACTAGTGCAGTTGTGGAGGTCCCCTGGTCCCGGTGTGGCCAGGTCCTGAACCCAAGTCCCTGGTAGACCAGTGTCGGAACATTGTCCCCTAGTCCTGGTGTGGCCAGGGTCTGAACATTGTCCCTTAGTCTGTAAGCAGCAAGTCCCTGATCAAATATCCTAGACCGATGTGTCTAAACAGAGTCCTAATCAGTGTCAGCTAACCTGACCCCTGAGGTCAGCTGCTGCAGTACAGGCATCTGTCTAGGAGTGGTACCTGGCTGCTACCTGCAGCCCAGTCTGTCTCCACCATGTGGAGCTGCAGTAAACACCTGGTAGCCACTTAGCTACGCCCCTACCTAGACAGGCCCAGCCCTGTGGCACAGTGGGTCTACTAATCCATGTGTGCCACCGGTGGGCGTAACACTAATGAATTTTATACAAACTTTTTCACAGGATGAAAGAAACTACAAGTACAACCTTATAACTCAATATATCTTTTCTTGCTGGTAATTGTGAGAACGCAATCACACAGAAAAATACACTGCTCAAAAAAATAAAGGGAACACTTAAACAACACAATGTAACTCCAAGTCAATAACACTTCTGTGAAATCTACCTGTCCAGTTATGAAGTAACGCCGATTGTGAATCAATTTCAAATGCTGTTGTACAAATGGAACAGACAACTGGTAGAAATGATCGTCAATTAGCAAGATACCCCCTATAAAGGAGTGGTTCTGCAGGTGGTGACCACACACCATTTCTCTGTTCTCATCCTTTTTGGCTGTTGTTATGGTCACTTTTTCATTTTGCCATTGCTCTCATCCCTAGAGGTACAGTAGCATGAGGCGGTGTCTACAGTACAACCCACAGAAGTGCTCAGGTAGTGCAGTTCATCCAGGATGGCATATCAGTGCGAGCTGTGGCAAGAAGGGTAGCTGTGTCTGTCTGCACAGTGTCCAGAGCATGGAGCAGATACCAGGAGATGTGGAGGGAGCCATAGGAGGGCAACAACCCAGCAACAGGACCGTTACCTCCTCCTTTGTGCAAGGAGGAACAGGAGGAGCACTGCGAGAGCCCTGCAAAATGTCCTCCAGCAGGCCACAAATGTGCATGTGTCTGCACAAACGGTTAGAAACCGACTCCATGAGGGTGGTATGAGGGCCCGACGTCCACAGATGGGGGTTGTGCTCACAGTCCAACACCGTGCAGGACATTTGCCACAGAACACCAGGATTGGCAGTCGCCACTGGCGCCCTGTGCTCTTCACAGATGAAAGCAGGTTCACACTAATCACATGTGACAGACGTGACAGAGTCTGGAGACGCTGTGGAGAGCGATCTGCTGCCTGCAACATCCTTCAGCATGACCGGTTTGACAGTGGGTCAGTAATGGTGTGGGGTGGCATTTCTTTGGAGGGCCGCACAGCCCTCCATGTGCTCCCAGAGGTAGCCTGACTGCCATTTGGTACTGAGATGAGATCCTCAGACCCCTTGTGAGACCATATGCTGGTGCAGTTGGCCCTGGGTTCCTCCTAATGCAGGACAATGCCAGACCTCATGTGGCTGGAGTATGTCAGCAGTTCCTGCAAGATGAAAGCATTGAAGCTATGGACTGGCCCGCCCATTCCCCAGACCTGAATCCGATTGAGCACATCTGGGACATCATGTCTCAATCCACGCAGCAACATCACGTTGCACCACAGACTTCCAGGAGTTGGCGGATGCTTTAGTCCAGGTCTGGGAGGAGATCCCACAGAAGACCATCCGCAACCTCATCAGGAGCATGCCCAGGCATTGTAGGGAGGTCATACAGGCAAGTGGAGGCCGCACACACAATAATGAGCCTCATTTTGACTTGTTTTAAGGACATTACATCAAAGTTGGATCAGCCTGTAATGTGTTTTTAATTTTGGGGGTGACTCCAAATCCAGGCCTCCATTGGTTAATACATTTGATTTCCATTGATGATTTTTGTGTGATTTTGGTGTTAGCACATTCAACTTTGTACAGAACAAAGTATTCAATGAGAATATTTCATTCATTCAGATCTAGGATGTGTTATTTGAGTGTTCCCTTTATTTTTTTGAGCAGTGTATATAATATATCTATCTTACTTCTCCTTTAAAAACACCAGTTGAGTATATGTGACACCCCAGGGGTCTGGTTGCCACAGTAATAGAGATATTATGTCTGAGAGCAAGTGGGAGGTTTCTCTGGTCAGGAGCCCTAAGCATGCAACACGGCCCACCCAGACCTGGGAGGGGAGGAATCTGCCCTTATAAACTGGGTCTGGGGCGGGATTAGGTTAGACGGAGACAGAGCCTGCAGAACAAGCAGAGCAGTCAGAGCCTAGAGTGAAGCTACAGACACAGGAAAAGATACATCAGGAGCTCTGTAGGAGCAGAGGCAGAAGGCCAGGGGCTGTGAGCAGAGATATAGCTCGCCCTGGCTGAAGTTACTAAAACTGGACACAGGAGTCCGAGGCTGTGGGGACTGATATATACCCAGCAGCAGAAACCAGCCGGCAGGGGATTCCAGGTCCTCTGGCCATAGAAGCCCGGAGGCTCAGTCACAAAGAAGGGACCAGCGCCGCCATCCAGGAGCGGAGGCTAACAGAAGGCCCCAAGTCACCAGCCATACGGGTGAGCACCACACGGTATACTCAGGGACGTGGGCTACTTGTAACCGCTGACAGCAAGGTAGCCAGGAAGAGTGCAGATAAACGGGGAGGCCTACAACTCCACCTGGCCAGGGGAACTCCTGCTTGCTTGCAGACTGACCAGGCCCCTTATACTAGCCAGTACTCCCGGGAGGGTCTGCCTTGTACCATCAGTAAAGACCCTGAACTGCACCTCACGTCTCTGTGATTCCTTGCCGCACCAGCACCATTAGCACTGGGACCCTCACACCATCACTCCCATCATCTCTCACATTAGCTGCCCTGAGGCAATACTTCTCCCGTGGGGAGTTATCCCATACTCGGCTGCGCAAACAACATCAGCCTCAGAAATCGGCAGCACAGCGGCGGTCCCCACTGACCGCAATCCACGGGTGGCGTAGTCGGACATTTGCTATACATTAAAACTGCCACTGGTTTGACCACCCTGGGCACGGACCGGGTCACCGCCACACGGAGACTACAACCCCCAGCATTCTACAACAGGCCCGGTTCCGGGTTCCCCTGCACAACACAGGCCCAGGGGGCGCGTCATATACCTTCCCCTTCAAGTAGCCCATATACTAGTTGCCGCTGTTTGCCCCCACTATTATACCAAATGTTTTTAAAGATCTTCCTCTAATCTTTTCTTATCACACAATAGATCTTGTGTTACTAATTTATTCTGTGATGGCTCAATGCAAAAAAATTTAGACTTGTGCCTGTACTACTGATCTGGAGAAAAGAAGATTGTAGTCAACATGGGACCAATAAAGTCAGCTATGCCCTGCAATTTCATATGGGCTCTGAAAATACTATTTGTGCCAGTCTGCATTCAGACTCAGAACTGCATCCACGAAGGACAAAATGGTAGCTTGCTTAGTACCAAGTGGTACAAATTCTGTTTTTTTTGGACAATAGATAAGTGTCCAATAGTGAAGCTATGGTATTATACTAAAGAACATAATGTCTGACAAACATTTTAGTATCTTACTTTGGGTTTGTCTTGTAAACAGAACCGTCCACTCCAACAGTGATCCATCCCATTGGGTCATGATGATTATTCTTAACGCGGTTGGCAACTGCAGCAAGGCCAGCAGCGCACAGCTTTGCAGATCTCATGTACACAGCACTACATACATTTTTCACCAGGGCACAGTCTTGCTCAGTCGGGTTTAATCCCAAGGAAACCAAGAGAGTTTTAATTTTTCCTAGACCAGAGGAATCACTGCACAAAAAAAAAATGCACACAATTTTACATGAACATTTAGAATCTAAAAGCAGAAAATATTTGTGAAATATTGAATATTGGAATAATGGCAACTCCCCGATAACCTTAGGGTATGTGCATATGGAGCCTTAGATGCCGGCATACCCACTGACTTTTGAAGTAGGAGACTCTTCAGGGCAATGAAGTGGTTTTCCTGGAGGGTTTTTTGACGTGTTTGACACTTTTTGCTGTGGCTCCACTGCCAGCAATTTATTCTAAATTCACATCTTCATAGAGAGCGACTTCCAAGCAGAAGTCACTTCTTTTAACAACTTCAAAAGCCTGACGTTGTTAAAAAAAGTTCAATAAGCCAACATATGCACAGCAAGTTGTTTTTATGGATGCAGTGCATGTGTTGATTCCTTTTGGAGTTTTTTTTTTATGCTCTTTCCAGGTAGGTTCCAAACGGAATCTGTCTGAAAAAAGACGTCATTGAAAATCTTTAGGATCTGACCTGTGTTTTTTTATTTCCTCTTCTAAACATGCTTTTCTGATGCCCCCAAAAATAATATTTATATATATATATATATATATATATATATATATATATATATATATTTATATGTATAATAAATTTGTGTTTTACCTATCGTGATTTTTTAAAAAGAAATTCCGCATGTTAATTCATTCAGAATTTTTACTGCAGTTTTTCCCCTGTTGAGATCAAGATGGCTTAGCACCAAAATATATCGCAACATACATTGTAGTTTCATGGCTATACCCTGCGGTATTTTATGCAGAAAAGAAAACGCAACAAAAACCTCTACATATGAACAGTTTTACAATATCTGGCTTTCTGAAAATAAAATGTGAAAGGAAATAAATGAGTAACTGCAGCATAATGAAATGCATGTTAAAATACTTACTTCTCAATGTCTGATACATCTTGGGTGTGTATTGCTTCTTTGGCAAGTAGTTGAGGTGTCGTTGTGCCGCCAAATAGTAGACCTTTCTTTGCCAGTTTAATAACTATTTGACGTACAATTTCTCCCATGTACAGTCCACTAATCATCTTATCAAACCTACATGCAAACAAGAGAAGGGCAAATATGTAAAGTGCCTTTTATAACGCCATGTCAATTAGTTCACCTTTCAAACAATACTTGCTGTTGATGAATGGAAACAGGTTTACATTCAGGGCCTGAAACCATATGAAATTATAATACAAGTGAATCAGATTTTCAAAACCCCATTCACACATTGCCAAAAAAAATTAATAATAAATATTATTATTATTATTCCAGTAGCAGGCAGTAATATAACCGCAGGTATGTGATTTGCATATTTGCAACCACATTCAGACTGGACATGTCCAGCCTCGCTCAAAACACTTGCATTGAGTGAGGCTGTACCCATATAGTTGGCATGTGACCGCTTTTCTGAAAAATCACATACTTGCGGTCAAGCTCCAAATGTGTGTGATGTAAGGATTCATAAGTCTGCAGTCACTTAGGCTACAAGTCTGCAGTGACTCTAAGGCCAGAAAACCTCATTAAAAGCCTTTCAATACCCCCACAAAACAAAAATCCACCCCCACTAAGCGCGAAACCAGTTCCACTTTCAATTACCAATGAGCTTTTTCTAGGCTACTAAGAAAATGTGAGGACCATTAGAATAAAATTATACTTCCCAGAGTTAAAATGAGTTATTAGAAAAGATGATTTTTGAAGAAGTTATTTTTCACATTCTTGCTAAAAGCTTTCCTTAAAGAATATGCGGAACTTTAATGAATTAAAGCAAAGGAATGGCTCTGTCCAATACTTTGTTTCCCTGTCTGACCACCTGCATAATTACATTTTCTTTTGAGGTTAAAACAAAGATGTTCCATAATAGTGTCTTCACACAGTAACATCCCACACTACTTAGATCATTTTGCTACAGTTAATTGGAGATCAACATCTTATTGGAGAGGTATAAAATATGTGAACATCTAAGAGATAATTATACTCCTAGCAAAGTCTTTCTATCGTATTATTCTCCACATTTGAAGATGAAGGTTTTGGAATTTTGATCGCCCCTTGCAGTTTGCACAGTATGGAAGGTATTTGGTTGAACTAACTGGGTTTCCAAATCAAAGTTCTTAGGTTACAATAATACAACATGCTCTAACATTTTACAACTTTGTGGGCAACATTTGTCTTCTGACATGTCTTCGGATGCAGTGGTTCAGATGAACGTATGAAATAGTGTCAAAAAAAAAAAAAAAACACACTTTTCAACTGTATTGCATCCATATTTATACAACAATTTAAAAAGGGAACATGACAGCTGATGCACACTGCTCATGGTTTGGGCGGCATGCATCAGCCACTGACTGTAGCTTCCCCGCCTGTGTCTGTGTGTATAGGCAGAAACCTGCCAGTCACTGGCAGCGGGTAGGGAGAAGCCGCCGGGGACCCGCCTGTTTAATCTACAGCGATGTCTCGGTCCCCAGCATCTATTAAAGCACGTTTTTCTCTGAAACACCGAAGTGTTTCAGAGTAAAACTACGTGGTTGGGATACTACACCCAGTGGCTGATGCATGCTGCCCGGGCCATGGACCGGATGTATCAGCTGTCATGTTCCCTTTACAAACTGTACATGATCAAATACAGTTTCCTAGGTTAATAATGGCAATGCAGCTGTAAGAATTGGATGAAATACGGATACGGATACGGATATGGGAGCTGATTTTTTTTTTCTTTCACGCCCATAGACTTGAATAGGCAAGTCTCATGCAAAAATATAGATGAGAATAGTACATGCTGTTGTTTTTTTTTTTTCTATATGGCTACTCAATCGGTGTGAAAAAAACCTCCTGTGATCAGCCTTATTGATAAACATAAATTTGGACCATGTGCTATGCGTTTTTTAACACAGACAGAACACGTACGTGTAATATGCTCATCTGAATGATGTCACAAATGTGCTGCATCCTGCTGAGATCTTTGGGGTCTCTGGGATCAGAAGGTCGCAGTGATTGGCAGATCGCAGGTCCTCTTTGGAGTCTGCTCGGCGTTTAACTTGAGTGGAGCCGATTGATTTTCACTTGGTGTGGAAGGGGTTAAGAGCTCCTTTTGATCCTGCTGGGATTCCATATGGCTCTTATCTCAGCTGCTACATTTTGCTGTCACTCCTTTCCATTATTTAAACTTCTATGCCAGTTATAGGTTTTCTATGCTGACCTCCTTGGAGAAGTTCCAGTTTAAGCTGTGGACTGCCATTTGTTGTTTGTTTTCTACCTGCGTTTCCTTACTTTAGTAGTGAGACTAGTGTCTTGCTGCCCTACTCACTAGTTAGGGCTAGCTCAAGACTAAAGGCAGAGACAGACTGCCGTATAACTTGTGCGTTGATCGCATCACACTGAGCGGACTGGTCGGTACCTCTCCTGACCCGAGCATGACACCATGATGGATTTCTATGCAGCTGTCAAGCTCAGGTCAGGAGAGGTGCCAGCCAGTACGAGGTTTACAATGCGATCCTCGCATGAGAAACACAGCCGTCTGGCTCTGCCTTTGGGCACGTGATTGTGTACAGGGTAGACCCATCTAGTGACAATAGGGAGCGCAGGGTGAAGTCAAGTGAGTGCTTAGGGGTCCCCTCTCCCCATCATCAGGGCACCCCTTACTTTCTTTCCCTCTTTTGCACCGCATGCTGGGCATTTCCTTGCTCCGGCGTGACAAATGAGCCCTTAAGTGTTGGGATGGAGTATCCTTGGACCCACAAGTGTAAATTATTCTAAAGGAAGGTTTACTCAACTGTATTGCATATGTATTTTCTAGTACACATTAAAGCTGCAATTACTGATCTAACCACCCAAGTTGATTTCTTCAAAAAATAAATATATAGGTAGGGAATAGAAGTTAATTACTTGCGTCTTTACCAGTATAAATATTGAACTGCCAATTCCTAAAAAAAAAAATCAATCATTTTCATTCCGTGTGTATGCAACTGCTACACAAAAAAAGAAAAATTAAAAACATGAAAATTGTTCCAGCAACAGTCATTAAAAGTTTTCTTTGTTTTTTTTTTTCTATATTTTAAAAGTTTTTAATTAACTGGACAAACTTGAACAGAACGTTAAAAGATTATAATACGCTCTGCCTTTTGCCTACCTTTGCTTTCCAGGTGCATGGGACATCTGGTCTATTTGACAGTCATACTCTGTTTCAATCTCTCTTAACTCTCCGTTGTCACCAAGTGCTCCCCATTCCACATTAATGCACATTTTACCTTCATCTTCCTCTACATACTCTACATTACCCATTTCTTCCATGTAGCAGACATTAGTACCAGTACCTGAGAAAAAGCACCATTAATCATGAATTGTACATCTGATGCCACAAGAAAAAAAAATTATATATATTATGTATTATAATAAAATATTTCCCAGGTAACTTACCAACAATAAAGCCAACCTCACAGCTATGATCTTTGTAGCCACAACTCATCATTGTCCCAACAGTGTCATTGACAATGGCAATAACATCAACATTATATTCCTGGAAGAGTTAGAAGATAATTAAAGTTAACACTCTAGAAGAAGTCTAATACTATCAGAGGGCTGCATGCAAGACTTACCCCATGCCTATGAACAGCATCTTTTAGCAACTGAACCACATCTTGTCCCTCCACACCAGAACAGTGAAATCCCTTGGTCCAAGAAATGAGAACGCTCTGTGTAAATCAATCATAGGGTTAGACCAGATCAACTCACTAGGATTTTTTTTTTTTCATTCAAAGCATTCAAGTAATCTATTACTATGTACCGTTAAAAGATGTCCAGTAGTAGCACTGTTGATTACAGTATATTGGGATTGTAAGGGAGGGAGGAAGAATTAAAATAATCTAACAGATCATCATATAGAAAACGCAATCTAAAGACAATATTAGACAAATACACAAACAACTATAGCAGAGATAGCCAATGACTTCAGTGTTTGACCCAGGACTATTAACCAAACCATACAAATTGATCTTTTCTTTAATAAATAATAAGTACATAAAATTTGAAGAATTATACAAAAGGAAACCATCAAAGGGTTGTGTAGAATAAATAAGTAGATTAAATTTATATTGGAAATTATTACTAACCTCCAGGTAATATATTATGCACATACAGTAGCCCTAGAGTAGCAGACACTGAAAGCTACTGCGGCTAAAAACCGCAAACAATAAAGGGTTCGCTCATATCTGTGTATAAAATTAGTGAGTCCAATGTGAGAAGAAAAAAAAAATCATTGCACTCACACCAATGTTATTCAATGACAATGCACACCACATGGAAACTGCGTATGCCATCCAATTTTTACGCACACATCTCATAGGGAACTCGACATTTCATCAGCCAAGTGCAGCAAGTTCACAGTGTGAATCGTCAGAATAGATAGAAAGAGGATAATGAGATATTTCAGTGCGTATGTAGTTTACTGTACATGTATTTAGCTAATAAATATAAACATAAATGAAAAAAATATATAAGATTACGTGGGCCCCCTTCCTGTCTTTAATAACCAGCAAAGGCTAAGCAGACAGCTGCGGACTGACATTAATAGGCCGGAAGGGGGCTATGGATATTGCCCCTTCCCAGACGAATAACACGAGTACTCAGCCACCCCAGAAATGGCGCTTAGCCTTGGCTCTTCCCAATTGCCCTGGTGCATTGCCAATCGGGTTTTGAGGTTGATGTCAACTGCGTAATGTCTGCTGAATTCAAGCCCAGAGGTTAATAATGGAGGAGAGGAGTCTGTCAGACACCCCCATTACTAACCCTGTAAGGTATAGATAAAAAAAAAACACACACACAGACACACGAGTCCTTTAAATTTTAAAAAGCACTCCCCGAAAATTACTCTTACCCATTTAATACCATAAAAAAATAAATCCAAAGGGTCCGCTGTAATCCATAATATGGACGATCCCCGACTCTACTACATCAGGATGCTGTGATGAGCGGTGACATCAGTTAAGTTACCGCTCACCACAGCAGCTGGAACACACTTAGAATATCTTTTCTTTCCAACGTTTCTGGTATTAACATTAATAAACATTATAAGATTTTCTTCACACACATAAAATACCATAAACTCTTTTAGCAGCATATCAAACTTTTCAATATAAAACTTTTTCAAGTAAAACATTCTTGAGCTCTGGCCGCTGTGCAACTTGCGACCAGGTAAAGGTGCAACAGTCCATTTAATCCGCCTTGAGGTAGACGTTGCGGTTTTTGTATAAAACCAGTAGGGGGCGCTTTAAGAAGCGCAACTATTTACAAGGGTGGCCGCTCTCAGTCCTCGGCCAGTGGGGATAAGGGAGTGGCTGCTCACAGTCCTCAGCCTGGTTAGGGATTAGGGGCACACAGGTAACGTTCACAGAGTCAACAGTTTCACTATGTGTCCCAACGGGGACCGCACTTTCACAAACGGGAACAGTTCCATTTTACCGTTTACTGGTAACGGTGTCCTCCTCGCTCTTCCGGGTAGTCTTCAGCTCCGACCGGATCGTCAGGGTAGTCCATGTCTGGGCGGTACCGCAGTTCCTCCTCCGTTAGACGGTGGACATGGAGGGCGTACAGTCCCTTTGCGCCCTTGTGCCGGGTGTAGGTGACCAAGTCACCGGGGTACAGGTCACGTCTGTGATGTCCCTCCGGCAGGTGGCTTTCTACGTCTCTCCTGGTGACGAAGACGTCGGTGTCAGCCTCCGGGTCTCTGATGAAGCCCCAGCCGTGCTCCAGCTGGAACTTTACTACGGTCCCGGTGGCTCGGGGACCGCGGATGGCGTGGGGGTCTTGTTGGGCCCTCCTCTTCTGCTCCGCGCTCCGGGCTTGGAGTCGCTCCTCCCTGATGCGCCTCTGCCGCCGCTCCCTTTCAAAGGTGGCCAGCTGTTGACGGGAGCAATCCAGGCGACAGGCTGCTTCCGCCCGGGTCTCCTGGGTGAACCCCATGAGACTCTCGCCGGTGGGATCCCATGCAAACTGGGCATCCTCCAGCGGGGGTGGAGCGATTTTGGCGAGCTCCGGGGCCAGGATCAGAGGCTCGCTCAGGGGTTGTTCTCTCCGGAGACGGGGGTTGACGAACTCCGATGGCCACTCGAAGGGTAGCCCGTCCGGGCTGGTATGTTGCGCATAGAGGTCCGCGCCCAGGGGTGGCACCACGGGCTTCGGGCGTGTGACAGCGCCCGGGTGCACTCGGCCTTGCGACCAGGCCGGTGGTCGTCTGTTGGTCGCGCCCGGGGATGACACCGCCAAGGCAGGGGGCGCTAGTGAGGCAGCGGCGCCCGGGTTCAGAGGGCACAGCGCGGGGCGGGGCGTGACGACGGTGCTTGCTGCCTGAGGCCTAGCTGGTGGCGGTGGAGGCGTGGTCTCAGGTACGGTCCCCAGGGCTTCGGGTCCCGCAACGGAGGGTGGGGGCAGGCTTGCGGCCTCAGGGCTTGGGGTGGTGTCATCCCCGTTACCTGCCTTGGTCTTGACGGCCTCCTCCGCGGCGTTGTCTGCCACCGCCGGTCCCTCTTCTCCGCGCCAAGCTGCAAGCGCGCTACTCGGTCCTTGCGGGGTCCTCTGCTGGCTGCCTTCGTGCTGCCGGGGCATCTCCTCTCTCCACCCGGCAAACACATCCCGCTGCGCCCGGACCATCCTCCTGTTCAGGTCTTCCAGCGCTGCGCGCGCACTGTCCGGGTCCCTGGGCAGCTGGGCTAGCAACTCTGTCAGGCTGCAGGGTGGCTCAGCTTGCAGCAGGCTGCGGGCCAGGGTGCTGGTGGAGTTCTCTGCTCCCTCCATCTCCGGGTGCAGCAGGTCCAGACTGTTCCAGGCTGCGCCCGGCCCCACAGTTTTCTTTCCTATCCGCCCCCATGGGGGGTGATCTTGGGGGCATCTGCTGACAATCACCTTCAGGGGCAGCCCCCCCACGTTGATGGACATCTCCATTGCTGCACTCATTGTTGCTGGGGGCGGGCCCCTCCTTTGGCGCCACTCTGGGACCTGGCCCACGATGGGAGGCGGCTTCCTGCTGTCTTTTGGTGCGCACATAATGGCGTCCACTCTGCCAGGGCGGGAAAAACGGATGAAGAAGGCGGGAAACGGTCCAAAATGGCGTCTGATGGCGGGAATCGGCTCCGGATGGCGGGAAACGACTCCGGACGGTGGGAAACTTCTGGAAATGGCGGGAGATTTCTTTTCAAGGTACATGCACAATCTTCTTCAGGCACGCAATACCCGCTTGTGGCGGGTTGGTAAAGATCCTGCCGACTACGCCAAAGTTGACGTGCCCCCTGGGCCAGTGTTGTGCAGGGGGATACCCGGAGCCGGGCCTTCTGTAAGATGCTGGGGGTTGTAGTCTCCGTGTGGCGGCGACCCGGTCCGTGCCCAGGGTGGTCAAACCAGCAGCAGTCTATTGGTGTTATACTAAGTGTCCGACTACGCCACCCGTGGATTGCGGTCAGTGGGGACCGCCGCTGCGCTGCAGACCGCTGAGGCTGATGTAGTTTGCGCAGCCAAGTATGGAATAACTCCCCACGGGAGAAGTATTGCCTCAGGGCAGCTAGTGTGGATGCTGAGAATGATGGTGTGAGCGTCCCAGTACTGATGGTGCTGGTGCGGCGATGAAACACAGAGACTTGTAATTGCAGTTTCCAATGCTTTACTCACGGTTGTTATTCTGGTCACTTGTGCACATGAGGGACCGCCTGAGCCGTGCTGCGTTCACCAGGCAAGGGACTCGACCAACTCCCAGGCAATTCCAGAGCGTGGCACAGGGCTCTCTTCCTTTCCTTTCTCTGGCCGTCCCCACCAGTGACCCACCTTTGTCCAGCTCCCTTGGGCCTTCTCTTGGCGAAACCTATCTCCGGTTTCCCTGACCCTATGCGGTATGCTTTCCTGGTGGATGTAGTGAGGGGTCGCACCAAGATGTGGTAACAACCTCCGGTCTTTGGCTGAGGAATCTATTGCCTCCACCAATTTGGGTTCCGGTACCCTGTTCTGCCAACCCTTCACCCTGTATCTTCTGGGCATATGGGGTTCCTTCTGTCCTCGTGTCTCTGGGCCTTTCTCTGTGTTCCTTGCTTCCTTTCTCCTCTGTTCCAGTTCCTTTCTTACTTTCCTTTCTGTTCTTTCTTCTCTCTCTCAGGCTCCAGCCTTTTGACAAGGCCTGCCTGCGGAGCAGAGCCCATGCAGAGGCTCTGCTTCCAGTCTTCTCCTCTCACTCTTAACACTGACTGAACTGAACTAAGATCTAAGATGGTGCCCACCTTATATACCTCCTTCTAACACCCGAGCCCAGGTGACTAGCAACCAATGGGCTCCTACCTATGCCCAGAAACCCACCCCTATCTGCTCCTACACCACTGGGTATTCCACCCCCCGCCCCACTCCAGCCAGGGACAGATGCTGTCGTGCCTGCACTTCTGTCTAGTGGGAGCACCGTTGACCTGTCCCTCGGAAATGGGGTGTGTGTGGTGCATGCAGCTAAACGAGTCCTGGTCCACAATCCATCCTTACCCGGGAGTGGAATATCACACCTCTGGTTTGAGGTGCAATACCCCTGTAGCAGCCGAGCCCTCGGGGTGCTACACATGTACACTCAGTACAACTTACAATGGGTAGTAATACTGCACCTCAGACCATCCCTGGCTCAGAAAAAAAGTTGGCTAGAAGGAATGAACTGCTGATTATACGTGGTACCTTTAGTTGATGTGTGCCATGTGCCATTTGGTCTATTGCTCGTTGAACAAGTTACAGAAGTAAGCACCACTTGAGTGTGTTTTCACTTGTGACTTTCTCACACCTCTGCACCACCTGCACAGGCACTAGTCCACTCAATATACAACCCCGGGCAAAAATTATAGAATCACCGAGCTCGGAGGATGTTCATTCAGTTGTTTAATGTTGTTGAAAAAAAGCAGATCACAGACATGGCACAAAACTAAAGTCATTTCAAATGGCAACTTTAGGGCTTTAAGAAATACTAAACTGTGATCCCATGCTATAGTGTCTGTATACTCTTTTGCGTCCTCCCCTGCCCAGGAGCTGTGGCATGATCAGACCATGTTCCGTACACGGTCAGACACAGCCATTGATTAAAATGAACTTTAGTTCATGGGAAAAACCCTTTAAGTAATCAGCATTGACCGCAGTTCAAGCAGGAGCCATTTTCATGTTCTCTTTGGCACTTTTACAGCCCTAATAGCAAGTACTACTCACCCCCTTCATACATTTGCTATCCAGCTATGGCATAAGTATTCCTCTAGACAGCACTACTCTTTTGCATGGGTCTGACTTCAACTGATAGAGCTGAAAGTCCAGGTCTTTCATATGGTTGCAGTACAGCAAATCTGTTGCATCTTATACATCGCATAAATAGTTGGCATTGCTAAACTTATCAAAGTAAAAAGACATGCAACTATATATTGTTAGATTGTTTGAAATACTAACACTATAATCTACAGATGTCATGTATGGTATTGGATTTTATATGGAAAAATAATGGCATTTCCATAGCATTAAAGCAAGTTGGGTATTAAGGTGGTATTTCCACACAATTCTGGCCATTAATTAACCTTATTATCAGGCGGTTAGGGCCTACTGATTATTAAGAAGTCAGATGGTTTGCAAACGCTTTCCACAATATTGTCATGTGAACATAGCCTTAAACTAGGAACATTTCTATGTAACCCACTTACCTTGTCCAACTGACTCTGCTGACAAGGGAATGAAAAAGTGAATCCAAGTGGGAAAATTCTGTGTTTGAGGTTTCGTTTTTCAAGGAACCGGCCAAGACATTCAGCAACGTGATCAAACAGCTGTGGAGAAAACAGCCAATAAAAGAAACTTACTATATTTGTTATGTTTAAGATCTACTCCTGGTTTTGGCAATGAAAATACCAGATTGACTACAATACGTCCTTGTAATACATGTACACAACTCACCAGAGGCCCCAACTATTTCTATCCAACTTTCAAATAGGACATGCAGATATTATGGTGTCGGCACAAAATTACTTTCAAACCAAGCATAGGCTCAAGCATAGTTTGGCACCTATTGGTGCTGCCAAATAGCTCTCAGCCTCTTTCCACCCTTCTCCACCCTTCTTTGGTCCTTTAACAGAGTTTTCAAAGGAAGAGCAAGGTGGAGATAGATGCAAAACAAGTAGGTGGGGAGAGCCCTGAGCGGTTCAGCTATGGCAGGAGAGGGTAGAGGATGACATGGCATCTCTATGGAAACCTCTGTTTTAAATGTATTGTATGTTATTCTCCTGAAGTCTGCAGTTCCTGTGTGTCAGAGGTGATGGGGTTAACTGTAGGGCCAGCCCATAGTGGGGAGGAGGATTTGGGACCTGTGTTATCAGTTCATGTTTTGGGAAGGAGCTGATAGTAAGGGAGAGAAAAGAAATGACACCCTTAGAGGAAGATGATCCACACCTGGTGTATGTGGTTGAGACCAGAAAAAGCGTGCAAATTTGAGCGAGGGATCTTCAGTGGCAGCAGTGTTCATCCTTTAGCAGGCAAGTCGGAGTACCTACAAAAAGACTTTTAGGAACGTCTTTAGTGTTGGCCAGACATGGAAGCTGCCATCAGTGAGGCAGTGTCAGCTAGGCTGGGGCACATTTAGTAAGGCGACAGCCGGAGAAGCTTCTTTACGTTGTTCTTAGGAAGTGTAGTTTGAGCGTAGTGGTCATAGTGAAACATATCAACCGAGGTGGCACTGGGATGATGGAGGTCCTCAGCTTAACTTGCAATTCTACAGTAACATTCATTTCAAGCATTGTGTCGCTGTCCATAACCACCAAGAATGTGTCTCTATATTGTGCATAACAAAACACCAAGCTTATTTCTTGCTACCCTCTGTACGCAAGTTTTAGTGTCAGTAAAAAGGACTTCACTTTTACAAGCTGGTCTGGTTTCCTTATCGTGGGGTTAAAGGGGTCCGGCGCCGCACAAATCGTGGCAGAGCTGAACCTGAAGGTGTCCGCAGCACAACCACATTCAGGCAGGGCCCCCACTTTCATGCAGCATGTTGGGGCGCTGAAGACAAGTATCTCGCCCATGGCAATCACCCTGTGCCCCGTTACAAGGGAAATGAGTGCTTGTGCTTTGTCTGAACAGATAGACTCCCTGTAACACACACACACACACACACACACACACACACACTGTATTATTTCTACATATTTCATGCAATAAAATGCAAATTAAGTATTTGATGCAACAGAAAAACAGAACTTAATTGTACAGAAACCTTTGTTTGCAATTACATAGGTCAGATGTTTACTGTAGTGCTTGACCATGTTTGTACACACTGCAGAAGGTATTTTGGCCCATTCCTCCATACAGATCTTCTCCTGATCTTTCAGGTTTCGGGGCTGTCGCTGGACAACATTGATTTTCAGCTCCCTCCAAAGATTTTCTATTAGGTTGAGGTCTGGTGACTGGCTAGGTCACTCCAGGACCCTGAAATACTTCTTATGGAGCCACTCCTTAGTTGCCCTGGCTGTGTGTTTTGGGTCATTGTCACGCTGGAAGACCCAGCCACGACACATCTTCAATGCTCTTACTGAGAGAAGGAGGTTGTTGGTCAAAATCTCACAATACATGACCCCAACCATTCTCCCTTCAATACGGATCAGTCGCCCTGTCCCCTTTGCAGAAAAGCACCCCCAAAGTATGACATTTCCTCCACCATGCTTCACGGATGGGTCAGTGTTCTTGTGGTTGTACTCATCCTTCCTCCAAACACAGCCAGTGGAGTTGATACCAAAAAGTCATATTTTGATCTCATCTGATCTTCTCCCAATGCCTCCTCTGGATCATCCAGGTGGTCACTGGCGAACTTCTAAAGGGCCTAGACATGTGCTGGCGTAAGCAGGGGGACCCTACGTGCCCTGGAGGATTTTAAACCATGACGGCATAGTGTGTTACTAACAGTAATGTTTGAGACTGTGGTCCCAGCTTTCTTCAAGTCATTGAGCCGCCCCCCCATGTAGTTCTGGGCTGATTACAGACCCTTCTCAGAATCACCCTTAACCCCATGAAGAGAGCTCTTGCATGAAGCCCCAGACCGAGGAAGAATGACAGTCATCTTGTATTTCTTCCATTTTCTAATAATTGTGTCAACAGTTGTTGCTTTCTCACCAAGCTGCTTGCCTATTGTCCTGTAGCCCATCCCAGCCTTCTGCAGGTCTACAACTTTGTCCCTGGTGTCCTTAGACAGCTTTTTAGTCTCGGCCATGGTGGAGAGGTTCGAGTGTGATTGATTGGGTGTGTGTACAGGTGTCTTTTATAAAGGTAACAAGTAGAGATGAGCGAATATGTTCGAAAACGATTGCCAATTTCAAATTCGGCACATTCGGATTCGTGATCGGGCACTTAAGCATTTTTTCTTAAAATCTGCAAAATTCGGTAAAAGTCCGGGAAATGATTGCTTTACCACTAAAGTATTTTTTTATCACTTTGCCTAGGATAGTGGTGGTGTATGATGAGAGTGAGGGTTTGGAGGACGTGTTTGAAGAGGGGAGGGGGGAGAGGTTCGGAGGAGTGTCGTGCTTGTAATTTTTTTTTTCCTAACTATGTGTGCAAATGTGTGCTAGCCAATCAGGGTACAGGAACCATCCACAATGTCCATACACAAGGGCTTGTGCCATTGGCTGCTGAAATCACATGTCCCTCTCGATATAAAGAAAAGACATGTGGTTTTAGCGACATTTTATTACTATAGCAGGTCAGAGAGGCTGCTCTCGGTCTGCTCCTGGATACTGACAGATTTTAGCTAATGAGCTAGGCGGTGGCTTCCAAGTCAGATAGTTTACATAGTTCATGTCCTGTGTGGATGTGAAATCGACCTTACAAAAAAATATATATATATATATAATATGTTGGAACATTAGTGAGGTCCAGACAAAAAAACAGCAGGGCACATTTTTATAGAACTCTGTTATGCACTGCTTCTATTGTACTCCATGCAGGAGTACACCTTTAAAAATCTATTTTTTTTCCATTACTAATGTTATTCAGCAAGCTATAGCTCGCCTTCTCATTTAGTGGCGCTGAAATTCAGTTGTGTGCAGAGTAAAAAAATCTATTTTTTTGTTGCTAATAGCGTGCTCCTACCACACTATCTGAGCAACATGAGTGGGAAAAAGCGAGGTTGTGGTGGAAGGGGGATTAAGCTTGGTGTTCAAGGTATATGTGGGGTAGGTGCTAATGTTAGTGAAAGCACTAGTGAACCATCACGTCCTAGCCAAAGACAGCTGACAACTTCTGTTACAGGACGGCTACTCCATTCCCTTTCTTTGGCAGCCGCACAGCAGTACACCTTGTAGATGAGGGCCAGAAAGAGAATGTGCTCCAGTGGATGGTAAGCACTGCATCAAGTGGCCTATCCTCCTCTTCCTCCACCTCAAAATCACACACACTGTACAGTCCACAGAGGTGGCACCCCAAATGCCCTTGTTTCCACCCCCCCCCCACGTCACAACTTTCCAACTGCCCAACTGACTATAGGGAACCACAGATGGGCGCGTCTACAGAGCTGTTCACACATTCTGTACCATGGGCCTTAGAAGCGTACTCCAAACATTCACAGAGTCAAGAGGAGGAAAGCATCTACTACCGATGCCCAAAATTTTTTTAGATTGGATCCGGGGCAGGATGAAGTAGGGTCCAAGTAGCATCCTGACCCTCGTCAACCGGAAATGGTTTTCACTTCACAGGTGTGCCCTGTCAGGTTTAATAAGTGGGATTTCTTGCCTTATAAATGGGGTTGGGACCATCAGTTGTGTTGTGCAGAAGTCTGGTGGATACACAGCTGATAGTCCTACTGAATAGACTGTTAGAATTTGTATTATGGCAAGAAAAAAGCAGCTAAGTAAAGAAAAACAAATGACCATATTTACTTTAAGAAATGAAGGTCAGTCAGTCAGAAAAATTGGGAAAACTTTGAAAGTGTCCCCAAGTGCAGTTGCAAAAACCATCTAGCGCTACAAAGAAACTGGCTCACATGAGGACCGCCCCAGGAAAGGAAGACCAAGAGTCACCTCTGCTTCTGAGGATAAGTTTATCCGAGTCACCAGCCTCAGAAATCGCAGGTTAACAGCAGCTCAGATTAGAGACCAGGTCAATAACACACAGAGTTCTAGCAGCAGACACATCTCTTCAACAACTGTTAAGAGGAGACTTTGTGCAGTAGGCCTTCATGGTTAATTAGCTGCTAGGAAACCACTGCTAAGGACAGGCAACAAGCAGAAGAGACTTGTTTGGGCTAAAGAACACAAGGAATGGACATCAGACCAGTGGAAATCTGTGCTTTGGTCTGATGAGTCCAAATTTGAGATCTTTGGTTCCAACCACCGTGTCTTTGTGCGACGCAGAAAAGGTGAACGGATGGACTCTACATGCCTGGTTCCCACCGTGAAGCATTGAGGAGGAGGTGTGATGGTGTGGGGGTGCTTTGCTGGTGACACTGTTGGGGATTTATTCAGAATTGAAGGCATACTGAACCAGCATGGCTACCACAGCGTCTTGCAGCGGCATGCTATTCCATCCGGTTTGCGTTTAGTTGGACCATCATTTATTTTTCAACAGGACAATGACCCCAAACACACCTCCAGGCTGTGTAAGGGCTATTTGACCAAGAGGGAGAGTGATGGGGTGCTACGCCAGATGACCTGGCCTCCACAGTCACCAGACCTGAACCCAATCGAGATGGTTTGGGGTGAGCTGGACTGCAGAGTGAAGGCAAAAGGGCCAACAAGTGCTAAGCATCTCTGGGAACTCCTTCAAGATTGTTGGAAGACCATTTCCGGTGACTACCTCTTGAAGCTCATCAAGAGAATGCCAAGAGTGTGCAAAGCAGTCATCAAAGCAAAAGGTGGCTACTTTGAAGAACCTAGAATATAAGACATATTTTCAGTTGTTTCACACTTTTTTGTTAAGTATATAATTCCACAAGTGTTAATTCATAGTTTTGATGCCTTCAGTGTGAATGTACAATTTTCATAGTCAAGAAAATACAGAAAAAATACAGATGACCTGGCCTCCACAGTCACCAGACCTGAACCCAATCGAGATGGTTTGGGGTGAGCTGGACTGCAGAGTGAAGGCAAAAGGGCCAACAAGTGCTAAGCATCTCTGGGAACTCCTTCAAGATTGTTGGAAGACCATTTCCGGTGACTACCTCTTGAAGCTCATCAAGAGAATGCCAAGTGTGTGCAAAGCAGTCATCAAAGCAAAAGGTGGCTACTTTGAAGAACCTAGAATATAAGACATATTTTCAGTTGTTTCACACTTTTTTGTTAAGTATATAATTCCACAAGTGTTAATTCATAGTTTTGATGCCTTCAGTGTGAATGTACAATTTTCATAGTCAAGAAAATACAGAAAAATCTTTAAATGAGAAGGTGTGTCCAAACTTTTAGTCTGTACTGTATATATTATACACATACTGTATATGTACTGTATTGCCAAGTGTCAGTATTACTATGACATTGTGGGTGCCACCAGGTAATTCAAAATATCGATCAGTTGGAAATCCCCATGCTGGGTCCCCAAGATCAAAAGATTGAAAAACAAAGTTATATCTACTTCTGGACAGAATCTGGTAAAGTTCAATAATTTAAGAACATCTTCTTTGAAAATATATATGTCCCCCCCCCCCCATCCCCATGTATATTTTGGAAACTTTCATCTCTTTAGCATTTTATCCCCATTCACCCTTTACAGGATTTAGGACCTATTTAAGGAAGGAGATTTAGGATGCCATCCAATCAAAGTTATTATTTCACAATGCTTATATTAATGCAATGGTGAAATACCAACGTCATATAGTCACTGCTATGGGACCCGTGAGCCTGGAAGGCCCCAAAGCAGCAGGGGAACGAGAAAGATAGGCGAGCATTGGGGGGGGGGAGTTGCGGCGGTGGAGCGGTGCACACACAGTAGCCGCTGAGGCACCTACCACGTGTGCCCGCTGCTAATGGGAAATGAATATCCCCTCTCCTCCACTCCCATGGGTGTGGAGAAGAATGAATATTCATTCTCTTTAGCAGCGGGCACTGAGGAGCACTCAGCCGCAGCTCCTGCTGACAGTGCCCTCTGCTAAAGAGAAAGTGTATTCGCCCATAGTCCCTGCGTTAAGAGGAGTGAATATGCCGGCAGCAGCTCACCTCAGCATCTGAGAGCGCGCGCTGCTCAGATGCTGACATGAGCTGCCTGGCAGACAGGACACAGCAGCGCTGGAGCAGAAGTGAGGAAGGAAGGTGAGTATAAGTGTTTATTTTTTTGTGTGTGCAGTAATGGGCCCACGCATACCAAGATTGGGGGATGAGGGGGTCAAGCATACCAGGATGGGGAAATTTACCAGCAGCGGCTGCATTTCCCACCCTAGGCTTATACTCGAGTCAATAAGTTTTCCCAGATTTTTGTGGCAAAATTAGGGGCCTCGGGTCGGCTTATTTAAAATATACGGTATTTTTAAATCAGCGAGTACGTGGTGCCCATAATACTGCAGGACTGTGGGGTGCATTATACTATATGGTGGCTGCATTTTACCCTATGGGATGTGTAATATACTGTCTGGAGGACTATGGGGAGTGCATTATACTATATGGAAGATTATGGGGGGGGCATTATACTATATGGAGGATTATGGGGGGCGCATTATACTATATGGAAGGCTATGTGGGGCCATTATAATATTTTGAGGGCTATGTGGTGGGCCATTATAGTGTATGAAAGCAATTATGCAGTGTGAAGTCCATCATACTGTTTGGAGGGCTAACGGGCCATTATACTGTATGGTGGTCTGTGTGTGAGTCACAGTTGGGGGATCATACTGTGTTAGGGTCACCATACTTTGCCTTGGGAGTTGAAGTGGGGTACGATAGGGTCATTATACTGTGCATGTGGAGGCTAATGTGTAGGAATGCACCATGGGGTTATCAAACTGTGTTTGGGGGGCACTTTTATTGCCATCATACTTTATGGGGGCAATGAAAGGGGGATCTAGTACTTCAGCAGGAGGAGAATTACTAAGTAAAGGCTGGAAAGGTGTGAGATCTGCTCTTCTGTGACACAGACAAATTTTTATTTTTTTTTTGGTGGGGGAACCCAATTAGAGCTTCTGCTATGGGGCCCCCATGATTTCCATGTACGCCCCTGGTTTAATAAATATATTATACGTATAATTTAAGGGAAAGAAGAATGTATACATCTAAATAAACAAACTTGGGATTTTTGCAAAACCATAAAATTTCACTTAAAATGTAATTTAAGACTGTACAATAATAAGAAGTTTCTTTTTATCTCTCATAAAACACATTACAATTTAGCAATTACTGAACTATAGGTCGTTGGCATTTCACCATTGTATTAACATAAGCGTTGTGAAATTTCGAGTCGACGTACACTTCTACTTACACAAATTATTGCAAAAGAAAAAAAAGCCTTTATAAATAATGGCATGTCTGTCATCAAGCTTAATACTGGTAATTGAGGCCTAACGAGCCAGCATGATAGCCCTACTTTCATGCCGAGGCAGATTTTATATATTATTAGTTTAAGGAATCTAGTATAAAAACAAGAACACAAATCTTTGCCTAATAGCTACTTAGTCAGCGACTGTTGTCATTTCTGAAAGTTATATAATTATATTATTTTAATATACCGTATTTTTCAGACTATAAGACGCACCTAGGTTTTAGAGGAGGAAAAAAAAAATTTAAGCAAAAAATGTGGTCATGATGCACTTTAAAGGGGGAGGGGGTCTTCTGCTGACACTGGTATAGGGGTAATTTCCCCCAATTCTGACAATATCCCCCATCCTGGTATATATGCCCCCTCCCTTCCTTTTATACGTGGTCCCCATCCCCATCCTGGTATGCCTGGCACCCCTCCATCCTGGTATGCATGGCACCTCTCCATCCTGGTATGCATGGCACCCCTCATCCCTTTCCTGGTATGCATGGCACCCCTCATCCCTATCCTGGTATGCATGGCACCCCTCATCCCTATCCTGGTATGCATGGCACCTCTAATCCCTATCCTGGTATGCATGGCACCCCTAATCCCTATCCTGGTATGAATGGCACCCCTCATCCCTGGCCTGGTATGCATGGCACCCCTGATCCCTGTCTTGGCATGCATGGCACCCCTAATCCCTATCCTGGTATACATGACACCCCTAATCCCTATCCTAGTATGCATGGTCCCCCTAATCCGAATCATGCTGCACATAAAAAAAAAATAAACACTCCTACTCAAATTTCTTCTCTCCTCCAGCGCTGCATCCTGTCTGCCTGCACTGATATCTACATGTGAGCCGCGCATGACGTCACTGCCATGTGCGGCTCACAAGGAGAGATCAGGGACTGTGTGCGCGAGGAGCAGTGACTTCACTCTCCTTCATAGCCGGCACACAGCGGAGCCGCAATGTGGCTCCTGCTGCTGCCGGCTATCTTGTGTGCCCACTCATTAAAAGGCATGAATATTCACCCCCTCCCCACGCCCATGGGCGTGGAGAGAGGTTGAATATTCATACCCTTTAACAGCGGGCATAGGCGATTCCGGCAGCAGCAGGAGCCTCAACGCGGCTACACTGTGTGCCGCTATTAAGGAGCATGAATATTCAGTGCTCCCCACGCCCCATGGGAGCACTGGTATTTGGCTTTGACAAAACTTTAGTGATATACTTAGGTGTGGATTACATGCACTTTTGATGAATTTGCGCCTTGGAAACGCACTAAAAACATGTGCGTTTCTATAAATCCCATCCACTTTGCTGGAACTGTAAGACCGTGCATTTTAGACACAGCAAAAATATACAGCACCAAAAGCTCATTGTGGGAATGTAGCCTAAGGGCTCATTCACACATCCGATTTTTCTCACGTAGAGGTGGACAGACTATTTTCATCAGAGTGTGGTCTGAGTGTCACCAGTTTTTATCGTACATGGAGAAATTTTAAAAAAAAAAGTTTTTCCATCTTCTCTTTTCTAACAGTCCGTGAAAAAAGGGCCACACTTGGATTACATCTGAGTGTTGTGTGATTTTTTTCACGAACCCATTGACTTGCATTGACGATTTTGATTCGACATCACTCCGTGAAATCACAGACATATGAATGGCCCCATAGACTATCACAGGTATGAGCGCTAGTCATGAAAACCACTCATGTAAAAATTGGACATTGTCTTCACAAAGAACTACTAGAAGCAGGATTTTCCCATTTTCTTAATGCTTTTAAAATGTACCTTTTGTCCAGTTCCGGTTATTATATCCTCCGCAATGTCATACACTTCATTATCCATCTCTACTCCACGAGAGCCATCCAGTATGACGTAAACAATTCGGAATTTGGCTCCTCCAAGATCCAGCACCAAGAATTCACCACATTCTGTAACAAAATTAACAATGGAGAAAAATGAAAGACATATTGAACAGTCAAACTATGTAATCAGGCTGTCAGCACAAACGGTTAAAGTTAATAAATGATATGCGCCAGAGTCCCAATCTATCTATCTATCTATCTATCTATCTATCTATCTATCTATCTATCTATCTATCTATCTATCTATCTATCTATCTATCTATCGAGGCTGCCACAGCAGCAAAGTGTCACTCATAAATAAAGAATAAAAAAGTGAGAATTATTACAACCACACAGCGTTTTTAGGTTTTACATAAGCTAGGTGGAACAATTCTTTCTGGCCTTCATTCCTTCATTCAAAATCCAACCATAAAATTTGAGCCAAATATCAGAGAATCCCAGCCTTCTATCCGAACCCTATTTTTCCACTCCTGGTTTTGGCTTATAAATACTGAGGTAAAATACTGACCAAATATCGAACATGTGAACGTGGCCTTAGGTCTGTGCTACCCTTGGACTTTTTGTAGCGCTACTGATTTAACTATTTAGCTACAGCCCAACGCAACACATTGAGTTGTATGCAATTGGGTGGACGGCAGCTGCCACTTCTAGTTAAAAATTATTCTGTAGCGCTAAGGGTCACAATGCAGGTCTAATGGGCAAAGACTCCAATTTCTCATTGCACCGGTTTTTCCCAATAACTGGGACAGTCACGTATACATTTACTGGATGTTCATTACTCATATTTCAGTTCTCAGACCCATATACAGAAGTCCAACTATGGCAACAGCCACGTAGGCCACTAGTTGTAGCACACTATGCTGCGCAAGAAAAGAGGAAATGACTTGCCACATATCCTTAAAGCCATTGGGACATATACTGTATGGAGAACCTCTAGTTCCTTATATCCCTTGTTAATAACAACCCTCAGTGAATCACCTTACCATAAAGAGACCGGCATAACAAGTACTCACTTGTCTCCACACCAGACCGGAAAAGCCCTATTTAATTAGTGAATCTCATTTATACGTTAACTCTATGATTGCCAAACTATAACAAAGCTACTTAAAGCTATGTATATATAAGTTATATATATATATATATATATATATATACAGTACAGACCAAAAGTTTGGACACCTCTTCTCATTTAAAGATTTTTCTGTATTTTCATGACTATGAAAATTGTACATTCACACTGAAGGCATCAAAACTATGAATTAACACATGTGGAATTATATACTTAACAAAAAAGTGTGAAACAACTGAAAATATGTCTTATATTCTAGGTTCTTCAAAGTAGCCACCTTTTGCTTTGATGACTGCTTTGCACACTCTTGGCATTCTCTTGATGAGCTTCAAGAGGTAGTCACTTTTGGTCTGTACTGTATATATATGTGTATATATAGATAATAAATAAATAAATAAATAAATTATATATATATAATGGAATACTACCAATAATTGACATGCTACGTGAGCTATTAAATGTCGTTTTCTCTTTGTTATTTTTGGAGAGCTGCCTATTTTAATAGATATTTATAGATATAGATATATATGTAGACATATCTCTCTCATATGTATATATATATATATCTCATATATATATATATCTATATATCTATATATATATATATATATATATATATATATATATGAAAACTTCTATATACTGTACATGGCTTTAAATATTTAAATAGCTTTGTTATAGCATTTTTTATATAAAAAATTCTCCAACAATCATGAAAAAGTACATATAGATAGATAGACAAGCAGATAGAGATAGAGAGGGAGATAGATATATGTATTTTTCATGATTGCTAGAAAACTTTTTTGATAAAAAAAAATGCTGTTTATCAGAACTATAGTAACAATTTAAACAAGCAATGAAAAAAAAAACAGAAAAAAATGTAAATACATCCCAAAGCTATGCTCACATATAGTTTTTGAGGGGTTCAAAAATTACATGTTTGTCAAGTGGAAACCACTAAACTTCATGAAACACTCCATTTTGGGGAGATTTCGGAGGAGCTTTTCTTTACCTGAAGTGGTTTTGAAGAATTTTAAAAGATTTTTTTTTTCCATTAACCTTTTTTGCAACCTTTTGATTTGACAATGCATAATTTGGAATGGATTCCACCAGGAGACGGTAAAAAGAAGTGACATGCACTTTTCTTTTTACCAGCCATTTTTCAAAACCTCTTAGTGCGTTTTTTAAATACCTTTTAATCCCGCTTTTGATGCTGCATTTTATATCTCTTGTCCATATGCTATTTGTATAAATAAAGCTGCTTTGTTTTTTATATTTCCTGGTATTTGGCTTTGACAAAACTGTATTGATACAGTCATGTACAGATTACATGCAGCTTTGATGCGTTTTCTCAGTGGAAACGCACTAAAAACGCATGTGCAGTTTTTATCTGTGGATTTTCTGCATCCAAATCAAGTCTATGTCCAAAAATTCACATATAAAACTCAGCGTACCAGCAAGAGAAATTACCATGTTGCAGACATTGCAGTCTAACAAACAGGCAATCCCTGCATGTGTTGCAGCTGTCTAACAGCCGCGACAAATGCCGCAGTGGCGGATCAAACCTAGATGCCGAGCACGCCGCAAAATCTCAGCGAGTACCCGAGCATGCTCGTTTAAAGGATTAAACGAGCATGCACGCTCATCACCGCTCACGCCGAGGATCCGGGGAGAATGACTCCTGCAGCGAGTGGGCCCCGGAGCTGCACTCAGCGAGCAGTGTCCTGTCACTCACTGAGCTCAGTGGAGGTCTGGGGCTCGCTCCCTGGCTCCTTAGTGTGATCGGTCGCATGGATTACAGCAGGGGACACTTAGGACAGGTGAGTACGGTATATGGATTATTTTATTTTATTTTTACAGGTGGACACTGCATGAGCAGAATGCTGCTCTCATCATGGTCCCCTGCTGGTGCTGATCGCAGCGCCAGCAGGGAACAATGATGAGGGCAGTGTTCACCCTGCGCTTGGGAACAGTGCAAACTGTACCGCTGATTCCCAAACGCTGGTACGTGTGCTCCTGATGCGGCACAAGGGCAGCACACAGGCAGCACACAGTTGCCACACGTGTGCCACACAGGTACACATGGACACGGATATCTCCAGTACTGGCTTTTCCAGTGCCGGAAATATCCGGACGTGTGAAAGAGCCCTAAGGGGGTGTACACATGGCATCTTTTTCAGACGGATTTTACCCAGAATCTCCAGGAAAAAGTACATCAAGAGCTCCCTGTAAATTGAACTTAGTGGACAGCAATGTCAAAACAACATGCACATGTTCCATCGCTTTTCACTTCTTTTAACCGCTACAGGGTGAATAGCGGCAAATAAGGCCACGTTTCAGCAATGAGCTTTCGCTGCGTATATGATGTAGCAAAATTTCTGCACCAATTATGTAAATTAGGTTGCTTGCGTTTTTTTCATTGCGTTTTTGTGTGCGTTTTTTATCATGCATTTTTGATGCTGCAGTTTTTGTCTCTTGTTGATGTTTCATGCTTTAAATACAGCTGCTTTGTTTTTGATACTTCCTGTTTTTTTGTTGTGACAAAACTTTATTCACATAATAAGGTGCAGATTACATGCGTTTTTTATGCGCACATACTAAAAACGCATGTGAATTTTTTTTACTGTGGATTTTCTGCATCTTACGTAAGTCTATGGGGAAAATCCATACAGAAAACTCTGCGTACCAGAAAGAGAAATTGACATGCTGTGGATTTAAAAAACCCAACGCAGGTCAGTTTACGCAGAATTAAAAAGAAGCACAGTGAGAATGAGATTTCTAGGAATCTCATCCACTTTGATGAAACTGTAAGACTCTGCGTTTTTGACATAGCAAAATTACGCAGCATCAAAAATGCTCCAAAAGCTCATTGTGGGAACGTTTCCTAAAAGTGACATCCTCATTCTTCTGGTCTCTTCGTATACTTAACAGTATAGCTGGTGATGCCATCTCATAAACGACTGTAAAGCTGCCTTGAGAAAATTACTTTTCCTGAAGTGGCTTTGCCTGGGAAAACTCAGTGGCTAAATAACACCATGTGCACATACCCTAAGGTTTTTTTTTTGCTGAGTTTTCAAAAAAACTCTCCACCTCTCCAATCTTTTTCTGACGGATTTTACCCAGAATCCCCTGGGAAGGGAGGAGAGCCAGGCGGAGGTGACCGAGCTGACCGGGAGGACCAGTAGGAGGCGACCGGAGGGACGAGCGCAAGAGAGCGCTGTGGCACTGTGCAGTGCCGGCCAGCGGAGGGTGCCAGGTGGTGGTGACCAGGAGGTGATCAGGAGGACCGGTAAGAGGCGACCGGAGTGACAAGCGCGCTGTGATAGCGTGCAGCGTCCCTAGAGGAGGTGAGTGAGGGGCAGGAGGCCGCGATAAGCGGCCCTACTGAACCCAAGTGTGTACTGTACTGTATTGTATTTGTATCTGTATTGTAATTGTATTGTATTCCCTAGTCCATATTTAATTGATTACCCCCCGTCCATATTTAATTGATCACCCCCGTCCATATTTAAATTGATTCCCCTGAACACCCCCGTCCATATTTAACTGATCCCTCTGACCACATTAAATTGACCCCCCCCGTCCTCATTTAATTGATCCCCGACCACCCCCCGTCCATATTAAAGTGATCCCCCTGACCACATTTAAATGATTGACCCCCCCAGCCCATAATTGATTGATCCCCCTTGTCCTATTTAATAGATTCCCCTTGTCCACTTTTACTCATCCCCAGTCCCTATCTATTTGCCTTATCCCCCACCATATTTAATTAACCCCTGTCCATAATTAATTGATTGATTCCCCAGACCACAATTAATTATTTCCCCAGTCCATATTTATTGATATTATTGATACTTATTGATCCCCAGTCCTTAGTTAATTGACCCACCGTCCATACCTATTTATTTGCTTTACCCCCCATCCTATTTAATTAAACCCCCTGTCCATAATTAATTGATTGATTCCCTAGTCCACAATTAATTATTTCCCCAGTCCATACTTATTGATCCCAGTCCATAGTTAATTGACACACCGTCCATACTTAATTAATCCACCTGACCCACTCAGCTGATCCCCCGTCCATACTTAATTGATACTTAATTGATCCCCCGTCCATACTTAACTGATCCCGCGCCGATATCTAATCGATACACTTGCACATCCCTAATTGATCCCCGTCCATACACCTATATATAAATAATTGTGTTTTGTACTTGTACATATATACTGACTGTATCCCCATATTTAGAATGACGTCCATGTTGGCCGGAGCCGTGCAGTGTACATCTTGCGCAATGTATGCATTCCCTGAGCTACCGCTCAGGGATCCATACTGCTGCGAGAGATGTGAGCATATCGTGCACTTGGAAGCCCAAATCCTGGATCTAAGTGCCCAGATAGCGGTACTGAGGAGCATCGACAACATGGAACGGAGTTTGCTGCTCACCGAGCAGACACTCAATGGGTCAACACTGGGGGTGGAGCTTAGTGGGGAAGCGCAGGCTGAACAGGCAGGGAGCTGGGTAACAGTTAGAAGGGATAGAGGGAAGAAGTATAGGAAGGCTGGTTCAGAACCGGCATTATTGGAGCACGACAGATCCTCTGACCGCCGGGGGAGTGTATGCTCCAGTAATGAGGGGGAGGGGGGAAGTGTAGGGCAGGCTAGACAGGTCCTGGTAGTGGGTGACTCTATTATTAGGGGGACAGACAGGGCAATCTGTCACAAAGACCGGGATCGCCGAACGGTGTGCTGCCTCCCTGGCGCTCGAGTCCGGCACATCGCGGATCGGGTTGACAGGTTACTGGGTGGGGCTGCCGAAGACCCAGCGGTCATGGTCCACATTGGCACCAATGACAAAGTGAGTGGTAGATGGAGGGTCCTTAAAAATGATTTCAGGGATCTAGGTAGGAAGCTTAGGGCAAGGACCTCCAAGGTAGTTTTCTCAGAAATACTACCAATCCCGCGAGCCACACAGGAGCGCCAACGGGAGGTTAGGGAGGTGAATAAGTGGCTAAAGAGTTGGTGCAAGGCAGAAGGGTTTGGGTTCATGGAGAACTGGGCCGACTTCGCTGTCGGCTACAGGCTCTACCGTAGGGACGGGCTGCACCTCAATGGGGAGGGTGCAGCGGTGCTGGGGAAGAAGATGGCTAATAGGTTGGAGGAGTTTTTAAACTAGAGACGGGGGGGGGGAACCAAGGAAATAGGTGGGATGTGAGGCAAGCAAGGGGGAAGGGGAGAAGTGAATATAATGAGGGTGGAGAGGGGGGTGGGGATAGTACAGTTAGATCGTTAGAGAAGAATAGGATGCTAAATAACCCCAAAGTTTTATCTTGCATGCTGACCAACGCAAGAAGCCTGACCAATAAGGCGGATGAGCTGCGGGCGCTTATATCGGAGGAGAGGTATGACATCGTAGGTATAACAGAGACTTGGCTAGACGATAGCTACGACTGGGCGGTAAATTTAACAGATTATAGTTTATTTAGAAGGGACCGGAAACAGGGGAAGGGCGGAGGAGTCTGCTTATATGTAAGGTCACGTCTAAAGCCCAGACTAAGGGAAGATATAGGAGAGGGAGAAGAGGGGGTCGAGTCCATGTGGGTAGAGATAGAGGGGGCAAAAAATAATAATAAAATATTACTGGGGGTCTGCTATAAGCCACCTAATATAACAGAGGAGAATGAGAAACTGCTATTAGGACAAATAGACAAAGTAGCAAAACATAATGAGGTGATTGTAATGGGGGACTTCAACTACCCGGATATTGACTGGGAAACAGAAACCTGTAGATCGCAGAAAGGAAAAAGGTTCTTGACAAATATCAAGGATAATTATCTCTCCCAACTAGTGCAGGAACCAACGAGAGGGAAGGCAGTGTTGGACTTAATATTGACTAATAGGCCTGATAGAATAACTGAGGTACAGATAGGGGGGCACCTAGGTAATAGCGACCATAATATTATCAATTTCAAAATGCCCTTCAGTAGGGTTATCAATAAGGGAACAACTAAAACATTAAACTTTAGAAGGGCGAAGTTTGATCAGCTGAAAGAAAACCTTCAACTTATAGACTGGGACAAAGTTCTTAATCAAGGAAATACGAATAGTAAATGGGAAACCTTCAAAAGAATTCTGAATACTCAGTGCGAGAGGTATATACCGTATGGGAATAAAAGGGCCCGAAATAAGAGGAAACCAATATGGTTGAATAAGAACGTAAAAGGGGCGTTAAATAGCAAAAAAGAGGCATTCAAGAGATTAAAACAGGAAAACAGCAAGGAGGCACTAATGTGTTACAAGGAAAAAACGAGAACCTGTAAGAAACAAATAAAAATAGCGAAGGAGGAAACAGAGAGACGTATTGCTAGGGAAAGTAGATCAAATCCCAAACTGTTCTTTACGTATATAAATAGTAAAAGGATTAAATCGAATAATATTGGACCGATAAAAAGTGATGAAGGCAAAATCATAGAGAAAGATGAGGATAAAGCTAATCTATTAAATAAATTTTTTTCGTCAACTTTCACAAAGGAAAAAGAACTAACAGGCGAAATGAGAAGTGACAAACTTAATCCTCCACTAAGTATGACAAATCTAACCCAAGCTGGGGTACAGAAACGCCTCAGTAACATTAAAATAAACAAATCACCAGGACCTGATGGCATACACCCACGGGTACTAAGGGAACTAAGTAATGTGATAGACAGACCGTTATATCTTATATTTAAGGACTCTGTTGAGACTGGGTCTGTACCACTTGATTGGCGACAGGCGAATGTAGTGCCAATATTCAAAAAGGGAGCAAAAAGTAACACCGGAAACTATCGGCCGGTGAGTCTGACGTCCGTTGTGGGCAAAATTTTTGAAGGCTTTATTAATGAGGCAATCATGGAGCATCTTGATGCTAATAATCTATTAACCCCGAACCAACATGGATTCATGAGGAATCGCTCCTACCAAACAAACCTGATTGACTTCTACGAGGAGGTTAGCTCTCGAGTAGATCAGGGGGAACCAGTGGATGTCGTGTATCTCGACTTCTCAAAAGCGTTCGATAGCGTGCCACATAATAGTTTGGTATACAAAATGAGAATGATGGGGCTGGGGGAAAATGTCTGCAAGTGGGTAGCTAACTGGCTAAAGGATAGAAGGCAGAGGGTGGTTATAAATGGAATATACTCAGATTGGGTAAGCGTCACTAGTGGGCCAATGTTATTTAATATCTTTATTAACGACATAGTCAACGGGATAAATAGTAAAATATCAATATTTGCAGATGACACAAAGTTATGTAAAACAATTAATACAAAAGAGGATAGTGAAGACCTACAAAGGGATTTGGATAAGCTGGGTAGGTGGAGCATTAAATGGCAAATGAGGTTTAACGAGGAGAAATGTAAGGTCATACATATGGGAAGGAAAAATGGAAGTCACCAGTACTCACTGAATGGGAAATCATTGGGGAATTCAGAGATGGAGAAGGACTTGGGCATCTTGATTGATAGCAAACTAAATTGGAGTGCCCAAAGTCAGGCCGCTGCTGTAAGGGCAAACAGGGTAATGGGATGTATCAGAAGAGGTATAGCTGCAAAGGATGAGAACATTGTTCTTCCACTGTACAAAGCACTGGTCAGACCACACTTGGAATACTGTGCTCAGTTATGGGCCCCAATATATAGAAAGGATATAAATGAGCTTGAAAAGGTACAAAGGAGGGCAACAAAATTAATAAGGGGAATGGAGGGACTGCAATACCCAGAGAGGTTGGCAAAACTAGGACTATTCAGCCTGGAAAAGAGAAGGTTGAGGGGGGACATAATAAATGTGTACAAATATGTTAGGGGACAGTATAGAGATCTTGCCCGGGATTTGTTCAAAAGGAGGGATATTACGGTAACAAGAGGGCACTCACTAAGACTGGAAGAGAAAAGGTTTCAGCACCAGCATAGGAAGGGGTTCTTTACGGTAAGAGCAGTGAGAATATGGAATTCACTGAGTGAGGAGACGGTAATGTCGGATTCACTAAACCAGTTCAAGCGGGGACTGGATGCATTTCTAGATACCGGGCAGATTTCTGCATATACTTAAAAATAGAATAAAATAGTAGGTTGATACAGGGATTTATTCTGACTGCTGGTTTCAGAGTCGGGAGGGAATTTTTCCTCAGGTGAAGATTGGCCAAATCATTTGGGGTTTTTGGCCTCATCTGGATCAACTTTAGCAATTACAGAACTAACAGGTCGAACTTGATGGACGCAAGTCTTTATTCGGCTTTACTAACTATGTAACTATGTAATCAAATCCTGTGGACTCTGTCTGCCGTACAGTCAGTCTGAAAGTCAGTCCAAGTGAAAGAACATCAGGCACACAAACCCAGGGACCCATGTATCTGGTGTTTAGGGACACAGAAACACTCCTTGGCCAGAGTTTTTCCTTACACTATGACTGCAAAGGGTCCATGTACGTTTCTTGCATAAGGGGCCCTCTTCTGCCTGAGTACCCCTGGGATGTGACCAGTGTTGTGTATGAAGGAGGCTGGAAGATCGCTCCTATCCATAGAAAAGCCAGCCAGGAGTTCACGCTGCCCCAGAAACTTTTAGACCACGGTCACACGTTCAGTATTTGGTCAGTATTTCACATCAGTATTTATAAGGGGGTGATAAATACCGAAGTGGTGACGTGTTTCTATTATACTTTTCCTCTGATTGTTCCTCTCCTGGTTTTCTCTGACAAATACTGAGGTAAAATACTGACCAAATACTGAACATGTCAACGTTGCCTCATAGTTCATATTTTACTGCTATATTTCAACTTAAAATGGTTGTCCATTGACACAGTGTGCCCTTAGCTTCAAGCCTCATTCAGACGTCAGTATTTTTCACGTACGCAAAAAAAATGGTACCGGTGTCATCAGGGATTTGGATCAGTACATCATCAAGGTCAGTGTGCCATTAGTATTTTTCACATATAAATAAATTACAAAAAGTCTCCTGGGATTATTAAAAGGGTGTGTAGACTTTTAATAACCACCGCAGGAGCTTCTCTCTGTATTTTTAAAAAAGCATGTTGGTGTCCATGATCAAGTGCCATCCATCCACAGGTCTGTCCTTGTCAATTCTAGAGGCTTTTATTCTTTACTAGTGTTGAGCGAGTATGTTCTGTCCGAGTATGCTCGAGCTGAGCTCCGAGTATTTACAGCTGCTCGGTGATATGGTTGAATACCTCCCATGTGCATGATTTGCAACTGTTTGACAGTTTTATTACATGTGAGGAATGTCTATTTCTTACACATTCATCACTTGTAATAAAGCTGTCAAACAGTTGCAAATCATGCACACGGGAGCGATTCAACCATATCACCGAGCAGCTATAAATACTCGGAGCTCGGCCCGAGCATACTCGGCGAAAGGGTTAATAGAACATACTCGCTCAACACTATTCTTTACCTATAGGCTAGGTCTACACAATGTTCATTTAATATTTTCTTTTATTTAGAATACTTGGAATGGATCCCAGAAATGAAGAGGGATCTGGGATCCATTCCAAGTATTTCTCAAACAAACATGTGACCACGACTTTCAACTGGCATGCTGCACACCCAAAGACTTATTCACAAAGCAAAGAAAACTATACCTACTATCATTTGAACCCGGCTAACCCTATATAAAAGCTTAATATCCATAATGCTGGCTGGCTTTAAATGTCCACAAATATAGTCATATATAATGGAGAAAAATAAGGCAAATTGTAAATCCACAGCTGCCCTTTCAGCAAAGCACAGGTTTCACTCAGCACTCCTAGAAGAGCTGTTGAAACTGTTGTATATTCAAGATAAGACTACAATGGAATATATTGTATACCCAAATATTTCAACATGTTAAAGGCTGTGAAAGAATAATGCAACACACCAGTGCCATGTGGAGTTGAGCGGACATATGTAGGGAGCATTCTCAGTGTTGATGGGTGGTCTGGTTCTGCTTTTAGTCCTCTTTCCATGTTGACTGCCATGAGATCCCTCACAGCTTCTAGCTGCTTCTGGGTCAGAAATAATGGCTGCAGACATTTCTGAACCTGCAAAAAAAGAAGAAATTTGTGTCATGAGATCTGTAAACTGCCTTAAAATAAACCTATACATGATTTCAAAAGGATACAAAACCTACAAAAGACAAAAAATATATCACATACCCTACCATCATTATATATAAATGTAAAGCAAAGTTGCATATGAAATATAGGGTACTTAGTGAACTATTTTTGATCAAAAAAAGTATACAAGCCGTTTCACCAGCGACAAAGTGACCCTAATTGGGACGGTCCTACACTGTCTACCCTATATTTCATATGCAACTTTGCTTTACATTTATATATAATGATGGTAGGGTATGTGATATATTTTTTGTATTTTGTAGGTTTTGTATCCTTTTGCTAGTGTGAACATGCTCTTATTTCTTGCATGTGTACCATCTTAGACCTCAGTTCACATTGCTTGTTTTTTTGTCTTGTTTGCATTCTGTGCAAATTAGGGGTGTGGCATCCCCCTTGTTGGGCTGGTCAGTATCTATGTAGCTTACCACGGGCTTAGGTGGTCTGATATTGGGACCCGGTTCTATTTGTCTACCCTTTTATATACATTACTTCAACTCTGATATACAGTAAGGTTTTTAATATAGACAGTGTAGGACCGTCCCAATTAGGGTCACCTTGTCGCTGGTGAGACGGCTTGTATACTTTTTTTGATCAAAAATAGCTCACTAAGTACCCTATATTTCATATGCAGCTTTGCTTTACAATTATATATAATGATGGTAGGGTATGTGATATATTTTTTGTCTTTTGTAGGTTTTGTATCCTTTTGCTTGTGTGAACATGCTCTTATTTTTTGCATGTGTACCATCTTAGACCTCAGTTCACATTGCTTGGTTTTTTGTCTTGTTTGCATTCTGTGCAAATTAGGGGTGTGGCAATCCCCTTGTTGAGCTGGTCAGTATATATGTAGCTTACCACGGGCTCAGGTGGTCTGATATTGGGACCCGGTTCTATTTGTCTACTCTTTTATATACATTACTTCAACTCTGATATACAGTAAGGTTTTTAATGTAGACAGTGTAGGACCGTCCCAATTAGGGTCACCTTGTCGCTGGTGGGACGGCTTGTATACTTTTTTTGATCAAAAATAGTTCACTAAGTACCCTATATTTCATATGCTACTTTGCTTTACATTTATATATATAATGATGGTAGGGTATGTGATATAATTTTTGTCTTTTGTTGGTTTTGTATCCTTTTGCTAGTGTGAACATGCTCTTATTTCTTGCATGTGTACCATCTTAGACCTCAGTTCACATTGCTTGATGATTTCAAAAGGAACATGAAGACCTACCTCTTCCGACAAACCTACAACCTGCAGTAACCCTTGCTCCACAATACCGCTGCATGACCAGCTCTACCCTCACCTACTGTATCCTCACCCATCCATTGTAGACTGTGAGCCCTCGCAGGCAGGCTACTGTACCAGTCGCCGTCACGTTTTGTTCAAGATTATTGTAATTGTTTTTGTATGTATACCCCTTTTTCACATGTAAAGCGCCATGGAATAAATGGCGCTATAATAATAAATAATAATAATAATAATAATAATAATAATTTAACCTTCTAGTAGCCCAATAAGTGCCAATAAAGACAGTGGGGCTTTGTCCAAGGATTGTCAGTTTCATCATAGTTTTTGCAGTAAAGCCTTTCTCTTAAGTTACCCTATGTGGGGCATAGCTATAGTGGGTGCAGGGGTGCAGACACACATGGGTGCTGTCGACTAGATGCCCCAAAATGTCCCTTTGGCTCATATGAGAAGATCGATATTATTGAAGACCCGTGATAGTTGGAGTCCCTGTTGGAGATTTTAGCATTGCTTCAAATTACGTCACTGAGTCCATATATCAACTAGAATAAGATGAGGTACAAAGCATTCAAATTCAACAACTCAATTACAGTGTAAGATTGTATTAACATCTTCATCAGAGGTGTGGTTGAAGACTATCATATATGACAGGAACAATAGCACAGCAAGTCAATGGGATCTGTTGGGGACCAATTGTGTCCATCATCTGACAAGAGCCTAAAGTATGTTCTCAGCCAAGTCACTGTATTAAAGACTAAAGAGTTCCTATCACCAATGTGGGTCTGCCCACTATTTTATTAAATAAAACTTACAACCTCAGCCTGGTGATAGGTACTTTTTAATGTATACCGAAGCCTGAGAAAAAAGTCTACTTCTTGGAGTTTACTTGGTCCATCAGGTTGTCATCAGAGTTTTTGTGTACAGCAGTATTCAAAAAGTGTTTTTCATTAGCAATGCACATTATAAAATAAGCCCCAAAACGGCTAAAGGGCCTCTACTGTCTCATAAGTAATATCTAGGATAATCACCACTGCTGAAATGTTGATTTTTAACTAGACACAGTTTACATGAATTATATATAGATTTTCCTTTGCCTTAGGTTGCCTCTTGAAAAGTCAAACTATGGGACCTTGGAGGAACGTGTATGCCTCCAGCTATGTCCCTAAATATGAGCTTATGGGTCAAATACAACTAAAATATTGCATTACTTATTAAAATAGTCCAGGCTGAACCCACAGCGCAGTACTCTGGTTCATGCACCAGAGAAGTTTATGAAAAATGTTAACTTTTTTTTTTACTGTAATAAGTGGTAATTTGTACATTGTACACAAAAATATATGTAAGTCTCGTTTGATCTAATCTCATTTTCCTAATATGCCATACATTTTAATAAGATATCAAAATTAAATAATTCAGATTACTGTAAAATGAGGTTGTCTGGTCTAGAAACCCCAATTTAATATATTATATTGTGAATTCAGAGATATAGAATGCGGTCTTTAGCAGGTTCCACTTTTTCTTTTGGGAGCCCAACTTGTCCATGCACCATTTGGAGAGCTTATTAATTGAATATGGGCACTGTGTAATGCTTCATTTTTCCTTTGGTGAGTCAAGGAAATTATTCACAGTTGCTAGAGAGTTCCTTGCAGATTCCAGGTGATTTCTAAGTGTCCCAAGGAGCAGTATACCTTGCACATACCTTACTTAAAAACAACAAACCTCTACAGGACTGTAGTAAGTAGAATTTTAATGAGAGTCTGTCAGCACAAAATGACTGTTCAAACCAAGCACATGGGCTCAGTACACCCTTGGTGTGGCCAAACGGCTCAGTGCAACTTCCTACCTACTTGTTTTACAACTATCTCCGCCATTCTTTCACTCTTATAAAGCCAGAGCAGACAATCAAGGAAGAGAAGGACGTAGTTTGATGTAAAACAAGTAGGTGTGAATGTGCGCTGAGCGGCTTGGATACACCAATAGTGCACTGAGCATCTGTGCTTGGTTTGAACAGTCATTTTCTGCTGATATTCTTTTTTAATAGGTTAAGTATTATAAAAAAATAAATGAAAAATATGATGGCAAAAAGTTGCTTTACTTTTCAAAGTTACGCAATAACAAAAAAATTAAATCAATTACACAGTTATATACTGTATATGCACCACTAACCAGTCCAGTAAAAAAAACACCATTTCTTCCATATAAAACATGAGCACACTAAAGGAAAAATCAAACTGTTATGGCTGCGGAAAAAAGAAAAAATAATAAGTAGTTCTCAAACAAGCCTGGTCATTTAGGAGTTAAATATGACAGACTGCCCAATGCTGTTCAATGCAGTCACACTGAACTATACCTAGGATAAATAAAAGAGTTGCTGCTCTGTCTCATTTGCCAAGAAATTCGGAAGGCATATTGACACAAAATCTTAACTGCTGGTATTATTCTGAGAAACTGGCAGCTTTCCATCGCACACTGTCAATTGGCAACAATAACTGAGTATTGAACACTGATTATCAAAAACCTACCAAGGGGAAAAAGCAATCTGGCTCACTAAGCCACAAAGACTGCCTTCAGTTTTCTTTTTCCTGCTCAAGTAATTATAAAAAAATATATAAAATTACGGTCTCATTAATACAGACTATGCGCACTCACACTGATGCATGTTTTCTATTCACTAGCGTTCTAGACATTTTAGGCTAAATACTGCATCATAAATCCAATAACATCCCAGCAAGTCATACAGCTCAGTAAATAGTATCTGTGTATTTTTCAAAAGTTTTGCATTTAGTTGCTCACTGGGTGGTATAATTTATGTGCCTATATATAACTTTATCTCAAATAGTGTCATCTATTAAAGGTAATCTGTCAGCAGGATTTCACCCCCCAAATTATTTATATGTGCATGTAACTTTTTCAAAGACAAGTCCAGGAATAAGTTTACATGACCAGTACGTTCCTCCATTACTGAGAAATCAGTGTTTAAATTGATATGCAAATGAGGCTGAAGAGCTATGATAGATCTGAAGCCTCTGCCACTCCAGCTCTATTTCTCGACCAGCGTTGCTTGACTGATGACTCCTTTATCTGAAGTCACACAACATAGAGGCTGTCAGTCAAGCAGGAGGTGGTGGCACTGGGTGGGGAATGAAGCTGGAGTGACAAAGGCTTCAGATGTACAAATAGCTCTTCAGCCTCATTTTCATATCAATTCAAACACAGATTTCTCAGTGATGTTAAGAATGGATTGGACATATAAAAGTATTGCTGGATTCGTCTATGAAAGAGAAATACTATGAAAGAAAATGGTAAGAACCCGAAATAAGCAAAACAATTTGATGAGAATCAAATTTATTCCAAATTTTATTAAATTAGCAGGTCCCAGCAAATTTGAACAATTTGCAATTTGATTCTTGTGAAATGCCAACAAGTACTAGCTACCATTTTACACATTGCAGAAGACTGCTTCAGCCACAGAAGGCTCAGGTGACTTCAGACTGTGAGGGCATCCCCATAATGCCTTGCAGTTATCACATCAAATCTTATAGCACAGTCAATCAGGAAGGATTGTCTACTTTGGATAAAAAGCCAAGGCAAGAAATGAGTCAGCCATTTTAGAGTGATTTAGAATAGTGAGAGGACTTCAGAGCTCACAGCTCTGCAAAAGAGATAGAAAGAGAAAGCTCTATAACATTAGACAAATACTCCAGACAGTATTGTGTTATACAATTGCAGCAGTGAAGAAGTCGAGTGTAGTAGTCTGCACATAATATATAGATTCAATTGATAGGGGAGAAAGAGAAAGGAGAGGTGCCAGCATAAGTGCCAAGAGTCAGTGTGATTGATCAGTGGTATAATGTAGCTGCCATGTGTCTTGCTGCATTAGAATTACAATTACACATTTTTTCTTCATCCTTAATGCACTAGAAAGAGAAAGCCACAGAAATAAACCATCTGAAATCAGTGTCAGTCAAACATGGTGTGCTTACTTGTCATAAGCAACATTTACCATAAAGGCAGGAAATGCCGGCAGATGTTACGACTTAGTTAATCATTGGAATCAGCCATTGATAAATGAGAGCAACGTGTTTCAAAATTGATCTGATTTCTTCCTCAAGCTAGCCACACAGATCGTGCACCCTTTATAGAAACGGTATCTTCCAGAAAGACTGAACTCATCACATAATTTCACAAAAGGCAGTGAAACCCACTAAGTGGTAAGGCGGCCACCATAGGCGGATTATAATGAGGGCAATCTGGGCTACCTACCCAGGGGGTCCATGGCCAGATTATAATATGTGCGGCGCCGCGGCACATACAGGCAATCAGATTCGGGGGGCCCCTGGACCACTCCCCCAGCAGCGGCGCACTGCCGCTGCTTCTTCTTCGGCTGGGCAAGCACTGCACCTGCTAACTTCCCTGTGTGCTGGCCCGGAGACACAGCTCCCTGCACTGCTACTTACCACCGGAGAGGAGCTGGACGACGGGAGCCGGGGGATGGTGAGTGAGTGAGTGTGTGTGTGTGAGTGTGTGTGAGTTTGTGTGAGTGTTTGTGTGCAGATATCATTGTGTGATGTATGTTTATATGTATTTTTGTGTTTCAAATGTGTTTATGCGTGTATGTATGTATATGTCTGTATATGTTTGTGTGTGTGTGCGAGACTGCGTGCGGCCTCCCGCTGTCTCTGGGAGGCGCCGTGCGGCCTCCCGATGTATCTGGGGGGCGCTGTGCGGCCTCCCGCTGTGTATAGATGGCGCCATGCGTCCCCGTGCTGTGTATAGATGGCGCCGTGCAGCCCCCTGCTGTGTATAGATGGCTACGTGCGGCCTCCTGCTGTGTATAGATGGCACCGTGCGGCCTCCTGCTGTGTATAGATGGCACCGTGCAGCCCCCTGCTGTGTATAGATGGCTACGTGCGGCCTCCCACTGTGTATAGATGGCTACGTGCGGCCTCCCGCTGTGTATAGATGGCTACGTGCGGCCTCCCGCTGTGTATAGATGGCTACGTGCGGCCTCCCGCTGTGTATAGACGGCTACGTGGGGCCTCCCGCTGTGTATAGATGGATACGTGCTGTCTCCCGCTGTGTATAGATGGCTACGTGCGGCCTCCCGCTGTGTATAGATGGCACCATGCGGCCTTCCGCTGTGTATAGATGGCTATGTGCAGCCTCCTGCTGTCTACACTGTGTTCCAAATTATTATGCAAATAATATTTTCTCAGATTTTCCCAAATTACCTATATGAATTGCAGTCATTGTAATTTTCCAGTCAAATAACTATTAGAGTACAATTGAAAGGTTTTTGTACAAACTGCCTATGATAACAGTATATTTTTAAAAAAATAAAACACTCAAACTGCACTCAAAATGCATGTTCCAAATTATTATACACAGCAGAGTTTTCAACCTTTTCATTTTAATAAAGAACAAAAAAATTGTCATTTTTGAAATTATAAGCATTTGCAGGTTATTACAAACTGAAATCAAACAGTTTTCAACTCAAAACTTTATTCTAGGTGATGTTACAATTGCACAAAGGACCGCTTGTTCGAAAGGAGCTTCTGAACTCTCTCGTCCATTGAATTTGTCAGGTTTTGGATGGTTTCTGCTTCAGTTGTTTTGCATGAATACAGAATACCCTCCCAGAGCTGTTGCTTAGATGTGAACTGCCTCCCGCCATCATAGACACTCTTTTTGATGATGCTCCAGAGGTTCTCAATGGGGTTAAGGTCAGGGGAGCATGGGTGCCACACCATAAGTTTGTCCCCTTTTATGCCCATATCAGCCAGAGATGCAGATGTGTTATGTGCAGTGTAGTGCCGGCGTCCCTGCCCTCTGCTAGGCAGGGACGCTGCTCCTCTCACCGCTCTGCTCCGTGCCCGGCTTCCTCCCCCCGCTCTGCTGTCAGCGCGCGCTCCGTCCCGGCGTCCTCCTCCTGCTCTGCTCTCAGCGCGCGCTCCTTCCCGGCCCCTGTGCTTAGGGCGCGCGCGCGCGCGCTCCCCTCCTCTTAAAGGGGCCGCGCGCGCCGCCCTAAAGAGTCCCCGGCCAATGGCCGGAGGACTTCATCATATATAAGGCACCTCCTCCAAAATGGAGGTGCCCGAGCAATGTTGTTTGCACCTGTGTCTCACCTGTGCTTCAGCCCTCAGGTCCCGTTGCCAGTTACCTGCCAGTTACCTGCCAGTTTCCTGCCAGTTTCCTGCTAGTTACCTGCCAGTACCTGCCAGTTACCTGCCTGATTCCTGCCTGAATACTTGTTACCTGTCTGCCAGTCTGAGGTCCGACGGTCTGCCTTACTACTCTTGTCAGTCTGTCTAAAGGACCAGCCTGCCCGCTCACCTGGGAGCGCATATCAGCTACCTGCCTGCTTGCCTGAGGTCCGACGGTCTGCCTTACTACTCCGGTCAGTCTGTCTATGGACCAGCTTGCCCGCTCACCTGGGAGCGCTTCTCCGTTATCTGCCTGCTTGCCAGCCCGGAGGCTCCGTTGTCACGTGCTGTGACCACCAGCTACTCCAGACTCTTGCCCGCTCACCTGGGAGCGCATCTCCGTTACCTGCCTGCTTGCCAGCCCGGAGGTCCCGTTGTCACGTGCGGTGACCATCAGCTATTCCAGAGACTCTTGCCCGCTCACCTGGGAGCGCTTCTCCGTTACCTACCTGCCTGCCAGCCCGGAGGTTCCGCCGTCACGTGCCGTGACCACCTGCTATTCCAGAGACTCTCGCTTGCTCACCTGGGAGCACACATCTACCACCTGCCTGCTAGCCTACCCGGAGGTTCAGCCATCACAGGTCGTACCTACCCCTTACCCAGAGACTGCCCTGATCACTTGCCGTAACTCCCTGTCCGTTCACCCAGAGACTGCCACCCGCTCCCTTACAAGGGCCGCCCCCTTGTATAGTAGCTCAGAGGTTCCGCCTCCCGGACCCGTTACAGTCCGCCTCCCGGACCCGTTACAGTTTGCTCGGGCCATGGAACCCGGTGGCACCCAAGCTCCCTCGCTCTCGGACCTCGGTCTTGAACTGTCCCGTCAGAGGTCCCAACAGGAGGCCATCCTGGGTCACCTGCGGAATGTTAATACTCGCCTGAACACTCTGTCTGATCCACCAACAACCTCCGCCAGTGCCATATCTTGCAATCCGGCGGCTCCGCTGCTCACTAATACTATGGTATCCTACCCCGGACCCCGGCTTTCTGCACCTCCTCGCTTCGGAGGCGACCCCGTCCAGGCTCGGGGCTTCTTGAATCAGTGCACCCTGCATTTTGAACTTTTGTCCTACCAGTTTAACTCCGACCGGGCCAAAATTGCCTTCATCATGTCCCATCTCACCGGGGAGGCCCTGGCCTGGCTGAATCCTCTATGGGAGAGAGGAGACCCCCTGGTGTCCAACTTGCCTGCTTTTCTCACGGCTTTCTGGAAAGTCTTCGACGAACCCGGACGGAAGACCTCATCTGCATCATCGTTGCTACGCCTCCGTCAGGGGAGTCTCACCGTGGGCCAATATGCCATATGGTTCCGTACCCTTGCCTCGGAGCTGGCCTGGGATAACGACGCTCTGGTTTCCGTCTTCTGGGAGGGTCTGTCCGGCCGTATTAAAGATGAACTTGCCGGTCGGGACATTCCTACCACTCTCGATGACTTAATAACTCTTGCCACCCGAATTGACCTACGGTTTCAGGAGCGTGCCAAAGAGGTCACCCGTGAGAGAAGGATTCCACGTTTAGCTCCTACTTTCCAGAAACCCGTCATTCCCTCCATCTCTCCCCAAGTACACTCTCCTGAGCCTATGCAGGTCGACCAGACCAAGATGGTCAAAACCCGTCAGGACTCACGCCGTGCCGAGGGGAGCTGCTTCTACTGTGGCAGTAAGGAGCACCGGATCCGTGCCTGCCCGGAGAGGTCGGGAAACGCCTGTGTCTAGGTTCGCTCAGAGAGGTCCACCTAGACAAGAATAAATCCTCTCCATCCCTGCTGTTGTCAGTTTCGATCATCTACGGGGAGAACCGTTATTTCGAACTAGCCCAACTTGACTCTGGAGCAGCCGGGAACCTTATTTCACAGTCCCTGGTTGAGAAATACCGCATCCCCACCAAACCTCTGGCTGTACCCTTGTCTGTCGCTGCCGTGGATGGGGGCCTCTTACCTCGCCCCATTCAACTCATCACCGAATCCATTACCCTGCAGGTGGGAATGCTGCATTCTGAAAGTATCTCCTTTCATGTTCTGCCTGGACTCTCTCACGCCCTCTTGCTAGGTCTGCCCTGGCTCCAGAGACATGCACCCGTGCTAGACTGGCAAACCGGAGAGGTCCTTCGCTGGGGACAAGACTGTCATAAAACCTGCCTGGTTCCCGTCCATCCCGTCCGTCCCTCTCCTACCCCAGCTAATCTACCTGGACTTCCGATTCCTTATTGGTCTTATGCAGATGTCTTTAATAAAAAGGAGGCAGAGACATTACCACCACATAGACCATACGACTGTCCCATCGATCTGCTACCCGGTACTACTCCTCCCCGTGGGCGTATCTATCCTTTATCCGCTGCTGAGACCCGGTCAATGTCCGAATATATTGAGGAGAATCTGGCCAGAGGATTCATCCGGAAATCTACCTCCCCGGCGGGAGCAGGCTTCTTTTTCGTCAAAAAGAAGGACGGCTCTCTCCGTCCCTGTATAGACTATAGAGGCCTAAACCTGATCACGGTGAAGAATAAGTACCCCCTTCCGCTCATTCCAGAATTATTTGATCGTCTGAGGGGGGCTAGGATCTTCACCAAACTGGACCTTCGTGGGGCGTACAACCTGGTTCGTATTCGTCAGGGGGATGAATGGAAGACGGCATTCAACACCCGGGACGGCCACTATGAATACCTGGTAATGCCCTTTGGTCTCTGTAACGCTCCTGCCGTCTTTCAAGAGTTGGTCAATGACATCTTCCGGGACCTTCTCTACTCCTGCGTAGTGGTGTACCTGGACGACATCTTGGTCTTCTCCCCGGATCTCCAGACTCACCGGAGGGACGTTCGTCAGGTCCTGCTCAGGCTAAGGCAGAACCATCTCTACGCTAAATTTGAGAAGTGCCTCTTTGAGCAGACCTCGCTTCCGTTTCTGGGCTACATTATCTCTCAGACCGGCCTTCAAATGGATCCTGAGAAACTGTCTGCCATCGAGAAATGGCCCCGACCGGAGGGGTTGAAGGCCATTCAGCGTTTCCTGGGCTTCGCCAACTACTACCGCCTCTTCATACCACACTTCTCTTCCCGGACGGCCCCAATTTCTGCGCTCACCCGTAAAGGTACTAATCCCAAAGAGTGGCCACCCGAAGCAGAGGAGGCCTTTCTTTCCCTTAAACAGGCCTTCTCTTCCACCCCGGTGCTGCATCGCCCAGATGGCAACAAGCAGTTCTTCCTGGAAGTTGACGCCTCCTCCTCTGGAGCCGGAGCGGTACTTACTCAAAAATCATCTTCCGGGAGGATGGTAACTTGTGGCTTCTTCTCTAAACTCTTCTCCTCCTCTGAGCGCAACTATTCCATAGGAGACCGAGAGTTATTGGCCATCAAACTGGCATTGGAGGAGTGGCGTTACCTGCTCGAGGGGGCTCTTCACCCGGTAATAATTTACACTGACCACAAGAACTTGGCTTACCTCCAGCATGCCCAGAGACTTAACCCGCGCCAAGCCCGGTGGTCCTTGTTTTTTGCTCGTTTTGATTTTGTCCTTCATTTTCGCCCGGCTGACAAAAACGTCAAGGCGGATGCCTTGTCTCGATCCTTTCTGGTGTCTGATCTCGAGGAGGATCCGAAACATATCATCGATCCCGCCAGAGTAATGCAGGTGGCTCCCGTGAGTCTAAATCGTCTTCCTCCTGGTAAGACGTTCGTACCAGTACCTGATCGGGAGAAGATTCTACACTGGGGTCATTCGTCTAAACTAGCTGGCCACGCCGGTCAGAAAAAGACCCTCCAGCTTATTACCCGGCACTACTGGTGGCCTAACCTGCACAAGGATGTAATAGACTTTGTTTCTGCCTGTGTGTCCTGCGCCCGCAACAAAGTTCCGAGACACCTGCCGGCCGGCCGCCTCCTACCTCTGCCAGTACCTGCTGCCCCCTGGCAGCATATAGCGATGGACTTCATTACTGATCTGCCCGTCTCTGCCGGTTGTACGGTCATTTGGGTGGTCGCTGACCGCTTCTCCAAGATGGCTCACTTCATTCCACTGCCAGGTCTTCCGTCTGCACCCGAGCTGGCTAAAGACTTTATCCGCCACATCTTCCGTCTTCATGGCCTGCCCCGTCACATCGTGTCGGATCGTGGGGTACAGTTCACTTCCCGTTTCTGGAGAGCCACTTGTAAATTGCTGGACGTCACCCTGGACTTCTCCTCCGCTTACCACCCACAGTCTAATGGTCAAGTGGAGCGGATCAATCAGAACCTGACCAGTTACCTTCGGCACTTCGTTAATGCCCACCATTCTGACTGGGTGGATCTCCTGCCATGGGCCGAATTCTCGTACAACAATCACGAGAGCGAGTCTTCCTCCAAATCCCCGTTTTTTGTAGTCTACGGTCAGCATCCTCGGATCCCGTTTCCCGTCTCCACCTCGGCGGACAATCCGGCTGCGGAATCTCTTGTTAACAAATTTTCCTCCATATGGGAGAGTACCCGGTCCGCACTCCTTCTGTCATCCGAGCGTATGAAAAGACACGCTGACAAAAAACGTCTGGACCCTCCTCAATTCCGCCCTGGGGATAAAGTCTGGCTCTCGTCCAAATATGTCCGGCTCAAGATCCCTTCCTATAAGTTAGGGCCTCGGTTCATCGGCCCACTGGAGGTCATCAGTCAGATCAACCCGGTGGCCTATAAATTGAAACTCCCGGCCAACTTACGGATCCCTAACTCCTTCCATGTGTCTCTCCTCAAACCTGTTGTACTTAACTCTTTTTCCAAGTCTACAGGTACGCCTCCTGCTCCGGTTTCTGCTGAGGACGAGTTTGAGGTAGAGAACATTCTTGCCACCAAAAGGGTAAGAGGAAAGACCTTTTTCCTGGTAGATTGGAAGGGGTTTGGTCCTGAGGAGAGAACGTGGGAGCCCCGGGAGAACATCCATGCCCCTCTCATCCTAGCTAAATTTCTGTCTGGCCTAAAAAAGGGGGGGCCTAAAGGGGGGGGTAATGTAGTGCCGGCGTCCCTGCCCTCTGCTAGGCAGGGACGCTGCTCCTCTCACCGCTCTGCTCCGTGCCCGGCTTCCTCCCCCCGCTCTGCTGTCAGCGCGCGCTCCGTCCCGGCGTCCTCCTCCTGCTCTGCTCTCAGCGCGCGCTCCTTACCGGCCCCTGTGCTTAGGGCGCGCGCGCGCGCGCTCCCCTCCTCTTAAAGGGACCGCGCGCGCCGCCCTAAAGAGTCCCCGGCCAATGGCCGGAGGACTTCATCATATATAAGGCACCTCCTCCAAAATGGAGGTGCCCGAGCACTGTTGTTTGCACCTGTGTCTCACCTGTGCTTCAGCCCTCAGGTCCCGTTGCCAGTTACCTGCCAGTTACCTGCCAGTTTCCTGCCAGTTTCCTGCTAGTTACCTGCCAGTACCTGCCAGTTACCTGCCTGATTCCTGCCTGAATACTTGTTACCTGTCTGCCAGTCTGAGGTCCGACGGTCTGCCTTACTACTCTTGTCAGTCTGTCTAAAGGACCAGCCTGCCCGCTCACCTGGGAGCGCATATCAGCTACCTGCCTGCTTGCCTGAGGTCCGACGGTCTGCCTTACTACTCCGGTCAGTCTGTCTATGGACCAGCTTGCCCGCTCACCTGGGAGCGCTTCTCCGTTATCTGCCTGCTTGCCAGCCCGGAGGCTCCGTTGTCACGTGCTGTGACCACCAGCTACTCCAGACTCTTGCCCACTCACCTGGGAGCGCATCTCCGTTACCTGCCTGCTTGCCAGCCCGGAGGTCCCGTTGTCACGTGCGGTGACCATCAGCTATTCCAGAGACTCTTGCCCGCTCACCTGGGAGCGCTTCTCCGTTACCTACCTGCCTGCCAGCCCGGAGGTTCCGCCGTCACGTGCCGTGACCACCTGCTATTCCAGAGACTCTCGCTTGCTCACCTGGGAGCACACATCTACCACCTGCCTGCTAGCCTACCCGGAGGTTCAGCCATCACAGGTCGTACCTACCCCTTACCCAGAGACTGCCCTGATCACTTGCCGTAACTCCCTGTCCGTTCACCCAGAGACTGCCACCCGCTCCCTTACAAGGGCCGCCCCCTTGTATAGTAGCTCAGAGGTTCCGCCTCCCGGACCCGTTACAGTCCGCCTCCCGGACCCGTTACATGCAGCATGAGACGGGGCATTATCATGCATGAAAATGATCTTGCTGCGGAATGCACGGTTCTTCTTCCTGAACCATGGAAGGAAGTGCTGTTTGAGAAACTCAACATACATTATGGAGTTCATCTTTACCCCTTCAGGGATCCTAAAGGGGCCGACAATCTCTCTCCCCATGATTCCAGCCCAAAACATTACTCCACCTCCTCCTTGTTAGCGCCATAGCCGTGTTTGCATGGGGTGTCCATCAACCAGCCATCCTCCACTCCATCCATCTGGACCATCGAGATCATTTCATGCATGATAATGCCCCGTCTCATGCTGCACATAACACATCTGCATCTCTGGCTGATATGGGCATAAAAGGGGACAAACTTATGGTGTGGCACCCATGCTCCCCTGACCTCAACCCCATTGAGAACCTCTGGAGCATCATCAAAAGGAGTGTCTATGATGGCGGGAGGCAGTTCACATCTAAGCAACAGCTCTGGGAGGGTATTCTGTCCTCATGCAAAACAATTGAAGCAGAAACCATCCAAAACCTGACAAATTCAATGAATGAGAGAGTTCAGAAGCTCCTTTCGAACAAGCAGTCCTATGTACAAATGTAACATCACCTAGAATAAAGTTTTGAGTTGAAAACTGTTTGATTTCAGTTTGTAATAACCTGCTAATGCTTATAATTTCAAAAATGACCATTTTTTTATCTTTATTAAAATGAAAAGGTTGAAAACTCTGCTGTGCATAATAATTTGGAGCATGCATTTTGAGTGCAGTTTGAGTGTTTTATTTTTTTAAAAATATACTGTTATCATAGGCAGTTTGTACAAAAACCTTTCAATTGTACTCTAATAGTTATTTGACTGGAAAATTACAATGACTGCAATTCATATAGGTAATTTGGGAAAATCTGAGAAAATATTATTTGCATAATAATTTGGAACACAGTGTATAGATGGCTACGTGTGGCCCCCAGCTGTGTATAGATGGCTACGTGCAGCCTCCTGCTGTGTATGGGAGGATTGTGGCAGCTCATATTGTGTGTAGGGTCTCATACTGTATATAGGGGATGTCAGCATACTTAATTGTGCTCAATATTAAGTCATACAATTAATGTAAAAAAAAAAATATTATAATTAATATATTAATATTGTGCCAAATTAATTTTACGTGAACTATCACATGATCTATCACAGGGAATCATGTGACATGTCATGTGATACATCAGGTGTGTGGGGGGGGGGCGCGCCTTCTAAACTGCCATGGGCCCTTGCTACTCTTAATCCACCCCTGGCGGCTACGACTGCACTACCAGCAACTGGAATGGATAGGAGTTGAGTTGGCACTCACGTGGATGACTGAGAGCATATGGTTGATTCCTGACCACATAATCAGGTATGGATATTTGAGGGTGTATCAGACAAGAAGGTGGAGGAGAAAAGCACATCCACCACAAATGTCATTTCTATGTTGTCAACTCCACTTGCGTGAGTCCTCCAGGTGCTGGGTTTCTGGCCATCATGCCGAGGAACATCATGATGAATGCGCACCAATTGTGGCCATCGGTAAGCACGCCAATATATATATATATATATCCCCCTGTCATAGCACTCTCTACCTCCTGACAAAGTTATTTAATACAACAAAACGCTCGTCTAGGTTTCCTTTATTTGGGTGGGGAGACGCTGACATAGCTTTACTACTTTGACAACAGGTATTCTATAGTAGATGGCTTTCAGAGTGCTGTTAAATATACAAATAACATTTAACTTGTACTAATTTATAACTACTGAGTTTACTTCATGATCATTAGTGTTGAGCGAGCATGCTCGACACTGCTCGGTACTCGCCCGAGCATCTCACTACTCGGAATGTTCGGCGAGCACCGAGCATTTTCTGGTTACTCGGGCGGAAGCTCGGGTCTCCGCCCTGCATGTTTGGCGCTCTTTACAGAGCCAATGAACATGTAGGGATTGCCAGCCAGTCACTGTAATGCCGCAGCCATGTTGGTTGTGAGCATTACAGTGATTGGCTGGCCGCACAGTGTCACCTCGAGTATTTAAAATCGGGCGCCGCCATCTTGGACACAGTCGCTCCGGATCAGACAGTTTAGGGAGACTGCTGCTGAGCTAGGGAGAGATTTATACTGCGAAATAAGTAGTGTAGGGTCTCTAAAGCCTGCAAAATCAAACAAACAGTCCTTCTGAGGACTAATATCCATCCCAGATATCAGGCAGGCAGGCAGGCTGTATAGGAGACGCAGTGGTTATACCAACAAACACTGCATTACAGTCCTGTGTGCTGCTTCTCAAATTTCTAGGCTTAGCCTCAGGTCTCAGGGGCCAGGAAAAATCGCCCCCCCCCCAAAAAAAAAAAAAAATTGAGTGTGTCTGTGAGTGTTCAGACACAAATATATCTGTTTAAAAGAGTCTAGTTTCGGCCAGATAACTAGAACTGTGGTTTTGCAGTTCCACGGTTCAAATCTCTGTATTATCCACTTTTTTGCCTTTTTTCCATAAAAAAAATAGTTTGAGTGCCTTGCTGACTGTTCAGACACAAATATATCTGTTTAAAAGATTCTGGTGTAGGCCAGAGAAATAGAACTGTGGTTTTCCTCTTCCACGGTTCTAATCTCCTTTTTATTACCCTTTTGCCATTGATAGTGTGAGTGTAGGCTATTTTACTTCATTTAGAATGGGCAAGGCGCGTGGCAAGGGACGTGGAACTGGACGTTCTGGTGATGGTGCGTGCAGAGGATGGGGCCGTGGCCAAGGTGAAAATGTGCCACAACCAACAGCCACATTTTCTCGCTCCCAGTTCTTGACCAAATTACTAGGGAAGCACACAACACCACTATTGCGAACTGATCAGTGTGAACAGGTTATTAATTGGATAGCAGATAATACTTCCAGTCACCTGGGCACCACCACCTCCGGTCTGTCTTCCACACGGTCAAGTGTTAGTAGCCGTGAGTCTCGACCGCATACTCCTCCTCACCCTGATGCTCCTTCCTCCCACTATGCCGAGTGTCGTCAGACAGCAACTGATCCCACAGTTGGACACTCTGAAGAGCTGTTCACTGGTCCATTTCCATATTTGGGCCCCTCGCCTGCTCCGCTTGAAGTGGTGGAAGAGGAGATCCCATGTAGCAATGGCCAAATATTTGAACAGCCACGGCCACAGGAAGGCGACGCTGGCAATTTGTCACAAGAGGTGGACGATGACGAGACACAATTGCCACAAAGTGAGGAGGAGGACCGTGGTGCGGAAGTGGAAGAGGAGGAGGTGGTGGATGTTCTTGTAACTGACCCAACGTCAGAGCAAGGCCAGTAGCACACAGGGGGAGGGAGGCAGAGTACCCCAACAGGCAGGAAGAAGCAGTGTGGTGGCCGCAGACAGAAGGCGGCCAACCGTTTCCCGTAACACCAACATGAGCGACGTTGCCAGTACAACCGGTAGGTCTTCCAGAGTCTGGAATTTTTTTAAAGACTCTGCTGATAACCCCAAAAAGGCCATTTGTACCACCTGCCAGGCCAGCATCAGCAGGGGTGACAAAACTACCAGCCTGACCACCACCAGCATAATCAGGCACATTGCAGCAAAGCACCCGACTTTGTGGGGCGAACCCCAGGGTCCACGACCAGTGTCAGCGGGTGTCACCACTGCTTCTTCCGCTGTTGTGCGTGTAAGAGAACCCCCTGTTGTGCATGCCAGGCAATCCCCTGTCCATACTGCATGCAAAAATGCCCCCTCCTCTCAGTCTTCACTTGTTATGGCAGTTTCTCAAGAAACAGCATCAAAGTCCACGTCCACGTCCCGGCACAGCGTTCAATTGTCCATATCCCAGACCTTTGAACCAAAGCGCAAATTCACAGCCAACACCCCACAGGCCACAGTCCTAAATTCGCACATTTCACGACTGCTTGCGTTGGAAATGCTGCCTTTTAGGCAGGTGGAGACGGAATCCTTCCACAACCTTATGGCGGTGGCCGTCCCTCGGTACTCGGTCCCCAGCCGACACTATTTTGCCCAGTGTACCATCCCTGCACTACACAAGCACGTGTCCCAAAACATCTGCCGTGCCCTCCACAACGCAGTTACTGGGAGAGTCCACCTGACAACGGACACGTGGACAAGTGCTTGTGGCCAGGGACGGTACATCTCCCTGACGGCACACTGGGTAAACATAGTGGAAGCCGGGACCCAGTCGGACCTTGGGACGGAACACATCCTCCGCACACCAAGGATTGCGGGCCCTATGTCAGTCAGAGTTGCCCCCACAGTGTACAGCTCCTGTGCATCATCCTCCTCCTCCTCCTCATGTTCAGCCTCCATCTCAGATATCACCACATCAGTTACAAGCTGGAAGCACTCCAGTACTGCCTCAGCCAAGCGGCAACAGGCTGTGCTGAAACTCATAAGCTTAGGTGATAAACCTCACACTGCTGGTGAGTTGTGGACAGCTGTGAAAGAGCAGGCAGATCTGTGGCTGAGACCGCTGAACCTACATCCAGGCATGGTCGTGTGTGACAATGGCCGTAACCTGGTGGCGGCTCTGAGGCGAGGCGAGATCACACACGTACCATGCCTGGCTCATGTGCTTAACCTCGTGGTTCAGCGGTTTCTTAAATCATACCCCGAGTTGCCAGATCTGCTCGTCAAAATACGCCGCCTGTCAGCTCATTTTCGGAAGTCGGCTACAGCTTCCGCCGCTCTTGCTGTGTTGCAGCAGCGTTTGCAGCTTCCTGCACACCGACTGGTGTGTGATGTCCCCACACGTTGGAACTCTACCCTCCACATGTTGCAAAGGATTTGTGAGCGGAAGAGAGCAGTTGTGGAGTACCAGCTGCAACAAGGCCGTCGATATTCAGGTCAGACTCCACACATAAGACCTCAGGAGTGGACCTGGATGTCGGACATATGTACCATCCTGACAAACTTTGAGGAGTCCACCAAGATGGTGAGTGGCGATGACGCCATCATTAGCGTCAGCATCCCACTTGTCTGTCTTTTGCAACGCTCTCTGCAGAGAATTAAAGAGGAGGCATTGCAGCCAGAATATGATGAGATGGATCAAGAAGCCGTAGCGGGCGATTACACATAGCCCAGCCTCATCTCATCCCAACGTGCATTGGGGGACAATGAGGGAGAGGAGGAGGAGAAGGAGGAAGGACAGGAGCTGGTATCATGCGCTGTAGACGGTAGTACCTGTACAACTGTCATACTGTCGGTTCAACGTGGGTGGCCTGAGGACAGGGGGGAGGAGGAGGAAGAGGAAGAGAGCATGGTCAGTCATCATCTTGGTGAGGACACGTAAGTCTTGCCCGTTACCAGTCATGGCTGACTTTATGTTACGCTGCCTTATCCGTGACCCTCGCGTTGTCAAAATGTTGGGTGACAGTCATTGCTGGTTAGTGACACTTTTAGACCCCCGCAACAAGGAGAACTTTCACTCTCTTATTCCTGAGGTGGAGAGGTCTACAAAAATGGGCCAGTACCAGAAGGCCCTTGCTGCAGAACTGTTAAAAAAATTCCCATCTGAACACGCTAGCGGCAGAGGTCACAGTTCATTGCCCAACCAAGGCGTACAGGCGAGAGAGACGCAACTCCAATCCAGCAGAGGCAGGGGAACACTGTCAATATTCTGGGACAGTTTTCTGAGACCCGCCCAGCTTACAGGCCCTGAGGCGTGGGGTACTCTCACAAGGAGTGGAAAGTTTCAAAAGATAGTGAGGGAGTACCTTGCCGACCGTAGCAGCGTCCTCCATGATTCCTCTGTGCCTTTTAATTATTGGGTATCCAAGCTGGACACTTGGAATGAACTCGCTCTGTACGCCTTTGAGGTCCTGGCCTGCCCTGCCGCTAGCGTGTTATCGGAGCGTGTTTTTAGTGCCGCTGGGGGAATTATAACTGATAAGCGCACTCGCCTGTCAACTGACAATGCTGACAAGCTGACCCTTATCAAAATGAACAAGGGCTGGATTGGGCCAGACGTCTCATCACCACCAAATGACAGCAGAGTAACAAAGTCAAATCCACTGTGTTATTTCGGGAGGTGTATTCCCATGCACCGCTTCACACCCACACATGGGTATACGCTTCCTCATTTCGGCTGTTTTTTGCTCTTCTCCTTATCCTTAGCCTCCACCACCACTATACCACCAGGGTGACCGTGGTCCGTGTTGCCAGCATTGCAAGTTCCTCCGTCCTAATTTTTGGCAGCTTTTGCTTGGATGGCATAGGCAAAGACTATGGGAGACCCACTCCCCAATAATGGGAATAATGTTTTTAATATGCTGTACTGCATGACTCTTGTAAGGGGCATTGCAAGTTCCTCCGTCCTAATTTTTGGCAGCTTTTGCTTGGAAGGCATAGTCAAAGACTATGGGAGACCCACTCCCCAATAATGGGAATAATGTTTTTAATATGCTGTACTGCATGGCTCTTGTAAGGGGCATTGCAAGTTCCTCCGTCCTAATTTTTGGCAGCTCTTGCTTGGAAGGCATAGGCAAAGACTATGGGAGACCCACTCCCCAATAATGGGAATAATGTTTTTAATATGCTGTACTGCATGACTCTTGTAAGGGGCATTGCAAGTTCCTCCGTCCTAATTTTTGGCAGCTTTTGCTTGGAAGGCATAGTCAAAGACTATGGGAGACCCACTCCCCAATAATGGGAATAATGTTTTTAATATGCTGTACTGCATGGCTCTTGTAAGGGGCATTGCAAGTTCCTCCATCCTAATTTTTGGCAGCTCTTGCTTGGAAGGCATAGGCAAAGACTATGGGAGACCCACTCCCCAATAATGGGAATAATGTTTTTAATATGCTGTACTGCATGACTCTTGTAAGGGGCATTGCAAGTTCCTCCGTCCTAATTTTTGGCAGCTTTTGCTTGGAAGGCATAGTCAAAGACTATGGGAGACCCACTCCCCAATAATGGGAATAATGTTTTTAATATGCTGTACTGCATGGCTCTTGTAAGGGGCATTGCAAGTTCCTCCGTCCTAATTTTTGGCAGCTCTTGCTTGGAAGGCATAGGCAAAGACTATGGGAGACCCACTCCCCAATAATGGGAATAATGTTTTTAATATGCTGTACTGCATGGCTCTTGTAAGGGGTATTGCAAGTTCCTCCATCTTAATTTTTGGCAGCTTTTGCTTGGAAGGCATAGGCAAAGACTATGGGAGACCCAATCCCCAATAATGGGAATGTTTTTAATATGCTGTACTGCATGGCTCTTGTAAGGGGCATTGCAAGTTCCTCCATCCTAATTTTTGGCAGCTTTTGCTTGGAAGGCATAGGCAAAGATTAGGGGAGACCCACTCCCCAATAATGGGAATAATGTTTTTAATATACTGTACTGCATGGCTCTTGTAAGGAGCATTAAAATTGTTTTGTTAAGCTACTGTGACCTCCACGTCTCTACCAAGGGTCATTGATATTGTCTTTTTATTCCACTGGGACCTCCACGTCTCTTCCAAGGGGCATTAAAACCGTCTTGTTAAGCTACTGTGACCTCCACGTCTCTTCCAAGGGGCATTAAAACTGTTTTGTTAAACCACTCTGAACTCCACGTCTCTTCCAAGGGGCATTAAAATCATCTTGTTAAGCTACTGTGACCTCCACGTCTCTTCCAAGGGGCAATGATATTGTCTTTTTATTCCACTGCGACCTCCACCACTCAAAAATGCTCGGGTCTCCCATAGATTAACATTGGGCTCATTGCTCGGGCTGAGCACCCGAGTATCACGGTGAGCTCGGCCCGAGCTTCAAGCACCCGAGCATTTTAGTGCTCGATCAACACTAATGATCATGATCTATTTCATATGTGTTTACTGATGCTCTCATCGACTTTTATGTCTATTATGCCACTTAATATGTCTCCCTATATATAAGCTATTATATAGCTATTATATCCCATCTTCTCATTTTTTCACCTTTTTCAACTTTTTAATGTACTGTTTTGCTTATATGTATAATTGTGTTTATTAAAGTGTTAGAATTCTACAATTCTGGGCTATACCTCTATTTCTTTTTTTCGGCTTCATTCATCTTTCTCAATATTTACCTGTTTTGGGCAAGGACCCTTGCATGAAAAAAGGATAAATAGAGAAGGTATATTTTCATTGTGTATCACCAGTGATCAACAAGGATAACAAATAAGTAATATGTGGCAAATAGGAAGTCAATTAATGTGTTAAACTTACAATGTGCTGGGTACATAAGTCAATGTTGCTTACTGGTGTGCTTCAAGTGCTGAGAGCAAATAAAAGTTGGCATGAATAGAAGATAGTATCCATTTCCTGCATTCCTACACCACTGTCAATGCTATTATTGCAAGGTTGCATTTTTCTGTTCCTACGGCAACTGGTACTTGTTAATTCCTCTATTACAATGAAAAATTAACTTTTAAAGACATTTACATAAATATTTGTAAAAGGAAAACTTTTTCAAATCATATTTTAAAAGAATGTAAATGTATACATGTATTTATATATATATATATATATATATATATATATATATTCTATGATATTATAATGATAAAAAAATAGAAACAAAATTTTAAAAACATCTCAATTTATTTAGTATTGAGTAAAAGCGCCACATGCAGAAATGCACACACTTATACACCTTGGCATGCCATCAATGAGTTTATTAATGGTTGTCCACATGTTTAGGCCACACGGGCTGCTGACAGTAGCACAAGCAACATGCGGCTTGCCATTATGGTATTGAAAAATGTCTCCCAGGACATCATTGATTCCTCGACCAAATCAAAGTAACGTCAAGCTGTTAGTGTACCTGAAAGGAAGAGTAGAGGGATCCGGCAACCATATTTTATGCCACCCCAAACCATCAGAAGGCATTAACTTAACATTGGGCTATGAGCCAGATGTTTAGCTACAGGTCCATTGACTTCCCACCATCGCTCTCAAAGGTTATCATAATGTAGAGGCTAGAATGGAGGTCTATCCTCTTCAGCAATGAGTCTCGCTTTTGTCTCAGACAAAATCTCCTTTTATCATTGCATCCAAGACAAAAGCGGGACCCTCCAAAGAAAAGGGTAGACCTCCATTTCAGCTTCCATTGCCATCTTGTTCTGCATTATGATAGCCTTTGAGAGCGATGGCGTGTAGCCAATGGAACACCTGTAGCTGGATAGCTGGCTTGTAGGCCAATGTCAGCCAAATGCCTGCTGATGGTGTGGGGTGATATAATGTATGTTGATTAGACACCTCTAGTCTTCATTCCAGGTACACTAACAACTTGACTTTGCATTGATTTGATGGTGAAACCAGCAGTACGAAAATTTCTCCAAAGTGTCCGAGGAGCTTTTTTTCACCATGACAATGCTTTGTATTGCAATACTGTGCTTTACTGTGCAAAAGTTTTAGAAAGGCATGGGAAAAAATTCTGCAAAGTAAGAAAACTATAAAAATAGAGATGTTAATAGTTTATTTTTATCAATTAACAAAATGCAAAGTGAATGAAAAAACTATAGCTAAGCTTATGAGTAACTAATTATACCACACTGTTTATAATAACCTTTTTTTTTTCAAATGCAGGTTGAATCATATTGTCTCACGCCTTCTCAGCGGCACCCTACTCACTGTGTTCACCGCTCTGAGTTCTCATGCAGCACTTCCAAGCTCTGCTGCATATCAATGTTGTCTCCACCTGGCTATAGGAAGGCGCGGCCAGAACCTGCAGGAATTTAACCCTGCTGTGTCCTGCAGGGTTTGTCTTCCCTAGCCTATCCCCTGACATGCAAAGGATATATTAGGCAGCTCCTCCCTCCTCATTTTTGCCTGAGCTTAGGTCTCTAGCTTCCTGCGAAGGTGTACCTCTGTTTAGTGTTCTGTGTTATCGATCCAGTTTGTCTACTCATCTATTCTGATCTCTCTATTCCTGACCCTGGCTTTGTATAGTGAACCCGTGCTGCCTATCCTGACCTCGGACCGTCTGACTATGCTTATGTCTCGCCCTCCTGTACTTTGTCATCTGGGGACTGCCCTTGAGTGACACCTGTTGACTAGCTGCAGCCAAGTCTATTATCACCACCAGAGGCTCTAGTGAATACCAGGTAGTCACTTAGTTATGCCTCTCCAGTGTAAGCCCGGCCCGTGTTGCAGTGGGTCCACATCCACCGGCGTTACACATTAATTTTCTGAAACAGATACAGCTGTGTAGGAGGCTTAAAACTGAGTGAAGAACAGCAAACCTCTGCTACAAAAGTGAGGTTTCAGTTTCATGTCACAGGAGGACCCTTGATATAGTAGTTAATCAAGTAAACTTAGTGCATCAGATGAAAGACACATTATGCTTATTTCCTTAAAATTGGAAGATGTCTAATAGTGCCATCAGCTCAGAACTGGCAGCAACCAGGGAGACCCAGCTACACCCATCTACTGTGTGGAGAATTCTTGCCAGAAGTGGTGTTCATGGAAGAACTGCAGCCAAAAAAAACATACCTTATACATAGAAACTAGGCCATGGGATGCATGGAGACAGAAACTGGGTGAAAAAAAACAACAGCAGGTGCTCTGGGCTGATGAGTAAAAATGTGAAATGTTAGTAATGGATTAGTGGTGTCCTCAATCCTGAAAAATATAGAACTCATGCAGTAACATCAGGGAGGTGTCAGTTTGGCTCCAAATTTATTCTGCCTCAGTACAGCTACCCCAAACATATATCCAATGTTATTAAGAACTTCACCATAAAGAAGAACAAGGAATCCTTCAAGTGATGATATGGCTCCCACAGAGCCCTAATCTCAATATCATCTAACTAGCTATTGAACCCGTTCTACGCCCGAATGGTGAGCATTTTTATTGGTATATGGTCTCCTATCCTGGTATATGGTCACCTATCCTGGTATATGCTCCCCAATCCTGGCCCCCTATCCTGGTATACGCTCCCCCATCCTAGTATATGCTCCCCCATCCTGGTCTCCCTTCCTGGTATATGCTGCCTCATCCTGGTCCATACTCCCCCATCCTGGTATAAGTTTCCCACCATCCTGGTCCCCCATCCTGGTATATGCTCCCCATCCTGCTCCCCCATCCTGGTATATGCTCCCCCATCTTGGTACTCCATCCTAGTATATGCTCCCCCATCCTGGCATATGATCCCCCATCCTGGTCCCCCATCTTGGTATATACTCCCCCCATCCTGGTATATTCTCCCCCATCATGGTATATGCTCCCCCATCATGGTATATGCTCCCCCATCCTGGAATATGCTCCCCCATCCTGGTATATGCTTCCCCATCCTGGTATATGCTTCCCCATCCTGGTATATGCTCCCCATCCTGGTCCATCATCCTGTTATATGCTCCCTCATCCTGGTATATGCTCCCCAATCCTGTTATATGGTTCCCCATCCTAGTATATGGTCCCCAATCCTGGTATATGCTCCTTCATCCTGATATATGCTCCCCAATCCTGGCATATGGCCCCATCCTGGTATATGCCCCCATCCTGGTATATGCTCCCTCATCCTGGTACATGGTTCCGCATCCTAGTATATGGTCCTCCATCCTGATATATGCTCCCCCATCCTAGTCCCCCATCCTGGTATATGCTCCCCCATCCTGATCTCCCATATTGGTATTTGCTCCCCCATCTTGGTATATGCTCCTCCCCATCCTGGTCCCCTATCCTGTTACACTCTCCTTCATCCTACCCTATCCTGGTATATTTTTCCCCTATCCGGGTCGCCCATCATGGTCCATGCTCCCCCATCCTGGTATATGCTTTCCCTCATTCTGGTATATGCTCCCCAATCCAAGTCCCCCATCCTGATACATGCTCCGCCATCCTGTTCCATGCTCCCACATCCTGGTATATGCTTCCCCCCATCCTGGTATATGCTCCCCAATCCTGGTCCCCATCCTGGTATATGCTCCCCCATCTAGTATATGCTCCTCCATCCTGGTCCCCCATCCTGGTATATGGTCCCCAATCCTGGTCCCCCACCCTGATATATGCTCCCCAATCCTGGTCCTCCATCCTGGTATAGGCTCCTCATCCATCCATCCATAAATAACAAAAAAAACATTCCTACTCCCCTTTCCACCACTCACCTGCAGCACGTCGCCTGCATTATTTAAATAAAATGGGCCCGGAATCAGTGTGTGTGCATACCGTGCTATCCGGCACCATTTTGTTGAAGACACTGTGATCTCCAGAGAAGCCAAAGGAGGAGTGTGGTGCCGGAATCAACGCCTACGCATAGTGCAATCTCCGGTGCCATTCTGTTGAAAACAAATTTGTAGCATCTTCAACAAAATGGCACCGGATAGCGCAGTATGCGCACCCGCTGATTCCTGTGCCATTTTATTTGTATTGTCTGCGCTATGCACAGGCGCGGACTCTGGCGCCACTCTCCTCCTCCGGCGTCTCTGAAGATCACGGTATGTTCCACTGGTGCTGGAGATCGCGGTATGGGTCAGCGCCTACGCATACTGCTATCTCTGGCGCCACACTCCTCCTCCAGAATTGTCCTCCTCCCTGTCTGGGATGTGTCTTTCTGTCTCCGGCCACACTGCGCAGTCTATAGAGGTCAACCTGTGGGTGACCATATATTCGGGACAAGTTGACACATGCACTGACAATAAGTAAATGACCACTGGAGTTTGAATGTCTTCATACATTTTGCATACTTTTACAGATTTATGGTAATATACCTATTCCATATATGGCAGCCTTGTACTGTTTCCAGCTTCTGTAACAAATACGATCTGCTTATATTTTTAACACAGTCACCGCATCATTTATATTTTGTCTACACATCTAAACTGATGCCTTCCATTATGTAATGTGGCAGTCGGGTTTTAAGAGTTCGTATTGCCTTGTACACAACTTATGAGATTGACCTTTTATTTCAGAGCCTCCGAGTCGGTGAGGCAAATTTATCAGCTCTAAGAAATTTGCATCCGTCCCTTCTCATCAGAAATAAAACATAAGGGAACCTCCACACGAAACCTACTTTATGACTTGAAGGAAGGAAGGAGATTGAAACTGAGGAGATGAATAATTATGGTTCAGTAACTTTCACTTAGAGGTCATTTAGCAATAATGTACGTTGCGTTATGACACCTGACGTCTTCCCTGTTTCATTGAAAAAGGGGTTTCAAGCTGCCACACATCTGAATAAATACAGTTGCAAATGACAAGTAAAATGAATAATGTTTAGCTTTTTTTTGCTTTGTTGTTAAATTAGTTTACGGTTCAGACAAAATAATGTATTAAGACGTTCTTATACTGAATACAAGCTTAGTACTCAAATGTTCACCATAGGGCCTCATACACACTGCTGGACTATTGCAAAACCAGGAGTGGGTGATAAATGCAGAATTGGTGACTTGTTTCTATTATACCTTTTCTCTGATTGTTCCTCACCTGGTTTTGGTTCCCACTCCTGAGAAAAAATACTGACTGAAAACTGACCGAATACTGATAGTGGGGTCATGGCCCTAAGCTGACACTCCACTTCTAAATAGATGTCGCTGAAGTTCATTTTGAAATGCAGACAAATAATCCACACTACAGGCACTGCAAACATTTGATATTATAGAAATCATCTTTTTTAAATGTGTTGATTGTTTGTTCAATGTAAATTGCTCTTTATTGAAGTATTGGTTATGAGCGGATCTTTGGAAATTCAAATTTAGCAGCTTTGCCAAATTTTCCCCCCAAAATGTATTTATAGCGAATAAATTAGCTCGGAATTTCAAAACTGGAAAACATATAATTGCCCAGAAGAGATGTGTATAACACCCTATGGCCACAGCCAGGGCCGGCACCAGGTTTTTCTGGGCCCCGGGCGAAAGAGTCTCAATGGGCCCCTTTAACACATGCCACGATTCATGATGCACAGATACCGCAGAGAAATATATACATAGTACAATGCAAAGATTTCACTTCTTACATTACATGAGCGATATCTATTGTAAATTCCACAATAGCTCAGAAACCGGCGAATCGCTCCACACAGAATACTGGCCCCCATATAAGGCCCCATACGGAATACTGGCCCCCATATAAGGCCCCATACGGAATACTGGCCCCCATATAAGGCCCCATACGAAATACTGGCCCCCATATAAGGCCCCATACGGAATACTGGCCCCCATATAAGGCCCCATACGGAATACTGGCCCCCATATAAGGCCCCATACGAAATACTGGCCCCCATATAAGGCCCCATACGGAATACTGGCCCCCATATAAGGCCCCATACGGAATACTGGCCCCCATATAAGGCCCCATACGAAATACTGGCCCCCATATAAGGCCCCATACGGAATACTGGCCCCCATATAAGGCCCCATACGGAATACTGGCCCCCATATAAGGTCCCATACGGAATACTGGCCCCCATATAAGGCTCCATACGGAATACTGGCCCCCATATAAGGCTCCATACGGAATACTGGCCCCCATATAAGGCTCCATACGGAATACTGGCCCCCATATAAGGCTCCATACGGAATACTGGCCCCCATATAAGGCTCCATACGGAATACTGGCCCCCATATAAGGCTCCATACGGAATACTGGCCCCCATATAAGGCTCCATACAGAATACTGGCCCCCATATAACACTCCATACAGGATACTGGTCCCCTTATAAAGCTCCATACAGGATACTGGCCCCTATATAACGCTCCATACAGGATACTGGTCCCCTTATAAAGCTCCATACAGGATACTGGCCCCCATATAACGCTCCATACAGGATACTGGTCCCCTTATAACGATCCATACAGGATACTGGCCCCCATATAATGCTCCATGCAGGCTGTTACCCCCCACATAATGCCCCATACAGGCTGTCCCGCCCCCTTATAATGCTCCATGCAGGCTGTTCCCCCCACATAAAGCACTATGCAGGCTGTCCCCCCCCCCTTATAATGCTCCATGAAGGCTGTTCCCCCCTTATAATGCCCCAAGCAGGCTGTCACCCCTCCTCTTTATAATGCCCCATGCAGGATGTACCCCCCCTCTTTATAAGGCCCCATGCAGGATGTCACCCCCCCTCTTTATAATGCCCCATGCAGGATGTCACCCCCCTCTTTTTATAATGCCCCATTCAGGATGTCACCCCCTCTCTTTATAATGCCCCATGCAGGATGTCACCACCCTCTCTTTATAATGCCCCATGCAGGATGTCACCCCCTCTCTTTATAATGCCCCATGCAGGATGTCACCCCACCTCTCTTTATAATGCCCCTTGCAGGATGTCACCACCCCTCTCTCTATAACGCCCCATGCAGGATGTCACCCCCTCTCTCTATAATGCCCCATGCAGGCTGTCACCCCCTCTCTATAATGCCCCATGCAGGATGTCACCCCCTCTCTCTATAATGCCCCATGCAGGATGTCACCCCCCCTCTCTTTATAATGCCCCATGCAGGATGTCACCCCCCCCCTCTCTTTATAATGCCCCATGCAGGTTGTCACCCCCTCTCTTTATAAGGCCCCATGCAGGATGTCACCCCCCCTTTATAATGCCCCATGCAGGATGTCACCAGCTCCCCATATTATGCCCCATGCAGGATGTTGCCCCCCCCCCATATTGTGCCCCATGCCTCCATACATTAAAAAAAAAAAATCAAATACTCACCTCACTCCTCCTCACCTACTGCAGCTGCTCGGGTCCGGACTCCAGCGTCGCCGGTATCTTCCCGCTCTGCGCTCCCTGTGACGGCTCAGGGGAGGGCGCAGTGGAAAGACGTCACCGCACCCTCTGACCTGAGACGTCACAGGGAACGCAGAGCAGGAAGACAGCGGATCTGCGGAGGCACGGGGAGAGGTAAGTATCCGGCTGCCGGGACCCTGAGAGAGCGGGCGCTGAGACCGCTCTCCTCTGCCCATAGCCCGCCGGGGTGCGCAACCGCCAGTGGGCCCCTCTGCCTGCTCAGGGCCCCGGCACTTGCCCGGGTGCGCCGGGTGCTGACGCCGGCCCTGGCCACAGCCCCACTATCAGTGTTTGGTCAGTATTCGGTCAGTATTTTTCCTCAGGAGTGGGAGCCAAAACCAGGTGAGGAACAATCAGAGAAAAGGTATAATAGAAACAAGTCACCAATTCTGCATTTATCACCCACTCCTGGTTTTAGCTCCCACTCTTGAGAAAAAATACTGACCGAATACTGAACAAATACTGATAGTGGGGCTGTGCTGTACTGAAATTTATTACAGATCAATCATTCCACAGTCACACTGACTCTACAAGTCCTGCACCTCCCAATCACTTGAATCTTTGTATTATTATTCACAGACTGTGACTACCACTCTGATTTTCAATGTTTTTCAGCACTGAAGTATTATACCACAATCAGATTTATGCCTTTTTCTATTCCTGTGTGTAATAAGCTGTGAGGACTGACTTCCTATCCCTAGGCTGTAAAATCCTAAAACGGCTATTGCTTTCCCTGTCCTCTTCTTTTAGAGTACTTTTGATAGTACCACCTGATTAACTGCGCTTGACCATGTGATGTGATATATGTAAGGCATTATGTGGAAATCTGCATGGCGACGCCTGACATTATGAGCCTGCTCTCTGGCTGATTCAATTGTCATCAGTGTGTAAAATGGTGCAGGACATTTTTTTTTTGGTCCTCACTAACCCAATCGCAAAGTATTAAAATTAGCTAGGATCTGAGAATTTCAGAAAATTTGTCTCTAAGTCAATTCGTAGTGGATCAGTCTGCTCATCTATACAAAGTATGTGTTGTTAAATGTAAGGGTTAAAAAAAAACTGTCACCAGGTTTACTCAATACAAAGTATTGCCATCACCTTTACTGCCTGCTTTACAATATTTTAGGAATACTAAAACCCCCAGTGCATAGCCCCAAAAATATCTTTTATAATGCCCCATATCGGGCGGTTCAATCAGATGGGCATCTCTGGTCTTAAACCAACATCTCCTCTCCGATCACAAACCCCGTCCTCCTTCCCTGCTTCATGTAGATGATATGCCCTACTTCATCCACACAGTATCCCGTATTGTTCTCCTGTGCAGGCGTACTTCACTCTGCCCTCAGTAGGACAGAGCAAAGTACTATAATGTGTTGTAATGTGCATGCGCCGGGAAGGCCCAAGAGCACCAATGACCCAGAAGTAAAGCCGGTGCATGCGGACTACAGCACTTTGATCTGCACTCAGCAGGGCAGAGGTAAGTACACCTGCGTAGGAGCGTGATCCACTGTGTGGATGACGTAGGGTGCATCATCTGCATGAAGCAAGAAAGAGGACGACATTTGCAGCCAGAGAGGAGGCATCGGATCAAGACCAAAGACGCCCATCAGACGAGACTGCGACATATGGTGTCATTAGAAAATATATTTTTGGGGCCATGCAGAGGGGATTGGAGACTCATATACATCTAAGGATACTGTAAAAAAGGCGGTAAAGGTGATGGCAGTAATTTATATTGGTAAATTAAATTGGTAATTAAAATGTGAAGGGTTTCCCCAGAGTTGTCATACTAAAGTCTCAAATACAGAATAGCTGAGAGTTATCTCAACTTGCTGATTTCGGCAGGGCCGGCTAGCCATCAGATGTGTATGGGGCCTCCCGACTCTCCCCGAGAGATCATGTCAAGGAGAAGATGGATCGGGCAGCTGAAATGTTAACGGAAAATCTTTTTTTTTCAGGGAGGTAAGCTACTGCCAAAGATGTCTGGCAGCAGCTATTTCCCCTCTAGCCATTATAAATAGGTGAACACTCAGCCCTACCCAGCTGCCCATGTGAATGAGTAAGATAACTGTCATTTGACCAGCAGCTATCTTATATGTATGACCAGTGTCCTTTTTCTTATGTAAATACTGAGAAATTCATGCACAAAAATGCTAACTAGGTTGACTATTATCTAGTGTTTATAAATGGCCGTGTTAGCAGAGATTGATTACACAGGTCTGCAAGCGTAAAATTTTTGAAAAGTAAGCAGTGATTTTTATATACTTTCGATCGCTATCGAAAAAAATTATATATCGTACAGTTTTTCACAAACACTGATTCCATAGGCTTTTTCTTGCACTATCCTGTAACCCCTTTGCATGACCTTTGGTGGATGATTTTGGCATACCTCCAGACTTTTGAAGATCAGAAAGAGGGATAAATTATACACGCCCATGGCCACACCCCAATCCACGCCCATTTACATTTTCTTTCTCACCCGGCCGAAGGAGATGTCACAGGGATGGTGGTAGTGAGAGAAATTCAGCAGAAAGTCCCGCGGTGTACTGGCAGGACCTGCGGTGACGTCATTTAGTCAGCTGATGGTCACGCGACCGCTGACGTCAGCGGTCAGCTGATGGTTGCCTGACCATCAGCTGACTAAATGATGTCACTGCCGGTCCTGGCAGAACTCCACGGGCCGCCGAGGAGAGAGGATCGCTGCCTTTAGGAGACCGAGGGCCACCAGAGAGTATGAATATTTTTTTTTTATTTTAAACTTTATAATTCTTTTTTAACTTGCAGGTACGATGGTACCCGGGTTGGATGAGAGTCTCCTCTTCTCCCAACCCGGGTACCATCTGCGCATTGAATCCGCATGTATACATGTATACAAATTGGCTGTGCTGCGGATTTTTCTGCATTGATAATCCTCAGCAGAAATTTCCGCAGAATGTGCACAGCACAAGCGGATTATCATTGGGAAACATCTTAACAAGCGATTTTAATGCGTTTCCGCGGTGGAAATGCTGCTGCGGAAACACATTAAATCTGCATCGTGAGCACACAGCCTTATGCTACATGTAAACACTGTCTAAATGTCTAAGCAAAGAGGATGTGATTTCATAAAATCTCCACACTAGGTACGTCACTGTTGAACTCTGCAGCTTTGGTGCATTTTTTTCTCTACAGGCTTCTTCTGAAAAAAAACACTTTCCTGTAGTATTAAAAAAAAGCACCAAAAACACATCAAATATGTGGGAACACACATAAAAGAAACGCAGCAAACACGCAATAATCAAAGAAGATTGTTATTGCGTTGTGTGGTGAGGACATATGCAGAAAAAATGCAGCATTTACTCTACATGTGAACATGGCCTCAAAGTAACATTCTTATTACATTTTTAATGACTTTAATAGAGAAAAATATCAATCATGTCATTTTTTACACTATTTACCTATGCCCGTAAATAATTTAATCACTGTGAAGTGGAGGTTGTTACGATTACAGGGACACCAAATATGTCCATGTTATTTGCTGACTTGTGATGTTCATTATTTTTTAAATAAGCGCATTAAAAATTTTAGGTGTTTTTCATTATTTTTTTTTGTAATTTTATAGGATAAAAAAATCTCTTTTATTCTCACTCTGGAATAAAAATACATATAGAAACACTGCTGTGCACAATGTATCAGTACAATCTGCCTGTGGAATCAGAGCCTGCAATATATCAATCACATACACAAAATTCTCCCTATTACACCACCAGAACTTGCAGACTCAATTGCTTTAACTCCTGCCTGAAATGTTAAGGGTTGTGGATTCGATTACAGGGGAGACTCACAGAAAAAAAAAAGTAATTGCTTTTTATTATTTTTAGCAGTTTGAGGCTGCGTGCACACGATGCGTTTTTCATGCGTTTATGCTGCGGAATTTCCGCAGCGGAAACGCATCAAAAACGCATGGTAATCCGCACCCCATGGTCCCCAATGGAATTCCGCAATGTCAATGCACATGCTGCGGATTTTTCCGCAGCGTTTCTGCAGCGCAAATAAATCCGCAGCATGTTCATTAATTTTGCGAAAGCGCAGCGGAAGCACCGCCATTGACTTGCATTGAGACGCATAGAATCCGTGTCTGTACATTTGTACAAGCGGATTATATGCGTCTTTATGTGCGGATGGTACCCAGGTCTGGAGGAGAGGAGACTCTCATCCAGACCTGGGTACCACTGTACCTGTGAAAAAAAGAATAAAATAATAAAGTTTATATTCACCTGTCCGGCGGCCCCTGCAGCGCTTACCTTCCAGGACCTGAGATGACGTCGCGGTCATGTGACCGCAGGCTGTCTCGCGAGATGCCGGCAACCCGGAAGAAGCCAGGACGAGCACGACAGCACACGCGGTGGGGCATCGGGGGTGAGTATAGCTTTATTTTTTTATTTTTACAGTCACACTATATAAATCCATGCCTTTTGCATGGATTTATATAATGTGACCTAGTTGTCAAGCACTTTCTAAGTGATGCTAATCGCCTGGAAAGTGCTTGTCAGTCCGCATGCGGAAACACATGCGTTAACGCATGTGGGTACGCATGTGAATCCGCATGTACTCCGCATGTATTCTGCAGGAAAAATGCATGCACAATCCCCATGCACAATCTGCATGCATTTTTTTCTGCCAGGGAGATGCAGAAATGCTGCAGAAATTTTCTGCTTCATTTCTGCATCGTGGGCACATAGCCTTATAGGAACAAAGAAAATCTGACTTTTTCTTCACCTCAGTATACAGGGAACATAAAAATACAATGAAATATACAATGTATCTCTATGTACATACATAATCTGCTTCTGGGTTTACTACCTGTAATATAGGTCAAGATTGCCAAATTCTCCTATCTACATCATTACGAGCTGTGGCTCATAAATAAAGCTGCTGCCTATGAGCATTGAGATGTGAATCTGAGTTCTCGAGGAGCCTGATCACAGGAGAAGAAGCAGTGAATATATAATTTAATTTATACACTGAGCAGAGAGGAGGGTCCCCTGCCCCCCGAGAAGGAAAATAAGCTATGGAGTGAAGACATCAGAGAGAGGTGAGTATTTAGAAGCCAGAACAAAGCTCTGATGTGGCGGGATTGAGCCCTCAAAGTGGGACAGTCCCACTGAATCTGGGACGGTTGGGAGCTATGGATTTTTGTGTCATTAGATTGGTTAGAAATTGGGTGCTGTGATTGGTTGATGTGGGCAGAGAAGATTTTCTTAGCCCAGCTTCCAAAGAGTGTGGTGGTGTACATAGCATCCAATCATAGCATATCTTTAATTTTACCTCAGCAGTCTAAGAAATGAAAGCTGTACTGTGATTTGTTGTTATGGGCAGTAAAGACAGATTTTTTTTAGTCACAGTTCATAATAGTGTGATGTAGTGATGAGCGAGCATGCTCGCTATTGCTCGGTGCTCGCCGAGTATTTCCGGGGTTGCTCGGCGGGAGCTCGGGTCCCCTCCCTGCATGTTTGGCGCTCTTTAGAGCACCAATCAAAATGCAGGGATTGCCTGCCACTAGTGATGAGCGAGTATGTTTTGTTAACCCTTTCGCCGAGTATGCTCGGCCGAGCACCGAGTATTTATAGCGTGCTGGGTGATATGTTTGAATCACTCCCGTGTGCATGATTTGCGACTTTTTGACAGATTTGATACATGTGAGAAATGTCTGCTTCTTACACATTCCTCACATGTATTAAAGCTGTCAAACCGTCGCAAATCATGCAGACGGGAGTGATTCAAACATATCACCGAGCACGCTATAAATACTCGGTGCTCGGCCGAGCATACTCGGCGAAAGGGTTAACAAAACATACTCTCTCATCACTACCTGCCACTCATTGTAAGGCCGCAGCCATGGTGGTTGTGGCATTACAGTGATTGGATGGCCGCATAGCGTCATCAGGTCTATATCAGACCTGGCGCCGCTGTGCTTGTCACAGTCACTCTGGAATCAGACAGTGTAGGGAGAGGTGCTGCTGCATCAGGGAGAGATTTGCTTGTGTATTAGGTAGTGTAGGGAGAAAAACCGTATATTACACATATCCATCTTAACAAACAGAACTTTTGAGGACTAACTAATCCATCTGCAGAGATATTAGGCAGGCAGTGTATATAGGCAGGCAGGGTATATAGCAGACTGCAGTGCATATAGCTCAAGAGGCTCCATTCCAATTCTGCCTTCTGCTGCTGTTAGATATTTCTATACAAAGGCCCAGGTCTCAGGAGCCAGGAATACTTTTTTTTGGATCTTAATCCTCATTATTTTCTTAAAAAGCAATCCAGAGAACACAGTTTTTCTGCGGCATTTGCTTGTTGGCACGGCAGAATACAGCCAGGTCCTTTCCATATTACAGGGCTAGAAATCCACCTATTTAAAACTGTGTTTTCTCCGTCACACGGATCTGCCATTTTGGCCTCCATTCCAATTTTTTTCACTGTGTCAGCGAAGTTTTTGACACCAGTTTGCTGTTCAAACTAGCTACCTACAGGCCAGGTATTTAAAACTCTGTTTTCTCCGTCACACGGATCACATATAAGTTCGCTCCAAACTCAGTCATTTGTAGTGAGCGTGGAAGATACTGTCCTCCATTTAAAATGGGCAAGGCACGTGGCAAGGGACGGGGAACTGGACGTGATGGTAATGGTGCATGCAGAGGCTGAGGACAAGGCCATGGGCAAGCTGAAATTGTGCCACAACAAACACCCACATCTTCTCGCCCGACCTTCCGGTCCCAATTCGAAGCACACCACTATTGAACCCAGAGCAGTGTCAAAAGGTTGTTGGCTGGATAGCGGATAATGCTTCCAGTCACTTAGCCAACACCACCACCACCACCCTGTCTTCCACACGGTCAAGTCTCAGTAGCCATGAGTCTGGACCGCATATTCCTCACCCTGATCCTCCTTCCTCCCACCATGCCGAGTGCCCGGAGACAACTCATCCCACACTTGGATACTGAAGAGCTGTTCACTTTTCCATTTATAGATTCGGGCCTCTCGCCCGGTCCACTTGAAGCGGGGCAAGAGGCGATTGCGTGTAGTGATGCCCAAATATTTGAGCAGCCACGGTCACACGAAGGCGACGGTGGGAAAGTCTCACAAGAGGTGGACGATGATGAGACACAATTGCCAGAAAGTCAGGAGGAGGACCAGGGTGCGGAAGTGGAAGACGAGGTGGTGGATGATATAGTAACTGACCCAACCTGGCAGGAGGACATGCAGAGCGAGGACAGCAGCACACAGGGGGAGGGAGGCAGAGCACCCCAACAGGCAGGAAGAAGCAGTGTGGTGGCCGCAGACAAAAGGCAGGCAACCGATCCCCGTAACACCAACACGAAGGAAGTTGCCAGTACAACTGTTAGGTCTTCCCGAGTCTGGTTGTTTTTTAAAGACTCTGCCGATAACCCCAAAAAGGCCATTTGCACCACCTGCCAGGCCAGCATCAGCAGGGGTGGCAAAACAACCTGCCTGACCACCACCAGCATGATCAGGCACATGGCAGCAAAGCACCCGACTTTGTGGGCCGAACCCCAAGGTCCAGGAACAGTGTCTGCAGGTAGCACCATTGCTTCTTCCTCTGTTGTGCATGCAAGCCAATCACCTGTCCATGGTGCATGCGAAGATGCCTCCTGCCCTGCACCTCTCGTTGCGCACTCTCAAGTAGCAGCATCAGGAAGCACGTCCATGTCCTTGTCCCAGCGCAGCATTCAGTTGTCCATACCCTAGTCCTTGGAACACAAGCGCGAATATGCAGCCAATGCCCCACAGGCCACACTACTAAATTCTCACATTTCACGACTGCTTGCGCTCGAAATGTTGCCTTTTAGGCTCATGGAGACAGAAGCATTCCACAACCTGATGGCGGCGGCCGTCCCTCGGTACTCGGTCCCCAGCCGCCACTATTTCTCCCGGTGTGCCGTCCCCGCATTACACAAGCACGTGTCCCAAAACTTTAGCCGTGCCCTCAGCAACGCAGTTACCGGGAAAGTCCACCTAACCACGGACACGTGGACAAGTGCTTGTGGGCAGGGATGGTACATCTCGCTGACGGCACACTGGGTTAACATAGTGGAAGCCGGGACCCAGTCGGACCTTGGGACAGAACACATCCTCGCGACGCCAAGGATTGAGGGCCCTAGGTCAATCAGGGCTGCCCCCACGATCTACAGCTCCTGCACCTCATCTTCCTCAGCCTCCTCCTCTTCAGCCTCCATCTCCGAAATGACCACATCAGTCACAAGCTGGGAGCACTGCAGCACTGCCTCGGTCAAGAGGCAACAGGCTGTGCTGAAGCTAATATGCTTAGGTGACAAACCGCACAATGCTGAAGAGTTGTGGACAGCTCTGAAAGATCTGTGGCTCACACAGCTGAACCTACAGCCAGGCATGGTCGTGTGTGACAATGGCCGGAACCTGGTGGCGGCTCTGAGGCGAGGCGAGCACACACACGTACCATGTCTGGCCCATGTGCTTAACCTCATGGTTCAGCGGTTTCTCAAATCCTACCCGGATCTGCCTGTTAAAGTACGCCACCTGTGTGCCCATTTTAGAAAGTCAGATACAGCTTCCGCCGCTCTTGTAGTGTTTCAGCAGCGTTTGCAGCTTCCGGCTCACAGACTGGTGTGTGATGTCCCCACGCGTTGGAACTCTACACTGCAGATGTTAGGAAGGATTTGTGAGCAGAAGAGGGCAGTTGTTGAGTACCAGCATCAACAAGGCCGTCGGTATTCAGTTCAGACTCCACACATAAGACCTCAGGAGCGGACAGGGATGTCAGACATATGTACCATCCTCCAAAACTTTGAGAACTCCACCAAGATGGTGAGTGGCGATGATGCCATAATTAGCATCACCATCCCGCTTCTCTGTCTTCTGAAGTGCTCTCTGCTCACAATCAAAGAGGATGCATTGCAGGCGGAGCACGATGAGATGGAGCAAAGAACCATACCGGGTGATTACACACAGCCCAGCCTCATCTCATCCCAACGTGGATTGGGTGACAATGAGGAAGAGGAGGAGGAAGGACAGGAGCTAGTTTCATGCGCTATAGACGGTACTACCTGCACAGCTGTCATACCGTCTGTTCAGCGTGGATGGCCAGAGGACAGAGAGGAGGAGGAGGAGGAGAGCATGGTCAGTCATCCTCTTGGTGAGGACACGGAAGTCTTGCCTGTTAGTAGTCTGGTATGCATGGCTGAGTTTATGTTACCTTGCCTTTCCCAGGACCCTCGCGTTCTCAAAATTTTGGGTGACAGTCATTACTGGTTGGTGACACTTCTAGACCCACGCTACAAGGAAAACTTTATATCTCTTATTCCTGAGGTGGACAGGTTTACAAAAATGGGGCTGTACCAGAAGGCCCTTGTTGTGGAACTATTAAAAAAATTCCCATCTGAAAACGCTGGCGGCAGAGGGCACACTTCGTTGGACAACCAAGGAGTACAGGTGAGAGAGACACAACTTCAATCCAGCAGAGGCAGGGGAACACTGTCAAAGTTCTGGGAGAGTTTTCTCAACCCCTCCCATCGCACAGGCCTTGAGGCGTGGGGTACTCTCACAAGGAGTGCAAAGTTTGGGAAGATGCTGAGGGAGTACCTTGCCGACCGTACCAATGTCCTCCGTGATTCCTCTGTGCCATATAATTATTGGGTATCCAAGCTGGATACGTGGAATGAACTGGCTCTAGTCTCTATGCCTTGGAGGTCCTGGCCTGCCCTGCCGCCAGCATTTTATCAGAGAGGGTTTTTAGTGCCGCTGGTGGAATTATAACTGATAAGCGCATCCGCCTGTCAACTGAAAATGCTGACTGGCTGACTCTTATAAAAATGAACAAGGGCTCGATTGGGCCAGACTTCTCAACACCAACGAATGATAGCAGCATAACATAAACTCAAATCCAGTGTCTTTTCTTGGGAGGTGTATTCCCATGCACCTTTTCACACCCAGACATGGGTATACGCTTCCTGATTTTGGCTATTTGCTCTTGTCCTCCTCCTTCTCCTCATCCTCCACCACCATATCACCAGGGTGACCGTGGTCCGTGATGCAACACCCACATAATATTTTTAAAGGGTGTTTATGATGCCGGTAAAAAAAATTTTTTAGACAGTATGTTCATGTATACCCCCCAGGGGTAAATGTTTATCAGCCCATACACTTAGTTCATGGGCATTACAAGTATAGAAGGCCCGCTCCTTTCTAATGGGAACATTTTTTATGAGGCCCTCCAACACGTCTCTTCCAAGGGGCATTGGAGTGCCTCCAAATTTTTGGCAGCCTTTGCATTCACTGCATAGGCCAACACTATGGGAGACTCTCTTCTTTCTAATGGGAATTTGTCATTACTGTGGCCCTGCTCTATGTCTCTTTAAATTGTTAGTGGGGTTTTTCCTAAATTTGGTCAGCCGTTGGACTCACTGCATACCCTATAACTGTATAGCAGACTCTCTCCTTTCTAATGGGAATTTGTCGTTACTGTGGCTCTGCTCTTTGTGTCTTTAATTTCTTAGTGGGGTTTTTCCTAAATTTGGTCAGTCGTTGGACTCACTGCATACCCTATAACTGTATAACAGACTCTCTCCTTTCTAATGGGAATTTGTCGAAACTGTGGCCCTGCTCTATGTGTCTTTAAATTCTTAGTGGGGTTTTTCCTAAATTTGGTCAGCCATTGGACTCACTGCATACCCTATAGCTGTATAGCAGACCCTCTCCATTCTAATGGGAACTTGTCGTACTTGTTACTGTGGCCCTGCTCTATGTGTCTTTAAATTCTTAGTGGGGTTTTTCCTAAATTTGGTCAGCCGTTGGACTCACTGCATACCCTATAACTGTATAGCAGACCCTCTCCTTTCTAATGGGAACATGTCGTACTTGTTACTGTGGCCCTGCTCTATGTGTCTTTAATTTTTTATTGGGGTTTTTCCTAAATTTGGTCAGCCGGCGGACTCACTGCATACCCTATAACTGTATAGCAGACTCTCTCCTTTCTAATGGGAATATGTCATTACTATGGCCCTGCTCTATGTGTCTTTAATTTCTTAGCGGTGTTTTTCATAAATTTGGTCAGCCGTTGGACTCACTGCATACCCTATAACTGTATAGCAGACAATCTCCTTTCTAATGGGAACATGTCGTACTTGATACTGTGGCCCTGCTCTATGTGTCTTTAAATTCTTAGTGGGGTTTTTCCTAAATTTGATCAGCCATTAGACTCACTGCATACCCTATAACTGTATAGCAGACTCTCTCCTTTCTAATGGGAATTTGTCAAAACTGTGGCCCTGTTCTATGTCTCTTTAATTTCTTAGTGGGGCTTTTCCTAAATTTGGTCAGCCGTTGGACTCACTGCATACCCTATAACTGTATAGCAGACTCCTTTCTAATGGGAGTTTGTCGTTACTGTGGCCCTGCGCTATGTGTCTTTAATTTCTTAGTGGGGTTTTTCCTAAATTTGGTCAGCCATTGGACTCACTGCATACCCTATAACTGTATAGCAGACCCTCTCCTTTCTAATGGGAACATGTCGTTCTTGTTACTGTGGCCCTGCTCTATGTGTCTTTAAATTCTTAGTGGGGTTTTTCCTAAATTTGGTCAGCCGTTGGACTCACTGCATACCCTATAACTGTACAGCAGACTCTCTCCTTTCTAATGAGAACATGTCGTACTCGTTACTGCGGCCTTGCTCTATGTGTCTTTCAGAGTCCCTCCATCATCAATGAAACAGGATGTGACTGAATATGTGTCACACACCACATTGCCAGAAAAGGTTGTGAAATGTTAAAATGACATTTCCCGGTGAATGCATTTGCCTTAAAAAATAACGTAAAAAAAAAAACAGTAGGATCATTTTTTAGTATAAAAACAGAGTCGCCAATGTAACCTCAATGTAATCACATTGTTCAGCTCCTGCACCTCCTCCTCCATCTCCGAAATGACCACATCAGTCACAAGCTGAAAGTACTGCAGCACTGCCTTGGCCAAGCGGCAACAGGCTGTGCTGAAGATAACATGCTTACTGCTTAGGTGACAAACCGCCCAGCGCTGCAGAGTTGTTGAAAGCTGTAACACAGCAGCTTGATCTGTGGCTCTCACAGCTGAACATACAGCCAGGCATAGTCGTGTGTGACAATGGGCGGAACCTGGTGACCGAGAAATGACAGCTGGAGTAGATACGGTTTCCATCTATGCCAGCCCTTTCACTGATCTAAAGAATATGGCTGTGGTGAAATACAACTCCCACTGAGAAGCTGTTTCAGATTGAAAAACTTTGGGCCCACCAGAGAATTTGATTCTGAGGGCTTACCTTTCTCCCCCACTCAAGAGCCCCATAGCAGCTGCAAAGTTAGCGCTATCATGAACTCTCCTGATGTAGAAGCCAGGGCACATCAGAAGATTCTCTGGTGGGACCGTCCAACCCTGCCAAGAAACAGTCCTGGCTAAGAAAAGTGTGTGGGAAGGCTCCCAGACACTCTATGGCTGCTTTTTTACTGAGGTGGAAACCCACACAAACATGGGGAGAACATACAAAGTCCTTGCAGATGTTGTCCTTGCTGGGATGGGAAACCCAGGATCCCAGCGCAGCAAGGCTTCAGTGCTAACCACTGATCCAATGTGCTGCCGTTCACCCTCTAATATCTAACAGGCTGGAGAAACTTGCACCTACTGCCACTTTCGTCAGCTCCTTTGTGAGAAACTAATGTATTTGGGCAGCCACTCAGTCTACCAAATAAAATTCCTGAGAAGGAAATTGGGGATGGCTTCGCTACTGGTACTGGGGACAGTGCTAATACCATGGCGTCGTACCATAGTTTACTGGAAATATTTCAGGCTGGTAGGAGGCAAACAAATTCCCACAGAAAAGTACCAGCAGTAATGTTCAGGGACCCGCGCTTGTAGAAGGCGAAGACAACACCGGAAGAAATAGTGACGGCTGGGGACCAAGTATGGACACGAGGCATGAGGCATGAGGCATGAGGTTGTGAAAAGCTTCCGCCTCCATGAGCCTAAAAGTTCGCATTTCAAGTGCAAGCAGCTGCCCAGAAATCTGGCAGTTTAGTATTGCAGCCTGTGGGTGGGTGGCTGGCTGCATACTTGCGCTTGCATTCCAAGTAACAGAAAACTAAGCAGATGATGGCCTCTATCATCATCATTGGCCTCACTTCGGCACTATGAATACTCCTGAAGGAGAAGCCAGGGCCCACCGGAGGAGTTTTTCTGGTGGGTCCGTCCAACCCTGCTGGGCAGCAGCCCTGGCTAAGAAAAGTGTGGGGGAAGGTTCCGGGACACTCTATGGCTGTTTTTTTAATGTGGATCGGACATGCTAATGCATGTTATTTCTCAAACCGGATTGCAGATCAGGCCATTGCCCAACTCTGTAGTCATGAAATTAAATGAGCAAAGAAAGATGTTTGTGTGTCAAAGCACCACCGAGAAGTGCGAGTTGATGTTGAACGGGCTGCCATTGCTTTTGCAAAAGCTGCTTTAGAGGGACTTACTGGGAGAAATGACACCCAGAGTAGATACGGTTTCCCTCTATGCCAGTCCTTTCACCGAACTAAAGAATATGGCTGTGGTGAAATACAACTCAGCAAAAAAAGCTGTGGACTGGCTCCATACCGTCCCTGGCCACATTCACCCGTTCACGTGTTTGTGGTTAGGCGGTCCTTCCCAGTAAGTGCACTGGGGAGGGCATGGGTAATGTTGTGGGACCCCTGCTTGTGGAAGGCAGAGACGACACCGGGAGAAATAGTGGCGGCTGGAGACCGAGTATGGACACCCGGCCGCTGACGGCATGAGGTTATGAAAAGCTTCCACCTCCACGAGCCTAAAAGGCCACATTTCAAGTGAAAGCAGCTTTAGAGGACTTCCAGGGAGAAATGACAGCTGGGTAGATATGGTTTCCCAAGTCCTTTCATCAAGCTAAAGAATATGGCTGTGGTGAAATACAACTCAGCAAAAAAAGCTGTGGACTGGCTCCGTACCGTCCCTGGCCACATTCCCCTGTCCACGTGTTTGTGGTTAGGCGGTCCTTCCCAGTAAGTGCACTGGGGAGGGCACAGGTAATGTTGTGGACCCGTGCTTGTGGAAGGCGGAGACGAGACCGGGACAAATAGTGGCGGCTGGGGACCACAAGCCTAAAAGGCCACATTTCATGTGCAAGCAGCTGTCAAAAATTTGTCAGTATAGTATTGCAGCCTGTGGGTTGGTGGGTGGCTGGCTGCATACTTGCACTTGCATTCCAAGGAATGGGGTAGGGACAACTGAACACTGCACTGGGACAAGGACATGGACGGTGATTGTTGCAATGACAAGTGCATGGCAGGAGGCATCTTCGCATGCGCCAAGGATCACTTATGATGGGCACACTTTTAGGCAGTGACCTGGGAGTCAGAGATGCATCCAGAGGTCTTCCTCATGCTGTTCCCATGTCTTTTCAGCACTGTATGCGTGTGTCTGATGATGTGTCACACACCACATGGCCAGATAAGGTTGTAAAATGTTAAAATGACATTTCCTGGTGAATGCATTTGTCTTGGTTGAAAGCAATGCAAAAGTGCAAAAATGCATCAAAAAACGCTACATGTGAACATAGCCCAAAGTGTGGAGGAGTATTTTTGTTTTTGGTTATTTATTTTGCCTTATATACAAGTCATTACCCTGGAAAGGATGTTCCTTAACATATTTCTCAGGAAAATCCATTTTGGTTTCGTTTTTGTATGTTTTATTGTGAGTCCGTAAAAGTGGCGTAATACTCTGACAACGTTGTTGACAGCAGTGATCTGGGAGTCAGAGATGCTTCCAGGGTCTTCCACATGCTGTTCCCATGTCATTTGAGCATTGTTCCCATCGATTTGGGCAATTTTTAGGCCCTCTGCAGACCGCCGGGAGGAGCCGCCTGAAAAATGCTCGAGTTTCCCATAGACGTACATTGGGCTCATTGCTCGGGTCGAGCACCTAAGTATTCCAATGTGCTCGACCCGAGCAACGAGTACCCGAGCATTTTAGTGCTCGCTCATCACTAGTGTGATGGTGTCTATAGCAACAAATCAGAGCACAGTTTTCATTTTACTTCCGCAGTTTAAGAACTGAAAGCTGCACTATGATTGGTTGCTATCGGGAGCAAAGGCAAATTTTCTTTTAGACAGAGTTCATAAGAGTGTGGTGGAGTGCTTACCATGCCTCCTTTCAGTATTTAGCAGTTGTGGTGAATTAAGCTTCTGCTTCTAACAACGTGATCGAAATGGCTACAAGAGGGTGTCGTAATTCATCAGACAACTTTTGCTACATTTGCGGTTGTTTTGTAGCGAAGAAACAATGAAGTAACATGACAGACATTGTTAGAAAAGTGTATTATGCGTACTTTGATGTAAAACTAGGTGATCAGGACAAGTTGTGGGCTCCACATGTAGTGTGTTCAGTTTGTGTAGAAGAACTACAACAGTGGTCTGAAGGGAAGAAAGGATAAACGAAGCCCCCAGCAGAGCCATGGATGTAGTGACCCATGACTCTGCTTTGTAAGGCAAGCAAGGGTTAAATAAATTAAATGGGAAAAGAGAGGGCTTTGTGGGGTCAAAAGTTTAAGGGGGTTGGAAAAAGGGCGGGAGGGTGTTGACAGAGCAGTCCTATATATATTTAGGGGAGGGGATTGGGTCTCCTAAACGGCACACAGGCACCAAGTCAAAAGATTCCTGTGCCCTCCTCATCTGGTCTCCGTTATTCTGCCTCAGGAATGCAATGATCCAGGACATGCTTGAGCAGCTGAAGGCTGCTGCTGATGGTGTGGATGCAGCATCAGTCAGGGCACTGATGCAGGAGATCCTGGAAGGTCCGGCTGCTGGAGGCGAGGCAGCGCTTCCGTCGGCCTGGAGCGCACGCAGGGTGAGAGCACCAGAGAGACTTTTCCCTGACGCGGTTCCTAGCCTTCAGCAGGCCCTCATGAGCCCCTCTGGGAACTCTTCTTGTCAGGACCTGCCGTCTTCTACTCCAAGCTGCAGGTCTGGATGTGGGAGGAATCTTTCCAGGCAGTCGAGGCCTGCGGCAGTGGGCAGGCCCCCAGCTGGGCCTGCTGCCTCAAGTGTTTCAGGCTGCTACAAGATGACGGCGGTCCTTCCTAGCAATCCTCTTGTCAGTGGGACAGCCTGTGTTAAGATTGGCACCACAGAGATAACACAGAATCCCTCCCCTGCCACCACATGTGACGATTGGCACCAGAGAGATCTCACAGAATCCCACTGTTGCCACCACATGTGAAAAATCCCCACCGTGCCCCCGCCTGACGTTGTTATTACGTCAGACGGATCACGAAATATGAATCCGTACTTTGCACCAACGTGACATAAGGTCATATTGGTACAGTTCTACAGACATCCCCTGTCCTCACGGGTTCAGGAAGGTACCGAGAGTGAGAAGAGGTGGCCTGCTCAGTCACTGATGTGGCACCTCACTCACTCACACCCCTGACAGGCTGAGAGGCCCCTCTCACTGACCCCAGTGAAACAGAACCTTATCAGCCTGGTAGAGCTGCCGCCAGGTCCTATTAGACATAAGCCCTGGTCCCTAAAGGGAATTATATTGGGCCAGAAACCAGCCCCGGAAGTGTGTGAGTTGAACCAAGCAACAGACACGTGGATTCGTGGATCGAGATAAAAGAGCAGCCCAAGGTTAAATTATATATTTAATCACCTTAAGGGCACACTAGACAATACACTATAAACAGTACATAAGGGTTATACATACATAATTGTCAGAGATGCAAGCATAATAGTAGTGGCACAAAAGATATAAGCAGATATATCTTTTCCAAATCTCCATCCCTGGCTTCTAGAAGCTATGAACTCCAGAAATGAATATGGGTCACAGCTCCTGAATGGACGGTCCTAGTGAGCCGGTTCTAGTGTCATCGAGTCCAGATGAGCCCCTGCTATGCGTGGAGACTAAACACAATGGTCCTAGGGATTTCCAGATGGCTGTGCCGTGTATCTCCCTATGTGATAGGCAGGGTTGAGACCCAGGCGGACATTCCCCATGTTCTTGGGAATTTGGAAATCTATTCGATGTATGGCTGGTCCCTTCGGAGCCCATTTAAAAAAGGAGGTGAAAGATGAGATCTTAAAGGATGAGTACATGGAAATATTTTCCATCCTTCCCTTAGAAAAATTTAACTTGGATAGGGGAAAGAAAGATGAAAGTAAAAAGGAAGAGGCAGAAAAGCGGAGGTGGCGGGTAATTCCTTAGACTTTTGTTAATTGGCTCCAGGCTCTTGCCATTTTAGCCAGTGTTATAGGTGAGAAGGCTCCAGAACATTTCTCTGGGCTTTCCTGCTACATGGTGCTATAGGTGAGACCCATGATACTTATGGAGTGCACACTTGGTTAAAATACAAAAAGTAGTTTTGGCAGAGGAACTCAGTAAGGAATAGCATACGTTGGGACCAGAAAGGCATAGATCTATGGCTGAAGGTGATGGCACCTTCCAGTTACAGTCAGTCATTTCAGGTGTGGGCCGGGGTATCCGGCCAACATTTTTCAGGAGGGTGTATGCCCCAAACTGGGCTTGCAGGACCAAAGCTGGTAGCAAGTTGGAAGTTCAACAAGGGCCAGTGCAAGTTGGGGGGGAATTATAAATTTAAGAACCAGATGTGGTGGTTCATCACATTCGTTGTTTCAAAAAAAGGGAAAAGTAGATCTGAAGGGGATTCAGCAAAAGGGAACGAGTTCAGTGAGTATTCCTGCGATGGCCCCTTGTCTAAATAGGTATCAGAAGCGGGATAACATAGTAACATAGTTTTTAAGGTTGGAGGAAGACTAAGTCCATCTAGTTCAACCCATAGTCTAACATGTTGATCCAGAGGAAGGCAAAAAAAACCATGTGGCAAACACTAAGCTTCACATTGGGGAAAAAAATTCCTTAAAGGCAGTTGTTGGCTAAAACCAATATTGAGTCTGCTTTCTGTTTGATGCCGGTACACCCGGAGAGTTTGCATTTGTTTGGTTGCTTTTGGGAGGGTGCTTATTTTGTAGATAGGTATCTTTCCATGGGCTACTCAATTTCTTGTGCTTATTTTGAATCAGTTAGTTATTTTCTGGAATTGCTTGTATGCGATATATCAAGGATAACATCGGTTACTTACTACCTCAACGACTTTCTTTTCATTGAACTGCCCGGTTCCACGATTTACCAGTTATTGTTGAGATCTATTGAATGGATAGCTTGTCATTTTGGAGTTCCTTTAGTACAAGAAAAGAAGTAAGTTCCCTGTACCTGTATTCGTTTTTTTCTATCACCATGGATACCATACGGATGGAGTGCAGGTTACCCAAGGAAAAAATTGTGGCTTTGTGCACAGAGGTCCGTAATGCAGCCCGGTTTAAAAAAAAACAGTTGAAGAACCTTCAATCTTTGCTGAGGAAGCTTAATTTTGCTTGCCGGATTGTGGCCATGGGCTGGGTTTTTTCACGTAGCCTGGTGGCGTCAATGGCAAGAGCATCGTCCCCTAGGCATTATATTGGTTTAACAAGGGAACTCAGGGATGATTTGTCAGTTTGGGAAGGTTTTCTGGATAAGTATAATGGATGGTCACTAATGATGAGTTGGTAGAGGACTTTGTGAGTTGTTTACTGATGCGGTGGGCTGTACAAGTTTCGGAGCCTATTGCAAGAGCCAATGGTGTGCTGGCGAATGGCCGGGGTCCTGGATAGAGGCAGGATTCACAAAAAATCTGACTTTATTGGAGTTTTTCCCAATAGTAGTGGTGTTGTTAATTTGGGGTGAGCAATTCAGCAATAGGAAGACACGCTTTCACTGTGATAATATGTCGGTGGTAATGGCAATCAATATTTTATCCTAGTCTTCACCCCCTGTGGTTTATTTGCTGACGTATTTTGTTTTGTGGTGTCTTTGCCTCAATGTATGGGTGGTGGCGGTTCATGTACCAGAGGTCAAGAATTCAATTGCTGATTTTCTCTCTCGGTTGCAGTGGGACCATTTTCGGACTTTGCAGACAGTACATGGGTAGGGTACGAAGCACCTTGGAGGGAATGGAAGGCCTGGAGGGGGAAATTTGGCAAGTTAAGGTCCTAGGAAGACCTCTTGGTGCATTGCTTCGTTGGCTAAGTCAGGTGGAGACGGAAAGGTGATCTATATCAAAAGTTAATCTTTTTTATGGCGGGGATAGCATTTGGTTGTAAGTATAGGGGTTTGGTGGATATCACAAAGCATTTCCTTGCGGATCAGGCACTGAAGGATTTTAGGAAGGGGCTCACTAGGACAGACACTCGTAGGCCAATTTCATTTAAGCTTCTGGAGGAATTTGGGGTCCGTCTGGTGCAACTGTGCAGCTCTCAGTTTGAGGTTACATTGTTTCGGTTGACTTTTTCATGGTCATTTTTTTGGGGCCATGAGACTAGGGGAGTTGGTGTCTCCATCCTCGGTTAAAGGGGGTGGTGTATTGGGTCAGCATGCGGTTGATTTCATTGATTCCATTGAATTTTGGGTGCATTGGTCCAAAACAGATCAAGCTGGAAGAGGGAAAAGGGCTATTTTGGGGGTGTTGAGGGGGTCCCCTATGTGTCTGCTGGAGTGTTTTAATAGCTATTTAGGTTTAGGAGTGGATTGTTCGGGCCCATTGTTAAAGAACAAAGACGGGTCTTTTCTGTCTCGGCATCAGGCAATTTTCAGGAAGTGTCTGGAATCTTTGTGGTTGGAGGTGGACAGGTTCTTCTCTCATTCCTTCTATATCAGGGCCACAACTGAGGCTGAATGATGGAGACTCCCGGCTGAGGTAGTTCAAAAGACAGTTAAGGGGGAGTCTAGGAGATCATTAACTTTATGTACGTCCTCATTTGGAGTGATGGAGGGGTGGAGTGGGGACATGGTTGAATAGGAGACTCTTGTTTTTATATTAAGGATTTAAAATGTATATTCATGCATACAGATCTAGTTGTTTTGTTTTCACCTCCCTTTTTCCCTCCCCCTCATGTCACGGAATGACAAGGTGATGTCCGGCGGATGGCACAACACACGGATACAACGGGATAATAGAGGGGGAAGGGGAGCCCTAGCAGTAGGGAATGATGGAAGGGACACCTCCTGACACCAACCTGTGTCTGTTCCTAAGCCCCCTAATGTCCCTAGATGGGTTGTTCCCCCCGTGTGCGATCACGTTCCTCAGCCCTCGCTGGTCCTGGACTTAGCCTGGCTAGTGAGCAGGCCAGCGAGACACTAGTTTCACCACTACAATAGGACAACACGAGAAAGGTAAGACAAACAATGGGAAGATAACAACATAAAATACACTTAGCTTTCCAACAGGAAACTTCAGCTGCAACTGCAACTCCACAGCTTCTCCAGAAACAGGCTCCTTCAAAGAGGTCAGCATAGAATGAACTATAACCAGTGGTCAGCTGATGGATCATGTAGCTATTTAAAGGGAGGTGGGAGTAGCACCAACCAACATCAGCTGACCATTAACAAAAGGCTACCATCAAGAGACTAATATTAACCCTTGCTGGACCAACAGGAAAAAACTACATTTAAATTACAACATAACCAGAGTTGCCACAGATCTCCAAATTATTTGTGACAATTCCCGTCCTCTCTCTTTTCTTCCCCATAGGAGGCGCACAGTTAGTGTGGATTTTGGGGCGGCCTTTTGTGTATTGAGAGGCTTTGAGGGCTGACATGAAAAAAAAACGGGCACCAGTTGGGTTTTCCGAGAAATGAGTTTGTAGTGAGATGGATTGGAGTTCGAGGCATGAATTGGAGACAGGTGTTGCCTGATTTTCAGTTTTGCTTGGTTAGATCGTTTCCCTGTTGTGCTGGTGTTGCATGTGGGGGGAAATGATCTGGGTAGGGATTTGATTAGGGACATCCGCCATGATTTTTTGCATTTATGGACAACTTAAAATGAAGCTACTGTGGTTGGATATCATGCTCAGAAAAACTTGCCACGCTGCCCGGTCTGTGGACAGGATTAATAAGACCAGTATAAAAGTGAACAGGGCAGTTGGAAGTTTTATTGCAAGGAGCTGAGCGGTTGTAGTGAGGCTCACGGATTTGAAATCTGGGAAGGGAAACTTTTGGCGGCACAATGGTGTGCACTTGAATACAATTTGGATTGATTTATGGGTCTGGTGGGGTGACTCGCATTATGAGGAGTCAGGTAATGCTCGCTGTGGCGGAGCATTTTCCGTTTTTGCATTTTCATTTTTTGCTCCTCTTCTTTCCAGAGCCAGAACTTTTTTATTTTTTGCTCAATATGGCCATGTGGGTGCTTATTTTTTGCGGGACGAGTTGTACTTTTAAACGCCATCACTAGTTTTACCATATCTTGCACTTGAAAATGGGAAAAAAAATTCCAAGTGCGGTGAAATTGGAAAAAAAATGCCATTCCACAGTTGTTTTTTGTTTTGTTTTTTTACCACGTTTACTGAATGATAAAATTGACGTGCCACTATTATTTTCCAGGTTATTACGAGTTCGTAGACACCAAACATGTATAGGTTCTTTTTATTTAAGTGGTGAAAAAAAATTTCAAAGTTTGCTTAAAAAAAAAAATGGCGCCATTTTCCGAGACCCGTAGCGTCTCCATTTTTTGTGATATGGTGCCAGGTGAGGGCTTATTTCTTGCGTGCCAGGCTGACATTTTTATTTATACCATTTTGGGGTAGATACAATGTTTTGATCGCCCGTTATTGCATTTTATTGCAATGTTGCAGCGACCAAAAAACGTAATTCTGGTGTTTGGAATTTTTTTCTTGTTATGACGTTTACCGATTGGATTAATTATTTTTTTATATTGATAGATCTGGCGATTCTGAACGTGACGATATCAAATATGTGTATGTGGGGTTTATATCTTATTATTTTATTTTGAATGGGGCAAAAGGTGGGTGATTTAAACTTTTATATTTTTTACATTTTTTTAATATTTTTAAAAACATTTTTTTTACACTTTTTGCTTGCTTCAATAGTCTCCATAGGAGACTAGAAGCAGCAATTACCTGATCACCTCTGCTACATAGAGGCGATGACCAGATCGCCTCTATGTAGTAGAAATGCTCCTGTGCTATGAGCGTCGACCACTAGGTGGTGCTCATAGCAATCTTTACATGACAACCACAGGGGTCTGCTGCAGACCCCGGGTTGTCATGCCCACGCATCGGTGACCCGCGATCACATGATGGGGTCACTGATGGCCAGGGTAAGTGACGCACATCCGGCGGTATTTAACTAGTTAACAGCCGCGGGTGGATCGTGATTCCACCCGCGGCTGTTGCGGGCAGCTGACATGTGCCTGGTTCAGTGCTGGCTCAGCGCCAGAGCCCGCACTGAACAGGGGTGCCGACGTGGTGCGTACTATTACGTACCACGTCGGAAAGGGGTTAATATAATAATATTGGCTTCCACCAGGTTTTGGAGCTCCAAGAACCTACTTTCAAGTTATTTATTATTGTGATGTTTGTATAGAAGATCGATTTGGCTAATTAATCCAAAGAACGGTGGTATGAATGTTCACTGGGATGAGATCCGTGGGAGTGGGGTGGTGGTGTGAAATTGTTGGGTGGTAGCATTGGGCAGTTGGAGGGGAAGCCTCTACAATACTGGAGTCAAGAGAGCTTTCATTTTGGTGTGCCTATGATCTGGAGGGAACTGCAAAATCATAGTGAAAACTGCTAATTTTGTATATGCAACGTGGAGGGATTCAATGTAAAAAAACAAGAAGGAAATTATATATCTGGGCCCTTCATCAGAGATTTGCCCTGTGCCTCACGGTTCAGTAATACTTGTTCCTTCATTTCCGGGGAAACTTGAAGATACACAATATTTATATATAATATTGTGTACATTTTTGGCTACAATTTTTCCTGCTCATCTCACATGTACGCAATTTCACGCGCGTTTTGTGCCATATCCATACGTGATAGTTAAATAAAGAAATGTTTCTTTTAAAACAGGGCATAAGAAAACTTAACAGTCATTGGATTTGAAAACATTTTCAGAAACCCAAATTTTGCATACCTGTGTTATATTTGTCTTTGTTTTATCACTTATTTGTGTGTCATTTTTAGCACAATCCATAGTAGCGTCCTTTCAATTATGGGCTAGGGATCCATTAACAACCTGTACACTTCATCCAACGGTACAAGACTTAATTTCAAGTTGATAGCAAGTCAAACAAGTTCTGTCCCTATGTACGAAGACATCCTCTGCCAGAAAGCCATGCTTCTGACCGAGAATACCTTCGTCCAGATGTAAACCTTTAACAGCTTCTCTCAATGCCTTGGGCAATGTTCGTGTATCCAAATAATACTGACATTTACATGATTTCGAATCACACACATATGATATATATTAATCGTGTTTAATGGTCAGAGGTCTGCCCAATCAGAATAAATCTCAGCTAGTGATGCATGTAATCATACAAATGAACTGTGAGAAAAAAGGACGACGTAAAGGTAAAGTGTCACAATTAATACCAGCTTGAACAAGGATTGCCGTGAAAGCGGCGCTCAAATCGCAGAACTTAATACAAATGATTTTAGTTGATGAAATTAACAAGCAGAAACATGTCATATTGATTTAGGATTCAGGCCAGTCTAATTAATTAATGGCGCACTCCCCTGTCCACACACTGTGGAGAAATACTAAGTTCTTACTGTTCATTGCCTTGCAGTCAGGAGATGGCTGCAGGATCATTTGTAGCATTGCCCAGGGGTAATATATAGGTGATAACTAAATTTATTGTTTATTGCTGTGTATTTTTCAAGAAGTTGGTGTACACAAGAAAGAATTTGATTTGAGTCAAACCTCTGCTAAAACCTACTTTGTTTCACAGAAATAGCTATCTTCCACTGGAAGGAAACCAGAGATTGTCATCTCCTGTGGCTTGAACCGACATAGATGACTATTGTTAAAAATCTTGGCTGCGCTAAGAAAAACAGTCACAGCCAAATTAAATCTACAACAGTCAGAACTGATGGTTATGTGGAATTGGCCAACAGACAGATGGTGGGACCCACTGGGTTGCAAATATATTTAGAGAAGGCTAGACCAGGGAGTTGGTCCATAAAGGTAAAGAGAGATGATGATACTTCACCTGAAATGATGATACATTACCTGTGCAATACTATGGAAATACTGAAAACTTGATCTGTTGGTGGCTCTTGAGGACTGGAGTTGGGGAACATTGGGACTGGAGCTTTGTTGTATAGTACCAAGATAATAGTGCCCACAGGAAGCCTTCTAGGTAGTTTTCATAACTCTCGGCAAACAGAAATCGGCAAACACATGAGCGGCCACCTCGCCATTTATTCCCTAGATCCGGCATCAGGTGGGCACATAACAAGGTGCTTGGGGACTTCAAGAATGGGATGTGCTATAAATGTCTCTAATGAGAATAACCTTTTAAATATTGTAGATTTTCCAGTGACTTGCTGAGTAGTATTTGAATTTAGTACAAGAATGTTCCTTAAGAAGTTAGGTGGAGAGCATAGAAGTCAAGAAGAGCGAAGAGTATTGGACATTGGCTACAAGGAGTAGGTAAACAGCTATCAGCGGACAAGTTTACCATAATTTTTGTGTGTGATATTTAATGCTATGCTGATGGCACCATTGGACATAAAAAGTCAAATTATTGACCTGCTCATTACATCTGACAAATTATCAAATCATAAGTTACCAAGTATAGGGCATCCATAAACTGCTATAAATTATTATTTTATTTTAATTCTTTTGACACAATGAGATCATTAAGTGTTTTTCTCTAGGAATACAGCATGCTATGGATTATGTTCCAATTTTGTTTTTCATGGATTCATATGTGTATGAAACAGATTGTAACATACCTGGCGGCGTCCTTGCATAGTGGTCCATCTCCCAATGTGCAAGAGCGCGCACTTGATCTCCGGTCCAGTCTGCTGGCCTGGCTTCCCTCCATGCTGTCTGTTTGCCTCTGTGTCTGCTGCTTAAGGGCGGCACCCGATCACTTCCTGCTTTTTGTACCTGCTGCAGGCACACCCCTTGTGCGTCCTCAGCCTATTGCTGTCTGTCATCTGGTATTTAACCCAGCTGCTCCAATGAATCCCTGCCTGAGCATTGTGCTCTGTCAGTTGGCCTTTGGTCACTGATATGCCAGGTCCCGTTTATGTTTCCTGCCTTCGGTATCAGTTCCCGTGTCTGAACTGTGTCCTGTCTGTATTATCTTCTAGCCTGTTGTATTCTGCCTATCCTGGAGGCTGTATTTCCAGGCCTGTGTGAACTCGCTCTTGCCTATTCGTTCTGCCTTCTAGGGGCCGCATACCTAGACCCGCTCCTGTATCTTGCTGCTGTGTCTGTTCTTGTCTGAATACTCTCCTAGCCTGTTTTGTTTTTCTCTATGTCCGTACCTTCCCTTTTTCTGCAGAGTCTGAACTCGTACCTAACTCCTGCTCGTTGTCACTGTACTTCCGTTTGTGAGTTTGTGGTCCACTCGCTAGTTCTCTGCAAGAACCCTGTGGGTATCTGGTTCTGCCTTTCCCTTCTAGTCTGTTCCGTGTGAACAGAGCCCTGTCCCCTCCGCGTCTGCGGTTTCGCTTTGCTCAGCCCTGTCCACCGCGACTGCGGTTTCGCTTTGCTCTGCCCTGTCCACCGAGTCTGCGGTTTCGCTTTGCTCTGCCCTGTCCACCGCGACTGCGTTTTTGCTTTGCTCTGCCCTGTCCACCGCGTCTGCGGTTTTGCTTTGCTCTGCCCTGTCCACCGCGTCTGTGGTTTCGCTTTGCCCTGCCCTGTCCACCGCGTCTGCGGTTTCGCTTTGCTCTGCCCTGTCCACCGCGTCTACGGTTTCGCTTTGCTCAGCCCTGTCCACCGCGTCTGCAGTTTCGCTTTGCTCAGCCCTGTCCACCGCGTCTGCGGTTTCGCTTTGCTCAGCCCTGTCCACCGCGTCTGCGGTTTCGCTTTGCTCAGTCCTGTCCACCGCGTCTGCGGTTTCGCTTTGCTCAGCCCTGTCCACCGCGTCTGCGGTTTCGCTTTGCTCAGCCCTGTCCACCGCGTCTGCGGTTTCGCTTTGCTCAGCCCTGTCCACCGCGTCTGCGGTTTCGCTTTGCTCAGCCCTGTCCACCGCGTCTGCGGTTTCGCTTTGCTCAGCCCTGTCCACCGTGTCTGCGGTTTCGCTTTGCTCAGCCCTGTCCACCGCGTCTGCGGTTTCGCTTTGCTCAGCCCTGTCCACTGCATCTGCGGTTTCGCTTTGCTCAGGCCTGTCCACCGCGTCTGCGGTTTCGCTTTGCTCAGCCCTGTCCACTGCGTCTGCGGTTTGGAATTTGTCTCCCAGTCTGTACTGAACCCTACCCAGCCTGCGCTCTAGTCTGCCTGTTCCTGTATTCCCCGGTGTGGGTCAACAGCCGTGTCCGAAGTCTGACCGGGAGTAGACCCTGGTCCCTCTGCTCGGTTCCTCCCTGGTGCACTGGCGTTGTATGCCGTCGTGCGACCTTGGTCGGATCGGGCAGATACTTAGTTACGCCCCTCCAGGCACTCTCCGGTTCATGGCACAGTGGAATCACTACATAAACACGCACACGCCAGTCAGTCCGGGCGTGTGCATTACAGTATGCTCAGGCCATGGTTCCCGTTGAGCCCCACGGCCTTCGCTCTTTGAGACGTTTTTTAGAGAATACGTGCATTAAAAATAAAATAATTAAAAAAAAAAAAAAATTAAAAAAAAAATTATTTTTTTATTTTTTTCTCTAGCTATGGCCCAGGCGAATTACGCACCTGTTCAGATGGATCTATCAGCATTTGTTCCTGCGGATCCGCCACACTACTATGGGGATCCAAGACTGAGTCGTGCATTTGTGGAGCAATGCTTGCTATACTTCAAGTTCTACCCTCTTTATTTTCCCACCGATCGGGTTAAGGTGGGATTCATGATGTCTAACCTAGCGGGTGATGCCTTGGAATGGATCAACCCCCTATGGGAAACACAGGATTCTATCCTCCTGGACCTTCAGGCCCTCCTCGTGGCCTTTCTAATGGTCTTTGATGACCCTAACCCTGAGGCTCCTGCTGAAGCTTCACATCCCAATATCCCGGAGCAGCCCCGATGGGTAATGTGTGTGGGTAGCGCACTAGTCCTCCTGCCCGATGAGACTACTGCCCACCCAGAATCCACACAGGATGACTACGCTCTCCGGAATACTTCTCCCAACCTCAAGAGGCAGTCCACACGTGCTAGGCGTAGAGGCAAGCAGTCACGCCAGGGTCTGTCCTCCCAAAGACCTCCTGATCCCAACCTTGAAGTCCCTGTTGAAGCTTCATTTCCCAGTATCCCGCAGCAGCCCTGACGGTTAATGTGCGTGGGTAGCGCACCAGTTCTCCTGCCCGAAGAGACTGCTGCCCACCCAGAATCCACACAGGAGGACTTCCTGCACCTGGTATCTGATACTTCACCCACTTTAATCGGTGAGCCTGTCCAAGGGTACTCCGAAGCAGAGGTTACCCCCGAGTCTCTACACCCCTCCGACCAGGCGGAGGACCTCCAGTTGTCTCCTGAACCCTTCGGGGTGCTACCTGGTAGCGAATGGACAGAGACTTTCCTATACTCTGCACCTGATACCTCGCCCGCTTCGTCCATTGAGTCCGACCTAGTGTACTCCAAAGCAGAGGTTACCCCCGAGTATCTACACCCTTCCGACCAGGCGGAGGACCTCCAGTTGTCTCCTGAACCCTTCGGGGTGCTACCTGATAGCGAATGGACAGAGACTCTCCTATACTCGGTACCTGATACCTCGCCCGCTTCATTCAGTGAGTCTGAACAAGTGTACTCCAAAGCAGAGGTTATCCCCGAGTCTCTACACCCCTCCGACCAGGTGGAGGACCTCCAGTTGTCTCCTGAACCCTTCGGGGTGCTACCTGATAGCGAATGGACAGAGACTCTTCTATACTCGGTACCTGATACCTCGCCCGCTTCTTCCAGTGAGTCCGACCTAGTGTACTCCGAAGCAGAGGTTACCCCCTAGTCTCTGCACTCTTCCGACCCGGCGGAGGACCCCCAGTTGTTTCCTGAATCCTCCGGGGTACCACCTGATAACAAAGAGACAGTGACTTTTCTACACCTTGTACCTGATACCTTGCCCATTTCATCCTGTGAGCTTGACAAGATGTACCCCGAAGCAGAGGTTACCCCCGAGTCTCTGCACCCCTCCAACCCGGCGGAGGGCTTCCAGTTGTCTCGTGAACCCTCTGGGGTGCTACCTGATAATAAGTGGAGAGAGACTTCCTTGTGTGCTATTCCTGGTACTCCACCCGTTTCGTCTGTTGCTGAGGATAGCTGGATAGGAGGTAACATCCTAGCTACCCAGAGGAGACCAGTTTTTCCGGTGGACAGTGGAAGTGATCTCCTTGAAGTAAAGGATTGGCCCTCGAATTCCCTGCGGAACATTCTGGCAGGCCTGAAGAAGAGGGGGCGTAAGGGGGGGGGGGTACTGTAACATACCTGGCGGCGTCTTTACATAGTTGTCCATCTCCCACTGTGCAAGAGCGCGCACTTGATCTCCCGTTAAGTCTGCTGGCCTGGCTTCCCTCCATGCTGTCTGTTTTCCTCTGTGTCTGCTGCTTAAGGGCGGCGCCCGATCACTTTCTGCTTTTTGTACCTGCTGCAGGCACACCCCTTGTGCGTCCTCAGCCTATTGCTGTCTGTCATCTGGTATTTAACCCAGCTGCTCCAATGAATCCCTGCCTGAGCATTGTGTTCTGTCAGTTGGCCTTTGGTCGCTGATATGCCAGGTCCCGTTTATGTTTCCTGCCTTCGGTATCAGTTCCCGTGTCTGAACTGTGTCCTGTCTGTATTATCTTCTAGCCTGTTGTCTTCTGCCTATCCTGGAGGCTGTATTTCCAGGCCTGTGTGAACTCGCTCCTGTCTATTCGTTCTGCCTTCTAGGGGCCGCATACCTAGACCCGCTCCTGTATCTTGCTGCTGTGTCTGTTCTTGTCTGAATACTCTCCTAGCCTGTTTTGTTTTTCTCTATGTCCGTACCTTCCCATTTTCTGCAGAGTCTGAACTCGTACCTAACTCCTGCTCGTTGTCACTGTACTTCCGTTTGTGAGTTTGTGGTCCACTCGCTACTTCTCTGCAAGAACCCTGTGGGTATCTGGTTCTGCCTTTCCCTTCTAGTCTGTTCCATGTGAACAGAGCCCTGTCCCCTCCACGTCTGCGGTTTCGCTTTGCTCAGCCCTATCCACCGCGTCTGCGGTTTCGCTTTGCTCAGCCCTGTCCATCGCGTCTGCGGTTTCGCTTTGCTCAGCCCTGTCCACCGCGTCTGCGGTTTCGCTTTGCTCAGCCCTGTCCACCGCGTCTGTGGTGTCGCTTTGCTTAGCCCTGTCCACCGCGTCTGCGGTTTCGCTTTGCTCAGCCCTGTCCACCGCGTCTGCGGTTTCGCTTTGCTCTGCCCTGTCCACCGCGTCTGCGGTTTTGCTTTGCTCTGCCCTGTCCACCGCGTCTGCGGTTTTGCTTTGCTCTGCTCGGTCCACCGCATCTGCGGTTTCGCTTTGCCCTGCCCTGTCCACCGTGTCTGCGGTTTCGCTTTGCTCTGCCCTGTCCACCGCGTCTACGGTTTCGCTTTGCTCAGCCCTGTCCACCGCTTCTGCGGTTTCGCTTTGCTCAGCCCTGTCCACTGCGGCTGCGGTTTCGCTTTGCTCAGCCCTGTCCACCGCGTCTGCGGTTTCGCTTTGCTCAGCCCTGTCCACCGAGTCTGCGGTTTCGCTTTGCTCAGCCCTATCCACCGCGTCTGTGGTTTCGCTTTGCTCAGCCCTGTCCACCGCGTCTGCGGTTTCGCTTTGCTCAGCCCTGTCCACCGCGTCTGCGGTTTCGCTTTGCTCAGCCCTGTCCACCGCGTCTGCGGTTTCGCTTTGCTCAGCCCTGTCCACCGCGTCTGCGGTTTCGCTTTGCTCAGCCCTGTCCACCGCGTCTTCGGTTTCGCTTTGCTCAGCCCTGTCCACCGCGTCTGCGGTTTCGCTTTGCTCAGCCCTGTCCACCGAGTCTGCGGTTTCGCTTTGCTCAGCCCTATCCACCGCGTCTGTGGTTTCGCTTTGCTCAGCCCTGTCCACCGCGTCTGCGGTTTCGCTTTGCTCAGCCCTGTCCACCGCGTCTGCGGTTTCGCTTTGCTCAGCCCTGTCCACCGCGTCTGCGGTTTCGCTTTGCTCAGCCCTGTCCACCGCGTCTGCGGTTTCGCTTTGCTCAGCCCTGTCCACCGCGTCTGCGGTTTCGCTTTGCTCAGCCCTGTCCACCGCGTCTGCGGTTTCGCTTTGCTCAGCCCTGTCCACCGCGTCTGCGGTTTCGAATTTGTCTCCCAGTCTGTACTGAAACCTACCCAGCCTGCGCTCTAGTCTGCCTGTTCCTGTATTCCCCGGTGTGGGTCAACAGCCGTGTCCGGACTCTGACCTGGAGTAGACCCTGGTCCCTCTGCTCGGTTCCTCCCTGGTGCACTGGCGTCGTATGCCGTCGTGCGACCTTGGTCGGATCGGGCAGATACTTAGTTACGCCCCTCCAGGCACTCTCCGGTTCATGGCACAGTGGAATCACTACATAAACACGCACACGCCAGTCAGTCCGGGCGTGTGCATTACAGTATGCTCAGGCCATGGTTCCCGTTGAGCCCCATGGCCTTCGCTCTCTGAGACGTTTTTTAGCGAATACGTGCATTAAAAATAAATTAATTAAAAAAAATAAATAAATAAAAAAAAAAATTATTTATTTTTTTTTTTTCTCTAGCTATGGCCCAGGCGAATTACGCACCTGTTCAGATGGATCTATCAGCATTTGTTCCTGTGGATCAGCCATGGTACTATGGGGATCCAAGACTGAGTCGTGCATTTGTGGAGCAATGCTTGCTATACTTCAAGTTCTACCCTCTTTATTTTCCCACCGATCGGGTTAAGGTGGGATTCATGATGTCTAACCTAGCTGGTGATGCCTTGGAATGGATCAACCCCCTATGGGAAACACAGGATCCTATCCTCCTGGACCTTCAGGCCCTCCTCGTGGCCTTTCTAATGGTCTTTGATGACCCTAATCCGGAGGCTCCTGCTGAAGCTTCACTTCCCAATATCCCGGAGCAGCCCCGATGGGTAATGTGTGTGGGTAGCGCACTAGTCCTCCTGCCCGATGAGACTAATGCCCACCCAGAATCCACACAGGATGACTACGCTCTCCGGAATACTTCTCCCAACCTCAAGAGGCAGTCCAGACGTGCTAGGCGTAGAGGCAAGCAGTCACGCCAGGGTCTGTCCTCCCAAAGACCTCCTGATCCCAATCTTGAAGTCCCTGTGGAAGCTTCATTTCCCAGTATCCCGGAGCAGCCCCGACGGGTAATGTGCGTGGGTAGCGCACCAGTTCTCCTGCCCGAAGAGACTGCTGCCCACCCAAAATCCACACAGGAGGACTTTCTGCACCTGGTGTCTGAAACTTCACCCACTTTAATCGGTGAGCCTGTCCAAGGGTACTCCGAAGCAGAGGTTACCCCCGAGTCTCTACACCCCTCCGACCAGGAGGAGGACCTCCAGTTGTCTCCTGAACCCTTCGGGGTGCTACCTGGTAGCGAATGGACAGATACTTTCCTATACTCTGCACCTGATACCTCGCCCGCTTCGTCCAGTGAGTCCGACCTAGTGTACTCCGAAGCAGAGGTTACCCCCGAGTCTCTACACCCTTCCGACCAGGCGGAGGACCTCCAGTTGTCTCCTGAACCCTTCGGGGTGCTACCTGATAGCGAATGGACAGAGACTCTCCTATACTCGGTACCTAATACCTCGGCTGCTTCATCCAGTGAGTCTGAACAAGTGTACTCCGAAGCAGAGGTTATCCCCGAGTCTCTACACCCTTCCGACCAGGCGGAGGACCTCCAGTTGTCTCCTGAACCCTTCGGGGTGCTACCTGATAGCGAATGGACAGAGACTCTCCTATACTCGGTACCTGATACCTCGCCCGCTTCTTCCAGTGAGTCCGACCTAGTGTACTCCGAAGCAGAGGTTATCCCCGAGTCTCTACACCCCTCCGACCAGGCGGAGGACCTCCTGTTGTCTCCTGAACCCTTCGGGGTGCTACCTGATAGCTAATGGACAGAGACTCTCCTATACTCGGTACCTGATACCTCGCCCGCTTCTTCCAGTGAGTCCGACCTAGTGTACTCCGAAGCAGAGGTTACCCCCGAGTCTCTGCACTCTTCCGACCCAGCGGAGGACCCCCAGTTGTTTCCTGAATCCTCCGGGGTACCACCTGATAACAAAGAGACAGTGACTTTTCTACACCTTGTACCTGATACCTCGCCCATTTCATCCTGTGAGCTTGACAAGATGTACCCCGAAGCAGAGGTTACCCCCGAGTCTCTGCACCCCTCCAACCCGGTGGAGGGCTTCCAGTTGTCTCCTGAACCCTCTGGGGTGCTACCTGATAATAAGTGGAGAGAGACTTCCTTGTGTGCTATTCCTGGTACTTCACCCGTTTCGTCTGTTGCTGAGGATAGCTGGATAGGAGGTAGCATCCTAGCTACCCAGAGGAGACCAGTTTTTCCGGTGGACAGTGGAAGTGATCTCCTTGAAGTAAAAGATTGGCCCTCAAATTCCCTGCGGAACATTCTGGCAGGCCTGAAGAAGAGGGGGCGTAAGGGGGGGGATACTGTAACATACCTGGCAGCGTCCTTACATAGTGGTCCATCTCCCACTGTACAAGAGCGCGCACTTGATCTCCGGTCCAGTCTGCTGGCCTGGCTTCCCTCCATGCTGTCTGTTTGCCTCTGTGTCTGCTGCTTAAGGGCGGCACCCGATCACTTCCTGCTTTTTGTACCTGCTGCAGGCACACCCCTTGTGCGTCCTCAGCCTATTGCTGTCTGTCATCTGGTATTTAACCCAGCTGCTCCAATGAATCCCTGCCTGAGCATTGTGTTCTGTCAGTTGGCCTTTGGTCACTGATATGCCAGGTCCCGTTTATGTTTCCTGCCTTCGGTATCAGTTCCCGTGTCTGAACTGTGTCCTGTCTGTATTATCTTCTAGCCTGTTGTCTTCTGCCTATCCCGGAGGCTGTATTTCCAGGCCTGTGTGAACTCACTCCTGCCTATTCGTTCTGCCTTCTAGGGGCCGCATACCTAGACCCGCTCCTGTATCTTGCTGCTGTGTCTGTTCTTGTCTGAATACTCTCCTAGCCTGTTTTGTTTTTCTCTATGTCCGTACCTTCCCTTTTTCTGCAGAGTCTGAACTCGTACCTAACTCCTGCTCGTTGTCACTGTACTTCCGTTTGTGAGTTTGTGGTCCACTCGCTACTTCTCTGAAAGAACCCTGTGGGTATCTGGTTCTGCCTTTCCCTTCTAGTCTGTTCCGTGTGAACAGAGCCCTGTCCCCTCCGCGTCTGCGGTTTCGCTTTGCTCAGCCCTGTCCACTGCGTCTGCGGTTCCGCTTTGCTCAGCCCTGTCCACCGCGTCTGCGGTTTCGCTTTGCTCAGCCCTGTCCACCGCGTCTGCGGTGTCGCTTTGCTCAGCCCTGTCCACCACATCTGCGGTTTCGCTTTGCTCTGCCCTGTCCACCGCGTCTGCGGTTTTGCTTTGCTCTGCCCTGTCCACCGCGTCTGCGGTTTTGCTTTGCTCTGCCCTGTCCACCGCGTCTGCGGTTTTGCTTTGCTCTGCCCTGTCCACCGCGTCTACGGTTTCGCTTTGCCCTGCCCTGTCCACCGCGTCTGCGGTTTCGCTTTGCTCTGCCCTGTCCACCGCGTCTACGGTTTCGCTTTGCTCAGCCCTGTCCACCGCGTCTGCGGTTTCGCTTTGCTCAGCCCTGTCCACCGCGTCTGCGGTTTCGCTTTGCTCAGCCCTGTCCACCGCGTCTGCGGTTTCGCTTTGCTCAGCCCTGTCCACCGTGTCTGCGGTTTCGCTTTGCTCAGCCCTGTCCACAGCGGCTGCGGTTTCGCTTTGCTCAGCCCTGTCCACCGCGTCTGCGGTTTCGCTTTGCTCAGCCCTGTCCACCGCGTCTGCGGTTTCGCTTTGCTCAGCCCTGTCCACAGCGGCTGCGGTTTCGCTTTGCTCAGCCCTGTCCACCGCGTCTGCGGTTTCGCTTTGCTCAGCCCTGTCCACCGCGTCTGCAGTTTCGCTTTGCTCAGCCCTGTCCACCGCGTCTGCGGTTTCGCTTTGCTCAGCCCTGTCCACCGCGTCTGCGGTTTCGCTTTGCTCAACCCTATCCACCGCGTCTGCGGTTTCGCTTTGCTCAGCTCTGTCCACCGCGTCTGCGGTTTCGCTTTGCTCAACTCTGTCCACCGCGTCTGCGGTTTCGCTTTGCTCAGCTCTGTCCACCGCGTCTGCGGTTTCGCTTTGCTCAGTCCTGTCCACCGCGTCTGCGGTTTCGAATTTGTCTCCCAGTCTGTACTGAACCCTACCCAGCCTGCGCTCTAGTCTGCCTGTTCCTGTATTCCCCGGTGTGGGTCAACAGCCGTGTCCGGAGTCTGACCAGGAGTAGACCCTGGTCCCTCTGCTCGGTTCCTCCCTGGTGCACTGGCGTCGTATGCCGTCGTGCGACCTTGGTCGGATCGGGCAGATGCTTAGTTACGCCCCTCCAGGCACTCTCCGGTTCATGGCACAGTGGAATCACTACATAAACACGCACACGCCAGTCATTCCGGGCGTGTGCATTACACAGATGCTCACAGAGATGTAGTACTGACCCACTGATGAGTGTCATATTATGCATATATGCAAAACAAATTTATACATTGTATTTCTGCATAATTCAAAATATATAGATCCTGTAGATTATGAAAAAATGAAACACTAAGTATATTAAAAAGCTGCAGAACATTTTAATGATTAAGCCCAATGTAATCCACACAACACTCTTAGGGATTTGACTGCAAAAGAAATGTGTTACAAGAAAGAATTCTTATCACTGTCTGTAACCATTAAATCCAAATATCAAAGATCCAAATATCATTCATGGTCGTAATGTCTACTGCTCCTCAGGATCAGTGCAGCACTGCGTGACATAATTTAATATCCCTATTATTTACTGGGAGAGCTCTGTGTTCTTCAAGTTTATTAAACTTTTTGTTGTTAAAGGGAACCTATCATCTGATTTATGCTGCCCGAACCACTGGCACTATGCAGCCATGTGTGTTGTACGCTGAAACAGTACAGCGTTTCAGAGCAAATATACTTTGTAAAGCAACCTGAGGACTATGGCCCCAATTATGTCAGAATTCTGGAATAAAACTCTTTCAAAAGTTCCAATTTTTTGGCGCAACATGAAGTTTCTCAAATATAATTGCAACTTTTGGAGTTTTCATTCCACTTTTGGCCAGCTTCACTAAAATGGGTGGAACTGGGGAGGAGCCATGGTGTGGCAACATCTGCCTGACAAATTAATTAAAAATGGTGTCGTACAGAGCATCAGAAATATTTCTTCAGTCATTGACTGGAGTAACATTTCTGGTGTGGCGCACACCACTAATAAGATGCACTGAATTAAGTGAGGTATGTCTCTCAATAAATTTGCCGCGTCTTATTCCTGAATGCATCTCCTTAAGGGGCATATGTGTCTGAGATAACTGGTCCAAAGCAAGTCATTGATGGCTTTTCCCTGTCTTGATCACTTTGAGTGATAGTACCTTGACAGAGTCCTATAGTGATTGGCCTCTGAGTCTAGGGAAGTGGGGCAAATGGATCTGCCTTAAAATAGTCATCTAAGATGCATAGCATGAATCTTATGTCAAGTTCCATTTCAATAGGACCTTTTCCAAGTCCCACCATGTTACACTGGCCACATCATGCAATAGTGGCTGTATAGCTCATTTTTATTTAGATTTGTCTTGGGGAATGTAATTCTTCCACTGCATTAGGTAAACCAATCATAAAAAGGCAGCATCATGCAAGGGAGAAAAGAACAAGCCCTCCTCTACTCACTGATCTCTGCAGCTAGTGTGTAGAGATACAGCACAGCTGAGTATCATTACAAACACTTCCAGATCTCATCTCATGGCAGTCCGTGTGGGGGTGGGTGAGAGCTGACAGCACTGCGAGATGAGATCTGGAAGGGTTTGTAATTATTCATAACTCAGCTCTGCTGTAACTCTGCATAGTAGCTGCAGAGATCAGTAAGAAGAGGAGGACATATTCTTTTCTCACCTGTATGATGCTGCCTGCTTATCATTGGTGATCCTAATACAGGGGAAGAAGTAGATCCATCCAGAGACAAATCTCTGGTAACATCCTGTTGAACTATAACATAAATTATAATCTAAATGTTACAACCGAATATCTTTGCAATGAGAGAGTATAAATTAATAAATTAAAACTAAGTTTTACTAAGCACTGCAGACCCTCATGTGGCCAATTTAACATGCTAAAACTGGTGAAACCTCCTCTTTAAATGCCTCAGATGACATATGAAAAAAAATGCTTCTTGTTTTATTATTTGTTACCATAAACACTAAAATAATACATACAGAATTATCTATGCATCTATGGCCAGTGTATTATGAATCCATATAATATGAACTAAGCTGTCATAAGTACAGTTTAACAATGCCCGTGCCTGTATTCTGCTGATGGCGCATCTGGTGAGGCAGCAGGGGTTCTCATTATCAAAAGAGTAGATAAGTATGATGCACTTCTCAAAAGGCATATTTTTTGTTGTAAGGGAAAAAGGAAACATTTTTGTTTATGCACTGTTCTATACTTGAACTCTACATTTTGCTTGTTTTTTTAACCCCCACAGTCTGAATTTTCTGATATTTTTAACTATTTTTGATTTATTTTCTTTTTTAATATTCTTTTTTTTTAAGCTACCAGATTTCACATTATAAACTAAAATATTTTTTTATGATTTTATCTATAATTATATATACATGATAGTATTCTAATATATATATGTACAGTACAGACCAAAAGTTTGGACACACCTTCTCATTTAAAGATTTTTCTGTATTTTCATGACTATGAAAATTGTACATTCACACTGAAGGCATCAAACCTATGAATTAACACATGTGGAATTATATACTTAACAAAAAAGTGTGAAACAACTGAAAATATGTCTTATATTCTAGGTTCTTCAAAGCAGCCACCTTTTGCTTTGATGACTGCTTTGCACACTCTTGACATTCTCTTGATGAATATGACATATTTTCAGTTGTTTCACACTTTTTTGTTAAGTATATAAGTAAGTAATACAAATGCCTTAAAACATTCTCTCTCTCTTATTATTCTGGCATTTGGCAAATATTAAAAATTATCGCAATCCTAATTGACCTAAAACGGGAAAGGTTTATTCTGATTGCATGTGAGATATTGAGAAAAACATGCATATGTGTCTTTTTATATAGTGTATGTAAACTTCTGGTTTCAACTGTATATATATAAAGCCCCCGTCTCACATAGCGAGATCGCTAGCGAGATCGCTGCTGTGTCACGGTTTTGGTGACGCAACAGCGACCTCACCAGCGATGTCGCTATGTGTGACACTTTGCAGCGATCAGGCCCCTGCTGTGAGGTCGCTGATCACTGCAGAATGTCCTGGACCTTTTTTTGGTCATTGCCCTCCCGCTGGTCAGCACACATCGCTGTGTGTGATCAGCGGGAGCAGCGATCAGGCTGGTAACCATGATAAACAGCGGGTTACTAGAGGCACACGCGCACTTAGTAACCCGCTGTTTATCATGGTTACGAGCCTGCTAAAGTGAGCGGTAACCTCCCGCTCACCGTAGCAGAGTGGTAACCATGATAAACAACGGGTTACTAGGGGCGCGTGTGCCCCTAGTAACCCGATGTTTACCATGGTTACCAGCCTGCTCCTGCTTCAGCAGGCTGGCAACCAGGAGCAGGACATCATGGAAAGATTCTGTCCACGATGTCGCTGCTCCCCTGATCGTTGGTGAGCCTGCCTGTTTGACAGCTCACCAGCGACCACATAGCGACGCAGCAATGATCCCTGACAGGTCGTATCGTTGTCGGGATCGCTGCAGCGTCGCTAAGTGTGACGGGGCCTTAATGATCCCTTGACTTGGGATGCTAAATGATCAGCGATCAGTTGCTTGTTTGCTTATTGATTTACTACCTTGCGTACACAGGCCAACCTTGCTCAGATGAACACTGAACGATCTAGAATAGATTATTCAATGTGCATAGGTTGCCATTGTTCTTGGCAGCATTAGTCCTGTCTACACAGGATGATGAGCTGCCGAGAACAATGTTCTTTTTTGCAGCACAAACGCTTGTTCGTTGAATGATTGGTAGCCTGCTTAGACTGCAAGATAATCATGGACGAGGGTTCCTAGGAGCACTTGTTCACAATAATCTTGCAGTGTAAATGGACATTAAAGGTCTGCTCAACTTTTTATCCCTAAAGACTGGCTACAGATATTTGGCTAATTTCTGCCCAATAAGACCAATGTAAAGCCCCCTATACACATTAGAAGGCTGTCATCGGAATAATTAATCGGCCTACAGCTCTCTTGGCCATGTCCCATACAAAGGAGCACTTCATCAGCTGAATGCTTCTGTGTTCTCTATGAGACATTGGACATGCCCAATCAACATTCCCCCAACAATTAGTTCAATTAGTTAGCCAATGCCCTATACACATTAGAGTGTCCACCAAACCTGTGGATATCGGTGGGTGCCGCCGAAATTAGTCTAACGTGTATGGGGGGGCTTTACGGATTATTAAATTGGTCTGAGACATTTACGACAACAGATATTCTCTTCTTCCTCATATGTTGTAATGGTCCTAAAGTAACACCTTTCTATTTCCTATTATGGAAATGTCTTTCAGAAATCCGTTTCCATGTTGCAATCACTGCAATTGACAGATGGATGTTTTTTCCTTTTTTAATTTTTTTTCTTTTAATTAGTAGAAAATTGTATTATGTATACAAGACAAACAATTAAAAATCAAGGCAAAACGTAATACATTGTTGTTATAAATAATAAGTAAGCATATACAATACCCTCTACAATCCCTCCTCCCATCCCCAACCTTGACTAAGATAAGTATTACTTTACAGTATTAAAGAAATAGCAATAATGTACTCCAACACAAATATATTCCTCTCTATAGATATTCTGTGTATAAATGAATTCCACCTCTATATTTTATACTCTATATTATACTCTTTCCCCCTCATCTGCAACAGAGATAAGAAAAGTCCAAGATCTCTTCGTATGTTAGCCTTCAAATACCGTGACATGTTGAAAAGGTGATACTATGTCCGTTATTCCTCTGTATGAACAGAATGGCAGTTCAACATGAGTGCTACCCTTCAATTCAAAGTCTACGGGGACTGACTGAGATATCCAAGAACATCAATTGACTAGCTCCATTAAATCATTAAAGCTCCACTTCCGCAATTTTTTATTGCTGCGCTGGAGTGGTGCCACTAACCTAAGTTCCCTGATACAAGTAATATACTCACCGGTCGCTGTCTTTAGCTCTTCCTGGCGCCATCTTGTGAATGCAACGTCTGCCTGAACGGAGGTCAGAGCTAACGGTCACAAGCTCTAAATGTTATGAGAGCCTCATTTTGGCCTTGTTTTGACTCTTATAAACTTACAGTCATGAGGATACCGTGACAGAGAGGGGCCAGAAGATCGCAGTGTCTGGTTTCACGAACTCCTGCACTGGTTAGAAGTACTTCACCACCTTATTAAACTGCAGGTTTTTATCTTGCTGGAAGGCAAGGGTTAGTTCAGTTGAAGCTCCTGGAGCTTTCCTACTTGGATTGTCTCAGCTGTTCAGCATTGGCCGCTCCCCTCTGCTATATATGCTCTCCTCTGGCACTTAGGGATTTCCAGTGTTAGTTCTTACTGCCTAGTTAGGAGTTGGAGGTGTAGTTCGGGGTTGGAGTTGGCGTTTGGAGATTTGTTCAGGAGATTGTTGCTTAGAGTTTTGTTTGTGTGCACATCCTCATTATCTCCTATTTGGTTTCTCCTTCCTTTAACTCCCCTGTGTTCCACTCTGTTGTTTGGTGAGTGTTTTTTTGTATGATAGTTATTTTCATTTATCCTGTCCATCTTCCCTTGTTTGTCTGGTTAGTGTTATCCTATACACTTTGGCTTCCCACCTCCCTGTGTAGGGGAGGGGACAGATAAGGGTTGCTATAGGAGCATAGCAAGGCACATGAACCCGGCGTCTTCACCTTCATGAGTAATACGGGGACAGGGAAAGACTATGGCGCCCCTAGTTCTAGGGACTTGGTTAGCGCCATCAGTCCCAAGTCACTGCATGACACTTACACTGAGTTGTCACTGGAGAAATCAGTAGGTCACAAACTGCTGGAGGTGACTGAAGCGGCGCAGGGAACAGCTGAAGATGGCGACTGATAAGTATAAGACTAGAGACAGGGAATTTAGACTAGTGATACCACTCCATCACTGAAAAAAAAAACGCTGAAGTGGTGGTCTAATCAATAATTAGACATTGAATACAGCAGCAGAACACATGCTTGACTTATGTTCCATTTAGATCCCCCTTTCTTGTGGTCGGAGGGTGTATGAATAGTGAAACTTCCAGCAATCAGACACTTATCACCTATCATCTGAAAGGTATTTTGCTGGTTCCTAAGTTTTCATGTTTAAAGGGAACCTGTCACATCCTAGTTGCTTTGTATACTGCCCCCATAGCGATGCTAGTGATGCAATGTGCATCACTAACAAGCTTTTTTCATTAAAATCGGTGGTAGTATAATCATGTTATAATGTTTTATATACACTTTGTCCTACCTGCTCGTATTCAGTGATAGGGGTGTGATTCTCTTATTCAGTCATGTGCGGCGCCACATTCAGTTACTGCTGGCGCCGCCCATGTATTTGAACATTGGTCCTGGCAAGCGCTATTATTGTGGCCCGCATGCGCATTTGTACGTGCGTGGCCGCGGGTCCCGCACCTGCACAGTGAGGCTGTGTAGTTCGCAGCTTCACTGCGCACGCGCGGGGAACAGAGCATCGTAGCCCATGCACAGTGAAGCGGCGAAATATACAGCTTCACTGCGCACGCGCTATGCTCCCCGCGAGTGCGCAGTGAAGCTGTGTATCTCGCCGACAGGTTCCCTTTAAGTTTATGACTTTAACTACTTAAATCATTGAATAAAAAAATGTCTACTGCATATTAATATATATTATTTTAAAGCCCTAATCTTTCAAGATCCTTGTTTGCATTCTGATACTGAAAACCTGTACATACCTAATATTTCTTACAGATGATAGGTGGTAGATTAAATCCCAGATCTAAGAGTCTGAGTTCTGAACGGTTTCAGCATTTAGAAAAGAAGAATACCCCTAACAGCAAACAGAGATGTTGAAAAAAAAAAGAAATGAAAGCACAAAGTCTGCAATCTCAGTCTTCATTATGAAATGATTACCTGTGCTTTCTGGTTATTATAAACCAATCAAAAGAAGGGGACAACTTATCATTAGGGAACCTAAATGGGGCTAAAAATAAAGGGTTTTAAATTGGCAAACCCATGTTTATTTATATGAAAGTGGAAAACCCCTTTAACTGATTATGTCATTTTCCTCATAGTAATGATAGCTCATATATATCTCATGAAAAAAGGGAAGTGTTCTTGTGACATGGTGACATATGTCACGTCCCTATGTTGTTGTTTTTTTGCACAAAGATAAAGACATAAAGTGAAAATGTATGGAATTAAAGGCAATGAGTATAGATTTGTGCTCACCTCCTCACAGGCTGACTGCTGGGCGTTCTCCATTGAACCTGCCTCTGTTTTTTCTATAGCTTTATGTTTCTAGTATAAAAAGAAACAGTGCAGAATGAGCAGGAAAAAGTCACTGGTGTAAACAGGATACACCAAGAAATATTGGCAATAGCACAAATTATGCAAACTATAAGTGTCAACTGTTAAATAGTGATCACATGGGCTGCAATTCCTAGAGCAGTTCCCGTAAGTCACACAATCACAAGGCATGGCTACAGCTTCATAAGAGGAAGTGATAATAAAAAAGCCTTCATATATGAAATGGAGCAATAAGATGAGTTAGCATGACCTTCAGCTGAAAGGAAACAATTGTATTAACAAGCCACCTACAGGGACCAGAGATGAGGGATTGACAAGAGGATGGTGATATAGCCAAGAAATTATCAGGCAGGTATTAGGATTTTTTTTTTGCTTTTGGCTAGATTACAACAATCTCCAAACATAATAGTCTGCCAGAAAAAGAGGTTGTCTGCAATTTTATTTTTTCATAGAATGGATAAATAGAATAAGTGACCCCCCGCTGTTCCCATTCGTACCTGTCCCTGGTTACAACCCCAGGGCTTTACTTTCTGATCCCTCTTGATGCACAAGAAATGACTTCTCAGCCAATCACTGGCTGCAGTGGTGACCCATCTCAGCCATTGATTGGTTGCAGTAGTCACACGTGCCTATGTCATGATGTCATCAATACAGGGTGTATACACTGGTGGCAGATCAGGCAGTATTGGAATAAAAGTGGTGGATAATTATTCTTATCCATTCTGAGCATTTAAAATATTTTTCTTAGTGTACAGAACAAATCAAGTCACCAATTATGTACAGCTAGCATATACTATAAAGCCATTGTCACAACTGAGACACAAGATCTATTGACGCGCCCCCTGGGCCAGTGTTGTTTGGGGGATACCCGGAGCCGGATCAGATGGGGGTTGTAGTCTCCGAGTGGCGGTGACCCGGTCCGTGCCCAGGGTGTCAAGCTCAGTGTGTGGCAGTCCTACAGAGGTTGCTGGATGTTCTTTAGTGTCGACTACGCCACCCGTTGATTTGCGGTCAATACGGCCGCCGCTGCAGAAGGGTCCGCTGAGGCTGGTGGTGTGTGTGCAGCTTCTGGTGGTATAACCCCCAACGAGAGGGGTATAGCCTCAGGGGGTCAGTTGTAGAGGGTGGTGGTTGTGGTGGTGCAGTGAGGATGGTATTAAGACTTAGAGTCGGGCTGTGCAGTTCAGGGTGTTTACTTACTGCTGTTGTTCTGGTCACTCCGGCCTTGAGTGACCGCCCGAGCCGTGCTGCGTCCACCAGGTCCTGGACTCGGCCAACCCCCAGGTAATTCTGGAGCGTGATCCTGAGCTCCCTTTCTGACGTTCCTTTTCTCTGGCCTTCCCCACCAGGGATCCACCTATGTCCGGCTCCCTCGGGTCTCTTGGTGGGTACACCTCCTCTGGGTTCCCTGACCCTATACTTGGTCTGCCTTCCTGGTGGATTTAGTGGGGGGTCGTGGCAGATCCTGCCCACAACCTCCGGTCTCTGGCTGAGGATTAGTGCCCTCCACCAGCTTGGGATCCGGTACCCTTGTGCCAACCCTTCACCCTGTTGCTTGTATTTGGGCTCTTGGGGTTCCCTCTTCTTCCCCTCTGGGTCCTTCTGACTCCTCTCTCTCTCTTCTTTCAGGACTGCTTGACCCTCTACAACAGACTGACTAGTAGCTGTCTGCCTGTCTGACCCTGATCTAAGATGGTTCCCACCTTATATACTCCCTCTATGTGTGAGCTCAGGTGACCAGCACCCAATGAGCTCCTAGCATTACCCAGACTGCTCCCCCTATCTGCCCCTACACTACTGGGATGTTCCACCCCCCTCCCACTCCAGCCAGGGACAGACACTATCGTACCTGCACATAAACTGGTGGGAGTACCGTTGATCTGTCCCCCGGAAATGGGATGTATGTAGTGTATGCAGCCTACTGAGCTCAGTTCCACACTCCATCCTTACCCGGGAGTGGAATATCACACCTCTGGCTTGAGGTGCAATACCCCTGTAGCAGCCGAATCCTCAGGGTGCTACATTCCCCCCTGGTAAATCACAGCACGTCCTCGGGCTGTAAGAGAATAAACATCCAAAACATACAAATTTTTTTCATAAAACATAAACATATAAAACAATATATATATCAGCATAAACTTTTCATAAATAACATTCTTGTTCCTCCGGCCACGGTGCAACTTGTGACCGGGAAAAGTGCGACAGTCTCTTCAAGAAAAACAACAGTTTCCTATAAAACCGGTAGGGGGCACCTTAGAAAGCGCAACTATATACAAGGGAAGGTATGGCCGCTCTCAGTCCTCGGCCAGTGGGGAAAAGGGATGGCTGCTCACAGTCCTCAGCCTGTGGGGAGATGGGACACACTGGAACAGTTCACACTTGTCCCAACGGGGACCTTATTTTAAGTTAGCAGCATGGCATATACCCTGACGGGTAACTATGTACAGTCTCTTTACCGTACTTTAATGACGGCGTACTCCTGCTTCTCCTTCAGACCCGTCCGGATCCTCTTGCTCCTCTTCACACCGCAGCTCCTCCTCCGTCAGGCGATGCACATGGAGGGCGTAGGGTCCTTTGGCACATTTGTGCCGGGTGAACGTGACCTCGTCCCCTACGTACAGGTCACGACCTCTGTGTCCCTCCGGCAGATGGCTTTCTACGTCTCTGCGAGTTACAAAGACGTCGCCGGGGGTATGATGGTCTTTTATGAAGCCCCACCCATGCTGCAGGTTGAATTTAATCACAGTCCCGGTGGTACGGGGACCATGAGCTACACGGGGGTTCCTCCTGGTCCGGCTCTTCTGCCCTGCGCTCTGTTCTTGCAGCCGCTGCTCTCGGACCCGCCTCTCTCTCCGTTCTCGCTCGAAGTCTGCCAACTGCTGGCGGCAGCACTCCACTCGCTCTGCTGCGGCTGCCCGCGTTTCTTGAGTGAACCCCATGAGATCTCCTCCGGTGGGGTCCCACTCGAATTGTGCTTCTTCTAGCGGGAGCGGGGTTCTCCTGACGGGCTTCGGAGCCGGAATCAGGGGCTCGCACAGGGGCCTTGCTCTTTGGAGTTCCAGTTGGTAGTGCTCCTGGGGCCATACAAAGGGCTGCCCATCCGGGCACGTGTGCTGGGCAAATAGATCTTCGCCCAGGTGCGGCACTCGAGATGTTGAGGGCGCGTTGATGGAAGCGGCGCCCGGATTGACCAGGCCTTGCGACCAGGCTTGGGGCACCCTAAAGGTAAAGGGCACCGTAAGGACGGCGGCGCCCGGGGTTACTCGGCCCTGCGACCAGGCCGGTGGCTCCGCGGAGGTAGGGGGCGCTGTTGGAATTGCGGCGCCCGGGGATACTAGGCCTTGCGACCAGGCCGTTGGTATTTCCTGTTTGGTCGCGCTCAGGGTTGAGGCGTGTGACGTCACAGGGGTCGCGGCCGCGGCTTCTACTTGAGGCCTAGTCTGGCACGGTGACGATGCAGCGACGGGCATGGCAGGGGGAATTTCGGGCTCTGCGACGGGGAGCCGGGACAGGTACACGGTTTCTCGGCTCGGGGTAGAGACGTCCCCTTTACCTGCCTCCAGTTGTCCAGCTCCCTTCTCGGCGCCGTCTCCGGCCTTCACTCCTCCTGCACCATCCTCAGAGGCGGTCTGTCTCCTCGTCTCGGGTGGCATGCTCCGCTGACGGGTTCCGGTCTGCTGGGCCATCTCACGGCTCCACTCCGTCAGCGTGTCTTGCTGCACCTGGGCCATCCTCCGTGCGAGGCCCTCCAGCGCGGTCTGTGCACACTCCCGGTCTCGGGGGAGCTGTGCTAGGATTTCCACTAAGCCTAGTGGCGTTGTTGCTTGCAGCAGGCTCCTGACCACTGGGTCGGTGCTGCCTGTCTCTCCCTCCATCTTCGGGTACGACTTCTCCGGAGTCCTCTCCAGACTTCTTGTCTCCGGGTGCGCTCTCTCCAGACTCCTCCAGGCTGCACCCATCTTCGTTCTTTTCTTCTGTCTCCGCCCACATTGAGGGTGGTCCCGGGGCAACTTTGTGATTGTCAGTTCCAGGGGCAGTTCTCTTACGCTGATGGACACTTCCAGCATCACAGTCTCTGTTGGTGGGCGCGGTTTCCGCTTTTGGCGCCATTCTTCGACCTGGCCCACGATGGGAGGTGGCCTCTTGCCACCCTCTGGCACGCCCATAATGGCGTCCGCTCTTCCAAGGCGGGAAATCTTTGGAAATGGCGGGAATCGTCTCCCAGTGGCGGGAAACTCCATGGATGGCGGGAAAAAGCTGCAAATGGCGGACAACCGGCGGGAAACGACCTGTGATGGGGTCCGTTGGCGGGGACCCTCCGGAACCGGCGGGAGACTTCTTTTTGAGGTAACGGTGAACTTTTCTTCAGGCACGCAGTACCCGGTGGTTGCGGGCACGTGATCCTGCCGACTACGCCAAAGTTGACGCGCCCCCTGTGCCAGTGTTGTTTGGGGGATACCCGGAGCCGGATCAGATGGGGGTTGTAGTCTCCGAGTGGCGGTGACCCGGTCCGTGCCCAGGGTGTCAAGCTCAGTGTGTGGCAGTCCTACAGATGTTGCTGGATGTTCTTTAGTGTCGACTACGCCACCCGTTGATTTGCGGTCAATACGGCCGCTGCTGCAGAAGGGTCCGCTGAGGCTGGTGGTGTGTGTGCAGCTTCTGGTGGTATAACCCCCAACGGGAGGGGTATAGCCTCAGGGGGTCAGTTGTAGAGGGTGGTGGTTGTGGTGGTGCAGTGAGGATGGTATTAAGACTTAGAGTCGGGCTGTGCAGTTCAGGGTGTTTACTTACTGCTGTTGTTCTGGTCACTCCGGCCTTGAGTGACCGCCCGAGCCGTGCTGCGTCCACCAGGTCCTGGACTCGGCCAACCCCCAGGTAATTCTGGAGCGTGATCCTGAGCTCCCTTTCTGACGTTCCTTTTCTCTGGCCTTCCCCACCAGGGATCCACCTATGTCCGGCTCCCTCGGGTCTCTTGGTGGGTACACCTCCTCTGGGTTCCCTGACCCTATACTTGGTCTGCCTTCCTGGTGGATTTAGTGGGGGGTCGTGGCAGATCCTGCCCACAACCTCCGGTCTCTGGCTGAGGATTAGTGCCCTCCACCAGCTTGGGATCCGGTACCCTTGTGCCAACCCTTCACCCTGTTGCTTGTATTTGGGCTCTTGGGGTTCCCTCTTCTTCCCCTCTGGGTCCTTCTGACTCCTCTCTCTCTCTTCTTTCAGGACTGCTTGACCCTCTACAACAGACTGACTAGTAGCTGTCTGCCTGTCTGAGCCTGATCTAAGATGGTTCCCACCTTATATACTCCCTCTATGTGTGAGCTCAGGTGACCAGCACCCAATGAGCTCCTAGCATTACCCAACCTGCTCCCCCTATCTGCCCCTACACTACTGGGATGTTCCACCCCCCTCCCACTCCAGCCAGGGACAGACACTATCGTACCTGCACATAAACTGGTGGGAGTACCGTTGATCTGTCCCCCGGAAATGGGATGTATGTAGTGTATGCAGCCTACTGAGCTCAGTTCCACACTCCATCCTTACCCGGGAGTGGAATATCACACCTCTGGCTTGAGGTGCAATACCCCTGTAGCAGCCGAATCCTCAGGGTGCTACACTATCACTTATAAGAAAGTAATTCTGTAATCTAACAAGCCCCTTTTTGTGTCTTATTGATTGCTGAATTAATATAAAATTGACTTTGAAGCTGTGTTCGCACTATGCAGATTAGTTCTTGAATAGTCGGAAACGGAGAGTGGGGATCAATTTCAGCGGACTAATCCTCCATTTCATCATGTAAGCACGCCTCTGTGGGCATAAGCAATATGATTTGGAAAAGCGATGTAACAGCCAGCACTTTGGAGATCTCGAGCATGTGCTACACATTCTCTTTCACAGGGAATGCGCAATGAAGCTGGGTGTATTTCCCCAGCTTCATTGGCGCACTGCGCATGCCAAGATAAGTATATTCAATTTTAAATATAAGTATTGATGGTTCATGTGTTTCATTAGTAGCATATGAGGGCTTTAAGACAAGCCTTTCATTTTTGGCTGGTAAATGTAGAGCTCCTCCATGGCTGTCAATGTGCAGTGCATTGATGAAGCTTGGGACTTACACTCGGCTTTGCTGCGCATTCCCAAGGAGAGGGGGAACATTGCAAGATTAGCAAGGAGCTGGCAGGGATGTTGCTCTCGCAAATTATGTTGCTCACACCCACAGGGGAGTGCTTACATGTTGAGAGAAAGGGCTAACCTGGGGAAATCAATGCACATCCCCTGACTAGTCAACCACTAGTTTGCATAGTGCGATTGCAACTTCAAAGTTGATTTTATATTAATTCAGCAATCGATAAGCCACATATAGGTTGTTGCTAGAATGCAGGAAAAGGTTGCTATAAATATATGGTAGTGGTTTAATGGAGTTAAGGCAGCTGCCAGGTTCCCTTTAACATGAATTGGGCCACTGGCTACTCCAATACATAAGTGTGTGTTGACCTTATAGTATTTTAGGTGGCCAGTTACACAGCACATCCTATATACACAGGCGGCTGTATGTTCTCTCATGCGAGAGAATCCGATCGATTATGCAAGTGACACTCTGCTCAAGCTCTGTCAGAGTTTGATCCTAGTGTCACCTGGGTGTGATCCGATTCCCTCTCACAAGAGAATCATATCACAGGAGTGGAGAAGAGGGACAACTTCAAAGCTCCATCTTCTCCATTGTCAGTGCCAGCATCAATTGGACTTGTATGGGTGCGCATGGTCTGATTATCTCATCATGCTGCGATTGTTTTCTCATGCCGAATTGGCATGAGAAAGAAAGCGCTAGTCGGCACTGCCCCATAGTTTAATACTGGTCCGAGTGGTATCCAATAAAACATTGCTAGCACTTGGCCGTGTAATGTGAGCAAGCCCTGAGTCTGCAGCTCCATTCCCTGATACTTCAGCATCAGGACTGAATTTTGACAAGAAGACATACATAACAAGCTCCCAGCAGTTGTGCTTAGTTGAATGAACATTATCTCCTAAAATTGCAGAAGCCTTTAAAGCTTGCATTGCAGCTGAAGAGGCTTATTAAAGATTTTGAATATCCCAATACGTATATTATGCTATAATTATTTCCATTTGGATGCACAGAAGTCACAAGCAGTATTCTTCTAGATTTTCATTATCCTTTGCCATATGCTTCTCTGTTCACCTCCTGCACCATACAGAATATTTGGTAACTTCTTGTAAAAGGAGCCTTACATCAAACACTAGACAAAACTGCCTTTCTGAAACCTGCTGTATACAGTGTATATACCATAGCTGTAACCCCACCGATCAATTGAATCTAATGATTGACATTATCATACTGCTGCAAATGAAAATGCTACTAATGTACAATAAATATGCAATATACAATGCGGTTTATATGCGGACAAACACCACAGAAGTGGTATGAACTGAGCCTAACAAGAGGAAATATTGAATAACATTGAGAAGCAAAAAAGATAATATAATAATAATAAAATGTTGTAAAACATGTGACACAGCTAACCAGCTGTTAGAAAAATTATACACAGCTAGATTCATATCCTCCCAAGTTCACAAACTAAAAGTATAACACGTGCAATAAAAACAAATAGTGAAATCCACAACACCCCACAGTTTATAAGCACCCTACTAAAATAAACAGTTTTAGGCAGTAAGTAATACAAAACATCAGCTGGAAAGCAGAGGAAGAGAGGATCCTCCAGTACTGATACCTACCTACAGCCAAGTGGAATGTGAGTTATACTTGCAGGATTAGTTTCTTTCATCATATACTTTTTTCTCATACACACCCTCTGTGCTGTGCCATCCTCTTCTCTCTGTATCACAATGCATCACTCCTCCCTCCAACATTTTAATGGATCACTCCTACCCCTGGCACCAAAATAAGGAACAAAGCCAAATACCTAGGGATTGTGTACACACTTATACTAATATGTGCTGAACAGTAAAGAATCTAGATTTAGAGGACTGGATAATAGTCCACCTAAATGAGTCACTGTGTCATACCTACTGCAGATCATTGGAAGGGAAGTATAAAATAGTGATACCATTTTTTTTTAATATGATTTTCTCAAAAGTGCATGAACAAATGAGATTTCATCTAAGAAAGTGCATATAAAACAGCCAATTAGGTTACATCTTCTGTTTTTCTAACACAAACAAGAAGAAAAATGGAGTTATCTAATTGGTTGTCATTAGTAATTTCTTTATTTTGATTACGCTTGCTTTTTATATATGAAACCTAGATTGTTACCTTGAAATATTCATTTAAAAAGTTTTTGCATAGTTAAATCTAAGTTTAAGAGTTAGCACTTGTTTACACTGGCAGACCTGCAAGCGCCCGCAGCTCGGCCACATATAATCTGATTTAATAGCCAGTTCTAGAAAATGAGATCTGCATTTCTGATGCGCACAGAACGATTGTTAATAGATCGTTCTGTGCACATAGGCTATTATTGTCTTCAACAGCATGTGTCTTATTTACAAAGGACAATTTGCTGCAGAGAAAGATGATTTTAAGCAATCGAAAAGATCATTTCACCTGATGAACAAGCATCTTGTTCGTTTGACAGGTAATCGGCAGCCTGTTTACACTGCGCGATTATTGGGATATGAGCATTCCAGATAATCACAATGTAGTGTAGTTAGCATACACTTATTCAGGAGACAGTCTACCTACTTTGAGATACAGCACGAAAAGAAAGATTATTTCACATGTCACCACTGGTCATTTTAAGATAGGATTGGCAGATGGTTATCATGTTAATGTCAGTATTGTCGTTTACAAGAGACCTAATGAAACAATTATCACAAAACCCACATCCCAGATAAAGTCTAGGATCAGTAAAAAGATCAGAAAAAGACTGTAAAGCTGGGAAGATAGGAAGGAAAACAATAATCCACAGAAAACCTTGTCAATGTTTTTTTAGAATGCTCACTTTTGCTTACAGAGTGCTTCCATTATAATTTGGATTAGGTATCCACTTTTGGATTATGTACGTTAACTATTTAGAACTCCAACATCTCCCAGATCCAGCAGCCTCTTCTCTCTCTGTTCACTTTCGCACGCTTTTCATTCATCAGCATGCCAGTTTTATTTCCTAACCCTAATGTACATCATCGAGTTCAGACATACTGCTCATCGGATAGCCCCGATTGTTTTTGGGGTGCCCAACCTGCAGCTCAGGATGGGTATGAACGTGGCCCAATCCAACGCAAAATCATAAACTTAAAATATTCTGAGATTTTATTTTGTGATAATGACAACCCCTAGGACCATGGGGTACTCGCCACCGTGTCGGTCGGTTCCTTGGGCTTGACCCAGTCCGGGGCCCTAGGCGGTCATTAAAAAGCAAGGACAGTTTGTTTAGGGGAAAAGTTTTGTGACGCCACCAGTGGTATGCAGCTATAGGTGGCCGCCACTGCTGAAAGAGACCGCTGGGGCCATTGGTGACGCAGCTGGGATGGATTTGCTCACCACTGGTAGAGCGGGGCCCCAGGGCTGCTGGTACGGTTTATGTAGAGGGGCTGTGGATGTTGGGGTGCAGGACTGAGGGTGCAGATAACGACCAGATGACACAAGAATGGTGGTTTCCTCTACGTTTACTTGAGGTTTGATGGTGTAGACCGGGATAACAGAAGGTAATGGAGGTACAGGCGGCCTAGAAGCAATTTGGTGATCCACCTCGCCAGGTGGAGTTGCAGGCCTTCCTTCTTCGTTGTCCTCTTTGGCCCTGCTGCCTAAAGCTATGCTGCGGCCCTCTTTCCTGAGCAATCGTTAAATCCTAGCCGGTATGGCAGGCACCTTGAGCCTTTTACAGGTGTTGCTCCTTCGTGGCAGCTCCAGGCTCTAGTATGCTGCTGAGCGGCCGGGTGTTTTGTGGGGCCAGGAGACCTGCAGTCTCCTGCCTTCCGCACTTAGTTGCCGGGACTTCAGTACCCGAACAACCACGGACTCCGGTGTCCGGTTTCTCGTGCTTTTCTCTGGGTCGAGCTTGGTCAGAGCTCCCCTCCCCAGGTTCTCCCTCATTGCTCTCCTGTCTCCAACTGACTTTTCTCACTCTAACCGACTTTTCTAAACCCTGCCTCCAGGCTCCAATTTAAAGGGGAAGCTCTCCTTCTGGTCTGGAGCCAGGAAATGTGTTGGATGCTGGTGTTACTTGATAAGGGGACCCCTACTTGCTTCTAGGCATGGCATCACCCCCTGTGAGGGAGGCAATGCCAATGTGGCAACTGGACTCCTGGGGTGCCACAATTACATGTTACAATGTAATCTAGAATTAACATACGTACGCTTTCTTGCTGTTTGCACGCATGTGTGTGGCTTTTGGTGTTTTACCATCCAAGTAGTTACATGTGCTCATGGTGACTTGGCAAGACAGCAATTAGCAATATTTCAACCTACCATTGCAACATTAGAAATTTAATGTTATTTAGAAGTCAGGTAAGCATTCTTATTTGATTATTAAGGGTACTTCTACACCTTGGCAACGCCTCACAAATTTCCTGCCTCTCTTAACAATCGGCCATGCGCTTTGCCCTGCATCAGCAGCTGTGAGGACAATGAAATGGAGTCAATAGGCAGTCCCTCGATTGAGAAGTGCATCACCTCAAATCTTACCAATCCCAATATTGTAAAGAGTTTATTTTATTTAAGCTGCACCCAGTGCCGTAACTATAAACTTCGGGGCCCCGGGCAAAACTTCATAGTGGGGCCCCTCAACATTTCAATCACTAGAGATTGTGCGGAATGTGGTGAAGCTTGCTACGCATTACAACACACAGGCTTCACCACATTCCGCAAAACCTTTAATAGATTTAATAGATTTTGTTGTTTATGATGCAAGTTTTAGAAGTTAAATATTCAGTGAAATATTCTGTGATCTCCAGACTAACATATTGTTACAAATCTTGTGCTATGAGACTCTCCAGGCCAGTGCAGGTTTCCATTCATTGACAGCTGGCAGAGCTCCTGGAAATTATTGAAATAATAGTCTCTCCTGTCCTCCGGGTGACATTGTCTGACAGGAATATAGGAGCTGGGTATTTTATGAGAAATTAAAGTATTAAAATACAATTTTTTACCATCAGTTTGGGGCCCCTTGGGTGGTTGGGGCCCCGGGGCAGTTCCCCGGCTGCCCCGGTTGTAGTTACGGCCCTGGCTGCACCGCTCAGTAGCACTCTGACTGCACGCTGTATAGGCACCACATGCTGCTTTACTTTAAAGCTGAGCATGGTGTGGTAGCCGACATAACTCCTAGTCTGCGTGACTAGTATTCCCCACAGCTCATCGGCCACAACTGAATCCCAGTGGGCCAGCCACTGTGAGGAATCGGGGGAGCTGACAGGAGCAATTAGTGGAGATGTGGAACAAACAGCTGATTGTTCCCATCTATTAGTCCATGTGCAATGTCCAGTAACCAGAGGAAGGAAAAGGGACGTGGCCTGTGAAGCATGAAGCACAGAAAAAGAAGACAGACTGAAAAGGAATGAAAGAAGTCAAGGAGGAGAAAGTGGAGGGGAATTAACCTGAAAGAGGTAGGAGTCAGGAGAAAGGCTCTATAGGCTGTGAGCAGTGGCGTAACTAGAGTCTGATGGGCCCTGGAGCAAGATTTGGACCGGGCCCCCTCATTCTAAATAAATATATATATATGCTGGTATATATATCACCCATCCTGGTATGTGTCCCTTATCCTGGGCCCCGTCCTGTTATACCAGGATGGGGGATATATATATGTCCCCCGTTCTGCCATTGTTCTTTAATGTATAGAAAAAAATAAACCATTATACTCATCAGGGGAGTAACAAAAGTATAATGCACTCCCCATAGTCCTCCATATACAGGGTGGGCCATTTATATGGATAAACCTGAATGAAATGGGAATAGCTGGTGATATCAACTTCCTATTTGTGGCACATTAGTATATGGGAGGGGGAAAACTTTTCCAGAATGGGTGGTGACCATGGCGGCCATTTTTAAGTCAGCCATTTTGGATCCAACTTTATTTTTTTCAATGGGAAGAGGGTCATGTGATACATCAAACTTATTAAGAATTTCATAAGAAAAACAATGGTGTGCTTGGTTTTAACGTAACTTTATTTTTTCATGAGTTTTTTACAAGTTTATGACCACTTATAAAATGTGTTCAAAGTGCTGCCCATTGTGTTGGATTGTTAATGCGACCCTCTTCTCCCACTCTTGACACACTGATAGCAACACCACAGAAGAAATGCTAGCACAGGTTTCCAGTATCTGTTGTTTCAGATGCTTGTGTGTTTCAGTTATAGTCAAAAGAAGAAAGGAAACCAGCTCACGTGGACTCTAGGCATATGAAGCACGGATTCCAAGGAACCATTTGGCAGTAATATGGAGAAAGAGGAAAAATCCAGCTTCATAAAAAAAATCCAAATTTATTTTCAAGACAGCTAAAAGATCAGAGATCTGATGAAGAATGCAGTTTGTGGGTTTGAAACGTGTTACCGTGTCCACGCACATTATGGACTTCCTCATCTTCTAGCTGTCTTGGATTTTAAATAAATTTGGATTTTTTTATGTAGCTGGATTTTTCCTCTTTCTCCATAAAGTATAATGCACAGCCCATAGTCATCATCCATGTAGCATAATGCACAGCGCATAGTCATCCATAAAGTATAATGCACAGCCCATAGCCATCCATAAAGTATAATGCACAGTCCATAGTCATCATCCATGTAGTATAATGCACAGCCCATAGTCATCATCCATGTAATATAATGCACAGCCCATAGTCATCATGCATGTAGTATAATGCATAGCCCATAGTCATCCATAAAGTATAATGCATAGTCATCCATATAGTATAATGCAAAGCCCATAGGCATCCATAAAGTATAATGCACAGCCCCTAGTCATCCATGTATTATATTTGGCCACCGTGAACTCACGGATTTTAAAAATAGAAAACATTATACTCACCTTATCCATAAAGTATAATGCACAGCACATAGTCAATATCCATGTAGTATAATGCATATCCCATAGTCATCCATAAAGTATAATACGTTTTCATCCATATAGTATAATACACAGCCCATAGGCATCCATAAAGTATAATGCACAGCCCCTAGTCATCCATGTAGTATTATAGCCACCATGAACTCACTGATTCTAAAAAAGAAAACATTATACTCCCCTTTGCCCCGCTCCTCCGCCGGGGAGTCGTGAAGCCATCAGCTGACTTCAGTGTATAAGCGACGGGAGCGAATGACATCACTGCCATGAACAAAAGAAAGGCAACTGTTTAGTTGCTAAGGACCTCCATCTCCAAAGCGACCCTTTGCAAGACCCTACACAGTGTCCAGCGTGGTGGGATGATTATTCACTGGGCCGTCTGTCTTAAAAAAAGGAAACTGCACTGATAATGCCAGTTCTACATAGTCAGTACAGTTTCCAAGGGAACAATGACCTTTGGTGACATCAAAGTCAGGTGACCAAAGCTCATTGTGTGGCCCAAGACAACTATTTTTCATTCAATGTGGCCCAGAGACACCAAAAGTTTGGGCACCCCTGGCTTTGAATATGACAGGATACGTGAAGTGTATGATCAGTGAAGGTCTGACTACTATGACTCCCATTGATCTGGAGAGCTAGGGATCTAAAGTCCTGTGTAAATGCATCATCACTATTCTGTTCGTTCAGGGAGCAAAATACCTCCATTCTCCTGAGAGGTGGTGTTCCCATCTGTGAGACCCAGGTTGATCATACTTTTTGTCACCTCACCTGTGGATAGGTGATAAATATTGTTTGTGGGATAACTTCTTTAACCATAGCAAAATTGCCCCAATAACCATAGAGACATTATTAAAAGTGACAGCCATATTATATCCATATAAAAAAAATTACATTGATGCGACATTCCTAACAAAGGCCATTAATGTATGATTGGTAGTGTTTCCACCCATGGGACCTCTACAAATCATCCAAATGAGTGCCCATTCAATGCAGTACATAAAACAGGGAAGTCCATATATATTTCATTAAATTTGGCTGTCACCGATTTTTGACCATCACGAGTGGGCTTGTACTGCAATAAATTGCTTTGTTGCAGTTATTAGTAATATACAGTACAAAGTAAAACAGTTAGTAAGGCTTTAACCATAACTGCATGCAACTCCCTGGTATCCTGCAATTTTATATCTAGAGAATGGCCAAAAACTCCACAATTCAGAAGTGATTTTTTTTTGTACATGTGTAAAAATTCTTCAGAACCAATCCCTGGTTTAGAAGCTTGTCTTCCACCATCTAGTATCCATAACCTGTAATGTCAAGTACCTAATTGCCATACACCAAAGAAAAGTATCCTGGACCCTTTTACATTTTTTTTGTAATTTAGCAATGAAAACTTCTACTGCTATGGTCTCACTGCTCTAGCAGTAAGTGCTCATTCAGATGTCAATGATTTTTCTAGTACGTAAAAAAACAGCCTGTGTTCTTCATTAGTGTTGTTCCATCAGAGTTTGGTCAGTGTGTCAATTGTTACCATCAGTGTTGGGTTAGGGTTTCCTCAGTTTTTCTCGGATAAAAAAAACTGATGGAGGTTTCTGAAACTTATCCTATAAAGCAGTCTGTGAAAAATGAGTGCTGTCCAATTTTTCATGGATACATAGACTTGCATTGGCGAGTTTGATATGAGACTCAGAACAAAATTGGACGTCTTCTTGAATTTGTGAAGGCTACACCACAAAAATATAATGAGATATAAACATAGTCTTACAATTCGAATTGCAAAGTGTTTGAACTCGCATGTAACTGCGAATTTCAGCAAATTTAACTTGAAGTTGTTTCTCCTCGGATCGATCCGCTAATCTCTGCAAAAAAAAAAGTTATCTGTTACAGTCAAAAAGGGGGATACACTGTATAAACGATCAAAGAATGTGAAGGGGCAAGTTGACTACGTATTTCTGTAGTTAATCTTACTCTGTTTTGTGTCTATGCATAAGTGTCTCGGGTGTGTCAGAGGTGACAGACAGTCGTCCTGCAGTTGGTTGCAGGAGATCTCTATGTTTGGCATTACAGACATCTTAGAGGCTGGCTGTCTCTAGGACCCAGCGGCTACCTCCCTCAGGCTAATTAGCTCCCTGGCCTGAGTGTATAAATACCTGGTGTGTCTGAGAGGGAGGTGCCGGTGATATTCATTACTACTTGTAAGAGCTTGAGGCCACGTGCACATTTGACTGGAGTGGTCTAAAGCTAAGCAATCCCCCCTTGTTTGTCTACCCTTGTTGTCTATAGAGTTTAGTGGAGATCGACTAGTGCTCATCTCCTCCCTTCCCTAGCCTTAGCCACACGCCAGGGAAAGACAGGGCGAGGCATGCGTGCGGCAATTGGTGAAGAGTCAATATAGGGACGGTAGTTGAGACAGGTTGACACAAGACCAGACTAGAAGGTCTCCACTCCCCCCTTACCCTAGTGTCTGGGCTCCCTTTCCCTCTTCCCTCTGTGTTGCACTAAGTCTTTCCCACACCCTGCCTGACAATAAGGTGCTAACAACAAGCAGGCAGGATTAGCTATTTAAATGAACAGTTAGTCCGCCTCCTTCACATAGTGCTCTAGGCACATGCTAACATTGCAAATTCTGTCCTTTGTCCAGCATGGGACTGGAAGCAAAATAATCGGGGTCCGAAATAACGTAGCTAGCTAAGACCTTATTCTTAGCTTATGTAACTTTATGAATATGCTTAGCTTATAGCTTTCCTGGTGTACATGTAAGCAGGGCCGTTTTTGCTATTAGTCCGGTGCCTAGGGTGGCAGGTTGTGGGTTGCTGGGCATGGTAATGTAGCGCCCCGAGGGTTCGGTTGCTACAGGGGTATTGCACCTCAACCAGAGGTGTGATATTCCACTCCCAGGTAAGGATGGAGTGTGGACCAGGGCTCAGTTAGCTGTACACATACATACACACACTCCTCATTTCCGGGGGACAGCTCGACGGTGCTCCCATTTATATATATGCAGGCACAACTGACCATGTCCCTGGCTGGAGTGGGGAGTGGGGAGAGAACCCAGTGATGTAGGAGCAGAAGGGGAAGGTTTCTGGAGCATAGGAATGAGCTCATTGGTTGCAGGTCACCTGAGCCCAGACACAGTAAAGTAGATAAAAGGTGGGGGCCATCTTTAATGAGAGTGAGTCGTTCAGAGAAGAAGTTCAGCCAGAGAGGGCTGACAGGGAGCTGAGGCTCAGTCTGAGCTCAGCTCCACGAGGCAGGCCTAGGGTGAAGGCCGGAGCCAGAAGGGAGAAGAGGAGAAGGAGAAGGAAGGAAGAAAGGTGGAGAGAAAGAGGAGTAGAAAGCCTCCAGAAACAAGAAGGCAGAAGGGACCCTAAGAACCCACGAGATATCGGGTGAAGGATCAGGCAGAATAAGGGTACCAGATTTCCAAGTTGGTGGAGGTAAATTATCCCTCAGCCAAAGACCGGAGGTCGTGATCATCTATTGGTGCGGCCCCCTGCTACACCCACTAGGAAGGCACCACATAGGGTCAGGGAAACCGGTGACAGGTTTCACCAAGAGAAGGCCCGAGGCAGCTGGACAGAAGTGTGGTCACTGGTGGGGCACGAGAGGCCAGAGAAAGGATAAAAGGGGGTCCTGTACCACACTCCTGAATTGCCTGGGGGTTGACCGAGCTCCTCACCTGGTGGACGCAGCACGGCTCGGGCAGTCATTGCCGGCAGAAGTGACTCGGATAACAACTGTGAGTAAAAGACCCTGGACTGCATCACTGACTCTGTGTGATTTATGCTGCACCCTGCACCATCACCCCCAGCATCCTACTACACTGCCCTGAGGCTACACTTTTCCCGTGGGGAGTTATCCTATCCCTGTGCTGCATATCTACATCAGCCTCAGCGGTCTGCCTTGCAGCGGCGGTCCTCCCTGACCGCAATCCACGGGTGGCGTAGTCGGACATTCAAAACCCTACAAATAGTCTGCCACAGCATTTAGTCTGACCACCCTGAGCCACGGGATTGGGTTGCCACAACTACCCCCATCATTGCATTGAAGCCCGGTTCCGAGTGCCCCACGGCCCAGGGGGCGAGTCAGTAATAGCTTGTAATTTTAAAAAAATGTATTACCCCTCCCCTTTGCTGGACTAAATATCAAAACATGCATCTTTGCAAGGTAAGGGATAAGGGGAGGATAAATTCCCTGCATTCATTTATTTGTGTCCTATAGAGGCAGAAAAGACGCAGGCGTCATGAGAACATACAGGGACTCTTACCATTAACGGGGAGGTAGGGTTCAGTGTACAGAGTGAGGGGGTAGTGTGAGGACACATTATAGAGAGAGGGCAGTATGGGGGGGCATTGTGAAGAGGGCACATAGCATGAATAGTGGGCAGCATGGGGGCAGAGTGTGAAGAGTGGGAACACTATGCAAAGAGAGCACCATGAGGGGACAGTGTGAATAGGGGGCAGTATGGTGAGGACAATGTGAAGAGGAGGTACAGTATGGAGAGGGGTCAGTATGGAGAGACAGTATAAAGAAGAGGTACAGTATGGAGAGGGGATAGTATGAAAGGGGTAGTGTGGAGATAAGGACAGTGTGGAGGACAGTTCATAAGGAGAAAGATGTGGTGTTATAGTTCATAAGGGAGAATGATGTGGTGGGTATAGTTCATAAAGGGGGATTGTGTGGAAGTTATAGTTTAAAAGGAGGGCAGTGTAGAGCTCATAGTACATTAAATGGGAAGATGGGATGGTTATAGTATATAATGGGAATGGTGCAAACGCAATATTTTATAGGAGAGGATAGTGTGTAGGCTATGTATCACAAGCAGGTCACTGTTCAGGACATGTTTTTGTTTAGTGAGCACAGTGAGGGACAATTACGAATTCTGGGGAACAGCATTGGACTTATTTAGGGCACAGCAGGGGCAGATACTTTTAGTCAGGAGTATTATAATGACACTGTTATTTTTTAGTGCACCTTGTCGGGATGTGCTTCAGATGACCGGAGAAAAGGGAAGTCTGAAGAAACTAGTTGTGGCTATGAAAAGTCACCCTGGCATCAGGACCAAATGAAGACGAAAGATATGTGAACAACTCAAAACACAGAAGATGTGACCTATAATGGACCCGGATCTAAGGTTGCATTTATATTAGACAATCGCGGCCTTTAAACAACTGCCATCCGGCTATATGTACTTGATTGGCTGTCATGTAATTGCCTGTTTAGACAGGCCGACCATACTTTCAAATGCACAGAAAGATTGTTAACATGACCGTTCTGTGCTCATAGAACACCTTTGTTCTCAGCTTCACATGTACTATTTACAAAGGACGATCTACTGCTGAAAATAATGGTATTTAAGCAAGGTTCAAAATAATTTCACTTGACAAATGAACATTTTCCACACATCTAATATTTTTTAACAATGTCAGAAAAAAGTTCCCCATTACAGACTGTCCAGGAATTTACAAACATTTGACATCCCTTCCTACCAGTGATTTTCTACATATGGTGTAGAGAATGCAATATGTTGCAAAAAACACAATTTGTATTGACAAATGCTTATTTAGCCTGCATCTAGTTACAATGAATCCTCCTATGGCTAGGAATAAAAAGTCTGAATTTGTTAAGCACTTCTTATGTCTTATTTCTCTGCAGTTCCCTATGGTCCTCTTTTTGAAGCTGTTTATAATCCAGCGTTCTCCAGCTGTGGCATGTCCAGACACATTGGTAAATAATTCACTTGCCTTTACAAATAAGATGAATTACTAATAATGCCCATCGCCTTCTGGAAAGCTTGCATGGTTGGATTATGATTTGGTGTGAGAGTGGTAATATTTAATTGCAGCTGATTTATTTGTAACTGTCGTGACATCCTTATCAGGAGCTGAATAATCCTTCTACATTTACATTTTTAGGAGTGGCATTACAGGAACATCTTGCAAAAATTTCCTTCCATGCCATAAAGTGCTAGAAATATACCAATAACTGAGCATACTTAGTTTCATTATTACTCTCTCCAGTTCTACTGATACAAGACTGACACACTCTGTGACGTGACTGCAGTTTCACTGTTCACTTTCTCTATTAGAAAACTATCTTGTCTTTTTCTGAACCACACTATTATAGATTTCAGATTGATAGGTGTTTTTATAACACTTCCCAAACTGTGCCTGAATATTGTGTATTATCCTGAGTGATCTGGCCATAATAATAATAAGTGCATGCATAAACCCCTTAAAATTGATATACTTATTTAGTAGAGTTTAAAATCAATACCAAAAAGACCCTAAGTGCACCCAGCACTAACAAGTGTGTGTAGTCTGATAGAAAAATCAGACCAATAAATATGATCCGATCAAAGACCGGATTGATACTATACAGCTAAAAAATGAACGCATCATTAATCCTATTTCCTAATACGCTGTATTACTGTTTATATTGTTTTATATTGTTAATATATAAATGCTACAAGTTTGTAACAATTTATTTATTTATTTTTGTATTTTGTAACCAGCCAATTTATGCATCCCCACATACCTCACATCTTATGCCCCACTCCCCCACCCTCATTCATTTATCCTTTGTTAAGCAAAATGAAAATACATTTTAGTTGAAAAAAAATAACACACTATACACCTTAGATAACTTTTGTTCTCATTTGGCCAGCACCCATCTCTTCTGACCCCCCATACAGTTGAACACTCTCTGTAGGGAAAGTGGAGAAAGTTGCTGACAGCGGCTTATCAGCCTGCAGAACAAAATAATTGGGTGATTAAATACAAACCCATTGATACTTACAGTTAGGTCCATATATATTTGGACAGAGACAACATTTTTCTAATTTTGGTTCTAGACATTACCACAATGAATTTTAAAGAAAACAATTCAGATGCAGTTGAAGTTCAGACTTTCAGCTTTCATTTGTGGGTATCCACATTAAAATTGGATGAAGGGTTTAGGAGTTTCTGCTCCTTAACATGTGCCACCCTGTTTTTAAAGGGACCAAAAGTAATTGGACAGCTTAAATAATTGTAAATAAAATGTTCATTTCTAGTACTTGGTTGAAAACCCTTTGTTGGCAATGACTGCCTGAAGTCTTGAACTCATAGACATCACCAGACGCTGTGTTTCCTCCTTTATGATGCTCTGCCAGGCCTTCACTGCAGTGGTTTTCAGTTGCTGTTTGTTTGTGGGCCTTTCTGTCTGAAGTTTAGTCTTTAAAAAGTGAAATAAATGCTCAATTGGGTTGAGATCAGGTGACTGACTTGGCCATTCAAGAATATTCCACTTCTTTGCTTTAATAAACTCCTGGGTTGCTTTGGCTTTATGTTTTGGGTCATTGTCCATCTGTAGTATGAAACGACGACCAATCAGTTTGGCTGCATTTGGCTGGATCTGAGCACACAGTATGGCTCTGAATACATCAGAATTCATTCGGCTGCATCTGAATTGTTTTGTTTAAAATTCATTGTGGTAATATCTAGGACCAAAATTAGAAAAATGTTGTCTCTGTCCAAATATATATGGACCTAACTGTATCTGTTTTGACATCATCTGCAGTGAAAGAGTTATGAGGCTCCCATACTCATTGGATGGTTGGCAAATCCAACCAAATAAATGCGTCCTTCCAATTTTTATTTAATATATATAGAGGGCCATTACACACCCCATATCATTGCATTGCTGGCTCTATGATCCTTCCCCTGTCTTTGTTGACATGCCTGCAGCAGTGACATAATGAATAGACCATGTGACTTCTGCAGCCAATCACTAGACTCAGTAATCATGCAGAGGGAGACTCCAAAAGACTGCCCAGTGATTGGACATTTTCTGCAGTGACATAATTGCTACAGCCATATCAACAAAGACTGGGGGCAGTGAGGGAGAGACAGCGATGGAGTGAGAGAGTATAAGTGAGGCTCATATTGTTACTTTTAGATAGAGCAGGTCTGTAAAATAGAAAAAATATATAAACCCCTTTAAAGGTACATACAGTTATATGAAAAAGTTTGGGCACCCCTATTAATCTTAAGCTTAATGTTTTATAAAAATTGGTGTTTTTGCAACAGCTATTTCAGTTTGATATATGTAATAACTGTTGGACACAGTAATGTTTCTGCCTTGAAATGAGGTTTATTGTACTAACAGAAAATGTGCAATCTGCATTCAAACAAAATTTGACAGGTGCATAAGTATGGGCACCCTTATCATTTTCTTGTTTTAAATACTCCTATCTACTTTTTACTGACTTACTAAAGCACTTTTTTTGGTTTTGTAACCTCATTGAGCTTTGAACTTCATAGCCAGGTGTATGCAATCATGAGAAAAGCTACTTAAAGTGGCCACTTGCAAGTTGTTCTCCTGTTTGAATCTCCTCTGAAGAGTGGCATCATGGGCTCCTCAAAACAACTGTCAAATGATCTGAAAATAAAGATTATTCAACATAGTTGTTCAGGGGAAGGATACAAAAAGCTGTCTCAGAGATTTAACCTGTCAGTTTCCACTGTGAGGAACATAGTAAGGAAATGGAAGAACACAGGGACAGTTCTTGTTAAAGCCAGAAGTGGCAGGCCAAGAAAAACATCAGAAAGGCAGAGAAGAAGAATGGTGAGATCAGTCAAGGACAATCCTCTGACCACCTCCAGAGAGCTGCAGCATCAACTTGCTGCAGATGGTGTCACTGTGCATCGGTCAACTATACAACGCACTTTGCACAAGGAGAAGCTATATGGGAGAGTGATGCGAAAGAAGCCGTTTCTGCAAGCACGCCACAAACAGAGTCGGCTGAGGTATGCAAAAGCACATTTGGAGAAGCCAATTTCTTTTTGGAAGAGGGTCCTGTGGACTGATGAAACCAAGATTGAGTTGTTTGGTCATACAAAAAGGTGTTATGCATGGTGGCAAAAAAACACAGCATTCCAATAAAAACACTTGCTGCCCACAGTAAAATTTGGTGGAGGTTCCATCATGCTTTGGGGCTGTGTGGCCAATGTCGGCACCGGGAATCTTGTTAAAGTTGAGGGACGCATGGATTCCACTCAGTATCAGCAGATTCTTGACAATAATGTTCAAGAATCAGTGATAAAGTTGAAGTTACGCAGGGGATGGATCTTTCAGCAAGACAATGATCCAAAACACCGTTCCAAATCTACTCAGGCATTCATGCAGAGGAACAATTACAACATTCTGGAATGGCCATCCCAGTCCCCAGATCTGAATATCAATGAACATCTGTGGGATCATTTGAAGAGGGCTGTCCATGCTCGGCGACCATCAAACTTTACTGAACTGGAATTGTTTTGTAAAGAGAAATGGTCAAAAATACCTTCCTCCAGGATCCAGGAACTCATTAAAAGCTACAGGAAGTGACTAGAGGCTGTTATTTTTGCAAAAGGAGGATCTACTAAATATTAATGTCACTTTTCTGGTGAGGTGCCCATACTTATGCACCTGTCAAATTTTGTTTGAATGCAGATTGCACATTTTCTGTTAGTACAATAAACCTCATTTCAAGGCAGAAACATTACTGTGTCCAACAGTTATTACATATATCAAACTGAAATAGCTGTTGCAAAAACACCAATTTTTATAAAACATTAAGCTTAAGATTAATAGGGGTGCCCAAACTTTTTCATATAACTGTAGATTATGTCATTGTTACTAGAGGGGAAACACTAGGTTCACTATTGGTCCATTCTCTTTAATATGTTTATTAATGACTTTGGAGAGAGATTGTACAGTAAAATAATCTTTTTGCAGATGATCACAGACCAAGTAAAATAATGACCACAAATGAGGGCAGTATGACATTACGTTTGCATTGTTGAAATAATCAAACTATTAGAAGTATCAAATATTAATTGCCGCTGATAAACGTAAGGTTATGCACTTGATAAATGTATGGTAACAACATTAATTAGAGAATGGGAAAAAATAGGTGAACTAAACCTGTATTAGCTGGCGCAAATGTAACTGTAGCAATCAGACACAGGCAGCTGCTGCCAAGACAAACAAGATGATAGGGTGTATCAAGAAATGAGCCGACTGTGATTTTTCTGTGATATATTGCAGTAACACCATTTCTGTTTCCTTGTAGAAAGATCTGAGTTACTCACCGGTAACGGGATTTTACAGAGTCCATGACAGCACCACCTGAGAGAGGGTATCCGACCACCAAGGACAGGAACCTACTGAATAAAAAGGCGGTACCTCTCTTCCGCATCAGTTTTTGTTTCAGAGCATGAGAGGGCCTCCGAAAAATAGGTTAATACATAACTGCCACCTCAACATTTGTAATAAAACACCTTAAAAAGTGCACACCATAGTGATAAAGGGGAGGGAATTAATAGGGTGCTATCATGAGCTCTGTAAAATCCTGTTACCAGTGAGTAACTAGGATCTTTTCCCCTTCTCCCATGACAGCACCACCTGAGAGATTTATAGAGATCAGACACCAGAGGGAGGGATCACCGCTTGCTACACCTTCCTTCCAAAGGATAGATCAGTAGAAGAGGAAAGGTCAAGGCGGTAATGTTTGTAGAATTTAGTGGGGGATGACCAAGTTGCCGCCTTACATATGATGTCGATGGGCACATCCGCCTTCTCAGCCCTTGAAGCAGCTGCCGCTCTGCTGGAGTGGGCCTTCAGGTTCTCTGGAATCGGCAGATTGCTAGAAGAGTATGCTAAGGTAATGGTATCCCTGACCCATCTACCTATGGTCCCTCTTGTAACCTTAAGCCCTTTCCTAGGCCCCTGAAAGGAGATAAATAAGGCGTCACTTTTCCTCCAGGCCTTCGTCACCTCCAAATACTGGACTAATACCCTCTTAACATCTAAGGTGTGAAGCTTATGTTCCTCAGAATCCCTAGGGTTAGGATAGAAGGAAGGGAGAGTGATTACTTGCGTCCTATGGAATTTGGAGGATACCTTCGGAAGATAGGCCAGGTCTGGTCTTAGGATTACGCTATCCATACACACTTGAGTGAATGGATGGTTAACAGATAGTGCGTGTAAGTCACTAATTCTACGAGCTGATGTCAGAGCTACCAGTATGGCTGTCTTTAAAGTTAGAATTTTTTCTGAAACTTTCTCTAAGGGCTCGAAGGGAGGTTTGGTTAGTGCCTCTAGAACCAAATTAAGGTCCCAAGGAGGCATGCTTGGAGTAGGAATAGGCCTGGATCTACCACAAGCTTTAATGAATCTGATGATCCACCTATTCGCCGCCAAGTCGTAATTATATAGTGCCCCCAGAGCTGATACTTGTACCTTAAGAGTACTGGTGGCTAGTCCCATGCTTAACCCCTTCTGGAGGAATTCTAGTATGGCCCCAATAGGAACCCTCCCTTTGGCGGACTGACCTGAGGTAGACAGAAATTAAGCCCATGTTCTACCATAGATCCTAGTCGTTACCGGCCAGTAGAGTAGTAACCAGATCCGGAGAAAACCCCTCTTGCGTCAGTAGTGACCTTTCAAAATCCAGGCCGTCAAATGCAGGCCCGATCTTTGGGGATGGCAGACTGGGCCCTGTCTGAGGAGATCTGGGATGTCCGGAAGAACCCATGGATCCGCTTGGGACATTTTCTTCATCCAAGTGAACCATGGTCTCTTGGGCCAGAACAGGGCGATCAATATAACCCTCGCCTGCTCTTCTCGGATCTTTCTTAGGATGGTAGTGATCAGCATTAAAGGGGGAAAGGCATAGGCCAGAGTAAAATGGCAAGTAATCTGCAGCGCATACACCGCAAATGGCCTCTCTTTTGGATTCAGGGAGCAAAAGATTTCGGTCTTTCGATTGTCTGTTTGCAAACAGATCTATTTGAGGCTTTCCCCATCGGCCCACAATCTGCTGAAATACGGCTGGATTCAACTACCACTCTCCCTGTTTTAAGATGTGACGACTAAGGAAATCGGCCTTTATGTTCTCCTCTCCTCTTATATGCAGCGCCGAGAGCGTGAACAGCTGACTCTCGGCAAAATGAAAGATCTGATCTGCTACTAACATCAGAGGGAGAGACCTGGTACCCCCCTGATGATTGATATAGGCGACTGTCGTTCGGTTGTCCAACATTATCCGGATGTGATGACCCCGGAGAAAAGAATTGAACTTTACTAGCGCATTTCTGGCTGCCAACAGCTCCCTCATGTTGGAGTAGAGACCCTTCTCGCTGTCCGACCAGAGGCCTTGCACAGAATGATCTCTTAGGTGAGTACCCCAGCCTTCTGCACTTGCGTTTGTCGTAATTGTATCCGACACCTGGAAGGACCAAGGAACCCCCAAAGATAGATTGACCGGAGATCTCCACCACTAAGAAATTGTCCAGATAAGGGATGACCAGGATATCTTTTTCCCTTAAATGTGCTGTGATTTCCAGGATAATTTTTGTGAAAACTCTTGGAGCCATGGAGATGCCAAAGGGAAGAGCTGCAAACTGAAAATGCCTTATGTGCTTGCCAAACTGTACAGCTACCCTCAGAAACTGTTGATGTGCTGCAAAGATTGGATCCTTCAGATCGAGGACGCACGTATAACAGTCCGGAAACAACATCTTTATGGCCGACTTTATTGATTCCATCTTGAACGGCTTGTAGATCAAATGGTCGTTCAGTTTCTTCAAGTTGGCAATGGTTCTGAAGGAGCCATCCGGCTTCTTTATTAGGAAGAGAGTTGAGTAAAACCCTCTTCCTTGTTCGGGTGCAGATGTTTCCACTAGAACCCCCTTCACAACCAGAGAGAGAACTTCCTGCTGCAGGGCTATCTGCTCCGTTAGGCCTCTGGGGGCTGAAATCCTGACGGTGTTCCTGGGCATGTTCTTGAACTCCAATTTGAGCCCCCTCCTGATTATCCCTAAAATCCAAGCACTGGACGAATTTTTTTCCCAGGCGGGCAGGAAGTGGGACAACCTTCCTCCCACCTGGGGAGGACAGTCACTTAGGGGCTTTCTTATTCTAGGAGGATGGACCCCCGAACATGAAGCCTCTGTTATACGGTTTCCTGTCTCTCCAGCTACTTTGGTCTCTGGGAGCTTTGCTGCGACTGTACTGCCTCTTCCGAAATGAGCTTTTAAATCGGGGAACAGACACAGTGGGAAACCCATGTTTCTTGTCTGCGGCCTTATCCAGGATATCATCTAGGCCCTTGCCGAACAGGAAGTCCCCCTCACAAGGGATTGAGCACAGTTTAGTATTTGACTGCACATCCCCTGGCCAGCTCTTGAGCCATAATGCCCTACGGGCTGCATTAGAAAGATTTGCAGACCGGGCAGCCATCCTAACTGAATCTGCAGATGCATCTGCCAGGAATGCAGCCGCCCCTGCACAAGAGGAAGGTCCGAGAGAATCTTCTCCCTCGAGACATTCCCCTTAATCTGGTCTTCCAACTGTTGAAGCCAGATCATCATAGACCTGGCGGTGCAGGTGGCTGCCACTGCCGGTTTAAGAGCCCCTGCTGACGACTCCCAGGCCTGTTTAAGGAAAGACTCCGCCTTTTTATCAAGCGGGTCTTTTAAGGCCCCCAAATCCTCAAAGGGCAGTGTGGATTTTTTTGAGGACTTTGCGATGGCCACATCAATCTTAGGGGTTTTGTCCCATCTAGCTGCATCCTCTTCTTTAAAGGGGTATCTCCGCTTAGAGGAAGAAGGCAGCTGACCCTTCCTCTCCGTTTTTTTCCATTCCCTATCTATAAGAGATTTGATTCTTTCATTAACCGGGAATGTGCGTCTCCTCTTCTGGTCTAAGCCCTCGAACATGACATCCTGAACTGTTCTGGGAGCTTTGGTATCAGTAATACCCATAGTCACTCTAATGGCCTTAACCAGTCTCTCAGTATTATCTACCGAAAAAGAAGGCCTACCCCCACCATCATCATGTGAAGACTCCGATGACAATGATGAGGAGAGATCAGAGGAGGAAGGAAATTCTTTTGTAAAACGGGACTCTACTGATTCCTCTGAGTCCGAGGAAACCTGCTTCTGCTTCTTCTTCCTGCGTGAGGTTAAGCCTTTTAAAGAATCCCTGAACTCTGTTTGGATTAGATTTTTTAACTCCATAGAAAACCTGGGGGACTCCTCTGCTATGGTTCTCTGGATACAGTCCGAGCAAAGGTTTTTGGCGTAGGAGGTGGGAAGGCTGATTTTACATAATGCACACTCCTTGTTTTTACTCTTAGAACTACACTTCTTTGGCTCCTAAGACCCCCAAGAATTGAAAGGAGAGAAAGAGAGGAAAACAGAGAGCACATTACTTAAGGTGAGACTTTCACGAAGATCACTCACCACACTGCCGTTTAGACTAGGGTACCGGAGGCGGTGGTTGCCATTCACATGAGGGCTCCCATCTGGTGGAGGTGGACTGGCGAGGTATTTTCTGACCGGTTCTGCCGGTACTCGCACGCCCCCCACTGCTGTGGCTTTGATGATGGGAAGATTCTCGTCATTCCGGTTGCTTAAGCTGCTTACGCTGCTTTGGCGGCTGTGGCTGCTGCTGTTCCTCCTGCGGCGGTGACAGCTGCTGCCCAGGTGACTGCGGCTCCTCACTCATTATGATGGGGATGCAGACACCGCCATCTTGATCACTTCCCATCCTTGAGAAGCATTAGGGCTCCACCTCCTTTAGGCTCCTCCCCTTCCGGCAGCGTGCTCTCTCTCCTTTCTCTTTTTTTTTTTCTCTACCAGCTGGCGCGCACTGCCGCAGGACCCCCCCCCCCTTCACGTGCGCAGCCCAGCGGTACCCGGCACGCTTGCAGTGGGGATGACTCGAGAATCGCACCCCGCGCAAGCGCAGACCCGGCTTCCGGCGCCTCGTAATAGGGCGCCCCACAACCCCGCGCGTGCGCAGCCCGGACTTCCAGCACGCTACGTCATAGGCCATGACGCAACCCTACACGTGCGCAGACCTGGAATACCTGCTGGCCGGCGTGCTCAGCCATGCCACCATGTGAGCGCAGACCCGGCCACAGGACCCGGCGCACGCGGGAGAGGACCCCAGAAGGCAGCCCCCCCCCCTGCACGCAGACCCAGGTAGCAGCAAGATGGGGCTGGGAACAGAGGACCAACTGCTGCTTCTTCATGGCCTCCTGGCCACATCGATCCCGGGATCCACGGTCCAGACCCCACGATCAGGTAGGCGATGTACCACCTAGAGAGGCTCCCATCAAGGTCAGGAACCAAAACTGATGCGGAAGAGAGGTACCGCCTTTTTATTCAGTAGGTTCCTGTCCTTGGTGGGCGAATACCCTCTCTCAGGTGGTGCTGTCATGGGATAAGGGGAAAAATCATTTACATTTTATTCCACCTTGATTATAATACCTTAAAGTACCCTATGTTATTTACATGTACTATTAGGCTATGTTCACACTAGGATTTTTTTCAGCATTTTCAGCAAAACCTGATCTCTTGGCAGGAAAGAAGCTGCGTCAAAATTGCAGGATTTAGTGCGCTTTTTGGTGCTTTTGTACTGCGTTTTTGGTGTGTTTTTCAGGATCCCAAAGTTCAGCTTTGCTTCCACCACAGAAGCATGAACACAGGTCACCAGTGCAAGACATATGTGAAACCATATTAACCAGAATTACAAATGTAACAGTGGGGGAGGTGAATTGTTCAGGAATAGTTTTTCTAAGACATTGGCTGTACATTGAGTTTGTAGGACACTATTTATTTTTACACTATGGTCTGCCATTGAGTTGCTCAGAGATTGTTCAATTTCACACCTCCGTGGTATTGTTTAATCTCACACCTTGTACATTGTACTCATCACTAATTTAATTAAACTCTCCTAATCCAAACTGCCATCTCAGGTGACAAAGACAAAATGGTAAAATCCTAAAAATAAATGAGTTTCACATACTGTTGTACTTGCTTTTTTTTTTACTAAAAACGCAGCAAAACCTGATAGCTATGTTCACACTAGGCGTTTTTTCAGCATTTTTTCACCACCTATTACTATGGGTGAAAAATGCAGAAAAAACGCTTTAAGAATTGACATGCTCTATTGTGCAAAAAAAACATGAAAAGCACAAAATACTGATGACACAAAAACCAATGTGTGTGCATGAGATTTCTGAAACCTCATAGACTTTACTGGTACTGTAAAACGCAGCTGAAAATTTGCAAATAAAAACGCATTAAAAAAGCGCTGAAAAAATATCTGATGTGAACATAGCCTTACAGTTTGCTTACTTACTACAGGGTGTAGCATCGGCGTCTCTGCCCCGTTCTAGGCAGAGACGCCGTCCCTCTCACCTCCCCGCTCCTGGCGCGGCGTCCTCCACCGCTTCTCTCCCCGCTGCTTCCGGCACGCGCTCCTTCCCCGGCAGTGTGCTTAGGGCGCGCGCGCGCGCGCTCCCCCTCTCTTAAAGGGACCGCGCGCGCCGTCCTAAGGAGTCCCCGGCCAATTGCCGGAGGACCTCCCATATAAAAGGCACCTCCTCCAAAATGGAGGTGCCCGAGCAATGTTGTAGTGACGCGCCCCCTGGGCCATATTCTTTAGGGGAATACCCGGAGCCGGATCAGATGGGGGTTGTAGTCTCCGAGTGGCTGTGACCCGGTCCGTGCCCAGGGTGTCAAGCTCAGAGTATGTGGCAGTCCTACAGATGTTACAAAGTTCGTTATGTCGACTACGCCACCCGTTGGATTGCGGTCACTACGGCCGCCGCTGCAGCAGGGTCTGCTGAGGCTGATGGTGTTGGTGCAGCTTTAGATAGCATAACCCCCAACGGGAGGGGTATGGCCTCAGGGGGTCAGGTGCAGAGGATGGGGGTTGTGGTGGTGCAGCGTAGATGATAATTAAAGACAGAGTCGGGTTGTGCAGTTCAGGGTGTTTACTTACTGCAGATATTCCGGTCACTCCGGCCTTGAGTGACCACCCGAGCCGTGCTGCGTCCACCAGGTCCTGGATTCAGCCAACCCCCAAGCAAGTCCGGAGCGTGTCCCTGAGCCCTCCTTCTTGTCCTTTCTTCTGGCCGTCCCCACCAGGGATCCACCTAGGTCCAGCTCCCTCGGGCCTTCGGTTGGGAGACCCTTGGCCTTGGGTTCCCTGACCCTACACGTGGTTTGCCTTCAGGGTGGATGTGGTGGGTGGCCGTGGCAGATCCTGCCCACGGCCTCCGGTCTCTGGCTGAGGTATGCTTTAGCCCCCACCAGTTTGGGATCCGGTACCCTATTGCCAACTCTTCACCCTGGGGTTGTACTTGGGTTCTCAGAGTTCCTTTCTGTCTCCCCCTCTGGGTCTTTCTGGCTCTCCTCTCTCACTCTCTCTGGGGCTGCTCTGCTCCTCTTCCTCTGGCTTCTCTGCAAAAGGCTGACTGACTCCTCACAGACTGACCCTGATCTTAGATGGTGCCCACCTTAAATACTCCCTCTATGTGTGAGCTCAGGTGACCAGCACCCAATGAGCTCCTAACCTTACCCAGGCTGCTCCCCCTATCTGCCCCTACACTACTGGGATGTACCACCCCCCTCCCACTCCAGCCAGGAACAGACTCTGTCGTACCTGCACATTTCTAAGTGGGAGTACCGTTGGTCTGTTCCTCGGAAATGGGATGTGTGTAGTGCATGCAGCTTTCTGAGCTCAGTTCCACACTCCATCCTTACCCGGGAGTGGAATATCACACCTCTGGGTTGAGGTGCAATACCCCTGTAGCAGCCGAATCCTCAGGGTGCTACAGTAGCACTGTTCACTACTCTGCTTCAGCCCTCAGGTCCCGTTGCCAGTTACCTGCCAGATACCTGCCAGATTCCTGCCAGTCTGCTGTCTAATTCCTGCCTGATATCCTGCTACCTGCCTGCTTGCCTGAGGTCCGACGGTCTGCCTTCCAACTCCTGTCAGTCTGTCTAAGGACCAGCTTGCCCGCTCACCTGGGAGCGCACATCTTCTACCTGCCTGCTTGTCTGAGGTCCGACGGTCTGCCTTCCAACTCCTGTCAGTCTGTCTAAGGACCAGCTTGCCCGCTCACCTGGGAGCGCTCATCTGCTGCCTGTCTGCTAGCCTACCAGGAGGCTCTGCCGTCACGTGCTGTGACCACCCGCCTGTCCAGAGACTCCTGCCCGCTCACCTGGGAGCGCTCATCTGCTACCTGTCTGTTGGTCTTCCTGGAGGCTCCGCCGTCACATGCTGTGACCACCCGTTTATCCAGAGACTGCCCCGGTCACTTGCCGTGACCTCCTGTCCGTTCATTCAGAGACTGTCCCAGTCACCTGCTGTGACTGCCTGCCCATCTACCCTGGTCGCCACCCGCTCCCTTACAAGGACCGCCCCCTTGTATAGTAGCTCAGAGGTTCCGCCTCCCAGACCCGTTACAGTTTGCTCGGGCCATGGAACCCGGTGGCACCCAAGCTCCCTCGCTCTCGGACCTGTGTCATGAACTGTCCCGTCAGAGGTCCCAACAGGAGTCCATCCTGGGTCACCTGCGGAATGTCAATTCTCGCCTGGACACTCTGACTGCTCTGCCTGCAACCACCGCCAGTGCCATGACTCGCAATCCGGCAGCTCCACTGCCCACTAATAACATGGTATCCTACCCCGGACCCCGGCTTTCTGCACCTCCTCGTTTCGGAGGCGACTCCGCCCAGGCTCGGGGCTTCATAAATCAGTGCACCCTGCACTTTGAACTCCTGTCTCACCAGTTTAACTCCGACCGGGCCAAAATTGCCTTCATCATGTCCCATCTCACCGGGGAGGCCCTGGCCTGGCTAAATCCTCTATGGGAGAGAGGAGACCCCCTGGTGTCCGACTTGCCTGCCTTTCTCACGGCTTTCCGGAAAGTCTTCGACGAACCCGGACGGAAGACCTCATCCGCATCATCTCTGCTACGCCTCCGTCAGGGAAGTCTCACCGTGGGCCAATATGCCATACGGTTCCGTACCCTTGCCTCGGAGCTGGCCTGGGATAATGACGCTCTGGTTTCCGTCTTCTGGGAGGGTCTGTCCGGCCGTATTAAAGATGAACTTGCCGGTCGGGACATTCCTACCACTCTCGATGACCTTATAACTCTTGCCACCCGGATTGACCTGCGGTTCCAGGAGCGTGCCAAAGAGGTCACCCGTGAGAGGAGGGTTCCACGTCTAGCTCCTACTTTTCAGAAACCCGTCACTCCCTCCGTCTCTCCTCAGCTACACTCTCCTGAGCCTATGCAGGTCGACCAGACCAAGATGGTCGGTTCTCGCCAAGAATCTCGCCGAGCCAAGGGAAGCTGTTTCTATTGTGGCAGTACGAAGCACCTCATCCGTTCCTGCCCGGAAAAACTGGGAAACGCCAGTGTCTAGGACCACTCGGAGAGGTCGTCCTAGACAAAAGTAAGCCCTCTCCGTCTCTGACCTTACCGGTCTCTATTGCTTGGGGAGAAAACCGTCTCTTTGAACTCGCCCATCTGGATTCTGGAGCTGCTGGAAACCTCATCTCCCAGTCTCTGGTAGAGAGATACCATATTCCCACCAAGTTCTTGGCTGAACCATTGTCAGTCGCCTCCGTGGATGGAAGACTTCTCTCGGAGACCATCCTGCTCGTCACCGAACCCATAACCCTGCAGGTGGGAATGCTGCACTCTGAGGAGATCTCATTCCATGTGCTGTCCGGACTTTCTCACTCCCTGTTGCTAGGTCTACCTTGGCTCCAGACACATGAACCCGTATTGAACTGGCGGTCCGGTGAAGTACTCCGATGGGGTCCTGACTGCCATAGGACCTGCCTGGTCCCGGTCTGTCCACTTCGCCCTCAGCCTACTCCAGCTAACTTACCTGGTCTCCCGGCTCCCTACTGGCCCTATGCGGACGTCTTCGGTAAGAAGGAAGCTGAGACGTTGCCACCCCATAGGCCATACGATTGCCCGATCGACCTGGTACCTGGCACCACTCCTCCCCGTGGGCGTATCTACCCGTTGTCTACAGCCGAGACCCGAGCCATGTCTGAGTACATTGAAGAGAATCTGGCTAGGGGATTTATCCAAAAATCTACCTCCCCGGCTGGAGCCGGATTCTTCTTTGTCAAAAAGAAAGACGGCTCGCTACGTCCCTGTATTGACTACAGAGGACTCAATCTCATCACGGTAAAAAACAAATATCCCCTGCCACTCATCTCCGAATTGTTTGACCGTCTCAAGGGCACCAGGATCTTCTCCAAGCTGGATCTACGAGGAGCGTATAATCTGGTCCGTATCCGTCAAGGAGACGAGTGGAAGACGGCATTCAATACCCGGGACGGTCACTACGAGTACCTTGTGATGCCCTTCGGTCTCTGTAATGCTCCCGCGGTCTTTCAGGAACTAGTCAACGACATCTTCCGTGACCTCCTGTACTCCTGCGTAGTGGTATACCTGGACGATATCTTGGTCTTCTCTCCGGATCTCCCCACACACCGGAGGGATGTTCGTCAGGTCCTGCTTAGGCTTCGGCAGAACCACCTTTACGCCAAATACGAGAAGTGCCTCTTCGATCAGACCTCCCTTCCGTTCTTGGGCTATGTCATCTCCCAAACAGGTCTGCAAATGGATCCCGAGAAGCTCTCTTCCGTTCTAAAATGGCCTCGTCCTGAAGGTTTGAAGGCGATACAGCGATTCCTGGGCTTCGCTAATTATTATCGTCTTTTCATCCCACACTTCTCGTCTCGGACTGCTCCCATATCTGCACTTACCCGTAAGGGGGCTAACCCCAGGACATGGTCGCCTGAAGCCGAGGAGGCCTTCCTTTCCCTAAAGAAAGCCTTCGCCTCTGCTTCCGTCCTGCACCGTCCGGACTGTAATAAACAATTCTACCTGGAGGTTGATTCCTCCTCCTCCGGAGCCGGAGCGGTGCTCACACAGAAGTCTTCTACTGGGAGAATGGTAACGTGCGGCTTCTTCTCCAAAATCTCCTCGTCGGAGCGCAACTACTCCATTGGAGACCGGGAATTGCTAGCCATCAAATTGGCACTGGGAGAGTGGCGCTATCTGCTTGAAGGGGCTCTCTACACGGTAATTATCTACACGGATCACAAAAACCTGGCATATCTCCAAAATGCCCAGAGACTCAATCCTCGCCAGGCCCGGTGGTCGTTGTTTTTTGCCCGCTTCGACTTCATTCTTCATTTCCGTCCGGCGGACAAGAACGTCAAAGCTGATGCCTTGTCCCGGTCCTTCCTGTCCTCCGATCAAGAGGAGGAACCTACGCACATCATCGACTCCTCCAAGGTGATGAATGTGGCACCCTTGGATCTGACTCGTCTTCCACCCGGTAAGACGTTCGTAGCTGTGCCAGATCGGGAGAGGGTTCTTCGCTGGGGAAATTCTTCTAAACTAGCTGGCCATGCTGGCCAAAAGAAGACCTTCCAACTTATTACCCGGCATTACTGGTGGCCTACCCTGCGTAAGGACGTGGTAGACTTCATCGCGGCCTGTTCATCCTGTGCCCGTAACAAAGTTCCCCGACATCTACCTGCCGGCCATCTCCTGCCCCTTCCCGTACCTGCTGCTCCTTGGCAACACATCGCTATGGACTTTATCACCGACCTTCCAGTTTCTGCCGGTTGTACTGTCATTTGGGTTGTCGCTGACCGTTTTTCTAAGATGGCCCACTTCATTCCCCTGCCTGGTCTTCCGTCTGCACCCGAGCTGGCTAAAGACTTTATCCGCCACATCTTCCGTCTCCATGGTCTGCCCCTCCACATCGTGTCGGATCGTGGGGTTCAGTTCACCTCTCGCTTCTGGAGAGCCACATGTAAGCTGCTGGACATTACCCTGGATTTCTCCTCCGCTTACCACCCTCAGTCCAATGGTCAAGTGGAGCGGATCAATCAGATCTTGTCCAGCTACCTCCGGCACTTCGTTGATGCTCACCACTCGGACTGGGTGGATCTCTTACCATGGGCCGAGTTCTCTTATAACAACCATGAGAGCGAGTCCTCTTCCAAATCCCCGTTCTTTATAGTCGGTGGCCAACATCCCCGGATTCCACTTCCTGTCTCCGTTTCTGTGGACAACCCTGCTGCGGAGTCTCTTGTCAGCGAATTTTCTACTATTTGGGAGAGCACCAGGTCCGCTCTTCTTCTCTCCTCTGAGCGGATGAAGAGATATGCTGATAAGAGACGTCTGGATCCGCCCCAATTCCGTCCGGGAGACAAGGTTTGGCTCTCATCCAAACATGTGCGGCTCAAAGTACTCTCCTACAAGTTGGGTCCTCGATTCATCGGCCCCTTCGAAGTCCTCAGGCAAATTAACCCTGTGGCCTACAAATTAAAACTCCCGGCCACCCTACCGATCCCCAACTCCTTCCACGTATCTCTCCTCAAACCCGTTGTCTTTAATTTTTTTTCCAAAAATCCAGGTGCCCCTCCTGCTCCGGTTTCCGCTGATGACATCTTTGAGGTAGAGAGTATTCTGGCCTCCAAGAGGGTAAGAGGAAAAACCTTTTTTCTGGTAGATTGGAAGGGGTTTGGTCCTGAGGAGAGAACTTGGGAACCCAGGGAGAACATCAACGCCCCCCTTCTCCTTGAGAAATTTCTTTCTGGCCAAAAAAAGAGGGGGCCTAAAGGGGGGGTACTGTAGCATCGGCGTCTCTGCCCCGTTCTAGGCAGAGACGCCGTCCCTCTCACCTCCCCGCTCCTGGCGCGGCGTCCTCCAGCGCTTCTCTCCCCGCTGCTTCCGGCACGCGCTCCTTCCCCAGCAGTGTGCTTAGGGCGCGCGCGCGCGCGCTCCCCCTCTCTTAAAGGGACCGCGCGCGCCGTCCTAAGGAGTCCCCGGTAAAATTGCCAGAGGACCTCCCATATAAAAGGCACCTCCTCCAAAATGGAGGTGCCCGAGCAATGTTGTAGCACTGTTCACTACTCTGCTTCAGCCCTCAGGTCCCGTTGCCAGTTACCTGCCAGATACCTGCCAGATTCCTGCCAGTCTGCTGTCTAATTCCTGCCTGATATCCTGCTACCTGCCTGCTTGCCTGAGGTCCGACGGTCTGCCTTCCAACTCCTGTCAGTCTGTCTAAGGACCAGCTTGCCCGCTCACCTGGGAGCGCACATCTTCTACCTGCCTGCTTGCCTGAGGTCCGACGGTCTGCCTTCCAACTCCTGTCAGTCTGTCTAAGGACCAGCTTGCCCGCTCACCTGGGAGCGCTCATCTGCTGCCTGTCTGCTAGCCTACCTGGAGGCTCTGCCGTCACGTGCTGTGACCACCCGCCTGTCCAGAGTCTTCTGCCCGCTCACCTGGGAGCGCTCATCTGCCGCCTGTCTGTTGGTCTTCCTGGAGGCTCCGCCGTCACATGCTGTGACCACCCGTTCATCCAGAGACTGCCCCGGTCACTTGCCGTGACCTCCTGTCCGTTCATTCAGAGACTGTCCCAGTCACCTGCTGTGACTGCCTGCCCGTCTACCCTGGTCGCCACCCGCTCCCTTACAAGGACCGCCCCCTTGTATAGTAGCTCAGAGGTTCCGCCTCCCAGACCCGTTACACAGGGTATTTGGTGATTTTGTTTTTACCTTAGGTTCTGCTTGTTAAATGGCCACAGTGTGAATGAACACCTATGCACTGCACTTATGCAACATATGCTCTGGCTCAATATTTTTAGGATTTAGTTTACTTCTTTAAACTTTGTACAAATAGGGTGTTATGGGGATGGTTGCAAACAACTTTATTAATAATGAAAAGCAACCGAACCCAGGGTCCGCGATGCAGCCTGGAAGACTGCGGCCGAACTCCTTCCGGGTAAGAAGGTAAAACAACCAACTGATATATCAATCCCCTCCGTGTTACAGCACACCGGAACGGGAATAGGGATTCACACTATCTCCGTTAACTGCACGAGATATGTGCGACAAATAATGTAGCCGTAGCCCTGTTAACTGCACAGAGACTACGCAGCCGGCGCTAGGATGCATGTGTGATTCACGCCGGCGTGCTACCGGACTGTGGAGTATCTCTCCACGTGGCTAACAGGCGATGCCGGGAATACGGAGTCCGCAGTCTGCTCGGGATGTATAGCGACCCCCTTGTCGGAGCCAGACTGTCAGACGAAGCTACCTGCCTCCCTCCATCTAAGGCTGCCTATCCCCTGCTAAACCTGCCTGTCCGAAGCTATATCAGCAAGAGCACACGTGGAGCCCAAACAACCAAGCGTCCATACAGTAACACCATCTCAGCTCAATGATCAGAGCGCGCCGCCATGTTTATGGGCGGCCTATTTAAAGATTAAGCCCTGCCCACCGTCGCATTATTGGTGACATCACCCGCGGCCAATCAGGTGGTGCCAGGTCACTGGATCAGCTGACTCCCAAACCACCAATCACGGTCCGCCATGTCACCGGCATGCTCAGTGCAGTGTATCCTGGACTTAGGCTGTAGCAGCCCTGTTTCCCTCCGCAACCTATACTTCACATTGCTAGGAACAAAGACCTGAGAGACAACTTGTACATCTCGTGCACCAGCTAGGCATTGGGATTGACAGTGATGCTGAGCAGCATCTACCCTGGCTGGACTGGAATGGGAGATCACAGAATCCACTGATGATTCTGAACCCATTTCAGATCCAGCAAACACCCAATGCCTAACAAAAGTGGCTCCCCCTCTTTTGGGATGTTCATTTAGTTTATATTGCTTTCCACAAGTAGGTGTCTGAACAGTCGGGACCCAGGTCCTATTTTGAGCTTATCTATTTTTACGTCTGCTGATACATAGTGAGATGAACTGCAAGAGTTAGGTATTGTCCCGATGGGTACACCGACGCCTAACATTATCCCCCCTTCTAACATCCCCCTCCACTTGACACTCATATTCCTCAATGAGCAGGGGGAGCATGAATGTGGTCTACTGGTTCCCAGGAATGATTCTCAGATCCATGGCCCCTCCAGTGTACTAGGTAATATTTTTTCCCACGAACCATCTTGGACCCCACGATCGCCTGTATCTCGAGATCATCATCCCTGGTGTCTGAAGCGGGTTGGGGTTCAGAGAACTTTGTCAGGCGAACCGGCTTAAGGAGCGACACATGAAAAGTGTTGTGAATCCTCATGTGTCATGGTAACTGTAACCGGTGCACTACGGGGTTTATTTGGGCCAAAATTTTGAAAGGACTAATAAAACGGGGGGCGAACTTAGCAGATTCCCCGCGTACTCTGATATAGCGAGCCGCGAGCCACACCCTGTCGCCCGGAGAGAATCCGATTCTTGGAGGCCAATATAGCATCCTGGGTATGGTCCCAAACCTCCCGCGCCTCCAGAGCCTAATCTCTGACCCCAGGTTCCACTGAGGAAACTGGCATAGGAGCCGGGACTCGCGGATGTTGGCCATTATTTAGAAGAAACGGAGTCTGACCTGTGGAATCCGCCACTGCGTTGTTTAGAGCAAACTCTGCCCAAGGAAGCAATATTGCCCAATCATTATGGTTGGCCGAAACGAAATGGCGCAAGTATGTCACAAGCGTCTGGTTAGTGCGTTCCACCAGACCATTGGTCTCCTGGTGATAGGCAGTAGAAAGATTCAGTTCAATGCTAAGCAAATTACACAATTCTTTCCAGAACCGGGAGGAAAACTGTGGACCCCGGTCACAGACAATCCTATCAGGCATTCCGTGGAGACGGAAAACGTGACGAATAAACAGTGATGCCAGAACCCGGGAAGAAGGTATCCTAGGCAAAGGAACCAGGTGAACCATCTTCGAAAAATGGTCAGAAACCACCCATATTGTCGTGTTTCCCCGGGACTTAGGTAACTCGACAATGAAATCCATCCCAATCAGCTCCCAAGGTCTATCCGCCACGGGTAACCGATGAAGAAGACCAGCCGGCCTCTGACAGGACGACTTATTTCTCACACAGGGGACACACGCTTGAACATATTCCTTAATATCCTGGGGTAACCGAGGCCACCAATACGACTGTTGGAGAAACTCCGTGGTACGTTTGACCCCAAAATGACCTCCGATCTTAGAGGCATGTGTCCATGAGAGCACCTCATTCTGTAAATTAGGAGGAACGAATGTCCTCCCGGGGGGAACCTGGTTTAGGGACACTGGAGCCACCGTCCGCATACACTCTGGAGGAACAATAAGCCTAGGCTCGTCATCATCCTCAGCCGTATCCATGGACCGGGACAAAGCGTCCGCCCGAGGGTTCTTTTCCCCTTTTAAAAAGTGAATGGAAAAATTGAATCAGGAAAAGAAAAGAGACCACCTGGCCTGCCTTGGGTTAAGACGCTGCGCCGTCTGTAGGTACGAAAGATTATTATGATCGAAATATACCACGAAAGGATGTTTAGCTCCCTCCAAGAGGTACCTCCACTCCGAAAAAGCCATCTTAATAGCAAGTAATTCTTTGTCACCAATCGTATAATTCCTCTCTGCTGGAGAGAAGGTCTTGGAGAAGAAAAAACATGGTCTTGTCCGCCCCTGTTCATTCTTTTGAGAGAAAACCTCTCCTGCTCCGACAGAGGAAGCGTCGACCTCCAGGAAGAATGGCTTGTCCACATCCGGGCGACGGAGAATGGGAGCTCTAGAAAAATAGGATCTAATCTCCCGGAACGCCTCGGATGTCTCCTTAGACCAATTCTTGGGATTGGCACCTTTCCTTGTTAAAGCGGCCAAAGGAGCCACCAGTGTGGAAAAATGTGGTATGAACTGCCGGTAGTAGTTGATAAAGCCCATGAAGCATTGTACCGCTTTAAGGGAATGGGGCTCCTGCCAGTTCTGTACCGCCACCAATTTTTGTGGGTCCATGGCCAATCCCTTACTCGATATGATGTAGCCCAGGAACGGCAGAGACTCTCGTTTGAACTGACATTTCTCCAGTTTACAATACAGAGAATTTGCATGCAATCGCTCAAAAACTCTGCGAACGCCCTCTCTGTGTGTGGAGAGGTCCGGGGAAAAAATAAGGATATCATCAAGATAGACTACCATGGATGATAGCAGCAAATCCCGAAAGATATCATTGATAATATCTTGAAAAACAGCAGGGGCATTGCATAACCCGAAAGGCATGACGAGATACTCGTAATGACCATCACGAGTGTTAAAGGCTGTTTTTCACTCGTCACCTTCACGGATTTGCACAAGATTATATGCCCCTCGCAGGTCCAATTTAGTCAAGATGTTAGCCCCTCGCAACCTGTCAAATAGTTCAGAAATAAGGGGCAGAGGGTATTTATTTTTGATGGTGATGGCATTTAGTCTTCTGTAATCAATGCAGGGACGTAAATCACCCTCTTTCTTCTGGATGAAGAAAAACCCCGCTCCAGCAGGAGAGACCGATTTTCTGATAAACCCCCAGGCCAGGTTCTCTTTGATATAATCTGACATGGCCTGGATCTCTGGGACAGACAGGGGTTAAACCCTACCGCGAGGAGGCTCCGTGCCGGGGAGCAAATCAATAGGACAGTCATACGGTCGGTGGGGAGGTAAAGTCTCTGCAGCCTTTTTGGAAAAGACGTCCGCAAAACTCTGATATTGCACAGGCAGAGCGGACAAGTCGGTAGAAGGCTCTGAGACTACCCTCCGGGCGGCTGTAACCATACATTGAGAAACACAATTCTCACCCCAGGAAGAAATTCTCCCAGTATTCCAGTCAATGTGTGGAGTGTGACGACGTAGCCATGGAAGACCCAATAGCACCTCCCCCGGTAATAATAAGGAAGGAGATACCCTCCCGGTGACCCTGAGGAAACGACATGGTGAGAGGGGCCGACTGGTGAGTGATTTGCGTGTCCAGCAGTGAACGGTTGACCACCCTAATGTTCATTGGTTTTGGCAGTAACTCCATAGGAATGGCATGCCTCTGGGCAAATGTTGATGACAAAAAATTGCCATCAGCACCAGAATCCACCAACGCCCTGGCAGTAACCGTGGTTGTTCCGAAGAACAACGTCACCTCATACAATAATTTGGAGGAAGAAGCCCCTGAATCTAACACACCCCCTCCAACGGTGGTTAGACACCTTCGTTTCCCGACCACTTGGAATCCTTATTAATGGGTACTCCAAGAGATGTGCAGGTCGGAAACGAGGGGACTTAGACTTAGTCCGGGATATATCCATAGCCTCAGACTCCGGGTCGGGAGCCGCATGTTTGGAGATAGGTCTAGAGAATGAAGGTGCCAACCGAAACCGAGGTCTGGAAACCTCCAGCTCTAACTTGCTTTCTGCATGACGCAGATCTATTCGGTTAGCGAGAGTGATTAACTCTTCTAGAGAGGTTGGGATCTCTCTGGTAGCTAGAGCATCTTTAATATTCCCAGCCAGCCCCCTCCAAAACACCGGGATTAGCGACTGCTCAGATCAATCCAGTTCAGCCGCTAAGGTTCTGAACTGGATGGCATAGTGGCTGGCGGTGACCGAACCCTGGACCAATGCAAGAAGCTTAAGAGCCATATCATTGGCCTGAGGACCTAGGAAAACACTCTTTAGGGAACTAAGAAAGAGGCCCGCATTAACCACTACCGGGTCATTCCGCTCCCACAGAGGGGTAGCCCACTCCAGAGCCCTGTGGGAGAGTAACGAGATGACATAACCCACTTTGGCCCTTTCGGAAGGGGAACCGTGCCTCCATCATCTCTAACTGAATGGAGCACAGATTAATAAAACCTCTGCAGGATCTGCTGTCGCCAGAAATTTTTCCGGGAGAGCAAAACGGGGTAATGAAGCAATAGCAGCTGCCGCAGCATTCACCGCAGCCGTATTCACTAGAATAGCCGTCTGTGAAGCTGCCTTGGTAGCTACTGCAGTGATATCAGCGACCGGGGCAGTTTGCTCCAGATTGCTAAGTCTGGCCTCAAGTTGCTGTATATAGCGCTGCAGTTGCTGGTTGTCGGCCATGTTCGGCTAGACCCTGGCTCTCTGATACTGTTATGGGGACGGTTGCAAATAACTTTATTAATAATGGAAAGCAACCGAACCTGGGGTCCTCGATGCAGCCTGGAAGACTGTGGCCGAACACCTTCCGGGTAAGAAGGTAAAATAACCAACTGATATCAATCCCCTCCGTGTTACAGCACACCAGAACGGGAATAGAGATTCGCACTATCTCCGTTAAACTGCACAAGAGATTGCGACAAATAATGTAGCCGTAGCCCTGTTAACTGCACAGAGACTACGCAGCAGGCGCTAGGATGCATGTGTAATTCACGCCGGCGTATACGTGCTCCTAGCCGGCGTGCTACCGGACTGTGGAGTATCTCTCCACGTGGCTAACAGGTGATGCCGGGAATACAGAGTCCACAGTCTGCTCGGAGTGTATAGCGACCCCCTTGTCGGAGCCAGACTGTCAGACGAAGCTACCTGCCTCCCTCCATCTAAGGCTATTGGTGACGTCACCCGCGGCCAATCAGGCGGTGCCAGGTCACCGGATCAGCTGACTCCCAAACCACCAATCACGGTCCGCCATGTCACCGGCATGCTCAGTGCAGTGCATCCTGGACTTAGGCTGTAGCAGCCCTGTTTCCCTCCGCAACCTATGCTTCACATAGCTAGGAGCAAAGACCTGAGAGACAACTTGTACATCTCATGCACCAGCTAGGCATTGGGACTAAAAGCAATGGTGAGCAGTATCTGTCCTGGCTGGACTGGAATGGGAGATCACAGAATCCACTGATGATTCTGAACCCATTCCAGATCCAGCAATTGCCCAATGCCTAACAGAGGGGAGTGGCTCCCCCTTTTTTGGGATGTTCATTTAGTTTATATTGCTTTCCACAGGTAGGTGTCTGAACAGTCGGGACCCAGGTCCTATTTTGAGCTTATCTATTTTAACGTCTGCTGATACATAGTGAGCTGAACTGCAAGAGTTAGGTATCGTCCCGATGGGTACACCTTGTCGTGGTGGGATGGATTTTAGTTTTTTTTAAATCAAAATATTGATAACTAAGTACTAGTAGTTAGAAGTAGCAAGTACCCTATGTTATTTACATGTACTATTACTATTTATTTACTTACTACAAGGTATTTGCTCATTTTGTTTTTATCTTAGGTTCTGCTTGTTAAATGTCCACAGTGTGAATGCACACCTAGAAATTGCACTCATAGCTCAATGGTTTTTAGGTTATGGTTTATACAGTAGTTTATAGTTTTAAGGTTGAAAGAATATACAAGTCCATCCACATATAATCTAAAATAGTGTTGGAACCAGATCTTCCAAAACTTGGAGGCATCAGGAGCACCAGCCTTTTGTCCTGCGCAGGGGCCTAATACTACCTAGTGGACTACCAGCTGAATTTATACCAGTCAATGCCCATAAAATCCTCATTTTCTCCGAAAATCAGAATGATGGTAAAGAAAATAGTAATGATAAAAGCCATGAAAATTGCTTTAAAATTTTAGCCAATTGTGCTCAGTCATGTTTGAAAGTTGCTATTCTACCTCCATCCCTTGTTATATCGTTGTCAGCATTTTTTCAATATAATTAATATAATCGTGAGGCAAATTACATTGTTGATGTCATAGTTATTACTATTGTGAACTTTCAATGAGGTTATTAATCATTGTCTGAACCAGGGCCGGCTACAGGTTTTTCTGGGCCCCGGGCGAAAGAGTCTCAGTGGGCCCCTTTAACACATACCACGATTCATGATGCACAGATACTGCAGAGAAATATACACTGCTCAAAAAAATAAAGGGAACACTTAAACAACAGAATATAACTCCAAGTAAATCAAACTTCTGTGAAATCAAACTGTCCACTTAGGAAGCAACACTGATTGACAATTAATTTCACACGCTGTTGTACAAATGGAGAAGACCAGTGTTTCCCAAACCCCATCCTCACGGCCCCCCACAGGTCATATTTTCAGGATCTCCTTAGTATTGCACAGGTGAGAGAATTCCTGATGCCTTGATGATACTTCAATCACCTGTGTAATACTAAGGAGATCCTGAAAACATGACCTCTGGGGGGCCGTGAGGATGGGGCTTGGGAAACACTGGAATAGACAATAGATGGAAATTATTGGCAATTATCAAGACACACTCAATAAAGGAGTGGTTCTGCAGGTGGAGACCACAGACCACATCTCAGTACCAATGCTTTCAGGCTGATGTTTTGATCACTTTTGAATGTTGGTTGTGATTTCACACTCGTGGTAGCATGAGACGGACTCTACAACCCACAGAAGTTAGGTAGTGCAGCTCATCCAGGATGGCACATCAATGTGAGCTGTGACAAGAAGGTTTGCTGTGTCTGTCAGCGTAGTGTCCAGAGGCTGGAGGCGCTAGCAGGAAGACAGGCCAGTATACCAGGAGACGTGGAGGGGGCCGTAGGAGGGCAACAACCCAGCAGTTACCTCCGCCTTTGAGCAAGGAGGAACAGGAGGAGCACTGCCAGAGCCCTGCAAAATGACCTCCAGCAGGCCACAAATGTGCATATGTCTGCTCAAACGGTTAGAAACCGACTTCATGAGGGTGGTATGAGGGCCCGACGTCCACAGATGGGGGTTTTGCTCACAGCCTAACACCGTGCAGGACGCTTGGCATTTGCCACAGAACACCAGGATTGGCAAAGTTGCCACTGGCGCCCTGTGCTCTTCACAGATGAAAGCAGGTTCACAATGAGCACATGTGACAGACGTGACAGAGTCTGGAGATGCCGTGGAGAGCTATCTGCTGCCTGCAACATCCTTCAGCATGATTGGTTTGGCAGTGGGTCAGTAATGGTGTGGGGTGGCATTTCTTTGGAGGGCCACACCATGTGCTCGCCAGAGGTAGCCTGACTGTCATTAGGTACCGAGGTGAGATCCTCAGACCCTTTGTGAGACCATATGCTGGTGCGGTTGGCCCTGGGTTCCTCCTAATGCAGGACAATGCCAGACCTCATGTGGCTGGAGTGTGTCAGCAGTTCCTGCAAGATGAAGGCATTGAAGCTATGGACTGGCCCGCCCGTTCCCCAGACCTGAATCCGATTGAGCACATCTGGGACATCATGTCTCGCTTCATCCACCAACCACAGACTGTCCAGGAGTTGGCGGATGCTTTAGTCCTGGTCTGGGAGGAGATCCCACAGGACACCATCTACAACCTCATCAGGAGCGTGCCCAGGCGTTGTAGGGAGGTCATACAGGCACGTGGAAGCCACACTCAATACTGAGCCTCATTTTGACTTGTTTTAAGGACATTACATTAAAGTTGGATCAGTCTGTAGTGTGTTTTTCCACTTTAATTTTGGGGGTGACTCCAAATCCAGGCCTCCATTGGTTAATAAATTTGATTTCCATTGATGATTTTTGTGTGATTTTGTTGTCAGCACTTTCAACTTTGTACAGGACAAAGTATTCAATGAGAATATTTCATTCATTCAGATCTAGGATGTGTTAATTGAGTTTTCCCTTTATTTTTTTGAGCAGTGTATATATAGTACAATGCAAAGATTTCACTTCTTACATTACATGAGCGATATCTATTGTAAATTCCACAATAGCTCAGAAACCGGCGAATCGCTCCACACAGTATACTGGCCCCCATAAAATGCTCCATACAGAATACTGGCCCCCATAAAACGCTCCATACAGAATACTGACCCCCATATAACGCTCCATACGGAATACTGGCCCCCATATAACGCTCCATGCAGAATACTGGCCCCATAAAATGCTCTGTACAGGATATTGGTCCCCTTATAACGCTCCATACAGGATACTAGCCCCCATATAATGCTCCATGCAGGCTGTTCCCTCACATAATGCTCCATGCAGGCTGTTCCCCCCACATAATGCCCTATACAGACTGTTCCCCCCTTTTAATGCCCCATGCAGGCTATTCTCCCCCTTATAATGCCCCATGCAGGATGTTACCCCCCATATAATGCCCCATGCAGGATGGCACCCCCCATATAATGCCCCATGCAGGATGTCACTCCCCCCATATAATGCCCTGTGCAGGATATCACTTCTCCCCCCCATATAATGCCCCATGCAGAATGTCACCCCCCATATAATGCCCCATGCATGATGTCACTTCTCCCCCCCATATAATGCCCTATGCAGGATGTCCCTTTCCCCCCATATAATGCCCCATGCAGGATGTCCCTCCCCATATAATGCCCCATGCAGGATGTCCCTCCCCCCATATAATGCCCCATGCAGGATGTCCCTTTCCCCCACCATATAATGCCCCATGCAGGATGTCACTTCTCCCCCCATATAATGCCCTATGCAGGATGTCCCTTTCCCCCCATACAATGCCCCATGCAGGATGTCACCCCCATATAATGCCCCATGCAGGATGTCCCTTTCCCCCCCATATAATGCCCCATGCAGGATGTCCCTTTCCCCCACCATATAATGCCCCATACAGGATGTCCCTTTCCCCCACCATATAATGCCCCATGCAGGATGTCCCTTTCCCTCACCATATAATGCTCCATGCAGGATATCACCCCCCTTCTTTATAATGCCCCATGCAGGATGTCACCCCCCATATAATGCCCCATGCAGGATGTCATCTCTCCCCCCATATAATGTCCCATGGAGGATGTCACCCCCACATATAATGCCCCATGCCTCCATAAATGTAAAAAAAAAAAATGAAATATTCACCTCACTCCTCCTCACCTGCTGCCGCTGCTCAGGTCCGGACTCCAGCGTCGTCCCGCTCAGCACTGCCTGTGATGGCTCAGGGGAGGGCGCGGTGGAAAGACGTCACTGCACCCTCTGACCTGAGATGTCACAGGGAGCACACAGCAGGAAACAGCGGATCTGCGGAGGCACGGGGAGAGGTAAGTATCCGGCTGCCGGGGCTCTGAGCAAGCGGGGGAGAAGGGCGGGCGCTGGCATCGCTGTTCTCTGCCCATAGCCCGGCGGGGTGCCTGACAGCGAGTTGGCCCCCCGCCTTCTCAGGGCCCTGGCATTTGCCCAGGTGCGCCGAGTGCTGACTCCGGCCCTGGTCTGAACAATGTTCTGCTATGATGAATGCAGTTGGACATGCCAATCTTCAAGATCCGCTGCTGGCAGCTTCCTTTGCAATTGTCGACTAATGATGTCTCAGATGTTTGACTCTACATGCTATGATAGCACGTTTAGGCCACGCATGGTGCTCACAGAACAGGTTTCAGACAATCATTATTAACTGCACTGTTAGCATGCCAAGACGTAAAGTGTGTGTATTTTTGTGCAAGGCATTTAGACGCAGTATTAAATAAATCAAGATTTTTTGGGAAATTTTGCTTCCATTTTTTTAGCATTTGCACATCATTAATATATTTATTGATCCTGTGATTTCCATAGTTACATGACTTTTCCTTCTTGGTGTTGCAATTTCCATGTTGAGGATTGTATGCTCGTGGATCGGGCAGCATGTTTCAGCTGTTAGGTTTCCTTTAAGTTGTTACTATAGGTGTTCCAACATATGCAGCTTTTAATGCTCCTGATGAAGCTGTATGGGCATTGAGGACTGTGCTTGTACCATTTTTATTGTGATTTGAGGTAAGCTATGAGAGTTACTTTGTCAGGTACGCATACTACAAACTTATATTTTACACCTTAGTGGTGTCTGATTTGGATCTATTCTAATATTTAATAGGCTGCGTTTGCCTATAATGGCGGAATTTTATTTACTTGAGATGATCAGATATTTTAATCAAGAGCAATTTGGGATAGTGTATTCATCTGTTTATTAAAGCCTTTTAATGTGTTTATAATCGTAGTTGTAATTTTGCATCGGGTGTATCAAATCATTAACAAATTATTTCATGTATTTATACTGTCTGATTATTTAACAACAGACTTTATAGTAAATTAATTGGATTTATGTCATTTTTTATATATATTTTTTCTAATTGTATGTATTGGTGACATAAAATAAGATTTTTCTTTTATAATAAAGTAAATGTATACTTACTCAGTCCCCCCATACCACTATAGATTTGTTTTAGCCTTTTGTGGCTTGGGTATGCATTGACCAAGAGGGTTTCTGACATTTTTATGTACGTATGTATTTGATAATGATCATATTATAATAAAGTATTTTGTAGATTTTATTCAAAAACTGCTTCTTTTCAGTTTTTTTGTATCAAGTTTTTAATTTTAATGGAAACTTATATGTAGCTTTGATATGTTGTATTTAATTCTATTGCATTGTAACTCTGTAAATCAGGTGGTGCTGCACAGCTTTGTTGCTGCAAATTCTGAAGGTCATTTTTTGCCTTTGCACTGCAAGAACGGTTGAACTTCCCACACTCTCTTAGGCCTCATTCAAAAATCCGTGATGCACGTTCCCATTATAGTCTATGGGGCTGTTCACATGTCCATTTTTTTCACGGACCTCGTGTCTGTGCAAAACTCAAGTAGACATGATCGTTTTTTATCCGGCGCAGAAGAAAAGTAGAAATAGAAGTCTATTGGTCCGTGAAAAATACGTGCAGCTCACGGATGGCATCCATGTGCCATTTGTGTGCTGTCCGTATTTAACACTGCAAAGGATAGGAAAAAAATTGCAATTTATTTCATTATTTCGCCATACGTGAAAAACACTGATGACACACTGACCAAACACTGATGACACACTGATCAAACACTGATGACACATGGATCCAAAGCACTGATGACACAGGTAACATTTTTTTGCATATGTAAAAAACCATGACATCTGAATGAGGCCTCATTGCCATTAGCAGCACCTTGTTCAAGTGGGTATATTTGTTTAAAAATGTTCCTAAATTAAATTGAGGATGTGCGCCATGCCGGTGAGCATGTTACTTTGCCCCAAAGTAGTGCAGATTTGATGATTCTGTCATTGTCATTTACTAGTTGGCATTCATCTAAACAATTGTTGTTGTTGGGGACAGGGAAATGTCCATTGAGGAGCATATAGAGGTGTATAAATGCTGCCTAGTGTTGGAAATTGACCTAAATAAAAATTGTACTGTCCTTGGCTGTAATTGGTGCTGACAATGTGGATTGCAACTTGGAGCATAATGACAACTCCAAGGAGCAGCTCATTGTCTCTGCCATATCAAACTAGAAAACCGGGTCAGCTTTCTTTGAGAAATACTGGTGACAAGGAATCCTTCATTGAGATTGTATTTTGCAAAAGCCAGTAGAACTGTAGATAGCAAGCCCCCTCTTTAGCAGTCTGTTCTACTTGTTTATTGTAATTTATATATGCATTTTGCATGTTACACCCTCTTCACATAAACAGCACCATAAAATTAAAGGTGCTTTAAAAATAAATAATATTAATCCATGTGGTAGGGCAGCAACCGTGGTGAACTTGGATTTGAGTTTCCATACAAATGGACAAATGGAACCACATTGATGTTTCCTGGCCACACATATGGATAACTGCCACTAGAATTGTCTTTTGATCCTCCTAATTCCCACCTCTAGATTTTCTCAGATTCTGGGTGCTACTATCATCTAGGCTTCTAGAACCCCTTCCCCCATAACTGCCGGTGCCACTACTGCTACCACAATATATCAGGGTATTTCAGTCTGGTCTTCAGCTCCTCCTACCCCATCTCATCTAAGTCCAAATACTGGCTGTCTTCATCCAACACATCAACTGGAATGAGTTGCTGAAAATGTATTCCTTAGCATCTTCTCACCATACAGGGCTGCTGCATTTCCTGCTTCTGCTTTTATACAAGTTATGATAGACTCTACTGATTTAAATAATTTCATGATTTTTCTTTCTTGCTGTTACGAGAGAGAGAGAGAGAGAGAGAGATGCACACACAATACTGTGAAAAAGTTTTAGGCAGTAGTAGAAAAAAAGTAGTTAAAATGCTTTCAAATATAGAGTTAATAGTTTATTTATATCAACTAACACAATTCAGAGTAAGGCTATGTGCCCACGATGCAGAAATGCTCCGGATTTTTCCTGAGTGTTTCTGCATCTCCCCTGGCAGAAAAAAACGCATGTGGATTGTACATGCGGATTGTACATGCGTTTTTCCTGCCAGGGACAAGCGGATGTGAAGCGTTCTTCACATGCATTTCCACATGCGGGTTGACAAGCGCTTTCCAAGCGATTTTAGCATCACTTGGAAAGTGCTTGTCAACTTGGTCACACTATATAAATCCATGCAACCGGCCTGGATTTATATAGTGTGACCTTAAAGAATGGTTAAAAATAAAAAAATGAATCTATACTTACCTTCCGATGGCCCCCGGAGTCTTGCTTCGCTCCATTCTCCCTTGTCAGCAGCTCGCGGTACACTGCACTGAAGTGACTCGCCCAAGGGGATATGGGGGACTCGGGTACCCGGGCCTTTACCTTCTTGGGATGTCATGGCAGTCGGCTCCTGGGCCCATACCCTGGGGTCACTCTTAAAAAGGGGGTTTGTTACTTGAAGGGATGAATAACAGTTTTGTCTCGTGACGCTACCTGTGGTTCCCGGTAATGGGTACCAGCGCTGCTGCAGACCTCTGGGGCAAATGTTAGGGCAGCTGGGTCGGTGCGGCTCTCCACAGGCAGAGCACAGCTACAGGGCAGTGTAGGTGCAGATGGTGACGCTGGGCGTTGTAGTGCAGGAGCGATAGCGTGGTAGAAATAACTGACAGAAGCAGTGGGGTGCAGTCATCCGAGTTTACTCACAGTTATTTAGGTTCCTCAGGTAGCACTATACAGCTGACAGTTTCCCACGTCGCGCTGCGTTTACCAGGCAGGGGTTCAGCACTCCCTCAAGTATCTCAGAAGCACTTAACGGGACCCCTCTCTGTATGTTCCTTTCTTAGCCGACTTCCCGCACTGGGTCTCTCCCTCCTGCCTTGCGCCCCGCCACACAAAGTCCCGATCGGGTACCTTGAGATCCCTCTGGGCAACTTGAAGTTCCCGGACCTTGCATGGTGCCCTTTTTGGCAGCTTAGGTGCGAATGTGGCAACTGCACCTTGAAAGTGCAGAAGCCTCCGGTTTTCTAGCTGAGACCTAAAGTAACTCGGCTAGTCCAGGGACCGGTTCCCTTCTTGTGGCCTGATCCCTCTGACGCCTAGAAGATTCGAGTGTACGGGTGCCATCCTGCACTCACCGTACCCCCTGGGATCCCTTCAATTCCTGGAGCCTTCCTCCCTTGCTCCCACTCTTCTCTCAGCCTTGGGCACGACAGGCCGAGCCTGCCTCCCGAGCAGAGCTCCTGCAGAGCCCCTGCTCCTTTCACTTCTCCTCCTCTGACTTTCTCTTAAAAGATGGCTTCCCTATATATATATATTCTTTAAGTGCTCCCCTGGTCTGCGTCCTCCACCCACACCCACTACTTGGTTCCCCCTCACTTTTGGTTCCCTCCACTCCAGCCAGGGACAGGGCAGCAGAAGAAGTTCATAATGCCCTTCCAGCCGGCCTGGAATAGTGTAGTGTTGAGTGCAGGTGTTAAGGTCCCGGGCAGTACTCCATCCTTACCTGAGAGAAGGAGATCCCACACCTCTGGGTGAGGTGCAGTACCTCTGTGGCAACTGAATCCTCAGGGGCGCCACAGAAGGACCTGCCATCACATGACTATGACGTCAGCGCAGGTCCTTCAGTCCACCGCGATCTGCCGGAAAGGGAGGACGAGCGCAGCGGGGGCCATCGGAAGGTAAATATAACATTTATTTTTTATTTTATTCTTTTTTTCACAGGTTCTATGGTACCCGGGTCCAGAGGAGAGTCTCCTGTCCTCCAGACCTGGGTACCATCCGCACATTGAAACGCGTGGAATGTGCATCTACATATGCAGTGATACGTAATCCATGCGTTTCAATGCAAGTCAATGGCGACAAAAATGCAGCATTTCCGCAAAATAATTGGTAGTGCTGCGTTTTTTTCCGAAATGATAATCCGCAGCGGAAATTTCCGCAGCATGTGCACAGCACATGCGGATTATCATTGGGGACTGTCCCCTTGAGGATACACGCATTGTGCAGGCTCTGCCCTTCCCACGGAGGTAAATATGACAGATAGTAATTATACATGATGTGAGGGTAGGTGATAGGTTTACTGGAATAGGAGCATCTGTGATATAATATAGATCGTTCATCTTCCCTATGCACCAGCACATGTTCTCTAGTATCAAGCATTTTTTGTGCAATAGGAATTTAGAGAAATGTGATATCTGCACTCTGTGTGACACTTGCTTGTTTTTAATTATGTTTTTATATATATGTATGTATTTTTGGCATTTGTTAGTCTCCCCAGACTTTCTGTGGTAATATGTCTAATAAAGTTTTTTCATACTTTCAATACAATAGGCTATATATCGTTGTTTTTTGCTTCGGCTCCCTCTTGATCATAGTTACCTTGACGATTGGCCTCTTTATATATATCCAATGAGTAGGTTGCAGTATGGATGTTTTTTTTATATTTTATTTTACATTTTCATATGTAGTATGCAACTTGATACTCTGTCCTAATTTTCCCTTTTATGTACATGTGTATTATAAAAATAAATATTTATGTGTGTGTAGAGTTTATTATTCTTCTTTTAATAGCAGGATATCAAAAAACAGCTCTGCTACTATGCACTGCTTTGAAGCTTAAAGACATTGTAGTGAGGAACCCTGTTGAGATTTCATGCTGCCCATGGTTAATGCAACATGAAACTAATAGAAGAAAAAGGAGACCAGTCCGACCATAAAGTCCCAACACGTCATATGCAGTGAAAACCAAAGTAAGTTTATTTATTACAGGTGACAACAATGGATAACAGAACAATGGCAAAACAAAAGTACGACACACTAAAAACAACTAAAAACAGGGGCGCATGTCCGGGAAGTATGTAGAAATCATGAAGGGAACAGCCAATCTCACAGAAATCTGACAAGATATACACGTCACATATGCTGAAATGGAATAAACATATGTATCGTATGCCAAAATCATATATGTAGAGAAAGTAGAATAAATAGATGATGTATAATGGATGATAGGTGATAGATACTGCTGCAATTGGATATATACAAATAAATAAAAATATATAAATATAAATTTATAAATATTTATAGAGATAGACATAGGGTCTCCTGCAGGGTAGATGCAATAGAGAAGTATGTAAAGTGCTAGTGCATACAGTACAGACCAAAAGTTTGGATACACCTTCTCATTTAAAGATTTTTCTGTATTTTCATGACTATGAAAATTGTACACTCACACTGAAGGCATCAAAACTATGAATTAACACATGTGGAATTATATACTTAAAAAAAAATGTGAAACAACTGAAAATATGTCTTATATTCTAGTTTCTTCAAAGTAGCCACCTTTTGCTTTGATGACTGCTTTACACACTCTTGGCATTCTCTTGATGAGCTTCAAGAGGTAGTCACCGGAAATGGTTTTCACTTCACAGGTGTGCCCTGTCAGGTTTAATAAGTGGGATTTCTTGCCTTATAAATGGGGTTGGGACCATCAGTTGTGTTGTGCAGAAGTCTGGTGGATACACAGCTGATAGTCCTACTGAATAGACTGTTAGAATTTGTATTATGGCAAGAAAAAAGCAGCTAAGTAAAGAAAAACGAGAGGCCATCATTACTTTAAGAAATGAAGGCCAGTCAGTCCGAAAAATTGGGCAAACTTTGTAAGTGTCTCCAAATGCAGTTGCAAAAACCATCAAGGGCTACAAAGAAACTGGCTCACATGAGGACCACCCCAGGAAAGGAAGACCAAGAGTCACCTCAGCTTCTGAGGATAATTTTACTCGAGTCACCAGCCTCAGAAATCGCAGGTTAACAGCAGGTCAGATTAGAGACCAGGTCAATGCCACACAGAGTTCTAGCAGCAGACACATCTCTACAACAACTGTTAAGAGGAAACTTTGTGCAGCAGGCCTTCATGGTAAAATAGCTGCTAGGAAACCACTGCTAAGGACAGGCAACAAGAGAGATCTTGGGTTCCAACCACCGTGTCTTTGTGCGACACAGAAAAGGTGAACGGATGGACTCTACATGCCTGGTTCCCACCGTGAAGCATGGAGGAGGAGGTGTGATGGTGTGGGGGTGCTTTGCTGGTGACACTGTTGGGGATTTATTCAAAATTGAAGGCATGCTGAACCAGCATGGCTACGACAGCATCTTGCAGCGGCATGCTATTCCATCCGGTTTGCATTTAGTTGGACCATCATTTATTTTTCAACAGGAAAATGACCCCAAACACACCTCCAGGCTGTGTAAGGGCTATTTGACCAAGAAGGAGAGTGATGGGGTGCTACGCCAGATGACCTGGCCTCCACAGTCACCAGACCTGAACCCAATCGAGATGGTTTGGGGTGAGCTGGACTGCTGAGTGAAGGCAAAAGAGCGAACAAGTGCTAAGCATCTCTGGGATCTCCTTCAAGATTGTCGGAAGACCATTTCCGGTCACTACCTCTTGAAGCTCATCAAGAGAATGCCGAGAGTGTGCAAAGCAGTCATCAAAGCAAAAGGTGGCTACTTTGAAGAACCTAGAATATAAGACATATTTTCAGTTGTTTCACACTTTTTTGTTAAGTATATAATTCTACATGTGTTAATTCATAGTTTTGATGCCTTCAGTGTGAATGTACAATTTTCATAGTCAAGAAAATACAGAAAAATCTTTAAATGAGAAGGTGTGTCCAAACTTTTGGTCTGTACTGTATGTACTTCTTTAAGTGTGCAAAGATGAAGCATGTGTTCAAAAAGAGCTATGTGGAGACCAAAAAGCAGCAGCAAAATTAGTCAAATAATCATATTAGTAAAGACTCAAAAGGTAACCTTGGCATCTCATCATTGGCATGTGACATAGACAATAGTGAAGACTTACAATTAGTGTAGAGCGATACCTTCCGATATCGGGAAATATCGTATCGGATTGGATCGGACAGATACCCAAAAAGTATCGGATTGGATCGGAGCGATACCCAAAAAGTATCGGATATCGCCGATTCCGATACCGGAAACCAATGCAAGTCAATGGGACAGAAATATCGGAATGAAAATAAACTCTTTCTTTCCTTGTAGGTTAATTCTACATGAAGGAAAACAACTAAGAATAATGTAGAATGTATTGGGGGAGGTGGGGGAGACAATAAAGGCATAGAGGTTTAGCCCAATCAAATGGAATAGCAGGAATTAATATTTTTTTTTAAGACGTTCTGAGTTACAAAAATATTGACTATGTTAAGTTTTTTTATATTTTGTCAGATGTTTATGTTTCACTACTTCCATGCTCTTCACCTTCTTTTTCACTTCTCCCACACTTTCTCCTTCATCATCCTCAGCATCAGCATCTTTTTCATCAACTTCTTCTTCACCTTCTTCATCTTCTTCTTCTTCACCTTCTTCGTATTATTCTTTTTTTTTACATTCTTCATATTCTACTTATTCAACTATTATTCTTCTTCATATTCTACTTCTTCATCTTCTTCATATTCTTCTTCTTTATCATATTCTTATTTGTGACAGGAATTCCTGTAGTTGTTATCTATAAAAGTTTGAACATTACACCTTTCGTTCTGTCCGTCACAAAAGATTTACAACAGGATTTGTCCGCGTTCAGTTTGGCCTGCAGCAGCAGGTCTTTTCCAGGGGCACCATGAGGAGGAACGGACTCACCCCCATACACTGCTTAGTCATCTTCTGCTTATAATTTAGATATTATCTTTTGCTCTGATTTTTAGTCTTATGCTTAATGTTCTTCTTCTTTTTGTTCTGCAGCTTCTTGTACTTCTGGTTCTTGGTTTTCTGTCTCTTGTTCTTCTGTATCTTGGTGGTTGTCTTCTTCTTCTTTGTCCTCTTGGTCAACTTCTTCAGGGTCATCTTCTTGGTTTTCTTCGGGGTGGTCTTCAGGGTCGTCGTCTTCGGGGTCCTCGTCTTCAAGGTCGTCGTCTTCGGGGTCCTCGTCTTCTTCGTGGTGGTCTTCAGGGTCCTCGTGTTCAGGGTCGTCGTCTTCGGGGTCCTCGTCTTCTTCGGGGTCGTCTTCAGGGTCCTCGTCTTCAGGGTCCTCGTCTTCGGGGTCCTCGTCTTCTTCGGGTTGGTCTTCAGGGTCCTCGTCTTCAGGGTCCTCATCTTCGGGGTCCTCATCTTCTTCGGGGAGGTCTTCAGGGTCCTCGTCTTCAGGGTCCTCGTCAGGGAGATCCAGAGTGATTACCAAGAACCATTTCAAAAAGCTTGAACTTGGAAATGTAGCAGAAAGTACAAGAAGGCTGAGGAACTGCCGAGAACCAGCTGACGGTACTGGAACCCGGATGGGTAGCAGAAGGTACAAGAGCCAATGGAACTACTGAGGACCAGCTGACAGTACTGGTACTCGGTTACTAAGCAGGAGGTACCAGTGCCAGAAAGCACTACCAAGGACCAGCAGACGTTGGTGGAACTTGGATACCGAGAAGGAGGCACCTAAGCCAAAGGCACTGCCGAGAACCAGCTGACGGTACTGGAACCTGGATGGGTAGTAGAAGGTACAAGAGCAAATGGAACTACCGAGGACCAGCTGACGGTACTGGAACCCGGATGGGTAGCAGAAGGTACAAGAGCCAATGGAACTACCGAAGACCAGCTGACGGTACTGGAACTCGGTTACTAAGCAGGAGGTACCTGTGCCCGAAAGCACTACCAAGGACCAGCAGACGTTGGTGGAACTTGGATACCGAGAAGGAGGCACCTAAGCCAAAGGCACTGCCGAGAACCAGCTGACGGTACTGGAACCCGGATGGGTAGCAGAAGGTACAAGAGCCAATGGAACTACCGAGGACCAGCTGACGGTACTGGAACTCGGTTACTAAGCAGGAAGTACCTGTGCCAGAAAGCACTACCAAGGACCAGCAGACGTTGGTGGAACTTGGATACCGAGAAGGAGGCACCTAAGCCAAAGGCCCTGCCGAGAACCAGCTGACGGTACTGGAACCCGGATGGGTAGCAGAAGGTACCCATGTAAAAAAAAGTTGCAAGGCCGCGAGCCGGCCGCAGTTACCGAAACCCACATTCCTACAGGGGGTGCTTGTCCTATTGGCACTATGGAACCAGCCTTCATTGCCAGATCCCGCAGCCCACATAGGAGTCACCTAAACTGCAGGCACCATAGAGTCGGCTAACCCGACCGCAACACGACAGGACAAAGCATTGGAGGCAAAGTGACGTTGACACTAACCGGAAACAGCTGACGTGCTGGAACCAGGCAGGGCAGGAGGGAATACCCGTGCCAAAGACACTGCCGAGAACCTGCTGACAATACTGGAACCCGGATGGGTAGCAGAAGGTACAAGAGCCAATGGAACTACCGAGGACCAGCTGACGATACTGGAACTCGGTTACTAAGCAGGAGGTACCTGTGCCAGAAAGCACTACCAAGGACCAGCAGACGTTGGTGGAACTTGGATACCGAGAAGGAGGCACCTAAGCCAAAGGCACTGCCGAGAACCAGCTGACGATACTGGAACCCGGATGGGTAGCAGAAGGTACAAGAGCCAATGGAACTACCGAGGACCAGCTGACGGTACTGGAACTCGGTTACTAAGCAGGAGGTACCTGTGCCCGAAAGCACTACCAAGGACCAGCAGACGTTGGTGGAACTTGGATACCGAGAAGGAGGCACCTAAGCCAAAGGCACTGCCGAGAACCAGCTGACGGTACTGGAACCCGGATGGGTAGCAGAAGGTAAAAGAGCCAATGGAACTACCGAGGACCAGCCGACGGTACTGGAACTCGGTTACTAAGCAGGAGGTACCTGTGCCAGAAAGCACTACCAAGGACCAGCAGACGTTGGAGGAACTTGGATACCGAGAAGGAGGCACCTAAGCCAAAGGCCCTGCCGAGAACCAGCTGACGGTACTGGAACCCGGATGGGTAGCAGAAGGTACCCATGTAAAAAAAAGTTGCAAGGCCGCGAGCCAGCCGCAGTTACCGAAACCCACATTCCTACAGGGGGTGCTTGTCCTATTGGCACTATGGAACCAGCCTTCATTGCCAGATCCCGCAGCCCACATAGGAGTCACCTAAACTGCAGGCACCATAGAGTCGGCTAACCCGACCGCAACACGACAGGACAACGCATTGGAGGCAAAGTGACGTTGACACTACCCGGAAACAGCTGACGTGCTGGAACCAGGCAGGGCAGGAGGGAGTACCCGTGCCAAAGACACTGCCGAGAACCAGCTGACGATACTGGAACCCGGATGGGTAGCAGAAGGTACAAGAGCCAATGGAACTACCGAGGACCAGCTGACGGTACTGGAACTCGGTTACTAAGCAGGAGGTACCTGTGCCAGAAAGCACTACCAAGGACCAGCAGACGTTGGTGGAACTTGGATACCGAGAAGGAGGCACCTAAGCCAAAGGCACTCCCGAGAACCAGCTGATGGTACTGGAACCTGGATGGGTAATAGAAGGTACAAGAGCAAATGGAACTACCGAGGACCAGCTGACGGTACTGGAACCCGGATGGGTAGCAGAAGGTACAAGAGCCAATGGAACTACCAAAGACCAGCTGACGGTACTGGAACTCGGTTACTAAGCAGGAGGTACCTGTGCCCGAAAGCACTACCAAGGACCAGCAGAAGTTGGTGGAACTTGGATACCGAGAAGGAGGCACCTAAGTCAAAGGCACTGCCGAGAACCAGCTGACGGTACTGGAACCCGGATGGGTAGCAGAAGGTACAAGAGCCAATGGAACTACCGAAGACCAGCTGACGGTACTGGAACTCGGTTACTAAGCAGGAGGTACCTGTGCCAGAAAGCACTACCAAGGACCAGCAGACGTTGGTGGAACTTGGATACCGAGAAGGAGGCACCTAAGCCAAAGGCACTGCCGAGAACCAGCTGACGGTACTGGAACCCGGATGGGTAGCAGAAGGTGCAAGAGCCAATGGAACTACCGAAGACCAGCTGACGGTACTGGAACTCGGTTACTAAGCAGGAGGTACCTGTGCCAGAAAGCACTACCAAGGACCAGCAGACGTTGGTGGAACTTGGATACCGAGAAGGAGGCACCTAAGCCAAAGGCACTGCCGAGAACCAGCTGACGGTACTGGAACCCGGATGGGTAGCAGAAGGTACCCATGCAAAAAAAAGTTGCAAGGCCGTGAGCCGGCCGCAGTTACCGAAACCCACAGTCCTACAGGGGGTGCTTGTCCTATTGGCACTATGGAACCAGCCTTCATTGCCAGATCCCGCAGCCCACATAGGAGTCACCTAAACTGCAGGCACCATAGAGTCGGCTAACCCGACCGCAACACGACAGGACAACGCATTGGAGGCAAAGTGACTTTGACACTACCCGGAAACAGCTGACGTGCTGGAACCAGGCAGGGCAGGAGGGAGTACCCGTGCCAAAGACACTGCCGAGAACCAGCTGACGATACTGGCACCCGGATGGGTAGCAGAAGGTACAAGAGCCAATGGAACTACCGAGGACCAGCTGACGGTACTGGAACTCGGTTACTAAGCAGGAGGTACCTGTGACAGAAAGCACTACCAAGGACCAGCAGACGTTGGTGGAACTTGGATACCGAGAAGGAGGCACCTAAGCCAAAGGCACTCCCGAGAACCAGCTGATGGTACTGGAACCTGGATGGGTAATAGAAGGTACAAGAGCAAATGGAACTAACGAGGATCAGCTGACGGTACTGGAACCCGGATGGGTAGCAGAAGGTACAAGAGCCAATGGAACTACCAAAGACCAGCTGACGGTACTGGAACTCGGTTACTAAGCAGGAGGTACCTGTGCCCGAAAGCACTACCAAGGACCAGCAGAAGTTGGTGGAACTTGGATACCGAGAAGGAGGCACCTAAGTCAAAGGCACTGCCGAGAACCAGCTGACGGTACTGGAACCCGGATGGGTAGCAGAAGGTACAAGAGCCAATGGAACTACCGAAGACCAGCTGACGGTACTGGAACTCGGTTACTAAGCAGGAGGTACCTGTGCCAGAAAGCACTACCAAGGACCAGCAGACGTTGGTGGAACTTGGATACCGAGAAGGAGGCACCTAAGCCAAAGGCACTGCCGAGAACCAGCTGACGGTACTGGAACCCGGATGGGTAGCAGAAGGTGCAAGAGCCAATGGAACTACCGAAGACCAGCTGACGGTACTGGAACTCGGTTACTAAGCAGGAGGTACCTGTGCCAGAAAGCACTACCAAGGACCAGCAGACATTGGTGGAACTTGGATACCGAGAAGGAGGCACCTAAGCCAAAGGCACTGCCGAGAACCAGCTGACGGTACTGGAACCCGGATGGGTAGCAGAAGGTACCCATGCAAAAAAAAGTTGCAAGGCCGCGAGCCGGCCGCAGTTACCGAAACCCACAGTCCTACAGGGGGTGCTTGTCCTATTGGCACTATGGAACCAGCCTTCATTGCCAGATCCCGCAGCCCACATAGGAGTCACCTAAACTGCAGGCACCATAGAGTCGGCTAACCCGACCGCAACACGACAGGACAACGCATTGGAGGCAAAGTGACGTTGACACTACCCGGAAACAGCTGACGTGCTGGAACCAGGCTGGGCAGGAGGGAGTACCCGTGCCAAAGACACTGCTGGGAAACAGCTGGCGGTGCTGGAACCCAGGGTAAATACTAAAAACAAAGTGGAGCCAGAGGCGTAATTGGAGCAACTTTAAAATCTGTAGTAGTGTGAGTGTGGACCGAGTAGGAGAAATTGCCAGACCCAAAGGTGGGGTTCAGCTGACGTTACTGAACCCCAATAACACTGGAGCAAGCGTTGACTGTGCAGACGGCACTTCTGAGCAGCAACTAGCGGTATTGGAGCCCAGGGTAAATACTAAAAACAGAGAAGCCAGAGGTGTAATTGGAGCAACTTTTAAATCAGTAGTACAGTGGATGTGGACAAAGCAGGAGAATTTGCCGGACACACAGCTGGGGATCAGCTGACGTTACTGAACCCCAATAAAACTAGAGCATGCATTGACTGTGCAGACGGCACTTCTGAGCAGCAACTAGTGGTATTGGAGCCCAGGGTAAATACTAAAAACAGGGGAGCCAGAGGTGTAATTGGAGCAACTTTAAAATCTGTAGTAGTGTGAATGTGGACAGAGCAGGAGAAATTGCCGTCCGCACAGCAGGGGAACAGCTGACGTTACTGAACCCCAATAACACGGCAGCAAGTGTTGACTGTGCAGACAGCACTTCTGAGCGCCAACTGGCGGTGTTGGAGCTCAGGGATTACAGTTCAGGTGGTAGAAACATGAACACAACAGGAGACCTGGATACTGTTGCCAACCAATTATTTATTCTGGAAGAGGACTGGCAAATTCATGAGAGATCCAGGCCTTGTTCATTTTGAGAAAAGTAAGCCGGTCAACGTTATCGGAGGATAGTCACATGCGACGGTCTGTTAGTACACCACCTGCGGCACTAAAGACGATAATACACTAGCAGCAGGGCAAGCTAGCACCTCCAATGCATACTGGCTAAGCTCTGGCCATGTATCCAGCTTACAGACCCAAAACTTGAAGGGAGAAGAGCCGTCTGGGAGTACACTGAGAGGGCAAGACATGTAGTCTGTCACCACCTGACGGAAACGTTGCCTCCTGCTGACTGGAGCCGTCTGTGATGGTGTAGACATTTGTGGCAGCGGGGACACAAAACTTTGCCACATTTCGGCCATACTGGTCTTGCCTTGTGCTGAGGCACTGCTTCTGCTCCCTCTTTGTGCAGAGCTTCCTCCACTGCCTCGACGCACTGAGCTGCTTTGTAAAGCACTAGCAGCACTGCTCTCGGTTGGAATGGAGAACATGATGGAATGCACCAGTGCGTCTTGGTACTCCCGCATTTTACGCTCCCGGTTCAATGGTGTTATGAGGCATTGTAAGTTGTCCCGGTAGCGAGGATCCAGGAGGGTGGACACCCAATAATCAGCCGTGTTGAGAATGTGGGCAATGCGGCGGTCGTTTCTCAGGCACTGCAGCATGAAATCAACCATGTGCTACAGACTGCCAACTGGCCAAGAAACGCTGTCCCCTGCTTGAGGCGTGATCTCTGCCTGCTCTGCATCACCCCACCCTCACTCTAGATACTGACTACTAGAGCATTGTGTACCTCCCTCCTCTGGACAAATGTCTTCCTCCACCATTGACTCCTCCTTATCCTCCTCACAAAGTGTACCCTGCCTAGGCCTTTGTGAGGAACCACGTTGCGCAGACTGTAGAGAAGCAGATGGCATTTGTAACTCCTCATCCTCCACCTCTTCCAAAACCTCGTCCCTTAGTGCTTGCAGTGTTTTTTCAAGCAGGCAGATAAGGGGGATAGTCATGCTGACTAGTGCATCATCTGCACTCGCCATCCGCGTGGAATAATCGAAGGCACGCAAAACGTGGCAAATGTCCTTCATTGAGGCCCACTCAGTGGTGGTGAAGTGTGAATGGCGCGCACTGCGACTTGTTTGCGCCTGCTGCAGCTGGTACTCCATTACTGCTGCCTGCTGCTCACACAACCTCTCCAACATATGTAACGTTGAATTCCACCTGGTGGGTAGGTCACATATGATGCGATGTTCCGGAAGGCGTAATCGGCGCTGCAGAGCTGCAAACCACGATCTTGCGTTGCTGGAACGCCGCAAGTGAGCGCACTCTATGCGGACCTTGTGAAGCAGTGCATCAAGATCCGGATAGTCCCTCAAAAAACTCTGCACGACCAAGTTGAGCACATGTGCCTGACATGGGATGTGAGTGAGGTTGCCTAGGCCCAGAGCTGCCACCAGATTTCGACCATTGTCACACACTACCATGCCTGGCTGGAGATTCGCTGGCACAAACCACACATCGCTCTGCTGCTTGATGGCATTCCAGAGCTCCTGCGCTGTGTGGCTTCGATTCCCCAAAGAAATTAATTTTAATACGGCCTGTTGACGTTTGGCCACGGCTGTGCTCATATCGGTCATCATAACAGGTAACCGTTCACGGGTCGATGTGGAGGTAGACCGTGACGGCTCCTGCAGCGCTGATTCAGAGGAACTGGAGTATGAGGAGGAGTCAATGTGTACAGACTGGATTCCTGCAATCCTTGGAGTTGGCAGAACACGTACAGCGCCATTCTCAAGATCTGTACCCGGCTCCACAACATTTACCCAATGGGCAGTGAGGGAAAGGTATCGTCCCTGTCCATGCTTACTGGTCCACGCATCGGTGGTCAGGTGGACCTTGCTACTGACGGCGTTTTGTAGCGCATGTTTAATTTTTCCCTCCACAAGCTGTTGCAGGGCAGGGACGGCTTGCCTGCTGAAATAAAAGTGGCTGGGCACGTTGTATTTTGGGACTGCCAATGCCATAAAGTTACGGAAGGTGTTAGTCTCCACCAGCCTGAATGATAGCATTTCAAGGGCCAGTAGTTTAGCAATGCCAGCATTCAGAGCCTGTGCTCGGGGGTGGTCTGCCGAGTATGGGCACCTTTTCTCCCATGCCTGTGCTAACGATGGCTGTAGACTGGCCTGGGAGTGTGAGGATGACAGGGAAAGTGGTGCTGTGGGTGGAATTACACTGTGTCTCTGTACAACAGTGCCAGAGATTCTTCCATGGCGATCCTGTGAGGAAGCCAAACCAGCTGTGTGTGAGCTGGAGGAAGAGGCTACAACACGAGCTGAAGAGGTGGTAGGTGGCGCTGTAGGTTGGCCTAGGTCTTCAGTGTGTCTTTGTAACTCCACCACGTGCTTGGTCCGCACATGTTTCCACATATTTGTGGTATTGAAGTTGCTGACACTTTTCCCTCTTTTCACCTTCTGATTACACAGCTTGCATTTGACAAAGCAAATGTCATCTGCAACTGTGTCAAAAAAGGACCAGGCACTGGAGGTCTTGGGAGCGCCCGCTTTGGATTTTGGAAGAGCCATGCTCCTAATGGGTGCCGAAGTGGAGGCTACAGGCAACCAAGTCTGCCCCCTCCCTCTCCCTCCTTTTTGGGCCGTTCGGGGAATCTCTTCCTCAGAGCTGCTCCCACCACCTTCCTGTCCCTCACGCCATGATGGGTCAAGGACCTCATCATCTACACCACCCTCTTCAAACAACTGCTTCTCCTGGGTAGTCTCGACAGCACAGTACGCACCAGAAAGTGGCACCTGAGTCTCATCATCAGATGCGTACTGAGGTGTGCTGCTGACCATAGGCACTGGCCCACCCGCCTCTTCAGATTCAGAGAGACAAAACGGTTGCGCATCACTGCACACTACCTCTTCTTCAAATTCTCGAATTCTGCTTGGCTGGCCCCCTCTTTCCAAGCCAAGAGATTCAGAGAACAGAAGTAGAGATGGCTCCTGTCCAGGGCTCTCTGACTGCCTGGGCAATTTGGCAGGTGGTGAAGAGACAGATGGGTGCTCTTCAGTGCTCAGGACCTGAGAGGATCTGGAACTAATTGAAGTCGATGCGTTAGCTGCCATCCATCCGACAATGGCTTCAATTTGGTCCTCCTGCAGCAGTGGGGTACGGCTAGCTCCTACAAAGCTGCGCATAAAGGACTGTTCCCTAGTAAAACTGGGGGATGCTGAGTCACTGGTGCCCGCAGCAGGCACAGAATCCCCACGTCCTCTCCCTGCAGGCACAGAATCCTCATGTCCTCTCCCTGCAGAAACTCCACGCCCACTCCCACGACCACATGCCTTACTCCCTGTCTTCTTCATCTTGGTAGACTGATAAAGATAGGCAGAAAAGTACTAAGGGCTTAGTGTGCTTATTCCTGAACAGCTGCTAACAGGTATAAGAAACACTAATTTTATAAAGTGTGGACTAGACTTTAATACAGTTATATGAAAAAGTTTGGGCACCCCTATTAATCTTAAGCTTAATGTTTTATAAAAATTGGTGCTTTTGCAACAGCTATTTCAGTTTGATGTATGTAATAACTGTTGGACACAGTAATGTTTCTGCCTTGAAATGAGGTTTATTGTACTAACAGAAAATGTGCAATCTGCATTCAAACAAAATTTGACAGGTGCATAAGTATGGGCACCTCACCAGAAAAGTGACATTAATATTTAGTAGATCCTCCTTTTGCAAAAATAACAGCCTCTAGTCGCTTCCTGTAGCTTTTAATGATTTCCTGGATCCTGGATGAAGGTATTTTTTACCATTCCTCTTTACAAAACAATTCCAGTTCAGTTAAGTTTGATGGTCGCCGAGCATGGTCAGCCCTCTTCAAATGATCCCACAGATGTTCAATGATATTCAGGTCTGGGGACTGGGATGGCTATTCCAGAACATTGTAATTGTTCCTCTGCATGAATGCCTGAGTAGATTTGGAGCGGTGTTTTGGATCATTGTCTTGCTGAAAGATCCATCCCCTGCGTAACTTCAACTTTGTCACTGATTCTTGAACATTATTGTCAAGAATCTGCTGATACTGAGTGGAATCCATGTGTCCCTCAACTTTAACAAGATTCCAGGTGCCGGCATTGGCCACACAGCCCCAAAGCATGATGGAACCTCCACCAAATTTTACTGTGGGTAGCAAGTGTTTTTCTTGGAATTCTGTGTTTTTTTGCCGCCATGCATAACGCCTTTTTGTATGACCAAACAACTCAATCTTGGTTTCATCAGTTCACAGGACCTTCTTCCAAAAAGAAATTGGCTTCTCCAAATGTGCTTTTGCATACCTCAGCCGACTCTGTTTGTGGCGTGCTTGCAGAAACGGCTTCTTTTGCATCACTCTCCCATACAGCTTCTCCTTGTGCAAAGTGCGTTGTATAGTTGACCGATGCACAGTGACACCATCTGCAGCAAGTTGATGCTGCAACTCTCTGGAGGTGGTCTGAGGATTGTCCTTGACTGATCTCACCATTCTTCTTCTCTGCCTTTCTGATGTTTTTCTTGGCCTGCCACTTCTGGCCTTAACAAGAACTGTCCCTGTGTTCTTCCATTTCCTTACTATGTTCCTCACAGTGGAAACTGACAGGTTAAATCTCTGAGACAACTTTTTGTATCCTTCCCCTGAACAACTATGTTGAATAATCTTTGTTTTCAGATCATTTGACAGTTGTTTTGAGGAGCCCATGATGCCACTCTTCAGAGGAGATTCAAACAGGAGAACAACTTGCAAGTGGCCACTTTAAGTAGCTTTTCTCATGATTGCATACACCTGGCTATGAAGTTCAAAGCTCAATGACGTTACGAAACCAAAAAAAGTGCTTTAGTAAGTCAGTAAAAAGTAGGTAGGAGTATTTAAAACAAGAAAATGATAAGGGTGCCCATACTTATTCACCTGTCAAATTTTGTTTGAATGCAGATTGCACATTTTCTGTTAGTACAATAAACCTCATTTCAAGGCAGAAACATTACTGTGTCCAACAGTTATTACATATATCAAACTGAAATAGCTGTTGCAAAAACACCAATTTCTATAAAACATTAAGCTTAAGATTAATAGGGGTGCCCAAACGTTTTCATATAACTGTAACTGTATGAGCTAATGTGGCCTACACAACTGAAAAGTGGAGTGTTTGGTGAACTTTATTTTGTTTTGTTTTTTGTCACAAAAAGACACTGGATGTGCCCAAAGATGTAATACTGATAGTATCACAAACTTTTTGTAGCTATTACAATGTAGGAAGGTAACCTACAATGCAATAGATGAGGCTACAAAAAATAGGCTAATACTAATCTGGCTGGGGCTGCAGGGCACAATGCTGCAGAAAGGCTCCTCTAACTACTCTTATATAGTGTGTTTGGAACCAATTTAGCTGAATACGGATGGAATCACCACACTAATAGGAGAAATCAGGAAAAATTATGAATTGGCAAAAAAGGACAATGTATGAGGCAGTGACACACACTGAGTGCACTACAACCAGACGTGGCTGAAGCACACACTACAGGGTGAGCTGCACTCACACACACAGAGACCTTGCAGACAGCGGTGAACAGCACAGAGAACTATGCACTAGCGCTGCAAGGCACAGCGATTTATAAAGTAGCTTGGGTAAAGCAGAATAGACCAAATAGGTAGCTAAAACTGTCCCTCAGAACAACAGCGTCCTATCCCTAACTGAATTCACAGCAGAGTGAGGTGAAAATGGCGGCGGCGGCTTTTATAGTGCATCATGACATAATTTCAGCAGCCAATCACAGCCATGCCATTAGTTAAGATGCCTACATGTCTAACAGGATGTGCCCACACTTCTTAGGATCCTCATTGGCTGAATAAAATGAAACTGGCTCATTGCATTATGGGAACTTCCGATTCCGGTATACGATATTGCAAAATTGTCGGAATTAAGTATCGGAATTCCGATACCGCGAATATCGGCCTATACCCGATATTTCAGTATCGGAATGCTCAACACTACTTACAAATCAATCTTTATATATTTATATTTATTTATTTGTATATATCCAATTGCAGCAGTATCTGTAACCTATCATCCATTATATAAGTACATCATCTATTTATTCTACTTTCTCTACATATATGATTTTGGCATACGATACATATGTTTATTCCATTTCAGCATATGTGAAGTGTATATCTTCTCAGATTTCTGTGAGATTGGCTGTTCCCTTCATGATTTCTACATACTTCCCGGACATGCGCCCCTGTTTTTAGTTGTTTTTAGTGTGTCATACTTTGTTTTTGCCATTGTTCTGTTATCCATTGTTGTCACCTGTAATTACTAAATTTACTTTGGTTTTCACTGCATATGACGTGTTGGGACTTTATGGTCAGACTGTTCTACTTTTTCTTCTCTTCGTTTTACCGACTGTCCTCAGGTTCACACTAGTCTAGATTTTTGATTAGGGAACCATCAGGTTATGAAATTTCTAATATATATATTAACCATCCTCAGGAATCTAATTTTTGCTTACCCTTGTTTCATTAACCCCTTCAGGACCCAGCCTATTTTGACCCTAAAGACCTTGGCATTTTTGTCAATTCTGACCAGTGTCCCTTTACGAAGTAAAAACTCTGGAACACTTTAATGGATCCTAGCGATTCTGAGATTGTTTTTTCGTGACATGTTGGGCTTCATGTTAGTATTAAATTTAGGTCGATAATATTTGCGTTTATTTGTGAAAAAATCAAAAATATGGGAAAAATTTTGAAAATTTTGCAATTTTCAAATTTTGAATTTTTATTCTGCTAAACTAGAGAGTGATGTGACACAAAATAGTTAATAAATAACATTTCCCACATGTCTACTTTACATCAGCACAATTTTGGAAAAAAAAAAAAATTTTGGTAGGAAGTTAGAAGGGTTCAAAGTTCATCAGCAAATTTTCTTTTTTCCAGCAAAATTTGCAAAGCCATTTTTTTTAGTGACCACATCACATTTGAAGTCCCTTTGAGGGGTGTACATGACAGAAAACACCCAAAAGTGACACCATTCCAAAAACTGCACCCCTCAAGCTACTCAAAACTACATTCATGAAGATTATTAACCCTTCAGGTGCACCACAGGAACTAAAGCAACATGGAAGAAAAAAATGAACATTTTAATTTTTCTAACAAAATTTTTTTTCTAGCCTAAATTTTTTAATTTTCACATGGGTAACAGGGTAAATTGCATCCTAAAATTTGTTGGGCATTTTCTCCTGAGTAAACCAATACCTCATATGTGGTCATAAACCACTGTTTGGGCACACGACAGGGCTCAGAAGGGAAGGAGCGCCATTTCACTTTTTGATTGGAAAATTAGCTCCAAAAGTCAAATTGCGCTCCTTCCCTTCTGAGCCCTGCCATGCGCCCAAACAGTGGTTTATGACCACATATGAGGTATCGGTGTACTCAGGAGAAATTGCCCAACAAATTTTAGGATGCATTTTATCCTGTTACCTATGTGAAAATTAAAAAAAAATAGGCTAAAAGAAATTTTTTGTAAAAAAAAAAAGTATTTTAAATTTTTACGGATTAATTTGTGAAGCACCTGGGGGTTCCAAGTGCTCACTATGCATCTAGATAGGTGCCTTGGGGGGTCTAGTTTCCAAAATGGGGTCACTTGTGGGGGAGCTCCAATGTTTTGGCACACAGGGCCTCTCCAAACGCAACATGGTGTCCGCTAACAATTTCGGCTCAAATTGTTAGCGGACACCATGTTGCGTTTAAAGAGCTCCTGTGTGCCTAAACATTGGAGCTCCCCCATAAGTGACCCCATTTTGGAAACTAGACCCCCCAAGGCACCTATCTAGATGCATAGTGAGCACTTGGAACCCCCAGGTGCTTCACAAATTGATTCGTAAAAATGAAAAAGTGGAAAAAAAAATACTTTTTCATTTTTACGAATTAATTTGTGAAGCACCTGGGGGTTCCAAGTGCTCACTATGCATCTATATAGGTGCCTTGGGGGGTCTAGTTTCCAAAATGGGGTCACTTGTGGGGGAGCTCCAATGTTTAGGCACACAGGGCCTCTCCAAACGCAACATGGTGTCCGCTAACAATTTGAGCCGAAATTGTTAGCGTACACCATGTTGCGTTTAAAGAGCTCCTGTGTGCCTAAAAATTGGAGCTCACCCATAAGTGACCCCATTTTGGAAACTAGACCCCCCAAGGCACCTATCTAGATGCATAATGAGCACTTGGAACCCCCAGGTGCTTCACAAATTGATTCGTAAAAATGAAAAAGTGGAAAAAAAAATACTTTTTCATTTTTACGGATTAATTTGTGAAGCACCTGGGGGTTACAAGTGCTCACTATGCATCTAGATAGGTGCCTTGGGGGGTCTAGTTTCCAAAATGGTTGTGGGGGAGCTCCAATGTTTCGGAACACAGGGGCTGTCCAAACACGACATGGTGTCCGCTAACAAATTGGAACCATGTTGCGTTTGGAGAGCCCCTGTGTGTGTAAACATTGGAGCTCCCCCATAAGTGACCCCATTTTGGAAACTAGATCCCCCAAGGCACCTATCTAGATGCATAGTGAGCAGTTGGAACCCCCAGGTGCTTCACAAATTGATTCGTAAAAATGAAAAAGTGGAAAAAAAATACTTTTTCATTTTTACGAACCAATTTGTGAAGCACTTGGGGGTTCCAAGTGCTCACTATGCATCTAGATAGGTGCCTTGGGGGTTCTAGTTTCCAAAATGGGGTCACTTGTGGGGGAGCTCCAATGTTTCGGCACACAGGGGCTGTCCAAACACGACATGGTGTCCGCTAACAAATTGGAACCATGTTGCGTTTGGAGAGCCCCTGTGTGTGTAAACATTGGAGCTCCCCCATAAGTGACCCCATTTTGGAAACTAGACCCCCCAAGGCACCTATCTAGATGCATAGTGAGCAGTTGGAACCCCCAGGTGCTTCACAAATTGATTTGTAAAAATGAAAAAGTGGAAAAAAAATACTTTTTCATTTTTACGAATCAATTTGTGAAGCACTTGGGGGTTCCAAGTGCCCACTATGCATCTAGATAGGTGCCTTGGGGGTTCTAGCTTCCAAAATGGGGTGACTTGTGGGGGAGCTCCAATGTTTCGGCACACAGGGGCTGTCCAAACACGACATGGTGTCCGCTAACAAATTGGAACCATGTTGCGTTTGGAGAGCCCCTGTGTGTGTAAACATTGGAGCTCCCCCATAAGTGACCCCATTTTGGAAACTAGACCCCCCAAGGCACCTATCTAGATGCATAGTGAGCAGTTGGAACCCCCAGGTGCTTCACAAATTGATTTGTAAAAATGAAAAAGTGGAAAAAAAATACTTTTTCATTTTTACAAATCAATTTGTGAAGCACTTGGGGGTTCCAAGTGCCCACTATGCATCTAGATAGGTGCCTTGGGGGTTCTAGCTTCCAAAATGGGGTGACTTGTGGGGGAGCTCCAATGTTTCGGCACACAGGGGCTGTCCAAACACGACATGGTGTCCGCTAACAAATTGGAACCATGTTGCGTTTGGAGAGCCCCTGTGTGTAAACATTGAAGCTCCCCCACAAGTGACCCTATTTTGGAAACTAGACCCCCCAGGGAACTTATCTAGATGTAGTGTATGTGAGTTTGGTGTGTGGTGTGGTGTATACACCACACACACACACAAACAACCTCACATACACTACAACACACACACCAACCTGACATAGGTTGGTGTGTGTTGTAGTGTACGTGAGGTTGTTGTGTGTGTGCGTGATGTTTTGTATGTCATGCTAGTGTGGGTGAGTTCTGTAGGGAAGGTCAGGATGTGTTTAGTCCGGGGACATGTGATGAATTTTGAAACATTCATTCAAACACAGTCCCGGTTTATGAGGACACGTTTCACATTGGAAACGGGTGACCTTTCTTATCCCCCTTTTATGGCAGACCCGGCACCTTTTTCTTACCGTGACCTCACCAGGAAAATGTTGCCCTGGTACCACACGGGAGACTCGAGTTCCAGGGGTGCTGGGGCCCGCTTCTTCTTCGCTTCTAAAAATCAGGGCCTTTATCACCGCCTCCTGGAAGTTGAGGAAGGTGTTGGTGGTCTGGCCTGCACATCGTACAGTGCCATTTGAACGATGTGCACGGCCAGTTTTTTATACCAGACTTTTGCCTTCCTCATCGCACTGTAGGGCTGGAGGACTTGATCAGAAAGATCAACTCCCCCCATGTGCTTGTTGTACCCCAGGGCACAGTCCGGTTTGCGGACCGGTGCTGGGGTACCTCTAACGTTGGTGGCCGTGGTGCCGGGACCATGGATTGTGGTCAAGAAAAAGACGTCCCTTTTGTCTTTGTACTTCACCACAACCATGTTGCCGCTACATTGAGCTCGGCTCTCACCCTTTGGGAAAACCTGCTCAATTAGCGTCAAAGGGAGACCCCTCTGGGTTCTGCGCACAGTACCGCAAGCGGCGGTAGCTCTGGCAGAGAGGGACTGAAATAGGGGAATGCTTGTATAAAAGTTATCAACGTATAGATGGTAACCTTTATCAAGCAGTGGGCGGATCAAATCCCACACTATTTTCCCACTTACCTTCAGAGCAGGTGGACATTCTGGGGGCTGAATCCTCGAATCCTTTCCTTCGTAAACTCTAAAGCTGTGAGTGTACCCTGAGGCACTCTCGCACAGCTTGTAGAGCTTTATTCCGTACCTGGCCCTCTTACTGGGCAGGTATTGTCGGAATTGAAGCCTCCTTTTGAAGTGGATGAGGGATTCATCCACAGAAATTTCCCTTTGGGGAACGTACACTTCAGCAAACTTCTTGCTGAAGTGTTCTATGACCGGACGAATTTTGAACAGTCTGTCAAAATTCGGGTCATCGCGGGGAAGGCTGTCCGTGTTATCCCTGAAATGTAAAAATTTGTGAATGACCTCAAATCTTTTGCGGGTCATCACCATTCCGAACACTGGAGTTTGATATAAAATATCGGTACTCCAGTATTGACGGATTTCTGGTTTCTTCACAATCCCCATGTGAAGTACCAGTCCCCAATATTTTAACATTTCTACTGAGTCAACGGGACTCCAAGTAGAAAACATTGAATTTGGGTTTGCAGACAAAAATTGTTGGGCGTAAATGTTAGTCTGCTCCACCATGAGACTGACAATGGCCTCAGAGAAATAGACTTTGAAAAAGTCTATTTCCCTGAGGTTTGCGGTCTCAAACTGGATTCCTGATTGGGGAAGGAAATCAGGAATCCGCGGAGCGTAATTTTCAGGGACGGGGGTCCACACCGGGGCACTGGTGCTAGGTTGGGCGTGACTAGCACCAGGTTGAGGGTTACTTACAGATGGCTGTGGGTCTTCTTCCACGGCCTCCGGACGATGCCTTGACCTCTGACGTCGTCTTGGTGCCGGCTCGGTGTCACTGGAGGAGGAAGAATGAGAGGAATAGAGGAACGTGGGGTCCTCTCCCTCACTATCAGCTTCGGAGGCAATAAATGAATATGCCTCCTCAGCTGAGTACGCCCTAGGGCGGGACGGGCGGGACATTTTGTGTGCTGTGGGGAAAAAAAAAATCTAAACTTTATTATTAGTATGAGTGTACGTGTGTATGTGTGAGTGCTTGGTGTAAATCACGTGTGGGGGCGGTCAGGCGCACGGGGCGCAGGAGGGGGCACGGTCAGGCGTACGGGGCACAGGAGGGGGCACGGTCAGGCGCACGGGGCACAGGAGGGGGCACGGTCAGGCGCACGGGGCGCAGGAGGGGGCGCAGTCAGGCGCACGGGGCGCAGGAGGGGGCGCAGTCAGGAGCAGGAGGGGGCGCAGTCAGGCGCACGGGGCGCAGGAGGGGGCGCAGTCAGGTGCACGGGGCGCAGGAGGGGGCGCAGTCAGGCGCACGGGGCGCAGGAGGGGGCGCAGTCAGGCGCACGGGGCGCAGGAGGGGGCGCAGTCAGGCGCACGGGGCGCAGAAGGGGGCGCGCTCAGGCGTACGGGGCGCAGGAGGGGGCGCGCTCAGGCGTACGGGGCGCAGGAGGGGGCGCGCTCAGGCGTACGGGGCGCAGGAGGGGTTGAGGAGATGGGAGAGCCAGCAGTGATCACTGGGCAGAAAGGGGGGTAGGAGCCGGCAGGCAGCAGGGGGGGTGATCACTCGGATGGCGGGGGGGGGCTGGTGATCATTGGGGGGGTGAGATCACTGGGGGGTGTGAGATCACTGGGGGGGTGAGATCACTGGGGGGTGAGATCACTGGGGGGTGAGATCACTGGGGGGGGTGAGATCACTGGGGGGGGTGAGATCCCTGGGGGGGGTGAGATCCCTGGGGGGGGGGTGAGATCCCTGGGACTGGGGGATGGTGTTGTGATCCCTGGGACTGGGGGATGGTGTTGTGATCACAGGCGCAGGAGACCACCGGCTGTCAGAAGGAGAGCAGCAGCCCGTGGATGAAGACGTGGGAGAGAGCAGAGGGAGCGGTAGGAAATTGGGCTGGGGTGGAGGGGTGGGGGGTGGTAGGGGATGGAGGGGGGGGGGTCGGGGGCTAAGTGGGGGCTGGAGTGAGACAAGGGGAGAAACAATTACCGGCGGCAGCAATGTGAGGCGGCAGGGGATCGCGGGCGGCTGCGGATCGCAGGAAGCGGGGGTCGCTGGCGGCGAGGGTCGCTGGCGGGTCTCTGGCGGGGGTTGCTGGCGGGTCTCTGGCGGGTCGCTGGCGGGTCTGGGGTCGACGTCGGCTAACCAATCTCCTCAGCATCCACGAACAGGATAGAAGCTGAGGAATTTGGTTAGCCATTTAAATTTCCTCCTCCACATCTGATTGGAGGGCTAGCGTTACATGGACACTAGCCCCAATCAGATCTGGGGGGGGGGGGACAGAGGTGACACTCCCCCCAGCCAATGGCTGATGCTGTAAGCATCAGGCTATGCCCAGATTGAAATATTTCACCAATTTTCATTGGTGAAATGTTTCATTCATTCCGATTGGCAGTTTCACTAAAAGTGAAAATGAAACTACCAATCGGAGGGGTCCCAGGCACGGGGGGGTTAATCCACCCCCCCTGGGGTCAACTTCAGGTTGTCTAGTTGCATCAGCAACTGTGACACCTGAGTGACCCCGCTCGCAGGCGCTGCAGGGGCTCTTTCCCTCCATGTCACAGACGCTGTGACATGGGTTGGGAACAAACTGTTTTCCATGTCACAAACGGTGTGACACGGGTCGGGAAGGGGTTAAACATGATACTAACTAATGTCAGGTTAATAATAATTTTATTTCTATTACCCCAACATATTCCCCAGCACTTTACAATTAAGTGGTGACATGTACAGGCAATAAAAACATTACAAAGCGGCACAAACTGTAGCTCAACAGTGACAGGAGGAGTGAGGGCCCTGCTCTCAAGTTTATTCTCTTTAAACTATGATCATTATTTTACAAAGTTTTTTTTTTTATCTAAAAAAGCCATTTATGTGTCTGTATTGATACAGCAACACTCAGTCCACCTCTACGTCTACTGACCTTAAAAGGTTATTCTCATCATTAATTATTAAAATTGCAAAAAGCTTGTAAAGCAAGCAAGTTTGCAATTTATTTGTGAGCAAAAATATTCTCAAGAACAGGAAGGGTTTTTTTTCTATTCCTTTCTTTACTGCTAGTTGCCTAGGTTACCAATCACCACTTTAGTCTAGCAGTAGTGGTCGATCTTCTGAGAAAGGAGCACAGTGTTGACAGGCTCACTTTAATAGAGCTTGTAAGCACTGCTCTGCTCTGAAACTGGCTGGATTACTGGATACGTTTAGCTTCAGTGTCACTGAATGCCATCTGAAATTATGTCTTGGTGGACTTTGAGGTATGCTTGGGATTATTATCCTGGTAGAAGGTCCAAGCTTCAGCTTTTTCACAGAAGGCATTATGTTTCCTCATAGGATTTTCTGACACTTGGTTTAAACTATCTCCATGTGTTACAGATTTGCAGTCTCAGAGAACTCAGGGCAGCCACAGATAATCCCTGATATACCACCATGCATCACTGTAGGCAGGCTATTCTTTCTTGAATATGCCTCTTTTTTCCTCACCCAGACATAAAGGTGATCCATAGACCTGAAAAGTTCCAATTTAATTTCATCTTTCCATAGAACAGAATCACAAAACTTCTGAGTCTAATATTTTTGAGCATTTTGGAGCCAATTTTCCCTGTTCTTTTGGTGCAGTAATACATCTTGAAGTATATTATGGAGACTTTCACCATTTAGTACCAATTTTTGGTGCAAGTCCTTTGAAGTCACTTAAGGGTTCTTGCCTCCTCAAGAATCTGTTGGTCAAATCAGCAATAGCTTCATTTTTCTACCATAACTAGATAGTCTTGCTAGTGTCCCTGTAAGTTTGATCTTTGAACTCTGCTTCCAACTGTATCTCTAGGTATATTCAAAATTGTTTGTACAAGGCAATGATCTCTTCTTTTAACTTTTTAGACCAGTGTCTGGACTTTAGGTGCTCTTACATTGAAAGATTATCATGCCATTGTAATCCTGATGATAAGAAGTCTTGCTGAAAACCTTTCTTTAAAGAGGTTGTCCACTACTAGGAAAACCCCTTCTCAATATGAATGTTTGCCCCAGTTAAAATTAAAACACTAATACTCACCTCCCGTGCTGGTGGCTTTACAGCTGTGTCAACACTCGTGTTCCTGGGGCTCACATCAGGTTGTTACATCCCATGAGTCCTGCTCCCAATGAATGTTGACTTCACTGTCCCTTCCTTTGAATGTATAAGTAATGAAGAGGAAGTGAGAGGGTAGCCACAGCTCTGACTTACTCTTGATCACTTTTCTGTTTGAAGGGGGGACTGATTGGGTGCAAGACTCGCGTGATGTAACAACCTCACGTGAGCGCCGAGAACGTGAGTGCCGACGCCTCTGGAATCGCGATGTCATGACAGGTGAGTATAAGTGGGTTGTTTTAAATATTCTGATCGAGAAAGGGTTGCCCTAATAGTGAATGACCCCTTTAAAGATAGGAAGTTAGATTCTAAAAAAGCCCCAGTGGCCAGTGTGCAAAGTACAAGAATACCCGCACCGGCAGCACCCCCATGACTGAATCCTGAACACTACCGGGAGGACTAAAGTTCATTTCCTCACATCATTCGGGGTCTAAGTGCTGGCGCTGGGCAGGTTTAGAACACTATTGACTTGCAGATTAATCCAAGATCTGCAGATTAATAGCGGTTTTTCCCTTGACAATTCCCCTTTAAGTGATTACCAAGCAAATCATGACAATAATTTGTGTGTATAAATGTGCTTTTCATAGGGTCGCATTCAGGCTTAATGCCTAGGGCAGAGTTAGCAGTAAATAGAGCCCTGACTAAGGGTTTGGCCCTACTGAGTAGCAGCTGGACGGTAGAAACGATACAGAGACACGGTCATGATGCTGCCAAAAACTATTGGTCAAAAATGTTTCTGTAGACCACACATAAAGTGGCAGTGGAAGGAAAACTAGTTGTTCACATTAAAATGTTATTGCAAAAATCAGGTAAAAAACACATACAGTATCTTCTAGCCTTCTAGACTAGATGATTCAAACAAAATGGTCAAAGACTATGCCTTTCATCAACACGTCGACCAGAATCTCACTGCACATACTATGACAGAAAACATGTGCAGAAGGTCATTTTCATACAGAGTTTTACTTTTATTGCAGACTGCTAGGATTGCAATATGGCCCAGAACAGGAAAAGACTAAAGGCATTAAGTGCTGTTTCAGTATTTCTTTTATTTTACTGCACCTATATAAAAAGTCTGATACAACATTATGACACACTTGAAAATGAGTCACGTAATACCAAATTAGTTATGTTCCATTGTAAACCGTATCTTTCTCAGCATGACTTTACTACTTCCCCAATATATAATATGATACTATCACTTTCATTATTTAACTGACTAGATCAATGTGCATAAGAGAATAGGAATGTGTGTCATGTCTCATTTACGATTTAAAACCTCTTATGACAGTGAAACACGGTCAAAGTTCAGGCTGTGATGCACGGACTGGCCATGGGTCTCCATATATGCCTACGAGACTGTTGAGTTTGATTCAGGAGACCCACAGATAGTCCTTGCATTGCAGTCTGAACACAGACTGTCAATCATGGAAGTCTGAATTGAGTCTAAGATGTAGCAATCTCTTTAGGCCTTGTTCATGTCAGTATTTTTAATCAATATTTCGTCAGTATTTTTAAACCAAAACCAGGAAAGGTTCCAAAACACAAAGCTTTCCATTGCACTTTTTCTCTCTGTAGGAACCACTCCTGGTTGTGGTTCACAGATACTGATGCAAAATACTGACTTGTAGATAAGGCCTTTTTCTGTTCCACTTCTGAAATTGAAATGATTGTCTGGGATAAAAAATTTTTTTTTAGTAAACCATTCTATTCTTTAAGAATAATAGATCTTTAGCATTGAAGGTTCTAAAATAATCCCTCCTTCCATACCTGCGACATATAGAACTGAACATCTCTGCATGTAAGCATTGCCGCGACACTTAAAACATGCATGGTTCCTGAGCTCTTCCCCCGCTTGTGTAATGTATGGGAAATCCATTGTGGCTATATTCTTATGTTTTAGTATGTGATATGGCCAAATCAGGGAAACAATCTGTGTTAATAGGAAACATAGAAAGAAAAGGACAGTATAACTGTGTCAGATTTCTAAAAAAAAATAGATTTTGACAGCTTATAGAACTGTTAATGTCACTTTAAGGTGGCCTTATAGATTGTGCTGATTTTGATGGCTCCCTCTCTTTTTAGTGTGATTCACAGACACTGAAGTGGTTTTGGGGGGCTACCAAGCAGTTTGCTGCACCCAGTCTCTGTTGAATAGAAGCTTTCTTCTTTTTTCCCAATTTTCTCTCTTTTCCACTCCATATGTGGCAACTGTTTATGACGCGCCCAAGGGATGGGGACTCAGTGCCCGGGCCTTGCTGTTTGGTCTTGGGGGATGCCGCGGTGGCCAGCTCCCGGGGCCGTACCCTGGGGTCACTCTTTAAAAGAAGAAGGAATGGGGGAAAGGCGTATGGGAAAGGGGAAATTGTTTGTGATGTCACCCGTGGTGTCTGGTGAGGATCACCAGCGCTGCTACAGTCCTCTGAGGCTGATGATCAGGCAGCTTAGTTGGTGGGGCTCCTCACAGGTGGAGCGGGGCCTCAGTGCAGCGTAGGAGAAGGGATGCAGGACAGAGGGGACCCAGCCGGGTCAGAAGAAGAATAGGCACACTCACAACAGTTCACTTCAGTACCTTTACTGGTGGTGTTTCAGGCACGATCCAGAGCACTGTAGGGTGAAGGGTGTATTTCAGGACTCTCCCCAGTGAGCGGGTGTGGGGCCTCCTGTTTCTTGCCTTTTCCTGATAAGTTTATGACCTGCCTGGAGCTAGGCCTAACTTGGTCTCTGTCTTGCACCGGCTGACCGGGTGGTAGGGCCTTCTGTTGGAGTTCACACTCCCTGGTCTCTTGGGCCTCAGTGACTCCTGACCCTGGTATATCAGTCAGCTTTTGGTGTTCCTGGGACATGTAGTTCGCCAGGGGTTCCGGCTGTTTCTGATGGTCCTAGAGATCCTTGCAGACAGGGACCCGGTGTCTGGTAAATGCTTGTGGGGTGAGCTGGTTAAGCTCCTCCTTGCCTTCGGCCTCGCTCGGGGCCCTCACTAGGCTTCACACTGGCAGTAGGTCTCGCTACTCTTCACCGCTCTTATGGCGTCGGCACGCCTTAGGCTCACTAACCTGAGCTCCCTGAGTCTAGGCTGGACTGGCAACTTCTCTGGCTGCAGCAGACTGACCACCTCACAGACTAGACTGAACTGCCTAGCTCCACCTTCCCTATTTATATCCCTATCCGGGCTCCCTCTGCTGGTCTGAGGTGGAAGGTGGAGGTGTGTGTATGCTATGAGGGCCTCTTGTGGAGGAATCCATCCATGCACCCCTCTAGGATCTGTGGCACCAATGCACAGCAGGGCACCACATTTACCAGTGTTTTCCTTAAAGGGAATTTGTCAGCAGGTTTTTGCTACCTCAATTGAAAGCAGCATAATGTTACGATACTGGCATAGTACTGCTGGAAACCAGTGGCCGAAGGAACACGAGCAGAACAGACAGCGGTAGTAGAAGTGCTTGTAGTTAGCAAAAGGAGTTGTAGGAAACAATCCATAGATAGGTGAGAACAATCTAGGTAAGAATGTTCAGGAGCTTGGAGACTGGAAACTAGGCTAGCAGCTAGAAACAATACTCAAGCAATGAATGAGAGATCCATGCAGCTTTAAATAGGCCCAAACAGGAAACACGATGGATCCCACAGGTTCAGAATCTGCCATCTTAGTAAAGGGCAATTGCAGAACACAGCAGCAGCCTCCAGTGGTAAGGAGTGAGATTGCAGCACAATTATTAAGGTGAACAATAGCAGTCACTTGTGGTCAAACTGTAGAAGGACAACTGGAATTCTGACACAATGTAGGAAAAGAGTCCCCGATTCCAATGATATATCACTTAGTTTACAGGGGGAAGCAGTTGTGACTAGAGATGAGCGTTGTTCTACTCGAACTGTTCGCCAATCTCAAATTCGAGCTGTTTTGGGCGGTGTTCGAGCCGGTCGGCGAACACGAACAATTTGAGAAAAATTCGGCTGTTCGAGATTATGTTCGATAACTGTTCGTGCACCAAAATCATAACTGGATTTTTTCTCAGTAATGATGAAAATTTATGTTAATACGCAGTTTGAGTGTACAGCGGGGCGGGGGGAGGGGCAGGGGATGGATCTCTGCAGGAACAATGAAGAGCTCCATTTTTTATTCTCTTTCCCGCATTTGCAGTGGGGAGGTGCAATCTGTCAGCCTATCAGCAGCGCACACACGGAGCGAAGTGCTTTTTTTCACACAAGCAAGGGCATGTGTGATTGGCAGTGTATGTCACATGTCCTTGCCCTATAAGACCAAGCCATTTTCCCCGTCGCCACCATTTTCTCACTGCTGCAGCTGCGTGTTAGACGGCACCGCTGTTGCTGTGTGCGCTATACCTTGTTAATTTCAAGCCAATTTTCGCACAAATATACAGATAGCTTGGGAGTAGGGAATAGTTGTGATTGCAGTCCTTTTAAGGACTAGGTTACAGCATTTCCTACGACTTTTATCAAGCAGGTCTGTGCTCTTAAATAGATAGATTGTGGGAGTAAAGACTAATTGTAATTGGAGTCCTTTTCAGGACTAGGTTACATCAGTTCCTATCAGTTTTTGCCAGGCAGGTCTGTGCCAGTGCTGTGCAAGTTTTTTTCACAGCATTTGGCTGAATCTAGCAAAGCTAATCCTTTTTGGCCTATTGCAGAGTGTGTTAGTCAGTGGAGTAGCCTATCTGTGTTGCAAGATATACCACCTGTGTATAGAATACCAATTTTTTTACTGCACCTAGTGAAGTAAAATCTTTTGGGCATAGCATCATTCTATTAGTCCATCTATACTGACCTCCATCAGGTTGCAAACTGAATATAATTTTTTTCTGCATCTAGCTCTGAAAAAATATTTGGGCTTCTAGCAGTGTGTGGGACTTGGTCTATTAGTCCATCTATACTGACCTCCATCAGGTTGCAAATTAAAAATAATTTTTTTCTTCATTTAGCTCTGAAAAAATATTTGGGCTTCTAGCAGTGTGTGGGACTTGTTCTATTAGTCCTTCTATACTGACCTCCAGCAGGTTGCAAATTGAATATAATTTTTTTCTGCATCTAGCTCTGAAAAAATATTTGGGCTTCTAGCGGTGTGTGGGACTTGGTCTATTAGTCCATCTATACTGACCTCCATCAGGTTGCAAATTAAAAATAATTTTTTTCTGCATCTAGCTCTGAAAAAATATTTGGGCTTCTAGCAGTGTGTGGGACTTGGTCTATTAGTCCATCTATACTGACCTCCATCAGGTTGCAAATTAAAAATAATTTTTTTCTTCATTTATCTCTGAAAAAATATTTGGGCTTCTAGCAGCGTGTGGGACTTGTTCTATAAGTCCATCTATACTGACCTCCATCAGGTTGCAAATTAAAAATAATTTTTTTCTGCATCTAGCTCTGAAAAAATATTTGGGCTTCTAGCAGTGTGTGGGACTTGGTCTATTAGTCCATCTATACTGACCTCCATCAGGTTGCAAATTAAAAATAATTTTTTTCTTCATTTAGCTCTGAAAAAATATTTGGGCTTCTAGCAGTGTGTGGGACTTGTTCTATTAGTCCTTCTATACTGACCTCCAGCAGGTTGCAAATTGAATATAATTTTTTTCTGCATCTAGCTCTGAAAAAATATTTGGGCTTCTAGCGGTGTGTGGGACTTGATCTATTAGTCCATCTATACTGACCTCCATCAGGTTGCAAATTAAAAATAATTTTTTTCTGCATCTAGCTCTGAAAAAATATTTGGGCTTCTAGCAGTGTGTGGGACTTGGTCTATTAGTCCATCTATACTGACCTCCATCAGGTTGCAAATTGAATAAAAAACATTTCTGCATCTAGCTCTGAAAACATATTTGGGCTTCTAGCGGTGTGTGGGACTTGGTCTATTAGTCCATCTATACTGACCTCCATCAGGTTGCAAATTAAAAATAATTTTTTTCTGCATCTAACCCAGCCAATAGTTTTGGCCTAATACCACAGTTTGGCCACTCAGCTCTGCTCGGTTACCATCCATTGTTTTTTTGTGCAAACAACTCCAGAGTTGTGAATTAGTTAACCACCAAAATGAGTGGAAAAAGGCCTGCTGCTGGTGGAAAGGGGAATAGGCGTGTTGGGAAGGGGAAAAAAGGTTGTGTCCGTGGGGTAGGTGCAGAAGAAAGACCATCTTCCAGCCAAACTAAAATGTCTACTTCTTTTAGCGGACAATGTGATAAGATCCCTTTCTTACGGCCACGCCAATCGCTACAAATTCCAGATGAGGCACAAAAACAGCAGGTGCTTCAACGGATATCAAGTGCTCCTTTAAGTGGGCTCTCCTCCACATCAACTTCAACATCACAAATACTCCAGTCCTCAAAGGTGTCACCCAAATCGCACTTGCTTCCTCACAGCTCCCAAATCTCCAGCTGCCCGTCTGAGTATGAGGTAGAACAGATGGTTGAGTCTGCAGAGCTGTTTACTCATACTATAGCCTGGGAATCAGAGGTCGACTCCAGCGCTTCTGTGAATCCAGACGAGGAAATGATCTGCACTGATGCCCAGAATCTTTATGAGTCGGATCCAGGACCAGACGCAGAAGGTTCTGACCATAATGTAGACCCTCATTCCCAAACTGTAACTCCTGTTGGTGGAGACAATGAGGAAGACGATGATAAGACTCAAATACCTGATTGGAGCGACAACTTTAGTTTTTTGTCAGGGCAGGAACAGGTTGGCTCTGAGGACGACGGGTGTGATAACGCACAGGGTGATGATGATGAGGTCGGAGATCCCACTTACTGTCAACCCACAGTCAGCCAAGAGATGAGGTCAGCAGAGGAGGTGGAGGAAGATGCTAGTGACGACGAGGTCAGGTTGCGCCTTCCTGGACAGAGACGTAGTACTGGAAGCACGTCAACAACTGCATCCTCAAACACAACTCTGCCTCTCACCACAAGTCGTGGTGGCTCTTCAGGTCGCATGGGTGCTAAGCCTTGCATAGCCTGGGCATTTTTTCAGATCGATAAAGATGACCCAACTCGTGTTATCTGTAACATTTGTCAGCAAAAGCTAAGTAGAGGCCAAAAAATACATAGTTTGAGTACTTCATGCATGAACCGGCACATGGACATGAAGCATAAGTTGCAGTGGGAAGCTCAGTGTGCTACAATGCGGCCTAGCCGGCCGGGCCAACCACCGTCTGCCATATCTTGTGCATCCGCGGCCTCTTCATCCTCTGTGACTGGGGGGACAGCAGTCACACCTGTTTTGGGGCGCAGACCTGCCACCTCTTTACCCGCAACAGCCAGCGTGATTGGCAGGTCATCATTTTCTTTGGAGGTGGTAACACCAGCTGGTCTTGAGCGCTGTCCGACATCGATAGCACCACCTTTGGATCAAGGCAACCTAACATGTCCGCCTGCATCTTCCTCACAGACCGGCAGTTTGCCGGGGACACCCTTATCAACCCCATCTAAGCACAATAGCCAGCCCTCGGTCCCTCAGATGTGGACAAGTAAAAGACCATTTCCTCCTAGCCATGAGAAAGCTAAGAGGTTGAATTTCACCATCTGCAAGCTCTTGGCTACAGAAATGCTGCCTTTCCGCCTGGTGGACACAGAGGATTTTCGAGACCTTATGTCCGTCGCAGTGCCCCAGTACCAGATGCCCAGTCGGCACTACTTCTCAAAGAAAGGTGTGCCTGCGCTCCACCAGCATGTCGCACACAACATCACCGCTTCTTTGAGAAACTCTGTGTGTGACAGGGTGCATTTCACCACAGACACTTGGACGAGTAGGCATGGACAGGGGCGTTACATGTCGCTGACTGGGCACTGGGTAACTATGGTGACAGCAGGACAAGGGGCTGCTGTCCAAGTCTTGCCGTCCCCACGAGTTGTGCGTCAATCCTCTTTATGTCAAAGTTCCTCCACTGCTTCTGCCTCCTCAACCTCCTCTCGGTCTTCCACCTGCACCCAAAGCCTGTCTGGTCATGCCACAAGCTTTCTAACTGCGCAGAAGGGATCCTGCACACCTCCTTACTATGCTGGCAGTAGGGCTCAACGTCATCAGGCGGTTTTTACATTGAAATGTCTGGGAAATGTGAGTCACACAGCTGAGGAGTTGTGGTCAGCTCTGGAGAACCAATTTCATGAATGGTTGTCTCCACTGGACCTGAAACCAGGGAAGGCCGTGTGCGACAATGCTGCAAACCTGGGTGCGGCCCTTCGCCGGGGCAATGTCACACACGTGCCTTGTATGGCTCACGTGTTGAACCTGGTTGTCCAGCAATTTTTAGCCCACTATCCCAGACTAGATGGCCTTCTGCAGAGGGCACGGTCGCTGTTTGCTCACTTCCGCCGTTCGCATCCCGCAGCTCAGCGACTTACATCTCTACAGAAGTCGTTGGGCCTGCCACTTCACCGGCTAAAATGCGATGTGCCTACCCGGTGGAATTCAACTCTGCACATGTTGCAGCGACTGTGGCAGCACCGACAAGCCCTGGTGCAATACGTTCTGACGTATAGCCTGGGCCAACGAGATTCAGAGGTGGGGCAAATCACGCTGGAGGAGTGGTCTCAGATCAGGGACCTATGCACCCTTCTGCACAGTTTTGAAATGGCGACGAAGATATTTAGTGCTGACGATGCCATTATCAGCATGACTATTCCGGTGATTTACATGCTGGAGCACATGTTAAACAGAATTCGGAGTCAGGTGGTGGCACAAGAGGAGGTGGAGGAAGTAGAGGAGGAGGAGTTGTATGCGGAAGGGCTAACATTTGCAAGGTCCAGACGGTCGGCAGCACCAAGGTGGCAGGCATGTGAGGGTGGGGGAGATGATTTTACCAGGGCGCATGGTAACAGCCAAACTAGTGAGGAAGGTGCAGGAGCCCAGGAAGAAGTGGAGGACGAACTGATGGAAGACTCATCAGATGAGGGAGACCTTGATCACATTTCTGTTGTGCGAGGTTGGGGGGAGAGGACAGAGGAAGGAAGCATGATTGTTACCTCGCCACCAACACAACAGGGACTTGGTGCTCCTGGATGCGCAACACACATGAGTGCCTTCTTGCTGCACTACCTGCAACATGACCCTCGAATTGTGAGAATTAGAAATAATCCTGACTACTGGGTTGCCACACTGTTAGATCCCCGGTACAAAAGTAAATTTGCAGAAATTATTCCTGCCATAGAAAGGGATGCACGCATGCAGGAGTATCAGCAGAGACTGTTGCAGAATCTTACATGTGCTTTTCCACAAAATACCAGTGGTGCACGTAGTGAATCTCACAGTTCCAACTTGCCAACCGTGGGACCGTCAAGTGTTCAGCACTCAAACCATAACAGAACCACAGTATCTGCTGGTAACATCAATTTTGCGGAATCATTTCACCACTTTTTTAGCCCATCCTTTGCAAGGCCACAGGAGACAAGAAGTCTGACACATAGTCAACGCCTAGAGACGATGGTACAGGAGTATCTCCAAGTAAACATTGAAGCCACGACTGTGTCACTGGACCCTTGCTCTTTTTGGGCTTCCAATCTGGATAAATGGCCGGAGCTAGCCACTTACGCCTTGGAGATCTTGTCATGCCCCGCAGCCAGCGTTCTGTCTGAACGTGTGTTCAGCGCTGCTGGTGGTGTGCTGACAGATAAGCGCACGCGGCTCTCCACTGATAATGTAGACAGACTCACGTTCATAAAGATGAACAAATCATGGATCCGAAACGACTTTTCTACCCCTGTGTCATCCTGGGGAGAGTAAAAGCTTGATGATTGGTTAAAATCACCTTACCAACCGTTTTAAGCTTTCAAATTACTAATCATGTTTATCTGTATCTTGACTGGAAAATAATTTGGGCTTTGTAGCAGTGTGCAGCACTGATCCTATTAGGCCATCTATAATAAGCTTCACCAGATTTAAAATTAAAAATAATTTTTAGCTGCATCTAGCCCGGAAAATAATTTTGGGGCTCCGAGATGCGCAAGACACATAAGTGCCTTCTTGCTGCACTACCTGCAGCATGACCCTCATATTGTCAGAATTCGAAGTAATCATGACTACTGGGTTGCCACACTCTTAGATCCCCCAAACTTTTCGATCAATCTTTTCATTTTAATAAAGACCAAAAAAATGGTCATTTTTGAAATTATAAGCATTAGCAGGTTGTTAGCAACTGAAATCAAACAGTTTTCAACTCAAAACTTTATTCTAGGTGATGTTACATTTTCACATAGGACCCCTTGTTCGAAAGGAGCTTCTGAACTCTCTCGTCCATTGAATTTGTCAGGTTTTGGATGGTTTCTGCTTCAATTGTTTTGCATGAGGACAGAATACCCTCCCAGAGCTGTTGCTTAGATGTGAACTGCCTCCCGCCATCATAGACACTCCTTTTAATGATGCTCCAAAGGTTCTGAATGGGGTAGAGGTCAGGGGAGCATGGGGGTCACACCATAAGTTTGTCCCCTTTTATGCCCATATCAGCCAGAGATGCAGATGTTTTATGTGCAGCATGAGATGGTGCATTATCATGCAGAAAAATGATCTTGCTGTGAAATACACGGTTCTTCTTCTTGAACCATGGCAGGAAGTGCTGTTTGAGAAAATCCACATACATTATGGAGTTCATCTTTAGCGCCTTCAGGGATCCTAAAGGGGCCGACAATCTCTCTCCCCATGATTCCAGCCCAAAACATTACTCCACCTCCTCCTTGTTGGCGCTGTAGCCGTGTTTGCGTGGGGTGTCCATCAACCAGCCATCCTCCACTCCATTCATCTGGACCATCGAGCGCTGCACGGCACTCATCCGTGAACAAAACAGTTTTGAAATCAGTCTTCATGTAATGTTTGGCCCACTGGAGCCGTTTCTGCTTGTGTGAAGTGGATAGAGGAGGTCGACAGGATGGCGTATGCACAGCTGCAAACCTCTGAAGGACCCTGCATCTTGTTGTTCGGGGGACGTTGGAGGCACAAGCAGCTTCAAAAACTTGTCTGCTGCTATGACAAGGCTTTTTTGCCGCTGCTCTTTCAACCTGACGTAATTGCCTGTAGGAAAGAGTCCTCAATTTGCCCTTATCAGCACGCACACGTGTGTACTGTGAATCAGCTACATACTTCTTGATTGCCAAGACACTTCATCCTGATCATCGCACAATGTTGATTGTAGTCATGCCTTGACCTAAACACTCCACAATTTGTTGCTTCTCAGCAGCCGACACATCCTTTTTCTTTCCCATTTTGGCAGAAAATGTAGGCTGCTTAATAATGTGAGAGAGCCTTCTTAAGTAGTCTTGCCTTTCATTGGACACACCTGCCAAACTAATTAGCACAGGTGTCTGCAATTGCTTACAGTGATATAAAGAGCCCTGACACACATCACCATCAATGAGTTTAACTGACAAACAAACAAATTCTTCCCTTATCACTCCTAAACACTTTTTGCATAATAATTTGGAACGCGGTGTACATGTGCTTTTCCACAAAACACCAGTGGTTCACGTAGTGAATCTTACAGTTCTAACTTGCCAACCGTGGTCTGTATGGAATTGTTCAATAAAGGGCCCAAAATTAAGATAACATAGATGGGAGAGGTCTCTATGAATAGGAATTCCTAAGTATTTGATACCCTGTGAGGGCCAGGCAAAGGGAAAGTTGGACTGGATGGAATCCTATATGGATTTAGGGAGGGAGACATCGAGGGCCTCAGACTTCGCTGCATTGATTTTAAAATTTTACCATGTAACAAAGTGATCTATTTCAGCCATAACAGCAGGGATGGATATATGTGATTGAGTGATATATACTAGGACATCATCAGCAAATAGAGAGCACTTGTACTCGGTGCCTCCCACCTCAATCCACCTAATATTGGGGTTATGGCGAATTGATGAGAGCAGGTGCTCCGTCACTAGGATGTATAAGAGAGGGGACAGAGGACATCACTGCCTTGTCCCATTGGTGATTGTGAAAGGTGATGAAAATGTTCTGACGCACCCCCTGGGCCTTGGGACACCCGGAGCCGGACCCTTTTTGGTGGATGCTGGTGGTTGTAGTCTTCGTGGCGGCGATCCGGTTCCGTGGCTCAGGGCGGTCAAACCAGTGGCGGAACTATTTATGTGGTTTTGATGTTTAAATGTCCGACTACGCCACCCGTGGATTGCGGTCAGAGTGAACCGCCGCTACAGGGCAGACCGCTAAGGCTGGTGTTGTGGGTGCAGCAGAGCGTAGCATAACTCCCCACGGGAGGAGTATAGCCTCAGGGCAGTGTATGCGGAGGATGGGGGTGATGGTGCAGGGCAGCAGCAGTAACGACACGGAGTCAGTGATGCAGTTCAGGGCCTTTACTCACAGTTCTTATTATCCAGACCACGTCTGCAGGTAACGGCTGCCCACGTCGTACTGTGCTCACCAGGTGAGGGGCTCAGACAACTCCTAGATAACTTTGGAGCGCTTCACAGGACCCCCTTTGTGTGTCCTTTGTCTGGCCTTTCTTACCAACACTTCTGTCCGGCTGCCTCGGGCCTCCTCTTGGTAAACTTGGCGCCAGTTTCCCTGACCCTATGTGGTGCCTTCCTAGCGGGTGGAGCAAGGGGCTGCGCCACATAAAATGTCAGAGCCTCCGGTTTCTAGCTGAGGGTCGTTTCCTGCCTCCACTAGTTCGGGGACCGGTCTCCCCCTTTGGCCTGACCCCTCCACGCAGGTGGATTCGGGCGTGCGGTGGCGACTCGCCCGTCCGCACCCCTGGGATCCCTTCATTCCTCGTTCCTGGAGCCTTCTCCGCTCCTCTTCCTTCCTTCTCCCTCTTGCAGGCCTGGGCCTCTGTTACTAGGCCCGCCTCCGGAGCAGAGCTCATGCAGAGCCCCTGCTCCCTGCCACTTCTGCTCAGACTTCTCTGCACTGAACTAAGATGGTGCCCACCTTTTATACTCCCTTCTCAATGCACCCAGGAACTGCTTCCTCCCTGCTCCTGCACTGCAGGGTTCCCCTTCCTCAGTGTTCCCTCCCCCCACTCCAGCCAGGGACAGGGACTGTCGTGCCCATCTCAGGGGCATATTGGTCGCCCTGCCCCACGGCAATGTGGTGTAATGCATGCAGGTGTCGGGTCCTGATCCACACTCCATCCTTATCTGAGAGTGAGATATCATACCTCTGGGTGAGGTGTAATACGTCTGTAGCAACCGAGCCCTCGGTGCTACAGTTCCATTCGTCTTCAGCCTAGGTGACGTATTGTGATACAGGGCCGTGATTTTGGCTATAAAAGGGTCCCCTAGACCCCTACCCCAAGCTTTTTAAGAGAATCATATATGGTGTGCCAGGAGACTCTATGGAATGCTTTCTCAGCATCCAACGAGAGTATCTACTTACAAATTTTTAACTGCATCTAGCCCAGGAAATACTTTGTGCCTAGTAGCAGTGTCTGCTAGTCAGCGGATTATCCCGGCTGTTAAGCAAGCTACACCACCTGTAGTTTGGACACTTAATTTTTTCAAAGGAAATGCTTCGGGACCACGGGATACTCAGTGAAGAGCATCAGGAGGCACCCCAAGGCATAGGGGCTGGGACTGGCAGTAGGATGCCTTGCGGTGGACAGCCGAGCTCGATCCTTATAAAAGCTTTTTAACTGCAGCAGCTTTAGTGGACGCTACTGGAGCTGGAATTACGCGGCTGCTGGCATGAGACTTGCCCTCCAATAGATCCTTGTAAATGGATTTAAAGTGTATTCATTCAAATTAGAGGGACAATTTAAATTAAAAAGCTTAGAGCTGCCTCCACCACAGGGGGGCTCTCTCGACCCACCAGCGGACAGGCACCAGTATTGGGAGAGGGGGGCTGGCCGTCAGGGTTCACCGCGGCTCTGGCACAAACCCGGCGACACGGAGGTGGCACGGGCAGGAGCGGACTGGCCGTCTCGGCTTCTCACTTTTTGGATTTTAGAAGGGCATGACATGCGTATATCTGTGTCTCCCCCTCCTTTTACTCCTCCACCTCTTTTCTTTTCGCATGACTATATGTACTTGTCACTTTTCCATGTGTTAGTTGTGTCTTCTGAGCAGTTTGTCAGCTTTTGGACACCTTTGAAGGTGTTTTCTATGTGTTTCTATGTGTTTTTGTTTGCCTGCCATTGGTTTTAACGGTGTTCGAAGGTGTTCGACGAACAGTTCGACGAACAGTTCGGCGAACACACGGGTGTTCGACGAACCGAACCGAACTCGAACACTACGGGGGTGGCTCAACACTAGTTGTGACACAATCAGAGTTTTTAGATTTAGCATGAAGCAGAGCTGAGAAAGCTAACCCCACCCACACTAGGCTCTGTATATACAATGTCTATTGACAGTGCGCTGCTTATCACATGACGGGGCATGGTTAGATGACTGCTAGCATGCCCGCTAGTCCCATCAATGATAATGTCCTAGTGATAAAACATTAATTGTAAGTAAATAACAGCACGCAGCCTGATAAGTGGCACATGGTTGAATTCAGTGTTTTAACCCCTACCTCATGCTGTCCTCAGATTACATAGCAAAAACCTGCTGACAGACTCCCTTTAAAGAAAAAAAAGTATTTTTTAAGATTGTGGTGATACATGGTGGCGCCATTAAACACTAAAGGAATTATGGGCTCCATAGTGTACTCTGCCATGTTTTGAAAATGTCACATTCTGACATGCTTATGTGATTTGCTAGAAAATGAATTTATGTGAAATTCCCATTTAAAGCATTGGATCAGTTAAGACAACCTGAAATGCAGGTGGTTATCTGTCAGATTAAATACTTGCTATCAATTCTGATTTGCAAGGAGAATCCAAACCAATCTGTAGGAAAAAAAAGATGTAATTTTCATGCACCGTTTCTAAAGAACATTTCCTTCAAATAAAGGATGGAAATCCCTACTTTATTACTAGATCTCAATGAAATGACTCTTTATCCGCTTTGGATGTATAAGGTTCCGCATCGAGGGACATTACTTTCCCTTCACCTTTAAAATGCATCAATAAATCTTCCAGGTCTTATGTGGTATAAATCTTATGGGTTCCCAGATTCCTTTCTCACAAAAGAGATAGAATAACATGTTTCTTAAGCGTGATTGCAATGCAGCCTTAAGGAGACATCAAATGTGCAAAGTGTGCCAAGGTGCCACTACTGCAGAAACATGTGGAATAGTCCAATTAATCATTGACATAAAAAGACACACACAAGCTGCGGCCTAAACGCTCTGTCAAATAGCAAATGGAAATACTGATTTATAAGCTGAACATTTAAAGGAATCTTTACAATGCTTTATAGGACAAAATAAAAAATGGATGGCAGACAATTCCTAACAATGATTGAATTCATTAGTGTTTAGTCTATGTCCATGTTCTTTCTGTTCTCTTCTTCTTTTGACTGCACATTTTTTGTTAAGTGTTGTTTGCCAACTTATCTGTTCAGTCTCCCCAAAAACAGAAAGTTAGTTGGTAGATTTCCCATCTAATTCTCTGTGCACACAATGTCGTTCTACCCAATATACACCTGAAAAAGTGCCGCCAGAGATCTGCAAGTAAATGTACATAATGCACAATAATGTCAAAACGACATTGCTGTGTGCTCGTCCCGACTTATGTCACTTCTTTTAACTTCCTCAGGGTTTGGCAACCCTAAAGAAGTAATATGTTCATTTTTCGTTTGGAAGCCGCCCACACTCTTTATAGAAGATACAAGACAAAGATGCTGTGAGGCTATGTGCCCACGATGCAGAAATGAAGCAGAAAATTTCTGCAGCATTTCTGCATCTCCCTGGCAGAAAAAACGCATGCAGATTGTACATGCGTTTTTCCTGTAGAATACATGCGGATCCACATGCGGGTTCACATGCGTTTCCGCATGCAGATTGACAAGGGCTTTCCAGGCGATAGCATCACTTAGAAAGTGCTTGACAACTAGGTCACACTGTATAAATCCATGCAAACAGCATGGATTTATACAGTGTGAACCGTAAAAATTAAAACAAATAAAGCTATACTCACCTCCGAGGCCCCGGCGTGGCTGCAGCGCTGCTTCCTGTCTGGTTCCCGGCTGCCGGCATATCGCGAGACAGAGCGGTGAAGGGCCTGCGGTCACATGACTGTGACGTCACCGCAGGTCCTCAAGCGATGCCGGCATTCAGAGACAAGCCGCCGGACAGGTGAGTATAACTTTATTTGTTATTTTATTCTTTTTTTACAGGTACAATGGTACCCAGGTCTGGAGGAGAGTCTTCTCTCCTCCAGAACTGGGTACCATCCGCACATAGAAACGCATAGAAGCCGCTTGTAAAAATGTACAGTCGCGGTTTCTGTGCGTCTCAATGCAAGTCAATAGCGGGAGTTCCGCTGCGCTACCGCAAAATTAAATGACATGCTGCGGATTTTTGTACGCAGCATAAACGCTGCGGAAAAATCCGCAGCATGTGCATAGAACATGCGGAATCCCCTTGGGGACCATGGGGTGCGGATTACCTAGCGTTTCACAAGCGTTTATGCTGCGGAAATTCCGCAGCATAAACGCTTGAAAAACGCTACGTGGGCACACAGCCTGAAAGTGACCACAAAACCACCGGCACAGCTTCTTCAGGAAAAAAGACGCTGGCTTTTTCTTGAAGTGGCTTTGTGATAGAAAACTCTGGTGGATCTGCCACGTCTTTTAAACACAGATGAATCACCAAGTTTTTAAAGCAGAAGACGTTTCAGAAAATTCTGGCTTTTTTTAAGCTGCTTTGTGTTGGTTTTTTGGTCTTTTTATGAGTTTTTTTTTCAACAATTTTAGCCACAAGAGGTTTTTTCTTTTTGAGGGGTTTCCCATGATCTGTCTTTTTTTTTTGCCTGTTGTTTTCTGGTCGTTTTTTTTCACTCCATTGAATAATGAAAAAAGCTCAAGGGGGTTTTAACCAAAAACAATGGCAAAACCTCCAAAAAACATCTGGGTACCTTCTGAGTCTCATTTGAGCCTTCCAATTGACTTTTATTGTAAAGTACAGAACGTCTTCTGAGCGGAAAACACCAATACAATAGTCAGGTCACTTCTTTTAACCGCTTGGTGTTTTTTGAAACCTGAAGTGACTAAAAGACGCTCAAAAGCCTGAATATATGATCAGCAAGACATTTTTACATATAAATGCAAATATTCATTCTTTTGAGAATTTTCTTTTAAATCATTTATTCCATATTTAGCTTGAAAGGACAAAAATGTTACATCAAGTGGAGCTCATAGCTGGGAGCCCCAGGATCACTAAAGGACCTTAATAGGAGAATGGTTGGGCATGCATGTGACCGCTCCATTCACATTCTATGTTCTAACAATAAACCTCTATTATAAAACTAGCCACAGATAACATAGGATCCACCATGAACGATGTGATGATCATAGGTGACCTCCTGCCCCTTTCTACACAATAACCTCTGTACAGGTCACAGAGCATGCCCACGACACACAAAAACAGTTATTTTCTGACTTAGATTTTTTATGCCTGTGTAACTGCTGTAAAGAAAATCTCTGGAGCTGCTATGGCACAAACTTTGATGACTGCCCCAATACACAAATAAAGCAGAATAAAAAATGACAATATGAGCGTAAAAACAGAATAAAAAAGTGAGTTTGTTCCCACATTGGTAATAAATTTAATTGGTGTCGAAAAATATAGGAATATGCAATTTTTCTTGAAGCAGTAAGCAATAGAGAAAAGCATGGTTTAACTCTTATGAATCCTACTTGTTATATTTATGGTTTCAGAAAATAAGACGCAATAAATCTGAGACAGATCAATTGCTAGAATCGGACTATATGACAACTCAGTTGTGGCTGATGCTTTACCAATGGTAGAGAGGTGGATGAGCAGCAGTCAAAAAAATCAACCCATGCGTGTTACTTCTTCTGGAACCAGCAGCAGGCACTGTGTCTCTTTTCATTGGCATCCAGGTTTGCTTTTCCAAGCATCAGGCTATCACGGCTATGTGATGCAAACCTGTGATGGCCCTTTTTCAGCCACTTATTCTGACTCTGGTGGCAGTAGGTGGTGTCCTGTCACTACATTCTGTAAGGAATCATCTCTCCAATGTTCAGATACTCCAGTTGCTGTTCTCAGCCCAGTCATAGCTGCCACCATTGCTCCAACTTAAAATAATGTGCTGCACCAGTGCCACCTATCCAAGCTAGATTAGTACTGCTCATCCAGACCAAGGGCTTTAAGTATCCATCTCCCATGGGACTGTTTGTCAGGCATTCCCTGCATGTGTCACGACTGTCAAACAGCCGCAAATCAAGCAGCCACGGAAACACAAACCTATTTTGCAAGCATGCTCAGATAACCCCTATCTGAGCACGTTTGCTCATCACTACTAACTGTATGATCCAAATAAAATACGCAACACATTATTTTGGTGTTAAATGTCCATATCTTTATTTGAAACCTCATGATTACAACAATAAAAGTAAGAGTAAGAGTCAAGTGAAATGCTTTGCAAGTATATTCACAGATCCTATGAGATGCCCTCAATGCCTGACATTCAGCTACTGGTAGACAGCAATCCAGGTGCAGCAAGCTCTGATTTGCCAGAGTAGCAAAGCCATTTCGCTTCAAGGGCTCCAATTACCCTATCAAAGAACGTCATTTCTCTGCTTAAGGCTGTGTGCTCACGTTGCGTTTTTTAAGTGTTTCCGCAGCGGCAAAACGCTTAAAAAACACATGGTAGAAGGCCTGCCATGTTCCCCAATGATAATCCGCATGTGCTGTGCACATGCTGCGGAAATTTCCGCTGCGGATTATCATTGCGGAAAAAAACGCAGCACTACCAATTATTTTGCGGAAGTGCTGCATTTTCGCCGCCATTGACTTGCATTGGAACGCATGGATTCCGCATCACTGTATATGTAGATGCGCATTCCATGCGTTCCAATGTGCGGATGGTACCCGGGTGTAGAGGACAAGAGACTCTCATCCAGACCCAGGTACCATAGAAACTGTAGAAAAAATAATAAAATAAAAAATATATGTTATATTTACCTTCTGGCGGCCCGCGGTGCGCTCGTCCTCCCTTGCCAGCAGCTCGCGATGGACTGAAGGACCTGTGCTGACGTCATAGTCATGTGACGGGTCACGCGATGCTGACGTCGGCAGGACCTTCAGTGTACCGCGATCTGCCGGCAGCCAGGACGGTGAAGCAAGACTCCGGGGGCCATCGGAAGGTAAGTATAGATTTATTTTTTTATCTTTAACATTTCTTTGGGGTCACACTATATAAATCCATGCCGGTTGCATGGATTTATATAGTGTGACCAAGTTGACAAGCACTTTCCAAGTGATGCTAAAATCGCTTGGAAAGCGCTTGTCAGCCCGCATGCGGAAATGCATGTGAAGAACGCTTCACATCCGCATGTCCCTGGCAGGAAAAACGCATGTACAATCCGTATGCGTTTTTTATGACAGGGGAGATGTAGAAACATTCAGGAAAAATCCGGAGCATTTCTGCATCGTGGACACATAGCCTAACAGCTAATCCGCTCTTGGATGATGTTACCATTATCACATCCTTCAGGCTGGCCACCAAAGCTCAGCCTATTCACCACCATTGTTTAACAGCGCCTACTAATTAAGATTAGTCCACCATAACTTCCTGTCCACTTCTTCCTTATTCCCCAAACTGCAACATCACTATAATAGACTAAGCTGATTTCATTTATGTCAACTCTTATTTTGACTTTTTTTAGATTGAAATATACATTTTAAAACAAAATCAAGCAAACATCTATAGAATGTAGTAAACCCCTAGCTCACGAAGAGTTGTCCTCCAGCAATCAGGATGGGAATAAACCTATGTGGAGGAAACCTCAAAGGAATCATGGTTGGGCTTAGAAGGTTAGTGCCAAAATGCAAATCAACATGATTTCAAAATTACATGATAGAATATATATATAAAAAAAATTACAGCTAAATAAAAAATGATATATAGAATAAATCAATTTAAAGCGCACCAGTCAGCAGGATTGTGCTCAGTATGCCACATACACTGTCAGGTTGGCGACATTACACTGATTAATATGATTCCTTGGTTGATGAAATCCGTCCTGTGGTTCTTGTGTAATATTTACTTTCAGTTTGGAGATAATGATATGCCCGTGCTCCGGGGCGGCGCTCTATCTGGTGCTCTGCTTACATATTCATCTGTATGCTCTTATGACAGCTCACTATGCCTTCACTGACCTGCCTCCTATTTTACCTAGCCCCACACTACTAGATGCATTATGTAAAATAGGAGTCAGGTCAGTGAAGGCATAGTGAGCTGTCATAAGAGCATACAGATGAATATGTAAGCAGAGCACGAGATAGAGTGTGGCGCCCCTGAGGGTTCGGTCGCCACAGAGGTATTGCATCTCAACCAGAGGTGTAGCATCTCACTCTCAGGTAAGAAAGGAGTATGGCTCAGGACCCTAACACTACATCCACTACACCACATTTCCGGGGCACAGGGCGACAATGCTCCTGTGGGGAAGCACAACTGTCCCTGATCCCTGGCTGGGGTGGATACCACCTAGAGAGGGGGAACTAGGTAGTGGATGGGTGGAGAACGTAGATCCTGGGAGCACTGGAGTAGGAGCATATAAAAGTAGGAACCATCTTGGTTCAGTAGACAGAAGTGGAGAGGAGTTCAGTCTGAGGAGAGTGTAGGAGCAGGGGCTCTGTACGAGCAGGAGGGAGCAGGAGGGCTGCAGGAATGGAACCGAGGGGACCCAAGGGGTACGGGCCGTGCAGCTGCCACCCGTACGCCTGCCGCTGCCAGGAGGTAGCGGGGTCAGGCCAAGAAAGGGAACGGATCCCTCAACCAGCAGAGACTACAAGGCTCAACTGGGAACCGGAGGATGCAGCACTTCAAGTACGGCAAGCCGCCCACACCAGCCACTAGGAAGGTAGCCACATAGGGTCAGGGGACGGAACACACGTCTCCCGCCAAGGCCCGAGGACACTGGACAGAGGTGCCGCTAGGTGTGAGGTACAAGGAGAGGGGCCAGAGAAAGGTACACAGAACGGGGTCCTGAAAAGTGCTCTGGAGATACCTGAGGGTGGACTGAGCCCCTCACTGAGTACGCACAGCACGACGTGGGAAGTTATGATCTGCAGTGTAACTTGGAAACTGATAACCGTGAGTAAAGACCCTGGGACTGCATTACCTTGTCTCCGTGTTTCTTACTGCGCCAGCACTCACTGCACTGGGATGCCCCGTACAACCCCCATCGTTCACCTGCGCTGCCCTGAAGCTACACTCTTCCTGTGGGGAGTTATGCTACACTTACTGCGCATATCACCAGCTTCAGTGAACTGCTCCGCAGCGGCGGTTCTCCATAACCGCAATCCACAGGTGGCGTAGTCGGACTACATAAACCTATACACATAGACTGCCACTGGTTTGACCGCCCTGGGTCACGGACCGGGTCGCCGCCACGGTGACTACAATCCCCAGCATCCAACAAGGCCCGGTTCCGGGTTCCCCCGCACTGCCCAGAGGGTGCGTCAACTTTGGCGTAGTCGGCAGGATACGTAACCCACCCGCTACCATCGGGTATTGTGTGACTAAGAGACTGTGTTTTCTACTGAATATGGCGTCCACCCCAGAAGAACGGATGCCATTATGTGTCAGCCAAACAACAACCAAAGGTCACCTCCCATCGTGGGCCAGGTCCCAGAATGGCACTAAAAGCGGAGCCCGCCCCAACCAGCAGTGATCATGTATGTGGATGTGTCCATCGACGTGGGGGGGCTGCCCTTGGAGATGACTGACAGCAGACTGCTCTGGAACCGCCCCCGAAAGGTGAGGGGAGGCAAGAAAACTGAGAGACAGGGTCTGGTCTGGACCAGTCCAGGCAGGCCGCACCAGGGAAAGGAGATGGACCGTGGCAGCTCCGGAGACCCTGCCAGCGCCATGCTGCCGGCCGAAGCACCTTACACCCTGGAGGAGCTGGTGGCCAAGCTCCCCCAGGAGGATACCGAGTTCCTCTGCGCCGGCATGGAAGATCTGGGCCGGAGGATGGCCAGGGCGCAGCAAGACGCCATCGCGGACTGGAAGAAGGAGATGGAGCAGAGGATGGCGGCCCGGCAGCCAGCGACGCTGCCCAGCACCGGCAGCGCCCCAGCCTCCGAGGACCGGTATTGGGATCAGGAGACTGCGTCTGACGCAGGAGCGGCCGCAGGAGCAGGTAGGAGAAGTTCTCCTGTGTCCGACACTGTAAGCGTCAACCTGCCCCTGGGCCCTCTCGTGGAGTCGCAGATCCCGGGCGTCACCAAAGCAGCCCCACTCCCGACGCCAGTGCCAGGCCCTTTAAATCAGGGCGAGATCGCCACGTGCTCGCTATGCGTGTACCAGGACGAACAAGCTCCAAATGCCCTCCAGACCCCGGAACCAGCTCCAGCCACCAGCGACGCCGGCCTGCTCCTAGGTCCGTTGCAGAAGCCGCCCCCTCCGACACCCGAACGGGTGTGCGGGTGCTCCCCCTGGGACTGGTCCGCGGAGGTGGAGGACCAGCGGCCTTCACTCCTATCCGCTCCACAGCCCGCCGCCGCTTCCCAGGTACCGGAGCAGGAGGCCCAATTTGAGTGGGAGCACTCAGGGGAAGATCTAATGGGGTTCTCCCAGGAGACCAGGGCAGCTGCAGCACGCCGCAAGGAATTCTGCCACCAACAGCTGCTCAAGTTTGAGAAGGAGCGGAAACAACGGCGTAAGTGATGGGCGCGACTTGAGGCCAGCAATCTGGAAGAGAAGGCCCGGACCCGCCATGACAAGCGAGCGGCTCATGGTCCCAGAATTACCGGGACAGTGTTGAAGTTCGACTTGGACGCAGGATGGGGTTTCATCTAGGACCCGCCGTCGGACACAGACCTCTTTGTAAATAGGAGGGATGAGGAGTCCCGCCTGCCGGAGGGACACCCAGATCGAGACCTGGATCCCGGGGACACCATGTCCTACACCAGGCACTGCGGAGTCAGGGGCTGGTATGCCCTATATGTCTACCGGGTGGAGCCAGAATCCCACCATGCTGAAGACCCGGCTGGGTCAACCCGTGATGAATCAGAACCTCCCTGCAGGGAGCACCCTTACTAAGTACTGTAAGAGGAACTGGGCATCTAAAATGTAAATAAGTTACCCGCCAGGGTATGCAAGGACACTGGAAAAAGTTAATGTTTATCCAGTTGCCCGGAAGAGTACAATCAGAAGTTTTCTTGTGTGCACTTAGTTACCCGGAACGGGTCCAAAGACTAACCGGCTGAGGACTGGGAGCAGCCACTTCTTGTAAATAGCTGCACCTCTTCAGGTGCCCCATATTGGTTTTATAAGGACCTACCTCAGAACAAAAACCCGTTGGAGGTGGCCGAAGACGAGGTCCAGCATCTGGATCATCTAAGCCCAGCAGCCACCCCAGGGCCTCCGTTGAGGGTTTGGGATGGGTCCCTCATATTCGTGTTTGCAAGTTTGCACTTTAAAAGAAAATGGACACCTGGTTGCAGACCGTGTTGTGACCTGTTTAAAAGTGTTTGATGTGAAGAATGTTTATGACGGAAGTGTTTTATACGCAAAAGAAATGTTTATAATGTCTAATATATGTGAAGAAATGTTTTATATGAAAAGTTTTATATGCAGAAAATGTTTTATAAGATATCAGAGAAAAAGAATGCCTTATGTGTGAAAGAAAAGTGTTTTTAAAAGTGCACTTATAATGTTTTACAGTAACGTTAAAAGAAGTATGCCTCCCAAAAAGGGAAGATGTGTTGTTTACAATCTTATATGTGGATGCATCCTAAAAGTTTTGCATGTCCTAATTTACCCTGTCTTTTACTCTGTTCCAGCCCGCGGGGGCTCTGTACGAGCTCTGCTCCACAGGCAGGCCTAGTCAAGAGGCCTGAGCCTGAAGGAGGAAAGAGGGAGCAGGAGGGCTGCAGGAAGGAACCGAGGGGACCCTAGGGGTACGGGCCGTGCAGCTGCCACCCGTACGCCTGCCGCTGCCAGGAGGTAGCGGGGTCAGGCCAAGAAAGGGAACCGGATCCCTCAACCAGCAGAGACTACAAGGCTCAACTGGGAACTGGAGGCAGCAGCACTTCAAGTACGGCAAGCCGCCCACACCAGCCACTAGGAAGGTAGCCACATAGGGTCAGGGGACGGAACACACGTCGTCCGCCAAGGCCCGAGGACACTGGACAGAGGTGCCGCTAGGTGTGAGGTACAAGGAGAGAGGCCAGAGAAAGGTAAACAGAACGGGGTCCTGAAAAGTGCTCTGGAGATACCTGAGGGTGGACTGAGCCCCTCACTGAGTACGCACAGCACGACGTGGGAAGTTATGATCTGCAGTGTAACTTGGAAACTGATAACCGTGAGTAAAGACCCTGGGACTGCATTACCTTGTCTCCGTGTTTCTTACTGCGCCAGCACTCACTGCACTGGAACGCCCCGTACAACCCCCATCGTTCACCTGCGTTGCCCTGAAGCTACACTCTTCCTGTGGGGAGTTATACTACACTTGCTGCACATATCACCAGCTTCAGTGGACTGCTCCGCAGCGGCGGTTCTCCATAACCGCAATCCACAGGTGGCGTAGTCGAACTATATAAACCTATACACATAGACTGCCACTGGTTTGACCGCCCTGGGTCACGGACCGGGTCGCCGCCACGGTGACTACAACCCCCAGCATCCAACAAGGCCCGGTTCCGGGTTCCCCCGCACTGCCCAGGGGGCGCATCAAGAGCGCCCCCCCCCCACAGGCCGCCCCAAAGCATATCATTATCTCCAAACTGAAAGTAAAGATTGCACAAGAACCACAGGATGGATTTCATCAAACAAGGTATCATATTAATCAGTGTAATGTCGCCCACCTAACAGGGTATGTAGTTTACTGAGCACAATCCTGCTGCCAGGTGCGCTTTAAGCAAGATAAACAGTCAATTAAAATATCAAATAATCAAATTAATACTTGTACAGTAAACCATAAAAAACGATGGGAAATGTTTCTGAAATTCTTTCTGGTGAAGAAAAGAGGAAGAGACAGTGAGAAAGGAAGTTACATTTCTTCATAAAGCCCATGTTCCCAACATAAAAACAAGCCCAGACTGACATCTATTTCTATAAGGGGAGCCACCCAACCTAATTCCATGAACATAAATATAGATAATAACTGAGGGTCATGTGCCACCTTTGCTTAGTACTCTAGGTAGTTCAAAAATAGTCAATGACTTCTACTACTGGAGGTTTTAAATTGTTGAGTCATGCATTGCCACCCATTCCCTGCACGAGGTATAACATAGTTTATCGGTATTTACTAAATTCATTCATCTTTCTGATAGATTTTCTTTACCAAAGTCTCCTGGAAAAAAGGGAGACCACCCTAACTCCTAGAGCAGGCCAGTACAATATACAGTTGGCAGGCGCTGAAGGATGTTTTGCGGTTCGCGGAGAACTGGGAGACTCCAGTTCTCATCTTCCTGTATTCAGCTATATTGGCGTCTTTTGATCACTTTGACACCAGGACAGGGGCAGAGCAGCGCTCATCAGCACCCGTCCCGATGTACAGCAGCGTGATGAGGTCATTCAGACTGCTGCCAGTGCCACAGCACAGAGGAGGCAAGGATGCAGCCGGAACAGTATGTGCTCCAGGAGGAGTCGAAGTTTAAATATACTATTATAGGAAGGGTTGGTGTTGGTGTTATTTTTACTATGAGTGCACCTTATGGAGCAACGGGGGGTGAAGGGTGGGGAATTGTGAAAAGGGTACAGTATGCAGAGGGACAATGTGGGAAATATTTTAGAGAGGAATAATGTATGGGAGACATTATGGATAGGAGCAATGTAGGGTAGAAGGGCAGTCTGGGGGACATTACAGAGAGGGGCAGTGTAAGAGTGCATTATGGAGAGAGGCAGTGTGGGGGGACATTACGGTGTGGGGTAGCATGTGGGGGTATATTATGGACAGGGACATAATGGAGAAGGGCAGTGTGGGGGGACATTATGGATAGCAGCAGTGGAGTGGGATATTATGGATAGGAGCAGTGTGGGGGAATATTATGGAGAGGGGCAGTCTGTGTGGGGGTACATTACAAAGTGGGGCAGCATGTGGAGGATATTACGGAGAGGGGCATCATGTGGGGGACAGTCTGGAGAGGGCCAACAGGTGTGGGACATTACTGAGAGGGGCAGCGTGTAGGGGACATTACAGAGAGGTATTGTGTGTGTGGGACATTACGAAGAGGGGCTTCATGGGGGGAAAATATGGAGAGGGGCAGTGTGGGGGGGATATTTTCTGCACGTTGCACAGTGAGGGGTAATTGTTTATTCAAGGGTACAGCAGAGGATATATTTTTATTTATGGTGCAGTATAATGATACTTTTTTTTTTTTAAGGGTACCGTGTCAGGAATAGAGATGAGCGGTGTTCGACTCTAACTGTTCGCCAATCTCAAATTCGAGCTGTTTTGGGCGGTGTTCGAGCCGTTCGGCGAACACGAACAATTTGAAAAAAAATTCGGCTGTTCGAGGTTATGTTCGATAACTGTTCGTGCACCAAAATCATAACTGGATTTTTTCTCAGTAATGATGAAAATTAATGTTAATACGCAGTTTGAGTGTACAGCGGGGCGGGGGGAGGGGCAGGGGATGGATCTCTGCATAAATAATGAAGATCTCCATTTTTTTTTCTCTTTCCCGCATTTACAGTGGGGAGGTGCAATCTGTCAGCCTATCAGCAGCGCACACACGGAGCGAATTGCTTTTTTTCACACAAGCAAGGGCATGTGTCATTGGCAGTGTATGTCACATATCCTTGCCCTCTAAGACCCAGCCATTTTCCACGTAGCCACCATTTTCTCACTGCTGCAGCTGCGTGTTAGACGGCACCGCTGTTGCTGTGTGTTGCTTTTATCAGGCAGGTCTGTGCTCTTAAATAGATAGGTTGAGAGTAAAGACTAATTGTAATTGCAGTCCTTTTGAGGGCTAGGTTACATCAGTTCCTATCACTTTCTGCCAGGCAGGTCTGTGCCAGTGGTGCTGTGCTAGTTTTTTTCACAGCATTTGGCTAAATCTAGCAAAGCAAATCCTTTTTGGCCTCTTGCAGTGTGTGTTAGTCAGTGGAGTAGCTTATCTGTGTTGCAAGCTACACCACCTGTGTATAGAATACAAATTTTTTTACTGCACCTAGTGAAGTAAAACCTTTTGGGCATAGCATCATGCTATTGGTCCATCTATACTGACCTACACCAGGATGCAAATTCAAAATAATTTTTATCTGCATCTAGCTCTGAAAAAATATTTGGGCTTGTAGCAGTGTGTGGTACTCATTGTATTAGGCCACCTATACCAAGCTCCACCAGCTTTGAAATTAATAATAATTTTTAGCTGCATCTTGCATGTAAAATAATTTTGGGCATATTAGCAGTGTGTGGTACTCATTGTATTAGGTCATCTATACCAAGCTCCACCAGCTTTGAAATTAATAATAATTTTAGCTGCATCTTGCCTGTAAAATAATTTTGGGCATATTAGCAGTGTGTGGTACTCATTGTATTAGGCCATCTATACCAAGCTCCACCAGCTTTGAAATTAATAATAATTTTTAGCTGCATCTTGCCTGTAAAATAATTTTGGGCATATTAGCAGTGTGTGGTACTCATTGTATTAGGCCATCTATACCAAGCTCCACCAGCTTTGAAATGAATAATAATTTTTAGCTGCATCTTACCTGTAAAATAATTTTGGGCATATTAGCAGTGTGTGGTACTCATTGTATTAGGCCATCTATACCAAGCTCCACCAGCTTTGAAATTAATAATAATTTTTAGCTGCATCTTGCCTGGAAAATAATTTTGGGCATATTAGCAGTGTGTGGTACTCATTGTATTAGGCCATCTATACCAAGCTCCACCAGCTTTGAAATTAATAATAATTTTTAGCTGCATCTTGCCTGTAAAATAATTTTGGGCATATTAGCAGTGTGTGGTACTCATTGTATTAGGCCATCTATACCAAGCTCCACCAGCTTTGAAATTAATAATAATTTTTAGCTGCATCTTGGGTGTAAAATAATTTTGGGCATATTAGCAGTGTGTGGTACTCATTGTATTAGGCCATCCATACCAAGCTCCACCAGCTTTGAAATTAATAATAATTTTTAGCTGCATCTAGCCCGAAAAATAATTTTGGGCTTAGTAGCAGTGTGTGGTACTCATTCTATTAGGCCATCCATACCAAGCTCCACCAGCTTTGAAATTAATAATAATTTTTAGCTGCATCTTGCCTGTAAAATAATTTTGGGCATATTAGCAGTGTGTGGTACTCATTCTATTAGGCCATCTATACTAAGCTCCACCAGCTTTCAAATTACTAATAATTTTTAGCTGCATCTTGCCTGTAAAATAATTTTGGGCATATTAGCAGTGTGTGGTACTCATTCTATTAGGCCATCTATACTAAGCTCCACCAGCTTTCAAATTACTAATAATTTTTAGCTGCATCTTGCCTGTAAAATAATTTTGGGCATATTAGCAGTGTGTGGTACTCATTCTATTAGGCCATCTATACTAAGCTCCACCAGCTTTCAAATTACTAATAATTTTTAGCTGCATCTTGCCTGTAAAATAATTTTGGGCATATTAGCAGTGTGTGGTACTCATTCTATTAGGCCATCTATACTAAGCTCCACCAGCTTTCAAATTACTAATAATTTTTAGCTGCATCTTGCCTGTAAAATAATTTTGGGCATATTAGCAGTGTGTGGTACTCATTGTTTTAGGCCATCTATACTAAGCTCCATCAGCTTTTAAATTACTAATAATTTTTAGCTGCATCTTGCCTGGAAAATAATTTTGGGCATAGTAGCAGTGTGTGGTACTCATTCTATTAGGCCATCTATACTAAGCTCCACCAGCTTTCAAATTACTAATAATTTTTAGCTGCATCTTGCCTGGAAAATAATTTTGGGCATAGTAGCAGTGTGTGGTACTCATTGTTTTAGGCCATCTATACTAAGCTCCATCAGCTTTTAAATTACTAATAATTTTTAGCTGCATCTTGCCTGGAAAATAATTTTGGGCATAGTAGCAGTGTGTGGTACACATTCTATTAGGCCATCTATACTAAGCTTCACCAGCTTTCAAATTACTAATAATTTTTAGCTGCATCTTGCCTGGAAAATAATTTTGGGCATAGTAGCAGTGTGTGGTACTCATTGTATTAGGCCATCTATACCAAGCTCCACCAGCTTTGAAATTAATAATAATTTTTAGCTGCATCTAGCCCGTAAAATTATTTTTCTTCCCAATAGTGGTAGCAAGAGAAATATGGGGCGCGCTCCTGGCTAACAAAAATATACGCTTCATAACAAAAAACACCAGCCTAGCGCACTGCATTAATAAGATGGCATCATCGTCTCTCCCAGTGCTAGGCCTACTACGCCGGCTAGCATTCCTGTGCCTAAAACACAATGTATGGGTCCGCGCTAGCCACAATGCTGAGGGGTCTAAAGCTGCTGCTAACGCTTTATCACAATTCAATTGGCAGATTTTCACAGAGCTCCTCCCCAACGCCCACCCATCGGGCAACAGTTGCCCACCCTCCCTATGGGATCTAGTGGCGAATAGTTGATGCCATTAATCAGAGCGTCAGTTGCCCCGTCGACGTGTCAAGCATACGGTAAGGCATGGGAAGAGTGGACACGACTAGTAGCAGGCAGACGGGTTGACCAATGTGAACAAGCCAGATTACAAGTCACCATAGAATTTCTCCACCAGCTAATGATGAGGGGCATATCAGGGGCGTCAGCGCAGCGGTGTCTGACCGGAGTAGCATTTCACTTCCAACTACTGAATTGGGGAGATGTGACAAAGAGATTCATCATCAGACAATCCATAAAAGGGTGGAAAAGGGGTCAGCCAAGTCAGGAGTGTAGACATCCCGTGTCACTAAAACTGATTTCTCACATCATATCCCTAACACCATTAACATGACGCTCACAATTTGAAGCAACACTACTGTCTACTGCATTTGCGATCGCCTTCTTCGGGGCGCTATGCATAAGCGAATTAGTCCCTCAATCCAAAATTACCACCAGTGGAGGCTTATTACACCAGGACGCAGTCATAGCCAATAATGCAATACGTCTACGCATACGCCAATCGAAAACGGTTCCAGCGGGCAGGGGCACTTGGGTACTTCTACAACCCACAAACGGTACACTGAGTTGGGTAACAATAGTAAAAACATATATAACCATCAGATCACAAAGTAATTTCTTCCTATCACACATTGATGGAATGCCATTATCAAGATACCAGTTCCAAGCTATATTTAATAAATGCATAACATCGGCAGGGAACCACCCCAAAGATTACGGGACACACTCATTCCGCATAGGCGCGGCCACGGAAGCAGCAAGAGCAGGGCTGTCAGAAACGGAAGTTCAGAGGATAGGGAGATGGCGATCCACGTGTTTGGTGAGATACATAAGACCGGACTTGTTATCCTAACGTGGTTTGTTTCTTTTACAGGTGACGCTAAGCCAACAGTGTGGGTGATAGGCCACTCGTATATATATTGGGCAGAAAAAAGGGCGAAAGTCCGCCCAGGCGGGAGGAAATTAGAGTTTCATAACACATATTTCAACTGGAGAGGTATTAGAGGCCTGCTATGGCCACAGGTACTAATGGAGGTAATCAAGGTAGGGAGGCAAGAGGTCCGGTCGCCTTAATTATACAGGCCAGGGGAAACGACCTAGGTCATCACAAGAGCGCATAACTAATGGCAATAATGAAACTAGACACTGAGCGCTTCAGAGAATTTTTCTCAAAACTAACTATAGTATGGTCAGAGATTTTGCCGATAGCGGTATGGCAAGGTGCGCGAGACATCACGGCCATCGAACGGACAAGGCGGGTAATAAATATTCGGACGGCAAAATTTAGAAGAGACAGAGGCGGTGTAGTGATACAACACCGACAACTGGAAGGAGATAAAGCAGGCCTTATACGGCCCGACGGTGTTCACTTAATGGATATTGGACTGGACATATTCCTGTCAGGACTCCAGGACGGAGTGGAACAAGCGTGATGGATGGGGGTCAGAGTCCTGCATACGAGTACGCAGGATCCTCCGTGGCCTGGAAATAGAAAGGACATGTTGGAGAGTTACACTTGTTGGCCAACTTGCCGGTGTGGAGACCCAGGGCATGCTGCAACAAGCTGAATTATTTTAGAAATAAAATACCTTTTTAATGGAATGAGTATAAAGAGTTAATAAAGCTGGGACCAATCCTCACCCATCCAGTTGTAAGAGTTACATTATTGTATTGTCAAGGAAAGGGGGGCGGTAGGGGGGCTGAGCGTCTGGGTTTGGTTGGGGGTCCCCACAGTCTGCCTAGGCTAGATGCATTTAAAAATTCTACACTGACTAGCAGACACTGAAGATTTGGAGCAGACCTCTGAGTAAACAGCTCTTCAGACTCAACCATCTGTGTTACCCCAAGCCATAGTGTATGTAGTTTCTTACAGTTAAAAGGGGGGGGGGGAGCGACCCAACCCACCTGGAATTGACGATGCCAACGTCACGTAAAACACAGCAAGGGGACTCCAAAAAGAGTCTCAATTTTTTCCAAAAATTGTGCCACAGACACCACTTAAGTGGCATCAATTGCCCCAGAGTTGCTTAAATCGGTTGGTGAGTTGATTTTACCAAATCCTCAAGCTTTTAGTCTCCCCAGGATGACACAGGGGTAGAAAAGTCCTTGCGGATCCATGATTTGTTCATCTTTATGAACGTGAGTCTGTCTACATTCTCAGTGGACAGCCGCGTGCGCTTATCTGTCAGCACACCACCAGCAGCGCTGAACACACGTTCAGAGAGAACGCTGGCTGCAGGGCATGACAAGATCTCCAAGGCGTGAGTGGCGAGCTCCGGCCATTTTTCCAGATTGGAAGCCCAAAATGAGCAAGGGTACAGTGACACAGTCATAGCTTCGATGTTCACTTGGAGATACTCCTGTACCATCCTCTCTAGGCGTTGACTATGTGTCAGACTTATTGTATTCTTTGGCCTTGCAAAGGATGGTCTAAAAAAGTGGTGAAACGATTCCACAAAATTGCTGTTACCAGCAGATACTGTGTTACTGTTACGGTTTGAGTGATGAAGACTCGACAGTCCCACGGTTTGCAAGTTAGAACTGTGAGATTCACTACGTGCACCACTGGTGTTTTGTGGAAAAGCACATGTAAGACTCTGCAACAACCTCTGCTGATACTCCTGCATGCGTGAATCCCTTTCTATGGTAGGAATTATTTCGGCAAATTTACATTTGTACCGGGGATCTAAGAGTGTGGCAACCCAGTAGTCGGGATTACTTTGAATTCTGACAATCCGAGGGTCATGTTGCAGGTAGTGCAGCAAGAAGGCACTCATGTGTCTTGCGCATCCAGGAGGACCAAGTCCTTTTGTGTTGGTAGCGAGGTAAGAATCATGCTTCCTTCCTCTGCCCTCTCCCCCCAACCTCGCACAACAGAAATGTGATCAAGGTCTCCCTCATCTGATGAGTCTTACATGCCCATCACCAGTTCGTCCTCCACTTCTTCCTCGGCTCCTGCACCTTCCTCAACAGTTTGGCTGCTACCATGCGCCCAGGTTAATCCCTCTCCCCCACCCTCCCATGCCTGCCCCCTTGGTGCTGCCGACCGTCTGGACCTTGGAGATGTTATCCCTTCCGCATACGACTCCTCCTCTACTTCCTCCACCTCCTCTTGTCCCACCACCTGACTCTGAATTCTGTTTAACGTGTGCTCCAGCATGTAAATCACCAGAATAGTCATGCTGATAATGGCATCGTCGTCAGCACTAAACATCTTCGCCGCCATTTCAAAACTGTGCAGAAGGGTGTGTAGCGCCCCTGAGGGTTCAGTCGCCACAGAGGTACTGCACCTCACCCAGAGGTGTGGTATCTCACCCTCAGGTAAGGAAGGGGTATGGCTCGGGACCCTAACACCTGCATCCAACACATACTCGCAGTGGGGGTAGGGCGAGATTGCTCCTAAGGGAGAGCACAGTCCCAGGTCCCTAGCTGGCGGGAGGGTCCTATGTAGTGGGTGTGGGTGGAGAAAGCAGCTTAGGAGAGCACATGACAGGGAGAGTATATATAGGAAGCCATCTTAGAAAGAGCAAGCCAGTCAGAGGAGAAGTGACAGGAGCAGAGGCTCTGCATGAGCTCTGCTCCGGAGGCGGGCCTAGCCTGGGAGGCCCAGGGCTGAAGGAGAGAAGAGAGGAGTGGGACCAGGAACCGAAGGGACCCTAGGGGTATGGGCCATGCAGAAGGCCACCCGTACGCCCGCTGCTACCAGGAGGTAGAGGGGTAAGGCCAGATAAGGGGAACAGGTCCCTCAACTAGCGGAGAAACAGCAAAGCTCAACTAGAAACCGGAGGCTGCAGAATTTCATGTACTGCAGGCCAAAGTCCACACCAGTCTCACTAAGAAGGTAGCCACATAGGACCCAGGGGACGAAACACACGTCGCCCGCCAAGGCCCGAGGATACCGGATAGAAGTGTCACTGGGTGAGAGGTGCAGGGAGAAGGCCAGAGAAAGGACACACAGAAGGGGGTCCTGCTAAGTACTCCGGAGCTATCTGGGGGTGGACTGAGCCCCTCACTGAGTACGCACAGCACGACGAGGGAGATTGCTCTGGTACCTGTAATCTGGACTGCAACAACTGTGAGTAAAGATCTTGGGACTGCATCACACGGACTCTGTGTTCATTACTGACTCCCTGCACTACAAACACCATCATACACCCACACTGCCCTGAAGCTACACTCTTCCTGTGGGGAGTAATAATACCATTGCTGCAAAACTACGAGCTTCAGAGGACTGTTCCGCAGCAGCGGCCCCTTTGGCCGCACTCCACAGGTGGCATAGTCGGACATTATAAAACCCATATATACAAATTACCCTTGGATTGACCGCCCTGGGTCACGGACCGGGTCGCCGCCACAGTGACTACAACCCCCAGCGTCTACCGGCCCGGCTCCGGGTACCCCACGGCCCAGGGGGCGCGTCAACTTCATAGGTCCCTGATCTGAGACCACTCCTGGAGCGTGATTTGCCCCACCTCTGGATCTTGTTGGCCCAGGCTATACGTCAGAACGTATTGCACCAGGGCTTGTCGGTGCTGCCACAGTCGCTGCAACATGTGCAGAGTTGAATTCCACCGTGTCGGCACATCGCATTTCAGCCGGTGAACAAGCAGGCCCAACAACTTCTGTAGAGATGTAAGTCGTTGAGCTGCGGGATGCGAACGGCGGAAGTGAGCACACAGCAACCGTGCCCTCTGCAGAAGGCCATCAAGTCCGGGATAGTGGGCTAAAAGTTGCTGGACAACCAGCTTCAACACTTGAGCCATACAAGGCACGTGTGTGACATTGCCCCGGCGAAGGGCCGCACCCAGGTTTGCAGCATTGTCGCACACGGCCTTTCCTGGTTGCAGGTCCAGTGGAGACAACCATTCATGAAACTGGGTGTCCAGAGCTGACCACAACTTCTCAGCTGTGTGACTCCCATTTCCCAGACATTTCAAAGTAAACACCGCCTGATGCCGTTGAGCCCTGCTGCCAGCATAGTAAGGAGGTGTGCAGGATTCCTTCTGCGCAGTTAGAAAGCAGGTTGCATTACCAGACAGGCTTTGGGTGCAGGTGGATAACCGAGAGGTGGTTGAGGAGGCAGAAGCAGTGGAGGAACTTCTAGATAAAGAGGATTGACGTACAACTCGTGGGGATGGCAAGACTTGGACAGCAGCCCCTTGTCCTGCTGTCACCATAGTTACCCAGCGCCCAGTCAGCGACATGTAACGCCCCTGTCCATGCCTACTCGCCCAAGTGTCTGTGGTGAAATGCACCCTGTCACACACAGAGTTTCTCAAAGAAGCGGTGATGTTGTGTGCGACATGCTGGTGGAGCGCAGGCACACCTTTCTTTGAGAAGTAGTGCCGGCTGGGCATCTGGTACTGGGGCACTGCGACGGACATAAGGTCTCGAAAATCCTCTGTGTCCACCAGGCGGATAGGCAGCATTTCTGTAGCCAACAGCTTGCAGATGGTGAAATTCAACCTCTTAGCTTTCTCATGGCTAGGAGGAAATGGTCTTTTACTTGTCCACATCTGAGGGACCGAGGGCTGGCTGTTGTGCTTAGATGGGGTTGAGTAGGGTGTCCCCGGCAAACTTGCCGGTCTGTGAGGAAGATGCAGGCGGAAAAGTTAGGTTGCCTTGATCCAAAGGTGGTGCTCTCGATGTCGGAGAGCGCTCAACACCAGCTGGTGTTTCCACTTTCAAATGAAATGATGACCTGCCAATCACACTGGCTGTTGCGGGTAAAGAGGTGGCAGGTCTACATCCAAAAACATGTGTGACTGCTGTCCCCCCAGTCACAGAGGATGAAGAGGCCGCGGGTGCACAAGATGGGGCAGACGGTGGTTGGCCCAGCCCAATAGGCCGCATTGTAGCACAGTGAGCTTCCCACTGCAACTTATGCTTCATATCCATGTGACGGTTCATGCATGAAGTACTCAAACTATGGATTTTTTGTCCTCTACTTAGCTTTTGGTGACAAATATTACAGATAACACGAGTTGGGTCATCCTTATCGATCTGAAAAAATGCCCAGGCTATGCAAGGCTTAGAGCCCATGCGACCTGAAGAGCCACTACGACTTGTGGTCAGAGGCAGAGTTGTGGTTGAGGATGCAGTTGTTGACATGCTTCCAGTACTCCGTCTCTGTCCAGGAAGGCGCAACCTAACCTCATCGTCAATAGCATCTGTGACACCCAGCTGCTCTTGGTATCACAGATCCTAGAAGAGTACATTGATGGAATCCTCCACAAGAGGCCCCCATAAACATTCACACATCTCTACCTTCCACCTCAGACCAGCAGAGGGAGCCCGTTAGGGATATAAATAGGGAAGGTGGAGCTAGGCAGTTCAGTTCCTCTGAAGAGTTCCTGCAGTAGAGAAGCCTAAGAGAGGTCAGTCTGCAGTGGTGCTCAGTCTAGTCTAGTCAGCAGTGGAGCAAAATGTTAGCTAGATTCAGGGAGCCCAGTTAGAGCTTAAAGTGTGCCAGCGCCATAAGATCGGTGAAGCGCGGCAAGCTACCGTTAGTGTGTATAGCCTAGTGAGGGCCCGAGTAGGCCGAAGGCAAGTGGAGAGTTAGTACATAGGGGGCAGAGGAGCTTAACCAGCTCACCCCGAATCATTTACCGGACACCGGATCCGAGCTTACCGGGATCTCTATGACCCAGTAAGGCATAACCGGAATGCCTGGAGAACTATAAGTCCCAGGATCACTAAGGTGCTGATACGTAACAGAGCCAGGAGACGCTTAGGCCCCGCATACTGGGAGCGTGAACTCCAAGACAAGGCCCTACCACAAGGTCAGCCAGCGCAGGACAGAGACAAAGTTAGGCCTGGCTCCAGGCAGGTCAGAAACTTACTATGCAGAGGCAAGAAACAGGAGGCCCTACACCCGCTCATTGGGGAGGATCCTGATATGCACCCTTCACCCTACAGTGCTCCGGGATGTGCCTGAATTTCCACCAGTAAAAGGTACTGAAGTGACTACCGTGTCCGTTCCCGTTCTTGCTCTGACCTGGCTGGATCTCGCCTGTCCTGCATTCCCCCTGCATATGCTTTTCTGAGGCCTAGCTCCACCTGTGGGGAGCTATACCATCCAGCTGCCTTATCACCAGCCTCAGTGGACTGCTGCAGCGCTGGTGCTTCTCACCAGATACCACAGGTGGCGTCACGAACTCTTATAAAATTAACAATTATCCACCCTTTTAAAGAGTGACCCCAGGGTACGGGCCCGGGAGCCGACCACCGCAACATCCCAAAGGCCAGGCAAAGGCCCGGGTACCAAGTCATCCCCATCCCCTGGGCTAGTCACATCCTCCTCCACCTCCTCTGCTGACCTCATCGACTGGCTGACTGTGGGTTGACAGTAAGTGGGATCTCCAACCTCGTCATCATCACCCTGTGTGTTCTCACACCCGTCGTCCTCAGAGCCAACCTCTTCCTGCCCTGACCGAAAAGTCAAGTTGTCGCTCCAATCAGGTGTTTGAGTCTCATCATCGTCTTCATCATTGTCTCCACCAACAGGAGTTACAGTTTGGGAATGAGGGTCTACATTATGCTCAGAACCTTCTTCATCTGGTCCTGGATCCGACTCATAAAGATTCTGGGCATCAGTGCAGATCATTTCCTCGTCTGGATTAACAGAAGCTCTGGAGCAGACCTCAGTTTCCCAGGCTATAGTATGAGTAAACAGCTGTGCAGACTCAACCATCTGTGTTACCCCATACTCAGACAGGCAGCTGGAGACTTGGGAGATGTGAGGAAGCAAGTGCGATTGGGGTGACACCTCTGAGGACTGGAGTATTTGTGATGTTGAAGTTGAGGTGGAGGAGAGCCCACTTGAAGGAGCACTTGATATCCGTTGAAGCACCTGCTGTTTTTGTGCCTCATCTGGAATGTGTAGCGATGGGCGTGTCCGTAAGAAAGGGATCGTATCACATTGTCCACGAAAAGAAGTAGACATCTTAGTTTGGCTGGAAGATGGGCTTTCTTCTGCAGATGTTACTCCCCCCCACCCCGGGGGGGCTCGACCCACCAGCGGACAGGCACCAGTATTGGGAGAGGGGGGCTGGCCGTCAGGGTCCACCGCAGCTCTGGCACAAACCCGGCGACACAGAGGTCGCACGGGCAGGAACGGACTGGCCGTGTCGGCTTCGCACTCCAGCGTAGTCCCTCTGCCCGCTCGCGCCCGTAACCTCAAAGGGATGCGCAAGTGGCTTTTCTTCCCAGGGCTGTTCCCCGCCCAGCAGGAACGTGGGGGAGCTCAGGTCGGCCTTCCACTGTACTCCCTTACCTCCCTCGCCCTCTTTCCTTCTTCCATCTAACCCCTCGGCTCTGTGGTGTCCGCTCTCCCTCCAGCTCTCTCCTTCTCACAGGTGGACTACCACGTGTATTCACACTGTGGCGAATCTTTTGGGCCCAGGCATAATAAGTTGTCGAGGTAATGGATAGTATGTGCCCCCTTAGAAACGTCCATTACAACCCATTCGAGGAAGCAACTAAACGCCTGAAATAGTGAGCAGGAGCTGGAGCACCCCATGGGCAAACAGCGATCTATATAGTATGCTCCTTCCCAGAAGCAGCCCAATAGGTGGACACTATTCGGAGGCACAGGTAGTAAGTAACCGGAACGCCACATCAATGTCTGTTTTGGCCATTAGGGTGACCCTTCCCAACTTCTTGATCCGCCTGATTGCCTTGTCAAAGGATGTACAGTATATACTACTGTACTTGGTTCCGCATCGATGTTGTCGTTTATGGACCTGCCCCTTGGATATGACAAATGGTGGATTAGTCCGAATGTATTGGGTTCCGTTTTTGGCACAACTCACAACGGGGACACCACTACGTCTTGTAAGGAAAGTGTTCTGAATGGAAACGCCGTTCTACCTAAAGATATTTATTTTTTTAATTTTCTTGTCACGACGTCTGGGTGTTGGTAGGCTGATTTTAGATTTTTACTCCAGCCTTTCTTGATTTTAGAAGGGCATGACATGCCTATATCTGTGTCTCCCCCTCCTTTTACTCCTCCACCTCTTTTCTTTTCGCATGACTATATGTACTTGTCACTTTTCCATGTGTTAGTTGTGTCTTCTGAGCAGTTTGTCAGCTTTTGGACACCTTTGAAGTGTTTTCTATGTGTTTTCTATGTGTTTCTATGTGTTTTTGTTTGTCTGCCATTGGTTTTAACGGTGTTCGACGGTGTTCGACGAACAGTTCGACGAACAGTTCGGCAAACATACGGGTGTTCGACGAACCGAACCGAACTCGAACACTACGGGGGTGGCTCAACACTAGTCAGGAAGTGCTGCTGAAGGCCAGAGAAGAGAAAATTCTGGAGAGACGAGTTGTGGACATGAAATTTCATCATGGCGTCTGTGCTACATGGAGACAAAAGGGATGGGAACGACTCAAGTCAGAGAAGAAGTCACCCATAAGGTACCTGCAAATGTTTATTTATGATACTGACTACGTCTCATCATCACTGTGGTTCCTGTAGGGTCTGATGTATGACGATGACTGGTAACAACAGCTCCCAGTATCTCCTTACCATTGTTAAGGACCTACTGGGAGTTGCAGGTTCACAAAGCATAAGTGTATATGGGGCTAACCTGAAACTGCAATTGATCACTGTACTAAACTTGGTGATGTATACATGTACTGACGGTGGTTCTGGCACTGTATTCATGTACTGACAGTGGTTCTGGTGCTTCATTCATGCACTGACGGAGGTTCTGGCTCTTCACACTGTAACGTTGGCGTCTCTGCCTTCTGCCTCTCTCCACTGTTAGAGACGCCGACTCTCTCACCGCCGCAACCCCCTGACCGGAGTGTCCCGCTCCTCCTTCCACTTCCGGCTCTGATGCTGCCCCGGCGGTATGCACACAACGCGCAGAACCCCCGGCACTGTGCTTAAGGCGTTCACCATCTCTTAAAGAGGCCACGCATGCCGCCCTAAAGTGTCCCCGCCTATTGCTGGAGGACGCTTAGTATTTATGGCACCTCCTCCATAATGGAGGTGCCTGTTCAACGACATTTGTTTGTTATTAACGCACTTGCTAGATCTCAGGACCCAATGCTTGTATTCTGTATACCTGCTTGTCCATCAACCATGCCAGCCAGCCTGTCCATCAGCCATGCCTGCCTGCTGGTCCATCAGCTGTGCCCACCTGCCAGTCCATCAGCCGTGCCCGCCTGCCTGTCTATCATCCGTACCCGCCTGCCTGTCCATCAGCCATGACTGCCTGCCTCCATCATCTGTGTCTGCCTGCTTGTTGATCAGCCGTGCCCACCAGCCTGTTCATCAGCCATGCCCGTCTGCCTGTCCATTAGCTGTGTCTGCCTCTCCATCAGCCATGCCCATCTGTCTATCAGCCGTGTCCACCTTCACCAGCCTGCCTATACTCCAGTCGTGCCCGCTTTGCCTGCCTATCCATGTTTCTGGCGTACCTGTCACTTTACCAGCGGTGTCAGTTCATCTACCATTCCTGGTCATTCCTGCCTCCTGTCCCGTGGGGGTCAGCTGCCATCCTTCCAAGGTCAGTCCCGGAGTAGCACCTGGACCCGCTTTCCTCGTTTCTCCTTGGATCACGGTATCGTCAAGCCGCCAGTTATTCGAGGTCTGTCTTGGTGATGTCCCTAATCACACCCCTCCGAGCTCTCCTTGGATCACGGCACAGTGGTTCCACCACCCAGTTTGTAACACACTCATGTACTGATGGTGGTTGTGGCGTTGCATTCATGTACTGACGGTGGTTCTGGCGCTGCATTCATGTACTGATGGTGGTTCTGGCACTGCATTCAAGTCCTGATGGTGGTTCTGAGGCTGCATTCAGGGACTGACGGTGGTTCTGGTGCTGCATTCATGTAATGATGGTGGTTCTGATCATGTAGCAATACATAATGTTACAACCTGTGACGTCTTAGTACGTCACAGGCTACCTCCCCTGGTTCAGCGGGGGCTCCGGCGGTGAGCCCGCACTGAACCGAGCACATGTCAGCTGATTATTACAGCTGACATGTGCCTGCAACAGCCGCGGGTGGAATCGCGATCCACCCGCGGCTGTTAACATGTTAAATGCCGCTGTCAATCTCCGACAGCGGCATTTAACGCTCGCTTCCGGGAAGCGCGTCCTAAGCCCCGCCCATCGGTGACCCGTCACGTGATAGCAAGTCACCGATGGGTGGGCATGACAACCCAGGGTCTGCAGCAGACGCCTGCGGTTGTCATGAGCTGGTCGCTATGAGCGCTACCTAGTGGTCGGCGCTCATAGCACAGGACTAATTCTGCTATATACAGGGGATCTGCTGATCCCCTGTATGTAGCAGAGGCGATCGGATAGTTGCAGCTTCTAGTCTCCTATGGAGACTATAGAAGCAAGCAAAAAGTGAAAAAAAAAAGTTTTTAAAAATCTAAAAAAAATTTAAAAAATATAAAAGTTTAAAACACCCCCCTTTCGTCCCATTCAAAATAAAATATTTAAAAAAAAACCCTACATACACATATTTTGTATCACCGCATTCAGAATCGCCCGATCTATCAATATAAAAAAGAATTAATCCGAACAGTAAACGTCTTAACGAGAAAAAAATTCTAAACGCCAGAATTACGTTTTTTGGTCGCTGCAAAATTGCAATAAAATGCAATAACGGGCAATCAAAACATCGGATCTACCCCAAAATGTTATCAATAAAAACGTCAGCCCGGTGCGCAAACAATGAGCCCTCACCCAGCCCCAGATCCAGAAAAATGGAGATGCTACGGGTCTTAGAAAATGGCGCTATTTTTTATTTTTTTTTTACCAAATTTTGGAATTTTTTTTCACCACTTAAATAAAAAAGAACCTATACATGTTTGGTGTCTACTAACTCGTAATGACCTGGAGAATAAGAATGGCAGGTCAGTTTTAGCATTCAGTGAACGTGGTAAAAAAAAAAAAAAAAAAAAACAACTGTGGTATTGCACTTTTTTGCAATTTCACCGCACTTGGAATTTTTTTACTGTTTTCCCGTACAAGATATGGTAAAATTAGTAATGGCGTTGAAAAGTACAACTCGTCCCGCAAAAAATAAGCCCTCACACGGCCATATTGACCAAAAAATAAAAACGCTATGGCTCTGGGAACAAGGGGAGCAAAAAACGAAAATGCAAAACTGAAAACGCCTCAAAACTTAGTTTTGAGATTATGAGGTGGATTAGGTTGAGTTTCTGCTCTAAAAACTCAGTGTAAGTTTGGATGTGTTCACATTGATTTTTTTGGCAACAGAAACTCTCCAAATCCTTTTCAAGTACTCAACACTTCTTATGATGATGTATGAATGCACTGACAATGAATGTACTGACAATGGTTCTGGTGATGTATTCATCACAGGGACGCACATCAAAAAATGTTTGTGCCCTCCTGTCCTAGAAGAACTGGTAAATCTACAGCATTTCCATAAGGTTAACCTGTGGCTGACACATTGATGCCCCATTATTAGATGGGGCACTGGCATCTAATTGTGCATTTAAAGGTGTTATCTGGCCTTAAGGTACAAGTCTACAGTCAATCTAGGCATTGAGAGCGGGCACAATTTACATACATGCAGTCATGTGATGACTAGATGTCAACAGCCTCACTCAATACAAGTGAATTGAGTGAGGCTGGACCCGTCTAGTCGGAATGTGGCCAGAAGTATGTAAATCACATACAGTGCACGTGCTGTGAGGATTCACAAGTCTGCAGTTACATACAGTGACTTCAGACTTGTACCCCAAGGCCAGTAACCCCTGGTATGATGGAACATGATGCAAAATGTAATGATATTTGAAGGGCATGGACTCAAAAAAAAGACGAATAGTCAGAAGTCAAAATTTCCAGCAGCACACTTTGGACTCTAACAGGCAGTCAAGCAAAAAAGCTGGCACGTATGTAATATATTTCCTAAAATTGTGTGACCTTAGAAGGTTTGTATATATGAAATAACAAATGATAGTTTACATCTGAGACATTTAAAAGAAAAAAGTAATTATCATTCCTCAGTTTCACTCTTTCAATTGTGTGGTTAATTAACATAATTAAAGTTACCTTATGCAATAGCAAAATCACGCAAGGAAAAACTCTCATCATGTAAAGAAGGCTTTCACCAAAGAGACATGTCAGTACAAGCGATGCATCATATATACAGTACGACGTGCAAAGTAATTACTATTACAATAATTTCCCATTTGAATAAAGTAGTACCCATTCTCTGCAGATGCAGGTCCTTTGCTGAACTTTCTTGAGAAACAAAATGTAATCTAAAGTATACAAATGACGCGAGACTATATGGCAGCTTGGATTACATGCTTCTGTCATCAGCCAAAGTCCTTATGCTACAAAGACAGAGAACAGGTCATTTACTGTTCACGTAAAAGTACTGAGTTTCTTCATCGATGATGTACAGTGAGTATATTGGTAATATGATTCAGTCCTAAGCGTCTCATTTTTCTATTATCTTGTGTAGGATTTCTGGATACACTCCCTCCAGTGGATAGATTTCAGAGATGCTTGCCAGAAATAAACACTCAGTAAATAAGGGCAAAGGAAAAAAAAGTGTTTGCTGCCAGCATTGCACCAGGTGGAAAAACTTGAAACTTAGCTGGGTTTGCCCATAATCGCCCAGATAAAATCAGTATACTTGGATCCACCTTGAATAAACGGAGATCAGAATCCACCCATTACATTCTCTTCCTGCTTCACGTTCACAACATTCTGCATGTCATATCTGTATAAAGCTGTTAGCTATACAGTGAAACAAAGCACTGGTCCCGGGGAGTGAAAAATTGCTCTGTATATACAGGTGCATCTCACTAAATTAGAATATCATCAAAAAGTTAATTTATTTCAGTTCTTCAATACAAAAAGTGAAACTCATATATTATATAGAGTCATTACAAACAGAGTGATCTATTTCAAGTGTTTATTTCTGTTAATGTTGATGATTATGGCTTACAGCCAATGAAAACACAAAAGTCATTATCTAAGTAAATTAGAATACTTTATAACACCAGCTTGAAAAATGATTTTAAAATCCGAAATGTTATCCTCCTACTGAAATGTATGTTCAGTAGTGTTGAGCATTCCGATACTGAAATATCAGGTATCGGCCGATATTCGCGGTATCGGAATTCCGATACTTAGTTCCGATACTTTTAGAATATCGTATACCGGAATCGGAAGTTCCCATAATGCAATGAGCCAGTTTCATTTTATTCACCCAATGAGGATCCTAAGAAGTGTGGGCACATCCTGTTAGATATGTAGGCATGTTAACTAAAGGCATGGCTGTGATTGGCTGCTGAAATGATGTCATGATGCACTATAAAAGCCCCCACCGCCATTTTGAGCTCACTCTGCAGTGTATTCAGTTAGGAATAGGACGCTGTTGTTCTGAGGGACAGTTTTAGCTACCTATTTGCTCTATTCTACTTTACCCAAGCTACTTTATAAACCGCTGTGCCTTGCAGCGCTAGTGCACAGTTCTCTGTGCTGTTCACCGCTGTCTGCAAGGTCTCTGTGTGTGAATGCAGCTGATTTCTCCTATTAGTGTGGTGGTTCCATCCGTATCCAGCTAGATTGGTTCCAAACACACTATATATGAGTAGATAGAGAAGTTTTATTTTGTCTTGCAGCGCTAGTGCACAGTGCTCTGCATCTGTACTGTTCACCGCTGTCTGCAAGGTCTGTGTGTGTGAGTGCAGCTCACCCTGTAGTGTGTGCTTCAGCCACGTCTGGTTGTAGTGCACTCAGTGTGCGTCACTGCCTCATACATTGTCCTTTTCTTCGAATTGATCATTTTTCCTGATTTCTCCTATTAGTGTGGTGGTTCCATCCGTATCCAGCTAGATTGGTTCCAAACACACACCTTTCTGCAGCCTTGTGCCCTGCAGCCCCAGCCAGATTAGTACTAGCCTATTTTTTATAGCCTCATCTATTGCATTGTAGGTTACCTTCCTACATTGTAATAGCTACAAAAAGTTTGTGATACTATCGGTATTACATCTTTGGGCACATCCAGTGTCTTTTTGTGACAAAAAAAACCTAAATAAAGTTCACCAAACACTCCACTTTACAGTTGTGTAGGCCACATTAGCGCATATTAAAGTCTAGTCCACACTTTATAAAATTAGTGTTTCTTATACCTGTTAGCAGCTGTTCAGGAATAAGCACACTAAGCCCTTAGTACTTTTCTGCCTATCTTTATCAGTCTACCAAGATGAAGAAGGCAGGGAATAAGGCATGTGGTTGTGGTCGTGGGCATGGGCGTGGAGTTTCTGCAGGGAGAGGACATGGGGATTCTGTGCCAGCTGCGGGCACCAGTGACTCAGCATTCCCCAGTTTTACCAGGGAACAGTCGTTATGCGCAGCTTTGTAGGAGCTAGTGACGCGCCCCCTGGGCCATGTGTGGAGGAATACCCGGAGCCGGGTCTTTGTGTAGTGCTAGGGGTTGTAGTCTCCGTGGCGGCGACCCGGTCCCGTGGCTCAGGGTGGTCAAACCAGTGGCGGATCTGTTTATTTGTTTTTTAATGTTTAAATGTCCGACTTTGCCACCCGTAGGTCACTGGGAACCGCCGCTGCTGGGCAGACTGCTGAGGCTGATGTTGTGTGCGCAGCAGAGGCTAGTATAACTCCCCACGGGAGGAGTATAGCCTCAGGGCAGTGAGTGCAGATGGTGGGGGTGATGGTGCGCGGAAGCAACAGTAATGACTCAGAGTCCAGTGATGCAGTCCAGGTTCTTTACTCACAGTTTTACACTCCAAGCCACTTCTGCAGGTAATGGCTGCCCACGTCGTACTGTGCTCACCAGTAGTGTTGAGCCACCCCCGTAGTGTTCGAGTTCGGTTCGGTTCGTCGAACACCCTTGTGTTCGCCGAACTGTTCGTCGAACACCTTCGAACACCATTAAAACCAATGGCAGGCAAACAAAAACACATAGAAACACATAGAAAACACCTTCAAAGGTGTCCAAAAGCTGACAAACTGCTCAGAAGACATAACTAACACATGGAAAAGTGACAAGTACATATAGTCATGCGAAAAGAAAAGAGGTGGAGGAGTAAAAGGAGGGGGAGACACAGATATAGGCATGTCATGCCCTTCTAAAATCCAAAAAGTGAGAAGCCGACACAGCCAGTCCGTTCCTGCCCGTGCCACCTCAGTTTGTGCCAGAGCCGCGGTGGACCCTGACGGCCAGCCCCCCTCTCCCAATACTGGTGCCTGTCCGCTGGTGGGTCGAGCGAGCCCCCCTGTGGTGGAGGCAGCTCTAAGCTTTTAATTTAAATTGTCTCTCTAATTTGAATGAATACACTTGAAATCCTTTTACAAGGATCTATTGAAGGGCAAGTCTCATGCCAGCAGCCGCGTAATTCCAGCTCCAGTAGCGTCCACTAAAGCTGCTGCAGTTAAAAAGCTTTTATAAGGATCGAGCTCGGCTGTCCACCGCAAGGCATCCTACTGCCAGTCCCAGCCCCTATGCCTTGGGGTGCCTCCTGATGCTCTTCACTGAGTATCCCGTGGTCCCGAAGCATTTCCATTGAAAAAATTAAGTGTCCAAACTACAGGTGGTGTAGCTTGCTTAACAGCCGGGATAATCCGCTGACTAGCAGACACTGCTACTAGGCACAAAGTATTTCCTGGGCTAGATGCAGTTAAAAATTTGTAATTAGATACTCTCGTTGGATGCTGAGAAAGCATTTCATAGAGTCTCCTGGCACGCCATATATTATTCTCTTAAAAAGCTTGAGGTAGGGGTCTAGGGGACCCTTTTATAGCCAAAATCACGGCCCTGTATCGCAATGCGTCACCTAGGCTGAAGATAAATGGAACTGTAGCACCCCGAGGGCTCGGTTGCTGCAGAGGTATTGCACCTCACCCAGAGGTGTGATATCTCACTCTCAGGTAAGGATGGAGTGTGGATCAGGACCCCGACACCTGCATGCATTACACCACATTGCCGTGGGGCAGGGAGACCAATATGCCCCTGAGATGGGCACGATAGTCCCTGTCCCTGGCTGGAGTGGGGGGAGGGAACACTGAGGAAGGGGAACCCTGTAGTGCAGGAGCAGGGAGGAAGCAGTTCCTGGGTGCATTGAGAAGGGAGTATAAAAGGTGGGCACCATCTTAGTTCAGTGCAGAGAAGTCTGAACAGAAGTGACAGGGAGCAGGGGCTCTGCATGAGCTCTGCTCCGGAGGCGGGCCTAGTAACACAGGCCCAGGCCTGGAAGAGGGAGAAGGAAGGAAGAGCAGCGGAGAAGGCTCCAGGAACGAGGAATGAAGGGATCCCAGGGGTGTGGACGGGCGAGTCGCCACCGCACGCCCGAATCCACCTGCGTGGAGGGGTCAGGCCAAAGGGGGAGACCGGTCCCCGAAACAAGTGGAGGCGGGAAACGACCCTCAGCTAGAAACCGAAGGCTGTGACATTTTATGTGGCGCTGCCCCTCGCTACACCCGCTAGGAGGGCAGCACATAGGGTCAGGGAAACTGGCGCCAAGTTTACCAAGAGGAGGCCCAAGGCAGCCGGACAGAAGGGTTGGTAAGAAAGGCCAGACAAAGGACACACAAAGGGGGTCCTGTGAAGCGCTCCAAAGTTATCTGGGAGTTGTCTGAGCCCCTCACCTGGTGAGTAGTGTTGAGCATTCCGATACTGAAATATCGGGTATCGGACGATATTCGCGGAATCGGAATTCCGATACTTAATTCCGATACTTTTACAATATCGAATACCGGAATCGGAAGTTCCCATAATGACTGCGCTCTGCAGTGTCTCTGAAGGATGACAAGCTGGATGGCAGTGCTCAGCTGCGATCCAGCCTGTCATCAGAATGCCATCGCAGCGTGAGAGAATTCTCCTGATTGTTTAAAAGCCGGCGGGCGGTAAAAAGCCGCCGGCTTTTAAACAATCACACAGCCCGATACTGCTTCCCCGCAGCCTCCGACCCCGATCCTCCGCTCCCCTCGCCACCTCCCATCCCGATCGTAAGTTAGGACTGGGCGGGGAGCACAGCACCAAGGAGCGGGGAGCGAAGGACCCGGGCGGGGAAGCCGGCAGTGAAAAGACTTCACCGCCGGCTTTCCCATACTGTGCTGCGCTTTTCCGCCGGTTATTTCAAATGAACAGCTGAGGTATCAGGTGATGCTGATCAGCTGTTCATTTGAAGTAGCCTCGGTGCCCTCAGAGGGTTCATGTGAGTTCATGCTTGACTGCATTGCATGAACTCACATGAACTTTCCCAGGGCCGCACAGGTCAGCCTCACCTCCCTGACCATCAGACCCGTCATGATTAGTGTGTGCGCAGTGTCTGTGCGATGTCTGCGGGTGTGTGCGGTGTCTGCGGGGGTGTGCGCCGTGTCTGTGCGATGTCTGCGAGTGTGTGCGGTGTCTGTGTGATGTCTGCGAGTGTGTGCGGTGTCTGTGCGATGTCTGCGGGTGTGTGCGCGGTGTCTGTGCGATGTCTGCGAGTGTGTGCGGGTGTGCGCGGTGTCTGTGCGATGTCTGGGGGGTGTGTGCGTGCAGGCAGACATAGGCCGATGTGACACTACTACTCCCATCGGCCTATGTCTGTCCCCCGTCCACTCGTGCCAGCAGGATCAGCTCGATGGGAGCAGTAGTTCCCATCAGCCTGATCCTGCTATTTAAATTGCCCTACTGTGCCCCAATAAATTTTAAATACATGTCATTGGTGGCCAGTGGTTACCTACAATAAATTAGTTCATACATTACATGTCCCCGCCGAAAGCCACCTAAAATAAAGTAAAAAATAAAAAAATACACCTATACTCACCTAGACACCTAATTCCCCGAAGCCATCGATCTCCTGTAATAAAATATAAAATAATAAACCACAACCTTATCCTTACCCCTCCGTAGTAGTCCACGAGTGTCCCACGAAGATCTCCAGTTTAGAGCGGCCACATAGAATGTGACCGCTCTGAACCGCTGCCGCCGCTAGAATGACGGGGCCGTAAAGCAGCCCCGTCACTGCATAAGCGGGTTCGCCGGAGTTCAGGCAGCACTGCTCCGGTTAACTCCTTTACGGCCCTGCTGTATCGTGAGAAATTCCCACAGTACAGCAGTGCCGTAAAGGAGGTCTCCGGAGCTGCGCTGCCTGAATGCACTCCTGTGACCTCAGTCAGGGGCTCCCGCTGCCGGGAGCGGACGTGTTCCCGGCAGCGTGAGCTTACAGCAGCCATGCACAGCTGTCACCATCTCCAGATGTAACAGCTGTGCATGGGAGATCAGCGCAGGAACGTGGACAGGTAACTATTTTTTTTTTAGTAAGCTAAGAATTAAATAAAATGGTGTGTTTTATTTCAAATAAATTATTTTTTTCTGGGTGTAGTGTGTTTTTTTCTTTTTAACACTTTCTAGATTAGTAATGGGGGTGTCTTATAGACGCCCATCATTACTAACCTGGGCTTCATGGCAGCTGGCGCTGACATGAACCCCAACCCTATTACCCCCTGCCACCGCACCAGGGCAGCGTGGAAGAGCGAGGCTAAGTGCCAGAATTGGCGCATCCTATGGATGCGCCATTTCTGGGGCGGCTGACGGCTGGTATTTCTAGCCTGGGAGGGGGCCAATATTCATGGCACCCTTCCTGGGCTATTAATATCAGCCCCCATCTGTCTGCCTAGCCTTTGCTAGCTATTAAAATAAGGGGGACCCCACGTCATTTTTTTTGGGGGGGGTCCCCCATTTTAATAGCTAGTAAAGGCTAGGTATTCAGCTGGGGGCTGATATTAGTAGTCTGGGAAGCTCCGTGGGTATTACCCCCTTCCCAGGCTTCAAACATCTGCCCCAGCCGTCGGCTTAACCTCCGCTAGAAACTAAAATTATGGGGGATCCCACGCCAATTTTTTTTTAAATAAATTATTTATTTTAACACTAAATGACATTTGAGGAGTTAATAAAGATGCAGTCCCTAAATTATTATTTATTTTTTAATTAATTTTACCCAAAAATTTTGATGTGGGCTTTGCCATATTTTTGTATGCCAGCGAGGTACAGCATCCAGCTTCTATGAATGCGCCATTTTCCGGGGTGGCTGCGGACTGCAATTTGCAGCGGGGGGGGGAGCCTAGAAAGCTTGGGCCTCCCTGCGCTGCAGATTCCATCCACCAGCTGCCTAGTTGTACCTGGCTGGACACAAAAATAGGGAGAAGCCCCACGTATTTTTTTTTTAATTATTTCATGAAATTCATGAAATAATAAAGAAAAAAAGGGCTTCCCTATATTTTTGTGTCCAACCAGGTACAAATAGGCAGCTGGTGGTTGGGGGCTGCCCGTTCCTGCCTGCTGTACCTGGCTGGACACAAATATAGGGCGAAGCCCCACGTCAATTTTTTTTTAATTATTTCAGGAAATTCATGAAATAATTAAAAAAAAATTGACGTGGGGCTTCGCACTATATTTGTGTCCAGCTAGGTACAGCAGGCAGGAACGGGCTGCCCCCAACCACCAGCTGCCTATTTGTACCTGGCCGGACACAACAATATAGGGAAGCCCTTTTTTTCTTAATTATTTCATGAATTTCATGAAATAATTAAAAAAAAAAATACATAGAGCTTCGCCCTATTTTTGTGTCCAGCCAGGTACAACTAGGCAGCTGGGGGCTGGAATCTGCAGCGCAGGGAGGCCCAAGCTTTCTGCCCCCCCCCCCCCGCTGCAAATTGCAGTCCGCAACCACCCCAGAAAATGGAGCGTTCATAGAAGTGCCATCTTCTGGCGCTGTACCCAACTCATCCAGGGCCCTGGTGCGGTGGCTCACTGGGTAATAAAGGGGTTAGGGCCAGCTTGGCATTATCAGCTGGCCCTAAGCCCGAAATTCATGGGGTCACGCCAATATTAGACATGAGCGCCATGAATTTCTAGTAAAGTATTTAAAAAAAAACCACAACACCCAGAATAAAGTCCTTTAATTGAAATAAACACACAATTCTTTATTGTTCTAAATTAAACCATACTTACCGTCACGCCCATTCCAGCTGAAGCCAACGATCTCCTGCAATAAAAGAAAAATGATAAAGCAACATCATCCTTACCTTTCCATGGTTCCCAGGACAGCTTCAGCTCTGCTACATCGAGATGACAGGCTGGACCGCAGCAGAAAGCTGCCATCCAGCCTGTCATCCCACAGACACTGAGAAGCGCAGGCATGCTTGCGCTCCTCAGAGTCAGGCTGTGACGGCATCCCGATGAGCCGAGTCTCTCACGCTCACCGCATGCGCAGGAGAATTCTCCCACGCTGTCAGTGACGTGCATGAGGTGAGCTGACTTAATTGTCGGCTCATCTGGATGCCGTCACAGCCAGACACTGAGGAGCGCAAGCATGCCTGCACTTCTCAGTGTCTGCGGGATGGCAAGCTGGATGGCAGCGTTCTGCTGCGGTCCAGCCTGTCATCTCGATGTAGCAGAGCTGAAGCTGTCCTGGGAACCATGGGAAGGTAAGGATGATGTTGCTTTATTATTTTATTTTTATTGCAGGAGATCGTTGGCTTCAGCTGGAATTGGTGTGACGGTAAGTATGGTTTAATTTAGAATAATAAAGAATTGTGTGTTTATTTCAATTAAAGGATTTTATTCTGGGTGTTTGTGTTTTTTTTAACTTTGACTATGGGGTTAGTAATGGGGGTGTCTTATAGACGCCTCTCCATTACTAACCTGGGCTTGATGTCAGCTGGCATTATAAGCTGACATCAACCCCAACCCCATTACCCCACTGCCACCGCTACAGGGCAGTGGGAAGAACGAGGCTAAGTGCCAGAATTGGCGCATCCTATGGATGCGCCATTTCTGGGGCGGCTGACGGCTGGTGTTTCTAGCCTGGGAGGGGGCCAATATTCATGGCACCCTTCCTGGGCTATTAATATCAGCCCCCAGCTGTCTGCCTAGCCTTTGCTAGCTACTAAAATAGGGGGGACCCCACGTCATTTTTTTGGGGGGTCCCCCATTTTAATAGCTAGTAAAGGCTAGGTATTCAGCTGGGGGCTGATATTAGTAGCCTGGGAAGCTCCGTGGGTATTACCCCCTTCCCAGGCTTCAAACATCTGCCCCAGCCGTTTGCTTAACCTCCGCTAGAGACTAAAATTAGGGGGAACCCCACGCCAATTTTTTTTTAATAAATCCTTTATTTTAACACTAAATGACAAGTACAGTAATCAACACTATCACTGTACTTCTTATATATGTGACTGACATGTTTCTATCTATCTAATCTATGTGTGATTCTCTATTCTTTCTATTCTAAATTGTCGGGTACAGATGCTGAATTGCCGGCCGGCTTTTTTAAAGAGACGGTGCATGAAAACACTATTATTTTTTTAAATAAATCCTTTACACTAAATGACAAGTACAGTAAGCAACACTGTCACTGTACTTCATATATATGTGTCTGACATGTTTCTATCTATCTAATCTATGTGTGAAGCTCTATTCTTTCTGTTATAAATTGTCGGGTATCGGTGTATGCCGCTGCTGAATTGCAGGCTTTTCATGTTTCACTATGAGCACTGTTCCCATCGATTTGGGCAACCACCTTCCCCAATATATTCTACATTATTGTTAGTTGTTTTCCTTCATGTAGAATTAACCTACAAGGAAAGAAAGGGTTTATTTTCATTCCGATATTTGTGTCCCATTGACTTGCATTGGTTTCCGGTATCGGAATCGGCGATATCCGATACTTTTTGGGTATCAGCCCGATCCAATCCGATCCGATATTTCCTGATATCGGAAGGTATCGCTCAACACTACTGGTGAGCACAGTACGACGTGGGCAGCCGTTACCTGCAGAAGTGATCTGGATAATAACAACTGTGAGTAAAGGCCCTGGACTGCATCACTGACTCCGTGTCGTTACTGTTGCTGCCCTGCACCATCACCCCCATCCTCCGCATACACTGCCCTGAGGCTATACTCCTCCCATGGGGAGTTATGCTACTCTCTGCTGCACCCACAACACCAGCCTCAGCGGTCTGCCCTGCAGCGGCGGTTCACTCTGACCGCAATCCACGGGTGGCGTAGTCGGACATTTAAACATCAAAACCACATAAATAGTTCCGCCACTGCTTTGACCGCCCTGAGCCACGGAACCGGGTCGCCGCCACGGAGACTACAACCACCAGCATCCACCAAAAAGGGTCTGGCTCCAGATGTCCCAAGGCCCAGGGGGCACGTCAGAACATTTTCATCACCTTTCATAATCACCAATGGGACAAGGCAGGGATGTCCTCTGTCCCCTCTCTTATACATCCTAGTGACGGAGCCCCTGCTCTCATCAATTCGCCATAACCCCAATATTAGGTGGATTGAGGTGGGAGGCACCGAGTACAAGTGCTCTGCATTTGCTGATGATGTCAATCACATATATCCATCAGCAGGCTGTTATGGCTGAAATAGATCACTTTGTTACATGGTCAAATTTTAAAATCAATACAGCGAAGTCTGAGGCCCTCGATGACTCCCTCCCCAAATCCATACAGGATTCCATCCAGTCCAACTTTCCCTTTGCCTGGCCCTCACAGGGTATCAAATTCTTAGGAATTCCTATTCATAGAGACCTCTCCCGTCTATGCTATCTTAATTTTGGGCCCTTTATTGAACAACTCCATACAGACCACGGTTGGCAAGTTAGAACTGTAAGATTCACTACGTGAACCACTGGTGTTTTGTGGAAAAGCACATGTACACTGTGTTCCAAATTATTATGCAAAAAGTGTTTAGGAGTGATAAGGGAAGAATTTGTTTGTTTGTCAGTTAAACTCATTGATGGTGATGTGTGTCAGGGCTCTTTATATCACTGTAAGCAATTGCAGACACCTGTGCTAATTAGTTTGACAGGTGTGTCCAATGAACGGCAAGACTACTTAAGAAGGCTGTCCCACATTATTAAGCAGCCTACATTTTCTGCCAAAATGGGAAAGAAAAAGGATGTGTCGGCTGCTGAGAAGCAACAAATTGTGGAGTGTTTAGGTCAAGGCATGACTACAATCAACATTGTGCAATGATCAGGATGAAGTGTCTTGGCAATCAAGAAGTATGTAGCTGATTCACAGTACACACATGTGCGTGCTGATAAGGGCAAATTGAGGACTCTTTCCTACAGGCAATTACGTCAGGTTAAAAGAGCAGCGGCAAAAAAGCCTTGTCATAGCAGCAGACAAGTTTTTGAAGCTGCTGGTGCCTCCAACGTCCCCCGAACAACAAGATGCAGGGTCCTTCAGAGGTTTGCAGCTGTGCGTACGCCATCCGGTCGACCTCCTCTATCCACTGCACACAAGCAGAAACGGCTCCAGTGGGCCAAACATTACATGAAGACTGATTTCAAAACTGTTTTGTTCACGGATGAGTGCCGTGCAACGCTCGATGGTCCAGATGGATGGAGTGGAGGATGGCTGGTTGATGGACACCCCACGCAAACACTGCTACAGCGCCAACAAGGAGGAGGTGGAGTAATGTTTTGGGCTGGAATCATGGGGAGAGAGATTGTCAGCCCCTTTAGGATCGCTGAAGGGGTAAAGATGAACTCCATAATGTATGTGGAGTTTCTCAAACAGCACTTCCTGCCATGGTTCAAGAAGAAGAACCGTGTATTCCACAGCAAGATCATTTTCATGCATGATAATGCACCGTCTCATGCTTCACATAACACATCTGCATCTCTGGCTGATATGGGCATAAAAGGGGACAAACTTATGGTGTGACCCCCATGCTCCCCTGACCTCTACCCCATTCAGAACCTCTGGAGCATCATCAAAAGGAGTGTCTATGATGGTGGGAGGCAGTTCACATCTAAGCAACAGCTCTGGGAGGGTATTCTGTCCTCATGCAAAACAATTGAAGCAGAAACCATCCAAAACCTGACAAATTCAATGGACGAGAGAGTTCAGAAGCTCCTTTCGAACAAGGGGTCCTATGTGCAAATGTAACATCACCTAGAATAAAGTTTTGAGTTGAAAACTGTTTGATTTCAGTTTCTAATAACCTGCTAATGCTTATAATTTCAAAAATGACCATTTTTTTGGTCTTTATTAAAATGAAAAGGTTGATCGAAGAGTGTGGGGGATCTAAGAGTGTGGCAACCCAGTAGTCAGGATTACTTCGAATTCTGACAATCTGAGGGTCATGTTGCAGGTAGTGCAGCAAGAAGGCACTTATGTGTCTTGCGCATCTCGGAGCCCCAAAATTATTTTCCGGGCTAGATGCAGCTAAAAATTATTATTAATTTTAAATCTGGTGGAGCTTAGTATAGATGGCCTAATAGAATCAGTACTGCACACTGCTACAAAGCCCAAATTATTTTCCAGCCAAGATACAGATAAACATGATTAGTAATTTTAAATCTGGTGGAGCTTAGTATAGATGGCCTAATAGAATCATTACTGCACACTGCTACAAAGCCCAAATAATTTTCCAGCCAAGATACAGATAAACATGATTAGTAATTTTAAATCTGGTGGAGCTTAGTATAGATGGCCTAATAGAATCATTACTGCACACTGCTACAAAGCCCAAATAATTTTCCAGCCAAGATACAGATAAACATGATTAGTAATTTGAAAGCTTAAAACGGTTGGTGAGGTGATTTTAACCAATCATCAAGCTTTTACTCTCCCCAGGATGACACAGGGGTAGAAAAGTCGTTTCGGATCCATGATTTGTTCATCTTTATGAACGTGAGTCTGTCTACATTATCAGTGGAGAGCCGCGTGCGCTTATCTGTCAGCACACCACCAGCAGCGCTGAACACACGTTCAGACAGAACGCTGGCTGCGGGGCATGACAAGATCTCCAAGGCGTAAGTGGCGAGCTCCGGCCATTTATCCAGATTGGAAGCCCAAAAAGAGCAAGGGTCCAGTGACACAGTCATGGCTTCAATGTTTACTTGGAGATACTCCTGTACCATCGTCTCTAGGCGTTGACTATGTGTCAGACTTCTTGTCTCCTGTGGCCTTGCAAAGGATGAGCTAAAAAAGTGGTGAAATGATTCCGCAAAATTGATGTTACCAGCAGATATTGTGTTTCTGTTACGGTTTGAGTGCTGAACACTCGACGGTCCCACGGTTGGCAAGTTGGAACTGTGAGAAGCACTACGTGCACCACTGGTGTTTTGTGGAAAAGCACATGTAAGATTCTGCAACAGTCTCTGCTGATACTCCTGCATGCGTGCATCCCTTTCTATGGCAGGAATTATTTATGCAAATTTACTTTTGTACTGGGGATCTAACAGTGTGGCAACCCAGTAGTCAGGATTATTTCTAATTCTCCCAATTCGAGGGTCATGTTGCAGGTAGTGCAGCAAGAAGGCACTCATGTGTCTTGCGCATCCAGGAGCACCAAGTCCCTGTTGTGTTGGTGGCGAGGTAACAATCATGCTTCCTTCCTCTGTCCTCTCCCCCCAACCTCGCACAACAGAAATGTGATCAAGGTCTCCCTCATCTGATGAGTCTTCCATCAGTTCGTCCTCCACTTCTTCCTGGGCTCCTGCACCTTCCTCACTAGTTTGGCTGCTACCATGCGCCCTGGTAAAACCATCTCCCCCACCCTCACATGCCTGCCGCCTTGGTGCTGCCGACCGTCTGGACCTTGCAGATGTTAGCCCTTCCGCATACAACTCCTCCTTCTCTACTTCCTCCACCTCCTCTTGTGCCACCACCTGACTCCGAATTATGTTTAACATGTGCTCCAGCATGTAAATCACCGGAATAGTCATGCTGATAATGGCATCGTCAGCACTAAACATCTTCGTCGCCATTTCAAAACTGTGCAGAAAGGTGCATAGGTCCCTGATCTGAGACCACTCCTCCAGCGTGATTTGCCCCACCTCTGGATCCCGTTGGCCCAGGCTATACGTCAGAACGTATTGCACCAGGGCTTGTCGGTGCTGCCACAGTCACTGCAACATGTGCAGAGTTGAATTCCACCGGGTAGGCACATCGCAATTTAGCCGGTGAAGTGGCAGGCCCAACGACTTCTGTAGGGATGTAAGTCGCTGAGCTGCGGGATGCGAACGGCGGAAGTGAGCACACAGCGACCGTGCCCTCTGCAGAAGGCCATCTAGTCCGGGATAGTGGGCTAAAAATTGCTGGACAACCAGGTTCAACACGTGAGCCATACAAGGCACGTGTGTGACATTGCCCCGGCGAAGGGCCGCACCCAGGTTTGCAGCATTGTTGCACACGGCCTTCCCTGGTTTCAGGTCCAGTGGAGACAACCATTCATGAAATTGGTTCTCCAGAGCTGACCACAACTCCTCAGCTGTGTGACTCACATTTCCCAGACATTTCAAAGAAAAAACCGCCTGATGACGTTGAGCCCTACTGCCAGCATAGTAAGGAGGTGTGCAGGATCCCTTCTGCACAGTTAGAAAGCTTGTGGCATGACCAGACAGGCTTTGGGTGTAGGTGGAGGACCGAGAGGAGGTTGAGGAGGCAGAAGCAGTGGAGGAACTTTGACATAAAGAGGATTGACGCACAACTCGTGGGGATGGCAAGACTTGGATAGCAGCCCCTTGTCCTGCTGTCACCATAGTTACCCAGTGCCCAGTCAGCGACATGTAACGCCCCTGTCCATGCCTACTCGTCCAAGTGTCTGTGGTGAAATGCACCCTGTCACACACAGAGTTTCTCAAAGAAGCGGTGATGATGTGTGCGACATGCTGGTGGAGCGCAGGCACACCTTTCTTTGAGAAGTAGTGCTGACTGGGCATCTGGTACTGGGGCACTGCGACGGACATAAGGTCTCGAAAATCCTCTGTGTCCACCAGGCGGAAAGGCAGCATTTCTGTAGCCAAGAGCTTGCAGATGGTGAAATTCAACCTCTTATCTTTCTCATGGCTAGGAGGAAATGGTCTTTTACTTGTCCACATCTGAGGGACTGAGGTCTGGCTGTTGTGCTTAGACGGGGTTGATAAGGGTGTCCCTGGCAAACTGCCGGTCTGTGAGGAAGATGCAGGCGGACATGTTGGGTTGCCTTGATCCAAAGGTGGTGCTATCGATGTCGGACAGCGCTCAACACCAGCTGGTGTTACCACCTCCAAAGAAAATGATGACCTGCCAATCACGCTGTCTGTTGCGGGTAAAGAGGTGGCAGGTCTGTGTCCCAAAACAGGTGTGACTGCTGTCCCCCCAGTCACAGAGGATGAAGAGGCCGCAGATGCACAAGATGGGGCAGACGGTGGTTGGCCCGGCCGGCTATGCCGCATTGTAGCACAGTGAGCTTCCCACTGCAACTTATGCTTCATGTCCTTGTGCCGGTTCATGCATGAAGTACTAAAACTATGTATTTTTTGGCCTCTACTTAGCTTTTGTTGACAAATGTTACAGATAACACGAGTTGGGTCATCTTTATCGATCTGAAAAATTCCCAGGCTATGCAAGGCTTAGCACCCATGCTACCGGAAGAGCCACCACGACTTGTGGTCAGAGGCAGAGTTGTGTTTGAGGATGCAGTTGTTGACGTGCTTCCAGTACTATGTCTCTGTCCAGGAAGGCGCAACCTGACCTCGTCGTCACTAGCATCCTCCTCCACCTCCTCTGCTGACCTCATCTCTTGGCTGACTGTGGGTTGACAGTAAGTGGGATCTCCAACCTCATCATCATCACCCTGTGTGTTATCACACCCGTCGTCGTCAGAGCCAACCTGTTCCTGCCCTGACAAAAAACTAAAGTTGTCGCTCCAATCAGGTATTTGAGTATCATCATCGTCTTCCTCATTGTCTCCACCAACAGGAGTTACAGTTTGGGAATGAGGGTCTACATTATGGTCAGAACCTTCTGCGTCTGGTCCTGGATCCGCTCATAAAGATTCTGGGCATCAGTGCAGATTATTTCCTCGTCTGGATTCACAGAAGCGCTGGAGCCGACGTCTGATTCCCAGGCTATAGTATGAGTAAACAGCTCTGCAGACTCAACCATCTGTTCTACCTCATACTCAGACAGGCAGCTGGAGATTTGGGAGCTGTGAGGAAGCAAGTGCGATTGGGGTGACACCTCTGAGGACTGGAGTATTTGTGATGTTGAAGTTGATGTGGAGGAGAGCCCACTTAAAGGAGCACTTGATATCCGTTGAAGCACCTGCTGTTTATGTGCCTCATCTGGAATTTGTAGCGATTGGCGTGGCCGTAAGAAAGGGATCTTATCACATTGTCCGCTAAAAGAAGTAGACATTTTAGTTTTGCTGGAAGATGGTCTTTCTTCTGCAGATGTTACTGTTGCTTTAACACCTACTCCACGGACACAACCATTTTTCCCCTTCCCAACACGTCTATTCCCCTTTCCACCAGCAGCAGGCCTTTTTCCACTCATTTTGGTGGTTAACTAATTCACAACTCTGGAGTTGTTTGCACAAAAAAACAATGGATGGGAACCGAGCAGAGCTGAGTGGCCAAACTGTGGTATTAGGCCAAATCTATTGTCTGGGTTAGATGCAGAAAAAAATTATATTCAGTTTGCAACCTGATGGAGGTCAGTATAGATGGACTAATAGAACAAGTCCCACACACAGCTAGAAGGCCAAATATTTTTTCAGAGCTAGATGCAGAAAACAATTATATTCAATTTGCAACCTGATGGAGGTCAGTATAGATGGACTAATAGAACAAGTCCCACACACTGCTAGAAGGCCAAATATTTTTTCAGAGCTAGATGCAGAAAAAAATTATATTCGATTTGCAACCTGATGGAGGTCAGTATAGATGGACTAATAGAACAAGTCCCACACACTGCTAGAAGACCAAATATTTTTTCAGAGGTAGATGCAGAAAAAAATTATATTCAGTTTGCAACCTGATGGAGGTCAGTATAGATGGACTAATAGAACAAGTCCCACACACTGCTAGAAGGCCAAATATTTTTTCAGAGCTAGATGCAGAAAAATATTATATTCAATTTGCAACCTGATGGAGGTCAGTATAGATGGACTAATAGAACAAGTCCCACACACTGCTAGAAGGCCAAATATTTTTTCAGAGCTAGATGCAGAAAAAAATTATATTCAATTTGCAACCTGATGGAGGTCAGTATAGATGGACTAATAGAACAAGTCCCACACACTGCTAGAAGCCCAAATATTTTTTCAAAGGTAGATGCAGAAAAAAATTATATTCAGTTTGCAACCTGATGGAGGTCAGTATAGATGGACTAATAGAACAAGTCCCACACACTGCTAGAAGGCCAAATATTTTTTCAGAGCTAGATGCTGAAAAATATTATATTCAATTTGCAGCCTGATGGAGGTCAGTATAGATGGACTAATAGAACAAGTCCCACACACAGCTAGAAGCCCAAATATTTTTTCAGAGGTAGATGCAGAAAAAAAATATATTCAGTTTGCAACCTGATGGAGGTCAGTATAAATGGACTAATAGAACAAGTCCCACACACAGCTAGAAGCCCAAATATTTTTTCAGAGGTAGATGCAGAAAAAAATTATATTCAGTTTGCAACCTGATGGAGGTCAGTATAGATGGACTAATAGAACAAGTCCCACACACAGCTAGAAGGCCAAATATTTTTTCAGAGCTAGATGCAGAAAAAAATTATATTCAATTTGCAACCTTATGGAGGTCAGTATAGATGGACTAATAGAATGATGCTATGCCCAAAAGGTTTTACTTCACTAGGTGAAGTTAAAAAATTGGTATTCTATACACAGGTGGTGTAGCTTGCAACACAGATAGGCTACTCCACTGACTAACACACTCTGCAATAGGCCAAAAAGGATTAGCTTTGCTAAATTTAGCCAAATGCTGTGAAAAAAACTTGCACAGCACTGGCACAGACCTGCCTGGCAAAAACTGATAGGAACTGATGTAACTTAGTCCTGAAAAGGACTGCAATTACAATTAGTCTTTACTCCCACAACCTATCTATTTAAGAGCACAGACCTGCCTGATAAAAGTCGTAGGAAATGCTGTAACCTAGTCCTTAAAAGGACTGCAATCACAACTATTCCCTACTCCCAAGCTATCTGTAGATTTGTGCGAAATTTGGCTTGAAATTAACAAGGTATAGCGCACACAGCAACAGCGGTGCCGTCTAACACGCAGCTGCAGCAGTGAGAAAATGATGGCGACGGGGAAAATGGCTGGGTCTTATAGGGCAAGGACATGTGACATACACTGCCAATGACACATGCCCTTGCTTGTAGGCTGACAGACTGCACCTCCCCACTGTAAATGCGGGAAAGAGAAAAAAAAATGGAGATCTTCATTATTCCTGCAGAGATCCATCCCCTGCCCCTCCCCCCGCCCCGCTGTACACTCAAACTGCGTATTAACATTAATTTTCATCATTACTGAGAAAAAATCCAGTTATGATTTTGGTGCACGAACAGTTATCAAACATAACCTCGAACAGCCGAATTTTTTTCAAATCGTTCATGTTCGCCGAACGGCTCGAACACCGCCCAAAACAGCTCGAATTTGAGATTGGCGAACAGTTCGAGTCGAACAACGCTCATCTCTACTCACCAGGTGAGGGGTTCGGCCAACTCCCAGGTACCTTTGAAATGCTTTTCAGGACCCCCTTCGTGGGTCCTTTCTCTCGCCCGTCGTACCCCACAATTGACCACGTTTCTGTCCAGCTGCCTCGGGCCTTGGCGGGCAAACGTATGTTCCGTTTCCCTGGGTGCCTTCCTAACGGGTGTAGTGAGGGGCCGTAACGTGTGCAATGCCACGGCCTCCGGTTACTAGCTGAGGGTAGTTGCTCTCCTCCACTAGATGAGGGATCTGGTTCCCTTTCTTGGCCTGACCCCCCTACTCTGGTAGCGGCGGGCGTACGGTGGCGACTGGCCGGTCCACACCCCTGGGGTCCCTTCACTCCACTCCTGGAGCCTCCTCCGTTCCTCTCCTCTCTGACTGAACTCAGCAGCTCTTCTCTTCTCTAGGCTCAAGCCTAGAGACTTGGCCTCCCTGCGGAGCAGAGCCCGTACAGAGCCCCTGCTCCCAGTCTTCTTCTCCCTCTTTTTTTTTCCCCTTCTCCAAGATGGTGCCCACCTTATATACTCCCCTTTCCAGTGCACCCCACCCTGGATCTACTCTCCCCACCCACACACTACCGGGTTCCCCCTTTCAAGGTGTTCTCTCCCCCCACTCCAGCCAGGGACAGGGGCAGTTGTGCTCACTCTTGGGAGCATTGTCGCCCTGCCCCCCGGAAATGTGGTGTAGTGCATGTGGGTGTTAGGGTCCTGAGCCACACTCCATCCTTACCTGGAAGTGAGATATCACACCTCTGGGTGAGATGCAATACCTCTGTAGCGACCGAACCCTCGGGGCGCTAAACTAGCCATATCCCACTGCTGCAGGAGGACCAAATTGAAGCCGTTGTCGGATGGATGGCAGCTAACGCATCGACTTCAATTAGTTCCAGATCCTCTCGGGTCCTGAGCACTGAAGAGCACCCATCTGTCTCTTCACCACCTGCCAAATTGCCCAGGCAGTCAGAGAGCCCTGGACAGGAGCCATCTCTACTTCTTTTCTCTGAATCTCTTGGCTTGGAAAGAGGGGGCCAACCAAGCAGAATTCGAGAATTTGTAGAAGAGGTAGTATGCAGTGATGCGCAACCATTTTGTCTCTCTGAATCTGAAGAGGCGGGTGGGCCAGTGCCTATGGTCAGCAGCACACCTCAGTACGCATCTGATGATGAGACTCAGGTGCCACTTTCTGGTGCGTACTGTGCTGTCGAGACTACCCAGGAGAAGCAGTTGTTTGAAGAGAGTGGTGTAGATGATGAGGTCCTTGACCCATCATGGCGTGAGGGACAGGAAGGTGGTGGGAGCAGCTCTGAGGAAGAGATTCCATGAACGGCGCAAAAAGGAGGGAGAGGGAGGGGGCAGACTTGGTTGCCTGTAGCCTCCACTTCGGCACCCATTAGGAGCATGGCTCTTCCAAAACCCAAAGCGGGCGCTCCCAAGACTTGCAGTGCCTGGTCCTTTTTTGACACAGTTGCAGATGACATTTGCTTTGTCAAATGCAAGCTGTGTAATCAGAAGGTGAAAAGAGGGAAAAGTGTCAGCAACCTCAATACCACAAATATGTGGAAACATTTGCGGACCAAGCACGTGGTGGAGTTACAAAGACACACTGAAGACCTAGGCCAACCTACAGCGCCACCTGCCACCTCTTCAGCTCGTGTTGTAGCCTCTTCCTCCAGCTCACACACAGCTGGTTCGGCTTCCTCACAGGATCGCCATGGAAGAACCTCTGGCACTGTTGTACAGAGACACAGTGTCATTCCACCCACAGCACCACTTTCCCTGTCATCCTCACACTCCCAGGCCAGTCTACAGCCATCGCTAGCACAGGCATGGGAGAAAAGGCGCCCATACTCGGCAAACCACCCCTGAGCACAGGCTCTGAATGCTGGCATTGCAAAACTACTGGCCCTTGAAATGCTATCATTCAGGCTGGTGGAGACCGACACCTTCCGTAACTTGATGGCATTGGCAGTCCCACAATACAACGTGCCCAGACGCTTTTATTTCAGCAGGCAAGCCGTCCCTGCTCTGCAACAGCATGTGGAGGGAAAAATTAAACATGCGCTACAAAACGCCGTCAGTAGCAAGGTCCACCTGACCACCGATGCGTGGACCAGTAAGCATGGACAGGGACGATACCTTTTCCTCACTGCCCATTGGGTAAATGTTGTGGAGCCGGGTACAGATCTTGAGAGTGGCGCTGTACGTGTTCTGCCAACTCCAAGGATTGCAGGAATCCAGTCTGCACACATTGACTCCTCCTCATACTCCAGTTCCTCTGAATCAGCGCTGCAGGAGCCATCACGGTCTACCTCCACATCGACCCGTGAACGGTTACCTGTTATGATGACCGATATGAGCACAGCTGTGGCCAAACGTCAACAGGCCGTATTAAAATTTATTTCTTTGGGGAATTGAAGCCACACAGCGCAGGAGCTCTGGAATGCCATCAAGCAGCAGAGTGACGTGTGGTTTATGCCAGCGAATCTCCAGCCAGGCATGGTAGTGTGTGACAATGGCCGAAATCTGGTGGCAGCTCTGGGCCTAGGCAACCTCACTCACATCCCATGTCTGGCACATGTGCTTAACTTGGTTGTGCAGAGTTTTTTGAGGGACTATCCGGATCTTGATGCTGTTATGATCTGCAACATAAACTAAGGAAAGAATGGGAAAAGCGGTCCCTACAGTAAGACTAAGCTGAATCCCTACGATGTAGCGGGCAGCCTGTTCCTTGTGAACAGACCCGCCTTCGTCCTCGGCTAGTCTGAACGGAGACCTATAGACTAAAGGGAGGGGTCCCTAAAAGAACTAAGTACTGGGGCAAAAATGGGACACCTCCTAACAGAAGTTGTGGCAGAGCAAAAAGACAAACTGACAAAAAGTACTAGAGGTCCCAGAGGACCAAGCAAACTAGACAGAGATAGGCACCGAAGCACCTGGCTAGAGAGACAGGCAAGAAACACTGAAGTCCAGCAAAGCCAGAAGGGCGGAGCTGGAATATATAGGCATCTAGTCACGTGACCGCAAAACACAAGATAGCAAAACTAACAGGAGGGTTCTAACAGTACCCCCTCTTCTATGAGGATCCTCCGGATCCTCCAGGCCCAGGCCTATCAGGAAACCTCCTGTGGAAAGCTTTAACAAGCCTAGGAGCAGAGACATCATCCGTCCTTACCCAGGAGTTGTTTTCGGGACCGAAACCCTTCCAGGAGACAAGATACTGTAATTTCCCTCTATGCCATCTAGAATTCAAGATACGAGAAATTTCATATTCACCGTCTTCCACCACAGGAGGAACTGTGAAAGTGGCGTCCCTATTAGAAACGTCAGCCTTTTTCAACAAGGAAACATGAAACACAGGATTAATCTTCCAGGAAGTAGGGACATCCAACCTGACAACAGATGGGTTAACAACCTGAAGCACCTTAAATGGACCCACAAACTTAGGACCCAGTTTTTTAGAGGGAATCCTCAACCGCAAGTTCTTCGAGGACAACCAAACCATGTCACCCACAAGTAAACAAAACCTCTTTACGTTTTCTGTCAAAATACTTCTTGGACTTCTTACTAGCCTCTTGCAGGTTACAACGTATATTAGTCCAAACTCTCTCCAAATCACCGGAAAAATTCTCCTCCTCCGGCACCGCCGACCCCAATTTGGAGAACGAACCAAAAGACGGATGTTTCCCAGTGCAACAAAAAAAAGGAGAACACCCAGCAGAAGAGGATGTATGATTGTTAAGAGCAAATTCTGCGAGAGGCAGAAACTCAGACCACACCTCTTGATTGTCTGCCACAAAACAACGCAAAAACTGTTCAACATCCTGGTTCTTTCTTTCAGTCTGTCCAAACTGAGGTCCTCTATCAGAAACAATATCCGTGGGAACGCCATGGACCTTGACAATCTCCTTAACAAACGCCTTAGCGAGTGTCTTAGCGCTGGGCAACTTAATGAATGGAACCAAATGACACATCTTACTAAAACGGTCTACGACCACCCAGATGACAGTAAAACCCTCAGACACAGGAAGATCAGTAATAAAATCCATAGTGAGATGCGTCCAAGGCGCACTAGGAACCTCCAGAGGACAAAGCAACCTCGCAGCAGGAGTATGTGAAGCCTTTGACCTAGCACACACAGTACACTGACGCACCCACTTGATGACTTCCTTCTGCCATCCAGGCCACCAAAAACTGCGACTGATAAGTCTCTTAGTCTCCGAAACTCCTGGATGACCTGCCAACCGAGACTCATGACACTCCACAAACAAATCTCTCCTAAAGGCTCTAGGCACGAACAACCTCCCATGGGGAGTGTTAGATGGAGTATCATCTTGAGCATTCAGAATCCCATTCTCCAAATCGGAGTCCAATGCCGCCACCACAACTCCTTTCTGCAAAATGCTCTCCTCCTCCTCGGCACCGACCGTAGGAGAGAAGCTGCGAGATAAAGCATCGGCTTTAACGTTCTTAGTACCAGGGATATAGGTAACAGAAAAATGATACCGAGAAAAAAATAGTGCCCACCTAGCTTGACGGGCATTCAAGCGCTTGGCAGCATCCAGATAGATCAAATTCTTATGATCTGTGAAAACCTGAATAGGAAATCTAGCGCCTTCCAAAAACTGACGCCAGTGTTCAAACGCAAGTTTAATAGCCAGCAACTCCCAATTTCCAACATCATAATTCAGTTCAGTTTCCAAAAATTTTTTCAAAAAGAAGGCACAAGGTTGTACTCCACCCTTGTTCTCCTGAGACAAAACTGCTCCGACCCCCACCGATGAAGCATCGACCTCTATCAAAAAAGGTTTGGTCTCATCAGGCTGTATAAGGATAGGGGCAGAACTGAACCTCTCTTTGAGATACTCAAATGCTTCAATGGCCTCAGTAGTCCACTGGGTCATATTCGCACCTTTCCTGGTGAGATCGGTTAGAAGTTTAACAATTACAGAAAAATTCTTAATGAATTTCCTGTAATAATTGGCAAAACCCAAAAACCTCTGTATAGATTTCAAACCAATAGGCCTAGGCCATTCCTGCACGGCCTGAACCTTCACAGGGTCCATCTCAAAGCCCTCGCTGGAGACAATGTAGCCCAAAAAACTAATTTTCTGCACAGCGAACTCACATTTCTCCAGCTTAGAAAAGAGTGAATTATCACTCAATAACTGCAAAACTTCACGTACACTCTGCCAATGGGACTCTAAATCTGGTGAATAAATCAAAATGTCATCCAAATGCACAACCACATTCTTACCAATCAAAGGTCTCAGGATGTCATTAATAAGGTTCTGAAAAAATGCAGGTGCATTGGTAAGACTGAAGGGCATCACCAGCTTCTCAAAATGACCTACCGGAGTGTTAAAAGCAGTTTTCCATTCATCACCCTCCTTCACACGTAACAAATTATATGCCCCTCGGAGATCAATTTTTGAGAACCACTTGGCTCCCACTAACTGGTTAAACAAGTCAGGAATTAACGGCAATGGTTAGAAATTGCATACGGTAATCTTATTAATTTCACGAAAATCCAAACATGGACGTAAACCGCCGTCCTTTTTTTTAACAAAGAAAAATCCGACTACCACAGGCGACTTAGAAGGTCTAATGTGACCAGCAGCCAGGCTAGTCTCTATGTACTCCTCCAAGGCCTTTCTTTCAAAGATAGTCAGATTAAACAAGCGACTTTTGGGAAGAGTAGCACCTGGAACAAACTCAATGGCGCAATCATAATCCCTATGAGGAGGTAAAACTTGTGACTCCTCCTCCGAAAAAACCCTCCAAAAATCTTGAATAGGTACTGGTAATTCCCCTTTTTCCACAGCCGCAATGCGTATCATTACAACATTTATCATAGCACTTCGGACTCCAAGACTTAATCACATTAGTAGACCAGTCCAACAAAGGATTGTGCAGTTTTAACCAAGGCAATCCTAGAACGACTGGAGAGGGCAAATTATCCAGAACATCAAAGTCCAAAATTTCTTGGTGAACACCATTGATAGTGAGAGGAAATGCAGCAGTCTTGTGAGTAATACATTTCAAAGGAGTGTTATCAATTGCAACCACAGAAATAGGAGATGACAAAGGTTTAGATTTCAATTTAAGGTTTTCCAAAAACCCTTTATCAATCACATTAAGTGTTGAACCACAATCCACAAATACCTGAAATTCAATCAAATCTCCCTGCAGAGTACACCCAGAAAGGAACACTACTGCAGAGCGTAAGCAAGCTATACGGGCGTAAGTGACCTTTTTTTTTTCTTTACTTAAACGACGCTCACAATACTTAATCAAATGATCAGCTTTACCACAATAAAGACACAAACCTTCGGCGAATCTCCGATCTCTTTCTTGAGAGCGGAGTGACATCGCCCCAACCTCCATTGGTTCTCCGCTGTCAGAGCAGATTTTCTGGAAACTAGGACCTGAAGTTACAGGAGTTTTTACATTATTGATCCTGGACCTTATTCTCCTGTCCACACGAACAGCTAACTGCATAGCTTCCTGCAGAGTCTCAGGTGCAGGGAATGCAATTAGCAAATCATTAACCCTTTCACTCAGACCAGCAAGAAATAAACTTTTCAGCGCCGAATCATTCCACTTAACTTCTGAAGCCCACCTTCTAAAGTGTGTGCAATAATTTTCAACATCATCAGACCCCTGATTCAAACGTCTAAGTTCTGATTCAGCAGATGAGATTCGATCAGGATCGTCATATAATAGCCCCATAGCAGAAAAAATTCTTCAACAGAACTTAAACACGGATCATTAGGCTGGAGAGAAAAGGCCCAACCCTGTGGTTCTTTGCGCAAAAGTGACATAATAAAACCAATGCGCTGTGATTCATTCCCAGAGGATCTTGGTCTCAAACGAAAATATAACAAACAAGCATTTTAAAGGAAAAAAAATCTTGCTGTTTTCCATAAAAAACATCAGGCAGTCCTACCTTCGGTTCCACAAAATGCGCGCCAGGACAGCTACTCACGTGTTGCTGAAGCTCGGCCACCTCCAGAGACAATCCCTGCAGGCATTGTGCCAACTCCTGGACGGAGACAATACTGATTCCCGAATTTCTTTCCCTTTAGTTTTTTTTTTGGGCTGGGCTTACTGTTATGATCTGCAACATAAACTAAGGAAAGAATGGGAAAAGCTGTCCCTACAGTAAGACTAAGCTGAATCCCTACGATGTAGCGGGCAGCCTGTTCCTTGTGAACAGACCCGCCTTCGTCCTCGGCTAGTTTGAACGGAGACTTATAGAATAAAGGGAGGGGTCCCTAAAAGAACTAAGGACTGGGGAAAAAATGGGACACCTCCTAACAGAAGTTGTTGCAGAGCAAAAAGACAAACTGACAAAAAGTACTAGAGGTCCCAGAGGACCAAGCAAACTAGACAGAGATAGGCACCGAAGCACCTGGCTAGAGAGACAGGCAAAAAAGACTGAAGCCCAGCAAAGCCAGAAGGGCGGTGCTGGAATATATAGGCAGCTGGTTACGTGACCGCAAAACACAAGATAGCAAAACTAACAGGAGGGTTCTAACAGATGCACTGCTGCACAAGGTCCGCATAGAGTGCGCTCATTTGCGGCGTTCCAGCAACGCAAGATCGCGCATTGCAGCTCTGCAGCGCCGATTACGTTTTCCAAAACATCGAATCATATGTGACCTACCCACCAGGTGGAATTCAACGTTACATATGTTGGAGAGGTTGTGTGAGCAGCAGGCAGCAGTAATGGAGTACCAGCTGCAGCAGGCGCAAACAAGTCGCAGTGCATGCCTTTCACACTTCACCACCACTGAGTGGGCCTCTATGAAGGACATTTGCAATGTTTTGCGTGCCTTCAATTATTCCACGCGGATGGCGAGTGCAGATGATGCACTAGTCAGCATGACTATACCCCTTATCTGCCTGCTTGAAAAAACACTGCAAGCACTAAGGGAGGAGGTTTTGGAAGAGGTAGAGGATGAGGAGTCACAAACGCCATCTGCTTCTGTACAGTCTGCGTAACGTGGTTCCTCACAAAGGCCTAGGCAGGGGACACTTTGTGAGGAGCATGAGGAGCAGTCAATGGAGGAGGAAGACATCTGTCCAGAGAAGGGAGGTACACAATGCTCTAGTAGTCAGTATCTAGAGCGAGGGTGGGGTGATGCAGAGCAGGCAGAGATCACGTCTCAAGCAGGGGACAGCGTTTCTTGGCCAGTTGGCAGTCTGCAGCACATGTTTGATTTCATCCTGCAGTGCCTGAGAAACGACCACGGCTTCGCCCACATTCTCAACACGGCTGACTATTGGGTGTCCACCCTCCTAGATCCTCGCTACCGGGACAACTTACAAAGCCTCATAACACCGTTGAACCGGGAGCGTAAAAAGCGGGAGTACCAAGACGCACTGGTGCATTCCATCATGTTCTCCATTCCACCCGAGAGCAGTGCTGCTAGTGGTTTACAAAGCATCTCAGTGCGCGTCGAGGCAGTGGAGGAAGCTGTGCACAAAGAGGGAGCAGAAGCATGGCCTCAGCACAAGGCAAGACCAGTATGGCCCAAATGTGGCAAAGTTTTGTGTCCCCGCCACAAATGTCTACACCATCACAGATGGATCCAGTCAGCAGGAGGCAACGTTTCCGTCAGATGGTGACAGACTACATGTCTTGCCCTCTCAGTGTACTCCCAGACGGCTCTTCCACTTTCAAGTTTAGGGTCTCTAAGCTGGATACATGGCCAGAGCTTAGCCAGTATGCATTGGAGGTGCTGGCTTGCCCTGCTGCTAGTGTATTATCGGAACGCGTCTTTAGTGCCGCAGGTGGTGTACTAACAGACCGTCGCATCCTACTATCCTCCGATAACATTGACCGGCTTACTTTTCTGAAAATAAACAAGGCCTGGATCTCGCATGAATTTGCCAGTCCTCTTCCAGATTAAATAATTGGTTGGCAACAGTATCCAGGTCTCCTGTTGTGTTCGTTTGTGCAACGCTGGAAGCCCTACCCTGGGAGATGGGGGACTCGGAGCCGGGTCCTGTGTAGTAGATGGGGTGCAGCCGTGGCCCAGACCCACTCCGTGCCCAGGGCCGTCACACTAAAAAAAGGATGGTACGGGCTTAACCGGGTTGAGTGGCTGATCTCGACTACGCCACCTGTGGCACCTGGTGAATGCCACCAGCGCTGCTGCAGTCCGCTGAGGCAGGGTGTTATGGCAGCCGTCGTTGTTACTACTCCCCACAGGCAGAGCAGGGCCTCAGGGCAGAGAGGCAGGATGGGGGGGTTGTAGTCTAGGAGGTCTGGTGCTGCATAGTGCAGTGTAATGCAGAATAAAGAGTCCGGATGCCATAGGGGTTAACTTCCAGGGTTTTTACTCACGGTGGAGATTGAAGTTGAAAGGCTTCTCCCTGCTCCTCTCGGAGTTCTGCGGTCACCAGAGACGGGGGGGGGGGGGTCCGACAACCTCCGAGTAAGTCCAGCGTTCCATCAGGACCCCGCACCAGAGTGTTCCTAGGCTTCAGACCGGGTCCTTTCCTGTCTGTGTGTGTGTAGATAGGCCGGGTCTCCCTCTGAACTTCACTCAGAAAAAGGGTACGGGTGGCAGCTCCACTCCTTCCGTTACCCGGTGGGATCCTCAGGGCCTACCGAACTTCCCTGACCAGGACGTAGAGTGGCAAGGTCAGGTGTCGGGGGCCGGTACCCCTATTGCAGCCGGAATCCCTCTGAATAGATCAGGTTGGCGAGGACAGGTGGCGTATACCGCTCAGTCTGCATCCCCCGGGATCCATTTGCAGTGGAGCTACACTCCTAAGCTCCGGGCCTTCTTGGTCATGGTCCTTGACCGGGCTGAGACATACATTATCTGCAACCTGCCCCTCAACCCAAGGCCAGGGTACGAGGGCCGTGTCTCCATCCTCTGCAGGTCCACACAGGATCCACGCTCAGGAAGGGAGATCACGATCAAAGAACAAAGAGCCAAGATGGCTGTGAATTAAATATGAAATTTAAAGTGTCACTAAAATGTGAATCCTTCACCCTCACACACTAATTGGTTCTCCTATCTCTTGGTTCCCCAGTCTCCCAACTTCCAGTAGGGGCAGCACCTAGTGCCTTCTAGCCCCCTCTGGTGGGAGAAGTGTGGTGTTGTATGTGGAGGCAGGGTCCTGACCATCGCACTGTTCTTACCTCAAAGGAGGAAAACTACACCCCATTAAAGAGGTGCAGCATCCCTGTGGCGGTCGAACCCTCAGGGGCGCCACATCTTCCCTGGTGAAACACAGCACGTCCGCGGGCTGCAAAAGAGCAATACCTGGTACAGTTTTCTTTTTTATATATGAGCAATAAACAATTTTCCCTTTATGGGAGGCACTTCTTCTTAAACGTTTCAAACAGTATAAAATACAAAAGTACAAAGGTATGAAAATATAAAAATACAAGAATCATCCAGAGACATTTATGCATAGACAGACGGGTTAAAGTGCAGGGACTTAAAGGCAGTTCAGAAGCATGAGGGACCTGTCCCAAAACCCCAACGTAGGCCCTGGGGTGGCTGCAGGGCATGAAGATCCCGAGTTGGACCTCCAGGAGAGCCACTCCAGACAGGTTTTTCTTCTAAGGTCTGAGGTAGAAATATCCGCGGTTTTACATAAAACCAATAAGGAGCACCTAAAGAGATGCAAACTATTTACAGGGTAGGAGTCTGTCTGCTGCAAGTCCGCAGGGACTAATGTCTCTAGAAACCGGGGATGTAAACTAAAACATAAACACAAACAGTACAACTTAAACAAGGTACAGCAGCCGGGGCTGCTTAATTCTCGGGTCCCCTCTGGGGAAAAGGCTCATTCCTCCCGATGGAGGCTGACCGGTCCTCTAAGGCCAAGCGCGAGGGGGCGTCGCTCCCGTACACCTTGTGGACATCCAGGGCATACCACCCCCGCTGCCCATGGTGGCGGGTGTACGTGACTATGTCACCCGGGAAGAGGTTCCGGCCAGGGTGTCCCTTTTTCAGCCGCGGCTCGACGTCCCGCCGGCTGACGAAGACGTCGTGCTCGTGCTGGGAACTCCGAATGAATTCCCACCCCGCCTCATGGTGGAAGCGGACTACTTGCCCTTCCACACGGGGGCTTGGACGGGTCGCCTCCTCCTGGCGGGCCCGGGACTTTGCAGCCTTGGCGCGCACCTCGAGGCGCTCGCAGCGGATCTCCCTCTGGCATTGCTCCCGGCTGAGTTGAAGGATCTGCTGACGGCACAGCTCACTCCTCCTGCGCGCTTCAGCCCGGGTCTCCCGGGGGAAGCCCATCAGGTCCCCCCCCTTGTTGTCCCAGGCCCACTCCTCAGCCGCCGGCCAGGTGACTGTTGGTGCGGGCAGCGGTGTCAGCAGGGGTTGCTGCGAGTCCTCTGCAGGTGCGGACTAGTCCGGGTTGGGGTCGGTGGATACCCCAGCAGCCTCAGGTACTTCCGATTCAGGAGTTGTGCGGCAGTGCATGTCTCCGCCAATAGCAGAAGCTTGCAGCTCCGGGGCAAAGACCTGCTCCCAGGTGACCTCGCCGGGCAGGAGATACTCGGGCATGAGGTCCAGTACGGGCACGGTAGGTTCAGCAGCCGGGGCAGGGGAAGCACACTCACCCGCCTCTGGGCCGCTCACGACCTCTGTCACCGCTTCTCCCTGAGCTTCGGCTCCTTGGCGGCAGGTCCGGATGCGCAGCAGCATTTCTTCCCGCCACGCAGCAGACACCGCCTTCTGGGCCTCATCCAGCCTCCGTGCAAGACCCGGGGCTTCCTGGTGGAGAAATTCAATATCTCCCGCTATAAGTCTTGTGCCACTTCGCTCCCTGCCGGGGGAAGTACTTGGGCCGGGTTCGGAAGGCTCCGTTTGTTGCGCTCCAGCATCGTCCATGTCCGCTCCTGAAGGCCGCCAAACTCCAACTGCTATGGCCGCACCTTGTTGTTTTTCTTTTTCCTCCTCTTTCGGAGCGGCTCCAGGGAGGTATGCTGACAGGCACGCCTTCGTTCAGCCCATCCATTTTGACGGGCATTACCCCGCGGACAGTTTCTGATGGAAGGGGAGGTCCGCACTTTTGGCGCCATGGGGGAGCCTGGCCCACGACAGGCGGTGTTAGGAGACGGTCTTTCTGATACACTATGGCGTCTGTTCTTCTTGTGCGGGCGCCATTTTAAGTGTAAACGACAGTCCAAGGTGTAATGCACACAGTACCCTGCGGGCACGCGATCCTGCCGACTACGCCAGTTTGTGAGACGCTGGAAGCCCTACCCTGGGAGATGGGGGACTCGGAGCCAGGTCCTGTGTAGTAGATGGGGTGCAGCCGTGGCCCGGACCCGCTCCGTGCCCAGGGCCGTCACACTAAAAAAAGGATGGTACGGGCTTAACCGGGTCGAGTGGCTGATCTCGACTACGCCACCTGTGGCACCTGGTGAATGCCACCAGTGCTGCTGCAGTCCGCTGAGGCAGGGTGTTATGGCATCCGTCGTTGTTACTACTCTCCACAGGCGGAGCAGGGCCTCAGGGCAGAGAGGCAGGATGGAGGGGGGTGTAGTCTAGGAGGTCTGGTGCTGCGTAGTGCAGTGTAATGCAGAATAAAGAGTCCGGAGGCCATAGGGGTTAACTTCCAGGGTTTTTACTCACGGTGGAGATTGAAGTTGAAAGGCTTCTCCCTGCTCCTCGAGGAGTTCTGCGGTCACCAGAGACGGGGGGGGGGGGTCCGACAACCTCCGAGTAAGTCCAGCGTCATGGTCCTTGACCGGGCTGAGACATACATTATCTGCAACCTCGACCCAAGGCCAGGGTGCGAGGGCCGTGTCTCCATCCTCTGCAGGTCCACACAGGATCCACGCTCAGGGAGGGAGATCACGATCAAAGAACAAAGAGCCAAGATGGCTGTGTATTAAATATGAAATTTAAAGTGTCACTAAAATGTGAATCCTCCACCCTCACCCACTAGTTGGTTCCGCTATCTCTTGGTTCCCCAGTCTCCCAACTTCCTGTAGGGGCAGCACCTAGTGCCTTCTAGCCCCCTCTGGTGGGAGAAGTGTGGTGCTGTATGTGGAGGCAGGGTCCTGACCATCGCACTGTTCTTACCTCAAAGGAGGAACACTACACCCCATTAAAGAGGTGCAGCATCCCTGTGGCGGTCGAACCCTAGGAAAGCCACACATGTTTCTACCACCTGAACTGTAATCCCTGGGCTCCAACACCACCAGTTGCTGCTCAGAAGTGCCGTATGCACAGTCAACACTTGCTGCCGTGTTATTGGGGTTCAGTAACGTCAGCTGATCCCCAGCTGTGTGTCCGGCAAATTCTCCTGCTCTGTCCACATCCACTCTACTACAGATTTAAAACTTGCTCCAATTACACCTCTGGCTCCTCTCTGTTTTTTGTATTATCCCTGAGCTCCAACACCACCAGTTGCCGCTCAGAAGTGCCGTCTGCACAGTCAACACTTGCTGCCGTGTTATTGGGGTTCAGTAATGTCAGCTGATCCCCAGCTGTGTGTCCGGCAAATTCTCCTGCTCTGTCCACATCCACTGTACTACAGATTTAAAACTTGCTCCAATTACACCTCTGGCTCCTCTCTGTTTTCAGTATTATCCCTGAGCTCCAACACCGCCAGTTGCCGCTCAGAAGTGCCGTCTGCACAGTCAACGCTTGCTCCAGTGTTATTGGGGTTCAGTAACGTCAGCTGATCCCCAGCTGTGTGTCTGGCAAATTCTCCTGCTCTGTCCACATCCACTGTACTACAGATTTAAAACTTGCTCCAATTACACCTCTGGCTCCTCTCTGTTTTCAGTATTATCCCTGAGCTCCAACACCGCCAGTTGCCGCTCAGAAGTGCCGTATGCACAGTCAACACTTGCTGCCGTGTTATTGGGGTTCAGTAATGTTAGCTGATCCCCAGCTGTGTGTCCGGCAAATTCTCCTGCTCTGTCCACATCCACTTGACTCGCCCCCTGGGCCTAGTGTGGACGTGTGTGGGATACCTGGAGCCGGGTCTCTGGAGGTTGTAGAATCCATGGCGGTGACCCAGTCCCGTGGCTCAGGGTGGTCAGGCCGATGGCGGTATTTTGTGGGGGTTTTAGGTTAATTGTCCGACTACGCCACCAGTGGATTGCGGTCAGCGCGGACCGCCGCGGCAAGGCAGACCGCTGGGGCTGATGGTGTGTGCAGCTGAGGTAGTGTGACTTCCCACGGGAAGAGTGGAGCCCCAGGGCAGTGTAGCTGATGGTGAGGGTGATAGTGCACGGGAGTCCCAGCACTAGTAGTGCTGGTGCGGCGATGAAGCAGGAACGACTCAGAGTCTTTGCAGTGCAGTTCAGGGTCTTTACTGGTGATATTAAGGCAGACCCTCCCGGGAGTACTGGCTAACATAAGGGGCCTGGTCAGTTTGCGAGCAAACAGGAGTTCCCCTGGCCAGGTGGAGATGTAGGCCTCCCCGTCTATCTGCACTCTTTCTGGCTACCTTGCTGTAAGCGGGTAGAAGTAGCCCACGTCCCTGAGTATACCGTGTGGTGCTCACCCGTATGGCTGGTGACTTGGGGCCTTCTGTTAGCCTCCGCTCCTGGATGGCGGTGCTGGTCCTTGTGACTGAGCCTCCGGGCTTCTATGGCAAGAGGACCTGGAATCCCCTGCCGGCTGGTTTCTGCTGCTGGGTGAATATCAGTCTCCACAGCCTCGGACTCCGGTGTCCGGTTATCCGATTCTTCTGCCAGGGCGAGCTCTGCTCAGCTCCAGCCCCTGGTCTTCAGCTACTGCTCCTACAGAGCTCCTGCTGTAACTCTCCCTGTGTCTGGAACTGTCTCCAGGCTCTGACTGAACTCACTAATCCCGCCCCAGACCCAGTTTATAAGGACAGATTCCTCCCCTCCCAGGTCTGGGCAGGAAGTTTTGCATGCTGAGGGCTCCTGATCAGAGAAACCTCCCACTTGCTCTCAGACGTAATATTTCTATTACTGTGGCAACCAGACCCCTGGGGTGCCACATTCCCCCCTAGTGAATTTTAGTACTCCGGGACTAAACACATTTTTAAGAAAACACAAATACAGGGTATAAACAATAATACAACAACATATATACAAGAAGCTTTAGTCTTTAGGGGTCACGGCGTGTCCGTAACCGGGTGTCCATATCACCCAACAAGGTGAAGTCTTGGCACAGAGTAGGGGACCTGTCCAAAGCAAACCCCAAGCGTTGGCCCTGGGCGTGGCTGCAAGGCTGAGGCTAGCTACTTTGGGCCACAAGGAGGCCACACCAGACAGGTTTTCTCTTCCGCGGCCATCTTCGCAAGAGGCACTAAGGTGCAACTATTTACATGTAGTTCCGGTTATTCAGCGTCCATAACCTGTCAGTCCAAATAAACCTGAAGGGTAACTAGAGAAACATAATTAATGAACAGGCAACAAAAACATAAACCATTTTCAAGATTTGCAGTTTACAGGTATCACAGTTTAGATTCTCCAGCGAGCGGGCATCTGTCCTCTAGTGCTCCTGGTGGACCTACGTAACCCACTATCTGGTTCTGCACTACAGGGTGTAGGAGGTGTTGTGGGTAGGTCTGGCAGCTTTCTGCGTACTCTTTGGCTTACTAGGGGCACGGCAGGCTCACCACTAGCAGATGGCTGATTCTCCTGGGCTGCTGGTATGGATTCTTCTGCCTCCTGGGTTGGCTGCTCTTCTGACACTAACTGTTCTTCTGTAGGTCCTTGAGGGGCTGGCTGGAGAAAGGTGAGGACGGGTACCACGACTGCGTTGTTGATCTGAGTCCAGGACCGGGGAAAGTCTCCGAGTACGGTACTGATCATTTCTTCCCTTTCCTCTGCGGGTTGAGGGTTTTCTTGATCTTCTTCAGGGCTTTGCAGCTGCTCGGGACACTTCTTCAGGTGGTCTCTGGAGACAATGGCTGTGGTCTCTCCTCCATCCTTACTGATGATACATACTTTTGGGTTCTCATGACTTGAGGGCAGTACGGTGTACGGGTCCTTCTCCCACTGGTCATCCAACTTGTGGAGCCGTCTCTTTCTCTTCAAGACCTGCTCTCCAGGTACCAGGGGAACAGTGGGAGCATACTGGTTATAAGCCTTTTCTTGCCTTTCTCTTGCTTGAGACAGACTTCGCTGAACGCTTTTCTGTACTTTCCGATACTGCTGTTGCCGTTCTGTATCCCAGTCTGCCTCTGGCGAGGTGTCCTCAGGTGTCAGGACTCCCATATCCAGGTCAATAGGCAGCTTACCAGGTCTTGCTCTCATTAGGTAAGCCGGGGTACAGTTGGTGAAGCCTACGGGAATGTGATTGTACAAGTCCACCAAATCAGGCAGTTTTTCAGGCCACAGACTGCATTCCTCCAGGGGCAACGTTTTTAGCAAGTCTATCACCACCTGGTTCATTTTCTCACATAGTCCGTTGGTCTGAGGGTGATAGGGTGTTGTTCTTATCTTCCTGCAGCCATACAGATTGCAGAACTCCTGGAAGGCTTCCGCTTCGAAGGCTGGTCCTTGGTCCGTCAGCACTTGCTCCGGATACCCGTGTGGACGACAGAAGTGCTGCTGGAAGGCTCTAGCTGCTGTTTGAGCCGTTAAGTCCTTGACAGGGACCACCACCAGGAACCGGGAGTAGTGATCTACGATTGTGAGGGCGTAGACGTACCCAGATTTGCTTGGAGCCAGTTTCACATGGTCCAGGGCTACCAGTTCCAGTGGCTGCCTGGTTATGATGGGCTGCAGGGGACTCTTCTGGCTGGCACGGTCCTTTCTTCTTAGGTTGCATGGGCCACAGTCTTTGCACCACCTCTCGATGGCTCCTCTCATGCCTACCCAGTGGAACCGTCCACGCAACAGGAACTCCAGGTTCTTCCATCCGAAGTGTCCTGCTCTGTCGTGGTATGCCTCCAGAACCATAGCCGCGTCTCGTCTTGGGACCACTACCTGCCAGGTCAGCTCATGTGTTCTAGAGTTGACCATTCTCCGGCACAGCTTCTCCTTGTAAAGAAACAGCCTGCTTTTCTCCTTCCACAGTTGCTTGGTCTCCTCCGGAGCGTCTGGGTCAAGACGGGCATCAGCCTGTGTCAGCATTTCCTTCACCAGACGGACTGCGGGGTCACTGTCTTGCGTCTCCGCCCAGCTGTAGTGGGGTAAGGGATTGAACGTGGCAGAGCGCCTGTCCCTTACACGGTGGGAATACAGGGTAATCCCATGACGGTGGAACGCAGGGAGTTCGACTTCTTCCAGTTCTTCTGGATCTTCCCCTACGTCTGGTAAGTTTGGCATTCTGGACAGGGCTTCCGCGTTGGCATTTGAGCGTCCCGCCCGGTATTTGATGGTGAATTCATAGTTGGACAGGCGGGCCATCCATCTCTGCTCCAGGACACCAAGTCTTGCAGTGTCCAGGTGTGTCAACGGGTTGTTATCTGTGTACACGGTGAACTTGGAAGAGGCAAGGTAATGCTTGAAACGTTCGGTCACTGCCCACACCACTGCCAGGAACTCTAGCTTGAATGAGCTATAATTCTCAGGGTTTCTCTCTGTGGGCCTTAGTTTTCGGCTGGCGTAAGCGATTACCCGTTCTTTCCCCTGCTCGATCTGGGACAGTGCGGCTCCTAGCCCGATGTTGCTCGCGTCCGTGTGGAGGATAAAGGGCTGGCTGTAGTCAGGGTACGCCAGGATTTCATCCCCCGTGAGGGCCATCTTCAGCTGGCAGAAGGACTCCTCTTCCAGCTTTTCCCATCTGAAGGGCGGCTTCTGGTTTTTGACCTTCCTGGATTGGCCTATCAGGAGGTCCTGCATAGGAGCTGCCATTTTGGTGAAACCGGGAATGAATCTTCGGTAGTAGCCTACCAACCCGAGAAACTGCCGCACTTCCTTTATGCTGGAGGGTCTTGGCCAGTCTTTAATCACGGTGATCTTATCGGGGTCGGGAGCCACTCCGTCAGCACTCACCACGTGTCCCAGGTACTGCACCTTTGGTTTCAGCAGGTGACACTTGGATGGTTTCACCTTTAGGCCGTAGCTTGCCAGGGCGTCAAACAATTCTGCCAGGTGTTTCAGATGGTCCTTGTAGGTTTTGGAATAAACGATGACATCGTCCAGGTATAACAGGACCGTCTCGAAATTCCGGTGTCCCAGACAGCATTCCATCAACCGTTGGAAGGCTCCTGGTGCGTTGCAGAGGCCGAACGGCATACAGTTGAATTCGCTGAGGCCCATCGGGGTGGTGAATGCAGTCTTCTCCTTGTCTGCCTCTGCTACAGGAACCTGCCAGTACCCGCTAGTAAGATCCAAAGTGGAGAAGAAGTTAGCAGATTTTAATGCAGCTAAAGATTCTTCTATCCTAGGTAACGGGTACGCATCTTTGTGTGTGATACGGTTGACCTTTCTGTAGTCTACACACATTCTCATGGTGTTGTCCTTATTTTTCACTAGAACTAGTGGAGCTGCCCAGGGGCTACAGCTGTCCCTGATTACCCCAGCCTCCTTCATGTCCCGCAACATCCCTTTTGCATTCTGATAGTGTGCAGGGGGTACAGGTCGGTATCTTTCCTTTATGGGTGGATGGTCTCCTGTGGGGATGTGATGTTCTACCCCCTTTACTCGCCCGAAGTCTAGTGGGTGTTTACTAAAGACTCTTTCGTACTCCTGAACCACCCGGTAGACTCCCTGTTTTTGGTGTGAGGGAGTGGAGTCAGTACCCAAATGCAGTTGCTGACACCAGTCCTCCATTTGTTTCTTAGAGCCGTTACCTTCCTCTGGTTGAGATGGAGGCAAGGGTTCCACGGCCCTTACAGAATTTTGGTTTATGGTGAACAATTTGGCTAGCGTGGCATACCGGGGCAGGTATACTTCTCTCTCCCCGATATTTATGATGCGGACGGGCACCCTCCCATGGCGTACATCGACCACCCCCCGTGCTGTCAAAATGGTGGGCCTACTGTCTGAGTAGACGGGTTCTACCATTGCTTGGTAGTCTCTACCTCTTAGACCAATAGCTGCCCGGCACCAGATCATCATCTCACTTTTCGGAGGCATAGCAATAGGGAACGGGTCACACATTCTCACGCTACCTATCTAACCACCAGATAGTTCCACTTGTTGCCGCTTCATCAGTGCCCGGATCTCTTTTTGGAACACACGCTGCTGGCTGGAACTGGCGTTCTTGGCAACCTGCTGTAAAATGAGAATCACCTCTGCAAGACAATTTTCAATCACGTTAGTTCCCAAGGTTATTCTAGGATGACTCTCATGACGGTCAATGTCCACAATAATCAGTCCTTGTGCCGCCAGTTCGACCTTACCGACCTTAATGGTCACCTCTTTGAACCCCACCTGCGGCACGGGCTGACCATTGCTGGCGATGATACTCAGGTCGTCATCTGGGTAGCGGGTTTTGTCCGAGTCATTCCAGTACCGCTTAAAGAGCACGTACGGGATGGTAGTCACCTGTGACCCAGTGTCTAGTAGGGCACTCATGGGAATGCCATCCAGTACCACAGGCAAGACCGGACGTCCCCCTACGTATTTATCACGCCAGTTCAATGGGCCTGATGATCTTATGCCTGGGGGTTGGCCCTCTACCCCAGGTTGTGCCCGTTTAAATGACAGTACTTTGCCATGTGTCCGGGTTGATTGCAGCTGCGGCAGATGTGTTGTCCGTCCTCGTTGTATCTGTCGCTGGGTCTTCCTCTGGACGTTGGGATCCTCCTCTGTCGGTGCCACGGGACGTCCTCCGGTCCGGATGCCAGCTGGATCTTCCCTGGAGGGGAAACCTGTAAAGACTGCACAGTTCTGGTTAGCGCGGCTACGCTTTTTGTTAACTCTTGGACCTGATGGTGCAGGTCTGTAGCCGGGTTGTTATCCAAAGCCTGCGCACCAGCTCCTACAGACTCTGTAGACAAGGGCGCCGCCTCCAGGTGATAGGTAATAGCAGGGCGCCGGTGGGTTACAGCGCTACCCGGTGCCGGTTCTCGGAGCACCCGGATGGTCCTGTCTTTGAACTTTGCAAAGTCTAAACCAGGGTTCTGCAAGGCCATTGCACGTAACTGGGTTCGGTGGGCGTTGGACAGCAGACCCTCAATGAATTGCTCAGTTAACAGTTCATCTGCATTCCGCACACTGTCAGGGTCTGCCTGTTTAATGGCTCCCAGGGCCTCTTGCAAGTTCAAAGCATAGTCTCTTATACTGTCTTGGGCCCGCTGCTTGCACCCATAGAATTTCATTTTGATCTCTGCTGAGGTACGGGTATCAAAAGTGTCCCTCAGACGGGTTAAGATTTCTTTTACAGTCTCCTTGTCCCGGACTGACCAGGACTTTACTTCACGCTGGGCTGCCCCGGTTAGCTGGCCTACCAATATGCTCACTTTTTGTCCCTCTGTCAGGGGGTACACCTTAAACAGGCTGTACAGTCTCTCTTTAAAGTCGCTTAGGGTATGCGACTCCCCTGAGTACTGGGGCAGCCAGGCCGCTCCGGGGATATAGGGCATTGTAAATGGCATTACTGCGGTAGCGGCCGCGCTGGTGGTTGAGGGTCCCTCCGTGTCCATCATCTCCCCCCCCCCTAGTTAAGTGTGGCCTACTTTCTGTGGTTTCTTCTCCGTAGGCCGCAGCTCCGCAGACGATCGTCAGGGTGGAGGACCTTGCGTCGCGCTCTGGTGACGTCAGCGTCGCTCCCTCTCCTTCCAGGACCTTGCGCAGCGTCGGTGCGTGGGGCGGAGCTTCGGGTCTCGCGCGCTTTCGGCGTCCACGCCCCTCTTCTTCCCTTGCGGCGTCCTGAAGATGGCGTCCGATGGCGGGAAAACGACTGCGGATGGCGGGAAAACAGCTGCGGATGGCAGGAAACTTCTGAAGATGGCGGGAGACGACTGAAGATGGGGGAAATGGCTCCGGATGGCGGGATAACAGCTGCGGATGGCGGGTACCGACTGAAGATGGCGGGAAACGGCTCCGGATGGCGGGGACCTTCACTACGGCAGGTATGATAGTCTTTTGAAGGCGCGCAGTACCCGGTGGTTGCGGGCACGAGATCCTGACGACTACGCCAAAGCTGACTCGCCCCCTGGGCCTAGTGTGGACGTGTGTGGGATACCCGGAGCCGGGTCTCTGGGGGTTGAAGAATCCGTGGCGGTGACCCGGTCCCGTGGCTCAGGGTGGTCAGGCCGATGGCGGTATTTTGTGGGGGTTTTAGGTTAATTGTCCGACTACGCCACCCGTGGATTGCGGTCAGCGCGGACCGCCGCTGCAAGGCAGACCGCTGGGACGGATGGTGTGTGCAGCTGAGGTAGTGTGACTCCCCACGGGAAGAGTGGAGCCCCAGGGCAGTGTAGTTGATGGTGAGGGTGATAGTGCACGGGAGTCCCAGCACTAGTAGTGCTGGTGCGGCGATGAAGCAGGAACGACTCAGAGTCCTTGCAGTGCAGTTCAGGGTTTTTACTGGTGATATTAAGGCAGACCCTCCCGGGAGTACTGGCTAACATAAGGGGCCTGGTCAGTCTGCGAGCAAACAGGAGTTCCCCTGGCCAGGTGGAGTTGTAGGCCTCCCCGTCTATCTGCACTCTTTCTGGCTACCTTTGTTAGAACCTTGCTGTTAGGTTTTTTTTCCTTTGCTGGTCACATGACCTTGTTGGCCTATTTAATCCTGCTCCGCCCTTCTGGCTTTGCTGGACTTCATTGTATATCTACTTTCTAGCTAGCCTGTGATCTGTATCTAACTCTGTTAGTTTGCTTGGTCTACGGACCTCTATGTTCTATCTATTTTGTTTGTTCGTCTGTCTGCTACTATTTCTGTTAGGAGGTGTCCCATATTCCTCCCAGTCCTTAGTACTTGTAGGGATTCCCTCCTCACATCTATAGGTCTCCGTACAGACTAGATTAGGACTTTAGCAGGTCTGATCGCAGGATCAGGTTCCCTGTTACATCGTAGGGATTCAGCTGAGTCTTATAGTAGGGACAGATCTCCTCTCTTTCCTTAGCTTTGGTAGCAGAACATAACAGTAAGTCCAGCCAGCAAATTCTCTAAGGAAAGATTTTTTTTTTTTTTTTTTTTTGTTCCATCATGGTGTCGGTTCAGGATTTGGCTAAACACCTGCAGGGACTCTCTCTGGAAGTGGCCGAGCTCCGTCAGCACGTGAGTAACTGTCCTGGAGCATATTTCTTGGAGCCTAAGGTATGTTTGCCGGATTTATTTTTTGGTGAACATCGAGAATTTTTTTCATTTAAAAATGCTTGCTTATTGTATTTTCGTTTGAGACCCAAGTCCTCTGGGGATGAATCCCAGCGCGTAGGGTTCATAATGTCACTTTTGCGCAAAGAGCCTCAGGAGTGGGCCTTTTCTTTGCAACCTAGTGATACATGCTTCAGATCAGTGGATAGTTTTTTTTCTGCTTTAGGACTATTATATGATGATCCTGACCGTGTGGCATCAGCTGAGACTGAGTTGAGACGTTTAAAACAAGGATCAGGTAATGTCGAAAAATATTGTACTCATTTTCGTCGTTGGTCCACTCAAACAGGGTGGAACGATTCTGCTCTGAAAAGTCTATTTCTTGCTGGGCTCAGTGAAAGGGTTAAAGACCTGCTAATTGCTTATCCTACACCTGAGGATTTGCAACAGGCTATGCAATTAGCTATACGGGTGGATAGAAGACTGCGTGCTAGGGTTAATGAGAGCAAATCCTCTGCTATGTCAGTTTCTGGTTATGATAATGTGTGTACTAACAGTGGTGAACCGATGGAGATTGGATCGGTGGCACCTCGCTCTCAAGAAAAAGACCGTCGTTTTTCAGAAGGCTTGTGTTTCTATTGCGGAAAATCTGGTCATTTGATTAAAGGCTGTGAGCTTCGTATGAAGAAAGAAAAAAAAATGGTCAGTCACGCCCGTATTGCCTGTTTAAATTCCAAGGGTATATTTTTAGCTGCTTCCACGATTGCTCAGGAAAAATTAATGGAATTTCGGGTGTTTGTTGATTGCGGGTCTACACTGAATGTAATTGATGGGGGATTCGTGGAAAAACTCAATTTAAAACCTGAACCTTTATCATCCCCCATTGCTGTGGTTTCTGTGGATGGCTCCCCTTTGAAGAATATTACTCTCAAGGTCAGTGAATTTCCTCTCACTATTAATGGTGTTCACCATGAGAAATTGGATTTGGTAGTGTTGAATAACTTGCCTTCTCCAGTAATATTGGGTTTGCCCTGGTTAAAATTTCACAATCCTGTACTGGATTGGTCTACCAGTGAAATTAAATCCTGGAGCCATAAATGTTATGACAAGTGTTGTAACGGGCGTATTGCAGCTTTGGATAGGGGAGAATTGCCTGTTCCTATTCAGGATTTTTGGAGAGTTTTTTCTGAGAAGGAATCGCAGGTTTTGCCTCCCCATAGAGACTATGATTGTTCTATTGAATTTGTCCCTGGAGCGACTCTTCCTAAAAGTCGTTTATTTAACCTTACCATTCCTGAGAGGAAGGCTTTGGAGGAATACATACAGACAAGTTTGGCCGCCGGTCACATTAGGCCCTCTAAGTCTCCTGTGGCGGTTGGATTTTTTTTTGTAAAAAAAAAAGGACGGCGGTTTACATCCTTGTCTGGATTTTCGTGAGATTAACAAAATTACGGTACGCAATCCTTACCCACTGCCATTGATTCCTGATCTGTTTAACCAGTTATTGGGGGCCAAGTGGTTCTCTAAAATTGACCTTAAGGGGGCATACAATCTGTTGCGCATGAAGGAGGGTGATGAATGGAAGACTGCTTTTAACACTCCTGTGGGTCATTTTGAGAATCTGGTTATGCCTTTTGGTCTTACTAATGCTCCTGCATTTTTTCAGAATCTGATTAATGACATCCTTAGACCTTTGATCGGTAAAAATGTGGTTGTGTATTTGGATGACATTTTGATTTATTCGCCAGATCTGGAGTCTCATTGGCGGAGCGTGCGTGAGGTATTACAGTTATTAATGGACAATTCGCTTTTTGCTAAGCTGGAGAAATGTGAGTTCGCTGTACAGAGAATTAGTTTTTTGGGCTACATTATCTCCAGCAAAGGTTTTGAGATGCATCCGGTTAAGGTTCAGGCTGTGCAGGAATGGCCTAGGCCTATTGGTTTGAAATCGATACAGAGGTTTTTGGGTTTCGCCAATTACTACAGAAAATTCATAAAAAATTTTTCTAGTATTGTCAAACCTCTGACTGATCTCACCAGGAAAGGTGCTGATGCGGTTCAGTGGTCTTCTGAGGCCATTGAAGCTTTTGTGTATCTCAAGGAGAGGTTCACCTCTGCTCCCATCCTTATGCAGCCTGATGTTACTAGGCCGTTTTTGGTTGCGGTTGATGCTTCCTCTGTGGGGGTTGGCGCAGTATTGTCTCAGGATAACGGGGATGGATTACATCCCTGTGCCTTTTTTTCAAAAAATTTTTCGGAGACTGAACTGAATTACGATATTGGTAATCGGGAATTATTGGCTATTAAACTCGCATTTGAACACTGGCGCCACTTCTTGGAAGGTGCGGAATTTCCCGTTCAGGTTCTTACGGATCATAAAAATCTGATATATCTTGATGCTGCCAAGCGCCTGAATGCCCGTCAGGCTAGGTGGGCACTGTTTTTCTCGCGGTTTAATTTCTCCGTTACTTACATCCCTGGTACTAAGAATGTTAAGGCGGATGCCTTGTCTCGCAGTTTTTCTCCCATAGTCGGTGCTGAGAAAGAGGAAAACATTTTACAAGAAGGTGTTGTGATAGCTGCTTTAGACTCCGTTTTGGAAGATGAGATTCTTAAAGCACAGGAGAATGCCCCATCTAACACTCCTCATGGGAGGTTGTTTGTGCCTGGGACCTTTAGGAGAGATTTGTTTGTTGAGTGTCACGAATCTCGGTTGGCAGGTCATCCCGGAATCTCTGAGACCAAGAGACTGGTGGGTCGCAGTTTTTGGTGGCCTGGATGGCAGAAGGAAGTCATTAAGTGGGTGCGCCAATGTACTATATGTGCTAGATCTAAGTTCTCACATACTCCTGCTGCGGGGTTGCTTTGTCCTTTGGAGGTCCCCAGTGCTCCTTGGACACATTTGGCTATGGACTTTATAACTGACCTTCCCTCCTCTGAGGGTTTTACTGTCATCTGGGTGGTCGTGGACCGTTTTAGCAAGATGTGTCACTTGGTTCCCTTCGTCAAACTGCCCTGCGCTAAAACTCTCGCTAAGGCCTTTGTCAAGGAAATTGTCAGACTTCATGGCGTTCCTACTGACATTGTTTCTGATAGGGGTCCTCAGTTCGTGGCTCGTTTTTGGCGTGCCTTTTGTGACAGGTTGGGAATTCATTTGTCGTTTTCGTCCGGATATCATCCTGAATCTAATGGCCAGACAGAAAGGAAAAACCAGGATGTTGAGCAGTTCTTGCGTTGTTTTGTGGCAGACAATCAAGAGGGGTGGTCTGAGTTTCTGCCACTTGCCGAATTTGCTCTGAACAATCATACATCTTCTTCTGCTGGTTGTTCGCCTTTTTTTTGTTGTTCTGGGAGACATCCGTCGTTTGGGTCGTTCTCCAAGTTGGGATCTGCCGTGCCTGAGGAGGAGAATTTTTCCGGTGATTTGGAAAGAGTTTGGACGGATGTGCGTGGTAATCTTCAGGAGGCCAACAGAAAATCTAAAGACTACTTTGATAGGAAACGACAGGAGGTTTTGTTCGCTGTTGGTGACATGGTTTGGTTGTCCTCTAGGAATCTGCGGTTGAGGATTCCTTCTAAGAAATTGGGTCCCAAGTTTGTAGGGCCCTTTAAGGTGCTTCAGGTTGTCAACCAATCTGCTGTTAGGTTGGAGGTTCCTACCTCCTGGAGAATTAATCCGGTCTTTCATGTCTCTCTGTTAAAAAAAGCTGTTGTGTCGGATGGTGACGCCTCTGCCTCTGTTCCTCCGGTGGTGGAGGACGGGGAATATGAAATTTCTCGCATCCTTGACTCTAGACGGTATAGAGGTAGTTTGCAGTATCTTGTGGCCTGGAAAGGTTTCGGACCCGAGGATAACTCTTGGGTGAGGTCAGATGATGTTTCCGCGTCCAGACTTATCAGAGCGTTTCACAGGAGATTTCCTGATAAGCCTGGTCCTAGGGGATCCGGAGGATCCTCTTAGAAGGGGGGGTACTGTTAGAACCTTGCTGTTAGGTTTTTTTTCCTTTGCTGGTCACATGACCTTGTTGGCCTATTTAATCCTGCTCCGCCCTTCTGGCTTTGCTGGACTTTATTGTATATCTACTTTCTAGCTAGCCTGTGCTCTGTATCTAACTCTGTTAGTTTGCTTGGTCTACGGACCTCTATGTTCTATCTATTTTGTTTGTTCGTCTGTCTGCTACTATTTCTGTTAGGAGGTGTCCCATATTCCTCCCAGTCCTTAGTACTTGTAGGGATTCCCTCCTCACATCTATAGGTCTCCGTACAGACTAGATTAGGACTTTAGCAGGTCTGATCGCAGGATCAGGTTCCCTGTTACATCGTAGGGATTCAGCTGAGTCTTATAGTAGGGACAGATCTCCTCTCTTTCCTTAGCTTTGGTAGCAGAACATAACAACCTTGCTGTAAGCGGGTAGAAGTAGCCCACGTCCCTGAGTATACCGTGTGGTGCTCACCCGTATGGCTGGTGACTTGGGGCCTTCTGTTAGCCTCCGCTCCTGGATGGCGGTGCTGGTCCCTTCCTTGTGACTGAGCCTCCGGGCTTCTATGGCCAGAGGACCTGGAATCCCCTGCTAGCTGGTTTCTGCTGCTGGGTGAATATCAGTCCCCACAGCCTCGGACTCCGGTGTCCGGTTATCCTATTCTTCTGCTAGAGCGAGCTCTGCTCAGCTCCAGCCCCTGGTTTTCAGCTACTGCTCCTACAGAGCTCCTGCTGTAACTCTCCCTGTGTCTGGAACTGTCTCCAGGCTCTGACTGAACTCACTAATCCCGCCCCAGACCCAGTTTCAAAGGGCAGATTCCTCCCCTCCCAGGTCTGGGCAGGAAGTGTTCCATGCTTAGGGCTCCTGATCAGAGAAACCTCCCACTTGCTCTCAGACGTAATATTTCTATTACTGTGGAAACCAGACCCCTGGGGTGCCACACACTCTACTACAGATTTAAAACTTGCTCCAATTACACCTCTGGCTCCTATCTGTTTTCAGTATTATCCCTGAGCTCCAACACCGCCAGTTGCCGCTCAGAAGTGCCGTCTACACAGTCAACACTTGCTGCCGTGTTATTGGGGTTCAGTAACGTCAGCTGATCCCCAGCTGTGTGTCTGGCAAATTCTCCTGCTCTGTCCACATCCACTCTACTACAGATTTAAAACTTGCTCCAATTACACCTCTGGCTCCTCTCTGTTTTCAGTATTATCCCTGAGCTCCAACACCGCCAGTTGCCGCTCAGAAGTGCCGTCTGCACAGTCAACGCTTGCTCCAGTGTTATTGGGGTTCAGTAACGTCAGCTGATCCCCAGCTGTGTGTCCGGCAAATTCTCCTGCTCTGTCCACATCCACTCTACTACAGATTTAAAACTTGCTCCAATTACACCTCTGGCTCCTCTCTGTTTTCAGTATTATCCCTGAGCTCCAACACCACCAGTTGCCGCTCAGAAGTGCCATCTACACAGTCAATGCTTGCTGCCGTGTTATTGGGGTTCAGTAACGTCAGCTGATCCCCAGCTGTGTGTCCGGCCAATTCTCCTGCTCTGTCCACATCCACTCTACTACAGATTTAAAACTTGCTCCAATTACACCTCTGGCTCCTCTCTGTTTTCAGTATTATCCCTGAGCTCCAACACCGCCAGTTGCCGCTCAGAAGTGCCGTCTGCACAGTCAACACTTGCTGCCGTGTTATTGGGGTTCAGTAACGTCAGCTGATCCCCAGCTGTGTGTCCGGCAAATTCTCCTGCTCTGTCCACATCCACTCTACTACAGATTTAAAACTTGCTCCAATTACACCTCTGGCTCCTCTCTGCTTTCAGTATTAGCCCTGAGCTCCAACACCGCCAGTTGCTGCTCAGAAGTGCCGTCTGCACAGTCAACTCTTGCTCCATTGTTATTGGGGTTCAGTAACGTCAGCTGATCCCCAGCTGTGTGTCCGGCAAATTCTCATGCTCTGTCCACATCCACTCTACTACAGATTTAAAACTTGCTCCAATTACACCTCTGGCTCCTCTCTGTTTTCAGTGTTATCCCTGAGCTCCAACACCGCCAGTTGCCGCTCAGAAGTGCCGTCTGCACAATCAACACTTGCTGTCGTGTTATTGGGGTTCAGTAATGTCAGCTGATCCCCAGCTGTGTGTCCGGCAAATTCTCCTGCTCTGTCCACATCCACTCTACTACAGATTTAAAACTTGCTCCAATTACACCTCTGGCTCCTCTCTGTTTTCAGTATTATCCCTGAGCTCCAACACCGCCAGTTGCCGCTCAGAAGTGCCGTCTACACAGTCAACACTTGCTGCCGTGTTATTGGGGTTCAGTAACGTCAGCTGATCCCCAGCTGTGTGTCCGGCCAATTCTCCTGCTCTGTCCACATCCACTCTACTACAGATTTAAAACTTGCTCCAATTACACCTCTGGCTCCTCTCTATTTTCAGTATTATCTCTGAGCTCCAACACCGCCAGTTGCCGCTCAGAAGTGCCGTCTGCACAGTCAACACTTGCTGCCGTGTTATTGGGGTTCAGTAACGTCAGCTGATCCCCAGCTGTGTGTCCGGCAAATTCTCCTGCTCTGTCCACATCCACTCTACTACAGATTTAAAACTTGCTCCAATTACACCTCTGGCTCCTCTCTGCTTTCAGTATTAGCCCTGAGCTCCAACACCGTCAGTTGCTGCTCAGAAGTGCCGTCTGCACAGTCAACTCTTGCTCCATTGTTATTGGGGTTCAGTAACGTCAGCTGATCCCCAGCTGTGTGTCCGGCAAATTCTCATGCTCTGTCCACATCCACTCTACTACAGATTTAAAACTTGCTCCAATTACACCTCTGGCTCCTCTCTGTTTTCAGTGTTATCCCTGAGCTCCAACACCGCCAGTTGCCGCTCAGAAGTGCCGTCTGCACAATCAACACTTGCTGCCGTGTTATTGGGGTTCAGTAATGTCAGCTGATCCCCAGCTGTGTGTCCGGCAAATTCTCCTGCTCTGTCTACATCCACTCTACTACAGATTTAAAACTTGCTCCAATTACACCTCTGGCTCCTCTCTGTTTTCAGTATTATCCCTGAGCTCCAACATCGCCAGTTGCCGCTCAGAAGTGCCGTCTACACAGTCAACACTTGCTGCCGTGTTATTGGGGTTCAGTAATGTCAGCTGATCCCCAGCTGTGTGTCCGGCCAATTCTCCTGCTCTGTCCACATCCACTCTACTACAGATTTAAAACTTGCTCCAATTACACCTCTGGCTCCTCTCTGTTTTCAGTATTAGCCCTGAGCTCCAACACCGCCAGTTGCTGCTCAGAAGTGCCGTCTGCACAGTCAACTCTTGCTCCATTGTTATTGGGGTTCAGTAACGTCAGCTGATCCCCAGCTGTGTGTCCGGCAAATTCTCCTGCTCTGTCCACATCCACTCTACTACAGATTTAAAACTTGCTCCAATTACACCTCTGGCTCCTCTCTGTTTTCAGGATTATCCCTGAGCTCCAACACCGCCAGTTGCCACTCAGAAGTGCCGTCTGCACAGTCACCACTTGCTGCCATGTTATTGGGGTTCAGTAACGTCAGCTGATCCCCAGCTGTGTGTCCGGCAAATTCTCCTGCTCTGTCCACATCCACTCTACTACAGATTTAAAACTTGCTCCAATTACACCTCTGGCTCCTCTCTGTTTTCAGTATTATCCCTGAGCTCCAACACCGCCAGTTGCTGCTCAGAAGTGCCGTCTGCACAGTCAATGCTTGCTCCAGTGTTATTGGGGGTCAGTAACGTCAGCTGATCCCCAGCTGTGTGTCCGGCATATTCTCCTGCTCTGTCCACATTCACTCTACTACAGATTTAAAACTTGCTCCAATTACACCTCTGGCTCCTCTTTGTTTTCAGTATTATCCCTGAGCTCCAACAACGCCAGTTGCCACTCAGAAGTGCCGTCTGCACAGTCAACGCTTGCTCCAGTGTTATTGGGGTTCAGTAACGTCAGCTGATCCCCAGCTGTGTGTCCGGCAAATTCTCTTGCTCTGTCCACATTCTCACTACTACTACAGATTTAAAACTTGCTCCAATTACACCTCTGGCTCCACTCTTTTTTCAGTATTTACCCTGGGTTACAGCCCCGCCAGCTGTTTCCCGGCAGTGTCTTTGGCACGGGTACTCCCTCCTGCCCAGCCTGGTTCCAGCACGCCAGCTGTTTCCGGGTAGTGTCAACGTCACTTTGCCTCTAATATGTTGTCCTGTCGTGTTGCGGTCGGGTTAGCCGACTCTATGGTGCCTGCAGTGAGTCCTATGTGGGCTGCAGGATCTGGCAATGAAGGCTGGTTCCATAGTGCCAATACGACAAGCACCCCCTGTAGGACGGTTGGTTTCGGTAACTCAGGCCGGCTCGCGACCTTGCAACTTTTTTTTTCATGTGTACCTTCTGCTACCCATCTGGGTTACAGTACCGTCAGCTGTTTCTCGGCAGTGCCTTTGGCTTAGGTGCCTCCTTCTCGGTATCCAAGTTCCACCAACGTCTGCTGGTCCTTGGTAGTGCTTTCTGGCACAGGTACCTCCTGCTTAGTAACCGGGTTCCAGTACCGTCAGCTGGTCATCGGTAGTTCCATTGGCTCTTGTACCTTCTGCTACCCATCCGGTTTCCAATACCGTCAGCTGGTTCTCGGCAGTGCCTTTGGCTTAGGTGCCTCCTTCTCGGTATCCAAGTTCCACCAACGTCTGCTGGTCCTTGGTAGTGCTTTCTGGCACAGGTACCTCCTGCTTAGTAACCGGGTTCCAGTACCGTCTGCTAGTCCTCGGTAGTTCCATTGGCTCTTGTATCTTCTGCTACCCATACGGGTTCCAGTACCGTCAGCTGGTTCTCGGCAGTGCCTTTGGCTTAGGTGCCTCCTTCTCGGTATCCAAGTACCACCAACGTCTGCTGGTCCTTGGTAGTGCTTTCTGGCACAGGTACCTCCTGGTTAGTAACCGGGTTCCAGTACCGTCAGCTGGTCCTCGGTAGTTCCATTGGCTCTAGTGCCTTCTGCTACCCATCCGGGTTCCAGTACCATCAGCTGGTTCTCGGCAGTTCCTCAGCCTTCTTGTACCTTCTGCTACATTTCCAAGTTCAAGCTTTTTGAAATGGTTCTTGGTAATCACTCTGGATCTCCCTGATGACGACCCTGAAGACAAGGACCCTGAAGACAACCCCGAAGAAGACGAGGACCCCGAAGACGACGACCCTGAAGACGAGGACCCTGAAGACCACCCCAAAGAAGACGAGGACCCCGAAGATGACGACCCCGAAGACAAGGACCCTGAAGACGAGGACCCTGAAGACCACCCCGAAGAAGATGAGGACCCCGAAGACGACGACCCTGAAGACCACCCCAAAGAAGACGAGGACCCCGAAGACGAGGACCCTGAAGACCACCCCGAAGAAGACGAGGACCCCGAAGACTAGGACCCTGAAGACGAGGACCCTGAAGACCACCCCAAAGAAGACCAAGAAGATGACCCTGAAGAAGATGACCAAGAGGACAAAGAACAAGAAGACAACCACCAAGATACAGAAGAACAAGAGACAGAAAACCAAGAAGCAGAAGAACAAGAAGCTGCAGAGCAAAAAGCAGAAGAACATTAAGCATAAGACTAAAAATCAGAGCAAAAGATATTATCTAAATTATAAGCAGAAGAAGACTAAGCAGTGTATGGGGGTGAGTCCGTTCCTCCTCGTGGTGCCCCTGGAAAAGACCTGCTGCTGCAGGCCAAACTGAACACGGACAAATCCTGTTATAAATCTTTTGTGACAGGCAGAACGAAAGGTGTAATCTTCAAACTTTTATAGATAACAACTACAGGAATGCCTGTCACAAATAAGAATATGATGAAGAAGAAGAATATGAAGAAGATGAAGAAGTAGAATATGAAAAAGAATAATAGTTGAATAAGAAGAATATGAAGAATGTAAAAAAAAGAATAATACGAAGAAGGTGAAGAAGAAGAAGATGAAGAAGGTGAAGAAGAAGTTGAGGAAAAAGATGCTGATGCTGAGGATGATGAAGGAGAAAGTGTGGGAGAAGTAAAAAAGAAGGTGAAGAGCATGGAAGTAGTGAAACATAAATATCTGACAAAATATAAAAAAACTTAACATAGTCAATATTTTTGTAACTCAGAACGTCTTAAAAAAAATATTAATTCCTGCTATTCCATTTGATTGGGCTAAACCTCTATGCCTTTATTGTCTCCCCCACCTCCTCCAATACATTCTACATTATTCTTAGTTGTTTTCCTTCATGTAGAATTAACCTACAAGGAAAGAAAGGGTTTATTTTCATTCCGATATTTGTGTCCCATTGACTTGCATTGGTTTCCGGTATCGGAATCGGCGATATCCGATATTTTTTGGGCATCGGTCCGATCCAATCCGATCCGATATTTCCCGATATCGGAAGGTATCGCTCAACACTAATGTTCAGTAAATGTACTCAATACTTGGTCGGGGTTCCTTTTGCATCAATTACTGCATCAATGCGGTGTGTCATGGAGGCGATCAGCCTGTGGCACTGCTGAGGTGTTATGAAAGCCCAGGTTGCTTTGATAGTAGCCTTCAGCTCATCTGCATTGTTGGGTCTGGTGTCTCCCATATCCCTCTTGACAATACCCCATAGATTCTCTACTGGGTAAGGTCAGGCGAGTTTGCTGTCCAGTCAAGCACAGTGATACTGTTGTTCTTGTTACGCTCACGCCCGGACTGATTGGCGTGAGCGTGGTTAGTGATCCCGCTGGACCATGAACCGAGGAGTGCCTGGAGGGGCGTGACTAAGTATCAACTCGGTTCGACCAAGGTTGCACGGCGGCTCAGTCGACTCCGTGAATCAGGGAGGAACCAAGCAGAGGGACCAGGTGCTACTCCAGGTCAAACCCCGGTCACAGCTGTTGACCCACACTGGGGAATGCAGGAACGGGCAGGCACAGCTGGTATGCAGACAGGTGGGTACTGGCAGGCACGGCTGGTATGCAGACAGGCGGGTACTGGTAGGCATGGCTGGCATGCAGACAGGCGGGTACTGGGAGGCACGGCTGGTATGCAGACAGGCGGGTACTGGCAGGCACAGCTGGTATGCAGACAGGCAGATACTGGCAGGTATGAACGCAAGCTGGATAGGGACCAGTACAGACTGAGATACAGGAACAGAGCCGCGGGTGTGGTGGACTAGCAGAGCAGAACCGGAGGCACGGAGGACAAGCGGGGCAGAGCAGAGCGAAACCGCAGGTGCGGTGGACAAGCAGAGCATAGTGAAACCACAGGTGCGGTGAACAAGCAGAGCAGAGCGAAACCGCAGGTGCGGTAAACATGCAGATCAGAGCGAAACCACAGGTGCGGTGAACAAGCAGAGCAGAGCGAAACCGCAGGTGCGGTGAACAAGCAGAGCGAAACCACTGGTGCGGTGAACAAGCAGAGCAGAGCGAAACCGCAGGTGTGGTGAACAAGCAGAGCAGAGCGAAACCGCAGGTGCGGTGAACAAGCAGAGAAGAGAAGCATAACCGCAGATGCGGTGAACAAGCAGAGCAGAGCGAAACCGCAGGTGCGGTGAACAAGCTGAGCAGAGCGAAACCGCAGATGCGGTGGACAAGCAGAGCAGAACAGAGCAGAAGGTGCAGGCAGACAGGACAGGGCTCTGTTCACATGGAACAGACTGGAAAATACAGGAAGATAGTTAGAACACAGGAGGTAGATAAGGAGGCAGGGAAACGGGACAAGCAGAGCCAGATACACACAAGGTACTTACTATGAAGTAGCGAGTGGACACAAAACTCACAAACAGAAGTACAGAGACAACGAGTTGGAGTTAGGTGCAGGTTCAGACACTGCAGGAAAAGGGAAGGTTCGGACATAGAGACAAACAGGTAACGGGCTAGGACACAGTTCAGACAGGAACTGAACCAGGAACAAGATACAGGAACTAGCCTGGGAACTCAGCTCCCAGGGTGGCAGAAACAGACTAGAAGTCACAGATACAGGCATCAGGCCTGGGTATACAGCCCCCAGGGTGGCGGAACAGACTAGAAGTCACAGATACAGGTAACAGGCCTGGGTATACAGCCCCCAGGGTGGCGGAAACAGATAAGATACAGGACAGGACCTGGCAACTCAATTGCACAGAACACACTGTAAGAAAGTGTTCCTCAGGCACCTCCTACTGGGTGGAGGGTGTTTAAGTATCCAGTGACTCACAGCAATAGGCTGGGGAGGCATTAGGAGTGTGCACACAGTAACTATAAGAATCAGGCAGTAACCACGCCGCCCTAAGCAATCAGACAAGAGACACAGCAGGTACTGGAGCAAAGTGTGCAGCCTGGACTGATAGGTAAGATGGCGGTCTTGCATGGTGGGAGGTGGTAAGCCATGCCAGCACGCTGCCAGGGATGTTACAGTTCTTAAACCAGGTATTGGTACTTTTGACAGTGAGGACAGGTGCCAAGTCCTGCTGAAAAATGAAATTTCCATCTCCAAAAAGCTTGTCGGCAGAGGAAAGCATGAAGTGCTCTAAAACTTCCTGGTAGACGGCTGCGCTGACTTTGGTCTTGATAAAACACAGTGGACATACACCAGCAGATGACATGGCTCCCCAAACCATCACTGATTGTAAAACTTCACACTAGACCTCAAGCAGCTTGGATTGTGTGCCTCCCAACTCTTCCTCCAGACTCTGGGACCTTGATTTCCAAATGAAAATTGGAACTCTGGGACCTAGTAGAGTGTGTCAATGACTGCCTTCTGGACATCTGTCAAGTCAGCAGTCTTCCCCATGATTGTGGAGCCTACTTAAACAGACTAAGGGAACTTTTTAAATGCTTAGGAAGCCTTTGCAGGTGTTTTTTGTTAATTATTGTAATTTACTGAGATAATGACTTTTTGTGTTTTCATTGGCTGTAAGCCATGATCATCAACATTAACAGAAATAAACACTTGAAATAGATCACTCTGTTTGTAACGACTCTATATAATATATGAGTTTCACGTTTTGTATTGAAGAACTGAAATAAATTAACATTTTGATGATATTTTAATTTAGTGAGATGCACCTGTATGTATATGGCGCGCCCCCTCGGGCCGTGGGGTACTCGGTAGCCGGGCTGGTCCTTTTCTATTGGGAAAGTCACGGTGGCAGTGACCCGGTCCGTGGCCCAGGGCGGTCAAATAAAGAAATGTCAATTGGGGAATAAATTTTTTGGGGATAAAGTTTGTGACGCCACCCGTGGTATGCGTCTATAGATGGCCGCCCCTGCTATTCAGATCCACTGGGGCTGTTGGTGACGCAGCAGAGATAGTGCAGCTCTCCAAGGGCAGAGCTAAGCCTCAGGGCAGAGAATAGGGATTGATGAGGTAGATGTTGCTGGTGTAGTGCAAGGCAGGTGGCGCAGCAATTAGTCAAGGACACAGTGGGGTGCAGTCTTCAAGTATTTACTCACAGTTATCAGGATGCTCCAGGTTACAACCACCGGATTATAACCGCCCATGTCATCCTGTGTCCTCCAGGAAAGTGATCCAGCCAACTCTCAGATAACTTAGGTGCACTTGAAAGGGACCCCTTACTTGTGTACTTTTCCAGGTCATCTCTCTCTGCGCTCGCCCTCCTGCCCTGCGCCTCACAGACAGTGTCCCGAGCCAGTGGCCGTGGGCCTTGTTGGGTGATGTCCGGTCTGTCCCCTTTGTCCCATATGGCCACCTTTTCAGCGAATGTGTGTGGATTTTGGCTACAGCACATGAAGATACCGCAACCTCCGGTTTGCTATCTGAGTCTTAAAGTACTCCACTAGTCTGGGGCCGATCCCCTACTGTGGCCATGATCCCTCCACGATCAGCGTGAACTCGGGGCACGGGTGGCATCCCGCACTCACCGTGGTCCTAGGATCCCTTCTATATCTGGAGCCCCTCTCACTGCTCCGGTGTTCTCTCCTCACTCTCCTCCTGCTGGGCCCCTTTTACTGGGCCCCCTCGCCGTCAGGACCTTACTCCTTACGGTCCTCTCTCCTGAACTCACTCCTCAGAACTGAACTCTCCTCTAGATGTTTCCATCCTTCTTTTTATATGCTTCTCTCAGTGCTCCCCTGAACTACTTCCTCCACCCACCTCCTCTACTTAGTTCCAGGCTCCTGACAGGGACCAGGCCTGTGCTCTCCCTCAAGAGCTATTTGGACCTTCCCTAAGGAGTTGGTGTAGTGTTGGATGTGAGTGGTTGGGTCCCGGGTAGTGCCCCCTCCTTACCTGAGAGTGGGATACCACACCTCTGGCTGAGATGCAGTACCTCTGTGGCAACTGGACCAGCAAGGGCGCCACATATATATATATATTAATACAGTATATATGTCTGTATATATGGGCCATTTCAGCACTTAAAGGGAACCTGTCACTAGACTTATGCTGCTGAACCAAGTGCAACAATTGTAGCTGGTAGCATGTACACTTGATCGCTACAATGTTTCAAAGAAAACATTGTTCGAGATCTGGCCAGTGACCATAGGGTGAGACATGATTAGTCCACTGCAGCACCTGGCCAGCTTCTCCCTGCCCTGCTCCAGAAGATTGACAGATCTCTCCCATGTGTGTTCATAGGGAGAGACCTGTTAATCAGCTGGAGCAGTGATAGGAGAAACCAGCCAGTTGCCTCGCCAGACTACTCCGCTCTCTCCCTATGATCATTGACTGGCTTCTCAAACTATGTTTTCTCTGAAACACCACTGCATTTCAAAGAACCTACCTGTCTGCAATCGCGCAGCATTATACTAGCGACAAGTTTCCTTTAAGAAGAGACTGTACAGTAGTGGACAACCCATTTAAATTGCAATTTCACACAAGGTTCACCCCAATGTATGAGAATTTAGACGTCAAGCCCTTTGTGCCTGTTATTACCCTTTTTGTTCTACTCTTCACTTTGAACACTGTGGAAATAATGAATAAATGTCCATATTCATGTATTAACTATTGTTACAATATTATATTATGATTGCATTGAATTTGTATACATACGTTAATCCTTGTGACCTAATACACACAGACAGTTGTAAGAAGGCTCCCTCTACAGCTAATTCTTCTACAGGCACAAGATTGTAAGGAACAGGGAAATGTTTGAGCTACAGGACTGCATATACCATATATATTTATATTTTCTTTCTTTTCTATTCTTGTATTTTTGTATATTGTTCATTTAACACTTAACTGTAATGTACAGTATTTTATGCACATAAGATATTTTGTTGCTTATCTTCTACATCTTCCCAATATGCTACATTCATTGTTAGTAGTACTTTACTGTCGCATGTATTAAACCAGAGGCAAATCTAGATTTTCCAACACTCGGGGCAAAAAATCCAGTTTGACACCCCCTATACACAACTTAAGCTGTTATAGTAGTGGTCATGTAACCACGCATACAGTATGCAATTTCCAAACTTACAGTCATGTACACACTAGCTTAGATGGAACTCAGACTGCTGAGATACTATGAGATGAGATACTAATCTCGCATCATGGCAGAAGCGACGCAACAGCGCCCCCATGTTAACTATGCCCAGGTCATTTGCTCCATCTGCTCCCCTATTATGCCCATGATTAAACCCTAACATGTTACCCCAGGAATTAATAAAAACAGATTATTTATTCAGTTATTGCAAATACTGTTTAGCCTTTTAACCCCCTGCATGTATAGCGGTTGTACACATGTATGGAATAACAACGTATCTGATGACGCTTCGTTTCAGGGTGGGGACAGAGATGGCGACAGTGACCGCAGCCTTTGCCGCCTGATGATTACTTGCTTGAGTATCCCACCATGGACTGGGGACTCTCAAAATGTCACGCCAGGTGTGGGAAAGACTTAGTGCAACACAGAGGAAAGAGGGAAAGGGAGCCCAGATACTAGGGTGTAGCATCGGCGTTTCTCCCCCCTGTCAGGCAGAGACGCCGTCCCCCTTACCACCGCGGTCCTGCTCCAGCGTCTTAGAGCCACCCTGCAGCTGCTGCTGGTGCACGCAGCTTCCCTGGCTCTGTGCTTAGGGCGCGAGCGCTCCCTCCCTCTTAAAGGGGCCATGCGCGCTGTCCTAAAAAGTCCCCAGCCAATCACCGGAGGGCTTTCCCTATAAGAGGCACCTCCTCCAATATGGAGGTGCCCGTGCAAGGTTGTTGCTTTGTGATTCTTACTTTGCTTCAGCCCCCAGGTCCTCTGCAAGTCAGTCCTGTTCGCCAGTCTGATCTTCTACTCAGTCCACTAGCCTGACTTCTCTTCAACCCGACAGTCTGTCTACAGTCCAGTCCGCCAGTCTGTCTATGGGCTCTGCCCGCCTGCTTACCTGGAAGCACCTGCCTGTTACCTGTCGTGCCTGCCAGCCCGCTTACCTGGAAGCATCTGCCTGTTACCTGCTGTGCCTGCCTGCTTACCTGGAAGCATCTGCCTGTTACCTGCTGTGCCTGCCCGCTTACCTGGAAGCACCCGCCTGTTACCTGCCGTGCCTGCCAGCCCGCTTACCTGGAAGCACCAGCCAGCTACCTGTTGTGCCGCCAGCTTGCCTACCCGGAACACTCGCCTGACTATCTGCCTCATCCGCTGTACCGGTCAGTTCCTGCCTTCTGACCTGTGGGAGTCACCTGCTCTCATACAAGGTCGGTCCCAGAGTGGCACCTGATCCCTCTGATCGGTTCCTCCATGTTTGACGGAGTCGACTGAGCAACCCTGGTTGGACCGAGTTGATACTTAGTCACACCCCTCTGGCCCCTCCTTGCACCGCAGCACAGAGGTTCCACCACCCCGATCCGTAACAGTTTGCACGGGCCATGGAACCCAGTGGCCCCCAGGTTCCTTCGCTTGCTGACCTGTACCAGGAGGTTTCTCGTCAGAGATCCCAACAGGAAACCATCCTGACCTACCTGCGGTCTGTCAACTCCCGCCTGGACACGCTGTCCGTCCCACCTGTGTCTGCCTCGAGCCGAGCGGCACCCGCTCCGGCGGCGCCTCAGCCTACTGGTGCCATGGCATCCAGCTCTGGACCCTGGCTCTCTGCGCCTCCTCGTTTTGGGGGTGACCCCATCTTATGTTGGGGTTTTCTGAACCAGTGCACGCTGCACTTTGAACTCCTGGCACATCAGTTTCCCTCCGACCGGGCCAAGGTGGCATTCATCATGTCTCACCTCGCCAGGGAAGCATTGGCATGGCTAAACCCTTTATGGGAGAGAGGGGATCCCCTGGTGTCCGATCTTCTGGCTTTCCTCACTGCCTTCCGGAAGGTCTTCGATGAGCCCAGACGAAGGACTTCTACTGCTTCCTCTTTGCTCCGTCTCCGCCAAGGGAGTCTCACCGTGGGCCAGTATGCCATACAGTTCTGTACCCTCACATCTGAGCTTGCCTGGAACACAGAGGCCCTGGTGTCCACCTTCTGGGAGGGTCTTTCCGGACGGATCAAGGATAAGCTAGCCGGCCGGGACATTCCAACCACCCTGGATGACCTGGTGTCACTAGCTACCCGGATTGACATCTGTTTCCTGGAACGAGCTAAGGAGACTACCCGGGAGAGAAGATTTCCTCATCCCACTCCTGTTTACCAGAAACCTGCCTCCCAACCAGCAACTCTCCGGGCACGCTCGCCCGAACCCATGCAGATCGACCAGACCAAGATGGTCAAGTCTCGCCAAGAAACACGCCGAGCCAAGGGGAGCTGTTTCTACTGTGGTAATAAGGAGCATCTGATCTGTTCCTGTCTGGTGAAGCCGGGAAACTCCAGTGTCTAGGACCGCTCGGAGAGGTCATCCTAGGCAAGAGTAAATCCTCTCCATCCTTTACTCTATCCGTTTCTATTTCCTGTGGAGAGACCCACTTCTTTGAAACCGCCCACCTGGATTCCAGAGCATCTAGGAATCTCATTTCTCAGTCCCTTGTGGAGAAGTATCAGATTCCCACCAAACGTCTGGCCGAACCATTGGCAGTCGCTTCCGTGGATGGCAGACTCCTTCCGGAGACCATCTTGCTCGTCACAGAGCCTGTAACCCTTCAGGTGGGAATGCTGCACTCGGAGAGGATCTCCTTCCATGTGCTATCACTCCCTTTTGCTAGGTCTACCCTTGCTACAGAAACATGAACCCATTCTGAATTGGCGATCCGGTGATGTGCTCCGTTGAGGGCAGGATTGCCATGAGACCTGACTGGTTCCGGTTCGCCCGGCTCAACCTCCGTATACTCCGGCTAATCTACCCGGTCTGCCGGCACCCTACTGGTCCTTTGCGGACATCTTAGACAAGAAAGAAGCCAAGACACTACCACCTCATAGGCCGTATGATTGCCCCATCGACCTTATACCTGGCGCTTCACCTCCACGCGGGCGTATCTACCCCTTGTCACTGGCTGAAACCTGGGCCATGTCTGAGTACATCGAGGAGAATCTTGCTAGGGGATTCATTCAGAAATCTACTTCCCCGGCTGGAGCAGGATTCTTCTTCGTTAAAAAGAAAAGACGGCTCGCTATGGCCGTGTATCGATTACAGGGGGCTTAACCAAATTACCATCAAAAATAAGTACCCCCTGCCTCTCATCTCGGAGCTGTTCGACCGCCTTAAAGGTTCGAGGGTCTTCTCCAAGCTCGATCTACGTGGGGCGTACAATTTGGTCCAGATCCGCCAGGGAGACGAGTGGAAGACGGCATTCAACACCCGGGACGGGTCTAGAACAAAATGGCGCCAGAGATCAAGATATGTGTCCTAATGGCGCCAGAGATAGCGGTATGCGGTCAGCTCTTACGCATACCGCGATCTTCGGCATCACAATCCTTTAGTCTCGTCCTCCCCCCTCTCATCTGAGATGTCTGATGTGTTCTTCTGTCTCTGGCCAGACTGCGCAGGCACATTGCGTACACAGTCTATAGAGGCTTCGGACAGACGGACACATCTCTGATTATATTATAGATACCAGTTATGTATTCTCATATAGACTGTATATGGCCGTACCTATGGGAAAAGGAGGGGCATGTGACCTGTATACAGCCGTCAGGGTGGTGTCTTCATATATATAGGAGGGCTCATACTGTATGTAGGTGGCAGTGTGTGGGCTCATACTGTATATTGGAGGCTATGCAGGGGCTCATACTGTATATAGGGAGCTATGTGGGGCTCACACTGTATACAGGAGGCTATGTAGGGCTTATACTGTGCATAGCGAGTTATGTGGGGACTTATAAGGTGTATAGGGAGCTATGTGTGGGCTCATACTGTATATAGGGAGCTATGTGCGGGCTCATACTGTATATAGGGAGCTATGTGCGGGCTCATACTGTACATAGGGAGCTATGTGCGGGCTCATACTGTACATAGGGAGCTATGCGTGGGCTCATACTGTATATAGGGGATGTCAGCATACTTAATTCTGCTCAATATTAAGTCATACAATTAATATAATTTTTTTTACTATTTTGTTAATATTAATATTGAGTAGAATTAATTTCAGCCTATTCGTTCGGCCTCCACAACAGTCATGGTCTCTCATGTGGCCCCTCGGGAGCATTAATCTCCCACCCCTGCTCTAATATATATATAGTGTGGTGCCCCTGAGGGTTCAGTCGCCACAGGGGTACTGCATCTCAGATAGAGGTGTGGTATCTCCTCTTCCAGGTAGGGAAGGAGCATCACACAGGACCCCACTTCACACTCAACACTACACCACTCCTGTCCTGTAGGGGGCCTAAATGCACCAGGGTGCTGCCCCGGCCTGGGATAGAGGAGATGGGGGGAACCAAAGATAGGGGGAACCAAGTAGTGGGTGAGGGTGGAGGAAACACTTACAGGAAGCACTTATAGAATCATATATAATATTTGGCCATCTTTAGTTCAAGGTCCTTTGATTGTGGTCTTGTGTCAGGGTCCAGCAAGAGTCTGTAGCTGGCTGAAGATTCGCGGTCCTCGTCTCTGGCCTTGAGACGAGGAGCGGGTCGGAGTTAACGAGTCTCTCTGCCCGGTCAGGGTCCTGTTCTAAGAAGGCCTTGGAGGGGAGCGAAGGAGATAGGCTCCACAGGCGAAAGGATCCCAGGGGGATACGGACGGAGTGGAGTCGCCACCTGTATTCTTCACTCTGGCCTAGCCAGAGGGACTCCTGCCGTAAGAGGGGTGACCGGCCCCCGATATCTGACTGTGTACTTCACGTCACTGTTGGAAAAGCCCGGTGGCTTAGTGGATCCCAAGGAGGAACACAAGCGGGGGGGAGATAAGAAGGAGAGGAACACACCAACGGGGTCTTGACAGGTGCTCCTGATCTACCTGGGAAGGGCAGAACCCCCTTCCTGGTGGCCGCAGTACGCCGTGTGTAGCAGAGAGAAGCTTTGCGGCTGAAAGTGCATCTAAAGTGAGTAAAGACCCGGATGACTTCATGTACCGCCTCCGCTTGTTTATTCCTGCGTGGCACTGCACCCACCATACCTCCACACAGTTCATCAATCACTGCCCTGAGGCCTACTCCGCCTGTGGGGAGTAGTACCAACCAAGCCGCCAGAACATCAGCCTCAGTGGACTGTTGCAGCGCTGGTGGCCTTCACCAGAAACCACAGGTGGCGTAGTCGAACAACCACTCATCCAAAAGCCCATTTTTCATGTGACAGCCCTGGGCACGGACCAGGTCACGGCCACGACGACATCCCACACCACCACCGTACATTGACCTGGCACGAGTAACCCCACCGCTCAGGGAGGGCGAGTCAATAGCACTGTTATGTATAGGGTTGTACATAATGGAAAAAAAAATCCGTCTATAGATGTGATCAGAGCATCTGTGTGTTACTCACATGACTTATCACGTGATCAATCAAAGAGGATCATGTGACATGTCATGTGATACATCGGGTACCTGGAAAGGGGGGGCCCACGTCTTCTAAACTGCCCGGTGCCCTGGCTACTCTTAATCCACCCCTGGCTGCAGGCCTTGGTAGCATGTGTAGCCCATGAAGGCTGCTCACAGTAGCATGAGCAACGTGCAGTCTGTCATTATTATGTTGAAAAATAGCTCCTGAAACCCTTTGGAGACATGGCTGTAACACTGCTGTCACTACCAAATCAATCTAACTCCAAGCTATTAATGTACCTGGAATTAATTCTAGAGGAGGCCGGCTACCATATATTATGCCATCAAACATCCTACTCCTGAGAGGAGGAGCCTTGTAGTGTTTCCTTGTGAAGGCCACTAAATAGAGTTGCTCAAGTGTTCTCCTAGCCGATCTTCGGCTATCATTGCAACCAAGACGAAAGTGGAAATTATCGCTGAAGAATATAGACCTCCATTCCAACCTCCATTGTCATGCACGGCACCTTGATAGCCTTTAAGAGTCGTGGTGTGAGGTCAAAGAAACACATATTACCAGATGTCTGGCTCATGCAAATGCCTGCTGATGGTTTGGTAGACACTCTTTGATGCCTTAGGCTTGGTATGTGACATCAAATTTCACTTGCTGTATAGAATGGATCATTCAGGTAACCAGAGGTACGGCCATTTCTCCAAGTGTCCCATGAGCCATTTTTCAACATGAAAATGCCAGGACACATGGTGCTTGTTCTACTGTGAGCAGCTTATGTGGCCTAAGGCTGTGTGCCCACAATGCGTTTTTTAAGCGTTTCCGCAGCGGCAAAAACGCTGCAGAAAAGCTTAAAAAACGCATGGTAGATGGCCTGCCATGTTCCCCAATGGTAATCCGCATGTGCTGTGCACATGGTGTGGAGATTTCCGCTGTGGATTATCATTGCGGAAAAAAACGCAGCACTACCAATTATATTGCGGAAGTGCTGCGTTTTCGCCGCCATTGACTTGCATTAGAACGCATGCATTCCGCTTCACAAGATAAGGACATGCGGAATGCACATGTTTTAATGTGCGGATGGTACCCAAGTCTAGAGGAGAGGAGACTCTCCTCCGGACCCGGGTACCATAGAACCTGTGATAAAAAGAATAAAATAAAAAATAAAGATTATACTTACCTTCTGACGGCCCCCGGTGCGCTCGTCCTTTCATGCCGGCAGCTAGCGATGGACTGAAGGACCTGCGCTGACGCCATAGTCATGTGACGGGTCACGCGACGCTGACGTTGGCAGGTCCTTCAGTGTACCACTGCCGGCAACCAGGATGGAGGGAAGCAAGACAGCGCGGGCCATTGGAAGGTAAGTATATATTTATTTTTTTATTTTTTACCATTCTTTCGGCCGTTTGCATGGATTTATATAGTGTGACCAAGTTGACAAGCACTTTCCAAGTGATGCTAAAATCGATTGGAAAGCGCTTGTCAACCCACATGCGGAAATGCAAGTGAAGAACGCTTCACATCCACATGTCCCTGGCAGGAAAAACGCATGTACAATCCGCATGTACAATCCGCATGCGTTTTTTTCTGCCAGGGAGATGCAGAAACGCTCAGGAGAAAATCCTGAGCTTTTCTGCATCGTGGGCACATAGCCTAAATGTGCCAGCAAGGCCTGCAGCGTCTCTGGACTTGCCTCCCATCAAGCACATCTGCGATATCATTGGTCAGCAATTGCAAAGGGAGCTGCCACCAACTGATTTTGATGATTCACGTGCCAAAGTGCATTCAATGTGACAAAACATTCCTTAGACAACCATTAAAAACCTCATTAATAGCATACCAAGCCGTGTAAGTGTGTGTAATTCTTTGCATGATGGTCATACTAGTTTTTTAATAATTTGACATGTGTTTTTCAACATTTGCATATCATTAACATATCTATTGATCCTGTAATTTCCATTATTACCTGATTTTACCTTCGATCTGAGCTGCTGTTAGACATAAATGCTGGCTGTGAAACATGCCTAGTATTATGTGGAAGGAGCTTAATTCCGGAACCCACTCCATACTTGCAGACTGCAGCGCTGATTTACAGTTGCATAATATTGCGCTAAGGGGTTCAATTTTTGTATGCTTCAATATAATCAGAGGGAAATGGTAGAATACTAGAGGTCACAATCACCTCCATAATAGAAGTGTATAACATGGATCCATAATGCAATCTTATAATGTTTTATTATATTGATGAAGTCATTGGGAATTTGATTTTCATACTTTTGCTCTTCCTCATTACCTGAATTACTCATGCCTGTAAAGTAAATGTCATGAGTAATAGGACCATATTGCATAATTGTTGTATTCCCTAAAATATATATAAAAGTCCAATAAAGATGAATCTTAGTTTTAAGTAACCTTAAGTGACAATTCTCAAGTGCCAGTTTAATATTTTGCTATATCTTTAAAAATAAAAAGCCTCACATATTTCAATAAAACCACTAAATGAAAGAACACATTGGAAGGAGAAAAAAAACAAAACCTGTAGCTTATTCAACCGTGATAAACAGGGAATACAATGACCATAACTCAATAATAACAGTATTACAGACTAATGTATATGGCAGATGATGCCTACTAGGACAATCAATATCATGTACTACTGCGCCATGCTGTGTTATTGATTAAGTAGCATGTGTTGCTGGGCATAGCATGCCACCAACTAGTGCATAGTATTGATTTTAATAACTTGCAATGACTGCTGTATTCAGGACACACTACGGTGGCGTTATTGAATTTTGGCCAATGTTTATTTCATTACATTTTTGAAAAGTACAAGAGGACCACATGAAAAGAAACACGTGCAGGATTCTGTCCTGTTCCTACAGAACAATATATAACGTGGAGCAGCAGACTGTTGTGGTCAAGATGAGTATGAAAGGCGTGAATGGGAAGAATGGAAAGAACAGTGAATGTTAGGGCTTATTGTAATGCACAGTGTGCCAGTTCTGTTCTCCTGTGTAATTAACGAGACATGTTTTAAAAGGAAATCATCACCTTATTACAAGGTATGCTAATTAAATGGAGTATTCTGAGAAACTCACCCTGACATATCCCTGAATTGGAAACCTACTTTAGATTCACTGTGTGCACTTTATTCTTTTATTACTGTCATATCTTATTCTGCTAATAGCTATTTATATAGGAATTATCCCCGATAGGTTCAGTGTTTGTAACTTATGGTAATTTTTGTTGTCTTAGTGATGTCTAAGGACAATGCCTTTCCTTTTAACTCACAGAATTATAGTTTTTTGGAGTAAAGCCCACCATACACATTAGACTAAGGACATCTAAACCCATTGGGATTGTCCAACAGCCTAATGTATATTGACTCTTGCCCCTACAGATGATGTCAGGACATACTGTAGAAGGATCTGACCGTTGGAAGTTCTGTGGTCGATGCTTCTCTAGGAGATAAGCCACTGCCAGAGGAGACTTGCAATGACTTTCTCATAGAAAACACAGGAATCCTTGGCCAAGTAAGGCTTGAGAGTACAGGAAAGTGTGGGTAGTCTGGAGAGATAGTTTTCAGCCAAACTTAGTGCCACTGACCGATAACTAATGTTTATGGGAGACTTTCGATATATAGGCTTGTTCAAGCAGCCTAGAGATCCTGAATAGCATTCTGAACATATTTTCATTTGGGGAACTTTTGCTAAGTTTGATTCTGATGATTGTTTTGTCCCAGGTATTTTTCAAGCTGCCCATGCGGGTTAGATGAAATTCGGAGGGATCGGCTAACTGTGTACTGCAGATAAGGGTCTGCAGTTTCTGCCTTGACACCTTGTTTTAGTTGAGTGAAATATTGGGCCTGTTGATTGTTAACATCTTGGATCATTTATTCCCACAGTACATAAGATACTGCCTGAGGAGTATTACAGGAGCTTGTTCCCTTTTTTTCAAATGAAAAAAAAAGTTTAATTCTTGCCTGAGCCATGTTATTGCAGCATCTGCAGGTGAGGGGTGAAGCTGGCTGAAGTAGAACAACACCACAATAAGTATATCTTTGTTGCTGAACAGCCCTGAGGATTTAATGAGAGCTGCAGAGAGTCAGGTCTACATAGTTGTCCCACAAGAATTCACTGAAATATTCTTATTTACCTTACAAAACAAGGAGTGAAAAAATTGCAAATTTTTCATAGAATAGTTAAAAAATAACTGATGGTTGGCTGGGGCAGACAGTGCCAATTTTGCAATGGGAAGCAACACATACACCAACACACTCTAGTGTAAAAATGTAGTTATAGAAGGTGTAGATGCAGCAGTTGTACTGGGACCCTGGTGCTGATGGAGGCCCCCCTTAATCATACCTCTAATTAAATACTAACAAAGAGCTAGGTCAGATCTCCTATATGCAAGACAATTAAAAAGTTTGAAGGTAAACCCACAGAAATTATGTAGTTGAGACATCATGGATCCCTGAAACAATTTTCCGAAGAAGAGTTATAAAAAAGTTATATTGGAGTACAGCAAATATAAATGGATATATTGCATATATGTGTGTGACAGAGATCTCATCTCCTGGCAAACAAGCAATAGTAGCAGAGATATTAAACAGAAGCAATGTAATGCATATTGCATGCAAAATGAATCCAATGCATATAAATAGAGATGTAACGCACAAGAAAGATATTACGATACAGAAAGTTAACACGTAAAACTATTAAAGCCATTGAACTTGTATAATTGCAGAAAGAATGTAGAAATGTTCTAGTTCCACAGATAAAAACGTCACATGCTTGATTTATTCACATTCTGAGCGAAAAAGTTACACATTTCGAATGCAATTGACTCGCCCCCTGGGCCGTGGGGTACCCGGAACCAGGCCTCAGTGCGATGATGGGGGTAGTAGTGGCAACCCAATCCCGTGGCTCAGGGTGGTCAGACCAAATGCTGTGGCAGTCTATTTTTAGATTTAGGAATGTCCGACTACGCCACCCGTGGATTGCGGCTATTATGAACCGCCGCTGCAAGGCAGTCCACTGAGGCTGATGGTGTGTGCAGCTGAGATAGTATAACTCCTCACGGGAAGAGTGTAGCCTCAAGGCAGTGTAGTAGGATGCTGGGGGTGATGGTGCAGGCGCAGCATTAATCACACAGAGTCAGTGATGCAGTCCAGGGTCTTTTACTCACAGTTGTTATCCGAGTCACTTCTGCCGGCAATGACTGCCCAAGCCGTGCTGCGTCAACCAGGTAAGGGGCTCGGTCAACCCCCAGGCAATTCAGGAGTATGGCACAGGACCCCCTTCTGCCCTTTCTCTGGCCTCTCGCGCCCCACCAGTGACCAAACTTCTGTCCAGCTGCCGCGGATCTATGCGGGCAAACGTGGGCCCCATTTCCCGCTATCCTATATGGTGCCTTCCTAGCAGGTTTGGCGGGGGGTCGCACCAATAGATGATCACGACCTCCGGTTTTTGGCTGAGGGATAATTTACCTCCACCAACTTGGGAATCCGGTACCCTTATTCTGCCTGACCCTTCACCCGATATCTCGTGGGTTCTTAGGGTCCCTTCTGCCTTCTTGTTTCTGGAGCCTTGCTACTTCTCTGTCTCTTCTCCTTCTCTCCTGTTCCTTCTTCTCCTTCTCTTCTCCTCTCTGGCTCCGGCCTTCACCCTAGGCCTGCCTTCTGAGCAGAGCTCCTACAGAGCCTCTGCTCCCTGTCACCTCTCCACTGTACTGAACGAACTCCCTCCTAAGATGGCCCCCACCTTTTATCTGCTTCTCTGTGTCTGAGCTCAGGTGACCTGCACCCAATGAGCTCCTTCCTATGCTCCAGAAACAGTCCCCTTCTGCTCCTACATCACCGGGTTCTCTCCCCCCTCCCCACTCCAGCCAGGGACATGGTCAGTTATGCCTGCAATAAATGGGAGCACCTGCGAACTGTCCCCCGGAAATGAGGAGTGTGTGTATGCAGCTACTGAGCCCGGGTCCATACTCCATCCTTACCTGGAAGTGGAATTTCACACCTCTGGTTGAGGTACAATACCCCTGTAGCAACCGAACCCTCGGGGCGCTACATTCCCCCCTGGTAAACCACAGCACGTCCTCGGGCTGGAAAAGAGCAAAAACATTTGATTTACAAGACATGCAAAATTTTAGAATGCATTCGCATATAAAACTATAACCAGTTAATCCATCCCTTTATGGGAGGCACTTTTCTTTTTCAACGTTACTGGCACATTTTTCTCTTTTAACAAGTATTACAAGGCTTTCTTCACACATATAAAACACCATAAAACTGTTTTAGCAGCATATAAACTTTTTCAGGTAAAACATTTTTTTTTTTTTTTTAGTAAATTCTTTTCTTCGCTGGCCACTGTGCAACTTGCGACCAGGTGTCCATTTTCCTATTAAGTGCAAAACTTCAGCAAACTTGCAAACTTGAGGGACACCTTGTCCCGAGGTAGACGTTGCAGTTCTTTTATAAAACCAGTAGGGGGCGCTTTAAGAAGCGCAACTATTTACAGGGGGTTGGCCGCTCCCAGTCCTCGGCCGGTGGGAAAGGGGAATCGCTGCTCTCAGTCCTCAGCCAGGTAGGGAAGAGGGATGGCTGCTCTCAGTCCTCAGCCAGGTAACTTAGGGGAGCGCTTTAAACGAGCAACAGTCAAATTACAGTTCCAACGGGGGCAGCTAAACAGTTCTGTGTACCCAGACGGGTAACTACGTACAGTTATACTCTACCGTTTACTGGTAACGGTATCCTCCTGATGCTCCTTCTTCCTCCTCATATTGATCTTCAGATCCGTCCGGGTCCTCTTGGTATCCGCGTGCTGAGTAGTACTGCTCCGCCTCTTCTACTACTCTGTGAACATGGAGGGCGTACCACCCCTTCACGCCTCGGTGTCGGGTGTAGGACACCACGTCTCCAGGATACAGATCCCGCCCACGATGACCTTCTGGCAGGTGGCTCTCCACATCCCTTCGGGTCACGAACACGTCGCTAATCGTGTTTGGGTCTCTTATGAAACCCCAGCCATGCTCTTGCTGGAATTTTACCACGATCCCGGTGGCTCGGGGACTGCGGGCGGCTTGGGGGTCTCACCGGGTATGCATCTTTTGCTCGGTGCTCTGGGCCTGCAGCTGTTCCTGCCTCTGACGCCGCTCTCGCTGCTCCCTTTCAAACAGCGCCACCTGTTGGCTGCAGGTCTTCCGCCTGCGGGCTGTGTCCGCCCGCGTCTCTTGAGCGAACCCGATCAGGTCCTCTCCGGTCGGGTCCCACTCATACTGGGCGTCTTCAATCGGGGGCTGGGGAACTTACACGGGCTCCGGAGCGGGTATGAGTGGATGAAGTAGGGCTCCAGCCTTCGCGGACGGGCCTCCCCTTTGCTGAGGATTAACCCACCCGGGCGGCCAGATAAAGGGCTCTCCATCCGGACCCGTATGTTGGGCGTACAGGTCCGCGCCCAGAGGTGGTGGTACTGGGGCCGGGGACGCTATCGGGCGAGCGGCGCCCGGGGGCCTCGAGCCTTGCAACCAGGCCCAGGTGAACTGCTTCCGGTCATGCCCGGGGTCAGAGGGCACGGCGTGGGACATGGCTCGGTGCCTAGGTGGAGGCGGTGGGAGCGTGGTGGCGGCGATGGCTCCCGGGGGTTCTGGCTCCGTGACCGGATCCTTGGGCAGGTTCGTGGCATCCGGACTCGGGGTAGGTACATCCCATCTACTTGCCTCGCATGCGGTGTTGTCCTCGGCCTCCAGTCCGCTCTCCCTGTCCTCGGGGGCAGGCGCGCTGCTAGATGTTGGCAGCATCTCCTGCGGCCGGGTCACGACCCGCCGGGCCATCTCTTCCTTCCAGCCGGCGATGATGTCCCGCTGCGCTCGGACCATCCTCCGGTCCAGCTCCTCCAGCGCAGTCCGCATGAACTCCGGGTCCTCCTTGGGGAGCTGTGCTATCAGCTCCGTGAGGCTGCATGGGGATTTGGCCTGCAGCAGGCCCCTCACCAGGGTGCTGGGGCTGGTTCCTCTCTCCATCTCTGGGTGTGGTCTGGCGAAACTGTTCCAAACCACACCCTGCCCCACGGTTTTCTTCTCTTTCTGCCCCTGTTGGGGGTGGTCCTGGGGCAATCTGGGGGTGGTCCTGGGGCAATCTGTTGACAATCACTCTCAGGGGCAGCCCCCCACCTTGATGGACATCTCTACAGCCGCACTCATGGCTGTTGGGGGTGGGTTCCTTCTTTGGCGCCATTCTGGGACCTGGCCCACGATGGGAGGTGGCTTCCTGTTGTCTTTTGGCGCGCACATTATGGCGTCCTTTCTTCTGGGGCGGGCGCCATTTTTAATACAGTGAAACAGTCTCTTTTCAGGCACGCAATATCCGTTTGTGCCGGGTTGGTCACAATCCTGCCGACTACGCCAAAGCTGACTCGCCCCCTGGGCCGTGGGTCACCCGGAACCAGACCTCAGTGCGATGATGGGAGTAGTAGTGGCAACCCGATCCCGTGGCTCAGGGTGGTCAGACCAAATGCTGTGGCAGTCTATTTTTAGATTTAGGAATGTCCGACTACGCCACCCGTGGATTGCGGCTATTATGAACCGCCGCTGCAAGGCAGTCCACTGAGGCTGATGGTGTATGCAGCTGAGATAGTATAACTCCCCACGGGAAGAGTGTAGCCTCAGTGTAGCCTCAGGGCAGTGTAGTAGGATGCTGAGGGTGATGGTGCAGACGCAGCATTAATCACACAGAGTCAGTGATGCAGTCCAGGTCTTTTACTCACAGTTGTTATCCGAGTCACTTCTGCCGGCAATGACTGCCCAAGCCGTGCTGCGTCTGTAGCGCCCCGAGGGTTCGGCCGCTACAGGGGTATTGCACCTCAGACCAGAGGTGTGATATTCCACTCCCGGGTAAGGATGGAGTATGGACCAGGGCTCAGTTAGCTGCATACAGCACACACACACCATTTCCGAGGGACAGCTCAACGGTGCTCCCACTAGACAGAAGTGCAGGCACGACCCAGTATGTCCCTGACTGAAGTGGGGAGGGGGGTGGAACACCCAGTGCTGTAGGGGCAGATAGGGGTTGGTTCCTGAGCGTAGGTAGGAGCCCATTGGTTGCTGGTCACCTGGGCTCATGGTCAGAGGGAGGTATAAAAGGTGGGCACCATCTTAGCTCTAAGAGAAGTTTGTTCTGTCCAGTGAGGAGAAGACAGGGAGTAGAGGCTCTGTAGGAGCTCTACTCCAGGAAGGCCTAGTGAGAGGCCGAGGAGGAGGTGAAGGGGAGCTGAGATTGCGTCTCATCCCAGCTCCAAGAGAAAGGAACAGAAAAGGAGAAGAAGAGACAGAGAAACAGAAGGGCTCAGGAACAAGAAGGTGGAAGGGACCCTAAGAACCTACGAGAATCCAGGGTGAAGGGTCAGGCAGATTAAGGGTACCGGATCCCAAGTTGGTGGAGGAGAAACTACCCTCAGCCAAAGACCGGTCGTCGTGATCATTTATTGGTGCGACACCTCATCAAACCTGCTAGGAAGGCACCATATAGGACAGCGGAGGACGGGGCCCACGTTTACCCGCACAAGTTCGCGGCAGCTGGACAAAAGTGGGTCACTGGTGAGGCAGGCCAGAGAAAGGACAAAAGGGGGTCGTGAGCCATACTTCTGAACTGCCTGGGAGTTGACCGAGCCCCACACCTGGTGGACGCAGCATGGCTCGGGCGGTCACTACCGGTGCCGAAGTGACCCGGAGCACATGAACTGTGAGTAAAGACCCTGGACTGTAACTTGTTGTCTGTGTGCTCCTTCGCGCCTCCAGCACTACCGATATTGGGACTCTCACCACCATCACTCCCACCATCCACTACACTGCCCTGGGGCCGCACTCTTCCCGTGGGGAGTCACACCACCTCAGCTGCACCCACCATCAGCCCCAGCGGTCTGCCCTGCAGCGGCGGTTCCTAATAACCGTAATCCACGGGTGGCGTAGTCGGACATTTTCTAAAACACCTAAAAGACTGCCACTGGTCTGACCACCCTGAGCCACGGAACCGGGTCGCCACTACTACCCCCATCGTTCCCCTACTGCCCAGATCCGAGTGCCCCACGGCTCAGGGGGGGGGCGAGTCAGCTTTGGCGTAGTCGGCAGGATTTCGTGCCCGCTAACAACGGGTACTGCGCGCCTGAAAAGAGACTGTTTCATTGTACTAAAGATGGCGCCCACCCCAGAAGAACGAGCGCCATAATATGCACGCCAAAAGACCAGAGGAGGCCGCCTCCCATCGTGGGCCGGGTCCCAGAATGGCGCCAAAGAGGAAGCCCGCCCCCAACAACCATGAGCACGGCTGTAGAAATGTTCTTCAACGTGGGGGGGCTGCCCCTGAGAGTGATTGTCAGCAGAACGCCCCAGGACCACCCCCCATGGGGGCGGAAAGAGAAGGAAACTGCGGGGTAGGGGGTGGTCTGGATCAGTCCAGACAGACCGCACCCGGGGATGGACGCCCTCAGCAGCACCAGCCTCCTGGCCCGAAGCCTGCTGCAGGCCGAACCGCTCTGCAGCCTAGCAGAAGTCCTAGCGCAGCTCCCCCGAGACCCGGAGCGTGAGCGAGCTGCACTGGAGGATCTGGAGAGGAGGATGGTCCAAGCGCAGCGGGGTGCGCTCAGTGGGTGGAGAGAAGAGCTGGCCCGGCAGGCTGGAATCCACCAGCGACAAGCCTCAACCGCACCCCGGAGTCTGCCTGCCTCTGAGGACGGCGCAGGAGGAGAGAGGACCGGAGGCGATGCTGCGGAGGGAGCCCCGAGGACTGAGGCAAGTGAAGGGGACGTCACCACCCCAGGCCCAGCAACCGCAAGCCTGCCCCAGCCTCCCGTCGCAGCACCCGAAGCCCCACTCACCGCACCTGTTGCCGCACCGCCACTGCTCCCAGCTAGGCCTCAAGCGGCGAGCGCCGCGGCCACGCCCTGCCCGGCGCCACGCCCCTTGACCCCGGGCGCCGTAAAGCGAGAAGCGTCATTGGCCCGGTCGCAAGGCCTGGATGACCAGGGCGCCATTACTAAGCCTGCGCCCCTGTCCCGGACGAGACTGCCACCTAGCGCAGCCAAGAGACCCCCGGCCTGGTCGCAAGGCCGAGTGCCCCCGGGCGCTGCTCCCAGATCAGGTCCCTCCACTATACCACGGCTGGGTGTGGACCTGATTGCACATCATACCGGTCTGGATGGACTGCCGCTGGAGTGGCTGGCTGAAGTGACCAGCAGTCAGCCATGGAAAATCCAGCCCCCGCGCGAGCCTCTGATACCGGCTCCAGAACCCGTAGAGGTCACCCTACCCCCACTGGAGGACGTTCAATTTGAGTGGGACCCCGCCGGCGAGAACTTGATGGGGTTCACTCAAGAGACCCGGGCAGATGCGGTCCGTCGTCTGGAGGGCTGTCATCAACAACTGACGACCTTTGAGCGGGAACGACGAGAGAGGTGCGTCAGAGAGGAACGGCTCCAGGCCCAGAGTGCTGAACAAAAACGTAAGGCCCGCCAAGACCCCCGAGCAGCCCGTGGTCCCCGAATCACCGGGACCATAGTCAAATTCCACATGGAAAACGGCTGGGGTTTCATCAGGGGCCCAGAAACCGCAGGCGACGTCTTTGTGACCCGCAGGGACGTTGAGAGTCATCTACCTGAGGGACACCGTGGCCGTGACTTGTACCCTGGTGATGTGGTCAACTTCACCCGCCACGTAGGCGCAAAATGACCGTACGCCCTACATGTTCATCGGCTCACTGAGGAGGAACTACAACACCGCGGCTATGAGGAGAGCCAAGAGGACCCGGACGGGTCTGAAGAACCATATGAGGAGGAAGAAGGAGCATATGGAGGACACCGCTACTAGTAAGTAGCCACGTACCTGTGTACATAGTTACCCGTCAGGGTACAGAGAACTGTTTACTGCTATGGATCTGTTGACTGTGTGCAAGTTAACCCCCTCCATCCCCTACCAGGCTGAGGACTGTGAGCAGCCATTCCCTTTCCCAAAACTGGCCGAGGACTGAGAGCGGCCATCCCTGTAAATAGTTGCGGTTCCTAAAGCGCCCCCTACTGGTTTTATAAAAAGACTACTACGTCTACCTCGGGACAGCAAGTCCCTCAAGTTCACAAGTTTACTGAAGTTTTGCACTTATAAGAATGCACACCTGGTCGCAAGTTGCACCGCCGCCAGGATCCAAGAATGTGTTGTAAAAATGTTTTCCTGCAAATGTTTTATATGAAAAGTTTTTTATATGCTGCTAGATAGTAATGTGAATGTTTTCTATAGTGTTTATATGTCAAAAGAGTTCCAGAAGTATTAGTAAGCGTTTTATAATAGTGTGACAAGAAAAGAAAAATGTTTCCCTTAAAGGGAACTGAACTGTGTCGTCCGTTTCTAAACGTAAAAAAGTTTGAAAAAGTTTTTGCATGTCCTGTAATCAACTGTTTTTGCTCTTTTCCAGCCCGAGGACGTGCTGTGCTTTACCAGGGGGGAATGTAGCGCCCCGAGGGTTCGGCCGCTACAGGGGTATTGCACCTCAGACCAGAGGTGTGAAATTCCACTCCCGGGTAAGGATGGAGTATGGACCAGGGCTCAGTTAACTGCATACAGCACACACACCCCATTTCCGAGGGACAGCTCAACGGTGCTCCCACTAGACAGAAGTGCAGGCACGACCGACTACGTCCCTGACTGGAGTGGGGAGGGGGGTGGAACACCCAGTGCTATAGGGGCAGATAGGGGTTGGTTCCTGAGCGTAGGTAGGAGCCCATTGGTTGCTGGTCACCTGGGCTCATGGTCAGAGGGAGGTATAAAAGGTGGACACCATCTTAGCTCTAAGAGAAGTTCGTTCTGTCCAGTGAGGAGAAGACAGGGAGTAGAGGCTCTGTAGGAGCTCTACTCCAGGAAGGCCTAGTGAGAGGCCGAGGAGGAGGTGAAGGGGAGCTGAGATTGCTTCTCATCCCAGCTCCAAGAGAAAGGAACAGAAAAGGAGAAGAAGAGACAGAGAAACAGAAGGGCTCAGGAACAAGAAGGTGGAAGGGACCCTAAGAACCCACGAGAATCCAGGGTGAAGGGTCAGGCAGATTAAGGGTACCGGATCCCAAGTTGGTGGAGGAGAAACTACCCTCAGCCAAAGACCGGTCGTCGTGATCATTTATTGGTGCGACACCTCATCAAACCTGCTAGGAAGGCACCATATAGGACAGCGGAGGACGGGGCCCACGTTTACCCGCACAAGTTCGCGGCAGCTGGACAAAAGTGGGTCACTGGTGAGGCAGGCCAGAGAAAGGACAAAAGGGGGTCGTGAGCCATACTTCTGAACTGCCTGGGAGTTGACCGAGCCCCACACCTGGTGGACGCAGCACGGCTCGGGCGGTCACTACCGGTGCCGAAGTGACCCGGAGCACATGAACTGTGAGTAAAGACCCTGGACTGTAACTTGTTGTCTGTGTGCTCCTTCGCGCCTCCAGCACTACCGGTATTGGGACTCTCACCACCATCACTCCCACCATCCACTACACTGCCCTGGGGCCGCACTCTTCCCGTGGGGAGTCACACCACCTCAGCTGCACCCACCATCAGCCCCAGCGTCTGCCCTGCAGCGGCGGTTCCTAATAACCGCAATCCACGGGTGGCATAGTCGGACATTTTCTAAAACACCTAAAAGACTGCCACTGGTCTGACCACCCTGAGCCACGGAACCGGGTCGCCACTACTACCCCCATCGTTCCCCTACTGCCCGGATCCGAGTGCCCCACGGCTCAGGGGGGGGGCGAGTCACGTCCTCCAGGCGAGGGGCTCGGTCAACCCCCAGGCAATTTAGGAGTATGGCACAGGACCCCCTTCTGTCCTTTCTCTGGCCTCTCGTGCCCCACCAGTGACAAACTTCTGTCCAGCTGCCGCGGATCTATGTGGGCAAACGTGGGCCCCGTTTCCCGCTATCCTATATGGTGCCTTCCTAGCAGGTTTGGCGGGGGGTCGCACCAATAGATGATCACGACCTCCGGTTTTTGGCTGAGGGATAATTTACCTCCACCAACTTGGGAATCCGGTACCCTTATTCTGCCTGACCCTTCACCCGATATCTCGTGGGTTCTTAGGGTCCCTTCTGCCTTCTTGTTTCTGGAGCCTTGCTACTTCTCTGTCTCTTCTTCTCTCCTGTTCCTTCTTCTCCTTCTCTTCTCCTCTCTGGCTCCGGCCTTCACCCTAGGCCTGCCTTCTGAGCAGAGCTCCTACAGAGCCTCTGCTCCCTGTCACCTCTCCACTGTACTGAACGAACTCCCTCCTAAGATGGCCCCCACCTTTTATCTGCTTCTCTGTGTCTGAGCTCAGGTGACCTGCACCCAATGAGCTCCTTCCTATGCTCCAGAAACCGTCCCCTTCTGCTCCTACATCACCGGGTTCTCTCCCCCCTCCCCACTCCAACCAGGGACATGGTCAGTTATGCCTGCAATAAATGGGAGCACCTGCGAACTGTCCCCCGGAAATGAGGAGTGTGTGTATGCAGCTACTGAGCCCTGGTCCATACTCCATCCTTACCTGGAAGTGGAATATCACACCTCTGGTTGAGGTGCAATACCCCTGTAGCAACCGAACCCTCGGGGCGCTACACAATCAGACATTCTTTATCTAGCCTAAGTCTTTGCCTAGCTTAGGCCACGTTCACACGTTGAGTATTTGGTCAATATTTTATTGTACATCAGTATGTGTAAGCCAAAGCCAGGAGTGGAACAATCAGAGGAAAAGTATAATAGAAACACGTCACCACTTCTGTATTTATCACCCACTCCTGGTTTTGGCTTACACATACTGAGGTAAAAAACTCACCAAATACTGAACATGTGAACGTGGCTTTAGCCAAAGAATGTCGGATTGCGTTCGAAACACGTTTCTTTTTTCTTAGTATGTGAATAATTAAATCCTAAGTAGCAAATTTTTAATGGAGAATAAATAAAGCATGTGAAGTTTTTATCAGAGGAGCTGGAATAATTCTACATTCCACCACACTTACCAGAATAACTTGTGGCACTGAGATAACTTTGTTATTTTAAGAAGTGCTATGACTGTACAAAATTCTAGGTACTAAAGCAACAGAAGCATGTAATACCAGATCAGATAAAATCAGGGAGTCCAGTCATTCACCACTCCTGATGTACGTTTCGCTTAATGTGCTTCTTCAGGGCCGAGTACTGCGCTTTATCTCTTGAACAATGCTTAGTCGGCAATGTCAAGTACCAGATTTTATCTCCCATTCACTCATATACCATGTACTATTTCTAATCATACTGACTGAGTTTCATGCTTTATTTCCCATTTACCGAAATGGAAGGTAAAGCATGGAACTCAGCAGAGGCCAATAAGCAATGTACAGGGCTGCTGTGTTCCAACCTTTACATCACTTAATCCAGCCATTGCCATAGCTGATCAGTGGGGTGATATCACGTGAAATGGGTTTTATCATGATAATAAATATATCCTTTATAAAAGACTTTTTGTTGAATACAGCTAGCTCTCTGCCTGCACTATGGCCAAGACCATGCAATGATCACTTCTTCAGTAACTGTGACACCAGACTTATACTTACAGTCACTTATTTTCTGAAAAATTGATCATTGCATGTTATCAGCCATAGTGCAGACATACAGCTGCCTAGAAGAACATTGTATATCTCCATCATATGAAAACTCCGATGGATACATGGCAATGTCATGTGCGCTGCTCAGAATGGTGCAGTGTGCACTTGCTCAGCTCCAGGTCTGAGAGCCTGCTATGTGATAGGATCTGTCTGCCAGGACCCATGTGCAGGAGTATGAATGCTCTCTTGTCTCCATTGAATTACAAATATCATCTGCACATGCACTGAAACGAAGGAGAAGCCTCCTGGTGGATGAAAGGTAAGTATTAAATAGAAAAAATATGCATTTTAAAACACTAATTGTATTTGAAAAGTGTATTGTTTTTTCAAGATGTTTTACATAAGATGGATTTATTAACATGGTAAAATTCTTTAAATCACCAATCCTATGGATATGTCATCAATATTTCAGTTCCAGACAACATCTTTAACCCTTTCTGCTTTAGAACACAACAATACCTTCTTTGAAGAGGTACGTATGTGTAAAGGGGGGTCAGGAGCTGAGCTCGCTCAACACTTGTCTTATGCATAGAAAGCATCTCTCTCTATCAGCTGTGGACGTAGCCAAACTCTGGCCACCTCTATCAACCATTTATATGCTGCTGTCAATCTCTGAAACCGACATTTAAATGGAGTGCTTGCTTGCATTGGCTCCCATCAGCCCCCTGAAAGATGATCACGAGGGACTAGTGGTGTAACTAGAGTCTGATGGATAGAATAGATCCAGCCTCAGAAGTATGTAAAATCCAAGTTTTATTAGATAAAGATTAAAAAAACATGTATCTCACAGCAATATGTCCGACCTTGGAAATACGGATACATCCAGGCGATTTTGGTGCACAAAGGCTGTGCGCTCGATATTGTCGCCCAGTGTCAGCTGATTCTGACAGCTGACTCCCAGCACTCAGTTCCAAGAGCGGTACCACTCCCAGCACTTTAAGCCCCTAAGTGCTGCAATCTCTGTGATCTCATCATTTAGCGAGCAGGCAGAGGGAAGAAAGCCCCTCTGCTCTCAAATCGACACCCCCACAATGTCATCGCGGGGGGCCAATCGTTGCTGTGGTGACCCAATGTCATCAGAGCAAGCAAACTTGGTAGATCATGCACAGTGCATGAGCAAGTTTGCCTGTCAGTGCAGCGCTAACAGTTCATATAGCATAGGAATGCTCCTGCATTACTATACAAGCAATCAGCCTGTAAAAAGTTAAAGTCCCATAGTGGGACAAAGCATATGTATTGTAGCCATAAATAAATATTTTTATAAAAAAAAAAGTATATAAACAAAAAAAGTACACATATTTGGTATCTCCGCATCCGGAAGGACCTATAAAACTGTCCCACTGGTTAACCACTTTAGTTAACACTGTAAAAATAAAAAAAAAAATCATAAAACAAATATGAATCTGGTATCGCTATAATCGCACCGACCTCTAGAATAAAGTTATCTAATCAATTATACCGCACGAGGAACAATATATCTGTTTAAAAGAGTCTGGTGTAAGCCAGAAAAATATAACTGTGGTTTTGCAGTTCCACGGTTCAAATCTCTGTATTATCCAGCTTTTGGTATTTTTTCCGTAAAGAAAAACAGTAATAGTGTTTCCCTGATTGTTCAGACACAAATATATCTGTTTGAGAGATTCTGGTGTAGGCTAGAAAAATATAACTGTGGTTTTGCAGTTCACGGTTCAAATCTCTGTATTATCCAGCTTTTGGTATTTTTTCCCTAAAGAAAAACAGTAATAGTGTCTCCCTGATGGTTCAGACACAATAATATCTGTTGGAAAGATTTTGGTGTAGGCCAGAAAAATATAACTGTGGTTTTGCAGTTCCATGGTTCAAATCTCTGTATTATCCACTTTTGGGCCTTTTTTACATAAAAAAAACTGTTTGAATGTGCCGCTGACTGTTCAGTCCCAAATATATCTATTAAAAAAAGTCTGGTATAAGCCAGTAAATTAGAACTGTGGTTTTGCAGTTCCACGGTTCAAATCTCTGTATTATCCACTTTTGGGCCTTTTTTACATAAAAAAACTGTTTGAATGTGTCGCTGACTGTTCAGCCCCAAATATATCTATTAAAAAAAGTCTGGTATAAGCCAGTAAATTAGAACTGTGGTTTTGCAGTTCCACTGTTCAAATTTCTGTATTATCCAGCTTTTTGCCTGTTTTACGTAAAAAAAAAAAAAATAGTGTCTCCCTGTCTGTTCTGTCACAAATATATCTGTTTAAAAGATTCTGGTGTAGGCCAGACGAATATAACTGTGGTTTTCCTCTTCCACGGTTCTAATCTACTTTTTATTACACTTTTTCCATTGATAGTGCGAGTGTAAGCTATTTTACTTAATTTACAATGGGCAAGGCGCGTGGCAAGGGACGTGGAACTGGACGCTCTGGTGATGGTGCGTGTAGAGGACGGGGCCGTGGCCAAGGTGAAAATGTGCCACAACCAACAGCCACATCTTCTCGCTCCCACTTCTTGACCGAATTACTAGGGAACCACACTACAACACCAGTATTGCGAACTGATCAGTGTGAACAGGTTATTAATTGGATAGCAGATAATACTTCCAGTTACCTGGGCACCACCACGTCCGGTCTGTCTTCCACAATGTCAACTCTTAGTAGCCGTGAGTCTCGACCGCATACTCCTCCTCACCCTGATGCTCCTTCCTCCCACCATGCCGAGTGTCGTCAGACAGGAACTGATCCCACAGTTGGACACTCTGAAGAACTGTTCATTGGTCCATTTCCATATTTGTGCCCCTCGCCTGCTCCGCTTGAAGGGGTGAAAGAGGAGATCCCATGTAGCGATGCCCAAATATTTGAACAGCCACGGCCACAGGAAGTCGACACTGGCAATTTGTCACAAGAGGTGGACGATGACAAGACACAATTGCCAGGAAGTGAGGAGGAGGATCGTGGTGCGCAAGTGGAAGAGGAGGAGGTGGTGGATGATCTAGTAACTTACCCAACGTGGCAGGAGGACACGCAAAGCGTGGTCAGCAGCACACAGGGGGAGGGAGGCAGAGTACCCAAACAGGCAGGAAGAAGCAGTGTGGTGGCCGCACACAGAAGGAGGGCAACAGTTCCCCGTAACACCAACATGAGGGACATTGCCAGTACAACCGGTAGGTCTTCCAGAGTCTGGAATTTTTTAAAGACTCTGCCGATAACCCCAAAAAGCCCATTTGTACCACCTGCCATGCCAGCATCAGCAGGGGTGACAAAACTACCAGCCTGACTACCACCAGCATGATCAGGCACATGGCAGCAAAGCACCCGACTTTGTGGGGCGAACCCCAGGGTCCACGACCAGTGTCAGCAGGTGTCACCACTGCTTCTTCCGCTGTTGTGCGTGTGATAGAACACCCTGTTGTGCGTGCAAGGCAATCCCCTGTCCATACTGCATGCAAAGATGCCCCCTCCTCTCAGTCTTCACTTGTTATGGCAGTTTCTCAAGAAACAGCATCAATGTCCATGTCCACGTCCCACCGCAGCGTTCAATTGTCCATATCCCAGAGCTTTGAGCGAAAGCGCAAATTCGCAGCCAACGCCCCACAGGCCACAGTCCTAAATTCGTACATTTCAAGACGGCTTGCGTTGGAAATGCTGCCTATTAGGCTGGTGGAGACGGAATCCTTCCGCAACCTTATGGCGGTGGCCGTCACTCGGTACTCGGCTCCCAGCCGACACTATTTTGCCCTGTGTGCCATCCCCGCACTACACAAGCACGTGTCCCAAAACATCTGCCATGCCCACAACAACGCAGTTACTGGGAGAGTCCACCTGACAACAAACACGTGGACAAGTGCTTGTGGCCAGGGATGGTACATCTCCCTGATGGCACACTGGCTAAACATAGTGGAAGCCGGGACCCAGTCGGACCTTGGGACGAAACACATCCTCCCCACACCGAGGATTGCGGGCCTTATGTTAGTCAGAGTTGCCCCCACAGTGTACAGCTCCTGCACCTCATCCTCCTCCTCCTCCTCATGTTCAGCCTCCATCATAGATATCACCACATCAGTTACAAGCTGGAAGCACTGCAGTACTGCCTCCGCCAAGCGGCAACAGGCTGTGCTGAAACTCATAAGCTTAGGTGATAAGCCACACACTGCTTGTGAGTTGTGGACAGCAGTGAAAGAGCAGGTAGATCTGTGGCTGAGACTGCTGAACCTACATCCAGGCATGGTCGTGTGTGACAATGGCTGTAACCTGGTGGCGGCTCTGAGGCGAGGCGAGATCACACACGTACCATGCCTGGCTCATGTGCTTAACCTCATGGTTCAGCGGTTTCTTAAGTCGTACCCCGAGTTGCCAGATCTGCTCGTCAAAGTACGCCGTCTGTCATCTCATTTTCGCAAGTCGGCTACAGCTTCCGCCGCCCTTGTTGTGTTGCAGCAGAGTTTGCAGCTTCCGTCACACCGACTGGTGTGTGATGTCCCCACACGTTGGAACTCTACCCTCCACATGTTGCAAAGGATTTGTGAGCAGAAGAGAGCAGTTGTGGAGTACCAGCTGCAACAAGGCAGTCGATATTCAGGTCAGACTCCACACATAAGACCTCAGGAGTGGACCTGGATGTCTGATATATGTACCATCCTGACAAACTTTGAGGAGTCCACCAAGATGGTGAGAGGCGATGACGCCATCATTAGCGTCAGCATCCCACTTGTATGTCTTTTGCAACGCTCTCTGCAGAGAATTAAAGAGGAGGCATTGCAGCCAGAGTATGATGAGATGGATCAAGAAGCCGTAGCGCGCGATTACACACAGCCCAGCGTCATCTCATCCCAGTGTGCATTGGGGGACAATGAGGGAGAGGAGGAGGAGGAGGAGGAAGAACAGGAGCTGGTGCCATGCGCTGTAGATGGTAGTACCTGTACCACTGTCATACCGTCGGTTCAGTGTGGGTGGCCTGAGGACAAGGGGGAGGAGGAGGAGGAGGAGAGCATGGTCAGTCGTCATCTTGGTGAGGACACGGAAGTCTTGCCCGATACCAGTCTGGCACGCATGGCTGACTTTATGTTACGCTGCCTTAACCGTGACCCTCGTGTTGTCAAAATATTGGGTGAAAGTCATTACTGGTTGGTGACACTTTTAGACCCCCGCTACAAGGAGAACTTTCACTCTCTTATTCCTGAGGTGGAGAGGTCTAGAAAAATGGGGCAGTACCAGAAGGCCCTTGCTGCAGAACTGTTAAAAAAATTCCCATCTGAACACGCTAGCGGCAGAGGTCACAGTTCGTTGCCCAACCAAGGCGTACAGGCGAGAGAGACCCAACTCCAATCCAGCAGAGGCAGGGGAACACTGTCAACGTTCTGGGACAGTTTTCTGAGACCCGCCCAGCTTACAGGCCCTGAGGCGCGGGGTACTCTCACAAGGAGTGTAAAGTTTCAAAAGATGGTGAGGGAGTACCTTGCCGACCGTACCAGCGTCCTCCGTGATTCCTCTGTACTTTTTAATTATTGGGTATCCAAGCTGGACACTTGGAATGAACTCGCTCTGTACTGCTTGGAGGTCCTGGCCTACCCTGCCGCTAACGTGTTATCGGAGCGTGTTTTTAGTGCCGCTGGGGGAATTATAACAGATAAGCGCACTCGCCTGTCAACTGACAATGCTGACAAGCTGACTCTTATCAAAATGAACAAGGGCTGGATTGGGCCAGACTTCTCATCACCACCAAATAACAGCAGAGTAACATAAAGTCAAATCCACTGTGTTATTTCGGGAGGTGTATTCCCATGCACCGCTTCACACCCACACATGGGTATACGCTTCCTCATTTCAGCTGTACTTTGCTCTTCTCCTTATCCTCAGCCTCCACCACCACTATACCACCAGGGTGACCTTGGTCCGTGTTGCCAGCATTGCAAGTTCCTCCGTCCTAATTTTTGGCAGCTTTAGCTTGGAAGGCATAGGAAAAGACTCTGGGTGACCCACTCCCCAATAATGGGAATAATGTTTTTAAGATGCTGTACTGCATGGCTCTTCCAAGGGGCATTTAAACCGTCTTGGTAAGCTACTGAGACCTCCACCACTTTTCCCAGGGGCATTGATATTGTCTTTTTATTCCACTGTGACCTCCACCATTCTTCCAAGGGGCATTAAAACCATCTTGTTAAGATACTGCGCCCTCCAACACTTTCCCCAGGGGCATTAAAACCGTCTTGTTAAGCTGCTGCGACCTCCACCACTTTTCCAAGGGGCATTGATATTGTCTTTTTATTCCACTGCGACCTCCACCATTCTTCCAAGGGGCATTAAAACTGTCTTGTTAAGCTGCTGCAACCTCCACCACTTTTCCCAGGGGCATTGATATTGTCTTTTTATTCCACTGCGACCTCCACCATTCTTCCAAGGGGCATTAAAACCGTCTTGTTAAGCTACTGCGACCTCCACCACTTTTCCCAGGGGCATTGATATTGTCTTTTTATTCCACTGCAACCTCCATGTCTCTTCCAAGGGGCATTAAAACCGTCTTGTTAAGCTACTGAAACCTCCACGTCTCTTCCAAGGGGCATTAAAACCATCTTGTTGAGCTACTGCAACCTCCACGTCTCTTCCAAGGGACATTAAAACCGTCTTGTTAAGCTACTGCAACCTACACGTCTCTTCCAAGGGGCATTAAAACCGTCTTGTTAAGCCACTGCGACCTCCACCACTTTTCCCAAGGGCATTGATATTGTCTTTTTATTCCACTGCGACCTCCACGTCTCTTCCAAGGGGCATTAAAACTGTCTTATTAAGCTACTGCGACCTCCACCCCTTTTCCCATGGGCATTTATATTGTCTTTTTATTCCACTGCAACCTCCACCATTCTTCCAAGGGGAATTAAAACCGTCTTGTTAAGCTACTGTGACCTCCACCACTTTCCCCAGGGGCATTAAACGCGTCTTGTTAAGCTACTGCGACCTCCACCATTCTTCCAAGGGGCATTAAAACTGCCTTGTTAAGCTACTGCAACCTCCACTGCTTTTCCAAGGGGCATTGATATTGTCTTTTTATTCCACTGCGACCTCCACCATTCTTCCAACGGGCATTACATTTCCTCCTAATTTTAGTCAGCTTTTGCTTTTTAATGCATAGGTGAACACTCAGGGAAACCCACTCCCCAATAATGGGTAGAAGGTTTTTAGTATGCTGTAATCCACGTCTGTTTCAAGGGGCGTTGCAGTTCCTCATAATTTTTGGAAAGCCTTCCATTCACTGCTTAGGCCAACAGTGCATAGGAGACCCAGTTACTATAAATGGAAAAAATGGTTTATTTAAGGCCCTCTGACCTCCATTTCACTTCCAAGGGGCATTGGAGTGCCTCGAAATTTTTGTTAGGTTAGGCATTGCACTCACTGCATGCCCTTTAACTGTGTAGCCGAACCGCTCCTTTTGGTACAGAAACATATCCTACAAGACATGTGTGGTTGACTGGCCTGATATTGATGTGAATGGTCCCTGTTCCTCCTGCTCTATCTCCTTTGCCACCACCTCATTCATCATTCATCACCTGAAGCTTTGTTTTAACGGGAGTCATGGAACTGGAATAGTAGCAGGAAAACATCCAGCAATCCTCGGAGGAAGTAGGATATGCGCCAAAACGCTGACCACCTCAGGCCTAGCCGCTACTACATACATGCGCTTGCATTCCAAGAAAACAAAGCAGACGCTAACTTCTATCATCATCATCATGCTCCTCATCTTGGCACTCTCAACTCCCCTGATGGAGAAGCCAGGGCCCACCAGAGGAGTCTGGTTTTCTGGTGGGCTCTTCCAATGCTGCCCTAAAGCAGGCCAGGCTAAGAAAAGTGTGGGGGAAGTTTCAAGGAGAACTAGGGGTGGCTGGGGACCGTGTGTGGACACCCGGCCGAGGGGCGGCTGGGGACCGAGTATGGACACCCGGCCACCGCCTGGCGGCTGGGGACCGAGCGTGGACACCCGGTCGCCAGGAGGCTGGGGACTGAGTATGGATACCACGCTGCCGAAGGAGCCATGAGGTAGTGGCTAGCTTCGGCCTCCTCCAAACTAAAAGGCCCCGTTTTAAGTGCAAGCAAGCTAGCAGTATGGTATTGCAGCCTGGGGGTGGGTGGGTGGCAGGCTGCATACTTGCGTTTGCATTGCAAGGAATGGAGGAGGTACAATTGAACACTGCCCTGGGACAAGGACTTGCACGGGGATAGTTGCAAGTCTGCATCTTCTGATGCGGAAAGGATCACTTCTGATGGGTACACTTTTAGGCATTGACCTGGGTGTCAGAGATGCTTCCAGGTGTCTTCCCCATGCTGTTCCCATGTCTTTTCAGCACTGTATGCATGTGTCACACAGCACATGGCCAGATAAGATTGTAAAATGTTAAAATGACATTTCCCGGTGAATGCATTTGGCACGGTTGAAAGCAATACAAAAGTGTAAAAACGCATAAAAAATGCTACATGTGAACATAGCCCAAGGTGTGGAGGAGTATTTTTGCTTTTGGTTATTTATTTTACCTTATACACAAGTCTTTACCCTTGAAAGGATGTTCCTTAACATATTTCACAGGAAAACCATTTCAGTTTAGTTTTTGAACGTTTTATTGTGAGCCCATACAAGTGGCTTAATACCTCTGACCACGTTGTTGACAGCAGTGACCTGGGGGTCAGAAATGCTTCCTGGGGCAATGCCCATGCTGTCCCCATGTCTTTTGAGCACTGTCACTATAGTTTTCGGCACTTTTTAGGCTTTCTACAGACTGCCGGGGGTGCCGCCGCAAAAATGCTCGGGTCTTCCATAGACTAACATTGGGCTCGTTGCTCGGGTCGAGCACCCAAGTATCACAGTGAGCTCGGCCCGAGCTTCGAGCACCCGAGCATTTTAGTGCTCGCTCAACACTAATTGTGTGTTATTGCTATTGTTATTGCTATTAGTGTTGGTGTTCTCATTACTAACCCCAGTTGCAATCCCTGTCAGCTTGTTTAATATATATACATATATAAATTGTTATTTATAGCTATTTGACTACCCTCATTTTGTGACTCTTCGCGTTGCATTCTGACACCTGCATTACATGTGCACACAATCCGGAATGGCTGCGGATTGGACGAAGTGCATTTGCTGACTAATCATAAGCAGGGAGTAACACTCAAAGGAAAGAAGAACACACCACCGCCTTTGCTTAGAGCAGGTTTCACAGTGTGTGATATATAATGATACAGTTCTGATCTCATGGTCTAACCTTATGCATGAGTCAGTGTGGGGGGATGGAGGCAGTGCAGCTGAGTATAGCTGTTTTGCATTACAAACCCTTATATCAGGTCTCCCCTTCTCAAAGCATGGTCACCCCGGCTATATCCACAGTGGATATAAAAAGTCTATACACCTGTGTTAAAATGCCAGCTTTATATAGTAAAGTCAGACAATACAGGAATGAGTCATTTTGTCAGAGGTCTACCAGGAATCTGCCCTCTAGGGCAGACAGCCAATCCAGACCTGAGCATACAGATGTTTGGTTTTTCTTATTCATCAGGTTGTCCATACACTGTTTCAGAGTAAGTTATGGGATGGTGTATTATATCCAACGGTACCATTTGGAGAACACCCCTCCTGAATTAATCTAGAAGCAGTGAGCATGCATGCTACCTTCAATGTCCATGGGACTGCCAGAGAAAGCAAAGCACTAAACTCACCATTTTCTAGCAGTCTCAGTCAATAAATGGAGGTCCCCCATGTGCACCTCCCCTCTCTTGAAGATGGTGCTCTGCAGAGCCATGTTCTCGTGGTTCAGGACTCCCATTCTCAGGATGAATGCGGATTCCAACAGTCAGACCAAAGCAATAAGTTAGCCCTATCCCCTACTTGCACTTCTGAGAATAAGCTCTCAACTGTTATCTCTTCCATCAGCTGTTTCAGCCCCTCCTCTATTGGCTTCCTGCATGGTCTCTTTGGTGCATTCTTTTATATGCTTTGGATAATTGTGTTTGAAATGTCTGAACAGAAAAAAGCAAAAACATTCTATTTCTTGTGTTTTTTACTTTTAACTTGTGGGGTTTTTACCTTTCCATATATGATTCATAACCGTCATCCACATGCTCATGCAAAAAAGCCACCATTTTTCATGTGATGATTAGTGTTGAGCGAGCACTAAAATGCTCGGCTGCTCGAAGCTCGGGCCGAGCTCGCCGTGATACTCGGGTGCTCGACCCGAGCACCGAGCCCAATGTTAGTCTATGGGAGACCCGAGCATTTTTGCGGCGGCACACCCGGCAGTCTTTTAAAAGCCTAACAAGTGGCCAAAACGATAGTGGCAGTGCTCAAATGGCATGGGGACAGCATGGGGATCACCCCAGGAAGCATTTCTGACCCCCAGGTCACTGCTGTCAACAACGTGGTCAGAGGTATTAAGCCACTTTTAAGGGTTCACAATAAAACGTTCAAAAACGAAACTGAAACTGCTTTCCTGTGAAATATGTTAAGTAACTTCCTTTCCAGGGTAAAGACTTGTGTATAAGGTAAAATAAATAACCCCAAAAAAATACTCCTCCACACCTTGGGCTATGTTCACAAGTAGCATTTTTTATGTATTTTTGCACTTTTGTATTGCTTTCAACCGTGACAAATGCATTCACCAGGAAATGTAATTTTAACATTTTACAACCTTATCTGGCCATGTGCTGTGTGACACAAGCATACAGTGCTGAAAAGACATGGGAACAGCATGGGAAAGACCCCTGGAAGCATCTCTGACACCCAGGTCACTGCCTAAAAGTGTGCCCATCAGAAGTCATCCTTGCCGCATCAGAAGATGCAGACTTGCAACTATCCCCGTGCAAGTCCTTCTCCCAGAGCAGTGTTCAATTGTACCTCCCCTATTTCTTGCAATGCAAGCGCAAGTATGCAGCCTGCCACCCACCCACCCACAGGCTGCAATACCATACTGCTTGCTTGCACTTGAAATTGGGCCTTTAAGGCATGTGGAGGCGGAATCTGGCCACCACGTCATGGCTGCGTTGGCGGCCTGGTATCCATACTCAGTCCCCAGCCGCCCGGTGGCCGGGTGTCCACACTCGGTCCCCAGCCGCCAGGGGGCGGCCTGGTGTCCATACTCGGTCCCCAACCGCCCCGCGGCCGGGTGTCCACACACGGTCCCCATCCGCCTGGGGGCAGCCGGGTGTCCATAAACGTCCCCAGCCGCCTCTATTTCTCCTGTCAACTTGCCCCCACACACTTTTCTTAGCCCGGCCTGCTGTAGGGCAGCATTGGACGAGCCCAGCAGAGAACCAAACTCCTCCGGTGGGCCCTGGCTTCTCCTTCAGGGAAGTTGACAGTGCCAAGGTGAGGAGCATGATGGTGATGATAGAAGTTAGTATCTGCTTTGTTTTCTTGGAATGCAAGCGTAAGTGTGCAGCCTGTCACCCACCCACCCCCAAGCTGCAATACCATACTGCTAGCTTGCACTTGAAATGGGGCCTTTTAGTTTGGAGGAGGCCAAAGCTGGCCACTACCTCATGGCTGCTTCGGCAGCGAGGTATCCATACTCAGTCCCCAGCCGCCCCTATTTGTCCCGGTGTGCCTTATACATAAGATTAAGCGTGCATACCAAAACATTACCTGTGCCCTCCCCAGTGCATTTAGTGGGAAGGACAGCCTATTCCGCTGTAGTGTGTGCATGCCAAACCCCTGTTCATGCTACATGCGAAGATGCCTCCCACCCTGCACCTGTCGTTGCAGACTTGCAACTATCCCCGTTCAAGTCCTTGTCCCAGGGCAGTGTTCAATTGTACCTCTCCCATTCCTTGCAATGCAAGCGCAAGTATGCAGCCTGCCACCCACCCACCCCCAGGCTGCAATACCATATTGCTTGCTTGCACTTGAAATTGGGCCTTTTAGGCATGTGAAGGCGGAATCTGGCCACCACGTCATGGCTGCATTGGCGGCCTGGTATCCATACTCAGTCCCCAGCCGCCCCGCGGCCGGGTGTCCACACTCGGTCCCCAGCCGCCAGGGGGCGGCCTGGTGTCCATACTCGGTCCCCAGCCGCCCCGCGGCCGGGTGTCCACACACGGTCCCCAGCCGCCTGGGGGCAGCTGGGTGTCCATAAACGGTCCCCAGCCGCCCCTATTTCTCCTGTCAATTTCCCCCCACACACTTTTCTTAGCCCGGTCTGCTTTAGGACAGCATTGGACGAGCCCACCAGAGAACCAGACTCATCCGGTAGGCCCTGGCTTCTCCATCAGGGGAGTTGAGAGTGCCAAGGTGAGGAGCATGATGATGATGATAGAAGTTAGCATCTGCTTTGTTTTCTTGGAATGCAAGCGCATGTATGTAGTAGCGGCTAGGCCTGAGGTGGTCAGCGTTTTGGCACATATCCTACCTCCTCCGAGGATTGCTGGATGTTTTCCTGCTACTATCCCAGTTCTATGACTCCCGCTAAAACAAAGCTTCAGGTGATGAATGATGGATGAGGTGGTGGCAAAGGAGAAAGAGCAGGAGGAACAGGGACCATTCACATCAATATCCGGCCAGTCAACCACATATGTCTTGTAGGATATGTTTCTGTACCAAAAGGAGCGGTTCGGCTACACAGTTAAAAAGCATGCAGTGAGTGCAATGCCTAACAAAAATTTCGAGGCACTCCAATGCCCCTTGGAAATTACATGGAGGTCAGAGGGCCTTAACTAAATCGTTTTTTCCATTTATAGCAACTGGGTCTCCTGTACACTGTTGGCCTAAGCAGCGAATGGAAGGCTTTCCAAAAATTATGAGGATCTGCAATGCCCCTTGAAACAGACGTGCATTACAGCGTACTAAAAACCTTCTACCCATTATTGGTGAGTGGGTCTCCCTTAGTTTTCGCCTTTGCATTGAAAAGCAAAAGCTGACTAAAATTAGGAGGAAATGCAATGCCCGTTGGAAGAGTCGTGGAGGTTAGAGGTAATTAAAAACAACATTTCAATGCCCCTTGGAAGAGCTGTGGAGTTCAGAGTGGCTTAAGAAGACGCTTTTAATACCCCTTTGAAGAGACGTGGAGGTCCCAGTAGCTTAACAAGACGGTTTTAATGCCCCTTGGAAAAGTGGTGGAGGTCACAGTAGCTTAACAAGACTGTTTGAATGCCCCTTGGAAAAGAGGTGGAGGTCGCAGTAGCTTAACAAGACAGTTTGAATGCCCCTTGGAAGAGACGTGGAGGTCCCAGTAGCTTAACAAGATGGTTTGAATGCCCCTTGGAAGAGACGTGGAGGTCCGAGTAGCTTAACAAGATGGTTTTAATGCCCCTCGGAAAAGTGGTGGAGGTCGCAGTAGCTTAACAAGATGCTTTTAATGCCCCTCAGAAGAGACATGGAGGTCCCAGTAGCTTAACTAGACAGTTTTAATGCCCCTTGGAAAAGTGGTGGAGGTCACAGTAGATTAACAAGATGGTTTTAATGCCCCTCGGAAAAGACATGGAGGTCCCAGTAGCTTAACAAGACGGTTTTAATGCCCCTTGGAAAAGTCGTGGAGGTCGCAGTAGCTTAACAAGATGGTTTGAATGCCCCTTGGAAGAGACGTGGAGGTCCCAGTAGCTTAACAAGACGGTTTTAATGCCCCTTGGAAGAGATGTGGAGGTCCCAGTAGCTTAGCGAGACAGTCTGAATGCCCCTTGGAAGAGACGTGGAGGTCCCAGTAGCTTAACAAGACAGTTTTAGTGCCCCTTACAAGAGCCATACAGTACAGCATCTTAAAAATGTTATTCCCGTTATTGGGGAGTGGGTCTCCCACAATCTTTGCTTATGCCTTCCAAGCAAAAGCTGACAAAAATAAGGACGGAGGAACTTTCAATAATGGCAACACGGACCACGGTCACCCTGGTGGTATAGTGGTGGTGGAGGCTGAGGATAAGGAGAAGAACATAAAACAGCCGAAATGAGGAAGCGTATACCCATGTGTGGATGTGAAGCTGTGCATGTGAATACACCTCCCAAAATAACACAGTGGATTTGACTTTATGTTACTCTGCTGTCATTTGGTGGTGATGAGAAGTCTGGCCCAATCCAGCACATGAGCCAGGCATGGTACTTGTGTGATCTCACCTCGCCTCAGAGCTGCCACCAGGTTACGGCCATTGTCACACATGACCATGCCTGGATGAAGGTTCAGCGGAGTCAGCCACAGATCTGCCTGCTCTTTCACAGCTGTCCACAACTCACAAGCAGTGTGAGGTTTCTCACATAAGCTTATGAGTTTCAGCACAGCCTGTTGCCGCTTGGCGGAGGCAGTACTGCAGTGCTTCCAGCTTGTAACTGATGTGGTGATATCTGAACATGAGGAGGAGGAGGAGGATGATGCACAGGAGCTGTACACTGTGGGGGCAACTCTGACTGAGATAGGGTCCGCAATCCTCGGTGTGGGGAGGATGTGCTCCGTCTCAAGGTCCGACTGGGTCCCTGCTTCCACTATGTGTACCCAGTGTGCCGTCAGGGAGATGTACCATCCCTGGCCACAAGCACTTGTCCACGTGTCCGTTGTCAGGTGGACTCTCCCAGTAACTGCGTTGTTGAGGGCACGGCAGATGTTTTGGGACACGTGCTTGTGTAGTGCGGGGATGGCACACCGGGCAAAATAGTGTCGGCTGGGGACCGAGTACCGAGGGGCAGCCACCGCCATAAGGTTGCGGAAGGATTCCGTCTCCACCAGCCTAAAAGGCAGCATTTCCAACGCAAGCAGTCGTGAAATGTGCGGATTTAGGACTGTGGCCTGTGGGGCGTTGGCTGCGAATTTCCGCACAACAGCGGAAGAAGCAGTGGTGACACCTGCTGACACTGGTCGTGGACCCTGGGGTTCACCCCACAAAGTCGGGTGCTTTGCTGCCATGTGCCTGATCATGCTGGTGGTGGTCAGGCTGGCAGTTTTGTCACCCCTGCTGATGCTGGCATGGCAGGTGGTACAAATGGCCTTTTTGGGGTTATCAGCAGAGTCTTTAAAAAAATTCCAGACTCTGGAAGACCTACAGGTTGTACTGGCAACGTCCCTCATGTTGGTATTACGGGGAACTGTTGCCTGCCTTCTGTGTGCGGCCACCACACTGCTTCTTCCTGCCTGTTGGGGTACTCTGCCTCCGTCTGCTTATGTGTGGGAAAGACAGATCCTGATGCATTTAAAACCACCTGCGGCATGGGGGTGGGGGTGGAGTGCTCAGTCAACGCTAAATCTAGTAGCAAAGAAAATGACGGCACTTCCACTACAAAAGGTGCTTACTAAGCAGACGGAGGTCTCTTAGAGAGGTATTCACATTGGTAGGTCCTGACATCGAGAAACGCCTTACCGCGGCTGTCAGGTACACATAAATTGGCCAATTTATGCGCTAAGATTTCTCATTTATTTACAGCAGTGATGCTATTCATTTTCCATACTTCATATTTCATGCGCTAAAAAAATTTTTCAAAAAATTTTTCATTTATTTCTATTTTTTACAGCAGTTATGCTATTCATATTTCATATTTCACATCTATATACTCAGTGTTACAGTGTGCTACTTTATTTGTTCATTATATATGGAGGTAGCTGCTCTTAGTAAGCACCTGTTCACACCTAGTTTTTGTAGTGGAAGTGCCGTCATTTTCTTTGTTACTAGATTTAGCGTTGACTGAGCACTCCACCCCCACCCCCATGCTGCAGGTGGTTTTAAATGCATCAGGATCTGTCTTTCCCACACATAAGCAGACGGAGGTCTCTTAGAGAGGTATTCACATTGGTAGGTCCTGACATCGAGAAACGCCTTACCGCGGCTGTCAGGTACACATGAATTGGCCAATTTATGCGCTAAGATTTCTCATTTATTTACAGCAGTAATGATATTAATTTTCCATACTTCATATTTCATGCGCTAAAAAAATTTTTCAAAACATTTTTCATTTATTTCTATTTTTTACAGCAGTTATGCTATTCATATTTCATATTTCACATCTATATACTCAGTGTTACAGTGTGCTACTTTATTTGTTCATTATATATGGAGGTAGCTGCTCTTAGTAAGCACCTGTTCACACCTGGTTTTTGTAGTGGAAGTGCCGTCATTTTCTTTGTTGTTTGAAAAATCAGACACACACTTTTTTTTTGGGTGGGGGGGGGGGGCACCAAAAGCTTAATAAGACGGGTATTTGTACAGTGTGAAGGAGGAAAAAAAAGAGGATTTAGATGAAAAAAAAGGATTTTTCCTGGCCCCCGGGACCTGGAGCTAAGTCCAGCAATTTCAGCAACAGGAGCAGCACACAGGACTGTAATGCAGCGATTGCTGGTATAACCACTGCGTCTCCTATACAGCCTGCCTGCCTGGTATCTGGGATGGATATGTAGCACCCTGAGGATTCGGCTGCTACAGGGGTATTGCACCTCAACCCAGAGGTGTGATGTTCCACTCCCGGGTAAGGATGGAGTGTGGAACTGAGCTCGGAAAGCTGCATGCACTACACACATCCCATTTCCGAGGAACAGACCAACGGTACTCCCACTTAGAAATGTGCAGGTACGACCGAGTCTGTTCCTGGCTGGAGTGGGAGGGGGGTGGTACATCCCAGTAGTGTAGGGGCAGATAGGGGGAGCAGCCTGGGTAAAGGTAGGAGCTCATTGGGTGCTGGTCACCTGAGCTCACACATAGAGGGAGTATATAAGGTGGGCACCATCTAAGATCAGGGTCAGTCAGTCAGTCAGCCACAGACAGTCAGTCTGTGAGAAGTCAGTGAGACATCAGACTTAGCAGAGGAGCAGAGCAGCCCCAGAGAGAGTGAGAGAGGAGAGCCAGAAAGACCCAGAGGGGGAGACAGAAAGGAACTCTGAGAACCCAAGTACAACCCCAGGGTGAAGAGTTGGCAATAGGGTACCGGATCCCAAACTGGTGGGGGCTAAAGCATACCTCAGCCAGAGACCGGAGGCCGTGGGCAGGATCTGCCACGGCCACCCACCACATCCACCCTGAAGGCAAACCACGTGTAGGGTCAGGGAACCCAAGGCCAAGGGTCTCCCAACAGAAGGCCCGAGGGAGCTGGACCTAGGTGGATCCCTGGTGGGGACGGCCAGAAGAAAGGACAAGAAGGAGGGCTCAGGGACACGCTCCGGACTTGCTTGGGGGTTGGCTGAATCCAGGACCTGGTGGACGCAGCACGGCTCGGGTGGTCACTCAAGGCCGGAGTGACCGGAATATCTGCAGTAAGTAAACACCCTGAACTGCACAACCCGACTCTGTCTTTACTTATCATCTACGCTGCACCACCACAACCCCCATCCTCTGCACCTGACCCCCTGAGGCCATACCCCTCCCGTTGGGGGTTATACTATCTAAAGCTGCACCAACACCATCAGCCTCAGCGAACCCTGCTGCAGCGGCGGCCGTAGTGACCGCAATCCAACGGGTGGCGTAGTCGACATAACGAACTTTGTAACATCTGTAGGACTGCCACATACTCTGAGCTTGACACCCTGGGCACGGACCGGGTCACAGCCACTCGGAGACTACAACCCCCATCTGATCCGGCTCCGGGTATTCCCCTAAAGAATATGGCCCAGGGGGCGCGTCAACTTTGGCGTAGTCGGCAGGATCTCGTGCCCGCAACACCCGGGTACTGCGTGCCTGAAGAAAAGAACAAGTTTACCTCAAAAAGAAGTCTCCTGCCGGTTCCGGAGGGTCCCCGCCATCGGACTCCATCACAGATCGATTCCCGCCGGTTGTCCGCCATTAACAGCTTTTTCCCGCCATCTGCAGAGTTTCCCGCCACTGGGAGACGATTCCCGCCATTTCCAAAGGTTTCCCGCCTTGGAAGAGCGGACGCCATTATGGGCGTGCCAGAGGGTGGCAAGAGGCCACCTCCCATCGTGGGCCAGGACCGAAAATGGCGCCAAAAGTGGAAACCGCCCCCGCCAACAGAGACTGTGATGCTAGAGGTGTCTGTCAGCGTGAAAGAACTGCCCCTGGAGCTGACAATCACCAAGTGGCCCCGGGACCGCCCTCGAAGTGGGAGGACTGAGAAGAAGAGAGCAAAGATGGGTGTCGCCTGGAGCAGTCTGGAGAGAGCGCACCCGGAGACAAGAAGCCTAGAGCTGAGTCCAGAAGAAGCTTACCCGGAGATGGGAGAAGAGCAGAGCAGCACCGGCCCGCTGGCCAGGAGCCTGCTGGAGACAACGGAAGGAGAGCAGAGCAGCACCGACCCGTTGGTCAGGAGCCTGCTAGAAGCAACGACCCCACTAGGCTTAGTGGAGGTCTTGGCACAGCTCCCCCGAGATCGGGAGTGTGCACAGACTGCGCTGGAGGGCCTCGCACGGAGGATGGCCCGGGTGCAACGAGAGACGTTGGCGGAGTGGAGCCGAGAGATGGCCCAGCGGACCGAGACTCGTCAGCGGAGCACGCCACCCGAGACGAGGAGACAGACCGCCTCTGAGGATGGCGCAGGAGGGCTGAAGGCCGGAGACGGCGCCGAGAAGGGAGCCGAACGAAAGGAGGCAGGTAAAAGGGACGTCTCTACCCCAAACCGGGAAACCGCGTACCTGCCCCAGCTCCCCGTCGCAGAGCCCGAAGTACCCCCTGCCGTGCCCGTAACCGCAACGTCACCGCCACAGACTAGGCCTCAACCGGAAGCCGCAGCCGCGACCCCTGTGACGTCACACGCCTCGACCCCGAGCGTGACCAAGCAGGAAGTACCACCAGCCTGGTCGCAAGGCCTAGTACCCCCGGGCGCCGCAATACCAACAGCGCCCCCTACCTCCACGGAGCCACCGGCCTGGTCGCAGGGCCAAGTAGCCCAGGGCGCCGCCGTCCTTACGGTGCCCTTCACTTTCCAGGTGCCCCAGGCTTGGCCGCAAGGCCTGGGCAATCCGGGCGCTACCACCACCGCGCCCATAAAACCAAGAGTGCCGCATCTGGGAGAAGATCTGTTCGCCCAACATACGTGCCCGGATGGGCAGCCCTTTATTTGGCCACCGGAGTTTCACCATCCCCGACTCCGGAAAGAGAGACCCCTAGACGAACCCCTGATTCCGGTTCCAAAGCCCGTAAAAAGGACCTCGCCCCCGCTAGAGGAGGCACAGTTTGAGTGGGACCCCACCGGAGAAGATCTCATGGGGTTCACTCAGGAGACCCGGGCAGCTGCAGCAGAGCGTGCAGAGTGCTGCCGGCAGCAGCTCGAGGTCTTTGAGAGGGAGCGGAGAGAGAGGCGGGTCCGGGAACAACAAGCCCAAATAAAGAGCGCGGAGCAGAAGAGCCGGGCCAGGAGGAGTCCCCGTGCAGCTCATGGTCCCCCTTCCACCGGGACTGTGATCAAGTTTAATATGCAGCACGGGTGGGGCTTCATCCGAGATCACCGCACCCCAGGCAACGTCTTCGTGACAAGAAGAGACGTTGAGTCCCACCTACCGGAGGGACACAGAGGACGTGACCTGTATATAGGGGACGAGGTCACCTTCACCCGGCACAAGTGTGCCAAAGGACCCTACGCCCTCCATGTGCATCGCCTGACGGAGGAGGAGCTGCGGTGTGAGGAGGAGCAAGAGGACCCGGACGGGTCTGAAGTTAAAGGTAACCACAAAGAAAGAGCAGGAGGACGTCGTCGTTGAGTACAGCAGAGTACAAGCTGTATATAGTTGCCCGTCGGGGCACAGTGAACCGTTGCTGCTATTATAGTCCCCGTTGGGACCATAGAATTGAACTGTTACCCGTATTTCCCTTAATCCCTCTGACCGAGGACTGAGAGCGGTCATCCCTTTCCTAAATACCTGGCCGAGGACTGAGAGCGGCCATATCCCCTTGTAAATAGTTGAGCTTCCTAAAGCGCCCCCTACCGGTTTTATAGGAAGACCAATTTTCTAGAGAAACTGTTGCACTTTTCCCGGGCACACGTTGCACAGTGTCCGGAGGAGGAGTTAGAAGCAAGAAACGACTACGAGAATGTTTTATATGAAAAGTTTTATGATGCTGCTAATATATGTTGTTTTATATGTTTTATTATGTTGTTTATGCAAAAGTTGTATGTTTTGGTGTTGTTTTATATCTTACAGCCCGAGGACGTGCTGTGATTTACCAGGGGGGAATGTAGCACCCTGAGGATTCGGCTGCTACAGGGGTATTGCACCTCAACCCAGAGGTGTGATGTTCCACTCCCGGGTAAGGATGGAGTGTGGAACTGAGCTCGGAAAGCTGCATGCACTACACACATCCCATTTCCGAGGAACAGACCAACGGTACTCCCACTTAGAAATGTGCAGGTACGACCGAGTCTGTTCCTGGCTGGAGTGGGAGGGGGGTGGTACATCCCAGTAGTGTAGGGGCAGATAGGGGGAGCAGCCTGGGTAAAGGTAGGAGCTCATTGGGTGCTGGTCACCTGAGCTCACACATAGAGGGAGTATATAAGGTGGGCACCATCTAAGATCAGGGTCAGTCAGTCAGTCAGCCACAGACAGTCAGTCTGTGAGAAGTCAGTGAGACATCAGACTTAGCAGAGGAGCAGAGCAGCCCCAGAGAGAGTGAGAGAGGAGAGCCAGAAAGACCCAGAGGGGGAGACAGAAAGGAACTCTGAGAACCCAAGTACAACCCCAGGGTGAAGAGTTGGCAATAGGGTACCGGATCCCAAACTGGTGGGGGCTAAAGCATACCTCAGCCAGAGACCGGAGGCCGTGGGCAGGATCTGCCACGGCCACCCACCACATCCACCCTGAAGGCAAACCACGTGTAGGGTCAGGGAACCCAAGGCCAAGGGTATCCCAACAGAAGGCCCGAGGGAGCTGGACCTAGGTGGATCCCTGGTGGGGACGGCCAGAAGAAAGGACAAGAAGGAGGGCTCAGGGACACGCTCCGGACTTGCTTGGGGGTTGGCTGAATCCAGGACCTGGTGGACGCAGCACGGCTCGGGTGGTCACTCAAGGCCGGAGTGACCGGAATATCTGCAGTAAGTAAACACCCTGAACTGCACAACCCGACTCTGTCTTTACTTATCATCTACGCTGCACCACCACAACCCCCATCCTCTGCACCTGACCCCCTGAGGCCATACCCCTCCCGTTGGGGGTTATACTATCTAAAGCTGCACCAACACCATCAGCCTCAGCGGACCCTGCTGCAGCGGCGGCCGTAGTGACCGCAATCCAACGGGTGGCGTAGTCGACATAACGAACTTTGTAACATCTGTAGGACTGCCACATACTCTGAGCTTGACACCCTGGGCACGGACCGGGTCACAGCCACTCGGAGACTACAACCCCCATCTGATCCGGCTCCGGGTATTCCCCTAAAGAATATGGCCCAGGGGGCGCGTCAGATATTAGTCCTGAGAAGGACTGTTTGTTTGATCTGGCAGCCTTTACAGACCCTACACTAACTATTTTGCAGTATAAATCTCTCCCTAAATCAGCAGCGCTGTCCCTACACTGTCTGATCCCAGCCGTCTGTGTCCAAGATGGCGGCGCCCGGTTTTAAATACTCGAGGTGACGCTGTGCGGCCAGCCAATCATTGTAATGCCCACAACTAACATGGCTGCGGCATTACAGTGACTGGCTGGCAATCCCTGCATGTTCATTGGCTCTGTAAAGAGAGCCAAACATGCAGGGCGGAGACCCGACCTCACGCCCGAGTAACCCGGAAATGCTCGGTGCTCCTGAACATCCCGAGTAGTGAGATGCTCGGGCGAGTACCGAGCAGTGTTGAGCATGTTCGCTCAACACTAGTGATGATCTGTTTTTCATTAGTTTGCATTTCAGTCCCTTTTTACCCTCAATGTATATTTACCATACAATCTTGTGGCTCTCCACCAGTATTAAAACTGCAACTGACAGCGTGCCCTGACATCTTCAGGATGCAAGCAGTAATTTAGTAAGATCCATAGGGTGGAGACCACTGATGAGTCTCAAGACATGGGATGCTTTCCACGGGCAGGATATATGCAATAGATACTCTCTGGGAATAGTATGTATGAGTGAGCAGGAGCCATTGTGTGCATGATAGAATAACATGCTTTACAAAAAGGTAGATAATGATTTTTATTAGCTTCATTTACCTTTGCTAAAAGACAATTGAAAGCAAAGATGACCCATATCACTAAGGAGACAGAGAAAATTAACTGCATTTCTATTATAATCAGCTCTGTCATTATATCATGCTGCTAAGAGTTACTTACACACTTTGGGATAATTGATATAATTTTACTTAAGCAGATAGCATTGAGTTTAAAGCGGCGGATTTTACACAGTTCAATGTAATATAATATTGCATATATTATTTTTCAGAATAAATAAGATAAGAGAGTTCAGTAGAATGATCACCAGCTGGCTGGGAAAACTGTAAAACCCCATGGGTAATAAATGCAAAAAGAACTAACTCTAAACAATGTCTCTAAATAAACCAGAAAAAAAGGTAGAAATGAAGATGCAGGGCTTAGATTGCAGAAGTCAGCAGTGACAGATGCATCAATTCCAAATTATAAGGAGTGTAACAAAAGTAGCAAAAGTGCAGAGAATACACTAACTCAAAGAATAAAAAATACAGATTTCAAGGCCAATTGTGAAGAAAACAAAACTTGAAGAAAGGAATTGAGCTCTTTATGGCTCATTGTAGCACTTCACATCCAATTTTCAAAGATAATGACACCACCTTGGATGAATTATTTACTTCTGGATAGATCCAAGCAGGAAAATAGATGATAGAGCCAGATATACCTATATAGTATAAATAGCAAATAGAATCCACAAGGTATATAGCTAAGAGAAGTCATGTCTTCAGAAGCCAGAGGTATATCTTGAACTGACAGTTCCTTATCTCGTGTTACAGACAATATTAGCCATCAAGCAAACTGCAGAGTAATGGCCATTTATAAAAGTTCTGAGCTGGGAATATAAAGTTTCCAGTCACGGTGCATGGGAATCTCTCGCAGAGCTGATATATTGTGTCGTGCAGCGGAAATTGCTCATTGACCCTGAATCTGTTGGACGCTCTGCTTTAGCCTATAAACAGCTGATATTTCACAACTAAAGCAGCACAATTTTCAGATATAAATGTAAAATAAAGTACAGTGTTGACTAGAAGTATTATACGATGCAAAATATTATCCCGCTATAATCTGCACATGAATCTCCCCTAGCATTTAAAGGGAGGATCTTAGTGAGAAATGGTTAAGTACAAGAAAGCTATAATTTGGGCAAGTGGTACATAACTGACCATTGCAGGTTTTTCACTAAAGAAACAAAGTAGTTGTGCTCAAAGTATTATAGATGTGCCCAGCTTCTTATAACACACCATCTTTTTCCATTGTGTAGTTTGTGTTTGCTAAAATATTGTGCTTTTCTGTTAGCTTTAAAATTCCTATTTACACCATGATGCCTGCTGACCGTGCCTTCATGCTGTGGCTGTAGTCCCGAGGGTTTGGGGACTGAGCAGCAGTGGTTGCAGATGGGCAAGGGATTATACGCCAATTCACACTTTCCAAACTGCCTAGGTGCTTTGGATGGGTAGCACATTTGTGTTTAAAGGGAAACTGTCATCAGGTTTTTGTTATGTAATCTGAGGACAGCATAATGTAACAGCTGAGACACAGATTTCAGGGATGTGTTACATATTAGGCTGTGTGCTGTTGTTTCCATACAATTAAGGTTTTATCACCAGGAGACTATCACTGCCTGGACTGCATGGCATGAGAGCCCTGGCCCAACCACGCTCCCTCCTCTGATAAGCAGCTCACTGTCAATAGACAATGTACATAGGGACCTGTGGTGTGGGTGGGGTTATCTTTCTAAGTTCTGCTGCATGCTACATCTAAGAACTCTGATTGTATCACATCTTCTGCACCCAGTAAACTAAGTAATACATCATTGGATTCAGGGTCTCTTTTCCTACATTATGCAGCTTTCAGATGAGGTAGCAAAAACCCGGTGACAGATTCCCTTTAAGAGGCCACCACACTCTGATCCCGATATTACAATTATAAACAATTATTTTTTTTGCAGTGTTGTTAGCATTGGTGGATAGCAATTACCGCTTTATAATTGTCAATATTGGGGCTTCAGGAAGTTCTGCTGATTCACGAATCTTCACAGGTTCCATAATGCATTTTTTAACAGTCAACTGGCCATCCCTTAACCTCGGGTTCTGCTCAGATCCTCTGGACCACCTGCTCCATTGTTTACAGTAGCCGATAAGGCGTTTGGCTTGTCCAATCATGCTCTGTGGCCTTTTCCTCATAGAGGCCTGGACAACTGGAGGCAGCATTTATAACTAACTATAGGTTGACAAGAGACAGAAGATTTGTTGAATGTACCTTTGGGCTTCCCTGTGCCAAATGGCAGGTATTGTTGTGAACGATTCAGTTTGATGAACATCAATGCAGTTGACAAGCATTAATGCAGTTATCCAAGCCTGTGTCATTCTTCACAACTTTGTCCGGATAAATGACACATACTTGGACGAGGCCATGGTGGTTCCTGAGTCATCTACTGTCACAAATGTCATTCGGGATAGCTCAGATAAACCTGGAGCCTCTGGTTTGAGGGTCCAAAAAAGTATGCAGATTATTTTGTATCCTCTGAAAGCAGAGTGCAATTGCAGGATGCCGCTGTTTCCATGCATAATTATGTTTTATTGATTGTTATATTCTGTGTATATATGTTATTTATATATGAGTATTTCCTGTTGGTTGGCTCAGTTGAGCAGGATTTGGTTTAAATTAAAATAAAAATCACACTGCAACCATCTGTTGGTTATGTTTATATACAGATCTCAGACCAAGGCAACCCACATTATTAAAAAAAATTGGTGAAAAAAAATAAAAAGGTCCATCTTGTTTTTTTTCTGTTTGGACAACAACTGAACATACCATCCTCAACATAAATACAACATAGTCCTTTACTATATCAAACAACAATAAAAGAACAACTGGGCTAACTAAAAATGATAATATATAGGTGGGGAGAGGGGAGTAGTGTTTGGTCTGCTGTGTGAGCTGGATCTTTCAGGGGCCTGTTTGCTTTAAAGTAGAAGGCCCACCATATGTAGAATTCATCTACTTGGAGTATGAGCATTGATGGGTGAAAAGAGGGTGAAGGGTAATATAAGAGGGACCCAGATTGTGTTGACTAAAAAGGTGGTTCCTGGACACAAGAAGAAGGTCCTTGATCATGGTTTGACGGATACGATAGTGGGATTAGCCGACAATACAACATGTGAGGAGCTGGTGGGCTAGAAGCTAGTGGGGGCAGAAATGGTTTCACACCAGTGTGTCCTGTCTAACGCCACCACTCCATAGCTTAGAAACAATCTTGTGGATTGTTGGGTAGAGTAGCTGCTACCAACAATATGAGAATTTCTGAATGTGTGCGTGGTCTTACATTTTCGGGGACCTTATGTACATATGGCCCCAAACTACGTGCAAATGTGTCCTCTGCATCTTCCTCAGCATTGAGGCTGAGACATTGTAATACGTGTGTCAATATTAATGACTGTACTCCCTTTCATTGCTGTTCAAAGTCGCTCTCCATCCAATCTCACTGAGCTAGAGCAAGTTTGCAAAGAAAAATGGGCAAAAATTTCAGCCTCTAAATGTGCAAAGCTGGTAGAGACATACCATGCTGCTCACAATTATTGGCACCCTTCATTTTTTTCATAGACTGTACAATATCTTCAGAAATAAATGGAAATGTATCAAAGTTATGTCCTCAGGATTTTTTAATTACTGGTCTAAAGTAATACAACAATAAAACATTGTTTTTTAACTTCCATGTTGCAATTTCAAAGAAAAACAGAATAAACAGCATGTGCAGCAATAATGGCACCCATAATTAATAATTGGTTGAACACCCTTTTGGCATTGCTGACAGCCTCCAAACGCTTCTTGTAGCCATCTATAAGCTTCTTGCACTTCTCAGCTGGAATTTTCTCCCACTCTTCCTTTGCAGTTTGTTCAAGCTCTTGAATGTTTGCAGGGTTCTTTTTCCCAATGGCAGATTTCAGCTTACCCCAAAGATTTTCAATGGGATTGAGGTCAGGACTCATTGCTGGCCACTTTAAAACAGTTCATTTTTTCTTTTTCAACCATTCCTGTGTACTTTTGGATGTGTGGTTTGGGTCACTGTCTTGCTGAAGGACCCATGATCTTCGACTCAAACCAAGTTTTCTTACTCTGGGTAGGACATTTTCTTCTAAAATCTCTTGATAATTCTCTGATTTCATTATTCCTGTGAAGAGTCAAGACCTCCAGTAACAGACGCAGCACAGCAACCCCACAGCATTATGGATCATCCACCATGCTTAACTGTTGGTAAGGTGTTCATTTCCTTATAAGTAGTGTTGAGCGAGCACTAAAATGCTCGGGTGCTCGAAGCTCGGGCCGAGCTCGCCGTGATACTCGGGTGCTCGACCAGAGCAACGAGCCCAATGTTAGTCTATGGGAGACTCAAGCATTTTTGCGGTGGCACCCCCGGCAGTCTTTTAAAAGCCTAACAAGTGCCCAAAACGATAGTGACAGTGCTCAAATGACATGGGGACAGCATGGGGATCGCCCCAGGAAGCATTTCTGACCCCCAGGTCACTGCTGTCAACAACGTGGTCAGAGGTATTAAGCCACTTTTACAGGCTCACAATAAAACGAAAGTGAAACTTTTTTCCTGTGAAATATGTTAAGGAACATCCTTTCCAGGGAAAAGACTTGTGTATAAGTTAAAATAAATGACCAAAAACAAAAATACTCCTCCACACCTTCGGCTATGTTCACAAGTAGCATTTTTTATGCGTTTTTGCACTTTTGTATTGCTTTCAACTATGACAAATGCATTCACCGGGAAATGTCATTTTAACATTTTACAACCTTATCTGGCCATGTGCTGTGTGACACATGCATAAAGTGCTGAAAAGACTTGGGAACAGCATGGGGAAGACCCCTGGAAGCATCTCTGACTCCCAGTTCATTGTCTAAAAGTGTGCCCATCATAAGTGATCCTTGCCGCATCAGAAGATGCAGACTTGCAACTATCCCCATGCAAGTTCTAGTCCCAGGGCAGTGTTCAATTGTACCTCCCCCATTCCTTGCAATACAAGCGCAAGTATGCAGCCTGCCACCCACCCACCCCCAGGCTGCAATACCATACTGCTTGCTTGCTTGAACTTGAAATTGGGCCTTTTAGGCATGTGGAGGCGGAATCTGGCCACCACGTCATGGCTGTGTTGGCGGCCTGGAATCCATACTCAGTCCCCAGCCGCCCGGCGGCCGGGTGTCCATACTCAGTCCCCAGCCAACCCGCGGCCGAGTGTCCACACGGTCCCCAGCCGCCTGGGGGCAGTCGGGTGTCTATAAACGGTCCCCAGCCGCCCCCATTTCTCCTTGGAACATCCCCCCACACACTTTTCTTAGCCCGGCCTGCTTTAGGCAGCATTGGACGAGCCCACCAGAGAACCAGACTCCTCCGGTGGGCCCTGACTTCTCCATCGGTGGAGTTGAGAGTGCCAAGGTGAGGAGCATGATGATGATGACAGAAGTTAGCATCTGCTATGTTTTCTTTTAATGCAAGTGTAAGTGTGCAGCCTGCCACCCACCCACCCCCAGACTGCAATTCATACTGCTAGCTTGCACTTGAAATGGGGCTTTTAGTTTAGAGGAGGTCGAAGCTGGCCACTACCTCATGGCTGCTTCGGCAGCGAGGTATCCATACTCAGTTCCCAGCCGCCCCTATTTGTCCTGGTGTGCCTTGTACATAAGATTAAGCGCGTATACCAAAACATTACCTGTGCCCTCCCCAGTGCATTTAGTGGGAAGGAGAGCCTATTCCGCTGTAGTGTGTGCATGCCAAACCCCTGTTCATGGTACATGCGAAGATGCCTCCCACCTTGCACCTGTCGTTGCAGACTTGCAACTATCCCCATTCAAGTCCTTGTCCCAGGGCAGTGTTCATACTGCTTGCTTGCTTGCACTTTAAATTGGGCCTTTTAGGCATGTGGAGGCGGAATCTGGCCACCACGCCATGGCTGTGCCTGGTATCCATACTCAGTCCCCAGCCGCCTGGTGGCCGGGTGTCCCCGCTTGCTCCCCAGCCTCCAGGGGGTGGCCGGGTGTCCATACTCAGTCCCCAGCCACCCCTATTTGTACCGGTAACCTTTCCCACACTTTTCTTAGCCTGGCCTGCTTTAGGGCCGCATTGGCCGAGCCCACCGGACTATCAGACTCCTCCGGTGGGCCCTGGCTTCTCCATCAGGGGAGTTGAGAGTGCCAAGGTGAGAAGCATGATGAGGATGATAGAAGTTAGCATCTGCTTTGTTTTGTTGTAATGCAAGCGCATGTATGTAGTAGCGGCTAGGCCTGAGGAGGTCAGCGTTTTGGCGCATATCCTACCTCCTCCGAGGATTGCTGGATGTTTTCCTGCTACTATCCAAGTTCTATGACTCCCGTTAAAACAAAGCTTCAGGTGATAAATGATGGATGAGGTAGTGGCAAAGGAGAAAGAGCAGGAGGAACAGGGACCATTCACATCAATATCAGGCCAGTCAACCACATATATCTTGTAGGATATGTTTCTATAACAAAAGGAGCGGTTCGGCTGCACAGTTATAGGGCATACAGTGAGTGCAATGCCTACCAAAAATTTCGAGGCACTCCAATGCCCCTTGGAAATGACATGGAGGTCAGAGGGCGTTAACTAAACCTTTTTTCCATTTATAGCAACTGGGTCTCCTGTGCACTGTTGGCCTAAGCAGTGAATGGAATGCTTTCCAAAAATTATGAGGTACTGCAATGCCCCTTACAAGAGCCATGTGTGGCACCCCAGGGGTCTGGTCACCACAGTAATAGAGATTACGTCGGAGAGCAAGTGGGAGGTTTCCTGGTCAGGATCCCTTAAACATGCAACATCCTCCTGCCCCAGTCCTGGGAGGGGAGAATTCTGCCCTTATAAACTGGATCTGGGGTGGGGTTGAGTGAGTCAGAGAACAGAGAACAGTCAGAGTCAGAGTGAGAGCAAGGGAAAGTAACAGCAAGGAGTTCTGTAGGAGCTAGGAGCTAAAGACGAGGGGCTGGAAGCTGAGCAGAGCTCGCCCTGGCAGAAGACAATAGGAACCGGACACAGGAGTCCGAAGCTGTGAAGACTTATATATCCAGCAGCAGAAACCAGCCGGCAGGGGATTTCAGGTCCTCTGGCCATAGAAGCCCGGAGGCTCAGTCACAAGCAAGGGACCAGCACAGCCGTCGTGGAGCGGAGGCTAACAGAAGGCCCCAAGTCACCAGCCATACGGGTTAGCACTACACGGTACACTCAGGGACGTGGGCTACTTCTACCCGCTTACAGCAAGGTAGCCAGGAAGAGTGCAGACAGACGGGGAGGCCTACAACTCCACCTGGCCAGGGGAACTCCTGTTTGCTCACAGACTGACCAGGCCTCTTATGCTAGCCAGTACTCCCGGGAGGGTCTACCTTATAATCATCAGTAAAGACCCTGAACTGCACTGCAAAGACTCTGAGTCATTCCTACTGCGCTCGTGCACCATCACCCCCATCATCCACACTCACTGCCCTGAGGCTATACTCCTCCCGAGGGGAGTTATCCCATTTTATGCTGCGCACACAACACCAGCCTCAGCGGTCTGCCTCGCAGCGGTGGTACTCCCTGACCGCAATCCACGGGTGGCGCAGTCGGACAATTAACCTCAAAACCTAAGAAAGATTGCCACTGGTTTGACCAGCCTGAGCCACGGGACCGGGTCACCGCCACGGAGACTACAGACCCCAGAGACCCGGCACCGGGTATCCCACACACGTGTACACACAGCCCAGGGGGCGCGTCACATGCAGTACAGCATATTACAAACATAAGTCCCATTATTGGGGAGTGGGTGTCCCATAGTATTTGCTTATGCCTTGCAAGCAAAAGCAGCCAAAAATTAGGACGGAGCAACTTGCAATGCCCCTTACAAGAGCCATGCAGTACAGCATATTACAAACATAAGTCCCATTATTGGGGAGTGGGTCTCCCATAGTATTTGCTTATGCTTTCCCACCAAAAGCTGCCAAAAATTAGGACGGAGCAACTTGCAATGCCCCTTACAAGAGCCATGCAGTACAGCATATTACAAACATAAGTCCCATTACTGGGGAGTGGGTGTCCCATGGTATTTTCTTATGCTTTCCCAGCAAAAGCTGCCAAAAATTAGGACGGAGGAACTTGCAATGCTGGCACCCTGGTGGTATAGTGGTGGTGGAGGCTGAGGATAAGGAGAAGAAGATTAAACAGCCGAAACGAGGAAGCGTATACCCATGTGTGGGTGTGAAGCGGTGCATGTGAATACACCTCCCGAAATAACACAGTGGATTTGACTTTATGTTACTCTGCTGTCATTTGGTGGTGATGAGAAGTCTGGCCCAATCCAGCCCTTGTTCATTTTGATAAGGGTCAGCTTGTCAGCATTGTCAGTTGACAGGCGAGTGCGCTTATCAGTTATAATTCCCCCAGCGGCACTAAAAACACGCTTCGATAAAACGCTAGCGGCAGGGCAGGCCAGGACCTCCAAGGCGTACAGAGCGAGTTCATTCCAAGTGTCCAGCTTGGATACCCAATAATTAAAAGGCACAGAGGAATCACGGAGGACGCTGGTACGATCGGCAAGGTACTCCCTCACCATCTTTTGAAACTTTCCACTCCTTGTGAGAGTACCCCGCGCCTCAGGGCCTGTAAGCTGGGCGGGTGTCAGAAAACTGTCCCAGAACATTGACAGTGTTCCCCTGCCTCTGCTGGATTGGAGTTGCATCTCTCTCGCCTGTACGCCTTGGTTGGGCAACGAACTGTGACCTCTGCCGCTAGCGTGTTCAGATGGGAATTTTTTTAAGAGTTCTGCAGCAAGGGCCTTCTGGTATTGCCCCATTTTTGTAGACCTCTCCACCTCAGGAATAAGAGAGTGAAAGTTCTCCTTGTAGCGGGGGTCTACAAGTGTCACCAACCAGTAATGACTGTCACCCAACATTTTGACAACGCGACGGTCACGGTTAAGGCAGCGTAACATAAAGTCAGCCATGCGTGCCAGACTGGTAACGGGCAAGATTTCCGTGTCCTCACCAAGATGATGACTGACCATGCTCTCCTCCTCCTCCTCCTCTTCCTCCTCCCCCCTGTCCTCAGGCCACCCACGCTGAACCGACGGTATGACACTTGTACAGGTACTACCGTCTACAACGCATGATAGCAGCTCCTGTTCTTCCTCCTCCTCCTCCTCTCCCTCATTGTCCCCCAATGCACGTTGGGATGAGAGGAGGCTGGGCTGTGTGTAATCGCCCCCTACGCCTTCTTGATCCATCTCATCATACTCTGGCTGCAATGCCTCCTCTTTAATTCTCTGCAGAGAGCGTTGCAAAAGACAGACAAGTGGGATGCTGACACTAATGATGGCGTCATCGCCACTCACCATCTTGGTGGCCTCCTCAAAGTTTGTCAGGATGGTACATATGTCAGACATCCAGGTCCACTCCTGAGGTCTTATGTGTGGAGTCTGACCTGAATATCGACGGCCTTGTTGCAGCTGGTACTCCACAACTGCTCTCTTCTCACAAATCCTTTGCAACATGTGGAGGGTAGAGTTCCAACGTGTGGGCACATCACACACCAGTCGGTGTGCCGGAAGCTGCAAACGCTGCTGCAACACAGCAAGGGCGGCGGAAGCTGTAGCCGACTTGCGAAAATGAGCTGACAGGCGGCGTACTTTCACGAGCAGATCTGGCAACTCGGGGTACGATTTAAGAAACCGCTGAACCACGAGGTTAAGCACATGAGCCAGGCATGGTACGTGTGTGATCTCACCTCGCCTCAGAGCCGCCACCAGGTTACGGCCATTGTCACACACGACCATGCCGGGATGTAGGTTCAGCGGTCTCAGCCACAGATCTGCCTGCTATTTCACAGCTGTCCACAACTCACAAGCAGTGTGAGGTTTATTACCTAAGCTTATGAGTTTCAGCACAGCCTGTTGCCGCTTGGCGGAGGCAGTACTGCAATGCTTCCAGCTTGTAACTGATGTGGTGATATCTGATATGGAGGCTGAACATGAGGAGGAGGAGGAGGAGGAGGATGCGCAGGAGCTGTACACTGTGGGGGCAACTCTAACTGACATAGGGCCCGCAATCCTCGGTGTGGGGAGGATGTGTTCCGTCCCAAGGTCCTACTGGGTCCCGGCTTCCACTATGTTTACCCAGTGTGCCGTCAGAGAGATGTACCATCCCTGGCCACAAGCACTTGTCCACGTGTCCGTTGTCAGGTGGACTCTCCCAGTAACTGCGTTGTTGAGGGCACAGCAGATGCTTTGGGACACGTGCTTATGTAGTGCGGGGATGGCACACCGGGCAAAATTGTGTCGGCTGGGGACCGAGTACCGAGGGACGGCCACCGCCATAAGATTGCAGAAGGATTCCGTCTCCACCAGCCTAAAAGGAAGCATTTCCAATGCAAGCAGTCGTGAAATGTGCGAATTTAGGACTGTGGCCTGTGGGGCGTTAGCTGCGAATTTCCGCTTTTGTTCAAAGGTCTGGGATATGGACAATTGAACGCTGCGGTGGGACGTGGACGTGGACGTTGATGCTGTTTCTTGAGAAACTGCCATAACAAGTGAAGACTGAGAGGAGGGGGCATCTTTACATGCAGTATGGACAGGGGATTGCCTTGCACACACAACAGGGGGTTCTATTGCACGCACAACAGTGGAAGAAGCAGTGGTGACACCCGCTGACACTGGTCGTGGACCCTGGGTTTCGCCCCACAAAGTCGGGTGCTTTGCTGCCATGTGCCTGATCATGCTGGTGGTGGTCAGGCTGGTAGTTTTGTCACCCCTGCTGATGCTGGCATGGCAGGTGTAACATATGGCCTTTTTGGGGTTATCTGCAGAGTCTTTAAAAAAATTCCAGACTCTGGAAGACCTACCGCTTGTACTGGCAACGTCCCTCGTGTTGGTGTTACGGGGAGCGGTTGCCTGCCTTCTGTCTGCGACCACCACACTGCTTCTTCCTGCCTGTTGGGGTACTCTGCCTCCCTCCCCCTGTGTGCTGCTGGCCTCACTCTGCATGTCCTCCTTCCACGTTGGGTCAGTTACTAGATCATCCACCACCTCCTCCTCTTCCACTTGCGCACCACGATCCTCCTCCTCACTTCCTGGCAATTGTGTCTCGTCATCGTCCACCTCTTGTGACAGATTGCCAATGTCGACTTCCTGTGGCCGTGGCTGTTCAAATATTTGGGCATCGCAACATGGGATCTCCTCTTCCACCACTTCAAGCGTATCAGGCGAGTGGCCCAAATATAGAAATGGACCAGTGAACAGCTCTTCAGAGTGTCCAAGTGTGGGATCACTTGCTGTCTGACGACACTCGGCATGGTGGGAGGAAGGAGCATCAGGGTGAGGAGGAGTATGCAGTCGAGACTCACGGCTACTAAGAGTTGACCGTGTGGAAGACAGACCGGAGGTGGTGGTGCCCAGGTAACTGGAAGTATTGTCTGCTATCCAATTAATAACCTGTTCACACTGATCAGTTCTCAATATTGGTGTTGTTCTGTGCTTCCCTAGTAATTTGGTCAAGAAGTGGGAGCGAGAAGATGTGGCTGTTGGTTGCGGCACATTTTCACCTTGGCCACGGCCCCGTCCTCTGCACGAACCATCACCAGAACGTCCACTTCCACGTCCCTTGCCACGCGCCTTGCCCATTGTAAATGAAGTAAAATAGCTTACACTTGCACTATCAATGGAAAAAGGGTAATAAAGAGTAGATTAGAACCGTGGAAGAGGAAAACCACAGTTATTGTTTACTGGGGTATACCACACATTTTTAAATAGAGATATTTGCGGCTGAACAGTGAGCGACACACTCAAACTGCTTTTTTTTTAGATACCAAAGGCCCAAAACTGGATAGTACAGCGATTTGACCCGTGGAACTGCGAAACCACACTGGGATGTCGGGCCTACACAAGACTATTTTCAACAGATATATTTTTGTGTCACAACAGTCAGGAGACACTACTGTTTTTCTTTACGGAAAAAACTACCAAAACCTGAATAATAGAGATTTTTTACCGTGGAACAGCAAAACCACAGTTATAATTTACTGGTGTATACCAGGCTTTTTAAAATATATATATATTTGTGGATGAACAGTGAGCGACACACTCAAACTGTTTTTTTTAGATACAAATGGCCCAAAAGTGGATAATACAGAGGTTTGTACCGTGGAACTGCAAAACCACACTTGTATTTCTCGGGCCTACACCAGACTATTTTCAACAGATATATTTGTGTCTGAAAAATCAGGGAGACACTATTTTTTTTTTTTTTTTACAGCAAAATATGCAAAAAGCAGGAAAATAGAGATTTTTTACCGTGGAACAGCAAAAGCACACTTCTGTCTCTCTGTCCTGCACCAGACTATTTTCAACAGATATATTTGTGTCTGAAAAATCAGGGAGATAATATTATTATTTTTATACAGCAAAAAATGCCAAAAACAGGATAATAGAGATGTTTTACCGTGGAACATCAAAACCACAGTAATAATTTACTGGTGTATACCAGGCTTTTTAAAATATATATATATTTGCGGCTGAACAGTGAGCGACACACTCAAACTGTTTTTTTTAGATACAAATGGCCCAAAAGTGGATAATACAGAGGTTTGTACCGTGGAACTGCAAAACCACACTTGTATTTCTCGGGCCTACACCAGACTATTTTCAACAGATATATTTGTGTCTGAAAATTCAGGGAGACACTATTTTTTTTTTTTTGTACAGCAAAAAATGCAAAAAGCAGGATAATAGAGATTTTTTACCATGGAACAGCAAAAGCACACTTCTGTCTCTCTGGCCTACACCAGACTATTTTCAACTGATATATTTGTGTCTGAAAAATCAGAGGCACACTTTTTTTTTGGGGGGGGGGGGGGGCACCAAAAGGTTAATAAAATGGGTATTTGTACATTGTGAAGGAGGAAAAAAAAAAGAGGCTTTAGATAAAAAAAAGGATTTTTCCTGGCCCCCGGGACCTGGAGCTAAGTCCAGCAATTTCAGCAACCGGAGCAGCACACAGGACTGTAATGCAGCGTTTGCTGGTATAACCACTGTGTCTCCTATACAGCCTGATATACCTGGGATGGATATTAGTCCTGAGAAGGACTGTTTGTTTGATCTGGCAGCCTTTACAGACCCTACACTAACTATTTTGCAGGATATATCTCTCCCTAAATCAGCAGCGCTGTCCCTACACTGTCTGATCCGGAGCGACTGTGTCCAAGATGGCGGCGCCCGGTTTTAAATACTCGAGGTGACGCTGTGCGGCCAGCCAATCACTGTAATGCCCACAAACAACATGGCTGCGGCATTACAGTGACTGGCTGGCAATCCCTGCATGTTCATTGGCTCTGTAAAGAGCGCCAAACATGCAGGGCGGAGACCCGAGCTCCCGCCCGAGTAACCCGGAAATGCTCGGTGCTCGCCAAACATCCTGAGTAGCGTGATGCTCGGGCGAGTACCGAGCAGTGTCGAGCATGTTCGCTCAACACTACTTATAAGCTTCATTGTGCCATCTGTAAACAAACTGTTGCTTTGCATTGCAAAAAGCTCTATTTTTGTTTCATCTGTCCACAGAACATTTTCCCAGAAGGATTGTGGTTTGTCAAGGTACTCTTTGGCAAAGATCAGTCATTCCTTTTTATGTGTTTTCTTCAACAGCGGTTTCTTCCTTGGCCTTTGCCCATAAAGCTCTGCTTGGTTTAGTGTGCGGCGTATGGTACTTGATGAAACCATGACCCCAGACTGTTCCAGGATGGCCTTCAGGCCTTTGGATGTTTAACATGGTGTTTTTTCTACCATTCGCACCAACTTTCGAAGACATCTCTTGTAAATTTTCCTCTTTTCCCTCAAAGGAGGTTCTTGACCATTCCACGCTTGGCAAACTTCTTAGTAACATTGCACACTGTTGAAACTGGGATACCAAAGTCTTTGAAGATGGCCTTATACACTTTGGAAGTCTTGTGTTTGCTAATAATGGCAGTTGTGATGTCCTCAGACAGCTCTTTAGTCTTCACTATTGTGGGAAAGGAACAGGGCCAACCATGTAGCTTGTTAAAACACTGAAGTCATCATTCATTGGCTAATTCATGACACATGGGCACCGACAATTAATCACAGGTGAATCTCTTTTGTGATTTACCACAGACAAGTCAAAATGTGTTTCCATACTAAATTAATGTAAAGGTGCCAATACCAGTGACACAGCAAGCTTTAGGTTTTTCTATTTTTCCCTCCCATTGTTTTTTGTTTAAATTATTGTTTATCATTTGCTCTTTTGTATTTAACAAGAGTGCTCTATACAAAAAAACTGTTTCACTGACTTGATTCATTTTTTTCAGGAGATATTCCACATTATACACTTAAACTTCATGGGTGCCAATAACGATGAGCAGGACTGTAGCCTAAAAGATTTGCAGCAGTAGTTGCAGCAAAAAGTGGTCCTACAAAGTATTGGCTCAGGGGGGGCTGAATACAAATGCATATCACATAAAATCCCAATGAAATATATTTAAGTTTGTGGGTGTAAAGTGAAAAAATTTGGAAAAGTTCAAGGCACTGTAAAGTATGTCCTAATAGAAAGTGGTACATTCATTAGTAATGGAATGTGGTTAAATAACTATCATACAAAGTTATTTTACATAGCTCAAAGTAAAATAATATTGTAACTACAGCTGAGCAAAAATATTCACATTACTCTATGCAGTTTCTATTTTGGTACGCCATAGCAATTGGACCATGGCAAAACGAACATTCTCAGCAGTCATTTGATTGCCATTATTCTGTGCACTTCTTCCTATTACTAGGCATTACATAACATCTTGTCGTTGTAGGCACCTAGTAAATACAACAGGTGCCCAGGATGCCCGTGTTCAAATGCCACCTGAGGAAGTTCACTTTGCCTGGTCGAGTTCCCACAGAGCGGTGAAGTGGAAGACGGACCAGGATAAGGCAATCTTTTTGCTTTATCATTAAAATAATGAACATAAATAACATTTACAAAATTGTCAAGAAGCTCTGTTGAGCTGAGCAGGTTATGGATGGCCTCTTTACCAGTAGTACCAAAATACCAGGGCCCCCACTCACTACATGCCAGCTTTTGGGATGACAAATCTGTCCAAAGTTTCTCACAGTACATTTTAGAACCTGTTTTTCCTGAGGACCATCCCTGAGGGAGCAACACATTTATTGACCATAGCACCTACAGATAAGAGTTGAACATGCCAACCACACACCACTTACCAAAAAATTATTTGAAGCAAAGACATGTTGCAACCTGGTCCAGGGCTCAAACCTAAAATTAGCTATTCACCCTCCTCATTAATAGGTACCCATGCCTTTCCCCATCTTCCTGACATCTCCCGCTTCAATAAAAAGTTTTCTTTATTCCCCCTCACTCCCAACCAAACTATTTTGGACAACTCTCTCCTTAATATTTTTTTTGCTACCTGTGCCCTCCAATCCTTATCATGTCTGGCCCATTCTTGCTCTTTCTTCATATTGACACATTGAGATACATGTGCAGCTTTATAATATAAATATTCATGTAGAGTGTTCTCAGTGGAGTTCTTGTCCTGTAATAGCAAAACATATTGAACTAATATTTCTCAGAGTTGGGAGTTTGCTACAATTTTGTCTAGTATAGAAAATTGTTTACTGTCAGCTAAGCAGACCGGGACTAGGATAGACATGTCTAAGGCATATGCTTTATGCACACTGTCATATTACACCTCTGTTTTGTACAGAGACTTAATCGGGCTCCCACAGAGTGCTTGGAGACACTACTGTATCTGCGTATGACTTAAACAACTTGCATGCTCTTCTGTGAAATTAAATATGCAAATTGTCTCTTCAGAGAGGAAGAGGACTTGAACTTGTAGAATTCCTACTTCCTATAGGTGGCACTAGAGTTCAAGTCCTCTTCCTCTCTGAAGAGACAATTTGCATATTTTCCCAATGGATCATGCAAGACATTTAAGTCTCCTCATACTGGCGCGCCAGACCTGGCATGTCACTCTCCACAAGGAGAAACCTTACCCCTAAGATCCCAGTCTTAGCCTCTCAACCAGCCAAATCAGATCTCATACTTTGTACTGACAAGGGGTAATACCCCCAAACACCTTGTCTACAAATTGAGGTTCTGATTTGGCTTTTATACTAAATCATATTTCAAGGCTCATTAAAGGGTCGATAATGATTTGTAGGATTGCTACTTCCAATAAGTGGCACTAAAGTTCAACTCCTCTTCCTCTCTGAAGAGACAATTTGCATATTTAATTTCCAAGAGGAGCATGAAAGGCGTTTAAGTCTCATACTGGCGTGCCAGACCTGGCATGTCACTCTCCACAAGGAGAAACCTTACCCTTTAGATTCCTTCAGACCAGGAGTCCAGAGCATGTCCCTTGATGTTCCTGCTTGCTTTCTCTCATAACTAGCTTTGAATAACAATTGTCTCAATTGAATTGGTCTGAACTAGTCCTGGCTTATAGAGGTTTTCCAGTTTCAGGAAATCTCCTCGTCCCCTTAAAAAAAAAATAAACTGTTCTTTACTTACGCTCTCAGGTTCAGCACCCAGTCTTTGACTCAGCTCCCTTTGTCTTTATGTCTTCTGCGCTCAGGGCCGCCAACAGGGCATTAATGTCCTTACTGGTGAATGGGGCCCGGTGAGCAGAGGTGCCCATTTGGGCCCCCATTCTTCTGCTCACTGGGCCCCAGCAGGGTAACTGTCATTTGAGTTACTGACCGTGTGTCCTCGGACGCACTTTTACTTGAAATCTATTTTATCTTCCTGCACGACAATAGTTAACAGCGGCCAGCCAATTACAGGCCGTCAGCTGACGTCAGTGCACACGTCACCGAAATATGACGTCACTATCATGCTCCGGCGACAATGCCTCAGATGATGGGCGAGCCGGGCACCGCTGGATCGCGGCAAGGTAAGGAGAAACTTTTTTTTTTTACTTTTTTTTTGTAAAGCCACACCATGGGGGAGGATGGAAACATGGGGACACAATGGAGAGATATGGGGGTACAATGGAGAGACATAGGGGCAGGATAGAGAGACATGGGTGCAGAATGGAGACAAATGGAGACATTGGGGGCAGAATGGGACATTGAGGGCAGAATGGGGGCAGAATGGGGGCAGAATGGAGACATGGGGCAGGATGAAGACATGGAGGCAGGATGGAGACAAATGGCAGGATGGAGACATGGGGGCAGGATGAAGACATGGGGGCAGAATGGAGACATTGGAGGCAGGATGGAGACAAGGGGGCAGGATGGAGGCATGATGCCAGGATGTGGGATATTGGGGCAGGATGAAGACATGGGGAGGGAATGAAGATATTGGGGGCAGAATGGAGACATTGGGGGAAGAATGGAGACAGATGGTGACAATGGGAGTAGGATGGAGACAAATGGGGGCAGGATGGAGACATTGGGGGCAGGATGGAGAAATGGGGCCAGGATGTGGGACATAATTATTGTAGGGGCTAATTAAGGGATATTATTACTGCTATTATATATTTTAATTTTAGGATACTGGTTTCAGTGAGGTGGGGGATCCTGTTACTGTGTGGAGCAGCACTAATTCCTGTTGGCAGCCCTGGCAGTACCTATATAATAGATGACAGTACAAAATACAGCTCAATATTAAGTGATACAATTATTATTAATATAACATAATAATTGTAATTAATATGTTAATATTAATAATGAGCAGAATTAGTTTCAGCCTATTAGTTCAGCCCCCCACAACGATGTAACCCTCAGGAAAATGAATTGCCCATCCTTGGTATATAGTAACATTGTTTATAATGTCCTCTCCTATTTACTGGCCATTTATCCTACAGTAGTACAGTACATCCACCTCCCCATCCAACCATCCATATAATCTAATCTTCTGTATTACTGGGATATATGGGTTATTATTGTGGATTTATCACTATTCAAATTAATAAAAACTACTAAGGAATTACATTGTATGGCAATAATGACATTGTGGCATTTTGTAAAAGGTTTCAGAGGCCAAGGTGGATAATTAGAGTCCATTTCATCTATATGGTAATGAATTGGTTTCATGGCCTAGTCTGGTCCCTTTAAATAACAGCTGCTGCTCCTGCTCATGATGTCACGGAATGTTGAGGTTTCTGACTCCGTCCCCTTGCATTATGACATCACACATATTAGGGCTTGCAGATCATGGAGAGAGGTAAGTCGGCTCTATGTCACCCCTTGTTGTGTCCTTCATTCTCTTCTATCATCTATTTCTCATTTATTTTTTATTCATTAAGGAGTCTTTATTCTATATATTACAAGCAGGTCCAATACAAATAGTGAACCCCTCAGATTATGTGATGTCCATGTTTTACAGCATTTCTTCCAATAATAAAGGGATACATAGGATGTGACAGGATGTATCTCCAAGTACAGAAATGACAATGATTTGCCGATTATCCATCACATTTTATTGGTTTCTGACTTTCTTGCTCATCAGATCCACAGAATAGTTATAATTGAAAGAAAGCCCTCAGCCATAACTGGAACATGACGACTTCTCGGTTTTTGGGCCATGTATTGTTTAAGAATCATCCAAATCTCGGAGATTAAAGTTATATCCTGTAAAGGGAACACATGTAACTTGAAGATAATTATGTAATTGTCGGGTGTTATTGAGACATATAGTAATATACAGTCCAGATCAAAAGTATAAATCCAACCAATATTGGGAAATCCTTGCACAACACCGATGTATATACATATTAGCTCCATATATAGTGAAACTATTCAAGTAACCCCCCACATTGGTAGGAATCATATTGTTTGATCTCTAATATATCGGACAATGCACTTCAATGGAAGCCGGCATAACAGCCGCTACTTGTAAGGTCACGGACTGACTCAATCCCTCTAATAAACAATGGTTATACAGCTCTTCATAGGATACAATATCCCCAGTGTTCTATTGGGTCCTTTACTGCAGGTCATGGTGCACACTGCAGGCACCATTGCATCTTACCACTATCCCCTGATGAACCCCTAAAATGGAGAAGGGGGGAAACACACCAGATCTTGGTTCTTATGCAGTATTCAGATAAGTGGATATTTTCTATGAATGTCATTGCACATCAAGTGATATTTTGGGGATATTGAATCCTATGAAGAGCTGTTATGACTATTGTTTATTAGAGGGATTGAATCTAATCCCTAAGTTTTTTTTTACTCAAAAATTGGGCATGCATTGGGATTATTGTATCTGGAGTATCTTTGTATGTTGTTCATGGTTTTATAGTATGCACATACATATGTGTAATGTATACTTGGTATTAGAGCATTACTGGCATATTTCAATGTTTAAGATGTTTTTGATATTTGGTTGGTACTCAATTGAAGAATAGGGTTATATAAGGACCAATAGGGTCAGTCTGGGGTGAGCGGGGGCACCATATCTTTTATAATTTAGCATGCCAACCTCCTTGTTAGGTAGGGATGAAAATAGGGTCCTATTAGAAACTTTAGAGAGAAAATATATTTAATATGCTCTCAACCCTGTTTGATATCTCTGTTGGGCATATTTTATTGTATTAGCATGCACATATATGTGTATACCTGGTGTAGTAGCACTATTGGGATATTTTAGTGTTTAAGGTGTCTTTTAATATTTGGTTGGTGCTCAATTGAAGAATAGGGTTATATAGGGACCAATAGGGTCAGTCTACAGACAGCGGGGGCATCATGTCGTTTATAATTTATTTTGCCAACCTCCTTGTTAGGTAGGGGTGAAAATAGGGTCCTATTAGGGACTTTAGAGAGAAAATATATTTAATGGACTCTCAACCCTGTTTGATATCTTTGTTGGGCATATTTTATTGTATTAGCCTACACATATACAGTATGTGCATACCTTGTGTAGTAACACTATTGGGATATTTTTGTGTTTAAGGTTTCTTTTGATATTTGGTTGGTGCTCAATTGAAGAATTGGGTCATATAGGGACCAATAAAGTCAGTCTGCGGTGAGCGGGGGCGCCATATCGCTTATAGTTTAGGGGGCCATCCTCCGTGATAGGTAGGGGTGAACACAGGGTCCTATTAGGGACTTTAGAATTTAACACACCGTCACCCTGCTCAATATATCTTCAGGTTTTAGTATGTTTATATAAAGGTGCTTCTCACTAAATTAGAATATCATCAAAAAGTTAATTTATTTCAGTTCTTCAATACAAAAAGTGAAACTCATATATAGAGTCATTGCAAACAGAGTGATCTATTTCAAGTGTTTATTTCTGTTAATGTTGATGATTATGGCTTACAGCCAATGAAAACACAGAAGTCATTATCTCAGTAAATTATAATAATTAACAAAAAACACCTGCAAAGGCTTCCTACGCGTTTAAAATGGTCCCTTAGTCTGCTTCAGTAAGCTCCACAATCATGGGGAAGACTGCTGACCTGACAGATGTCCAGAAGGCAGTTATTGACACACTCCACAAGGAGGGTAAGCCACAAAAGGTCATTGCTGAAGAAGCTGGCTGTTCACATAGTGCTGTATCCAAGCATATTAATGGAAAGTTGAGTGGAAGGAAAAAGTGTGGTAGAAAAAGGTGCACAAGCAACCGGGATAACCACAGCCTCGAAAGGATTTTTAAGAAAAGGCCATTCAAAATTTTGAGGGAGATTCAGACTACTGCTGGAGTCATTGCTTCAAGAGCCACCACACTCAGACGTATCCAGGACATGGACTGCAAGTGTCGCATTCCTTGTGTCAAACTACTCATGACCAACAGACAACGCTAGAAGCGTCTTACCTGGGCCAAGGAGAAAAAGACCTGGACTGTTCCTCAGTGTTTTTTTCAGATGAAAGTAAATTTTGCATTTCATTTGGAAATCAAGGTCCCAGAGTCTGGAGAAAGAGTGGAGAGGCCACAATCCAAGCTGCTTGAGGTCTAGTGTGAAGTTTCCACAATCAGTGATGGTTTGGGGAGCCATGTCATCTGCTGGTGTAGGTCCAGTGTGTTTTATCAAGACCAAAGTCAGCGCAGCCGTCTACCAGGAAATTTTAGAGCACTTCATGCTTCCCTCTGCCGACAAGCTTTTTGGAGATGGAAATTTCATTCTCCAGCAGGACTTGGCACCTCTCCACGCTGCCAAAAGTACCAATACCTGGTTTAAAAACAACAGTATCACTGTGCTTGATTGGCCAGCATACTGTCCTGACCTTAACCTCATAGATAATCTATGGGGTATTGTCAAGAGAAAGATGAGAGACACCAGACCCAACAATGCAGACGAGCTGAAGGCTGCTATCAAAGCAACCTGGGCTTCCATAACACCTCAGCAGAGCCACAGGCTGATCGCCTCCATGCCACACCGCATTGATGCAGCAATTGATGCAAAAGGAGCCCCGACCAAGTATTGAGTGCATTTACTGAACATACATTTCAGTAGGCCAACATTTCAGATTTTAAAAACATTTTTCAAGCTGTTATTATATAGTATTCTAATTTACTGAGATAATGACTTTTGTGTTTTCATTGGCTGTAATACATAATCATCAACATTAACAGAAATAAACACTTGAAATAGATCACTCTGTTTGTAATGACTCTATATTATATACTAACTGTACTACCCGGCTTCGCCCGGGTTAATAACTGCTGTTAGCAAAATAGAATGTGTTAACAAAAATGTATTCTCCACACAAAAACCACAAAACAAATAGATAGAAATGTAATTATTAAAAGGCAAAACTTAGCTAATAGAAGCATTTCACAACATATATTTCAACACCAAAGATATTCCACACAGATTTAACTAAATTGGCCAAGTAATGTGAAGTAATCTTCTACTCCTTATTCGAGAGCCTTTTGATAAGCGTCACATAAAGTTGACCATGAGAAAAGCATGGAGATTGTAAATCGATTCCAACTACTTTCAAGGACTGTCCCTGAGCCTTGTTTATGGACAAAGCAAATGCCAGTCGAACAGGAAACTGGAGGCGTTTAAAATCAAAAGGCAAATCAGATGGAATGAGAGGAATTGTTGGAATGAAAACATCTTCTCCTGTGGCGCATCCTGTCAAAATGGTTGCCTCAATTACATGTGGAAACAGGTTCTTAATCAAGAGTCTTGTTCCATTACACAGCATTGGTGGATCCAAATTTCTCAATAGCAGAATAGGTGCTCCAGGATTTAGAAAGAGGTTGTGAGGAGGAAGTCCTTGTGGCTCCAAGGAATTGAGGAACTCAATTGGATAAAATAATGCTTGAGCAGGGTCTATTACTGTATCCACTGTCTTGTAGGTTGTGCACACACCTGGAAGGAGATTTAGAATTTGAAGATTGATCTTGTTGACACTGTTATTTTTGGGAGCTAGAATAGCCCTTTCACACAGCCAGCCAGAATTTTTAAAGTGGATTTGAATGTTTGGAAAAAGCTTTGCTTTCAACTCTTCAATGGAAGTCACAATGCAAAAAAAGTTGCTTGGAAAGGTGGATCTGTCCAGTGGTTAAGTTTACTGGTTCCTTGCCATCTCCAAAAGTCACCAGCTGGCTCGAAAACAGTCCAGCAGAAACATCGCGTATCATGTAGACCCTCATGTTTGTGTTCAGTGACATTTTCTTTACTTTTCTCCAAAGGTACGATGCTTTGAGTCAGGCATTCAGTTCGTCTGCAGGGGTTGATCTTGGAGTAACAGGTAGTGTTTGGCGAAAGTCACCTACCAAAACAACAACTACTCCTCCCATGATATATTTGTTGCTACGCAGGTTTTGCAGCAGTCTGTCCACTGCTTCCAGAACCCTTTTGTGTGACATGGTGCATTCATCCCAAATGATGGCACTGCATTTTTGAAGCAATTTGGCCAGTCCTGATCCCTTGGCAATATTACACACGGGGCTGACAGGTTAAGTGGTAGTTTGAATGTCGAATGTGCTGTCCTGACACCTTTTAAAAGCGTAGCTGCAATTCCAGAAGATGCCACTGCAAGTGCAATCTTTTTTTGTTGTCGAAATTTTGCCAGGAGCAAGTTGATTAAAAATGTCTTTTCTGTTCCACCTGGAGCATCAAGGAAGACAATCCCACCTTTGTTGGTTTCACTGAAACTTAAAATGTAGTTATAGGCATCCCTTTGATCTGGTACCAATATTGGCTCGTTCTGAGACACAAATGCTGTCAGTTCATCAATATTGTAGTTTGTTTCTAGGAAAATCTCCCTACACATTTGGATGCCTTCAGGATTTCTTATTGGAGCAGGCAAACCAAGCAACTGTAAGTGACTCGCCCCCTGGGCCGTGGGGCACTCGGATCCGGGCAATAGGGAACGATGGGAGTAGTAGTGGCAACCCGGTTCCGTGGCTCAGGGTGGTCAGGCCAGTGGTAGTCCGTTATGTGCTATTGATTATGTCCGACTACGCCACCCGTGGATTGCGGTTGTTAGGAACCGCCGCTGCAGGGCAGACCGCTGGGGCTGATGATGTATGCAGCTGGGATAATGTGACTCCCCATGGGAAGAGTGCGGCCCCAGGGCAGTGTAGTGGATGGTGGGAGTGATGGTGGTGAGAGTCCCAGTACCGGTAGTGCCGGAGGAGCGAAAAAGCACACAGACAACGTACTGCAGTCCAGGGTCTTTACTCACGGTTAATATCCAAGTCACTTCTGCAGGGAATGACTGCCCGAGCCGTGCTGCGTCCACCAGGTGAGGGGCTCGGTCAACTCCCAGGCAGTTCAGGAGCATGGCACAGGACCCCCTTTAATCCTTTCTCTGGCATGCTCACCAGTGACCCACTTTTGTCCAGCTGCCGCGGACTTGTGCGGGTAAACGTGGGCCCCGTCCTCCGCTGTCCTATATGGTGCCTTCCTAGCAGGTTTGATGAGGTGTCGCACCAATAAATGATCACGACGGCCGGTCTTTGGCTGAGGGTAGTTTCTCCTCCACCAACTTGGGATCCGGTACCCTTAATCTGCCTGACCCTTCACCCTGGATTCTCGTGGGTTCTTAGGGTCCCTTCCACCTTCTTGTTCCTGAGCCCTTCTGTTTCTCTCTCTCTTCTCCTTCTTTCCTGTTCTGTCTTCTCCTCCTTCCCTTGGCCTCTTCTCCAGGCCCACTTCTCCTTCTCCTCTCAGGCTCCGGCCTCTTCTCTAGGCCTGCCTCTGGAGCAGCACTCAGCCTGAGCTGCTGCTCCCTCTCAGCTCTCCTCTCCTCACAGACTGAACACTGTTCTAAGATGGTGCCCACCTTTTATACCTCCCTCTGACCATGAGCCCAGGTGACCAGCAACCAATGAGCTCCTATCTACGCTCAGGAACCAACCCCTATCTGCCCCTACAGCACTGGGTGTTCCACCCCCCTCCCCACTCCAGGCAGGGACATAGTCGGTCGTGCCTACACTTCTGTCTAGTGGGAGCACCGTTGAGCTGTCCCTCGGAAATGGGGTGTGTGTGCTGTATGCAGCTAACTGAGCCCTGGTCCATACTCCATCCTTACCCGGGAGTGGAATATCATACCTCTGGACTGAGGTGCAATACCCCTGTAGCGGCCGAACCCTCGGGGCGCTACATTCCCCCCTGGTAAAGCACAGCACGTCCTCGGGCTGGAAAAGAGCAAAAACAGTCGATTACAGGACATGCAAAACTTTTTAAAACTTTTTACATTTAGAAACGGACGACATTGTTCAACTCCCTTTATGGGACACACTTTTCTTTTCTTGTCACACTATTATAAAACACATACTAATACTTCTGGAACTCTTTTGTCACTTATCATATAAAACGGTCTCAAAATTATGTAAAACATTTTCTAGCAGCATATTAAACTCTTCATATAAAACATTTTTTAAATAAGACACATTCTTGTATCCTTGGATCATGGCCGCAGTGCAACTTGCGACCAGGTGTTCTTTCTTCTTCTAAGTGCAACAGTCCAGCAAATTTGCCTTGAGGTAGACGTTGCAGTCTTTTTTATAAAACCAGTAGGGGGCGCTATAAGAAGCGCAACTATATACAAAGGGGTGGCCGCTCTCAGTCCTCGGACAGTTTTGGGAAGGGAACTGGCTGCTCACAGTCCTCAGCCTGGTAGGGGATGTAGGGGATAACTTTCACACAGTCCTATATCAGTCCCAACAGGGACCACACTCAATTTGAAACAGTCCCACACAGTTCTCTGTACCCTGACGGGTAACTATGTACAATTCCACTTTACCGTTCACTGGTAACGGTGTCCTCCTGATGCTCCTTCTTCCTCATGATCTTCAGGCCCGTCCGGGCCCTCCTGGTACTCAGAGTCCGAGTAGTGCTGCTCCTCCTCCTCTACTACTCTGTGGACGTGGAGGGCGTACCATCCCTTCATGCCTTGGTGTCGGGTGTAAGACACCACATCCCCTGGAAACAGATCTCTCCCTCGATGACCCTCCGGCAGGTGGCTCTCCACATCTCTCCTCGTCACGAACACATCGCTGATGGTCTCAGGGTCTCGGATGAAACCGCAGCCATGTTCCATGTGAAATTTCACGACAGTCCCGGTGACTCGGGGACCGCGGGCAGCTCGGGGATCTCGTCGGGCCTTCATCTTCTGCTCCGCACTTTGGGCCTGCAGCTTCTCCTGTTTCATGCGCCGCTCCCGCTGCTCCCTCTCGAACACCTCCAGCTGTTGGCGGCAGTACTCCCGTCGACGGGCGGCGTACGGGGGCGCTAGGCCTTGCGACCGGGCCTGCGATTGTGGTCTGCTGATCACGCCCAGGGTCAGAGGGCACGGCGTGGGGCGGGGCTCGCTGGTGGTGTCGATGGCCTGGGAACCGGTTGGTAGCGGTGGAGGCACGGTGTCGATGGCGGGTTCAGGTACATTGGGCTCCGCAACAGGGTGCAGGGGCAGGTCGGCGGCCCCAGGGTTCGGGGTAGGGGCGTCTCCGTTACCTGCCTCTGCTGTCACGGCCTCCTCCGCGGCGTCGTCCTCGGCCTCCGCTCTGCTTTCACTGCCCTCGGTGGCTGGTGTGCCGCTGGATGTCGACGGCGCCTCCTGCTGCAGGATCACGGCCCGCCGGGCCATTTCTTCTTTCCACCCGGCAATCACGTCCCGCTGTGCCCGGACCATCCTCCGGTCCAGCTCCTCCAGCGCAGCCCGCACATACTCGGGGTCTTCCTTGGGAGGTGTGCTAGCAGCTCCGTGAAGCTGCATGGGGATTTGGCCTGCAGCAGACCACGCGCCAGGGCGCTGGAGCTGGTTCCTGTCTCTATCTTTGGGTGTGGCCTGGCCAGACTGATCCAGACCGCACCCTGCCCCACAGTTTTCTTCTCTTCCCACCCCCATTGGGGGTGGTCCCGGGGCAACTTGGTGACAATCACTTTCAGGGGCAGCGCCCCCACCTTGATGGACATCTCCACAGCCGTGCTCAGGGCTGTTGGGGGCGGGCTCTTTCTTTGGCGCCATTCTGGGACCTGGCCCACGATGGGAGGTGGCTTCCTGTTGTCTTTTGGCGTGCACATTATGGCGCTCGTTCTTCTGGGACGGGCGCCATCTTTCGTACATTAAAACAGTCTTTTTTCAGGCGCGCAATACCCGCTTGTGGCGGGTGGGTAACGATCCTGCCGACTACGCCAAAGCTGACTCGCCCCCTGGGCCGTGGGGCACTCGGATCCGGGAAATAGGGAACGATGGGAGTAGTAGTGGCAACCCGGTTCCGTGGCTCAGGGTGGTCAGGCCAGTGGTAGTCCGTTATGTGCTATTGATTATGTCCGACTACGCCACCCGTGGATTGCGGTTGTTAGAAACCGCCGCTGCAGGGCAGACCGCTGGGGCTGATGATGTATGCAGCTGGGATGATGTGACTCCCCACGGGAAGAGTGCGGCCCCAGGGCAGTGTAGTGGATGGTGGGAGTGATGGTGGTGAGAGTCCCAGTACCGGTAGTGCCGGAGTAGCGAAAAAGCACACAGACAACGTACTACAGTCCAGGGTCTTTACTCACGGTTAATATCCAAGTCACTTCTGCAGGGAATGACTGCCCGAGCCGTGCTGCGTCCACCAGGTGAGGGGCTCGGTCAACTCCCAGGCAGTTCAGGAGCATGGCACAGGACCCCCTTTAATCCTTTCTCTGGCCTGCCTCACCAGTGACCCACTTTTGTCCAGCTGCCGCGGACTTGTGCGGGTAAACGTGGGCCCCGTCCTCCGCTGTCCTATATGGTGCCTTCCTAGCAGGTTTGATGAGGTGTCGCACCAATAAATGATCACGACGACCAGTCTTTGGCTGAGGGTAGTTTCTCCTCCACCAACTTGGGATCCGGTACCCTTAATCTGCCTGACCCTTCACCCTGGATTCTTGTGGGTTCTTAGGGTCCCTTCCACCTTCTTGTTCCTGAGCCCTTCTGTTTCTCTCTCTCTTCTCCTTCTTTCCTGTTCTGTCTTCTCCTCCTTCCCTTGGCCTCTTCTCCAGGCCCACTTCTCCTTCTCCTCTCAGGCTCCGGCCTCTTCTCTAGGCCTGCCTCTGGAGCAGCACTCAGCCTGAGCTGCTGCTCCCTCTCAGCTCTCCTCTCCTCACAGACTGAACACTGTTCTAAGATGGTGCCCACCTTTTATACCTCCCTCTGACCATGAGCCCAGGTGACCAGCAACCAATGAGCTCCTATCTATGCTCAGGAACCAACCCCTATCTGCCCCTACAGCACTGGGTGTTCCACCCCCCTCCCCACTCCAGGCAGGGACATAGTCGGTCGTGCCTGCACTTCTGTCTAGTGGGAGCACCGTTGAGCTGTCCCTCGGAAATGGGGTGTGTGTGCTGTATGCAGTTAACTGAGCCCTGGTCCATACTCCATCCTTACCCGGGAGTGGAATATCACACCTCTGGACTGAGGTGCAATACCCCTGTAGCGGCCGAACCCTCGGGGCGCTACATAAGGCTTTCCCTGACATTGCTATGCACTGATCTTCAAGGAGCATTAAAGTTTCATTGAACATTTCCTCAGTGAAGTTGATGAGTTGCTGAGGATTTTCCCTTCTAATTTGCATGAAGATGTCCTCACTGAGATTAGTTTTGTACTTTGTCCAAATCTCAAGAGGATTTGAAATGCTACAGGTTGTTAGAATAATAGCAAAGAGGTGTCTTAGTCGCTTTGGGGTTTGTGTGGCTGCTGCTTCACTGAGGGTCATGTCCCAGTGTCCATCATTTTCCAAAAGTCCTTTTCTTTGGCAAGCTTCCCTGAATGTTTCACACACATGGCCTCCGATGGTCTTCAGGTCAGAAAATGATGTAGGGCCTTTGACAACATGAAGTAATATGCGCAGGTAGAAGCACCCTGCATTTGACGGATGAACAGCGAAGACGCGACCAAGAGTATCAGTTGCTTTCACCCCTGGATAGCCTTCAATATCAAGCCCCCGTTTCCTCCGTTCCAGTGTTTTTCTGGAGGCATTCCAAGTGTAGTACTTTGGTAAATCACAGTAGAGAATTGTTTTTGCAAAAGGGTTTTGTTGACACAGCTCAAAAAATGCCAAAAGGGTGGTCTTAGGTGGTGTCAGGAGCTGCTGCTGCAAGTTTGCTGGGTTAAAGTAAATTCTCTGTCCATTTTCCAAGTGCACACTCAGATGCACAACTGGTGGGTAGCGCTCATGAATGGAGAATCCTAGTATTCTCCAAACAGCTTCACTGCTGCTTATGTACCTGCCCATCTGGAATGCCTCCACTTGATGAATAATAGGTCCATTTTTCTGGAGTTCAAAAACTGCTTGATCACTTCCTTTGTGGACATATTTGCAGATATACTTGATTGATTTCACAGAGTTCCCCAACTCTTTTGGATCAGCATCATTTCCAACAGCATCTCTAAGGTGATTATATTCCTCTGCCCTGAGCTTCTTTTGATTTAGTCGGATATATAAAAGACGTTCACTCTCAATCATTGCATACATGTCAACAATAAATTGGTGGAAGAGGTGTTTGCATTTCAAGATGTGATTTTCTTCTGCCAATCTTGTCATGATCCTATAGGCATAGAAGTCCATGGCAGACACTTTTTTTCCTGAAGGGTTGCCTGTTGTAGGATCTGTCTGAGGTATTCCAAAGTGATAGCCATCCTGTCCCTGCCAAAAGATGATTGGATATTGCAGAGCATTATAGGACCTGTGAGTTTCTGCTACTCGTTGCAAACTATTGTTCCTTTTCTGAAGCACAATGTCACGGCTTTGAAAATCATTACCTACAATCAAGATGGCTACCTCATCAAATATGGGAGCATTGAAACGTCGCTGATGTTCACCTTGTGGTGTTTTGTCAGCTCGAATGACAACCTTGTAATCGTCATTTGGCATGCATTCAAGTGCAGTCTTGAAAAGTTGAACATATAGATTGTTGGAGTGAAGGAACTGCTGCAAAATAGTGACAATTAGAGATGAGCGGTGTTCGACTAGAACTGTTCGCCAATCTCAAATTCGAGCTGTTTTGGGCGGTGTTCGAGTTGTTCGACGAACCCGAACGATTTGCAAAAAATTCGGCTGTTCGAGGTTATGTTCGATAACTGTTCGTGCACCAAAAGCGTGTCCTGCATGTCTGGCGCTATTTAGAGCACCAATCATGCAGGGATTGTCTGCCACTCACTGTAATGCCACAGCCATGGTGGTTGTGGCATTACAGTGATTGCCCAAATCGATGGGAACAGTGCCAACAGTGAAACATGAAAAGCCGGCAATTCAGCAGCGGCATACACCTGTACCCGACAATTTAGAACCGAAAGAATAGAGCTTCACACATAGATTAGATAGATATAAACATGTCAGCCACATATATACGAAGTACAGTGACAGTGCTGCTTACTGTACTTGTCATTTAGCGCAAAGGATTTATCAAAAAAAATAATAGTGTTTTCATGCACCGTCTCTTCAAAAAAGCCGGCCGGCAATTCAGCAGCGGTACCCGACAATTTATAACAGACAGAATAGAGCTTCACACATAGATTAGATAGATAGAAACATGTCAGTCACATATATATGAAGTACAGTGATAGTGTTGGTTACTGTACTTGTCATTTAGTATTAAAATAAAGGATTTATTATTAAAAAAATTGGCGTGGGGTTCCCCTTAATTTTAGGCTCTAGCGGAGGTTAAGCAGACGGCTGGGGCAGATGTTTGAAGCCTGGGAAGGGGGTAATACCCACGGAGCTTCCCAGGCTACTAATATCAGCCCCCAGCTGAATACATAGCCTTTACTAGCTATTAAAATGGGGGACCCCCCAAAAAAAATGACGTGGGGTCCCCCCTAATTTAATAGCTAGCAAAGGCTAGGCAGACAGCTGGGGGCTGATATTAATAGCCCAGGAAGGGAGCCATGAATATTGGCCCCCTCCCAGGCTAGAAACACCAGCCGTCAGCCGCCCCAGAAATGGCGCATTCATAGGATGCGCCAATTCTGGCACTTAGCCTCGCTCTTCCACGCTGCCCTGGTGCGGTGGCAGGGGGTAATAGGGTTGGGGTTGATGTCAGCTTATAATGCCAGCTGACATCAAGCCCAGGTTAGTAATGGAGAGGCGTCTATAAGACACCACCATTACTAACCCCATAGTCAAAGTTAAAAAAAGCACAAACACCCAGAATAAAGTCCTTTAATTGAAATAAAGACACAATCCTTTATTGTTCTAAATTAAACCATACTTACCGTCACGCCCATTCCAGCTGAAGCCAACGATCTCCTGCAATAAAAGAAAAATAATAAAGCAACCTCATCCTTACCTTTCCATGGTTCCCACGACAGCTTCAGCTCTGCTACATCGAGATGACAGGCTGGACCGCAGCAGAACGCTGCCATCCAGCCTCTCATCCCGCAGACACTGAGAAGCGCAGGCTTGCTTGCGCTGCTCAGCGTCTCTCTGTGACGACATCCAGATGAGCCGAGTTCATGTCCAATGAACTCGGCTCACCTCATGCACGTCACTGACAGCGTGGGAAAATTCTCAAGCTGAAGCGGTGAGTGCAGGAGAATTCTCCCACGCTGTCAGTGACGTGCATAAGGTGAGCTCATGTCCAATGAACTCAGCTCACCTCCTGCACGTCACTGACAGCGTGGGAAAATTCTCCTGCAATCAGCGCTTCAGCGTGAGAATTTTCCCACGCTGTCAGTGACGTGCATGAGGTGAGCCGAGTTCATTGGACATGAACTCGGCTCATCTGGATGTCGTCACAGAGAGACGCTGAGCAGCGCAAGCAAGCCTGCGCTTCTCAGTGTCTGCGGGATGACAGGCTGGATGGCAGCGTTCTGCTGCGGTCCAGCCTGTCATCTCGATGTAGCAGAGCTGAAGCTGTCGTGGGAACCATGGAAAGGTAAGGATGAGGTTGCTTTATTATTTTTCTTTTATTGCAGGAGATCGTTGGCTTCAGCTGGAATGGGCGTGATGGTAAGTATGGTTTAATTTAGAACAATAAAGGATTGTGTCTTTATTTCAATTAAAGGACTTTATTCTGGGTGTTTGTGTTTTTTTTAACTTTGACTATGGGGTTAGTAATGGGGGTGTCTTATAGACGCCTCTCCATTACTAACCTGGGCTTGATGTCAGCTGGCATTATAAGCTGACATCAACCCCAACCCTATTACCCCCTGCCACCGCACCAGGGCAGCGTGGAAGAGCGAGGCTAAGTGCCAGAATTGGCGCATCCTATGAATGCGCCATTTCTGGGGCGGCTGACGGCTGGTGTTTCTAGCCTGGGAGGGGGCCAATATTCATGGCTCCCTTCCTGGGCTATTAATATCAGCCCCCAGCTGTCTGCCTAGCCTTTGCTAGCTATTAAATTAGGGGGGACCCCACGTCATTTTTTTTGGGGGGTCCCCCATTTTAATAGCTAGTAAAGGCTATGTATTCAGCTGGGGGCTGATATTAGTAGCCTGGGAAGCTCCGTGGGTATTACCCCCTTCCCAGGCTTCAAACATCTGCCCCAGCCGTCTGCTTAACCTCCGCTAGAGCCTAAAATTAAGGGGAACCCCACGCCAATTTTTTTAATAATAAATCCTTTATTTTAATACTAAATGACAAGTACAGTAACCAACACTATCACTGTACTTCATATATATGTGACTGACATGTTTCTATCTATCTAATCTATGTGTGATGCTCTATCTTTCTGTTCTAAATTGTCGGGTACCGCTGCTGAATTGCCGGCCGGCTTTTTTAAAGAGACAGTGCATGAAAACACTATTATTTTTTTAAATAAATCCTTTACACTAAATGAAAAGTACAGTAAGCAACACTATCACTGTACTTCATATATATGTGACTGACATGTTTCTATCTATCTCATCTATGTGTGAAGCTCTTTTCTGTCTGTTATAAATTGTCGGGTACAGATGCTGAATTGCCGGCCGGCTTTTTTAAAGAGACGGTGCATGAAAACACTAATATTTTTTTTAATAAATCCTTTACACTAAATGACAAGTGCAGTAACCAACACTGTCACTGTGCTTCTTATATGTGTGACTGACATGTTTCTATCTATCTAATCTATGTGTGATGCTCTATTCCTTCTTGTCTAAATTGTCGGGTACCGGTGTATGCCGCTGCTGAATTTGCTGGCCGGCTTTTTTAAAGAGAGTGTCTTCTGAGCAGTTTGTCAGCTTTTGGACACCTTTGCAGGTGTTTTCTATGTGTTTCTATGTGTTTTTGTTTGCCTGCCATTGGTTTTAACGGTGTTCGACGGTGTTCTAAGGTGTTCGACGAACAGTTCGACGAACAGTTCCTCGAACATCCCGGTGTTCGACGAACCGAACCGAACCCGAACACTACGGGGGTGGCTCAACACTAGTGACAATATCAAGGCGAGTGTTAGGAATTAAAGAGCATCTCCGCTGAGCCTCTGCTTCTGCATTTCCCATAAAGAAGAGTTGAAGAAATTGAGGTTCTTCTCCTTGTAATGGAAGCAGTGAGCCAATTGAGTGGTAAACCTGTCCTTGAACTTTAAATGTCGGCATAAATCCTGTTGTAAACGTTTCTTTTGTTGCACCAAATTATGTCATTTGGAAGCAGTTGTACTTCCCAATGTTGTCCAAGAAATGATTTGATATTGTACTGGTACCTGTCATCAGAGACTTTAGGGGATCTAGTGGTGACAGGAGAGGTGGAAGTTTTATCTTGCCATTTACGCAGCATAAATCTGGCGGTTCATCTTTCCATTTCAGGGCACTGCAGTACATGCAGACCACATCCATTTTTCCTATCTGAACTTAAGGATTATCCTGATAGCCTTTGTCTGACTGGTAACAAAAGGCAGCATGTTTCAAATCTCCAACCATTTCCTGTGCCCTGGTGGAAGAAATAGCAATTCTCTTAGTGGCAAGTCGGCCTTCTCTCTGCTGAGATGACTCATTGGCCCTTGAGGAAGCAGCTCTTCTTCTCTTATCTGCAAGCCTCGCATCCCTCTCCTCAGAAAGTTCATTGGCCCTTGAGGAAGCTGCTCTTGTTTTCATGTCTGCAAGCCTCGCTTCCCTCTCCTCAGAAAGTTCATTGGCTCTTGAGGAAGTAGCTCTTGTTTTCATGTCTGCAAGCCTCGCTTCCCTCTCCTCAGAAAGTTCATTGGCCCTTGAGGAAGCAGCTCTTGTTCTCTTGTCTGCAAGCCTCGCTTCCCTCTGCTCAGAAAGTTCATTGGCGCTTGAGGAAGCAGCGGCTGTTCTCATGTGTGTCAGCCTTGTTTCTCGGTCTTCACATTTTTCATTGGCCCGTAATGTAGCTTTTCTTTTCGCATCAGCTGACATTCGTGCCATGAAATTCCTTTTCTTATGAGGCATTATTGTGGTAAAAATAGTCTGTAACTGGCAGTTTCTATATCCTCTCACATAGAAGTAATGTGACTGACATCAGCCTTTCCACCAACACACCCTAACTGACATCTTATTACCTTACACAAGCTTTGTTATACTGAGAATGTCCTTTGTTGCCTATATTAACCAATCACAGCTCAGATTAATTAACTGTAGCAAAATAGAAGATGAGCTGTGATTGGTTGCTATTGGCAGCCTGATAAATCTTTGTGAGATGAGTTTTGTGTGTGCTGAGGGTGGTATATGTGTTTAAGCACGTGGTAGTGTGTGGCGCATTTTGTGTATGTGTTCATATCCCCGTGTGTGGTGAGTATAAGTATCCCATGTTGGGGCCCCACCTTAGCAACTGTACGGTATATACTCTTTGGCGCCATCACTCTCATTCTTTAATTCTCCCTTGTTCACATGTGGCAGCTGTCAATTTGCCTCCAACATTTTTCCTTTCACTTTTTCCCCATTATGTAGATAGGGGCAAAATTGTTTGGTGAATTGGAACGTGCGGGGTTAAAATTTTGCTTCACAACATAGCCTATGACGCTCTCGGGGTCCAGACGTGTGACTGTGCAAAACTTTGTGAATGTAGCTGCGACGGTGCAGATGCCAATCGCGGACATACACACATACATACATACACACACACACACATACACTGTGGAGAGCTTTGTGGGTGAGAACAAGCAATTTAAATTGGATCCTATAATTCATGGGCAGCCAGTGCAATGACTGGCACTGAGCGGAGGAGTCTGAGTAACGGTTAGCCAAATAGATGACCCTGGCTGCAGCATTAAGGATGGACTGGAGGGGGGAAAGTTGAGTGAGGGGGAGGCCAATTAATAGAGTTACAGAAGTCGAGGCGGGAGTGGATCAGGGCAACAGTGAGGGTTTTTGTTGTTTCCATGGTGAGAAAGGGGCCGATTCTAGAGATGTTCTTCAGGTGCAAGCGACAAGAGCGGGCAAGAGATTGTATGTGGAAAGTGAAGGAGAGATTGGTGTCAAACACAACGCCCAGACAACGAGCCTGCTGGCTCGGCATTATTGTGGTGCCACACACGGAGAGAGAGATGTCAGATTTCGAGAGGTGAGTAGACGGCGGGAGCAGAAGAAGTTCAGTTTTGGAAAGGTTGAGTTTCAGGTAGAGAGCGGACATTATGTTAGAAACTGCGGCCAGACAGTCACTGGTGTTCTGTAGTACAGCGGGGGTAAGGTCAGGGGATGAGGTGTATAGTTGTGTGTCATCAGCATAAAGATGGTACTGAAAACTAAATTTGCTGATGGTCTGTCCAATTGGGGCTGTGTAGAGAGAGAAGAGAAGAGGGCCAAGGACTGAACCCTGAGGAACCCCAATAATGAAAGGAAGACTGGAAGAAGTGGAGCCAGCGAACGATACACTGAAAGAGCGGTCAGATAGGTAGGAGGAGAAGCAGGAGAGAGCAGTGTCCTTTATGCCGATTGAGTGGAGCGTGGAGAGTAGGAGGTGGTGGTCAACGGTGTCAAAGGCTGCAGAGAGGTCAAGAAGAATGAGCAGAGAGTGGTCACCATTATGTTTTGCTGTCAGAAGGTCATTGGTTACTTTACTGAGTACAGTTTCTGTAGAATGTAGGGGGCGGAAGCCGGACTGTGATGGGTCTTGAAGAGAGTGAGTGGAGAGGTAACTGGTAAGGCGGGAGTAGACCAGGCGCTCCAAGAGTTTAGAGATGAAGGGAAGATTGGAGACTGGTCTGTAGTTGTTTGTGCAGGAAGGGTCAAGAGAGGGCTTTTTTAGTAATGGAGTGTTTGAAGGAGGAGGGGAAGATACCAGAAGAGAGGGAGAGGTTGAAGATTTTAGTTAGGTGAGTAGTGACGACTGAAGAAAGAGACTGGAGTAGATGTGAGGGAATGGGGTCAGTGGTGCATGTAGTGGGATGGGAAGAAGAGAGGAGCCTGGAGACTTCGTCTTCTGTGACTGGGTCAAATGTGGAGAGTGATCCAGAGGGGATGTGGGGAGGGATGGGAGTCACGGCACTTGGTGCCTGGGAGCTGATTTCCTGACGGATGGTGTCTATTTTCTCTGTGAAGTAGGAGGCCAAGTCCTCGGCACAAATGTCTGTGATGGGGGCCTGTGCTGTAGGACTGAGGAGGGAGTGAAAGGTATCGAAGAGTTTTTTGGGGTTGTTGGATAGTGAGGAGATCAGGGTGGTGAAGTAGGTCTGTTTGGCGAGGTGAAGGGCAGAGTTATATGTTTTTAACATAAATTTTTAGTGGATAAAGTCTTCTAGTGTGCGAGTTTTCCTCCATAGGCATTCGGCACTTCTAGAGCAACGATGGAGAAATCGGATTTGCAGTGTGAGCCAGGGCTGTTTTCCTCTGTGTTTAGTTTAGAGGTTCTGAGGGTGAGGGGTGCTACTTGGTCCAGCGTGCTTCTGAGAGTGTCATTGTAGTGGTTTACAGCCAGATCAGGACAGGAAAAAGAGGAGATTGGGGACAGTGATGAGTGAAGGGAGTCTGTGAGTGTATGAGGGTTAATGGCTTGTAGATTTCTGAATGTGTGATAGGTAGGAGTGTGCTGGGGCGGGCGAGGATTTGTGAGCGTGAAGGAGAGAATGTTATGATCAGAGAAGGGAAGAGGGGAGTTATTTAGGTGGGGTATTGAACTAAGCCGGACAAAGACCAGATCAAGGGTGTCTCCATCCTTGTGTGTCTCAGAGGTTGAAAGCTGTGAGAGGCCAAGAGAAGTGGTTAAAGATAGAAGCTGGGATACGGAAGAGGAGGTGGGGCTGTTTATGGGGATGTTGAAGTCTCCCAGAATAAGGGTTGGTAAATCTGAGGACATGAAGTGCGGCAGCCAGGCAGAAAAATGGTCAAGGAACTGGGTGTGTGAGCCTGGGGGATGGTATACGACCGCTACTCTGAGGGAGAGGGGATGGAAGAGCCTGATGGTGTGGACCTCAAAAGAAGGGAATGAGAGTGATGGTACTGGGGGGATGATCTGGAAGGTGCAATGTGGGGACAGGAGTATGCCAACCCCACCACCAAGTCTGTTTGCAGGTATCGGGGAATGGGAAAAATGCAGGCTGCCATGAGAAATAGCGGCAGGGGAGAAAGTGTCAGAATCCTTGATCCAGGTTTAAGTGAGGGCCAGCAGATTGAGAGAGTTGGTCAGAAAGTAATTGTGCAGGAAAGGAAGCTTGTTGCTTACAGACCGTGGATTCCACAGTGCGCAATTGAAGGAGGGAGATTAAGGAGTACAGCTGATGTTAATAAGGTTAGCAGGGTTTCGATGTGAGGTAAGGGAGAGGATGAGGTTGGTGGAGCGTGGTCCGGGGTTAGGAGAGATATCCCCTGAAATGAGTAGTAGCAGTAAAAAGAGAAAGAGCAGATAGTTTTTGGATTTGTGACATGGTTTCTTGTGCAATACCTTTGGATAAGATAGAGTGAGATTTTTCAGGAAGTTCAAAAGAGCATGGGAGCTGTACATAGGAGAGGGAAGGAGAGAGGGGCAGATATGGATGAGTGGTAATGAAGAGGGGATAGGGCGGTGAATGTGGATGAAAAAAGCACACAGGAATATGGACGCAGGAATAAAGTACATAGTTAGAAGAGAGTATAAAGTGAGGGTTACTTGGCTCCTGCCCTGAATGACTGCCATTGAAATGACTGTCAGACACTTGTCGAACAGGACACTTTGCTGAAGAGGACATGTGAGTGCACCCCATACTGCGTGCACCCCTTATGATGATATTGAATATAATGCATCAAATAACAGAGCACAGATACAGCAAGCAGACACATTATACCATAGAAATTGTTTCAAGATGAGAGTTCAGCAGATGACATAGATACAGCAAGCAGACATGTTATACCTGTGTGAAGATAGAAGAGATGGATGGACGTTAGTCAGTTGCCATTGAAATGACTGTCAGACACTTTTCGACAGGACACTTTGCTGAAGAGGACACGTGCGTGTACCCCACACTGCATGCACCCCTTATGATGCATCTAGATTTATAGGAAGGAGTATAGTATCAGGTGAGAGGGATTGTGGGAGCTGCTTGTGACTAAATTGTCAGCTGCTCAGCTCACCATGGAGTGGATAGCTGATCAAAGACACAGACCTAACACACTATGCCTGACACAGTATAACACCTTTCACCATCAGATAAAGTCTACAATGATGGAAGGACAGACAGTGAATATTGAGCACAATGCATCAAATAACAGAGCACAGATACAGCAAGCAGACACATTATACCATAGAAATTGTTTCAAGATGAGAGTTCAGCAGATGACATAGATACAGCAAGCAGAGATGTTATGCCATAGAAATTGTTTCAAGATGAGAGTTCAGCAGATGACATAGCTACAGTAAGCAGAGATGTTATACCATAAAAATTGTTTCAAGATGAGAGTTCAGCAGATGACATAGATACAGCAAGCAGAGATGTTATACCTGTGTGAAGATAGAAGAGATGGATGGACGTTAGTCAGTTGCCATTGAAATGACTGTCAGACACTTGTCGAAAAGGACACTTTGCTGAAGAGGACACGTGCGTGCACCCCACACTGCGTTCACCCCTTGTGATGTCACTGAGTATGGAAGGTAGCCCTTCAAAACAGAATGGCTCTTTGTAGCATCGGCATCTCTGCCCCCTGAGAGGCAGAGACGCCGTCCCCCTTACAGCCGTGCTCCTGGCCCGGCGTCTTCCGGCCCTCCTGCTGCTGCAGCTGCCGGCGCACGCAGCTTCCCGAGCACTGTGCTTAGGGCGCCATCCTAAGGAGTCCCTGGCCAATGGCCGGAGGACCTCTTATATAAAAGGCACCTCCTCCAAAATGGAGGTGCCCGTGCAAGGTTGTAGCTCTGTGTTCTAACTCTGCTTCAGCCCTCAGGTCCTGCTGCTAGTCTGACTATCAGTCCAGTCCGCCAGCCTGACTATCAGTCCAGTCCACCAGCCTGACTATCAGTCCTGTCCGCCAGCCTGACTACCAGTCCAGTCCGCCAGCCTGACTACCACCAGTCCGCCAGCCTGACTACCACCAGTCCGCCAGCCTGACTACCTGTCTCCGCCAGCCAAGTACACTCTCCAGCCCGATGGTCTGCCTACGGTCCAAACCCGCCAGTCTGTCTATGGGCCAGGCTTGCCTGTCTACCCGGAGAACGTACCAGTTACCTGCCGTGCCTACCAGCCAGCCTACCTGGAGGCTCCTGCCAGTTACATGTGGTGTCTGCCAGTCCGTCTACCCGGATAACCTGTCAGCCTGCCTGCCGTGCTCATCTGCTGTACCAGTCAGTCCCTGCCTTCTGACCCGTGGGAGTCACCTGCTCTCATACAAGGACTGGTCCCTCTGCTCGGTCCTTCCCTGGTTCACGGAGTCGATTGAGCCGCCGTGCGACCTTGGTCAGTCCGAGTTGATACCTAGTTACGCCCCTCTGGTCCCTCCTTGCACCACAACACAGAGGTTCCACCACCCGGATCCATAACAGTTTGCACGGGCCATGGAACCCGGTGGCCCCCAGGCTCCTCCGCTTGCTGACCTGTACCAGGAGGTTTCTCTTCAGAGATCCCAACAGGAAACCATCCTGACCTACCTGCGGTCTGTCAACTCTCGCCTGGACACGCTGTCTGTCCCACCTGTGTCCGCCTCGAGCCGAGCGGCATCCGCCCCAGCAGCGCCTCAGCCTACTGGAGCTGTCGGGGTTTCTGAACCAGTGCATGCTGCACTTTGAACTACTGGCACATCAGTTTCCCTCCGACCGGGCCAAGGTGGCGCTCATCATGTCTCACCTCACCGGGGAAGCATTGGCATGGCTAAACCCTTTATGGGAGAGAGGGGATCCCTTTGTGTCCGATCTTCCAGCTTTCCTCACTGCCGTCCGGAAGGTCTTCGATGAGCCTTGACGAAGGACTTCCACTGCCTCCTCATTGCTCCGTCTCTGCAAGGGAGTCTCACCGTGGGCCAGTATGCCATACAGTTCCGAAACCCTCGCATCTGAACTTGCTTGGAACAACGAGGCCCTGGTGTCCACCTTCTGGGAGGGTCTTTCCGGACGGATCAAGGACGAGCTAGCCGGCCGGGACATTCCTACCACCTTGGATGACCTGGTGTCACTAGCTACCCGGATTGACATCCGTTTCCTGGAACGAGCTAAGGAGACTACCCGGGAGAGTAGATTTCCTCATTTTGCTCCTGTTTTCCTGAAACCTGCCTCCCAACCAGCAACTCCCCGGGAACGCTCGCCCAAACCCATGCAGATCGACCATACCAAGATGGTCAAGTCTCGCCAAGAAGCATGCCGAGCTGAGGAGTGCTGTTTCTACTGTGGTAGTAAGGAGCATCTGATCCGTTCCTGTCCGGTGAAGCCGGGAAACTCCAGTGTCTAGGACCGCTCGGAGAGGTCGTCCTAGGCAAGAGTAAATCCTCTCCGTCCTTGACTCTATCCATTTCTATTTCCTGTGGAGAGACCCGCTTCTTTGAAACCGCCCACCTGGATTCCGGAGCCGCTGGGAATCTCATTTCTCAGTCCCTTGTGGAGAAGTATCAGATTCCCACCAAACCTCTGGCTGAACATTTGGCAGTCGCTTCCGTGGATGGAAGACTCCTTCCGGTGACCATCTTGCTCGTCACAGAGCCTGTAACCCTTCAGGTGGGAATGCTGCACTCGGAGAAGATCTCCTTCCATGTGCTATCCGGACTCTCTCACTCCCTTTTGCTAGGTCTACGCTGGCTACAGAGACATGAACCCGTTCTGAATTGGCGATCTGGTGAGGTGATCCGTTTGGGGCAGGATTGCCATGAGACCTGCCTGGTTCCGGTTCGCCCGGCTTGACCTCCGTCTACTCCGGCTAATTTACCTGGTCTACCGGCACCTTACTGGTCCTATGCAGATGTCTTCGACAAGAAGGAAGCAGAGACACTGCCACCTCATAGGCCATATGATTGCCCTATCGACCTGGTACCCGGTGCCTCTCCACCCCGTGGGCATATCTACCCCTTGTCGTTGGCCGAAACCCGGGCCATGTCTGAATATATTGAAGAAAATCTGGCTAGGGGATTCATCCAGAAATATACCTCCCCGGCTGGAGCAGAATTCTTCTTCGTAAAAAAGAAAGACGGTTCACTATGCCCCTGACTCAACCAGATTACTATCAAAAACAAATACCCCCTGCCGCTCATCTCAGAGCTGTTCGACCGCCTTAAAGGCGCGAAGATCTTCACCAAGCTCGATCTTCGTGGGGCGTATAACTTGGTCCGGATCCGCCAAGGAGACGAGTGCAAGACGGCATTCAATACCCGGTACGGCCACTATGAATACCGTGTGATGCCCTTCGGCCTCTCTAATGCTCCAGCCGTCTTCCAAGAACTAGTTAACGACATCTTCCGTGACCTCTTATATTCATGCGTGGTGGTGTACCTGGACGACATCTTGGTCTTCTCTCCGGATCTACCCACACATCGGAGGGATGTTCGTCAGGTCCTGCTTAGGCTCAGGCAGAATCACCTATACGCAAAATTTGAGAAATGCCACTTCGAGCAGACCTCTCTTCTGTTCCTGGGCTATATTATCTCTAAGACTGGTCTACGGATGGACCCCGAGAAGGTCTCTGCTGTCTTAAAGTGGCCCCGACCGGAGGGGTTGAAGGCGATTCAGCGATTCCTGGGCTTCGCTAACTATTACCGCCTCTTCATCCCGCATTTCTTTTCCCGGACTGCACCCATCTCTGGGCTCACCAGTAAGGGAGCTAATCCTAAGGAATGGACGTCTGAAGCGGAGGAGGCCTTCCTCTCCTTAAAACAAGCCTTCTCTTCTGCCCCGGTGCTGCACCGTTCGGATTGCAACAAACAGTTCTTTCTGGAGGTTGATGCTTCCTCTTCCAGAGCCGGAGCGGTGCTCACCCAGAAATCTCTGTCTGGGAGAATGGTAACCTGCGGCTTCTTCTCCAAGCTCTTCTCCTCGTCCGAGCGCAACTACTCCATAGAAGACCGAGAACTGCTAGCCATCAAATTGGCGCTGGAGGAGTGGCGTTACCTGCTAGAGGGGGCTCTGCACCCGGTGGTCATCTACACTGACCACAAAAACCTGGCATATCTACAAAATGCCCAAAGACTCAATCCGCGTCAGGCCCGGTGGTCTTTGTTCTTCGCCCGTTTCAACTTTACCCTACATTACCGCCCTGCGGACAAGAACGTTAAAGCCGATGCTTTGTCCAGATCCTTCCTGTCTTCCGATCAAGAGGAGGAGCCTATGCATGTCATCGATCCCTCCAAAGTGATGAATGTGGCTCCCTTGGACCTGTCTCATCTCCCACCCAGTAAGACGTTTGTAGCGGTTCCGGATCGTAAGAAGGTTCTTCACTGGGGTCATTCATCTAAACTAGCAGGCCATGCTGGCCAGAGGAAGACCTTCCTGCTCATTACCCGGCATTACTGGTGACCTTCCCTGCGCAATGATGTTGTAGACTTCGTCACAGTCTGTTCATCCTGTGCCCGCAGCAAGGTTCCCAGACATCTTCCAGCTGGCCGTCTCCTGCCTCTTCCCATACCTTTTGCCCCGTGGCAGCACATTGCTATGGACTTTTTTACTGATCTCCCTGTTTCTGCCAGTTGTACTGTCATTTGGGTGGTCGCTGACCGCTTTCCTAAAATGGCCCACTTTATCCCTCTGCCTGGTCTCCCGTCTGCATCTGTGCTGGCTAAGGACTTCATCCATCACATCTTTCATCTCCACGGCCTACCCCTCCACATTGTGCCTGATCGAGGGGTCCAGTTCACTTCGCGCTTCTGGAGAACTACGTGTAAGCTGTTGGATGTCACCCTCGAGTTCTCTTCTGCTTATCATCCTCAGTCCAATGGCCAAGTGGAACGTATCAACCAGATCCTGACCAGCTTCCTCCGGCACTTCGTCAACACTCACCATAACGATTGGGTAGAGCTCCTACCATGGGCCGAATTCTCCTATAATAACCATGAGAGCGAATCTTCTTCCAAGTCCCCGTTCTTTGTGGTCTACAGTCAACACCCCCGGATTCTGTTTCCCGTCTCCATTTCAGTGGACAATCCTGCCGCGGAGTATCTGGTCAGCGAATTTTCCACCATTTGGGAGGACACTAGATCCGCACTTCTTCAATCCTCTGAGCGGATGAAGAGACATGCTGATAAGAGACGTCTGGATCCGCCTCAATTCCGTCCGGGAGACAAGGTTTGGCTCTCCTCCAAACATGTTCATCTCAAAATACCCTCATATAAATTGGGTCCACGGTTCATCGGTCCATTTGAAGTCCTCAAGCAAATCAATCCAGTGGCCTACAAGTTAAAACTCCCGGCCACCTTACGGATTCCCAACTCCTTACACGTATCTCTCTTCAAACTGGTTGTTCTTAATTCTTTTTCCGATGATCCAGGTACCTCCCCAGCTCCGGTCTCCGCTGAGGACGTCTATGAGGTAGAGAACATTCTGGCCACCAAGAGGGTAAGAGGAAAAACCTTTTTTCTGGTGGATTGGAAGGGGTTTGGCCTGGAGGAGAGAACTTGGGAACCCAGGGAGAACATCCACGCCCCGCTTCTTCTTAAAAAAAAATTTTCAGGTCTAAAAAAGAAGGGGCGTAAAGGGGGGGTACTGTAGCATCGGCGTCTCTGCCCCCTGGCAAGCAGAGATGCCGCCCCCCTTACCGCCGCTCTCCTGGCCCGGCGTCTTCCGGTCCTCCTGCTGCTGCTGCCGGCATGCGCAGCTTCCCGAGCACTGTGCTTAGGGCGCGAGCACGCTCCCTCCCTTTTAAAGGGGCCGCGCGCGCCATCCTAAGGAGTCCCTGGACAATGGCCGGAGGACCTCTTATATAAAAGGCACCTCCTCCAAAATGGAGGTGCCCGTGCAAGGTTGTAGCTCTGTGTTCTAACTCTGCTTCAGCCCTCAGGTCCCGCTGCTAGTCTGACTATCAGTCCAGTCCGCCAGCCTGACTATCAGTCCCGTCCGCCAGCCTGACTACCAGTCCCGTCCGCCAGCCTGACTACCAGTCCAGTCCGCCAGCATGACTACCAGTCCAGTCCGACAGCCTGACTACCAGTCCAGTCCGCCAGCCTGACTACCACAAGTCCGGCCCGCCAGCCTGTCTACCTGTCTCCGCCAGCTAAGTACAGTCTCCAGCCTGACGGTCTGCCTACGGTCCAAACCCGCCAGTCTGTCTATGGGCCAGGCTTGCCTGCCTACCCGGAGAACGTACCAGTTACCTGCCGTGCCTACCAGCCAGCCTACCTGGAGGCTCCTGCCAGTTACCCGTGGTGTCTGCCAGTCCGTCTACCCGGATAACCCGTCAGCCTGCCTGCCGTGCTCATCTGCTGTACCGGTCAGTCCCTGCCTTCTGACCCGTGGGAGTCACCTGCTCTCATACAAGGACTGGTCCAGAGTAGCACCTGGTGCCTCTGCTCGGTCCTTCCCTGGTTCACGGAGTCGATTGATCCGCCATGTGACCTTGGTCAGTCCGAGTTGATACCTAGTTACGCCCCTCTGGTCCCTCCTTGCACCGCAGCACAGAGGTTCCACCACCCAGATTCGTAACACTCTTGACTGCCTGTTAGCAATTGAAGGTGGAACCTGTGCTATTATACGTGAGGAATGCTGCTTTTGTATTGAATATGCACATGATTCAATTGAGAGAAACATGGATAAGATAAAGGAGATGCAACAAAAAGCTAGAGATATATCCCTTTTCCTGGATGGGGTCTATCGGAGTTTGATTAAACAATATACTCTCAACCTTGCTAAAGCCCATAGTGGTAGTGATAGGATTGATTGTTTTGATCTTGATTGCCTGGAAATTATTACTGTGATATGTTTCTCATTGCAGGAAATTAATTTTTCATTGGAGCCACTGGCATACACAGACAGAAGAGGGCCCCTGTGTAAGTACAATATATGAGCCCTTTGCAGCCCAATAGCTCATCATAATGCACAATTCCATCTGCTTTGGAGGTGGAATGGGCCCCCTTACCTCTTGGCCTGTCTGCAGTGGCACAAGTTGCACCCAAGACACTGCCCTTGTCTGCCTCTGATTGGAACCATAGGAAGGATGACAGTACAGCTACAGAGGTGACCGTCTGATGGCCTAGACTAGCTCGACTACCCACTTCTCCTGAAGACCCTTTCAGCCTTTTGAGACTTGGGTGGAGGACATCATCTCTGAAAATAGGGTCCCACAGCTGCACTCCAACAGTTTTGAGAACTGAGGATGATTTCATTCTCCAGAGTGGTTCTTGTGTTTGGATACAGGTCTGGACAGTTGTCGTCACCCCATAATCTATGCAGACTAGCTGCATACTTCATGAACTATGGGCTGTCAACAGGGGTCATTTCACGATAGGCAGGAACATAGTTAGCGCACATCTGGACAGCTGTCATCATCCTATTAGATAGACAATAATGAATATATCTGTATCTATGCTTTCATAAAGATTGAGTGAATGCTTAGATGAAATGGCAACTATAAGGAAGCCAGCAATGGATGTCTGTCATCCAATGATCTATGCAGACTAGCTGCATACTTCATGTAGTATGAGCTGTCAACAAGTGTCATTTCATGATAGGCAGGAGCAGGGCTGCCATCAAGGCATTACTGCCCTTACTAGTGTATGGGGCCCTGTGAGCAGAAGCAAAGAGGGGGGGTCCAGACATGCTGGCAGCCCGGGCCCATCCCCTCTTTGCGTCTTCTCACCGGGCCTCAGGGGCAACAGTTTAGGGCCGCCGCACACCAGGTGCATAATAACACTGTAGTTAGATGATAATTTTGCACTTTACATAATTGACCAAAGGATTTAACCAAATGACTCTTATGAAAAATAGATTTAGTTTCCAAAATATATAGTGGGAATGTGTTACGAAGCTTTTATGTTAAGGGCATTGACCACTCTCTGGTTATTGTTACTCAATGTGTTTGTGAGATGATTAAAAGGCACTTAATGTCTTGTAATATATGCATGCATATGTCCAATGTCCGTATCTCAAAACAGGAAAGAGAGCAGCTTCCATAAATGTATAGGAAACAGAATACAATAATCTGCAATCAGAAATACAGATTATAAAAAAAGTATAATCTGGTTTCAATTAGTTTAAAAAATGTATGTGACACATTCCCTTAAATAAAAATAAATTAAAATATAGCTAAAAAGAGATATTTCAAGAAATGTTAAATAGGTTAGAGGAGAGTAGGGCCCTGCCAAAAGAGTCTACCTTGTCGTGGTTGGCAGGCTTAAAAAATCTTTTGGTCAGAAGAAAAGCTGATGGCTATGTATGTGATATGGTTCGATGGGAACTGTTAATGTGTGATTGGTGAGCACGTGGCGCAGACGTGGAGTTTTTCCAAGAGTGGACGGTGGGACTGTGGAAGGTTTGAGGGGTGGAGGCAGAGCTGGGGTGGAACCTGAGCGGAGTGTTAAGAAGGCCTGAAAATTTTGACAGTATGGGGCCTGGTGGCAGCCCTGGCTGCGCTGATATCATTTCGATAGCACTGCAGCCAATCATTGAGCTCAGTGGCTTCAAGTTGCTTGTGCCGCTCAGGCAGAGCCAAGGAGCTCGGTAATTGGCTGCAGTGCTGTTAATGTGACATCAGTGCTGCAGACAGTATCAGACACTGGGAGCACTGTCGAAGACTGAGTGCTGGACTCGGGGAGGTTGACCACAGAACAGTTTGTGTTTTGAACCTTTTTTAAGGAGTTTAGCCACAACAAGATGGTGATTGGAAGAGTTTTAAATATTGGAAACCCATGATCCTTCAGTCCTTGACACTTCAAAGTACTCTCAACCTTCTCACCATGTTCTAGCAATTGTCCTGCTTCACACTCCCTCATCACGCACTGCTGCTGTTTGAACCAATGTACCTGAATGCTTGTCCCTAATTGTTGGATATTTCCTGTGATTACTTCTGCTTGGAAATATCACAGTGTGCACTGCATACCGCTAGCTATTGTGCGCCATTGTGAGGAATATGCACACAGAGTAAGAATAAAGCAACAGTTTGAAACAATGATCTAATCCATACTATTGATGTGCCTCCCATAATGTATGCTGAATGTATTCTTTATAAAAGAAAAAGTTCAATGCCAAACATGTTTTCCTACTGTAAATCCATAAATCATTATAAGCACCATCTGGAAAGCCTATAATACCAGGTGATTGAATGAATGAACTCGGCTTGTATACGCTGTAACATTCTGGTAGAGTCATTGGAGACATCTTATTATATTTTGTCATTAAACATATATGACAGATTGTTGGCATAAGAGAACTTAACATGTACTCTATGGCTAATGAGTCTGTTCCAAATCTTTCATGATACCTCCTAAATTCTTATAATAGCAATAATTATTATTAACATTTTAATATTTTATAGAACATGTATTTCAGATGAATACCTTCAGTATTTACTAGCTTAAATATGTAACACTTGTTACTTTTCTTTTTATTTTAAAAACTTGCCATGCTACTACAGAGATGGAGGCATACACTTCTCTTGTGTAGCTGAAATGCATGGAAGTCACTGACAGAGAAAAATCAGCCTGCCTCAACTCCCATACAGCATGTATACAGTATATAAACCTATATAATACAGAGTTCAGCTTTTCTTCCTCTTGTATATGCCACTCTCAGACAGGAAAGTGTAAATCACCTGACATGTTCCCTTCAATTTGCACTTGATACAGTTATTGTTTAAACGACATGGTAAAACGTGTACCGTCTTGGCTTTCAGGAGTAGACTACACTAGCAAATACTCGCCCTATTGTTCAGCCAATATCAGACTCACCCATAAAGGTTCATTTACACTGCAAGATTATCATGAATGAGCATTCCTGGGAACACTTGTTTCACTATAATCTTGCAGTATAAACGGGCTGCCAATCACTTGGCAAAGCGAGCAAAACGCTCATTGGTTAAAAATAAAGGAAATCTGTTAACAGGTTTTTGCCACCTAATCTGAAAGCAGCATTATGTATGGGCAGAGACCCTGATTCCAGCGATGTATCACTTACTTGGCTGCTTATTTCAGTTTGATAGAATCACTGTTTTATCAGCAGGAGATTATCACTACAGGACTAGAAGCTTGCTGCCATTGTAGTCCTCCATAGTCTTGAGTTCTGTATAACCCTGCCCCTACCACTGCACAGTGTACACAGAAAACTGCCAATCAGTGGAGTGGGCGGCATCATACAGAGCTCAACGTTCAGAAAATTGGTAGATTCACAGCAAATAAAACAGTGATTGTATCAAAACTACAGCCAGCAGTCAAGGAATGGATACACAGCATCTTAGGCCGGTTTCACACGTCCGCATATATCCGGTACCAGAAAAACTGGTATCGGAGATATCCGTGTCCCTTGTGTCCAAGTGTGTCACATGTGTGGCAACTTTGTGCCGCCCGTGTGCCTCATCAGGATCACACGGACGGCACCTGGGAATCAGTGCTACAGTTAGCGCTGTTCCCAAGGGCAGGGTGCTGAACGCTGCCCTAATCATGGTTCCCTGCCGGCGCTGCCATCAGCACCAGCAGGGACAATGATAAGGCTAGTGGTAGTCTTCTCCCACAGTGTCCCCACCAGTAAAAATAAGAATAAAATAATAAAATCCATGTACCTACCTCTCCTAGGTGTCCCCCACTGTAATCCATGCAACCGGTGCTGCCGAGGAGCCGGGGAGAATGAGCGGCTCATTCTCCCCGGCTTCAGCGGTCGCATGGATTACAGCAGGGGACACCTATGAGAGGAGAGTACATGGATTTTATTATTTTACTGTACCCGGCCATGCGTTGCTGTGGCTCAGTCTGGTTAAATGGAAAAGAAAGAAAAGAGAAAGCAATTCAATTTAACAATGCAATCGGTAGCATTGAAATGGAATCATAAAATAGGAAATTTGTAAATCGTAAATTGGAAACATTGAAATGGAATGGTAAAATATGTAGTATAGCGTGTGCTACTTTTACATCCAACAGATGGGTATAGCGTGTGTTGCTTTTACGTCCAACAGATGGGTATAGCATGTGTTGCTTTTACGTCCAACAGATGGGTATAGCGTGTGTTGCTTTTACCTTCAACATATGGGTTTAGGATTTGTTGCTTTTACGTCCAACAGCTGGTATATAAAAACATAGTAGATATATAAAAACATGTGTGTATTCAAATGCAATGTTCATTTTTATTTATATAGAGTATATATCATATATATACAATATATATACACTACCGTTCAAAAGTTTGGAGTCACCCAGACAATTTTGTTTTTCCATGAAAACTCATACTTTTATTTATCAAATGAGTTGCAAAATGAATAGAAAATATAGTCCAGACATTGACAAGGTTAGAAATAATGATTTTTATTTGAAAGAATAATTTTCTCCTTCAAACTTTGCTTTTGTCAAAGAATGCTCCCTTTGCTGCAATTACAGCATTGCAGACCTTTTGGCATTCTAGCTGTTAATTTGCTGAGGTAGTCTTGAGAAATTTTACCCCATACTTCCTGAAGCCCCTCCCACAAGTTGGATTGGCTTGATGGGCACTTTGTGTGTACCATATGGTCAAGCTGCTCCCACAACAGCTCAATGGGGTTGAGATCTGGTGACTGCCCAGGCCACTCCATTACAGATAGAATACCAGCTGCCTGCATCTTCCCTAAATAGTTCATGCATAATTTGGAGGTGTGCTTTGGGTCATTGTTCTGTTGAAATTGGCTCCAATCAAGCGCTGTCCACTGGGTATGGCATGGCATTGCAAAATGGACTGATAGCATTCCTTATTCAAAATCCCATTTACCTTGTACAAATCTCCTACTTTACCAGCACCAAAGCAACCCCAGACCATCGCATTACCTCCACCATGCTTAACAGATGGTTTCAGGCACTCTTCCAGCATCTTTTCAGCTGTTCTGCATCTCACAAATGTTCTTCTGTGTGATCCAAACACCTCGAACTTTGATTCGTCTGTCCATAAAACTTTTTTCCAATCTTCCTCTGTCCAATGTCTGTTTTCTTCTGCCCATATTAATCTTTTCCTTTTATTAGCCAGTCTCAGATATGGCGTTTTCTTTGCCACTTTGCCTTGAAGGCCAGCATCCCGGAGTCGCCTCTTCACTGTAGACGTTGACACTTGCATTTAGCGTGTACTATTTAATGAAGCTGCCAGTTGAGGAGCTGTGAGGTGTCGATTTCTCAAACTAGAGACTGTAATGTACTTGTCTTGTTGCTCAGTTGTGTAGTGGGGCCTCCCACTTCTCGTTCTACTCTGGTTAGAGCCTGTTTGTGCTCTCCTCTGGAGGGATTAGTACACACCATTATAGGAAATCTTCAATTTCTTGGCAATTTCTCGCATGGAATAGCCTTCATTTCTAAGAACAAGAATAGACTGTCGAGTTTCCCATGAAAGTTCTCTTTTTCTCGCCATTTTGAGAGTTTCATAGAACAAACAAATGTAATGCTTCAGATTCTCAACTAGCTCAAATGAAGGTCAATTTTATAGCTTCTCAAATCAGCCAAACTGTTTTCAGCTGGGCTAACATACTTGTGCAAGGGTTTTCTAAACATCCATTAGCCTTCTTACACAGTTAGCAAACACAATGTACCATTAAAACACTGGAGTGGTGGTTGTTGGAAATGGGCCTCTATACACCTATGTAGATATTGCAATAAAAACAAGACGTTTGCAGCTAGAATAGTCATTTACCACATTAACAATGTATAGAGTATTTCTGATTCATTTAATTCTAGCTTCATTGAAAAAAAATGTGCTTTTCTTTAAAAAATAATGAAATTTCTAAATGACCCTAAACTTTTGAACAGTAATGTATATATACTTACATTTTTATTTATATAGATATATATCAGATGGGGCAATGCTGGCGCTGTTGATAGTTGTGGCCATTAGGCAGGAATGGTGGCAGCCTGTACCCTGTCACCCCTGCAGGCCTGTACTCTGCACAGGTCACTAAAGAGGTCGGTACTTGCTGTCAGGTGTCACAATAGAGCCGGTCATGTCAGGGATTGCTAGTTATGCAATTCCCTAATACTGAGGGAAAGTGACAGGAGGGGGCGCAGAGATGAAGGCAAGCGGTGACAGAGGAGGAGGGGGTGATTTGCTTGACATGTCCTGGGGGTAACGGCCAGATCACAGTGCGACAGCGCTGCTCCCGCCGGTGGCACAGCGGAATTTGCAGTCGCTCGCTATCCTTCCACTGCTGCGAGGCTTGGGTCCAGCTCAATGCCCAGAGTGGAGGCCGCGGCCTGCGCCTCTCCGTGCAGCCTCTCTCTCTCCTTCCCTGCCTTCCCCGCTTGTTGTTGCGTAGTTGGAAATAAGAGTCACCTGCCAGAGAAGAGGAAGCCAAGGCAGCAGCAGTGCAGGAGAGCAGAGGGGGCCGCCTGTCAATCTGTGGTGGTGATGAGCAACAGCGTCTTTCGGCCTCGAACAGATGGTCTCGTTATTCCCCTTCCCTCCAACCCCCACGGGGGACACGAAAGGAGCAGAGCACAGGCAGCGGTTGGGGCAAATGAAGGAGAGGGAGAAGGGTTTATGAATGAGATGTCACTAAGGGGGAAAGAATGCCGGGCGGCCTAGGAGAGTCAGCCTGGGACTGAGCTCGTAACACCCCTCTCTCGCTGTTGTTTTTACGTCAAACAACTGATATATAAAAACATAGTAGATATATAAAAGCATGCGTGTATTCGAATGTAACATTGTGTCAAAATTTCAAAGCAATCGGTGAAGAGATTTAAGATTTTGAACAAACGCACATTTAAATTTTTATTTATATACAGTACAGACCAAAAGTTTGGACACACCTTCTCATTTAAAGATTTTTCTGTATTTTCATGACTAAAGGCATCAAAACTATGAATTAACACAGGTGGAATTATATGCTTAACAAAAAAGTGTGAAACAACTGAAAATATGTCTTATATTCTAAGTTCTTCAAAGTAGCCACCTTTTGCTTTGATGACTGCTTTGCACACTCTTGGCATTCTCTTGATGAGCTTCAAGAGGTAGTCACCGGAAATGGTTTTCACTTCACAGGTGTGCCCTGTCAGGTTTAATAAGTGAGATTTCTTGCCTTATAAATGGGGTTGGGACCATCAGTTGTCTTGTGCAGAAGTCTGGTGGATACACAGCTGATAGTCCTACTGAATAGACTGTTAGCTGCTTTTTTCTTGCCATAATACAAATTCTAAGTAAAGAAAAAAGAGTGGCCATCATTAATTTAAGAAATATAGGTCAGTCAGTGTGAAAAATTGGGAAAACTTTGAAAGTGTCCCCAAGTGCAGTTACAAAAACCTTCAAGCGCTACAAAGAAACGGACTCACATGAGGACCGCCCCAGGAAAGGAAGACCAAGAGTCACCTCTGCTTCTGAGGATAAGTTTATCCGAGTCACCAGTCTCAGAAATCGCAGGTTAACAGTGTGTCACCCTGGCCTGGATGCCACAAACATAATAAAGCTGTGTCTGAGAGCAAGGGGGAGGTTCTCTAGTCAGGGGAACATTAGCATGCAATACCTCCTGTCTCAGGCAGTAGGGGGAGCAGGCTGCCCCTATAAAAGCTGGAACTGGGGGCAGGGTTAGAGAGAACTGGACGACCTGTCTCAGGACTGAGAGGTGTCCCAGAGCAGTGAGGGACAGTTGTATTGCACCCTAAGAGGACGTGTGGCAGTAGGAGAGCCACAAGCCAGAGACAAGAGGCGAAGTGAGCCTGTCTTGGCAGACAAAGAACTCCATTTTTACCAGACTTTGGCGTCTGAGGCTGTGAGGATTCCACGTCCTGCAGCAGAAAACCAGTCCACATGGAACTGTATGTTCCTTGGCCTGAGAAGCCCAGAGGCTCTGCCACCCCCATCTTCCAATATACTGCCCTGGGGCCGCACTCTTCCCGTGGGGAGTCACACTATCCCAGCTGCATACATCATCAGCCCCAGCGGTCTGCCTTGCAGCGGCGGTTCCTAATAACCGCAATCCACGGGTGGCGTAGTCGGACATCACTTAAAACTTATAAAGGGACTACCACTGGTCTGACCACCCTGAGCCATGGACCGGGTCGCCACTACTACCCCCATCGTTCCCCTATTGCCCGGAACCGAGTGCCCAATCGGCCCAGGGGGCGAGTCAGCTTTGGCGTAGTCGGCAGGATAGTAACCAACCCGCCACAAACGGGTATTGCGTGCCTGAAAGAGACTGTGCACCTACCTGAAAAGAGGTTTCCCGCCATCCGGAGCCGTTTCCCGCCATTTCCAGCCGTCTCCCGCCATCTTCCGTCGGTTCCCGCCATCTTCAGGACGCCGCGCGGGAAGAAGAGGGGCGTGGACGTCCAAACCTCGCGAAACCCGAAGCTCCGCTCCACGCACCGACGCTGTGCAAGGTCCTGGAAGGGAGAGAGAGCGACGCTGACGTCACCAGGACGCGACGCAAGGTCCTCGTCCAGAGCAGCAACAGCGGAGCCGCGGCCCACAGAAGAGGATCGTCGGAAGGTAGGCCATGCTTAACTAGGGGGGAGGAAGATGTCGGACACGGAGGCGCCCACTACCACCAGCACAGCTGCAGCAGCGGTGATGCCATTTTCCCTGCCCTACATCCCTGGAGCGGCCTGGCTGCCTAAGTACTCAGGGGAGCTCCATGCCTTAACTGACTTTAAGGAAAGGCTGTACAGTTTGTTCCAAGTCTACCCCTGACAGAGGAACAGAAGGTTAGCATACTAACAGGGCAGTTAACTAGCGCAGCCCAAAGGGAGGTAAAGTCATGGCCCGCTGAGGAGAAAAGAACTGTGAAGGGTATTCTGGCCCGGCTGCGGGGTACCTTTGACACACGTACCTCCGCTGAAATTAAAATGAGGTTCTATGGATGTAAGCAGCGGGCACAGGACAGCATCAGAGACTATGCCCTAAATTTGCAGGAAGCCTTGAGGGCCATCCAACAAGCTGACCCTGGCAGCGTGCAGGATACGGATAAGCTACTAACAGAACAGTTTATAGAAGGTCTGCTGTCTAGCACCCACAGGACCCAACTGCGCCTCATGTTCTTTCAGAACCCTGATCTGACCTTTGCCCAATTTAAGGACAGGGCCATAAGGGTGCTCCGTGAACCCGCAACAAGTGGCGCTATAAACCCCCGGCGCACTGCTCTCACCTACCACCAGGAGGCGGCGCCCTCCTCTATGGACTCTGTGGGGGACGATGCACAGGCCCTGAGCCAAGCCCCGTCGAAAGATCTGCATCACCAAGTCCAGGAGCTGACCAGGAGGGTCGCGGCGTTGACCAGGACCATCCAGGCATTACAAGTGGACCCGTCGAGACCCATCAAGCTGGCTTCAAGTCCGGAGGATGTCCCGTGGCGTCGACAGAGGAGAATCCTGTCGTTCCGAGGGAGGCCCACAGACCGCTACGCAGAGGATGGACAGCCCATTTGCCGTCGATGCAACCAGCCCGTACACATTTCCAGGTACTGTAATTTAAATGGGTCCAACCTGGGGCAGAGGGCCAACCCCCAGGCATAAGATCACCAGGCCCTTACAATTGGCGCAATAAGTACGTTGGGGGTTCCCGGTTTTACCCATGGTGCTGAACGATATCCCCATGAGCGCCTTGCTGGATACCGGGTCGCAAGTAACCACTATCCCTTATGTACTTTTTAAGCAGTATTGGACTGATGCTGATATCACACGGTATCCAGACAGTAACTTGAGCATCATCGCCAGTAATGGCTTACCTGTGCCGCAAATGGGGTTCAAGGAGATGACCATTAAAATTGGTAAAGTTGAACTACCGGCACAGGGAGTAATTAATGTGGACATTGACCGTCGTGAGAGTCACCCTAAAATAACTGTGGGTACTAACGTGATTGAAAATTGTCTTTCAGAGGTAATTGTAATTCTACAACAGGTGGCAGTGAATGCTAGTTCCAGCCAACAGAGAGTCCTCAACAAGGAGATAAAAGCCCTGATGAGACAGCAGCAGGTAGAACTGTCTGGGGGTGAGATCGGTAGCGTAAGACTGAGTGACCCATTCCCCATTTCCATGCCTCCCAAAAGTGAAATGATGATCTGGTATCGGACTGCAATCGGGTTGAGAGGTAGGGACTACCAAGCCATGGTAGAACCCGTGTACTCAGACAGCAGGCCCACCATTTTGACAGCCCGGGGGGTGGTTGATGTCCGTCATGGGAGGGTGCCTGTTCGCATCCTCAACATTGGGGAGAGAGAGGTACACTTACCCAGGTACGCTACACTTGCCAAACTGTTTGTTCTCGAACACAGAGCTATCAGTGCCGTGGAGCCTTTGCCTCCATCTCCACAGGCGGAGGGTAATGGCTCCCAGAAACAAAAGGAGGACTGGTGCCAGAAACTCCACGTGGGTGCTGACTCCACTCCCCTGCACCAAAAACAAGGAGTCTACCGGGTGGTACAGGAGTACGAGAGAGTCTTTAGTAAGCACCCGCTAGACTTCGGCAGAGTAAAAGGGGTAGAACACCACATCCCCACAGGGAGCCACCCACCAATAAAAGAGAGACACAGACCTGTACCCCCTGCACATTATCAGAACGCCAAGGGTATGCTGAGGGAAATGAAAGAAGCTGGGGTCATTAGAGATAGCTGTAGCCCCTGGGCAGCCCCCTTGGTTCTGGTAAAAAAGAAATACGGCACCATGAGAATGTGCGTGGACTATAGACAAATCAACCGTATCACCCACAAAGACGCATATCCGCTGCCTAGAATAGAGGAGTCTTTAGCCGCACTAAAATCAGCTAACTTCTTTTCTACTTTGGACCTTACTAGCGGGTACTGGCAGGTTCCTGTGGCAGAGGCTGACAAGGAGAAGACCGCCTTCACCACCCCGATGGGACTGAGTGAGTTCAACTGTATGCCCTTCTGGCTCTGCAACGCACCAGGGACCTTCCAGAGGCTGATGGAATGCTGTCTAGGGCACCGAAACTTCGAGACGGTCCTCCTTTACCTGGACGACGTGATCGTCTATTCAAAGACTTACGAGGATCATCTAAAGCACCTGGCCGAGGTGTTCGAAGCCCTGGCAGGCTATGGCCTGAAGGTGAAACCATCGAAGTGTCACCTGCTGAAACCAAAGGTCCAGTACCTAGGGCACGTGGTAAGTGCAGAAGGAGTGGCCCCCCGACCCTGACAAGGTCACGACAATCAAGAGCTGGCCAAGCCCCTCGAACATCAAAGAAGTAAGGCAGTTCCTCGGGTTGGTAGGCTACTACCGAAGGTTCATCCCCGGGTTCACTAAGATGGCAGCTCCTATGCAGGACCTCGTGATAGGACAGTCTAAGTCCAGAAGCCAAAAGCCACCCTTCAAGTGGGATAGACTGGAAGAGGAGTCCTTCCGCCAGTTGAAGATGGCCCTCACAGGGGATGAGATCCTGGCCTACCCTGATTATGGCCAGCCTTTTATTCTCCACACAGACGCCAGTAATGTGGGACTGGGAGCCGTACTGTCACAAAACCAACAGGGCAGAGAAAGGGTGATCGCGTACGCCAGCTGGAAGCTGAGGCCCACCGAGAGGAACCCGGAGAATTACAGCTCCTTCAAGCTAGAATTCTTGGCGGTGGTGTGGGCCATAACGGAACGCTTTAAGCATTACCTGGCCTCCGCAAAGTTCACGGTGTACACGGACAACAACCCGTTAACACACCTAGACAGTGCAAGACTTGGTGTCCTGGAACAGCGGTGGATGGCCCGTCTCTCCATCTATGACTTCGTGATCAAGTACCGGGCAGGCAAAACCAATGCCAACGCTGACGCCCTATCGAGAATGTATCACTTACCTGAAGGTGATGAAGACTTAGAAGAGCTGGAGGAGGTAGAACTCCCCGCGTTTCACTGGTATGGAGCCGCTCAATATTCCCACCGCGTGAAGGAGGAGGATTTAACAACCGTTATGATCAATCCCCTACCTCACCACAGCTGGGCCGAGACCCAAGATAGTGACCCTGCAATCCGCCTGGTGAAAGATCTGCTGACCCAGGAAGACGCCCGCATAGATCCGGATGCTCCAGAGGAAGCCAAGCAGCTATGGAAAGAGAAGAGCAAGCTGTTCCTCTACGAAGGCAAGCTGTGCAGAAGGCTTGTCAACCACCGGACGCACGAGCTGACCTGGCAAGTTGTGGTTCCAAGGCGGGATGCAGCTATGGTCCTGGGGGCTTACCATGACAGAGCGGGGCACTTCGGTTGGAAGAAACTGGAGTTCCTGCTAAGAGGACGGTTCTTTTGGGTCGGCATGAGAGGGGCTGTAGAAAAGTGGTGCAGAGACTGTGGCCCTTGTCACCTAAGGAGGAAGGACCGCACCAGCCAGAAGACACCCTTGAGGCCCATCGTCACCACGCAGCCTCTTGAGCTGGTAGCTCTGGACCACGTCAAATTGGCTCCAAGCCGGTCAGGATACATCTATGCCCTGACCATCGTGGACCACTATTCCCGTTTTCTAGTGGTGGTCCCGGTAAAAGACTTGACAGCCCAAACGGCGGCCAGAGCCCTCCAGCAATACTTCTGCCGTCCACACGGGTATCCGGAACAGGTCCTGACAGACTAGGGTCCAGCGTTCGAGGCTGAAATCTTCCAAGAGTTCTGCAACCTCTATGGCTGTAAGAAGATTCGGACAACGCCTTACCACCATGTGTGAGAAAATGAACAATATAGTCATTGATCTCCTGAAGACGTTGCCCCTGGAGGAACGCAGCCTGTGGCCAGAAAAACTGCCGGACCTGATAGACTTATACAATCATATCCCAGTGAATGCTACAAACTGCACCCCGGCTTACCTGATGCGAGCTAGACCAGGTAAGCTGCCCGTAGACCTGGAGATGGGAGTCCTAACACCTGAGGACACCTCCCCGGATGCGGACTGAGATACGGAAAGGCAACTGCAGTACAAGAAGGTACAGGAGAGTGTGGAGAAGAGCCTGGCCCAGGTGAGAGAGAGGCAAGAAAAACTCTTCAACCAACACGCCCCTGCTGGTCCCCTAGAACCTGGTGAGCAGGTCCTGAAGCGAAAGAGAAGGCTTCACAAGTTGGATGATCAGTGGGAAAGGGAACCCTACACCGTACTGCAGTCTGACCACGACAACCCGAAGGTGTGCGTGATCACCAAGGACGGAGGAGAAACCACTAATACCGTCTCCAGAGACCACCTCAAAAGATGCCCCGAGCAACTCCGTAGTGCAGAAGAGGATCAAAGTGACCTTGAACCCGCAAAAGACAAGGAAGAAATGATCAGCACCGTTCTCGGAAAGTTCCCTCAGTCCTGGACTCTAATAAACGATGCAATAGTGGTACCCGTCCTGCATTTCCTGCAACCGGTTCCGCAACAACCTACACCAGAGCCGGAAGACAAAGAGGAGCAAGCAGTTCCAGAGGCAGAAGAGCCTGTACCAGCAGTCCAGGAGAGTCAACCCTCTGTTGACAGTGAGCCTGCCATGCTTGCGGTAAGCCAAAGGACCCGCAGACAGCTGCCTGCCCTACCTGTACACCCAGCTGGTAGCTGTACCCCTAACGCTAGTGGGGAAAGCCAGGTCGGTCCACCACCAGACAGTGGGTTACGCAGGTCAACCAGGAGCACAAAGGGGCAGATACCCGCTCGCTGGAGAATATAGGGTGCACTAAAATTGTAAATAATCCTGTTGCCAAATGTTGAAATGTTTGCCAAGTTACCTGCATGATTATTAATAGTGCATTTCAGTTTCTTGCAGTTACCGTACGGACTCAAAGGTTATGGACTTTTAATAACCGGGACCTTGTATGGACTGCGTTCGGAGCCTAACAAAGGAATGAACTAAGACTGTGAAGGACTTGGGGTAGGACAGACCCCCACCTGGTTAAGGCTCCCCGTTGTATTGGTGATATGGACACCCGGTCACAGACCACACTGTGACCTTAAGAACTCAATCTGTGCGTCACTTTCCTGATAATGTTTTATAGTCATGTATGTTGTCTTTGTTTACTGTTTAGTCCCGGAGTACTAAATCTTTCTAGGGGGGAATGTGTCACCCTGGCCTGGATGCCACAAACATAATAAAGCTGTGTCTGAGAGCAAGGGGGAGGTTCTCTAGTCAGGGGAACATTAGCATGCAATACCTCCTGTGTCAGGCCAGTAGGGGGAGCAGGCTGCCCCTATAAAAGCTGGAACTGGGGGCAGGGTTAGAGAGAACTGAACAACCTGTCTCAGTACTGAGAGGTATCCCAGAGCAGTGAGGGACAGTTGTATTGCACCCTAAGAGGACGTGTGGCAGTAGGAGAGCCACAAGCCAGAGACCAGAGGCGAAGTGAGCCTGTCTTGGCAGACAAAGAACTCCATTTTACCAGACTTTGGTGTCTGAGGCTGTGAGGATTCCATGTCCTGCAGCAGATAACCAGTCCGCAGGGGACTGTATGTTCCTTGGCCTGAGAAGCCCGGAGGCTCTGCCACAACAGAAGGGACCAGCAAAGCCGTACCAGGCCGGGAGTAGAACGGGACCTACGTTGCAGGCCATACAGGCGAGAATACACGGTGAGCTCGGACCGTGGGCTGTTACCCTATCAGGAGGAGATAGCCAGAAGGAGCGCAGAGAGCACGGTAGGCCTACACCCTCACCCTGACCAGGGCCAATTTCCCAATTGCTCTCAGACATCCAGGTCCCCTCCTAGCCGGGACTGTTTGTGGGTCAGTTCACCTGTTCTAGTAAAGACCCTGGACGGCAACCTGTTGTCTGCATGCTCCTTGCTCCTCCAGCACTAACGGTACTGTGACGCCCTACACCATCACCCCCATCTTCCATTATACTGCCCTGGGGCCGCACTCTTCCCGTGGGGAGTCACACTATCCCAGCTGCATACATCATCAGCCCCAGCGGTCTGCCTTGCAGCGGCGGTTCCTAATAACCGTAATCCACGGGTGGCGTAGTCGGACATCACTTAAAACTTATAAAGGGACTACCACTGGTCTGACCACCCTGAGCCACGGACCGGGTCGCCACTACTACCCCCATCGTTCCCCTATTGCCCGGATCCGAGTGCCCCACGGCCCAGGGGGCGAGTCAACAGCAGCTCAGATTAGTGACAAGGTCAATGCCACACAGAGTTCTAGGAGCAGACACATATCTTCAACAACTGTTAAGAGGAGACTTTGTGCAGCAGGCCTTCATGGTAAAATAGCTGCTAGGAAACCACGGCTAAGGACAGGCAACAAGCAGAAGAGACTTGTTTGGGCTAAAGAACTCAAGGAATGGACATTAGACCAGTGGAAATCTGTGCTTTGGTCTGATGAGTCCAAATTTGAGATCTTTTTTTCCAACCACCGTGTCTATGTGCGACGCAGAAAAGGTGAACGGATGGACTCTACATGCCTGGTTCCCACCGTGAAGCATGGAGGAAGAGGTGTGATGGTGTGGGGGTGCTTTGCTGGTGACACTGTTGGGGATTTATTCAAAATTGAACGCATACTGAACCAGCATGGCTACCACAGCATCTTGCAGTGGCATGCTATTCCATCCGGTTTGCGTTTAGTTGGACGATCATTTATTTTTCAACAGGACAATGACCCCAAACACACTTCCAGGCTGTGTAAGGGCTATTTGACCAAGAGGTAGAGTGATGGGGTGCTATGCCAGATGACCTGGCCTCCACAGTCACCAGACCTGAACCCAATCTAGATGGTTTGGGGTGAGCTGGAGCGCAGAGTGAAGGCAAAAGGGCCAACAAGTGCTAAGCATCTCTGGGAACTCCTTCAAGATTGTTGGAAGACCATTTCCGGTGACTACCTCTTGAAGCTCATCAAGAGAATGCCAAGAGTATGCAAAGCAGTCATCAAAGCAAAAGGTGGCTACTTTGAAGAACCTAGAATATAAGACATATTTTCAGTTGTTTCACACTTTTTTGTTAAGTATATAATTCCACATGTGTTAATTCATAGTTTTGATGCCTTCAGTGTGAATGTACAATTTTCATAGTCAAGAAAATACAGAAAAATCTTTAAATGAGAAGGTGTGTCCAAACTTTTGGTCTGTACTGTAGATTCTTATTTTTACAGGTGGGGACACAGCGGGAGAAGACTACCACTACCCTCATCATTGTCCCTAGTGCTGATCGCAGCATCGGCAGGGAACCATGGTGAGGGCTGTGTTCAGCACCCGGCCCTTGGGAACAGCACTAACTGTAGCACTGATTCCCAGGCGCCGGTATGTGTCACACGGATGACACACGGATGTCATCCATGTGGGACGTATTGCGGACCATGTATCCGCAAAAAAACGGACTTGTCTCCATGTGGAGCATACGGGCACATGGTCTGTGAAAACACACTGAGATGTGCACAGACCCATTCAGTTGAATGGGTCTGCGTGTGTCAGTGTCTCCGGTATGTGTGGAAACTGTCACCACTCATACTGGAGATACTGACTTGTGAAAGAGCCCTTAGAGTGTGTTTACTGACTGATGGCGGCTGTTAAACAACCACCAATCAGCTACATGTAAGTCAATTGGTGGCTCTTTAATAGCCTGCTTAAACAGGCCAACTGTACTTCTATGCGCACAAAACAATTGTTAAAGGAGATGGCCACTACTTATTTTATTGATGACCTATCCAAAAACAGCTAATCGATAGGGTGCTGGGTGTCGATCATATATTGATGACCTATCCTAAAGATAGGCTATCAATATAAAAAAATAAAGGTCAACCCCCTTAATACAATCATTCTACGCACATAAACTATCATTGTTCTCAGCAGCACATGTCCTGTTTATAAGCTGATATTCGACAGGAACGCTTATTCCGATTCGACAAGCATTTCAGTTTCTCTCAGTGACTAAGGGACCTTTTTATACACACCCCTCTATTCTACTGGAGCCTTTCCCAGCTTCTCACCACTTACATTTGACTTCTAATGGCTTTTTCCTCTGGTCTCTACACACAGTTCACACTCAAGCAGTAGCTTAGCTACCAGGGGGGCAGAGGGGCCCACCCGAAGCTACGCTAGTGTAACTGTATCGGCATGTGCAGCACGCCCATACAGTTACACCCCGGGGCAGAGCAGGGAGACTGTCCCTGCACTGCCCGGCGGCCGCTATGGGGCCCTTGAGCAGGAGGAAGTGGGCCACCGGTGCCAGCATCGGCCCCACTCCACCCATCACTGCAAGCTCAGTGATGCTCCCTGTCCCATCAGTCCCCTCTCTGTGACTGACGTCTCTGACATCATCACTTGGCGCCCGGCCCATTGTGCTGAAGATGTGTGCGGCTGGGCGCTTGGGGGGGGGGGCAATATACTAAAGACTCTGTCTATGGGGAGGGCTGGCATTATACTAAAAACTCTGCCTATGGAGAGGGTGGGAGCATTATACTAAAGACTATGCCTATGGGGAGGGGGGAGCATTATACTAAAGACTCTGCCTATGAGGAGGGAGGGAGCATTATACTAAAGACTCTGCCTATGGGGAGGGGGAGCATTATACTAAAATTATACTAAAGACTCTGCCTATGGGGAGGGGAGGAGCATTATACTAAAGACTCTGTCTAAGGGGAGGGGGGGCATTATACTAAAAACTCTGCCTATGGAGAGGGTGGCAGCATTATACTAAAGACTATGCCTATGGGGAGGGGGAGCATTATACTAAAGACTCTGCCTATGGGGAGGGGGGGAGCATTATACTAAAGACTCTGCCTATGGGGGTGGGGGAGCATTAAACTAAAGACTCTGCCTATGGGGAGGGGGAGCATTATACTAAATTTATACTAAAGACTCTGCCTATGGGAAGGGGGGAAGCATTATACTAAAGACTCTGCCTATGGGGAGGGGGGAACATTATACTAAAGACTATGCCTATAGGGAGGGGGAAAGCATTATACTAAAGACTCTGCCTATGGAGAGGGTTGGAGCATTATACTAAAGACTATGCCTATGGGGAGATGGGGAGGGGGGAGCATTATACTAAAGACTCTGCCTATGGGGAGGGGGGGAGCATTATACTAAACACTCTGCCTATGGGGAGGGGGAGCATTATACTAAAATTATACTAAAGACTCTGCCTATGGGGAGGGGGGGAGCATTATACTAAATACTCTGCCTATGGGGAGGGGGGAGCATTATACTAAAGACTATGCCTATGGGGAGGGGGGAACATTATACTAAAGACTCTGCCTATAGGGTGGGGGGGGGCATTATACTACAGACTTCAGAGGAAGCTATTATGATATGCAACATGTACTAAAGAAAGATAAGGGAAAACTCTCCATACAGTAAAACTAAGCTGAATCCCTACGATGTAGCGGGCTGACTGTTCCTAGCGAACAGACCTGCCTTAGTCCTCAGCTAGTCTGAACGAAGACCTATAGCATAAAGGGAGGGGTCCCTAAAAGAACTAAGGACTGGGACAAAAATGGGACACCTCCTAAACAGAGAAGTTGTATCAGAACACAAAAAGACAAACAGACAAAAAAGTACTAGAGGTCCCAGAAGGACCAAACAAACTGACAGAGAAAGGCACAGAAGCACCTGGTTAGAGAAACAGTCAAACACTGAAGTCCAGCACGGCCAAAAGGGCAGAGCTGGAATATAAAGGCAGATGGTCACGTGACCGCAAAAAGAAAGATGGAAAAAACAAACAGGAGGGTTCTAACAGTACCCCCTCTTTTATGAGGATCCTCCGGATCCTCCAGGCCCAGGCCTATCCGGAAACCTCTTGTGGAAAGCTTTAACAAGCCTAGGAGCAGAGACATCATCCGTCCTTACCCAGGAGTTGTCTTCGGGACCGAAACCCTTCCAGGAGACAAGATACTGTAATCTCCCTCTATGCCATCTAGAATTCAAGATACGAGAAATTTCATATTTGCCGTCTTCCACCACAGGAGGAACTGAGACAGTGGCATCCCTATCTGATACATCAGCCTTTTTCAACAAGGAAACATGAAACACAGGATTAATCTTCCAGGAAGTAGGGACATCCAACCTAACAGCAAACGGGTTAACAAACTGAAGCACTTTAAATGGACCCACAAACTTAGGACCCAGTTTTTTAGAGGGAATCCTCAACCGCAGGTTCTTTAAGGACAACCAAAAAATGTCACCCACAGTAAACAAAACCTCCTTACGTTTCCTGTCAAAATACTTCTTGGACTTCTTGTTAGCCTCTTGAAGGTTGCAACGTACATTAGTCCAAACTCTCCAAATCACTGGAAAAACTCTCCTCCTCCGGCACCGCCGACCCCAATTTGGAGAACGAACCAAAAGATGAATGTCTCCCAGTACAATAAAAAAAAGGAGAACACCCAGCAGAGGAGGATGTATGACTGTTAAGAGCAAATTCTGCGAGAGGCAGAAACTCAGACCACACCTCTTGATTTTCCGCCACAAAACAACGCAAAAACTGTTCAACATCCTGGTTCTTTCTTTCAGTCTGTCCACTAGACTCAGGATGATACCCAGACGAAAATGACAAATGGACTCCCAACCTGTCACCAAAAGCACGCCAAAAGCGAGCCACAAACTGAGGTCCTCTATCAGAAACAATATCCGTGGGAACGCCATGGAGCTTGACAATCTCCTTAACAAACGCCTTAGCGAGTGTCTTGGAGCAGGGCAACTTGATGAATGGAACCAAATGACACATCTTACTAAAACGGTCCACGACAACCCAGATGGCAGTAAAACCCTCGGACACAGGAAGATCAGTAATAAATCTATTGTGAGATGTGTCCAAGGTGCACTAGGAACCTCCAGAGGGCAAGGGCAAAGCAACTCCGCAGCAGGAGTATGTGAAGCCTTTGACCTAGCACACACAGTACATTGACGCACCCACTTGATGACTTCCTTCTGCCGTCCAGGCCACCAAAAACTGCGACTGATAAGTCTCTTGGTCTCTGAAATTGCTGGATGACCTGCCAACCGAGACACAAGCAAATCTCTCCTAAAGGCTCTAGGCATGAACAACCTCCCATGGGGAGTGTTAGATGGAGCATCATCTTGAGCTTTCAGAATCCCATTCTCCAAAACGGAGTCCAATGCCGCCTTTCTGTAAAATGCTCTCCTCCTCCTCAGCACCGACTGTAGGAGAGAATCTGCGAGATAAAGCAACGGCTTTAACATTCTTAGTACCAGGGATATAGGTAAAAAATGAAACCGGGAAAAAAAAAGTGCCCACCTAGCTTGACGGGCATTCAAGCGCTTGGCAGCATCCAGATAGATCAAATTCTTATGATCTGTGAAAACCTGAATAGGAAATCTAGCGCCTTCCAAGAAATTACGCCAATGTTCAAACGCAAGTTTAATAGCCAGCAACTGCCGATTTCCAACATCATAATTCAGTTCGGTTTCCGAAAATTCTTTCGAAAAGAAGGCACAAGGATGTACTCCATCCTTGTTCTCCTGAGACAAAACTGCTCCGACCCCCACCGATGAAGCATCGACCTTGACCAAAAAAGGCTTGGTCTCATCAGGCTGCATAAGGATAGGGGCAGATCTGAACCTCTCTTTGAGATACTCAAACGCTTCAATGGCCTCAGTAGTCCACTGGACCGTATTCGCACCTTTCCTGGTGAGATCGGTCAGAGGCTTAACAATTACAGAAAAATTCTTAATGAATTTCCTGTAATAATTGGCAAAACCCAAAAATCTCTGTATAGATTTCAAACCAATAGGCTTAGGCCATTCCTGCACAACCTGAACCTTCACCGGGTCCATCTCAAAGCCCTCGGAGACAATGCAGCCCAAAAAACTAATTTTCTACACAGCGAACTCACATTTCTCCAGCTTAGCAAAGAGTGAATTATCACTCAATAACTGCAAAACTTCACGTACACTCTGCCAATGTGACTCTAGATCTGGTGAATAAATCAAAATGTCATCCAAATACACAACCACATTCTTACCAATCAAAGGTCTCAGGATGTCATTAATAAAGGTTCTGAAAAAATGCAGTTGCATTTGTAGCGCCCCGAGGGCTCGGCCGCTACAGGGGTATTGCACCTCTGCCAGAGGTGTGGTATTCCACTCCCGGGTAAGGATGGAGTATGGACCAGGGCTCAGTTAGCTGCATACAGCACACACACCCCATTTCCAAGGGACAGCTCAACGGTGCTCCCACTAAACAGAAGTGCAGGCACGACCGACTATGTCCCTGTCTGGAGTGGGGAGGGGGGTGGAACACCCAGTGCTGTAGGGGCAGATAGTGGTTGGTTCCTGAGCGTAGGTAGGAGCCCATTGGTTGCTGGTCACCTGGGCTCATGTTTCTAGAGGGAGGTATAAAAGGTGGGCACCATCTTAGTTCTGGGTCAGTTCAAGCAGGAGGAGAAGAGAGAGGAGTTCGGCCGGAGAGGGCTGACAGGGAGCTGTGGCTCAGTCTGGGCCCAGCTCCATGAGGCAGGCCTGAGGAGAGGGCCAGGAACAGAAAGGAACAAGAACAGAAAGGAACATAAACAGAAAAGAACAGCAAAGAAAGAGAGGAAGAAACAGAAGGGCTCAGGAACAAGAAGGTGGAAGGGACCCTAAGAACCCACGAGAATCCAGGGTGCAGGGTCAGGCAGATTAAGGGTACCGGATCCCAAGTTGGTGGAGGAGAAACAACCCTCAGCCAAAGACCGGAGGTCGTGATCATTTATTGGTGCGACACCTCATCAAACCTGCTAGGAAGGCACCATATAGGACAGCGGAGGACGGGGCCCACGTTTAACCGCACAAGTCCGCGGTAGCTGGACAAAAGTGGGTCACTGGTGAGGCAGGCCAGAGAAAGGAAAAAAGGGGGTCTTGAGCCATACTCCTGAGCTGTCTGGGAGTTGACCGAGCCCCTCACCTGGTGGACGCAGCACGGCTCGGGCAGTCATTCCCTGCAGAAGTGACTTGGATATTAACCGTGAGTAAAGACCCTGGACTGTAGTACGTTGTCTGTGTGCTTTTTCGCTCCTCCGGCATTACCGGTACTGGGACTCTCACCACCATCACTCCCACCATCCACTACACTGCCCTGGGGCTGCACTCTTCCCGTGGGGAGTCACACCATCCCAGCTGCGTACATCATCGGCCCCAGCGGTCTGCCCTGCAGCGGCGGTTCCTAATAACCGCAATCCACGGGTGGCGTAGTCGGACATCTCTTAAAACATCTAAAAGACTGCCACTGGTCTGACCACCCTGAGCCACGGAACCGGGTCGCCACTACTACCCCCATCGCCTCTCTATTGCCCGGTTCCGAGTACCCCACGGCCCAGGGGGCGAGTCAGCTTTGGCGTAGTCGGCAGGATTTCGTGCCCGCTAACAACGGGTACTGCGCGCCTGAACAGAGACTGTTTCATTGTACTAAAGATCGCGTGCGCCCCTGAAGAACGAGCGCCATAATGTGCGCGCCAAAAGCCCACAGGAGGCCGCCTCCCATCGTGGGCCGGGTCCCAGAATGGCGCCAAAGAGGGAGCCCGCCCCCAACAACCATGAGCACGGCGGTAGAAATGTCCGTCAACGTGGGGGGGCTGCCCCTGAGAGTGATTGTCAGCAGAATGCCCCAGGACCACCCCCCATGGGGGCGGAAAGAGAAGAAAACTGCGGGGCAGGGGGTGGTCTGGATCAGTCTGGCCAGGCCGCACCCGGAGATGGAGAAAGGAACCAGCTCCAGCACTTTGGCAAGGGGCCTGCTGCAAGCCACACCACCAAGCAGCCTCAGAGAGCTGCTAGCCCATCTACCCAAGGAGGACCCCGAGTATGCGCGGGCGGCGCTGGAGGAGCTGGACCGGAGGATGGTCCGGGTGCAGCAGGACGTGATAGCCGGGTGGAAAGAAGAAGTGGCTCGGCGGGCTGTGACCCTGCAGCAGGAGGCGCCGTCGACATCCAGGAGCACACCAGCCACCGAGGGCAGTGAAGACGGAGCGGAGGCTGACGACGACGCCGCGGAGGAGGCCGCGACAGCAGAGGCAGGTAACGGAGACTCCCCTACCCTGAACCCTGGGGCCGCCAACCTGCCCTGGCACCCTGTTGCGGAGCCCAACGCACCTGGACTCGCCGTCGACACCGTGCCGCCACCACCATCAACCGGCCCCCAGGCCGTCGACGCTGCCAGTGAGCCCCGCCCCACGCCGTGCCCTCTGACCCCGGGCGTGCTCAGTAAACCACCACCGCAGGCCCGGCCGCAAGGCCTAGCACCCCCGGGCGCCACTGCCCTGACGGAACCCCCTGCCTCTGCAGTACCACCACTGGGCGCAGATCTCTTCGCCCAACATACCAGTCCGGATGGGCTTCCTTTCATCTGGCCCCCCGAGTATGTCAACCCCCGCTTTCGGAGGAGCCTGCCCGCGGAGGTTGGAGTACCATCTGAGCCCCTCATCCCTGATCCGGAGCCTCAGGAAACCCCCCAGCTACCGTTGGAGGATGCCCAGTTTGAATGGGACCCCACTGGGGAGGACCTAATGGGGTTCACAAAGGAAACGCGGGCAGACGCAGCCGAATGGCGGGAGGCCTGCCGCCAACAGCTGGAGATGTTTGAGAGGGAGCAGCGAGAGTGGCGCGTGAAACAAGAGAAGCTGCAGGTCCGGAGCACGGAGCAGAAAATGAAGGCCCGGCGAGATCCCCGAACTGCCCGCAGTCCCCGAGTCACCGGAACTGTTGTGAAGTTCCAGATGGAGCGTGGCTGGGGTTTCATCCGAGACCCTGAGACCATCAGCGACGTGTTCGTGACGAGGAGGGATGTGGAGAGTCACCTGCCGGAAGGTCATCGAGGGCGGGACCTATTTCCAGGGGATGTGGTGTCTTACACCCGGCACCAAGGCGTGAAGGGATGGTACGCCCTCCACGTCCACAGAGTAGTAGAGGAGGAGGAACAGCACTACTCGGACTCTGAGTACCAAGAGGGCCCGGACGGGCCTGAAGATTATGAGGAGCAAGGAGCGGCTGGAGGGTATCGCTACCAGTAAACAGTAGCGTACCAGTGTAAATAGTTACCCGTCGGGGTACAAAGGAACTGTTTGGGACTGTTTCCAGAATAAAGTGTGGTCCCCGTTGGGACTGATATAGGACTGTTTGACTGTTGCCCTATCCCCTAAGTAACCTGGCTGAGGACTGAGAGCAGCCATCCCTCTTCCCTTTAACAGGCTGAGGACTGTGAGCAGCCATTCCCCCTTTTCAACCAGCCGAGGACTGGGAACGGCCAATCCCTTGTATATAGTTGCGCTTCCTAAAGCGCCCCCTACTGGTTTTATATAAAAACCGCAACGTCTACCTCAAGACAAGTTTACTGGACTGTTGCACCTTTAAGAAGAAAAGAACATCTGGTCGCAAGTTGCACCGCGGCCAGGATACAAGAATATGCCGTATTTGAAAATGTTTTACATGAGAAAGTTTTATATGCTGCTAGGTGATAATGCAAATGTTTTATATGATGTTTTATATGATAAAAGAGTTCCGGTAGTATTAACAATGACAAAGAAAAGTGTTTCCCATAAAGGGAATTGAACAATGTCGTCCGTTTCTGATGTAAAAAGTTATTGAAAAAGTTTTGCATGTCCTGTAATTACCTGTTATTGCTCTTTTCCAGCCCGAGGACGTGCTGTGGTTTACCAGGGTGGAATGTAGCGCCCCGAGGGCTCGGCCGCTACAGGGGTATTGCACCTCTGCCAGAGGTGTGGTATTCCACTCCCGGGTAAGGATGGAGTATGGACCAGGGCACAGTTAGCTGCATACAGCACACACACCCCATTTCCGAGGGACAGCTCAACGGTGCTCCCACTAGACAGAAGTGCAGGTACGACCGACTATGTCCCTGTCTGGAGTGGGGAGGGGGGGTGGAACACCCAGTGCTGTAGGGTCAGATAGGGGTTGGTTCCTGAGCGTAGGTAGGAGCCCATTGGTTGCTGGTCACCTGGGCTCATGTTTCTAGAGGGAGGTATAAAAGGTGGGCACCATCTTAGTTCTGGGTCAGTTCAAGCAGGAGGAGAAGAGAGAGGAGTTCGGCCAGAGAGGGCTGACAGGGAGCTGTAGCTCAGTCTGGACCCAGCTCCATGAGGCAGGCCTGAGGAGAGGGCCAGGAACAGAAAGGAACAAGAACAGAAAGGAACATAAACAGAAAGGAACAGCAAAGAAAGAGAGGAAGAAACAGAAGGGCTCAGGAACAAGAAGGTGGAAGGGACCCTAAGAACCCACGAGAATCCAGGGTGCAGGGTCAGGCAGATTAAGGGTACCGGATCCAAAGTTGGTGGAGGAGAAACAACCCTCAGCCAAAGACCGGAGGTCGTGATCATTTATTGGTGCGACACCTCATCAAACCTGCTAGGAAGGCACCATATAGGACAGCGGAGGACGGGGCCCACGTTTAACCGCACAAGTCCGTGGTAGCCGGACAAAAGTGGGTCACTGGTGAGGCAGGCCAGAGAAAGGACAAAAGGGGGTCTTGAGCCATACTCCTGAGCTGTCTGGGAGTTGACCGAGCCCCTCACCAGGTGGACGCAGCACGGCTCGGGCAGTCATTCCCTGCAGAAGTGACTTGGATATTAACTGTGAGTAAAGACCCTGGACTGTAGTACGTTGTCTGTGTGCTTTTTCGCTCCTCCGGCATTACCGGTACTGGGACTCTCACCACCATCACTCCCACCATCCACTACACTGCCCTGGGGCCACACTCTTCCCGTGGGGAGTCACACCATCCCAGCTGTGTACATCATCGGCCCCAGCGGTCTGCCCTGCAGCGGCGGTTCCTAATAACCGCAATCCACGGGTGGCGTAGTCGGACATCTCTTAAAACATTTAAAAGACTGCCACTGGTCTGACCACCCTGAGCCACGGGACTGGGTCGCCACTACTACCCCCATCGTCTCCCTATTGCCCGGTTCCGAGTACCCCACGGCCCAGGGGGCGAGTCACATTGGTAAGACCAAAAGGCATCACCAGATTCTCAAAATGACCTACTGGAGTGTTAAAAGCAGTTTTCCATTCATCACCCTCCTTCACTCGTAACAAATTGTATGCCCCCCGGAGATCAATTTTAGAGAACGACTTGGCCCCCACCAACTGGTTAAACAAGTCAGGAATTGACGGCAATGGGTAGGAATTGCGTATGGTAATCTTATTAATTTCACGAAAATCCAGACATGGACGTAAAGCCCCGTCCTTTTTTTAACAAAGAAAAATCCAACTGCCACAGGCGACTTAGAAGGTCTAATGTGACCAGCAGCCAGGCTAGTCTGTATGTACTCCTCCAAGGCCTTTCTCTCAGGGATAGTCAGATTAAACAAGCGACTCTTTGGAAGAGTAGCTCCAGGAACAAACTCAATGGCACAATCATAATCCCTATGAGGAAGTAAAACTTGCGACTCCTCCTCTGAAAAAACCCTCCAAAAATCTTGAATAGGTACAGGTAATTCCCCTTTTTCCACAGCCGCAATGCGACCATTACAACATTTATAATAGCACTTCGGACTCCAAGACTTAATCACATTAGTAGACCAGTCCAGCAAAGGATTGTGCAGTTTTAACCAAGCCAATCCTAGAACGACTGGAGAGGGCAAATTATCCCAAACAACCAAGTCCAAAATTTCTTGGTGAACACCATTGATAGTGAGAGGAAATGCAGCAACCTTGTGAGTAATACATTTCAAGGGAGTGTTATCAATTGCAATCACAGAAATAGGTGATGACAAAGGTTTGGATTTCAATTGAAAGTTTTCCAAAAAACCTTTATCAATCACATTAAGTGTTGAACCACAATCCACAAATACCTGAAATTCAATCAAATTTTCCAGCAGAGTAGTACTCCCAGAAAGAAATACTCCTGCAGAGCGTAAACAAGCTATACGGGCGTAACTGACCTTTTTTTTTTCTTTACTTAAACGAAGCTCACAATACTTAATCAAATGGTCAACTATACCACAATAAAGACAAAATCCCTCAGCGAACCTCCAGTCTCTTTCCTGAGAGGGGAGCGACTTCGCCCCATCCTCCATCGGTTCTCTGCTGTCAGAGCAGATTTTCTGGGGACTAGGACCTGGCATTACAGGAGTCTTTACCTTATTCTGTCTAAATCTCAGTCTCCTATCCACAAAAAACAGCTAATTGCATGGCATCCTGCAGAGTCTCAGGTGCGGGGAATGAAATTAGCAAATCCTTAACCCTTTCACTCAGACCAGCAAGAAATAGACATTTCAGAGCTGGATCATTCCATTTAACTTCTGAGGCCCATCTTCTGAAGTGTGTGCAATAATATTCAACATCACCTGACCCCTGATTCAAATGCCTGAGTTCTGCCTCAGCAGATCAGATTCGATCAGGATCGTCATATAATAGCCCCATAGCAGAAAAAAATTCTTCTACAGACCTTAAACACGGATCATTAGGTTGGAGAGAAAAGGCCCACCCCTGTGGTTCTTTGCGCATAAGTGACATAATAAAACCAATGAGCTGTGATTCATTCCCAGAGGACCTTGGTCTCAAACGAAAATAAAACAAACAAGCATTTTTAAAGGAAAACAAATCTTGCTGCTTACCATAAAAAACATCAGGCAGTCCTACCTTGGGTTCCACAAAATGCGCTTCAGAACAGTTACTCACGTGTTGCTGGAGCTCGGCCACCTCCAGAAACTATCCCTGCAGGCGTTGAGCCAAATCCTGGATGGAAACCATACTGATCCCCGAATTTCTTTCCTTTTAGTTTTTTGGGTTTTTTTGGGCTGGACTTACTGTTATGATCTGCAACATATACTAAGGAAAGATAAGGGAAAACTGTCCCTACAGTAAAACTAAGCTGAATCCCTACGATGTAGCGGGCTGACTGTTCCTAGTGAACAGACCTGCCTTAGTCCTCGGCTAGTCTAAATGAAGACCTATAGCATAAAGGGAGGGGTCCCTAAAAGAACTAAGGACTGGGACAAAAATGGGACACCTCCTAAACAGAGAAGTTGTTGCAGAACACAAAAAGACAAACAGACAAAAAAGTACTAGAGCTCCCAGAAGGACCAAACGAACTGACAGAGAAAGGCACAGAAGCACCTGGCTAGAGAAACAGTCAAACACTGAAGTCCAGCACAGCCAAAAGGGCAGAGCTGGAATATAAAGGCAGATGGTCACGTGACCGCAAAACACAAGATGGAAAAAACAAACAGGAGGGTTCTAACAGAAGCATTATACTAAAGACTCTGCCTATGGGGTAGGGGGAGAAACATTGTACTAAAGACTCTTCCTATGGGGAGGGGGTAACCATTATACTAATGACTCTGTCTATGGGGAGGGGGCATTATACTAAAGACTCTGCCTATGGTGAGGAGGTATTATACTACAGACTCTGCCTATGGGGAGGGGGGAGCATTATACTACAGACTTTTCCTATGGGGGGCATTATACTACAGACTCTGCCTATGGGGAGGGGGGAGCATTATACTAAAGACTCTGCCTATGGGGGGAGTATTATACTAAAGACTCTGCCTATGGGGAGGGGGAACCATTATACTAATGACTCTGCTTATGGGGAGGGGGCATTATACTAAAGACTCTGCCTATGGTGAGGGGGAATTATACTACAGACTCTGCCTATGGGGAGGGGGGAGCATTATACTACAGACTTTTCCTATGGGGGGCATTATACTACAGACTCTGCCTATGGGGAGGGGGGGAGCATTATACTAAAGACTGCCTATGGGGGGAGCATTATACTAAAGACTCTGCCTATAGGGAGGGGGCATTATACTACAGACTCTGCCTATGGAGAGGGGGCATTATACTACAGATTCTGCATATGGGGAGGGGGGAGCATTATACTACAGACTCTTCCTGGGGGGGCATTATACTACAGACTCTGCCTATGGGGGGGAAGCATTATGCTACAGACTCTGCCTATGGGGAGTGCATTATACTATATGAAGGACTATGGAGAGTGAATTATACTATATTGAGGACTATCTGGTACATTATACTATCTGTAGGCTATTTATACAGCGTGGGAGATAATGTGGGGTCTTTGCACAGTGTGGGGGCCATCCTACAGTGTGGGAGATAATGTGGGGTCTTTGCACAGTGTGGGGGCCATCCTACAGTGTGGGAGATAATGTGGGTTCTTTGCACAGTGTGGGGGCCATCATACAGTGTGGAAGATAATGTGGGGTCTTTACACAGGGGACATCATGCAGTGTGGGAGATAATGTGAGGTCTTTGCACAGTGTGGGGGCCATCATACAGTGTGGGAGATAATGTGGGGTCTTTGTATTGTGTGGGGGCCATCATACAGTGTGGAAGATAATGTGGGGTCTTTACAAAGTGTGGGGGCCATCATACAGTATGAGAGATAATGTGGGGTCTTTGCACAGTGTGGGAGCCATCATACAGTGTGAGAGATAATGTGGGGTCTTTGCACGGGGGCCATCATGCAGTGTGGGAGTTAATGTGGGGTCTTTGCACAGTGGTCGGGGTCATCATACAGTGTGGTAGATAATGTGGGGTCTTTGTGTAGTGTGGGGGCCATCATACAGTGTTGGAGCCATCAGTTTGGAGGCTACTAAGGGGTCACTATACTGTGTGGGGGGTACTATACAGTGAGGGGGAATTATACTATGCATAGGAGAGCATCATACTGTGTAGAGGGGAGCTGTACATGGGGGGAGACTCAGGACATTATTAAATCTTAAGTGGACACTTATCATTATAGGGAACTCAGGTTATTGTGACTGTCAAAGGGGCACACAGAAGGCATTATTACTTTCTAGGGGGGCAAAATGTGGGCTTTGTTTTTCAGGGCACTTGCACATGGCATTACTATATTCTAAAGGTTTATTTTACCATCTAGAGGGCACACAGCAGGTGCAGTAATAGGGACACGTACAACAACAGAGGCTCAGTATTGGATTATCAGAAGGAAGAGGCGTTTGTGCCGTTAGGGAATAGATGGGGACAGGGCCTGAAATGTAAGGAGTCATTTGTCTTTGTTGTGATCTCTGCAGGCCTGAGACTCTGAGTCCGGGCTGGAAAAGTCGTCGTGTTGGTCTGGGCCACATGGAAAAGACGGGAAAAGTGAACAATTTAATCAGAAAGAACGTCAGCTGTAAGTTACTATATATAACTGTGCTGTGATCTCTTATATGTTCTGCAAGACTTGCATCTATCAATATATGGTCACCATCAGGGCCAGCTCCAGGTTTTTCTGGGCACCAGGCGAAAGAGTCTCAGTGGGCCACATTAACACATACCATGATTCATGATGCACAGATACGGCAGAGAAATATATATACATAGTACAATGCAAAGATTTCACTTCTTACATTACATGAGCGATATCTATTGTAAATTCCACAATAGCTCAGAAACTGGCGAATCGCTCCACACAGTATACTGGCCCCCATAAAATGCTCCATACAGAATAGTGGCCCCCATATAACGCTCCATACGGAATACTGACCCCCATATAACGCTCCATACGGAATACTGGCCCCCATATAACGCTCCATACAGAATACTGGCCCCCATAAAATGCTCCGTACAGGATACTGGTTCCCTTATAACGCTCCATACAGAATACTGGCCCCCATATAATACTCCATGCAGGCTGTTCCCCCCCCATATAATGCCCTATGCAGGCTGTTCCACTTTATAATGCCCCATGCAGGCTATTCCCCCCCTTATAATGTCCCATGCAGGATGTCACCCCCCATATAATGCCCCATGCACGATGTCACCCCCACATATAATGCCCCATGCAGGATGTCACTCTTCCCCATATAATGGCCCATGCAGGATATCACTTCTCCCCCCCATATAATGCCCCATGCAGGATGTCACCCTCCATATAATGCCCCATGCAGGATGTCACCCCCCATATAATGCCCCATGCAGGATGTCACTTCCCCCCATATAATGCCCTATGCAGGATGCCCCTTTCCCCCCATATAATGCCCATGCAGGATGTCCCTTCCCCCTCATATAATGCCCCATGCAGGATGTCACCCCTCATATAATGCCCCATGCAGGATGTCACTCCCCCCCCATATAATGCCCCATGTAGGATGTCCCCCCCCTATATAATGTCCCATGCAGGATGTCCCTTTCCCCCCATATAATGCCCCATTCAGGATGTCCCTTTCCCCCCTTATAATGCCTCATGCAGGATGTCCCTTTCCCCCCCATATAATGCCCCATGAAAGATGTCCCTTTCCCCCCCATATAATGCCCCATGCAGGATGTCCCTTTCCCCCCCATATAATGCCCCATGGAGGATGTCCCTTTCCTCCACCATATAATGCCCCATGCAGGATATCACCCCCCTCTCTTTATAATGCCCCATGCAGGATGTCACCCCCCCATATAATGCCCCATGCAGGATGTCACCTCTGCCCCTATATAATGTCCCATGCAGATGTCACCCCCCTCCCATATAATGCTCCATGCAGGATGTCACCTCTCCCCCCTATAATGCCCCATGCAGGATGTCACCTCTCCCCCCATATAATGCCGCATGCAGGATGTCACCCCCCCCATATAATGCCCCATGCAGGATGTCACCCCCCCATATAATGCCCCATGCAGGATGTCACCTCTGCCCCTATATAATGTCCCATGCAGATGTCACCCCCCTCCCATATAATGCTCCATGCAGGATGTCACCTCTCCCCCCTATAATGCCCCATGCAGGATGTCACCTCTCCCCCCATATAATGTCGCATGCAGGATGTCACCCCCCCATATAATGCCCCATGCAGGATGTCACCTCTCCCCCCATATAATGCCCCATGCAGGATGTCACCTCTCCCCCCATATAATGCCGCATGCAGGATGTCACCCCCCGATATAATGTCCCATGCAGGATGTCACCCCCCCCCATATAATGCCCCATGCCTCCATACATTTAAAAAAAAAAAAATCAAATACTCACCTCACTCCTCCTCACCTGCTGCCGCTGCTCAGGTCGGACTCCAGAGTCGCCGGCGTCTTCCCACTCTGCGCTGCCTGTGACGGCTCAGGGGAGGGCGCGGTGGAAAGACGTCACTGCACCGTCTGACCTGAGACGTCACAGGGAGTGCACAGCAGGTATACAGCGGATCTGCGGAGGCACGGGGAGAGGTAAGTATCCGGCTGCCGGGGCCCTGAGCAAGCGGGGGAGAAGGGCAGGCGCTAGCACCGCTCTCCTCTGCCCATAGCCCGGTGGAGTGCCCAACCGCGAGTGAGCCCCCCGCCTGCTCAGGGCCCCGGCACTTGCCCGGGTGCGTTGGGTGCTGACGCCGGCCCTGGTCACCATATGGTGGTAATATCAGTGCTGGTCTTTGTATAGAGATTATTTTCAGTAACAGGGCGGTCATCTGCTGAGGTTCTCCTACATCCACTATCTGGGTGCTCCAGTATAGGTGTAATCAGGGTTACCTGGCTAGGGGCCCACTCAGAAATTTCGCCCCCCCGAAACAAAACCCTAGCTATGCCTCTGCACTCAAGCCCCACATCCCACTCACTTCTTTCCATTAGGCCATCCTTCTTGGTCCTCTGTGACTGGCCTTCTTGTCCTCAACTTGGTCCTGGGCCTAACTAAACAAATCCCAAGACACTACATGGATATGGGTTCACCAGAAGAAATGAAATGTGTGCACTAATTCCAGATCTAGAGTGTAAAGTTCAAGGCGCAGTCTCACATTCAGTAGCATACTGCTCTCATAGCTGGTGGCTCCTCAAGTTCTGCTCTCCATATACAAAGGGCCTTTCACAGCAGCAGCATTGACGCCTGCTGCAATTATACCACCAATATCATATCTATCTGCAGGTTTTTCTATTACAGAAGGCTACCTCTTCTAATCTCTTTCCTTGTCAGGCCCTTTTTGTAGGAATTCTACCATGCCTAGTTCTTTGCTCTTCTCAGTAACAAGGAACCTTTGCCTCTTGTGTGATATCAGCTATGTACTGACATACTTTCAGCTTTTAGCTCCTTGGGCTATGTTCACATGTCCATTTGAGATCCCTTTGTAATAGATCCAATAAAAAAATGAATATGTAAAAAATTAGACATGTTTATGTTTAAAAACGCATGTGTTAAATGGATGACATTATGGAAGACCATCCATTATGATCAATTTCGCATAGACTTTAAAGTAAAGAAACTGACCCATCTGCTATCCATTTTTGGACAGGAAAAATAAGTATGCAGACTTTTTTATGTCCAAAAAACAGATAACAAACAGAATGGATGCAAATAAATGCCTTTTTTTAGGAAATATAAAATCCCATTGAAATGAATGGGTCCTGCAACTGATCATTTTATTTCCATTTTTATGCTTCCCAAATGGATCATAAAAACAGAAATAAAAATGGACATGTGAATACAGCCTAATTTATCAACCTAACTAATCTATTGCTCTACAGAGGAATCTAGTGACAACAGTTATTTGCGGGAATACAGTCAATACTCTGGATTACATACTGACAAAACCAGCCGAGAAAATTGGTGAACATAGTCACACAAATATTCTTATACACAGATACAGCAACAAGTAGTTATGGAGAGGTCATGTGTGTGGTCAGGAATTAAAAAAAAATCTATAAATTAAGGATTTGAAAAAGACAAGCTAGCACTAGGTAGAGAAGGGGATCTTGGTACATAGTGTACTGTCATTTTTGCAAGCATTTTTGAGTTTTGTCTTCTCATGTTGAATGGATTTGCATTTAGATGTAATAAACTAAATGGTATTTTAAGGGGTTTTCTCAACATGTTGAATGGTTAAAATTGCAAAGTGCTACCAAAAACAAGCAATTTTGCAATTAACTTATTAAAAATCCAGTTTTTACTTTTATTGTTTACTACTTTATTCTTAGGTATCCAGTCTTCTATGCAAGAATCCCAGTGCTTACAAGTTCTTTGCTATAGAGCTTATAAATGCTGCTCTGAAGTTGCCTGAATTGCTGGATCCAGCCAACTTCAGTTCCCTGCGAATCCCTGATGTTGCAGAGGCTAAGCTTCCTCCGCTTGCAGCATTGGAGAGTGCCCAGTTGTGGACAGTGGCACAACCATATCACTGGTATGAAATGCCAATCAATCAATGTACTCCTGAAATTTGTTGTTAAGAATAAAACTTTAAACTGGTCGTCCCATTTCAAAGATTACTGCAGTGATTATGTCATGTCGACAGAGCTGCAGCCAATCACCGAGCTCAGTGCCCTTGCCTCCTGCACAGGGGTAGATTAAGAGTAGCCAGGGCCCCGGGCAGTTTAGAAGGCGTGGGCCCCCCCCCCCCCAGGTACCCGATGTATCATGTGACCTGTCACGCGATCCCCTTTAATACAGTGCAGTTTGAAAGTAGTTGGCCCCCTTGAACTTTTCCACCTTTTGCCACATTTCTGTCTTCAAACATAAAGATATAAAATTCTAATTTGTTTGGGAAGAATCAACAAGTGGGACACAATCGTGAAGTGGAACGAAATTTTTGGGATATTTTAAACTTTTTTAACAGATTAAAAACTGAAAAGTGGGGCGTGCAATATTATTCAGCCCCTTTACTTTCACTCCAGAAGTTCAGCGAGGATCTCTGAATGATCCAATGTTCTCCTAAATGAATGGTAATGATAAATAGGATCCACCTGTGTGTAATCAAGCCTCCATATAAATGCACCTGCTCTGTGATAGCCTCAGGGTTCTGTTTCAAGTGCAGAGAGCATCATGAAGACCAAGGAACACACCAGGCAGGTCCGAGATACTGTTGTGGCGAAGTTTAAAGCTGGATTTGGATACAAAGAGATTTCCCAAGTTTTAAACATGTCAAGGAGCACTGTGCAAGCGATCATATTGAATGGAAGGAGTATCAGACGACTGCAAATCTACCAAGACCCGGCCGTCCCTCTAAACTTTCATCTCGAACAAGGAGAAGACTGATCAGAGATGCAGCCAAAAAGCCCATGATCACTCAAGATATCCATAAAAAGTCTTGTTTGAATTTGCCACAAGCCACCTGGGAGACACACCAAACATGTGGAATAAGGTGCTCTGGTCACATGAAACCAAAATCAAACGTTTTGGCCACAATGCAAAACGATATGTTTGGCGTAAAAGCAACACAGCTCATCACCCTCAAAACACCATCCCCACTGTCAAACTTGGTGGTAGCATCATGGTTTGGGCCTGCTTTTCTTCAGCAGGGACAGGGAAGATGGTTAAAATTGATAAGAAGATGGATGGAGCCAAATACAGGACCATTCTGGAAGAAAACCTGTTGGAGTCTGCAAAAGACCTGAGACTGGGACGGAGATTTATCTTCCAACAACACAATGATCCCAAACATAAAGCAAAATCTACAATGGAATGGTTCAAAAATAAACATATCCAGGTGTTAGAATGGCCAAGTCAAAGTCCAGACCTGAATCCAATCAAGAATCTGTGGAAAGAGCTGAAAACTGCTGTTCACAAACGCCCTCCATCCAACCGCAATGAGCTCGAGCTGTTTTGCAAGTAAGTATGGGCAAGAATTTCAGCCACTCGATGTGCAAAACTGATAGAGACATACCCCAAGCGACTTGCAGCTGTAATCGCAGCAAAAGGTGGCGCTACAAAGTACTAACTCAAGGGGGCCGAATAATATTGCACGCCCCACTTTTCAGTTTTTAATTTGTTAAAAAAGTTTAAAATATCCAATAAATTTCGTTCCACTTTAAGATTGTGTCCCACTGGTTGTTGATTCTTCCCCAAAAAAATTGAATTTTATATCTTTATGTTTGAAGCCAGAAATGTGGCAAAAGGTAGAAAAGTTCAAGGGGGCCTAATACTTTCACAATGCACTGTAGGTCATGTGAGTAATACACAGGTGATCTTGTACACCTTGTGTACAGCACTATACATAATAGAGTGGGGAATAGATTAATTTTCCCAAGGGGCCACATGAGACCGTGACTGTTGTGGTGGCCGAACCAATAGGCCGAAATTAATTCTGCTCAATATTAATATTCATGAGAGGTTGGAAGGATCCGGCTTCCTATCCAAGTATATTGACAAAAAGTTAGAAATATTTTACAAAAAGATGAAGAAATGCATACCAACAATCTAAGATGTGAGGGGGGAACTTGGGGGTCTCATCACCAGACATGTTTGAGCGCTACCTGCACTCTTAGACTTGGTTTGAACAAAACATGTACAGGAGAAGTGGTACTGTGCAGTGTATATATACAGGACAGGAGGAGTGGTACTGTGCAGTGTATATATACAGGACAGGAGGAGTGGTACTGTGCAGTGTATATATACAGGACAGGAGAAGTGGTACTGTGCAGTGTATATATATAGGACAGGAGAAGTGGTACTCGGAGCAGAACCAAATTTTCAGCAGTGGACTCTATTAGTTAGCCCATGTGACGACATTTCAGTTCCATAACAGAGAAATGTTCTGTTGTGGATCCGAAACATTATCACATGGGCTAATAAGGAGTCCTCCACTTTTTTGACAATTAATCGGAGTGCTTATATATCTACATATATAAGAGCAGATACTAAGAATTACCCCAAGTATACAGGACAGGAGAAGTATACACAGCTACACAGTATATACTACAATCAGTTATATACATATAAATATATACTGTACCAAAGAATATAGAGTGGAGCTGTGTGTATACTACATCGTATATAGTGTAGAGATGTGCCAGTATATATAGTGGGGATTCCACACTATATACTATAGTATATACACAGCATCATACTATATAAACTTCTCTACACTATATATATATATATATATATATATATATATACACACACACACACACAACTCTACGTTATAATTAAGACCGCATTATACTATATACTATACATCACGTAGGAGACACCACGACTGCTAAATATATATCACAGAGACTGCTGCATATATATTATATAGGTGATACTGCAGCTATACAGTTGCAGTATCACTTATATATTGTGTGTATATATAGCAGTCGAAGTATCACCAATATAATGTATATACTGTTGTATATACATTATATAGGTGACACTGTGACTGCTGTGTATACACTGTATATACTGCAGTCTCACTATCACCTATATAATATATAAGTGATACTGTGTTTGCTGTGTATAATTGCAGCATCACCTTTGTGACATATATACAGCAGTATCACGTATATAATGTATACACAGCAGTCACATTATCACCTATATATTGTATACAGACTGCTGTATATACATTATGTATGTGATAGTGCTACTGCTGTGAATACATTATATACGTGATATTGCAATTATTCACAGGAATCACAGTATCAGCTATGTAACATATATACAGTATCAACTACGTAATATATATACAGCAATCACAGTATCACCAATATAATGCATAATATATATTAAGCAGTATCATCTATATATTGAATATACAGCAACTGCTGTATATACACATTTAAAAAGTTTCCATGTTGGCACTCACTCACCAGATCCCTGAGATGGAGGAGGATGAAGAGCTCCAGGTGTGCATTAGTGGATCCCTGGGATTGGTCAGGACTCAGGTGAGTAGAGTTTAATGCAAGGCCCGCCACAGCGCTGCAGACAGGGCCCTCCTCTGCCGCCCAGGACACAGCGCTGCAGACAAGGCCCTCCGCCACCCGGGACACAGCGCTGCAGACAGGGCCCTCCGCCACCGCTCAGGACACAGCGCTGCAGACAGGGCACTCCGCTGCCCGTGACACAACGCCGTAGACAGGGCCCTCCGCCGCCCGCCACAGCGCCACAGATAGGGCTCTCCGCCACCGCAGGGACACAGTGCCGCAGACAGGGCCCTCCGCCACCCGGGACACAGCGCTGCAGACAGGGCCCTCCGCCACCTGGGACACAGCGCTGCAGACAGGGCACTCCGCCGCTGCTCAGGACACAGTGCTGCAGACAGGGCACCCCGCTGCCCGTGACACAGCGCCGTAGACAGGGCCCTCCGCCACCGCAGGGACACAGTGCCGCAGACAGGGCCATCCGCCGCCTTGAACACAGCGCCGCAGACAGGTCCCACCGACGCCCGCCACAGCGCCGCAGACAGGACCCTTCTTTGGATCTCCGCCGCTCTGTGTCATGAAGGCTGACGGCTGCGCATAGCGTGGTGCATGACGTAGCCGCGACTGCTATGCAGTGATGCCGCCGGCGGGGCACAGCAGCACGCAAGAGCACAGTGCCGGCCGGCGGGTGCTAAGTCTGCAGACCCCTCAACAGCTGATTGGGGACCAGCGCAGGAGATCCGGGGCTGAGGCGCGACACCACTTGCACCAACAATGATGGCGCACAAAACATTATAGTGAGGGCAATCTGGCCGTGGGCCCCCCTAGGGCCTCGGGCCCCGGGCGGTAGCCCAGATTGCCCTCATTATAATCCGCCTATGCTCCTGCATCAGCAAGGCCACTGAACTCAGTGATTGGCTGCAGCTCTGTTGACATGACATTATCTCTACAGCTTATTTACAAGGACGACAGCTGCGACTAGAGGCAACACTGGACCCTGTGAAAGAAATTAAAAGTTCTCATACTTTTGTTAATTTATATATATTTTTTTGGACCAATAATGTTTGAAACGGGACAACTTCTTTGAGCTTGGCCATTTATTTTAAGTTCAACTGTCGTTAACAATGCTAGGTTTCTTAAACGCAATCTGTCAGCAGGTTTTTGTTATGTAATCTGAGGGCAGCATGAGGTAGGGGTTAAAACACTGAATTCAACAATGTGTCACTTATTAGGCTTTGTTCTGTTTGTTTACTTACAGTGAAGGTTTTATCACTAGCACATTATCATTACTGGGATTAGCTGCCTAGCAATAAATCATCTGACTACGCCCCCTTGTCTGATAAGCAGCTCACTGTCAATAGACAATGTACATAGAGATTTGTGGTGTGGGCGGGGTTACTTTTCTGAGCTCTTGTACATCTAAAAATTCTGATCGTGTCACAACTGCTGCACCCAGTAAGTGATACATCATTGGAATCAGGGTCTTTTTATCTACATCATGCTGCTCTCAGATGAGGTAGCGCAACAAACTGGTAAGATTCCCTTTAAGAGCTTGCTTACTATGTCATTTTAACATAATCTGTCATTGTTTGCACATAATCATAGTTACAAATCAGTGAAAGTACTGTAGCAGCTATCAGTATCCTGAAATAGAGTACAAAGCAATCCTTTATGTATAATATTAGATGAATTATTTGTAGATTTCTATGCCTTAGCCCATATACCACCAATCCCAAGTCCTATAGACATCTTCCATCTTGTTGGGCACTTTTTAAATTCTGCACTTCTAGTAAATGTTAACTTGGCCACTACTTTCAATGTGACTTTTTTTGCTCAATATATCTGAATTGTGTAAAGGACACAAAATACCCTAATGGACAATGACATTGCTCACTGGTGCTACTGTTATCTGTTCAAGAGGGCTTAAATAAATTACAAAATTGGATTGGCGAAATTCCAGAGACAATACATTGACAGGAAGTACACAATGCTGCTAGACTAAGATGTATAAGAAAGCAAGAGCAAAACTGACTGTAATACGCAGGAACTCAATACTTGATGGGGACATTCTGCAAAGGTTACTGGCATTATTGACTGTTGCAGAAAAAAGACTTTACAAGGAAGGAGTAAACATCAACCTAGTTTCTTCTAACATTAAAATATGCTTTATTTCAAATAAAACGACAAGTAGATAGTGTAGAAGTCTTACTTTAGAGAAAATAGAGGTAAATAGAACAAGTTATTTTATTCTCTTTCATTTTGCAGGATTTTCACTTATTGTATAGTAACAGAAGTGCTATGCCGTGAGCAAAAAATAAAAATGTGTGTACAAAATTTGGACAAGCCATAAACTGTATTCTTTATTGTGGACCAGAACTTCATTATTTCTTCACTCTTCAGATGCTTAAAAAAAGATGTAAATCTGCAATATACAGTTGAAACCAGAAGTTTACATACACTATATAAAACGACACATATGCATGTTTTTCTCAATATCTGACATGAAATCAGAATAAGGCTATGTGCCCACGTTGCGGACCTGAAGCATATTTTTTACGCTTCTCCCTGGCGGGAAAATCGCATGCGGATATTACATGCGGTTTTCCCGCCAGGTAGAAGCGTTTGTGAGGCGTCTTTGCATGCATTTCCGCATGCGGGTTATCAAGCACTTCTCCAAGCATCACTTGGAAAAGTGCTTGACAACTTGTTCAGAATGGTAAAAAATAAAAAAATAAACTTTATACTCACCTTCTGATGCATTCTCTGCCCCGTCCGGAGTCTTGAGCGGCTCACGCTGTTGTGTGCAGGACCTGCGGTGACGTCATTGAGTCATGTGGTGGGTCACCTGATTAAATGACGTGGCAGGTCCTTCAGACAACAGCGCGACGGAGGGAAAACATCAGAAGATAAGTATAAACTTTATTTTATTCTTTTTTTTACAGGTTCTTTGGTACCCAGGTCTGGAGGAGAGTCTCCTCTCCTCCAGACTTGGGTACCATCCGCACATTGATTCCGCAGCGCTTCCGCAAAATTAATGAACATGCTGCGGATTTTTGACTGCAGCATATACGCTGCGGAAAAATCCGCAGCATGGGCATTGACATTGCGGAATGCCATTGGGGACCATGGGGTGCGGATCTACATGCGTTTTTCAAGCGTTTACGCTGCGGAAATTCCGCAGCATATACGCTTGAAAAACGCTACGTGGGCACACAGCCTAAACCTTTCCGGTTTTAGGTTAATTAGGATTACCATGATTTTTAATATTTGCCAAATGCCAGAATAATGAGAGAGAGAATGTTTTAAGGCATTTTTATTACTTTCCGCAAAGTCAAAAGTTTACATACATTTCATTAGTATTTGGTACCATTGCCGTTAAACTGAATGACTTGGGTCAAACGTTTGGGATATCTTTCCACAAGCTTCTCACAATTGTTGGTTGGAATTTTGGCCCATCCCTCCTGACAAAATTGGTGTAACTGATCCAGGTTTGTAGGTCGCCTTGCTAACACCTGCCTTTTCAGCTTTTGCCCATAAATTTTCAATAGGATTGAGATCAGGGCTTTGTGATGGCCACTCCAAAACATTGACTTTGTTATCCTTAAGCCACTTTGTTACCATTTTGGCAGTATGCTTTGGGTCATTGTCCATTTGGAAGACCCATTTCCGCCTAAGCTTTAACTTCCTGGCTGATGTCTTGAGATGTTGCTTCAGTATTGCCACATAATCTTCTTTTCTCATGATGCCATCTATTTTGTGAAGTGCATCAGTCCCTCCAGCAGCAAAACAACCCCACAACATGATGCTGCTACCCCCGTGTTTCACAGTTGGGATGGTGTTCTTAGGCTTCCAAGCTTCTCCCTTTTTCTTCCAAACGTAATGATGGTCATTATGCTCAAAAAGATAAATTTTAGTTTCATCAGACCACAGGACATTTCTCCAAAAATTAAGGTCTTTGTTCCTGTGTGCATTTGCAAACATTAATCTGGATTTTTTATGTTTCCTTTGGAGTAATGGCTTCTTCCTGGCAGAGTGGCCTTTCAGCCCATGTTGATACAGTACTCGTTTCACTGTGGATATTGACACAATCTTACCAGCTTCCGCCATAATCTTCGCAAGGTCTTTTGCTTTTGTCCTTGGGTTGATATGCACATGTCGGACCAAAGCACGTTCATCTCTGGGACACAGAACCCGTCACCTTCCTGAGAGGTATGATGGCTGGACATTTCCATCTTCTTTGTACTTGCGTATAATTGTTTGTACAAATGAACGAGGCACCTTCAGATATCTTGAAATTGTACCCAAGGATGAACCAGACTTGAGCAAGTCCACAATTATCTTCTTGATATCTTGTCTGATTTCTTTAGACTTTCCCATGATGCTACACAAAGAAGTAGTGTGTTTCAGGTGTGCATTAAAATACATCTACAGGTGTGTCTCTAATTAACTCAGAAGCTTTCAAACACATACCATCATCATATGGGCAGTCCAGAATTGTGTAAAGGCATAGTAATCTTAGTGTATGTAAACTTTTGACTTTGCAGTAAGTAATAAAAATGCCTTAAAACATTCTCTCTCTCTCATTATTCTGGCATTAGGCAAATATTAAAAATTATGGTAATCATAATTGACCTAAAACAGGAAAGGTTTATTCTGATTTCTTATGAGATATTGAGAAAAACATGCATATGAGTCTTTTTATAAAGTGTATGTAGTGTATCAACTGTAGACAACCCCGGAGCACTAAGTAAAGGGGGACCTGACTTTGTGAGGGGTGGACCTTTAACTCCTGCAGCTTTGTTTTTATAACTGTTTAGACTTTAAGCAAGAGTGATTCTGGTTTAAGAGGATCACAGTATTGTCTGTGCCTGGTGCAGGGTGGGTCTTATAAAGAGGATGTTGCTCTCTGTCTTATCTCTCTCCCTCTTTCTCTCACTGGATGAACTGGAGGAAACATGTCTGCAGTGTCAGGGAGTATAATACTGGGTTTAGCCCCTCACATTGCAGATCATAAGACCACATTTACCCCAGACATCATGTACTGGTGTAGTATCAGCTCCTACATCATATATCTGATCAATATTACCTCAGAAATTCATGTAGTCACCATGTTCCCTCATGTGTCTGCTACAACTTACCTCACACACTGCAGATGCAGCTCCCGTGTGACCTCACTGCATACATGGCTGATATATCACACATTACTGCTGGATTATACAGATTCTTCATGAGTTCTGGGCTGCTGGTGACTGTATCATAAGGGAAACAAGAACTGTGAGAAGATACCTACCATCATTGTTTATAGTGGGAGGACAGAGCATGGGCACATACAGTGTCTGCAATTACTGTGCTCTCTGTGTTGGAGCTGGGCAGTCACATGTACTAGAGACTGGTGAGAGAGGAGCAGTCGGCAACTGGGGGATGGTACATGTATGCTGATGAGAGGCTGCACTTTATGTTAGCATACCTCCCCAAATTTTAAAGAATAGAAAGAGGGATAAAGTATGTGGCACGTGTACTGCGCCACAGAAAATTTTGGCCATGCCCCTGGCCATACCCCAATCTACATCTGTAAGGTGCCCCAGTGAGGTAGTCGTGGGCAAGCTGTGGCCCTTGCTCGCTCTGGCACCCTACAGACAAGGTGTGTCCTCCCTCTAATGTGCTGCAGTGTGTGTGGTGTTTCCCACTTACTTCAGACCAGCCGGTCGCTTCTGCCTCCAGGCATTTCTCTTCTGGAACCAGGGCATCAATAAACTCAGAGGACATGAGGTTCATAACAATAACTGGGACTTTATTTGGGGAAGAGGATGTATAATATTTGCAGGCATATATAATGGATAAGGCCCAAAGGGTTGTCATCTTTCCCACTGGTACTTGACACTTCAGTCCTGGTTCCGAATTTAAGTGAAGCATCTCTGTTGCCTTATTCTCTAGCCCTAGAGAATCTTTCTCACCAATGACAGTCTATCCGGATCCTAGTTCTCCCCACATCTTAGGTTTGAGTCCTGACTTCTTCTGCAGCCTGCAGACAGAATGTGCTCCCAGGTCCTCAATCACTCTCGTGGGTTTCCCAGGCCAGCTAAGGGGACTCTTGTGGAGGGATTCTTCTCCTTGGTGATCCACTGTCTGGGGTATGGGGCTCACATCTGCCCTAACAGCCAATATACCGAGGCTGCCTGTACTGTCCCAAGTACTATCTCTCACTGAACTAATCACTTCCTCCTTCAGGAAACTAACCAGAGATTTCCTAAAGTGTCCACCCTCTATGGGCTGTCCTCACACACAGTTAACTCCCTCACTGCCCTAAATGCCTGCAATGCTACTGGCAAACTTCACCTGATATCTGCATTCGAGACAGTGGCATCTTGTGACTGGTTACCAATACTACAGCCCACAAGGAAACATCAGGGACAAAGCATCTGATCACATCCTGTGCTCAACCATAGCACTGGGTTCCCTCTCCTGGGCTGGATTATCACAGCTAACCCCTTAACTGGACCTAACTGCAGCCCAGAGAGATCTAACTCTTAGACACATGGTTTTTATCCCTTTTAGTGCTCTAGAGGGAAGCTACTTCCCTCACCATTACTACACGTCCATTTACCATTTCTTTCTACCCTGGCAGGAGGAGATGTCAGAGTGGGAGTGGCATTAAGAAAAATTCAGCAGATGCCCAAGACTGCAGGGTGTAGACCCAACTCCTGGACTGTCCGCTGTATCCGGATATAGAGATGAGCGGATCGATTTACAGAACTCGTGTCCAGGTCAGTACTACCTGGCGGATGGACTTGAGGCCTGTGAATCTCTTACCTTCTGGCATCCCCGGTGCGGCTTTTGATCACCCGGGGCAGCGCAACGTCATCTGTGCATCCTGATCATCTCTAGTTGGGACCTGTGGATTTATTTTTTGTTCATTCATTCACAGTTGTAGCAGCCAGAACTTTCTCATCTTTATGTGGCTTCACTATATGACATCTAGCTTTTTGGTGTCTGTAAGGCCGTGTTCATACATAGCGTAAATACTCAGTTTTTTGTTTTCTGCAAACTACACAATAACAAGGTTCTCTGATTATTATTATCTTTGCTGCATTTTTTATGCCTTTTCCCCCTTATTTGATGCGTTTTTGATGCAGATGGGAAGCCACATTTTTCATGTTTTTTTATAGTACAGAAAAGCTTTGATTTTGCACTTTTTACATGAGTTTTTTTGAGGCTCCACATAGAAGGCTCTATCAGCGTCTTTAGACACACAGTGGGCGTAGTTTTCATGAAATCACATCCACGTTGCTTGGACAGTTCAAAGCAGCAGAATTTCTGTGCAAAAAAGCAGCAGAAAATACGCAGCATTCATGTTACATGTGAACACGGCCTAAATTTCCAAGCAAAGTGGATGTGATTTCATAAAATCTCTGCCCTCAGTGTATCTAAAGACACTGCTGAACTGTGCTGTTTTGGTGCTTTTTTTCCTCTATAAGATTTTATATGGAGCTTGAAAAAAAACACAAGGAAAAATAAAACGGTGTTGCATTTTTAAGAGCGGAATCAAAGCTTTCCTGTATTATTAATGAAGCGTTAAAAATGTGGTTTCACATCTGCACCAAAAACGCATCAAATAAGGGGAAAACACATAAATGAAAAGCAGCAAACATGCAATAATCAGAGAAGATTGTTATTCCATCATGTGGTGCAGACACCTGCAGAAAACATGCAGAAAATAAAGCAGTAGAAAAAACGCAGCATTTATGCTACGTGGAGATACGGGCTCATTGTTACATTTTTATTCCATCTTTTTATGGGTTTAATAGACTTACAAAAAATGAAAAAATTACATTTTTGTAATTGCTTTTTATTATTTTTAGTAGTTTTAATAAGAACAAAAACAGTTTCTTGACCTCTAGAATACAGGGAACATAGAAATACACTGTTATATACAATGTATCTCAATGTACATGTATAATCTGCTTCTGGGTTCACTGTCTGCAATACAGCTCAAAATTACCAAATTCTCCTACCTACATCATTATGGGCTGTGACTCATAGCTAGAGTTCCTGCCTATGAACATGGAAATGCAAGTTTGTAGTACTGATGAGACCCAATCACAGGAGAAGCAATGAATATTATAATTTAATTCATGTCAGTGCAGAGAGATGCAGCTCTGCCAGCCAATTAACAGGAACAACGGAGCGATGACGTCGGAGAGAGGTGGGTATTAGAGGTCAGGACGGAGCCCTCAAACCGGGACAGTCCCGCTGAATCGGACGCTTGGGAGCTATGTGTTAGCGTAGTGTATACTGACCTTGCTGTGGGCTGATTAGTTCCCCTTTTCATTTAGGGAGTTTGGTGACCTGTATGTGACCTCCATGTCTGTGCTATATATTGATCATGCTATGAATACAGATCCAATATATCCACGTTATTCTCCCCACTATATGTGTGTGATCTATGTACAGGCGCCATCTCTGTGCCGTATAGAGATCCTGTCTATCTAGGTTATCACTCCTTACTATATGTATGATCTATATTTGACCTCTTTCTCTGCTATATACACTGTGTTCCAAATTATTATGCAAATAATATTTTCTCAGATTTTCCCAAATTACCTATATGAATTGCAGTCATTGTAATTTTCCAGTCAAATAACTATTAGAGTACAATTGAAAGGTTTTTGTACAAACTGCCTATGATAACAGTATATTTTTAAAAAAAATAAAAAGCAGCATGAGACGGGGCATTATCATGCATGAAAATGATCTTGCTGCGGAATGCACGGTTCTTCTTCTTGAACCATGGAAGGAAGTGCTGTTTGAGAAACTCAACATACATTATGGAGTTCATCTTTACCCCTTCAGGGATCCTAAAAGGGCCGACAATCTCTCTCCCCATGATTCCAGCCCAAAACATTACTCCACCTCCTCCTTGTTAGCACCGTAGCTGTGTTTGCATGGGGTGTCCATCCACCAGCCATCCTCCACTCCATCCATCTGGACCATCGAGATCATTTCATGCATGATAATGCCTGGTCTCATGCTTCACATAACACATCTGCATCTCTGGCTGCTATAGGCATAAAAGGGGACAAACTTATGATGTGGCACACATGCTCCCCTGACCTCAACCCCATTGAGAACCTCTGGAGCATCATCAAAAGGAGTGTCTATGATGGCGGGAGGCAGTTCACATCTAAGCAACAGCTCTGGGAGGGTATTCTGTCCTCATGAAAAACAATTAAAGCAGAAACCATCCAAAACCTGACAAATTCAATGGATGAGAGAGTTCAGAAGCTCCTTTCGAACAAGGGGTCCTATGTGCAAATGTAACATCACCTAGAATAAAGTTTTGAGTTGAAAACTGTTTGATTTCAGTTTGTAATAACCTGCTAATGCTTATAATTTCAAAAATGACCATTTTTTTGTTCTTTATTAAAATGAAAAGGTTGAAAACTCTGCTGTGCATAATAATTTGGAACATGCATTTTGAGTGCAGTTTGAGTTTTTTTTATTTTTTTTTAAATATACTGTTATCATAGGCAGTTTGTACAAAAACCTTTCAATTGTACTCTTAGTTATTTGACTGGAAAATTACAATGACTGCAATTCATATAGGTAATTTGGGAAAATCTGAGAAAATATTATTTGCATAATAATTTGGAACACAGTGTACGGATCATGCTGTGTATATCTGTGAACAGGGACGGTTTTAGACAAATAAAAGGGGGCCCTAAATGCTAACATATTGCACCATCACACAGAAACATATTGGTTGTATTTACAAGCGTTGAGTTCAGGCCGTTAAACGAGTGTGATTGACAATATTGAAGTTGTTCAATGCTTGTTTCCCAACCTCTTTACACCAGCTGAGGAAGAATGATGGGGATAGAACGATCACTAGTAGATCAATCTGTCTCCATACAGTATCATGTTATCAGCAGCATATCTGCAGTGTACTGGGCAATGTTCTGCTGAGAACAATGATTTTTGTTATGGCATAAACAATCCAATCACTTGATGAATAGACAGCATTTTGCTAGTTTAGTATAATGCACCCCGTAGTCCTCCACATAGTATAATGCACTCCCCATAGTCCTCCATATAATATAATGCAACTGGCAAGTAGCTGTCGCTGAGGAGGAGCGGGAGAAAACGACCTTCACCACCCCGATGGGACTCTGCGAGTTCAATAGTATGCCGTTTGGACTCTGCAACGCCCCCAGGACGTTCCAGAGATTGATGGAGTGCTGCCTGGGACACCGCAACTTCGAGACTGTACTACTATACCTGGACGACGTGATAGTGTACTCCAAGACGTATGAGGACCACTTGAAGCACCTGGCGGAGGTATTTGAGTAGCTGTCCCGGTATGGGATGAAGCTGAAGCCCTCAAAGTGCCACCTGCTCAAGCGAAGGGTACAGTACCTGGGGCACATCATCAGTCCGGAGGGAGTAGCAACAGACCCGGAGAAGGTCACTGCCATCCAGAAATGGCTGGAGCCGAAGAGCCTCAAGGAGGTACGTCAGTTCCTGGGACTAGTCGGGTATTACCGGAGGTTTGTGAAGGACTATACCAAGAAAGTGGCGCCTTTGCAAGATCTCCTGGTATGACAGTCCGGGAGAGGCAGAAACACCCCTTTCCAGTGGGGTAAGGAGCAAGCTGAATCCTTTGAGGTGATGAAGGGGATCCTGACCAGCGAAGAGATCCTGGCGTACCCTGACTACAGCCAACCGTTCCTGCTGTACACTGATGCCAGCAACGAGGGATTAGGAGCTGTGTTAAGTCAGAAGCAGAATGGCCGAGAGAAGGTGATCACCTATGCAAACAGGGAGCTCCGCCCGACCGAGAGGAACCCAGAGGACTATAGCAGCTTCAAGTTGGAGTTCCTGGCCCTGGTCTGGGCCATCACTGAGCGGTTAAAGCACTACCTAGCCTCCAGTAAGTTCACTGCCTTCACTGATAATAACCCCTTGACTCATCTGGAAACAGCCAAGCTAGGAGCCATGGAACAACGATGGATGGCTCGGCTGTCAAACTACCAATTCACTATTAAGTACCGGGCGGGCCGCAAGAACGCCAACTCCGATGCCCTTTCCAGGATGCCTCACCAGTCGGACACTGAAGAAGAAGTGGATGACCTGGAGGAGATTGAACTACCTGCCTTTCATCGGAATGGAATGGTCCACGAGCAACGAGCCTCCAGGAGGCATCGCGGTAAGAGGTTAAACCCCTTGCCTCACCACAGCTGGAAGGAGACCCAGGACAGCGACCCGGTTGTCAGCCGTATCAAAGAGCTGATAACCCAGGAAGGTTCCTCCCTGGAGAAGGACGCGTCTCTACAAGCCAAGCAGCTGTGGAATGAGAAGAGCCGGCTGTTCGTCTATAGAGAGAAACTGTGCCGGAGGTACGTCAACCCCAAAACCCATGAGATGGTATGGCAGATAGTGGTGCCCAAGACAGACATCCAGATGGTGTTGGAAGCCTACCACGATCAGGCGGGGCACTTTGGCAGGAAGAAGCTAGAAACCCTGCTGAAGTGTCGGTTTTATTGGGTAGGAATGCGCAGTTCCATTGAGAGGTGGTGCCGGAATTGTGGACCCTGTAGCCTCAGAAGAAAAGACTACAGCAGCCAGAAGGCACCCCTGCAACCCATCAAGACAACTCGACCTTTGGAGATCGTGGCCCTGGATCATGTCAAGCTGTCACCCAGCAGGTCAGGATATTCCTATGCCCTGACCATGGTGGATCACTACTCCCGGTTCCTGGTGGTCGCCCCCTTCAAGGATCTGACGGCAGAAACTGCGGTGAAGATGTTTCAGGCGTACTTCTGCAGGCCCCATGGATACCCGGAGCAGGTGCTGACAGATCAAGGCTCAGCCTTTGAAGCCGAATTGTTCAAGGAGTTCTGCCATCTGTACGGGTGTAAAAAGATCCGGACTACACCGTACCACCCCCAAACCAACGGTCTCTGTGAAAAGATGAATAACATCGTCATCGACCTGCTGAAGACCTTACCACTAGAGGAGAGAAATCAGTGGCCAGACCTACTACCTGACCTGGTAGATCTGTGCAACCACATACCTGTGAGTTCCACCAATTGTACTCCAGCATATCTCATGCGAGCAAGACCCGGGAAGTTGCCCATGGACCTGGAGCTTGGTATAGTAGAACCAGAAGCAGATATGTCCACTGAGGACTGGGACACGACCAGACAGGAGCAGTACAGAAGAGTACAGGCCTGTGTCGAAGACAGTCTCACTCGGATAAGGGACAAGCAGGAAGCCCACTACAATAAAAGTGCGCCCGCAGAACCCTTCACACCAGGAGAAGTGGTGTTAAAGAGGAAAAGGAGAAACCACAAACTCGATGACCAGTGGGAGAGAGAACCCTACACTGTGTTAAATTCAAGATTTGATAACAAGAAGACCTGTTTGATTAGCAAAGATGGAGGAATAACGACTGCAACGGTATCTAGAGACCATCTGAAATTGTGTCCAGACCTGCTAAAGCCCCAAGAAGAAGTGCCTTTCACCGGAGGAGCCTAAAGAAGCAGTACTCCATACTGACTTAGGAGATTTCCGGGCAGATTGGCCTCAACTAAGAGTAGCAGTAATAATACCTGCGATCCACTTCTTTCAACAGCCAGAAGACCCTCCACAGCAAGTAGAACCTGTAAGTGCTTCAGAAGAGCCTGCTCAAGAAGAATCCCAGGAAGAAGGATCCCCGGTTGGAGCAGAGCAAGAAGGTCTAGCCAATGGTATACTTGCCAGTCCCGTAGGGAGGTTAAGGCAACCCTGCAGTCCCCCAACACTTAGAACTGACAGAATGGGAGGTAGTACAAACACCAGCACCACACGCATCCCAGTACCACGTAGGTCGACACGTAGCACACGAGGTCAGACCCCTGTCAGATACAGAGAATAGAGAATTAAACTCTGACAGTGTAGATAGTTGCCCCTGGGGTATTGTCTTGTGTATTTTTCATGTATGTGTATCTTGATATGTGCTTTGCCTTACTAATGGACAATTTAAGTAATATGGACACTTCCCTTGTTATCTCTAGTTACCCGTAAGGGTACATAAAAAACTTTGTGGCTGAGGACTGTGTGCAGCCCAAAAACTGTTTGCTGTAAATAATTGCACTCCCTGGAATGCCCCTTTAGGTGACCTCAGAACAAAAACCTGTCTGGCGTGGCAGAAGTGGAGGTCCAACTCAGGATCGCCATGCGCTGCAGTCACCCCAGGGCCTACGTTGAGGGTTTGCTTTGGACAGGTCCCTCAAGCTACCTTGTACTTTACCCGTGAGATGGACACCCTGTCAGGGGACCTCACCGGAACAGACTTAAATTCTGAGGTTGCTTATTGTATGTATGTATATATTTATTATTTATAATGTTTTATTAAGCAACGTTCAAGCAAAGTGCCTCCCATAAAGGGAAGAGTTATTGTTGTTACCTGTTATAAAAATTACTTCAGTCTGGGAGTACTGAGCTTTGCTAGGGGGGAATGCTGCGCATTGGTGCCACAGATCCCAGAGGGGTGCATGGATGGACTTCTCCACAAGAGGCCCTACCACTTCAGACCACCAGAGGGAGCCCGGATAGGGATATATATATTGGAGGGTGGAGTTAGGCAGGCAGTCTGTGAGAAGTTCAATCTAGAGAACAGTTTCCTCAGGGGACAGAGTTAGTTCCAGTTCCTGCAGAAGATGAGCCTGAGAGAGGTCAGTCTGCAGTGGAGCTCAGTCACTTCCTCTAGAGAGAGTTCAGATTCAGTGAGCTCAAATTAGTGAGCCAGGAGCGTGCCGACGCTCAGAGTAGCGAAGCCTACTGCCTGTGTGAAGCCTAGTGAGGGCCCCGAGCGTGGCCGAAGGTGAGTGGAGTAAGCAAGCAACATAGGGGGCAGAGGAGCTTAACCAGCTCACCCCAAAACCATTTACTGGACACCGGGTCCGCGCCTACGGGGGGCCTATATCCCCAGCAGGAATAACCGGAACCCCTGGAGTACTATACTTCCCAGGTTCACCAGACGCTGACTGTTATACCAGGGTCAGGAGTCACGGAGGCCCTAGAGACCAGGGAGTGTGATCTCCAACAGAAGGCCCTACCACCAGGTCAGCAGGTGCAAGACAGAGACCAAGTTAAGCCTAGCTCCAGGCAGGTCAGAAACTTATCAAGGAAAGGCAAGGAACAGGAAGCCCCACACCCGCTCACTGGGGAGAGTCCTGATATGCACCCTTCACCCTGAAGTACCCTGGACCATGCCAGAAACACCACCAGTAAAGGTACTGAAGTGAACTGTTGTGTGTGTGCCTATTCTTCCTCTGACCCAGCTGGGTCCCCTCTGTCCTGCATCCCTTCACCTACACTGCCCTGAGGCCCCGCTCCACCTGTGGGGAGTCGTACCAACTAAGCTCCCTAAACACCGACCTCAGAGGACTGTCGCAGCGCTGGTGATCCTCACCAGACACCACAGGTGGCGTCACGAACATCCCTATCCCATACAACTTTCCCCCTTCTTTTAAGAGTGACCCCAGCATACGGGCCCGGGAGCCGACCACCGCGACATCCCCCAAGGTCAGGCAACAACAAGGCCCGGGCGCCGAGTCGTCCCCATCCCCCTGGGAGCGTCATATGCTTGTGGATAGGTGATATATACCTATATCACTGAAAAACAAGAAATAAGGATGCAGTCACTGACACTCAGCTGTTTGTCATGTGTAACACAGTAATATTTCTGTTAAAATTAAATGCTTGGCTTAGAACTTAGAATTTGATGCAATACCCACAAAGTTCTTGGCACATACATAAACTTTACTATACCATGAGTGCCCCATCATCTAGCAGTACTGGGTTTATATCTCAGAAGATTGAAGCCCAGAAATGCTCCCAAATAAAATTGGATAATTCAGCTAAAGTGTAATAAAGACATGGTCACTAATCCACGTGTAGCACCCTGAGGATTCGGCTGCTACAGGGGTATTGCACCTCAACCCAGAGGTGTGATATTCCACTCCCGGGTAAGGATGGAGTGTGGATCTGAGCTCGGTAGGCTGCATGCACTACACACATCCCATTTCCGAGGAGCAGACCGACGGTACTCCCACTTAGAAATGTGCAGGTACGACCGAGTCTGTTCCTGGCTGGAGTGGGAGGGGGGTGGTACATCCCAAGTAGTGTAGGGGCAGATAGGGGGAGCAGCCTGGGTAAAGATAGGAGCTCATTGGGTGCTGGTCACCTGAGCTCACACATAGAGGGTGTATATAAGGTGGGCACCAACTAAGAACAGGGTCAGATGCAGAGAACAAGTCAGGAGCAGAGGAGAAGGAAAGACCCAGAGTGAGAGAGGAGAGAGAGAGACCCAGAGGCACAGAAGAACAGGACTCTAAGATCCCAAATTAAAACCCCGGGTGAAGAGTCGGCATCAGGGTACCGGAACCCAAGCTGGTGGGGGCAAAAACATTCCCCAGCCAGAGACCGGAGACCGTGGGCAGCGTTTGCCACGGTCACCCACTACATCCACCCCGAAGGCACACCACATGAAGGGTCAGGGAACCCAAGGCCAAGGGTGTCCCAACAGAAGGCCCGAGGGAGCTGGACCTAGGTGGATCACTGGTGGGGACGGCCAGAGAACGGGACAGAAGGAGAGCTCAGGGCCACGCTCCGGACTTGTTTGGGGGTTGGCTGGATCCAGGACCTGGTGGACGCAGCACGGCTCGGGTGGTCACTCGGAGCTGGAGTGACCAGTACAACATCTGCAGTAAGTAAACACCCTTAACTGCATAACCCGACTCTGTCTTCACTGCCGTCTGCACTGCACCACCACAACCCCCATCCTCTGCACCTGTTCCCCCTGAGGCTATACCCCTCCCGTTGGGGGTTATCATCACAAGCTGCACCTGCACCATCAGCCTCAGCGGACCCTGCTGCAGCGGCGGCCACAGTGACCGCATCACAACGGGTGGCGTAGTCGACACAAAAGAACTCTTAATAACATCTGTAGGACTGCCACATAACACTGAGCTTGACGCCCTGGGCACGGGGCCGGGTCACAGCCGCTCGGAGACTACAACCCCCCATCTGATCCGGTGCCGGGTATTCCCCTCAAAAAGGAATATGTCCCAGGGGGCGCGTCACACGCATACCTAATTATTTAATAATTATGACAAACTAAATATTTTGCAGAACTAAATGGCTACTTTTGAACTTATACCTGCAACTGTCAGAGTCGTAATTGGTATTCATGCTACCGTAGGCAACACCCCTTACTAGTAAATCAGACTAAAAGTTCACATACCCCTAATGTAGGCCGAATCCACTACTGTCAATGGGTTTGGCAGATAGTCTAATGTAAAACCAAAATAAATGAACTAGAGTAGAAGTTGGTATACGTGCAATGTTGTAGGAGCCTGTTCACACTGGCCATTAAACAGACTTGACAGAGCCAGTGCTCCTGCGTATACGAGAAAACTGCTGTCTGAATGATCAGCCGAATGATCTTTATGTATGGGGGAGCTTTAGTCAAACCCTTATACTTTATAGCTGGCGTGGTGTTTTCTCTCATTGGAGTTGTTCTTATCCATTTCTTCTTTATCTGATCAAGACACCATGATGACTTTTCACAGCTATGGCTTGTCTTTACAGACTTGTATACTATCACCGCCACACTGTCCCCACTTGTGAGTTAAACAACCGTCACACCTTCCCCCCTTATGATCTATGGGGTATGCGCTCTCATTCTATAGCTGGACTCATAAAATGCTCATCTTAATATCAGGATTACGCAACCATTCTGACATGGAATTTCAAACTAAGCACACCAGTCTCATCAGGTCTAAGACATCATTTTGATAACATATGCAGTTATGGATCCGATTCAGGTGGTGTAAATTCAACATTACATAACCAATAGATCCATAATTGTTGTTGCTCTGTAATTCCAAGTATACACCTCTATGTGAACTTTATATTGCACAGGTGCTTATTAACTTATCAAGCCATATGGCAATTACAGCAAAAATAAACTTTAAAAGACCAAAATTACTTGTATATCATCAAATGTGTGAGAACTGTGCATGGCAGTGTTCATGAGCAGTGTAAAAGTATGCAAAATCTTAGCACAGATTGTCAACCACCTTAATCAAAGGCAAATGACAGCAGATATATGTAAACTGACGAGACAGTTCAATTAGCACCAATCAAATCAATTAACACCAAGCATGACTAATCTATTTTTAATTAGAAAAAGTAATAAATCTTTGAGAAACAATATAAGGGCCAACATATTGAAATGAATAAAGAGAACAGGATGATCAGTTTACAATGTTATGATCGATCATCATATTAGCATAAAAATGTGCTCCAACAGCACTCAATGAGTTGATCACAAAATGTCTCCTGCTGAAGCTAACAATGATCAGCTGTCATCTGTGAGGAAACTTGATAGTGAGTATTCACTTTCCCTGCTGCGCCACAACAGACTATATGGAGCAGTGTTGATTCACATTAATAGTTTGCCTGTGTGATGCAGAACCAGATAAGTCCCCCAGAACGAGAGATGCTCATTTTTTCCACTCTCCACTTTGGTCAAGAGATGAGGATACTATATAGAGGACCCCACTATTAACTGTATATTGCTTTCTGAACTCAAGAGCCCTATTAACTTATTTGCACAGTCTGATGTGGCTGAGCTTCATAAGTGATCGTCAACTTCACTACGTACTGCTATACTATACACCGGGTAGCAGAGCCAGGTAGGACAGGGTGAAATCCTAGCACTTCAGGTCTTGATTAGAGATACATTACTAGCTTTTTACTAGAACCAGGGCCTGTAGTCACTTGGTGTGCCAGTCTTCTGGATGAAGCAGAGTCGAGTGGGCTGCTGGTGACGGACCAGCCAAAATGTGAGCTATAGTTGAGAGAGAGACATGCTGGGGTCTCTCTCTGAATGGATACTGCATGGATCAGCTGCGATAGCTGAGCAGTCTATTTGTGAGAGCTGCAGAGAACCGTGTGGAATCTGCAGCTTGGTCAGCGGGAACTGTGCCCTAAGTTGAACACTTCTGTTTAGCGCTGGAAGCTGGTGGAGTTCGGACTGAAGAGAATACAGAGACTGGTGGGATTGAGCCTCTTCTTTGTATGAAGGTTGCTCCAAGAAAAAGGACTGTAATCTGTTCGGCTGAGCCCCACTGACACATGTGCCCTGCTAAATGATCTGTTTATTTGCTGTGACACCTTCAACTCCAGAAGAGGCTGCTTTTGGTATTGAATCTCTTGGAATTTCATGAAAGCAATAAAACTGCACGTTTGGACCAAACCGCACGTTTGGACCAAACCGCATTGCCTGTGTGAACACTACGTAATGCCTACCCGAGAGACTGAATCAATTAAATAGGTTCAAGTCCCCTATGGGGACAGAAATAAAGTGAATATTAATAATTTTTAAAAAATACATAAAAGCTTAAATTACCCCATTTTCCCAATTAAAAATGGGAAGTAAAAAGTATATTTGTAAAAAAAAAAATCAAACATCAGAATTGCCTTTTTTCTGGTCACTGCACTCCCCCAAAAAAATGCAATGAAAAATAAAAACATCATCTGTACCCCAAAATTGCATGAAATAAATCACAGCACTCAAAAAAGAAGCCTTCACGCAGCTCCATTGATGGAAAAAAAAAAGTTACAATTTTCAGAAGATGTCGACACAAACGAATTTTTTTGAAAGTTCCAATTTATTCTGCAACCAATGTACAATGAAAAGGCTGAGGCTGAGGGAGAACCCATTTAGCTTGGTGGAATTGGTACCTCTAGGGAGTTAAGGCAGCAAAGATGGCGCTGTCTGGTTTGTGAATGTTCATGTCTGGAGCTGGCGGGAAACAACATTCGGGGATCCCCAGTTAGGCGCTCAAATATACCTAGCAAAAAAATGACTGTTACCTATTGTTATCATGTTTAGCAGTAAGAGTGTGCAGGGTTATGCTTTTGTTGATTGCGGGGCTGAGATAAGTTTTTTGAATGCTGCCGTGGCCAAGAAGTTGGAGGTTCCTCTTATCTCCTTGGATGCTTCTATAACATTATCTTCTCTTGATAATTCTCCCCTTGCCCAGAGTAATGGGTATCGCACCGCTGAAGGAAGAGGCATGCTTTTTAATTTTACAGGATCTTCCTACCGCTGTGATGTTAGGTCTCCCTTGGCTTCGCACTCATAACCCTATTATTAACTGGCAAAGGGGGGATATTGTTACATGGTCCTCCAACTGCCAATCCCTTTGTATTATCAAGCCTCCTAAGGTAGTAGACTCCACCTCCCAGGTCCAGTGGTATGTGGCAGAGTTCGCACAGGTGTTCTCCAAAGAGCCCTCCCAGAAATTACCTCCACCTTGAACTTATGACTGTTCCATCCGGCCCCTTGAGGGGGCAAAGTTACCTAAGGCAGAAGTTTTAACCTGTCAGAACCCGAGAGGTAAGCCATGAGGGAATACATTTGGGAAAATTTGAAAAATGGGTTTATCCAACCTTCTAAATCCCCGGTTGGAGAAGGGTTCTTTTTTGTGGCCAAAAAGGATGGCAGTTTGAGACCATGTATTGACTATCATGAGCTCAGTCACATAATTGTACATAATCAATACCCTCTCCCACTCATCCCTGACCTCTTTAACCATTTGGTGTGGCAAGTTGGTTTACTAAGCTGCATCTCCGGGGGGTTTATAATTTGGTTTGTATCAAGGAGGGGGATGAGTGGAAAATGGCCTTCAATACCCCTGATGGTCATTATGAGTATTGTGACATTGCCCTTTGAGCTCAGTAAAGCTCTAGCTGTGTTTCAGATGCTTGTAAATTATATTTTCTATGATCTATTGGGTATTTGTGCTATTGTTTACATCGATGATATCCTCATCTTCTCCAGGGACCTGGCTGCACATAGGGACCATGTTCGCACCGTCCTGAAAAGATTGGAGGATCAGGATCTTCATGTCAAAAAAGAAAAATGTGTTTTCAAAGTGAAGGAGTTGGGGTTCCTGAAACTCATTCTGTCCCCCATGGGGTTTCGGATGGACCCAGAGAAGGTGAGGGCGGTGTTGGAGTGGGCACAACCAGTTAACCTCAAGAGATTGCAGTGTTTTTTAGATTTTATCAATTATTACCGGAGGTTTATTAAGGGTTTTTCCAAGGTGGCGAAACCTCACCGATCTTACCCATAAGGGGGCCGATGTGTCTAATTGGGGACTGGAGGCCACTAAGCCCTTTCATACAATTAAGAAGACCTTTTCCTTCGCTCCAGTTTTGGTCCAGCCTAATGTCAACAAGCCTTTTGTGGTGAAAGTGGATAACTCTGAGGTAGGGGTGGGAGCAGTGCTCTCCCAGGGTTCCACCACTCTAACGAATTTGAGACCTTGTGTGTTTTTTTCTCTGAAATTCTCTACCCTAGAGCTCAATTATGACATCGGCAATCGTGAACTTCTTGCCATAAAGTTAGCTCTGGAGGAGTGGAGGCATCTCTTTAAGACAGCTAAGTACCCATTCACGGTGCTTACTGACCATAATAATCTGTGTTTTTTTAGAGAATGCTAAGAGACTGAACTTGAGAAAAGCCCGATGGGCCTTGTTATTTACCAGGTTCAATTTTTCGATCTCTTACCTCCCTGGGACCAAGAATGTTCGGGCAGATTCTTTCTCTCTAAGTGTTTGTCCTAGTTTTGAAATTACAAAACCTGATTTCATTTTTCCTAGGGGCATTGTAGTCTATTCTGTCAATTTAGCTTGGGAGGTGGTTCAGGCCCAGGGGATGGCTCTGTCCAACACACCTCATGATAAATTATTCGCTCCGGTGCAGTTACAGTTGGGCTTACTCAGAAAGTGTCATGACTCGATCACACTGGCATTAAGGGGACTTGTCACCTGTTGAGCAGAAAGTATTGGTGGCCGTCCTTGGGTAAGGATGTTGAAGCTTATGTTAAGGCATGCAAGATCTGTGCCAGGAACAAGGTACCTCGCATCGCCCCAGCAGGGAAATGTCTCTCTTTGCCCATTCCTGTACATCCTTGGTCCCACATATCCATGGACTTCATTATGGATCTCCAAGGGTATGACTACGTGTGGGTTATTGTGGACCGATTTTCTAAACAATGCCATTTGGCTCCTCTGGCTCAATTGCCCAGTGCACAGGACTTGGTAGATTTGTTCCTCGTTCAGGTGGTGAGATTACATGGGGTTCCTATGAATATTGTCTCCGATCGTGGGTCCCAGTTTATGTATTTTCTCATTTTCTCTTCTGGTTACTACTCTTCCTGGGGTTCTTGCAGAGGTACTTACCTGGTTCATGACTAGGCACTGACTGCGTCACCAGACGCCAGCTGTCCGGCAACTATTATTATTATTATTATTTTGAGGAATCCAAGGTTGAACACATATGCTGGTTTGTTTCATATGTGTTTCTTTACTCCTTGTTCCCATATGTGTACCTTGGTATTTTTAATGCCTTCAGTCTGAATTTGCAATATGCTCATTCCAACATGAGCATGGAAAGCCATTGCATGAGTGGGTGTATCCAAACCTATGAGTGGTGGTAGTGGGTCATGTGTATATAGGCTACAGCTTTTTACAATTTTAATTTATGACATGAACCCCACTCCTGCTCAGTCATTCTTGAGTATGCAATACTCTCATAATGACATCTGTGCCATCTTGGATTAGTTTACAAGTGGTAGGAAAACCTACATAAAAGAATACATTCACCCTGTGAGCAAACTTCTCATCTTTGTCTTTCTATTTATTTCAATGTAGTTCCCAGTTTGAAAGTAAATAGGTACAAATATTGTCAAATATGGCATTAAAAAATACTATACAAGAATTTGTGATAAAAAATGGAAACATCAATGTTTGTGCTATATTTAGTGTAATGTTGTGACTTTTCTGAACTTCTTTGCCAGAACAAAATACAAAAAACTTGGACTGCTACAGTTTAATATAATTTTTCAGGCACTGACTCTCCTGAGCTGCTGGTTTCAATCATTGCAGTCATATTTCCTCATTTAATCTCTTCCTCCATACTGTCAAAATATTGGGTTTCCCCAAATGCTGAACAACGCGATATTTCCCAGGGGTGATTGCTTCCACAATAATAAATTCCAATGTTTTTAGTTTAAAAATTGAAGCAGGCACAATACTAACAATGCATTCTAAATAGAACACAATGCAAATAACAGCAGAATATATCCAGAAAGTCTTCTTTTCCTAGACACAGTCCTTCACAGTTTGTAAGAAATTGTAAAAAGAAAGTTGAACATGTGCCTCATTGAGTGAGACAATGTTGTCTACAATACATACATAGTGGTGTGATGAACAATGAAAATTATTTGATGTATATGTGAACAATGCCTTAATGTACACTTCTTGGCCCCGATTTATCAAGACTGTCATTGTGTACGCCATTCTTGATTCAGGGTGTGGTGGAGTAAGATATGCCAAATTAAGAGGCGTACATTTCTATCTTAATTTACGCTGCTTTATGAAGTATATGACGATGAATGTGTCAGGCCGCGTTCAAATATGACCCCTCCCACAAAAATCCACCCACTTTTTCAAAATTGGCGGAGTTGGCCTAAAAATGCCAAAAGTTGTAATAAGTGTGAGATATTAAACAGTTTTCTGTAGCAAACTGTTTGAAAAATCAGCCCTGTGATAAAATTAGGTGTGAGCCAAAAAATAATGCACTATTGCCTGAAATAACAAAATAAAGGACTCATGGCCGGATTTGCTTAAAATTAGACTTGTCCTCACAAAGCTCACTACCCTACACTAGCTTACAACTTCAAGTACACTATAATACTGGCCTGAAAATCATACAGAAAGATGTCTTCATCATCTGCCTGCACTACTAGAGCCGACGTAGAAGGCCAACCTGTGGCTACTTTAAGTTAGATGCGTCTGGAAGCTGCGGAATGACTAGAGGTCCTATCAGTGGCAAGTACTATCGTCTATAATAAACATTCTTCTTGTCCAAGTTTCCCAGTGACAACAACAATGTATACTATTTTTCAAAATGATATAGATAGTGCAATTTTATAAAGTGATATTTGTGTATGTAAAGAGAGAGGTCCAATTACACTATCTTGTTGGCTGATTTTTGCATTGCTTCACTTTTTTAAGAAATACCTGTTTGTGAAGCTGCAAGTTCAGAGCTCAGGAAATATTCCCTTTGAGGGCTGCTCTCTTTCTATTATTTCAGCGACAGGTTCAAAGGTATGTTATATATATGCCAGGGGGTATATGTCACCTATTTAGGATGTATTTGCAGTATCCATGCCATGTCTTTAGTAGGCAGTGCTCTTAGCTAAGTGGTACATTGGTGCATTTTTGAGTAAGGGGTATTTCTCTTTACACAAAGCCTCTCACCTAGCCAAATCAGTTCTTATACTTTGCACTGAAGAGGGCCAATAGCCCGAAACACCGTGTCTGCAAATTGAGATTCTGATTTGGCTATTATCATATTGCAAGACTCGTTAAATGGTCGATTGTGACTTGTCAAATTGCTGCTTCCAATAGGTGGCGCTATAGAGTTCAAGTCCTCTTTATCTCCGAAGAGGCAATTTGCATATTAAATTTCCCAGAGGAGCATTGCACGGTGAATAAGCCTCCTTACCTTGGCATGCCAGAGCCGGTATGTCACACTCCACAATGACAAACGTTACCCCTTAGTCCTCTTTACACTGAGAAACACCATTGCAGCCCATTCATCTGTACCCCTACCAATGGCACTGACATGGTTGTGTATGGTAGAATTTCATTTCTGTGGGAAAATATACCACACAGAAGTCTTCTCAGGAAATTACATTACAAAACAGTGTTATAATCTCTAAAGTGTTAAAGGGGTTGTCTGCTGAAAACAAATCTAAACCTATGCACGGGAACCATGCCAATGGCACTGATGGGAACAACTGGCAGAAGGGGGCACTTTTATCCCTGTTACAGTGGAGCGGAAGTGTGAGCACTGTGCTCATTTTGTTTGGGCAGCCTCATAGAGAATAAATGGAGGAGTGTTTGGTCAATCCAGCAGTATCAGGGACAATGTGGAGTGCCCCGTCAGCGGTAAAAATGATCCATTCGGTCCCAGCAGTACTTACCGCTCGCTGTCTTCTATGTTTTCCAGTACGGTTCCGGTCCCTCTCCTGAATTATGTGACCGCAGCGCTTTCTTGCCTCACTTAATGTAAGTCCATGAGAGCCTTATTATTGTTTTCATGCTTGCACTGTACATAAATTACTGCTATCTGATGGATGTACACAGGCCTGCATAGGAGCTTCATGCGCGAAATGGTGTCAAGATTATTTGCAAAGTTTTCTTCACTGTTTTCATGCGTTATGAAAAAAAAAGGGCTGCACATATCTTTTTATAGCGTTCTTGGATTTAGAAAACCCATTTTCATATACATAACGGGGTTCTGTATTCAGGACCCTCATGTTTTAGCAAAAAAAGGATTGAAGAATAGAAGCATTTCTCACTGTGGAACACCTGTCCAGATATGCGATACGCAAGCAAGCCATTGATTTGAATGGGCACTGCTTCATTTTTATAATTATTCACAAATAAAGAATATATATATAAATTTGTGTATATACAGTATACAGTACAGACCAAAAGTTTGGACACACCTTCTCATTTAAAGATTTTTCTGTATTTTCTTGACTATGAAAATTGTACATTCACACTGAAGGCATCAAAACTATGAATTAACACATGTGGAATTATATACTTAACAAAAAAGTTATATATTCTAGGTTCTTCAAAGTAGCCACCTTTTGCTTTGATGACTGCTTTGCACACTCTTGGCATTCTCTTGATGAGCTTCAAGAGGTAGTCACCGCAAATGGTCTTCCAACAATCTTGAAGGAGTTCCCAGAGATGCTTAGCACTTGTTGGCCCTTTTGCCTTCACTCTGCGCTCCAGCTCACCCCAAACCATCTCGAGTGGGTTCAGGTCTGGTGACTGTGGAGCCCAGGTCATCTGGCGTAGCACCCCATCACTCTCCTTCTTGGTCAAATAGCCCTTACACAGCCTGGAGGTGTGTTTGGGGTCATTGTCCTGTTGAAAAATAAATGATGGTCCAACTAAACGCAAACCGGATGGAATAGCATGCCGCTGCAAGATGCTGTGGTAGCCATGCTGGTTCAGTATGCCTTCAATTTTGAATAAATCCCTAACAGTGTCACCAGCAAAGCACCCCCACACCATCACACCTCCTCCTCCATGCTTCACGGTGGCAACCAAGCATGTAGAGTTCATCCGTTCACCTTTTCTGCGTTGCACAAAGACACGGTGGTTGGAACCAAAGATCTCAAATTTGGACTCATCAGACCAAAGCATAGATTTCCACTGGTCTAATGTCCATTCCTTGTGTTCTTTAGCCCAAACAAGTCTCTTCTGCTTGTTGCCTTCCTTAGCAGTAGTTTCCTAGCAGCTATTTTACCGTGAAGGCCTGCTGCACAAAGTCTCCTCTTAACAGTTGTTGTAGAGATTTGTCTGCTGCTAGAACTCTGTGTGGCATTGACCTGGTCTCTAATCTGAGCTGCTGTTAACCTGTGATTTCTGAGGCTGGTGACTCGGATAAACATATCCTCAGAAGCAGAGGTGACTCTTGGTTTTCCTTTCCTGGGGCGGTCCTCATGTGAGCCAGTTTCTTTGTAGCGCTTGATGGTTTTTGCAACTGCACTTGGGCACACATTCAAAGTTTGCCCAATTTTTTCAGACTGACTGACCTTAATTTCTTAAAGTAATGATGGCCACTTGTTTTTCTTTCCTTAGCTGCTTTTTTCTTGCCATAATACAAATTCTAACAGTCTATTTGTTACGCACACGCCCGGACAGACTGGCGTGAGCGTGGTTAGTGATCCCACTGGACCATGAACCGAGGAGTGCCTACAGGGGCGTGACTAAGTATCAACAAGGTCGCACGGCGGCTCAGTCGACTAAGTGAACCAGGGAGGAACTGAGCAGAGGGACCAGGTGCTACTCTAGGTCAGACCCGGTCACAGCTGTTGACCCACACCAGGGAATGCAGGAACAGGCAGGTTAGGCTGACATACTGACAGGTGAGTACAGGCAGGCACGGCTGGTATGCAGACAGGTGGGTACTGGCAGGCATGGCTGGTATACAGACAGGTGGGTACAGGCAGGTAAGAACGCAGGCAGGAAAGGGACCAGTACAGTCTGGGATACAGGAACAGAGCCGCAAGTGCAGCAGACAAGCAGAGCAGAGCAAAACCCGCAGGTGCGGTAGACAAGCAGAGCAGAGCAAAACCCCCAGGTGTGATAGACAAGCAGAGCAGAGCAAAACCCGCAGGTGCGGTAGACAAGCAGAGCAGAGCAAAACCCGCAGGTGCGGTAGACAAGCAGAGTAGAGCAAAACCCGCAGATGCGGTAGACAAGCAGAGCAGAGCAAAACCTGCAAGTGCGGTAGACAAGCAGAGCAGAGCAAAACCCGCAGGTGCGGTAGACAAGCAGAGCAGAGCAAAACCCGCAAGCGCGGTAGACAAGCAAAGCATAGCAAAACCCGCAGATGTGGTAGACGAGCAGAGCAGAGCAAAACTCGCAGGTGTGGTAGACAAGTAGACCAGAGCAAAACTCGCAGGTGTGGTAGACAAGTAGAGCAAAGCAAAACCCCCAGGTGCGGTAGACAAGCAGAGCAGAGCAAAACCCGCAGGTGCGGTAGACAAGCATAGCAGAGCAAAACCCCCAGGTGCGGTAGACAAGCAGAGCAGAGCAAAACCCGCAGGTAAGGTAGACAAGCAGAGCAGAGCAAAACCCGCAGGTAAGGTAGACAAGCAGAGCAGAGAGAAACCCGCAGGTGCGGTAGACAAGCAGAGCAGATACACACAAGGTACTTACAATGAAGTAGCGAGTGGACACCAAACTCACAAACAGAAGTACAGAGACAACGAGTTGGAGTTAGATGCAGGTTCAGACACTGCGGGAAAAGGAAAGATACAAACATAGAGACAAACAAGTAACGGGCTAGGACACTGTTCAGACAGGAACTGAACCAGGCACAAGATAGCGGAATGAGCCTGGGAACTCAGCCCCCAGGGTGGCGGAAACAGACTAGAAGTCACAGACACAGGCAACGGGCCTGGGTATACAGCCCCCGGGGTGGCAGAACAGACTAGAAGTCACAAATACAGGTAACAGGCCTAGTGTTATGTTCTGCTACCAGAGCTAAGGAAAGAGAGGAGATCTGTCCCTACGATAGAACTCAGCTTAATCCCTACGATGTAACAGGGGACCTGATCCTGCGATCAGACCTGCTAAAGTCCTAAGCTAGTCTGTACGGAGACCTATAGATGTGGGGAAGGAATCCCTACAAGTACTAAGGACTGGGAGGAATATGGGACACCTCCTAACAGAAATAGTAGCAGACAGACGAACAAACAAAATATATAGAACATAGAGGTCAGTAGACCAAGCAAACTAACAGAGCAAGACACAGAGCACAGGCTAGCTAGAAAGTAGATATACAATGAAGTCCAGCAAAGCCAGAAGGGCGGAGCAGGATTAAATAGGCCAACAAGGTCATGTGACCAGCAAAGGAAAAAAGACCTAAGAGCAAGGTTCTAACAGTACCCCCCCTTCTAAGAGGATCCTCCGGATCCCCTAGGACCAGGCTTATCAGGAAATCTCCTGTGAAACGCTCTGATAAGTCTGGACGCAGAAACATCATCCGACCTCACCCAAGAGTTATCCTCGGGACCGAAACCTTTCCAGGCCACAAGATACTGCAAACTACCTCTATACCATCTAGAGTTAAGGATGCGAGAAATTTCATATTCCCCGTCCTCCACCACCGGAGGAACAGAGGCAGAGGCGTCACAATCCGATACAACAGCTTTTTTCAACAGGGAGACATGAAATACCGGATTAATTCTCCAGAAGGTAGGAACCTCCAACCTAACAGCAGATTGGTTGACAACCTGAAGCACCTTAAAGGGCCCTACAAACTTGGGACCCAATTTCTTTGAAGGAATCCTCAACCGCAGATTCCTAGAGGACAACCAAACCATGTCACCAACAGCGAACAAAACCTCCTGTCGTTTCCTATCAAAGTAGTCTTTAGATTTTCTGTTGGCCTCCTGAAGATTACCACGCACATCCGTCCAAACTCTCTCCAAATCACCGGAAAAATTCTCCTCCTCAGGCACGGCAGATCCCAACTTGGAGAACGACCCAAACGACGGATGTCTCCCAGAACAACAAAAAAAAGGCGAACAACCAGCAGAAGAAGATGTATGATTGTTCAGAGCAAATTCAGCAAGTGGCAGAAACTCAGACCACCCCTCTTGATTGTCTGCCACAAAACAACGCAAGAACTGCTCAACATCCTGGTTTTTCCTTTCTGTCTGGCCATTAGATTCAGGATGATATCCGGACGAGAACGACAAATGAACTCCCAACCTATCACAAAAGGCACGCCAAAAACGAGCCACGAACTGAGGACCCCTATCAGAAACAATGTCAGTAGGAACGCCATGAAGTCTGACAATTTCCTTGACAAAGGCCTTAGCGAGAGTTTTAGCGCAGGGCAGTTTGACGAAAGGAACCAAGTGACACATCTTGCTAAAACGGTCCACGACCACCCAGATGACAGTAAAACCCTCAGAGGGGGGAAGGTCAGTTATAAAGTCCATAGCCAAATGTGTCCAAGGAGCACTGGGATCCTCCAAAGGACAAAGCAACCCCGCAGCAGGAGTATGTGAGGACTTAGATCTAGCACATATAGTACATTGACGCACCCACTTAATGACTTCCTTCTGCCATCCAGGCCACCAAAAACTGCGACCCACCAGTCTCTTGGTCTCAGAGATTCCGGGATGACCTGCCAACCGAGATTCGTGACACTCAACAAACAAATCTCTCCTAAAGGTCCCAGGCACAAACAACCTCCCATGAGGAGTGTTAGAAGGGGCATTCTCCTGTGCTTTAAGAATCTCATTTTCCAAAACGGAGTCCAAAGCAGCTATCACAACACCTTCTTGTAAAATGTTCTCCTCTTTCTCAGCACCGACTATGGGAGAAAAACTGCGAGACAAGGCATCCGCCTTAACATTCTTAGTACCAGGGATGTAAGTAACGGAGAAATTAAACCGCGAGAAAAACAGTGCCCACCTAGCCTGACGGGCATTCAGGCGCTTGGCAGCATCAAGATATATCAGATTTTTATGATCCGTAAGAACCTGAACGGGAAATTCCGCACCTTCCAAGAAGTGGCGCCAGTGTTCAAATGCGAGTTTAATAGCCAATAATTCCCGATTACCAATATCGTAATTCAGTTCAGTCTCCGAAAAATTTTTTGAAAAAAAAGGCACAGGGATGTAATCCATCCCCGTTATCCTGAGACAATACTGCGCCAACCCCCACAGAGGAAGTATCAACCTCAACCAAAAACGGCCTAGTAACATCAGGCTGCATAAGGATGGGAGCAGAGGTGAACCTCTCCTTGAGATACACAAAAGCTTCAATGGCCTCAGAAGACCACTGAACCGCATCAGCACCTTTCCTGGTGAGATCAGTCAGAGGTTTGACAATACTAGAAAAATTTTTTATGAATTTTCTGTAGTAATTGGCGAAACCCAAAAACCTCTGTATCGATTTCAAACCAATAGGCCTAGGCCATTCCTGCACAGCCTGAACCTTAACCGGATCCATCTCAAAACCTTTGCTGGAGATAATGTAGCCCAAAAAACTAATTCTCTGTACAGCGAACTCACATTTCTCCAGCTTAGCAAAAAGCGAATTGTCCATTAATAACTGTAATACCTCACGCACGCTCCGCCAATGAGACTCCAGATCTGGCGAATAAATCAAAATGTCATCCAAATACACAACCACATTTTTACCGATCAAAGGTCTAAGGATGTCATTAATCAGATTCTGAAAAAATGCAGGAGCATTAGTAAGACCAAAAGGCATAACCAGATTCTCAAAATGACCCACAGGAGTGTTAAAAGCAGTCTTCCATTCATCACCCTCCTTCATGCGCAACAGATTGTATGCCCCCTTAAGGTCAATTTTAGAGAACCACTTGGCCCCCATTAACTGGTTAAACAGATCAGGAATCAATGGCAGTGGGTAAGGATTGCGTACAGTAATTTTGTTAATCTCACGAAAATCCAGACAAGGACGTAAACCGCCGTCCTTTTTTTTTACAAAAAAAAATCCAACCGCCACAGGAGACTTAGAGGGCCTAATGTGACCGGCGGCCAAACTTGTCTGTATGTATTCCTCCAAAGCCTTTCTCTCAGGAATAGTAAGGTTAAATAAACGACTTTTAGGAACAGTCGCTCCAGGTACAAATTCAATAGAACAATCATAGTCTCTATGGGGAGGCAAAACCTGCGATTCCTTCTCAGAAAAAACTCTCCAAAAATCCTGAATAGGAACAGGCAATTCTCCCCTATCCAAAGCTGCAATACGCCCGTTACAACACTTGTCATAACATTTATGGCTCCAGGATTTAATTTCACTGGTAGACCAATCCAGTACAGGATTGTGAAATTTTAACCAGGGCAATCCCAATATTACTGGAGAAGGCAAGTTATTCAACACTACCAAATCCAATTTCTCATGGTGAACACCATTAATAGTGAGAGGAAATTCACAGACCTTGAGAGTAATATTCTTCAAAGGGGAACCATCCACAGAAACCACAGCAATGGGGGATGATAAAGGTTCAGGTTTTAAATTGAGTCTTTCCACGAATCCCCCATCAATTACATTCAGAGTAGACCCGCAATCAACAAACACCCGAAATTCCATTAATTTTTTCTGAGCAATCGTGGAAGCAGCTAAAAATATACCCTTGGAATTTAAACAGGCAATACGGGCGTGACTGACCATTTTTTTTTCTTTCTTCATACGAAGCTCACAGCCTTTAATCAAATGACCAGATTTTCCGCAATAGAAACACAAGCCTTCAGAAAATCGACGATCTTTTTCTTGAGAGCGAGGTGCCACCAATCCAATCTCCATCGGTTCACCACTGTTAGTACACACATTCTCATAACCAGAAACTGACATAGCAGAGGATTTGCTCTCATTAACCCTTGCACGCAGTCTTCTATCCACCCGTATAGCTAATTGCATAGCCTGTTGCAAATCTTCAGGTGTAGGATAAGCAATTAGCAGGTCTTTAACCCTTTCACTGAGCCCAGCAAGAAATAGACTTTTCAGAGCAGAATCGTTCCACCCTGTTTGAGTAGACCAACGACGGAAATGAGTACAATATTTTTCCACATTACCTGATCCTTGTTTTAAACGTCTCAACTCAGTCTCAGCTGATGCGACACGGTCAGGATCATCATATAATAGTCCCAAAGCAGAAAAAAAACTATCCACTGATCTGAAGCATGAATCACTAGGTTGCAAAGAAAAGGCCCACTCCTGAGGCTCTTTGCGCAAAAGTGACATTATGAACCCTACGCGCTGGGATTCATCCCCAGAGGACTTAGGTCTCAAACGAAAATACAATAAGCAAAAAAATGAAAAAAATTCTCGGTGTTCACCAAAAAATAAATCCGGCAAACATACCTTAGGCTCCAAGAAATGTGCTCCAGGACAGTTACTCACGTGCTGACGGAGCTCGGCCACCTCCAGAGAGAGTCCCTGCAGGCGATGAACCAAATCCTGAACCGATACCATGATGGAACAGAAAAATCTTTCCTTAGAGAATTTGCTGGCTGGACTTACTGTTATGTTCTGCTACCAGAGCTAAGGAAAGAGAGGAGATCTGTCCCTACGAAAGAACTCAGCTTAATCCCTACGATGTAACAGGGGACCTGATCCTGCGATCAGACCTGCTAAAGTCCTAAGCTAGTCTGTACGGAGACCTATAGATGTGGGGAAGGAATCCCTACAAGTACTAAGGACTGGGAGGAATATGGGACACCTCCTAACAGAAATAGTAGCAGACAGACGAACAAACAAAATATATAGAACATAGAGGTCAGTAGACCAAGCAAACTAACAGAGCAAGACACAGAGCACAGGCTAGCTAGAAAGTAGATATACAATGAAGTCCAGCAAAGCCAGAAGGGCGGAGCAGGATTAAATAGGCCAACAAGGTCATGTGACCAGCAAAGGAAAAAAGACCTAAGAGCAAGGTTCTAACACCTAGGTACTCAGCCCCCAGGGTGGCAGAAACAGACAAGATACAGAACATGACCTGGCAACTCAGTTGCACAGAATACATTGAAAGAAAGTGTTGCTCAGGCCCCTCCTACTGGGTGGACGGGGTTTAAGTATCCAGTGACTCACAACAATAGGCTGGGGACGCATTAGGACACAGTAACACAGGAACACAGTAATGCATTAGGACACAGTAACTATAAGAATCAGGCAGTAACCGCGCCGCCGCCCTAAGCAATCAGACAAGAGACATGCACACAGCAGGTACTGGAGCAAAGTGTGCATCCTGGACTGATAGGTAAGATGGCGGTCTTGCATGGTGGGAGGTGGTAAACCATGCTAGCATGCCACCAGGGATGTTACAGTACCCCCCCCCCTTTACACCCCCTCTTCTTCAAGCCTGCAAGGATTTTCTGCAGAGAATTTGGAGGCCGATCCTTCTCTTCAAGAAGATTGCCTCTTCTGTCCACTAGAGGGAACGAAACTGGTCTCACCATCTTGGTGACTAGGATGCTTCCTCCCATCGAGCCATCCTCAGCAAGAGATGAAGTGAGTGAAGTACCAGGAACAAGACACTGGAAAGTCTCTCTCCATTTGTTAATAGGTAGCACCCCAGAGGATTCAGGAGACAACTGGAAGTCCTCCACCTGATTGGAGGGGTGCAGAGACTTGGAGGTAGCCACCCCCTTGATGGACTTATTGCCAGATTTATTAGAGATGGAAGATCCTTGCTTAGGGACAAACTTCAGTCTGGTTTCTGAGATGACACGTCTGCAATGTGGGGCAGTACCTGAAGCCAGATCATTGGTACAATCGTCGAGACTGTGTGGGGACAATGCCTCCGCTTCCCTTCCTTCGGAGACTTCAGTGCACAGCGAGTCAGCGAATAGCAGATCTGGTGAAGAAGAAGAAGAAAACACTGCTTCCTGTCCTGAAGATATGGGGACTGTACACCCCTTGTACTTCAGCAGTCCCCCAGGAAACACCATGCAGGATCTCCAGACCTGAGCAATCACTAGATCTCTCAGCTCTAGATGACCTGTGGGTAAACCAGACAGCACCTGGAATGTGAACTTCTTCATGTGTAATGCTCCAATCTGGAGCTTAATTTGTACAGACATATTTTGACTGTTTCTGAGTAGGACTCGTCCTTCCGCTGACAATGCCCAAACCGGATTCTGGAGTTGTCGGACGGGAATCAGACACCGACTCTTCAAGGCTTTACGCCCGTAACTTCCGGTTAATCCGAGGCCTTCACTTGCCACGGAGACAGTCACGGTCATCTGTGGAGAGGAAACACTAACACCAAGGGCAGCCTCTCCTACAGGCCTAATGTCTTGGGATTCTCCAACCTTCGCTGGACAAAGACCGTCAGGGTGTCCCAAACAACCGCAGCGGGACCGCAATCCGATTTTGTGACTGAGTTCCGGCCTCTGCTTTGCCTGACGAACATGGTCATCCTTCATGGATTCTGTGTGGACAGCAGCTTCTAAAGGCTGGGGAACAGGAGGTCTTTGGGAGGACAGAACCTGGAGTGACAGTTTACCTCTACGCCTTTCACGTCTGGACTGCCTCTTGAGGTTGGAAAGAGAAGTATTCTGTGGAGCATTGTCATCCTGTGTGGATTCTGTGTGGGCAGCAGCCTCTTCAGGCTGGGGAACTGGTGGGCTACCTACACGCATCACCCATCGGAACTGCTCCAGGATATTGGGAAGGGAAGCTTTAGCAGAAGCTTCAGGGTTAGGGTCATCGAAGACCATTAGAAAGGCCACCAGGAAGGCCTGCAGGTCAGAGACAATAGGATCCCATGCTTCCCATAGGGGGGTGATCCAATTCAAGGCATCACCCGCTAGGTAGGACATCAGAAATGCTAATTTAACCCGATCAGTGGGAAAATAGTGAGCATAGAATTTGAAATGCAGCATGCATTGCTCCACAAATGCACGGCTTTGCTTTGGATCCCCATAGTACCGTGGTGGATCCGCAGGAACAAGTGCTGATAACTCCTTTTGGGCTGGTGCGTAAATCGCCTGGACCTCAGCTTGAGAAAATTTTTTTTACTTGGCGCACGTATTTGCCACACAGGGATTCAAATGTCTCAGAGAGCGAAGGGCCGTGTGGCTCAACAGGGACCATGACCTGAGAAAACTGTTACGCACACGCCCGGACAGACTGGCGTGAGCGTGGTTAGTGATCCCACTGGACCATGAACCGAGGAGTGCCTGGAGGGGTGTGACTGAGTATCAACTCGGTCCGACCAAGGTAGCACGGTGGCTCAGTCGTCTCCGTGAACCAGGGAGGAACCGAGCAGAGGGACAAGGTGCTACTCCAGGTCAGACCCGGTCACAGCTGTTGACCCACACCAGGGAATGCAGGAACAGGCAGGTTAGGCTGGCATACTGACAGTTGGGTACTGGCAGGCACGGCTGGTATGCAGACAGGTGGGTACTGGCAGGCACGGCGGGTATGCAGACAGGTGGATACTTGCAGGCACTGCTGGTATACAGACAGGTGGGTACAAGCAGGTAAGAACGCAGGCAGGATAGGGACCAGTACAAACTGGGATACAGGAACAGAGCCGCAAGTGCGGCAGACAAGCAGAGCAGAGCAAAACCCGCAGGTGCGGTAGACAAGCAGAGCAGAGCAAAACCCGCAGGTGTGGTAGACAAGCAGAGCAGAGCAAAACCCGCAGGTGCGGTAGACTAGCAGAGCAGAGCAAAACCCACAAGTGCAGTAAACAAGCAAAGCAGAGCAAAACCCGCAGGTGCGGTAGACAAGCAGAGCAAAACCGCAGTTGCGGTAGACAAGCAGAGCAGAGCAAAACCCGCAGTTGTGGTAGACAAGCAGAGCACAGCAAAACCTGCAGGTGCGGTAGACAAGCAGAGCAGAGCAAAACCCGCAGGTGCGGTAGACAAGCAGAGTAAAGCAAAACCCGCAGGTGTGGTAGACAAGCAGAGTAGAGCAAAACCCGCAGGTGTGGTAGACTAGCAGAGCAGAGCAAAACCCCCAGGTGCGGTAGACAAGCAAAGCAGAGCAAAACCCGCAGGTGCGGTAGACAAGCAGAGCAAAACCGCAGGTGTGGTAGACAAGCAGAGCAGAGCAAAACCCGCAGGTGCGGTAGACAAGCAGAGCAAAACCGCAGGTGTGGTAGACAAGCAGAGCACAGCAAAACCCGCAGGTGCGGTAGACAAGCAGAGCACAGCAAAACCCGCAGGTGCGGTAGACAAGCAGAGCAGAGCAAAACCTGCAGGTGTGATAGACAAGCAGAGCAGAGCAAACCCGCAGGTGCGGTAGACAAGCAGAGCAGAGCAAAACCCGCAGGTGTGGTAGACAAGCAGAGCAGAGCAAAACCTGCAGGTGCGGTAGACAAGCAGAGCAGATACACACAAGGTACTTACAATGAAGTAGCGAGTGGACACCAAACTCACAAACAGAAGTACAGAGACAACGAGTTGGAGTTAGATGCAGGTTCAGACACTGCAGGAAAAGGAAAGATATGAACATAGAGACAAACAAGTAACGGGCTAGGACACTGTTCAGACAGGAACTGAACCAGGAACAAGATACAGGAACGAGCCTGGGAACTCAGCCCCCAGGGTGGTGGAAACAGACTACAAGTCACAGATACCGGCAACGGGCCTGGGTATACAGCCCCCAGGGTGGCGGAACAGACTAGAAGTCACAGATACAGGTAACAGGCCTGGGTACTCAGCCCCCAGGGTGGCGGAAACAGACAAGATACAGAACAGGACCTGGCAACTCAGTTGCACAGAACACACTGAAAGAAAGCGTTGCTCAGGCCCCTCCTACTGGGTGGAGGGGGTTTAAGTATCCAGTGACTCACAACAATAGGCTGGGGACGCATTAGGACACAGTAACACAGTAATACAGTAATGCATTAGGACACAGTAACTATAAGAATCAGGCACTAACCGCGCCGCCCTAAGCAATCAGACAAGAGACATGCACACAGCAGGTACTGGAGCAAAGTGTGGAGCCTGGACTGATAGGTAAGATGGCGGTCTTGCATGGTGGGAGGTGGTAAACCATGCCAGCACGCCGCCAGGGATGTTACACTATTCAGTAGGACTTTCAGCTGTGTATCCACCTGACTACTGCACAACACAACTGATGGTCCCAACCCCATTTATAAGGCAATAAATCCCACTTATTAAACCTTACAGGGCACACCTGTGAAGTGAAAACCATTTCCGGTGACTACCTCTTGAAGCTCATCAAGAGAATGCCAAGAGTGTGCAAAGCAGTCATCAAAGCAAAAGGTGACTACTTTTAAGAACCTAGAATATAAGACATATTTTCAGTTGTTTCACACTTTTTTGTTAAGTATATAATTCCACATGTGTTAATTCATAGTTTTGATGCCTTCAGTGTGAATGTGCAATTTTCATAGTCATGAAAATACAGAAAAATCTTTAAATGAGAAGGAGTGTCCAAACTTTTGGTCTGTACTCTCTCTCTCTATATATATATATATATACCGTATGTGTATATATGTGTGTATATACTGTATATGTATATATATATCACAGAAAATGTTTTGAAAGACATATGACTTGCAGTCAAAATCAGCGTAAGGAAAGCATCTTTTTAATACCATGGTTGCATAGAAGTCGTTGTGAGAAGGCATTCATTATTTCCATGACAGTATGAGGGCTAGCGACAGGAATGAGTTATTATTTACCATTTAATATTTTACTTCCCTGTTTATGATGTTATTATATATGATTTCTAAAATAATAAACACAATTGTAAGTAAATTGTATAAATTATAATAGAATTCTGTGGCATTTCATAGCTCATGTTATGTAGAATGATTGTAATTGTGTGTCCAGGAGGGCTGTGAGAATTTTGACTGCATGAAGTGTTTTTTTTACAAGTGACATTTTGACATCACTAAAATATACATTTGCATTTTGAGCTCCAGTCTCACTGTGTGATGGTATAATCCATCCTGATCTCAAGAAAAACATGAAGTGCATTTTCTGAAGTAAAGTATAAATTACGCTCTAGGGGAGGATGTTTGCGAAAATCTTATGTACCCAGGAGGCTGTCATTTGAAGAAATGCCTGCAGGAAAAGTAAATAACGGCATCCAGACCGTGTATTCTGCGACCGAAGGAAACAACTGTGTTAGAAGTTGGAGAGCAATATGTGCACAATACACATCCCTACAGGGCTTATGAGGAAACTTGCATCTCCTATAAAAGAATGGTTATATGGATTTTGATATTTAATTTATTTTAGTTTTGTTGTTCGATGTCAAAAGAATACTTCCTATCTACATCATTGTAAATACAGTAGCAGTAGCATGAGACTTGTGCTGAAACAAAAGACTAGTAGGAAATCCTCCAAGCCATGCATTTTGAGGACAATGAAGATCCCAACACCTATTTTAACTTTAAAGGGGTATTCCCAAAGATCCTATCCCAATATGTAGTAGGTGTAATAATAATAATATTAGCAAATATCTCCAGTTAGAAATGTAGTATAGGTTTTCTGATTCGCTATGTCTGTTTCCTCGTGTGCAGGACCTTAGGTATCCATGGTCACGACCACTGATACAGAGACAGTTAGTTAGCTAGTTGCTAGTGGTCGTAACCATGGATACCTAAGGTCCTGCAATGCCTGCACACAAGGAAAGAGACATAGTGAATCAGAAAAACTATACTACATTTCTAATTGGAGTATTTGCTAATATTATTATTATTACACCTCCTACATATTGGGATAGGATCTTGGAGACAGGAATACCCCTTTAAGTATATTAAAGGAGTTGTCCACTACTGGAAACCCCATTTTCAATGCCGCCATTGAGCTGAATAAAATAAGAAAGCAGCATATTTACCTCCCTGACCAACTCTACTTGGAGAGATAAGTATATTTTTTCTTTTTTTTTTTTTTTCAGCACACTGTGGGCATTCAAAAATGGGTTGTCCAGAAGTGAACAATCGCTTTAGAGGATAACAAAAGAAATTAATGGGGAGAAGAACATGGAAAACAGTTGGGTCCCAGCAGGTTCCTCTTTAGGATTGAAGGACATAGGCACAGATCCTGGGCACCAAAAATCACAAAAATGCAATTTTAGACCAAGTGACATATGACATGTCCAAAGTTGTTGTTCGATCCCAATCTTAAAGGAAATCTGCCAGAATAATCAACCCTCCTGAACTGTCTTCATGGGCATGCAGGTCATAAAAAGTTGAATGAAATGATACCCTCATATCTCCGATCCATCCAATGTCTTATTCCAGAGTAAACCGCCTTTTTCTTATATACAAATGAGCTGTTGAGATCTATGGGCTGGACACAGATCTCCCTGAAAATCTGCCTCCAGAGCTTATTTAAAGGAAAGGGGATGTTTCCAGTGTGAGACTTATAATAACTGTCTCACTTATAATAATTGTCTTCTGATCTCGCTGCAGAGCTGTGTATGATGACTGCTAACACAGTACAGCAGAGCTGTCTCATTACACATACCTCTGCAGCTATAGCTCTTCTTACATAGTGCTGTTAGCTCAGCTGGACTGCTCCTCTCCCTACACTGACTGCAGAAAGAAAGCTAAAGTAGTAATGGTAATGAGGCATAGCTCTGCAGCAGAATTGACAAAAGTATAAGTGGAAAGATAGGCTCTGCTGTACTTTATTCCCCCCCACACTCACACACACACTGGCTTCCTGTGAGATGGAAGCTGAAGAACTGTAAGTTTTGCTGGCACACACCTCTGCAGTGAGGTCAGGAGAGCAGACTCTCAGTCATTACATGTCTCATTTTGGTAACTCCCCCTTTCATTTACAATAAGCATTGGAAGTAGACTCTCAGGGAGATCAGTGTCCGGCCCTTTATCTTAACAGCTCATTTATATATTAAGAAAAATATGAATTTCTCTGGAATAAGTCATCAGATTGCATATATCAAGGTATTCAGCTTCCTAAGACCTGCATGCCCATGTAGTTGGCTTAGCAGGATTGATCCTTCTCACAGATGCCCTTTAAGTAGGCAAAGATAGACAACTGCATAGATAGATAGATACCAAATAGTGCAATAGCACATTGTATGCGCTTTCTATATAGATAGACTGGTGGGTACACATGAATTGGCCAATTTGTGCATTAAAGAGGTTGTCCACAATTATACAGAATGCCCCCATCGATGTAAACAGTTGAAATAAGATTTTTTGTAAGTACCTTGTACTGTCAATCTTGCCTGTGAACGACGCTATCGCTGACCCCTCACTAGGCGTCATGTGACCCCGATTGCAGCCGTCTCTGACATCTGCTGATGTCACGTCAAGTTCCGGCTGCAGCCAGGTGTGACCTAGTGACGCGCTCCCCACTGATCCAAAAAAATATTGAACACATGAAGAAAGAGAAGTGCAAAAAGCCATGGAAAGTCATGACAGTGTTTTTAATTAGTGTTGGATCCTAATTGCCCTTTAAATTTGTAGGCTTTTAGCCCAGGAGAGGAATGTTTTATAAATATAAGTTTATAAGGTGCACCTTGCTTGTGGCACATATTAATTGGCCAATTTATGTGCTAAATAATTTCATTCTATAAATATATTCCATATAGCGATAATGCAATCTAAATTTTGTTTGCATACATCTTAGTGCTTACAAAGATATTTACAAAGAACTGCTGCAAAGGCAGATCACTAGATAGATAGATAGATGGATAGATGGACAGATAGATAAGGATGATGGACATATCATTGATGCAACCTATGTCGCCACACAGGGGCACAGGAGGTAAGGGGACACATACTGTATCTACTTCCAAAGCAGGCAGAATTGTGCATTATGATGAGCTATTAAACTGTAAATGACTCATATATTGTTCTTGGACTGGGGCCCTTTTCGGTCTGTGTCCACCAGCACATGGATGGATGGATATATAGATAGATAGATACTGTAGATAAAAAGACAACACTTTGAATGTTAAGTAAATAGCATTGCATGCTTATGAGCTACATTTTAGAAGTGTACAGCTTTTTAGACCTCCATTACAGGCACACAGCATTATAGTGATGTAAAAATTCCATTTTGATTGTTTAAGGCAATTGTAGATAATGAAGCAAGAAACTGCACTGGAAGAAGTAAGATGTTCCTTTACAAATGTGTTTAGAATGAAAGTGTTATTAGCCTTCATCTGAGTACTGTGACAGAAGTGGATTAGTACGGGGGCATTATGTACGGTACATAATGTTTATCATGCATAATCATTTAAAGAAATTGACTATTCTTTTACCATTGATGACCTATCCTTATGTCTGATCGGCGGGGGTGCGACACTGCACACCCCCACCAATTAGCTGCCTTTGGTGCCAGCGGCTGGCGAAAATGCTCAGTTACGAAGTTGCTCCATCTACTGATAGTGGCGGCGGCCGGGTACTGCACATCAATTTGAATAGGGAGTGGATGTGCAGTACCCGGTCGCAGCCACTACCAATACACAGAGCAGCTCTGTAGCTGAGCAATTCTGGCAGCCACCGGCACAAAGAACAGCTGATCAGTGGGTCTGTCGAGTGTTGCACCCCCACAATCAGACATTGATGCTATGGATAGGACATCAATGTTAGAGTAGTAGACAACTTCTTTGTCACACATGTGGATCGTGGATCCACTGTACCATGATCCGGGCTTACCTAGGAGAGGCGTAGCTAAGCATCTACCTGGTCTTCACTAGAGCTTCTGAAGGTGGAGTTAGACTTGAGCTGCAGTTAGCCGCCAGGTATCACTCCTAGACAGTGCCCGGTACAGCTGCGATCCCCAGGGGTCAGGATCACAGACATGGACAAAGACTCAGAGCCACTAGCAGGACAGGATTCGAACATTGTTCAGACAACATGGGTTCTGGGTCCAGGCAGGACGGATACAGATTCAGAGTCTGTAGCAGGACAGGATTTGGATACTAAACCAGGGCAGACACTGGTGCAGGCTCAAGTACTGTCGGAATGGTTTCAGATTCAGGTAATGCGGGTTCTGCTACAGGGTTCAGGTACCACCGGTGCTGCCTCAAGGTACATGTACCGCGGGTGCGGCTTCAGGGTTCAGGTACCTTGGGTGCAGCTTCAAGGTTCATGTAAGAAGAGGAGTCAGGGTTCAGGTACCGCAGGAAGTGGAGTCAGGGTTCAGGTGTCGCAGTGAGTGGTGTCAGGGTTCTGGTACCGCAGGGAGTTTTGCCAGGGTACATGTACTGCTGGAGCAATGTCAGGGTTCAGGTACCACAAGGAGTGGTGTCAGGGTTCAGGTACTGCCAAAATGGTGTCAGGGTTCAGATACCACCAGATCGGTGTCAAATTTCAGGTACCGCTGGAAGCGAAGTCAGGGTTCAGGCACCACAGGGAGCAGTGTCAGGGATCAGGTACTGCTGGAGTGGTGTCAAGTTTCAGATACCGCAGCGAGCGGTGTCAAGGTTCAGGTACCACTGGAGCAGTGTCAAGGAACGAGTACCACTGAAGTGGCTTCAGGATACAGGGCTAACCAACACGGGTTATTGGACAAAGTTCTGACTACACACAGTACGGGATACAGGGACCTGACAACTCACTAGTTGCACAAAACAACAGAATGGAGAACGTTGTTCAGGCACCTCCCTACTGGGGAGCATGCTTTCAATACTTAATGCTTCCCAGCTATTGGCTGGGGGCATGTCCAAAGTGCTCACATTGCCCCTTTAAAAATTGGGGAGCATGTGCGCGCCAATGGGATACCTGTGTGGATTGCACAGACCCAGAACAGGACGGAGCACAGGAGAGAACCACGGGAGGAAACAAGGATGGGCACGCATGGATGTCAGCTAGCATTACACTATTTAAGTAGGTTGGCATTCTGGTCCTGTTGTACAACTGACCAAGATCTACAATGGTGCCCTCTCCACAGATGGAGGGGCAAACAAGTACCATGTCCTCCAGACCCAGGTGGCTAGGCATGAAGTGGTATTAACCAAAACCAGAACGAAGCCCCATTTTATTTTTTTATATCATGCAGCTAAACAATCACCTGCTAATTAGTGAAGGGCGAGCACTAAAATGCTCGGGTGCTCGATGCTCGGGTCGAGCACATTGGAATACTCGTCGGCAGAGGGCCTAAAAATTGCCCAAATCGATGGGAACAGTGCTCAAATGACATGGGAACAGCATGGGGAAGACCCCAGGAAACATTTCTGACTCCCAGGTCACTTCTGTCAACAACATTGTCAGAGGTATTACGCCACTTTTACGGACTCACAATAAAACATACAAAAACGAAACCAAAATGGATTTTCCTGGGAAATATGTTAAGGACCATCCTTTCCAGCGTAATGAATTGTATATAAAGCATAATAAATAACCAAAAACAAAAATACTCCTCCACACCTTGGGCTATGTTCACACTTTAGCGTTTTTCATGCATTTTTGCACTTTTGCATTGCTTTCAACCGTGACAAATGCATTCACCAGGAAATGTCATTTTAACATTTTACAACCATATCTGGCTATGTGGTGTGTGAGATATCATCAGACACATCATGTTTCATTTATGAAGGAGGGACTCTGAAAGTCACAAAGCCTATCTTTATAGGGCCATCAGGCGGCCTTTACTATTCTTAAAGGGCCAGCAGTCGGCCCTCAATATTCTTAGAGAGCAATCAGCCGGCTATGTTTTATTGTTCCCATTACTAAAGAGTGGGTCTCCTATACTGTTATTGCGTATGCAGTGAGTGGCAGGGCTGCCTAAAATTTGGACGCACCCCAATACCCCTTTGAAGAGACTTAGAGGAGGGCCTCCTGAAAACAATGTTCCCATTAATAGGAAGTGGGTCTCCCATTGTGTTTGCCTATGCAGTGAATGCAAGGGTTGCCAAAAATTTGGAGGCACTCCAATGCCCCTTGGAAGAGACGTAGAAGATGACCTCCTGAAAAAAAATGTTCCCATTATTAGGAAGTGGGTCTTCCATAGTGTTGGCCTATGCAGTGAATGCAAGGGCTGCCAAAAATTGGGAGGCATTCCAATGCCCCTTGGAAGAGACGTGGAGGAAGGCCTCATAAAAAATGTTCCCATTAGAAAGGAGCGGGTCTCCTATACTTGTAATGCCCATGAACTAAGTGTATGGACTGACCAACATTTACCCCTGGGGGGTATACATGAACATACTGTATAAAAAAAAATTTTTAGGGGCATCATAAACACCCTTTAAATAAATTATGTGGGTGTTGCATCATGGACCACAATCACCCTGGTGATACTGTGGTGAAGGATGAGGATGAGGAGAAGGGGGAGGACAAGAGCAAATAGCCAAAATCAGGAAGTGTATACCCATGTGTGGGTGTGAAGAGGTGCATGGGAATACACCTCCCAAGAAAAGACACTGGATTTGAGTTTATGTTACGCTGCTATCATTCGGTGGTGTTGAGAAGTCAGGCCCAATCCAGCCCTTGTTCATTTTTATAAGAGTCAGCCTGTCAGCATTTTCAGTTGACAGGCGTATGCGCTTATCAATTATAATTCCACCAGCGGCACTAAAAACCCTCTCTGATAAAACGCTAGCGGCAGGGCAAGCCAGGACCTCCAAGGCGTAGAGAGCCAGTTCATCCCACGTATCCAGCTTGGATACCCAATAATTATAAGGCAGAGAGGAATCACGGAAGACGTTGGTACGGTCGGCAAGGTACTCCCTCAGCATCTTCCCAAACTTTGCACTCCTTGTGAGAGTACCCCGAGCCTCAGGGCCTGTGCGATGGGAGGGGCTGAGAAAATTCTCCCAGAACTTTGACAGTGTTTCCCTGCCTCTGCTGGATTGAAGTTTGGTCTTTCTCACTTGTACTCCTTGGTTGTCCAACGAAGTGTGACCTCTGCCGCCAGAGTTTTCAGATGGAAATTTTTTTAATAGTTCCACAACAAGGGCCTTCTGGTACTGCCCGATTTTTGTAGACCTGTCCGCCTCATGAATAAGAGATATAAAGTTCTCCTTGTAGCGTGAGTCTAGAAGTGTTACCAACCAGTAAAGACTATCACCCAAAATTTTGAGAACGCAAAGGTCATGGGAAAGGCAGAGTAACATAAACTCAGCCATACGTGCCAGACTGCTAACAGACAAGAATTCCGTGTCCTCACCAAGAGGACGACTGACCATGCTCTCCTCCTCCTCCTCTCTCTCCTCAGGCCATCCACGCTGAACAGACAGTATGACAGTCGTGCAGGTAGTACCGTTTATAGAGTATGAAACTAGCTCATGTTCTTCCTCCTCCTCCTCCTCTTCCTCATTGTCACCCAATCCACGTTGGGATGAGATGAGGCTGGGCTGTGTGTAATCACCCTGTATGGTTTCTTGCTCCATCCTTGCTCCATCCCATCGTGCTCCGCCTGCAATGCATCCTCTTTGATTGTGAGCAGAGAGGGTTTCAGAAGACAGAGAAGTGGGATGGTGATGCTAATTATGGCATCATCACCGCTCACCATCTTGGTGGAGTCCTCAAAGTTTTGGAGGATGGTACATACTGTATGTCTGAAATCCATGTCCACTCCTGAGGTCTTATGTATGGAGTCTGAACTGAATACCGACGGCCTTGTTGATGCTGGTATTCAACAACTGACCTCTTCTGCTCACAAATCCTTCCCAACATCTGCAATGTAGAGTTCCAACGCGTGGGGACATCACACACCAGTTTGTGAGCCGGAAGCTGCAAACGCTGCTGAAACACGAAAAGGGCGGCAGAAGCTGTAGGTGACTTTCTAAAATGGGCACACAGGCGGCGTACTTTACAAGCAGATCCGGCAGCTCCAGGTAGAATTTGAGAAACCGCTGAACCACGAGACTAAGCACATGGGCCAGACATGGTATGTGTGTGAGCTCACCTCGCCTCAGAGCCGCCACCAGGTTCCGGCCATTGTCACACACGACCATGCCTGCTGTAGGTTCAGCAGTGTGAGCCACAGATCTGCCTGCTCTTTCAGAGCTGTCCACAACTCTTCAACATTGTGCGGTTTGTCACCTAAGCATATTAGCTTCAGCACAGCCTGTTGCCCCTTGACCGAGGCAGTGCTGCAGTTCTTCCAGCTTGTGACTGATGTGGTCATTTTGAAGATGGAGGCTGAAGAGGAAGAGGAGGCTGAGGAGAATGAGGTGCAGGAGCTGTAGACTGTGGGGGCAACCCTGATTGATCTAGGGCCCGCAATCCTTGGCGTCGTGAGGACGTGTTCCGTCCCAAGGTCCGACTGGGTCCCGGCTTCCACTATGTTAACCCAGTGTGCAGTCAACGAGACGTACAGTCCCTGCCCACAAGCACTTGTCTACGTGTCTGTGGTTGGGTGGACTTTCCCAGTAAATGCGTTGTTGAGGGCACCGCTAATATTTTAGGACACATGCTTGTGTAATGCGGGGACGGCACACCGGGAGAAATAGTGGCAGCTGGGGACCGAGCCGCCGTCATCAGGTTGCGGAATGCTTCCATCTCCACGAGCCTAAAAGGCAACATTTCGAGCGCAAGCAGTCGGGAAATGTGGGAATTTAGTAGTGTGGCCTGTGGGGCATTGGCTGCTTATTTGCGCTTGCGTTCCAAGGACTGGGGTATGGACAACTGAACGCTGCGCTGGGACAAGGACGTGGACGTGCTTCCTGATGCTGCTACTCGAGAGTGTTCAACGACAGGTGCAGGGCAGGAGGCATCTTCTCATGCACCATGGACAGGGGATTGGCTTGCATGCACAACAGCGGAAGAAGCAGTGTTGCCACTCGCAGACACTGTTCCTGTACCCTGGGGTTTGGCCCACAAAGTTGGGTGCTTTGCTGCCATGTGCCTGATCATGCTGGTGGTGGTCAGGCTGCTAGTTTTGCCACCCCTGCTGATGCTGGCCTGGCAGGTGGTGCAAATGGCCTTTTTGGGGTTATCGGCTGAGTCTTTAAAAAACAACCAGACTCAGGAAGACCTAACAGTTGTACTGGCAACTTCCTTTGTGTTGGTGTTACGGGGAACTGTTGCCTGCCTTCTGTCTGCGGCCACTACACTGCTTCTTCCTACCTGTTGGGGTGCTCTGCCTCCCTCCCCCTGTGTGCTGCTGTCCTCGCTCTGCATGTCCTCCTGCCAGGTTGGGTCAGTTACTATATCATACACGACCTCGTCTTCCACTTCCGCACCCTAGTCCTCCTCCTCACTTTCTGGCAATTGTGTCTCATCATCGTCCACCTCTTCTGACACTTTCCCACCGTTGCCTTCGTGTGGCCGTGGCTGCTCAAATATTTGGGCATTGCTACATGCGATTGTGATGCCTGGGTGGAGGAGAGAGAGAGCGAGATGGATGGTGGTAATGCGTCCGAGTCGGTGGGACCAGGGGACGCCTCTCCTTCCCCTCCTCACTTGCTAGCCCACCCTGAGAGTTGGGGTACTCGGAAGCCGGGCCACTGTGCAAGGTGGATGTAGTCGCGGCCTAGGCCCGGCCCGTGCCCAGGGTTGTCACACTTAAAAAAGTTAAGGGCTAGGAAGGACGGTGACAGCGATTCGAGTGGATCTATTGACTACGCCACCTGTGGTTTCTGATGATCCTCCACCAGCGCTGCTTTCAGTCCGACAACCTCTGAGTAGTTCAGGTGCTTTGGTCAGGACCCTGCACCAGAGTGTTCCTAGACTTTCCCACTAGGTCCTCTCCTGTCCGTATGTGGCACGTGTACTAAGGCCGGGTATCCTTCTGGGTGGCAACTCCGCTCCGTCCGTTACCCGGTGGGATCCACTGAGCATCCGGGCTTCTCCGACTAAGACGTAAAGTGACAGAGTCAGATATCGGGGGCTGGTACCCCTTTTGCAGCAGGACTCCCTCTGACTAGGCCAGAATAGTGAGGACAGGTGGCATATACCGCTCCGTCTGCATCCCCCTGGGATCCTTTTGCCTGCGAAGCTTGTCTCCTCTGCTCCCCTCCAGGCCTTCTTGGGTAGGGACCTTGACCGGGTAGAGACAACCGTTAACTCTAGTCCGCTCCTCGCCTCAAGGCCAGAGTACGAGGACCGTGTCCCCATCAACTGCAGGTTCACACAGAAAGCCACGTTCAGTGATAAAGATCACAATCAAAAGACCATAAGCCCAAGATGGCTGTTTATTAAATATGAATTATTAAGTGTAACCTAAATGTGCGTCCTCCACCCTCACCCACTACTAGGTTCCCCCTATCTTTGGTTCCCTCATCTCCACTTATTCTCACTGGGGCAGCACCCTGGTGCATATAAGCCCCCCCTCAGGTGGGAGAGGTGTAGTGTTGGATATAGAGGTGGGGTCCTGACAGCTGCACCATCCTTACCTCGAAGGAGAGATACCACACCTCATTAAAAAGATGCAGTACCCTTGTGGCGACCGAACCCTCAGGGGCGCCACATTTTCCCCCCTGGTGAAACACAGCATGTCCGCAGGCTGCAAAGAGAGCAAAACATGGTACAGACTTTTTTTAAATTTTTGTATAACAACATAACAATCTTCCCATTATGGGAGGCACTTTTCTTAAACGTTACCAACTTTAAATAGTATAAAAACATCACAGAGACATTATGCATATAGACAGACCGATTAAAGTGCAGTAGGAAGGAGTCAGTTCAGAAGCAAGAGGGACCTGTCCCAAACCCTCAACGTAGGCCCTGGGGTGGCTGCAGGGCATGAAGATCCCGAGTTGGACCTCCAGGAGAGCCACTACAGACAGGTTTTTCTTCTGAGGTCTGAGGTAGAAGTATTAAGGCGGTTTTATATAAAACCAATAGAGAGCACCTAAATAGATGCATAAACTATATACAAGTAGAAGAAGAGTCTGCCTACTGCCAGTCCGCAGGGACAAATGTCTCTCTAAACCGGGAGGAAAAAGGGAAAGAATTTTTAAACAAAAACATTCAACTGTCAAAGCTACAGACGCCGGGGCCGCTTATTCCATGTATCCCCACCGGGGAAAAGGTTCATTCCTCCCGACGGAGGCTGGCTGAACCTCCACTGCCGAGCGCGAGGGGGCGTCACTCCTGGACACCTTGTGCACATCCAGGGCGTACCACCCCCGCACCCCGTGGTGGCGGGTGTACGACACCAGGTCACCCGGGAAGAGGTTCCGGCCAGGGTGTCCCTTCCTTAGTTGCGGCTCAACGTCCTGCCGGCTGACGAAGACATCCTGCTCGAACTGGGGACTCCTAATGAAGCCCCATCCCGCCTCCTGGTGGAAGCGGACAATTTGCCCTTCCTCCCGGGGGCTTGGACAGGCTGCCTCCTCCTGGCGGGCCTTGGACTTTGCGGCCTTGGCGCGCACCTCCAGGTGCTCGCAACGAATCTCCCTCTGCCGTCGCTCCCTGTCGAGCTGGAGGATTTGCTGCCTGCACAGCTTGCTCCTCTTCCGCGCTTCAGCCCGGGTCTCCTGGGGGAAGCCCATCAGGTCCCCCACCTAGTTGTCCCAGGCCAGCTCCTCCGCCGCCGGCCAGGTAACTGGAGGTGCAGGTTGCGGAGACAGCAGGGGTTGCTGCAGGTCCTCGGTGAGTGCGGACCAGTCCGGGTTGGGGTCGGTGGACTCCCCAGCAGACACAAGTTCCTCCGGGACGGGAGGCGGGAGGCAATGCAGGCCTCCGGCGATGGCGGAGGCTTCCAGCTCCGGGGCAAAGACCTGCTCCCAAGTGACCGCGCCGGGTAGCAGGTACTCCGTCATCAGATCCAGGAGGGGCACGGTGGGCTCAGCAGCCGGGACGGTGGTATCTCTCTTACCCGATCCTGGGCTGCACGCAACCTCCGATTCTTCTTCCTCCTGGGTTGCTGCTCCTTGGCGGCGGGCCCAGATCCTTTGCAGCATCCCCCGCGGACAGTCTCTAATGGAAGGGGCGGTCTGCTCTTTTGGCGCCATGGGGGAGCCAGGCCCACGATAGGAGGTGCTAGGACGCTGTCTTTTCTGCACATCATGGCGTCCATTCTTCTTGGGCGGGCACCATTTTAAGTGGAAAACGACAGTCTAAGGTCAAAGGCGCACAGTACGCGGTAGCAATGGGCAATCTTCCTCCGTTGCTGCGGGCACGCTATCCTGCCGACTACGCCAAGTTGTGTTACGCCCGGGTGGAGGAGAGAGAGAGAGAGATGGATGTTGGTAATGCGTCCGAGTCGGTGGGACCAGGGGACGCCTCTCCTTCCCCTCCCCACTCGCTAGCCCACCCTGAGAGTTGGGCTACTCGGAAGCCGGGCCACTGTGCAAGGTGGATGTAGTCGCGGCCTAGGCCCGGCCCGTGCCCAGGGTTGTCACACTTAAAAAAGTTAAGGGCTAGGAGGGACGGTGACAGTGATTCGAGTGGATCTATTGACTACGCCACCTGTGGTTTCTGGTGATCCTCCACCAACGCTGCTTTCAGTCCTCTGAGGCTGGATGTAGCAGCAGCAGCAGATTGTACTACTCCCCACGGGCGGAGCAGGGCCTCAGGGCAGAAGTAACAGGAGGATGGGGGTCGTAGTGGGAGATGTGGTGCGGTGTGGTGCGGTGCCGCGTTGCAATAAGAAACCGGAGGCCATAGGGGTAGTCTTCCAAGCTTTACTCACGGTAGAATGCTCAGCTGCAAGGCTTCTCCCTGCTCCTCACGGCGCACTGCGGCCACCAGGACCGGGGGTCCGACAACCTCTGAGTAGTTCAGGTTCTTTGGTCAGGACCCCGCACCAGAGTGTTCCTAGACTTTCCCACTAGGTTCTCTCCTGTCCTCCGTATGTAGTACGTGTACTAAGGCCGGGTCTCCTTCTGGACTATGCACAGAACAAGGGTACGGGTGGCAACTCCGCTCCGTCCGTTACCCGGTGGGATCCACTGAGCCTCCGGGCTTCTCCGACTAAGACGTAAAGTGACAGAGTCAGATTTCGGGGGCCGGTACCCCTTTTGCAGCAGGACTCCCTCTGACTAGGTCAGAATAGTGAGGACAGGTGGCGTATACCGCTCCGTCTGCATCCCCCTGGGATCCTTTTGCCTGCGGAGCTTGTCTCCTCTGCTCCCCTCCAGGCCTTCTTGGGTAGGGACCTTGACCGGGTAGAGACAACCGTTAGCTCTAGCCCACTCCTCGCCTCAAGGCCAGAGTATGAGGACCGTGTCCCCATCAACTGCAGGTTCACACAGAAAGCCACGTTCAGTGATGAAGATCACAATCAAAAGACCATAAGCCCAAGATGACTGTTTATTAAATATGAATTATTAAGTGTAACCTAAATGTGCGTCCTCCACCCTCACCCACTACTAGGTTCCCCCTATCTTTGGTTCCCTCATCTCCACTTATTCCGGCTGGGGCAGCACCCTGGTGCATATAAGCCCCCCCTCAGGTGGGAGAGGTGTAGTGTTGGATGCAGAGGTGGGGTCCTGACAGCTGCACCATCCTTACCTCGAAGGAGAGATACCACACCTCATTAAAGAGATGCAGTACCCCTGTACCGAACCCTCAGGGGCGCCACACGATCTCCTCTTGCCCCGCTTCAAGTGGACCGGGCGAGAGGCCCGAATCTATAAATGGAAAAGTGAACAGCTCTTCAGAGTGTCCAAGTGTGGGATCAGTTGTCTCCGGGCACTCGGCATGGTGGGAGGTAGGAGGATCAGGGTGAGGAATATGCAGTCCAGACTCACGGCTACTGAGACTTGACCATGTGGAAGACAAGGTGGTGGTGGTGGCAAAGTGACAGGAAGCATTATCCGCTATCCAACCAACAACCTTTTGACACTGCTCTGGGTTCAATAGTAGTGTGCTGCAGTCCCCTAGGAATTGGGACAGGAAGGTCGGGCAAGAAGATGTGGGTGTTTGTTGTGGCACAATTTCAGCTTGCCCACGGCCTCGGCCTCTGCAAGAGCCATCACCATCACGTCCAGTTCCCCGTCCCTTGCCACGCGCCTTGCCCATTTTAAATGGAGCACAATATCTTCCATGCTCACTACAAATGGCTGAATTTGGAGCGAAGTTATATGTAATCCGTGTGACAGAGAAACCACAGTTTTAAATATCTGGCCTGTAGGTAACTATTTTGAACAGCAAACTGATATCAAAAACTTTGCTGACACACTGAAAAAAAATTAGAATGGAGGCCAGAAATGGCAGAATTTTCAGAAAATGTATATGTGATCCGTGTGACTGACAAACCACAGTTTTAAATACCTGGCCTGTAGGTAACTATTTTGAATGGCAAACCGGTGTCAAAAACTTTGCTGACACACTGAAAAAAAATTTGAATGGAGGCCAAAAATGGCAGTACAACCCCTGGCAAAAATTATGGAATCACCGGGTTCAGAGGATGTTCATTCAGTTGTTAATGTTGTTGAAAAAAAGCAGATCACAGACATGGTACAAAACTAAAGTAATTTCAAATGGCAACTTTAGGGCTTTAAGAAACACTAAAAGAAATCAAGATTAAAAATGTGGTACTCAGTAAGGGTAATTTGTTTCAGACCAAGCAGAGGGAAAAAATTATGGAATCACTCAATTCTGAGGAAAAAATTATGGAATCACCATGTAAATTTTCATTTCCAAAACTAACACCTGCATCAAATTAAATCTGCTCGTTAGTCTGCATCTAAAAAGGAGTGATCACACCTTGGAGAGCTGTTGCACCAAGTGGACTGACATGAATCATGGCTCCAACACAAGAGATGTCAATTGAAACAAATGAGAGGATTATCAAACTCTTAAAAGAAGGTAAAACATCACGCAATGTTGCAAAAGATGTTGGTTGTTCACAGCCAGCTGTGTCTAAAATCTGGACCAAATACAAACAACATGGGAAGGTTGTTAAAGGCAAACATACTGGTAGACCAAGGAAGACATCAAAGCGTCAAGACCGGAAACTTAAAGCAATATGTCTCCAAAACAGGAAATGCACAACAAAACAAATGAGGAACGAATGGGAGGAAACTGGAGTCAATGTCTGTGACCGAACTGTAAGAAACCGACTAAAGGAAATGGGATTTACATACAGAAAAGCTAAACATAAGCCATCATTAACACCTAAACAGAAAAAAACAAGATTACAATGGGCTAAGGAATAGCAATCATGGACTGTGGATGACTGGATGAAAGTCATATTCAATGATGAATCGCAAATCTGCATTGGGCAAGGTGATGATGCTGGAACATTTGTTTGGTGCCGTTCCAATGAGATTTATAAAGATAACTGCATGAAGAGAACATGCAAATTTTCACAGTCATTGATGATATGATGCTGCATTTCAGGTAAAGGCACTGGGGAGATGGCTGTCATTACATCTTCAATAAATGCCCAGGTTTACATTGATATTTTGGACAGTTTTCTTATCCCATCAATTGAAAGGATGTTTGGGGATGATGACATCATTTTTCAAGATGATAATGCATCCTGCCATAGAGCAAAAACTGTGAAAACATTCCTTGAAAGAAGACACATAAGGTCAACGTCATGGCCTGCAAAAAGTCCGGATCTCAATCCAATTGAAAATCTTTGGTGGAAGTTGAAGAAAATGGTCCATGACAAGGCTCCAACCTGCAAACCTGATCTGGCAACAGAAATCAGAGAAAGTTGGAGCCAGATTGATGAAGAGTACTGTTTGTCACTCATTAAGTCCATGCCTCAGAGACTGCAAGCTGTTATTAAAGCCAGAGGTGGTGCAACAAAATACTAGTGATGTATTGGAGTGTTCTTTTGTGTGTTTGTTTTTCATGATTCCATAATTTTTTCCTCAGAATTGAGTGATTCCATAATTTTTTCCCTCTGCTTGGTCTGAAAAAAATTACCCTTACTGAGTACCACATTTTTAATTTTGATTTCTTTTAGTGTTTCTTAACCACTTCCCGACCGCCCACTGTATATAAACGTCAGCGCTGCCTGGGCTCTGTGCAGCGCCAACGTTTATAAACGGTCGATGGTCCCGCAGCGCTCAGGACCCCCAGGGTCCTTCAAGTGCTGCGGGTGCAGTGCAGAGCAACAGCTCTGACAGGGGACATCATCGGGATCTGATTGGATCAGGTCCCAATGATGTTAACGCTTTGCTATCTTCTAGATGCCGCGATCCATAGCAATCGCGGCATTTAGAACATAGTGAGAGGAGAGGGGGTCATCTACCTACCTCTCCGACGGCCCCCCTGATGTCTGAGAGGACCTGGCGTTGTCATGACAGCCGGAGGTCACATGACTGCCTCCGGGTCTGCCATGTATGGTGTCCTGCTAGGCTCAGCCTGCAGCTGAGTCTAGCAGGAGATAATGACAGTTTTACACTGTCAGCAGAGGTCTTGTGCAATGCAATACATGTCTATTGCATTGCATGAGAACAGTGATTAGAAAAATAAAAATTAATGTCCCATACAGGGACTAAGTAAAAATGTAAAAAAAAAAAAGTCTAAAAAATGTTTTCAAACTGTTAAAAAAAAATCACAAAATAAATAAAAATAAATAAAATATTAAACCAATAAATCTGTATATTTATGCAAAAACAAAAAAAAGTACACATTATCAATTTTACCACACTCAGAATGGCATAAAAAAAAACTCAAAAAACAATTCCTGAATTGTTGGTTTTTGTTCATTTTACCTCCCAAAAAACGGAATAGAAAGCGATCAAAAAATGTCACGTACCCAAAAATGGTAGCAATAAAAATGTCAACTCGTTCCGCAAAAATAAGCTGTCACATGACTCTGTCGGCTGAAATATGGAAAAATTATAGCTCTCAAAATATGGCGCTGCAAAAACTAGATTTTGCAAAAAAAAGCGTTTTTTAGTGTGTGACAGCTATCAATCATAAAAACCCGATATGTATCTGGTATAGCTGTAATTGCACCGACCCGAATAATAAAGTAATCTAATCACTTATACCACACGAGGAACGGCGTAAAAAAATAAATAAAACCAATTCTTCACCTGCTGCTAATTTGTTTATTATGTCTCTCAAAGATCGCAGTAAGGCTGATGAGCACTTACACCGGGGTTTCCGTGTAAATCTCTGAAATACGTGATTCAGACGGAACCCATGACGGAAGATTCCCTGTAATGAGGCAGATATAGGCACTGTGGATGCCGTCTTGCCTGTGATCCCATGGTGTCAGTTTTTTACGTGTGCATAAAAGTGCGGTTGGCCACAATTTTGTGCACTTCTCAAAAAAAGGACACCGCTAAACAGAGGCCAGACGGAGTCCAGAGTAACTATGCTGCCTCATAATAGTTTCAGCTGAATTACATCACTTGGAAATTTAGATGGAAACCCCGATGTAAGTGCTCAGCCTAGAGCACCAGATAAATGTTATGTAAAATGTTCCCAATAAAAGCTTCAACTCAGTCCTCGAAAAAAGCTAGTCCCCACTCAGGTCTGTTATCTGTTAAAAATATAAGGGACTTCCAAGTTACTGGTAGCAGAAAGGCTCTGGAAAAGCGAAATGGCCCTTGCCCCCCAAAAGAAATTCAGAAAATTTTGTGCTCCCAAATCCAAATGCCTACCTCCCTTCTGAGCCCCACAATGTGCCTAAAATACATTTAGGGTCCACATGTTTGGCATTCCTGTAGCGATGAGAGCTTGCCTAATTTACAGGTGCATGTCTCCAGAAGCACGATTTAGGCACAATGTACTGGCCACTACAGCGTACTGGTCACTTCAACAGCAGTTTGAAATATTCACTCAGCAACATCCACTGCTGCTTGTTTCTGGAAAAGACCCATGGAGTCAAAATCGTCACTACACCTGTAGGTAAATTCCCAAAGGGGTATAATTTCCAAAATGGGGTCACTTGAGGGGAGATTCTGCTCTTCTAGCACTTAGGGGCTGTGTATATGGAGTCCGCAAACTATTCTACAATAATTTGTTCTCCAAGAGTCAAATAGCGCTCCGTCCCTCCCGGATCTCGCCGTATGGCTAAGCGGTACGGTACAGCCACATATCGGGTATTGCCACATTTAGAAGAAATTGTGTGACACATTTCAGCACCATTTTTACCCATTGCCCTGTGTGAAAATGTAAAATCTGAGGGTAAAACATTTTTTGTGGTAAAAATAGAATTTTTTTTTCTTCACTGCCCAATGGTATAAATTTAAAAATTAAAAAATACTCATTACTTGCCTAGATGAATTCTTTGAGAGGTGTAGTTTACAAAATGGGGTCACTTGTTGGGGTTTCTGCTGTTTCGGCATGTCACCGACTCTTCAAATGTGACATGGTGTCTGCAACCTATCCCAGCCATCATAGCACTCCTTTCTCTTCCGAACCCTGCCGTACACCAAAGCAGTGGTTTTCCCCCACATATGGGGTATCGGTGTACTCAGGAGAAATTGCGCAATGAATTTCATGGTGCAATTACTCCTGTTACCCTTATGATAATGCAAAATTAGGGGATGAAAAACATTTTTGTGGGAAAAATGTGTGCTCACCACACATCTAGATAAGTTCCCTAAGGGGTCTAGTTTCCAAAATGGTGTCACTTGTGGGGGGTTTCCACTGTTTAGGCACATCAGGGGCTCCCCAAATGCGACATGGCGTCCGCTAATTATTCAAGCAAATTTTACATTCAAAAAGTCTAATGGCGCTCCTTCCCTTCCGAACCCTGCAGTGCGCCCAAACAGTGGTTTTCCCCGCATATGGGGTATCGGCATACTCAGGAGAAATTGCACTACAAATTGTGTAGTTCTTTTTTTCCTGTTACCCTTGTGAAAATAAAAAAATTGGGTCTAAAGTAACATTTTTGTGAAAAAAAGTTAAATGTTCATTGTTTTCTTCCACATTCCAAAAATTCCCGTGAAGCACCTGAAGGGTTAATAAACTTCTTGAATGTCATTTTGAGCACCTTGAGGGGTGAAGTTTTTAGAATGGTGTCACTTTTGTGTATTTTCTGTCATAAAGGCCCCTCAAAGTCACTTCAAATAAGATGTGGTCCCTAAAAATATGTTTTTGTAAATTTTGTTGGAAAAATGAGAAATCGCTGGTCAAATTTTAACCCTTATAGCTTCCTAACAAAAAAAATGTTGGTTCCAAAATTCTGCTGATGTAAAGTAGACATGTGGGAAATGTTATTTATTAACTATTTTGTGTGACATATCTCTCTGATGTAAGGGCATGAAAATTCAAAGTTTGAAAATTGCAAAATTTTCTAAATTTTCGCCAAATTTCCGATTTTTTCACAAATAAACGCAAATAATATTGAAGAAATTTTACCACAACCATGAAGTACAATATGTCACGAAAAAACAATCTCAGAATCAGGGGGATCCGTGGAAGCGTTCCAGAGCTATTACCTCATAAAGTGAGAGTGGTCAGAATTGAAAAAATTGACCTGGTCACGAAGGCGAAAACAGGCTCTGGTGCGAAGTGGTTAAAGCCCTAAAGTTGCCATTTGAAATGACTTTAGTTTTGTGCCATGTCTGTGATCTGCTTTTTTTTCAACAACATTAAACAACTGAATGAACATCCTCCGAGCCCGGTGATTCCATAAATTTTGCCAGGGGTTGTATTTTCAACGTAATTATATGTGTTCTGTGTGATGGACAAACCACAGTTTTAAATAGCTGGATTTCTAGCGCTGTAATATGGAAAGGACCTGGCTGTATTCTGCAGTGCAAACAAGCAAGTGGTGCAGAAAAACGATGTTCTCTAAATTGTTTTTTAAGAAAATAATGAGGATTAAAATCCAAAAAAAATTATTCCTGGCCCCTGAGACCTGGGCCTTTGTCTAGAAATGTCTAACAGCAGCAGAAGACAGAACTGGGATGGAGCCTCTTGTGCTATATGCACTGCAGTCTGCTATAAACACTGCCTGCCTGCCTATATACACTGCCTGCCTGATATCTCTGCAGATGGATTAGTCCTCAGAAGGACTGTTTGTTGAGATAGATATGTGTAATGTACTTGTTTTCTCCCTACACTACCTAATACACAAGCAAATCTCTCCCTAGCTCAGCAGCACCTCTCCCTATGTAATAATGGGGAAGGGCGTAGCCTTCCCTTGGTACTGAGATAGTTAAAGGAAGTGTTCCTGAGGTCAGACCTCCCTAACTGTGGTAGACCAAGCTAAGGGGGTTAGCTTTTGTGGTCCAGTTAGTAGAGTAGAGGGAGAACTTAGTGCCCTTATCAAGCCTAGAGAGATATAGAGCTTGTTTCTGGTATAATTCCTTCTGGGCTGTAGTACCTGAAAACAGCCACAAGATGCCACTGTGCTGGGTGCAGATGTCAGGTTGAGTCTGCCAGCAAAGTTATAGACAGTGATGGGTTAAAGTTCTGTGATGACAGCTCACTGAGGGTGGGCATATTAGGAAAGTCTCTGTTTAGTTTCCAGAATCAGGAAGTGATTCTTCAGTACGAGTTGAGATTGCAAGTTGATCAGACAGCCTGACTATAGTGGCTGCTAGGGTAGATGGGAGCTCCGAACCCTCAGACAGTGAGATCCCAGTGCGCAATTCTCCCCACACAAGAGCACGAGTCCTGTTCGCTCGCTGGAGAAACTCATCAAAGCGTAGTGAGGACACGGGGCACTTCTAGTCTGCAGGAAGCAGAGGAAGCTAAATAGGACTCCAAGCTAAGACGTGGGGGGGAGATATCGGATCCGGTCACTGTCAATACAGAGGAGTCTCTTGGGCCAGTAATTATAGCCACAGAGATGCTCCGCTTAAAGAGGGAACCAGGGCTGAAGCAGTTAACAGCGCCTGTGAGAGAGATGATTGCCTGTCGGGCCTTATCCATTATATCTGACTGTAAATATTGTATATATTCCTCTTCCCCAAGTAAAGTCCAAGTTCTGGTTAAGAACCTCGAGTCCTCTGAAATTATTGCTGCCCTGGTCCCAGAAGAAAATTGCCTGGAGACAGCCGCGATCGGATGGCTTGAAGTAAGTGAAGAGCACTACATACACAGCCACACTTCAGAGGGAGGACACGTATTGTCTGTAGGGTGCCATAGCGAGAGGGGGCTACAGCTCGCCCACGACTACCTTACATTTGGCGTAGTTGGCAGGATGCGAGTTCCTCGCACGAAGAAAGCGGGGAAGAGCCGACGCAGAACACTGAGGAGAAAGTGTTGGAAGGCATGCAGCCCAAGATGGCGGCCCGAAGCATGGATTCCAAGATGGTGACGACGGCGGTAAAGTCTGGGAGAAGAACCGCCTATCGTGGGAGTGGACGGCGCTGGAGAGGGCGAAAAGATGTCCAGCCCCTACGAGTTCCGGCTGGAAGAGGGATGGGCCCAGCAGTAAAGATGCGTCCCAGGATGGGACGTCCAGAGAAGAAGAGGGCGCGGCGTAAGGTGAAACCCGGCCCCGTGAGTATCAGCGCGTACAGAGAGGGGGCGCGGCTGAAGGCGGAGCGGCCGAGAGTAACGAGTGACGCGGCGGTCGCGTCAGAGGTCCGGCCTAGGAAGAGGCGGAGCTGGACGCGCAGGACGCGCGTCACCGGTAAGCGACCGGCGCCATTTTCTGTCCGACACGTCAGGAGAAGGAGATCCGGCAGCGGACGACGTGCAAGAATGGCAGCCCTAGGACCTCGCAGCGTGCAAGAGACCGGCGGAGAGTCGGAACCCCTGCAGATCGTTACCCCGGGGGCCGCGGCTGGAAGCCGTTCGCCAGCGGGCGCTGCCCGCAAAACATTGCCTTTACCCCCAGTGGCTGTTCAGTGGGCCACTAGGCCTGATCCGGAGCTGGGCCTGCTACTGCACGAGCTTCGTGTGTGGTGCTGGAGCCGGATACCGGAGGAGTCGTCCCCCTCGGCTGAGGGAGGAGAACACCCAGGAAGGGCCGGAGCAATCGTTGTAGCGGAGCTAAGCGAAGGTGAGCGGTCCATGCCCCAGCGGCCGGTCACCCCTGTAGGACCTGCCCCAGCAGCCTCGGCGACAACAGAAGCCCTCAGGCCCTCAAGAGGCGGAGCAGAAGAGAAGCCTCCTAAAAGAAAGGCCCCGCAAGAGAGGTTCTGATCATTGGTCTTGGAGGCCCTACATTCCCCCCCCCGCGGGGCGGTACACTAAGCCCGGGAGTACACAGTGGGCCACCCGCGACCCTCCGATGACCTCGCGGGAGCAGCGGCGGTGGACCGACACCTTCCTAAGAGGCTGGCTAGAGGGATCCAACGCGGCGCGGAGGGAGTCAGTGGAGGACTCCCAGACCCGGGGGCGGGTTGTGGACTTCCGTGTCCGCGAGGGATACGGGTTCCTCGAGGAAGAGTGGACTGGGCACGAGGTATTTATCAGCCGGGAGGCCATTAAACGCGAATACCTGCCCGATCGCCTCCACAATCTGCGGGAAGGGGAAATTGTCCTCTTCGTAAAATGTGAGTGTGCAAGGGGGTGGTATGCGGCTGCGGTCACCCGCCCCTACAAGTGGGAAGACGTCCTAGAGAAGGACCGGCAGGTCTTCCGGCGAAGGGCTGAGAGGGAGGCTCGGCAACGTGGCTAGGGAAACCCCTGGAGGATTCTTGTCCCCTCCCAAGGTCGGCACCCCGCAGGAGGAAAAGCCGGGAAGCCAGCAGCGGAGAGATGGTGCCGAAAAAGAGGAGGATGTCCCAGATCGTAGTAGGGCTGACTCTCCAAGTGAGGCCATGGGCTCAACAACCAAACACCCAGGAGGGGCCGAGGCGGCTAATAGTGGAGTCGCCGAAAGGACTCAGGCGGCTGTTAGTCAGGAGGTCCACAGTTTCACCGTGACCAGCTACGGCCCCACGCAAGTTGGCTGTGGCAGCGCCACCTCCTCAGATGAGGACCCCGGGCGTAGCCGACACCCTGACCAGCCTTGGAGGTGGAGGAAGCCACCTTCCTCTGCAGCATGGGCCGCCTTGATGAAGGAGAAGAAGGACACCCGGAGGAAGTAAGCTGGCTAAAAGGTCCGTTGACCTTCCACTTTTCTCTTTAGGATCCATCGGTGGTGGTCCTGTCTGTAGTTTGGGACTGTTACCCAGTGGGGGCGAAGTGCCCCATGTTGACTTGAGTTGAAAAAAAAAATGGAGGACTGTTCCCCTACCTCCTAGGCCAGGAAGGCCTTAAGCAGCACCCAAATGTTGCGTGCCCAGGAGAGCTGCTCTTTTTGTTTTTTACTTTTGTTTTCTTTTGTTGCGCTTGTTGCGCCTTTTTCTGCTGGAATTTAAAATGCTGAGGCACACCTTGAGGATGGATATCCTCCAAATCTAAAGGACTTGCGGCCTAGCGGGAAGAGCCGGTGACCCCCGCTAGGGCCAAGAAGAAAGAGACTCACAGGGTGTTACCTGTGATTGTGTGCCTCAGAATGTAGCCCCAGGAGAGGATTGGGGGCTATTGAGGTGTTGACCTGACTTAAAAATGTGGACACTTCGTTTCCAGGGCCCTTACCAAGAAGGACCGGTACCTCTGAAAAAGTTAATAATGGACTGTCCTGAATTGCTGTTCCAGGGCCCTTAACCGAGAAGGGCCGGTCTTCCATCCAAGAAGATAACCTCAGGACCAGTCGTTTACTAAAAATGTTTTAGTAAAATTTAGTAATGTAACATAATTTTATAGCTGTTGATTGATGTTTATTGCTTAGTGTGGTCAGGGACGACCAACATTAAAGTGTCGGGGAATGTAATAGTGGGGAAGGGCGTAGCCTTCCCTTGGTACTGAGATAGTTAAAGGAAGTGTTCCTGAGGTCAGACCTCCCTAACTGTGGTAGACCAAGCTAAGGGGGTTAGCTTTAGTGGTCCAGTTAGTAGAGTAGAGGGGGAACATAGTGCCCTTATCAAGCCTAGAGAGATATAGAGCTTGTTTCTGGTATAATTCCTTCTGGGCTGTAGTACCTGAAAACAGCCACAAGATGCCACTGTGCTGGGTGCAGATGTCAGGTTGAGTCTGCCAGCAAAGTTATAGACAGTGATGGGTTAAAGTTCTGTGATGACAGCTCACTGAGGGTGGGCATATTAGGAAAGTCTCTGTTTAGTTTCCAGAATCAGGAAGTGATTCTTCAGTACGAGTTGAGATTGCAAGTTGATCAGACAGCCTGACTATAGTGGCTGCTAGGGTAGACGGGAGCTCTGAACCCTCAGACAGTGAGATCCCAGTGCGCAATTCTCCCCACACAAGAGCACGAGTCCTGTTCGCTCGCCGGAGAAACTCATCAAAGCGTAGTGAGGACTCCAGGCTAAGACGTGGGGGAGAGATATCGGATCCGGTCACTGTCAATACAGAGGAGTCTCTTGGGCCAGGAATTATAGCCACAGAGATGCTCCGCTTAAAGAGGGAACCAGGGCTGAAGCAGTTAACAGCGCCTGTGAGAGAGATGATTGCCTGTCGGGCCTTATCCATTATATCTGACTGTGAATATTGTATATATTCCTCTTCCCCAAGTAAAGTCCAAGTTCTGGTTAAGAACCTCGTGTCCTCTGAAATTATTGCTGCCCTGGTCCCAGAAGAAAATTGCCTGGAGACAGCCGCGATCGGATGGCTTGAAGTAAGTGAAGAGCACTACATACACAGCCACACTTCAGAGGGAGGACACGTATTGTCTGTAGGGTGCCATAGAAAGAGGGGGCTACAGCTCGCCCACGACTACCTCGCTGGGGCACCTTACACCTACTCTGTCTGATTGCGGAGTAGACTGACGAGCACAGCGGCGCCAGGTCTGATATAGACCTGATGATGCTGTGCGGCCATCCAATCACTGTAATGCCACAACCACCATGGCTGCGGCATTACAATGAGTGGCAGGCAATCCCTGCATGTTGATTGGCTCTCTAAAGAGCGCCAAACATGCAGGGAGGGGACCCGAGCATCCGCCCGAGCATCTCGAGTACTGAGATGCTCGGGTGAGTACCGAGTACTTGCGAGTATGCTCGCTCATCACTACTGCTAATGTGTAGAAATTTGTCACTGGCTCTCTGCTGCCTTGTCTCCTACAATTCCCACCTCTCAAAATCTCACACTAGATCTAACACTGTTAAAGTTGATATACCTATGTTGAACATGAGGAGTTACTGATCAGTAATCATTTATGAGTTGGCGATCATTTAATAACCTGTTTACACCGCAGCATGTAAATGATGCGCACTGAACGATCTGTACTAGATCACTCAGTGCATATAAGCTGCGCAAAAAGATAATCTCACCCAATTTACAAGCATTTGGCTTATTCATTGGGCGTTTTTAAGAATGCTTGTTCACTATTATCTTTCCGTGTAAATGCAGTTTTAACTTGACAATGCACGTACTGTTTGATTATACAATAGTACTAGCACTAGTAATTTTTACTTCCCATTGTTAAAGGTGTTTTCCAGGACTAATAGGTACTGCAGATCAGCTCCTGTTCATATCAATAGGAGTTCAGTCATAACACCTGAGAACAGCAGGTAAACCGTGTACAGAACCATGCAGTTTAAGCTCTGTACATTATTTACACTACCAGAGTTGCAAACAGCAAATCAGTGGGGCTACAAGGTGTTAGAAACTCACCATTCTGATATTAAAGGGATTTCTTAGGCCAGAGTCACACGAGCGACGTGTACATTCACTAATCCGAGAGAATCAGGTAAATTATGAAACCACACTCTGATCAGCGTTTGATCTGAGTGTGAGCAAAGTGTGATTAGATTCTCTCAGATGAGTAGAAGATGGATAAAAAAAATCTCAACTTTCTCCATTTTGTCAGTCTGTGGAAATCGGACTGAAGGATGTCATCCGAGTACAGTCAGATATTTTCTACGGACCTATTGACTTGCATGGCCGAGTGCGATCCAAATATCAGATCAAACTCGGGCATGTTGCTATTTTTTCTTTGTTTCAGTCCGAAGAAAAAAATCGGACATGTGCTCAGCCCCATAGAATAACATTATTCCGAGTGCAATGTGATGTTTTCCCAGATCACACTAGGACTGAAAATATGGCCATGTGCATGAGCCCTAAGAATGTAAAGAATAACTTCCCTCACATAATTCATATAGCAGTCCATACTAGTTTTGTATCAGGAGGGGCTGCAGTCTGGAGAAACACAGTTTCCAAGACCTGTGTCTCCACTGGAAGAAGACCAGTGTCATAAGCATACATACCAGAGATGTGGGAGAACAGTGTGACAGAAGAAGAAATAAATTCTATCTTTGGCTAATGGAGCTCAGAGAGCTGAGGTTGGAGAAAGAAATCCTTTGTGCTCAGTCAACCAAGAAGACATTATTTCTGATGTTACAGGCCTTCTCCTCTGCTCACAGAAGTAAGTGTGCTTACGATACTGGTCTTCTGTTAGTTGAGACACAGATCTCGGAAGCTGTGTTTCTTCAGACAGTCCTGACATGTGACTGCCGTTTGAATTATGTGACGTGGGCCATTTTATTACATTCTTAGAGAACCTCTCTAATGACCTATCCTATGGATAGGTTATCCATAACTATGTAGTGGACAGCCTCTTAAAAAATGCCTGAAGCAGTGGTTTAATGGAGAGCTGGCAATACTATGTAAGGCAGTATGTGATATTATCATACGTGCTGGTTCAAACTTCATCTGGTAATTTACAACTGCTATTGAAATATAGAAATAAATGTATTTATTGCCTTGCATTCTGTGATGAGTACTGTAGATATGGAGTAAACATTAAACATTTACATAAAGGTACACTCTGATAAATACTGATCCAAATTAGGAGTTATGATATTCACATTCCCGGTCTTAAATGTTGACAGTTGTATGGAAGGCACACAATTTGCCCTTGGTTTACAAAGTCCGCTGTAGAACAAAGCTGGTGCTGGAGAGCATAAATTCTTGTCAGTATATAATGTTTTCTGAGCAGAAGAATGAAATAGATTATATTCTCTGCATTGAACTCCTGCCTCCTTACACAATCCCTGTCATTTCAGAGTATGATCTGTTTAAATCAGATGTGAATGTGACAGAGTGTTTTACTTTACCAGAGTCGACAGTATATATTTTTCAAAACAAAGTGATTACTTTTCTATAACAATCAGTTTTACATGAATATGATAATCCTACAAGTAGCGCTGGATCCAGCATTGTAGCTCTTTATTAATGTCTACCTGCCGTTATAAATTGCTAACGGCACTTTACTGCACTGTCTTTTGACAATTATTAAGATGCATGTACTTCAATAAAGACACTTCTGTTAAGTATTAAAAACACACTTTCAAATAACCTAATGTTCACTCAAAAGGCATTAAACATCCACAAGTGATCACTTGCTGAGATAAAAGAAGTTATTATGATGTTCACAGACATTAACCTCTTCAAATGGCTCTTTTTTTTTTTAAATTTCACAAATAGGCCGTGCGATGTCTGCTCTGTTGTGAATGACTAGAGTACCTATCTAAAAACCTTCTGAAGTCTCTTTCTAGCATTACATCAAAATAAAGACGTGGTAATAAATCAGGATACAGTAACACTTTAATGTGTAATTACATGTGCTCTGAGAGCTATGAAAAATGAATGCATCAAGTAAGTCATGCTGAACACAAAAGCAATTGTCATGATATCACTTAATATACCCCTCAACATTGAAATTGCAACTCCAAGAAGGGAAAAGTCGTAGAGTTATGGAAGTCACAGGATCAATAGACATGTTAATGATATACAAATGATAGAAGAATGGAAACAATTTTAAAAGATGTTGATTTATTCAGCATCAAGTATGAGAGTCACAAGCTGAAATACAAGCACTTACATTACTTGACATGTTATCAATAAGGTTAGTAATGGCTGTCTGGGTAATGTTCTGCTGCACTGAATGCACTTAGGCTTGCAAATCATCAAGATCCACTGCTGGCAGCTCAATTTGCAATTGCCGAACAATCACGTACCAGATGTGCTCAATGGGAGACAAGTCTGGAGACACTGCCAGTCGTGGTAGCACTTTTTGGCCAGACTGCTCACAGACTTCAAAATATACAGTGGCAGAGCAAGACTCAGACCTGAAACTTTAGGTCTGCTGATACATAGCGAGGAGAACTTTAAGAGTTAGGGTCCACCCTGATTGGTGCACGTTGTCGTGGTGGGATGGCTTTTACACTCTTTAGATCAAAATAGTGTCAACTACGTACCCTATGTTATTTACATGTACTATTACTATTTATTTTTTAACTTACTTACTGCAGGGTATTTGCTCATTTTGTTTTTATCCTAGGTTATGTTTGTTAATGGCCACAGTGTGAATGTGCAGCTACACATTACACTTATACCAACATTTCTTTGGTTTTGCATTAGGTTTTTGCACTCTGTACATACAGTAACGTAGTAGTTCCCCTTTTTTGGGCTGTGCATCTTATCTATATAGCTTTCCATGGGCAGGTACAAAACCGTTAGGTCTGTGTCTTACTCTGCCCCTCTCTATTTTGAGGTCTTCTGACACATAGCAATATGAACTACAAGAGATACGGTCCATCCTGATTGGGTACATCTTCTCACGGAGGATGGTTTTTACACTCTTTTGATCAAAATAGGGTCAACTAAGTGCTTTTGTTTACAGTTAGATGCAGAAATATTTGGACAGTGACACACGTTTTGGTATTTTAGCTGTTTACCAAAACATTCAAGATACAGTTATATAATCAATATGGGCTTAAAGTGCAGACTCTCAGCTTTAATTTGAGGAAATTCACATAATAATTGGAGTAAGGGTGTAGGAACTAAATCTCTTTAATATGTAACTGCCTCTTTTTCAAGGGGCAAAAAGTAATTGGACAATTACCTCAAAAGCTTTTTAATAGGCTGCATGGGCTATTCTCTCGTTAACCCATCATCAATTAAGCAGGTAAAAGGTCTGGAGCTGATTCCAGGTGTGGTATTTACATTTGGAAGCTATTGCTGTGAACATACAACATGCAGCCAAAGAAGCTCTCAATGGAAGTGAAACAGACCATCATTTGGCTAAAAAAAGAAGAAACCCATCAGAGAGACAGCAGAAATGTTAGGATTGGCCAAATCAATTTGTTGCATTCTTCAAAAAAAATAGAGTGCAAGAGTGAGCTTGGGAACTCAAAAAGGGCTAGACGTCCATGGAAGACAACGGTGGTGGATGATCACAGAATCCCTTCAAACCATTAATCAGCCTTCAAAATAGAAAGGCCAGATTAAACTGACCATGCTATCCACACTATCTATAAACAGAGAGATTGCGAGGGAATACTTAGTTAATTTAAATGAATTTAAATGTCCTGGTCCAGATGAATTACATCCTAGGGTACTGAAAAAGAAAGCAGAGGAAATTATGTAAAAAAATCATTTTTGACTTGTGATGTTTATTCCATTAAAAACATGAGCAATTGCATAAAAAAGCATAAGAAAAACAATAAACAGTCAGAAGAGACGACTAGACTGCAGTGAGTATGAGGATCCTGGAATCTACTCCGATCTAGTTGTGTCAGTGCTGAACTGTCTACATCGGAGGTCATTACTGAGGCCTTCACTCCAGCAACTCCGATCAGTCTCCTCAGCAGTGAAGCATCTAGATCGGAGGCTAAAGTGAGGAGCACAAAAAATCACCTCCAATCTAGACGCAACCTTGCCGGGAGCAGTATTCACATACATGGGCGGCGCCAGCAGTGACTGAATCCGGGGCTGCTCATGGCTGAATGAGAGAATCACACCCCTATCAATGAATACGAGCAGATAGGGCACAGTGTATATAAAGTTATAACATCATTATAATACCACCGATTTTAATGAAAAAAGCTTGTTAGTGATGCACATTGCATCACTAACAAAGCAATGGGGGCAGTGATGATAGTAACTAGGACGTGACAGATTCCCTTTAAACCTGAAAGTCTACACTTCAATTGCATCTCAGTTGTTTCATTTTAAATCCAAAATAGTGGCCTGCAGAGCCCAAATCACGAAGATTCGGTCACTGTCCAAATGCTTCTGGACCTTACTTTACATGTACTATTACTATTTATTTATTTACTTACTGCAGGGTATTTTTGTTTTTATTCTAAGTTTTGTTTATTGAAACATAATATAATCAATCATTAAATATGTACAATAATTGCATATCTATTGTGACAGGGTCACTGGCGATGTATATGTAGCGCCCCGAGGGTTCGGCCGCTACAGGGGTATTGCACCTCAACCAGAGGTGTGATATTCCACTCCCAGGTAAGGATGGAGTATGGACCAGGGCTCAGATAGCTGCATACACCACACACATCCCATTTCCAGGGGACAGCTCGACGGTGCTCCCATGTATATATATGCAGGCACGACTGACCATGTCCCTGGCTGGAGTGGGGAGGGGGGAGAGAACCCTGTGATGTAGGAGCAGAAGGGGACGGTGTCTGGAGCATAGGAAGGAGCTCATTGGATGCAGGTCACCTGGGCTCAGACACGGAGGAGGAGGTATAAAAGGTGGGCACCATCTTAGTTCAAGAGGAAGTTCAGTGTTCTGTGAAAAGAGAAAGCAGGGAGCAGAGCTGCTGCATGGGCTCTGCTCCCTGGGCAGGCCTAGGGTGAAGGCCAGAGCCTGAAGGGAGAAGAGGAGAAGGAGAAGGAAGGAAGAAAGGTAGAGAGAAAGAGGAGTAGAAAGGCTCCAGAAACAAGAAGGCAGAAGGGACCCTAAGAACCCACGAGATAACGGGTGAAGGGTCGGGCAGAATAAGGGTACCGGATTCCCAAGTTGGTGGAGGTAAATTATCCCTCAGCCAAAGACCGGAGGTCGTGATCATCTATTGGTGCGACCCCCTGCTACACCCACTAGGAAGGCACCACATAGGGTCAGGGAAACCGGCGACAGGTTTCACCAAGAGAAGGCCCGAGGCAGCTGGACAGAAGTGTGGTCACTAGTGGGGCACGAGAGGCCAGAGAAAGGACAGAAGGGGGTCCTGTGCCATACTCCTGAATTGCCTGGGGGTTGACCGAGCTCCTCACCTGGTGGACGCAGCACGGCTTGGGCAGTCATTCCCTGCAGAAGTGACTTGGAGTATACGAACTGTAAGTAAAAGACCCTGGACTGCAACACGTTGTCGTTGTGTTTCTTACCGCGCCAGCACTAACGGTACTGAGACGCCCTGCACCACAACCCCCACCATTTACGCTCACTGCCCTGAGGCTACACTCCTCCCGTGGGGAGTTATATTATTCTCTGCTGCACCCACAACACCAGCCTCAGCGGTCTGCCCAGCAGCGGCGGTTCACTCTGACTGCAATCCACAGGGGGCGTAGTCGGACATTCATAACTATACATATAGAAGACTGCCACTGGTCTGACCACCCTGAGCCACGGGATCGGGTTGCCACTACTACCCCCATCTTCACACTGAAGCCCGGTCCCGAGTGCCCCACGGCCCAGAGGGCGAGTCAGCTTTGGCGTAGTCGGCAGGATTGTGACCAACCCGCCACAAACGGGTATTGCGCGCCTGAAAAAGACTGCACACGTACCTCAAAAGGAAGTTTCCCGCCATTCAGAGCCGTTTCCCGCCATCTTCAGTCATTTCCCGCCATCTTCAGCCATTTTCCCGCCATCGGACGCCATCTTCAGGACGCCGCGCGGGAAGAAGAGGGGTGTGGACGTCAAAAACGCGCGAAGTCCGAAGCCCCACCCCATGCGCTGACGCCGCACAAGGTCCTGGAAGGAGCCCAGCGAGCGCTGACGTCAGCAGCGCATGTCGCCAGGTCCTCAACGCAGACCATCGCCAGCGGAGCCGCAGCCTACAGAAGAGGATCGCCGGAAGGTAGGCCACTGTTAACCGGGGGGGAGGAAGACATCAGGAACGGAGAGCAAGATGGCGGACCGGCAGCAGACTAAGCTGCCCAGCATCGGCAGTGCCCCAGCCGTCGTGGGTCCCGACCAGCGCCAGGAGAAGACGCGTGACGCAGGAGCGGTCACGTGAGCAGGTAAGAGGAGTCTCTCTGTCCCGGACGCTGCCAGCGTCAGCCTGCTCCCGGGCCCCCTGGTGGAGCCGCCTATCCCGGGCGTCATCAACAGCGGCCCTCTCCAGGCCCCGCCGCAAGGCCCACTGCACCGCGGCGCAAGGTGTTGGTATGCCCTCAACATCCACCGGGTGTGCGCAGAGAGTCACACTTCAGAGGACCCGGACGGGTCTGAAGAATATGGCGAGGAGAAAGAAGGTGCGCAAGGAGGACACCGCTACTGAAAAGTGGCAGCGCACAAATGTACATAGTTGCCCGTCAGGGCAAAAGGAACTGTTTGTGTGATACAGAATTGATCCTGATTGAACTGTTACCTGGCTGAGGACTGAGAGCAGCCATCCCTCTTCCCTACTTGGCTGAGGACTGAGAGCAGCCATTCCCCTTTTCCAACCGGCCGAGGACTGGGAGCGGCCAATTCCCTGTAAATAGTTGCACTTCTTAAAGCGCCCCCTATTGGTTTTATAAAAGAACTGCAACGTCTACTTCGGGACAAGATGTCCCTCATGTTTGAAAGTTTGCTAAAGTTTTGCACTTAATAGGGAAATGGACACCTGGTCGCAAGTTGCACAGTGGCCAGTGAAGAAGAGAATTTACTAAAATGTTTTATATAGTGTCTGATAAAAGAGTTCCGGTAGTATTAACAATGTCTTATAAAGAAAAGTGTTTCCCATAAAGGGAATTGAATAGTGTCGGTTGTTTTCTAAATGTAAAAAGTTTTGAAAAAGTTTTGCATGTCTTGTAAATCAAATGTTTTTGCTCTTTTCCAGCCCGAGGACGTGCTGTGGTTTACCAGGGGGGAATGTAGCGCCCCGAGGGTTCGGCCGCTACAGGGGTATTGCACCTCAACCAGAGGTGTGATATTCCACTACCAGGTAAGGATGGAGTATGGACCAGGGCTCAGATAGCTGCATACACCACACACACCCCATTTCCGGGGGACAACTCGACGGTGCTCCCATGTATATATATGCAGGCAAGACTGACCATGTCCCTGGCTGGAGTGGGGAGGGGGGAGAGAACCCTGTGATGTAGGAGCAGAAGGGGACGGTTTCTGGAGCATAGGAAGGAGCTCATTGGATGCAGGTCACCTGGGCTCAGACACGGAGGAGGAGGTATAAAAGGTGGGCACCATCTTAGTTCAAGAGGAAGCTCAGTGCTCTGTGAGAAGAGAAAGCAGGGAGTAGAGCTGCTGCATGGGCTCTGCTCCCTGGGCAGGCCTAGGGTGAAGGCCAGAGCCTGAAGGGAGACGAGAAGAAGGAGAAGGAAGGAAGAAAGGTGGAGAGAAAAAGGAGTAGAAAGGCTCCAGAAACAAGAAGGCAGAAGGGACCCTAAGAACCCACGAGATAACGGGTGAAGGGTCGGGCAGAATAAGGGTACCGGATTCCCAAGTTGGTGGAGGTAAATTATCCCTCAGCCAAAGACCGGAGGTCGTGATCATCTATTGGTGCGACCCCCTGCTACACCCACTAGGAAGGCACCACATAGGGTCAGGGAAACCGGCGACAGGTTTCACCAAGAGAAGGCCCGAGGCAGCTGGACAGAAGTGTGGTCACTGGTGGGGCACGAGAGGCCAGAGAAAGGACAGAAGGGGGTCCTGTGCCATACTCCTGAATTGCCTGGGGGTTGACCGAGCTCCTCACCTGGTGGACGCAGCACGGCTTGGGCAGTCATTCCCTGCAGAAGTGACTTGGAGTATACGAACTGTGAGTAAAAGACCCTGGACTGCAACACGTTGTCGTTGTGTTTCTTACCGCGCCAGCTCTAACGGTACTGGGACGCCCTGCACCACAACCCCCACTATTTACGCTCACTGCCCTGAGGCTACACTCCTCCCGTGGGGAGTTATATTATTCTCTGCTGCACCCATAACACCAGCCTCAGCAGTCTGCCCAGCAGCGGCGGTTCACTCTGACCGCAATCCACGGGTGGCGTAGTTGGACATTCATAACTATACATATAGAAGACTGCCACTGGTCTGACCACCCTGAGCCACGGGACCAGGTTGCCACTACTACCCCCATCAGCACCGTACACTAGAAGGCCCGGTTCCGAGTGCCCCACGGCCCAGGGGGCGAGTCATATATGAGGGGAGATATGTGTCACGAAGGTTGCTATCTTCCGTGATATAAAACCCAGAAGTTTCTCTTCAGCATGTTATGTGCTGAAAGGAGTTAATCTGCCATGATAGGGTTGTGTTTTTTTCTGGGAGGCTGTAAGAGATGGCCACACACCATATCTCCACCTCAAGGGTGTGTTTGGGGAAGTTTAATTTACAGTTACTGAGTTTTTTTCCTCTGTGGTGTGTTTGGAGACAAGGAAGTATCTAGTTTGTGTGTGGAGGCAAGAGAGCTCCACAGAAGTGTTTAGGTGAACTTTGTTGTTGTACCCGCAGCGGGCGGAACCCTGCTGGCTTATGGATTGTGCTATTTGTTATCATTTGTTTCTCATTATGCCAGAAAGGCCGTGTTTATTTTGTTGAACAGTGCATTGGTTTATGCATGTCCTAATAAACCAGCAGGAGATTAACCCAAGAAGCGTTCTTGTGTCTACCTCTGGGAGAGCCGAGTGAGTCGCAATGCCACACTATGTATAAAACTCAGTGTAAAGTCATATTGGGGAGAAATATATACCTGTGATATGCCAGAGAGAAAGAAAATGATGGGCCCATGGAGAAACCTCAATGTTCATATCACTGTCCAACCAAGGAACAGTTGTTGTTGAAACAGATTAGTGTTTTGCCTGATATTTGAGGAGCATTAAAGGGAACCTGTTACAACCACTTTAAGCTTTCAGCCTAAATCCCTGAGATCATTTTTAAGGACTTTTCATCCATCTCTAGTTTTGTCATTGGTGCCAATGTGCACCAAGACCACTGGGTTTTCACCAACCCCTCCTAGTCATCTATAGACTCAATCAACAATGTGTTGAACTCGGTTCGATGATACAGGTCTACGTGACTGATTGACCTATCTTTTCCCCTAATAACTGAATCCCACCTGTATGTCCCGCTCTATGCTCCTATTCCTAATGTGTGTGCCAATAAAAAGAGATCTGTGAGAAGAAACTGTTGTTGATGGCACTGTAGAGGTGGCTATACCTCTATCCTGGGTCACTACTTAGCAAGCATATTCATTCCCTACAAATTTGGTCTATGGGCCGTGTCAATGTTGTCCAAAGCATATAATCAGATTACATTTTTAACTTTCAATATATTAGCTCAGAAAATTAAATAAGACCTATTGTCTGCAATATTGCACCACAATGTGCGGCCAACATTATGCAAAGGATTATGGAGATTTTTTTACTGTTGGATTACTAATATTCAAGCTTCATGAGAAAGGCAGATGCAGTACAAAATATTAAATTATGAGTAAGTGTACTGTTCTTAAATTTGTTTTCGAAAGTTGGAAAAACAAGCTTACATAATTTTATTTAAATATAACGCATTTCATGATGTTTCTCCTTCACTCGAGTGTTTACCACAAGCAATACATTTTTATATATAGCAATAGTGACAGAGTAGCTTGCGGAGTGTAATACAGTTGTTTACTAGGTTCTACAGATAGTTTGACATTTATATACCGGGAATGATCTTGCAAATGAGGGAATTTTGACAGCTGTGTTTTGTAAATGTGCGCTTCAATTTTGCGAAGAATTTCAGCTTACAAATGTTACCCACTAAAGTTGAGTGAAGTTTAACATTTAACCCTGTGTTACTTATTATAGGTGTTCAATTCACACTTGTTTTATTACCTTATTACCATTTGGTTGCAATAATGTTAGACTTTTTCTCTTTACCCAGGCAATTATTTCTTCTACTTTAGAAGATATGAACCTGTATCTCTGATTCTAATTACTATATTTTGTTATCATTCTTAGCACAATGGAAAAATATATAATTTTACGTAAAAAAAAACATGACCTAAGTGATCTTAGTGTGAAAATTGAAAGAAAATATTGTTTACATTGTACATTTAGGAAAACTGACATTGAGATCTTCTAAGGCCTCATTCAAAAGTCCGTTTTTGTATGGTTTTTATATGGGTAAATTTCATCCATGACACAGATCAAAAACAAATTGTCTCTTCAAAGAGGAAGAGGACTAGAACTCTAGTGCCACCCTGACTTTTAGGATTGCTACTTTCAATACATGGCGCTAGAGTTCTAGTCCACTTCCTCTCTGAAGAGACAATTTGTCTCCTCACCTGAACATGTCAAGCTTGACATGTCACTCTCCGTAAGGAGAAACGTAACCCCTTGGATCCAAATCAAAAACAGACATGTCCCTGTGCTTTTTTTTGCCAGACACACGGTCTGCAAAAAACACGAACATGTGAACAGCCCCATAGACTATAATGGATCCAAGTTCTATCCATGAAAAACAGAGATAGAACATGTACGTGACTCCTAATCGGTTTCCAGCCTCTATATATTTGGCTCTCACACAGATATAGAATGCTAAAGCTGTCCTCAAACAACAAAAACAGGTAAGTCTGCCCCTCTGATTTTTCTTATGGACACCAGCGTCAACCAACTGCAGATATATAATAGGAAGTGTAATATTTTTTAGCCTCTATTTATTAAAAAATGTGAAAAACAGAAAAGGTTTACTGTGCCATCTAATCAAAATACCACACTGATTTATAATAAATTCTACCAGCCACCACCAGAGCTTCATTATTTTTGACGCAGATAATATTGCTGCAGACAACTCTATTCTGGGGGTCAAAAATCCCCACCACCTAAAATCTCTGAAATACGTAGTGCCTAACAAGTGACGCTGAAGGACAAGAATTCTATTTGCACGCATCTATCTATCTCTAATCACTCTGTAGAAAGTACACAGGGATCATTTGAGAGAATATTAAATATATACAGCAGGTGATGACCTTAAAAGTTTTACCAGTGAAATAATGACAACACAAGCTGTTCTTAAATTCTAAATATTGAATTCCCATAAACTGTGAACAAGATACAAAATGAGTCATAATTTTTTTAATAACACAGAATTCCAGCAAGGTACAATTTACAGCCTACATAATTTTTTATAGGAAATACGGAATATAGACACATGGAGTATTAAACAGGAATGACTGCATCAAATATAATGTAGACCTAAGAGATAAGCTAACAGTAAAGATGTGTTCTCTAGGTAGTGATTGCTAAGATCCCTTTATTGTACTTACAGCTGCTTTCTCCAGTAAAGTAAATCTCACCTAGAAACATATTGATAATGAGGTTGATTTTTTTACAATGTTTTATTTGATGCTCCTCCTCCACCCTTGGTCTCAAGGTAACAGCAGTGATTAAATTACAGTATCCAAAATTGGTCAGGGTTTTAAGAACTGAAAAAAAATAGCATGACAGTATTTTTTTATTCATAAAAGCAATAATAGAAGCAACATATAAAAATAATTTTATTTGACATATTATTTCGGTTGATTTAGATACTTTTTTTTTTGAACCTTGACAGTTTTGCCTTTTGGATTATAAAGGTCATGAAGTTAATTCCATACTATGAGAAACAGATTAACCCCCATAAAGAGTGTAACGGGTCTGGGAGGCAGAACCTCTGAGCAACTATACTAGGGGGCGGTCCTTGTAAGGAAGCGGGTGGCTCCCAGGGAAGACGGGCAGGTAGTCACGGCAAGTGACAGGGACAGTCTCTGGGTAGAAGGGCAGGTAGTCACGGCAAGTGACAGGGACAGTCTCTGGGTAGAAGGGCAGGTAGTCACGGCAAGTGACAGGGACAGTCTCTGAGTAGAAGGACGGGTGCTCACGGCAAGTGACAGGGACAGTCTTTGGGTAGAAGGACAGCAGGCAGGAGGCTGGTGAGCGCTCCCAGGTGAGCGGGCGAGAGTCATTGGACAGGCAGGTGGTCACGGCAAGTGACGGCAGAGCCTCCAGGTAGGCTAGCAGGCAGGTAGCAGGTGAGCGCTCCCAGGTGAGCGGGCAAGAGTCTCTGGACGGGCATGTGGTCACGGCAAGTGACGGCAGAGCCTCCAGGTAGGCTAGCAGACAGGTAGCAGGTGAGCGCTCCCAGGTGAGCAGGCAAGAGTCTCTGGACAGGCAGGTGGTCACGGCAGGTGACGGCAGAGCCTCCAGGTAGGCTAGCAGGCAGGTAGCAGGTGAGCGCTCCCAGGTGAGCGGGCAAGAGTCTCTGGACAGGCAGGTGGTCACGGCAAGTGACGGCGGAGCCTCCAGGTAGGCTAGCAGGCAGGTAGCAGATGAGCGCTCCCAGGTGAGCGGGCAGGCTGGTCCATAGACAGACTGACAGGTGTCGGAAGGCAGACCGTCGGACCGCAGGCTTGCAAGCAGGTAAACGGATATCAGGCAGGTATCAAGCAGGAATCTGGCAGGTGACTGGCAGGTAACAGGCAGGAATCTGGCAGGTGACTGGCAGGTAACTGGTAATGGGACCTGAGGGCTGAAGCAGAGAGAAGGCTTTGCAACAACATTGCTCGGGCACCTCCATTATGGAGGAGGTGCCTTATATATGGTGAGGTCCTCCGGCCATTGGCCGGGGACTCCTTAGGACGGCGCGCGCGGCCCCTTTAAGAGAGGGGGAGCGCGCGCGCGCCCTAAGCACAGTGGCCGGGAAGCAGCGCGCGCTGCCAGCAGAGCGGGAGGAGGACGCCGGGCACGGAGTGGAGAGGTGGGGGGAACAGCGTCCCTGCCTAGCAGGAGGCAGGGACGCCGACGCTACAGTACCCCCCCTTTAGGCCCCCCCCTTTTTACGCCAGACAGAAATTTATCAAGGATGAGAGGGGCATGGATGTTCTCCCAGGGCTCCCACGTTCTCTCCTCAGGACCAAACCCCTTCCAATCTACCAGAAATAAGGTTTTTCCTCTTACCCTTTTGGTGGCCAGAATGTTCTCTACCTCAAACTCGTTTTCAGCGGAAACCGGAGCAGGAGGCGTACCTGTAGACTTGGAAAAAGAGTTAAGTACCACGGGTTTGAGGAGAGATACATGGAAGGAGTTAGGGATCCGCAAGTTGGCCGGGAGTTTCAATTTATAGGCCACTGGGTTGATTTGTTTGATAACTTCTAGTGGGCCGATGAACCGAGGCCCTAACTTGTAGGAAGGAATCTTGAGCCGGACATACTTGGACGAGAGCCAGACTTTATCTCCAGGACGGAATTGTGGAGGATCCAGGCGTTTTTTGTCAGCGTGTTTTTTCATCCGCTCGGACGACTGAAGGAGTGCGGATCGGGTACTCTCCCAAATGGAGGAAAATTTGCTAACGAGAGATTCCGCAGCCGGATTGTCCACCGAGGTGGAGACGGGAAATGGGATCCGAGGATGCTGACCGAAGACTATAAAAAACGGGGATTTGGAGGAAGATTCGCTCTCGTGATTATTGTAAGAGAATTCGGCCCATGGCAGGAGATCCACCCAGTCTGAATGGTAGACATTAACGAAGTGCCGGAGGTAACTGGTCAGGATCTGATTGATCCGCTCCACTTGACCATTGGACTGTGGGTGGTAAGCGGAGGAGAAGTCCAGGGTGACGTCTAGCAGCTTACATGTGGCTCTCCAGAAGCGTGAGGTGAACTGAACCCCACGATCCAACACGATGTGGAGGGGCAGGCCATGGAGACGGAAGATGTGGCGGATAAAGTCTTTAGCCAGCTCGGGTGCAGACGGGAGGCCTGGCAGGGGAATGAAATGAGCCATTTTGGAAAAGCGGTCAGCGACCACCCAAATGACCGTACAACCGGCAGAGACAGGGAGATCTGTTATGAAGTCCATAGCTATATGCTGCCAGGGGGCAGCAGGTACTGGAAGAGGAAGGAGGCGACCGGCTGGCAGGTGTCTCGGAACCTTGTTGCGGGCTCAGGACACACAGACAGAAACAAAGTCTATTACGTCCTTGTGCAGGGTAGGCCACCAGTAGTGCCGGGTGATAAGCTGGAGGGTCTTTTTCTGACCGGCATGGCCAGCAAGCTTAGACGAGTGACCCCAGTGTAGGATCCTCTCCCGATCAGGTACCGTTACGAACGTCTTACCGGGAGGGAGACGATTTAGACTCACGGGGGCCACCTGCATTACTCTGGCGGGATCGATGATGTGTTTAGGTTCCTCCTCAAGATCAGACACCAGGAAGGATCGGGACAAGGCGTCAGCTTTGATGTTTTTGTCAGCCGGGCGAAAATGAAGAACAAAATCAAAGCGAGCAAAAAACAAAGACCACCGGGCTTGGCGCGGGTTAAGTCTCTGGGCACTCTGGAGGTAAGCCAAGTTCTTGTGGTCCGTGTAAATTATTACCGGGTGAAGAGCCCCCTCGAGCAGGTAACGCCACTCCTCCAATGGCAGCTTAATGGCCAATAACTCTCGGTCTCCTATAGAATAGTTGCGCTCGGAAGAGGAGAAGAGTTTGGAGAAGAAGCCGCAAGTTACCATTCTCCCGGAAGACGATTTTTGGGTAAGTACCGCTCCGGCTCCAGAGGAGGAGGCGTCAACTTCCAGGAAGAATTGCTTGTTGCCGTCCGGGCGATGCAGCACCGGGGCGGAAGAGAAAGCCTGTTTTAAGGAAAGAAAGGCTTCCTCAGCTTCGGGCGGCCATTCTCTGGGATTAGTGCCCTTACGGGTGAGCGCAGAGATTGGAGAAGTCCGGGAAGAGAAGTGCGGTATGAAGAGGCGGTAGTAGTTGGCGATGCCCAGGAACCGCTGAATAGCCTTCAACCCCTCTGGTCGAGGCCACTTCTCGATGGCAGACAGTTTCTCAGGATCCATTCGAAGGCCGGTCTGAGAAATTATGTAGCCCAAAAAGCGAGGTCTGCTCAAAGAGGCACTTCTCATATTTAGCGTAGAGGTGGTTCTGCCTGAGCCTGAGCAGAACCTGACGAACATCCCTCCGGTGTGTGGGGAGATCCGGAGAGAAGACCAAGATGTCGTCCAGGTACACCACTATGCAGGAGTAGAGAAGGTCCCGGAAGATGTCATTGACCAACTCTTGAAAGACGGCGGGAGCGTTACAGAGACCGAAGGGCATTACCAGGTATTCATAGTGGCCATCCCGGGTGTTGAATGCCGTCTTCCATTCATCCCCCTGACGGATACGGACCAGGTTATACGCCCCACGGAGGTCCAGCTTGGTGAAGATTCTAGCCCCCCTCAGACGGTCAAATAAATCCGGAATGAGCGGAAGGGGATATTTATTCTTCACCGTGATCTGGTTAAGGCCTCTATAGTCTATACAGGGACGGAGTGAGCCATCCTTCTTTTTGACGAAGAAGAAGCCTGCTCCCGCCGGGGAAGTAGATTTCCGGATGAATCCCCTGGCCAGATTCTCCTCAATATATTCTGACATGGATCGGGTCTCAGCAGCGGACAAAGGGTAAATGCGCCCACGGGGAGGAGTAGCGCCAGGCATCAGGTCGATTGGGCAGTCGTATGGTCTATGAGGGGGTAATGTCTCTGCCTCCTTTTTATTAAAGACGTCCGCATGCGACCAATAAGGAGCCGGAAGACCAGGTAGATTGGCTGGAGTAGGAGAAGGACGGACAGGATGGACGGGAACTAAACAAGTCTTATGGCAGTCCTGTCCCCAGCGAAGGACTTCTCCGGTCTGCCAATCAAGCACGGGTGCATGTCTCTGAAGCCAAGGTAGGCCTAGTAAGAGAGCGTGAGAGAGTCCAGGCAGAACATGAAAGAATAATAATATAGTACAAGAGAACCAAAGATATACCTCCGGTGGTGAATAGTATAATTATATATATTTACAATAATCTGTAATGAATAGTATTACGCCATCCGGAGTAGAGGACAAATAAGGGGTAACGGGACAATCGGAAAAACCATATAGCAAACAAGAGGGAGAACGACCGATCATAAAGTCCCAAATATCAAGGTATAATGAATAATTTTTATTAATGAACAGGTAATGACAACAAAAAAATAAAAATATTAAAAACAGGGGCGAATGTCTGGATATAAAGTAATGACAAATTATACATGCGGGAGGCGACAAATAGAGGGGGGGGTGTGGTATAATGAGTACTAAAAAATGGAGGAAAAAATATATTTATAAATTATATAGACTAGTGAATAGTGAATTGAATAAATAGTAGAAAATACAAATAATGTGTATAGAGAAATCGTTATCATACAAACATATATATAATATGTAATGTAAAGGGAGGACAGCAAAAAATGAACAGTATTATTACATATGTATATTAGTCCAAACCCATAGCAAGGATTTCATAATAATATACAATGAGGATTCAAGAAGAGAGTGAAAAAACGGAAAGCAGAAAAAGTGAACAAGAATGTAAAGCAATTGTGTTAAATGATCCTCCAATATAAATAGATATGTGCAATGAAGTAATGGAGAGAAAGAGTCACTTACAATGGTATAGATGCCTCCCGCACGTCAGACAAACGTCCACCCCGACGCGCGTTTCGGCAGAGCGCCTTCGTCAGGGGGTGGAGAGATCGAGGAAGCAGGAAGTTTAAAAAGGAGACCGTAGCCAATGAGAATGGAGAGGTGTGTCAAGGGTGTGTATGGGTAGGCCAATCAGCATGGAGGAGGCGTGGTGTGACGCGACTGAGCCCGAGCGTCCCCGCGTCTCCATGACAGCCGCGTCACATGACCCGGAGTCACGAGACACGCGCGCGCACGTGACCCAGAGACCTCAGGACATACAACAGACACGGTCGGCATGGAGACCACGCAGGACGCCAGAACAGAGCCGCGTACCGCCAGCTCCAGAATGATGGGAGGGGACATAGGATGGCACGTATGCCGCCGGGCGATCGAGGGCGGCCGGGACCACCGCACCGCGCAGCCAGAGGGGTCACGTAATGGTACGGGGGCCGCGGGCATCCACGGCAGCACGGCGGTGACACATACCATCCACATTAAATATCAATGGTGAAATAATACAATGTGAAAAGATGAGTGAGGAAATAAAGAAAAGGATAGGAGAGTGAAAAACGATGTGAGTATCATAAGGACTCAAGTGTAAAAAGTGAAGCAAGGAGATAGTAGTGGAAGATAAAATAGTGAAAAAAGTGAAATAAATAATAAGAAATATAATAAATGGATAATACAATAATATAATAATGGAAAAATACGATAAAAAGTATACAGTATGAGTCAGTTATTTTTATCTTAAGTAAAATACACAACATATCTAATAACCACACAAGGTGAATATAAAGTGCATGTGCATAAATTAAAACATATGATATAAAGAATAACGTCCGCTCCGGTAAAATGTCCAAGATGGCCAAAATGGGTGGATAAGATTCATAGATGTTATTTAGGTCCTTCAAGTGCCCACGAGTGTAAAGAGGGAAGGGCCAACCACGCCGCGACATGTACCACATCAATGAAGGTATGGGAAATAGATACTGCAGAAAGAATGAATAAAACATAAATATAAGTATATGTCAACGGTTATAATTAGGGAGAAAGAATATTTAAAGTGTGCATGTAGCATAGTCTCCGAATTAGGTACAAAAGTATATGTACACATATATATAGAAAAGATATAAAAAATATATATTAGCTGCATAAAAGACAATTAGGTTAAATTAAAAGCAACCTGATATCAAGTGGGTGGTCAGAGAAATGGAGCAAATGTATTATACTCATTGAGACCATGTGGGTGGACCGTATTTAAGGTCCAAATCCATTTGGTCTCCCGCTGGGCCAGATTACGATTAATGTTCCCCCCACGGATAGTAGGTGGGATTGAATCGATGCCACGAACTAAAAATTTGGTACTGTCACAGTCGTGGTATAGTTTGAAATGTTTTGGAATTGTCTTCAAAATAGTAATGTCTTTTTCATCCCTAGCCGCGATGATGCCCAATATATGTTCACGTACCCGCACCTTTAGTTGTCGGGATGTCATCCCAACATATATTTTAGAACACGGGCAGGTGGCATAGTAAATGACAGCCCGAGTAATACAGGAAATCTTTTTATTGATTTTATAGGATTTCGTCCCTGTAGAGTCACAAAAAGTATTTGAACGTTCAATATTAGGGCATGCCACGCATCGTCCACATGGCGAGCAGCCACCTGTCAGAGGATGATTGTCAAGAAAGGTCTTCGTAGGTGCGGGTTGATAGTGACTAGAGACAAGTTGGTCGTAAAGATTTCTTGACCTCCGAAATGTAATTTGGGGTCTCTCCGGAAGGTATAGTGATAGGGTTGGATCTGCCAGAAGGATTGGCCATGATTTTTCCAGACATTGCCTCATAGTGACAGCATGGGCATTATGAGTCGTGATGAATCGAACGCAATTTTTATCAGTTCTTTGTCTGGAGGAATATAGAAGTTGGTGGCGTGGTGTATGTCTAGCTCTGTGATAGGCACGTTTAATCATCCTATGGCTATAGCCACGTTCCTGGAAGCGTGTCTTCAATTCAACTGCACGTTTCTCAAAGTCCGTATCTGACGAGCAGATCCTACGTAATCTCAAAAATTGACCAACCGGGATAGAGTTAATCATAAAGGAGGGATGGGCTGAGGAGGCGTGTAGGAGTGAGTTGACAGATGTGGGTTTGCGATACATATCGGTTTGTAATGCCCCATTCATGTCGCGTTTGATATTCACGTCCAGAAAGTTGATAGAAAAAGCGTCCGCCTCAAACGTGAGGTGGATGTTAAGATCATTATTATTAAGTTCAGACATGAAGTCAACAAGTGAGTCTTTGGTCCCCTGCCAGATCATAAAAATATCGTCAATGTACCGCGTCCAAAAAAGGACACGGTCCATTGACGAAAAATGGTCCGACAGGAAAAGGTCCCTCTCCCACAGCCCCAGGAACAGATTGGCGTAGGAGGGCGCAAAAGCAGCACCCATTGCTGTTCCCTGGAGCTGCAGGTAGAAGGACCCTTTAAAAATAAAGAAATTGTGCGATAAAGCAAAGTCCAATAGTTGTAGGATGAATGTAGACATAGCAGAAGACACACTGGAGGTCTGAAGAAAGAATTGAACAGCTTTCAATCCATCCTTATGTCTAATGTTGGTGTAGAGTGATTCCACATCACATGTGACCAACAGTGTATCACCATCAACATGTAATCCATCTATCTTTTTGAGGAAATCGCTGGTGTCTTTCGTAAATGATGGCAGACATTCCACCATTGGTTGAAGTTTCGCGTCGATGAATTTGTTGATATTTTCCAGATAATTACCCATGCCCGAAACGATAGGTCTCCCCGGTGGTACCTTGGTGTTTTTATGTACCTTCGGAAGGAGATACAATGTGGGGACGATATGTTCATTGACCTGGAGTGCCAGGAAAAGTTCCTTGGTTATCACTCCATTGTCCTTGGCAAGTGATAGTAAATTATTTAATTGGTATTGGAAGCTACCAGAGGGGTTATAAGTTAACTTCTTGTAGCAAATGGTATTCCCAAGTTGGCAGAAAGCCTCCCCTTCATACATATGGGTGGGCCAGATAACTATATTTCCGCCCTTATCAGATGGTTTTATTACCACATCTTCCAGGTGTTGAAGTCTGTCTAGGGAGAGGCGTTCCGCCCTGCTCAAGTTGTGATGTATTATCCCTTTGGTAGCTGTTTCCAAATCTTTAGCCACAATCTGGACAAATAAGTCAACGTTGGGACATGTAGATAGGGCGGGAAATTTTTTTGATTTAGGTCTTATTGTGGATGGGATCTTACCGCCATCTGGGGTGATATGTTCGATGGCTAGTCCCTACAGTGTTCTCAACGCTTCTTGTTCGGTCTCTGTTGGGAACATGACATGAGAGGAGTGATCATGAAAATGTTTTTTAAAGATAAGCGATCTCGCAAACATATGTAGATCTTTAGTGACGGTGAAAAGATCACATTTAGCTGTAGGTGAAAAAGACAACCCACGTGTAAGTACCCGTAGATCAGTGGAAGAAAGAATATGTGAACTGAGGTTAATTACCTTCATATCGTAATGGTTTCTTTCCATGGCGGAGTCATATTGTCTTTTATTAGGGGGTTGTCTAGATTCCATTGTACGTTTGGGCCTAGCCGCAAATCTAGTGGCGTAGGTGTATGATGAAGTATCAGAAGTGTCACTTGTAGACGAAAAAGATGATACCGAAGGTTTGCGGTTCACCTGGTTGGTATGGGTCGAAGTTTTTCTCCACCGGTAGACTGATCCAAATTGGAAGTCTTTTATATCTCTATTATATTTATTCAACTGATTGTCTTGTATATTTTTTGGCCAGACTTTCCACATGCTTCTCCATTTGAATATTCATGTGTTGTAAATTGTCAGCTGATAGTTCAGTTTTGGCCTGGGTGTACACGCTTTCCAATTCCTTATCGATCTCGACAAGAGTCTTATTATTGAGACCTATAAGTAATTCCATGAATTTAATGGAAGTATTGTTACATATTTCTTCCCAGTCCTTAATGAATGTCTCATCATCAACAGGAAAGGATGGTATAACTTTAATTCTGAGACCCCTAGGGATAAGTTGCTTTAATATATAGTTTTCAAGAAACGTTCTATTCCACCACAATCTGGTGCGTTTAGAAAGCATTGACTTAATAGAGTTAGTAATTTCATCAATTCTCTGACCACCAACACAATTAGGATCAGCTGATCCATTATTGCCAAAAACCTGGTTAATTTTCCCCAGCCAGATCTGTTCGCTGGCCTTGAAGTCCATGGCTCTTGTTGAAAGGACCTGTGCGGAACACAGCAATAGTACAATAATAATATAGTACAAGATATACCTCCAGTGGTGAATAGTATAATTATATATATTTACAATAATCTGTAATGAATAGTATTACACCATCCGGAGTAGAGGACAAATAAGGGGTAACGGGACAATCGGAAAAAACATATAGCAAACAAGAGGGAAAACGACCGATCATAAAGTCCCAAATATCAAGGTATAATGAATAATTTTTATTAATGAACAGGTAATGACAACAAAAAAATAAAAATATTAAAAACAGGGGCGAATGTCTGGATATAAAGTAATGACAAATTATACATGCGGGAGGCGACAAATAGAGGGGGGGGTGTGGTATAATGAGTACTAAAAAATGGAGGAAAAAATATATTTATAAATTATATAGACTAGTGAATAGTGAATTGAATAAATAGTAGAAAATACAAATAATGTGTATAGAGAAATCGTTATCATACAAACATATATATAATATGTAATGTAAAGGGAGGACAGCAAAAAATGAACAGTATTATTACATATGTATATTAGTCCAAACCCATAGCAAGGATATCATAATAATATACAATGAGGATTCAAGAAGAGAGTGAAAAAACGGAAAGCAGAAAAAGTGAACAAGAATGTAAAGCAATTGTGTTAAATGATCCTCCAATATAAATAGATATGTGCAATGAAGTAATGGAGAGAAAGAGTCACTTACAATGGTATAGATGCCTCCCGCACGTCAGACAAACGTCCACCCCGACGCGCGTTTCGGCAGAGCGCCTTCGTCAGGGGGTGGAGATATCGAGGAAGCAGGAAGTTTAAAAAGGAGACCGTAGCCAATGAGAATGGAGAGGTGTGTCAAGGGTGTGTATGGGTAGGCCAATCAGCATGGAGGAGGCGTGGTGTGACGCGACTGAGCCCGAGCGTCCCCGCGTCTCCATGACAGCCGCGTCACATGACCCGGAGTCACGAGACACGCGTGCGCACGTGACCCAGAGACCTCAGGACATACAACAGACGCGGTCGGCATGGAGACCACGCAGGACGCCAGAACAGAGCCGCGTACCGCCAGCTCCAGAATGATGGGAGGGGACATAGGATGGCACGTATGCCGCCGGGCGATTGAGGGCGGCCGGGACCACCGCACCGCGCAGCCAGAGGGGTCAAGTAATGGTACGGGGGCCGCGGGCATCCACGGCAGCACGGCGGTGACACATACCATCCACATTAAAAATCCTTCTACCTGCAGCTCCAGGGAACAGCAATGGGTGCTGCTTTTGCGCCCTCCTACGCCAATCTGTTCCTGGGGCTGTGGGAGAGGGACCTTTTCCTGTCGGACCATTTTTCGTCAATGGACCGTGTCCTTTTTTGGACGCGGTACATTGACGATATTTTTATGATCTGGCAGGGGTCCAAAGACTCACTTGTTGACTTCATGTCTGAACTTAATAATAATGATCTTAACATCCACCTCACGTTTGAGGCGGACGCTTTTTCTATCAACTTTCTGGACGTGAATATCAAACGCGACATGAATGGGGCATTACAAACCGATATGTATCGCAAACCCACATCTGTCAACTCACTCCTACATGCCTCCTCAGCCCATCCCTCCTTTATGATTAACTCTATCCCGGTTGGTCAATTTTTGAGATTACGTAGGATCTGCTCGTCAGATACGGACTTTGAGAAACGTGCAGTTGAATTGAAGACACGCTTCCAGGAACGTGGCTATAGCCATAGGATGATTAAACGTGCCTATCACAGAGCTAGACATACACCACGCCACCAACTTCTATATTCCTCCAGACAAAGAACTGATAAAAATTGCGTTCGATTCATCACGACTCATAATGCCCATGCTGTCACTATGAGGCAATGTCTGGAAAAATCATGGCCAATCCTTCTGGCAGATCCAACCCTATCACTATACCTTCCGGAGAGACCCCAAATTACATTTCGGAGGTCAAGAAATCTTTACGACCAACTTGTCTCTAGTCACTATCAACCCGCACCTACGAAGACCTTTCTTGACAATCATCCTCTGACAGGTGGCTGCTCGCCATGTGGACGATGCGTGGCATGCCCTAATATTGAACGTTCAAATACTTTTTGTGACTCTACAGGGACGAAATCCTATAAAATCAATAAAAAGATTTCCTGTATTACTCGGGCTGTCATTTACTATGCCACCTGCCCGTGTTCTAAAATATATGTTGGGATGACATCCCGACAACTAAAGGTGCGGGTACGTGAACATATATTGGGCATCATCGCGGCTAGGGATGTAAAAGACATTACTATTTTGAAGACAATTCCAAAACATTTCAAACTATACCACGACTGTGACAGTACCAAATTTTTAGTTCGTGGCATCGATTCAATCTCACCTACTATCCGTGGGGGGAACATTAATCGTAATCTGGCCCAGCGGGAGACCAAATGGATTTGGACCTTAAATACGGTCCACCCACATGGTCTCAATGAGTATAATACATTTGCTCCATTTCTCTGACCACCCACTTGATATCAGGTTGCTTTTAATTTAACCTAATTGTCTTTTATGCGGCTAATATATATTTTTTATATCTTTTCTATATATATATGTGTACATATACTTTTGTACCTAATTCGGAGACTATGCTACATACACACTTTAAATATTCTTTCTCCCTAATTATAACCGTTGACATATACTTATATTTATGTTTTATTCATTCTCTCTGCAGTATCTATTTCCCATACCTTCATTGATGTGGTACATGTCGTGGCGTGGTTGGCCCTTCCCTCTTTACACTCGTGGGCACTTGAAGGACCTAAATAACATCAATGAATCTTATCCACCCATTTTGGCCATCTTGGACTTTTTACCGGAGCGGACGTTATTCTTTATATCATATGTTTTAATTTATGCACATGCACTTTATATTCACCTTGTGTGGTTATTAGATATGTTGTGTATTTTACTTAAGATAAAAATAACTGACTCATACTGTATACTTTTTATCGTATTTTTCCATTATTATATTATTGTATTATCCATTTATTATATTTCTTATTATTATTTATTTCACTTTTTTCACTATTTTATCTTCCACTACTATCTCCTTGCTTCACTTTTTACACTTGAGTCCTTATGATACTCACATCGTTTTTCACTCTCCTATCCTTTTCTTTATTTCTTCACTCATCTTTTCACATTGTATTATTTCACCATTGATATTTAATGTGGATGGTATGTGTCACCGCCGTACTGCCGTGGATGCCCGCGGCCCCCGTACCATTACGTGACCCCTCTGGCTGCGCGGTGCGGTGGTCCCGGCCGCCCTCAATCGCCCGGCGGCATACGTGCCATCCTATGTCCCCTCCCATCATTCTGGAGCTGGCGGTACGCGGCTCTGTTCTGGCGTCCTGCGTGGTCTCCATGCCGACCGCGTCTGTTGTATGTCCCGAGGTCTCTGGGTCACGTGCGCGCGCGTGTCTCGTGACTCCGGGTCATGTGACGCGGTTGTCATGGAGACGCGGGGACGCTCGGGCTCAGTCGCGTCACACCACGCCTCCTCCATGCTGATTGGCCTACCCATACACACCCTTGACACACCTCTCCATTCTCATTGGCTACGGTCTCCTTTTTAAACTTCCTGCTTCCTCGATATCTCCACCCCCTGACGAAGGCGCTCTGCCGAAACGCGCGTCGGGGTGGACGTTTGTCTGACATGCGGGAGGCATCTATACCATTGTAAGTGACTCTTTCTCTCCATTACTTCATTGCACATATCTATTTATATTGGAGGATCATTTAACACAATTGCTTTACATTCTTGTTCACTTTTTCTGCTTTCCGTTTTTTCACTCTCTTCTTGAATCCTCATTGTATATTATTATGATATCCTTGCTATGGGTTTGGACTAATATACATATGTAATAATACTGTTCATTTTTTGCTGTCCTCCCTTTACATTACATATTATATATATGTTTGTATGATAACGATTTCTCTATACACATTATTTGTATTTTCTACTATTTATTCAATTCACTATTCACTAGTCTATATAATTTATAAATATATTTTTTCCTCCATTTTTTAGTACTCATTATACCATACCCCCCCTCTATTTGTCGCCTCCCGCATGTATAATTTGTCATTACTTTATATCCAGACATTCGCCCCTGTTTTTAATATTTTTATTTTTTTGTTGTCATTACCTGTTCATTAATAAAAATTATTCATTATACCTTGATATTTGGGACTTTATGATCGGTCGTTCTCCCTCTTGTTTGCTTTAGAACATGAAAGAAGATGCTCTCAGAGTGCAGCATTCCCACCTGCAGGGTTATGGATTCGGTGATGAGTTGGATGGGATGTGATAAGAGGCCCCCATCCACGGCAGCGACAGATAAGGGTACAGCTAGAGGTTTGGTGGGAATGCGGTATTTCTCTACCAGAGACTGAGAAATGAGATTTCCGGCAGCTCCAGAGTCAAGTTGGGCTAGTTCAAAATAACGGTTCTCCCCGCAGATGATAGAGACCAGCAGCAACAGAGATGGAGAGGGTTTACTCTTGTCTAGGACGACCTCTCTGAGCGATCCTAGACACAGGCATTTCCCGACCTCTCCGGGCAGGAACGGATCCGGTGCTCCTTACTGCCACAGTAGAAGCAGCTCCCCTCGGCACGGCGTAGCTCTTGACGGGTTTTGACCATCTTGGTCTGGTCGACCTGCATAGGCTCGGGTGAGTGCGCCTGCGGAGTAGCGGGAGAAGTGACAGGTTTCTGAAAGGTAGAGGCTAGACGTGGAAACCTCCTCTCACGGGTGACCTCTTTGGCGCGTTCCTGGAACCGGATGTCAATCCGGGTGGCAAGAGTTATTAAGTCGTCGAGAGTGGTAGGTATGTCCCGACCGGCGAGTTCATCTTTAATACGGCCGGACAGACCCTCCCAAAAGACAGACACCAGGGCGTCGTTATCCCAGGCCAGCTCCGAAGCAAGGGTACAGAACCGTATGGCATATTGGCCCACGGTGAGATTTCCTTGATGGAGGCGTAGCAGAGATGATGCGGATGAGGTCTTCCGTCCGGGTTCGTCGAAGACTTTCCGGAAAGCCGTGAGAAAGGCTGGCAGGTTGGACACCAGGGGGTCTCCTCTCTCCCATAGAGGATTTAGCCAAGCCAGTGCCTCCCCCGTGAGATGGGACATGATGAAGGCTACTTTGGCCCGGTCGGAGATAAACTGGTGGGACAGGAGTTCAAAGTGCAGGGTGCACTGGTTTATGAAGCCCCGAGCTTGAGCGGGGTCGCCTCCGAAGCGTGGAGGTGCAGAAAGCCGGGGTCCGGGGCAGGAAGCCATGGTATTGGTGGGCAGCGGCGCTGCCGGGCTGCGAGTCATGACACTAGCGGTGGTTGCTGGTGGAGCAGTCAGAGTGTCCAGGCGAGAGTTGACATTCCGCAGATGACTCAGGATGGACTCCTGTTGGGACCTCTGACGGGACAATTCATGACATAGGTCCGAGAGCGAGGGAGCTTGGGTGCCACCGGGTTCCATGGCCCGAGCAAACTGTAACGGGACTGGGAGGCGGAACCTCTGAGCAACTATACAAGGGGGCGGTCCTTGTAAGGAAGCGGGTGGCTCCCAGGGAAGACGGGCAGGTAGTCACGGCAAGTGACAGGGACAGTCTCTGGGTAGAAGGGCAGGTAGTCACGGCAAGTGACAGGGACAGTCTCTGGGTAGAGGGGCAGGTAGTCACGGCAAGTGACAGGGACAGTCTCTGAGTAGAAGGACGGGTACTCACGGCAAGTGACAGGGACAGTCTCTGGGTAGAAGGACAGCAGGCAGGAGGCTGGTGAGCGCTCCCAGGTGAGCGGGCGAGAGTCCTTGGACAGGCAGGTGGTCACGGCAAGTGACGGCAGAGCCTCCAGGTAGGCTAGCAGACAGGTAGCAGGTGAGCGCTCCCAGGTGAGCAGGCAAGAGTCTCTGGACAGGCAGGTGGTCACGGCAAGTGACGGCAGAGCCTCCAGGTAGGCTAGCAGGCAGGTAGCAGGTGAGCGCTCCCAGGTGAGCGGGCAAGAGTCTCTGGACAGGCATGTGGTCACGGCAAGTGACGGCGGAGCCTCCAGGTAGGCTAGCAGGCAGGTAGCAGATGAGCGCTCCCAGGTGAGCGGGCAGGCTGGTCCATAGACAGACTGACAGGTGTCGGAAGGCAGACCGTCGGACCGCAGGCTTGCAAGCAGGTAAACGGATATCAGGTATCAAGCAGGAATCTGGCAGGTGACTGGCAGGTAACAGGCAGGAATCTGGCAGGTGACTTGCAGGTAACGGGACCTGAGGGCTGAAGCAGAGAGAAGGCTTTGCAACAACATTGCTCGGGCACCTCCATTTTGGAGGAGGTGCCTTATATATGGTGAGGTCCTCCGGCCATTGGCCGGGGACTCCTTAGGACGGCGCGCGCAGTCCCTTTAAGAGAGGGGGAGCGCGCGTGCCCTAAGCACAGTTGCCGGGAAGCAGCGCGCGCTGCCAGCAGAGCGGGAGGAGGACGCCGGGCACGGAGTGGAGAGGTGGGGGGAACAGCGGGAGGCAGGGACGCCGACGCTACAAAGAGTAACCATCGTTTTAATTTTTATTTAATAAATTAATAGTACACATTCAAATAAGCAACTTTATTATATATTTTATTCGAGAAATCTGTTTCTCCTTTTAGACTGATCTTTCAATTCATGGGTAAAACCTGTACAATCTGTATTCAACAAGACAAATTTTCAGATTATTGTTAGTGTTTTTAAAATTATATGGAGAAAGGAAGAGTGAGGAGATCGAGGCAAACACAGACATTCTGCTGCAAGTTCACCTGAAATTACAGTTACAGTTTTCCATAGAACTGTATGAGCACCAACTGTCATCACTTAGATTTGTAATGGAAAAATCTCTATTCACTGAAGACAGATTTTACCTGTGAATTGAGAATTTTGAGAATGAAAGATTGGTCCAGGAGGAGAAAGAAGCAGATTTCTCATTATCATGTGAATTATTGATTTATGGGGAAAAAACAAAATTACATTGATGGTTACTTTTTATGGACAGTCATTTTTCGTTTTTACATTTGCATTTTTACCTTCACTTCTTCCAAAAACCATAACTTTTTTATTTTTTCCCCGACATAGATGTATGAGGGCATTTTTGTTGTTGGATGAATTGTATTTTTGAAAAACACCATTAATTTTACCACACAATGTAATGGAAAACAGGAAAAAGCTTCCAAGTGGGATGAATTGGTAAAAACAAATGTGCAATTCCATCATGGTTTTTTGGGTTTTGTTTTTATAGCATTCATTATGTGGTAAAAAATGGCTTGGAAACATGATTCTCCAGGTAATTTTGATTACTGGGATACCAAACTTGCATAGATTTTTTTTAAGTGGTCAAAAAAAATTCAGAAAAAAAAATATGAGAACTTCATCTGTGGAGCTTAAGAAAGGCTCCATAGAGAGCTAAAATGTAGCCGCTGTTGTGATGGAACTTTTACTTTTATGAATCCTCTCCAAGGTTTCCAGGTGGGTAGGCATTTGGCATGTGTACTGGCCCAATTGGCTACTTGTTTTCATACACTCTTTCAAGCCATAATTTTAAATTGATCGTTTTTGGGGGGTTTCCATTTGAGGGGGATAGCAAATTGTGTTGCCTTTAGTAGTAAATCAATTGTTTTTAGATGGTTAACATTATTTGCATGCTATAGTGTTACAGAGTGCTACTTTATTTGTTAGTTATATATGGAGATGGCTACTCTTAGTAAGCACTTGTACACACCAGTTTTCTGTTTTGGAAGTGATGGTCAGTCTTTTGATATTTGTATATATAGGCTTTCAGACTGAGCCCTCCACCCCTAAGCCTCAGGAGGTTTTAATAATAGCAGGATCTTACCTTCTCATAAACATGTAGACTTTAGTCTAAGAGAGGATTCATATTAGGTAGGTTCCCAGCAATGAGAGTCGTCTTATTGTGGCTGCCAGGTACACATGAATTGGCCAATTTATGCGCTAAGATTTCTCATTTATTCATATTTTCTGAGCAGTAATGCAATTCAAGTTTCATATATTTCATGCTTGCAGACTATAGTGGTACAGAGTGCTACTTTATTTGTTGGTTATATATGGAGATGGCTACTCTTAGTTAGCACCTGTACACACCAATTTTCTGTTTTGGAAGTGACGGTCAGTCTTTTGCTTTTGATATTCATAAACATCCTAAATCATCACTCCCACCACCTTTCCATTGATAAAAAAAAATAATGAAAGGGGTTTTCCCATCTCAAGGATCCTATTTGAATATGTAGTATGTGTAAAATTATTAATATTACTAATTACCTTCAATTATATGCTCTTTATAGTTTTTTTTTTCCTCTCTGCTTACCCCATATCCTCTGTATCGCAGACACTCCCGTTTCCTTGGTTACGGCCACTATAGCGTTCCTGGTCGCGCTTGCGCAGATCATAGGAGTTTCTCCCTATCAGTGGCCGGGTTGTCGGGAGCGCACATATTTTAGAACCTGCGCAGTAGCTCCCTGCCCGGCCACCTCATTGCTACAGTTCAGAACTCCTGTGGCGCATGCGTAGGAGTGGTTCAGCGTTATCGAAGGCCGGGCTCTCGGGAGGGCGCATAGTTAGAGCATGCGCAGTAACTCCCAGCCTGGCCACCTCACTCCTGCACTAATACTACAGTATGCTGTAGCGCAATGACCGGGTTCTCAGGAGCGCGCATAGAGACTGCGCAGTAGCTCCCTGCCCGGCCATCTCACTCCAGCATAGTGGAACGCATGCGCAATGACCATTTAGCCGTCCTGACTGGAAGCGCCCTCTGTAGTAACGCAGGAGCAGCGGTGGCACACAGCACACAGCAATTTTGTATACCCCCAGAAAATATACATATATCTACATATACAGTATATACACTGATATATACTTATATATATATGTAATTAATACACAGTGTCATCAAACAGGATAGCCTCTACAACAATAGTCAAACTACACAGTAATAGAGCTCCCAATGGTGTCTCCATTAAAATGAGGCATAAATAGATGATTAAATTTACAGTTTTATTAGAGATAAAAATAAAATATATATAAAATTAAGCAAAGGTATCCAAATGTAGCAATCAAATAACAAGGCATATAGTCAAATAATTTTCTGGTATAAAGTATTTTCTAGTCGTCCCTAAATGATTTAAAGTGCCAATAGATATGAAAAAATAGGAAAAGAAAACATTTTTTTTGCAAAGTGCTTGTGCCTAAATGTTCATATTCCAAATATAAAAGCAGCAAATTTAATCAAAGTGCAAAGTGGTGTAGTGTTTCAACAAACAAATAAATAAGATGCAAGTGCCTGTATTGTATTTATATTGAATACATACTATCAGATAGTCAGAATATTGCACATAGGGAGAAAGAAGGTAAATTTATCAGAAGTTTATCAAGAGTTAGGCATAATAAGTGGCATTATGTAGTTATATATATGTAAGTTACAGTCTTCACAGTAAGTAGTATTTTATAAAATAATATTATTTTTATTAAAAATTGTATAAGGTTTTCAAATAAAATATATACATTGATCTTATTATGCATCATAATGAGTGAGCGTGCTCAGATATAGCGTTATCCGAGCATGCTCAGGTGTTAGGGCTCACTCTCATTTTTTTTAAAAAAAAGGGATGAGTGCAATCCGATAAAAAAAATCAGATTGCACTCTGACTAGTTTTGGGGGAACCCAAACAGTTAAGTTCGGCGTCCGTAGCGAACATCTACTGTTCGGTCCCGGACCCTGAACACGGACTTCCTCTGGAAGTCCATTTTGCTGTTTGTGTTCGGGTGTTTTCCGCTCTGTCACTTGTGTGACAGTGCAGAAAACACAGGCTCGGATAGCGGTAATTGTATTGCCACGATCAGAGCGCTGTAGCATCATACTGAGAGGTGTCAGCATGATGCCACAGCTGTGACAGTGACCCGCGGTAAATAGCTTACCGCGGGTCATAAGCAGCGGCTGATGGTACTACTACCACCATCAGCCGGTGCCTCCTGCAATTGGAAACAGTGGGCACAGGCGTCGCTGGATGGGAGCAGTAGTCTCCCATCCGCTGCTGACTGCAAAAATGAAATTTTAAAATGAATCAAAAAATATTGAAATAAAAAGAAAACACACTATACTCACCTATACCTTGTCCCAAATGTTCTCCACACCTGCGAAAAATAAAAAACACCATATACTCACCTTACAGATAATCCCCAAAGCCCTTGATCACCTGTAATAAAAGTAAAATAATAAACCAATCTCATCCTCACCTTTCCAACACAGTCCAAATAACAAGTGTCCCACGAAGATTCCATGAACAGAGCAGCCACACTGTATGTGACAGCTCTGTTCGTTCGCTGGCAATACACTGACACAGATAGATAAGATCCTGTCTCCCCATCCTATCCTGGTATGCATAGCACCCCTCATCCCTATCCTGGTATGCATGGCACCCCTCATCCCTATCCTGGTATGCATGGCACCCCTCATCCCTATCCTGGTATGCATGGCACCCCTCATCCCCATCCTGGTATGCATGGCACCCCTCATCCCCATCCAGGTAAGCCTGGCACCCTTCACCCCCAATCCTGGTATGCATGGCACCCCTCATCCCCATCCTGGTATGCATGGCACCCTTCAACCCCAATCCTGGTATGCATGGCACCCCTCATCCCAATCCTGGCATGCATGGCGCCCCTCATCTCTCATCCTGGTATGCATGGTACCCCATCCCTCATCCCTATCCTGGTATGTATGGTACCCCTCATCCTGGTATGCATGGTACCCTTCATCCCTATTCTGGTATGCATGGCCCCTCATCCCTATCCTGGTATGCATGGTCCCCTCATCCCACAATCCTGGTATGCTTGGTACCCCTCATCCCCCAAACCTGGTATGTGTGGCCCCCTCACCTCCCAATCCTGATATGTATGGCACCCCTCATCCCTTTCACGCTGTACACACATACAAAAAAATAAACACTTATACTCACCTTTCTTCCCTGTACTCCAGCGCTGCGGTGTCCTGTTCTGCCGGAGGCCGGGGGAGGAGTGCGGCGCCGGAGTACGCGCATGCCCATACCGCGCTGTCCGGCACCATTTTGCTGAAGACACACTGCAAATGTGTCTTCGCATTATAAAATGAATAAAAATGTGACATATGGGGCACAGTGCAGAGTCGAGCATTATGTAAAGTGGGGAAAATAATTATTTGATACTCTTCCGATTTTGCAAGTTCTCCCACCTGCAAAAAATGGAGAGGTCTGTAATTTTTATAGTAGAGAGGCAGAATCTAAAAATAAAAAACAGAAAGTCTCAATGTATGATTTTTACACAATTAACATTTTATTGGATGAAATAAGTATTTGATCCCCTACCAACCAGCAAGAATTCTGGCTCTCACAAACCTGTTAGTTTTTCTGAAGCCCTCCTACTCCGCACTCATTACCTATATTAATTGCACCTGTTTGAACTTGTTACCTGTAGAAAAAACACCTGTCCACACAATCAATCAATCACACTCCAACTTCTCCACTATGGCCAAGACCAAAGAGCTGTCTAAGGACATCAGGGACAAAATTGTAGACCTACACAAGGCTAGAATGGGCTACAGGACAATTGGCAAGCAGCTTGGTGAGAAGGCAACAACTGTTGGCACAATTATTAGAAAATGAAAGAAACACAAGGTGACTGTCAATCTTCCTTGGTCTGGGGCTCCGTGCAAAATCTCAGCTCATGGGGTAAAGAAGATTCTGAGAAAGGTCAGGAATCAGCCCAGAACTACACGGGAGGACCTGGTCAATGACCTGAAGAGAGCTGGGACCACAGTCTCAAACATTACCGTTAGTAACATACTACGCTGTCATGGATAAAATCCTGCAGTGCACAGAAGGTCCCCCTGCTCACGCCAGTACATGTCCAGGCCCATGAAGTTCTCCAGTTACCATCTGGATGATCCAGAGGAGGCATGGGAGAAGGTCATGTGGTCAGAGGAGACCAAAATAGAACTTTGTGGTATCAACTCCACTCGCCGTGTTTGGAGGAAGACGAAGGGTGTGTACAACCCCAAAAACACTGTATAAACCGTGAAGCATGGTAGGGGAAACATTATACTTTGGGAATGTTTTACTGCAAAGGGGGCTGGACAACTGCACCGTATTAAAAGGAGGATGGATGGGGTCATGTATTTCGAGATTTTGGTCAACAACCTCCTTCCCTCAGTAAGAGCATTGAAGATGGGTCTTGCCTGGGTCTTCCAGCATAACAATGACCAGAAACACACAGCCAGGGCAACTAAGGAGTGGCTCCCTAAGAAGTATTTCAAGCTCCTGTAGTGGCGTAGCCATTCCTCACACCTGAACCCAATAGAAAGTTTTTGGAGGGAGCCGAAACGCAATGTGCCCAATGACAGCACCGAAACCTGAAAGATCTGGAGAAGATCTGTATGCAGTGTGTGCAAACTTGGTAACGAACTATAGGAAACGTCTGACCTCAGTAATAGCCAACAAAGGTTTCTGGACCAAATATTGAGTTATATTTTTCTATTGTATTAAATACTTATTTCATGCAAAAAAATACAAATTAATTACCGCATTTTTTGGACTATAAGACACACTTTTCTCCTCCAAAATTTTGGAGGAAAGTGGGGGGTGGGTCTTATAATCCAAGCTGTGTTCCGTACTATATACCTATGGCTGTGGGTGGTGTTGGTGTGGGGGGAGCAGCAGCGGGGGATGAGCGGGGCACAGGAGGCAGCAGCCGCCTGCTGCAGCTTACGCTGTGCCCATGGGCATGGAGAGCAGTGAATATTCATTTTCCTTAATAGTGCGCACACTGTAGTCGCAGAGCTGCTCCTGCTGTGCTCGGCGGTCAGTGTGCCCACTATTAAAGCTCATGAATATTCGCTACAACCCACTCCCATGGGTTGTAGTGAATATTCATGGTCTTTAATAGTGGGCACACTGACCGACGGCTGCAGCAGGAGCCGCGCTGCGGCTACAGTGTGCATGCTACTGAAGAGAGTGAATGGTCACTGCTCCCCACCTACACATTCCTGGCGTGGGGAGCAGTCACTATTCTGGCACAGCATTTCACACTGTGTGATGGCGCAAAGCAGGGACGTCATGCACGGCTCACACAGTGAGATGCCTGTCGGCAGCAGAGCGGGACGCAGAGCTGGAGGAGAGAGGAGGTGAGTATGATTGTTTATTTTTTTTGTGGGCAGCGTGATGGGGGCTCAAGGGGTGCCATGCATACCAGGATGGGAGATCAAGGGATGCCATGCATACCAGGATGGGGGATCAAGGGTTGCCATACATACCAGGATAAGGGATCAAGGGGTGCAATGCCTACCAGGATGGGGATGAGTGCCACATATACCAAGATGGGGGATGAGGGCCACGTATACCAAGATAAGGATGAGGGCCACGTATACCAGGATGGGGATGAGGGCCACGTATACCAGGATGGGGGATGAGGGCCTCGTATACCAGGATAAGGATGAGGGCCACGTATACCAGGATGGGGATGAGGGCCACGTATACCAGGAAGGAGGGACCATACATACCAGGATGGAGGATATTAACAGAATTGGGGGACATTACCCCAATATCAGTGTCAGCAGCAGACCCCCTCCCCCATAACAGGGCATCATGACTACATTTTTTGCTTACATTTTTTTTTCTATTTTACTCCTCTAAAACCTATGTGCGTCTTATAGTCCGAAAAATAAGGTATGCAAAAATGTGATTTTCTGTTTGTTTTTTTTTTGTTTTTTTTTTAAAGATCCTGTCTCACAGGTGAAGTGTACCTGTGATAACAATTACAGACCTCTCCATTCTTTGTATGCAAAATCGGCAGTGTATCAAATACTTATTTTCATGTGTGTGTGTGTGTGTGTATATATATATATATGTATATATGTGTATATATATATATGTACATATATATGCACACCGTGTGTTCAATATATTCAGTATATACACATACATATAGAGTACACTGATAGTATAAAATATATATATTTTTTTAAATACGTAATTAAAATAAACATTGTAGCAATGCCATCCTGTATAATAAAAGGTTGTGGAAATACTTGGAAATATAAAGATCCGGATGTTATAATGCATGTGCTTCCAAAAAATCGTTATGTCATTCGAAGATTGCTGCAACAAGCTCCACAACATTTCCCAAACTTTGATGAAACGGTAAAAAAAATTTACCGAGGAAAATCTACTGACCATTATCGATTGTGCTCTAAGCATTTTGATACTAAGTCATACTATGAAGACAAAAAAAACAATAATAAACTAAGGTATGATGCCCTCCCATCTATTTTTCCACCAAAAGAATTGAGACAGGAGAACACACCATCTACAATTGAAGGTCACTCGTTAAAACGTAAAGGGAAAAAAATAAACATACCTACTTATTCTGATTGCAGTGAAAATATGAGTACTACTTCAAAAATGATTTCAAAGGATATAAATACAGCTGAAGACAGTATTATTAATATTATTTTTCCTCAACCCGACGTGAATACACAGTCTGACAACAGATTTTTTTGCAAGCACAAGAAGTGTTGGAACACAAACTGAAACACCAACTGCAATATCTACAGTTTGTGAATGTAATGTATCAAAAGCAGCGACTAATATATTTGAACTTCCTACAAGCATAGAGAGAAGCCATGTGTTTGAAAGTCAAACGTCATCGAGTGCTTCTACAAAATATTCCAATATCTGTATTTCTGACAAAGTACATAGTGTGAAAAACAGTAAGGTTGGCAGAAAATCTATTCAAGGTGAAAATATATACAATGAACACAATTATATGTCCAAAAAAACGTTATCAACTGTGATTCATGGTATCAGTCAATCTATATTAAAGAATAAAAAATTGGAACGTACTGAACCTGAAGAGCTCACCACATCAACTTCACATTCACAACCAAGTTTACTTATACATAGCCCCAATCCTGACAGTGTGAACACATGTCATTTACCTCTGTTTGAAAATGTATCACCCAACTATAGTGAAGTGCCTGCGTCGTGTAGGAGTTTTGATGAAAGCAGTAGTGACAAAAGTAGGGTATCTTCTGATGATTTAAATGATCCTACTTTTCATCTCTCTGATTTTGATGAAGAGGATGATGATTATGATGAAAATGACTCTCTTATCTCAGACACAGATACAGAAGAAGATATAGAAGCTCAGATACCAATAAATGATGATCTTGAAGAACTAACTGGATTGAGTGATGATCCTGTACATGAAACAAAATTTATAGTATTCCGTAGCTGCCTTGAAAAACTTTTACTTTTAGTACCATGTCAGTATCGAAAATCATGCGTGAAAAACCTAACACATTTTAAAATTCGCAAAATTGGGTCATGTATTAATGTTGATGTGAAATGCGAAAATGGACATGTACAACAGATTTGGAGCAGTCAGCCAAGAATAAAACTAATACCAACTGGAAATCTTATGTTGTCCTCGGGTATAATACTGAGTGGTAACTATTATTTAAAAATCTATTTTTATTTTGATATTTTAAACATCTATATGATTTCAAGATCTACCCATTACCGCAACCAGCCAAAATTTGTCTTTCCAATGATACACCATTACTGGGAGCAGGAAAAAAGAGGCCAAAATACTCTATGCTTGTCTAGCGATGGACAGGCAGATAGCCCTGGATATTCTGCTAAGTATTGTATCTATACAATGATGGAGAGTGAAAGCAATAAAATTTTAGACTTTAATATTGAGCAAATTATTCCCCCAGCTACAGCAGTTAGTCTTGAGAAAAAGGCTTTTAAAAGAACTATAGACTCAATACTCCAGTCAAATGTAAATGTTCGAATAGTTGCCACAGACAGACATGTTGGTATACGAAAATGTCTACGTGAACATTCCCCCTGTACTAAACACCAGTTCGACGTGTGGCATGTTGCAAAATCGTTAGGTCAAAAGCTACTTATTGCTTCCAAATTTAGGAATTGTAGCACGCTCTCTTCTTGGATAGCTCCATTGAAAAATCATCTGTGGTGGGCAGCTCGGAACTGTGATGACTTAGTTGAAAAATGGAAGTCAGCTTTGTACCATGTGATAAATGTTCATAAATGGGAAAGCAATGGAACTTATGCTCATTGCCATCACAGTTCAAACACCAACGATACAAAATTGGTTGAGCCAAATTCTATGGCTCATGAAAAACTCAGAGCTATTGTACTAAATCAGTTGCTGCTTCGTGACATAAGACAGCTGTCATATTTTTGCCATACTGGAGAGTTGGAAGTTTTCCACTCAACTGCACTAAAGTACAGGCCAAAACGTGTACATTTTTACTATGATGCAATGGTTGTAAGGAGAACGTTGGCTGTGCTAGATCACAACAAAAATGTTGTTAGAGTTCAAGCTGTACTACAGAGATTTGAATCCGAGGTGATTTGAGAAGATTTCGGTTTGAATTTTCGAAGGCGCGCAAAGCGTGGGTTGTAAAAACTTTGTATGAGCCAAAGTCTAAAGAATTTCTTAAAACTATTCTAAATGAAATTTTGTTTGCTGGGGGAGAAAGGCTGGGTCAGTAAGTTACCCTCACTCCCATCTAACTTAGCACCAATTGCAAGGCCAGCACGAGCGGAAATGGTTCAAAAAATTTTATCTAGATTTTAACTAAAAATGTAAAAATAAAATTGGTTAAATAGTAGTTATTGTTATTTAATAGTATGTTAATTATATTTATATTAAAATTATTTCATTTTCAGGCCTTATAATGGAAGATATATTAGGGAAATAATTTATCTAAATGTATTGTAAGATGGCAGTTGGACAGGTCCTTGAGGGGAGATATGAGTCACTGAGGTGGTTAGCCTCCATGATGTAAAGTCCCAAGGAGCAGGCTCCAGCACATATAGTGCTGAGAGGTGATTTAGAAGGGCATCAAGGCATCGGGTTTTATTGGAGCAGTCAGAGAGCTGGGTGGGTCTGGCTGCTCCCATTTCTCCACCCAAGGGAGTAGTATGGCCTATTTAGGATAGCTCAGCAGCTTTAGTCTTTTTCTGGGAATGCAGGTGGTAAGACCATTTCATATACTGTTGTATGGACTGTTATGTTTTTTTTGTTCCTTTTTTGTGCCAGTAAAAGGTCATTTTGTTTTGTTTCCTGACGATTTATGAATTGTTAATAAATGGGCATGTTTTGCATACAAAAACTGTGTCTGTGCGAATGCTACCTATTGCCACCAGAAAAGCAAGAATCCTCATGATATCAAATAGATTAAAAAAAATTGTAAATAATTATGATAATAATAATGTGTTGCACTAAGTCTTTTCCACACCAGGCGTGACAGGATCATAGTCCTCCGTTTAGTATGATGCACAGCTCATAGTCTTCCATATAGTATAATACACTCCCTATAGTTCTCGATACAGTATAATACACTCCCCATAATATTCTATATAGTATAACACACTCCCCATATATACACTACTCAAAAAAATAAAGGGAACACTCAAATAACACATCCTAGATCTGAATGAATGAATTATTCTCATTGAATACTTTGTTCTTTACAAATACACACAAAAATTATCAATGGAAATCAAATTTATTAACCAATGGAGGCCTGGATTTGGAGTCACCCCCAAAATTAAAGTGGAAAAACACACTACAGGCTGATCCTACTTTGATGTAATGTCCTTAAAACAAGTCAAAATGAGGCTCAGTATTGTGTGTGGCCTCCACGTGCCTGTATGACCTCCCTACAATGCCTGGGCATGCTCCTGAAGAGGTTGCGGATGGTCTCCTGTGGGATCTCCTCCCAGACCTGGACAAAATCATCCACCAACTCCTGGACAGTCTGTGGTGCAATGTGACGTTGGTGGATGGAGCGAAACATGATGTCCCAGATGTGCTCAATCGGATTCAGGTCTGGGGAACGGGCAGGCCAGTCCATAGCTTCAATGCCTTCATCTTGCAGGAACTGCTGACTCTCTCCAGCCACATGAGGTCTGGCATTGTTCTGCATTAGGAAGAACCCAGAGCCAACCACACAAGCATATGGTCTCACAAGGGGTCTGAGGATCTCATCTCGGTACCTAATGGCAGTCAGGCTACCTCTGGCGAGCACATGGAGGGCTGTGCGGCCCTCCAAAGAAATGCCACCTCACACCATTACTGACCCACTGCCAAACCGATCATGCTGAAGGATGTTGCAGGCAGCAGATCGCTCTACACGGCGTCTCCAGACTCTGTCACATCTGTCACATGTGCTCAATGTGAGCCTGCTTTCATCTGTGAAGAGCACAGGGCGCCAGTGGCGACTTTGCCAATCCTGGTGTTCTGTGGCAAATGCCAAGCGTTCTGCATGGTGTTGGGCTGTGAGCACAACTCCCATCTGTGCACGTCGGGCCCTCATATCACCCTCATGGAGTCGGTTTTTAACCGTTTGTGCAGACACATGCAAATTTGTGGCCTGCTGGAGGTCATTTTGCAGGGCTCTGGCAGTGCTCCTCCTGTTCCTCCTTGCACAAAGGCGGAGGTAGCGGTCCTGCTGCTGGGTTGTTGCCCTCCTATGGCCCCCTCCACGTCTCCTGGTGTGCTGGCCTGTCTCCTGGTTGCGACTCCAGCCTCTGGACACTACGCTGACAGACAGAGCAAACCTTCTTGCCACAGCTTGCATTGATGTGCCATCCTGGATGAGCTGCACTACCTGAGCAACTTCTGTGGGTTGTAGAGTCCGTCTCATGCTACCACGAGTGTGAAAGCACAAACAACATTCAAAAGTGACCAAAACATCAGCCAAAAAGCATTGGTACTGAGATGTGGTCTGTGGTCCCCACCTGCAGAACCACTCCTTTATTGAGTGTGTCTTGATAATTGCCAATAATTTCCATTTATTGTCTTTTCTATTTGCACAACAGCATGTGAAATTGAGTGTCAATCAGTGTTGCTTCCTAAGTGGACAGTTTGATTTCACAGAAGTATGATTCACTTGGAGTTATATTCTGTTGTTTAAGTGTTCCCTTTATTTTTTGAGCAGTGTAGTATAATGCACTCCCCATAGTTCTCCATACAGTATAATACACTCCCCATAGTCCTCTATATAGTATACTGCACTCCCCATAGTCCTCCATATAGTATAATGCACTCCCCATAGTCCTCCATATAGTATAATGCACTCCCCATAGTCCTCCATATAGTCTACTGCACTCCCCATAGTCCTCCATATAGTCTACTGCACTCCCCATAGTCCTCCATACACTATAATGAACTCCCCATAGTCCTCCATACAGTATAATGTACTCCCCATAGTCCGCCATACAGTATAATGCACTCCCCATAGTCCTCAATATAGTATACTGCATTCTCCATAGTCCGCCATACAGTATAATGCACTCCCAATAGTCCGCCATATAGTATACTGCACTCCCCATAGTCCCCCATACAGTATAATGCACTCCCAATAGTCCACCATAAAGTATACTGCACTCCCCATAGTCTTCCATATAGTATACTGTACTCCCCATAGTCCTCCATATAGTATACTGCACTCTCCATAGTCTGCCATACAGTATAATGCACTCCCCAAAGCCCTCCATATAGTATAATGCACTCCCATAGTCCGCCATACAGTATAATGCACTCCCCGTAGTCCTCCATATAGTATACTGCACTCCCATAGTCCGCCATACAGTATAATGCACTATCCATAGTCCGCCATACAGTATAATGCACTCCCAATATTCCACCATATAGTATACTGCATTCCCCATAGTCCTCCATATAGTATACTGTACTCCCCATAGTCCTCCATATAGTATATTGCACTCCCCATAGTCCGCCATACAGTATAATGCACTCCCAATAGTCCTCCATATAGTATACTGCACTCCCCATAGTCCTCCATATAGTATACCGCACTCTCCATAGTCCTCCATATAGTATACTGCACTCTCCATAGTCCGCCATACAGTATAATGCACTCCCCATAGTCTTCCATATAGTATAATGCACTCCCCATAGAGTGCCATACAGTATAATGTACTCCCCATAGTCCGCCATACAGTATAATGCACTCCCCATAGTCCCCCATATAGCATACTGCACTCTCCATAGTCCGCCATACAGTATAATGCACTCTCCATAGTCCTCCATATAGTATAATGCACTCCTCATAGTCCTCCACATAGTATAATGAACTCCACATAGTCCTCCATACAGTATAATGCACTTTCCATAGTCCCCCATATAGTATAATGCACTCCCCATAGTCCTCCATACAGTATAATGCACTCCCCGTAGTCCTCCATATAGTATAATGCACTCCCCATAGTCCTCCATATAGTATAATGCACTCCACATAGTCCTCCATACAGTATAATGCACTCTCCATAGTCCCCCATATAGTATAATGCACTCCCCATAGTCCTCCATACAGTATAATGCACTCCCTATAGTCCTCCATACAGTATAATGCACTCCCCAAAGTCCTCCATATAGTATAATGCACTCCCCATAGTCCTCAATATAGTATACTGCATTCTCCATAGTCCGCCATACAGTATAATGCACTCCCAATAGTCCGCCATATAGTATACTGCACTCCCCATAGTCCGCCATACAGTATAATGCACTATCCATAGTCCGCCATACAGTATAATGCACTCTCAATAGTCCGCCATACAGTATAATGCACTCCCAATAGTCCTCCATATAGTATACTGCACTCCCCATAGTCCTCCATATAGTATACCGCACTCTCCATAGTCCTCCATATAGTATACTGCACTCCCCATAGTCCCCCATATAGTATAATGCACTCCCCATAGTCCTCCATACAGTATAATGCACTCCCCGTAGTCCTCCATATAGTATAATGCACTCCCCATAGTCCTCCATATAGTATAATGCACTCCACATAGTCCTCCATACAGTATAATGCACTCTCCATAGTTCCCCATATGGCATAATGCACTCCCCATAGTCCGCCATACAGTATAATGCACTCCCCATAGTCTTCCATATAGTATAATGTACTCCCCATAGTCCGCCATACAGTATAATGCACTCCCCATAGTCCTCCATATAGCATACTGCACTCTCCATAGTCCGCCATACAGTATAATGCACTCTCCATAGTCCTCCATATAGTATAATGCACTCCCCATAGTCCCCCATATAGTATAATGCACTCCCCATAGTCCTCCATACAGTATAATGCACTCCCCGTAGTCCTCCATATAGTATAATGCACTCCCCATAGTCCTCCATATAGTATAATGCACTCCACATAGTCCTCCATACAGTATAATGCACTCTCCATAGTTCCCCATATAGTATAATGCACTCCACATAGTCCTCCATACAGTATAATGCACTCCCCATAGTCCTCCATACAGTATAATGCACTCCCCATAGTCCTCCATACAGTATAATGCACTCCCCATAGTCCTCCATACAGTATAATGCACTCCCCGTAGTCCTCCATAGAGTATAAAGCACTCTCCATAGTCAGCCATACAGTATTACTGCCACCACTCACTGATTTAAAAAAAATACAATACTCACTTTTCCCCTGCTGCTCCAATATCAACAGTGAACTTTCTTGAGTGCCGCACACCTCAGCACAGCGGGCGCCATGTAATGACGTCATTGCACCCGCTGAGCTAAGTCAGATGTCAGAGGAAGGATGATGGAGGAGGCAGACGTCAGAGGAAGGATGATGGAGGAGGGAGCGTCAGGTGACGATCCCTCCTCCGTCATTGGTTTCATCTATACCTGCATCCACAATGGTGGTATAGTTGAACTTTTGATGACGGGCGGGGGAGGACCAGCACTGGGTGCCCTCCCCACCCCTCGGCTCACGGGTCCCAGAGCAGTCGTGTGGCCTGCTGCCATTGGTGATATGCCATTGGTCCTATGCATGAATTTATAGCACATAACTGAAGAATTCCTCATTATACACATTTTGTCAATGAGCAAATAAGGCCCATATGTACATTTGCGTAACTAAAGTCCGATGAGCCACAATGCAAAATTTGGCCCTGCCACCCAACACATGTTGGTCAGATGTATGGGCCCTTGTAACATTCTAAATCCTATAAGGACATATGCGTCCCTCCCCCATTATGTACTAATGTCCCCCATCCTGGGCCCCATCCTTGTATATGTCCCTTATTCTGCTAAAAATACATTATACTCACCTTCCCTCTGTTCCCCTACCATGTGGCGTAATCTTCTGAAGCCAGCAGCTGACGTCAGCATGCAAGCGACAGGCTGCACATGACGCCACTGCCATGCGCCCTCGTGCACGCCGACGTCAGCTGCTGGCCTCTCATTGGCCAGCAGCATGTATTGCAGTGCACGGACCTGGTGGGTCCCCTGTGCTGCAATAGAATTGGCACATCCAGTTGAAGTTTGCACTGGGATCGGCAGGCCCCTCAGCCGCACGGGCTGGTCGCAGTTGCGACCTCTGCGACTGCAATAGTTACACCCCTACATATGTACATGTTCGCAAGCCATGTCCGTATAAGAGCAGACAAAATGCGCCAGAAGGAAAGCATCTGTTGAAGAATGTCTGTGTGCTGACAAGAGTTGGACAGAGGTTGTAAACTGGCTTACAGCTGCACTGTTCAATCCTTGCTAATTTGTTTATCCAGAGAATGCTGGTAGGGAAAACTTCCTACATACACAACAGTGGTATGGAATAAATAAGGGCTTTATCTTCTACAGAAACAATGAAAGCATCTTCTGCACACACAAAATCCTTACGAATCTTCAAACTCACTAACCCCAATCAAAACACTAGAGATGAGTCAGCCAAATTTCTGTGAATATTAAAAAAAATTTGATGGATCCAATGTAGTTGTACAAATTGAAAACCGATTTGTGAGAATAGCAAAAAAAAGCCCACTGCCATTTTAAATAATGCTAAAGAGTGTATGATCCAAATGCAACCACTAAACCCAATGTAAGACTCCCCATAACACCAAAAACCAAAATCCTAACCATGATCCTAAAGGCCCCGTCACACTAAGCGAGATCGCTAGCGAGATCGCTGCTGAGTCACAAGTTTTGTGACGCAACAGCGACCTCAGTAGCGATCTCGCTACGTTTGACACGTAGCAGCGACCAGGCCCCTGCTGTGAGATCGCTGGTCGTGTCAGAACGGCCTGGACCATTTTTTGATCGTTGAGGTCCCGCTGGGCAGCATGCATCGGTGCGTTTGACACCTTACCAACGACCTAGTTGGCGACTCAAAACTGAGACACATAGGTGTGCATTTGTGATGCCTTTTCCATGCCCCCTCAGCTCCGATTGGTGGTCGCTACTGCGTTCTGATTGGGCAGCCTTAAGAATTGAACACAGTAGCGCTTCCATCCATTGTTCCTGACCGCGTGCTGGCTTGCAGATCATAGTAGAGTTCTCCGGGCTGTGACTCCACATCGATTTATCTGTTCTTCAATGGTTCTTCTGACACCTATACTCCGCCTGCAGTAGGTATCGTTTGGGGTCTTAAATGCGTTTCCATTTTTACTTGATTTATAGGACACCTAACAATTATCTGCTATCATTGCTCTGGAGGGAGGGAGGGCTTGGCTTCTATCTGTGTACATATGCTTTTGCATGGGCAGCCATTTTAGGGGGTCTCGAGTGCACACACCCATACAGCACGTTTTCTGGCATGCGCGCTAACGGAATGGAATGCAGTTTTCTATGACCTTTCGCATGTACAGTTTTAATAATTGCTTTATTGTTTTGTTGAAACTTTTCTCATCTTTTTATTTTATTTTTTTCAGATTGCACCATCATGAACCATGCGCAGTGTGCTGTTGTGTTTGCTGCATTGCTGGTTGAGGAAGCTCGTCGTCAAGATGAGGCACAGATGCTAGAGAGGCGTTCCAAACGAAAGCGTCACATGTGGACCAGAGAGTGGCTGCAGAAGAGGTCCGATTTTTTCCCACATGCAACTTGTAAGAGAGCTTCAGGAGAAGAATCCTCATGATTTCCGCAACTATCTGCAGATGTCAGAGGAATTCTTCATACATTTACTGGAAAGAATTACTCCACTTATTCAACGGAAGGATACAGCGATACGTGCTGCCATCCTGGCAGATGAAAGATTGGCAGTCACGCTGCGATTCCTGGCCACCGGACGCTCACTGCAAGACTTGCATTTTTCTGCAGCCATTTCAAGGACCCTGCTCAGCGTTCTAATTCCGGAGACATGTAATGCGATTTTCCACAGTCTACGTAGTTACATGCAGTTTCCCAACACGGAGGAGGAATGGAAAAAGATTGCCTCCGATTATGAGCAGCTTTGGCAGTTCCCTAACTGTGGTGGGGCTTTGGACGGCAAACATGTCCGGATCACTCAACCACCGAACAGCGGATCCTATTTCTTTAATTATAAGGGCTATTTCAGCATCATCCTGATGGCCCTTGTTAACGCCAATTACGAATTTATAAATGTAGATGTTGGCATGAACAGAGGGGTTTCCGATGGTGGTGTTTTAGAGCACACACTTTTTGGAGAGCGTTTGAACAACTGTGACCTTCACTTGCCTCCCAACTCTTAGACTAGAGGCAACCTTAATTTTGTTTTTTTCGGTTATCAGGCCTTCCCGCTTCATCCCAATCTTATCAAACCGTTCCCCCAAAAAAGTCTTAGGGAGGAAAGAAGAATTTTCAATTACTGCTTGTCAAGGGCACGTCGAGTTGTAGAAAATGCCTTCGGCATCATGGTCAATGGCTTCAGAGTTTTCCACACGCCTATTAACTGAAGCTTGAATCAATAGACTCAGTTGTTTTGGCTTGTTGCGTGCTTCACAACTTCCTTTGCCAGGGCGATGCATTGGCATACTGTCCGCCTGGCTTCGTGGACTCTGTGGGCCTAACAAATGGGGAGGTGCAGCTCGGTGAATGGCGCACAAACGATCCCGCAATTGCAGGCCTTCAACCATTGGGACCCGGCAGAAATACCCACGATGCGAAGACCTACCGAGACAACTACTGCCAATATTTTAACGGTCCTGGTGCTGTTAGTTGGCAGCATCAGAACTTACAGTATAGTGGGCTACTACTCACATTTATACACTACTTTCATTTTTGTACTGATTTGTCTAATATACTGTGTGTTTTACTTTGTAAAAGCTTTGTTTCTCATACTTTCAGTAGTAAGGGCCCGTATATACATACAGTACAGACCAAAAGTTTGGACACACCTTCTCATTTAAAGATTTTTCTGTATTTTCATGACTATGAAAATTGTACATTCACACTGAAGGCATCAAAACTATGAATTAACACATGTGGAATTATATACTTAACAAAAAAGTGTGAAACAACTGAAAATATGTCTTATATTCTAGGTTCTTCAAAGTAGCCACCTTTTGCTTTGATGACTGCTTTGCACACTCTTGGCATTCTCTTGATGAGCTTCAAGAGGTAGTCACCGGAAATGGTTTTCACTTCACAGGTGTGCCCTGTCAGGTTTAATAAGTGGGATTTCTTGCCTTGTAAATGAGGTTGGGACCATCAGTTGTGTTGTGCAGAAGTCTGGTGGATACACAGCTGATAGTCCTACTGAATAGACTGTTAGAATTTGTATTATGTCAAGAAAAAAGCAGCAAAGTAAAGAAAAATGAGTGGCCATCATTACTTTAAGAAATGAAGGTCAGTCATTGCCACACAGAGTTCTAGCAGCAGACACATCTCTACAACAACTTTTAAGAGGAGACTTTGTGCAGCAGGCCTTCATGGTAAAATAGCTGCTAGGAAACCACTGCTAAGGACAGGCAACAAGCAGAAGAGACTTGTTTGGGCTAAAGAAGACAAGGAATGGACATTAGACCAGTGGAAATCTGTGCTTTGGTCTGATGAGGAGGTGTGATGGTGTGGGGGTGCTTTGCTGGTGACACTGTTGGGGATTTATTCAAAATTGAAGGCATACTGAACCAGCATGGCTACCACAGCATCTTGCAGCGGCATGCTATTCCATCCGGTTTGCGTTTAGTTGGACCATCATTTATTTTTCAACAGGACAATGACCCCCAAACACACCTCCAGGCTGTGTAAGGGCTATTTGACCAAGGAGGAGAGTGATGGGGTACTACGCCATATGACCTGGCCTCCACAGTCACCAGACCTGAACCCAATCTAGATAGTTTGGCGTGAGCTGGACCGCAGAGTGAAGGCAAAAGGGCCAACAAGTGCTAAGCATCTCTGGGAACTCCTTCAAGATTGTTGGAAGACCATTTCCGGTGACTACCTCTTGAAGCTCATCAAGAGAATGCCAAGAGTGTGCAAAGTAGTCATCAAAACAAAAGGTGGCTACTTTGAAGAACCTACAGTGGCATGTAAAAGTTTGGACACCCCTGGTCAAAATTACTGTTATTGTGAACAGTTAAGCAAGCTGAAGATGGAATGATCTCTAAAAGGCCTGAAGTTAAAGATGACACATTTCCTGTGTATTGTAGGCAAAAAATATACGTATATTTCTAGCTTTTACATTTTATAAATTACAAAAAGGAAAATGGGCCGAAGCAAAAGTTTGGGCACCCTGCATGGTTAGTACCTAGTAGCCCCCCTTTTGCAAATGTCACAGCTTATAAACGCATTTTGTAGCCAGCCAGGAGTCTTTCAATTTTTGTTTGAGGGATTTTCATCCATTCTTCCTTGGAAAATTCTTCCAGTTCTGTGAGATTACTGGGTTGCCTTGCATGCACTGCTATTTTGAGGTCGAGCCACTGATTTTCAGTGCTGTTTAGATCAGGGGACTGTGAGAGCCATTGTAAAACCTTCAGCTTGCGCCTTTTGAGGTAGTCTATTGTGGATTTTGACGTCTGTTTAGGATCATTATCCATTTGTAGAAGCCATCTTCTTTTAAACTTCAGCTTTTTACAGATGGTGTTATGTTTGCATCAAGAATTTGTGGAAATTTAATTGAATCCATTCTTCCCTCTACCCATGAAATGTTCCCCGTGCCATTGGTTGCAACCCAACCCAAAAGAATTATTGACCCACCCCCATGCTTAATGGTTGGATAGATGTTCTTTCCTGAAATTCTGTGCCCTTTTTCTCCACATATACCTTTGATCATTGTGGCCAAAGAGTTCTATTTGATTCTCATTGGTCCACAAGACTTGTTTCCAAAATGCATCAGGCTTGTTTCGATGTTCTTTTGCATACTTCTGATGCTCAATTTTATGGTGAGGAAGCAGGAGAGGTTTTCTTCTGATAACTCTTCCATCAAGGCCATATTTGTGCAGGTGTCTCTGAACAGTAAAACAATGTACCACAACTCCAGAGTCTGCTAAATCTTTCTGAAGGTCTTTTGCAGTCAAGCGGAGGTTATGATTTGCCTCTCTAGTAATCCTACGAGCAGCTCTCACTGACATTTTGCCTGGTCTTCAAGACCTTATCTTGACCTCCACTGTTCCTGTTAACTGCCATTTCTAAATTACATTTAGAACTGAGGAAAGGGCAACTTGAAAACACTTTGCTATCTTCTTATAGCCTTCTCCTGCTTTGAAGGCCTCCAGCATTTTCATTTTCAGAGTGCAAGCCAGCAGCTTAGATGAACCTATGGCTTCTGTGGCTTCTGTTCTTTGGCACAAGGTTAGAGGAGGCTGGGTTTTTTGCATCACCTGGCCTTTCCTAACGATGATATTGATAGTGATGAAGTCATAACCCTAAAAGGCTAATTAAGGTCTGGAACCTTGGTCAAAGTTATCTGAGCACATAAATCTGCTAGGGTGCCCAAACTGTTGCATTGGCCAATTTACCTTTTTGTAATTTATAAAATATAAAAAATCATAGAATCATAGAATGTAGAGTTGGAAGGGACCTCCTGGGTCATCTGGTCCAACCCCCTGCTCAAAGCAGGATTCACTAAATCATCTCAAACAGATGTCTGTCCAGCCTCTGTTTGAAGACGTCCATTGAAGGGGAACTCACCACCTCTCGTGGCAGCCTGTTCCACTCATTGATCACCCTCACTGTCAAAAAGTTTTTTCTAATATCTAATCTGTGTCTCCTCCCATTTAGTTTCATCCCATTGCTTCTAGTCTTTCCTTGTGCAAATGAGAATAAAGATGATCCTTCTACAATGTGACAGCCCTTGACATATTTGTAGACAGCTATTAAGTCTCCTCTCAGTCTTCTTTTTTGCAAGCTAAACATTCCCAAATCCTGCAACCGTTCCTCATAGGACATGGTTTGCAGATCAGTCACCATTCTGGTCGCTCTTCTCTGAACTTGCTCCAGTTTGTCTATGTCTTTTTTAAAATGTGGTGCCCAAAACTGTACACAGTATTCCAGATGAGGTCTGACCAAAGAGGAGTAAAGTTCAATAATGACTTCACGTGATCTAGACTGTATGCTTCTGTTAATACATCCCAGAATTGTATTTGCCTTTTTTGCTGCTGCATCACACTGTTGACTCATGTTCAGTCTATGATCTATTAGTATACCTAAGTCTTTTTCACATGTACTGTTGCTTAGCTCTATTCCTCCCATTCTGTATATGCTTTTTTCATTTTTATTGCCCAGATGTAGTACTTTGCATTTTTCCCTGTTAAAAACCATTCTGTTGGTTGCTGCCCACTGCTCCAGTTTATTTAGGTCTTATTGAATCCTCTCTCTCTCTTCTCTAGTATTAGCTATCCCTCCTAGCTTTGTGTCATCAGCAAATTTAATCAGTTTACCCTCAATTCCTTCATCTAAATCATTGATAAAGATGTTGAACAATACAGGTCCCAGGACGGAGCCCTGTGGTACCCCACTTGAGACATTCATCCAGCTGGATGTGAAGCCATTTACAACCACCCTTTGAGTCCGATCACTAAGCCAGTTATGAATCCACCTAACAGTTGCCTGGTCCATTGCATACTTGGTCATTTTTTCAAATGACAATATAAATATATTTTTGCTTAAAATACAAAGGAAATGTGTCATTTAATTTTAGGCCTTTTAGAGATCACTTATTCTAAAACTTGCTTAACTGCTCACAATAACAGTAATTTTGACTAGGGGTGCCCAAACTTTTAAATGCCACTGTAGAATATAAGACATATTTTCAGTTGTTTGACACTTTTTTTGTTAACTATATAATTCCACATGTGTTAATTCATAGTTTTGATGCCTTCAGTGTGAATGTACAATTTTCATAGTCACGATAATACAGAAAAATCTTTAAATGAGAAGGTGTGTCCAAACTGTTGGTCTGTACTGTACGTGTACTCATATGTATACAGATACATCCATATACACATACATTTTCAGATACATACAAATCTACACACATATACAGATACCTACATATACACATACATACTCACAGACATACAAGTATGCATACCTATCTAAAAATATAGATATACAGTACAGACCAAAAGTTTGGACACACCTTCTCATTTAAAGATTTTTCTGTTTTTTCATGACTTTGAAAATTGTGCATTCACACTGAAGGCATCAAAACTATGAATTAACACATGTGGAATTATATACTTAACAAAAAGTGTGAAATAGCTGAAAATATGTCTTATATTCTAGGTTCTTCAAAGTAGCCACCTTTTGCTTTGATAACTCCTTTGCACACTCTTGGCATTCTCTTGATGAGCTTCAAGAGGTAGTCACCGGAAATGGTCTTCCAACAATCTTGAAGGAGTTCCCAGAGATGCTTAGCACTTGTTGGCCCTTTTGCCTTCACTCTGCGGTCCAGCTCACCCCAAAACATTTCGATTGGGTTCAGATCTGATGACTGTGGAAGCCAGGTCATGTGGCGTAGCATCCCATCACTCTCCTTCTTGGTCAAATAGCAATTACACAGCCTGGAGGTGTGTTTGGGGTCATTGTCCTGTTGAAAAATAAATGATGGTCCAACTAAATGCAAACTAGATGGAATAGCATGCCGCTGCAAGATGCTGTGGTAGCCATGCTGGTTCAGTATGCCTTCAATTTTGAATAAATCCCCAACAGTGTCACCAGCAAAGCACCCCCACACCATCACACCTCCTCCTCTATGCTTCACGGTGGGAACCAGGCATGTAGAGTTCATCCGTTCACCTTTTCTGCATCGCACAAAGACACGGTGGTTGGAACCAAAGATCTCAAATTTGGACTCATCAGACCAAAGCACAGATTCCCACTGGTCTAATGTCCATTCCTTGTGTTCATTAGCCCAAACAAGTCTCTTCTGCTTGTTGCCTGTCCTTAGCAGTAGTTTCCTAGCAGCTATTTTACCATGAAGGCCTGCTGCACAAAGTCTCCTCTTAACAGTTGTTGTAGAGATGTGTCTGCTGCTAGAACTCTGTGTGGCATTGACCTGGTCTCTAATCTGAGCTGCTGTTAACCTGCGATTTCTGAGGCTGGTTATTCGGATAAACTTATCCTCAGAAGCAGAGGTGACTCTTCGTCTTCCTTTCCTGCGGCGGTCCTCATGTGAGCCAGTTTCTTAGTAGCGCTTGATGGTTTTTGCAACTGCACTTAGGGACACATTCAAAGTTTGCCCAATTTTTCGGACTGACTGACCTTCATTTCTCAAAGTAATGATGGTCACTCGTTTTTCTTTACTTAGCTGCTTTTTTCTTGCCATAATACAAATTCTAACAGTCTATTCAGTAGGACTATCAGCTGTGTATAAACCTGACTTCTGCACAACACAACTGATAGTCCCAACTCCATTTATAAGGCAAGAAATCCCACTTATTAAACCTAACAGGGCACACCTGTGAAGTGAAAACCATTTCCGGTGACTATCTCTTGAAGCTCATCAAGAGAATGCCAAGAGTGTGCAAAGCAGTCATCAAAGCAAAAGGTGGCTACTTTGAAGAACCTAGAATATAAGACATATTTTCAGTTGTTTCACATTTTTTTGTTAAGTATATAATTCCACATGTGTTAATTCATAGTTTTGATGCCTTGAGTGTGAATGTACAATTTTAAAAAGTCATGAAAATACAGAAAAATCCTTAAATGAGAAGGTGTGTACAAACTTTTGGTCTGTACTGTATATCCATACATAAAACCACCAACACACCAGTCTTCCCGTGTGACCGGGAATCAGCATCTCCGGTCTGACCGGGAGATACTCTGAATTCAGGGAGCTTCCTTCGCGCAAGCAGTAGCGTCCTCTAATAAACCGCCGCACATCCCTGACGTTGATGCGTCATGGGCGGGGTTTTCGGAATTGATGCGTCGTGGGCGGGTTTTGCGACGTTGATGCGGCCTAGCTTGTCTGAAGAGGCGGCAACATGGCGGCCACTAGACGTGCAACACCATGGGGGACGCAGAGGTTCACTACCTTGTTACAGAGGTGGATGCCAGGGATTATGAGTGTCATAAACACCCAGGACACCCAGTCCTTCACAAGCAGGCTGTGCTGCGGAGGATCAGTCGGGGCCTATCCCGAAGATTTGGGGTGCAGTGCTCCAGTACCCAAATCCGAAAGAAGCTGGCAGATCTGCGGTACAGATCCAGCGACCACATTGCCAGCATCCGGTCACAGAGCCTGCTCCATCGTGGTGAGTGGCGTTAACATAGGTTAGCACAGTATATGGCGGCACATTAGTTACAACAGTAATTACAGTGCAGTACCTCGGGTATGTAATAAGGTATTTTTTCTCCAGCACCTGCAGACTTGGAGCTCCAGCAGGAGTCACCTGCAGACCCGGAGCCCCAGCAGGAGTCACCTGCAGACCCGGAGCCCCAGCAGGAGTCACCTGCAGTCTCACCAGCATCAATCCGTGACATGGGTGCAGGCTTGCCTTCCGGTAATTCTTGCACATAAAATAAGGTCCATACAACTTGGAAAGGATAGGGCTGTCGTGTACTAAGAAGTGTTGTTTTTTTCTCTAGCCGGTGATGCCAGAGGATCCGGGTGGTCCCACAGCTCGTCATCACCCGAAGCGGAGAAAACCAGTAACCGTAAGTGTTAAATAACAAACACGTACCTGTTAATTAGATGCATATACAGAATTATTCTTGTTAAGTTTTACCATTCCCTCCGTAGAAATCCCTACATTAGACGACCTCCTGGCTTCACACAGGAGGATGATGGCGGCACAGTGGACACTGACTGAAGTAGTCGAACAGCACGGAGTGATGCTGGCAAGGTTTGTGGCGGCCCAACAGCAGGGCGGCAGCCACAAATTTTTTTGCTTTTTGTTGTTATTGATGTTGTTATAAAAAAACCTTAACGTTTATATTCCCTGCTGTGTAAGCTTTGTTAAAAAAAATAATAACATGTTTCATCACTCACATCCATTAAATCTATGCATCTGTATAGATGCACCCAGCCCATTACCCTTGCCTAGTAGGCCTGCTAATAACTATATGTTGAATTCAGTAAAACGTCAGCGCACACACTCAACTCTGCTACGTCAAAGCACACACTGAACTCTGCTACGTCAGAGCACACACTGAACTCTGCTACGTCAGAGCACACACTCAACTCTGCTACGTCAGAGCACACACTCAACTCTGCTACGTCAGAGCACACACTCAACTCTGCTACGTCAGAGCACACACTCAACTCTGCTACGTCAGAGCACACACTCAACTCTGCTACGTCAGAGCACACACTCAACTCTGCTACGTCAGAGCACACACTCAACTCTGCTACGCCAGAGCACACACTCAACTCTGCTACGCCAGAGCACACACTCAACTCTGCTACGCCAGAGCACACACTCAACTCTGCTACGCCAGAGCACACACTCAACTCTGCTACGCCAGAGCACACACTCAACTCTGCTACGCCAGAGCACACACTCAACTCTGCTACGCCAGAGCACACACTCAACTCTGCTACGCCAGAGCACACACTCAACTCTGCTACGCCAGAGCACACACTCAACTCTGCTACGCCAGAGCACACACTCAACTCTGCTATGCCAGAGCACACACTCAACTCGTGCTTGTATACAGATGTTGCAGAGTTGAGTGTGTACGCTGATGTAGCAAACTCTGCTACATCGGCGTACACACTCAACCCTGCTACGTCGGCATACACACTCAACCCTGCTACGTCGGCGTACACACTCAACCCTGCTACGTCGGCGTACACACTCAACCCTGCTACGTCGGCATACACACTCAACCCTGCTACGTCGGCATACACACTCAACTCATACTTGTATGCATATGTAGCAGAGTTCAGTGTGTACGCTGATGTAGCAGAGCTGTGCTTGTATTTCTGCTCATTATACTGAGGTAGCAAACTCTGCTACATCAGCATATACACTCAACTCTGCTACATTTGCATAAAACCACAACTACATCAGTGTACACCGTCAACTCTGCTACATACATTCACACTACTGTTAGGCTGTGTGCCCATAATGCGTTTTTTAAGCGTTTCCGCTGCAGAAATGCTTAAAAAACGCTTGGTAGAAGGTCTGCAATGTTCCCCAATGATAATCCGCATGTGCTGTGCACATGCTGCGGAAATTTCCGCTGCGGATTATCATTGCGGAAAAAAACGCAGCACTACCAATTATTTTGCGGAAGCGCGGTGTTTTCGCCGCCATTGACTTGCATTGGAACGCATGGAATCCGCATCACTGGATCTGTACATGCGGTATCGAAACGTTTCAATGTGCGGATGGTACCTGGGTTTGGAGAAGAGGAGACTCTCCTCCGGACCCGGGTACCATAGAACCTGTAAAAAAAAAAGAATAAAATAAAAAATAAATATTATGCTTACCTTCTGATGACCCCCAGTGTCTTTGTCTTCGCTTGCCAGCAGCTCGCGGTGGACTAAAGGACCTGCGGTGACGTCATTGAGTCATGTGACAGGTCACGCGACCGATGACGTCGGCAGGTCCTTTAGTCTACCGCGAGCTGCCGGCAAGCCAGGACGGAGCGAATAAAGACTCCGGGGGCCATCAGAAGGTAAGTATAGATTTATTTTTTGACATTCTCTCGGGTCACAGTATATAAATCCATGCTGTTTGCATGGATTTATATAGTGTGACCAAGTTGTCAAGTGTGACGCCTCAGTCCGTTGCAAGCCCTGTTATACCCTGGGTGTTGGGGGGGGGGGGGACTCGGTGTCGGGCCCTCAGGTGGAGAGATGGGATGTAGCCGTGGCCCGGGCCCGACCCGTGCTCAGGGCAGTCACAGTTAAAAGAGATGGTGTGGGCTTGTCCGGGTTGAGTGGCTACTTAATGACTACGCCACCTGTGGTGCCTGGTGAAGGGCCACCAGTGCCGCCGCAGTCCTCTGAGGCCTGGTTTTATGGCGGCCAGAGTTCTTACTACTCCCCACAGGCGGAGCAAGGCCTCAGGGCAGAGGGACAGGATGGAGGGGGTAGTAGTTGAGGAGTAGGGACGCCGCGTCCCGCGGTGTGGCGCAGAAATAACAGTCCGGAGGCCATAGGGGTGAACTTCCAAGCCTTTACTCACTTAGATGGCAGAGGAAGGCAACTCCCTGCTCCTCGCGGAGTCCTGCACTCACCAGGGACGGGGTCCGACAACCTCCGAGTAAGTCCAACATTCAGTCGCGACCTTACACCAGAGTGTTCCTGAACTACAGACCGAATCCTTTCCTGTCCGTGTGTGTTCAAATAGGCCGGGTCTCCCTCTGAACTCCTCTCAGAACAAGGGCACGGGTGGCAGCTCCACTCCGTCCGATACCCGCTGGGATCCTCTGGACCTAACCGGGCTTTCCCGACCAGGACGTAGAGTAGCAAGGTCAGGTGTCGGGGGCCGGTACCCCTCTTGCAGCCAGAGTCCCTCTGAATATATCAGGTTGGCGAGGACAGGTGGCGTACTCCGCTCCATCTGCATCCTGCCTGGGATCCATTTGCTGTGAAGCCACACTCTCAAGATCCTGGCCTTCTCGATCCTGGTCTTTGGCCGGGTTGAGACATTCCTGGTCTACAACCTACACTTGCCGGTGCAGGCCCACACAGGATCTGCGCTCCCGGAGGGAGGTCACAGTACACACAATATTTGACAGCACAGAGACCAAAAGAACCAAGATCAAAGATGGCTTTGAATTAAATATGAAATTTAAAGTGTAACTAACTTGTAAGTCCTCCACCCTCACCCACTAACTGGTTCCCCTTACTCTTAGTTCCCCAGTGTCCTTGTAACAAGGGGAGCAGCACCTAGTGCATACTAGCTCACTCTGGTGGAGAAGTGTGGTGTTGGATGCAAAAGGTTGGGTCACGACTATCACACTGTTCTTACCTCAGAGGAGGAACACTACACTCCATTAAAGAAGTGCAGCATTCCTGTGGCGGTCGAACCCTCAGGGGCGCCACACAAGCACTTTCCAAGTGATGCTAAAATCGCTTGGAAAGCGCATGTCAACCCGCATGCGGAGATACAAGTGAAGAACGCTTCACATCCGCATGTCCCTGGCAGGAAAAACGCATGTACAATCCGCATGTACAATCCGCATGCGTTTTTTTCTGCCAGGGAGATGCAGAAATGCTCAGGAAAAATCCGGAGCATTTTTGCATCGTGGGCACATAGCCTAACCTACACACAACCCCCCACTTATGCCTATAACTGAGTAACCCTGCACACGCATTACACAGAGCACTCATTATGTATGGGGCAGTGTTTTCAAGTGGGACAATGTGGGTTTACAAACAGTGAACCAGCCTCACCATAATGCTGCTGTGTCAGTGTACTGTAAATTACTTTCACTTTCGATGCTTCAACACCAAGCTATGAGGAATTTACAACTTGGCAAACAGTAGCATCGGAGCGAGCACGCACATCAAAGAGGGCAGCGTCCTGACGTTCTCTCAGTCTCACGGCATCTGTGGCCGGTCACATGACACATTCAGGAAGTAGAGCCAGGAGGAGCACACAGGGACTCTGAAATGGCAGAAACCAAGGTAGAAAAGTACCCTTCCTACTATTTCTACTCATTATTTGTAATATATAGTTGATGGCCAGAAAAAGGTCAGATGGGAATACCCCTTTAAGTAAAAGAACTTTATGTTAGAACTTTTAGGCTAAGTGCCCACGATGCAGAAATGCTGCATATTTTTTCCGCTTCTCCCTGGCAGGAAAAACTCATGCGGATTTTACATGCGGTTTTCCCGTCAGGTAGAAGCGTTTGTCAAGCGTTTTTGCTTTCCTGGAAAAGTGCTTGACAACTTGTTCACACTATATAAATCCATGCAACCAGCATGGATTTATATTAGTGCGACCAAGTTAGTTAAAAAAAAAGAATAAGAATGGTAAAAAAATAAGAAATAAAGCTTATACTCACCTTCCGATGTCCTCCCGGTGTTTTCTCCGCTCCGTTCGGTGTCTTGGACGGCTAGCGATGGTGTGAAGGACCTGCGGTGACGTCATTCAGTCATTTGTCAGGTCACATGACTCAGTGACGTCATGGCAGGTCCTTCACAACAGCGCGAGCAATGCATGAGACCGGACGGAGCAGACAAAACACCGGAAGGACACCGAAAGGTGAGTATAAGCTTTATTTTTTATTTTAAATTCTTTTTTTTTACAGTTTCTATGGTACCCAGGTCTGGATGAGAGTCTCCTCTCCTCCAGGCCTGGGTACCGTGTGATATTCGTTTATCCACATGCAGTGATGCGGATGTCACGCGGTCCAATGCAAGTCAATGGCGGCGATTACGCTGCGTGTCCGCAAAATTAATGGACATGCTGCGGATTTTTGAACGCAGCATAAATGCTGCGGAAAAATCCACAGCATGGGCATTGACATTGCGGCTTGTCATTGGGGACCATGGGGGGCGGATTACCAAGCATTTCCCAAGCGTTTACGCTGCGGAATTTCCGCAGCGTAAACGCTTGGAAAATGCTTCGTGGGCACACTGCCTTAGGAGGCATCATCCCATCCACCCCTTGCACAAATGTTATGTTGTAACATTTCTTAAATGTTGTGCTCATCTCAGTCATTTATAGCAAATATAATTTTTTTGGTTATCTAATTAAGGTAACACTCTTGGATAACTTTTTTTTTTTTTTGGCATAAAAGTATTTACATAGATTTTTCTGCCTAACATGGTACCACAATGTCATTTTTTTATTGGACATCATAATTACTGAAGATACCCTGATGTACTGGACACAGATGCATCTGAAATCTGCGGAAGAGACTGGCTCACCTGAACAACGACATCTTTTTATCCAGATGCAAAAAGGAAAACTTAATCCCTAAAGGTCTCATGAAAAGGAATCCAACTCATTATAACTACAATACTAATTTTTGACAGAAACTTTTCTACAGATCATCTGAGAGACTGTGGAATCACCTCATTGGATTTTTCTACAACAAGAAGGGAACTATCCAAAATGAGATAAAGTCTCTGCAGGACAGGATACAAGGGCTGTGGGTTGTGTTTAATTAATGAAACATTATAGAATTTTTACAAGAAAATTGCAATAAATTACATTATTCCCTTATTATCAATAAGAACAAGAAACTCAACAGATTCAGGAAGAAAGCAGGTCTCAATGTAGCCGAAGGTAGGTCCAATTTACACAATAATAATTTGAGTACATCATCCTCTGTTGTGAACCTCTACAGTATGTGCCAAGCACAGTGAAAATTTGTGTTCTATCAAAGAGTAACATTCTGTCCCACTACACAGCTTGATACGGCTCAGTTTCATAGTGATATCACGGAATTCTGCTGCAGATTGTTGTGCAAACATTTATTTTATGACCATATAGATATAACACCACAAGCTAATAAGAAAGATACATCAAATAAACAAAAAGAGGACAAGCTGGACTCCACAACCTGGGCAAAGCCAAACTCTAGGTCACTACATACAGTGGGGAAAAAAAGTATTTAGTCAGCCACCAATTGTGCAAGTTCTCCCACTTAAAAAGATGAGAGAGGCCTGTAATTGACATCACAGGTAGACCTCAACTATGAGAGACAAAATGAGAAAACAAATCCTGAAAATTACATTGTCTGATTTGGAAATAATTTTTTTTTCAAATTTTGGTGGAAAATAAGTATTTGGTCAATTACAAAAGTTCATCTCAATACTTTGTTATATATACTTTGTTGGCAATGACAGAGGTCAAACGTTTTCTGTAAGTCTTCACAAGGTTGGCACACACAGTTGCTGGTATGTTGGCCCATTCCTCCATGCAGATCTCCTCTAGAGCAGTGATGTTTGGGGGCTGTCACTGGGCAACACGGACTTTCAACTCCCTCCTAAGGTCTTTCTATAGGGTTTATATCTGGCGACTGTCTAGGCCACTCCAAGACCTTGAAATGCTTCTTACGAAGCCACTCCTTTGTTGCCCTGGTGGTGTACTTGGGATCATTGTCATGCTGAAAGACCCAGCCACTTTTCATCTTTAATGCACTTGCTGATGGAAGGAGGTTTGCACTCAAAATCTCACGACACATGGCCCCATTCATTCTTTCATGTACACGGATCAGTCTTTCTGGTCCCTTGGCAGAAAAACAGCCCCAAAGCATGATGTTGCCACCCCCATGCTTCACAGTAGGTATGGAGTTCTTTGGATGCAACTCAGCATTCTTTCTCCTCCAAACACGACGAGTTGCGTTTCTACCAAACAATTCTACTTTGATTTCATCTGACCATATGACATTCTCCCAATACTCTTCTGGATCATCCAAATGCTCTCTAGCAAACTTCAGATGGGCCCGGACATGTAATGGCTTAAGCAGGGGGACACGTCTGGCACTGCAGGATCTGAGTACCTGGCGGAGTAGTGCGTTACTGATGGTAGCCTGTATAACGTTGGTCCCAGCTCTCTGCAGGTCATTCACTAGGTCCCCCCGTGTGGTTCTGGGATTTTTGCTCACCGTTCTTGAGATCATTTTGACTCCACGGGGTGAGATCTTGTGTGGAGCCCCAGATCGAAGGAGATTATCAGTGGTCTTGTATGTCTTCCATTTTCTAATTATTGCTCCCACAGTTGATTTCTTCACACCAAGCTGCTTGCCTATTGCAGACTCAGTCTTCCCAGCCTGGTGCAGGGCTACAATTTTATTTCTGGCATCCTTCGACAACTCTTTGGTCTTCACTATAGTGGCGTTTGGAGTGTGACTGTTTGAAGTTGCGGACAGGTGTCTTTTATACTGATAACAAGTTCAAACAGGTGCCAGTACTACAGGTAATGAGTGGAGGACAGATGAGCCTCTTAAAGAAGAAGTTGCAGGTCTGTGACAGCCAGAAATTTTGCTTGTTTGTAATTGACCAAATACTTATTTTCCACCAACATTTGAAAAAAATTTATTTCCAAATCAGACAATGTGATTTTTAGGATTTGTTTTCTCATTTTGTCTCTCATAGTTGAGGTCTACCTATGAGGTCAATTACAGGCCTCTCTCATCTTTTTAAGTGGGAGAACTTGCAGAATTGGTGGCTGACTAAATACTTTTTTTACCCACTGTAGACTGTTTCAGTAAAAAAGTAATTTTTTCATTTTGGACAGAGATTTGCATAGATATAAGTATCAAGCTTCACGAACTTAAAACTTTCTTTGGGGAGAAGGAATTCAGTTCCAAAAGTGAGTGTTAAAATATAATTTTGATGATATGGGTGGCGTAGATCGCCAGATGATCCAGTCATGGAATGTGCACTAAATTTGTAGCTGTGCTAGTGCAAACAAAATTATATTTTAACGCTCACTTTTGGAATTGAAGCTGGATTCTTGTCTCTCTATGCAACTATTTGACTGCGTTCAAGCAAAAATGCCTTCTGTGCTCCAGACTTTGAGGAGTATTAGTGACGGTGAGCTGGACTTTGCTTCATTGCTATTTTGGACAGACACCATAAGGTACCACAGAATCTCAGTATGGAAGAAAGAAAAATTAGATCATCTAAAAAAATATAGCCTGGTTGACAGTCAAACATGTAATGAAACACCAACACCTCACCAATACAAAGATGCATTAAAACCAAAATAACAACCCCTGCTATAACACATTCCAACATAATACGTTCAGTTGGTTTATTACATGTGTGAATAAGAGCACATTGTGAATTGGATTGTATACAACATGGAGGCTCTGTAATAAATGAAACAGTCTTACCCAATGCATGCAGAGGCTTCCAGAGTCATTTTCTATGAATTTCTCATCATAAGATTTCCTTATCCATGTCTATCCTTATCCATCGGTGCCTGGAAGTGACGTCAATGTGTTCCAAGGATGCGTTCCATGCTCATGCTGGCGCCTGGAAGTGAGGAATTGCATCTCACAAGTGCGTTCCACGGCACACTCGGCGCCTTGAGGTGATGCTTTTTGGCTTAGGATACAGGTGTATGCACGCTTGGCATCTGGAAATGATGTGCTACAACCATTCCAGTGCCAGGAAGTGCCCTTTTCTCAGCATGGGTGTGATGCTTTAAAAATGGTTACATAGTATGGGGTAAACAATGGAGATGGAGATGTGCAATATTTTTGGTCCATGCTTCCTTTGATTTTCCAATTTTTTTTTACCGCTTAAATAAAAAAAACTATGCATGTTTAATATCGGCATAATAATACTGATTTGGAGAATCATATTGCCAGGTCAGTGTTACCGTATAGTGAACATGGTGTCATTGAATGGTGAATGGCGTCATTCAAAAGTACAACTCATGCCACAAAAAAACAAGCCTATGTGGATGGTACAATAAAAAAGTTATAGCTCTTGGAAGAATGGAAGGAAAAAACGAAAGCTCGAAAATGAAAAATGGCCCTGCCAGGAGGGGGTTAAATGTTGTGCTCTTGTCGCAATAATTAATTTGCAAACTTGCCTGATAAAGCAGCCTCTATGCTCTAAAAGCTTAGCCAATAAAGGTATCAATCACTCTTAGAATACGTTTGTCTTTTTGGGCATAAAAGTATTTACATTAGAAAAAGCAGCAAACCTGAAGGGGCATGGAAGATCTTAGCTATGAGAAAAGAATAAAATACAATCCTGGTCAAAAGTATTGGCACCCTTGAAATTGTTCCAGAAAATTAAGTATTTCTCCCAGAAAATTACTGCAATTACACGTTTTGCTATACACATGTTTATGTCCTTTATGTGTATTGGAACAACGCAAAAAAACTGAGGAAGGCAAATTGGACATAATTTCAGACAAAACGCCAAAAATGGGCCAGACAAAATTGTTGGCCCCCTCTACTTAATATTTGGTTGCACACCTTCGTAATAAATAACTTCAATCAATCGCTTTGTATAACCATCAACAACCTCTCAACTGTAATTTTGGACCACACTTCTTTTGCAAACTGCTGCATGTCTCTCATATTTGAAGGGTGTCTTCTCCCAACAGCAATTTTAAGATCTGTCCATAGGTGTTCAGTGGGATTTAGATCCGGACTCCTTGCTGGCCACTTCAGAACTCTTCAGCGCTTTGTTTCCATCCATTTTTGGGTGCTTCTTGAAGTATGTCTGGGGTCATTGTCCTGCTGGAAGACCCATGACTTAGGATGCAAACCCAGATTTCTAATACTGGGCACTACATTGTGACCCAAAATCCTTTGGTAATCTTCAAATTTCATGATGCCTTGCATACAGTCACAGCACCCAATACCAGAGGCAGCAAAACAACCCCAAAACATCTTTTAACCTCCATATTTGACTGTAGGTACTGTATTCTTTTCTTTGTAGGCCTCATTTAGTTTTCGGTAAACAGTAGAATGATGTGCTTTACCAAAAAGCTCTATCTTGGTCTCATCTGTCCACAATATGTTTTCTTAGAAGAATTTTGGCTTACTCACGTAAAGTTTAACAAACTGCAGTCTAGCTTTGTTATGTCGCTGTGTCAGCAGTGGGGTCATCCATGGTCTCCTGCCATAGTGTTTCATTTAATTCAAATGTCGATGGATAGTTTGGGCTGATACTGATGCACCCTGAGCCTGCAGGACAGCTTGAATTTCTTTGGACCTTGATTGGGTTTGCTTATCCACCATTCAGACTGTCCTACATTGCAATCTTTCATGCCAACACTTTCTGCCATGACTGTAATTGAATGTATTTAGTTTTGACAAGAGACATCTGGGAAGGGACATGGTTAACCTGTACAAGTACATAAATGTCTTCTTTACTATAAAAAACGATTAATTTGTGGAATAGTCTACCTCAAGAGCTGGTCACAGTGGGGATGTTTGTGGTTTAAAAAAAAAACCTCTTGGATATTTTTTTTTAAAATAAAATAGCAAATGTTTATGCATACAGTTCTTTTCTGAATGTTTGGTAGAGTATATCGATAATTGGGATCAGCAGAAAAAGATTTGCTCTTTTGTGGTGGACTTGATCGTGCGTTATGGTTATGCATGTGCCTGCTCTCTTTAACCTTTCCCATCCCTCAGTTGAACTTAATGGACATTTGTCTTTTTTCATCTGTATTAACTATCTAACTATGAATGATGAGGCAAACTCCTCTAAACCACACGATAGCTAGAAGCAATGCTTCCTGAATACTCAATACATAAAAAATCTTTAGGTGATTACCTCAGAGATGGTTGCCAGGTTACCATAGAAACTAGTACAGAGGGAGGTGGCCATAGGAGAAGGGACCAAGGCCATGCACTGGACCCAGGACATGTAAGTAACAATATTATTGGCATACCTCCTAACCGTCAAAGAAGACTAAAAGAGAAACATTGTGCTGCAAAATTTTAGGCCATGTCCCTAATGACATCTCATAGTCACACTTATTTACCATTTCATTCTACCCTGCCCGAATAAAGAAAATGTTAGAAAGTGATAGACAACCCCTTAAGGCTGTGTTTACGTTACTACTAGACCCTTGCTGTTGTTTTGTCCCATTATAGTAAAAGAGCATCGGAGATCAGCTGGGGACATTCATCATCAGACGCAAACCAGCAGAGCCCGACTGTCACCACTGACTGTAATGAGCTACATCAACTTATAGTTAAAGGGCTTGTCCAATGAACAAAAGTTAATTTTATTCCCTAGAACTTGGAATAAAAATAAGTTCCACTATTGGATGTGATAAAAAATGTCCCTGTGCTGAGATAATCTTATAAATGTTCTCCTGCTATGTCCTGTGTAATGGCTGTGTCTGACCGTACAGGGACATGGTCTGATCATACCACATCTCCTGGGCAGAGGAGGAAGCAAAGGAGAGTGTACAGACAGGACAGCCGGGGATCACAGCTGATTCTTTCTGTGAGGTAAAACATTGCTTAAAAACAGGCAGGGAAATGTTTTGCCTCACAGAAAGCATCAGCTGTGGTGTCTGTATACTCTGTTGTTTCCTCCGCTGATCAGGAGCTGTGGTATGATCAGTCCATGTCCCTGCACGGTCAGATGCAGCCATTACACAGTACAAAGCAGGGGCACCTTTGTAAGATCACCTAAGCAGAGAAAGGTTATCTTAAAACACATCCAATTGTGGATCTTATTTTTGTTCCAAGATTTAGTGAATAAAATAACTTTTGTTTGTGGGAAAACCTATTTAAGATTTTGGTTATAGTTCACACCTCAGTTCTTGGTCTTATAAGTCTACACTGAGGTGCTTTCCTCAGCGCTCCTCTTTGCCCTCAGGCCATCTCATCAGCATTCCTCAATGCCCACAGTCCGTCTCTTCAGTCTTTCTCTCTGCCTTGAAACCTGTTGTCAGTCAGTACCGTGGTTACAGCCGCCGCTCACTATGTACTGAGCAGTGACTGAAGCCTTGCCCGCTGCGCCTCCATGACTGGAAGCCCCTGGGGGTGGGGGGAGTTAATTTACTTCCTGCAGTAGGGCTTTCGGTGCAGCGGCCGCTCGGCTTCTGAACGCAATTAAGCTAATATCTGCAGGTTAATAGTATCTTTTTACATGACAGGTTTCCTTTAAGATTTATTCTGCCTATTGGTTTGTCTTTAAGAGGGCATCATACAGTGGTGGCCAAAAGTATTGGCACCCCTGCAATTCTGTCAGATAATACTCAGTTTCTTCCTGAAAATGATTGCAATCACAAATTCTTTGGTATTATTATCTTCATTTAATTTGCTTGCAAGGAAAAAACACAAAAGAGAATGAAGCAAAAATCAAATCATTGATCATTTCACACAAAACTCCAAAAATGGGCCAGACAAAAGTATTGGCACCCTCAGCCTAATACTTGGTTGCACAACCTTTAGCCAAAATAACTGCGAAAAACCGCTTCCGGTAACCATCAGTGAGTTACAATGCTCTGCTGGAATTGTAGACCATTCTTCTTTGGCAAACTGCTCCTGGTCCCTGATATTTGAAGGGTGCCTTCTCCAAACTGCCATTTTGAGAACTCTCCACAGGTGTTCTATGGGATTTAGGTCTGGACTCATTGCTGGCCACCTTAGAAGTCTCCAGTGCTTTCTCTAAAACCATTTTATAGTGCTTTTGGAAGTGTGTTTTGGGTCATTGTCCTGCTGGAAGACCCATGACTTCTGATGGAGACCCAGCTTTCTCACACTGGGCCCTACATTATGCTGCAAAATTTGTTGGTAGTCTTCAGACTTCATAATTCCATGCACACGGTCAAGCAGTCCAGTGCCAGAGGCAGCAAAGCAACCACAAAACATCAGGGAACCTCCGCCATGTTTGACTGTAGGGACCGTGTTCTTTTCTTTGAATGCCTCTTTTTTTCCTGTACACTCTATGTTGATGCTTTTTCCCAAAAAGCTCTACTTTTGTCTCATCTGACCAGAGAACATTCTTCCAAAACGTTTTAGGCTTTCTCAGGTAAGTTTTGGCAAACTCCAGCCTGGCTTTTTTATGTCTCGGGGTAAGAAGTGGGGTCTTCCTGGGTATCCTACCATACAGTCCATTTTCATTCAGACGCTGACGGATAGTACGGGTTGACACTGTTGTACCCTCAGACTGCAGGGCAGCTTGAACTTGCTTGGATGTTAGTCGAGGTTCTTTATCCACCATCCGCACAATCTTGCGTTGAAATCTCTCGTCAATTTTTCTTTTCCGTCCACATCTAGAGAGGTTAGCCACAGTGCCATGGGCTTTAAACTTCTTGATGACACTGCGCACGGAAGACACAGGAACATTCAGGTCTTTGGAGATGGACTTGTAGCCTTGAGATTGCTCATGCTTCCTCACAATTTGGTTTCTCAAGTCCTCAGACAGTTCTTTGGTCTTCTTTCTTTTCTCCATGCTCAATGTGGTACACACAAGGACACAGGACAGAGGTTGAGTCAACTTTAATCCATGTTAACTGGCTGCAAGTGTGATTTAGTTATTGCCAACACCTGTTAGGTGCCACAGGTAAGTTACAGGTGCTGTTAATTACACGAATTAGAGAAGCATCACATGATTTTTCAAAGGGTGCCAATACTTTTGTCCACCCCCTTTTTTAGGTTTGGTGTGGAATTATATCCAATTTGGCTTTAGGACAATTCTTTTTGTGTTTTTTCATTGAAGACAAATTAAATAAAGATAATAATACCAAAGAATTTGTGATTACAATCATTTTCAGGAAGAAACTGAGTATTATCTGACAGAATTGCAGGGGTGCCAATACTTTTGGCCACCACTGTATATACCTTTGTTACTCATAATGTTTAGTCTGCTTTGGTAATTTTTATTTATTCTTTCTGATTCTACTAGGATTTTTGGCTCATGAGTAACCTTATAAACAAACAGCTGCAAATAACATACTTCGTGTTAAAAGTCATCATCTTGAGTTACTAATTAGCATCAATCCTTATGGTCAATTTTGTTAGCTCCAATAATTGCATTTACTCAAAGGACACTGCCTGTAAGGGATAAACTTTAAAAGAGATTCTATTTTCAACATACTAAAATCCACATTTATAGACGAGGAATATAAAATGTGAATGCCCATTGTACCAAGACAGCAGTAAAGAACTTTAAACTGTCCATGGAAATGTGTGACTTTGTTGCCATGTAGTGTGACCATCAGAGAAAGATTCAGACAATTCTATAAAAGCATAAAAGTATCAAAAATGACGAGCCCTTCCCTCAGCTCGAGAAATCAAAACCTCTAATTACCTTCTGACAGTCAAGAGATCTGAATGACATGGTGGGTTTAGAATCTTTATAATAATGGCTTCATTCAAGTAGGAACATTTAGAAGTGGCTTTTGCCTTTGTGAACGTACAGAAAACTCGAAAAGGGATTTTTCATAATACAAAACAGCTTTACATATGATTTTTATACTATGTCTGTTTTATTGTTTTTGTGGAAGTGGCTACGTTACGGTAAAATAAAAATGACAGCATGAAAAAGATTTTTAAGGGATTGAAAGCATTTAGCACTTAAAGGTATTGTGTTGCCTTTTTTTTAATTGATAAAAAGTTTTATTGATTTTATTTTTAATAAAGAACAAAAATTACAGCCTATAACACTGTTTATGGCATTGAATTGCAGTGCAGTCACCAACAAAATAGATCTGCACTGTGATCTAAAACATTATACTCCCCCTTTTTGCCAGTGCCCAATAGGGGAAAGTTGCAGCCCACCTTTGAAGCATTCATAATACTGCATAGCATTGATCTTCTTGGCAACATTAGAGAATGTGAATTATTAAAAAAATTTTTTTTTCCCATTTTCAACAAAAAAAATACCAAAAAGTAAAACAAATAAAATAAATGCCATTTACATTAACATTATTTATATTTTTTTAAGATAGATGCCCTTTAAAAAGGCTGCTATTTTGTATTATAAGGGACACAGCAACTAACAATTGCTTCTCACTAAATTAGATCATCAGAAAGTTAATTTATTTCAGTTCTTCAATACAAAAAGTGAAACTCATATTATATACAGTCATTACAAACAGAGTGATCTATTTCAAGTGTTTATTTCTGTTAATGTTGATGATTATGGTTTACAGCCAATGAAAACACAAAAGTCATTATTCTCAGTAATTTGGGGGAGGTTCACAAGGAGTGGACTGCTGCTGGAGTCATTGCTTCAAGAGCCACCACACACAGACGTATCCAGGACATGGGCTACAAGTGTCGCATTCCTTGTGTCAAGCCACTCATGACCAATAGACAACACCAGAAGTGTCTTACCTGGGCCAAGGAGAAAAAGACCTGGACTGTTGCTCAGTGGTCCAAGATGTTGTTTTCAGATGAAAGTAAATTTTGCATTTCATTTGGAAATCAAGGTCCCAGAGTCTGGAGGAAGAGTGGAGAGGCCACAATGCAAGCTGCTTGAGGTCTTCTGTGAAGTTTCCACAATCAGTGATGGTCTGAGGAGCCATGTCATCTGCTGGTGTAGGTCCACTGTGTTTTATCAAGACCAAAGTCAGCGCAGCCGTCTACCAGGACATTTTAGAGCACTTCATGCTTCCCTCTGCCGACAAGCTCTTTGGAGCTGGAATTTTCATTCTCCAGCAGGACATGGAACCTGTTCATACTGCCAAAAGTACCAATACTTGGTTTAAAAACAACAGTATCACTGTGCTTGATTGGCCAGTAAACTCGCCTGACCTTAACCCCATAGAGAATCTATGGGGTATTGTCAAGAGGAAGATGAGAGACACCAGTCCCAACAATGCAGACGAGCTGAAGGCTGCTATCAAAGCAACCTGGGCTTCCATAACACCTCAGCAGTGCCACAGGCTGATCGCCTCCATGCCACGCCGCATTGATGCAATAATTGATGCAAAACTAGCCCCGACCAAGTATTGAGTGCATTTACTGAACATACATTTCAGTAGGCCAACATTTCGGATTTTAAAAACATTTTTCAAGCTGTTGTTATAAAGTATTCTAATTTACTGAGATAATGACTTTTGTTTTTTCTTTGGCTGTAAGCCATAATCATCAACATTAACAGAAATAAACTGTAGTGCCGGCGTCCCTGCCCTCTGCTAGGCAGGGACGCTGCTCCCCTCACCGCTCTGCCCCGTGCCCGGCGTCCCTCTCCCGCTCTGCTGTCAGCGCGCGCTCCTTCCCGGCGTCCTCCTCCCGCTCTGCTCTCAGCGCGCGCTCCTTCCCGGCCCCTGTGCTTAGGGCGCGCGCGCGCGCGCGCGCTCCCCTCCTCTTGAAGGGGCCGCGCGCGTCGTCCTAAGGAGTCCCCGGCCAATGGCCGGAGGACTTCATCATATATAAGGCACCTCCTCCAAAATGGAGGTGCCCGAGCAATGTTGTTTGCACCTGTGTCTCACCTGTGCTTCAGCCCTCAGGTCCCGTTGCCAGTTACCTGCCAGTTACCTGTCAGATTCCTGCCTGATTACTTGCTACCTGTCTGCTAGTCTGAGGTCCGACGGTCTGCCTTACTACTCCTGTCAGTCTGTCTAAGGACCAGCCTGCCCGCTCACCTGGGAGCGCTTCTCCGCTACCTGCCTGCTTGCCTGCCCGGAGGCTCCGCTGTCACGTGCTGTGACCACCAGCTATTCCAGAGACTCTTGCCCGCTCACCTGGGAGCGCACATCAGCTACCTGCCTGCCTGCCTGAGGTCCGACGGTCTGCCTACCAACTCCTGTCAGTCTGTCTATGGACCAGCTTGCCCGCTCACCTGGGAGCGCACATCTGCTATCTGCCTGCTAGCCTACCTGGAGGCTCCGCCGTCACGTGCTGTGACCACCTGCCTGTCCAGTGACTCCTGCCCGCTCACCTGGGAGCGCTCATCTGCTACCTGTCTGTTTGCCTACCCGGAGGCTCTGCCGTCACGTGCTGTGACCACCCGCCTGTCCAGAGACTTCTGCCCGCTCACCTGGGAGCGCTCATCTGTCGCCTGTCCGCTGGTCTTTCTGGAGGCTCCGCCGTCACATGCTGTGACCACCCGTTCATCCAGAGACTCTCGCCTGCTCACCTGGGAGCTCTCGTCTATCTTCAGCCGCCACAGGTCGTACCAACCCTATACCTAGAGACTGCCCCGGTCACTTGCCGTGACCTCCAGCCCCGTTCACTCAGAGACTGTCCCGTTCACTCAGAGACTGTCCCGTTCACTCAGAGACTGTCCAGGTCACCTCCTGTGACTGCCTGCCTGGTCGCCACCCGCTCCCTTACAAGGACCGCCCCCTTGTATTGTAGCCCAGAGGTTCCGCCTCCCAGACCCGTTACAGTTTGCTCGGGCCATGGAACCCGGTGGCACCCAAGCTCCCTCGCTCTCGGACCTGTGTCATGAACTGTCCCGTCAAAGGTCCCAACAGGAGTCCATCCTGGGTCACCTGCGGAATGTCAATACTCGCCTGGACACTCTGACTGCTCCACCGACAACCTCCGCCAGTGCCATGTCTCGCAATCCGGCAGCTCCGCTGCCCACTAATACCATGGTATCCTACCCCGGACCCCGGCTTTCTGCACCTCCTCGCTTCGGAGGCGACTCCGTCCAGGCTCGGGGCTTCATAAATCAGTGCACCCTGCACTTTGAACTATTGTCCCACCAGTTTAACTCCGACCGAGCCAAAATTGCATTCATCATGTCCCATCTCACCGGGGAGGCTCTGGCCTGGCTAAATCCTCTATGGGAGAGAGGAGACCCCCTGGTGTCCAACTTGCCTGCTTTTCTCACGGCTTTCCGGAAAGTCTTCGACGAACCCGGACGGAAGACCTCATCCGCATCATCATTGCTACGCCTCCGTCAGGAAAGCCTCACCGTGGGCCAATATGCCATACGGTTCCGTACCCTTGCCTCGGAGCTGGCCTGGGATAACGACGCTCTGGTTTCCGTCTTCTGGGAGGGTCTGTCCGGCCGTATTAAAGATGAACTTGCCGGTCGGGACATTCCTACCACTCTCGACTTAATAACTCTTGCCACCCGGATTGACCTACGGTTCCAGGAGCGTGCCAGAGAGGTCACCCGTGAGAGGAGGTTACTACGTCTAGCTCCTACTTTTCAGAAACCCGTCACTCCTTCTGTCTCTAACCAGGTACACCCTCCTGAGCCTATACAGGTCGACCAGACCAAGATGGTCAAGACCCGTCAGGACTTACGCCGTGCCGAGGGGACCTGCTTCTACTGTGGCAGTAAGGAGCACCGGATCCGTGCCTGCCCGGAGAGGTCGGGAAACGCCTGTGTCTAGGTTCGCTCAGAGAGGTCCACCTAGACAAGAATAAATCCTCTCCATCCCTGCTGTTGTCAGTTTCAATCGTCTACGGGGAGAACCGTTATTTCGAACTAGCCCAACTGGACTCTGGAGCAGCCGGGAATCTTATTTCACAGTCCCTGGTAGAGAAATACCGCATCCCCACCAAACCTCTGGCTGTACCCTTGTCTGTGGCTGCCGTGGATGGGGGGCTCTTACCACGCCCCATCCAACTCATCACCGAATCCATTACTCTGCAGGTGGGAATGCTGCATTCTGAAAGTATCTCCTTTCATGTTCTGCCTGGACTCTCTCACGCCCTCTTGCTAGGTCTGCCTTGGCTCCAGAGACATGCACCCGTGCTTGACTGGCAAACCGGAGAAGTCCTTCGCTGGGGACAAGACTGTCATAAGACCTGCCTGGTTCCCGTCCATCCCGTCCGTCCCTCTCCTACCCCAGCTAATCTACCTGGACTTCCGATTCCTTATTGGTCTTATGCTGATGTCTTTAATAAAAAGGAGGCAGAGACATTACCCCCTCATAGACCATACGACTGTCCCATCGACCTGTTACCCGGTACTACTCCTCCCCGTGGGCGTATTTATCCTTTATCCGCTGCTGAGACCCGGTCGATGTCCGAATATATTGAGGAGAATCTGGCCAGGGGATTCATCCGGAAATCTACCTCCCCGGCAGGAGCAGGCTTCTTTTTCGTCAAAAAGAAGGACGGCTCTCTCCGTCCCTGTATAGACTATAGAGCCCTAAACCAGATCACGGTGAAGAATAAGTACCCCCTTCCGCTCATTCCAGAATTATTTTATCGTCTGAGGGGGGCTAGAATCTTCACCAAACTAGACTTCCGTGGGGCGTACAACCTGGTTCGTATCCGTCAGGGGGATGAATGGAAGACGGCATTCAACACCCGGGACGGCCACTATGAATACCTGGTAATGCCCTTTGGTCTCTGTAACGCTCCTGCCGTCTTTCAAGAGTTGGTCAATGACATCTTCCGGGACCTTCTCTACTCCTGCGTAGTGGTGTACCTGGACGACATCTTGGTCTTCTCTCCGGATCTCCAGACTCACCGGAGGGACGTTCGTCAGGTCCTGCTCAGGCTCAGGCAGAATCACCTCTTCGCTAAATACGAGAAGTGCCTCTTTGAGCAGACCTCGCTTCCGTTTTTGGGCTACATTATTTCTCAGACCGGCCTACGAATGGATCCAGGGAAACTGTCTGCCATCGAGAAATGGCCCCGACCGGAGGGGTTGAAAGCCATTCAGCGGTTCCTGGGCTTCGCCAACTACTACCGCCTCTTCATACCACACTTCTCTTCCCGGACTGCCCCAATTTCCGCGCTCACCCGTAAGGGTACTAATCCCAAACAGTGGCCGCCCGAAGCAGAAGAAGCCTTTCTTTCCTTAAAACAGGCCTTCTCTTCCGCCCCGGTGCTGCATCGGCCGGACGGCAACAAGCAGTTCTTCCTGGAAGTGGACGCCTCCTCCTCTGGAGCTGGAGCGGTACTTACTCAAAAATCTTCTTCCGGGAGGATGGTAACTTGCGGCTTCTTCTCTAAACTCTTCTCCTCCTCAGAGCGCAATTATTCCATAGGAGATCGAGAGCTATTGGCCATCAAACTGGCATTGGAGGAGTGGCGTTACCTGCTTGAGGGGGCTCTTCACCCGGTAATAATTTACACTGACCACAAGAACTTGGCTTACCTCCAGCATGCCCAGAGACTTAACCCGCGCCAAGCCCGGTGGTCCTTGTTTTTTGCTCGTTTTGATTTTGTCCTTCATTTTCGCCCGGCTGACAAAAACGTCAAGGCGGACGCCTTGTCTCGATCCTTTCTGGTATCTGATCTCGAGGAAGATCCGAAACACATCATCGATCCCGCCAGAGTAATGCAGGTGGCTCCCGTGAGTCTAAATCGTCTCCCTCCCGGAAAGACGTTCGTATCAGTACCTGATCGGGAGAAGATCCTTCACTGGGGTCACTCGTCTAAACTGGCTGGCCACGCTGGTCAGAAGAAGACCCTCCAGCTTATTTCCCGTCACTACTGGTGGCCTACCCTGCACAAGGATGTAATAGACTTTGTTTCTGCCTGTGTGTCCTGCGCCCGCAACAAGGTTCCGAGACATCTGCCAGCCGGTCGCCTCCTTCCGCTCCCAGTACCTGCTGCCCCCTGGCAGCATATTGCAATGGACTTCATAACTGACCTCCCACTCTCTGCCGGTTGTACGGTCATTTGGGTGGTCGCTGACCGCTTCTCCAAGATGGCTCATTTCGTTCCCCTACCAGGCCTCCCGTCTGCACCCGAGTTAGCTAGAGACTTTATTCGTCACATCTTCCGTCTTCATGGCCTGCCCCTCCACATCGTGTCGGATCGTGGGGTACAGTTCACCTCACGCTTCTGGAGAGCCACTTGTAAACTACTAGACGTCACCCTGGACTTCTCTTCCGCTTACCACCCACAGTCCAATGGTCAAGTGGAGCGGATCAATCAGAACCTGACCAGTTACCTCCGGCACTTCGTTAATGCCCACCATTCTGACTGGGTGGATCTCCTACCATGGGCCGAGTTCTCTTACAATAATCACGAGAGCGAATCCTCCTCCAAATCCCCGTTTTTTGTAGTCTTTGGTCAGCATCCTCGGATTCCTTTTCCTGTCTCCACCTCGGTGGACAACCCGGCTGCGGAATCTCTCGTTAGCAAATTTTCCTCCATTTGGGAGAGTACCCGATCCGCACTCCTTCAGTCGTCCGAACGGATGAAAAGACACGCTGACAAAAAACGCCTGGATCCTCCTCAATTTCGTCCAGGAGATAAGGTCTGGCTCTCATCTAAATATGTTCGACTCAAGATACCTTCTTACAAGTTAGGGCCTCGGTTCATCGGACCTCTGGAGGTCACCAGTCAGATCAACCCGGTGGCCTATAAATTGAAACTCCCGGCCAACTTACGGATCCCTAACTCCTTCCATGTATCTCTCCTCAAACCTGTGGTACTTAACTCTTTTTCCAAGTCTACAGGTACGCCTCCTGCTCCGGTTTCCGCTGAGGACGAGTTTGAGGTAGAGAACATTCTTGCCACCAAAAGGGTAAGAGGAAAGACCTTTTTTCTGGTAGATTGGAAGGGGTTTGGTCCTGAGGAGAGAACGTGGGAGCCCCGGGAGAACATCCATGCCCCTCTCATCCTAGCTAAATTTCTGTCTGGCCTAAAAAAGGGGGGGCCTAAAGGGGGGGGTACTGTAGTGCCGGCGTCCCTGCCCTCTGCTAGGCAGGGACGCTGCTCCCCTCACCGCTCTGCCCCGTGCCCGGCGTCCCTCTCCCGCTCTGCTGTCAGCGCGCGCTCCTTCCCGGCGTCCTCCTCCCGCTCTGCTCTCAGCGCGCGCTCCTTCCCGGCCCCTGTGCTTAGGGCGCGCGCGCGCGCGCTCCCCTCCTCTTAAAGGGGCCGCGCGCGTCGTCCTAAGGAGTCCCCCCGGCCAATGGCCAGAGGACTTCATCATATATAAGGCACCTCCTCCAAAATGGAGGTGCCCGAGCAATGTTGTTTGCACCTGTGTCTCACCTGTGCTTCAGCCCTCAGGTCCCGTTGCCAGTTACCTGCCAGTTACCTGTCAGATTCCTGCCTGATTACTTGCTACCTGTCTGCTAGTCTGAGGTCCGACGGTCTGCCTTACTACTCCTGTCAGTCTGTCTAAGGACCAGCCTGCCCGCTCACCTGGGAGCGCTTCTCCGCTACCTGCCTGCTTGCCTGCCCGGAGGCTCCGCTGTCACGTGCTGTGACCACCAGCTATTCCAGAGACTCTTGCCCGCTCACCTGGGAGCGCACATCAGCTACCTGCCTGCCTGCCTGAGGTCCGACGGTCTGCCTACCAACTCCTGTCAGTCTGTCTATGGACCAGCTTGCCCGCTCACCTGGGAGCGCACATCTGCTATCTGCCTGCTAGCCTACCTGGAGGCTCCGCCGTCACGTGCTGTGACCACCTGCCTGTCCAGTGACTCCTGCCCGCTCACCTGGGAGCGCTCATCTGCTACCTGTCTGTTTGCCTACCCGGAGGCTCTGCCGTCACGTGCTGTGACCACCCGCCTGTCCAGAGACTTCTGCCCGCTCACCTGGGAGCGCTCATCTGTCGCCTGTCCGCTGGTCTTCCTGGAGGCTCCGCCGTCACATGCTGTGACCACCCGTTCATCCAGAGACTCTCGCCTGCTCACCTGGGAGCTCTCGTCTATCTTCAGCCGCCACAGGTCGTACCAACCCTATACCTAGAGACTGCCCCGGTCACTTGCCGTGACCTCCAGCCCCGTTCACTCAGAGACTGTCCCGTTCACTCAGAGACTGTCCAGGTCACCTCCTGTGACTGCCTGCCTGGTCGCCACCCGCTCCCTTACAAGGACCGCCCCCTTGTATTGTAGCCCAGAGGTTCCGCCTCCCAGACCCGTTACATAAACACTTGAAATAGATCACTCTTTTTGTAATGACTATATAATATGAGTTTCACTTTTTGTATTGAAGAACTGAAATAAATTAACTTTTTGATGATATTCTAATTTAGTGAGAAGCACTTGTATTTTATTTTTGTTATGTTCCAAGACCCATAGTGTATTCATTTTTCAGTCAGAAATGAATATCATAGTTTTTGGAGGGACAAGTTGTATTTTTAATGCTACTAAGTTGGGATACAAATAATGTGTTAAAAAAAACATTCTGCAATTTGGCAGTTTTTAATGTGTTCAACACGTAAGATAAATAACATTTAACTTTATTCTACAGGTCAGTTCAAATATGGTGATACCAAATTTATATACTGATTAATGCACTATGTCAAAATATATATATAGATCACCTCCAAAAATGCCATTAATACAACACTACCAGAGAATCATACGTCTCTGTACAAGAAGGCACAGATAAAGTGATTCAAATCTTGGATTTTTATTGACTTAATCGATATAAAAATTCATTTAAAATCAGCATAAAGTATCCATTTGTAGCAAACAGCAACATAAATCCAACAGATTATAAATGTAATCCCTTTCGTAATCTTACTGAAAGCTCAGTCTAGAGAGGACTAAAATACACTAATTGGCTAGATTTCCAAAGTGCACAGTGCTGAGTTAAAGTTTTAAACGCAGAAAACAAAGTGCATTGTGCTAAAATGAAGTTTTTAACATAGGAATACAGTACTATATAAGGTGCAAAAAAAGGTTTAACTTACTGTTGCTGCAGACCTATGGCTATCTGGGCTACCACCCCAACGACGCCATTTCGCCTCAGCTTTTTCCAAGGGGCGCCCTTTGGAAAAAGTTTAAACCTTTTTAACAACTAAATTCAAATATCCTTATCTGATTCCATGGTCCTCTAAACATTAAGGGTGTGACCTATCAACTACACAGAGATGACATAGAATAAGTAGTCTGCTTTAGAGATACTGACAAATTACAGGTACTTGCACCTTATATATTAACTAGCTATTGAACCCGTTCTATGCCCGGGTGGCGAGTATTTTTATTGATATATGCTCCCACATCCTGGTATATGTGCCCCCATCCTGGTATATGCTCCCCCATTCTGGTCCATGCTCCTCCATCCTGTTTTTTGTGCCCCCATAATGGCCCATGCTCCCCCATCCTGATCCCCCATTCTGATATTTGTGCCCCCATCCTGGTCCTCCATCCTGGTATATTCTCCCCCATCCTACTCCCCATCCTGGCATTTGCACCCCCATCCTGGTCCATGCTCCCCCATCCTGGTCCCCCACCCTGTTATGTGCTTCCCCCATCCTGCTCCCCCTTCCTGGTATATGCTCCCCCATCCATCCATCCATAAATTAAATAAAAAAAACCCAAACACTCCTACTCACCTTTCCATCGCTACTCTGCAGCGCGTCACCAGTGTTATTTTAGTAAAATAGCGCCGAAATCAGCGCCTGCATAGTGCTATATCCAGCGCCATTTTATTGAAGACAAATGTGCATTGTGCAGTGTCTTCAACAAATTGGCGCCGGAGTACGCGCATGCACATACTGCGCTGTCCAGCACCATTTTGTTGAAGGCCACACTCCTTCTGGGCAGGTACGTGCTTATGGCGCCAGAGATTGCAGTATGCATTCAGAGCCTATGCATACCGCGATCTCCGATGCCACACTTCTCATCCCTGTCTGGGATGTGTTTTTCTGCCCTGGCCAGACTGCGCAGGCGAATTGCGCTTGCGCAGTCTATAAAGGCTTCGGACAGACGGACACATCCCTGGTTATATTATAGATACAGCATTCCTATGTTAAAAACGTCAATTTAGCACAATGCACTTTTAAGTTGGGAAGAAAAAGAAGCGTTGGGAGTGAAACAAATAAGAAAAATAGTGATATGGAGTGAAGGGGATAAGGAGGAAGTTGTTATTTAAAACACCAAAGTGTTCCTCCTTATCCCCTTCACTCCATAACGTTATTTTCATTATGTTAACAGAATATTAATTTGCACAGTAAGAACATACAATGCTTCGACACTTTGCTGTTCAATTATCCAGGTCCAGAGACACCATACTAAACACCATACCAAGCCCAGGAGTACCTTATTAAACCTTACACCGTTAATATAAATGGAATCTGTCAGCAGGTTTTTGCTAAGTAATCTGACAGCAGTATAAAGCAGGGACAGAGATCCGGATTCCAGTGATTTGTCACTTAGTTTACTGGGTGCAGCAGTTGTGATAGAATCACAGTTTTCTCAGTTGCAGATTTAGCAAAGCTCAGTTGTTGCTCTGTGTAGAACATCATCCACACTCCTGATTAGCATCTTTCTATTAGTAGGGTAACACTTCCAGAGACAATAAGTCCTTGTACACGAAAGTACTGACTCAAAGATGATGAAAATATAAATGTTATTAATGTTTCAAAATATAAAACTAAAAAGTTAAAAATCAAGCCTATAGGTATCTCTGTTTGTAGCAAACAGGCATATCAGGTCTACAATTAAATGTCTCCAGAAGGTCTCTAAAACTCCTACTATGCCCCTTTTTGAAAAAGTTAGAGCGAAGAGGCATCGGGGTGGTAGCCCAGGCACATACAGGTCTTCACCACTGTAATCGTAAGTTATATTACCAAACCTTCTGACTGATTTGTTCATGTCTCTTGTGTGTATCATGTGGATATCTATGTGAATTACGTCCTGTTACTCTAATGGAGAGTTTCTCTTGAAGTTCCAAAAGCACTTGCACTTTATACTTCTTCACTAATATCTCATCATAATACCATTAACACACATACTTATGACATAGTGTATTAATTTAGCATCTTTCTATGTACACTGTATAGTAACAGAAACTGCTAATCATTGTTGAGGGCATGGTTGAACTAGGATGCATGTGGCAAGTTGTCCTGTTGTGATAATCTCCTGCTGATAAAACACTGATTGTATAGAAAACCACAAAACAGTCCAGTAAGTGACAAATCACTGGAATCAGGCTCTCTTCCACTAGATCAAAGTGCTTTCAGATTACATAGCAAAAACCTGGTGACAGATTCCCTTTCATTAGTTGATATAATTCATAATAAGTGAAGGCATAATGTTCATTTTGTATGGAATTTACTTTCAGAAAACCAGACAAGGTAAAACAACTCTGGAAAGGAGCAATATAAAATTTAATCCCACAGCATTATGTCCCAAAAACATAGCTAAGTGGGTTTTTTTTTTTCACTTTTTTTAAACTGATCTGAAACTCAACCGAGAACAGCGTGGGACTTAATTTCTTACATTTTTAATTATTTATCTTGTGAGATTCCTCGGATGAGGAAACTTGACTCTTTTCAATGGGTTAATTTTACCAGATGGTATACATTTCTAATTATACATGCAACATGTTTAGTTACAACATTTTTAAACAGAAGATAATGTAAAATTAAGTGATTGAGAAAGACATGGCACTGTTATGCATCTAAATATCCTTACACCCCTGTAAGCCACAGGAAATATAGTAAAGATTTCTACATGAAGGAGCTTAGGAAGTAGCTATAAGTCCCAATGCCAAACTTGTACTGGGGCCCAACTGTCTTATTTCCATTTACAGCAGTTGTAATTGATTTCATGAAATGGGAAGATAATGATTATTATAGCCTTCTGCATTTTCCTACCTCCTTCATGGTGACAGGCATCATGTTATCTGTTATTATTGCTGGTACTGACATACTTTATACTATCCAGATCCTTCTTCACAAGAAATGTGGTGATCTCTAAAGACTCTGTTCACACTTCTAAACTACATTTGGCTTTCTTGCTGAATGAATCCAAGGGACCCATTGACCAAACATAAGCCAAAAGGGTATAAATAAATCTTGATATATACATTAGTATACCCCTTTTCCTGCAGTATGGCATACCCTAGACAGCACTAATACAAAGGTGTAAAAAAGATCATACGCCACACTGAGTACGTCTTTTAAACAGGATCCTATAACCATTGTATGTCACTGGATGCCTATACAGTCCAACAGGGCCACCATCAGGGCCCCCCCTCTTTTTACCTCTGCTTACCGGGCCTCTTAGGGACAACAGTTCGGCGCATGATGCACCCGGCGGACGGAAATGAGCGCTGTACCTTTAATCCGTGGGGTGCATCATGGTCCTATGACAGACTGCGCAGCTGTGCACGCTCATCTTCAATCTGTTGCTGCCAGGGACGGCGGCGGCCGGTCAGGCAAGTGTGTGTGTGTGTCTCTCAGGCAAGGCATTGTGTGCGTGCGTGTGTGTGTGTGTTAGGTATGAGAGTGTGAACTGTAATAGCAGCAGGAGAGATTTAGGACCCTGTGGGTTTTGACTGGCTGAGCAGAGAGCAGGGGCAGACCAGGAGACCCTGAGAGCAGAGGCAGACCAGGAGACCCTGTGTGTTGTGAAGCAGACTGCTGTGTGAGGAGTCAGAGGAGAACTGTGAGGACTGAACTGCAACAAGACTGTCTCTCTCTACAAGCTTTCCTGTGGGGATTGATAACCCCTGTCCCTGGTGAAGCTGTGTCCCTGCCTAAGAACGAGTGCTGAGCTGGGGAAAGCTGTGTGGCTCTTTGGAGTTTTGTGGAAGTCCATGCTGAGTGGACTAGAGACTTTATGCTGAACGAGCCAAGTGTCGAGTGAGAGGGAAAGAGACTGAGGATATCATCTCTGTGACGGAGCACATGGTCAGTGGTCTGGAAAACAGTGAGTGACTGCGAGAGGAGAGAAGGGATCCGGTGCCATTCACATTGAGAGGATACTGACAAGCCTGGTGAAGAGTTCTTCCCAGACCTTAACCTGAGGCTACAGGACTAAAGTCTGTTTACATTTATTAATTCGGTGATCACAGGCTGCTGCGGCGGGCAGGCTGAGGCGGTGGTGGGCAAGCTCAGGTGACCATTAGATTCTTCTTGACTGGGCGGTGGGCGCGGCGGTGCCACTGGCTGTGTGAGTAGCTAATTTAAGTCCAAGTATTCATTTGTCCACCATCTCAGTACGTGATTGTATGATACAATCATTCCCTCCCCTCCCCCCTTCCAACCACCAAACAAAACTTACAAGCTACTGGATGATCCTGAGCGATGCTGCAAAAGCAAATGTCCAATTACAACATCAGGCGGCAGCGCTTAGGATTCTCCAGGAGCTTATACATTTTTATACATTTTGGTTAGGGAGGGAAATACAGATTATAAAAAAAAATTGTCACAATCTGGTTGCAATTAGTTAAAAAAAATGTATGTGACACATTCCCTTAAAGAAAAATAAATAAAATATAACTAAGAGTAGGGCCTGGCCAGAAGAGTCTCCTTGTTGTGGTGTTGGCTTAAGAAATCTTTTGGCCAAAATAAAAGCTGCTGGCTATATATGTGATCTGGTGTTTGATGGGATCTGGTAATGTGTGATTGGTGAGGACGTGGTGCAAAAGTGAGTTTTTCCAAGAGAGGGTGGTGGGACTGTGGAAGGTTCAAGGGGTAGAGGCGGAGCTGAGGTGGAACCTGAGCGCAGTCTCAAGGGGGCCCGAAATTTTGACAGAATGGGGCCCCTAAATTCCTAGTGGCAGCCCTGCAGTCTAATGCATCAAAAAATACATCGAATGGCATAAAACAAGTGTGAACTGTGTACTTGGACCGTGATTTATGGATGCCTGAAAGAGGCATAACTGATATATGAAAGGCACCTTAAAAAAGATGAACGAGAAGAAATATATAAAAAGCCATTGGATTTATGAAGACCCAGTCCATCTGAAAGAAATTATACATATGCTGAAAGTCTTTTACATTTAACAGATTACAAATAGAAAGGCATGAAGAAAACCACACTAACCATACATTTTACTAAAGGGGACTTATTCTTTTTTTTTTCCAAAAAGTGTGCGACTCTTGATCATCAACTTTATGTAGTATTTCAGCTCAATCACATTTCTTGGGTGCGGTTAAGCAGCAATACCAGACAGAGCCTAAGGACAAGAATGTCACTGTTTGTAGAAAAAAAAATGGACCCTTTCTCTTTAATTCCATACTACCTATTCCTTAATATATACAAATATACAGAATCAGAAATTACATTCTCAGTGAAGTACATAGAAAAACTACAAGTACAAGGGAATGGAGGTGGATGTAAATTAGTTGAGAGGTCCAAATTACATCTCATAACCAATTCCGTTGGAGAAGACAAAAATTATTAAAGAGGGTCATGCATATTAAAGTAAAGGTATGCCCATAATGGAACTGTTATACTGATTTAATATATACATTCAGTGAAGAAATCGACAGCCTGGTTTTTTTAAAATCATCATTTGAAGTTTTGGTCTTTGTGCATTGGGGCGGAACTGTGGGTAGGGTCTTCATCTCTGCCACGGCCCCTCCACTGCCTCTGGTGTCTTTTTCCTCTTCCTTATTTAAATTTTGCTCAGTTCTCACTATGGGTGGCGCTTGCACAGATTGATCTGGCAATCATCAGGAAAATGGCACCTGTGCTGGCACATGCGAAGATTGAGATCTCTGCTCAATGACAAGCCAAGATCTCAATCTGTGCATGTGCCGCCACTGGTACCATTTTACTGAAGACTGCCCAGAGATCAATCTGCACATATTCCGCTACTGGCGCCATTTTACTAAAGCCCACCACGAGATCAATCTGCGCAAGCACCGCCCATGGCTACGACGGCACAGGCATGAAATTTAAATAAGGAAGAGGATAAAGACACCAGAGGAGGGGCCGTGACAGAGTCCTGCCTTAGTGCATGGAGACCAAAACTTCTAATGATTTTAAGACAACCAGGCTGTGGATTTCTGCAATGAATGTATGCATTTAATCAGTATAAGGGCTCACTCACACTAGAGCAGATTATCTCATGCAAGAGACTTGGGCCGTTAATTCTAATGGCACTCAGTCAGAGTTTGAGCTGAGTGTCATCTTACTGTGATCCGATTCTCATGCATGAGAAAATCGCAGCACAGGTCCGGAGAAGACAACCATCTTCATTTCTCCATTATCTTTGTCTGCGTACATCGGACTGCACTCGAATGACATCCGAGTGCAGTCTGATGTTTTACACGCACCCATAGACTTGTATGTGTGCGCATGGTCTGATTTGCAAAAAAAAAAATCATGGATCTGCACTGCCTCATAGTACAACATTGGGCCGAGTGCTATCCGATAAAACATTGCATACCCGTGTTATACGCTAGTGTGAGCGAGCCCTAACAGAGGCATGATAACAGGTTCTCTTTAAGATGCAATCTTAGTATTATGGCAATTTACAAATCTACTATGGTATTCTATTAACCAACCTTTTGGATTATTCTGTATTTTGTTGGTATTTTTAATATGGACAAAAAAAATTCTACAAACATGTTTTAAACATAATATATGCACACACATTTTTCTTTCCCAAACTATGAAATATTTTCTATAAAAATAATGCTTGGAATATTTTATCGCATTTTGACATTTCTCACCCACCATCCAGTTAAAATTCTCTGCTAATTACACACTTTTCTCAGTGAAAAGCAGTTCGCACCACACAGTGACCAACTGGTCAAGGAAAATAACATTTCTAGATTATTGTTCAGTGTCACAAATAATGCATCGTTTCTCCGCTACAATAGGCTATAGGGAAAAAAGTACATTTCAAGAATTAAAAAGCAAATTGCCTCTTCAGAGAAAAAGAGGACTTGAACTCTATAGCGCCACCTATTGGAAGCAGCAATCCTACAAGTCACAATCAACCCTTTAACGAGTCGTGCAATAGGATAATAGCCAAATCAGAATCTCAATTTGCAGACACGATTTTTCGGGCTGTTGGACTGAAGAAGAGTGGAGACGTCGGATCAAGACCAGCGAGGCTCACAGGACCCCTACGCCCCGTTACTGAGTATATTAAAAGCTGTTTTTTTGTTTTATGGAGAGCACATTGAGGACTTATACATAGCATTCTAAAATTCTGTCACATAGGGCTTACAGGTGCTGGCCCGACTTTATATGGGCAAAACCTGGTGACAGGTTCCCTTTAAGGTATTCCCTTTCTTTAGGGGTAGGATTGTTGGGAGGAAGCTGGATCTGGTCTGATTATAATATGAACATCGAGGTCTAAGTGTAAGGGGAAATACAGGAGAGGGAGAATAACTGACTGATTGATCTTTAGTCGATACATTTAAAACAAAAGAAAAATCTCAAGGTTGAACTTTGGAAATCTTAAAGTGGAAAGCCTTTTATTAGCTGCCCTAAAGGGAATCTGGCAGTATGACCAACCCTCCTAACCTGTCTATATGGGCATGTAGGTCATAGAAGGTTAAATAAAATGATAGGTGGAAATCTGCAATCCGATGACTTTTCCATGGGCTGGACATAGATCTCTCTAAGAATCTTCGTTCAGAGCTTATTTTACTTGATATGGATATGTTTTCCAGTCTTCTGCAGCACATCCCAACATGGTGCCCTTAAAAATAAGAGTGTTATGAAAATGCCCTCTGCATAAAAATATCTGTCCATACTATGCCCTAAATAAGCCTCGTATGGTATATGGCCTCCACAATGTCTGCCCTTATGAGCTACACCCACTACACTGTCTGCCCTAATGAACTATAACCACTACACTGTCTGCCATTATCAGCCACATCCGCCACACCATCCGCCCTTACGAATCATGGCCTTTACTATGGCTGTCCCCTCTCTACTGTTTTCCCTTACACTCTCTATATCTCCACACTGTCCTCCACCATGCTAACCGCTCTCCATAATATGCCCCCATTTCACGCTGCCCCCTCTTCACACTATGCTCTCACATTGTCCACCATGATGCACCCTCTAAACTGTACCCCCTCCTCACACTGTCCCCTTACACAGTATGATGGTCACCACAGCCGCCAATACAGTATGATATCCACAACAGCCCCCTATAGTTTGGTCAGCACAGCACCATATTCATTTTGGTCACCATAGCCCCCTGTATAATGTCGCCCACAGCACCCTGTAGAGTATGGGCACCACAGCCTTCACTATTAGGTCCCCAAAAGGACCCAATACAGTATGGTTGCCGTAGACCCCAATATAATGTCCCCCACAGCCCCCTATACAGTATGATGTTTCAACAGCCCCCCCAGTAGAATGTCCTCCACAGCCCCGTATAAAGTATGATATCCCCACAGCCAAAACTATAAGGTCAACCACAGCCCCCCATATAATATGATGTCCCCACAGCCAGGAGGTGCATAGGCCGAAGTCCAGTTCCATTTTTAAGAGGGGGCAGCTATAGCTAATGGACAGTCCTGCTGTGTTCAAGGAATACAATTTCACCACTTGATGATTTTTCCTTATAGAAAACCAATATAATTTAAGGGTATCCTTTACAGGAATGAAATTTTTTAAAAAAAAATCTGATTATTCAGACATCATTTTGTTTGATGCTGTTTGTGATGGCTCTTGTAATCTGTTATAGTTTATCTATTCCTCTTCGATAACCCACAGTCAGAGAAAGAAGGACTCTATCAGAAAAAAGACTTGGGATGTCCTATTTAGGAAACTACTTTTGCGTGCACAGCAGGGCTTGGAAGAGAAGAAGCACCGTTAGACTTTTTGAACGCCATGTCGTATTTGGAGAGCCCCTGATGTGCCTAAACAGTGGAAACACCTCACAAATGACCCCATTTTGGAAACTAGACCCCTCAAGGAATTTATCTTGACGTGTTGCGAGCACCTTTAACCTATAGGTGGTTCACAGAATTTTACATTGAAAAAGTAAAAATTCGATTTTTCCCACAAAAATGTTGCTTTAGCCACAATTTTTTTCATTTTCACAAGGATTGCAAGAGAAATTTGACCCAAACATTTGTACAATTTCTCCTGAGTACGCAGTTACCCCAAATGTGTTGGAAAACTACTGTTTGGAAGCACAACAGGGCTCGGAAGGAGTGACGTTTTGGAGCTCAGACTGATGGAAAGATGGAATTGATCAGCCAATCATAGCAATTGCTGATGCGGGGGGTGTTGCAGCCCCCGGGGTGACATGCAGTGATTGTCTGCTGTCAGAGCCATGTAGCAAGATGACCTGAAATAGCAGCGCCGTAGATATATGGCGGTGTGCGGGAACGCACTTCCCGCAAACTTTGTATATGTACGCTGCATGTAGTGCAGGGGTTAAATTTTGGGTTTTGTTAACCTAGAAGTTTCTTCATGACTTTTTTTTTAAATAATCCCAAGCCCATTTCTCAAAAGCTTTAATTTTTGTTTCGAACGCGTCATCCTTCATGAGCTTTCGAATATCCATACCCACAAAAATGCCTTCCTTCAATTTTGCTTCGGACAGTCCCTGAAATTTGGGTCACAGGTACTTAAAAGTCTCTCCTTCTTTTGGTAGAGATTTGACAAACTGCTTCATCAGTCCAAGCTTAATGTGGAATGATGGCAGGAGAACTTTAGGGGATCAACTAATCTTTCCACAACCATGTTCTTCAGTCCACTTTGCAAAGATGTTCTCATTGGCCAACTTTTTTGTCTCCAGTGATGAGCCCTATCCCAGCTGCCCATTCACACAAAAATCATGGGTACTAGGTCAGCAAGGAGGATAGACAACGGAGCAAAGTGAGAACTTTCAGATCACCACATATTGACCATCCTTGATCCTCATAGTTAAGTTTCTTGAGACTAAAGTCTAAATTCTCATAGCTTTCCTTCACGTGCACAGAATGCCCAATAGGGACTGAGGTATACTTGCTGCCATTGTGCAATAGCACAGCTTTCAGACTTTTTTTTTCATGAATCAATAAAGAGACTCCACTTGCCCACAATGTACATTTTTCCAAAAACCCAGGAACATCACTGCAATACACTACAGCACCGTCTTGACAAAAGCATCAAATTCCTTTTCTCTGCTTCTGTACCATAAAAAAAAAGTACCAGGAGCTAGCAGTTTTTTTACCTTTAGTCTAGAGCCTAAAACTTCTGCAGAATGTTTAGGAAGGTCCAAGGACTAAATGATTTAATTTAAGCTGTTAAAAAAACTGCATCGTTGGGACTAGCGTGAAAGTCTTCGTCAGAATCATGCTATTCATATTCTGAATTAGGTGTATCTTCAAGTTTCTCTGGAGGTGAAGGGGCAGGTATTTCTGGACAGTGAGGCATGGGGCAGGTCTGGGTATATAGTTTTCTTCTTATTTTTTAGGTTGAATCCCTCCACATTGCACGTACAAAAGTAGCAGTCATCACTATGATTTTCCGGTTCTATCCAGATCATAGGCACACGAAAATGAAAGCTCTCTTTCTTCTCTTTAGTTCTTCTACACAAACAGAAAACAATACATGTGGAGCCCATGATTTGTCCTGATCACCTAGTTTTACACCAAAGTATGCATAATACACTTTTCCAACAGTCTGTAATATTCCTTCATTGTTTCTTCACTACAAAACAACAGCAAATGTAGCAAAAGTTGTTGGGTGAATTACGACACCCGCTTGCACCAATTTCAATCACACTGTGTGATAAATAGAATCTTAATTCACCACAATCACTAACTACTGAAAGGAATCGTGCTAAGCACACCACCACCCTCTTAAGAACTCTGTCTAAAAGAAAATCTGCCTTAGCTTCCCATATCAACCAATCACAGTGCAGCTTTCAATTCTTATACTGCTGAGGTAAAATGAAAGATAGGCTATGATTGGATGCTTTGGCCACCACCACACTCTTTGGAAGCTGGGTTAAATGTTATGCGCTTCGCAGAGGGACCAAGCAAGACTGGCACCAAGCCAGCAAAGGAGTAGCCACAGACGCACATGGCACAAGCTGCCCAGCTAGACGAGCCCTTGAGGGCAGGGAATACTCTTCACCAAGCTCTAAGTAAATGGAAGGGGGACTTTGGCAAAGCCCTTCCCAGGCCCACTGTTGCCGGACAGCTGGTGTCTGGTGACGCGGCTGGTGCCTAGTCGAGGACCAGGTGAGTACTTCTGCAAAAACCCCAGGAAGTGAAACCAGAAGAGAAAATGAGAAAACCCCTGAAAAGATAGTAAAACCTAATGCTAGATTCACTCACCACCAAGCACATTGGGAACTGCAATAAACAGCAAAGGACTGAGCAAGGAGCAGGATTATATAGCCCACCTAATGATAAGGGGTTGATTACCTCCCAATCATCCCCAGACAGCCACTCCCTGCTAGCTTCAGCAGCAGATTGGACAAAATCCCACCACAGCCTAGTGCCAGACACAGCAGTGTCCTGTGTAGGCTGGCAACCTGTGAAGACAGCGTCCCATCTTCCCTGGGCAGAGAAATCAGTGAGAGACACGGCGTCCCACATCCCACAGTGCTAGAACGCGACACTCCACAAGACTGGGACAGTTTCCCTGCATGCGTGGTAACTCCGCCTCCAGAGTCAGGACAATGGCGGCGGTTGCTACTGGAGTAGAGTAGCACCGGACCCATTCTATTCCCACGTGGGAGCACAGAACCAGGAATCATAAAATTAAGAAAATCTTCTTTGTCCACAGCAACCAACTGCAGCACAGCATCCATTATTTTCTAACTAATATAAGGACACCAAAATCATCCACCAAAGGTCATGCGAAGGGGTCAAAGTATAATGCAAGAAAAAGCCTGTGGAGTCAATGCTTGTGAAAAAAACCTATACGGTATGGATCTATGAGTTCAGCGATCGAAAGCTGTTAGACAACAACACGGGCAATCTCCACATGTACTGTGGCTGTCTAACAGCCGCGAAACATGCGGCTGAGGGGACTCGAACATGTCACTCGAGAACCCACAATACTCGATGCATATCCGAGCACCCTAGGCCAACTCGAGTAACAAGCACTTGCGCTCATCACTATTTACAAACTGTCAGCATTCTGCAGCCTAGGTACACACACAAATTATACAGAAAGTCTGGACAACCCCTTTAAATTTGGGAGATCAATACACTGCATTGTGTATGGATCGTCCCCAGCAATACAATTTCTACAGAACAAAACCTCAACAGTTCTCCATTGTGGAAGACAAAAGAGTAATTAACCATGTTTCTGAAAATTATATTCTTTGCCTTAAAAAATAAATAAATCAATTAAGGGAATCAGCAGGTTTTTGCTATGGAATTTGAGCGCTACATGATGTAGAGGCTGAGTGCCTGATTCTAGCCATGTGCCACTTACTGGACTACTTGATCTAGTTTTGATAGAATCCCTGTTTTCTCTGCTTTACATGTAGAAGTGTTATGACTGCTGAGCTGTGTAAAATTCCACCCATACCCCTGATTAACAACTTCCTGTGTACACTGTAAGCAATCTGCCAATCAGTGGTGGAGGCTGGATTACACATAGTCTTATGTGACACCAAGTCCTGCAGTGATAATCTCTTGCTGATAAAACACTGATTGTATTGAAACTACAACAAATTGCTGATCAAGTTACAAATCCTTGAAATCAGTGTCTTTGTCCCTACGTTAGGCTGCTCTCAGATTAAATTGCAAAAACCTGCTGAAAGATTCCCTTTACGTTCCTCAATTTTCACTCTGTGCCTAACCACCTTAAAAAAAGTGGCTGAATATCCTCATTAGGGAAGACTGACTTTTACAATCATCGAATGAAAAAGTCAGAATCTGACTGCAGCTTTACACTTTCTACTTAAATGTCTTCATCAGAGTTGGAATCTGAAGAAGTGTAATTGGCAAAATATGTGCAAGGATGGTCCGACCTTCTGGAGATAGTTTCAAGGGAATTATGGAGTTCATCAATCATAGACCTCATACATTTTTTTAACAGTGAATGGGATTCCTCAGCCACAATCTTTTCCATACAAGTGGAGCATTTTGATTTCTCATAAGCAGGGGACAAAATGTTATAATGTACATAGCTTTTTTGGGTAGCTTACCAGGAAATTCACCATAAAACATATGTTCATCATACTTAAGTATAAGTTGGGGAATCAGAGTACGGTGAGTCAAGAGCCCAGGCTGCAGCTGTCCCCCTGGCACCATGCTCGGCGTGTGTGAAGGGCCATCAGAAGGATTCCTCCTGCTGCTATCTCGTGGTCAAAGATGTCATTCTTTTGCTGGCTATAAACTCCAGAAGGTCAACCCAGTATAAACAGACAACCCAGAAGAAGTTGCCAGATCTGCCAGTGACCTCAGCTGCATTACAACCAGTCTGACATGGCTTAAGAAAGGAGGACAAGTAACAGAGACTTAGGCCACGTTCACACATCCAGTATTGGGTTAGTATTTTACATCAGTATTCGTAAGCCAAAACCAGGAGTGGAACAATCAGAGGAAAAGTATAATAGAAACATGTCAGCACTTCTGTATTTATCACCCACTACTGGTTTTTTCTTTCCAATACTGATGTTAAATACTGACCAAATACTGAATGCGTGATCGTGGCCTTAAAGGGGTAGTCAATGATTAGAAAAAAATGGCCAATTTATTTAATAAACCGCACCACCCCTGACAGTGGGTTATGTTTTGTATTGCAACTTAATCTCTTTGAAATAAAAATATCAGACACAACACTAGGTCAAGGGTAGTGCTTTTCCTGAAAGAAAATATCCAGCTTCTTCTAATTCTGAACAAACCCTTTAACTGGAAAAAATGCCATACGATGTATAGATTCCAACCTGAGACAAAAAAAAATACACTTAACATGTAGGAGACTATGTGGGACCATAAGGTACCACAATCAGTGTTTAGCCATTTACCAGTGTACCTAACAATCATGTATTAATAATACATATGGTCGAGATGTAGTGCACTGTATGATATACATCGACATACATGATTTGTCATACATACATGCCATGCTAAAAGACCATACAGGATTCCGAAAGACTACTCTTCCCTACTTGTGTAAAAAGGTATACTATTAGAAGACACACTTCTGTCCAGGGCTGTGGAGTCGAAGGCCATTTTGGTGGAATCTGTATAAAATGGACCGACTCCAACTCCTAAAATATATAATAAATTGGGTACAGTAGTTCAGTGCAGTTTGTGGGGAATATTTTTTCATAAGAATTTGGGAAAGTTATGATATGTCCTATACATAGGCGGATTATAATGAGGGCAATCCGGGCTACCGCCCGGGGCCTCCAGGGGGCCCGGGGCTAAGGGGTGTCTATGGCCAAATTGCCCTCATATGTGAAGCGCCGCAGCACATACTGGCAGACAGTGGCGGGGGGCCCCGGACCGCTCCCCCAGCAGCGGCGCACGGACGCTGCTTCTTCTCCGGCCGGGCCAGCACTGCAGCAGTTAACTTCCCTGTGCTGGCCCGGCCGCGTCACTGCTAGGAGACACGGCCCTGTGCGCGGCCGTGTCTCCTAGCTGTCACGTCACGCAGTGCGCGCCCGGCCTGCAGTGCTGCACCGGAGAGGAGCAGCAGGAGGACTGGAGCGGAGCCGGGGGATGGTGAGTCTCTGTGTGTGTGTGTGTGTCAGAGTGTGTGTGTGTGTGTGTGAGAGAGAGAGTGTGTATGTGTGTATGTGTGTGCAGGCAGATATCATTGTGTGGTCTGTTTATATGTATTTTTGTGTTTCAAATGTGTTTATGCGTGTATGTATAGGTCTGTATAGGTTTGTGTGTGCGTGACTGCATGCGGCCTCCCGCCGTCTCTGTGGGGGGCGCCATGCGGCCTCCTGCTGTGTATAGATGGCTACGTGCGGCCTCCCGCTGTGTATAGATGGCTGCGTGCGGCCTCCCACTGTGTATAGATGGCTACATGCGGCCTCCCGCTGTGTATAGATGGCTACATGTGGCCTCCTGCTGTGTGTAGATGGCGCCATGCGGCCTCCTGCTGTATATAGATGGCGCCGTGCAGCCTCCCGCTGTGTATAGATGGCTACGTGCGGCCTCCTGCTGTGTATAGATGGCTACATGTGGCCTCCTGCTGTGTATAGATGGCTACATGTGGCCTCCTGCTGTGTGTAGATGGCGCCATGCGGCCTCCTGCTGTATATAGATGGCGCCATGCGGCCTCCTGCTGTATATAGATGGCGCCGTGCGGCCTCCCGCTGTGTATAGATGGCTACGTGTGCTCAATATTGAGTCATACAATTAATGTAAGGCTATGTGCCCACGATGCAGAAATGCTCCGGATTTTTTTGAGCGTTTCTGCATCTCCCTGGCAGAAAAAAAGCATGCAGATTTTACATGCGTTTTTCCTGCCAGGGACATGAGGATGTGAAGCGTTCTTCACTTGCATTTCTGCATGCAGGTTATCAAGCGCTTTTCCAAGCGATTTTAGCATCACTTGGAAAGTGCTTGACAACTTGGTCACACTATATAAATCCATGCAACCGGCATGGATTTATATAGTGTGACCGTAAAAGAATGGTAAAAAAATAAATATATAATTACTTTCTGATCGCCTGCCAACGTCAGCGGTCGCGTGACCCGTCACATGACTAAATGACTTCACGGCAGGTCCTTTTCAGACCATCGTGAGCTGCCGGCAAGCCAGGACGCATCGGATAAAGACACCAGGGGCCGTCAGAAGGCAAGTATGATATTTATTTTTTATTTTATTCTTTTTTTTTACAGGTACTATGGTACCTGGGTCTGGAGAAGAGTCTCTTCTTCTCCAAACCTGGGTACCATCCGCACATTGAAACACATGGAATCCGCATGTACAGATGCAGTGATGCGGATTACATGCGTTCCAATGCAAGTCAATGGCGGCGAAAACGCCGAGCTTCCGCAAAATAATTGGTAGTGCTGCGTATTTTTCCGCAATGATAATCTGCAGCGGAAATTTCCGCATGTGCACAGCACATGCGGATTATCATTGAGGAACATGGCAGGCCTTCTACCAAGAGTTTTTTAAGCGTTTCTGCAGTGGAATTGCTTAAAAAACGCATAGTGGGCACACAGCCTAAAAAATTATTATAATTAATATTGTGCCAAATTAATTTTACGTGAACTATCACATGATCTATCACAGGGGATCATGTGACATGTGATACATCAGGTGTGTGTGTGTGTGTGTGTGTGTGTGTGTGTGTGTGTGTGTGTGGGGGTGTGTGGGGGTGGGGGGGGGGGCCGCGCCTTCTAAACTGCCCGGGGCCCTTGCTACTCTTAATCCACCCCATGTCCTATAAATGTCTGTCCTATTCCTGATCTAAGGGTCTAGACTTTTAGCTGAGATGAATCTGTGCTACAGTAAATTTATCACTTAAACATGAGCCGTGTATGAGGGAGTCGGAGTCATGGAAATTAAGGAGTCTTGAGTCTGAGGTTTGGCTTACCGACTCCACAGCCCTGGTTCTGTCCACTGAGTCTGAGTCAAGTGGGTATAATGTGAAAAAATGTGCAAAAGTTCACAGGGTATGAAAACTAAGTGTCAATGCAAATAAATACTTCCCCGTGGTCTTTCTTCAAATGCGATCACAAAATATAAGAAAATACAAAAAATACTGTGTGGGTGATAAGCATTCTCCTGAAGAAATACTCTGCTTAAATATATGGAAGTTAGATTGTGCCCTCTATCATCTGCACAATATGGTACATGGGAGACTGTCATCTCATTATATGGATCTCTCGCTTTGATGATCAGCCAAAAGAAAAAACATATACATGGCTATAAAATTATGGGCTACAATATGACATTTGTAAATGAGATAAGAAAAGTAATTGACAATTTCACAATCCATAGAATGAAGAGATGGAGCATTTCTCCTGTCGCAAGTAACTTTCCAGATGATTTTTTTTCCCTTCTCCAGAAATGAAGGGGCATAGTGGTTAAGCTGATGACATATACTTTACCTGTTTGGTTAAGGAATTATATGGGTTATTAAGGATGCTGCATTTTTTAAGAGGACCCGAGGGAGTTGCAGACGAAATGAGCCTTGATGCAGACAGACATGAGCTAAACACTTTCCCGACATTGCATTGAACTGATTTGATATGAATATTTCAAACATCATTGCACATTTCAGTGGCTGTCATTTGACAGATGTCCCTGTAAACAGAGACTGCAGACAAATGCTTAGTAATATCCACTAAACACATTCACTTTAGGAAAGGAGCAGCAAAACACCATACGAGTTAAAGAGAAAATGTCTTTGAAATCTAATTGTCTCATACATTTTAATATTCTGCACTCTGGCTCATACCCGGCAGTGTATTAATTTCTGGCAAAAGATAGACAAAAGTATAGAAAGTTATGCAAACAAATCAATTTTGGAACAAATCAAGCCAGACATGTCGAAGCAAGGATCACCAAGCTACGACTTGCCTATTTTGGACACATCAAACAAAGAGAGCAATCACTGGAGAAGGATATCATGGTCAGAAGAATAGAAGAAACAAGCTGAAGAGGAAGACCAGCAAACCGATGGCTTGACACAATCAAGATGATGGCGGAGAAGACCCTGGTGGACCATTCTAGGCTTGTACAAGATCAATCTTCCTACAGAGAGTTCAGCCATCAAGTCGCCAATGCTCGAGATCAAACTGAGGGCCATTAATAATAATAATAACAATACCTATTAACAGCACTTACCCAACTGAACAAAGATGAAGTCATGAGTGAACATCTGTGACTAAATCAATTACTGCTCACAAGTGTCTTTACTGTGACCCATCACACATTCTGAATGCATCTTTTTCTTTTAAGTCAGTGGCAAAACAATTGTGCCCTAAGGCACGTTCAGGTAGTTGGAGTCTACACCAAAATAATGTCCATTGGATTGTGCACCCCAGCTGGTCAATGGTAATAAGCTTAGCATAATCTTTCCCACAGTCCCTGTGGTAAACTTTTGCACACTGGGACATAAGGATTTTATCAGGTTCTGGATATGCAATGTCAATTTTTGGTATATTGGAGAGTGTCAGGCATGTACTGCGCCCTGCTAGTCCCACATCATCCTCTATTATGTTGAGAATTTTAGGAAAATCATTGATACTATGCAGAAGACATTAAGAGATGGTTCATTCTTTTACAGGAAGATTGCAACAAAACCTAAGAGAAAATCTATTGAAAGGTTGTTGAAGTCAAACTAAGACCTTGGCTGAGAAAAATGTGGTCAGGATAAGAATGTATAGAACAGAACCAATAGTGTGCTTCATTAGCAATTAAGAGTGTGGCGCAATAGCATGTGTTGTTCACCTTCGCAATTAAAAATGCATACCATCTTTCCAAAAAGTGCTTCAAGTCATGTGAAAATTTTCCCTTAAGCCACCAGCAAATTGTAGCCTGTCAGCTGAAGATTTTCTGCACGTTTTCTTGAAATGTTAATCATTATACACAATGGCACCGATTCATTAAGACCAGCATTTTTCAAGGCGTGCTGGAGTCAGACGCTCCTGATTCATTCAGAGGCATGCACCTCTTAATGAATCAGGAGGGTCTGACAAGTGGCATTCGCCTCTGTGCGCTCTTCACCAAAAATCTTACTCCAGTCCGGGACTAGAGTAAGTATTGTAACGTAAGGAATGCTGTCACTCGTTACAAATTTGCAATGCCCTCATCCTGTCCCAGCTCTGCCCCCCAAAAGTTGAGACGCATATCGTCAAGTTGCTGCAAAGTGTTGTGACTTTTCAAAGCTTTTTACCCAGAATTTGAAGATAACAGCTTTATCTTATGTAGACAGTTACATCTGATTTACTTATATTTGTCATTTTTACATTTAGAGTCTAAGTTCTCATAGACTGAACAGGGGCCAACTTCACAGTTTAGAAATAGTTAGGTCCAGAAATATTTGGACAGAGACAAGTTTTGGCATTTTAGCTGTTTACCAAAACATTTTCAAGATAGTTTTATAATCAATATGGGATTAAAGTGCAGACGCTCAGCTTTAATTTTAGGTTATTCACACCCTAATTGGATTAAGGGTTTAGGAATTACAGCACTTTAATATGTAGTTGCCTCTTTTTAAAGGGATCAAAAGTAACTGGATATCTCAAAAGTTCTTTAATGAGCTGCATGGACTATTCCCTCTTTAAAGGGGATATATCTGGAACTGTAGTGCTCAGGCACTTTTTTTTTTTTGAAGTCTCAGATATTCCACTTTAATCTATCATCAATTAAGCAGGTAAAAGGTCTGTAACAGATTCCAGGTGTGGCATTTGCATTTGGAAGCTGTTGCTCTGAACATAGAACATGCGGCCAATGGAAGAGAAACAGACTATCACTAGGCTGAAAAAAAGAAGAAATCCATCAGAGAGACAGCAGAATTGTTAGGACAGGCCAAATCAACGGTTTAGTACATTCTGCAAAAGAAAAAAAAAGTGCACTGGTGAGCTTGGGAAGTCAAAAGGCCTGGACGTCCACAGACGACAACAATGGTGGATGATTGCAGAATCCTATCCATGGTGAAGAAAAACCCCTTCACAACAACCACTCAAGTGAAAAACACTCTCCAGGAAGTATTTGTTTCAGTATTTAAGTCTACCATAAAGAGAAGACTTAATGAGAGCAAATACAGAGGGTTCACCACAAGGTGCAAACCATTAATCAGACTTAAAAATAGGAAAGGCCAGATTAGACATTGCCAAAAAACATCTAAAGAAGCCAGTCCAACTCTGAAAAAGCATTAATTCGACAGATGAAACTAAGATCAACCTGTACCAGAATGATAGGAAGAAGGAGGCATGGAGAAGACTTAGAAAGGTTCATGATCCAAAGCACACTACATTCTCTGTAAAACATGGTGGAAGCAGTGTGATGGCATGGGCATGCATGGCTTCCAATGGTACTGGGTCACTAGTGTTTATTGATTATGTAACTGAAGACAGAAGTAGCTGGATTAATTCTGAAGCGTACAGGGCTATACGCTCTGCTCAGAATCAACCAAATGCAGCAAGGTTGACTGGAGAGGGCTTCATAAAGTAGATGGACAATGACCCAAATCATACCGCGAAAGCAACCCACGAGTTTTAAGTCTAAGGCCACAGCCCCACTATCAATATTAAGTCAGTATTTTTTCTCAGGAGTGGGAGACAAAACCAGGTGAGGAACAATCAGAGAAAAGCTATTATAGAAACAAGTCACCAATTCTGCATTTATCATCCAATCCTGGTTTTGGCTCCCACTCCTGAGAAAAAATACTGACCAAATACTGATAGTGGGGCCGTGGCCTAAGAAATAGAATATTCTGCAATGGCCGAGTCAATCAGATCTCAACCCCAGTGAGCAGCATTTCTCATGCTTAAGACAAAATGTAAGGCAGAAAGACCTACAAACAAGCAACAACTGTAGTCAGCTGCAGTAAAGGCCTGGCAAAGCATCACAAAGGCAGAAACCTAACGTTTGGTGATGTCCATGGCTTCCACACTTCAGGCAGTCATTGCTTGCAAATAATTCTCTCTAAAGTATTAAGTATGAACATTTTATTCATGGTGAAGTTAATTTGTCCAATTACTTTTGAGCCCCTGAAATGAGGAGGATTTGTAGAAAAATGGTTGTAATTCCTAAACATTTCACAGGATATTTTTGTTCAACACATTTAACCCCTTCACCACCTTGCGATCATTTTGCATGATCTGGGGCTGGGTGAGGGCTTATTTTTTGCATGCTGAGATGATGTTTTTATTGATACCATTTTGGGGTAGATTCGATGTTTTGATCACCCGTTATTGCGGGCAAAGGAGGTGACTTGAACTTACCGTATTTTTCTGACTATAAGATGCACTTTTTTCTAGGATGGGGATCAGGGATGCCATGAATACCAGGATGGGGATCAGGGGTGCCATACATACCAGAATGGAGGGATGCCATGCATACCAGGATGGGGGATTGGGTTGCCACGTATAATAGGAAGAGGGGGCCATATATACCAGGATAGGGGATAATAGAATTGGGGGACATTACCCCTTTAACAGTGTCAGCAGCAGACCCCTCCCCCCATTACAGTGCATCATGACCACATTTTTTGCTCAATTTTTTTTTCTAATTTCCTCCTCTCAAACCTAGGTGTGTCTTATAGTCCGAGAAATACTGGTATGTTATTTTATTTTTTACATTTTTTTTACTTGTTTCAATAGCACCCTTAGGTGACGTGAAGCTGCGATCTTATGTGCTACACATAGTAGGGCTTCAGTCTTGCTATGTGTAGCAGAACTCATGATCTCCTATGAACGTCGGCCACAGGCCATCGTTCATAGGAGATTTACAATGAAAGGCACGGGGTCGTCTGCAGACCCCTGTCTGTCATGACAACCCATCGGCGCCCCGCGATCATATGACAAGGGCGCCGATGTGTTGTCTTATGATGCGCTTCCGGTTCATGTGAGTTAAATGTTGCTATTAGAGATTGACAGTAACATGTTAACAGCCACAGGTGAAGCGCAGTTCCACCCGTGGCTGTTAGAGGTAAACGACAGCTGATCAGATCAGTGCCGGGAGACTACCTTGGAAATATCTATATATCCAAGGTCGTAAAAGGGTTCATTAAACCTGAAAGGTCTACATTTCAATTGCATCTCAGTTGTTTAATGTTAAATAAAAAAAATAGTGGCATGCAAAGCCCAAATCATGAAGGTTCGGTCACTATCCAAAAATTTGTGGACCTAAAATATCCAGCTGCTGCTGGGTTAAAATCTCACAAAGGACAACATAAAGGAGTTTGTATGTTCTCCCCATGTTTGTACTTCAGCTTCCACACTTCAATGACATACTGATAGGGATTTCATATTGTGAGCCCCAATGGGGACAGTGATGATCAGTAAATCGTATAAAATAAAAAAAATAAAAATAATAAAATTGTGGGTGTAGTAAAATGCACACAGTCATAAATAGAACTCACTTCCGGTTTATTGTTTCATCAAGATTGTTATCTGAAGTGGTATAATTTCAGCAGAAAATATAAACTTTCATTGTGAGCCATACGGAAATAAAATATCACTTAAATTATAATTTTACAATTACAGGCACTTTACCAAGCAATGTATTGCTTTATATTATAATACACAAAGCATGAAACTTCACAAACTTAGGTAGCTGCATATGATCATGAAGACAGTTCATTGGAAAAGTAATATGTTCTTGTGTATTACACCATACTGGATTTACTTCTTGTAAGAATATAGACAAGAGTTATGTGTTACAGATTGTGCCAACAGTCAATACTTGGTCCATAATTGTAACATACAGAGTTGTAGTCACATCCTGCGTCTCTTCCCCCGCCCCCGTCGACTGCTTCTTCTGCTGCTCGGCCGACACCTGAACTGTTTTTTGAAGTCAACAAGGCAATCTGTGGCTTCCGAGATTGATACAAAAGATCTGATTGGGGAGTGGCTGAGGTCCTCATGCTCAGAGCTAGAACGGCCAACATGTTCATCCCTGGGAGGGCTGTACATAACACATGTAAACATAGGAAAAATATTTTGTATGTTTTTGAGCTATAAATATACATTTCCTCAACTTTATATATTTTAAATATGCTTTATATTCCCCTAAAAAGGAGCACAGTGAAACTATTTGCAAAAAATTATCAAATCGAAATAGTACAGTAACGTACACTGGCTGAATGAACTTCAATTGTAGATCTGATCTGACAATATATACAAAGAATGTACCCATACACTGCTAGGTTGTGTGCACACAGTGCGTTTTTGCTGTGCAGAATTGGCACAAAAACGATAGGGAATCCTTATGCCATCAAAGAAATGAGAATCTTGAAGTGCCGTGCACGTGATCAGTATTTTTCCTTTCAGGATTTGCTGTGCTTTTAAATCCACAGCATGTCAATTTTTTCTGCATTTTTGCCTGTGTTTTTCACCCATTGAAAAAACGCGGTAAAAACGCAATGTTTTTGAGGCTGCGTTTTCCTGCCGAGAGATGCAGAAATGGTAAAGAAATTTCTGCCCACAATACTCGTGTGCAAATATCAGTGTATTGCCATTTGACAACATTTGGGTAGCGTGGGGCACTATAACCATTTCCTCAAAGTACTGAAAAGTATAGCCAACTACACAGTTCTTAATACAGAGAAGTGGCGCGACAATGTGTTTGCGTCACACCACATTGATGACCTTGATCCAGCCCTGGCCAATGAAAAGAAGAGCCAGGAATACCGAGATTCTGTTAAGAATAGTGACCTGGCGAACAGACCGGAGTAATGAATATCAATTCTCCCATCTCTACTCAAAACAAATAAGGGAGCTCCCACACTGTGTTCTGGCACCAGTTCATTGGTCCTGTCCAGGCTTACGTCCGTACCCCTCTGCAAAACGGGATTCGGGTGTTTGCACCAATGGGGCCATAGACTAATGGCGTCAACAGAATGAACATGTGCTCTGTTATGCATCATTTTTGGGGGTGTATGTCTACTGGAGAAGGACACCCAGATGCAGTCTACTACATCTGGGTATCCGCCTTCAGTAGGCGTATATGCCCAAAAGCAATACAAGTCGGAGGGCACTTTCTCTCTGTCAGCAACATTATAGTCTATGACCCCGTTGGAGCATACACCTGAATTCGGTTTGCAGAGGGTTCGGACATAGGCCCCAATGGGACCAATGAATGGGTGCCATAACACACTGTGAAAGCACCCTACAGATTAAATGTATGAGTGATCAGTTCTGATAAGACTTACCTCAGATTAGAGGATTCTGGCTCATTACAATTTGATTCTACATAGGAAAACAAAAGTGTAAAAATAAATGTCACACGTAATAGACTGTAGTAATATCAAGTCTGTATATTGTCACTTTCCTATATATTTGTAAATCACACACTATTGAGGCAGTATGTAGTATTACATGGATAGAAGGTTACTAACGATAAAGAATAGTATAGAGTATATTCACCAAGTCACCTACATTGTAAAATTCCTTTGTATGACAATAATACACATACTCAGTTATCTATTAGGATAAGAAATGCACACTAGGGAAGACTCAAAATGCTAATAACCAATATTCTATTATTTTCTGTGTCACAAATAAAATTATTATCAGAATTTTAGGAAAATTAGCTGCTATATTAAAAGGAATTTTACTGTACATATGTACTGTAGCAAACACCCTTTTTATGAAAAGTGTGACTATAAGGCTACGTGCCCAAGATGGGTATTGGGGAGTTTTTGATATTGCACATTTTCTGCAGCATTTCTGCATTTATTGGCTAAATTAAGTTACTTGTGTTTCTTCCATTGCGTTTTTATTGTGTATTTCACGTTGAGGTTTTCGCAGCTTTTTGTTCTGTCATGTTTTAAATTAATCAGCTTTGTTTTTGATCCTTCCTGGTATTTGGCGTTGATATAACTTTATTCATACGGTCATGTGTGGATTACATGAATTTTCAGTGCGTTTCTGCAAACACAGTAAACATATAGGAGTTTTTTTCCCTGTGGATTTTCTGCATCCAATGCAAGACTATGCAGTAAACGTGCACAGAAAACTTGGTGTACCCACAAGAGAGATGAACATGTGGATATCAAAAATGCACCGGGGGTCAGTTTACACAGCCTAAGAAAACCCAGTGGAAATGAGATTCCTATACATCCAATCCACTTTGCTGAAACTTTAAAGCTCTGCGTTTTTTTGAGAAGTGAAAATATGCAGAATCAAAAACTCATTATGGGAAATTAACCTAATGGGGTAGAGAAATAAGTTCCTTTGTACAGTCATGGCCAAAAGTATTGAGAATGAGACAAATAGTAATTTTTCCAAAGTTTACTGCTTCATTTTTTGTAATGGCAATTTGCATATACTCCTGAATGTCAAAGAGTGATCAGCTTAACTGCAATTACTGTACTTGTAAAGTCAATATTTGCCCAGAAAATGAACTTTAACCCCCAAAACACATTTCAACATCATTGCAGTCCTGCCTTAAAAGGAGCAGCTAACATCGTTTTAGTGATTGATTCATTAACACAGGTGTGGGTGTTGATGAGGACAGGGCTGGCGATCAATCAGTCATGATTAAGTAAGAATGACATCACTGGACACTTTAAAAGGAGGCTGGTTCTTGGTATCATTGTTTCTCTTCAGTTAACCATGGTTATCTCTAAAGAAACATGTGCAGCCATCATTGCACTGCACAAAAATGGCCTAACAGGGAAGAGTATCGCAGCTACAAACATTGCACCTCAGTCAACAATCTATCGCATCATCAAGAACTTCAAGGAGAGAGCTTCCATTGTTGTCAAAAAGGCTCCAGGGCGCCCAAGAAAGACCAGCAAGCGCCAGGATCGTATCTTAAAACTGTTTCAGCTGCGGGATCGGACTACCAGCAGTGCCGAGCTTGCTCAGGAATGGCAGCAGGCTGGTGTGAGTGCTTCTGCATCCACTGTGAGGCAGAGACTCTTTGAGCAAGGGCTGGTTTCAAGGAGGGCAGCAAAGAAGCCACTTCTCTCCAGAAAAAACATCAGGGACCGACTGATATTCTGCAAAAGGTACAGGGAGTGGACTGCTGAGGACTGGGGTAAAGTCATTTTCTCTGATGAATCCCCTTTTCGATTGTTTGGGACATCTGGAAAACAGCTTATTCGGAGAAGAAGAGGTGAGCGCTACCACCAGTCTTGTCTCATGCCAACTGTAAAGCATCCTGAAACCATTCATGTGTGGGGTTGCTTCTCAGCCAAGGGAATCGGCTCACTCACAGTCTTGCCTAAAAACACAGCCATGAATAAAGAATGGTACCAGAATGTCCTCCAAGAGCAACTTCTCCCAACCGTCCAAGAGCAGTTTGGTGCCCAACAATGCCTTTTCCAGCATGATGGAGCACCTTGCCATAAAGCAAAGGTGATAACTAAATGGCTCATGGAACAAAACATAGAGATTTTGGGTCCATGGCCTGGAAACTCCCCAGATCTTAATCCCATTGAGAACTTGTGGTCAATCATCAAGAGACGGGTGAACAAACAAAAACCAACAAATTCTGGCAAAATGCAAGCATTGATTATGCAAGAATGGACTGCTATCAGTCAGGATTTGGTCCAAAAGTTGATTGAGAGCATGCCAGGGAGAATTACAGAGGTCTTGAAGAAGAAGGGGCAACACTGCAAATATTGACTTGCTGCATTAACTCATTCTAACTGTCAATATAACCTATTGGTACTCATAATATGATTGCAATTATATTTCTGTATGTGATATAAACATCAGACAAACACTAATAAAAACCAAAGGCCAGCAGATCATGTGAAAATATAATTTTGGTGTCATTCTCAAAACTTTTGGCCATGACCGTAGACTGTCTGTGCTGGCCTTCAGGTTTACAGTCTATTGTTTTTTTTCAAGAAACAGAATGCATCTTCTGTGAGGCCTTACAAGGTTATTTTTTTACCCATTTAGTTACTAGGCAAATAAAGGTTATAGGGAACCAGTCATCAGGTCTGACAACCCCAAGTCACTATATAGGGGCAAGAGGAACATTTCAGAACATATCAATGTCTAGGAGCAGTAATAAAGTATACCGCAGAAAAAAGATTTAACAATTTCTGTACCATGTGCAAATCACTTTTCAAGTGTTCCCTGGGCTTTGCATCAGCATCGATTGGAGGGGTTGGCCAAAATAATTGACTTTCCTACAAGCTTTCTATGAATTTTGAGAGCATTTATGCAAATTGCATCTTCAGAGAGAAAGAGGACTAGAACTCTATAGCGCCACCTGTTGAAAGCAGCCATCCTACAAGTCAATATCGACCCTTTAACAAGCCTTGCAATATGACTTAGGATAAAAACCAAATCAGAATCTCAATTTGCAGACACGCTGTTTCGGGGTATTGCCCCTCCTCAGTGCAAAGTGTGAAAACTTATCTGGCTAGGCGAAAGGCCCTGGCTTGAGGTGTAAGGGGTAATGTGAGCGACATACTGGCATAGTTTACTACAAAAAAAAAAAAACCTTAGTCAAACCAAAGCAATATATCCTTCATCTGAGCATATCCTCTGGAATCATATACTTAACGCAGAGTAGCATGGGGACACGACAGAATAACTTCTATGTTTTTATTTTACATGGTCTTGCTTTACAGCCATTGTGGTCTAGAAATGCCATAGAATGAAAAATAAGTAAATCCATGTCGTATGATAAATTGGCGGATCTGAAAAGCAGTATTTTGGTCATGCAAGTGTCAATTTCACTGGGAAACTTCATGTTATGGCTCTTTAATAAAAACTGCCAAGAAACTAGAAGAAAGTCCACATACTTTTCCAACAGAGGCTGGCTTTGTTATATCCCTGTTTGCCCTCAACAAAAGGGAAGAAAAGTCTGTTAAAATGATTTTCATTAAGAAAGTGCTCACAGGGGAAAAAAGCTAGTAATGAGCGAATCTCTACTACATGCTTGTGGTCAAGGGTCTACAAAAGAACACAAGAGAAGTAGTACACAGTGGCAATGAGTGGTTTTCTGTAAAATGAACAACAAAAGGAAAATTCTCATAGGGAGCCTCATAAATATCCTTAACTATTCTCCACATGCCAAGTTATGTTTTGATTGAGATGTAGAATATTTCCCTGGTGGATTTCTTGTCTGTTTTTCATTACTGTTTCAACAATTTAGAAGTAAAAGTGCCATTTAATGCTATTTACATTGTATTGTACATATCTTGCTTTTTGGACTTGCATCTTGAAATCTAAATATCTCAGAATACCTAAATATGGCTTGGACACTGATGTGTACATTTAAAATCTGTCACAAAGAAGGGTGTACTAAGTTTACAAGAAAATCCTCCATCGGTAGCCAAAGATATAAAAAGTGAAACTTATTGATCACATTAAAAACTGTAGTAGCAGGTCACCAAATGAGATCCAAAAGACAGAGAAGAAACAGACCAACTAGTTTCAGCTTAACGCCTTAATCATGGTAAAGCTAGTAAGGAAGAAAGATACACACATAAATCTGCTGACCAGAAAAACAGCAGGTCCGAGACTGGGACGGCTCCGTGCGCTGCCTAACAGATGAAGACTGCTAATCAACGTTTGGTGAGCTGACTATTCCTTTACCCCGTATTCCCTTCTGTTTTTGTACTAAGTTAGCCTCTCCTTGGGATACACCCTTCATAGCTTGGAGGGCTTTGGGCACTGGAAATGTAAGGGTATAAGATGTGTTTCACAAATTGTGGATAATGGTGTGATCAAACAATTTTCGGATATAGAATCTATACTGTGAATGTTTATCTTTCCCCCTTCGTATGTATCTTGGGATATGTTGAAGACCTCCATGCTTCTGAACCACACAAAAACCACAGTAGACTATGTTAAATATGGCCTGAAAGCAGTAGGCTATGCTAAATATGGCTCGAAAGCTTATTGCACAACCTTGGATGCAGGAACTTCCACCTACAAAACGAGAATTTGTTGACAAGGTCAATTGGCTTATTTCAATGGAGAAAAGTATTCATCGAGAGACATTCAACTGGAATATATGAGGCTTTAAGGCCTCAATGAGTCAGTGCTTGCCCCCTTCCATCCAGTGATTGTACACCATTTTGTTAAAGTCCCCTTTTTAATATTGAAAAAGATTGTCTATCTCTGGCCCAATGAAGTGATGTAAACACAATATGACAAAAATGAGTAATTATTTTCGTGTTTATGAGAGAGTTTTCTCAGAAGTGGTGAAACCTCATATGGGGGTGGGATGGGGGTGTTGGGGTTGATGTTTTCAATTCTATATTATTAAAATTCAATAAAAATATTTGCGCGAACAGATAAAGCAAATCATAAAAAAACAAACACTTGGTTACTTATTCACTATAAATTGTAGATGCCAGGCTACACAGATTGAGTTGAAATGCTCAGCATACAAGACAAGCATTCTCTTGAAGATTGCTTTATCAGTATAAGATATGCAGCAAATTAGCAAATCCACACGAAGCCCTAAAATCTCAATATTTTACCATCATCCCATTTATGTAAACTTTGCTGTACCTGGCAGAGAATCTTAAATGCAGAACCTGCAGTGAAAATCTGCCTTATCTGAAAGCTGTCTAAGTCTTTTGACCAACAGAGCAGATCTCGCAACCTCTTTAACCCTATACCCATCCGCCCAGCCCCTGCTTCCCCAGTCCCACTAACAGGAGCTCTATGGAACGTTCGCTCCGTCTGCAACAAACTTTCCTACATCCATGATCTTTTCATTACTAACAAACTTTCCTTCCTCTGCATCACTGAAACCTGGCTCACCCCCTCTGACACAGCCTCTCCAGCTGCACTTTCGTACGGTTGATTCCACCGTTCCCACACACCCCGCCCCAGCGGCAAGCATGGCGGAGGAGTTGGTTTTCTCCTGTCAGATAACTGCGCCTTCACCCAAATCCCATTGCCTCTTTTGAGGTTCACTGTGTGCGCATCTACTTCCCCTCCAACCTCCAACTGGCCGTCATTTACCGCCACCCAGGACCAGCCATCACCTTCTTCGTCCACTTCACCACCTGGCTACTTCACTTCCTTTCCGCTGACATCCCCACTATCATCATGGGCGACTTCAACATCCCCATTGACACTTCCCACTCTGAGGCTGCAAGATGGGCTGATGACTGGTCTGTTAATCGACCCGGCTACGTGGAAGTACAGCCCCAGCGAGTCGGGAACAGGAGCTTACAGGGATGCCAGGAAGACCCAAGGACTGGCCAGAGGAGGAACTGCGGGATTTCGGACTTCACAAAGAGGGGGAGGTTTCCCAAGCCCCTAAGTACGGCCTGTGTTGGGGTGAGGAAGGCTAAGCTGCCATAACTGTGGACGCATGGGACACTTGTCAGGGAAAGCTAGGAACGTTCTAGCCCACATCATCCACGTCCCCAACCAGTGAACACTGCTGCAATGGGGCTGGAATACTGAGGGTGAGAGGTTCCCACTACCCTGACTGGAAGAAGAGGCATATGTGGTACAAGGACAAGTGTCCCGTACCACTAGATGGGACACCTCAGAGTCCATTAACCAGCATCTGCAGCCGGTCTGGGTAGAGGGCGTGGAGGTTATGGGGCTCCGTGATTCCAGAGCCTCAGTCACATTGATAAAAGACCATCTAGTACCGGACCGATGTATTGTTCCCGGCAGCCGTATGTTAGTCAACAAACCCGGAAGAGAATCTTTGAAGACTTGGAAGGCCCGACTACATTTAGACTGGGGTCACTGTCATGGAATGTGGATGTAGGAGTAGTGCGGCACCTACCAGGAGATGTGTTTCTGGGAAAGAATCTGGGAGCAGAATTGGTGTGCCACTGGGCCAATGTCGTAACCTGAAGTCAAGGACCAGTTCACACTGCGTCATCCGAGAGGGAATGGAGCAATCTCAACATGCCAAAGATTAACTTGCCCCCGCCAGGGGTAATACACAAAATGCAATGACTGTTACCATGAAGGACTGTGACCTGGGGGAGGTAACGGACATCAAGGAGGAGGCCCAGGGACTTCGGGACACTGGTTCTACCATCACCCTGGTCAGTCCAGATATTGTCCCCCCAGAACGCCCTTTACGAAGCCGCCAAGTGACCATCCTTGTAGCTCGGTGTCCGCACTCTGGGGTTGGTCGCAATGGATACAAGTTTGGTTCGCATTGGGTACGTGTGGAGTTTCTCAGGACAAAACGGGGATCAGGGGGAGGATACGGAGGATCCCGTGGGAGGAACAGACACCTGTCTCAGCGAGCTGTATACAGAGTCCTTGTCTCAGGGCTTCCCCCATCAGGGAGTTGGCAGGATCTGAAAGATCTGAGAAAAGCTGGAGGTGTCTACTATGCTGATGTACACCAGGGTGAAATGGCGATTGTGGAGTTTATTCGCAAGGGCGACTTGGAATATCCTTTGAGGAAACTGGATGATATAAAGTTTCGTTCTTATAAAAGGAAGACCTCTTACATTCGTGCCCGTGCTGAAAAAGTGGGGGAGGAGCTGGTCACTTACTAAGGCTATGTGCCCACGATGCAGAAATGCTGCATATTTTTTACGCTTCTCCCTGGCAGGAAAAACGCATGCGGTTTTTCCGCCAGGTAGTAGCGTTTGTCAAGCGTCTTTGCATGCATTTCTGCATGCGGGTTGACAAGCGCTTTTCCAAGCGATTTTAGCATCACTTGGAAAAGTGCTTGACAACTTGTTCACACTATATAAATCCATGCAACCGGCATGGATTTATAGTAGTGTGACCAAGTTAGTTAAAAAAAAAAGAAAACTGGTAAAAAATAAAGTTTATACTCACCTTCCGGTGTTCTCTCTGCCACGTCCGGTGTGTTGGGCGGCTCGCGGTGTTGTGAAGGACCTGCGGTGACGTTATTGAGCCATGTGATGGGTTACATGACTCAGTGACGTCATGGCAGGTCCTTCACAACAGCGGGAGCATTGCAATAGACCGGAAGGAGCAGACAAAACACCGGGAGGACATCAGAAGGTGAGTATAAACTTTATTTTTTACTTTAAATTCTTTTTTTTACAGTTTCTATGGTACCCAGGTCTGGATGAGTCTCCTCTCCTCCAGACTAGGGTACCATCCGCACATAGAAAAGCATAATATCCGTGTGTACAAATGTATTGACACGGATATTATGCGTTTCAATGCAAGTCAATGGCGGCGATTACGCTGCGTGTCCGCAAAATTAATGGACATGCTGCGGATTTTTGAGCGCAGCATAAATCCGCAGCATGGGCATTGACATTGCGGCTTGTCATTGGGGACCATGGGGGGCGGATTACCAAGTGTTTACGCTGCGGAAATTCAGCAGCATATACGCTTGTAAAATGCTACGTGGGCACATACCCAAAGACTGACTGGACTTTTTCCAGCACAGAGCACCGGTTCTGTCGATACTATTGTTGTGCTTTATTAGTGATTTGCTTGCTGTGTTTTATTAATGTTCTGCTTGCTCGTCAGTTTATGTGCACTAATTTCACTTGCAAAGTGTTCAGCTTCAGGAATCAATGTTTCCATTCAGTGACAGTAAGCAGAGAAAGGCATGCTGGCTGGAACTTATGTATATATAAGGCCTGACAAGAGATAGCTAAAGGTAAATATAAAATCTGTTAATCTCGTTAATATCTTAGGGGCCTTAAGTCATTGTTCTAACAGCCACTAGTCCCATTGTGTGAATGGGCACAGTAGACGAAGCGGAGCCATAACCACAGGAGGTCTCACATGCAGTTAACAGTGATGAGCTTCTGAGATATCCTTCACTCTTTAGGCTGTGTGCCCACGAAGCGTTTTTTAAGCGTTTCCGCAGCGGCAAAAACGCTGCAGAAACGCTTAAAAAAAGCATGGTAGAAGGCCAGCCATGTTCCCCAATGATAATCAGCATGTGCTGTGCACATGCTGCGGTAAAACGCAGCACTACCAATTATTTTGTGGAAGCGCTGCGTTTTCGCCGCCATTGACTTGCATTGGAACGCTTGGATTCCGCATCACTGCATCTGTACATGCGGAATCCAAGGAGACTCTTCTCCGGACCTGGGTACCATAGAACCTGTAAAAAAAAGAATAAAATAAAAAATAAATATTATACTTACCTTCTGATGGTGGACTGAAGGACCTGCGAAGACATCATTTAGTCAAGAGACGGGTCACGCGACGCTGATGTCGGCAGGTCCTTCAGTGTACTGCGAGCTCCCGGCAAGCCAGGACGGAGCGAAGCGAGACTCCGGGGGACATCAGAAGGAAAGTATAGATTTATTTTTTTATTTTTTGACATTCTTTGGGGTCACACTATATAAATCCATGCCGTTTGCATGGATTTATATAGTGTGACCAAGTTGTCAAGAACATTCCAAGTGATGCTAAAATCGCTTGGAAAGCACTTGTCAACGAGCATGCAGAAATGCATGTGAAGAACGCTTCACATCCACATGTCCCTGGCAGGAAAAACGCATGTACAATCCGTATGCGTCTTTTTCTGCCAGGGAGATGCAGAAATGCTCAGGAAAAAATCCAGAGCATTTCTGCATCATGGGCACATAGCCTTAAGCGAAAAGCAAATGTTTAAGGGGGAGGGTGTGATCACTTCTGATTCAGGGGGCTGATCCCGGCTAGGGAGAGAGAAGCCACATATTTAGTCAGGGAGTTGGTGGAATGATGTCGAAGGGATAGGATCTAGTCTGAGGACCTGGACCCTGGATGGATCGATGGCATATGGAGGAGAGATCGGCTGCCGACTGGGCTGGATAAACATGCTAGAGTTGTGTGGAATGTCGTCAAAGGGAGAGGAGCTAGACAGAGGTCTTGTAGCCCTGGGATGGATGGCCTATGGAGTTTTGGAGATCAGTACCGACTGGGCTGAATAAATGTGCTACTGTTGTGGGATCTATCATTAGGATTTAAACTTTCTTAAAGGACTGTTGCTACTGGATACCTGTGCTTTCATAGTTTTATCTGTCATCTGGAGGATCGTGGACTATGACTACAGACTATACTGGCTGGAGATAGTAAATCCGTGGGGCCAGCAAAAGTTGGGGGACAGTGAGTATCGTATGATACAAAGACAGTGGAACTACTGATCCTGGGTTGGGAACTTGAGGACTGAGAAAACTGTATTTTGGCCATTTATTTATTTTACTCACTTATATAGCACCATTAATTCCACAGCACTTTATAGACATTATGGGAACTGTCCCCATTGGGGTTCACAATCTAAATTCCCTATCGGTATGTCTTTGGAGTGTGGGAGGAAACCGGAGAACCTGGAGGAAACCCAAGCAAACACGGGGAGAACATACAAACTCCTTATGATGTTGTACTTGGTGGGATTTGAAAAATTGATGTAAAACCTTGATGTAAGGAATAAAATATTGTTGCGTCGTTAACCAGCCTAGGTGATTATTACAACCCACTACCTCAGATCTTCACATCCACCATTACAGAAGATCTACTTACCTCTTTACTCTCCAAATCACACCTCACCACCTATGAACTTGACCCATTCCTGTCCCATCTCATCTCTAACCTTAGCACAGTCTTCATCCCAACCCTAATCCACTTCAACCTGTCACTAACAACTGGTGTCTTCCCCTCATGCCTCAAAACATGCCTCGATCACACCCATCCTCAAAAATTCCTTCCTTGACCCATGCTCTGTCTAGCTATCACCCCATATCACTTCTCCTTTATGCCTCAAAACTACTGGAACAACCCGTCCATTTTGAACTGTCATCCCACCTCTCCTCCTGCTCCCTCTTTGACGGCTTACAATCATCTGCTTTCCGACCGCACCATTCCACTGAAACTGCCTTGACTAACGTCACCACTGACCTACTAACTGCCAAATCCAAGCGACACTACTGTCCTCCTCCTCCTGGATCTGCCATCTGGCTTCGATACAGTAGACTATTCCCTCTTACTACAGATTCTCTCATCTGTTGGCATCACAGACCTGGCCCTATCTTGGATCTTCTCATACCTAACAGACCGGACATTCAGCGTCTCCCCCTCACGTACTACCCTCCTTATCTCACTGCCCATCTGTTGGTGTCCCCCAAGGCTCAGTTCTAGGACTTACTCTTCACCATCTACACCTCCGCCGTGGGACAGCTCAGAGTATCCCAGCTTTCAGTATCATCCCTATGCTGATGACCCAGAGATCTACCTCTCTTAACCCCAACATCACCTCCTTACTAACCAGAATCCCACAATGTCTATCTGCTATTTCATCCTTCTTCTCTGCTAGATTTCTAAAACTTAACAGATAAAACTGAATACAGGATTTCTCCCGTGCATCCCCCCTACTCAGGAACTCTCTACCCCAACATATCAGACTCTCGCCTACCGTGGAAACCTTCAAAAGGAACCTGAAGAACTACCTTTTCTGACAAGCCTTCAACCTGCAGTAATCCTCGTCCCACCATACCGCTGCACGACCAGCTCTACCCTGACCCACTGTATCCTCAACCATCCCTTGTAGATTGTGAGCCCTCGCGAGCAGGGTCCTTTCTCCTCATGTACCAGTTGATGACTTTTGCTAAGGATTATTGTAATTGTTTTTGATCTGTATACCCCCTATTCACATGTGAAGTGCCATGGAATAAATGGTGCAATAATAATAAATAATAATAATTTCCAATTTACAGTGCCACAGATAGGAAAATTACTCAAAGGTACGCAATGAATGTCATATCACACACAGGTCCCATTAATCAAAATAGGAGTAATGCATCGTACTCAATGGGCATCTAACAGTTGCCTTGATAAACAGACCGCCTATTAGGCAGTCTCTATACAGCCAAAGCCAGGTCGAGAAAGATTATGCTTGGACAAGCAATTTAACTATTTTAATATTTAATGGAGTATTAAAGGGATTGTCCAGGCAAAATAAAATGTTACCTGGGGCCTGGATGTGTAGATATATACAGTACAGACTAAAAGTTTGGACACACCTTCTCATTTAAAGATTTTTCTGTATTTTCATGACTATGTAAATTGTACACTCACACTGAAGGTATCAAAACTAGGAATTAACACATGTGGAATTATATACTTAACAAAAAAGTGTGAAACAACTGAAAATATGTCTTATATTCTAGGTTCTTCAAAGTAGCCACCTTTTGCTTTGATGACTGCTTTGCACACTCTTGGCATTCTCTTGATGAGCTTCAAGAGGTGGTCACCGGAAATGGTCTTCCAACAATCTTGAAGGAGTTCCCAGAGATGCTTAGTGTGTCACCCTGGCCTGGATGCCACAAAATGCATTAAAGCTGTGTCTGAGAGCAAGGGGGAGGTTCTCTAGTCAGGGAAATATTAGCATGCAATGCCTCCTGTCTCAGGCCAGTAGGGGGAGCTGGCTGCCCCTATAAAAGCTGGCACTGGGGGCAGGGTTAGAGAGAACTTGAAGGCCTGTCTCAGGACTGAGACTTGTCCCAGAGCAGAGCAGGGACAGACAGTTTTGTATTGCACCTAAGAGGAAGTGTGGCAGGAGGAGAGCCACAAGCCAAGACAAGAGGCGAAGCGAGCCTGTCTTGGCAGATAAAAGACTTTCTTTACCAGACTTTGGTGTCGGAGGCTGGGAGGATTCCACATCCTCCAGCAGATAACCAGTCCGCAAGGGACTGTATATTCCTTGGCCTAAGAAGCCTGGAGGCCCTGCCACAACAGAAGGGACCAGTAAAGCCGTACAAGGCTGGGAGCAGAAAGGAACCCACGTCGCAGGCCATACAGGCGAGAATACACGGAAAGCTCGGAAACGTGGGCTGTTACCCTATAACGAGGAGATAGCCAGAAGGAGCACAGAAAGCACGGTAGGCCTACACCCTCACCCTGACCAGGGCCAATTTCCCCGTTGCTCTCAGACATCCAGGTCCCCTCCTAGCCGGGACTGTTTGTGGGTCAATTTACCTGTTCTAGTAAAGACCCTGGACTGCAACCTGTTGTCTGTGTGCTCCTTGCTCCTCCAGCACTATCAGCACTGGGACTCTCACTACCATCACTCCCAACATCCACTACACTGCCCTGGGGCGCACTCTTCCCGTGGGGAGTCACACCATCCCAGCTGCACACATCATCAGCTCCAGCGGTCTGCCTTGCAACGGCGGTACCTAATGACCGCAAATCCACGGGTGGCGTAGTCGGACATTATCAGCAGAACGTAGCAGACTACCATTGGCCTGACCACCCTGAGCCACGGAACGGGGTCGCCACTACTACCCCCATCGTCTCCCTATTGCCCGGATCCGATTGCCCCACGGCCCAGGGGGCGAGTCACTTAGCACTTGTTGGCCCTTTTGCCTTCACTCTGCGGTCCAGCTCACCCCAAACCATCTCGATTGGGTTCAGGTCAGGTGACTGTGGAGGCCAGGTCATCTGGCGTAGCACCCCATCACTCTCCTTCTTGGTCAAATAGCCCTTACACAGCCTGGAGGTGTGTTTGGGGTCATTGTCCTGTTGAAAAATAAATGATGGTCCAACTAAACGCAAACCAGATGCAATAGCATGCCGCTGCAAGATGTTGTGGTAGCCATGCTGGTTCAGTATGCCTTCAATTTTGAATAAATCCCCAACCGTGTCACCAGCAAAGCACTCCCACACCATCACACCTCCTCCTCCATGCTGCACGGTGGGAACCAGGCATGTAGAGTCCATCCGTTCACCTTTTCTGCGTCGCACAAAGACACGGTGGTTGGAACCAAAGATCTCAAATTTGGACTCATCAGACCAAAGCACAGATTTCCACTGGTCTCATGTCCATTCCTTGTACTCTTTAGCCCAAACAAGTCTCTTCTGCTTGTTGCCTGTCCTTAGCAGTGGTTTCCTAGCAGCTATTTTACCATGAAGGCCTGCTGCACAAAGTCTCCTCTTAACAGTTGTTGAAGAGATGTGTCTGCTGCTAGAACTCTGTGTGGCATTGAGCTGGTCTCTAATCTGAGCTGCTGTTAACCTGCGATTTCTGGAGGCTGGTGACTCGGATAAACTTATCCTCAGAAGCAGAGGTGACTCTTGGTCTTCCTTTCCTGGGGCGGTCCTCATGTGAGCCAGTTTCTTTGTAGCGCTTGATGGTTTTTGCAACTGCATTTGGGGACACTTTCAAAGTTTTCCCAATTTTTCAGACTGACTGACCTTCATTTCTTAAAGTAATGATGGCCACTCGTTTTTCTTTACTTAGCTGCATTTTTCTTGCCATAATACAAATTCTAACAGTCTATTCAGTAGGACTATCAGCTGTGTATCCACCAGACTTCTGCACAACACAATTGATGGTCCCAACCCCATTTATAAAGCAAGAAATCCCACTTATTAAACCTGACAGGGCACACCTGTGAAGTGAAAACCATTTCTGGTGACTACCTCTTGAAGCTCATCAAGAGAATGCCAAGAGTGTGTAAAGCAGTCATCAAAGCAAAAGGTGGCTACTTTGAAGAACCTAGCATATAAGACATATTTTCAGTTGTTTCACACTTTTTTGTTAAGTATATAATTTCACATGTGTTAATTCATAGCTTTGATGCCTTCAGTGTGAATGTACAATTTTCATAGTCATGAAAATACAGAAAAATCTTTAAATGAGGTGTGTCAAAACTTTTGGTCTGTACTGTATATTCAGTAATATTTCCATACTGACACACACGTGGATTCAGCACAAACCTCTCCATTCTCTGCACAGAGACAGGAAGTGAAGATGTCACCATTCAACCAGCTATCGGACAGATGAAGCTTGTAATTGGCTGCAACTGTCAGGTGACATTGATAAGCGCATTATCAGATTTTTTTCTGATGATGCTCTGACCAAAGTCACTTCACCACTGCAGCCAATTACAGGTCCCAATGGTCCAGTGACTGGTTGAATGGTGACTTCTCCAGTTCCTTTGCTAGGGCCAAGAAACAGCCTGTGGGTGCTGACAGGTGAATATTACAGCGTTTGCTACTTTTTACATGCATAATGCTCTGAGCAAGCTTTCATTTTGCTCAGACAACCCCTTCAAGTCTCTACAACTACGACCATCTTTAAACATAGAACAAAGTGAAGCTCAAAAAGTGTAAATAGGATAAAGATCCATGAATAAATGCAGTAGTCTTCAGTCAAATGCTTATTTAAAGGGGTTGTCCAGTCTAAATTGGTAAGTCTGCAGCAGTCACTCTGTGTGACTGCAAACTTATGAATGCCGCCAGCGCAAGCATTGTGCACTGCGGGGATTCGCCGGTTTATGAGCTGAGGTACGTACACTCCCTGACAGAAGTTATGTCGCTTATCCATGTTATGTAAATAAAAGCTTATAACCTGACGTTAAATTCATCCATTGGTTTTATAAATTACTCTTTTGAAAGCTGAAACTCTCCCAAATTTGGTTTAGGTTAAGAAAATAAATTGGCATCAATGCTGAAATATTGATCATTTAATGAACACAGAATGGTCAGATTTTAGCAAGACAAAAGTTTTGTCGCCCACAGAAAGTAATGTGATATTCAAACAAATAATTATCTTAAAATACAAATACCAAATATCTTAAAATACAACATTGGTGAATGAAGTTGTGGTGCTATTAGAGTCATATTTAATATTTTGTGTGACTTCTATGAGCTTGAAGGACTGCATCCATGCGGTTCAACAATGATTCATACAATTTATTAATGAAGTCATCAGGAATAGCAAAGAATGCCGTCTTACATGCCTCCCAGAGTTCATCTAGATTCTTTGGTTTTGTCTTCCAAGCTTCCTCTTTCATCCTACCCCAAACATGCTCAATGATGTTCATGTCTGGTGACTGGGCTGGAAAGTCCTTGAGCACCTTGATCTTTTTTGCCTGGAGGAACTTTGTTGTAGAGATGGATGTATGAGATGGAGCACCATCCTGCTGCAGAATTTGACCCCTTTTATGATTTGGAATGTAAGAGGTAGCTAATACATCTTGATATTTTAGGCTATTGATATTGCCTTCCACCTTGCAAATGTTTTGCACACCCCCCATACTGAATGTAACCCCAGACCATGATCTTTCCACCACCAAATTTAACTGTTTTCTGGGTGTATTTTGGATCCATATGGGCTCCAGTAGGTCTCCTGCAGTATTTGCGGTGGCTGTGGTGTAATTCTACTGAAGATTCATCAGAGAAATCCACCTTCTGCCACTTTTCCAGCATCCATCTGTTTAGCAGGCTGTGGGACTTTGGAAATGCCACACAGTTTTTTATTTGCCTTTTGTTTAGTGCTGGCTTCTGGGCGCTGATTCGACCATGGAGGCCATTTCGAGACAGAATCCTACAAACTGTTCTAGTTGACACAGGGACTTGAGGTGACCAGGCCTGTTGGAGCTCTGCTGCAGTGGAAGAGGGGCTTGCTTTGGATTTTCTAACCAACAAACGTTCCTCCTGAGCAGTTGTCTTGCGGGGTCTGCCGGACCTGGGCTTGTCAAACACATCTCTAGTCTCTTCAAATCTTTTTTTTAATTCTTTGTACTTGACGCTGAGACACATTAAAGGTGCCAGCCACCTCTGCAGTGGATCTGGTCTTCAGCCTCTTGATAATCAAGGCTTTGGTCGCAGGGTGGATTTTTGGCATGTTGTCAGAGCTCAAGTTGCAGTTCAAGTGAAGGTCTGGGATGGTGGGTTTCTTTTTATACACACCCACTAATTAACCGATCATTTACTGAGCACTGGTGAGGATGTAAACTTGGGTGCATTATATGACCAGGCGACAAAACTTTTGTCTTGCCAAAATCTGACCATTCTGTGTTCATTAAATGATCAATATTTCAACATTGATGGCAATTTATTTTCTTAACCTAAACCAAATTTGGGAGGGTTTCAGCTTTCAAAAGAGTAATTTATAAAACCAATGGATGAATTTAAGGTCCGATTATAAGCTTTTATTTACATAACATGGATAAGCGACATAACTTCTGTCAGGGAGTGTATGCGTTATGCATACTCCTGGCCAGAGCTCTTCTAGTGGGCGCGTCACTAGACAGAGCACGGCCTCGCTCAATAAAATTGTATGGAGCGAGGCCGCGCCCACTAGACTAGCTCTGGCCAGGGGTATATATAATGAATACTTACCCGCCGGTCCAGGCTAAGAAACCGGGGAATCCCTGCAGTGCACAGTGCGTGCGCTGGGGGGATTCATAAGTCTGCAGTCACAGAGAGTGACTGCAGACTTATCAATTTAGACCGGACACCCCCTTTAGGTTATTGATAAGGGCTCCAAATCAGAGAAACCCAGAAGAATTCAATAGGACAAGAAATGTTTAAATACAACACTGTTGCAGCTTTGCTTCCAATAACAGGAGATTTCACACTGAAATCTGCAAGACAACTACACAGAAATAAGAAAAACTAAGGCCAAATTATAGCAGAAGTGCACCTCTACAGACCATTTCTTTTATTGTCCCAATACATTTTAAATGAAAAATGAAATCTACTTTACATCAGGTCTCAATTAAAAAAGTGTTTTTTTTCTACATCTACTATGCAGACCGAGCATCTTCAAGGTAACATCAAAAAATTCTGTTGCATAATCCTGCCGTCTTGCAGACTCGAGCCAACTTCCATCTTCAGATGGTCCTCTACTTACCGATGATCAGTAAGCCTGAAACAGCTGACCGACAGAGAATATAACTGTAGGATCAATCTACATAGCTCGTTTGTTGTCTGTTACGATGGAGATGCAAAATATACATAAAAGCTGTAGAATCAAAACGATAGAATACTTCTAAGCAGCATGGTGGCTCAGTGGTTTGCACTGCAGCTGAGGTTCTGGGTTCAAATCCCACCAAGGACAACATCTGCAAGGAGTTTGCATGTTCTCCCCGTGTTTGTGTAAGTTTCCTCCGGGTTCTCCGGTTTCCTCCCACACTCCAAAGATATACTGATAGGAAATTTAGATTGTGAGTCCCAATGGGGTCAGCAACGATAATGTCTCTAATGCGCTGTGGAATTAATGGCGCTGTATAAGTGAGTAAAATAAATAAATAATTAGGACTTAATGAAATGTTGAATTATTTTATATGCATTGACATTATTAAAGTTTGAGACAGTGTAGATAATCTTAGACATTCTCTCTACGGTTATAAAAAATAATACCAAATGCCACAAAAGCGTTGAATGGTAATATAAGAAAAACAATTCGGCCGGCAATACCTTACTACAGACAAGTCATACCTGCCAAGGAGGTTTCTGACTGCTCCAGCATGTTAAGTAGCCTGCCATTGCGTTCTGGATATTTCTGTAGAAGATCAGGGAAAGACAGCTGTCAGAATCTAGCAACTAGCATTTCTCTAAAACAAAGTACATGCTAAGGTTAAAGTGTACCTGAACCTATAAAAGTGTTTTAATATGGTATTGCCCCTAAAAGCCTTGTTAATCGGTGAGGAACAACATCAATCGCTCAAACCACAGTGATTTTAAAAGGCTATAACACATTAATACATCATAAGTTTAGGTACACTAACGTAGTGACGTCATTTTTACAATAAATGTAAAGGTCTGAATCATAGTGTGTAGCAGGTACAGTGGGGAAAAAAAGTATTTAATCAGCCACCAATTTCAAGTTCTCCCACTTAAAAAGATGAGAGAGGCCTGTAATTGACATCATAGGTAGACCTAAACTATGAGAGACTAAATGAGAAAACAAATCCTGAAAATCACATTGTCTGATTTGGAAAGAAATTTTTTTTCAAATTTTGGTAGAAAATAAGTATTTGGTCAATTACAAAAGTTCATCTCAATACTTTTGTTATATATCTGTAAGTCTTTACTTCATACACACACATACTACACAAAGCATTCTGGATGTTAGCTTCACATTTCATATGTTGCTTTGGAATCATCAATTTTTCATAAAAACATATGCAAAACCTGATCTCATGTACGCTTACATGAAATGCATTTTTCTTAATCAAATAACAGCATATTTATTCACTTATTCACTACACTACACAAAATGAAGCAAGGCCAGGCTTGCACAAAAGGAAATGCAAGTTTTTTTCATTTTGATCCACAGACAGGCCATATATCCCCATTCACACAAAGCAGTAGTCCACTGAAGGATTCAGAAAGCATCTTACAGTTCAGTGAAAATTGGTTCATGTTCTATCAGCAGTATTGTTTTATGCATTTTGTGTCTTTTGTTTTTTTAAATGGTGTATTTCTCAATTCAATCCCTACTACTTAAGGGTCAACCCATCCTTTCTTTAACTACTAGCCTTTAGACATCCGGGTCCGCAACGTTCTACTTTACATTGAAGTTCCAAACGTCACAGCATAGTAGGTTAAAAGCAGGTGATTAGGCAGTGGCAGAAACGAGGAGTCGGCTGTCAGACACAGCCAAGCTCCTACATAGAGAAGGCAAAGACTGATTATTACCGCCTTTGACTTCTCTATCGCTATATACATGGCGCTGATAAGCTAGGTGTAAACAGTAACAGGAAGCACTAAATGGCGCTTCTTCCTCCGAACCCAGCAATCCTACAAGTGCTAGGTCTATGGAGGGAGAAGGTGCTCCTGGGACCTAGGAGACTCAGCCAGTTCTGCTATGCAGCTATACATTTCCACTTTAACTCTGGCTCATATACCAGTCCCGGTTACTGCGAAAATCAGATAAAAAATAAATGAAAAGTATTTAAATGTTGCTTTGCCCTCCAAAAGTCTTTTATGACCTTATGGAGAACACAATATGCAAAACAAATGAAAAATAAAAGAAATAAAAAAGTAGGTAAAAAATAATATAAGAAATGCCACTACCAATCCAAATCACTATTACTAGTCCTGTCCTCATTTAAAAAAAAAAAAAAAGTGTTTGATATATAAAAGTAATGGTTACAGAAAGAGAAACAAATTTTAAAATGCATTTTAATGGTCCTTGGTTGTATTAGAAAAAACTCAACAATGTGAAAAGCACACAAGTATTTCCTTTATTTTCCCACCAATATCACCTGAAAATAAACAGCGAAAGAAAAAAACAGTATGAAAACATAAAAATTAAGCCTCACGTACTGCAAAACAAAGTAACTTGGTTATATGCCTGGCTTCAATGTATTGCAACCGATTGTGGAGAGATTAACACATTTACCTTGATGCTTCGGAAACTCTTGCTCTCCTGGGTCTCTCGCAATTCATTCTGCAGACAGTTGTCCACATGCCCCTGATAGTCCTTGAGCAGTACTACTGATTTACATACGTAACACTTCTCAGATCTGTGTAACCAACAGGAGCATAGAAAAGTGTATAACTAAAAGAATTCACAATTAATTGAACAAGATGCAATTATAAAAGATCAATTTTACATTTTAGGCCACAAGCTTTCCAACCTACTTTCCAAATCGTACCTCACCATCTGTGCAGCGATGACGCCAAAACTATAGCGTAAGTGACTGCTGCAACCAATCACTTGGCTCAGAGGCTCGTGCCGTCTACATCGAAGTCCCTGAGCTCAGTGATTGGTTGTAGTGGTCATGTGCCCGGTCATCGTGACATCACTGCTGCAGCTTATGAAGAAAGACCGGAACAGCAGCCAAGAGGTAGTGCAGGAGCAGGGGTGGGTGAGTCATTGCGGAGTTTCTTATTTTCAAGAATCTCAATTTGATGAACCTAAAAAATTATTACCAGAAAATCCATTTAAAAGTACCACTTTATTTTACTAATATAGTTATAATTTACAATGGTCTCTAATACTTCTGTATCAGATTGGTGTTTCTGCGTAAGTAAAATCACTATTCTATGCTAACCAATGAATTAAAATCTGGCAGTGTCTGTGCCCCTTAGTCTTCCAAATACAAGTAATGTATGTAGCGCCTATAGGACTAATTCAGGCATCTGTGAATCAAAAAAAGTATGCATGTTTTCCATCTATGATTTTCACGGATAGAGCACAGATAGTATCTATTATAGCTGATAGAGCTGTTCACATACCAGGGACATGTCCGCTTTTGATCAGAATCATGGATCAAAATTATCCATACAAATCTATGAGTCCGTGAAAAACACAGGCAGCACACAGATGGTATCAATGTGCTGTCTATCTGCTGTGTCTGATTACGTTTTGATATATATTTTTTTTACATAGTTTACAGATCGAGTTATTCCACTGCATATCTTAATAGATTAAAGTTTTACGAATGCGAAAATACCAAATATGTTTTTTAAAAACCGTTCCTTTATTTTTAACGGGAGTAAAGGAGTGGAATTTGAACCTTTATATACATTGCTCAAAAAAATAAAGGGAACACTTAAACAACACAATGTAACTCCAAGTCAATAACACTTCTGTGAAATCTACCTGTCCAGTTATGAAGTAACGCCGATTGTGAATCAATTTCTCCTGCTGTTGTGGCTAATGAAACAGACAACAGGTAGAAATGATAGGCAATTAGCAAAATACCCCCTATAAAGGCGTGGTTCTGCAGGTGGTGACCACAGACCATTTCTCTGTTCTCATCCTTTTTGGCTGTTGTTTTGGTCACTTTTTCATTTTGCCATTGCTCTCACTCCTAGAGGTACAGTAGCATGAGGCGGTGTCTACAGTACAACCCACAGAAGTTGCTCAGGTAGTGCAGTTCATCCAGGATGGCACATCAGTGCGAGCTGTGGCAAGAAGGTTTGCTGTGTCTGTCAGCACAGTGTCCAGAGCATGGAGCAGATACCAGGAGATGGGGAGGGAGCCGTAGGAGGGCAACAACCCAGCAGCAGGACCGTTACCTACTCCTTTGTGCAAGGAGGAACAGGAGGAGCACTGCCAGAGCCCTGCAAAATGACCTCCAGCAGGCCACAAATGTGCATGTGTCTGCACAAACGGTTAGAAACTGACTCCATGAGGGTGGTATGAGGGCCCGACGTCCACAGATGGGGGTTGTGCTCACAGCCCAACACCGTGCAGGACGCTTGGCATTTGCCACAGAACACTAGGATTGGCAAAGTCACCACTGGCACCCGGTGCTCTTCACAGATGAAAGCAGGTTCACACTGAGCACATGTGACAGAGTCTGGAGACGCCGTGGAGAGCGATCTGCTGCCTAAAACATCCTTCAGCATGACCGGTTTGGCAGTGGGTCAGTAATGGTATGGGGTGGCATTTCTTTGGAGGGCCGCACAGCCCTCCATGTGCTCGCCAGAGGTAGCCTGACTGCCATTAGTTACAGAGATGAGATCCTCAGACCCCTTGTGAGACCATATGCTGGTGCGGTTGGCCCTGGGTTCCTCCTAATGCAGGACAATGCCAGACCTCATGTGGCTGGAGTGTGTCAGCAGTTCCTGCAAGATGAAGGCATTGAAGCTATGGACTGGCCCGCCCGTTCCCCAGACCTGAATCATGTCTCGCTCCATCCACCAACGTCACGTTGCACCACAGACTGTCCAGGAGTTGGCAGATGCTTTAGTCCAGGTCTGGGAGGAGATCCCCCAGGAGACCATCCGCAACCTCATCACGAGCATGCCCAGGCGTTGTAGGGAGATCATACAGGCACGTGGAGGCCACACACAATACTGAGCCTCATTTTGATTTGTTTTAAGGACATTACATCAAAGTTGTGTCAGCCTGTAGTGTGTTTTTCCACTTCGATTTTGGAGGTGACTCCAAATCCAGGCCTCCATTGGTTAATAAATTTGATTTCCATTGATGATTTTTGTGTGATTTTGTTATCAGCACATTCAACTTTGTAAAGAACAAAGTATTCAATGAGAATATTTAATTCATTCAGATCTAGGATGTGTTATTTGAGTGTTCCATTTATTTTTTTGAGCAGTGTATAACACTTTGTCTGTGGTTTGCATGAACGCTATACATTAATTGAACAAAAAAAAAATAAATAAGTGAACAAAAGAGGGACTTTGTCTCCTCAATGATTTAACAAGTTGAATACAAAATTCACCCATGCAGTGGATTATGGAAAATATCTAATGCTCCACAGTAGGGGTGGATAGCCTCTGGCACATTAGCCGATCTCATTTTCTCCGACAACCAGGCAGACTATCAGAGAATGCAGTGCATGGGCCAGCGATCCCATAATGCTGGCCGCCAGCCTTTTTACTCCTATATACACTGTGAGCATGAGCACACAGCATTCACTACTGAAAGCTGCAGAGCATGCAATGAAGGATTACATCTTGAAGCTGGCCAGTGCCAGGACCTTCTGGGCGGGTGACGTTTACATACTCTGTGCTCCTGTCCTGTTAAGAAGGCAGCAGTCACAGTGTCTCCTTTGTGGTATATATGCTCCAGTCCCAGTGTCTCCTATGTGATGGATATACATCAGTCTCAATGTCTCCTATGTGATGTACATGCTGCAACCCCAGTGTCTCCTATGGGATGTTTATGCTCCAGCCCCAGTGTCTCCTATGGGATGTTTATGCTCCAGTCCCAGTGTCTCCTATGGGATGTTTATGCTCCAGTCCCAGTGTCTCCTATGGGATGTTTATGCTCCAGTCCCAGTGTCTCCTATGGGATGTTTATGCTCCAGTCCCAGTGTCTCCTATGGGATGTTTATGCTCCAGTCCCAGTGTCTCCTATGGGATGTTTATGCTCCAGTCCCAGTGTCTCCTATGGGATGTTTATGCTCACACTTTTGGCCTCCATCTGGTGAATGAAGGTCTATTGTCACATTACAGTATATGTCGGAAAAAGTTCCTGACATATACTGTAGGTTAAGTGCACAGACGCAGTGTGCACCGAGAGCTGTCTCCCATCCATAATGTAACCCCCACACCTTGCTGTGCAATTTCACCTTCTATTACTTCGGAGCTTCAATAAAATGGGATAGGCAGGAGGAGCGGGTAAAGGAAGGTCACTTAGGCACAGGCTTATTTAGGAGCACAGCGATGGAGCTGAGGAATATCTGTACCCTCGGCAGGAGTACTGCAGGAAAGTCAGTACTTGAGCTCAACAGTGTGTTTCAGCTCCTGACCTGCACTGATAAGACAGGTCAGTGTCAGGCAGACAGAGAGCAATGTGAGCTAAGCATCACTGCAGAATGCTTCAATGATCTGGCAGAATGCTTTATAGCATTCTGTCAGTTCATGGAGAATGTGGTCAGCCTTAGTGTGTTTAGGAGGAAAACGGTGTGCACTCACTGTGGCTCTCAGAAGTAGAAGTGTAAGGCGCTGCCCACTCAGAATTTTCATAGAACCACTGATGTCATGACAGGAGCTCTGGCAGGGAACAGTTTGTTTGGGAAGTGAGTTATGAGCAGGAGGACATTGCCGTGCTGCCCACTCAGAGAAAGTTCAGACTGTTGCCTGAGGCAAGATGCTCATCACGCCTCATGGCGGATGCGGCCCTGTCAGGGTGACTCTAAAGGCTCCGTCACACTAAGCGACACTACAGCGACAACGATACGACCTGTCAGGGATCGTTGCTGCGTCGCTATGTGGTCGCGGGTGAGATGTCAAACAGTCAGATCTTCCCAACGACGCAGCAGCGATGCAGCGACCCCTAACGATCTGTATAACGATGCACGCCTATGTGTTTCTGTGTCTGAGTAGTCAACAAGGTCGTTGGTAAGGTGTCAAACAGACCGATGCATGCTGCCCAGCGGGACCTCAACGATCAAAGAAATGTCCAGACCATTCCGACACGACCAGCGATCTCACAGCAGAGGCCTGGTCGCTCCTAAGTGTCAAACGTAACGAGATCTCTACTGAGGTCGCTGTTACGTCACAAAACTTGTGACTCAGCAGCGATCTCGCTTAGTGTGACGGGGGCTTAAGATTTATTTGGAAAAAAACAACACATGGCTAATCTTAATTGGGATACTAAAAACACTTTTAAAGGGAACCTGTACTGTAACAAGAAAGCAATGCTATTAACCTGCAGGTATGGGGTTTTCTGGTGACAGGTTCCCTTTAAAGACAGTAGGAATAGCACTATCAGGTCACAGTGGCATTATGGGGTGAGAAAACCTTCCAAGAGGTTACCATTAATCATCTGTCTCAGGAGATAACTTACTTTGTATGGCTGACTGTACTCTTAAGATAAAGTCAGCTTTCAAAAAGAGAGGTGTTCCTGACCTCATTGCAAAAACAGTGCTGCTGGACCACTGCTTAGACTGGGGCTTCCCAAACTCTTTCTACTGAGGCCTCAGACAGATCAAGATGTGGCCTAAGCCTTCTCTTCTCTATTGGAAGTCCATGCTAAATTTTTCTTTTTTAATCTAACATTAAAACACATGTGAGTAACAAGACTAATTCTACAAAATTCAATTAATAAGAATAATAATGAGTCAATTATCTTGCCAAAATAGAGACTGCTGCAGCTATAGAAACAACTGTGTAGTATTTAGTCACTTCTATGAAAGGTGCCTCCCCAGCAGTGTATCACCAACAACTAATGCAAATTGTCTCTTCAGAGAGGAAGAGGACTAGGACTACTACCACCTATAGGAAGCAGAAATTTTAAAATTCAATATCGACTCTCCAACGAGCCTTGTCACATGACTTTGGATAAATGCCAGAAAAAGAATCTCAATTTGCAGACACTGTTTCGGGGGTACTGCCCCTCATCAGTGCAAAGTGTGAGATCTACAAGGAGCGTCTTGCAGTTTTAGAAGCATTGGTCTAGACAGTGGTCTGGTCTTTTCCCATGCACTCAAAAATGAAAACAAAACAAGCTTTCCAACACGAGTGCTTCTGATGACATCTGAGTCAACTAAAGTATCCTTCCCATATGTAACCAGAAACCAAAAGCATGGTAGCCTGTTTATGTGAATTTTCCACTCTTTGTTTACCTTAATCCTAAATTTTTTTGCAATAAGTTATTTTTTATATCATAAATAGTCTCTTATGAAGTTAATTGTAAATTCAGGTACTTCATTATAATAACTTGCTCTGTTGCATTTATTAGCAGCCAAAAATTATTTGATCAGCACAATATTCACATAGCATAATTAAGTAAACATTTCCATGCAATGGTGAAGCAACATTATTTTAATGAAAAGGTCAATCAGCTTTTTATTCTTACACCACATACTATTCAGCTATGCCAAGGTAACAAAAAAAGAGCATACCTACTTACTTGCCATAGTGTTTAGGAGTTAAGCCGACGGATCTATCACGACTTCTCAGCAAATTATTTCTTGATCTCAAGACTAAACAAAAGAAAAAGACACATACTGACATTACAATGATAACACATGCATAAATCTGCAGTGTGATAACGTTACCATGTGAAAAACTATTTATATGGTTATTAACATTAGAGATGTAGCGCACTAGCTTAATTATAATTAGACATATAAAATGCTAGGATATTATAATTGTATAAATAATTTACAGTTTGATATTATATTAAATTACAGTCTATACTAACCAGTTAATTCTCGCTGAAAATTTATCCCATCGCAGTACGCAGCATGTCTTTCAATTTCAGTAGGAGGGAATGTAAAATCACACATTGGACATGCAACATCATTGGAAATCTTTTTATCCAGGCAAGTAATGTCTTCGTCAGAAGGTTCAGAAGACATACAGGCCTATAAAAAAGAAAATAATACAAAAGAAGCACATGTCAATTGCTTGTATTCTTACTTGGAAAATGGGCAGCAATGTGGCTGCTCTGGCTGGAAATCACTTGAGGCACACACAAATGTCTGAAAATATATGTATCGACTGCGCCAGTAAATAAGCAATCAGCTGCAGACGAATATTACATGTAGTACAACCAGAAAAATTATGTTTGACCCGCGTTTAATGAAGAAAGAACTGTCTTGCATTCTGACCAATCAAAAACTTCCCCTTGCTGCTCAGTCATCCACTTGTTTAATTTAAAGAGGCTGTCCACTACTTTTTCACTGATTACCTATCTTTAGGATGTGTAGTACCCTGCCGCAGCCACTAACAGAAGAAGGAGCAGCTAAGTAATCGAGCAGTTACAGCTGGCGGTCCGCCCCGCCAACACAGAGAACAGCTGATAGGTGGGGGGGCGCCAGGTGTCGGGTCCCGACCGATCAGACACTGACGAACTATCCTTAGGTTACTTCATCAATGAAAAAGTAGTGGACAACCTCTTTAAATATTACAGAGAACCAGTCACCTAATTCATACTGCCCAAACCACAGTCAGCATGAATCAGAGCTTAGCTAAACGATTACAATCAGGTATGTTTTTTTATGAAAAAAATAGTATGCTTCAACAAGTTCATGACCGGGCCATTTTTCCTGCTTCCAGACCAGGAACATTTCCAGATTATATTATACATGTTCTTTCAACGGATTTAAAAGAATCTCTTGGTCGAATACTCAAATAATTTTTGCCCCTTCTTTTGTGATACATGGGGCTTAATTTTTATGTTATTTTAAACTCTGTGCCCCCCGTAAGGTCTTAAAATTCCTTAGGGGGCATTTTAACATAGTAACTCTAAGGCTGCGTGCCCACTATGCGTTTTTCAAGCGTTTATTTGCCGCGGAATTTCCGCAGCGAAAACGCTTAAAAAACGCTTGATAATATGGGCCCCATGGTCCCCAATGATAATCCGCATGTGCTGTGCTGCGGATTATCATTGCGGAAAAATACGTGGCATGTCCATTAATTTTGCGGACACGTAGCGTAATCGCCGCCATTGACTTGCATTGGACCGCGTGACATCCGAATCACTGCATCTGCACATGCGGATATCATACGATTCAATGTGCGGATGGTACCTGGGTTTGGAGAAGAGGAGACTCTCCTCCAGACCCAGGTACCATAGAACCTGTAAAAAAAAGAATTTAAAATAAAAAAATAAAGATTATACTTACCTTCTGATGGCCCCCGGTCTCCTCAGCGATGCGTCCGGTCTGTTGTATGGGTTGTGGTGGTGTGAGGACCTGCCATGACGTCATTTAGTCAGCGGCGGTCGTGTGACCTGTCACATGACTCAATGACTTCATCGCAGGTCCTTTCACACCACGGAGACCCATACAACACACCAGACAGAGCAGAGAAAATACTGGGGGCCATCGGAAGGTAAGTATAATCTTTATTTTTTACCATTGTTATTCTTTTTTTTTTTTTTTTAACTATTACTTGGTCACACTATATAAATCCATGCCGTTAGCATATATTTATATAGTGTGACCAAGTTGTCAAGCACTTTCCAAGTGATGCTAAAATCTATGGAAAAGCGCTTGATAACCCGCATGCAAAAACGCTTGACAAACGCTTGACAAACGCTTCTACCTGGCAGGAAAAACACATGTAATATCCACATGCGTTTTTCCTGCCAGGGAGATGCGGGAAAAATATGCAGCATTTCTGCATCGTGGGCACTTAGCCTAAAGCCTGTTTTCGCCTTCATGACTGGACCAAATTTTTCAATTCTGACCAGCAACACTTTATGTGCTAATAGCTCTAGAATGCTTCAAAGGATCCCTGTGATTCTGAGAGATTGTTTTTTCGTGACACATTGTACTTCATGTTAGTGGTAAATTTAAGTCGATATAATTTGCATTTATGAAAATATTGAACATTTTACAAAAAAAAAATACAAAAAATACAAAATTTAGCTATTTTCAAACTTCAAAATTTTATGCCCTTAAACTAGAGAGTTATGCTTCAGAAAATTATTAATAAATAACATATAGCCGATATCTACTTTACATCAGAAACATTTTTGAAATATACTTTTTTTTGTTAGTAAGATAGAAGGGTTAAAAGTTCATCAGCAATTTTTCCAACAAAATTTACAAACCATTTTTTTGGGGGGAAAAACATCACATAAAGTGACCTAAGAGGATTTGAGTATATTTGAAAGACAATAACACAATAGGGTCTTATCCAGGTAAACTATTGTTAATAGATAGGGAGATTTACTCACCTGGCAGGGGTATGTTTCCACCACCAGATACAGGCTGCTGCAGATCCACAAGATAAAGGAACATCAAGGTGGAACTGAATGGGTCAATTCCTGGGCTGCCTGGACAAGGAGACTGTTAACAGATGGTGTCAACAGTGACCACTATGGTTTGTCCTGAAGAAGTGTGCTACTTCAAAGGGTATCTGACTCCATCAGTCAGCAGTCTCCTTGTCCAGGCAGGAATTAAAGGGAACCTGTCATGTCATTTTTAGCATCTAAACTGTCCCCAGTTCTGGTTAGTGATGCAATGTGCACCACTAATATGTTTTTTTTTATTAAAAACGCTGCTGTAATCATGTAACCATTTTAAAAACTGCATCAATGTGCTCAAAACCACATTCAATAAGTGTATTAACCCTTCAGGTGTTTCACAGGAATTAAAGCAATGTGAAAGGAAGAGAAAAATGAACATGATGTTGCATTAAGCCCCAATTTTTTCATTTTCACAAGGGTAACAGGATAAAATGGACACAGAGTGCACCTAGCCTAAGCGATGTACAGGCTATATACAGCAACCCCGTACATTGCTTGGTGGCTGCTGCCCGAACACTGCAGTACATTCACTTCAAAGGGAGATAAAGCTCAGCACTCGTTTTTATTGATACCATTTTGTTAATTTGTCATTTTTTTTTATCACTATTCATTTTATGCTTGGTGTGTCCGTATGATGAAAAAACTATATTTTTTTACGATGTTCACCAATGGAATATGAGAGTTTTAAAGATTGGTTCATTTCTGACATGGCAATACCAAACGTGTACTTTTTTGTTCTTTACTTTTTACAGAAAAACAGAATTTTTACTTGCAAAATATTTTTCCTTTTTTTCGTACTTTCATTTTTATGTTATCTAATTTTTACAAACTTTATTTAACTTTTTTACTTCGTCCCAGGATGGCACATCAACTTTTCCTGGTCTAGTTGCCAATCTAATACCCTGCAAGGCTTTTCATTGCAGGGTATTAGAGTTGTCAATGAGACACAGACAGGAAGAGTGCCAGCTCCTGCTCAAGGCAGTACATTACAGGCCACTGTACCTGGGTGACCCTGCGGACATTTTTCGGCCTGAAGTCACCATGGAGACCATCGGCATGGCGTCGTGCCAATTGGAGCAGAGGGAGCCCCTCCCTCTAGCAGGCAGATCGATGCCACTGTCGCTATGGATAGTGGTATTACAGGAGTTAAACGTCCACGATTGGCACTAGCACGGATCGTGGGCGTTACTGCAGGGTGTCAGCTATGATGTATAGCTGACACCAGGTGATGATTTTGCTGGCTCTGCTGGTGAGCCCACGCGATCGTGGGGCGGGACATGTACGCCGGATGTTGTGAAGTCTGGCTGTGTGGGACAGTCAGCTTCTCATCCCCAGAGTTTCACGATCTAGTGTAAGTTGGTTAAACTGCACTGATGTTTTAGAATGTCAGTACAGGGAAAAGTGTGAACTGCCCAGATGTATAAGTTTATGGGCAGTCCAGAAGTAGTTAAAGGGAACCTTTCATGTCTGATAAAGATATTAGTCTGCAGGTTAATAGGATTATGACTGTGCCCGACAGCCATACTGAAAGTGCGACACCCAGGAGAAAATAAACATTATTTATTTTCATACATGCGTGCCTTGAGCAATTAGTGATTGTCAGCCAGCTCCACAGTACACCATTGCAGAGCCGGCTGTCAGTCAGTGCCATAGCGTGCTTACAGCTGCCGCTCTCAGTGATGTCAGCAGTGACTATAATTGCTCCCGGCACGTCTGCATGACTGAAAGCTGGCTGCTCCTGGGATAAAGTTCATTTTCTCCTAGGTGACGCACTTTCATTACGCTATTAACCTGCAGATTAACCCACATCTGTGAGTTAAGAGCATTATCAGACCTGACAGGCAGGGCTGTGGAGTCGGTAAGCTAAACCTTGGACTCCTCAATTTCCATGATACCGACACAGACTCCCTCATACATGGCTCATGTTTAAGTGATAAATTTACTGTAGTAAAATGGTAACATCAGGCTTTTAATCATTATTATGATACAATAATCAAGCCATTTAGATAGAACATAAAATATATTTATTGGAATACAACTTTAGAACAAAAAAACTTTTGCATATTTACAATTTATTATACACTATGCAGTAAGTGGGAAAAAAAAGTTTTCAACAAAAACGTACTGAATAACATTTGTGCAGTCTATGAATTTGTTCTGAGATTTAGTATCGCCTCCATCAGATCCTCCTTCATAGATGACCTCAAATCTGAACTAATTATTTTAAGGCTAGAGAACAACCTCTCTACAGTTGGGTTGGTGGCAAAGCAGTAACCACATCTCTAACAATTTCAGGGTATAAAGGAATTGCCTCGTGCACAGTCCGTTTTGATGAACGATTGAACTCTTCTACTTCTTTGAGAGCAAGTGAAAAATTTTGTAATTCCACAATTGCCCCTTTTCCAGCACGTCTCTTCAAGATGGAATCAATTTTAGGGGTTCTGGCAGCAACAGCCAATTTCCTCACTTTGCTGATCAGAGTTGCAGCATGTCCCTCTTGCAGACTATCTCTTATTGCTAGCTGCAGCGTGTGCACAACACAGCGCATGTGATGAATAGGAGAGAGGTGTGAAGCAGCTTCAACAAGATCATGTAATTGTAAAGAATCATTTTGCTGTTCTTCTGTAGCAATATCTGTTTGTTCCTACATTATGGGAACAGGACTGTGGCCTTCCATCTTCAACATACTGAATCTGAAATGTTCTTCTAGCTGCTGTTCACCTTCATTATTCTCATTCATCAGTTTAATTGTTCTTATCATGTTTGAAGAATTATCAGTTACAATAGCAAGAACCTGTTCTTTGTTCACTCCAGCAGTTCTGAGATGAGTGCAGGCAATCATTCCCTGTGTGTTTGTTTTTTTTTTTCCCTTATCCGTAGAGGAGGAGCTTCACTACTTATGTATATAAACTGCAGCACAGATTCATCTCAGTTAAAAGTTTAGATCCTAAGATCAGGAATAGGACAGACATTTATAGGATATTTCATAACTTTCCTAAATTCTTATGAAAAATATTCCCCACAAACTGCATTGGACTACTGTAGCCAATTTATTATATATTTTAGGAGTCGGTCCATTTTATACCAACTCCACAGCCCTGCTGACAGGTTCCCTTTAAAAATCCAGCTGGGAGCCATAGCTGGACTAGTCTGGCCCTGCCCCTGGCCATCTTCTCCCAGGTAATTGACAGGTCTCTCAAATAGCAAGAGACCTGTTGATCACCTCTATCAGTGCATGTAAAATCTGGTGGGGGCAGAGCCAGACTAATCTGGTCTCTGACTGTGGTTCCCGCCTCGACTATTAACCCCTTGAGATTTTTTGTTGTTGCGACTTTCATTTTTCCCTCGCCTTCCTCCAATTTTTTTTTATTTTTCCACTGAAAGCTTTATAAGGGTTTGCTTTTTATGGGACTAGTTCTACTGTTGAATGACACCATCTATTCTATTATACGGTGTGCTGGAAAATGGAAAAAAAAAACTGAATTAAGTGAAATTGCATAAAAAACGCAATTCCAAAATCGCATTTTGCTTTTTTTTGTGTAATAAAAATTACTTGGAAATATGGTTCTCCAGGTCAGTACGATTACTATGATACAAAATTTCCAGATTCTCTTTTTATTAAGTGGTGAAAAAAAATTCAGAAATTTGTAAAATAAATTAAATGGAGTCACCATTTTCCAAAATATGTAAAATTTTTATTTTTTGGTTGACGGTGATGGGTAAAAGGCTTGATTTTTACGTGGCGACATTATTTATACTATTATATTTATTGATACTATTTGGGAACATACGACACTGATCGCTTCTAATTGTTTTTTTTTGTGGAGATCAAAAATTCGCAATTCTTCTCTGTGCAATTTTTACAGATCGTGTTAATTAATTTATATTTTTATAAATGGGAATTTTCTGGGCACATTGATACAAAATATGTGGGGGTTTTCTGTTTGTTTTTTTTACATTTGTTTATTGTTAGTTGTGAAAAAGGGCGGTGATCGAATTTTTAAATCTTTTTTACAATTTTAAAAACTTTTTTTTGTTTACTTAATTGCCAGTTCCCTTAGGAGACTTGAACCTGCGGTCATCTGATCGCTTGTGCTATATACAGTAATACCGCAGAACTGGATATAGTAAAAATAAGTGTCTTCTATGATGCCCAGCCACAGGCTGGACATAATAGAAGAGATCACATGGCAGGCATAGGGGGGCATTAAGGCAGCTCCTGGCTGTCATAGCAAACAATCAGTTCCCAGCAATCGATCTAACATCCGGGCCGGATCACGGCGCTTCAATGTCGCTGCAAGCAGTTTAAGAAGTTAACAGCTGCGACCTGCAGGCACACCGATTACTGCTGTTAAAGGCATATGCCTGCTATATAACAGTCGGCATCTGCTATGTGTGGAGTGGGCTCTGCTTCTGAGCCCTCTCCAAAATACATGCTCCATGATGGATATGTCCGTCATAGGGTGTTAAGGGGGTAAAGTACATTTTTTTCAGAAAAAAAATAAATACCTGGCTGTAATCATGCAGCCAGGCTCTGATTCATGCTGCCTGAGGTTTAGGTAGTATTTAGGAGGCGACAGGTTCCCTTTATGCGGGAACCTGCAGCAGCCTTTCCCCAGGATCCATCTACCCTTTTACTTGAGACAGATACCTTGGTGACTTTACACAGGTCCAAATCTTGCACCAGGTCCATCAGACTCTAGATCAGGGGTCTCAAACACGCGGCCCGCGGGCCGCATGCGGCCCCTGAGGCTGTTTTATGCGGCCCGCAGGCACAGACCCCTTGATGATCCCGACCTGGTCCAGGAGGAGCCGCCGACAGCAGCGCTGAATTGCCGCACAGAGACTGTTTCCCAGCACTGCATTTCCAATGCCAGCCGCTGGCCAATCAGATATCTGCGTGTCAGCGCAGCGAGTATGACGTCATTGCCATATGCAGATGTCAGCTGCTGGCCTCTGATTGGCCGGCGGCTGACATTGAAAATGCTGTGCTGGGAGACCGTCTCTGTGCGGCAATGCAGCGCTGCTGTAGGCGGCTCCTCCTGGACCAGGTCGGGATCGTCAAGGGGTCTGACTCTGTGGTGCCTGCGGGCCACATCTGCAGGAAGGACGCCAAGGGAACGGAGGACAGGTGAGAATCATCTTTTTTTTTTTCTATTTTATATGTGTGAAGAACAGCACAGGGGGCACAGAGCCACAACATGGGGACCAGGATGGGGCACATAGCCACAAGAGGGGACCTGGATGGGGCACATAGCCACAAGAGGGGACCTGGATGGGGCACATAGCCACAAGATGGGGACCTGGATGGGGCACATAGCCACAAGATGGGGACCGGGATGGGGCACAGAGCCACAAGAGGGGACCTGGATGGGGCACATAGCCACAAGAGGGGACCTGGATGGGGCACATAGCCACAGGATGGGGACCTGGATGGGGCACATAGCCACAGGATGGGGACCTGGATGGGGCACATAGCCACAGGATGGGGACCTGGATGGGGCACAGAGCCTCAAGATGTGGACCTGGATGGGGCACATAGCCACAAGATGGGGACCTGGATGGGGCACATAATGGGGACCTGGATGGGGCACAGAGCCACAAGATGGGGACCAGAGCCACAAGATGGGGACCAGAGCCACAAGATGGGGACCTGGATGGGGAACATTGCCACAGGATGGGGACCTGGATGGGGCACATAGCCCCAAGATGGGGACCTGGATGAGGCACATTAGTACAAGATGGGCGCCAGGATGGGGAACGTTGCCACAGGATGGGGACCTGGATGGGGCACATAGCCACAGGATGGGGACCTGGATGGGGCACATTAGTACAAGATGGGGACTTGGATGGGGAACATTACTACAAGATGTTTTCCATTATTACTATATGATGCTAATTGTAAGACAATATTACTGTATGTGGCCAATTGGGGGAAATAAAACTGTAAAAAAAATAAAAAATAAAATAAAGCATGAAAAAATATTGGGCACTAAAAATGCTGTTTTATATGTAAACTAAAGTAAACACAAAAAAGTGCACGTTTATTATCGCCACATCCATAACGACCCAAGCCATAAAAAAATAAACACGGCAAAAATGTTCAAAAGGTGTATACAAAAAAAATGGTATCACTAAAAATGTCACATTGAACAAAGAATGCGGCCCCCCAAATTAAAATTTTTTCCATGTGCGGCCCATATACCCAGCCGAGTTTGAGACCCCTGCTCTAGATAGACCACTGCGTCTATAGGACCAAGAAAGACTGCTCCACAGTCTTACACTTTTCTTATGACATATTAAACACGAAAGTCAGGAAAGGAGTTAAACGCAGGGGTCCTCGATGTTGCCCATAACTATAACTATCACCTTTGCTCATTTTATACATTATATTCCTTGAACTCAAGCTAGTAATAAACTTCTACAACCACTAAGTAGGAACATCTCCTTGTCCAGTGCCCAGGAGTGTTTGGGAAAGCGCACAACTCTTCACAGCTGCAATGTGAGAAACATTCGCTCTCCACTTCACACAGCGCAGCTCCTCAGTTCTCATCCTTCCCAGGCGCCTGTAACGTTGCTTTACCTGCTGGAATTTCATTTGTGAATGTGTCTTTCAGCTTGGAAACTGGCACAATTAGAGGGAAGGTGCCAAAACACTGAATGCAAGTGCATCTGGCTGCTCAAATTGAGTGCAAGAGGGAATGCCCCAAGCCTGTAATGTACAGTCACTACAGATCATCACCGAGCATGCAGCACATCTCACTGCAGGCTGATAACATAATAATGGTGGAGCAGGTCTAACTGCTATACAAACACCACGACCAGTCAGATCTATTGTGCTTTTCAGGGCTTTTATCGGTAATAGAAGCCCTAATAATGCTTTCCTTTCGGCTTGTTGAAGTGGCTTTACTTTTTAGAATAAATTATGTGTTAACCCATTGCAACCCCTAAATATTATCTTCACTGTGTTATATAAATTTAAAGGGGTATTCCCATCTCCAAGAACCTATCACAATATGTAGTAGGTGCAATAATAAGAATATTAGCAAATGCCTCCAATTAGAAATGTAGGATAGTGCTTCTGATTCACTATGCCGTTTATATATGTGCAGGGCACTGCAGTAGCTTAGGTATCCATGTTTATGACAGCTATCTATCACTATATGAGCGGTCATAACCATGGATACCTAAGCTACTACAATGGCCTGCACTTGGGGTAAGCAAAATAGCAAATTGGAAGAACTATACTACATTTCTAATTGGAGGTATTTGCTAATATTATTACTACTACTACACATACTACATATTGGGATAGGATCTTGAAGGTGGGAATACCCCTTTATGTTACACACTATGACAAAAGCACAAGACTGACTTTCAATATGACAAAGATTCAACTATGATTCAATCTGAAATTCTATAAGTTGATTTAACCTGAATTCAGCAGGACCTGATGACTATTAGATGTGTGTGGAGGTGTTCGGATTTTACCACATAGTAAATGTTTTAGTGTGGTGGAGAAGGATCAGGGTTCTTGGATTTCACCATGCCTGTTCCTGTTCTCATTTCCTCACTGAAAGATGATCACCTCAAATTGGTCACGCGTGTAATATATATTCTTATTCTTTTGCATGTTTGTCACACTTCAATAATTCAGATCACAAAAAGCATTTAAATATTAGACAAAGATAAACACAAAATGAAGTTTTTAAATGAAGGCCTTTATTATTAAGGGAAAGAGAAATCAAAACCTACAGGGCCCTGTGTGAAAAAGTGATTGCCCAGTAAACCTAACAACTGGTTGGGCCACCCTTAGTAGCAACAACTGCAATCAAGCATTTGAGATAACTGGCAATGAGTCTTTTACAACGCTCTGGAGGAATGTTAGCACACTCATCTTTGCAAAATTGTTGTAATTCAGCCACATTGGAGGGTTTCCAAGCATGAACCGCCTTTTTAAGGTCATGCCACAGCATCTCAATTGGATTAAGGTCAGAACTTTGCTAGGCAACGCCAAAGTCTTAATTTTGCTTTTCTTAAGCCATTCAGAGGAGGACTTGCTGGTGTGTTTTGGATCATTGCCCTGCTGTATAACCCAAGTGTGCTTCATCTTGAGGTCACAAACAGATGGCCGGACATTCTCCTTCAGGATTTTCTGGTAGACAGCAGAATTCATGGTTCCATTTACCACAGCAAGCCTTCCAGGACCCGGAGAAGCAAAATAGCCCCAGACCATCACACTACCACTACCATAATTTACTGTTGGTATGATGTTCCTTTTCTGAAATGCTGTTTTACTTCTACGCCAGATGTAATGGGACAAACACCTTCCAAAAAGTTCAACTTTTGTCTCGTCAGTCCACAGAATAATCTCCCAAAAGTCTTGGCGATCATCAAGATGTTTACTGGCAAAACGGAGACGAGCCTTTATGTTCTTTTTGCTCAGAAGTGGTTTTCGTCTTGGGACTCTGCCATGCATATCATTATTACCCAGTATCTTTCTATGCTGGAGTCATGAACACTGAACTTAACTGAGGCGAGTGAGGCCTGCAGTTCTTTGGTTATTGTTGTGGGGACTTTTGTGACCTCTTGGATGAGTCGCCACTGTGCTCTTGTGGTAATTTTGGTTGGACATCCGGCCACTCCTGGGAAGATTCCATGTTTTCGCTATTTGTGGATAATGGCTCTCACTGTGCTTCATCGGAGTCCCAAAGCTTTAAAACTGGCTTCATAACATTTTCCAGACAGATAGATCTCGATTACTTTGTTTCTCATTTGTTCCGGAAATTCTTTAGATCGCAGCATGATATCTAGCTTTTGAGGATCTTTTAGTCTACTTCACTTTGTCAGGCAGGTACTATTTAAGTGATTCCTTGATTGAGAAATTGAACTCAGCTTCCCAAAGATGTGATAAACCACAGTTAATTTAGGTTTTAAAGGGAGTAGGCAATCACTGTTTCACACAGAGCCCTGTAGGTTTGGATTTCTTTTTCCCTTAACCTTCATTTAAAAACTGCATTTTGTGTTTACTTGTGTTATCTTTGTCTAATATTTAAATTTGTTTTGTGATCTGAAACATTTAAGTGCGACAAACATGCAAAAGAATAAGATCAGGGAAGGGGGCACACACTTTCACAACAATATATATATCTCCTTTCTTCGGACACTGCTCGCTGCACAGGTGTATTAGCGGAGCAAGTGGTTTCAGAAGAAGGGAGACAAAAATAATGCACGTGGCCACTGTGTGAGCATACACTCCGGCAGCATACACGCCGGCAGCATTCAGACAATGATCACTCTGGGAAGCAAGTACTGTCAAGCAAAGCAGAGGAAGAGCCCCAATATGCAAATGAGGAGGCTTAACGATGCACCAAAGTCTTGGTCACGTCAAGGGTGCACTGAAGCCTCCTCATTTGTATATGAATTAAAACTTATTTTCCCAGGCAATGTAGTTGTAATAGGTACAGAGCTAGTGTGGTTGTTATAGGAGCTAAGTCCCCTACAACACCGTATAGCCAAATTTTAAGTTCATTTTTGGGGTGACAGCCTCCCTTTAAAAAAAAAAAAATGTGTGGACCCCAAAACTAAACAAAACAGGCGAGAACTACTGCACTCATTGCTTGTAAAAACAGTCTTGGAAGAAAGCAGAAGGAACTGCAAACCTTTAACCTAAGTCTTTTCAAGGAATTAACGCTGCTTTATTTCTTAGACTTCAAAGTAAGTGGTCACCATGGAAACAAAGGGTGGTAAAAATAATAAGAAATAACTATATGAACTTAAATTTCATTTATTTTAAAGAGAAAACAACAGTTCCTCCCCTTATACAAAAAGCCTGTTTTCCGTGACCTTGACAAAAGATGCTTTTCCAAAAAAATAAAAAGTGAATTTTGAACTTGCTTTTTTCATTTCTGTATAATATGAATTTTGCTGTTATGTAACTTTTTTCCTTTGAAAGGGGAACCAAAAACTGGCTGATGCTTGTTCCTTCCCTGGGCCCAGTGACTGGTCAGTCTAGGGGAGTGCGCAGAGATCTGCCTCGGACTACTCGTCCGAGAGGACACAGTCCCTGGTAGGCTTTACAAAGTATGGTTTCTCTCACATGCTGCAGCGTTTTCAAGTAAAACATTAATGGCTGCGGATATGTAGCCAATGTCTGATTCATGCTGCTTGTGGTTCGCATACTGTGAGTCTATTGTCAGGATCCCTTTACAGTCAGTAAGCCGCAGCTTCTGCCGGGAATTGCTGATACAACATTAGTTGCTTACACAAAATCATAACCAGACTATACAATTATAGGAAATGTATCTTTTTTTTAAATATATGCTTATATGACTATCTATACATGGCTACAACATTAACAGAAAATAAACATTTCTGTCTCCAGGGATTATTTTAAATAAAAAGGAATGGCCAGGAATGGAGCCAGACCAGTCCAGTCGCCGGCTGGTCCTCAGCTGGATCCTCAAAGTATATTTTCTCTGACATACCAGAGCATTTCAGAGAAAATATACCTGGCTGTAATCATGCAGCCAGGATGTAATTCATGCTGCCAGTGGTTTGGGCAGCATGACTCAGTAAGAGTGCTTTCACATTGCGTTCAGGCACCTGTTTGTTGGTCCCGTCGTGGCTTACATCCGAACACCCCGCAAAATGGCATTCGGACGTATGTGCCGATGGGGCCCTAGACTATAATGGTATGCACTTTGCCGTGCATCATTTTTGGGGTTATACGCCTACTGGAAGCACACAGCCAGATGCAGTCTACTACGTCTGAGTATCCATCTACAGTCGGCGTATAGGCCCAAAAATTATGCATGTCAGAGCACACATTCACTCTGCCGGCACCATTATAATCTATGGCTTGGTCGGCACATACCTCCAAATCCAGTTTTGCGGGGGCTTCGGACCTGACGGGTGCCTGGACGTAATGTGAAAGCACCCTAACAGGTTCCCTTTAAACACCATTCAGTATAAGTGTCATCATATCTTTATTCTGTGGGTTGAACAATATATGCACTTTTTAGCAAGAAAAAAAAAGCTTGCTAAAATGTGTGCGCATCTCATAGTTCTGACATAGCGCCCTTCTCAATCATGGAGAGAACTCCTCTCTGTCCTCCACACTGATCTATGTAATCAGTGAAAGGTAGGTGAGAAAGTTATTAGGACCTGCATGTGCTGACTAGCTGAAGGACCTGTCACCTGACTAGCTGAAGGACCTGTCACCTGACTAGCTGAAGGACCCCTTTGAGGTAATGGGATCAGTCACATGAATGAACAGAACTTCAAACCGTGGTAGTGTGTAGTGTATGTGTTGTTTTGATGAGGTACAGTAGCTGAGCGGAGTGCATTGTAGTGGAGTGTTTGGTGCTTTGATGAAGTAGCTAAGCTGAGCGTGTTGTAGTTGAGCTGAGTGTTTGCTGTATTGATGATTCACTACGACATGTTTGAAAATGTAGCTGATCTGAGTGTGTTGTAGCTGAGCTGAGTGTGTGGTGTTTTGATGATGTAACAACATTGTGTGTGGTGTTTTGATGATGCAGCTGAGCTGAGTATTTGGTATTGTGATGATGTAGCAACACCCAGTGTTGCTACATCATCATTGTAGTGGAGAGGAGTGTGTTTTTGATAATGCAGCTGAACGGATTGTTTTTACGAAGGACATTGTAGGTGTCAGACCATCCCTTTAAGCAATCTCTCTCTAACACCTTCAAAACATGTGACATATGTATGTCAGCAACTAGTCAGCTTTGAGCACAAAAAATAAGCCATCACACAGCCCTATATCCTGAAAAATGAAAATATTATGGGTCTCGGAAAATGGCAACACAAGCAAAAAATTTTTATTTTTTTCACAACGTAAATAAAAAAACAAAAGAACAAAAACTATACATATTTGGTATTTGCGTACTCGTACTGACTAGGAAAATCATACTGCCAAGTCACTCTTATTGTATATTGAACATGGTAAATTAAAAACTCGAAAACAATTGTGAATAGCAGTTTTTTGCAATTTCAACACTTGGAATTTTTTTCCCGCTTTCTTATGCACCACATGATAAAATGAATGGTGTCATTCAAAAGTACAACTTGTCCTGCAAAAAACAACCTCTCTTACGGCTTTCTGGACAGAAAATTAAAAAAAAAAAACACGCAAAATTCAGAAAATAGCCATGTCATGAAGGGGTTAAGTCTATGGGATTTATAGAAAGAGTCAAACAAGCTGATGGGTGAGGATCCTCATCTATCGATAACCCATAAATATCGAAGATGCCCTTTGAATATACAGTGGTGTGAAAGTGTTTGCCCCTTCCTGATTTCTTATTCTTTTGCATGTCTGTCACACTTAAATGTTTCACATCACAAAACAAATGGAAATATTAGACAAAGATAACACAAAATGCAGTTTTTATATGGAGGTCTTTATTATTAAGGGAAAAAGTAATCCAAACCTACAAGGCCCAGTGTGAAAAAGTGATTGCCCCCTAAACCCAATAACTGGTTGAACCACCCTTAGCAGCAACAACTGCAATCAAGCGTTTGCGATAACTTGGAATTTTAATAACTCAAGTCTTTTACAATGCTCTGGAGGAATTTTGGTCCACTTTTTGGTCATCTTTGCAAAATTGTTTTAAATCTGCCACATTGGTGGGTTTCTGAGCATGAACCACCTTTTTAAAGTCATGCCACAGCATCTTAATCGGATTAAGGTCAGGACTTTGACTAGGTGATGTTCCTTTCCTGAAATGCTGTGTTACTTCTACGCCAGATGTAATGGGACATACACCTTCTAAAAAGTTAAACTTTTGTCTCATCAGTCCACAGAATAATCTCCCAAAAGTCTTTGCGATCATCAAGATGTTTACTGGCAAAACTGAGATGAGCCTTTATGTTCTTTTTGCTCAGCAGTGGTTTTCGTCTTGGAACTCTGCCATGCATGCCATTTTTGCTCAGTCTCTTTCTTATGGTGGAGTCATGAACACTGACCTTAAATGAGGCAAGTGAGGCCTGCAGTTCTTTGGATGTTGTTATGGGGTCTTTTGTGTTGAATGAGTCATGGCTGTGATCTTGAGGTAATTTTGGTTGGCCGGCCACTCCTGGAAAGGTTCACCACTGTTCCATGTGTTTGCCATTTGTGGATAAGGACTCTCACTGTGGTTCACTGGAGTTCCAAAGCTTTAGAGCTGGCTTTATATCCTTTTCCAGGCTGATAAATTCAATTACTTAGTTTCTCATTTGTTCCTGAATTTCTTTGGATCGCAGCATGATGTCTAGCTTTTGACGATCTTTTGGTCTACTTTACCTTGTCAGGCAGGTCCTATTTAAGTGATTCCTTGATTGAGAAATTGAACTCAGCTTCCCAAAGATGTGATCAATCACAGTTAATTTAGGTTTTAAAGGGAGTGGGCAATCACTGTTTCACACAGAGCCCTGTAGGTTTGGATTTCTTTTTCCATTAATAATGACCTTCATTTAAAAACTGCATTCTGTGTTTACTTGTGTTATCTTTGTCTCATTTAAATTTGTTTTGTGATCTGAAACATTTAAGTGAGACAAACATGCAAAAGAATAAGAAATCAGGAAGGGGGCAAATTCTTTTTCACACCACTGCATGGTCATAAGACTGATATAATTGTTATTTTTATGCTTTCTATTGTTCCAGGCAGTGTTACCTTTGGATCCGGGACAATTTCCATTACATCAGTTTGATCAGCTTTGTCAGATTCTTCCTGCTTAGCTGGACTAGACTGTGTTTCTGTGGAAAAAGTAATGAAGATTACTCCATGCTAATTTTTGAAGTTCTCTATCAATAGTGAGAAATCATATATTTGATCTTATTAGTGAGCACAGCAAGTTTTATGTTTTATGTGAGCACGCCATACACTTTACATGCATAGGGGGTTCACCCGACAATTATCTAATGTGTATTAGGTGCATATATTCACATAATATCCCTTCCAATTTGATACTCAAGTGAATAAAAGTCCCCAAATTCAGCAGGATAGACTGAACATCTTCACTTGAGCACTGAATTGGATCAAAGATTGTGTTCAATAACAAAAATACTGTGTTTCCTGACAATCTTATATTGCAGAGAAAACAATAATTCCTCAATATAATAAATGACCAAACCCTTCATGTGGAATATACAACCCCTGGCAAAAATTATGGAATCACCGGGCTCGGAGGATGTTCATTCAGTTGTTTAATGTTGTTGAAAAAAAAGCAGATCACAGACATGGCACAAAACTAAAGTCATTTCAAATGACAACTTTAGGGCTTTAAGAAACACTAAAAGAAATCAAGATTAAAAATGTGGTGCTCAGTAATGGTAATTTGTTTCAGACCAAGCAGAGGGAAAAAATTATGGAATCACCATGTAAATTTTCATTTCCAAAACCAACACCTGCATCAAATTAGATCTGCTCGTTAGTCTGCATCTAAAAAGGAGTGATCACACCTTGTAGAGCTGTTTCACCAAATGAACCGACATGAATCATGGCTCCAACACGAGAGATGTCAATTGAAACAAAGGAGAGGATTATCAAACTCTTAAAAGAAGGTAAATCATCACGCAATGTTGCAAAAGATGTTGGTTGTTCAGTCAGCTGTGTCTAAAATCTGGACCAAATACAAACAACATGGGAAGGTTGTTAAAGGCAAACATACTGGTAGACCAAGGAAGACATCAAAGCGTCAGGTCCGGAAACTTAAAGCAATATGTCTCCAAAACAGGAAATGCACAACAAAACAAATGAGGAACGAATGGGAGGAAACTGGAGTCAATGTCTGTGACCGAACTGTAAGAAACCGCCTAAAGGAAATGGGATTTACATACAGAAAAGCTAAACAAAAGCCATCATTAACACCTAAACAGAAAAAAACAAGGTTACAAAGGGCTAAGGAAAAGCAATCGTGGACTGTGGATGACTGGATGAAATTCATATTCAGTGATGAATCGCGAATCTGCATTGGGCAAGGTGATGATGCTGAAACATTTGTTTGGTGCCTTTCCAATGAGATTTATAAAGATGACTGCATGAAGAGAACATGCAAATTTCCACAGTCATTGATGATATGGGGCTGCATGTCAGGTAAAGGCACTGGGGAGATGGCTGTCATTACATCTTCAATAAATGCCCAAGTTTACATTGATATTGATATTTTGGACAGTTTTCTTATCCCGTCAATTGAAAGGATGTTTGGGGATAATGACATTTTTCAAGATGAAAATGCATCCTGCCATAGAGCAAAGACTGTGAAAACATTCCTTGAAAGAAGACACATAAGGTCAATGTCATGGCCTGCAAATAGTCCGGATCTCAATTCAATTGACAATCTTTGGTAGAAGTTGAAGGAAATGGTCCATGACAAGGCTCCAACCTGCAAAGCTGATCTGGCAACAGCAATCAGAGAAAGTTGGAGCCAGATTGATTAAGAGTACTGTTTGTCACTCATTAAGTCCATGCCTCAGAGACTGCAAGCTGTTATTAAAGGCAGAGGTGGTGCAACAAAATACTAGTGATGTATTGGAGTGTTCTTTTGTGTGTTTGTTTTTCATGATTCTAGAATTTTTTCCTCAGAATTGAGTGATTCCATAATTTTTTCCCCTCTGCTTGGTCTGAAAAAAATATTACACTTACGGAGTACCACATTTTTAATCTTGATTTCTTTTAGTGTTTCTTAAAGCCCTAAAGTTGCCATTTGAAATGACTTTAGTTTTGTGCCATGTCTGTGATCAGCTTTTTTTCAACAACATTAAACCACTGAATGAACATCCTCCGAGCCCGGTGATTCCATAATTTTTGCCAGGGGTTGTATATACTTTTAGAGAAAGTGAAGGAGCACTATGATCCAAATATATGTAAAAATATCAAACAAAGTTTATTGAAATATAGAATACATAAGACAACAGAAAAACTTATCATAAAATCACAACATAGTATAGACAGCAATACAGACACAATGAAAGGCAGCAATAACCTTGTTACAACATATTGGCACAGGATATAAAGATTTAAGTACCGTATTGCCAAAAACATATTGACTAGAAACATTTCATGTTATACCAAAAATACATTCTCTAGCCTATATGAACTGGTAAACAAAGGATATAGTAATTGCTCTAATACCCACCATGTATATAAAGGTCATATGTCACAATAGGACCACATGTGCATATTGTATGTTGCTATATAATTGTAACATAATAAACCTATAATAGGTAACCAATCGTGGCCATAATGGACAAAAAGGCCAGATGCTGCACACATAGACGTCGCCTGGGGTTTCATCTTACATTGTACTCTCCACAAGGAGAAGCAGTACCCCTCATACCACCAGTCAGAAGATTCTCACCCACCCAAATCAGACTTTTTACTTTGCACTAATGAGGGGCGAGCACCCAGAATCACTGTGTCTGCAAATGGATGGTCTGGTTTGGCTTTTTATCCCAAGTCATGTGGAAAGTCTCATTTAAACCAATACAGACTTTTAGGATTACTACTTCAAATAGGTGGCAGTACTCTTCCTCTCTGAAGATGGCATGTAGAAAAAGTTGCATGCTGGGTTTACACAAGTTGACAGCGGAAGTTAAATGACCACTGATCAGCCACATGAACATCATTAGTGGTCATTTAATGACTTGTTTAGACAAGCCATACACAATTCTATGGGCACAGAACTATTGTGTGATGATGTGATGATGACTTTTTAAGCCTTTTGCTCGTTCACGGGATATTTGCTGACCTGTTTAGAAAGCCAAATATTCGGGAATGAACATTCCCCAATTATCTGCCTGCATAAATACAGCATTGCATTGTAGAAAAAAGCTCCACACACATTTCACATCCTTGAAATCAGAACCTAATATTTATTTGTTCTATTTCCCCGTGTACTTATATCGCAAACATATTGAAAGCTGCTGTACAGAGAGAAATTTTGTGCACTCTTATCAGTCCCTAACTACAGTGCAGATTGCAAACACCAAATATTGCAAGTTCTGATATAAATATCAGTGATAAAACATCACTGTTATTCTGAGGTTGTGTTCAGAGCCTCAGCTGGAGCATAGAAACCCTCGAAGAACCCCATTATTAGTCACTGCTGCCTATCCTTGAAATGAATCCGTCAGAGCATCACGGCTTCCATTAAAAAGGAAGTACTAGTACACAGGGTTTATTTGGTTATTTGGCCATCAGTACTCCCTGTGTTTGGCCTCTTTCTTGACTGCACTTACTGCTTGGCTCCCTGGTTCTGAGACGCCCTATTTATCTCTGCTTCTTCATACTATTGCACATGTCCACAGTTTACTACTTTTATGAATGCATTTTATTATATGTACTCAATAAAGATTTATACTTTTTTACTCTAACCTCAAACTCCTTTTTCCTCTTGGGTATTTTCTCTGTATACTATAGTGTCGTTCCTATCACCGTGTATAACATCCAGGGCTGTGGAGTCTGTAAGCCAAACCTCCGACTCAGACTCCTCAATTTCCACGACTCCGACTCCCTCATACACGGCTCATGTTTAAGTGATAAATTTACTGTAGCACAGATTCATCTCAGCTAAAAGTCTAGACCCTTAGATCAGGAATAGAACATTTCATAACTTTCCCAAATTCTTATGAAAAAATATTCCCCACAAACTGCATTGGACTACTGGACCCAATTTATTATATATTTTAGGAGTCGGAGTTGGTCCATTTTATACCGACTCCACCAAAATGGGCTCCGACTCAGACTCCATGACTCCGACTCCACAGCCCTGATTACAACACCACTACTATCCCCGTGTACTATAGTACCGCTCTTAGCCACGTGTACTATAGTACCGCTCTTAGCCACGTGTACTATAGTACCGCTCTTAGCCACGTGTACTATAGTACCGCTCTTAGCCACGTGTACTATAGTACCGCTCTTAGCCACGTGTACTATAGTACCGCTCTTAGCCACGTGTACTATAGTACCGCTCTTAGCCACGTGTACTATAGTACCGCTCTTAGCCACGTGTACTATAGTACCGCTCTTAGCCACGTGTACTATAGTACCGCTCTTAGCCACGTGTACTATAGTACCGCTCTTAGCCACGTGTACTATAGTACCGCTCTTAGCCACGTGTACTATAGTACCGCTCTTAGCCACGTGTACTATAGTACCGCTCTTAGCCACGTGTACTATAGTACCGCTCTTAGCCACGTGTACTATAGTACCGCTCTTAGCCACGTGTACTATAGTACCGCTCTTAGCCACGTGTACTATAGTACCGCTCTTAGCCACGTGTACTATAGTACCGCTCTTAGCCACGTGTAGTATAGTACCGCTCTTAGCCACGTGTACTACAGTACCGCTCTTAGCCACGTGTACTACAGTACCGCTCTTAGCCACGTGTACTATAGTACCGCTCTTAGCCACGTGTACTATAGTACCGCTCTTAGCCACGTGTACTATAGTACCGCTCTTAGCCACGTGTACTATAGTACCGCTCTTAGCCACGTGTACTATAGTACCGCTCTTAGCCACGTGTACTATAGTACCGCTCTTAGCCACGTGTACTATAGTACCGCTCTTAGCCACGTGTACTATAGTACCGCTCTTAGCCACAAGTATTTTAGTACTCCTACTATTCCCATGCATTATAATACTGCTCCTATCCCCGTGTATTATAATACCACTGGTATTACTGTGCATTATAATATCGCTCCTATCCCCATGTATTATAGTACTGCTGCAATCGTCATGTATGATAGTACTTGTCCTATCCATGTGTATTATAGTACTTCTCTTATCCACATGTATTTTAGTACTGCTGCTATTCCCATGTATAATACTGCTCCTATTACTGTGTATTACAGTATCGCTCCTATCCCCATGTATTATAGTACCACTGTTATCGTTTATTATAGAACTGGTCCTATCCCCATGTATTATTGTATCACTGCTATTCCTGTGTATTATAATACCACTCCTATCCATGTGTACTATAGTACCGCTCTAATCCACAAGTATTTTAGTACTGCTGCTATCCCGATGTATTATAATACTGCTCCTATTTCTGTGTTATAATACCGCTCCTATTCCCATGTATTATATTACCACTACTATGCCCGTGTATACCACGCCTATTCCCATGTATTATAGTATCGCTGCTATCCTTGTGTATTATAGTACTGCCCCTATCCATGTATATTGGAATACCGCTCATATTCCCCATGTATTATAGTACTGCTTTTATCCATGTGTATTATAATACCATTCACATTTCTGTGTATTATAGTACCACTCTTACGCCTATTATGGTACTATTGCTATCCCCGTGTATTATAATACCGCTCCAATTATTGTGTATTATAGTACCATAGCAATTTATGGTTTTCATAACTGCACTTAAGGATACCATCAAGGTTCTAGCAATTTTACAGATTCACTGACTTTCTTAAAGAGAAACAGTTGTTTTAATTTTTATTTCATTAATCCACAGTACACATGAAAATAAGCAACTTTGAAATGGAGAAATCCACTTCTTTCTCCACCTGAACTGATTATTCATTCTCGAAATTCTCAATTCAAGGATAAAATCAGTATTCAGTGAATAAAGATTTTCCCATTACGTAGATAGGAGATGATAGTTAGTGCTTAAAAATTTCTATGGAGGAGAACTAACTATGGTTTCAGGAGAACTTGTAGCAGAATGTCTGTGTATGGAATGGTGTCCCAAAACTGCCTTTGTAAAACTATTTCTTAAAGCACCACTCCAGCAAGTTTTTTTTCAGCGCTGGAGTGTTGATTTAAATGTAAGTCCCCTGCCACCAGTCATATATTCACCCTCCGGCGTCTTCACTGTTTTTCGGCGCAGCTCTGATTCTTGCGGTGCCATCTTGTGACAACAGCTTCTGACTGGCCGGAAGTCAGAAGCTACGTCACAAGCGCTCAATACAAGTCTATGAGAGCCAGAATGAGGCCAGAACGAGGCTCTCATAGACTTGTATTGAAAAGTGACCTCCAAGCAGCTCCATGAAACACTGGAGCAATCCAGGCAGGTCACTTTTTGCCAGAGACCGATGGGAGCAGTAGCAAAAACCAATGAAAACGACGAAAAAATGAGTATCAGACAGGGGACTTACATTTAAAGCACCACTTAACGGTGCAATAAAAGAAAAATGCTGGAGTGGTGCTTTAAGGCCGGTGATTCTACAAATTAACTATTGAGGAGTCATAACTTTTTATTAGAAGCGATTCCACGTTATTACCTGATGAAGCTGCTAAAGAGAATGCCAAGAAGTTAGAAAGCTATCATCAAAGTAAAAGAGGGGTACGATGAGGGACCTAAGGTATAACACATTCTGTTTTGCTTCACATGTGTCTCTTTACTCTTTGTTTTCACATGTGTCTTTATAGTTGTGCTGCCTTCAGTCTGAATCTTCAATGTGCACATTGCAGTAATACCATATTCACACATCCATGTGTCAGGGCCCAAGTACAGACTAGCCACATGGTCTCTTGATCTGAATTTGTCAGCCTCATAAATTGCCTATGTGGCGGTCATGTTTGGGTCAGGAGACCAGCGGCCAGTCCATGCAACAGTTTGTACTCGTATCACGACTAACGGATGTGTAAATGCGGCATAGAAACAAGGAAAACCATTGCATGAACAGGTTGTCCAAACTTTTGGCCAATACTGTATATATTTCAATTTATAAGCCCGATTATGTACAGTGGTGGCCAAAAGTATTGGCACCCCTGCAATTCTGTCAGATAATACTCAGTTTCTTCCTGAAAATGATTGCAATCACAAATATTAGTATTGGTATCCTACCTGCAAACAACCCCATGCTGCATATCTGACTGTCTTTCCAGACTGTTTCTATCTGTCTCCCGGTACATTCCCTGTATCCATTATCAGCTGTGTATCCACTGATCCCTGGTAATTTCATTCTATCTGTCCTTGGCATGTTCGGTCCAATCTGCATGTTCATCACCTCAATCCTTTGATCCCAATACACACTGGTCCCTATCTGTCTGTTTCCTGAATTCATTTAGCCTCTGTGTCCTAATTACTCCCCCCCCCCTCCACCCATGCTTTTGTGAGCAGTGTCCCTGCGACTCCTCCCCTCCTGCACACCTGACCCATCTAATGTGCTGGCCAGAGCTCCATAAATCAAGCAAGTCTAGTCTAGCACAGACGGGTCTGGTTTTTAAAGGGTTGCTTTTTAAGGGGCTGAAAATGAAATATGCCAGAAATGGGCCAGAAGTGACCAGAAGGTACGGATAACTATCTACTATTTGTACTTAGATTCTCTTTCTCATTCTCCCTTACATTTTCATCATGCTTACATATGCCCTTACTGTTTTTGCCCCACTAATCCTCACTCTCCTTCACTATCCCCAAACCCCAGCACCCTCTAACCAAATCATCATCTCTACTTCCCTCCTACCTCCCCCCCACCTAACCTCATCTACAGACCTGCTCTTCAACCTCAGATCGATCCTCCCAAAACATAAAACAAGCCGGACACACTCCTTCTCCCACCTGCTCTCCTTCTTCCTGCTTCTCCTCACTGCTGGAGACATATCTCCCAATCCTGGACCCCCACAGCTTGCACCCTCCACCAATTCCCCCACCTATCGCATCTAACCAACTGCAAACTACCACAACCTCTCTTACGCGAAACCGGTCCCCCTGACTCCCACCCCGCTGCTCCCTCTCTCTGGAGCAATATGGAATGCACACTCTGTCTGCAACAAGCTCCATTTTGTCCACGACCTCTTTACCTCTCGTCATCTCTCCTTCCTGGGCATCACAGAGACATGGCTAACACCCTCTGACGCTTCCTCCCCTGCTGCGCTGTGTTACGGCGGCCTCCACTTCACCCACACTCCTCGCCCTGGAAACAGACATGGTGGACGAGTGGGTCTTCTCCTCTCTAACAACTGCACCTTTAGCCCTACTCCTCCTCTTCCCTCCCTTATTCTCCCTTCTTTTGAAGTCCACTCTGTCTGCATTTACTCTCCCTCCAACCTCCAAGTGGCTGTCATATACCGACCCCCGGGCCCGACCACTGCCTTTATTGACCAATTCTCCACCTGGCTTCTTTACTTTCTCTCTGCTGACATTCCCACAATCATCATGGGCGATTTCAACATCTCCACTGACACTTGCCAGTCAGCAGCATCCAAACTCTTGTCGCTTACTTCATCCTTTGGACTTACTCAGTGGTCCTCCTCAGCCACCCACACAGACAGACACACACTAGACCTGATCTTCACGTGACTCTGCTCCCTATCTAACCTCACAACCTCCCCCCTACCCCTATCTGACCACCATCTACTCACATTCTCATCCCTGTCCTCCTCACCTGTCACCCATGTCCGGCAACTAGCACACCCCCGCAGAAACCTTGCACATCTAGATACCCACACACTCCATGACATAGACAGCGCCACCGCTTTCTACAATGCCACTCTCGCATCAGCTATTGACTCGGTCACCCCTCTTGTGCATGGCAGAGCGCGACGAGTCAACAGGCAACCCTGGCACAACAACCCCACTAAACAGCTTCGACAAGCGTCCAGGGTTGCAGAGCGGCGTTGGAAGAAAACACATACTCAAGATGACTTCACTGCATTCAAACAAGCAACACTTGCATTCAAATCAGCACTCACCTCTGCTAAACAGGCCTACTTCAAAACCCTCATATCTTCCCTATCCTACAACCCCAAACAGCTATTCAACACTTTTAACTCTCTCCTCCGCCCTCCGTCATCTCTGCTGAGGAGTTTGCCACACACTTCAAAAAGAAGACTGACCAAACACGGCAAGTCTTTACTGTCCGACCACCACAACCCCTTTGTTTTCCACAGCATTTCCCTACCCCCATAACCTCCCTTCCCAATATCACGGAAAGAGACCTTACTCGTCTCCCTCCAAATCACACCTCACCACATGTGCACTCGTCCCCATCCCATCCCACCTCCTCCCCAACCTCACCCCCACACTCATCCGATCCCTAACCCATCTCTTCAACCTATCACTATCTTCTGGTACTTTCCCTGCTGCCTTCAAACATGCCACAATCACGCCCATCCTCAAAAAGCCATCCCTCGGTCCAACTGCCTTGTCCAGCTATCGCCCCATATTGTTGCTCCCATTTGCCTCCAAACTCCTTGAGCAACACGTTCATGCTGAACTTTCCTCCCACTTTTCATCTAACTCTCTCTTCGTCAACCGACAATCCGGCTTCCGCCTCCACCATTCCACCGAAACTGCCCTTACCAAAATCACCAATGACTTATTTACAGCCAAAGCTAACAGACAATTCTCTGTACTCCTTCTACTTGACCTGTCCTCTGCTTTCGATACAGTTGACCATTGCCTCCTACTACAGATCCTCTCTTCCTTTGACGTCAAAGACCTTGCCCCATCCCGGATCTCCTCATACCTTTCTAACCGCACATTTAGCGTCTCCCACACTACCTCCTCACCCCGCCCCCTCTCTGTTGGAGTCCCTCAAGGCTCTGTCCTAGGACCCTTACTCTTCTCAATCTATACCCTTGGCCTGGGACAGCTCATAAAATCCCATGGCTTCCAGTACCATCTGTACGCTGATGACACCCAGATCTACCTCTCTGTCCCAGATGTCACCTCTCTGCTGTCCAGAATCCCAGCATGTCTAGCAGCCATATCCTCCTTCTCCTCCCGCTACCTCAAGCTCAATGTGGACAAAACTGAACTCATTATCTTTCCCCCCATCTCGCATATCTTTCTCACCTGATCTTTCTATCACAATAAATGACATTACTCTTCCCCTGTACCTACAATGCACTGCCTCGGAGTAACCCTTGACGCTTCCCTGTCCTTCAAACCCCAAATCCAAGCTCTCGCCACCTCCTGTCGCCTCCAGCTCAAAAATATTTGCAGAATCCATCCTTTCCTCAACCCTCAATCTACTAAACTGCTTGTGCATGCCCTCATCATCTCCCGCCTCGACTATTGCAACATCCTCCTCTGTGGCCTACTTGCTAACACTCTCGCACCCCTCCAGTCCATCCTCCACTCTGCTGCACGACTTGTTCATCTCTCGCCTCGCTGCTCCTCTGCTACCCCCCTTTTCAAATCGCTTCACTGGCTCCCATTCCCCCAGGGTATCCAGTTCAAACTACTAACACTGACCTACAAAGCCATAAATAACCGCTCTCCTCCGTACATCTCTGAACTAATCTCCCGATATATTTCCTCACGCAACCTCCGGTCCTCCCAAGACCTCCTTCTCTTCTCCACACTTATTCGTTCTTCACGCAATCGCCTCCAAGATTTCTCCCGAATATCCCCCGTCCTATGGAATTCTGTGCCTCAACACGTCCGATTATCCACCACATCCGGATCCTTCAGTCGGAACCTGAAAACCCATCTCTTCAAACAAGCTTACAGCCTGCCATGACCTTGCTTGCTGCCACCTCAACCAACAACATCGGAGCTACTGCAACCCCTCAACCTACTGTCTCCACCCCATTCCTGTAGAAAGTAAACACGCAAGGGCAGGGTCCTCTTCCCTCCGTACCGTTCCATCAATGTTAGTTTGTTTACTGTAAGTGATATCTGCATTTAGTATGTAGCTCCTCCTTATGTACTGGGCCATGGAATCAATGGCCCTATATAAATTAATAATAATAATAGTGTCACTTGCAGACTCCTTGATCAGTCCTGTGGATGCATACACTTATCTAATGAAAATCTGACAGCTCTCAGCCTGTTTAAACTGGCTTGGGAAGCAAGGACCAGGCTGTCAATCAGCACAATGTCAGCAGTGACACAAAGTCAACGGTACAGAGTGGAAGAAAACCACACGGTCAATGAAATGTCACAAGAAGAAGGAACAATCGTGGCCAGTAGGGGTCACGTGATTGCTAATAGCAAAAGGCGAACTGTAGGAGAGGCAGTTAGCAGGCAACTACCTGCCCACCAGTGCACAATTGTATAGAAAAAAAACAAGTCCCCTACATCCCTTTTAAATTCCGCAGCCTCTCTCCCTTTAAAGCTAGTGTCTGCCTTGAAGACACTTCCATGATGAAAAAAATAGAATTTCTGAAGCTTCCAGTTTGCCGCCATGTTCTCCGACCAGCTGCATTCATGCAAATTTTATCATGGGTCTTACAATAGCAGCAGCAGCTGTTCACGTGCACAATATTAATACAAAGCAGATATGCACAGCAGGTCTGTGGATATAACCAGTTACAAGAATTTTAAACTGTTATCAAAAGAAATCTTCATAAAGATGCAGGTTACATAGCCAGCATACAGACAGCTTTAAAAACCAGTGCGTTTCACACACTTACACTTCAGCAATCATTGAGTATATTCACACGCTTTTGAAACGGCCATCAATTTTGAAAAAGAAAAAAAGGGTGAAAAATTATATGTTTAGAAACCAATTTGAATAATTATTAACACTAGCCCATTACTTTATGTAACAGCTCAGGTTTTTTTTGGATGAGGTGGGGGATAACAGGGTTCATGGGAGAACCCGACAAATGATCCTCGGTTATTTAGTGGCAATATATTCTGCAGAATGTTACAGCACAGTGTACTAATATAATCAGACATTACATGGTAACAAACTCATTAAAGCAGATCCACATTGTTTCAGTGATCTGAAAAGCAGAAACATCCAGAGAACAGAAAATAATTATTTGTCATTTCCCCGTACCTGGGCAGACTGTAATGTCTTCTTCCTGGGCTATCGCTGTATGCTCCATAAGGTGGCTGTCATTTCTCACAGCAGTTGGCGAAACAGCACTGCAAAAGGCAAATAAATTGAAGCTTTTCAATAGAATCATCTAAAATATAGCAAACACTAAAAAAAGGCATAAAGAGATCATATCCCAAAATAGGGATTAAATTGAGACAACTATAGACTTCCAATCTCATTTTATAATGAAAGTAGAACTTCTAATAGGTGCCCTGGGTCATGTTTCAAGTGTAATGCTGCAGACAATTTTCTCAATGGATTTTTAATCAATTATTGTAGAAATAAAAGAACAGATATTTTTGCAGTATTAATAAATCCTGTTATTCATCATGGGCTAAGGTATGATATAGCACATGGGTCTCAAACACGCGGCAATCACGTCTATGGAGGCAGGGGCCGCACTTCTCTTCATCTGAATGTGCGTCCGAGAACACGCATTCAATTGAAATGTATCGTGACGCAGAAACATGCTCTCTGCACCACAATACCAATATCAGCCACCAGCCAGAGGCCGGCAGATGACGTCGACATCCCAACGCGGCCAACGCCCCAGCTCTGGAGGAGGAAGAGGACGCTGGTCGCCGAGGGAGCGAGGTCATGTGAGAAGAATTTTTCTTGTGTGTGTTAAGGGTCCATAATGGGTGACAGTCTTATAAGATGCAGACATTACTACAAGATAGGGACCAGGATGGGGACATTACTACAAAATAGGGACCAGGATGGGGACATTACTACAAGATAGGGACCAGGATGGGGACATTACTACAAGATAGGGACCAGGATGGGGACATTACTACAAGATAGGGACCAGGATGGGAACATTACCACAAGATAGGGACCAGGATGGGGACAATACCACAAGATAGGGACCAGGATGGGGACATTACCACAAGATAGGGACCAGGATGGGAACATTACTACAAGATAGGGACCAGGATGGGAACATTACTACAAGATAGGGACCAGGATGGGAACATTACTACAAGATAGGGACCAGGATGGGAACATTACTACAAGATAGGGACCAGGATGGGAACATTACTACAAGATAGGGACCAGGATGGGAACATTACTACAAGATAGGGACCAGGATGGGGACATTACTACAAGATAGGGACCAGGATGGGAACATTACTACAAGATAGGGACCAGGATGGGAACATTACTACAAGATAGGGACCAGGATGGGAACATTACTACAAGATAGGGACCAGGATGGGAACAGTACTACAAGATAGGGACCAGGATGGGAACAGTACTACAGGATAGGGACCAGGATGGGAACAGTACTACAGGATAGGGACCAGGATGGGAACATTACTACAAGATAGGGACCAGGATAGGAACATTACTACAAGATAGGGACCAGGATGGCGACATTACTACAAGATAGGGACCAGGATGGCGACATTACTATAAGATGGGGACATTACTATATGACGGTGCGAAGATGAGGACATTACTGCAAGATGGGGCCAGGAGGGGGACATTACTACAGGATGGAGACCATTATTACAGGTTAAGGGACCATCATTAAAGGTTGAGAGGGCCTTATTACGGAAAAATATTGGGCCACTAAAAATGCTGTCTTATATAAAAACTGAAGTAAAAGAGAATACCTGCATCATAACCCATATAATAAACACCATTAAAAATAATAAAAAAACATGCCAAAAATGATCAAAAAGTCCTATAGAAAAATAATGGTATCTCTAAAAGAGTCATCTTCTCCTGCAAAAAACACAGCCTTTCATATTCAAATTTTTTCTATGTGCGGCCCATTTACTTGACTGAGTTTGAGACCCCTGCTTTAGCATTTCCCCATTTTTATTTTTGTTTGGTTCTGCATTTTCATTTTTGGCTCTTTGCTTTCCAAGAGCCAGAACTATTTTAATTTCCATCGATGTAGCCATACCAGGAGTTGTTTTTTGCGGGAAGAGTTTTAGTTTTGAATGACTTCTATAATTTACAGAAAAACAGGATACAGAAGGAGTTTCGTTTTTATAAAGTTCACTTTGCAATAAAAATAACATGCCGATTTTAAACTACAAGTCAGTATGGTTATTGGGGTACCAGATTTATATTTTTCTTTATGGTTTACAACATATAATTAAGTGTGTCATTTTCTGAGAACTTTAACTCATTTTCCAGTTGACGTAGTTGTACCAAGACTTGTTTTTTTAAGAGGGTGAGTTGTCGTTTTTATTGGCATCCATTTAGTGGACATATGACTGTCTATTTTTATTCCATTTTTCATGAGCAAAGTGACCAAAACAAATAACTTTTTTTGTTTTTTGCCCTATCTTTCCTGTATTCACCGATTGGGATAAATATAAAATTTTAGTAGACTAAACAGTTATGGAAGTAGGGATATCAATTATATTAAGGTGGTTGATTTGAACTTTTTTTTATATATATATTTTTTACATTTTATGCTAGTTCTCCTAGGGGAATTGAACCTGCAATCGCTTGTACAATGCTGTTGTATTGCAATCAACTATAATTTTTTTATCTTCCGAAGCACAGTCAAAGGCTGGACTTTACAGGTGCAACGGGGGTATTCAGAAAGCTCCCATGATACCCTGCAATTGCATAATGGTGGGTGTGGGTGTGGGGGGTTGTAGAGAATGGAATTGAAGAGACTCCTGCATATAAGTGGTTAAACTGCTACAATCAGAGATAGCTCCTACTGGATAAGTTAAGACACAGGTGAGGGCTGTAAAACACAGCTGGCACCTGCAGTGTACGCAGCGGGCTCAACGTTACTCAAGGTGATTTCTGGTTAAAGCCAGTGACGTCCTGATTTTAATTGTGCTAAGCATCCAGACAGGTCTGATAAAAAGTTAACTTTTCAGAAAGACCCTTGCTCTTGACTTGTTTATATACGCCTCATAACACTGAGGCGGAGGATATTGCTGCAGATTTCAGACTGCACACCAATATCCCCAGGGCTACTTTGAAAGAGATCTATAAGAAGTCATGGATTAGGTCAACATATCCAAACACAGGTTGCCTTTATACTTGCAATACAATATAGCTTTATAATAGGAAGGCTCCATGATCTGCTTAAAGTGCTTTGTATGCATCTCAGGATAGGAGAAAACCAACAGTGATAGATCTCCAGTATATTATTAGCATGCAATGAGCATTGTTTGCTTAAGAAAAATGCAGCGTTTCTACAGAAGATCTGGCTGAGATGTACGAGATTTTCGCCAGCGCTCCATGTCTACCTTTTTAGCAAGTCAGCTCAAGTGTATTGGTAGAATTTATTACAGCCAGCCATACAAGAATCACTTAGCAGACAGCTAGAATTTATGATAAATTATCCAGGTGGTGAAACCCAGTCCACAGAGAATGCCCCTACCTCCTACAAGGAAATAAACAACATGTATGAGCAGCAGGAACGCAGCGCACCAGGTGATATAAGGCAGTGCTCCGTGAGCCGGAACCAAGCTTTCTTGGCAGAACAGCGCACAAAGCAGTGACCCTTTCCTGTCTAGGCCATACTGCTGCAGTCTATCAGGTTAGGTACAATGCATGCCACGTGTTACAGAAATGTAAATTTGTCCTACACTGTTGTTCAGCTTCTGTTAAACACTTGCTGGATGTGTTCATTGGTGCCATGTTCCCACTATAGAGGGGCATCAGAACCATTTCATTCAGCATTTCACCTAAAATCCCAATACCGTTGCAGCTCGGTAGCTGTGCTTATACTAATTTTCAGACGATTACATCAAGAGCTCTAACGACTCTCTGAACAAGTCAGTCATCTCCCTTGTGACAAGAATACTGCTAGCTCTTGAAACATGTTTACGCCAAGAAGAAATGCACCTGAAAAATGATCATGTAGCTAGGAAGAGCACTCCGGAGGGATGGATCGTGGCCAGGCGCCAGGTGCGTGCTGAATGTAGCGTGGGAGAACAGTCTAATGGGAAGGATCCGAATTTCCCATACAAGCAGATCTACAGCTGCATGCTAGTGATCCTCTGCAGTTTTATCAATGGGAAGTCACAAACATGACCATGGAAAACTCATCGATGGGAAAGATAGTTCATGAGGGTTCTCACCTGTCACCAGGTGCCACCGGAGCTACTCCTGCACATTCACTTGGCGGCATCTTGGTAAACAGTGCCTGGGTAAAGTGGAGAAAATAGGATGAGAAACAAATTAACTAATGTGACATTGTAAAGAAGCAAAAACAAAAATAAAATATCTAATATAGCCAAATGTAAAAGCACTGCTTTCAGTTTCATCACTCGTGTATCATCAGACATCAAAGGGCGTGAAATGCTCCACTCTGAAAACTTGAAGGGGTTGTCCGGCCTTATGATACTGATGACCTATCCAAGGTCACCAACAACATAACACCAGACAACTCCATTAAGATATATGGGCACAACCAGGACATCGTTACCATGAGATGCCCTACTGATCAGCATTTTAAACTCAATTTTTATGTATAAGCATGATAGTGGGGGAAGAAGATCATTGCAGCTGGGACAATTTTATGCTAAAACACATTTTTGTGAGGGAAAAAACACATTTCCACATCGAAATCAGCAAAAAAAACACAAATTTCATGCAAATTGTACCCCGTTGTTGTTAATGTTAAAGTCACATTACCATTCCTTTCCCTTGTGGTTTTAAAAACTGCATCACAGGAAAATAAAAGTGACATATCACTTTAGGTAGATTCCTCCTAGAATATTCACATCACTCTACACTGAAGTCACATTGATAACATATATTGTATGGTTTTGGATATTCATTTCTCCTGAAAACCCCATTGGCTTTCTTCCATCTCAAAATGCCTGTGTGAACATACCCATAAGGATGTGTCGTGTCACATGTGATTTTTGCTCTAAGATTGGGCTCAAACCATGTTCTCCTCCCCTCTTCATACTCCATCAGGTGCCCCCAGTCTGGAAAAATACAGAAGCGACGGCGCACCGAAATGGGAGAACACAGCCTTACTGTTATAGGGAGAGACCGCATCACAAAGTTCACCGATGATCATAATCTTCCTTCAGCCATTCCACTTCTTAAAGCTATAATCAAATTGCCGACTCATTCGAATAACTCCAAAAACATTGTCATGCAGTCTCCTAAAGTCAGCAGTGCTGGTGCTCATCACCTGCTCCAAAATGGACAAAAAAGGAAAGATGATGGCGCCAATGACCCACAGTGGTTGAGAGAACTGGTCTTCACTCTACATACAGTATGTGTTCTGTCTTGCGAGCTGCGTTACTGTGACAGACAAAGAAGTGTTGTGTTTCGGGACTAAAGTCAAAAGTTCTGAAAAACACTAAGAGTCCAGTTTTCTTTCCAATTTTCATGAAAGATAAATGGTAAAACGTGCCTGTGTTGTAATGTCCAGCCTTCAATATAATAAATAGGGTATTCACACCGGTCACCAGCCAGTATTTGAACATTACAGATACAGAGGGCTATTAAGTGCATGGAGGGTGTGTGAACAGATGCTACGAGGACCCATATTTGGAAGAACATTTAGGACGGGCAAAAAGAGAATAGTTATAAAAGTCATGTGAGGCGATAGACCATTTTTTTAGGGCAAACTTAAAACTGTGGGTATTGGGAATTAATCGAATAGTCCAGGGTAGTGCATTCCAGAGAATTGCCACAGCACGCGAGAAGTCTTGGAGACGAGCGTGAGAGGCTTGGATTATTGAGGATGTTAGTCTTCGGTAACTAGCGGAACGGCATGGGTAGGGTGATAGTCAGAGATGAGGTAGGAGATGTAGGGTGGTGCTGAACAGTGGAGATCTTTGTAAGTGAAAGTTTATATTGGACGCTGTAGTAAATGGGCAACCAGTGCAATGACTGGCACAGGGTAGAAGCATCGGTGTAGCGGTTGGAGAGGAACAGGATCCTAGCTGCGGAATTCAGGACGGATTGGAGAGGGTAGCGTATAGTAAGAGGGAGACAGATTAGTAGAGAGTTGCAGCAGTCCAGGCAGGATGAATAAGAGCAACAGTAAGAATTTTTGCAGGGTCAAAGGTAAAAAAAGGTAGAATTCTAGAGATGTTTTTGAGGTGTAGACAACATGAGCAAGCGAATGAACGGATGCAGCGAGTGAAGGAAAGACCTGAGTCAAATATGACCCCAAGGCAGCAGGGGTGCTGCAGGGGAGTAATGGTAGAACCATACACGGAAATAGCAATACTGGGTTAGGTAAGGTTAGTGGAGGGAGGAAACACAAGGAGCTCAGTTTTGACTCATCCAGTTTTAGATAGATAGATGACATGATGTTAGAGACAGCGGAAAGACAATCACTGGTATTTTGTAGTAATGCAGGGGTGATGTCAGGAGATGATGTGTATAATAGGGTGTCATCAGCATAGAGATGGTACTGAAAACTGAATCTACTGATGGTTTGTCCAACATGTAAATCTCACATTTCAAGCACACAGATTTTAGCAGGTATTCTGCTCCAAAATCAAAAATAAATCTCCCTACTAACAGCCTTCTATTAGTTAAAATAGGTAATCCACAAAGCTGCAAAATGGTGCAAATTTTCCTGTCTGAATTTGAAATTAGCATCACAGTAAAAATAAGTGTCATTATGTATTGAAGTGGATTTCTTTTGGAAACCACAGCAGGTAGCTGCATACCGATTAGTCTGACTGTGTGAGGTTAACCCTCTACATTTCAGCCTGAAAATCCACAGCAGAAATTAAGAGGGTCAACCATACATTTTTAAGGGAGATTCCTGTAAATCAGAAACATATTTTTCCAACAGCATGAACATAGTCACAGGCATGTTTTAATCCTCATCAATGGGCGCTATTGCTTGTGCTGTAAGAAAAATAGAAGTGGCATCTGCCAATAGGGGACCAAGGCTCCCTTACTGGTGCTTGTATAAACCCAAAATGTTATCTTTTAAATGCCCAGGTCTGCATTTAGAGCACAGTGTCACAAAATCTGTGCTCAAATCTCTATAAAATTAATCAGAAAACAGGATCTAAAAATGACAGGGTGTTAAAAGAGCCACTATAAGACAAAAATTGGTCAGGTCACATTTATGGCATATTAATTGCTTCCATATTACATGTTTATTACAATGGAGAGGGACCGCATATGCCCCCCTACACTCCAGATTTCTAAGGCAAAGTTAGATAGATTGATTAAAAATATTTATCAATATCATTTATCAATATGATATAAAAAAAACTGCAAAACATAAAAATATACATTTAGCATTGCCATAATATTGACCCGCAGAAAAAAAAAAGCTTACATGTAATTTTTACTGCAAAGTGAAAGCGTATAAATCAAACTCGAGCCGCATTGGTGGAATTTAAATTTTTATCAATTCTACCCCAAAATTTTTTCCAAAAGGCGCCAGTCTTAACTACTTCTCCAGTAAAAATCAAGCCATTTTATGACTACGTTTACGAAAAAAATAGCTGTTTATCTGAACACTTTTTGTGGATGCCAGGGAATAAAGAGCAGTATTTCAATGGAAGTGTGGAAAAGAAAGAACATTTTGCAAACACAATTATTACAACAAGTAACTTGTATATAACTGTGAAGGTGTGAGAGATGTGTGACAGCATGGACCCTGCAGCTGTACATCCCTGGAGACTACAACCACTTCAGTCTATGTGTTAAATGGTTACTAGCAAGCTTCACGTTTACGGTATAGATGTGAAATATATCATAAATCCTGTATCTGTCGCTTAACCTGTCAATTATCAACTGCTGTGGGGCAACAACAACAAGGAAAAGCATAAACAACCGCTCACCTACCGGATGTATTCGTTGGACCTGGCTGGACTAAATAATCTTGCATGAACGGGAAGTGCCGTGAATACAGCTCTCTTCATGAAGGATTTTGTTGCATCTCTCTGATTTACACAGAGCACCACCCATGTTTAATGCAGAGACCTATGGATATTGACCATTATATCTGACATAATAGTCCTGACCTTATTCTCTTCTGCTGGATTATTTACTAAAGGTTGCTTTAAAAGGATATGGGCACATTTGGGTGCAACTTTTATTCTTTACTTATCTGTCAGTAGGATCAACCCTCCTAAGGAGTCTATATGGGCATGTAGGTCATAAGGAGCTGATTATAGTGATACCTTGTTATCTGATGTCTTACTCCAGAGAAATCCACATTTTTCTTAATGTGTAAAGAAGTTAATGTTAAGATCTATGGGCCGGACACAGATCTCCCCGAAATTCTGCCTTCAGAGCTTCCTTTAAATGAAAAAGGGTGCTACCAGTGTGAGACATGTAGATCAGGAAAGCAGACTGTCAGTCATTACATGTCTCACACTGGTAATGCCCCCTTTCATTTATAATAAGCTTTAAATGCATATTCTCAAGCAGTTGTGTGTGCGGCCCATAGATATTAACAGTTTATTTACATATTAAGAAAAATATGGACTTTTCTGGAATAAAACATTGGATCGCAGATATCAAGGTATCATTTCTATGACCTACAAACCCATATAAACAGCTTAGGAGCATTGATCCTACTGACAGATTCCCTTTAAATGCATATATATTCTCCTAATAGGTACTGTAACAATATGGTTTCATGAAATATATTAGACACTGGCTCTACAACCTCTACTTGTCTATCTTCGGCAGTCTCATTGAGAATGAGTGGCGTGCGTGCATGCATGGCCATTATTGCTCCATTCAAATGGAAATAATATTTATTATGGGTGCTTGTTTAGGGGGGCTCCATCTCATCTGGAACTGTATCTATTTAGGAAGCCTGGTGAGACCTCATTTCATTTAGGGTCATTTGTAATTTAAATGCTGGATGTTTCAGGGGTGTCCTATACAGACCAACATTTAGCCGCCTGTGACTGTTTGATATCTGCATGACGTAACTTCTCAAAACAGAAAGTATACTTTCTAGCGATCGAGGTATCTGTGGCCCCAGTCCACAATGTTGGGGCAGTATCTGACCAAAGTAGTACACATCATCTAATAAAGCTGTACAGTGAGTAAGGAAAGTATTCAGACCCCTTTACATTTTTCACTTTGTTTCATTGTAGCCATTTGGTAAATTCTAAAAAGTTCATTTTTTTTCTCATTAAAGTACACTCTGCACCCCATCTTGACTGAAAAAAAAACAGAAATGTAGAAATTTTTGCAAATTTATTAAAAAAGAAAAACTGAAATATCACATGGTCATAAGTATTCAGACCCTTTGCTCAGTATTGAGTAGAAGCACCCTTTTGAGCTAGTACAGACATGAGTCTTCTTGGGAATGATGCAACAAGTTTTTCACACATGGATTTGGGGATCCTCTGCCATTCTTCCTTGCAGATCCTCTCCAGTTCCGTCAGGTTGGATGGTGAACGTTGGTGGACAACCATTTACAGGTCTCTCCAGAGATGCTCAATTGGGTTTAGGTCAGGGCTCTGGCTGGGCCAGTCAAGAATGGTCAAGAGTTGTTCTGAAGCCACTCCTTTGTTATTTTAGCTGTGTGCTTAGGGTCATTGTCTTGTTGGAAGGTAAACCTTCAGCCAAGTCTGAGGTCCAAAGCACTCTGGAAGAGGTTTTCATCCAGGATCTCTCTGTACTTGGCCGCATTGATGTTTCCTTCAATTGCAACCAGTCGTCCTGTCCCTGCAGCTGAAAAAAAAAACTATAGCATGATGATGCCACCACCATGTTTCACTGTTGGGATTGTATTGGGCAGGTGATGAGCAGTGCCTGGTTTTCTCCACACATACCGCTTAGAATTATCACCAAAAAGTTCTATTTTCGTCTGATCAGACCAGAGAATCTTATTTCTCATAGTCTGGAAGTCCTTCATGCGTTTTTGAGCAAACTCTATGCGGGGTTTCATATGTCTTGCATATATGAGGAGAGGCTTCCATTGGGCCACTCTGCCATAAAGGCCCGACTGGTGGAGGGCTGCAGTGATAGTTGACTTTGTGGAACTTTCTCCCATCTCCCTAATGCATCTCTGGAGCTCAGCCACAGTGATTTTGGGGTTTTTCTTTACCTCTCTCATCAAGGCTCTTCTCCCACTATTGCTCAGTTTGGCTGGACAGCCAGGTCTAGGAAGACTTCTGGTGGTCCCAAACTTCTTCCATTTAAGGATTATGGAGGCCACTGTGCTCTTACCAACCTTGATTAATGCAGAAATTCTTTTATAACCTTGGCCAGATCTGTGCCTTGCCACAATTCTGTCTCTGAGCTCCATGGGCAGTTCCTTTGAGCTCATGATTCTCATTTGGTCTGACATGAACTGTGAGCTGTGAGGTCTTATATAGACAGGTGTGTGCCTTTCCAAGTCCTATCAGTTTAATTAAACACAGCTGGACTCCAGTGAAGGAGTAGAACCATCTCAAGGTGGATCACAAGTAAACTGACAGCATGTGACTTAAATATGAGTGTCTGAGCAAAGGGTCTGAATACTTATGACCATGTGATATTTCAGTTTTTCCTTTTTAATAAATTTGCAAAAATTTCGACATTTCTGTTTTTTTTTACTCAAGATAATGAACTTTTTAGAATTTACCAAATGGCTGCAATGAAACAAAGAGTGAAAAACGTAAAGGGGTCTGAATACTTTTCGTACCCACTGTATATCCTATAATCAGATTATTCAACTTTCTCTACATAAAATTTGGTTTACCTGCAAATATATCACAAGGAAAACTTTCCATGAGAGCTTACTTTCAACCACTGTACAACACAACTAAGTGACTAAAATCATTCCTAGTGTACTAGTATGCCCGGTATTACGACAGCTCTTCAAATATATTATTTATTACATTAGTTGTCTGTTGTTCACAGACATCGTAGACAATCTGTTCACTCTTCTGTTCTGATTAATCAGTTTGAGGCTATGTGCCCACAATGCAGAAATGAAGCAGAAATTTTCCTGAGCATTTCTGCATCTCCTTGGCAGAAAAATGCATGCGTTTTTGACACGTATTTGCCATGCGTTTTTCCAATGCATTGTATAGGCAAATCTGCATGCAGAAAAGCACAAGAATTGGTCATGTCCGTATTTTTTCTGCGAGTAAAATCTGCGCAGAAAAAATATGGACCATGTGCACAGAACTTGCAGAATGTCATAGGAAGTCATGGGATAAGGTATGCAATGCGTTTCTGGAGCGTTTACGCGCTGCAAATCCGCACCAAAAAATGCACCAAAAACGCATCGTGGGCAGCCTGAGGAGAAAAATAAAGCAAGGTATATAAAAGAGCACTGGTAGTCAATTTACTGCAGACTTCAGGGGACACTTTCATTATTTACATAATCATGTCAAGAGAACTTTACCAGATATCAATACAAAAGGCTAAAGAAGTAAATCTGTAGGCAAGCGGGCCACGTGAACAATACCAGCATTATAACAGATCAGGTGTCATATTAAAAAAACAACAGGTCAGTAACATAGCAGCTTATACAAGTGCTTCTCACTAAATTAGAATATCATCAAAAAGTTAATTTATTTCAGTTCTTCAATACAAAAAGTGAAACTCATATTATATAGTCATTACAAACAGAGTGATCTATTTCAAGTGTTTATTTCTGTTAATGTTGATGAAATCGGTTTACCTGCAAATATATTACAATATCACAAGGAAAACTTTCCATGAGAGCTTACTGTCAACTAATGTACAACACAACTAAATGACTAAAATCATTCCTAGTGTACTAGTATGCCCGGTATTACGACAGCTCTTCAAATAAATAATGTATTACATTAGTTGTCTGTTGTTCACAGACATCGTAGACAATCTGTTCACTCTTCTATTCTGATTAATCAGTTTGAGGAGAAAAATAAAGCAGGGTATATAAAAGAGCACTGGTAGTCAATTTACTGCAGACTTCAGGGGACACTTTCATTATTTACATAATCATGTCAAGAGAACTTTACCAGATATCAATACAAAAGGCTAAAGAAGTAAATCTGTAGGCAAGCGGGCCACGTGAACAATACCAGCATTATAACAGATGGTGTCATATTAAAAAACAACAGGCCGGTAACATAGCAGCTTATAGATAAAACAGCTGGGAAAAATGGACAACTAAGGACATTTAGAGAATATCCACAATTAGGACAGTTGTGGTAAACATGCTGGCAATCACCCGATGAACTAGCAAAACGCTTGTTCGTCAAGTGAGAGGATGTTTTGGTAGGCTTCAGAATATTGTGCATACATATAACCCTTAAATAAGTTGTCCACTACTTTATATGAACCCCCCTAACGTATCCCCCCGGGGCCCAGAAGTGTTTTTCTAAATACCTTGTGGTACCTTTTCTGCCTCTGAGCGGCGCTATTGCTGGCCGCTCAGAGGCATCACTTGACCAGTCACCCGTGAGACGTGACATCAGTGACGCGCTCCCTGCGGTGGATGCTGGGCTGTGGTTATCCCATGCGTCACACCCAGCATTCACCAAGTGCTTTCCCAGTGAATGAGGAGAGGCAGAGAGCGCGGTGGATGCCGGGTGTGACGTGCTGGGTAACCCCGCCCAGCAGCCACCAGGGAGCGCAGCACTGAGTCACGCCCGGCAGCAGTCGGAACTTGACGTGACGTCAGCGGATGTCAGAGCCGGCTGCAGCCGGGAATCGCGTGATGCCTGTGAGCAGCCAGTGATAGCGCCGCTCACAGGCAGCAAAGGCACCACAAGGTATTTAGAGAAACACTTATGGGCCCTGGGGGAATACATTGGGGGATCATATAAAGTAGTGGACAACCCCTTTAAAACAGTAAATTTATTTATATTTTATTAAAAAGACACCAATAAATCTCTAGTGAAAACAGCAAAATTAAACAAATAACCAAGAAAGGAACCACTTAAAAATATCAGGGCCAACTGGAAAGGCCCACTTGAATGGTCCACGAAAGCTGATGTGGTCTCTTATTATTTGATATGTCACTATATCATACACAGGTATACATGAACAAATAGACGACCCACATCAGCAGGGCATATAGATTACACTCTAAACACTAGATAATAAGAGTCAACATTAGCCTGTGTTATTTGACTAGCAGCCCCAGTTCCGAAACAAATGAGGTTCGGAAGCTAGAAAAGTGTGCTCTACATAATAAAAACTAACACAAATTACCCATGTCTATTCACTTTCAGCCTTTTTACATGATAAACAACAAAGTTGTCATCATTAATAAATTAGTAAATGGCATTACAGAAAACAAAAATAAAATTTAGAAGATTACAGAGACGTTCGCCAATTCAAAAAGTGAATTGCCCAGGGCAGATCGAGTGGAAATCTCTCTGTATGCCTCATCACCTTGAGCTGATCCTGTTAAAATCTCTGCCTCCAGAACATTTCTATTCAATGATGTTACAACTAATCGTGTACCATTGCAGAGTCCTCGTTTTGTATTCAAATTTCTCAACATAATAATGCTGCTCACCTTAAAGGAAACTATCACGTTCTATCTACTATCTACACTGAACCATAGCGTTGTTATAGTGATTGTGCAAGTCTAAGGCTATGTGCCCACGATGCAGAAATGCTCAGGATTTTTTCCTGAGCGTTTCTGCATCTCCCTGGCAGAAAAAAACGCATGCAGATTGTACATGCGGATTGTACATGCATTTTCCTGCCAGGGACATGCGGATGTGAAGCGTTCTTCACTTGTATCTCCGCATGCGGGTTGACAAGCGCTTTCCAATCGATTTTAGCATCACTTGGAAAGTGCTTGTCAACTTGGTCACACTATATAAATCCATGCAAACAGCATGGATTTATATAGTGTGACCCGAGAGAATGGTAAAAAATAAATATATACTTACCCTCCGAAGGCCCGCGCTGGCTTGCTTCACCGTCCCGGCTGCGGTACACTGAAGGACCTGCCAACATCAGCGGCGCGTGACCCGTCACATGACTGACGTCAGCGCAGGTCCTTTATTCCATTGCGAACTGCAGCCAAGCAAGGAAGAGCGCTCCGCGGGCCGCCAGAAGGTAAGTATATATTTATTTTTAATTTTATTCTTTTTTTTTTTTTTTACAGTTTTCTATGGTACCCGGGTCCGGAGGAGAGTCTCCTCTCCTCTAGACCTGGGTACCATCCGCACATTAGAACGCATGGAATGCGCATCTACATATACAGTGATGCGTAATCCAAGCGGTCTAATGCATGTCAATGGCGGCGAAAACGCAGCACTTCCGCAAAATAATTGGTAGTGCTGCGTTTTTTTCCGCAATGATAATCCGCAGCGGAAATTTCCGCAGCATGTGCACAGAACATGCGTATTATCATTGGGGAACATGGCAGGCCTTCTACCATGCGTTTAAGCGTTTCTGCAGCGTTTTTGCCGCTGCGTTAACGCGTAAAATACGCATCGTGGTCACACAGCCTAAGGCAATGACTTGGAATGCCTGATGGGGTTAAGCTATTTAAAAATTCAATAGGAAAATATTCCCTTTCATCGTCTTCATCTACAATAAAATCGTCATCGCTCCAACGTCAGTTGATGTTTTTCTCGGACTCACCTGAACATTAAGCTCTTTATGTAGTAAGATATGTCAGTATAGCAAACACAGGTAGACACACTAAGGCTATGTGCACACGATTCAGAAATGCTGCATATTTTTTCCGCTTCTCCCTGGCAGGAAAAACGCATGCGGATTTTACATGCGTTTTTCCCGCCAGGTAGAAGCGTTTGTCAAGCGTTTTTGCATGCATTTCTGTATGCGGGTTATCGAGCGCTTTTTCAAGCGATTTTAGCATCATTTGGAAAGTGCTTGTCAACTTGGTCACACTATATAAATCCATGCAACCGGCATGGATTTATAGTAGTGTGAATAAGTAATAGTAAAAAAAAAAAAAAAAGAAAAAAAAAAATAAATAAACATTATACTTACCCTCCAATGGCCCGCGGTCTCCTTCTCCGATGCGTCTGGTCTCCCCGGTGTCTCGCGGTGGTGTGAAGGACCTGCGATGAAGACATTGAGTCATGTGACCGGTCACATGACTCAATGACGTCATCGCAGGTCCTCACACCACCACGAGGCGCCCAACACACCGGACGCATCGCTATGGAGACCGGGGGACATCGGAAGGCAAGTATGATCTTTATTTTTTATTTTAAATTATTTTTTTTACAGTTTCTATGATACTCCGGTCTCGATGAGAGTCTCCTCTTCTACAGGCCTGGGTACCATCCGCACATTGAATCGCTTCATATCCGCATGTGTACATGTAGTCATGCGGATATCAAGCGTTTCAATGCAAGTCAATGGCGGCAATTACGCTGCGTGTCCGCAAAATTAATGGACATGCTGCGTATTTTTCCACAATGATAATCCGCAACGGAAATCTCCGCAGCATGTGCACAGCACATGCGGATTATCATTGGGGACTATGGGGCACGTATTACCAAGCGTTTTTTAAGCATTTTCGCTGCGGAAATTCTGCAGCAAAAACCATTGAAAAACTCATAGTGGGCACACAGCCTAAATCTGCAAGGCACATAAAACATGCTCGACATACAAGATAGCATTATAAATGATAGAGTGAATGTGTTGCCCAGAATCACCACCTTGGGCCTAAGTAACTCTAAGACATACAAACTACTCGCCCTGCCTGGCAGCGGGGGTTGGCACCTTAGATAAAGAGGTTTTGATGCCCCCTCTCCAAGACGACTGCCCCTGACTTTCCCTCACTGTCCATAGAATATGCAGTATGACTGCAGGAGCCTAGCCTAGACATAGTCCAACTGGCTGAGGGAAAGACATAAAAGTAAGCACATGTTCACACCATCATGGGCCATTAACATTCGAATACCTATTTGAACCTCTTCATTATATGGACCTCCTGCTGAACAACTAATGGGGAAACTGGTTGAGGCAGAGGCAAAGGCAGATATTTGGAAATCTACTTAAAAGACATCATGAACGATAAGTTGCATCCTTTTAGGTCTCTCTTTCCCTAGCTGTCTACCTGTGTATGATATACTGATATATCAAACTAGCTATTGAACCCGCTCTATGGCCGGGTGGCGAGCATTTTTATTGATATATGGTCTGTGCTGCCCCCCCCCATCCTGGTATTTGTGCTGCCCCCATCCTGTCCCCCATCCTATCCTGGTATGCATGGTACCCCTCATCCCCCAATCCTGGTATGCATGGTACCCATCATCCCCCAATCCTGGTATACATGGTACCCATCAATCCTGGTATGTGTGACTCCCTCACCACCCAATCCTGGTATGCATGGCACCCCTCATCCCCCAATCCTGGTATGTATGGCACCCCTCATCTCCCAATCCTGGTATGCATGGTCACCCCCTCAACCCCCAATTCTGGTATGCATGGTCCCCCTCACCCCCCAATCCTGGTAGGTATGGCACCCCTCATCCCTTTCACGCTGCACACATACAAAAAAAACCCCACTTATATTCACCTTTCTTCCCTGTGCTCCAGCGCTGCTGTGTCCTGTTCTGCCGGAAGCCGGGGCAGGAGTGTGGCGCTGGAGCATGCGAGTGCCCATTCCTCGCTGTCTGGCGCCATTTTGCTGAAGACACACTACAAATGTGTCTTCAACAAAATGGCGCCGGATAGCGCTATGCGCATGCGCCGACTTCACTCCTGCCCCGGTCTCCGGCGAGAAGAGAGGCGCCGCGGCAACGCTCCTCCCGGTCAGATAAGTATGGCGCCGGAGATCGGGGTATGCGTTTAGTGTCTATGCATACCGTGATCTCCGGTGCCATACACACTCCTCTTACCTGTAATGGCTCCATACGTTCTTCTGTCTGGAGCCAGACTGCGCAGGCATGTCGCGCTTGCGCAGTCTATAAAGGCTTCGGACAGAGGGACGCTTGTAGTGTTATATTATAAATAATAAGAGTCAACATCAGCCTGTGTTATCTAGTGTTTAGAGTGTAATCTATATGACCTGCTGATGTGGGTCGTCTATTTGTTCATGCATACCTGTGTATGATATAGTGACATATCAAATAATAAGAGACCACATCAGCTTTCGGTCAGTGGCCCATTCAAGTGGGCCTTTCCAGTTGGCCCTGATATTTTTAACTGGTTCCTTTCTTGGTTATTTGTTTAATTTTGCTGTTTTCACTAGGGATTTATTGGTGTCTTTTTAATAAATATAAATACATTTAATGTTTTAAGGGTTATATGTATGCACTTTGTATCCCTTATTATTTATATTTTCATATCTAATAAAGGCTTCAGAATATTATCACTTTCGACCGAACATCATCGCATTGGAGATACTGCGGTATGCCAGTCTAAAGCAGGCTACTAAAGGGAACTTGTCAGGTCCAAAAATGCTATTTTCCAGCAGATATTCAGTTACTCACCAGGTAAATAGAGTAAAAATCCTGCCTCACTGTGGCAGCGGTAAGCCAAGCCTCCGACTCCTCAATTTCCATGACACCAACTCCACCTCCCTCATACATGGCTCATGTTTAAGTGATAAATTTACTGTAGCACAGATTCATCTCAGCTAAAAGTCTAGACCCTTAAATCAGGGATAGGACAGACATTTATAGGACATTTCATAACTTTCCAAATTCTTATGAAAAAATATTCCCCACAAACTGCATTGAACTACTGTATCCAATTTATTATATATTTTAGGAGTCTGAGTCGGTCCATTTTATACCGACTTCGACTCCACCAAAATGGACACCGACTCCAGAGCCCTGCTGTTGACAATGTTGATTACTCCCCGGGAACTATGACTGCTGTGGAGCAGGCTGTCAATCTGAGTGTCAGGGAGTGATTACAGTCTTGCTTAATGTGTAGTGAGCAGTGCCTGTAACAGATCCCTGTACCGCCTGACGGCTGGAAGAAAGCAGCTGCAGGAGGGATATAAGTTCATTTTCTCCCTGTCACCGCTACCCCAGGTAGCAAGGCATTATTTTTACCTTATATCTACAGGTACAGTGTTTTGGACATGACAGGTTCTTTTTAAATAACTGCTCATCATTGTTTAATGCCACAAGCTGGTTAGTGTAAACCCACCCTAGCTAGACTAAAATGGAGAAAGATGCAGCTCTTCATTTCTTCTCCGCCTAGCCCATGGCTTCCTCATCAAGCACATCAGGGATCTGGGGGTCTATATTTAGAGTTGGAAGAGCTACCAATCAGACATTTGTGGCATATCCATATTTCATGTGGCATATTTCATAATAATCCAAATTGGTAAGCATTCTTCCTAATCTATATATACACACAGCCTGCTGTATATGGTAACCAGCTATTTGCTGATGGAGGCAGGTAACTTGTAATACTCATGCTACTACACTGATGTTAGCAAACAATGTTTCAACATTAGATACTCATCTAGAAATTATGATTCTTTAATATCTAATGTGCAATTTCAACATAGCCTCCATTTTAAGTTATCACTAGTGTTGAGCATTCCGATACTGAAATATGGGGTATCGACCGATATTCGCGGTATCGGAATTCCGATACTTTTAGAATATCGAATACTGGAATCGGAAGTTCCCATAACGCCTGCTCTCTTCCGTGTCTCTGAAGGATGACAAGCTGGATGGCAGCGCTCAGCTTACTGTACTTGTCATTTAGTGTTAAAGGATTTATTAAAAAAAATAATAGTGTTTTCATGCACAGTCTCTTTAAAAAAGCCGGCCGGCAATTCAGCAGCGGTACCCGACAATTTATAACAGACAGAATAGAGCTTCACACATAGATTAGATGGATAGAAACATGTCAGTCACATATATAATAAGTACAGTGACAGTGTTGATTACTGTACTTGTCATTTAGTGTAAAGGATTTATTAAAAAAAAAATTGGTGTGGGGTTCCCCGTAATTTTAGTCTCTAGCAGAGGTTAAGCAGACGGCTGGGGCAGATGTTTGAAGCCTGGGAAGGGGGTAATACCCACGGAGCTTCCCAGGCTACTAATATCAGCCCCCAGCTATCACTGTACTTATTATATATGTGACTGACATGTTTCTATCTATCTAATCTATGTGTGATTCTCTATTCTTTCTATTCTAAATTGTCGGGTACCGATGCTGAATTGCCGGCCGGCTTTTTTAAAGAGACGGTGCATGAAAACACTGTTATTTTTTTTAATAAATCCTTTAACACTAAATGACAAGTACAGTAACCAACATTGTCACTGTACTTCTTATATATGTGACGGACATGTTTCTATCTATCTAATCTGTGTGTGATGTTCTATTCTTTCTGTTCTAAATTGTCGGGTACCGGTGTATGCCGCTGCTGAATTGCAGGCTTTTCATGTAATACATTCTACATTATTCTTAGTTGTTTAACTTCATGTAGAATTAACCTACAAGGAAAGAAAGGGTTTATTTTTATTCCGATATTTGTGTCCCATTGACTTGCATTGGTTTCCGGTATCGGAATCGGCGATATCCGATATATTTTGGGTATCGGTCCGATCCAATCCGATCCGATATTTCCCGATATCGGAAGATATCGCTCAACACTAGTTATCACCTGTATGCAGGATTTTGTCTTTAGGTTTATGCTGCCCTATTGGAAGACTGTCACTGACATGTAAATGTCATGCAGTTTTTATAAAATTAAGAGTTGATAAAGCAGGAGCAGATTGGTTGTAAAATTGAGAGCCCAGCCAGCAACGTGCGCCGCCCGGGGAGCCCAGCCAGCGACGTGCGCCACCCGGGGAGCCCAGCCAGCGACGTGCGCCACCCGGGGAGCCCAGCCAGCGACGTGCGCCACCCGGGGAGCCCAGCCAGCGACGTGCGCCACCCGGGGAGCACTGCCAATCAGGGCTATGGAGTCGATAAGCCAAACCACCAACCCAGACTCAATTTCCTTCACTCCCGACTGACTCCAACACAGACTCCACTGGACTGCCTCACTACTGAGCATGTACATCAACTGCAGCACAGATTCATCTCAACTAAAAGCCCAGATCCTTAGATCAGGAACAGACAATTATAGAACATTTCATAACTTTACCAAAGTCTTATAACAAATTTATAGCACATCCTGCATTGTACTACTCAACCCAATTTATTATATATTTTAGAAGTCGGTCTATTTTATGTCGCCTCTACCAAAAACAGACACCGACTCAGACTCCACAACCCTGCAAGGACTTGCGTGGGGTCAGGATTTCTCTATATTCACGAGCTGCGGGTTCCCTTCTTCCACCAGCCACTGACTGACAGCATTCTCACTATTAATGTGCTTGCAGAGAAAAGTGTAAATCAAAGGCAGAGAATAAGGAGAGCCTTCAGCTCATGAATTTGCAGGACTCCCAGGCTTCTGCATAGCAGGAAGAGGACTTCTGACCTCACGAACACCAAGTTATGCAGGCCTCAGATAGGGAATCTGTCACGAGGTTTATGCTGCCCTGTAAGTATTACAGACCATTTTTAGGATACATTGAAACAGTGCAACACTGCCACCTTCTGCTCCCTTAGAAAGAAACTCACAAAGCAAAAGTAATCTTTGGAGTCCAGCTGTCTAAACGTAGCTTAATACAATTGATAAAAAATAGATATTATAATATCTTCACCAATGTATTGGATTATGTGGTATATTGGAGGGGCTCAAGGACAAACTCCAACAGAGAACAACAAGTTGGAAGAGAACCCTTTTTAAACATTATTAATGTAAGGTTAATAAGGTGCCGAGTATGTGCATACACGGGGCTTGAAACGTGGAAAGCAGCATGTGTATTGCTGAAATATGGCTGACGCCCTCCGACACGGACTGTGTTAGGGTGGCCTTCACTTCACCCACACTCCTCGTCTTGACAATAGACATGGTGGAGAAGTGGGTCTTGTTCTTTCTAACAACTGCACCTTCAACCCAATCACATCTCTACCCTCCCTCATCCTTCCTTTTTTTGAAGTGCATTCTGTTCCTCCAACCTCCAAGTGGCCGTCATATACGACCAATGGACCCGGACACTACCTTTATTGACCATTTCTACACCTGGCTTCTAAACTTTCCGTCTGCTGACAGTCCCACCATCATCATGAGTGACTTCAACATCCGTACTGACACCCGCCAGCCTGCAGTGTCCAAACTCCCAGGGCTGTGGAGTCGGTAAGCCATACCTCCGACTCCCCCATACACGGCTCATGTTTAAGTGATAAATTTACTGTAGAACAGATTCATCTCAGCTAAAAGTCTAGACCAGGAATAGAACAGACATTTCATAACTTTCCCAAATTCTTATGAAAAAAATATTCCCCGCAAACTGCACTGAACTACTGTACCCAATTTATTATATATTTTAGGAGTTGGAGTCGGTCCATTTTATACAGGCTCCGATTCCGACAAAATGGACACAGACTAAGACTCTACGAATCCGACTCCACAGCCCTGCAAACTCCAGTCACTTGCTTCATCCTTTAGTCTTATTCAGGGGTCCTCCTCAAGCCACCCACATGGACAGACACACATTAGATCTAATCTTCACCTGCCATGCTACCTATTCTAACCTCGCCTCTCCGGCTATCTGACCACCATCTAACTCACTTTCTCATCCCTGTTTTGCTCACCTATCTCCCATGTTCAGCAACTAACGCACCCCCACAGAAACCTCACATATCAGAAAACTCACATTCTCTGACTATCCTACCACTGTCCTACATATCTTCACTCCACGACACAGACAGTTGTCACATTCGCATCAGCTATTGACTCGGTCACCCTTCTCGTGCATGGCAGAGCGCGACGAATTAATAGATAACCCTGGCACAACAATCTCACTAAAAAGCTTCAGCAAGTGTCCAAGGGTTGCAGAGCAGCACTGGAAGAAAACTCACAAGTAAGAGGACTTCACCGCATTCAAAAAAAGCAACTCTCACATTCAAGTTGGCCCTCACCTCTGCTAAACAACACTCCTTCACCACCCTTGTGTCCTCTTTATCCCACAACAGCTTTTCAACACCTTTAACTCCCTCCTAAGCCCACCACCACCACCTCTCATCTCAGCAGAAGACTTTGCCACATATTTAAAAAATAAGATAGTCCAAACAAGACAAGTCTTTACTGCATAACCACCACAACCCATATGTATAAAAGACCACTGCCCCATCATAGCCTTCCTCCCCACCATCAGTGAAGGAGAACTTTTTCATCTCCTCTCCAAATCCCACTTCACCACTTATGCACATGTCATCCCACCTCCTTTCCAACTTCACCACCACGCTTGTCGCAGACCTAACTCATCTCTTCAACCAAGTATTAACTTCTGGTACCTTACCTTCTGCTTTCAAACACGCCACAATCACAACTATCCTGAAGAAACCATCCCTCAACCCAACCTCTACATCCAGCTATCATCCCATATCGCTGCTCCTATCTGCCTCTAAACTCCTTGAACAGCATAGTTCATGCTGAACTTTCCTCTCATCTTACATCTAACTCACTCTTTCACAACCAACAGTCTGGCTTCCGTCCCCACCACTCCACCGAAACGACCCTGACCAAAATTACTAACGAATGACATGCCGCCAAAGCTAACAGACAATTCTCTATATTTCTCCTTCTAGACCTGTCCTCAGCCTTTGATACAGTCGACCACTCCCTCCTACTACAAATTCTCTCTTTCCTTTGCGTCCAGGATCTTGCTCTCTCCTGAATCTGCTCATACCTTTCCAACCGCACATTTAGTGTCTTATTCCAATACTACCTCCTCATCCCGCCCTCTCTCTGCTGGTGTCTCTCAAGGCTCTGTTATGGGACTTCTACTTTTCTCAATCTATATATTTGGCCTAGGACAACTCAAAGTCCCATAGCTTCCATAACCATCTATACGCTGAAGATATTCAGATCTACCTCTCTGGCCCAGATGTCACCTCTGCTTTCCAGAATCCCAGAGTGCCTATCAGCCATATCCTCCTTCTCATCACGCTAGCTAAAACTAAACGTAGACAAAACGGAACTCATCACTTTTCCTTCATCTCACCTAAACCTCCTACCCAATCTATGACACTTAACGACACTACCCTTTCCGCAGTAGCAGAAGTCCGCTGCATCAAAGTTACCCTTGACTCTCACCTGTCCTTCAAACCCCACGTCCGAGCTCTTGCCATCTCCTGCTGCCTCCAACTCAAAATATTTCCAGAATCCGTCCTTTTCTCAACCCTCAATCTACTAAAATGTTAGTACATGCCCTCATCATTTTCCGCCTCAACTACTGCAATATCCTCCTCTGTAGCATCCCTGCTAACACTCTCGCAACTCTCCAGTCTGTCATTAACTCTGTTGCCAGACTAATCCACCTCTCTCCACGCTACTCCTCTGCAAATCCCTTCATTGGCTCACAATTCCCCAAAGTATCCAGTTCAACTGATAACACGGACCTACAAAGCCATCCATATTCTGTCTCCTCCGTATATCTCCAAACTAATCACCCGATATTCTCCAACACGCAACCTCATACGTTCCTCACCCAATCGCCTCCAAGACTTCTCCCAAGTGTCTCCCATCTGGAATTCTGTGCCTCAACACATCCGGCTATCCACCACAATCGGACTCTTCAGATGAAACTTGAGAACCCACCTCTTCAGGAAAGCTTACAGCCTGCTGCCACCTCAACACCACGAAGCTGCCGCAACCCCCTACCTATTTCCTTCTCCATTATCCATTAGAATGTAATTCCGCAAGGGCAGGGCCATCTTCTTTTTGTATCAGTCTGTCAGTCAGTTTGTTCAGTGTTTTATATTTGTATCCTGTATGTAACCCCTTCTCACGTACAGCACCATGGAATTAATGGTGCTCTAAAAATAAATAAATAATAATAGTGTATCTGCGTGAGACCGTCACTATGTAGAGGTTTTCATGACTGTCTCTCTCAATAATAAAATGACATGATGTGTACTACAGACACCAATACTGGGATATGAAACTACAGTACGGGGACTTTATCATTACTGCTCATACAAACTGCTAAATAACTACTGATACACTAACAGCAGGTACATCAGAGTCCCGATCTCAGCTCCAGCACTTAGATAATGGGGAGTTTACTCCTAAAGCAGGTTTCAGAAGAAGTGTGACACTTATCTGTTGCTGTCTACAGCAGCTCAGTTACCAGATTCTCTTGCCAAATTATCATTTGTTTTTAATTAAGTAAAATATGAAAAATAATTTAAAAAGGTTTGGTATTTCCACTTTTAAACACTAGGGGGGAGCAGTAGCTGAAATTTGTCATGAAAACCTAGTATACAACTAGCTCACATTATGACGGAGTTAAATTGGGGCTGGATTTGCTCACATGTGTGTGATGTCGCTCCTCTCCTCCTCTTCTGGATGTTTGCAACAGGATAAGAAAGAATGAAGTTTAGGATCATATAGCAGAGACATTTTGTTGGTGACTGCCAGTGATGCTGACAAGTACAGTGTCAACCAGGATGGCCGACAGCACCGATTCTGTTAGTTGCTGCTGCTCACTGTATCAAACTGGGGTTAGATACGCGGAGTGTAACACACACTGGGATTATTCACAGCACATGATACACTACACATATCTAAATAAAGGGCTCAATGTAGTGTATTACATGATGGGATTAGATACACCGGTCTGGGGAGTATCACACATGATGATGGCATTAGATACACTGGTCTGGGGCGTATCGCACATTATGATGGGATTTGATACACAGATCTGGGGAGTATTGCAAATGATGATGGGATTAGATACACAGGTCTGGGGAGTATCGCGCATTTCGTTGGTGACTGCCAGTGATACTGACAAGTAGACAGTGTCACCAAGGACGGCCGGCAGCACCGATTCTGATAGCTGGTGCTGCTCGCTGAATCATAAGCTGAGGTTAGATACATGGAGTGTATCACGTGCGCGATTAGATACGCTTAGAGCAACACACGCTGGGATTAGATACAGGGCTAAGTGTAGTGTATCACATTATGGAATTAGATATTAAGCACAGTGGAATGTATCACACAGGATGGGATTAGATACACAGTAGATAATGTATGGAGCAGGGTCACACATTTCTAAGGGAGCAGTAGTGTAATACGTGACCCCGCTCCGTCCACTATATTACTGCTCCCATAGAAGTGGACGGAGAGAGGTCACATATTACACCAGTGCTCCCACACTCCTCTCTCGTCCACACAACTTATCTGCTACTCAGCAGCCTGAGCATAAGGCAGCTTCCTGGTGGAGGAGGCCCCCTGCCATGACATCATCCTGGTAACAGGGGGAAACTGGAGCTCACAGCATAGCTGTGGGCTTCAAAAAAATGGCGCCGATCTCCTCCTCCGTTAGCTGTGACCTGGATAGCCCAGTGGGTGTGCCCAGGTCACAGCAAAGGCAATTTCAATGCAGCATATGCGGTCAGAGACCAACTGCAGAGTCCTATGTACAGGGGCTTGCCGTATTTGAAGTAACTGCTGTTACACACTAGCAAATACAAATGGCAGCCCTCAGTTGTTGAATAAAATAAAAAAATAGTTCAAACAGTGAATTTAATTTTGTATTAAAAATAATTGATTATATAGTCAATAATTATTAATACAAAAATAAAAATCGCGGAAACTTCCCTTTAAAGTCCTACTCCCTAATTGTAGTCCTTTCCTACGACTGTGAATACAGAAATAGCTGACAATCACTGATTAGGCCACCCCAATTAACCTTGTATGATTAAAATGAGAAGGTTGTTAAAAGAAATAAAATATAAGTTAAACTAAATCTTGCCCAGAACACTCCTTAACAATAAAGATTAGATTCCCAAAATAAGAAATGAAAAAAGAGACAAAAAAAGCTTTCCTTCTTAAGATCCTGGTTTTGACTGATAAAAAAGGGCCAAATATTTCATCAAAATTGCACAAAGGCAATCTGCTGTTGCATGAAGGGTGGAAACCAACCACAAAAGTACCATCACCCTCACTAAAAGTTTCATTAAAATGAAATGCTTACGAGACAGGGTAAAATACAAGATCTCCTACCTTTGAGCTATCTATAGCATTCGGAGATGAAGAGCAATGGTCATTCTCCAGGATGGTCTGCGCAGTCTTCTGCCTCTTGCTTGACATAGGCTGTGTGTCTTGACTGTCAGAATTATCACTTTGCTGTTGCTCAGCTTCTTCAAGCTTTTGTGTGTCATCTTCAGCTACAGTGTCTTCAGTCTCTTCTTGGCTAATGTTGCTTTGAGGGTCCTCTTTAGAATTCTCTTGACTTGAAGCTACAAGATGGATTGGTTGCCCATAATCCATCTTATGCAGAAGCTGTCTCTGAGCATTTTTCAAGCTTTTCTGATACACCTCAAGTTGACAGAGTATGACTTTAGTGTACTCACTAGGATCCACACCCTTCGGACAGAAAGGAACACCCCAGTAGTAGTGAACCGTGCCCCCACTTTGATTACATTTGTCTGACCTACAGTCAAAGTATTCAGTGCTACCTATAGACACATTATCCTCACAGGCTATCTCTTTGGTTTTAGTCGAGCACACAGAATCTTTATTCTGACAGTCATTTTGATATGAACTTTCTCCTTGGGAAGATGAGGTAGGTAACACAGGAGAGGAGTCCATCTGGGAACTCTCTGAACAGTGTGTGTGCTGGACATCTAAATCATCCACTAGCCGGTCTGCACTTTGGCTTCTTTCCTGAAATAATCTGCAGGGAATCCGTCTGTGTGAATATGGGAACTTTTTGGGAAAAACAGGGCTTAAAGTAACTTCTCTCACACTGGACAGTTTCACAAAGTCATTACTGGTACATGGAGACAGCGAACTCTGTAGACTTGTTTCTATGCATGAAACTGGATCCTTGCAGTTAGGAGACAAAACGACACTGGAATTTTCCATGATATCTTGACTTAAACGTTGCAAAAGCACACTTAGGCCCATCTCCTTGCTAGAAGATGGAGGATACTTTGGAAAGACAGGGCTCAAAGCAATGTCTTTACCAGGGGACATTTTTATAAAGTCACTACTAGAACATGGAGACAGGGGCACTTGTGGACGGGACTCTATGCATGACACAGGGTCCTTGCAGTTTGGAGAAAACACGACACAGGGGCTGTCCACAATATCTTGACTTAAACGTTGTAAAAGCACAACTGGACTTTTTGTCAAGCCTTCATCGGAATGTCTAGACACCTGAGATAAACATGGTTCTTTACTTGAAGGAGGAGTTTCATTTCTGGCACTAATGGGAACGTCAGGAACTTGGCAGCTCTGAAAATTATACAAAATATTTTCTATCACTATATACCAGCTAAACCAGGTTAAAGGAGTTTTCTAGCTTTGTCAATAAGAATTTAATCACAGTATAAAGAACAGATACAAGACTTCTAATATGTTACTTTGTGTTTAATAACCTCACCACCTTTAACATCAATACTTGCAATCAGTGGATACCTAAATTAAAATCTAGTATTCACAATCCTCTGTAAAAACATGACAAACCTCTCCCTCCTCATGATAGTTTGTTACAACTTATCAATGTAGATTAATGTATCAGCCATGTTACACTGGAAACAACTCAAGCCACCTCTCAGCAGTGAGCAGGTGTAGTAGTTTCCTCTGTCCTACAATTTAGGCATATCTACAGAGCAAAATGCTATCTCAGATTGCTCCAAAAAAGCTGGTAGAGATGCGCAGTGTTTTCATTGATTATGATGCTTTTTATGCCTCACCGGACAGTCTGCAAAAGTGTCCAGAAAAGAAGTGGTTAAGTGGAGCCCTCAAATGTACGACATGTGTTATTATGAGGAACGGGTCAACCAAATAGCAACAAAATTGTGCCAAAATTTTGGTCCAAAATATTGGGCTTGCGTAAGCTAACCAAGAGTCGGTGATGTCAAGAAAAGTGCTAAACACTTCCAGCAGATGTGCCAAATCTCTCTCACAGCGTGCCGGCCATCTTCTGCCTTCCAAGTCTAGTTTTAACTACTTCCAAAAAAAGTGACCTAAAAGTGAAGGCTCAAGGCAGAGCAAGATCCATGCACATCACTCTTGCCTGCTTATGGCAATAGTTCTGGCAGTGGCACTAGGATTTAAAGAAATCACTTATATTAGAATATCAGGGGGGTTTACACTATTAAGACTCCCCTTGCCTAACCGATGCTGGACTGGGACTAAAATTCAGCACCAAGTTGATATAGACAACTCTGCTTTCTCGTAGTTAAATTCTTGTCAGCCTTGTTGTGAAGAATCGCCTAAAGGAGTATAGCGGAAATCAGGGTCATGCTACACAGCAGACAGAATTGCTGAGCTCCTGTATAATCGAATGCACACAGTGATGTACAAGCACAACAAGAAATCTATAAGCCGTACACTGCTTTGTGCATGCATCCATGCAGGAGCTCCCTGCACCGTCCCCAAGACTGAAAGCGATAGGTCTGAAAGAGGATATAAATTCATTTTCTTCCTGTAGTCGCGCTTCCAGTAAGGAAACCAGGCAGGATTTTAATGCCATTTACCAGCAGACTAACCCTCTATCTGTAGGGAAGTAGCGCTTCTGGACAAGACAGCTACTGCTTAACAAATAAAAAAAGGAAACATTTAGAAAACAGTAAATGCATATTTAGCTTATGTATAGTATACTTACATGAAGACTTTCTTGAATTGCTTTTTTTATCAGTTCGTCCTCTTCTTCCTGGGTGTACTCTTCTTGCTTGGTTTGCTCCTGCTGACTCATCTCTACTGCCAGAGCCAACTGTTCTTCCTCACTCATTTCTAAAATGTAAGATATATATCCTAACATCACTTCAAAAGTCAAAATGGTGTAGGGTTTTCATTGAAGAGGTTTTCAGGGAGAGAAAAAAAAACACAACTTAAAGTCTGGCAGTTTCACACCCTCCTGATTAATTCCATGATGATCAGGCAAAGCGCTCGTAAAGGGAATGTATAATCAGAAATGACCTATGGTTTAAATCAGGTTTTTGTGTTATATATATATATATATATATATATATATATATATATATATATATATATATATATATATATATATATATATATATATATATATATTATATATTATATATATATTATATATATATTTTTTTTTAACATTTTTGCCAAATTTTTTATATCATGGTATGAATTAAAAAAGAATATCAGAAATGTAGTAATTTTTACACTGGCTATTTTAGATTCCAACTTCCTATCGTCTTATGAAGAGTTTTAAGAAGTCTCATCATCATCGAAGGCAGGATTAAAATGACAGATTGACCACTATACACATCTGACAGCACAGAATCCACCATTCACAAAAGGTGAGGATGTCACAGCTGACCCTGCTGCCCCCTTCACAATAATCTGTACCTCACACTCATCAGATGCTTCTATACAAAAGATAGAAAGGGTCTGAGTTAGTCAATTGCTGCTAAAGTATATACGGAATCCAGAAAGAAGAGGAAATAGGAGTCTAGAAAAGCACCAACGACCAGTGTGAAAATTGCAAGATTTCTAATATATGTTTTTAATAAAGTTTGTGATCTGAAAAAAAAAATTGTCCAAAAAAATACATTTAAACACAAAAACCTGATTTAAACAATAGGTACATTTTCTGTTAAGCATTTCCCCCACTAACAGAGAACTGTGCAGGTATAAAATCACAGCCACACAGTCCTCTCATTCATTGCCCATCATGGATCTACTGTATATGTTCACTGAAGAGCAGAAAGGCTAAGCTGATTTTTGAGAGAGGTCGGAATGGGTGCAGGCAATTGTGCTACCCTGAAAGAAAAAAGGTCAGAACACAAATATTTTTTTAGGACTTCCATATTAAAACGATTGTCCGGTCACAACAAGTTATCACCTATACGAAGGATAGGGAATAACTACTTGATTGATGGGCATCCAATCACTGGTGCCAGCACTGACCAACAGAATGGGGCACTTCTATCCCTGTTAAAATGGAGACAAAATCAAGGCTGTGGAGTTGGTAAGCCAAACCACCGACTCTTCAATTTCCCTGACTTCCCACTCCAAGTGTCACGGGTGTGTCAGGTGTACTAGACAGTAACTCTGGTTCTGGCTGTAGAAGGTCACTGCATTTGGCATTGTCAGATGACTTCTAAATTCTTCTCACTTTAAGACCCAGGGGCGACCTCCCTCCTGCTGTCAACTGACACACCCTTGCAGGGGAGTTAAAAACCCTCAGTTTGCTGCAGGGAACCGCTGGTGATATTTCTATGTTCCTTGGCTCTGGCAGTCGGCTGGCTTTTTCTCCGGTGCCCTTGGAGGACAGTTGATGTTTCCCCTCTGGTGTCTGCTCAAGATAATTTATCACCTTTATTTGTCTTCCTTGTTGTCTTTAGTTTGTAGTGGGACCTGACCAGTGCTCACCCCTCCCTATCTAGGGCCTAGCTCTAGTGATATACAGGGCTTAGGTTTCCTGCTCGGCGATTGATGTGGAACCAATATAGGGATGGTAGGGTAGGCAAGGTATTATTAGATCTGCCTAGGGGTCTCCACTTCCCCTTTCCCTAGTGTTTGGGCTTCTTTCCCCTCTTCCCTTTGGGTTGCACTGAGTCTTTCCCACACCTTGCGTGACACCAAGACTCCGACTCCACAGCACTGCCTCACTACTGAGCATGTACATAAAGTGCAGCACAGATTCATCTCAACTAAAAGCCCAGATCCTTAGATCAGGAACAGAAAGACATTTATAGGACATTTCACAACTTTCCCAAATTCTTATGAAAACATTTACAGCAGATAGTCGGAGTCAGTCCATGTTATGCCGACTCCAACTCCGACTCCACCAAAATTGACACTGACTCAGACTCGATGACTCCGACTCCACAGCTCTGGCACAAATGCCCAACCTGTGCTCCCTTTATACCCTATGATGCTGTGCTCAGCCTCTTCCAGCACAATAAATGTAGCAACGTTCGGAGACCGACCTGCGAGGCCATCTTGTAACAATAATAAATTAAAAATAAAAATCGCTGCCCTGTATAAAAATTCCCTAATCGGCCTTTTGGTGCAGGTCCCAGAGGTGGAACACCCACTGATCAGAAAGTTATCAGCTATCTTGGAAATAGGAGATTAGTTGTTTTAACCAGACAACCCCTCCAAACCCTTCACCAAACATCCCACGAACCCCTCCTACTTTGGAATTTAGATGCATGTTAAACATAGATGACTGATTGTTCATGGGGCATCACCTATGAAAAATACAGACCAACACAGCAACTTTTATCTAACGTGTATGGCTAGCCTATGCTTTTGATGACAAAACACTGATTGATATTCTACACTGAATTTTGCACACAACACTTATTTGCCATCACTGAATCCTTACGTGCAATTTTTCTTTTGACTGGCAAAGGTTTTCGGTACAGTGGAGGCTTGCGCCTCTTTTTCGGTATCATACTTTCATGCAGTTCCTGAAAAAAAGAAAAGATAAAAAAAAACATCTTTTCAATATAATAAAAGCCTACAAGGAGAAGAAAGCTATTATTTACGGAGAATTGTAGCAGTCATAAAGAATAGTACATGTCTGAAGTAAAATACATTTCAGGAAAATAATATTTAAATGTCACTAAGTTTCCATGACAACCATATACCTTGCAAAGTTCTAAAAGCAAACAAGCAACTAAGTCAGAGAAGTAGTGTATGCAGAACAGAAAAGCCATTACCATCCAGCCTGAATTAGTGACTGCTGATTACAATATGGAAAGCATTTTACTTCTCGTTTGTCTTCACCATTATATGCTGCCATTGCCTCAAAACTTAAAGGGTAACTATTATTACCAATAATATGCTCTAAATTCATTCTATGTACCCGTGTATCTATGCAATGTTATCTGAGGGAAGGGAAAAAAAAACAACTTACCTCCATTATGAGATAATAAATAATATATATATATATATATATATATATATATATATATATATATATATATATATATATATATATATATATATATATATATATATATATATATATATATATATATATATATATATATATATATTATATATATATATATATATATATATATATATATCTCCAGCAATCTGCATAATATTCTAGGAGGTTCTTTCACCTCATCTGGAGTAATGCTGTGATGTATATGTGCCCACTGCAGCCAATCACTGGCCTCAGTGGTCTCTTATCCGACATGCAGGCATCACTGCAGAGGCAAGTGGTGATTGGCTGCAGCACTCACATGCACACGTACAGTGTCTGCTGTAGTTTTGCCATTAGGATGGCAGGGAAAACATTTTTTTCTTAAGTGAACTATTCCTTTAAATGGAATATGTCAGCAGGTTTTTACTACCCCATCTGAGAGAAACACGATGTAGGGGCAGAGACTCTGATTTCAGCGAGGTGCCACTTATTGAGCTGTTTACTTCAGTTCTCTTATTTATCTGCTGCAGATCTACCAGTTCTCTGTTCTCCATCCACACCACTGATTGGCAGCTTTCTGCCTATGCACTGTGTACACAGAAAGATGCCAATCAGTGGTGAGGGGCATGATTATACAAAGCTCATGAACATGGCAGCAGGTTTACTAGTCCTTAAGAGATCATTTCCTTCTGATAAAACAGGGAATTTATCAAAATTACAACAAAGCAGTCCAGTAAGTGATAACGATGGAATCGTTTAGATAGGTCAAATGTGGTGACAGATTCCCTTTAAAGCTCCACTCCAGAGTTTTCTTTCTATATTACCGCTGGAGTGGTGTCACTAATCTAAGTTCTCTGTCCCCAGTATTATATTTACCAGCAGCTGTCTTCAGATGTCTTCTGCAGGTTGTAACCCGCTGGATCGCTCCACTGTTCGCTAAGTGAACCGGAAGTCACTATTCAATGTAAGTCTATGAGGGCCAGAATGATGCCTGAACAAGGCTCTCATAGACTTGCATTGAGAGCTTGTAACCGTTACTTCTGACGTCCGGTCAGTCACAAGTTGTGATCACAAAATAGAAGATCAGGACCAAAGTGACGGCATGAAAAGTTGAAGACAGCAGTTGGTAAGTATAATACAAGGGTCAGGGAACTTAGATAAAAAGTGCTGTCCACTACTAGGAAAACCCCTTCTTGAACTAAATGTTTCGTCCTGATAAAATAAAAAAAAACACCTATACTCGCCTCCCATGGTGGCACCATTCCAGCACTCACGGTCCCGAAGCTCTGGTGCGGTGTTATGGCACATGGTGCCCGACACCCAACTCAGACTTCCTCTTCATGTTCAATCCAGGCGCAGACAGTGACGGCAGCACTGATTGGGCGCCGGGGACCACACCGCACCAGAGCTCCAGAACCGCGAGTGCAGACACAGCTGGAACGGCGCCGGCACAGGAGAGTATAGGTTTTTATTTTATTTTATCGGGGCCAAACATTTAGTTCAAGAAGGGGTTGTCCTAATAGTGGAGAACCCCTTTAATGGCACCACTCCAGAGCTAAAATATAAAAGCTTGAGTGAGGCTTTAAATTGACCAAAACTTTTCTGACACAAATAGGATTTTCTAAAACCTTTCATAAGTATAGTACATTTGTTGAAGCTCTTGGTGAGAAATATGATTATTTAGGACAAAACGCTCCATAAAAGGTATGTAGTGAATTATTTACATAAACTCATTATGTAAGGATTACATAAATACACTATGTTATAATCACTGCTTGCTGGATTTAGAAGGTACAGCCAATATCATACAAATGAAATACTGTCCGCTAGCCTAGCATCGTATCCAACCCTGATGTTCTCACTTTGGGTCATTTAGAACAGAGGTCCCCAACCGCCGGTCCGCGGACCAGGACCGGGCCGTTGGGGTTTTTCAGCCGGTCCGCGGGGAGAGGGGGCCCCTCCAGCCTCCAGCAGGGCCGCCATCAGGGCATGACTGCCCTGACTCCAGTATGGGGCCCGGCCGGTAGGAGCCCCCCTCTTGTGCGTCTCTCTCCTCATGGGGCCCCCGGCCGCATGCTAAGCGCCGGGTCCGGGACATCTTAGCGCTGCGCTGCTGCGGCAGCACCTTCATGATTCCCCTGACTTCCGGTCATGTGACGGTGCCGTCACATGGCCGGAAGTCAGGAGAACCTGGTGTCAGCGATTTGGACGAGCGCCAGGATTCTGCAGGGATCGCATGGGGGTAAGTATAACAAGTTTTATTTTTTTTTAAATACAATTAACTAGGAGTGGGGGGAATGGGAGATGCACATGGGGGGGAGGGGAGAGATGAGAGATGCACATGGGGGAGGGGAGAGATGAGAGATCCACATGGGGGGGGAGGGGAGAGATGAGAGATGCACATGGGGGAGGGGAGAGATGAGAGATCCACATGGGGGGAGGGGAGAGATGAGAGATGCACATGGGGGGAGGGTAGAGATGAGAGATGCACATGGGAGGGAGGGTAGAGATGAGAGATGCACATGGGAGGGAGGGGAGAGATGAGAGATGCACGGGGGGGTGAGAGATGCACGGGGGGGGTGAGAGATGCACGGGGGGGTGAGAGATGCACGGGGGGGTGAGAGATGCACGGGGGGGTGAGAGATGCACGGGGGGGTGAGAGATGCACGGGGGGGTGAGAAATGCACGGGGGGGTGAGAGATGCACGGGGGGGTGAGAGATGCACGGGGGGGTGAGAGATGCACGGGGGGGTGAGAGATGCACAGAGGGGGATGAGAGATGCACAGGGGGGGATGAGAGATGCACAGGGGGATGAGAGATGCACAGAGGGGGATGAGAGATGCACAGAGGGGGATGAGAGATGCACGGGGGGTGGATGAGAGATGCACGGAGGGGGATGAGAGATGCACGGGGGGTGGATGAGAGATGCACGGAGGGGGATGAGAGATGCACGGAGGGGGATGAGAGATGCACGGAGGGGGATGAGAGATGCACGGAGGGGGATGAGAGATGCACGGAGGGGGATGAGAGATGCACGGAGGGGGATGAGAGATGCACGGAGGGGGATGAGAGATGCACGGAGGGGGATGAGAGATGCACGGGGGTGAGCTGCACATGGGGGGGTGAGAGATGCACATGGGGGGGTTATGTTTACATAACTTTGTTGCCTTATGAAGGGCGGGGGGGGCCCCCAAAAATTTCTTGCACAGGGGCCCACTACAGTCTGTGTCCGCCCCTGGGATGACGTAAATGCAGCTGAACAGCAGCTGTCAGGACAGCTGCCCTGTCCTGCTGCAGGGCGTGATGGGGCCTCAGTGATGCGGCTCCTGGCACAGCACATTATGTGGGGCTCCTGGCATAGCTCCTGGCGGGGACCTGGTCTACACTATATGGTAAGTATGCACTAAACTCCAAATCCCTCCATTACCCCGCCCCCATATGACCAAAGCCCCGCCCACCCCACCCCCTCCTTGCTGGGCCATGGAAAAATGATCTTGCTTCAAGTCGGTCCCTGGTGCAAAAAAGGTTGGGGACCACTGATTTAGAAGGTGGTCAGATCAGAACTTGTGGTCAGAATACAGGTACAGAAATAACTATCTGCACAGCACATTAAATCCATTAACAACTTTCTGAACACTTTTGCTCAGTTTTTGCTCTTTTTTCATTCCCGTTGCTCCCCTGAGTATTCGGTTTATTTTTTTAAATCCACCATACTGTTCCAGAAGTATGGAAGTTTTTATTTTCTGCTAATTTGTAGTGTCTTTACCAAGGTGCTGTTGTTCATAGGGTAATAAAAACCAAAAGCCACGCCCCATAGAATCATGAGAGCCAAGCCCACTTGGAAAAGACCATTATAATTAGCACAAACTAAAACGACCCATATCACTGTAACTGTACAGCTGATTAAAAAAACAAAGATTACTCAAGGGAGCAGAGGTAATAAAATAAGAGGAAAAACTGTCCACTTTAAGTCCTCTTTAGATTACTCACTAGATTCACACTGTCTGAACCACGAGCAGCATTACTCAGTGTCTGGCCGCACAATTTCAGCCAGGGATGTTTTACCCTGAAGCAATTTGAAGAAGAGGCTCAGGACTATAGGGAGAGATGGGACTATTCCAACGAGGCCCCCAACTGGCTTCTCCCCAACCCATGCCAGGTGATTGACAGGTCTCTTACAGTAAACACACATGGGAGGGACCTGTCAATCACCTAGAGCAGGACATGGAGAAGCCAAACCTCCGATTCCTCAATTTCCACGACTCCGACTCCCTCATACACGGCTCATGTTTAAGTGATAAATATACTGTAGCACAGATTCATCTCCTCTAAAAGTCTAGACCCTTAGATCAGGAATAGGACAGACATTTATAGGACATTTCATAACTTTCCCAAATTCTTATGAAAAAATATTCCCCACAAACTGCATTGAACTACTGTACCCAATTTATTATATGTTTTAGGAGTTGGTCCATTTTATACCGACTCCACCAAAATGGGCTCCGACTCCACAGCCCTGCGGCCGGGGGCCACGCCGGCCTAGTCATGGCTCTCCTTATAACTCCTGGTGGCATTTCAAACTATGTTTTCCCAATAAAAACATACCTGGCTGCAATCCCCCAGGCAGGCACAGATTCATGCTGCCTGTAGTTTGGGGAGAATTAATCTAGTGACAGCTTCCCTTTAAAGGATAGTCAGTTTATTTTTTGTTTTGTTTTTCTCTGGCTTGCTCACTGTAAAATTCATAAAATTTGCTTTATTCACCCACCAGAGGCCCAGCGCTGCCTCTCTGCCATGGACCCAAGGCTTTGTTGTCGTGATATTATGGCTGCAGCCTGACTACAGCACACTTGACTGCTGCTACCAATCACTAGGCTCAGTGGGCATGCAGATATAATTGGCATTAGGCTTTTTAACCTAGTGATTGGCTGCAGAGGTATTGTGCGCTGTTGCTGCAGTTACAGCCTGTCAACAAACACCAGTGGCAGCTAAGCAGAGTTGGGTCTGCAATGAGTGAGTAAAGCTTATTTTATTATTTTACAGTGGGCAAGTCAGAGAAATTAAAAAATAAAATACTGGAAAACTCCTATAAGTTCTTGATCCAAGATCAATCCTTGTTTCTTAGTTCTGCTCCGATAGTCTGTGCTAGATGACAGTCTTCTGCAAATAGGACACATTGCAATCCCTTCTAATCAAAGCAAAGTTGAGATGACAATATGAAAAAGATTTTCCGGTTTCAGTAATCTATAGCCCCCAGGTGTAAGTCAATGTAAAAAAGAAAATCCTATGCTTTACCCTCCCCAGGTCCAGCTGCTGCCCCAGTCACATCAACATCGCTGCAGCCAATTACTGAGCTCACAGGGAACAGTAGCAAACACCGGGCAATGGCGGAGGCACAGCGCTGGAACTGGGAGGATAAGTAAGGTTTTTTTGTTTTTTATATTGAACTCACCTGGGGACAATAGTTTACTGAAATGAGAAAACGCATTCAATTTTGCTCTGCCTTGGATCAAGAACCTAAATTTGTTAAAGGTGTCTGAAAGTGTTCATTTGTACCTGACGTTTTTGATATGTCTACTGGACACATTTTTGGAGCACTAACCATACTCCTAAATTAGTTGAAAGTCAGATCTGCACAGGTTGTTCCCAAAAACTGAATTATGTCCTCACCTAGAGTTGAAGCAACTGCTCCAGACTACATAAATAAAGCAACACAAGGCCACCGATTTGGGGAAGGGGGTGTTATACTATCCTTATTAAATTTAATATAGCATAACCAGAATATTGTGAATTCTGCCGAAATATCCCTAGGTGATTCAAAAGCAATAAAAGAAAACTTCAATCTTAAACTGGAAGGAAAAAAAAAGGAAAAAGATTTTATGATAAACATGGGGCAATGGTGCCACCTTGAGGCCAAATGCCTTACTTTACCCAGCTGGCACTGTGATATTATAATTCAGGAACGCTTCTCTGCAATGTTCGTTCTCCTCATTTCTTAAATGGCACAGCTGCCTTCCTGTGTTTATCATTTAATGAATAAGAAATTTAATAATTGCTCTTGCAGTCATTAAAATGCAAACAGGGCTTGCGGAGTACATGCGCTTTCTCCCCAGAAGCTCCCAAGTGCTCCTTTAGCATATTTCTTATGCTGAGCAGTTTCCCTACTCTCGTACATCAACCCAAATCCTACAGGATTCACGCAATAAACGGCACAGCTTTCAGATTCTGCAGCTCTTAATCATCTGTGTCGATGGAAATGCAATGGCTGCTTAAAGCGATACACATGGCTAAGCAGACAGGGCTGGGCTGCTACAGGGAGCAACACGTGGATGGAGTAGAGATCATTGCTGGGAGGTGGAGACCAAAGTCTGAATGGGAGGATAAAACAGGACAAATCCTACTTCTTCCGTATCAGCTAACCCCCAGACCAGCCACCCTGTTACAGACTGAACAGAACTATGGTCAAGCTCACACATTTATAAATCGCCTCTACTGTAGAATTATTTCTTCATACCAGGTAGTAAGGTCAGGAAACAGCAGTAAAGCCTTCTGATATTGACCGGTACTGTCAGAGCTCTAATCACCTATAGCTTGTTATCGGTGTCAGCCAACGTCACAGGGTGCTGCCTCAAGAGGAGCGCTCAGATCTATGGACATGGCTATTTTTGAAAATACTTCTATTACCCCATAATAAAACTGTAGAACTTTTTTGTTAAAGGGAATTTGTTACCTGTTTTTGCTATGTAATCTGAGAGCAGCATAACGTAGGGGCAGAAACAGCGATGTCTCCCGTACTGGTCTGTATACTGTCATTTTGATACAAATCACTGTTTTCTCTGCTGTAGATCTAGCAGAGCCCTGTATAACCCTGCCCACACTACTGATTGGCAGCTTCCTGTCATTGTCAGCTTTCGGGGTACACTGCACAATCAGTGACGGAGACAGGGTTATACAGAGCTAGAGGCACAAGGCACCTAGCCCTGTAGTATAATCTCCTGCTGATAAAACACTGATTTTATTAAAACTACAACAAGAAGCCTAATAAGTGACACATCCCTGGAATCAGGCTCTCTGCACCTACATCCTGCTGATCTCAGATTACATAGCATAAACCTGCTGATAGATTCTGTTGCAAACTATGTGCTGTGCCATTCCTCAAAGAAACTTATGAATAAATTGACACTTGGGTGTTAACAATTGGGTGTGGTTCCCTGCACTGTCAGCTACTGTCCAATTAAAGCAGACAGCACCAGACTATGACAGGACACCCCCACCCGACAAGGTAAAAGTCCAATTTTTAATTTGTTTGTGAATATATAGGAATAACAGAAAACAAAGTTATAACAAAAGATGATGCAGCATTGTATAACAACGTTTTGGGTTATATACCCTTCATCAGGTCACCCGCTGTAGCTATATGGCTTGTGTGTAGTGGTTCAAGGTCTGGGGTGTTATTCTCCAAAGGCAAATCAGTGTAGGTAGGTCCAGTTAGCCTCTCAGAGTGGCAGAAGATGCGGTGTTCATGTTCCAACATCTGGGGTACTGGTAACCATTTTGGCCACATACCGAAAGGGAATCTGTTATTAGATTTTTGCCACCTTATCCGAGAGCTGCATAATGAAGAGACAAAGACCCTCATTCCAGCACTGTATCACTGGATCTACTGCTTACAGTAGTTTTGATAATCTCCTGCTGATAAAAACAGTGGTTTTGTCATTAGTGGACTAGTAAACCTGCTACCAGGTAGTCCTCCATATTCATGAGCTCTGTAGAAGCCCAAACCCCCCCAACTGATTGTACACTGTGCATAGAAAGTTGCCATAGACTGAAAGCTGCCCATCAGTGGTGTGGGCGGGGTTATACAGAGCTCAGCATTTGGAGAACTGATAGATCTGCAGCAGAGAAAACAGGGATTTTATCAAAACTGCAGCAAGCAGTCCAGTAAGTGACACATCACTTGTCTCTGCCCCTACATCATGACGCTCTCAGTAAAAACCTGGTGACAGATTTCTTTGAGCCCCATCCACTTCAACAATACCTTAGTAATTTTGTACATCTACATCAAGAAAGTGAAAACTGTAGTTGTAATGGTATAATGTTTAAGAGACAGGACCTATTTAGATGAGGTCCCATTGATGCAGCACGTAACAATTTCATCTAATTGTGTGCCAATATTTTCACATTGAAAGTTGCGCAGCTTTGTTGCTTGTCTTCTTTTACGTAGCCACAATAGATTATATAGTAGTAGTATATCTTTTTCGGTGTAAATGTGCTAGCTGCTCATCTGCAGATCAGCTCCTATTAACATGAATAGGAGCTGATCTGCAGTACCTGGGAGCAGCGGCTACACATTAAATGGAGCTGTGCTGGTCAGCTCTGTTCAGTATTTACATTTGGCTGCCGGCGAAGCTAATAATATGCCATCAATGATAAGTCTCCAATACTATATGCCTGGACGACCCCTTTAACATAGAAAAAGACACTTATGCAAAATAATAGATATAAAAACCATAGTGTTGTTTTATTAGGAACAAATCTAAAAAGCGTAAAAAAAGAAGCAGATCTTCCCTATGAGAGGTATATGCTGCTACACTTGCAAGTAAATGATAATCAAATTATTTCACGTCTTTTCACATATTGTCAGCTTTCCATGAAGTTAATTAAGCATTAAACCTCCTTGTTAACAGATGGGTATGTGGTAGAATGACAATTTATTGTAACTTTTCTTTTATATTAAAAGTGTAGTCTAACACCTTTCATTTTCAATGCAAAAACATAGGCGTTAAACATTCTCATTGATAATTTTGGAAGGCACATGAATCCTTCTGGAGAAGTCAGATGAAAGATGACATAGTAAGCATATAATACAAATGTATTAAGATGAACATCTGCTCAACTATGAGAGATACAAATGCTGCAAATTAGCTGGAATATTTCTTAGTGCATTTTACTTTGAAGCAGAAATCAGGTATGAGTAATCCTATTGGACTACAGAAGGTAACTCAAAAGCCTTCTGCTAACATGCAACTTGGCTCAGAACGTCTCTTAAAGCACCACTCCAGCAGTTTTTGTTTTTTTAATTGCAGAGCTGGAGTGGTGCCACTAATATAAGTTCCCTGACTCTAGTACTATACTTACCAGCGGCAGTCTTCTTCTGTTATCAGCACCGCTCCGGTCGTCTTCTGCAGTTTGTGACTTGCCAGATCACTCAAGTGTTTGCTTTGCGATCCGGAAGTCACATCTCTATGTACAGTGGGTACGGAAAGTATTCAGACCCCTTTCAATTTTTCACTCTTTGTATCATTGCAGCCATTTGGTAAATTCTAAAAAGTTCATTTTTTTCTCATTAAAATACACTCTGCATCCATTCTTGATTGAAAAAAAAAAAAAAAAAACACAGAAATGTAGAAATTTTTGCAAATTTATTAAAAAAGAAAAACTGAAATATCACATGGTCATAAGTATTCAGACCCTTTGCTCAGACACTCATATTTAAGTCACATACTGTCCATTTCCTTCTGATCCTCCTTGAGATGGTTCTACTCCTTCATTGGAGTCCAACTGTGTTTAATTACACTGATAGGACTTGATTTGGAAAGGCACACACCTGTCTATATAAGACTGCACAGCTCACAGTGCATGTGAGACCAAATGAGAATCATGAGCTCAAAGGAACTGCCCAAGGAGCTCAGAGACAAAATTGTGGCAAGGCACAGATCTGGCCAAGGTTACAAAATAATTTCTGCATTACTCAACGTTCCTAAGAGTACAGTGGCCTCCATAATCCTTAAATGGAAGAAGTTTGGGACCACCAGAAGTCTTCCTAGACCTGGCCATCCAGCCAAACTGAGCAATTGTGGGAAAATAGCCTTGGTGAGAGAGGTAAAGAACAACCCCAAGATCACTGTGGCCGAGCTCCAGAGACGCAGTAGGGAGATGGGAGAAAGTTCCACAAAGTCAACTATCACTGCAGCCCTCTACCAGTCGGGCCTTTATGGCAGAGTGGCCCGACGGAAGCCTCTCCTCAGTGAAAGACATATGAAAGCCCGCATAGAGTTTGCTCAAAAACACATGAAGGGCTCCTCGACTATGAGAAATAAGATTCCCTGGTCTGATGAGACGAAGGTAGAACTTTTTGGTGATAATTCTAAGCGGTATGTGTGGAGAAAACCAGGCACTGCTCATCACCTGCCCAATACAATCCCAACAGTGAAACATGGTGGTGGCAGCATCATGCTATGGGGGTGTTTTTCAGCTGCACGGACAAGACGACTGGTTGCAATTGAGGGAAACGTGAATGCGGCCAAGAACAGAGATATCCTGGATGAAAACCTCTTCCAGAGTGCTCTGGACCTCAGACTTGGCCAAAGGTTCACCTTCCATCAAGACAATGACCCTAAGCACACAGCTAAAATAAAGGAGTGGCTTCAGAACAACTCTGTGACCATTCTTGACTGGCCCAGCCAGAGCCCTGACCTAAACCCATTTGAGCATCTCTGGAGAGACCTGAAAATGGCTGTCCACCAACGTTGACCATCCAACCTGACGGAACTGGAGAGGATCTGCAAGGAAGAATGACAGAGGATCCCCAAATCCAAGTGTGAAAAACTTGTTGCATCATTCCCAAGACGACTCATGGCTGTACTAGCTCAAAAGGGTGCTTCTACTCAATACTGAGCAAAAGGTCTGAATACTTATGAGTGACGGGTAGATACCACACATACTGCAGAAGCATCCAGCAACCAGAGGGGTTAACAGGGTGCAGTGGGCCAGGCCTGCTCAGAGAGACTGGGTAATGTGAGTTCTCAGTTGTGGAGCAAGCTGGAAAGATGCAGACCTCTTCACCAGGTTGACCAGGGTGCTGGGACACTACCCCACTGCAACTGCCACCCGGTTGCTTGTGGTATCTACACCAGAAAGTAGTGGAGTAAGGAGATAGCTGCTGCAGAGCAGGTGCAGGAATCTAACACCATGTCTGAGGACTGGGCTTTTCTTGCTGTTCAACCCCCCTCGTACCTCACTGTACTGAAGGTAAAAGTCAGGGATGCTGTGGACCGGGGATTGTTGATGGGAACACTGATTAATGAGGTCAAGAGAGATGGAATAGGAATGTGTGAACATGTGCTGCTTTTAAAGCCAATAGATTTGTGCTGGACTGTCCTAATGAGAGAGAGATTATGGTTACTGTGCCTTGAAGAGAAGATTCTTATTACTGGAGCCTGTTGCCCCCAAGTACTTGAATTGCACTGGACGTGCTGGGAGAATAAAGTTTACTGTCAAACTTTATTGAGGACCCTTGTCAGATGTGTCTGGTCAACTGAATCTATCATGTGCCTGAGAGAAGCTGCAGCCTATGGTCGCCCTGAGTAACGGTTTCCCCAGGATTCCAACAAATTCATGTAACCGGTCTCGCCCCTATCTGAACTTAGGCGGCTTGCGTGTAACATATGACCATGTGATATTTGTTTTTCTTTTTTCATAAATTTGCAAACATTTCTACATTTCTGTTTTTTTTTCAGTCAAGATGGGGTGCAGAGTGTACTTTAATAAGAAAAAAATGAACTTTTTAGAATTTACCAAATGGCTGCAATGAAACAAAGAGTGAAAAATTTAAAGGGGTCTGAATACTTTCCGTACCTACTGCAAGTCTATGAGAGCCAGAACCAGGCTCTCATAGACTTACATTGAGAGCTTGTTACTGTTATCTCTGACTTCCGGTCAGTCAGACGTTGCAGTCACAAGATGGCGGATCAGGACCTGAGCGGTGCCGGCGGCTGGTAAGTATAATACTAGGGTCAGGGAACTTACATTAGGGACACCCCTCCAGCTCTGAAATAAAAAAAAAATAAAAAACGCTGGAGTGGTGCTTTAAAGAGAACCTGTCATTTTGCATGACTTTTCAGAATAATGAGAACTATCACCATTTCTAGCCATTATGCGACTTGTATTCATCATTTGTTCACGGCCTTGCTCTCTGCAGGCTCTATCTCTAATTGTCAGAGAGGGTGGACAGTAGATGCAATCAAGTGTCCCATAAACAGTCCACATAGAAAGAGGAGACCCCGCTTCCCCATCTTTCTGTAGCACACCCACATAAGCAGAAGTAGCATGGAAGACAATAAACAGCAGTACTGAGCAGGGTAGCTGCGAGTCTAGCACTGGAGTGAGAAAACACCTACTAGTAAGCAGCAGCATCTCTGCCACTCTCTTACTTTGCAACTCCTTACTCCTCCCCCTTTCCATAGAAATCTATAAGCAGCATGTAATCTGAAGCCTCAAGGAGTTGAATTTTTGTCTCAGTCAACACTGCTTGCAATAGGTTTTGAAAACTAAGAGGAAGAGGATGATAAAAAGGGATGGATAAGTGAAGCAAGAAGCATTTTTCTCTATTAATACATATTGCAAAGCTTCTTATAGTCTATATATACACTATTAAGTTAAGCAAAGTTTGATGAAAGGAGTGACCATTTTAAAGAGTTTTCTCAAAACACAGCTCGTGTCCATATGTCCTGTTAGGTAATCAAGATATTCTATTACGACACAGAGTTTAGCTCCAGCTCTGTCAGCTTCCAGCTATTCACTGTCAACGAAGAAAAAATGCTGCAGATTTTCTAAACCACAGCATGCTCAGTCTGTTGCCAATTTTTACCATGGATTTCACCCTTCTAATGTAGCAGGATGAGAGATGCCAGTGAACCTACAGCAAATTCTGCATTCTTGGACTTTGCTATGAAAGGCAGGAAATAGTCCATCACTTCTAGACTTAACCTGATAATACAATTATCTGCAGCAGTCGCTAGAGAGGAAATGTTTGCTTGTATTGGTTTCCCCCCCAGCAAAATCAGCTACTCTGACCTGAAAAAACGTTTAATCAGCTACGATTATTATTATGACAAAACGCCAATCTTTATGGATTTCCCCCATTGCATTACATGCAAATGGGTGAGGATCAACTGCCCAATACTTATGGTGTGGCCCCCTACACTATGTCAGTGGAGAGTGCATAGATCCTTATAAACATTAGCCAGTAGTGCCGAAATTGCTGACTTTCATTCAAAATATATGAGGGCCTTAACCCCTTCACCCCCGAGCCTGTTTTTCACCTTCATGGCCAATATTTACAGTTTTGACCAGTGTCACTTTATGAGGTAATAACTCTGGAACCCTTCAACGGATCCCGCTGATTGAGATTGTAATTTTGTAACATTGTATTTCACGATAGTGGTAAAATTTATTTGATATAACTTGCGTTTATTTGTGAAAAAAAAATCTGAAATTTGGCAAAAATGTTGGAAATTTTCACAATTTTCAAACTTTTAATTTTTATGTCCTTAAATCAGAGAGTTATGTCACATAAAATAGTTAATAAATAACATTTCCTGCATGTCTACTTTACATCGGCACAATTTTGGAACCAAATTTTTCTCCAATCCCCTCCACGACAGCACCACCTGGAGGTTGACTCCCCATCCAAATTAGGGACAGGAAACACAAGAGGTTAAATAGCCTCTCCCCTATACTATCCCCAGTGTTTTCCTGTCCCTATGGGATAAAGAGGTTCCTAGGGTAGCTGTGGCCGGCAAGCAGTGCCCTAATAACATACCTGAGCCGGGCTGCAGGGATCGAGCACCTCTGGCCTTCCTCCCCTGTTAGCTCCCGTTCCCTCCGGAGTGGGACCTCCCCACTCTCCTGCGCCTTCGGCTAAATCTGAGTGGGTGGTGGGCTGGGGGCCTCCTGTATTGTCCTCCGTCCTCCATTGCAGTGTACGGCGCTCATGCAGGACACACCCGAAGTATGCGGTGTTCGGCCGGCAACGTCACTTCTGGTTTGCGTTCCACAGTGGAACACATGGGGCCGCGGCGGGAAATTTGAAACAGCGGTTTTTCCCTAAAATGGAGGAAAACTTCCACCTGATTGGTGGGAGTTGGTGCTGGATCTCAGTTCCTTCTATAAAAGGCCCAGATGAGAAGACACCGATAAGGTAGGACAGAAAATGTCTGTATCTATGGAAGGTGTTGTCTCAAAGCCTGCATCTGCAGAGCCCTGCGTGAACCCAGCCCCAGTAAGTACTCCTGGGATAGGTTATTCCCCACTCTCTTGAGCAGGATCCGAAAAGTTTAAATACATCTTCCCTTCTAATTTTAGGGAGACAAGGATCCTGCACCGAAAGAGGGTGAAAGTACTACAATACGCAAATGTGCCATTTGTAGAAAAAAGCTTGCTTCAGGCCATAAGAAATCCCTGAGCCAGAGATGTACAGAGAATATTGTGAAAGAGGAACAGCCGTCCCTTATGGAAGAAGTTATGGGAATGATAAGGCAGGAAATACAGTCCTCACTAGCTTCCTTCTCACAGTCCTTCCAGCAAGAGAGGGCTGAGGGTCCTCCCCCGGCTAAAAAGAGGAAGTATCCAGTTAGGGATACTTCAGACTCAGAGGAGAATATTTCTATGGAAGAGCTTGAAGAAGGTGACCTGAGTGCAGATCAGGGAAGTGAAGAGGACAAAAAGTACTATTTTTCATCAGAAAATATGGAAGAGTTGTTATTGCAAGTGAGGGACACTATGCAGGTGGAGGAAGAGAAGAAAACCCGTACAATTCAGGATGAGATGTTTGGGGGCTTGAAGTCGAAGAAAAAGCTAGTGTTCCCGGTGCACAACAATATCTGTAGTCTCATCATGGATGAATGGGAGTTTCCGGATAAAAGGTTAAATATTGCTGGAGAAATTAAAGATTCCCGCTAGATGAGAGAGTATGACTAAAGCATGGTCAGAGATTCCAAAAGTAGATGTTCAAGTTGCGAGGGTGGCGAAAAAGGCGACCCTTCCATTTGAAGATTCCTCCCAACTAAAGGATCCAATGGAGAGGAAGATTGACAGCCTGTTGAGGAAGACATGGTAAACATCTGCGGCTTCCCTGAGGACAAATATCGCCTCGACTTGTGTAGCACGATCCATGCTCCTCTGGTTACAGCAATTAGAGGATCATCTCTGGAAAGGTACTCCTAGGGAGGACCTTCTTGCATTTCTTCCCCTACAGCAGAAAGCCACAAGATTCTTAGCGGATGCCTCTGCAGAGTCTGTTAGAATTGCAGCAAGATCGGCAGTACTATCCAATTGCACGAGAAGGGCTTTACGGCTGAAGATGTGGAGCGGAGATAATGTGTCAAAATCAAAGCTTTGTTCCATCCCGTTTAAAGGAGAATATATGTTTGGCTCGGCCTTGGATGACCTATTAGAAAAAGCTTCGGACAAGAAAAAATCTTTACCAGAGCCAAAAGTTCCAAAAAACTTTAGGAAGAGGCCATTTCTTCCATCTCAGCAACAGCAATCGTTTCACTATAGTGGGAAAGGAAAATCCGGTCGCTGGTCTTACACCAAAGGTGGAAGAGGGAAGAATATTTTTCAAAACTCAAGACAAGACAGACAATGACACCAGGAAGGTAGGAGGCAGGGTTGCAAGTTTCCTTCCACAGTGGCGGCTAATATCAACAAACAGAAAGATACTGGAGATAGTGGAAACAGGAGTCAAAATCGACTTCGCTGCTTACCCACCAAGAAGAGTAGAGATAACCTTGTCTTCCTCAAGATTGCAGAAAGTCCTAATATCAGGTTTTCAGGATTTACAAAATGCAGGAATAATATCAACAGTTCCTGGCAGAGAACGAGGAGAAGGTCACTATTCTCGAATATTCTTGTTAAAAAAAGGCATCAGGTGCCTACAGGATAATTCTCAATCTGAAACTTCTCAACCAATATGTAGAATACAGAAGGTTCAAGATGGAATCTTTAAAGTCCACAATTCCACTGATTGGGGAAGATTTTGTGAGGGCAACAATAGTACGCCTCTTGCAGGTCTATCATGTGCCAATTCATCCTTCTTACAGGAAGTTCCTCAGATTTGCTGTAAGTCAAAATCAAAGAATACATCATTTTCAGTTCAACGTGCTTCCCTTCGGGATTTCGTCGGCTCCCAGCTTGTTCACGAAGCTCATGGCGGAAGTGGTGGCCTTTGTAAGATGGGATATGAGTATCATTCCATATTTGGATGATTTTTTATTAATGGCTCCCTCAGTCCCAATATTGAAGGAGCACCTCAAGATGACTCTTCATACTCTGGTATCATTGGGATGACTGATAAATCGCGACAAGTCGGATCTACTTCCCTCCACCAAGAAGATCTTTTTGGGGATTCTTCCAGATTCCCAGCAGCAGGCCTCATTTTTGCCAAGGCAAAAGCAAATTCAGCTGAGGTAAAAAGTCCGTGCACTAATGAACCAGAACAAGGTCTCAATAAGATTCGCCATGTCCATCCTGGGGACCATAACTGCCTCTATTCAAGCAGTACCTTGGGCTCAAGCACATACAAGGGTTCTCCAGAGCTTCATCCTTTCCCACTGGGACAGATCTCTATGTTCCCTCACCAGCAGGATTCATCTACCAGAGCAGGTGAAAGTATCTTTAAGATGGTGGTTTTGTCCGAGAAATCTGGAAAAGGGAACAGTATGGTTTCAGCATCCGTTTGCGTCAGTCAAGACAGACGCCAGCAAGAGGGGATGGGGAGCCGTAGTCTCCTAGGTGGCCTTTCAGGGAATTTGGTCGCAAGAAATTGCGGATCAGTCCTCGACCTTAAGAGAATTGAAAGCGGTGGAAGAAACCCTTCTGGCAGCCGAGTCCCTACTTCAGGGGTCGCATGTCAGAATATACTCGGACAATATGACAAGGGTAGCCCACCTGAGACATCAGGGAAGCACAAGGAACAGAAACCTGCAGTTAATCTCAGCAAGGATCTTTCGCTGGGCAGAGCTTCATCTTCTGTCGGCTCTGCACCTGAAGGGCTCCGACAATTATCAGGCAGATTTATTAAGCAGAAGGGACATTCATCCGGGGGAATGGAGTCTGAACTGGAAAATATTCCACATGGTTGTACAGATATGGGGAAATCCAAAAGTGGATCTGTTCGCAAACCCCGAGAACGCGAAAGTAAAAACTTTTTTCTCCCTGGACCCCAAGGATCCTGCAGAGGGGATAGACGCATTTGCTCATCCTTGGAATGTTAGACTCGCATATGCGTTTCCCCCAATTCCGTTGTTACCAAGGACTTTACAAAAAATCAGGGCCGAAAGGGTAAAAACAATCCTCATAGCTCCGATGTGGCCCAAAAGGGCATGGTTCGGAATATTGAACAGTTTGAAGGTGGCAGATTCGTTGATTCTTCCTCAGATACACAATCCTTTGCATCAGGGTCCGATCTACCATCGGACCCCTCAGAATCTCTCCTTAGCAGCCTGGCTTCTGAAGCCACCATCCTGAAAGCCAGAGGCTTTTCAGAGGAGGTAATCCATACACTGCAGAAAAGCAGGAAGCAAGTCATGAACTCCATTTATGGAAAGACCTGGAAGACCTTCAAGCTGTGGTATGACCCTCATACACTCGATCCCTTTCAGCCGAATATATCTAAGATTCTGGATTTTTTGCAAAACGGTCTGTCTAAAGGATTAAGACCAAGCACTCTTAAAGGTCCAGATCTCGGCCCTAAGCTTCTATTTTGATACTGACTTGGCCCAAATCAGATGGATTAGGAGATTCATGACGGCTGCATCACGAATGAACCCGAAGAGAGCAAGAAATGTTCCGCCTTGGGATCTCAATACGGTTCTTAAAGGTCTTACCATGCAACCTTTCGAGCCAATATCTGAATCTCAAATAGACAAGCTGTCATGGAAAGCAGCATTGTTGATAGCCCTGACTACAGCTAGGATAGTGGGGGAAATTCAAGCACTTTCCATCAGAGAGCCTTACTTTCGGGTTTTGGAAGACAGAATCATCCTCCAGTTGGAGCCTTCATTTCTTCCCAAGTCTCATCTGAATTCCATATGTCTCAGCCTATAATCCTTCCATCCTTTTGTCAGAATCCATCAAATAGCAGGGAAGAGGAGTTCCACTCGCTGCATGTTAGAAGGACTATCATCTTCTACTTTAGTCAGACTGAGTCCTGGTGACAGGATCAGAGCCTATTTGTGCAATATGGAGGCCCCAACAAAGGGAAGAAAATCTCAAAAAACACGCTGGCAAATTGGATTAAAAAAGCGATTTGTGAAGCATACAAAAATCAAGATTTACTTCCTCCAGAATCCTTGAAAGCTCATTCCACCAGAGCTATGCCTGTCTCCTGGGCTGAAAAGGCTAGCGCATCCGTCGAGCAGATTTGCAGGGCGGCTCATGGTCATCCGTCCATACCTTTGATAAACATTATAGATAGGATGTAATGTCAAATAGAGACCTAGCATTTGGAAGGAAAGTCCTTCAGGCGGTTGTCCCTCCCTAAAATTCACTCTTTGGTATTGCTCCAGGTGGTGCTGTCGTGGAGGGGATTGGAGAAAATAGAATTAGTCTTACCGGTAATTCGGTTTCAAAGACCCTCCATGACAGCACAAGTAATTCCCGCCCTTTCTTGATTTATGAGAAAAACTCCTTAGTGTTAATAAAATATTATTGAAGCATTCATTTTGTGTGGTCCTTTGAAAACATTGGGGATAGTATAGGGGAGGGGCTAATTAACCTCTTTGTTTCCTGTCCCTAATTAGGATGGGGAGGCAACCTCCAGGTGGTGCTGTCGTGGAGGGTCTTAGAAACCGAATTACCGGTAAGACTAATTCTATTTTTTTTTTTTTTTGTTAGGAAGTCATAAGGGTTAAAAGATGACCAGCAATTTCTACTTTTTCCAATAAAATTTACAAAACCATTTTTTTAGGCACCACATCACATTTGAAGTCACTTTGAGGGGCCTTTATGACAGAAAATACCCAAAAGTGACATCATTCTAAAAACTTCACCCCTCAATGTGCTCAAAACCACATTCAAGAAGTTTATTAACCCTTCAGGTGCTTCACAGGAATTTTTGGAATGTGGAAGAAAACAATGAACAGTTAACCTTTTTCACAAAAAAAATACTTTAGACCCAAATTGTTTTATTTTTATAAGGGTAACAGGAGAAATTGCACCATACAATTTGTTGTGCAATTTCTCCCGAGTCAGCCGATACCCCATATGTGGGGGAAAACTACTGTTTGGGTGCATGGCAGGGCTCGGAAGGGAAAGAGCGCCATTTGACTGGAATAATTAGCGGACTCCATGTCGCATTTGGAGAGCCTCTGATGTGCCCAAACAGTAGAAACTCCCCACAAGTGACACCTCAAGGAACTTATCTAGATGTGTGGTGGGCACCTTGAACCCCCAAGTGCTTCACAGAAGTTTATAACATTGAGCAGTGAAAATAACAAAAAAAAAAAAAAATCACATCTTTCCCACAAAAAAAATCTTTTAGCCCCATTTTTTTTTCAAAGAGAAATGGACCCCAGAATTTGTTGTGCAATTTCTCTTGAGCACGCAGATATCCCATATGTGGGAGAAAACTATTGTTTGGGCGTATGGCAGGGCTCAGAAAGGAAGGAGTGACGTTTTGGAATGCAGACTTTGATGAAATGGTCTTGCAGGTGTCATATTACGTTTGGAGAGCCCCTGCTGTGCCTAAACAGTGGAAAAACCCCACAAGTGACCCCTGTTTGGAAACTTGTCCACCTCAAGGAATTTATTTAGATGTGTGGTGAGCACTTTAAACTCACAGGTGCTTCACAAAATTTTACAACATGGATCTGTAAAAATGTTGTTTTAGCGCCATAATTTTTCATTTTCACAAGGATAGCAGGGAGAGATGGACCCCAAAATTTGTTGTGCAATTTTTCCTTTGTACACCGATACCTCATATGTGGTCGAAAACTACTTTTGAGGCACAGTACAAAGCTCAGAAGGGAAGATGCGCCACATTGGAGTTCAGATTTTGCTGGACTGGTTTGAGGGTGCCATGTCACATTGGCAGAGCCCCTGAGGTGCCAGAACAACAGAATCCCCATAAGAGACCCCATTTTACAAACTACACCTCAATGAATTCATCTAAAGATGCAGTGAGAATGTTGACACCACAGGTGGATCACAGAATTTTATACCATTGGGCAGTAAAGAAAAAAATAATTATATTTTTACCACCAAAATTTTGTTTTAGCCCCAGATTTTACATTTTTACACTTGGAAATGAGTAAAAATGCCACCAAAATTTGTCCCACAATTTCTGCTGAATGTAGAAATACCCCATATGTGGCTGCTTAGCCACATGGTGAGACTTGGGAGGGACAGAGTGCTAGTTTTTGCAATAAAAAGCGCCTTTTAGTGTGTGACAGCTGCCAAACATAATAACCCGATGTTAATCTGGTATCGCTGTAATTGCACAGACCTGAAGTTTAAAGTCGTCTAATCACTTATACCGCACGAGGAACGGCGTAAGAAATAAATAAAACTCATTTTTCACCTGCTGCCTATTTGATCATTCTGCCTCCCAAAGATCGCAGTAAGGCTCGGCGCACAGTAATCCTGCGCTCGGCGCTTACATCAGGATTTCTGTGTAAATCTCTGAAATACGCGATTCATACAGAACCCCCAAGCGGAACATTCCCTATAATGAGGAAGATGGAGGCACTGTGGACACTGGGTGGCCTGTGATCTGGCGGTGTGCATCTTTTTAGGCTTGCATAAAAGTGCCGTCGGCCACAGTTTTGTGCACTTCTGAAAAGAAGGACACTGCTGAACGGAGGCCAGACGGAGTCCGTAGTAACTCTGCTGCCTCATTATATTGAATGGATCTCTCGGGGGGTTTCATCTGAATCACATCACTCGGAGATTTAGATGGAAACCCCAATATAAGTGCTCAGAGTAAAGCGCAGGGGATAAATGTGATCCCAAATGTTATGTAAAATGTTCCCAACAAAAGCTTCAACTCAATCCACAAAAAAAAGCAAGTCCACACTCCGGTCCATCAATGGAATTATACGGGCTTCCATGTTACTGGTAGCACAAAGGTTCTGGAAAAGCACTATAGCTCCTTGATCCCCAAAAGAAATTCAGCAAATTCTGCACTCCCAAATCCAAATGCACCCCCCTCCCTTCTGAGCTCCAGTGTGTGCCTAAACCGCAGTTAGCATCCACGTTTGTCATTTCTGTAGCGATGAGTGCCTGCCTAATCTACAGGTGCGTGTCTCCAGAAGCATTAGCTAGGAACAACGTACTGGTCACTACAACGGCAGTTGAAATTCTCACTCTTCTCACTAGATCACTTCATCGGGGTCACTTTGAAAGCTCAGGTGACCCTGATGTCGTCATGACATTGGGTCACCATGACAATGATAGAGCCTCACGATGATGTTGCAGGGTCTCCGAATCAAGGGTAGGGGGGCTTTCTTCCCACTGCCTGCACGCTAAATGCTGCGAAGGCAGCACTTAGCGGGTTAAAGTGCTGGGAGCGGTGCGGGCACCGCTCCTGGCACTGAGTCCCGGGTGTCAGCTGTCAGAATCAGCTGACACCCGGCGGCGGTCGCCCAAGCACAACCCTTTGTGACGTATATATACTGCAAATGTCGGGAAGGGGTTAAAGGGTTGAAGTGCCTTGTGACAGCTATGCTGTGGAGTGCTGGGTGTCCCACCGACCAGATACTGATGACTGATCATCATTATGAAAGTGGTAGAACAACCCTTTAAGTCCACTTTAACATAGCACTATTTATTAACTATGCTCCATTATCTATTCTACTGCTAGAACCCATACATACCATATCATCACTATCAGAGATCACAATAGACGCATCTTCATTCTTAGTCCCATTTTCAGGACCAATATCGACAGGGGCTTCGAAAATAGACTCCGCATTATCTTCCACATATTGACTGCAAGTTCCTTCAGAGAATCGAGGCTTTCTGCGATGGTGCATACTCATCAACACCTGTAAATTATAAAGCAGCACAGAAAAACAATGTGAAAAAACCTACACAGTGGGAGAAGCAGCCTTAAGAAAAGAGTTCAGATCAGATTGAAAATAAATCCCAAGCCGTAAAAATATTAATTATATATTGTGAATATGTTCAGAAAAGAAGTGTACATAACAGCTGGCTGCAAATCAAGAATACAATGCATTATAAAAGCCAAAAAAACAAACAAAAGCTGTAACAAACACGTTGTTAAAAAAGAATCGTTTTATCCACTGGCAAAATCCTGCAGACTTCATAAGACAGTTATGACACTCCAAGTGACTTTTGACATATGTTTTTATAGTCATCAGTACAAAGCAGCTTGAAGAATGACACTTGATAAAGTATGAATGGAAGATATTAAACTGGTGGAAATTTATGAGGCCACTTCCACCTGTTTTCTTCTGGAAGAAAAGTGGGATAAAATTTGAAACGTTTTTCCAACAGAAAACAGGAGCATTTTACACTGCTCTCACCACTTTTCTAAACATGAGCCGAGCTTAAAGGAATTTTCAACATTCAGGAAAATGGACTCAAAGTGCTGTAAAATATCTAAAATAACAAACAGAGCACATATTCACCTTCCCAGAGGCCAGCGCTGGCTTCCCGCTGCTGCTCAGGTCTCAGGGTTTTGCCTGCAGCCGTAGCACACATCACCGCTGTTGCCAATCACGGAGCTCAGCAGCTCGTGTTGTCTACCATTTTGGTATTTTAGAGTTCTTGAAGTCCACTTGCTTAAAAGAGGACAATCCCTTTAACAGGAGGGAGATGGCCAAAAGGTGAGCATCCCTGTTGATCGTCCAAGACTTTACAGCGCCAACAGGTATCATGCATGCATCTTGTTCTAGAACAGATGCATAACACTTGTCAGCCGGAGGCACCGTAGCGACCCTTCAAGAGTACGTACGTGCATATGAGACAATTGCATAGGATGCAAAACATGGTGCAGTTAAGCCACACGTTTCACACCTTGCATAGCATTGCATTTCAAATCAAAAGTGCTGGCCAATTTACAATGCAAATATTTTACACAGCGCATTAAAGGGAATCTGTCACCACTTTGGAGTTATCAGACCTTTACTAAGGGCATACAGGGTATAGAAAAGTAAATCTGTACTTACCTGTATGACCCATAGTAGAGGTGTGATTTCAGAGAAAAACACTTTAATCAATTCTATTTTGCACAGGCTTGATGTCCTATGTACTTATTATTCCCCCAAATCCCTGACTATGTGCTTAATTATCATATCCCCCCCCCTCCCCTGCACGTCACAGGCCCTGTGACGTGCACTGTGCTCCCTGACTTCCAGGCATGAGCAAAGCGCTGCTTACATAGAGCAAAGCGCGCTCTATCCCGACTCCTTCTGCCTGTGCACTGCGCCGCAGGAATCTATTGCGCAGGCGCCTGGAAGTGACAGTGACTCCCCGGCGCCTGCGCAATAGAATCCTGCGGCACAGTGCACATTAGATGGGGCCGGGATGAAGCAAAGCGTGCTCTATGTGAGAGCCCGGAAGTCAGGGAGCACAGTGCACGTCACAGGGCCTGTGACGTGCAGGGGAGGGGGGGGGGATATGATAATTAAGCACATAGGCGGGGATTTGGGGGAATAATAAGTACACAGGCGGGGATTGCTTGGCATCCCCCGGACACCAAGCCTGTACAAAATAGAATTGGTTAAAGTGCTTTTCTCCGCAATCAGACCTCTACTATGGGCCATACAGATATGTATAGATTTACTTTTCTATAACCTGTATCGTCACAGTAGAGGTCTGATATCTCACAGGGGGTGACAGATTCCCTTTAGCAAAGATGGTGCTTCCTACTCCATTAGACTTCTATGCATATGAAGTCTTAGTAAACTACCCCTCCAATATGTTTATATGAAAAGCCATTGGCATGTATGACAGTCACCCGGAAATGCAGATAGACATACCGAGTGTTGTCAGGGAGAGAGTACACTCTAATACTGCAGTGGATGGGGACTACCAAAAGCAGCAATAAAATATCCTGCAAATTTCTGAATAGAGAGCGCAGCACATGAGCAATCACCTCTGTGTCTTGGATTGTGGGTCCCATTATGCAAAAGTTAGAGATGTGACCCATAGCTATCATAATTTTTTTCATGACTGTACGCTGTAAAAGTAAGTACATCCTCTTCAAATTCTAGGGTTTCAATAATAATTAGTAAAAACATCCGGCCCTTAGTAGATCTCCAAATTCGGTAAATACAACCTCAGTTGACAAATAAGCCTTCTCGTTATTTATTCCCCATACTGCAGAAGCAGCGTGTGAAAAGTTAAGCAAACCCTTACTGCTTATGTAGGGTATAAAAAGGTAAATAGCAACCATGTGCTGCTGGTTAAAGTTCCTTGATTAATTGTCAGCAAGTGTGACCACCCCTATAAAGCAACAGTATGGGCAGTTTGCTGGTCTGGAGCATTCAGGAGTGTGTTAGCACAATGCCAAGGAGGAAAGACATCAGCAATGATCTCAGAGAAGTAACTGTTGCTCAGAAGGCCATTTCCCAAATAATTTGGACTCCATCATTCTACAATGAGAATGATTATTCTCAAGTGGAAAACATTCAAGATAGTTGGAAATCTTCACTAGAATGAATGTTCCTGCAAATTCACCAGAGCGTTCAATGGTCAGAGAAATAGCAACTCAAGAGCTACACCTCAGACTCTAAAGGCCTCAGCATGTTAAATGCTCAAAGCTCATGACAGTAAGTCAAGAAAAGACTGAACAAGAATGGCTTGTCTAGAAGGGATACCAGGAGTAAGCCTCTTCTTTCTTCAAGTTTGCAAAGTTGCATCACACCAAAAGACTTCTGGGATCAATCTTCTTTGGACAGATGAAAATAAAGTAGAGATGTTTTGCCATAATGCCCTGTACCATGTTTGGCAAAAACAAACAGGACATATCAGCTCAAGCAGCTTATAGCAACTGTCAAGCACATACATGGTGGAGAGCTGATTATATGGACTTGTTTTGAAGCTACAGGACCTGGGCACCTTGTAGTCATTGAGTCAAATGCGAGGCCACCTATCCAAAAGTTAAAGCGCACCTGTCAGCAGGATTGTGCTCAGTAAACTACATACACTGTCAGGTGGGCGACATTACACTAACATTATACCTTGGTTGATGAAATCCGTCCTGTGGTTCTTGTGCAATATTTACTTTCAGTTTGTAGATAATTATATGCCCGTGCTCCGGGGCGGCGCTCTATCTGGTGCTCTGCTTACATATTCATCTGTATGCTCTTATGACAGCTCACTATGCCTTCACTGACCTGCCTCCTATTTTACCTAGCCCCGCACTACTAGATGCATTATGTAAAATAGGAGTCAGGTCAGTGAAGGCATAGTGAGCTGTCATAAGAGCATACAGATGAATATGTAAGCAGAGCACCAGATACAGCGCCCCCACAGGCCGCCCCAAAGCATATCATTATCTCCAAACTGAAAGTAAAGATTACACAAGAACCACAGGATGGATTTCATCAACAAAGGTATCATTTTAATCAGTGTAATGTGGTTTACTGAGCACAATCCTGCTGACAGGTGCGCTTTAAAGCTTGGTCAAAACTGGATCATGTAACAAATGAAGATCCCAAGTACACTGGCAAATCTGCATCAGAATGGCTGTAAAAAGAAAAGAATCATGTTATTACAATGACCCAGTCAAAGTCCAGACCTCAACCCAATTGAATTGTTCTGGTGGGAGCATAAGAGAGCTGCGCGCCCCAGAGGCCGCTAGAGGGCTGAGCGCCGTAGAGACGAGTGGGGGTAAAACTCCTCCAGAAACATGTGACAGTCATACAGGAAAAGATTGTCAGGCTATTGCTACTTCAGGTGGTTCTCCAAAGTATTTCTTCATGGGGTGTACTTAATTTTTCCCATACTGCTTCAGCATTTCAACCTAGTTTTTTGGAAATAATGACAAAATGTAATTGGCCACGGGGTGTTCTTTATCGGAGGTTACATTTACTTAATATTAAGATCTTGTAAGACCCAATTTTTTTGTATGGTCTGATATGTAAGACCATAGAAATCAAGGAGGGTGTACTTAGTTTTTCCTCCTGCCTGTATGTACCATCAGCACCAGCTAGCTTGCTCTTTTGTGCCATCTTTGTGAGGGGTCCAAGATTGGTAAAAGCCAATGATGGTACGACATTGCTGTACTGCACTATGGCAATGGTGTCATGACATCACTTGTGTTGACGCACGTCTCCCCCTCTGACGAGTACTTGGTACATGCTTCCGGACCACAGCTACGGCCTCAGTACGAGGGGATTCCACACTGCTGAAAGTATGCAGCAGAGGGCACACCGTGGTCATATAGCAGGGAAGAGGCATTCTGGGGCTCTTACTACACTACAAGTCCCAGCATGCCCTGAAGAGCTCCGGCTCATAATGTCCACGGCCGGGCGGGTGAGCTGTAGCACTGCTAGGGGGATTTCTGCCATGGCACTCACCTCTGGAGATAACTATACTGCTGCCGCCGGCCTTCGGATGGACATTACTGATCAGTACGTAACGTTAGCAGACAGCACTGACAAGGCGCCGAAAACACTACACTTTACCGAGAGCCAGGGCGCGCGCCACAAGCTTCCTGCTCCCGCGTAACAGCGGCGGGGGCGCGCAGAGGGGCGGCCCAAACCAAGTGCGTCCGACAAAAAGGGGACGCCACTTACTAATGATCGTCTTACCATTGGAAGAAATGATCCTGCAGCTCGCAGAAGGACGGTTGTCAAGGTCACAGAAAATCACCAGCCTGGGAAAATGATAGTTCAAATTCACAGCTGGACATATGGGGTCCTACTGTGTTGTATCCCTCATGATGGGGTGCTATCCCTCATGATGGTGTGCTGTCCCTCATAATGGGGGGCTATCCTCATGGTGTGCTATCCCTCCTGATGGGGGGCTATCCCTCATGACGACAGGATGCTATCCCTCATAGTGTGCTGTATATGAGCTGCATTTGATGGCGCAGGTTCTAAAGTCAGCAAAGCCCATGTGCTTCCATACCCTGCATTGTGATATTGCAGTAATCAGGGTCGGACTGGGGTGTCTGGGGCCCACAGGAGAAATTGACACTAAGGGCCCACCCTACAGCCATATGCACATACCTGTTAGCCGTTACCCCCTGTTATAGTGGAGCGTTGACTATAAAACACAGGCGGCTCTTGCACAGCTACTGTGCACATACTATAACTGTGATGTATAATTACGGTATGTTACATTATAGGGGTTCTTTAATGAAAACAATTTATCACTGATCCACAGGTTAGGTAGGAGATATATTATTGATTGGTGGAATCCGACCATTGAAAACTGCACCGATCAGAAGAATGGGGAACTGTTATCCCTGAAAGGACACTTTTATCCCTATTTTAAAATGGAGCTGCAGGTGGGACGTCTGACCGTAGCTTCATTCATTCTCTTTGGGGGCTTCCAGAAAAAAAACAAGAGCAGCGCTCGCAGCCACTGAGGGAATGAATGGATTGGTGGTCGAGTTGCCCATGAGCTCCAGTCTAATGGGGAGAAAAGCTCCACATTCTGCAGATAGGTGCAGGTCCCAGCAGTCAGACCCCCACCAATCAATAACTTATCCTAGGTCACGTTCACACATTCGGTATTTGGTCAGAATTTTACATCACTTACTTGTAAACCAAAACCAGGAGAGGAACAATCAGATGAAAAGTATAATAGAAACCTGTCACCACTTCTGTATTTATCACCCACTCCTGGTTTTGGTTTACAAATAATGATGTAAAATCCTGACCAAATACTGAAAGTGTGAATGTGGCCTTAGGATAAGCGATTACTTGTTTTCACCTTAGAACCTCTCTAAGTGCATATTTGCTACTGTGTAATAGACACAGGACAGGGAGGGGTTAAATGTCAAAGTAATTAATCTCTATTGGAAATAAAGAATCTTCTACTTATTGATATCAGAGAGAACAAGTGAATCCTTCATACACAATGTAATCTCCTATACCAAGACCAATAATACCACATAGAAGGGGACAAATACAGTCACACTATGACCAGATCACATATTACCACCACATAGTGACTGAATAATACCACATACAAGGAACAAATACTGCCACACCATGACCAGACCACATATTCCCACCACATAGTGACCAAATAATACCACATACAAGGGACAAAAACCAACACACCATGGCCCGACCGCATATTACCACGATATAGTGACCAAATAATACGACATACAAAGGAGAAATACCCCCACACCATGACCAGACCACATATTACCACCACATAGTGACTGAATAATACCACATACAAGGAACAAATACCGCCACACCATGACCAGACCACATATTACCACCACATAGTAACCCGAATAATACCACATACAAGGGACAAAAACCAACACACCATGGCCCGACCGCATATTACCACGATATAGTGACCAAATAATAAGACATACAAAGGAGAAATACCCCCACACTATGACCAGACGACATATTGCCACCACAGTGACTGAATAATACCACATACAAGGAACAAATACCGCCACTCCATGACCAGACCACATATTACCACCACATAGTGACTGAATAATACCACATACAAGGAACAAATACCGCCACACCATGACCAGACCACATATTACCACCACATAGTAACCCGAATAATACCACATACAAGGGACAAAAACCAACACACCATGACTGGACCACATATTACCACTACATAGCGACCCAATAATACCACATACAAATGAACAAATACTGCCACATCGTGACCAGACCACATATTACCACCACATACACGTGACAAATACTACCATACCATGACCAGACCACACGTTACCATTACATAGTCACCGAATAATACTACCATAAGGATCATGAATAAAAAACACAATACTAATGCACAGGAGCTCTGTATACAGTGTATAGTGTGCAAATATTTACATGTAACACACTGACTCACCAGTGACGTCTCTAGTTGAAGTCCTTCATCTTTGCTTTTCTTCTTGATCCGGCACAGACCGCCATCACTTATTCTATCCAGGACTTGTCGCTTCAGAAATAACACACAGTCAGCAATAGCTGATCATTTCTACAGCACATTCCCACTTATTCCCTGATTTCTACACTACAGCAGATGAAGAAAAAAAGCGACATAGTGCCACCCTGCACAGTAACAGGGCCTCCCTTTTGTTACTCCCCCATGGAGAACAGCATCCTCAAAAATAAATGATATTACAGCAGTAATGTCCCCTACAGTAATTATGTCCCCACTTGCCACCATAAACTAATAATACCTCATTCTGTCCCCCATACTGTAATTGTCACCCATCCTGGCTCCCTTTATTTAATAATATCCCCCATCCTAGGCTCCCATGTATCTCCCCCACCCATCCTGGGCCTGTATGTATCCCCCCCCCACCCATCCTGGGCCTGTATGTATCCCCCCCACCCATCCTGGGCCTGTATGTATCCCCCCCACCCATCCTGGGCCTGTATCTATCCCCCCACCCATCCTTGGGCCCGTATGTATCCCCCCACCCATCCTGGGCCTGTATGTATCCCCCCAACCATCCTGGGCCTGTATGTATCACCCCTCATCATGGGCCCCTATGTATCATTCTCTCCCTCTCCATCCTGGGCCCCTATGTAGCACCCCCCCATCATAGGCCCCTACGTAGTATCCTCCTCCCCCCATCATGGGCCCCTACGTAGCATCCGCTCCCTCATGTGCCCCTATATAGCATCTCCCTCCCCATCATGTGCCCCTATATAGCATCTCCCTCCCCATCATGTGCCCCTATAAAGCATCTCCCTCCCCATCATGTTTCCCTATAAAGCATCTCCCTCCCCATCATGTGTCCCTATATAGCATCTCCCTCCCCATCATGTGCCCTATATAGCATCTGCCTCCCCATCATGTGCCCTATATAGCATCTCCCTCCCCATCATGTGCCCCTATATAGCATCTTCTTCCCCATCATGTGCCCCTATATAGCATCTTCTTCCCCATCATGTGCCCCTATATGGCATCTCCCTCCCCATTATGTGCCCCTATATGGCATCTCCCTTTCCATCATGTGCCCCTATATAGCATCTCCCTCCCCATCATGTGCCCCTATATAGTATCATCTCCCCATTCACTCACTACCCTGCCCATTCATGAAAGAAAAAAAAAAAAATCTTCTTACCTTCCTGCGCTCCCCCGGCGGCGTCCTCTGCAGCTTCATGTCGGTGTGGTCTTCTACAGGGCCGTCGACCGATCAGAGGCTGCACGCTGACAGCAGCCCGCCGGCCGGAGGCCTCTTCAGATCACTGCTATGCGCTGTGCACTGACGTCAGCGCCCGGCGTATAGCAGTGACATTCAATGTCCGCCGGCCTATCAGAGGCCGAACGCTGACATGCGCTGCTTTGATTGGCTGGCGGCCTTTGAACGTCACTGCTATGCGCCGTCTATATGCAGCACATAGCAGAAGACAGGAGATGTTCCCGGTGGTGGCGGAGGCCCCCTCCATGATCAAGAGAAGGTTAAGCGGCGCGCGACGGCCTCTAATAGGCCTGTGGTCATAAAGACCACGGTTACCAGCGGGGGCCCACCAACCACCCGGGGCCCACAGGGGCATCTCCCAGTGTCCCAGTCCGACGCTGGCAATAATCACAGATTGATGCTTCCTTACCTTGCCCATCAGTCCGTGTCATACAGATCGGATGGATCCAGGGGAAAGAGTTTGGAGATGTACCCTATTCTGGCCCTATTAGCTAGCTTATTAATTTTTAGTCCACAAGGATGTGGATACCATAGCCTCAGATTCATAGATATCCTGAAGAATCCGAAAGGTAGAAACGAGTTGGGAGGCACGTGGGGTGTCTGTAGGCCATTGTCTACACAGGGTCAGCTGTGGACTGCTCTTCTCAGGCAGGAGTCTTGCGGTTACCAGGGTCTCATAGACCTAATAGGGCCAGAATAGAGTAAGTCTCCAAACTCCTTCCCCTGGATCGGATGGGTCTGTATGGCACGGACTGATGTGCAAGCCCTTCTGGATGGGTGAGACAATTCCTATTTATATATCTCACCTTCCTTTTTTTTGCATCTGCTGGAACGCTTCCATTACTTTAAGTGACTCACTTATGTTGTTAGTTATGGTGGCATCCATCACTGTGGATTTGGTGTTTTTTTGCTTGTGTCTATTTAAAGTGTGATTAATTATTAAAGCGGCTAATTTTATTTACATTAATATAGGTTGCACATATCAAATATTCAAAATCCAGGCACGGACCACAATGTCCAGACAGGTTGAGGGTTCACTGACCTGAACTCAGCAGCATTACATATTTGTATGAAGGTTTAGACGACGCTCAGTATGTCCAGACATCGCCGTCTGTACTTAGACTGTGAATGATAGACATGTGAAACCAGATAACAAGCAGAAATATTGAGAAGTCTAGACATGTGAAACCAGATAACAAGCAGAAATATTGAGAAGTCTAGAAACATAAACTTCTAATGTATTTTTCTGTAAAAAGAAACAAATAGCAATTGACGTTTACCATACACATGTAGTAAAACAGCAAAGAGGAATATGGGCGCGTATTCCAATGGCAAAGGATTATCAAAGCTAGACATCAATTCCACAACGTAATCATTGATCCTACGTAATGTTAACACAGACGTCTGTCTCACAGAATAATGTACAATCTGGCAAATGCATAGAGAAGATAGAACATTCTCATCCATCTGTTGTTCAGACATCAAGCGTCCAGGTATTCCGGTAATTCCATTTTTGTGGTTCCCATCAATGATAGGAGGCCAAGCTGCCAAATTATAAACACTGTCATGGGTCTCAAAAGGCAAACCTAGACAAAATAACCAGTGTAATCAACGTTTCCTTAGAAGAATATGTTGGATAGTATATATATTTTGTTAGTGCCGGGTAAAGAAAGTGACCAGGTTGATGGTTCAGAAAACTATCATGGCTAATTACAATTTGCACTGGTCATTTTATTTAGCCTCCACTCCAGCGCCTATAACATTGTGAAAGTTATTTTGTCCTAGGGTTGACTTTTAAGACCCATGAGAGTGTTTATAATTGGGCATCCTCGCTCCCCCATCATCGATAGGAACCACAAAAACTGAATTACCAGTAATACTAGATTGCATGGACACTTGATGTGTGTACACCAGATGGGAGACAACAGTCTATTTTAGCTATTTGGTAGATTATACAATATTCTGTGAGATGAACGTGTGTGTTAACATTACAAGGGATCAATGGTTACATTGCGTATAATACACTGCGTGCAGGATTATTAGGCAACTGAGTATTTTCACCATATAATTTTTATACAGATTTTCCAACTCCAAGCTGTATAAGCTTCAATGCTTATGGGATGAAGCATATCAGGTGATGTGTACTTGTGAAATGAGGGAGGATATCAATACCCTTTACCAAGGTGTGCAGAAATATTAGGGAGCTTGTTTTCCTAATCAAATTGGGCCAAAAAAGATTTAACTGACTCTAAAACATCAAAAATTGTTAATTCTTACAGAGCGAAGCAGCACTCGATGCAAAGATATTGGGTTGTGATCACAGAACCATCAAAAGTTTTGTTGCAAATAGTCCAAAGCTTCCCCAGCCCCCTATAGGTTCTACTTGGTTTCAGTATCAACAAACGGGAAATAACACTCAGCCAATCTTTGGATCACCGCTGCAGCAGAAGTACCAACTGGCATCTGAGCAGGGTTTGGTGAGGCTGATTATTTATTTACCTGTCCAAGGTGTTTGAAACATAAATTTGATCCTGTAGACCAGGGTTCTCCAACTCCAGTACTCAAGGCCCCCCAACAGGTCATGTTTTCAGGATTTCCTTAGTATTGCACAGGTGATGGAATTATTGCCTGTGTTGGTGATGTAATTATCACCTGTGCAATACTAAAGAAATCCTGAAAACGATCTGTTGGTGGGCCTTGAGGACTGGAGTTGGGGAACACTTCTGTAGACAACCCACTTAAAGGGAATCTGTCACCACTTTGGAGTCATCAGACCTCTACTATGGGCATACAGGGTATAGAGAAGTAAATCTATACATATCTGTATGGCCCATGGTAGAGGTCTGAATGCAGAGAAATGTAGTTTTATCTTCTTGGTTTTTCACAAGCTTGACGTCCCCCGGACGCCAAGCTATCCCTGCCCACCTGCTTATCTCTCCACGGCGCCTGCGCAATGGTTTTTCACAGGCTTAGTCACTCCCCGGCTTCTGCGCAATAGCGCACTGCTGCACTGTGCTCAGCCAAACAGGCCCGGGAAGAAACAAAGCATGCTCCCTGTGAGTCACGCTTTGCGCATGCGCCAGGAGGTAGGGATAAAAGCGCATGTCACAGGGACCTGTGACGTGCGGGGAGGGGGGAAATATAGTAAATGTGCACATAGGCGACTAATTGGTGGAATAATAAGCAGATGGGCGGGGATAGCTTGGCGTCCAGGGGACGCCAAGCCTGTGAAAAACCAAGAAGATAAAACTACATTTCTCTGCATTCAGACCTCTACCATGGGCCATATATAGATTTACTTTTCTATACCCTGTATGACCATAGTAGAGGTCTGATAACTCCAAAGTGGTGACAGATTCCCTTTAAACACGGTGCCCTGGCCCTAGTGTCTATGCAGTCTAAAATATCAAAAATGTCAAAGATACATGTGAGGGACAAAAATTGTTGTGACAGCACTGATCTCCAGAAGTGACACCAATCACATTCAAGGATCTAAATATTCCAAAGTCTTGCAGCTTCTTAGGTACCTAGCCAAAAAAAATGTCCTTTTTGCCAAGATGCTGGTCTTCAGCTTTTGCCTTGCCCCTTACTCTAATTTAACAAGCAAATGTTTCACTACCAAAAGTGATGGAATATACTGATAAAATAACTCAAGAACTACCACAAAAACACGATTTATTTGATATGCATTAAAAAGAACCACTAATTAAAAAAAGGATAACCGAGTGTCACCAATACGGTGGATCCCTTATTTTTCGGAATCTATATGACACAGGCTATAATTATCAAATAAAGTTGCATTCTAACGCTGTAGCATGCAAACATGAAATATATTAAATTGGAATTGCACTATTTGCTCTAGAAAATAGGAAAAACGAAGATACTTAGCGCATAAATTGGCCAATTCATGTATACCCAGCAGCTAACGACAAGGGGATCTTCTTTGCTGGGAACCGAACCTAATGTGATACCTATCCTGGTTAGATAGCCTACATTTATATGGGTAGGTACGATCCTGCTGTGATTAAAACCACCGTAGGCTGATGGGTGGAGTGCTCGGTCTGAGGTCCCATATATAAAAATATCAAAGACTGACTGTCACTTCCAAAAGAGACCAGGTGCTTAATCACAGCAGGATCTTAACTACCCATATAAATGTAGGCTTTCAGCCCAGGAGAGGTATCACATTAGATAGGTTCCCAGCAAAGAGGATCGCCTTGTCATGGCTGCTGGACATACATGAATTGGCCAATTTATGTGTCAAGTATCTTCGTTTTTTCCTATTTTCTAGAGCAGTAATGCTATTCCAATTTCATGCTATAGCACTACATAGTGCAACTTTGTTAGTTATATGGAAGTGGCTACTCCTAGTATGCACCTGTTCACACCTGGTCTCTGTTTGGAAGTGACGGCCAGTCTTTGATATTTGTATACACAGGCTATAATTATAATATCGGTATAGATGGCATAAAAAAATAGCGTTAGGAGTTGTAGGCCAATGTACAGAAACATATACTGATTGGGTGAATTGGAGCAGTGTCAGGTCAGCTTATTGCTGTATTCTCACCACGCAGTAAAAATTGATATTAAGATCTATCTCTCTATACAAATTAATTTTAATCGCTTATATAGTGTCATTAATTCCACAGCGCTTTACAGATGTTATCCCCTAATGCAGACCCCTGCATGGCTACAAAAGTTAGCACCATTAATCCGTTAGCAGGTTTTGCCATGCAATCTGACAGCATTATGAGGTAGGGACAGAGACCCTGATTTCAGTGATGTATAACTTAATTTACTTGGTGCAGGTATGATAGAATCAGTTTTCTCTGTTGCAGATTTAGCACAGCCCAGAATGTTGTAACCCTGCCCACACCACTGAACTGCATCAATTGTGCCATTTAATCCCTTTATTTGTTGTGCAATTTCTCCTGAGCATGCCGATACCCCATATAGTGGGAAAACCACTGTTTGGGCGCACGGCATGCTTGGAAGGCAAGGAGCGCCATTTGACTTTTTGAATATAAAATTTTCTGGAATAATTAGCGGATGCCATGTCCCATTTGGAGAACTCCTGATGTGCCTAAACAGTAGAAACCCCCAAGTAACACCATTTTGGAAACCAGACCCCTCAAGGAATGTATATCTAGATGTGTGGTGAGCACCTTGAACCCCCAGGTGCTTCACAGAAGTTTAGAACATAGAGTCGTGAAAATAAAAATAAAAAAATCACATTTTTCCCATAAAAATGTCTAAATTTTTTTTATTTTCACAAGGTAACAGGAGAAAATGAACCCCAAAATTTGTTGTGCAATTTCTCCCGAGTAAACAGATACCCCATATTTGAGGGAAAACTACTGTTTGGTCGCACGGCAGGACTCCGGAAGAAAGGAGTGACGTTTTGGAACGCAGAGTTTGATGGAATAGTTTGCGGGTGTCATGTTGCGTTTGGAGAGCCCCTGATGTGCTAAACAGTGGAAACCCCCCACAAGTGACCCCGTTTTGGAAACTAGATCCCTCAAGGAATGTATCTAGATATGTGGTGAACACCTTGAACTCACAGGTGCTTCACAGAATTTTACAACGTTGATCTGTGAAAAAAAAATTCTCACTAAAATGTTGTTTTAGCAACAATTTTTTTTCATTTTCAAAAGGAGAGCAGGAGAAAGGGGACCCCAAAATTTGTTGTGCAATTTCTCCCGAGTACGCTGATACCCCATATGTGATCGAAAACTACTTTTGAGGCACAGTGCAAAGCTCAGAAGGGAAGAAGCGCCATATTGGAGTTCAGATTTTGCTGGACTGGTTTGAGGGTGCCTTGACACATTGACAGAGCCCATGAGGTGCCTGAACAGCAGAAACCCCCATAAGAGACCCCATTTTACAAACAACATGTCTCAATGAATTCATTTAAGGGTGTACTGATCATATTGACATGACAGGTGGGTCACAGAACTTTATACCATTGGGCAGTGAAGAAAAAAGTAATTACATTTTTACCATCAAAATTTTGTTTTAGCCCCAGATTTTACATTTTCACACGAGGAACTGGGTAAAAATTGCACCAAAATTTGTCCCATAATTTCTGCTGAATACCAGATATATGGCTGTACAGTACTACTTAGCCACACGGCAAGACTAGGGAGGGACAGAGCGCCATTTGCCTACTGAGGTGCAGATTTTCCTAGAATAGTATGCGGACTCCATATACAGAGCCCCTAAGTGCTAGAAGAGTAGAATCCCCCCCCCACCCCCCAAGTTACCCCCTTCTTTTGGAAATTACACTCCTATGGGAATTTATCTACAGGTGTAGTGACGATTTTGACTCCATGGGTGTTTTCCAGAAACAAGCACCAGTGGATGTTTCTGAGTGAAAATTACAAATCTGTCAGTGTAGTGCCCATACATTGTGCCCAGCTCGTGCTTCTGGAGCCATGCACCTGTAAATTAGACGGGCTGTCATCACTATAGAAATGCCAAACATGTGGACGCAATGTGGTTTAGGCACAGTGTGGGGCTCAAAAGAGGGAAACATTTGGATTTGGGAGTGCAGAATTTGCTGAATTTATTTTGGGGGGCAAGGAGCCATTTCACTTTTCCAGTGCCTTTGTACTACCAGTAATGTGGAAGCTCCCTATGTTTTCTGTTATAAACTGCTACAAGCACTAAGGAAAGAAAGGAATACTGTCCCTACAATAGGACTAAGCTGATTCCCTACGATGCAGCGGGGAACCTGTTCCTTGTGAACAGACCTGCCTAAGTCCTCGGCTAGTCTGAACGCAGACCTATAGATATAAGGGAGGGGTCCCTACAAGAACTAAGGACTGAGATAAAGTTGGACACCTCCTAGCAGAAATTGTAGCAGAGAAAAGACAAACAAACAAAAAGTACTAGTGGTCAAAAGACCAAGCAAACTACAGAGTTAGGTACAAGGCTCCTGGCTAGCTTAAGAGTAAATGTAACACTGAAGTCCAGCAAGGCCAGAAGGGCGGAGCTGGATTATATAGGCAGAAAGTCATGTGACCAACAAAATAGAAAAAGAACTAACAGGAGGGTTCTAACAGTACCCCCTCTTCTATGAGGATACTCCGGATCCTCCAGGCCCAGGTCTATCAGGAAACCTCCTGTGAAATGCTCTGATAAGTCTAGGAGCAGAGACATCATCCGCCTTTACCCAGGAGTTATCCTCGGGACCGAAACCTTTCCAAGCGACGAGATACTGCAATCTCCCTCTATGCCATCTAGAATAAAGAATGCGAGAAATTTCATATTCACCGTCTTCCACCACCGGAGGAACAGAGACAGTGGCGTCCCTATCCGAAACCTCAGCTTTTTTCAATAAGGAAACATGAAACACCGGATTAATCTTCCAGGAGGTGGGAACCTCCAACCTAACAGCAGATTGGTTAACTTCCTGAAGTACCTTAAACGGCCCTACAAATTTCGGGCCCAATTTCTTAGAAGGAATCCTCAACCGCAGATTCTTAGAGGACAACCAAACCATGTCACCAACCGTAAACAAAACCTCTTGACGTTTCCTGTCAAAGTACCTCTTAGATTTTTCGTTAGCCTCTTGAAGGTTACAACGTACATCACTCCAAACTCTCTCCAAATCACCGGAAAAATTCTCCTCCTCCGGCACAGCCGATACCAATTTGGAGAATGACCCAAATGACGAATGTCTCCCAATACAACAAAAAAAAGGAGAACACCCAGCAGAAGAGGATGTATGGTTGTTAAGAGCAAATTCAGCAAGTGGCAGAAACTCAGACCACCCCTCTTGATTATCAGCCACAAAACAACGCAAAAACTGTTCAACATCCTGGTTCTTTCTTTCTGTCTGTCCATTAGACTCAGGATGATATCCAGATGAAAATGACAAATGAACTCCCAACCTGTCACAAAAGGCACGCCAAAAACGAGCCACGAACTGAGGTCCCCTATCGGAAACAATGTCGGTAGGAACGCCAAGGAGTCTGACAATTTCCTTAACAAAAGCGTTAGAGAGTGTCTTAGCGCAGGTCAGTTTGATGAAAGGAACCAAGTGACACATCTTGCTAAAACGGTCCACGACCACCCAGGTGACAGTGAAACCCTCAGAGGCAGGAAGGTCAGTAATAAAATCCATAGCAAGATGCGTCCAAGGTGCACTAGGAACCTCCAGAGGGCAAAGCAACCCCGCAGCAGGAGCATGTGAAGACTTAGATCTAGCACACACAGTACATTGACGCACCCACTTAATGACTTCCTTCTGCCACCCAGGCCACCAAAAACTGCGACCTACAAGTCTCTTAGTCTCATAAATTCCTGGATGACCTGCCAACCGAGACTCATGACACTCCACAAACAAATCTCTCCTAAGGTTCCTAGGCACAAACAACCTCCAATGGGGAGTGTTAGACGGGGCATCCTCCTGGGCTTTCAGAATCCCATCTTCCAAAACGGAGTCCAATGCTGCTATCACAACTCCTTCCTGTAAAATGCTCTCCTCCTCCTCGGTACCAACCATGGGAGAAAAGCTGCGAGATAAAGCATCAGCTTTTACATTCTTGGTACCCGGGATGTAAGTAACAGAAAAATTAAACCGCGAAAAAAAAAGTGCCCACCTAGCCTGACGGGCATTCAAGCGCTTTTCAGCATCAAGATAGATCAGATTCTTATGATCAGTGAAAACCTGAATGGGAAATTTAGCACCTTCCAAGAGATGACGCCAATGTTCAAATGCGAGTTTAATAGCCAGCAATTCCCGATTACCAACATCGTAATTAAGTTTGGTCTCAGAAATTTTTTTTGAAAAAAAGGCACAGGGATGTACTCCATCCTCGTTTTCCTGAGACAAAACAGCCCCGACCCCCACCGAAGAAGCATCAACCTCGACCAAAAAAGACTTGGTCTCATCAGGCTGCATAAGGATGGGGGCAGAACTGAACCTCTCCTTGAGATACACAAAAGCTTCAATGGCCTCCGTAGTCCACTGAACCGTATTCGCACCTTTCCTGGTGAGATCGGTCAGCGGCTTAACAATTATAGAAAAATTCTTAATGAATTTTCTGTAATAATTGGCGAAACCCAAAAATCTCTATCGATTTCAAACCAATAGGCCTAGGCCATTCCTGCACCGCCTGAACCTTCACCGGGTCCATCTCAAAGCCCTCGCTGGAGATAATGTAGCCCAAAAAACTAATTCTCTGCACAGCGAACTCACATTTCTCCAGCTTAGCAAAAAGCGAATTGTCACTTAACAACGGCAATACCTCACGTATGCTCTGCCAATGAGACTCCAGATCCGGCGAATAAATCAAAATGTCATCCAAATACACCAACACATTCTTACCAATCAACGGTCTTAGGATGTCATTAATAAGGTTCTGAAAAAACGCTGGTGCATTGGTAAGACCAAAAGGCATAACCAGATTCTCAAAATGACCCACCGGAGTGTTAAAAGCAGTTTTCCATTCATCACCTTCCTTCATACGTAACAAATTGTATGCCCCCCGGAGATCAATTTTAGAGAACCACTTGGCCCCCACTAACTGGTTGAACAAGTCAGGAATTAATGGCAGTGGGTAGGAATTGCGTACGGTAATTTTATTAATTTCGCGAAAGTCCAGACATGGACGTAAACCGCCGTCCTTTTTTTTACAAAAAAAAATCCAACAGCCACAGGAGACTTAGAAGGTCTAATGTGACCGGCGGCCAAGCTTGTCTGTATGTATTCCTCCAAGGCCTTTCTCTCAGGGATAGTCAGATTAAATAAGCTCCTCGGAATAAACTCAATGGTGCAATCATAGTCCCTGTAGCGCCGGCGTCCCTGCCCTCTGCTAGGCAGGGACGCTGTTCCCCTCACCTCCCTGCTCCGTGCCCGGCGTCCTCCTCCCGCTCTGCTGGCAGCGCGCGCGCCTTCCCGTCCACTGTGCTTAGGGCGCGCGCGCGCTCTCCCTCCCTCTTAAAGGGGCCGCGCGCGCCGTCCTAAGGAGTCCCCGGCCAATGGCCGGAGGACTTCACCATATATAAGGCACCTCCTCCAAAATGGAGGTGCCCGAGCAATGTTGTTGCACTGTTCACTACTCTGCTTCAGCCCTCAGGTCCCGTTGCCAGTTACCTGCCAGATTATCTGCTACCTGCCTGCTAGTCTGAGGTCCGACGGTCTGCCTTACTACTCCTGTCAGTCTGTCTAAGGACCAGTCTGCCCGCTCACCTGGGAGCGCACATCAGCCACCTGCCTGCTTGCCCGAGGTCCGACGGTCTGCCTTCCAACTCCTGTCAGTCTATGGACCAGCTTCACCGCTCACCTGGGAGCACACACCTGCTACCTGCCTGCTAGTCTACCTGGAGGCTCCGCCGTCACGTGCTGTGACCACCTGCCTGTCCAGTGACTCCTGCTCGCTCACCTGGGAGCGCTCATCTGCTGCCTGTCTGCTAGCCTACCTGGAGGCTCTGCCGTCACGTGCTGTGACCACCCGCCTGTCCAGAGTCTTCTGCCCGCTCACCTGGGAGCGCTCATCTGCCGCCTATCTGTTGGTCTTCCTGGAGGCTCCGCCGTCACATGCTGTGACCACCCGTTCTTCCAGAGACTCTCGCCTGCTCACCTGGGAGCTCACGTCTATCATCAGCCGCCACAGGTCGTACCAACCCTTTACCTAGAGACTGCCCCGGTCACTTGCCGTGACCATCTGCCCGTTCATCCAGAGACTGCCCCGGTCACTTGCCGTGACCATCTGCCCGTTCATCCAGAGACTGCCCCGGTCACTTGCCGTGACCATCTGCCCGTTCATTCAGAGACTGCCCCGGTCACTTGCCGTGACCATCTGCCCGTTCATCCAGAGACTGCCCCGGTCACTTGCCGTGACCTCCAGCCCGTTCACTCAGAGACTGTCCCGGTCACCTGCTGTGACCTCCTGCCCGTCTTCCCTGGTCGCCACCCGCTCCCTTACAAGGACTGCCCCCTTGTATAGTAGCTCAGAGGTTTCGCCTCCCAGACCCGTTACAGTTTGCTCGGGCCATGGAACCCGGTGGCACCCAAGCTCCCTCTCTCTCGGACCTGTGTCATGAACTGTCCCATCAAAGGTCCCAACAGGAGTCCATCCTGGGTCACCTGCGGAATGTCAATACTCGCCTGGACACTCTGACTGCTCCACCAGCAACCTCCGCCAGTGCCATGTCTCGCAATCCGGCAGCTCCGCTGCCCACTAATACCATGGTATCCTACCCCGGACCCCGGCTTTCTGCACCTCCTCGCTTCGGAGGCGACTCCGCCCAGGCTCGGGGCTTCATAAATCAGTGCACCCTGCACTTTGAACTATTGTCCCACCAGTTTAACTCCGACCGGGCCAAAATTGCATTCATCATGTCCCATCTCACCGGGGAGGCCCTGGCCTGGCTAAATCCTCTATGGGAGAGAGGAGACCCCCTGGTGTCCAACTTGCCTGCTTTTCTCACGGCTTTCCGGAAAGTCTTCGACGAACCCGGACGGAAGACCTCATCCGCATCATCACTGCTACGCCTCCGTCAGGGAAGTCTCACCGTGGGCCAATATGCCATACGGTTCCGTACCCTTGCCTCGGAGCTGGCCTGGGATAACGACGCTCTGGTTTCCGTCTTCTGGGAGGGTCTGTCCGGCCGTATTAAAGATGAACTTGCCGGTCGGGACATTCCTACCACTCTCGATGACCTAATAACTCTTGCCACCCGGATTGACCTACGGTTCCAGGAGCGTGCCAAAGAGGTCACCCGTGAGAGGAGGTTACCATGTCTAGCTCCTACTTTTCAGAAACCCGTCACTCCCTCCGTCTCTACCCAGGTACACTCTCCTGAGTCTATGCAGGTTGACCAGACCAAGATGGTCAAAACCCGTCAGGACTTACGCCGTGCCGAAGGGAGCTGCTTCTACTGTGGCAGTAAGGAGCACCGGATCCGTGCCTGCCCGGAGAGGTCGGGAAACGCCTGTGTCTAGGTTCGCTCAGAGAGGTCAACCTAGACAAGAATAAATCCTCTCCATCTCTGCTGCTGTCAGTCTCAATCGTCTGCGGGGAGAACCGTTATTTCGAACTAGCCCAACTTGACTCTGGAGCAGCCGGGAATCTTATTTCACAGTCCCTGGTAGAGAAATACCACATCCCCACCAAACCTCTGGCTGTACCCTTGTCTGTTGCTGCCGTGGATGGGGGCCTCTTACCACGCCCCATCCAACTCATCACCGAATCCATTACTCTCCAGGTGGGAATGCTGCATTCTGAAAGTATCTCCTTTCATGTTCTGCCTGGACTCTCTCACGCCCTCTTGCTAGGCCTACCTTGGCTCCAGAGACATGCACCCGTGCTTGACTGGCAGACCGGAGAAGTCCTTCGCTGGGGACAGGACTGCCATAAGACCTGTCTGGTTCCCGTCCATCCCGTCCGTCCTTCTCCTACCCCAGCTAATCTACCTGGACTTCCGATTCCTTATTGGTCTTATGCTGATGTCTTTAATAAAAAGGAAGCAGAGACACTACCTCCTCATAGACCATACGACTGCCCTATCGACCTGTTACCTGGTACTACTCCTCCCCGTGGGCGTATTTATCCTTTATCCGCTGCTGAGACCCGGTCGATGTCCAAATATATTGAGGAGAATCTGGCCAGGGGATTCATCCGGAAATCTACCTCCCCGGCGGGAGCAGGCTTCTTTTTCGTCAAAAAGAAGAACGGCTCTCTCCGTCCCTGTATAGATTATAGAGGCCTTAACCAGATCACGGTGAAGAATAAGTACCCCCTTCCGCTCATTCCGGAGTTATTTGATCGTCTGAGGGGGGCTAGAATCTTCACCAAACTGGACCTCCGTGGGGCGTACAACCTGGTTCGTATCCGTCAGGGGGATGAATGGAAGACGGCATTCAACACCCGGGACGGCCACTATGAATATCTGGTAATGCCCTTTGGTCTCTGTAACGCTCCTGCCGTCTTTCAAGAGTTGGTCAATGACATCTTCCGGGACCTTCTCTACTCCTGCGTAGTGGTGTACCTGGACGACATCTTGGTCTTCTCTCCGGATCTCCAGACTCACCGGAGGGACGTTCGTCAGGTCCTGCTCAGGCAGAATCACCTCTTCGCTAAATACGAGAAGTGCCTCTTTGAGCAGACCTCGCTTCCGTTTTTGGGCTACATTATTTCTTAGACCGGCCTACGAATGGATCCAGAGAAACTGTCTGCCATCGAGAAATGGCCTCGACCGGAGGGGTTGAAGGCCATTCAGTGATTCCTGGGCTTCGCCAACTACTACCGCCTCTTCATACCACACTTCTCTTCCCGGACTGCCCCAATTTCCGCGCTCACCCGTAAGGGTACTAAAGAGTGGCCGCCCGAAGCAGAGGAGGCCTTTCTTTCCCTAAAACAGGCCTTCTCTTCCGCCCCGGTGCTGCATCACCCGGACGGCAACAAGCAGTTCTTCCTGGAAGTTGACGCCTCCTCCTCTGGAGCCGGAGCGGTACTTACTCAAAAATCATCTTCCGGGAGAATGGTAACTTGTGGCTTCTTCTCCAAACTCTTCTCCTCTTCTGAGCGCAACTATTCCATAGGAGACCGAGAGTTATTGGCCATCAAACTGGCATTGGAGGAGTGGCGTTACCTACTCGAGGGGGCTCTTCACCCGGTAATAATTTACACTGACCACAAGAACTTGGCTTACCTCCAGCATGCCCAGAGACTTAACCCGCGCCAAGCCCGGTGGTCCTTGTTTTTTGCTCGCTTTGATTTTGTTCTTCATTTTCGCCCGGCTGACAAAAACGTCAATGCAGATGCCTTGTCCTGATCCTTTCTGGTGTCCGATCTCGAGGAAGAACCTAAACATATCATCGATCCCGCCAGAGTAATGCAGGTGGCTCCCGTGAGCCTAAATCGTCTCCCTCCCGGTAAGACGTTCGTATCAGTACCTGATCGGGAGAAGATCCTACACTGGGGTCACTCGTCTAAACTAGCTGGCCACGCCGGTCAGAAAAAGACCCTCCAGCTTATTGCCCGGCACTACTGGTGGCCTACCCTGCACAAGGACGTAATAGACTTTGTTTCTGCCTGTGTGTCCTGCGCCCACAACAAAGTCCCGAGACACCTGCCAGCCGGTCGCCTTCTTCCGCTTCCTGTGCCTGCTGCCCCCTGGCAGCATATTGCTATGGACTTCATAACTGATCTCCCCGTCTCTGCCGGTTGTACGGTCATTTGGGTGGTCGCTGACCGCTTTTCCAAGATGGCTCACTTTATTCCCCTGCCTGGTCTCCCGTCTGCACCCGAGCTGGCTAAAGACTTTATCCGCCACATCTTCCGTCTTCATGGCCTGCCCCTCCACATCGTGTCGGATCGTGGGGTACAGTTCACCTCACGTTTCTGGAGAGCCACTTGTAAACTGCTAGACGTCACCCTGGACTTCTCTTCCGCTTACCACCCACAGTCTAATGGTCAAGTGGAGCGGATCAATCAGAACCTGACCAGTTACCTCCGGCACTTCGTTAATGCCCATCATTCTGACTGGGTGGATCTCCTACCATGGGCCGAGTTCTCCTATAACAATCACGAGAGCGAATCCTCCTCCAAATCCCCGTTTTTTGTAGTCTTCGGTCAGCATCCTCGGATTCCTTTTCCTGTCTCCACCTCTGTGGACAACCCGGCTGCGGAATCTCTCGTTAGCAAATTTTCCTCCATTTGGGAGAGTACCCGATCCGCACTCCTCCAGTCGTCCGAACGGATGAAAAGACACGCTGACAAAAAACGCCTGGATCCTCCACAATTTCGTCCTGGAGATAAAGTCTGGCTCTCGTCTAAATATGTCCGACTCAAGATACCTTCTTACAAGTTAGGGCCTCGGTTCATCGGTCCTCTGGAGGTCATCAGTCAGATCAACCCGGTGGCCTATAAATTAAAACTCCCGGCCAACTTACGGATCCCTAACTCCTTCCATGTATCTCTCCTCAAACCTGTGGTACTTAACTCTTTTTCCAAGTCTACAGGTACGCCTCCTGCTCCGGTTTCTGCTGAGGACGAGTTTGAGGTAGAGAACATTCTTGCCACCAAAAGGGTAAGAGGAAAGACCTTTTTTCTAGTAGATTGGAGGGGGTTTGGTCCTGAGGAGAGAACGTGGGAGCCCCGGGAGAACATCCATGCCCCTCTTATCCTAGCTAAATTTCTGTCTGGCCTAAAAAAGGGGGGGCCTAAAGGGGGGGGTACTGTAGCGCCGGCGTCCCTGCCCTCTGCTAGGCAGGGACGCTGTTCCCCTCACCTCCCTGCTCCGTGCCCGGCGTCCTCCTCCCGCTCTTCTGGCAGCGCGCGCTCCTTCCCGTCCACTGTGCTTAGGGCGCGCGCGCGCGCGCTCTCCCTCCCTCTTAAAGGGGCCGCGCGCGCCGTCCTAAGGAGTCCCCGGCCAATGGCCAGAGGACTTCACCATATATAAGGCACCTCCTCCAAAATGGAGGTGCCCGAGCAATGTTGTTGCACTGTTCACTACTCTGCTTCAGCCCTCAGGTCCCGTTGCCAGTTACCTGCCAGATTATCTGCTACCTGCCTGCTAGTCTGAGGTCCGACGGTCTGCCTTACTACTCCTGTCAGTCTGTCTAAGGACCAGTCTGCCCGCTCACCTGGGAGCGCACATCAGCCACCTGCCTGCTTGCCCGAGGTCCGACGGTCTGCCTTCCAACTCCTGTCAGTCTGTCTATGGACCAGCTTGCCCGCTCACCTGGGAGCACACACCTGCTACCTGCCTGCTAGTCTACCTGGAGGCTCCGCCGTCACGTGCTGTGACCACCTGCCTGTCCAGTGACTCCTGCTCGCTCACCTGGGAGCGCTCATCTGCTGCCTGTCTGCTAGCCTACCTGGAGGCTCTGCCGTCACGTGCTGTGACCACCCGCCTGTCCAGAGTCTTCTGCCCGCTCACCTGGGAGCGCTCATCTGCCGCCTGTCTGTTGGTCTTCCTGGAGGCTCCGCCGTCACATGCTGTGACCACCCGTTCTTCCAGAGACTCTCGCCTGCTCACCTGGGAGCTCACGTCTATCATCAGCCGCCACAGGTCGTACCAACCCTTTACCTAGAGACTGCCCCGGTCACTTGCCGTGACCATCTGCCCGTTCATCCAGAGACTGCCCCGGTCACTTGCCGTGACCATCTGCCCGTTCATCCAGAGACTGCCCCGGTCACTTGCCGTGACCATCTGCCCGTTCATTCAGAGACTGCCCCGGTCACTTGCCGTGACCATCTGCCCGTTCATCCAGAGACTGCCCCGGTCACTTGCCGTGACCTCCAGCCCGTTCACTCAGAGACTGTCCCGGTCACCTGCTGTGACCTCCTGCCCGTCTTCCCTGGTCGCCACCCGCTCCCTTACAAGGACTGCCCCCTTGTATAGTAGCTCAGAGGTTCCGCCTCCCAGACCCGTTACAGTCCCTATGAAGAGGCAAAACTTGCGACTCCTCCTCAGAAAAAACCTTCCAAAAATCCTGAATAGGTACAGGTAATTCCCCTCTTTCCACAGCAGCAATACGACCGTTACAACATTTATCATGACACTTCGGACTCCAAGACTTAATTTCATGGGTAGACCAGTCCAGTACAGGATTGTGCAATTTTAACCAAGGTAACCCCAAAACCACTGGAGAAGGCAAATTATTTAATACCGCCAAATCCAAATTCTCTTGGTGAATACCATTAATGGTGAGGGGAAATTCAAAAACCTTGTGAGTAATACATTTCAAGGGAGAGCCATCAACAGCAACCACAGAAATAGGAGATGACAAAAGTTTGGATTCTAATTTAAGTTTTTCCAAAAATCCCTTATCAATCACATTGAGTGTAGAACCACAATCCACAAATACCCGAAATTCAATCAACTCCTCCTGGAATGAGGTGCTTCCAGAAAGAAATACTCCTTTTGAGTTTAAACAAGCTATACGGGCGTAACTGACGTCTTTTTTTTTTTTCTTTGTTCAAACAAAGCACACAGTTCTTAATAAAGTGGTCAGATTTACCGCAATAAAACACAATCCCTTAGCAAACCTGCGGTCTTTTTCCTGAGAGTGGGGTGACATCGCCCCAATCTCCATCGGTTCTCCACCTTCCGAGCAGACCCTCTGAAAACTAGGAGCTGCCATAGCAGTAGATTTCTCATTAATCCTAGCACGCAGTCTCCTGTCCACACGTATAGCTAATTGCATTGCCTCCTGCAAGGTTCCAGGTTTTGGGAAGGCAATCAGCAGATCCTTAACCCTTTCACCTAGACCAGCAAGAAACAGACATTTTAATGCTGAGTCATTCCATTCCACTTCGGCCGACCATCTTCTGAAGTACGTACAATAATTTTCCACATCACCTGATCCCTGCTTCAAACGTCTTAATTCCGTTTCAGCAGATGAGACTCGATCAGGATCATCATACAACCCCATAGCAGAAAAAAAATCTTCCACAGATCTAAAACATGGATCATTGGGTTGTAGAGAAAAGGCCCATCCCTGTGGTTCTTTATGCAAAAGTGACATTATAAACCCAATGCGCTGTGATTCATTCCCCGAGGATCTGGGTCTTAAACGAAAATATAATAAACAAGCGTTTTTAAAGGAAAAAAAATCTTGCTGTTTACCATAAAAAAAATCTGGCAGTCCTACCTTCGGTTCGACAAAATGCGCTCCAGGACAGCTAGTCACGTGTTGCTGGAGCTCGGCCACCTCCAAAGACAGTCCCTGCAGGCGTTGAGCCAACTCCTGAACCGACACCATGCTGATATCTGGATTACTTTCCTTAGAGTGTTTTATTTTGGGCTGGATTTACTGTTATAAACTGCTACAAGCACTAAGGAAAGAAAGGAATACTGTCCCTACAATAGGACTAAGCTGATTCCCTACGATGCAGCGGGGAACCTGTTCCTTGTGAACAGACCCGCCTAAGTCCTCGGCTAGTCTGAACGCAGACCTATAGATATAAGGGAGGGGTCCCTACAAGAACTAAGGACTGGGATATAGTTGGACACCTCCTAGCAGAAATTGTAGCAGAGAAAAGACAAACAAACAAAAAGTACTAGTGGTCAAAAGACCAAGCAAACTACAGAGTTAGGTACAAGGCACCTGGCTAGCTTAAGAGTAAATGTAACACTGAAGTCCAGCAAGGCCAGAAGGGCGGAGCTGGATTATATAGGCAGAAAGTCATGTGACCAACAAAATAGAAAAAGAACTAACAGGAGGGTTCTAACATTTTCCTTGATAGATGATGGACCTGGTTGGTTTTTTTTCTTGTGGATTAAGTTGAAGCTTTTATTGGGAACATTTTACATAACATTTTCGATTACATTTATCCTGCAATCTACGCTGAGCACTTACATCAGGGTTTCCAATCTCCGACTGACGTAAGTCAGATGAAACCCCTGAGGGATCCATTCATCATAATGAGGCAGCAGAGTTACTCCGTCCTTCTTTTCAGAAGTGCACAAAACTGTGGCAGACGGCACTTCACTGCATGCCTAAAAATACGGACACCGCCAGATCACAGGTCCTACGGCGTCCACAGTGCCTCCATCTGCCTCATTATAGGGAATGTTCCGCTGGGGGTTCCGTCTGAATCACGAATTTCAGAGATTTACATGGAAACCCCGGTGTAAGCGCTCAGCGTAGAGCGCAGGATGTGAGCAGAGCCTTACTGCAATCTTTGGGAGGCAGAATGAACAAATCAGCAGCAAGTGAAGAATTGGTTTTGTTTATGTTTTACACCATTCCTCGTGCGGTCTAAGTGATTATTCGACTTTATTCTTTGGGTCAGTGCTAGGAGAGTGATACCAGATTTATATCAGGTTTTTATGTTTGGCTGCGGTCTCAAAAAAAAAAAAAAAGCGTCTTTTAGTGTTTCAAAAACAAGTCTTTGCGTCGCCATATTTGGAAAGATATAATTTTTCCGTATTTAGGGGTTAAAGGCCATATGTGAGATCTAGGCAATGATACCCTTTGGATGACCACCAGAATAATCATAAGTAGACATTTATAGCAATGAGTCAAGTTTGCTCCGGAGATTTGTTGGGGTCTAACAGGATCTTGTGAATGCTTAGGTGAGCTCCCATATTGTTGCCACATGTCTGAAAAAGCACTATACAGAGGCAGTGATGTATCATGTTACTGCCCCATATCCTCATTGGTCTGGTCTAGTCCATAGTCATGACAATTGTGTGCCACCCAAAACATACATTTCTATATACAACTCCAGTTCCAAAAAAAGTTGTGATGCAGTGTATAATGTAAAGAAAACAAGGATTCACAATGATTTAGGCTGTGTGCCCACGTAGCGTTTTTCAAGCGTATATGCTGCGGAATTTCCGCAGCGTAAACGCTTGAAAAACGCATGTAGATCCGCACCCCATGGTCCCCAATGGCATTTCGCAATGTCAATGCCCATGCTGCGGATTTTTCCGCAGCGTATATGCTGCAGTCAAAAATCCGCAGCATGTTCATTAATTTTGCGGAAGCGCTGCGGAATCAATGTGCGGATGGTACCCAAGTCTGGATGAGAGGAGACTCTCATCCAGACCTGGGTACCAAAGAACCTGTAAAAAAAAGAATAAAATAAAGTTTATACTTATCTTCTTATGTTTTCCCTCCGTCGCGCTGTTGTCTGAAGGACCTGCCACGTCATTGAGTCATGTGACCCACCACATGACTCAATGACGTCACCGCAGGTCCTGCACACAACAGCGTGAGCCGCTCAAGACTCCGGACGGGGCAGAGAATGCATCAGAAGGTGAGTATAAAGTTTATTTTTTTATTTTTTACCATTCTGAACAAGTTGTCAAGCACTTTTCCAAGTGATGCTTGGAGAAGTGCTTGATAACCCGCATGCGGAAATGCATGCAAAGACGCCTCACAAACGCTTCTACCTGGCGGGAAAACCGCATGTAATATCCGCATGCGATTTTCCCGCCAGGGAGAAGCGTAAAAAATATGCTTCAGGTCCGCAACGTGGGCACATAGCCTTACAAATCTCTTATAGCCATATTTTATTCACAGAACACAGATCAGAAGGTGAAACGTTAAGGCTATGTGCCCACGATGCAGAAATGCTGCATATTTTTTCCGCTTCTCCCTAGCAGGAAAAAAAAGCATGCGGTTTTTAAAGGCGTTTTTCCCGCCAGGTAGAAGCGTTTGTCAAGCGTTTTTGCATGCATTTCTGCATGTGGGTTATCAAGCACTTTTCACATCACTTGGAAAAGTGCTTGATAACTTGTTCACACAGACCACACAGACCACGGGTGCAGATAACCTGAGGTAAACTGCAGCCCAGACCACGGGCGCAGGTAACCCGAGGACAGATGTGCTGTAAGTCACGATGCTGCTGCAATGATCCCGGAGCCTTGAGCTGCCCCAGAACACGATCAATGTTCTTGTCAATAAAGCTTTGTTTTGATACAAAGGACAAGCTGAGGGTGTTGGAATCTCGCGAGAATTGGAGGGTCTGCGGAAATTTCGCGAGATTTTGTTCGCTCTCAACGCGTGTTCTCTTTCTTGACGCTGCGTGTGGTGCGGTGCGCGGTTACCAGTTGCTACCAGCGGGAAAATGGCGGTCGACTTCGGGAACGGTGATGATCTGAATCTGCCGGTGGGAAAGGCTGCAGGTAGTTGAAGTGACGTATAAGAGTTCGCGCTGGTTGAGGGTGGGTGTAACCAGGGTAGGCCGAGGTGTGCACGGCGCAGCGTCCCGGTATCCGCTGCCAGTTTGGGGTAGTGTCCATTGGAAGTTGGAGGGGCGTCTGCCCACCTCTTGTGCGGTCTGTACACGCTGCTATGTGCTGTGAGGGGATTATAGCCCAGCTCATAGGCGGCAGCCGCCATAGCTAGTGCTGTGGGACCAGTGTAATGAGAGCTGCCTTTTATTCCCCACACCCACTGGCTTCTGTATCTGCCTGCGGTACCATAGGCTTCCCATACTACTAGATCAAGGGGTTTCTTCTACACATGTATAATGCAGTACTATCTGTGATCCCATGGGGCGGACACCACACCGACCAGCCCTACAGCATGAGACTGAACAATAGATTGTACATTAACGTGGTGTCTTCCAAACCATCTGCCCATTGCTGTTAGGTAAAGGCCCCTTATCACCCCCTTGTGTTTCTAGCCAGAGGAAGCTTTATAACTGCATGTAACACAATGGTCACTCCACAGACATACTGATAGGGCCTCTAGATTGTGAGCCCCAATGGGGACCGTGATGATGTCTGTAAAGCGCTACAAAGATAATGGTGCTTTGTAAGTAAATATAGTAATATCCTGTTATCATTGACTTTTGTAAAAAAAAAAAAAAAATCCCTTCCCAAAAATAGACTGCATTCTTTTATGTTCAGTTGCTTTCCCACCCAAATCATGGCATGAACCAGACCCAGTTTTCATCTCCATGTGGTATGTTTGTTTTTACCATCCGTTATTTTTGTATTTAAAAAATAAATTAGTTTTCTTAAGCTTTTGGTCATTAAAAGGTTCGTCCAGGGTGAAATGAAAAGTCCGTGGTCGTAGACTGTGACTGCAGACAGCTGAATCGTGAAAATATGTGGTGCGCATACCGTCTCGATCCCCATGTATTTGTAGTGTGAGTGCATGGTGACGCAACCACGTGTGTGATTTGTATAGTTGCAGGCATATGCAAACTGGATTCTCCTGTGCCTCTCAATAGAAGAGAATTGAAGTCAGATGAGACCGCAGCTATAATAATTGTGCATGTCATGTGATCGCCCATTCTCGCCAGGCATACAAGCAAATCGTGATATGGTTGCGCATCATACATTACCATGATTCGGCAGTCACAAAGAGTGACAGCAGAGTTTTAATTTCAACCCAGCAACCCCTTTAAGGGCATGTATATACTGAGCTTTTGGAGCGGAGACTCTCCAAATCCTCCTCAAAAACTTGAGCTTCCACCCCAAAACTCAGCAAAATAACTGTGTACACATACCCTATCAGAGTTTTCAGACCCCCCCCCCATGGTGCAGTTTGTTAAAAAAAAAAAAAAACTGTGCTTTTGGCCGGTTGCACTTGTCCTGATATTTCCAGTCCCAGAGATGTCCGTGTTCACCTGCGTGGCACCCGTGAGCCACATCAGGATCACACGGGCGACCACACAATTACCGCTGTTCCCAAGTGCCGGCTGCTGAACGCTGCCCTCATCATTGTCCTCTGCTTGCACTGCGATCAGCACCAGCAAGGGACAATGATGAGAATAGTAAAATAAAATAAAAAAATCCTTATACTCACCTGTCCGAGATGTCCCCCACTCTAACCCATCTGACCGCTTACATCGGGGAGAATGATTCGCTGCAGCGAGCGGGCCGTGGAGCTGTGCTGAGCTCAGTGAGTGACAGGACACCGCTCGCTGCAGCGAGTCATTCTCCTTGGCTCAGATGGATTACAGCGGGGGACAGGTGAGTAGATGTATTTTTTTTTTATTTTATTCTTATTTTTACACCAGGACAGAGCGGGAGCAGACTACTACTCTCATCAGTGTCCCTTTCTTGTGCTGATCGCAGCGCAAGAAGAGGACAATGATGAGGGCAGCGTTCAGCAGCCAACACTTGGGACAGCGCTAGCTACCGCTGATTCCCAGGCGCCGATACGCGTCACACTGATGACACAGATGTCATCAGTGTGCAGGACGTTTTGCTGTCAGTGTTAAAAAAACGGACATGCCAACTTGTTTTGCCTACGGACGCGCGGCCCGTGGAAACACACTGACGTGAGCAGTCCCATTCATTTGAATTGGTCTGCATGTGTCAGTGTCTCCAGTATGTGTGGAAACTGTCGCCACATGTACTGGACACACTGACGTGTGAAAGATCCCTCACTCACCCTTCCAATAATTCTATGCCACTGCTCCCAATATCTGCAGTGCTGACATTACGTTGACAGAGCTGCAACCAATAAGTGAGCTCAGTGGCTCGTGCTGTTTACTTGCCAGAGTCCCTGAGCTCAGTTATTAGTTTTGTCAGCGCTGCAGAGATCCGTCAAAGGTGTGTAAAGCAGTGAAGTGTTTTTTCTTTTTTGTGCTTTACTCGCCCTGAGTGTGCGTTGCGGCTCCTAATGTTTATTATTTGAGGGGCTTGAGTCGCGTCACTAGAATTACAGCCAATAACTGAGCTTAGTGACTCTGCCAGTATAAGCGGCACTAGTCGCTAAGCTCAGTGTGACATCAGCGCTGCAGACAGTGGGTCCAGGGGCTATTACTTCGCACTGGACCGGGAGGGAGATTTTCTGAAACCGAAAGACCCTTTTTAAAAGAAAAAAACGGACAGCACAAGACTGCAACTTTGAAGGCATCAGTGTGTACATTGGTGCTCCTTTTTTTTTTTTTTTTTTTTTTTTTGACCCACGTGAAAAAGGTGACTTGGCATTTAAATTGGTCTAAAGTAGAATATCTTAATATTCCCTGCTCTAGTGACCATGCGTTGGTTGTCAATTCCGACGGATGCTCAATAGGATCTTGTCACTACAATATGCACAGTGACAGTACCCTCGCTCTTCAGCACTGATAAGTGTCAGTGCACATTGTAATGAGAGAGCAAGCGAGCAGAGATCAGCCCCCCTCTCGGAAGTGACGCAAGTCAGTAGGCTGAATTTTAACGATGACTGGGGCTTATATACCAGCCTCAGTAACTAGTGAACTAGGGTCAAAAAAAGTATTTAAATTTAAAATTTATGACCTTATGGGGGCACAAAATGTTAAATGAAAAATAAATGCATAAAAAGCGGGGGGGAAAAAAAAAAAGCCACTGTCATTCCAAGTCGCTGTTACCAGCCCCATCTTTCTAAAAATAAAAAGATAAAACATCTGCGAAGGATATATATATTTAAAAATGTATTTCAGTGGTCCTTAGTGGTTATTGAAAAACTGTCACATATTTCCACTATTTTCCCACATATATTGGCAAAAAAATATATGAAAATAACTTATTATATTCCACGTATCATTTACAAAAATCAAAACATGTTACAGGTCTTTAAATTATCATTTATGACAAAAAAAGTGTTTCTGGTCTGGAACTGGTTAACTGCTTACTGAAATATGACGTACTAATATATATTATGCTGGCTCCCTGACTTTGATGTGCGCTCGAATACTAAGCCAGCATCTTTCCTGGCAGATGATGGCTGTGTTATTCAGCCATAATCTGCCTCTATCAACCGTCAGTGGAGCAGAGCTCCGCCTGCGGCTGTTAACCTTTTTAATGCTGCTGTCAATCTCTGACAGCGGCATTTAACATGCGCTGATGGGGGCACGACATTCGATTCACCCATCGGCGCGCAATCTGACGTGATCGTGGAGAGCCAATGAGTTGCTGTGACAATGAGGGATCTGCTGAAGACCCCTGTGCTTGTCATGACGGTACTCCTGTGAAAACTAGACTGTAGCTGGTGTACATAGGAGAGTGTGTTTTTTTGCTACATACAGCAATACAGTGGCATTGCTGTATACAGCGCAAGCAATCAAAGGTTCAAGCCCCCTAAGGGGACTAACAAATACAGTGGAAAAAAAATGTTTTAACAATATGAGGCTATGTTCACACGTAGCGTTTTTGATGCATTTTCGCGGCGGGAACACTTGTTAATAGGTCAGTCATGCATAGCAATGCGAATCCGGATGTGCTGTGCACATGATGCGGAATTTTCCGCTCCGGATTCGCATTGCGTTAAAAAACGCAGCAGGACCATTGTTCGGGCGTTTCCGCCGCAAATTCGCGCCCATTAACTTGAATTGAAACGCAGCAAACCCACAGGTAACCCGTGAATTTGCTGTGTTTCAATGAAAGCCAGTGGGCGCATATTCGCGCCGGAAACGCGCTGCGGGTGGTACCCGGGTCGGGAGAAGAGGCTACTACCAGGGCTGTGGAGTCGGTAAGCCAAACCTTCGACTCCGACTCCTCAACTTCCATGACTCCGACTCCCTCATACATGGCTCATGTTTAAGTGATAAATTTACTGTAGCACAGATTCATCTCCGCTAAAAGTCTAGACCCTTAGATCAGGAATAGGACAGACATTTATAGGACATTTCATAACTTTCCCAAATTCTTATGAAAAAAATATTCCCTGTAAACCACATTGAACTACTGTACCCAATTTATTATATATTTTAGGAGTCGGTCCATTTTATACCGACTCCACCAAAATGGGCTCCGACTACAAGACTCCGACTCTACAGCCCTGCTTAGAAGATGAATGACACCATTCAATTTATCATATAATCTACTGAAAAAAAAATTTCAAGTGATCCAGCAAAAAACAAGACCTCATATTGCAATAGGATTATAGCCACCATTCTGACATGGATTTTCACAGCAATTAAACCAGCCTCATCAGGTCCCAGATCTATTTACTTTATAAAATGTGCAGAACGTGTTGTGAAATTTGGCAACAGATGCACCATAAACAGATAATTTCCTGATGACATGTTTTCTTAAATGAAGATTAAATAAAGCGTTTTCCATAATAGCACACACAGGGCTCTGACTCCATAGCCCTGGCCACTACTCCTCTTATCCGACCGTCGCTCTCTCTGATAACAGCAATAATGGCGTGCCTGGGAGGAGCAGTAGTCTGCTCTGCCCAGCCCACGTGCCCGCCGTGTAAAAAAAAAAAAAAAAAAAAAAAAAAAAAAATCCTCATACTCACCTGCCCGGTGTCATCCTGGTCCCTGGCGGCGATGCGCTGCGGCCGGCAGTATACTGCAAGGCGCGGGCACCCGCCCCGCAGTATACTGAGCTGCCAGGACCTGCGGTGACGTCGGCTGATGAACCCCAGTGACCTTCTACAGCATGTATACTGATAGGAGTGAATTTACACCTCTGTCAGCAGGGCTGTGGAGTCGGTAAGCCAAACTTTCGACTCCCGACTCCTCAATTTCCATGACATTGACTCCGACTCCCTCATACATGGCTCATGTTTAAGTGATAAATTTACGGTAGGACACATTTTTCTCAGCTAAAAGTCTAGAACCTTAGATCAGGAATAGAGCAGGCATTTATAAAACATTTCATAACTTTCCCAAATTCTTATGAAAAAATATTCCCCAGAAACTACATTGAACTACTGTACCCAAATTTATTATATATTTTAGGAGTCAGTCCTTCACCAAAATGGGCTCGGGCTCTGACTCCACAGCCCTGCCTGTCAGTATACATACAGTGCTGTATTTTACAGCTGTGACATCAGTGATTGCTGGTGTCACAGCTGTAGAAGTGACTCAGATTGTCGTGGGACACTCGTTGGCGGTACGTGGACTGTGTCGTTGACAGCGGACAGGTGAGGAATATATGGTTGTTTATTTTAAGTTTTTTTCATGCAATCGAGGGCTTCGGCGAGGCGTACAATAAAATAAAAAAAAAAAACGTGGGTTTTCTATTTCATTAAAATACTTTATGCTGGCCGTGTTTTTATTGAAAAGGTGGCGACAATTTTACTACACAGTTAGTAATGGGTGCGTCTTATAGATGTCCTCCATTACTAACCTGGACTTCACGTCAGCCGCCAATACAAGGCTGCCGTGAACACCAACCCCATTACTCCACTCGCCACCACTACAGGGCAGTGGGAAGAGCAGAGGCGATATGCCATTTCTGGGACTGCTGAGGGGTGATATTAATAGCCGCGGAGGGGGCTAGTATCCATGGCCCCTTCCATGGCTATTGATATCAGCCCGCAGCTGTCTAGTTTAGCCTTTTCCGGTTAGGTTTTATAGGGGGACCCCACGTAATTTTTTTTCTGGGGTCCCCCTGTAATCTAGCCAGTAAAGTCTAAACAAACAGCTGTGGGCTGATATTAGTAGCCAGGGAACATTGTTGACTAATGGCCCCTTCCCCAGCTACTAATATCAGCCCCCTGCAGTCGGCTTTCCCTCATCTGGTTATAAGAATGACACGGGAGCCCACGCCATTTTGTAAAAAAAAAATTAGGCTCTCTGCCCATGATCCGAACATAGCAGCGCTTTGGACGCATATATTAACTCTTTACTTTAATTAACTTTGGTCATGAAAAGGTCTGATTGACACCTTGACGTCACCAAACAAAAGAGCTGGGTGTCAGCTAGTCCCATTCACCCAATCTTCATTAGCATTTCTATTCATGTAAGATGCTCCCATTACTAACCGCATAGTAAAGTTTACAACGCTTTTTCAATAAATACACGGCCAGAATAAAGTATTTTAATGAAATAAAAAACACACTGTTCTAAAAAAAAATTTTTTTATTGTACTCTCAGTCCCAGAAACCTTCGATCTTCTGTAAAAAAAAAACAAACAAAAAAAACCTTAAAATAAACAACCATATCCCTCACCTGTCCGCCGTCACGATGTAGTCCACGATTACCGCTGTCACGATTGTCCCTTGGCGATCTGGTTCACTTCTACAGCAGTGACATCAGCAATCACTGATGTCACTGCTGTAGAAGACAGCAATGTATACTGACAGGAGTGTAAAATAACTCCTGTCAGTATACATTGCTGCTGCAGGAGTGAGGTCACTGGGGTTCATCAGCTGAAGATCAGCTGATCAACCCCGGTGACCTCAGCATCGGTACTGTGGGACAATTCTTGAGAATACATCACCGGTGCTGCGTGGGAACAAAGTGAGGTCACGTGAGCTCTCAGCTGATCTTCAGCTGAGAGCTTACGTGACCGCACCGCAGGTCCTGGCGGCGCAGTACACTGCTGGGAGCGAGCGTTCTCCCGGCAGTATACCTCGCTGGACAGGCGAGTATACTGTTTTTTTTTTTTTCCCTTTTTTATTACTTTTTTTTCCTCTTTACCGTGCGCAGTCCTGTCTCGGCTGAGGAGACTACTGCTCCCCTCAGGCGCGCTGCTCTCGCTGTTATCAGTGGGAGCTGCGGTCGGATGAGGGGAGTTAGTAGTCCTCCCCAGCCGAGCTGGGTACCACTCGCAGCGTTTCCGCGGCCCATTGACTTTAAGTGAACTGCAGCAAATATGCAGGTATAAATATTATACTCACGATATAATATTCTCACGATTTTCTTTTCTAGTAAACCGCCTCATCCGGGAGAACAGTCACATTTTCTCTGACTCACAATGCAAAGTATGTAGTGCTGTCTTGATCTCAGAGTCCCAGAAGCTTGCACATTATCAGGTGACACATTCTGTTCATATTCCTCCTGTTAAAAAATACATGCCGTTGGCTTCCACAAATATAATTTCTCCATTTGTTTCCATTCCCAAAAAGAGCAAGAAACATGCAAATAAATTCCGACGCTATACGTCTATTCACCAAGGAGAAGATTTTACCCCAGCAAAAAAAATGAAAGCTGAAGATACTGTGGTAATATGTCTAATGTTATTAACTGGGATTAAGATTTGTAGGTTACATGGTTATAGCTCTGAGCATTGAAGGGCAAATTTTGCTAATTCATTTTTTGTGTCTAAAGATCCTTTGGTCAATAAAGTTTTTATTGTTTTTAGGTGGTTAAAATTAGTATTTTTTAAGCCTTAAACTATATCATATTGTTCTATCTTAGACAGCTTATCATAGAGACATAGAAACATATCGTAATCCTCTATGAAGTTAATTGTCCCTGCATTTCACAACATATACAACCCCTGGCAAAAATTATGGAATCACCGGGCTCTGAGGATGTTCATTCAGTTGTTTAATGTTGTTAAAAAAAAAAGCAGATCACAGACATGGCACAAAACTAATTTCAAATGACAACTTTAGGGCTTTAAGAAACACTAAAAGAGATCAAGATTAAAAATGTGGTACTCATGGTAATTTTTTTCAGACCAAGCAGAGGGGAAAAAATTATGGAATCACTCAATTCTGAGGAAAAAATTATGAAATCACCCTGTAAATTTTCATTCCAAAACTAACACTTGCATCATATTAGATCTGCTGGTTAGTCTGCATCTAAAAAGGAGTGATCACACCTTGGAGAGCTGTTGCACCAAGTGGACTGACATGAATCATGGCTCCAACACGAGAGATGTCAATTGAAACAAAGGAGAGGATTATCAAACTCTTAAAAGAAGGTAAATCATCCTGCAATGTTGCAAAAGATGTTGCTTGTTCACAGTCAGCTGTATCTAAAATCTGGACCAAATACAAACAACATGGGAAGGTTGCTAAAGGCAAACATACTGGTAGACCAAGGAAGACCTCAAAGCATCAAGATCTGAAACTTAAAGCAATATGTCTCCAAAACCGGAAATGCACAACAAAACAAATGAGGAACGAATGGGAGAAAACTGGAGTCAATGTCTGTGACCGAACTGTAAGAAACCGCCTAAAGGAAATGGGATTTACATACAGAAAAGCTAAACAAAAGCCATCATTAACACCTAAACAGAAAAAAACAAGGTTACAGTGGGCTAAGGAAAAGCATTCGTGGACTGTGGATGACTGGATATTCATATTCAGTGATGAATCGCGAATCTGCATTGGGCAAGGTGATGATGCTGGAACTTTTGTTTGGTGCCTTTCCAGTGAGATTTATAAAGATGACTGCATGAAGAGAACATGCAAATTTTACAGTCAGTCATTGATGATATAGGGCTGCATGTCAGGTAAAGGCACTGGGGAGATGGCTGTCATTACATCTTCAATAAATGCCCAAGTTTACATTGATATTTTGGACAGTTTTCTTATCCCATCAATTGAAAGGATGTTTGGGGATAATGACATCATTTTTCAAGATAATGCATCCTGCCATAGAGCAAAAACTGTGAAAACATTCCTTGAAAGAAGACACATAAGGTCAATGTCATGGCCTGCAAATAGTCCAATTGACAATCTTTGGAAGTTGAAGAAAATGGTCCATGACAAGGCTCCAACCTGCGAAGCTGATCTGGCAACAGCAATCAGAGAAAGCTGGAGCCAGATTGATGAAGAGTACTGTTTGTCACTCATTAAGTCCATGCCTCAGAGACTGCAAGCTGTTATTAAAGCCAGAGGTGGTGCAACAAAATACTAGTGATGTATTGGAGTGTTCTTTTGTGTGTTTGTTTTTCATGATTCCATAATTTTTTCCCTCTGCTTAGTCTGAAAAAAATTACCCTTACTGAGTACCACATTTTTAATCTTGATTTCTTTGTGTTTCTTAACCCCTTCGCAACCCTGGGATTTTCCGTTTTTGTATTTTCGTTTTTCGCTCCCCTTGTTCCCAGAGCCATAGCGTTTTTATTTTTTGGTCAATATGACCATGTGAGGGCTTATTTTTTGCGGGACGAGTTGTACTTTTCAACGCCATTACTAGTTTTACCATATCGTGTACGGGAAAACGGGAAAAAAATTCCAAGTGCGGTGAAATTGCAAAAAAAGTGCAATACCACAGATTTTTTACCACGTTCACTGAATGCTAAAACTGACCAGCCATTATTATTCTCCAGGTCATTACGAGTTCTTTTTTATTTAAGTGGTGAAAAAAAATTCCAAAGTTTGGTTAAAAAAAAAATGACACCATTTTCCAAGACCCGTAGCGTCTCCATTTTTCGGGTTCTGGGGCTGGGTGAAGGCTTATTTTTTGCGCACCGAGCTGAAGTTTTTATTGATACCATTTTGGTGTAGATCTGATGTTGTGGTCGCCCTTTATTGCATTTTATTGCAATGTTGCGGCGACCAAAAAACATAATTCTGGCGTTTTAGAATTTTTTTCTCGTTGCGCCGTTTACCGATCGGATTAATTCTTTTTTTATATTGATAGATCGGGCGATTCTGAACGCGGCGATACCAAATATGTGTATGTGTTTTTTTTTTTTTATTATTTTATTTTGAATGGGGCGAAAGGGGGGTGATTTAACTTTTTATTTTTTTTTATATTTTTTAAAACTTTTTTTTTTTTCACCTTTTGCTTGCTTCAATAGTCTCCATAGGAGACTAGATGCAGCACTTGCCTGATTGCCTCTGCTACATACAGATGATCAGCAGATCACCTGTATGTAGCAGAAATGGTTCTGTGCTATGAGCGCCGACCACTAGGTGGCGCTCATAGCGACCAGCTCATGACAACCACTGGAGTCTGCTGCAGACCCAGGGTTGTCATGCCCACCCATCGGTGACCCGCGATCACGTGACGGGGTCACCGATGGGCGGGGTAAGTGACGCACTTCCGGCGCGGCGCTGTTAAATGCCGCTGTCAGAGATTGACAGCAGCATTTAACATGTTAACAGCCGCGGGTGGATTGCGATTCCATCCGCGGCCATTGCTGGCACTTGTCAGCTGTAATAATCAGCTGACATGTGCTCGGTTCAGTGCGGGCTCAGCGCCGGAGCCCTCACTGAACCGGGGGATTACAGCCTGTGCGTACTAATACGGCACAGGCTATAAAGGGGTTAAAGCCCTAAAGTTGCCATTTGAAATGACTTTAGTTTTGTGCCATGTCTGTGATCTGCTTTTTTTTCAACAACATTAAACAACTGAATGAACATCCTCCGAGCCCGGTGATTCCATAATTTTTGCTAGGGGTTGTAGAACCTACAGAGTACAAATAGAAGCAATGGGATCCAAAATCTCAAACTGATATCAAAATTTATTTGAAATACAAAATTACATCGATGTAATAAAAGTGGTGAACCTAGAGAGGTCACCAGAAAATGTACAAAAATATAATAATGGACTAAAGACAGAAGTACGAGATAAACTGTGCACCCTAAAAACAAATGTTCATAGCAGTCAGTACACAAGGCATGTGAAGACTATATTACCTAATATGCCTATTGATATCACACAGAATGTTATATAGTATGGATCATTAAGTAATTAGCCTATTGAAGAAACATCTGCGTATATCAAAAATAATATATTATATGGATAAATCAACCATATAGACATGAACATTTTAGTAACAGAACATTTGCATACAAAGGCAAGAACAAATTTATGACTAATAGTCTCCAAGAGCCTATATGTATAACCTCAAAACCATCAATATAGAAGAGGTGATGTCTATGTAAAATTCTTCTGACTACTAAATTATTGGTTACCTGCAGCCATGGCTTTAGGAAGGGCTGCTGCACACCATGACGTGCGTTTCACTGCCTACCTGCAGGTTTGTCAGGAGATCATCTCTTAGACATCTTAATGTCTGTGAAAGAGAAATGATATTAGCATAAGGATCCTCATCCATGTCCCATCAGTATCATTAAAAGGATTGTCCTGAGATCAGATTGCAGCTAATCATCTTTTTACTGATCGGACCTCCATCGATTTATACTCATCACCTATTCTGCAGATAAGTAATAGGTTGGAATCTCATGAAGACAATCCTTCTTGAGATTGAAGGGTCTGGTTTATTACACTTTCAGTGCAAATTGCCTCTTCAGAGAAAAAGAGGACTTGTACTCTATAGTGCCACCTATTGCACGACTCGTTAAAGGGTTGATTGTGACTTGTAGGATTGCTGCTTTCAATAGGTGTCGCTTTAGAGTACAAGTCCTCTTTTTCTCTGAAGAGGCAATTTGCATATTAAATTTCCCAGAGGAGCATTGCATGGCGAATAAGCCTCCTTACCTTGACGTGCCAGAGCTGGTGTGTCACTCTCCATAAGGAGAAATGTTACCCCTTAGACCTTACACTTTCTGCAAACTTTTGGTTGTTCAAGAGAAAGTTGGCGTTGACTGTACTTCCTGTACAACCTCTGGGAAGTATGGGACCATATAAAGATATTTTTTCTTTTAAAGCATCACTGGAGTGGTGTTTTTTCTTTATTGCACCGCTGGAATGGGGCTTTAAATGTAATTCTCCTGCCCCTGTCTCATACTCACCTGCTGCCGCCTTCGTCCTTTTCCAGCATTGCTCCTGTCTGCCTCCAGCGAAAAGTGACTTTTTCAGCTCGTGTTTCCTGTAGCGCTCCAGAGGTCACTTTTCATTGCATCTCTGAGAGCCTCTAGACTTGCATTGCTCTCTTGTGATGTAACTTCTGACTTCCGGCCAGTCAGAAGTTACGGGCAAAAGATGACGCCACGGGACCGGAGCGGCTTCTGTAAAAAGGGGCCTACATTTAAAGCGCCACTCCAGTGCTGGGGAAAAAATCTGCTGGAATGGTACTTCAAAGACTCTGTAGATAGGATTTTCAAAAATTTGCAATGAATGACACTTTTTTGGAGACGTCCATACAAGAACTAAAATTGTTTAGGAATTGAATCGTTGACAAAATAGCTTCCCGCAATTTAGGTGGAGATAGTGACAGTGACATTCTTTGAGTACCCTGTCCTATCAGAGATTCTCATTAGGGTTTAGATCTGGGGACTCTGAAGGGCAGGTACACAAGAAAAATTAGCTGGTATGTTTCTGGAACCAATCCATGAGTAAATGACCCGTGGTGCATGATGATTTGGCCTGCTGGAAAGTGTACTTCTGCCATAATGTAAACCTCTACCATGAACTTGGTCGACCACGATGCTTAGGGAAGCCCTTCTGTTCAAACATAAATCCACAGGGGACACAGGATATGCCAAGGAAATATTCCCCACACCATTTCTCCTCATTCACCAACCCGAACTGTTTACGCCTGACAGGAAGAGCTTAGGCTGCATTCACACATTGCGGCCTCATTGCATTTTCTTTCTTTTGACGCAGTTTTAAAAATCATGTAAAAATATTGAGATTTTACCAAGATTGTGACAAAGAACACAATGTCGTCACAACGTGTGAACACAACCTTATCAAATCATGCAGATTGTGCCAAAATCTGACCTTTCATCGGTATGGTGCAACAGAAATTTGGGTTCAAATGATCAGGCATTCTTTTTTCCACTGCTCAGTGATCCAATTTGTTTTGCGTTATTCAGCCCACTATAGTCTTTCATTTTATACAGTAATAGCTCTCAATCTGCGCATCCGCTGAGCCAAGTAGCGATTAATTCTGCATGAACCATCACTGTAGTATTCAGTTGTAGCTTGTGTGCATTGCACACCAATGACCATGCTTTAAAGACTCTCAGATCGCCCAATTTTCCCATTTGAGGCTAAGTTCACACATTGCTTTTTTGTGCAGCAAAAACCTGATCTCTTGATAGAAAAAATCTGCAGACAAAAAGCAGATTTTGCTTCTTTTTTTTTTTTTGTTTTTTTTTTGCTGCATTTTTCCGGATCCCAAAGTTTAGCTTTGCTTCGCTTCCACCATAACAAGCATGAACAATGTATGGTGTTAGGCCACCGATGCAATACATATGTGAAAACATAAAACCATTTTGGAAAAAAGACAATTTGATCAAATTATTTAGTGGAAAAAGATTTTTTTGTCTGAAAAAATAGTGACTATTGTGAACAAAAAAGTTCATATGAGTTCATGAAAAAGTCCTCAATTACAAATGTAGAAACAGCAGGGGGAGTTGAATTGGTAGGGAGTAGTTTACCTTAGACATTGGCAGAGCATTGAGTTTGTAGTATACTGTTTACTTTTACACATTGGTCAGGCATTGTACAACTTCACACATTGGTCAGCAAATGTTTACTTTTACACGCATCATTAAATTGCACTAATCCTAACTGTCATGCTCAGGTGAGGATACCAAGACATGGTTTAAACTTGTTAAAATCACAAAATAAATGTTTCACACACTGCTGTACCTACTTTTTTTTTTTTTTTTTTACTAAAAAGGCAGCAAAAACTAATGGCAGCGTTTTTGCTGCTTTTTTGCACTTACTCATTTCTTTCTATGGGTGAAAAAACGCTGCAAAAACACTGAAAGAATTGACATGCTGCAGTTTTCCAATTCAGCCAGGAATAAAAGCCAATGTGTGTGCATGAGATTTATGAACTCTCATAGCTTTTGCTGGTACTGTAAAAAAAGGTTTTTAATTTGCATAAAAATGCAGCAAAAAATTCAATTCGTGAACATAGCCTAAATGATGATTCTTCCTAAAATTGATCTGCAGAATTGACTGCTGACTTGATTTTATGCTGCACTGTAGTTATGTGTTTATTACTTTACAGCTATTTTTTTCTTCTTTCTCATCAGCAAACTGCCAGTGATGACGCAGACAGAAACAAGTGCTGCCCAGTATGCAACATGACCTTCTCATCTCCAGTGGTTGCTATGTCTCACTATATTGGCAAAACGCATTCAAAGAATTTGAGACTGCAGGAACTGGGTGGAGTTTCCCAAGGTAGGAATTCATAGGAAGCAATTGTAACTAAGGCTAGGCCCACCATGTGTTTGTGGACATAGCCTAGAGTATACGTCTGGGAGCTTTTCCAGATATATTCTGTAGCTTCACCACAGGTGACCATTCACCAGATGCAGGCCACGTGTTCTTTCGCCCTTTGTGTGGCAGGAAAGTGCACGCATACCGTTTGTGTAGCAGAATAGGAAAGCACATCAGGCTGTGCTTTCCTATGCAGAGAGACATTGCAAAGAAACTTACAATGCGGTATACGTTTTTGTTTTTACAGTGGGTCCTTATAATGGATGGGTGTACACTGTCGAGCGCATGCCTCCTGAGGTTTTACGCCCGACAGTGTCCACAAACATAATGTGGTCCTAGCCTTAAAGGCACTTTGTGTGCTATTATGGAAAACGCTTTATTTAATCTTCATTTAAGAAAACGTCATCAGGAAATTATCTGTTTATGGTGCATCTGTTGCCAAATTTCACAACACGTTCAGCACATTTTATAAAGTAAACAGATCTTGGACCTGATGAGGCTGCTTTTATTGCTGTGAAAATCCATGTCAGAATGGTGGCTACAATCCTATTGCAATATAAGGTCTTGTTTTTTGCTGGATCACTTTAGAATTTTTTTTCAGTAGATTATATGATAAATTGAATGGTGTCATTCAACGTTCTAAGCAGGGCTGTAGAGTCGGAGTCTTGTAGTCGGAGCCCATTTTGGTGGAGTCGGTATAAAATGGACCAACTCCGACTCCTAAAATATATAATAAATTGGGTCCAGTAGTCCAATGCAGTTTGTGGGGAATATTTTTTCATAAGAATTTGGGAAAGTTATGAAATGTTCTATTCCTGATCTAAGGGTCTAGACTTTTAGCTGAGATGAATCTGTGCTACAGTAAATTTATCACTTAAACATGAGCCATGTATGAGGGAGTCGTGGAGTTGGAGTCGGTGTCATGGAAATTAAGGAGTCTTGAGTCTGAGGTTTGGCTTACCGACTCCACAGCCCTGGTTCTAAGTGGGGTTATTTAGTGAAATGTGCAAAGCCACCTTTGGGTTTTGCTTTTGTTTTTACTGCCCTAATTATGCCGTAGCAATGACCTTCTAACTTAATTCGCCAGGTCAGTATGATAACAGCGATGCCAAATTTATATCTTTTTATATATTTTATTGTTTTCAGAAAATGCAGAACTTTTTTTTGGATGGGGGAAGGGTAGAGGGAATTTGGTTTGTCTCTCTATTTTCTAAGACCCATAACTGTTTCATTTTTCCCTTCATAGAACTGTATGAGGACTTAGATTCTGCTGTCATACGATGGTAGTAGCTGTTAAGTGCTAACACAGAGCATCATCATCTACTGTGTGGTGTAATCTGAGTCAGCTTCACTTACATGCCCCCCACATACGGAGTACATGTACAGTGGCTGTCGGGAAGGACTTCAAGGGGTAGTTCATCTTACACTTTTATGGCTTATTTACATTAAATGCCATAAATGTCTGCTGGTCCCACATTTCTCTGGAGCAGGAGTTCCTGCCCCCTCCCGTCTACCCCTTACAAGTATTTTTAGCCTATGTTTTTTAGCACATCTTTTTTCAGTATTAAACTTTGTTCATGCACTGCAGTTTTTTTTGCCCTGGTTTTGGCAATCTAGAATAAATCTTTGTGAACATGGACGTAAAGGGGTATTCCAATGTTAGCCATGATAGAAATGGATGCCATAACTGACAACTGTGATCTTTCCTACCTCTAGCCACAATTTCCTTTATAGTTATAAGATGCAAGATTGAGTTGTTGCATGTAATCATTCTTCTAAATTCTGTATGTTTATTTAGGTGGACCACGGGGTCCCAAGCCTGCTCCGCCACGTCCAGTTCCAGAAAATACAGATAAATCCGATCCTGAAAAGTTTTGCCAGCTCTGCAGTGCTACCTTCAATAATCCTCACATGGCAGATCAGCATTACAAGGGCAGGAGACACCATAAGCAGGAGACTAAAACCAAGCTCATGACTATTTATACCAGCTCTGGGAACATGCTTCCGAAAAATGCACCCCTCAATCCACTAACGCCAGGCTCTGGAGCAAGTGAGTCCTATGCTGAGCCTGATTCTGAAAAACCCACTGTCTTTTTCAACGACTAACTGTTTTGTAGTAGAAAATATTTTTGTTTCAATAAGAATTTTATTTGCTCACTTAGTCCAGCTTTATATTAGGGCTTAATGTAAACTGAAATCTGCTTTTTCTCTGGCTCCTCTTCAGTACCTCTACATTAATGTACTGCATGAACAGCTAGTCTCTTCTACACGTGACTGTATATTGGCAGATGGGAACCTGATTCTGCTAGTGTGCTCATAAGTTGTACCTTTTTATTTTCGCGTACGAATTCTAAAATTTTCATACTGCTATAATATATTCTCTCTCTATTCTAAATAGATGATTATCCATCTTGGAACTAGGAGTTCAGTGATGTCGAGGTGTTTTTCTTAAATCAAAATTATTACTATGAGGATAAGATTCATTAACACAAGCTTAAAAGGAAATAATTCCTCTTGTTTGTGGCTTATGAGGATATGAAAATATGGCAGTGTCCTGAGCTTGAATTAGCTGAAAAAAATTGAGAGTATATAGCCTCATCCAGATCACAAATTCCAATTTTATGTTTTTATCTTTTTAGTTACATCTACTGCTTTGTGTTCTTGTTGCCACAGTACTCACACATTGGTTTTGCTTTCATTCCTTTGTTGTCGGGCCATTATTTTACGTGGTTTACTTTTGCTATTTTGCCTGTTAACTTGCATCAATTTTAATTCATTTTCTTTTTTATATAGATCTAAGGTTTTTACAAAGGCAATTAAATGGGTTGTCCAGGGTTTTTCAAAATTGGGCTCAGGTTAGAAAATGTATAAAACATAAAAAAAAAAACATTGTATTCATACCTCCCATGTTCCAGTGCCATTGTTTGGTGGTAACCCACTGTCCTGCTTGTGACCTCTGCAGCCAATTATTGTTCTCAGTGGTCTTTCTGGCATGTGACCACTGGTGCCAATGATTGGGAGAGTGCCCCCTGCACCTAGGATAATCCCTAATCTTTTAAATCCCATGATTCCTGTTACCTAAATTTTTCTTTTACTGAATCCGCCAGTACATTTTCTGTTTCTTTTGGATTGGAGGGATTTCTTTGATAAAACGTGGCGTAACGGTTCCCACTCCGATTCGGACAGTTGAGCAGTAGGGAATGCTGTTTGGGGATAACGTTTCTGTTCTTACGCTGATTTCTTCTTTAATACCAGTCAGTAACTGGTACATGTAAATGTATTGCTGTTATTGTTGTACTGAATAGATATTGTAGGTTTGAATCACTTGGAAGATGTGATTGTGTTTCCTCAAAATAAAACCTTGTTTCCTGGATTCGTCAAGAAATAAAAACGTGTTTAATGTTTTTAAATGCACATTTTGTCTATTATTTTTGCAAAATGACTTATTTTTAATATATTACCAGTATATTAAAGATAATCCTCTCTAACTTCTCAACGTCAAAATGGAAATTTAAGTGCTCAAATAATAAAGTTCTTGAGGGATGTTAAATGTCTTTCTCATTTGGTAAAAATTGGTGTATCAGATCTTAAATACATGCTTGGTACCTTGGATTTTGATCCTTTATTAACACTTTAGAGTAATTATAAGCTGCCTATATAAGGAAAGAACTCTCCTCGCAGAGCTTGTAGTCTTTGGTCTCCACAACACAGGCTTATTAAGCCTAAAAGTGGCCATACACATTAGATGAATGTCTGACAAAGCAGCCCATTTCTGCTATCATGTTTGGGGGCGTAATGACGTTCACCTGATGGCAGATGTTGGGAGGGGTTTAAGAATTCTGGCATAGAAGCTTTGAAAAGTTGCAAAATTTAGGCTCGGCTCGGAGTTGCGCCTACATTTTCTAACTTCTGCAGTTTCTCCCAGCTCCAGTAAAGTAAACTGGGCATGGCGACCGCTGCTAGTCAAACTCATGATAAGTGGCAGCGTTCACTACTCCACAAATCTTACTCTAGTAGGAAAAAATGGGATGTGTGGCAAGTCGCACACAGAGGTGCCCGCCACTCATCCGACGCTCCTTCATGAATCGGGAGCGTCTGACTCCAGCACACCCCCGCATAAAGACCGACACTTACTACGCCAATCTTGACGAATCGGACCCTTGGCGTGTAATGCGAGCAGAGTTTGACATTTTCTCAATGCTGATGCATGTAGGGAATAATGCCTTTCCTCTTCTGCTCGCATTTGGGCACAAAGGAGACTCGATTGTTTATGCTTTTCCATATGGCATCTGGTACCATGTGTAAGGCATGGGAAACTCCCATTAAGATCCTCTTACAAACTGCATTAATACTCTGATCTGGTTACGGCATATGCTGAAGGAATACATGTAATGACACTAGCGTTAGCCATATTAGAATGTACTTGGCGTTTTTATTTTGTTAAAATTTTCCAGTAGACCACGTGAGTGCCAACAAAAATACAAGTAACATGTCTACCCTCTGGTTACTTTGTCGACACCTGTCAAGATGTGTCTCTTGTAAGTGTACTAAGCAAAGAGTCAGACCTTGAGGTGGTCATACTTTAGTTGGCAACAGATGAAACTAGCATTAGGCTGGGCCAGCCAATCGTCTAGTAAGGGTCATGAGTCGTTCCTAAAGGCAGATGTCAGAAGAATGAATGATTGGGCATGTTGGTGTCTGTTAGTGGCTTACATCCTTTTCCCCTTAAGAAGGCCTTGATGTTTAGCTCAGCGGAGCGGGGATTTGGTGTAAGAAGTGACCTGTGCACTGAGTGTTTGGCCAACACTTTTACCCTAGCACAACTTTTCTGATGTTGATTTAAGGCTCTTAAATAGGGTTGGGCAGTCCTCTGGAAGTTCGGGTTTTGAGAAAGTTCAGTTCTGGTACCAGAACAGTAACCGAACTTCCATCAGAACCCAAGCACCATTGAAAATAATGGAGACCCAAATTTCCAAGAGAAAAAAAACAATCTCTTGCTCTCTCTCCCCTTAGCATCACGGACTTACCCCGAACACTGCACCAGACTTCAACAGAGCGTGCGAGTTCGGTGTTCAAGCTCTGAACAGTGACTGCCCGGTATGAACGCCGGGTGCAGTTTTTAGTGCATTCTACCACAGTTTTTTTGCCAAGGTTTTAAAAATTTAAAGTCAAAAAAAAAAACACTGGCCGCAATATGTGAACACAGCCACTCTGCGCTTAAATTGACAGTACGTAAACAAATAATCTTTGGATTTTTTTAGTTTGGACCTAAACTATTGAATAGAAAAGTCGAGTAACTCTTGAGTTACTGACTGTATTACAGAATATTCACAAGTGACTTGTCATCAAAAATAGCTCGTGGTCATACATTAAGGGTTGATGCAACATATACAGTCAACATGTTGGCTGAAAACTGCTTTGGTTTAAATTTTATTTTTTGCTGCAAATTGGCTTTAAAAAAGCTTGTTTTTGTCGGTAAAACATGATTGTAATGTTAGACAGCTCAAAGTTGCTGACATAAAGCCCCTACTCTGAACTTGTAGTCATGAAACATCTGAGCGCTGAATGAAGTGGCAGGTCGTATGCTTGACCATTGCTTCCTTCAAACTCCTAGTCATGATTCTGCGACTGAGGGAACAGAGTTCCCCCTTTCTGTCGGTCAGACCCACACCAATTTGCCATCTATGTATTAGATATGTGATAAGTGCTTCTGAACAAAATTGCCCTTTTCCAACCTGTCTAAAAAAGACTCATTAAAGGGAATTTGTCAGCAGACTTTTGCTATGTAATCTGAAGACCACATGACATAGGGGTTAAAACACAGATTTTCAAGATGCCTCTCATATCAAGCTCAGTGGTTTTGTTTGCCTGCAATAATTGTTTTAGCACCAAGAGCTTATCATTGCTGGGACACAGCAGCAGCACGTGCATGCTAGTCCAACATGCCCTCTCTGTAATGAGCAGCTCACGGTCTATGGACACTATATACAGAGCCTGGTGTGGGCGGGGCTAGCTTCCTCAGCTCTGCTGTTTTGCTTAATCTAAAAGCTCTGATTGGTGTCAGAACCGCTGCTCCCAGTAAACTAAGTGATACGTCATTGAAATCCGTGTCTTTGTGTACATTATGCTGCTCTCAGATGAGGTAGCAAAAACCTACTGACAGATTCCCCTTAGTAGGCCATCTTAGAATTGTTTCCAAATCCTGCAGCATTAATCCAGCATTACAGACAGACTTGCCATTGTGATGCATTCTTTTCTTGTGTATCATCCTGTCTTTTATCCATAAGCCTTGGGGCATATTAAATACTTGCCATTCCTGTGTCTTTCAGCCGGAAACTGGTACAGCTGTGATACATGCAATGTTGTTCTGAATTCTATAGAGCAGTATGAGGCTCACGTCAGTGGATCCAAACACAAGAACAAGTAAGTATTATTTCAGTATCACATTACTCTACCTATCACATTATATACACTAAGCTGACAGATACAGGCTTTGTCAGATTCCGTTTATCTTCCCTGAAGCGAATAAGTATTAAATCTAAAGTGCAATGGGGATTCCTAATAGGTAAGGACAGTATTTTTGACTCCTAGCAACTTTCTCCAAGACCGATATGAAGGTGGTAGATATGTGAACAATTTAGGGCATGCATGTCAAACTCTGGCCTGTGGGCCAAATCCGGCCTGCAGGGTGGTTTTATTTGGTCCCCGACACCAGAATCACCACCTCTATGTGGGGCCCATTATTCTGTATGGGAGGGCTATGTGGGGCCCATTATTCTGTATGGGAGGGCTATGTGGGGCCCATTATTCTGTATGGGAGGGCTGTGTGGGGCCCATTATTCTGTATGGGAGGGCTGTGTGGGGCCCATTATTCTATGTGGAAGGGCTGTGTGGGGCCCATTATTCTATATGGGAGGACTGTGTGGGGCCATTATTCAGTATAGGAGGGCTGTGTGGGGCCATTATTTTGTATGGGAGGGCTGTGTGGGGCCCATTATTTTGTATGGGAGGGCTGTGTGGGGCCCATTATTTTGTATGGGAGGGCTGTGTGGGGCCCATTATTTTGTATGGGAGGGCTGTGTGGGGCCCATTATTTTGTATGGGAGGGCTGTGTGGGGCCCATTATTTTGTATGGGAGGGCTGTGTGGGGCCCATTATTTTGTATGGGAGGGCTGTGTGGGGCCCATTTATTTTGTATGGGAGGGCTGTGTGGGGGCCCAATTATTCTGTATATTAAACTTGATAGCCCATTATTCTGTATATTAAACTTGATAGTTTAATAAAGTGTGTTGCAACTATATTTGTGGGGGCACTGTATCTCTGATGCGGCAGGTTGCTTTTGGAACTACAATTATGTACTATACCCCCATATTTAGATGTTCACTTGTGGTCTACCTTAAACTCAACTTGACCCAGATGTGAGAAAAATAGAAACCGATCGCATCATAGATTTTAATTTTTCAAGCCCAAAATAATTGAGCAATAAAAGCAACAGTCATATAGAAAATTTCTCACTGCTCAAAGTGTTACACTTTTGGATCAAATCAAGGCTATATATGCCTAAAGATGTTCACCGATGAAAACAAGTGATCACCTATGCACATGATAGGTGGCAACTTATTAATCAGTAGGTGTCAGACCGTTGGGTCCCCATATTTTGGCATAAAGGGGAGCTCTCCTCCCCAGTCAGACTGGAGCAACATATTTATCACCTATTCTGTGAATAACCCATTTTAACTGTTAAAGAAGCTGGCTATATTGCTGTTCTGTAAATTAAAAGGGTTGTCCCACTAACAAAGTTCAATAGATCTTGGAATAAAAATAAATTTCATTAATTATCTCAGCACAGGAACATTTTTTTAAATCTTATAAATGTGCCCCTGCTGTGTGCTGTGTAATGGCTGTGCCTGACCGTGCAGGAACATGGTCTGATCATACCACAACTCCTGGGCAGGGGAGGGAAGAAGCAAAAGAGATTATATAGACAGGACAGTATGGGGTCACAGCTGATTGTTTCTGTAAGGAGAAACATTCCCCTGCCTGTTTAAAAGCTTGTTTTACTTCACAGAAAGAATCAGCTATGATTATATGCTATAATGTCTGTATACGCGTTCTTCCTCACCTGCCCAGGACCTCTGGTATATCCTACCATGTTACTGCATCAGACGCATCCACACAGAGGCACATTTATAAGATTCTCTCAAGACACAAACTTTTTTTAAAAAAAAAAAACCTTTAACACAAGACCTATTAATTAAAATGTACTTTGTTTGTTGGGTAACTCCTTTAAGCGGTTTTCTCCTCATCATGAATGGGCAAAATGGTAAAGTGCTTGTATAAACAAGCAAAATAACAATTGACTACTTATTAAAAATCTTCTCTTGTACACAATACAATTACAAATCCATCACTTTGAGAACAGCCTGTCTAGGTCATCAATCCCTCTCCAGCGGGTGTTGTAGGCAAGGAGCTCAGCGCATAAAGATTTTTCCCATAGAGCTTCTGTTCACTATCCTGAATTTAAACTGCTTCAGTTCCGCTTTTCTGATGCCACAGAGGGAAGCTTTCTCTGCCTGCAGCAATCAGGGCTGAGCCAAGGGCCCACTGTTCAGCCATGCTAATGGTCCAAACTGTCAGTCATCTGGAACGCACCCCTTACACACCCAGCAAGCAAAAAGTTGGTAGGTCTTCAGGAGTGCACTGCTGCCCAGCCCATCATGACAATAATGGTTGCTAATCTCATCCACATGCTGACAAATCTTATGACAGAATTTGATGTGTAGCGAGGATTTTTGGGTCCACAGGATGTGAGTTCTGTTGAGGATTGCGTATGGCTATGTTTCAGGTTATTCGTATTAACTTCAGTGTAAACTAAAATATCTGCATTCAAAATCGCTAGTAAACAGCAGCAAAAGTCTTATTCTGATGATTTGACATAAACAGGCGATCCATAAGCATTTCATCAGAATTGACAGAGTGCAGGATTTTTCTAGCGATAAAGTATAACAATCACATAAAGTGTACTAGCCAACCAAGTAAAAATATTCTTTATTAATATACAATAACAGGACATCCATTTAAAAAAAAAAAAAAAAAAGCAACACAGGGACTCACACAAAATACACTGATGCGTTTTCCTTTCTGGACCTCATCATGCACCCAAACATTAATCTGCAGCCATATTTAGGTTGTTTCTGTACTCTTGGAATTATTGAGTAATAAATTACGAGATACATATTTTTTTTTCTTATAACCTATCTTTGAAAGGGTGAAAAAGCTAAACCTACATAATATAGTAACAAACAATATTGTATTTGTGTGTGTTTATACACATATATATAATATTTTACTACTTCCTAATTACCATTTTGAATATGATCAGTGGTACACTTTTTAAAACAGTATGATTTTTGTGGGGCTTCTAATATATCGGCTACTCAAAGGCTGAATTGACTCCTTAAAAAAATGTCAGAAGCTTTTTGGATATTTGAAAAATTGTTGTTAATCCTATAAGCCATCTAATGTTGAGAATTTTGTTGGCTTTCTTAATACAAAATCAATCAACATTTTAAATGTTTTTTGTTAGAAACGTTGGACTATTTTGTTGCTGTATAGTCAGCTCATCTGTCAGCTGTGGCTTTGCTGCTTCTGACTTGGCACCTACAATACACAGCTCTGCTCAACTTGTCACTGCACAAAGTTTCTGCACTAAATCTGACCTTTGTGCACTACTGGACAACACCTTCTTAAATGTTAAAGTTCAATAGATAAAAGATGTCCAAAAAATAAGGTATTTTTTTTTTATTAGATGAGGCACCTTTTATATAGTGCATCCCAGGTTTAGACGGAAGACATTAGAAAAAATATTTCCCATTAATTAAGTCTTTACCCCTCCCAAGGAGGTTTTAGAAGGATGGGTAAATATTACATATTTTACTGCTCTAGTGTCGAATAGAGAGGTAGTAGATCTATTGTTAGTGTTTCTTTGCAGCATGAGTGATATACACATGTAGCTTTATGGTACACTCTCTGCAGCACACGCGCACACACTTCAGCTACAATACAGCCCGGCTACATTACCAAATCACCACAAACAGCACAAAAACACACAACACAGCTCAACTACATCACCAAAGCCATATGCTATACGTTACAACATTTTAAAGTTTCTTGCAGGTATGTGACTGATCATATGACCTGAAAAGTCCTTCAGCTGGTCAGGAAGTGCAGGTCCTAGTGGTAGATTTGTCTCCTGCCTTGCACCGATTAGATAGATCACTGATGGGCAGCAGAGAGAGAAGTTCTCAGTGATCGGGAATTCTGCTGTGTCCACATTTTTCCCACAGGAAGCTTCCCTGAACTATAAGACGCACACATTTTTTAGCAAAAGTTTTTTTTTTCCCAGCTAAAAGGTGCAGCTTATAGTAACAAAAAACAAGGTACATCTGGGCGGGCGCCTGGAACATGAATTATTTTTTACTTTAATCATTAGTCTCCATTGAATTGTCAGTGTCACGCTAACAGCCGTATAAATCATGTTAATGAATTATTACATGACCTCATGTTGTGATAACAATCAATGCAATCGCAGGGCAATGATTTAGGATAAAGAACGAACCATCTCCCTCTTTTAGTCAACTAGATTATTCTATCGCTTTCAAAAACTGTTCAGGACTGATGCCGCAGGGTGTCAGCTGTCATATGCAGCAGGCAACCATTGCCTTTTTGTCAGTCGGGTTTTGCTATGCATTTGTTCTTCAGCTTTGTAGAAAGTGGCCTTAATGATCGCTGTTAAAAGGCGTTTGGGCGGTTAAGGGGTTAAATTGATGCATGAGCTCTGCAGTCTATCGGCGGCCACTGATGCATGGTTATGACCACTAGCAACTAACTGCCACTATATCAGAATACCTAAGTGCAATGCCTGCACACGAGGAAAGAGACATAGCGAACCAGAAAAAATATACTACATTTCTAATTGGGGATATTTGCTAATATTATTATTATTACACCTACTAAAAATGTAAATAGGATCTTGGAGATGGGAATACCCCTTTAAGTTTTGAAGTGTCTTTGAGAGGCCTATGTGTCAGAACCCCCAAAAGTGATACAATTTTAAAAACTGTGCCCCTCAAAATATTCAAAACCGCTTTCTGGAAATTTAACCCTTCTGGTGATTCACAGGAATTAATGCAAAGTGGAATCAAAGAATCAAAAAATTAAAGTTTAAATTCCAATTAAAATGCTCCTTTACCCTCAAACTTTTCATTTTGACAAGCTGGTAATGAGAGAAAATGCACCGAGAAATTTTGTTAAGAAATTTCTTCTGAAAACGCCGTTTGTATGTGGTCAAAATCTACTGTTTGGGCACTCTGCATTGCACTAAAGGAAAGGTGCACTTTAGACTTTTGGAGTACAATTTTTGCTGGAATTGATTGTAAATGCAACATTGAATTCACAGAGTACCTAATATGCTGAAACCACAGAAAACCCCACAAGTGACCCATTTTGGAAACCATGCCCCACAAGAAATTCATTTAGGGCTTTAGTGGGATCTTGTTATTAGCAGAATGAGATTTTATTTGTACTAGTGATATTGTATGGTACTTTTTGATTTTTGGGTGGCAGAGTGAACAAAAGACAGCAACTCAAGAATTTTTATTTTATTACAACATTCACCGTGCAGTAAAATTTATAAGAAGACATTATTCTTCTACTCAGTAAGATCAGTGATGCCACATTTTTATATAGCATTTTTTTTATTTTTTGCTACTTTTGCACACTGAAAATAATTTTTGTCAAATACTTTAATTTGTATTGCCATATTCTGCTAGCTATAACTGTTTTTTCTATTTTTGCCAACAGACCCATATCAGGACTTGTTCTTTGCAGAATAAGATAACATTTTTAGTGATATCATAATTTTTATTTTGGCCGGCCCTAATAGGCCACAGTTGCTGTTGCTATTGTGGGATAAAACAAGCATGATCAATGCTAGCATCAATCGCAGCCAATGCACCAGGGTGTCAGCTATGATTTACAAGCTCTGCTTGTGAGCCAGAGACTCTTCTAAAAACACTTATTCACAAATCTTAAAAATCACTGCTTCCATCACCAATGTAAACGCAAACGCATGTCTGACAGTGTTTAGTCAGTGCACATAAAAGAAGTGAACTGCTTGGCATGTTGGATCATATCCAGATATCTAAAAAAAAACCCTTTTAAGATAATTCAAGTATACTAGTAAAACAAAGTATAAAAATAATCATGTCATGCGGTATATTCATAATCTGTATATTGCTTAAATAAGTAGAACTAGAACTACTTTAATAAAAAAAAGACTATAGAAATTTAGTATCGCTGTAATTGTACGGACCTGAAGAATCATGATGCCAGGTCATTTTTACTGCGCAATGAATGCCTAAGATTAAAAAAAGGGCAATTACACCATTGTTTTTTTTTAAGTTATCATTCTCTGAGGACAAGGAGGAAAAAACAAAGCGCAAAAATAAATATTGGCCGCAGTGGGAAAGGGTTGAAACCTCAACTGCAATTAGTATGCATTTAGCAATCTATATGGATATTATGGGGCTAAGCAGTTACCAGCCATCAACAAGCAGTCTCATAGATTCATCCTTTACTCTATTAAAGGGGTGGCCAGTTGTTCTCCAATAGGACTGGAAAAGATATTTGTAGGATTAATAATGTCTGCTCAATTGCTGACTGATTTCAGTATCAATCTGCACAATTGTGAACACTGCTCTGACATATAAAACATGGTGTGATGCAAGATTGACTTATTTTTCTGTACACCAACTGTTAGCCCTGGATCAGTAGAGTGCTCAAAAAGAATGCATAGTAAGGAAAAAAAAAAATTATTGTTTTTTTGTTAATTGAATTTTGAAAATGAAACTTGAGATTTTTTTCTAATATGGCCTTAGGTGACACTTTAATATAGCATTGGGTGACACTTTATGTTCAATAAACATTTTTTGGTATTTATCTCATTCAGAGGCAAGATATTAATGAAAGGTATTGCCTGGTTCACAAAAGCATATGCAAAATCGACTGTTTTTTGTCAAGTTAAAAGAAAATGATTTTTTTTGTAGTGTGTGTGTGTGTGTGTGTGTGTGTGTGTGTGTTTTTTATATCCATATTGCATCCATATGTTCGTTTTGGTCATCCATATGGCATACAGTTTTTACATGAACAATTTAACAAATAATAAAGGTCAAATACCATTTTTTATTTTAATAACACTAATGGATCCATGAAAGACATACAGATGGTAACTCACATGTGATCTGTTTTTTTGCGTATCCTTTGACTTATAATGGGCGAGTGTGAGATGGCATACAGATCAGTGCATGCTGTGATTTCTTTTTATTTATTTTTTATATGCAAACAGTCGGTCCATGTGGCAAAGAAAAAAAAATGCAAATTGACTTGCATTGGTCAGTCTACTGTCCATATGTTATCAATTTTCCATGTGGACTGCACACAGACGCTTTATTAACCTTATCTGAATGAGCCCTAAATGGCAAAGAATCACACAACTCTCAATAGATAACAGATACAGATCCCCTCCTCTCTCCCTGCACAATGACCTCTGCACTTATCACAGAGCATGTCTAGGAGATTCTCCCATGGAAATTAACAACTATCTCCAACCTAAAGTTTCCTGTGATCCATGTAGCTGTTATATCTCTAAATGCTGTTCATTTTTTCTTCTCATTAAAGTACACTCTGCACCCCATCTTGATTGAAAAAAAACAGAAATGTAGAAATTTTTGCAAATTTATTAAAGAAAAACTGAAATATCACATAAGTATTCAGACCCTTTGCTCATACACTCATATTTAAGTCACATGCTGTCCATTTCCTTGTGATCCTCCTTGAGATGGTTCTTCTCCTTCTTTAGAGTCCAGCTGTGTTTAATTAAACTGATAGGACTTGATTTGGAAAGGGACACACTTGTCTATATAAGACCTCACAGCTCACAGTGCATGTCAGACCAAATGAGAATCATGAGCTCAAAGGAACTGCCCAAGGAGCTCAGAGACAGAATTGTGGCAAGGCACAGAGCTGGCCAAGGTTACAAAAGAATTTCTGCTTTACTCAAGGTTCTTAAGAGCACAGTGGCCTCCATAATCCTTAAATGGAAGAAGTTTGGGACCACCAGAAGTCTTCCTAGACCTGGTCATCCAGCCAAACTGAGCAATCGTGAGAGAAGAGCCTTGTTGAGAGAGGTAAAGAAGAACCCCAAGATCAATGTGGCTGAGATGCAGTAGGGAGATGGGAGAAAGTTCCACAAAGTTAACTATCACTGCAGCCCTCCACCAGTCAGTCCTTTATGGTAGAGTGGCCCGATGGAAGCCTCTCCTCAGTGCAAGACATATGAATGCCAGCATAGAGTTTGCTCAAAACACATGAAGGGCTCCCACACTATGAGAAATAAGATTTTTTTGGCCTGATGAGATGAAGATAGAACTTTTTGGTGATAATTCTAAGTGGTATATGTGGAGAAAACCAGGCACTGCTCATCACCTGCCCAATACAATCCCAACAGTGAAACACGGTGGTGGCAGCATCATGCTATGGGGGTGTTTTTCAGCTGCAGGGACAGGGCTACTGGTTGCAACTGAAGGAAACATGAATTTGGCCAAGTACAGAGATATCCTGGATGAAAACCTCTTCCAAAGTGCTCTGGACCTCAGACTTGGCCGAAGCTTTACCTTCCAACAAGACAATGACCCTAAGCACACAGCTAAAATAACAAAGGAGTGGCTTCAGAACAACTCTGTGACCATTCTTGACTGGCCCAGCCAGAGCCCTGACCTGAACCCAATTGAGCATCTCTAGAGAGACCTGAAAATGGCTGTCCACCAACGTTCACCATCCAACCTAAAGGAACTGGAGAGGATCTGCAAGGAAGAATGGCAGAGGATCCCCAAATCCAGGAGTGAAAAACTTGTTGCATCATTCCCAAGAAGACTCATGGCTGTACTAGCTCAAAAGGGTGCTTCTACTCAATACTGAGCCAAGGGTCAGAATACGTATGACCATGTGATATTTCAGTTTTTCTTTTTTTTTAATAAATTTGCTAAAATTTCTACATTTGTTTTTTTTTCAGTCAAGATGGGGTGCAGAGTGTACTTTAATGAGAAAAAATGAACTTTTTAGAATTTACCAAATGGCTGCAATGAAACAAAGAGAGAAAAATTTAAAGGGGTCTGAATACTTTCCGTACCCGCTGTATCGGTGAATTGCATGCCTATATGTTTTCTGAAGGGAAGAACATAAGATGTTTTTGTATGATGAAATAGCATAGATTGCACCATATATTCACCACATGGTTAACCTGAAATTTATATCACAGTTATTGATGATAATTATGCAGTTTCTGTCACATTTATTATGAAGTTGATGACAGTTCAACCTCCCTGCTTGTCTACTTATAAACTATTAGCTTATTTAAGAGACTATAGAGGGGAAGTTATTCATAGAGTTACCAACTCAGACAGAGGTGGTATGGGCACTAACTGCCCATGTGTGGCTCATTATAGAGGAATAAAGGGCAAGGTAAAATTTGGGAATAAAGATGAAGTTTAAACAGCAGTAAAGAAGAGCCTGAATCACTGGGAAGTAAGTGCTCTAAATATAAAATAATGCAGATTGTGATAATGTATGATTTCAATGATGTGCCACTTTGCAAAAATGTGTGTGTCTTGTCGGACGGCTTATTCATTATTATTTCACATTTCTTTCACCAGCTTAAATTCCATGGTAACAACACACTCGGACAGCTTGTCGCCTGATCTCAAGCGTAAATCATATGGCAGTAATAAATTCTCCACCCCCCTGTTGTCTGCAGGGGCCACCTCCACCACTACTGGTTTCCCATCATCTGCAGGTGGACTTTCGAATTACTCCTCATTCGCTGGAAAGTTCTCCTCATCGTATGGTCTGTCAAATGCAGGAAGTTCAGCTCCTAGCGAGGGTTTACTTCCACTACCCCCTTATGCTCCACAGACCCAGCGACCATTTATGAAGAGCATGATAGGGTCTGATGACTACAATTATTTCCATGAAAACTACTAGATAGTGCTACTGACTATGTATGTCTTGGTTGCTTGAGTTAAGGCACAGTAAGAGTGAATTCACACTGTTACAGAAATGACTGCAACTGTTCCATGCATGTTCTTACCAACAAACTACACTAAGATGAATGGAACTGATTTTCAGTTGCAGAAATTTTGATACAATTCTGTGAATCCACCCTAGGAATCCACAAATATTAGTGATGGTGCTTTCCGAATATCTTTGGCGTGCTTGTATATTATGCTCGAATCAGTGCGGTCTGCATGATTTATGGCTGTTAGCTTTAACACATGCAGAGATTGCCTGTTTGTTAGGGAATCCTCACATGTGTTGAAGCTGTCTAACAAACAGGCAATCTCTGCATGTGTTAAAGCTGTTTTAACAGCCATAAATCATGCAGAGACACTGATTCGAACATAATATACGAGCATGCTGAAGATATTCGGAAAGCACCTGAGTGTGCTCGGTTAAAGGGTTAAACAAGCACGCTCACTCATCACTAGTTGTGGTGATCTTTTGTTATTTTTTTATTATTATTATTTTAATTATTTTTTTGTTGTTATTTTTTAACTCCTGTCCTTTTCAATACTTGGCAACATTACCCATGGATTAGAGTAAGTAGTGATAACAGACTGTTAGACAAGGGAGAGACTGAAATATACCAGCCATTTAATGTTATTTGTTTGGAGTTCTTTGGATTTTTTGTGAAGATGCATTGGTATGTCTATTTTTTGGGGTATGGTCACATGTAGCAGATTTGCTGCAGGGTTTTTTTTTGTTTTGCAGCATTTTTACAGCGTATTTGCTGCAAAATCCTATTCTTACATGTGTATTTTTCTGTGGATTCTGTTACTACTTGCATTGTGATGTGGGAATCCACAAATAATTCTGCACAAGAACTGACATAGTGTGAACTTGCAGTGCACATTTTTATGCTGAAATCTTCAGCAGCATGTAGATGATACTCTAAGCATACTGTGTTGTGCTTCAGATTTTACACATCCAAAGTTGCAACATTTGAAGATAAACTAAGGGTGACTATGACACTGAATTCTTTGCAGTTACTGTAAGCCACAACTAAACCTGCCGGATGTTAAGTTTTCCCCATAACCCTATTAGCCCATTTCATAAATTCTATTTATGTAATGTAGCCTTGTATTGGTACATTTTTTGCTTTCCATCCAAATTTTACATTTGATTTTAAAAGTTTAATCCTGTTTTAATTTTTATTTCTCAGCAAGGCTATGTTCACACATCATGGTTTTTTGGCACCAATTTTCTGCAGCAAAACCTGATTTTCAAGGACATTTTGTTCAGGATTTTTCTTGCAGTTTTGGTGCGTTTTTTCAGCATTTTTTTCACTGTCCTTCTGTCTCTTTTAATTCATGTACATAAAATTCTGTGGAAAAAAAAGAACCCCATTCTATTTTGGCATAAAAAACGTTGAAACTAATTTTGGTTCGTTTTGGATGCATTTTTTTCACCACCCATTACTTCCTATGGGTGAAAAAACGCTGAAAGAAGTGACATGCTCTATTTTCCAAAAAAACATGCAAGGCATAAAATCCTGAACACAAAAAAAAAACATGATGTGTGAACAGAGAATTCTGGTTTCTCATAGACTCTGCTGGTACTGCAAAAGACAGCTGAAAATTTGCATAAAAAACTGCATCAAAAAACGCTGAAAAAAACATGTGAACATGGCCTAATACTTGTAAATCGCAGGCTAAAGATGCATTTACACTGAATGATTGTGAACAAGCATGCAGTGTAAACAGGCTGCCAATCTCTTGTTCGTAGGGTGAAATGATTTTTAAGCGTACTTAAAAATCATCGTTCCTGGCTGCACATCTTTTTGTGTAAACGGCACTCAAGCTACCCAAGAACAGTGCTAGACTATGCGCACTGAACAATCTATTGCCAATTGTTCAGTGTGCATAATTTAGCGCACTCGGTTTGTGTAAATAGACATTAAGAGTATTCCAATCTCCAAGATCCTATCCCAATATGTAGTAAGTATAATAATAATATTAGCAAATACCTCCAATTAGAAATTTAGTATAGTTCTTCTGATTCGCTATGTCACTTAACTTATCCATAGTTACGACCACTCATATAGTGGAAGTTAGCTGTTAGTGGTCGTAACCATGGATACCTAAGCTACTGCAATGCCCTGCAAATGGGGTAAGCGAAATAGCCGATCAGACAACATTTCTAATTAGAAATAGTTTCTGATAATATTATTATTATAACACCTACTACATATTGCAATAGGATATTGGAGAAGAGAATACCCCTTTTAATGTTATTTCCTTGCAAGTGAGAAGTGCGCCAACAGGCAATGCAGATATGCTGCGTTATTGTATGTCCACTAGAGAATCTGTCTGGTCAGTCACATCTGTTCATTTACATCCATCTGAAAACCTTAACTTCTCTCATCTCATAATTCCTTAGTTGATGACACCAATCTGTCACAACTTTGACAACCAGTGATTACTAGCTATCTATAAATTGGCACACTACAGACTGGATAAACAAAGCGATGAGCTCTCTTTCCTATAATCTGCTCTCCTTAGTTGAGTCGCCTTCAGTTCCACCACACGGTACATGCTGTGGCCTCAAATTTGCAGTTTGAAACCACTGAGACTTCAATAGTTAACAAAATGTCTAAATTAAGTAAAACAACTTTAAAGGGCCCATTTATGCCGCAATATTATTGTAAACAAACATTCCTAGGAACACTTATATTTCATGATAATCTTTCAGTATAAACAGGTTGCCAATCACCTGGTGAATGAGCAAAAATGCTTGTTCGTCAGGTGAAATGATCTTTTGTGCTGCAAAAAATATCATGGTTCTTTGCAGCACATCATCCTGTGTGAACAGGACTTACACTGCTGAGGAAAATGTCTGCCTATGTGCACTCCGGGATCTATTGCACATTGTTTATAAAAGCTTTCTGCCTGTGTACACAGGCTATTAAACAACCGACGATCAGCATACAAGTTGCTGATGGGTTTGCATCTTTAAATTAATTCCATTTATCTAAATGAGGCTGACTTGGTGACAAGCATGTGGATGTTTTCAAGCCTTATTGAAATACAAGGGACAGCCGCAGCAATTTCTTTGACAAATCCACTATATGTAGATGGATCCTGGTTGTTTTAGGGGAACATGATCCCTGGTTTTCCTTTCTTTTTTTGTGTGCCCGCCTGTTACTAAGGAAGGAATTACAGGGAGTGAATAAGGATGAGATGGCCGTATCCTCTCGAGTGAAGAAAGTATTCTCACAGACTAATGTGATTTACCATCATCTAATTATTAACCTATATTATAGGCTCATGGATTTGAAAATAAGAAAAATATGCTGGCTATCATTGGTGAAGTAAATAGGACCTGAATAGCGAATTGCTTGGATTTTCTTCCACATTTTGTACATGTGCCTAATGGGCATCCTCTTTACGAGTTCCATTGCAATGGTGCATTTTTTGTAATCTGTCACTAGATGGCAGACGCAATTCAAAAATTGGCTTCTTGATGTCTTCAGAGTTAATGTTTTCCTGAAAGGTTGTTTGTCTAGAGAAACCTGCTGACACTTGTGTGATTTAGGCTAGGGCTACCCCGCCACTTTTCATTGATTGCATTGTGACGTTGTAATTGTTTATGTGGTCGTGCTACTATACACATAGCAATGACAAATTGTCCTACTTAGATTAAAAAGTCAGGTACAACTGCAACTCCTTTTCAGTCATATAATTTTTTTTTCTCGGCTGTCAACACAACCAACACACAGAAGTTACAGGTTTGATGGCATGCAGTCTAAATACCGGTGTATACCTAGCCATAATCTTGACATTTAGATTGCGCAGCAGCTTCGCAAATAATGTTGTAAATACGGTCACTGGATGTGATTCAACCTTTATGTGACCATCGCAAAAAATCCAAAATGACCTTTTCTTTATTCACAAGCTACTTTCCAGAAGAGAGCAGTGTAAGCTTCTTGCAATCGTTTTCTTTCTTGTCACTTTTTTTTTTTTAGTGTTTTTAAGTTTGCAACTTTAATGAAAATACGTAGCGTACAAATTGCATGTGTGTTTTATTTCAAACTTTAATACAAGAAAAGGTAGTGGACAAAGTGCATGCTTTTCTTTGTTTGTTCGCTATGATGTCCTTAAAGATGCTAGGACATAATCGCAGGAATTGGATTCTAATTTGCATCTAGACTAAAATAAATTAAATTACACTGGGTTTAAAAAAAACAGTTAATCTTAAGGCTACATTCACACATCCGTGTGTCAGACTGCAATGCACATAGGTTTCCTGACCCAAATATTGCTGCCTCATATTTGTCCATGAGGCTTATTGAGTTTGTGTCAGGAGACCTTCAGTCAGGCTGTGCATTACAGTCTGTACTTGAACTGCAATACGAGTGTGTGAATATATAGGCTAAGGCTCATTTTACCAGGAAAGAGTAAATAGAAATACCGTGGAAAGATTTATTTTTTTGCCCTAAGATTAAGCTGCAGCATCATTAAAATATATCTCTGTGGAATTGTTTCTTTTTAATTTTGTATTTAAGTTTCTTTAATCTGGCATCAGAGGGTTCTGGTGAAACTTATAGAAGAAACCTAGAATATTATAGCACTGACATATAGAAGAGACTGTTCCTAAATGCTTCATTCTGCATCCAGTCTTGAAAACGTAAAAATGTTTGTTTTTTTGATGGAAGAAAGTGCCCAGTTATTAGGCTGGATTTTCTAGATTCAGATTCCCAATTAAAGAAATTTCGGTTTACTATTGAATGGATATATGTTTTTTGTGTGTTTTTTAATTTGGTAAACTGTAGGGTTTTTAAAGAAGATATTTGTAAATGGTTGAACTGACCAGGTAAAGAGATTAAATATGTACAGTATATATAAAGTGATTCAGCTCTTTCAGCTCTGTCAATCCTTGTGGACGAAGTACACTAAAAATAAAAAGCTCTGGCTTATATTCACCCCCGAACGGGTAGATCCATACCTTCATAGACAATAGAGCACCAAGCGCTTCATTCATTTTAGAAGACGACCAAGAGCTAATTGTTGATGTAGTAAATCAAAACTATATGCAAAACTTGGCTTTAGTTTTATTACATTTACTCATATTTTAAATTTGATGAGATTGGAATTTTCTCTTTTTTCTATTTTCCACACTATTGCTTGTCTCTTTTTAGGCAACCGATAGCGCTCACAACTTGTGACATCTGGCTATCCCCAGCCAAACATTCATTCAGTTCAGCCAACAGCTATTTCAGCTAGTTTCTGGGGAGAAAAACTATTTTTCCTGATTTTGGTGAACCCGATTAAGTGGCATCTTTGACCTCTGAAATACCATCATACAATTCCAGCTTTTTCTGTAAATTGACTGTAACTCGAAATGTAGGCATGAAGATGCTCAGAGTGAATTGGCATAAGAAGCTTTATTTGTTAATTCTCAAATAAGGGTTAGTTGTTGGCTTTGCAGCTGCAGATTCGTCATTTTGAGGGGCAAATCTGGATAAATTGATTAATGCAAATCTCCGTCACTGGTAGCTGTTCTTGTGGCAGCAAAGGGTTTGATGACTGGGTTTCATTTGGAGCTCTTCTATCCCTGGATATCTTCCCATGGCTGCTTCTTGCCTGAATATCCCTGGAGTAAAGTGGTGACTGCATCAGATTGGAATCCTTCTCCCGTTATCCAGGAAGCTACTGGTGCCTGTTGTCTACCATACTGACACCTGTTGCAGGAGCAGCTGTAAAGGTCCTATAAGAGGGTAGATGAATCGGGTGTATTGTATTAGGGAGTATATGTCCAGTCCATAGTCTACACTTGTTTAATTTCTGTTTACATAACTTATATTTGTGGGTACAACTTTGTTACATGTAGTTAATGCCTAATAGGTGCACACATTTATGGATGCCTAGAGAAGACCACGTTGTGTGCATCTTTAGTGTCAAGGTTCACGTACTGTAAAAGATCATCTGTCTATATTTTTTTTCTTGCAAACAAGCTGCGTAGCCATTGTTAAAGGATGAGATAACATACATAAAGCTGTAATGTGCAATGGCTTCATGTGCATTCCACCTTGTACAAAATCCCTTGTATTAGTAAATTAAAAGACCTTTTCTTTCAAATTGTGTATTTTCTTTTTTGTTTCAAGGATAATTTGTTTTAAAGGACCATATCTATAAAATATACAGAACCTTTCTTAAAGGGAACCTTTCACTATGAAAATGCAGTTCAATCTGTAGGCATCATGTTTTAGAGCAGAGCGAGCTGAGCAGATTGTTATATAGTTTTGTGAAAATGATTAAACATAACCTTTTGATTTATTATAATCTCTTGCTCTTTCTGAGATTTTTGGTCCAGTGGCGGTCCTTTCAGTGACTGACAGCTTTCTTCATATAAGTGTGCATACAGAGATAGCTGTCAGTCACTGATAAGACCGCCCACTGGACCAAAAATCCCATAAAACTGGTGGATTAAATTATAAAAACACAGATTATACTAAATCATTTGTCACAAAACGATAAATCACTCTGCTCAGCTTAACATGCACTATAACATGGTGCCTGCAGATCGGACTGTATTTTCATGGTGAACTTTTGTTCCTCCCGACAGAGCTCGGGTTTCAGTCACGGGGCAGCGCTGGCACGACTTAAGTCATCGCTCTGTGTATAGAGAGCAGTGGCTGTAACCGTACCTCAGCACTGATGCACAGCCGCTCAACATTAGGCCCGGCTATCAGTCAGTGCCGGGGTGCGATAAGAGCTGCTGCTCTACATACACAGAGCGGTGACTGTAACCCGAACGCTACAGGGAGGATAAAGTTAACTTCCTCCTAGCAGATTAACCCCATATCTGCAGGTTAGTAAAGTTTTTTCACGTGACAGGTCCCCTTTTTTAGCCTATTTTCAGTAGGTGCCCCAAAGGGCTATCAATTTCAGGTGCCGCGTTGTTTTTTGGCATCCAAGTGTATGTCTCTTTAACAGTCCCATTTTCTTTGACCCTATCCTGTCTCATATTGCAATTTACAGTGAAAAATATATTTCCAAAAATCTTACAATCCTTTGCTTAGTTCTAATAAAACTAGTTGCAGCTGGAGACTTCCACTCCGTTGACTTCTACCTGCTTCTGTGAAGAAAAGGGGACAAATGTGCTAGAAAAAACAGGAAATTTCAGACTGTTCTTTCACTTATAAAAATAAATTTTACTCCAGAACAGTAGGGATCAATATGTCCACTGACATCAGGAAGCAGCACATAAAGGAAAATCAATACATTCAACATTACCTATGTCAGGAATGAAGCTGAAATAAACTTAGAGGTTGTCCACTATTTTATCATTGGTGACCTATCCTTAGGATAGGTTATCAATGTCTGATCTGTTGGGGTCTGACACCCGACACACCCCGCCCATCAGTTGCTCTCGGCAACCACTGGCTGGAAATGCTCAATTGCTGAGCTGCTCCGTATTCTGATAGTGGCCACGGCTGGGTACTGCACATCCGCCTCCTATTGATTTGAATAGGAGGTGGATGTGCAGTACCTTGCCACTATCAGAAGATGGAGCAGCTCTGTAATTGAGCATTTCCAGCCGACACCAAGAACAGCTGCTTGGCTGTCGGTCCCCGACAGATCAGACATTGATGACCTATCCTAAGGATAGATTATGAATGATAAAGTAGTGTTACGCTCTTAGGTGGCGTAAGTGGTTCGTGGACCCACTGTGCCACAGACCAAACTTACCCTGGAGGGGCTTACCCTGGAGCCTCTAGTGGTGAGGTCAGGCTTGTGCGGCAAGTAGCTGCCAGGTACTACTCCAGGGTGACATCCGGCAGTAGCTGCTGACCCCAAAGGGCAGAGACGTACCGCCGATGCAGACACGGTTTCTGGATTCGGACACTGCCGAAATGGACACAAAATAAGGACTAACTATGGCGGACTAACATGACACGGGATACTAATACAGACTAGGGATGGGGGGGACCTGGCAACACAGTTGCATACACACCAACCACCTAACAGAACTATAGGGATTGCTCAGGCTCTTCCCCTGTTGGGGAAGGTGCCTTATATACAAGATGTCTCTCTCCCAGCTATTGCCTGGGAGATGCCTTGCAGGTGAACACAATCAAAATGCCGCCCAGCTGTTGGCATATTGCCATGTGCGCATGCGGCCCCTTTAAGAACAGGGGAGCATACGCACTAGGCACACTGCCCAAACAGTGAGGTGTGCACAACAGAGGACCAGGAAGCACGCCAGAGAACAGGCCGAGGGCCAGGGATGTGAATAAACCGGCGTCTCTGCACGGAGGGAGAAGTGGACAGTGTACAGGGGTGCCAGTAGTGCGCTACAGTACCCCCCTCTTCTTCAAGCTCCCAATGACTCCTTGCAGAGAAGATGGAGCCGGATTCTTTCTCATGAACTTCCACAACCTCTCATCAGGACCATGTTGTGATCTAGCTGGAAGCATAGGAACCAGGCACCACTTATGACACAACTTTCCCCATTGAAATATCTCACCGGACTTCCAGTCTAGCACAGGCTCATGAGCTCTCAGCCTTGAAAGACCTAAGAGAAAGGGGTGAAATTTGTCAGTAAGCACAAAGAAGGCAACCTTTTTAGAATGGAGTGCTCCAATCTGTAGCTCTACTGGTTTTGTGATGACTTGAACAAATTCAATGAGGTCCTTCCCGTCAACAGATGACTCTGCGTTGAACGGGAATACGGTACCGATCCACCACAGCACGTTGTACGAAATTTCCCACTGAACCAGAGTCGAAAATGGCTGTCTCGTCGAACCGGATTCCTCCACAAGAGACGGAAATGTTCAAAGTCAGTGGTAAAGAACCTTCTCTCTCACCTAGGAATGCCTCACCCACGGCCCCTAGGTTTAGGAGTTTAGACCTCTTTGTACAGTCCTGACCAAAGTGCTCAACGCTACTGCAGCCGAAACGCACTCCCTTAGCATGTCCATTCTCTGGCTGTCGCTCTGCCAGCTTAGCACGATCGACCTGCATGGGTTCGGCCTGGACCACTGTTTCAGGAGGCTGAGCAAAGAGCGGTCTTTGAAAAGAGGGAGCCAGGCGTGCCTCTCTCCTTTCACATGTCACCTCTTTGGTTCACTCTTGAAATTGAAGGTCAATTCGGATTGCCAGGGAGATTAATTTGTGTAAGGAGGTCGGGATGTCACGCCCAGCCAACTCGTCCTTGATCCTTACAGATAATCCCTCCCACAAGGCGGCTACCAAGGCTTCGTTGTTCCTTCCCAGTTCGGACGACAAGGTGCTGTACCGGATGGCATACTGGCTTTCGGACAGTTCTCTCTGAGGCAGTCTGAGCAGGGAGGATGCAGTGCAGGAAGTAAGACCAGGTTCGTCAAAGACCTTTCTGAAGGCCACCAGGAAGGCCTGTAGGTGCATAGTCACAGGATCCCCTCTCTCCCACAAGGGGTTAATAAATGCAAGGAACTCTCCTGCAAGGTGGGAAATCAGGAATCCCACCTTTACCCGATCAGTAGGGAACTGATTGGCCAAAAGTTCTTAGTGCAGAATGCACTGGTTTAAGAATCCACGGTACTGTTTGGGGTCTCCGCTGTATCATGGTGGAGCGGATAAGTGAATGTTACCTCCTGGAACATAAGGTGCAGGCAGGGCAGACTGGGTCGTATCTGCGGTAGCTTGAGCAGGAGCAGAGGTAGCGACCATGGTCAAAGCATCCAAACTGGTATTTGCAGTTCTCAAATATGAAAAAAAAAACATTGCTGATCATGCTGACAAGAGAGCTCTTGGTGCAGGTCCGCAACCAGGGGAATCTTGGGAGTCCATGGCCTAAGCAAATGCTCTTAGGTGACGCAAGTGGTTCGTGGACCCACAGGGCCACAGACTGGACTTACCCTGAAAGGGCGAAACTAAGCATCTACCTTGGTGTTCACTGGTGCATCTAGCGGTGAGGTCAGGCTTGTGCAGCAGGTAGCTGCCAGGTACCACTCCAGGGTGACATCCGGCAGAAGCTGCTGACCACAAAGGGCAGAGACTTAGTAATGAGCAGAACGGCCAGGAACTGACTTTGTAGACAGGACAGCCACTTGGGACAAGTTCAGACACATTGGTCTCGGGATAGCTGACAGGTACCGCCGATGCAGCCACGGGGTACAGGTACCGCAGATGCGGTTTCGGTATTCGGGACACCGCCGAAGCGGACACAGGAAACAAGGACTAATTATGGCAAACTAACTGGACACTGGATACTAATACAGACTAGGGACGAGGGACCTGGCAATATACAGTTGCATACACATCAACCACCTAACACTGAAGGGGTTGCTCAGGCACCTACCAATTGGGGAAGTTGCCTTATATATAAGATATCTCCCAGCTATTGGTTGGGAGACCCCTTGCATGTGAACACAATCAAAATGCCGCCCAGCTGTCAGCTGGGGTCATTTTGCCTTGTGTGCGTGCTGCCCCTTTAAGAACAAGGAAGCGTGCGCACTAGGCACACTGCCGACACACAGTGGGGTGTGCACAGCAGAGGAACAGGGAACGCGCCGAGGGTCAGGACAGTGAGTAAACTGGCGTCCCTGCACAGAGGGAGAAGGGGACAGCGTGTTAGGGCGCCGGTAGTGTACTACAAGCAGTGGACAACCACTTTAAGTCTAGCAAACTAACATTGAAACTTATTATGAAGCACCCCTCCATTCACATTTTCTGGTAAAATGAGGTCAAACACAGTATGAGAGTAGCTGAGAAATGTTTTCCCCTATCAGGAAATCAAAACACCACCAAAATTTAAAATAAAAATGTTTGTAGTAATCTGACTTAAAGTGAATTTGTCACCAAATTACACCAGACAAGCTTCATAGATTATCTCTTGGACATGGTGAAGCGGACCTCCGCTGCCCTCAGTGAGTGACAGGAGACCACTCGCTGAGCGCAGCTTCGGGCCCGCTCGCTGCAGGAGTCATTCTACCCAGCTCCTCTTTTGAGCGGTCACATGGATTACAGCGAGGGATACTTAGGACAGGTGAGTATATGGATTTTTTTACTTTATTCTTATTTTTACAGGTGGAGACACCGGGAGAAGCTGTCATCGTTATCCCCTGCTGGTGCTGATCGCATCGCATGATGAGAGCAGCGTCCAGCACCCAGCGCTTGGGAACAGCACTAACTGTACACTGATTCCCAAGCGCCAGTACGTGTCACACTGATGGCATCTGTGTGCGGTACGTGTTTACATTGACCCATTGACTTGAATGGGTCCGTGTGATCTGTGCTGCCTGCCAAAAACTGACATGTCTACGTGTGGATCCCACGGTCCATGAAAGCACACTGACATGTCCGTAGACCCATTTATTTGAATGTGTCTACGTGTGTCAGTGTCTCCAGTACGTGTGGAAACTGTCACCACATGTACCAGACACACTGACGTGTGAAAGAGCCCTTAAAGAAGTTGTCCACAACCTTTTATTATCCCCCCAATGTATTCAGCCGGTGCCCATAAGGGTTTTTGTAATTACCTTTAGTTGTCCTTGTTGCCTTTGAGCGGCGCTACCGCGGGCCGCTCACAGGCATCACGTGACTCCCCGCTGATGTCACGTCAAGTGAGGCGTGACATCAGTGACGCGGTGGATTCTGGGCTGTGGGCGGGGTTACGTCGCGCGTCACACCCAGCATCCACCGCACGCTTTCCCAATGAATGAGGAGAGGGTAAGCGTGCGGTGGATGCTGGGTGTGACGTGAAGGGTAACTCCGCCCACAGCCCAGCAGCCACCGTGTAACGCAGACGTAAGTCACGCTCGGCTGAAGCTGGAACTTGATGTGACATCAGCGGATGTCAGAGCCGGCTGCAGCCGGGGGTCACGTGATGCCTGTGAGCGGCCAGTGATAGGCAATAAGGACAGCAGAAGGTAATTACAAAAACCCTTATGGGCACCGGCTGAATACATTGGGAGGATAATAAGTAGTGGACAACTCCTTTAAAAAAGTCTTTAGCATTATGACCCTCACCTCACACTAGGTGAGGTGAGATCTGAAGGGTGAATCTATATATACAGTGGCATGTAAAAGTTTGGTCACCCCTGTTATCGTGAAGAGTTAAGCAAGCTAAAGATGAAATGATCTTTACAAAGCCTAAAGTTAAAAATTACACATTTCGTTTGCATTTTAGGCAAAAATATTTAAATGGACACACCTCATTTAAAGATTTTTCTGTATTTTCATGACTATGAAAATTGTACACTCACACTGAAGGCATCAAAACTATGAATTAACACGTGGAATTATATACTTAACAAAAAATGGGGTTGGGACCATCAGTTGTGTTGTGCAGACTTCTGCACAACACAACTGATGGTCCCAACCCCATTTATAAGGCAAGAAATCCCACTTATTAAACCTGACAGGGCACACCTGTGAAGTGAAAACCATTTCCGGTGACTACCTCTTGAAGCTCATCAAGAGAATGCCAAGAGTGTGCAAAGCAGTCATCAAAGCAAAAGGTGGCTACTTTGAAGAACCTAGAATATAAGACATATTTTCAGTTGTTTCACACTTTTTTGTTAAGTATATAATTCCACATGTGTTAATTCATAGTTTTCATGCCTTCAGTGTGAATGTACAATTTTCATAGTCATGAAAATACAGAAAAATCTTTAAATGAGAAGGTGTGTCCAAACTTTTGGTCTGTACTGTATATATATATATATATATATATTACATATCATCTTTTCCATTTTAAAAATTACAGAAAGGAAAATGGGCCAATGCAAAAGTTTTGGCACCCTTGGAGATTTGTGTGCTCAGATAACATTGAACAAGGTTTCAGGCCTTAATTAACCTGTTAGGGTTATGGCTTGTTCACTATCATCGTTACGAAAGGCCAGGTGATGCAATTTTCCCAGCTTTATAAACACTCAGACTCCTCTAACCTTGTGCCAAGAAACAGCAGCCATGGGTTCTTCTAAGCAGCTGCTTAGCACTCTGAAAATGAAAATGGTGGAGGCCTACAAAGCAGGAGAAGGCTGTAAGAAGATATTAAATCGTTTTCAAGTTGCCCTTTCCTCAGTTCAAAATGTAATTAAGAAATGGCCGTTAACAGGAACACTGGACTGGACACCGCTTGACTGCAAAAGACCTTCAGAAACATTTAGCAGACTCTAGAGTTGTAGTACATTATTCTACTGTTCAGAGACACCTGCACAAGTATGGCCTTCATGGAAGAGTCATCAGAAGAAAGCCTCTCCTGCATCCTCACCATAAATTCAACATCAGAAGTACAGTCATGGCCAAAAGTTTTGAGAATGACACCAAAATTATATTTTCACATGATGTGCTGGCCTCTGGTTTTTATTAGTGTTTGTCTGATGTTTATATCACATACAGAAATATAATTGCAATCATATTATGAGTACCAATAGGTTATATTGACAGTTACAATGAGTTAATGCAGCAAGTCAATATTTGCAGTGTTGCCCCTTCTTCTTCAAGACCTCTGTAATTCTCCCTGGCATGCTCTCAATCAACTTTTGGACCAAATCCTGACTGATAGCAGTCCATTCTTGCATAATCAATGCTTGCATTTTGCCAGAATTTGTTGGTTTTTGTTTGTCCACCCGTCTCTTGATGATTGACCACAAGTTCTCAATGGGATTAAGATCTGGGGAGTTTCCAGGCCATGGACCCAAAATCTCTATGTTTTGTTCCATGAGCCATTTAGTTATCACCTTTGCTTTATGGCAAGGTGCTCCATCATGCTGGAAAAGGCATTGTTGGGCGCCAAACTGATCTTGGACGGTTGGGAGAAGTTGCTCTTGGAGGACATTCTGGTACCATTCTTTATTCATGGCTGTGTTTTTAGGCAAGACTGTGAGTGAGCCGATTCCCTTAGCTGAGAAGCAACCCCACACATGAATGGTTTCAGGATGCTTTACAGTTGGCATGAGACAAGACTGGTGGTAGAGCTCACCTCTTCTTCTCCGAATAAGCTGTTTTCCAGATGTCCCAAACAATCGAAAAGGGGATTCATCAGAGAAAATGACTTTGCCCCAGTCCTCAGCAGTCCACTCCCTGTACCTTTTGCAGAATATCAGTCGGTCCCTGATGTTTTTTCTGGAGAGAAGTGGCTTCTTTGCTGCCCTCCTTGAAACCAGCCCTTGCTCAAAGAGTCTCCGCCTCACAGTGCATGCAGAAGCACTCACACCAGCCTGCTGCCATTCCTGAGCAAGCTCGGCACTGCTGGTAGTCCGATCCCGCAGCTGAAACAGTTTTAAGATACGATCCTGGCGCTTGCTGGTCTTTCTTGGGCGCCCTGGAGCCTTTTTGACAACAATGCAAGCTCTCTCGTTGAAGTTCTTGATGATGCGATAGATTGTTGACTGAGGTGCAATCTTTGTAGCTGCAATACTCTTCCCTGTTAGGCCATTTTTGTGCAGTGCAATGATGGCTGCACGTGTTTCTTTAGAGATAACCATGGTTAACTGAAGAGAAACAATGATACCAAGAACCAGCCTCCTTTTAAAGTGTCCAGTGATGTCATTCTTACTTAATCATGACTGATTGATTGCCAGCCCTGTCCTCATCAACACCCACACCTGTGTTAATGGATCAATCACTAAAACGATGTTAGCTGCTCCTTTTAAGGCAGGACTACAATGATGTTGAAATGTGTTTTGGGGGTTAAAGTTCATTTTCTGGGCAAATATGGACTTTACAAGTACAGTAATTGCAGTTAAGCTGATCACTCTTTGACATTCAGGAGTATATGCAAATTGCCATTACAAAAAATGAAGCAGTAAACTTTGGAAAAATTACTATTTGTCTCATTCTCAATACTTTTGGCCATGACTGTATGCAAAAGAGCATTTAAACAAGCCAGATGCATTTTGGAAACAAGTCCTGTGGACTGATGAAGTTAAAATAGAACTTTTTGGCTACAATGATCAAAGGTATTTGTGGCTACAAAAAGTGTTTACTAGCTGTCATACTTTCAAAATGGGGTGCTGCAAGGTATGACCCATGCAGGGTGCTCAAACTTTTGCATCAGACCATTTTCCTGTTTGTAATTTTTAAAATGTAAAAGATGAAAATATATATAAATGTGTTGCCTAAAATACCAAGGAAATGTGTCATCTTTAATTTTAGGCCTTTTACAGATCATTTCATCTTCAGCTTGCTTAACTGTTCACAATAACAGTATTTTTGACCAGGGGTGCCCAAACCCTTACATGTCACTGTATAATGCAGAAAATGTGTGGCTGCCTCTTAGTCAGACTGTTCAAGTGAGGCAATTCTCATAAATGTGGCCCCAGTTACTTCTGCTGTGGCTATAGGCAACCAAAATGATCTTACTGTGAGGCTATTCTCATAAATGAGGCCCTAGTCACTTCTTTAACAGCCATTGCTAATTATAGACTTTACAGAGACTTATCAGGTTGCGCCACCTTAGCGACTATGGTTGTTGCCCCTTTAAGAGCGACTCTTTTCATGCGCTGTCACTTTAACTCTTCAAGACCCATTGGGCAAAAACTGGTTTTGCATTCTACACATAGACCTCTAATTTCTCTTTCATTTCTATAGAGCCTAAATTCGACGGGCCAAATCTTGTGATGGAGGTGAGATTTTGAGTTTTAATGTTTGCAGTATTTTTAATCTGGTTTTGTTTTCAATGGGCTACCACGCATTCGATTTTCTTATCAATAAATATATATATTATATTCATAACCAAAATTCAATCTCCCCACTTGGTCTAGCTAACAGTTTCCTCAATGTTTCTCTTCCCTGCTACTAATTCCGTCCACTGCGCATTACAAGCTGCAGCTATTAGTCAGGCTGAGTAGGTAAGGATATTGAAGGATTTATCCACTACGTGTATAATGATAGAACATTGTAATCACATCTGTGGGCGCCCAGTACTCCCAACGTTTTTATCACCTGTGATGACCGGGTATAAACTGTGTATACTGTTTTGTGGGGTTGCCAGATTTAAGATTCCTACTGTTTTTATATTGATGACCTATCCTGAAGAAAGGTCATCAATATATACAGTGGGTACGGAAAGTATTCAGACCCCTTTAAATTTTTCACTCTTTGTTTCATTGCAGCCATTTGGTAAATTCTAAAAAGTTCATTTTTTTCTCATTAAAGTACACTCTGCACCCCATCTTGACTGAAAAAAAAACAAATGTAGAAATTTTTGCAAATTTATTAAAAAAGAAAAACTGAAATATCACATGGTCATAAGTATTCAGACCCTTTGCTCAGACACTCATATTTAAGTCACATGCTGTCCATTTCCTTGTGATTCTCATTGAGATGGTTCTACTCCTTCTTTAGAGTCCAGCTGTGTTTAATTAAACTGATAGGACTTGATTTGGAAAGGCACACACCTGTCTATATAAGACCTCACAGCGCATGTCAGACCAAATGAGAATCATGAGCTCAAAAAAACTGCCCAAGGAGCTCAGAGACAGAATTGTGGCAAGGCACAGATCTGGCCAAGGTTACAAAAGAATTTCTGCATTACTCAAGGTTCCTAAGAGCACAGCGGCCTTCATAATCCTTAAATGGAAGAAGTTTGGGACCACCAGAAGTCTTACTAGACTTGGCCGTCCAGCCAAACTGAGCAATCGTGGGAGAAGAGCCTTGGTGAGAGAGGTAAAGAAGAACCCCAAGATCACTGTGGCTGAGCTCCAGAGATGAAGTAGGGAGATGGGAGAAAGTTCCACAAAGTCAACTATCACTGCAGCCGTCCACCAGTCGGGCCTTTATGGCAGAGTGGCCCAATGGAAGCCTCTTCTCAGTGCAAGACATATGAAAGCCCGCATAGAGTTTTCTCAAAAACATGAAGGACTCCCAGACTATGAGAAATAAGATTCTCTGGTATGATCAGACGAAGATAGAACTTTTTGGTGATAATTCTTAACGGTATGTGTGGAGAAAACCAGACATTGCTCATCACCTACCCAATACAATCCCAACAGTGAAACATGGTGGTGGCATCATTATGCTATTGGGGTGTTTTTCAGTTGCAGGGACAGGACGACTGGTTGCAATTGAAGGAAACATGAATGTGGCCAAGTACAGAGATGAAAACCTCTTTCAGAGTGCTCTGGACCTCAGACTTGGCCGAAAGGTTCACCTTCCAACAAGACAATGACCCTAAGCACACAGCTAAAATAACAAAGGAGTGGCTTCAGAACAACTCTGTGACCATTCTTGACTGGCCCAGCCAGAGCCCTGAGCTAAACCCAATTGAGCATCTCTGGAGAGACCTGAAAATGGCTGTCCACCAACGTTCACCATCCAACCTGAAGGAACTGGAGAGGATCTGCAAGGAAGAATGGCAGAGGATCCCCAAATCCAGGTGTGAAAAACTTGTTGCATCATTCCCAAGAAGACTCATGGCTGTACGAGCTCAAAAGTGTGCTTCTCCTCAATACTGAGCAAAGGGTCTGAATACTTATGACCATGTGATATTTCATTTTTTTAATAAATTTGCAAAAATTTCTACATTTGTTTTTTTTCACTCAAGATGGGGTGCGGAATGTACTTTAATGAGAACACAAAATGAACTTTTTAGAATTTACCAAATGGCTGCAATGAAGCAAAAAGTGAAAAATTTAAAGGGGTCTGAATACTTTCCGTAACCCACTGTAAGTAGTGAACAACCCCTTAAAATTTCAGGATTATACAGCCATTCTGGATTTTCACAGTAAGTAGACTAGCCTGATCAGGTCCAAGAGATCTACTTAATCATGTATGCAGCTGGTATTGTGAAATCTGGTGCCTGATCTTGACATACTGTCATTTTCTGATAATAGCAGTTCAAATTGCTTGGCATACAACTTTAACTTTGTCACTTTATGTTAACTTTAGGATGCTCTGCAGTCTTAATTTGCGTATTCAAGTAAGTGCAGTTAAGAGTTGAATTAACAATTTCACCTGCAGAGGGCAGCAGAAATCAGAGAGTGAATTCAGCCTTTGCATAGTCTCAACAAAAGAAACTTATGTTTAGAACAGCTGATAGACAATGGCATACAGGTTTTAGGACTGGTTATAGACCTGACTATACAATCTATGGTAGAATATAGGACTCTAGAGTAAATTATAGTTGTGGGAATACCAGAAACCATCAGCAACAGGGCAAACTGCTGTTGTTTGGGTCTCTAGGGCCAATAATATATAAACATTTTCTAGTACATGGATAGACCTACACTCAACATTGAAATTGCAATACCAAGAAGGAAATGTCATGAAATTCTGGAAATTACAGAATCAATAGACATAATGATATGTTAATGATAAAATGGAAAGAAATTTTTCAAAACATCTTAATTTATTCATTATCGAGTATAGAAATACACACCTTGAAAAATTAATTATTATATGGTCTGAGTAATGTTCTGCCATACTCAATTCACTTGGGCACACAAAAAAGCAAGATCTGCTGCTGGCAGCTCCCTTTTCAGTTGCCGAGCAATGGCATCCTAGATGTACTCGATGGGAGACAAGTCCGGACACTCTGCAGGCCGTGATGGCACGAGCAACATGTAGCCTTGCATTGCATTGAAAAACAGATCCTGAGACACTTAGTAGAAATGGCCATATCACTGGTTCTACCAACAAATCAATGTAAGACCGCTTTGTTAGTGTAGCTAGAATGAAGATTAATAGGGTCAAGCTACTGTACACTATGCCACCCTACACCTTAATCTCGAAAGTAGGACCAGTATAATATTCCCTAGTGAAGGCCTCATCATGGCGTTGCCCACGTGGATTCCAGACCAATCACCGGCTATTATTGCATCCAAGACTAAAGCAGGACTTGTTGCTGAAAGGGATAGACCTCAATTCCTGCCTCAATTGATGTCTCTCTGTGCACCATAATAGCCTTTGAGATTAGTGGCATGAGGTGAGTGGAACAAATGAAGCTGGTGTTCTGGCTCGGTGCCCAATGTCAATGTCGTGCAAATGCTTTCTGATGGTTTGTGTAGACAATGTTTGATGTCTTAGACTTGGAATGTGACATCCAATTGAATTTGCAGTACAGAATGGATCAATCATGGAACCAGTCGTACGGCCGTTTCTCAAAAAGTGTCCAAACAGCCGATTTTCAAAACGACAATGCCAGGCCACATGTTGCTCATGTTACTAAGGCCTGCAGCGTCTCCTGACTTGTTGCCCATTGACGTCATTTGTTGGCAATTTCAAAGGGAGCTGCCAGCTGCGGATCTTGATGATTTGCGCATCCCAACTTCATTCCGTGTGGCAGAACATTCCTAAGACAACCATTAATAACCTCAATGTTAACATAAAGCATGTAAGTGTGTGTATTTCTGTGCATGGTGCTCAAACTCCATACTGAATAAATGGAGATGTTTTTAATATTTTGTTTCCATTTTTTCATCATTTACATATCATTAGCATGTTGAGTGTATTTTACTCGGTGACTGCTGTGCAGGCTCCACTGGTGAATTTTTGTTAGCCTCAAGTGTTTCACCCCTTCACATTTGTGTGAAGTTATATAGTTTTGTTACCATGCATGAGGTGAGTATATGTATAAGCAGCTCTCTACTGGAATCACCCACCATTCATTAAAGAAGGATTCCCTTGAACTTTTTTCCCTGAAATCTGTGCACATGTGTATATAGTGTAATGTCACTTGCTGCTGTCGTCTCCAGGATTCAGCACCGTTCCTTTTCTCCTCTTAGTGACGTCACCGCTCTTCAGATTCTTCACATCACTCTATTCTCTATGTGTGAACCGGAAGTCTCTTTTACAATGTAAGTCTATGGAGCCTTGTTCTGACACTCCATTGATTTACATTGTAAAAGAGACTTCCAGTTTTGGGTCATGCAGAGCACAGTGTGATCCGGAGAGTCTGTAGAGCGGTGATGTTACTTAGAAGACCGTAACGCTCTAGATGCCAGAGAAGACAGCAATAGGTGAGTATATTAATACACTGACACTGCACTACGTACAAATATACACAGATTTAGGTGGAGGGGTCATTCGTTTAACTGAATCAAAAAATGGATCCTTCAAAGACAGATAAACTGGAGAAGACAGCTATGACCAACTGTGAAAAGAATCAACTATGTATGACATCTGCTTATTCTGGAGGCACATAAGTATTTTAAGCTCTGTCATAGGCACCATGTGTCTTCCAGCAACAAACAAGTGCAGAACCTGTCTTGTGGTTCGATTTGTCATGTTGTGATCTGAAGCATTATTATGATCAGTGATTTCAGTTTCTTCTTATAAAAATCACTCCCAAAATCTTTCTACCTAAAACCAGGAGCTAGAGGGATTACATTCTTGTTTCTTAATATTAATCTTCAGTTTTACTAGGTTAGTTTATTATTTGAATTACTTTTTCACTGACTATATGGGAGTCAGTATAGAACAAACCCACAATTAATTTTCATAGGAACATGTAAAGGAAAAGAAACACCCACCACGTTTTACACTTCTTAATATATTTTTAATTTTGCAATAGATTGTGTATTTCTCTGCTGCCCTCAATGTCCTTGTGTGAACTTGATTCTATAGTTTGAGGTGCAGAGCAAATCCTGTTTTTTTAACTTCTACTGAAAATGAGGCCTACAGAATGATTGACAGCTAATATAAACATCACATGCTATGTCAACATTTTTTTTTAGTTTTTGGAATGTGGCTTTTTCATTGTGATGTGATTATATATGTGCTGCACACTTTGGTAGTAATTTGTTTAATTGGATCAGCACAATGTGTTATATTTCAAGCGCATTTACTGCCAGAATAAAATGTGCTATTTAATCATATGAGCTATTTAAGTTCTTTTCTTCCTTCAAGTTTTTAAAATTACTGTTTCTAAGCCCGGTTTCATACATCTGTGACACGTGGATCATGCTTGGATCGCAATACCTGGACTGACTGACAAGTGTCCAGACCTGAGCTATCTGTGTCATTTATGCCTTTGAGTTAGATCAGGTCAGAAGACCTAGTGGTTCGCCGGGTATTGGAATCCAAACAAGGTCTTTGTTTCACAGACGTGAAACCAGCCTTAGTTGCCCATATATGTACAGTGGCATGTAAAAGTTTGGGCACCCCTGGTTTACTGTTATTGTGAACAGTTAAGCAAGTTGAAGATGAAATTATCTCTAAAAGACCTAAAGTTCAAGATGACACATTTCCTTTGTATTTTAGGCAAAAATATATATATTGTCATTTTTTATATTTTAAAAAGTTACAAAATAGGAAAATGGGCCAGTGCAAAATTTGGGCAAACTTTTGTGTGCTCTGATAAGTGACCAAGGTTTCAGACCTTAATTAACCTGTTAGGGTTATGGCTTGTTCAAGATCATCATTAGGAAAGGCCAGGTGATGCAAATTTCCCAGCTCTATATAAACTCAGCCTCCTCTAACCTTGTGCCAAAAAGCAGCAGCTATGGGTTCTTCTAAGCAGCTGCCTAGCACTCTGAAAATGAAAATGGTTGAGGCCCACAAAGCAGGAGCAGGCTATAAGAAGATGGCAAAGCATTTTCAAGTTGCCCTTTACTCAGTTCGAAATGCAATTAGGAAATAACAGTTAAAACAGGAACAGTGGAGGTCAAGATAAGGTCTGGAAGATCAAGCAAAATTTCAGTAGGATTGCTAGAGAGGCAAATCAGAATCTCCACTTAACTGCAAGACCTTCAGAAACATTTAGAAGACTCTGGAGTTGTGGTATATTGTTCTACTGTTCAGAGACACCTGCACAAATATGGCCTTCATGGAAGAGTCATCAGAAGAAAACCTCTCCTGTGTCCTCACCATAAAATTCAGCATCAGAAGTATGCAAAAGAACATCTAAACAAGCCTGATGCATTTTGGAAACAAGTCCTGTGGACTGATGAGGTTAAAATAGAACTCTTTGGCCACAATGATCAAAGGTATGTGTGGAGAAAAAAGGACACAGAATTTAAGGAAAAGAACATCTCGCCAAACATTAAGCATGGGGATGGACCTATCATGTTTTGGGATTTTGTTGCAGCCAATGGCACTGGGAACATTTCACGGGTAGAGGGAAGAATGGATTCATTAAAATTTCAACAAATTCTTGATGTAGGTATAACACCATCTGTGTTACGCTCGCGCCCGGACTGACTGGCGTGATTAGTGATCCCACTGTACCATGAACCGAGGAGTGCCTGGAGGGGCGTAACTAAGTATCTACCCGATCTGACCGAGGTCGCACGGCGGCAAACGACTCCGTGAACCAAGGAGGAACCGAGCAGAGGGACCAGGTGCTACTCCAGGTCAGACCCCGGTCACAGCTGTTGACCCACACGGGGGAATGCCTGAACAAGCAGGTTAGGCTGGCATACAGACAGGTGGGTATTGGCAGGCACGGCTGGAGAGCAGGCAGGAGGATACTGGCAAGCACGGCTGGAGTGCAGACTGGAAGGCACTAGCAGGTTGGAGCGCAGGCTGGATAGGGTCCAGTACAGACTGGGATTCAGGAAAAGAACCGCAGATGCGGTAGACAAGCAGAGCAGAGAGGAACCGCTGGAGTGGTGAGCAAGGCAGAGCAGAGTGGAACCGCCGGAGCAGTGAGCAAGGCAGAGCAGGAAGGAACCGCCGGAGCGGTGAGCAAGGCAGAGCAGGAAGGAACCGCCGGAGTGGTGAGCAAGGCTGAGCAGAGAGGAACCGCCGGAGCGGTGAGCAAGGCAGAGCAGGAAGGAACCACCGGAGCGGTGAGCAAGGCTGAGCAGAGAGGAACCGCCAGAGCGGTGAGCAAAGCAGAGCAGGAAGAAACCGCCGGAGCAGTGAACAAAGCAGAGCAGAGAGGAACCGCCGGAGCGGTGAGCAAGGCAGAGCAGGAAGGAACTGCCAGAGCGGTGAGCAAGGCAGAGCAGGAAGGAACCGCCGGAGCGGTGAGCAAGGCTGAGCAGAGAGGAACCGCCGGAGCGGTGAGCAAGACAGAGCAGGAAGGAACCGCCGGAGCGATGAGCAAGGCTGAGCAGAGAGGAACCGCCGGAGCAGTGAGCAAGGCAGAGCAGGAAGGAACCACTGGAGGGGTGAGCAAGGAAAAGCAGAGAGGAACCGCCGGAGCGATGAGCAAGGCAGAGCAGAGCGAAACCGCTGGAGCGGTGAACAAGGCAGAGCAGAGAGGACAGGGCTCTGTTCACACTGAACAGACTGGAAGGGACAAGCAGAACCAGATACACACAAGGTACTTGCAATGAAGTAGCGAGTGGACTCTAAACTCACAACAGAAGTACAGCGACAACGAGTAGGAGTTAGGTACAGGTTCAGAGACTGCAGGAAAAGGGAAGGTACAGACATAGAGACAAACAGGTAACAGGCTAGGATACAGTTCAGACAGGAACTGCTACTGCAAAGAGATACAGAAGCGAGTCTGGGTATACGGCCCCCAGAGAAGCGGACAAACAGGCTAGGAGAGTGTTCAGACAGGAACTGACACTGCAACAAGATACAGGAGCGAGTCTGGGTATACGGCCCCCAGAGAGGCGGACAAACAGGCTAGGAGAGTGTTCAGACAGGCCTGGGAATACAGCCCACAGGTTGGCGGACAGGCAAGAAACAGAACGGGACCTGGCACATCAGAGACAAGAAGCCCTCTGAAGGTATGAGTTGCTCAGGCACCTTCTTCTGGGAGAAGGAGGTTTAAATATCCAGTGACCCACAGCAATAGGCTGGGGACGCATTAGGGGTGTGCCCACAGCAGCTACAAGAATCAGGAAGTAACCGGGCCGCCACCCTAAGCAGTCAGAACAGAGGCATGCACACAATATGAACAGGAGCAAGATTTGCAAGCTGGACTGAAAGGTAAGATTGTGATCTTGCATAGTGGGAGATGGTGCACTATGCAAGCATGCCGCCAGGGATGTTACAGTACCCCCCCTTTACGCCCCCTCTTCTTCAAGCCTGCAAGGGTCTTCCGCAGAGAATTTGGAGGCCAATCATTCTCTTCAAGAGGATTACCTCTTCTGTCCATTAGAGGAAACGAAACTGGTCTCATCATCTTGGTGACTAGGATGCTTCCTCCCATCGAGCCATCCTCAGCAACAGATGAAGTGGGTGAAGTACTGGGAACAGCACACAGAAAAGTCTTTCTCCATTTGTTATCAGGTAGCACCCTGTTGGATTCAGGAGACAACTGGAGGTCCTCCGCCTGGTTGGAGGGGTGCAGAGATTCAGGGGTAACTACCGCCTTGACGTTCACTTTGCCAAGCTTACTGGATGCAGTGGGCAGCGTACCAGGTACGGGGTGTAGGAAAGTCTCTCTCCGTTTATCAGGTAGCACCCCGGGAAATTCAGAAGACAACTGGAGGTCCTCCGCCTGGTTGGAAGGGTGCAGAGACTCGGGGGTAATCACTGCTTCGAAGTACATTTTGCCAAGCTTACTGGATGAAGTGATCGGCGTACCGGGTGTAGGAAAGTCTCTCTCCGTTTATCAGGTAGCACCCCGGGGAATTCAGGAGACAATTGGAGGTCCTCCGCCTGGTTGGAGGGGTGCAGAGACTCGGAGGTAATCACCGCCTTGATGGACGTAGGACCAGATTTATTAGAGACGGAGGGTCCTTGCTTTAGGACCATCTTCAGACTGGTTTCAGAGATGACTTGTCTGTAAGGCGGGACAGTACCTGAAGCCAGATCATTGGTACAATCGTCGAGACTGTGTGGGGACAACGCCTCCGCTTCTCTTCCTTCGGAGACTTCAGCGCACAGCGAGTCAGCAACTAGCAGATCTGGTGAAGAAGAAGAAGAAACTGCTGACTGTCCTGAAGATATGGGGACACCCCTTGTACCTTAGCAGTCCCCCAGGATACATCATACAGGGTCTCCAGACCTGAGCGGGCACTAGATCTCTCAGCTCTGAACGACTTGTGGGTAAACCAGTCAGCAGCTGGAATGTAAGCTTCTACATGTGTAATGCTCAAATCTGGAGCTTAATTTGTACAGACATATTTTGACTGTTTCTGAGTAGGGCTCGTCCTTCCGCTGACAATGCCCAAACCGGCTTCTGGAGTTTTCGGACGGGAATCAAACACTGACTCTTCAAGGCTTTAAGCCCGAAACTTCCGGTTAATCCGAGGCTTTTACTTGCCACGGAGACAGTCATGGTCATCTGTGGAGAGGAAACATTAAGGCCAAGGGCAGCCTCTCCTACAGGCCTAATGTCTTGGGATTCTCCAACCTTCTCTGGACAAAGACCATCAGGAGGTCCCAAACAACCGCAGCGGGACCGCAATCCGATTTTTTGACTGAGTTCCGGCCTCTGCTTCGCCTGACGAACATGGTCAACCTTCATGGATTCAGTGCCGGTAGCTGCTTTTACAGGCAGAACCTGACGTGATGGTTTGCCTCTACGCCTTGCACGTCTGGACTGCAACTTGAGGTTGGGAAGAGAAGTATTCTGCGGAGCGTAGTCATCCTGAGTGGATTCTGGGTGAGCAGCAGTCTCTTCAGGCTGGAGAACTGGTGAGCTACCCACACACATTACCCATCGGGGATGCTCCGGGATATTGGGAAGGGAAGCTTTAGCAGAGGCTTCAGGATTAGGGTCATCGAAGACCATTACACTGTGTTCCAAATTATTATTCAAATAATATTTTCTCAGATTTTCCCAAATTACCTATATGAATTGCAGTCATTGTAATTTTCCAGTCAAATAACTATTAGAGTACAATTGAAAGGTTTTTGTACAAACTGCCTATGATAACAGTATATTTTTAAAAAAATAAAACACTCAAACTGCACTCAAAATGCATGTTCCAAATTATTACAATGTTCACCGGAGGTGGAGTACACAAGAGTCTTGAAACACAATCTGAAAACACAGATGTGTGTGTCAACGGGCCTTAAATAGGTCTAGAAGGTGATGTCATAGATCAACTCTGGGCAACCTTCAAAACCCGACGTGGAGCGCAACAGACAACAGCGGACTGAGATGAAGGGAGCGGAGACCGGGACGGGTGTGTAACACTGTGTATCGGCTGACTTTTCTCCCTAAAGTAGATTTTGGAAAATTGAACAGTTGTATTTCAACATTTCTGTGTGAGAAAAACTAATCTAAGTGTGAACTAACAGTGGTGTTTTTCCCTCTTCCAACAGAAAATTACATAATAGCTCAGTGTATGGGAGGGGGGGGGGTAGGCTATTAGCCATATTAGAGCTTATCCAAATGCTATCAAAAATGTATTGGCCAGTCTTAGGCTGGTTTACACCAGCTGCATGGCCATTATTTTCTGTGCATAGGCAGCCATTATTCTCGCAAGCACATTGTCCTGTTTAAACAGGACGAAGTGCTGCCCAAAAGGATGATCTTTTAAGCAAGCCAAAAGATAATTTTACCCAATCAGCAAGTGTTTTGCTCATTCGTCGGGTGATGAGCAGCCTGTTCACGATAATCGGCCAGTGAAAATCTACCCCAAAACTTCCCAAATGAAAGCACGTATAGAGGGTTGTCCTCAACCTTGGTTACACATTTTATACAAACTAGATCACTTTCAGACTGAAGAAAACATTTTCTCCAATGTGGCCTATAAGAAGTTACCCTGTAAGCCAATGTCTGACCCACTGAAACATGAATAGGGATATTGGCTGTTCCAGAGACACGTATTCATAGACAGGACTGTTTTGGACCCTAACCCTCATCAGTACCGAATAGGGATCTGGTCCCCTGGGGGGTGACATGCCTTTGACACTCATTGAGTCAGTTATTAGAGAGACATACTAGACAACTTTCTGCTTTCTGACAGAGAGTTAATTTGCATACCTTTTATCCCAGGAAGCATTGATTGTAAGATACCATATGCTTTTTGCATATCTCTGCCTCATTATCAATGCAAAGTGAAGCCGGATGTATACTCCCTGTCATCATCGGCATTGTGCATGCCTAGGGAGGAAGGCAGTGGTGATGCAGACCTCAGCCAGCTACAAGATTTACAAAGAGACTGTTTTAACTGCTGGCTGAGCCCTCTGTTACTGCTACCTCCTTGGCATGCACAGTGGTCCGGGAAGTGCAGGGCTGGGACAAAGTATTTTGATGCCCTAGGCAGATGAAGCCAATGGCGCCCCACCTCCCCAAAGGAATGGGTCAGAGACTAAGGTAACAGGACTCCTAATGCACCTCCCCCTTCGCCATCTGATGGATTAGGTAGCAAACTCTGATGACCACTTCCACAAGAATGGTTACCTTTTTCGCAAAAAAATGTCATCAAAAGTAAAAAAAAAAAAAGTGGTACACTTTAGGGGTGTGACTTAACAGGGAGGGCAATTTCAAAGTTAGATACAGAATCAATCTTTTTTTGCAGACCATTTGCACAATACAGGGGTCAAAATAGCAATATTCATCGCTAATGTCCTATATTTTAAATGTAGAACCCAAGGATAATTATGGAAACTAATAAAGCATAACTATAATCAGGGCATTTTGGTTTCAATTAAGGTGTCCAGCATTTGGCAGATACCCAAATAGAAAATAAACAGACCCCCATTATAGATAAAAAAAATACGGGTGACGTATTCCAGTTCTGGTGACAAATTCATGTAGTGATGGTTGTTCTGGTGCTGTATTCATGTAGTGATGATGATTTGGGTGATATATTTATCATCGTAACGGTCATCAGTACAGGAATATGAAGCCAAAATCATCATCAGTACATCAATAGTACCTGAATATGGCACAAGAAACATTATCAGTAAATAAATATGTCACCAGAAACACCATCAGTACTTGAATACGTCACCAGAACCACCATCAGATATAAATGCATCACCAGAACCACATATCACATTCATTGGTTCTTCAGGCATTTTCTGTATCCCTGTGGAGGATTCCCCTGTCATTTTATATTTAGTATTTGATTTTATATATCTATTCAATAAAAAAAAATGTAATTGATGATTGATTGCTTGAATCTCTTCCTATCCTGGGATATGAGTGTACTGCCCCCAGTTTTCTTTGGGTAATATGTACCCTGAATAAGCCTCCTATGGTATATGACCTCCACAGTGTCTACCATTATCATCTATAACCGCCACACCATCCACCCTTATGAACCACAGCCTATACCATGGCTGTTCCCTCTCTAAATTTCCATTACACTTTCTATATCTCCGCATTGTTCCCCGCCATGCTAACCCCTCTCTATACTGTGCCTCTATTTCATGCTGTCTCCTCTCCATATCCATTCTGTATCCCCTCTTCACACTATTCCCTCATATTGCACACCACGCTGCCCTCTTCAAACTGTAATCACTCCTCACACTATCCCTCTACACATTATGATGGTCACCACAGTCGCCCATAAGGTACAATATCCACAACAAGCTGCCAATATATAGTATGGTCGCCACCACAGCCCCCATATATAGTATGATGTCCACCACAGCCCCCCATATATAGTATGATGTCCAAAACAGCCCCCATGTGTACTATGATGGCCCCCACAGCACCCCATACAGTATTATGGCCCACAAATGGCACCTCAAACAATATGATATTTACCACAGCTCCATATCCAGTATGGTCACCACAGCCCCCAGTTTAAAGTCATCCACAGCACCATATACAGTATAGTCACCACAGCTCCTCATATACTTTGCTGTCCCCCCGCACAACCCCTCATTTCATGGCTTCCTGCACAGCCCCTCATTTCATGCCCCCCGCTCAGACTCTCTTTTTATTCCCCCCACTGCACAGCCCCTCATTTTATTTCCCTCCCACAGCAGAGCCCCTCATTTTATTTCCCTCCATCTGCACAGCTCCACATTTTATCCCATCATCTGCACAGCCCCTCATTTTATCCCCCCTCTGCACAGCCCCTCTTTTTATTTTCCCCCATCTTCACAGCCCCTCACTTTATTTCTCCCCCTCTGCACAGCCCCTCATTTTACCCCCCTCTGCGACATCCAACGTCCCCTGTGTGCACCCTCTCCAACAAGGTGCAGGCCACCAGTGGCCTGCGTCTTGCTAGAGATCCCAGCGGAGCAGGGGGCTGATTACAGCTCCTCTGCTCCTGTCGCAGGTGGTGCGGCTCTGACATCAATTCTATTTGCGTCTGACAGCCGTCACTGTGATGAATTCCTGCAGCTGGGGAAAGGAGCCAGGCAACCGCAGGCATTCATTAATATCAGGTGTTAAAGTGTTCCCCCCTCGGGTAGGCAGGAGGTAGCGCCCAAGGCGGGTGCCCACCCTGACTGCCCTAGTCCTGGTAATGGAGAAGCTTACACCTGTGTTCACTGTGCATTGTCTGGGAGGCAAAGGTTTGCAAGAGCTCATGCAATTCTCACACCACAGGGAGTGATAACATCATTAGTGGAACGATTAGACCTGGGAAAAAAACTCCCCCATGACTAGTCACCCAGTAGTTAGTATATAGCAAGCCTAGTTATATAATTGATTTTATGGAGATTCAAAAGCTATAAGCCACAAAAAGGGGCTTGTTAGGAAGTATATTAAGGGTTCAATAAAGACATGGTGGCGGTTTGGGTGGCATGGGGAAGCTGTCAGGTTCCTTTTAAAGATTGAGTCCCAGTCAGCCATGGAACTGGACATCTACAAGCCTTAAATCCACTTGGTGACCACACCTGCAATAAACAGTCTGAAAGAACCCTGTGAAGACTACTACCACCTTGCTGAAAATCTTGTGGATTGATATTGTCCCCCTGGGGAAAAAGTGGATGATGTATTGCAGTGTGGTCAAGTGTGAAGCACTAATGTGTTTGTTGGACAGTTGGCTGTGATGGTAAGAGAAGGCTTTCAGGGCCGTAGGGAAGAATTGGAAGAGGCAATGTAACCTAGTAGTAGTTAGAAGGAAGCTGGGTTAATTAGATTTGACTGTATGGTCATGGGTCATAGAAATGGTTTCACTTCCTGGCAAATGTGGAATGTAAACATGTTTGACTACCATGTAACATCTGTTCATCTTCACTTGTAATGGCAGATATAGCGTCTGCCTTGGTTTATTTTAAAGTGTCAAGCTTTCTTAGAAAAGCATACTAGTCACATATTTTCTGGGGGATGGTGCGGGATGAGAGATTACCAGAAGCTGTGAAATTGAGCTAAAATACATGAAAAAATGTCAGGCTATGCTATGCGGTCTATATTAGGAATTTGCTATATACTAATAGTTTTTTCTCTCCTCTGTATGTATTGGACATTCCTTTCCTATGAAATAAAGATTTTTAGACCATGCATTATATTTTGGTTGGTTTAACAGAAATTAAATCATTGCTGAAATCCTGCTATACTCTAATCAGGACTTCAGAACTTTGTTCTGATACCAATACTGATCTAGCAATATTGAATCCTGATCAGTCTACCATCGTAGCCAATTTTCTCAATATTGGATGTCCAAAATTAGAGTTAGGTAATGCTGGTTTGTGGCACTGTTAATACCTATATCCAGCCATCCAAAAATGTGAGCTGACCTTTGAAAGATGACCTTTTCTATTTATGTTTCATGTAAACCATTATATTCTTAGGCTGTGTGCCCACGATGCGTTTTTTAAATGTTTCCGCAGCGGCAAAAACGCTGCAGAAACGCTTAAAAAACACATGGTAGAGGTCTGCCATGTCCCCCAATGATAATCCGCATGCTGTGCACATGCTGCGGAAATTTCCGCTGCGGATTATCATTGCGGAAAAAAACGCAGCACTACCAATTATTTTGCGGAAGCGCTGCGTTTTCGCTGCCATTGACTTGCATTAGAAAGCATGGATTCCGCATCACTGTATATGTAGATGCGCGTTCCATGCGTTCCAATGTGCGGATGGTACCCGGGTGTGGAGGAGAGGAGACTCTCATCCAGACCCAGGTACAATAGTACCTGTAAAAAAAAGAATAAAATAAAAAATATATGTTATATTTACCTTCTGGCGGCCCCCGCTGCGCTCGTCCTCCCATGCCAGCAGATCGCGATGGACTGAAGGACCTGCGCTGACATCATAGTCATGTGACGGGTCACGCGATGCTGACGTCGGCAGGTCCTTCGGTGTACCGCGATCTGCCGGCAGCCAGGACGGAGGGAAGCAAGACTCCGGGGGCCATCAGAAGGTAAGTATAGATTTATTTTTTTATTTTTAGCCATTCTTTGTGGTCACACTATATAAATCCATGCCGTTTGCATGGATTTATATAGTGTGACCAAGTTGACAAGCACTTTCCAAGTGATGCTAAAATCGCTTGGAAAGCGCTTGTCAACCCGCTTGCGGAAATGCATGTGAAGAACGCTTCACATCCGCATGTCCCTGGCAGGAAAAACGCATGTACAATCCGCATGTACAATCCACATGTACAATCCGCATGCATTTTTTCAGCCATGGGAGATGCAGAAACGCTCAGGAAAAATCCGGAGCATTTCTGCATCGTGGGCACATAGCCTTATTGTTAGCAAAAATAGAACACATAATGCTTTTGGTAGTTAAAAAAGAGAAAAATGATAATCCACCAACCTACCCCTAATTTATAAATTTACAAAAACAATGTATTATGGAATGGCCAGGTTTACACAAGAGTTGATACAATATGGAGTAAAAACGTTTTTTACTGCGCTGCTGGCTGACCACGTGGAAAAGACACATCAAATCCAAAGGAATTCCGATAAAGGATTTTTTACTTATTATTTCTTGTCTGTTAAAGATTAAAATCAACACGTTTCAAAGTTTTATCCAACTTCTTCATCAAGATAGGATAGGACAAACGCGTTGATTTTAATCTTTGAGATTTGTTCTATCATATCCTGATGAAGAAGTTGGATAAAACTTCGAAACATGTTGATTTTAATCTTTAACAGACAAGAAATAAAAAGTAAAAAATCCTTTATTGGAATTCTTTGGATTTGATGTGTCTTTTCCATGTGGTCAGCCAGCAGCGCAGTAAAAAGCGTTTTTACTCCATATTGCATCAACTCTTGATCCGACGGATCCACGGCTATGCAGCAGCTGGTACATGCTTACATATACTTGCAGGTTGCAACTTGCTAAGGTGAGTGCAATATTTTAATTTATTTGCACTGTTTGTAATCAGGTAAAGCCCTATTTGCGCTCATTATCTTTCCAGCCTCTTCACTTTATACAGGTTTACACAAGGGCATAGCTGATGGAGGTTTAAAGGGCAATTTGGTTGCAGGTTGTCAGGGGGCCACCAAACTATTTTGCCTTAGCTGAGGTATTTGGATACAAGATAAGGGCACTTACCTCAAAACCTTTGCCCCACGTGCAGGAAGGGTTACCTACAACTCTGGCTTAACATGCAAAAATATGAAAAAGGAAGAAATTGCATAAACCTACGCATTGTTTATTTAACAAGATATTGGAGGGAAATTATGGGAAAATGTCAAATGTATTTCTTCTAATACTGCCTTTTTAACAGTTATCTGTTGAAAAAAAAAACATTAATCCTTTAACGCTTTATGATGTACATTTCCATCACGAGCTTGTGTCACTTTGTACTCCATGACAAAAATTATCATTTTGAGTTCACTTGTCTCTAAAATACAACACATAATAATTTGTAATATATATTATCTGCCATATTTTAATATTTCAATATTTAAAAAAATAACACCAAAAATATTGCATACATAAACAGCATAATGCAAAGCTAAAAGGCTCAGTGGTTAGCACTGAAGCCTTGCAGCGCTGGAGTCCTGGGTTTAAATCCCATCAAGGACAACATCTACAAGGAGTTTGTATGTTCTCCCCGTGTTTGCGTGGGTTTCCTCAGTGTTCTCTGGTTTCCTCCCACACTCCAAAGACATACTGATAGGGAATGTAGATTGTGAGCCCCAATAGGGACAGAGTTCATAATGTCTGTAAAGTGCTGTGGAATTAATGGCGCTATATAAGTGAGTAAAATATATAAATAAAAGATATGTATGTCATGCTGATCTCATGTTTTCTTTACCCATGCAATCAAGCTCAACTGATATACACGATCGAGCTCCTTCTGTAACTGCTAACTTGGATGTTCTTGTTGATCCTAGGAGTTTCACCCATTATAGGACACTCATTTTCGACAGCAGCAAATGAAGAGTTTGATAGAGGGAGCGCATTCCCTCTGGCAGTCCATCAGCCACCCCTGCAGCGGCACCAATGGGTTCTGCCTGCAGGATATGATAGGATTAGTCAAACACATATAGGATTGTGTAATACACTGCACTACACAAATAGTGTCATGTATTATCTATTCAATCACAAGATAATATTAATAAGTATTGTTAAAAAATATATATATTTAACTTTTTTTTTTAAGGAAAAGCACCTGATCCAAAATCCCAGTTTTGACAATAAAAAAAATGGTTTCATCTGGGGAAAAAAAGTGCATGGTATACACCTGCAATGATAGCCATGTCTATAATAATGAGTACTCTAACACTATGGCATCATTTATCCCATTGAGTAAATGGCAGGGGGGGGGGGAATGAAAAAACTATGCCAGAAATTATTTCACTAAAATGTAATAAAAAAGTTATCTGTATCCAGAAATGGTACCAATAAAAGCTACAGCTGGTTACACAAAAAATGCTCTCTGAGCTCAGTAAAAGAGAAAATGTAAGCATTATGGTTCTCAGGACATGATGGAAAAAATATATATATATTTTCGTTAAAAAGTGATTTTCTTGTGCAATACCAGCAAAACATAAAAAAATCTAAATTTAGTATTACTTTAATTATATTGTCCTATACTATAAAACTATGTCATTATTTATCATGCACCTAGCCTCACAAAAAAATTAAATAAACAGTCATCAAAAACTCATATGTACCCAAAAGTGGCACCATTGAAAACTACAGCTTGTTCTGCAGAAAATAAGTTTTCATACAACTCTGACTATGGAAAATTAATAAAGTTATAGGTCTCAGATTAGATTTTTGCGATGTGACAATGAAAAAAAGAAAAAAAATGCTGTATCCTAAATTCTCAAAATTTTCAAAGAAAAAAAAAAATACGATGTTGAATTAATGTGTCTCTAAAATACAAAACATACTAATATCTAATAAATATTTTCTTCATTATTCTAGGCCTATTCCGATCAATATTAAAAAAGAAAAAAAAAACACCCAAAATACTGCATGCAAAAACAGCAAAATGCAAAGCTAAAAGTTTATGTTAGCATTTGGTTTGTATATTTTCCCCGTCTTTCTCTTTTAGTTTTTTGTTTGTACTCCTAATCATTTTGTTATGGGAAATGTTATTAGCCGGCATTAGAAGCTTTGCCAGAGATGGGACAGAAGTGTCCCTGCTGTATAATTCTCAGTAAACAGTGCAATGATAAGACTCAGGACAGACATCAATGCAGGAATGTTTAAACCAGATTAACTAAGGATTAACCATGTGTGGATTTGTTCTCAAACCCAAGCTGGGTCTATAAGTGTTTGCCAGTGTGTACAGTCCAACAACTGTGTTTGTTCCTGGGCCACTTAGAGGAAATCGCACGATTTATCACTAAAGAAACTGGATTTAGGATGGACCACACATAGAAGCAACATGTTAAAATACAATAGGAGTACTGTAATTGTATGACCATTGAACTCCTAGATAAATCATCTGCTGTGAGAATGTAACAATTGTAGATTGCATGCCAATTCCCTGGAAATGTTGTAAATTACTCCTCTCCCTCTTCCCCTTTGCTATGTTCCTCAACTATGATAAAATATCACAACCAAAGAGGAAAAAGATAGCCTTGGAGGAATGTATGTACAAATAATGAACCAAATGGGAAAGCCCATATAATTATCCCTCTCTAAACAGACTATAAAATTTAACTTTGAATCTTTATATTAAAATGTGAATGTAGAGGGTATTAAAATATTATCCCTAATCAGCCAAAATGATAAACAGACTAAATCCTATGACGATCTGGTGGTACCGTGGGGTGTCATCACTAGAGCTGAATGGGATAAATAAATCTCATGTTAGTGTGCCATCCCCTGATGACGCCACTAGTGCGGTGAAACATGTTGAGGGACATGTGCTGAGATTTATTTATCCCTTTCAGCTCTAGTGATGACACCCCACGGTAACATAAGAACGTCATAGATTTGAGTCTATCTATCATTTTGGCTGATTAGGGATAATATATATATTTTTTAATCAGATACATTTTTATTAAACATAACAAAACTTGGAACAGATATTACATGACAATACTCGTTTTACAATATTACAGTAAGCCCCCCCTTCCCTTATCCCCCCATGGAGACCTTTCTTTCTCTTTTTTTTTTTTTTAATTTTACCCCCCCCCTTCTTTCCTTTCCTTTTCTTCCTTACTTTACTCCTTTTCTTTCCTTCCCCTACTCCCTTTCCTTCTCTTCCCCTTTTCTTCTTTCCTTCTTCCCTCTCCACTCCGCCATGCAGTTTACCAAGAGTTTTACTCTACAGCAGGGCTAATATTTTAATACCCTCTACATTCACATTTTAATATAAAGATTAAAAGTTACATTTTATAGCCTGTTTAGAGAGGGATAATTATATGGGTTTTCCCATTTGGTTCATCATCTATGATCAAAACACAATAGGAAGCTACTGGAGATATGTTTTACATACATTTCCAACATGAAAAGTTTTTTGTTTTTATCAGCGAAGGATATGAGAGCACCATAAATACATAGATGAGCAAAAGGGTAACAATGTTTTGAACTTTTGACTTTCAGGCTCTACATCTCACCATCCACTACAGCTTTGAACGTGAGACTACCATCATTTTATAGACAATCATCTTGGCTATCTCATACATAAATTTGACTGACAACTATTTAGCATATGATTAGTTATACAGATTCTTGTCATGTCACTGCACTGTTACTGTTTTGCTCCTGGTGGTGGAAAAAAATCTTTTTCTTCCTTTATACTACAAAATACAACCTGTTCTCCCATTCTTTAATAGCTCAGTGTGTTATTAGATTGATTCCCAAGTGAAACGCCACTGGTTTGAATTGAGGATCAGCCATAAAGATTTCCCAAGAAAAGAGAAACCGCATCATCCAGCTCATCTATAGCGGTCTCTCGGCCAAGAAAATTGCCAAACTGCATCAAGTGAGTGCCATGACAGTTAGAAGAATACGAAATAAAGTCCGTCCATCCATTCAAAAGCCAAGAGGTGGACGTCCAGGCAAAATATTGGAGTCAGCTCATCACAAGGTCAGTCAGTTCTGTTTTTCATGGGTTGGTCAAGTAAAAATAAAAGATAATGATTTTCAATTGAGTGCCGAAGTAATTCTTTATGTGGTAATATGTCTGGAATGTTTTAACTCATCAAAGTGATTCAAAGTGATTCTGAATCTGTTTTCAAAAAGTGAAATCCACTGCTTCTAAAATGGTAATGATACCATAGAATGTGGTGTATGTAGTGAATAAATAAGTTTTATCATTTGTTTTTTTTGTTGGTGTTGTTTACATTCTTTATTTTAAAGAGGACTTTTTACCAAATTTTTCATGTTGAACTGGACACAATAGTGAAATAGTGACCGCAGAGTGGAAGGAAATAGGGTTTTTTTGTATTTTTTTTATTTCACCTTTCCATTATAGAGATTTTAGCAACCAAGGTATTTGGCAACTAATGAGTTAAAAATAAAAAGTTAAGTCAAGTGGGTGTTATCAGCTAGTTTTCACTGGAGGATGTACTTCTTCCCCCCTGTATGATGCTGACCAATCATAAACAGCAACACTCAAAGTAAAGAAGAACACGCCCTCCCCACCATAGCTTAGAGAAGATTTCTCAGTGTGAGATGTTAAGATACAGCTCTGATCTCCTGGTCTAACCTCCTGCAATGAGTCAATGTGGGGGGAGGGGGCGGTGCAGCTGAGTTTAGCTGTGTCACATTACAGAATATAATGATTGAAAATGATTTTGGGGTTGGAGGAAGTCCCTTCATAACAAATAATATGTTTTCTTTTTGTGGATATTATTTTTCATATTTTTATTTCTTGGAACGTCTGAAGGCTTGTACATTTAATAGCAAATTTACAACATTTTCAAAACATATTTTTTAGTTCTCAAGTGGCCCTATAATTCACTGCAGCGCTCGAAAGAATTCAAATTGACATTTAGTTTGTTACAAAGCAGATTCTAACAATAATAACTAATTAATTTATACCCTGGTTCTGTAGTTTTTTTTTTTTAAATCTCCAATACGTGGCCAAAGTGTGCTACAACCACAGATCAAATGAAGGACACTTTGTGTATTTTGGGTCTTCCTTTTTATTAGTAAGTTTTCCAGGCACTAGTAATGGTTTTCAATTTTAGAGGTTTTAGTAAGAAACACCCACAAAAAGACTCAATTATTGAATCTACACCCCTCATTGAGTTCACCCAAGGATATAGTGCATATTTTGACCCAACAAGTGTTTCATAGTATTTATTACAATTCAGCTGTAAAAATTATATGCTGTACTTTAAGCTCAAATGGGGTATTAAGAGAAAATACCCAATTTCTCCTGAATACAACAATACCCTATAGGTGGTTGTAACATATGGCAGGGCTCAGAAAAGACTGAGAGCTATTTAGCTTTAGGAGCGCTGACTCTGATGAAAGTGGTTTTCAAATGGAATGTAGCATTTGCAAAGCCTCAGAGGTACTAATGACTCAGTTTTAGAAGAAAAATACCATTTAAGTAATTTAAACTAGAAGTTTAGTGAGCATTTTTACCCCACAAGTGTTTCATGTTCTTATTTTTTTTTTAGAACTGAGCACTGAAAATAAACAGTTTCATTTTTCCAATAATATGTAGTTTAAGTTTAAAAGTTTCATTTTAAGAAAAGCTAAAAGGAGAAAAAAAACTGCACAATTTATTATACAATTTCTCACAAATATAACAGGGTCTAAGGGGTAACGTTTCTCCCTGTGGAGAGAGAATGACAAGCCAAGCCTGGCATGTCAGAGTGAGGAGACTTATAAGCCTTGCATGCTTCTCTGGGAAATTAAATCTGGAAATTATCTCTTCAAAGAGGAAGAGGACCATAATAGGTGGTGCTAGAGTTCTAGTCCTTTTCCTCTCTGAACAGACAATTTGTACATCCCAAATATAACAAAACTCTGTATATGTACTGCTGTTTGGGGTCATGACAGTGGTGAGAAGGGAAGGAGCATCATTTAGGTTCGGAGCAGAGATTTTGCTAGAATTGTTTTGGTGTGAGCCATTTAACAACTGCCGAATACCTGAGGCACCAGTACAATAGAGACCCCATATAAATGACCTTATTTAGAAAGCTGAACCTCTCAACATATTCAATTTTTTACAAAAATTAGGGAATGATTGTCATTTTTCATGGTATGCCATTTCAGTGCTCAGTATGTCATACAATCCCAGGAGGTCTCACAAACAAAGAAGCTTTTTTTAAGGCCTGACACACCAAGAGACAAAAACTGCAGTGTCAAAAACGCATGATAAAAAAACGCACACAAAAGCGCAATGAAAGCCACAGGTAACCTTACTTACATAATAGTTGCAGAAATTCTACAGCATAAAAAAACTCACCGAACGCTCATCGTGGGAACTGCATATTTTTGCTGGACAAAAAACGCAGCGTCTTACAGCTCCAGGAAGGTGAGTGGGATTTCCAGAAATCTCTTGTCCACTCAGCTCTTTTTTACTCAGCATAAACTGACCTGCGGTGTGTATTTGAAATCCGCAACATGTCAATTTGTCTTGCAGGTACGCTGAGTTTTGTGTGAATTTTCCTGATCTGCTCATCACCTGTATGCAGCAGAGCCGATCAGGCAAGTGTTGCTTCTAGTCTCAAGAAAAAAATTCTAAACGCCAGAATTACTTCTTTTTGGTCACCGCAACATTGCAATAACGAGCAATCAAAACATCAGATCTACCCCCAAATGGTATCAATAAAAACGTCAACTTGGCATGCAAAAAATAAGCCCTCACCCGGCCCCAGATCACTAAAAATGGAGACGCTACGGGTCTTGGAAAGTGGCGACTTTTTTTTTTTAGCAAATTTTGGATTTTTTTTTCACCACTTAAATAAAAAAGAACCTATACATGTTTGGTGTCTACAAACTCGTAATGACCTGGAGAAGAATAATAGCAGGTCAGATTTAGCATTCAGTGAACGTGGTAAAAAAAAAAAAACAACTGCAATATTGCACTTTTTTTGCAATTTCACTGCACTTGGATTTTTTTCCCCCATTTTTTAGTATACGATATGGTAAAACCAGTGATGGCGTTCAAAAGTACAACTTGTCCTGCAAAAAATAAGCCCTCACATGGTCATATTGACCGAAAAATAAAAAAGTTATGGCGAAAACGCAAAAAAACGGAAAATGCTTCGGTCATGAAGGGGTTAAAGCGGTTTCTACTACCCAGACAACCCCTTCTCAAACACCCTATTCCCCCACGTAAACTGATAACAACCTCTTCTCACCTCCGGTGCTGGCGCCATTCTAGGTCCTGCAGCTGGTGTAACGTTGTATGTCACATGAGCCCTGCAGCCAATCACTGGCCACTAATGGGATGCTTCACTATCACTTTCTTTAAACTAAAGTGGACACCCCCTTTAAATAGCAGAAATGTGAGCTTGCTCCAGTCGCTGCTGCTAGCTGCAGGTGCTGGATGTATAACACAGCCGACACCTGCCATGTATGGAGCCAGCTTTGCTTCTGAGCCAACGCTATATGCATGAACCCTTCATATGCCGAACATGTAAATTTGCCACATTCAGCATTCTTCTCAATACATGGGCTGCATGCTGCATATTAATATAAGATATTGATATTGGTCATTTTGAGTGTAGCAGAAATCCCAGTTTTGCTTCTAATGTGGGATGTTCACCCTACAAGTGACTGGCCTGTTTCGGTCACTGCTTCCATTAGTGCTTTCTATGTAGAACTTCCTGCCAAATCACATTAAAGCTGCTAAATTAATACAGTTCTTTGTACATTATTGTGTAAAATATATTCCTATTTAGGTCACAAATGTTGAATTTGGCAAAGTTTTGAAGAAATATAAAAAACGAAGGATTTGTTTAAAAAGCTTAGACATGGAAAATGGCGGCTTCTTCCAGCAGCACTAGAACAGTTGAAGCATTATCTCTAGTAGAATACACACGCAGGATATACTGTGGGGACACATTTACTTGGATATACACGTCTCTGGTATCTGAGTCACTGTGTGCAGGAGAAAGCTGTCTCTCATTAAAATGAAAACATCCAGGCACAGTAGATACAAAGGGGCTTCACATGGGCACAGCGAGACCTCCTGGCTTCCTTCATGTAGGAATACATTTTTGTAACCAACAAATTGCATGTTATGATTTTTATTGGATTATTTTAAAACCTCATTTGAAACGCTTCCAAGAGCTGGTTACTTCTACATGTCATGAACACGAAGCTCTGCTTAGAAATGATTGCACATAGTCTGAAAGGATTGCTACACAGAGAAACTTCTCTATGTGGTGAATATGGAGGTGGAACCTGTAAACTTCTTTATTAGCGCCAGAACTGTAGAAAAAGACACGGACCGCACATCCAAAAATCATACGTTGATCTAATGCTGCAAGGCAAAAATTTTAAAAAATTTACAAAACTGAACATGAGGTTCACTGAGAGGTTTGCGGTGACGTGGCAGTGGGCTTCATACAGTCTGATCAGAATGTTAAACTAAGAACATCATGTTCAGTATTGTAAATTTTTGCCTGGCAGCATTAGATCAACGTATGGTTTTTGGATGTGCGGTCCTTTTTCTAAAGTTCGGCATATTGCATGGCCTGTCCGCTCTTTTTTTTTACTTGGACCAGCACTCCTCTCTTTTAGCACAAGCGTTTTTAATTTAATAGGAGGCTGCAAGAGGAGTTGCGCCTATTTTTGCTCTCAGTTCACAGTCTGAGAGCTTATGAAAGGTGAATTTGTTGGCTCCTTTCACTTGGTGTTGGTGCTGTGTGGTGGCCATTATTCCTGTGATTTTATGCTTGTGTGGTAGCGTGGCCTGGAGTCATGGGGACTCGGTCTTGCAGCTTGGTTGCTGTGAGGCACTGGGCCGCCCGCCCTAATGGTGCAATGTCGCTGCGACAGTGGTTATCGCGTGGTGCCGCTCCTTTAAGGCTATCAAAGTTAGGAACACACTGAGAGGTTTGCCTTAACGTGGCAGTGGGCATCATACAGTCTGAACAGAATGTTAAACTAAGAACCTTTTGTTCAGTTTTGTACATTTTTGCCGAGAGGCATTAGCTCAACGTATGACTTTTGGATGTGCGGTCCTTGTCCTTTTTCTACCGTTCTGCACAACTTTATTATTAACGTTTAGTCAAATCAGACTGAACAACAGTAAAATCAGATATCCTAAAATACATTCATTATTTACACCAGTATAATATTTGCTATTTAGACAAAGCATTCCTCAACCTATGACTGGGCTCACACGAGCATAGATACTCTCCTTCGAGAGAATTGGGTTGCTTATGTTAATGATACTACGATAAAACTCTGATCAGAGATTGCTCCGAGTGTCAGCATAGTGTGATACAATTATCTCAACAATATTTCTCCATTGTGTGTCTGTGGAAATCAAACTGCACTCAGATGTCATCCGAGTATAGTCCGATGATTTCCACACGCTCATTGATTTGAGTGGGTGAGTGTGATCCAATTTGAAATGTAAATCGCAGAATGCTGCAATTTTTCTTTCCTGTGCCGAATCGGCATGAGAAAAAAATGGCAAATCTGCACTGCCCCATAGAATAACATTGGGCCGAGTGCTATCCGATAAAACATTGGATAGCACTTGTCCGATGTATACGTTCTTGTGAGTCAGCCCTAAGAGTCTATTTACATGGAGTATTTTGACATGGCGATCCGCTTCAAATACTGTTATTGCTCTTCCTATTGTATTCAATGAGAAATCCACATTGTTATTTATACAGGGAGCCTTTTTAAAGTTTTTTTTTTCCAAGTCAAAAGGCTGCAAAAACAAGTGTTTGTTTGTGGAGGGGGACCCATCTAAAAGGGCACCACAAAAGCACCGCACAGCAATGTCAAAGTGAAATTGCTGTGCTCATGTTATATCTTGTGTTGCTTCTTTTAACCCCTTCAGATTCCAGAAACCTTAAAGCAGTTAAAAGCAGTGACATGCCCCTCACTTTGTTTAGTAATATAGACTAAAAACCAACAGCAGCAGAGCCACCGACTGCAGGCACTTTCCTGAAGTGGCTTTGCCTGGGAAAACTTGGTAGCTGCGCTAGCATCTAAATCATGCTGTGTGCACATACCTTAAGGCTATGTGGACAAAGGCCATGATTCATCAAAGTTTTTACACCCAAAAAAGAGGTGTAAAAGCTTTGAAAAATTGCAAATTTTTCTTTTGCGACTTTTGCCGTTTTTGTGCCAGTTTCTTACAGCTCTGCCAAAATGGGCGCAGCAGAGCATGATGCCACAGCTCATCTATTTCATGATGAGCTGTGGCATTCCCTATGCCAGATATCTCACTCTCGTACCTGACAGGAGTGACATCTCTTGCGTGGCGTACGGTGCACTCGTCAGACGCTCCAGATTCATGAAGGGGCACACATCTTCATGAATCAGAAACATCTGACCCCACCACACCCCCTCATCAAGACTAGTGAGAAAATCGCCGGTCTAGAGTTTTTTTAAGAGTTTTTGGAGGAAACTCAGCGAAACCTCTCCATATCCTCCTCCAAGCTCCTCAAAAACCTTGAGTTTCAGCTCAGTTTCTTCCCTGAAAAATCTGCAAAAAGTAGATTCTTCTCGATAATGCCATATGACTTTTCCTCCTCAAAAAAACTGTGTGAACATACCCTAAAAAGGATGTTTAATTTGGACAATTGTTTCTGTTAAAAGAAAGAGCCCCCAAAATAAACTTATGCCTGTGTTAATTTTCTTAGAAACCAAAGACTCAGGTGTAGTTTGCTGGGAAACTGGTGTTCAGATCCCCTGCAGCGCCACCATAAGAAAAACAAACCATTACATGGCTTTCATTCAAATGAGTTGGCTGTCCATGTAATGCACAGATGTACCCAGTTCTCCAGGGAGAGACATTTTCCTTGCAGTTGTTTCCAGACCAGCTAACTTATGCAGGTTCTGAATGAGGGACCCCTTTAGGACTTGACTAATTTTTCACTATTTTTATTATTTATTATGCTTTGCATATATAGCACTATCGTATTCCGCAGCGCTTTACAGATATTGCCATCACTGTCCCCATTGGGGCTCACAATCTAAATTCCCTATCAGTATATCTTTGGAATGTGGGAGGAAATCGGAGGATACCAACGCAAGCACATTTTCTTTTTGCATTCTGATAGCCACCACTTTTTATTTTTAGGTTGATGGACCTCTATGAGGCTGTGTTTTTGCCGATGAGTTATATTTTATTTATATGTACGGTATTTATTAAAATTGAGTTGATCTTAAATCTCATTTTAGGCAATATAAAAAAATCCATCCTGCTGCAGTTTTTAAATATTCTGCACACTGATCATTACTATTTTTTATACACTTACTGTACAAGTTGTGGGGATAACTAATATTTATATATTATGGTGTGACATATTTAATATTTTAATACATTTTATTTTATGTGAAAAATGTGTGTTTGGCTTTTTCCTTTCTTTCTGATTTTTTTTTAACATCTAATTCATTTTCCATTTTTGGTTTTATTCCCAAATGGCAACAACATGAAATATGGCCTCCAGTTTAAAACAAGTACAGTCATTTTGTGATAGCATATATGTTACATTTATGAATCAGTCATTGCACCATCGTATTGATCTTACTGTAAAAAAAACCCATATATTGATTGTGAAACCTTCTTTCCTCAATGTGGTAGATAATTGAAAAAAGCAGACAGTAAAAAGGAATTTATCATTGCAACTTTTTTATGCATAGGGGGGAAATTATAGCACAATCCATAATTAGTGTTTATTGTAATTGTTCCAACGCTCATGACACTTTTTAAAAACAGTTAGCGGAGGTTAGTTGAAGGAGGTGGGTCACATGCTGCCCAACTAATTTTTCTGCATCAGAAAGTAGCGTAAATTACAGTGCAAATCTACATCAGCCAATGGCATACCCAGCAATCATATCTTCTAAGAGGTTAAATGATTACGATCTAAGTTGGCGCTTGTTCACACGACCATATTTTAAGTCCGAGTGCTGTCTGAGAAAAAAACCAATCACACTCGGACCAATGTTATTCAATGGGACAGTGCAGGTGTATGATTTTTTTCACTGACTGAATCTGCCCGTGAAAAGATTGCAGCATGCACTAGTTTCTTCCATAAATTGGATGAGACTCGGCTACTCAAGTCTAGGGGTGCCCAAGAAAAATCGAATGCTGTATGGAGCCACGGTAAAGCCTCTGTTTTTTACGGATACATTGCAATTCTGTAACATATGAAACTGTAAATGGTCATGTAAATGATTAACAGCTGCTGCTCTAAAAAACAGATTGTATATGGCCTCCATACAAGTGAAAAGAAAATTGTCCGACTTTTCTAGATGAACTATTTTTTTTATCTGCTTGTGTGAACACCCTCAAAGTGTTTTTTCAATCTTCTATATTTATGACGTATCCACGGGCTAGAGTATAAATGTTTGATGGTTACTAGTCTCACCGCTAGGATACACATCTGTCTCAGGAACACTTGTCTGTGTCAAAGGAGAGGTGGTCTCGCATGCATGGTTCTCTACATTCATTTGTAGGGTAGCGTCAAAAACTGCCATACCTTTTTGCACTACGATTTTTAGAACGTACATATGAACAAAGTGGCACACATGTGCAGTCACCTCTCTATCCCTTGTTAACACAAAGCAGGAATCTGTTCTCAAGTTAAATGACAATCACAAAAGTGGAACCTGCATTTACCATACATCTATGCCATGGATATGGGAATGTCCCTTTAACTCCAATCCTGGACAATAAAGCAGGGTGTTAGCTGTATTTTCCAGCTAACTCCTGTCAATGGCACACATGCCAGTTGCGGCGTGGGAAATGTATAACTATCTCTTATTTTTAAGAGCTGTACTGCAACCGCTTTAATAAAAGTAGGGTCTGCTTTACATGAGCAGTTTGGCAGTGCGAGGAGAGGGGAATGGTTGACCTGTGGGCTACCTATTCAAGTTTCCAGTATTGGCTGCAGACACTGGTGAGGACAGCATCATGTTTAACTAGATTGTAATAAATAATATTTGTGGTGGTGTTAAATACACTGGTCTGCCCAGTCCTGCCTTGTTTAAATAGAGAAGAGTACAAAGAAAACAGCCAAGAAACTCAAAAGACCAAAAATAAATCCCTCTGGCTCCAAGATGCAATCAGATTTCTTGCTGAATAACTCTTGTCTAAAAGTTTTAAAATGACCCAGATAAAATAAACCCAACAAAATGTTTCTGCTTTTCCATGAGTCATTGTCGACATGTTGAGCAACCTATAATTTTAGGACAGCAGTGACTTTTCCTTCACTTACGAGAACAGTCATTATGGTTGCTTTTAAACATTTTTGTCACAAACTAACCTCAAAAAAGGGAGTGAAGCCACTCTGTTGCTATTAAATTTGACTGAGGGCCAAACCAGGGGCAGTGATTTTTCGTTTTTAACTTTAAATGGGTTTTCCTACCATGAACATTTATGGTATATCTCAAATATACAGTATGCCACAAATGCCTGACAGACACTGCTTATATAAACAGGTGTCCACCTATCCATCAGATAACTGTTAGAGTCTTAGAGGAGCGGAGGAGTATTTAAAGATTACTTTTTGCTTGATTTTTTTAAATGAATTATGAGGGGTTTTCCGGGACTGTCTTTAATTTTTTTGCTATGTGCCGAAGAACTAACGGGCAGGTAGTTGCTAACTACTTGCCTGTTGTGCCTGCTGCCAAACTCTGCTGGCATAAAGCAGTCACAGACCGGTCCTACCAGTGATTCAGAGGCTTCCACTGATGTTACATCAACAAAGCAGTGGCTTCTCTTCTGCTGTTAAGGCTGAGTACCCATGATGCTGATTTAATGTGTTTCCGCGGTGGCATTTCCGCTGCGGAAACACGTTAAAATCGCTTTTTAAGAGGTCTGGGATGTATCCCAATGATAATCCGCATGTGCTTTGCACATGCTACGGAAATTTTCACTCCGGATTATCATTGCGGAAAAATCCGCAGCACAACCAATTTGGGCGCGATTTTGCAGCAAAATCGCGCCCATTGACTTGCATTGAACTGCATAACATCCGCATGTATAAATGCGGATGTTATGCAGTTCAATGCGCGGATGGTACCTGGGTCTGGAGAAGAGGAGACTCTCCTCCAACCCGGGTACCTGCAAGGTAAAAAAAAAAAAATATATATTCATAGTCACCTCTCCGGCGGCCCCCAGTCTTCTCCCGGCCGCGTCCTCTCTCCTCGGCATCCCGCAGTGTACTGGCAGGACCTGCGGTGATGTCATTTAGTCAGCTGATGGTCACATGACCATCAGCTGATGTAAAATCCGCATGCGTTTTTTCTGCCAAGGAGATGCAGAAATGCTCAGGAAATTTCTGCTTCAAGTCTGCACCGTGGTCACTTACCCTACCAGGGCATGACTACCGACGTCATGCTGATAGACAGCAGACTCCCTGCTGCCTAACTGCGGGGAGTCAGTATAAAGAAGGAATAGTCGGCACTCCGTATAGCTAGGGTGGTGCACGTGGAAAACAATGTCTATAGGAAAAGAAAATCCCGGCACTCACGTGTTGATAATTAGTTGGTTTATTCCACAACTCACAAAAGACGTTTCAGCCTGTCCAAGGCTTTTTTCAATTGTGGGGAGTCGACTGTTAATCTGTATGACATCGGCAGTCACGCCACGTTGACAGAACAGCTCGGAAGATGAAGAATTGCTCTGTTGACATGGAGCAGCTGAATCGCCGGCAGGAGCAGTTGGTAACCACCCTAAGCTGGCACCGGGTAGAGCAAACAGTTAGCTAGCAACTACCTGCCTGTTTTTTTTTGTTTGTTTTTTTACTATGGGCCTAAAAAACTAAGTCCCGAAAAACTGCTTTAAACTGAGTATCTCCCCAAATTGGTGCTGCACCACTGATTCTGGAACAAAATTGGGCATCCCCCCGAATGCCTGGTAATAAAGTTGAAAGTTTTCCCTTTAACCAAATGGGTGTATATCACAAAACTTTTCTGTGCATGGAGCCAAGTTTTGATTGGCTAACAGAGGAGGAAAAGGAAAAACCCACAGGTCTGTGGTCGCAGGAGCTCAGAAGAAAAAGCAAAACTGTTCCAGAATTCATGGAGCAGCACCAATTGGAGCAGGTACCCAGATTAAAGGGGTTGTCCGGTCTTTTGCTAAAAGTCTGCAATCACTTTGAGAGCGTGAGGTGTGCACACTGTGAGGAAGTCTGCTGTCACAGTGACTGCAGACTTCACAAAAGATCAGACAACTCCTTTAAATGAAAATAATCCAGTGAAAGGTCCTCTATATCATGCAAGTAATGCTGGCTTTATTATGTTATGGCTTGCCCATGGGCCTGTTTTGCCCCAATATCTGACTGTATCATTTTATTTCATGGAATTAATTTATAGACTGTAATGCACATGCCCAGGCTGAGCGGCGTGTGCGTGTGATTCCACTGGACCGTGCCGGAGAGTGAATGCCTGGAGGGGCGTAACTAGGTATTCACCCGATCCGACCAGGGTCGCACGACGGCATACGACGCCAGTGCACCAAGGAGGAACCGAGCAGAGGGACCAGGTGCTACACCAGGACAGACCCCGGACACGGCTGTTGACCCACACAGGGGAATACAGGAACAGACTGGTTAGGCTGGCACACAGACTGGTGGGAATAGGCAGGCACGACTGGTATGCAGGCAGGCGGGTATGCAGGCAGGGGGGTACAGGCAAGCACGGCTAGAGTGCAGACAGGAAGGCACTAGCAGGTAGGAACACAGGCGGGATAGGACCCAGTACACACTGGGACTCTGGAACAGAACCACAGATGTGGCGGACAAACACAGCAGAGTGAGGCCGCCCAGAGAGGTGAGCGAGAGCAGGGCAGGACGAGACCGCCTGGAGCGGTGAGCAAGAGCAGGGCAGGACGAGACCGCCTGGAGTGGTGAGCAAGAGCAGAGCAGGACGAGACCGCCTGGAGCGGTGAGCAAGAGCAGAGCAGGACGAGACCGCCTGGAGCGGTGAGCAAGAGCAGAGCAGGACGAGACCGCCTGGAGCGGTGAGCAAGAGCAGAGCAGGACGAGACCGCCTGGAGTGGTGAGCAAGAGCAGAGCAGGATGAGACCGCCTGGAGTGGTGAGCAAGAGCAGAGCAGGATGAGACCGCCTGGACTGGAGCGGTGAGCAAGAGCAGAGCAGGACGAGACCGCCTGGAGCGGTGAGCAAGAGCAGAGCAGGGCGAGACTGCCGAGCAGTGAGCATAAGGATAAGAGCGGAGTGAGACTGCCGGAGCAGTGAGCAAAAGGGTCAGAGCGGAGCAAGGCTGCCGGAGCAGAGAGCAAGGAGTCAGAGCAGGACGGACAGGGCTCTGTTCACACGGAACAGACAGGAAGGGAAAGGCAGAGCCAGATACCCACAGGGTACTTGCAGTGAAGTAGTGAGTGGACCACAAACTCACAAACGGGAGTACAGAGACAACAAGCAGGAGTTAGGTACGAGTTCAGACTCTGCAGAAAAAGGAAAGGAACGGACATAGAGAAAAAACAGGTAAAAGATAGGAGAGAGTTCAGACTGGAACTGAGTGTACGGAGGAGACCGACACTGCAGCGGGATACAGGAGCGGGTCTGGGAATACGGCCCCCAGAGAGGCGGGACGAACAGGCAAGGAGCGTGTTCAGACAGGACAGACAAGATACAGGAGCGGGTCTAGGTAATCGGCCCCTAGAAGGCGAGAGGAACAGGCTAGGAGCGTGTTCAGACAGGACAGACAAGATACAGGAGCGGGTCTAGGTAATCGGCCCCTAGAAGGCGGGAGGAACAGGCTAGGAGCGTGTTCAGACAGGCCTGGAAATACAGCCTCCGGGATAGGCAGACAAGAGAACACAGAACGGGACCTGGCACCTTCAGAGTGAAAGCACACACTGAAAGAAACACAATGCTCAGGCAGGGATTGATTGGGGCAGCTGGGTTAAATACCAGGTGACAGACAGCAATAGGCTGAGGACGCACAAGGGGTGTGACCCACAGCAGGTACAAAAAGCAGGAAGTGATCGGGCGCCGCCCTTAAGCAGCAGCACACAGAAGCAAACAGACAGCATGGAGGGAAGCCAGAGAGACATTCTGGATTGGAGATCAAGTGCGCGCTCTTGCACAGTGGGAGATGGACCACTATGCAAGGACGCCGCCAGGTATGTTACATAGACAAAGTTTATAATTTTTGTAACAGGGAAAATATATATTTTTGTACCCTGTTAGCCAGTAGATAGAAAAATATTTAGATTTGAGAGTCCTTAGTGGTTGATACCCTTTAATGGCTAACTGAAAAGATGGTAACAAGTTGCAAGCTTTCAAGATTACGCAGGTCTCTTCACCAGGCTAGTATAACGCAAAATCTGAAGAGTCACATATTTATACACAATAAGACACAGAAATAATGCAATAGATGAGACAGGTGACGGAAAGCAGAGTTATTATGGGAGAGATAAACAGTTTTGGCTATAAATATTTTAGCAGTTAATAGATAAGGAGTGTGAAGGTTTTATTGTCCTGTGACTAGGTCCAGTGTTATGATGGCCTCACAAGTCTGATGGGCAAATTCTTTAGTTGATGTAGAATGATATAAATCCATGTGACACATTCATTCCTGCTCAAAGTGTTAAAGGTCACTGTTCTGCCTTCCTCCACGTATGATGCTGTGGGGAATTTAGCATACAGCTTAACCCTCATTCATACTCAATTAAATAGACTGTAGCGTTCTGTAATCTTGATTTAATGGTGATGGTATGAACTTGATAATGTGGTAAAAACTATAACATTATACAGAATGATGACAGTCAGTACTGGGTACATTAAAGAAACTAGCACTAACATAGTGATAATACAGTAAACAGGAATAACTCAGGTTAAGATCACTGCCACAGGCTCTATTCTATACAGAATGCATCAACCTGAGTACAGTGCAAGAGACATTAACTAAATGGTGTATCTCAGAACACAATACACTTCACTTTACAGTAATTTCACACAAAACATGTAACTGTATTTGCTCTTACTGGAATCATCTGCCAAGAGGAACGTTATAGAGTGTAAAGTCAGACACATGTCTTATCGCTTCCTTGAAAGCCCAGGAAAACTCATTACAGGAACTCTTCCTCCTTGAGGAAGGAGGGGGGCGGTCCCTTTGCACACATTATTCTTAAAGGGGACAGACCCTTGTAACTATAAGAGTGTTACTAGATGATGTGCAGCTTCTAAACAACATAAACAGACAACTGGTGACCTCTACAGGTCGCAACTAGAATAACTCTATGAACATTCCCTTAGCTGCTCATGAGTAGACAGAACAGTCACCATCAGTTTATATTCCGAGATTGAAGATTTGAAGTTACCTTTTAATACCAGTAATTTCATGTCTGTTGTGTTGTGATCAGGAGAACAAAAATGCTTGGCTACAGGTAGATCTATTCTTTTTTCTTTTATTGTGTGGCGATGATGATTCATCCTTGTCCTAAGTTTTTGCCCTGTCTCCCCTACATAAAGACCCTCAGCTGGACATTTGGTACATATAATTAAGTACACTACATTAGATGTGATACAACTGAAAGTACCTCGGATCTTGTAGTCCTGATGTGAATTGGGGATCTTTATCTGTGGTCGTTATAAACGGACAGGTTTTACATTTTTTCTAGTTGCAAGGAAAGGTACCTGTAGCTGGTGGAGATGACAGCGAGCTTCTGACAATGATGCTTCTTAGATTTGGGGGCTGCCTGAAACACAGAAGTGGGGGGTCTGGAAATATAGATTGTAATCGGGCATCTTTTTGTAGTAAGGGTTGTAGTTTCCGTGCCGCTCTTCTTAGCGCCTCCAGATTTGGGTTGTAGGTGACTACTAGAGGCACCCGGTTGCTTTCTTGTTTGGTTTTGTAATGTAGGAGATAATTCCTTGATATTCTGGTGGCTCTTGTAATCTGGTTCTCAATTGTTCTTGGATGTTCAGACTCCTTATCTATTAACTCCTAAAATATTTATAGCCAGAACTGTTTATCTCTCCCATAATAACTCTGCTTTCCATCAGCTGTCTCATCTATTGCATTATTTCTGTGTCTTATTGTGTATAAATATGTGACTCTTCAGATTTTGCGTTATACTAGCCTGATGAAGAAACCTGCGTAGTCTCGAAAGCTTGCAACTTGTTACCATCTTTTCAGTTAGCCATTAAAAGGTATCAACCACTAAGGACTCTCAAATCTAAATACTTTTCTAATTTTTGTAAATATTTTGCATGGGCTGCAAAATATTATTTAAATATTTTTTTTGTTCAGTTTAGTTGAGCTCCTAGCATGCAGTGGGGGCTGGTTTTGTTAGATTATGCTACAGTTCCTGCAGTAAACAGATTTTAGCTTTGATTCAGGTGAAGTTGTGGATCACAAGATGTACAAGAACAACGCAAAACACTTAATGCAATGTAGATTAATACTGTACAGTAGGTAAACTCTGACAGTGTTGAAAAGCGGACATCTAAGTCATGACTGTGATAAATGGCCAAACATTAGCTATGACAGCAGAGCAATCATCATAGTACAAACCTGATGAGATGTTAGAAATCCAAATAGAAGGCATGCTAGTGGCAAACGTTGATAGAATACCATTATCCATCAACATTGGTGAGGCTATAGGGCTAACAGTACATGAAAAGACATGTCCTATAAACCTCCAAGCTCCAGTGTATCTCCCAGCAGTAGAATTACAGAAGCTGTATGTAGGAGTGGGCATTCTCTATGAATTCTTGAAAACATGTCATTTAGTAGTGACATCATTCCTCTGTCTGCGAGCCAGACAATGTCTGCTAAAGACTTGTTAAGGCTGTGGTCTCCAAAATGTTGACTGAATCTACAACTTCCAGCTGAAAGTTACAGTCTTACAACAGCTGGAGAACTGTAACATGGTTTAAGATAGGTCTCAGCCAAAGACAGCTGCGTTCTAGTGATGGACCTACTATAGACATACTTATTAACAGCTCCAAAATTCAAAATATTTAAACCCCACAACTAGAACAACTGAAAACACCACCCAAAATTCACACTTCTTGGTATATTTTGGCGCAATCTTTTCTTTTGTGCTTGGTGCGTGTGACTTTTCCAGCAAAATTGAGGACTCTTGGTAAGTATTAATTTCAAGGACACCTACACCTCAAACCTATATTTCCAGATCTGCAGCACTGTATCTGTGTAATGCAATACTCTTTTATCATTTGTATAGGGCAAATCAATCAATCTTACCAACTCAAGACTTGCTTATTCTGTGGTCTCCAAATTGGAGGCTTTCCAACTGTTGTGAATCTAGATTTTCCAGCTGAAAGTTGAAGTCTCACAACAACTGGGAACCATAAGGTAAGTGCACACACGTTGTGTTTTTTTCTGCACCAAAATCTGCACGAAATCTGCTGATATCTTTTCTCTGGCAGGAGATTAACTGCGTTATTTGTTGCGTTTTTTCCTGTGTTTTTTTTTTTTTGTTGAATTCTGTCTCATGTTCATGTTAATAAAGTTTAGTTACTACAGGGGAAAAAAATGTCATTTCTGGCCCAAAAACGCTGCAAATCCGCAGCAAAATATGCAGGTGCGTTTTTTGGTGTGTTTTTGCTGCGTATTTGTAGCGTTTTTCATCCCCTCCATTACTTCCTATGGGTATGTGCACACACGTTGTGTTTTGCTGCATATTTGCTGCAGATTTTTATATAAATTTTCAGCTGCATCTGGCAGTACCAGCAAAGTGTATGAGAAACCAGAATTCACTGTTCCCACTGTTTTGTTTGCTGCATATTTTCAGTGATTAGAAAAACGCTGAAAGAAGTGACATGTCACTTCTTTCAGTGTTTTTTCACCTATGGGAAGTAATGGGGGATAAAAAAAACGCTACAAATACGCAGAAAAAACGCACCTGCGTATTTGCAGTGTTTTTGATGGCAAAATAGAATGGGAGTCTTTTTTTTCATAGAACTTTATGTGCATTACTAAATAGAGACAGAAGGACAGTGAAAAAAACGCAACAAAAACGCAACAAAAAACGCAGCTAAACCTGCATTTTTGATGCCGCTAAGCTCCTGCACATACCCTTTGGGTGAAAAAACGCAAAAATAAGTCACATGTCACTTCTTTCAACGTTTTCCTAATCACTGAAAATACGCAGCAAACAAAAAGAAACATGTGGGAACAGTGAATTCTGGTTTCTCATACACTTTGCTGGTACTGCCAGACTCAGCTGAAAATTTACATAAAAATCTGCAGCAAATACGCAGCAAAACACAACGTGTGTGCACATACCCTAAGTTGGTGACAAAAAATGTAACAAGTATGCTGTAGATGCTAATTTCGAAAGCACCTCAAACCTATTTATTCAAATCTGCAGAATTGCTGTGCCTGTGTAGTATAAATCTACTTTTACCCAAAAAAGGTTTATAGTTTAGGATGCATCAAACTGTAGCACAAAACACAAAAAATATAACCTAAAGTAAGCCAACCAAGAGTTGGTATTAAGTTACACAAAAGAGTTTAAAGACGCACCAAATCTATCATCTACCATAAATTTGGTGAATAGTCTAAGGGTATGTGCCCACGATGCAGATTTGAAGCAGAAATTTCCTGAGCGTTTTTTTTCTCTTCTTGCCAGAAAAAATGCATGCGGTTTTTGACGCGCTTTTACATGCGTTTTTTGAAGCTTTTTTGAGCATCAATGAATGATTTTTGGAGCTAAATAAAGTTGGTGGGACATTGCTTAAACCCTTGGATTACCATAAGAACTGGGGTGAGTATATTGGTTCATTTAAATGATTAAAGAATGGATCAGTTGTATTTCAAATAAAGTGTTTACACTGTGTCTGTGTGTTTCTTTACTTTGTTTGGTCATGAAAAGGTCTGATTGACACCTTGACATCACCAAACAAAAGAGCTGGGTGTCAGCTAGTCCCATTCACCCAATCTTCATTAGCATTTCTATTCACGTAATTTATTCAACTGCTGTGAGCTGTTTTTTTAAGCCTGGGAATGTGCCACTAGACCAACATTTTCCCTGGCCATAATTAACATCTCACAGCTGGTTCATTAGCCACTACATCCCCCGATCAGCACTCAGCAGCGCTTTGGACACAAGGTATTTATGTTGCGTCCAAAACGCCGAGTTATAATGCCTCACTTTTATTGTCGGTACATGTGAATCCACTGTATATAATGACACTTCAATCAGTCAAAATCTGCAGCAGAGACTAGCGTGTCCGCTACAGAAGTTGACATGCTGCGGGTGAGTTTGGGTACTGTGGGGAAAAAAAGTATTTAGTCAGCCACCAATTGTGCAAGTTCTCCCACTTAAAAAGATGAGAGAGACCTGTAATTGACCTCATAGGTAGACCTCAACTATGAGAGACAAAATGAGAAAACAAATCCTGAAAATTGTCTGATTTGGAAAGAAATCTTTTTCAAATTTTGGTGGAAAATTAGTATTTGGTCACCTACAAGCAAGCAAGATTTCTGGCTCTCACAGACCTGTAACTTCTTCTTTAAGAGGCTCCTCTGTCCTCCACTCATTGTAGTACTGTCACCTATTTGAACTTATCAGTATAAAAGACACCTGTCCTCAAACAGTCACACTCCAAACTCCACTATGGTGAAGACCAAAGAGCTGTCGAAGGACACCAGAAACAAAATTGTAGCCCTGCACCAGGCTGGGAAGACTGAATCTGCAATAGGCAAGCAGCTTGGCGTGAAGAAATCAACTGTGCTAGCAATAATTAGAAAATGGAAGACATACAAGACCACTGATAATCTCCCTCGATCTGGGGCTCCACACAAGATCTCACCCCATGGGGACAAAATGATCTCAAGAACGGTGAGCAAAAATCCCAGAACCACACAGGGGGACCTAGTGAATGACATGCAGAGAGCTGGGACCAATGTTACACAGGCTACCATCAGTAACACTATGCCGCCAGGGACTCAGATCCTGCAGTGCCAGAAGTGTCCCCCTGCTTAAGCCATTACATGTCCGGGGCCATCTGAAGTTTGCTAGAGAGCATTTGGATGATCCAGAAGAGTATTGGAAGAATGTCATATGGTCAGATGAAACCAAAGTAGAACTGTTTGGTAGAAACACAACTTCTCATGTTTGGAGGAGAAAGAATGCTGAGTTGCATCCAAAGAACACCATACCTACTGTGAAGCATGGGGGTGGCAACATCATGCTTTGGGGCTGTTTCTCTGCCAAGGGACCAGGACGACTGATCCGTGTACATGAAAGAATGAATGGGGACATGTATCGTGAGATTTTGAGTGCTAACCACCTTCCATCAGCAAGGGCATTGAAGATGAAACGTGGCTGGGTCTTTCAGCATGACAATGATCCCAAGCACACTGCCAGGGCAACGAAGAAGCATTTCAAGGTCTTGGAGTGGCCTAGCCAGTCTCCAGATCTAAACCGTATAGAAAACGTTTGGAGGGAGTTGAAAGTCCGTGTTGCCCAGTGATAGCCCCAAAACATCACTGCTGTAGAGGAGATCTGCATGGAGGAATGGGCCAACATACCAGCAACAGTGTGTGTCAACCTTGTGAAGACTTACAGAAAACATTTGACCTCTATCATTGCTAACAATGGATATATAACAAAGTATTGAGATGAACTTTTGTAATTGACCAAATACTAATTTTCCACCAAAATTTGAAAAAGATTTCTTTCCAAATCAGACAATTTTCAGGATTTGTTTTCTCATTTTGTCTCTCATAGTTGAGGTCTACCTATGATGTCAATTACAGGCCTTTCTCATCTTTTTAAGTGGGAGAACTTGCACAATTAGTGGCTGACTAAATACTTTTTTTTCCCCACTGTACATGGCCACAGTCAGGAGCCGCTGCAGGTTTGACGCTGCGTGTTTATACAGCTTCAAACCCGCAACGTCCAGATGTTACAGTATAGTGGATGGGATCTCTAGAATTCCCACCTCTGCTATGCGTGCATCTGAGGCTGCGAATCACCCGTGAACACTGATATGCGTCGCGTCTTTCAGAACTACAGCATGTCAAATTCTCTTGTGGAGTCACTAGTCTCCGCAACAGAAATTTGACCACTAGAATGTATAGAATGCGGTAAACCCGCATGGTTCAGTGAACACATGTGGTTTACCTGCATTCAATAGAATGCAACGTTTTGGATGCAGCAAAAATTTGCGTCCAAAGCAGTGCTACGTCTGAATTATTGGCAAAAAGTCTAAAATTAAAAAAAAAAAAAAAAAATTGGCGTGGGCTCCCGCGTCATTTTTATAACCAGCAGAGGGAAAGCCGACCGCTGGGGGATATTAGTAGCCGCGGAAGGGGCCATTAGCCAACAATGTTCCCTGGCTATTAATATCAGCCCATAGCTGTTTGTTTAGCCTTTACTGGCTAGATTACAGGGGGACCCCAGAAAAAAATTGACGTGGGGTCCCCCTATAAAATCAAGCCAGCAAAGGCTAAACTAGATAGCTACAGGCTTATATTAATAGCCATGGAAGGGGTCATGAATACTAGCCCCCTCCGCGGCTATTAATATCACCCCTCAACAGTCCCAGAAAGATGCGCCAGATGGTAGGGGGTAATGGGGTTGGGGTTCACGTCAGCCTTGTATTGGCGGCTTACGTGAAGCCCAGGTTAGTAATGGAGGGCGTCTATAAGACGCCCCCATTACTAATCGCGTGGTTAAATGGTTGCTGCTTTTTCAATAAAAGACACGGCCATAATAAAGTATTTTAATGAAATAAAAAACACATATGGTTCAACAATTTTTTTTTTTATTGCACGCCTCCGCAAAGCCCTCGATCTCCTGAAAAAAAACGTAAAAAAACAACAATATCACTCACCTGTCCGCCGTCAACGACACAGTTCACGATCACGACTGTCCCACGACGATCTGGATCATTTCTACAGCTGTGACATCAGCCAACACTGATGTCACAGCTGTAGAATACAGCACTCTATACTGACAGGGGTGTAAAACCACCACCTGTCAGTCTATAGTGCTGCAGCGGGTCACTGGGGTTCATCAGCTGATGAGCCCCGGTGAGCTAGACAAGAAGGTTCCCACGGTAAACATCAACTGATCTGTCACGCGACCATCAGTTGATCGCTGATGTCAGGTGATCAGTAACGTCACCGCAGGTCCTGGAAGTAGGAAGTAGGGGAGTCCACACCCCTCAGTGTACCGCGAGCCGCCGAAGAGACGACCTCGCAGAGGACGACACCGGGTGCCGCCGGACAGGTGAGCATGAAGTTTTTTTTTTTAATTTTTACTTTTTTGTTCTTTTTTAACTGCCGCTGGCACGCGTGCTGGAAGGTGCAGGCTGCTGCTTCTCCCATCCACGTTGCTCTCGCTGTTAATAGCCAGAGCATGCGGTCGGATGAGAGAAGTAGCAGCCTCCTCTCCCGACCCGGGTAGCAGCCGCAGCGCGATTCTGGCGCGATTTTGCACCTATTGATTCACATTGAAGCGCTGCAAATCCACATGTATAGATATTATACATGCGGGTTTGCTGAGATTCAATGCAAATCAATGGGCGCGATTTCGCGATGATATCGCGCCTGAATTGGTTGTGCTGCGGTTTGTGCCGCAACCATAATCCGCAGCGAAAATTTCCGCATTATGTGCACAGCACATGCAGATTATCATTGGTATACATGGCAGTCCTCTTACCAAGCTATTTTAATGCGTTTCCGTGGCCTAATAACCAACGCAGAAACGGATTAAAATCGCATCGTGTGCACTCAGCCTAATTCTAAGCAGTCTAAATTTAAGACTGTTTGCTAAGTTTACACTATATTGCCTCATTAGCAGTTTACATTTATATAGCAGTTTACCATGAAAAACATATGTCTCAACTGTATGTCAAAAATATGATCTAATCTAAACCATGAACTAATCTCTCATTAGCTTCCCACACGTATTCTGTGGTCCTCTAAAGACCTTCTTCTCTCCTCCATACTTGTACATTGCTCACCCAAAAACCTCAGACTTCTCCTGAGTTTTTTCCATCCTATGGAACTTCATGCCTATACACGTCTGATTCTCAATCACATTATTCGGAACATTCAGTCAGAACTTGAAAACCCATCTCTTTAAAAAAAGCTTACAGCCTGCAATGACCCCGCTGCCTCCTCACTGCCAACGAAGCTGCTGCACCTCCCCCCAACCTACTGTCTTTTCTCTGTAGACTGAAAGCCTGCAAGGACAGGACCCTTTCCACCGTTTATCATTGTTAATTTGTTCATTCTAATTTATATTTGTATTTTGTATGTAACCACTAATCATGTACAGCACAATGGAGTCAATGGTGCTCTAAAAATAAACAATAATAATAGTCTCTCTATAACCTAATGGCCTCCATAAATATTAGAGGAAAGTTGTCTAAATAGACAGATTTCACCAGGAGCGGTTGCCCATCTGATTTGTGTGGGCATTTTTTAACCCAGTCCGTTCCCACAGTAATTGACAAGCTGGTCCACGGCATTTTTGTATCTACAAATTATCACCTTGGCAATGTGATAAAAGATTGAGCATGAAGTTGTTAATTGTGTGGTCTGATTGATATCTATGAAATTACGTAAGTGTGATAATTTGGGACCCAACATTAACATCTCCATTGGAGACGTGAGTGCTTACTACAGTTAGTATTCCACTAAGTCAGGGCCAAGATTTTATCTGTTAGCTGCAGTGGTGAATGACTTGTCAGCTGTTCGAATAATCTGGATAAAAGTGTTATAGGGCTTTGAAGAGAGTTATAGAGTCACTTAAGTGCGGGAAACTGAAACCTGAGTGAAAATATACTGTACTCTATTTCAGTAACTCATCAAGTGATGTGGGGGTAAAATCCAGATTATTATTGACCTGACCAGTCTAAACATGCTTAGAAAACTAGTAAAAAATGTTATAATAATGTGTGTCTATGTATGTATGTATATATATATATATATATGTGTGTAATATATATTTATATATACCCACACACAGGGACAAAATAATTGAAACCCTTCTTATAAAGTAATCAACATCCACCATGGTCACTGAAATAACTTGATTCTGACAAAAGTAATTTTCAATTTAAATTTACTAAATATAAACTAATGAGAATCAGACATGGCTTTTGAATTTTGGATCAACAGAAAAAGAAATAATGATAATCGCCTGGACAAAAATGATGGTGTTCTTAACTTAGTCTTTAATTGCGAAACCTGTTGAGGCAATCACTGCAAACAAATGATTTCTATAAAGCCCCCGTCTCACATAGCGAGATCGCTAGCGAGATCACTGCTGTGTCATGGTTTTGGTGACGCAACAGCGACCTCACCAGCGATGTCGCTATGTGTGACACTTTGCAGCGATCAGGCCCCTGCTGTGAGGTCGCTGATCGCTGCAAAGTGTCCTGGACAATTTTTTGGTCGTTGCCCTCCCGCTGGTCAGCACACATCGCTGTGTGTGATCAGCGGGAGCAGCGATCAGGCTGGTAACCATGATAAACATCAGGTTACTAGGGGCACACGCGCACCTAGTAACCCGTTGTTTATCATGGTTACGAGCCTGCTAAAGTGAGCGGTAACCTCCCGCTCACTGTAGCAGAGTGGTAACCATGATAAACAACGGGTTACTTGGTGCGCGTGTGCCCCTAGTAACCCGATGTCTATCATGGTTACCAGCCTGCTAAAGTGAGCGGTAACCTCCCGCTCACTGTAGCAGAGTGGTAACCATGATAAACAACAGGTTACTAGGTGCGCGTGTGCCCCTAGTAACCCGATGTTTACCATGGTTACCAGCCTGCTCCTGCTTCAGCACCAGGCTGGTAACCAGGAGCAGGACATCGTGGAAAGATTCCACGATGTCGCTGCTCCCCTGATCGTTGGTGAGCCTGCCTGTTTGACAGCTCACCAGCGACCACATAGCGACGCAGCAACGATCCCTGACAGGTCATATCGTTGTCGGGATCGTTGCAGCGTCGCTAAGTGTGATGGGGCCTTAACTCGCAATGGGATTTCTGCTCCTGTCCACAGGTATTGTGGCCCACTCCTCATGAGCAACCTGCTCCAGCTGTCACAGGCATGAAGGGTGCCTTCTCCAGACTGCATGATTCAACTCTTTCCATATGTTCAATAGGATTTAGATCAGGGCTCATAGAAGGCCTCTTCAGGATAGTTCAGCGATTTGCTTTTAGCCATTCTTGGATGTTTTTTGCTGTGTGTTTTGGGTCTTTACCCTGTTGACTGACCCGTGACTGCAGTATTGTAGAGGCTTCCCCCTCCGACAAGTTGCGTAGCTACTGGGGGCAGAGGGGTCGGTCGCTCCGGGCCCCTTATTCTGAGGGACTCACCCGGAGCTAAGCTTCTACAACTGTATCGGCGTGCGCAGCGTGCCCATACAATTACTCTGTGGCAGAGCAAGGAGACGCGATCTCCCTGCTCTGCCACCCGGCTGCTATGAGGCCCACTGCCCGTCATCACAAGTTCAACTGTATCGGCAGCATGCCAATACAGTTTAAAGCAATGATGAGAGAGAGGGAGTGTCATGCTCCCTCTCCCATCATTTCCCCTCTGCATCTGATGTCACTGATGCAGACACTGACAGCGAGCGCAATGACGTCAGTACATGGTGCCCGCTGTGCTGAGATGTGCAGGCGCTCGGAGCAGCGGGGAATGTGGAGGAGAGGTTTGTATTGTATTTTTTTTATGGGTAGTACATTATACTGTATGGAGGCCTATGGGGAGTGCATTATACTACAGTTATATGAAAAAGTTTGGGCACCTCTTTTAATCTTAAGCTTATTGTTTTATAAAAATTGGTGTTTTTGCAACAGCTATTTCAGTTTGATATATGTAATAACTGTTGGACACAGTAATGTTTCTGCCTTGAAATGAGGTTTATTGTACTAACAGAAAATGTGCAATCTGCATTCAAACAAAATTTGACAGGTGCATAAGTATGGGCACCTCACCAGAAAAGTGACATTAATATTTAGTAGATCCTCCTTTTGCAAAAATAACAGCCTCTAGTCACTTCCTGTAGCTTTTAATGAGTTCCTGGATCCTGGATGAAGGTATTTTTGACCATTCCTCTTTACAAAACAATTCCAGTTGAGTTAAGTTTGATGGTCGCCGAGCATGGACAGCCCTCTTCAAATGATCCCACAGATGTTCAATGATATTCAGGTCTGGGGACTGGGATGGCCATTCCAGAACATTGTAATTGTTCTCATGCATGAATGCCTGAGTAGATTTGGAGCGGTGTTTTGGATCATTGTCTTGCTGAAAGATCCATCCCCTGCGTAACTTCAACTTTATCACTGATTCTTGAACATTATTGTCAAGAATCTGCTGATACGGCGTGGAATCCATGCGTCCCTCAACTTTAACAAGATTCCCGGTGCCGGCATTGGCCACACAGCCCCAAAGCATGATGGAACCTCCACCAAATTTTACTGTGGGTAGCAAGTGTTTTTCTTGGAATGCTGTGTTTTTTTGCCACCATGCATAACGCCTTTTTGTATGACCAAACAACTCAATCTTGGTTTCATCAGTCCACAGGACCTTCTTCCAAAAAGAAATTGGCTTCTCCAAATGTGCTTTTGCATACCTCAGCCGACTCTGTTTGTGGCGTGCTTGCAGAAACGGCTTCTTTCGCATCACTCTCCCATACAGCTTCTCCTTGTGCAAAGTGCGTTGTATAGTTGACCGATGCGCAGTGACACCATCTGCAGCAAGTTGATGCTGCAGTTCTCTGGAGGTGGTCTGAGGATTGTCCTTGACTGATCTCACCATTCTTCTCCTCTGCCTTTCTGATGTTTTTCTTGGCCTGCCACTTCTGGCCTTAACAAGAACTGTCCCTGTGTTCTTCCATTTCCTTACTATGTTCCTCACAGTGGAAACTGACAGGTTAAATCTCTGAGACAGCTTTTTGTATCCTTTCCCTGAACAACTATGTTGAATAATCTTTGTTTTCAGATCATTTGACAGTTGTTTTGAGGAGCCCATGATGCCACTCTTCAGAGGAGATTCAAACAGGAGAACAACTTGCAAGTGGCCACTTTAAGTAGCTTTTCTCATGATTGCATACACCTGGCTATGAAGTTCAAAGCTCAATGAGGTTACAAAACCCAAAAAAAGTGCTTCAGTAAGTCAGTAAAAAGTAGGTAGGAGTATTTAAAACAAGAAAATGATAAGGGTGCCCATACTTATGCACCTGTCAAATTTTGTTTGAATGCAGATCGCACATTTTCTGTTAGTACAATAAACCTCATTTCAAGGCAGAAACATTACTGTGTCCAACAGTTATTACATATATCAAACTGAAATAGCTGTTGCAAAAACACCAATTTTTATAAAACATTAAGCTTAAGATTAATAGGGGTGCCCAAACTTTTTCATATAACTGTATATATATAGAGGCAATGGGGAGTGCATTATACTATAGAAGCCTATGGGGAGTGCCTTATACTATATAGAGGCCTATGGGGAGTGCCTTATGCTATATAGAGGCCTATGGGGAGTGCATTATACTATATATAGAGGCCTATGGGGAGTGCATTATACTATATAGAGGCCTATGGGGAGTGCATTATACTATATAGAGGCCTATGGGGAGTGCATTATACTATATAGAGGCCTATGGGGAGTGCATTATACTATATAGAGGCCTATGGGGAGGGCATTATACTACATAGAGGCCTATGGGGAGTGCATTATACTATATAGAGGCCTATGGGGACCCATCAAGCGCACACAGGGCATTATTACTTTCTAGGGAGCAAAATGTGGGCACTGTTTTCTAGGGCACTTGCACAGGGCATTAATATATTCTAGAGGGTAGTTTTACCATTTAGAGGGCACACAGTACCACACAGTAAATGCAGTAATAGGGACACAGTGGCTCAGCATTGGGGTATCAGCCGGATACAGAGTTTGTGCAGGTCGGGTATAGATGGGGCCATTCTAGAAATGTGATCAGTCAAATGTGTCTTTGTTGTCATCTCTGCAGACGAGTCCTGGCTGGAAGAAGTTGTCATGCTGGTCTGGGCCAGATGGAAAAGATGAACGATTCTATCAGAAAGAACTTCAGCTGTAAGTCACTGTCTATAACTGTACTGTAATCTCCTATATGTTCTGGAGGACTGTTATCTACCACTATATGGTCACCATATTGCAGTAATATCATTGCTGGTCTTTGTATAGAGATTTTTATTAGTAACAGCACAGTCATCTGCTGAGGTTCTCCTACATCCACTATTAGTGTGCGCCACCATAGTTGTAATCAGTGTTACCTGGTTAGGGGCCCACTCAGAAGTTTCGACCCCCCCCCTGAACCAAAACTCTAGCTACGAAAGGCTCTGACTGAACCTTCTACCATCTACCTTTAAAACCCCACTCCTCTTCCCTGGATTCCCTCCAAATAGACAGACAGACAACCGTTTTGGATTAATTTGGCCATGTTTATTATAACAAACATTACAATAATAAATTGAAGGTCAGGAGGTTTTTGGAGCTTCAAAACCTGGCGTAAACCACTAAAATAAACCATCCAGCATTACCCCCAGCCACGACCACAGGCTCGGGGCACCTCTGTTGCCAGAAAATCATTTCCATATCACCAACTCCCAGTCACCTCACCCTTAAGAGCCCCAAAATCAGCCAGGCAATTAACAAAATTCTGAACATAACGGGAAGTTACCATCTACCAGATGTACAACCCCCCCCACCACCACAATTTTGCCACCAACTCCAAGATCCCCCTCTGCACAGCTTGCCGAAATGACCCAATGACCCCCTCATACCTTAGTTTCAAAAATTTCCAGGTTACTTACTGCCAAATTCACAAGGTGGTGTCTACATGCCGTTTAGCACCCCCTTCCTAACTATATATACCTCCCTTCTATCTGCCAACCCCCCTTTTTCCACCCCTTAAGCTTTTTACCCCACAAATGGCCACACTAAACTGATTACTTTTGCTTAACCCCTGCTTTCCCTACCAAGCTAAGTCATAAGTCACTACACCCTTGGTTCTGCTGGGGCTTCGTTTTTCCTTTACCTGTGACTCGGACCAAGTTTTCTGACATTGGGTAGCACATTTCACTCCAGCATGCCTTGATAGTCTTGTTATTTCATTGTACCCTGCACAGATTCAGGACATACTGTGCAAGATGCAGCAGCACAGCCCCAAAACATAACTGAGCTTGCTCCATGTTTCACAATAGGTACAATATTCTTTTCTTTGTATGCTTCATGTTTGCTTTCTGTGAACATAGAGCTGATGTGACTTGCAATAAGGCTCCAGTTCTGTGTCATCTGTCCAAAGGACATTCTCCCGGAAGCTTTGTCACTTCTCAATATGCATCTTGGAAATTTTCAGTCTTGGATTTTTGTGGTTTTCTTTCGACAATGATTTCCTCCTCTGTTGTCTTTCATAAAGTCTACTTTGGCCAAGACAGAAACAGATGGTGCCATCTGACACTGATGTACTTTGACCTTGGAGTTTGCCTGTAATCTCTTTGGAAGTTGTTCTCTACTATATGGTTAACATTCCTATTATCTGTCTCTTCAATTTGTTGGTAATTTTCTTCTTGTGGCCACGTCCAGGGAGCTTGGCTACAGTCCCATAGACCTTAAACTTATGAATAATATTTCTAACTATAGTAACAGGAACGTCAAGGTGTTTGAGATAGTCTTATGGCCTTTTCCTTGTTTGTCTACAATTTTTGGGGATTTTTGTATCTAAGCTCATGAGACAACTCTCTTTTTAGCTTTAAAACAGACAAAACCTAAGATAAAAACAAAATAAGCAAATTCCCTGTAGTAAATAAATAACTAGCAATAGTGCATTAAAATAATAACAATTTTGATAAAAAAAAAACGTAAAAGCCATCCCACCATGTCAAGGTGGCCCTATTCGGGATGGTCCTGATTTCTAGTGTTAAAACCTTACCATTTGTCATGTGATGTAATGTGAATAAGGGCTGAGAAGGACTGAGGCCCAGCTAATGGACACCCAGCCATTGGGAACTATATGAATGTAATGTCCAGCTCATGGAAAAGGGAGGCCATACCCTTATTTGCACAGAGCACAAAAAAACTGAGAAAAAAAATATGCATAATTTCACACAAAATGGCAAAAATGGGCCGGACAAAATTTTTGGCACCCTCAACTTAATATTTTGTTGCATGCCCTTTGGAATAAATAGCTGAAATCAATCGCTGGAATTTGGGACCACTCTTCTTTTGCAAACTACTCCAGATCTTTCATATTTGAAGGATGCCTACTCCCAACAGCAATATTAAGATCTCTCCACAGGTGTTCAATGGGATTTAGATCCGGACCACTTCAGAACTCTCCAGCGCTTTTTTTTCAATCCATTTCTGGGTGCTTCTTGACCTATGTTCGGGTACTTGTCCTGCTGCAACACCCATGACCTATTATGTAAACCCAGTTTTCTGACACTGAGCACTACATTGTGACCCAAAATTATTTGGTAACCTAACCTTCAGATTTTGTGATTCCTTGCACCAGCAAATCAACCCCAGAACATCTTTGAACCTCCACCATATTTGACTGTAGGTACTGTGCTCTTTTCTTTGTAGACCTCATTCCATTTTCGGTAAACAGTAGAATGATGTGCTTTACCAAAAAGCTCTATCTTGGTCTCATCTGTCCACAAGACACTTTCCCAAAAGGATTTTGGCTTACATACATTTTGGTAAACTGCAGTCTAGCTTTTTCCCAGGACATCCCTCCTGACACCACCATCTGAAGGTAGTCCTTCATATCCTTGATAGGGACAGGAACATACAAGAGGCTAAAAAGCCCCTCCCTCCACCACTCACCACTGTTTTTCCTGTCACTATCAGGGACAGATGCATAGGGGGAGTGCTCATGGTGCAGAAGAAGTTACCTGTCAGTTGAGCAGGAGCTCCTGATTGCTGGATGTGGGGGGCTTAAGGGGGTCTATCCCTCTCCTTCCTCCTACAACATGGTCCGGAGGCCAACACCTCGCTGATCAAGAGGTCACTCAGCCTTCCAGTAGAGCTGGAGCTCCTGTTTCAGCCTCTTCCCCCTCAGAGGGGCCTTCGACTCCCTTGCATCCATCCCCTGGTCGCATGGCAGGAGATTCACCGCCGAGGATGCCGGCATGCAGAGAGCTTTTCCAATTTACATGGAAGTGACGCATAAGCCTATAGTACCCGGCGTGCATTCCAGCATGGACCACAATTCGGGATTTTAAAAAAAGAGCACCAAGAACCACCTAATTAAAGGGGAGGCATTCCCGATGATGCAGATGGAAGACAGGTGAGAAGAGTACTATTTATTGTACTTCTGGAGGGGGGGGGCTGAGTTACCAGTGCAGCAAGACAGTCAGTAATCAAAGGACAAAACTCTGTCCGTTTTGATAGCCTTACTGAATCGCTGGGACAAGTGAGTGGTATTTGAGAGAGAAATTACACTTACTTGTTTTCCACCTGGCATCTACACTACACTATATATGACCTTTCTCCCTTTAGGATAAAAATGTTCCCAAAGATCAATGGCCCCTTCTGTTTCTAAGAAGGAAGAGAAAAATGTGCCACATGCAGCATGAAACTTCCTGACACATATGGGAAACAATTATGTCCAGCATGCATTGCTAAGGTGGTAAAGGAAGAAGACTCCTCCTTCATGACCGATATGAGGGCCATGATCAGAGAAGAGATTTAAAATTCTGTAACGGAGCTACTTTCCTTTCAGTTCTCCCAGTCGGCACCTCGACAGAAAAGACCAAGATGGGATATGGGTCAAATTCAGAGGAGGACCAATTATCATATTACACTGACCCTGAACAAGAGGAGAGTGAAAGTTTAACCCCAACTTTACCAGAAGGGAAAAAGAAATATCTTTTCTCATGGGAGGATACTGACGCTCCTGCAGGTAGTGAGAAATACATTAAAAATTGAGGAGACCCATCAATCACCCTCAATGCAAGATGAGATGTTTGGAAGTTTAAGGTCCCAAAGGAATAGTCATCCCTGTTAATAAACACATAAAAGCTAAGATTCTAGGGTAATGGGAGGACGTAGAGAAAAGGCTGATAATACCAAGAAGTTTCAGTTTTCGTCTTCCTTTTAAAGAGAAGATATGTAATTATGGGAAGAACTCCCTAAGATTGACTTTCCCATAGTCAGAGTATCAAAAAAGACATCTATTATATTTTATGATTCATCAAGTCTGAGTGATCCTATGGATAGGAAGGCAGATGGACTACTCAAGAGAACATGGGAGACTTTGGCAGCAATTATTAGAGCTGTCGCTGCTACCTCAGTGGCAAGATCCATGAACCTGTGGATAGATAAGTGAGAAGGCTACCTTAGGAAGAAGTCCTCAAGAGATGATTTTCTGGAATCCTTTCCCTTACTAAAAATGGCAACGACTTTTATGCCTGACGCCTCACAGCGAGGAATGGGGCACTCTCTAATACCACAAGACAAACTATATGGCTTAAAACATAGTTGGGGGATTGCCACTGAAAAAAACAAGCTGTGTTCCATTCCCTTTTCTGGACTCCGGTACTAGACGACATATTATAAAAGGCCTCAGATGATAAAAAAGGATTTCCAGAAGAGAATTCTAAAAGAGTATCTTCCTTTCGGAGAACCTGATTCCACAAGAAGCAAGATTACAGGGGTAAAGGGAAGACAGGTAGATGGAGCTACCCAAGGGAGTTAGAGGAAGGAATACCTTTCTCAAACCAACTACTAACACAAGAAGACAATGACACCAATAATGTGGGGAGAAGACTCCAATGTTTTCACAAGGCCTGGGCAGAAGTATCTCAGAATCCATGGATAGAATAGAGCTTACTCAGAACCCTCTGGGAAGATTCCAACTCACATCTCCCATTACCCGCGAGTCTACAAAAGACTGCTAAGAGACATACAAAAATTGGTTGGTTTGGGAGTAGAAAATAAAAGATTTGGGTAATTGAAAATACCGCTGCAAAGGATTTTTAAAACGCAATACCGCTGAAGTTTTGGCTTTTAAAAGTTTATTACTTGTTACGCATTTCAGAGCTGTTCTAGACCCTTCTTCGAGCAAAATATTGATATTTTGCCTGAAGAAGGGGCTCGAATAGCTTCAAAAACGTGTAGCAAGTAATAAACTTTTAAAAGCCAAAACCTTAGAGGTATTGTGTTTTAAAAATCCTTGGCAGCACTATTTTCGACTACCCAAATCTTTCATTTTCTGACCAAATCTCTGGATTGCCAGTGGGATCCAGCGGGTGGAGCAGCAGCCAACCAGAGCATACACCCTACCTGGCTCAGTGTTGTGCCTGAGATACACAACTCACTCAGGTGAGTAATACCGCCGCTGAGTCTTTTACTTGTCCTGTTTGATCAGCGCAAGGTGCGCTTCTCTTTCTTATTTTTTCTCATTGGTTTGGGAGTAGTAACGTCAGTAGCAAAAGCAAAATGGTTCCTAGGGTGTTACTCTGAATCTATTCTCAATTTTTGAGAAAAAAGGGAATAGTCATTGTTCAATACCTTTGATGATTTTTTTCTAGTAGCAGAATCACCCAAACAGCTAAGAATCAATCTAGCCTCAACCATCTTAGTTATGAACAACCTAGGATGGTTTATAAACTGGGAAAAGTCAGACCTCATTCTAGGGAGACAAAAAATTTTCTTGGAGTCCTCTTAGATTTGGAACAGCAGTCATCTTTCCTACCAGAGAAAAAGCAGGACGAATTCAAGGCCTGAGTTCTCACCTTCAAAAGGAAAACTCAAGTATCTATCAGAGAAGGTATGAAGATCCTAGGACTGATGACAGCCTGTATATCATGCGTGCGGTGGAGCCAATTCCACTCAAGGCAGTTGCAGCAGCAGATCCTAACATCCTGGAACAGACAGGTAGACGAATTGGACAAGAAAATAAGACTGTCTATAGTGACGAGAAGGTCCTTGAATTGGTGGACAACCTTCAGAAAATAAATATGTGGAGTCTATCCCCATTCGTAATGGTTACCATAGACGCAAGGAACATCGGATGGGGGGCTCATGAACAAGGTCATTACATACAGGGCATCTTACCAAAGCCAGGTTGTCTCAGATCATTAGAGAACTCCAAACAGTCTAGGAAACGTTAGAGATTCAAATTACGTTTAAAAGATCAACATGTGAGAATTCTATCGGACAATGTCGTGACAGTGGCCTTCCTCCATCGTTAGGGAGGTCCGAGACATCACCATCTCCAGGCTTTGGCTGCAAAGATCTTCCTTTGGGCAGATCCTCTGGAATGTTGGGATTTGGGTTTAGGGTGGGTTAGGGAATTGAAGTTGAGATACTTTGTTCATGTTTTATACTATGTCATTTATGTTATTTGAAAGATGGAAAATTTGTATTTGAAAATTTTCAATATAAATTATTTGATTATAAAAAAAGAATCCCAAGCCCTTTTCTCAACAGCTTTCATTTTTGTTTTGAACACATCATCCTTCATGAGTTTCCGAATATCTGGATCCACTAAAATGCCTTCTTTCAGTTTTGCTTCGAACAGGTCCTGAAACTTGATACACAGGTACGTAAAAGTCTCTCCTTCTTTCGGTAGAGTTTTCACAAACTGCTTCATTAGTCCAAGCTTAATGTGGAGTTGTGGCAGGAGAATTTTAGTGGAATCAACTAAACTTATCACAACTATGTTCTCAAGTCCAGGTTGCAAAGATGTTCTCATTAGCCAACTTTTTTTGGCTCCAGTGATGAGTCTTATCCCTCCTGTCCCATTACCACAAAAATCATGGGTACTTTGTGTATCCTCTTTGCTGCCCAAGGAGCAAAGAGAGAACTTTCAGATCACCACATATTGAACAGCCTTGATCCTCTTAGTTAACTTTCTTGAGAATAAAGTTTAAATTCTCATAACTTTCCTTTAAGTGCACAGAAGGCCCTACAAGCACTGAAGCATACCTGCTGCCATTGTGCAGTAACATAGCTTTCAGACTTTTTTTGGATGAATCAATGAAGAGTCTTCTTTTGCTGACATTGTACTGCAGCGCAGCGCAGCGAATCAACAAGCTCTAAGGCTTGCGGCCCAATCACAGTCATTCCAAGTATTGTATAAAGGCCGGACCACGTGTTGCGCCGCCATTTTGACACCTGGTTCCCCAACAGTCTGGTGTACGGTTCCATAAGAGCCTGGTGCAGCGTGCCCCTGACGCGCCCCCTGGGCCAGTGCTGTAGTGCGGCGCGCGTGCGCGCGGGGAATACCCGGAGCCGGATCCGATGGGGGTAGTAGTCTTCGTGTGGCGGTGACCCGGTCCGTGCCCAGGGTGGTCAAACTAAGTGGCAGTTATTGGTATGATGGTATTAGAGTCCGACTACGCCACCCGTTGAATGCGGCTATGAAGCCGCCGCCGCAGGAGACCTCCCACCTGCTCACAGATGTAATATTGCTATTACTGTGGAAACCAGACCCCTGGGGTGCCACATTCCCCCCTAGTGAAATTTAGTACTCCCGGACTAAACATATTTTTTTTTTAAAAACATAACAGGGTATAAACAGGAACAATTAAATACATGAGATGGTCACGGCGTGTCCGTAACCGGGAAGCAATAAGGGTGTCCATTTCACCAAAGAACAGGGAGCCGTAACCAGGTAGGGGTCTGTCCTGCCCCGAGTCTTTAACAGTCTTTAGTCCATTCCTGGGTTACGCTCCAAACATATTTACAACAGAGTTCCGGTTACTCACTGTCCATAACCTGTCAGTCCATATAAAGAAATCTGTAACTGAAAAACATAATTAGCAATGGCTACAACAAAACAGGTAAACATAAAATAGTTAAAGCAATTAGCCAACTTAGATTCTCCAACGTACGGGCATCTGGCCTCTGGTAACCCTAGTGGACCTACAGAGCTCACTCACTGGTCCTGCACTACAGGGTGTAGGAGGTGTTATGGGTAAGCTGGGCAGCTTTCTGCGCACTCTTTGGCTCACTAGGGGCACGGCAGGCTCACTACTAGCAGAGGGTTGATCCTCCTGTACTGCTGGTGTGGACTCTTCTGCCTCTTGGGCCGGCTGCTCTTCCAGCTCTTCCGGTTCCTCTGTAGGCACTTGCGGGGCTGGCTGGAGAAAGGTGAGGACGGGTACCACGACAGCACCGTTTACTTGTGTCCAAGACTGGGGGAAGTCTCCGAGTACAGTCCTGATCATTTCTTCCCTTTCCTCTGCGGGTCGAGGGTTTTCTTGATCTTCTTCTTCAGGGTTTTGCAGCTGCTCGGGACACTTCTTCAGATGGTCTCTGGAGACAACAGCTGTGGTTTCTCCTCCATCCTTACTGATAACGCAAATCTTTGGGTTCTCATGGCTTGATGGCAGTACGGTGTATGGGTCCTTCTCCCACTGGTCGTCCAACTTGTGGAGCCGTCTTTTCCTCTTCAAGACCTGCTCTCCAGGTACCAGGGGAACAGCGGGAGCATACTGATTATAAGCCCTCTCTTGCCTTTCTCTAGCTTGAGACAGACTTCGCTCGACGCTCTCCTGTACTTTCCGATACTGCTGCTGCCGTTCTGTATCCCAGTCTGCCTCTGGCGAGGTGTCCTCAGGCGTCAGGACTCCCATATCCAGGTCAATAGGCAGCTTACCAGGTCTCGCTCTCATTAGGTAAGCCGGGGTACAGTTGGTAGAACCTACAGGGATGTGGTTGTATAGGTCCACCAGATCAGGCAGCTTCTCAGGCCACATACTGCGTTCTTCCAGGGGCAATGTTTTCAGGAGGTCTATCACCACCTGGTTCATCTTCTCGCAGAGTCCATTGGTTTGAGGGTGATAGGGCGTTGTTCTTATCTTCGTGCAGCCATACAGGTTGCAGAACTCCTGGAAGACTTCCGCTTCGAAGGCTGGCCCTTGGTCTGTCAGCACTTGGTCCGGGTACCCGTGTGGACGGCAGAAGTGCTGCTGGAAGGCTCTAGCTGCTGTTTGAGCCGTTAAGTCCTTGACCGGGACCACCACCAGGAACCGGGAGTAATGATCTACGATTGTGAGGGCGTAGACATACCCAGATCTGCCTGGAGCCAGTTTCACATGGTCCAGGGCTACCAGTTCCAGTGGCTGTCGGGTGATGATGGGCTGCAAGGGAGTCTTCTGGCTGGCACGGTCCTTCCTTCTTAGGTGGCACGGTCCACAGTCTCTGCACCACCTCTCGATGGCTCCTCTCATGCCTACCCAGTAGAACCGTTCACGCAACAAGAACTCCAGCTTCTTCCACCCGAAATGTCCTGCTCCGTTGTGGTACGCCTCCAGAATCATAGCCGCGTCTCGTCTGGGGACCACTACCTGCCAGGTCAACTCATGTGTTCGAGAGTTAACCATTCTCCGGCACAACTTCTCCCTGTAGAGGAACAGCCTACTTTTCTCCTTCCACAGTTGCTTAGTCTCCTCTGGGGCGTCTGGGTCCAGACTGGCATCGGCTTGGGTCAGCATTTCCTTCACCAGACGGACTGCGGGATCACTGTCTTGCGTCTCCGCCCAGTTGTAGTGGGGCAAGGGATTGAACGTCGCGGAGCGCCTGTCTTTCACACGGTGGGAATACAGGGTAATCCCATGACGGTGGAACGCAGGGAGCTCAACTTCTTCCAGATCTTCTGGATCTTCCCCTACGTCCGGTAAGTTCGGCATTCTAGACAGGGCATCCGCGTTGGCATTGGAGCGTCCTGCCCGGTATTTGATGGTGAATTCAAAGTTGGACAGGCGAGCCATCCATCTCTGTTCCAGAGCACCGAGCCTTGCAGTGTCCAGGTGTGTCAACGGGTTGTTATCCGTGTACACGATGAATTTGGAGGAGGCAAGGTAATGCTTGAAACGTTCGGTCACTGCCCACACTACTGCCAGGAACTCCAGCTTGAATGAGCTATAATTTTTTTTTTTCGGGGTTCCTCTCGGTGGGTCGTAGCTTTCGGCTAGCGTAAGCGATTACCCGTTCTTTTCCTTGCTGGATCTGGGACAGCACGGCTCCTAGCCCGATGTTGCTTGCGTCCGTGTGGAGGATAAAAGGCTGGCTGTAGTCTGGATATGCCAGGATTTCATCCCCCGTGAGGGCCATCTTCAGCTGGCAAAAGGACTCCTCTTCCAGCTTTTCCCACCTGAAGGGCGGCTTCTGGTTTTTGGCTTTTCGAGATTGACCTATCAGGAGGTCCTGCATAGGGGCTGCCATTTTGGTGAAACTGGGAATGAATCTTCGGTAGTAGCCTACCAATCCGAGGAACTGCCGCACTTCCTTTATGCTGGAGGGTCTTGGCCAGTCCTTAATCACGGTGATCTTATCAGGGTCAGGAGCCACTCCGTCAGCACTCACCACGTGTCCCAGGTATTGCACCTTTGGTTTCAGGAGGTGACACTTGGAGGGTTTCACCTTTAGGCCGTAGTTTGCCAGAGCTTCAAACACTTCTGCCAGGTGTTTCAGGTGGTCGTCGTAGGTCTTGGAATAGACGATGACATCGTCCAGGTATAACAGGACCGTCTCGAAGTTCCGGTGTCCCAGACAGCATTCCATCAACCGTTGGAAGGTTCCTGGTGCATTGCAGAGCCCGAACGGCATGCAGTTAAATTCACTGAGACCCATCGGGGTGGTGAATGCGGTCTTCTCCCGGTCCGCCTCTGCTACAGGAACCTGCCAGTACCCGCTAGTGAGATCCAAAGTAGAGAAGAAGTTAGCAGATTTTAATGCAGCTAAGGACTCTTCTATCCTTGGTAACGGGTACGCATCTTTGTGTGTGATACGGTTGACCTTCCTGTAGTCTACACACATTCTCATGGTGTTGTCTTTCTTTTTCACTAAGACTAGTGGAGCTGCCCAGGGGCTACAGCTGTCCCTGATTACCCCAGCCTCCTTCATGTCTCTAAGCATCCCCTTGGCGTGTTGGTAGTGTGCAGGGGGTACGGGTCGGTATCTCTCCTTTATGGGAGGATGGTCTCCCGTGGGGATGTGGTGTTCTACCCCCTTTACTCGCCCGAAGTCTAACGGGTGTTTACTAAACACTCTCTCGTACTCTTGAACCACCCGATAGACTCCTTGTTTCTGGTGTGAGGGAGTGGAGTCAGTACCCAGATGTAGTTGCTGACACCAGTCCTCCATTGGTTTCTTAGAGCCGTTACCTTCCTCTGGTTGAGATGGAGGCAAGGGTTCCACGGCCTGTACAGAATTCTGGTTTATGGTGAACAATTTAGCTAGCGTGGCATACCGGGGCAGGTGTACTTCTCTCTCACCGATATTTATGATGCGAACGGGCACCCTCCCATGGCGTACATCGACCACCCCCCGTGCTGTCAAAATGGTGGGCCTACTGTCTGAGTAGACGGGTTCTACCATTGCTTGGTAGTCTCTACCTCTTAGACCAATAGCTGCCCGGCACCAAATCATCATCTCACTTTTTGGGGGCATGGCAATAGGGAACGGGTCACACATTCTCACGCTACCTATCTCACCACCAGATAGTTCCACCTGTTGCCGCTTCATCAGTGCCCGGATCTCTTTTTGGAGCACACGCTGCTGGCCGGAACTGGCGTTCTTGGCAACCTGCTGTAAAATGAGAATCACCTCTGCAAGACAATTTTCAATTACATTGGTTCCCAGGGTGATTCTAGGGTGACTCTCATGACGGTCGATGTCCACTATAATCAGTCCTTGTGCCGCTAGTTCGACTTTACCGATTTTAATGGTCACCTCCTTGAATCCCACCTGCGGCACGGGCTGACCATTGCTGGCGATGATACTCAGGTCGTCGTCTGGGTAGCGGGTTATGTCCGAATCATTCCAGTACTGCTTGAAGAGCACGTACGGGATGGTGGTGACCTGTGACCCAGTGTCTAGTAGGGCACTCATAGGAATGCCATCCAGTACCACAGGCAAGATTGGACGTCCCCCTACGTATTTATCACGCCAGTTTGATGGGCCTGATGGTCTTATGCCTGGGGGTTGGCCCTCTACCCCAGGTTGTGCCCGTTTAAATGACAGTACCTTGCCACATGTCCGGGTTGATTGCAGCGGCGGCAAATAGGTCGTCCGTCCTCGTTGTATCGATCGCTGGGTCTTCCTCTGGCCGGTGGGGTCCTCCTTGGTCGGCGCCACGGGATGTCCTCCGGTCCGGATGCCAGCTCGATCTTCCCTGCAGTAGAAACCTGTAAAGACTGCACAGTTCGGGTTAGCGCGGCAACGCTTTTAGTTAGCTCTTGGACCTGATGGTGCAGGTCTGTAGCTGGGTCATTGTTTAAAGCCTGCGCATCAGCTCCCACAGGCCCTGCAGACAAGGGCGCCGTCTCCTGGTGATAAGTGATAGCAGGGCGCCTGTGGGTCACAGCGCCACCTGGTGCCGGTTCTCGGAGCACCCGGATGGCTCTGTCCTTGAACTGTGCAAAGTCCAGGTCAGGGTCCTGTAAGGCCATTGCCCGCAACTGGGTTCGGTGGGCATTGCACAGTAGACCCTCAATGAATTGTTCAGTTAACAGCTTATCTTCATTTCCCACGCTGTCAGGGTCTGCCTGCTTAATGGCTCTCAGGGCCTCTTGTAGGTTTAGAGCATAGTCTCTTATACTCTCATGTGCCCGTTGTTGGCACCCATAAAATCTTAGTTTTATTTCGGCTGAGGTGCGGGTGTCAAATGTGTCTTTCAGCCGGGTTAGTATGTCTCTGACAGTCCTCTTCCTCCCAGGTGGCCAGGACTTTACCTCCCTTTGGGCTGCCCCGATTAATTGGGCCACCAGGATGCCCACTTTTTGCGCCTCCGTGAGGGGATACACCTGGAAGAGGCTATCCAGCCTTTATCTGAAGTCATTTAGGGTATGTGACTCCCCTGAGTACTGGGGTAGCCAGGCTGCCCCCGGGATATAGGGCATGGTGAAAGGCATGACCGCAGCAGCGGTGGCGCTGGCGGCGGTTGTGGCGGTGAAGCTCTCCTCCGTATCCGACATCCTCCTCCCCCCTAGTGGACCGTGGCCTACCTTGCGATGATCCTCTTCCGTAGGCCGCGGCTCCACAGTGGATCGTCAGGGTTGAGGACCTTCCGTCGCGCTCCTGTGACGTCGGCGTCTGCTGGGCTCCTTCCAGGACCTTACGCAACGTCCGGACATGAGGCGGGGCTTCAGTTCTCGCGGGCTTTCGGAGTCCACGCCCCTCTTCTTCCCGTGCGGCGTCCCGAAGATGGCGTCCGAAGGCGGGAAGCAGCTGCGGATGGCGGGAAGAAGGCAGAAGACGGCGGGAAACGGTCCAAGATGGCGTCTGATGGCGGGAATCGGCTCCGGATGGCGGGAAACTTCACCACAGGTAAGTATAAAAGTCTCTTTTTCAGGCACGCAGTACCCGGTGGTTGCGGGCACGTAATCCTGCCGACTACGCCAAAGTTGACGCGCCCCCTGGGCCAGTGCTGTAGTGCGGCGCGCGTGCGCGCGGGGAATACCCGGAGCCGGATACGATGGGGGTAGTAGTCTTCGTGTGGCGGTGACCCGGTCCGTGCCCAGGGTGGTCAAACTAAGTGGCAGTTATTGGTATGATGGTATTAGTGTCCGACTACGCCACCCGTTGAATGCGGCTATGAAGCCGCCGCTGCAGGGCAGCCCGCTGAGGCCGGTGGTACGGATGTGCAGCGTGGATGGTATAACCCCCAACGGGAGGGGTATGGCCTCAGGGCAGAGGATGAGGTTGATGTTGGGAGTGATGGTGTGGATGTCCCAGCACTAATGGTGCGACAAGGAAGCACGGAGACGCGAGGGTACAGTTCAGGGTCTTTACTGATGGTACAAGGCAAATTCCCCCGGGAGTACTGGCTAGTAGTTGGGGCCTGGTTAGTCTGCGAGTAAGCCGGAGTTCCCCTGGCCAGGTGGAGTTGTAGGCCTTCCCGTTAGTTTGTACCCTTCCTGGCTACCCTGCTTTCGGCGGTTACAAGTAGCCCACGTCCCTGGGTATACCGTGTGGTGCTCACCCGTATGGCTGGTGACCTGGGGCCTCCTGTTAGCCTCCGCTCCGGGATGGCGGTGCTGGTCCCTTCGTTGTGACTGAGCCTCCGGGCTTTTATGGCCAGAGGACCTGGAATCCCCTGCCGGATGGATTCTGCTGCTGGGTATATCTTAGTCCCCACAGCCTCGGACTCCTGTGTCCGGTTTTAGTACCTTCTCCCAGGGCGAGCTCTGCACAGCTCCAGCCCCTGGCGCTTCTCCTTGGCTCCTACAGAGCTCCTGATGTCTATCTGTCCCTGTTTCTGCGTGTCCAGACCAGACTCCGTCTCTGTCTGGAACTCCTCTCTCCTAACCCTGCCTCAGCCCCAGTTTATGTAGGGGAAGTTCTTCCCCTCCCAGGACTGGGCAGGAGGTGTGGCATGCTTAGGATTCCTGCCCAGGAGACCTCCCACCTGCTCACAGACGTAATATTGCTATTACTGTGGAAACCAGACCCCTGGGGTGCCACACCCCCACAGCCGTATGGAGTGCCATAACAGGCTGGTGTAGCGTGCCCGTTATACAGCGTAGTGTAGCATGCCTGTAATACAGCCTGGTTTAGCATGTCCGTAATACAGCCTAGTTTAGCATGTCCATAATACAGCCTGGTGTAGCATGTCCGTAATATAGCCTGGTCCAGTGTGTCCGTAATACAGCCTGGTGTAGCTTGCCCATAATACAGCCTTGTGCAGCATACCCGTAATACAGCCTGGTGCAGTGTGCCTGTAATACAGCCTAGCGCAATGTGCCCGTAATACAGGCTGGTGCAGTGTGCCCGTAATACAGGCTGGTGCAGTGTGCCCGTAATACAGGCTGGTGCAGAGTGCCCGTAATACAGGCTGGTGCAGAGTGCCCGTAATACAGGCTGGTGCAGCGTGCCCGTAATACAGGCTGGTGCAGCGTGCCCGTAATACAGGCTGGGGCAGCGTGTCCGTAATACAGGCTGGTGCAGCGAGTCCGTAATACAGGCTGCTGCAGCGTGTCCGTAATACAGGCTGCTGCAGCGTGTCCGTAATACAGGCTGCTGCAGCGTGTCCGTAATAGAGGCTGCTGCAGCGTGTCCGTAATACAGGCTGCTGCAGCGTGTCCGTAATACAGGCTGCTGCAGCGTGTCCGTAATACAGGCTGCTGCAGCGTGTCCGTAATACAGGCTGCTGCAGCGTGTCCGTAATACAGGCTGCTGCAGTGTGTCCGTAATACAGGCTGCTGCAGCGTGTCGGTAATACAACCTGCTGCACCGTGTCTGTAATACAGCCTGGTGTAGCGTGCCCGTAATACAGCCTGGTGTAGCATGCCTGTAATACAGCCTGTTGTAGTGTCCCCATATTACAGGCTGGTGCAGCGTGTCCACAGTCCACAACATGATAGCTAACTGCAAAAAAGTGCATTATTAGTGCAGTATTACATGGCCTGTATACAGAGAGAGAGTGGCCAGCTGATTACACTGCCTGTATGCACAGTGCCCCCACAGACCCTGTTTTCAGAATACCCCCAAAAAAATAAATATAAAAATACAAAACATGAAAAAGTGTTGGCTACCTCCTCCACTGCCTCTTCCACCTATACTGCCACGTCCACCTCCACCCCCTCCTTCACTTGGAACGCCACCTCCTGGTCCAAGATTATTATTTATTTTTTATCCTATGTTATTTTAAGTATTTCCCTATCCACATTTGTTTCGCTGTGCAATTGTCCTGCTCTTACCTCCATTTTGCTTCCTTTAGCAGCCCCCTATCCCTTACTATGACCATTTTACAGCCATTTTAAAGCACCAAAATTTGGGTCCCCATTGACTTCTATTAGGTTTGGGTTCGGGGTCAAGTTGTGGTACCCGAACTAAACTTAGGACTCAAGTTCGGCCAACTCAACAAACCTGAACGTACACGGATCTGCTCATCCCTAGTTCTGAATCGGGTGTATCTTCAAGTTTCTCCGGAGGTGAAGGGACAGGTTTTCTTGGATCGTGAGCCGCAAGGCGAATTGCTGACGGGAGGTCCGGGCATATAATTTCATTCTTATTTTTAAGGTTGAATTCCTCTTATGTACGTTGCACGTACATAAGTAGCAGTCATCACTATGATTTAGCGGTTCCCTCCAGATCATAGGCACGCCAAAATGAAAGCTCTCTTTCTTCCCTTCAGACCACTATCATAGTTCTTCTACACAAACAGAACACAACATGTGGAGCCCAAGATTTGTCCTAACCACCAGGTTTTACACCAAATTATGCATAATACACTTTTCTAATGAAATCCGTAATGTTACTTTGTTGCTTCTTCACTATAATACAACCGCAAATATAGCAAAAGTTTTTGAGTGAATTACGACACAGTCTTAAAAGCCATTTCAAACACGTTGTTAGAAACAGAAGCTTAATCCACCACAACCAATAAATACTGAAAGGAATCATGCTAAGCACACCACCATATTCTTATCAACTCTGTCTAAAAGAAAATTTGCCTTTGCTCCTCATAGCAACCAATCACAGTGCAGCTTTCAGTTCTTATACTGCTGAGGTAAAATGAAAGATATGCTATAATTGGATGTTATGGACACCACCATGCTCTTTGAAAGGTGGGTTAAGATAATCTTCTCTGCCAACAGCAGCCAATCACAACACAGCGTCCATTAATTTCTAACCAATCTAACGACCCCAAAATCATCCACCATAGATCACACAACGGGGTCAAAGTATGATGTAAGTAAAAGCCCATGAAGTCAGTGTTTGTGAAAAACTACATGATTGAATATTTTTTACTGAGTTCAGAGATCGAAAGTATTTAAAAATCACCTCTTACTTTTCAAACAATTTTTACCCTTGAATACCTGTGTTATAGCATGTATTCTAATGAAGTTAAGCAATTCATGTTAATAGCTACTAATTACTTATGGCAACATTATTTTTTCATGTTTGATACAAAATCTTTTTTGCAATTGAAGGGCATTCCTATGGAGTCGCAGTCGCTGTTCTTATCATCCTTAGCAAAGATGGAATGATGTTGGATGGTGGGAGAAGCATAATAGTTTTTCAGTTAATAATAATAACCCATTTTCTGCTGTTCTGACTGGTATGACCGCTACATCATCGACAAATCTGTTGTCTGGTCTGGCAACATGGTGACCATACTGAACTTTATACAGTGTGTTAATGATAATGATTTAAACTTATGTTTTACTTATTCAGATCCTAACTCACATACTGTACTATTGGATATATATCTTACTGGTGAATGTCGGTTGGGTGCTGTCCACATATCTGTTTCAGAAAAAAATCAAACATGATTGTTAGTGCAGAAAGCTGGCATCCGACAAGCACAATAAAAGCAGTGCCTTATGGAGAAATGATAACAGCAAAGAAAATATGCTTTAACAACATCACCTATCAAAAGGAACAAGTCATTAAAGAAAGATTATGAAAGAGAGACTATAGGGAGAGATGGATAGTTTTAGCTAGTGATAAGATTAGTCAGAAAACAAGGGATGTATTGCTAAAACCCATTCAATATATAAATAAGAGATGGAGAAACTGGTATTTAGTACTTCATACAGTATGTAGTTTAACAGGAATAAAAACATCTAAATATTTGCCAGTTTTACACCAAGATGATACTTTAAAATAAAAAGTCAACAAAGGTGGTCAAGTTGTCTCCAACAGATGCAAATTACTAGGAGGTACAATACAGACCAAAAGTTTGGACACACCTTCTCATTTAAAGATTTTTCTGTATTTTCATGACTTTGAAAATTGTACATTCACACTGAAGGCATCAAAACTATGAATTAACACATGTGGAATTATATACTTAACAAAAAAATGTCAAACAACTGAAAATATGTCTTATATTCTAGGTTCTTCAAAGTAGCCACCTTTTGCTTTGATGACTGCTTTGCACACTCTTGGCATTCTCTTGATGAGCTTCAAGTGGTAGTCACCGGAAATGGTTTTCACTTCACAGGTGTGCCCTGTCAGGTTTAATAAGTGGGATTTCTTGCCTTATAAATGGCGTTGGGACCATCAGTTGTGTTGTGCAGAAGTCTGGTGGATACACAGCTAATAGTCCTACTGAATAGACTGTTAGAATTTGTATTATGGCAAGAAAAAAGCAGCTAAGTAAAGAAAAACGAGTGGCCATCATTACTTTAAGAAATTAAGGTCAGTCAGTACGAAAAATTGGGCAAACTTTGAAAGTGTCCCCAAGTGCAGTTGCAAAAACCATCAAGCGCTACAAAGAAACTGGCTCACATGAGGACCGCCCCAGGAAAGGAAGACCAAGAGTCACCTCTGCTTCTGAGGATAAGTTTATCCGAGTCACCAGCCTCAGAAATCGCAGGTTAACAGCAGCTCAGATTAGAGACCAGGTCAATGCCACACAGAGTTCTAGCAGCAGACACATCTCTTCAACAACTGTTAAGAGGAGACTTTGTGCAGCAGGCTTTCATGGTAAAATAGCTGCTAGGAAACCACTGCTAAGGACAGGCAACAAGCGGAAGAGACTTGTTTGGGCTAAAGAACACAAGGAATGGACATTAGACCAGTGGAAATCTGTGCTTTGGTCTGATGAGTCCAAATTTGAGATCTTTGGTTCCAACCACCGTGTCTTTGTGCGATGCAGAAAAGGTGAACGGATGGACTCTACATGCCTGGTTCCCACCGTGAAGCATGGAGGAGGAGGTGTGATGGTGTGGGGGTGCTTTGCTGGTGACACTGTTCGGGATTTATTCAAAATTGAAGGCATACTGAACCAGCATGGCTACCACGGCATCTTGCAGCGGCATGCTATTCCATCCGGTTTGCGTTTAGTTGGACCATCATTTATTTTTCAACAGGACAATGACCCCAAACACACCTCCAGGCTGTGTAAGGGCTATTTGACCAAGAAGGAGAGTGATGGGGTGCTACGCCAGATGACCTGGCCTCCACAGTCACCAGACCTGAACCCAATCGAGATGGTTTGGGGTGAGCTGGACCGCAGAGTGAAGGCAAAAGGGTCAACAAATGCTAAGCATCTCTGGGAACTCCTTCAAGATTGTTGGAAGACCATTTCCGGTGACTACCTCTTGAAGCTCATCAAGAGAATGCCAAGAGTGTGCAAAGCAGTCATCAAAGCAAAAGGTGGCTACTTTGAAGAACCTAGAATATAAGACATATTTTCAGTTGTTTCACACTTTTTTGTTAAGTATATAATTCCACATGTGTTAATTCATAGTTTTGATGCCTTCAGTGTGAATGTACAATTTTCATAGTCATGAAAATACAGAAAAATCTTTAAATGAGGTGTGTCCAAACTTTTGGTCTGTACTGTATGTTAACTCCTAGTTTATTCGCAAATGAAAGTTATGGAAAGCCATAGTTACATCAAAATGGATTTTATAAGTGTGGGGGTAGTAGGTGTAATTTCTGTAGGTACGCAGTTATAAAGAAGGAACTTTTGACACCGCATGCCGAATGCCACACAATTAACTGAGTTAGGCACCATGTGGTTTACTGTGTGGAATGCCTGGTATGTAATATGAGATATATAGTCTGTACTATTAGGAAATTTCGGACTGCGGAACACCTATCATATATGAATAATAAAAGTACAACATACACAGGAGAAACTAAGCATTTCTTACCACATCACAATGGAGACTTGTATTTAAGTTTTTTAGTTGTAGAAAGGGTTAAAGAGAATCTGTAATTTGGAATGTGAATAGAATAGAATGTTAGAGTTGGAAGGGACTTCCAGGGTCATTGTGTCCAACCCCCTGCTCAATGCAGGATTCACTAAACCATCTCAGATAGATGTCTGTCCAGCCTCTGTTTGAAGACTTCCATTGAAGGAGAACTCACCACCTCTCGTGGCAGCCTGTTACACTCATTGATCACCCTCACTGTCAAAAAGCTTTTTCTAATATCTAATCTGTATCTTCTCCCACTCAGTTTCATCCCATTGCTTCTAGTCTTTCTTTGTGCAAATGAAAATAAAGTTGATCCCTTTACAGTGTGACAGCCCTTCAGTTATTTGTAGACAGCTATTAAGTCTTCTCTTTGGCAAGCTAAACATTCCCAAATCCTCTAACCATTCCTCATAGGACATTGTTTGCAGACCATCCTGGTAGCTCTTCTCTGAACTTGCTCCAGTTTCTCTATGTCTTTTTTAAAATGTGGTGCCCAGAACTGGACACAGTATTCCAGATGGGGCCTTAGCAAGGATGAGTAGAGGGGGAAAATTACTTCATGAGATCTAGACTCAATGCTGTTTAATGCAACCCAAAATTATTTGCCTTTTTTGCTGCTGCATCACACTGTTAACTCATGTTCATTGTTAGGCGGTTGCTGGACCTGAAATTTGGTCAGAATCATCTGTGGTTTCCCATTCTGGTCCAGCCAGGGAAGATGCTGTTTAGCATCACCATCAGTCCCGACGCCTAGCCAGTGCACAAGAAGTACAGGCTGTCTCTTGGGTCCTTGTTCCTAGTAGTGTTAAACATAGGTTGCGGAGGGGAACAAGGGCTGCTACAGCCTAAGTCCAGGATGCACTGCACTGAGCATGCCCGTGACATGGCGGACCGTGATTGGTGGTTTGGTGTCAACTGATCCGGTGACCTGGCACCGCCTGATTGGCCGCGGGTGACGTCATCAGTAGCGCGACCAATAATGCGACGGTGGGCAGGGCTTAGTCTTTAAATAGCCCGCCCACAAACATGGTGGTGCGCTCTGATCATTGAGCTAAGGTTGTGTTCATGTGTGGACGCTTGTATGTTTGAGCTCCACGTGCTCTCTTGCTGCTTTAGCTTCGGACAGGCAGGTTTAGCTGGAGGGAGGCAGGTAGTTCCGTTTGACAGTCTGGCTCCGACTAGGGGGTCGCTATACACCCCGAGCAGACTGCGGTCTCTGTATTCCTGGCACCGCCTGTTAGCCACGTGGAGAGTTACTCTGCAGTCCGGTAGCACACTGGCTGGGAGCATGTATACGTCGGCGTGAGTCACACACACTTCCTAGCGCCTACTGCGAAGCCTCTGTGCAGTTAACAGGGCTACGGCTACATTATTTGTCGCACATCTCTCGTACAGTTAACGGAGATAGTGCGAATCCCTTTTCCCGTCCCGGTGTGCAGTAGCACTGGAGGGATTTATATATTAATTGGTTGTTTTACCTTCTTACCCGGAAGGTGTTCGGCCGCAGTCTTCCAGGCTGCATCGCGGACCCCGGGTTCGGTTGCTTTCCATTATTAATAAAGTTGTTTGCAACCGTCCCCTTAACATTCAGTCTGTGATCTATTAGTATACCCAAGTCTTTTTCACATGTGCTGTTGCTTAGCCCTATTCTCCTATTTTGTATATGCTTTTTCCATTTTTCTTGCCCAGATGTAGGACTTTGCTTTTCTCCATGTTAAAAATCATTCTGTTAGTTGCTGCCCACAGCAGTATTAGCTATTAGTGATGAGCGAGCATGCTCGTTACTCGAGATTTACGAGCATGCTCGGGTGTTTTCCTAGTATCTTCACCGTGCTCGGGTGTTATGTTTTAGTCAATCTGTGTGCATGACTTGCGACTGTTTGACAGCTTTAATACATGTGAGGAATGCCTGTTTCTTAGGCATTCCTCACATGTATTAAACCTGTCAAACAGTCGCAAATCATGCACACAGATTGATTAAAACATAACACCTGAGCACGCTGAAGATACTCGGCGAGCACCCGAGCATGCTCGCCGAAAGGGTTAACAGAACATACTCTCTCATCACTATTAGCTATCTCTCCTGGATTTGTGTCATCAGCAAATTTAATCAGTTTACCCTCAATTCCTTCATCTAAATCATTGATAAAGCTGTTGAACAACACAGAGCCCAGGACAGAGCCTTGTGGTACCACACTTGAGACAATTTTCCAACTGGATGTGCAACCTTTTATGACTACTCTTTGGGTCCGATCATTAAGCCAGTTATGAATCCACCTAACAGTTGCCTTGTCCATTCCATAGTTGGTCATTCTTTCAATAAGGATGGTATGAGATACTTTGTCAAATGCTTTACTGAAGTTAAGATTATACTATATCTACTGCCTTTCCCTGATCCACCCAGTCAGTGATTCTGTCATAGGAGGAAATTAAGTTAGTCTGACATGACTTATTAGTTACAAATCCATACTGGCTCTGGTTAATCACTTCCTTCTCATAAAGGTACTTGCATACATGTAGTTTAATAATTTGTTCAAAGATCTTTCCTGGTATAGAAGTAAGGCTCACAGGCCTACAGTTCCCTGGGTCAACCCAACCTTCAAGATAGGGATAACATTCACTCTTCTCCTGTCTTCTGTGACTTCTCCTGTTCTCCAAGAATTTTCAAAGATTATGGAGAGTGGTTTAATAATTTCCTCTGCTACCTCCTTCAGTACCCTAGGATGTAATTCATCTTGATGTGGAGACTTGAATTCATTAATGTGAGATACTGTAAGTATTCCCTCCCTATCTCTCTGTTTATAGATAATGTGGATTCTTCTAGTCCTTTTAATAGTACAGTGATGATCAGTTGATGTTACATTTACTTTCTGAGAGAAAACAGATGCAAAATAGGAATTTAAAAGTTCTTCTCAGCATCATTTTTTACCACTTTACCATTTTCATCCTGTAAAAATCCTATAGCATCTTTGACTTTTCTTTTACTTTTGACATACCCCCAAATTCCTTTCTTATTGCTTTTGACATCTTTTGCAAGCTTTAATACATTATGAGCTTTAGCTAATCTGATGCACACACTGCAGGTTCTGCAGACAGCATTATATTCTTATTTTGTTATGCCTCCCTCTTTCCGTTTGATAAACATTTCTTTCTTCCTTTTTAGCAAGTGTTTAAGTTCTGTGTTCATCCATCCGGGTTTCTTTTAAATGCTTGATATTCTTTCCTCTTTTAGGGATTGTTAACGAGTGTGCTTTGAGAATCTCATTTTTCAAAATTTCCCATCCTTCCTGGACATTTCTGTCCTTAAGGACATCCAGCCATTGGATCCCTCCTATCCTCTTTTTGAGTCCCTTAAAATCTGCCTTTCTGAAATCTAACCTTACCTTGAAGTTTGACTCTTCACAGGTCTTCCTCCTCTAGTTATCCAAAATTCTATGATGACATGATCGCTGCCTCCTAAATTTCCAGCCACCTTTACTTCCTCAACCATTTCTTCCCTGTTGGTAAGAATTAGATCCAAGGTAGCAGATCCCCTTGTTCTCTCTTCTACCTTTTGGAAGAAGGTCAGCAAGAGAGGATAAGAAATTTTTGCCTGAGAGAGATTCTCAACAAATGTCTGGATAGATGAAATCTCCCTTGATCACTACGTCATATTTTTTTGATAACTTGGCCATCTGATGCATAAAGAGTTCATCCATATTTTCAGCTTGCCCAAGTGGCATACAGTAAACACCTACAATGGTGTCCTTTCCGTTGTTCTCTCCTTGTATTCTTACCCACACAGTTTCCACAGAACTCCTAGTCTCTGAAGCTTCAATCTCTGTGAAGATATACTCTTTTCTAACATACAATGCGGCACCTCCTCCCCATTTATTAAGTCTGTTTCTTGCAAATAAATTGTATCCTTCTAACCTTGTATTCCAATCATGTGTATCGTCCCACCAAGTTTCAGTGATGCGAATGACATCATATTTATTTTCCTGCGTTAGTAGCTCCAATTTTCCTTGCTTGTTGCCCATGCTCTGTGCATTTGTATAGAAACATCTTAGTTTGTGATCGTTTTCTCTTTCTCCAATATTTTTATTATTTATGATTTTTTTTTGTCTTTGCTTTTTCTTTTCCACTTCTAATAACATAGCTCTCAACAGTATTTGTTCGCTGTATGGCTTTCCCTGGCCTTTTGCTTCCCTTCCCATAATGTTCTAATTTAAAGCTCTCCTGATGAGTGTAGCAAGACGACTTCCAAATATGTGTTTTCCAGTCTTGGTAAGGTGCACCCCCATCTCTAGCAAGTAGTTCATCTTATAGATAATTCACTCCGTGATTCAGAAATCCAAATCCTTGCTGACGGCACCATCAACGTAGCCAGTTCTTTACCTGTAAAATCTTGTCCCACCTTCCTGTTCCATGGCCATCCACAGGGAGGATGAATGAGAAGACCACCTGAGCTCCCAGTTTTCACTTTTTTGCCTAAGTCTTCAAAGTCACTGCAGATGGTTTTCAGGTCCTTTCTTGTGGTGTCATTTGTCCTCACATATATTAGCAGGAATGGGTAGTCATATGTAGGTCTGAAGAGTCCTGATAACCTGTCAGACACATCTTTGATTTTTGCAGCTGGAAGACCGCACATTTCTCTTGAGGTTATATCCAGTCGGCAGATAGCGGCCTCTGTTCCTCTCAGCAGGGAATCCCCCATGACCACCACTCTCCCTTTCTTCTTCACAACATTTTTCTTTCTCCATCCAAGAGGACTCTGAGTGCTAACAAGGTTGTTCTTTGTGGGCAAAGTCTTATCTTGATGTATTTGATCATTGTTCTCGTGCGTGAGAGCCTGGTACTGGTTCCTGAGTAGTATGGGTGCTGACTGCCTCCCTATCCTCCTGCTTCCCTGGGTCACATGCTTCCAATCCTCTTTTTCTTCAAGTTCACTACAAATTTCTTCTCTTTCTGTATTCTTCAGAGATATTTCTGCTCTGTCTAAGAATTCTCTCTTCTAGACTTTGCAACATTTCCTCCAACAGGGACACAAGCTTGCATTTCTGGCAAGTGAAGTTTGGCTTTTCCACTGGTAAGTCTGTGAACATGTAGCATACAATGCAGCTCACCAAATGGCTACTGACCTCTTCCATGTTCTTAATGTTTATATGATGTCAAAGCGGTGAAGATCGTGCCAAAATTCACGTGGTTTTCTGATGTCCTCCTTTCCGCTGCAACGGCCAAAATCCAGTGTTCCTTGAGTTCGCGTAGACCCTTCATTTATCCCAGAATGCACTGGGAATATGCAAATGATTTATGCAGTACTCCTTCCCTGTTGAACAAAACAAGTTTCTGTGGAATAACCAAAAAAGATTTGACGATTTACTTCAAGCAGCTCGATTCAGCTACGCCCAAAGATCTTCAGACTCTCGGCGACTCTTCACTCTTCCCAGAATGCACCAGGAATATGCAAATTATCTCCCTCAAGCTTCAATTCCTGATTAGTAAAGTAAATAAAGTAAAGGCAGTGTTGTAATTGCGTTGTAATACTGATTACATTGATACTTTGGTGAAGAAATCCACTTTGTAGTTCTTCTCTAATCAGCATTTGAATTTTTCAGGTAATGAGATTTAGCTGCACAGGGACTGGACTATACACTGGGTCTTCTCCTCCTGCCCCATCCCTTCTGCTTGCTTTTTCATTGATCTGCCTCCTGTTTGAAATTTTGTGCTGGCAACATTATTGCAGTGGACGGTACATGCAAAAATTGATTTACCAGGGTGGTCTTCATTAAAGTGGTGTCGGGGGCGGCGCATGCGCAGATTAATATCTCGGCTCAATTACATCTCTAAAAGACACCACTGAGCTGATATCTCAATCTGCGCATGCACCACCCCCGGCACCTCTCATTTAAAACCACTTGGGAAATCAATATGCGCACATGCCCCTCTCGGCATTGACAGAGCTGGCATGAAATTCCAAACAGGAGGCGTGTTGCTGAAAAAGCAGTGACCTGTCATTCAAAGGCTGGAGGCAGGAGGAGGGTCTGGAGCAGGAGCAGAAGACCCAATGCACAGTCCGGCCCCTGTGCACCTAAATTTCATTACTAGAAAACTTCAAATGCTGATTAAAAACTGACAACAAGGCTGATTTCTTCACCAAAAGTGTAGATTTAATCTGTATAATAGCATCATTACAGGCATGCCATTACTTTAACTTGCAAAATTGGGCTGACATGTTCTCTTTGCTTGCTCATTGAGGGGGGAAATTAGCAGAGACAGCTTTTACTCAAATAAGCATTCTGGATGTTAATATTGAATTCCAGACTAAGAAATGGTATGAATTTTACCTTTTATTTATTAAATCACATTTTATCCAAATGTTTTTTGTTAATGATTATATGTCTATTAAGGTTTCATATTTGATTAATGTAATAGGAATACTGGTAAATATCTGTTGTTATCCATTATATTGGATGGATCAGAGAAATATAATTCAGTCAAGTTTGTGATGGGCCAAATTGTATTCAAACATGATTGGCTAATGTTTCTTTTAAATGTGTTCCCATGATTCAATGTTTTAGACTATGACTAAACGCACTATGTGTGCCAGAAATGTGTCAGTCTGTTACTTATGTTGAATAATTTTTATGCCTTGTAATTGAACCTTAATAAAGAAGATTTTATATTTTAAGCAATGTGGATGTGCCGTCTTCTCTTATGTTATGCCCAACGGTGGTGTAAGTGGATTTGTGGACCCACTGTGCCACAGAGCAGGACCTGCCTAGGAAGGGGTATAGCTAAGTGGTTACCTGGTGTTCACTGGAGCTCCTAAAGGTGGAGACAGACTGTACCACTCCTAGGCAGATGCCGGTACTCCTGCAGCTGACCCCAGCGGTCAGGTTAGCTGACACTGACTAGGGCTCCGTTAAGACTAATAGGTTCAGCTCAGGATCACTGCAGAACGGTTATTGACACGGAGATTCAGATAGAGAAATGTTCAGATACTGGCCACATCGGGACCAGGGGATTTCGAGAACAGGACTGGCTACACCAGGAACAGGGGACAATGTTCAGGCACTAGCAACACCAGGACCAGGAGACTTCTGGGACCGGACTAGCCACATCATGACCAGGGGACAATGTTTAGGCTCTGGCTGTATCAGGACCTGGCCACACCGGGACCAGGGATTCAGATTCAGGACCTGGCCACACCGGGACCAGGGATTCAGATTCAGGACCTGGCCACACTGGGACCAGGGATTCAGATTCAGGACCTGGCCACACCGGGACCAGGGATTCAGATTCAGGACCTGGCCACACCAGGACTAGGGATTCAGATTCAGGACCTGGCCACACCAGTACCAGGGATTTAAGGCCCCGTCACAGTTAGCGACGCTGCAACGATCCCGACAACGATGTGACCTGTCAGGGATCGTTGCTGCGTCGCTATGTGGTCGCTGGTGAGCTGTCAAACAGGCAGGCTCACCAACGATCAGGGGAGCAGCGACATCATTGAAAGAATCTTTCCACGATGTCCTGCTCCGGTTAGCAGCCTGCTGCTGAAGCAGGAGCAGGCTGGTAACTATGGTAAACATCGGGTTACTAGGGGCACAAGCGCACCTAGTAACCCATTGTTTACCATGGTTACCACTCTGCTACAGTGAGCGGGAGGTTACCGCTCACTTTAGCAGGCTGGTAACCATGATAAACATCGGGTTACTAGGGGCACACGCGCACCTAGTAACCCGATGTTTACCATGGTTACCACTCTGCTACAGTGAGCGGGAGGTTACCGCTCACTTTAGCAGGCTCGTAACCATGATAAACAACGGGTTACTAGGTTTACTAAGTTTAATTGAGTTCAACATCATTGACTTTGTCTGGCATTACATGTAGATACTGAATGATTTGCGCAAGCCTACATCCACAGAAGATGTGTGGTTAGTTTTTCAAGATATTTGGAACAACTTTCCTATCGAGTTCCTTCAAAAACTGTGTGCAAGTGTACCTAGAATAATTGATGCAGTTTTAAAGGCAAAGAGCGGTGATACCAAATATTGATTTGATTTAGATTTCTATTTTGTTCACTCATTTTTACATTGCATCTTTTTACCACACTTTTGCCCATTACTGTACATGTTCTGTACTTTTACCTTATTGTCAAGATATCATGCTCACTATTATTTGCAATAAATGCATATTTCTATATTGCAACATCAGGTGGCTGATAATTAGCACACATTCTACTATGCAATGAAATTTGTTAGCCTATGATTAGCTCTCCCTATGAAACTATGTCCACATGTAGCATTTTTTCAGCGTTATTTTCTGCATCAAAAACCTGCTATCTTGGAAGTGAAAATACTGCAGGCTTTGCTGTATTTTCGTAGTGGTTTTTTTCAGCTGGGTTTTTTTTGGTGTGGATTACATGTTTTATTCAGAGGACATGTTTTAAATGAAAATAGAGGAGCCAGAGAAACCGACTACAAACTAAAATGTGTCTATACCAATGCACACAGCATGGGACACAAACATGGAGAATTGAAGCTGTTAACACAGGAAGAGAGATATGATGTCATAGGCATCACTGAAACTTGGTGTGATGACACACATGATTGGAATACAAACCTTGAAGGTTACAACTTATTTATAAGAAACAGGCTTAACAAGAGGGGATTGTATGTTAGGAAAGCACATACTGTATCTCCACAGAGATCCAAGCTTTAGAGAATGGAAGCTCTGTAGTAGTTTTATTATTCAAGCATCGATCTCTTTTCTATTTTTTTGCTCATTTCTACAAGCAGTGATGATCTGAAGATGCAGCGAGGACAGGATAGGTGACATTGAAGAGCTGAGGGACCTGAAAGGTTTTACATTTTTTTTACATCTTACGTTTAGGGTATGTGCCCACGAGGAGCCGCTGTGGGTTTGAAGCTGTGTGTTTATGCAACGTCAAACCCGCAGCGTCCAGATGTTACAGCATACAGCAGTGGATGGGATTTCTAGAAATTCCATGTCCACTATTCGTCTCTGTGCACCTGTGGATCACCCGCGGAAACTGACATGCGGCGCGTCTTTCAGACGCAGCATGTCAATTTCTCTTGCGGGTCCGCATGTGGACTTTACCCATAGACTAACATCAATGAGGAAAGTCCACATGTGAAAAAAAAAAATTGCGGCCGCTCATTTGCATAATGAGAGTGGAAGGCGCGCGGCTGTTCAGCAGCGTCGAGGCCCCAGCGGCGCCTTATCATGGTCTCATACCCTTATTATGGTCTGGAGTCGGCAGAGATGCCAGAGCATAATTAGGGACATTAAATTCACAGAGAATAACTTCTCCATAAATCGAATGTCCCAGGAAAAAGTGCACAAATAGGCGAATTCGAATTTTGTTGGTGTGGTATTAAATATAAATATCTAAAGAGTGCATGCACCTCATTAATACAGGTGTTTTACCAGTGAAATGTTTATGCTAACTGGTAGTTTGCCCCCCCACCACCACACGTGCCACAGATCACCATGTTTGTGGGGTTGCATAATGAATGCAGTTTCAAGTTACAATGGCCTAGAAAAGATAATTGTATCTTGAATACATTGTAACATGAGGCAATTGTAACTTGAAGAACCACAGTAATTGATTTATACATCACAACTTAACCATCTTAAAGGATCACATTGTATTAAATAACAATTCATTTTAGACCAAAGATGACTACAAAGGACACTTTCTGACACGGATACCTGTCAGATCTTTAGCCTATTTATATCAACAGTTAGTACTTCTTAACCCTAGAACGTATACCTGGGGTCTCGCAGGCCCGCCCTGTTAATTGTTTTCTATTTTCTGCAAGATTACTTTAGTTAGAATTTTGAAACTCTAGGTATTCCTCAGGAATATAGTTGTTTGTCATTTCCAGTTGTTCATTTATTTTTATGTTACAGGCATTTTCGGTATAACAATTCTTTTTTGAAAATACCCATTTTTATGGTCATGCGTTCTAGGGTTAACCGTGTATTGTTGCAATGCAGTCTTATTTTTTTATTTGGTTGCAAATAAAAATTATCAAATTGATTTGCAGTGATTAATATTTGGAAAGGACATGGATAGCAATATCACACTTATTATACCGTGTGCAACCAGTGATCATGAGGATTGATTTTGGAACATGTTAAAGCTTGTCAGATGGATTGCTCTTCTAAATCCCCTATACACAGTGCGAAGTTGTCCGGACCCACTGATTTTGTTGTGACCAGCCAACCATCCAATCTCCAATCAAAAGATCATGTCTGGCAATGGTTTTCCTACTTCTCTCCATTTAAAACACATACTGTCACGAGTATTTGTGTATAGTGAATGTTGAATTGGGAGGATTAGGTTTGGCCTACAGCTGTTGCAGGTACACACGTGGTCAAAATTGTTGGTACCCCTCATTTAATGAAAGAAAAACCCACAATCGTCACAGAAATAACTTGAATCTGACAAAAGTAATAATAAATTAAAAATCTATGAAAATGAACAAATGAAAGTCAGACATTGCTTTTCAGCCCTGCTTACACAGAATTTTTAAAAAAATTAAACTCATGAAATAAACCTGGACGAAATGATGGTATTCTTAACTTAATATTTTGTTGAACAACCTTTTGAGGCAATCACTGCAATCAAACGATTCCTGTAACTGTCAATGAGACTTCTGCACCTCTCGACAGGTATTTTGGCCCACTCCTCATGAGCAAACTGCTCCAGTTGTCTCGTGTTTGAAGGTTGCCTTTTCCAGGTGACATGTTTCAGCTCTTTTCAAAGATGCTCAATAGGATTTAGGTCAGCGCTCACTGAAGGCCACTTCAGAATAGTCCAATATTTTCCTCTTAGCCATTCTTGGGTGTTTTAGCTGTGTGTTTTGGGTCATTATCCTGTTGCAAGACCCATGACCTGCAACTGAGACCAAGCTTTCTGACACTGGGCAGCACATTTCTCTCTAGAATCTCTTGATAGTCTTGAGATTTCATTGTACCCTGCAGAGATTCAAGACACCCTGTGCCAGATGCAGCAAAGCAGCACCAGAACATAACAGAGCCTCCTCCATGTTTCACAGTAAGGACCATGTTCTTTTCTTGATATGCTTAATTTTTCCATCTGTGAACATAGAGCTGATGTGCCTTGCCAAAAACTTTGATTTTTGTCTCATCTGTCCATAGGACATTCTCCCAGAAGTTTTGTGGCTTGTCAACATGTAGTTTGGTAAATTCCAGTCTGGCTTTTTTATGATTTCTTTTCAACAATGGTGTTCTCCTTGATCGTCTCCCATGAAATCCACTTTGGATCAAACAACGACCGATGGTTTGATCTGACACTGATGTTCCTTGAGCTTGTAGTTCACCTTTAATCTCTTTAGAAGTTTTCTTGGGCTCTTTTGTTACCATTTGTATTATCCGTCTCTTTGATTTGTCATCAATTTTCCTCTTGCAGCCACGTCCAGGGAGGTTGGCTACAGTCCCATGGATCTTACATTTTTGAATAATATGTGCAACTGTAGAACATCAAGCAGCTTGGAGATGGTGAGATGGTCTTATAACCTTTACCTTTAACAAGCTTTTCTATAATTTTCTTTATAATCTCCTGAGACAACTCTTTCCTTTGCTTCCTCTGGTCCATGTTAAGTGTGGTACACACCATGTCACCAAACAGCACAGTGAGTATCTGTAGCCCTATATACAGGCCCACTGACTGATTACAAGATTGTAGACACCTGTGATGCTAATTAGTGGACACAACTTGATTTAACATGTCCCTTTTGTCACATTATTTTCAGGGGTATCATAATTTCTGTTCAGGCCTATTTTATGAGTTTAATTTTTTTTTAAATTCTGTGGAAGCAGGGTTGAAAAGCAATGTCTGACTTTCATTTGTTCATTTTCAGAGATTTTTAATTTATTATTACTTTTGTCAAATTCAAGTTATTTCTGTGACCAATGTGGGTTTTTCTTTCATTAAACGAGGGGTACCAACAATTTTGACCACGTGTGTATGCACTTTACATTTCCTACTTCATTTATATTTAAGTCCCCAATACACATTAGACTAAAGTCGGCTAACCCACCGATTTTGGCCACCAAGTTAATGGGTGTGGGGACCTCCTAATTTCAGGCAAGATAACGATCCAATTTTGGACAGGGGATCCTTTGGTTCTTATTGAGATAAACCACCTGGCAGCAGCTCTCTAGTAAAGAACACAGGAGGGCTCGCTGGAGTAGTCGGGAGAGATAATAACGATGAAAGAACGGCTGATAGCTATCTATTGTGCATGGGGCCCTCAGTCTTAAATATTATTATTCCTTCTAAATAACCAATATTGGATAAAGCATGGTCAAATACATGGATTTTGGCAGAATCAGATAACTATCAAAAAAGGAAAATAACCTTCCTTTCTGACTCTCCCATTACAGCAAATGTTGGGAAAAATTAGGATCAAGCATGCTGGATTTCAGTAAGCCCATTCCTTTTCTAATACATAGGGGTCTGTCCAAGTTTTTTTTCTCTCTGATCACTTAAATAAACAAGTATGCTTGGTCAAGGTTGCAAATAAAGCTGAAGGACAAACCATAGCAAAGTATTACGATCTGAAGATAAAAAAACAGTCAAAAATAAACTTATCAATGTAAGAATTTCTACCTACTACAATATTGAAATTATTTGGATGAAATTTCCTTAGTTGCTATGAAATTATAGAAAACATTTGTCCTGCAGAAACATAAAATTATAAATAGAGGGCAAGCCTATATTTAAAAATAGTCAGTTTTGGTGCTGTTTATGCTTCATGCCTCGGGAAGTTTAGGAGCCAAGTCAAGAGGTGGTGCTTCAGAAATCGTGCAAGGCCAAAGCTGTGTCTGCGGGAGACACTCTGGCTGGAATGAGCCATCGAAGGGATTAGAGTAATTAGTCTGAACGGCCCTGTTATTGTGCTGGCATGTGGAAGAGGAACAGATACACTGCTCGGCAAAATGTCGCCAAACTGATTAGCTTGATTAGCCGGTCTTGTAATTGTCACATGTCCTTCTCATACTTCCTCACACTTGTACTTCAGGATTTACTTCTCGGGATATCTGTATCTGCAATCCATCACTTCTTCATTTCAAATGATCATAAAGACTAACAATAAAATAACTCAATATCTATCAATGTTATTAGGATTTTGAGAACACATCATTATTAACTAAACATTGAAGAGAAATTCCCCACCCTTGTAACATAGTCACTGGTATGAATCAGTAGGAGAAACATGATACAGAAGTACTAGTCTTTGTAGCATTATGTATATACTATTAGTAGGTGTAGGACCACAAAATACATAAGAGACACAGGAACATTTGGAAGCTGTTATCAAACAGCTCCATTTATTGTGCTCAGTGGGAAAATAATCTTTAATTCTATCCAATGTGGGGTTCTCAGGATGTAAAGGGGGAGTGGGTGCGGCGTAACATCAGGGAGGAGTGAAATGACAGAACCAAGACCTTCTACCCAGCAGCGAAGCATGCTGAGTAGTGTAATGTTTGGTAGTTCACTAGAAAGCTGTCAGTTACTGCCTATTTATTATTATTATATGTATGCAGCTATACAGGAGAGCTGTATAGGTATATTGGTTTTATACAGTATTCGGATTTCATTGCATGCGAATAGTCGGAGGTTGTAGACCAGCTAAGAAATGCTCATTTTACTTAGCTCATTTGATGTATACCCATATACCTACAACATAACAATGGTTTATAGTTATCCAGGTTGTAATATACCAAGCTGTAAGAATTAGTGATGAACGAGAACTAAAATGCTCGTTGCTCGGGTCAAGCAAATTGGAATGCTTGAGTGCTCGGTCCAAGTAATGAGCCCAATGTAAGTATATGGGAAACTCGAGCATTTCTGACTCCCAGGTCACTGCTGTCAACAATGTTGTCAGAGGTATTACGCCACTTTTACGGACTCACGATAAAACGTACAAAAACGAAACCAAAATGGATTTTCCTGGGAAAAATCTTAAGGAACATCCTTTCCAGGGTAATGACTTATATATAAGGCAAAATAAATAGCTAAAAAAAAAAAATGCTCCTCCACACCTTGGGCTATGTTCACACGTAGCGTTTTTGATGCGTTTTTGCACTTTTGCATTGCTTTCAACGGTGAAAAATGCATTCACCAGGAAATGTCATTTTAACATTTTACTGCCTTATCTGGCCATGTGGTGTGTGAGACATCATCAGACAGATTCTGTTTCACTTATGAAGGAGGGACTCTGAAAGTCACAAACACTATTTTTATAGGGCCATCAGGCGACCCTTAGGCTATGTGCCCACGTAGCAGATTTGATGCAGAGTGTTTTTGCCTCTCTCTGGCAGAAAAAAAACGCATGCAGATTTACATGCTTTTTTCTGCCAGAGAGAAGCGTTTTTTCATGCGTTTTCGCATGCGTTTTTTCAAGCACTTTTCCAAGCGATTTTGAGCATCACTTGGAAAAGTGCTTGACAAGTTGATCACACAATATAAATCCACTTAACCGGCATGGATTTATAATGTGTGAACAACTTAGATGCTTTAAATGCAGCATCTATAGTTAAAAAAAAAGAAGTAAAACGTAAAAAATAAAAAAAAACCTGTATATTCACCTCTCCGGCGGCCCCTGGTCTGCTCTTCGGTCTCCTCCAGTCTGCTCCCGGCCGTGTCTTCTCTCTTCAGCGTCCCGCAGTGTACTGTCAGGACCTGCGGTGACGTCATTTAGTCAGCTGATGGTCACGCGACCATCACCTGACCGCCGACGTCAGCAGTCGCGTGACCATCAGGTGACTAAATGAAGTCACCGCAGGTCCTGACAGTACACTGCGGGACGCTGAAGAGAGAAGACACGGCCGGGAGCAGACCGGGGGCCGCCGGAGAGGTGAATATACAGGTTTTGTTTATTTTTAACTTTTTTATTTCTTTTTTTCACCGTGTGGTAGCCGGAATGAAGAGGAGTTGTAGTCTCCTCTTCATACGAGGTACCACACGCACCGCGATTAGCGATTACGCTGCAAATTCGCGGTCATTGAATTTAATTGAAACGCAGCAAATCCACATATACCTGCCGGTTTGCTGCGTTTCAATGTTCCTCAATGGCCGCGAATTTTCAGCGTAATCAAATTTACAAAGCAATGCAAATTCGGCGCGCAAATTAGCGCATAATGTGCACAGCACATCCGAATTCACATTGCTTTGCATGGCAGACTGTTTTACAAGCGTTTACGCGGGCGTAAAAACGCCGCAAAAACGCTACAAAAACGCTACGTGGGCACATAGCCTTACTATTCTTAAAGGGCCAGCAGTCGGCTATGCTTTGTTGTTCCCATTATTAAACAGTGTGTCTCCTATACTGTTATTGGGTATGCAGTGACTGCAAGGGCTGCCAAAAATTTGGACGCACCCCAATACCCCTTTGAAGAGACATAGAGGAGGGTCTCAGTAAAAAAAAAATGTTCCCATTATAAAGGAGTGGGTCTCCTATAGTGGCAATGCCCATGCAGTAATTGCAAGGGCTGCCAAAATTTGGGAAAAACCCAAATACAGTCATATGAAAAAATTTGGGCACCCCTATTAATCTTAAGCTTAATGTTTTATAAAAATTGGTGTTTTTGCAACAGCTATTTCAGTTTGATATATGTAATAACTGTTGGATACAGTAATGTTTCTGCCTTGAAATGAGGTTTATTGTACTAACAGAAAATGTGCAATCTGCATTCAAACAAAATTTAACAGGTGCATAAGTATGGGCACCTCACCAGAAAAGTGACATTAATATTTAGTTGATCCTCCTTTTGCAAAAATAACAGCCTCTAGTCGCTTCCTGTAGCTTTAATGAGTTCCTGGATCCTGGATGAAGGTATTTTTGACCATTCCTCTTTACAAAACAATTCCAGTTCAGTTAAGTTTGATGGTCGCCGAGCATGGACAGCCTCTTCAAATGATCCCACAGATGTTCAATGATATTCAGGTCTGGGGACTGGGATGGCCATTCCAGAACATTGTAATTGTTCCTCTGCATGAATGCCTGAGTAGATTTGGAGCGGTGTTTTGGATCATTGTCTTGCTGAAAGATCCATCCACTGCGTAACTTCAACTTTATCACTGATTCTTGAACACTATTGCCAAGAATCTGCTGATACTGAGTGGAATCCATGCGTCCCTCAACTTTAACAAGATTCCCAGTGCCGGCATTGACCACACAGCCCCAAAGCATGATGGAACCTCCACCAAATTTTACTGTGGGTAGCAAGTGTTTTTCTTGGAATGCTGTGTTTTTTTGCCACCATGCATAACGCCTTTTTGTATGACCAAACAACTCAATCTTGGTTTCATCAGTCCACAGGACCTTCTTCCAAAAAGAAATAGGCTTCTTCAAATGTGCTTTTGCATACCTCAGCCGACTCTGTTTGTGCGTACTTGCAGAAACTGCTTCTTTCGCATCACTCTCCCATACAGCTTCTCCTTGTGCAAAGTGCGTTGTATAGTTGACCGATGCACAGTGACACCATCTGCAGCAAGTTGATACTGCAGCTCTCTGGAGGTGGTCTGAGGATTATCCTTGACTGATCTCACCATTCTTCTTCTCTGCCTTTCTGATGTTTTTCTTGTCCTGCCACTTCTGGCCTTAACAAGAACTGTCCCTATGTTCTTCCATTTCCTTACTATGTTCCTCACAGTGGAAACTGACAGGTTAAATCTCTGAGACAGCTTTTTGTATCCTTCCCCTGAACAACTATGTTGAATAATCTTTGTTTTCAGATCATTTGACAGTTGTTTTGAGGAGCCCATGATGCCACTCTTCAGAGGAGATTCAAACAGGAGAACAACTTGCAAGTGGCCACTTTAAGTAGCTTTTCTCATGATTGCATACACCTGGCTATAAAGTTCAAAGCTCAATGAGGTTACAAAACAAAAAAAAGTGCTTTAGTAAGTCAGTAAAAAGTAGGCAGGAGTATTTAAAACAAGAAAATGATAAGGGTGCCCATACTTATGCACCGGTCAAATTTTGTTTGAATGCAGATTGCACATTTTCTGTTAGCACAATAAACCTCATTTCAAGGCAGAAACATTACTGTGTCCAACAGTTATTACATATATCAAACTGAAATAGCTGTTGCAAAAACACCAATTTTTATAAAACATTAAGCTTAAGATTAATAGGGGTGCCCAAACTTTTTCATATGACTGTACCAATTTAAAGACACATAGTGCTGGGCCACAGTAACAACATGTTCCCATTAGAAAGGAGCTGGTCTGCTATACAGTTATAGGGTATGCTGCCTAAATTAAGTAAATACCCCAATAACGATTTAAAGACACATGGAGCTGGGCCACTTTCCCATTAGAAAGGAGTGCGTCTCCCATACTTGTTGCCTATGCAGAGAATGCAACTGTTGACAAAAATTTGGAGGAACTCCAATGTCCCTTGCAAGAGACATAGAAGGTCGGAGGGCCTCCTGAAAACAATGTTCCTATTATTAGGAAGTGGGTCTCCCATACTGTTTGCCTATACAGTGAATGCAACGGCTGCCAAAAATTTGGAGGAACTCCAATGCCCCTTGCAAGAGACGTAGATATGGTAGATATTGTGGTGATGTGGTGGAGAAGGAGGAGGACAAGAGCAAATAGACAAAATCAGGAAAATTATACCCATGTCTGGGTGTGATGACAGAGGTGCATGTGAATAGAGTTACAGTACATCTCCCAAAAAATACATTTTTGAGTTTACGCTACGCTGCTCTCATTCAGTGATGTTGAGAAGTCTGGCCCAATCCAGCCCTTGTTCATTTTTATAGGAATCAGCCTGTCAGCATTTTCAGTTGACAGACGGATGCGCCTATCAATTGTAATTCCACCACCGGCACTAAAAACAAGCTCTGACAAAATGCTAGCGGCAGGGCAGACCAGGACCTCCAAAGTGTAGAGAGCCAGTTCAGGCCATGTGTCCAGCTTGGATACCCAATAATTATAAGGCACAGAGGAATCACAGAGGACATTGGTACAGTCGGCATTTTCCCAAACTTTTCCCTCCTTGGGAGAGTACCCTCTACTCAGGGCCTGTGCGATGGGAGGGTCTGAGAAACTGTCCCTCCCAGAACTTTGACAGTGATACCCTGCTTCTGCTGGATTGTGTCTCTCTCTGTAGTCCTTGGTTGTCCAACGAACGGTGACCATTGCCGCCAGCATTTTCAGATAGGAATTTTTTTAATAGTTCCGCAACAAGGGCATTCTGGTACTGCCCCATTTCATTAGGCCTGTCTGGCAAGGGAATAAGAGACAGAAATTTCTCCTTGTAGCATGGGTCTAGAAGTGTCACCAACCAGTAATGACTGTCACCCAAAATTTGGACAACGCAAGGGTCACGGGAAAGGCAGCGTAACATAAACTCAGCCATGTGTGCCAGACTGCAAAGAGGCAAGACTTCCGTGTCCTCACCAAGAGGACGACTGACTATGCTCTCATCCTCCTCCTCTTCCTCCTCCTCCCTGTCTTCCTCCTCCTCCCTGTCCTCAGGCCATCCACGCTGAACAGACGGTATGACAGTTGTGCAGGTAGTACCGTCTATAGCACAGGAAACTAGCTTCTGTTCTTACTCCTCCTCATTGTCACCCAATCCACGTTGGGATGAGATGAGGCTAGGCTCTGTCGAATAACCTTGTGTTACGCTCGCGCCCGGACTGACTGGCGTGAGTGTGATTAGTGATCCCACTGTACCATGAACCGAGGAGTGCCTGGAGGAGCGTAACTAAGTATCAACCCGATCCGACCAAGGTCGCACGGCGGCTCAGTCGACTCCGTGAACCAGGGAGGAACCGAGCAGAGGGACCAGGTGCTACTCCAGGTCAGACCCTGGTCACAGCTGTTGACCCACATCGGGGAATGCAGGAACAGACAGGTTAGCTGGTATGCAGACAGGTGGGTACTGGCAGGCACGGCTGGTATGACAGCAGGTGGGTACTTAGCAGGCATGGCTGGTATGAAGGCAGGTGGGTACTGGCAGGCACGGCTCATATGCAGACAGGCGGGTGCTGACAGGCACGGCTGGAATGCAGACAGGCAGATACTGGCAGGCATGAACACAGGCTGGATAGGGACCAGTACAGACTGGGATACAGGAACAGAGCCGCAGGTGCGGTGGACTAGCAGAGCAAAACCGCAGGAGCGGTGAACAAGCAGAGTGGAGCAAAACCGCAGGTGCAGTGAGCAAGCAGAGCGGAGCAAAACCGCAGGTGCGGTGAACAAGCAGAGCGGAGCAAAACTGCAGGTGCGGTGAACAAGCAGAGCGGAGCAAAACCGCAGGTGCGGTGAACAAGCAGAGCGGAGCAAAACCGCAGGTGCAGTGAACAAGCAGAGCAGAACAGAGCAGAAGGTGAAGGCAGACAGGACAGGGCTCTGTTCACATGGAACAGACTAGAAAATACAGGAAGATGGTAAGAACACAGGAGGTAGATACGGAGGCAGGGAAAGGGGACAAGCAGAACCAGATACACACAAGGTACTTACACTGAAGTAGCGAGTGGACACAAAACTCACAAACAGAAGTACAGAGACAACGAGTTGGAGTTAGGTGCAGGTTCAGACACTGCAGAAAAAGGGAAGGTACGGACATAGAGAGAAACAAGTAACAGGCTAGGACACTGTTCAGACAGGAACTGAACCGGGATCAAGATACAGGAACGAGCCTGGGAACTCAGCCCCCAGGGTGGCGGAAACAGACTAGAAGTCAGAGATACAGGTAGCGGCCCTGGGTACTCAGCCCCCGGGGTGGCGGGAACAGACTAAAAGTCAGATGTACCAGTAGCGGCCCTGGGTACTCAGCCCCCAGGGTGGCAGAACAGACTAGATACAGGACAGGACCTGGCAACCCAGTTGCAAAAGACAAACTGAGTGAAAGTGTTGCTCAGGCACCTCCTACTTGGTGGAGGGGGTTTAAGTATCCAGTGACTCACAGCAATAGGCTGGGTACGCATTAGGACTGTGCACACAGTAGCTATAAGAAACTAGCAGAAAGCCGCGCCGACGCCCTAAGCAATCAGACAAGACACAAGGATAGAGCAGGTACTGGAGCAAAGAGTGCAGCATGGACTGACAGGTAAGATTGCGGTCTTGCATGGTGGGAGGTGGTTCACGATGCAAGCACGCCGCCAGGGATGTTACACCTTGTATGGTTCCTTGCTTCATCTCATCGTACTCCGCCTGCCATGCATCCTCTTTAATTGTGAGCAGAGAGCGTTTCAGAAGACAGAGAAGTGGGATGTTGACGCTAATTATGGCGTTATCGCCACTCACCATCTTGGTGGACTCCTCAAAGTTTTGGAGTATGGTTCAGATGTCTGACATCCATGTCCACTCCTGAGGTCTTATGTGTGGAGTCTAACCTGAATACCGACGGCCGTGTTGATGCTGGTAGTCAACAACTGCCCTCTTCTGCTCACAAATCCTTCCCAACATCTGCAATGTAGAGTTCCAACGTGTGGGGACATCGCACACCAGTCGATGAGCTGGAAGCTGCAAACACTGCTGACGCACGGCAAGGATGACGGAAGCTGGAGCTGACTTTCTAAAATGGGCACACACGCGGCGTACTTTGACAAGCAGATGTGACAGATCTGGGTAGGTTTTGAGAAACTGCTGAACCACGAGGTTAAGCACATGGGCCAGGCATGGTATGTGTGTGAGCTCGCCTCGCTTCAGAGCTGCCACCAGGTTCCGGCCATTGTCACACACGACCATGCCGGGCTGTAGGTTCAGCGATGTCAGTCACAGATCTGCCTGCTTTTTCAGAGCTGTCCACAACTCTTCAACACTGTGCGGTTTGTCACCTAAGCATATTAGCTTCAGCACAGTCTGTTGCCGCTTGGCCGAGGCAGTGCTGCAGTTCTTCCAGCTTCTGACTGATGTGCTCATTTCGGAGATGGAGACTGAATAGGAGGAGGTGCATGAGCAGTAGAATGGCAACCATGATTGACCCAGGGCCCGCAATCCTCGGCGTCTGGAGGACGTGTTCCGTCCCAAGGTCCGACTGGGTCCCTGCTTCCACTATATTAACCCAGTGTGCCGTCAGCAAAATGTATCATCCCTGCCCACAAACACTTTTCCACGTGTCTGTGGTTAGGTGGACTTTCCCAGTAACTGCGTTGATGGCATGGCTAAAGTTGTGGGGCACATGCTCGTGTAATGCAGGGACGGCACACCAGGAGAAATAGTGGCGGCTGGGGACCGAGTACCGAGGGACGGGCGCCACCATCAGGTTGCGGAAAGCTTCCGTCTCCACGACCCTAAAAGGCAACATTTCGAGTGCAAGCAGTCACGAAATGTGTGTATTTAGTAGTGTGGTCTGTGGGGCGTTGGCTTCATATTTGCGCTTGCGTTCCAAGGACTGGGGTAGCAACAACTGAACGCTGCGCTGGAACAAGAAAGTGGAAGTGCTTGCTGATGGTGCTAGTTGAGAGTGTGCAACGACAGGTGCAGAGCGGGGGGCATCTTCACATGCGCCATGGACAGGGGATTGGCATGCACGCACAACAGTGGCAGAAGCAGTGGTGTCACCTACAGACACTGTTTCTGGACCCTGGGGTTCAGCCCACTTAGTAGGATGCGTTGCTGCCATATGCCTGATCATGCTGGTGGTGGTCAGGCTGCTAGTTTTGCTTCCCCTGCTGATGCTGGCCTGGCAGGTGGTGCAAATGGCCTTTTTGGGGTTATCTGCAGAGTCTTTAAAAAACAACCAGACTCGGGAAGATCTAACAGTTGTACTGGCAACTTCCTTCGTGTTGGTGTTACGGGGAATGCTTTCCCACCTTCTGTCTGCGGCCACCACACTACTTCTTCCTGCCTGTTTTGTTGCTATGCCTCCATCCCCCTGTGTGCTGCTGTCCTCACTCTGCATGTCCCCCTGCCACGTTGGGTCAGTTACTATATCATCCACCACCTCGTCTTCCAATTCCGCTCCCTGGTCCTCCTCCTGACTTTCTGGCAATTGTGTCTCATCATCATCATAATCCACCTCTTGCGACAGTAATTGCACTTTCCCACCGTTGCCTTCGTGTGACTGTAGCTGCTCAAATATTTAGGCATTGCTACATGTGTTCTCCTCTTGACTCGCTTGAAGCTGGCCGGGCGAGAGGCCTGAATCTACAAATGGAAAAGTGAACTGCTCTTCTGAGTGTCCAAGTGTGGGATCAGTTTTCTCCGGGCATTCGGCATGGTGGGAGGAAGGAGGATCAGGGTGAGGAATATGTGGTCCAGACTCACGGCTACTGAGACTTGACTGTGTGGAAGACAGGGTGGTGGTGGTGGTGGCAAATTGACTGGAAGAATTATCTGCTATCCAACCAACAACCTTTTGACACTGCTCTGGGTTCAATAGTGGTGTGCTGCGGTCCCCTAGCAATTGGGACAGGAAGGTCAGGCGACAAGATGTGGGTGTTTGTTGTGCAGCTTGCCCCATCACCATCGCATCCACTTCCCTGTCCCTTGCCACGCACCTTGCCCATTTTAAATGGAGGGGAATATTTTCCTCGTTCACTAGAAATGACTGATTTTGAAACGCAGTTATATGTGATACGTCTGACAGAGAACCACGGTTTTAAATAGCAGGCCTGTAATTTACTAATATTATTCTTCACAGAGGCCTCGTGTGAATAGCTTGATCAACACACTGCAATGACATGGAAGGCAGAAATGGCTGATTTTGGAACACTGTTATATGTGATATGTCTGACTGAGAACCACAGTTTTAAATAGCAGGACTGTAATTTACTAATATTATTCTTCACAGAGACCTAATGTGAATAGCTTTACCAACACACTGCAACGAAATGGAAGGCAGAAATTGCTTATTTTGGAACACTGTTATATGTGATATGTCTGACAGAGAACCACGATTTTAAATAGCAGGCCTGTAATTTACTATACAGAGACCTAGTGTGAATAGCTTGACCAACACACTGCAACAGAATGGAAAAGGAGACCAATATTTACCAGGTTCAGTTCAAATTTCTGGATTTTTATCGCTGAAATATGGAACAGATCTGGCTGTATTCTGCAGTGCTAGCAAGCAAATGGAGCAGAAAAATTATGTACTCTGGATTGCTTTTTAAACAAATAACCCGGATTAAGATAAAAAAAATTGCCCTGGCCCTTGATACCTGGGGCTACGTCTACAAATATTTGTCACAGCAGAATCACTCAGAAGTTGAACATGCAGTGGACCCTCCTGGGTAGTATCATGCACACATACCCTGCCTGCCTTGGTTTTTAAGCAAATAACCAGAATTAAGATAAAAAAAAAATTGGCCCTGGCCCCTGATACCTGGGGCTATGTCTACAAATATCTGTGAGAACAGCAGCAGCAGGAACGTACTATGGACCCTCTTGCGCTATATGCACTGCAGTCTGCCACATACACTGGCTGCCTGCCTAACTCCTGCTATCACCTTCACCACTGAAAATATGCACCTGGATTAGTCCTCAGAAGGACTGTTAGTTCAGATGGATATATAGATATATGTTGTGGAATACATATACTAACTATAAACAAGCAAATCTCTCCCTGACTCAGCAGCAGCTTTCCCTACTCTGCCTGATTCCCGGGTAGACTGTGACGGGCATAGCGGCGCAAGGTCTTATATAGACCTGATGACGCTGTGCGCCCAGCCAATCACTGTATTGCCCACAACCAACATGGCTATGGCATTAAAGTGTGTGGCAAGCAATCCCTGCCTGTTCATTGGCTCTCTAAAGAGCACCAAACATGCAGGGAGGGGACCCGAGTTCCTGATCGAGCAACCCAGAAATACTCGCTGAGCGCCAAGTTTGTCGAGCACAGTGATGCTCGGGAGAGTACCGAGCAGTGGCGAGCACATTCACTCATCACTAGTCAGAATGTATCAGAGGTATCAAAATGTCATTCAGTAATTGACATTACGAGTGGAATGACATTCAACCTGGACTCCACATTATATTCTATGCAGGATTAAAATCTTACAGATTTGTAAGAATGTCAGGCATCTGAAGGGTTTACTTATGGGGGCATTCTGAAATTGATAGGTTCGTTTACCCTTGGGGCTTTCCATCAGGCTACCAATATTCTTACTCTAGTTGCAGATGAGGACAGCTGTCAGGAGACATACTCTTGTCCACCAAAGGCTTCATATATAGTGATGGGCGAACCTGAATGATAAAGTTCAGGGGCCGTACCGGACACCCAGTGTCCGTGCATGAACTCTGAACATGGACTTCTCACAGAAGTATGTGTTACTGATCGGGTTTGGCAGCCAGAACAAAGCTTGTTGAAAGGCTGCAGCGCAGCCAATCAACAAGCTTTTCCAGTGTGGGCACTTCTGGCCCCATCACAGCTATGCCAAGCATTGGCATGGCTGTGATTAGCCGGCACAGCATGTAAAAGAAAAAAAAAGATATGGGATCCCCTCTATTTTTGATAACAAGCGAAGGTAAAGCAGACAGCTGCAGGCAGCCCTCAGCTGTCTGCTTTATCTTGTCTGGCTATCAAATACAGAGGGGCCCCAATGCCATTTTTTTTAATTATTTAAAAAACGGCATGGGGTCCCCCTTATTATTGATAACCAGCCAAGGTAAAGCAGATAGCTGGAGGCTTGTATTTTTAGACTGTGAAAGCCCATGGATATTTGGCCCTCCCCAGCCTAAAAATAGCAGCCCGCAGCCGCCCCAGAAGAGGCGCATAAAGTAGATCTGCCAATTCTGGCACTTTGCCCGGCTCTTTTTACTTGGTCTGTTGTGTTGGCAAGCCGGGTAATATTTTGGGGTTGATGTCAGCTGTGTTATGTCCACTGACATCAAGTCCAGAGGTTAGTAATGGGCAGCGTCTATCAAACACCCCCATTACTAACCAGGTAAGTGAATAGTTAAAAAAACACAGACATACAAAAAAAAAATAGTTTAATTGATTAAAGACCCCCCCCACACTCTCTCGTTTACCCATTTATTTAATTAAAAATAAATCCAGAAAGTTCCGACGGTAATCCAATAGTGAAATACCCCATGGCGCCCATCGACTCCTATGGTGTCTCGTTGTGAGAAAGTTCTCAGAACGAGACTTCATAGTACACTCCTATTCAATGGCAGGCACAGAAATTCTCACTCTCCTGCCTGCTGCTGACTTTGAGTAACCCTATGGAGTCTCATTCTGAGAAATATATTACCCCACTTGCCAACTCAACAGGGCAAGCGGGAAGAGGCAGGCAAAGTGCCAGAATTGGCACATCTAATGGATGCACCTTTTATGGGGCGGCTGCAGGCTGATATTTGTAGGTTTCCCAGCCTGAGAATCAGGGCTGCCACCAGGAATATCAGGGCCCCATACTTTCAAAATTTTCAGGCCTCCTTAACACTCCGCTCAGGCTCTACCCCAGCTCCGCCTCCACCCCTTGAACCTTCCACAGTCCCACCACCCACTGTTGGAAAAACTCCACTTCTGCACCACGTCCTCATCAATCACGCATTAACAGTTCCCATTGAACCATATCACATACATAGCCATCAGCTTTTGTTTTGACCAAAACATTTTTTAAGCCTGCCAACCACGACAAGGTAGACTCTTTTGGCAGGGCTCTACTATGACCTATTTAACATTTCTTAAAATATCTATTTTTAGCTATATTTTTATTTATTTTTCTTTAAGGGAATGTGTCACATACATTTTTTAAAATAATTGAAACCAGATTATGATAATTTTTTTAGGAAGCGCAACTATTTACAGGATGGCCGCTCTCAGTCCTCGGCCAGGTAGAGAAGGGGATGGCTGTTCTCAGTCCCCAGCCAGATTAGGGAAAAGGGATGGCTGTTCTCAGTCCCCAGCCAGATTAGGGATATAGGGGGTAACTTCCAAACATCAGTTCTTATACCCTGACGGGTAACTATATACATTTGTGCGCTGCCACTTTTCAGTAGCGGTGTCCTCCTTGCGCACCTTCTTCCAGGTAGTCTTCAGGCCCGTCCTGGCCCTCTTGGTACTCGGGGTCCGAGTGGTACTGCTCCTCCTCTCCTACCATTCTATGGACATGGAGGGCGTACAGTCCCTTTGGCAGGTGGCTCTCGACGTCCCTGCGGGTCACAAAGACGTCGTCTGTGGTCTCAGGATCCTTGATGAAGCCCCAGCCGCGCTCCATCTGGAATTTCACCACGGTCCCGGTGGCTCGGGGACCGCGGGCGGCTCGGGGATCCTGTCGGGCTCTCCTCTTTTGCTCCGCACTCCGTGCTTGGAGCCGCTCCTCCCTGACACGTCGCTCCCGCCGCTCCCTCTCAAATGTCGCCAACTGCTGGCGGCAGAACTCCAGTCGACAGGCTGCGTCCGCCCGGGTTTCCTGGGTGAACCCCATCAGGTTTTCTCCAGTGGGGTCCCACTCGAACTGGGCGTCCTCCAGTGATGGATGGCTTATCTCTCTGGGCTCCGGAGCTGGTATCAGGGGTTCGCGCGGGGGCTGGTCTCTCCATTGGCGGCTGCTGATCAGGCCGGCCGGCCATACCAGGGGCAGTCCGTCCGGGCCCGTGTGCTGGGCGAATAGATCCGCGCCCAGGGGCAGTATGGCAGGGGGCCCCGGTTGGGGAGCAGCGCCTGGGGGCACTAGTCCTGTCGACCAGGCCGGTGGTCGTCTTCCGGTTGTGCCCGGGAGTGGCACCGTCAAGGAAGGGGGCGCTCGTGAGGCAGTGACGCCCGGGTGCACTAGGCCTTGCGACCCGGCCTGTGGCGCCTGTTTCTTTATTGCGCCCGGGGTTAAAGGGCACGGCGCGGGGCGGGGCATGACAGCAGCGCTTGCAGCCTGAGGCCTAGCTGGTAGCGGCGGAGTCGTGATGTCATGTACGGTTCCCAGGGCTTCGGGTCCTGCAACGGGAGGCGGGGGCTGGCTTGCGGCCTCAGGGCTTGGGGTGATGATGTCCCCGTTACCTGCCTCGGTCTCTGTGGCCTCCTCCGCGGCGTCGTCCCCGGACTCCGGTCCACCTTCACCGCCCTCAGAGGCAGGCGTGCGGCTAAGCGGTGGTAGCACCTCCTGCGGTCGGGTCACGGCTTGCCGGGCCAACTCCTCCCTCCACCTGGCGATCACATCCCGCTGTGCCCGGACCATCCTCCGATCCAGGTCTTCTAGTGCGGCTTGCGCATGCTCCAGGTCTCTGGTGAGCTGTGCCAGCAACTCTGTTAGGCTGCATGGCGGTTCAGCCTGCAACAGGCTACGGGCAAAGGTGCTGGTGGTGTTTGGTGTTCCTTCCATTCCCGGGTGCGCACCCTGCCCCACAGTTTTCTTTCCTGTCCGCCCCCATTGGGGATGGTCCTGGGGCCATCTGCTGACAATCACTTTCAGGGGTTGCCCCCCCACGTTGATGGACATCTCTACAGCCGCACTCATGGCTGTTGGGGGCGGGCTCCTTCTTTAGCGCCATTCTGGGACCTGGCCCACGATGGGAGGTGGCTTCCTGCTGTCTTTTGGAGCGCACATTATGGCGTCCGTTCTGCTGGGGCGGGCGCCATTTTCAACACAGTCAACTTTCAATAAAACAGTCTCTTTCTCTTCAGGCGCGCAATACCCGTTTATGGCGGGTCGGTAACGATCCTGCCGACTACGCCAAAAGTTGACGCGCCCCCTGGGCCGTGTGTGCACGAGTGTGGGTTACCCGGAGCCGGGTCTCTGGGGGTTGTAGTCTCCGTGGCAGTGACCCGGTCCCGTGGCTCAGGGTGGACAAACCAACGGCAGTCTTTTATAGGGGTTTTTATGGTTTTAATGTCCGACTACGCCACCCGTGGATTGCGGTCAGGGTGTACCGCCGCTGCAGGGCAGACCGCTGAGGCTGGTGTTGTGGGTGCAGCAGAGTGTAGTACAACTCCCCACGAGAGGAGTATAGCCTTAGGGCAGTGTAGAGTGATGATGGTGGTTGTGGTGCGGGGCGTCCCAGTACTAGTAGTGCTGACGCGGTGAGAAAGCACAGAGACAAGGTGTTGCAGTTCAGGTTCTTTACTCACAGTTCTCATCCAGGTCACTTGTGCACAGATAGGACCGCCCGAGCCGTGCTGCGTCCACCAGGCAGGGGGCTCGATCAACCCCCAGGCAATTCCGGAGTGTGGCACAGGACTCCCTTCTATCCTTTCGTCAGCCGTGCCCCACCAGTGACACTACTTCTGTCCAGCTGCCTCGGGTCTTCTCCTGGGAGGACTGGGTGTCCACTTCCCTGACCCTATGTGGTGTGCCTTTCTAGTAGGTGTAGTGAGGGGTCGCACCAGTAAATGGTCACGACCGCCGGTCCTTGGTTAAGGATTAGTCGCCTCCACCAACTTGGGATCCGGTACCCTGTTCTGCCAACCCGTCACCCGCAATCTCCTGGGTCCTTAGGGTTCCTTCTGCTTTCGCGTCTCTGGACCCTTCTACACTTTGGGTACTTCTCTTTCTTTGCTGTTCCTTTCTGTTTCTGTTCCTTTCTGTTTCTGTTCCTTTCTGCTGGCTCTGGCCTTCCTCCTAGGCCTGTCTCGTGGAGCTGGGCCCAGACTGAGCCACAGCTCCCTGTCAGCCCTCTCTGGCTGAACTTCTCCTCTCTTCTCCTCCTGACTGAACTGACCCAGAACTAAGATGGTGCCCACCTTATATACCTCCCTCTCTGTGTATGAGCCCAGGTGACTTGCAACCAATGGGCTCCTACCTATGCCCAGAAACCGTCCCCTCCTGTTCCTACATCACTGGGTTTTCCTCCCCCCTCCCCACTCCAGCCAGGGACATGATCTGTCGTGCCTGCATTACTGTACTAATGGGAGTACCGTTGAGCTGTCCCCCAGAAATGGGGTGTGTGTGATGCATGCAGCTAACTGAGTCCCGGTCCACACACCATCCTTACCCGGGAGTGGGATATCACACCTCTGGTTGAGGTGCAATACCTCTGTAGCGACCGAACCCTCGGGGCGCTACATAAACATACTAAAACCTGAAGATATATTGAGCAGGGTGACGGGGTGTTAAATTCTAAAGTCCCTAATAGGACCCTGTGTTTACCCCACCTATCGCTGAGGTTGGCCCCCTAAGCTATAAGCGATATGGCGCCCCCGCTCACCGCAGACTGACCTTATTGGCCCTTATATGACCCTATTCTTCAATTGAGCACCAACCAAATATCAAAAGAAACCTTAAACACAAAAATATCCAAATAGTGCTACTACACAAGGTATGCACATACTGTATATGTGTAGGCTAATACAATAAAATATGCCCAACAAAGATATCAAACAGGGTTGAGAGTCCATTAAATATATTTTCTCTCTAAAGTCCCTACTAGGACCCTATTTTCACCCCTACCTAACGAGGAGGTTGGCAAAATAAATTATAAACGACATGATGCCCCCGCTGTCTGTAGACTGACCCTATTGGTCCCTATATAACCCTATTCTTAAATTGAGCACCAACCAAATATCAAAAACATCTTAAACATTATAATACCCCAGTAATGTTATAATACCAAATATACACATATGTATGTGCAGACTATAAAACCATGAACAACATCCAAAGATACTCCAGATACAATAATCCCAATGCTTGTCCAATTTTTGAGTAAAAAAAACCTAGGGATTAGATTCAATCCCTCTAATAAACAATAGTCATAACAGCTCTTCATAGGATTCAATATCCCCAAAATATCACTTGATGTGCAATGACATTTATACAAAATATCCACTTATCTGAATACTGCATAAGAACCAAGTTCTGGTGCGTTTCCCCCCTTCTCCATTTTAGGGGTTCATCAGGGGATAGTGGTAAGATGCAATGGTGCCTGCAGTGTGCACCATGACCTGCAGTAAAGGACCCAATAGAACACTGGGGATATTGTATCCTATGAAGAGCTGTATAACCATTGTTTATTAGAGGGATTGAGTCAGTCCGTGACCTTACAAGTAGCGGCTGTTACTGCCGGCTTCCATTGAAGTGCATTGTTCGATATATTAGAGATCAAACAATATGATTCCTACCAATGTGGGGGCTTACTTGAATAGTTTCACTATATATGGATCTTATATGTATATACATCGGTGTTGTGCAAGAATTTCCCAATTTATTGGGAGACAACACTATAGACAATGTTACTATATACCAGGAATGGGCAATTCATTTTCCCGAGGGGCTATATCGTTGTGGGGGGCTGAACTAATAGGCTGAAACTAATTATGCTCAATATTAATATTAACATATTAATTACAATTATTATTTTCTATTAACAATAATTATATCACTTAATATTGAGCAATATATTGTACTGTCATCTATTATATAGGTACTGTCAGGGCTGCCAACAGGAATTAGTGCTACCCTGCACAGTAACAGAAACCCCCCCCGCCTCACTGAAACCAGTATCCTCATAAATGAAATATCTAACAGCAGTAATAATCACTTAATTAGCCCCTACAATAATAATGTCCGACATCCTGGCCCAATGTCTCCATCCTGCCCCCAATGTCTCCATCCTGCTCCCATTGTCTCCATCTGTCTCCATTTTTCCCCTGATGTCTCCATTCTGCCCCAAATATCTCCATTCTGCCCCCAATATCTCCATTCTGCCCCATGTCTTCATCCTGCCCCCATGTCTCCATCCTGCTTCCAATGTCTCCAATCTACCCCCATGTTTCTATCCTATCCCCATGTCTCCATCCTGCCCCCATTGTGTCCATGCTGCCCCCAATGTCTCTATTCTACCCCATGTCTTCATGCTGCTCCCATGTCTCCATCCTGCCATTTGTCTGTCTCCATCCTGCCCCATGTCTCCATTTTGCCCCCAATGTCTCCATTCTGCCCCCAATGTCTCCATTCTGCCCCCATGTGTCTCTATCCTGCCCCCATATCTCTCCATTGTGCCCCCATATTTCCATCCTCCCCCATGGTGCCGGCGCATGATAGTGATGTCATACGCTGGCGATGTGCACACTGACGTCAGCTGCCGGCCTGTGATTGGCTGGCTGCTGTTAACTATTGCCGTGCAGGAAACTTCCCGCACGGCAATAGATTTCAAGTGAACATGCGTCCGAGGATTCACGGTCAGTAAGTGAAATGGCAGTTACCCCGCTGGGGCACAGTGAGCAGAAGAATGTGTGCCGGACTGGGCCCCTCTGCACATCAGGCACCATACACCAGTAAGGGTAGTAATGCCTTTATGGCGGCCCTGCTGAGAATACCAGCCTGGAGCTGTCTTCTTTACCTTGGCTGGTTATCAAAAACAAGGGAGACGCCAAGCCATTTTTTTCATTTATTTATTTATTTATTTATTACTAATGAAAAATACTAATAAATAAATAAATGAAAAAAACGACATGGGTTCCCCCTATTTTTAATAACCAGCCAAAGGAAAGCAGACAGCTGTGAGCTGGTCTTATGCTGGGAAGAGGCAATATCCATGGGCTATCCTAGCCTATTAATATTATCCCCCATCTATCTGCTTTGCCTTTGCTGGTTATTAAAAATGAAGTGATCCTAAAGAAATGACATGGGGTTCTCCCTATTTTTAATAACCAGCTAAGTCAAAGCAGACAGCTGGGGGCGAATATTAATAGGCTGGGAAGGTCTATGGATATTTGCTCCTTCCCAGCCTAATAAGACCGGCCCTCACCCACCCCAGAAATGGCGCATCCATTTAATGCGCCAATCCTGGCCCCGATTCTTCCTGACTCTGGTGCTTAGCCTAGGCTCTTCCCGATTGCCCTGGTGCGGTGGCAATCGGGGTAATGGGATTGTTGGGTTGATGTCAGCTGTGTAATGTCCGCTGACATCAAGGTCACGGGTTAGTAATGGAGAGGCAACTATGAGACACCCCTAATATTCATGGACCTTCCCAGCCTGAGATATTACACAGCTAACATCAACCCCACAATCCCATTAACTCGATTGCCACCGCACCAGGGCAATCAGGAAGAGCCGAGGCCAGGATTGGCACATTTAATGGATGCGCCTTTTTTGGGGCAGCTGAAGGCTGGTCTTATTAGGCTGGGAAGGAGCCATCCATGGCCCTTCCCAGCCTATTAATATAAGCTCCGAGCTGTCTACTTTGCCTTAGCTGGTTATTAAAGATAGGGGGGACCCCACATCATATTTTTTAGGGTCCCCCCATTTTTAATAACCAGCAAAGGCAAAACAGACAGCTGGGGGCTATTAATAGGTTGGGAAGGTCCATTGATTTTGACCCCTTCCCAGAATAATAAGACCAGCTCACAGCTGTCTGCATTCCCTTGGCTGGCTATTAAAAATAGGGGGGACCCCATGTAATATTTTTCATTTATTTATTAGTAATAAATAAATAAAACGGCGTGGGGTCCATCCTATTTTTAATAACAGATAAGGGAAAGCAGGCAGCTGTGGGCTTATATTAATAGGCTAGGAATGCCCACGGTTATTGCGCCATTCCCAACCTACAAATATCAGCCTGCAGCAGCCCCAGAAGTGGCGCATCATATTTGATGTGCCACTTCAGGCGCTTAGCCTCAGCTTTTCCCTATTGCCCTGGTGCGGTGGCAATCAGGGTAATTGTTTTTGGGGTTAGTAATGGAGAGGTGTCAGTGAGATACCCCCATTACTAATCCAGTAGTAAAAATAAATAAATACACAAACACAATTTTTTTTTTAATTGAATAAAGACTCCCCCACATTACCCTTCGTTTACCAATTTATTAATAAAATGATCCCATTTGTTATTGAAATTATTCAATGTTCATCTTCTTCTTTGTCCCTGGCGCCTGTGGACAGCAGTAAAGCTACCACTATGCACAGGCGTTGGCTGGTGAATACTCAAAATCATCGAGAGCAGGAGACACTAATGACAAGAAGTTGTCATCAGCTGGCGCCTTACCAGCGGTAACCTTGTCTGACACCTCTGTGTAACAGCGTGGGAACCGCGATACCAAGCCGCTGTGACTGGCAGTGCCTTCAGTAAGGTTACCACCGGTCAGAGCTGCCATTTCCCACGGTCTCACCAGAGGACCGCGTGGGAACCGCCGGATGTTCAGGCCCCCCATTCCCTTGAATGGGGTTGGGGATCAAGTTCAGGTACCATTCTGGAACCTGACCCAAAATATTTTATAAAGTTTGACCGAACCTGATGGACCCGAACATCCCTACTGATATACCTAAAACATTCAGAGGTGATGGTCCATGTAAATTTGCTAATTTTATATACATTCATAAAAATTAATTTGGCAAAATGGATTATCTAAAAACCTATATGAGTATAAGGAGCTATATATAAGGGGCCAAAATGCACCAATAAAATCAAGAATACCTATATAGAAATGTGCAAAGCTAAAAATCAATAAAGATATATTCTTTATGTAATAAAATAATAATTGAAAACATAAAAATAGACATACAAAAGTCAGACATATAAAATACTAAAGGTAGATAAGTAATAATAACAAAACTCCCTTGTGTGAATACTATGAATCAATACAGTTATATTGTGTGCAATCACAATATTGAGGATGAATAATCAGAAGGTACCAGCCAAAATAGCCAGTGGTGTATAAGTTAAGGCCCTTTAAGGTACATACAGATAAACAGAGAGAGAGTGATATCACATAAAAGCACACATAATGATAGTAATGCACACTGGCATGGAGTACACTTTAGCTAGCAAAGTAAACGCACACAACAAATTATCTGTAAAAGTAGACAGAGCTTTTTCTTATATGAACTATAAAAACTCAAAAAGAAAAACCCTATTGAAAATATTGCTTTATTATAATAGAGATTAAAATCCAAACATAAATTCATCAAGTAAAAACCTACACAAAGTAGGGAGTCTTTAACCCCTTTACAACCCAAGGTGGTTTGCACGTTAATGACCAGGCCAATTTTTACAATTCTGACCACTGTCACTTTATGAGGTTATTACTCTGGAACGCTTCAACGGATCCCGCTGATTATGAGATTGTTTTTCGTGACATATTGTACTTCATGATTGTGGTAAAATTTCTTCGATATCACTTGCGTTTATTAGTGGAAAAAACGGAAATTTGGCGAAAATTTTGAAAATTTAGCAATTTTCAAAATTTTAATTTTTATGCCCTTAAATCAGAGAGGTATGTCACACAAAATAGTTAATAAATAACATTTCCCACATGTTTACTTTACATCAGCACAATTTTGGAACCAAAATTTTTTTTTGTTATGGAGCTACAAGGGTTAAAAGTTGACCAGCGATTTCTCATTTTTCCAACAAAATTTACAAAACCATTTTTCTAGGGACCACATCACATTTGAAGTCACTTTGAGAGGTCTTTATGACAGAAAATACCCAAAAGTGACACCATTCTAAAAACTGCACCCCTCAAGGTGCTCAAAACCACATTCAAGAACTTTATTAACCCTTCAGGTGCTTCACAGGAATTTTTGGAATGTGGAAGAAAAAAATGAACATTTAACTTTTTTCACAAAAATGTTACTTTAGACCCAATTTTTTTTATTTTCACAGGGGTAACAGGAAAAAATGGACCCCAAAATTTGTTGTGCAATTTCTCCTGGGCACGCAGATACCCCATATGTGGGGAAAAAACACTGTTTGGGCGCACGGCAGGGCTTGGAAGGGAAGGAGCGCCATTTGAATTTTCGATTGTAAAATTTGCTTGAATAATTAGCAAACGCCATGTTGCGTTTGGAGAGCCCCTAATGTGCCTAAACAATGGAAACCCCCAACAAGTGACCCCATTTTGGAAACTAGACCCCCCTGGGAACTTATCTAGATGGGTGGTGAGCATTTTGAACCCCCAGGTGCTTCACAAATTAATCTGTAAAAATGAAAAAGTCTTTTTTTTCCACTTTTTCATTTTTACAAATCAATTTGTGAAGCACCTGGGGGTTACAAGTGCTCACTATGCATCTAAATAGGTGCCTTTCGGGGTCTAGTTTCCAAAATGGGGTCACTTGTGGGGGAGCTCCAATGTTTAGGCACACAGGGGCTCTCCAAACGCGACATGGTGTCCACTAACAAATTGGAACCATGTCTCGCTTGGAGAGCCCCTGTGTGTCTAAACATTGGAGCTCCCCCACAAGTGACCCCATTTTGGAAACTAAACCCCCCAAGGCACCTATCTAGATGCATAGTGAGCACTTGGAACCCCCAGGTGCTTCACAAATTGATTCTTAAAAATGAAAAAGTATTTTTTTCCACTTTTTCATTTTCATGAATCAATTTGTGAAGCACCTGGGGGTTCCAAGTGCTCACTATGCATCTAGATAGGTGCCTTGGGGGGTCTAGTTTCCAAAATGGGGTCACTTGTGGGGGAGCTCCAATGTTTAGGCACACAGGGGCTCTCCAAACGCAACATGGTGTCCGCTAACAATTTGAGCCGATTTTCCATTCAATTTTTTAGCGGACACCATGTCGCATTTGGAGAGCCCCTGTGTGCCTAAACAATGGAAACCCCCCACAAGTGACCCCATTTTGGAAACTAGACCCCTCAAGGATTTTATCAAGGGGTATAGTGAACATTTTTAACCCAGAGGTACGACACAGAATTTGATAACATTAGGTCATCATATTGAATAAGTTGTCATTAGTCTTGAGCGCAAGTGCTCGCTACTTGAGTTTGCATCGGGTACTCAGGTATGCACCATGTACTGCGTATGCTCGAGTGACATGCTCGAGTCCCTACCCCGCATGTTTCACGGTTATTAGACACCCAAAAAAAAACATGCGGGGATCGCTCGTGCATGGCAGGCAATCCCCACAAAGTTTTTTTGGCCGCGAAGCATATGGGGCGGAGACTCGAGCACGTCACTCAAATACCCACGATACTCAATGCATACCAGAGCACCCGATGCAAACTCAAGTAGCGAGCACTTGCGCTCAACACTAGTCGCCATATCGTCATCTTTTTTTCTTACTTTGGAAAAAAATCCCAACCCCATCACAACCCTAACCCCAACCCCATCCCTAACCCTAGCACATCCCTAACCCTAGCACAACCCTAACCCTAGCACAACCCTAACCCGAGAGTTTATTTTTTACGCCGTTCCTCGTACGGTATAAGTGATTAGACGACTTTATTCTTCGGGTCGGTGCGATTACAGCGATACCAGAATCATATGGGGGTTTTATGATTGACAGCTGTCACATACTAAAAGACGCATTTTTTGTAAAATCTAGTTTTTGCATCGCCATATTTTGAGAGCTATAATTTTTCCATATTTTGGCCTACAGAGTCATGTGATGGCTTGTTTTTTGCGGGACAAGTTGACATTTTTATTGGTGCCATTTGCAGTCACGTGACATTTTTTGATCGCTTTCTATTCCGATTTTTGGGAGGCAGAATAAACAAATTCAGGAATTTTTTTTTTTTTTTTTATGCCTTTCTGCGTGCGGTAAAATTGATAAGGCAGCTTTATTCTTCGGGTCAGTACGTTTACAGTAGTACCACAGTTATTTTTTTTTATATTTTGGCGCAATAAAAACTATTTTATAGAAAAAAGAATTATTTTTGCATCACTTTATTCTGTTCCGCGTGTGGTAAAATTGATAAGGCAGCTTTATTCTTTGGGTCAGTACGTTTACAGCGGTACCACATTTATATTGTTTTTCTATGTTTTGGTGCTTTTACACAATAAAAGATATTTTATAGAAAAAATTATTTTTTTGCATCGCTTTATTCTGAGAGCTAATAACTTTTTGATTTTTCGGATGATGGAGCTGTATGGTGGCTTGTTTTTTGCGGGACAAGATGACGTTTTCAGCGGTACCATTATTATTTATCTTTTTGATTGCGTGTTATTCCATTTTTTGTTTGGCAGTATGATGATAAAGCATTTTTTTTTTCTTCGTTTTTTTTTTTTTTTTTTTTACCGTGTTCACTGAAGGGGTTAACTAGTGGGACACTTTTATAGGTCAGGTCGTTCCGGACGCGGCGATACCAAATATGTGTACTTTTATTGTTTGTTTGCTTTTTTTTCATAATAATATTTATTGATGGGTACATTATATTTTTATTTTTGGTGGATTATTATTATTATTATTTTTTTTTATATTTTTACAATTTTTTTTGTTTATTTTTTTTTTCACTTTCTGAGAGGTTTTACACTTTTTTACTTTGTCCCACTGTGGTACTTTCACTTTTTTTATTCTGATCGCCTGCATAGCATAGGGATGGAGCACCATCCCTGTGCCATGCAGGCAGTCTGCGCTGCACAGTGAGAAGATTGTTTGGTCGTGCACTGCGCATGACCAAACAATGTTCCTGCTGCTTGGTGACCCGGATGTTGTCATGACGACATCAGGTCGTCATGGCAACACCCGGGAAGCCGCGGCAGACAGCGCTGGAGGCCCGAAGAGGAGGTGAGTATTGCGATCACCTCCCCTTGCCTCCGCAATGCTGCGATCGACTTCGATCGCAGCATTGCTGGGGTTAATGTGCCGGGAGCGGTGCGGGACCGCTCCCTGCACATAGTACCGAGTGTCAGCTGTGACAATCAGCTGACACCCGGCGGCAATCGCGCCCGCACAGCCTGTGTGCGCGCGCGATCACCATGACGTACTAATACGGGTCAGGCTCTTAAATCCCAGGGCACAGACGCGTATTAATACGTCATGGGCTGTAAAGGGGTTAATATGCAGGATATATAATGACAGATGGTCTCCCTGAAAAAAGCATTTTATACAGGGACCGAATAGTTCTGTACTGATTGATTTGTTGGTGCCTGAAGGGACTCCAGGGGATGATGGGGTATACATATATATTGTGTGGGCGATTACTTGCACAAATTGGTACTCATAGGCTGGGTTTATCTTGTTCATAGAATTACTATTGGGACAGTCAAATTCCATCACACAGGAATAATAATAAGCAAGGACCAACTACAGATATAAATCTGCTATCAATAGTAGACAAGAAACTAAATACAACCACACACTAAATGCACTAGACTGACGTTCGAACCCGTCGACATTGGCGGGTATTGCCTATCTTAATCTAATGTGTATAGGGACCTTATGGCTACAAATATAAAGGGCAGGAAGGATCCAGTTTCAATTAACAAAGCTTTAGACAGATGAGAGGAATGATCAGTCAAATATGGAGGCAGTTACTTACAGTGGCATATAAAAGTTTGGTAGTAATAATAATAATAACTTCCACAATTGGATGTGTTTAAATAAAATCTTCCTGTGCTGAGATAATCTTATAAATGTGTCCCTGCTGTGTACTGTGTAATGGCTGTGTCTGACCCTGCAGGGACCTGGTCTGATGATACCACATAGCTCTTGGGCAGGGGAGGAAGAAAAAGAGTATACAGGCATTAAATCAGAGGATCACAGCTGATTCTTTTTGTGAGGTAAAACATTTTTATTTCAAAGAAAGAATCAGCTACCATCCCCTGCTGTAATGTCTGTATACTCTTTTTCTTCCTCCCCTGCCCAGGAGCTGTGGTATGATCAAACCAGGTACCTGTACAGGTCAGACACAGCCATTGCACAGCACATAACAGTGGCACATTTATAAGATTATCTCGGCACAGGAACATTTTATTTAAATACATTCAATTGTGGAAGTTATTATTATTCCAAGATCTATTGATTATAAAATTAAATTTTGTTCGTGGGAAAACCCCTTTAAGCAAGTTGGAGATTAAATGATCTCTAAAAGGCTTAAAGTTAAAGATAACACATTTCCTTTGTATTTTAGCAAAAAAAAAATATACACTGCTCAAAAAATAAAGGGGACACTCAAATAACACATCCTAGATCTGAATGAATGAAATATCCTCTTTGAATACTTTGTTCTGTACAAAGTTGAATGTGCTGACAACAGAATCACACAAAAATCATCAAAGGAAATCAAATTTATTAACCAATGGAGGCCTGGATTTGGAGTCACCCCCAAAATTAAAGTGGAAAACTACACTATAGGTGTTATGTTCTGCTACCAGAGCTAAGGAAAGAGAGGAGATCTGTCCCTACTATAGGACTCAGCTGAATCCCTACGATGTAACAGGGAACCTGATCCTGCGATCAGACCTGCTAAAGTCCTAATCTAGTCTGTACGGAGACCTATAGATGTGGGGAGGGAATCCCTACAAGTACTAAGGACTGGGAGGAATATGGGACACCTCCTAACAGAAATAGTAGCAGACAGACGAACAAACAAAATAGATAGAACATAGAGGTCCGTAGACCAAGCAAACTAACAGAGCTAGATACAGAGCACAGGCTAGCTAGAAAGTAGATATACAATGAAGTCCAGCAAAGCCAGAAGGGCGGAGCAGGATTAAATAGGCCAACAAGGTCATGTGACCAGCAAAGGAAAAAAAACCTAACAGCAAGGTTCTAACAGTACCCCCCCTTCTAAGAGGATCCTCCGGATCCCCTAGGACCAGGCTTATCAGGAAATCTCCTGTGAAACGCTCTGATAAGTCTGGACGCGGAAACATCATCTGACCTCACCCAAGAGTTATCCTCGGGTCCGAAACCTTTCCAGGCCACAAGATACTGCAAACTACCTCTATACCGTCTAGAGTCAAGGATGCGAGAAATTTCATATTCCCCGTCCTCCACCACCGGAGGAACAGAGGCAGAGGCGTCACCATCCGACACAACAGCTTTTTTTAACAGAGAGACATGAAAGACCGGATTAATTCTCCAGGAGGTAGGAACCTCCAACCTAACAGCAGATTGGTTGACAACCTGAAGCACCTTAAAGGGCCCTACAAACTTGGGACCCAATTTCTTAGAAGGAATCCTCAACCGCAGATTCCTAGAGGACAACCAAACCATGTCACCAACAGCGAACAAAACCTCCTGTCGTTTCCTATCAAAGTAGTCTTTAGATTTTCTGTTGGCCTCCTGAAGATTACCACGCACATCCGTCCAAACTCTTTCCAAATCACCGGAAAAATTCTCCTCCTCAGGCACGGCAGATCCCAACTTGGAGAACGACCCAAACGACGGATGTCTCCCAGAACAACAAAAAAAAGGCGAACAACCAGCAGAAGAAGATGTATGATTGTTCAGAGCAAATTCGGCAAGTGGCAGAAACTCAGACCACCCCTCTTGATTGTCTGCCACAAAACAACGCAAGAACTGCTCAACATCCTGGTTTTTCCTTTCTGTCTGGCCATTAGATTCAGGATGATATCCGGACGAAAACGACAAATGAATTCCCAACCTGTCACAAAAGGCACGCCAAAAACGAGCCACGAACTGAGGACCCCTATCAGAAACAATGTCAGTAGGAACGCCATGAAGTCTGACAATTTCCTTGACAAAGGCCTTAGCGAGAGTTTTAGCGCAGGGCAGTTTGACGAAGGGAACCAAGTGACACATCTTGCTAAAACGGTCCACGACCACCCAGATGACAGTAAAACCCTCAGAGGGGGGAAGGTCAGTTATAAAGTCCATAGCCAAATGTGTCCAAGGAGCACTGGGGACCTCCAAAGGACAAAGCAACCCCGCAGCAGGAGTATGTGAGGACTTAGATCTAGCACATATAGTACATTGGCGCACCCACTTAATGACTTCCTTCTGCCATCCAGGCCACCAAAAACTGCGACCCACCAGTCTCTTGGTCTCAGAGATTCCGGGATGACCTGCCAACCGAGATTCGTGACACTCAACAAACAAATCTCTCCTAAAGGTCCCAGGCACAAACAACCTCCCATGAGGAGTGTTAGATGGGGCATTCTCCTGAGCTTTAAGAATCTCATCTTCCAAAACGGAGTCTAAAGCAGCTATCACAACACCTTCTTGTAAAATGTTTTCCTCTTTCTCAGCACCGACTATGGGAGAAAAACTGCGAGACAAGGCATCCGCCTTAACATTCTTAGTACCAGGGATGTAAGTAACGGAGAAATTAAACCGCGAGAAAAACAGTGCCCACCTAGCCTGACGGGCATTCAGGCGCTTGGCAGCATCAAGATATATCAGATTTTTATGATCCGTAAGAACCTGAACGGGAAATTCCGCACCTTCCAAGAAGTGGCGCCAGTGTTCAAATGCGAGTTTAATAGCCAATAATTCCCGATTACCAATATCGTAATTCAATTCAGTCTCCGAAAATTTTTTTGAAAAAAAGGCACAGGGATGTAATCCATCCCCGTTATCCTGAGACAATACTGCGCCAACCCCCACAGAGGAAGCATCAACCTCAACCAAAAACGGCCTAGTAACATCAGGCTGCATAAGGATGGGAGCAGAGGTGAACCTCTCCTTGAGATACACAAAAGCTTCAATGGCCTCAGAAGACCACTGAACCGCATCAGCACCTTTCCTGGTGAGATCAGTCAGAGGTTTGACAATACTAGAAAAATTTTTTATGAATTTTCTATAGTAATTGGCGAAACCCAAAAACCTCTGTATCGATTTCAAACCAATAGGCCTAGGCCATTCCTGCACAGCCTGAACCTTAACCGGATCCATCTCAAAACCTTTGCTGGAGATAATGTAGCCCAAAAAACTAATTCTCTGTACAGCGAACTCACATTTCTCCAGCTTAGCAAAAAGCGAATTGTCCATTAATAACTGTAATACCTCACGCACGCTCCGCCAATGAGACTCCAGATCTGGCGAATAAATCAAAATGTCATCCAAATACACAACCACATTTTTACCAATCAAAGGTCTAAGGATGTCATTAATCAGATTCTGAAAAAATGCAGGAGCATTAGTAAGACCAAAAGGCATAACCAGATTCTCAAAATGACCCACAGGAGTGTTAAAAGCAGTCTTCCATTCATCACCCTCCTTCATGCGCAACAGATTGTATGCCCCCTTAAGGTCAATTTTAGAGAACCACTTGGCCCCCAATAACTGGTTAAACAGATCAGGAATCAATGGCAGTGGGTAAGGATTGCGTACCGTAATTTTGTTAATCTCACGAAAATCCAGACAAGGACGTAAACCGCCGTCCTTTTTTTTTACAAAAAAAAATCCAACCGCCACAGGAGACTTAGAGGGCCTAATGTGACCGGCGGCCAAACTTGTCTGTATGTATTCCTCCAAAGCCTTCCTCTCAGGAATAGTAAGGTTAAATAAACGACTTTTAGGAAGAGTCGCTCCAGGGACAAATTCAATAGAACAATCATAGTCTCTATGGGGAGGCAAAACCTGCGATTCCTTCTCAGAAAAAACTCTCCAAAAATCCTGAATAGGAACAGGCAATTCTCCCCTATCCAAAGCTGCAATACGCCCGTTACAACACTTGTCATAACATTTATGGCTCCAGGATTTAATTTCACTGGTAGACCAATCCAGTACAGGATTGTGAAATTTTAACCAGGGCAATCCCAATATTACTGGAGAAGGCAAGTTATTCAACACTACCAAATCCAATTTCTCATGGTGAACACCATTAATAGTGAGAGGAAATTCACTGACCTTGAGAGTAATATTCTTCAAAGGAGAGCCATCCACAGAAACCACAGCAATGGGGAATGATAAAGGTTCAGGTTTTAAATTGAGTTTTTCCACGAATCCCCCATCAATTACATTCAGTGTAGACCCGCAATCAACAAACACCCGAAATTCCATTAATTTTTCCTGAGCAATCGTGGAAGCAGCTAAAAATATACCCTTGGAATTTAAACAGGCAATACGGGCGTGACTGACCATTTTTTTTTTTTCTTTCTTCATACGAAGCTCACAGCCTTTAATCAAATGACCAGATTTTCCGCAATAGAAACACAAGCCTTCCGAAAAACGACGGTCTTTTTCTTGAGAGCGAGGTGCCACCGATCCAATCTCCATCGGTTCACCACTGTTAGTACACACATTATCATAACCAGAAACTGACATAGCAGAGGATTTGCTCTCATTAACCCTAGCACGCAGTCTTCTATCCACCCGTATAGCTAATTGCATAGCCTGTTGCAAATCCTCAGGTGTAGGATAAGCAATTAGCAGGTCTTTAACCCTTTCACTGAGCCCAGCAAGAAATAGACTTTTCAGAGCAGAATCGTTCCACCCTGTTTGAGTGGACCAACGACGAAAATGAGTACAATATTTTTCTACATTACCTGATCCTTGTTTTAAACGTCTCAACTCAGTCTCAGCTGATGCCACACGGTCAGGATCATCATATAATAGTCCTAAAGCAGAAAAAAAACTATCCACTGATCTGAAGCATGTATCACTAGGTTGCAAAGAAAAGGCCCACTCCTGAGGCTCTTTGCGCAAAAGTGACATTATGAACCCTACGCGCTGGGATTCATCCCCAGAGGACTTGGGTCTCAAACAAAAATACAATAAGCAAGCATTTTTAAATGAAAAAAATTCTCGATGTTCACCAAAAAATAAATCCGGCAAACATACCTTAGGCTCCAAGAAATATGCTCCAGGACAGTTACTCACGTGCTGACGGAGCTCGGCCACTTCCAGAGAGAGTCCCTGCAGGTGTTTAGCCAAATCCTGAACCGACACCATGATGGAACAAAAAAAAATCTTTCCTTAGAGAATTTGCAGGCTGGACTTACTGTTATGTTCTGCTACCAGAGCTAAGGAAAGAGAGGAGATCTGTCCCTACTATAGGACTCAGCTGAATCCCTACGATGTAACAGGGAACCTGATCCTGCGATCAGACCTGCTAAAGTCCTAATCTAGTCTGTACGGAGACCTATAGATGTGGGGAGGGAATCCCTACAAGTACTAAGGACTGGGAGGAATATGGGACACCTCCTAACAGAAATAGTAGCAGACAGACGAACAAACAAAATAGATAGAACATAGAGGTCCGTAGACCAAGCAAACTAACAGAGCTAGATACAGAGCACAGGCTAGCTAGAAAGTAGATATACAATGAAGTCCAGCAAAGCCAGAAGGGCGGAGCAGGATTAAATAGGCCAACAAGGTCATGTGACCAGCAAAGGAAAAAAAACCTAACAGCAAGGTTCTAACAATAGGCTGATCCAACTTTGATGTAATGTCCTTAAAACAAGTCAAGATGAGGCTTGGTATTGTGTGTGGCCTCCACGTGCCTGTATGACCTCCCTACAACGCCTGAACATGCTCCTGATGAGGTTGCAGATGGTCTCCTGTGGGATCTCCTCCCAGACCTTGACTAAAGCATCCGCCAACTCCTGGACAGTCTGTGGGGCAACATGACATTGGTGGATGGAGTGAGACATGATGTCCCAGATGTGCTCAATCAGATTCAGGTCTGGGGAACGGGCGGGCCAGTCCATAGCTTCAATGCCTTCATCTTGCAGGAACTGCTGAAACACTCCAGCCACATGAGGTCTGGCATTGTCCTGCATTAGGAGGAACCCAACCGCACCACCATATGGTCTCACAAGGGGTCTGAGGATCTCATCTCGGTACCTGATGGCAGTCAGGCTACCTCTGGCGAGCACATGGAGGGCTGTGCGGCCCTCCAAAGAAATGCCACCCCACACCATTACTGACCCACTGCCAAACCGGTCATGCTGAAGGATGTTGCAGGCAGCAGATTACTCTCCACGGTGTCTCCAGACTCTGTCACGTCTGTCACATGTGCTCAGTGTGAACCTGCTTTCATCTGTGAAGAGCACAGGGCGCCAGTGGCGACTTTGCCAATCCTGTTGTTCTGTGGCAAATGCAAAACGTCCTTCATGGTGTTGGTCTGTGAGCACAACCCCCATCTGTGGACGTCGAGCCCTCATACCACCCTCATGAAGTCGGTTTCTAACAATTTGTGCAGACACATGCACATTTGTGGCCTGCTGGAGGTCATTTTGCAGGGCTCTGGCAGTGCTCCTCCTGTTCCTCCTTGCACAAAGGCGGAGGTAGCGGTCCTGCTGCTGGGTTGTTGCCCTCCTACGGCCCCCTCCACGTCTCCTGGTGTACTGGCCTGTCTCCTGGTAGCGCTTCCAGCCTCTGGACACTACGCTGACAGACACAGCAAACCTTCTTGTCACAGCTCGCATTGATGTGCCATCCTGGATGAGCTGCACTACCTGAGCAACTTCTATGGGTTGTAGAATACATCTCATGCTACCACGAGTGTAAAAGCACAGCCAACATTCAAAAGTGACCAAAACATCAGCCATAAAGCATTGGTACTGAGATGTGGTCTGTGGTCCCCACCTGCAGAACCACTCCTTTATTGAGGGTGTCTTGATAATTGCCAATAATTTCCATCTATTGTCTATTCCATTTGCACAACAGCATGTGAAATTGATTGTCTATCAGTGTTGCTTCCTAAGTGGACAGTTTGATTTCACAGAAGTTTGATTTATTTGGTTTACTCAGAGTTATATTCTGTTGTTTAAGCGTTCCTTTTATTTTTTTGAGCAGTGTATATATACAGTACAGACCAAAAGTTTGGACACACCTTCTCATTTAAAGATTTTTCTGTATTTTCATGACTATGAAAATGGTACATTCACACTGAAGGCATCAAAACTATGAATTATCACATGTGGAATTATATACTTAACAAAAAAGTGTGAAACAACTGAAAATATGTCTTATATTCTAGGTTCTTCAAAGTAGCCACCTTTTGCTTTGATGACTGCTTTGCACACTCTTGGCATTCTCTTGATGAGCTTCAAGAGGTAGTCACCAGAAATGGTCTTCCAACAATCTTGAAGGAGGTCCCAGAGATGCTTAGCACTTGTTGGCCCTTTTGCCTTCACTCTGCGGTCCAGCTCACCCCAAACCATCTCGATTGGGTTCAGGTCTGGTGACTGTGGAGGCCAGGTCATCTGGCGTAGCCCCCCATCACTCTCCTTATTGGTCAAATAGTCCTTACACAGCCTGGAGGGGTTTGGGGTCATTGTCCTGTTGAAAAATAAATGATGGTCCAACTAAACACAAACCGGATGGAATAGCATGCCGCTGCAAGATGCTGTGGTAGCCATGCTGGTTCAGTATGCCTTCAATTTTGAATAAATCCCCAACAGTGTCACCAGCAATGAACCCCCACACCATCACACCTCCTCCTCCATGCTTCACGGTGGGAACCCGGCATGTAGAGTCCATCCGTTCACCTTTTCTGCGACGCACAAAGACACGGTGGTTGGAACCAAAGATCTCAAATTTGGACTCATCAGACCAAAGCACAGATTTCCCCTTGACTAATCTCCATTCCTTGTGTTCTTTAGCCCAAACAAGTCTCTTCTGCTTGTTGCCTGTCCTTAGCAGTGGTTTCCTAGCAGCTATTTTACCATGAAGACCTGCTGCACAAAGTCTCCTCTTAACAGTTGTTGAAGAGATGTGTTTGCTGCAAGAACTCTGTGTGGCATTGACCTGGTCTCTAATCTGAGCTGCTGTTAACCTGCGATTTCTGAGGCTGGTGACTCGGATAAACTTATCCTCAGAAGCAGAGGTGACTCTTGGTCTTCCTTTCCTGGGGCGGTCCTCATGTGATCCAGTTTCTTTATAGCGCTTGATGGTTTTTGTAACTGCACTTGGGGACACTTTCAAAGTTTGCCCAATTTTTCGGACTGACTGACCTTCATTTCTTAAAGTAATGATGGCCACTCGTTTTTCTTTATTTAGCTGCTTTTTTCTTGCCATGATACAAATTCTAACAGTCTATTCAGTAGGACTATCAGCTGTGTATCCACCTGACTTCTGCACAACACAACTGATGGTCCCAACCCCATTTATAAGGCAAGAAATCCCACTTATTAAACTTGACAGGGCACACCTGTGAAGAGAAAACCATTTCCGGTGACTACCTCTTGAAGCTCATCAAGAGAATGCCAAGACTGTGCAAAGCAGTCATCAAAGAAAAAGGTGGCTACTTTGAAGAACCTAGAATATAAGACATATATTCAGTTGTTTCACACTTTTTTGTTAAGTATATAATTCCACATGTGTTAACTCATAGTTCTGATGCCTTCAGTGTGAATGTACAATTTTCAAAGTCATGAAAATACAGAAAAATCTTTAAATGAGAAGGTGTGTCCAAACTTTTGGTCTGTACTGTATGTCCAGCCTAGGATCGGTGCTGTAAGAGCAGGCCTCATCTGAGCCAGCTCTGGTTGGTGCGATTGACAATGACATTGATCGCACCAATCACAGCACACAGACGCGGTCTGACTTCAGGGTGACCGCCCTGAACTCCCTCATTGTAGCTGTGGATTTGTACAGAGTGGTCACTCTGTCCCTCTGTGCGTTGTTCTGGGACTTGAGGTGCTATAGAAGCCTGTGACACCACAATCGCAGCTCCTGCTGCCTGCTGGTGAAGACAGAACATAGGCGTATGAAGATTTTTTGATCCCTGATCCCTGCCTGATCTCTCCTCCTCTATCACAGCCCCCCTCTCTCCCCTTCCCCCCTCCCCACCTCTCCTTTTTGCCACCGAGCGCTGATAAGTACTTGATCATTGATCAGTACTTGAACTCTCGATTTTTGGCATTTTTTTTTCGTGTTCTTCAGCGGCCGAGCGCTGATCCGCACTCGTGCTCCTGTTTTCCACTTTTTTCTCCACTTACTATTTTTTCTCCCTCCCTTTGCACCACCTCAGTGTGCACATCCAGCAGCTGCTGTTCATTATCAGTGATGCAAATCACTGATCCGCACTTGTGCTTGCTGTTTTCCACTTCTTTTTTTTCACGTACTATTTTTCCTCCCCCCCTTTGCACCACCTTCGCGCGCACATCCAGCAGCCCCCGAGCATTGATCAGTGATGCAAATCACTGATCCGCACTCGTGCTTGCTGTTTTCCACTTTTTTTTTTACTTATTATTCCCCCTCTTGCACCACCTCCGTGCACGCATCCAGCTGCCGCCAAGTGTTGATCAGTGCGCAAATCACTGATTCGCGCTCGCTATTTTCCACTTTTTTTTTTACTTACTATTTTTCCTCCCCCCACCCTTGCACCACATCCATGTGCACATCCAGCATCCCCAAGCGTTGATGAGTGACTCAAATCACTGATCCGCGCTTGTGCTTGCTGTTTTCCACTTTTTTTTTCACTGACTTTTTCTCCACCCACCCCTTTGCACAACTGCGTGTGTGCGTCCTACAGCCATTGAGTGCTGATCACTGACGCACATCAGTGATCAATCTCCCGTTGTTGCTATTTTCCTATTATCCTTTTCTTTTCAAAATAAAAAAAAAGTTTACATCAAGCAATCACACACACACACAACTGAATAAAGTTTGGTACTCACACAAACACCACATACATTAAAAAAAAATGTTTTCCCGCTCGTCCCAAACCCGGTATTCAGTGGAGAAGGCATACGCCTTCCTTGCTTCCGACACTGACAGTGAGAGGATCCCATCTTCCTTTATTTTTCCGATTCTGACTCCTCTTCCTCCTTCTCCTCTTCCTCCTCAGGTGATGCTGAACTGCCACGAAGACGCCACAGGACAGAAGCTGAACCAGCGCCCGTTACTGACCCCGTATGGACCTCGCCCTAAGAAAATTATTTGCCACTGATTCCTGATTTTGTAGCGCAATCAGATATCAAGTATGACACCACTGGCCTCACAGAAATAGACATTTTCAAAGTCTTTTTCTCTGAGGATTTTGTAAACCTCATGGTGGGCCAAACAAATTTCTACGCTCAGCAATTTTTGGCACAAAACCTCTCTTGATCATTTTCTAACTGGACTCCTGTAGACACAGTAGAAATTTTGAAGTTTTGGGGCCTGGTCTTTCATATGGGGATACTGAAGAAGACGGAAGTTTGGCAATACTGGAGTGTTGACGTTTTGAATAACACTCCAGTGTTCCGAAGGGTCATGACCAGGAGGCCATCCACAAATTCTTGCATTATAATGATAATGCACAGTGTCCTCCCTGAGATGAGCCCAACTTTGACTGTCTTTTCAAAGTTCACCCTGTCATTGAGCACTTAAACAAGTTTGCTGAGGTGTACAAAGGGACATCTGAGTGGATGAGTCCCCAAACCATTTTAAGAGGAGGCTCAAATTCTGGCAGTGCCTGCCTAGTAAGAGGGGAAGGTACAAAATTAAGATGTGCAAACTGTGTGAGAGTACCTCAGGGTACACCCACAAGTTTAGGATTTATGCAGGGAAAGATTCCCGGATTGAATTCCCTGAATGCCCCCCTGTCCTGGGAGTGAGTGGGAAAATTGTGTGGGATTTGGTGCACCCACTGCTGGATCAAGGTTATCACCTCTACGTGGATAACTATCAGCGTACTCAGGAGAATTTGCACAACAGATTTTGAGGTTCGCTTTCTCCTGTTACAATTATGAAAATATTTTTTTTGGGCTAAAAAACTATTTTTGTGGAAAAAATGTGATTTTTTTTATTTTTACAAGTCAATGTTATAATTTTCTGTGAAGCACCTGGGGGTTCAAGGTGCTCACCACACATCTAGACAAATTCATTGGGGGGTCTAGTTTACAAAACAGGGTCACTTGTGGGGCATTTCTACTGTTTAGGCACATCAGGGGCTCTGCAAATGCAACATGACGCCCGCAGACCATTCCATTAAAGTCTGCATTCCAAAATGTTACTTCTTCCCTTCCGAGCCCTGCCATGCCCACAAACAATAGTTTTGCCCCCACATATGGGGTATCAGCGTACTTAGGAGAAATTGTACAACTTTTGGGGTCCAGTTTCCACTGTTCCCTTTGTGAAAATAAAACAAATTGGGGCTATCATTTGTGTGGAAAAAAAGTGATTTTTTATTTTCACAGCTCTACGTTATAAACTTTTGTGAAACACTTGGGGGTTCAAAGTGCTCACCACACATCTAGATAAGTTCCTTAAAGGGGTCTAGTTTCCAAAATGGCAGAGGCATAGCTAGGAGTTTGGGTCAGGGGGGGACAAAACTTCTGAGTGCGCCCCTAACCAGGTAATCCTGATTACAGCTATGGTGGCGCACCCTAAGGCTACGGCCCCACTATCAGTATTTGGTCAGTATTCGGTCAGTATTTTTTCTCAGGAGTGGGAGACAAAACCAGGAATGGGTGATAAATGCAGAATTGGTGACTTGTTTCTATTATAGCTTTTCTCTTATTGTTCCTTACCTGGTTTTGGCTCCCACTCCTGACAAAAAATACTGACCGAATACTGACCAAATACTGATAGTGGGGCCGTGGCCTAATAGTGGATGTAAGAGAACCTCAGCAGATGACAGCGCTGTTACTTAAATAAATCTCTATACAAAGACCAACACTGATATTACCACCATATAGTGACATATAGTGGCAGATACCAGTCCTGTAGAACATCTAAGAGATCACAGTACAGTTGTAGATGGTGACTTACAGATGGTTGATCTTTCTGGTGGAGTTATTCACTTTTCCCGTCTTTTCCATCTGGCCCAGACTGATATGGCAACTTCTTCCAGCCAGGACTGTATAATGCACCACCTACAGTATTATGCACCCCATATAGTATTATGCACCCCCGTTGAGTATAATGCACCCACCTATAGTATTATGCACCCCCATAGTCCTCAATACAGTTAAATGGCCACCACAATGGTTCTGAAAAAAATAAAATACAATACTCACTTCTCCTCTTCGTTCCCTGCTGATCCAGTCGCCGCAGCTTGTAATCTGAGCGTCGCACATCTCAGCGTAGAGGACGCCACTTAGTGACGTCTTCATGCTGAGTTGTCAGATGCCGAGGAAGACTGATCGTCAGATGCCGATACAGTTGAACTTGCGGGTGGGCCCCAGCTCATGGGCCCCATAGCAGCAGTGCAGGGAGATCATGTCTCAGGAGATCGTATCTCCCTGCTCTGCCACAGAGTTTAATTGTGTCGGCGCACGCTAATACAGTTAAACGTAGCATAGCTCCGGGTGGGCCCCTCAGAACGTTGGGCCCAGGGCGGCTGCACCCTCTGCCCCACGGTAACTACGCTACTGCAAAATGGGGTCACTTGTCTGGGTTTTCCACTGTTTAGGGATATCAGGGGCTCTCAAAATGCGACATGGCTTCCGCTCTCAATTTCAATAAGTTTTGTGTTGAAAAAGTCAAATGGTGCTCTTTCCCTTCTGAGCCCTGTCATGCGCCCAAACAATGATTGTCCCCCACATATTGGGCATCAGTGTACTCAGGAAAAATTGCATAACATCTTTTGGGGTCCAATTTCTTCTTTTAACCTTGTGAAAAGAAAAAATTGGGGTTAAAGGATCATTTTTGTGGAAAAAAAAGTGATTTTTTATTTTCACGGCTCTACATTATAAACTTTTGTGAAACACTTGGGGGTTCAAAGTGCTCACCACACATCTAGATAAGTTTCTTAAGGGGTCTAGTTTCCAAAATGGGGTCACTTGTGGTGGGTTTGCACTGTTTAGGTACATCAGGGGCTCTCCAAAAGCGACATGGCGTCGGCTCTCAACTCCTGCAAGTTTTCTGTTGAAAAAGTCAAACGGTGCTTCTTCCCTTCCAAGCCCTGCCATGCACCCAAACAATGGTTTTGCCCCCACATAGGGGTATCAGCATACTCAGGATAAATTGCACAACAACTTTTGGGGTCCAATTTCTCATGTTACCCTTGTGAAAATAAAAAAATTGGGACTAAAAGATCATTTTTGTGGAAAAAAAAAGTGACTTTTTTATTTTCACAGCTCTTCATTACAAACTTTTATTAAGCACTTGGGGTTCAAAGTGCTCACCACATATCTAGATAAGTTCCTTAAGGGGTCTAGCTTCCAAAATGGGGTCACTTGTGGTGGGTTTCCACTGTTTAGGCACGTTAGGGGCTCTACAACCGCGACATGGTGTCCGCTCTCAATTCCAGCGAGTTTTGCGTTGAAAAAGTCAAACGGTGTTCCTTCCGTTCCGAGCCCTGCCGTGTGCCCAAACAATGGTTTTCCCACACATATGGGGCATCAGCATACTCAGGAGAAATTACACAACAACTTTTGGGGTCCAATTTCTCCTGATACCGTTGTGAAAATAATTGTGGGTCTAAAGTAAAATTTTAGTGAAAGAAAAGTAAAATGTTCATTTTTTCCTTTCACATTCTATTAATTGCTTTGAAGCACCTGAAGTTTGTAGAATGGTGTCACTTTTGAGTATTTTCTGTCAAATAGACCCATGGGCGTATCCAGGATCAAAACTAGGGAGGGGCAAGCCATGGTCACAGATACCGAAGAGAAATATATATATAGTACAATGCAAAGATTTCACTTCTTACATTACATGAGCGATATCTATTGTAAATTCCACAATAGCTCAGAAACCGGCGAATCGCTCCACACAGTATACTGGCCCCCATAAAATGCCCCATACAGGATACTGGCCCCCATATAACGCTCCATACAGAATACTGGCCCCCATATAACGCTCCATACAGAATACTGGCTCCCATATAACGCTCCATACAGGATACTGGCCCCCATATAACGCTCCATACAGAATATTGGCCCCCATATAACGCTCCATGCAGGATACTGGCCCCCATATAACGCTCCATGCAGGATACTGGCCCCCATATAACGCTCCATACAGAATACTGGCCCCCATATAATGCTCCATACAGAATGCTGGCCCCCATATAACGCTCCATACAGAATACTGGCTCCCATATAATGCTCCATACAGAATACTGGCCCCCATATAACGCTCCATGCAGGATACTGGCCCCCATATAACGCTCCATGCAGGATACTGGCCCCCATATAACTCTCCATACAGGATACTGGCCCCCATATAATGCTCCATACAGAATACTGGCCCCCATATAACGCTCCATACGGAATACTGGCCCCCATATAACACTCCATACAGGATACTGGCCCCCATATAACGCTCCATATGGAATACTGTCCCCCTTATAACGCTCCATACAGGATACTGGCCCCCATATAACACTCCATACAGAATACTGGCCCCCATATAACGCTCCATACAGAATATTGGCTCCCATATAACGCTCCATACAGGATACTGGCCCCCATATAACGCTCCATACAGAATATTGGCCCCCATATAACGCTCCATGCAGGATACTGGCCCCCATATAACGCTCCATGCAGGATACTGGCCCCCATATAACGCTCCATACAGAATACTGGCCCCCATATAACGCTCCATACAGAATGCTGGCCCCCATATAACGCTCCATACAGAATACTGGCTCCCATATAATGCTCCATACAGAATACTGGCCCCCATATAACGCTCCATGCAGGATACTGGCCCCCATATAACGCTCCATGCAGGATACTGGCCCCCATATAACTCTCCATACAGGATACTGGCCCCCATATAATGCTCCATACAGAATACTGGCCCCCATATAACGCTCCATACGGAATACTGGCCCCCATATAACGCTCCATGCAGGCTGTTCCCCACACATAATGCCTCATGCTGGCTGTTCCCCCCCACATAATGCCCCATGCAGGCTGTTCCCCCCCACATAATGCCCCACGCAGGCTGTTCCCCCCACATAATGCCCCATGCAGGCTGTTCCCCCCCACATAATGCCCCATGCAGGCTGTTCCTCCCCTTATAATGCCCCATGCAGGATGACACCCCCCCTTCCTTATAATGCCCCATGCAGGATGTCACACACACCCCCTCCCTTATAATGCCCCATGCAGGATGTCACAAACCTCCCTCCCTTATAATGCCCCATGCAGGATGTCACATACCCCTCCTCCCTTATAATGCCCCATGCAGGTTGTCACCCCCCCTCCCTTATAATTCTCCATGCAAGATGTCACACACCCACCCTCCCTTATAATGCCCCATGCAGGATGTCACACACCGCCCCTCCCTTATAATGCCCCATGCAGGATGTCACACACACCTCTCCCTTATAATGCCCCATGCAGGATGTCAAACACCCCTCCTCCCTTATAATGCCCCATGCAGGATGTCACCCCCCTCCCTTATAATGCCCCATGCAGGATGTCACCCCCCCCTTATAATGCCCCATGCAGGATGTCAACCCCACCCCCCTTATAATGCCCATGCAGGATGTCACCCCCCTTATAATGCCCCATGCAGGATGTCACCCCCCCTCCCTTATAATGCCCCATGCAGGATGTCACCCCCCCCTTATAATGCCCCATGCAGGATGTCACCCCCTCCTTATACTGCCCCATGCAGGATGTCACACACCCCCCTTATAATGCCCCATGCAGGATGTCACACACTCCCACCTCACCCCCCTCCCTTATACTGCCACAGGCCTCCATACAATAAAAAAAAAAAAATCAAATACTCACCTCACTTCTCACCTGCTGCCGCTGCTCCGGACTCCAGAGTCGCCGGCCTCATCTCGCTCTGCGCTGTGACTGCTCAGGAGAGAGCGCGGTGTAAAGACGTCACCGCACCCTCTGATCTGAGACGTCACAGTGCAGCAGCCGCGGAGGATGCAAGAGCTGCTGCGGAGGCACGGGGAGGGGTAAGTATTGTGCCGGGTGCCGGGGCCCTGAGCAAGCGGGGGGGAGCGGGCGCTGACAGTGAGGGGCCCCCCGCCTGCTCAGGGCCCCGGCATTTGCCCGGGTGCGCCGGGTGCTGACGCCGGCCCTGGAGTGCGGCGTGCATCCCTGCTTCTAGGGGGGGGGCCGCTGCCCCCCCTGCCCCACGGTGGGTATGCCCATGTATGGACCCCTCAAATGTGATGTGCTCCCTAAAATAAATGGTTTTGTAAATGTTGGAAAAATTAGAAATCGCTGGTCAACGTTTAACCCTTATAATTTCCTAACAAAAAAAAAATGTTGGCTCCAAAATGTTGCTGAAGTAAAGTAGACATGTGGGAAACGTTATTAACTATTTATTGTGACATATCTCTCTGATTTAAAGTCATAAGAATTCAAAATTTGAAAATTGCTAAATTTTCTAAACTTTCGCCAAATTTCTGTTTTTTTTCCACAAATAAACGCAAGTCATATTGAAGAAATGTTATCACTATCATGAAGTACAGTATGTCATGAAAAAACAATCTCAGAATCAGGGGGATCTGTTGAAGCGTTCCAGAGTAATTACCTCATAAAGTGACAGTGGTCAGAATTGTAAAAATTTGCCTGGTCATTACCGTGCAAACAGCCTTCGGGGGTAAAGGGGTTAATCAGGTGATGTCATACACCTAATAGAAAAGAGAAGAATTCACTGGGTGTAAGGGAATAATGAGATATTGCAAGTACACAGTGCTATATAATATGATGATTGCAATATATTAAGAGGGTAAACATTTTGATGGGAGAACTTCTTTAATTCTGAATTGATTATATGATTATGAGAGAGTCATTGTACTGTACTATGTGCCCTATAGCTAGTTTGATAGCTAGTTCACCTCATTTGTCATATGCTTTCAACTATCGCTATAGAAGAATCTAGAGTTATTTAACACATCAATTTGCATTTCTTACTCTCAGTTATGCTATTGGATATAATTGATATCACATGCATTTTACAGCTTTTGTTAATTAAATGATGCCGAGCTGTTCCAGACTTAAAAAGCTTAACAGATCTTTGAAGTAATGAGTTTGTGCAGAATGTATGGCAATTAATAATGATAACCATGGCAGCTCTATAACGTATGGGAAACCAAGTGGAGATGACCCAAGTTATGTAGTGTCATAACAAAAGGAAAAGGGTATAAAATATGTCATGAGGGACCAAGAAGGGGAATGTGGAGTTCTCAAGAGGTAAACACATCACTTTCAGCAATGTGACTGCATCTACTAAACCCCTTTATATTACAGTGAATGTCTTCTCCTTTCCCAAAGACTAAATGAAGTTGCACTGTGCCCCGTCCCTGCGTGAGAGCAGAGCAGGGCCTGCTGTATGGGTTTCTGCCTTGACATCTCAATGAGAGCTGCCCTTTTCTTCCCATTCCCATCTTTGTTTCTGGGGGGCACACAGTGACCTTCAGCTCCTCTGTGCTTTTCAATGTAAAGGGAAGCCCATTAGTCATGGATTACTGCTCCCCTTCCCCCAGATCTTAACACACAATATGAAGACAAGAGGTAATGTGTGCATCTGGGGCCCTGCATCCAGGGGAGCAGCAAATGAAAGGCAAGAGAAAGCTCACTGATGTGTCATTGTTTTCTTCCATAAAAATACCTTTAAATGCCGCAAATTTACAGACACATTGTGTCATCTCAAATGTCTTGTAAATAGAACAATACAAGCTCCGAAAGACACCATGACCAATAAATATGCCTTGTGTAGAGCTATCTTCTGCTATCTTCTGCAGCACAACCTGCGTAATGACTGCAATGTTGGTTTGTAATGGTCCACGAAAACACCTGAGGACATCATCCACTAGACAACAACATGATGGTGGGAGACTAGGCAACACATCCATTGCTATCTGTGACAGAGATCATCAGCTTGCTGTGGAATATATGCTGTATGTAGATTTTTAGTTTGCTTTAGTGAGTCTACTTGTAAACCACTGTGTATATTAAAGGAGTAAAAAGGTGACCATACACATAGGATAGCTGTTGGCAGACAACATCCTAACTGACATAAACATGCATGCACATCTGGCCGAGGCTCATCTCCGTTGGGTACTTAAGCCCCCCATACACAAGATATAGTTCTCGGCCAAATTATGGTTTCATTTGACCAATACCGATTTCTTCCTGCTCTCTTCCACATAGTTGCACTTCGACTCTCTTGGCAGCAGCTTATCTCACGAAGAACACAAAGGATCGGTAGTCCGAAATTAGATGTACCTGATCCTTTGCTCACCCAACATTATCGGAGGTGAGGCAGTCAGGAGACCCCATACTCATTAGACTATGTGCCGAAACAGTCTATATCGTTTCACATGGTCTAATGTTTATGGGTGCTTAAGGAGTGATTTAAGTCGTTCTCCCATGCACCACACCATTAACTCCATGCTCCCTTGGGGCAACTTTCCACCTACTGCCAAAAGATCTACAATGAAAGTGTATCCAAGGCACCAGAGCAATTCCATGATTAATCTTTTATTGGAAAACTTACATAGCCAGGCTAAAAAATGTGCAACTTTTTGGCCACAATATGACCTTTATTAACCCCTTACCAACATATGACTGATAAGATTTGATGTAGAGGGGAAGGTGAGGAGAAGGGATGAGCTAAAGGCAGAACTCTTTCTTCCTTCTACCCCTCCATCTACATATACCCTTATCAGTAGTAACTGTCATCTCCTAACTCAGTAATGTAATAATCTGTCTTCACTGAATACAGAATTGAGAACTTTGAGAGTGAATTATCAGTTCAGGAGGAGACAGAAGATGTATTAAAAGTTGCTTATTTTCACATGTGTTAACGATTTATAGACTAAAAATTATAATGAAGGTTACTCTTTAAGTAATCAGAAATTTTGAAATGTAACATTGCCAATTTATCCTTCCAATGACATCATCTGTGGGGTGGGGTGGGGTGGGGGAGTTGGGAGATCCCATTAGATTACCAGGCTGATTTTGCTGAAATTGTCAGGTTATGCTGACATTACTTTAATGACTTCCTCAGGAGCTCATTGGCGAATCTTGCAAAAGTGTCTCAAAGATACGCACACTAAGGTGGTTAATAAAGCACCTCTCATAATGTATCAGGGAAAGACAGTGGCTTGGGAAAGTACTCACCCCCTTTGGCTTTTGACCTATTTTGTTACGTTGCAACTTTTGTTTAAATATTTTTGTAATTTGATTTGTGTGTGATGCATGACCACTAAATAGTCTCCGTTAGTGAAGAGAGAAAAATATAGGCATAAATTACATTTTTGGGACCAAATAACTAAAAATTGGCAGGGGCATATGTATTCATGCCTTTTGCTATGAAGCCTCTAAAAATTTCTGGTGCAAGCAATTACCTTCATAAGCCATATGCTTAATGAAAGGAAGTCCACCTGTGTGCAATCTAAGAGTAACAAGGTCTGTCAGTATATACACACCTTTTCTAAAAGGCCACAGAGACAGCAACACCATTAAGCAAGAGGCATCACTAACCAAACAACATCATGAAGACCAAGGAGATCTACAAACAAGTCAGGGACAAAGTTGTTGAAAAGAAAAAGTCAGGGATAAAAAAAAAATATCCCAATCTTTGATCATGCCCCCAGAGCACCAGCAAATCCATTATCATCAAATGGAAAGAAAAGAACATGGTATCACAACAAACCTGCCAAGAGAGGGCCACCCACCAAAATTCTCAGCCCGGGCAAGAAAGGCATTAATCATAGGGTCAGCACAGAGACCAAAGGTAACCCTGAAGGAGCTGCAGAGTTCCCAAGCAGAGGAGTATCTGTCCGTATGACCACAATAAGCCGTACACACCATAGAGGTGGCCTTTATGGAAGAGTTGGCAGAAAAAAGCCTTTACTTACACTAAAAATTGTATGGCTCATTTTGAGTTTGTCAAAAGTCATGTGGGCACTCCCCAAATGTATGAAGGTAAGTGCTGTGGTAAGATGAAACCAATAATTTAACTTTTTGGCCACCAAGGTAAACACTATGTCTGGCGCCAAACCAACACAGCTCATCACCCAACGAACACCATCCTCACAGTGAAACATGGTGGTGGCAGTATCATGTTGTGAGGATGTTTTTTGGCAGCAGGGACAGGTAAAATGGTCCAAGTCGAGGGGAAGATGCATGGTGTGAAATACAGGGATATTGTTGAGCAAAACCTGTTTCAGTCTGTCAGTGATTTCAAACAAGACAGTGACCCAAAGCATATACTGCTAAAGCAACACTCGAGTGGTTTAAGGGGAAACCTGTAATTGTTTTGAAGTGGCCTAGTCAAAGCCCAGACCTTAATCCAATTGAAAATATGTGATCATATTTGAAGATTGCTGTTCACCAGAGGAAACCATCTAAAGGCCCCGTCACACTTAGCGACGCTGCAACGATCCCGTCAACGATACGAGTTGTCAGGGATCGTTGCTGCGTCGCTATGTGGTCGCTGGTGAGCTGTCAAACAGGCAGGCTCACCAACGATCAGGGGAGCAGCGACATCGTGGAAAGAATCTTTCCACGATGTCGCGCTCCTGGTTACGAGCCTGCTGCTGAAGCAGGAGCAGGCTGGTAACCATGGTAAACATCGGGTTACTAGGGGCACACGCGCACCTAGTAACCCATTGTTTATCATGGTTACCACTCTGCTACAGTGAGCGGGAGGTTACCGCTCACTTTAGCAGGCTCGTAACCATGATAAACATTGGGTTACTAGGGGCACACGCGCACCTAGTAACCCGTTGTTTATCATGGTTACCACTCTGCTACAGTGAGCGGGAGGTTACCGCTCACTTTAGCAGGCTCGTAACCATGATAAACAATGGGTTACTAGGGGCACGTGTGCCCCTAGTAACCCGATGTTTATCATGGTTACCAGCCTGATCGCTGCTCCCGCTGGTCACACACAGCGATGTGTGCTGACCAGCGGGAGGGCAATGACCAAAAAATGGTCCAGGACACTTTGCAGCGATCAGCGACATCACAGCAGGGGCCTGATCGCTGCAAAGTGTCACACATAGCGACATCGCTGGTAAGGTCGCTGTTGCGTCACCAAAACCGTGACACAGCAGCGATCTCGCTATGTGAGACGGGGGCTTAACTCTTGAAAGAACTGGAGCAGTTTTGCCTTGAGGAATGGGCTAAAATCCCAGTGGTAAGATGTGGAAAGCTCATAGAGACTTATCCAAAGCGACTTGCAGCTGTAATTGCTGCAAAAGAAGGCTCTACAAAGTACTGACTTTAGGGGGTGAATACTTATGCACATTGAAGTTTTCAGTTATTTTGTCCTATTTGTTGTTTGATTCTCAATAAAATGAAAAACAAATGTTCACAGTTGTAGGCATGTTCTTTACATGAACTGATGCAAACTCTCAAAAAAAACAGTGAAATTCCAGGTTATGAGCTAGCAAAACATGAAAAATTCCAGGGGGGCGGAATACTTTTGCAAGCCACTGTATGTATGTAACTTTACAATTTTCTTCCGAATAGAAATATAATTTTATTAAATTGTTTCTTTACTCAGTATTCATGATCCATAAGAATTGCAATTAAACCCTAGTATGAGTTCTACATCTGAATAATTAAAGGGATTTTCCTACTATAACTTTTCAGGGTTCGTCATCTCTCCTGTTATGTTTATTTTAGTAAATCGTATTCCTCATAATATTACAATTCGGGAGAATATTTTCTTAAAACACTACATTGTGCGATTCTTCTGTTATCCCTTTTTCAAAGTGATAAATTGTCAACTGGGTATTACCAGTTAAGGGAGTGTCCTTACTCAGTCTGACAATGTCCAATCAGTAATGATCATAGTAGGTGATAAGACACACCACTGTGACTAGAGGAATGGTAGTGTCCAGTTGTCAGTTAATTCGTCAATTTGTAGGAGGAAAAACAGAGGAATGGCACAACACAGAGTTCTAAGAAAAGATAATCCAGAATTAATAGGTCATGCGAAATACAAATATTTAACAAAACAAACATGTATTAAAAATGTAATAATATATTATTATATTGTATATATTATACTATTTTTATTAGTATTATTAATTAGATACAGTATATTATAATATTATATTGATAAATATATTCATCATTGTTAATAAACTAAGAAACAACTAGAGATTGCAAACAGCCTCACAGCTAAACTACTTTGAATGGAAGATGTCTTATTATGGAGACTGAATTATCTTTTTTTTTCAGCGGCTAGAGGACGGCTAGCTCCTTTTTTAACTGAATTGTCCTTTTTCCTTCATATGTAAATGATATTGTATTTTTATGTAAATAATGCTCTGCAGACAATACTGAATTTTAACTAATTTCAATATGAGATAGTGTAAAGGCTATAGCCGCAGAAATGTTTTCAATGAACTGAGGGTTCACACGTTTTCTGACTTTGGCACAGTAGTCTTCATGCATAAAAAAATGTAAAAATTATTTTGCTTGCATTTTAATAAAGAATCTAGAAACATTTTCCAGAATTTTCCTTCCCCAGTGGCCAGTGTGAACATTGAAGATTTGTATTTTTTTTATAATTAGTAGTCTTTGTGCTATGTTAAAAAAAACCTTGACAATTTTTTAAAGAATACATTTACCAAAAAAAAAAAGGTTATGCAATAGGTTATTTTCAGAGGATAGCTTCCCTTTATGCAGTGTGTTGATGCATTTTTAGTGTAGATTTGAAGCATTGTTTTTAATGCATTTTTTAGTAAAGAAAGGAGTGGATTCTGAACGTAAAAATGCAACTGCACTTTTATATGCTTTTTTTCAGGCTCCTCATTGAATCCTATAGAGAAAAAGACACCAAAAAATGCACCATTCAAAAGCGTCTTTTGACTCAGGGTATGTGTTTTTTGAAGAGTTTTTGGAGCAGAAACTGAGCGGTAGGAACTTGGCCTAACACAACAATGTCCATGCAATTTTTGCCAAATGAATCATTTACTTTTTTACAAAATACAAACTGACTCATACTATAAAAGGGAGTCTGCAGGTGTATTCTTTATATTTAATCTTAGGTTTGTGCACGGAGGTCATCTTACAGCTTTATATCAAATAAAGGGCTCCAAAGAAGTGCATGCAGAAACTACAATATCCTTGAATGCTTCCAACTTTCAAGGCAAATATAACTTGTTTTGTTCAATGGCCCACGCAATTGATAGCAGAAGTATTCAACCCTACAAAACTCCATGTAGTCTTTATTACTTATGCATTCTGTCCTATAGCCTTCACACACATAGTTCTGATGTAAACAGCTTTTGAACATATTTTCTCAATAATATTGTGCTCAAGTTGTGCTATTCCTCAGTTATTTAATCTAGAAATTAAGAAAGACATAGAAACCTGCTCTGGCCATGGCCCCACTATCAGTATTTGGTCAGTATTCGGTCAGTATTATTCTCAGGAGTGGGAGCCAAAACCTGGAACAATCAGAGAAAAGGTATAATAGAAACAAGTCACCACTTCTGCATTATTCACCCACTCCTGGTTTTGGCTCCCACTCCTGAGAAAAAATACTGACTGAATACTGACCAAATACTGATAGCGGGGCCGTGGCCTCTAAATGTTTGCCTCATGAGTCCCCCATTATGAATCATTTATATTCCTCATTAAAACGGTTCTCCAATACTGTAATACAATTTTTTCTAGGCTTTAATGGTTTAAAAACAATAAATGGAAGGAAATTCTCCTCCCCCTTGTATCTCTTCATGGATACAATACAAGCCATTCTGGAGGTCTTTGCTGGTTCAAGAAGCAAGGTCTGCCTTGTTGGGAAGTCACCACGACCAGTGCAGCCTGTGATTCGCTGCAGTGTTCAGGTGAGAAGAAGATCTCATCATCAGAGAAACATCCGATGATTCCCTCTCCTCCTCCAATGACAGGCTGCAGTTTCCCTGATGACTTCCAAATGGAGTAGACATTGCTTCTGGACCCTTCGCAAGCCTCTAGAGCAGGGGTCTCAAACACGCGGCCCGCGGGCCGCATGCGGCCCCTGAGGCTGCTTTATGCGGCCCGCAGGCACAGACCCCTTGACGATCCCGACCTGGTCCAGGAGGAGCCGCCGACAGCAGCGCTGAATTGCCACACAGAGACTGTTTCCCAGCACTGCATTTCCAATGCCAGCCGCTGGCCAATCAGAGGCCAGCAGCTGATATCTGCGTGTCGGCGCAGCGAGTATGACGTCATTGCCATATGCAGATGTCAGCTGCTGGCCTCTGATTGGCCGGCGGCTGACATTGAAAATGCTGTGCTGGGAGACGGTCTCTGTGCGGCAATGCAGCGCTGCTGTCGGCGGCTCCTCCTGGACCAGGTCGGGATCGTCAAGGGGTCGGACTCTGTGGTGCCTGCGGGCCACATCTGCAGGAAGGCCGCCGAGGGAACGGAGGACAGGTGAGAATCATCTTTTTTTTTTTCTATTTTATATGTGTGAAGAACAGCACAGGGGGCACAGAGCCACAACATGGGGACCGGGATGGGGCACAGAGCCACAAGAGGGGACCTGGATGGGGCACATAGCCACAAGAGGGGACCTGGATGGGGCACATAGCCACAAGAGGGGACCTGGATGGGGCACATAGCCACAAGAGGGGACCTGGATGGGGCACATAGCCACAAGAGGGGACCTGGATGGGGCACATAGCCACAAGAGGGGACCTGGATGGGGCACATAGCCACAAGAGGGGACCTGGATGGGGCACATAGCCACAAGAGGGGACCTGGATGGGGCACATAGCCACAAGAGGGGACCTGGATGGGGCACATAGCCACAAGAGGGGACCTGGATGGGGCACATAGCCTCAAGATGTGGACCTGGATGGGGCACATAGCCACAAGAGGGGACCTGGATGGGGCACATAGCCACAAGAGGGGACCTGGATGGGGCACATAGCCACAGGATGGGGACCTGGATGTGGCACAGAGCCTCAAGATGTGGACCTGGATGGGGCACATAGCCTCAAGATGTGGACCTGGATGGGGCACATAGCCACAAGATGGGGACCTGGATGGGGCACAGAGCCACAAGATGGGGACCAGAGCCACAACATGGGGACCTGGATGGGGCACATAGCCACAAGATGGGGACCTGGATGGGGCACATAGCCACAAGATGGGGACCTGGATGGGGCACATAGCCACAAGATGGGGACCTGGATGGGGCACATAGCCACAAGATGGGGACCTGGATGGGGAACATTGCCACAGGATGGGGACCTGGATGGGGCACATAGCCCCAAGATGGGGACCTGGATGAGGCACATTAGTACAAGATGGGCGCCAGGATGGGGAACGTTGCCACAGGATGGGGACCTGGATGGGGCACATAGCCACAAGATGGGGACCTGGATGGGGCACAGAGCCACAAGATGGGGACCTGGATGGGGCACAGAGCCACAAGATGGGGACCAGAGCCACAAGATGGGGACCTGGATGGGGAACATTGCCACAGGATGGGGACCTGGATGGGGCACATAGCCCCAAGATGGGGACCTGGATGAGGCACATTAGTACAAGATGGGCGCCAGGATGGGGAACGTTGCCACAGGATGGGGACCTGGATGGGGCACATAGCCACAAGATGGGGACCTGGATGGGGCACAGAGCCACAAGATGGGGACCAGAGCCACAAGATGGGGACCTGGATGGGGAACATTGCCACAGGATGGGGACCTGGATGGGGCACATAGCCCCAAGATGGGGACCTGGATGAGGCACATTAGTACAAGATGGGCGCCAGGATGGGGAACGTTGCCACAGGATGGGGACCTGGATGGGGCACATAGCCACAAGATGGGGACCTGGATGGGGCACAGAGCCACAAGATGGGGACCTGGATGGGGCACAGAGCCACAAGATGGGGACCAGAGCCACAAGATGGGGACCTGGATGGGGAACATTGCCACAGGATGGGGACCTGGATGGGGCACATTGCCACAGGATGGGGACCTGGATGGGGCACATAGCCCCAAGATGGGGACCTGGATGAGGCACATTAGTACAAGATGGGCGCCAGGATGGGGAACGTTGCCACAGGATGGGGACCTGGATGGGGCACATAGCCACAAGATGGGGACCTGGATGGGGCACAGAGCCACAAGATGGGGACCTGGATGGGGCACAGAGCCACAAGATGGGGACCAGAGCCACAAGATGGGGACCTGGATGGGGAACATTGCCACAGGATGGGGACCTGGATGGGGCACATAGCCCCAAGATGGGGACCTGGATGAGGCACATTAGTACAAGATGGGCGCCAGGATGGGGAACGTTGCCACAGGATGGGGACCTGGATGGGGCACATAGCCACAAGATGGGGACCTGGATGGGGCACAGAGCCACAAGATGGGGACCAGAGCCACAAGATGGGGACCTGGATGGGGAACATTGCCACAGGATGGGGACCTGGATGGGGCACATAGCCCCAAGATGGGGACCTGGATGAGGCACATTAGTACAAGATGGGCGCCAGGATGGGGAACGTTGCCACAGGATGGGGACCTGGATGGGGCACATAGCCACAAGATGGGGACCTGGATGGGGCACAGAGCCACAAGATGGGGACCTGGATGGGGCACAGAGCCACAAGATGGGGACCAGAGCCACAAGATGGGGACCTGGATGGGGAACATTGCCACAGGATGGGGACCTGGATGGGGCACATTGCCACAGGATGGGGACCTGGATGGGGCACATAGCCCCAAGATGGGGACCTGGATGAGGCACATTAGTACAAGATGGGCGCCAGGATGGGGAACGTTGCCACAGGATGGGGACCTGGATGGGGCACATAGCCACAGGATGGGGACCTGGATGGGGCACATTAGTACAAGATGGGGACTTGGATGGGGAACATTACTACAAGATGTTTTCCATTATTACTATATGATGCTAATTGTAAGACAATATTACTGTATGTGGCCAATTGGGGGAAATAAAATTGTAAAAAAAATAAAAAATAAAATAAAGCATGAAAAAATATTGGGCACTAAAAATGCTGTTTTATATGTAAACTAAAGTAAACACAAAAAAGTGCACGTTTATTATCGCCACATCCATAACGACCCAAGCCATAAAAAAATAAACACGGCAAAAATGTTCAAAAGGTGTATACAAAAAAAATGGTATCACTAAAAATGTCACATTGAACAAAGAATGCGGCCCCCCAAATTCAAATTTTTTCCATGTGCGGCCCCTATACCCAGCCGAGTTTGAGACCCCTGCTCTAGAGAGATTTTCGAGAGTGCTGGAAGGTGAGTACAACACCATTTATTGTTTTAAAACCATCCATGCTTAGAAAACAAAATGATTTCAATGTCGGAAAACCCCTTTAGAAACAAACATTTTGATTTGTTAACCAAACTCAAATTGGTGGGATTTAGCAAATGTTATCCCCACTTTTCGAAAAAAGGAATTGGTTAGAGTTCTAAATTTTTCCATGTGGCTATGTGTACAGTATATGTTTTCTATTTAAACAGATATCAATTGCTATTTGCTGCTGCATTCCCAGAATATACAGTCATGAGAAAAACTAAGTACACCCTCTTACAATTTTATGGTTTTACACATCAGGACTAGTGATCAGCGAGCACTAAATTGCTTGGGTACTCGTTGCTCGGGTCAAGCAAATTGGAATACTCGGGTGCTCGACCCGAGCAACGAGCCCAATGTAAGTCTATGGGAAACTCGAGCATTTTTCAGGCGGCTCCCCCCGGCTGTCTGCAGAGGGCCTAAGAATTGCCCAAATCGATGGAAACAGTGCTCAAATGACATGGGAACAGCATGGGGATGACCCCTGGAAGCATCTCTGACTCCCAGATCACTGCTGTTGACGCGCCCCCTGGGCCTGTGCTGGGGACTCGGAACCGGGCCTTTTCGTAGTATGCTGGGGGTTGTAGTCTCCGTGTGGCGGTGACCCGGTCCGTGCCCAGGGTGGTCAAACCAGTGGCAGTCTATTGGTGTTATAATTGTCCGACTACGCCACCCGTGGATTGCGGTCAGTGGGGACCGCCGCTACGCTGCAGACCGCTGAGGCTGATGTTGTTTGCACAGCTAAGTTTGGGATGACTCCCCACGGGAGAAGTATTGCCTCAGGGCAGCTAATGTGAGAGATGATGGGAGTGATGGTGTGAGCGTCCCAATACTAATGGTGCTGGTGCGGCAAGGAATCACAGAGACGTGCAGTTGCAGTTTTCAATGCTTTACTCACAGTTGTTATTCATGTCAATGCTGCAGGCGATGACTGCCCAAGCCGTGCTGCGTCCACCAGGTGAGGGACTCGGTCAACTCCCAGGCAATTCCAGAGTGTGGTTCAGAGCTCCCTTCTTTTCCCTTTCTCTGGCCGTCCCCACCAGTGACCCACCTTTGTCCAGCTTCCTCGGGCCTTCTGTTGGCGAAACCTCTCCCGGTTTCCCTGACCCTATACGGTATGCCTTTCTGGTGGATGTAGTGAGGGGTCGCACCAAGATGTGGTAACAACCTCCGGTCTTTGGCTGAGGAATCTGTTGCCTCCACCAATTTGGGTTCCGGTACCCTGTTCTGCCAACCCGTCACCCGCAATCTCCTGGGTCCTTAGGGTTCCTTCTGCCTTCGTGTCTCTGGGCCTTTCTCTGTGTTCCTGTTCCTTGCTTCCTTTCTTACTGTCCTTTCTGTTCATTCTCCTTTCTCTCTCTCTCAGGCTCCAGCCTCCTGACAAGGCCTGCCTGCAGAGCAGAGCCCATGCAGGGGCTCTGCTTCCTGTCTTCTCCTCTCACTGCACTGGCTGAACTGAACACTGTCCTAAGATGGTGCCCACCTTATATACCTCCTTCTGACACCCGAGCCCAGGTGACTAGCAACCAATGGGCTCCTACCTATGCCCAGAGACCCACCCCTATCTGCTCCTACACCACTGGGTTTTCCTCCCCCTCCCCACTCCAGCCAGGAACAGAAGCTGTCGTGCCTGCACTTCTGTGGGAGCACCGTTGAGCTGTCCCTCGGAAATGGGGTGTGTGTGGTGCATGCAGCCTAACGAGCCCTGGTCCACACTCCATCCTTACCCGGGAGTGGAATATCACACCTCTGGTCTGAGGTGCAATACCCCTGTAGCAGCCGAGCCCTCGGGGTGCTACACTGTCAGCAACGTGGTCAGAGTATTACACCACTTTTACGGACTCACAATAAAACATACAAAAACTAAACCAAAATGGATTTTCCTGGGAAATATGTTAAGGAACATCCGTTCCAGGGTAATGACTTGTATATAAGGCAAAATAAATAACCAAAAACAAAAATACTCCTCCACACATTGGGCTATGTTCACACGTAGCGTTTTTGATGCGTTTTTGCACTTTTGAATTGCTTTCAACCAAGACAAATGCATTCACCAGGAAATGTAATTTTAACATTTTACAATCTTATCTGGCCATGTGCTGTGTGACACATCATCAGACACATGCATACAGTGCTGAAAAGACATCGGAACAGCATGGGGAAGAGCTCTGGAAGCATCTCTGACTCCCAGGTCACTGCCTAAAAGTGTGCCCATCATAAGTGATCCTTGGCGCAAGCGAAGATGCCTCCCGCCATGCACCTGTCATTACAAACTTGCAACAATCACCATGCACGTCCTGGTCCCACTGCAGCGTTAAGTTGTCCTTACCCCATTCCTTGGAATGTAAGCGCAAGTATGCAGGCAGCCACCCACCCACCCACAGGCTGCAATACTATACTGCCAAATTTTTGACAGCTGCTTGCATTTGAAATGTGGCCTTTTAGGCTCGTGGAGGCGGAAGCTTTTCACAACCTCATGCCGGCGGCGGCCGAGTGTCCATACTCGGTCCCCAGCCGCCACTATATTTCCCGGTATCGCCTCCGCCTTCCACAAGCACGGGTCCCACAACATTACCCGTGCCCTCCCAAGTGCACTTACTAGGAAGGACCGCCTAACCACAAACACGTGGACTGGTGAATGTGGCCAGGGAAGGTACGGAGCCAGTCCACAACTTTTTTTGCTAAGAGTTGTATTTAGCTCGGTGAAAGGACTGGCATAGAGGGAAACCGTATCTACTCTGCGTGTCATTTCTCCCAGGAAGTCCTGTAATTGAGCTTGTTGCAGAAGCAATGGCAGCCCGTCCAACATCAACTCGCACTTGTCGGTGGTGCTTTGACACACACACACATCTTTCTTTGCGCATTTAATTTCTTGAATACGTAGTTGGACAATGGCCTGATCTGTAATGCGTTTTGAGAAATAACATGCATAAGCATGGCCGATCCACATTAAAAAAGCAGCCATACAGTGTCCGGGAACCTTCCCCCACACTTTTCTTAGCCAGGGCTGCTTTTCGGCAGGGTTGGACCGGCCCACCAGAGAAACGGAGACTCCTCTGGCGGGCCCTGGCTTCTCCTTCAGGAGAGTTCATAGTGCCGAGGTGAGGCCATGATGACAATAGAGGCCACCATCTGCTTAGTTTTCTGTTACTTGGAATGCAAGTGCAAGTATGCAGCCAGCCACCCACCCACCCACAGGCCACAACACTAAACTGTCAGATTTCTGGGCAGCTCTTTGCACTTGAAATATGGCCTTTTAAGCTCGTGGAGGCGGAAGCTTTTCACAACCTCATGCTGGCGGCAGCCGGGTGTTCATACTCGGTCCCCAGCCGCCACTATATTTCCTGGTATCGCCTCTGCCTTCCACAAGCACGGGTCCCACAACATTACCCGTGCCCTGCCCAGTGCACTTACTGGGAAGCACCGTCTAACCACAAATACGTGGACAGGTGAATGTGGCCAGGGACGGAGCCAGTCCACAACTTTTTTTGCTGAGAGTTGTATTTAGCTTGGTGAAAGGACTGGCATAGAGGGAAACCGTATCTCCCCTGTGTGTCATTTCTCCCAGGAAGTCCTCTAAAGCTGCTTGCACTTGAAATGTGGCCTGAACATTACTGCTGGTACTTTTCTGTGGGAATTTTCTTGCCTCCTACCAGCCTGGAATATTTCCAGCAAACTATGGTACGACGCCATGGTATTAGCACTGCCCCTAGTACCAGTAGTAAAGCCATCCCCAATTTTCTTCTCAGGAATTTTATTTGGTAGACTGAGTGGCTGCCCAAATATATTTTCTCACAAAGGAGCTGAAGATAGAGTGGTAGTAGGTGCAAGTTTCTCCAGCCTGTTAGATATTAGAGGGTGAACGGCAGCACATTGGATCAGTGGTTAGCACTGAAGCCTTGCAGCGCTGGGATCCTGGGTTCAAATCCCAGCAAAGACAACATCTGCAAGGACTTTGTATGTTCTCCCCGTGTTTGCGTGTGTTTCCTCCTCAGTAAAAAAGCAGTCATAGAGTGTCCGGGAACCTTCCCACACACTTTTCTTAGCCAGGACTGTTTCTCAGCAGGGTTGGACGGTCCCACCAGAGAATCCTCTGGTGTACCTTGGCTTCTACCTCAGGAAAGTTCATGATAGCGCTAACTTTGCAGCTGCTATGGGCCTCTTGAGCGGGTGAGAAAGGTTAGCCCTCAGAATCAGATCCTCTGGTGGGCACAATGTTTTTCAATCTGAAACAGCTTCTCAGTAGGAGTAGTATTTCACCACAGCCATATTCTTTAGCTCGGTGAAAGGACTGGCATAGAAGGAAACCGTATCTACCCCGGCTGTCATTTCTCCGTCACCAGGTTCCGCCCATTGTCACACACGACCATGCCTGGCTGTATGTTCAGCGGTGAGAGCCGCAGAACAGGCTGCTGTGTTACAGCTTTCAACAACTCTGCAGCGCTGGGCGGTTTGTCAATTAAGCATTAAGCATGTTATCTTCAGCACAGCCTGTTGCCGCTTGGCCAAGGCAGTGCTGCAGCGCTGTCAGCTTGTGACTGATGTGATCATTTCGGAGATGGAGGAGGAGGTGCACAAGCTGAACAATGTGATTAAATTGAGGTTAAATTGGTGATGCTGTATTTTATACTAAAGAAAGATCCTATTGTTTTGTTTTTTTTACGTTATTTTTTAAGACAAATGCATACACCGGGAAATGTCATTTTAACATTTTACAACCTTATCTGGCAATGTGGTGTGTGACACATCATCAGACACATCCTTTTTTATTTATGATGGAGGGACTCTGAAAGTCATAAAGCCTATTTTTACAGGGACATCAGACGGCCCTGACTATTCTTAAAAGGCCAGCAGTCGGCCGTAGCTATTGTTAGAGAGCCATCAGCCGGCTATGCTTTGTTGTTCCCATTATTAACAAGTGGGTCTCCTATACTGTTATTGCGTATCCAGTGACTGCAAGGGCTGCCAAAAATTTGGACGCAACCCAATACCCCTTTGAAGAGACATAGAGGAGGGTCTCAGTAAAAAAAAATGTTCCCATTATAAAGGAGCTGGTCTCTTATAGTGCTAATGCCCATGCTGTGACTGCAAGGGCTGCCAAAATTTGGGAAAAACCCCACTAAGAATTTAAAGACACATAGAGCAGGGCCACAGTAACAAGGTATGACATGTTCCCATTAGAAAAGAGAGGGTCTGCTATACAGTTATAGGGTGTGCAGTGAGTCCAGCGGCTGACCAATTTTAGGAAAAACCCCACTAAGAATTTAAAGACACATAGAGAAGGGCCACAGTAACGACAAATTCCCTTTAGAAAGGAGAGAGTCTCCCATAGTGTTGGCCTATGCAGTGAATGCAAGGGCTGCCAAAAATTTGGAGGCACTTCAATGCCCCTTGGAAGAGACGTGGAGGAGGGCCTCATAAAAAAATGTTCCCATTAGAAAGGAGCGGGCCTCCTATACTTGTAATGCCCATGCACTAAGTGTATGGGCTGACAAACATTTACCCCTGGGGGGTGTACATGAACATACTGTATAAAAAAAATTTTCACGGGCATCATAAACACCCTTTAAAAAAATTATGTGGGTGTTGCATCATGGACCACGGTCACCCTGGTGATATGGTGGTGGAGGATGAGGAGAAGGAGGAGGACAAGAGCAAATAGACAAAATCAGGAAGCATACCCATGTGTGGGTGTAAAAAGGTGCATGGGAATACACCTCCCAAGAAAAGACACTGGATTTGAGTTTATGTAACGCTGCTATCATTCGGTGGTGTTGAGAAGTCTGGCCCAATCCAGCCCTTGTTCATTTTTATAAGAGTCAGCCTGTCAGCATTTTCAGTTGACAGGCGGATGCGCTTATCAGTTATAATTCCACCAGCGGAACTAAAAACCCACTCTGATAAAACACTGGCAGCAGGCCAGGACCTCCAAGGCATAGAGAGCCAGTTCATTCCACGTATCCAGCTTGGATACCCAATAATTATAAGGCACAGAGGAATCACGGAGGACGTTGGTACGGTCGGCAAATTACTCCCTCAGCATCTTCCCAAACTTTGCACTCCTTGTGAGAGTCCCCCCGCCTCTGGGCCTGTGCGATGGGAGGGTCTGAGAAAACTCTCCCAGAACTTTGACAGTGTTCCCCTGCCTCTGCTGGATTGAAGTTGTGTCTCTCTCGCCTGTACTCCTTGGTTGTCCAACGAAGTGTGTCCTCTGCCGCCAGCATTTTCAGATGGGAATTTTTTTAATAGTTCCGCAACAAGGGCCTTCTGGTATTGCCCCATTTTTGTAGACCTGTCTGCCTCAGGAATAAGAGATATAAAGTTCTCCTTGTAGCGTGGGTCTAGAAGTGTCACCAACCAGTACTGACTGTCACCCAAAATTTTGAGAACGCGAGGGTCATGGGAAAGGCAGCGTAACATAAACTCAGCCATGCGTGCCAGACTACTAACAGGCAAGACTTCTGTGTCCTCACCAAGAGGATGACTGACCATGCTCTCCTCCTCCTCGTCCTCCTCTCTGTCCTCTGGCCATGCACGCTGAACAGATGGTATGACAGCTGTGCAGGTAGTACTGTCTATAGTGCATGAAACTAGTTCCTGTCCTTCCTCCTCCTCCTCTTCCTCATTGTCACCCAATCCACGTCGGGATGAGATGAGTCTTGGCTGTGTGTAATCACCCTGTATGGTTCCTTGCTCCATCTCATCGTGCTCCGCCTGCAATGCAACCTCTTTGATTGAGAGCAGAGAGTGTTTCAGAAGACAGAGAAGCGGGATGGTGACGCTAATTATGGCCTCATCGCCGCTCAGCATCTTGGTGGAGTCCTCAAAGTTTTGGAGGATGGTACATATGTCTGACATCCATATCCACTCCTGAGGTCTTATGTGTGGAGTCTGAACTGAATGCCGACGGCCTTGTTGATGCTGGTACTCAACAACTGCCCTCTTTTGCTCACAAATCCTTCCCAACATCTGCAGTGTAGAGTTCCAACGCGTGGGGACATCACACACCAGTCTGTGAGCCGGAAGCGGCAAACGCTGCTGAAACACTGCAAGGGCGGAGGAAGCTCTAGCTGACTTTCTAAAATGGGCACACAGGCTGCGTACTTTAACAAGCAGAACCGGCAGCTCCGGGTAGGATTTGAGAAACCGCTGAACCACGGTCAGGCATGGTACGTGTGGGATGTTTCCCCTGCGGCCATTGTGTCGCATGTGTGAACATCTCTCGATCCACAACTTTTTCTTCTGTTGACGGTGCACGAATTTTCAACATTAAACAATATATTACATGCAGTACGACACATGTGGTATATTATGCCACATGTGGATGTCCTAAAGTCTATGTTGGACTGACGTCAAGAGAGTTAGGGGTCAGAACCAGAGAGCATGTCTAGATATTGGGACCGCCGGAACTGTACTGGATGTGTCTACTTTAAAAACACTTCCGCGTCATTTTAGGCAATTCCATAATTGCTGTTAGATCCCTCCTGTTTGTTTTTGTTTCTATCTTGTGTTTTGCGGTCACGTGACCATCTGACTATATATTCCAGCTCCGCCCTTCTGGCTTTGCTGGACTTCAGTGTTGTTTTGACTGTCTCTCTAGCCAGGTGCTTTTGTGCCTATCTATCTCTAGTTTGCTTGGTCCTCTGGGACCTCTAGTACTTTTTGTCAGTTTATCTTTTGCTCTGCAACAACTTCTGTTCGGAGGTGTCCCATTTTTGTCCCAGTCCTTAGTTCCTTTGGGGACCCCTTCCTTTCTCTATAGGTCTCCGTTCAGACTATCCGAGGACGAAGGCGGGTCTGTTCACAAGGAACAGGTAGCCCACTACAACGTAGGGGCTCAGCTTAGTCTTACTGTAGGGACAGCTCTCCCCCTCTTTCCTTAGCCTATGTTGCAGATCATAACATTTGCAATGCAAAATCACTGTCCATAAGAGGCATTGACGTGGTCCATGCAGGTATTAGAGGTGGAAATCTCAAGAAAATGCTGGCACAAAAAGAAGCAAGGTGGATCACTGTATTGGGATCCATTACCCCATATGGTCTCAATGAGACTGTGAATTTTGTTTCATTCCTGTAGTCCTCACCCTGGCCCAATGCTCTTTTTATGTATCCCTTTATTTGTTTTCCCTTGTATATTGTGTTTTAATCTCATGATTTTCATTCTCATTTGTTATCTTTTATTTTTTCATACCCATTAGTGATCTGTTCCCATGGTTATTTGAACTGGACCAATCATATATTGTTATCCTGTTGCGGCAAATGGATTTTTTATCTTGTCTACACACATGGATTCCTCTTTGTGAAAACCATCCATCTAAGATGATATATACAACTCAAGATGATATTATACAGCGTGGTTATATGCTGTGCTGCATTTATTGAACTGTTCTCTCATACATGGATAGACCACCTTTCCTCTTATTTAAGAGGGTATTATATGTAATTGTTTTTATTGGAATCATTGCTATTTCTTCTCACCTTGTGATTGATATTCCGGTGTGTTGACTTGATGAATGTTTGGCTGTGCGGTGTGCATGCGCTGTTCGGCTTCTCATGGTTCAGGATTCAGGGGGCGTCTAGTGCTGCTGTGCGCGTGCGCGGGTGTCATGGTGACACGTCCGTGCTCCCGCGCACGCGCAATGGCAGTGACGCCGCCGGTGGATCATCGGACTGCGGTTGTCCGGACGCACATGCGCCGACACGCATAGCCAAAAAATGAGGGCGGTGTGATGGCTACCATGTGACCGACACTGCAGGTCCTTAATCTATGTTGAGTACAGCGCACTTGCGCCTTGAACGCCTCACGATTGGCCGCCTTAAGACCATGTGACATGCTACCATGGGAATTTAAGGTCCTATTTGGGCTCTGTGTCTTATCCCCCATGATGAAGCGGTGAATACTAAAAGCAAAACGCGCATAGGGGTCTCCTAGGGGGTCTTTATGTGTGCTAGCTCCTGCACTTTTTGCTATCTTGCCACCTGGGTAAGCCATAAATTGTATATTGGACTGGCACTACAACAATGTGATTACTTAATGTGCGTATTTTCTCTTTGACTGTGTTTTATCCATTGTATTTGATACACTGGTTGTGACTTATCTTTTTCAGGTGATAGTTTGGCACTTATGGCTTAGTTGACCATTTCGGTATTACATATCTTAAATCATTTATCCTGGGTCTGGTATGAACATATTTAATGGTCATATGTAGTGCTGCACACCTTCTGATGTATCTTTGTTTGTCCTGTCTGTTATTCATGAATTTATGTGTATTTTAATACATTTCTAATAAATCTGGATTTTACACTGTGTGCAGAATTATTAGGCAAGTTGTATTTTAGAGGATTATTTTTATTATTGATCAACAACTATGTTCTCAATCAACCCAAAAGACTCATAAATATCCAAGCTTAATATTTTTGGAAGTTGGAGTGTTTTTTTTTTAGATTTGGCTATCTTAGGAGGATATTTGTTTGTGCAGGTAACTATTACTGTCCCAAATTATTAGGCAACTTAATAAAAAACAAATATAATCCCATCTCACTTGTTTATTTTCACCAGGTAAACCAATATCAGTGCGCAAAATTTAGAAATAAACATTTCTGACATGCAAAAACAAAAAACAAAATATTTAATGATCAATATAGCCACCTTTCTTTATGATGACACTCAACAGCCTTCCATCCATAGATTCTGTCAGTTGCTTGATCTGTTTTCGATCAACATTGCATGCAGCAGCCACCACAGCCTCCCAGACACTGTTCCGAGAGGTGTACTGTTTTCCCTCCCTGTAGATCTCACATTTTATGATGGACCATAGGTTCTCTATGGGGTTCAGATCAGGTGAACAAGGGGCCCATGTCATTATTTTTTCTTCTTTCAGACCTTTACTGGCCAGCCACGCTGTGGAGTAGTTGGATGCATGTGATGGCGCATTGTCCTGCATGAAAATCATGTTTTTCTTGAACGATACTGACTTCTTCCTGTATCACTGCTTGAAGAAGTTGTCTTCCAGAAACTGGCAGTAGGTCTGGGAGTTGAGCTTCACTCCATCCTCAACCCGAAAAGGTCCCACAAGTTCATCTTTGATGATACCAGCTCATACCAGTACCCCACCTCCACCTTGCTGGCTTTTGAGTTGGAGTGGAGCTCTCTGCCCTTTACTGATCCAGCCTCTGGCCCATCATGAGTCACTCTCATTTCATCAGTCCATAAAACCTTTGAGAAATCAGTCTTAACCCCTTCAGGACCCAGCCTATTTTGACCCTAAAGACCTTGGCATTTTTGTCAATTCTGACCAGTGTCCCTTTACGAAGTAAAAACTCTGGAACACTTCAACGGATCCTAGCGATTCTGAGACTGTTTTTTCGTGACATATTGGGCTTCATGTTAGTATTAAATTTAGGTCGATAATATTTGCGTTTATTTGTGAAAAAATCAAAAATATGGGAAAAAATTTGAAAATTTTGCAATTTTCAAATTTTGATTTTTTTTTCTACTAAACCAGAGAGTGATGTGACACAAAATAGTTAATAAATAACATTTCCCACATGTCTACTTTACATCAGCACAATTTTGGAAAAAAAAAAAAAATGTTGGTAGGAAGTTTGAAGGGTTCAAAGTTCATCAGCAATTTATCTTTTTTCCAGCAAAATTTACAAAACCATTTTTTTAGTTACCACATCACATTTGAAGTCCCTTTGAGGGGTCTTTATGACAGAAAACACCCAAAAGTGACACCATTCCAAAAACTGCACCCCTCAAGCTACTGAAAACTACATTCAAGAAGATTATTAACCCTTCAGGTGCATCACAGGAACTAAAGCCACATGGAAGAAAAAAATGAACATTTTTATTTTTCTAACAAAAATTTTCTTTTAGCCTAAATTTTTTAATTTTCACATGGGTAACAGGATAAAATGCATCCTAAAATTTGTTGGTCAATTTCTCCTGAGTACACTGATACCTCATATGTGGTCATAAACCACTGTTTGGGCACACGGCAGGGCTCAGAAGGGAAGGAGCGCCATTTTACTTTTTGAATGGAAAATTAGCTCCAAAAGTCAAATTGCGCTCCTTCTCTTCTGAGCCCTACCATGCACCCAAACAGTGGTTTATGACCACATATGAGGTATCAGTGTACTCAGGAGAAATTGACCAACACATTTTAGGATGCATTTTATCCTGTTACCCATGTGAAAATTAAAAAATTTAGGCTAAAAGAAAATTTTTGTGAAAAAAAAAGTACTTTTTTGTTTTCACAGATCATTTTGTGAAGCACCTGGGGGTTCCAAGTGCTCACTATGCATCTAGATAGGTGCCTTGGGGGGTCTAGTTTCCAAAATGGGGTCACTTGTGGGGGAGCTCCACTTTTTAGGCACATTAGGGGCTCTCCAAACGCAACATGGTGTCCGCTAACAATTTGAGCCGATTTTCCATTCAATTTGTTTGCGGACACCATGTCCCGTTTGGAGAGCCACTGTGTGCCCAAACATTGGAGCTCACCTACAAGTGACCCCATTTTGGAAACTATACCCCCCAAGGCACCTATCTAGATGCATAGTGAGCACTTGGAACCCCCAGATCCTTCACAAATTAATCCGTAAAAATCAAAAAAGTGTTTTTTTTTCCACTTTTTCATTTTTATGAATCAATTTGTGAAGCACCTGGGGGTTCCAAGTGCTCACTATGCATCTAGATAGGTGCCTTGGGGGGTCTAGTTTCCAAAATGGGGTCACTTGTGGGGGAGCTCCAATGTTTGGGCACACAGCGGCTCTCCAAATGCAACATGGTGTCCTCTAACAAATTGTCGGCTCAAATTGTTAGAAGACACCATGTTGCGTTTGGAGAGCCGCTGTGTGCCCAAACATTGGAGCTCCCCCACAAGTGACCCCATTTTGGAAACTAGACCCCCCAAGGCACCTACCTAGATGCATAGTGAGCACTTGAAACCCCCAAGTCCTTCACAAATTAATCCGTAAAAATAAAAAAGTGTTTTTTTTTCCACTTTTTCATTTTTATGAATCAATTTGTGAAGCACCTGGGGGTTCCAAGTGCTCACTATGCATCTAGATAGGTGCCTTGGGGGGTCTAGTTTCCAAAATGGGGTCACTTGTGGGGGAGCTCCAATGTTTGGGCACACAGCGGCTCTCCAAATGCAACATGGTGTCCGCTAACAAATTGTCGGCTCAAATTGTTAGAAGACACCATGTTGCGTTTGGAGAGCCGCTGTGTGCCCAAACATTGGAGCTCCCCCACAAGTGACCCCATTTTGGAAACTAGACCCCCCAAGGCACCTATCTAGATGCATAGTGAGCACTTGGGACCCCCAGGTCCTTAGCAAATTAATCCGTAAAAATAAAAAAGTTTTTTTTTTCACTTTTTCATTTTTATCAATCAATTTGTGAAGCACCTGGGGGTTCCAAGTGCTCACTATGCATCTATATAGGTGCCTTGGGGGGTCTAGTTTCCAAACTGGGGTCACTTGTTGGTGAGCTCCAATGTTTGGGCACACAGGGACTCTCCAAACGCAAAGGGTTCCAATTTGTTAGCGGACACCATTGTGTAGTGCATGTCAGGTTGGTGTGCGGTGTGGTATATTGTAGTGCATACACCACACACACACACACACACACACAATCTCATACACTACAACACACACACACCAGCCTGACATAGCCTCCTCAGCTGAGTACGCCCTAGACTGGGATGAGCGGGACGGGCGGGACATTTTGTGTGCTTTGTGCGTGTGTAAAAAAAAAAAAAAAATCAAAACTTTATTATAGTGTGAGTGTACGTGTGTGTGCTTGGTGTAACCTTCTGCAGTCACGTGTGGGGGCGGTCAGGCGTAGGGGCCGGTCAGGCGTAGGGGCCGGTCAGGCGTAGGGGGCGGTCAGGCGTAGGGGGCGGTCAGGCGTAGGGGGTTGTCAGGAGTAGGGGGCGGTCAGGCGTAGGGGGCGGTCAGGCGTAGGGGGGGTCAGGCGTAGGGGCGGTCAGGCGTAGGGGGCGGTCAGGCATAGGGGGCGGTCAGGCGTAGGGGGCGGTCAGACGTATGGGGCGGTCAGACGTAGGAGGGGGCTCTGGCGGCAATACTTACCGCTGATCAGCGGTGGCGGCGGCAGACGCGATCCACAGGGTCCACAGCAGGGGGTCCGCAGCAGGGGGTCCACAGCAGGGGGTCCACAGCAGGGGGTCCACAGCAGACGATCTAGGGTTGGGAAGGTGCTGGGAGGTTTCAGCCATCCCTCCATATCTGATTGGGGCTAGTATCCATGTGACGCTAGCCCCCCAATCAGATCTGGGGGGAGGGGGGGAACAGAGGTGACACTCCCCCCAGCCAATGGCTGATGCTGTAAGCATCAGGCAATGCCCAGATTTAAATATTACACCAATTTTCATTGGTGAAATATTTAATTCATACCGATTGGCAGTTTCACTAAAAGTGAAAATGAAACAGCCAATCGGAGGGGTCCCAGGCACGGGGGGGTTAATCCACTCCCCGGGGGGTCGACTTCAGGATGTCCAGTTGCAGTAGCAACTGTGACACCTGAGCGACCCCGCTCGCAGGCGCTGCAGGGGCTCTTTCCCTCCATGTCACAGACGCTGTGACATGGGTCGGGAACGAACTGTTTTCCATGTCACAAACGGTGTGACACGGGTCGGGAAGGGGTTAAGATATTCCTTGTTCGGTGATCACGCTTCAAAAGTTTGGAAATTTCAAGACTGCTGCATCCCTCTGCAAGACATCTCACAATTTTGGACTTTTCAGAGCCCGTTAAAACTCTCTTCTGACCCATTTTGCAAAGGAAAGGAAGCTGCCTAATAATTAAGCACACCTTATATAGGGTGTTGATGTCATTAGTCAACACCCCTCCTCATTACAGAGATGCACATCACCAGATTTACATAATTGGTAGTTGGCTCTCAAGCCTATGCAGCTTGGAGTAGGACAACATGTATAAAAAGCATCATGTGATCAAAATACTCATTTACCTAATAATTCTGAACACAGTGTAAGTCTATAAAACTCTGCATTTTTTCTCCTAATTAATGAATGGTATGTGTGTGAACTCGCCTCGCCTCAGAGCCGCCACCATGTTACGGCCATTGTTACACACGACCATGCCTGGCTGTAGGTTCAGCGGTGTGAGCCACAGATCTGCCTGCTCTTTCAGAGCTGTCCACAGCTCTTCAGCATTGTGCGGTTTTTCAGCTAAGCATATTAGCTTCAGCACAGCCTGTTGCCGCTTGGCCGAGGCAGTGCTGCAGTCCTTCCAGCTTCTGACTGATGTGCTCATTTCGGAGATGGAGGCTGAAGAGGAGCAGGAGGTGCAGGAGCTGTAGACCGTGGGGGCAACCCTGATTGACCTAGGGCCCGCAATCCTTGGCGTCGGGAGGACGTGTTCCGTCCCAAGGTCTGACTGGGTCCCGGCTTCCACTATGTTAACCTAGTGTGCCGTCAGCGAGATGTACCATCCCTGCCCACAAGCACTTGTCCATGTTGTTAGAACCCTCCTGTTAGTTTTTTCTATCTTGTGTTTTGCGGTCACGTGACCATCTGCCTTTATATTCCAGCTCCACCCTTCTGGCTGTGCTGGACTTCAGTGTTGTTTGACTGTTTTGCTAGCCTGGTGCTTCGGTGCCTATCTCTGTCAGTTCGCTTGGTCCTCTGGGACCTCTAGTACATTTTTGTCAGTTTGTCTTTTGTGTTCTACAACAACTTCTGTTTAGGAGGTGTCCCATTTTTTATCCCAGTCCTTAGTTCTTTTAGGGACCCCTCCCTTATTTCTATAGGTCTTCGTTCAGACTAGCCGAGGACTAAGGTGGGTCTGTTCACTAGGAACAGGCAGCCCGCTACATCGTAGGGATTCAGCTTAGTCTTACTGTAAGGACAGCTTTCCCCTATCTTTCCTTAGTACTTGCTGCAGATCATAATAGTAAGTCCAGCCCAAAAAAACTAAAAGGAAAGAAATTCGGGGATCAGTATGGTTTCCATCCAGGATTTGACTCAACGCCTGCAGGGATTGTCTCTGGAGGTGGCTGAGCTCCAGCAACACGTGAGTAGCTGTTCTGGAGCGCATTTTATGGAACCCAAGGTAGGACTGCCTGATGTTTTTTATGGTAAACAGCAAGATTTTTTTCCTTTAAAATGCTTGTTTGTTATATTTTCGTTTGAGACCAAGATCCTCTGGGAATGAATCACAGCGCATTGGTTTTATTATGTCAATTTTGCGCAAAGAACCACAGGGGTGGGCCTTTTCTCTCCAACCTAATGATCCGTGTTTAAGGTCTGTTGAAGAATTTTTTTCTGCTATGGGGCTATTATATGATGATCCTGATCGTATCTCATCTGCTGAATCAGAACTTAGACGATTGAATCAGGGGTCAGATGATGTTGGAAATTATTGCACACACTTCAGGAGATGGGCTTCAGAAGTTAAATGGAATGATCCGGCGCTGAGATGTTTATTTTTTGCTGGTCTGAGTGAAAGGGTTAAGGATTTGCTAATTGCATTCCCTGCACCTGAGACTCTGCAGGAAGCTATGCAGTTAGCTGTTCGTATAGACAGGAGACTGAGGTGCAGGCTCAATGAGGTAAAGACTCCTGTAATGTCAGGTCCCAGTCCCCAGAAAATCTGCTCTGACAGGGGGGAACCGATGGAGGTTGGGGGGATGTCACTCCGCTCTCAGGAAAAAGACCGGAGATTCGCCGAGGGATTGTGTCTTTATTGTGGTAAAGCTGACCATTTGATAAAGTATTGTGAGCGTCGTTTAAGTAAAGAAAAAAAAAAAAAGGTCAGTTACGCCCGTATAGCTTGTTTACGCTCTGCAGGAGTATTTCTTTCTGGGAGTACTATTCTGCAGGGAGATTTGATTGAATTTCAGGTATTTGTGGATTGTGGTTCAACACTTAATGTGATTGATAAAGGGTTTTTGGAAAACCTTAAATTGAAATCCAAACCTTTGTCATCACCTATTTCTGCGGTTGCAATTGATAACACTCCTTTGAAATGTATTACTCACAAGACTGCTGCATTTCCCTTCACTATCAATGGAGTTCACCAAGAGATTTTGGACTTGGTTGTTTTGGATAATTTGCCCTCTTCAGTTGTTCTAGGATTGCCTTGGTTAAGACTGCACAATCCTTTATTGGACTGGCCTACTAATGTGATTAAGTCTTGGAGTCCGAAGTGCTATGATAAATGTTGTAATGGTCGCATTGCAGCTATGGAAAAAGGGGAATTACCGGGACCTATTCAAGATTTTTGGAGGGTTTTTTCGGAGGAGGAGTCACAAGTTTTACCTCCTCATAGGGATTATGATTGCGCCATTGAGTTTGTTCCTGGAGCTACTCTTCCCAAGAGTCGCTTGTTTAATCTGACTATCCCTGAAAGAAAGGCCTTGGAGGAGTACACACAGACTAGCCTGGCTGCTGGTCACATTAGACCTTCTAAGTCGCCTGTGGCAGTTGGATTCTTCTTTGTTAAAAAAAAGGACGACGATTTACGTCCATGTCTGGATTTTCGTAAAATTAATAAGATTACTATAAGATTATTATAAGAAGTTTTGCAGTTATTGAGTGATAATTCACTCTTTGTTGAGCTGGAGAAATGTGAGTTCGCTGTGCAGAAAATTCGTTTTTTAGGCTACATTGTCTCCAGCGAGGGCTTTGAGATGGACCCTGTGAAGGTTCAGGCTGTGCAGGAATGGCCTAGGCCTATTGGTTTGAAATCTATACAGAGATTTTTGGGTTTTGCCAATTATTACAGGAAATTCATTAAGAATTTTTCTGTAATTGTTAAACCTCTAACCGATCTCATCAAGAAAGGTGCGAATACGGCCCAGTAGGCTACTGAGGCCATTGAAGCGTTTGAGTATCTCAAAGAGAGGTTCAGTTCTGCCCCTATCCTTATGCAGCCTGATGAGACCAAGCCTTTTTAGGTCGAGGTCGACGCTTCATCGGTGGGGGTCGGAGCAGTTTTGTCTCAGGAGAACAAGGGTGGAGTACATCCTTGTGCCTTCTTTTCGAGGAAATTTTCGGAAACCGAACTGAATTATGATGTTGGAAATTGGGAGTTGCTGGCTATTAAACTCGCGTTTGATCATTGGCGTAATTTTTTGGAAGGTGCTAGATTTCCTATTCAGGTTTTCACAGATCATAAGAATTTGATCTATCTGGATGGTGCCAAGCGCTTGAATGCCCGTCAAGCTAGGTGGGCACTTTTTTTTTCTCGGTTTCATTTTTCTGTTACCTATATCCCCGGTACTAAGAATGTTAAAGCCGATGCTTTATCTCGCAGCTTCTCTCCTACGGTCGATGCCGAGGAGGAGGAGAGCATTTTACAGAAAGAAGTTGTGGTGGCGGCTTTGGACTCCGTTTTGGAGAATGGGATTCTGAAAGCTCAAGATGATTCTCCATCTAACACTCCCCATGGGAGGTTGTTCGTGCCTAGAGCCTTTAGGAGAGATTTGTTTGTGGAGTGTCATGAGTCTCGGTTGGCAGGTCATCTAGGAATTTCGGAGACTAAGAGACTTATCAGTCGCAGTTTTTGGTGGCCTGGATGGCAGAAGGAAGTCATCAAGTGGGTGCGTCAGTGTACTGTGTGTGCTAGGTCAAAGGCTTCACATACTCCTGCTGCGGGGTTGCTTTGCCCTCTGGAGGTTCCTAGTGCACCTTGGATGCATCTCACAATAGATTTATTACTGATCTTCCTGTGTCCGAGGGTTTTACTGCCATCTGGGTGGTCGTGGACCGTTTTAGTAAGATGTGTCATTTGGTTCCATTCATTAAGTTGCCCTGCGCCAAGACACTCGCTAAGGCGTTTGTTAAGGAGATTATCAAGCTCCATGGCGTTCCCACGGATATTGTTTCTAAGAGAGGACCTCAGTTTGTGGCTCGCTTTTGTCGTGCTTTTTGTGACAGCTTGGGAGTCCATTTGTCATTTTCGTCTGGTTATCATCCTGAGTCTAATGGACAGACTGAAAGAAAGAACCAGGATGTAGAACAGTTTTTGCGTTGTTTTGTGGCTGACAATCAAGAGGTGTGGTCTGAGTTTGTGCCTCTCGCAGAATTTGCTCTTAACAATCATACATCCTCCTCTTCTGGGTGTTCTCCTTTTTTTTGTTGTACTGGGAGACATCCGTCTTTTGGTTCGTTCTCCAAATTGGGGTCGGCGGTGCCGGAGGAGGAGAATTTTTCCGGTGATTTGGAGAGAGTTTGGACTAATGTACGTTGTAACCTTCAAAAGGCTAACAAAAAGTCCAAGAAGTATTTTGACAGGAAACGTAAAGAGGTTTTGTTTACTGTGGGTGACATGGTTTGGTTGTCCTCGAAGATCCTGCGGTTGAGGATTCCCTCTAAAAAACTGGGTCCTAAGTTTGTGGGTCCATTTAAAGTGCTTCAGTTTGTTAACCCGTCTGCTGTTAGGTTGGATGTCCCTACTTCCTGGAAGATTAATCCTGTGTTTCATGTTTCCTTGTTGAAAAAGGCTGACATATCTGATAGGGACGCCACTGTCACAGTTCCTCCTGTTGTGGAAGACGGCGAATATGAAATTTCTCGTATCTTGAATTCTAGATGGCATAGAGGGAGATTACAGTATTTTTTCTCCTGGAAGGGTTTCAGTCCCGAAGACAACTCCTGGGTAAGGACGGATGATGTCTCTGCTCCTAGGCTTGTTAAAGCTTTCCACAGGCCTGGGCCTGGAGGATCCGGAGGATCCTCATAAAAGAGGGGGTACTGTTAGAAAAAACAAACAGGAGGGTTCTATCTTGTGGTTTGCGGTCACGTGACCATCTGCCTTTATATTCCAGCTCCGCCCTTCTGGCTGTGCTGAACTTCAGTGTTTTACTGTTTCTCTAGCCTGGTGCTTCTGTGCCTTTCTCTGTCAAGTTTGCTTGGTCCTCTGCGAACTAGTCCTTAGTCCTTAGTTCTTTTAGGGACCCCTCCCTTAATTCTATAGGTCTTCGTTCAGACTAGCCGAGGACTAAGGCGGGTCTGTTCACTAGGAACAGGCAGCCCGCTACATCATAGGGATTCAGCTTAGTCTTACTGTAGGGACAGCTTTCCCCTTCTTTCCTTAGTACATGTTGCAGATCATAACACCTGGCCCCTGACACCTGGGCCTTTGTATAGAAATATCTAACAGCAGCAGAAGGCAGAATTGGAATGGAGCCTCTTGTGCTATATGCACTGCAGTCTGCTATATACACCACCTGCCTATACACCCTGCCTGCCTGACATCTCTGCAGATGGATTAGTCCTCAGAAGGACTGTTTGTTAAGATGGATATGTGTAATGTACGGTTTTTCTCCCTACACTACCTAATACACGATCAAATCTCTCCCTACACTACCTAATACACGATCAAATCTCTCCCTGACTCAGCAGCAGCTCTCCCTACACTGTCTGATCCGGAGTGACTGTGATGAGCATGGCGGCGCCAAGTCTGATATAGACCTCATGACGCTGTGCGGCCAGCCAATCACTGTAATGCCCACAACCAACATGGCTATGGCATTACAGTGCATGGCAGGCAATCCCTGCATGCTCATTGGCTCTCTAAAGCGCACCAAACATGCAGGGAGGGGACCCGAGTTCCCGCCCGAGCAACCCGGAAATACTCGGCGAGCGCCGAGCATCTCGAGCAGTGAGATGCTCGGGCGAGCACTGAGCAGTAGCGAGCATGCTCGCTCATCACTAATCAGGACATAATGAAACATCTGGTCATTAGAAGATTTAAAGGGACTCTGTCAGCACAGGGTGACTCTTCAAACTAAGTACTGCCGCTCGGTGCTTCACGGCGGGGCCAGTCATTTACATACACCTTCCCACTTGCTTGCTGTCCCTCTGTCTCTACCCTCCCCTTTATTTGATTGACAGCTCTGGCTTCATAGGGCCAGAGAAGGGCGGAGATAGATGGAAACCAAGCAGGTGGGAAAGTGTAGTTAAATGTTTACCCCCGCCGTGAAGCACCGAGCGCCTGTACTTGTCTTGAACAGTCATTCTATGCTCACAGAGTCCATTTAACAATAGGTATAAACAACCTCGGATTAACAACACATGACAAATTACAATGTGCCATTACTTATTCACCAAAGGGAAGGCCAAAATGCACAAGTGTGTGGAGTACATCCTTAGGACTCATGCACACGACCATAAAAATCAGACAAGTGCTAACCGTCGTTTTGACGTATAGCAATCGTCCACATGTTATTCAATGAGGCTGTACACATGTCCAATTTTCCCTCGGGCCTAGGAAAAAAATTACAGCATGCACAATTTGCCACCGATTTTCGGAACACACTTGACAATTCATATTTATGAGTCCTTGAAAAAAATGAGGCCTGATTTTCACGGACAGACTGAATGGAGAAAATGGGAAAACTTTTTTTTTACTCTACATCCGAGAAAATCGGTTCACACTCTGCTCAAGATCAGAGTGTGATTAGCAAAATCGTATCGATTTTCTCAAAAATTTGATTTTTGGTTTTGTTTTAATGGCGTTCATTCTGGGTAAAATTGACCTGATAATATGATTCTCCAAGTCAGTATGTTTACAGCAATAGTAAACGTGTCCGTTTTTTTTTTTCATATTTTAATAATGAAGAAACTAAAGAACCTCCTAAAAATTAATTTGTTTGTATCACCATTTTCTGAGGCCTGTAACATTTTATTTTTTGCATCCATGTAGTTGCACAAGGGCTTGTTTTTTGCACGCTGATCTAACATTTTATTGATACCATTTTGGGGAACATATAACATTCTGAATATTAGTTATTATTTTTTTGGGGGGTGTAAAGGGCGGCGATTGGTATTTCTAATTTTTTTTTGCAGTTTAATGTATGGGTTAAATAATTTTATATTTTGACAAACTGTAATTTTTTAAAATCTATAATACCAAATATGTTTCTTTTTTAAAATGTTCTTTATTTTTGAATGGTGAAAAGAGGGTGGTTTAAACTTTTATGTATTTTTTTTTCTAATTTTACTTTATTTTTTAGACTTTTAAGGGCTTCTGCATTAAAGATAATTTGATCGCTGTTACTACAGGCAGTGATACCACAGTATAGCAGTGTATAGTGAAATTGCTGTTATCTTATGAAGCCCAGCCTGTAACTGAGCTTCCCAAGGGGACAAATATGATAGTTAGATTGATATTAACCCCTTTCTGGCCCAAGGCATACTAAAACGTATCTGTGCCCTGGGCCTTATGGTCCTGATACGTATTAGTACGCCTTGGCGATTTCGCCCGCACACAAGCGGTGTGGGCGAGATCGCAGCTGGGTGTCAGCTGATTGTTACAGTTCAAACCCCGTGCTATGTGCCAGGAGCGGTCCCGCACCGCTCCCTGCACATTGACCCCCAAAATGCTGCGATTGAAATCGATCGCAGCATTCCGGCGGCAAGAGGAGGTAAGCGCTATATTTAACTTCTCTGCCGGCGTCCCGCAGAGTCTGAGTCCGGTCCCGGATGTTGCCATGGTGACCCGTTGTCATCATGACAACATCCAGGTCACCAGGAGGCAGGAAGTTGCTCTGGTCATGCGCAGTGCACGACCAAAGTAACTTCTCCCTGTGCAGTGCTGACAGGCTGCATAGCACAGGGATGGTTCTGCATTCCTGTGCTATTCAGCCGATCAGGCTGCAAAAAGTGAAAGTCCCATAGTGGGACAAAGTGTAAAAGTAATAAAAATGTCAGAAAGTGAAAAAAAAAATTGTAAAAATATTTAAAAAAAATGAAAAAAATAATAAAAAATAAAATAAAAATATATTGTACCCATAAATAAATAATCTTATGGAAAAAAAATGAAACCAATAAAAGTACACATATTTGGTATCGCCACATCCGGAACGACCTGACCTATAAAACTGTCCTGCTAGTTAACCCCATTAGTGAACACGGTAAAAAAACAAACAAAAAAAACAAAACATAAAACATCGTTTTATAATCATACCGCCATGCAAAAAATTGAATAAAACGCATTCAAAAAGAGGAATGTAAATAAAAATGGTACCGCTGAAAACGTCATCTTGTCCCCCAAAAAACAAGCCATCATACAGCTTCAACGGCCAAAAAATAAAAAAGTTATAGCTCTCAGAATAAAGTGATGCAAAAACAATTCTTTTTTCTATAAAATAGTTTTTATTGCGCCAAAATATAAAAAAAAATAACTGTGGTACTGCTGTAAACGTACTGACCCGAAGAATAAAGCTGCCTTATCAATTTTACCGCACACAGAAAGGCATAAAAAAAAAAAAAATAATAATTCCTGAATTGTTGTTTTTTGTTTATTCTGCCTTCCTAAAATCAGAATAGAAAGCGATCAAAAAATGTCACGTGCCCGAAAATGGTACCAATAAAAACGTCAACTTGTTCCGCAAAAAACAAGCCATCACATGACTCTGCCTGCCAAAGTCTGGAAAAATTATAGCTCTCAAAATATGGCAATGCAAAAATTAGTATTTGCAAAAAAAAGAGTTTTTTAATGTGTGACAGCTGTCAATCATAAAAACCCAATATGAATCTGGCATCGCTGTAATTGCACCGACCCGAAGAATAAAGACGTCTAATCACTTATACAGCACGAGGAACGGCGTAAAAAATAAACTTTAGGGTTAGGGTTATGCTAGGGCTAGGGTTGGGCTAGGGTTAGGGTTGTGCTAGGGTTAGGGTTGTGCTAGGGTTAGGGTTGTGCTAGGGTTGTGCTAGGGTTAGGGTTGTGTGGGGTTAGGCTAGGGTTAGGCTAGGGTTAAGATTAGTCTAGGGTTAGGGTTGGGCTAAGGTTAGGGTTGGGGTTGGGATTTTTTCAGAAGTAAAGAAAAAAAAATGACGACGATATGGCGACTAATGTTGAGCGCAAGTGCTCGCTACTTGAGTTTGCATCGGATGCTTGGGTATACACCGAGTATAGCAGGTGCTCGAGTGACATGCTCGAGTCTCCGCCCCAAATGTTTTGCAGCTGTTATACAGCCAAGAAAACCTCGCGAGGATTGCCTGCCATGAACGAGCGATCCCCGCATGTTTTTTTTTGGGTGTCTAATACCTGTGAAACATGCGGGGCGGGGACTCGAGCATGTCACTTGAGCACCCGTGATACTTGGTGCATACCCGAGTACCCGATGCAAACTCAAATAGCGAGCACTTGCACTCAAGACTAATGACAACTTATTCAATATGATGACCTAATCTTATCAAATTCTGTGTTGTACCTCTGGGTTCAAAATGTTCACTATACCCCTTGATAAAATCCTGGAGGGGTGTAGTTTCCAAAGTGGAGTCACTGGGGGCACTCCCCAAATGTTCAAGCAAATTTTACATTCAGAAAGTCAAATGGCGCTCCTTCCCTTCCGAACCCTGCCGTGCGCCCAAACAGTGGTTTTCCCCCACATATGGGGTATCGGCTTACTCAGGAGAAATTGCACAACAAATTGCATGGTGCAATTTCTCCTGTTACTCTTATAAAAATGCCAAATTGGGGCCTGAAAAACATTTTTGTTGATTAAACGTGAACATTTTATTTTTACAGTTCAATGTTATAAACTTCTGTGAAGCACCTGGGGGTTCAGGGTGCTCACCACACATCTAGATAAGTTCCCTGGGGGGTCTAGTTTCCAAAATGGTGTCACTTGTGGGGGGTTTCCACTGTTTAGGCACATCAGGGGCTCCCCAAACGCAACATGGTGTCCGCTAATTATTCAAGCAAATTTTACATTCAAAAAGTCAAATGGCTTCCCTTCCGAACCCTTCTGTGCGCCCAAACAGTGTTTTTCCCTCACATATGGGGTATCTGCGTGCTCAGGGGAAATTGCACAACAAATTTTGGGGTCTATTTTTTCCTGTTACCCCTGCAAAATTGGGTCTAAATAACATTTTTGTGAAAAAAGTTAAATGTTCATTTTTTTCTTCCACATTACAAAAATTCCTGTGAAGCACCTGAAGGGTTATATGATTGGGGATTATTCTCTCCTTCCACCTTTCAAGACACCTACAAAGTATTTGCTGATTCTACTTTTCTAGCATCTTCAGTATTAGGCTTAGTGCCCACGATGCAGAAATGAAGCAGAAATTTTCCTGAGAATTTCTGCATCTCATTGGCAGAAAAACGAATGCGGTTTTTACATGCGTTTTTGACATGTTTTTTCATGCGTATTTGCCATGCTTTTTTCCAATGCATTGTATAGGCAAATACGCATGCAGAAACGCACAAGAATTGGTCATGTCCGTATTTTTTCTGCGAGTAAAATCCACACAGAAAAAATCCTGACTATGTGTACAGAACTTGCAGAATATCATAGGAAGTCATGGGATAAGGTATGCAATGCGTTTCTGGAGCGTTTCCGCGCTGCAAATCCGCACCAAAAAATGCACCAAAAAGGCAGCGTGCGCACACAGCCTTAGGCTTCATTCAGAACTTGATGATTTTTCACATGCATAAAAAAAAAACAGTCCGCGTGTCATCAGTGTTTTTGATCTGATTTTCATCAAGGTTTGGTCAGTGTCAATTTTTCCCATCTGCGTTTAATCAGCGATTTTCACGTATGGAAAAATAAATGAATGATTTGCAAAGCTTCTCCTATTCATTGTAATGTTAATCGTGGACAGCACACGGACTGTACAATAATGCCATTTGTGTGCTGTCCGAGATTTTTACTAACCCATATATTTCTATGAGTGATTTTGATCTTTGACCACTATCAGACAGTTCTCTGTGTTTTTTTTGTGGACACATAGTCATGTGAATAACGCCATAGATTATAACGGGTGCTTGTTCTATTCGTGAAAACCACAGATAGAACACTACGTCAAAAACGGACATCTAAACGAGGCCTTACAGCATATTATTAGATTTTGTTCTATATTGTGATGTTCCTTTTCATGCCTTGAGGATGCTGGTTTATTTCCTACCCTTCCACCTCTCGGCATACTTGCTAAGTATATTTTGAATCTGCTTTGCTGGCATCCACCAGTTTTAGAGCATATTATTATATTTTGTTCTATATTATTTTGCTCCTTTTCATGGCGTTTTATACTCGATAGTGAACTTTTGACAGACAAATCTACCTGTGTGTAGGTAGCGTAGGAGAAGTGATCATCATAGCACCAGAGGCCTGAATGCTTCAGCGGCATACAGGGGGAAGGGTGGTCAACGTGAGAGGATGTTCCTGCTGGGATTCTGTTGGGGCCTAGCAACAATTTAGCTGTACATGGAAGGAAAATCACTAAGACTTGGTGCTTCACTGCCCAATATGAAAAAGAGTGATGAGGTAGAAAACAAACTTTATTGTCTTATAAGATTATAGACAGGATGTGGATGTTTGTATTTCCAGTGTTACGGGTCACTTCCTCTAATGACAGGATTTTTTTTCAGTAATCTGAATCTCTTTAAGCACTCAGCGTTGTTGAAGATGATGACAAAGCTATGGCGTTCTCCTGTGATCAGACGGGTTACTGAGCATGATATTTATACCTGATAAAATGATGGAGGTCAGTAGGAGGTCGGTAAGAGACAATCAGAAAATCAAACTGTTCATCAATATGTTGTAAGTTTCCTAAGGATTTTAGGATCCTTCTCTTACAATGAAGATAAAGATTGACAGGCTGCCGAGATGGTGAAGGTTCAGAAGAACTAAATTAAAAATGCAGATCTGGCTAATCTGTTATCTTTAATGCCTATCAGCCCCATACTTGAGCATTGTCATCAAAGAATATTCAGGTAACATTGTTTGGATTTACCCTGTCCAAATTTTTACTATATGACAGCAAAGTTCTGCATATCTCCCAACCATCCTGAATCCAGTGGGACAACACCGAATTTGGGGAGCTGTCCTGGGAGGTTAGGAATATGTCCCAACTTGATCTATATCAGTGTATCATTTCGACTGAGTAGAGACTGGCGAAACCATAGGTTCCTTCAGGTCACGTTACATTCTTAGATTACAAGACTTGCAGCAGAGAGCAGTTCAGAGGCAGAGGAGCAGTGATGTGAAAGGACATACAAACTCATGGGATACTTGTGTGAAGGCCACTATGGGAAATGGGAAATTTATACTTTAAGGGGAATTATACTGTGTTGGAGTACTTTAAAGGGCAACATACTGTATAGGTAGTTATGGGGGCATTTTAGTGTGGGTGGGGATTGTGGGGCATTATATTAGTGTGGTGGACTAGTGTGGGGGGCTGTCAGGGTATCATGTTGTGTGTAGTGGGCACTCTGGGGGCATCATACTTTGTGGAGGCTTTATACTGTGTGTGAGTCTGTGTAGGTATCATACTGCAAGTGGTGGGAACTAGGGGAGCATTATACTATGTGGGGAGGGGCATCATACTCTATGGAAGGTGGCTTTAGGAACATTATACTGAGTTGGGAGACTGAGGGGCCAACCTACTCTGAGAGGGACTATAGCAGTGTGGGGAGTGGGGCTGCCGTAGCAGAATTATATGGTGTGTAGGGGGCATCATACTATGTGGGGTGTCTGTGGATCATCATAGACTGTGGGGTTAGACTGTGGAGATATCATACTGTGGAAGCATTATACTAAAGTATGTGGGCTTTATACCATGGGTTGGGTTTGTAGTACAGTGAGGGCATCATACTGTGTTGGCATTGTACTGTGTGCATCGAATTATGTGGGAGGCACTAGGGACATCATACTGTGTCTTGTGGGCTATTTGAGGGCATCATGTGTGCGGGTATCATACTGTGTGTTGTAGGGTAATGTGGGGACATTATACTGTTGGGGTGGACTGTAGTCATAATTTGTGGGGAGGCACTTTGTGCATAATACTGTATGTTAGGGGGAAATATGGTGAATGATACTGTGTGGGAGCATTTAGGCCTCATACTGTTTGTGGGGTCTGTGGCGAAATCATACTGTTTGGGGGACTGTGGTTTTCCCACAGTGTGTGACAGCTGTAAGGGCTTTATAATGTTTGGGGGAGGATGTGGGGGTATCGCACTGTGTGTGAGGGACTATAGAGGGCATCAAACTATGTGTCAGTGGTGGGGACTATGGATACATCATACTGTGGGGGGGACTGTGAGTATCATACTGTGTGGGAGCTATGAGGGCATCATACTGTATGGGGAGAACTATGGGGGCATCATACTGTATGGAAAGAATGTGGGTATCCTACTGTCTGTGGGGACATCATACTATGTGAAGGTGACTGTGAGCTTTATACTGTGTGGAGCGGTTGTGGGGTATTATAGTGAGTGCAGGGCTATGTAGGCATCATACTAGTTTGGGAGCAATATAAAAATTATAATGAGGAGTAATTGTGAGAAACATAATGTGTGTAGGGGCATCATACTATGTGGGAGGAACTGTGGGGGGCATTATTCTGTGTGGGTGAAACTGTAGGGGTATCATACTGTATGTGGGTGACTGTAACCATCATACTGAGTGGAGGATTGTGAGGGTATCATATTATGCGTTGGGGCAATGTGAGGGCATCATACTAAAGTGGAATCATGGGTATAATATTGTGTGCAGGGCACAACATACTGTGTGGAAGAAACTGTGGAGGGCATAATATTGTGTTGGTAGAACTGTGGAGATGGAACTGTGGGGGCATCAAACTATGTTGGGGGTGACTGTGAGCATCATACTATGTGGAGGATGGTGGGGAATTATACTGAATGTTGGACTGCAGGGGCATCATGCCATGTATTGGGGTGACAATTTGATAGCATCATACTGAGGGGGCACTGTGAGCATCATAATGTGTGTGGGGACATTGTTGGCATCATACTGTGTATTGTGAGGGCATCATAATGTGTGTTGAGAGGTATCATACTATGTGTTTGGGTGGCAATGTATGAACATTATAGTGTTAATTTATTTCAGTTCTTCAATACAAAAAGTGAAACTCATATATTATGTAGAGTCATTACAAACAGAGTGATCTATTTCAAGTATTTATTTCTGTTAATGTTGATGATTATGGGTTACACAGCCAATGAAAGCACAAAAGTCATAGTGCCGTCATTGTGTGAAAACTGCCACCTACTGCCCAATCGCAACCCTGCGGAACTAACATGAAAAGGAAGAGTTTCGGGGAGGAAGAGGCTAGACGGAGCAACAGGTCATGTGGCCCTGATGAGGCAGTTCCCTGATATAAGAGGCCAGAGCAGCAAGGCGGGAAGAAATTTGGCACCAACCGGTGAGACGCGCAGGACGTGTGTGCAGGAGGACATTGTGGCAGAGATCCGAGAACTAGCCATGAGGCCTGAACCAGAGGGTTATGGTGTGCCCGTGAGCAGGGTCCAGACAACGCCGGTCAAAACCTGAGGTCCAGATCCGTGCCATGCTAGATCCGTGAACCAGTCTATGCCTGTCAAGACCCGGGACTCAGCCCTCATTCGTCCAAGCCCGATAGGTGACTATCACAGGTCAAGCACTGACGATCCAGTGGAGACACTGACCCAGGAGTGGACGTTCGTGGCGGTGAATTGGAGGCGTGAGTGAGCCGAGACGTTACTTTAGGCACTGATGTCTGGTACAGGTTCAGTCTGGGGTAGTACAGTAGATGGGACAGAGACCAACCAGTGTGAGAAAGGCCCAGAGAATATTCCGTGACTTTGTCACAAGGACTTGCAGGAAAAAATGGAGACATCCACTAGGACCTAGAAGAAAGGAAGGGGAATGTTGTAATAATACTTTATATGTTTGTGGACACTATCAGCATGGGAGATTAGCTAGATAGTATAGAGAACTTGCTATAAGAATCACAGTGTGCTCATATCAAAATTGTATATTTCATACTGTACTAACTCTGTTCTATATACCATATCCTCCTGTTAAACCAATCCCTCAAATTCCCACGTTAGGGAAGTAAACAGTTACAGTAAGTTGGTTTACTTCCGCCTTGTTCTTATCTGCGTCTTGCATCCTGTGACCTGTTTACATTTCATTTGTCTTTAATTGATCCATTGCTAAGTCAGTGGATAAATAATAGTTCAGATAGTTTACCTCCTTCCGTTATTAAAAATGGATGCAAAAAAACAGAAGCAGCATGGCTGCAAAAGCGAAGCAAAGTGGATGACAATCGGCAGAAAAATAGCCCATTTTACATGGATGTAAAAATGGACACAGATGTGTGAGTAAATCCATAAACAAATCACATGATTGTCCAATCCCAATGAAAATTGTCAGATCGACTAATTTTAACCTAAGACTTCATTCAGTGTATGAGAAGAAATAGACCATTTTGTTTATCAGTCTACTAGAATCAATTTAGATCCATGTTTAGTCCATATGTCTGTTTTTGCCATCAGTATGGCAAAAAAAAAGTTTTGCAAGTCTCTCCTACCCATTAAGCAATATAAAATAGACATAACTCAAATGATACATGAATGGCATTCATAAGGTGTGTGTGTGTGTGTGTTTTTTAATGGACCCCGTGATTTGAATGGGCAATTTGATCAGCAAATTAGATCAAAATCAGACATATCCCTGTTTTTTTAGGACAATTAGTCCACAACAAGAAATGGATTTGTGAACAAGCTCAAAGGCTGTAATGTGTACTTGTTCTGGAAAAATAAATAGCTTTACCAACAACAGGTCAAATTAAAAAAGCACTACAGGATGCAGCAGACCCCCATGATAAAGGCGGAGGCAGTACAGGTGCAAAATACCGATAAATCAACCACTCACACACCTACCAATTCATGGAGGGGGTGGTTGCCTAGTATTCAAAATGCACACAGATGAGGCTTGCATAGGGCACCAGTCACACAGGTACATGTGATGCACAGTGTCTGGCTCGCAGTCTATTAATGATCCCATACCATTAGATCAGGTGGGCTGCCCAGCACTATATGTACACCCCACAAGGACAGACACCCCAATTGATTCAGCCAACACTAAAAGGCCATGCTGTATCCTGCAAAAAAATGAAAAAATGTGCAATAGAAGGATGAACAATTATGTATAAACACCATGAGGTGTTGGTCGATATTTTGCCCAAAATACGCAAGCTCACAACTCGCGTCAAGGGTCCTCACACTTGCAAGTTCCTACACTAAATTCAAAGAAGTTTCACAGAAGGACATAAATTTAAAAAAACATTTTTCATCATTCTATTGCCCATTTTTCCATTTTTATTCAGGATGCAGCCAGGCCCTTTAGTGTTGGTTGGGTGAATTGGGGTGTCTGTCCTTGTGGGGTGTACTTATATAGTGCTGGGCAGCTCACCTGATCTACTGGAATAGGATCATCAATAGACTGTAAGCCAGACACAGTGCGTCACATGTACCTGTGTGACTGGTCCCCTTTGCAAGTCTCATCTGTGTGCATTTGTAATACTAGGAAACCACCTCCTCCATGAATTGGTAGGTTTATGAGTGGTTGTTTCATCAGTATTTTGCACCTGTGCTGCCCCCACCTTTATCATGGGGGTCTGCTTCATCCTGCTAGTGCATTGGTAATCTGACCTGGTGTTGATAAGGCTGTTTCTTTTTTGGTGATGGTTTTTGAATTTATGTCCTTCTATGAGCCATCGAGGTACATGTTCTAGCCAAGAAAAACATGGGTAGAACATGTACATGAAACACAAATGTCTCTGTTATGCCACATTCACACATCTGTGTGTCACAGACCGGGATACATGGGCCATCCACGGCTCTCCTGACCCAAACTTGACAGCCTCATAGACAAATATGACATTATCAAGTTCAGGTCAGGAGACCCACGCATAGTCTGTTCATAACAAACAGTGCTTGTGACGCGCCCCCTGGGCCGTGGGAGTACTCGGCAGCCGGGCCACTGGATGCTGGTTGGGGGATATCACGGTGGCTGGCCCGGTCCGTGACCCAGGGCGGTCAGTAAAAAAGGGGAATTTATAGGGGATTTGGAAAGTTCATGACGCCACCTGTGGAATGCGGCTAAAGGGAGCCACCGCTGCGGAGCAGTCCTCTGGAGCTGGTGTTACGGCAGCAGGGATGGTGTGGCTCTCCACAGGTAGAGCTAGCTCCAGGGCAGTGTAGGGGTGGATGATGGATGCGGGGGATCGACGCAGGACGGTCCCGGAGGAAAGACGGACACTCACACGGGGGTAAGCTTCAGTACCTTTACTGGTGATTCTGCAGGCACGGTCCAGGGTACTCCGGGCAAAGGGTGCACTTTTGGACTCTCCCCAGTGAGCGGGTATAGGGCCTCCTGATCCGTGGCTTTTCTCGTTAAGCTTATGGCCTGCCTGGAACTAGGCCTAGCTTGGTTACTGTCTCTCTCTCTTCCTTGCACCTGCTGACCTGGTGGTAGGGCCTTCTCTTTGGAGATCACTCTCCCTGGACGCTGGGGCCTCCGTGACTCCTAGCCCTTGTACTGTAGTCAGCGTTTGGTAAACCTGGGACCTGTAGTCCTCCAGGGGTTCCGGTGGTCCCTACTGGGTGTAAAGAGTCCCTGTAGGCGCGGACCCGGTGTCCGGTATATATCTCGGGGTGAGCCTGGTATGCTCCTCTGCCCCCCTTGCTACTTCTTCCTTCTCCTCTCGCCTTCGGCCCACTCAAGGCCCTCACTAGGCCTTCACACGTGCTGTAGGCCTTGGCTCGCCTAAGCACCGCAGCAGCGTGCTGCTCTTCACTGCTCTCTGAGCATCAGCACGCTCTCAGCTCACTCTGAGCTCTGTTCCTCTCAGTCTGTCTGAACTCACTTCTGACTAACAACTCACTGAGCTGCCTGGCTCCACCCTCCCTATATATATCCCTATCAGGGCTCCCTCTGCTGGTCTGAGGTGGTAGGGTGGAGGTGAGTGAATGTGTGAGGGCCTCTTGTGGAGAAGTCCATCCATGCACCCTTCTGGGTTCTGTGGCTCCAATGCGCAGCAGGGCACCACACTTGGACCACGACACATGGCTATGTGAATGCGGCATTATCTACATATCTAATGAGTATGGGGAGCCTTTAAAATGTGTTACATTACTAAATACTCCATTTTTTCACCCCATTGTCTACAGATATTTAATGAACAACTAAAAGTCTGTCTTCTTCCCCAAAATAAAAGAACTGAATTTTACTTTCTGAATGAAGAGTCAGCAATGACATTTGCAATGCTGTTCTCATAAGTTTTTAAAGCACAGTATATAAAATTGTCTAAAATAGCTAATGTTCCATATTTGTGGTTGTCCGCCTCAAATTTCCATCTTTTTGGCACATTACATCACTGCAGTGAACCAGCATGGAGAAACTTGAGATGTGGATTAATTTATGTGGTCATGACACGCTGGAAAATGAGAATCATGATTGTAGAAGCTGGGAGGTTTAAAGAAGTGTAGTGTAGCAGTGTGTTGTCTGTGCGGAAGCCATGTAACAAGAGAAAAACACTGCACAAGGTAGAGTTTTATGGTAACCTGCTTTATCTAGAGTTCAATATGTGACGTTGAAGTTAGTCACCTCATTACAATGCATAAATATCAACCAGAATAACACGATGGCATGTAATTCATCTTCTTATCAGCATAGATATATTGTGCGGAATACGCAATATATATTAATTGACGTGTCCTCTTCATGACTGAAGGTTAAGTCGTTCTTGGGGTTGTGATTGCTTCATCAGATCCTTTTATGTTGGAAGTCATGCTATCCCACCCCACCAAACTGTGCTGTGATTTGGAAAATATCCACTATGTCTTTTATTCAGGTTTTTTTTTATCGTATGGAAGTTTATTTTCGGTTGTTTTGGAAAGACATCAAGTATGGAGCATCATAATACCAGGGCTGCCAACTTGTTTTCTTATTTCAGACAATATTTTTACGGACACCATGCCTATGTAGCACCCCGAGGACTCGGCTGCTACAGGGATATTGCACCTCAGACCAGAGGTGTGGTATTCCACTCCCGGGTAAGGATGGAGTGTGGAACTGGGCTCAGTTAGCTGCATGCACTACACTCACCCCATTTCCGGGGGACAGATCAACGGTACTCCCACCAGATAGATGTGCAGGTACGACAGCTTCTGTCCCTGGCTGGAGTGGGGAGGGGGGAGGAACATCCCAGTGGTGTAGGAGCAGATAGGGGAGGGACTCTGGGCAGAGGTAGGAGCCCATTGGTTGCTCGTCACCTGGGCTCGGGTGTCAGAGGGAGTATATAAGGTGGGCACCATCTTAGGACAGGGTCTTTTTGGTCTGCTCTGTGCAGAGAGGAGCTCAGCCAGAGAGGGCTGACAGGGAGCTGTGGCTCAGTCTGGGCCCAGCTCCAGAGCCAGGCCTGGAGAGGAGGCCTGAAGCAGAGAGAGAGAGAGAAGTAAGAGGAAGAAGGAACAGAAACACCAGGAAAGGCCCAGAGACGCAGGAAAAGAAGGAACCCTAAGATCCCACGAAATAACGGGTGAAGGGTTGGCAGAACAGGGTGCCGGATCCCAAACTGGTGAAGGCCAATTATCCTTAGCCAGGAACCGGAGGTCGTGGACAAGTTTTGGCGCGACCCCTCGCCATATCTACCAGGAAGGCATACCATATAGGGTCAGGGAAACCGGGAAAGGTTTCACCACCAGAAGGCCCGAGGGAGCTGGACAAAGGTGGATCCCTGGTGGGGACGGCCAGTAGAAAGGAAGAGAGGGGAGCTCAGGACCACGCTCTGGAACTGCCTGGGAGTTGGCCGAGTCCCGCACCTGGTGGACGCAGCACGGCTCGGGTGGTCCTAGCTGTACACAAGGGACCTGATAAAGAACTGTGAGTAAAGCTGTGAAAACTGCAATTGCACGTCTCTGAGCTTCCTTGTCACACCACCACTACCACTATCATCTTTTCCTGCTTCATCAGCTGCCCTGAGGCTATACCCCTCCCGTTGGGGGTTATACCATCCACGCTGCACATCCGTACCACCGGCCTCAGCGGACTGCCCTGCAGCGGCGGCTTCATAGCCGCATTCAACGGGTGGCGTAGTCGGACACTAATACCATTATATCAATAACGCCACTTAGTTTGACACCCTGGGCACGGACCGGGTCACCGCCACAAGGACTACTACCCCTATCGGATCCGGCTCCAGGTATTCCCCGCGTGCGCAACGCTACACAACATGGCCCAGGGGGCGCGTCAACTTTGGCGTAGTCGGCAGGATTACGTGCCCGCAACCACTGGGTACTGTGTGCCTGAAGAAAAGTTCACATTTACCTCAAAAAGGAGTCTCCCGCCAATTCCAGAGGGTTCCCGCCATCGGACGCCGTCCGGAGTCGTTTCCCGCCGTTTGCCCGCCATCTGCAGCCTTTGCCCGCCATCCACGAAGTTTCCCGCCATCAGTGGACGATTCCCGCCATCTTGGGCAGTTTCCCGCCCTGGCAGAGCGGACGCCATTGTGGGCGTGCCAGAGAGTGGCAAGAGACCACCTCCCATCGTGGGCGCGGTCCCAGAAGGGCGCCAAAAGCGGAGACCGCCCCCACCAGCCGAGACTACCACCATGGAAATGTCCATCAAAGTGGGGGGTCTGCCCCTGAAACTGACTGTCACTAAGTTGCCCCGGGACCACTCCCAAGGGGGGCGGATAGAGAACAAAACGGAGAAGATGGGTGCAGCCTGGAGAAGTCTGGACAGATCGCACCCGGGGATGGAGGAAGAGACAAGCAGTACCGACCCCGTGGTCCGGGGCCTGCTGCAGGCCGCCACCCCAGAAGGCCTGGTGGAGATCCTGGCACAGCTCCCCAGAGATCGGGAGCGTGCACAGACCGCGCTGGAGGCCTTGGCCCGGAAGATGGCCCGAGTACAGCAGGAAGCACTGGCCGAATGGGGGAGGGAGATGGCCCAGCAGGCTGGAACCCGCCAGCAGAGGACGACACCCGCAACGTGGAGCATGTCTGCCCCTGAGGATGGTGCAGGAGGGACGAAGGCCGGAGACGACGCCGCGGAGGGAGCCGCAGGGATGGAAGCAGGTAATGGGGACGTCACCACCCCGAGCCCAGTAGCCGAAAACCTGCCCCAGCTCCCCGTCGCAGAGCCCGAAGTCCCACTCACCGCGCCCGTTGCCGCACCGCCACTGCTCCCATCTAGGCCTCAAGCGGCCGGAGCCGCGGTCACGCCCCCTTCCGCGCCACGCCCCTTGACCCAGAGCGCGGCAAAAGAGGAAGTGCCACCGGCCTGGTCGCAAGGCCGAGTACCTCCGGGTGCCGCGGTCTCCACAGCACTCTCCTCCCGGAAGGTGCCATACTTGGGCCCAGATAGGATGCCTCCGGCCTGGACGCAAGTCCGAGCACCCCCGGGCGCTGCCGCCCTTACGGCGCCCTCAACCTCCACAGTGCCACCCCTGGGCGCCGATCTGTTTGCACAACATACCAGCCCGGACGGGCTGCCCTTCGTGTGGCCACCGGAGTACGTCAACCCCCGACTCCGGAAGGAACGGCCCCTGTGCGAGCCTCTGATCCCGGCTCCGGCGCCCGTCAAAATTGTCCCGCTCTCGTTGGAGGATGCCCAATTTGCGTGGGATCCGACCGGTGAGGACCTCATGGGGTTCACCAAGGAAACCCGGGCGGCCGCAGCCCGGCGTGAGGAGTGCTGCCGTCAACAGCTAGAGGTCTTTGGGAGAGAACGGCGAGAGAGGCGGATCCGCGAGGAACAGCTGCAGGTCCAAAGCGCGGAGCAGAAACGCCGGGCCCGACGAAACCCCCGTGCGGCCCACGGTCCCCGCGCCAACGGGACCGTAATAAAGTTCCAGTTGGAGCATGGCTGGGGCTTTATCCGGGATCACCGAACCCCCGGCGACGTCTTTGTCACCCGCAGGGATGTCGAGAGCCACCTGCCGGAGGGACACCGCGGACGTGACCTCTACCTGGGTGATGAGGTCACCTTCACCCGGCATCAGTGTGCCAAAGGACCGTACACCCTTCACGTACACCGGCTGACTGAGGAGGAGATACAGTATGGGGAAAGCCAAGAGGACCCGGACGGGTCTGAAGACTACCCTCAGGAAGGAGCACGAAGAGGACACCATTATTAGAGAGTGGTAAAGAAGGACTGTATATAGTTACCCGTCGGGGTACAAGAACTGTCGTAAAATTGGTGTTTGTGTGAACTGTTACCTGTGTGCCCTAATCCCCAACCAGGCTGAGGACTGTGAGCAGCCATTTCCCTATTCCCACTGGCCGAGGACTGAGAGCGGTCACCCTGTAAATAGTTGCGCTTCTTAAAGCGCCCCTACTGGTTTTATAGAAGAACTGCTTTTCTACTTTGGAACTAGTGACTGTTGCACTTTACCTGGTCACAAGTTGCACGGTGGCCAGAGATCAAGAACGTGTTGGTCAAGAATGTTTTAAATGAAAAAGTTTTTATGATGCTAAAAGAGTTAATGGCATTTTCTGATAATGTTTTCGTAATGTTTTATACCTGTAAAGTTAAAAGAGAAAAGTACCTCCCATAAAGGGATGAGTTCATAAGTTAATAACTTATATATGAGTGCACTTTAAAAATTTTGTATGTTGTAATTTGCTTTTACTCTATTCCAGCCCGAGGACGTGCTGTGGTTTACCAGGGGGGAATGTAGCACCCCGAGGACTCGGCTGCTACAGGGGTATTGCACCTCAGACCAGAGGTGTGGTATTCCACTCCCGGGTAAGGATGGAGTGTGGAACTGGGCTCAGTTAGCTGCATGCACTACACTCACCCCATTTCCGGGGGACAGATCAACGGTACTCCCACCAGATAGATGTGCAGGTACGACAGCTTCTGTCCCTGGCTGGAGTGGGGAGGGGGGAGGAACATCCCAGTGGTGTAGGAGCAGATAGGGGAGGGACTCTGGGCAGAGGTAGGAGCCCATTGGTTGCTCGTCACCTGGGCTCGGGTGTCAGAGGGAGTATATAAGGTGGGCACCATCTTAGGACAGGGTCTTTTTGGTCTGCTCTGTGCAGAGAGGAGCTCAGCCAGAGAGGGCTGACAGGGAGCTGTGGCTCAGTCTGGGCCCAGCTCCAGAGCCAGGCCTGGAGAGGAGGTCTGAAGCAGAGAGAGAGAGAGAAGTAAGAGGAAGAAGGAACAGAAACACCAGGAAAGGCCCAGAGACGCAGGAAAAGAAGGAACCCTAAGATCCCACGAAATAACGGGTGAAGGGTTGGCAGAACAGGGTGCCGGATCCCAAACTGGTGAAGGCCAATTATCCTTAGCCAGGAACCGGAGGTCGTGGACAAGTTTTGGCGCGACCCCTCGCCATATCTACCAGGAAGGCATACCATATAGGGTCAGGGAAACCGGGAAAGGTTTCACCACCAGAAGGCCCGAGGGAGCTGGACAAAGGTGGATCCCTGGTGGGGACGGCCAGTAGAAAGGAAGAGAGGGGAGTTCAGGACCACGCTCTGGAACTGCCTGGGAGTTGGCCGAGTCCCGCACCTGGTGGACGCAGCACGGCTCGGGTGGTCCTAGCTGTACACAAGGGACCTGATAAAGAACTGTGAGTAAAGCTGTGAAAACTGCAATTGCACGTCTCTGAGCTTCCTTGTCACACCACCACTACCACTATCATCTTTTCCTGCTTCATCAGCTGCCCTGAGGCTATACCCCTCCCGTTGGGGGTTATACCATCCACGCTGCACATCCGTACCACCGGCCTCAGCGGACTGCCCTGCAGCGGCGGCTTCATAGCCGCATTCAACGGGTGGCGTAGTCGGACACTAATACCATTATATCAATAACGCCACTTAGTTTGACACCCTGGGCACGGACCGGGTCACCGCCACAAGGACTACTACCCCTATCGGATCCGGCTCCGGGTATTCCCCGCGTGCGCAACGCTACACAACATGGTCCAGGGGGCGCGTCACCTACAATCCATAATTCTGATATGAAGACATCAGCTGCATTCACTGTAAAATAATAATAATTACGGACAAAATAATCTGTATAAGTTTCTTCATCTTCAAAAAATTCATGGACGCCTTAAATTTTTTATAACGGATAGGGCAAAAAAGTGCCCTATTTTTATAGACTGTCCTGGAATTTCTGGACAGTTGGCAACCCTGAACGATCCTTATAGACTCAGGCCAGAAGCAGCACTTTTAATCCTATAAGGTTAAAGTTCTGACAATAAATACTTGGTGCGTTTTTGATGCTGCGCATTTTTACTGTGTCAAAAACGCAATGTCTTACAGTTCTAGCAAGGGGTGGATTGGATTTATAAAGTCTCATGCCCACTTTTTTCACGTAAACTGACCTGCGGTGCTTGTTTGAAATCTGCAACATGTCAATTTCACTTGTGGGTACGCCGAGATTTATGTACGGATTTTCCCCTTAGACTTGCTTTAGAGGTGGAAAATCCGCAAGTAAAAAATGCACATGTTTTTTGGTGCGTTTCAACAGTGGAAACTCACTGAAAAAGCATGTAATCCACACATGACTATCAATAAAGTTTTATCCAAGCTAAATACCAGGAAGTATCAAAACGAAACAGCTTTATTTATAGCGTGACACACCAACAAGAGACAAAAACGGCAGCATCAAAAATATGATAAAAACACGTTGAAAAAAACACAAGTAACCTAAGTTTTGAAATAGGTGCAGAAAATCTGCAACACCAAACACTCACCAAATACTCATTATTGGGCCGTAGTTTAAAATATTAAGTTAGGCTGTGTGCCCACTATGCGTTTTTTAAGCGTTTCCGCAGAGGTAATTCCACCGTAGAAATGCTTAAAAAACGCTTGGTAGAAGATCTGCAATGCTCCCCAATGATAATCCGCATGTGCTGTGCACATGCTGCGGAAATTTCCGCTGCGGATTATCATTGCGGAAAAATACGCAGCACTACCAATTATTTTGTGCAATCGCGGCGTTTTCACCGCCATTGACTTGCATTGAATCGCTTAATATCCGCATGACTACATGTGCACATGCGGATATTAAGCGATTCAATGTACGGATGGTACCCGGGTTTGGAGAAGAGGAGACTCTCCTCCAGACCCGGGTACCATAATACCTGTAAAAAAAAAGAATTAAAATAAAAAATATATATTATACTTACCTTCTGATGGCCCCCGGTCTCCTTAGTGATGCGTCCTGGCTTACCGGCAGCTCTCGATGGACTCTAAAAGGACCTGCCATGACGTCATTTAGTCATGTGATGGGTCACGCGACCGCTGACGTCGGCGGTTGCGTGACCTCTCACTTGACTAAATGACGTCATGGAAGGTTCGTTTAGACCACCGCGAGCTGCCCAACACACCGGACATACCGGAGAAGGAGACCGGGGGCCATCGGAAGGTGAGTATAATATTTGTTTTTTATTTTTAACCATTCTTTTACTATAACTTGGTCACACTATATAAATCCATGCCGGTTGCATGGATTTACATAGTGTGACCAAATTGTCAAGCACTTTCCAAGTGATGCTAAAATCACTTGGAAAAGCGCTTGACAACCCACATGCGAAATCGCATGATCAAAACGCTTCACTTATGTTTGTCCCTGGCAGGAAAAACACATGTACAATCCGTATGTGTTTTTTCTGCCAGGGAGATGCAGAAACACTCAGGAAAAAGCCGGAGCATTTCTGCATCGTGGGCACTTAGCCTTAAGGTCTGTCTGCATCGACCGACCGGCAGGCAGCATGATATGACCGCCAACCAGTAGGCTTTTACTGGTCGCCAGTTGTTTAAATACCTGTTTACACAGACAGACCAAACCAGGTTGCAATGTCCTGTTTACCCAGGACGATGGGTTTTTTGCACTACACAAAAGATCATTTCACCTGATGAACGAGCATTTTGCTCGTTCATTGGGTGATCATCAGCCTGTTTACACAGGAAGACAGTTGTGAAACTAGTGTTTTTAACTCTTGTTCATGATTATCTTGCAGTGCAAATGCAGCTATAATTGGCTTTCCGATCAGAAACAAGCAAAAAAAACATTATGCAACAATTCAGGCCATATTTCAAATAAAGGAGCGGTGGAGACTACTGGCGTCTGTCCTCAGCCCCCCGTCTGTCTCCTGTCCTGTGTGATCACATCGTTAGAATATCTGCTGGCTATATCAAATTTGCAATAACAACAGCAGCAGTATTTATGAGAAAAAGGCACTTCTCACCGCACCAGTGCCCTGCCTGGAATAAATTCCCTGTGCGGACCCCTCACACAGGGAAATCGCAGCCCCTCCTCCATTCTCACACAGAAAATCTCTTGAAGAAGGCTGCACCTGGTGGATTGTTTGGGAGATAATATCATGCTTCATTTACTTCAATCAGGTGAACTGAAACTTTCACTGGCAGATGTGTCCTTTTCCTTCACTTCTTCCAAAACTTCCTCCTGTCAATACAAACATGCGCTAGGAGCTCCAAGCTTTTTTTAACTATTATTCAGCAGAGTAATTAAAGGGATATCCTAGATTAAGCCAATATATGTTTGTATAAGTTGAAATCAATTAACGAAAATATATAATTTTCATCTCAGTTAATTAGTTTCGAAGCTCTGTCCTTGTCGTCATACAGAACCATTTTCAGTGGCTAGAAATCCATCCTGACCCATCTCGTTATCCCAATGTAATATAAGCCCCTTGTAAGACCAAATCTTGAATTTGCGATTTAGTTTTGGGTTCCACATTGTAAAAAGGATATAGGAGAACTGCACAGGGTTTAAAGGTGGACGGCTAAAATGGAAGGTTTCTCTTAAAGTCTGAGTGCTGTATGTTAAAAAAATGGATTGCACTCAGAGCAATGTTATTCAAAGGGCAAGTGCAGATGAACAATGCTGTACGTGTTTTCCATGGACCCATAGACTTGTATTGGCACTTTTTATCTTTATCTATATCGGAAAAAAATGTATGTCTCCATGTTAAAAAACATGAACATGATGACACACTGATCCAAAACGCTGATGACATGGTACAATTTTTTTCATGTACATGTTTAAACACTGACGTGTGAATGAGGCCTCAGAGTGATTTTTACCCCCTAATGAACAATGTTTTTGCGTGGCTTAAATACCGTGGGCTCGATTAATCAAGACTGGCATTGTTCAGCCGGTCCCGGTAAAGGGGCATGCTGGAATTTGATGTTCCTGATTCATGAAGAGGCGTACACTTCATTGTGCACATCTCCATAAATCCTACTCCAGCCCCTGCTTTGTGGCTTAGCGAACGGCATGAATTTGATGAGCGGCAGTCGCTACGCCTCCGTTAAGTCCCCAAGTCGTGTTGGTGTGAAGACACCAGAAGTCACTAAAATTATGCACAGCTCCGAGTTGCGCCTAAATTTTGCCAGAATTCTGGCGTGAAAGCTTTGATGAATCGGGCCCTGTATGTTTAAGGAATATGGTACCATTTACTGACCAGTGGGTATCTTAGTTCTGTAATCAAGGGCGATGATTCGGACATGCTCTGGATTAAAATCGGCAATGCATGTCAATTTCAGAGCAGATTTTTCTTCTCATAATGTGTGGATCTGGTTTAGTCAAATTTCTTCCCTTTTCCTGAAACTGAAATGTTCTGCAGATTATATTGGTATTTCAGTACCAGCAATGGAACAGTATCGTTCACGTGTGAACATACACTAATAAGGCCCGATTCATCAAAGCTTTTAAAAAGCCTTGAAAAGTCGCAAAATTTTGGCACAACTTGAGACTGCACTAAAATTTTGCTATTTTTGATGTTCTCACACCATTTTTTCCTTAGCTCCAACAAAGTGGGCACAGCTGGGGTGGGACAGAGCATAGCAACCCTAGCTTTTCAAATTCACAAGGGACTTGAGTAAGATTTGTGGCGAGGCGCACATGGAAGTGTACGCCATTCATCGTATGCTACTGAGCACCTCACTCCAGCACACCTCCTCATCAAGACTGGTGTGAACAACGTTGGCCTTGATGAATGGGGCCCATAGTGGTCCATTAATGCTCTCTGACATGTTATTTGTTGTCCTAGAATAACTAATCTTATTTTGTTAAAGAAATGGAGCCACTTGGGCTACAAATTGTTTGACTTGTAACTGCACATTTAAGCACACTTGGGCTTTCCAGGGGTCTGCATGAAATAAAGTTCATGTGTGATCAATGTTATCTGAAAGTACGTGTACATTAGGAAATTGGTGCTCCATAGAGAAAGAGGTATATGTGGGGATTGTATCGGTTTCCCTGTAGAGAAAACAAACACAGACATGCTAATATGGTGGTTTTATGAGTGTTAGGAGATGTCTGGTTTAAGACCTGCTTTTTTATGTCAAGTCTGGACTAAAGGATGGGTAAATGAGCCATTGTTAATGTTAATGGTGTGTCCAGACAGGTAATTCTTATAGAGATGTATGCTGCTGTACAGATACTTGAAAAATGCAACAAGTGCTCCTTCCCCTCCCCACAGAATGTGGCTTCAGATCAAAGGCGAACTGCATGTTGCTGAACATTTATTATTTATTATGCTTTGCTTATATAGCGCCATCTTAATCCACAGTGTTTTACATACATTATCATCACTGTCCAGCAAACCTTAATGATAATAATAGTATTAAGAATTGTATTTATTTAGCACTAACATGTTCTGCAGCACAGAGTAATACATTTTTCAACAATTCAAACTAGAGGAGCTAAGACCCTGCTCGAAAGCTTGCAATCTATGTGGAAATAGGGGGACACAAAAAGTAAAAGAGGTTGAATTATATGGTCCAGCCATCATGTAAAGCTGCATGAGCTGGACACCAGCCTGTATTTTTAGATGGAGATGTACAGATACTTGGTGCTACTGAGTGCATGGAGTGTGGGAAAAGATGATAGAAAGTGCAACTATAGTCTTATAGGCTCCGAGGCAACCCCCCCACACTAACAGGTTAGTCAGATGCTTGGGCCCCTGTAGTATTCGAGATCCTTTAAAGGCTTATGTAAAACCGCCCCCAACCTCCTACTCTTTAAAAGATAAAAAAAAAGAATCTAGGTAAAATATATATAAAAAAAAATCATTTTCAATTAAATACTTCTAAATAGTAGTCATACAGTTACCAAATAACAAACATTATCAGCATATTGTTACTGAACAAAGTCCACTAGACCAAAATGAATATACCAATATAGAAACGATACCACATAGGAAAGATAATTACCGTCACACAAAGACCATATATTATCACCATATAGTGTCTGAATATAACCTCCATCCTGTTACTGAAGAAAATCTGCTGTACCAAGACCAATATACCAATAATATCACATACAAGAGATGAACACTGCAACACCATGACGCTACCACATATTACCACCACAGTGACCGAGTAATACTGCATACAAGGGATAAATACCACTACACCATGACCAGGCCACATATTACCACCACATAGTGACCGAATAATACCGCATACAAGGGACAAATACTGCTACACCATGACCAGACCACATATTAGCACCAAATAGTAATAGAATACTACCGTACTGATCATTATTAATAACTACAGTACTAACACTAATACTATCACAAGTGACTGTAGCGCTAGGGTCCTGGGTTCAAATCTCATCAAGGACAACATCTGCAAGGAGTTTGTATATTCTCCCCGTGTTTGTGCGTATTTCCTCCACACTCCAAAGACATACTGATAGGGAATTTAGATTGTGAGCCCCAATGGGGACAGCAATGATGTCTGTAAAGTGCTGTGGAATTAATGGCGCTAAATAAGTGACAGTTATACTGAGAGCTCTGTAAATATATATGTAGTATACATAGTACAGGTAATCCAGTGATTCACTGATGAAGTGACATCTCCAAGTGAAGTAATTAATTTTCACTTTTCTTCTCTTCTCCGGTGCAGACTGTTATGACTTCTTCCAGCCACGACTCATCTATGCAGAAAGTAAGTGACAAAAAATGTATAATTGGTGGAGAATAGTGATGAGCGAGCACTAAAATGCTCGGGTACTCGTTGCTCGGGTCGAGCAAATTGGAATACTCGGGTGCTCGACCCGAGCAATGAGCCCAATGTAAGTCTATGGGAAACTCAAGCATTTTTCAGGTGGCTCCTCCCGGCAGTCTGCAGAGGGCCTAAAAATTGCCAAAATCGATGGGAACAGTGCTCAAATGACAAGGGAACAGCATGGGGAAGACCCCTGGAAGCATCTCTGACTCCCAGATCACTGCTGTCAACAGAGGTATTATGCCACTTTTACGGACTCACAATAAAACATACAAAAATGAAACCAAAATGGATTTTCCTGGGAAATATGTTAAGGAACATCCTTTCCAGGGTAATGACTTGTATAGAAGGCAAAATAAATAACCAAAACCAAAAATACTCCTCCACACCTTGGGCTATGTTCACACTTTGTGTTTTTGATGCGTTTTTGCACATTTGTATTGCTTTCAACCAAGACAAATGCATTCACCAGGAAATGTAATTTTAACATTTTACAACCTTATCTGGCCATGTGGTGTGTGACACATCATCAGACACATGCATACAGTGCTGAAAAGACATGGGAACAGCATGGGGAAGACCTCTGGAAGCATCTCTGACTTCCAGGTCACTGCCTAAAAGTGTGCCCATCATAAGTGATCCTTGGCGCATGCAAAGATGCCTCCTGCCATGCACCTGTCGTTGCAGACTTGAAACAATCACCGTCCACGTCCTTGTCCCACTGCAGCCTTCAGTTGTCGCTACCCCATTCCTTGGAATGCAAGCTCAAGTATGCAGGCAGCCACCCACCCACCCACAGTCTGCAATACTATACTGCCAAATTTTTGACAGCTGCTTGCACTTAAAATGTGGCCTATTAAGCTCGTGGAGGCGGAAGCTTTTCACAACCTCATCCCGGCGGCAGCTGGGTATCCATACTTGGTCCCCAGCCGCCACTATATTTCCTGGTATCGCCTCCGCCTTCCACAAGTACGGGTCCCACAACATTACCCTGCCCTCCCCAGTGCACTTACTGTGAAGGACTGCCTAACCACAAACACGTGGACAGGTGAATGTGGCCAGGGACGGTATGGAGCTAGTCCACAACTTATTTTTGCTGACAGTTGTATTTAGCTCGGTGAAAGGACTGGCATAGAGGGAAACCCTATCTACCCTGCGTGTCATTTCTCACAGAAAGTCCTGTAATGAAGCTTGTTGCAGAAACAATGGCAGCCCGTCCAACATCAACTCGCCCTTGTCGGTGGTGCTTTGACACACATACATCTTTCTTTGCACATTTAATTTCTTGAATACAGAGTTGGACAATGGCCTGATCTGTAATACGGTTTGAGAAATAACATGCATAAGCATGGCCGATCCACATTAAAAAAGCACAGAGTGTCCGGGAACATTTCCACACTCTTTTCTTAGCCAGGACTGCTTCTCGGCAGGGTTGGACGGTCCCACCAGAGAATCCTCTAGTGTGCCTTGGCTTCTACCTCAGGAAAGTTCATGATAGCGCTAACTTTGCAGTTGCTATGGGGCTCTTGAGCGGGGGAGAAAGGTTAGCCCTCAGAATCAAATCCTCTAGTGGGCACAATGTTTTTCAATCTGAAACAGCTTCTCAGTGGGAGTTGTATTTCACCACAGCCATATTCTTTAGCTCGGTGAAAGGACTGGCATAGAGGGAAACTGTATCTACCCCGGCTGTCATTTCTCCGTCACCAGGTTCCGCCCATTGTCACACACGACCATGCCTGGCTGTATGTTCAGTGGTGAGAGCCACAGATCAGGCTGCTGTGTTACAGCTTTAAACAACTCTGCCGCGCTGGGGGGTTTGTCAATTAAGCCTTAAGCATGTTATCTTCAGCACAGCCTGTTGCCGCTTGGCCAAGGCAGTGCTGCAGTGCTGTCAGCTTGTGACTGATGTGGTATTTTCGGAGATGGAGGAGGAGGTGCATGAGCTGAACAATGTGATTACATTGTTGTTAAATTGATGACGCTGTTTTTTCTACTAAAGAAAGATCCTATTGTTTTGTTTTTTTTAAGTTTTTTTTTAAGACAAATGCATTGACCGGGAAATGTCATTTTAACATTTTACAACCTTAGCTGGCAATGTGGTGTGTGACACATCATCAGACACTTCCTGTTTTATTTATTTATGATGGAGAGACTCTGAAAAGCATAAAGCCTATTTTCATAGGGCCATCAGACGGCCCTTACTATTCTTAAAAGGCCAGCAGTCTGCTCTAGCTGTTGTTAGAGAGCCATCAGCCGGCTAGGCTTTGTTGTTCCCATTATTAACAAGTGGGTTATTGCATATCCAGTGACTGCAAGGGCTGCCAAAAATTTGAACGCAACCCAATACCCCTTTGAAGAGACATAGAGGAGGGTCTCAGTAAAAAAATGTTCCCATTATAAAGGAGCGGGTATCCTATAAGTGGTAATGCCCATGCTGTGACTGCAAGGGCTACCAAAATTTGGGAAAAACCCCAGGAATTTAAAGACACATAGAGCAGGGCCACAGTAACAAGGTACGACATGTTCCCATTAGAAAGGAAAGAGTCTGCTATACAGTTATAGGGTATGCAGTGAGTCCAAGGGCTGACAATTTTAGGAAAAACCCCACTAAGTATTTAAAGACACATGGAGCAGGACCACAGTAACGAGTACGACATGTTCCCATTAGAAAGGAAAGAGTCTGCTATACAGTTATAGGGTATGCAGTGAGTCCAACGGCTGACAATTTTAGGAAAAAACCCACTAAGAATTTAAAGACACACAGAGCAGGGCCACAGTAACAAGTATGACATGTTCCCATTAGAAAGGAGAGGATCTGCTATACAGTTATAGGGTATGCAGTGAGTCCAATGGCTGACAATTTTAGGAAAAACCCCACTAAGAATTTAAAGACACATAGAGCAGGGCCACAGTAATGACAAATTCCCATTAGAAAGGAGAGAGTCTCCCATAGTGTTGGCCTATGCAGTGAATGCAAGGACTGCCAAAAATTTGGAGGCACTTCAATGCCCCTTGGAAGAGACGTGGAGGAGGGCCTCATAAAAAAATGTTCCCATTAGAAAGGAGCGGGCCTCCTATACTTGTAATGCCCATGCACTAAGTGCATGGGCTGACAAACATTTACTCTTGGGGGGTATACATGAACATACTGAATCAACATTTTTTTTTACAGTCATCATAAACACCCTTTAAAAAAATTAGGTGGGTGTTGCATCACGGACCACGGTCACCCTGGTGATATGGTGGTGGAGGATGAGGAGAAGGAGAATGAGAAGGGCAAATAGCCAAAATCAGGAAGTGTATACCCATGTGTGGGTGTGAAAAGGTGCATGGGAATACACCTCTCAAGAAAAAACACTGGATTGGAGTTCATGTTACGCTGCTATCATTCGGTGGTGTAGAGAAGTCTGGCCCAATCCAGCCCTTGTTCATTTTTATAAGAGTCAGCCTGTCAGCATTTTCAGTTGACAGGCGGATGCGCTTATCAGTTATAATTCCACCAGCGGCACTAAAAACCCGCTCTGATAAAATGCTGGCAGCAGGGCAGGCCAGAACCTCCAAGGCATAGAGAGCCAGTTCATTCCACATATCCAGCTTGGATACCCAATAATTATAAGGCACAGCGGAATCACGGAGGACGTTTTTACGGTCGGCAAGGTACTCCCTCAGCATCTTCCCAAACTTTGCACTCCTTGTGAGAGTACCCCGCGCCTCAGGGCCTGTCCGATGGGAGGGTCTGAGAAAACTCTCCCAGAACTTTGACAGTGTTCCCCTGCCTCTGCTGGATTGAAGTTGTGTCTCTCTCGCCTGTACTCCTTGGTTGTCCAATGAAGTGTGCCCTCTGCCACCAGCGTTTTCAGATGGGAATTTTTTTAATAGTTCCGCAACAAGGGCCTTCTGGTACTGCCCCATTTTTGTAGACCTGTCCGCCTCAGGAATAAGAGATATAAAGTTCTCCTTGTAGCGTGGGTCTAGAAGTGTCACCAACCAGTATTGGCTGTCACCCAAAATTTTGAGAATGCGAGGGTCATGGGAAAGGCAGCGTAACATAAACTCAGCCATGCGGGCCAGACTACTACTACTACTACTACTACTACTACTTTGGAGTCCTCAAAGTTTTGGAGGATGTTACATATGTCTGACATCCATGTCCACTCCTGAGGTCTTATGTGTGGAGTCTGAACTGAATGCCTTGTTGATGCTGGTACTCAACAACTGCCCTCTTCTGCTCACAAATCCTTCCCAACATCTGCAGTGTAGAGTTCCAACGCGTGGGGACATCACACACCAGTCTGTGAGCCGGAAGCTGCAAATGCTGCTGAGGGCGGCGGAAACTGTAGCTGACTTTCTAAAATGGGCACACAGGCGGCGTACTTTAACAAGCACATCCGGCTGCTCCGGGTAGGATTTGAGAAACCGCTGAACCACAAGGTTAAGCACATGGGCCAGGCATGGTTCGTCTCAGAGCCGCCACCAGGTTCCGGCCATTGTCACACACAACCATGCCTGGCTGTAGGTTCAGCGGTGTGAGCCACAGATCTGCCTGCTCTTTCAGAGCTGTCCATCACTCTTCAGCATTGTGTGGTTTTTCACCTAAGCATATTAGCTTCAGCATAGCATGTTGCCGCTTGGCCAAGGCAGTGCTGCCGTGCTTCCAGCTTGTGACTGATGTGGTCATTTCAGAGATGGAGGTTGAAGAGGAGGAGGAGACTGAGGAGGATGAGGTGCAGGAGCTGTAGACCATGGGGGCAACCCTGATTGACCTAGGGCCCGCAATCCTTGGCGTCGGGAGGACGTGCTCCATCCCAAGGTCCGACTGGGTCTCGGCTTCCACTATGTTAACCCAATGTGCCGTCAGCGAGATGTACCGTCCCTGCCCACAAGCACATGTCCACGTGTCCGTGGTTAGGTGGACTTTACCGGTAACTGCGTTGTTGAGAGCATGGCTAATGTTTTGGGACACGTGCTTGTGTAATGCGGGGACGGCACACCGGGAGAAATAGTGGCGGCTGGGGACCGAGTACCGAGGGATGGCCGCCGCCATCAGGTTGTGGAATGCTTCCATCTCCACAAGCCTAAAAGGCAAAATTTCGAGTGCAAGCAGTCGTGAAATTTGAGAATTTAGTAGTGTGGCCTGTGGGGCGTTGGCTGCATATTTGCGCTTGTGTTCCAAGGATTGGGGTATGGACAACTGAACGCTGCACTGGGACAAGGAATGGACGTGCTTCCTGATGCTGCTACTTGAGAGTGTGCAACGACAGGTGCAGGGCAGGAGGCATCTTCGCATGCACCATGGACAGGGGATTGGCTTGCATCCACAACAGCGGAAGAAGCAATGGTGCCACCTGCAGGCACTGTTCCTGGACCCTGGGGTTCGGCCCACAAAGTCGGGTGCTTTGCTGCCATGTGCCTGATCATGCTGGTGGTGGTCAGGCTGGTTGTTTTGCCACCCCTGCTGATGATGGCCTGGCAGGTGGTGCAAATGGCCTTTTTGGGGTTATCGGCAGAGTCTTTAAAAAACAATCAGACTCTGGAATACCTAACAGTTGTACTGGCAACTTCCTTCGTGTTGGTGTTACGGGGAACAATTGCCTGCCTTCTGTCTGCGGCCACCACACTGCTTCTTCCTGCCTGTTGGGGTGCTCTTCCTCCCTTCCCCTGTGTGCTGCTGTCCTCGCTCTGCATGTCCTCCTGCCAGGTTGGGTTAGTTACTATATCGTCCACCACCTCGTCTTCCACTTCCGCAGCATGGTTCTCCTCCTGACTTTCTGGAAATTGTGTCTCATCATCGTCCACCTCTTGTGACACTTTCCCACCGTCGCCTTCGTGTGACCGTGGCTGCTCAAATATTTGGGCATCGCTGCATGCGATCTCCTCTTGCCCCGCTTCAAGTGGACCGGGCGAGAGGCCCGAATCTATAAATGGAAAAGTGAACAGCTCTTCAGAGTGTCCAAGTGTGGGATCAGTTGTCTCTGGGTACTCGGCATGGTGGGAGGAATTAGGATCAGGGTGAGGAATATGCGGTCCAGACTCACGGCTACTGAGACTTGACCGTGTGGAAGACAGGGTGGTGGTGGTGGTGGCTAAGTGACTGGAAACATTATCCGCTATCCAACCAACAACCTTTTGACACTGCTCTGGGTTCAATAGTGGTGTGCTGCGGTCCCCTAGAAATTGGGACAGGAAGGTCAGGCGAGAAGATGTGGGTGTTTGTTGTGGCACAATTTCGGCTTGCCCACAGCCTTGTCCTCGGCCTCTGCATTCACCATTACCATCACGTCCAGTTCCCCGTCCCTTACCACGTGCCTTGCCCATTTTAAATGGTGGACAGTATTTTCCACGCTCACTACAAATGACTGAGTTTGGAGCAAGCTTATATGTGAGCCGTTTGATGGAGAAAACACAGTTTTAAATACCTGGCCTGTAGGTAAGTAGTTTGAACAGCAAACTGCTGTGAATTGCTTCACTGACACACTGAAATTTTTTTTTAATGGAGGCCAGAAATGGCAGTATTTTGTGAAAACGTATATGTAATCTGTGTGACGGAGAAAACACGGTTTTATATACCTGGCCTGTAGGTAACTGTTTTGAACAGCAAACCAGTGTCAAAAACTTTGCTGACACACTGAAAGAAATTTTTAATGGAGGCCAGAAATGGCAGTATTTTCTGACAACGTATATATGAGCCGTGTGACGGAGAAAACACAGTTTTAAATACCTGGCCTGCAGGTAACTATTTTGAACAGCATTCTGGTGTCAACTGCTTCACTGACACACTGAAATTTTTTTTAATGGAGGCCAGAAATGGCAGTATTTTCTGAAAACATATATGTAATCCGTGTGACAGAGAAAACACAGTTTTAAATAGCTGGATTTTTAGCGCTGTAATATGGAAAGGACCTGGCTGTATTCTGCAGTGCCAACAAGCAAATGGCGCAGAAAAACCGTGTTCTCTGGATTGCTTTTCAAGCAAATTATGAGGATTAAGATGCAAAAAAAATGATTCCTGGCCCCTGAGACCTGGGCCTATTTCTAGAAATATAACAGCAGCAGAAGGCAGAATTGGAATGGAGCCTCTTGTCCTATGTGCACTGCAGTCTGTTATATACCCTGCTTGCCTGCCTATATACACTGCCTGCCTGATATCTCTGCAGATGGATTAGTTAGTCCTCAAAAGGACTGTTTGTTAAGATGGATATGTGTAATGTACGGTTTTTCTCCCTACACTACATAATACACAAGCAAATCTCTCCCTGACGCAGCAGCAGCTCTCCCTACACTGTCTGATCCGGAGTGACTGTGACGAGCATGGCGGCGCCAGGTCTTATATAGACCTGATGACGCTGTATGGCCAGCCAATCACTGTAATGCCCCCAACCAACATGGCTACGGCATTACAGTACATGGCAGGCAATCCCTGCATGTTCATTGGCTCTCTAAAGAGCGCCAAACATGCAGGGAGGGGACCCGAGTTCCCACCCGATCAACCCGGAAATACGCGCCGAGCTTGTCGAGCCCCATGATGCTCGGGCGAGTACCGAGTAGTGGCGAGCGCGTTCGCTCATCACTAGTGGAGAAAGGATGAACTTGATGGACCTAAGTCGACAAGTGTGGCTGATTGCTTCTAGAGCACCTTCCTCACTTTTGCCCCCAATTCTACACTTCACCAAATGCAGAAGGTAAGTGCGAAAATGTGAATGGCATCAACCAATTATGCCTCGATACAGTTGGAACATCTCTAATTGTGGATCCTTAAATACCTAGTAAATGTAGTGGCCACAATGGGGGATATATAGTAATAACACCCCATAATTGTCCCAATCTAGTAATAATGTTCCCTAATTGATCCTATACAGTAATAATGTCCTCCAATTGGTCCTATACAGTAACTATGTTCCCCATTTGGTCCTGTACAGCATTCATGTTCTCCCATTGCACCCATACACTAATAATGTTCCCCATTCTGTACCCCTATTGAAATAATGTCTCCCATCCTACCAACAATACTGTAATAATGTCCCCCGTCCTGACGCTCTACACAAGGATATTACCCCAAAAAATTGATTCTTCTCAACTATCCTTGTTCCCACGGGAGTGTTCTCGTTCTCCATAGATGGCGCAGGTGGGTAGCAGGGTGCAATGCAGTGGCTTACTTGACATCATCCAGCAGTGAGAACACGTCAGGCAGCCTGCCAATATATTACTAATGCCAAGCTGTACAACTTGTTCCCACCACTGGAAGAAGCTTTTAATGAATGTGGCGATACCATGTTTTATTTATTTATTTAAATTTTCATATTTTTAATGGGAGAAAGGATGGGTGATTTGCACTTTTTATATATTTTTTTACTGTCTATGCGGTCAAATCACTGACTACACTCTACACACTGAACAGTGACTGAGGTCTTCTTTATAGGTGTATCTGCTGTCTCTGCAAAGTGCAGCAGACGAAATGACTTTGTCTTTGGCTACTGAACTCTGTAAACTGAAGTAGAACAGTAGCCAGTGAGCAAGTGACCAAATCATCTTGCCTGTTGTGCTTTCCAAGGACAGCAGTTACACTGACTAGCAGAGCTCAGTCAGTGTTCAGCGCATAGTAGCCAATAGCCATAATGATTTCACCGCTGTGCTCTGAACACTGTAGTGGTAATAGCAGGTCCGGATACCAGTGCAGTGGCAGTGACAACAGGTTAGGCAGCCTGGCATTGTACTAATAAAGTTAGACTGCCCAACCTGTTCTCACCACTGTAAGAAATCACCAACACAGGCCTGGTGCCCGACCTGCACTCACTTCTCACTGTTAATTACATTGTTCAGAGAGTAGCAGCTGGTAGTGATTTGGCTGCGGCACTCTGAAAATTATAAGTAGTGGTGAGTGCAGGTTGGACACCAGGGCTGCAGCAGTGACTTCTTCCAGCAGCGAGAACAAGTCAGGCAGCCTAGCATTAGTAGTAGTGAGCAGTAACCGAGGAAAATTGCAGCTCTACATGTACCTCCACCTACAACTGTTAACTGTCCATGACGGGATATTTACAGCTCACAGCATAGAAGATAGGGTCGGAAACTGACCCTACTCTCCTACGACCTGTTTGTGCTGTACTTGCTGTGTGTTACTGTCATGCTCTGGAACCTTTCACACCATCAAATAAAAATCATATACAAAATGCTCAGACTAACATAGAATTGGTCGAGTGAAGAGAACCATAGAATAAAATAATCAACCTTTATTGAAAAATATAAAACTATTTAAAATCATAGAGTGCCCAGTAAGGGGGACACCCTCTCCATCCAATAGGAGTTTGATGTATAAATTAAATACCAACGATCTGGATTTTCCAGATATAAAAATCACCGCTTCTTCAGAGGGACGGCTACATATCGATATCTTCAGAAAACCTACGGCTACAAATTCCTTCCTAGTGGCAGATTTCTCCCACCCCAGATCCACTATACGAGGGATTCCAATTGGATAGTTTATCCATGTCAAAAGAATTTGCTCAGACCCAAATACATTTGAGAATCAATCGGCTGATTTGACACCGAGATTCTTTGATCGAGGATACAGTGGTAGATCCATCATACGAGGTTACAACAGAGCCAAAAAAACTACACACAATCAACTGTTATATGGCCAAACCAATCAGGTATGTTTTATAGCTACTTACAATGGACAATGGCAAGGGCTCACTGATACTATCAGAAAACATTGGAATATTCTGATGGTTGATCCTGTTTTGAAATAAATTTTGTCCTCCACCCAGTCGTTTATGGCTAAACGATCAGCCAATCTGAAAGATATCTTCATACACAGCCACTATGACCCCCAAAAAATGAATGGTGCTAAACATCCAAGATCAATAGGTTTCTTCCTGTGTGGCTTGTGTAGAGTTGCCTCAACCTCATTAAATCCTCTAACTTTACAAACTTTGATGGCTCTCGCATCTATGACATCAGAAAATATCTTAACTGCTCTCGTTTACCACGCTCAATACCCATGTGGGAAAATATATGTGAGCCTCACTACTAGACAGCACAAGATAAGAGTTAGAGAGCATGTTAGGGATATTGAAAATGCTCGGACAGTTCAAGGAGACCCTCCTGAAAACATTAACTTGTCACTTCAAACGATTCCACAATTGTAATTCCAGAGACCTTGTCATCAAAGGTATTGACCAAGTTGTCTTGGGGTCTCAGGGAGGAGATATAGGCAAAATCCTCTCCCATCCAGAAAGTAGATGGATCTACCATCTGGGCACTCTTAGCCCACAAGGCCTTCATGAAAGTTTGGAGTTTGCTGCATTTCTATAATTGAAGCATCTTTTTATAGGGTGGGGGAATTCTTTTTCATCCATTCAGTTGAATAGTGTACTTACCTGGGATTCTGTGGTCTTGATGTCCTCCCTCTTCTTGTTCTGTCTGGATTTCGTGAGGTTTCCCTGAACCGTGACTGTGCTGATGGAGGTGTTTCTATGGAAATACGAAACATTTGCAGTTTGATCTTCCCCAGCCTATTTAGAGAATCCTCCCTATGGATGATGAAGACATCGGCTAATATATTTGCCTTGAAATCGGTGGACTTAATACGCCGTCCACCTTGCTGATGTGGTCCTATAAGGCTGCCTCCATATGAAGACTGGGCTCTGGAAAGCAATGCTGCGGAAATATATAATTTAAAAAATCTCCTCTTACTAGGTGTGTTCCTAGCGTGTCCATGTCATGGATTTTAAGGACTCCATAACTCCACATAGCACTGGGAAAAATGCTCATGCATTTTATGTGACTGTAATAACTCATAACTCATCCAATGTAGTTTCCTTTTTTAAAAAAAACAAAAACATTTAATTGGTCTCCTCCTAGCACTCCCGTGGCGTATTCTTGTGATAATATATCTGTCAACTTGGGATATTATGCCACTTAGTTGCACTTTCTCATCTGCACTAGCCACTTTATTTATGTTCATATGAATTCAGTAACATAATTAGGGTTATCACCAACATTGAGGGAATAAAACCTCTTTTTAATCACAGTTTTATACCCATGTATGTTTATTTATTTTCTTCACTGCACTGTCACTTTATATATTGTAGGGTTTCGTACTCACTCAGCTGCTTTTGACGTAGGCACAGGAGTCAGTTTCTTAAAAAAGGTCCAAGGTAGGTTTACTCAGGACTTATAAAGTCACCGTTTTGGTGACGCAACAGCGACCTCACCAGCGATGTCGCTATGTGTGACACTTTGCAGCGATCAGGCCCCTGCTGTGAGGTCGCTGATCGCTGCAAAGTGTCCTGGACCATTTTTTGTTTGTTGCTCTCCCGCTGGTCAGCACACATCGCTGTGTGTGACTAGCGGGAGCAGCGATCTGGCTGGTAACCATGATAAACATCGGGTTACTAGGGGCACACGCGCACCTAGTAACCCGTTGTTTATCATGGTTACGAGCCTGTTAAAGTGAGCGGTAACCTCCCGCTCCCTGTAGCAGAGTGGTAACCATGATAAACAACGGGTTACTAGGTGCGTATGTGCCCCTAGTAACCCGATGTTTACCATAGTTACCAGCCTGCTCCTGCTTCAGCAGGCTCGTAACCAGGAGCAGGACATCATGGAAAGATTCTTTCCACAATGTCGCTGCTCCCCTGATCGCTGGTGAGCCTGCCTGTTTGACAGCTCACCAGCGACCACATAGCGACGCAGCAACGATCCCTGACAGGTCGTATCGTTGTCGGGATCGTTGCAGTGTCGCTAAGTGTGACGGGTCCTTAAGGCACTCGGTCTCCATTTTATACACACGCCCTGAGATGGGGATATGTGAGCAGCCAATCCCTCCCGTCTCTTAGGACTGCTCGTAAAAACCGGCCCTGATACGCTCTATTAACTCTCTCAGCACTATGTGTGCTGGAGCATGCTTTCCTGGTTTTACATCACTGAAGCTACCAACCTCAGCGATACATATCTCTCCTCAAGGACATGTCCGGCGGCCATCTTACATACCCCCCCTCTGCCCAAAGCCGGGGGCTTGGCACCTTATGCTAAAATACAGTGGACCTTTGACAATGCGTCAGCATTGCCATGCAGTTTCCCAGGCCTATGCTCTACCTGGAAGCTGAACTCCTGAAGAGCTAGGAACCACCTGGTCATTTGACCATTGTTCCCCTTCTTCTCGCTCATCCACCTTAGTGGGGCAGGGTCTGACACCAACCTAAACTTCCTGCCTAAGAGGTAGTATCTTAGGGTGTCCTGCGCCCACTTGATGGCCAAACACTCCTTCTCCACTGTGGAGTAATTTCTTTCACAAGACGTCAGCTTCCGGCTTAAATACATTACGGGGTGCTCTTCGCCGTTCATATCTTGTGAAAGGACAGCACCCAGCCTGACATCTGATGCGTCCATCTGAACCACAAACTCGTTTGAGAAATCCGGTGCCACCAACATCGGCTGTTTAAGTGCCATTAATCTATTACTCAGGACACTATTTGATAATTCATCAAATAACAATGTCTGACTGAATAAAAAAAATAATAAAAATAAATATTACAAATACATATAATCACATAATTAAAAGTTATTAATAAAATAAAATTGTGATAGAGCCGCTTTACGTGTTGATGTTAATGTGATGATCATTTATCATTTTATTTGTAGTGAAAATCACAATGTCCGTCCAGGTGTAATGCTCCCAGGCTTCGGCCTTGTAATATGTATCTGGCCATGTGTACTCTCTTTGTCCTCTTGCTAAGTGTTGTTATGTCAGACACATGGGTGGCAGATAAGACATGTAAACATTTCCTATCAGTTCTGGACTATGATATCAAACAGTTAGGAAGACTTCATCCTGAAAGGGCAGTACTGCAAGATAGGCAGTGACAACACCAGAGGGGGGTGATTTATGCAGCCCTGTTTTCTTTACGCCACCTTTGATCTTCTGACTGGATTGGGAAAGTCTGGGGCATAAATCATTCAGTATAAGATAGTCAGAATTAACATTGCTGGGGGTATGGGGTACTGTTCATGGAACGACTTCATTTCAATAGGTTGGGTGGCCATATGCCTGTGGTCATTATCTGATCTGCATATACATTTGGCATCAATGTGACCATATTACTAAAAACTTTCTTTTCTAGGATGGGAACACAAGAATGTCTGTAGGTGAGCACAGAGTTCTCATCAGTCATTCATTAATCTGGACGTCAATCTGAAGGGATCAGTGCATGATCAGCAAATGGGGGATAGCAGAAATGTATGACTAAGGGTATGTTCACACTTGATGTTTTTGCAGCATTTTTTTATGTATATTTTATGCAACATATTTGGAGGATAAAATACACAGAATTCTACAGTACCAACATATTTAATTAGATTTCTGAAATCTCATGAACAAGCTGCATTTTTTTACACTTGTATTTTGAGCCATGCTACGTTTTTGCCAATTCTTTCAGCATTTTGCAACCCATTAAAACGAATGGATGGAAAACGCTGCATAAACATGGGTATTGTACTCAACATTTTTCCTGACAGCACTCTGTTTTTTAGTGCAGAAAAAGCAATGCAAAAACAAAACGTGTGAACGTATTCTTAATTATGCAGTGCAAATATGACAACCAGGAAAGAACATTCCTTGGAAGCTAGAAATGATCATTCTGAATGGGAAATGATCATTCGATTTGTTCAAAAGATCATTATTCTCGGCAGCACATTGCTGTCTGTAAAGAGGACATTTGCTGCTTAGAACTATGGCAACCTGTGTACACTAAACGATTCATTACTGATTATTCTGTGTGCATCTGAAGAGCGGTCTGCCAGTCTAAACTGGCTATTAAATGAACACCAATGGGCAAAAATTTTGCCAATTGGTGGTCATTTAACACCACACATTGTCAGGTATAAATGCAGTTTAAGCGCTCATTCACACATTAGCTATTCAAGCACGAGTGTTATCCATTTTATTCATGGATAGCGCCCGTACCTATGCATGGGTGGTCCGTGCAAAACCGCAGAGACATGTCAGATATTGATCCCAGTGTTGTATCAAAATCACCAATGCAAGCCTGTGGGACATTGAAAAAATCTGACATAATTTGGATAAATCTAACATAATTTGGATAAAATCCATGTGCTGTCCATTTTTCACTGACTAAGGCCAGTTTCACACGTCCATATATTTCCATTACCGGAAAAACCGGTACCGATGATATCCGTGTGTGTCACACATGTGGCAACCGTGTGCTGCCCGTGTGCCACATCAGGATCACAAGTACCGGTGTTTGGGAATCAGTAGTACAGTTAGCGCTGTTCCCAAGCGTCGGGTGCTGAACGCTGCCCTCATCATGGTTCTCTGCCAGCGCTACGATCAGGACCAGCAGAGACAGTGATGAGAGTAGTAGTGTCTGCTCCCGCAACGTTCCCACCTGTAAAAATAAGAATAAAATAAAAACTCCTTATACTCACCTGTCCTAAGTGTCCCCCGCTGTAATCCATGCGAACGATCACACCAAGGAGCCGGAGAGAATGAGTCACTGCAGCAAGTGGGCCCTGGAACTCTGCTGAGCTCAGGAGCGGTGTCCTGTCACTCACTGAGCGCAGCTCCAGGGCCTCTCTCTGCAGGAGTCATTCTCCCCGGCTCCTCGGCGTGATCGGTCGCATGGATTACAGTGGGAGTAAAAGGATTTTTTATTTTATTTTTACAGTTGGACACTGCGGGAGCAGACTTCTACCCTCATCTTTGTCCCTGCTGGTGCTGATTGCAGCGCTGGCAGGGAACCATGATGAGGGCAGCGTTCAACACCCAGCGCTTGGGAACAGCGCTAACTGTACACTGATTCCCAAGCGCCGGTACATGTCACACGGATGACATCCATGTACGATATGTGTTTACACGGACCCATTGACTTGAATGGGTCCGTGTGATCGGTGCTGTCGTCCAAAAACGGACCTGTCGGTGTGTGGATCACATGGACACATGGTCTGTGGAAACACACTGACATGTGCGCAGACCCAAATTTTCCATTTATATACCTTAGGGTCACTTTAAGGAGATTGTCCAGAATTTAAAGAAACACTCCCATCAAAATTTTTATCCTCTTAATATATTGCAGTCATCATATTATATAGCACTGTGTACGTACAATTGCTCATTTTGCCCTTCTACCCAGTTAATTCTTCTCTTTTCCATTAGCTCTATGATATCACGTGATTATAAACTGACTAGCTGAATCCTTCTAAGCTCTATGTAGAAACAGGTAGTCTCTTTTTCTTGCATAAGTCATGAGTCACTGCATAAGTCCCTGGCAGGGGGAGGAGGGAGCAGCTGGGTAACAAGTTGAAGAGGGGAATGATTCATGCAGGGAACAGAGACTTCCTGTTTCTACCAAGAGCAGACAATAGAGGATAATTGGCTGGGTAGAAAGGCAAAATGAGCAATTGTATGTGCACAGTGCTATATAGTATGATGACTGCAATATATTAAGAAGATAAAAACTTTGATGTGAATGCTTCTTTAATAAAAAAAATCTGCTTTTTATCCAGTAACAATACAGCTTTTATGCATGAGCTGTATCATAGTCAAATATCAATGAACTGCAATACCAGACATTGGCCATGGACAACCGTGGCACTCTCTCTGAAAAAATAACTTTTAAAGAAATTTCAAAAGAAAATATATGTGAATTTCACCATCTTATTCACTTCTAGTAAATGATTAATAATACTGTTTATCACATGAGTAACTGATATTGAACAGTCCCAGGACATTATGTCTTCCTGTATTAAATAAACATACATTGTCTAGGATGTTTAGAGAACAATAATCGTTAGTTAAAACGTAGAAGCACCATGCTGAAAAGAGAACAATGTAATCAATTAGAAACAACTTTTTACCTAGTTAACCTGAGAAAACTTTAGGGACTATTTCCCCGCTCCTAACTCTCAGAGCAGAACTGTTCTCCAGATGGTATTAAAAACTTCCATATTCACAGTTTATTTTTTTTAGGAAAGTGTACAAAATATAATATTAATGTGCGCAGGTTGTAGATGAGTTATACCATAAAATGGATATATAGTGTTGTGTAAAAGTACCCTAGTAAGTAAAAAAAAGGGTGCAACAAAAAGTAAAGAAGGGAGCACTGTAATGTCTGTAAAGCTCTGTGAAAATTATGAGGCTATGTATATTTATTTTACTCATGTATATAGCGCCATTAATTCCACAGCGCTGTACTGCCATCATCATCACTGTCCCCATTGGGGCTTACAATCTAAATTCCCTATTAGTGATAAGTGAGCATGAATTATTAACCCTTTCGGTGAGCACGCTCGGGTGCTCGCCGAGTATTTGCGGCATGCTCGGCATCGATGTTAGTGTCGCCGCGGCAGCATGTGTCACGGCTGTGAGACAGCTGTGACACATGCAGGGATTGCCTGGCACACCAGCCTGACTAAAGAACTTAAGGCCCCGTCACACTTAGCGACGCTGCTGACGCGCCCCTGGGCCTGCTGTGTCGCGTGGCATCGCGCGCACGGGGGCTTACCCGGAGCCGGATCAGATGGGGGTAGTAGTCTTGTGGCGGTGACCCGGTCCGTGCCCAGGGAGTCAAACTGAGCGGCAGTATTTAGCAGTAGATGTTAGAATGTTCGACTACGCCACCCGTGGATTGCGGTCACGGAACCGCCGCTGCACGGCAGTCCGCTGAGGCCGGTGTTGTTTGTGCAGCTGAGAATGAGATGACTCCCCACGGGAGGAGTATGGCCTCAGGGCAGATCTGTTAGAGATGATGATGGGAGTGATGGTGTGGGTGTCCCAGTGCTGAGGGTGCAGGTGTGACGGCAGGAACACAGAGGCGGGAAGTGCAGTTTCAAAAGCTTTACTCACAGTTCTTTATCAGATCCTTGTGCACAGTAGGACCACCCGAGCCGTGCTGCGTCCACCAGGTCAGGGACTCGGCCAGCTCCCAGGCGATTCCAGAGCGTGGTCCAGAGCTCCCCTCTCTTCCTTCCTACTGGCCGTCCTCACCAGGGACCCACCTATGTCCGGCTTCCTCGGGCCTTATGGGGCAAAACCTCTCTCCGGCTTTCCTGACCCTATGTGGCGTGCCTTCCTGGTGGATGTGGCGAGGGGTCGTGCCAAAGCTTGACCACGACCTCCGGTTCCTGGCTAAGGATGATTGACCTCCACCAGTTTGGGATCCGGTACCCTTCTCTGCCAACCCTTCACCCGTTTTAGTTCACTCGTGGGATCTCAGGGTTCCTTCTGCTTGCGTCTCTGGGCCTTTCCTTGTGTTCCTCTTCTTCCTTCCCTCTCTATGCTTCAGGCCTGGCTCTGGTGCTGGGCCCAGACGGAGCCACAGCTCCCCCTCAGCCCTCTCTGGCTGAGCTCCTTTCTCCACTCCTCCAGGCTGAACAGACCCTGTCTAAAGATGGTGCCCACCTTATATACTCCCTCTGACACCCGAGCCCAGGTGACTAGCACCCAATGGGCTCCTACCTATGCCCAGAGTCGCTCCCCTATCTGCTCCTACACTACTGGGATGTTCCTCCCCCCCCCCCACTCCAGCCAGGGACAGACGCTGTCGTACCTGCACATCTATCTGGTGGGAGTACCGTTGTTCTGTCCCCCGGAAATGGGGTGAGTGTAGTGCATGCAGCTAACTGAGCTCTGTCCCACACTCCATCCTTACCCGGGAGTGGAATACCACACCTCTGGTTTGAGGTGCAATACTCCTGTAGCAGCCGAGTCCTCGGGGTGCTACATTCCCCCCTGGTAAACCACAGCACGTCCTCGGGCTGGAAAAGAGCATAACATTATAAAACATACAAAATTTTTTTAAAGTATACACTAACATATAAAACATTATAAAAAAAAAAAACATTATCAGAAAATATAACATTACAGGTAACTTCTTATATTATAATCTTAGCAGCATAAACTTTCAATATAAAACTCCTTCATATAAAACGTTCTTGTTCTTCCGGCCACGGTGCAACTTGTGACCGGGTAAAGTGCAACAGTCACTAATAGAAAAAAAAAACAGTTCCTTATAAAACCAGTAGGGGGCGCCTGAAGAAGCGCAACTATTTACAGGGTATGGCCGCTCTCAGTCCTCGGCCAGTGGGAATAGGAGAACGGCTGCTCACAGTCCTCAGCCTGATTGGGGATAGGGGCACACAGGAAACAGTTCCTTTAAACAGTTCCACACTAGTCCCAACGGGGACCACACTTCACTTAGCATATCGAATACCCATACGGGTAACTTATTTACAGTACTTTGCTTATGCTACTCCCCTTTAGTAGCGATGTCCTCCCCTTGTCCCCTCCTGAGGGTAGTCTTCAGACCCGTCCGGGTCCTCTTGATCTTCCTCATCCTGTATCTCCTCCTCCGTCAACCGGTGCACGTGAAGGGCGTATGGTCCTTTGGCACACTGGTGCCGGGTGAAGGTGACCTCATCACCTGAGTAAAGGTCACGTCCTCGGTGTCCCTCCGGCAGGTGAGACTCGACATCCCTGCGGGTGACAAAGACGTCGCCGGGGGTTCGGTGATCCCGGATAAAGCCCCAGCCATTCTCCAGCTGAAACTTTATCACAGTCCCAGTGGCGCGGGGACCGTGGGCCGTACGGGGGTTTCGTCGGGCCCGGCGTTTCTGCTCCGCGCTTTGGACCTGCAGCCGTTCCTCGCGGATCCGCCTCTCTCGCCGTTCTCTCCCGAAGACCTCTAACTGCTGACGGCAGCATTCCTCACGCCGGGCTGCGTCCGCCCGGGTCTCCTGGGTGAACCCCATGAGGTTTTCACCGGTGGGGTCCCATGCAAATTGGGCCTCCTCCAGCGGGAGCGGAACAATTTTGGCGGGTGCCGGAGCCGGGATCAGAGGCTCACACAGAGGCCATTCCTTCCGGAGTCGGGGGTTGACGTACTCCGGTGGCCAAACGAAAGGCAGCCCGTCCGGGCTAGTATGCTGTGCGAACAGATCTTCACCCAGGGGTGGCACGGTGGAGGTAGAGGGCGCTGTAGGGGCAGCGGCGCCCGGGGGTGCTCGGCCTTGCGACCAGGCCGGGGGCACTTCCTCTTTTGCCGCGCTCAGGGTCCAGGGGCGTGGCGTAACAGAGGGCGCGACCGCGGCTCCTGCCGCTTGAGGCCTAGTTGGTAGCAGCGGCGGTGCGGCAACGGGCGCGGTGAGTGGAACTTCGGGCTCTGCGACGGGGAGCTGGGGCAGGCTTACGGCTACTGGGCTCGGGGTGATGACGTCCCCATTACCTGCTTCCATCCCTGCGGCTCCCTCCGCGGCGTCGTCTCCGGCCTTCGTCCCTCCTGCACCATCCTCAGGGGCAGACATGCTCCACGATGCGGGTGGCGTCCTCTGCTGGCGGGTTCCAGCCTGCTGGACCATCTCCCTTCTCCACTCGGCCAGTGCTTCCTGCTGTACCTGGGCCATCTTCAGGGCCAGGGCTTCCAGCGCGGTCTGTGCACGCTCCCGATCTCTGGAGAGCCGTGCCAGGATCTCCACCAGGCCTTCTGGGGTGGCAGCCTGCAACAGGTTCCGGACCACAGGGTCAGTGCTGCTCGACTCTTCCTCCATCTCCGGGTGCGATCTGTCCAGACTCCTCCAGGCCGCACCCATCTTCTCTGTTTTGTTCTCTATCCGCCCCCCTTGAGGGTGGTCCCGGGGCAACTTGGTGACAGTCAGTTCCAGGGGCAGCCCCCTCACGCTGATGGACATCTCTATCATTGCAGTCTCTGCTGGTGGGGGCGGTTTCCGCTTTTGGCGCCATCCTTGGACCTGGCCCACGATGGGAGGTGGCCTCTTGCCACCCTCTGCCACGCCCATAATGGAGTCCGCTCTGCCAGGGCGGGAAATCGTCTCAGATGGCGGGAATCGTCTCCTTATGGCGGGAAACTCCGTGGATGGCGGGAAAAGGCTGCAGATGGCGGGCAAACGGCGGGAAACGACCCGAGATGGCGTCCGATGGCGGGAACCCTCTGGAATTGGCGGGAGACTCCTTTTTACGGTAAATGTGAACTTTTCTTCAGGCACGCAGTACCCGTCGGTTGCGGGCACGAAATCCTGCCGACTACGCCAAAGTTGACGCGCCCCTGGGCCTGCTGTGTCGCACGGCATCGCGCGCACGGGGGCTTACCCGGAGCCGGATCAGATGGGGGTAGTAGTCTTGTGGCGGTGACCCGGTCCGTGCCCAGGGAGTCAAACTGAGCGGCAGTATTTAGCAGTAGATGTTAGAATGTTCGACTACGCCACCCGTGGATTGCGGTCACGGAACCGCCGCTGCACGGCAGTCCGCTGAGGCCGGTGTTGTTTGTGCAGCTGAGAATGAGATGACTCCCCACGGGAGGAGTATGGCCTCAGGGCAGATCTGTTAGAGATGATGATGGGAGTGATGGTGTGGGTGTACCAGTGCTGAGGGTGCAGGTGTGACGGCAGGAACACAGAGGCGGGAAGTGCAGTTTCAAAAGCTTTACTCACAGTTCTTTATCAGATCCTTGTGCACAGTAGGACCACCCGAGCCGTGCTGCGTCCACCAGGTCAGGGACTCGGCCAGCTCCCAGGCGATTCCAGAGCGTGGTCCAGAGCTCCCCTCTCTTCCTTCCTACTGGCCGTCCTCACCAGGGACCCACCTATGTCCGGCTTCCTCGGGCCTTATGGGGCAAAACCTCTCTCCGGCTTTCCTGACCCTATGTGGCGTGCCTTCCTGGTGGATGTGGCGAGGGGTCGTGCCAAAGCTTGACCACGACCTCCGGTTCCTGGCTAAGGATGATTGACCTCCACCAGTTTGGGATCCGGTACCCTTCTCTGCCAACCCTTCACCCGTTTTAGTTCACTCGTGGGATCTCAGGGTTCCTTCTGCTTGCGTCTCTGGGCCTTTCCTTGTGTTCCTCTTCTTCCTTCCCTCTCTATGCTTCAGGCCTGGCTCTGGTGCTGGGCCCAGACGGAGCCACAGCTCCCCCTCAGCCCTCTCTGGCTGAGCTCCTTTCTCCACTCCTCCAGGCTGAACAGACCCTGTCTAAAGATGGTGCCCAACTTATATACTCCCTCTGACACCCGAGCCCAGGTGACTAGCACCCAATGGGCTCCTACCTATGCCCAGAGTCCCTCCCCTATCTGCTCCTACACTACTGGGATGTTCCTCCCCCTCCCACTCCAGCCAGGGACAGACGCTGTCGTACCTGCACATCTATCTGGTGGGAGTACCGTTGTTCTGTCCCCCGGAAATGGGGTGAGTGTAGTGCATGCAGCTAACTGAGCTCTGTCCCACACTCCATCCTTACCCGGGAGTGGAATACCACACCTCTGGTTTGAGGTGCAATACTCCTGTAGCAGCCGAGTCCTCGGGGTGCTACACTGCAACGATCCCGACAACGATACGACCTGTCAGGGATCGTTGCTGCGTTGCTTTGTGGTCGCTGGTGAGCTGTCAAACAGGCAGGCTCACCAACGATCAGGGGAGCAGCGACATCGTGGAAAGAATCTTTCCACGATGTCCTGCTCCTGGTTACGAGCCTGCTGAAGCAGGAGCAGGCTGGTAACTATGGTAAACATCGGGTTACTAGGGGCACACGCGCACCTAGTAACCCGTTGTTTATCATGGTTACCACGCTGCTACAGTGAGCGGGAGGTTACCGATCACTTTAGCAGGCTCGTAACCATGATAAACAACGGGTTACTAGGTGCGCGTGTACCCCTAGTAACCCGATGTTTATCATGGTTACCAGCCTGATCGCTGCTCCCGCTGGTCACACACAGCGATGTGTGCTGACCAGCGGGAGAGCAACGACCAAAAAATGGTCCAGGACACTTTGCAGCGATCAGCGACCTCACTGCAGGGGCCTGATCATTGCAAAGTGTCACACATAGCGACATCGCTGGTGAGGTCGCTGTTGCGTCACCAAAACCGTGACACAGCAGCGATCTTGCTAGCGATCTCGGGGCTTTAGACGAGCTTCCAGAGTTGCTGAGGGGAGATGGAAAAGGTCCCACTCCAATGAGCACTTCATTGCATTCAAACAGTCCTTCACTACTTTCAAGTCCACACTCACTGCAGGAAAACAAACCTACCTCTCATCTCTCATATCATCCTTATCTCACAGCCCTAAACAGCTATTCAGTACTTTCAATTCTCTCCTCGGTCCACCAGCTCCCCCACCCTCTCCTCTCATCTCATCTGAAGACTTTGCCTCATTCTTCAAGCAGAAGATTGACAACATCAGGCAAACCTTTTGCCTAAAGTCCCCACAGCCCCTCCTCATAACTACTCAACTCTCCTCCTTCAAAAGCGGCTTCTCCGCAATCACGGAAGATCAACTTTCCTCTTTACTCTCCAAATCACATCTTACCACCTGTGAACTTTACCCAATCCCATCCCACCTCATTCCAAACTTTACCACAGTCTTCATCCCAACCCTAACCCACCTGTTCAACCTATAATTAACAACTGGCGTCTTCCCCTCATGCTTAAAACATGCCTCAATCACACCCATCCTCAAAAATTTCTCCCTTGACCCATCCTCTCTGTCTAGCTATCGCCCTATATCACTTCTCCCTAAGCCTCAAAACTATTGCAACAACACTTCCATTTTGAACTGTCCTCCCACCTCTCCTCCTGCTCCCTCTTTGACTGCTTACAATCTGGCTTCTGACTGCACCATTCCGCTGAAACAGCCCTGACTAAAATCACCAACAACCTACTAACCGCCAAATTCAAGCGACACTACTCTGTCCTCTTCTTCCTGGACCTATCATCTGCCTTCGGCACAGTGGACCATTCCCTCTTACTACAGACTCTCTCATGGCATCACAGACTTGGCCCTATATTGGATCTCCTCATACCTACAGACTGGAAATTCAGTGTCTCCCACTCACATACCACGTCCTCTTCTCACCCCTTATCTATCGGTGTCCCCCAAGGCTCAGTTCTAGGACTCCTGATCGTCTCCATCTACACCTTTGGCCTCGGACAGCTCATAGAGTCTCACGGCCTTCAGTATCACCTCTATGCTGATGACACACAGATATACCTCTCTGGACCTGATATCACCTCCTTACTAATCAGAATCCCACAATGTCTGTCCACTATTTCATCTTTATTCTCTTCTAGATTTCTAAATTTTAACATGGATAAAACCAAATTTATCATCTTTCCACCATCTCATTCAACCCCCCCAACTGACCTATACATCAAAGTCTATGGCTACCCACTCTCCCTAGTCCCTCAAGCTCGCTGCCTCGGGGTAACCGTTGACTCCGATCTCTCCTTCAAACCATATATCCAAACCCTTTCTACTTCCTGCCAACTCTAACTCAAAAATATCTTCCGGATTCACATATTCCTCAACTGCAAATCTACAAAAACACTAGTGCACGCCCTCTTCATCTCCCACCTCGACTACTGCAACATCCTGCTCTGTGGCCACCCTTCTAGCACTCTTGCACCCCTCCAATCTATCCTAAACTCTGCTGCCCGACTAATCCACCTTTCCCCCCGCTATTCCCTGGCCTCTCCCCTCTGTCAATCCCTGCACTGGCTCCCCATTGCCCAGAGACTCAAGTTCAAAAACCACTTTTGGTACTTTTTTGCAAACTCGATCTGACCATTCTTATGACGATGTTGAAGTCGAGGCTTCTTCATCTTTCTTCGAGCCACCATTCCAGGCTTGTGTAACGTGCGTCACACGGTGCTTGCATGGATGTCTGTGATCTCACTATTATAAAGCATAGGAGCCACCTCCACTAGTGTGTTTGTCATGCCAGAACTGATAGACCTTGTGATGAGCTAACGTGTTGACTCCGATATTTTGCCTGGATGTCCACCTCTTATCTTTTGAATGGATGGACGGACTTCATTTTGTTTTCTTCCAACTGTCATGGCACTCACATGCTGCAGTTTGACTATTTTCTTGGCCTGGAGACTGCTATCGATGAGCTGGATGATGCTGTTTCTCTTTTCTTGGGAAATCTTCATGGCTGATCCTCGATTCAAACCAGTGACATTTCGCTTGGGAAGTAACCTAATAACACACTGAGCTATTGGGGAATGTGAGAAGAGGTTGTATTTTGTAGTATACGGGAAAAAAAGATTTTTTTCACCATCAGGAGCATAACAGTAACAATGCAGTGACATGACCACAATCTGCATAGCTAATCATATGCTAAATAGTTGCAAGTCAAATTTATGTATGAGATAGCCAAGATGATTATCTATAAAATGATGTCTGTCTCACATTCGAAGCAGTAGTCCACCACGATCACCATCTCCTCTTCTATCAGGTATAGCAGTGGGCGGTGGACAACACAATGCAGTGATCCCCTATGTGGTGTCATCTTCCAACAGGGCGCAAGCAGGAAATAGGCTACATCTTGCTGGAGTTACTGGCAGAGCAGGGAGCTGATTAGATCTTCTCTGCTCCTTTCCCGGGCTGTGCCAACATCAAATGTATTTGTGTCCTAAAGTCTCGAATACAATTGAATGCAGGGAGGAAATACTGGCCAGGGCACAGGCATTGAGTGGCTCAGTAACTCAGTGACACCGCTCACCTGTGTGCCTGCACCCCGGCCATCCGTGTGCTGAATGCCTGCGGCCAGAAAAAGGTGCAGGGCAGCTGCAGGTATAGCACTGTCAGTTTTTTATTCTCAAACTGCGCCCCCATCAGGTAGGTAAGAGGTAGCATCCTACATGGGTGCCTACCATGCCTACCCTTCGTCCTGGACCTGAACATACTCGTTTGTCCGACAGCTAGGGTATATTCCCATAGTGTGTTTATTCAATACTGTAGACTAGTTGCTGTCAGAAAATGCTTATCTTTTTCCCTGACATCAGTAAATGGGTTACTATCTGGGTGCCCCTATACAAACATACAGTAGTTGATGGCTTTGTTAAGCTGTTAGTAAATAGGTATATATATATGTATATAATAGTATTTGTGTGTGTATTTACATATATATTTTGAGGATTATGAAACTATTGGAGATACAGTAGTAATTATGGGGGAAGACTCTGTGGTCCTCCTGTCTGTCATCTCATTGCAGTGTATAATACAGTCACCCTCTCTGCAATCTTTAATGATTGACTATAGGAGACAACTGCACAGCTAATGGAGATAAGACAGACTTTAGGTTGTGTCCACTTCAGCAGTCAGAACTGAGAAGGAGCCTGATTTCTGGAAGACATTTTTCTTGCACCCCCCATGCTTAGTGTCCAGTGATCTGTGTAATGACCACTGCTAATTGCTAACATCACACTTTCCTTGTTAACTGACCATCTGCACTTTCTCTTTTCCTCTCTACGGAATAATGAGGCAAGAAAACAAGAAACAGATCTGCTGAGAGATTACTAAATGTGGCAACCAGAAAAATGTAGTACTCAAGGGTGAATGATGTTCCAGGGACTTGAAAATTTGTTTCATCTTCTCAACACTGCAGTGAGTTTGGTGGACAATACCTAAAATTCGTCATAGACAGATTTCCCAGTACCATGTATTAGTCTAAGTTTTTACTTGGACTCCTACATTGCCGACATTAAATACTTTGGCCCTGATTCATCATTTGCACGTTTTTTTTTTAAACTATACAAGTGCCTGAGAGTGCAGACCCCCCGGCGTCTCTGCTATGTACAATACCATAAAATACTTCATTATTTGTGGGCTCTAAAATATTGGGGAACACTTTACCTACATCTAGTTCTTAAAACAAATGTGAAAAGTTTTGTCGTTCACCCCGATACTCGAGTCTCTACAATATAAACATCTGGGCGGACACTCTGCAATGTTCCAGATATCTGCTATATGGAAAATGATAAGTCACATCTACTAGGCAGGAAAGGGTACCCCTGGCAATGTGGGGCAAGCAAAGACAGACCCCATCTGGGTGGCTGATGTCTGACGACACACGATTGGGATCAGAGATATTAATATGGGCAGTCTGTAACCATAAAAATAACTTTACGTAACTTTAGAGGAACTCTGCACAAGTTATTCAGCCATTTCTTAAAGGGGGTCTCCAAATTTTTTTCCGTGTTATGCTTAACGAGGCCATGTGAGACCAAAATTGGGCTTGTGTCACCACCCTTGGGGGGGGGGGTGGTGGTCACTGGGGGAATCCCTGTAGGAGCCACAGGCATGACAATTTATAACAGCCTAAAGTCTGATGATTTAGGGAAAATGGAAACTGCATCAAGGAGGAATAAATATATATATATATATGTACACATCCGCTCTTAGTCATTGTCGCGACTTAGTTGTCCAATTAAAGGGACTTACGCCTAAGAAATGACCAGATATCTCTGGCAAAGTACCTCCAAACTGAAGCAACACTTTGGTTTCCTATTAATAAAGCTTAAAGTGGAGCACCATCTCAGTTTATTATATTTGTGCTGATGAGTCTAGGAGTTGGAGATGCAAATTCTCTGACCTTCCTCCCTTGAAGAACAGGCTGTAACTTAATAAATAGTTACCCCCCGCTATTTTGAGGTACATAAGACATTTTGGTTGCTTTTTATAAAATTTCCATTGTGATTTTTTTTAACATTTTGCCATTTGTGTTTGGGGAAAAGTGCGTTGATTTTAACATTTATACTTTTTCTTTATTTTTATATGAAAAAATATATATTTTTAACGTGTTTTACATTTTTAATTAACCCCTTATGGGACTTGAACTTGTGATTACTTGGTCGCCTATGTCAGTGTTCCCCAACTCCAGTCCTCAAGGCCCCCCAACAGGTCATGTTTTCAGGATTTCCTTAGTATTGTCCAGGTAATGGAATTATTGCCTGTTCAGGAGATGTAATTATCACCTGAGCAATACTAAGGAAATCCTGAAAACACGGCCTGTTGGGGGGCCTTGAGGACTGGAGTTGGGGAACCCTGGTCTATGTAATGCTCTGCAGTACAATAGTATTGCAGTATTATATGAAATTGATTATCTCATATGAACCCATGCAAGTGATAATACTGTATACTATATAAGAAAAGGAAAATACCTAGAATGAGCAACAACAATGAAGTAAAGGGTTTGTCCGGCCGCCTTGGACTATGAGTCTGCAGTCAGACTGTGTGACTGCAGACTTGTGAATCCTCATATTGCGTGCACTGCATGCTGTGAGGATTCTCTCTGATGCCGGCTTTGGGAGCGGAAGGTCATGTGAACGAAAGAATGCGATTTGCAAACATTCCGACTAGACTGTGTTCGGTCTTGCTCAATACACTTGCATTGAGCGAGGCAGCGCACGTTTAGTTGGCACATGACCGCATGTATGCAGATCACATACGCCGACACCAGAGTATCCTCACATCGTGCAATGTGCGTGGTGGAAGGATTCACAAGTCTTAAGTCACATACAGTGATTGTACAGTTGTAGCCTTAGGCTGGGCAACCCATCTAAGCGCTAAGAATGAATGCAGGAATTGCTACCAGATTAACCACTATAAGACTGTATTCATGAATTAATAACATGAACAAAATATATTGTATATAAAACTTTATCCACAAATGATTAGTCAGAGCATACCAGAGAGAGTGCTGACATGATAAAAAGGGCACAGAGGTGTAATAACCATTACATAGAGAGATGACGATTAAATAAAAAACAATTATATATAATCATAAGGTAGAAAAGACAGATGAGAGTCAAGGTTAACAAATATGAAAATACACGGTAAACATAAGTAAAAAAGATAAAATATGTAATAAGGTGAAAAGTAAGGGTGAATCCCTTAATGGAATTTGAACTTCAGATTGATTGCTGATGCAGTACACTGCAGAAGTCCGTCTCACCGACAATACCAATTTGTATGCTTCTGGTCACATTCTGGCTAAACGTGCTTGGCCTCACTTAATACATTCATGCAAATCGCATACTTGTGGGCGATCACCTGCTTTCACTGGCAAATACAAGTGAATCCTTACAGTGTGCACACTGCACGCTGTCAGGATTCAGAATTGCAGACTTTTGGTAGCACCAGGGTGGCATAAAAACGGTTGAAAACATTGTTTATTTTTATTGATGTATGACTGGCTCTGTTTAAATCAATAAATGGTAAGACTATCGAGACGATCCAAGGTACCATCAATCAGCATAGCAACACAATGATGTTCCCATGTTAATAATTATCTCATAGTACTCTAAAATTGTGAAATAAATCAAATCAATATAAAATAAAGGTCTTATAAAGATGAGCTCATCATGATTAATAATTAATACATTCCCTAAGAGGACATATTTATAGAAGAACCCACTACAGGACCTCAAATAACCCCAAAAGCAATAAATATTCCTTTTCCATATTGTATTTTCAAAAGTAAGAAGTCATTTCTCTTTAAGAAAATAAGCTACCAAGTAATATGCTTGCACGCACTTTCCAGGAAGGTAATATTAATTGCTTTGTAAGTCAGTAAATATTAGAATATGCAAAGGGCTTCTTATTCTGGCCGTGCATGTTAGCTGGAGCTTGATTTAAAGTCTGGTTTCTGTAATGTCGACCCAGTGTCAAATTGCTCTGTACAGAAAACACTGTGTAGTGACAGAGCCTCCTCTTCTGTGTATAGTCACACAAAAAATATTAGAGAGGAAGTAACCCCTTCACTGCTGAGCACGCCAGAACAACCTCATTACAGTTACATGTACTTTTTACAATTTAGTTAATTCTCCAAGCCAGGCATTAATCATTACAGTCCTCACTCGGTTATGAAACATACCATTGAAGTGTAGTGATTTATTGCTTATTGTTACAGCAGGAAATGTTACATAAATGTAGAATAAAATTCAATGTAACCAAACTGTCAGAAGGTGGAAATGAATAAAGAACACATTTTAGTTTTTTTCTGTACACTGGCTCATTTCTTCAGGTTTTAGGCATCACTATGTATACGTATTAAGCCAGAATGTAGAATAATAAACGGAGCCAACTCATAATAGTTTTGTTTATGTGCCGATGTAGAGAGGAAAGTAGAGGGCATAGATCATGAAAGCAGAGGCTAGTCACAGCATGGAAGGACAGAGCTGGGTAGGAGTTGTATAGGGGCTTTGGTGGGCCTGGTTTAGGCGGTATAAGGGATGCAGTGTTTCCCATTCCCGGCCAGCTTCCAAAAGAAACATAGTTGACTCCGTCCAGGCTCCAGGCTGCTGTGCTGTACACATGGCACCTTCCTCCCGCCAGGAACACATTCCCACTGTGCCTTTTAATAGGCTTTTAATTCCCATAAGCGTGGAAGGGGGAGGGAGGAGGGATCATTACTTTAATATGTTCTCAGTTTAAAAACAAACCACGGCATTCTCCCATTGCTGCTGTGCTATAGAGAATTTCTCCCTACAATATGTCTTGTGCGCCTTTACTGGGAAAGATTACTTACATGAAACTTGTAAAGTTCCTTTAAGAAGTTTTAGAGCCTTATTAGAAAAAGACGTATTAAATGAGCACCTAAAGAAGTTTTAAAAAGGATACAAATAAAAAACAAGATGTATAAAGACCATGTAACAAATATAGTTCTGTATTAAAATTGAATTATATATAGTATGCTGCACCCAACAACAAAACATTTTCTTTCCCTAAAAAAAATCAGTATGGATTAAATTTAATTAACTGTCCGTACAAGGAAAATGGAAAATTGGTCATTTGCACTTTATGAAAATGGATAAATAATTATTTATACAAATATTTCTTATAGTCATTATTTTGGTGGTGAAATATGTCACAAAACCATTTGTTATCCATGAAGACAAAAGTAAAATAGTAACTACTTATACAAACCTCTAGCACCACTGCAGCGTTTTTTTATTTCATCACCAGAGTGGCATGACCAATGTAAGTTCCCTGCATGTAGTAGAATTCTTACCGCTGTCTTCTGCTGTTCCCGGTAGTCGTTTTTCAATGTAACTCTAAGGCTGTGTGACCACGATGCAGATTTAATGCGTTTCCGCATTTCTGCCGCGGAAACGCATTAAAATTGCTTGTTAAGATATCTGCCATGTTTCCCAATGATAATCCGCATGTGATGTGCACATGCTGCGGAAATTTCCGCTGCGGATTATCATTGCGGAAAAATCTGCAGCGCAACCAATTTGGGCGCTCATCGACTTGCATTGAACCACATAGCATCATGTATACATGTATACATGCAGATATTATGGGGTTCAATGTGCGGATGGTACCTGGGTCTGGAGCAGAGGAGACTCTCATCTGACCCGGGTACCATCGTACCTGCACGTTAAAAAAGAATTCTAAAGTAAAAAATAAAAAAAAATATTCATACTCACCTCTCCGGCGGCCCCCAGTCTCCTCCTGGCGGCGATCCTCTCTCCTCGGTGTCCCGCGGTGTACTGGCAGGACCTGCGGTGATGTCATTTGGTCAGCTGATGGTCACGCGACCATCAGCTGACCGGTGACGTCAGCGGTCGCGTGACCATCAGCTGACTAAATGATGTCACCACAGGTCCTGCCAGTACACCGTGAGTCGCCGAGGAAAGAGGATCGCTGTCGGGAGAAGACCAGGGGCCGCCGGAGAGGTGAATATAATTTTTTTTTTTTTCCTTTTTAATTCTTTTTATGCACGATTTGAAGCAGAAATCTCTTCATAAGTTGGTCACACAATATAAATCCATGATAGCTGCATGGATTTATATTGTGTGACCAACTTGTCAAGCCCTTTTCCAAGTGATGCTCAAAATCACTTGGAAAACCGCTTGCAAAAAACGCATGCATAAACGCATGTAAAAACGCTTGAAAAACGCTGAAAAAACGCATGTAAAATCCGCATGCATTTTTCCTGCCAATGAGATGCAGAAATGCTCAGGAAATTTCTACTTCAAATTTGCATCGTGGGCACATACCCTAAGGGCTCATTCACACATCAGTTGTTCACGTATGGGTGCTATCCATTAGTTTTACTCATATCACTCGTGCTTGACAGTCTATGGAGCTGTTCACAAGTCATATTTTTTTCCTCAGACCAAGTGGTCCATGCCAAATTGTGTACACATGTCCAATATCGATCTGAGTGTTGCATCAAAATCAGCAATGCAAGTCTATGGGTTAGTGACAAAATCAGACAGCGCTCAGATGTGCATTCATGTGCTGTAGTTTTTCACTGACTGAAGAAGGTGGAAAAACGTTTTTTTTTTCTCAGCAGTGAAAAAAACTCTGACCAAACTCTGATAAAAATCTGATGAAAATCACTGATGAAACTCGGTCTGTTTTTCGCATACGTAAAAAAAACATGACGTCTGAATGAGGTCTAAGCAGGCCAGAGCAAGGCTCTCATAATCTTACATTGAGAGCTTGTGACCTTTATCTTTGATGGTGGGAAAGGTCCAGAATGGTGCTGGGAAGACCAGAATGTGGCAGCTGGTAAGTATTTTACTAGGGGCAAGGAACTTACATTAGTGATATTACTCAAGAAGTGAAGAAAAAACAAAACGCCAGAGCAGTGTCATTGCCAACTCCCTCATACGTGTGTGCACTCTAATCAGCTGAGTGTACATTTGTTTTCAACAGAGATAAGGGAATATGTATATGCCAGACATCTCTGGTGGCAGCTTATCTGTCGTGAGAACGTGGATTGGGCATACTGATTCTTCTTCCTCATACATTTGTCAATGTTGAAAAGTTAAGGCATCTCCATACATTTACATGGTCAGCCAGTTCAGGTGAAACTGTCGTGTCCAGCCAACGTTCGTCTCAGGTGTAAAGCGCTGTGGAATTAATGGCGCTATGTAAGTGAGTAAAATACCTTGTAGAATAATACAATTTGTCAGGACCCCAGAGCTGCAAGGCTGCAGTGCTAACCACTGAGCCACAATGGAGCCAATTATCAGGCCATATAGGTAGCTGTTGAACAGCATCTCTAACAGAACTGTTTGTAATTACAGAAAATAGATTTACAACATGGTGTAAATCTCTTACTAATTTCAACATTCTCCACTGAAAGAATAGATTGCTTCCTTTACCCTCACAATCTTCAGAAGCTATGAGAGTGTATTACTGTCTAAGGCTAAGTGCACACTGTGTCAGTGCTCTTAGCCTTAGTTATACATCTGGAGATTTTCTTGATGGATACGACCTCATAGGTCGTTATTAACCAGGCAGAGCCTGTAAGTATGTCCAAACCGGCTGTGTAACTGACGCGCCCCATGGGCCGCGCGGGGAACCCCGAACCGGGCCCTTTTGTGGGATGCTGGGGGTTGTAGTCACCGTGGCGGTGACCCGGTCCCGTGGCTCAGGGTGGTCAAACCAGTGGCAGTCTATTTATGTAGTTTTTATGATTAATGTCCGACTACGCCACCCGTGGATCGCGGTCAGTAAGAACCGCTGCTGCGGAGCAGACCTCTGAGGCTGATGTTGTGAGGGCAGTAGAGTGTAGTATAACTCCCCACAGGAGGAGTATAGCCTCAGGGCAATGTAGAGTGATGATGGTGGTTGTGGTGCGGGGCGTCCCAGTACTAGTAGTGCTGACGCGGTGAGAAAGCACAGAGACAAGGTGTTGCAGTTCAGGTTCTTTACTCACAGTTCTCATCCAGGTCACTTGTGCACAGATAGGACCGCCTGAGCCGTGCTGCGTCCACCAGGCAGGGGGCTCGATCAACCCCCAGGCAATTCCGGAGTGTGGCACAGGACTCCCTTCTATCCTTTCGTCAGCCGTGCCCCACCAGTAACACTACTTCTGTCCAGCTGCCTCGGGTCTTCTCCTGGGAGGACTGGGTGTCCACTTCCCTGACCCTATGTGGTGTGCCTTTCTAGTAGGTGTAGTGAGGGGTCGCACCAGTAAATGGTCACGACCGCCGGTCCTTGGTTAAGGATTAGTCGCCTCCAACAACTTGGGATCCGGTACCCTGTTCTGCCAACCCGTCACCCGCAATCTCCTGGGTCCTTAGGGTTCGTTCTGCTTTCGTGTCTCTGGGCCCTTCTACACTTTGGGTACTTCTCTTTCTTTGCTGTTCCTTTCCGTTTCTGTTCTTTTCTGTTTCTGTTCCTTTCTGTTTCTGTTCCTTTCTGCTGGCTCTGGCCTTCCTCCTAGGCCTGCCTCGTGGAGCTGGGCCCAGACTGAGCCACAGCTCCCTGTCAGCACTCTCTGGCTGAACTCCTTCTCTTCTCCTCCTGACTGAACTGACCTTCTTCTCTACTCTCAGAACTAAAATGGTGCCCACCTTATATACCCTCCCCTAGTGTATGAGTCCAGGTGACTTGCAACCAATGGGCTCCTACCTATGCCCAGAAACCGTCCCCTTCTGCTCCTACATCACTGGGTTTTCCTCCCCCCTCCCCACTCCAGCCAGGGACATGTTCTGTCGTGCCTGCATTACTGTACTAATGGGAGCACCGTTGAGCTATCCCCCGGAAATGGGGTGTGTGCGATGCATGCAGCTAACTGAGTCCCGGTCCACACACCATCCTTACCCGGGAGTGGGATATCACACCTCTGGTTGAGGTGCAATACCTTTGTAGCGACCAAACCCACGGGGCGCTACATAACCGTGTAGGAAAGTGCAATCAGCCGCTGCAAAAAATTAGGTGTACATAGTGTTCAAAATAATAGCAGTGTGTTCAAAAACATGAGTTAAGCACAAAATCTTTATACTAGTTTTTATTTCCATGCATTGGGAACATTGCACACTGTTTTCTAATTCAAAACATGAAGAGAAATGTATATAATTTTTAACTACTTTACAGAAAATAACAAAAATGAACATTGGGCTGTTCTAAAAAATAGCAGTGTCTGCATTTGTCTTTACAAACTCACAATATGTACTCTTTTTTTAGGATTTAACATTCCTGTAAATCACTAACTTAACATTTAGTTGGATACCCACAGATTTTTAGAACTGCTTCGCATCTATGTTGCATAGAGTCAATCAACTTCTTTCACCTGTCAACTGTTATTCCAGCCCAGGATGCTTTGACTACATCACACAATTTTTTGGCATTTGTTGGCTTTGCCTCAGAAACTGCATTTTTGATGTCACCTCACAAGTGTTCTATCTGATTAAGGTCCAGGGATTGGGCTGGCCACTCCATAACCTCAATTTTGTTGGACTGGAACCAAGATTTTGCTCATTTACTGGTGTGTTTAGGGTCGTTGTCTTGTTGAAACACACATTTCAAGAGCATATCCTCTTCAGCATAAGGCAACATGACTTCTTCTAGTATTTTAATATATGCAAACTGGTCCATGATTCTTGGTATGCAGTAAATAGGTCCGGCACTATAGTAAGAGAAACATGCCCATGTCATGTTACTTGCACCATCAAGCTTCACTCTCTTCATAGCGTACTGTGGCTTGAGTGCAGAGTTAGGGGGTCGTCTGATGAACTGTCTGCGGCTCTTGGACCCAAAAAGATCAATTTTACTTACATCAGTCCACAAAATGTTTTTCCATTTCTCTTTAGGCCAGTTGATGTGTTCTTTGGGAAACTGTATCCGCTTCAGTAGTTTTTAACAGTGGCACTTTCCGGGGACTTCTTGCTAAGAGATTAGCTTCACACAGGCGTCTTCTAGCTGTCACAGTACTCACAGGTAACTTGAGACTGTCTTTGATCATCCTGGAGCTGATCATTGGCTGAGCCTTTGCCATTTTGGCTATTTTTCGATCCATTCGAATCGTAGTCTTCCGGTTTCTTCCACGTCTCTTTGGTTTTGCTTTCCATTTTAAAGCATTGGAGATTATTTTAGCTGAACAGCTTATCATTGTCTGCACTTCTTTATAAGTTTTACCCTATCCAATCTAATTTTGAATCAAAGTACGTTGTTCTGAACAATGTCTCGAATGATCCATATTTCTCAGGCTTTCAAGGAGAAATGCAGGTACAACATGTGCTGGCTTGACCCTTAAATAAGGGCCACCTGATTCACACCTATTTCTTCACAGAATGATTGACCTCACTAATTGAACTCCACACTGATATTATTTTGAACACACCCCCTTTCAATTAATTATTCAAATACATAAACTCAAAAACATGATGATCATGAATGCCGAGTCTGTTGGTTTTCTTAGAATCTACTGCACCAGTTGGTAAATTGTTTGACATGTGGTAATAATTTACACCAAAAACAGTGATTAATCTGGTTAGTCATATTGGACTGCTATTATTTTGAACACTATTGTATGTATTTTTTTTTCAATGGGTCCGTCTAGTGGATTGATGCTTAGGCATATACTTCCTGAGCATATGCTCCAGTTGTGGCCATAGCTTTACAGACCGATTTTTTGGCAATGGATGCAGCTTATTAAAGGCCAACAGAAGGATAGAAGGGGAACAATAGGTGTCAAAATGTGCACACAGATGCAGCCTGTCAGACGGCAGGCATAGTGAATAACTGCTGATGGAGAAATAGTTTGGGCTATGGATATCTCCACCGCACTTCCCCTGTAGGAGGTCGGCAGTAAATGCGTTCTGTGGTAACATAATTTTAGAGTTCTTTTACCCAAGAATATTTTTTTCTATATATTTCTCCTTTTACTCCACATTTTTCCCCCTTACTTTTAGAACAGCATAAACATATATGAGTATACCCCCAAACGCTATAATTAAAAAGGTTCTTTGCCTAAACTTTTTTTTTAGAACCATATGATTTATGTCAGTATGAGGCACTGAACAAAAATGCCAGACCACAAATCCGGAACAAACTCGACGGTCCATTCCTAGGCTGTAGACACTGCATTTTAATTTTCTTTAAATTTCTCTTTTCTTTATCTTCCACTTCTTCTTTTTGCCTTAAAGAGTAACTGTCATTTTAATTTTTATTGTAATATATCTTATTAGCAAAATCTGCTTCTTTCTCCTTTGGGAATTATCATTCATTTTCAAAATTCCCAGTTCAGAGGTAAAATCAGTATTCAGTGAAGACATATTTATATTACTGAGATAGGAGATGGCAGCTGCTACTGATAAGATTCTATTATAAAACATAAATCCACCAGGTACATACTTAAATGACAGATTCTGCCATTTAATCTGAAAAAAGGCTCATCACTGTTTAAATAGTAACTATCAGCTACTCCGCAAGAATTTTATATAATAACAAAGAAAGGAGTTTTTTGCTAAAATATATTTTTTATTAGATATACATATTTAATAAACCAAAAAAACATAAAAGACGACAAAAAACAGAACATTGGCAACAGAAAAGAGCATATAGCAGTGTAAAATAGGTACAATAGATGTAAATGTATTGAATTACAAATAATAGACAGAGTGGTCAAATACTACATTGTATGTATACAAACATACGTGTACCCATTCATATGTACAGTTGAAACCAGAAGTTAATAAATAATAAACTTTTTATTTATATAACGCCAACATATTCTGCAGCGCTTTACAATTCAGACAATTTACATACATTATTGGTACTGTCCCCATTGGGGCTCACAATCTACATTCCCTATCAGTATGTCTTTGGAGTATGGGAGGAAACCCACGCAAACACAGGGAGAACATACAAACTCCTTGCAGATGTTGTCCTTGGTGGGATTTGAACCAAAGACTCCAGTGCTGCAAGCCTGCCGTGCTAACCACTGAGCCACCGTGCTACCAAAGTTTACATACACTATATAAAAAGACACATACAGGTATGCATGTTTTTCTCAATATCTTACATGAAATATGAATAAACCTTTCCCGTTTTAGGTCAGTTGGGATTACCATAATTTTTCATATTTGCCAAATGTTAGAATAATGAGAGAAAGAATGTGTTAAGGCATTTTTATTACTTACTGCAAAGCCAAAAGTTTACATACGTTTCATTAGTATTAGATACCATTGCCCTTAAACTGAATGACTTGGGTCAAACATTTGGGATATCCTTCCACAAGATTCTCACAATAGTTGGTCGGAATTTGGGCCCATTCCTCCTGACAAAACTGGTGTAACTGATCCAGGTTTGTAGGTTGACTTGCTCGCACCTGCCTTTTCCGCTTTGCCCATAAATTTTCAATAGAATTGAGACCAGGGCTTTGTGATGGCCACTCCAAAACATTGACTTTGTTATCCTTAAGCCACTTTGTTACCATTTTAGCAGTATGCTTCGGGTCATTGACCATTTGGAAGACTCATTTTCACCCAAGCTTTAACTTCCTGGCTGATGTCTTGAGAGGTTTCTTCAGTATTGCCACATAATCTTCTTTTCTAAATGATGCTATCTATTTTGTGAAGTACGCCAGTCCCTCCAGCAGCAAAACAACCCCAAAACATGATGCTGCCACTCCCGTGTTTCACATTTGGGGATGGTGTCCTTAGGCTTCCAAGCTTCTCCCTTTTTCCTTCAAACGTAAAGATGGTCATTATGCCCAAAAAGTTCAATTTTAGTTTCATCAGACCACAGGACATGTCTCCAAAAATTAAGGTCTTTATTCCTGTGTGCATTTGCAAACATTAATGTGGCTTTTTTATGTTTCTTTTGGAGTAATGGCTTCTTCCTGGCAGAGTAGCCTTAAAGCCCATCATGATACAGTACTCGTTTCACTGTGGATATTGACACATTCTTACCAGCTTCCGCCATCATGTTCACAAGGTCTTTTGCTTTTGTCCTTGGGTTGATATGCACATGTCAGAGCAAAGCATGTTCATCTCTGGGACACAGAACCCATCTTCTTCCTGAGAGGTATGATGGCTGGACATTCCCATCTTGTTTGTACTTGCGTATAATTGTTTGTATAGATGAGCGAGGCACCTTCAGGTATCTTGAAATTGTACCCAGAGATGAGCCAGACTTGTGCAAGTCCACAATTCTCTTCCTGATATCTTGGCTGATTTCTTCAGACTTTCCCATGATGCTACACAAAGAAGCAGTGTGTTTCAGGTGTGCATTAAAATACATACATGCATTAAAATACATAATGTGTCTCTAATTAACTCAGATGTTGCAAAAAAAAACTATCAGAAACTTCCAAACACATGACATCATCATATGGGCATAGTAATCTTAGTGTATGTAAACTTTTGACTTTGCTGTAAGTATTAAAAATGTCTTAAAACATTCTCTCTCTCATTATTCTGGTGTTTGGTGAATATTAAAAATTATGGTAATCCTAATTGATCAAAAACGGGAAAAGTTTAATCTGATTTCATGTCAAATTTTGAGAAAAACATGCAAAAGTGTCTTTTTATAGTGTATGTAAACTTCTGGTTTCAACTGTATATGGCAAAAATACTCTTGCTCATAAGGTGATGCACAATGCAAAGTTACCACAGAAACCTATTCCCCAACACTCATTTCGTGTGTTTTGATGACGCTTCCTCAGGGGGTATAGGTATACCAGTGCTATATGCACAGTTCTGTTGTCAATGTACTGGTTTATATCGGATTTTATGGTTTCTTTGATCATCAATGATTTTACACATACATATCTAATAAATAAAGTCACTGGGCAAGGTCTTCAAATCGAGTGGCATTTCACTGGCGATGAAGGCATGGCTCGTACATATTTGGTCTTTTCTGTTTTTTACGGATGCGAAACCTGGACGATAAAGAAACAAGACAGAAGAAGAATTGATGACTTTGAAATTTGGTGCTGGAGAAGGATGTTATCAATACCATGTATGGCAAGAAGAATAAACAAATCAATTTTGGAACAAATCAAGCCAGACCTGTCATTCGAAGCAAACATCACCAAGCTAGAGGCAAAGTTTCTCCCTCATCCTCCACTTACTCCATAGAAGTTGACAGTTGCTATTGATAAAATTCTATCTCAGTAATATAAATGTCTTCGATCATTTTCAAAATTCTTAATTCAGTGGTAAAATCTGTATTCTCTAATCAGTCCTGGTGGAGATAGAAGCACATTTCTCTGATAATAATATTTTATCTATCTATCTATCTATCTATCTATCTATCTATCTATCTATCTAATCACACAGTCACTGGCAAAGTACTGGAGGGGAGATAGGTAGCACTGAGATTATTAGCTCCAGTAATTAAACATAGGTGAAAGGTTCCAGCACACGAAGGAATGAGGGGTTAATTAGCCATTTTTAGTGCTAGGGTGATTAAACACCTGTGGAAAGGGAGGAGGGAGGAGGATAAATTTCCAGCCTTTTAGAGCATTTGGTGTGGGGTGGGTCTGGAGGCACCAGCTCTGGAGCTGTTTTGTCATGTGAAGACAAGCTAAACATTAAGTTATTTGTTCCTGAAGCAGGCGCTTACTTGTAGCAAAAAGGATTGTGCCATACGCTATGTTTTGTTTTTCCTGTTAGGTCGGGAAGGCTGTCTTTGTTTTTGCAAACATTGCCGTGGTTTATGCTATGCTCTTAATAAACCACAGAATGTGCAACCCAGTGAGCCGATCTACTACTGTATATATAAATATATTGTGGTAGATCAGCTCACTCGACTGCACATAGAGGTAAAAGCAGAACACTGTCTCTTTAAATTTTTCACTTGGTTTATTATGCGGCATAAACCAATGCAACGTTCATGAAAATAGATATTGCCAATCTGGCATTACGGCAAAACAAAGTAAGAAAATGTCCGGCAAAAGTCCTTGCATCGGCCGGGGTCCGGCCACTCAGGATTAGCAAAACACACGGTTCAGTTTAGCACAACCAAACATGAGCTCCTCACTCTGGAGCTGATCTCCAGGTACTGAATACCTCCTGAGTCCAAAGACTGGCTCTTTATAGCCCCCTAGCCATGCCCTGGAGAGGAGATAGGGTGGACAACTCCCTCCTAGCACTTAGTCGTCCACCTGTAAAGCATGCCCTTGTAACTCCTGGCTATTAACCCTCTCTGCGCATAATATGCAGGCGAAAACTTCCAACCTCCGAGGCTTTCTTCACTTGCATCTTTATTTTGCCCCTTCCGACGATGTAGCCCAAGTATTTTGCCTCTTCTTTTCCCATAGCACAGTTTTTCGGGTTTATGGTAAAGCTGGCCTTTCTCAGTGCATCCAGTACTGCCTGGACCTTCTGCAGGTGACTTCCCCAATCTGGGTGAAGATCACGATATCGTCCAGGTAAGCGGTGGCGTACTTCTTGTGCGAGGCTAGGATCCGGTCCATGGCCCTCTGGAAGGTAGGCACCCTGCAAACCGAACGGCATCCTGGTGTACTGAAAGCACCCATTGGGTATAGAGAAAGCCGTCTTTCTCCTTGGCACTGGGAGGCAGAAGGATTTGCCAAGACCCCTTTATTAGATCCAAGGTAGTGATGTACCTGTCAGGCCCTAGCGTTTCAATAAGTTCATCGACAGGCGTAAAACTTAGACACATCATTCAGTTTTCTGTAATCATTACAGAAACGCCATTCTCCGTCCGGCTTCGGTACAAGAAAAATGGGACTGGAAAAGCCGCTCTTAGACTCCTCGATGACGCCCAGGCTCAACATTCTCCGCATCTCCTTGGAGATCACCTCAAAGCGGGCTTCGGGGATTCGATATGGTCTCTGGTTCACCAGTACATGCAGTTCCGTCAAGATCTCATACTCCACAAACTGCATACATCCGGACAACTCTGAGAATGGGTCTCTGTTTCTCTGCAGCATTTCCCGGCACTGTTGTTCTTGGGCCGGTGATAGTGTCTCGGCCACTGTGACATCCTCGATCCTGGTGTCAGGTTTGGCCCCCAGACACGTAGCTTCCACCGGTTCCCTGTCCTGCCATGGCTTAAGCAAGTTAATGTGGTAGATCTGGTACGGCTTTATTCTTCCTGGCTGGTGGATTTTATATTTGACTTCATTCAACTCTCAACCACTTCGTACGGCCCTTGCCACTTGGCCAGAAGCTTTCTTTCGACTGTGGGTACTAATACTAGTACCCGGTCTCCAGGGTTGAATTGTCTCAGCCCTGTGACCCGATTGTAGATCCTTGCCAGGGCTTCTTGTGCCTGTAGGAGGCTCTCTTTCACAACTGGCATCACCCTCAAGATCCGGTCCTACGTTTGAGCCACATGCTCTATGACCCTCTGGTGGGGCGTAACCTCTGCTTTCCAAGTCTCCTTGCTATGTCCAGAAGTCCCTGAGGGTGCCGTCTGAGGAAGTTCCCTAACAGAGAACAGCAGGTATGGCAACAGGCAATCCCAGTCTCGCCCATCCATCTCCACGACCTTCTTCAGCATAGCTTTCAAGGTCTTGTTGAATCTCTCCAACAGGCCGTCCGTCTGCGGATGGTATACAGACGTCCGGAGTTGTGTAATCTGGAGAGCCTTACACAACTCCCTCATCACCTTAGACATAAAAGGAGATCCCTGGTCCGTCAGGATCTCCTTTGGCAGACCCGTCCGGGAGAAAATATGCACAAGCTCTCTGGTGATACTCCTGGCGGACGAGTTTCTCAAAGGTACCGCCCCTGGAAACCGAGTTGCATAGTTCAACATTACCAGGATGTATTGGTGCCCCCTGGTGGACTTGACCAGGGGCCCGACAAGGTCCATGTCAATCCGATCAAATGAGACCTCTATAATAGGCAATGGCACTAGAGGGCTTCGGAAGTGGGACACGGAAGCAGTTATCTGACAGGTGGGGCAGGACCGGCAGTAATTAACAATTTCTCTGTGACATCCGGGACAGTATAACCTCTGCAGGACCCGTACTTGTTTTTTTTCTACTCCCAGATGTCCACCCAAAATATGAGAATAGTCCAGGTCTAACAGCCTACGCCTATAAGGACTCGGCACCACCAACGGCTCTACGACTTCCCCTCTCAGTTTAGTTACCCGATAAAGTAGTTCCTCATTGTGAGAACCTGGTGTCAGTCCCCGGCTCTTGAGCAACCCCATTTATCACAGACACATTTTCAAATGCATTTTTCAATGTGGGGTCCTGCATCTGAGCAGTTCCAAAATTCCCCCCAGAAATCCCCAACTCGGGGGATCTCGACCTCTTGGGTCGCCGTCTCATCCTCATCACCGGCAAGGACATACAGGGGGAATTCATCATCTCAGACGGTGTTGGGGATTCAACATGGTGGCACCGGCTCCTTCCTGAGTCACGTGCTACGTCTGCTTTCTGCCATAATTCCCAGAACAGGCTAAAGTCCCACCCTATTATCATGGGGTGTAACAGGTCCTTCACTACCCCCACCTCATGGGACTCAGCACCACAGTCAGTTTTTATAGTCACTCTAGCAACAGGGTAGTCTTTGGCATCCCCGTGAATACAGCGGATGCCCACGTTTTTTCAGGGGATCACCTGATGGGGGAGTGTGGCCCTTATCAAAGTCACCAAACTCCCCGAGTCCAAGAGTTCCGTCACCAGTACCCCATTGATTGTTACGGGACATGACTGTGGCCCCTCCCCGAGATGACAGTCCACACTGCAAGCTGGATGGACATAATACGAACAGTGCCTCCCCACGCTGCAGTCCATCTGTTCAGAGGCCAGAGGGCAGCGGGCACCTACATGGCTAGGGCTGTGACACCTCCAACAAATAATCTCTCCCACAGGGACCTTGGTCACCGCCTCCCCCGCCCCTTTGGACATTGGACGCCCCGCCCCTTACTGAGATTCGGGCTCTTTCTGGGTACCCCAGTATGGGGATGCAATCACGCCCGGCTTCCTCACAGCCTTCTCAACCACCTGGTACCTTTCTACTAGGCCCACTAGGTCATCTGCATTTCGGGGGTCCGCCTGGGCAACCCAGGTCTGCACCGGTCTGGGGAGGGAGTGGATAAATCTGTCCATTACGATCCGTTCTACCATCTGGGCTGGGGTGGAGGACTCCGGATGCAACCACTTCTGTATCAGATGCAGCAGGTCGAACATTTGGGAGCGAGGGGGTGGACCCTTTGAGTTCTGACAGACATAGTCACCCCGGAGCGTGCAAATATCTCAGTATTCCTGGGCATACTCTAAGGCCAGGTCATAATAAGCCTTTTGGGGCTCACCAGTCAGATAAGGGGGCCAGCACCTCTGCCCACTGCTCCGGCACAGTCAAAAGGCTTCTACATCATCTCCCGGGGTCAGTTTTTGAATTGCTCATCTTACCACTTTCCAGTTGGATGTGTCGTCATCACCTTGATTTGGGGAAGGGGCTGCCGGTCTCCCACGAACCGCCTCTGTGAGCAACTCAATCTGTTGCTGCAGCAGTCAATACTGGTCTTGTTGCTGCTGCTGCAGGTACTGCTGGTGCTGTTGTTGGATCTGTTGCATCAACAGCTTACACATCTCCTGATGTGCCAGCTGTTGCTGCTGTTGTGCCAGCTGTTGCTGCTGTTGGGCTTGCTGTTGCTGCTATTGGGCCTTCAGAAGGTGTTTAAGCAGGTTATCCATTCTGTCGACTCCGCCTCCTGGCTTACTGCTGCCTTCACCCAGGACATGCAGTTTCTCCTGTAGCAGTCACAAATGTTCGCTGGGAATGCTGCCCGCACTTCTAACACCACCTGTGGTAGATTCACTCACTCGGCTGCACATAGAGGTAAACGCAGAACACTGTCTCTTTAAATTTTTCACTTGGTTTATTATGCGGCATAAACCAATGCAAAGTTCATGAAAATAAACATAGCCAATCTGGCATAACGGCAGAACAAAGTAAGAAAATGTCCAGCAAAAGTCCTTGCATCGGCCGGGGTCTGGCCACTCAGGATTAGCAAAACACACGGTTCAGTTTAGCACAACTAAACATGAGCTCCACACTCTGGAGCTGATCTCCAGGTACTGAACACTTCCTGAGTCCAAAGGCTGGCTCTTTATAGCCCCCAAACCACGCTCTGGAGAGGAGATAGGGTGGACGACTCCCTCCTAGCACTTAGTTGTCCACCTGTGATTTTGCAAGTTTTCCCACCTACAAGGAATGGAGAGATCTGTAATTTTTATCGTAGGTACACTTCAACTGTGAGAGACAGAATTTATAAAAAATCTAGAAAATCACATTGTATGATTTTTAAATAATTAAATTGCATTTTATTGCCTGAAATAAGTATTTGATCACCTACGAACCAGCAAGAATTCTGGCTCTCATAGACCTATTCGTTTTTCTTTAAGAAGCCTTTCTACTCTGCACTCATTACCTGTATTAATTGCACCTGTTTTAACTCAGTACCTGTATAAAAGACAAGATAATTATTTTCCCGACAATCAATCAATCACACTCCAACCTCTCCACCATGGTCAAGACCAAAGAGCCATCTAAGGACACCAGGGACAAAATTGTAGACCTACACAAGGCTGGGATGGGCTACAAGACAATAGGCAAGCAGCTTGGTGAGAAGGCAACAACGGTTGGCACAATTATTAGAGAATGGAAGAAACACAAGATGACTCTCAATTTTCTTCGGTCTGGGTCTCCTTAAAAGATCTAGCCTCGTGGGGTAAGGATGATTCTGAGAAAGGTCAGGAATCGGCCCAGAACTACATGGGAGGACCTGATCAATGACCTGAAGAGAGCTGGGACCACAGTCTCACACATTACCATTAGTAACACACTACGCAGTCATGGATTAAAGTCCCTGCAGGGCACACAAGGTCCTTCTGCTCACACCAGCACATGTCTAGGCCCCTTTTAAGTTTGCCAATGACCATCTGGATTATCTAGAGGAGGCATGGGAGAAGGTCATGTGGTCAGATGAGACTAAATTATAACATTTTGGTATCAACTCCACTCGGCGTGTTTGAAGGATGAAGAAGGATGAGTACAACCCCAAAAACACTGTCCCAATCGTGAAGCATGGTAGGGGAAACATCATACTTTGGGGGTGATTTTCTGCAATGAAGACAGGACGACTGCATCGTATTGAAGGGAGGATGGATGAAGTCATGTATCGCGATATTTTGGCCTATAACCTCCTTCCCTCAGTAAGAGTATTGAAGATGGGTCAGCCAGGGCAACTAAGGAGTGGCTCCATAAGAATCATTTTAAGGTCCTGGAGTGGCCTAGCCAGTCTCCAGACCTGAGCCCAATAGAAAATCTTTTGAGGGAGCTAAAGCTCAATGTTGCCCAGCAATATCTCTGAATCCTTAAAGATCTGGAGAAGATCTGCATGGAGGAGTGGGCCAAAATCCCTGCTGCAGTGTGTGCAAACTTGGTCAAGTACTACAGGAAACGTCTGACCTCTGAAATTGCAAACAAAGATTTCTGTACCAAATATTAAGATATGTTTTGCTGCAGCCAGGGTCATCTATCTGGCTAACCGTTACTCAGATTCCACCTCTCTGTGCCAGTCATTGCACTGGCTGCCCATGAATTACAGGATCCAATTTAAATTGCTTGTTCTCACCCACAAAGCTCTCCACAGTGTGGCACCCCCCTACATCTCTTCCCTCTTTTCTGTTTATCGGCCTACCCGTTTTCTACGCTCCCCAAGCGACTTTCGACTAACATCCGCACTAATCCGTACCTCCCACTCCCGGCTCCAAGACTTCTCCCGAGCTGCACCTATTCTCTGGAATGCTCTACCCCAAGAAATTAGGATGAACCACAACTTACACAGTTTTAGGCGTTCCCTAAAAACTCACCTGTTTAAAAGCAGCCTATCACCTTCCCTAATCGAAGTCCTTTTATATTCTTATAGCCCATCCCTTATTTCTCCAAACATAAGTCTCCACCGAACCCAAAAGCACTACAGATACTGGATACTGGCTGGTGATGAGCTCATGCAGCCTTTATCTATATCCCCTCAAGATGGCTGGACCATCCTTGTAAATAAGCCATTGTACTTTGTGTCACCCCCACCTCATTGTAGATTGTAAGCTCTTACGAGCAGGGTTGTCATTTTTGCTGTAATTATTGTATTATCTTTAGCTATGTTACTTATGACTGTTGTATATGAACCTGTGAATTGTTAAGCGCTGCAGAATATGTTGGCGCTATATAAATAAAGACTTATTATTATTATTATATTGTTATCTATTGTATCAAATTCTTATTTCATGCAATAAAATGCAAATTAATTATCTAAAATTCATACAATGTGATTTTCTGGATTTTTAGATTCTGTCTGTCACAGTTGAAGTGTACCTACGATAAAAATGACAGACATCTCCATTCTTTATAGGTGGGAAAACTTGCAAAATCAGCAGTATATTGAATACTTATTTTCCCCACTGCATATACATACAGTGGTGTGAAAAAATGTTTGCCCCTTCCTTATTTCTTATTCTTTTGCATGTTTGTCACGCTGAAATGTTTCAGATCAAAAAACACATTTAAATATTAGACAAAGATAACACAAGTAAACACAAAATGCAGTTTTTAAATGAAGGTCTTTATTAATAAGGTAAAAAGAAATCCAAACCTACAGGGACCTGTGTGAAAAAGTAATTGCCCCCTAAACCCAATAACTGGTTGGGTAACCCTTAGCTGCAACAACTGCAATCAAGCATTTGCAATAACTGACAATGAGTCTTTTACAACGCTCTGGAGGAATGTTAGCACACTCATCCTTGCAAAATTGTTGTAATTCAGCCACATTGGAGGGTTTCCGAGCATGAACCTCCTTTTTAAGGTCATGCCACAGCATCTCAATCACATGAAGGTCAGGAATTTGACTAGGCCACTCCAAAGTCTTCATTTTGTTTTTCTTAATCCATTTAGAGGTGAACTTGCTGGTGTGTTTTGGATCATTGTCCTGCTGCATGACACAAGTGCACTTCAGGTCATGAACAGATGGCCAGACATTCTCCTTCAGGATTCTTTGGTAGACAGCAGAATTAGTGATTCCATTTACCACAGCAAGTCTTCCAGGTCCTGAAGCAGCAAAACAGCTGCAGACCATCACATTACCACCACCATATTTTACTGTTGGTATGATGTTCCTTTTCTGAAATGCTGTTACTTCTACGCCAGATGTAATGGGACATACACCTTCCAAAAAGTTCAACTTTTGTCTTGTCAGTCCACAGAGTATTCTCACAAAAGTCTTGGCAATCATCAAGATGAGCCTTTATTCTTTTTGCTCAGCAGTGGTTTTCGTCTTGGAACTCCAACTGACATTTTTGCTCAGTCTCTTTCTTATGGTGGAGTCATGAACGCTGACCTTAACTGAGGCAAGTGAGGCCTGTAGCTCTTTGGATGTTGCTGTGGGGTCTTTTGTGACCTCTTGGATGAGTCATCGCTGCGCTCTTGGGTTAATTTTGGTTGGCCGGCCACTCCTGGGAAGATTCACCACTGTTCCATGTTTTTGCCATTTGTGGATAATGACTCTCACTGTGGTTCACAAGAGTCCCAAAGCTTTAGAAATGGCTTTATAACCTTTTCCAGACTGGTAGATCTCAATTACGCAGCAAGATATTTAGCTTTTGAGGATCTTTTGGTCTACTTCGCTTTGTCAGGCAGGTCCTATTTAAGTGATTTCTTGATTGAGAACAGGTGTGGCAGTAGTCAGGCCTGTGTGTGGCTAGGTAAATTAAACCCAGTTTCCCAAAGATGTGATAAACCACAGTTAATTTATGTTTTAAGGGGTGGGGGTAATCACTTTTTCACACAGGGCCCTGTAGGTTTGGATTTCTTTTTCCCTTAATAAAAAAAATCTTGATTTAAAAACTGCATTTTTGTTTACTTGGTTTACGTATCTTTGTCTAATATTTAAATTTGCTTTTTGATCTGAAACATCTAAGTTTGGCAAACATGCAAAAAAATAAGAAATCAGGAAGGGGGAAAACACTTTCACACCATTGTATATTCTTTACAAAGTTGCATATTTTCATGTATACTATTGATTAATGAAAAAAAATGAACTCTTAAAAAAAAAGCATAAAACGCATAGGAAAAAAATTGTTAACTAAGGGTTAAGGGGCTTTCTTGCTCTTCACAGGCAGATGATGTCGGGAGAAAAAGGAGGAACCATCCTGTTGAATTTCAACAGCTGATCCTTTTGTTTGGCGCAGAGACAAGCCTCTGCAAGAGCGACAGTCATACAGTATATACTGCATGCAGAATTTTTAGTTTTGATTATTCATTTTATTATTGAACAACTACGGTGCTGTCAATCAATGCAAAAGGTTAATAAATCTGAAATCTGAATATTTAAGAAAGTAAAAGTGATTGTCTTTCTTAGCAAAATATCTGTGTGCAGAATTATTGGTCAACTATTAGTATGCAGAATTATTATGTAACTAAATGAAAAATGTAAATTTTCCCATCTCAATTGTTTATTTTCATTTGTTAATATGAGAATAACAAAATGACTCTATGTATAAAAATAAATTTCTGACATTTCAAAAATATATTGGTGACTAATATAGCCACCCTTCTTTTCAACAATCGTCATAAGCCTTCCATCCATGGAGTCTGTTATTTTTCTAATTTGTTCGGAGGGGTGTACTGTTTTCCTTCACTGTAAAGCTCCCGCTTTAGAAAGACCCACAAGTTCTCAATAGGGGTTCAAGTGAGGAAAGGCACTATGTCATTATTCTTTAATCTTTAAGGCCTTTATTGGAGCATAGTCCTGCATAAAAATCAAAGTGTTCATGGAAGATGCAGACTTTTTCCTTAAAGTGCCTTCTAAAAACTGGCAGCAGGTTTGGGAGTTCATTTTGAGTTCATCTTCAACCTGAAACAATCCAACTAACTAATTTTTAATAATACCAGCCCGTAGCATTACCTCACCTTTACCTTGTTGAGTCGAATTGGGGGGTCTGTGCTCATTACTGATCTTGCCACAGACCCATCCATCTGGTCCTTCAAGAGTCACGCTTATCTCCATCAGTCTGTAAAACCTTTGAAAAACCTGTCATCAGATATTTCTTGGCCCAGTACTGATGTTTCAACTTCTGAGTCTTGTTCAGTGGTGGTCGAGGTTGCAATTTTAGAATATGACAGGACTGGAGGATTATGGGTTTCTGGTGACTTCACATTAGATTCTTCTCAAATATTTGGCAATTAATGTGTTCTTGTTTTTATTTTGCACATTTTTTGCAAGCCTGTTGACCATTTGCAACAAAACTTTTGATGGTTCTGTGATCATGCCCCGATGTCATAGAATTTTAAGAGTGCTACATTCCTCGGTAAGACTTGTAACAATTTTTGACTTTTCAATCAGTTAAATCTCTTTTTGGCCCATTTTTCCTGAGGAACACAAGCTGCATAATAATTCTGAACACCTTGATAAAGGGTGTCGATATCCTCAGTCCTCACCCTCCCTCATTACACAAATACTTATTACCTAATATGCTTTATACCAATAAGCCTTTAAGTTTATACAACTTGGAGTTGAAAAATCTGCATGAAAATTATGCTATGGTCAAAATACTCACTTGCCTAATAATTGTGCAGTGTAGAGAACTCAAGAATGCTCCGCTGAGCGTTCCTATGTATGGGGGAGTCAGGAGAGACAGATGTAGGCCATTCGATCGTTCTGCCATAAGATTTCTAATGTGAATGGCAGCTTTATTTAATTTGCTTCACTTATTCAGTTATGCAAGAGTCATAGCATGCAGTATTGGCAATAAGATATTACTTTTAGACCCACTTCTATCAGATGGAAGATTTATCTTATTGATTTATACTGGAGATCCAGTGGTTTTAAAATTACATTTCTAGCTCTGGAGAAAACCTTGGAGTGCTCTTTAACTACCACCTTGGATCCTTTGTTATTTAATGAGAGAGACCTTTGATAGTGTCCATTCAGTGAGAAAGATAAGAAACCATGACAGTCTTTGGATCCATTGTGTGCTTGATGCACTATCTCTTATCAGAAAGTCCAGCTCTTTGTAGCTCAGCAGCCAAAAAAACTATTTTATCTCAACAGGGTTGAAAAACATAACCTGCAGGCAAAACCGGCAAACTTCAATTAGCCTCATAGCTGGTGGGGAGATTTGTGACCACCTGGATAGAGATTACTAAAAAAAACTCATTATGCAGTAGCCCCAGTAGGTACATAGGAATCCACTTAAAAGGACAGTCACAATGTCATAATATTGTAATTAGCTATGTAAATGAGATAATAGCAATCGCAGGTTGAATTTATATTACACAAAATATTATATAATATATACATATATATATATATATATATATATATATATATATATAAATTTATATTAGAATTATACAGTGGGGACAATAAGTATTAGATATACTGCCAATTTACACTTCAACTGTGAGAGACAGAATCCAAAAAAAAATCCAGAAAATCACATTGTATGATTATTACTTAATTAAGGCTGAGTTCACACGATGCGTATTTAATGCGTTTCCGCGGCGTCTTTGCAGTTGCGTAAACGCCGCGGAAACGCATTAAAAACGCATGGTAGAAGGGCAGCAATGTTCCCCAATTGAAATACGCATGTGCTGTGCCCATGATGCGGATTTTTCCGCAGCGTAAACGCTGCGCTCAAAAATCTGCAGCATGTCATTTAATTTTGCGTAAACGCGGCGTTTTCGCCGCCATTGACTTGCATTAGAACGCTCCAATTCCACAAGACTGCATCTGTACTTGCGTAATTGGTGCGTTCTAATATGCGGATGGTACCCGGGTGTGGAGGAGAGGAGAGTCTCATCCACACCCAGGTACCATTAAAAAAGCTGTAAAACAAGAATAAAATAAAAAATATATATATACTTACCATCTGTCGGCCCGCGCACCGCTCCTGCTTGGTTCCCGGCACTTGCAGTGAGTTGAAGGACCTGCGCTGACGTCAGAGTCATGTGACGGGTCTTGTGACGCTGACGTCGGCAGGTCTTTCAATTCAAAGTTGCCGGCGAGGGAGAACGGATTGAGCAGGACAGCGCGGGCCATCGGACGTAAGTATATACACTCTCTCGGGTCACACTATATAAATCCATGCTGTTTGCATGGATTTATATAGTGTGACCTAGTTGTCAAGCACTTTCCAAGTGATGCTAAAATCGCTTGGAAAGCGCTCGACAACCCACATGCGAAAAAACATGTGGAAACGCATGTGAATCCGCATGTGAATCCGCATGTATTCCGCAGGAAAAACGCATGCACAATCTGCATGCGTTTTTTCTGCCAGGGAGATGCAGAAATGATGCAGAAATTTTCAGCTTCATTTCTGCATCGTGTGCACATACCCTAAAGGGGTTTTCCCACAAACAAAAGTTCATTTTAATCAATGGCTGTGTCTGACCATGCAGGAACATGGACTGATCATACCACAGCTCCTGGACAGGGGAGGAAGCAAAAGAGGATACAGATATTACAGCAGGGGATAACAGAGGATTCTTTCTTTGAAGTAAAACATTTTTTAAAAACAGGCAGAGAAATGTTTTATCTCACAGAATGAATCCTCTTCGATCCCCTTCTGTAATGTCTGTATTGTCTCCCCCCCCCTGCCCAGGAGATGTGGTATGATCAGACCATGTTCCTGCACGGTCAGACACAGCCATTACACAGTACACAGCAGGGGCACATTTATTTGATTATCTCAGCACAGGAACATTTTATTTAAATACATTCAATTGTGGAACTTATTATCATTCCAAGATCTATTGATTAAAATCAACTTTCGTTCATGGGAAAACCCCTTTAATTTGCACTTTATTACATGAAATAAGTATTTGATACAATAGAAAAACAGAACTCAATATTTGGTACAGAAACCTTTGTTTGCAATTACAGAGGTCAGACGTTTCCTGTAGTTCTTGACCAAGTTTGCACACACTGCAGCAGGGATTTTGGCCCACTCCTCCATACAGATCTTCTCCAGATCTTTCAGGTTTCGGGGCTGTCACTGGGCTACATTGAGTTTCAGCTCCCTCCAATGATTATCTATTGAGATCAGGTCTGGAGATTGGCTAGGCCACTCCAAGACCTTGAAATGCTTCTTACAAAGCCATTCCTTAGTTGCCCTGGCTGTGTGTTTTGGGTCATTTTCATGATGCAAGACCCAGCCATGACCTATCTTCAATGCTCTTACTGAGGGAAGGAGGTTGTTGGCCAAAATCTTGCGATACTTGACCCCATCCATCTTCCTTTCAATACGGTGCAGTCGTCCTATCCCCTTTGCAGAAAAGCAACCCCAAAGTATGATGTTTCCTCTACCATGCTTCACAGTTGGGATGGTGGTCTTGGGGTTGTACTCATCCTTCTTCTTCCTCCAAACACTGCGAGTGGAGTTGATACCAAAAAGTTCTATTTTGAAGTATGTCCATTGGAACATCATAATGTGGGACTGCTTTTCAGCATACAGCACTTGCAAACTTCATATGATTGAAGGAAGGATGAATGGACCAATGTACTATAACATTCATGATAAAAATCTGCTGCCATCTACTAGGATAATGAAGATGATGTAGCGCCGGCGTCCCTGCCCTCTGCTAGGCAGGGACGCTGTTCCCCTCACCCCTCTGCTCCGAGCCCGGCGTCCTCCTCCCGCTCTGCTGGCAGCGCGCGCTCCTTCCCGGCCACTGTGCTTAGGGCGCGCGTGCGCGCGCTCCCTCCCTCTTAAAGGGGCCGCGCGCGCCGTCCTAAGGAGTCCCCGGCCAATGGCCGGAGGATTTCACCATATATAAGGCACCTCCTCCAAAATGGAGGTGCCCGAGCAATGTTGTTGCACTGTTCACTACTCTGCTTCAGCCCTCAGGTCCCGTTGCCAGTTACCTGCCAGATTCCTGCCAGTTTGCTGTCTGATTCCTGTCTGATATTCTGCTACCTGCCTGCTAGCCTGAGGTCCGACGGTCTGCCCTCCAACTCCTGTCAGTCTGTCTATGGACCAGCTTGCCCGCTCACCTGGGAGCGCACACCTGTTACCTGCCTGCTAGCCTACCTGGAGGCTCCGCCGTCACGTGCTATGACCACCTGCCATTCCAGAGACTCCTGCCCGCTCACCTGGGAGTGCACACCTGTTACCTGCCTGCTAGCCTACCTGGAGGCTCCGCCGTCACGTGCTGTGACCACCTGCCATTCCAGAGACTCTCGCTTGCTCACCTGGGAGCACCCATCAACCATCTGCCTGCTAGCCTACCTGGAGGCTCTGCCATCACAGGTCGTACCTACCGTTTACCCAGAGACTGCCCCGGTCACTTGCCGTGACCTCCTGCCCGTTCATCCAGAGACTGCCCCGGTCACTTGCCGTGACCTCCTGCCCGTTCATCCGGAGACTGCCCCGGTCACTTGCCGTGATCTCCTGCCCGTTCATCCAGAGACTGCCCCGGTCACTTGCCGTGATCTCCTGCCCGTTCATCCAGAGACTGCCCCGGTCACTTGCCGTGACCTCCAGCCCGTTCACTCAGAGACTGTCCCGGTCACCTGCTGTGACTGCCTGCCCGTCTTCCCTGGTCGCCACCCGCTCCCTTACAAGGACCGCCCCCTTGTATAGTAGCTCAGAGGTTCCGCCTCCCAGACCCGTTACAGTTTGCTCGGGCCATGGAACCCGGTGGCACCCAAGCTCCCTCACTCTCGGACCTGTGTCATGAACTGTCCCGTCAGAGGTCCCAACAGGAGTCCATCCTGGGTCACCTGCGGAATGTCAATACTCGCCTGGACACTCTGACTGCTCCACCAGCAACCACCGCCAGAGCCATGACTCGCAATCCGGCAGCTCCGCTGCCCACCAATACTATGGTATCCTACCCCGGACCCCGGCTTTCCGCACCTCCTCACTTTGGAGGCGACTCCGCTCAGGCTCGGGGCTTTATAAATCAGTGCACCCTGCACTTTGAACTCCTGTCCCACCAGTTTAACTCCGACCGGGCCAAAATTGCCTTCATCATGTCCCATCTCACCGGGGAGGCCCTGGCCTGGCTAAATCCTCTATGGGAGAGAGGAGACCCCCTGGTGTCCGACTTGCCTGCCTTTCTCACGGCTTTCCGGAAAGTCTTCGACGAACCTGGACGGAGGACCTCATCCACATCATCTCTGCTACGCCTCCGTCAGGGAAGTCTCACCGTGGGCCAATATGCCATACGGTTCCGTACCCTTGCCTCGGAGCTGGCCTGGGATAACGACGCTCTGGTATCTGTCTTCTGGGAGGGTCTGTCCGGCCGTATTAAAGATGAACTTGCCGGTCGAGACATTCCTACCACTCTCGATGACCTAATAACTCTTGCCACCCGGATTGACCTACGGTTCCAGGAGCGTGCCAAAGAAGTCACCCATGAGAGGAGGTTTCCACGTCTAGCTCCTACTTTTCAGAAATCCGTCACTCCCTCCGTTTCTCCCCAGGTACACTCTCCTGAGCCCAAGCAGGTCGACCAGACCAAGATGGTCAAAACCCGTCAGGACTTACGCCGTGCCGAGGGGAGCTGCTTCTACTGTGGCAGTAAGGAGCACCGGATCCGTACCTGCCCGGAGAGGTCGGGAAACGCCTGTGTCTAGGTTCGCTCAGAGAGGTCGACCTAGACAAGAATAAATCCTCTCCATCTCTGCTGCTGTCAGTCTCAATTATCTGCGGGGAGAATCGTTATTTCGAACTAGCCCAACTTGACTCTGGAGCGGCCGGGAATCTTATTTCACAGGCCCTGGTAGAAAAATACCACATTCCCACCAAACCTCTGGCTATACCATTATCTGTTGCTGCTGTGGATGGGGGCCTCTTACCACGTCCCATCCAACTCATCACCGAATCCGTAACTCTGCAGGTGGGAATGCTGCATTCTGAGAGCATCTCTTTTCATGTTCTGCCTGGACTCTCTCACGCCCTCTTACTAGGTCTACCTTGGCTCCAGAGACATGCACCCGTGCTTGACTGGCAGACCGGAGAAGTCCTTCGCTGGGGACAGGACTGTCATAAGACTTGTTTGGTTCCTGTTCATCCCGCCCGTCCTTCTCCTACCCCAACTAATCTACCTGGACTTCCGATTCCCTATTGGTCATTTGCTGATGTCTTTAATAAAAAGGAGGCAGAGACATTACCCCCTCATAGACCATACGACTGTCCTATCGACCTGTTACCCGGTACTACGCCTCCCCGTGGGCGTATTTACCCATTGTCCGCTGCTGAGACCCGGTCGATGTCCGAATATATTGAGGAGAATTTGGCCAGGGGATTCATCCGGAAATCTACCTCCCCGGCGGGAGCAGGCTTCTTTTTCGTAAAAAAGGACGGCTCTCTCCGTCCCTGTATAGACTATAGAGGCCTTAACCAGATCACGGTGAAGAATAAGTACCCCCTTCCGCTCATTCCAGAATTATTTGATCATCTGAGGGGGGCTAGAATCTTCACCAAACTGGACCTCCGTGGGGCGTACAACCTGGTCCGTATCCGTCAAGGGGATGAATGGAAGACTGCATTCAACACCCGGGACGGCCACTATGAATATCTGGTAATGCCCTTTGGTCTCTGTAACGCTCCTGCCGTCTTTCAAGAGTTGGTCAATGACATCTTCCGGGACCTTCTCTACTCCTGCGTAGTGGTGTACCTGGACGACATCTTGGTCTTCTCTCCGGATCTCCAGACTCACCGGAGAGACGTTCGTCAGGTCCTGCTCAGGCTCAGGCAGAATCACCTCTTCGCTAAATATGAGAAGTGCCTCTTTGAGCAGACCTCGCTTCCGTTTTTGGGCTACATTATTTCTCAGACCGGCCTTCGAATGGATCCAGAGAAACTGTCTGCCATCGAGAAATGGCCCCGACCGGAGGGGTTGAAGGCCATTCAGCGGTTCCTGGGCTTCGCCAACTACTACCGCCTCTTCATTCCGCACTTCTCTTCCCGGACTGCCCCAATTTCCGCGCTCACCCGTAAGGGCACTAATCCCAGAGAGTGGCCGCCCGAAGCAGAGGAGGCCTTTCTTTCCTTAAAACAGGCCTTCTCTTCCGCCCCGGTGCTGCATCGCCCAGATGGCAACAAGCAGTTCTTCCTGGAGGTTGACGCCTCCTCCTCTGGAGCCGGAGCGGTACTTACCCAAAAATCATCTTCCGGGAGAATGGTAACTTGTGGCTTCTTCTCCAAACTCTTCTCCTCTTCTGAGCGCAACTATTCCATAGGAGATCGAGAGTTATTGGCCATCAAGCTGGCATTGGAGGAGTGGCGTTACCTGCTCGAAGGGGCTCTTCACCCGGTAATAATTTACACTGACCACAAGAACTTGGCTTACCTCCAGCATGCCCAGAGACTTAACCCGCGCCAAGCTCGGTGGTCCTTGTTTTTTGCTCACTTTGATTTTATTCTTCATTTTCGCCCAGCTGACAAAAACATCAAGGCGGACGCCTTGTCCCGATCCTTTCTGGTGTCTGATCTCGAGGAGGAACCGAAACACATCATCGATCCCGCCAGAGTAATGCAGGTGGCTCCCGTGAGTCTAAATCGTCTCCCTCCCGGTAAGACGTTCGTATCAGTACCTGATCGGGAGAAGATCCTACACTGGGGTCACTCATCTAAACTAGCTGGCCACGCCGGTCAGAAAAAGACCCTCCAGCTTATTACCCGGCACTACTGGTGGCCTACCCTGCACAAGGACGTAATAGACTTTGTTTCTGCCTGTGTGTCCTGCGCCCGCAACAAGGTTCCGAGACATCTACCAGCCGGTCGCCTCCTTCCGCTCCCAGTACCTGCTGCCCCCTGGCAGCATATAGAAATGGACTTTATAACTGATCTTCCCGTCTCTGCCGGTTGTACGGTCATTTGGGTGGTCGCTGACCGCTTTTCCAAGATGGCTCATTTCGTTCCCCTGCCAGGCCTCCTGTCTGCACCCGAGCTGGCTAAAGACTTTATCCGCCACATCTTCCGTCTTCATGGCCTGCCCCTCCACATCGTGTCGGATCGTGGGGTACAGTTCACTTCACGCTTCTGGAGAGCCACTTGTAAACTGCTAGACGTCACCCTGGACTTCTCCGCTTACCACCCACAGTCTAATGGTCAAGTGGAGCGGATCAATCAGAACCTGACCAGTTACCTCCGGCACTTCGTTAATGCCCACCATTCAGACTGGGTGGATCTCCTGCCATGGGCCGAATTTTCTTACAACAATCACGAGAGCGAATCTTCCACCAAATCCCCGTTTTTTGTTGTCTTCGGTCAGCATCCTCGGATCCCTTTTCCCGTCTCCACCTCGGTGGACAATCCGGCTGCGGAATCTCTTGTTAACAAATTTTCCTCCATATGGGAGTGTACCCGATCCGCACTCCTTCTGTCATCCGAGCGTATGAAAAGACATGCTGACAAAAAACGTCTGGATCCTCCTCAATTCCGTCCAGGGGATAAGGTCTGGCTCTCGTCCAAGGATGTCCGGCTCAAGATTCCTTCCTATAAGTTAGGGCCTCGGTTCATCGGTCCTCTGAAGGTCATCAGTCAGATCAACCCGGTGGCCTATAAATTGAAACTCCCGGCCAACTTGCGGATCCCTAACTCCTTCCATGTATCTCTCCTCAAACCTGTGGTACTTAACTCTTTTTCCAAGTCTACAGGTACGCCTCCTGCTCCGGTTTCCGCTGAAAACGAATTTGAGGTAGAGAACATTCTGGCCACCAAAAGGGTAAGAGGGAAGACCTTTTTTCTAGTAGATTGGAAGGGGTTTGGTCCTGAAGAGAGAACGTGGGAGCCCCAGGAGAACATCCATGCCCCTCTCATCCTAGCTAAATTTCTCTCTGGCCTAAAAAAGGGGGGGCCTAAAGGGGGAGGTACTGTAGCGCCGGCGTCCCTGCCCTCTGCTAGGCAGGGACGCTGTTCCCCTCACCCCTCTGCTCTGATCCCGGCGTCCTCCTCCCGCTCTGCTGGCAGCGCGCGCTCCTTCCCGGCCACTGTGCTTAGGGCGCGCGCGCGCTCCCTCCCTCTTAAAGGGGCCGCGCGCGCCGTCCTAAGGAGTCCCCGGCCAATGGCCGGAGGACTTCACCATATATAAGGCACCTCCTCCAAAATGGAGGTGCCCGAGCAATGTTGTTGCACTGTTCACTACTCTGCTTCAGCCCTCAGGTCCCGTTGCCAGTTACCTGCCAGATTCCTGCCAGTTTGCTGTCTGATTCCTGTCTGATATTCTGCTACCTGCCTGCTAGCCTGAGGTCCGACGGTCTGCCCTCCAACTCCTGTCAGTCTGTCTATGGACCAGCTTGCCCACTCACCTGGGAGCGCACACCTGTTACCTGCCTGCTAGCCTACCTGGAGGCTCCGCCGTCACGTGCTGTGACCACCTGCCATTCCAGAGACTCCTGCCCGCTCACCTGGGAGCGCACACCTGTTACCTGCCTGCTAGCCTACCTGGAGGCTCCGCCGTCCTGTGCTGTGACCACCTGCCATTCCAGAGACTCTCGCTTGCTCACCTGGGAGCACCCATCAACCATCTGCCTGCTAGCCTACCTGGAGGCTCTGCCATCACAGGTCGTACCTACCCTTTACCCAGAGACTGCCCCGGTCACTTGCCGTGACCTCCTGCCTGTTCATCCAGAGACTGCCCCGGTCACTTGCCGTGACCTCCTGCCCGTTCATCCAGAGACTGACCCGGTCACTTGCCGTGATCTCCTGCCCGTTCATCCAGAGACTGCCCCGGTCACTTGCCGTGATCTCCTGCCCGTTCATCCAGAGACTGCCCCGGTCACTTGCCGTGACCTCCAGCCCGTTCACTCAGAGACTGTCCCGGTCACCTGCTGTGACTGCCTGCCCGTCTTCCCTGGTCGCCACCCGCTCCCTTACAAGGACCGCCCCCTTGTATAGTAGCTCAGAGGTTCCGCCTCCCAGACCCGTTACAGATGAAACAAGAGTGGAGATCTCAGCAAGACAATGATCCAAAACACACAGCCAAGGAAACTCTTAATTGGTTTCAGAGAAAGAAAATAATGCTCCTAGAAGGGCCCAGCCTGAACTTTCATGGAAGCTACTAAAGTTCAGAGTTCATAGAAGGAGCACACTGAACCTTCAGGATTTGAAGAGTGTTTGTATGGAAGAATGAGCCAAACTCACACCTGAGCAATGCATGCGACTAGTTTCTCCATACAGGAGGAGTCTTGAAGCTGTCATCACCAACAAAATCTTTGGTACAAAGCATTAAATACATTTCAGTAAGTGTGTTCAATACTTTTTCCCTGTGTCATTTCTCATTTTTATACATAACTTAATTTATGGACATCTATGGTTTGATTTGTTTGCCTATGTGGATTGGATGGTTGTTACCAACATCTGGTGAGATTTCCATGTCAATAGGACCTTTAGAAATATACTCAGGGGGTCCAAGTGTAAAAATTGTGGCGTTTTGATTTTATTCCCCCATTTAGGTGAAAAGTTTCAGCGTCCCAACTTAAATCTTATCTAACAAGGATTGCACCATTGATTGAAGACTGTACTATATTTGTCTAATACAGTATATACATTAAACAGAAATGCAACCTGTTACTAGGTATAGACTGAATTGTCTTTCAAATGCCTATTATTGAGATTGTGATTTTTTTTGTTATTTAGGATATCATAGACATAATAGGAACAGATGTAAAACATCCTGTGAGCTCATCACAGATGATGACAAAATGTCACTGTGAACCTAGAATCTGCTCTGCAATAGTGTTTTGGCATGCCATCTGGCCTTGTTTTGGCAAAACAAAGGTAAAATTTCAGAAAAAAATAATTTAGTGTCTATTCAGTGCTATAGTTTGTTGTCTGTAGCATTTCACGGTTTATAGGCCCTTATTCAAAGCAGTAGTTTGTGTTAATCCTTTAAGGTTTAAAAATGTTTTTCATTTTCCCGTTGTCGCAGTTCAAAAGCCATAAATTTTAATTTTTTCATTGATATAGTTCTATGGAGATTTGTTTTTTTGCAAGATGAGTTATATTTTTCAGTGGCCTATATTATGGTACATATAATTTATTGATTAATTAAAGGGGTTTTCCACTCCAACAAAAGTTGTCCTGATACGCTTTTATACATGAAAATGACAAACAAAGGAAGTACTCACCCTTCCTGGGTCCAGCGCTAGCTCTTTGATGCTGCTCCGGTCGGTGTTTTGACGTCACAACTACGGAGCACATCACTACTGTAATCTATCTCTGAGCTCATCGGCTTGTTCCTTCTATATTGGCAGAGCAGCAGTGATTTGCTGCAGCGGTGACATCAAGACTTCGGCACGCATAACCCCATCTATACAAAGAAACCAGAGCATAGACTGCGATGGTGAGTACCTGCTTTGTTTATTATTTTACATGTATAAAAGCATTGGGGGACCCTTTACTTTTTGGGGGGATAAAATGGCCAAAAAACCGCCATTCCACATTTTTTGCGTGTTTTTCCCATTCTTACTGTGCAGTTAAAATAACTATTTAACTTTATTCTGCTAATAATTAGACATATGGCATATGGTGATACCAAAAAAGTAATGTTTTTATTTTCATATAAATACTTATTTTTCATTATTGAATTTAATGCCCCACCATACATTCTCCCACACAGTATGATGTCCCTTAGAACTCCCTACATGCAATATGTAGCAACCATTGCTGCCCCCACACAGTATTATACCCTCACAGCGTCACCACATAGTATGATGCCCTCATAGTAATCCAACACATAATGCCCTTATAGCTCCACACATACAGTATGATGCCATCATAGTCCCTCACACTCATTATAAAGCCCCCACAGTATGATGCCCAAATTCAATTCCCACCACAGTATCCACACACAGATTGATGCCCACACAGCCTTATCACAGTATGGTGCAACACTCCTCATAGAGTATGATGTTCCCCACAGACACTACATGCAATATGATGCTCCCTTCACACAGTATGATGCCCCCTGCAGCTCCTGTACACACAGTATTGTGACCCCAGTCCCCCCAACACAGTATGATGCTCCCGGAGTAGACCTGCCCTGATATAGTAAAGCATTTTGAGAAGTTCTCTGGTGTTCTACATAGATAAGATAATGAAACAAACCTTCAATTTGCTAATTTAGTGTGTAGTTACATTTTAGTCCTGCAGTATGATCTTAGATGCCTTAAATGCTGTTGTCTGTTTGAGAGTATGGTTGTGTGCACCTCATAAATAATCCCTATGAAGTCTCCTTATGTTCCAACTTACTAATCAAAGAGGGGAGCATTTCTTCAGTATAGATCAGACCTTGTCATATTAGTAAGGAGCATGGTAGGTTACCAGCCAATACAGTACCACAATAAAATAGATAACTTGCAAACATTTTTACAGATAGATGCCATTAACATTTGTAGGTCAATATTGATAGCTCAAACATCATATATTAGGCCATGTGCCCACATAGCGTTTTTGCGGTGTTTTTACGGCCGTGAAAACGCTTGTAAAACCATCTGCCATGCAAAGCAATGTGAATTCGGATGTGCTGTGCACATGATGCGCTAATTAGCGCGCCGAATTCGCATTGCGTTGCAAAACGCAGCATGACCATTTCTACCGCGATTACGCTGCGTCATTTAGTCAGCTGATGGTCACACGACCGCTGACGTCAGCGGTCAGGTGATGGTCGCGTGGCCATCAGCTGACTAAATGACGTCACCGCAGGTCCTGACAGTACACCGCGGGATGCCGAGGAGATGGGAGCGCTGCCGCCGGGAGGAGACCAGAGAGGTGAGTATACAGTTTTTTTTTATTTTTAACTTTTTAATTCTTTTTTTTTTTTTACTATAGATGCAGCATTTAAAGCATAGCTAGTTGCATGGATTTATATTGTGTGACCAACTTGTCAAGCACTTTTCCAAGTGATGCTCAAAATCGCTTGGAAAAGTGCTTGAAAAAACGCATGCGAAAACACATGTAAAAACGCTGAAAAAACGCTTCTCTCTGGCAAAAAAAAACGCATGTAAATCAGCATGCATTTTTTTCTGCCAGAGAGAGGCAAAAACGCTCTGCATCAAATCTGCTACGAGGGCACATAGCCTCACTATCTAAAGGCAAAAGGTGGTCAAGCCATTATGTGTTTTCAACAGAGAGACAGGAGAAAGACCAGCCTGACACCTCTGGCAGTGCCTTGTCTCCCCTATAAACAAATGATCAATCAGTTGAAGTTCTAACTGAATCCTTCTCCCCCTTCTGAAATAATCTGGTGGAGGAAACTCGGAAGGCGTCATATACTTCAAAAGGTTGGCCTGTCCTGCTTTTCCTGAATAATAAATGTATTTTGGCAACGATACTTGATTATTACCTACTAGTCTCATTAAAAAAATGTGTTGCCATTCAGATGGTTTGTGAAGGCGACCATACAGATTTGATGGCTGTCAGCTGAATGATGTTTCGGTCGATCGTTAGTCAGACAGCCATCTCAGCCGACCCCCCCCCAGCGCTCCTGTGTTCTCTATGAGAAAGCTGCTGGTTGACATGTAGGTTGGCGGCTTACTTATGGGAGAAAAATTAGATTGGCAGTTCAAATTCGGGTATGCCCAATCAACAGTTCTCCTGATGATAAGCCAGCCGGCAACCCCATTTGGCCAACATTATGTGCATGAGAGCTTTAATAATTTGACTCGTTCAAATCTTGAGATGCTTTGCTCATTCAAATAGTTTAGTCAATTAACAAACCAAGATCATTCCTTTTATGATATGAATGTGAGACCTAAATAATGAAAGATTAAGAGATATATGTTAATAAGTGATGTTTAATTTCATTCAATACCAAATTATATTTAATAGAATTTATACTATGTTTATTGTATGCAAAAATTTGGATTACTGGTCAATTACTGCTATTTTCATTCAAAAAAGAAAAACTTCAACAGAGGGGCTTAAAGTCTCGCGCCAGTGTCCCTCCTATCCCCCCATATTGCATAATGAAAAAAAAATACCAGGAAATCCACAAAATCTTCCTCTCTCCAGCAGTTAGAGCTGCAGATTCTGCCTGATCTGTATAAATACATAACATAAACTCTTCTACTCAGTATTACTAGATTTGGGTCTCCAAAAGGGACTATATATTAAAAATGCTAAAAGAATGATTCATTGTCCATTTCAGAAACTATTTTCATTAATCTTCTCAACCTATTCATCTAATTATGTCCAGTGATGGAGCCCCAGAATGACTGTCGGAAATATTTGTTTTAGGAGTGTGAATATGAACATTCCCTTATGGTCTGTCAAATCAGGAAATCGCTAATACTTGGATTAGATGATACAGACACAAATCCATATTAGATATCCATAACAGCTCTGGGGTTTAATACTCAAGGGGCCCAATTGTTGGAAGGCCAACCATGCATTTTAAGCCTTAGAAGACTTAACTGGTAAGGAAAGAACTCGGAGGAAACCACTCAAGGAACTGTTGAAATGTGTAGAATTCCAAGAAAGCAGCTAGACCTTACAGAATGCATACAGAATTATAATTGAATTAGTTCTTGAATTACAATAACTGAGTTTCAACGACTACAACACCTTTGATTGTAGAATTTTACATATTACAAAGTTATATGGCTTACTAAAAGTTGTTTAGGACTTGTGTCATACTAATATCTAGAATTACAAAAAGAATGTACCAGATGATATGCAGTAGCACCACATCTAGTGTTACATGATTCTACTGTCTGCAGCCCTGTACTGGGTTTAATGATCGATCAATGTTGTCTTGAGGTGAAGTCACGCTGGAAGTGAAGTCACGTCTTCTTTTTTCAGAAGCAGGGCACAGTGATGATAGTTTTAATTAAGAAGAATTGGTAAATTCACCCAGTGTAACGGCTCTGTAGTCTGATATCCCGAGGCTCGGGGCTCCTTCCCTATCCCTTGAGCTAAGGGCACCCAGCTATCCCTGCTCCCGGATTACTTCTAATAGTGAAGACGCCAGAACCACGTACCTTGCTGAGCTCCTAAATCAGACCTAAACTATCCTCTTTCCCGCCAAGGAAAGTGGGGAGTAGTTGTATATAAGAATACACCAACCAAACAAGGGAAGACATACAGGGATAAATGAAAATACCAATCATACAAATATGCACTCACAAACAACAGAGTGGAACACCGGGAAGTAAAAGGAAGGAACAATAACATAGGAGAGGATGAGCATATGCACGCAAACTAATCACCACGCAACAGTCTTCGGAGCAATACTTCAAACGTGTCCTCAAACACCTCCAACTCCACACAAGGCAGTATATAAAACTTACACTGGCATTTCCGATTGCCAGAGACAAGTATATATAGGAGAGGGGAGTGGCCAACACTGAACACTGAGACTATCAAGGCTGGAAAGCTCTAGCAGCTCTCAACTGAACAGTTTAACCCCTGCACTGCTAGCAGAAACCAGCACTGTTTAATATGACGGTGAAGTGCTTCTAATGAGTGCAGGAGTACAGTAAATCAGATGCCACGTTCTTCTGGCATCTCTCTGTCGTGGTAAACCCATGACAGCTGAGCTTTGTAAAGCCCTGCGATATCACTGATTGACAGCTTTCTGTGTACACTGTGCATAGGCAGAAAGCTGCCAATAAGTGCCGAAAGCGGGATTATACAGAGCTCATGAATATGGAGGACTACATGGAAGCAGATTTACTAGTCCTCTGTAATAGTAATGTTAGCAGCCCAGTAACTAACACATCACTGGAATCGAGGTCTCTGCCCCTACATCATGCTCCTCTCACATTAGGTGGCAAAAATCTGGTGACAAATTCTCTATAAGGTCAGTTTCTCTGAAGCTCAGTTCAGGTTATTAGATTTGTGGCTAGGTGGCTGCAATATAAAGTTGTATGGATTTCTAATACGCAGACTCTTAGGCGCACACACTGTACATCTGTGTATCTTCAATTTTTGGGCACACAAATTTTATTCTCATGGATTTAAACAAAATCTATAATAGAAAGTATGGTTATGCTTTATTGGATGCTACATTAAGGAGTTATTCACTAGGGGAGAAGATGGTTCTTCATGAAGGCCCCATACAGCAGAACATGGAGTGTTTCTAGCTCTGTAAAACAAAACTCCATGGACTCCGTATGGTGCCATACAGGCTCTGTGCACTGTGTTAAACGTGCGTAATGCTCTTGCTATAATTTCTGTCAAAGTTTGAGCAAACTATAAAATCATCTCATTGTGCAAATGCCTGATCTGCTTTCAGCTCACAGGGAGACTTGGGTCTGTTTTTGAGTATCTTCTCTAAGTAGAGAACAGTCCATTTCTGGACATTGTTTACGCCACAACCATGCACTTTAAGACTGAAAGACTAGAAGGAGAGAATTTCTAATTAAATCCTATCACCACACACTTGTTTGTTTAATCCTCTAGGCCAGAGGAATTTTTCTTCACCACCCCTAATATGGAGCGTAATTGTGCGGCTTACTAATTGAATGAGGCAGGGAGAAAGCATTCCGAGGTTTTAATCCACTATCTCACCCTCAATGTTGGCAGATCCTTACATGTGATAGCTGTTTATAATCCCCATATCTAATGCTGTAGTCTCAGGTCTTTCTCATGATACATGGATACACAATACGTCTTCGTTTTTCTTTCTATTTGACCATATAAAGCAGGTGACACATGATTACTTTTTAATCCAGCATCTACAGAAGCTTCACTTTTGCAGCTTTTTCTTGCAAATGCATTTTAAATTTTAGCAATTACTCCTTAGCACCAGACATTAAGGCCCCCCAATTCATCAATACTGTTGATTTTCTCAAAAGTCATGATTAAGGGACATGGTGGAGTCAGATGTTTTTGATTTATAAAGAGGCGCACCCCTCTTCATGAATCTGGAGCACCTGACAAGTGGCGCGCGCCTCTATGCACCACGCCAGTTATCTTACTCCAGTCAGGGACTCTGACTAGAGTAAGATTTCTGGGGTAAGGACTGCCATAGCTTATAATTAATTAGACGCTTACCGCCATTGCAGTGCTCACTGCTTATCCATAGCGTTAGTATACATGGTCTATCTTGTGCAATCTGTTGTACTGATGACGGTCTCTTGACCGAAACGTCTTCACTTTTTGGAATGCCTGCACTATAAACAAAAATATTCAAAATATTCTTTGATTCACTACGAGTTCCAAGTCTTTTTCAACAGTTTACAAGGGATATAGGATACTACTTGTGCACCATACATAGGAGTGCTGTGGTACTACTTTACTATAATGAATTAGATGCTGAGCCCCCAAATCTGCCTCCTCAGCCCAGCCTATTTTGGCACAGCTGGGAAAAACTGACTTGAAAATGCCAAAAGTTGCAAAAGTTTTATGTAACTCCAAGTCCACATACCTCTGTGGAATAAAAAGTTATGGCTATGGGAAGAAGGGGAGGAAAAAATGAAAACGCAAAAACGGAAATTGGCTGCATCAGGGAGGGGTTAACATTGTCTTTCGTGGCTTTACTTTTATAACAAATTAGTGAAATATAGTCCAATTTCCTTTTAGGAAGTGGTGGAATTTTAAATGCTGTAAAGTGGCTATTGGACACATAGTGGATGGGAGCTATGTATCACAGAGGTGCATGTGACTCGCCCCCTGGGCCTGTGCTGTGCAGGGGGATACCCGGAGCCGGATCGCTGGGGGTTGTAGTCTCCGTGTGGCGGTGACCCGGTCCGTGCCCAGGGTGGTCAAACCAGTGGCAGTCTATTTGTATTGGAATAAGTGTCCGACTACGCCACCCGTGGATTGCGGTCAGTGGGGACCGCCGCTGCGCTGCCGACCGCTGAGGCTGATGTTGGTTGCGCAGCCGAGTATGGGATAACTCCCCACGGGAGGAGTATTGCCTCAGGCAGCTAATGTGGAAGATGGTGGTAGTGATGGTGTGAGTGTCCCAGTACTGATGGTGCTGGTGCGGCGATGAAACACAGAGACTTGTAATTGCAGTTTCCAAAGCTTTACTCACGGTTGTTATTCAGGTCAATGCTGCAGGCGATGACTGCCCAAGCCGTGCTGCGTCCACCAGGCGAGGGACTCGGTCAACTCCCAGGCAATTCCAGAGCGTGGTTCAAAGCTCCCCTCTCTTCCTTTCTACTGGCCGTCCCCACCAGTGACCCACCTTTGTCCAGCTTCCTCGGGCCTTCTGTTGGCGAAACCTCTCCCGGTTTCCCTGACCCTATGCGGTATGCCTTTCTGGTGGATGTAGTGAGGGGTCGCACCAAGATGTGGTAACAACCTCCGGTTTTGGCTGAGGATTAGTCGCCTCCACCAATTTGGGTTCCGGTACCCTGCTCTGCCAACCCTTCACCCTGTATCTCCTGGGCATATGAGGTTCCTTCTGTCCTCGTGTCTCTGGGCCTTTCTCTGTGTTCCTTGCTTCCTTTCTCCTCTGTTCCAGTTCCTTTCTTACTTTCCTTTTCCGTTCCTTCTCCTCTCTCTTTCTGCTGTTTCTGGCCTCCACTCCAGGCCTGCCTCTGGAGCTGGGCCCAGACTGAGCCACAGCTCCCTGTCAGCCCTCTCTGGCTGAGCTCCTGTCTTCTTCTCCTCCTCTCTGAACTGAACCGGACTGAACTGAACTCTGTTCTAAGATGGTGCCCACCTTTTATACCTCCTTCTAACACCCGAGCCCAGGTGACTAGCAACCAATGGGCTCTTATCTATGCCCAGAGACCCACCCCTATCTGCTCCTACACCACTGGGTATTCCTTTCCCCGCCCCACTCCAGCCAGGGACAGAAGCTGTCGTGCCTGCACTTCTGTGGGAGCACCGTTGAGCTGTCCCTCGGAAATGGGGTGTGTGTGGTGCATGCAGCTAAACGAGTCCTGGTCCACACTCCATCCTTACCTGGGAGTGGAATATCACACCTCTGGTCTGAGGTGCAATACCCCTGTAGCAGCCGAGCCCTCGGGGTGCTACATTCCCCCCTGGTAAATCACAGCACGTCCTCGGGCTGGAAAAGAGCAAAGACAATTCAAAAACATGCAATACTTTTTCAAAACTTTTCACATTAGAAACGGGCCGGCATTATTCAACTTCCCTTTATGGGAAACACTTTCTCTTTACTAGACATTATACTGCACTTTTAATATTACTGGAACTCTTTTGTCATATAACATTTTCTAGCAGCATATAAAACTATTCAGCATATCAAACTTTTTCTGGTAAAACATTTTAGTAGATTCTCTTCTTCACTGGCCACTGTGCAACTTGCGACCAGGTAAAGGTGCAACAGTCCATTTAATTCCGAGGTAGGCGTTGCAGTTTTTGTATAAAACCAGTAGGGGGCGCTTTAAGAAGCGCAACTATATACAAGGGATGGCCGCTCTCAGTCCTCGGCCAGTGGGGATAGGGGAATGGCTGCTCACAGTCCTCAGACTGGTTAGGGATTAGGGGCACACAGGTAACAGTCCCTTTAATAACTCCACACTAGTCCCAACGGGGACCACACTTCAATCATTTAACAGTTTCAGCAAGTTCTCATACCCTTACAGGTAACTATATACAGTTCCACTTTACCGTTCACTGGTAACGGTGTCCTCCTGATGCTCCTTCCTCATAGTCTTCAGACCCGTCCGGGCCCTCTTGGCACTCGGCCTTGCGACCAGGCCGGTGGTCGCTTGTTGGTCGCGCCCGGGTGTGGCACCGCCAAGGTAGGGGACGCTGGTGAGGCAGCGGCACCCGGGTGTGCTGGGCCTTGCGTCCCGGCCTGTGACGTCTCCTGCTTTACGGCGCCCGGGTTCAGAGGGCACAGCGCGGGGCGGGGCGTGATGACGGTTCTTGCTGCCTGAGGCCTAGCTAGCGGCGGTGGAGGCGTGGTGTCAGGGACGGTCCCCGGGGCTTCGGGTCCCGCAACGGAGAGTGAGGGCAGGCTGGTGTTCCCAGGGCTTGGGGTGGTGGCGTCCCCATTACCTGCCTCGGTCTCCGTGGCCTCCTCCGCGGCGTCGTCTGCAACTACCGGTCCCTCTTCTCCGCGCCCAGCGGTAAGTGCGCTGCCCGGTCCCGGCGGGGTCTTCCACTGGCTGCCTTGGTGCTGCCGGGCCATCTCCTCTCTCCACCCGGCAAACACATTCCGCTGCGCCTGGACCATCCGTCTGTTCAAATCTTCCAGCGCTGCGCGCGCACTGTCCGCGTCTCTAGGCAGCTGGGCCAGCAATTCTGTCAGGCTGCAAGGTGGCTCCGCTTGCAGCAGGCTGCGGGCCAGGGTGCTGGTGGAGTTCTCTGCTCCCTCCATCTCCGGGTGCAGCAGGTCCAGACTGATCAAGGCCGCACCCAGCCCCTCAGTTTTCTTTCCTATCCGCCCCCATGGGGGTTGGTCTTGGGGGCATCTGCTGACAATCACCCTCAGGGGCAGCCCCCCCACGTTGATGGACATCTCCACTGCTGCACTCATGGCTGGTGGGGGCGGGCTCCTTCTTTGGCGCCATTCTGGGACCTGGCCCACGATGGGAGGTGGCTTCCTGCTGTCCTTTGGTGTGCACATAATGGCGTCCGCTCTGCCAGGGCGGGAAAAACGGATGAAGACGGCGGGAAACGGTCCAAGATGGCGTCCGATGGCGGGAATCGGCTCCGGATGGCGGGAAAACGACTCCGGACGGCGGGAAACTTCTGGAAATGGCGGGAGACTTCTTTTTAAGGTACACGTGCAGTTTTCTCCAGGCACGCAATACCCGCTTGTGGCGGGTTGGTAATGATCCTGCCGACTACGCCAAAGTTGACTCGCCCCCTGGGCCTGTGCTGTGCAGGGGGATACCCGGAGCCGGATCGCTGGGGGTTGTAGTCTCCGTGTGGCGGTGACCCGGTCCGTGCCCAGGGTGGTCAAACCAGTGGCAGTCTATTTGTATTGGAATAAGTGTCCGACTACGCCACCCGTGGATTGCGGTCAGTGGGGACCGCCGCTGCGCTGCCGACCGCTGAGGCTGATGTTGGTTGCGCAGCCGAGTATAGGATAACTCCCCACGGGAGGAGTATTGCCTCAGGGCAGCTAATGTGGAAGATGGTGGTAGTGATGGTGTGAGTGTCCCAGTACTGATGGTGCTGGTGCGGCGATGAAACACAGAGACTTGTAATTGCAGTTTCCAAAGCTTTACTCACGGTTGTTATTCAGGTCAATGCTGCAGGCGATGACTGCCCAAGCCGTGCTGCGTCCACCAGGCGAGGGACTCGGTCAACTCCCAGGCAATTCCAGAGCGTGGTTCAAAGCTCCCCTCTCTTCCTTTCTACTGGCCGTCCCCACCAGTGACCCACCTTTGTCCAGCTTCCTCGGGCCTTCTGTTGGCGAAACCTCTCCCGGTTTCCCTGACCCTATGCGGTATGTGACGCGCCCCCTGGGACATATTCCTTTTTGAGGGGAATACCCGGCACCGGATCAGATGGGGGGGGTTGTAGTCTCCGAGCGGCTGTGACCCGGCCCCGTGCCCAGGGCGTCAAGCTCAGTGTTATGTGGCAGTCCTACAGATGTTATTAAGAGTTCTTTCGTGTCGACTATGCCACCCGTTGTGATGCGGTCACTGTGGCCGCCGCTGCAGCAGGGTCTGCTGAGGCTGATGGTGCAGGTGCAGCTTGTGATGATAACCCCCAACGGGAGGGGTATAGCCTCAGGGGGAACAGTTGCAGAGGATGGGGGTTGTGGTGGTGCAGTGCAGACGGCAGTGAAGACAGAGTCGGGTTATGCAGTTAAGGGTGTTTACTTACTGCAGATGTTGTACTGGTCACTCCAGCTCCGAGTGACCACCCGAGCCGTGCTGCGTCCACCAGGTCCTGGATCCAGCCAACCCCCAAACAAGTCCGGAGCGTGGCCCTGAGCTCTCCTTCTGTCCCGTTCTCTGGCCGTCCCCACCAGTGATCCACCTAGGTCCAGCTCCCTCGGGCCTTCTGTTGGGACACCCTTGGCCTTGGGTTCCCTGACCCTTCATGTGGTGTGCCTTCGGGGTGGATGTAGTGGGTGACCGTGGCAAACGCTGCCCACGGTCTCCGGTCTCTGGCTGGGGAATGTTTTTACCCCCACCAGCTTGGGTTCCGGTACCCTGATGCCGACTCTTCACCCGGGGTTTTAATTTGGGATCTTAGAGTCCTGTTCTTCTGTGCCTCTGGGTCTCTCTCTCTCCTCTCTCACTCTGGGTCTTTCCTTCTCCTCTGCTCCTGACTTGTTCTCTGCATCTGACCCTGTTCTTAGTTGGTGCCCACCTTATATACACCCTCTATGTGTGAGCTCAGGTGACCAGCACCCAATGAGCTCCTAACTTTACCCAGGCTGCTCCCCCTATCTGCCCCTACACTACTTGGGATGTACCACCCCCCTCCCACTCCAGCCAGGAACAGACTCGGTCGTACCTGCACATTTCTAAGTGGGAGTACCGTTGGTCTGTTCCTCGGAAATGGGATGTGTGTAGTGCATGCAGCCTACCGAGCTCAGGTCCACACTCCATCCTTACCCGGGAGTGGAATATCACACCTCTGGGTTGAGGTGCAATACCCCTGTAGCAGCCGAATCCTCAGGGTGCTACATTCCCCCCTGGTAAACCACAGCACGTCCTCGGGCTGTAAGAACAAAACACCACAACATACATTTTTTTTTCATAAACATATAAAACATATTAAACATCATATATTAGCAAATAAAACATTCTCGTCGCCTCAGGCTCCTCCTCCGGTCACTGTGCAACGTGTGACCGGGTAAAGTGCGACAGTCTCTCTGGAAAACTGGTTTTCCTATAAAACCGGTAGGGGGCGCTTTAGGAAGCGCAACTATTTACAGGGATTATGGCCGCTCTCAGTCCTCGGCCAGGTAAGGAGGGAAAGGGAATGGCTGCTCACAGTCCTCAGCCTGTGGGATTAAGGGGTAAACGGGTAAACAGTTCACTCAGCTGGTCCCAACGGGGACTATATATATGTAGCAACAGTTTCAGTTTCTTTATACCCCGATTGGGTAACTTATTTACAGCACCTGCTCTGCCGCACTCAACGGCGTCTTCCTCCTGCTCTTTGCTTATAGCTGGTGGTAACTTCAGACCCGTCCGGGTCCTCTTGCTCCTCCTCCTCGCACCGCAACTCCTCCTCCGTCAGGCGGTGTACGTGGAGGGCGTAAGGTCCTTTGGCACACTTGTGCCGGGTAAAGGTGACCTCGTCCCCGATATAAAGGTCACGACCTCTGTGCCCCTCCGGCAGATGGGACTCAACGTCTCTGCGCGTTACAAAAACGTCGCCGGGGGTGTTGTGGTCTCTGATGAAGCCCCACCCATGCTGCTGGTTGAACTTGATCACTGTCCCGATGGTGCGGGGACAATGCGCTGCACGGGGGTCTCTCCTGGCCCGGCTCTTCTGCTCCGCGCTCCTTATCTGGGCTTGTTGTTCCCGGACCCGCCTCTCTCTCCGCTCCCTCTCAAAGACCTCGAGCTGCTGGCGGCAGCACTCTGCACGCTCCGCTGCGGCTGCCCGAGTCTCTTGAGTGAACCCCATGAGATCTTCTCCGGTGGGGTCCCACTCAAACTGCGCTTCTGCTAGCGGGGGCGAGATCCTCTTAACGGGCTTTGGAGCCGGGATCAGGGGTTCACACATGGGCCTTGCCCTCTTTTGGAGCTCTTGTTCGTAGTACTCCCTGGGCCAGACAAAGGGCTGCCCGTCCGGCCATGTGTGTTGGGCGAACAGATCTTCTCCCAGATGCGGCACTTTAGGTTTTATGGGCGCGGTGGTGGTGGCGCCCGGGTTGCCCAGGCCTTGCGGCCAGGTCTGGGGCACCTGGAAGGTGAAGGGCACCGTAAGGACAGCGGCGCCCTGGGCTACTTGGCCCTGCGACCAGGCCGGGGGCTCCGCGGAGGTAGGGGGCGCTGTTGGTATTGCGGCGCCCGGGGGTACTAGGCCTTGCGACCAGGCTGGTGGTACTTCCTGCTTGGTCACGCTCGGGGTCGAGGCGTGTGACGTCACAGGGGTCGCGGCGGCGGCTTCCGGTTGGGGCCTAGTCTGCGTCGGTGACATGGCGTTTTCGGGCACAGCAGGGGGACTTTCGGGCTCTGTGACGGGGAGCTGGGGCAGGTAAGCGGTGTCCCGGCTTGGGGTGTAGACGTCCCCTTTACCTGCCTCCATGCGTTCGGCTCCCTTCTCGGCGCCGTCTCCGGCCTTTGGTCCTCCCGCGCCATCCTCAGAGGCAGTCTGTTTCCTCATCTTGGCTGGCGTGCTCCGGGTCTTGGTTTCAGCTTGCTGGGCCATCTCCCGGCTCCATTCCGCCAATATCTCTCGCTGTACCCGGGCCATCCTCCGTGCGAGGCCCTCCAGGGCAGTTTGTGCACACTCCCGGTCTCGGGGGAGCTGTGCAAGGACCTCCACTAGGCCTAGCGGGGTCGTGGTGTCTAGCAGGCTCCTGACCAACGGGTCGGTGCTGCTCTGCTCTTCTTCCAGCAGGCTCCTGGCCAGCGGGCCGGTGCTGCTCTGCTCTCTGGACATCTCCGGGTGAGCTTCTTTGCTGCTCCTCTCCAGGCTTCCTGCCTCCGGGTGTGCTCGCTCCAGACTGCTCCAGGCGACACCCATCTTTGTTCTCTCCTTTCGTCTCCTCCCACTTCGAGGGCGGTCCCGGGGCAACTCGGTGACTGTCAGCTCCAGGGGTAGTTCTTTCACGCTGACAGACACCTCCAGCATCACAGTCTCTGTTGGTGGGGGCGGTTTCCACTTTTGGCGCCATTTTCTGTCCCGGCCCACGATGGGAGGCGGCCTCTTGCCCTCCTTTGGCACGCCCATAATGGCGTCCGCTGCCCTTCCAAGGCGGGAAATCTTCGGATTTGGCGGGAAGCGTCGCCCAGTGGCGGGAAACTCTGCAGATGGCGGGAACAAGCTGGAAATGGCGGACAATCGGCGGGACACGACCTGTGATGGGGTCCGATGGTGTGGACCCTCCGGAACCGGCGGGAGACTTCTTTCTGAGGTAAACTTGCACTTTTCTTCAGGCACGCAGTACCCGGGTGTTGCGGGCACGTAATCCTGCCGACTACGCCAAAGTTGACGCGCCCCCTGGGACATATTCCTTTTTGAGGGGAATACCCGGCACCGGATCAGATGGGGGGGGTTGTAGTCTCCGAGCGGCTGTGACCCGGCCCCGTGCCCAGGGCGTCAAGCTCAGTGTTATGTGGCAGTCCTACAGATGTTATTAAGAGTTCTTTCGTGTCGACTACGCCACCCGTTGTGATGCGGTCACTGTGGCCGCCGCTGCAGCAGGGTCCGCTGAGGCTGATGGTGCAGGTGCAGCTTGTGATGATAACCCCCAACGGGAGGGGTATAGCCTCAGGGGGAACAGGTGCAGAGGATGGGGGTTGTGGTGGTGCAGTGCAGACGGCAGTGAAGACAGAGTCGGGTTATGCAGTTAAGGGTGTTTACTTACTGCAGATGTTGTACTGGTCACTCCAGCTCCGAGTGACCACCCGAGCCGTGCTGCGTCCACCAGGTCCTGGATCCAGCCAACCCCCAAACAAGTCCGGAGCGTGGCCCTGAGCTCTCCTTCTGTCCCGTTCTCTGGCCGTCCCCACCAGTGATCCACCTAGGTCCAGCTCCCTCGGGCCTTCTGTTGGGACACCCTTGGCCTTGGGTTCCCTGACCCTTCATGTGGTGTGCCTTCGGGGTGGATGTAGTGGGTGACCGTGGCAAACGCTGCCCACGGTCTCCGGTCTCTGGCTGGGGAATGTTTTTACCCCCACCAGCTTGGGTTCCGGTACCCTGATGCCGACTCTTCACCCGGGGTTTTAATTTGGGATCTTAGAGTCCTGTTCTTCTGTGCCTCTGGGTCTCTCTCTCTCCTCTCTCACTCTGGGTCTTTCCTTCTCCTCTGCTCCTGACTTGTTCTCTGCATCTGACCCTGTTCTTAGTTGGTGCCCACCTTATATACACCCTCTATGTGTGAGCTCAGGTGACCAGCACCCAATGAGCTCCTAACTTTACCCAGGCTGCTCCCCCTATCTGCCCCTACACTACTTGGGATGTACCACCCCCCTCCCACTCCAGCCAGGAACAGACTCGGTCGTACCTGCACATTTCTAAGTGGGAGTACCGTTGGTCTGTTCCTCGGAAATGGGATGTGTGTAGTGCATGCAGCCTACCGAGCTCAGGTCCACACTCCATCCTTACCCGGGAGTGGAATATCACACCTCTGGGTTGAGGTGCAATACCCCTGTAGCAGCCGAATCCTCAGGGTGCTACATATGCCTTTCTGGTGGATGTAGTGAGGGGTCGCACCAAGATGTGGTAACAACCTCCGGTTTTGGCTGAGGATTAGTCGCCTCCACCAATTTGGGTTCCGGTACCCTGCTCTGCCAACCCTTCACCCTGTATCTCCTGGGCATATGAGGTTCCTTCTGTCCTCGTGTCTCTGGGCCTTTCTCTGTGTTCCTTGCTTCCTTTCTCCTCTGTTCCAGTTCCTTTCTTACTTTCCTTTTCCGTTCCTTCTCCTCTCTCTTTCTGCTGTTTCTGGCCTCCACTCCAGGCCTGCCTCTGGAGCTGGGCCCAGACTGAGCCACAGCTCCCTGTCAGCCCTCTCTGGCTGAGCTCCTGTCTTCTTCTCCTCCTCTCTGAACTGAACCGGACTGAACTGAACTCTGTTCTAAGATGGTGCCCACCTTTTATACCTCCTTCTAACACCCGAGCCCAGGTGACTAGCAACCAATGGGCTCCTATCTATGCCCAGAGACCCACCCCTATCTGCTCCTACACCACTGGGTATTCCTTTCCCCGCCCCACTCCAGCCAGGGACAGAAGCTGTCGTGCCTGCACTTCTGTGGGAGCACCGTTGAGCTGTCCCTCGGAAATGGGGTGTGTGTGGTGCATGCAGCTAAACGAGTCCTGGTCCACACTCCATCCTTACCTGGGAGTGGAATATCACACCTCTGGTCTGAGGTGCAATACCCCTGTAGCAGCCGAGCCCTCTGGGTGCTACACATGTCCTCTGTGATATAAAGCTGGAGTAATGCTCTAGTACACATAGTACTAAGAGGGGTTAATTGACCATGATAGGGCCAGGTCTAATTGTGAGCAGCTGAAGAGTTAGGGCGGGACGGCTGCTCACCATATCTCCACCCCTGAGTGTGGTTCACATTGTAAAATGGAACCTGTTTATCTCACACATAGTTCTGTGTATGGAGGTGTGTAGATCTCCTGGATTGTCTGGCTTTGCAAAAGGACTAAGAAGCTGGACTCTAAAGCCAAGCGGGTAAACCAGCACTATTGTATGGACTGCTTACTTTATGTTATACTTTGTGCCGGACAAAGGCTGTATTTAAGTTTTCCTGCTATGTGGTTTATGAGGACTGAAATAAACCGTCTGGACTTTTAAATAGAAAGGTTCCTGTGATACCTCAGATCGCTCCCAAGTGAGTAGAATCTTACATTGCCTAAATAAAAAGCTCTGCAAGTATGGGAAAGGATTGCCTATTTTATGTCTCTTTCAGATGAACATATATTCAGCTGATGTGCTATCTGATGCATTATTCTGGCCTCTGGTGCACTATTCTACACCAGCATGCACTATTCTGGTCCCTTTTAGGGATAAGAATAGTGCATATAATGCAGGAAGTTCCTACACCCATCCGTGATGCAGGCGACTGCACGGAATTGCACATGTACCCAGTGTCTGGCCTGATTATTGCACCAGCCATCCACAGTGGTGTTCAAAATAATAATAGTCCAATATGACTAACCAGATTAATCATTGTTTTTGGTATAAATTATATTACCACATGTCAAACAATTTACCAGTTGGTGCAGTAGATTCTAAGAAAACCAACAGACTCAGCATTCATGATCTGCATGTTTTTGAGTCTGTGTATTGTATAATTAATTGAAAGGGAATGTGTTCAAAATAATAGCAGTGTGGAGTTCAATTAGTGAGGTCAATCATTCTGTGAAGAAACAGGTGTGAATCAGGTGGCCCTTATTTAAGGGTCAAGCCAGCACATGTTGTACATGCATTTCTCCTTAAAAGCCTGAGAAGTATGGGTCGTTTGAGACATTGTTCAGAAGAACAGTGTACTTTGATTATAAACTTGAATGGAGAGGGTAAAACTTATAAAGAAGTGCAGACAATGATAGGCTGTTCAGCTAAAATGATCTCCAATGCTTTAAAATGGAAAGCAAAACCAGAGAGACGTGGAAGAAAATGTTAGACTACCATTCAAATGGATCGAAGAATAGCCAGAATGGCATAGACTCAGCCAATGATCAGCTCCAGGATGATCAAAGACAGTCTCAAGTTATCTGTGAGTACTGTGACAGTTAGAAGATGCCTGTGTGAAGCTAATCTCTTAGCAAGAAGTTCCCGCAAAGTCCCACTGTTAAAAAAAGACATGTACTGAAGCAGATACAATTTGCGAAAGAACACATCAACTGGCCTAAAGAAAAATGGAGAAACATTTTGTGAACTGATGAAAGTAAAATTCTTCCTTTTGGGTCCAAGGGCCGCAGGCTGTTTGTCAGTTGACCCCTAAACTCTGCATTCAAGCCACAGTACACTCTGAAGACAGTGAAGCATGGTGGTGCAAGTATCATGATATGGGCATGTTTCTCTTACTATGGTGCCGGACCTATTTACTGAATACCAGGGATCATGGACCAGTTTGCATGTATTAAAATACTTGAAGAGGTCATGTTGCCTTACGCTGAAGAGGATATGCCTTTGAAATGTGTGTTTCAACAAGACAACGACCCTAAACACACCAGTAAAAAAGCAAAATCTTGGTTCCAGTCCAACAAAATTGAGGTTATGGAGTGGCCAGCCCAATCCCCGGACCTTAATCTGATAGAACACTTGTGGGGTGACATCAAAAATGCAGTTTCTGAGGCAAAGCCAACAAATGCCAAAAATTGTGTGATGTAGTCAAAGCATCCTGGGCTAGAATAACAGTTGACAGGTGCCAGAAGTTGATTGACTCTAGGCAACATAGATGTGAAGCAGTTCTAAAAAACTAAACTAAATATTAGGTTAGTGATTCACAGGAATACTAAATCCTAAACGAAAAGAGTACATATTGTGAGTTTGTAAAGACAAATAGAGACACTACTATTTTTTTGAACAGCCCAATGTTCATTTTTTGTTATTTTCTGTAAAGTAGTTCATAAAAATTATATACATTTCTCTTCATGTTTTGAATTAGAAAACAGTGTGCAATGTTCCCAATTCATGGAAATAAAAACTAGTATAAAGATTTTGTGCTTAACTCGTGTTTTTGAACACACTGCTATTATTTTGAACACTACTGTATACCCATCCTTACAAAAATACTTTGGTAGCTTCATTTCTTAGCTAGGAAGGAAAGCAGCTACAATATGCGTCTTATGCTCTGGACAGCCCTTGCTTTTTTGCCCTTTAGTGGCGATACACAGAAATTAAATGTTTTTTTGGGGGTTTCAGAAAACCCCTATCCTCTGGCTGTTATTGGCTAACGTCATGTCGATAGCGCTGCATCCAATAACTGAGCTCAGTGGCTCTGCCGAGTTAATGGCACGAGTCGCTGAGAGGCACTGAGCTCAGATATTGCCGGCAGCACTGTTGACATGACGTCAGCGCTGCATACAATAGCATTCAGCGGGAGAAGCTGGAAGACTCAGTGCTGGACCCAGGGAGGGTGAGCAAAGCAGTATGTTTTACTTAAACAAAAACCTGAAGCCAGAGGAGAGGTTTTTTTTGGGAACTGGAAAACCCCATTAAAGTGTACATATCATTTATAAAAAACCTTTTTATATAAGGTATGATAAAGCTGTATAGTGCAATTTAAGAGTCCCATCAGTTAGTCAAAACATACCGATGTGAAATAAAGAAACAAAACCGCTGTGAAGTGTGTAACTCCGGCATGAGCTGCATGCACAGAGCAATGTATGGCTTCAATAGTAAGTCTGAGATGGTGAATGCATAGACTTACTATTCATCAATACACTGCACTTTGCATTCAGGTCATGCAGGAGCGGCACACTTCCGAGCAGTGTTTTGACCGATAATATAGGGAGAGGAAAGAGCAGTTGGGTAAGGAATTGAAGAGGGGAATGATTTCTGCAGGGAAAAGAGACTTCCTGTTTCTACAAAGAGCAAGGAAAGAGAAGAATTTATTGGGTAGAAAGACAAAATGAGCAATTGTAAGTACACAGTGCGATATAATATGATGATTTCAATATAATTAAGAGGATAAAAACTTTGATGGGAGTGCTTCTTTAACTCTAGTCAGACATTAATTTTCTAGTGTTGAGTGGGGGTGTATTTAAAAAAGAGAGTTTAAGCGAAACAGTAGAAAATTCTAATATAAGGGTGAAGCATTAATGATAACTACAGTTTATTTAAAGGGACTGTCCAGGGCAAAATTTTATCTTAGCAAAGACTTGTATGCATATAAAATAACAAACATAGGTATTACTCACCCTCACCAAATCCAGAAACGGCTCTCAGCTGCTATAGCGAACATCACTGCTACAGCCAATCACTGAGTTCAACCACTCTTGCCATCTACAAAGGCAGAGCTACTGAGCTCAGTGATTGGCTGCAGCAGTGATGTGTGCTGTAGTTGCGACTAGTGTTGAGCCACCCCCGTAGTGTTCGAGTTCGGTTCGGTTCGTCGAACACCCGTGTGTTCGCCGAACTGTTCGTCGAACTGTTCGTCGAACACCTTCGAACACCGTTAAAACCAATGGCAGGCAAACAAAAACACATAGAAACACATAGAAAACACCTTCAAAGGTGTCCAAAAGCTGACAAACTGCTCAGAAGACACAACTAACACATGGAAAAGTGACAAGTACATATAGTCATGCGAAAAAAAAAGAGGTGGAGGAGTAAAAGGAGAGGGAGACACAGATATAGGCATGTCATGCCCTTCTAAAATCCAAAAAGTGAGAAGCCGACACGTTCAGTCCGCTCCTGCCCGTGCCACCTCCGCGTCGCCGGGTTTGTGCCAGAGCCGCGGTGAACCCTGACGGCCAGCCCCCCTCTCCCAATACTGGTGCATGTCCGCTGGTGGGTCGAGCGAGCCCCCCTGTGGTGGAGGCAGCTCTAAGCTTTTTAATTTAAATTGTCTCTCTAATTTGAATGAATACACTTTAAATCCATTTACAAGGATCTATTGGAGGGCAAGTCTCATGCCAGCAGCCGCGTAATTCCAGCTCCAGTAGCGTCCACTAAAGCTGCTGCAGTTAAAAAGCTTTTATAAGGATCGAGCTCGGCTGTCCACCGCAAGGTATCCTACTGCCAGTCCCAGCCCCTATGCCTTGGGGTGCCTCCTGATGCTCTTCACTGAGTATCCCGTGGTCCCGAAGCATTTCCTTTGAAAAAATTAAGTGTCAAAACTACAGGTGGTGTAGCTTGCTTAACAGCCGGGATAATCCGCTGACTAGCAGACACTGCTACTAGGCACAAAGTATTTCCTGGGCTAGATGCAGTTAAAAATTTGTAATTAGATACTCTCGTTGGATGCTGAGAAAGCATTCCATAGAGTCTCCTGGCACGCCATATATGATTCTCTTAAAAAGCTTGGGGTAGGGGTCTAGGGGACCCTTTTATAGCCAAAATCACGGCCCTGTATCGCAATACGTCACCTAGGCTGAAGATAAATGGAACTGTATTACCCTGAGGGCTCGGTTGCTACAGAGGTATTGCACCTTACCCAGAGGTGTGATATCTCACTCTCAGGTAAGGATGGAGTGTGGATCAGGACCCGACACCTGCATGCATTACACCACATTGCCGTGGGGCAGGGCGACCAATATGCCCCTGAGATGGGCACGACAGTCCCTGTCCCTGGCTGGAGTGGGGGGAGGGAACACTGAGGAAGGGGAACCCTGTAGTGCAGGAGCAGGGAGGAAGCAGTTCCTGGGTGCATTGAGAAGGGAGTATAAAAGGTGGGCACCATCTTAGTTCAGTGCAGAGAAGTCTGAGCAGAAGTGGCAGGGAGCAGGGGCTCTGCATGAGCTCTGCTCCGGAGGCGGGCCTAGTAACAGAGGCCCAGGCCTGGAAGAGGGAGAAGGAAGGAAGAGGAGCGGAGAAGGCTCCAGGAACGAGGAACGAAGGGATCCCAGGGGTGCGGACGAGTGAGTCTCCACCGCACGCCCGAATCCACCTGCGTGGAGGGGTCAGGCCAAAGGGGGAAACCGGTCCCCGAAACTAGTGGAGGCAGGAAACGACCCTCAGCTAGAAACCGGAGGCTGTGACATTTTATGTGGCGCAGCCCCTCGCTACACCCGCTAGGAAGGCACCACATAGGGTCAGGGAAACTGGCGCCAAGTTTACCAAGAGGAGGCCCGAGGCAGCCGGACAGAAGGGTTGGTAAGAAAGGCCAGACAAAGGACACACAAAGGGGGTCCTGTGAAGCGCTCCAAAGTTATCTGGGAGTTGTCTGAGCCCCTCACCTGGTGAGCACAGTACGACGTGGGCAGCCGTTACCTGCAGACGTGGTCTGGATAATAAGAACTGTGAGTAAAGGCCCTGGACTGCATCACTGACTCCGTGTCGTTACTGCTGCTGCCCTGCACCATCACCCCCATCCTCCACATACACTGCCCTGAGGCTATACTCCTCCCGTGGGGAGTTATGCTACGCTCTGCTGCACCCACAACACCAGCCTCAGCGGTCTGCCCTGGAGCGGCGGTTCACTCTGACCGCAATCCACGGGTGGCGTAGTCGGACATTTAAACATCAAAACCACATAAATAGTTCCGCCACTGGTTTGACCGCCCTGAGCCACGGAACCGGGTCGCCCCCACGGAGACTACAACCACCAGCATCCACCAAAAAGGGTCCGGCTCCGGGTGTCCCAAGGCCCAGGGGGCGCGTCAGAACATTTTCATCACCTTTCACAATCACCAATGGGACAAGGCAGGGATGTTCTCTGTCCCCTCTCTTATACATCCTAGTGACGGAGCACCTGCTCTCATCAATTCGCCATAACCCCAATATTAGGTGGATTGAGGTGGGAGGCACCGAGTACAAGTGCTCTCTATTTGCTGATGATGTCCTAGTATATATCACTCAATCACATATATCCATCCATGCTGTTGTGGCTGAAATAGATCACTTTGTTACATGGTCAAATTTTAAAATCAATGCAGCGAAGTCTGAGGCCCTCGATGTCTCCCTCCCCAAATCCATATTGGATTCCATCCAGTCCAACTTTCCCTTTGCCTGGCCCTCACAGGGTATCAAATACTTAGGAATTCCTATTCATAGAGACCTCTCCCATCTATGTTATCTTAATTTTGGGCCCTATATTGAACAACTCCATACAGACCACGGTTGGCAAGTTAGAACTGTAAGATTCACTACGTGAACCACTGGTGTTTTGTGGAAAAGCACATGTAAGATTCTGCAACAGTCTCTGCTGATACTCCTGCATGCGTGCATCCCTTTCTATGGCAGGAATAATTTCTGCAAATTTACTTTTGTACCGGGGATCTAACAGTGTGGCAACCCAGTAGTCAGGATTATTTCTAATTCTCACAATTCGAGGGTCATGTTGCAGGTAGTGCAGCAAGAAGGCACTCATGTGTGTTGCGCATCCAGGAGCACCAAGTCTCTGTTGTGTTGGTGGCGAGGTAATGTAGCACCCTGAGGATTCGGCTGCTACAGGGGTATTGCACCTCAGCCAGAGGTGTGATATTCCACTCCCGGGTAAGGATGGAGTGTGGAACTGAGCTCGGTAGGCTGCATGCACTACATACATCCCATTTCCGAGGAACAGGCCGACGGTACTCCCACTTAGAAATGTGCAGGTACGACCGAGTCTGTTCCTGGCTGGAGTGGGAGGGGGGTGGTACATCCCAAGTAGTGTAGGGGCAGATAGGGGGAGCAGCCTGGGTAAAGATAGGAGCTCATTGGGTGCTGGTCACCTGAGCTCACACATAGAGGGTGTATATAAGGTGGGCACCAACTAAGAACAGAGTCAGTCAGTCAGCCACAGTCAGTCAGGCTGTGAGTCTTTGCAGAGAGAAGTCAGAGGAGCAGAGAAGCCCCAGAGAGAGAGAGAGGAGAAAGTAAGAGAGACCCAGAGGGGGAAGCAGAAGAGAGGACTCTGAGACCCCAAATCCAATCATCGGGTGAAGAGTCGGCATCAGGGTACCGGAACCCAAGCTGGTGGGGGCAAAAACACACCCCAGCCAGAGACCGGAGGCCGTGGGCAGCGTCTGCCACGGCCACCCACCACATCCACCCCGAAGGCATACCACGTGGAGGGTCAGGGAACCCAAGGCCAAGGGTCTCCCAACAGAAGGCCCGAGGGAGCTGGACCTGGGTGGATCACTAGTGGGGACGGCCAGAGAAAGGACAGAAGGAGAGCTCAGGGTCACGCTCCGGACTCGCTTGGGGGTTGGCTGGATCCAGGACCTGGTGGATGCAGCACGGCTCGGGAGGTCACTTGAAGCTGGAGTGACCGGAACATCAGCAGTGAGTAAATACCCTTAACTGCATAACCCGACTCTGTCTTCCTTTAACATCTATGCTGCACCACCACAACCCCCATTCTCTGCACCTGACCCCCTGAGGCTATACCCCACCCGTTGGGGGTTATACCACCAAAAGCTGCACCAACACTATCAGCCTCAGCGGACCCTGCTGCAGCGGCGGCCATAGTGACCGCAATACAACGGGTGGCGTAGTCGACATTAAGAACTTAATAACATCTGTAGGACTGCCACATACAACTGAGTTTGACACCCTGGGCACGGACCGGGTCACAGCCACTCGGAAGACTACAACCCCCATCTGATCCGGCTCCGGATATTCCCCCTAAAGAATATGGCCCAGGGGGCGCGTCAACTTTGGCGTAGTCGGCAGGATAACGTGCCCGCAACACCCGGGTACTGCGTGCCTGAAGAAAAGAACGAGTTTACCTCAAAAAGAAGTCTCCTGCCGGTTCCGGAGGGTCCCCGCCATTGGACTCCATCACAGGTCGATTCCCGCCGGTTGTCCGCCATTAACAGCTTTTTCCCGCCATCTGCAGAGTTTCCCGCCACTGGGAGACGATTCCCGCCATTTCCAAAGGTTTCCCGCCTTGTCAGAGCGGACGCCATTATGGGCGTGCCAGAGGATGGCAAGAGGCCACCTCCCATCGTGGGCCAGGACCGAAAATGGCGCCAAAAGTGGAAACCGCCCCCACCAACAGAGACTGTGATGCTAGAGGTGTCTGTCAGCGTGAAAGAACCGCCCCTGGAGCTGACAATCACCAAGTGGCCCCGGGACCGCCCTCGAAGGGGGAGGAGACGAAAGGAGAGAACAAAGATGGGTGCCGCCTGGAGCAGTCTAGAGCGAGCGCACCCGGAGGCAAGAAGCCTGGAGAAGAGTATCGGAGGAGCTTACCCGGAGATGGCGAGAAAGCAGAGCAGCACCGGCCCGCTGGCCAGGAGCCTGCTAGAAACCGAGGAGGGAGAGCAGAGCAGCACCGGCCCGCTGGCCAGGAGCCTGCTGGAGACGACTGTAGGAGAGCAGAGCAGCACCGACCCGTTGGTCAGGAGCCTGCTGGAAACAACGACCCCACTAGGCCTAGTGGAGGTCCTAGCACAGCTCCCCCGAGACCGGGAGTGTGCACAGACCGCTCTGGAGGGCCTCGCAAGGAGGATGGCCCGGGTGCAGCGAGAGACGTTGGCGGAGTGGAGCCGTGAGATGGCCCAGCAGACTGAGACCTGTCAGCGGAGCACGCCACCCGAGATGAGGAGACAGACCGCCTCTGAGGATGGCGCGGGAGGACTGAAGGCCGGAGACGGCGCCGAGAAGGGAGCCGAACGAGTGGAGGCAGGTAAAGGGGACGTCTATACCCCAAACCGGGAAATCGCGTACCTGCCCCAGCTCCCCGTCGCAGAGCCCGAAGTCTATCCTGCCGTGCCCGTCGCTGCAACGTCACCGCCGCAGACTAGGCCTCAAACGGGAGCCGCGACCCCTGTGACGTCACACGCCTCGACCCCGAGCGTGACCAAGCAGGAAGTACCACCAGCCTGGTCGCAAGGCCTAGTACCCCCGGGCGCCGCAATACCAACAGCGCCCCCTACCTCCGCGGAGCCCCCGGCCTGGTCGCAGGGCCAAGTAGCCCAGGGCGCCGCCGTCCTTACGGTGCCCTTTACCTTCCAGATACCCCAGGCCTGGCCGCAAGGCCCGGGCAACCCGGGCGCCACCACCACCGCGCCCATAAGACCAAGAGTGCCGCATCTGGGAGAGGACCTGTACGCCCAGCATACGTGCCCGGATGGGCAGCCATTTATATGGCCACCGGAGTTCCACCATCCCCGACTCCGGAGAGAGAGACCCCTGGATGAACCCCTGATCCCGGCTCCAAAGCCCGTAAAGAGGATCTCGCCCCCGCTAGCGGAAGCACAGTTTGAGTGGGACCCCACCGGAGAAGATCTTATGGGGTTCACTCAAGAGACTCGGGCAGCTGCAGCGGAGCGTGCTGAGTGCTGCCGCCAACAGCTCGAGGACTTCGAGAGGGAGCGGAGAGAGAGGCGGGTCCGGGAACAGCTAGCTCAAGTAAAGAGCGCGGAGCAGAAGAGCCGGGCCAGGAGAGACCCCCGTGCAGCGCATAGTCCCCGCACCACCGGGACTGTGATAAAGTTTAACCTGCAGCATGGGTGGGGCTTCATCCGAGACCACCACACCCTAGGCGACGTCTTTGTGACCAGAAGAGACGTTGAGTCCCACCTGCCGGAGGGACACAGAGGTCGTGACCTTTACATCGGGGACGAGGTCACCTTCACCCGGCACAAGTGTGCCAAAGGTCCCTACGCCCTCCATGTGCATCGCCTGACGGAGGAAGAGCTGCGGTGTGAGGAGGAAGAACAAGAGGACCTGGACGGGTCTGAAACTAGAGCCAAAGGTAACCAAAAAGCAAGAGCAGGAGGACGCCGTCGCTAAGGACAGCGAAGCAGAAGCTGTATATAGTTGCCCGTCGGGGCACCGTGAACTGAAACCGTGAACTGAAACTGAAACTGAAACTGTTGCTGTTGCTAATATAGTCCCCGTTGGGACCAGCATGTGTGAACTGTTACCCGTATTTCCCTTAATCCCACTGACCGAGGACTGAGAGCGGTCATTCCTCCCTAATACCTGGCCGAGGACTGAGAGCGGCCATATCCTTGTAAATAGTTGCGCGTCCTAAAGCGCCCCCTATTGGTTTTATAGGAAAACCAGTTTTCCAGAGAGACTGTCGCACTTTACCCGGTCACACGTTGCACAGTGACCGGAGGAGGAGCCAGAGGCGACGAGAATGTTTTGCTGCTAATGTAAGTTATTTTATATGTTTTTACTATGTTGTTGTTTATGAAAAAAAAAAAAATGTATGTTTGTGGTGTTGTTTATGTCTTACAGCCCGAGGACGTGCTGTGATTTACCAGGGGGGAATGTAGCACCCTGAGGATTCGGCTGCTACAGGGGTATTGCACCTCAGCCAGAGGTGTGATATTCCACTCCCGGGTAAGGATGGAGTGTGGAACTGAGCTCGGTAGGCTGCATGCACTACATACATCCCATTTCCGAGGAACAGGCCGACGGTACTCCCACTTAGAAATGTGCAGGTACGACCGAGTCTGTTCCTGGCTGGAGTGGGAGGGGGGTGGTACATCCCAAGTAGTGTAGGGGCAGATAGGGGGAGCAGCCTGGGTAAAGATAGGAGCTCATTGGGTGCTGGTCACCTGAGCTCACACATAGAGGGTGTATATAAGGTGGGCACCAACTAAGAACAGAGTCAGTCAGTCAGCCACAGTCAGTCAGGCTGTGAGTCTTTGCAGAGAGAAGTCAGAGGAGCAGAGAAGCCCCAGAGAGAGAGAGAGGAGAAAGTAAGAGAGACCCAGAGGGGGAAGCAGAAGAGAGGACTCTGAGACCCCAAATCCAATCATCGGGTGAAGAGTCGGCATCAGGGTACCGGAACCCAAGCTGGTGGGGGCAAAAACACACCCCAGCCAGAGACCGGAGGCCGTGGGCAGCGTCTGCCACGGCCACCCACCACATCCACCCCGAAGGCATACCACGTGGAGGGTCAGGGAACCCAAGGCCAAGGGTCTCCCAACAGAAGGCCCGAGGGAGCTGGACCTGGGTGGATCACTAGTGGGGACGGCCAGAGAAAGGACAGAAGGAGAGCTCAGGGTCACGCTCCGGACTCGCTTGGGGGTTGGCTGGATCCAGGACCTGGTGGATGCAGCACGGCTCGGGAGGTCACTTGAAGCTGGAGTGACCGGAACATCAGCAGTGAGTAAATACCCTTAACTGCATAACCCGACTCTGTCTTCCTTTAACATCTATGCTGCACCACCACAACCCCCATTCTCTGCACCTGACCCCCTGAGGCTATACCCCACCCGTTGGGGGTTATACCACCAAAAGCTGCACCAACACTATCAGCCTCAGCGGACCCTGCTGCAGCGGCGGCCATAGTGACCACAATACAACGGGTGGCGTAGTCGACATTAAGAACTTAATAACATCTGTAGGACTGCCACATACAACTGAGTTTGACACCCTGGGCACGGACCGGGTCACAGCCACTCGGAAGACTACAACCCCCATCTGATCCGGCTCCGGATATTCCCCCTAAAGAATATGGCCCAGGGGGCGCGTCAGTAACAATCATGCTTCCTTCCTCTGTCCTCTCCCCCCAACCTCGCACAACAGAAATGTGATCAAGGTCTCCCTCATCTGATGAGTCTTCCATCAGTTCGTCCTCCACTTCTTCCTGGGCTCCTTCACCTTCCTCACTAGTTTGGCTGCTACCATGTGCCCTGGTAAAACCATCTCCCCCACCCTCACATGCCTGCCGCCTTGGTGCTGCCGACCGTCTGGACCTTGCAGATGTTAGCCCTTCCGCATACAACTCCTCCTCCTCTACTTCCTCCACCTCCTCTTGTGCCACCACCTGACTCCGAATTCTGTTTAACATGTGCTCCAGCATGTAAATCACCGGAATAGTCATGCTGATAATGGCATCGTCAGCACTAAACATCTTCGTCGCCATTTCAAAACTGTGCAGAAGGGTGCATAGGTCCCTGATCTGAGACCACTCCTCCAGCGTGATTTGCCCCACGTCTGGATCTCGTTGGCCCAGGCTATACGTCAGAACGTATTGCACCAGGGCTTGTCGGTGCTGCCACAGTTGCTGCAACATGTGCAGAGTTGAATTCCACCGGGTAGGCACATCGCATTTTAGCCGGTGAAGTGGCAGGCCCAACGACTTCTGTAGAGATGTAAGTCGCTAAGCTGCGGGATGCAAACGGTGGAAGTGAGCACACAGCGACCCTGCCCTCTGCAGAAGGCCATCTAGTCTGGGATAGTGGGCTAAAAATTGCTGGACAACCAGGTTCAACACGTGAGCCATACAAGGCACGTGTGTGACATTGCCCCGGCGAAGGGCCGCACCCAGGTTTGCAGCATTGTCGCACACGGCCTTCCCTGGTTTCAGGTCCAGTGGAGACAACCATTCATGAAATTGGTTCTCCAGAGCTGACCACAACTCCTCAGCTGTGTGACTCACATTTCCCAGACATTTCAAAGTAAAAACCGCCTGATGACGTTGAGCCCTACTGCCAGCATAGTAAGGAGGTGTGCAGGATCCCTTCTGCGCAGTTAGAAAGCTTGTGGCATGACCAGACAGGCTTTGGGTGCAGGTGGAAGACCGAGAGGAGGTTGAGGAGGCAGAAGCAGTGGAGGAACTTTGACATAAAGAGGATTGACGCACAACTCGTGGGGACGGCAAGACTTGGACAGCAGCCCCTTGTCCTGCTGTCACCATAGTTACCCAGTGCCCAGTCAGCGACATGTAACGCCCCTGTCTATGCCTACTCGTCCAAGTGTCTGTGGTGAAATGCACCCTGTCACACACAGAGTTTCTCAAAGAAGCGGTGATGTTGTGTGCGACATGCTGGTGGAGCGCAGGCACACCTTTCTTTGAGAAGTAGTGCCGACTGGGCATCTGGTACTGGGGCACTGCGACGGACATAAGGTCTCGAAAATCCTCTGTGTCCACCAGGCGGAAAGGCAGCATTTCTGTAGCCAAGAGCTTGCAGATGGTGAAATTCAACCTCTTAGCTTTCTCATGGCTAGGAGGAAATGGTCTTTTACTTGTCCACATCTGAGGGACCGAGGGCTGGCTATTGTGCTTAGACGAGGTTGATAAGGGTGTCCCCGGCAAACTGCCGGTCTGTGAGGAAGATGCAGGCGGACATGTTAGGTTGCCTTGATCCAAAGGTGGTGCTATCGATGTCGGACAGCGCTCAACACCAGCTGGTGTTACCACCTCCAAAGAAAATGATGACCTGCCAATCACGCTGGCTGTTGCGGGTAAAGAGGTGGCAGGTCTGCGCCCCAAAACAGGTGTGACTGCTGTCCCCCCAGTCACAGAGGATGAAGAGGCCGCGGATGCACAAGATATGGCAGACGGTGGTTGGCCCGGCCGGCTAGGCCGCATTGTAGCACACTGAGCTTCCCACTGCAACTTATGCTTCATGTCCATGTGCCGGTTCATGCATGAAGTACTCAAACTATGTATTTTTTGGCCTCTACTTAGCTTTTGCTGACAAATGTTACAGATAACACGAATTGGGTCATCCTTATCGATCTGAAAAAATGCCCAGGCTATGCAAGGCTTAGCACCCATGCGACCTGAAGAGCCACCACGACTTGTGGTGAGAGGCAGAGTTGTGTTTGAGGATGCAGTTGTTGATGTGCTTCCAGTACTACGTCTCTGTCCAGGAAGGCGCAACCTGACCTCGTCGTCACTAGCATCTTCCTCCACCTCCTCTGCTGACCTCATCTCTTGGCTGACTGTGGGTTGACAGTAAGTTGGATCTCCAACCTCATCATCATCACCCTGTGCGTTATCACACCCGTCGTCCTCAGAGCCAACCTGTTCCTGCCCTGACAAAAAACTAAAGTTGTCGCTCCAATCAGGTATTTGAGTCTCATCATCATCTTCCTCATTGTTTCCACCAACAGGAGTTACAGTTTGGGAATGAGGCTCTACATTATGGTCAGAACCTTCTGCGTCTGGTCCTGGATCCGACTCATAAAGATTCTGGGCATCAGTGCAGATCATTTCCTCGTCTGGATTCACAGAAGCGCTGGAGTCGACCTCTGATTCCCAGGCTATAGTATGAGTAAACAGCTCTGCAGACTCAACCATCTGTTCTACCTCATACTCAGACGGGCAGCTGGAGATTTGGGAGCTGTGAGGAAGCAAGTGCGATTGGGGTGACACCTTTGAGGACTGGAGTATTTGTGATGTTGAAATTGATGTGGAGGAGAGCCCACTTAAAGGAGCACTTGATATCCGTTGAAGCACCTGCTGTTTTTGTGCCTCATCTGGAATTTGTAGCGATTGGCGTGACCGTAAGAAAGGGATCTTATCACATTGTCCGCTAAAAGAAGTAGACATTTTAGTTTGGCTGGAAGATGGTCTTTCTTCTGCAGATGTTACTGTTGCTTTAACACCTACCCCACGGACACAACCTTTTTTCCCCTTCCCAACACGCCTATTCCCCTTTCCACCAGCAGCAGGCCTTTTTCCACTCATTTTGGTGGTTAACTAATTCACAACTCTGGAGTTGTTTGCACAAAAAAACAATGGATGGGAACCGAGCAGAGCTGAGTGGCCAAACTGTGGTATTAGGCCAAAACTATTGGCTGGGTTAGATGCAGAAAAAAATTATATTCAATTTGCAACCTGATGGAGGTCAGTATAGATGGACTAATAGAACAAGTCCCACACACAGCTAGAAGCCCAAATATTTTTTCAGAGGTAGATGCAGAAAAAAATATATTCAGTTTGTAACCTGATGGAGGTCAGTATAGATGGACTAATAGAGAAAGTCCCACACACTGCTAGAAGGCCAAATATTTTTTCAGAGCTAGATGCAGACAAAAAATTATTTTGAATTTGCAACCTGATGGAGGTCAGTATAGGTGGACTAATAGAACAAGTCCCACACACTGCTAGAAGGCCAAATATTTTTTCAGAGCTAAATGCAGAAAAAAATTATATTCAGTTTTCAACCTGATGGAGGTCAGTATAGATGGACTAATAGAACAAGTCCCACACACAGCTAGAAGCCCAAATATTTTTTCAGAGGTAGATGCAGAAAAAAATATATTCAGTTTGTAACCTGATGGAGGTCAGTATAGATGGACTAATAGAGAAAGTCCCACACACTGCTAGAAGGCCAAATATTTTTTCAGAGCTAGATGCAGACAAAAAATTATTTTGAATTTGCAACCTGATGGAGGTCAGTATAGGTGGACTAATAGAACAAGTCCCACACACTGCTAGAAGGCCAAATATTTTTTCAGAGCTAAATGCAGAAAAAAATTATATTCAGTTTTCAACCTGATGGAGGTCAGTATAGATGGACTAATAGAGAAAGTCCCACACACTGCTAGAAGGCCAAATATTTTTTCAGAGCTAGATGCAGAAAAAATTATATTCAGTTTGCAACCTGATGGAGGTCAGTATAGATGGACTAATAGAGAAAGTCCCACACACTGCTAGAAGGCCAAATATTTTTTCAGAGCTAGATGCAGAAAAAAATTATATTCAGTTTGCAACCTGATGGAGGTCTGTACAGATGGATTAATAGAACAAGTCCCACACACAGCTAGAAGCCCAATATTTTTTCAGAGGTAGATGCAGAAAAAAATATATTCAGTTTGCAACCTGATGGAGGTCAGTATAGATGGACTAATACAACAAGTCCCACACACAGCTAGAAGCCCAATATTTTTTCAGAGCTAGATGCAGAAAAAAATTATATTCAATTTGCAACCTGATGGAGGTCAGTATAGATGGAGTAATAGAACAAGTCCCACACACAGCTAGAAGCCCAAATATTTTTTCAGAGCTAGATGCAGATAAAAATTATTTTTAATTTGCAACCTGATGGAGGTCAGTATAGATGGACTAATAGAGAGAGTCCCACACACTGCTAGAAGGCCAAATATTTTTCAGAGCTAGATGCAGACAAAAAATTATTTTGAATTTGCAGCGTGATGGAGGTGAGTATAGATGGACTAATAGAACAAGTCCCACACACAGCTAGAAGCCCAAATATTTTTTTAGAGGTAGATGCAGATAAAAATTATTTTTAATTTGCAACCTGATGGAGGTCAGTATAGATGGACAAATAGAGAAAGTCCCACACACTGCTAGAAGGCCAAATATTTTTTCAGAGCTAGATGCAGAAAAAAATTATATTCAGTTTGCAACCTGATGAAGGTCTGTATAGATGGATTAATAGAACAAGTCCCACACACAGCTAGAAGCCCAATATTTTTTCAGAGGTAGATGCAGAAAAAAATATATTCAGTTTGCAACCTGATGGAGGTCAGTAGAGATGGACTAATTCAACAAGTCCCACACACAGCTAGAAGCCCAATATTTTTTTAGAGCTAGATGCAGATAAAAATTATTTTTAATTTGCAACCTGATGGAGGTCAGTATAGATGGACTAATAGAGAAAGTCCCACACACTGCTAGAAGGCCAAATATTTTTTAAGAGCTAGATGCAGACAAAAAATTATTTTGAATTTGCAGCGTGATGGAGGTCAGTATAGATGGACTAATAGAACAAGTCCCACACACAGCTAGAAGCCCAAATATTTTTTCAGAGGTAGATGCAGATAAAAATTATTTTTAATTTGCAACCTGATGGAGGTCAGTATAGATGGACTAATAGAGAAAGTCCCACACACTGCTAGAAGGCCAAATATTTTTTCAGAGCTAGATGCAGAAAAAAATTATATTCAGTTTTCAACCTGATGGAGGTCTTTATAGATGGATTAATAGAACAAGTCCCACACACAGCTAGAAGCCCAATATTTTTTCAGAGGTAGATGCAGAAAAAAATATATTCAGTTTGCAACCTGATGGAGGTCAGTATAGATGGACTAATACAACAAGTCCCACACACAGCTAGAAGTCCAATATTTTTTCAGAGCTAGATGCAGATAAAAATTATTTTTAATTTGCAACCTGATGGAGGTCAGTATAGATGGACTAATAGAGAAAGTCCCACACACTGCTAGAAGGCCAAATATTTTTTCAGAGCTAGATGCAGACAAAAAATTATTTTGAATTTGCAGCGTGATGGAGGTCAGTATAGATGGACTAATAGACCAAGTCCCACACACTGCTAGAAGCCCAAATATTTTTTCACAGGTAGATGCAGATAAAAATTATTTTTAATTTGCAACCTGATGGAGGTCAGTATAGATGGACTAATAGAGAAAGTCCCACACACTGCTAGAAGGCCAAATATTTTTTCAGAGCTAGATGCAGAAAAAAAATATATTCAGTTTGCAACCTGATGGAGGTCTGTATAGATGGATTAATAGAACAAGTCCCACACACAGCTAGAAGCCCAATATTTTTTCAGAGGTAGATGCAGAAAAAAATATATTCAGTTTGCAACCTGATGGAGGTCAGTATAGATGGACTAATACAACAAGTCCCACACACAGCTAGAAGCCCAATATTTTTTCAGAGCTAGATGCAGAAAAAAATTATATTCAATTTGCAACCTGATGGAGGTCAGTATAGATGGAGTAATAGAACAAGTCCCACACACAGCTAGAAGCCCAAATATTTTTTCAGAGCTAGATGCAGATAAAAATTATTTTTAATTTGCAACCTGATGGAGGTCAGTATAGATGGGCTAATAGAGAAAGTCCCACACACTGCTAGAAGGCCAAATATTTTTTCAGAGCTAGATACAGAAAAAAATTATATTCAGTTTGCAACCTGATGGAGGTCTGTATAGATGGATTAATAGAACAAGTCCCACACACAGCTACAAGCCCAATATTTTTTCAGAGGTAGATGCAGAAAAAAATATATTCAGTTTGCAACCTGATGGAGGTCAGTATAGATGGACTAATACAACAAGTCCCACACACAGCTAGAAGCCCAATATTTTTTCAGAGCTAGATGCAGAAAAAAATTATATTCAATTTGCAACCTGATGGAGGTCAGTATAGATGGAGTAATAGAACAAGTCCCACACACAGCTAGAAGCCCAAATATTTTTTCAGAGCTAGATGCAGATAAAAATTATTTTTAATTTGCAACCTGATGGAGATCAGTATAGATGGACTAATAGAGAAAGTCCCGCACACTGCTAGAAGGCCAAATATTTTTTCAGAGCTAGATGCAGAAAAAAATTATATTCAGTTTGCAACCTGATGGAGGTCTGTATAGATGGATTAATAGAACAAGTCCCACACACAGCTAGAAGCCCAATATTTTTTCAGAGGTAGATGCAGAAAAAAATATATTCAGTTTGCAACCTGATGGAGGTCAGTATAGATGGACTAATAGAACAAGTCCCACACACTGCTACAAGCCCAAATATTTTTTCAGAGGTAGATGCAGAAAAAAATTATATTCAGTTTGCAACCTGATGTAGGTCTGTATAGATGGATTAATAGAACAAGTCCCACACACAGCTACAAGCCCAATATTTTTTCAGAGGTAGATGCAGAAAAAAATATATTCAGTTTGCAACCTGATGGAGGTCAGTATAGATGGACTAATACAACAAGTCCCACATACAGCTAGAAGCCCAATATTTTTTCAGAGCTAGATGCAGAAAAAAATTATATTCAATTTGCAACCTGATGGAGGTCAGTATAGATGGAGTAATAGAACAAGTCCCACACACAGCTAGAAGCCCAAATATTTTTTCAGAGCTAGATGCAGATAAAAATTATTTTTAAATTGCAACCTGATGGAGGTCAGTATAGATGGACTAATAGAGAAAGTCCCACACACTGCTAGAAGGCCAAATATTTTTTCAGAGCTAGATGCAGACAAAAAATTATTTTGAATTTGCAGCGTGATGGAGGTCAGTATAGATGGACTAATAGAACAACTCCCACACACAGCTAGAAGCACAAATATTTTTTCAGAGGTAGATGCAGATAAAAATTATTTTTAATTTGCAACCTGATGGAGGTCAGTATAGATGGACTAATAGAGAAAGTCCCACACACTGCTAGAAGGCCACATATTTTTTCAGAGCTAGATGCAGAAAAAATTATATTCAGTTTGCAACCTGATGGAGGTCAGTATAGATGGATTAATAGAACAAGTCCCACACACAGCTAGAAGCCCAATATTTTTTCAGAGGTAGATGCAGAAAAAAATATATTCAGTTAGCAACCTGATGGAGGTCAGTATAGATGGACTAATACAACAAGTCCCACACACAGCTAGAAGCCCAATATTTTTTCAGAGCTAGATGCAGAAAAAAATTATATTCAATTTGCAACCTGATGGCGGTCAGTATAGATGGAGTAATAGAACAAGTCCCACACACAGCTAGAAGCCCAAATATTTTTTCAGAGCTAGATGCAGATAAAAATTATTTTTAATTTGCAACCTGATGGAGGTCAGTATAGATGGACTAATAGAGAAAGTCCCACACACTGCTAGAAGGCCAAATATTTTTTCAGAGCTAGATGCAGAAAAATATTATATTCAGTTTGCAACCTGATGGAGGTCTGTATAGATGGATTAATAGAACAAGTCCCACACACAGCTAGAAGCCCAATATTTTTTCAGAGGTAGATGCAGAAAAAAATATATCCAGTTTGCAACCTGATGGAGGTCAGTATAGATGGACTAATACAACAAGTCCCACACACAGCTAGAAGCCCAATATTTTTTCAGAGCTAGATGCAGAAAAAAATTATATTCAATTTGCAACCTGATGGAGGTCAGTATAGATGGAGTAATAGAACAAGTCCCACACACAGCTAGAAGCCCAAATATTTTTTCAGAGGTAGATGCAGAAAAAAATTATATTCAGTTTGCAACCTGATGGAGGTCTGTATAGATGGATTAATAGAACAAGTCCCACACACAGCTACAAGCCCAATATTTTTTCAGAGGTAGATGCAGAAAAAAATATATTCAGTTGCAACCTGATGGAGGTCAGTATAGATGGACTAATACAACAAGTCCCACACACAGCTAGAAGCCCAATATTTTTTCAGAGCTAGATGCAGAAAAAAATTATATTCAATTTGCAACCTGATGGAGGTCAGTATAGATGGACTAATAGAATGATGCTATGCCCAAAAGATTTTACTTCACTAGGTGCAGTAAAAAAATTGGTATTCTATACACAGGTGGTATATCTTGCAACACAGATAGGCTACTCCACTGACTAACACACTCTGCAATAGGCCAAAAAGGATTAGCTTTGCTAGATTCAGCCAAATGCTGTGAAAAAAACTTGCACAGCACTGGCTCAGACCTGCCTGGCAAAAACTGATAGGAACTGATGTAACCTAGTCCTGAAAAGGACTCCAATTACAATTAGTCTTTACTCCTACAACCTATCTATTTAAGAGCACAGACCTGCCTGATAAAAGTCATAGGAAATGCTGTAACCTAGTCCTTAAAAGGACTGCAATCACAACTATTCCCTACTCCCAAGCTATCTGTAGATTTGTGCGAAAATTGGCTTGAAATTAACAAGGTATAGCGCACACAGCAACAGCGGTGCCGTCTAACACGCAGCTGCAGCAGTGAGAAAATGGTGGCGACGGGGAAAATGGCTTGGTCTTATAGGGCAAGGACATGTGACATACACTGCCAATGACACATGCCCTTGCTTGTGTGAAAAAAAGCACTTCGCTCTGTGTGTGCGCTGCTGATAGGCTGACAGATTGCACCTCCCCACTGTAAATGCGGGAAAGAGAAAAAAAAATGGAGATCTTCATTATTCCTGCAGAGATCCATCCCCTGCCCCTCCCCCCACCCCGCTGTACACTCAAACTGCGTATTAACATTAATTTTCATCATTACTGAGAAAAAATCCAGTTATGATTTTGGTGCACGAACAGTTATCGAACATAACCTCGAACAGCCGAATTTTTCTCAAATCGTTCGTGTTCGCCGAACGGCTCGAACACCGCCCAAAACAGCTCGAATTTGAGATTGGCGAACAGTTCGAGTAGAACAACGCTCATCTCTAGTTGCGACATCACCACGCAAAACAATGAGCAGAGCAGTGGCAGAGCACCAGTGCTGGACCTGGGGAGGGTGAGTAACAGATGTTTTTAAAATATTTAATATATGCAAGACTTTGCTGAAATAAGTTTTTCATTTTTTTTTTAAAAATTGTATAAAAGCAAGGAATTTGATAAAGTAATAAAATGTATGTTACTCACTTTGTAAATCTCCCATTTATTCAGTGTTCAAGGTCCCCAATTGCGTCTGCGTACCTTTCTGCAGCGATAAAGTGTCCACTGCAGCCAATCATTGGTTTCTGCAGTCGTGTGATGTACAAGCAGGCATCGGTGCTGACACAAGTGATTGTCTGTAGTGGTCAGGAGGATGTATGGGGCGTGATCACCGTAAAGAGAGATTGAATGGGACTGCTGCAGTGGCTGAGGATTTAACAGTTCTTATATTTTTTAATACATTCTCTGCTCTTATAAATGTTAGTTTTAAATTCTGGACAACCTCTTCCAGGTGTAGTAAGAAGTTCCTTTACATCAGAAAATACCACTTTTATGGCTTTTCCCTTTAATAGTAGTATTGCGTCAATAGGTTAAAGGCTTAAATACAGATGACAGTGGTATTTTCTTGTAGTTTTGGTTCGATCGAAATGTCCTCTTTTATTTCCCACATGTATAGTATCACTATCTCTGTCTCACTTCGAATGCTTTCCTTGCCTGACTCTTCCCGGCTTGTTATTGTCGATCTCCTTGGCTGGCAGCAGTAACAGTCTTTGAAGATTGCCTGGTTCTAATCATCTCTCATCCATCAAAGCATCTCAGCTTTCCCCCCAATGTTCCCTGTCTTTGTTGGTTTGTGACACAAACACTTCAGCATTTCTATGGCAGCCAAAGCCAAAATGGAAGAGACTGCAGGGTGTGTGTTTTAGTCTCTAGTGGCAATTTCTGGCCTGCTCCCAGGATCTGACGCAATTAGAGAACCACAGAACAAATACAGATGGGGTGGGTTCCTATCACATCTTCCATGCAATTTACACATCTCTAAAAGGAAAAGATCCATAATTCACATGATGCTTTTCTATTTATCTATCTATATTGTATACATATGTGCGTGCTGGGAGCACGGAGAGGATTTAATAAAGCATAATTGTGGTCTGTGTTATTAAGTTCTGCCTCATTACACAGTGCGTTATTGCACAGTCAATTCGCTTTCCTGAGCTAGATTCCAAAATGAGATTGTTATTACTCTTTGCTACGTGTCACTGCGTTTCAGGTAAGGGTCACTGGCTTCAATAACTCAGCCTTTCTTGCTTACATTACAAATAACACTTGCCTATTTTCTTACGTATGATCACCTAAAAGAGTGCATAGGTGGACTTGATGGCGTTCTGGAGATGTCCTTGGGAAAAAGAGGATCTAGGGATCATTGGTCTGTAGCATGGAAGCCATGGCTCTGACAATTTAATTTCCTTTCTTTTTATCTTGTGATTGCAGCAAATGATTAAGTGTCATTTTAAACACTTTTTTTTATCTTAATATGTATTGTTTCAAAGTGGTTACTTGGTGTCAGCAATGACATTTTATTTTAGACTAGGGGATCACAAAGGATAAGCTGATCATGGAAGGTCATGCTCTTTGAAGTTCCACAATAATTGTATATGCTTGCATTATAGTTATCAATACACCCATTGTAATCTATAGATATCGGTGTTCTCGACTGTTTAATTGGCTGAAGTTACATCCTCTAAAGCAGAGAGCTATTCTGTATAAAGATTCAGGCTTTGTTAATAAAGAGGAACTATAAGCAAGAGGTCTCCCTCTATTGAAGGGACTTCGGCTGATTTCTGCAGCTAGAGCCACTGCAGCATGAATGATAGGCTAATTCCTGCATTTTTTAACATCTGTGTTTTACTCTGAATGCTGCAGAATTTCAGAGAAAAGCAAGGCTGGGACATGGTATCTAGTCCAAGAGGCATGTTTCCACTGCTTTCTCCCACCCATCCAGCTGAAATGACAGGTCTCTCTATGTGTGTGTGTGAAAGGCAAATGGAAGACAAAGTTGAGGGGGGAGGGGGGGGTCCGCTCAACTTAAAGGGGGCTTATATTACTAACCATCCTTGGTTGTGGCTGGGATAGTCAACTACACATCCTAGCTGGGGTGTTCTTCTGCTCTGCAGAACTGTGATCTTCCAAAGCTTGTTGCCATTAGGGTATGGAGGACTTCCAGGAGAAGTGACGAGGCTGTGTTTGTAGAATCTGAGAAAACAGGTGCTGACGAATGGAGTAATTGGATGGCTGAAGGAAAACGGGTTTCATATAAAAAAACCAAAAAACAACGCTTTTGCTCCTTCATCGTTTTGGCTTTTGCACCTTCATCGTTGTTTTTATTTATTTTTATAAAATACGTTCTCCTTCATCCATATGATTGCTCCAATTGTCAGCACCTGTTTTCTCAGATTGTCCAAGCACATCCTATTTATTTCTCTATTTGTGTGTCAGAGCTGACATTATGGGGGTCAAACTGGGCAATCATTCAAGGCCCCTATCCCCAAACCTCAAAAGGGCCTCCAGCTTTTACAAGACAAAAACTGCAATGCATTTTCAGTGCAGTTTGCGAAGTTAGAAGTGTAGAAGAACCATTGGTGACACTACGGTCATGTGACAATAGATCCTTCACCCTGCGAATTATGAAGGAACTGAAGAGAAGGAGAGAGCCTGGTATGTCCTTTACACTGTGCAAGTAATATGCAGTGTATGTGAAACATGCAATGTTTGCGTGACATGCAGTATTTGAGTGTGATATGCAGTAGGTGCATGCAATATTCAGTGTGTATAACATGCGGTATGTTTCTGTGTATCATGCAGTGTGTGTGTGTAATATATAGTGTTTGTGTGTAGCATGGAGTGTGTATAGAATGGAGTGTGTGTGTAGCATGGAGTGTGTGTAAATGACAATGTGTGTGTAAATGACAATGTGTGTGTAAATTACAGTGTGAGTGTAGCATGTAGTGTGTGTAGAATGGAGTGTGTGTGTAAATTACAGTGTGAGTGTAGCATGTAGTGTGTGTATAATGGAGTGTGTGTGTAAATTACAGTGTGAGTGTAGCATGTAGTGTGTGTATAATGGAGTGTGTGTGTAAATTACAGTGTGAGTGTAGCATGTAGTGTGTGTAGAATGGAGTGTGTGTGTAAATTACAGTGTGAGTGTAGCATGTAGTGTGTGTAGAATGGAGTGTGTGTGTAAATTACAGTGTGAGTGTAGCATGTAGTGTGTGTATAATGGAGTGTGTGTGTAAATTACAGTGTGAGTGTAGCATGTAGTGTGTGTAGAATGGAGTGTGTGTGTAAATTACAGTGTGAGTGTAGCATGTAGTGTGTGTAGAATGGAGTGTGTGTGTAAATTACAGTGTGAGTGTAGCATGTAGTGTGTGTATAATGGAGTGTGTGTGTAAATTACAGTGTGAGTGTAGCATGTAGTGTGTGTAGAATGGAGTGTGTGTGTAAATTACAGTGTGAGTGTAGCATGTAGTGTGTGTAGAATGGAGTGTGTGTAAATTACAGTGTGTGTGTAGCATGTAGTGTGTGTAGAATGGAGTGTGTGTGTAAATTACAGTGTGTGTGTTGCATGGAGTGTGTGTGTGCATGTATGTAACATAAAATGTGTGTGTAATGGAGTGTATATGTGTAACATACAGTGTGTGTGTGTAAGTGTGTTTACAGCATGGAGTTTGTATGTGTACCATACAGTATAGGTAGCATATAGTATGTGTTTCTATGTGGCATGGTGTGTCTGTAACATACAGTGTGTATAATATGCAATATGTGTGAAACATAAAGTGTGTGTGTAACATATAATGTGTGTATTTAGCATGGAGTGTGTATGTGAAGCATACAGTGTGTGTGTGGCACACACATTAAAAATACTGGGACTGCAGACTGGTCGTCACAGGTGTAAACATCCATCGAACAAACAAAATGCTTGTTCATCGGTTGATTAGATTGTTTATGCTGGTACAAAAGTTGTACTCTGCCACACATCGGCATTTTGGGCACCAACCTTAACTTTTGCCCAGCATCACACTTTGTCATAGGCTACGGCCCCACTATCAGTATTTGGTCAGTGTTCAGTCAGTATTTTTTCTCAGCAGTGGGAGACAAAACCAGGAGTGGATGATAAATGCAGAATTGGTGCAATTGTTTCTATTAGACCTTTTCTCTGATCGTTCCTCATCTGGTTTTGACTCCCACGCCTGAGAAAAAATACTGACCAAACACTGAGAGTGGGGCCATGGCCTTAAACTGTTCCTAGTGTCTGTGTATAGGCATAGCTCCCAACCGTCCCATATACTGCGGGACTGTCCCGTCACGGCTCAGCTGTTCTCCCGGGTTCTATTTATACAACCCCTGGCAAAAATTATGGAATCACCGGGCTCGGAGGATGTTCATTCAGTTGTTTAATGTTGTTGAAAAAAAGCAGATCACAGACACGGCACAAAACTAAAGTCATTTCAAATGGCAACTTTAGGGCTTTAAGAAACACTAAAAGAAATCAAGATTAAAAATGTGGTACTCAGTAAGGGTAATTTTTTCAGACCAAGCAGAGGGAAAAAATTATGGAATCACTCAACTCTGAGGAAAGAATTCTGGAATCATGAAAAAACAAACACACAAAAGAACACTCCAATACATCACTAGTATTTTGTTGCACCACCTAACAGCTTGCAGTCTCTGAGGCATGAGTGACAAACAGTACTCTTCATCAATCTGGCTCCAACTTTCTCTGATTGCTGTTGCCAGATCAGCTTTGCAGGTTGGAGCCTTGCCATGGACCATTTTCTTCAACTTCCACCAAGGATTTTCAATTGGATTGAGATCTGGACTATTTGCAGGCCATGACATTGACCTTATGTGTCTTCTTTCAAGGAATGTTTTCACAGTTTTTGCTCTATGGCAGGATGCATCATCATCTTGAAAAATTATGTCATCATCCCCAAACATCCTTTCAATTGATGGGATAAGAAAACTGTCCAAAATATCAATGTAAACCTGGGCATTTATTGAAGATGTAATGACAGCCATCTCCCCAGTGCCTTTACCTGACATGCAGCCCCATATCATCAATGACTGTGGAAATTTGCATGTTCTCTTCATGCAGTCATCTTTATAAATCTCATTGGAATGGCACCAAACAAAAGTTCCAGCATCATCACCTTGCCCAATGCAGATTTGCGATTCATCACTGAATATGACTTTCATCTAGTCATCCACAAACCACGATTGCTTTTCCTTAGCTCATGGTAACCTTGTTTTTTTCTGTTTAGGTGTTAATGGCTTATGTTTAGCTTTTCTGTATGTAAATCCCATTTCCTTTAGGCGGTTTCTTACAGTTCGGTCACAGACATTGACTCCAGTTTCCTCCCATTCGTTGTTCATTTGTTTTGTTGTGAATTTCCTGTTTTGGAGACATATTGCTTTAAGTTTCCAGTCTTGATGCTTTGATGTCTTCCTTGGTCTTCACAGAATTTTACAACTTTGATCTGTGAAAATGAAAAAAATATATATTTTTCCCACAAAAATTTTGTTTTAGCCACAAATGTTTTCATTTTCACAAGGATAGCAGGAGAAAATGGACCTCAAAAATGGTTTGAGGGGGCCATGTCACATTGGCAGGGCCCCTGAGGTGCCAGCACAACAGAAACCCACCATATGTGACCTCATTTTATAAACTACACCTCCCAATGAATTCACCTAGGGTTGCAGTGATCATATTGACACCACATGTGCCTCAGAATTTTATACCATTGGGTGGTGAAGTCAGAATAAATTACATTTTTACCACAAAAATGCTGCTTTTGTTTTTAATTTTTCTAACGGCTAATAGGAAAAATTTTTAAACAAACTGAGGTCCATTTTTATGCTGAGTGGCTGAGTGCACCAATACCCTACTTGTAATCGGGAAATACTTTTCAGGCACAGTGCAAAGCTCAGAAGGGAAGGAGCCTCATATTTTAGTGCAGATTTTACTGTTATGGCTTGTGGGTGCCATGACCCACTGGTAGATCCCCTGAGGTGCCAAAACAGCAGAACCCCCCATAAGTGACCCCATTTTACAAACTACACCTCTCAATGAATTCATCTAGAGGTGCAATGATCATATTGACACTACGAGTGTGTCACAGAATTTTATACCATTGGGCAGTGAGGAAAATATAATTACATTTTTACCACCAAAATTTAGTTTTAGCCCCAGAGTTTACATTTTCACAAAAGAAAGTGGGTGAAAATGGCACCAAAATTTGTCCCACAATTTCTGCTAAAGTGGCAGTACCCCATATGAGGCTGTACATTACTGCTTAGCCACACAGCGAGACTCGGGAGGGATGGACCGCTATATGCCTCCTGGAGCTCAGATTTTCCTAGAATAGTTTGCAGACTCCATATACAGAGCCCCTAAGTGCTAGAAGAGCAGAATCCCCCCACAAGTGACCTCATTTTGGAAATTATACCCCTTTGGGAATTTATCTACAGGTGTAGTGATGATTTTGACTCCATGGGTTTTCCAGAAACAAGCAGCAATAGATCTTGATAAGTGAAAATTGCAAACTGCTGTTGTAGTGACCAGTATGTTATAGTGCCCAGTATGTTGCAGTGCCCAGTATGTTGTAGTGCCCAGTACGCTGTAGTGCCCAGTATGGTGTAGTGCCCAGTATGCTGTAGTGACCAGTACGTTGTAGTGCACAGCTCATGCTTCTGGAGACAAGCACCCGTAAATTAGGCGGGCTCTCATCACTACAGACATGCCAAACATGTGAACGCTAAATATGGTTTAGGTACACTGGAGAGGGGGACATTTGGATTTGGGAGTGCAGAATTCATTGGATTCTTTTGGGGGGCGAAGAGCCATAGCGCTTTTCCAGAGTCTTTGTACTACCAGTAACGTGGAAGCCCCTGATATTTTCATTAACAGATGACGGACCTGAGTGGGGAATATTTTTTTGGATTGAGTTGAAGCTTTTTTGGGAACATTTTATAAACATTTGGGATCACATTTATCCTACGCTCTACACTCAGCACTTAGATAGGGGTTTCCATCTAAATCTCCAAATGACCTGATTCAGATGAATTCCCTGAGGAATCCATTCACTATAATGAAGCAGCAGAGTTACTCTGGACTCTTTCTGGCCTCTGTTCAGCAGTGTTCTTCTTTTCAGAAGTGCACAAAACTGTCACCGACGGCACTTTTATGCACGCCTAAAAAGACAAACACCGCCGGATCACAGGCCAGACAGCGTCCACAGTGCGTCCATATGCCTCATTATAGGGAATTTTCTGCCGGGGGGGTCAGTCTGAATCATGTATTTCAGAGATTTACATGGAAACCAAAGTATAAGCGCTCAACAGAGGGTGCAGGATAAATGTGTGCTGAGCCTTACTGCGATCTTTGGGAGGCAGAATGAACATATCAACAATAGATCAAGAATTGGTTTTATTTATTTTTTACGCCTTTCCTCGTGTGGTATAAGTGATTAGACAACTTTATTCTTCGGGTCTGTGTGATTACAGCGATACCAGATTAAGTTTTTTCATGTTTGGCAGCTATCACACACTAAAAGACGACTTTTTTTGCAAAAACTAGTTTTTCTATCGCCATGTTGTGAGAGCTATAATTTTTCCATATTTCGGCCGACAGAGTCATGTGAGGGCTTGTTTTTTGCCGGACAACTTGATGTTTTTATTGATACCATTTTCGGGCATATGACATTTCTTGATCACTTTCTATTCTGATTTTTGGGAGGCAGAATGAACAAAACCCAGCAATTCAGGAATTGTTTTTTTTTTTTTTTATCCTTTGGGTCAGTACGATTACAGCAATACCACATTTCTAGCATTCCTCTATGTATTGCCGCTTTTACACAATAAAAACTATTTTATAGAAAAAAATATTAATTTTGCATTTCGGTATTCTGAGAGCAATAACTTTGGTATTTTTCCACTGATTGAGCTGCATGGTGGCTTGTTTTCTGTGGGACTAGATAAAGTTTTCAGTGATACCATTTTTATTTACATTCGTTTTTTTGATCGCGTTTTATTTCACTTTTTGTTTGGCGGTATGATGAAAAAGCATTGTTTTTTGCCATCTTTTTTATTTCTATATTTACACGGAGTTCTCTGAAGGGGTTAACCAGTGTGACAGTTTTATGGGGCAGGTCGTTTCGGACGGGGCAATATGTTTTTCTTTTTTATTATTTTCTTTCTTTACATAAAATTACAAATACAGTTGAGCTCAAAAGTTTACATACCCCGGCAGAATTTTTTCTTTCTTGGCCTTGTTTCAGAGAATATGAATGATAACAAAAAAACTTTTTCTCCACTCATGGTTATTGGTTGGGTGAAGCCATTTATTGTCAAACTACTGTGTTTTCTCTTTTTAAATCTTAATGACAACCAAAAACATCCAAATGACCCTGATCAAAAGTTCACGTACCCTCGTGATTTTGGCCTGATAACATGCACAGAATTTAACTCAATGGGTTTGAATGGCTAGTAAAGGTAACATCCTCACCTATGACCTGTTTGCTTGTAATCAGTGTGTGTGCATAAAAGTTGAGTGAGTTTCTGGGATCCAGACAGACTCTTGCATCTTTCATCCAGCCACTGATGTTTCTGGATTGTGAGTCATGGGGAAAGCAAAAGAATAGCACCATTAATTTTACAGCACTTCACAGACATTATTAGTATATCTTTGGAGTGTGGGAGGAAACCCAGGCAAACACTGGGAGAACATACAAACTCCTTGCAGATGTTGTCCTTGGTGGGCATTGAACCTAGGACCCCAGTACTGCAAGGCTGCAGTGCTAACCACTGAGCCAATGTGCTTATGTTCACTTTTCATATCTCTTCTTTGCAATTGCAGCATGTTATGGATTTAAAATCTTAAATTAGGGATAGAATTTTAGGGTTCATACTACAAAAGCAATACCAGGGCTTGGTATACATTTAGGGTATAAATTATAGTGAATATGTGAGGCCATATTATCCACGCCCCCTTCCACTGTGCTCCACACACTTTTCAAAAATATTGTTCGAGCTGCCATAAAAACGTCAAAAGTTGCAACATTTTTGCGCAACTATGTGTTGAAAAATGTGCAACTTTTTAACTCGTTTTCTGGCATAAAATGTTTAATGAATTAGCTACTTAATTTGGGCTCTAATAATGCGGCTCTATTATGACCAACAAGCAACTGGCCACAGATGTAATGATTCTAATTAATGATTATTATTTTTTTGGCCTGGCTCAATAAGTGATTGGCTCTAATCAAACTTTGACATTTTTCTTAGTTGTTATTGAATTATTGTATTATTATTATTATTATTATTATTATTATTATTATCTTGGAAACCATGTGAGAGGCTGTGCAAAGAAATAACATATTCCATATCATGGATGGTTTGTCATAGGTAAAAGAGATGTACAGTTATATGAAAAAGTTTGGGCACCCCTTTTAATCTTAAGCTTAATGTTTTATAAAAATTGGTGTTTTTGCAACAGCTGTTTCAGTTTGATATATGTAATAACTGTTGGACACAGTAATGTTTCTGCCTTGAAATGAGGTTTATTGTACTAACAGAAAATGTGCAATCTGCAGTCAAACAAAATTTGACAGGTGCATAAGTATGGGCACCTCACCAGAAAAGTGACATTAATATTTAGAAGATCCTCCTATTGCAAAAATAACAGCCTCTAGTCGCTTCCTGTAGCTTTTAATGATTTCCTGGATCCTGGATGAAGGTATTTTTGACCATTCCTCTTTACAAAACAATTCCAGTTCAGTTAAGTTTGATGGTCGCTGAGCATGGACAGCCCTCTTCAAATGATCCCACAGATGGTCAATGATATTCAGGTCTGGGGACTGGGATGGCCATTCCAGAACATTGTAATTGTTCCTCTGCATGAATGCCTGAGTAGATTTGGAGCGGTGTTTTGGATCATTGTCTTGCTGAAAGATCCATCCCCTGCGTAACTTCAACTCTGTCACTGATTCTTGAACTTTATTGTCAAGAATCTGCTGATACTGAGTGGAATCCATCCGTCCCTCAACTTTAACAAGATTCCCGGTGCCGGCATTGGCCACACAGCCCCAAAGCATGATGGAACCTCCACCAAATTTTACTGTGGGTAGCATGTGTTTTTCTTGGAATGCTGTGTTTTTTTGCCGCCATGCATAACGCCATTTTGTATGACCAAACAACTCAATCTTGGTTTCATCAGTCCACAGGACCTTCTTCCAAAAAGAAATTGGCTTCTCCAAATGTGCTTTTGCATACCTCAGCCGACTCTGTTTGTGGCGTGCTTGCAGAAACGGCTTCTTTCGCATCACTCTCCCATACAGCTTCTCCTTGTGCAAAGTGCGTTGTATAGTTGACCGATGCACAGTGACACCATCTGCAGCAAGTTGATGCTGCAGCTCTCTGGGGGTGGTCTGAGGATTGTCCTTGATTGATCTCACCATTCTTCTTCTCTGCCTTTCTGATGTTTTTCTTGGCCTGCCACTTCTGGCCTTAATAAGAACTGTCCCTGTGTTCTTCCATTTCCTTACTATGTTCCTCACAGTGGAAACTGACAGGTTAAATCTCTGAGACAGCTTTTTGTATCCTTCCCCTGAACAACTATGTTGAATAATCTTTGTTTTCAGGTCATTTGACAGTTGTTTTGAGGAGCCCATGATACCACTCTTCAGAGGAGATTCAAACAGGAGAACAACTTGCAAGTGGCCACTTTAAGTAGCTTTTCTCATGATTGCATACACCTGGCTCTGAAGTTCAAAGCTCAATGAGGTGACAAAACCAAAAAAAGTGCTTTAGTAAGTCAGTAAAAAGTAGGTAGGCGTATTTAAAACAAGAAAATGATAAGGGTGCCCATACTTATGCACCTGTCAAATTTTGTTTGAATGCAGATTGCACATTTTCTGTTAGTACAATAAACCTCATTTCAAGGCAGAAACATTACTGTGTCCAACAGTTATTACATATATCAAACTGAAATAGCTGTTGCAAAAACACCAATTTTTATAAAACATTAAGCCTAAGATTAATAGTGGTGCCCAAACTTTTTCATATAACTGTATATGTATGTTTTTCCTATGTTTATGTGGGTTTCCTTCTGACACTCCAGTTTCCTCCCACTTACTAAAAACATACTGGTAGATTAAGTGGTTTCCTTATGGAATTTTGATGTATTTAGCTTGAACTGATTTTAATGTTGATTTTATTTGATTTATTTCTCAGTGTTTATAGTCTATTGAGATATATTGCTGTACAATACATGTATAGGATTTACCAATTCATAGTTGTCCATGCCTCCAGTTAAGGAGCATTTACATGAACTGCAGTCATTAAACAATAGCCAATCGACCGTCGTTTAATGGCCTGTTTAGACAGGCCAACCTCAATTCTAGGTGTACATGATGATCATATTAATCAAAGAATATTAAAAGAATATTATAGTTATCGGCAGCATATATCTTCTATAGACAGAACAATATATGTACTTATTTTATTATATTTCACAAGTATTCCTCTATTATTATGTATTTAACCATGTAGCTTAAATATAATTTATGGTGTTCTGCCTCACTTGGTAAAGTGGATCTTCAAAGCACTTGTTCTTAATAAGCAGTCACAAAACAGTTCAGATGATGTTGCTGCAGTGAGGTAAACCAGTTTGAGCAATGGAGGTTGCAGGTTGTAGCAGGGCTTAGTAGGCCAGGAGACTCACAGTAAAAGTAGAGCACAGTTGAGTGTTGTGGCAATGCACTGTGATGTAGCAGATCTAGGTATGTCAGGAGAGTCACTTGAGATAATGTAGCAGAGCACAGTGACACAGCAGTGACGCTACCAGTACATTTGTGGCAATGTAGAAGGGGTTAATGGCGGAGCAGAGATGGGTATGTCAGGGCACATGTGTGGAAATTTAAGCAGTACCCAGCTAAGAAGCATAGCTAGATAGATCATAGAATGCTAGAGTTGGAAGAGACCTCCTGGGTCATTGTGTCCAACCCCCTGCTCAATGCAGGATTCACTAAACCATCTCAGACAGATGTCTGTCCAGCCTCTGTGTGACGACTTCCATTGAAGGAGAACTCACCACCTGTCGTTGCAGCCTGTTCCACCCATTGATCACCCACTGTCACTTAGCCCTATTCCTCTTATTATTTATCTGCTTTTTTCATTTTTCTTGCCCAGATGTAGGACTTTGCATTTCTCCTTATTAAAAACCATTCTGTTAGTTGCTGCCCACAGTTCCAGTTTGTTTAGATCTTTTTGAATCCTCTCTCTCTTCTCTAGTATTAGCTATCCCTCCTAGCTTTGTGTCATCAGCAAATTTAAGATAACATAGTAACATAGTTTTTAAGGTTGAAGGAAGACGATAAGTCCATCTACTTCAACCCATAGCCTAACATGTTTATCCAGAGGAAGGTATTACAAGAGTCTCTCTTGAGCAATGCAGCAGAGCCCAGTGGTATAGTAGAGCAGAGCTGAGTATTTGAGGAGGCACCCTTGCAGAGATAGTGCAGGCTAGGTTTCCACAGAAGAGGTGTGGACACAAACTACCTGAATACTCAGGCATCAATCTGCCATCTGCACTGGCCTATAAAGCCTGAGGGCATGAGGTCCGTGGTGCATGTAAGGTTGCCATGGCCACCCAGCATGCCAAGGAATAGAGAGAGATGGTAACAGGAGAAGGAAGCAGCACCTGGCACTGAATCAGACAGGTGAAGTGAATAACACATGGCTAGATTCTAGTACACTTTATTTGTGCTTTTAAGTGTTTTTATATAGTGTCTGGTGTCTTCCAAAAGTTGCTAACTTTTTGAAATTTAGATTATTTTTATATTTTATTGTATATAGTTACATTTTGTGCTGATGTACCTTGTTTTCTTTTGTAATACAGTTGAAACCAGAAGTTTACATACACTATATAAAAAGACACATATGCATGTTTTTCTCAATATCTGACATGAAATCAGAATAAACCTTTCCGGTTTTAGGTCAATTAGGATTACCATATTTTTTAATATTTGCCAAACACCAGAATACTGAGAGAGAGAGAAAATGTTTTAAGGCATTTTTATTACTTACTGCAAAGTCAAAAGTTGACATACACTAAGATTACTATGCCTATAAACAATTCTGGACTGCCCATATGATGACGTCATGTGTTTGGAAGCTTCTGATAGTTTTTTTGGCAACATCTGAATTAATTAGAGACACACCTGTGGATGTATTTTAATGTACTGCTGAAACACACTGCTTCTTTGTGTAGCATCATGGGAAAGTCTAAAGAAATCAGCCAAGATATCAGGAAGAGAATTGTGGACTTCCACAAGTCTGGCTCATCCTTCATCTGTACAAACAATTATACGCAAGTACAAACAAGATGAGAATGTCCAGCCATCATACCGCTCAGGAAGGAGACGGGTTCTGTGTCCCAGAGATGAACGTGCTTTGGTCCAACATGTGCATATCAACCCAAGGACAAAAGCAAAATACCTTGTGAAGATGATGGTGGAAGCTGGTAAGATTTTGTCAATATCCATAGTGAAACTAGTACTGTATCAACATGGGCTGAAAGGCCACTCTGCCAGGAAAAAGCCATTACTCCAAAATAAACATAAAAAAAACAGATTAATGCTTGCAAATGCACACAGCAACAAAGACCTTAATTTTTGGAGACATGTCCTGAGGTCTGATGAAACTAAAATTGAACTTTTTGGGCATAATGACTTTCTTTTCGTTTGGAGGAAAAAGGGAGAAGCTTGGAAGTCTAAGAACACCATCCCAACGGTGAAACATGGGGGTGACAGCATCATGTTGTGGGGATGTTATGCTGCAGGAGGAACTGGTGCACTTCACAAAATAGATGACATCATGAGAAAAGAAGATTATGTGGCAATACTGAAGCAACATCTCAAGACATCAGCCAGGAAGTTAAAGCTTGGGCTGAAATGGGTCTTCCAAATGGACAATGACCAGAAGCATACTGTCAAAATAGTAACAACGTGGCGTAAAGATAACAAAGTCAATGTTTTGGAGTGGCCATCACAAAGCCTTGATCTCAATCCTATTGAAAATTTATAGGCAAACCTGAAAAGGCAGGTGTGAGCGAGGCAACCTACAAACCTGGATCAGTTACACCAGTTTTGTCAGGAGGAATGGGCCCAAATTCCGACAAACTATTGTGAGAAGCTTGTGGAAGGCCCAAAGGTTTGACCCAAGTCATTCAGTTTAAGGGCAATGGTATCAAATACTAATGAAATGTATGTAAACTTTTGACTTTGCAGTAAGTAATAAAAATGCCTTAAAAATTTTCTCTCATTATTCTGGTATTTGGCAAATATTAAAAATTATGGCAATCCTAATTGACCTAAAATGGGAAAAGTTTATTCTGATTTCATGTCAGATATTGAGAAAAACATGCATATGTGTCTTTTTATATAGTGTATGTAAACTTCTGGTTTCAACTGTATATGATATTATTCACACCAGGTTTTTTTCTTGCACTCTGTTTGCCTTTATGTTTTTATCCACTTATCAGGCTGCCTGCTTTCTTCTAATTCTATTGAAAGTCCAGCCTTTGAAGTGATATTGCAGGCTATTGCATTGCACAACTAACAAAATAATATAAACTTTAGTTTTACTAAAGCTACTTCTCTCTTCCTCTATCCAAGGTCCCCACTGTGACAATATTTGTGCTCGGTTCAAAAGGCAGATAAGTATCAGCATGAATATCTTTGACCTTGGGCCGAGACAGCATATATCATCATGAGTAATGTGCTCTGAACATGACCTTGAATAAATTGTGTCACATTCAGGGACTAACAATCCATTCATTTCCATATATTCTGTCATATGGCAAGATGGGAAAAGAAAACTTCTGTGGGTTCAGTATGCTCTTGTTCTTTGCAGACATCCTCTATGCTAACAGCCAAGAATGAGTTCAAGAGTAATCTAGAGGGGCTTTATTAGTTTACAACAGCAGTAAATGCAGACCATAGACTGAAAAGAATAGAATTAAGCAAATGATTTTTAAGGAATGAAGGGAGATTTTCATCAAGATATAAGAACACAACACTAATGAAAGTTAAAAGGGTAACAATAAATAGAAAAATATTAAAATAGTAGCAGAATGATTGGAATATATGGTCTGCCCACTGAAACCCCAAAGAGCAGCTGAAATCATTTCAAATGAAAGGTCATATGAATCATATGAATGCAACTGTAATACGTGACAGCATCAAGTATATAAGAATAGAAGTTGCTCTGTGTTAGCGGCTCATTGCTCTGGCTAATATGAGGATCCCTGACTGGTGGGATGTTTTTCATTTTATATGACAATGGTTTGGATTTGCTAATGGTAGTGACAGTGTGTTATGCAAAAGGTAAGGTAGCAAGGAGATTCATTAGTTAAAAATGGGCTATGTATCTATATCTGTATAGATATTAGTGATGAGCGAGCATGCTCGTTACTTGAGATTTACGAGCATGCTCAGGTGTTTTCCGAGTAGCTTCAGCGTGCTCGGGTGTTATGTTTGATTCACGCCGTGTGCATGATTTGCGACTATTTGACAGCTTTAATACATGTGAGGAATGCCTGTTTCTTAGGTATTCATCACATGTATTAAAGCTGTCAAATAGTCGCAAATCATGTGCACGAAGTGACTAAAACATAACGGTCGAGCACGCTGAAGATACTCGGCGAGCATCCGAGCATGCTCGCCGAAAGGGTTAACAGAACATACTCGCTCATCACTAACAGATATATACAAGTGTGTGTGTGTATGTATATATATATATATATATATATATATATATATATATATACAGTACAGACCAAAAGTTTGGACACACCTTCTCATTTAAAGATTTTTCTATATTTTCATGACTATGAAAATTGTACATTCACACTGAAGGCATCAAAACTATTAATTAACACATGTGGAATTATATACTTAACAAAAAAGTGTGAAACAACTGAAAATATGTCTTATATTCTAGGTTCTTCAAAGTAGCCACCTGTTGCTTTGATGACTGCTTTGCACACTCTTGGCATTCTCTTGATGAGCTTCAAGAGGTAGTCACCGGAAATGGTTTTCACTTCACAGGTGTGCCCTGTCAGGTTTAATAAGTGGGATTTCTTGCCTTATAAATGGGGTTGGGGCCATCAGTTGTGTTGTGCAGAAGTCTGGCGGATACACAGCTGATAGTCCTACTGAATAGACTGTTAGAATTTGTATTATGGCAAGAAAAAAGCAGCTAAGTAAAGAAAAACGAGTGGCCATCATTACTTTAAGAAATGAAGGTCAGTCAGTCCGAAAAATTGGGAAACTTTGAAAGTGTCCCCACGTGCAGTTGCAAAAACCATCAAGCGCTACAAAGAAACTGGCTCACATGAGGACCGCCCCAGGAAAGGAAGACCAAGAGTCACCTCTGCTTCTGAGGATAAGTTTATCCGAGTCACCAGCCTTAGAAATCGCAGGTTAACAGCAGCTCAGATTAGAGACCGGGTCAATGCCACACAGAGTTCTAGCAGCAGACACATCTCTACAACAACTGTTAAGAGGAGACTTTGTGCAGCCGGCCTTCATGGTAAAATAGCTGCTAGGAAACCACTGCTAAGGACAGGCAACAAGCAGAAGAGACTTGTTTGGGCTAAAGAACACAAGGAATGGATATTAGACCAGTGGAAATCTGTGCTTTGGTCTGATGAGTCCAAATTTGAGATCTTTGGTTCCAACCACCGTGTCTTTGTGAGACGCAGAAAAGGTGAACGGATGGACTCTACATGCCTGGTTCCCACCGTGAAGCATGGAGGAGGAGGTGTGATGGTGTGGGGGTGCTTTGCTGGTGACTCTATAGGGGATGTATTCAAAATTGAAGGCATACTGAACCAGCATGGCTACCACAGCATCTTGCAGTGGCATGCTATTCCATCCGGTTTGCGTTTAGTTGGACCATCATTTATTTTTCAACAGGAAAATGACCCCAAACTCACCTCCAGGCTGTGTAAGAGCTATTTGACCAAGAAGGAGAGTGATGGGGTGCTACGCCAGATGACCTGGCCTCCACAGTCACCAGACCTGAACCATATCGAGATGGTTTGGGGTGAGCTGGACTGCAGAGTGAAGGCAAAAGGGCCAACAAGTGCTAAGCATCTCTGGGAACTCCTTCAAGATTGTTGGAAGACCATTTCCGGTGACTACCTCTTGAAGCTCATCAAGAGAATGCCAAGAGTGTGTAAAACAGTCATCAAAGCAAAAGGTGGCTACTTTGAAGAACCTAGAATATAAGACATATTTTCAGTTGTTTCACACTTTTTTGTTAAGTATATAAGTCCACATGTGTTAATTCATAGTTTTGATGCCTTCAGTGTGAATGTACAATTTTCATAGTCATGAAAATACAGAAAAATCTTTTAAATGAGAAGGTGTGTCCAAACTTTTGGTCTGTACTGTATATATATATATATATATATATATATATATATATATATATATAATCTCCTGTTTCGGATGGTTTGTAACTTATGGCATATTTATTTCAGACAAATTTACTTGCATAATTACTGTAGTAATTTAAAAAAAAAATATATATATAAAAAGATATAAAACATTTGTACAGAGGCTTATTTATTGGGCATGCACAGCAAAATAGGCATCTTTCTGATGCTCATCTTGTGGTAAAATAAAAAAAGCTACTTGAAGCTGTTTTGGCACCCATCACATGTTGCTTAGGAATATTTTTTTGTTGTTATTTACTAATAATCTATTTAAATATGATTACCTAATATTTGCAGTTATACGTGGGCATGGTCTGTATAACAGTGGTACTCTCAAAACTATTTCAACTTTTTTTTATCTCCCAAGTCTAAAAATGTAGGAGCCACACCTCTAGCAGCGGCTTATGCATCTATCTATATAGCTACTACATACACATGAAAGGGGTCAGAAGTAGTGTTGAGCGATACCTTCCGATATCAGGAAATATCGTATCGGATTGGATCGGGCCGATACCCAAAAAGTATCGGATATCGCCGATTCCGATACCGGAAACCAATGCAAGTCAATGGGACACAAATATCGGAATGAAAATAAACCCTTTCTTTCCTTGTAGGTTAATTCTACATGAAGTAAAACAACTAAGAATAATGTAGAATGACATGAAAAGCCGGCAATTCATCAGCGGCATTCACCGGTACCCGACAATTTACAACAGAAAGAATAGAGCTTCACACATAGATTAGGTAGATAGAACCATGTCAGTCACATATATATGAAGTACAGGGACAGTGTTGCTTACTGTACTTGTCATTTAGTGTAAAGGATTTATTTTAAAAAATATTAGTGTTTTCATGCACCGTCTCTTTAAAAAAGCCGGCCGGCAATTCAGCAGCGGTACCCGACAATTTATAACAGACAGAATAGAGCTTCACACATAGATTAGATAGATAGAAACATGTCAGTCACATATATATGAAGTACTGTGACAGTGTTGCTTACTGTACTTGTCATTTAGTGTAAAGGATTTATTTAAAAAAATATTAGTGTTTTCGTGCACCGTCTCTTTAAGAAAGCCGGCCGGCAATTCAGCATCTGTACCCGACAATTTAGAATAGAAAGAATAGCGAATCACACATAGATTAGATAGATAGAAACATGTCAGTCACATATATATGAAGTACAGTGACAGTGTTGATTACTGTACTTGTCATTTAGTGTTAAAATAAAGGATTTATTTAAAAAAAAATTGGCGTGGGGTTCCCCTTAATTTTAGGCTCTAGCGGAGGTTAAGCAGACGGCTGGGGCAGATGTTTGAAGCCTGGGAAGGGGGTAATACCCACGGAGCTTCCCAGGCAACTAATATCAGCCCCCAGCTGAATACCTAGCCTTTACTAGCTATTAAAATGGGGGAACCCCCCAAAAAAAATAACGTGGGGTCCCCCCTAATTTAATAGCTAGCAAAGGCTAGGCAGACAGCTGGGGGCTGATTTTAATAGCCCAGGAAGGGTGCCATGAATATTGGCCCCCTCCCAGGCTAGAAACACCAGCCGTCAGCCGCCCCAGAAATGGCGCATCCATAGGATGCGCCAATTCTGGCACTTAGCCTCGCTCTTCCCACTGCCCTGTAGCGGTGGCAGTGGGGTAATAGGACTGGGGTTGATGTCAGCTTATAATGCCAGCTGACATCAAGCCCAGGTTAGTAATGGAGAGGCGTCTATAAGACACTCCCATTACTAACCCCATAGTCAAAGTTAAAGAAAAACACAAACACCCAGAATAAAGTCCTTTAATTGAAATAAACACACAATTCTTTATTGTTCTAAATTAAACCATACTTACCATCACGCCCATTCCAGCTGAAGCCAACGATCTCCTGCAATAAAAGTAAAATAATAAAGCAACATCATCCTTACCTTTCCATGGCTCCCACGACGGCTCCAGCTCTGCTACATCGAGATGACAGGCTGGACCGCAGCAGAACACTGCCATCCAGCCTGTCATCCCGCAGACACTGAGAAGCGCAGGCTTACTTGCGCTCCTCAGTATCTCTCTGTGACGTCATCCAGATGAGCCGAGTTCATGTCCAATGAACTCAGCTCACCTCATGAACGTCACTGACAGCGTGGGAAAATTCTCACGCTGAAGTGCTGAGTGCAGGAGAATTTTCCCACGCTGTCAGTGACGTGCATGAGGTGAGCTGAGTTCATTGGACATGACCTCGGCTCATCTTTATGCCCTCACAGCCAGACACTGAGGAGTGGAAGTATGCCTGCACTTCTCAGTGTCTGCGGGATGACAGGCTGGATGGCAGCGTTCTGCTGCGGTCCAGCCTGTCATCTCGATGTAGCAGAGCTGAAGCTGTCGTGGGAGCCATGGAAAGGTAAGGATGAGGTTGCTTTATTATTTTACTTTTATTGCAGGAGATCGTTGGCTTCAGCTGAAATGGGCGTGATGGTAAGTATGGTTTAATTTAGAACAATAAAGAACTGGAGATCTTCGTGGGACACTCGTGGACTACTCCGGAGGGGTAAGGATAAGGTTGTGGTTTATTATTTTATATTTTATTACAGGAGATCGATGGCTTCGGGGAATTAGGTGTCTAGGTGAGTATAGGTGTAGTTTTTTATTTTTTACTTTATTTTAGGTGGCGATCGGCGGGGACAGGTAATGTATGAACTAATTTATTTTAGGTAAACACTGGCCACCAATGACATGTATTTAACATTTATTGGGGAAACAGTAGGGCAATTTAAATAGCAGGATCAGGCTGATGGGAACTACTGCTCCCATCGAGCTGATCCTGCTGGCAGGAGTGGACGGGGGACAGACATAGGCCGATGGGAGTAGTAGTGTCACATCGGCCTATGTCTGCCTGCACGCACACACCCCCCAGACATCGCACACACACCCCGCACACACACCCCGCACACACACCCCGCACACACACCCCGCACACGCACACACACCCCGCACAAACATCGCACACACACCCCGCACACACACCCCGCACACACACCCCGCACAAACATCGCACACACACCCCGCACAAACATCGCACACACACCCCGCACACACACCCCGCACAAACATCGCACACACACCCCGCGCACACACACCCGCACCCCGCACACACACACCCGCACACACACACCCGCACACACACCCCGCACACACACCCCGCACACACACCCCGCACACACACCCCGCACAAACATCGCACAGACACCCCGTACACATACCCCGTACACACACCCCGTACACACACCCCGCACACAAACATCGCACACAAACCCTGCACACACACCCCGCACACACACCCCGCACACACACCCCGCACACACACCCCGCACACAAACCCCGCACACACACCCCGCACACACACCCCGCACACACACCCCGCACACACACTCCGCACACACACCCGCACACACACCCGCACACATCGCACACACACCCGCACACAAACATCGCACACAAACCCCGCACACACACCTCGCACACACACTCCGCACACACACCCGCACACACACCCGCACACATCGCACACACACCCGCACACACACTAATCATGACCGGTCTGATGGTCTGGGAGGTGAGGCTGACCTGTGCGGCCGTGGGAAAGTTCATGTGAGTTCATGCAGTGAAGCATGAACTCACATGAACCCTCAGAGGGCACCGCGGCGACTTCAAATGAACAGCTGATCGGCATCACCTGATACCTCAGCTGTTCATTTGAAATAACCGGCGGGAAAGCGCAGCACAGAACGGGAAAGTCGGCGGTGAAGTCTTTTCACTGCCGGCTTCCCCGCCCGGGTCCTTCGCTCCCCGCTCCTTGGTGCTGCGCTCCCCGCCCGGTCCTAACTTACGATCAGGATGGGGAGAGCGGAGGATCGGGGTGGGAGGCTGCGGGGAAGCAGTATGGGGCTGTGTGATTGTTTAAAAGCCGGCGGCTTTTTACCGCGCGCCGGCTTTTAAACAATCAGGAGAATTCTCCCCCGCTGGGATGGCATTCTGATGACAGGCTGGATCTCAGCGGAGCGCTGCCATCCAACTTGTCATCCTTCACAGACACTGCAGAGCGCAGGCATTATGGGAACTTCCGATTCCGGTATTCGATATTGTAAAAGTATCGGAATTAAGTATCGGAATTCCGATACCGCGAATATCGGCCGATACCCGATATTACAGTATCGGAATGCTCAACACTAGTCAGAAGTAATTACTGTTTGTAAAACAAGTATTTGGCCAACAGCTATGTAATTTGTATGTGCACCTTAGGCTCGAATTTAGATGTCCTTGAAACAGAGACTGTATAGACCCTAATGGACGGACTGGCTGTGCTCCAGCTATCTAAGTATTTAGCTTCCTTAACAATGAACCTGTGTTAGAATTATAGGACTGTTATGTATTGTACGTAGTTATGAAAAATAACTAAATTAACTATATAAAATGATAAAAAGCATAAAGAAAAACTATACGATAACTGAAGAGAAAAGACATGGACTACACATCTAAATATGCATTTATCTGCTGTGGCTAGGCAAAATTTTCCAAATTTGAACTTGAGATTCTTATTTAATATTTTGATCAAACAATGTAAACCCACTGCCATGTCATGGCAAACCTCTGTATTGGGTCCCTGCTCTGCTAGGTGTGGCACTGCAAAGTGACTATTGCCCATGCGAAACTGTATTAGGGTGTGCAACCCAGGTGCCAAGCAGCATGACATAACCCGCAGGGTTCTGGGTCACGCTGTGACACCAGGTGTGGGAAAGATTTAGTGCAACACAGAGGGAAGAGGGAAAGGGAGCCCAGACACTAAGGAAAGGGGGAAGTGGAGACCTCCTAGTCTGGTCTAGTGTCACCCTGTCTCAACTACCGTCCCTATATTGCCTCTTCAGCAATCGCCACATGCGTGCCTCGCTCTGTCTTTCCCTGGCGTATGGCTAAGGCTAGGGATGGGAGGAGATGAGCACTAGTTGATCTCCACTAAACCCTATAGACAACAAGGATAGACAAACAGGGAGAGAAAGCTTAGCTTTAGATGACTCCAGACAAATGCACACTCGGCCTCAAGCTCCAGAGAGGACGAAGTACTGCTCTTGCTAAGCCTTCGCAAGTAGAAATGAATATAGCCGGCACCTCCCTATCAGACAATCCAGGTATATATACATCCAGGCCAGAGAGCTAATTACTAGAGGGAGGTAGCCGCTAGGTCCTAGAGACAGCCTCTCATCTAAGAAGATATCTGTAATGCTAGACGTAGAGATCTCCTGCAACCAACTGCAGGGCGACTGTCTGTCACCTCTGATACACCCGTGACACACACCAGCCAAAAAAGCACAACATCACCGCAACAATTGCTTCCACCTAACACCAACACCATAGAGCAGGAACTAACTATAGAGATTCACTGTCATGTGGCTAATGGGTTTATACCCTTTGATCAAAATGTTAACTAAGATGATCAAATTTTAACTAAGATGTTCAGTTTTGAAAAATTTAGCTTAGAGACAGTAGATTATTGTATTATATTTGGATATTATGATATAAAGCAAAACTGCATCTGTTTCCAATCTTGACTCATATAGAGTTGGAATTTCTGTAATAGCTATTGACAATTTGGTTTCTATTTATCATAGCTTTTTTGTCTTTACCTTCACTTTTGAATAATGATAGCATGACTTAAGTATGTGTTGGGGGTGATAATTTCTGCCCTGCGTTCCTATCAGTCTTCTGCGTGAAAGTTACTCAAGGCTATATATCAACTTCTCTAACAATACCACATGAGAACTCTGACATTTCAGCAGTTGTTTTGTGTCTGTACATGACATTGGCTCAACAGCTTTACATCACTCTAAGGTTCTGCATTTTCTTCAGTCTGGAAACAAAGCACACTCATAAGTAATGTTAAACTGTCTTGTCTATGTTGTATATGGTAAAGCAATGTGTAGCTGATTTAATGGTGCATTGTGAAATATATTTAACTAGCTCTGTAGTGTTTGTGACTGTTGTTTCCATCTTCCTAGTATTTATAATGTAGTGGTCATGCTCAATGTTATTCAAAATTGTCTAGCATGTACTATACATAAAAGTAATTTAATTTGCTAAAAATAAGTCAGCTTAAAGAAGAAAGGACTCCATTAAAATATCAAAATTGGGCATTTCTCTTTCAGCAGGGCTTAGACAAGGAGTAGACATGAGAGTGCAACTGTCTCCCCATCTGAGGAAGGTACTTCAATTGTCACTTTTGTTTCAACATACCTTGCATAATTCAACAGTCCAAGGAATATAAAAAACTTTGTAATATATTATTGAAAATTCTGCTTCTTTCTCCATTTATGAGAGTTCCTCTCAGTGCTGTCTCCTGAACTCACCATACACTTAATTAATCTTTGTTAAAACGATTGCCATCACATTGAAATGTCAGGTAACACCTCTTATTATATTCTGTGGAGGGGATGTAAAGAGGAGCACTTAGCAAAGTAAGAAAACAAGGCAGAATGCTAAAGTTTGTGTGTTTTATGTCATCGCAGAGCTGGATTCACAGCCACACAGCACATGACTGCTATATCATTTCCTCTATGTTGCTGCTACTTTTGAACATATACTAAACAAAGAATGAATCAGGAAACCCTCTTATTCTGTGTACAGTGTATAGGAGACATAGTCTCCTCCCACTAATTTAAACATAATTGAAAATTAGAGAGAGAGCCTGGGCAAAACTATTGAAAATACATGATATAAGTCATATGAATGGGCAGAAATAGTGTTATTCCTCATGTACACACACATGACAACTTGCTGTATACTGAAAAGTTACCTTAAATGACAGGACCATAAGAGCTTATACTTTACAGGAGATAGAGAGGACCCTGCTGACCATAAGAGCTTACATTCTACAGGAGATAGAGAGGACCCAGCTGACCATAAGAGCTTACACTCTACAAGAGAGAGAGAGAGGACCCCGCTGACCATAAGAGCTTATATGCTACAGGAAAGAGAAAGAGAGGAACCTGCTGACCATAAGAGCTTATGTGGCACCCCAGGGGTCTGGTTTCCACAGTAATGTAATGTTATGTCTGAGAGCAGGTGGGAGGTCCTTTGGTCAGGGATCCTGTGCATGCCACACCTCCTGCTCAGTCTTGGGAGGGGAAGAACTTCCCCTATATAAACCCGGGGCTGAAGCAGGGTTAGTCAGTCAAGGAGAGTAGAGACAGAGAAGCAGCATAGGAAGAAACAGCAGAAGCTCAGTGGGAGCAATACTACTACAAGTCAGGGGCTGGCAGCTGCAGAGCTCGCCCTGACTGAGAAGATTTCTTACCGGACCCGGCGTCCGAGGCTGTGGGGACTAACTCTTACCCAGCAGCAGAAGCCGACCGGCAGGGGATTTCAGGTCCTCAGGCCCAGAAACCCGAAGGCACGGTCACACGCGTGGGACCAGCACCGCCATCGTGGAGCGGAAGCCATTAGAAGGCCCCGAGTCACCGGCCATACGGGTGAGCACCACACGGTACACTCAGGGACGTGGGCTACTTATATCCGCTTCTAGCAAGGTAGCCAGAAGAGTACAGTCAGTTTGGGAGGCCTACAACTCCGCCTGGCCAGGGGAGATCCCATCTGCTCAAGGACTGACCAGGCCCCGTTCGCTAGCAAGTACTCCGGGAGGGTTTATCGTTGTTACCAGTAAAGACCCTGAATTACACCGCACCGTCTCTGAGTGGTTCCTGCTACCCCCATCATCCACGTCGGCTGCCCTGAGGCCATACCCCTCCCGTTGGGGGTTATACCATCCCCGCTGCACCATCCATCCACCGGCCTCAGCGGACTGTCCTGCAGCGGCAGCTCCATAAGCTGCATTCAACGGGTGGCGTAGTCGTACTACATCTACCGCTAATAGACTGCCGTCCAGTTTGACTCCCTGGTCACGGACCGGGTCACCGCCACGAGACTACAACCCTCAACAGATCCGGCTCCGGGTAAGCTCCCGCGTGCGCAACGCAGCGCGACACAGGCCCAGGGGCGCGTCAACCTTTGGCGTAGTCGGCAGGATTTCGTGCCCGGAACCACCGGGTACTGCGTGCCTGAAAAAGAGACTTTTCAAACTTACCTGTGGTGAAGATTCCCGCCATCCGGCGCCATCTTCAGCCTTCTTCCCGCCATCCGTGGAGTTTTCCCGCCATTGGACGCCATCTTGAGGACGCCACGCGGGAAGAAGAGGGGCGTGGACTCCGAAAGCGCGCGAGAACTGAAGCCCCGCCTCACGTCCGCACGTTGCGTAAGGTCCTGGAAGGAGCCCAGCAGACGCCGACGTCACAGGAGCGCGACGGAAGGTCCTCAACCCTGACGATCCACTGCGGAGCCGCGGCCTACGGAAGAGGATCATCGCAAGGTAGGCCACGGTCCACTAGGGGGGAGGAAGATGTCGGATACGGAGGAGAGCTTCACTGCCTCAACCCCCGCCAGCGCTACCGCTGCTGCAGTTATGCCCTTCACCATGCCCTATATCCCGGGAGCAGCTTGGCTACCCCAGTACTCAGGGGAGTCACATACCCTGCATGACTTTAGAGAAAAGCTGGATAGCCTCTTCCAGGTGTACCCCCTCACAGAAGAGCAAAAAGTGAGCATCCTGGTGGCCCAACTAGCCGGGGCAGCCAAAAGGGAAGTAAAATCCTGGCCACCTGGGAGGAAGACTGTCGCAGGGATACTAACCCGGCTGAAGGACACCTTTGATACCCGCACCTCAGCCGAGATTAAGCTTAGATTCTACGGGTGCAAGCAGCGAGCGCATGAGAGTATAAGGGACTATGCACTAAACCTACAAGAGGCCCTGAGGGCCATTAAGCAGACCGACCCTGATGGAGTGGGAAACGAGGACAGGCTGTTGACCGAACAGTTTATAGAGGGACTGTATTGTAATACCCACCGAACCCAGTTGCGGGCAATGGCCTTACAGGATCCCCATCTGGGCTTTGCACAGTTCAAGGACAGAGCCATCCGGGTGCTCCGAGAACCGGCACCGGGTGGCGTTGTGACCCACAGGCGCCCTGCTATCACTTACCACCAGGAGGCGGCGCCCTTGTCGGCAGGGCCTGTGGGAGCTGATGCGCAGGCTTTGGACAATGACCCGGCTCCAGACCTACACCATCAGGTCCAAGAGCTAGCTAAGAGCGTTGCTGCGCTAACCCGAACTGTGCAGTCTTTACAGGCTTCCACCCCAGGGAAGATCCAGCTGGCATCCGGACCGGAGGACATCCCGTGGCGTCGACCAAGGAAGACCCCACCGGCCAGAGGAAGACCCAGTGACCGATACAGCGAGGACGGACGACCCATCTGCCGCCGCTGCAATCAACCCGGACATATGGCAAGGTACTGTTCTTTAAACGGGCACAACCTGGGGTAGAGGGCCAACCCCCAGGAAAAAGATCACCAGGCCCATCGAACTGGCGCGACAGATATGTGGGAGGACGTCCAGTCTTGCCTGTGGTACTGGATGGCATTCCCATGAGTGCCCTACTGGACACCGGGTCACAGGTCACCACCATCCCGTACGTGCTCTTTAAGCAGTACTGGAATGACTCGGATATTACCCGCTACCCTGACGACGACTTGAGTATCATCGCCAGCAATGGCCAGCCCGTGCCACAGATCGGATTTAAAGAGGTGACCATCAAAATCGGTAGAGTCGAACTGGCAGCACAGGGACTGATCATTGTAGATATTGACAAACATGAGAGTCACCCAAAAATAACTCTAGGAACTAATGTAATTGAAAATTGTCTTGCAGATGTGATTTTCCTTTTACAGCAGGTTGCCAAGAACGCCAGCTCCGGCGAGCAGCGGGTGCTCCAGAAAGAGATCCGGGCACTGATGCGACGGCAACAGGTGGAACTCTCCGGCGGTGAGATTGGTAGCGTAAGAATGTGTGACCCTTTTCCTATTGCCATGCCCCCAAAAAGTGAAATGATGATTTGGTGCCGGGCAGCTATTGGTCTGAGAGGTAGAGATTACCAGGCAATGGTAGAACCAGTTTACTCGGACAGTAGGCCCACCATTTTGACAGCACGGGGGGTGGTTGATGTACGCCATGGGAGGGTGCCCGTTCGCATAATAAATATCGGGGAGAGGGAAGTGTACCTGCCCCGGTATGCCACGCTAGCCAAATTATATACCATTAACCAAAATTCTATACAATCTGTGGAACCCTTGCCTCCATCTCACCCGGAGGAAGGTAACGGCTCTAAGAAAAACATGGAGGACTGGTGTCAGCAACTACATCTGGGTACTGACTCCACTCCCGCACACCAGAAACAAGGAGTCTATCGGGTGGTTCAGGAGTACGAGAGAGTGTTCAGTAAACACCCGTTAGACTTCGGGCGAGTCAAGGGGGTAGAACACCACATCCCCACGGGAAACCATCTTCCTATAAAAGAGAGGTATCGACCCGTACCCCCTGCCCACTACCAACACGCCAAGGGGATGCTTAGAGACATGAAGGAGGCTGGGGTGATCAGGGATAGCTGTAGCCCCTGGGCAGCTCCACTAGTCTTAGTCAGAAAAAAAGACAACACCATGAGGATGTGTGTAGATTACCGGAAAATCAACCGTATCACACACAAGGATGCGTACCCCTTGCCAAGGATAGAGGAGTCATTGGCTGCTTTAAGATCTGCTAACTTCTTCTCTACCTTGGATCTCACTAGCGGGTACTGGCAGGTTCCTGTAGCAGAGGCGGACCGGGAGAAGACCGCATTCACCACCCCGATGGGACTTAGCGAGTTCACCTGCATGCCGTTCGGACTCTGCAACGCACCAGGAACCTTCCAACGACTAATGGAGTGTTGTCTTGGCCACAGAAACTTCGAGACGGTCCTGTTGTACCTGGACGATGTCATCGTATATTCCAAGACGTATGAGGACCACCTGAAACACCTGGCGGAAGTGTTCGAGGCTCTGGCGAGTTACGGCCTAAAGGTGAAACCCTCCAAGTGTCACCTCCTGAAACCAAAGGTGCAGTACCTGGGACACGTGGTGAGCGCTGACGGAGTGGCTCCCGACCCTGATAAGATCACCGCAATTAAGGAATGGCCAAGCCCCTCCAGCGTAAAAGAAGTGCGGCAGTTCCTCGGGTTGGTAGGCTACTACCGAAGGTTTATTCCCGGTTTCACCAAAAAGGCAGCACCTATGCAGGACCTCCTGATAGGCCAGTCCCGGAAGGCCAAGAACCAGAAGCCGCCCTTCAAATGGGAGGAGCTGGAAGAAGAGTCCTTCCGCCAGCTGAAGATGGCCCTCACGGGGGACGAAATCCTGGCGTACCCGGATTATAGCCAGCCCTTTATCCTCTACACCGACGCCAGTAACATCGGGCTAGGAGCCGTACTGTCCCAGATCCAGCAGGGGAAGGAACGAGTAATCGCCTACGCCAGCCGAAAACTGCGACCCACCGAAAGGAACCCCGAGAATTACAGCTCATTTAAGCTAGAGTTCCTGGCCGTAGTATGGGCAGTCACCGAGCGCTTTAAGCATTACCTCGCTTCTTCCCGGTTCACCGTGTACATGGATAACAACCCGTTGACACACCTGGACACGGCAAGACTCGGTGCCCTGGAGCAGAGGTGGATGGCCCGTCTGTCCAACTACGAGTTCACAATCAAATACCGGGCCGGACGCTCCAATACCAACGCGGATGCCCTGTCCAGGATGCCCAACCTGCCGGACGAAGGAGAAGATCCGGAGGGACTGGAAGAAGTTGAACTCCCTGCGTTCCACCGTCATGGGACTATCCAGTATTCCCACCGGGTAAGGAGTAAGCAGGCTGTTACGTTGAACCCCTTACCTCACTACAACTGGGCGGAAATGCAAGACAGCGACCCTGCCGTCCGACTGGTGAAGGAGATGCTGACTCGCCCGGAGGCTTGCCTTGAACCAGACGCTCCGGAGGAAGCCAAACAACTATGGGCAGAGAAGAGTCGACTGTTCCTTTACAAGGGGAAGTTGTGCCGCAGAATGGTTAACTCCCGGACGCATGAACTACTCTGGCAAGTAGTGGTGCCACGGAGGGACGCAGCCATGGTGATGGAGGCATACCACGACGGAGCTGGACACTTCGGGTGGAAGAAGCTGGAGTTCCTGCTGCGCGAGCGATTCCACTGGGTAGGCATGAGGGGAACCATTGAGAAGTGGTGCAGAGACTGTGGCCCGTGCAACCTGAGAAGGAAGGACCGCGCCAGCCAGAAGACTCCCCTGCAGTCCATCGTCACCCGGCAACCGTTGGAACTGGTAGCCTTGGATCATGTAAAACTGACCCCAAGCAGAAGTGGCTACGTCTACGCGTTAACCATCGTGGATCATTACTCCCGGTTTCTGGTTGTCGTCCCCGTCAAGGACTTAACGGCTCAAACAGCAGCTAGAGCCTTCCAGCAGCACTTTTGCCGTCCACACGGGTACCCGGACCAAGTGCTGACGGACCAGGGACCTGCCTTTGAAGCGGAGGTCTTCCAGGAATTCTGCAATCTGTATGGCTGCCGGAAGATAAGGACGACACCCTACCATCCGCAAACTAATGGACTTTGTGAGAAAATGAACCAGGTGGTAATGGATCTTCTAAAAACGTTGCCCCTGGAAGAACGCAATCTGTGGCCTGAGAAGTTGCCCGATCTGGTGGACCTATACAACCACATCCCGGTAGGTTCCACCAACTGTACCCCGGCTTACCTAATGAGGGCAAGACCTGGTAAGTTACCTGTTGACCTGGAAATGGGAGTCCTGACACCCGAGGACACTTCACCAGAAACAGACTGGGACACAGAGAGGCAGCAGCAGTACCGGAGAGTACAGGAGAGCGTGGAGCGAAGTCTCTGTCAGGCTAGGGAAAGACAAGAGAAAACTTACAACCAGTATGCTCCCGCTGTTCCCCTGGTACCCGGAGAGCAGGTCTTGAAGAGGAAGAGACGGCTCCACAAGTTGGACGACCAGTGGGAGAAGGACCCGTACACCGTACTGCCCTCAAGCCATGAGAACCCGAAGGTTTGTACCATCAGTAAAGACGGAGGGGAAACCACAGCCATTGTATCCCGGGACCACCTGAAGAAGTGTCCCGAACAACTGAGGAACCCTGAAGAGGAACAAGAAGACCATCGACCCGTAGAGGAAAGGGAAGATATGGTTAGTACTGTGCTCGGGGACTTCCCTCGGTCTTGGACTCAAGTCAATGGTGCAGTTGTGGTACCCGTACTCACCTTCCTCCAACCAGCATCCCAAGCACCTACGGAGCAACAGGTAGAGCTGGAAGAACAGCCGGTCCAGGAGGCAGAAGACTCCACACAAGCAGAACAGGAGGATCAACCCTCTGCTTATAGTGAGCCTGCCGTACCCCTAGTGAGACAAAGAGCCGGTAGACAGCTGCCCAGTTTACCCTTGACAGCTCCTACACCCTGTAGTTCAGGGCCAGACAGTCAGCTCCGTAGGTCCACTAGGGCCACTAGAGGCCAGTTACCCGCACGCTGGAGGATTTGAAGTGTATAAATTGTTTTATTTATGTTTACCTGTGTATTGTTGCTTGTGTATAATTTTGTGTTTCCAGTTACTTTTAGGAATCCTTGGTGGATTACCGGGAATCCTTGTACATAGTTGGAGCGTAAGCCAGGATGGACTAGAGACTGTTAAGGACTCGGGGTAGGACAGACCCCTACCTGGTTACGTCTCCCTGTTTTGGTGAAATGGACACCTTGCTTTCTTCAAAGACTGCACCCGGTTACGGACATGCCGTGACCACCTTTATGTGTTTCTTATTGTATTATTATTGTTTATATCTTGTTATGTTTTTCTAAAATATGTTTAGTCCCGGAGTACTAAATTTTACTAGGGGGGAATGTGGCACCCCAGGGGTCTGGTTTCCACAGTAATGTAATGTTATGTCTGAGAGCAGGTGGGAGGTCCTTTGGTCAGGGATCCTGTGCATGCCACACCTCCTGCTCAGTCTTGGGAGGGGAAGAACTTCCCCTATATAAACCCGGGGCTGAAGCAGGGTTAGTCAGTCAAGGAGAGTAGAGACAGAGAAGCAGCATAGGAAGAAACAGCAGAAGCTCAGTGGGAGCAATACTACTACAAGTCAGGGGCTGGCAGCTGCAGAGCTCGCCCTGACTGAGAAGATTTCTTACAGGACCCGGCGTCCGAGGCTGTGGGGACTAACTCTTACCCAGCAGCAGAAGCCGACCGGCAGGGGATTTCAGGTCCTCAGGCCCAGAAACCCGAAGGCACGGTCACACGCGTGGGACCAGCACCGCCATCGTGGAGCGGAAGCCATTAGAAGGCCCCGAGTCACCGGCCATATGGGTGAGCACCACACGGTACACTCAGGGACGTGGGCTACTTATATCCGCTTCTAGCAAGGTAGCCAGAAGAGTACAGTCAGTTTGGGAGGCCTACAACTCCGCCTGGCCAGGGGAGATCCCATCTGCTCAAGGACTGACCAGGCCCCGTTCGCTAGCAAGTACTCCGGGAGGGTTTATCGTTGTTACCAGTAAAGACCCTGAATTACACCGCACCGTCTCTGAGTGGTTCCTGCTACCCCCATCATCCACGTCGGCTGCCCTGAGGCCATACCCCTCCCGTTGGGGGTTATGCCATCCCCGCTGCACCATCCATCCACCGGCCTCAGCGGACTGTCCTGCAGCGGCAGCTCCATAAGCTGCATTCAACGGGTGGCGTAGTCGTACTACATCTACCGCTAATAGACTGCCGTCCAGTTTGACTCCCTGGGCACGGACCGGGTCACCGCCACGAGACTACAACCCTCAACAGATCCGGCTCCGGGTAAGCTCCCGCGTGCGCAACGCAGAGCGACACAGGCCCAGGGGCGCGTCACTTACACTTTACACAATAAAGAGAGGATGCCGTTAACAATAAGAGCTTACACTCTACAGGAGAAAGAGAGGATCCTATAAACCCAAGAGTTTAAACTCTACTTGAGAGGGAGACTTATCCAGTGACTCTGGAGATGGAACACGACTCTACCACACAAACAGTGCAGCACTGGAAACCAGTGATCTCAGATGGCCTGGGTACTGACCCCCCATATAGAAGGTATAATAATCCATAAAATGTCATAGCTGCAGGGCATTGTGTGAAGGTCCATGCGGCAATACAAAAATGGTGTTAGCTTGCTCTCTGATGCTTCAGTAGTGCTGTAAATGGTGCCTGGCAAGGTTTTTTTTGTGAACCACATACTGAATCTCAAAATATTTGAATTCACGTGAAACTGTGGATCTCCGGAAATTTGACTCAATCTCAATCCTCCGACAATTACTAGTCTCCATAAATATCAGATGTGAGGTATCTGACAGCCCAGCACCCACAATAATCAACTATTATTACCTCTGACGGTGAATGGAGTGAAACAGCAAAGCTCCATATAATATTTATTGGCCATTGTTGAAACTGCATCTCAGCTCCTATTGAATTGAATATGAGTTCCTCTTTCCGATAGCTCAACAAGCACTCAGATTCAATTACAAAATTCTTAATCTCTGGGAGATGTTTAAGAGGTCTCTTAGAAAACTATGACAATCTAGGACTCTCAAAGTATGTTTACTCTGCTGCTGATGCACCAAAGAAAACCAGTAACATTATAAGTTCTCTCCATTTATACAGCTATTCTGATTTTCCACAATTTTTACACCTAGAGTTAGAACTTGAAAAAACTGAATTCTGAACAAATTCTACAATGTTCTTATATTCCAACTATGATTATATTGTTTCAGAGTTCCACATGTGTTTACTTGAATATGTTCAGTTTAATTTACTGATAGAAATCCATGTTGTAAAAAGAAATTAGTATCTGCTAAACATTTACAGGATAATAAAATCAGAAACTGATGATTAAAAAAGTGTAAAGCTTGAATTGGCTGGCACACATATTTGAAAGGAGTCCCTGTTTGAACACTATTTATGCAGAACTACGACTGCCCACGTCTCACAGCCATACATTGCAATTAGGAACACAATTGCGGCAGTCAGTCTTCTCCAGTGTCTGAAACGTTTTTGCACTTCCATATTTAATATATGCTCACGATGGCTGCATGCCCAAGTGCTAATCGACACTCATTCTCTGCTGGTCTTCTTGATATTCAGGTCCCATCTTCTCACTTTCTTCTCTCAACTCCATGATCAGATTCTTCAGATTCTTCTCACTCTCTGCAAACAGGGTTGCACCATCTGCATATCTCTGATTCCTGATGGTTCTACCTATTTTCACCCCAACACTCATATCATCTACGTCCAGCTTCTGTCATGATTACTTCATGATTGCTTCCCAAAGCTTATCATGCTCCACACGGTCAAAAGTCTTGGTATAATCAATGAAGCGCAGGTACAGCTTCTTCTGGTATTCTCTCATCTTTGCTATGATCCACTTCAAGTTTGCGTTGTGAACATGGGTTACTCTGCCCTTACGAAATATAGTTTGTTCATCAGAAAGTTCTCTAAAAAGGATGTTGCCCAAGCACTTATAAATGATCTCTAGAAGCATCTTGTTGGTGTGGGGGTATCAGCATGATTGTTCTATAGGTGACACCATCTTTTTTCAGCAATGGAATGAAAACTGAACATTTTCAGTCATTTGGTCATGTGCGGGTCCTTCAGATCTTCTGGCATAGTGCTGTCAGTGCATCAGAAGGTACTTACGTATATGTTTTTTTTATTATTTTCTTTTTTAACTACAGGTACTATGGTACCCGGGTATGGAGGAGGATCTCCTCTTCTCCAGACCCGAGTACCATCCGCGCATGGAATCGCATAATATCCGCATGTGTACGTGTAGTCATGCGGTTGTTATGTGGTCCAATGCAAGTCAATGGTGGCGATTTCACCGTGATTCCGCAAAATTAATGGTAATGCTGCGGATTTTTCCGCAATTATAATCTGCAGGGGAAATTTCCGCAGCATGTGCACAGCACATGCGAATTATCATTGGGAAACATGGCAGACAACTTAACATGCGTTTTTAATGTGTTTTTGTGGCGGAAATGGCGCCGCGGAAACGCATTAAATTCGCATCGTGGGTATGCAGCTGTAGTCACATTTCTGTGGGTTTTCAGAAACTGCTTCTGCACTTTCATTAACTCTGCCTTTTGCAAGGCTCCAGAAGGGATAGGATAAACAACTACATTACTCAGGTTTTCAAGAAGTTTCAAGTAAAGGATAAAAAATGTTCTATATGACTTTAAGAAAAGAATAGATAGCAAAAACTGAAACAAACCCAGCTATTCATTAGAATCAATAGTTACAATTATGTTTATATGCAACTATGATCAGCCTGGAACATTTTTATCAGGTCCAATCACTATCCGATAATGTTTCCCATTTACCAGAATTAACAACTAGTGTAAAATTTGATGTATAAATCAGGATTGACAACTAGTGAAAACCTTTACTTTCATACACAATGTCATGATTTTTGTGTATATACAGATGAAGGCTTGTTGCTATTGTATAACGATATATATTAATTTTATCAAGACTCGGGATCTCTGCCAGTATATATTGCTAAAGAAGGGTGGAGGACTTGTAATTTTTATATTAGATAATGCTTTGGTTTATGCCACATTAACCCTGTCTTTTCTGTTAGGCTCCTTAAACTCTTCCAGGCATTAAAGGCTTAAAGGACAACAATTTTCTTTAGCCCTTAAAGAGACAGTGTATCAGTTTGCAAGAAGCAGCTGCACTCATTACAGAGTTAAGATCAGCCTGGAATCTCTCAATGGCAGAGACGAAGGGTGGGAATAGCATGATATGAAGGGTGGAAAGAGGGAATTTAAACAGAGAATAATATTCTGTGTTGTTATCGCCAGTTGTTGCTTTCTGTCACATGCACATGAGCTGCTAAAGCAGCACACCACAAGCTCACGAATAGTCAGAGACCATGCATTGCTGAATAATTATGTGATAGACAAACACACCACACAGACAGTCACAAGAGTCAGTGAGAGATCAAGAATAGCATGGTAAAATATATACTATTAAAATGATAATGTAATTCAGATCAGATATCAAGTAATGGGTTGTTCATTTATTGTAGCAATCAATAATTGCGGTCAGATTGTTAATATCTTTGTCTCAGCATCCTTTACTCTATCTCCATATATGTAAGAAGAAGTAATTTAGTAGAGATTTAAAGTTATTGGCTGGAGTTGACTCCACAAATAGTATAACTATCTGTGCATCTGTACTCGGATCTTCTTTCATTTACATATAGAATGTCATGCCACCCACAAATAAGATGGCATGAGAAGCGCTCCACTTTGAATTCTGTCACTTAGCTATGCAGTTAGGGGCACATATATACTGCAAGGCAGACACAATCAGTCAGCAGTGTTTGAGTTCCCAATACTCTTAAAATTCATAACAAAATGTCTGAGAAGTTTAAAATGTAACTGATCCAATAGATTAAATATTGTAGCAAATGATAGCATAAAGAAATTGCTCAATTTGGAAAAACCTTTTTTGTTAACCACTTCGCACCAGAGCCTGTTTTTGCCTTCGTGACCGGGCCAATTTTTTCAATTCTGACCACTGTCATTTTATGAAGTAATTACTCTGGAACGCTTCAACGGATCCCCCTGATTCTGAGAATGTTTTTTCGTGACATATTGTACTTCATGATTGTGGTAAAATTTCTTCGATATAACTTGCGTTTATTTGTGAAAAAATCGGAAATTTGGCGAAAATTTTGAAAATTTAGCAATTTTCAAACTTTTAATTTTCATGCCCTTAAATCAGAGAGATATGTCACACAAAATAGTTAATAAATAACATTTCCCACATGTCTACTTTACATCAGCATAATTTTGGAACCAAATTTTTTTTTGTTAGGGAGCTATAAGGGTTAAAAGTTGACCAGCGATTTCTCATTTTTCCAACAAAATTTACAAAAACATTTTTTTAGGGACCACATCATATTTGAAGTCACTTTGAGGGGTCTTTATGACAGAAAATACCCAAAAGTGACACCATTCTAAAAACTGCACCCCTCAAGGTGCTCAAAACCACATTCAAGAACTTTATTAACCCTTCAGGTGCTTCACAGGAATTTTTGGAATGTGGAAGAAAAAAAATTAACATTTAACTTTTTTCACAAAAATGTTACTTTAGACGCAATTTTTTTTATTTTCACAGGGGTAACAGGAAAAAATGGACCCCAAATTTTTTTGTGCAATTTCTCTTGAGCGTGCTGATACCCCATATGTGAGGGAAAACCACTGTTTGGGCGCACTGCAGGGTTCGGAAGGGAAGGAGCGCCATTTGACTTTTTGAATGTAAAATTTGTCTGAATAATTAGCAGACGCCATGTTGCATTTGGAGAGCTCCTGATGTGCCTAAACAGTGGAAACCCCCCACAAGTGACACCATTTTGGAAACTAGACCCCTTAGGAAACTTATCTAGATGTGTGGTGAGCACCTTGAACCCCAAGGTGCTTCACAGAAGTTTATAATATTGAGCTGTAAAAATAAAATTTTCACATTTTTCCCACAAAAACGTTTTTCATCCCTTAATTTTGCATTATCATAAGGGTAATAGGAAAAATTGCACCATGAAATTTGTTGTGCAATTTCTCCTGAACCGCCGATACCCCATATGTGGAGGCAAATTATTGTTTGGGCGCATGGCAGGGTTTGAAAGGGAAGGAGCGCCATTTGACTTTTTGAATGTAAAATTTGTTTGAATAATTAGCGGACGCCATGTCGCATTTGGGGAGCCCTTAATGTGCCTAAACAGTGAAAACCCCCCACAAGTGCTACCATTTTGGAAACTAGACCCCTTAGGGAACTTAGCTAGATGTGTGGTGAGCACCTTGCACCCCCAGCTGCTTCACAGAAGTTTATAATATTGAGCCGTAAAAATAAAATGTTCACATTTTTCCCACAAAAAATGTTTTTCATTCCCTAATTTTGTATTATCATAAGGGTAACAGGATAAATTGCACCATGGAATTTACTGAGCAATTTCTCCTGAGTACGCCGATACCCCATATGTGGGGGAAAACCACTGCTTTGGTGTACGGCAGGGTTCGGAAGAGAAAGGAGCGCTATGTTGGCTGGGATAGGTAGCAGACACCATGTCACATTTGAAGAGTCGCTGACATGCCGAAACAGCAGAAACCCCCACAAGTGACCCCATTTTGTAAACTACACCTCTCAAGGAATTCATCTAGGGAAGTAGTGAGTATTTTTTAATTTTTAAATTTATACCATTGGGCAGTGAAAAAAGCATAATTATATTTTTACCACAAAAAAATGTTTTACCCTCAGATTTTACATTTTCACACAGGGCAATGGGTAAAAATGGTGCCGAAATGTGTCACACAATTTCTTCTAAAAGTGGCAATACCCCATATGTGGCTGTATCGTACCGCTCAGCCATACGGCGAGATCTGGGGGGGACGGAGTGCTATTTGACAATTGGAGAACAAATTATTGTAGAATAGGCATTTGGATTTGGGAGCACAAAATTTTCTGAATTTCTTTTGGGGGGCAAGGGCAATTTCGCTTTTCCAGAACCTTTCTGCTACCAGTAACTTGGAAGTCCCTTATATTTTTAACAGATGACGGACCTGAGTGGGGACTAGCTTTTTTTGAGAACTGAGTTGAAGCTTTTATTGGGAACATTTTACGTAACATTTATCCGGCGCTCTAGGCTGAGCACTTACATCGGGGTTTCCATCTAAATTTCCAAGTTTCTAAGTTTCCTCTGGTGTAATAGTAAAATACCAGAGAGAAACTGATTCCAGAACTGATTCCATAAATGTCAATGGGATTGTTCTCAGTCTTCCGTTAGGCCAGTCTACTACTGAATCTGGATCTAATGAGATTCCATGCTGTGAAATTAGTGCACAAAGTTGTGGCAGAACACTGATAAGTGGAAACCAATCCTCAGTTGCTACGTGCACTATTGAAATTGGAACATTATATAGCTATAAGCAGTAAATACAATTGACTGCAAGTCTCATATATCCTTTAATTCTGGACATTTGAGGAGCATTGGATCCTTGCTGAGAGGTATCTTATGCTGGTGTAAGTACAGCAGGTCAAATAAGTATTGAACACGTCATCAATTTTCTAAGTATATTTTTAAAGGTGCTATTGACATGAAATTCTCACCAGGTGTAAGTAACAACCCATCCAATACACACAGGCAAAGAAATCAACCACAAATGTCCATAAATTTAGTTAACTTCATTTATGTGTAATAATAATTATGTGTAATAATGAAAAATGACACAGGGAAAAGGTATTCAATATGTTTACTGAAATTTAATTAATGGTTCGTACAAAAGCCTTTGTTGGTGATGACAGTTTCAAGACGCCTCTTGTATGGAGAAACTAGTCGCATGCATTGCTCAGGTGTGATTTTGGCCAATTCTTCCACACAAACACTCTTCAAATCTTGAAGGTTCAGTGGTCTCCTTCTATGAACTCTGAGCTTTAGTTCCTTCCATACATTTTCTATTGGATTAAGGTCAGTTGATTAGCTTGGCATTTCTACCAGGTTTATTTTTTTGCCCTGAAATCAATTAGAGTTTCCTTGGCTATGTGTTTGGGATCTTGTCTTGCTGAAATGTCCAGCCTCGTTTCATGTTCATCATCCTGGCAGATGGCAGCAGATTTTTTCAAGAATATCTCAATACATTTGTCCATTCATCCTTCCTTCAATTAAATGAAGTTTGTCAGTGCTGTATGCTGAAAAACAGCCCGACATTATGATGTTCCCACCTCCAAACTTCATTGTTGGTATGGTGTTTTTGTGGTGACATGCAGTGCCTTTTGGCCTCTAAACATGATGTGTATTATGGCATCCAAAGAGTTCAATTTTGGTCTCATCTGATCAGACTATATTCTCCCAGTATTTCACAGGCTTGTCTATATGCTGTTGAGAAAACTTTAAACGGTCTTGAACATGCTCTTTGTTTAGCAGTAGAATCTCAGTCTTGCATAGTGAGCATACAAACAGGCCATGGAGGTTGAGTGCATTACTTATTGTTTTTTTTAAATAGTTGTACCTGCTGATTCCAGGCATTTCTGTAGCTATCCACAGGTGGTCCTTGGCTTTTGGACAACTTTTCTGATAATTTTCACTCCTCTGTCTGAAGTCTTGCAGGAGCTCCTGGTTGTGGCCAGTTTATAGTGAAATTATGTATTTTCCACTTCCGGATTATGGCCCCAACAGTGCTCCCTATAACCTTCAGTAGTTTAGAAATTCTACTATAACCAATGCCATGAGTATGTTTTGCAACAATAAGGTTGTAAAAGTCTTGAGAAAGCTCACTGGTTGTACCCATCATGAGATGTTTCTTGTGTGGCACCTTGGTAATGAGATGTTTTTATAGGCCATCAATTGAACCAGCTGATATTATTTTTCACCAAGTGACAGGATTGCTTTAAATTACTGATAGTTTTCAGCGGGTGTCATGACTGTCCATGGCTTTTTGTACCTCTCTTTCGTCATGTGTTCAATACCTTTTTCAATACCTTTTCCCTGTGTGATTTATCATTATTACACATAACTTAATTTATGGACATGTATGGTTTGATTTCTTTGCCTGTGCTGATTGGATGGGTTGTTGCTGACATCTGGTGAGAATTTCATGTCAATAGCACTTTTAGAACTATATTTACTTAGAAAATTGGTGACGCGTTCAATATTTATTTCACCCGCTGTCAGGGCTGCCACCAGGAATTTCAGGGCCCCATACTGTCGAAATTTTCAGACCCCCTTAAAGCTCCACTCAGGCTCTACCCCAGCTCCGCCTCCACCCCGCGAACCTTCCACAGTCTCACCGCCCACTCTTGGAAAAACTCCACTTCTGCACAAGGTCCTCACCAATCACACATTAACAGTTCCCATCGAACCATATCACATACATAGCCATCATCTTTTGTTTTGACCAAAATATTTTTTAAGCCTGCCAACCACGACAAGGTAGACTCTTTTGGCAGGGCCCTACTCTACTCTAACCTATTTAACATTTCTTATAATATCTCTTTTTAGCTATATTTAATTTATTTTTCTTTAAGGGAATGTGTCACATAAATGTTTTAAACTAATTGAAACCAGATTATAAATTGATTGCAGATTATTGTATTCTGTTTCCTGTACATTTATGGAAGCTGCTCTCTTTCCTGTTTTGAGATATGGACATTGGACATATGCATGTATATATCACAAGACATTAAGTGCCTTTTAATCATCTCACAAACACATTGGGTAACAATAACCAGAGAGTGGTCAATGCCCTTAACATAACAGCTTCATAACACATTCCCACTATATATTTTGGTAACTAAAGATATTTTTCATAAGAGTCATTTGGTTAAATCCTTTGGTCAATTACATGAAGTGCAAAATTATCATCTAACTACAGTGTTGTTATGCAGCTGGTGTGCGGCAGGCCCTAAACTGTTGCCCTGAGGCCCGGTGAGCAGAAGCAAAGAGGGGATGGGCCCGGGCTGCCAGTATGTCTGGAACCCCCCTCTTTGCTTCTGCTAACCGGGCCCCATACACTAGTAAGGGCAGTAATGCCTTGATGGCAGCCCTGTTCCTGCCTATCGTGAAATGACACTTGTTGACAGTCCATACTACATGAAGTATGCAGCTAGTCTGCATAGATCATGGGATGACAGACATCCATTGCTGGCTACCTTATAGTTGCCATTTCATCTAAGCATTCTCTCAATCTTTCTGAAAGCATACATAGAGATATATTCATTATTGTCTATCTAATAGGATGATGACAGCTGTCCAGATGAGCGCTAACTATGTTCCTGCCTATTGTGAAATGACCCCTGTTGATAGCCCATAGTTCATGAAGTATGCAGCTAGTCTGCATAGATCATGGGATGACGACAACTGTCCAGATCTGCATCCCACCACAAAAAAACACTCTGGAGAATGAAATCCTCAGTTCCCAAACTGTTGGGGTGCAGCTGTGGGACCCTATTTTCAGAGATGATGTCCTCCACCCAAGTCTCAAAAGGCTGAAAGGGTCTTCAGGAGAAGTGGGTAGTCGAGCTAGTCTAGGCCATCAGACTGTCACCTCTGTAGCTGTACTGTCATCCTTTCTATGGTTCTAATCAGGGGCGGACAAGGGCGGACGTGTTATTGGTGTAATTTGTGTGACTGCACAGAGACCAAGAGGTAAGGGGGCCCATTCCACCTCCAATGCAGATGGAATTGTGCATTATGATGAGCTATTGGGCTGCAAAGGGCTCATATATAGTACTTGCACAGGGGCCCTCTTCTGTCTGTGTCTGCCAGTGGCTCCAATGAAAAATTAAATTCCTGCAATGAGAAACACATCACATTAATAATTTCCAGGCAATCAAGATCAAAACAATCAATCCTATCACTACCACTATGGGCTTTAGCAAAGTTGAGATTATATTGTTTAACCAAACTCCGATAGACCCCTTCCAGGAAAAGGGATTCCATCTCTATATATCTCTAGCTTTTTGTTGCAGCTCCTTTATCTTATCCATGTTTCTCTCAATTGAATCACGTGCATCTTCAATCTAGGAGCAGCATTCCTCACCTATAATAGCACAAGTTCCACCTTCAATTGCTAACAGGCAGTCAAGAGCCATTCTGTTCTGAAGAGCTACTACCATATTCAGTGACATCAAAAGTAGAAGCTCATGGGGGCGAAACCAAGAACCAAAACATTAGGTGACATCATATGAAGAATGAAAACCAGAGCAAATAGGTATAGGAGGTCCTAAACAATTAAACAAAAGCTAGGAAAAAAATACTTAAAAATATTCTTTATTATAATACGTTAAAATTTGGAAAATTTAGCAACATACAAGTGCTTCTCACTAAATTAGAATATCATCAAAAAGTTTATTTATTTAAGTTCTTCAATACAAAAAGTGAAATTCATATATTGTATAGAGTCATTACAAACAGAGTGATCTATTTCAAGTGTTTATTTTTGTTAATGTTGATGATTATGGCTTAGAGCCAATGAAAACACAAAAGTGATTATCTCAGTAAATTAGAACACTTTATACCAAATGCTTGAAAAATGTTTTTAAAATCCGAAATGTTGGCCTACTGAAATGTATGTTCAGTAAATGCACTCAATACTTGGTCGGGGCTCCTTTTGCATCAATTACTGCATCAATGCGGCGTGGCATGGAGGTGATCAACCTGTGGCACTGCTGAGGTGTTATGGAAGCTTAGGTTGCTTTGATAGCAGCCTTCAGCTCGTCTGCATTGTTGCGTCTGGTGTCTCTCATCTTCCTCTTGACAAGTTAAGGTCAGGCGAGTTTGCTGCCCTATCAATCACAGTGATACTGTTGTTTTTAAACTAGGTGTTGGTACTTTTGGCAGTGTGGATAGGTGCCAAGTCCTGCTGGAGAATGAAATTTCCATCTCCAAAAAGCTTGTCGGCGGAGGGAAGCATGAAGTGCTCTAAAATTTCCTGGTAGACAGCTGCGCTGACTTTGGTCTTGATAAAACACAGTGGACCTACACCAGCAGATGACATGGCTCCCCAAACCATCACTGATTGTGTTAACTTCACACTAGACCTCAAGCAGCTTGGATTGTGGCCTCTCCACTCTTCCTCCAGACTCTGGGACCTTGATTTCCAAATGAAATGCAAAATTTACTTTCATCTGAAAACAACACCTCCTTGGACAAAGTAAGATGCTTCTGGTGTTGTCTATTGGTCATGAGTGGCTTGACACAAGGAATGCGACACTTGTAGCCCATGTCCTGGATACGTCTGTGTGTGGTGGCTCTTGAAGCAATGACTACAGCAGCAGTCGACTCCCTGTGAATCTCCCCCAAATTTTTGAATGGCCTTTTCTTAACAATCCTTTTCAAGTTGCTTGTGCACCTTTTTCTACCCCACTTTTTCCTTCCACTCAACTTTCCATTAATATGCTTGGATACAGCACTGTGAACAGTCAGCTTCTTTAGCAATGACCTATTGTGGCTTACCCTCCTTGTGGAGTGTGTCAATGACTGCCTTCTGGACATCTGTCAAGTCAGCAGTCTTCCACATGATTGTGGAGCCTAGTGAAACAGACTAAGGGACCCTTTTAAACATGTAGGAAGCCTTTGCAGGTGTTTTTTGTTAATTATTCTAATTTACTGAGATAATGACTTTCGTGTTTCCATTGGCTGTAAGCCATAATCATGAACATTAACAGAAATAAACACTTGAAATAGATCACTCTGTTTGTAATGACTCTATGTAATATATGAGTTTCACTCTTTGTATTGAAGAACTGAAATAAATTTAATTTTTGATGATATTCTAATTTAGTGAGAAACACTTGTATATAAAATATATACTAAAACCTGAAGCTTTATTGAGCAGGGTGATGGGGTGTTAAATTCTAAAGTCCCTAATAGGACCCTGTGTTCACCCCTACCTATTGCGGAGGTTGGCATGGCACCCTAAACTATAAGCGATATAGTGCCCCCGCACACCGCAGACTGACCATATTGGTCCCTATATCACCCTATTCTTCAACTGAGCACCAACCAAATATCAAAAGACACCTTAAACACTAAAATATCCCAATAGTGCTACTACACCAGATATACAAATATATGTGTAGGCTAATACAATAAAATATGCCCAACAAAGATATCAAACAGGGTTGAGAGCGTATTAAATATATTTTCTCTCTAAAGTCCCTAATAGGACCCTATTTTCACCCCTACCTAACGAGGAGGTTGGTACCCTAAATTCTAAACGATATGGCATCCCCGCTCACCGCTGACTGACCCTATGGTCCCTATATGACCCTATTCTTCAATTGAGCACCAACCAAATATTAAAAGACACCTTAAACACTAAAATATCCCAATAGTGCTACTACACCAGGTATACACATATGTTTGTGCACACTATGAACAACCTCCAAAGATACTCCAGATACAATAATCCCAATGCATGCCCAATTTTTGAGTAAAATAAACATAGGGATTAGATTCAATCCCTCTAATAAACAATAGTCATAACAGCTCTTCATAGGATACAATATCCCCAAAATATCACTTGATGTGCAATGACATTCATAGACAATATCCACTTATCTGAATACTGCATAAGAACCAAGTCCTGGTGCGTTTCCCCCCTTCTCCATTTTAGGGGTTCATCAGGGGATAGTGGTAAAATGCAATGGTGCTTGCAGTGTGCACCATGACGTGCAGTAAAGGACCCAATAGAACACTGGGGATATTGTATTGTGGCGCCCTGCTGCGCTTTGGTGCCACAGGACCCAGAAGGGTGCATGGATGGACTTCTCCACAAGAGGCCCTCACACATTCACACACCTCCACCCTACCACCTCAGATCAGCAGAGGGAGCCCGTTAGGGATATATATAGGGAGGGTGGAGCCAGGCAGCTCAGTTAGTTAGTGAGTAGTGAGCAGACAGAGAGAGTCTGAGAGCGTGCTGACGCTCAGAGAGCAGCTAAGAGGCAGCACGCTGGCTGCTGTGCTTTGGCGAGCCAAGGTGTAGCACCCTGAGGACTCGGCTGCTACAGGGGTATTACACCTCAAGCCAGAGGTGTGGTATTCCACTCCCGGGTAAGGATGGAGTGTGGTACTGAGCTCAGTTAGCTGCATGCACTACATACATCCCATTTCCGGGGGACAGAACGACGGTACTCCCACCAGTTTATGTGCAGGTACGACTGCGTCTGTCCCTGGCTGGAGTGGGAGGGGGGTGGAACATCCCAGTAGTGTAGGGGCAGATAGGGGGAGCAGTCTGGGTAAGGCTAGGAGCTCATTGGGTGCTGGTCATCTGAGCTCACACATAGAGGGAGTATATAAGGTGGGCACCATCTGAGATCAGGGTTCAGTTCAGGCAGAGGAGAAGAGCAGAGAAGCTCAGCCAGAAGGGCTGACAGGGAGCTGTGGCTCCGGCTGGGCCCAGCTCCAGAGCAAGGCCTGCTGAGAGAGAGAGAGAGGAGTCAGAAGGACCCAGAGAGGAAAGAAGAAAGAACCCCAAGACCCCAGAATACAGACAGAAGGGTGAAGGGTTGGCGGACCAGGGTACCAGAACCCAAGCTGGCAGAGGCCAAAGCACACCTTAGCCAGGAACCGGAGGTCGTGGTCAGGATCTGCCACGACCCTCACCAAATCCACTAGAAAGGCACACCAAGCATAGGGTCAGGGAACCCAGAAAAGGTGCAACCAACAAGAGACCCGAGGGAGCCGGACATAAGTGGATCCCTGGTGGGAACGGCCAGTAGAAAGGGAAAGTCAGAAAGGAGCTCAGGACCACGCTCCAGAATTGCCTGGGGGTTGGCCGAGTCCAGGACCTGGTGGACGCAGCACGGCTCGGGTGGTCACTCAAGGCCAGAGTGACCAAAAGAACATCAGTAAGTAAAAACCCTGAACTGCACCTCCCGTCTCAGAGTCTCCTTTCTACACCACAACAACCCCCATCATCCACACCTGCTGCCCTGAGGCCATACCCCTCCCGTTGGGGGTCATATCATCACTGCTGCACATACACCACCGGCCTCAGCGGACTGCTTTGCAGCGGCGGCTTCAAAGCCGCACTCAACGGGTGGCGTAGTCGACAATCAAAGTAACATCTACTGCCATAGACTGCCACGTAGTTTGACACCCTGGGCACGGACCGGGTCACCGCCACAAGGACTACTACCCCCATCGAGATCCGGCTCCGGGTATCCCCTACAGCACTGGTCCAGGGGGCGCGTCAACTTTGGCGTAGTCGGCAGGATTCCGTGCCCGCAACCACCGGGTACTGCGTGCCTGAAGAAAAGTTCACATTTACCTCAAAAAGAAGTCTCCCGCCGGTTCCGGAGGGTCCCCGCCATCGGACGCCATCTCGGATCGGTTCCCGCCAGTTGCCCGCCATCTGCAGCTTTTTCCCGCCATCCACAGAGTTTCCCGCCACTGGGAGGCGATTCCCGCCATCTTGGACAGTTTCCCGCCCTGGCAGAGCGGACGCCATTATGGGCGTGCCAGAGGGTGGTAAGAGACGACCTCCCATCGTGGGCCAGGACCAAGAATGGCGCCAAAAACGAAGACCGCCCCCACCAGCAGAGGCTGCGATGCTAGCGATGTCCATCAGCGTGGGGGGTCTGCCCCTGGAACTGACAATCACCAAGTTGCCCCAGGACCGCCCTGAGTATGGGCGTATACAAGACAAAAGAGAGAAGATGGGAGCAGCCTGGAGGAGTCTGGAGAGAGCGCACCCGGAGATGAGAAGTCTGGAGAGGAGTCCGGAGAAGTCGCACCCGGAGATGGAAGGAGAGTCAGGCAGCACCGACCCTGTGGTCAGGAGCCTGTTGCAAGCGACAACCCCACTAGGCCTGGTGGAGATCCTGGCACAGCTCCCCCGAGACCGGGAGTGTGCGCAGACGGCGCTGGAGGGCCTCGCACGGAGGATGGCCCAGGTGCAGCGAGAAACGCTGGCGGAGTGGAGCAGAGAGATGGCCCAGCAGGCTGGAACCCGCCAGCGAAGCACGCCACCCGAGACGAGGAGACAGACCGCCTCTGAGGATGGTGCAGGAGGAGTGAAGGCCGGAGACGACGCCGAGGAGGGAGCTGGAGAGACGGAGGCAGGTAAAGGGGACGCTACTACCCCGAGCCGAGGAACCGCGTGCCTGCCCCAGCTTCCCGTCGCAGAGCCCGAAATTCCCCCTGCCGTGCCCGTCGCTGCACCGTCACCGCTCCAGACTAGGCCTCAAACAGAAGCCGCGGCCGCGACCCCTGTGACGTCACGCGCTTCAGTCCTGAGCGCGGCCAAGCAGGAAACACCACCGGCCTGGTCGCAGGGCCGAGTAACCCCGGGCGCCGCCGTTCTTACGGTGCCCTTGACTTTTAGGGTGCCCCAGGCCTGGTCGCAAGGCCTGGTCAATCCGGGCGCCGCTTCCACCACCGCGCCCTCAACATCTAGAGTGCCGCACCTAGGTGAAGACTTGTTTGCCCAGCACACTTGCCCGGATGGGCAGCCCTTTATATGGCCACCGGAGTATTACCAACTTGAGCCCCAAAAGGAAAGGCCCCTGTGCGAGCCCCTGATTCCGGCTCCGAAGCCCGTCAAAAGGACCCCGCTCTCGTTGGAGGAGACACAGTTTGAGTGGGACCCCACTGGAGGAGATCTCATGGGGTTCACCCAAGAAACTCGGGCGGCCGCAGCTGAGCGTGCGGAGTGCTGCCGGCAGCAATTAGAGGTCTTCGACCGGGAACGGAGAGAGAGGCGGGTCCGTGAGCAGCGGCTGCAGATACAGAGCGCAGAGCAGAAGAGCCGGACCCGGAGGAACCCCCGTGCAGCTCATGGTCCCCGTGCCACCGGGACTGTGATTAAATTCCAAATGCAGCACGGGTGGGGCTTCATAAGAGATCACCACACCCCCGGCGACGTCTTCGTGACCAGAAGAGACGTCGAGTCCCACCTACCGGAGGGACACAGAGGTCGTGACCTATACGTAGGGGATGAGGTCACATTCACCCGGCACAAGTGTGCCAAAGGACCCTACGCCCTCCATGTACACCGGCTGACGGAGGAGGAGCTGCGGTGTGAGGAGGAGCAAGAGGACCCGGACGGGTCTGAAGCCTACTTGCGAGAAGGAGCAGGAGGACGCCGTCATTAGAGTACGGTATAGTGAAACTGTAAAATAGTTACCCGTCGGGGTACAAGAACTGCTGCCGTTTAAAATATGTTCCCCGTTGGGACAAGTGTAAACTGTTACCCGTATATCCCTTATTCCCACTGACCGAGGACTGAGAGCGGCCATTTTCCTTTGTATATAGTTGCGCTTTCTAAGGCGCCCCCTACCGGTTTTATAGGAAACTGTTTTTCAAGAAGAGACTGTTGCACTTTACCCGGTCACAAGTTGTCCCGTGGCCGGAGGAACAAGAATATTTATTATGCTGCTGATAGTGTTTATATGTTTTCTATGTTTATGTTTTATGGAAAAATATTGTATGTTTGTGGATGTTTTTATTCTTTTACAGCCCGAGGACGTGCTGTGATTTACCAGGGGGGAATGTAGCACCCTGAGGACTCGGCTGCTACAGGGGTATTACAACTCAAGCCAGAGGTGTGGTATTCCACTCCCGGGTAAGGATGGAGTGTGGTACTGAGCTCAGTTAGCTGCATGCACTACATACATCCCATTTCCGGGGGACAGAACGACGGTACTCCCACCAGTTTATGTGCAGGTACGACTGCGTCTGTCCCTGGCTGGAGTGGGAGGGGGGTGGAACATCCCAGTAGTGTAGGGGCAGATAGGGGGAGCAGTCTGGGTAAGGCTAGGAGCTCATTGGGTGCTGGTCATCTGAGCTCACACATAGAGGGAGTATATAAGGTGGGCACCATCTGAGATCAGGGTTCAGTTCAGGCAGAGGAGAAGAGCAGAGAAGCTCAGCCAGAAGGGCTGACAGGGAGCTGTGGCTCCGGCTGGGCCCAGCTCCAGAGCAAGGCCTGCTGAGAGAGAGAGAGAGGAGTCAGAAGGACCCAGAGAGGAAAGAAGAAAGAACCCCAAGACCCCAGAATACAGACAGAAGGGTGAAGGGTTGGCGGACCAGGGTACCGGAACCCAAGCTGGCAGAGGCCAAAGCACACCTTAGCCAGGAACCGGAGGTCGTGGTCAGGATCTGCCACGACCCTCACCAAATCCACTAGAAAGGCACACCAAGCATAGGGTCAGGGAACCCAGAAAAGGTGCAACCAACAAGAGACCCGAGGGAGCCGGACATAAGTGGATCCCTGGTGGGAACGGCCAGTAGAAAGGGAAAGTCAGAAAGGAGCTCAGGACCACGCTCCAGAATTGCCTGGGGGTTGGCCGAGTCCAGGACCTGGTGGACGCAGCACGGCTCGGGTGGTCACTCAAGGCCAGAGTGACCAAAAGAACATCAGTAAGTAAAAACCCTGAACTGCACCTCCCGTCTCAGAGTCTCCTTTCTACACCACAACAACCCCCATCATCCACACCTGCTGCCCTGAGGCCATACCCCTCCCGTTGGGGGTCATATCATCACTGCTGCACATACACCACCGGCCTCAGCGGACTGCTTTGCAGCGGCGGCTTCAAAGCCGCACTCAACGGGTGGCGTAGTCGACAATCAAAGTAACATCTACTGCCATAGACTGCCACGTAGTTTGACACCCTGGGCACGGACCGGGTCACCGCCACAAGGACTACTACCCCCATCGAGATCCGGCTCCGGGTATCCCCTACAGCACTGGCCCAGGGGGCGCGTCAAAGGCCTACAGCACATGTGAAGGCCTAGTGAGGGCCTTGAGTGGGCCGAAGGCGAGAGGAGAAGGAAAAAGTAGCGAGGGGGCAGAGGAGCATACCAGGCTCACCCCGATATATATACCGGACACAGGGTCCGCGCCTACAGGGGTCCTTTACACCCAGTAGGAACCACCGGAACCCCTGGATGACTACAGGTCCCAGGTTCACCAAACGCTGACTACAGTACCAGGGCTAGGAGTCACGGAGGCCCCAGCATCCAGGGAGAGTGATCTCCAAGAGAAGGCCCTACCACCAGGTCAGCAGGTGCAAAGAGAGACAGTAACCAAGCTAGGCCTAGTTCCAGAAGCTTAGCGAGTAAAGCAACGGATCAGGAGGCCCTATACCCGCTCACTGGGGAGAGTCCAAAAGTGCGCCCTTCGCCCGGAGTACCCTGGACCGTGCCTGCACCATCACCAGTAAAGGTACTGAAGCTTACCCCCGTGTGAGTGTCCGTCTTTCCTCTGGGACCGCCCTGCCGTCTCTCCCCTGCACCACCATCCATTACACCCCACGCTGCCCTGGAGCTAGCTCTACCTGTGGAGAGACACCATCCCTGCTGCCGTAACACCAGCTCCAGAGGACTGCTCTGCAGCGGCGGCACCCCTTAGCTGCATTCCACAGGTGGCGTCACGAACTTTCCCAAATCCCCTATAAACTATTTCCCCTTTTACTGACCGCCCTGGGTCACGGACCGGGCCAGCCACCGTGATATCCCCCAGCAACCAGAGGCCCGGCTGCTGAGTACCCCACGGCCCAAGGGGCGCGTCAACTTCCTATGAAGAGCTGTATAACCATTGTTTATTAGAGGGATTCAGTCAGTCCGTGATCTTACAAGTAGCGGCTGTTACTGCCGGCTTCCATTGAAGTGCATTGTCCGATATACTAGAGATCAAACAATATGATTCCTACCAATGTGGGGGGTTACTTGAATAGTTTCACTACATATGGAGCTAATATGTATATACATCGGTGTTGTGCAAGGATTTCCCAATATTGGTTGGATTTATACTTTTGATCTGGACTGTATATTACTATATGTCTCAATAACACCCGACAATTACATAATTATCTTCAAGTTACATGTGTTCCCTTTACAGGATATAACTTTAATCTCCGAGATTTGGATGATTCTTAAACAATACATGGCCCAAAAATCGAGAAGTCGTCATGTTCCAGTTATGGCTGAGGGCTTTCTCTCAATTATAACTATTCTGTGGATCTGATGAGCAAGAAAGTCAGAAACCAATAAAATGTGATGGATAATCAGTAAATCATTGTCATTTCTGCACTTGGAGATAAATCCTGTCACATCCTATGTATCCCTTTATTATTGGAAGAAATGCTGTAAAACATGGACATCACCTAATCTGAGGGGTTCACTATATGTATTGGACCTGCTTGTAATATATAGAAAAAAAGACTCCTTAATGAATAAAAAATAAATGAGAAATAGATGATAGAAGAGAATGAAGGACACACAAGGGGTGACATAGAACCGACTTACCTCTCTCCATGATATGCAAGCCTCAAATGGAATGTTGGCTCTGCAGCTCCTACTATAATATACAGTACAGACCAAAAGTTTGGACCCACCTTCTCATTTAAAGATTTTTATGTATTTTCATGACTTTGAAAATTGTACATTCACATTGAAGGCATCAAAACTATGAATTAACATATGTGGAATTATATACTTAACAAAAAAGTGTGAAACAACTGAAAATATGTCTTATATTCTAGGTTCTTCAAAGTAGCCACCTTTTGCTTTGATGACTGCTTTGCACACTCTTGGCATTCTCTTGATGAGCTTCAAGAGGTAGTCACCGGAAATGGTTTTCACTTCACAGGTGTGCCCTGTCAGGTTTAATAAGTGGGATTTCTTGCCTTACAAATGGGGTTGGGACCATCAGTTGTGTTGTGCAGAAGTCTGGTGGATACACAGCTGATAGTCCTACTGAATAGACTGTTAGAATTTGTATTATGGCAAGAAAAAAGCAGCTAAGTAAAGAAAAACGAGTGGCCATCATTACTTTAAAAAATGAAGGTCAGTCAGTCTGAAAAATTGGGCAAACTTTGAATGTGTCCCCAAGTGCAGTTATAAAAACCATCAAGCGCTACAAAGAAACTGGCTCACATGAGGACTGCCCCAAGAAAAGAAGACCAAGAGTCACCTCTGCTTCTGAGGATAAGTTTATCCGAGTCACTAGCCTCAGAAATCGCAGGTTAACAGAGGCTCAAATTAGAGACCAGGTCAATGCCACACAGAGTTCTAGCAGCAGACACATCTCTACAACAACTGTTAAGAGGAGACTTTGTGCAGCAGGCCTTCATGGTAAAATAGCTGCTAGGAAACCACTGCTAAGGACAGTCAACAAGCAGAAGAGACTTGTTTGGGCTAAAGAACACAAGGAATGGACATTAGACCAGTGGAAATCTGTGCTTTGGTCTGATGAGTCCAAATTTGAGATCTTTGGTTCCAACCACCGTGTCTTTGTGCGACGCAGAAAAGGTGAACGGATGGACTCGACATGCCTGGTTCCCACCATGAAGCATGGAGGAGGAGGTGTGATGGTGTGGGGGTGCTTTGCTGGTGACACTGTTGGGAATTTATTCAAAATTGAAGGCATACTGAACCAGCATGGCTACCACAGCATCTTGCAGCGGCATGCTATTCCATCCAGTTTGCATTTAGTTGGACCATCATTTATTTTTCAACAGGACAATGACCCCAAACACACCTCCAGGCTGTGTAAGAGCTATTTGACCAAGAAGGAGAGTGATGGGGTGCTACGCCAGATTATCTGGCCTCCACAGTCACCAGACCTGAACCCAGTTGAGATGGTTTGGGGTGAGCTGGACCGCAGAGTGAAGGCAAAAGGGCCAACAAGTGCTAAGCATCTCTGGGAACTCCTTCAAGATTGTTGGAAGACCATTTCCGGTGACTACCTCTTGAAGCTCATCAAGAGAATGCCAAGAGTGTGCAAAGCAGTCATCAAAGCAAAAGGTGGCTACTTTGAAGAACCTAGAATATAAGACATATTTTCAGTTGTTTCACACTTTTTTGTTAAGTATATAATTCGACATGTGTTAATTCATAGTTTTGATGCATTCAGTGTGAATGTACAATTTTCAAAGTCATGAAAATACAGAAACATCTTTAAATGAGAAGGTGTGTCCAAACTTTTGGTCTGTACTGTATGAGATGTCATAATGCAAGGGGGCGGAGTCAGAAACCTCAACATTCCGTGACATCATGAGCAGGAGCAGCAGCAGGTATTTAAAGGGACCAGACCAGGCCATGAAACCAATTCATTACCATATAGATGAAATGGACTCTAATTATCCACCTTGGCCTCTGAAACCTTTTACAAAATGATACAATGTCATTATTGCCATACAATGTAATTCCGGAGTAGTTTCTATTAATTTGAATAAATAAAGTGATAAATCCACAATAATAACCCATATATCCCAGTAATACAGAAGATTAGATTATATGGATGGTTGGATGGGGAGGTGGATGTACTGTACTACTGTAGGATAAATGGCCAGTAAATAAGAGAGGACATTATAAACAATGTTACTACAGGGGTGGCCAAAAGTATTGGCACCCCTGCAATTCTGTCAGATAATACTCAGTTTCTTCCTGAAAATGATTGAAATCACAAATTCTTTGGTATTATTATCTTCATTTAATTTGCTTGCAAGGAAAAAACACAAAAGAGAATGAAGCAAAAATCAAATCATTGATCATTTCACAGAAAACTCCAAAAATAGGCCGGACAAAAGTATTGGCACCCTCAGCCTAACACTTGGTTGCACAACCTTTAGCCAAAATAAGTGCGAACAACCGCTTCCGGTAACCATCAATGAGTTTCTTACAATGCTCTGCTGGAATTGTAGACCATTCTTCTTTGGCAAACTGGTCCAGGTCCCTGATATTTGAAGGGTGCCTTCTCCAAACTGCCATTTTGAGATCTCTCCACAGGTGTTCTATGGGATTCAGGTCTGGACTCATTGCTGGCCACCTTAGAAGTCTCCAGTGCTTTCTCTCAAACCATTTTATAGTGCTTTTGGAAGTGTGCTTTGGGTCATTGTCCTGCTGGAAGACCCATGACCTCTGAGGGAGACCCAACTTTCTCACACTGGGCCCTACATTATGCTGCAAAATTTGTTGGTAGTCTTCAGACTTCATAATGCCATGCACACGGTCAAGCAGTCCAGTGCCAGAGGCAGCAAAGCAACCCCAAAACATCAGGGAACCGCCGCCATGTTTGACTGTAAGGGACCGTGTTCTTTTCATTGAATGCCTCTTTTTTTTTCCTGTACACTCTATGTTGATGCTTTTTCCCAAAAAGCTCTACTTTTGTCTCATCTGACCAGAGAACATTCTTCCAAAACGTTTTAGGCTTTCTCAGGTAAGTTTTGGCAAACTCCAGCCTGGCTTTTTTATGTCTCGGGGTAAGAAGTGGGGTCTTCCTGGGTATCCTACAATACAGTCCCTTTTCATTCAGACGCCGACGGATAGTACGGGTTGACACTGTTGTACCCTCAGACTGCAGGGCAGCTTGAACTTGTTTGGATGTTAGTCGAGGTTCTTTATCCACCATCCGCACAATCTTGCGTTGAAATCTCTCGTCAATTTTTCTTTTCGATTCACATCTAGGGAGGTTAGCCACAGTGCCATGGGCTTTAAACTTCTTGATGACACTGCGCATGGAAGACACAGGAACATTCAGGTCTTTGGAGATGGACTTGTAGCCTTGAGATTGCTCATGCTTCCTCACAATTTGGTTTCTCAAGTCCTCAGACAGTTCTTTGGTCTTCTTTCTTTTCTCCATGCTCAATGTGGTACACACAAGGACACAGGACAGAGGTTGAGTCAACTTTAATCCATGTTAACTGGCTGCAAGTGTGATTTAGTTATTGCCAACACCTGTTAGGTGCCACAGGTAAGTTACAGGTGCTGTTAATTACACGAATTAGAGAAGCATCACATGATTTTTCAAACAGTGCCAATACTTTTGTCCACCCCCTTTTTTAGGTTTGGTGTGGAATAATATCCAATTTGGCTTTAGGACAATTCTTTTTGTGTTTTTTCATTGAAGACAAATTAAATGAAGATAATAATACCAAAGAATTTGTGATTGCAATCATTTTCAGGAAGAAACTGAGTATTATCTGACAGAATTGCAGGGGTGCCAATACTTTTGGCCACCACTGTATATACCAGGGATGGGCAATTCATTTTCCTGAGGGGTTACATTATTGTGGGGGGCTGAACTAATAGGCTGAAACTAATTCTGCTCAATATTAATATTAACATATTAATTACAATTATTATTTTTTATTAATAATAATTGTATCACTTAATATTGAGCAGTATATTGTACTGTCATCTATTATATAGGTACTGTCAGGGCTGCCAACAGGAATTAGTGCTCACTGAAACCAGTATCCTCACCCCCGCCTCACTGAAACCAGTATCCTAAAAATAAAATATATACCAGTAGTAATAATATCCCTTAATTAGCCCCTACAATAATAATGTCCCACATCCTGGCCCCATGTCTCCATCCTGCCCCCAATGTCTCCATCATGCCCGCATTTGTCTCCATCTTGCCCCATGTCTCCATTTGTCTCCATTCTGCCCCCATTCTCTTCATCCTGCCCCCATTGTCTCCATCTGTCTCCATTCTTCCCCCAATGTCTCCATTCTGCCCCCAATATCACCATTCTGCCCCATGTCTTTATCCTGCCCCCATGTCTCCATCCTGCCCCCATGTCTCCATCCTGCCCCCATTGTCTCCATCCTGCCCCCAATGACTCCAATCTGCCCCGATGTCTTCACCCGGCCCTCATGTCTCCATCCTGCCATTTTTATCCATCCTGCCCCCATGTCTCTATTTGTCTCAATTCTGCCCCATGTCTCCATCCTGCCCCATGTCTACATTCTGCCCCCAATGTCTCCATTCTGCCCCCATATCTCTCCATTGTGCTCCCATGTTTCAATCCTCCCCCATGGTGCAGCTTTACAAAAAAAAGTTAAAAAAGTTTCTCCTTACCTTACCACGATCCAGCGGCTCCTGGCTCGCCCATCATCTGAGGAATGGTCGCCGGCGCATGATAGCGACGTCATACGCCGGTGACGTGCGCGCTGACGTCAGCTGCCGGCCTGTGATTGGCTGGCCGCTGTTAACTATTGCCGTGCGGGAAGATAAAATAGATTTCAAGTGAACGTGCGCGCACGGTCAGTAACTGAAATGGCAGTTGCCCCTTTGGGCCCAGCGAGCAGAAGAATGGGGGCCTGACTGTCAGACTTCCAAATATGAAATTGTGTGTATGACTACCACAAGTGGGCACAATTCATGGTTCATCTGATCGGGCATATGTGCCGAAGACAGTTATTATGATTGGACATTTGGATCTTATGTGACTACGGGACCAAAAAACAATATATTAACCTAGGTGGGAAATTACACATATATTTACACATATGTGTATATATGTGTTCATGATATAAGATTTGTAAATTATATCAACTATATATGTGGAATCTTATTTGGAATCTCTTCTTTGATTAAGAGATTAAGATATGTGTACTTACAACTTTGCGTATTTACAATTTGCTTTGCGAAGCCATTTCATTTTGTAGGCAATTAAGTTTAAAGCTATCCAAAATGTATTGTCAGTTTTTTGTGACTTCCAACGACCAAAATTTCTTCAGCAAATTTTCCATTTTACTGCACTTTAAATGGTTCTATAGGAACAACTAAATATCTAAAGAAAATGTCAGAATCAATAAATTCATAAGTTCATTTAATTAACAAATCACAATCGTTTTGTTTAAGGAAGTAATCTCTATAGAATTAAAATGGTGGCTTCCTTGTTTCACTGAGCGAAACCTGTCCAAGAAAGTTTGACAGGTGCAGGGACCATTGGCTTTCCTTGCACTTTGGTACATCAAGCTTTCACTTCTGCTCCATGGTCATTCATTACTTTATTGCCCACTCAAAGATCATTCGCTCGTCACCTATGTCCTTTCCATCCATATTCTTTTTCTTTTTTGAACTTCACAATTAGCAATGGGAATCTTTCAATACTATATACAAAGAACCCTGTCTTCAAACCTAAACACCCTTTTTCTGCAATAGAGTAATAAACATGTCTTATTGATGTGTACTGAAAAGTGTCTTTATAAGATTGCATTCATTCTTGAACCATAAAAACTTTTGGACGTCATTGATACATTTTAGTGGAAACCTGTTTATATTCAAAACCCAGAGTTCTACCCAAATTCCTTCAGGAAGGAGTTATACGATAATAGAGAAATATCTAGAAAGTTGGAGATATTGGAGATCACTTTGATATCTGACCATAGTTAAGAGTCAACAAAGTTACTTTTACTAGTTGAAAATGTGGTCCAAATCTTCCCAAAAAAATACATGTTGCATGTAACTTGAAATAAATGAAGTAAGCAGGATGAATTTAGATATACTTACACAGCATCATTTTTGTAATGAAGCAGGAATGAATAAACTGCAATTAAAGTGTTTGTTTGCTCAAGCAATAAACAAATATCTGCAACATATTATTTAAAACATAATTGACTGTGGGTGTTGATCTATTGGCTAAGATTCTCAATATTGCTAAATAAGTATCAAGTGAACAGACTTCTTTAATGATTAACTCATGGTTGTTATCCTTTATTTCCTAGCATTTCTGTAAATTCTGTGAGCACAAGTTACATTTTCTGAAGGAAACTAATATTTTACAATAAAGGTTTTATTAGAAAATATGTTCTATTGTTGATGAAATGGTAAATAATTGCTAATAGAGAAAAGATATCAGCAAATAAGTATAGTCTTCAGCCGGCCATACAAATTAGATGGCTGTTGGTTGAATGATGCTTCAGCCAATTGTTTAGTTGGCAGCCATCTTGGCTATTTTTCCCAAACACAGGAGTGTTCCTGTGTTCTTTATAAGAAAGCCACCAACAGTCATCTCTGCTGGCGACTTATATTAGGGAGAGCAAAGCGATCGGCCGTCTGCAATCGTACATGCCTAATCGACATCTTCCCTGATGATCGGTGGCTGGCGCCTCCATACACGTTAGTGTCGGCTGAACATGGCAATATCAGTGGGTTTGGCACAGACAGCACTAACACAACAAATACTTTTAACCTATGGGCCCACATGTATATAAAGTCTATAGGCTGAAAGCCCCCCACCCCAACTCTTATCAGTCTTGGCCAAGTGTATATTGTTTTTGTTGCTTCAATAAAGACCGAAGAGTAATGTTGGATTTACATGCATTGACCATGGCTGTTAAATGACCACCAATATGCTTCTTTCCCCCTTCTTTATTTATACTTACTTAAATCCCTTCCTTGTCTCTCCGCGTACGAGTTATCATGTCCCAGGTATACCCAAAATGGCCGTGCCTGTGCCACCGATGTACGCATGCACTCTGGGTCATCATGCTTTTCTGGATCACGCAGTCATCACAAATGTGATGCGCACGTGACTATGACATCACCGGGATTGTTTACCCGACACGCGCGCATCGTCATGATCGCAACGGGCGAACGCCGATCTCAATAGCGTGGACCGCAGCTTGCATGTGACTCGACCCCTGGGCCGTGGGGCACGCGGATCCGGGCGATAGGGGAACGATGGGGGTAGTAGTAGTGGCTGCCCGGTCCCGCGGCTCAGGGTGGTCAGGCCAATGGTAGTCTGCTATGCGCTCCAAATAATGTCCGACTACGACACCCGTGGATTGCGGTTATTAGGAACCGCCGCTGCAAGGCAGTCCGCTGGGGCTGATGATGGGTGCAGCTGAGGTGATGTGACTCCCCACAGGAAGAGTGCAGCCCCAGGGCAGTGTAGTGGATGTTGGGAGTGATGGTAGTGCGGGTCCCGGTGCTGATAGTGCTGGAGGCGCGAAGGAGCACACAGACAACAAGTTACAGTCCAGGGTCTTTACTCACAGTTCGTTTGTTCCAGGTCACTTCGGCCAGCAGTGACCGCCCGAGCCGTGCTGCGTCCACCAGGTGAGGGGCTCGGTCAACTCCCAGGCAGTTCAGGAGCATGGCACAGGACCCCCTTTTATCCTTTCTCTGGCCTGCCTCACCAGTGACCCACTTTTGTCCAGCTGCCGCATACCTGTGCGGTTAAACGTGGGCCCCGTCCTCCGCTGTCCTATATGGTGCCTTCCTAGCAGGTTTGATGAGGTGTCGCACCAATATATGATCACGACGACCGGTCTTTGGCTGAGGGTAGTTTCTCCTCCACCAACTTGGGATCCGATACCCTTAATCTGCCTGACCCTGCACCCTGGATTCTCGTGGGTTCTTAGGGTCCCTTCCACCTTCTTGTTCCTGAGCCCTTCTGTTTCTCTGTCTCTCCTTCTTTGCAGTTCCTTTCTGTTTCTGTTCCTTTCTCTTGGAGCTGAGATGAGCCAGAATCTCAGCTCCCCTTCACCTCCTCCTCGGCCTCTTCTCCAGGCCCACTTCTCCTTCTCCGCTCAGGCCCCGGCCTCTTCTCTAGGCCTGCCTCTGGAGCAGCACTCAGCCTGAGCTGCTGCTCCCTGTCTTCTCCTCTCCACAGAACGAACCTAGATCTAAGATGGTGCCCACCTTTTATACCTCCCTCTAGCCATGAGCCCAGGTGACCAGCAACCAATGGGCTCCTTCCTACACTCAGGAACCGCCCCCTATCTGCCCCTACAGCACTGGGTGTTCCACCCCTCCCTCCCCACTCCAGCAGGGACATGGTCGGTCGTGCCTGCACTTCTGTCTAGTGGGAGCACCGTTGAGCTGTCCCTCGGAAATGGGGTGTGTGTGCTGCATGCAGCTAACTGAGCCCTGGTCCATACTCCATCCTCACCTGGGAGTGGAATATCACACCTCTGGTCTGAGGTGCAATACCCCTGTAGCGGCCGAACCCTCGGGGCGCTACATTCCCCCCTGGTAAAGCACAGCACGTCCTCGGGCTGGAAAAGAGCAAAAACAGTTGATTACAGGACATGCAAAGACTTTTTCAATAACTTTTTACATTAGAAACAGACATTACGGTTCAACTCCCTTTATGGGACACACTTTTCTTTTCACTAGACATTATAGAAAACTTTTCCAATACTTCCGGAACTCTTTTGTATAAAACATTATAGAAAACTTTCACATGACTATTTAGCAGCATATAAAACCTTTTCACATAAAACATTTTTTTTTTTTAAGTAAAGCACATTCTTGGATCCTGGCGGCGGTGCAACTTGCGACCAGGTGTTCTTTCTTTTTAAAGGTGCAACAGTCCATTTTAACTTTGAGGTAGACGTTGCGGTTCTTGTATAAAACCAGTAGGGGGCACTTTAAGAAGCGCAACTATATACATGGGATTGGCCGTTCCCAGTCCTCGGCCGGTGGGGATAGGGGAATGGCTGCTCACAGTCCTCAGCCTGTTAGGGGAAGAGGGATGGCTGCTCTCAGTTCTCAGCCAGGTTACTTAGGGGATAGGGCATAACGTTCACACAGTCCTATATCAGTCCCAACGGGGACCACACGCAATTTGAAACAGTCCCACACAGTTCCTTTGCACCCTTACGGGTAACTATTTACAATGCCACTTGACCGTTCACTGGTAACGGTGTCTTCGTGACGCTCCTTCTTCCTCCTCATATGGATCTTCAGGCCCGTCCGGGCCCTCCTGGTACTCAACGTCCAGGTAGTGCTGTTCCTCCTCCTCTACTACTCGGCGGACGTGTAGGGCGTACCACCCCTTCAAGCATTGGTGTCGGGTGTAAGACACCACGTCGCCTGGGAATAGATCCCGCCCACGATGGCCTTCCGGTAGGTGACTCTCCACATCTCTCCTTGTCACAAACACGTCACTGATGGTCTCGGGGTCTCGGATGAAGCCCCAGCCGCGCTCCATCTGGAACTTCACCACAGTCCCGGAGACTCGGGGTCTGCGGGCAGTTCGGGGATCTCGTCGCGCCTTCATTTTCTGCTCCGCGCTCTGGACCTGCAGCTTCTCTTGCTTCACCCGCCGCTCTCGCTGCTCCTTCTCAAACATCTCCAGCTGTTGGCGGCAGGCCTCCCGCCGCTCAGCTGCGCCCGCTCGCGTTTCTTTCGTGAACCCCATCAGGTCCTCCCCTGTGGGGTCCCATTCAAACTGGGCATCTTCCAATGGCAGCTGGGGGATTTCCTGAGGCGCCGGAGCAGGTATGAGGGGCTCAAAGGGTACTTCGACCTCCGCGGACGGGCTCCTCCGGAAGCGGGGGTTGACAAACTCGGGGGGCCAGATGAAAGGCAGCCCATCCGGAGTGGTGTATTGGGCGAAGAGATCCGCGCCCAGTGGTGGTACTGCAGCAGCAGGGGGCGCAGGTGGGTTGGCGGCGCCCGGGGGCACGTGACCTTGCGACCAGGCCCGTGCTGGTTGTTTCCTGGTTGCTCCCAAGGGCGGTACAGCAGGTGCAGGGGGTTCCGTCGGGGCAGCGGCGCCCGGGGGCGCAGGGCCTTGCGGCCGGGCCTGCGATGGTGGTTGGCTGAGCACGCCCGGGGTCAGAGGGCACGGCGTGGGGCGGGGCTCACCGGCAGCGTCGACGGCCTGGGGGCCGGTTGATGGCGGCGGGGGCACGGTGTCGACGGCGGGTCCCGGTGCGTTGGGCTCCGTGACGGGGTGCAGGGGCATGTCGGCGGCCTCAGGATTCAGTGCAGGGGCTTCTCCGTTACCTGCCTCTGCTGTCGCGGTCTCCTCCGCGGCGTCGTCCTCGGCCTCCGCTCGGCCTTCACTGCCCTCGGTGGCTGGTGCGCTGCTCGTCGATGGCGCCTTCGGCTGCAGGATCACAGCCCGCCGGGCCACTTCCTTCTTCCATCCGGCGATCACGTCCTGCTGCGCCCGGACCATCCTCCGGTCCAGCTCTTCCAACGCCGCCCGTGTATATTCGGGGTCCTCCTTGGGGAGATGGGCTAACAGCTCGGTGAGGCTGCATGGTGGTGTAGCTTGCAGCAGGCCCTTTGCCAGGGTACCGGAACTGGTTTCTCCCTCCATCTCCGGGTGCGGCCTGGCCAGACTGATCCAGACTGCGCCCTGCCCCACAGTTTTCTTCTCTCTCCGCCCCCAGAGGGGGTGGTCCTGGGGCATTCTGCTGACAATCACTTTCAGGGGCAGCCCCCCCATGTTGATGGACATCTCCACTGCTGCATTCATGGCTGGTGGGGGCGGGCTCCTTCTTTGGCGCCATTCTGGTACCTGGCCCACGATGGGAGGTGGCTTCCTGCTGTCTTTTGGTGCGCACATAATGGCGTCCGCTCTGCCAGGGCGGGAAAGACGGATGAAGATGGCGGGAAACGGTCCAAGATGGCGTCTGATGACGGGAATCGGCTCCGGATGGCGGGAAACGACTCCGGACGGCGGGAAACTTCTTTTTAAAGGTACATGTGCAATTTTCTTCAGGCACGCAATACCCGCTTGTGGCGGGTTGGTAATGATCCTGCCGACTACGCCAAAGCTGACTTGACCCCTGGGCCGTGGGGCACGCGGATCCGGGCGATAGGGGAACGATGGGGGTAGTAGTAGTGGCGGCCCGGTCCCGCGGCTCAGGGTGGTCAGGCCAATGGTAGTCTGCTATGCGCTCCAAATAATGTCCGACTACGCCACCCGTGGATTGCGGTTATTAGGAACCACCGCTGCAAGGCAGTCCGCTGGGGCTGATGATGGGTGCAGCTGAGGTGATGTGACTTCCCACGGGAAGAGTGCAGCCCCAGGGCAGTGTAGTGGATGTTGGGAGTGATGGTAGTGCGGGTCCCGGTGCTGATAGTGCTGGAGGCGCGAAGGAGCACACAGACAACAAGTTACAGTCCAGGGTCTTTACTCACAGTTCATTTGTTCCAGGTCACTTCGGCCAGCAGTGACCGCCCGAGCCGTGCTGCGTCCACCAGGTGAGGGGCTCGGTCAACTCCCAGGCAGTTCAGGAGCATGGCACAGGACCCCCTTTTATCCTTTCTCTGGCCTGCCTCACCAGTGACCCACTTTTGTCCAGCTGCCGCGGACCTGTGCGGTTAAACGTGGGCCCCGTCCTCCGCTGTCCTATACGGTGCCTTCCTAGCAGGTTTGATGAGGTGTCGCACCAATATATGATCACGACGACCGGTCTTTGGCTGAGGGTAGTTTCTCCTCCACCAACTTGGGATCCGGTACCCTTAATCTGCCTGACCCTGCACCCTGGATTCTCGTGGGTTCTTAGGGTCCCTTCCACCTTCTTGTTCCTGAGCCCTTCTGTTTCTCTGTCTCTCCTTCTTTGCAGTTCCTTTCTGTTTCTGTTCCTTTCTCTTGGAGCTGAGATGAGCCAGAATCTCAGCTCCCCTTCACCTCCTCCTCGGCCTCTTCTCCAGGCCCACTTCTCCTTCTCCGCTCAGGCCCCGGCCTCTTCTCTAGGCCTGCCTCTGGAGCAGCACTCAGCCTGAGCTGCTGCTCCCTGTCTTCTCCTCTCCACAGAACGAACCTAGATCTAAGATGGTGCCCACCTTTTATACCTCCCTCTAGCCATGAGCCCAGGTGACCAGCAACCAATGGGCTCCTTCCTACACTCAGGAACCGCCCCCTATCTGCCCCTACAGCACTGGGTGTTCCACCCCTCCCTCCCCACTCCAGCAGGGACATGGTCGGTCGTGCCTGCACTTCTGTCTAGTGGGAGCACCGTTGAGCTGTCCCTCGGAAATGGGGTGTGTGTGCTGCATGCAGCTAACTGAGCCCTGGTCCATACTCCATCCTTACCTGGGAGTGGAATATCACACCTCTGGTCTGAGGTGCAATACCCCTGTAGCGGCCGAACCCTCGGGGCGCTACATTCCCCCCTGGTAAAGCACAGCACCTCCTTGGGCTGGAAAAGAGCAAAAACAGTTGATTACAGGACATGCAAAGACTTTTTCAATAACTTTTTACATTAGAAACAGACATTACGGTTCAACTCCCTTTATGGGACACACTTTTCTTTTCACTAGACATTATAGAAAACTTTTCCAATACTTCCGGAACTCTTTTGTATAAAACATTATAGAAAACTTTCACATGACTATTTAGCAGCATATAAAACCTTTTCACATAAAACATTTTTTTTTTTTAAGTAAAGCACATTCTTGGATCCTGGCGGCGGTGCAACTTGCGACCAGGTGTTCTTTCTTTTTAAAGGTGCAACAGTCCATTTTAACTTTGAGGTAGACGTTGCGGTTCTTGTATAAAACCAGTAGGGGGCGCTTTAAGAAGCGCAACTATATACATGGGATTGGCCGTTCCCAGTCCTCGGCCGGTGGGGATAGGGGAATGGCTGCTCACAGTCCTCAGCCTGTTAGGGGAAGAGGGATGGCTGCTCTCAGTTCTCAGCCAGGTTACTTAGGGGATAGGGCATAACGTTCACACAGTCCTATATCAGTCCCAACGGGGACCACACGCAATTTGAAACAGTCCCACACAGTTCCTTTGCACCCTTACGGGTAACTATTTACAATGCCACTTGACCGTTCACTGGTAACGGTGTCTTCGTGACGCTCGTTCTTCCTCCTCATACGGATCTTCAGGCCCATCCGGGCCCTCCTGGTACTCAACGTCCGAGTAGTGCTGTTCCTCCTCCTCTACTACTCGGCGGACGTGTAGGGCGTACCACCCCTTCACGCCTTGGTGTCGGGTGTAAGACACCACGTCGCCTGGGAATAGATCCCGCCCACGATGGCCTTCCGGTAGGTGACTCTCCACATCTCTCCTTGTCACAAACACGTCACTGATGGTCTCGGGGTCTCGGATGAAGCCCCAGCCGCGCTCCATCTGGAACTTCACCACAGTCCCTGTGACTCGGGGTCTGCGGGCAGTTCGGGGATCTAGTCGCGCCTTCATTTTCTGCTCAGCGCTCTGGACCTGCAGCTTCTCTTGCTTCACCCGCCGCTCTCGCTGCTCCTTCTCAAACATCTCCAGCTGTTGGCGGCAGGCCTCCCGCCGCTCAGCTGCGCCCACTCGCGTTTCTTTCGTGAACCCCATCAGGTCCTCCCCTGTGGGGTCCCATTCAAACTGGGCATCTTCCAATGGCAGCTGAGGGATTTCCTGAGGCGCCGGAGCAGGTATGAGGGGCTCAGAGGGTACTTCGACCTCCACGGACGGGCTCCTCCGGAAGCGGGGGTTGACAAACTCGGGGGGCCAGATGAAAGGCAGCCCATCCGGAGTGGTGTATTGGGCGAAGAGATCCACGCCCAGTGGTGGTACTGCAGCAGCAGGGGGCGCAGGTGGGTTGGCGGCGCCCGGGGGCACGTGACCTTGCGACCAGGCCCGTGCTGGTTGTTTCCTGGTTGCTCCCAAGGGCGGTACAGCAGGTGCAGGGGGTTCCGTCGGGGCAGCGGCGCCCGGGGGCGCAGGGCTTTGCGGCCGGGCCTGCGATGGTGGTTGGCTGAGCACGCCCGGGGTCAGAGGGCACGGCGTGGGGCGGGGCTCACCGGCAGCGTCGACGGCCTGGGGGCCGGTTGATGGCGGCGGGGGCACGGTGTCGACGGCGGGTCCCGGTGCGTTGGGCACCGTGACGGGGTGCAGGGGCAGGTCGGCGGCCTCAGGATTCAGTGCAGGGGCGTCTCCGTTACCTGCCTCTGCTGTCGCGGCCTCCTCCGCAGCGTCGTCCTCGGCCTCCGCTCGGCCTTCACTGCCCTCGGTGGCTGGTGCGCTGCTCGTCGATGGCGCCTTCGGCTGCAGGATCACAGCCCGCCGGGCCACTTCCTTCTTCCATCCGGCGATCACATCCTGCTGCGCCCGGACCATCCTCCGGTCCAGCTCTTCCAACGCCGCCCGTGTATATTCGGGGTCCTCCTTGGGGAGATGGGCTAACAGCTCGGTGAGGCTGCATGGTGGTGTAGCTTGCAGCAGGCCCTTTGCCAGGGTACCGGAACTGGTTTCTCTCTCCATCTCCGGGTGCGGCCTGGCCAGACTGATCCAGACTGCGCCCTGCCCCACAGTTTTCTTCTCTCTCCGCCCCCAGAGGGGGTGGTCCTGGGGCATTCTGCTGACAATCACTTTCAGGGGCAGCCCCCCCATGTTGATGGACATCTCCACTGCTGCATTCATGGCTGGTGGGGGCGGGCTCCTTCTTTGGCGCCATTCTGGGACCTGGCCCACGATGGGAGGTGGCTTCCTGCTGTCTTTTGGTGCGCACATAATGGCGTCCGCTCTGCCAGGGCGGGAAAGACGGATGAAGATGGCGGGAAACGGTCCAAGATGGCGTCTGATGGCGGGAATCGGCCCCGGATGGCGGGAAACGACTCCGGACGGCGGGAAACTTCTTTTTAAAGGTACATGTGCAATTTTCTTCAGGCACGCAATACCCGCTTGTGGCGGGTTGGTAATGATCCTGCCGACTACGCCAAAGCTGACTCGACCCCTGGGCCGTGGGGCACGCGGATCAGGGCGATAGGGGAACGATGGGGATAGTAATAGTGGCGGCCCGGTCCCGCGGCTCAGGGTGGTCAGGCCAATGGTAGTCTGCTATGCGCTCCAAATAATGTCCGACTACGCCACCCGTGGATTGCGGTTATTAGGAACCGCCGCTGCAAGGCAGTCCGCTGGGGCTGATGATGGGTGCAGCTGAGGTGATGTGACTCCCCACGGGAAGAGTGCAGCCCCAGGGCAGTGTAGTGGATGTTGGGAGTGATGGTAGTGCGGGTCCCGGTGCTGATAGTGCTGGAGGCGCGAAGGAGCACACAGACAACAAGTTACAGTCCAGGGTCTTTACTCACAGTTCGTTTGTTCCAGGTCACTTCGGCCAGCAGTGACCGCCCGAGCCGTGCTGCGTCCACCAGGTGAGGGGCTCGGTCAACTCCCAGGCAGTTCAGGAGCATGGCACAGGACCCCCTTTTATCCTTTCTCTGGCCTGCCTCACCAGTGACCCACTTTTGTCCAGCTGCCGCGGACCTGTGCGGTTAAACGTGGGCCCCGTCCTCCGCTGTTCTATACGGTGCCTTCCTAGCAGGTTTGATGAGGTGTCGCACCAATATATGATCACGACGACCGGTCTTTGGCTGAGGGTAGTTTCTCCTCCACCAACTTGGGATCCGATACCCTTAATCTGCCTGACCCTGCACCCTGGATTCTCGTGGGTTCTTAGGGTCCCTTCCACCTTCTTGTTCCTGAGCCCTTCTGTTTCTCTGTCTCTCCTTCTTTGCAGTTCCTTTCTGTTTCTGTTCCTTTCTCTTGGAGCTGAGATGAGCCAGAATCTCAGCTCCCCTTCACCTCCTCCTCGGCCTCTTCTCCAGGCCCACTTCTCCTTCTCCGCTCAGGCCCCGGCCTCTTCTCTAGGTCTGCCTCTGGAGCAGCACTCAGCCTGAGCTGCTGCTCCCTGTCTTCTCCTCTCCACAGAACGAACCTAGATCTAAGATGGTGCCCACCTTTTATACCTCCCTCTAGCCATGAGCCCAGGTGACCAGCAACCAATGGGCTCCTTCCTACACTCAGGAACCGCCCCCTATCTGCCCCTACAGCATTGGGTGTTCCACCCCTCCCTCCCCACTCCAGCAGGGACATGGTCGGTCGTGCCTGCACTTCTGTCTAGTGGGAGCACCGTTGAGCTGTCCCTCGGAAATGGGGTGTGTGTGCTGCATGCAGCTAACTGAGCCCTGGTCCATACTCCATCCTTACCTGGGAGTGGAATATCACACCTCTGGTCTGAGGTGCAATACCCCTGTAGCGGCCGAACCCTCGGGGCGCTACACATGCACCTCAGTATTCAGCACCTTTATCTGTGGGTATATATATATGGCAGGACTTTAATGAGGTCACATTATAGTGTCGAGGCAGCTTCTGGTAGGAGCATCTAATCCTCTCCTACTATGGGTAAGCACTATATGGCATACTGAGCAAATATATAGCACTTTCTGAGCACTGTCACTTTAAACTTTACCATTTCTATATACCACTCCATTGATTTTTATATCTTCCAATAGTAACTAATTGTGATGATGCTCACTAATATGATTACTGATATGTATTGTGTGGGATTGTGATGCTTTTTCTTACCATTTTTCTCCTTTTTAGACCTTCATTATATATCCCTATTGGTGATGAATTTTTAATTATTTAAAATAAAAAGGTGGTTTTATTTATCCCTTTAGTTGGTGTTTTTTCTTTGCTCTGTTTTTATTCGCTCTTCTGGCTTATTGATGTTATGGGAGTACTCCACTATTTATTTACTTAGGGGGGATTATATACTATTTATCCCCAGCCTGGATTAACGTGTTTTTGAACATTTTTGTACTGATACGTGCTAATAAGTGGTAGTTTGATGGCCTATTTAGACCAGCCGACTGTAATTCCATGTGCGCAAAACGATTCCTAATACGATTGTCATGTGCATATTGAATATCATTGCTCTTGACAGCACATGTCCTGCATACACAGGACATGTGCAGCTTAAAACAATGATTTTAAAGCTGTCTAAGAAATCATTGCATCCGACAAATGAGAGTCTGTGATTGCTGACCTTTTTAGACAGCCTGATAGTCAGGAAAGAGCCATCTAAAAGCCACATAAGCTGCAACACCTATAACAACAGAGTGTCTAAATTGGGCGTTATAATTTAATATCCAGGTCATTCTTTACTATCAATGCCACCTATCAGTAAACGTATTATAGTCTTAAGACAATGTATATTACACTGCCAAATTACCTTAAACATTCTGTCTTATTATAATAAAGAAACTTAGGACACTGAAGTCCAAACAGAACTGAGATAGGATTGTTTGTCCATCCCAAATCATGTTACTTTGGTTTTATTGGTATCCTAGATGTTAATAAGTCACTTGTATTAAGCCTAGCCAGTGACCTTGAGCAGTGTTGTTAAAAAGAGCTCTGATCCTATTGTGCAAGTCCCTTCATCATACTGCATCATATACTGGAGCTGTGTATGGACACTGAGTGTAGTAGTGGCTCTTGACATTGCATAGAGAAAAAAGGGACAACCATTGCCTATGTCCACCTTTCCTGTCCATTATATAAGGTGCTGGCCAGCACATTTCGTATTCTTGCTATACACACAGGGTTTTATGAGGTGTAATAAATGAGTCCTAATGAGACGCAGCATTATTTTATGACATTTGCTGTGCAAAGTCTCAGTTAATTACCTAAGCAATTAGCAAAGCAGCAAACGATGAAAGTAACCCTGTGATTTATTATGACACTAGTCCCGTTACACAACCCCAACCTTTCATCACATGCCATACCACTTTCTCTATTGATTCAAGGTGCTAGCACTCCAGCAACCACTGCAGCTGTCTCTAGTACCACAGTGATGCCATTAAAACCTCAAGTAATTAATGGAGAACTTAAAGTAACAAGCATATGCTGAAAATCAATATCCAGTTATTTATTGTAGGTCAGTCATTTACAATAATGCACTGGTTCCGCCTTGCCACTAATGCTGCCAGTCGTATCTAACTTGTTACATATACTATTTTTTATATGTTATTTACATCCAGTAATTGTACTTCAAGCATGAGATTAAGGGGCTGATACTTACAGTCTTTATTATGAGTCACACATTTCTAATTGTAACAGTTTTCACATTAAAATAACAGAATTTATCACAAATACATGTATTGTATACACTAACTGAAGTTATAAAGCAAAGCATCATGGACTGGATCAGGGATGTGAAACTCAAACACACAGAGGGCCAAAATAAAATACTTGGACAAAGTCGTGGGCCAACCAGTATACAGTATAATGGGCCCCACATAGTCCGCCATACAGAATAATGGGCCCCACATAGTCCTCCATACAGTATAATGGACCTCGCATAGTCCTCCATACGGTATAATGCCCCACATAGTCCTCCATACAGTATAATTGGCCTTGCATAGTCCTCCATACAGTATAATGCCCCACATAGCCCTCCATACAGAATAATGGGCCCCACATAGTCCTCCATACAGTATAATGGGCCTCGCATAGTCCTCCATACAGTATAATACCCCACATAGCCCTCCATACAGAATAATGGGCCCCACATAGTCCTCCATACAGTATAATGGGCCACATAGTCCTCCATACAGAATAATGGGCCCCACATAGTTCTCCATACAGTATAATGGGCCCCACATAGTCCTCCATACAGAATAATGGGCCCCACATAGTCCTCCATACAGTATAATGGGCCACATAGTCCTCCATACAGAATAATGGGTCCCACATAGTCCTCCATACCGAATAATGGGCCCCATATAGTCGTCCATGCAGTATAATGGGCCCCACATAATTCTCCATACAGAGAAAATGGCCCCACATAGGGGTGGTGGGTCTGGTGTCATGGGCCAAATATAACCACTCTGCAGGCCAGATTTGGCCCACAGGCCAGAGTTTGACATGTATGGTCTAGATATTCATACCTATTTACTATCTGCATTTTGTCTCCTAATACATTGGCATAATGTTATATTAAAGGGCTCTGTCAGGAATCTGTAATTGTTCCAATAACCACGTTCATGTACATCAGTCTTAGTTTTAGTCTTAGTCAGTGTTTCCCAAATTTGAATTCTGTAATTGTCTGTAGACCTCCACGCACCCCAATGTAGACTGATCATGCCTACAGTTGGCTGTCATGCCTTTGCATTTGGCTAGATTTTATACAGATTGACAAAGGTACAGAAAATAACAAAGAGCTCTACCATACTTAGGAAAAAGAAAAAAACTGTGCTGACTTACCAGTGTGTTGCCACTGTAAATCTTTAGCATAAGTGTGCTAGAGATTGCCTTAGAAAGACTGACCGGGGTGATGAAGTGATTGCGAATCTGCTAAAGGTAAGCCAACCATACAAAGTATCTCTATGGCCAGTTTAGCAACTTTGGACTTTTTTCCAGTACATTGAAAGTCACAGCTTACAAAGTATCTATATAGTAAGGGTACGGACATAACAATTTTTGCATAAGCAACACCTTTAAAAATCTAGTTTTATTTAAGATGCTAAAATATTCCAAACAAAAAATCCCACCTAATAATTCAATAAAGTGCTTATGGATAAATGTACAAGACCTTCAATAAAACTCAGTATCACAATCAATGGATTCTTTATATTCCCTCAGTAGTGGTATGATGTGGCCACTCCAATATAGCAATAAATACAATAACATAGAAAGTTGTTTAATCTCAAATTCTTTAGCAGACTCTTTTTCTGATTAATCAAAGCTGCATGTGTATGTGCTATTATGATAGTGCTAAAAGGCAACATGTAACATACTATAGTAGTTGTCCATCTCTGTATAAACTGAGGAAAGGTGACGAAGGAGTATTTTTCTTCAGTGAGAAATGCAGCTCAGGATGTTCTGCTTCATTACATATATTACACCCATCTGCTAACACATAATTTTGACTCCTTTCAGGATTGGGGACTGACTTGTTTTAATGACCTACTACTTAGATTCAGGTAAGTTCCTTGCCTTCTGATCTCCTTCTCCAGATGTCTCTTAATGCTTTTACTCCTTTAAGCATTTTTTCCCAAGTACCCCCTGCAGGACACAGTTAAAGTGAGATGATTACAGGCTCACCGAAACAAATTAAATTTCCTGTGGACACGTCGTAAATGTTACCCCCAAAATTATGTTTAATTACTTGTTGGAAACCCTAATCTTTAACAGTGATCAGTCAGTTCAATGTGGGCACTTTTGACTAGGTGTGGAGCCAGTACTACCTGAGGATGATCCTAAATAGGCATCATATACAAGTTCTTCTCACTAAATTAGAATATCATCAAAAAGTTAATTTATTTCAGTTCTTCAAAACAAAAAGTGAAACTAATATATTATATAGAGTCAATACAAACAGAGTGATCTATTTCAAGTGTTTATTTCTGTTAATGTTGATGATTATGGCTTACAGCCAATGAAAACACAAAAGTCATTATCTCAGTAAATTAGAATAATTAACAAAAAACACCTGCAAAGGCTTCTGATGCAGGTCCCTTATTCTGTTTCAGTAGGCTCCACAATCATGGTGAAGACTGCTGACTTGACAGATGTCCAGAAGGCGGTCATTGACACACTCCTCAAGGATGGTAAACCACAAAAGGTCATTGCCAAAGAAGTTAGCTGGTCACATAGTGCTGTATCCAAGCATATTAATGGAAAGTTGAGTGGAAGGAAAAAGTGTGGTAGAAAAAGGTGCACCAGTAAATGGGATAACCTCAGCCTTGAAAGAATTGTTAAGAAAAAGACATTCAAAAATTTGGGGGACATTCACAAGGAGTGGACTGCTGCTGGAGTCATTGCTTCAAGAGCCACCACACACAGACGTATCCAGGACATGGGCTACAAGTGTCGCATTCCTTGTGTCAAGCCACTCATGACCAATAGACAACACCAGGAGCATCTTATCTGGGCCAAGGAGAAAAAGACCTGGACTGTTGCTCAGTGGTCTAAGGTGTTGTTTTCAGATGAAAGTAAATTTTGCATTTCATTTGGAAATCAAGGTCCAAGAGTCTGGAGGAAGAGTGGAGAGGCCACAATCCAAGCTGCTTGAGGTCTAGTGTGAAGTTTCCACAATCAGTGATGGTTTGGGGAGCCATGTCATCTGCTGGTGTAGGTCCACTGTGTTTTATCAAGACCAAAGTCAGTGCAGCCGTCTAAAAGGAAATTTTAGAGCACTTCATGTTTTTCTCTGCCAACAAGCTTAACCCATAAAGAATCTATGGGGTATTGTCAAGAGGAAGATGAGAGACACCAGACCCAACAATGCAGACAAGCTAAAGGCTGCTATCAAAGCAACCTGGGCTTCCATAACACCTCAGCAGTGCCACAGGCTGATTGCCTCCATGCCATGCCGCATTGATGCAGTAATTCATGCAAAAGGAGCCCCTTCCAAGTATTGAGTGCATTTACTGAACATACATTTCAGTAGGCCAACATTTCAGAATTTAAAAACATTTTTCAAGCTGTTGTTATAAAGTATTATAATTTACTGAGAGAATGACTTTTGTGTTCTCGTTGACTGTAAACCATAATCATCAACATTAAAGGGGTTGTCCGGTACTTTTAAAAAAATGCCAGTGTGTTTTAATGATAAATACAACCTTCTTTCTAATTACCTTGCGCTGCTGATACTGCCTGTGAGCGGTGCTATCGGTGGCCGCTCACAGGCAGCACATGACCCCACGCTGACGTCACGACAAGTGAGGCATGACTCAGCGCTGGGGTCCCCGCGGTGGCTGCTGGGTTGTGGGCAGAGTTATTCCCCTGCGTCACACCAAGCATCCACTTTCCCAGTGAATGAGGACAGGGAGAGCGCGCGGTGGATGCCGGGTGTGACGCAAGGGAATAAACCCGCCCACAACCCAGCAGCCACGAGTGGAATGAGGAAGAGGGACCCCCGGCTGCAGCCGCAACTTGTCGTGACGTCAGCGGATGTCAGCGCCGGCTGCAGCCGGGGGTCACGTGCTACCTGTGAGTGGCCACCAATAGCGCCGCTCACATGCAGTATCAGCAGCGCAAGGTAATTAGAAAGAAGGTTGTATTTATCATTAAAACACACTGGCAGTTTTTTAAAAGTACCGGACAATAAACACTTGAAATAGATCACTCTGCTTGTAATGACTCTATTTAATATTTGAGTTTCACTTTTTGTATTGAAGAACAGAAATAAATTAACTTTTTGATGATATTCTAATTTAGTGAGAAGCACTTGTATATAGAATCCAATATGGCATTGTTCAATATTGGATAATTGGTCTTAAAACCACAAAATATTATATAAGATACTGTACTCCTATCTGAAGATTTTTTTTGCATAAATAACATTATTATTTGCATTTTGTCAGTTATTGTCATGTGTCTTTGTGGATTTTGATCTACTTATATATTATGTTTAAATAATGTTCAGATGCATGAAAGGGGTTGTCCAGGTTTGTTACGAAAGCCTGCAGTCACTGTGTGTGACTGCAGACTTGTGAATCCTCACATCTCGCACAGCGCACTCTGTGAGGGTTCTCCGATGTCAGCGCCAGGAATTGGCATCATGTGACCGCAAGTATGCAATATCCATATTGCAAACTACATTCCGACTAGATGTGTGTGACCTCACTCAATTCACTTATATCGCTTATAGCAATGCAAGATATGAGAATTCCCAAGTTTGCAGTCACATAGAGTAAACTGGACAACCGCTTTAAGTACTCCTCTAATAAATGGACTAATACTAAAAATGTAAAAAAACATAAATAGTTGACATGTTGTTATTCATTATGCAGTGGGGAAAATAAGTATTTGATACACAACCGATTTTGCAAGTTTTCCCACCTACAAAGAATGGAGAGGTCTGTAATTTTTATCATAGGTACACTTCAACTATGATGGACAGAATCTAAAAGTAAAAAAACAGAAAATCACATTGTATGATTTTTAAATAATTAAATTGCATCAAATAAGTATTTGATCAGCTACCAACCAGCAAGAATTCTCACAGACCTGTTAGTTTTTCTTTAAGAAGCCCTTCTACTCTGCACTCATTACCTGTATTAATTGCACCTGTTTGAACGCGTTACCTGTATAAAATACACCTGTCCACACACTTAATCATGGCCAAGATCAAAGAGCAGTCTAAGGACACCAGGGACAAAATTGTAGACCTGCACAAGGCTGGAATAGGCTACAGGACAATAGGCAAGCAACTTGGTGAGAAGGCAACAACTATTGGCACAATTATTGGAAAATCGAAGAAACACAAGATGACTGTCAATCTTCCTCGGTCTGGGGCTCTGTGCAAGATCTCGCCTCGCGGGGTAAGGATGATTCTGAGCTGAGAAAGGTCAGGAATCAGCACAGAACTACATGGGAGGACCTGGTCAATGACCTGAAGAGAGATGGGACCACAGTCTCAAACATTACCGTTAGTAACACACTACGCCGTCATGGATTAAAATCCTGCAGGGCACACAAGGTCATTCTGCTCACGCCAGCACATGTCCAGGCCCCTTTGAAGTTCACCAATGACCATCTAGATGATGCAGAGGAGGCATGGGAGAAGGTCGTGTTGGTCAGATGAGACCAAAATAGAACTTTTTGGTATCAACTCAACTCGCCGTGTTTGTAGGGAGAAGAAGGATGAGTACAACGCCAAGAACACCATCCTAACCGTGAAGCATGGTGGGGGGAAACATCATACTTTGGGGGTGCTTTTCTGCAAAGGGGACAGGACGACTGCACCATAGTGAAGGGAGAATGGATGGGGTCATGTTTCGCAAGATTTTGGCCAACAACCTCCTTCCTTCAGCAAGAGCATTGAAGATGGGTCGTGACTGGGTCTTCCAGCATGACAATGACCTGAAACACACAGCCAGGGCAACTAAGGAGTGACTCTGTAAGAAGCATTTCAAGGTCCTGAAGTGGCCTAGCCAGTCTCCAGACCTCAATCCAATAGAAAATCTTTGGAGGGAGCTGAAACTCAATGTTGCCCAGCAACAACCCCGAAACCTGAAAGATCTGGAGAAGATCTGTATGGAGGAGTGGGACAAAATCCCTGCTGCAGAGTATGCAAACTTGGTCAAGAGCTAGAGGAAAAATCTGACATCTGTATTTGCAAACAAAGGTTTATTTACCAAATATTAAGTTCTGTTTTTCTATTGTATCAAATACTTATTGTATGCAATAAAATGCAAATTAATTATGTAAGAATCACATAATGTGAATTTCTGGATTTTTTTTTAGATTCTGTCTCTCACAGTTGAAGTGTACCTATGAGAAAAATTACAGACCTCTCCACTCTTTGTAGGTGGAAAAACTTGCAAAATCTGCAGTGTATCAAATACTTATTTTCTCCACTGTATATACAGTACAGACTAAAAGTTTGGACACACCTCCTCATTTAAAGATTTTTCTGTATTTTCATGACTTTGAAAATTGTACATTCACACTGAAGGCATCAAAACTATGAATTAACACATGTGGAATTATATACTTAACAAAAAAGTGTGAAACAACTGAAAAAATGTCTTATATTCTTGGTTCTTCAAAGTAGCCACCTTTTGCTTTGATGACTGCTTTGTACACTCTTGGCATTCTCTTGATGAGCTTCAAGAGGTAGTCACCGGAAATGGTTTTCACTTCACAGGTGTGCCCTGTCAGGTTTAATAAGTGGGATTTCTTGCCTTATAAATGGGGTTAGGACCATCAGTTGTGTTGTGCAGAAGTCAGGTGGATACACAGCTGATAGTCCTGCTGAATAGACTGTTAGAATTTGTATTATGGCAAGAAAAAAGCAGCTAAGTAAAGAAAAACGAGTGGCCATCATTACTTTAATGAAGGTCAGTCAGTCCGAAAAATTGGGCAAACTTTGAATGTGTCCCCAAGTGCAGTTGCAAAAACCATCAAGCGCTACAAAGAAACTGGTTCACATGAGGACCGCCCCAGGAAAGGAAGACCAAGAGTCACCTCTGCTTCTGAGGATAAGTTTATCTGAGTCACCAGCCTCAGAAATCGCAGGTTAACAGCAGCTCAGATTAGAGACCAGGTCAATGCCACACAGAGTTCTAGCAGCAGACACATCTCTACAACAACTGTTAAGAGGAGACTTTGTGCAGCAGGCCTTCATGGTAAAATAGCTGCTAGAAAACCACTGCTAAGGACAGGCAACAAGCAGAAGAGACTTGTTTGGGCTAAAGAACACAAGGAATGGATATTAGACCAGTGGAAATCTGTGCTTTGGTCTGATGAGTCCAAATTTGAGATCTTTGGTTCCAACCACCATGTCTTTGTGCAACGCAGAAAAGGTGAACGGATGGACTCTACATGCCTGGTTCCCACCGTGAAGCATGGAGGAGGAGGTGTGATGGTGTGGGGGTGCTTTGCTGGTGACACTATTGGGGATTTCTACAAAATTGAAGGCATACTGAACCATCATGGCTACCACAGCATCTTGCAGCGGCATGCTATTCCATCCTGTTTGCGTTTAGTTGGACCATCATTTATTTTTCAGCAGGACAATGACCCCAAACACACCTCCAGGCTGTGTAAGGGCTATCTGACCAAGGAGGAGAGTGATGGGGTGCTACGCCAGTTGACCTGGCCTCCACAGTCACCAGACCTGAACCCAATCGAGATGGTTTGGGGTGAGCTGGACCGCAGAGTGAAGGCAAAAGGGCCAACAAATGCTAAGCATCTCTGGGAACTCCTTCAAGATTGTTGGAAGACCATTTCCGGTGACTACTTCTTGAAGCTCATCAAGAGAATGCCAAGAGTATGCAAAGCAGTCATCAAAGCAAAAGGTGGCTACTTTGAAGAACCTAGACTATAGGACATATTTTCAGCTGTTTCACGCTTTTTTTTGTTAAGTATATAATTCCACATGTGTTAATTCATAGTTTTGATGCCTTCTGTGTGAATGTACAATTTTCAAAGTCATGAAAATACAGAAAAATCTTTAAATGAGAAGGTGTGTCCAAACTTTTGGTCTGTACTGTATATGTCAAAATTAATTAAATGTGTTTCTCAATGGATTTGTACAGATTATGTGTGACATTAAAGGTTGAAAACATTCTGAAATTAAAGTGTAGACTTTTTATATTCACTTTGTTGTCTTTTTAAATGTACCAATGAATTGTGTGAAAACAGTTGTGGAGTTACACTTAAAGCCATAATTTTAGGAGACCAAAAGAAAACCAGCAGTGGTATACCAAAGAAATTCACCTATAGAAATATTTTTTTTTTAATCAAATAATATAAGAAAGCTATGAATACTTTTTTTCTTTTACAAAATTGGTTTAGAAATACATAATTAGTGTTGGGAAAATGAAGGGCTTCTTAAAAACAGCCAAAACGGCAGCTTTGCAACCAAGATGATGCCATCATTTTGGGATATCCACATTTTGTTTCCAGGTGTCCTGACCATGATATTATATTAAGTTGCAGAAAACCTGACATTCTCTTCCTCATTAACACATTGACCCTGATTCATCAAGACCCGTAATTTTCCCGGCGGTGTTGATGAGAGGGCATGGTGGAGTCAGGTGCTCCTGATTCATAGAGGGGTGAATGCTTTTTAGAGCATGAATCTCCAAAATAAGGATGGGAAGATATACATTGACATAAATGTTTCTGAAATCAGGGGCAGACAAACTGCCAATGCAGTCGGTGCAGCTGCACCAGGGCCCGGTGGTGGAGGGCAGACCTTGCAGAGCGGCTAATAATGAGGGCAATCTGGCCGGCTTCTCGAAGCCCTAGGCTCCGGGGGGGCCATGGCCAGATTGCCCTCATAGTGTGCGGTGGGCAGGGAGCGATCCCTGCAGCTCCGCTGCTGACAGGAGGAAAATAGCAAGGGAGCGGAGCTGAGGGATCCATCCTCTGCTTCCTGCCCGGCGCTTTCTCAGTGACACAGGCTTGCGCAGCTTGATAACGTCATCATGCAGTGTGGGCCTGTGTTTGTCAGAGAGAAAGTTGCCGGCAACGACAATGCTCCGGAGGAACGGGCAGAGAGGTGAGTGTTGTTCTTTTTTGGTTTGTTTTTACACTAATACACTGGGGAGAGGTCCAGGACAATGAGGGGTGGTGGGGGAGACAATGATGGAGGAGATAACAATGATGGGAATGAGGAAGAACAATGATGATGGAGGTGGGGGAGACAATGATGGGTATGGAGGAGATAACAATGATGGGAATGGGGGAAATAACAATGATGGTGATGAGGGAGAACAAAGATGAAAGGGGGGGAACAATTATGGAGGTGGGGGAGAGCAATGATGGGGATGGGGAGAACAATGATGGAGGTGGGAAGAGCAATGATGCAGGTGGGGAGAGCAATGATGGGGTTGGGGAGAGCAATGATGGAGGTGGGGGAGAGCAATGATGAAGGTGGGGGAGAGCAATGATGGGAAGAACAATGATGGGGATGAGCGAGAGCAATGATGGGGGTGGGGATAGCAATGGGGATGGGGGAGAGTAATGATGGTGGTGGGGCAGAGCAATGATGGAGGTGGGGAGAGCAATGATGGGAAGAACAATGATGGGGATGGGGAGAGCAATGATGGACATAGGGGGAGCAATGATGGAGGTGGGGAGAGCAATGATGGAGGTAGGGAGAGCAATGATGAAGGTGGGGGAGAGGACAATGATGGGGATGAGGGAGAACAATGATGGAGGTGGGGGAGAGCAATGATGGAGCAGGGGAGAGCAATGATGGAGAGAACAATGATGGGGGTGGGGGAGAACAATGATGGGAATGAGGGAGAACAATGATGGAGTTGGAGGAGAGCAATGATGGAGTGGGGGAGAGCAATGATAGGGGTGGGGAGAATAATGATGGAGCTGGGGGAGAGCAATGATGGAGTGGGGGGGAGCAATGATGGGGAGAACAGTGATGGGGGTGATAACAATGATGGAGGTGGGGGAGAGCAATGCTGGGGGTGGGGGAGAACAATGATGGAGCTGGGGGGAGCAATGATGGAGGTGGGGAGAGCAATGATGGAGGTAGGGAGAGCAATGATGAAGGTGGGGGAGAGGACAATGATGGGGATGAGGAAGAACAATGATGGAGGTGGGGGAGAGCAATGATGGAGCGGGGGAGAGTAATGATGGAGAGAACAATGATGGGGGTGGGGGAGAACAATTATGGGAATGAGGGAGTTGGAGGAGAGCAATGATGGAGTGGGGGAGAGCAATGATAGGGGTGGGGAGAACAATGATGGAGCTGGGGGAGAGCAATGATGGAGTGGGGGGGAGCAATGATGGGGAGAACAATAATGGGGGATGAGAACAATGATGGAGGTGGGGGAGAGCAATGATGGGGGTGGGGGAGAACAATGATGGAGCTGGGGGAGAGCAATGATGGGGAGAACAATGATGGGGGTGAGAACAATAATGAATGTGGGGGAGAGCAATGATGGGGATGGGGAGAACAATGATGGATGTGGGAAGAGCAATGATGGAGGTGGGGAGAGCAATGATGGGGATGGGGAGAGCAATGATGGAGGTGAGGGAGAAGACAATGATGGAGGTGATGGAGAGGACAATGATGGATATATTTTGATTGGTGCGTGGCTAATAGTATATTAATGGTGGGGTACATATATGTATTCAGGGCGCAGTGCGGGGGAGACACATATATGTATACAATATATATTACCTTGTTATTTTTAGGACTGCGGTGATCAGTGTGACAAGATGAGTTGTGGCTGGGAGATGTCGACATGAAGGTCTGACCAGATGGAGAAGAAGCAGCAGAAACAGACTCTAATCAGATGAGATGTCAGCAGTAAGTCCCTTGATGTAAATTTTATTCTGTATCTGCACTGTGTGACTTGGAGTGATAATGTTACATGTAAAATCTCTTAGGCTGCATTATCACATTTGTGTGAAATGTCTGTGAGCTGCCAGATTTTTTTATCGGACGGCACAAGGACTCGTAGAGTTTTCTGGGTCCATTCACACATCTGTGAAAATCACAGATCTGAGAATGAGATCCGTGAGGGTCAGAGAATGTCCTGTTCTGATCCAATTTTGAGGATCAGAATAGGACATGCTCATTGCGTCTGTAAAAGCAGGCAACATACCGACACTGCACATGGATACAGGAATGTAGCCTTATTATGTATAGCATAGTCCCTTAGTATACAGTGTACTCACTTATTATGTCTAATGCCATCCTTAGTTACAGTTTCCTCTTTTATTATGTATAACACCGTCCCTTATTATGTGCCATCCTGTCTAGTTATTTGTGGTGCCGTCTCTTATTATATAGCTGCATTTGCTGTTATGCACAGTGCTGTCCCTTACATAGTGAATTCTTTGCATTATTTTTGTAAGTCACAGTTCCCTCTACTATTACATAGTCGTTAAAATGACTACTGATGGAGGATCTGGTGAGGCAGCATCTGACCAGAGGAACAGTCCATCAGCTCCTCCATCAGAAAAGAAGCTTTCCCATGCTCCATCAGCCATCATTGCATTATATATCTAACAAGAGATGACACTATGTAATAAAAAACAGGGCGCTATATTATCCGATATGTAAGGGACAGTGCTGTACATAACAAGAGAGAGCACTGTGTAATATGGCACAGTAATATACGTATTAAAGGAGACTATTTAAGATATATATATGTGGCTATATATACATATCTGTAGCTTTGTTTCCATAAAAGGAGGGGGGCTCAGACACATTTCCTGCACAGGGGCCCCAAGTTGTCAGTGTCCACCCCTGTTGGTAGTAATATTATACATCTATAAGAAATCTAATTAATAAGTAAAACCAAGTTTACTTGGAACTGATCTTGACACAGAATAAAATGTATAAAATTAAGATACTGTAATTCCTTCAAAATTTCCATCCATGATCCCTGGTGAATTGTTACAGTATTTTTGCTATTCAAATACTTCAGAAATATTTCCTAATGCTGCACACAGTGTGATTTTGTGCTGGGGAGCTATTAAATCTGAATGTGTAGTTATAAAATGAGTACAGTGCCCACATATGAAGCCAAATTGGACAGAATATGCTTCTGTGTGGTGGATTTTAATCTAACCAAAGGAATTTTAGATTTATTTGTAGAAGACATGAAAAGCATAATAATGTAAATGTATTTTTAATTTATAGTAAATGCACAGAACATGTGGACTAAACGTGGTTAAAGGTAATTATATTTTCCACAATTCTTCCCATAACTAGGTTACTGAAACTGCTTATTCTGTTTGTACAACCCTTTCCATTTTCTAATATGGATGTTATATAGGGGATCTCGCACTCAGGAGCCACATCGATGAGCCAAAGGATGCATAGAAAAGTGACTGGAGGACTTTGTGAAACCCTGTATTTACATGGTCCGCAAAACATTTGAATGGGCGCAATGCCCATACGACATTTGACCAGTGTGGCCCCCTGCTGATCCCGCTGGTGATATCTGATTGATTTTACAGTTAGCTGATCGTCTGTTCAGCTATGTTCACAAATAAGGTTTTCTGATCGGAACAAGTCTTTTAATTGCCTTAAAAGTACATTATGTAGCTATACATATATATATATATATATATATATATATATATATATGGTGGTCCAAAAGTAGGTGGCCAGAAAATAATAACATTTATTTTGATTTGTATATAAAATTATATTTACTAACACAAGCATAACATTGACAATTAGATTTTATTCTGAACAATAATACAAAAGCCCTTAAATTTTATCAACGCAGGTGCTCAAACTGTTTTCCATTACAATTTGCACAGCTTTGAAGTCGCCTCTTACGCTTCAACAAACTTTTTTGCACAAGTCTCTTTGGGTATTAATTTCTTGAAATGCATCTCTTATGTCATTTTTCAAATCACTGACACTTTTTGGTTTTCAACTATAAACTTTGTCCTTGAGTACTCCCCAAAAGAAAAAATCCATTGGGGTCAAGTCTGGTGAACGTGCCGGCCAATCAAGTGGGCCTCTTTGGCCAATCCATTTATTAGGAGATGTTTCATCAAGATGTGGAGGGGGGCATCTTGTTGGAAGTAAAGACTTTTTTTTTCAAAGAGTCTGTGAGGAATGAAAAGTGGAATTTGATTGGTTGCTAAGGGCAACTGAGCCAGTTTCACTTTACACCATGTTTGATAAATCTCCCCCTTCATAACCTTATTACACTTTCTGTCCACCTTCTTTTGGACCACCCTGTATATATATAATGTTTTTTTTCTCTGGATATCAGTGCAGGTAAAAATACTTGATATATCATTCAAAAAGAGTTGCCTGTTGTTCATTTTGCCACAAAAAAAATGTAAGTGTCCGTCCATCTTTGGGCACAGCTTTCACAAATGGTTAGTGAAGCAAAAAACGAATTCGTACATGTGCAGCGTTGACCAGAATCTACAATGTGTCACAATATTGGTCATAATGGAAACATGTATTGTATGTTCCTCTAAACTAGTGGGAAGAGCACCACCTTTATATATAAGGGCAAACAATAGGATCAGGCAGATTGAAATCTAACTTTCAGGAGACAGGTGAGGTTATAAGACAGGTGAGGTTCCAACATTGGAATGTTGTTAAATATGCCACTGAATATGCATATCTTTAGATTAACTGGAACGTTGGTGGAGCAGATGATTCTGCCTTCATTGTGGATGATTATTTCACAAATCATTTTTTAGTTTGGAGTTTTTTCTATTGCATAGCAACTTTATGACATGTCCAGAAGGGACTGGTATGGGGTTTTGGGGGTCTGTGAAAGTATCAAATATTCCTATTTGTTGCATGGTGAGTACCTTGTAGCACAAAATCTATATGCACCTGTTAGACATATATACTCTGTATATTAGCAACCACTCCTCAGGTGAACGTAGAATGGAGCAAATTAATGCAATCTTTAGTAAGTATCTCCTAAATCTGGAGCTGTAGTGTCCAATTGTCAGTTCTGAGATTTGGAAGATTAATGACCTCATTCTTTGTTCTAAAATAATGGTAGAACCTACTAAGTATCCCCTCCCCCACCTGAATCTACTTACCACACCTAGTACTGATTACGGCTTTTGTCTGGGACTCATTACAATTTCAATAGAGCTGCATGGAGCTTGGTCCATTAGTAAAAATAACAGCAAAGAGGAATAGCTTAATCACATTGTGACTTTACTCTGGCTACACCCCCTACCAGAAGATGCAGAAAGAAAACAGTAACTTAATGTGGCCCAGTTAGCACATAATGCGAAGCAGAATGGGAGGATAGACTTGGGATAAATGTTCTGGTAGCAATCCCTTAATTAACCCATTCAATGCCAGATGAGCGTAAGACGGAACACAGATGTAAAGAGGTGATAAACATAGAAACCGATCACATTTCACAGGATACTTTAATTAGTTCTTGAACATACTAAAAAGTGATCTAGAGCTGTCAAGGAATCAACTATTGAATGCCCAGTGTCTTGTAGGATACAAGTTTGCCACCAGTATTATTTAAAGTGAACACCACCCATGTATACAGCATGAGTGCAGTATTTAAAAATCTATAAAAAAAAAAAAGCACATCACATGGCCATTGGCTGTGTCTGATATTGTAGTTGAGTTCTATTCAAGTATGTCACTGTTTCTGGCAGAAGTTTGCCATGTCTTTCTAACTCATAGAAGAAACCTGTGACCACTTGTCACATACAGGTGCATCTCACTAAATTAGAATATCATCAAAAAATGAATTTATTTCAGTTCTTCAATACAAAAAGTGTAACTCATATATTATATAGAGTCATTACAAACAGAGTGATCTATCTCAAGTGTTTATTTCAGTTAATGTTGATGATTATGGCTTACAGCCAATGAAAACACTAAAGTCATTATCTCAGTAAATTAAAATAATTAACAAAATGCACCTGCAGAGGCTTCCTAAGCATTAAAAAAGGCCCCTTAGTCTAGTTCAGTAAGCTCTACAATCATAGAGCCTACTTCCACAATAATGGGGAAGACTGCTGAGTTGACAGTTGTCCAGAAGGCAGTCATTGACACACTCCACAAGGTCCCAGAGTTCCAATTTTCATTTGGAAATCAAGGTCCCAGAGTCTGGAGGAAGAGTGGAGAGGCCACAATCCAAGCTGCTTGAGGTCTAGTGTGAAGTTTCCACAATCAGTGATGGTCTGAGGAGCCATGTCATCTGCTGGTGTAGGTCCACTGTGTTTTATCAAGACCAAAGTCAGCGCAGCCATCTACCAGGAAATTTTAGCTCACTTCATGCTTCCCTCTGCCGACAAGCTTTTTGGAGTTGGAAATTTCCTTCTCCAGCAGGACTTGGCACCTGTCCACACTGCCAAAAGCACCAATACCTGGTTTAAAAACAACAGTATCACTGTGCTTGATTGACCAGAAAACTCGCCTGACCTTAACCTCATAGAGAATCTATGGAGTATTGTCAAGAGGAAGATGAGAGACACCAGACCCAACAATGCAGACGAGCTGAAGGCTGCTATCAAAGCAACCTGGGCTTCCATAACACCTCAGCAGTGCCACAGGCTGATCGCCTCCATGCCACGCCGCATTGATGCAATAATTGATGCAAAAGGAGCCCCAACCAAGTATTGAGTGCATTTACTGAACATACATTTCAGTAGGTCAACATTTTGGATTTTAAAAACATTTTTGAAGCTGCTGTTATAAAGTATTCTAATTTACTGAGATAATGACTTTTGTGTTTTCATTGGCTGTAAGCCATAATCATCAACATTAACAGAAATAAACACTTGAAATAAATCATTCTGTTTGTAATGACTCTATATAATATATGAGTTTCACTTTTTGTATTGAAGAACTAAAATAAATATTTTTTTTGATGATATTCTAATATAGTGAGATGCATCTATATCTGTTGCAATGAATAAAATAAATAAATAAAAACCCAGATCTTTAATCAATCACCAATTTACAACTAGTTACTAATAACTAAGATTTTTAAACAAAACAAATCAGTGTGAAAATGCAAAGTTACATGTGCCAAATGCCTTTATAAATGCTTTTCACACAGTGATGTAGCACCGTACCTGATGCTCACTGTACAGTACCAATCCCTATAATGCTATAATAATACTCTCAACATTAAAGGTTGTGTTTACATAGGCCAACCATAGACACCATACAACTGCCAATTTTTTACAGATCGGCATTCTTTTAAATGCATGTTTAGGCTTTGTGCACATGTTCAGGATTTGCAGCAGAAAAATCTGCTGCAAATATTCATGTGTTGGCAGGAAAAACATGTTATAACATATGTAATTTTTGCCATGTTTTTGCCTGCATTCTTGATGCGTTTTTTTCCTATTCATTAAACTGGGTAAAAAATGCTGCAAAATCGCGGAAAGAATTGACTGCTTGAAATCTCCAAGGAAAAAATTAGCAATGTGTGCAGGAGATTTCAGAAATCTCATTTATTTTGCTGTGTTATCATAGCCTAAAAGGGTATGTGGGCACGTTAAGTATTTGCAGTAGAAATTTCTGCATCAAAAATGCTTTTCTTTTTGGCAGGAAAAATGCTCTGCAAAATAAATGCATTTTTTACTCTTTTTTTGCATGCGTTTTTATGTGTTTTTCGCTACTCATTTGAATGGGTTTAAAACGCTTAAAGATGACATGCTGCATGCTGCATATTTAAAACTTCTTCAAATCTGCAAGGAAAATATAAGCCGCATGTGCATGAGACATCAGTGTTTTGGTGCAGCAGTTTGGTGCAGGCATTTCTGCTGCAAATACTGACCAAAGTAAAAGACCTCTCAGCATAGGGTGCCATTGTTCTCAGCAGTGCGAGTCCTGTTTACACAGAATGATGCACCGCCATGAATGATTACTTTCGTGCAGTGCAAAAGATCATTTCTAACTGGGAATCCAATTAAGGCCCCAGTTGAAAAACAGTTCAATAAATAAACTGATTTCTACTAGAGGTTTTATATTCACACTCCCTGATTAAACAGGAGCGAAACGGCGTTGGAGTGGTGTGAGGGGTTGTGGTATGTCACTTATTCACCATATGACTGATTATGTCTGCTCTGCACTTTTTTTGTTAGCTCCCATCTGAACTTGCAAATCCTATATGGAGTAATATCACAATAGGATTGGAAATGCCTGCACTGTACTTTTATACAGTTATATGAAAAAGTTTGGGCACCCCTATTAATCTTAAGCTTAATGTTTTCTTAAAATTGGTATTTTTGCAACAGCTATTTCAGTTTGATATATGTAATAACTGTTGGACACAGTAATGTTTCTGCCTTGAAATGAGGTTTATTGTACTAACAGAAAATGTGCAATCTGCATTCAAACAAAATTTGACAGGTGCATAAGTATGGGCACCTCACCAGAAAAGTGACATTAATATTTAGTAGATCCTCCTTTTGCAAAAATAACAGCCTCTAGTCACTTCCTGTAGCTTTTAATGAGTTCCTGGATCCTGGATAAAGGTATTTTTGACCATTCCTCTTTACAAAACAATTCCAGTTCAGTTAAGTTTGATGGTCGCCGAGCATGGACAGCCCTCTTCAAATGATCCCACAGATGTTCAATGATATTCAGGTCTGGGGACTGGGATGGCCATTCCAGAACATTGTAATTGCTCCTCTGCATGAATGCCTGAGTAGATTTGGAGCGGTGTTTTGGATCATTGTCTTGCTGAAAGATCCATCCCCTGCGGAACTTCAACTTTATCACTGATTCTTGAACATTATTGTCAAGAATCTACTGATACTGAGTGGAATCCATGCATCCCTCAACTTTAACAAGATTCCCGGTGCCGGCATTGGCCACACAGCCCCAAAGCATGATGGAACCTCCACCAAATTTTACTGTGGGTAGCAAGTGTTTTTCTTGGAATGCTGTGTTTTTTTGACGCCATGCATAACGCCTTTTTGTATGACCAAACAACTCAATCTTGGTTTCATCAGTCCACAGGACCTTCTTCCAAAAAGAAATTGGCTTCTCCAAATGTGCTTTTGCATACCTCAGCCGACTCTGTTTATGGCGTGCTTGCAGAAACGGCTTCTTTCGCATCACTCTCTGTTATGCACACGCCCAGACTAACTGGCGTGTGCGGGTGTTGTAGTTCCACTGGACCATGGACCGGAGAGTGCCTGGAGGGGCGTGACTAAGTATCTGGCCGATCCGACCAAGGTGGCACGACGGCATACGACGCCAGTGCACCAGGGAGAAACCGGGCAGAGGGACCAGGTGCTACTCCAGGTCAAACTCCGGACACGGGGGTTGACCCACACTGGGATTACTGGAACAGGCAGGTTAGGCAGGCACAGACTGGTGGATGTAAGCAAACACGGCAGGTATGCAGATGGGTGGATACAGGCGAGTATGCAGGCAGGAAGGTACTGGCCGAAAGGACGGGCTGGAGCACAGAAAGGTTAAGACCCAGTACAGACTGGGTCACAGAACCGCAGATGCGGTAGACAACCACAGCAGAGAGGGAACGCCCGAAGCGGTGGGCAAGAACAGAGCAGGACGGGGCTGCAGGAGCAGCGAGCACAAGCAGGGCAGGACAGGACTGCCGGAGCAGCGGGCAGAAGCAGGGCAGGACAGGACTGCCGGAGCAGCGGGCAGAAGCAGGGCAGGACAGGACTGCCAGAGCAGCGGGCAGAAGCAGGGCAGGACAGGACTGCCGGAGCAGCGGGCAGAAGCAGGGCAGGACAGGACTGCCGGAGCAGCGGGCAGAAGCAGGGCAGGACAGGACTGCCGGAGCAGCGGGCAGAAGCAGGGCAGGACAGGACTGCCGGAGCAGCGGGCAGAAGCAGGGCAGGACAGGACTGCCGGAGCAGCGGGCAGAAGCAGGGCAGGACAGGACTGCCGGAGCAGTGAGCAAAAGGGTCAGAGCGGAGCAAGGCTGCCGGAGCAGTGAGCAAAAGGGTCAGAGCGGAGCAAGGCTGCCGGAGCAGTGAGCAAGGAGTCAGAGCAGGACGGACAGGGCTCTGTTCACACGGAACAGACAGGAAGGGAAAGGCAGAGCCAGATACCCACAGGGTATTTGCAGTTAAGTAGCAAGTGGACCACAAACTCACAAACGGGAGTACAGAGACAACAAGCAGGAGTTAGGTACGAGTTCAGACTCTGCAGAAAAAGGAAAGGAACGGACATAGAGGCAAAACAGGTAAAGGATAGGAGAGAGTTCAGACTGGAACTGAGTGTACGGAAGAGACCGACACTGCAGCGGGATACAGGAGCGGGTCTGGGAATACGGCCCCCAGAGAGGCGGGACGAACAGGCAAGGAGCGTGTTCAGACAGGACAGACAAGATACAGGAACGGATCTAGGTAATCGGCCCCTAGAAGGCGGGAGGAACAGGCTAGGAGCGTGTTCAGACAGGCCTGGAAATACAGCCTCCAGGAAAGGCAGCAGGCAAGAGTACACAGACAGGACTCAGTTCAGACACGGGAACTGATACCGCAAGGCAGGAGACATAGACAGGACTCAGTTCAGACACGGGAACTGATACTGCAAGACAGGAGAAATAGACAGGACTCAGTTCAGACAGGAACAGATACCGCAAGGCAGGGACACAAACAGGACTCTGTTCAGACGGGAACAGATACCGCAAGGCAGAGACACAAACAGGACTCTGTTCAGACGGGAACAGATACCGCAAGGCACAGACAGGCAGATCTAGGAATACGGCCCCTAGAAGGCGAAGGAACAGGCAAGAAGCGTGTTCACAAGAACAGACCACAGTTCAGACACAGAACTGGAAAACAGGCAGGAAAACAGGATAGGACCTGGCATGTCAGAGACAAAAAGCCGACTGACAGGACACAATGCTCAGGCGCCATCTTGAGGAAGAAGGTGGTATAAATACCCAAAGATGGACAGCAATAGGCTGAAGGTGCAACAGGGGCGTGTCCGCAGAAGGTACAAGAAACAGGAAGTTCAGCGGGCGTCGCCCTATGCAGCCAAAACAGACAAACAGACAGCAAGGAGGGAAGCCAGAGAGACATTCTGGACTGGAGATCAAGTGCGCGCTCTTGCACAGTGGGAGATGGACCACCATGCAAGGACGCCGCCAGGTATGTTACAGTACCCCCCCCCTTACGCCCCCTCTTCTTCAGGCCTGCCAGAATCTTCCGCAGGGAATTCGAGGACCAGTCGTTCACTTCAAGGAGATCACTTCCACTGTCCACAGGAAAAATTGATCTCATCTGGTTAGCTAGGATGCTACCTCCTATCCAGCCATCCTCAGCAACAGACGAAACGGGTGGAGTACCAGGAACAGCACACAAGGAAGTCTCTCTCCACATATTTTCAGGTGGCACCCCAGAGGGTACAGGAGACAACTGGAAGTCCTTCACCGGGTTGGAGGGGGACAGAGACTTGGGGGTAATCTCTGCTTCGAGGTACATCTTGTCAAACTCACAGGAAGAAATAGACGGGTTATCAGGTACATAATGAGGAAAAGTCACTGTCTCTTTGTTATCTGGTGGTACCCCGGAGAATTCAGGAAACAACTGGAGGTCCTCCGCCGGGTCAGAAGAGTGCAGAGGCTCAGAGAAAACATCTGCTTCAGAGTACACTAGGTCGGACTCACTGGAGGAAGCAGGCGAGGTATCGGGTACCGAGTATAGGAAAGTCTCTGTCCATTCACCACCAGGTGGCACCCCGAAGGGTTCTGGAGACAACTGGAGGTCCTCCGCCTGGTCAGAGGGGTGTAGAGACTCAAGGGTAACCTCTGCTTCAGAGTACACAAGGTCGGACTCACTGGACGAAGCAAGCGAGGTATCAGATCCAGGATATAGGAAAGTCTCTGTCCATTCACCACCAGGTGGCACCCCGAAGGGTTCTGGAGACAACTGGAGGTCCTCCGCCTGGTCAGAGGGGTGTAGAGACTCGGGAGTAACCTCTGCTTCGGAGTACACTAGGTTGGACTCACTGGACGAAGCGAGCGAGGTATCAGGTACAGAGTAAAGGAGAGTCTCTGTCCTTTCGCTACCAGGTAGCACCCCGAAGGGTTCTGGAGACAACTGGAGGTCCTCCGCCTGGTCGGAGGGGTGTAGAGACTCGGGAGTAACCTCTGCTTCGGAGTACACTAGGTTGGACTCACTGGACGAAGCGAGCGAGGTATCAGGTACAGAGTATAGGAGAGTCTCTGTCCTTTCGCTACCAGATAGCACCCCGAAGGGTTCTGGAGACAACTGGAGGTCCTCCGCCTGGTCGGAGGGGTGTAGAGCCTCGGGGGTAACTACCACTTTGGGGTACCGATTGTCAGGCTCACAGGACGAAGCGGACAAAGTATCGAGTACCGAGTGTAGAGAAGTCTCTCTCCATTTGTCATCGAGTGGTATCCCGGAGGATTCAGGAGGCAACAGGGGGTCCTCCGCCAGGTAGTAGAGGTGCACAGACTCAGAGGTAACCACAGCTTTGGAGCATCCTTGGACATGCACACCGGTTAAAGTGGGTGAAGCATCTGATGCCGGGTGCAGGAAGTTCTCCTGTGTGGAGTCTGGATGGGCAGAAGTCTCTTCGGGCAGGAGAACCGGAGCACTACCCACGCACATTACCCTTTGGGGCTTCTCCGGGATACAGGGAGATGAAGCTTCAGTAGGGACTTCAAGGTTGGGGTCAGGAGGTCTCAGGGAGGACAGACCCTGGCGTGACGGCTTGCCTCTACGTCTAGCATGTCTGGACTGCCTCTTGAGGTTGGGAGAAGTATTCCGGAAAGCGTAGTCACCCTGTGAGGATTCTGGGTGGGCAGTAGTCTCATTGGGCTGGAGGACTATTGTGCTACCCACACACATTACCCATCGGGGCTGCTCCGGGATATTGGGAGGTGAAGCTTCAGCAGGAGCCTCCGGGTTAGGATCATCGAAGACCATTAGAAAGGCCACCAGGAAGGCCATTAGGTCCAGGAGGATCGGATCCTGTGTTTCATATAGGGGGTTGATCCATTCCAAGGCATCACCCGCCAGGTAAGACATAATGAATGCCACCTTAACCCGATCGGTGGGAAAACATAGAGGGTAGAACTTGAAGTGTAGCATACATTGCTCCACAAATGCACGACTTTGTCTTGGATCCCCATAGTAACGTGGCGGATCCGCAGGAACGAGAGCAGATAGATCCATCTGGACGGGTGCGTAATTCGCCTGGAACTCAGCTGAGAAAAAAAAAAAAATTTTATTTATTTTTAATGCATGTATTCGCTGGAAAACTTCTCAGAGAGCGAAGGCCGTGGGGCTCAACGGGAACCATGGCCTGAGCATGCTGTTATGCACACGCCCGGACTAACTGGCGTGTGCGGGTGTTGTGGTTCCACTGGACCATGGACCGGAGAGTGCCTGGAGGGGCGTGACTAAGTATCTGGCCGATCCGACCAAGGTGGCACGACGGCATACGACGCCAGTGCACCAGGGAGAAACCGGGCAGAGGGACCAGGTGCTACTCCAGGTCAAACTCCGGACACGGGGGTTGACCCACACTGGGATTACTGGAACAGGCAGGTTAGGCTGGCACAGACTGGTGGATGTAAGCAAACACGGCAGGTATGCAGATGGGTGGATACAGGCGAGTATGCAGGCAGGGAGGTACTGGCCGAAAGGACGGGCTGGAGCACAGAAAGGTTAAGACCCAGTACAGACTGGGTCACAGAACCGCAGATGCGGTAGACAACCACAGCAGAGAGGGAACGCCCGAAGCGGTGGGCAAGAACAGAGCAGGACGGGGCTGCAGGAGCAGCGAGCACAAGCAGGGCAGGACAGGACTGCCGGAGCAGCGGGCAGAAGCAGGGCAGGACAGGACTGCCGGAGCAGCGGGCAGAAGCAGGGCAGGACAGGACTGCCGGAGCAGCGGGCAGAAGCAGGGCAGGACAGGACTGCCGGAGCAGCGGGCAGAAGCAGGGCAGGACAGGACTGCCGGAGCAGCGGGCAGAAGCAGGGCAGGACAGGACTGCCGGAGCAGCGGGCAGAAGCAGGGCAGGACAGGACTGCCGGAGCAGCGGGCAGAAGCAGGGCAGGACAGGACTGCCAGAGCAGTGGGCAGAAGCAGGGCAGGACAGGACTGCCGGAGCAGTGAGCAAAAGGGTCAGAGCGGAGCAAGGCTGCCGGAGCAGTGAGCAAGGAGTCAGAGCAGGACGGACAGGGCTCTGTTCACACGGAACAGACAGGAAGGGAAAGGCAGAGCCAGATACCCACAGGGTATTTGCAGTGAAGTAGCAAGTGGACCACAAACTCACAAACGGGAGTACAGAGACAACAAGCAGGAGTTAGGTACGAGTTCAGACTCTGCAGAAAAAGGAAAGGAACGGACATAGAGGCAAAACAGGTAAAGGATAGGAGAGAGTTCAGACTGGAACTGAGTGTACGGAAGAGACCGACACTGCAGCGGGATACAGGAGCGGGTCTGGGAATACGGCCCCCAGAGAGGCGGGACGAACAGGCAAGGAGCGTGTTCAGACAGGACAGACAAGATACAGGAACGGATCTAGGTAATCGGCCCCTAGAAGGCGGGAGGAACAGGCTAGGAGCGTGTTCAGACAGGCCTGGAAATACAGCCTCCAGGAAAGGCAGCAGGCAAGAGTACACAGACAGGACTCAGTTCAGACACGGGAACTGATACCGCAAGGCAGGAGACATAGACAGGACTCAGTTCAGACACGGGAACTGATACTGCAAGACAGGAGAAATAGACAGGACTCAGTTCAGACAGGAACAGATACCGCAAGGCAGGGACACAAACAGGACTCTGTTCAGACGGGAACAGATACCGCAAGGCAGAGACACAAACAGGACTCTGTTCAGACGAGAACAGATACCGCAAGGCACAGACAGGCAGATCTAGGAATACGGCCCCTAGAAGGCGAAAGAACAGGCAAGAAGCGTGTTCACAAGAACAGACCACAGTTCAGACACAGAACTGGAAAACAGGCAGGAAAACAGGATAGGACCTGGCATGTCAGAGACAAAAAGCCGACTGACAGGACACAATGCTCAGGCGCCATCTTGAGGAAGAAGGTGGTATAAATACCCAAAGATGGACAGCAATAGGCTGAAGGTGCAACTGGGGCGTGTCCGCAGAAGGTACAAGAAACAGGAAGTTCAGCGGGCGTCGCCCTATGCAGCCAAAACAGACAAACAGACAGCAAGGAGGGAAGCCAGAGAGACATTCTGGACTGGAGATCAAGTGCGCGCTCTTGCACAGTGGGAGATGGACCACCATGCAAGGACGCCGCCAGGTATGTTACACTCTCCCATACAGCTTCTCCTTGTGCAAAGTGCGTTGTATAGTTGACCGATGCACAATGCCACCATCTGCAGCAAGTTGATGCTGCAGCTCTCTGGAGGTGGTCTGAGGATTGTCCTTGACTGATCTCACCATTCTTCTTTTCTGCCTTTCTGATGTTTTTCTTGGCCTGCCACTTCAGGCCTTAACAAGAACTGTCCCTGTGTTCTTCCATTTCCTTACTATGTTCCTCACAGTGGAAACTGACAGATTAAATCTCTGAGACAGCTTTTTGTATCCTTCCCCTGAACAACTATGTTGAATAATCTTTGTTTTCAGATCATTTGACAGTTTTTTTGAGGAGCCCATGATGCCACTCTTCAGAGGAGATTCAAACAGGAGAACAACTTGCAAGTGGCCACTTTAAGTAGCTTTTCTCATGATTGCATACACCTGGCTATGAAGTTCAAAGCTCAATGAGGTTACAAAACCAAAAAAAGTGCTTTAGTAAGTCAGTAAAAAGTAGGTAGGAGCATTTAAAACAAGAAAATGATAAGGGTGCCCATACTTATGCACCTGTCAAATTTTGTTTGAATACAGATTGCACATTTTCTGTTAGTACAATAAACCTCATTTCAAGGCAGAAACATTACTGTGTCCAACAGTTATTACATATATCAAACTGAAATAGCTGTTGCAAAAACACCAATTTTAAGAAAACATTAAGCTTAAGATAAATAGGGGTGCCCAAACTTTTTCATATAACTGTATATCTTTGCTTGAATGAATAGATTGATGCATTATACTTCTGATATGTGGAATAATGCTATAACTATAATATTATGCTACTGATATATTCTTCCTAATTATTTGGTCTACACTTGAAAGGTTATATATTATACTTAATGAATTTGAACTTAATTATGTCATTGCATCATCGATAATATATCCTGATTTATATCTTTTTTGGTTACATCGAATGGTATTTGATCATATAGTGCAAGATTCAGCTGCTATGATTATTTAAAGTTGCATACTTAATTTTATATTATATATTTTAAATGATTTATGATGAACTCAATATTTAATATTTTATATATAATTTATTTGGTCATATCATCTTTATGTACCCAGTGCATTATTTCCAGTCATTACCTATGAATTGATCTGGCATATACCCATCCCCCTCTGGCATCCTTTTTAATTGTATATACTGTATGTACATTTTTTAATTGTCCTTGTGTTTATGTATGTATTATTATTTTCCCTAATAAAGATTGTTATATATATATTAAAGCACCATTGTGAGTACTTTTTGTAGGTTTTCCAAAAGATCATTTCACCTGATCATGTGATCGACAGTCTGTTTACACAGCAAGATAATTGTGAAACGAGTGGTTTTAACTATGCTTGTTCACGATTATTTAGCAGTGTAAATTCCCCTTAACACTGGGGACATTTTTTTTTATTTCAAAGTTTACTGGGCAGAAAGAAGAAAATTGATGCTGGACAACTTTCCGCCTAAGGAACAAAGGATCGAAAAAATGTGCATCCCTCTCCCACATATGACTTTTCTGAAGGCCACTTTGCACATGATAGTTGGCCCAAATTGGCATATCATGCCAACTTTTATGTCACGTGTATAGCCATCTTGGGGACTGCATAGAAAAGATACAAATCATGGCAAATATATTTAACTATTGTCTGTCAACTGGCAAAGCATGGATATATATGAAGATCCCTGGCTCTAGACATCCAATATGAGGATGATTAAAGAGGTTCTCCACTACTTTTACATTGATAGCCTATCCTTAGGAAAGGCTATCAATGTCTGATTGGTTGGGGTCCGACACCCGGCACCCCTGCCGATCAGCTGTTATCGGTGTCAGCGGTCGGAAGTACTTACTTGAAGATCTGGCCGTCTACTGGTAGTGGCTGCTGCAGAGTACTGCATATCCGCCTCTTATTGATTTGAATAGGAGGCAGATAAGCAGTACCCTGCGGCGTCCACTACAAGTAGACGGGCAGCTCGGCAAGTAAGTACTTAGGGCCGACAGACGCTGGCACCGATAACAGCTGATTGGGGGGGTGCCGGGTGTCGGACCCCAGCCGATCAGACATTGATGGCCTATCCTAAGGATAGGCTATCAATGTAAAAGTAGTGGAGAACCTTTTTAACTTTTACACTGACGTATCATTTAAGAAGCAAAATTTGTTCTTTTTTTTTTTTCTTCCTACCTCATCCATAATAACAGATCTGACAACATTACTTATATGTAATAAAATAGGTCACTGTCCTGATCACCTGGGAGCAATTGTCACAAGTACTTATTGGCTATTTACCATAAATTCTGTTTGGCTCCTAAATTATGCAAACTAAATGTTTTCATAGAGATATTCTATGAAATCAAATAACTCTGGTCCTACCAACAATACTCTCAAATACCAGAGCCCAATCGTACATATGGAACTGATTTAACAACCATGGTATTTGTCTGGCACTGAACAAGTTAATGACAGGAAAACAGGGGGCAGTGTGTGTTGGGGTGTAATATTTTCATAATGTGATCCTTTTGTTTTCTTTTCATTAGAAGAAGGTTAGGAATGTAAAGTTTGTTTGAACACAGCGCAGCCCTGAGAGGATTTAATGAGGAGCATGAATAGCTAAGACACTGCAGGTGGCAGGGGTGGTCCCTTAGAAATCAGTCACCGTCTGCCAGACCAAGACATGTTTTCCTGGTATATCTTACAAAGGTGGCCAACTGACTCTTTTTTGCCACAAGAACAATAGTCTGAGAAAAATAGAGCCATGTTTTTATTTCAGTAAATACTGCTGCATTACTGTAGACCTTCAATGAGCTTGTGCCTATATGACTAAAGAAAAGGGTTGACTCTTTTATAGGATTTTTCATATAGATATTAGCTCAATATTATGTTTATCGGTAAGCAGGCATTCTGCACTTATTTGTACGTACCCATTTATGTAAGTAACTTTAGACTTTAGACATGGATATTTATCTGTCTGCTAAATATGTAATGAACTCATTCAAATTAAAGATAAATAAATCTGAAAATAATAAGAATGTGGTCTGATTATGTAACATTTGTAGCGTTACTGAATTACAGACCATCCTGTCTGAATTTAGAAAGAAGAGAACATCAAATAATAATTAAAAAATATGCTTTGCCATGTGAAAAAGAACAATTTATTCCCAAGGTATAATAATCTGCATAATAAAACAATAAAGAAATAATTAAATTGACAAACTCTAATTTAATGTACTGTAGTCTCTCTGTCATTTCCTAGTCATTTTTCCCCTTGGTCAGTCACAGATGTTGTTTGCTTTCTGTTGAAATGATGTATGTATAGTATGAGTAACTTAGCAAATGGCTACATTTGTCTCGTATTTTCCATCCTTAATGAGCATGTTGCTGTGCTGTGTGGAGAGATCTACGTGAGCTATACATGATTACAAAGTACATTATGCTTTTAAATTACCTATAAAAGTCACAGTTTTATACTGTTACATGTTAATCATGGAAACTATGTATACATAATGAGGTTGTATGTATGTATATATATATAATATATATATGTAGTTTTTACTCATTCTTCAATATGTATAGTCTTTTCATACAGCATAAAGACTTAAATGAAAATGAATGGAAGTTGCAGAAACAGCGTATTTGCTGCCCATTTGACTGTTTCTGTAGACCAAATTACCTTTGGCCCCACATATGCCAACAGTGTCGGACGCTCCAGGGCCCCCTTTTTCAGCTATGTGCCAATGTGACATTATCCTCAATCACAAATTTATATAACAATGATTAGATTGTTAAATGAATGTTTCCCTTTTCTGCACATAGTAATTCAAGTGTATTGTGCCAAGTACTGCTCATATAAGAGGATGGTGACCCACTCCTGCACAGGGGCCCACCGGAGGATTCTCCTGTTCTCCTGTGGGCCAGTCCAAGCCTGTATGCCAATCTAATCCATGCCTGGCTGAGATGGGCATAACCCATAATAAAAAGTCCACAATCCAGTGCTGTGTCCTTTTCAACATCGTTTTGCCACTGGGTGCAGAAGACATTATCGACAATTCTTCTGCTTATTATAGAATACAGCATTTGGTCTCCATCAGGGTCAGAATACAAGCGGACCCTTCTGTGAGTCTAGGCTTTGATACAATGGTGGGCCCCAGAGGTTCAGCAGAAGACTACCTTATTTACAGATTTACAGCCTATCAATCTAAGGTCTATTTCTTATGAGTAGATTTATTTATTTTTTTACTATATACAGTACAGACCAAAAGTTTGGACACACCTTCTCATTTAAAGATTTTTCTGTATTTTCATTACTATGAAAATTGTACATTCACACTGAAGGCATCAAAACTATGAATTAACACATGTGGAATTATATACTTAACAAAAAAGTGTGAAACAGCTGAAAATATGTCTTATATTCTAGGTTCTTCAAAGTAGCCACCTTTTGCTTTGATGAGTGCTTTGCACACCCTTGGCATTCTCTTGATGAGCTTCAAGAAGTAGTCACCGGAAATGGTTTTCACTTCACAGGTGTGCCCTGTCAGGTTTAATAAGTGGGATTTCTTGCCTTATAAATGGGTTTGGGACCATCAGCTGTGTTGTGCAGAAGTCTGGTGGATACACAGCTGATAGTCCTACTGAATAGACTGTTATAATTTGTATTATGGCAAGAAAAAAGCAGCTAAGTAAAGAAAAACGAGTGCCCATCATTACTTTAAGAAATGAAGGTCAGTCAGTGCGAAAAATTGGGGAAAACTTTGAAAGTGTCCCCAAGTGCAGTTGCAAAAACCATCAAGCGCTACAAAGAAACTGGCTCACATGAGGACCCCCCCAGGAAAGGAAGACCAAGAGTCACCTCTGCTTCTGAGGATAAATTTATCCGAGTCACCAGCCTCAGAAATCGCAGGTTAACAGCAGCTCAGATTAGAGACCAGGTCAATGCCCACAGAGTTCTAGCAGCAGACACATCTCTTCAACAACTGTTAAGAGGAGACTTTGTGCAGCAGGCCTTCATGATAAAATAGCTACTAGGAAACCACTGTTAAGGACAGGCAACAAGCAGAAGAGACTTATTTGGGCTAAAGAACACAAGGAATGGACATTAGACCAGTGGAAATCTGTGCTTTTGTCTGATGAGTCCAAATTTGAGATCTTTGGTTCCAACCACCGTGTCTTTGTGCGACGCAGAAAAGGTGAACGGATGGACTCTACATGCCTTGTTCCCACCGTGAAGCATGCAGGAGGAAGTGTGATGGTGTGGGTGTGCTTTGCTGGTGACACTGTTGATGATTTATTCAAAACTGAAGGTATACTGAACCAGCATGGCTACCACAGCATCTTGCAGCGGCATGCTATTCCATCCAGTTTGCGTTTAGTTGGACCATCATTTATTTTTCAACAGGACAATGACCCCAAACACACCTCCAGGCTGTGTAAGGGCTATTTGACCAAGAAGGAGAGTGATGGGGTGCTACGCCAGATGACTTGGCCTCCACAGTCACCAGACCTGAACCCAATCGAGATGGTTTGGGGTGAGCTGGACCGCAGAGTGAAGGCAAAAGGGCCAACAAGTGCTAAGCATCTCTAGGAACTCCTTCAAGATTGTTGGAAGACCATTTCCGGTGACTACCTCTTCAACCTCATCAAGAGAATGCCAAGAGTGTGCAAAGCAGTCATCAAAGCAAAAGGTGGCTACTTTGAAGAACCTAGAATATAAGACATATTTTCACTTGTTTCACACTGTTTTGTTAAGTATATAATTCCACATGTGTTAATTCATAGTTTTGATGCCTTCAGTGTGAATGTACAATTTTCATAGTAATGAAAATACAGAAAAATCTTTAAATGAGAAGGTGTGTCCAAACTTTTGGTCTGTACTGTATATAAAGCCATTAATTCCATAGCACTTTACAGACATTATAGGCACTGTTCCTATTGGGGCTCACAATCTAAATTCCCTATCAGTATGTCTTTGGGGTATGGGAGGAAACTGGAGTACCCGGAGGAAACCCACACAAACATGGGGAGAACATACAAACTCCTTGTAGATGTTGTCCTTGGTGGGATTTGAACCTAGGATTTCAACGCTGCAAAGCTACAGTGTTAACCATTTACAAGCGAATATTCACATATTTTCCCCTAGGCTGGGTTCTGATGGGTATATTTCACGGTTTGTATATGGTCCTTGATGCATGGACTGACTGCGGGTCTCCAGAACCAAACTTGTCAGTCTCATTCATGCCTATAAGGTTGTTAAAATCAGGTCAGAAGTTTCACAGTAAGTCCAGACATCCCGATCCCTACTTGTACCATCTGATACACATCTGTGAAACAGGCCTTCTGTTATGATCTGCAACATAAACTAAGGAAAGAATGGGAAAAGCGGTCCCTACAGTAAGACTAAGCTGAATCCCTACGATGTAGCGGGCAGCCTGTTCCTTGTGAACAGACCCGCCTTCGTCTTCGGCTAGTCTGAACGGAGACCTATAGAATAAAGGGAGGGGTCCCTAAAAGAACTAAGGACTGGGACAAAAATGGGACACCTCCTAACAGAAGTTGTTGCAGAGCAAAAAGACAAACTGACAAAAAGTACTAGAGGTCCCAGAGGACCAAGCAAACTAGACAGAGATAGGCACCGAAGCACCTGGCTAGAGAGACAGGCAAAAAACACTGAAGTCCAGCAAAGCCAGAAGGGCAGAGCTGGAATATATAGGCAACTGGTCACGTGACCGCAAAACACAAGATAGCAAAAACTAACAGGGGGGTTCTAACAGTACCCCCTCTTCTATGAGGATCCTCCGGATCCTCCAGGCCCAGGCCTATCAGGAAACCTCCTGTGGAAAGCTTTAACAAGCCTATGAGCAGAGACATCATCCGTCCTTACCCAGGAGTTGTCTTCGGGACCGAAACCCTTCCAGGAGACAAGATACTGTAATATCCCTCTATGCCATCTTGAATTCAAAATACGAGAAATTTCATATTCACCGTCTTCCACCACAGGAGGAACTGTGACAGTGGCGTCCCTATTAGAAACGTCAGCCTTTTTCAAAAAGGAAACATGAAACACAGAATTAATCTTCCAGGAAGTAGGGACATCCAACCTAACAGCAGACGGGTTAACAACCTGAAGCACTTTAAATGGACCCACAAACTTAGGACCCAGTTTTTTAGAGGGAATCCTCAACCGCAAGTTCTTCGAGGACAACCAAACCATGTCACCGACAGTAAACAAAACCTCTTTACGTTTCCTGTCAAAATACTTCTTGGACTTCTTGTTAGCCTCTTGCAGGTTACAACGTACATTAGTCCAAACTCTCTCCAAATCACCGGAAAAATTCTCCTCCTCCAGGACCGCCGACCCCAATTTGGAGAACGAACCAAAAGACGGATGTCTCCCAGTGCAACAAAAAAAAGGAGAACACCCAGCAGAGGAGGATGTATGATTGTTAAGAGCAAATTCTGCGAGAGGCAGAAACTCAGACCACACCTCTTGATTGTCCGCCACAAAACAACGCAAAAACTGTTCAACATCCTGGTTCTTTCTTTCAGTCTGTCCATTAGACTCAGGATGATAACCAGACGAAAATGACAAATGGACTCCCTACCAGTCACAAAAAGCACGCCAAAAGTGAGCCACAAACTGAGGTCCTCTATCAGAAACAATATCCATGGGAACGCCATGGAGCTTGACAATCTCCTTAACAAACGCCTTAGCGAGTGTCTTGGCGCAGGGCAACTTAATGAATGGAACCAAATGATACATCTTACTAATACGGTCTACGACCACCCAGATGACAGTAAAACCCTCAGACACAGGAAGATAAGTAATAAAATCCATAGAGAGATGCGTCCAAGGCGTACTAGGAACCTCCAGAGGGCAAAGGAACCCCGCAGCAGGAGTATGTGAAGCCTTTGACCTAGCACACACAGTACACTGACGCACCCACTTGATGACTTCCTTCTGCCATCCAGGCCACCAAAAACTGCGACTGATAAGTCTCTTAGTCTCCGAAACTCCTGGATGACCTGCCAACCGAGACTCATGACACTCCACAAACAAATCTCTCCTAAAGGCTCTTGGCACGAACAACCTCCCATGGGGAGTGTTAGATGGAGCATCATCTTGAGCATTCAGAATCCCATTCTCGAAATCGGAGTGCCGCCACCACAACTCCTTTTTGCAAAATGCTCTCCTCCTCCTCGGCACCGACCGTAGGAGAGAAGCTGCGAGATAAAGCATCGGCTTTAACATTCTTAGTACCAGGGATATAGGTAACAGAAAAATGAAACCGAGAAAAAAAAGTGCCCACCTAGCTTGACGGGCATTCAAGCGCTTGGCAGCATCCAGATAGATCAAATTCTTATGATCTGTGAAAACCTGAATAGGAAATCTAGCGCCTTCCAAAAAATGATGCCAGTGTTCAAACGCAAGTTTAATAGCCAGCAACTCCCGATTTCCAACATCATAATTTTACATAGTTACATAGTTTATAAGGCCGAAAAAAGACAAGTGTCCATCCAGTTCAGCCTATTTCTTGTGCACTGCAGCTATTCCGCTATTCCTATACCATGCGGTATAGGCCAATTTACATCATTGAGGAAAAATTCACTTCCCGACACCAATCTGGCAGTCAGATTAAATCCCTGGATTAATTAACTAAGCATAAGATGTAATTTTATTGTTCTCAAGAAAGGCGTCCAGGCCTCTCTTGAACTCATTAAGTGAGTTGGACATCACCACTTCCTCTCCCAGAGAGTTCCAGAGTCTCACGGCTCTGACCGTAGAGAATCCCCTTCTATGCTGGTGCAGGAACCTCCTTTCCTCCAGACGCATAGTGTGCCCCCTCGTCTTTGTCACCATCCTTGGAATAAACAGGTCATGGGAGAGATCTCTGTACTGTCCCCTGATGTATTTATACATGTTTATGAGGTCTCCCCTAAGCCTTCTCTTTTCCAATGTAAATAGGCCTAATTTTGACAACCTCTCTGGGTATTCTAGTCCCTCCATTCCCTTTATTACCTTAGTCGCCCTCCTTTGTACCGTCTCTAGCTCCAATATGTCTTTCCTGAGCACCGGAGCCCAGAACTGTGCACTATATTCTAAGTGCGGCCTTACCAGCGCTTTATACAGAGGAAGAACAATGTTCTCGTCATATGCCCCTATTCCTCTTCTGATGCATGCCATGACTCTATTTGCCTTCGCAGCTGCTGCCTGACACTGGGCACTCCAATTTAATTGGTTATTAACCAAGATGCCCAGGTCCTTCTCCATGTCAGATTTCCCCAACGGTTTCCCATTTAATATGTATGGGTGACTGCTGTTTTTCTTTCCCATGTGCATGACCTTACATTTATCGGCATTGAACCCCATTTGCCATTTTTTGGCCCAACTCCCCAATTTATCTAAATCCTCCTGTAGCTGTGCCCTATCCTCATCTGTATTAACTACTTTACAAAGTTTAGTATCATCTGCAAATATTGCTATTTTACTATGCAACCCTTCCACTAGATCATTAATAAATATATTAAATAATATAGGGCCCAAGACAGACCCTTGAGGCACCCCGCTAGTAACCCTGACACACCCTGAGCTTACTCCATTGATAACCACCCTCTGCTTTCTATCACTCAGCCAGCTATTTACCCACTTGCACACATTATCCCCCAGACCAAGCATTCTCATTTTATATACCAACCTTTTGTGTGGCACAGTATCAAACGCTTTGGAGAAGTCAAGGTATACAACATGCACTGACTCTCCCCGGTCCAGCTGTGAGCTCACCTCCTCGTAGAAGGCGATCAGGTTTGTTTGGCAGGAGCGATCCCTCATGAATCCATGTTGATATTGAGTTAGACAGTTATTATCATTAAGATATTCTACAATAGCATCTCTAAGAAATCCTTCAAACAATTTACCCACAACAGACGTTAAGCTGACTGGTCTATAGTTCCCAGGGTCACTTTTAGACCCCTTTTTGAATATTGGTACCACATTTGCTTGGCGCCAGTCTAGTGGGACAGTCCCTGTCCATAAAGAGTGCTTGAATATAAGATACAGCGGCCTGTCTATCACATTACTTAATTCTTTTAGTACCCGGGGGTGTATGTCATCTGGGCCTGGTGACTTGTCTATTTTGATATTATTTAGGCGTTTCTGAACTTCCTCCTGGGTTAGGTGGGTGATATTTAGCGGAGGGTTTACTTTATCACTCTGCATTTCCTCCGATAAATTGTTTTCTTTTTTGAAAACAGTGGAGAAGAAGCTATTGAGTAGGTTTGCTTTACCCTCATCGCCCTCTATGATTTTACCCAGGTTATTTTTCAATGGGCCAACGCCATCAGTTTTAATCCTTTTACTGTTTATATAGTTAAAGAACAGTTTGGGATTCGTTTTACTTTCCTTGGCAATTAGTCTCTCTGTCTCCACTTTTGCTATTCTTATTTGTTTCTTACAGATTTTGTTTTTTTCCCTATAAGATATTAGCGCTTCCTCGCTGCCTTCTTGTTTAAGTTTACCGAAAGCCCTTTTTTTGTTTTTCATTGCCCTCTTGACTCCCTTATTTAGCCACATTGGCTTCCTCCTATTCCTAGCCCTTTTATTCCCATACGGTATGTACCTTCTACAGTGACTATGTAGGACTGTTTTGAAAATTTCCCATTTTCTATCCATGCTCCTATTACAGAAGATACTATCCCAGTCTATAAGGTGAAGGGCATCTCTTAGCTGATCAAACTTTGCCCTCCTGAAGTTCAGTGTTTTTGTGACTCCCTTGCTGGGCACCCTACTGAAGCACATGTGGAATTGTATAATGTTGTGGTCACTATTACCCAGGTGCCCCCCGACCTGCACCTCAGTTATTCTGTCTGGCCTGTTAGTTAATATTAAGTCTAAAAGGGCCGTCCCTCTAGTTGGTTCCTGCACAAGTTGTGACAAATAATTGTCTTTGATAATTGACAGAAACCTGTTTCCTTTCTGAGATCTACAGCTTTCGGTTTCCCAGTCTATATCGGGGTAGTTGAAGTCCCCCATAATAATCACCTCGTTATTTTTTGCTACTTCGTCTATTTGTCTCATTAATAGACTTTCCGTGGCTTCTGCTATATTTGGTGGTTTATAACAGACTCCTATGATAATTTTATTATTGTTTTTTGCCCCATGTATCTCCACCCATATGGACTCGACCTCCTCATTTCCCTCCCATACATCCTCTCGTATTGTAGGCTTTAGACACGTCTTTACATATAGACAGACTCCACCCCCTTTCCGACTTCTTCGATCCCTTCTAAACAGACTGTAACCCTGTAAGTTAACTGCCCAGTCATAGCTTTCATCTAACCATGTCTCGGTTATTCCCACTATGTCATAGTTACCTGTAGATATTTCTGCTTCCAGTTCATCCATCTTGTTTGTCAGGCTCCTGGCATTTGCTAGCATGCAGTTTACACGATTTTGTTTTGTTCCAATCTTCTCCCTGTGGATTGTATTAGAAATTTTCTTACCTCCCTTCCAAGCATCTTGTCTTGGACCTTCTTTGTCGCACTTCATATCTTTCATTAGTATGTTCTCTGGTTGCATGTTCGTGTCCGGCGTTTTTCTTCCCATCCCCTCTTCTTCTAGTTTAACGCCCTCCTGATGAGTGTTGCGAGTCTCCTGGCGAATGTGTGTTTCCCGGGTTTGTTGAGGTGTAGTCCGTCTCTGGCAAGGAGTCCGTCATAGAGGTAATTCACACCGTGGTCCAGGAATCCAAATCCTTGTTGTCAGCACCATCGTCTCAGCCAGTTGTTCACATCAAGGATCCTGTTCCATTTCCTGACGCCATGCCCGTCTACTGGAAGGATAGAAGAAAAAACTACCTGCGCATCCAGTTCTTTTACTTTCTTCCCCAATGCTTCAAAGTCCTTGCAGATTGTCGGTAGGTCCTTCTTTGCCGTGTCATTGGTGCCAACATGTATCAGAAGAAATGGGTGGACATCCTTGGAACTGATGAGCTTCGGTATCCTATCGGTAACATCCTTGTTACCGATAGGATACCGAAAATTTTTAGAAAAGAAGGCACAAGGATGTACTCCACCCTTGTTCTCCTGAGACAAAACTTCTCCGACTCCCACCGATGAAGCATTGACCTCGACCTAAAAAGGTTTGGTCTCATCAGGCTGTATAAGGATAGGGGAAGAACTGAACCTCTCTTTGAGATACTCAAATGCTTCAATGACTTCAGTAGTCCACTGGGTCATATTCGCACCTTTCCTGGTGAGATCGGTTAGAGGTTTAACAATTACAGAAAAATTCTTAATGAATTTCCTGTAATAATTGGCAAACCCCAAAAACCTCTGTATAGATTTCAAACCAATAAGCCTAGGCAATTCCTGCACAGCCTGAACCTTCACAGGGTCCATCTCAAAGCCCTCGCTGGAGACAATGTAGCCCAAAAAACTAATTTTCTGCACAGCGAACTCACATTTCTCCAGCTTAGCAAAGAGTGAATTATCACTCAATAACTGCAAAACTTCACGTACACTCTGTCAATGGGACTCTAAATCTGGTGAATGAATGAAAATGTGATCCAAATGCACAACCACATTCTTACCAATCAAAGGTCTGAGGATGTCATTAATAAGGTTCTGAAAAAATGCAGGTGCATTGGTAAGACCGAAGGGCATCACCAGATTCTCAAAATGACCTACTGGAGTGTTAAAAGCAGTTTTCCATTCATCACCCTCCTTCACACGTAACAAATTGTATGCCCCTCAGAGATCAATTTTTGAGAACCACTTGGCTCCCACTAACTGGTTAAGCAAGTCAGGAATTAACGGCAATGGGTAGGAATTGCGTACGGTAATCTTATTAATTTCACGAAAATCCAGACATGGACGTAAACCGCCGTCCTTTTTTTTAACAAACTTAGAAGGTCTAATGTGACCAGCAGCCAGGCTAGTCTCTATGTACTCCTCTAGGGCCTTTCTTTCAGGGATAGTCAGATTAAACAAGCGACTTTTGGGAAGAGTAGCACCTGGAACAAACTCAATAGCGCAATCATAATCCCTATGAGGAGGTAAAACTTGCGACTCCTCCTCCGAAAAAACCCTCCAAAAATCTTGAATAGGTACTGGTAATACCCCTTTTTCCACAGCCGCAATACGACCATTACAACATTTATCATAGCACTTCGGACTCCAAGACTTAATCACATTAGTAGACCAGTCCAACAAAGGATTGTGCAGTTTTAACCAAGGCAATCCTAGAACAACTGGAGAGGGCAAATTATCCAAAACAACCAAGTGCAAAATTTCTTGGTGAACACCATTGATAGTGAGAGGAAATGCAGCAGTCTTGTGAGTAATACATTTCAAAGGAGTGTTATCAATTGCAACCACAGAAATAGGAGATGACAAAGGTTTGGATTTCAATTTAAGTTTTTCAAAAAACCCTTTATCAATCACATTAAGTGTTGAACCACTATCCACAAATACCTGAAATTCAATCAAATCTCCCTGCAGAGTAGTACACCCAGAAAGGAACACTCCGGCAGAGCGTAAACAAGCTATACGGGCGTAACTGACCTTTTTTTTTTCTTTACTTAAACGACGCTCACAATACTTAATCAAATGATCAGCTTTACCACAATAAAGACACAAACCTTCGGCGAATCTCCGATCTCTTTCTTGAGAGCGGAGTGACATCGCCCCAACCTCCATTGGTTCTCCGCTGTCAGAGCAGATTTTCTGGAAACTAGGACCTGAAGTTACAGGAGTTTTTACATCATTGACCCTGGACCTTATTCTCCTGTCCACACGAACAGCTAACTGCGTAGCTTCCTGCAGAGTCTCAGGTGATGGGAATGCAATTAGCAAATCTTTAACCCTTTCACTCAGACCAGCAAGAAATAAACTTTTCAGCGCCGAATCATTCCACTTAACTTCTGAAGCCCATCTCCTGAAGTGTGTGCAATAAATTTCAACATCATCTGACCCCTGATTCAAACGTCTAAGTTCTGATTCAGCAGATGAGATTCGATCAGGATCATCATATAATAGCCCCATAGCAGAAAAAAATTCCTCAACAGAACTTAAACACGGATCATTAGGTTGGAGAGAAAAGGCCCACCCCTGTGGTTCTTTGCGCAAAAGTGACATAATAAAACCAATGCGCTGTGATTCATTCCCAGAGGACCTCAGTCTCAAACGAAAATAACAAACAAGCATTTTTAAAGGAAAAAAAATCTTGCTGTTTACCATAAAAAATATCAGGCAGTCCTACCTTCAGTTCCACAAAATGCGCTCCAGGACAGCTACTCACGTGTTGCTGAAGCTCGGCCACCTCCAGAGACAATCCCTGCAGGCGTTGAGCCAACTCCTGGATGGAAACCATATTGATCCCCGAATTTCTTTCCTTTTAGTTTTTTTTTTGGGCTGGACTTACTGTTATGATCTGCAACATAAACTAAGGAAAGAATGGGAAAAGCTGTCCCTACAGTAAGACTAAGCTGAATCCCTATGATGTAGCGGGCAGCCTGTTCCTTGTGAACAGACCCGCCTTCATCCTCGGCTAGTCTGAACGGAGACCTATAGAATAAAGGGAGGGGTTCCTAAAAGAACTAAGGACTGGGACAAAAATGGGACACCTCCTAACAGAAGTTGTTGCAGAGCAAAAAGACAAACTGACATAAAGTACTAGAGGTCCCAGAGGACCAAGCAAACTAGACAGAGATAGGCACCGAAGCACCTGGCTAGAGAGACAGGCAAAAAACACTGAAGTCCAGCAAAGCCAGAAGGGCAGAGCTGGAATATATAGGCAGCTGGTCACGTGACCGCAAAACACAAGATAGCAAAAACTAACAGGAGGGTTCTAACACCTTCGTGAATCCAAGTCACCTTAGACTCATTCTGGACTTCAAAATAACACACCTAACAAATGCACCTAGTTTTGAATATATTTGATTTGGAAAAAAAATTAGTTAATGCTAACGTTCAGTTGTGGGCACTGCTGGTGAAGAACATCTGTAATTCAAAGTAAAGTAGTTAAAATAATTTTATTGTGTCAGAAAAAATTGCTTTGTGTTTAGGCCCTGAACCAGTGCCTTCATCAAACCAGGTCAATTATTATTTGACCTGCATACAAATCATTAGAGTAAAATAAAAAGGAAACCCTATAATAGGGAAAAGAATGGTCTAATATTGCTAATTGAATAAAATATATTAGCATATACAGTGCCTACAAGTAGTATTCAACCCCCAGCAGACTTAGCTGGTTTGATAAGATGCAAATAAGTTAGAGCCTTCAAACTGCAAACGAGAGTAGGTTTTATGAACAGAAGCATAAATCTTACAAACCAAAAAGTTATGTTGCTCAGTTGAATTTTATTAAATTTTAAACATAAAAGTGTGGGTCAATTATTATACAACCTCTATGTTTAATATTTTGTGGAATAACCCTTGTTTGCAATTACAGCTAATAATCGTCTTTTATAAGACCTGATCAGGCCGGCACAGGTCTGTGGAGTTATCTTGGCCCACTCCTCCATGCAGATCTTCTCCAAGTTATATAGGTTCTTTGGGTGTCTCATGTGGACTTTATTCTTGAGCTCCTTCCACAAGTTTTCAATTGGGTTAAGGTCAGGAGACTGACTAGGCCACTCCAACACCTTGACTTTTTCCCTCTTGAACCAGGCCTTGGTTTTCTTGGCTGTGTGCTTTGGGTCGTTGTCTTGTTGGAAGATGAAATTACGACCCATCTTAAGATCCTTGATGGAGGAGCGGAGGTTCTTGGCCAAAATCTCCAGGTAGGCCGTGCTATCCATCTTCCCATGGATGCGGACCAGATGGCCAGGCCCCTTAGCAGAGAAACAGCCCCACAGCATGATGCTGCCACCACCATGCTTGACTGTAGGGATGGTATTCTTGGGGTCGTATGCAGTGCCATCCAGTCTCCAAACGTCACGTGTGTGGTTGGCACCAAAGATCTCGATCTTGGTCTCATCAGACCATAGAACCTTGAACCAGTCTGTCTCAGAGTCCTCAAAGTGATCATGAGCAAACTGTAGACGAGCCTTGACATGACGCTTTGAAAGTAAAGGTACCTTACGGGCTCGTCTGGAACGGAGACCATTGCGGTGGAGTACGTTACTTATGGTATTGACTGAAACCAATGTCCCCACTGCCATGAGATCTTCCCGGAGCTCCTTCCTTGTTGTCCTTGGGTTAGCCTTGACTCTTCGGACAAGCCTGGCCTCGGCACGGGAGGACACTTTCAAAGGCTGTCCTGGCCGTGGAAGGCTAACAGTAGTTCCATAAGCCTTCCACTTACGGATGATGCTCCCAACAGTGGAGACAGGTAGGCCCAACTCCTTGGAAAGGGTTTTGTACCCCTTGCCAGCCTTGTGACCCTCCACGATCTTGTCTCTGATGGCCTTGGAATGCTCATTTGTCTTTCCCATGTTGACCATGTCTGAGTGCTGTTCACAAGTTTGGGGAGGGTCTTAAATAGTCAGAAAAGGCTGGCAAAAGAGATCTTTAATCCACACATGTGAAGCTCATTATTCTTGGTGCCTGAACTACTTCTTAATACTTTTGGGGGACCAAACAGAATTCTTGTGGTTTGAAGGGTTGAATAATAAATGACACTCTGAATTAACTTTTAACGTTTTTAAAAAAAACAAAAACAAAAACAAAATTTGCTGCAGTGCATTTCCCACTTCCAGGCTGATCTACAGTACAAATGTCACAATGCCAAGTTAATTCCGCATGTGTCAACCAGCTAAATCTGCAGGGGGTGGAATACTACTTGTAGGCACTGTAACTGCACAGGAAAGACCAACAACCCAACAATTAATGAGATCATTTCTTTTGGACTTTTAATGCAACGTTACCGTGAGATATAAGTAAAATGTGCAAAATTATGATGCGGATTGATGTACTAAGTTTCAGACTTTAAAGAGTACCCATTGTTTTAATATTTACTTCATAAATTAATACTACACATGAAAATAAACAAGTTTGTAATATCTTATCAGAGAAATTTGCTTCTTTTTTTCTTGGATTGTTCTTTCACTTTCTATTCATGGGTAAAATCTATATTCAGTGAAGACATATTTTCACATTACAGATGATAGGAGATGACAGTGGTGTGAGGAGGATATAGAGATAAACTCAGACATGCTACTGCAATTTCTTTTGGCCATTAGACTTTAATAACCCTTAGTAATGTCTGATCCTTTTATGAGACTGAAACTTTGTATCTAATGTGATTATATCTTGATACAATAAATGCATAAATGCAAATAACAAGTATAAAGCTTCAATATAAACAAGTCAGAGATGAACAATGTAAATTATATTAAAAAATGAATTACTGGTTCTGACCCAGATCATCTTTTGGTGCCCATTTTAGAAATTACAATCTACTTTTTTACATCCTTTAATTTGCTTTACTAATTTCAAGAGCAGATCATTTATTTAGAGCAGATTGGATACAATTGGTGGAACTAATATGTATAAGAGCAGTCCAACTGTATCCCAATCGCTGCCATCAGTGAAAATAAGGATACAGCATACTCAAGTTCCCCCCATACATATTAGACTAGTATCAGCCAATCCCACCAATTTTGATGTGTATGGGAGCTCTGGCCAACTGATTGTTGGAGGAGTTGTTGATCGGGCATGTTCAGTTTCAGACTACCAATAGTTTTATTCTCCTGGAGATAAGTCACTGGCAGACATGTCTGCCGATGGTTGTCTCATAGAGAACACAAGAGCACTCAGTCGAATAAGCACTCCTGTGTATGGGAGAGACGGGTGAGTTGGCTATTGGATGAACCAACGTTTGAAGCATCTAATGTGTATGGCTTGCTTTAAACTTCTGCCATGTTTCTGGCAGAGCCTTATCACCCACTCACGATTTAAATAAACATGCACGTAGGGCGTAACTGAGAATCAATGACTATGGAGGAGTTAGCGAAGATAGAAGTTGGTCAAGACTAGTGTTGAGCGAATTTGTTCGGCATTTCAAATTCGGATTCGTGTTCAGGGTTCCGACTTGTTTGCGCCAAAAAATCAGCTCCGCCCATGAGCATCCCTGATTTGCCACGCTGTCACGCAGCGGAGCCGATTTTTTGGCGCGAACAAGCCGGAACCCGGAACACGAACCCAAATTTGAAATGCCGAACAAATTCGCTCAACACTAGTCAAGATGGCTATCTTACGTTCAGGGATATTAGAAAATGAAAAAGGTATTTCATTGGAAGAAAAAATTTACCTATTCTGTGGTAATGGGTCATTCTTAATACTGTACATGCAAAATTGAATATAGCAATACATTTACCATTTTATTTTAACATTGTCAAACTGTCAACAAGGTTTAATTAATACCTGATTATCCACTTTTAACATATGTAGAAATTGGGGACGTGTTTTTCTAGTTCCAAGACACAAAGTGTATTTATCGTATTGTCATAGTAAGCAAAGCAAATATCTGTTAAGCAATCAGAAATAATAACTAAAGTTTATTTATGAACTTTCTAGAAAGTGTTCCTTAGACTCTGTCTGATTATTGCGTAGGTTTACTAGACTTGAGTGAAAGGGGGGATTGTTCCCCTTTTAATTCTTGCTTCACTTTTTTGTACAGTATCACAGCCCATTGAAAGGAACTGCAGCTCCTGTGAATGGTTTATTCATAAATAAAAACTTCCCTTCACATAAATTTCCTTCAGAGTTTTGTGTATTCCAGTACATGTACGTGTGTGTGGTTTGATTGAGGTGTTCCTGGCCCTGGATAATTTATGTGAAATTCAATTTCTTTCCTCTGTGCTCGGCTGGTGGAAAAAAAAACCTAAGCCTGGTATATAAGTTGTGGGCAAACAAATCTTGAATAGAGTCTTTGAGAGCGCAAAACGTCAGCCAGTCTCACAGTATAAGCAACAAAGACGGGGCAGGAGGAAATGAAATGGAGAGCCACAGATAGTGAAAAGATGGATAAGGGATATTTACCAGACAGAGAGGGTGCTATTAGCAAATATTGACTGAAATGCTCAAAGATAGATGTTCTGCTTTTTTCTGCACTTTCTCCACTTCCAGGCAATTAATTCTAAGCTTAAGCAGTACAAAAAATAAATGTAATGTGAACAATATAAAGGATTACCAATATCTGACTATAAAATAGTTATTTAGGCTATGCGCACATGGCGTTTTTTAGACACCAGCGCAGCAACTGAGTTTTCCCAGGCAATGCCGATTCAGGAAAATACAGGTGGTCGTTTTCTTGAAGCAATTTCACCATCGTCCTTGTGGTGGCTCTGCAAGGGAGGGTCTTTTACTCTATACTAAAGAGCAGGCAACTTTCAATCAGAAGCCGCCTGAGAAATTAGCATATCACTTAATTTAACAGCTTCATTGTTTCTGAACCCTGAAGTGGTTAAAGAAATCACATAACATGAAACATGTGCACAGCAATGTCAATTTAATATTGCCGTGCATTATCTTCATCTTAAGGGACGCTTTTTCAGGTGTATGCCTGATCTCTGAAAAAGACGCCATGTGCACATAGCATAAATGTGTAAGTACAGGATTACTAGAGTGGTTATCTGCATTTTATAAACCTCCTTTTGTTAAAAAGATCAGTACAAAATTAGAGCTGGTTGTCCATCTGCTTGAAGCCCCAGAGTAATCTGTGGCGAAACCAGGCAGCAAGTGTTCACTTTCCTTACATTGCAATTATAAGGGAATTTTAAACATTACATGATTCCCATTTATATCAGTGATGTGTCTGTTTAATCTTTAGATGTGCTGGCTCCTTCATAGTGAGACACACTTATGGTAAAAGTTCTCCAGTCTGGCTACAAGATCCTGAGATGATGAATTGTATAGCTCCATTCTATTAACTTACATTTAACGTAAAAAAAAATAGAATAACATAATTATACTATCATAGGCAATGTTGTATTTTCTATTTAGGAACCAAATGCTGTGTGTGTTTGTGTGTATATTGGCTGATACCACGAATTCCAGTGGGAACGGCCAACTAGCTTTTAGTGTTCATATAAAGACTTCCGTACACATGTGCATCGGCTGATATCACCCATTCCGACAGGAATGGTCACCTGTGTTAACTGTATGGAGGCCTCCTGGCTCTGTACAATACAAAGGATTCAAGGTGACATACTTTTGTCCTTGTGGTATATAACTGTTACCAAAGCAGTATTGCAGCGGCTTACTTCACTATCCCCATTAAGAAATCACACATGGTTGTCCAAATTAAGACAGGTACGGGTTTTACTCGTGACATTTGTACCTAACAGTCATTTATTGCATATTCTGTGAAATTGCCATAACTAAGATAAGAGTACCCGTTTAAAAGTTAATCCCACCCATACACATTAAATGAAAATTGGACAAACGCACAGATTTTGACAGCATCGGTACGCCATCTGAAATGTATAGTGGCCTAACAACTCCCCCGTGACAAATTATATAGGAGAAGAGAAGTATCAGGTTATTGGAATGTCATTGAGTGATCCTTTTGTTTTCAGGGGAAATAAGCTGCTGCCAGGAGTCTGGCAGCGGCTTTCTCCTTTTTCCCCATGTCAGTGTAGCGCCCCGAGGGCTCGGCCGCTACAGGGGTATTGCACCTCTGCCAGAGGTGTGATATTCCACTCCCGGGTAAGGATGGAGTATGGACCAGGGCTCAGTTAGCTGCATACAGCACACACACCCCATTTCCGAGGGACAGCTCAACGGTGCTCCCACTAGACATAAGTGCAGGCACGACCGACTATGTCCCTGTCTGGAGTGGGGAGGGGGGTGGAACACCCAGTGCTGTAGGAGCAGATAGGGGTTGGTTCCTGAGCGTAGGTAGGAGCCCATTGGTTGCTGGTCACCTGGGCTCATGGTCAGAGGGAGGTATAAAAGGTGGGCACCATCTTAGATCTAGGTTCGTTCGGTCAGTTCAGCCAGAGAAGAAGACAGGGAGTAGAGGCTCTGTAGGAGCTCTACTCCAGGAGGGCCTAGTGAGAGGCCGAGGAGGAGGTGAAGGGGAGCTGAGATTCTGGCTCATCTCAGCTCCAAGAGAACGGAACAAGAAAGGAACAGAAAGGAACAGAGAAAGAGAAGGAGAGACAGAGAAACAGAAGGGCTCAGGAACAAGAAGGTGGAAGGGACCCTAAGAACCCACGAGAATCCAGGGTGCAGGGTCAGGCAGATTAAGGGTACCGGATCCCAAGTTGGTGGAGGAGAAACAACCCTCAGCCAAAGACCGGTCGTCGTGATCATCTATTGGTGCGACACCTCATCAAACCTGCTAGGAAGGCACCATATAGGACAGCGGAGGACGGGGCCCACGTTTAACCGCACAAGTCCGCGGCAGCCGGACAAAAGTGGGTCACTGGTGAGGCAGGCCAGAGAAAGGATTAAAGGGGGTCCTGTGCCATGCTCTTGACTGCTTGGGAGTTAACCGAGCCCCACACCTGGTGGACGCAGCACGGCTCGGGCGGTCACTGCCGACGGAAGTGACCCGGAACAAACGAACTGTGAGTAAAGACCCTGGACTGTAACTTGTTGTCCGTGTGCTCCTTCGCTCCTCCGGCACTACCGGTACTGGGACCTTCACCACCATCACTCCTACCATCCACTACACTGCCCTGGGGCTGCACTCTTCCCGTGGGGAGTCACACTACTCTAGCTGCACACCTCATCAGCCCCAGCGGTCGGCACGCAGCGGCGGTTCCTAATAACCGCAATCCACGGGTGGCGTAGTCGGACATTATCTGAAGCACGTAGCAGACTACCATTGGCCTGACCACCCTGAGCCGCGGGACCGGGCCGCCACTACTACTCCCAGCGTCTCCCTATTGCCCGGTTCCGCGTGCCCCACGGCCCAGGGGGCGAGTCATCAGCCTTTTCTCAGTCTAATGACTACAGCCAGCTTTAGAATTTTCCCAGTTTAGCTAGCCTTATTTCACTCCAAGTATGATGCCACTCTACTGTTCTTCAAATGAATGTAAGAGCTGCATTAAGGCCCCGTCACACATAACGAGATCGCTAGCGAGATCGTTAGTGCGTCACGGTTTCGTGATCGCTGGGGAGATGTCAAACATGCAGAACTTCCCAACGATTTCGGCCGCCCCAGCGATCTAACTAACGATCTCGGCGGTCGTTGGAACGCTTTCACACAGCAGCTATTTCAACGATCCACACCTTGATAAGGACTGTACTGTGTCAGAAAGGCATGCATAAAATTACTTTTCCGCGCCCCCTCATCTCCGATTGGTGGACGCTACTGCGTTCTGATTGGGCGTCCTTGGTTTAACATCGCTACTGCGTCTCCCGTCAGACTGGAACTCTGGTGTGTGCATTGTTCCTGTACAGATGTATGGATGTCCATATATTTATATGAATATATATATAGAGATGTAAATGGCCATTTATGTGTATGCATATCTGTATGTTTGAGAGTATGTATGTGTATATATAGTTATCTGTATACATATGTGTATATGAGTGTGTGTGTATATATTTATGTACTTAAAAATATGTATGAGTACATGGATGAATCTGTTTACATACGAGTACACAAATGTATATGCGTGTGTGTATGTATGTATGTATGTATCTGTATACGCATGTGCATACATATGTATATATATATATGGACTGCTTACTGCTGTGACTACTGCTACTACTGAAAGAATGAGAAACAAAGCTTTTGCATAGTAGAACATACAGTTTATTAGACACATCAGTACAGAAATGTCAGTAGTGTAGAAACATGAGTAGTTGCCCACTATAGGTTCTGATGCTGCCAAGGAACAGCACCAGGACCGTTAAAATACTGGCAGTAGTTGTCGCGGCAGGTCTTCGCATCATGGGTGTTTCTGCCATGTCCCACTGGTTGAAGGCCTGCAATTGCAGGATCGTTTGCACGCCATTCACCGAACTCCACTTCCCCATTGGCTAGGTCCACAGAGTCCACGAAGCCAGGCGGACAGTACGTAATTGCATCACGTCGACGAAGAAAGTTGTGAAGCACGCAACAGGCCAAAACAGAGTCTATTGACTTAAGCTTCATGTTAATTGGCGTGTGAAAAACTCTGAAGCGGTTGGCCAGGACAGCGTGTCAGAAAACGTGCTGTGTGAGTGTGTGTGCACGAGACCCCTAAAATATCTGCCCATGCAAAAGCATATATATACAGATAAAAGCCAAGCCTTCCCTCCCTGAAGAGCAATGATAGCAGATAATTGGTAGATGTCCCATAAATGAATTAAAAATGGAAACTCATTTGAGACCCCAAACAATACCTACCTCGCTAAGGATGTCTGATTTCTTCAAAGTGGAGTCACAGCCGGAGAACGCTGATGGGATCTGAAAAAACAAGGACGCAGTAGAGACCACCAATCGGGGACGAGGAGCGTGGAAAAGTCCAATTTATGCACGCCTACGTGTCTCAGTTCTGAATCGCTAACGAGGTCGTTGATAAGGTGTCAAACACAGCGATGCACACTGCCCAGCGGGAGCGCAACGACCCAGGAATGATCCAGGAAGCTTTGTAATGATCAGCGATCTCACAGCAGGGGCCTGATCGTTGCTACCTGTCAGACATAACGAGATCGCTAGCGAGATCGCTATTGCGTCACCAAACCCGTGACTCATCAACGATCTCGCTAGCGATCTCGTTATGTGTGACGGGGCCTTTAGACATGAGACCTTATCTAGACACGATTGCTTCTTTGTATACATCTGTGTATGCCTAGTTTTGTTAGTGGGCAAAAGAAGAAGTTATAGTTATAGCCTAAAGCCATTGTTTTTATGTTTTTTTTTCAAACTTCTCACTCATTAATGGTCTCAAAACATCAACTATCCCATAAGGCATACACATTATGGGATATCATTTTTCGACAGCCATCTTAGCTGACACTGCCTGACTGGATTAAGATTTCTGGTGTAAGGCACGTCGCAGCTCAAAATGAATTTGAAGAGAGGGCTGTCCATTTTGCTGGGGCTGGCTGAAAATGTCAAAAGTCGCTCAATTTTACAACTTTTCAAACTGATTTACGTCAAAATTCTAGCATAGTTGCTTTGATCAATCAGGGTCATAGTCTCCAAAATTATGGAACCTTTTTGAAAACCTTTAGTAAACCAAAAATAGTGGCCTTTCCATACAAAAATTTGGTGTATTTGATGCCATTACCACATCTTAATTCTTGACATATAGCTAATTAAAACAAATTCATATGCAATTGCAATCAAAGTTATTCAAGCCTCATTGCAAATTTAATTTATTAGCAACATTTACAAACTTTCTTGCAATTAACCAATGAAGCAAGAACAATTTAAGCAACTCAATAAAACTAATATAATAAGTGGTTTCTCCAAATTGAACAGAAAGTGACACTTTTAATAACTACTGCAGTCTCTGAATTATTCAACCCCCTGAGTACAATCCTTTATAAGAGAACATATTTGCAAATCAGGAGTTTTTTCAATGGCTTAATTCGTTTCATCAGGAGTGCTTGAGAAAAAAAACCACATCAAATATATGAACTGGCTAGGGGTTTGTTGACTGTGATGTTTAACTGCAAGTTAGAAATACAGCAAGACAGTCACAAGAATGGTTCAAAAATGTAATAGAATATATCATTGCTAAAAAAGGAAATTGATGCCTAAATAGAAAACCATACCTGCAGTGAAACATGGCAGTGGCTCAAAGTGATGCTCTCTGTGCTTCTTTGCTTCCTCGGGCACCTACAATGTAAGGAGGGCAATATGGACTCAAACAAGTACTAGGAAATTGTAGGAAAAAACTTCATGCCTTCTAAGAAGATGAAGCGTGGGCATGATTGGACCTGCCAATAGGACAATGATCCCATGCATACTTCAAAGTCCACCAAGGCTGCTTGATTTGAGTAGAAGTCCTGGAAGATTGTAGAGTGGAAGTTTGACTTGAACCCCATAGAGAATCTTTGGTGGGATTTGTTAAGGCAGTTGACATATACAAACCCAAGAATATTAATGAACTGGAGACCATTGCCCATGAGCAGTGGCTAAGATTCTTCAGGAACACTGATAGAAGCTGGTGTCTTGCTATGCATAGCATTTACAGCAGGTCACAACAGCCAAAGGTGCTCTTCTAAGTACTAAAGAAACCACTTATTATATTAGTTAAGTTGAGCTATTTAGATTGTACTAGTTTGGTTTATTGGCAACAATAAAAAATTGTAAATGCAGCTAATATTTCTAATTTGCAATGGATATTGAATAATTTTGATTGCAACTGTATTTAGTGCATATGAAATTGTTTTGTACTGAATCATCTCTTATCTCTAAAAGACATGACAAAGCATACACTGAAACAATCTGATAGGAAAAACTAAATTAAAGCAAGTATCAATGCTGCTGTCACCTTGCTCAATAGGAATATCACAGTCCAGCAATACTGGGTTTGGCTGAATGACTAAACTGGAGAGATTGGCCTGGGAAAGACATTTGATTTAATTTTGTCTTTGCTTTATTAATAAACAAAGTTCCTGTGTTCTGGCAGATTATAGTTTTTTTGTGTTCCAGGTGTTCATTTTCTAACTCTTGCACAAAGGCTTCATTTTAGCAGTCGTGGGCTGTATTCAGGTGGTGCCTACAGAAACAAGTCTTGTTCTTAATGCAATTACAACACTGGTGATGATTTATATTTGGGGACATTAAAATGTGAAGTAATTTATGGGCAACGGAATGCTTTCTGGTAGTAGACTAATTGAAGAAAATAGTAAAAAAAAATCAATAGATTCCAGATTTGTAGGAGCCACAGATATGAGTTGAATGTAAGAGAGCAAAGGATTCATGCTTTCCTTATTTAATATGAGAATATATTACTGCATTTTATATTGATATACAGTGGGTACGGAAAGTATTCAGACCCCTTTACATTTTTCACTCTGTGTTTCATTGCAGCCATTTGGTAAATTCTAAAAAGTTCATTTTTTTTCTCATCAAAGTACACTCTGCACCCCATCTTGACTGAAAAAAAGCAGAAATGTAGACATTTTTGCAAATTTATTAAAAAAGAAAAACTGAAATATCACAAAGGTCATAAGTATTCGGACCCTTTGCTCAGACACTCATATTTAAGTTACATGCTGTCCATTTCCTTGTGATCCTCCTTGAGATGGTTCTTCTCCTTCATTGGAGTCCAGCTGTGCTTAATTAAACTGATAGGACTTGATTTGGAAAGGCACACACCTGTCTATATAAGACCTCACAGCTCACAGTGCATGTCAGACCAAATGAGAATCATGAGCTCAAAGGAACTGCCCAAGGAGCTCAGAGACAGAATTGTGACAAGGCACAGATCTGGCCAAGGTTACAAAAGAATTTCTGCATTACTCAAGGTTCCTAAGAGCACAGTGGCCTCCATAATCCTTAAATGGAGGAAGTTTGTTACCACCAGAAGTCTTCCTAGACCTGGCCGTCCAGCCAAACTGAGCAATCATGGGAGAAGATCCTTGGTGAGAGAGGTAAAGAAGAACCCCAAGACCATTGTGGCTGAGCTCCAGAAATGCAGTAGGGAGATGGGAGATCACTGCAGTTCTCCACCAGTCAGGCCTTTATGGTAGAGTGGCCCAAAGAAAGCCTCTCCTCAGTGCAAGACATATGAAAGCCCGCATAGAGTTTGCTCAAAAACACATGAAGTACTCCCAGACTATGAGAAATAAGATTCTCTGGCCTGATGAGATGAAGATAGAACTTTTTGGTGATAATTCTAAGTGGTATGTGTGGATAAAAACAGGCACTGCTCATCCCCTGCCCAATACAATCCCAACAGTGAAACATGATGGTGGCAGAATCATGCTATGGGGGTGTTTTTCAGCTGCAGGGACAGGACGACTCGTTGCAATTGAAGGAAACATGAATGCGGCCAAGTACAGAGATATCCTGGATGAAAACCTTTTCCAGCGTGCTCTGGACCTCAGACTTGGCCGAAGGTTCACCTTCCATCAAAACAATGACCCTAAGTACACAGCTAAAATAACAAAGGAGTGGCTTCAGAACAACTCTGTGACCATTCTTGGCTGGCCCAGCCAGAGCCCTGACCTAAACCCAATTGACCATATGAAAATGGCTGTCCACCAACGTGCACCATCCAACCTGATGGAACTGGAGAGGATCTGCAAGGAAGAATGGCAGAGGATCCCCAAATGCAGGTGTGAAAAACTTGTTGCACCATTCCCAAGAAGACTCATGGCTGTACTAGCTCAAAAGGGTGTTTCTACTCAATACTGAGCAAAGGGTCTGAATACTTATGACCATGTGATATTTCAGTTTTTCTTTTTTAATAAATTTGCAAAAAAATTCTACACTTCTGTTTTTTTTAGTCAAGATGGGGTGCAGAGTGTACTTTAATGAGAAAAAAAATATCTTTTTAGAATTTACCAAATGGCTGCAATGAAACAAAGAGTGAAAAATTTAAAGGGGTCTGAATACTTTCCATACCCACTGTATATTCTGGATACCAAGCTGCTTCTGATTAATTTCTAACCTATTGTTTGGTGGAATAATAGTTTTTTACAGCGTAGCTAATATGCTCCAATAATGTATTTTTATTCTATTTGATCTCATTGAGCACATGTGACAACTCTATTAAATGGGTGGTTCGAAACTAATACTGATTTTCATCCTAAATGTCTCTCTATTTATTTTAATAATATAATAATTTTTTTCTAATATGGTTTAATTAAAAAGTCCCTACCCTTCTATCTCTAATCTGTTTTATTTTTTTTTACCTATCTTCATTTTGATGACACATTGTTTAAGAATTCCCAGTGCATGGTGGGATACCTAAACAGGACTTCAGAAGGGGGCAGAGACTGCGGTCAGTGCCCCATCCAGTCCAAACTCTGAAAAAAAGTGACGTTCACTTCAGGGTATGGGCTAGTGTCTGCTGTACTGATCCTGCTTCGGTTGTCAATTCCAATGTATGGTTAGTAGAGCTCCCTTGTCACTGTGCAATATTCTTTTATTATAGCCTCATTCCCCTGATGACGCCATTTTGGTGAAACATGTTGGGGAGGCTAGTAGCTGACTAAATTTTATCTAGAATATGCAATGATAGTAATCATAAGAGGATAGGGTCTTTGCAATATAGTTGCGGTCCACGGCTTCATACAATTTGAATAGCAGTTAAAAGCAATTTTGCACTATACTTGTCCATAACATCAGGATATACCTGGTCTATTTAGTTTTTTCCTATCTATGGCAGTATGTGTTTTTAATAATGTGGGGTTATCATTCTGTTATTAACAATCATAATTAAAAGTTATATTTTATTTTAGGGTCTTTAATTACGGGACCTCTATTTTCCTATGCAATTTGTAAATATGTTATTTTTAATGCACAGTGACAGTGCGCTCCCTCGCCGACTATAATTAGAAGTGACGAGCCGGCAATAGAGTGCACTGTCAGTGCGCATTCTAAATAGAGAACGAGCAAGCAGAGACTAGCCGCACCCCCAAAACAGATGTCACTTTATGATGGGATGTACCTTTTTCTAGCACAGTTCTCTTTTTCTTCTTTTCTTTTCATAAGTCAGGTCAATGAATGGCATAAAAACAAAACCCAAAAAATAATAGCGGAATTGAGTTTTTTGACCATTTCACCACATTTTTTCCCCTTTTTCCAGTACATTGTGAGGTAAAATGAATGGTGTGATACTTAATACATGAACACCTCAGTTCAAAACTGTAGTGGTCATTTTCTGGACAGGCTAATGAGGTTCTAGATGAGGGGACATTGGCAAGTAGCTTTGACATCTATGGTCAAATTTTTACTTTGGATTGTATGGTCAGTTTAAGCTGCTCATAATGCAATAATGGGACATTTTACTAAGTAATCGCAAACCCCAACTACACTTCAACCCCAATATAAAAGCATTTTACATGTAACCCAAAAAGATCATTGTTTTCAGCAGCACATAGTACTGTGTAAACAGCACCTGTGCTGTTGAGAACAATGGCAGCCTATGTACACTGAACTCTCTATTCTAGATAGTTCAGTTTGCATTGAAGCGCCGTCTGCCCGTGAAACAGGCTATTAAACGACATGTTGCCAGTCAGCAGTGATTTCATACTGGCATCCTGCAGGACAAATACACCCTTAGGCTACATTCACACATCCATGTGACACGAGCTAGTGCTGTTCATTTTTTCTCGGGCAGTACACTCACCCATAGAGTTTCGCTGATCCATTAACACATCAATTTTAGAAACGGATCTATGTCTCTGGTCCATGACCTATTCTCGCCCTTTTTGCAGATCAGACTCTGCCTCTAAAGTCTATGGGGATTCATATTAAACAGATGAAACGTTGAAGATATACTTTGTACTTCAGAGTTCCATCCGATTTTCATCTGCTGTTAACTGATACATTGTTAAGAATCAATGGATAAATGGTTCAGTGGAAAAAAAAAGATCAGAGAAAAAAATGGAGACAGTTAGGCTGACACCTGAGAAAAAAATCTGTCCATGTCCATTGGATGTCTTAGACATACCTGTTTATAGTTATAATGGCACCAGTGCTTAAAACCAACATAAACAAGCTTTGTATTACATCGCCTAATATTGTGTAGTTACTCTTTGTCTCCCAAATGTAGCATCATCCCTAGCTCCATTATCTAATCACAACGGCCTTTTAAAATTCAGCCAGACTCAATCTGGTAGGTGAGGGTGTAGAGACAAAACTGTAGGGGGTAAAAGTAATTGTGTGTTATCTTTTCACAGGCATATTCTGACTGTTTTAGCCAAACACCTAATTAACTTCAGTGCACATCAAAAAAAGGAATGTGATTGAATAAATGAAGGCACAATAGCTGAACAGCAGACAGCTACTAAGCAAAGATGACTCCTGCTATACAGTAGGGGTTATCATTATAAAGTAAGATCAGTAAAATGAGTAATTTCCTCCTAAAATTAGATTAAAAAAAAATTCCTCCTAAATTACTATGAAACAAAATTATCCTAAAAAAACGACATGATTTTAAAAGACCCAGATACTTAAATATTTATTTAACTTTTTTTGGTAAATGACATTTGTCATTGTTACTTCGCTTATGTTCAGATGGATTCAGACTAGTGAACCTGCTGCATCAAATGAACTCTGGTCAGCTTCATAGAACCCCACTGACGTTTAGACAGGCCGAACACACTTCCCTTGAGCACAGATCGGTAACATGATCATCCTGTGTGCATGCAGTGTCATTGACTGTCAAGGTGTTGCCAAGAATGAAATTATTTTCGAAACTTCCTAAAAATCATCATTTGATGAACGAGTGTTTTACTCATGTGTATGATGAGTGGCAGCTTGTCTACACTGGCTGATTGTCGGAAAATGAGTGTTCTTTAGGAATGCTCACTCACGAAAATTGCCAAGTGAAAGTGAACCTTTACACTATAGAGTGCATTTAGTTCAGGTAACCTGTTGTTATCTTGAGACCTGCGTCCCACCACGCTCCACAGTAGATGCATGTCTTTTGTGGACATTCTATAAATTTCCCTGATGGATAAAACTCTTTAAGGTGGCCATACACATTATAGAGACTGGCTAACCATTCAATGTGTATGTTTGTGTGCTGACTCTTTCCCAAATGTGGATGTTGGGGGGGGGGGGGAGAAGAATGAGATGCTTCTTACAACGACTTTACTCCCTGTCCCCATTGTGAATGCATGCCCACTTCCCATGCATAAAGTGACATCCTTGTGCATGATTTGTGGCGGTCAGGAAGAATAGATATTGGCATGTGTGTATAGCCACCTTTTAGGCCACATTCACACACTCAGTATTTGGTCAGTATTTTACATCAGTATATGTAAGCCAAAACCAGGAGTGGGTGATAAATACAGAAGTGGTGACGTGTTTCTATTATACTTTTCCTCTTATTATTTTGCTCCTGATTTTGGCTTACAAATACTGATGTAAAATACTGACCAAATATTGAATGTGTGAATGTGGCCTTAGTATACTTCTAGGTGAGAATACCTCCATATATAATGAGTTTGTAGGGTTCATCCACTTTTTTGGTAGCACAGTACAACTCTGTAACATAAAAACTGTAAGCCTGGATTCACATGTTGTGTATTTGGTAAATAATAATAATATTTTTTATTTCTATAGCGCCAACATATTCAACAGAACTTTACATTTTAGAGGGGACTTGTACAGATAATAAAGACATTGCAGAATAACACATAACTCAGATACCAAGAGGAGAGAGGGCCCTGCTAGCAAGCTTACAATCTAGGAGGAAATAGGGGAGACACGAAAGATAAATGGTAAAACGTGCTTGTGTTATAATGTCCAGCCATCAATATAATAGGGTATTCACATAACGCTGCATTAACCGGTCACCAGCCAGTGTGTGCACATTACAGACACAGACGGCTATTAAGTGCATGGAGGGTGTGAACAGATGCTAAGAGGGTCCTGATTTTTAAGAAAATGTTGTATGGGCAAAACAGGTATAGTTACATAAGTGAGGCGAGGCAATAGGTCAGTCTAAAGCCAGGCTTAAAACTGTAGGTTTTGGGAATTAATCGAATTGTCCGAGGCAGTGCATTCGGGAGAATTGGCGCAGCTCGCGAGAAGTCTTGAAGACGGGGGGTTTGGATTATTGAGGATTTTAGTTTTAAGTCATTAGCAGAACGGTGAGGATAGGGTGATCGACAGAGAAGAGGGAGGAGATGTAGGGTGGTGCTGAACCCTGGAGTGCTTTGTAGGTGAGAGTGATGAGTTTATATTGGACTCTGTAGCAGATGGGCAACCAGTGCAACAGCTGGCACAGGGTAGAGGCATCGGTGTAGCGGTTGGAAAGGAATATGATCCTGGCTGCTGAATTCAGGATGGATTGTAGAGGGGAGAGTTAGTAAGAGGGAGACCAAGTCATGGAGAGTTGCAATAGTGCAGACGAGAATGAATAAGAGCAACAGTAAGAATTTTTGCTGAGTCAAAGGTAAGAAAAGGTCGAATTCTAGAGATGTTTTTGAGGTGTAGGTGACATGAGTGAGCAAGTGAATGTGAAATCCCAGCCTAAAGCCTCATTCAGACATCTGTTTATCACGTACGTGAGGTGTCCGTGGTTTTCACAGATAAAAACGTAGCCGTTATAATCTATGGAGCTGTTCACATGTCTGTGCTTTTTGCAGTCAGTAAAAAATCATGGAGAAGTCTGTTTTTGATCGGCGTCAAGGATCAAAAATACCCACAGAAGTCTATGGGTTTGTGAAAATTACGGCATACAGACGGCATCAGAGTACAATCTGTGTGCTGTCCGCAATTAACATTGTAATTTATTTATTTTTTAATACATGAAAATCACTGATGAACTATGATGGTAAAAACTGATGCAGAGTTTAATTAGGCTTGGATAAAAATCCTTTTTAAAAATAATCTAAAAAATAAATCTGGGTGTTTTTTTTTGCGCATTTTTTGGTACGAGACATTTTTTTCCGCTTCAGTTGATTCAATAGTCATATTTGGAACATGTATTCAAGCAGAAAACCCTTCAGAATTGACTATTGCTTCTTTTTTTCACATGAAAAAACAGCACCATGTGCACTACAGTCATGTTTTCACATTGAAATCAACGAGAAATGAATTCAAAGATCAGTTGAAACAGTTTTTCTTGTGGATTTTGGAGCAGATCTGCTTAGTGTGAACCAGTGGCACAGCGATGGAGGGTGGGGAGGCAGAGGCATGGCTGCCATGTATTCCAAATTCATCGTGGGTGCAAAATTTCACCACACCATCCCCACTTATTCAGAGGCGTAGTTACTGCCTCCCCTCAACAAACTAGATGATTAAAGTAGCTGCTATGATATCTAGGTTGGGGCCACTTGTTTCTATAGCCCCCGTCTCACATAGCGATCTCGCTAGCGAGATCGCTGCTATGTCACGGTTTTGGTGACGCAACAGCGACCTCACCAGCGATGTCGCTATGTGTGACACTTCGCAGCGATCAGGCCCCTGCTGTGAGGTCGCTGATCGCTGCAAAGTGTCCTGGACCATTTTTTGGTCGTTGCCCTCCCGCTGGTCAGCACAAATCGCTGTGTGTGACCAGCAGGAGCAGTGATCAGGCTGGTAACCATGATAAACATCGGGTTACTAGGGGCACGCGCGCACCTAGTAACCCATTGTTTATCATGGTTACCACTCTGCTACAGTGAGCGGGAGGTTACCGCTCACTTTAGCAGGCTGGTAACCATGGTAAACATCGGGTTACTAGGTGTGCGTGTGCCCCTAGTAACCCGATGTTTACCATGGTTACCAGCCGGCTCCTGCTTCAGCAGACTGGTAACCAGGAGCAGGACATCGTGGAAAGATTCTTTCCACGATGTCGCTGCTCCCCTGATCGTTGGTGAGCCTGCCTGTTTGACAGCTCACCAGCGACCACATAGCGACGCAGCAACGATCCCTGACAGGTCGTATCGTTGTCGGGATCGTTGCAGCGTTGCTAAGTGTGACGGGGCCTTATGCAAACCGCAGCGGTCGAGATTAAGTTGTAATCAGCTGCTGCACTCTGCATAGGCAGCAACTGAGATAACAAAGCTCTCAGTATGAGGAAGTGAGCTTTGTCATCTCAGTCGCTGACTATGCAAAATGCATCAGACAATTACAAACTCTACTTGTCCGCTGCACTCTGTATAGGCAGCAATGGAGATGACAAAGCCTGCAATGTGCTTTCCTATAACTGTTAATTCTCTGACAGTAGAGACCTGCTAGGAAAACTGTCCTGAATTTTAAAAAAAGTCCCATGTAAAAAAAAACAACAAAAAACCCACTAGCAATATAATAACCTCTGGGTTTTTACATATTTTTTTTTTAACCCTACCTAGGGTTAAGGTTAGGACTATGCGTAGTGTTAGCATTATAGATAATGCTATCATTAGAGGTACGGAAAAATTTAGGGCTAAAGTAATAAAGTAGTTACATAAAGAAAAACTCCCAAATGTAATAAGAAAAAATAAAAAGTAAAGAAATATAAAAATGTATATTTTAAAATGTTATGTCTAATGGCCCACAGGTTCAGAGAAGAGCAACCAGGATGGTGACCGGGCTATAACCAATGTCCTATGAGGAACAGTTAGAGGATTTGGGATAGTTTCGCTTGCAAAAGAGAAGACTGTGATGAGACTTAATAGCTGTCTACAAATATCTCAAGGGCTGTCACACTGTAGAGGGATCAACTTTATTCTCATTTACACAAAGAAAGACTAGAAGCAATGGGATGAAACTGAATGGGAGAAGATACAGATTAGATATTTGAAAAAACTTTTTGAAGGTGAGGGTGATCAATGAGTGGAACAGGCTGCCACGAGAGGTGGTGAGTTCTCCTTCAATGGAAGTCTTCACACAGAGGCTGGACAGACATCTGTCTGATAGGGTTTAGTGAATCCTGCATTGAGCGGGGGTTGGACACGATGACCCTGAAGGTCCCTTCTAACTCTAACATTCTATGATTTTATGAGGGTGCGCAAAATCCTTGTCTTGCCTATACAGTTGTGTGCGTGAGCCCTTGAGGTGCTCCATGACACTTTATTGTGAACAATGAGAGATTTTGAGGCCAGAGACATAATGAATATTTTTAGTATTTGGTGAGTTTTTTTTACATCAGTATCTGTAAGCCAAAATCAGGAGTGAAACAATTAGGAAAATTAGATTAGATACTGAGGTAAAATACTGACCGAATACTGAACGTGTGATCTTGACCTTAGGCCACAGCCCCATTATCAGTATTTGGTCAGTATTTTTTCTCAAGAGTGGGAGCCAAAACCAGGAGTGGGTGATAAATGCAGAATTGGTGACTTGTTTCTATTATACCTTTTCTCTGATTGTTCCTCACCTGGTGTGACTCCCATTCCTGAGAAAAAATACTGACCGAATACTGACCAAATACTGATAGTGGAGCCGTGGCCTCACGCTAATCATTTTGTCTATGGAGTTATAATCATTCGGTTCCAACACTGGAAATCTGCTCCATTTGTCCCAATTCTTATAATTTATAAGACATATTTTCTTCTTGGTCATTAATGGCGAATACCACGACGGTAGAGATTTTTTTATTATAATGCACGATTACATGAGGTAATGCAAAGGTGCCATATTTTCCACAGAGCAAGTGGTTTTCTGTAGGACATATACTTGATGTGAAAGGAAATATATGTTCTTGTATGTTCCTTTCCTGCCAAAAATGATGGGAAATGTTCACGTCAATGGGCAGGGAAGTGGCCATTATTGGTGGCAGTCTTTCCACAGAACCAGCGCCATGTCGGTGAAGATGTTTGGGAGCTGGCACTGCCTGTGACAATGAGACACCCTGGTTCCTCATATAACTGCTAGGAATGTCATCATTAGGTCCAGGGCTATTGTATAGAGAGGCAGGAGCCATGCTGGGATTCAGAAAGCCCTGAGCTGGGCAGCAAAGTGAAGCAGTTTAATCCTCCCGCACAAAGATGGGGGAGAAGTTAGCTAATTTGAGTGTGAAAGGGTGAGGAGAATGGGGGGAGGGCAGTGAATAACCCCAGAGGAGGGAGGGCGAGCAGAGCCTGGGGGCGGTGTTTGTGGTGGGATTCCCTGCAGCATTGCACCCTTATAGTCCATTGTTACTGCTGTGGGGGGAGAGTGGACACTTCGTGCGTGTAACCTGAGCGAGCTCCCAGGCTGGGATGTGTGACCTCAGACAGCGTGTGTGGAGGAGCGCGCACTACACTCCGTGCTGAGGAGGCTGCTGTATGGGCACAGGAGCGGGCACAGGGCGGCTATCTACAGGCTGGAGCCCCTGCACTGACCACTGGATTTTACTTTGGGACTGAGGCGCAGGATGTTTGTCGCATGAGGAGTACATTTGTCGCACTGGAGCTGCGTACTATGAAGGATTTATGGTGACGGGACACCTCTCATCACCAGGGAGAGCCAATAAGGGAGTTATCAGGTGAGGGGCTCCTACATTGTGCCGTGGGCGGCAGTGGGCACGGGGAGATGTGCCACTACTCTGCACTACCCCGATCTGTGGGGAGCTGGGATCGGGCGACCCAGTCCTGCGATATCGGATCCTTACTCTGATGGGGAGTCCTATGTCCTAGCATGTCCTAGGTAATAGTGGCTACTTCGTATACTGAAATGGCTACTCATTTGGGATCAGTGGCTTATGTGCACGTATAGGATCAGGGTCAAAGCTGAAGTAATTGGCTATTTATTATACTGAAGTGGCTACTGGTTTGGGATCTGTTGCTGTTATATGCACTGATAAGTTATGGCAGAAGTTTTATGTAGTTGGCTATTGATTATGGCAACTGATTTGTGATATGTGCATGTATAGGATGATGGTGACTGTAGAATTTGTATGCGACTGGCTACTTATTATACTGAAGCGGCTACTGATTTGGGATCAGTTGCTGTTATATGCACCTATAAGTCATGGCAGAAGTTTCATGTAGTTGGCTATTGATTATACTAAAATGGCAACTAATTGTGGATATGTGCATGTATAAGATGGCAGTGACTATAGAATTTGTATGTGTCTGGCTACTTTTTATACTGAAGTGGCTACCGATCTGGGACCAGTTCCATTATGTGCTCCTATAGGATCGTACTAACTGCAGAAATTGCACATTGCTGGCTATTGATAATCGTGAAGTGGCTACTGATTTGGGACCAGTTGCTGTTATATGCACCTATAAGTCATGGCAGAAGTTTCATGTAGTTGGCTATTGATTATACTAAAATGGCAACTAATTGTGGATATGTGCATGTATAAGATGGCAGTGACTATAGAATTTGTATGTGTCTGGCTACTTTTTATACTAAAGTGGCTACCGATCTGGGACCAGTTCCATTATGTGCTCCTATAGGATCGTACTAACTGCAGAAATTGCACATTGCTGGCTATTGATAATCGTGAAGTGGCTACTGATTTGGGACCAGTTGCTGTTACGTGCATGATTATGATCATAGTGACTGCAGGAATTGCACTTGGCTATTGATTAATGTGAAGTGGCTACTGATTTGTGTTAGTTACAAGTATGCACACCAACAGAATTATGGTGACTGTAGAAGTTGTATGGGGCTGGCTATTTATTATACTGAAGTGGCTACTGATCTGGGACCAGTTCCATTATGTGCTCCTATAGGATCGTACTAACTGCAGAAATTGCACATTGCTGGCTATTGATTATCGTGAAGTGGCTACTGATTTGGGATTAGTTGCTTTTATGTGCACCTACAAAATATAGTGACAACAGAAGTTTCATATAGTTGGCTATTGATTATACCGAAGTGGCTACTCATTTGGGATCCGTTGCTTTTTCATGCATGTATAGGATCATAGCGACAGAAGATATTGCATCTGGCTGGCTATTGATTATGCTGTAGTGGCTGCTCATTTGGGATCAGTTGCCATTGCGTCCACCTACATAGTGACAGAAGTTTCATATCGTTGGCTATTATAACTAAAGTGCTTATTTTGGTCGATGATTCTTATCTTGGGCTCTAGTACAGGTTGGTGGCTAGTGTGGATCCAGAAGTGGCATTGCTCAGTACCAGCACTGGCATGTGCGCTGGGGTCTGGTGATCTCTGGGGTTTGTCTTGTTTTTCTTGTCTGATTTTCGGTTTACTTCTCCTTATCTCTGCTGATTGCAGAGCTGCTCTGTGTAAACTCTCACTCTGGATCCATAGCTATTCTGTAAATCTATAACCAGGGTAGCCTTGACACACAAAGGCCTTTGTGGTTTTGTGTTCAAAGATTAAGCTGGAGCCCCAGGTCCCTGCCGCTAGTTACACATTGATATCCCTTGGAATGCAGGGACTGGAGGGGAGTTATACCCCCACCTACATACAGTTAATTTCTCTATTCCCTAATGTCCCTGCTGGACAAGGGGATCTGTGATCTAATGAGAAATCGAGATCTGAGCTGTATACTGTGTGTATGGGATAATCTCACATCTGTGTTCCCAAATCCGGAGGATTCCAGAGATGTCACAGGAATGCAATGGGAATTATGGTGTTAAATCTGATTTTTATATCTGGTGTGCCATGTTTCAAAGTGGATTACGATGTTTTCCATAAGTCGATCCCATGGCAAATTGACCGAATGTCATTTTGCTTCATGTTGGAAGCCATTGGAGGATATGTTGGAGTTGTCTTTTACACTACAATCAATGGGACTGATTTTAATGCACTTCAGATCAGGGTTTTTTGCAGATGAAACAGATTGCTATCAGCTCCATTGGTCATTTACACAAGCCAAATTGGGTTAATATTGGACAAAAGTTGGTTAGATGTCCTATTCTATATCATTCTACAGTTTAATATTCATCTGATTGGACAAAAGTTGGTCAGATATGATTCTATAGAATAATCTGTAAGTGGTCTGATTGGGCAGAAATTAGTAAAATATCTTACTATCATTCTATAAATTGAAATTGTTTCAATTGGTCAGATATCTTTATTCTATAGCATATTCTATATAATTAGATTAATGCTGGTCTGGCTGGACAGAAATTGGTCAGATATCTGATTTTTATATTATATTCTATAATTAGATTAATACTGGTCTGATTGGACAGAATTTGGTCAGATATCCTATGCTATATGATATTCTATAGTTAGATTGGACAGAAGTTGGTCAGATATTTGATTTTTCTTTTGTATTCTATAATTAGATTAATATTGGTCTGATTGGACAGAAGTTGGTCAGATATCCTATTCTCTACGATATTCTATGATTAGATTGATATTCATCTGATCGGACAGAAGTTGGTCAGATGGCTTATTCTATAATTGGCTTGAGATTGGTCTAATTGGACAGATGATGGGCAGATATCTAATGTATTATATTCCATCATTTCGATTGAGATTGGTCTGATTGATCAAAAGTTGGTCAGCTATCTGATTCTAAAGCATTCTATAAACCAGGTGTACAGATTAGACTGCTGTCGGCTGAACGGTGCTTAGACCGATTCGACATCTTCCCTGACAGTCGGTTGGCAGGTGCCCCCATACACATTAGAGTGTCAGCTGAACCTGTCGATGTCAGCGGGTTCGGCCAGCATTCGTCTTAATATGCTCGGGGCCCTTTGGACTGGTCTGATATCTGACTATTTTTGTATTATATTCTATAAATGTAGAATTATATACACATCTATACATTTTTATTAAACTATCTTTATTCGGAAGTGATGTTTAGCCCAAATTAAGTGTAAAATATAAATAATGCCGAATGTGATTTTTCTTACCGTGTTTTGTAAAGACAAGTCATTTATTTCTTCATTCTTTTTCAGCCTATCCACACTTCATTGGAGCATACACGCATTTCTAAAGAGTCCTTACCATGCAGCAATTAGGAAGGTGCCTGATTTGTCTTCTGGCCTTCACCATAACCTCCTGCAGACCAGCAATGCCAGAAGAAGAAAGCTTGAAAGGTAATTTAAAAGAAGAGAGAAAAAAATCCTTCAAAATCTTCCAAAGATTGGATGAAATGATATAGAAATCACAGTGGTCTTTTCGGCATTTAGTGCTAAGGTCTTGGGGTCTGGAAGTCCTGGTGGAAAGTCATCACTAGAAGTAATGCTCCACATAAATGTAATGGGCATGATGAGAAATGTTAGGTTTGCTTCCTTCTTCGTGTATTTTTTCTTGGTGATGGTAAAGTATGACATTTACCACTGATGACATTTTGAAACATGAACAAGGGTTCCGACCTAAGAAGCCATTTCCCTTCAGTCAGAAGAGATTGTTTCTAATACCTGAGATGTTAGTCGTTTTTGTTAAAATCATTTGGTTGGTAAAGATAAACCTTACATCTGTGGTCACCTTAAAGGGAATCTGTCAGCAGGTTTTTGCTAATATAATCCGATAGCAGCATAATATAGGACAAGAGAGCCTCATTCCAAGGATGTCTCACTTATTAGACTGTGTGCTGTAGTTTCAGTGTTTTATCATCAGGAGATGATCACTGCAGGACTAGGTCTCACGTGCACAGCAGTCAGGCTAATCTGTGTAACTCCCCCATTACTGACTGCGAGCTTGCTGACAATGCACAGTAAACACCGGGGTCTGCCAATCAGGGGGTGTTGACGGGGTAATACAGCATTCTGACCACTGCTACATCTACAGCGGAGATAACAGATTTGATGAAAACTGCACCAAGCAGCCCAGTAAGTTGTACTTTGTTGGAATCAGGCTCTCTTTCCCTGCCAATAGATTCCCTTTAACACTAATCTGACAGTGGTCTGAACCCAAGAAATGGCACCAATGCCAAATAATTATTCTAGGAAGTGTGAAAATTTTTCTGAATTGCTACAATGGGAACGATTTGTTTATTTTTGTTCCTAAAGTTTTCCACGGACGTCTTATGTACTGTATAATGGGGAAACAGGATGTTTCTTGCCGAGGTTGAATGCGAAATTTGCTTAAAATAGTCAATATCTTGTTTCCTATGGTGGATTGAGTCTTTTGACCACACAAGTCTTATTGCATTACACCAAGAGATGTATTATTTGTAGGTCAAAAGGTGACCGCGAGGTCAAAAGACAAGTTCAGAATGGTAAAGTTGGCTGAGGTGAGAGAAACGGCACCCCTCTGGAGTGCGTCTTTTTCACACGGAGACCCCAAAAAGCAACAGAGTTCATGTAGTGGTTAAATAAACACCATAGTGTGTTCTGGGAGTGTCAGTATAGGGGTGAAATAATTGAATTGCGTGCTTATGACTTAGCACTGTTAAATCCTATATCTTGGAGTGGTACTATAGGGGTTAAGGGATTGAATCGTGTACTTAAGACCTATGTGCCATAGAGGTCTCACATTTATTGGCCCAAGACTGAAGAATCTTCCTTTTTGGCAAGGTAGGCAGCCATTTCCGGCCTTTTATTTCACGTTATTGACTTCACAATATCAGGCCATAGCATGTATTAAAGGCAATGTCTGTATATTAAATATGTTTTAGAACTGTTGATCTATCCATAATTCTATGGAGAGAAAATACTGAAAATATTCACTATTCTCATCCAGCAGAGTCCTCACCTGAGCTTGAAGAACATCATCTTCTTGATCCCGGAAACAGTTTGCGTCTTTCCTGTGACACCAATTATAGTAGTAGCATTAACTGGTATAGAGAACAGGAGCGGCTACAGGCGGGAGGCAAGATACGTTTAGCAGGCTATGTTTTGGAAATGAAGGATGTAACCTATGAAGACTCGGGACTGTATATATGTGTGGTCCGTGGTATCGGCACAATCCTGCGGAGGTTCTCTATATCTGTAATTGGTGAGTGTTATGAGGATTTACAATTACTTGACTTGCGTATTTAGTAAATTTAAGGGAATCTATCAACATATATTTGCTACCTAATCTGAGAGCAGCTTAATGTGATGGCAAAGACCCTGATTCCAGTGATGTGTCACTTACTTGGCTGCTTAGGACTTGTTCACACGTTGTGTTTTTGCTGCAGAAAGAACACAGCGTTATACATTACAAGAGAATAAGACTTCTGAAATCTCATGCTGCTGATATTTTCTTTGTTTTTTCAAACCAGCAGCATGTCTATTCTTTCTGTGTTTGTGCAGCGTTCTTCACACATTCAAATGAATAGAAGAAAACCGCAAGTAAAAATGCATAAAAAAGTGCTTATTTTACGCATTGTGTTTCCTGCCAACACTCTGTGTGCACATACCCTTAGTGTAGTTTTGTTTTTTTTAAATCACATTTTTTTTATCGGCTAGAGATTATCACTAGTAAACCTGCTAACCAGGTAGCCCAACCTCACCCGCATCATTGATTTGTCAGCTTTCTGCCTATGCAGAGTGTACACAGTAAGCTACTAATCAGTAGTGTGGGTGGGGTTATACAGAGCTCAGCATTCAGAGAACTGCTAGATCTGCAGCAGATAAAACAACGATTGTATCATAACCTCAGCAAGCAGCCCAGTAAGTCACACATTGCTGCAATCATGGTCTCTTCTCTGCCACTATATCTCTCTTCTTGACCCTTTACAATCTGGTTTCCGCTCTTTACATTCTACTGAAACTGCCCTCACTAAAGTCTCTAATGATCTACTAACAGCTAAATCTAATGGTCACTACTCCCTGCTGATTCTCCTGGATCTCTCTGCAGCATTCGACACTGTGGATCATCAGCTCCTCCTCACTATGCTCCGCACTATTGGCCTCAAGGACACGGTTCTCTCCTGGTTCTCCTCTTATCTCTGACCGCTCCTTCTCTGTGTCTTTTGCCGGCTCCTCTTCCTCCCTACTTCCTCTTACTGTTGGGGTTCCTCAAGGATCAGTCCTAGGCCCCCTTCTTTTCTCCTTATACACCGCTCCTATTGGACAAACAATCAGCAGATTCGGTTTTCAGTACCATCTCTATGCTGATGACACCCAATTATACACCTCTGCTCCGGACATCACCCCTGCATTACTACAAAAGACCAGTGATTGTCTTTCTGCTGTGTCTAACATTATGTCCTCCCTCTACCTAAAACTGAATCTGTTAAAAACTGAACTCCTCGTCTTTCCTCCCTCCATTAATCTACCTGTGCCCGATATTGCCATCTCCGTTTGTGGCTCAACCATTACTCCCCAGCTACAAGCCCGCTGTCTTGGGGTCATTTTTGATTCAGATCTTTCTTTCACTCCTCACATCAAATCACTCGCTCGTTCATGTCATCTACACCTCAAAAACATCTCAAGAATCAGGACTTTTCTCACCTTTGACTCGGCAAAAACTCTTACTGTCGCTCTTATTCATTCTCGTCTTGACTATTGCAACGCTCTACTAATCGGTCTCCCTCTTACTAAACTCTCCCCTCTCCAATCCGTCCTGAACGCAGCAGCCAGGATCATATTCCTCGCCAACCGCTACTCAGATGCCTCTTCCCTGTGCCAGTCATTGCATTGGTTGCCCATCCAATATAGGGTTCGTTTTAAACTTATCACGCTTACCCACAAAGCACTCCATGCTTCAGTACCCCCCTACATCTCCTCCCTTGTCTCAGTCTACCACCCTACACATGCCCTCCGTTCTGCAAATGACTTGAAACTAAAATCCTCCATAATCCGAACTTCACACTCCCGTCTCCAAGATTTCTCGCGTGCTGCGCCAATTCTCTGGAATGCACTACCCAGGACAGTTCGATTAATTCCCAATACCCACAGTTTCAAGCGAACCCTAAAAACACATTTCTTTAGACTGGCGTATCACCTAAACACACTCTGTCCATCCCAGCTTTCCCTCATATTAAAATCTTCTTCAACTTCGGGTTCAAACCAACCATGCACATAAAAGCCTCTGTCAGGACTGCACACGTGCTGGCTGGCGACCAGTCCATGTATTATTTATCCTATTCAGTATATCAAGGCTGCATTATACAATATATGTACTTTTTACCTTTTGTGTCTCCCCCACTTCCTCATAGACTGTAAGCTTGCGAGCAGGGCCCTCACTCCTTTCGATATGAGATATGCTTATTCTGCATTGTCTGAATATGTCCCCCTTAAAATTGTAAAGTGCTGCGGAATATGTTGGCGCTATAAAAATAAACTATTATTATTATTATTATTATTATATATATATATATATATATATATATATATATATATATATATATAATGAGAGATGGATATATGTATATCTATGTGCGTGTGTGTAAAATATCTATTTATATATAGATACATATCTGTTTATGTATATATATATATATATATATATATAATATACACAGACAGATATGTATATATATATATAAATACATATTTTACACACACATAGATATACAGATATTCATCTATAATATATATATATATCTATACTTATATAAATAGATATTTATATAAATATATGCATATACGTAGAGAAAGAGGCAGAGCTATATTTATCTCCATGTTGTTACAGGGACAACTCTCAACATTATTTAATGCATTGTATACCGGCCTTTCTTTCTCACTGAACCTGTGCCTCTAAGGCAGCACTAATTTGTTCTAGCAGGATGATCATGACCTGTAAAGCCTCATATAATTATGCATTGTTGCTACTAATATTAGGATTAAAAGAACAATGCCTTTGAGGCTCCCTGTTCTTCATATTGTTTTCTGTGGTTCTCAGATTCAGAAGCATCTGGGAATGAAGATGATGAGGATGGCCGGACAGATGATTTCCAGGATGATCTGAGTGAAGAACCTGAGGATACCTACAAAGGTGAGTTCTCTCCTGTCAGAATTACTAATTAGAGATTATAATGAGCTCCATCCCCCAAATCAAAGCAATAAACTATAATCTTCGTGTATAGCAGACGTTGTCCACATACCAAACAGCAGACTGTCTGTGATGGCCTGAGAGATGAGCCTGTGACCTCTGCCCTGGGGTATACAGATAAACAGAGCCTGACTTTTCAGTAGTGTTGTATGTGCAGCAGCATGTCACTGCCGTAAATACTTTATCCATCTAGTTAGCAGGCCTAGAAGTATATGTATAGCTATTTCATCAGCTGACATAGTTGCTAATGATGTTTTTGTCTTTCAGCACCAAATTGGACCCATCCACGCCGTATGGAGAAAAAGTTGTATGCTTTACCAGCTGGCAATACTGTGAGGTTTCGCTGTGCAGCGGGTGGCAGTCCCCTCCCAACCATTCGATGGATGAAAAATGGAAAAGAATTCAGAGGGGAGCATCGTATAGGGGGTATTCAGGTGAGCCCGAACACTGAAAAATGACGGTTTAATGACAGCGATTTATGCCATCATATAGTGTTCACATAATGAAATTCTATTGATTACTTCCTTCTAGCTAAGGCACCAGCATTGGAGTCTAGTCATGGAGAGCGTAGTGCCTTCAGACCGAGGCAACTACACTTGCGTGGTGGAGAACAAGGTCGGCAGTATCAGCTATACGTACATATTAGATGTACTTGGTAAGTAGACTTATGCAATATTTCTAAGTGACACTTGCTCTTTAGCTATGACATGGAATAGTTTCATGGGGGTATATGGAGAAATAGGCATATAAACGGGATTGGCATGTGCGAGCGGAGATCCCTAAAAATAACTGATGGTGTCCTAGCTCTTTGCTCAGACCTTCTGGAACTTCAAAGTCAATAAGATACTATTTGTGTTATAAAGCTAATGAGGGTCGTTATCTGCTCTCCAGCCGGGCCCTCTGATTAGCTACTACAACTGTCTAACTAGCTGCCTTTATTGAGATCCTGTCTACACTGCAGTCCATCTTTTATGGCTGTTTGTCATCCTCTTGCTGCTAACATTAGATTTTGTAGGCGGTTTCACTTCTCGAGTCATGTTACGAAATCTTTTTATAAATGTAAATTTATCTGTAGACTTTGAACTGTAATTTCAAATTGACTTTAGTAAGGGCGATCAGTTGTAAATGGAAAACCGTAATGTAATATCATACCTGTGCTTTATTTATCTACTCTAACTTTTATTTTCCTTTCGGTGGTCCCCAAAGAGAGGTCCTCGCACAGACCGATCCTGCAAGCCGGACTCCCAGCAAATACCACAGCTCGTGTGGGCAGTGACGTGGAGTTCCTGTGTAAGGTGTACAGTGACGCTCAGCCACACATCCAGTGGCTCAAACACATTGAAGTGAATGGGAGCCGCTTTGGCCCTGATGGTGAACCCTACGTACAAATCCTTAAGGTAGATTTCTTCTACCTTTTTTCATTTATCAGTAGCTTTTCAGTTTATGTTTAAACCCTAAAGGAACCTGTCACGTTATACGTGCAGTCCAGTCTGAGGATATCATGGTATTGAGAAGGGGAAGCTGATAAGAATGATATATAGGTTTGTGGGAAAAGTTTCAGTAAAACTAGTGATTGACAGCGATCTCTGCATGCACAGTTATGGAAACCTGCGTGGAAAGTTTTAGGAGAAACTCGAGAGGTTTCACACGTTTTCCAGTTTTGATCAAATCAGGGAGCTGATCGATCGGAGACAAGAGAAACACAACCAAATCTGTCTGTGTCCCAGGCTTGTCTGCACTCAGATGCCCAGTCACACGTTTTTATTACTAACCACAAAGATAAGGAAAGTGGGAATGGCTTACTTTTCATTACCTAAAAAGGAAGATATTTAAGTTGGGAATAACAAAGTCGTAAATTATGTCAAAATTCCTTAGAAACTGGCTACATCTAGTTTTACTATACTTTCAGAAACAAAGGAAGGCTTTAATACAAAGACAGCTCTGTATTAGATATGCCTTATGTTATTTGGTTTTACAAATAACACTTATAAAGCTAATATTAAAATGCAAAATTATAAAAGATATATGTGCATATTTAATTGTCTAAATAATAATCAAAGCAAAGTATAAACGTTCACCATAACAAGTCACACAGGGGAGACTGTCAATCACTGAATAGGACCGCCCACTGGACTCATTCATACAAACACCAGGGATTTTTATAACATTAAATTAAAGTTTTTCTGATTTTTTTCTAAAATTGATATCAATCTGATCAGCACCCCCTGCTCTACAACATCCTGCATGCAGATCAAGATACTATTTTCAGTATGATATATTCCCTTTAAGATTTTGAGATTTGGTCGTGGTCTGAAAATCTCGTAATGTCGTTAAGTGTTAACTTCATGCCTTCATGTATCCAAGCCCTGAATGTATTAAGGCTAAATATTCACTTACAGTAGTCACTCTGTAATTAGTTCAGTGTAATCTATTCATTCTCACTAACTGTTACCTTCAAGACAACCAGGAGCCTGCTGTTTCACACATTTTATCAATGTCACTTCTTAATGAAGATGACATTTAAGTTTCCCACTTGTATGAAATACTAGGTAGCTTACTTGTTAAATGCATTCATTATAATTATGCATGTTTTTTTTCCATTCATTTAGACGGCAGATATCAACACTTCTGAAATCGAGGTGCTTCATCTGCGGAACATCACAATGGAAGACGCTGCAGAATACACATGTCTAGCAGGAAATTCAATTGGTCTCTCTTATCAGTCTGCTTGGCTGACCGTTCTGCCTAGTAAGTAAAGAAAGTCTGTGATCATGCGCCATACTCTGCGGGGGATCGTGTGCGTATGTATAATTTCTATGTAAAGTTTGTAGTAATTAAATATACCATTGTAACTTCAGCCAAGGCACATCTGTAAAGGAAGTCTTGAGCTATCATCTCAACTTGTAATTTGGTTAGAATAGGAGGAAATGTGTGGGTGAGACTAGGCTAACAGATGGGAATAGCTAAGGAGGGAGACAAAGGCCATAAAGAAGGTCAAGGTCACAGATGTGGCACTGACCCTGTCTATTTTCTTCACTCCCACAGATGAAGACCTCTTGGAGGAGTCCAGATATGTGGATATAATTATATATACTTGCGGATTCCTTACTGTGGCAATGGCTGTTGTCATTGTAACTCTTTGTCGATTGCAATCACCACACAGCAAGCAAACCTTGCAGCCGCCCGCTGTGCATAAGCTCACAAAGTTTCCTCTTATACGGCAGGTAAGAAATAATTTATAGATTATAATGGCTATTGGCATATTTTTACCCATCATTTACTTTCCTTTATAAGATAAAAAAAGTAATCCCAATTTTTTTTTTACTTATATTGTATTTGTATCTTACAATTAAAAAGTATTAGTTCGGCTGATCATTCATTAAATGTGTTCTCCTCCAACAGTTTTCCCTGGAGTCGAGTTCCTCAGGAAAGTCCAGTGCCCCTTTGATCCGCATAACTCGCTTGTCTTCCAGCTGCGCACCAATGCTCCCGGGTGTAATGGAGGTGGAGTTACCTTTAGATGCCAAGTGGGAGTTTCCCAGAGACAGGTTTGTCTTTTGTGTATGACACAGCTGAAGAGACAAAAGGCTACTTTGGTAGAAAAGTGGGTACATTTAGCTGTATCAACTTGCAATCATTGTACAAAATGCATGAATGTTGTGTTTTTTTGTTTATTTTTTTATTTAACAAATTAAAGGGGGTTGTCCGGATTTAGAGTTCAAGTCTGCAGTCACTCATACTTCCGGCCACATTCCAACTAGACTTCTTCGGCCTAGCTAAATTCATTTGAGGGCGTGAACGTCTAGTCGGCACGTTACCGCATGTATGAAAATCGTATACTTGCAGCCAGGTGCCTGTCCGCTCCCCGCACCGACACCAGAGAATCCTAAGAGTGATTGCAGATTTGAAACCCAAGCATGGAGAACCTCTTTTTTTTTGTTTTTTTGTTTCACCTACTTTTAGTTGCTGACTTTTTTCTTTTTTTTCCATTTAGGCTTGTTTTAGGAAAACCTTTAGGAGAGGGCTGTTTTGGACAAGTAGTAAGAGCTGAGGCCTATGGTCTTGACAAAGATCGCCCTGAAAAACCTGTAACTGTAGCTGTAAAGATGCTTAAAGGTAAGCATGAAATTGCTTTTCTTGTGGGGCTTGATGCACATGGACATATATTTATGGTCAATGACTGGATCCTATTCAGTACTGTGACCTCGGGAAAGCTTTCACAAAAATTAGCTTTTGTACTGTCACATGATCTTATGTCTTTATCCTTATTCCCCCCCATTGCAAAATGTATAGTAAGGCTCTGTTCACACTAATGTCATGGTTTCTGTGTTCATTATTGTTCCATTATTATCAACCTGATCAAGTATATTTTTATTATTTATATCTGTATGCTTGGGAGCAAGATACTGTAGACCTGATATTATGAAATGTTGTGACCAAAGTATCCAACTTATTTTTTTCTGTATCCAGATAACGGTAATGACAAAGACCTATCTGATCTCATCTCTGAGATGGAGTTGATGAAAGTTATCGGGAAGCACAAGAACATAATCAACCTGCTTGGTGTATGTACCCAAGAAGGTAAGTGACATGTCATGTGCAATTATAGTTTTGCTCTATTTGTAGAATAATAAAATGGACGAAGTTTGTTTTTTGTTTAAGCTGTAGAAAAGTGAACTTTACTACGTGTCTACTTAGGTCCCCTGTTTGTTATTGTGGAGTATGCCTCGAAGGGAAACTTGCGCGAGTTCCTGCGTGCCCGACGCCCTCCTACACCAGAAGATGCTTTTGATGTAACCAAGGTGCCTGAAGAGCTGTTGTCCTTTAAAGATCTTGTGTCCTGTGCTTATCAAGTTGCCCGTGGCATGGAATACCTTGAATCCAAAAAGGTAAGTTAAAGCGTGCTGATTTGATGAAGAAATATACTTATTTTGTTACTTCATATTGTGTTTTTTGTGTTCTTTTTTTGTATCTTCTCTTAAAAGAGAATCTGTCCCCAATTTTTTTTCACCTAATCTGAGAGCAGAATAATGCAGACAGAGACACTGATTCCAGTGATGTGTCACTTACTATGTTGCTTGCTAAAGTTTTGATAAAATGACTTTTTATTATCTAGAGAGTATCACTAGGGGACTAGTAAACCTGCTGCCATGTAGTCCTCTATATTTATGAACTCTGTATAGCCACACCTATGCACAGCCTACAAAGAAAGCTGCCAATCAGTGGTGTGGATGGGCGTTATACAGAGCTCGGCATTCAGAGAACTGCTAGCATTAATGCAGATAAAACTGATTTTATTAAAATTATAGCAGCCCAGTAAGTGATACATCACAGGAATTGGGGTCTCTGCCCCTACATTATGCTGCTCTCAGATGGGGTAGCAAAAACCTGCCGACCGATTCCCTTTAATGTACTTCTATTCTGACCTTGACTGTTTTTTTCCCTTTTCCTAAAGTGCATACACAGAGATCTAGCAGCCAGAAATGTTCTAGTAGCCGAAGATAATGTCATGAAGATTGCAGACTTTGGCCTTGCTCGAGGGATCCATGATATTGATTACTACAAAAAGACTAGCAATGTAGGTTATTTTGCTTTTTACCATATGTGATGATCATGTTTTCTAGTACATCTTCCAATGTCTAATCCAAGTGATCTATTCCAATAGGGTAGACTTCCTGTGAAGTGGATGGCACCTGAAGCTCTTTTTGACCGTGTTTATACGCACCAAAGCGACATGTAAGTTTTAGTTTGGATTTATTAGTGTTTAAGATTAACACTGTTCAATATAACAAGCAATTTCATGTCATTGTAAAAAAAATACACTGCTATTATTATATACAGTATCCTTTTCAATCCGTAATTAACCTAGTATATTTAAGGGAACATGTCACTTGTTTAATGCTGCCCAGACTATGGACAGCATTAATCATAGCCTGCCTGCGTAAGTGCTGACAGGTGCAACATTTCAGAGAAAACAGTTTGAAGAGCCACCTGGTGGAACATAGTGAGCTAGTCAGGACTCTCCCTATGCTGGCTCCTCAAATTGTGTTTTCTTTAAAATGCTGGATGCAATCATATGAGCAGCATGAATCGAGTGAAACGTTCACTTTAAAACTTCTACTTCTGCAATCTAGCATATGCTCGTCCGGACCACAGCTGTCAGACACAGTCCGTGATACTGCAGATAAGACAGAAGCGGTTTATCACTAATTCTGTCTTCTCTTTTGCTGACTACATAGTGCTCAGTGATCGCCATATATGCGGACACTAATGATGTGTCTGTAGGTCCCTGGGTCTCCTCCCGGCATAAGATTGCTTCTGGGTGCTAATAAACCCAGATCAGCTCTGACACTATAGGATGCTGTTTTTCTCTGTAACTAGGGCTCCTATAGATGCCTCAGTTGCAGTGGAATAAAATTAGCAAAAAGGAAAAAAATATGTCCCCCAGAGATCTTTTATGATCCGAGGGACAAGTTGTGTAAAAAAAAAACAAAAAAACATAGTAATAATAAAATCCTGCCACAAAAATATGAAAAAAATCATCCATTTTTTTTCATATAAGATGTATATCCATATGACTAATAAACTAATAAACTGGTTAATTGTTGTGAAACCTGTAAAATAAAAATGAAACCAAAAATTATTATTTTTTTCTAGATTTGCTTTTTATATATTTTTTTATACATTGCATATTAATTTTAGATGCACCCCCACAACAGTTAATACAATTTGTCCCACATAAAACAAAGTCACTATCTGTCATGTCATTGAAAAAATAAACAAAACAATGACAGCTATAAAGATCCCTTTTTTTGTGTATAAATTTATATTTTGGTTGAATTTAGGAATTCTCCTTAAAATAAGTTAACATTCAATAATCTTTTTGGTTGATTAGTTCTCCAAAAATTGAGATTGTCACTAGTGGTCCTACAGCTGAGTGACCAAGTGATCAACTGAGATGGAACATAGCAGCAGCAGTTTATGTATCTGTTCTGTTTTCCAAATCTCTGCATACAGTCATTGACTGAAAGGCTTCAGAATTTACTTCCAGTGACTGAAAATCTGTTCTGATAAGTGATTAGCTTGATAACTGAGCTGTAGTTGTAATAAGCCTGTGTACCTGTCTGTCTAACAAATCACCTGTGCAGGTTTTCATCCTCTGGGAGTAATGTAAGTTAAAATGGTTCTCCACTTTCAGTAAAGTGGTCCCCAAACTGTGTAAAGTACATAAAATAGCAAACTAGTTACTTGCCCTCTCTGGGTCCAGCACCAGCTCCAACGTCACTGTTGCGTTCTCTGTGCTGTGTCTAGAGCGGTAACGTCACCTCAGCAGCGCATGTCACCGCTCTAGCTTCTGTATTCGTTCAAAGGCTGGCTGCACATGCCGCTGAGCTCAGTGACTGTCTGACTACAGCGGTAACGTCACCTCAGCAGCGCATGTCACCGCTCTAGCTTCTGTATTCGTTCAAAGGCTGGCTGCACATGTCGCTGAGCTCAGTGACTGTCTGACTACAGCGGTAACGTCACCTCAGCAGCGCATGTCACCGCTCTAGCCACTCACTGAACGGTGCTCGTGCAAAGGCTGGCTGCACATGCTGCTGAGCTCAGTGACTGGCTGACTACAGCGGTAACGTCACCTCAGCAGCGCATGTCACCGCTCTAGCCACTCACTGAACGGTGCTCGTGCAAAGGCTGGCTGCACATGCTGCTGAGCTCAGTGACTGGCTGACTACAGCTTTAACGTCACCTCAGCAGCGCATGTCACCGCTCTAGCCACTCACTGAACGGTGCTCATGCAAAGGCTGGCTGCACATGCTGCTGAGCTCAGTGACTGGCTGACTACAGCGGTAACGTCACCTCAGCAGCGCATGTCACCGCTCTAGCCACTCACTGAACGGTGCTCGTGCAAAGGCTGGCTGCACATGCTGCTGAGCTCAGTGACTGGCTGACTACAGCGGTAACGTCACCTCAGCAGCGCATGTCACCGCTCTAGCCACTCACTGAACGGTGCTCGTGCAAAGGCTGGCTGTACGTGCTGCTGAGCTCAGTGACTGGCTGACTACAGCTTTAACGTCACCTCAGCAGCGCATGTCACCGCTCTAGCCACTCACTGAACGGTGCTCGTGCAAAGGCTGGCTGTACGTGCTGCTGAGCTCAGTGACTGGCTGACTAGGGCGGTGACATCACCTCTCTTAGGTAGTCACTGTGCTCAGTTGCGGATGCGCTGAGCTCAGTTGCGGATGCCTTCACACTCTGCATGAGCACAGAAGTTCAGTGATCGGCTAGAGAATTAAACCAGAAAAGACATAAAAAATAAATAAACTTTATTTTCTCAAATTGGAAACCTTTTTTAATCTGAAATGTAAAACTTTCTAAATCTCCATACTTTTTTTTCCAAAAACTATGAAGTTAATTATAATATAAGGTAAAATAGATTCTGGATGATAAAAAAAAACTGATCTTGTCAACAATAAATATTCTAAAGATTTTTTTCTTTTTATCTAGATGGTCATTTGGAATTTTAACTTGGGAGATCTTTACTCTGGGTGGTTCTCCATATCCTGGCATTCCAGTGGAGGAGCTGTTCAAACTGCTACGAGAAGGACATAGAATGGACAAGCCTTCAAATTGTACTCATGAGCTGTACGTATTTATTTCAGACTTTCCATATACTTTACTTTACAGTAAGTTACAGAAAATATATGTCGGCTATCATCATCAATATCTTCCATCTTGTGTGGCTTGCAATTGCGATATTTCGGGATGGGGTAGATATTCGCAAAGCTGAGCAGACAAACCAATACATTTTTTGCTTTAATCCAGTGAATGGACCTAGTTGCTTGTTTTGAGGACTTTTATATAATTTGCTACTTTTTCGTTTGTGTTTAAATGATAATATTACGAATGAACTTATTTATTTTACAACAATCTTTAGTTAATTATGTGAAGTATGCAATAAGCAGGGAAAGTAGCACAAGTTGGTATCTTGTATAATTTAATGTGAACCATTAATGAATGGCCTCATTTGTAGGTACATGTTGATGAGGGAGTGCTGGCATGCTGTCTCATCACAAAGACCGACATTCAAACAGTTAGTAGAGCAGCTCGACCGAATCCTCACTGCTGTCTCAGAGGAGGTAAGATTTATTATTCTTATTAATATTTGTGTGTATAGATTTATTCGCTTTCCACTTCCGATGAATCGAAGGCGTTGCATGGCATGGTGGAGATAGTTTACTTTGGCCAGCTAATATTTACTATATTTTATTATATATACTATAGCATACCAGCTTTGAGTTATTTGTTAACCTGGTTCTCATCCTGATTTTCTCGGTCCTGCTCGGCCCTTACGTCATTTGACATATGTGAAGGTTTTAATACTAGATTTCAGGACCGTCCCGAAAAGGGTCACCTTGACGGCTGTTACATTTTTCATGCACTATTGTTATTTATTTACTGCAGGGTATTTGCTCATTTTGTTTTTATGTTAGATTTTGTCTGTTTAGTGGCCAATATGAACATGCACCTACACGCTGCATACATACCAACTTATATTCCAGTTCAGCTCTAGGTTTTTATTATATATACTATAACATACCCGCTTTTATTAAAGTTATATTGTAGCCTGGTTCTCATCCTGATTTTCTCTTTTTGCTTAGTATTTGGACTTATCAATGCCCTTTGAACAGTATTCTCCATCCTGTGAAGACACTGCAAGCACATGTTCCTCTTCTGATGACTCTGTGTTTACCCATGACCCTGTGCCATCTCCTTCGTGCGTCTTCAACTATCACAATGTCCATTCTCATCTGGGGACCTGAAAAAGCTATGAATGCTCATAAAGGAGGAGTATGGACATTATAAATACTGCTCTTCCTGGGAACCTAATTTATTAAAGAGACCTGAACCGTGTCTAGTTTTGTAGATACTGGTGAAACCCTGTGCTACTTTTCTGTTATGCTTGGGAGAAAAAAAAAGTTAAGTTGGTGCTGCCCTCAAGCCACCGGATGCAAAGCACTGTGAGCCCGACTGGCTCTGTCATGCTATGTCTGGGCATATGCAGTAAGACACCATGTTGTGGATGTGACGGACTACCATTGGCAGGAATGCTTTTCCCAGTCGTGTTCTAAAGGACGTCAGAAAGCTACTGGGGAGCACTGTGCTGTTGAGAACATAGCTTTACCTGCCTGTTAATATTCACTGCATTTGTAATGCCAAGCTGCAATATGGAATTACAAGTGGCCCTGAAGTGCCTGAAGTTTTTATGGGTCGAAAGTTTGTAGATATTTTTTAATAGAAATATTTATGTCCCGTTTTATTTTTATTTTTTTCTTAATGTAATTTTAATAGGTCATTCTCCACATGTTGAAGTGAGGACCTAAAGCCTTGTTTCAGTATTTCATGGTTTCTCTTCTAGCAGCCATATAATTTATCTCTCTGATATTTTTATATTAACCTACTTTGGACTTTGAAGGATCCTTACAACCAGAATGCTTTTTATACACTATAGATATATTTAAAACAGAATATGCTCTTTTGCAGTTTACCAAAAGTTTCATATTTCAAGTTGATTTATTTTATATATTGTAAAAAAAAGTAACTTTTAATATAAAGACTTAAATTATATCAAACTAACCATTGCTTGTGAGAACTTTATTGTTGTGTTTTTTTTCTTTCTTTTACCTTCTTGTTGATTTGACAGGTTAACTCATTAGTAATTGAACTTTTTAACTTTTCCCAATCATATAATTTGATAGCACATCAGTATGATATATATTCAACAATGAATATCAGACAAGTGGGGTTTGAATGGTGAGACAATATTGTTGATGCTTAGACCCAAAGTTATTCTTTGGCTTTTCTCTGACACAGTGCCACTATTGATCGGGAGCTGAGTCTAGAATGGTTCAGAAGAAGAGAAAAGCCTTTTACTTTATTGTATTTATTATAGGGAATCCAAATAGTCTGATATTTTATGTCATGCCCCAGAGCTGAGGTCCACAACCTTTCTGACATTGAGAGCCACATTCAGCTCTGAGAGCCCCCCTCACAGTAGTGACACCCAGAGCCCCTATTACCGGTATAATGACAGCCAAAGCTTTCCACTGAAAATCACACCGAGGCAGCATGGCAAGCTCCAGGGTTTCCTACCTTTTCCCCATTCAGATCTACCCCCTCTGTGCAGGACTACACACAAAAGTCACCATCTAGAGATCTACTCTTAAGGCTGTGTGCCCACGATGCGTTTTTTAAGTGTTTCCGCAGCGGCAATTCCGCTGCAGAAACACTTAAAAAACGCTTGGTAGAAGGTCTGCTATGTTCCCCAATGATAATCCGCATGTGCTGTGAACATGCTGCGGAAATATCCGCTGCGGATTATCATTGCGGAAAAATACGCAGCACTACCAATTATTTTGCGGAAGCGCTGCGTTTTCGCCGCCATTGACTTGCATTGGAACGCATGGAATCCGCATCACTGCATCTGTACATGCGGAATCCATGCGTTTCAATGTGCGGATGGTACCCGGGTCTTGAGAAGAGGAGACTCTCCTCCAGACCCAGGTACCACAGAACCTGTAAAAAAAATAGAATAAAATAAAAATAAATATTACACGTACCTTCTGATGGCCCCCGGTGTCTTTGTCTTGGCTTGCCGGCAGATCGCGGTGGACTCAAGGACCTGCCATGACATCATTTAGTCATGTGGCTGGTCACGCGACTGCTGACGTCGACAGGTCCTTTAGTGTACCGCGAGCTGCCGGCAAGCCGGGACGCACCGAATAAAGACACCGGGGGCCATCAGAAGTTAAATATAATATTTATTTTTTACCATTGTTTAAGGTCACAGTATATAAATCCATGCCGTTTGCATGGATTTATATAGTGTGACCAAGTAGTCAAGCACTTTCCAAGTGATGCTAAAATCGCTTGGAAAGCGCTTGACAACCCGCATGCGGAAATGCATGTGAAGAACGCTTCACATCCGCATGTCTCTGGCAGGAAAACGCATGTACAATCCGCATGTAAAATCCGCATGCGTTTTTTCTGCCAGGGAGATGCAGAAACGCTCAGGAAAAATCCGGAACATTTCTGCATCGTGGGCACATAGCCTCATACCTGTTTTGCTACACCTGATGCTAATGCACCAAGCTGAGCCACCCATCACAGGCCCGCAATCCACATGTGGCTCTCGAGCTACAGATTGGGGACCCCTGCCCCAGAGATTAAACCACTATGCATCAATATAAATCTCTCGTCAAATATCTGTTTTATGTTGATTAAATAGTTTATATTCACTCATGTTCATTTTACTATTTAAATTATCACATAAGCTTATAAGTGTTTGGATGGAAATTTGCCATCCTGCTGCAAGCCAATGGCCTGCACCATTGGAAAACAAAATCACGATCCAATTGCCCAAGGCATTGACTGGAGTTTGCCAGCCAACGTATGTCTCACCCTAAATGGCATTGTCAGCCTGGGGTTAATCAAAGTTTGTTTTAAAACCACAAAAAGTTTGTGATTGATTAGAATTATTTTATACTTGAAGGTCTCCATGGGGAAGCAAATGATTGACTTGTAGACTGTTAGCCCCTTTGCAGTAAGCAGGGGGCCAGTGATTGATCTCTGATAGCAATGCATAGGCGGGGGTTTAGGTACTTGGCTGCAGACCCTTTGGCCACTTCCAATTGTAACATTTGATGCATGCTGGACATTGACTGAATACCTGGCAAGGCAGGAGAAGAGACTGCTTCCCGCAGCCATTACATTGTTCTGTGTCCAGAAGGACAGGCTTAGTAGCCTGGGGAGTTCTGGCTACACATTATCTAATGCGGCTCCTCCCATGCATCTTAATGAAAAGAGGCCTTCATATACACACACACCTGCTCCCCCTTACAAACACACATGCAATTACACTGCTGGGGACTACAGATTCACTAAAAAACAATACTGGGAATTGAATATTTAACTAAAACACAGCTGAGGTTTTGCCAGCAAATACTGTGGGGTTTTGAATTTTTCTTTTTGCTAAATCTTTTTAGAATATTGCAACATTATATCAAAATGTGAGTAGTCTTTGTCATCCCTTCAAATGCTGGACTCTTATTCACGGAAATCTAACTTTTCTCGGTAAGTATAACTCTCGGTAAGTCTAATAACCCTTACAACAGTTTATAGTTTAAGATTTATCCTAACTTAGCTTTTTCTGGATGAACATGAAAGATGAAACTGCAGGACCATCCGTGAAGAGACCAAAATAAGTAATGACAAAAGAAATAATTTGCTGAGCTATTGTTTTCAGGCTGGAGAAATGGGGGTTTGGTTGATGCCTACAGACGTTATGGCTCTATTACCACTTTAGCCGTGGTCTGTTTTTCACTGTAATTTTTTTTTTTTTTTAAGATCCAATTTAATTGTGGGAAGTAGGAAAACATTTGCTTAAGCCTTCTTCAATGAGTTTCAAGAGTATTCAGAATTTTTCTTTTGATTTTATGTTTGTAATACATGTGTATTCTTGCATTTTTCAAATGGCGTAGAAAAACCTGTAGGAAAAAAAATGTCAGAAATAAAGCCACAAACAGAAGCGCTGTGCAAATGGCCTTTATAATAAATTGCTGGTAAGGGTTTGATAAAAAAAAATGCATTTAAAAGACTACAAAAATTTCTGCTTTAAATCTAGACTTATAAAAGAGTTCGGTATATGTTGTGATTTATTTATTTTACTCACTTATATAGCGACATTATTTCCACAGCGCTTTACAGACATTATCAGCACTGTCCCCATTGGGGCTCATAATCTAGATTCCCTATCAGTATGTCTTTGGAGTGTGGGAGGAAACCGGAGAACCTGGAGGAAACCCACGCAAACACGGGGAGAACACACAAACTCCTTGTGATTATGTCCTTATCAGTAGGTCCTTGGACTAGCAATAGATCCCATTAAAATAATGGCCTATGCGGACATGTAATAAGTGATAGCATAACTAAATATTTCCTGTTTGTTTTTTTTTTAATTCAAATTGCCTCTTCAGAAACTAAGAGGACTATCTATATCTCTAGTGCCACCTATTGGAAGTAGCAATCCTACAAGTCAATATCGACCCTTTAACGAGCCTTGCAATATGACGAAGGGTAAAAGCCAAATCACAATCTCAGTTAGCAGACACTGTGTTTCGGAGTATTGCCCCTCGTCAGTGCAAAGTATGAGATCTAATTGTAAAATTGTTGTTTAATAGCTGTGGTGTGAATATAATACATCTCTAGTACACTCGATGCAAAGTCTATTAAAAATGTAGGGTTTTGTCAAAAAAGATGAAGATTCTCCTATTCCAGAACAGTGGGAACTGTGACACACATGCAGATGTTCTACCTTTTGACCTTTACATTTTCAGCAGGGAGCATTCTATTAGACTGTGGCACCTTATTGAGTGACAATACAATTAGACTAAAAAAACACAATCCTATCTAAATCAACCCTACACAAAAGTTTAATTAGATGCACAACCCCCAGTCACACAAGATGTTGCATTTGTCACTGTGGCTTAAAATTATATATGATTACAACAGTAAATTAGTTGTGATCACTGGGCGGTATTGCACGTTTCCTCATAGAATTGCACGTTTCCTCATAAAATTTCAAGGTACGTCCAGGTAATCTAGCTTTGACATTGTGGCTATTTCTTGCAATATATTGTAAAAAATAAAGCTTGTTGTATCAACGGAATAGTGGCCCCAGCAGGGTACTGTACATCTGCAAATTATTTGAATCCATAAATGGCAGATGTGCAGTTTCTGGCCGCACCACTATGCAGTTGATAAAGAGCTCAGGACTGCCTGGCACCGAGAACAGCTGATCAGTGGGGGTACTGGGTGTCGCTCCTCCACCAATCCGATATTGATGACCTATCCTAAGGATAGTAAAGGAGAAAATGTTGCTTCCAGCTCCCTGTAAAAACTTGACTTTATTGAAATATTTAAAACTGGTTAGTAGAAGTGGATTGCAAAAATATAATCGTCAGAAGTAGCTACGCTTTTCAGACGCACATCAGCGTATTCTGTCCAAACTCAGTAATTAACCAGTTTTATATTTTCTAATAAAATAACGTTTTTATCGGGAGCTGGAGACAACCTTTTCTCCTTTCCTATGTACATATATGTTTGGTGAGAATGGATTTCCATGCTGTCGCGCTGGCTATATGTCCTCTCTCTTTTTGGCTGCTGTATTCTAAGGATAGGCTATCAATATAAAAACTCCCGGACAGCCCCTTTAAGTAGCAATGTCCACAATTATCTCAAATTTGTTAGGAGTGGGCTCCACTCCAGCCAAGTGTCTATCATGTTTTCTACTTCTGACTTCCATGTTACAATCAACATTATTTCCATGCTCAGTCAACCTTATTAGGTGTCTACACCTATCTCTCACCAAGCAAGTTACCGTCTATACCAGGGGTCCTCAAACTACGGCCCGCGGGCCACATGCGGTCCGCGGATGACTTTTATCCAGCCCGCCGGGCTATGGGCGGAGGAGAGGAGAGCGGTGTCAGCGCCCGCCCTTCTCCCCCGCTTGCTCAGGGCCCTGGCAGGTGGATACTTACCTCTCCCCGTGCCTCTGCAGATCTGTTGTCTTCCTGCTCTGCGCTTCCTGTGACGTCTCAGGTCAGAGGGTGCAGTGACGTCTTTACACCGCGCCCTGCCGAGTGCCGTCACAGGCAGCGCAGAGCAGGATAACGCCGCCGTGACGCTGGAGTCCAGACCAGAGTAGAGCAGCGGCAGCAGGTGAGGAGGAGTGAGGTGAGTATTGGATTTTTTTTAATTTTTTTAATGTATGGGGGGGGGTGACATCCTGCAAGGGGTATAATATGGGGGGGGGTGACATCCTGCATGGAGCATGATATGAGGGGGGGTGACATGCTGCATGTGGCATTATATGGGGGGTGACATGCTGCATGTGGCATTATATGGGGGGGTGACATGCTGCATGGGGCATTATATGGGGGGTAACATGCTGCATGGGGCATTATATGGGGGGTGACATGCTGCATGGGGCATTATATGGGGGGGTAACATGTTGCATGGGACATTATATGGGGGGGTAACATGCTGCATGGGGCATTATATGGGGGGTGACATGCTGCATGGGGCATTATAAAGACGGGAGTGATATCCTGCATGGGGCATTATATGGGGGGTGACATCCTGCATGGGGCATTATATGGGGGGGGAAGGGATATCCTGCATGGGGCATTATATGCGGGAAAGGGACATCCTGCATGGGGCATAATATGGGGGGGGGTGACATGCTGCATGGGGCATAATATGGGGGGGTGACATGCTGCATGGGGCATTATATGGGGGGGGTGACATGCTGCATGGGGCATTATATGGTGGTGGCATCCAGCATGGGGCATTATAAGGGGGGAACAGCCTGCATGGGGCATTATAAGGGGTGGAACAGCCTGCATATGGCATTATAAGGGGGAAACAGCCTGCCTATTGGGAACATTTACCTGCCCATTGAGGACCTATGCTGCCTGTTGGGGATATTTACCTGCCTATTGGGGACCTATGCTGCCTATTGGGGACATTTACCTGCCTATTGGGGACATTTACCTGCCTATTGGGGATATTTACCTGCCTATTGGGGACCTATGCTGCCTATTGGGGACCTATGCTGCCTATTGGGTACATTTACCTGCCTATTGGGGACTTTTACCTGCCTATTGGGGACCTATGCTGCCTATTGGGTACATTTACCTGCCTATTGGGGACCTATGCTGCCTATTGGGTACATTTACCTGCCTATTGGGGACCGATGCTGCCTATTGGGTACATTTACCTGCCTATTGGGGACATTTACCTGCCTATTGGGGATATTTACCTGCCTATTGAGGACCGAAGCTGCCTATTGGGTACATTTACCTGCCTATTGGGGACCTATGCTGCCTATTGGGGACATTTACCTGCCTATTGGGGATATTTACCTGCCTATTGAGGACCGAAGCTGCCTATTGGGTACATTTACCTGCCTATTGGGGACCTATGCTGCCTATTGGGTACATTTACCTGCCTATTGGGGATATTTACCTGCCTATTGAGGACCTATGCTGCCTATTGGGGACATTTACTTGCCTATTGGGGACCTATGCTGCCTATTGGGTACATTTACCTGCTTATTGAGGACCTATGCTGCCTATTGGGTACAGTTACCTACCTATTGAAATACCGGTTGATTTAACTTTACTTGTTCTTCATTTTAAATATTGTATTTGTTCCTGTATTGTTTTTTTTACTACAAAATAAGATATGTGCAGTGTGCATAGTAATTTGTTCATAGTTTTTTTTTTAAAAACGATATTCCGGCCCTCCAATGGTCTGAGGGACCGTGAACTGGCCCTCTGTTTAAAAAGTTTGAGGACCCCTGGTCTATACCATCTATACCTGTACACCCTGGGCCTCTGTAATCAAGGTGACATGTTTCTTTGAGTGAATCTGGTTAACCATTTTTTTTGCTAAAAGTCCCAGTTTGCATACAGTGCTAGTCAACAGTTTGGACACATCTGTTGCTTTCCTTATTCTTATAGGAATGTGCAGATTATAGATTCAGACTTAAAGCATCAAAGGCATAAAGGAACACATATAGAAACTAGGAGTAAAAAAATCAAACCAGAATATGTGGTAAAACCTTGATTTCCCAATTACCCCCTTATACTCTGATGACTGCTTTGCATTCCTTTGTCATTCTCTCAAGCAAGTAGTCACCTGTAATGGCTTTTCAACAGTTTTGAAGGAGTTCCCAGAGGTCCTGAGCAATTGGGTTGAGGTTGGAGGATTGAAGAGACATCTGATAGAGCACTCCATCCCCTTCTTGCTCACATAGCTTTTATTTAGCCAGGAGGCATGTTTGGGATAATTGTCCTGTTGCAATACATATGTTGGTCCCACTAAGCACAAATAGATAATGTTGTGGTTGACTTGCTGGGTAAGTGTACCCCAGTCATGTGCAGAAAACCTGGTGACAGATTCCATATAAGGAACCCAACTGGGTATGGTGTTCTTAAGGAGAACAAGTATTCAACAAAAACTTTAAAAAAGATAAGAGGGTGTCCAGGGTCTTTATGTTTCACAAACAAGAGTGTTACCAGCCACCATTACTCTTCAGACCTTACATAGGCTACAGTTCTGATTTAACAAAGTCAATGACATGAATAAGTAATTTCATCCACTACCTTAAAGGTGACATCTTCTCTGACTGGAGTCATTCTTTACCATCTGGTTCATCATGTCTTCCCCCCCACCACATCTCATCTTTGCATACTTCTTTCTGTTCCCTTGAAAATAACAAAATCACTATTGTGTAAACCCTCACCCCCCCCCCCCCCCGATAAAAAAGTTGCATCTAGCCACCAGATTGTGCCACCTTATGACATGGACTTCACACTGTCCATTATGAAACATGATAATTTCAATGCTGAAGAGTATACATATATCCATTTTTGATCTTCATTTGTAAATTAGGCTGAAACAGTGTATGTCCACATATACAGTTTATTTTCTGCAAATCGTATGTGCACTTCCCTTTTAAAAGTTCTTAATTTTTTTCCTCAATCTGTCTAACGTCTCACATTTTAATGCAACATTGCTGCAGATTTCACCATATGTATTGCCAAGGGTGAAATAAGTTATGAAAATCTGCAGCATACATTGACCTGTAGTGCAGAAATGAAATCTACAGCATCTCAATTTGTGTTGTGGATTTCTTCAAACCTCATTCATTTTGCTGTTATCTTAATCCACTTCAGATTTTCCAATTGTCCCGAAAATCAAGGTGGAGTATCTGGCACATATGACCATAACCTTAAAAATATAGAGTTGTCACAAAAGAAAGTTGAACAAAATTACCATGTAGGTAAATACAGGTAAATACCTAAGGAAAGTCATGAAGCTTTTTCTGAAAAAGTAGCTCTAAATTAGAGATTGATGATTGTTATGGGGACGGTTGCCAACAAACTTTATTATAATGGAAAGCAACCGACTCCGGGGTCCGCAATGCAGACTGGTGGACTGCGGCCGAACACCTTCCGGGTGAGAAGGAAAACAACCAACTTAAATATAAACCCTTCCGTGTTACAGCACACAGGAATGGGTATAGCGGTTCGCTCTATCTCCGTTAACTGCACAGGAGATGTGCGACCGGGGAAGTAGCTGTAGCCCTGTTAACTACACAGGGGCTAGGTGCTCTCAGCCGGCGTGCTACCGGACTGAGGAGACTTGGTCTACGTGGCTCACAGGCGGTACCAGGAATACGGCGTCTGCAGACAGCTCGGGGTGTATGGCGACCCCCTTGTCAGAGCCAGACCACTGGGCGAAGCTACCTGCCTATTTCCACTACAGCTCACAGGGAGCTCAAACGCCCAAGCATACACACCACACCACCACTGCTCAAAGATCAGAGCGCACCGCCATGTTTGTGGGCGGGTCTTTTAAAGATTAAGCCCTGCCCACCGTCGCACCATTGGTGACGTCACCTGAGACCAATCAGGCGGTGCCAGGTCACCGGATCAGCTGGCTCCCGAACCACCAATCACGGTCAGCCATGTCACGGGCATGCTCAGTGCGATGCTTCTTGGACTTAGGCTGACGGAGCCCTGACTCCCTCCTCAACCTATACTTCATACTGCTAGGCACAAACACCCAAGATACAGCTTGTGCATCTTGTGTACTAGCTAGGTGTTGGGACCAATGGTGATGCTGTGCAGCATCAGCCCTGGCTGGACCAGAATGGGAGACCACAGAATCCACTGAAGATTTTGAACCCATTTCAGATCCAGCAACCACCCGGCACCTAACATTATGCCCCCTTCTAACATCCCCCTCCACTTGACGCTCATATTCCTCAATGAGCAGGGGAGCATGAATGTGGTCCACTGGTTCCCAAGAACGATCCTCAGATATGTGGCCCCTCAAGTGTACGAGGTAATGCTTTTTCCCACGGACCATCTTGGACCCCACAATCGCCTGTTCCTCGAAATCATCACCCCTGGTGTCTGGAGCAGGTTGGGGTTCCGAGAATTTTGTCAGGCGAACCGGCTTGAGGAGCGACACATGAAACGTGTCGTGAATCCTCATGTGTCGTAGCAACTGTAACCGGTACACTACGGGATTTATCTGGGCCAGAATTCTGAACGGACCAATAAAACGGGGATTCCCCGCGTACTCTGATATTACGAGCCGCGAGCCACACTCTGTCGCCCGGGGAGAATACGGGGGCCGGACGGCGATGAGTGTCAGCCGACTCTCTCATCCGATTCTTGGAGGCCAATATAGCCTCTTGGGTATGATCCCAAACCTCCCGCGCCTCCAGAGCCCAATCTCTGACCCCAGGTTCCCCAGAGGAAACCGGCATAGGAACCGGGACTCGCGGATGTTGGCCATTAATTAGGAGAAACGGAGTCTGACCTGTGGAATCCGCCACTGCGTTGTTTAGTGCAAACTCAGCCCAGGGGAGCAATATCGACCAGTCATTCTGGTTGGCCGAAACGAAATGACGCAAGTATGTCACAAGCGTCTGGTTAGTGCGTTCCACCAGATTATTGGTCTCCGGGTGATAGGCAGTAGAGAGATTTAGTTCAATGCTGAGCAAATTACACAATTCTCTCCAAAACCGGGAGGAAAACTGTGGACCCCGGTCACAGACAATCCTATCCGGCATTCCGTGGAGACGGAAAACATGACGAATGAACAGTGATGCCAGAACCCGGGAAGAAGGAACCCTAGGCAGAGGAACCAGGTGAACCATCTTAGAGAAATGGTCAGACACCACCCATATTGTCGTGTTTCCCCGGGACTTAGGTAACTCAACAATAAAATCCATCCCAACCAGCTCCCACGGTCTATCCGCCACGGGTAACGGATGAAGAAGACCAGCTGGCCTCTGACGGGACAATTTATTTCTCGCACAGGAGACACACGCTTGGACATATTCCTTAACGTCCTGGGACAACCGAGGCCACCAATACGACCGTTGGAGAAGCTCCGTGGTACGTTTGACCCCAAAATGACCTCCGATCTTAGAGGCATGTGCCCAGGACAGTACTTCATTCTATAAATTAGGAGGAACGAACGTCCTCCCGGGAGGAACCTGGTTTAGGGACACTGGAGCCACTGTCCGCATAGACTCTGGAGGAACAATAAGCCTAGGCTCGTCCTCAGCCATATCCATAGACCGGGACAACGCGTCCGCCCGGGGGTTCTTTTCCCCTTTTAAAAAGTGAATAGAAAAATTGAATCTGGAAAAGAAAAGGGACCACCTGGCCTGCCTCGGGTTAAGACGCTGCACCGTCTGTAGGTACGAAAGATTTTTATGATCGGAATATACTACGAAAGGATGTTTAGCTCCCTCCAAGAGATACCTCCATTCCGAAAAAGCCATCTTAATAGCAAGTAATTCTTTGTCCCCATTCATATAATTCTTCTCTGCTGGAGAGAAGGTCTTGGAGAAGAAAAAACATGGTCTTGTCCGACCCTGTTCATTCTTTTGAGAGAGAACCGCTCCTGCTCACACAGAGGAGGCATCGACTTCCAGGAAGAATGGCTTGTCCACATCCAGGCGATGGAGAATGGGAGCTCTAGAAAAATAGGATTTAATCTCCCGAAACGCCTCGGATGTCTCTTTAGACCAATTCTTGGGATTGGCACCCTTCTTGGTTAAAGCGGCTAAAGGAGCCACCAGTGTAGAAAAAGGTGGTATGAACTGCCAGTAGTAGTTGATAAAGCCCATGAAGCGTTGTACCGCTTTAAGGGAGTGGGGCTCCTGCCAGTTCTGTACCGCCACCAACTTTTGAGGATCCATAGCCAATCCCTTACTGGATATGATGTAGCCCAAGAACGGTAAAGACTCTCGTTCAAACTGACACTTCTCCAGTTTACAATACAAAGAATTTGCTCGCAATCGTTCAAAAACTCTGCGAACATCCTTTCTGTGTGTGGAGAGGTCAGGGGAAAAAATAAGGATATCATCAAGATAAACTACCACAGAAGATAGCAGCAAATCCCGAAAGATATCATTGACAAAATCTTGAAAGACTGCAGGGGCATTGCATAACCCGAAAGGCATGACGAGATACTCGTAATGACCATCACCAGTGTTAAAGGCTGTTTTCCACTCGTCACCTTCACGGATTCGCACAAGATTATATGCCCCTCGCAGGTCCAATTTAGTGAAGATGTTAGCCCCTCGCAACCTGTCAAATAGTTCAGAAATAAGGGGCAGAGGGTATTTATTTTTGATGGTGATGGCATTTAGTCCTCTGTAATCAATGCAGGGACGTAAATCACCCTCTTTTATCTGGACGAAGAAAAACCCCGCTCCAGCAGGAGAGACTGATTTTCTGATAAACCCCCGGGCCAAATTCTCTTTGATATAGTCTGACATGGCCTAGGTCTCAGGTACAGACAGTTGGTAAACCCTACCGTGAGGAGGCTCCGTGCCAGGGACCAAATCAATAGGACAGTCATACGGTCGGTGGGGAGGTAGAGTCTCTGCGTCCTTTTTGGAAAAGACGTCCGCAAAGCTCCGATATTGTACAGGCAGAGCGGACAAGTCGGGAGAAGGCTCAGAGACTACCCTCCGGGCGGCTGTAACCATACATTGAGGCACACAGTTCTTACCCCAGGAAGAAATTCTCCCTGTACTCCAATCAATGTGTGGAGTGTGACAATGTAGCCAAGGGAGGCCCAATAACACCTCATCTAATCCCCCGGGGATAATAAGGAAGGAGATAACCTCCCAGTGACCCTGAGGAAACGATATGGTGAGGGGGGCTGACTGGTGAGTGATTTGTGTGTCCAGTAGAGCACCGTTCACCACCCTGATGTTCATCGGCTTAGGCAGTAACTCCATAGGTATGGCATGCCTCTGGGCAAATGTTGATGACAAAAAATTGCCATCAGCTCCAGAATCCACCCACGCCCTGGCCGTAACCATGGTTGTCACGAAGGACAACGTCACCTCATACAATAATTTGGAGGACGAAACCCCAGAATCTAACACACCCCCTCCAACGGTGGTTAGACACCTTCGTTTCCCGACCGCTTGGAAACCTTATTAATGGGGTACTCCAAGAGATGTGCAGGTCGGGAACGAGGAGATTTAGACTTAGTCCGGGATATATCCATAGCCTCAGGCTCCGGGTCGGAAACCACAGGTTTTGGAGATAGGTCTAGAGAAAGAGGGTGCCAACCGAAACCGAGGTCTAGAAACCTCCAGTTCTAACTTGCGTTCTGCATGACGCAGATCTATTCAGTTAGCGAGAGTGATTAACTCTTCCAGAGAGGTTGGGATCTCTTTGGTAGCTAGGGCATCTTTAATATGCCCAGCCAGCCCCCTCCAAAACACCGGGTTTAGCCACCGCTCAGGCCAATCCAGTTCAGCCGCAAAGGTTCTGAACTGGATGGCATAGTGGCTGGCGGTGGCCGAACCCTGGATCAACGCAAGCAGCTTAAGAGCCGTATCATGCGTGACCTGAGGCCCCAGGAATACACTCTTTAGGGTCTTATGGAAAATACCCGCATTAGCCACTACCGGGTCATTCCGCTCCCACAGAGGAGTAGCCCACTCCAGAGCCCTGTGGGAGAGTAGCAGTATAACATAACCCACTTTGGCTCTTTCGGAGGGAAACCGTGCCTCCATCATCTCCAACTGAATGGAGCATAAGTTAACAAAACCCCTGCAGGATTTACTGTCCAAAGAAATTTTTTTTCGGGAGAGCAAAACGGGGTAATGGGGCACTTGCAGTGGTCGCAGCATTCACCGCAGCCGAGTTAATCATATTGGCTGCTAGAGAAGCCGCCTGGGTAGCTACTGCAGTGATATCAGCGACCGGGACAGCTTGTTCCAGAGACTTAAGTCTGGCCTCAAGTCGCTGTATATAGTGCTGCAGTTGCTGGTTGTTGGCCATGTTCGGCAAGACCCTGGCGCTCTCATACTGTTATGGGGATGGTTGCCAACAAACTTTATTATAATGGAAAGCAACCGACCCCAGGGTCCGCAATGCAGCCTGGTGGACTGCGTCCGAACACCTTCCGGGTGAGAAGTAAATCAACCAACTTAATTATAAACCCTTCCGTGTTACAGCACACAGGAATGGGTATAGCGGTTCGCTCTATCTCCGTTAACTGCACGGTAGATGTGCGACCGGTGAAGTAGCTGTAGCCCTGTTAACTACACAGGGGCTACGCAGTAGGCGCTAGGGTGTGGGTGTGATACCCACCGGGTATAGGTGCTCTCAGCCGGCGTGCTACCGGACTGAGGAGACTCGGTCTACGAGGCTCACAGGCGGTACCGGGAATACGGCGTCTGCAGATGGCTCGGGGTGTATGGCGACCCCCTTGTCAGAGCCAGACCGCCGGGCGAAGCTACCTGCATATTTTCACTAACCTGCCTATTTCCACTAGACCTGCCTATTTCCACTACAGCTCACGGGAAGCTCAACTGCCCAAGCGTACACACCACACCACCACTTCTCAAAGATCAGAGCGAACTGCCATGTTTGTGGGCGGGTCTTTTAAAGATTAAGCCCTGCCCACCGTCACACCATTGGTGACGTCACCCGTGACCAATCAGGTGGTGCCAGGTCACCGGATCAGCTGGCTCCCGAACCACCAATCACGGTCCGCTATGTCACGGGCATGCTCAGTGCGATACTTCTTGGACTTAGGCTGACGGAGCCCTGACTCCCTCCTCATCCTATACTTCATACTGCTAGGCACAAACACCTGAGATACAACTTGTGCATCTCGTGCACTAGCTAGGCGTTGGGACCGACGGCGATGCTGTGCTGCATCAGCCCCGGCTGGACCAGAATAGGAGACCACAGAATCCACTAAAGATTCTGAACCCATTCCAGATCCAGCAACCGCCCGGCGCCTAACAATGTTAATCATATGTTGTTGTAGCATGATTGTTAAAAATATACAATTACACATGATCCAGAACTGAAAACTCTGTTATCGGGCTCGCTCACACTGGCGTATAACACGGCTGATAGCCCTCGGCTCAGTGTTATACTATGGGGCTGTGCATATAAGCTATTCTTTTTCTCATGTCAATTCGGCATGAGAAAACAATAGCACTTTGCTGCGAGTGGCCCCGATAATCGGATCATGCGCTCCCATAAAAGTCTATGGGTGAGAGAGAAACGTCGGGCTGCACTGGGATGTCATCAGAGTGCAGTCCGATATACGCTCACAGAGACGATGGAGAAATTAAGTTCTCCATCTTCTTCGCACCTGTGATACGATTCTGTCATGCGAGAGAATCGGATCACAGTAAGATGACACTCGGATCAAACTTTGACAGAGTTTGAGCTGAGTGTCATTAGCATAATTGGCCCAATTCGTTCACAAGAGAGAATATACGCCAGTGTGAGCAAGCCCTTAGTAGCTAGGTTACATCCGGTATAATGGAGGTGACCACAAAAACACTGACAGAGAACCACCTTCCAAGCCACGAGATTCCAGCATGTAGCTGGTGTTTAAAAAATAAAAATTCTAAATACAGAATTTTAATGGAAACTTGACAGCTGATACATGCTGCCGGAACCACGGGCATGTATCACATACTGCCGGAACCACGGGCATGTATCACATACTGATTGTATGATTTTAGGCTTGACAAGTGTTTAGAAGGAAACAAAAAAGTGGTACAGGGTGAAGAGTCAAGTGAAGGTCATCACAAAGTGATGGTCAGAGGAAATGTACTATTATGAATGCTTGAAAATGAAGTTTTAAGACATCAGCGTTTACAGGGAACTTAAAGGGGTAGTCCCATCTCCAAGATCCTATCCCAATATGTAGTAGGTGTAATAATAATAATAATAGCAAATACCTCCAATTAGAAATGTAGTATAGTTTTTCTGATTAGCTATATCTTTCTCCTTATGTGCAGACATTGCAGGACCTTAGGTATCCATGGTTACAACCACTGATATAGTGACAGTTAGCTAGTTGCTAGTGGTCATAACCATGGATATCTAAGGTCCTGCAATGCCTGCACATGAGGAAAGACACATAGCGAATCAGAAAACCTATACAATATTCCTAATTGTAGGTATTTGCTAATATTATTATTATTTCACCTGCTACATATTGGCATAGGATGTTGGAGATGGGAATACACCTTTAACAGCTGTTATCAAAACTTGGCAGCATATATCAGACACTACCTACATTATATGATCTCAACCGTATGTGTTTCACTCTGAAACGCTGCAGCATTTCAGAGAAAAAAAACAGTTTAGAAGCCACCAGGGACCAAGCCGCATGGGAAACTAGTCGGACAGGCGAGTCTCTAGGGCTTCTACCTGCGAGCTGTCCTGGATTGACAGGTTTCTCCCTTTGTGTGCATATTGAGAGAGACCTGTCACTCCCAGGCAGCAGGGAGGTAGAAACCGCTGGGGATTTGCTTGTCCAACCAATCACCTGTGCAGCTCAGTCCTCGGCGGCTATTAAACTATGTTTTTCTATGAAACGTCGCAGCATTTCAAACATACTTGGCTGAGATCATACAGCCAGTGTGTGATACATGCTGCCTGTGGATCAGGCAGAATGTACCAGCTGTCAGGTTCCTTTTAAAAGCTCTTTTTCTAGCATTCACCATAGTACATTTCCTCTGACCATCACTTTGCGATGACCTTTACTTGACTCTTCACCCTTTTACCACCTTTTTGTTTCCTGCTGCAGACTTGTCAAGCATATTGACACTTTTTGTAGTTGGATACATTATTTTCTAAACACAAATCAGTGGGGTCTCTAACTCTCAAATGGGGCATAACTAAACATTCATTCAGAGGTGTAAATTGAAGCTCCATGGCCTCAATGTAAATTCAATGACATTTTTCATCCCCAGTAGCTATGCACTTGCACTTCATGATATCCAAAATTCATGCAATTCATTGGCACTATGTAATGTGCAGTGTATGGAATTTCAACATTCACACATCAAACAACTGTAGCAGGAGGCCTGGGGGCTACATAGGCTTTGGAAACCAATTGGTACTAAGACTTTTTCAACTTCTTTGGGTACAACATGCTTTCCTACTTAAAATAGTTTTTAAGTAATATTAATGAAGTTAATTTTGGTCAATATGTATGACCGTAAATTTTTCGTAACCTTTTTAGCATCTTAATGCCACAACCTATTTTCACCTTCCTGACCAAGCCAAATTTTTCAATTTTGACTAGTGTCACTTTATTAGACAATAACTCTGGAATGCTCCAACATATCCCAGTGGTTCTGAGATTGATTTCTCTTGTTGCACATTGTACTTCACGATAGTAGTAAATTTAGGTCGATATGGTTTCAATTTCGGTATGAAAATATTGAAAATGTTACAAAAACTTTCGACAATTTGCAATTTTCAAACTTTTAATTTTTATGCAGTTAAAAGCGCTAGTCATACAGCACAAAATAGTTAACAAATAACATTTACCACCTGTCTACCTTACATCAGCATCATTTTTTAAACAATCTTTGTTTTGGTAGGATGTTACAAAAGTTATATTTTAGCAGGAATTTCTAATTTTTTCAGTTAAATGTATAAAACCTATATTTTTAGGGACACATTCACTTTTGAAGTGACTTTGAGGGGCCTTTTCGTGAAAAAAAAACACAAACAAGATCCCATTTTAAGTCTGGACCCCTCACTGTTTTCAAAGCCATATGCAGAAAGTGTATTTACCCATTAGGTGCTTCACAGGAATTAACTTAAACTGATAGAAATGAAAAGCTACATTTTGTTTTTACAAAAATGTCGCTTTAGCCCTACATTTTTTATTTTCACAAGGATAAAAGGGAAAAAAACACCACAGTTTGTTGTGCAATTTCTTCTGAATACACTAATACCCCATATGTTGTCCGAAAGTACTGTTGAGGCATATGGCAGGGCTCAGAAGGAAGAGAGCGCCATTTGATTTTTGGAGCATAAATTTGGCTGGAATACATTGCACACTCCATGTTGCACTTGCAGAGCCCCTGAGGTGCCAAACCAGCAGAAGCCCCCCACAAGTACCTCATTTTGGAGACTACATTCTTCAAGAAATTTATGTATGAGTGTGATGATCATCTTCAACCCAGTAGGTGCTTCACAAAATTTTATAATATTGGTTTGTGAAAATTAAATATTATTTTTTTTTTCACTGTGCTGATACACCGCATGTTAGGGGGATGGTTGCGAACAACTTTATTAAATAATGGAAAGCAACCGAACCCGGGGTCCGCGATGCAGCATGGAGGACTGCGGCCGAACATCTTCCGGGTGAGAAGGTAAAACAACCAACTTAAATAACAATCCCCTCCGTGTTACTGCACACCGGAACAGGATTAGGGATTCGCACTATCTCCGTTAACTGCACGAGAGATGTGCGATAAATAATGTATCTGTAGTCCTGTTACAGCACAGGGACTACACAGTTGGCGCTAGGATGCGTGTGACTCACGCCGGCAAATACGTGCTCCCAGCCGGCGTGCTACCAGACTAAGGAGTATCTCTCCACGTGGCTTACAGGTGGTACTGGGAATAGGGTGTCTGCAGACTGCTCGGGGTGTAAGGCAACTCCTTTGTCGGAGCCAGACTGTCAGATGAAGCTACCTGCCTGTTTCATCTAAGCCTGGCTATTTCCACTAAACCTGCCTGCCAGAAACTAAAGCACACGTGGAGCCCAAGAGACCAAGCATCCACACAACACCATCACAGCTCAATGATCAGAGTGCGCCGCCATGTTTGTGGGCGGGCTTTTTAAAGATTAAACCCTGCCAACCGTCGCACCATTGGTGACGTCACCTGCGACAAATCAGGCGGTGCCAGATCACCGGATCAGCTGACTCCCAAACCACCAATCACGGCCCGCCATGTCACGGGCATGCTCAGTACAGAGAATCCTGGACTTAGGCTTTAATAGCCCTGTCTCTCTCCGCAACCTATCCTTCATGTTGCTAGGAACGAAGACCCAAGAGATGACCTGTACATCTCGTGCACCAGCTAGGCGTTGGGACTGATGATGATGCTGAGCAGCATCAGCTCCAGCTGGACCAGAATTGGAGACCAAAGTCCACTGATGGTTCTGAACCCATTTCGAATCCATCAATCGCCCGACGCCTAACATTAACCCCCCCTTCTAACATCCCCCTCCACTTGATGCTCATTTTCCTCAAAGAGCAGGGGAGCATGAATGTGGTCCACAGGTTCCCAGGGATGATCCTGGGTAACCTTTTTTTTCCACAAACCATCTTAGACCCCCTAATAGCCTGCACCTCGAGTTTATCACCCCTGGTGTCTGTAGCAGGTTGGGGTTCAGCGAGTTTTGTCAGGTGAACGGGATTAAGGAGAGGCACATGAAAAGTGTCGTGACTCCTCAGGTGTCGTGGTAACTGTAACCGGTACATTACAGGGTTTACTTGGGCCAAAATTTTGAAAGGACCAATAAAGCGGGGGGCAAACTTAGCAGACTCCCCGCGTACATTATTATTGCGAGCCCTGAGCCACACTCTGTCGCCCGGATAGAATATGGGAGCAGGACGACGAAGAGTGTCAGCCGACTCTCTCATTCGATTCTTGGAGGCCAATATAGCATCCTGGGTATGGTCCCAAACCTCCCGTGCCTCTAGAGCCCAATCTCTGACCCCAGGTTCCACTGAGGAAGCTGGCATAGGAACCGGGACTCGCGGATGTTGGCCATTATTTAGAAGAAACGGAGTCTGACCTGTGGAATCCGCCACTGGTAATGGGTGGAGAAGACCAGCCGGACTTTGACGGGATGATTTACCTCTCGCACAGGAGACAAATGCAAGAACATATTCCTTAACGTCCTGGCACCACCGGGGACACCAATAGGACCGTTGAAGGAACTTTGTGGTACGTTTGACCCCAAAATGAGCTCCGATCTTAGGGGCATGTGCCCAGGAGAGCACCTCATTTTGTAGATTAGGGGGAACGAACGTCCTCCCCGAGGGGACCTGGTTTAAGGACACTGGAGCCACCCTCCGCATACTTCCTGAAGGAACGGTGAGCCTGGGTTGGTCATCGTCCTCGGCCGTACCCATGAACCGGGACACAAGGTCTACCCGAGGGTTCTTTTTGATATAATCAGACAAGACCTGGGTCTCGGGGACAGACAGAGGATCTGTGCCGGGGGCCACATCGGTAGCAGGCTCAGAAACTACCCTCCGGGTGACTGTAACCATTCACTGAGACACACAATTCTCACTCCAGGAAGAAATTCTCCCCGTATTCCAGTCAATGTGTGGAGTGTGACAACGTAGCCAGGGAAGACCCAATAGCACCTCATCTAATCCACCGGGAATAATAAGAAAGGAGATAACCTCCCGGTGACCCTGAGGAAATGACATGGTGAGGGGAATCGACTGGTGGGTGATATGCGTGTCCAGGAGTGAACGTTGACTACCCTAATGTTCATTGGTCTTGGCAGTAACTCTATAGGGATGGCGTGCCTATGGGCAAACGTAGATGACAAAAAATTTCCTTCGGCGCCAGAATCTACCCACGCCTTGACAGTAACCGTGGTTGTTCCGAAGAACAATGTCACCTTATACAATAATTTGGAGGAAGAAGCCCCAGAATCTAACACACCTCCTCCAACGGTGGTTAGACACACTCGTTTTCCCGACTGCTTGGAACCCTTATTAACGGGGTACTCCAAGAGATGTGCAGGTCGGGAACGAGAGGGGTTAGACTCAGTCCCAGATATATCCATAGCCTCAGGCTCCGGGTCGGCAGTCGCGGGTTTGGAAATGGGTCTAGAGAAGGATGGTGCCAACCAACACTGAGGTCTGGGGACCTCCAGCTCTAACTTGTGTTCTGCATGACGCAAATCTATTCGGTTAGCGAGAGAGATTAACTCCTCCAGGGAGGTTGGAATCTCTCTGGTAGATAGAGCATTTTTAATATGCCCAGCCAGACCCTTCCAGAACACCGGGATTAAAGACCGCTCAGACCAATCCAATTCAGCCGCTAAGGTTCTGAACTGGATGGCATAGTGGCTGGCGGTGACCAAACCCTGGACCAACGCAAGAAGCTTAAGAGCCGTATCATGCGTGACCTGAGGACCTAGAAAAACACTCTTTAGGGTATTAAGAAAGAGACCCGCATTAGCCACTACCGGGTCATTGCGCTCCCACAGAGGTGTAGCCCACTCCAAGGCCCTGTGAGAAAGTTATGAAATGAGAAAACTCACTTTGGCCCTTTCGGAGGGGAACCGTGCCTCCATCATCTCCAATTGAATGGAGCATAGGTTAATAAAACCTCTGCAGAATCTGCTGTCACCAGAAAATTTTTCCGGGAGAGCAAAACGGGGTAATGGAGCAATTACAGCTGCTGCAGCATTTACCGCAGCCGAGTTAACCAGATTGGCTGCTTGAGAAGCGGCCTGGGTAGCTACTGCAGTGATATCAGCTACTGGGTCAGCTTGTTCCAGAGTCCTATGTCTGGCCTCAAGTAGCTGTATATAGCGCTGCAGTTGCTGGTTGTCAGCCATGTTCGGCAAGACCCTAGCGCTCTGATACTGTTAGGGGGACGGTTGCGAACAACTTTATTAAATAATGGAAAGCAAACGAACCCGGGGTCCGCGATGCAGCCTGGAGGACTGCGGTCGAACACCTTCTGGGTGAGAAGGTAAATCAACCAACTTAAATAACAATCCCCTCCGTGTTACTGCACACCGGAACGGGATTAGGGATTCGCACTATCTCCGCTAACTGCACAAGAGATGTGTGATAAATAATGTATCTGTAGTCCTGTTACAGCACAGGGACTACACAGTTGGCGTTAGGATGCGTGTGACTCACGCCGGCAAATATGTGCTCCCAGCCGGCGTGCTACCGGACTAAGGAGGATCTCTCCACGTGGCTTACAGGTGGTACCGGGAATAGGGTGTCTGCAGACTGCTCGGGGTGTAAGGCGACCCCTTTGTCGGAGCCAGATTGTCAGATGAAGCTACCTGCCTGTTTCATCTAAGCCTGCCTATTTCCTCTAAACCTGCCTGCCAGAAACTAAAGCACACGTGGAGCCCAAGAGACCAAGCGTCCACACAACACCATCACAGCTCAATGATCAGAGCCCGCTGCCATGTTTGTGGGTGGGCTTTTTAAAGATTAAGCCCTGCCAACCGCTGCACCGTTGGTGACGTCACCCGCGACCAATCAGGCGGCGCCAGGTCACCGGATCAGCTGATTCCCAAACCACCAATCACGGTCCGCCATGTCACGTGCATGCTCAGTACAGAGAATCCTGGACTTAGGCTTTAACAGCCCTGTCTCTCTCCGCAACCTATCCTTCATGTTGCTAGGAACGAAGACCCAAGAGAAAACCTGTACATCTCGTGCACCAGCTAGGCGTTGAGACTGATGATGATGCTGAGCAGCATCAGCCCTGGCTGGACCAGAATGGGAGACCACAGAGTCCACTGATGGTTCTGAACCCATTTCAAATCCAGCAAACGCCTAACACTGCATATAATCGGAAACTATTATATAGGCACACTGCACACCTTTGGTGACCATGTTGTCTCTGACTATGTAACCCTCTAAATGCTATGATCAATAGTGATCGCAGAATTTAGAAGGCTAGGAGAGGGAGGAGGCTCTCTCTGCCACCTGATCGGCACCCCCACAATGTGATCACAGGGTCTGATGATTGCCATGGCAGCATGAGGTCATACAATGTCCTCTACATCTGCCAGCAACAATGGACTGTTAGACCATGCCAGAAGCATGGTCTAACAGGTGTTCTGTCAGTGTAACAGTGACAGCTGTAATGCATTGCACAGCATTATACTTGTGATCAAAGTAATAAATGTTAAAGTCCCACAGAGGAACTAGGTAAAGAAAATGTGGAAATATAAAAAAAATCACAAAATAAAGAACAAAAAAAAAGGAAAAATATTATACCACTACATATGTATATTTATGTAAAAACAAAAGGTTCCCCCAAAAAGTACACATATTTGCTATGGTCGAGTCCAGAGCGACTCAATCTATAAAACTGGCACACTAGTTAACCCATTCATTGAACACAGCAAGAAAATAAATAAAAAAAAGTGGCAAAAAATTATGCTTTTTCATCACACCGCTGAAAAAAATTGAATAAAATGCGATCAAAAATTCATATGTAAATAACAATGACATAGCTGAAAACGTCATCTTGTCCCGCAAAAAAACAAGCCACCATACAGCTCCATCAGTGGAGAAATAAAAAAGCTATAGCTCTCAGAATACAGCAATGCAAAAACAATACTTTTTCTATAAAATTGTTTTTATTGTTTTTATTGTGTAAAAGTAGTAAAACACAAAAAAAAATATTTTAATGTGATATCACTGTAATTGTACTGACCCAAAGAATATAGCTGTCTTTTACCACATGGTGAATGGCATTAAAAATACCCCCCAAAAAAATTTTGAATTGCTAGTTTTTGTTCATTCGGCCTTCCAAAAATCAGAATAGAAAGTGATCAAAAAATATAGCAAAAAATGGATCAAAGACACTCAAGTCTCTATATGCCGCAAACTCTTAGCCAATCAGCAAATGGTTAGTATTACTAAAACATACCTTTTACTAATAATGTTAAATATGTAAATTGTCTCTTCAGGAATGAATAAGACTTGAACTCTAGTGCCACCTATTGGAAGTAGCAATCCTAAAAGTCAATATCCACCCTTCAAAGGGTATAAGAGTTCAAGTCCTCTTCCTCTCTGAGGAGACAATTTGCATATTTAATTTCCCAGAGGAGCATGGGAGGCGTTTAAGCCTCCTCATACTGGCGTGCCAAACTTAGCATGTCACTCTCCATAAGGAGAAAACTTATCCCTTAGATCACAATAATAATGTTAAAAGCTATTGGTTGCACACACAATAATATGAACCTGTGATAAACAAATAAAGACCAGAATATTACCAAATCCACATTGGTGGGTGGGTATAGGCTCAATAGACAAAGTCACTCAAAACTACACTGAGTACTCAGATGTATATACAACACAGAACTGTGGTCAGCTTACTACAGGTGGTCTGCACCTCAAACAGGACCCATCTATAAATAGTTGTTGTATATAGTCTACTCAAACATCAGTGATTATTCAAAAGTGAGTAGAGGAAATAGGAACAGCCTCACTCATCTGTTTTCCACAGGGAGAGTCCAAGCATCTCAAGCCATGCTGCTGACCCTCATCTGGTTAGAAAGACGAGGTCTGGAGATAGACCTGTTATGCCCTAAACACTCACGCCCTGACAAGGGCTGTCCACAGCTCTCAGTGCTTCTTGCCTCCGAGGGCAATTGGAGGGCTTGTCTACATAGGGACAGCTTTGGACTACCCTTGTCAGGGTGGAAGTCTTTGGGGATAAGGGCCTTTTTAGTGTCTTTACGGCATAACAGGTCTATCCCCAGACCTCGCCTTTGTAACCAGATGAGGCTCAGCAGTTTGGCTTGAGACGCTAAGACCCTCTCTGGAGACAACAGACAGGTAAGGCTGTTCCTACTTGCTTTACTCACTCTTGAATAATTACTTATGTTTGAATAGACTATATATGACAACCATTTATAGCTGTGGACCACCTGTAGTGAGCTAACCATTTTCATTGGATAAACATCTGAGAATTCAGTGTAGTTTTGAGTGACTTTGTTGGCCCTATACCCACCATTGTGGATTTTGTAATATACTGTTATTTACCTGTTTATCATGGGTTCATTTTATTGTGCATGCAACCAATGGCCTGAAAATGGTACCGATAAAAAACTTCAACTCATCAAGTAAAAACAAGCCCTCACATGACTTTGATGGCAGAAATATAGAAAAATTATAGCTCTCAAAATATGGCGATGCAAAAACTTTTCTTTGCAAAAAAAGCATTTTTTAGTGGGTGATAGTAACATAAACATAGAAAAAATTATTGAAATCTGGTATCGCTGTAATCGTACTGACCTGAAGAATAAAACTGTCTAATAACTTATAATAACTTATACTGCTCGAGGAACGGCAAAAAAATAAATAAAACCAATTCTTCACCTGCTGTTGATTTGTTTAGTTGACCTCCTAAAGATGACAGTAAGGCTCGGCACACATTTATCCTTCGCTACTCGCTGAGCGCTTACACTGGGGTTTCCTTGTAAATCTCTGAAATACATGATTTAGACAGAACCCTTGATGGAAGATTCCCTATAATGAGGTAGATGGAGAGACACTTTGGACTCTCTCTGGACTATGAACCAGCAGTGTCTATCTTTTTAAGTGTGCATGAAAGCATGGTCGGTCACACTTTTTCGCACCTCTGAAAGGAAAGACGCCGCTGAGCAGAGGCCAGAAGGAGTCCAGAGTAACTCTGCTGCCTCAATATCCGCTGGGAGTTTCATCTGAAGCACGTCATTCGGAGATTTAGATGGGAACCCCAATGTAAGTGCTCAGCACAGAGCACAAGATTAATGTGATCCAAAATGTTATTTAAAATGTTCCCAATAAAAGCTTTAATTCAATCCACAAAAAAACAAGTCTCCACTCAGGTCCATCATCTGTGTGTCAATGGAAATATAAGGGGCTTCCACATTACTGATAACACAAAGGATCTGGAAAAGCACTATAGCTCCTCACCTCCAAAAAGAAATCCAGCGAATTCTGCACTCCCAAATCCAAATGCCCCCTCCCTTCTGAGCTCCATAATGTACCTACATGGCAGTTAGCATCCACATTTGTGAGTATTCTAGCAATGAGAGCCTACTTAATTTACGGCGTGCGGGTCTTCAGAAACATGATGTTGGCACTACAATGTAAAAGTATTACAATGGCAGATTTGTGATTTTCACTCAGAAACATCCTTTGCTGCTTGTTTCTGGAAAACACACATGGAGTCAAAATTGTCACTACACCTGCAGATAAATTCCCATAAGAGTGTCATTTCCAAATGGTGTCATTTGAAGGGGGATTCTGCTCTTCTGGCACTAAGGGGCTCTGTATTTGGAGTTCACAAACTATTCTAAGAAAATATGTGCTCCAAGAGTCAAATAGCGCTCCTTCCCTCCCGCGTCTCACCATGTGGCTAAGCAGTGGCTAAGCAGTACTATACAGCCACATATGGGCTATTGCCAAGTTCAGCAGAAATTGTTTGTCAAATGTTAGTGCCATTTTTACCCATTTCCCCATGTAAAATCTGGGGCTAAAACATTTTTTTTTGTGATAAAAATGTAATTATTTTTTCTTCACTGCCCAAAGGTATAAAATTTTGTGACACCCCCTTGGTGTTAATATGATCACTGCACCCCTAGATGAATTCATTGAGAGGTGCAGTTTGTAAAATGAGGTCACTTATTGGGGGGGGGTTCTACTGTTCTGGCACTTCAGGGGCTCTTCCTGTGGATGCTGGCACCCGCAAACCATTCCAGCAAAATCTGCACTGAATTATGGCGCTCCTTCCCTTCTGAGCTTTCCATTGTACCTGAAGAGTCGTTCCCATTTACATTTAGGGTATTGCACAACAAATTGTGGGCTCCATATTTTCCTATTAGCCCTTATAAAAATCAAAAACTTGGGGGCTAAAACAACTTTTTAGTGGTAAAAATGTAATTATTCTTTCTTCACTACCCAATAGCATAAAATTATGTGACACACTTATGGTGTTAATATGCTCCTTGTGTGGGTTTTTTACAGCTGAGGCACATCAGGAGCTCTGCAAACACAACATGGCGTCCGCTATCTATTCCAGCCAATTTTGCGTTCCAAAAGTCAAAAGATGCTCTTTCCCTTCTGATCCCTGCCGTGCGACCAAACAGTAGTTTTCGATCACATATGGTGTATCAGTGAACTGAGGAGAAATTGCACAACAAATTGTATGGCCCACTTTCTAATGTTACTGTCACATAAGGTGAGGGAAAGACTAACTGCAACACGAAGGGAAGAGGGGAAGGAAGCCCAAACACTAGGGAAAGGGGGAGTGCAGACCCCTAGGCAGATCTAATATCACACTGCCTACCCTACCATCCCTATATAGATACCACACCTATCACCGAGCAGGAACCTAAGTCCTGAATGTCCCTAGAGCTTGGCCCTAGATAGGGAGGGGACAGGGTGAGCACTAGTCAAGCCCCACTACAAACTAAAGACAACAAGATGGACAAACAAAGGGGATACACTTAGCTTGAGTAGACACCAGAGAGATAATGCCAACTGTCATCCAAGGGCACCAGAAAATAAACTAGCCAACTGCTTGTGCTCCAAGCCTGCACAGAGATACAGTGGTGGCCAAAAGTATTGGCACCCCTGCAATTCTGTCAGATAATACTAAGTTTCTTCCTGAAAATGATTGCAATCACAAATTCTTTGGTATTATTATCTTCATTTAATTTGCTTGCAAAGAAAAAACACAAAAGAGAATGAAGCAAAAATCAAATCATTGATCATTTCACACAAAACTCCAAAAATGGGCCAGACAAAAGTATTGGCACCCTCAGCCTAATACTTGGTTGCATAACCTTTAGCCAAAATAACTGCGAACAACAGCTTCCGGTAACCATCAATGAGTTTCTTACAATGCTCTGCTGCAATTGTAGACCGTTCTTCTTTGGCAAACTGCTCCAGGTCCCTGATATTTGAAGGGTGCCTTCTCCAAACTGCCATTTTGAGATCTCTCCACAGGTGTTCTATGGGATTTAGGTCTGGACTCATTGCTGGCCACCTTAGAAGTCTCCAGTGCTTTCTCTCAAACCATTTTATAGTGCTTTTGGAAGTATGTTTTGCGTCATTGTCCTGCTGGAAGACCCATGCCCTCTGAGGGAGACCCAGCTTTCTCACACTGGGCCCTACATTATGCTGCAAAATTTGTTGGTAGTCTTCAGACTTCATAATGCCATGCACACGGTCAAGCAGTCCAGTGCCAGAGGCAGCAAAGCAACCCCAAAACATCAGGGGACCTCCGCCATGTTTGACTGTAGGGACCGTGTTCTTTTCTTTGAATGCCTCTTTTTTTTTCCTGTACACTCTATGTTGATGCTTTTTCCCAAAAAGCTCTACTTTTGTCTCATCTGACCAGAGAACATTCTTCCAAAACGTTTTAGGCTTTCTCAGGTAAGTTTTGGCAAACTTCAGCCTGGCTTTTTTATGTCTCGGGGTAAGAAGTGGGGTCTTCCTGGGTATCCTACAATACAGTCCCTTTTCATTCAGACGCCGACGGATAGTACGGGTTGACACTGTTGTACCCTCGGACTGCAGGGCAGCTTGAACTTGTTTGGATGTTAGTCGAGGTTCTTTATCCACCATCCGCACAATCTTGCGTTGAAATCTCTCGTCAATTTTTCTTTTCCGTCCACATCTAGGGAGGTTAGCCACAGTGCCATGGGCTTTAAACTTCTTGATGACACTGCGCACGGAAGACACGAACATTCAGGTCTTTGGAGATGGACTTGTAGCGTTGAGATTGCTCATGCTTCCTCACAATTTGTTTTCTCAAGTCCTCAGACAGTTCTTTGGTCTTCTTTGTTTTCTCCATGCTCAATGTGCTACACACAAGGACAGAGGTTGAGTCAACTTTAATCCATGTTAGCTGGCTGCAAGTGTGATTTAGTTATTGCCAACACCTGTTAAGTGCCACAGGTAAGTTACAGGTGCTTTTAATTACACGAATTAGAGAAGCATCACATGATTTTTCAAACAGTGCCAATACTTTTGTCCACCCCCTTTTTTAGATTTGGTGTGGAATTGTATCCAATTTGGCTTTAGGACAATTCTTTTTGTGTTTTTTCATTGAAGACAAATTAAATGAAGATAATAATACCAAAGAATTTGTGATTGCAATCATTTTCAGGAAGAAACTGAGTATTATCTGACAGAATTGCAGGGGTGCCAATACTTTTGGCCACCACTGTACATAGAACTATTAACGGTGAATTTCTGGGGAAGCTGAACTTATTTAACTACTCAGTAAGGGTGTGTCAATCAGCAGCAGAAGGTGGAGGTCACTGCTGGGTCCTGAAGGAAGAAGAATATAACTATAATAATGTCTGTAAAGCGCTGTGGAATTAATGGAGCTACATAAGTAAGTTAAATAAAAAAAAAAAAATACTACAGAGATGAGTGAATCAAGAAGGAGTCTGCAATGCCATGCGCAGTGACCTTCTACAGCCGGCTCCAGAGCGACTGTCTGTCACACCTGACACACCCGTGACAGTTACCCTTAAAATATTTATATTTTCCTTCCATATCAGTTTTTAAAATGGTGTCACTTTTGGGTATTTTCTTTCATATGAGCTCATCAAAATCACTTCAAATGTGATGTGGTCCCTAAAATAATTGGTTTTGTAAATTTTGTTGAAAAAATGAAAAATTGCTGATAAACCTTTAACCCTTCTAACTTCTTAACAAAAACATAATGTTTCAAAAATGCTACAGCTGTAAAGTAGACATGTGGTAAATGTTATTTATTAACTATCTTGTGTGGTATAACTCTCTGGTTTAGGCCACAATAACACATTCAGTTGGTCAGCATTTCACATCAGTATTTGTAAGCCAATATCAGTAGTGGAACAATCAGAGGAAAAGTATAATAGAAACACGTCACCACTTCTGGTTTTGACTTACAAATCCCAATGTAAAATACTGACCAAATACTGAACGTTTGAACGTGGCCATAAGGGTTTAAAAATTAGAAGTTTGAAATTTGGGTAATTTTCAAATTTTTTGCCAAATTTTCAATATTTTTATAATTAAACGCAAATGATATTGACCACAATTTTCTACTAACATGAAGTACAACATGCTACAAAAATCTTTCTCAGAATCACTAGAATATATTGAATCATTTCAGAGTTATTTTCACATAAAGTGACACTGGTCAGAATTGAAAAAATTGCCCCAGTCAGGAAGGGGAAAACAGGCTTAGGAATAAAGGGGTTAATTTATTCATAGACACTTAGGTCAGTATTAACTTAACCCCTTCCGACCATGGCTAATTTTCAAATTTGCTCTTTTGTTATTCCCCTCCCTTCTTCCAAGAGCCATAACTTTTTTTCAATTTTTTGTCCACATAGCTGTTTGTGGGCTTGTTTTTTTGTGCCATGAGAGTTGTAGTTGTGATTCACTTTACCAACTAATATACTGAAAATGTGAAAAATTCACTTATTGCATTTTTTTCAAAGGAAGTATGCTCACCAAAAATAATGATTTTTTTTTCTCTTTATGATATTTAAAGGATATCTGTCAGTAGGACCAACCCTCCTAAGCCGTCTGTAGGGGCATGTAGGTCATAGGAAGCTGAATAAAATTATACCTTGATATCTGTGATCTGATGTCTTTTTCTGGAGAAATCCACATTTTTCTTAAATATAAATGATCTCTTCCAGGATATGTGGAGGATGTTGCCTGGAAGATAATTTTCTTACATGTAAATGAGCTGTTAAGATCTATGAGCCGGACACAGATCTGCATGAGAATCTGGCTTGTGTTCTTGTGTTAGAAATAGAAATAATGGGAAAGTGAAATTATCTAATTGACTTTGACAAGGGCTAAATTTTGATGGCTAGCATACTGGATCAAAAAAATCTCAAAACAGCATGGCTTTTGGAGTGTTGTTGTTATACACTGGTTAGTAACTACCATAAGTGTTCAAAGGACAGAAAACTGGTGAACTACCATAGTGAACTTGGGAATTACTATTAGTGTCATGGGCTGGCTTGGTTTATCTGAGAACAAATGATTGGTCATGTTAAAATTCAACATGTCAGTCCTACTTGTCTTTACCTAGGTCAAAAGAACAAAGTTATATCTGGGCCATTATGTTTCATTTTAAGCTCAAACAACAGTAATATAGACGCACTTTAGCATTATGGAAGCATTTATCATTATGCATTAATTAGCATTAAGCATTATGATATTATGGAAGCAATAGTAAAATCTCATAGAGGACTACGGATTAGTTCAAGTCAAAAACTTAAATTCTTTGTCATGTTCCTAAAATAATCATTGAACAATTTTTAAGGTGTGGCAAGAAGTAGAGGAAATAAGCCATAGCCAAAGGTGTCCATTAGCCGCGTACTTCCCTCCCCCTATTCAGTACATACTCATGATCGGCTGCACTGAGCTAACGTGTATGGGGGGAGGTCAGGAGGAATATCTGTTGGATGATTGAATGTGTATGGACACCCATTGTAAGAATTGAAGATACATTGATGAGAGTTACAAAACTATTCTAAAGTCATTATCATTCTTGTAATTGTTAGAGATTAAATCAATCAGCAAAACAATCTTATCTATTTAGATTCTATTGGAATCCAAATAAGTGATTCTATATATAGCTAAATACTAGGAACCCTGAAAGACAAATATGAAGAAGGATTGAACAGTGCTTGGAACAGTTAATCTCACTGATGGAGTCTTCTTGCCCTTCCATCAGTTGTCATAACAAGGAGACGCCATGAGAAGTTATTCAACAAACAAGAGACTTTCAATCCAAGCCTTGATGGGACACTTTTTTAAGAAGGGATTTAGAAAAAAGAACAGGGAAGATGACCATGCAGACAAACTCAGATTGCAGGTTTGTATTTAGACATGAGTTTACAATATCTATTATGGAACAAATCTGAGCACTAGAAATCTGTTGTCTTTAGAAATCCAAGTCAACAAAGAACAACGTTATTCCTGATTTGGACTAGTTAACCTCTAACCAAAAAAATCAATATTTTCAGTGTAATAGCTCATAGGTTAGGAAGCTAAAGCCACAAAAATCCCTTATTATGCTGCTTTTGTAAAAGCATTGTGTGTAACATGCTGGCTGCTAGCAAACCACCACCAAACAGAGCATAGGACTAGAGCTCACTGTATATGTTTTATACTTAGCTCAATAATAACACAGTATATAGTATCCTCTAATGGACCCTCTACTGGCAGCTGCTATACAGGGAGTTTGGAGCTCTGTGTCAGACCAGGCCTGGCATGTCAGAGTGAGGAGACTTATATATGCCATGCATACTCCTCTGGGGAATTAAATATGCAAATTACCTCTTGGAAAGTAGATATGCTATCTGAAATCTCATATTTAGGCTCACAATTCTGTGCTAAATAATTTATTATTACATCTTTATGTTGGATGAAGCTTTGCTTTTCTGACACAGACCTCAAATATGCAAATTACCTCTTCAGAGTGAAAGAGGACTAGAACTCTAGTGCCACCTATTGGAAGCAGCCATCCTAAAAGTCAATATCGACCCCTTAATGAGCCTTGCCATATGACTAAGGATAAAAACCAAATCAGAATCTCAATTTGCAGACTCTGTGTATCAGGATATTGCCCCTCGTCAGTGCAAAGTATGTAGGGAACTGTCAGAGCAAGTCAGACTCTCCATAGAGAAGGCATAAATGATTTATTACCATCTTTGCCTTCCTGATCATTGTATACACCGCACAAAAAAAGTGCTCTAGGTAGCACTTCCCCATCCCGTCCAAGTGATAATACAAACAATTGCAGGGTGCTGGGAGGTTGCAAGAGCTGCTGGGTGTTAACAGACCCAGATCATCTATACAGTAAAGACTGAATATGCCCTGCAACTAGAGCTAATATGCCAGCCCCAGTTAAAAGAGAAATCAGCTATACAAATAAAGCATTTTAATGTTGAAAAGCCACCAATGGAAAGAAACAATGCTGGTATAAAAAGACATGACATTAAAAAAAAATGTGCATAGGTTAATGGACTCTGAATGTCATATGATCAGGTCTAACAACTTGTGCAAAAGAGCAAAAAAGATAAAAATCATGTAAGACATTTTCTAGAATGCATTGTAAAACTTACCCATACCTTGTAGACAGAGGGTCCTCGCTCCTCCTGTACCAGTCGCCGTCACGTTTTGTTAAAGATCATTGTAATTGTTTTTGTATGTATACCCCTTTTTTTCACATGTAAAGCGCCATGGAATAAATGGCACTATAGTAATAATAAATAATAATAATTGACATACAAAATTAAAAGACTTTTATTCGTATTAAAATGAAAGAATTACAAATGTGTAAAAAAAAAATGAAATGAATGGATTCAAACTGATTACTGAGTGTTTATTATTAGCATGAGCGCCAAGGTTATATGCCATGAGCCACTTCTGAAGTGGTACAAGAAAGAAAAAAGAAGAAACAGAACTGAAAGAAAGACAGGATTCAATGATCCACCAGAGGGAGAAAAAAGTGTGAAAATGTGTGATTATGTGTGAAAAAGAGTTGTAAAATTAGCATAAGAGACAATGTCATCATTTTATACAATATACTTTTATTTTTCAATTGATGACATTATCTCCTATGCTAATTTTACGACTCTTTTTCACACATAATCACACATTTTCACACTTTTTTCTTTTTTTCTCCCTCCATTGGGATCATTGAATCCTTTGTCTTTCTTTCAGTTTTGTTTCTTCCTTCTTCTTACTTCTACCACTTCACAAGTGACTCATAACATATAACCTTGGACAACTCTATAAAGAACTGTCCATAGCAAAGGAGAGTTAGGCCCAGCACTTGTTCTGGGACAGGTGTGTAACAACATACACTGGTTTGCATCAGGAAACCCAGTTTAATGCCTCCCCCCGCTGTTGATTACCTGCTGCACTCAGTGACATGGTTCAATGTTGGAACCTTTAATCAAAAGGATAGTTGAGATGTGTGGCTTGAATTTGGCTTTACGTAAGCCAAAATAGTAAGTTACTCAGCTTATTCTGAAAAGTCACCTTAAAATACACTTACAGTTTTAAAATATATTGAAACATTTCTTTATCATTGAATTATAATTGTCAAAAACACAAGCTTTAAACACAAATGGAAATGAGCCCACAAGTGCCCCATGGGTAGTCACAAGCCAGGCTACTGTTTTGATCTACCTCAAGCCAAAATCTAGTTACATCTATGCTATTAACCATTGACTTGCTGAAAAATACCAGTGTGACTCTGAGTCACTACTCACAGGCATGCCGTGAGATAAGGGAGTTAAGGACTCCAGGGTCAAATACCTTTTTGCCTTTGAGATGCTCTCCTGGTAAGGCAAAATTAAGGTCAGGAAGCAAAAATCAAAGTATGTCAAAAGTAAAGGCGCAGTGCAAAAGAATGGTCAAAAGACAAAGTCTGAGGACAGGAAACAAAAATCAGAATAGCAGAACTCTAAGCACAAGGCACATACACCACCGAGCAAAGCTACGACTGACCATGGTCTGACCATTGTCAGTCAGCTAAATAGCTAAGTAATCACACTGAACTTGTGACACCTAGAGGAAACCAATCAGGCCTGGCCAGATTGGGCAGCTCTGCTGTAACTCACAATACTGACAGCCCAGCACGCCACTGCCTCTGATTGGGCAGCTGGGTTGTCACTCATTGCGTCACTAGGACACTGAGTGGCGCAATTGTGACAGTACCCCCTCTTCTATGGGAGCTACTGGACCCCAGGTTTCCCAGGAAATATAGAATGTAAGGCACTGACCAAACAATCAGCCTTCACAGATTGAACTGGGACCCAAGATCTCTCCTCGGGTCCATATTCCTTCCAATGGATAAGATATTGGAGGTAATTTTGTATCTCGTACTCCAAACCTCCATCGACAGAAACTGGAGGAGGCGGGGATGAGGGAGATAATATCAACTGAACAAACTCATTTAATAGGGATCTATGGAAGATATTAGGAATATGAAGAGATTGAGAAAGTTTCAATCTAAAAGCCACCGGACTGACTACTTCCAGAATCACATATGGCCCAATGATTTTAGGACCCAACTTCGCTGGTGGCACCATAAGTTTAATATTTTTGGATGACAACCAAATGTTATTGACTCACCCCCTGGGCCGTGGGGCACTCGGAGCCGGGCAACAGGGAAACGATGGGGGTAGTAGTGGCGACCCGTTCCCGTGGCTCAGGGTGGTCAGACCAGTGGCAGTCTTTGATGTGCTGTAGGTAATGTCCGACTACGCCATCCGTGGATTGCGATCAGGGCTAACCGCCACTGCAGTGCAGACCGCTGGGGCTGATATAAATGTGCAGCACTGAATAGTTCAACTCCCCACGGGAGGAGTATGGCCCCAGGGCAGTATATATAATGGATGATGGAGGGGATGATTCCGACCGCGATAGCCAGTAAACGGAGGCCTCTTAAACAGTTCAGGGTCTTTATTAGAACAGGTAAAATGACCCAGAAACAGGCCCGGCTAGGAGGGGGCCTGGATGTCTGAGAATAAGTGGGAAGCTGACCCTGGTCAGGGTGAGGGTGTAGGCCTACCGTGCTCTCTGTGCTCCTTCTGGCTATTTCCCTCCTTGTAGTGTAACAGCCCACGTTCCCGAGCTCACCGTGTCCTCTCGCCCGTATGGCTTGCAACTTGGGTCCCTTTCTACTCCCGGCCTGGTATGGCTTTGCTGGTCCCTTCTGCTGTGGTGGAGCCTCCGGGCTTCTTAGGCCTGCGGACTGGTTATCTGCTGTAGGACTTGGAATCCTCCCAGCCTCAGACACCAAAGTCTGGTAGATTAGTTTCTTTGTCTGCCAGGACAGGCTCACTTCGCCTCTTGTCCCTGGCTGGTGGCTCTCCTACTGCCACACGGCCTCTTAGGCTGCAACACAACTGTCTGTCCCTGCTCTGGGAAACCTCTCAATCCAGAGACAGGTTGTCCAGTTCTCCCTAACCCTGCCCCCAGCTCCAGCTTTTATAGGGGCAGCCTGCTCCCCCTACTGTGTAAATAAAGATTCCGGCACACCAAATAATATGGAAAAAGTCTCATATAAGTGATGAAATAATAGATGCTTTATTTCTCCAACATCAACTGGTTCAAATAATAATCAGTGTACAGTTGCCTGCCCAACGTTTCAACCCCAACGGGGTTTTCCTCAGGGGCATCAAAGGAGCTTGAAAACCAGAAAATAAACAAAATAAAGACATAAGTGTGACATAAAATAAAAGACAATACAATGAGTAATATACAACAAAATAGGCATATGTGAACGGAACAAGGCAAAGGGGAGAGAAGGGGAGTAGGGGGGGGGAAAGCGAGGGAAGAAAAAAGCGGAGGGGGGGGGGAAATAGGGGAGAACAATGGGAGCAAAAGGAAGAGGGAACAATATACATACAGAGCAAAAGAACGGATCGATGTAAAAATAAAAGGAAAAAGGATACCTAGTTGCTATGCGCTGATTGATATCTGGGAGAAAATCCCAGTGGTAGTAGAGAAACTCAGGGGAAAAATAAAGAGAACCAGTCTTGGTAGTGGTAAGGGAAAAAAGGGGATCAGCCGGCAAAATAGCTGTAAACAGACGGCAAAGGGAAAATGAGACACCAGTAACCAGACTAAAACCAGTATCCAAACAGAAGAGATGACTTGCCTTAAGTGAAAGAAGGTCAAAATGCAGAAGTCTGAGGGAATAGCCAAGGAGACCTGCCCACGGGGTAGGGTAGGTAGACCTGAGGGTAAAGAAAGGGGGTAAAAAACCGGAGAATATGGGGACATATAGGATGCCAAGCATAGAGGGCTCATACCTATGTGTGGTAAAGGAACAAAAGTCCGGCCGTTGGTGGTGTAGTGTCTAGAGCGTTGGCGGTGTAATAAGCGCTATGAGGCTTCCTGCTTCCGGAGTGCGAGGACGCAACTTCCGGTTTGGTGGAACGCAACATCCGGTAGCGTGGAACGCATAAACGCGCATGCGCGCGGCCAAAAGGGAGAGAAATACAGAAAGGAATAAAGGCACAGCGGCGCGTGCGCGGGATATGTATAGAGGAGCTAGGGGACCACAAGGAGAAAATAAGAGACAGGGGGAGCAGAGGCACCAAAAGGATGGGGGTAAAATGGATAAGGGGGAGGAGAAAAATAAGGGAAGAGAAGACCAAAAACTATGTAAAGAAAAGGGGCAAGACAGATGAATAAAAGTAATAATAAAAAATAAAAAATAATAAGAGGGGAAGGCAGGCGAGACTATGACGGTACCTGTAGGGAGAAGGGGAAAGAGAAAGGGGGAGGGGGAATGGATATATAGAATTATAGAAATGTATACATATCGCAATGTGAAAGGAAGACAGGGGAAATGTATGTTATACAAAGTACATGTCATATAACATCTGCAATATAATAAGTAATCCGGTGCAATATGGAAATTATTATATACGGTGACAAAAAGGATATATCCGGTTCAAATATGTAGGGTCTGTGAAAGAAGTAAAAATATAATATAAGAAATACAGACAAAGCGAAAATCATGGGCAATAAATAAAATTAACCCCATCTACCTGTATAAACCTCAGGAAGAGCAAAGGAACCACATTGGTAAGATAATAAAAGAGAAGGTATCTCAAACGTGAACCTCATACTCTCGGTTGAGGCCATGAGGTTCCAATGTCTTAAGGGTAAAGATCCAGAATGCCTCCCTTTCTTTGAGCCTCTGGATCCTATTGCCCCCTCTTCTGCCTGGTGGGACGTGGTCTATCACCTGGTAGCGTAATTGTGCAATAGAGTGATGATGGGCAAGGAAATGGTTAGGAATTGGTAATAGATTATATTTGCATCGAATAGTGGATTTATGTTTGCTAATCCTGTCTCTGATGTGCTGTGTTGTTTCCCCCACATATCCTAGACCGCATGGACACTTGATCAAATACACTACGAATGAAGAGTCACAAGTGAAGTAGCCCTTGACCGGGAATCTCTTGCCTGTCAAAGGGTGTGTAAATGAACTACCTCGGGTTATGTTAGAACATTGACGGCAGCCTAAGCATGGGAAATTGCCTGAGGGTGGTGTCGATAATGTCGTCTGGTGTGTCTTTGGGTTAGAACTCCCAATGTCGGCCCGTACAAGTTTGTTCTTAAGGTTTAGAGGTCTTTTGTTACATACCATGATTGGCTCCTGAAAGTCCGGGATCTTGGGGTATGAATTGCTCAGTATTGGCCAATGAGTCCTAAGTATATCACGGATAAGGGTCTGGTAGGGATGATAGGTGTTAACAAAAGTCATGCGGTTTGTCTTGGGTGTCCGCTGTCGGGGGATAAGAGGTGGAAAAGCTGTGGGAGGTGGGTAACCTCTGTTAACAAATTTCTGTCCCATTTCCAAGTGTCGTAGGGTGCGTGAGGATGGATCCGAAACAATTCTACTGACTCTGGTGTGTTGTAAAATGGGTAGGGAATTTTTAATATGTCGGGGATGACAACTGTTGTAGTGAAGTAGACTATTACGGTCTGTGGGTTTAACAAACAGATCCGTTGTGAAGTGACCTCCCTCCTCCTTGATGATGGTAATATCAAGGAAGTTAATGCGATGTGGGTCATGATTCATCGTAAAGGAAATTTGAGGGGTACAGTTATTGAGATAGTTGACAAATTCTATAAGTTTAGTCTCAGTGTTGTCCCAGATGACAAAAACGTCGTCGATATAGCGTTTCCACATTTTCACGTCAGTGAAAGTGTCCAAAGGTACGTACTGGTGTTCGAAGTGTGCCATAAAAATGTTAGCATATGGTGGGGCCATATTAGATCCCATAGCTGTCCCACGTTTCTGGATGTAATATTTATCTCCAAAGAGGAAAAAGTTGTTATTAAGGATAATGTCTGCTAAATCCCTACAAAGTTCTATCCGTGATTGGGGATATCCGCTATACTTATCCAGGAACCATTGTAATGCCTGCAAGCCAAGAGTATGATCAATCGATGTATATAGGCTATTCACATCAAGTGTGACAAGAATACATCCTGGGGGGATGGTGTCAAGATGGTGAAGTTGTGACAAAAAATCAGAGGAGTCTTTGATATAGGACGGAATGGTCGATAGCAATGGTGTCAGGATTTTTTCTACAGTTTTAGCTAGAGGGGATAATAGTGAGTCTGTAGATGCCACAATGGGGCGTCCTGGAGGATGTAGTAAATTTTTATGAATTTTGGGAAGTGTATAAAATACTGGGGTGACCGGATGTGTGTTAATGAGATACTCCGCTAGTTTCTGGTCGATAATGCCACGGCTAGATAGTGATTCTATTTTGGTCCGTATAAGTCGACTAATGTGATGTGTGGGGTTAGTAGTGACCCGGGTGTATACTTGTTCGTCACTCAGCTGTCCCTCTATCTCACTCACATAGTAAGAGCGGTCCATGACCACTATAGTGCCCCCTTTGTCCGCTGGTTTAATCATGATCCGGTTATTCTTGGATAGGAAATTCAGGCTTTGTTTTTCCTCTCTAGTAAGGTTGGTATGTAAAGGGTATTCATTACGTTGTATTTTTGTCCTGAGTAATTCAATGTCCTTATTGACTAGTGAAATGTAAGTTTCCACAGGGTGGTATGTTTTTGGAGGGTTAAAGCGTGAGGGTAGCCTCAATCCCAGTTCCTTCAGTGACAACTGTTCAAGATTCTGTGGTGCAGTAGAGGAAGGTGTCAAGTGGTCGTCATTGATCGAGAAATGTACCCTAAGTCTCAGATTCCGAAAAAAGCGTCTAAGTTCGAGGTCTAAGGTGAATGGGTCAAAGGACGGGGTGGGGCAAAAGGATAGTCCTCTCTGTAATAGTCCAATCTCTGTGGGGGTAAGGATTTGTGAGGAAATGTTGTATACGAGGTTGTCGGGCCTACCTGTGAGCGGAGGGTCATTCTCTCGGGCTGCACCTGTGGGGGAACAGGAGGTGGTATAGTGGTTAGAAACCTGGTGGACTCTGCGGATTGAGCCCCTATTGCCCCGCCGCGTTTGGCGCGTCGGGGTTGTCGTGCCCCAAAAAAACGTCTGGGACGTTGGGATGTATACTCGCTGTCGCTGCCGGAGGATGAATAGAAGCGGGAGCCGTATGTGGTGTAACCTGATCGCCATCTATATACCCTGCCGGATAAATAGTCTTCCTCGTCTCGCTTGAACTTAAGTAATTTGCGGTCTTGTATTGTCTTTTTATAAGAGAGTAAAATATCCGTCGTTTTCTTCTTAAGGACCTCAAATTGTTCAGTGGAAGTAGTGTTTAGTAGTTGATCTTCTAAGGAGATGATCCTCCCTTCAAGTTCTGTAATCTCCTTTTGTATAGATTCGATGGTTAGTAAGATCAAGTCCATGGAGCATTTGTTGAGTATGCTTTCGAACTTATTGCAGAAGTCGGCGTTATCAGAGAATAGAGTGGGTTGAAGATTAACCCTGAGTCCTCTTGGAATCCTTTTGACACGATGGTACTCTGCAAGGGTGGAAAGATGAAGATCCAGAGCGACTAGTTTTTTCCTTTCTTTTTCGTAATCCCGTGTCTTGTTGTCCTCAATAGACGAGTGAAGGAAGGTATTTCTATCAATTTTAGATAGAATTGCTACGGTATCTTCCTCATTGTAAGCAAATGTGTTAAACGACATGGGGATATATTATAGGAGCCTTGGTTACAACCAAATTGAAGTAAATAAACAATAAAGACCAAGCTCAACTATGGACAAGACGGGTGCCAGGAATACAACAAATGCATCCGTGTAAATAAAGATTCCGGCACACCAAAAAATATGGAAAAAGTCTCATATAAGTGATGAAATAATAGATGCTTTATTTCTCCAACATCAACTGGTTCAAATAATAATCAGTGTACAGTTGCCTGCCCAACGTTTCAACCCCAACGGGGTTTTCCTCAGGGGCATCAAAGGAGCTTGAAAACCAGAAAATAAACAAAATAAAGACATAAGTGTGACATAAAATAAAAGACAATACAATGAGTAATATACAACAAAATAGGCATATGTGAACGGAACAAGGCAAAGGGGAGAGAAGGGGAGTAGGGGGGGGGGGAAGCGAGGGAAGAAAAAAGCGGAGGGGGGGGAAATAGGGGAGAACAATGGGAGCAAAAGGAAGAGGGAACAATATACATACAGAGCAAAAGAACGGATCGATGTAAAAATAAAAGGAAAAAGGATACCTAGTTGCTATGCGCTGATTGATATCTGGGAGAAAATCCCAGTGGTAGTAGAGAAACTCAGGGGAAAAATAAAGAGAACCAGTCTTGGTAGTGGTAAGGGAAAAAAGGGGATCAGCCGGCAAAATAGCTGTAAACAGACGGCAAAGGGAAAATGAGACACCAGTAACCAGACTAAAACCAGTATCCAAACAGAAGAGATGACTTGCCTTAAGTGAAAGAAGGTCAAAATGCAGAAGTCTGAGGGAATAGCCAAGGAGACCTGCCCACGGGGTAGGGTAGGTAGACCTGAGGGTAAAGAAAGGGGGTAAAAAACCGGAGAATATGGGGACATATAGGATGCCAAGCATAGAGGGCTCATACCTATGTGTGGTAAAGGAACAAAAGTCCGGCCGTTGGTGGTGTAGTGTCTAGAGCGTTGGCGGTGTAATAAGCGCTATGAGGCTTCCTGCTTCCGGAGTGCGAGGACGCAACTTCCGGTTTGGTGGAACGCAACATCCGGTAGCGTGGAACGCATAAACGCGCATGCGCGCGGCCAAAAGGGAGAGAAATACAGAAAGGAATAAAGGCACAGCGGCGCGTGCGCGGGATATGTATAGAGGAGCTAGGGGACCACAAGGAGAAAATAAGAGACAGGGGGAGCAGAGGCACCAAAAGGATGGGGGTAAAATGGATAAGGGGGAGGAGAAAAATAAGGGAAGAGAAGACCAAAAACTATGTAAAGAAAAGGGGCAAGACAGATGAATAAAAGTAATAATAAAAAATAAAAAATAATAAGAGGGGAAGGCAGGGGAGACTATGACGGTACCTGTAGGGAGAAGGGGAAAGAGAAAGGGGGAGGGGGAATGAATATATAGAATTATAGAAATGTATACATATCGCAATGTGAAAGGAAGACAGGGGAAATGTATGTTATACAAAGTACATGTCATGTATTTCTTATATTATATTTTTACTTCTTTCACAGACCCTACATATTTGAACCGGATATATCCTTTTTGTCACCGTATATAATAATTTCCATATTGCACCGGATTACTTATTATATTGCAGATGTTATATGACATGTACTTTGTATAACATACATTTCCCCTGTCTTCCTTTCACATTGCGATATGTATACATTTCTATAATTCTATATATCCATTCCCCCTCCCCCTTTCTCTTTCCCCTTCTCCCTACAGGTACCGTCATAGTCTCCCCTGCCTTCCCCTCTTATTATTTTTTATTTTTTATTATTACTTTTATTCATCTGTCTTGCCCCTTTTCTTTACATAGTTTTTGGTCTTCTCTTCCCTTATTTTTCTCCTCCCCCTTATCCATTTTACCCCCATCCTTTTGGTGCCTCTGCTCCCCCTGTCTCTTATTTTCTCCTTGTGGTCCCCTAGCTCCTCTATACATATCCCGCGCACGCGCCGCTGTGCCTTTATTCCTTTCTGTATTTCTCTCCCTTTTGGCCGCGCACATGCGCGTTTATGCGTTCCACGCTACCGGATGTTGCGTTCCACCAAACCGGAAGTTGCGTCCTCGCACTCCGGAAGCAGGAAGCCTCATAGCGCTTATTACACCGCCAACGCTCTAGACACTACACCACCAACGGCCGGACTTTTGTTCCTTTACCACACATAGGTATGAGCCCTCTATGCTTGGCATCCTATATGTCCCCATATTCTCCGGTTTTTTACCCCCTTTCTTTACCCTCAGGTCTACCTACCCTACCCCGTGGGCAGGTCTCCTTGGCTATTCCCTCAGACTTCTGCATTTTGACCTTCTTTCACTTAAGGCAAGTCATCTCTTCTGTTTGGATACTGGTTTTAGTCTGGTTACTGGTGTCTCATTTTCCCTTTGCCGTCTGTTTACAGCTATTTTGCCGGCTGATCCCCTTTTTTCCCTTACCACTACCAAGACTGGTTCTCTTTATTTTTCCCCTGAGTTTCTCTACTACCACTGGGATTTTCTCCCAGATATCAATCAGCGCATAGCAACTAGGTATCCTTTTTCCTTTTATTTTTACATCGATCCGTTCTTTTGCTCTGTATGTATATTGTTCCCTCTTCCTTTTGCTCCCATTGTTCTCCCCTATTTCCCCCCCCCTCCGCTTTTTTCTTCCCTCGCTTTTTCCCCCCCCCCTACTCCCCTTCTCTCCCCTTTGCCTTGTTCCGTTCACATATGCCTATTTTGTTGTATATTACTCATTGTATTGTCTTTTATTTTATGTCACACTTATGTCTTTATTTTGTTTATTTTCTGGTTTTCAAGCTCCTTTGATGCCCCTGAGGAAAACCCCGCTGGGGTTGAAACGTTGGGCAGGCAACTGTACACTGATTATTATTTGAACCAGTTGATGTTGGAGAAATAAAGCATCTATTATTTCATCACTTATATGAGACTTTTTCCATATTATTTGGTGTGCCGGAATCTTTATTTACACGGATGCATTTGTTGTATTCCTGGCACCCGTCTTGTCCATAGTTGAGCTTGGTCTTTATTGTTTATTTGCTCCCCCTACTGGTCTGGGACAGGAGGTGCTGCATGCTAATGGTCCTTGACTAGAGGACCTCCCCCTTGCTCTCAGACACAGCTTTATTATATTTGTGGCATCCAGGCCAGGGTGACACATTCCCCCCTAGTAAAATTTAGTACTCCGGGACTAAACAATAAACAAAGATAATATGCATGACCATAAAACATTAGTAGACAAACGATGCACAGGGTGAGTTCTTAAGGTCACAGTGTGGTCTGTGCCCGGGAGTCCATATCACCAACACAACGGGGAGCCTTAACCAGGTGGGGGTCTGTCCTAGCCCCAAGTCCTTTACAGTCTTAGTTCATTCTTTGGTCAGGCTCCGAATGCAGTCCATACAAAGTCCCAGTTATTAAAAGTCCATAACCTTTGAGTCCGTACGGTAACTGTAAGAAACTGAAATACACAATTACTAATCATGCATGTAACTTTGCAAACATTTCAACACTTGGCAACAGGGTTATTTACAGTTTTAGTGCACCCTATATTCTCCAGCGAGCGGGTATCTGCCCCTTTGTGCTCCTGGTTGACCTGCGTAACCCACTGTCTGGTGGTGGACCGACCTGGTTTTCTTCACTACCATTTAGGGTACAGTCACTGGCTAGACTTACAGGCAGGGAAGGCAGCTGTCTGCGGGTCCTCTGGCTTACCGCAGGCATGGCAGGCTCGCTGTCAGCAGAGGGTTGATTCTCCTGGGCTGCTGGTGCCGGCTCTTCTGCCTCTGGAACTGCTTGCTCTTCTTCACCTTCCGGCTCTGGTGTAGGTTGTTGCTGAGCCGGTTGCAGGAAATTCAGGACGGATACCACTATGGCATCGTTTATTCGAGTCCAGGACTGAGGGAACTCTCCGAGAACGGTGCTGATCATTTCTTCCTTGTCCTCTGCGGGTTCAAGGTCACTTTGATCCTCTTCGGCACTACGGAGTTGCTCGGGGCACCTTTTTAGGTGGTCTCTGGAGACGGTACTAGTGGTTTCTCCTCCATCCTTGGTGATCACGCACAACTTCAAGTTGTCGTGATCAGACTGCAGTACGGTGTAGGGTTCCCTTTCCCACTGGTCGTCCAACCTATGTAGCCTTCTCTTTCGCTTCAGGACCTGCTCACCAGGTTCTAGGGGACCAGCTGGGGCGTGTTGGTTGAAGAGTCTTTCTTGCCTTTCTCTCACCTGGGCCAGGCTCTTCTCCACACTCTCCTGTACCTTCTTGTACTGCAGTCGCCTTTCCGTATCCCAGTCCGCATCCGGGGAGGTGTCCTCAGGTGTTAGGACTCCCATCTCCAGGTCTATGGGCAGCTTACCTGGTCTGGCTCGCATCAGGTAAGCCGGGGTGCAGTTTGTAGCATTCACAGGGATATGGTTGTATAAGTCTATCAGGTCCGGCAGTTTTTCTGGCCACAGGCTGCGTTCCTCCAGGGGCAACGTCTTCAGGAGATCAATGACTATATTGTTCATTTTCTGACACATCCCGTTAGTTTGTGGGTGGTAAGGCATTGTCCGAATCTTCTTACAGCCATAGAGGTTGCAGAACTCTTGGAAGATTTTGGCCTCAAACGCTGGACCCTGGTCTGTCAGAACTTGTTCCGGATACCCGTGTGGATGGCAGAAGTATTGCTGGAAGGCTCTGGCTGCCATTTGGGCTGTCAAGTCTTTTACCGGGACCACCACTAGAAAACGGGAATAGTGGTCCACGATTGTCAGGGCGTAGATGTATCCTGACCGGCTTGGAGCCAATTTGACGTGGTCCAGAGCTACCAGCTCAAGAGGCTGCTGGGTGACGATGGGCTTCAAGGGTGTCTTCTGGCTGGTGCAGTCTTTTCTCCTTAAGTTACAAGGGCCACAGTCCCTGCACCACTTCTCTACAGCCCCTCTCATGCCGACCCAAAGGAACCGTCCTCTTAGCAGGAACTCAAGTTTCTTCCAACCGAAGTGCCCCGCTCTGTCATGGTAAGCCCCCAGGACCATAGCTGCATCCCGCCTTGGGACCACAACTTGCCAGGTCAGCTCGTGTGTCCGGTGGTTGACAAGTCTTCTGCACAGCTTGCCTTCATAGAGGAACAGCTTGCTCTTCTCTTTCCATAGCTGCTTGGCTTCCTCTGGAGCATCCGGATCTAAGCGGGCGTCTTCCTGGGTCAGCAGATCTTTCACCAGGCGGATTGCAGGGTCGCTTTCTTGGGTCTCGGCCCAGCTGTGGTGAGGTAGGGGATTGATCATAACGGTTGTTAAATCTTTCTCCTTCACGCGGTGGGAGTATTGAGCGGCTCCATACCGGTGAAACGCGGGGAGTTCTACCTCCTCCAGCTCTTCTGGGTCTTCGTCACCTTCAGGTAAGTGAGGCATTCTCGATAGGGCGTCAGCATTGGCATTGGTTTTGCCTGCCCGGTACTTGATCACGAAGTCATAATTGGAGAGACGGGCCATCCACCGCTGTTCCAGGGCACCAAGTCTTGCACTGTCTAGGTGTGTTAACGGGTTGTTGTCCGTGTACACAGTGAACTTTGCGGAGGCCAGGTAATGCTTGAAACGTTCCGTTACGGCCCACACCACCACCAAGAATTCTAGCTTGAAGGAGCTGTAATTCTCCGGGTTCCTCTCGGTGGGCCTCAGCTTCCGGCTGGCGTACGCGATCACCCTTTCTCTGCCCTGTTGGTTTTGTGACAGTACGGCTCCCAGTCCCACATTACTGGCGTCTGTGTGGAGAATAAAAGGCTGGCCATAATCAGGGTAGGCCAGGATCTCATCCCCTGTGAGGGCCATCTTCAACTGGCGGAAGGACTCCTCTTCCGGTTTATCCCACTTGAAGGGTGGCTTTTGGCTTCTGGACTTAGACTTAGACTTAAGGGTGGCCCAACGACGGACATCTCCTCCTCTGATCTGGAGTCCTCTGATACTGAACGTACTCCGAAGGAAACCCCTAGACTGTCTAGTAGATCTAGGGGGCAAGGAAGGAGAGGGTTTGGTAGAAGATGGCAAAATCGAGGTTATTCAGGCCAGGGTCCGTCTTTCTCCACATCACCATCTATGGGATTATCTTCTACTTCAACTCCCTCTTTTTTAGAGAACAGGGAAGCACGCTACCATTTGCGGGAAAGAATGGTGAATTACAATCGTTAGCCAATAAGATAATACCACATCGATTACATGCAGGTAATGATAGGAATGTGATAAATTTGTCCTCACACACTCTTAGAGAGACTGAACGAAGGGTCTTAGGGACAGGACTGTCCTTTGTACCAACGACTCGCTTTGACCCTTTTTCGTGGGTTAAAGATATTCACCTATTCTTGAGGAAGTTGAGATGGAGAAAGTTTTTTGCACTCAATGACAAAAATAAATGTTTACAATTGGGCATCTCAATGGAGGATCTCCAGGATGTTCATCTCTTAGCTGAGCTTGAAAATGAGGGCACTCGTGGATTGGGAGAGGGCCCTTTTTCGGATTTAAAACCTAAAAGTAGTAAAATGCCACCTGTAGGAGATATTGGTAGTATAGATATTTTTTCGTCGTTAGTCACGGAGGAAATCAGGAGAATAAATCCAAGGGCACATAGGGTGAACCCCAATCTTACATTTGATGAACGGAGAGCATTACAGGATTTGAGTGGTGACACCTCCCTTATCATAAAACCCTCCGATAAGGGAGGGAACATAGTGCTTCTAGATTGTGATCAATATGTTTCTATGTGTATGAGTATTCTTTCAGATACCATGACATATCAGGTATTACAGGGTGATCCTACATCTGCTTTTATGAGGACCTTATCTGACATTCTGCAACAAGCTAGACAAAATAATCTGATTTCATTGAGTGAATTGAATTTTCTGCTTCCAAAATTTCCTGTGATTGCAACTTTTTATGCCCTTCCTAAGGTTCATAAGGGCTATCCACCATTGAAAGGGAGGCCAATAGTTTCAGGTGTGGATGCATTGAGTCAAAACTCGAGCATCTATCTTGATCAGATGCTTAGATCTTTTGTTACAGCTCTTCCGTCCTATCTGAGAGACACAACAGATTTATTAACAAAATTGGATGACATTACAGTTGATCCTGGTACTGTTTTGGTTTCCATAGACGTGGAGGCATTGTATTCTAGTATCCACCATACGGCTGGTCTGATGGCAGTGGAGTCCTTTTTGAAAACAAGGGGAAACCACTTGATCCCACACAACAAATTCATTCTTCGGTTGCTTGATTATGTTCTTACGCATAATTTTTTTCTTTTTCATGGGAGATTCTACCACCAGCTTAGGGGCACAGCGATGGTGAGCCCCTGTGCCCCCACTTATGCTAATTTGCTCCTTGGCTGGTGGGAGGACAATATAGTCTTTGGGGACGGGGATGTCGTCGGGGGCCCCACATTCAATTTTGAGGCCGATACATTGACGACATCCTCGTCCTCTGGACTGGAGATGAGGAGTCCTTCATTGGGTTCATACAGCGCCTCAATGAAAATGATTTGGGCCTTAAATTTACTTATGAGATAGGAGGTAAAAAGATTGCCTTTTTGGATGTTATAATATCAATTGATGAATCTGGCTCATTGAGATCATCTATCTTTAGAAAACCATCAGCAGCAAATAGCCTATTAAAATGGGATAGTTATCATCCGGTTCCTTTGAAACAAGGGATCCCTAAAGGCCAGTTTTTAAGATTAAGGAGAAATTGCTCCTCTACCTCTGACTATTTTCATAAGGCTAGGGACCTTAAGGACCGTTTTTCTGATCGGGACTATCCAACAAGGGTGATCAATAGAGCATTTAATCATGCCTTTAAACAGGATAGATCTAAATTACTGGTGTCTCACTCCAGGCCCGAACAGACCTCCCTTACTAGGCTAATTGGAACATATGATGATCAACATCCTAGGATTATGACAATCCTGAGAAAATATTGGGGTATCTTGAGGACAGATCCGGATGTTTCCAAATGGATTGCTGACTATCCCTCTGTCACCTTTAGGAGAGGCTGATCTGTCAAAGATCACTTAGTACATAGTCACTTTGTGCCCCCCAAGAAGGAGGGGACCTGGTTGGATAGGAGGTCTACTGGTACTTTTAGATGTGGACAGTGCACTTATTGTCGTTATGTCTCCATCTCAGATACATTTGTGAGCTCTGTAACTGGACGCACCTATAGGAACAAACATTTTGCTAATTGTAAAACAATAGGTGTCGTCTATGTATGTACGTGCACTTGCCCAAAAGACTATGTGGGAAAAACCAGAAGACAATTTAAAGTACGTATTGGTGAACACCTAGGTGACATCCGAAACAAGCGAGATACTCCTCTAGCGAAACACGTCAATACACACCATGGTGGTGATTTAAATTCTATTACATTTCGTTCTATTGAAGTGGTGAGTCCCTCTGTGCGACAGGGGGACTGGGATAAAAGAATTCTGCAGCGGGAGTCCAGATGGATTTTCTGGCTCGAATCTCTGAATCCCGGGGGTATTAATGAACAGTTAAGCTTTTCTAGCTTTGTATAGCCTTACTGTTGTTTCAATTAGCCTTACGGACAAAAATCATGATCAGCCTTTTTTATATATCTATAGATAGTCCCGGTGTGTGTATTCACCATACTGGTGGACTTTAATACTGACTTAGTTACTCACACATAAGTGGATAATATGCTACCTATTACCCCCCCTTTTCTTTGGGGATGGATGCACATCTTTTTAATTATGGTGGAATATTCAGCTCATCTTCTGATTTTCCGGGTCTATTGTTTTGTGGTAGTGATTGTCTCTTGCATGTTCCCATTGAACTGAGAGTAGCGGTATCCTCCATACAGATAGTGAAACGCAGTCTGCGTTCCACCTGGTGGTTCCAGGAAGTGACGTAAAAAGCGGGAGGATACGTACTTTGCGTACGCATTCTACGTACGATCCCTTAGCTAATACCCTGGGCTACGTAATCGGAAATGACGTATTACGTTGGGACCGGATGTGATGTTAAACACGGTGGTACGCTAGTTTCTTAAAGCTTGCGTCTCGTAGTCAGGGTAACGCTGGGATTGATCACAGGTGAAATTAATCTCGTGGCACATGGCATTCCACAGATATATAGGGATGAATCCCACCATTGAACATGCGGTTGGACTCCGGTATACAAGGAACTATTATGCGGGCATCTATTATGGCTCATCTCCTCTAATATTTCTTGTCCCCTGATGAGCCCCACATTGAGGAGGGGGTGAAACGCGTAGGGACGAAGGGACTAATCCTAAGGAATAACTTTACTGCTGATGATTTTACACCAGTCTGAGGGACCTTGAAAATTGATGCCTGGAGTGCTGTTACTACTTTGGGGAGTTCTGAATTGTGGATTGACTATATTCAGTTATGTACAAAAAAGGACATCTAATGGACACCACTCAAGGCACTGTGTGAATCTCAGATGGACTAGAGATTAAGATAAGTTTATTACTATTTCTTATTTGGTCTGACTAGTACACATTTCTACCTATTCCAGTGGGTTGGGACGAAGGGATTAATTATAACCTTATTTGCGGATGACTTTACACCAGTCTGAGGAATCTTATAATATTGATGTCTGGAATATTGCTATTATAGCTTTGGGAAATTTTGTATTGTGGATTGACTACATTTAGTCATTGTACTAAAGGCCAACTAATTGATATCATTTATGGCATCGCTTGAATCCTAGTTTGATTGGGGATGAAAATATTCTTAATATTTTTTTCGGAGTTGCTCTGACTGGTACACATTTCTATTTATTTATTTTAGTGGGCTACTGTAAATCAAAAACCTTCTATTTGTGCAACTATATCTATTTTTGCCCACTCTCCACTGATATGGTATTGTTGTATATTTTTATATTGAGCATGTCAATTATGACTTGAATAGTCTACAATTGGTCCATTTATATGTATGTGTGTGGCATCTTTTGACTGTGTAGGGATACCTAGGGAAAGGAGATGGACAGCCTCCGAGGAGCAGGGACACCATCTGAACCTTAGGGTGAAAAACACTCCGCTGTTAGGTAGGGAGAGCAATCTTATTAGGTGCTATTCAGGGTAAGTTTGTCTGAATTAATTGCTAATTTCATATTATATTCTCCATACATGGTATCCTGTTTTTGAGATATATGTGTAGTTTTTTCTCACTTGTACTATAGAGTACACTTTTAAGGATAATTATTAAAAGTTAATTTTTATTGGGTGTTTTTTCTGTCTATGGTTCTCTGGTAAATATATATACCCTATTACCAATTTAGTTTGGTGAACATTTTTCTGGTTTTTCTAGGGCGTAGATGTATCCTGACCGGCTTGGAGCCAATTTGACGTGGTCCAGAGCTACCAGCTCAAGAGGCTGCTGGGTGACGATGGGCTTCAAGGGTGTCTTCTGGCTGGTGCGGTCTTTTCTCCTTAAGTTACAAGGGCCACAGTCCCTGCACCACTTCTCTACAGCCCCTCTCATGCCGACCCAAAAGAACCGTCCTCTTAGCAGGAACTCCAGTTTCTTCCAACCGAAGTGCCCCGCTCTGTCATGGTAAGCCCCCAGGACCATAGCTGCATCCCGCCTTGGGACCACGACTTGCCAGGTCAGCTCGTGTGTCCGGTGGTTGACAAGTCTTCTGCACAGCTTGCCTTCATAGAGGAACAGCTTGCTCTTCTCTTTCCATAGCTGCTTGGCTTCCTCTGGAGCATCCGGATCTAAGCGGGCGTCTTCCTGGGTCAGCAGATCTTTCACCAGGCGGATTGCAGGGTCACTGTCTTGGGTCTCAGCCCAGCTGTGGTGAGGTAGGGGATTGATCATAACGGTTGTTAAATCTTTCTCCTTCACGCGGTGGGAGTATTGAGCGGCTCCATACCGGTGAAACGCGGGGAGTTCTACCTCCTCCAGCTCTTCTGGGTCTTCGTTACCTTCAGGTAAGTGAGGCATTCTCGATAGGGCGTCAGCATTGGCATTGGTTTTGCCTGCCCGGTACTTGATCACGAAGTCATAATTGGAGAGACGGGCCATCCACCGCTGTTCCAGGGCACCAAGTCTTGCACTGTCTAGGTGTGTTAACGGGTTGTTGTCCGTGTACACAGTGAACTTTGCGGAGGCCAGGTAATGCTTGAAACGTTCCGTTACGGCTCACACCACCACCAAGAATTCTAGCTTGAAGGAGCTGTAATTCTCCGGGTTCCTCTCGGTGGGCCTCAGCTTCCGGCTGGCGTACGCGATCACCCTTTCCCTGCCCTGTTGGTTTTGTGACAGTACGGCTCCCAGTCCCACATTACTGGCGTCTGTGTGGAGAATAAAAGGCTGGCCATAATCAGGGTAGGCCAGGATCTCATTCCCTGTGAGGGCCATCTTCAACTGGCGGAAGGACTCCTCTTCCGGTTTATCCCACTTGAAGGGTGGCTTTTGGCTTCTGGACTTAGACTGTCCTATCAGGAGGTCCTGCATAGGAGCTGCCATCTTAGTGATCCCGGGGATGAACCTTCGGTAGTAGCCTACCAACCCGAGGAATTGCCTCACTTCCTTGATGTTCGAGGGGCTTGGCCAGCTCTTGATTGCTGTGACCTTGTCAGGGTCGGGGGCTACTCCTTCCGCACTTACCACGTGCCCTAGGTACTGGACCTTCGGTTTCAACAGGTGACACTTTGATGGTTTCACCTTCAGGCCATAGCACCTTCGGTTTCAACAGGTGACACTTTGATGGTTTCACCTTCAGGCCATAGCCTGCCAGGGCTTCGAACACCTCGGCCAGGTGCTTTAGATGGTCCTCGTAAGTCTTCGAATAGACGATCACGTCGTCCAGGTAAAGGAGGACCGTCTCGAAGTTTCGGTGCCCTAGACAGCATTCCATCAGCCTCTGGAAGGTCCCTGGTGCGTTGCAGATCCCGAAGGGCATTCAGTTGAACTCGCTCAGTCCCATCGGGGTGGTGAAGGCGGTCTTCTCCTTGTCAGCCTCTGCCAAAGGAACCTGCCAGTACCCGCTAGTAAGGTCCAAAGTAGAAAAGAAGTTAGCTGATTTTAGCGCGGCTAAAGACTCCTCTATTCTAGGCAGCGGATATGCGTCTTTGTGGGTGATACGGTTGATTTGTCTATAGTCCACGCACATTCTCATGGTGCCGTCTTTCTTTTTTACCAGAACCAAGGGGGCTGCCCAGGGGCTACAGCTATCTCTAATGACCCCAGCTTCTTTCATTTCCCTCAGCATACCCTTGGCGTTCTGATAATGTGCAGGGGATACAGGCCTGTGTCTCTCTTTTATTGGTGGGTGGCTCCCCGTGGGGATATGGTGTTCTATCCCTTTTACTCTGCCGAAGTCTAGCGGGTGCTTACTAAAAATTCTCTCGTACTCCTGGACCACCCGGTAGACTCCTTGTTTTTGGTGCAGGGGAGTGGAGTCAGCACCCACATGGAGTTTCTGGCACCAGTCCTCCTTTTGTTTCTGGGAGCCATTACCCTCCACCTGTGGAGATGGAAGCAAAGGCTCCACGGCCCTGATAGCTTTGGGTTCGACAGCAAACAGTTTGGTAAGTGTAGCGTACCTGGGTAAGTGTACCTCCCTCTCCCCAATGTTGAGAATGCGAACGGGCACCCTCCCATGACGGACATCAACCACCCCCCGGGCTGTCAAAATGGTGGGCCTGCTGTCTGAGTTCACGGGTTCTACCATGGCTTGGTAGTCTCTACCTCTCAACCCGATTGCAGTCCGACACCAGATCATCATTTCACTTTTGGGAGGCATGGAAATGGGGAATGGGTCACTCAGTCTTACGCTACCGATCTCACCACCAGACAGTTCTACCTGCTGCCGTCTCATCAGGGCTTTTATCTCTTTGTTGAGGACTCTCTGTTGGCTGGAACTAGCATTCACCGCCACCTGTTGTAGAATTACAATTACCTATGAAAGACAATTTTCAATCACGTTAGTACCCACAGTTATTTTAGGGTGACTTTCACGACGGTCAATGTCCACAATAATCACTCCCTGTGCTGGTAGTTCAACTTTACCAATTTTAATGGTCATCTCCTTGAACCCCATCTGCGGCACGGGCAAGCCATTACTGGCGATGATGCTCAAGTCACTGTCTGGATACCGTGTTATATCAGCATCAGTCCAATACTGCTTAAAAAGTACATAAGGGATAGTAGTTACTTGCGACCCGGTATCCAGCAAGGCGCTCATGGGGATACCGTCCAGCACCACGGGTAAAACCGGGTGCCCCCCAACGTACATATTGCGCCAATTGTAAGGGCCTGGTGATCTTACGCCTGGGGGTCGGCCCTCTGCCCCAGGTTGGACCCGTTTAAATTACAGTACCTGGAAATGTGTCCGGGCTGGTTGCATCAACGGCAAATGGGCTGTCCATCCTCTGCATAGCGATCTGTGGGCCTCCCTCGGAACGACGGGATCCTCCTCTGTCGACGCCACGGGACATTCTCCGGACTTGAGGCCAACTCGATGGGTCTTGACTGGTCCAATTGCAACGCCTGGACGGTCCTGGTCAACGCCGTGACGCTCCTGGTCAGCTCCTGGACTTGGTGGTGCAGATCTTTCGACGGGGCTTGGTTCAGGGCCTGTGCCTCAGCACCCACGGAGTCCATAGAGGAGGGCGCTGCCTCCTGGTGATAGGTGAGAGCAGGGCACCGGGGGTTTATAGCGCCACTTGTTGTGGATTCGCGGAGCACCCTTATGGCCCTGTCCTTGAATTGGGCAAAGGTCAGATCAGGGTTCTGAAAGAACATGAGGCGCAGCTGGGTCCTGTGGGCGCTAGACAGCAGACCTTCTATGAACTGTTCTGTTAATAGCCTATCTGTATCTTGCATGCTGCCAGGGTCAGCTTGTTTGATGGCTCTCAAGGCTTCCTGCAAATTTAGAGCATAGTCTCTGATGTTGTCCTGTGCCCGCTGCTTACATCCGTAGAACCGCATTTTAATTTCAGCGGAGGTACGTGTATCAAAGGTACCCCGCAGCCGGGCCAGAATGTCCTTTACGGTTCTTTTCTCCTCAGCGGGCCATGACTTTACCTCCCGCTGGGCTGCACCAGTTAACTGCCCTGTCAGTATGCTAATCTTCTGTTCCTCTGTCAGGGGGTAAACTTGGAACAAACTGTACAGCCTTTCCTTAAAGTCAGTTAGGGCATGGTGCTCCCCTGAATACTTAGGCAGCCAGGCCGCCCCAGGGATGTAGGGCAGGGAAAATGGCATCACCGCTGCTGCAGCTGCGCTGGTGGTAGTGGGCGCCTCCGTGTCCGACATCTTCCTCCCCCCTAGTTAAGCGTGTCCTACCTTCCGACGATCCTCTTCTGTAGGCCGCGGCTCCGCTGGTGCTGCTCCGGACGAGGACCTTGCGTCGCGTCCTGGTGACGTCAGCGTCGCTCTCTCTCCCTTCCAGGACCTTGCGCAGCGTCGGTGCGTGGGGCGGAGCTTCGGGTCTCGCACGGTTTGGACGTCCACGCCCCTCTTCTTCCTGCGCGGCGTCCTGAAGATGGCATCCGATGGCGGGAAAACGGCTGAAGATGGCGGGAACCGACGGAATATGGCGGGAGACGGCTGAAAATGGCGGGAAACGGCTCCGGATGGCGGGAAACCACTTCTTCAGGTACGTGTACAGTCTTTTTCAGGCACGCAATACCCGTTTGTGGCGGGTTGGTTACAATCCTGCCGACTACGCCAAAGCTGACTCACCCCCTGAGCCGTGGGGCACTCGGAGCCGGGCAACAGGGAAACGATGGGGGTAGTAGTGGCGACCCGGTCCCGTGGCTCTGGGTGGTCAGACCAGTGGCAGTCTATGATGTGCTGTAGGTAATGTCCGACTACGCCACCCGTGGATTGCGGTCAGGGCTAACCGCCGCTGCAGTGCAGACCGCTGGGGCTGATATAAATGTGCAGCACTGAATAGTTCAACTCCCCACGGGAGGAGTATGGCCCCAGGGCAGTATATATAATGGATGATGGAGGGGATGATTCCGACCGCGATAGCCAGTAAACGGAGGCCTCTTAAACAGTTCAGGGTCTTTATTAGAACAGGTAAAATGACCCAGAAACAGGCCGGCTAGGAGGGGGCCTGGATGTCTGAGAACAAGTGGGAAGCTGACCCTGGTCAGCGTGAGGGTGTAGGCCTACCGTGCTCTCTGTGCTCCTTCTGGCTATTTCCCTCCTTGTAGTGTAACAGCCCACGTTCCCGAGCTCACCGTGTCCTCTCGCCCGTATGGCTTGCAACTTGGGTCCCTTTCTACTCCCTGCCTGGTACGGCTTTGCTGGTCCCTTCTGCTGTGGCGGAGCCTCCGGGCTTCTTAGGCCAAGGAACATACAGTCCCCTGCGGACTGGTTATCTGCTGTAGGACTTGGAATCCTCCCAGCCTCAGACACCAACGTCTGGTAGATTAGTTTCTTTGTCTGCCAGGACAGGCTCACTTCGCCTCTTGTCCCTGGCTGGTGGCTCTCCTACTGCCACACGGCCTCTTAGGCTGCAACACAACTGTCTGTCCCTGCTCTGGGACACCTCTCAATCCAGAGACAGGTTGTCCAGTTCTCCCTAACCCTGCCCCCAGCTCCAGCTTTTATAGGGGCAGCCTGCTCCCCCTACTGGTCTGGGACAGGAGGTGCTGCATGCTAATGGTCCTTGACTAGAGGACCTCCCCCTTGCTCTCAGACACAGCTTTATTATATTTGTGGCATCCAGGCCAGGGTGACACATTATCACTTACTTTAAAGACAGGACCCACCGAACGTCTTCTATCGGCCTTCCGTTTTTGGTGAATCTGAGTGGCCCCAATATTTATTTGAACCTCTCTCCAGACATCACCGAGTTTCTGTATGGTGACCTCCACCCCAGGACACTCAGAACTTATCCTAGAGAATTCACCAAAATATGGATGAAAACCATAATTACAAAAAAAAGTGAGGTTCCAATGGACTGATTCACCTGACTGTTAAAAGCGAACTCAGCCAGAGGTAGGAATGTCTGGAACACCTTAAAGTTTGTTCCAGAGATTGATTTGTCCTTTCTGTCTGATTGTTGGTTTCAGGGTGATAGGCAGAGGAAAATACCCAGTCAATACCCAGTTGATTTTCCAGAATTTGGAGACAAATTGCACACCCCTATCACCCCTATCAGATGCAATATTAAGAGAAATTCCATGTAATCTCACAGCGTGACAAATAAACAACCTGGAGATTGTCTCTGAATTAGGTAACCCTGAAAAAAGAATAAAATGAGCCTGTCTACTGAATTCGTCAACCACCACCCAAATAACAGTTTTCCCACCAGACAGAGGCAACTCCGTGATGAAATCCATGGACAGATGGGCCTATTAGTTATATCAGTTATAATGCCCTCGGCGGCACTAAAAACCATCTCTGACAAAACGCTAGCGGCCAGGACCTCTAAGGCGTAGATAGACAGTTCATGCCACGTGTCCAGCTTGGATACCCAACAGTTGTAAGGCACAGAGAAAGAGAGTGTTACGCTCGCGCCTGGACTGACTGGCGTGAGCTTGATTAGTGATCCCACTGTACCATGAACCGAGGAGTGCCTGGAGGGGCGTAACTAAGTATCAACCCGATCCGACCAAGGTCGCACGGCGGCTCAGTCGACTCTGTGAACCAAGGAGGAACCGAGCAGAGGGACCAGGTGCTACTCCTGGTCAGACCACGGTCACAGCTGTTGACCCACACCGGGGAAGGCAGGAACAGGCAGGTTAGACTGGCATACAGACAGGTGGGTATTGGCAGGCACGGCTGGTACGCAGACAGGTGGGTACTGGTAAGCACGGCTGGTATGCAGACAGGTGGGTACTGGCAAGCACGGCTGGTATGCAGACAGGTGGGTACTGGCAAGCACGGCTGGAGTGCAGATAGGGAGATACTGGCAAGCACGGCTGGAGTGCAGACAGGGAGATACTAGCAAGCACAGCTGGAGCGCAGACAGGTAGGTACTAGCAGGTTGGAGCGCAGGCTGGATAGGGTCCAGTACAGACTGGGAGACAGGAACAGAGCCGCAGATGTGGTAGACAAGGAGTGTAAAGCAAAAACGCTGAAGAGGAGGACAAGGCAGAGCAGAGCGGAACCGCCGGAGCGGTGGACAAGGCAGAGCAGAGCGAAACCGCAGGTGCGGTGGACAAGGCAGAGCAGAGAGAAACCGCCGGAGCGGTGGACAAGGCAGAGCAGAGAGGAACCGCAGGTGTGGTGAGCAAGCAGAGCAGAGCGAAACCGCAGGTGCGGTGGACAAGGCAGAGCAGAGCGAAACCGCTGGAGCGATGGACACGGCAGAGCAGAGAGGAACCCCCGGAGCGGTGGACAAGGCAGGGCAGAGTGAAACTGCACGTGCGGTGAGCAAGGCAGAGCATAGAGGAACCGCCGGAGCAGTGGACAAGGCAGAGCAGAGCGAAACCGCAGGTGCGGTGAGCAAGGCAGAGCAGAGAGGAATCGCCGGAGCGGTGGGCAAGGCAGAGCAGAGAGAAACCGCTGGGGCGGTGAGCAAACAGAGCAGAACAGGGCTGAAGGTGCAGGCAGAGAGGACAGGGCTCTGTTCACATGGAACAGACTGGAAAATACAGGAAGATGGCTAGAACACAGGAGGTAGATACGGAGGAAGGGAAAAGGGACAAGCAGAACCAGATACACACAAGGTACTTACAATGAAGTAGCGAGTGGACACAAAACTCACAAACAGAAGTACAGAGACAACGAGTTGCTGTTAGGTGCAGGTTCAGACACTGCAGGAAAAGGGAAGGTTCGGACATAGAGACAAACAGGTAACAGGCTAGGAGACAGTTCAGACAGGAACTGATACTGCAACAAGATACAAGAACGAGCCTGGGTATACAGCCCCCAGAGTGGCGGAAACAGACTAGAAGTCACAGGTAACAAGCCTGGGTATACAGCCCCCAGAGTGGCGGAAACAGACTAGAAGTCACAGGTAACAGGCCTGGGTATACAGCCCCCAGAGTGGCGGAAACAGACTAGAAGTCAGAGATAACAGGCCTGGGTATGCAGCCCCCAGGGTGGCAGAAACAGACAAGATACAGGACAAGACCTGGCAACTTAGATGCAAGGAGCACACTGAAAGTGTTGCTCAGGCACCTCCTTCTGCGTGGAGGGGGTTTAAATATCCAGTGACTCACAGCAATAGGCTGGGGACGCATTAGGAGCGCGCCCACAGCAGCTATAAGAATCAGGAAGTAACTGGGCCGCCGCCCTAAGCAATCAGACAAGAGACATGCACACAGCATGAACTGGAGCAAGGTTTGCAGGCTGGACTGATGGGTAAGATTGCGGTCTTGCATGGTGAGAGGTGGTGTACTATGCAAGTACACCGCCAGGGATGTTACAGTACCCCCCCTTTACGCCCCCTCTTCTTCAAGCCTGCAAGGGTTTTCTGCAGAGAATTTGGAGGCCAATCCTTCTCTTCAAGAGGATTACCTCTTCTGTCCACTAGAGGAAATGAAACTGATCTCATCATCTTGGTGACTAGGATGCTTCCTCCTATCAAGCCATCCTCAGCAACAGATGAAGTGGGTGAAGTACCAGGAACAGCACACAGAAAAATCTCTCTCCATTTGTTATCAGGTAGCACCCTGGTGGATTCAGGAGACAACTGGAGGTCCTCCGCCTGGTTGGAGGGATGCAGAGACTCGGGGGTAACCACTGCCTTGACATACACTTTGCCAAGCTTACTGGATGAAGTTGGCGGCGTACCAGGTACCGGGTGTAGGAAAGTCTCTTTCCATTTATCAGGTAGCACCCTGGGGAATTCAGGAGACAACTGGAGGTCCTCCGCCTGGTTGGAGGGGTGCAGAGACTCGGGGGTAATCACTGATTCGAAGTACACTTTGCCAAGCTTACTGGATGAAGTTGGCGAAGTACCAGGTACAGGGTGTAGGAAAGTCTCTCTCCATTTGTTATCAGGTAGCACCCCGGAGGGTTCAGGAGACAAGTGGAGGTCCTCCGCCTGGTTGGAGGGGTGCAGAGACTCGGGGGTAAACACCGCCTTGATGGACGTAAGACCAGATTTATTAGAGACGGAGGGTCCTTGCTTTAGGACCATCTTCAGTCTGGTTTCAGAGATGACATGTCTGTAAGGTGGGACGGTACCTGAAGCCAGATCATTGGTACAATCGTCGAGACTGTGTGGGGACATCGCCTCCGCTTCTCTTCCTTCGGAGACTTCAGCGCACAGCGAATCAGCGACTAGCAGATCTGGTGAAGAAGAAGAAGAAACTGCTGACTGTCCTGAAGATATGAGGACTGGACACCCCTTGTACCTTAGCAGTCCCCCAGGATACACCATGCAGGATCTCCAGACCTGAGCGGGCACTAGATCTCTCGGCTCTGGACGACCTATGGGTAAGCCAGTCAGCACCTGGAATGTGAACTTCTTCATGTGTAATGCTCCAATCTGGAGCTTAATTTGTACAGACATATTTTGACTGTTTCTGAGTAGGGCTCGTCCTTCTGCTGACAATGCCCAAACCGGCTTCTGGAGTTGTCGGACGGGAATCAGACACCTACTCTTCAAGGCTTTAAGCCCGAAACTTCCGGTTAATCCGAAGCCTTCACTTGCCACGGAGACAGTCATGGTCAACTGTGGAGAGGAAACACTAACGCCAAGGGCAGCCTCTCCTACAGGCCTAATGCCTTGGGATTCTCCAATCTTTGCTGGACAAAGACCATCAGGGGGACCCAAACAACCGCAGCGGGACCGCAATCCGATTTTGTGACTGAGTTCTGGCCTCTGCTTTGCCTCACGAACATAGTCATCCTTCATGGATTCTGTGCGGAAAGCTGCCTCTATAGGCTGGGGAACAAGAGGTCTTTGGGAGGACAGAACCTGGCGTGACGGTTTACCTCTGCGCCTAGCACGTCTGGACTGCCTCTTGAGGTTGGGAAGAGAAGTATTCTGTGGAGCATTGTCATTCTGTGTGGGTTTTGTGTGGGCAGCTGTCTCTTCAGGCTGGAGAACTGGTAGGCTACCTACACACATTACCCATCGGGGCTGCTCCGGGATATTGGGAAGGGAAGCTTTAGCAGAGGCTTCAGGATTAGGGTCATCGAAGACCATTAGAAAGACCAACAGGAAGGCCTGCAGGTCAAAGCCGATAGGATCCCATGCTTCCCATAGGGGGGGTGATCCATTTCAAGGCCTCACCCCCTAGGTAGGACATCATAAATGCCACTTTAACCCGATCGGTAGGAAAATAGTGAGCATAGAACTTGAAATGCAGCATGCATTGCTCCACAAACGCACGGCTATGTTTTGGATCCCCATAGTACCGTGGTGGATCTGCAGGAACGAGTGCTGATAGCTCCATTTGGGCTGGTGCGTAAATCGCCGGGACCTCGGTTTGCGAAAAAATTTTTTCTTGGTGCACGCATTCACCAGACAAGGATTCAAATGTCTCAGAGCGAAGGGCCGTGGGGCCCCCGGACTGACTGGCGTGAGCTTGATTAGTGATCCCACTGTACCATGAACCGAGGAGTGCCTGGAGGGGCGTAACTAAGTATCAACCCGATCCGACCAAGGTCGCACGGCGGCTCAGTCGACTCCGTGAACCAAGGAGGAACCGAGCCGAGGGACCAGGTGCTACTCCTGGTCAGACCACGGTCACAGCTGTTGACCCACACCGGGGAAGGCAGGAACAGGCAGGTTAGACTGGCATACAGACAGGTGGGTATTGGCAGGCACGGCTGGTACGCAGACAGGTGGGTACTGGTAAGCACGGCTGGTATGCAGACAGGTGGGTACTGGCAAGCACAGCTGGTATGCAGACAGGTGGGTACTGGCAAGCACGGCTGGAGTGCAGACAGGGAGATACTGGCAAGCACGGCTGGAGTGCAGACAGGGAGATACTGGCAAGCACGGCTGGAGTGCAGACAGGTAGGTACTAGCATGTTGGAGCGCAGGCTGGATAGGGTCCAGTACAGACTAGGAGACAGGAAAAGAGCCGCAGATGCGGTAGACAAGCAGTGTAAAGCGAAACCGCCGAAGTGGAGGACAAGGCAGAGCAGAGCGGAACCGCCGGAGCGGTGGACAAGGCAGAGCAGAGCGAAACTGCAGGTGCGGTGGACATGGAAGAGCAGTGCGAAACCACCAGAGCGGTGGACAAGGCAGAGCAGAGAGGAACCGCCGGAGAGGTGGACAAGGCAGAGCAGAGCGAAACCGCAGGTATGGTGAGGAAGCAGAGCAGAGCGAAACCGCAGGTGCGGTGGACTAGGCAGAGCAAAACCGCCAGAGCGGTGGCCAAGGCAGAGCCGAGAGGAACCCCCAGAGCGGTGGACAAGGCAGAGCAGAGTGAAACCGCAGGTGCGGTGAGCAAGGCAGAGCAGAGAGGAACCGCCGGAGCGGTGGACAAGGCAGAGCAGAGCGAAACCGCAGGTGCGGTGAGCAAGGCAGAGCAGAGAGGAACCACTGGAGCGGTGGGCAAGGCAGAGCAGAGAGAAACCGTTGGCGCGGTAAGCAAACAGAGCAGAACAGGGCTGAAGGTGCAGGCAGAGAGGACAGGGCTCTGTTCACATGGAACAGACTGGAAAATACAGGAAGATGGCTAGAACACAGGAGGTAGATACGGAGGAAGGGAAAAGGGACAAGCAGAACCAGATACACACAAGGTACTTACAATGAAGTAGCGAGTGGACACAAAACTCACAAACAGAAGTACAGAGACAACGAGTTGGAGTTAAGTGCAGGTTCAGACACTGCAGGAAAAGGGAAGGTTCGGACATAGAGACAAACAGGTAGCAGGCTAGGAGACAGTTCAGACAGGAACTGATACTGCAACGAGATACAAGAACGAGCCTGGGTATACAGCCCCCAGAGTGGCGGAAATAGACTAGAAGTCACAGGTAACAGGCTGGGTATACAGCCCCCAGAGTGGCGGAAACAGACTAGAAGTCACAGGTAACAGGCCTGGGTATACAGCCCCCAGAGTGGCGGAAACAGACTAGAAGTCAGAGATAACAGGCCTGGGTATGCAGCCCCCAGGGTGGCAGAAACAGACAAGATACAGGACAAGACCTGGTAACTCAGATGCAAGGAGCACACTGAAAGAAAGTGTTGCTCAGGCACCTCCTTCTGCATGGAGGGGGTTTAAATATCCAGTGAATCACAGCAATAGGCTGGGGACGCATTAGGAGCGCGCCCACAGCAGCTATAAGAATCAGGAAGTAACCGGGCCACCGCCCTAAGCAATCAGACAAGAGACATGCACACAGCATGAGCTGGAGCAAGGTTTGCAGGCTGGACTGATGGGTAAGATTGCGGTCTTGCATATTGGGAGGTGGTGCACTATGCAAGCACACCGCCAGGGATGTTACAGAGAGGAATCATGGAGGATGCTGGTATGGTCGCCAAGGTAGTCCTTCAGCATCTTGCAAAACTTTTCCCTCCCTGTCAGAGTACCCCGTCTATCAGGACCTGGGCGCTGAGAAAACTGTCCCAGACCTTTGACAGCGTTCTCCTGCTTCTGCTGCATCTGGTTTGTGTCTCCCTCGCTTGTACTCCTTGGTTATCCAATGAACTGTCTGTGACCTCTGCCGCCAGCGTTGTCAGATGGGAATCTTTTTTTTTTGTTATAATTCTTCAACAAGAGGCTGAACTTAATATCTCCAAAAATGAACTCCTTCGGTTTCCTCCCTCTACTAACCTAGCTATACATGACTTTGCAATATCCTTTAGGTGGTGCCACCATAACTCCCACTCGGCATGCCTGCTGTCTTGGACTCATATTTGACACACAACTTTCCTTTATTCAACGTGGAAATCACTCACTCGCTCATGTCACCTGCACCTTAAAAACATCTCTCACCTTTGAAACTGCAAAAACTCTTACTGTCGCTCTTATTCACTACTAAAACTCTCTTCTAATCGGTCTCCCTATAAACAAACTGCTTCCTCTCCAATCCCTTCTGAATGCAGCAGCCAGGGTCATATTTCCATTAAGCCACTTCACCGACGCATCTACCCTGTGCCAGTCATTGCACTGGTTAGGTTACACAATCACTACAGAATACAATACAAACTCATCTCTCTCACCCACCAAACTGTCCACAGTTCTGCACCGACCTATATCTCATCCCTCATTTCTTTGTATCACTCCTCCTGTGCCCTCCGTTCTGCAACTGATCTAAGACTGACATCCTCGTTAATCAGAACCTCACACCTCCGTCTCCAAGAATTCTCTCATGCCGTGCCAGTTTTCTGTAATGCCCAAAATGCGTACAATGCGTTGGTCACGGTAAAGGCAGCGGAACATAAAGTCGGCCATGTGGGCCAGACTGCCAACAGCCAAGACTTCCCTGTTCTCACCAAGAGGAGGACTGTCCATGCTCTCTTCCTCCTCATTATCACCCAATACGCTTTGAGATGAGATGAGGCTGGGCTGAGTACTGAGTATGGTTTCTTTTTTGTATGTTTTATTGTGAGTCCATAAAAGTGGCGTAATACTCTGACAACATTGTTGACAGCAGTGACCTGGGAGTCAGAGATGCTTCCAGGGGTCTTCCCCATGCTGTTCCCATGTCATTTCAGCACTGTTCCCATCGATTTGGGAAATTTTTAGGCCCTCTGCAGATCACCGAGGGGGGCCGCCATAAAAATGCTCTCGTTTCCCATAGACTTACATTGTACTTGTTGCTCGGACCGAGCACTCGAGCATTCCAATTTGCTCAACTCGAACAACGAGTACCTTAGCATTTTAGTGCTCGCCCATCACCAATGTTTAAGCATGTGTTTACGTCCTCTATCTGGCACTGTGATTGATTTTAAAGGACAAAAGCATATGACAACAGACTCTTTTTAAAGAGATTGTCTGGGTACATAAAAAGTAATTAAAATCTTTTGCAAATAAAAATTAACTGAGGTTACTAATGCACTTTAACCTTGAAATCGGGACCCACGCTTGATTTCAGCCCCCCTCGTGCTGTCGTAGCAGCTCCACTTTTGTGCCAGTTCCATCACGATTGTCCTTTCTGTGTGGTTGCAAATGAAAGCTTAGCAATCGCTTTTTTACTTCTCTGCAGCAGCCGATGACTACAGATTTTTATATTATAGAGATAGATGACAGTTGCTACTGATTAGATTCTATGTAGATGGTTGGGACGAGGAATGAGGAGCTTTGCCTCCAGCTCCTTTCTCCTCCTCCATTCTCCCTCATAAAATCTTATCAGTAGCAACTGTAATCTCCTAACTCAGTAATATAAAAATCTGTGTTCACTGAAGTCCACCTGTGAACTGTTAATTTTGAGAATGAATGATCAGTCCAGTGCAGAAAGAAGCAGATTTCTCTGATGAGATATATTACAAATAGTGATGGGGGAACCCATGACTGTTTGGGTTTGGCTAATTGAGCCGAACACCGAACAGTTTTTTTAAAAGTTCGGGTTCGGTTACCAGAACAGTACCCGAACCTGAACACGGACCTCATTCATGTGAATGAGGGACCCGAATTTACCTTGCGTGACAGCGCAGAAAACACAGGCTCTGATCGGCGGTAATAGCATTACCGCGGTCTGAGCGCTATGGCATCAAGCTGATAGGTTTTGTCACAGCTGTGTCAGCTGTATATTTGTGATACTGCCTGAATCTCATCAGTGCTGTGATTCTTATATGGTTCACAGCCTGATGACGACTGATAACTCCCAGAATCACCTTACCATTGTTAAGGACATACTGGGAGTTGTAGGTTCATTCAATTCAATTGTATATGGTAACCTAACATTACAATTGATTGCTGTACTAAGCTTGGTGATGTATTCATGTACTGATGGTGGTTCTGGTGGTGTATTCCTGTACTGATGGTGGTTCTGGTGATGTGTTACTGTACTGATGGGGGTTGCGATGCTTATTTCTGTACTGCTGGTGGTTCTGGTGATGTATTTCTGTACAGATGGTGCTTCTGGCGATGTATTTCTGTACTGATGGGGGTTGAAACACTGGTGATGTATTTCTGTACTGATTGTCGTGATGCATTCATGTACTGTTGGTGGTTCTAATGATGTATTCATGTACTGATGGTGGTTCTGGTTATGTGTTACTGTACTGATGGGGGTTGTGATGCTTATTTCTATACTGCTGGTGGTTCTGGTGATGTATTTCTGTACAGATGGTGCTTCTGGCGATGTATTTCTGTACTGATGGGGGTTGAAACACTGTATTTCTGTAGTTGTGATGCTTACTTCTGTACTGCTGGTGGTTCTGGTTATGTATTTCTGTACTTATGATGGTTCTAGTGTTGCATTTCTGTACTGATGGTGGTTGTGACGCTGCATTTCTGTACTGTTCGTGTTCTAGTGATGTATTCTTGTCCTGTTATTGGTTTTGATCATGTACATATGTAGTATTGTCAGATAACGTGATACATGGCTATGATAATGTATTGTGCCAACTGACAAGTTAAGAGTTACTACATCTGTATTCATGTTAGGAGCATTAAGAGGGTTGTCAAGGTTTGGGATGAAAGTCTCCAGTCACTCTATTTGACTGCAGACTTCTGAATCCTTACAATGTGCACACTGCATGCTATCAGAATTTTCTGGTATTGGCAGCAAGCCCGGGCGGTCATGTAACCGTAAGTATGCGATTTGCATACATGCGGTCAAGTGCCAACTAGACATGCTCTGCCTTGCTCAATTCATTTGTATTGAGCCAGGTGCGAATGTCTGGTTAGAATATAGATGAAAGTATACAAACTGCATGTTTGCACTCACATGACTACCCACTCTTGCTGTCGACACGGGAGAATCCTGACCGTGTGGAGTGTGCACACTGTGAGGATTGAGAAGTCTAGAGTGACTGCAGACTTTCAAACCTATAAGGAGGGATGGCCGAAGCCAAAATGGACAACAAAAGAGGTGATGTTATCAATTTAAAAATGCTTTATTAAACATGCATCATGGAAACAGGGAAAGATACAAAAATAGGATACATAAATATAAAAACAATGACAACAGCCGTCCAGAACGGTGGCACATAGCAATTTAGTTATTTCGCTCTACATAGATTATGGGAATGGGTACTATAGATTAAATCTAAATATACCTCATATGTCAACATGTATCAAATGGACCCATTGCATGCCTCCCAGAGCGTTATATACACCAGACAACTGCGCTGAGGCCGTTCCCCAACGCGTGTTTCAGCGCTTTTGCCTTTCTCAAGGGGTAATAATAATTGTCACATACCTGCTATATATGGGAGCTACATATTTCTTAATCAATTACCATGTGCCTAGTTCGCCATACCCATGCCTCCTTACAAACATGGCAGCATCATCCTATACTGCTATGCATACAGACAGAGGTGACATCAAACCCATCACCGAATGGGGCAGAAATGACGTCAAACGTGTCACTGAGTATGGCGGAAGTATATCCAAACTAGTTCTGCATGCCCAAGGATGACGCAGAGGGTGTCACCGTTACCAGGATACTCGGCGTCGTCGGTGTCCACGTCACAAAGACGCTGAGGACGCCGAGAGCCAATGTATATACCGGGACCGTGGCCCCACTGCGTGCAGGCATCACATATAAAGAAAGGGGATGGTTAAATATCATACTGCGATCCACATATGAAAAAAGAGAATTTTTTATCTAGAGTCCCACTGTAATAGTCATCAGACAATAGTGCATAGATTTATATCTTTTTAAAGCACCCATAGAGAAGATTTAGTGCGGCATATTAACATTATTTAAAATTTCATATAGAACCAACAAGATATTATGCATTACAATACCGTATCTACCATTGTATAACCAATATTTTCATATATATTCACATGCAGCATCTTTGTAATACTATCAATATACCGTAATTAAGGAAAATTATTAAAATACATTTATCATATATTTAACAAAAAAGGTTATTAGTGGACGCTACAATGATGATACAATAACATGGTTCATGCATTTATACAATGATACCATAAATACAAAAAGGTAGGTAACAGGTATAGTCTCTGCTGTATACAATGCTGTCCTGACGAGTAAATCAAAATTGAATTGTTTTCAAAGATGGATACCGAAAAATAAGCCAACAACGCCAAAAGGACTCATTCATTCTCTTCTATTCATTTGCTAGTGTGATGTTCATAATGTAATATGGATCACGAAGCCTTCATATTATATCACTGGGCAGATGTATATCACCCCAGTCATCAATAGCAGGTAAGTATCAAGTGGTAAATTAAAAACCTGTGGAATAAAACATAAATTAAATATACAAAACACCTAAAAAGTACGCAAAAATTGAATTGTTGGTCACACAGAAGACCACAGACTACAGAAATGGGGCAAAACTAATATTTTCGTTGAGTCCGGTGGGATGTAAAATATTCAAAGTCCATATCCACTAAGACTCCAATTAAGCTAACCGTTAGGAAGTCGGACCACCACGTATACCCACCTCAATACCGTCTATACCACGGAAAAGCTGATTACTTTGATGATGCAGTTTAAAATGTCGTGGGATAGTTTTCAGTGTGGATGCGTCCACGTGATCCGCTGAGGCCACAATCCCCAACACATGCTCCTGAACTCCTACTTTTAATTGTCTTGTGGTTAAACCTATGTAAATTAAACCGCATGGACACGACGCATGGTAGATAACATTACACGTATAGCAAGATATATATTGATTGATGTTGTATATAATGGAGCCATCCGCATTAGGAAAATTATTACAGCGGTCAATGTTGGGGAAGGCTACACAGCTCCCACATGGACTGCGTCCACGCCGAACCTTCACTGTATGAAGAAAGGTGGTCCTCGGTATCTCCTTATATTGACTATGCGCAAGGTGATCGCACAAATTTTTCGCCCGACGAAATGTAAGGGCTGGTGTATCAGGGATGTATCTTGAGATGATAGGGTCAGTCTTAAGAACCGGCCATGCCTTTGTCAGTGCTCTCCTCATCGAACTTGTGTGTGAAACTGAGTAATAAATCTCACAATTTCATTGTTGGTGCTGTTACGGATCCGGGTGGTGGAACCTCTGTGCCATGGTGCAAGGAGGGACCCAGAGGGGCGTAACTAAGTATCAACTCAGACCGACCCTGGTCGTACGGCGGCTAACGACTCCGTGACCAGGGAGGGACCGAGCAGAGGGACCAGGTGCTACTCTGGGGACGACCTTGTAAGAGAGCAGGTGGCTCCCACGGGTCAGATGACAGGGACTGACCGGTATAGCGGATGGACACAACAAGCAGGCAGAAATCTCTGGGTTAGCTGACAGGTGGTCACGGCAAGTGATGGCAGAGCCTCCAGGTAGGCTAGCAGGTAACAGGCTGGCAATAGGCAAGTGCTCCCAGGTGAGCGGGTTAACAGGCACGGCAGGTAGCAGGAGCGTCCAGGTAGGCTAACAGGTGGTCACAGCAAGTGACGGCCAAGCAGGCTGAAGTCTCTAGGTTAGCAGGCAGGTGGTCACGGAAAATGACAGCAGGAGCCTCCAGGTAGTCTATCAGGTGGTCACGGCAAGTGACGGCCAAGCAGGCTGGAGTCTCTAGGTTAGCAGACAGGTGGTCACGGCAAGTGATGGCAGAGCCTCCAGGTAGGCTAGCAGGTAACAGGCTGGCAATAGGCGAGTGCTCCCAGGTGAGCGGGTTAACAGGCACGGCAGGTAGCAGGCAGGTGCTTCCTGGTAAGCAGGCGGACTTGCCCATAGACAGACTGGCGGGTTGAACGGAAGACAGACTGTCGGGCTGGAGAGTAGTCAGGCTGGCGGACTGGAACAGTAGTCAGGCTGGCAACTGGACCTGAGGGCTGAAGCAGAGGTAAGTATACTGTACAACAACTATTGCTCGGGCACCTCCATTTTGGAGGAGGTGCCTTATATATGGGAGGTCCTCCGGCTATTGGCCGGGGACTCCTTAGGACGGCACGCGCGGCCCCTTTGAGAGAGAGGGAGCGCGCGTGCCCTAAGCACAGTGCCCGGGAAGCAGCGTGCGCCGACAGCAGCAGCAGGAAGAGGAGCGCTGGAGGACACCGCGCGGGGAGCGAGGAGGTGAGAGGGACGGCGTCTCTGCCTGGCAGGGGGCAGAGACGCCGATGCTACAGTACCCCCCCCTTTACGCCCCCTCTTTTTTAGGCCAGAAAGAAATCTTTCAAGGAGAAGCGGGGCGTGGATGTTCTCCTTGGGTTCCCAAGTTCTCTCCTCTGGGCCAAACCCCTTCCAATCCACCAGAAAAAAGGTTTTTCCTCTTACCCTCTTGGTGGCCAGAATATTCTCTACCTCAAAAACGTCCTCAGTGGAAACCGGGGCAGGGGAAGTACCTGGATTGTTGTAAAAAGAATTAAAGACAACTGGTTTGAGGAGAGATATGTGGAAGGAGTTGGGAATCTGTAAGGTGGCTGGAAGCTTTAACTTGTAGGCTACTGGATTGATTTGTTTAAGAACTTCAAATGGACCGATGAACCGAGGGCCCAACTTGTAGGAGGGTATTTTGAGCCGAACATGTTTGGAGGAGAGCCAAACCTTGTCTCCCGGACGGAATTGAGGCGGATCCAGACGTCTTTTGTCAGCAAATCTCTTCATCCGCTCGGAGGACTGAAGAAGTGCGGACCTAGTATTCTCCCAAATGGTGGAAAATTCGCTGACCAGAGACTCCACGGCAGGGTTGTCCACAGAAGCGGAGACGGGAAACGGAATCCGGGGATGTTGACCATAGACTATAAAGAATGGGGACTTGGAAGTAGATTCGCTCTCATGGTTGTTATAGGAGAATTCGGCCCATGGTAGGAGGTCCACCCAATCAGTATGGTGAGCATTAACAAAGTGCCGGAGGTAGCCCGTAAGGATCTGGTTGATCCCCTCCACTTGACCATTGGACTGTGGATGGTAAGCGGAGGAGAAATCTAGGGTGACATCCAGCAGTTTACACGTAGCTCTCCAGAAACGTGAGGTGAACGGAACCCCTCGATTCAACACGATGTGGAGGGGTAGACCATGGAGATGGAAGATATGAAGGAAGAAGTCCTTAGCTAGCTCTGATGCAGACGGGAGACCAGGCAGAGGGATGAAGTGGGCCATCTTAGAAAAGCGGTCGGCGACCACCCAAATGACTGTACAACCGGCAGAGACAGGGAGATCTGTAATAAAGTCCATAGCAATGTGTTGCCACGGGGCATCAGGTACTGGAAGAGGTAGGAGATGACCGGCTGGTAGATGTCTGGGAACTTTGCTGCGGGCACAAGACGAACAGGCTGAGACGAAGTCTACCACATCCTTGCGCAGGGTAGGCCACCAGTAATGTTGGGTAATGAGCAGGAAGGTCTTTTTCTGGCCAGCATGGCCGGCTAGTTTAGATGAATGACCCCAGTGAAGAACCTTCTTCCGATCTGGTACTGCTACAAACGTCTTACTGGGTGGAAGATGAGTCAGATCCAAGGGGGCCACATTCATAACCTTGGAGGGATCGATGATGTGCATAGGCTCCTCCTCTTGGTCGGAGGACAGGAAGGATCGGGACAAGGCGTCGGCTTTGAAATTCTTGTCCGCCGGGTGGAAATGTAGGACGAAGTCGAAGCGGGCAAATAACAAAGACCACCGGGCCAGACGCGGATTGAGTCTTTCGGCATTTTGGAGATATGCCAGATTTTTGTAACCTGTATAGATGATCACCGGGTATAGAGCCCCTTCAAGCAGGTAACGCCACTCCTCCAGTGCCAACTTGATGGCTAACAATTCTTGGTCTCCAATGGAGTAGTTGCTCTCAGACAAGGAGAAGAGTTTGGAGAAGAAGCCGCAGGTTACCATTCTCCCGGATGAAGATTTTTGGGTGAGCACCGCTCCGGCTCCGGAGGAGGAAGCATCAACCTCCAGGAAGAACAGCAGTCCGGACGGTGCAGTACTGGGGCAGAGGAGAAGGCTTGCTTTAAGGAAAGGAAGGCCTCCTCAGCTTCGGGCGACCATACCTTGGGATTTGCTCCCTTACAGGTGAGCACACATATGGGAGCAGTCCGGGAAGAGAAGTGCGAAATGAAGAGACGATAGTAGTTGGCGAAGCCCAGGAATCGCTGAATCGCGTTCAACCCCTCCGGACGGGGCCACTTTAGGACAGCAGAGAGCTTTTCAGGGTCCATTCGTAAGCCTGTCTGGGAGATGACATAGCCCAGAAATGGAAGAGAGGTCTGCTCGAAGAGGCACTTCTCGTATTTTGCATAGAGGTGGTTCTGCCTGAGCCTAAGCAGGACCTGACGAACATCCCTCCGGTGTGTGTGAAGATCCGGAGAGAAGACCAAGATATCGTCCAGGTATACCACCACGCAGGAGTAGAGAAGATCACGGAAGATGTCATTGACCAATTCTTGTAAGACGGCGGGAGCATTGCAGAGACCGAAGGGCATCACACGGTATTCATAGTGACCATCCTGGGTATTGAATGCCGTCTTCCACTCGTCTCCTTGACGGATACGGACCAGGATATATGCTCCACGTAGATCCAACTTGGAAAAGATCCTGGCGCCCTTAAGGCGATCAAACAACTCGGAGATGAGCGGCAGGGGGTATTTGTTTTTTACCGTGATCAGATTGAGTCCTCTATAATCAATACAGGGTGTAGTGCCGGCGTCCCTGCCCTCTGCTAGGCAGGGACGCTGCTCCCCTCACCGCTCTGCCCCGTGCCCGGCGTCCCTCTCCCGCTCTGCTGTCAGCGCGCGCTCCTTCCCGGCCCCTGTGCTTAGGGCGCGCGCGCGCGCGCCGTCCTAAGGAGTCCCCGGCCAATGGCCGGAGGACTTCATCATATATAAGGCACCTCCTCCAAAATGGAGGTGCCCGAGCAATGTTGTTTGCACCTGTGTCTCACCTGTGCTTCAGCCCTCAGGTCCCGTTGCCAGTTTCCTGCCAGTTACCTGCCAGTTACCTGCCTGATTCCTGCTTGAATACTTGTTACCTGTCTGCCAGTCTGAGGTCCGACGGTCTGCCTTACTACTCCTGTCAGTCTGTCTAAAGGACCAGCCTGCCCGCTCACCTGGGAGTGCACATCAGCTACCTGCCTGCTTGCCTGAGGTCCGACGGTCTGCCTTACAACTCCGGTCAGTCTGTCTATGGACCAGCTTGCCTGCTCACCTGGGAGCGCTTCTCCGTTACCTGCCTGCTTGCCAGCCCGGAGGCTCCGTTGTCACGTGCTGTGACCATCAGCTACTTCAGACTCTTGCCCGCTCACCTGGGAGCGCTTCTCCACTACCTGCCTGCTTGCCTACCCGGAGGCTCCGCTGTCACGTGCTGTGACTACCAGCTATTTCAGAGACTCTTGCCCGCTCACCTGGGAGCGATTCTTCGTTACCTGCTTGCTTGCCAGCCCGGAGGCTCCGCCGTCACGTGCCGTGACCACCTGCTATTCCAGAGACTCTCGCTTGCTCACCTGGGAGCACACATCTACCATCTTCCTGCTAGCCTACCCGGAGGCTCTGCCATCACAGGTCGTACCTACCCTTTATCCAGAGACTGCCCTGATCACTTGCCGTAACTCCCTGTCCGTTTACCCAGAGACTGCCCTGATCACTTGCCGTAACTCCCTGTCCGTTCATCCAGAGACTGCCACCCGCTCCCTTACAAGGGCCGCCCCCTTGTATAGTAGCTCAGTGGTTCCGCCTCCCAGACCCGTTACAGTTTGCTCGGGCCATGGAACCCGGTGGCACCCAAGCTCCCTCGCTCTCGGACCTGTGTCATGAACTGTCCCGTCAGAGGTCCCAACAGGAGTCCATCTTGGGTCACCTGCGGAATGTCAATTCTTTCCTGGACACTCTGACTGCTCCGCCAGCAACCTCCGCCAGTGCCATGACCACTAATACCATGGTATCCTACCCCGGACCCCGGCTTTCTGCACCTCCTCGCTTCGGAGGCGACTCCGCCCAGGCTCGGGGCTTCATAAATCAGTGCACCCTGCACTTTGAACTCCTGTCCCACCAGTTTAACTCCGACCGGGCCAAGATTGCCTTCATCATGTCCCATCTCACCGGGGAGGCCCTGGCCTGGCTAAATCCTCTATGGGAGAGAGGAGACCCCCTGGTGTCCGACTTGCCTGCCTTTCTCATGGCTTTCCGGAAAGCCTTCGACGAACCCGGACGGAAGACCTCATCCGCATCATCTCTGCTACGCCTCCGTCAGGGAAGCCTCACCGTGGGCCAATATGCCATACGGTTCCGTACCCTTGCCTCGGAGCTGGCCTGGGATAACGACGCCTTGGTATCCGTCTTCTGGGAGGGTCTGTCCGGCCATATTAAAGATGAACTTGCCGGTCGGGACATTCCTACCACTCTCGATGACCTAATAACTCTTGCCACCCGGATTGACCTACGGTTCCAGGAGCGTGCCAAAGAGGTCACCCGTGAGAGGGGGTTTCCACGTCTAGCTCCTACTTGTCAGAAACCCGTCACTCCCTCCGTTTCTCCCCAGGTACACTCTCCTGAGCCTATGCAGGTCGACCAGACCAAGATGGTCAAAACCCGTCAGGACTTACGCCGTGCTGAGGGGAGCTGCTTCTACTGTGGCAGTAAGGAGCACCGGATCCGTGCCTGCCCGGAGAGGTCGGGAAAACGCCTGTGTCTAGGTTCGCTCAGAGAGGTCGACCTAGACAAGAATAAATCCTCTCCATCTCTGCTGCTGTCAGTCTCAATCGTCTACGGGGAGAACCGTTATTTCGAACTAGCCCAACTGGACTCTGGAGCAGCCGGGAATCTTATTTCACAGTCCCTGGTAGAGAAATACCGCATCCCCACCAAACCTCTGGCTGTACCCTTGTCTGTGGCTGCCGTGGATGGGGGGCTCTTACCACGCCCCATCCAACTCATCACCGAATCCATTACTCTGCAGGTGGGAATGCTGCATTCTGAAAGTATCTCCTTTCATGTTCTGCCTGGACTCTCTCACGCCCTCTTGCTGGGTCTGCCTTGGCTCCAGAAACATGCACCCGTGCTTGACTGGCAAACCGGAGATGTCCTTCGCTGGGGACAAGACTGTCATAAGACCTGCCTGGTTCCCGTCCATCCCGTCCGTCCCTCTCCTACCCCAGCTAATCTACCTGGACTTCCAATTCCTTATTGGTCTTATGCTGATGTCTTTAATAAAAAGGAGGCAGAGACATTACCCCCTCATAGACCATACGACTGTCCCATCGACCTGTTACCCGGTACTACTCCTCCCCGTGGGCGTATTTATCCTTTATCCGCTGCTGAGACCCGGTCGATGTCCGAATATATTGAGGAGAATCTGGCCAGGGGATTCATCCGGAAATCTACCTCCCCGGCGGGAGCAGGCTTCTTTTTCGTCAAAAAGAAGGACGGCTCTCTCCGTCCCTGTATAGACTATAGAGGCCTAAACCAGATCACGGTGAAGAATAAGTACCCCCTTCCGCTCATTCCAGAATTATTTGATCGTCTGAGGGGGGCTAGAATCTTCACCAAACTAGACCTCCGTGGGGCGTACAACCTGGTTCGTATCCGTCAAGGGGATGAATGGAAGACGGCATTCAACACCCGGGACGGCCACTATGAATACCTGGTAATGCCCTTTGGTCTCTGTAACGCTCCTGCCGTCTTTCAAGAGTTGGTCAATGACATCTTCCGGGACCTTCTCTACTCCTGCGTAGTGGTGTACCTGGACGACATCTTGGTCTTCTCTCCGGATCTCCAGACTCACCGGAGGGACGTTCGTCAGGTCCTGCTCAGGCTCAGGCAGAATCACCTCTTCGCTAAATACGAGAAGTGCCTCTTTGAGCAGACCTCGCTTCCGTTTTTGGGCTACATTATTTCTCAGACCGGCCTACGAATGGATCCAGAGAAACTGTCTGCCATCGAGAAATGGCCCCGACCGGAGGGGCTGAAGGCCATTCAGCGGTTCCTGGGCTTCGCCAACTACTACCGCCTCTTCATACCACACTTCTCTTCCCGGACTGCCCCAATTTCCGCGCTCACCCGTAAGGGTACTAATCCCAAAGAGTGGCCGCCCGAAGCAGAAGAAGCCTTTCTTTCCTTAAAACAGGCCTTCTCTTCCGCCCCGGTGCTGCATCGCCCGGACGGCAACAAGCAGTTCTTCCTGGAAGTGGACGCCTCCTCCTCTGGAGCTGGAGCGGTACTTACTCAAAAATCTTCTTCCGGGAGGATGGTAACTTGCGGCTTCTTCTCTAAACTCTTCTCCTCCTCAGAGCGCAATTATTCCATAGGAGATCGAGAGTTATTGGCCATCAAACTGGCATTGGAGGAGTGGCGTTACCTGCTTGAGGGGGCTCTTCACCCGGTAATAATTTACACTGACCACAAGAACTTGGCTTACCTCCAGCATGCCCAGAGACTTAACCCGCGCCAAGCCCGGTGGTCCTTGTTTTTTGCTCGTTTTGATTTTGTCCTTCATTTTCGCCCGGCTGACAAAAACGTCAAGGCGGACGCCTTGTCTCGATCCTTTCTGGTATCTGATCTCGAGGAAGATCCGAAACACATCATCGATCCCGCCAGAGTAATGCAGGTGGCTCCCGTGAGTCTAAATCGTCTCCCTCCCGGAAAGACGTTCGTATCAGTACCTGATCGGGAGAAGATCCTTCACTGGGGTCACTCGTCTAGACTGGCTGGCCACGCTGGTCAGAAGAAGACCCTCCAGCTTATTTACCGGCACTACTGGTGGCCTACCCTGCACAAGGATGTAATAGACTTTGTTTCTGCCTGTGTGTCCTGCGCCCGCAACAAGGTTCCGAGACATCTGCCAGCCGGTCGCCTCTTTCCGCTCCCAGTACCTGCTGCCCCCTGGCAGCATATTGCAATGGACTTCATAACTGACCTCCCACTCTCTGCCGGTTGTACGGTCATTTGGGTGGTCGCTGACCGCTTCTCCAAGATGGCTCATTTCGTTCCCCTGCCAGGCCTCCCGTCTGCACCCGAGCTAGCTAGAGACTTTATTCGTCACATCTTCCGTCTTCATGGCCTGCCCCTCCACATCGTGTCGGATCGTGGGGTACAGTTCACCTCACGCTTCTGGAGAGCCACTTGTAAACTACTAGACGTCACCCTGGACTTCTCTTCCGCTTACCACCCACAGTCCAATGGTCAAGTGGAGCGGATCAATCAGAACCTGACCAGTTACCTCCGGCACTTCGTTAATGCCCACCATTCTGACTGGGTGGATCTCCTACCATGGGCCGAGTTCTCTTACAATAATCACGAGAGCGAATCCTCCTCCAAATCCCCGTTTTTTGTAGTCTTTGGTCAGCATCCTCGGATTCCTTTTCCTGTCTCCACCTCGGTGGACAACCCGGCTGCGGAATCTCTCGTTAGCAAATTTTCCTCCATTTGGGAGAGTACCCGATCCGCACTCCTTCAGTCGTCCGAACGGATGAAAAGACACGCTGACAAAAAACGCCTGGATCCTCCTCAATTTCGTCCAGGAGATAAGGTCTGGCTCTCATCTAAATATGTTCGACTCAAGATACCCTCTTACAAGTTAGGGCCTCGGTTCATCGGACCTCTGGAGGTCACCAGTCAGATCAACCCGGTGGCCTATAAATTGAAACTCCCGGCCAACTTACGGATCCCTAACTCCTTCCATGTATCTCTCCTCAAACCTGTGGTACTTAACTCTTTTTCCAAGTCTACAGGTACGCCTCCTGCTCCGGTTTCTGCTGAGGACGAATTTGAGGTAGAGAACATTCTTGCCACCAAAAGGGTAAGAGGAAAGACCTTTTTTCTGGTAGATTGGAAGGGGTTTGGTCCTGAGGAGAGAACGTGGGAGCCCCGGGAGAACATCCATGCCCCTCTCATCCTAGCTAAATTTCTGTCTGGCCTAAAAAAGGGGGGACCTAAAGGGGGGGGGTACTGTAGTGTCGGCGTCCCTGCCCTCTGCTAGGCAGGGACGCTGCTCCCCTCACCGCTCTGCCCCGTGCCCGGCGTCCCTCTCCCGCTCTGCTGTCAGCGCGCGCTCCTTCCCGGCCCCTGTGCTTAGGGCGCGCGCGCTCCCCTCCTCTTAAAGGGGCCGCGCGCGCCGTCCTAAGGAGTCCCCGGCCAATGGCCGGAGGACTTCATCATATATAAGGCACCTCCTCCAAAATGGAGGTGCCCGAGCAATGTTGTTTGCACCTGTGTCTCACCTGTGCTTCAGCCCTCAGGTCCCGTTGCCAGTTTCCTGCCAGTTTCCTGCCAGTTACCTGCCAGTTACCTGCCTGATTCCTGCTTGAATACTTGTTACCTGTCTGCCAGTCTGAGGTCCGACGGTCTGCCTTACTACTCCTGTCAGTCTGTCTAAAGGACCAGCCTGCCCGCTCACCTGGGAGCGCACATCAGCTACCTGCCTGCTTGCCTGAGGTCCGACGGTCTGCCTTACAACTCCGGTCAGTCTGTCTATGGACCAGCTTGCCCGCTCACCTGGGAGCGCTTCTCCGTTACCTGCCTGCTTGCCAGCCCGGAGGCTCCGTTGTCACGTGCTGTGACCATCAGCTACTTCAGACTCTTGCCCGCTCACCTGGGAGCGCTTCTCCACTACCTGCCTGCTTGCCTACCCGGAGGCTCCGCTGTCACGTGCTGTGACCACCAGCTATTTCAGAGACTCTTGCCCGCTCACCTGGGAGCGCTTCTCCGTTACCTGCTTGCTTGCCAGCCCGGAGGCTCCGCCGTCACGTGCCGTGACCACCTGCTATTCCAGAGACTCTCGCTTGCTCACCTGGGAGCACACATCTACCATCTTCCTGCTAGCCTACCCGGAGGCTCTGCCATCACAGGTCGTACCTACCCTTTATCCAGAGACTGCCCTGATCACTTGCCGTAACTCCCTGTCCGTTTACCCAGAGACTGCCCTGATCACTTGCCGTAACTCCCTGTCCGTTCATCCAGAGACTGCCACCCGCTCCCTTACAAGGGCCGCCCCCTTGTATAGTAGCTCAGTGGTTCCGCCTCCCAGACCCGTTACACAGGGGCGTAGCGAGCCATCCTTCTTCTTGACAAGGAAGAATCTGGCTCCAGCCGGGGAGGTAGATTTCCAGATGAATCCCCTAGCCAGATTCTCCTCAATGTATTCAGACATGGCCCGGGTTTCGGCCACCGACAACAGATAAATACGCCCACGGGGTGGAGTGGAGCCAGGTACCAGGTCGATCGGGCAATCATATGGCCTATGGGGTGGCAGTGTCTCTGCTTCCTTTTTACCGAAGACATCCGCATAGGACCAGTAAGGAGCCGGAAGACCGGGTAAATTAGCTGGGGTAGGTGGTGGACGAGCCGGGCGAACCGGAACCAGGCAAGTCCTGTGGCAGTCCTGACCCCATCGGAGTACTTCACCGGATTGCCAGTTCAGCACGGGTTCATGTGTCTGGAGCCAGGGTAGACCTAGCAATAGGGAGTGGGAGAGTCCAGGTAGCACATGGAAGGAGATTTTCTCAGAGTGCAGCATTCCCACCTGCAGGGTTATGGGTTCAGTGACGAGCAGGATGGTCACCGAAAGGAGTCTTCCATCCACGGAGGCAGCGGACAATGGTTCAGCCAGAGGTTTGGTGGGAATCCGGTATCTCTCTACCAGGGACTGGGAAATGAGGTTCCCAGCAGCTCCAGAATCCAGGTGAGCAATTTCAAAGTGACGGTTTTCACCCCAGGAGATAGAGACGGACAAAGTCAGGGATGGAGAGGGCTTACTTTTGCCTAGGACGACCTCTCCGAGTGGTCCTAGACACTGGAGTTTCCCGGCTTCTCCGGGCAGGAACGGATCAGGTGCTCCTTACTACCACAATAGAAACAGCTCCCCTCGGCTCGGCGTAACTCTTGGCGAGATTTGACCATCTTGGTCTGGTCGATCTGCATGGGTTCAGGTGAGTGGGCCCGGGGAGTGACTGGTTGAAAGGCAGGTCTCTGGAAAGTGGGAGCAAGACGGGGAAACTTTCTCTCCCGGGTGGTCTCTTTGGTGCGTTCCAGGAACCGGATGTCAATCCGGGTGGCTAGTGACACCAGGTCATCCAGGGTGATAGGAATGTCCCGACCAGCTAGCTCGTCCTTAATTCGACCAGAAAGGTCCTCCCAGAAGACGGACACCAGAGCCTCGTTATCCCAGGCAAGCTCAGAAGCAAGGATACGGAACCGTATGGCATATTGGCCCATGGTGAGATTCTCTTGGCGGAGACGTAGCAGGGAGGAGGCTGAGGAGGCTTTTCGTCCTGGTTCATCGAAGACTTTCCAGAAAGCAGCGAGGAAAGACGACAGGTCGGACACCAGGGGATCCCCTCTCTCCCACAGGGGATTTAGCCATGCCAGTGCTTCCCCAGTGAGATGGGACATGATGAATGCCACTTTGGCCCGGTCGGAGATGAACAGATGTGCCAAGAGTTCAAAGTGCAGGGTGCACTGGTTTATGAAACCTCGAGCTAAGGCGGAGTTGCCACCAAAACGAGGAAGTGCAGAAAGCCAGGGACCGGGGCTGGATGCCATAGTATTGGTGGGCAGCGGCGCTGCCGCAGCGGGAGTCATACGACTCGAGGTGGACGCAGGAGGAACAGGCAGTGTGTCCAGGCGGGAGTTGACACTCCGCAGGAAGTTCAGGATGGTTTCCTGTTGGGATCTCTGACGGGACACCTCCTGGTATAGGTCAGAGAGCGAGGGAGCTTGGGTGCCACCGGGTTCCATGCCCCGAGCAAACTGTTACGGATCCGGGTGGTGGAACCTCTGTGCCGCGGTGCAAGGAGGGACCCAGAGGGGCGTAACTAAGTATCAACTCAGACCGACCCTGGTCGTACGGCGGCTAACGACTCCATGACCAGGGAGGGACCGAGCAGAGGGACCAGGTGCTACTCTGGGGACGACCTTGTAAGAGAGCAGGTGGCTCCCACGGGTCAGATGACAGGGACTGACCGGTATAGCGGATGGACACAACAAGCAGGCAGAGGTCTCTGGGTTAGCTGACAGGTGGTCACGGCAAGTGACAGCAGGAGCCTACAGGTATGCTAACAGGTGGTCACGGCAAGTGACGGCCAAGCAGGCTGAAGTCTCTAGGTTAGCAGGTAGGTGGTCACGGCAAATGACAGCAGGAGCCTCCAGGTAGGCTATCAGGTGGTCAAGGCAAGTGACGGCCAAGCAGGCTGGAGTCCTAAGGTTAGCAGGCAGGTGGTCACGGCAAGTGACGGCAGAGCCTCCAGGTAGGCTAGCAGGTAACAGGCTGGCAATAGGCGAGTGCTCCCAGGTGAGCGGGTTAACAGGCACGGCAGGTAGCAGGCAGGTAACTGGCAGGTGCTTTCTGGTAAGCAGGCGGACTTGCCCATAGACAGACTGGCGGGTTGAACGGAAGACAGACTGTTGGGCTGGAGAGTAGTCAGGCTGGCGGACTGGAACAGTAGTCAGGCTGGCAACTGGACCTGAGGGCTGAAGCTGAGGTAAGTATACTGTACAACAACTATTGCTCGGGCACCTCCATTTTGGAGGAGGTGCCTTAGGATGGCGCGCGGCCCCTCTAAGAGAGAGGGAGCGCGCCCTAACCTCGGTGCCCGGGAAGCAGCGCGCGCCGACAGCAGCAGCAGGAAGAGGAGCGCTGGAGGATGCCACGCGGGGAGCGAGGAGGTGAGAGGGATGGCGTCTCTGCCTGGCAGGGGGCAGAGACACCGATGCTACAGGTGCTCTCCTTTTGGCTGTACAGAAGGTTATGTCTAGATGTATGTTTGGCTCTGTGAAATGCCCTCTTCATCCTACGACTATAGCCCCGTTCGTAAAAACGCTCCTTAAAGGTCATGAGCCTGAATTTCGAATTCATAATCAGTGGAACATAATTGCCGTAGGCGCAAAAATTGCCCGACTGGCACTGATCGGACCATATGTTTAGGATGGGAAGAGGTCGCATGCAATAATGTGTTCATCGAGGTGGGTTTCCAGAAAAAATAGACTTTCAAACCAGGATAGCCCTTTTTATTATAAAATTAAGCACTGTAGCAAGCACAATCCAAACAGCATGTAAAATACACGCTAGCAAGATTTAGTTCTGTTTGCCGTTTCCAGCGGTCTTTGCATGAGATATATACAATTTTCATACTAACGGTCACATGCCAACTAGCTTCTATTCCGACCTGTCTCATTGAAGCAGGGGCTCTAGTATTTCACTGAACATTGAGTGAAATAGGAACAGCAGCTAGTCAGCACATGACTGTAACAGTGCAAATTACATATGTGCGGTCAAATGACGACTACTCAAACTGCTAAAGCTGTGTTTAGGATGGGGCGCCAAACTGAATTCTAGCCTTGGGTGCCAGGAAACCTAGATCTGCTTCTGATGGGAGATATGTAAACATAAACCTGTATCTGCCCATGATGGTGCAATAATTGACCAATAATATGCCTATTAGTTACTTTAGTGCCAAAGATCACCATGGATTATAGGGCACACTCTGATGTAATTCCTATTTATCATTGGCACTTTTCTGGCACGGCAGTATTTTTGGGGTGCAAAATTGACGAACTGTCATTCACAATGGCTGATGGCAGACTTCCATCACCCATTAATATGATCTATCAAGTTGGAAAATTTCATCCATGGCCATATAAAATCAGATTTGTATGACATGATCAGTCGAATTTTAGCGATCGTCTCCAACTTTCCGCAAGTGTGTTGCTGCTGTTTTTTAAACAAATGTTTGATCTGCTGGAAATGGATGGCTTGTTGATGGTTGGCTCATTCCTGTTGGCTCAATCCACACATTCGGGATGAGGAAAAATATATGCGTAGGGCCAGCCTTATAGACATGACTTTTGACAGTGGGAATTCTTAAAGCAACAGAGGCACAATATATTACATTTGCACTGCACAACTCAAGCCTCATTTCCTTTGTGAAACATATGTTAACGTCATGAGACCTGGAAAACAGACAGGTCATTGGAATTTGAGCTTAGATGTGTGAGTAAGCTTGTTTATACTTGTGCTTTAAAGGTCAAAGATAAATTGAATTCACTCATCAATCACAGGTCTAGATGAAAACATAAACAAATGTGAATCCCTTTTATTGTAGAAAGTAATATTCATACAGGTGAAAAGTAAGAAGGTCACAATTTAGTCGATGACAACTATCAGCTATCAAATGTATATGTAATAAATTTTAGACCATTAGAGGTTTCACTAACCACACTGATCGCTAGAACCCCAATATCCACTACCCCTCCCTGACAGCATGTCATAGTTCTATGGATTAGTGATTGACCATGCTCACAAGGATACAATAATTGCCTCAATTATGAATAGGGCACCAGAAATGTGTTCGTAACATACTTTTCGGCCCATTGCCACCATATATTATATGGCTACATCTGGTGCACCTCTAAGTCCATCTTTGCTACTGAGTAATATTCACAGGACAAGGAGGGGTTACATTTACAAGTATTTAAAGGGGTATTCCCATCTCCAAGATCCTATCCCAATATGTAGTAGGTATAATAATAATAATATTAGCAAATATCTCCAATTAGAAATGTTGTATAGTATTTTTGATTCGCTATGTCTCTTTCCTCATGTGCAGGTGACGCGCCCCCTGGGACATATTCCTTTTTGAGGGGAATACCCGGCACCGGATCAGATGGGGGGTTGTAGTCTCCGAGCGGCTGTGACCCGGTCCCGTGCCCAGGGCGTCAAGCTAAGTGTTATGTGGCAGTCCTTACTGATGTTATAAGAGTTCTTTTGTGTCGACTACGCCACCCGTTGTGATGCGGTCACTGTGGCCGCCGCTGCAGCAGGGTCCGCTGAGGCTGATGGTGGATGTGCAGCTTGGTGGGATAACCCCCAACGGGAGGGGTATAGCCTCAGAGGGGACAGGCGCAGAGGATGGGGGTTGTGGTGGTGCGGTGCAGCCGGCAATGAAGACAGACTCGGGTTGTGCAGTTAAGGGAGTTTACTTACTGCTGATGTTTCGGTCACTCCAGCTGTTAGTGACCACCCGAGCCGTGCTGCGTCCACCAGGTCCTGGATCCGGCCAACCCCCAAACAAGTCCGGAGCGTGGCCCTGAGCTCTCCCTCTGTCCTTTCTTCAGCCGTCCCCACCAGTGATCCACCTAGGTCCAGCTCCCTCGGGCCTTCTGTTGGGCAACCCTTGGCCTTAGGTTCCCTGACCCTCCATGTGGTATGCCTTCAGGGTGGATGTAGTGGGTGGCCGTGGCAGATGCTGCCCACAGCCTCCGGTCTCTGGCTAGGGATGTTTTTGCCCCCACCAGCTTGGGTTCCGGTACCCTTGTGCTGACTCCTCACCCGGTGCTCTAATTTGGGTTCTTGGGTCCCTTCAGTCTTCCCCCTCTGGGTCTTTCTCTTTCTTTCTCCTCTCTCTCTCTCCAGGGCTGCTGTTTCCTTCTCTCTCCTCTCCAACTGACTTGTTCTCAGCGTCTGACAGGCTCCTCTGCGTCTGACAGGCTCCTCTGCGTCTGACCCTGATCCTAGTTGGTGCCCTCCTTATATATCCCTCTATGTGTGAGCTCAGGTGACCAGCACCCAATGAGCTCCTATCACTACCCAGACTGCTCCCCCTATCTGCCCCTACACTACATGGGATGTTCCTCCCCCCTCCCACTCCAGCCAGGAACAGGCTCGGTCGCACCTGCACATTTCTAAGTGGGAGTGCCGTCGGCCTGCTCCCCGGAAATGGGATGTATGTAGTGCATGCAGTCTATCTGAGCTCAGTTCCACACTCCTTCCTTACCCGGGAGTGGAATATCACACCTCTGGCTGAGGTGCAATACCCCTGTAGCAGCCGGATCCTCAGGGTGCTACATTCCCCCCTGGTAAATCACAGCACGTCCTCGGGCTGTAAGACATAAAACACCATAACATACAAAATTTTTTTTTTTTTTTTTTTTCATATAAACATATAAAACATATAAAACATTATATATAAAACAGTAGATATATTTATATAAATAACATTCTCGTCGTCTCTGGTTTCAGGTTCCTCCTCCGGACACTGTGCAACGTGTGTCCGGGAAAAGTGCGACAGTCTTTCTAGAAAAATGGCTTCTCCTATAAAACCGGTAGGGGCGCTTTAGGACGCGCAACTATATACAGGGGAAGTTGAAAGTTGGCCGCTCTCAGTCCTCGGCCAGGTAGAGGGTAGGGAATGGCTGCTCACAGTCCTCAGCCTGTAGGATGAAGGGGTTAACGGGTAAACAGTTCCCTGGTCCCAACGGGGACTATTTTAGCAGCAACAGTTTCAGTTTCTATATACCCCGATTGGGTAACTATTTACAGCTCCTTCTCTGCCGCACTCAACGGCGTCTTCCTCCTGCTCTTTGCTTATAGCTGGTGGTAACTTCAGACCCGTCCGGCCATGTGAGCTGGCTGAACAAGTCCTTCCCCAGGTGTGGCACCCTTGGTTTTACGGGCGCGGGCGCGGTGGTGGTGGCGCCCGGGTTGCCCAGGCCTTGCGGCCAGGCCTGGGGCACCTGGAAGGTGAAGGGCACCGTTAATACGGCGGCGCCCTGGGCTACCTGGCCTTGCGGCCAGGCCGGAGGCTCCGCGGAGGTAGGGGGCGCTGTTGGTGATGCGACGCCCGGGAATTCTAGGCCCTGCGACCAGGCTGGTGGTACTTCCTGCTTGGTCATGCTCGGGGTCGAGGCGTGTGACGTCACAGGGGTCGCGGCGGTGGCTTCCGGTTGGGGCCTAGTCTGCGTCGGTGACATGGCGTTTTCGGGCACAGCAGGGGGACTTTCGGGCTCTGCGACGGGGAGCTGGGGCAGGTAAGCGGTGTCACGGCTTGGGGTATAGGCGTCCCCTTTACCTGCCTCCATGCGTTCGGCTCCCTCCTCGGCGCCGTCTCCGGCCTTGGGTCCTCCCGCGCCATCCTCAGAGGCGGTCTGCTTCCTCTTCCAGGGTAGCGTGCTCCGTTGACTGGTCTTTGCTTGCTGGGTCATCTCCCGGCCCCACTCCGCCAGTATCTCACGCTGTACCCGGGCCATCCTCCTTGCGAGGCCCTCCAGGGCAGTTTGTGCACACTCCCGGTCTCGGGGGAGCTGCGCTAGGATCTCCGCTAGACCTAGCGGGGTTGTGGACTCTAGCAGGCTCCTGACCATCGGGTCGGTGCTGCTCTGCTCGGCTTCCGGCAGGCTCCTGGCCAGCGGGCCGGTGCTGCTCTGCCCTCCTTCCTCGGTCTCTAGCAGACTCCTGGCCAGCGGGCCGGTGCTGTTCTGCTTTCTCTCCATCTCCGGGTGAGCTTCTCCGCTACTCCTTGTTAGACCTCTTGCCTCCGGGTGCGCTCGCTCCAGACTGCTCCAAGCGACACCCATCTTTGTTCTTCTCTTTCGTCTCCTCCCACTTCGAGGGCGGTCCCGGGGCAACTCGGTGACTGTCAGCTCCAGGGGGAGTTCTTTCACGCTGACAGACACCTCCAGCATCACAGTCTCTGTTGGTGGGGGCGGTTTCCACTTTTGGCGCCATTTTCTGTCCCGGCCCACGATGGGAGGTGGCCTCCTGCCCTCCTTTGGCACGCCCATAATGGCGTCCGCTGCTCTTCCAAGGCGGGAAATCTGCGGTTTTGGCGGGAAGCGTCGCCCAGTGGCGGGAAACTCTGCAGATGGCGGGAACAAGCTGGAAATGGCGGACAATCGGCGGGAAACGACTGGTGATGGAGTCCGATGGCGTGGACCCTCCGGAACCGGCGGGAGACTTCTTTCTGAGGTAAACTTGCACTTTTCTTCAGGCACGCAGTACCCGGGTGTTGCGGGCACGTAATCCTGCCGACTACGCCAAAGTTGACGCGCCCCCTGGGACATATTCCTTTTTGAGGGGAATACCCGGCACCGGATCAGATGGGGGGTTGTAGTCTCCGAGCAGCTGTGACCCGGTCCCGTGCCCAGGGCGTCAAGCTAAGTGTTATGTGGCAGTCCTTACTGATGTTATAAGAGTTCTTTTGTGTCGACTACGCCACCCGTTGTGATGCGGTCACTGTGGCCGCCGCTGCAGCAGGGTCCGCTGAGGCTGATGGTGGATGTGCAGCTTGGTGGGATAACCCCCAACGGGAGGGGTATAGCCTCAGAGGGGACAGGCGCAGAGGATGGGGGTTGTGGTGGTGCGGTGCAGCCGGCAATGAAGACAGACTCGGGTTGTGCAGTTAAGGGAGTTTACTTACTGCTGATGTTTCGGTCACTCCAGCTGTTAGTGACCACCCGAGCCGTGCTGCGTCCACCAGGTCCTGGATCCGGCCAACCCCCAAACAAGTCCGGAGCGTGGCCCTGAGCTCTCCCTCTGTCCTTTCTTCAGCCGTCCCCACCAGTGATCCACCTAGGTCCAGCTCCCTCGGGCCTTCTGTTGGGCAACCCTTGGCCTTAGGTTCCCTGACCCTCCATGTGGTATGCCTTCAGGGTGGATGTAGTGGGTGGCCGTGGCAGATGCTGCCCACAGCCTCCGGTCTCTGGCTAGGGATGTTTTTGCCCCCACCAGCTTGGGTTCCGGTACCCTTGTGCTGACTCCTCACCCGGTGCTCTAATTTGGGTTCTTGGGTCCCTTCAGTCTTCCCCCTCTGGGTCTTTCTCTTTCTTTCTCCTCTCTCTCTCTCTCCAGGGCTGCTGTTTCCTTCTCTCTCCTCTCCAACTGACTTGTTCTCAGCGTCTGACAGGCTCCTCTGCGTCTGACAGGCTCCTCTGCGTCTGACCCTGATCCTAGTTGGTGCCCTCCTTATATATCCCTCTATGTGTGAGCTCAGGTGACCAGCACCCAATGAGCTCCTATCACTACCCAGACTGCTCCCCCTATCTGCCCCTACACTACATGGGATGTTCCTCCCCCCTCCCACTCCAGCCAGGAACAGGCTCGGTCGCACCTGCACATTTCTAAGTGGGAGTGCCGTCGGCCTGCTCCCCGGAAATGGGATGTATGTAGTGCATGCAGTCTATCTGAGCTCAGTTCCACACTCCTTCCTTACCCGGGAGTGGAATATCACACCTCTGGCTGAGGTGCAATACCCCTGTAGCAGCCGGATCCTCAGGGTGCTACACAGGCATCGCAGGACCTTAGGTATCCATGGTTACGTCCACTGATAAAGTCACAGTTAGTTAGCTAGATGCTAGTGGTCGTAACCGTGGATACATTACGTCCTGCGATGCCTGCACATGAGGTAAGAGAGATAGCAAATCAAAAATACTATACTACATTTCTTATTGGAGATATTTGCTATTATTATTATTATTACACCTACTACATAATGGGATAGGATCATGGAGATGGGAATATCCCTTTAATCTCTAATGAAAATAATGAATCTTCTCATTACACAGGTCTGCAAAAAATAAAATTTCAAGAGCTGTTTTGGTTATTCCATGTAATGTTTATTTTTTTGATGCGCTGAATCCGAAAATGACCTCCGTTTTGTCATAGGACATCACGTTTCCTGACAATTTAGGTAACTATGTTAAATAAGGCAATACTGCGAAATAAATGAAAATAGACTTATAAAATAAATTTGTTATTACAAATTTTTCATGTAAATCATTTTTGAACTGAAATGAGCTCACTAACACTCACTAAAATTGATTTTTTTCCCCTGTGAGACTCCTCTTGGTACATTTACGCTTGTGAGTAGCATATGGAATGTCTCTCTGAAGCATCCAACAGTAGTTTGCCATCATTGTAATGCTCCATTTTCCCTGGAATCTTCTTTCCATCTATTTAATGTCCTGGTGGAATCTTTCACCTTGCTCTTCACTCACAGCTCCCAAATTTTCAGGAAAGTAGTCAAGGTGGGAATGGAGGAAATGCACTTTCAAATTCTTCAGGTAATAATAATAATAATAATTTTTATTTATATAGCGCCAACATATTCCGCAGCACTTTACAATTAAGCGGGGACATGTACAAACAATAAATTCAATACAAGGTGAGACAGTTTAACAGTTACATCAGGAGTGAGGTCCCTGCTCGCAAGCTTACATTCTACAAGGAAATGGGGGGACACAATAGGTGGAAAGTGCTTGTTATTTCAGGTCAGGCAATTATAATAAGTCGGGATTATCATATAAAGCAGTATGATCCGGTCATCAGCCTGTATGTTCATCAGCCTGTATGTTCAAGTGCAATACTCAATTACCGAGTGCAGTTATCGAGTGCATGGAGTGTGTAGAGACAGATGAACAGTGGGGGGCAGATTCTGAATAGTATTTAGGAGGGAACAGGGGAAAGTTAGTTTACTGGGTATTTGAGGTGGTAGGCTTGTTTAAAGAGATGGGTTTTTAAAACGCGCTTGAAGACATCGGGGCTAGGCATCAATCGGATCGTCTGGGGTAGAGCATTCCAGAGAACTGGCGCAGCACGAGAGAAGTCTTGGAGACGGAGGTGCGAGGTTCGGATTATGGGGGATGTTAGTTTTAGGTCATTTATGGAATGGAGGCACGTGTAGGATGATAGACTGAGATGTGAGAGGAGATATAAGGTGGTGCAGAACTGTGGAGAGCTTTGTGGGTGAGAGCAATGAGTTTATATTGGACCCTGTAGCGAATGGGTAACCAGTGTAATGACTGGCACAAGGTGGAGGCATCGGTGAAGCGGCTGGACAGAAATACGACCCTGGCTGTCGCATTCAGGACAGATTGGAGAGGGGAAATTTTGGTAAGAGGGAGACCGATCAGAAGAGAGTTGAGGTAGTCCAGACGAGAGTGAATAAGAGCGACAGTAAGAGTTTTAGCAGTTTCAAAAGTGAGAAAAGATCGGATTCTGGAGATGCTTTTAAGATGCAGGTGACAAGAGCGAGTGAGTGATCGGATATAGGGAGTAAAGGAAAGGTTAGTGTCGAATATGACCCCAAGGCAGCGGGCGTGCTGCTTGGGAGTTATGGTTGAACCCTCCAAGGTAATTTCGATGTTAGGTAGAGTTAGGTTAGTAGAGGGGGAAACACAAGAAGTTCAGTTTTGGAGAGATTCAGTTTAAGATAGAGGGAGGACATGATGCTAGACACAGCAGACAAACAATCCTTGGTATTTTGTATTAGGGTAGGGGTGATGTCAGGGGAAGAAGTGTATAATTGGGTGTTGTCAGCATAGAGATGATACTGGAACCCAAATCTGCTGATTGTTTGTCCAATGGGGCAGTGTATAGAGAGAAGAGGAGGGGGCCTAGGACTGAGCCCTGCGGATCCCCGATAGTAAGGGGATGAGTAGGGGAAGAGGAGCCGGCAAAAGATACAGTGAAGGAGCGGTCAGAGAGGTAGGAGGAGAACCAGGAGAGAACAGTGTCCTTGAGGCCTATAGAGCGGAGCATAGTGAGGATTTGCTGGTGATCCACAGTGTCAAAAGCTGCAGAGAGATCCAGGAGAATCAGCAGGGAGCAGTGACCTTTGGATTTGGCTGTTAGTAGATCATTAGAGATTTTAGTGAGGGCAGTTTCAGTGGAGTGTTAGGGCCCCGTCACACTAAGCGATGCAGCAGCGATCCCGACAACGATACGACCTGTCAGGGATCGTTGCTGCATCGCTAATACATCGCTGGTGAGCTGTCAAACAGGCAGGCTCACCAGCGATCAGGGGAGCAGCGATATCGTGGAAAGGATCGTTCCACGATGTCCTGCTCCCGTTACCAGCCTGCTGCAAGCAGGAGCAGGCTGGTAACTATGGTAAACATCGCGTTACTAAGTGCGCGTGTGCCCCTAGTAACCCGCTGTTTACCATGGATACCACTCTGCTACGGTGCGCGGGAGCCTCCGCTTACCGTAGCAGAGTGGTATCCATGGTAAACAGCGGGTTACTAAGTGCGCGCGTGCCCCTAGTAACCCGATGTTTACCATAGTTACCAGCCAGATCGTTGGTCCCGCTGGTCACACACAGCGATGTGTGCTGGCCAGCGGGAGGCCAACGACCAAAATATGGTCCAGGACACTTTGCAGCGATCAGCGACCTCACAGCAGGGGCCTGATCGTTGCAAAGTGTCACACACAGCGACATCGCTGGTGAGGTCGCTGGTGAGTCACCAAAACCGTGACTCAGCAGCGATATCGCTAGCGATATCGCTATGTGAGACGGAGGCTTTAGGAGCGGAAACCAGATTGTAGAGGGTCGAGGAGAGAGTTATCTGAGAGATAGCGGATTAGACGGGAGTGGACCAAGCGTTCCAGGTGTTTAGAGATGAAAGGAAGATTAGAGACAGGTCTGTAGTTAGCAGCGCAGTTCTGGTCCAGGGATGGCTTTTTATGTAAAGGGGTTATGATGGCATGTTTAAATGAGGAGGGAAAGATACCTGAAGAAAGAGAGAGGTTAAATATTTTAGTCAGGTGAGTGGTGACCACCGGTGAGACGGACTGCAGGAGATGTGAAGGAATGGGGTCACTGTTGCAGGTTGTAGGCTGAGAAGAAGCGAGGAGCTGGGTAACTTCTTCTTCTGTAACAGGCTCAAAGATGGTAAGTGAGCTTGAAGTGCGGCAGGGAAGGGGATCCAGGCACTGAGGAGACTGGGCTGAGATGTCCTGATGGATGTGGTTGATTTTTTCAAAGAAATAAGTGGCCAGATCCTCCCCGCTGAGGTTGGTGGTGGGGGCCTGTGCTTTAGGTTTCAGGAGGGAGTTTAAGGTTTTCGAAAAGTCGTTTTGGATTGTTGGACATTGAAGTGATGAGGGTGGTGAAGTAGGATTGTTTGGCCAGAAGAAGGGCAGAGTTATAGGTTTTGAGCATGAATTTATAGTGGATGAAGTCCTCTGCTAAAAGAGATTTTCTCCACTGATGCTCAGCACACCTTGAGCAACATTGAAGAAAACGTGTTGCATCGTGTGCCAGGGCTGCCATTGTCTGTGTCGGATCTTTCTGTGAGTAGAAGGAGCTACTTCATCTAGGGCACTCTTCAGTGTATTATTGTAGTGTGACAATGCTAAGTCTGGACAGGAGAAGGAGGAGATGGGGGCTAAAGATGTGTGGAGATTGTCCATAAGCTGCTGGGTATTAATGGTACGTGTATTCCTATAAGTGTGGTAAGTGGGGGTGTCCCGGGTGAGGAGACAATTCTTAACAGAGAAGGAAAGAAGGTTGTGGTCCGAGAGCAGGAGAGGGGAGTTGGTAAAGTCATCCAGCAAGCAGAGACTGGAAAAAAACAGGTCCAGAGTATTCCCGTCTTCATGGGTAGGAGAATTAGTAAACTGTTAGAGACGGAATGAAGAGGTTAGAGAAAGTAGATGAGAGGCAGATTGGGAGAGGGGATCATCGATGGGGATGTTAAAGTCGCCCATGATGAGGGTGGGGATGTCACAGGATAGAAAGTGAGGAAGCCAGGTGGCAAAGTGATCCAAGAACTGGTGGGAGGAGTCTGGAGGGTGATACACAACTGCCACTCACAGGGAGAAGGGTTTAAAGAGTCTGATGGTGTGGACTTCAAAGGAAGGAAGCATAAGTGAGGGAACCGGGGGGATGACCTGGAAAGCACATTGTGAGGAAAAGAGCAGACCAACACCTCCACCCTGACTGTTGCCAGGTCTGGCGGTATGTGAAAATTTCAGCCCACCTAAAGGTAACCTAAAGCTTGAAATACTTTCAGCATTCGTCCGACGATCTTTTTGTAGTCAGGATCTTTTTTATTGCCTAAAAATTTCTCAACAACCTCTTTAAATGCAATCCACTCTTCTTTTTGAGGATCCTTCATGGTATTGACAAATTCTTTATCAGCTATAAGTCTTCTAATGTTTGGTCCGACGAACATACCTTCCTTCAATTTTGCCTCCGACAGGCTTGGAAACTTGGTGACCAAGTATTTGAAGCATTCCCCATCTCTTGGAAGTGATTTTACAAATTGCTTCATAAAGCCCAATTTTATGTGGAGAGGTGGTAGAAGAACTTTATAGAGAGGAACCAAAGTTTCTTGGAGGACATTTTTTTCACCGACTGTGAGCACCCTCAATTGCCAACTCTTCTTGGTCCAGTGATTTTGTTGGTCTTGACTGTCTCACAGACACAGAAAACAAGGGTATTTGGTATACCCAGCTTGTTGCCCGAGCAGCATGCACAAGACCTTCAAATCCCCACACACTAGCCAACCATGATCTTCATATTTAAATTTACGAAGAACCAATTCCAAGTTTTCGTAGGTTTCCTTCGAGCGTATGGAATGACCTACAGGGATGGAAGTGTAAAAACCGCCGTTGTGGAGTAAAACTGCTTTGAAACTTCTTTTTGAAGAATCTATAAAAAGATGCCATTGCGCTGAATCATATTGGTTTTTGAATTGACCCATCAAACCTTCGACATTGATGCAGTAAACCAACTTGTCTTCCTGGGCATCCTTTTCACGATGTCTGAACCATGAAAAAGAAACTCCTGGTAGCAATAAATTCCTGCTTTTGAGCTTTGATCCGAGTAACTGAGTGGCATCTTTGGGAAGATTCAAGTCTCTTACTAAATCCTTCATCTCCTCCTGGGAAAAAAATTTGGTCTTGTATCATCTTCAAAGTCAGAACTTGATTCGTCATCTGGTTCAGGTATGATTCCACCTTCATCAGAGCTAGGTATCTCTTCCAAGGTAGCAGGGGCCTTGGTTACTGGTATATCTGTGCCATGGGGGATGGGACGAATTGCTGAGTGAAGATTGGGGTATGAAATGGAATGCATCCATTTGGAATTATACCCTTTCACATTGCATGAACAAAAGTAACAGTCATCACTATGATTCTTTTGCTCTCGCCATACCATAGGAATCCCGTAACAGAAAGCTTTTTTCTTACCCTTGAACCAATTTCAGAGGTCCTCAAAACACCGTTTGCACACTTTATGAAGTGCAAGTCTGTAATATTCAGCTGTTGATTCAACATTGTATATTCACCACAAATGAAACAGAAACGGTCAGGCAAATTAATACACTTCCGCAAAGCCATAACGCTAATTTGGGGAAACACAGTTGATGAATGAAATTCCAATGCAAGTTTCTTGAAAGCATAAGGACCTTTCATTATGTCACTAACCACCTGACTGCTACCAGCCAATCACACAGTTCCTATTGATGTTAATGGGGAAAGAAAATAAGCTGCCTGCCGATAATTCACACCAGAGTTTGCAGAAGAACCTATATGTTTGTAACGCTAATTTGGGGAAACACAGTTGATGAATGAAATTCCAATGCAAGTTTCTTGAAAGCATAAGGACCTTTCATTATGTCACTAACCACCTGACTGCTACCAGCCAATCACACAGTTCCTATTGATGTTAATGGGGAAAGAAAATAAGCTGCCTGCCGATAATTCACACCAGAGTTTGCAGAAGAACCTATATGTTTGTAGCAAATCCTGACATTTAGGATTTTTTTCAATATTTTTTTGTTATCAAAACACCAAGATACATGGAAATTATATAATTATTGATAGCAGATAGATGCAAATAATCTCCATACAGAACACAATCCATTATACCAAGACCAATATGCCAATAATACTATAAACAAGGAGCAAACACCACCACGCCATGACCAGCCCACATATTACCACCACATAGTGACCGAATAATACCACATACAAGGGACAAACACCACCACACCATGACCAGACCACATATTACCACCACATAGTGACCGAGTAATACCACATACAAGGGACAAACACCGCCACACCATGACCAGACCACATATTACCACCAGACAGTGACTGAATAACACCACATTCAAGGAACAAATACCTCCACACCATGACCAGATCACATATTACCACCACATAGTGATACCACCACACCATGACCAGACCATATATTACTACCACAGACACTGTATAATACTACCATTCTGACTAACAAAAACCACAGTTCTATTATTAATTTTATTATGCTTGCTAATCTAGCACCATAATATTCTACAGAACTTTATAGCCCATTGGAACTCACAATCTAAATTCCCAGTATGTCTTTGCAGTGTGGGAGGAAACTGGAGTACTTGGAGGAAAACTACACAAACTCAGGGAAAACATATAAACTCCTTGCAGATTTTGGGGTTCTGCCCCTCATCAGTGCAAAGTATGAGATATGGTTTGGCTGGGTGAGAGGTGACTGATCTGCATTGCGGCTTAAAAGTCTCCTCACCTTGACATGCTTAACATGTCAATGTTCGCAAGGAGAAACGTTACCCCTTGGATAACATTTTGGCTATTATCCTAAGTCATGTGACAAGGTTCGTTGGAGAGTCAATATTGACTTTTAGGATTGCTACTTCTTATAGGTGGCACTAGATTTTTAGAAGCAAAACATTAACAATGCAGTGACATGACAAGAATCTGCACAACAAATCATATGCTAAATAGTTGCAAGTCAAATTTATGTATGAGATAGCCAAGATGATTGTCTATAAAATGATGGTAGTCTCACGTTTGAAGCAGTAGTGGATGATGAGATATGGAGCCTGAATGTCAAAAGTCCAAAACATTGTTATCCTTTTGCTCGTCAGTGTAGGTGCTATTGTGAATGAAGATACTCAAATTTTTTTGGTGATGTCATGACCGTATACGGCCAACCCGGGTTCCACTGTTCATATGCCTCCACCCCCATCTTACCACACTTACATACTTTAACAAATAAAAACACTGCACCTGTAATTTTCTTTGGATAAATTTGGCCACAGCGGCCATTTTATTAACAAACAACATTAACATATATACATTATTATGAAATAAATAAGAAGGGAGGGTTCTTGGAGTTAAAAATTGATCTGGCAAAACTAAACCGAAGTCGAACCACCGTGTTACCCTCAGCCGTCCATCACCAGCTCGAGGGCACCAAAATCTCCCAGGGTAAAACCCCGTCCAGAGCCCCAAAAACCAGATGCCAGATCACCCCGCTTAATCAAGCCACTGCCTGTAAAATTCAAATAATTTTCCACCGACACTTCTGTGCCAACTCCAAGAACCCCACCCCCCGCCACAAACGAACAGCCCTGACCACCTCAGGCTTGTGAGCGCCCCAACACCGCCATGGCCCTCTCAATCCCCTCCTGTATAGCCAATGTCCACAAATCAATTCCAACATCGTTCAGATGTACGCCATCCTTTGCCCAAAATTCTCCAACCCCTGCCTCAAGATCAAGATGCCGAACACTTATTCCCCCGTTCCTACTGACAAACGCTGCTATGGCCCTATTTAACTTAACTCATGCCCTGTTAATGCCATTCACTGATCTAGCCTCCCTCCATTTTTTTCTCGGTACAATGTCAGACCAAACCGTTAACAGCCCCGGAAAAGATGTCCACAACCTTAAAAAATCAATCCGAATATCCCTCATCAATTCCCTAACCGGCCGAGACCCCAAATCATTCCCCCCCAAATGCACTACCAAAATATCCGGTGCCCGGTCCAAACGAGCCGCCTTATGGAATTCAGACAGCATCCTTCTCCATACCATCCCTCGAAAACCCAGCCACCGAACCACCGCTTGCTCCCTGCTAAGACCCAATTGCCTACCGTTCGGCCTCACGTCCGCCCGCAGCGCCCCCCAATGAACGAAAGAGTGTCCGAGAATCCAGACTAATAACGGGACGCCACCTGCAAAAAGACAATCAAAGAATTGTATTCACTTCTGACCAGATAAAACATAAGCCTGCACACCTAATGCCGTATATAGGACAGATAACGATCTGAACTCCACCTCCCGATGCGCTTTATCACCTCCTTGCTTAAACCCAAACCGTCCGCTTCTGACGCCGCACCGATTCTGAACGAATGCGACCCGTAAACCTCAGGGCTAAGGCCCAATTCTATGATCCCTTTTTTAAACACTGCAATAAATTGAAAACGAGACAAAAACTCACCATTTTTATGACACAATAATGGGCCCTTACGTCCCGAGCAGACTTGCCAATAAGCCATTAAACATCTCCTAGGACACATAAACGATCCATCAACTTCCCCCAGTACCACTCGCTTGCCTCTTCCCAATTGATCCGTCTTCCCCCTCCTGATCCAGAATTCAATGCACCTGTCCCGACCGCTCACGTCCTCGGCAAACAAACCCCCAGCCTTATTCCTACTTGGTGCCACCAATTCACCTAATCTTAGAGCGCCGAAAAACGCCCATGAAAAAGCCAACCTAAACAGTGTGGCTTCAAAAACCGAACAACAGATCTTATCCAACGCAAAACCCAACTGCTCTAAAATACTAAAAGTCACCGATCTTCGTTTATCTAACACTTTACTTCCCCTCCTAAAGCCCTTAATTGCTTGTTTCACTAAAAACGATTTTGTAACATCTTTTAACCCCTATAATCTAAAACCGAATGCCAATCCTGCAACAAATTTACTAACTTTTGAAACGGACCATCCGCTCTCCGCTGCCTTTCCCACAAGAAACAACACCGCCATCTCTCTATCTCCCTCACTCTCCACGCCACCCCACTGCAAAATCCAGCTTTGCCATACTCGCCATGATGCCTCGTATGATGCCCAAGTCTGCCTTGTAATGGACTCCTGTATTAAACGTCCTGCTCTTCCATAACCAGCTGCCACAAATGCGAAGGGCATTCCTGTCCCGCGTCCTCGGCCTCTGGTGCTAGCGCCCGAAAACGGTCCCACTGAAAACGAGACAAGGCATCTGCTATGGTATTTTGCACACCTGGAACATGTACCGCTGTAATCCACGCGTTCAAGTTAAGGCAAAAAAGAACTAGTTCCCTCAGCAGCCTAATCACAGGCGGGGACGAGGCAGAAAAGCTGTTGATGACAGACACCACTCCCATGTTGTCGCAATGAAACCGAATTCTCCTGTTGGCAAAACACTCACCCCAAATAGTAACCGCAACAACGATGGGAAACAATTCCAAAAAAGCCAAATTCTTCGTAAGACCCTTCTCCGTCCACTCGCCCGGCCATACTCCAACACTCCACCTCCCTTTCCAACAGGCCCCATAACCAGCACCTCCTGCCGCATTCGTAAATATCTCACAATCAAAGCTGCTTACGAACTCCTGCTGGATTAATGACCTGCCGTTATAACTTTCCAAAAACAGCTTCCAAACCTTTAGATCCTCCTTGTGTTCCCTATTTAGCCGAATAAAATGATGGGGGGCCCGCACTCCTGCTGTCGCGCCTGACAACCTGCGACAAAATATTCTGCCCATTGGCATAATCCTGCATGCAAAATTCAGTCGCCCTAACAGCGATTGCAACTCCCTCAGGGTCACCTTGAGCAGCCTCCCGACTCTATCAACCTCCTGCTTGAGCAAAATCAATTTGTCCTCCGGTAACCGACACTCCATCCTTTCTGTATCAATTACAATGCCCAAAAAACTTATGGTTGTGCAAGGGCCTTCTGTCTTTTCTTCAGCCAATGGTACGCCAAAATGCTCTGCCACCCACACCATAGTACCTAATAAATTCCTACACAACAACGATTGCGGAGGGCCTATAAACAAGAAATCATCCAAATAATGAATGACTGACTTAACTGATGCCAGGTCCTTCACAACCCATTCCAAAAATGTACTAAACGTTTCAAACAAAGGACACGAAATTGCACAACCCATTGGCAAACACCTATCCACGTAATATGCCCCATTCCAAAAACAACCTAACAACGGGATACTATCCGGGTGAACTGGCAGCAACCTAAAAGCCGATTCGATATCCGTTTTTGCTAGCAACGATCCTGACCCATATCGCCGTACCCATTGCACCGCAGCATCAAATGAAGTATATTCAACTGAACACAATTCTTGTGCAATGCCATCGTTCACCGAGAGCCCCTTGGGGTACGACAAATGCTGAATTAACCGAAACTTATTCCTCTCTTTTTTGGGCACAACCCCCAGTGGCGAGATAATCACTTTGCTACTAGGTAAGTCCTGAAACGGTCCCGCCATCCTGCCCAACTCCACTTCCTTAGCCAATTTCACACTGACCACATCAGGATGAAGGGAGGCAGACAACACATTTTTTACTGAAACGGGGACCTCGTGCTCAGGAAGAGGTATTCTAAAACCTTCCAAAAAAAACGTACGAAATAACCTTAGCCTTCAACTGATCCGGATACCTACTTAGAAAGGGGGCCATCGCGTGCACCCTCACTGGAGTCACCCCCTTGACCGGTACCCACTGTCGGCTTTCCCTTACCCTTTTTAAAACATTTTGTTGATCCGTGTGACCCTCCACTACAATGGGAGCACACATGTTTAAATTTACAGGAGCTCCCATATTTGCAATGGCCATCGTTGAATTGCCAGCAAGTTCCCGCTTCTTTCTTAGTGCTTTGTGCCCCCTGACTGTTTCCCCCATGTCCTGCTGATTGGTTCCCGCCACTGTTGCTCCCGTGAAATGACTGCCCATACCTCACTGGGGCCATAACCTTCAGCCACAATCCAATGTCCTTTTGATCCCATCTAATCTCCGGGCGAACTGCCTTCCTCTGACGAAATTGCTCGTCATATCGTAACCATGCCTGACCCCCATAAGTCCTATGAGCCTCCCCAATGGCGTCCAAGTAGCAAAACAGCCCCGAGCAATTATCAGGAGCCTTTTCCCCAATAACACTAGCCATTATTGCAAAAGCTTGTAACCAGTTAACAAACGTCTGTGGAATCAACCTCCACCTGCGCTTTTCTTCCTCCTCTTTCTTACTGTCGTCCTTTTTTCCCTTATCCAGGTTAAACTTTTCCAACGGAAGAAGGGAAAAAATTTCCACATACTCATCCCGCCAAATTTTTCCCTTAACCTCTTTTTTTAAATGCGCCCCTAACGGCCCCTCAAAACACACATATACTTCCCCTTTCGCCCTATCATCCAGTTTTACGGTATCCCCTTTCTCCTTTTCCGTCTGCACACACCCCAGACGGTATCCCGGCTGCCTCCGCCGCTGACCTGGCCGATTCGCTCCCCTCCTGTGACAGCGCCACTTGACTATGTACCCAAGCCCCCGCTGGTGACGACCCCACTTGATTAGCCCCACCGCCTTCTAATCTGGCCAGAATGCGCGACATGTTAACCAACATATCCCTAATCCCGCATACATCCGACCCACTACCTCCTCTAACATTTTCCCCGCTGGGGCCCGCCAACTGCCTATCCCCCACCCCGTCCGCTAAAGACCCCACGGGCGACAAACCATACATAGATGCATGCTCACCGAGCTGCACGGGTGCTGTGTCCCCGCCAGCCGTACGCCCCGAGTCCTGACGATTCCTTGCTTCGCCTTGATCTCCACCGAAGTCCAATCCGCCCGCCTCCATGCGCTCAGGGCCCGCGCCCCTGGCCTCCACGTCACCAGGGGGGACCCGAGCCCGAGTTGATGTCCCAGCCGCTCGTCCTCCACTCATCTCTGCTCCGGTCCTCACCGCCATCCATGTACGGCCTTGATTGACAGATCCGGACTCCCTGGCCCGATCCGTGTCAGACAGCGAAAAACTGCCAGGCAACCCCATGCTGCTGCCTGCCGCCTCATCCCTCTGCCTGGTGTGACTTGGGCCAGGCAGGAGGTCCTGGAATTGCTGCCTGCCCGTGCGCCTCTGCTGCATCCTTCCCCTGCTGGTCTGTCTGGCAGGCACCCCGACAGGTACCTCACCAGGTGTGCCTGCCGCAGTAGTGTTCCCTCCGCTATCCGCCTCTGCAGTAGCGCTGGTGCTCCAACTTTTGAATTTCCCGCTCCGAACGTTGCCGCGGGATCTTGGAGCGGGGGGCGTGTCCGCATGCCCGCCGCTGATAGGCCTGTCGTTCCTGCCGTCTGTTTCCTGGGGCGGAAGTGACGTGGGCCGCCCTTCCGGTGAGGCCCCGCCCCCTGGATGACGCGTCTGCAGCATGGGCCTTCCTTCCGGCGCGGCCTGCGCTCTGGTACTGCGGCGCGCCGCCAGAGCAGGCCGCACCACAACGGAGCGGGGCACCATCTTCCTGGACCGCAATCCGACACTTGGGGAGCCAGCAGGCCGGCTGGGCGGATTCCTGCCGCGGCGTGCACGCTGGCGGGGGGTTCCGCCGGCATGGTCACCAGACGCAGGGTCCCCTGAGGGGCTCTGCAGCCTGCGCCTGCTGCCCGTACCCACCATCTCCGGGGAGAGCCTCTCGAGTGGCCGCGTCCTCCTGGCGGTTCTTCCTGATCCCGACGTGGATTCTACTTCGCCTGCATTCCCCAGCACACCGGACAGCTGGGCCTCGAGCCATCCTCCTCGCCTGGATCTTGCTGCCTCCCTCAACCTAGCGACAAGGGACTCCACAGACTCCATGACAGCCAGAGAAGCGTCCCAAACGATTTGGAATTAAGGTAAGATTTTTTATTTTTTTTTTAAATGTTCCTCTGTTACTTTTTCCTATGCTCTTCTCCTCTGGACTAACCGTTTCACGCACTTTTCCTTCTTATACCTCTCTTCCCCCATCTCCACCCCCATCCCAATGCCCGCCCTTCCTGACCTCTACCCAATCCCAATTATTGGGATTCAAATTACACCCTGCTGGCCCATCCCGGTCATGTGGGGCTTCCTTCTAGGTTGCCCTGCCTCCAGCCCCTTTCTTTAAAGGGGTTGTCCACTACTTGGACAACCCCGTCTCAGTCAGCATGTTTGCCCCTAGTAAAATAACAACATTTATACTCACCTCCAGTTCCAGTGCTATTGCAGCGGTGTTGGCACTCACTCTCCCGGGGATCGTATGACTTTGTTAGCACTGGTTTCACTTTCTCCACCTTCGGACATATCAGACACAAAGAGGAATTGAGAACTGCGGCTGGACGCTCACTTCCTCTTTCTTGACGTCTGATTTAACCATGTTACGCGATCCCTGGAAGGGCGAGTGATGAAACATCTGGAACGTAGTCGGCTCCGGAGGTGAGTATAAGTGTTGTTATTTTACTGAGGGTAAAACATGATTGAGATGGGGTTGTCCGAGTACTGGACAACACCTTTAATGGAGGTATTCTAATGACACTGTCATTGGGGCACACTGTCTGTTTTTATGTATTGGCATAATATTTTTACATTGTATACTAAAATGATATGTTTCTGCAGTATGACGTGATTTAGCTAAAATTATTATTTAGCAAATGTTCAAAATTTAGACTAAAATGGATTCCAATGCTTAGGTATGCCTCATCAAAATAGTTCATTTGTGGTATCATCGGCCTTCTGAAAGTGTTTGCAACCATCAAGTGTGTTTTGCAGAAGCAGTGTTGCCACGCTGTTCCAAAAAGAGGTGAGCTCTAGTCCACAACTGTTCTAAACCAGAAATTGGCAAGAACCATTCAATTAAGTAAAGACAAACAACAATTCATGATTACTTTAAGACAGTTAAAATAAAAATTGCTAGAACCTCGAAGGTATCCTTAATTACAGTTATGAAAACCATTAACTGCTATGATGATATCAGTTCTCTTGAGGTTCACACAAGGAAAGAAACATTGGGTTCCTAGCATCAAAAACCACAAAGTCACAGCACAACAGCCCTCATAAATGATGCACAGACATCAAGCAGCAAACACATCTGAACATCAACATCCTAGAGGAGACTGAAAGAAGTTGGCATTTATGGTTGATTAGCCAAGGAACCCCAACAAAAAGTAACTTGTTTGGGCAAAGCAACACATGGACTGGCCATATGATCTGTGAAAATCTGTGATGCGGTCAAAGTCAAAATTGTAGATTTTTGGCACCAAGTGCCATGTTGTTGTAATATGCAGAACAGGTGAGCAGATGGTTTCTACATGTGTGGTGCCCACTGAGAAGCATGGAGATGGAGGTGTGATGTTGTGTGGGTGCTTTGCTAGTCACACTGTTTGTGATTTAATCAAAATTACAGACACACTTAACCAGCATTGCTATTACTGCATTCTCCAATTTTATCTCATCCCATCTGGTTTGATATCAGTGGGACCATTATTTGTGTTGCAAAAGGACAATGACCCAAAACACCCCTCCAAGCTATGCTATGGCTATGTGACTAGGAAAGAGGGGGGATGTAATGCTGCATCAGATGACAAGGCCTTCACGGTCACCTGACTTTAACCCAAATTAAATGGTTTGGGATAATTGGACGCAGAGTGAAAGCCAAGTAGCCAATAAGTGCTCAGCACCTCTGGAAACTCCTTCAACACTGTTAGAAAACCATTCCAGGTGACTGAATTCCTGATGAAGCTGCTTGAGAGAATGCTAAGGGGGTGTAAAGCTGTCATCAGAGTAAAAGGGGGTACTTTGAGGAATCTATGGCTTTGCCATACAAATAGCATTTGCCTCCCATATACGAATGTGCCACAAACAGGAAGTTGATATCACCAACCATTCATATTTAATTTAGGTGTATCCATATAAATGGCCCACCCTGTAGAACAAGCCCATCCGCTCAGTTGGTATAATCAAGAAGAAACAATCTCACCAAATTCTGCTCTGGTAAAGTGAACTGTGATGAACCTGTAGCCGCCATCTTGGTAATGATAAATCATATCCAGGGATGGCCACACTTCAGCAGCCCCCACCCTTGGGACCTTCTGTTAAAACGTCAACTAGATAGTTTCCCCCCATCCAGGCTCCTGTAAGATAAGAAGCCTACTTAACACTTGAATGCTAGGAGCTTCAAAGACTTCGAGAGGAAACACAGCCAGCAGGGGGGGGTGCTTCGTCTATCTGTACCTGACCATTTGTCCCATAGGACTAGTTTCTTTGTCTGTCACAAGCATGGAGGCATAAGATATAGAAACATGAATAGTACACGCATGTTGCGTGGGATGGGCCAATAAAAAAATATCACGGCGTCCCGGAGCCATTGCGCACACAAGCCTCCGCGGTAGACGTTTGTACGTGCTCTGGAAGCCAAGATATAGCGCGGAGCCATTCCTGAGGACCGTATGGTATCATAATTGATATCAAAAGGTCGGTTACGGCGGCCCGAATCCATGGGAACCCCTGGGGGTATCATGAGACCATCCCAGAAGAAGTTATTGGGTTCCATAGAATTTGGGCTTCTGATCGAAGTTAGACCTGAGGGTGGAGACTGAGCCAGCTGACCTCACCAGCAGTGGGCGGGACGGGGCAGGTAAGATAGCAGGACAGACAAGAGACAAGTCAGTCTTGACCCAAGAGTGGTGTGCTGAACATCTGAGCACCAGCTGAGGCCACCAAGGGGAGGAGCAGTTTGACCATGCGGTGGTAGGCCTCAGCCTGTAACAAAGAACCGTGCCTGCGATCGCAGAATCCTCTCCCTGCGTCACAAGAAAATCAAGAAACCGGTAACTGATATGCTGTGGTGATTCTGTGTGTTGTATTCCATTGTTGTATAGTTTAGCCTGACCTTATACCTGTGTATATTTAGTTGTATATCGTGTATCTAGTGTATTATTATAATCAATTACCTCAAGTAATTGTGGGCCTGCCTTTTATTCTGCATAACGAACGCACGTCCGTGTGAGCTCGGCTCAAGCCAAAAACGCTACCCAGGGTTGGTTCCTGACCCGATATAGGCCCATTCACGGACTGGGCGTATATCTAAAATAGGGACTGGTGGCAGCATACCAACTGGGGATTGGGGAAGGCTGGTAGTGACGGTCGGAGGTTCAGATATATATATTCCTGGCGCGGCCAAGGAAGATATATATACCGCCCTCACTACAGAGGGCCCCGATACCCAGTAGGTTACAGGACAGTCTCTCTGGCGACCGCTTATCCTAGGTGCAGTTCCTTGACTGACCTGAGGCTAAGAGGGCGCTAGCGAGTTGTGCTGTGTAGTGACGTTGAAGGGATAACACACTACCGTGTTCCCTGCGCTGGTTGCAGCTACCTGGCACTACTTTCTCTAGGTGCAGTACCTTGACTGACCTGAGAGGTAAGGGGGCGCCAGAGAGCTGCACCCACCGGCCGGCTTTCATCACATTGGTGGCAGCGGTGGGATTGCAGAATAATAGTGTTGTGGGACCCCTACTCCCAGGCACTAAAGACTGCCAGTGGTAACTTCCACTGCTGGAGTCTTAAGGTCAGCCCAACGTTAGACGGTCAGGCTAAAAGTATAACAAGGTGTGTGCAAACTCAGGGTTGCAGCGGTGTCGGTTACCAAGATGGCAGACGGCACCAGGAGCAAGACCCTGCAAGAGGCTAATGCTACGGTCCGTGTGGCAGGAGGGGAGGACATTGTTACTCATGGCGAGGAGGAGTCCAGCCCGGGCACCTCAGGGAGCCAGTCCCCAGTATACGGTCCCGCAGTGGGCTGCCCACCACCTACCCAGCCCAGCCTGTCCAGATCACAAGCCCTTTTACATGCGGCTATGGCAAGTCTCCAGTCTCATGGCGATGCCGTCTACAAAACCCTCCTGGCAGCATCAGAGAAGGCAGCGGAGGAGGAGCGTGCAGAGCGGGCTGCGGAGCGGGCTGCGGAGCGGGCTGCGGAGCGTGAAGCTGCAGAGCGCCGGGAGGTTGCGGAGCGTGCAGAGCGAGCTGCGGAGCGCCAGCACCAACTGGACCTGGCCCAGCGGGGGCTTCCGCTAGAGCAACCAACCCATCAGGAGACCAAGTCGTCCAAAGTCCGAGCTGAGGACTTCCCTCTACTGGAGAAGGATGGGGACCTGGACTCCTTTCTGGTGGCATTTGAACGGACCTGTCTTCAGCACCATCTGGCCCGGGATCAGTGGGCCAGATACCTGACCCCCCGTTTGAGGGGTAAGTCCCTGGATGCCTTGGGGGACTTACCTGCCGGGGAGGTACAGAACTACGACTGCATCAAGCGGGCCCTGATCCGGCAGTACAACCTCACTCCCGAGTCGTACCGCCAGAAGTTCCGGAGCCTGCTGCGTGGCCCCAAGGACACCTGGACCGATCATATGCGGGCGCTGTTGAGAGCCGCAGAGCACTGGACCTCGGGTCTAGCGCTTACTACCCGCCAGGAGGTCCAGGAACTGTTCGTCACGGAGCAGTTCTTGTGGAACTGCCCAGAGGACCTCCGACAGTTCCTCCGTGACCGAAAACCAACAGGGGCTTCTGCTACAGCCGCCCTGGCAGACGAGTATGCCAATAACAGGGCGCCTGAGCTGAAGAAGTCTGCCAGCAGCACCTGGAGAGGGGGTAAGCCCAGTCATGCCCCTGTTTCCCCGGCCCCTAGAACACAAGGGGTGTATCCCCCTGTTGCCCTCTCCAGGCAAGGACCAGACGTAAGACGTTGTCATCTATGCAACAAACCAGGACACTTTAGGGCTGAGTGTCCCCAGCGCCAAAAGACCCCATCCCAGTCCCAGAGAGCGCCCAATGTTTTGTGTGTGGGAGGGGGTGGTGGTAGGTCCCTGGACAACATCCAACCCGTCACCATAGGCCGTTCTGCGGTCATGGGACTGCGGGACACGGGCGCTGAACGAACACTGGTACGGCCTGAGGTGGTGTCCCCCCAGGACTTGGTACCAGGAAAGACTCTTTCCGTCTCCGGGGTTGGAGGCGTGGAGCCGGCACTTCCCGTTGCCATGGTGTATTTGGACTGGGGTGCCGGAAGGGGGATGCGGGAGGTGGGAGTAACGCCAAATATTCCCGCAAATGTTTTATTAGGGACCGACTTGGGGCGTCTAGTATCGCAGTATGTACCCTCTGAACCCCCAAGTTCGGCCCCCCAAGAGTGTATTGATTTGTCTGCTGCTAATGCCAACCATGTTGTATGTAGTGTGTGTCCTGCTGAGGAGGAGGGAGTGAAACCTGAGGGTAACACCTGCACAGACACAACACAAACAGGGTTAGTGAAAGCAGGTGGGGAGTGTGGGGATGCCCGCAGAGGTGCTCAGCCGGCGTGCCGTGACCTCTTGTCCTCCGGTGAGGGAGGGGGCGGGCAGGATTCTGTAGAGGGAAGCTCAGGGATGGAGAGGGGGGCAGCTACCGGCAGTGTAGGGCTCCCAGGGGTATCCAGGCTGCTGAGTATAGGCCCACTGCAGGGGGAGGAACAGGCCATGGGAGGTGGGGGTGTCCCAAGAGAGGAGCCGCCAGGTAAGACCCCAGGGCAGGAGTTCCCCACATCCGAGATGTCCAAAGGCCTAGGAAGCCTGCCTGATCGGGCGGCTTGGTCAGAAACAGAGGGGAAGCAGGCACTACCCACGGTCACAGCGGTCATAGCCGCTGTCACCAGGAGTGGGAGCGCCGGAGCCCAAGGAGCCTTGCAGAGGTCCGACGGCTTCCCCACTTCTGACCAAGTGTCTGCCGGGTCAGACAGCGGCCAGGTGACATGCCCGGAGGGGCTGACGGAGGATGTGGCAGTTTCGTCGATTCTGGCCACATCAAGTCAGGAATTTCAGGCTGCGTTGGAAGCAGACGACAGCCTGAAAGCTCTCAAGGAACAGGCGGCACAGCCTCCCATGGAGTCAGACTGCGAGCGTGTGGTCTGGGACCAGGGACGGCTGTACCGGGTAACGGTCCAGCAGGGTTCACCGGAGGCGTGGCCCAGGGACCGACAGTTAGTGGTACCCTATCCGTTCAGGGCGGAATTGTTGCGGATCGCACACGAGATTCCGATGGCCGGACACCTAGGGATCGCTAAAACCAAGGCCAGGATAGCTCAGCATTTCTACTGGCCTGGGATGGGAGCCGCGGTGGGTGCCTACTGCCGTTCGTGTGACACCTGTCAGAGGGTGGGGAAGGCGGGGCCGCGCCCCAAAGCCCCACTGGTAACTCTGCCAATCATCGAAGAGCCTTTCTCGAGGGTCGCTGTGGATCTTATTGGACCTCTGTCCACTCCCAGCCACTCCGGGAAATGCTTCATACTCACGGTAGTGGACTATGCCACCCGGTACCCGGAAGCGGTAGCTTTGTCGTCCATTCGGGCCGACAAGGTGGCTACCGCCTTACTGGAGATCTTCTCCAGAGTGGGTTTCCCCCAAGAAATGCTCACCGACCGAGGGACCCAGTTCATGTCGCGGCTGATGGAGTCCCTCTGTAAGCAAATGCAGGTGCAACATCTGGTGGCCAGCCCGTATCACCCACAGACTAATGGCCTGTGTGAGCGGTTCAATGGCACCTTAAAGCAGATGCTTAAGATGTTGGTCGACTCCCACGGGAGAGACTGGGAGCGTTACCTCCCACACCTCCTATTTGCTTACCGGGAGGTTCCGCAGGCCTCAACGGGGTTCTCCCCCTTTGAGCTCCTGTACGGGCGACGGGTACGGGGCCCCCTGGCTCTGGTGAAGGAAGCATGGGAAGGGGATTTGGCCACCCCCGAGGTGTCGGTCATCGAGTATGTCGTGCGCCACCGGGACAGGATGATGGCCTTGGCAAAGCTGGTGCAGGACAATATGGCCCAGGCCCAGGCCGACCAGAAGCGGTGGTACGACCAGAATGCTTGTGAGAGGACCTACCAGGTGGGTCAAAAGGTGTGGGTACTGGTCCCCGTACCACAGAACAAGCTTCAGGCAGCCTGGGAAGGTCCCTACTTCGTGCACCAGAAACTCAATGCCGTCACCTATCTGGTCACCCTGGATCACGCCCGTGGAAGGAGGAAGGCCTTCCACGTGAACATGATGAAGGCTCATCATGAGCGGGAAGCGACTGCCCACCCAGTGTGCAACCTTCCCGAGGAAGGAGAGGTAGAAACCCTCCTGGATCTGCTCACCCAAGCCAAGGCGGGTGGGTCCATCGAGGATGTGGGGGTTGGCCACCAGCTCACGGAGGACCAACGGTCCCAGCTGGGGACCACCCTGCACCCCTTCCGGGGGCTGTTCAGCAGCCTGCCCGGAAGGACTGAGATGGCTGTCCACGACGTGGACACTGGCGATCACCCGCCGATCCGGCGTTCAGCATATCGGGTCTCTTTCGAGGTGCAGGGAAACATGCGCCAAGAGATAGACGAGATGCTGAAGCTGGGGGTGATCCAGGCATCCAGCAGCGCGTGGGCCTCGCCTGTAGTCCTCGTACCAAAGAAGGACCGAACTACACGGTTCTGCGTGGACTACCGGGGGCTCAACGCTGTAACGGCCACCGATGCGTTCCCCATACCACGCATCGATGACCTGCTCGATCGGATGGCCGGGGCTAAGTACCTGACCATCATGGATCTGAGCCGGGGGTACTGGCAGATTCCTCTGACCCCCGCGGCAAGGGAACGCTCTGCCTTTATCACCCCTTTTGGACTGTACGAGTCCACAGTGATGCCATTCGGCATGAAGAATGCCCCTGCCACTTTTCAGCGGATGGTCAATACGCTGCTTGAGGGACTTGAAGGGTACGCGGCTGCGTACTTGGACGATATTGCAGTCTTCAGTCCCACTTGGGAGGATCACCTAGAGCACCTGCGGCAGGTGCTCGGTCGGATCCACCGGGCAGGCTTGACCATCAAGCCGGAAAAGTGCCAGCTGGGCATGAGTGAGGTCCTCTACCTGGGTCACCGGGTAGGCGGGGGGGTTCTGAAGCCAGAACCGGGGAAAGTGGATGCCATCGCATCCTGGCCCACTCCTAGGACCAAAAAGCAGGTGATGTCCTTCTTGGGGACCGCCGGGTACTATAGGAGGTTCGTCCCACACTATAGCACCCTGGCCAAGCCCCTGACGGACCTCACCAAGAAGAAGCTGCCCGTCGCAGTCGACTGGACAGTCGCCTGCGAGACAGCTTTCGGGGCACTCAAGGCCGCCCTAAGTAGCTCCCCTGTACTGCAAGCTGCCGACTTCGACCGGCCGTTTGTGGTACAGACCGACGCCAGTGACTTTGGCCTCGGTGCTGTGCTAAGTCAGGTCAACACGACAGGCCAGGAACATCCTGTCTTGTACCTGAGCAGGAAGCTACTGCCCCGGGAGGTGGCTTACTCCACGGTGGAAAAAGAATGCCTGGCAATTGTATGGGCCCTGCAGCGTCTGCAGCCCTACTTGTACGGGAGCCATTTCACCGTGGAGACGGACCACAACCCCCTCAGCTGGTTACACACGGTCTCTGGGTCGAATGGCAGGTTGCTACGCTGGAGCCTCGCTCTCCAGCAGTACCACTTCTCCATTCGCCACAGAAGAGGCCGTGACCACGGTAACGCTGACGGGTTATCCCGGCAAGGGGAGGGTGCAGAAGGACGCACGGGGGAACACAGGAATGTGCTACCCCCTCGCGCCCTCGTATAGGGGGAGGTGTGATGAACCTGTAGCCGCCATCTTGGTAATGATAAATCATATCCAGGGATGGCCACACTTCAGCAGCCCCCACCCTTGGGACCTTCTGTTAAAACGTCAACTAGATAGTTTCCCCCCATCCAGGCTCCTGTAAGATAAGAAGCCTACTTAACACTTGAATGCTAGGAGCTTCAAAGACTTCGAGAGGAAACACAGCCAGCAGGGGGGGGTGCTTCGTCTATCTGTACCTGACCATTTGTCCCATAGGACTAGTTTCTTTGTCTGTCACAAGCATGGAGGCATAAGATATAGAAACATGAATAGTACACGCATGTTGCGTGGGATGGGCCAATAAAAAAATATCACGGCGTCCCGGAGCCATTGCGCACACAAGCCTCCGCGGTAGACGTTTGTACGTGCTCTGGAAGCCAAGATATAGCGCGGAGCCATTCCTGAGGACCGTATGGTATCATAATTGATATCAAAAGGTCGGTTACGGCGGCCCGAATCCATGGGAACCCCTGGGGGTATCATGAGACCATCCCAGAAGAAGTTATTGGGTTCCATAGAATTTGGGCTTCTGATCGAAGTTAGACCTGAGGGTGGAGACTGAGCCAGCTGACCTCACCAGCAGTGGGCGGGACGGGGCAGGTAAGATAGCAGGACAGACAAGAGACAAGTCAGTCTTGACCCAAGAGTGGTGTGCTGAACATCTGAGCACCAGCTGAGGCCACCAAGGGGAGGAGCAGTTTGACCATGCGGTGGTAGGCCTCAGCCTGTAACAAAGAACCGTGCCTGCGATCGCAGAATCCTCTCCCTGCGTCACAAGAAAATCAAGAAACCGGTAACTGATATGCTGTGGTGATTCTGTGTGTTGTATTCCATTGTTGTATAGTTTAGCCTGACCTTATACCTGTGTATATTTAGTTGTATATCGTGTATCTAGTGTATTATTATAATCAATTACCTCAAGTAATTGTGGGCCTGCCTTTTATTCTGCATAACGAACGCACGTCCGTGTGAGCTCGGCTCAAGCCAAAAACGCTACCCAGGGTTGGTTCCTGACCCGATATAGGCCCATTCACGGACTGGGCGTATATCTAAAATAGGGACTGGTGGCAGCATACCAACTGGGGATTGGGGAAGGCTGGTAGTGACGGTCGGAGGTTCAGATATATATATTCCTGGCGCGGCCAAGGAAGATATATATACCGCCCTCACTACAGAGGGCCCCGATACCCAGTAGGTTACAGGACAGTCTCTCTGGCGACCGCTTATCCTAGGTGCAGTTCCTTGACTGACCTGAGGCTAAGAGGGCGCTAGCGAGTTGTGCTGTGTAGTGACGTTGAAGGGATAACACACTACCGTGTTCCCTGCGCTGGTTGCAGCTACCTGGCACTACTTTCTCTAGGTGCAGTACCTTGACTGACCTGAGAGGTAAGGGGGCGCCAGAGAGCTGCACCCACCGGCCGGCTTTCATCACATGAACCTAAAACCTTTGTTCCTGCAATACTAAATTAAATTATCTAATTTGAAAATGAAATATACGCTGACGAGCAAAAGGGTAACAATGTTTTGAAATTTTGACTTTCAGGCTCCATATCTCACCAATCAGACAATCATTTTGACTCATACATAAATTTGACTTTGCAAATGAGTCAAATGAGCACCCTTTGTATATCATAGTGCTGGCCAATGCGAAATCATTCCTAAGAATGTAGCCACACTTGGCCTCGTCATTTGGGTTTAAGAAGGGACAGTGTCTTGAATGAGGGACAGTGACTTGTTTTTACTTCTCTCTTGCTATGTTTTTCAGGTTTCCATTTCTGGACTACGTTGGATATAGTGGACTACGGTGGACCTGCATGTGTTTTTTTTTTTAAAAATTGGTGAACCAGGAAAAGTGTGGGGAAGTGTTTCTTCAAATAAAGTATTTTTTTGTGTGTATTTTATTATTTTTTATTACTGGGTTAGTAGTGGGGGTGTCTTATAGACCCCACTCCATTACAAACCTCAGTGCTTGATGCCATCTGTGATTTTTGACAAATCACAGCTGACATCAACCCCAAGCTCCACTACCCTGATTGCCACCACACCAGGGCAATCGGGAAGTGCGAAAACAAAGAACTGGGGTGGCTGTGGGCTAGTATTTTATTTCCACTGCTCTCCTGAGTGTTATTTTTTTCCTCTGCTATACAGTTCCAGTGATATGAATATTTGCTCATACATTTTGCCTGAATTGTTAAAAGTAGCAGATTTTTGCACAAAAAACAAAGATGCATTTTACTAATTCACCAACCATGGATTTAAAAAAAAAAACATATAGAGAAGATATATTATATTCATTTTATATTATGGAAAATAACATACTTGTTGAAAGTGAAGAAATGCTTTCACTCAGAGGTAACAATTTAACTATGTTTTTAGCTTACCAAAAATAGAAAGTGACGACAGTATGTTTTTATATTGCACTCTCTATCTAAAATAAAATATTGCCACGTATAAACGCAAGTGGATTACTGTATTATTGAACAAAATGCTTTCTTATGTTATATGATGTTATGTAATTATCTTGGAGCACTGGATACATTAAAGGCTGTAGATAAATGGATAGGAAGTCATCAAGATGTGGATTTATTAAAAATAAAAGGGTCCAGTTGCAGGGTCCATTTATATGAGCTATCCTCATTTGTTAAGTTACATGCAAGCCGATCGCAGTTCTGTACTGACTTGTTTAAACATTCTGACCAGAATTCTATGCATTTTTCGCAAACAGAACGATCGTTAATACATACATAATATAATCATTCTGTGGATAGAAAATATTATGTTATCAGCAACATATCACCTGTTTACACTAGGCGATGTCCTGCCAAGAACAATGGTTTTTATGTGCTGTCGAGATCAATGGTTTTTATGTGCTGCTGAGAAAAATTATTTTTAAGCCTGCTTAAAATACATCACACCTGTTGAGCAACCATTTTCCTAATTTGTGGTGATTTTCCACCTTTTTAGTCTGCATTCATATGCAGCAGTCATGAAGTGGTATTAAACCGCAGCAGCCCTGTGCACCTACAATCTTTCCACTATCACTTAAAGAGGTTTTCCACTACCAATTTCACCCCTTTTCTTAAGTTGTAATTCTTTCTAACAGTCAGTTTTCTAATATACTCTTATTACCTGCCCTGCTCCTGTAAGCTCACCTCTGTGTGGGTCATCTAGTTTTGATTCTGGCTCTACTACTTCCGGTCTGGAAACCAGAATCAGACGTACTGAAAACTTCATTGTTGGGGGCGGGTCTATGTCTCAGTGAGTGACAGCAGGCTGAGCACCATGCTCAGATCAGACATCACCCTCTCCTTCTGCCTGGATCTTGCTGATGCTTTGGAGTGCCGTGCTTTCAGCTGACAAGCTCTGCAATGTACTTCTTGTTATTAGGATATTACAGGGCTTCTGAGTGAAGGGATGGCACTGTCCAATGATGCATCCTGTAGCTCATGTTGGCTTCCATGCTAATGCTCACTGCTACTAATGGGGTTGGAAAACCCCGGAAATCAGTGCTGCTGATTAGCACACTCTACTGCTGCCCTTCGCAGGATCCGGCATGATAGCATGTCAAGGCGTGTAAGTACATGTATTGGCACTCATATTCAATGCAGAATAAATTCAGATGTTTTAAAAATGCTGTTTCCATTTTTTCATCATTTGCATATCATGCAAATGAGTCCTTTGCTCCTTTTATTTTTGTTTCAAATAATGTTTTGCACCAGAGTAATCTGCAAGTTCAGTTTGTAGAAATTATGGACTTTGCTTTCCACCTCTCCGTAATAACTATGATAAGTGAGATCACACAAACAAAGGCCCAGATTCATCAACGTGTTTATACCAATTTTTAGCGTAGAACACTTTGAGAAGTTGCAAAATTATTGTGCAATGCAAATTTCTGCAACAATTTTGCAACTTTTGCCATTTTCACGTCAGTTCTGGGTTCCAAAATGGGTGGAGCTAGGGAGATTCCAAGGCATGACACCGCTTGCCCATCAAATTGATCAAAATTAGTGGAGCTTCTTATGCCAGAAATGTAATTCTAGTCCCTGACATGAGTAACATTTCTGATTAGGTACACGGTAGCGCATGCTGTTGATATGATGCACTGAATTCATTAAGTGACATGCGCCCCTTAGTGAGTTTGACACATCTTATTCTTGCACGGCCCCAATTAATACTGGAGTACAAATGAATCCAGGCCATGGACTAATAAATTAGGCTTTATTCAAACAAAGTCTTTGTTGTCTATGAGCTGTTATTTTTGTTCCACTGACTGTACCCTAGCACATTATATTCCATGGGGCTACTCACATGTCAGTTTTTATTCTTTTGGTGACTGATGGACGGCATAAAAAAAATTGAGATACGTACTATTTTGGTCGGTTTTGCAGACAGTGCTTACCCATTCAAGTAGATCCGTCTCTGATAAAAACATGGATAGTTTGCCTAATTATTAATCTGCTTGATTCACATTTTCTCAGATGTATGCAAGATTTCTTGAGTCTGCACACGTGTGGGATCACACATTATGTGCTATATTATTTTGATGATATTGCTATGGGACAACTTGTAGTTAGTCCGGAGAGGTAGAGAGTAATTAGTATATAATCTGTATATGTTTGCACTTTGTAGACTTGGTCACAACTTACTGATGGTTACTAGTGTCATACGGGAGGGATGGTGAAAAATTTTCAGTGCCAGATTGCGGCGCATTATTTTACATGGTTCCTGATGACAGCGGCACATTCCTGCACAGCTGCTAAAATAAACCTGGATTATCGTTATTGTTGACACAGTCATGGCAGTCAGTGCATACTGAGTATGGCACGTTTTTACCATGATAAGGGACTTTGAAGTGGATTATAAATAGAATTTATTATTGAGCTAAGAAGATTTTGCAGACCAGTAAATTAACCAATTCACTCCTACACTGATAGACGTAGGATAGTTGAAGTTGGACAACTCTTCCATTTACCTTAGGGTGAAGTTGTAGAATTTAAATTCATCTAGTCTGATTCGCTTTACCTCTGACATTTCAAAATGGGCTGGCAGCCTGCTTACAGATTATGTTGTTGCCAGAACTTTCTGAAATCTAATACTAAAGCTAAAGCTGGACTTAAACAGGTAGATTTGGTCGGCCGACGACATACCAAGGCATTCGTTTGAGGCCCTATTTCGCAGGCCGATGCAATGTATGAAGATGAAATGATTATATTTGCATAAAGTTTGCATATTTTAGGCAGCACATCTCCTGTTTACATAGGTAAATGGGCTGCCGATAATGATGATTTTAGGGCCCGCACAAATGATCCAATCAGCTGATCATTTTGATGTGTTCCTATGAGTGCTCATTCAGTAGAACATCAGTCTTTATTTTAAAAGGGTCATAAAACTTTGAGAGTCCTCAGTGGTTGATACCTTTTAATGGCTAACTGAAAAGATGGTAACAGGTTGCAAGCTTTCGAGGCTACTCAGGCCTCTTCATCAGGCTAATATAACACAAAATCTGAAGAGTCACATATTTATACACATTAGGACACAGGAATAATGCAATAGATGACACAGGTAACGTTAAGCAGAGCTATTACTGTGGGAGAAAGATAAACAGTTCTGGCTGTAAATATTGGATTGGTTCATAGATAAGGACCCCAAAGCTCTGAGGACCACATTCCTTAGTTGATGTAGAATGACATAAATCCATGTGACACATTCATTCCTGCTCTGAAGGTGTCAAAGGTCACCATTAGTTTATATTCCGAGACTCTTCTGTCTCTCTGAGATTTGAAGTTACTTTTTAATACCAATAATTACATGTCTGTAATGTTGTGATCAGGTAAACAAAAATGCTTGGCCACAGGTAGATCTATTTTTTCTTCTTTTATTGTGTGGCGATGATGATTCATCCTTGTCCTAAGTTTTTGCCCTGTTTCCCCTACATACAGACCACCTGATGGACATTTGGTGCATATAATTAAGTACACTACATTAGATGTGATACAGCTGAAAGTACCTGGGATCTTGTATTCCTGATGTGAGTTGGGCATTTTTATCTTGCCTGTGGTCATTATAAATGGACAGGTTTTACATTTTTTCTGATTGTAGGGAAAGGTACTTGTAGCTGGTGGAGATGACAGGGAGCTTCTGACAATGATCCTTCTTGAATTTGGGGGTTGCCTGAAACACAGAAGTCGGGGGTCTGGAAATATGGATTGTAATCGGGCATCTTTTTGTCTTAAGGGTTGTAGTTTCCATGCAGCTCTCCTTAGCACTTCCAGATTTGGGTTGTAGGTGACTACTAGAGGCATCCGGTTGCTTTCTTGTTGAGGTTTTGTAATGTAGGAGATAATTCCTTGATATTCTGGTGGCTCTTGTAGTCTGGCTCTCAATTGTTCTTAGATGGTAGCCCTGATTCAAAAAGGTCTTTCTGAGGCCACCAAGGTGCTTGTCTGTATCCATAGGGTTGGAACATATCTGATTGTATCTGATGACTTGGCTGTAGACAATAGAGTTTTTTATGTTTTTTGGATGGAAACTGTCCCATTTAAGGTATGTTGGACGGTCGATTGGCTTCCGGTACAATGATGTCTCTAGTTCATTATTCTGTAGCTTGATGATGGTGCCCAAAAAGTTAATTTCAGTACAGGAGTAGTTGAGTGTTAGCTTGATGGTGGGATGAAATAGATTAAAGTGTTCATGGAACGTCTTCAGCAGTTGCTGTCCAGGTGATTAAAATATGAAACGATAGTAGGCCATGATTATTTCTTTGTTGGTTTTCAAAGATTGTATGGCCTTTCCCTCCTGGGCACTGATGTTGGATGCTTGTCTCCTGTTTGTGTCTGGGATGGTGGATTTTATCACATGTCTGAAGGAGTCTATATATGTATCCAAATGGGGGTTACGTCCAGGTGGAGGTGTTCAATCTGACCTCTTCTTGTTTGTCAAGATACCTTTTCTTTCAGTTCAGGTCAGTTCTGAATCTTCTGTAGCATTGAAGTATTCCCTCAGGCGCAGTCTCCTGAAATAATTTTCCATATCTCTGCAGAGTTCAGTTTTATCTAGGGCCTTAGTAGGACAAAATGAGAGTCCTCTAGAAAGCACAGTCAGCTCCGCTTTGTTGGGTGTATAATCTGAGAGATTGATGACACAGATGCTTAAAAATATCTCCCAGATCCACACATTCCTCATCCATGAATCTGCAAAAACACTAGTGCAAGCCCTCATCATCTCCCGCGTTGACTACTGCAACCTCCTGCTCTGTGGCCTCCCTTCTAACACTCTCACATCCCTCCAATCTACCTAAACTCTGCTGCCCGACTAATCCACCTGTTCCCCCGCTATTCCCTGGCCTCTCCTCTCTGTCAATCTCTTCACTGGCTCCCCATTGCTCAGAGACTCCAGTTCAAAACCCTAACCATGGCATACAAAGCCATTCACAACCTGTCTCCTCCATATATCTCTGACCTAGCCTCCCAGTACATACCCGCACGCAACCTCCATCCTCACAAAATCTCCTTCTCTACTCCCCTCTTATCTCCTCCTCCCACAATCGCATACAAGATTTCTCCCGTGCATCCCCCCTACTCTGGAACTCTCTACCCCAACACATCAGACTCTTGCTGACCGTAGAAACCTTCAAAAGGAACCTGAAGACCCACCTCTTCCGACAAGCCTACAGCCTGCATTAACCATCGCTCCACGACCAGCCCTACCCTCACCTACTGTATCCTCACCCATTCCTTGTAGACTGTGAGCCCTCATAGGCAGGGTCCTCACTCCTCCTTTACCAGTCGCTGTCACGTTTTGTTCAAGATTATTGTAATTGCTTTTGCTATGTATACCCCCTTTTCACAGGTAAAGCGCCATGGAATAAATGGCGCTATAATAAAAAATAACAATAATAATAATAATAATAATGCTTCTGTGTCTGGAATGGAGTGGTTGTCCAAGTTGTCAGGTTTTGGCTTTGTTTTGTATATGCTTGTATAGCGTCCTGAATTTAGGCGCAATCTGTATAGCTTCTTTTCTTTGTTATGAATCAAAAGGGTCTGTAGTTTGTTGTAGTATTGCTGTAATTTTTGCTCTGTGTTTTCTGTAAGTGTTTTCCTCTGAGTTTCAAATTGCCCTTGGACTTTACTCTTGATGCTGTAGAAGACATGCAAAAGGTGGTTCCTTAGTCTCTCAGAAGTCCTGTGACAAAGATTTTGCGCGTAGTGAGTATTGTAGGTATGAAGAATTGAGTTTCTAATCCAGAGTCCTTTAGGAATTAGATTCTCCTTTTTGCATTTAGATAAGAAAAAACAGCTAAATTTCTATGAAATTCTGAACCCATTTATAAATCTTCCCATGGAAAAGGCAGAATTATAGGAACCTCCTTGGCATTTACAGCTTTATTTTGTTATCTAATCTTGAGAAAAGACCTTACTCAAGGTCTGGGAAAGAGGATCCTTGACCTCAGACTTTGCCTTATCTTGAGATCATTGCAAATCTAATTTATGTTATATTGTCTAAATGACATATTACAGCATATTACTATACTAATTTACAATCCCTCTTCTACAGTATAACAATATAATTCTCTATCAATCAAGACCAGCCTTTTTTTAATGACAGTTAAAGAATTTGGAAGGGTTTTCCACGTTTACATTTTTTTTGTCCTTTGCCTTGTCTGTTGATCAATAATAAAAGTAGTAAGACAGACGCTCTGCACTAAAATAATATTAAAGTGGAAAGACCCTTTAGCAAATTGCAAATAGAAGCCACTACTATTTTTTGTTACTTAAAGTGTAACCATTGTTTTAATTTTTATTTCATAAATCAATAGTACACATGAAAATAATCATCTTTGATATACTGTATATATTTTTATCATGGAAATCTGCTTCTTTCTCCTAATGGATTGATGTTTCACTCTCAAATCATTAGTATAATCTGTATTCAGTGAAGACATTATTGAGATAGGAGAAGACAATTGGCCCTTTTAAAGTTACAGTTCCCCATATAATTTGATGAGCACCAACAATCATTTCCTATCTCAATAATGGGAAAATTTGTTTTCTGTGAAAATAGATTTTATTCTTGAATTGATAATTTAGAGAATGAATGATCAGTAGGAGGAGAAAGAAGTAGATTTCTTTGATAAAATATATTACAACATTTCTTATTTTCGTGTGGCTTATTGTTTTATGAAAAAAATATTAAAACGACGGTCACTCTTTAACCCCTTTCTGACACGAGACGTATCTATATGTCCCTGTGTACTGTGCCTTATTGACCAGGTACATATAGATACGTCTCGGCAAGTGCCCGGACACTGGCTGTGCGTGCGCAATCACCGCTGGGTGTCAGCAGCCGACACTTTAAAGCCCTAAATGCTGATATTGCTGCAATCGCAGCATTCAGTGAGCGAGCAGATGGAAAAAAGCCTCTCTGCTCTTGGATCGGAGACCCCGCGTCGTCATCGCAGAGCCCCGATCGTTACCATGGTAAACCCAATGTCGTCAAGACGACATTCAGGTCATCAGGCACTAGCAAGGTAGTTAGATCATGCGCAGTGCATGATCTAACTAACTTGGGTCTGCAGGGCTGACAGCTATAAGGCATAGCAGTGATCCTGCACTGCTGTACCTTATAACAGCGATCAGACTGCAGAAAGTGAAAGTCCCATAGTGGGACTAAGTAAAAAAAGTGAAAAAAAAAGTAAAATAAAGTTATAAAAATATTTTTTTTAAAAATCAAAAAATAATAATAGTAATAATAATAAAGAAAAAAATATATAAATATATATATAGTATCCATAAATAAATATTATTATGAAAAAAAACAAACAAAAGTACACACATTTGGTATCGCCGCGTCCGGAACGACCTGACCTATAAAACTGTCCCACTAATTAACCCTTTTAGTGAACACTGTAAAAACAAATTAAAAACTAAGCAAAAACGGTGCTTTATCATACCACCGAAAAAAAAGTGGAATAAAACGCGATCAAAAATAAAAATGGTACAACTTGTAGGGCGGCGCCGTGCAGTAACTGAGGCAGTGACCCAAGCAAGTCCAACATAAGCAGCTTTTATTCAGCACTCACGGGTAAAACAGAAAGTCCTCCGGTTCGCAGCCGGGTTAACATCAGTCCATAACAACGGTTGCCGTGGGCAATGCGCCGGGCCACTCAGAGCCTGACGGGTGCAGAGCCTTCCTAGGCGTAGGTTCAGCTACACACAGGCCCGCCGAGCTTTCTTGCTATGCTCCTAACAGGTCCCAACACTGAACAACACTAATCCTTAATACAGGGTTTTTAAAGGACCTGTGGCAAGAGCCACTGGAAACCCGAGTTGGAGGGAGGAGGCCGCCCCACTGCCTTCCTGTAGCCTCCCCCAAGAAATGAAGGCCCTGCCGGGTTTTACTAATCTGCCTTAGCCAGATAGCCTGACCAGGTCAATGCTCACCTTCGTTCCTGCATTGCAGCCGCAGGTGTGTCTGTGACTGCAATGCACTCCAATGGATTTAATAGGTCTCTGTACACATTCTGGGTATATATAACGTCCCTTGTATACGATCCCAGTCATTGTCTCACAAACTGCAAAAAACAAGGCACTATAGAGCTTCATCAGCCGAAAAATAGAAAAGTTATAGCTCTCAGAAAAAAGTGATGCTACAAATATAATTTTTTCTTTAAAATAGTTTTTTTGTGTAAAAGCGCCAAAACATAAAAAAACTATATAAATTTGGTATCGCTGTACACGTACTGACCTGAAGAATAATGCTGCCTTATCAATTTTACGACATGCGGAACGGCATAAAAAAAAAACCACAATTCCTGAATTGAATTGTTGGTTTTTGTTTATTCTGCCTCCCAAAAATCGGAATAGAAAGCGATCAAAAAATGTCACGTGCCTGAAAATGGTACCAAGAAAAACATCAACTTGTTCCGCAAAAAACAAGCCCTTACATGACTCTGTCGGCCGATATATGGAAAGATTATAGCTCTCAAAATATGGCGATGCAAAAACTAGTTTTTTTGAGAAAAAAAAAGCATTTTTTTAGTATGTGACAACAGCCAAACATAAAAACCCGATATGAATCTGGTATCGCTGTAATCGCACCGACCCGAAGAATAAAGTCGTCTAATCACTTATACTGCACAAGGAACGGTAGAAGTTTTGCAATTTTTTTTCCCCAGACAAAAAGATCTCTGATGAAACATGGATCATAAAATCTGATACTCTGACCAAATGATGATGAAAATCTGCTCCAAAACACTGATGAAAATGAGTCAGTTTTTTCAAGTCTGAAATAAGGGCTTATGGAGATTAGTGCAGGGCAGAAGCATGAACTGCATTGCTCAGATTTAATAGCCTGTCAATTGTTTGTATTATTACTGCAATTAGTGGAAATAAGGGCTCTACCTGACTACTATAAATAATAGAGAGATGATTTTTTTTCTCTGCTAAACTCTTATCATATGTTCTGTCTTCAGGAATGCACCAATCCCTGTACTGCCACTTCATTACTGCTCTCCTGATTGATTGACAGTAGGCTCCAGGGCATGGTCTTGCATCTTCCGCATTGGAGTAATTCAGGGACACTGAAGATGGCCAGATCCAGCTATTCACCCAGTCTCAGTTTCAAGCTCTACAGCAAAGAATGTGTAAGCACTGCTCTCTTTCCCAAGTAGACTGGCCACAGGCTGGTAGACTGCAGAGGTGGCCAGAAAGCTAAGCAACAAGCAGTAATAATAAAACTAAAAATCTCTACGTTCTTGAGAACAGATAGATTTTTTAATAACAAGTAAATTGTTTTTACAAGCACTTTGCAATTTTTCCCATTTAAGATGATGAAATAGCACCTTTAAGGCCCCTATATGCGTTCAGGTTGACTGATCCCACTGATATCAGTGGGATTGGCCAACTATCTAATACATATGGGGGCCTTCCGACTACCTGGACAGATGTTGGGAAAGAGAAGTAACCAGCTGTTTGAATTCAAGCTTGCAATCCTTTTTTAATACACAAGAATTATCTCTCCCATGCATTCATGTAAATATAAGAGTTAATCACAGTTTACTGTATTGTCGAAGATTTGTGATGCAATATATGATCTGGTCAGTAGCGGGCAGTGGCGTGATTCCTGATGGAAGCATGGGTTTTTTGGCAGTTGGTGAGCGGAGGGAGGGAGGCGAAGCAGAGTGCGGGTGAAAAGTGAAGCTGCAGTTCCTTGGGAAAAAGTCTGGATAGAGCAGTGCAACTCTAGATCTGTTGTTGGTAACACTGGGACACTTTGTTTGGTTTGACATGAGCCGCCTCAGCGAGGACAACCAAGGACACAGCATCTTGGGCTAGGCCATGTGATGCCTTATTTCTTGGGAATTAGGGAAGCCGTGTGGTGGAGAGATTCGCATTCCCTAAGAGTGTTAGAACAGAATTTCTGATTATTTGGGACTCAGCCCAGCAAGGAACCTTCTACTTCAGTCTGAGGAAGTACCAGTACCATCTTACATTTGAATATACAGTACAGACCAAAAGTTTGGACACACCTTCTCATTTAAAGATTTTTCTGTATTTTCATGACTATGAAAATTGTACATTCACACTGAAGGCATCAAAACTATGAATTAACACATGTGGAATTATATACTTAACAAAAAGTGTGAAACAACTGAAAATATGTCTTATATTCCAGGTTCTTCAAAGTAGCCACCTTTTGCTTTGATGACTGCTTTGCACACTCTTGGCATTCTCTTGATGAGCTTTAAGAGGTAGTCTCCGGAAATGGTTTTCACTTCACAGGTGTGCCCTGTCAGGTTTAATAAGTGGGATTTCTTGCCTTATAAATGGGGTTGGGACCATCAGTTGTGTTGTGCGGAAGTCTGGTGGATACACAGCTGATAGTCCTACTGAATAGACTTTTAGAATTTGTATTATGGCAAGAAAAAAACAGCTAAGTAAAGAAAAACGAGTGGCCATTATTACTTTAAGAAATGAAGGTCAGTCAGTGCGAAAAATTGGGAAAACTTTTAAAGTGCTCCCAACTGCAGTTGCAAAAACCATCAAGCGCTACAAAGAAACTGGCTCACATAAGGACTGTCCCAAGAAAGGAAGACCAAGAGTCACCTCTTCTTCTGAGGATAAGTTTATCCGAGTCATCAGCCTCAGAAATCGCAGGTTAACAGCAGCTCAGATTAGAGGCCAGGTCAATGCCACACAGAGTTCTACAGCAGACACATCTCTACAACAACTGTTAAGAGGAGACTTTGTGCAGCAGGCCTTCATGGTAAAATAGCTGCAAGGAAACCACTGCTAAGGACAGGCAACAAGCAGAAGAGACTTGTTTGGACTAAAGAACTAGAGATGAGCGTTGTTCTACTCGAACTGTTCGCCAATCTCAAATTCGAGCTGTTTTGGGCGGTGTTCGAGCCGTTCGGCGAACACGAACAATTTGAGAAAAATTCGGCTGTTCGAGGTTATGTTCGATAACTGTTCGTGCACCAAAATCATAACTGGATTTTTTCTCAGTAATGATGAAAATTAATGTTAATACGCAGTTTGAGTGTACAGCGGGGTGTGGGGAGGGGCAGGGGATGGATCTCTGCAGGAACAATGAAGATCTCCATTTTTTTTTTCTCTTTCCCGCATTTACAGTGGGGAGGTGCAATCTGTCAGCCTATCAGCAGCGCACACACGGAGCGAAGTGCTTTTTTTCACACAAGCAAGGGCATGTGTCATTGGCAGTGTATGTCACATGTCCTTGCCCTATAAGACCAAGCCATTTTCCCCGTCGCCACCATTTTCTCACTGCTGCAGCTGCGTGTTAGACGGCACCGCTGTTGCTGTGTGCGCTATACCTTGTTAATTTCAAGCCAATTTTCGCACAAATCTACAGATAGCTTGGGAGTAGGGAATAGTTGTGATTGCAGTCCTTTTAAGGACTAGGTTACAGCACTTCCTACGACTTTTATCAGGCAGGTCTGTGCTCTTAAATAGATAGATTGTGGGAGTAAAGACTAATTGTAATTGGAGTCCTTTTCAGGACTAGGTTACATCAGTTCCTGTCAGTTTTTGCCAGGCAGGTCTGTGCCAGTGCTGTGCAAGTTTTTTTCACAGCATTTGGCTGAATCTAGCAAAGCTAATCCTTTTTGGCCTATTGGAGAGTGTGTTAGTCAGTGGAGTAGCCTATCTGTGTTGCAAGATATACCACCTGTGTATAGAATACCAATTTTTTTTACTGCACCTAGTGAAGTAAAATCTTTTGGGCATAGCATCATTCTATTAGTCCATCTATACTGACCTCCATCAGGTTGCAAATTGAATATAATTTTTTTCTGCATCTAGCTCTGAAAAAATATTGGGCTTCTAGCTGTGTGTGGGATTTGTTGTATTAGTCCATCTATACTGACCTCCATCAGGTTGCAAACTGAATATATTTTTTTCTGCATCTACCTCTGAAAAAATATTGGGCTTCTAGCTGTGTGTGGGACTTGTTCTATTAATCCATCTATACAGACCTCCATCAGGTTGCAAACTGAATATATTTTTTCTGCATCTACCTCTGAAAAAATATTGGGCTTCTAGCTGTGTGTGGGACTTGTTGTATTAGTCCATTTATACTGACCTCCATCAGGTTGCAAACTGAATATATTTTTTTCTGCATCTACCTCTGAAAAAATATTGGGCTTCTAGCTGTGTGTGGGACTTGTTCTATTAATCCATCTATACAGACCTCCATCAGGTTGCAAACTGAATATATTTTTTTCTGCATCTACCTCTGAAAAAATATTGGGCTTCTAGCTGTGTGTGGGACTTGTTGTATTAGTCCATCTATACTGACCTCCATCAGGTTGCAAACTGAATATATTTTTTCTGCATCTACCTCTGAAAAAATATTGGGCTTCTAGCTGTGTGTGGGACTTGTTCTATTAATCCATCTATACAGACCTCCATCAGGTTGCAAACTGAATATATTTTTTTCTGCATCTACCTCTGAAAAAATATGTGGCCTTCTAGCAGTGTGTGGGACTTTCTCTATTAGTCCATCTATACTGACCTCCATCAGGTTGCAAACTGAATATTTTTTTTTTCTGCATCTACCTCTGAAAAAATATTTGGCCTTCTAGCAGTGTGTGGGACTTGTTCTATTAGTCCATCTATACTGACCTCCATCAGGTTGCAAATTAAAAATAATTTTTATCTGCATCTAGCTCTGAAAAAATATTTGGCCTTCTAGCAGTGTGTGGGACTTTCTCTATTAGTCCATCTATACTGACCTCCATCAGGTTGCAAATTAAAAATAATTTTTATCTGCATCTACAGTACCTCTGAAAAAATATTTGGGCTTCTAGCTATGTGTGGGACTTGTTCTATTAGTCCATCTATACTGACCTCCATCAGGTTGCAAATTGAATATAATTTTTATCTGCATCTAGCTCTGAAAAAATATTTGGCCTTCTAGCAGTGTGTGGGACTTTCTCTATTAGTCCATCTATACTGACCTCCACCAGGTTGCAAATTGAATATAATTTTTATCTGCATCTAGCTCTCAAAAAATATTTGGCCTTCTAGCAGTGTGTGGGACTTTCTCTATTAGTCCATCTATACTGACCTCCATCAGGTTGAAAATTAAAAATAATTTTTATCTGCATCTACCTCTGAAAAAATATTTGGGCTTCTAGCTGTGTGTGGGACTTGTTCTATTACTCCATCTATACTGACCTCCATCAGGTTGCAAACTGAATATATTTTTTTCTGCATCTACCTCTGAAAAAATATTGGGCTTCTAGCTGTGTGTGGGACTTGTTGTATTAGTCCATCTATACTGACCTCCATCAGGTTGCAAATTAAAAATAATTTTTATCTGCATCTACAGTACCTCTGAAAAAATATTTGGGCTTCTAGCTGTGTGTGGGACTTGTTCTATTAGTCCATCTATACTGACCTCCATCAGGTTGCAAATTGAATATAATTTTTATCTGCATCTAGCTCTGAAAAAATATTTGGCCTTCTAGCAGTGTGTGGGACTTTCTCTATTAGTCCATCTATACTGACCTCCATCAGGTTGCAAATTAAAAATAATTTTTATCTGCATCTAGCTCTGAAAAAATATTTGGCCTTCTAGCAGTGTGTGGGACTTTCTCTATTAGTCCATCTATACTGACCTCCATCAGGTTGCAAATTAAAAATAATTTTTATCTGCATCTACCTCTGAAAAAATATTTGGGCTTCTAGCTGTGTGTGGGACTTGTTCTATTAATCCATCTATACAGACCTCCATCAGGTTGCAAACTGAATATAATTTTTTTCTGCATCTAGCTCTGAAAAAATATTTGGCCTTCTAGCAGTGTGTGGGACTTGTTCTATTAGTCCACCTATACTGACCTCCATCAGGTTGCAAATTCAAAATAATTTTTTGTCTGCATCTAGCTCTGAAAAAATATTTGGCCTTCTAGCAGTGTGTGGGACTTTCTCTATTAGTCCATCTATACTGACCTCCATCAGGTTGCAAACTGAATATATTTTTTTTCTGCATCTACCTCTGAAAAAATATTTGGGCTTCTAGCTGTGTGTGGGACTTGTTCTATTAGTCCATCTATACTGACCTCCATCAGGTTGCAAATTGAATATAATTTTTTTCTGCATCTAACCCAGCCAATAGTTTTGGCCTAATACCACAGTTTGGCCACTCAGCTCTGCTCGGTTCCCATCCATTGTTTTTTTGTGCAAACAACTCCAGAGTTGTGAATTAGTTAACCACCAAAATGAGTGGAAAAAGGCCTGCTGCTGGTGGAAAGGGGAATAGGCGTGTTGGGAAGGGGAAAAAAGGTTGTGTCCGTGGGGTAGGTGTTAAAGCAACAGTAACATCTGCAGAAGAAAGACCATCTTCCAGCCAAACTAAAATGTCTACTTCTTTTAGCGGACAATGTGATAAGATCCCTTTCTTACGGCCACGCCAATCGCTACAAATTCCAGATGAGGCACAAAAACAGCAGGTGCTTCAACGGATATCAAGTGCTCCTTTAAGTGGGCTCTCCTCCACATCAACTTCAACATCACAAATACTCCAGTCCTCAAAGGTGTCATCCCAATCGCACTTGCTTCCTCACAGCTCCCAAATCTCCAGCTGCCCGTCTGAGTATGAGGTAGAACAGATGGTTGAGTCTGCAGAGCTGTTTACTCATACTATAGCCTGGGAATCAGAGGTCGACTCCAGCGCTTCTGTGAATCCAGACGAGGAAATGATCTGCACTGATGCCCAGAATCTTTATGAGTCGGATCCAGGACCAGACGCAGAAGGTTCTGACCATAATGTAGACCCTCATTCCCAAACTGTAACTCCTGTTGGTGGAGACAATGAGTAAGACGATGATAAGACTCAAATACCTGATTGGAGCGACAACTTTAGTTTTTTGTCAGGGCAGGAACAGGTTGGCTCTGAGGACGACGGGTGTGATAACGCACAGGGTGATGATGATGAGGTTGGAGATCCCACTTACTGTCAACCCACAGTCAGCCAAGAGATGAGGTCAGCAGAGGAGGTGGAGGAAGATGCTAGTGACGACGAGGTCAGGTTGCGCCTTCCTGGACAGAGACGTAGTACTGGAAGCACGTCAACAACTGCATCCTCAAACACAACTCTGCCTCTCACCACAAGTCGTGGTGGCTCTTCAGGTCGCATGGGTGCTAAGCCTTGCATAGCCTGGGCATTTTTTCAGATCGATAAAGATGACCCAACTCGTGTTATCTGTAACATTTGTCAGCAAAAGCTAAGTAGAGGCCAAAAAATACATAGTTTGAGTACTTCATGCATGAACCGGCACATGGACATGAAGCATAAGTTGCAGTGGGAAGCTCAGTGTGCTACAATGCGGCCTAGCCGGCCGGGCCAACCACCGTCTGCCATATCTTGTGCATCCGCGGCCTCTTCATCCTCTGTGACTGGGGGGACAGCAGTCACACCTGTTTTGGGGCGCAGACCTGCCACCTCTTTACCCGCAACAGCCAGCGTGATTGGCAGGTCATCATTTTCTTTGGAGGTGGTAACACCAGCTGGTGTTGAGCGCTGTCCGACATCGATAGTACCACCTTTGGGTCAAGGCAACCTAACATGTCCGCCTGCATCTTTCTCACAGACCGGCAGTTTGCCGGGGACACCCTTATCAACCCCGTCTAAGCACAATAGCCAGCCCTCGGTCCCTCAGATGTGGACAAGTAAAAGACCATTTCCTCCTAGCCATGAGAAAGCTAAGAGGTTGAATTTCACCATCTGCAAGCTCTTAGCTACAGAAATGCTGCCTTTCCGCCTGGTGGACACAGAGGATTTTCGAGACCTTATGTCCGTCGCAGTGCCCCAGTACCAGATGCCCAGTCGGCACTACTTCTCAAAGAAAGGTGTGCCTGCGCTCCACCAGCATGTCGCACACAACATCACCGCTTCTTTGAGAAACTCTGTGTGTGACAGGGTGCATTTCACCACAGACACTTGGACGAGTAGGCATGGACAGGGGCGTTACATGTCGCTGACTGGGCACTGGGTAACTATGGTGACAGCAGGACAAGGGGCTGCTGTCCAAGTCTTGCCGTCCCCACGAGTTGTGCGTCAATCCTCTTTATGTCAAAGTTCCTCCACTGCTTCTGCCTCCTCAACCTCCTCTCGGTCTTCCACCTGCACCCAAAGCCTGTCTGGTCATGCCACAAGCTTTCTAACTGCGCAGAAGGGATCCTGCACACCTCCTTACTATGCTGGCAGTAGGGCTCAACGTCATCAGGCGGTTTTTACATTGAAATGTCTGGGAAATGTGAGTCACACAGCTGAGGAGTTGTGGTCAGCTCTGGAGAACCAATTTCATGAATGGTTGTCTCCACTGGACCTGAAACCAGGGAAGGCCGTGTGCGACAATGCTGCAAACCTGGGTGCGGCCCTTCGCCGGGGCAATGTCACACACGTGCCTTGTATGGCTCACGTGTTGAACCTGGTTGTCCAGCAATTTTTAGCCCACTATCCCAGACTAGATGGCCTTCTGCAGAGGGCACGGTCGCTGTGTGCTCACTTCCGCCGTTCGCATCCCGCAGCTCAGTGACTTACATCTCTACAGAAGTCGTTGGGCCTGCCACTTCACCGGCTAAAATGCGATGTGCCTACCCGGTGCAATTCAACTCTGCACATGTTGCAGCGACTGTGGCAGCACCGACAAGCCCTGGTGCAATACGTTCTGACGTATAGCCTGGGCCAACGAGATCCAGAGGTGGGGCAAATCACGCTGGAGGAGTGGTCTCAGATCAGGGACCTATGCACCCTTCTGCACAGTTTTGAAATGGTGACGAAGATGTTTAGTGCTGACGATGCCATTATCAGCATGACTATTCCGGTGATTTACATGCTGGAGCACATGTTAAACAGAATTCGGAGTCAGGTGGTGGCAAAAGAGGAGGTGGAGGAAGTAGAGGAGGAGGAGTTGTATGCGGAAGGACTAACATCTGCAAGGTCCAGACGGTAGGCAGCACCAAGGCGGCAGGCATGTGAGGGTGGGGGAGATGGTTTTACCAGGGCGCATGGTAGCAGCCAAACTAGTGAGGAAGGTGCAGGAGCCCAGGAAGAAGTGGAGGACGAACTGATGGAAGACTCATCAGATGAGGGAGACCTTGATCACATTTCTGTTGTGCGAGGTTGGGGGGAGAGGACAGAGGAAGGAAGCATGATTGTTACCTCGCCACCAACACAACAGGGACTTGGTGCTCCTGGATGCGCAACACACATGAGTGCCTTCTTGCTGCACTACCTGCAACATGACCCTCGAATTGTGAGAATTAGAAATAATCCTGACTACTGGGTTGCCACACTGTTAGATCCCCGGTACAAAAGTAAATTTGCAGAAATTATTCCTGCCATAGAAAGGGATGCACGCATGCAGGAGTATCAGCAGAGACTGTTGCAGAATCTTACATGTGCTTTTCCACAAAATACCAGTGGTGCACGTAGTGAATCTCACAGTTCCAACTTGCCAACCGTGGGACCGTCAAGTGTTCAGCACTCAAACCGTAACAGAACCACAGTATCTGCTGGTAACATCAATTTTGCGGAATCATTTCACCACTTTTTTAGCCCATCCTTTGCAAGGCCACAGGAGACAAGAAGTCTGACACATAGTCAACGCCTAGAGACGATGGTACAGGAGTATCTCCAAGTAAACATTGAAGCCATGACTGTGTCACTGGACCCTTGCTCTTTTTGGGCTTCCAATCTGGATAAATGGCCGGAGCTAGCCACTTACGCCTTGGAGATCTTGTCATGCCCCGCAGCCAGCGTTCTGTCTGAACGTGTGTTCAGCGCTGCTGGTGGTGTGCTGACAGATAAGCGCACGCGGGTCTCCACTGATAATGTAGACAGACTCACGTTCATAAAGATGAACAAATCATGGATCCGAAACGACTTTTCTACCCCTGTGTCATCCTGGGTTGAGTAAAAGCTTGATGATTGGTTAAAATCACCCTACCAACCGTTTTAAGCTTTCAAATTACTAATCATGTTTATCTGTATCTTGGCTGGAAAATAATTTGGGCTTTGTAGCAGTGTGCAGCACTGATTCTATTAGGCCATCTATAATAAGCTCCACCAGATTTAAAATTACTAATCATGTTTATCTGTATCTTGACTGGAAAATAATTTGGGCTTTGTAGCAGTGTGCAGCACTGATCCTATTAGGCCATCTATACTAAAGCTTCACCAGATTTAAAATTAATAATAATTTTTAGCTGCATCTAGCCCGGAAAATAATTTTGGGGCTCCGAGATGCGCAAGACACATAAGTGCCTTCTTGCTGCACTACCTGCAGCATGACCCTCATATTGTCAGAATTCGAAGTAATCATGACTACTGGGTTGCCACACTCTTAGATCCCCCAAACTTTTCGATCAACCTTTTCATTTTAATAAAGACCAAAAAAATGGTCATTTTTGAAATTATAAGCATTAGCAGGTTGTTAGAAACTGAAATCAAACAGTTTTCAACTCAAAACTTTATTCTAGGTGATGTTACATTTTCACATAGGACCCCTTGTTCGAAAGGAGCTTCTGAACTCTCTCGTCCATTGAATTTGTCAGATTTTGGATGGTTTCTGCTTCAATTGTTTTGCATGAGGACAGAATACCCTCCCAGAGCTGTTGCTTAGATGTGAACTGCCTCCCGCCATCATAGACACTCCTTTTAATGATGCTCCAAAGGTTCTGAATGGGGTAGAGGTCAGGGGAGCATGGGGGTCACACCATAAGTTTGTCCCCTTTTATGCCCATATCAGCCAGAGATGCAGATGTTTTATGTGCAGCATGAGATGGTTCATTATCATGCAAAAAAATGATCTTGCTGTGAAATACACGGTTCTTCTTCTTGAACCATGGCAGGAAGTGCTGTTTGAGAAAATCCACATACATTATGGAGTTCATCTTTAGCGCCTTCAGGGATCCTAAAGGGGCCGACAATCTCTCTCCCCATGATTCCAGCCCAAAACATTACTCCACCTCCTCCTTGTTGGCGCTGTAGCCGTGTTTGCGTGGGGTGTCCATCAACCAGCCATCCTCCACTCCATCCATCTGGACCATCGAGTGCTGCAAGGCACTCATCCGTGAACAAAACAGTTTTGAAATCAGTCTTCATGTAATGTTTGGCCCACTGGAGCCGTTTCTGCTTGTGTGAAGTGGATAGAGGAGGTCGACAGGATGGCGTATGCACAGCTGCAAACCTCTGAAGGACCCTGCATCTTGTTGTTCGGGGGACGTTGGAGGCACCAGCAGCTTCAAAAACTTGTCTGCTGCTATGACAAGGCTTTTTTGCCGCTGCTCTTTCAACCTGACGTAATTGCCTGTAGGAAAGAGTCCTCAATTTGCCCTTATCAGCACGCACACGTGTGTACTGTGAATCAGCTACATACTTCTTGATTGCCAAGACACTTCATCCTGATCATCGCACAATGTTGATTGTAGTCATGCCTTGACCTAAACACTCCACAATTTGTTGCTTCTCAGCAGCCGACACATCCTTTTTCTTTCCCATTTTGGCAGAAAATGTAGGTTGCTTAATAATGTGAGACAGCCTTCTTAAGTAGTCTTGCCTTTCATTGGACACACCTGCCAAACTAATTAGCACAGGTGTCTGCAATTGCTTACAGTGATATAAAGAGCCCTGACACACATCACCATCAATGAGTTTAACTGACAAACAAACAAATTCTTCCCTTATCACTCCTAAACACTTTTTGCATAATAATTTGGAACACAGTGTACATGTGCTTTTCCACAAAACACCAGTGGTTCACGTAGTGAATCTTACAGTTCTAACTTGCCAACCGTGGTCTGTATGGAGTTGTTCAATAAAGGGCCCAAAATTAAGATAACATAGATGGGAGAGGTCTCTATGAATAGGAATTCCTAAGTATTTGATACCCTGTGAGGGCCAGGCAAAGGGAAAGTTGGACTGGATGGAATCCTATATGGATTTGGGGAGGGAGACATCGAGGGCCTCAGACTAGTGTTGAGCCACCCCCGTAGTGTTCGAGTTCAGTTCGGTTCGTCGAACACCCGTGTGTTCGCCGAACTGTTCGTCGAACTGTTCGTCGAACACCTTCGAACACCGTTAAAACCAATGGCAGGCTAACAAAAACACATAGAAACACATAGAAAACACCTTCAAAGGTGTCCAAAAGCTGACAAACTGCTCAGAAGACACAACTAACACATGGAAAAGTGACAAGTACATATAGTCATGCGAAAAGAAAAGAGGTGGAGGAGTAAAAGGAGGGGGAGACACAGATATAGGCATGTCATGCCCTTCTAAAATCCAAAAAGTGAGAAGCCGAGACGGCCAGTCCGCTCCTGCCCGTGCCACCTCCGTGTCGCCGGGTTTGTGCCAGAGCCGCGGTGAACCCTGACGGCCAGCCCCCCTCTCCCAATACTGGTGCCTGTCCGCTGGTGGGTCGAGAGAGCCCCCCTGTGGTGGAGGCAGCTCTAAGCTTTTTAATTTAAATTGTCCCTCTAATTTGAATGAATACACTTTAAATCCATTTACAAGGATCTATTGGAGGGCAAGTCTCATGCCAGCAGCCGCGTAATTCCAGCTCCAGTAGCGTCCACTAAAGCTGCTGCAGTTAAAAAGCTTTTATAAGGATCGAGCTCGGCTGTCCACCGCAAGGCATCCTAGTGCCAGTCCCAGCCCCTATGCCTTGGGGTGCCTCCTGATGCTCTTCACTGAGTATCCCGTGGTCCCGAAGCATTTCCTTTGAAAAAATTAAGTGTCCAAACTACAGGTGGTGTAGCTTGCTTAAGAGCCGGGATAATCCGCTGACTAGCAGACACTGCTACTAGGCACAAAGTATTTCCTGGGCTAGATGCAGTTAAAAATTTGTAAGTAGATACTCTCGTTGGATGCTGAGAAAGCATTCCATAGAGTCTCCTGGCACGCCATATTTGATTCTCTTAAAAAGCTTGGGGTAGGGGTCTAGGGGACCCTTTTATAGCCAAAATCACGGCCCTGTATCACAATACGTCACCTAGGCTGAAGATAAATGGAACTGTAGCACCGAGGGCTCGGTTGCTACAGACATATTGCACCTCACCCAGAGGTGTGATATCTCACTCTCAGATAAGGATGGAGTGTGGATCAGGACCCGACACCTGCATGCATTACACCACATTGCCGTGGGGCAGGGCGACCAATATGCCCCTGAGATGGGCACGACAGTCCCTGTCCCTGGCTGGAGTGGGGGGAGGGAACACTGAGGAAGGGGAACCCTGCAGTGCAGGAGCAGGGAGGAAGCAGTTCCTGGGTGCATTGAGAAGGGACTATAAAAGGTGGGCACCATCTTAGTTCAGTGCAGAGAAGTCTGAGCAGAAGTGGCAGGGAGCAGGGGCTCTGCATGAGCTCTGCTCCGGAGGCGGGCCTAGTAACAGAGGCCCAGGCCTGCAAGAGGGAGAAGGAAGGAAGAGGAGCGGAGAAGGCTCCAGGAACGAGGAATGAAGGGATCCCAGGGGTGCGGACGGGCGAGTCGCCACCGCACGCCCGAATCCACCTGCGTGGAGGGGTCAGGCCAAAGGGGGAGACCGGTCCCCGAACTAGTGGAGGCAGGAAACGACCCTCAGCTAGAAACCGGAGGCTCTGACATTTTATGTGGCGCAGCCCCTTGCTCCACCCGCTAGGAAGGCACCACATAGGGTCAGGGAAACTGGTGCCAAGTTTACCAAGAGGAGGCCCGAGGCAGCCGGACAGAAGTGTTGGTAAGAAAGGCCAGACAAAGGACACACAAAGGGGGTCCTGTGAAGCGCTCCAAAGTTATCTGGGAGTTGTCTGAGCCCCTCACCTGGTGAGCACAGTACGACGTGGGCAGCCATTACCTGCAGACGTGGTCTGGATAATAAGAACTGTGAGTAAAGGCCCTGAACTGCATCACTGACTCCGTGTCGTTACTGCTGCTGCCCTGCACCATCACCCCCATCCTCCGCATACACTGCCCTGAGGCTATACTCCTCCCGTGGGGAGTTATGCTACGCTCTGCTGCACCCACAACACCAGCCTTAGCGGTCTGCCCTGTAGCGGCGGTTCACTCTGACCGCAATCCACGGGTGGCGTAGTCGGACATTTAAACATCAAAACCACATAAATAGTTCCGCCACTGGTTTGACCGCCCTGAGCCACGGAACCGGATCGCCGCCACGAAGACTACAACCACCAGCATCCACCAAAAAGGGTCCGGCTCCGGGTGTCCCAAGGCCCAGGGGGTGCGTCAGAACATTTTCATCACCTTTCACAATCACCAATGGGACAAGGCAGGGATGTCCTCTGTCCCCTCTCTTATACATCCTAGTGACGGAGCACCTGCTCTCATCAATTCGCCATAACCCCAATATTAGGTGGATTGAGGTGGGAGGCACCGAGTACAAGTGCTCTCTATTTGCTGATGATGTCCTAGTATATATCACTCAATCACATATATCCATCCCTGCTGTTATGGCTGAAATAGATCACTTTGTTACATGGTAAAATTTTAAAATCAATGCAGCGAAGTCTGAGGCCCTCGATGTCTCCCTCCCTAAATCCATATAGGATTCCATCCAGTCCAACTTTCCCTTTGCCTGGCCCTCACAGGGTATCAAATACTTAGGAATTCCTATTCATAGAGACCTCTCCCATCTATGTTATCTTAATTTTGGGCCCTTTATTGAACAATTCCATACAGACCACGGTTGGCAAGTTAGAACTGTAAGATTCACTACGTGAACCACTGGTGTTTTGTGGAAAAGCACATGTACACCGCGTTCCAAATTATTATGCAAAAAGTGTTTAGGAGTGATAAGGGAAGAATTTGTTTGTTTGTCAGTTAAACTCATTGATGGTGATGTGTGTCAGGGCTCTTTATATCACTGTAAGCAATTGCAGACACCTGTGCTAATTAGTTTGGCAGGTGTGTCCAATGAAAGGCAAGACTACTTAAGAAGGCTCTCTCACATTATTAAGCAGCCTACATTTTCTGCCAAAATGGGAAAGAAAAAGGATGTGTCGGCTGCTGAGAAGCAACAAATTGTGGAGTGTTTAGGTCAAGGCATGACTACAATCAACATTGTGCGATGATCAGGATGAAGTGTCTTGGCAATCAAGAAGTATGTAGCTGATTCACAGTACACACGTGTGCGTGCTGATAAGGGCAAATTGAGGACTCTTTCCTACAGGCAATTACGTCAGGTTGAAAGAGCAGCGGCAAAAAAGCCTTGTCATAGCAGCAGACAAGTTTTTGAAGCTGCTTGTGCCTCCAACGTCCCCCGAACAACAAGATGCAGGGTCCTTCAGAGGTTTGCAGCTGTGCATACGCCATCCTGTTGACCTCCTCTATCCACTTCACACAAGCAGAAACGGCTCCAGTGGGCCAAACATTACATGAAGACTGATTTCAAAACTGTTTTGTTCACGGATGAGTGCCGTGCAGCGCTCGATGGTCCAGATGAATGGAGTGGAGGATGGCTGGTTGATGGACACCCCACGCAAACACGGCTACAGCGCCAACAAGGAGGAGGTGGAGTAATGTTTTGGGCTGGAATCATGGGGAGAGAGATTGTCGGCCCCTTTAGGATCCCTGAAGGCGCTAAAGATGAACTCCATAATGTATGTGGATTTTCTCAAACAGCACTTCCTGCCATGGTTCAAGAAGAAGAACCGTGTATTTCACAGCAAGATCATTTTTCTGCATGATAATGCACCATCTCATGCTGCACATAAAACATCTGCATCTCTGGCTGATATGGGCATAAAAGGGGACAAACTTATGGTGTGATCCCCATGCTTCCCTGACCTCTACCCCATTCAGAACCTTTGGAGCATCATTAAAAGGAGTGTCTATGATGGCGGGAGGCAGTTCACATCTAAGCAACAGCTCTGGGAGGGTATTCTGTCCTCATGCAAAACAATTGAAGCAGAAACCATCCAAAACCTGACAAATTCAATGGACGAGAGAGTTCAGAAGCTCCTTTCGAACAAGGGGTCCTATGTGAAAATGTAACATCACCTAGAATAAAGTTTTGAGTTGAAAACTGTTTGATTTCAGTTTCTAACAACCTGCTAATGCTTATAATTTCAAAAATGACCATTTTTTTGGTCTTTATTAAAATGAAAAGGTTGATCGAAAAGTTTGGGGGATCTAAGAGTGTGGCAACCCAGTAGTCATGATTACTTCGAATTCTGACAATATGAGGGTCATGCTGCAGGTAGTGCAGCAAGAAGGCACTTATGTGTCTTGCGCATCTCGGAGCCCCAAAATTATTTTCCGGGCTAGATGCAGCTAAAAATTATTTTTAATTTTAAATCTGGTGAAGCTTATTATAGATGGCCTAATAGGATCAGTGCTGCACACTGCTACAAAGCCCAAATTATTTTCCAGTCAAGATACAGATAAACATGATTAGTAATTTGAAAGCTTAAAACGGTTGGTAGGGTGATTTTAACCAATCATCAAGCTTTTACTCTCCCCAGGATGACACAGGGGTAGAAAAGTCGTTTCGGATCCATGATTTGTTCATCTTTATAAACGTGAGTCTGTCTACATTATCAGTGGAGAGCCGCGTGCGCTTATCTGTCAGCACACCACCAGCAGCGCTGAACACACGTTCAGACAGAACGCTGGCTGCGGGGCATGACAAGATCTCCAAGGCGTAAGTGGCTAGCTCCGGCCATTTATCCAGATTGGAAGCCCAAAAAGAGCAAGGGTCCAGTGACACAGTCGTGGCTTCAATGTTTACTTGGAGATACTCCTGTACCATCGTCTCTAGGCGTTGACTATGTGTCAGACTTCTTGTCTCCTGTGGCCTTGCAAAGGATGGGCTAAAAAAGTGGTGAAATGATTCCGCAAAATTGATGTTACCAGCAGATACTGTGGTTCTGTTACGGTTTGAGTGCTGAACACTTGACGGTCCCACGGTTGGCAAGTTGGAACTGTGAGATTCACTACGTGCACCACTGGTATTTTGTGGAAAAGCACATGTAAGATTCTGCAACAGTCTCTGCTGATACTCCTGCATGCGTGCATCCCTTTCTATGGCAGGAATAATTTCTGCAAATTTACTTTTGTACCGGGGATCTAACAGTGTGGCAACCCAGTAGTCAGGATTATTTCTAATTCTCACAATTCGAGGGTCATGTTGCAGGTAGTGCAGCAAGAAGGCACTCATGTGTGTTGCGCATCCAGGAGCACCAAGTCCCTGTTGTGTTGGTGGCGAGGTAACAATCATGCTTCCTTCCTCTGTCCTCTCCCCCCAACCTCGCACAACAGAAAAGTGATCAAGGTCTCCCTCATCTGATGAGTCTTCCATCAGTTCGTCCTCCACTTCTTCCTGGGCTCCTGCACCTTCCTCACTAGTTTGGCTGCTACCATGCGCCCTGGTAAAATCATCTCCCCCACCCTCACATGCCTGCCGCCTTGGTGCTGCCGACCGTCTGGACCTTGCAGATGTTAGCCCTTCCGCATACAACTCCTCCTCCTCTACTTCCTCCACCTCCTCTTGTGCCACCACCTGACTCCGAATTCTGTTTAACATGTGCTCCAGCATGTAAATCACCGGAATAGTCATGCTGATAATGGCATCGTCAGCACTAAACATCTTCGTCGCCATTTCAAAACTGTGCAGAAGGGTGCATAGGTCCCTGATCTGAGACCACTCCTCCAGCGTGATTTGCCCCACCTCTGAATCTCGTTGGCCCAGGCTATACGTCAGAACGTATTGCACCAGCGCTTGTTGGTGCTGCCACAGTCGCTGCAACATGTGCAGAGTTGAATTGCACCGGGTAGGCACATCGCATTTTAGCCGGTGAAGTGGCAGGCCCAACGACTTCTGTAGAGATGTAAGTCGCTGAGCTGCGGGATGCGAACGGCGGAAGTGAGCACACAGCGACCGTGCCCTCTGCAGAAGGCCATCTAGTCTGGGATAGTGGGCTAAAAATTGCTGGACAACCAGGTTCAACACGTGAGCCATACAAGGCACGTGTGTGACATTGCCCCGGCGAAGGGCCGCACCCAGGTTTGCAGCATTGTCGCACACGGCCTTCCCTGGTTTCAGGTCCAGTGGAGACAACCATTCATGAAATTGGTTCTCCAGAGCTGACCACAACTCCTCAGCTGTGTGACTCACATTTCCCAGACATTTCAATGTAAAAACCGCCTGATGACGTTGAGCCCTACTGCCAGCATAGTAAGGAGGTGTGCAGGATCCCTTCTGCGCAGTTAGAAAGCTTGTGGCATGACCAGACAGGCTTTGGGTGCAGGTGGAAGACCGAGAGGAGGTTGAGGAGGCAGAAGCAGTGGAGGAACTTTGACATAAAGAGGATTGACGCACAACTCGTGGGGACGGCAAGACTTGGACAGCAGCCCCTTGTCCTGCTGTCACCATAGTTACCCAGTGCCCAGTCAGCGACATGTAACGCCCCTGTCCATGCCTACTCGTCCAAGTGTCTGTGGTGAAATGCACCCTGTCACACACAGAGTTTCTCAAAGAAGCGGTGATGTTGTGTGCGACATGCTGGTGGAGCGCAGGCACACCTTTCTTTGAGAAGTAGTGCCGACTGGGCATCTGGTACTGGGGCACTGCGACGGACATAAGGTCTCGAAAATCCTCTGTGTCCACCAGGCGGAAAGGCAGCATTTCTGTAGCCAAGAGCTTGCAGATGGTGAAATTCAACCTCTTAGCTTTCTCATGGCTAGGAGGAAATGGTCTTTTACTTGTCCACATCTGAGGGACCGAGGGCTGGCTATTGTGCTTAGACGGGGTTGATAAGGGTGTCCCCGGCAAACTGCCGGTCTGTGAGGAAGATGCAGGCGGACATGTTAGGTTGCCTTGATCCAAAGGTGGTGCTATCGATGTCGGACAGCGCTCAACACCAGCTGGTGTTACCACCTCCAAAGAAAATGATGACCTGCCAATCACGCTGGCTGTTGCGGGTAAAGAGGTGGCAGGTCTGCGCCCCAAAACAGGTGTGACTGCTGTCCCCCCAGTCACAGAGGATGAAGAGGCCGCGGATGCACAAGATATGGCAGACGGTGGTTGGCCCGGCCGGCTAGGCCGCATTGTAGCACACTGAGCTTCCCACTGCAACTTATGCTTCATGTCCATGTGCCGGTTCATGCATGAAGTACTCAAACTATGTATTTTTTGGCCTCTACTTAGCTTTTGCTGACAAATGTTACAGATAACACGAGTTGGGTCATCTTTATCGATCTGAAAAAATGCCCAGGCTATGCAAGGCTTAGCACCCATGCGACCTGAAGAGCCACCACGACTTGTGGTGAGAGGCAGAGTTGTGTTTGAGGATGCAGTTGTTGACGTGCTTCCAGTACTACGTCTCTGTCCAGGAAGGCGCAACCTGACCTCGTCGTCACTAGCATCTTCCTCCACCTCCTCTGCTGACCTCATCTCTTGGCTGACTGTGGGTTGACAGTAAGTGGGATCTCCGACCTCATCATCATCACCCTGTGCGTTATCACACCCGTCGTCCTCAGAGCCAACCTGTTCCTGCCCTGACAAAAAACTAAAGTTGTCGCTCCAATCAGGTATTTGAGTCTTATCATCGTCTTCCTCATTGTCTCCACCAACAGGAGTTACAGTTTGGGAATGAGGGTCTACATTATGGTCAGAACCTTCTGCGTCTGGTCCTGGATCCGACTCATAAAGATTCTGGGCATCAGTGCAGATCATTTCCTCGTCTGGATTCACAGAAGCGCTGGAGTCGACCTCTGATTCCCAGGCTATAGTATGAGTAAACAGCTCTGCAGACTCAACCATCTGTTCTACCTCATACTCAGACGGGCAGCTGGAGATTTGGGAGCTGTGAGGAAGCAAGTGCGATTTGGGTGACAGCTTTGAGGACTGGAGTATTTGTGATGTTGAAGTTGATGTGGAGGAGAGCCCACTTAAAGGGGCACTTGATATCCGTTGAAGCACCTGCTGTTTTTGTGCCTCATCTGGAATTTGTAGCGATTGGCGTGGCCGTAAGAAAGGGATCTTATCACATTGTCCGCTAAAAGAAGTAGACATTTTAGTTTGGCTGGAAGATGGTCTTTCTTCTGCACCTACCCCACGGACACAACCTTTTTTCCCCTTCCCAACACGCCTATTCCCCTTTCCACCAGCAGCAGGCCTTTTTCCACTCATTTTGGTGGTTAACTAATTCACAACTCTGGAGTTGTTTGCACAAAAAAACAATGGATGGTAACCGAGCAGAGCTGAGTGGCCAAACTGTGGTATTAGGCCAAAACTATTGGCTGGGTTAGATGCAGAAAAAAATTATTTTTAATTTGCAACCTGATGGAGGTCAGTATAGATGGACTAATAGACCAAGTCCCACACACCGCTAGAAGCCCAAATATTTTTTCAGAGCTAGATGCAGAAATTTTTTTTATTCAATTTGCAACCTGATGGAGGTCAGTATAGATGGACTAATAGACCAAGTCCCACACACTGCTAGAAGCCCAAATATTTTTTCAGAGCTAGATGCAGAAAAAAATTATTTTTAATTTGCAACCTGATGGAGGTCAGTATAGATGGACTAATAGACCAAGTCCCACACACTGCTAGAAGCCCAAATATTTTTTCAGAGCTAGATGCAGAAAAAAATTATTTTTAATTTGCAACCTGATGGAGGTCAGTATAGATGGACTAATAGAACAAGTCCCACACACTGCTAGAAGCCCAAATATTTTTTCAGAGATAAATGAAGAAAAAAATTATTTTTAATTTGCAACCTGATGGAGGTCAGTATAGATGGACTAATAGACCAAGTCCCACACACTGCTAGAAGCCCAAATATTTTTTCAGAGCTAGATGCAGAAAAAAATTATTTTTAATTTGCAACCTGATGGAGGTCAGTATAGATGGACTAATAGACTAAGTCCCACACACCGCTAGAAGCCCAAATATTTTTTCAGAGCTAGATGCAGAAAAAAATTATATTCAATTTGCAACCTGCTGGAGGTCAGTATAGAAGGACTAATAGAACAAGTCCCACACACTGCTAGAAGCCCAAATATTTTTTCAGAGCTAAATGAAGAAAAAAATTATTTTTAATTTGCAACCTGATGGAGGTCAGTATAGATGGACTAATAGACCAAGTCCCACACACTGCTAGAAGCCCAAATATTTTTTCAGAGCTAGATGCAGAAAAAAATTATATTCAGTTTGCAACCTGATGGAGGTCAGTATAGATGGACTAATAGAATGATGCTATGCCCAAAAGATTTTACTTCACTAGGTGCAGTAAAAAAATTGGTATTCTATACACAGGTGGTATATCTTGCAACACAGATAGGCTACTCCACTGACTAACACACTCTGCAATAGGCCAAAAAGGATTAGCTTTGCTAGATTCAGCCAAATGCTGTGAAAAAAACTTGCACAGCACTGGCACAGACCTGCCTGGCAAAAACTGATAGGAACTGATGTAACCTAGTCCTGAAAAGGACTCCAATTACAATTAGTCTTTACTCCCACAATCTATCTATTTAAGAGCACAGACCTGCTTGATAAAAGTCGTAGGAAATGCTGTAACCTAGTCCTTAAAAGGACTGCAATCACAACTATTCCCTACTCCCAAGCTATCTGTATATTTGTGCGAAAATTGGCTTGAAATTAACAAGGTATAGCGCACACAGCAACAGCGGTGCCGTCTAACACGCAGCTGCAGCAGTGAGAAAATGGTGGCGACGGGGAAAATGGCTTGGTCTTATAGGGCAAGGACATGTGACATACACTGCCAATCACACATGCCCTTGCTTGTGTGAAAAAAAGCACTTCGCTCCGTGTGTGCGCTGCTGATAGGCTGACAGATTGCACCTCCCCACTGCAAATGCGGGAAAGAGAAAAAAAAATGGAGATCTTCATTGTTCCTGCAGAGATCCATCTCCTGCCCCTCCCCCCGCCCCGCTGTACACTCAAACTGCGTATTAACATTAATTTTCATCATTACTGAGAAAAAATCCAGTTATGATTTTGGTGCACGAACAGTTATCGAACATAACCTCGAACAGCCGAATTTTTCTCAAATTGTTCGTGTTCGCCGACCGGCTCGAACACCGCCCAAAACAGCTCGAATTTGAGATTGGCGAACAGTTCGAGTAGAACAACGCTCATCTCTACCTCAGACTTCGCTGCATTGATTTTAAAATTTGACCATGTAACAAAGTGATCTATTTCAGCCATAACAGCATGGATGGATATATGTGATTGAGTGATATATACTAGGACATCATCAGCAAATAGAGAGCACTTGTACTCGGTGCCTCCCACCTCAATCCACCTAATATTGGGGTTATGGCGAATTGATGAGAGCAGGTGCTCCGTCACTAGGATGTATAAGAGAGGGGACAGAGAACATCCCTGCCTTGTCCCATTGGTGATTGTGAAAGGTGATGAAAATTTTCTGACGCGCCCCCTGGGCCTTGGGACACCCGGAGCCGGACCCTTTTTGGTGGATGCTGGTGGTTGTAGTCTCCGTGGCGGCGACCCGGTTCCGTGGCTCAGGGCGGTCAAACCAGTGGCGGAACTATTTATGTGGTTTTGATGTTTAAATGTCCGACTACGCCACCCGTGGATTGCGGTCAGAGTGAACCGCCGCTCCAGGGCAGACCGCTGAGGCTGGTGTTGTGGGTGCAGCAGAGCGTAGCATAACTCCCCACGGGAGGAGTATAGCCTCAGGGCAGTGTATGCGGAGGATGGGGGTGATGGTGCAGGGCAGCAGCAGTAACGACACGGAGTCAGTGATGCAGTCCAGGGCCTTTACTCACAGTTCTTATTATCCAGACCACGTCTGCAGGTAACGGCTGCCCACGTCGTACTGTGCTCACCAGGTGAGGGGCTCAGACAACTCCCAGATAACTTTGGAGCGCTTCACAGGACCCCCTTTGTGTGTCCTTTGTCTGGCCTTTCTTACCAACCCTTCTGTCCGGCTGCCTCGGGCCTCCTCTTGGTAAACTTGGCGCCAGTTTCCCTGACCCTATGTGGTGCCTTCCTAGCGGGTGTAGCGAGGGGCTGCGCCACATAAAATGTCACAGCCTCCTGTTTCTAGCTGAGGGTCGTTTCCTGCCTCCACTAGTTTCGGGGACCGGTCTCCCCCTTTGGCCTGACCCCTCCACGCAGGTGGATTCGGGCGTGCGGTGGCGACTCGCCCGTCCGCACCCCTGGGATCCCTTCGTTCCTCGTTCCTGGAGCCTTCTCCGCTCTTCTTCCTTCCTTCTCCCTCTTCCAGGCCTGGGCCTCTGTTACTAGGCCCGCCTCCGGAGCAGAGCTCATGCAGAGCCCCTGCTCCCTGCCACTTCTGCTCAGACTTCTCTGCACTGAACTAAGATGGTGCCCACCTTTTATACTCCCTTCTCAATGCACCCAGGAACTGCTTCCTCCCTGCTCCTGCACTACAGGGTTCCCCTTCCTCAGTGTTCCCTCCCCCCACTCCAGCCAGGGACAGGGACTGTCGTGCCCATCTCAGGGGCATATTGGTCGCCCTGCCCCACGGCAATGTGGTGTAATGCATGCAGGTGTCGGGTCCTGATCCACACTACATCCTTACCTGAGAGTGAGATATCACACCTCTGGGTGAGGTGCAATACCTCTGTAGCAACCGAGCCCTCAGGGTGCTACAGTTCCATTTATCTTCAGCCTAGGTGACGTATTGCGATACAGGGCCGTGATTTTGACTATAAAAGGGTCCCCTAGACCCCTACCCCAAGCTTTTTAAGAGAATCATATATGGCGTGCCAGGAGACTCTATGGAATGCTTTCTCAGCATCCAACGAGAGTATCTAATTACAAATTTTTAACTGCATCTAGCCCAGGAAATACTTTGTGCCTAGTAGCAGTGTCTGCTAGTCAGCGGATTATCCCGGCTGTTAAGGAAGCTACACCACCTGTAGTTTGGACACTTAATTTTTTCAAAGGAAATGCTTCGGGACCACGGGATACTCAGTGAAGAGCATCAGGAGGCACCCCAAGGCATAGGGGCTGGGACTGGCAGTAGGATGCCTTGCAGTGGACAGCCGAGCTCGATCCTTATAAAAGCTTTTTAACTGCAGCAGCTTTAGTGGACGCTACTGGAGCTGGAATTACGCGGCTGCTGGCATTAGACTTGCCCTCCAATAGATCCTTGTAAATGGATTTAAAGTGTATTCATTCAAATTAGAGAGACAATTTAAATTAAAAAGCTTAGAGCTGCCTCCACCACAGGGGGGCTCGCTCGACCCACCAGCGGACAGGCACCAGTATTGGGAGAGGGGGGCTGGCCGTCAGGGTTCACCGCGGCTCTGGCACAAACCCGGCGACACGGAGGTGGCACGGGCAGGAGCGGACTGAACGTGTCGGCTTCTCACTTTTTGGATTTTAGAAGGGCATGACATGCCTATATCTGTGTCTCCCCCTCCTTTTACTCCTCCACCTCTTTTCTTTTCGCATGACTATATGTACTTGTCACTTTTCCATGTGTTAGTTGTGTCTTCTGAGCAGTTTGTCAGCTTTTGGACACCTTTGAAGGTGTTTTCTATGTGTTTCTATGTGTTTTTGTTTGCCTGCCATTGGTTTTAACGGTGTTCGAAGGTGTTTGACGAACAGTTCGACGAACAGTTCGGCGAACACACGGGTGTTCGACGAACCGAACCGAACTCGAACACTACGGGGGTGGCTCAACACTATAAAGAACACAAGGAATGGACATTAGACCAGTGGAAATCTGTGCTTTGGTCTGATGAGTCCAAATTTGAGATCTTTGGTTCCAACCACCGTGTCTTTGTGCGATGCAGAAAAGGTGAACGGATGGACTCTACATGCCTGGTTCCCACCGTGAAGCATGGAGGAGGAGGTGTGATGGTGTGGGCGTGCTTTGCTGGTGACACTGTTGGGGATTTATTCAAAATTGAAGGCATACTGAACCAGCATGGCTACCACAGCATCTTGCAGCGGCATGCTATTCCATCCGGTTTGCGCTTAGTTGGACCATCATTTATTTTTCAACAGGACAATGACCTCAAACCCACCTCCAGGCTGTGTAAGGGCTATTTGACCAAGAAGGAGAGTGATGGGGTGCTACGCCAGATGACCTGGCCTCCACAGTCACCAGACCTGAACCCAATCGAGATGGTTTGGGGTGAGCTGGACCGCAGAGTGAAGGCAAAAGGGACAACAAGTGCTAAGCATCTCTGGGAGCTCCTTCAAGATTGTTGGAAGACCATTTCCGGTGACTACCTCTTGAAGCTCATCAAGAGAATGCCAAGGGTGTGCAAAGCAGTCATCAAAGCAAAAGGTGGCTACTTTGAAGAATCTAGAATATAAGACATATTTTCAGATGTTTCTCACTTTTTTGTTAAGTATATAATTCCACATGTGTTAATTCATAGTTTTCATGCCTTCAGCGTGAATGTACAATTTTCATAGTCATGAAAATACAGAAAAATCTTTAAATGAGGTGTGTCCAAACTTTTGGTCTGTACTGTATATGCACATATATAAATAGCTTTATAGAGGTCTAGTCAGTTAAGAGAAAAGGCCTCTTCTGTAAGAGACATTTTGAAAAAACTGCTCTGACTAGGTGATTACTAAAGTACTGGCACAACACTGTTTCATGGATTTATGCATAGAAAGGGTTAATCGTGCTATATTTTGCTCCCATATAACTGTTAATTCTGTTAACTGTTCCTGTGTATACTCTCAGTCTGTATTATTGAGCGTAACTATTGTCATTGTATTTGTTATATACAGGTGCATCTCTAAATTAGAATATCATCAAAAAGTTAATTTATTTCAGTTCACTTCCATACAAAAAGTGAAACTCATATATTATATAGAATCATTACAAACAGAGTGATCTATTTGAATTGTTTATTTCTGTTAATGTTGATGATTATGGCTTACAGCCAATGAAAACACAAAAGTCATTATCTCAGTAAATTAAAATAATTAACAAAAAACACCTGCAAAGCATTTAAATAGGTCCCTTAGTCTGTTTCAGTAGGCTCCACAATCATGGGGAAGACTGCTGACTTGACAGATGTATAGATGTCAGTCATTGACACACTCCACAAGCTCCCAGAGTTCCAATTTTCATTTGGAAATCAAGGTCCCAGAGTCTGGAGGAAGAGTGGAGAGGCCACAATCCAAGCTGCTTGAGGTCTAGTGTGAAGTTTCCACAATCATTGATGGTCTGGGGAGCCATGTCATCTGCTGGTGTAGGTCCACTGTGTTTTATCAAGACCAAAGTCAGCACAGCCGTCTAGCAGGAAATTTTAGAGCACTTCATGCTTCCCTGTGCCGACAAGCTTTTTGGAGATGGAAATTTCATACTCCAGCAGGACTTGGCACCTGTCCACACTGCCAAAAGTACCAATACCTGGTTTAAAAACAACAGTATCCCTGTGCTTGATTGGCCAGCAAACTCGCCTGACCTTAACTCCACAGAGAATCTATGGGGTATTGTCAAGAGAAACATGAGAGACTCAAGACCCAACAATGCAGACGAGCTGAAGGCTGCTATCAAAGCAACCTGGGCTTCCATAACACCTCAGTAGTGCCACAGGCTGATCACCTCCATGCCACCCGCATTGATGCAGTAATTGATGCAAAAGGAGCCCCGACCAAGTATTGAGTGCATTTACGGAACATACATTTCAGTACACCAACATTTTGGATTTTAAAAACATTTTCAAGCTGTTATAAAGTATTCTAATTTACTGAGATAATGACTTTTGTGTTTTCATTGGCTGTAAGCCATAATCATCAACATTAACAGAAATAAACACTTGAAATAAATCACTCTGTTTGTAATGACTCTAAATAATATATGAGTCTCACTTTTTGTATTGAAGAACTGAAATAAATAAATTTTTTGATGATATTCTAATTTTGTGAGATGCACCTGTATATGGTGTTTACCTATCATCCTTTCCTTTGTTTTATAAACTGGTTAGTCAATATTTATATTATCTAATATTATATATAATAATCTTATATCTAATCTTTGTGCATGTCTGCTGATTTCTGCTGTACTCATCGTCCTGTGGTCATCTCTCGTCCATGCTTCATGTATGAGGGAGTCGGAAACAATAGCTGTCAGCCTAATAATCATTCACTTGAACACTATCTAAGGTATAAGGACTCCTTTAGGTCAGCCTTAGATGTACATCTTTGGGGCCTCCATAGGAAATGAGGATCCTGGATATTTGCCCAGTTTGTCATCTTCTAATACCAGTTCTGATAAGCACGTATAAAAAAAACAAATAATAGATATCCACTAAGTTATCTGTATATGGTTAGTTTTACTTGCATAAAACTAGTTGTCGGTCAAGATAATTATAAGCTGTGTTATGGTTAACTTTAATATCTAGATATCATTATTAATTTAGAAAAAACAATTTATATTTTTGCTATGTCTGAAGTCTGCTTGAGTGTTTTCTGATTTTACATTGTGGAATGTCTGACTAAGATACTTGTTTCCTGTGAAGTACTTGACAAGAAGGTTTACGCTGGACCAAGGGAAATGTGTTTGTTACTAATAAGTCTATTTTGGTTTTCTGTTCAGTTGTATGTAACAATGAAGTTCTGTTCTGTCTAGCTAATAAATATGGTGAGTCTTTGTTGCTACACCAGAAGACTCTACCTGCTGACAATGCATGTCACATGTATTCTGTTTCTCTTCCTTCATCGATGAAGTATCTTAATTTGAATCTCACTGGCAATGTAAAGACCCTTTGCTGTCTATTCCAAAGTTCTCCTTAAAACAAAGAGGGTCTCCGTAACAGTACATGGTGCCTGAAACCTGGGATTGTCATAACCAGACCTCCTCTGGATCCGTCAACAAGGATCTCTCTGGGAATTACTGAATAAAATCCACGGTAAGTAATCCCTTGTATTACTACTAATTCAGTACTATCTTGAGGGCTCCAGGACGGGTAATTGGTGGTCCTAACAAGACAATCATTTTTGAACCCTTACCAGTGATTGAATTTGTTGTCTTATATGTTTCAGTGTGGTTTTTAGATGTATGATTGACGATTGAATGACGGTTGAATGATAATTGAATGAAGTGACGAGTAACCAACCTTGCCCAGCGTGTCGGGATTAGGCACCTCCGCAGTTCTTCTGTATATTTCAGGAGTCCGAGGATTGTTTTATGTTGTTTGTTTTGTCTACGTCATTAAATGTCTGGTATGATATTGTAAACTATGAGGATCCTTGAATATGGGACTGAATGATTTTTGATTGACCAATAAGGGACTACGGTCTCTGCTTGATAAGGGATCCCATTAGGTGTGTTCCTTCACATGTGGTAGAGAGGAAAATCGGTCCGTAAGAGGATCATGAAAGTGTGATTGCCTATAACAGAGGAATCCTTCATGATAAGGTAGTACTCTGAGGGTATTGAATTCCCCTGTAAATTGATAAGGGCACCCTCAAGAAAGGGGTAACTGAATGCAGTTTTTAGCCCGAATACAGCAGGGGGATTAATATCAGCGATTGTGCCATGTGTATTGAATGATTGACGCATTGCTAAGTCGTTTTTGATGAATCAGAATCGTTGTCCTCAGTGTCTGTGTTCTGTTTTGTGTAAGCTTAAGAGAGGGAAAATCATAGTAGCTGAAGTTCTTGCTTAGCATGTATACCCAGACTGGGAAACATATAGTATAAAAAGTAACACTTATTGCAGATATAATTGTCACACAGTGCCTTTACAAGGTGTAGAAGGAAAACCTTTGAACTAGGAAATGTTATATGATCATGCAGAAATAATTGCAATAGTAGGTGGAGCAGTAGGATTGGTATTGTTATTTGTTTGGTTGTGTGTAAGAATCTCCCTAGCTCACAGGGCTGGAAAATCTGTGTTAGTACTTCCTTAAAGATCTGTCTTCCGAGGCTCAGAGGAGACTGGGACAGGATCAGATCCGTCTTTCGAGGATCAGAGGAGACTGGGACGGGATCAAATGCTGGGTCAATGGCATGGACTTGCAGACATTGTGGTCATCAGATTCCCCCTGGGGTTAATTGTTGCAGGTCCTGTGGGTCTTCACACCCAGGGACAGCACCCAGGTTGCCTCTGTTCCCTATGAGGACCACTAGTCATGTACAGTTTCAACCTCCTAGGATGGTTGATAATGTTCAGGTACACGATCCCCCCCAAGTATGGCCAATAGAAACATATCGGCCTTGGTCCCCCAGTGAAGTTATTGCCCTCGCTACACAGCTCCCAGATCCCCGAAAAAAACCCTTAACATTTAGAATGCGCCTCCAGGGTGTTCATGAGGCATATCGGGCCACATGGGATGATCTAGTTTCTGTCATTCTGCAGAAAGGCAGTGACCCCTTACTTATGGAAATTACTCAGATGTTGCCAGGCCAGGAACCTGCCATTAAAAATACTTCAGAGTAGGGTTGGGTGTTTATACAAAGGATGCAAAACTGGGCACGGGCAGAGCAGGATAAAAAACAAGACCTGTTACAAACTGTAGTACAGGATAAGGCTCAGTCAGTCTCAGAATATGCCTCTGTATTAGAACAAACATGGTTGGATTTTGGATATGAGCATAATGATGATAAGGATCGCAGATTATTGTTGCAGTGTTTTATGAATGGTCTTAAACCTACGGTTCAGACTGTAGAGCGTACTAGTCGCCCGGAGTGGCGCAATATGCAATGGGTTGATTTAAAGGAAATAGCCCGAGGTGCTGAACTAGAAAGCATGTCAAAGAAAAGGGTTAACTTGGCTCCTGTGCAGCCCAGGAAGGGAAGATGGGGGGGGGGGGGGTGAGGAAGTAACCACCAAGGAGGAAATAGAGATTACAACAATGTAGAATGTTGGTCTTGCCAGCAAAAAGGACATCTATCCATCAAATGTTCCGCAAATTTAACAGCCACTGCCCAGCCCCCTCCATAGGAAACTGGCCCATTGTCACCCCCCAGGGACCCACACTCACTGTCTCCATGTCCCTGGGGGAGGGACAAACTATTTCATTCATGGTAGACACTGGAGCAGCCCGTACAGTATTAATGCAAGAGCATGTTCCAGAGGACATTTGGTCCCCCGACTATGTGGCTTGTGAAGGGGTAGAGGGACGACTTACTAAATTACAAATGACCCATCCTCTCTGGTTAAATTTGCATGACTCAATTTCAGGTGTAACCCAGGTTTTAGTTTCCCCTGATGTGCCTTTTAATTTGTTGGGAACAGATGTGTTGCAGAAAATTGGGGCCTGCATAGAATTCACTCCAAATGGCCCCAAGATGACCACCCCCCTGGATGATGACACATTGTGTAGTCTTCTATCCCTAACAATTCCCACAGTTCTAGACAATACAGACTCTAAACCTCATTCCCATCCTGTTTGGCTTGAGGATATACCCAGTCAATTGTGGGCATGTAGCAAACTTGATGTGGGAAAACTACCCATCCCTCCGGTGACTGTAAAACTTAAACCAGGTACCCAACCCCTCTGTATAAAGCAGTACACTTTAAGTGCTGCTCAGGATGCAGCAATACATGAGAATGTCCAGGAGCTTTTGTTAAGAGGTCTAGTTATTCCTATAACCTCCCCATTTAACACTCCCATGTACCCAGTCAAAAAGAAAACCGCACCTGGACAGCCAGTAGCCTATCGTATGGTACATGATCTTAGGGCAGTTAATGCAGTAACTATAGTGGATACTCCACTTGTACCCAACCCCCATACTCTCCTGAATCAGGTCCCCTCCACAGCCACCTGTTTCACAGTGATTGATTTGGCCAATGCCTTTTTTCTCCGTCTTCTTGTCCACGGAGTGTACCTCTTATTTTGCCTTCACCCACAGAGGTGCCCAGTATGCATGGGCAGTCCTTCCTCAGGAAGCTGCAAACTCCCCTTCCTTATTTTCCACATCCCTAAAGACTGTACTCGATAACTGGTGCCCCTTTGATTCATCCACCATACTCTTACAATATGTGGATAACCTTCTCCTTTGCTGCACCACTGACCACATATGCCAGATATCTCAATCTCTGCTGATATTCTTAGCAGAAAATGGGTGCAAAGCTTCAAAAGATAAACTCCAATTGTGCAAGTCCACGGTCACTTTCCTTGGGCATTGCCTGTCTCCAGGCATTATGCATCTCCGCCCAGGGAGGATTGAATACCTAAAAATACCCCTTCCAAGATCCACCAAGTCCCTTCGTGCATTCTTGGGCCTAGTCCAGTACTGCCGTCTCTGGATACGAAATGCCTCTAGTATTATGGCCCCATTGTTTCAATGCCTAAAAACTGTGCCTTTCACCATTAATTCTGAGGCTATTGATGCATTTCACTCTTTCTACCTCACCAGCTCTAGGTATACCGAATTATGACAAGTTTTTTACTTTGTACTGCCACGAACAGGCTGGACATGCGTCTGGTGTCCTTACCCAAGAACATGGTGGAAGGCAGGGCCCTCTAGGGTATTACTCTGTAACCCTTGATCCAGTCATTATGGGTTCTCCTACTTGTGTTAGAGCTGTGGCAGCTGCTTCAGAACTTGTTAAAAAGACAGAAGACATAGTGTTAGGAAGCCCCCCTCACACTTCAAGTTACTCATGCTGTATCTGAAATACTTCAACAGGCTCAGACCCGTCACCTCTCAGCATCAAGGTTGACAAAATATGAAGTCTCACTCCTTACACCTCCCCATATAACTATCAAACGCTGTAATGTTCTAAATCCAGCTACACTACTACCAGTGGATTTAGAAAAGGGAGGAAAGTATCAGGATGGGGAAGAGGGAGAGACCATGAGCCAAGATTTGCCCCTGTTTTTCAAATTAGCAGATGAGGAAGCTCAGTTTGATATAACACATGAACATGATTGTCAGGCATTGATGGAAGCTGAAATAAAGGGCTTGGCAAATATTACTGATGTACCACTCACTAACCCCTCTGCTGAGTATTTTGTAGATGGTTCCAGAGCTTGGGACAGTGAACAAGTACGATTCATCAACGGGTATGCAGTAGTCCACAATGGTAAGTCAGTGATACAAAAACCACTACCCTCCAGCTGCTCTGCGCAAGAAGCAGAGCTTAAAGCACTCGCTGCAGCATGTAATCTGGGAAAAGGTAAAGAAATTAATGTATTTTCTGACTCGCAATATGCTTATGGTGTTGCACATGACGTTTGCGCCATTTGGCGAAGCCGTAATTTCTTGACCTCCGCTGGCAAACCTATAAGGAATGCGCAAGCGGTAGAGCAGCTACTCACAGCACTCACCCTTCCCCGAAGGGCAGCCATAGTCAAAGTGTCAGCACACACTCGGGAACAAACTCCACTTGCAGCAGTGAAAGCTTTGGCCGACCAGGCGGCTAAGGAAGCAGCACGATTACCTCTGACAGACATACTGACTATCGCAAGTGCGGGAACCCCAGGAGACTCAGAGTCAGGGAGTGCAGGAAGCCCCCTTTCAAATAAGGAGACATCCCCTGCACCGGTCCCAGTGGCCGTGGACCTCAAACTACTGCAGGTCTTCCAGATCCATGCTCCCCCCCCCACGAGCAGAATGCATGGGTCAAAGCGGGCGCCGTACAGTCAGTGTCAGGGGTATGGCAGGTAAACAAACGTATTTGCCTTCCACGCTGCCTGTTCCCCATGATGGCTGCCCTTGCACATTCTCCGGTGCATAACTCAAAGGGTGTTATGTGTGCAGTGGTGGTACAAAACTGGTGTGCCCCAGGGTTCCCGAATACGGCTGCTAAGTATGTTCAAGAATGTCTAGTTTGAGCAAAACATAACCCTGGTAGGCCTATCCGAGTCCCACGAAAATGCACACCAAAACCAGACTACCCATTTCGGAGACTGCAGGTGGACTATATACAGCTACCTAAGGTGGGTAGTTATGAATACGCCCTGGTATGCATTGACCTTTTCTCTGGGTGGCCAGAAGCTTGGGCGGTGACTAAAGCAAACACAAAAACTACTGCTAAAAAATTGATCAGTGAAGTGGTTTGTAGATATGGGGTGCCCGAAACTATAGAAAGTGACAGAGGAACCCACTTTACTGGGGAACTAATGAAACAAATCATGGTCACTCTTGGGATAGAACAGGCTTTCCATGTTCCCTATCATCCACAAAGTAGTGGGAAGGTGGAACATCTCAATGGTACCTTGAAACTAAAAATTCAAAAGTGCATGGAAGAAACATACTTGTCCTGGGTAGATTGTTTGCCCATCGCATTGTATGCAGTGAGGACCGCCCCAAGGGGGAGGGAGAAGCTCTTCCCATATGAAATTCTGTTTGGTAGTGTCCGTAAGACAGGGTTGTATTTCCCACAGCAGCTGCAAGCCTCCTATGGTTCTCTCACTGAATATGTTCTGGAGTTGCATAAATATTTGACTGTTACTCATAATCGTGTTCTTTCCTCTATCCCAGACCCCAATTGCCTCAGCGGCAATCACACTTTGGTACCAGGAGACTGGGTCGTGGTAAAGAGACATATGAGGAGACCACTGGAGCCCAGATACAGTGAACCATTCAAAGTGCTGTTAACCACTGCCACTTCGGTCAAGCTTTAAGGCAAGGACACTTGGATCCACGCCAGCCGTTGTAAAAAGATTTTGATCCCCAGCAGCAGCAAAGATGATGAACCTGTTAGTTTGGACTATGGTGATAGCAACCGTACCTTTTGCCCTAACTCTCCATGAAGTACTTAAAGAGAACTGGGATAACAAACTGATAAAGCATCACAGGCCTGCAAAATATAATGGCACTTCTCCTATAAACATATATGATGAGCAAGATATTTGTCGGTGAACGGGATTCGTCCCCTCTAGGCTTTTATAGCATGGGGAAGTAGCTGATGAATAAATTGTTTTGTAAAATAATAAAAAGGGAGGAGTTGTTATGGTTAATTTTTTAATGTCTAGATATCATTATTAATTTAGAAAAAAACAATTTATTTTTTTGCTATGTCTGAAGTCTGCTTGAGTGTTTTCTGATTTTACATTGTGGAATGTCTGACTAAGATACTTGTTTCATGTGAAGTCTTTGACAAGAAGGTTTACGCTGGGCCAAGGGAAATGTGTTTGTTACTAATAAGTTTATTTCGGTTTTCTGTTCAGTTGTATGTAACAATGAAGTTCTGTTCTGTCTAGCTAATAAATATGGTGAGTTTTTGTTGCCACACCAGAAGACTCTACCTGCTGACAGTGCATGTCACATGTATTCTGTCTCTCTTCCTTCATCGATGAAGTATCTTAATTTGAATCTCACTGGCAATGTGAAGACCCTTTGCTGTCTATTCCAAAGTTCTCCTTAAAACAAAGTGGTCTCCGTAACAGCTGTCAGTGTCATCTTTGGGAAATACAAAGTAATCAACTTTCATCTGGTTTTCTTCTGTTTAAAGGGCTATTCCTATCTCCCCAATACTTTTCCAATATGCAGCAGGTGCAATAATAATAATATTAGCAAATACCTCCAATTAGAAAGGTAGTATAGTTCCTCTAATACGCTGTGTTGCTTACCCCATGTGCATGACATTGTAGTGGATTAGGTATGCATGGTTATGACCACTAACAACTAACTTGCTGTCACTATATTAATGGTCGTAACCATGAATACCTAAGCTACTGCAATGCCTGCACATGAGAAAAAGACATAACGAATTAGAAGAACTATACTACATTGCTAATTGGAGGTATTTGCTAATATTATTGTTATTACACCTACTACATATTGGGATAGGATCTTCGAGATGGGAATACCCCTGTAAGGGTGTTTGCACACGTTAAGTATTTGTTGCAGAAATTTCTACATGTCTTGGCAGGAAAAATGCAGCGTACATTTAGTGCATTTTTGCCACGTTTTTTATGCTTTTTTTTTACATGCGATTTTGGTGCAGATTTTTCCACACTCATTGGCATGCATGAAATCTGCAGCTGGAAGAATTGACATGCTAGAGATTTAAATCTGAACCAAATCTGTAAGTGAAAAATAAGCAACTTGTGCATGAGACTTCAGGATTCCCATTCACTTTGCCGGCATCAGGAAACCCATTAGGTTTTGTGACAAATCTTCACAGAAAAAAAACAACAAATCTGCAATGTGTGCACAGTTCTCTGTGATTTTTTTTTCACATACAACCTTCATCAAGTATGGCAGTAAAAAAAGGTCTGGAAATAGAAATGATGATATGCCTTGATGTGGTTGAGCAAAGCTTTAGGGTCACCTTACTTGTGACACATTTATAAGTTAGTAAATCATCTTGTCAGTAGGTCTCTTTTACATGTACTCTTTACATATGATATTCTATCTGCTTCTTCTTCTACGAGTCATGGTCTAGCCTTGTGCATTTTTGAGATGTGTTCAACTATACAACCGCTCTTGTGTTTATTTTGAATGTGCAGTTTCTATATTTTTGAAAGGATAAGCTCTTTACATATCAGGCCTGAGCCTTCATCCAAAACATACTCCTTTTGGAGGGTTTCAAATATTGCATACAGTACCTTTTGTCTCTCATACACTCCAATAATAATAATAAAGTCATCTGCACGATATACAAAGCTACAAGGACAACTTATTTTACGTCTGTTCTGTAAATGGAGCCCTATGAATATATTTTATAGGAGTGTAAGGAGATGGATATATTGCCCACGTTCCCCCTTGAAGAACAAGTGTAATGTTATATTGTGTAATGTGAATTGTGATATGCAATAATTATGTTGGTAATGTGTGTTATTCGATGGTAGGGAAAGTTAGAGTTAAACGATTGGGACTAACCCAGAGTGGGAGGAGCTAAGGTGAAGGCACAGAGACAATTTCCTGTCAGGACAACAGATAGAGACCAGTGTGCGTAGAAAGCAGACCTAAAGTCTGATCTGAGCAGTGTTACATGACGTGGGTGTCCCTAATGTGAGAGGAGACCGTGAAGGGAAAAAGTGACCGAAAGACAGAGTGACTGATCGGAGACGGGTCCAAAGATAGGACGCCTAGCAGTACAGCCTAGACTTTATAACTGCAAGAGGTAAAGGGCCAAGACCGGACAGAGTATATAAAATGAAGAGAGTGTCCCGGGCGGGAGTTCTAAGGCACCAGTGACAGAGAAGTTAAGGACCGGCCATAATGGCAACACAATTCCTTTGAAGGAAAAGAAGATGCGGAACCGCAGGTTGAGAATAGGTCTCTTGCTATCTGGACTGTAGTACTGAGCTGGTGTTATACTAGTTTAGCCACTCACTCAGGATAATAGGTAGAGCTAAAAACTGTAAGTGACTCTGCTGGTTCCTGTACAGACTAGAGATCCTGACCCCGCAGTCCCTACTGATGCCTTCGTTAGCTGAGAAAGCCCTAACCAAAGTCTAGATGATGGCAACTTGGACCTATGCTGCCTGAAAGGCCCTACAGTGCTTTATGTTCTGTGTGCTGAAAAAAGTAGAGATCCCAGAGTGAGTAAAATAAACCACTAAATACAAAATTAAGTATAAAGTATGTACAGTTAGATAATATGCCACCTACTTCCCAAAAAGAATCGGAAGCTAGGTGCAGAGTAAAGAAACAGCAAAGAGATAAACCTTAGCTGGAATTTCACTGACTGGCTTTAAACAACAGCAGAACGGCTGAACATCCAAAAGAGACTATCACCAGCAGGAAATGCCAGCTGGGGGAAAGAATATAAAGCCACACTCGAAAGGTGATAAGGCAGAAAAATGAAAACACCTGTGTTATGCTAAACAGATTGCAGCCAAGATAACAGAACCTAACCAGCTCGGCGGACAGAGAAGCTGATCACAAAACACAAGCTCAAGGGTTCGAACCCAGAAGCTTGACAGCTGGGTTGTGGTGAAGTACAGGGTGTGCCATTTATATGGATACACCTAAAATTAAATGGAAATGGTTGGTGATATCAACTTCCTGTTTGTGGCACATTAGTATATGGGAGGGGGAAAACTTTTCCATATGGGTGGTGACCATGGTGGCCATCTTGAAGTCTGCCATTTTGGATCCAACTTTATTTTTTTCAATGTGAAGAGGGTCATGTGACACATCAAACTTATTGAGAATTTCATAAGAAAAACAATGGTGTGCTTGGTTTTAACATAACTTTATTCTTTCATGAGTTTTTTACAAGTTTATGACCACTTATAAAATGTTTTTCAAGTGCAACCCATTGTGTTGGATTGTCAATGCAACCCTCTTCTCCCACTTTTGACACACAGATAGCAACACCGCAGAAGAAATGCTAGCACAGGCTTCCAGTATCCGTTGTTTCAGATGCTGCACATCTCGTATCTTGATGGTATGGTGTGGTATATGGGGTACAAAGATAGTGGAGCCATTCTTCAACAACTGAAGATGGCACGCTCCCTGAGTTTTTCAAACAAGATGGCGCACCACCACATTATGGGTGTCAGGTCCGAGCATTCCTATATGAAAGGTAAAGTTACGTTAAAACCAACCACACCATTGTTTTTCTTATGAAATTCTCAATAAGTCTGATGTGTCACATGACCCTCTTCCCATTGAAAAAAATAAAGTTGGATCCAAAATGTACGACTTCAAAATGGCCACCATGGTCATCACCCATCTGGAAACGTTTCCCCCCTCCTATATACTAATGTGCCACAAACAGGAAGTTGATATCACCAACCATTCCCATTTAATTTAGGTGTATCCATATAAATGGCCCACCCTGTAGTAAGGAATGGTGCAGATAAAGAACAAGTAACAAGTAAATAGGAAGGAAGTGACACTATGTGAAGAAAATGCTATGTATTGATAAGAAGATGTTCATCAAGATGTGTACCCGCTATCTACTGTATATACTCCCTGCCAAGTTATTGTTCAGTAAAAAGTTTATTTTTGATTGGTGGTCTCCCTCATTGAACTTTCAAATATCTGGTCCTAGCCCACCAAAGTCATCAGTTACATGAGGCCTGCATTTTTCTTCCACAATTAACTGCATTTCTTGATTTTGCTGCAGATCCACAAGTATTTCGCTGCAATATTCATAACATGTAAAATCAGCAGTTAAAATCCACAGCATTTTCATCCTATTACAAATTTTGCATGAAGCCTAGAGTCTCTCTTGATGGATTAGATTGTCAAATTTGCACAAAATTGTAAATTTTATCCATTTTAAAGTGATTGGCTTAGACTTCTGAAGGGTTCCAAGTGTTACTCACTTGTCCATATGCTTGTCTGCACACCCGGCTCTGCTATATCATGACTCTTTTGATCCAAGGTACATATCCACACACCCAGCTCTGCTATAACAATGTGCCTGACAGCCTATATAGTTCAGCTGTCTCAATGTGTTTGACTGCTCACTCAGTCCTGCTATGTCAAGATGCCCGACTGCCTATCCAGCTTCGCTGTTCCACAGTGATTGTCACCAAAGTCATCTTTGCTATACCAAAGTGTTTGATTACCTTTCCGGCTCTGCTGTTTCAAGGCACTTGTTCACATACCCAGCTCTGCTATACCAAGATACCTAACTTCCTAGCCAGCTCTGCTGTCCGAAAGTGCTTGCTCGAACACTCAGCTCTGTTATATCAGAATGTTTGACTGCATATCCAGCTCTTTTGTTCCAAAGTGATTGAATTAGCAGATGCGGGTATGCGTACAATCTGAAATCTGCTGAATAAAAGGAGGTGTCCAGTTTGTATAGCTCCACTGTACCACGCTTTCCCATAAGATGACCAGCATATCCAACTCCACTGTGCCATTCTTAATTATTCTTTCAAACGGCACCTGATTCTCTCTTTAAAACTGCAAAAGTGTTGAAAAAAAAATCATGTATACACCGTTTTCAGATGTTCAATGCCCAAGAATTAATGCCGCTTTAAAATAATCATAATAAATGTTATTACAATTGCATACACAACATTTATATTGAGTGTTTCATGTTCTACCTGTATTTGTGTTGGTTTTGTATATACTTTCCCGTTCCAATAACAAAAATAATTGAATTCACATCCTATGAAGTTGGCCAAGGTATAGGCAAAAGAGGGGGCAATCAATTCAATTTGTTGTAAGCACTTTATAACTTGTCATTATAATAAACCCCTTAAGGCTTAGTTCACGCTAAACAATATATACCATATTTTTTAACTATATATACAGTAACTCTACTTTTCAATACAGGGTTATCCAGCAAATGAGGCAGATGTACAGATGTATGCAACTGTCTAGCACTACTGCATAAGCATACAGTTGCAAAGATCTAGCACACATCTATCGGGATTCTTCATAGTACACCAAATGCATGCGTGCATTATGAGCAGAGCCTACTTATAGGCATTCACAAGTGCCACACCCTTTCCAAAAGATATGTCAAAATAGTAAATACTCCAATTAGCATGCCCAGATCAGCCAGAACAGTGACAATTGTGAATCCAATTAAGGCACCAGTTAAATTGAAAAACAGTTCAATAAATAAATTGATTTCTACTAGCGGTTGTATATGACCTTCTGGGGCACATAGTATGGAACAAAAATATAAATATTTTTGTATAATAGCAAAATTACCCCGCTTCACATGGGTCTATTTAATTTAACTGTATGTTGTTTGTGTGTGTTAAAAACTTTGTTTGCTACTGAGATGAAACCAACATATTTAAAGGGGTTGTCTGGCCTTGGGGTACAAGTCTGCAGTCACTCTATGTGCGCTGCGAGGATTCTCCGATGCCGGAGCTGAGAGCAGGTGAATGCGTGACCGCAAGTATGAGATTTGCATACATGCAGTCACGTGCCAACCAGACGTACTCCTGGCGCTGGCACTGGAAAATCCTCACAGCGCGCGATAGTTGGTGCTCATAAAGTTCTATGAAGAACCGCAATTATTGTTTTAGGTGAACTTGCAGCAGAACGTCTGTGTCTGCTTCTAGCTCCTCCCTCCACAGGACATTGAGCACCAACTGCCACCTCTTATCTCGGTAATCAGAAAATCTGTCGTCACTGAACAGTGATTTTACCTTTGAATTAGGAATCAAAGATCAGTCCAAGAGGAGAAAGAAGCAAATTTCTCTGATAAGATATATTACAAAGTAGCATATTTTCATACTTACTATTCATTTATTGAAAAATAATTATTCTTTAGGTGCACTACAGTGTTCAAATTGTACCTCCATTCAGGCAATCAAAAGCAACCAAGATTGATAATACTGCGATTTTGAATTGTAATGGAAACCAGCGTTACGAATATCAGGTAGTAGCTCGTCGATTAGTAAATCACACTTGGTCAGCCTGGAAATGGCCTTATGTCTGTTGTGGAGTCTCTGCTGCTCATCTGCCTTGTTCAGACTGCAGTTGAGACTCAGTCTGATGGGAGGTCCAGCAGCACGCTGTTGGCTGTGACACATCTAGTCAGCCTGGAGACAGGCTTGGGTCTGCTGGGCAGTATGTGCTACTCATCTGTCTCACTGACATTGCAGCCATGCCTTGCTCTGCTGGAGAGTTTCAGCAATTCATTGTTATATGTGATGCAACTAGTCAGCTTGGAGACAGGCTCAGGTCTGCTGAGAGGTTTTGGCAACCCGTGCATCGAGAAGAAAAGGTAGTTGAAACCTTGTCTAAAACTTTCCTAAGCACCTGACCTATGTGCCAAATTTGGTCCAGTTGTTTGGCCATGCATAAAGAACAGACAACAGGAACTCATATACAGAGGTGTGAAAAAGTGTTTGTGCCCTTCTTGATTTCTTACTCTTTTGCATGTTTGTGACACTTAAATGTTTTAGATCACAAAACAAAACATAAATACACTGCTCAAAAAAATAAAGGGAACACTTAAACAACTGAATATAATTCCAATGATTGACAATCAATTTCACATGCTGTTGTACAAATGGAATAGACAGTTGATGGAAATTATTGGCAATTATCAAGACACCCTCAATAAAGAAATGTTTCTACAGGTGGGGACCACAGACTACATCTCAGTACCAATGCTTTCTGGCTGATGTTCTGGTCACTTTTGAATGATGGTTGTGCTTTCACACTCGTGGTAGCATGAGACGGACTCTACAACCCACAGAAGTGGCTCAGGTAGTGCAGCTCATCCAAGATAGCACATCAATGCGAGCTGTGGCAAGAAGGTTTGCTGTGTCTGTCAGTGTAGTGTCCAGAGGCTGGTGGTGCTACCAGGAGACAGGCCAGTACACAAGGAGACGTGGAGAGGGCCGTAGGAAGGCAACAACCCAGCAGCAGGACCGCTACCTCCGCCTTTGTGCAAGGAGGAACAGGAGGAGCACTGCCAGAGCCCTGCAAAATGACCTTCAGCAGGCCACAAATCTGCATGTGTCTGCACAAACGGTTAGAAACCGACTCCATGAGGGTGGTATGAGGGCCCGACGTCCACAGATGGGGGTTGTGCTCACAATCCAACACTGTGCAGGATGCTTGGCATTTGCCACAGAACACCAGGATTGGCAAAGTCGCTACTGGCGCCCTGGCTCTTCACAGATGAAAGCAGGTTCACATTGAGCACATGTGACAGAAGTGACAGAGTCTGGAGACGCCGTGGAGAGCGATCTGCTGCCTGCAACATCCTTTAGCATGATCGGTTTGGCAGTGGGTCAGTAATGGCGTGGGGTGGCATTTCTTTGGAGGGCCGCACAGCCCTCCATGTGCTCGACAGAGGTAGCCTGACTGCCATTAAGTACCGAGATGAGATCCTCAGACCCCTTGTGAGATCATATGCTGGTGCGGTTGGCCCTGGGTTCCTCCTAATGCAGGACAATGTCAGACCTCATGTGGCTGGAGTGTGTCAGCAGTTCCTGCAAGATGAAGGCATTGAAGCTATGGACTGGCCCTCCGGTTCCCAGACCTGAATCCGATTGAGCACATCTGGGACATCATGTCTTGCTCCATCCACCAACGTCAAGTTGCACCACAGACTGTCCAGGAGTTGGCAGATGCTTTAGTCCAGGTCTGGGAGGAGATCCCTCAGGAGACCATCTGCAACCTCATCAGGAGCATGCCCAGGTGTTGTAGGGAGGTCATACAGGCACGTGGAGGCCACACACACTACTGAGCCTCATTTTGACTTGTTTTAAGGACATTATATCAAAGTTGGATCAGGCTGTAGTGTGTTTTTCCACTTTAATTTTGGGGGTGACTCCAAATCCAGGCCTCAATTGGTTAATAAATTTGATTTCCATTGATGATTTTTGTGTCATTTTGTTGTCAGCACATTCAACTTTGTACAGAACATTCATTCAGATCTAGGATGTGTTATTTGAGAGTTCCTTTTATTTTTTTGTGCAGTGTATTAGACAAAAAAAACACAAGTAAACAAAAAATGCAGTTTTTAAATGAAGGTCTTTATTATTAAGGGAAAAAGAAATCCAAACCTACTGGGTCCTGTGCGAAAAAGTAATTGCCCCTGACTAGCCCAGGGGATGGGGATGACCCGGTACCCGGGCCTTTGCCTGGCCAGGGGGTTGTCGCGGTGGTCGGCTCCCGGGCCCGTACCCTGGGGTCACTCTTTAAAAAGGGGGATTGTTTGCTAATTTTATGAAAGTTCGTGACGCCACCTGTGGCTTCTGGTGAGGATCACCAGCGCTGCTCAGTCCACTGAGGCCGATGATAATGCAGCTCGATGGTATAGCTCCCCACAGGTGGAGCTAGGCCTCAGGGCAGCGTAGGAAAAGGGGGACGCAGGACAGGTGAGACCCAGCCAGGTCAAAGCAAGAACGGGGACAGACACGATAGTTACTTCAGTACCTTTTACTGATGGAAATTCAGGCACGTCCCGGAGCACAGTAGGGTGAAGGGTGCATATCAGGATCCTCCCCAATGAGCGGGTGTAGGGCCTCCTGTTTCTTGCCTCTGCATAGTAAGTTTCTGACCTGCCTGGAACTAGGCCTAACTTTATCTCTGTCCTGCGCTGGCTGACTTTTTGGTAGGGCCTTTTCTTGGAATACACGCACCTCTGCTTGCGGGGCCTATGTGTCTCCCGGCTCTGTTACGTATCAGCATTTTAGCGATCCTGGGGCTTGTAGTTCTCCAGGGATTCCGGTTATGTCTTACTGGGTCATAGAGATCCCGGTAAGCTTCGGACTCGGTGTCCGGTATAAACTTCGGGGTGAGCTAGTTAAGCTCCTCTGCCCCCTATGTACTAACTCTCCACTTGCCTTCAGCCTACTCGGACCCTCACTAGGCTATACACACTAACGACAGCTTGCCGCGCTTCACCGATCTTATGGCGCAGGCACACCTAAAGCTCACTATTCTGAACTACAACTCACTGAGCTCAACTCTGCATTCAGACCTGTACTTGCTGAACTCTCCAGAGGAACTGCTGAATCACTGAGCTCCACTGCGGACTGACCTCTCTTTGGCTCATCTTCTGCAGGAACTGCACTGCCTGGCTCCACCTTCCCTATTAATCTCCCTAATGGGCTCCCTCTGCTGGTCTGAGGTGGAAGGTGGAGATGTGTGAATATTTATGGGAGCCTCTTGTGGAGGAATCCATCAATGCAATCTTCTAGGATCTGTGATACCAAGCGCAGCTGGGTGTCACACCCCCCCTTCCTTAAAACATAAATTAACTGTGGCTAAGTTCAATTTCCCTAGCAACACATAGGCCTGATTACTGCCACACCTGTTATCAATCAAGAAATCACTTAATTAGGACCTGCCTGACAAAGTGAAGTAGACCAAAAGATCCTCAAAAGCTAGACATCACTGTGATCCAAAGAAATTTAGGAACAAATGAGAAACAAAGTAATTGAGATCTATCAGTTTGGAAAGGTGATAAGCCATTTCTAAAGTTTTTGGACTCCAGCGACCCACAGTGAGAGCCTTTAACCACAAATGGCAAAAACATGAAACAGTGATAAACCTTCCCAGGAATGGCCGGCCGACCAAAATTACCCCAAGAGCACAGTGACGTCTCATCCAAGAGGTCACAAAAGACTCCACAACAACATCCAAAGAACTGCAGGCCTCACTTGCCTCATTTAAGGTCAGTGTTCATGACTCCACCATAAGAAAGAGACTGGGCAAAAACGGCATGCATGGCAGAGTTCCAAGACAAAAACACTGCTGAGCAAAAAAAAACATAAAGGCTCGTCTCAGTTTTGCCAGAAAACATCTTGATGATCGCCAAGACTTTTGGGATAATACTCTGTGGACTGACGAGACAAAAGTTTAACTTTTTGGAAGGTGTATGTCCCATTACATCTGGTGTAGATGTAACAGCATTTCAGAAAAGGAACATCATATCAACAGTAAAATATGGTGGTGGAAGTGTGATTGTCTGGGACTGTTTTGCTGCTTCAGCACCTGGAAGACTTGCTGTGGTAAATGGAACCACGAATTCTGCTGTCTACCAAAAAATACTGAAGAAGAATGTCTGGCTATCTGTTCATGACCTCAAGCTGAAGCACACATTTAAGTGTGACAAACATGCAAAAGAATAAGAAATCAGGGAGGGGGCAATCACTTTTTCACACCACTGTAAGAAAAAGGCTACAAAGGCACAAGAACCTTGGTAAAAGTTGAAGTAAAGATGAATGCAGCACGTTATTAGCAAATACTGGATCGGAAGCTGCGCATGGGACGTACTTGAATGTTCCAACATGACAACGATCCAAAACACAAGGCCAAGTTGACCTGTCATTGGCTACAGCAGAACAAAGTGAAGGTGCTGGAGTGGCCATCTCAGTCTCCTGACCTCAATATGATTGAGCCACTCTGGGGAGATCTCAAGCACGCAGTTCATGCTAGACAGCCCAGGAATTTACAGGAACTGGAGGCTTTTTGCCAAGAAGAATGGGCAGCTTTACCATCTGAGAAAATAAAGAACCTCATCCACAACTACCACAAAAGACTTCAAGCTGTCATTGATGTTAGAGGGGGTAATACACGGTATTAACAACTGGGGTATGTGAACTTTTGATCATTAAGATTTAAAAAGAGAAAACACAGTAGTTTGACAATAAATGACTTCACCCAACCAATAACCATGAGAGGAGAAAAAGTTTATTTGTTATCATTCCTATTCTGTGAAACAAGGCCAAGAAAGCAAAAATTCTGTCGGTGTATATAAACTTTTGAGCACAACTGTATATATGCAGTACAGACCAAAAGTTTGGACACACCTTCTCATTTAAAAATTTTTCTGTATTTTCATGACTATGAAAATTGTACATTCACACTGAAGGCATCAAAACTATGAATTAACACATGTGGAATTATATACTTAACAAAAAAGTGTGAAACAACTGAAAATATGTCTTATATTCTAGGTTCTTCAAAGTAGCCACCTTTTGCTTTGATGACTGCTTTGCACACTCTTGGCATTCTCTTGATGAGCTTCAAGAGGTAGTCACCGGAAATGGTCTTCCAACAATCTTGAAGGAGTTCCCAGAGATGCTTAGCACTTGTTGGCCCTTTCACCTTCACTCTGCTGTCCAGCTCACCCCAAACCATCTCGATTGGGTTCAGGTCTGGTGTGTTTGGGGTCATTGTCCTGTTGAAAAATAAATGATAGTCCACCTAAACGCAAACCGGATGGAATAGCATGCCGCTGCAAGATGCTGTGGTAGCCATGCTGGTTCAGTATGCCTTCAATTTTGAATAAATCCCCAACAGTGTCACCAGCAAAGCACCCCCACACCATCACACCTCCTCCTCCATGCTTCATGGTGGGAACCAGGCATGTACAGTCCATCCGTTCACCTTTTCTGCGTCGCACAAAGACAGGGTGGTTGGAACCAAAGATCTCAAATTTGGACTCATCAGACCAAAGCACAGATTTCCACTGGTCTAATGTCCATTCCTTGTGTTCTTTAGCCCAAACAAGTCTCTTCTGCTTGTTGCCTGTCCTTAGCAGTGGTTTCCTAGCAGCTATTTAACCATGAAGGCCTGCAGTTGTTGTAGAGATGTGTCTGCTGCTAGAACTCTGTGTGGCATTGACCTGGTCTCTAATCTGAGCTGCTGTTAACCTGCGATTTCTATGGCTGGTAACTCGGATAAACTTATCCTCAGAAGCAGAGGTTACTCTTGGTCTTCCTTTCCTGGGGCGGTCCTCATGTGAGCCAGTTTCTTTGTAGCGCTTGATGGTTTTTGCAACTGTACCTGGGGACACTTTCAAAGTTTGCCCAATTTTTCGGACTGACTGACCTTCATTTCTTAAAGTAGTAATGGCCACTCGTTTTTCTTTACTTAGCTGCTTTTTTCTTGCCATAATACAAATTCTAGCAGTCTATTCAGTAGGACTATCAGCTGTGTATCCACCAGACTTCTGCACAACACAACTGATAGTCCCAACCCATTTATAAGGCAAGAAATCCCACTTATTAAACCTGACAGGGCACACCTGTGAAGTGAAAACGATTTCCGATGACTACCTCTTGAAACTCATCAAGAAAATGCCAAGAGTGTGCAAAGCAGTCATTAAAGCAAAATGTGGCTACTTTGAAGAACCTAGAATATAAGACATATTTTCAGTGGTTTCACACTTTTTTGTTAAGTATAAAATTCCACATGTGTTAATTCATAGTTTTGATGCCTTCAGTGTGAATGTACAATTTTCAAAGTCATGAAAATACAGAAAAATCTTTAAATGAGAAGGTGTGTCCAAACTTTTGGTCTGTACTGTATACACATATATGTATGTACACACAACTATTAGATAGAAAAGAATAGAGTAAAAAATTATCCCCCAAAAAATAATAAATATTGTGATTTAATAAAAAATATATTTTCTTGATCAAACATAACTGAAAAACAAGAAATCTAAACAACACCATAATAGCCTGAATAATTAAATAAACAAGTTAGTTAATATGAAAGGTGGACTACATAAATTATGAACATGAAACACAATGCCAAAAACAGTGCCCCACAAAAATAATACATTTTCTTCTGCATAAAACAAGGCCTAATAAAGGATATAATTGAAATGCAAAGGGGAAGAAGCCTAAAAAGTTAGTTGGTTAAAGGGATTGTCTCATGTTTGTAAATGGTTAAAATTACAAAGTGCTTGTAAAAACAACTGCTTATTAAAACTGTTCTTATTCGAGAAGGAAGGAATTTTTAACTGTACAGTATAGTTTAGAGCTCATTGCTAGAGATGAGCGGTGTTCGACTAGAACTGTTCGCCAATCTCAAATTCGAGCTGTTTTGGGCGGTGTTCGAGTTGTTCGACGAACACGAACGATTTGCAAAAAATTCGGCTGTTCGAGGTTATGTTCGATAACTGTTCGTGCACCAAAAGCGTGTCCTGCATGTCTGGCGCTATTTAGAGCACCAATCATGCAGGGATTGTCTGCCACTCACTGTAATGCCACAGCCATGGTGGTTGTGGCATTACAGTGATTGCCCAAATCGATGGGAACTGTGCTCACAGTGAAACACGAAAAGCCGGCAATTCAGCAGCGGCATACACCGGTACCCGACAATTTAGAACCGAAAGAATAGAGCTTCACACATAGATTAGATAGATATAAACATGTCAGCCACATATATACGAAGTACAGTGAAAGTGCTGCTTACTGTACTTGTCATTTAGCGTAAAGGATTTATCAAAAAAAATAATAGTGTTTTCATGCACCGTCTCTTTAAAAAAGCCGGCCGGCAATTCAGCAGCGGTACCCGACAATTTAGAATAGAAGGAATAGAGAATCACACATAGATTAGATAGATAGAAACATGTCAGTCATATATATATGAAGTACAGTGACAGTGTTGCTTACTGTACTTGTCATTTAGTGTAAAGGATTTATTAAACAAAATAATAGTGTTTTCATGCACCGTCTCTTTAAAAAAGCCGGCCGGCAATTCAGCATCTGTACCCGACAATTTAGAACAGAAAGAATAGAGCTTCACACATAGATTAGATAGATAGAAACATGTCAGTCACATATATATGAAATACAGTGATAGTGTTGGTTACTGTACTTGTCATTTAGTATTAAAATAAAGGATTTATTATTAAAAAAATTGGCGTGGGGTTCCCCTTAATTTTAGGCTCTAGCGGAGGTTAAGCAGACAGCTGGGGCAGATGTTTGAAGCCTGGGAAGGGGGTAATACCCACGGAGCTTCCCAGGCTACTAATATCAGCCCCCAGCTGAATACATAGCCTTTACTAGCTATTAAAATGGGGGACCCCCCCAAAAAAATGACGTGGGGTCCCCCCTAATTTAATAGCTAGCAAAGGCTAGGCAGACAGCTGGGGGCTGATATTAATAGCCCAGGAAGGGAGCCATGAATATTGGCCCCCTCCCAGGCTAGAAACACCAGCCGTCAGCCGCCCCAGAAATGGCGCATTCATAGGATGCGCCAATTCTGGCACTTAGCCTCGCTCTTCCACGCTGCCCTGGTGTGGTGGCAGGGGGTAATAGGGCTGGGGTTGATGTCAGCTTATAATGCCAGCTGACATCAAGCCCAGGTTAGTAATGGAGAGGCGTCTATAAGACACCCCCATTACTAACCCCATAGTCAAAGTTAAAAAAAACACAAACACCCAGAATAAAGTCCTTTAATTGAAATAAAGACACAATTCTTTATTGTTCTAAATTAAACCATACTTACCATCACGCCCATTCCAGCTGAAGCCAACGATCTCCTGCAATAAAAGAAAAATAATAAAGCAACCTCATCCTTACCTTTCCATGGTTCCCACGACAGCTTCAGCTCTGCTACATCGAGATGACAGGCTGGACCGCAGCAGAACGCTGCCATCCAGCCTGTCATCCCGCAGACACTGAGAAGAGCAGGCTTGCTTGCGCTCCACATTGTCTCTCTGTGACGGCATAAAGATGAGCCGAGGTCATGTCCAATGAACTCGGCTCACCTCATGCACGTCACTTACAGCGTGGGAGAATTCTCACGCTGAAGCGCTGAGTGCAGGAGAATTTTCCCACGCTGTCAGTGAGGTGCATGAGGTGAGCTGAGTTCATTGGACATGAGCTCACCTCATGCACGTCACTGACAGCGTGGGAGAATTCTCCTGCACTCAGCACTTCAACGTGAGAATTTTCCCACGCTGTCAGTGACGTGCATGAGGTGAGCCGAGTTCATTGGACATGACCTCGGCTCATCTGGATGCCGTCACAGCGAGACACTGAGGAGCGCAAGCATGCCTGCTCTTCTCAGTGTCTGCGGCATGGCAAGCTGGATGGCAGCGTTCTGCTGCGGTCCAGCCTGTCATCTCGATGTAGCAGAGCTGAAGCTGTCGTGGGAACCATGGAAAGGTAAGGATGAGGTTGGTTTATTATTTTTCTTTTATTGCAGGAGATCGTTGGCTTCAGCTGGAATGGGCGTGATGGTAAGTATAGTTTAATTTAGAACAATACAGAATTGTGTGTTTATTTCAATTAAAGGACTTTATTCTGGGTGTTGTGTTTTTTTTAAATACTTTACTAGAAATTCATGGCGGTCATGTCTAATACTGGCGTGACCCCATGAATTTTGGGCTTGGGGCCAGCTGATAATACCTAGCTGGCCTTAACCCCTTTATTACCCAGTGAGCCACCGCACCAGGGCCCTGGATGAGTTGGGTACAGCGCCAGAAGATGGCGCTTCTATGAACGCGCCATTTTCCGGGGTGGCTGCGGACTGCAATTTGCAGCGGGGGGGGCCCAGAAAGCTTGGGCCTCCCTGCGCTGCAGATTCCAGCCCCCAGCTGCCTAGTTGTACCTGGCTGGACACAAAAATAGGGCGAAGCCCCACGTATTTTTTTTTTAATTATTTCATGAAATTCATGAAATAATTAAGAAAAAAAGGCCTTCCCTATATTGTTGTGTCCGGCCAGGTACAAATAGTCAGCTGGTGGTTGGGGCAGCCCGTTCCTGCCTGCTGTACCTGGCTGGACACAAATATAGTGCGAAGCCCCACTTCAATTTTTTTTAATTATTTCAGGAAATTCATGAAATAATTAAAAAAAAATTGACGTGGGGCTTCGCACTATATTTGTGTCCAGTCAGGTGCAGCAGGCAGGAACGGGCTGCCCCCAACCACCAGCTGCCTATTTGTACCTGGCCGGACACAACAATATAGGGAAGCCCTTTTTTTCTTAATTATTTCATGAAATAATTTAAAGAAAATTGACGTGGGGCTTCGCCCTGTTTTTGTGTCCAGCCAGGTACAACTATGCAGCTGGGGTCTGGAATCCGCAGCGCAGGGAGGCCCAAGCTTTCTGGGCCACCCCCGCTGCAAATTGCAGTCCGCAGCCACCCCGGAAAATGGCGCGTTCATAGAAGCGCCATCTTCTGGCGCTGTACCCAACTCATCCAGGGCCCTGATGCGGTGGCTCACTGGGTAATAAAGGGGTTAGGGCCAGCTTGGCATTATCAGCTGGCCCTAAGCCCAAAATTCATGGGGTCACGCCAATATTAGACATGACCACCATGAATTTCTAGTAAAGTATTTAAAAAAAACACAACACCCAGAAAAAAGTCCTTTAATTGAAATAAACACACAATTCTGTATTGTTCTAAATTAAACTATACTTACCATCACGCCCATTCCAGCTGAAGCCAACGATCTCCTGCAATAAAAGAAAAATAATAAACCAACCTCATCCTTACCTTTCCATGGTTCCCATGACAGCTTCAGCTCTGCTACATCGAGATGACAGGCTGGACCGCAGCAGAACGCTGCCATCCAGCCTGTCATCCCGCAGACACTGAGAAGCGCAGGCTTGCTTGCGCTCCACAGTGTCTCTCTGTGAGGGCATCCAGATGAGCCGAGTTAATGTCCAATGAACTCGGCTCACCTCATGCACGTCACTGACAGCGTGGGAAAATTCTCCTGCACTCAGCGCTTCAGCGTGGGAGAATTCTCACACTGAAGCGCTGAGTGCAGGAGAATTCTCCCACGCTGTCAGTGACGTGCAGGAGGTGAGCTGAGTTCATTGGACATGAGCTCACCTTATGCACGTCACTGACAGCGTGGGAAAATTCTCCTGCACTCAGCGCTTCAGCGTGAGAATTTTCCCACGCTGTCAGTGACGTGCATGAGGTGCGCCGAGTTCATTGGACATGAACTCGTCTCATCTTTATGCCGTCACAGCCAAACACTGCAGAGCGCAAGCAAGCCTGCGCTTCTCAGTGTCTGCGGGATGACAGGCTGGATGGCAGCGTTCTGCTGCGGTCCAGCCTGTCATCTCGATGTAGCAGAGCTGAAGCTGTCGTGGGAACCATGGAAAGGTAAGGATGATGTTGCTTTATTATTTTTCTTTTATTGCAGGAGATCGTTGGCTTCAGCTGGAATGGGCGTGATGGTAAGTATGGTTTAATTTAGAACAATAAAGGATTGTGTCTTTATTTCAATTAAAGGACTTTATTCTGGGTGTTTGTGTTTTCTTTTAACTTTGACTATGGGGTTAGTAATGGGGGTGTCTTATAGACGCCTCTCCATTACTAACCTGGGCTTGATGTCAGCTGGCATTATAAGCTGACATCAACCCCAGTCCTATTACCCCCTGCCACCGCTACAGGGCAGCGTGGAAGAGCGAGGCTAAGTGCCAGAATTGGCGCATCCTATGAATGCGCCATTTCTGGGGCGGCTGACGGCTGGTGTTTCTAGCCTGGGAGGGGGCCAATATTCATGGCTCCCTTCCTGGGCTATTAATATCAGCCCCCAGCTGTCTGCCTAGCCTTTGCTAGCTATTAAATTAGGGGGGACCCCACGTCATTTTTTTGGGGGAGGTCCCCCATTTTAATAGCTAGTAAAGGCTATGTATTCAGCTGGGGGCTGATATTAGTAGCCTGGGAAGCTCCGTGGGTATTACCCCCTTCCCAGGCTTCAAACATCTGCCCCAGCTGTCTGCTTAACCTCCGCTAGAGACTAAAATTAAGGGGAACCCCACGCCAATTTTTTTTAATAATAAATCCTTTATTTTAATACTAAATGACAAGTACAGTAACCAACACTGTCACTGTACTTCATATATATGTGACTGACATGTTTCTATCTATCTAATCTATGTGTGAGGCTCTATTCTGTCTGTTATAAATTGTCGGGTACAGATGCTGAATTGCCGGCCGGCTTTTTTAAAGAGACAGTGCATGAAAACACTATTATTTTTTTTAATAAATCCTTTACACTAAATGACAAGTACAGTAAGCAACATTGTCACTGTACTTCATATATATGTGACTGACATGTTTCTATCTATCTAATCTATGTGTGAAGCTCTATTCTGTCTGTTATAAATTGTCGGGTACAGATGCTGAATTGCCGGCCGGCTTTTTTAAAGAGACAGTGCATGAAAACACTATTATATTTTTTAATAAATCCTTTACACTAAATGACAAGTACAGTAAGCAACACTGTCACTGTACTTCATATATATGTGACTGACATGTTTCTATCTATCTAATCTATGTGTGAGGCTCTATTCCTTCTTGCCTAAATTGTCGGGTACCGGTGTATGCCGCTGCTGAATTGCCGGCCGGCTTTTTTAAAGAAAGCGTCTTCTGAGCAGTTTGTCAGCTTTTGGACACCTTTGAAGGTGTTTTCTATGTGTTTCTATGTGTTTTTGTTTGCCTGCCATTGGTTTTAACGGTGTTCGACGGTGTTCTAAGGTGTTCGACGAACAGTTCGACGAACAGTTCCTCGAACATCCCGGTGTTCGACGAACCGAACCGAACCCGAACACTACGGGGGTGGCTCAACACTACTCATTGCTTCCGTTACCACCCACCTCTGCAGAGGTTGGTCTCAGTCTTAAGCAAGGAGGACGTGCTTGTATGTTGTTTGCTACACAGTTTGCAAGCACTGTTTTGAAGCTGGAAAGATTGCTGGATCCATCCAGCTTCAGTGTCTTTGGACTTTTCCAAAACCTGCAGCGACAAAGCTGCCTCTTCTAGCAGGTTTGGAAAGTGGGTAGTTCAAGACAAGAGAGTGAACATTCTGCTGGTCCAAATGGTCAATCATCAGAAGTGCACCACCTCTTGGAAAGCCGAAAGCCGGGAGGGTGGGGAGAACAAACATGAAACATCTCCTTCAATCTGCCACAAAACTAATATACAGTATATGCATAATATAGAGATATATAGGCGATACCAATCATTTCAGCATATACACTACACATGGGTCCCGATTCATCAAAGCATTCAAGCCAGAATTCTGGCATAAAAGATTTAAAAAGTCGCAAAATTTAGGAGCAACTCATATTTGCGTCTAAATTTTGTGACTTTTGTTGTTTCCCCGGTCAGAAAAAAGGGGCAGAGCAGGGGTGGGGACACCACAGCTTGTCTATTTCATGACGAGCTGTGGCTTTCCTATGCTAGAAATCTTACTCCAGTCCTTGACTGGAGTGAGATCTCTACTGTAGTGCATAGAGTCAAACACAACTCGTCAGACGCTCCAGATTCATGAAGAGGCGTGCACCTCTTCATGAATCAACAGTGTCTGACTCCAGTACGACCCCTCTTCAAGACTGTAGTGGAGAATGCTGATCTTGATGAATCGGGATCCTAGTTTGTGAGAGACATATCATTACTAACTCGCTATTTGGAGAGTTATTAACATGAGAATTTGTAAGGAGTGGGTGAAAAATGCAGAAGTGATGCACATGTTTCTATTATACCATATTTTGCTGACTATAAGAAGCATTTTTTTCACCCAAATTTGAGAGGAAAATGGGGGTGCGTCTTATAGTCCGAATGTAGCTCCATGACGAGCCTAGACCTCAATCTGTGCATGCGCCACTTCCGGTAGCCATTTTCCTGAGGCCCACCACCGGAAGAGCAATGTACAGAGCGGACACTTCACTCCGGCCTGGACCGTCAACATTTTCTTGAAGCCCACCTCTGGGAGATCAGTGGCTCCTTACATTCTAGGGTCTGGAGCATTGCCCCACTCCTGTCGCCGGCTTCATGCAGCGGCGACCTTGCCTTCTGTGATCCACTGCACCGCCGCTGCTTTCCTACCTCAGGTAAGCTAAATTCGGAAAATAAGACTTGACGCATTAATTTTTTCCCCCTATTTTCCTCCTCAAAAATTGGGGTGTGTCTTATGGTCCGGTGCGTCTTATAGTCCGCAAAATATGGTACTTTTCCTCTGATTATTCCACTCCTGGTTTTGGCTTACAAATACTGAGGTAAAAAACTCACCCAATACTCAACGTGTGCACATGGCCTTACAGTTTTAAAATGGTAAGATGTTTGCAGTTACACATTGTAGGGAAATACAGTGCCTAGAAGTGGATGACTGTAATTTTCCTATGCATCACATAAAGTAGATATATGAGCTATGCAGAAGTGTAGAAAAATAAGTTTAGTAGGCCTGAGCTCCCAAAATAATAACTGGACTCTAAAATACATTTTCCAATGACAGAAGAAAAATAATGCCTCTTTTATCCAAGTCAGAGCATACACATAGCATCCTAAGCTATGTATAGCAGAAACAAAGCCCTTTCCCCTTTGCTCCTTCCTTCCTTCCTGTCCCACTGAGATAAGAATCAGGTGGGCCCTTCACAGGGGATCATGTGTAAACTAGAGCAGCAGAGTCAGGCTGTCTTAGTTCTGATGATTCTACAATTACAGAAGTCCTCCTCCAAAGGTCTCAAGCTGAACAGTATTCCAGTGCCCAGCTGCAATGAATCTGGACTGTTTCACATCAGATTTTGCATCTGGGCACCATCACATCTGGATGGACAACTTCTTGGGATATTTTTACTGCCATGTAATATTAACTTCCAGTCTATCACAATGTAATGTTAGAAAATATGTATTGCAGCTGCTAGCATTTCATCACACAATTCTCAGTTGTCAGACAGTCAAATCTCATAAAACATTTTACACATATTTCTTGAGATAAGGAATGGATATAAAACCATAATAACATGTTGGCTGGTCTGTATTGTAAACCATTACATCGTATTATCAACATTTATTTATTTTACTAATCATTAAATTCAACAGCTCACTACAGACATCATCACCACTGTCCCCATTGGGGCTCACAATCTAGATTCCCTAACAGTATTTTCAGTCTTTGGAGTGTGGGGGGAAAGCGGAGAACTCGGAGGAAACCTACACAAACACAGGGAGAACATACAAACTCCTTGCAGTTCTGCTTGGTGGGATTTGAACCCAAGGATCTAACGCTGCAATGCTGCAGTGCTAACTACTGAGCCACCATGCCGCCCTATGCTTCACCAAACCACCATGTTACTGTAGAAGTGGTAGAGGCGATGGTCTGTCCCTGACACTCTAATGGGGTAAAAATGTGTCGCTGAAAGTAGAATCCTCTGGGGCTGCAGTTTAGCCTAGGTAGGGGTTAACTGTAATGGCCGGCCAAGTAAAGGGAGAGGAAACTGAGTGTTAGTGTCAAGTGCAGAAAGTGACAGTCAGTGACTGCTGAGCAGTGAAAGGTGACAAGCAGTGGACCTAAAATCCCGGACAGTGGATTGCCAGAGAACCCCTCTGCACGAGTCCCCTTTGCTGGCCTGGGAACCTTGAGATAGACGTTGGAGCCAGGGGGCATATTCTGTCTGCAAAGCTGCAGAAGATAACAGACTCAAACTCTTAGAGGCGGAGTGAGATGGGATCCAGATATACTGTCAATGGTGGAGACGAATCCCTAGGGCTAGAAAAGATAGCAGAAGGATGCTTTACCTAAATTGGGAACCAGGGCTGAAGTTGTATCTGTTACCTGTGGGAAAGATGACAACCTGTTGGGCCTTATCATTTACACCTGCCTATAAATACTGCCAGTCACCAAGTAAAGATTTGGTTGTTTTTTGAACCTTGTGTCTCCTGGTTGGATTGCTGCCCTGGCTCCAGAAGAAGAATTCCTGGAGTCAGAGAAGGCCTGTGGGCCAGAAGTAAGTGAGAAGCACCACATACACCGTAACACACCGGGACGGAGACACACTTTGTTTGTAAGGTGCCAGAACGAGCAGTAACTCGCCCATGACTACCTCGCTTGGGCACTTTACATTACATCTTGGACATTGGATAGCCTGTATAGAAAATTGCATCTAGTTTTATATAATGTACCCTTAATTTAAATAAAATATTTAATATTTCCAATTTAAAGGGATCCTGACTACATGACTCTCCTCTATTAACTAAAGAACTCTAAGTTTTAACACTGATTTCGGCCAATCCCAATGTTTAGAAAAAGTTCCCTGCATAATTGCAAAAACAGTTTTTTAATATTGTGGCTCCACCTTTAATTAGCTGGACCAGTCCTAAAGCCAGTAAGCCAACATCACTTCCACAGAGGCACGATTGACGACTCTACAGTGCCCAGCCTTCTCCCCTCTACTTAAAACCTTCAAATGTGAAGTTGCAGCTATGATTTCAGACATTCTTTAATGGCACACTGCGCATGTCGCAGAGGTCTGACACAGTGAGCTCTTGTATATAACTGCTGACCTGGGCTACACTATCATATTAATTTGTTTGAGGGGGTGTGGATAAAAACTTCTGACAGGTTCTCTTTAAATGACAATTCCTTTTAAACCCTGTTCATTTTTATACGAGTCAGCCTGTCAGCATTTTCAGTTGACAGGCGGATGCGCATATCAGTTATAATTCTACCAGCAGCACTAAAAACCCGCTCTGACAAAACGCTAGCGGCAGAGCAGCCCAGGACCTCCAAGGTCTAGAGAGCCAGTTCATGCCACGTTTCCAGCTTGGATACCCAATAATTATAAGGCACAGAGGAATCATGGAGAACGTTGGTACAGTCGGCAAGGTACTCCCTCAACATCTTTCCAAACTTTTCCCTCCTTGTGAGAGTAACCCGCGCACCAGGGCCTGTGAGATGGGAGGGTCTGAGAAAACTGTCCCAGGACTTTGACAGTGTTTCCCTGCCTCTGCTGGATTGGAGTTGTAACTCTCTCGCCTGTACTCCTTGTTTGTCGAACAAACTGTGACTTTTGCAGCCAGCATTTTCAGATGTGAATTTTTTAAATAATTCCACAACAAGGGCCTTTTGGTACTGCCCCATTTTATTAAGCCTGTCCTTCGTGGGAATAAGAGATATGAAGTTCTCCTTGTAGCGTGGGTCTAGAAGTGTCACCAACCAGTAATGACTGTCACCCAAAATTTGGACAATGCAAGGGTCATGGAAAAGGCAGCATAACATAAACTCAGCCATGTGTGCCAGACTGTTAACAGGCAAGAGTTCCGTGTCATCACCAAGACGATTGACAATGCCCTCCTCCTCATCCTCCTCCTCTTCCTCCTCCTCCCTGTCCTCAGGCCATCCACGCTGACCAGACGGTATGAAAGTTGTGCAGGTAGTACCGTCTATAGCACAGGAAACTAGCTCCTGTTCTTCCTCCTCCTCCTCCTTCTCTTCCTCATTGTCATCCAATCCATGTAGAGATGAGATGAGGCTGGGCTGTGTGGAATCACCCTGTATGGTACCTTGCTCCATCTCATCGTGCTTCACCTGCAATTCATTGTGAGCAGAGAGCGTTTCAGAAGACAGAGAAGCAGGATGGTGACGCTAATTATGGCATCATCACCGCTCACCATCTTGGTGGAGTCCTCAAAGTTTTGGAGGACGGTACAGATGTCTGACATCCATGTCCACTCCTGAGGTCTTATGTGTGGAGTCTGAACTGAATACCGACGGCCTTGTTGATTCTGGTAGCCAACAACTGCCCTCTTCTGCTCACAAATCCTTCCCAACATCTGCAATGTATAGTTCCAACGCGTGAGGACATCGCACACCAGTTGGTGAGCTGGAAGCTGCTAACGCTGCTGAAGCACGGCAAGGGTGGCGGAAGCCATAGCTGACTTTCTAAAATGGGCACACAGGCGGCGTACTTTGACAAGCATATCCGGCAGATCTGGGTATGTATTGAGAAACCACAGAACCACGAGGTTAAGCACAAGGGCCATGCATGGTACGTGTGTGAGCTCGCCTCGCCTCAGAACCGTCACCAGGTTTCAGCCATTGTCACACATGACCATGCCTGGCTGTAGGTTCAGCGAAGTCAGCCACAGATCTGCCGGCTCTTTCAGAGCTGTCCCCAACTCTTCAGCATTGTGTGGTTTGTCACCTAAGCATATCTGTTTCAGCACAGCCTGTTTCCGCTTGGACGAGGCAGTGCTGCAGTGCTTCCAGCTTGCAACTGATGTGGACATTTCGGAGACGAGGCTGAAGAGGAGGAGGAGGAGGTGCAGGAGCTGTAGAATGTGAGGGCAACCCTGATTGACCCAGTGCCCGCAATCCTCGGCGTTAGGAGGACGTGTTCTGTCCCAAAGTCCTACTGGGTCCCGGCTTCCACTATATTAACCCAGTGTACCGTCAGCGAGATGTACCGTCCCTGCCCACAAGCATTTGTCGACGTGTCTGTGATTAGGTGGACTTTCCCAGTAACTGCGTTGCTGAGGGCATGGCTAATGTTGTGGGACACGTGCTTGTTTAATGCGGTGATGGCACACCGGGAGAAATAGTGGTGGCTGGGGACCGAGTATCAAGGGATGGCCGCCACAATCAGGTTGCGGAAAGCTTCCGTCTCCATGAGCCTAAAAGGCAACATTTCGAGCGCAAGCAGTCGTGAAATGTGTGAATTTAGTAGTGTGGCCTGTGGGGCTTTAGCTGCATATTTGCGCTTGCATTCCAAGGACAACTGAATGCTGTGTTGGGACAAGGACATGAACGTGCTTGCTGATGGTGCTAGTTGAGAGTGTGCAACGACAGGTGTAGGGTGAGAGGCATCTTCACATGTGCCATGGACAGGGGATTGGCGTGCACGCACAACAGCGGAAGGAGCAGTGGTGTCACCCAAAGACACTGTTTCTGGACCCTGGGGTTTGGCCCACTTAGTTGGGTGCTTTGCTGCCATGTGCCTGATCATGCTGGTGGCAGGCTGCTAGTTTTGCTACCCCTGCTGATGCTGGCCTGGCAGGTGGTGCAAATGGCCTTTTTGGGGTTATCTGTAGAGTCTTTAAAAAACAGCCAGACTCAGGAAGATCTAACCGTTGTAGTGGCAACTTCCGTCATGTTGGTGTTATGGGGAATGCTTTCCCACCTTGTGTCTGCGGCCACCACACTGCTTCTTCCTGCCTGTTGTGGTGCTATGCCTCCCTCCCCCTGTGTGCTGCTGTCCTCGCTCTGCATGTCCCCCTGCCAGGTTGGGTCAGTTACTATATCATTCACCACCTCATCTTCAACTTCCGCACCCTGGTCCTCCTGACTTTCTGGCAATTGTGTCTCATCATCATCCACCTCTTGCAATAGTAATTGCACTTTCCCACCATTGCCTTCGTGTGACCGTGGCTTCTCCAATATTTGGGCATCGCTACAGGAAGGTCGAGCGACAAGATGTGGGTGTTTGTTGTGGCACAATTTCATCTTGCCCATGGCCTCAGCCTTGGCCTCTGCATGCACCATCACGCCCACTTCCCCGACCCTTGCCACGCACCTTGCCCATTTTAAATGGAGGACTATATTTTCCACATTCACTACAAATGGCTAAATTTGAACCGCAGTTATATGTGATAGGCCTGAGGGACAACCATGGTTTTAAATAGCGGGCCTGTAGGTTACTATTCTTCACAGCGACCTCGTGTGAATAGCTTTACTGATACAATGCAACAAAATGTAAATGGAGGACAGAAATGGCTGTATTTGGACCGCAGTTATATGTGATACGTCTGAGGGACAACCACAGTTTTAAATAGCGGGCCTGTAGGTTACTATTCTTCACAGCGACCTCGTGTGAATAGCTTTACTGACACTCTGCAACAAAATGTAAATGGAGGACAGAAATGGCTGAATTTGGACCGCAATTATATGTGATACGTCTGAGGGACAACCACGGTTTTAAATAGCGGGCCTGTAGGTTACTATTCTTCACAGCGACCATGTGTGTATAGCTTCACTGACACACTGCAACAAACTGTAAATGGAGGTCAATATTTTCCACGTCCACTTCAAATTTCTGGATTTTTATCGCTGTAATATGGAAAAGATCTGGCTGTATTCTGCAGTGCTAGCAAGCAAATGGAGCAGAAAAATGGTGTACTCTGGATTGCTTTTTAAGCAAATAATCAGGATTAAGATAAAAAAAAATTAGCCCTGGGGCTATGTCTACAAATATCTGTAACAGCAGGATTAGTCAGAATGAGCAATGGACCCTCGTGTGCTGTGTGCACTGCAGTCTGCCACAAACCCTGCCTGCCTGCCTAACTCCTGATATCACCACTGAATATATGCAGCTGGATTAGTCCTCAGAAGGACTGTTAGTTCAGATGGATATATAGATATGCTGTGGAATAATTTTACTAACTATAAACAAGCAAATCTCTCCCTGACTCAGCAGCAGCTCTCCCTACTCTGCCTGTTTCCAGGGTAGACTGTGACGAGCATAGCATCACTGGGTCTTAAATAGACCTGATGATGCTATGTGGCCAGCCAATCAATGTAATGCCACAACCAATATGGCTACGGCATTACAGTGCGTGGCAAGCAATCCCTGCATGTACATTGGCTCTCTAAAGAGCGCTAAACATGCAGGGCGGGGACCCAATCTCCCGCCCGAGCAACCCGAAATACTCGCCAAGCTTGTCGAGCACAGTGATGCTCTGGCAAGTACCAAGTAGTGGCGAGCACGTTCACTCATCACTACTTTTTACCTGTTTTGTTACATTACAACCTGTATTTAAATATTTTGTAATCCGATTTGTGTGTGATACATCAGCACTAAATAGTGTAAGTTGGTGAAGTGAAGTGAGAGAAAAATATAGGCATGAATTAAATTTATTAAATTAAATAACAAAAAAATTGGCATGTGCATATGTATTCACACCTTTTCCGATGAAGCTCCTAAAATTTTCTGGTGCAAGTAATTACCTTCATAGGTCACATGCTTAGTGAAAGGAAGGAGATCTCCAAACAAGTCAGGGACAAAGTTGTTGAGAAGTACAAGTCAGGGTTGGGTTATAAAAAAATATCCCAATCTCTGAGGATCCCTAGGAGCACTATCAAATCCATTATCATCAAATTGAAAGAATATGGTACCACAACAAACCTGCCAAGAGAGTGCTGCCCACCAAAACTCTTAGCCCGGACAAGGAGAGCATTAATCAAAGAGGCAGCACAGAGACCAAGGTAACCCTGAAGGAGCTGTAGAGTTCCGAAGCAAAAATTGGAGTATCTGTCCATACGACCACAATAAGCCATATACTCCATAGAGGTGGCCTTTATGGACGAGTGGCCAGAAAAAAAGCCTTTACTTATGTGGCACCCCAGGGGTCTGGTTGCCACAGTAATAGAAATATTATGTCTGAGAGCAAGTGGGAGGTTTCTCTGGTCAGGAGCCCTAAGCATGCAACACGGCCTACCCAGACCTGGGAGGGGAGGAATCTGCCCTTATAAACTGGGTCTGGGGCGGGATTAGGTGAGACAGAGCCTGCAGAACAAGCAGAGCAGTCGGAGCCTAGAGTGAAGTCCCAGACAGAGACACAGTCTGGTCTGGAGGACAGCAGACACAGGGAAAGAAAGACCTAGGAGCTCTGTAGGAACAGTAGCTGAATACCAGGGGCTGGAGCTTAGCAGAGTTCACCCTGGTTGAAGACACTAATACCGGACACGGAGTCCGAGGCTGTGGGGACATCCAGGTCCAGCAGCAGAATCCAACCGGCAGGGGATTCCATGTCCTCTGGCCATAGAAACCCGAAGGCACGGTCACAAGCAAGGGACCAGCAACGCCATTGTGAAGCGGAGGCTAACAGAAGGCCCCAAGTCACCGGCCATACGGGTGAGCACCACACGGTATACTCATGGACGTGGGCTACTTCTACCCGCATAGAGCAAGGTAGCCAGGAAAGAGTGCTGATAGACGGGGAGGCCTACAACTCCACCTGGCCAGGGGGAGATCCTGCTTGCTCACAGACTGACCAGGCCCCTACTGCTAACCAGTACTCCCGGGAGGGTCTGCTTATTACCATCAGTAAAGACCCTGAACTGCACCACACGTCTCTGTGCTTCATCGCCGCACCAGCACCATTAGTACTGGGACGCTCACACCATCACTCCCATCATCTCTCACATTAGCTGCCCTGAGGCAATACTTCTCTCGTGGGGAGTTATCCCATACTCGGCTGCGCAAACAACATCAGCCTCAGCGGTCTGCAGCGCAGCGGCGGTCCCCACTGACCGCAATCCACGGGTGGCGTAGTCGGACATTGTTATTACCTAAGACTGCCACTGGTTTGACCGCCCTGGGCACGGACCGGGTCACCGCCACACTGAGACTACAACCCCCAGCGATCCGGCTCCGGGTATCCCCTGCACAACACAGGCCCAGGGGGCGCGTCAACTTTGGCATAGTCGGCAGGATTTCGTGCCCGCAACCACCGGGTACTGCGTGCCTGAAAAAAAAAGACTTTTATACTTACCTGTGGTGAATTTTACCGCCGTCCGGAGCCGTTTCCCGCCATCGGACGCCATCTTGGGTCGTTTCCCGCCGTCTTCTGCTGTCTTCCCGCCATCCGCAACTGCTTCCCGCCATCGGACGCCATCTTGGGTCGTTTCCCGCCGTCTACTGCCGTCTTCCCGCCATCCGCAGCTGCTTCCCGCCATCGGACGCCATCTTCAGGACGCCGCGTGGGAAGAAGAGGGGCGTGGACGCCGAAAGCGCGCTAGATCCGAAGCTTCGCCACACGCTCCGACGCTGCGTAAGGTCCTGGAAGGGAGGAAGAGCGACGCTGACGTCACAGGAGCACGACGCTAGGTCCTCTACCCCGATGATTGACTGCGGAGCCGCGGCCTACAGAAGAAGAGCATCGCAAGGTAGGCCACGGTCCACTAGGGGGGAAGGAAGATGTCTGATACCGAGGCGAGCTCCACCGCCACACCGGCCGCCAGTGCAACCGCTGCTGCGGTCATGCCATTCACCATGCCCTATATCCCGGGGGCAACCTGGCTACCCCAGTACTCAGGGGAGTCACATACCCTAAGTGACTTTAGGGAAAGACTGGATAGCCTCTTCCAGATATACCCCCTCACGGAAGAGCAAAAAGTGAGCATCCTGGTGGCCCAGTTAATCGGGGCAGCCCAAAGGGAGGTGAAGTCCTGGTCACCTGGGAAGAAGAGGACTGTCAGAGAAATACTAGCCCGGCTGAAAGACACATTTGATACCCGCACCTCAGCCGAAATAAAGCTCAGATTTTACGGGTGCAAACAACGGGCACACGAAAGTATAAGAGACTATGCCCTAAACCTACAAGAGGCCCTGAGAGCCATTAAGCAGGTGGACCCTGACAGCGTGGGGAATGAAGACAAGCTGTTGACTGAACAATTTATTGAGGGTCTACTGTGCAACGCCCACCGAACCCAGTTGCGGACAATAGCCTTACAGGACCCTGACCTGGACTTTGCACAGTTCAAGGACAGAGTCATCCGGGTGCTCCGAGAACCAGCACCAAGTGGCGCTGTGACCCACAGGCGCCCTGCTATCACTTATCACCAGGACACGGCGCCCTTGTCTGCAGGGCCTGTGGGAGCTGAGGCGCAGGCTTTGAACAATAACCCGGCTACAGACCTGCACCATCAGGTCCAAGAGCTGACTAAGAGTGTTGCCGCGCTAACCAGAACTGTGCAGTCTTTACAGGTCTCTTCTCCAGGAAAGATCTAGCTGGCATCCGGACCGGAGGACATCCCATGGCGCCGACTGAGGAGGACCCCACCGGCCAGAGGAAGACCCAGCGACAGATACAACGAGGACGGACGACCCATCTGCCGCCGCTGCAATCAACCCGGACATATGGCTAGGTACTGTCATTTAAACGGGCACAACCTGGGGTAGAGGGCCAACCCCCAGGCATAAGATCATCAGGCCCATCGAACTGGCGTGACAAGTACGTAGGGGGACGTCCGGTCTTGCCTGTGGTACTGGATGGCATTCCTATGAGTGCCCTACTGGACACCGGGTCACAGGTCACCACCATCCCGTACGTGCTCTTCAAGCGGTACTGCAATGACTCGGACATAACCCGCTACCCAGATGACGACCTGAGCATTATCGCCAGCAATGGTCAGCCCGTGCCACAGATAGGATTTAAAGAGGTGACCATCAAGGTCGATAAAGTTGAACTGCCGGCACAAGGACTTATCATTGTGGACATTGACCGTCGCGAGAGTCACCCAAAAATAACCCTAGGTACTAACGTAATTGAAAACTGTCTTGCAGATGTGATTCTTATTTTGCAACAGGTTGCCAGGAACACCAGTTCCAGCCAGCAGCGTGTCCTCCAAAAAGAGATCCGGGCACTGATGAAGCGGCAACAAGTGGAACTATCTGGTGGTGAGATAGGTAGCGTGAGAATGTGTGACCCGTTCCCTATTGCCATGCCCCCAAAAAGTGAGATGATGATTTGGTGCCGGGCAGCTATTGGTTTAAGAGGTAGAGACTACCAAGCAATGGTAGAACCCGTCTACTCAGACAGTAGGCCCACCATTTTGACAGCACGGGGGGTGGTCGATGTAGGCCATGGGAGGGTGCCCGTCCGCATCATCAATATCGGGGAGAGAGAAGTATACCTGCCCCGGTATGCCACGCTAGCCAAATTGTTCACCATCAGCCAGAACTCTGTACAGGCTGTGGAACCCTTGCCTCCAACTCAACCAGAGGAAGGTAACGGCTCTAAGAAACCAATGGAGGACTGGTGTCAGCAACTGCATTTGGGTACTGACTCCACTCCCTCACACCAAAAACAGGGAGTCTACAGGGTGGTTCAAGAGTATGAGAGAGTGTTTAGTAAACACCTGCTGGACTTCGGGCGAGTAAAGGGGGTAGAACATCACATCCCCACGGGAGACCATCCTCCCATAAAGGAGAGATACCGACCCGTACCCCCTGCACACTATCAACACGCCAAGGGGATGCTAAAAGACATGAAGGAGGCTGGGGTAATTAGGGACAGCTGTAGCCCCTGGGCAGCTCCACTAGTCTTAGTGAAAAAGAAAGACAACACCATGAGAATGTGTGTAGACTACAGGAAGGTCAACCGTATCACACACAAAGATGCGTACCCGTTACCAAGGATAGAAGAGTCCTTAGCTGCATTAAAATCTGCTAACTTCTTCTTTACTTTGGATCTCACTAGCGGGTACTGGCTGGTTCCTGTAGCAGAGGCGGACCGCGAGAAGACCGCATTCACCACTCCGATGGGTCTCAGCGAATTTAACTGTATGCCGTTCGGGCTCTGCAACGCACCAGGAACCTTCCAACGGTTGATGGAATGCTGTCTGGGACATCGGAACTTCGAGACGGTCCTATTATACCTGGATGACGTCATCGTCTATTCCAAGACCTATGAGGACCATCTGGAACACCTGGCAGAAGTGTTTGAAGCCCTAGCAAACTATGGCCTAAAGGTAAAACCCTCAAAGTGTCATCTACTGAAGCCAAAGGTACAATACCTGGGACATGTGGTGAGTGCTGACAGAGTGGCTCACGACCCTGACAAGATCACCGTGATCAAGGACTGGCCAAGACCATCCAGCATAAAGGAAGTGCGGCAGTTCCTCGGGTTGGTAGGCTACTACCGAAGATTCATTCCCGGTTTTACCAAGAAGGCAGCTCCTATGCAGGACCTCCTGATAGGCCAGTCCAGGAAGGCCAAAAACCAGAAGCCACCATTAAAATGGGAAAAGCTGGAAGAGGAGTCCTTCCGCCAGCTGAAGATGGCCCTCACGGGGGATGAAATCCTGGCGTACCCTGATTATAGCCAGCCCTTTATCCTCCACACGGACGCAAGCAACATCGGGCTAGGAGCCGTACTGTCCCAGATCCAGCAGGGGAGAGAACGGGTAATTGCTTACGCCAGCCGAAAACTGCGACCCACGGAAAGAAACCCTGAGAATTACAGCTCGTTCAAGCTGGAGTTCCTGGCAGTGGTGTGGGCAGTAACCGAACGTTTCAAGCATTACCTTGCCTCTTCCAAGTTCACCGTGTACACGGACAACAACCCGTTGACACACCTGGACACAGCAAGACTGGGTGCCCTGGAGCAGAGATGGATGGCCCGCCTGTCCAATTTTGAGTTCACGATCAAGTACCGGGCATTACGCTCCAATACCAACCAGTTTGTGGCCTGAGAAACTGCCCGATCTGGTGGACCTGTATAACCACATCCCGGTAGGTTCCACCAACTGTACCCCGGCTTACCTAATGCGAGCAAGACCTGGTAAGCTGCCTGTTGACGTGGATATGGGAGTCCTGACACCAGAGGACACCTCGCCAGAAGCAGACTGGGATACAGAACGGCAGCAGCAGTACCGGAAGGTACAGGAGAGCGTCGAGCGAAGTCTCTGTCAATCAAGAGAAACCCTGAGAATTACAGCTCGTTCAAGCTGGAGTTCCTGGCAGTGGTGTGGGCAGTAACCGAACGTTTCAAGCATTACCTTGCCTCTTCCAGGTTCACCGTGTACACGGACAACAACCCGTTGACACACCTGGACACAGCAAGACTGGGTGCCCTGGAGCAGAGATGGATGGCCCGCCTGTCCAATTTTGAGTTCACGATCAAGTACCGGGCAGGACGCTCCAATACCAACGCGGACGCCCTGTCCAGGATGCCGAACCTACCGGATGAAGGGGAGGATCCAGAAGAATTGGAAGAGATCGAACTCCCTGCTTTTCACCGTCATGGGATTACCCAGTATTCCCACTGTGTGAGGGGCCAGCAATCCGCTACGTTCAACCCCTTACCCCACTACAACTGGGCGGAGACGCAAGACAGTGACCCCGCAGTCCGTCTGGTAAAGGAGATGCTGACCCAGGCTGACGCCCGCCTGGACCCAGATGCTCCGGAAGAGACCAAGCAACTGTGGACGGAAAAGAGCAGACTGTCAATTCCCGGACACATGAACTGATCTGGCAGGTGGTGGTACCGAGACGGGACGCAGCTATGGTGCTGGAGGCCTACCACAATGGGGCAGGGCACTTCAGATGGAAGAAGCTGGAGTTCCTGCTGCGTGAACGGTTCTACTGGATAGGCATGAGAGGAGCCATTAAGAGGTGGTGTAGAGACTGTGGCCCGTGCAATCTAAGAAGAAGGGACTGTGCCAGCCAGAGGACTCCCCTGCAGCCCATCATCACCAGGCTGCCGCTGGAACTGGTTTCTCTGGACCATGTTAAACTGGCTCCAAGCAGAAGCGGGTATGTCTATGCCCTAACCATCGTGGATCACTACTCCCGGTTCCTGGTGGTGGTCCCTGTCAAAGACTTGACGGCTCAGACAGCAGCCAGAGCCTTCCAGCTGCACTTCTGCCGCCCACACGGGTACCCGGACCAAGTGCTGACGGACCAAGGACCAGCCTTCGAAGCGGAGGTCTTCCAGGATTTCTGCAACCTGTATGGCTGCAAGAAGATAAGAACAATGCCCTATCACCCCCAAACCAATGGACTCTGCGAGAAGATAAACCAGGTGGTGATAGATCTGCTAAAAACATTGCCCCTGGAAGAACGCAGTTTGTGGCCTGAGAAACTGCCCGATCTGGTGGACCTGTATAACCACATCCCGGTAGGTTCCACCAACTGTACCCCGGCTTACCTAATGCGAGCAAGACCTGGTAAGCTGCCTGTTGACGTGGATATGGGAGTCCTGACACCAGAGGACACCTCGCCAGAAGCAGACTGGGATACAGAACGGCAGCAGCAGTACCGGAAGGTACAGGAGAGCGTCGAGCGAAGTCTCTGTCAATCAAGAGAAAGGCAGGAGAGGACTTATAACCAACATGCTCCCGCTGTTCCCCTGGTACCTGGAGAGCAGGTCTTGAAAAGAAAAAGGCGGCTCCATAAGTTGGACGACCAGTGGGAAAAGGACCCGTACACCGTACTGCCCTCAAGCCACAATAATCCAAAGGTGTACGTCATCAGCAAGGATGGAGGAGAGACCACAGCCACTGTCTCCAGAGACCACCTGAAAAAGTGCCCCGAGAAGTTGCAAAGCACGGTTGAAGATCAGGAAGACCCTCAACCCGTAGAGGAAAAGGAGGAAATGATCACCACCGTACTCGGAGACTTTCCCCGGTCCTGGACACAAGTGAACAACGCTATCGTGGTGCCCGTCCTCACCTTTCTCCAGCCAGCCCCTCAAGTGCCTACAGAAGACCAGGTAGAGCTGGAAGAGCAGCCGGCCCAGGAGGCAGAAGAGTCCACACCAGCAGTGCAGGAGGATCAACCCTCTGCTAGTAGTGAGCCTGCCGTGCCCCTAGTGAGCCAAAGAGTGCGCAGACAGCTGCCCAGCTTACCCATAACACCTCCTACACCCTGTAGTGCAGGACCAGTTAGTGAGCTCCGTAGGTCCACTAGAGTCACTAGAGGTCACATGCCCGCTCGCTGGAAAATCTAAACTAATGCACTGTGAATTTATCTGTTTAACTGTTTATGGTTTATGTTTGTTGCCTGTTATTAATTATGTTTCTCAGTTACCCTGCAGATTTCTATGGACTAACAGGTTATGGACACTGGATAACCGGAACAATTCTTGTAGATAGTTGCACCTTGGTGCCTCTTGCGAAGACGGCCGCGGAAGAGAAAACCTGTCTGGCGTGGCCTACTTGCGGCCCAAAGTAGCTAGCTCCAGCCTTGCAGCCACGCCCAAGGCCAACGCAAGGGGTTTGCTTTGGACAGGTCCCCTACTTCGCTTAAAGCTTCACCTTGGGTGACATGGACACCCTCTTGTTTCAAAAACTTCAACTTGGGTGATATGGACACCCGGTTGCGGACACGCCGTGACCTTTAAAGAACTAAAGCTTCTTGTAAATATGTTATTGTATTGTTGTTTATACCCTTGCATTTATTTTTCTTTAAAAATATGTGATTAGTCCCGGAGTACTAAAATTTACTAGGGGGGAATGTGGCACCCCAGGGGTCTGTTTGCCACAGTAATAGAAATATTATGTCTGAGAGCAAGTGGGAGGTTTCTCTGGTCAAGAGCCCTAAGCATGCAACACGGCCCACCCAGACCTGGGAGGGGAGGAATCTGCCCTTATAAACTGGGTCTGGGGCGGGATTAGGTAAGACAGAGCCTGCAGAACAAGCAGAGCAGTCGGAGCCTAGAGTGAAGTCCCAGACATAGACACAGTCTGGTCTGGAGGACAGCAGACACAGGGAAAGGAAGACCTAGGAGCTCTGTAGGAACAGTAGCTGAATACCAGGAGCTGGAGCTTAGCAGAGTTCGCCCTGGTTGAAGACACTAATACCGGACACGGAGTCCGAGGCTGTGGGGACATCCAGGTCCAGCAGCAGAATCCAACCGGCAGGGGATTCCATGTCCTCTGGCCATAGAAACCTGAAGGCACGGTCACAAGCAAGGGACCAGCAACGCCATTGTGAAGCGGAGGTTAACAGAAGGCCCCAAGTCACCGGCCATACGGGTGAGCACCACACGGTATACTCAGGGACGTGGGCTACTTCTACCTGCATAGAGCAAGGTAGCATGGAAAGAGTGCTGATAGACGGGGAGGCCTACAACTCCACCTGGCCAGGGGGAGATCCTGCTTGCTCACAGACTGACCAGGCCCCTACTGCTAACCAGTACTCCCGGGAGGGTCTGCTTATTACCATCAGTAAAGACCCTGAACTGCACCACACGTCTCTGTGTTTCATCGCCGCACCAGCACCATTAGTACTGGGACGCTCACACCATCACTCCCATCATCTCTCACATTAGCTGCCCTGAGGCAATACTTCTCCCGTGGGGAGTTATCCCATACTCGGCTGCGCAAACAACATCAGCCTCAGCGGTCTGCAGCGCAGCGGCGGTCCCCACTGACCGCAATCCACGGGTGGCGTAGTCGGACATTGTTATTACCTAAGACTGCCACTGGTTTGACCGCCCTGGGCACGGACCGGGTCACCGCCACACTGAGACTACAACCCCCAGCGATCCGGCTCCGGGTATCCCCTGCACAACACAGGCCCAGGGGGCGCGTCACTTACACCCAAAAATTGTAAAGCTCCTTTTGAGTTTGCCAAAAGATATGTGGGAGACTCCCCAAATGTATGGAGGAAGGTGCTGTGGTCAGATGAGACCAAAATTTAACTTTTTGGACATCAAGGTAAGCGCTATGTCTGGTGCCAAACCAAGAAAGCTCATCAACCCAAGAACCCCATCCCCATAGGTAAACATGGTGTTGGCTACATCATTCGGTGGTGTTTTTCGGCCAGGAAAATGGTTCGAGTTGAGAGGAAGATGGATGTTATGAAATATAGGGATATTCTTGAGCAAACTTGTTTAAGTCTGTCAGTGATTTGAGACTGAGACGGAGGTTCATCTTCCAACAAGACAATGGCCCAAAGCATACTGGTAAAGCAATACTCGAGTGGTTTAAGGACAAATGTGTAAATGTTTTGGAGTGGCCTAGTCAAAGCCCAGACCTTAATCCAATTGAGAATGTGTGGTCAGACTTGAAGATTGCTGTTCACCAGAGGAAGCCATCTAACTTGAAGGAGCTGGAGCAGTTTTACTCTGAGGAATAGGCAAAAATCCCAGTGGCAAGATGTGGAAAGCTCATAGAGATTTATCGAAAGTGACTTGCATCTGTAATTTCTGCAACAGGAGACTCTAAAAAGTACTGACTTTAGGGGGGGGTGAATAGTTATGCACACTGAAGTTTTTAGTAATTTTGTCCTATTTGTTGTTTGCTTCATAATAAAAAGAAAACCAAATGTTCACAGTTGTAGGCATGTTCTTTACATGAACTAATGCAAACCCTGAAACAAATTGAGAAATTACAGGTTATGAGGAAGCAAAACACGAAAAATGCCAAGGGGGTGAATATTTTCACAAGCCACTGTAAGCTAACTCTGGCGGTTTGTCACTGACTGAGTATTCAGGTAGTTGGCATCCATGCCACTAGCATGGACCACTTCTGATCAAGAACTTTGTGACAAACCCAGCTCTGCTATACTGCTGGCCAGTAGTGTTGAGCCACCCCCGTAGTGTTCGAGTTCGGTTCGGTTCGTCGAACACCCGTGTGTTCGCCGAACTGTTCGTCGAACTGTTCGTCGAACACCTTCGAACACCGTTAAAACCAATGGCAGGCAAACAAAAACACATAGAAACACATAGAAAACACCTTCAAAGGTGTCCAAAAGCTGACAAACTGCTCAGAAGACACAACTAACACATGGAAAAGTGACAAGTACATATAGTCATGCGAAAAGAAAAGAGGTGGAGGAGTAAAAGGAGGGGGAGACACAGATATAGGCATGTCATGCCCTTCTAAAATCCAAAAAGTGAGAAGCCGACACGTTCAGTCCGCTCCTGCCCGTGCCACCTCCGTGTCGCCGGGTTTGTGCCAGAGTCGTGGTGAACCCTGACGGCCAGCCCCCCTCTCCCAATACTGGTGCCTGTCCGCTGGTGGGTCGAGTGAGCCCCCCTGTGGTGGAGGCAGCTCTAAGCTTTTTAATTTAAATTGTCTCTCTAATTTGAATGAATACACTTTAAATCCATTTACAAGGATCTATTGGAGGGCAAGTCTCATGCCAGCAGCCGCGTAATTCCAGCTCCAGTAGCGTCCACTAAAGCTGCTGCAGTTAAAAAGCTTTTATAAGGATCGAGCTCGGCTGTCCACCGCAAGGCATCCTACTGCCAGTCCCAGCCCCTATGCCTTGGGTTGCCTCCTGATGCTCTTCACTGAGTATCCCGTGGTCCCGAAACATTTCCTTTGAAAAAATTAAGTGTCCAAACTACAGGTGGTGTAGCTTGCTTAACAGCCGGGATAATCCGCTGACTAGCAGACACTGCTACTAGGCACAAAGTATTTCCTGGGCTAGATGCAGTTAAAAATTTGTAATTAGATACTCTCGTTGGATGCTGAGAAAGCATTCCATAGAGTCTCCTGGCACGCCATATATGATTCTCTTAAAAAGCTTGGGGTAGGGGTCTAGGGGACCCTTTTATAGCCAAAATCACGGCCCTGTATCACAATACGTCACCTAGGCTGAAGATAAATGGAACTGTAGCACCATGAGGGCTCGGTTGCTACAGAGGTATTGCACCTCACCCAGAGGTGTGATATCTCACTCTCAGGTAAGGATGGAGTGTGGATCAGGACCCGACACCTGCATGCATTACACCACATTGCCGAGGGGCAGGGCGACCAATATGCCTCTGAGATGGGCACGACAGTCCCTGTCCCTGGCTGGAGTGGGGGGAGGGAACACTGAGGAAGGGGAACCCTGTAGTGCAGGAGCAGGGAGGAAGCAGTTCCTGGGTGCATTGAGAAAGGGAGTATAAAAGGTGGGCACCATCTTAGTTCAGTGCAGAGAAGTCTGAGCAGAAGTGGCAGGGAGCAGGGGCTCTGCATGAGCTCTGCTCCGGAGGCGGGTCTAGTAACAGAGGCCCAGGCCTGGAAGAGGGAGAAGGAAGGAAGAGGAGCGGAGAAGGCTCCAGGAACGAGGAATGAAGGGATCCCAGGGGTGCGGATGGGCGAGTCGCCACCGCACGCCCGAATCCACCTGCGTGGAGGGGTCAGGCCAAAGGGGGAGACCGGTCCCCGAAACTAGTGGAGGCAGGAAACGACCCTCAGCTAGAAACGGGAGGCTGTGACATTTTATGTGGCGCAGCCCCTCGCTACACCCGCTAGGAAGGCACCACATAGGGTCAGGGAAACTGGCGCCAAGTTTACCAAGAGGAGGCCCGAGGCAGCCGGACAGAAGGGTTGTTAAGAAAGGCCAGACAAACGACACACAAAGGGGGTCCTGTGAAGCGCTCCAAAGTTATCTGGGAGTTGTCTGAGCCCCTCACCTGGTGAGCACAGTACGACGTGGGCAGACGTGGTCTGGATAATAAGAACTGTGAGTAAAGGCCCTGGACTGCATCACTGACTCCGTGTCGTTACTGCTGCTGCCCTGCACCATCACCCCCATCCTCCGCATACACTGCCCTGAGGCTATACTCCTCCCGTGGGGAGTTATGCTACGCTCTGCTGCACCCACAACACCAGCCTCAGCGGTCTGCCCTGCAGCGGCGGTTCACTCTGACCGCAATCCACGGGTGGCGTAGTCGGACATTTAAACATCAAAACCACATAAATAGTTCCGCCACTGGTTTGACCACCCTGAGCCACGGAATCGGGTCGCCGCCACGAAGACTACAACCACCAGCATCCACCAAAAAGGGTCCGGCTCCGGGTGTCCCAAGGCCCAGGGGGTGCATCAGAACATTTTCATCACCTTTCACAATCACCAATGGGACAAGGCAGGGATGTCCTCTCTCCCCTCTCTTATACATCCTAGTGACGGAGCACCTGCTCTCATCAATTCGCCATAACCCCAATATTAGGTGGATTGAGGTGGGAGGCACCGAGTACAAGTGCTCTCTATTTGCTGATGATGTCCTAGTATATATCACTCAATCACATATATCCATCCATGCTGTTATGGCTAAAATAGATCACTTTGTTACATGGTCAAATTTTAAAATCAATGCAGCGAAGTCTGAGGCCCTCGATGTCTCCCTCCCCAAATCCATATAGGATTCCATCCAGTCCAACTTTCCCTTTGCCTGGCCCTCACAAGGTATCAAATACTTAGGAATTCCTATTCATAGAGACCTCTCCCATCTATGTTATCTTAATTTTGGGCCCTTTATTGAACAACTCCATACAGACCACGGTTGGCAAGTTAGAACTGTAAGATTCACTACGTGAACCACTGGTGTTTTGTGGAAAAGCACATGTACACTGTGTTCCAAATTATTATGCAAAAAGTGTTTAGGAGTGATAAGGGAAGAATTTGTTTGTTTGTCAGTTAAACTCATTGATGGTGATGTGTGTCAGGGCTCTTTATATCACTGTAAGCAATTGCAGACACCTGTGCTAATTAGTTTGGCAGGTGTGTCCAATGAAAGGCAAGACTACTTAAGAAGGCTGTCTCACAGCCTACATTTTCTGCCAAAATGGGAAAGAAAAAGGATGTGTCGGCTGCTGAGAAGCAACAAATTGTGGAGTGTTTAGGTCAAGGCATGACTACAATCAACATTGTGCGATGATCAGGATGAAGTGTCTTGGCAATCAAGAAGTATGTAGCTGATTCACAGTACACACGTGTGCGTGCTGATAAGGGCAAATTGAGGACTCTTTCCTACAGGCAATTACGTCAGGTTAAAAGAGCAGCGGCAAAAAAGCCTTGTCATAGCAGCAGACAAGTTTTTGAAGCTGCTGGTGCCTCCAACGTCCCCCGAACAACAAGATGCAGGGTCCTTCAGAGGTTTGCAGCTGTACATACGCCATCCTGTCGACCTCCTCTATCCACTTCACACAAGCAGAAACGGCTCCAGTGGGTCAAACATTACATGAAGACTGATTTCAAAACTGTTTTGTTCACGGATGAGTGCCGTGCAGCGCTCGATGGTCCAGATGGATGGAGTGGAGGATGGCTGGTTGATGGACACCCCATGCAAACACGGCTACAGCACCAACAAGGAGGAGGTGGAGTAATGTTTTGGGCTGGAATCATGGGGAGAGAGATTGTCGGCCCCTTTAGGATCCCTGAAGGCGCTAAAGATGAACTCCATAATGTATGTGGATTTTCTCAAACAGCACTTCCTGCCATGGTTCAAGAAGAAGAACCGTGTATTTCACAGCAAGATCATTTTTTTGCATGATAATGCACCATCTCATGCTGCACATAAAACATCTGCATCTCTGGCTGATATGGGCATAAAAGGGGACAAACTTAAGGTGTGACCCCCATGCTCCCCTGACCTCTACCCCATTCAGAACCTCTGGAGCATCATCAAAAGGAGTGTCTATGATGGCGGGAGGCAGTTCACATCTAAGCAACAGCTCTGGGAGGGTATTCTGTCCTCATGCAAAACAATTGAAGCAGAAACCATCCAAAACCTGACAAATTCAATGGACGAGAGAGTTCAGAAGCTCCTTTCAAACAAAGGGTGCTATGTGAAAATGTAACATCACCTAAAATAAAGTTTTGAGTTTAAAACTGTTTGATTTCAGTTTCTAATAACCTGCTAATTGTAACGGGTCTGGGAGGCGGAACCTCTGAGCTACTATACAAGGGGGCGGTCCTTGTAAGGGAGCGGGTGGCGACCAGGGAAGACGGGCAGGAAGTCACAGCAGGTGACCGGGACAGTCTCTGAGTGAACGAGCTGGAGGCCACGGCAAGTGACCGGGGCAGTCTCTGGATGAACGGGCAGATGGTCACGGCAAGTGACCGGGGCAGTCTCTGAATGAACGGGCAGATGGTCACGGCAAGTGACCGGGGCAGTCTCTGGATGAACGGGCAGATGGTCACGGCAAGTGACCGGGGCAGTCTCTGGGTAAAGGGTTGGTACGACCTGTGGCGGCTGATGATAGACGTGAGCTCCCAGGTGAGCAGGCGAGAGTCTCTGGATGAACGGGTGGTCACAGCATGTGACGGTGGAGCCTCCAGGAAGACCAACAGACAGGCGGCAGATGAGCGCTCCCAGGTGAGCTGGCAGAAGTCTCTGGACAGGCGGGTGATCACAGCACGTGACGGCAGAGCCTCCAGGTAGGCTAGCAGACAGGCAGCAGATGAGCGCTCCCAGGTGAGCGGACAGGAGTCACTGGACAGGCAGGTGGTCAAAGCACGTGACTGCGGAGCCTCCAGGTAGGCTAGCAGGCAGGTAGCAGATGTGTGCTCCCAGGTGAGCAGGCAAGCTGGTCCATAGACAGACTGACAGGAGTTGGAAGGCAGACCGTCGGACCTCAGGCAAGCAGGCAGGTGGCTGAACTGCGCTCCCAGGTGAGCGGACAGGCTGGTCCTTAGACAGACTGACAGGAGTAGTAAGGCAGACCGTCGGACCTCAGACTAGCAGGCAGGTAGCAGATAATCAGGCAGGAATAAGACAGCAAGCTGGCAGGAATCTGGCAGGTATCTGGCAGGTAACTGGCAACGGGACCTGAGGGCTGAAGCAGAGTAGTGAACAGTGCAACAACATTGCTCGGGCACCTCCATTTTGGAGGAGGTGCCTTATATATGGTGAAGTCCTCCGGCCATTGGCCGGGGACTCCTTAGGACGGCGCGCGCGACCCCTTTAAGAGGGAGGGAGAGCGCGCGCGCCCTAAGCACAGTGGCCGGGAAGGAGCGCGCGCTGCCAGCAGAGCGGGAGGAGGACGCCGGGCACGGAGCAGAGAGGTGAGGGGAACAGCGTCCCTGCCTAGCAGAGGGCAGGGACGCCGGCGCTACAGTACCCCCCCCTTTAGGCCCCCCCTTTTTTAGGCCAGACAGAAATTTAGCTAGGATAAGAGGGGCATGGATGTTCTCCCGGGGCTCCCACGTTCTCTCCTCAGGACCAAACCCCTTCCAATCTACTAGAAAAAAGGTCTTTCCTCTTACCCTTTTGGTGGCAAGAATGTTCTCTACCTCAAACTCGTCCTCAACAGAAACCGGAGCAGGAGGCGTACCTGTAGACTTGGAAAAAGAGTTAAGTACCACAGGTTTGAGGAGAGATACATGGAAGGAGTTAGGGATCCGTAAGTTGGCCGGGAGTTTCAATTTATAGGCCACCGGGTTGATCTGACTGATGACCTCCAGAGGACCGATGAACCGAGGCCCTAACTTGTAAGAAGGTATCTTGAGTCGGACATATTTAGATGAGAGCCAGACTTTATCTCCAGGACGAAATTGTGGAGGATCCAGGCGTTTTTTGTCAGCGTGTCTTTTCATCCGTTCGGACGACTGAAGGAGTGCGGATCGGGTACTCTCCCAAATGGAGGAAAATTTGCTAACGAGAGATTCCGCAGCCGGGTTGTCCACAGAGGTGGAGACAGGAAAAGGAATCCGAGGATGCTGACTGAAGACTACAAAAAACGGGGATTTGGAGGAGGATTCGCTCTCGTGATTGTTATAAGAGAACTCGGCCCATGGTAGGAGATCCACCCAGTCAGAATGATGGGCATTAACGAAGTGCCGGAGGTAACTGGTCAGGTTCTGATTGATCCGCTCCACTTGACCATTGGATAGTGGGTGGTAAGCGGAAGAGAAGTCCAGGGTGACGTCTAGCAGTTTACAAGTGGCTCTCCAGAAACGTGAGGTGAACTGTACCCCACGATCCAACACGATGTGGAGGGGCAGGCCATGAAGACGGAAGATGTGGCGGATAAAGTCTTTAGCCAGCTCGGGTGCAGACGGGAGGGCTGGCAGGGGAATAAAGTGAGCCATCTTGGAAAAGCGATCAGCGACCACCCAAATGACCGTACAACCGGCGGAGACGGGGAGATCAGTTATGAAGTCCATAGCAATATGCTGCCAGGGGGCAGCAGGCACAGGAAGCGGAAGGAGGCGACCGGCTGGCAGGTGTCTCGGGACTTTGTTGCGGGCGCAGGACACACAGGCAGAAACAAAGTCTATTACGTCCTTGTGCAGGGTAGGCCACCAGTAGTGCCGGGCAATAAGCTGGAGGGTCTTTTTCTGACCGGCGTGGCCAGCTAGTTTAGACGAATGGCCCCAGTGTAGGATCTTCTTCCGATCAGGTACTGAAACAAACGTCTTACCGGGAGGGAGACGATTTAGACTCACGGGAGCCACCTGCATTACTCTGGCGGGATCGATGATATGTTTAGGTTCTTCCTCGAGATCGGACACCAGAAAGGATCGGGACAAGGCGTCTGCTTTGACGTTTTTGTCAGCCGGGCGAAAATGAAGAACAAAATCAAAGCGAGCAAAAAACAAGGACCACCGGGCTTGGCGCGGGTTAAGTCTCTGGGCATGCTGGAGGTAAGCCAAGTTCTTGTGGTCAGTGTAAATTATTACCGGGTGAAGAGCCCCCTCGAGTAGGTAACGCCACTCCTCCAACGCCAGCTTGATGGCCAATAACTCTCGGTCTCCTATGGAATAGTTGCGCTCAGAAGAGGAGAAGAGTTTGGAGAAGAAGCCACAAGTTACCATTCTCCCGGAAGATGATTTTTGAGTAAGTACCGCTCCGGCTCCAAAGGAGGAGGCGTCAACTTCCAGGAAGAACTGCTTGTTGCCGTCCGGGCGATGCAGCACCGGGGCGGAGGAGAAGGCCTGTTTTAGGGAAAGAAAGGCCTCCTCTGCTTCGGGCGGCCACTCTTTGGGATTAGTACCCTTACGGGTGAGCGCGGAAATTGGGGCAGTCCGGGAAGAGAAGTGTGGTATGAAGAGGCGGTAGTAGTTAGCGAAGCCCAGGAATCGCTGAATGGCCTTCAACCCCTCCGGTCGAGGCCATTTCTCGATGGCAGACAGTTTCTCTGGATCCATTCGTAGGCCGGTCTGAGAAATAATGTAGCCCAAAAACGGAAGCGAGGTCTGCTCAAAGAGGCACTTCTCGTATTTAGCGAAGAGGTGATTCTGCCTGAGCCTGAGCAGGACCTGACGAACGTCCCTCCGGTGAGTCTGGAGATCCGGAGAGAAGACCAAGATGTTGTCCAGGTACACCACTACGCAGGAGTAGAGAAGGTCCCGGAAGATGTCATTGACCAACTCTTGAAAGACGGCAGGAGCATTACAGAGACCAAAGGGCATTACCAGATATTCATAGTGGCCGTCCCGGGTGTTGAATGCCGTCTTCCATTCATCCCCCTGACGGATACGAACCAGGTTGTACGCCCCACGGAGGTCCAGTTTGGTGAAGATTCTAGCCCCCCTCAGACGATCAAATAACTCCGGAATGAGCGGAAGGGGGTACTTATTCTTCACCGTGATCTGGTTAAGGCCTCTATAGTCTATACAGGGACGGAGAGAGCCGTCCTTCTTTTTGACGAAAAAGAAGCCTGCTCCCGCCGGGGAGGTAGATTTCCGGATGAATCCCCTGGCCAGATTCTCCTCAATATATTCGGACATCGACCGGGTCTCAGCAGCGGATAATGGATAAATACGCCCACGGGGAGGAGTAGTACCAGGTAACAGGTCGATAGGGCAGTCGTATGGTCTATGAGGGGGTAGTGTCTCTGCTTCCTTTTTATTAAAGACATCAGCATAAGACCAATAAGGAATCGGAAGTCCAGGTAGATTAGCTGGGGTAGGAGAAGGACGGACGGGATGGACGGGAACCAGACAGGTCTTATGGCAGTCCTGTCCCCAGCGAAGGACTTCTCCGGTCTGCCAGTCAAGCACGGGTGCATGTCTCTGGAGCCAAGGTAGGCCTAGCAAGAGGGCGTGGGAGAGTCCAGGCAGAACATGAAAGGAGATACTCTCAGAATGCAGCATTCCCACCTGCAGAGTAATGGATTCGGTGATGAGTTGGATGGGGCGTGGTAAGAGACCCCCATCCACGGCAGCAACAGACAAGGGTACAGCCAGAGGTTTGGTGGGGATGCGGTATTTCTCTACCAGGGACTGTGAAATAAGATTCCCGGCTGCTCCAGAGTCAAGTTGGGCTAGTTCGAAATAACGGTTCTCCCCGCAGACGATTGAGACTGACAACAGCAGAGATGGAGAGGATTTATTCTTGTCTAGGTCGACCTCTCTGAGTGAACCTAGACACAGGCGTTTCCCGACCTCTCCGGGCAGGTACAGATCCGGTGCTCCTTACTGCCACAGTAGAAGCAGCTCCCCTCGGCACGGCGTAAGTCCTGACGGGTTTTGACCATCTTGGTCTGGTCGACCTGCATAGGCTCAGGAGAGTGTACCTGGGTAGAGACGGAGGGAGTGACGGGTTTCTGAAAAGTAGGAGCTAGACGTGGTAACCTCCTATCACGGGTGACCTCTTTGGCACGCTCCTGGAACCGTAGGTCAATCCGGGTGGCAAGAGTTATTAGGTCATCGAGAGTGGTAGGGATGTCCCGACCGGCAAGTTCATCTTTAATACGGCCGGACAGACCCTCCCAGAAGACGGATACCAGAGCGTCGTTATCCCAGGCCAGCTCCGAGGCAAGGGTATGGAACCGTATGGCATATTGGCCCACGGTGAGACTTCCCTGACGGAGGCGTAGCAGTGATGATGCGGATGAGGTCCTCCGTCCGGGTTCGTCGAAGACTTTCCGGAAAGCCGTGAGAAAAGCAGGCAAGTTGGACACCAGGGGGTCTCCTCTCTCCCATAGAGGATTTAGCCAGGCCAGGGCCTCCCCGGTGAGATGGGACATGATGAATGCAATTTTGGCTCGGTCGGAGTTAAACTGGTGGGACAATAGTTCAAAGTGCAGGGTGCACTGATTTATGAAGCCCCGAGCCTGGGCGGAGTCGCCTCCGAAGCGAGGAGGTGCAGAAAGCCGGGGTCCGGGGTAGGATACCATGGTATTAGTGGGCAGCGGAGCTGCCGGATTGCGAGACATGGCACTGGCGGAGGTTGCTGGTGGAGCAGTCAGAGTGTCCAGGCGAGTATTGACATTCCGCAGGTGACCCAGGATGGACTCCTGTTGGGACCTTTGACGGGACAGTTCATGACACAGGTCCGAGAGCGAGGGAGCTTGGGTGCCACCGGGTTCCATGGCCCGAGCAAACTGTAACGGGTCTGGGAGGCGGAACCTCTGAGCTACTATACAAGGGGGCGGTCCTTGTAAGGGAGCGGGTGGCGACCAGGGAAGACGGGCAGGAAGTCACAGCAGGTGACCGGGACAGTCTCTGAGTGAACGGGCTGGAGGTCACGGCAAGTGACCGGGGCAGTCTCTGGATGAACGGGCAGATGGTCACGGCAAGTGACCGGGGCAGTCTCTGAATGAACGGGCAGATGGTCACGGCAAGTGACCGGGGCAGTCTCTGAATGAACGGGCAGATGGTCACGGCAAGTGACCGGGGCAGTCTCTGGATGAACGGGCAGATGGTCACGGCAAGTGACTGGGGCAGTCTCTGGGTAAAGGGTTGGTACGACCTGTGGCGGCTGATGATAGACGTGAGCTCCCAGGTGAGCAGGCGAGAGTCTCTGGATGAACGGGTGGTCACAGCATGTGACGGCGGAGCCTCCAGGAAGACCAACAGACAGGCGGCAGATGAGCGCTCCCAGGTGAGCGGGCAGAAGTCTCTGGACAGGCGGGTGATCACAGCACGTGACGGCAGAGCCTCCAGGTAGGCTAGCAGACAGGCAGCAGATGAGCGCTCCCAGGTGAGCGGGCAGGAGTCACTGGACAGGCAGGTGGTCACAGCACGTGACGGCGGAGCCTCCAGGTAGGCTAGCAGGCAGGTAGCAGATGTGTGCTCCCAGGTGAGCAGGCAAGCTGGTCCATAGACAGACTGACAGGAGTTGGAAGGCAGACCGTCGGACCTCAGGCAAGCAGGCAGGTGGCTGAAGTGCGCTCCCAGGTGAGCGGACAGGCTGGTCCTTAGACAGACTGACAGGAGTAGTAAGGCAGACCGTCGGACCTCAGACTAGCAGGCAGGTAGCAGATAATCAGCCAGTAATAAGACAGCAAGCTGGCAGGAATCTGGCAGGTATCTGGCAGGTAAGTGGCAACGGGACCTGAGGGATGAAGCAGAGTAGTGAACAGTGCAACAACATTGCTCGGGCACCTCCATTTTGGAGGAGGTGCCTTATATATGGTGAAGTCCTCCGGCCATTGGCCGGGGACTCCTTAGGACGGCGCGCGCGGCCCCTTTAAGAGGGAGGGAGAGCGCGCGCGCGCCCTAAGCACAGTGGCCGGGAAGGAGCGCGCGCTGCCAGCAGAGCGGGAGGAGGACGCCGGGCACGGAGCAGAGAGGTGAGGGGAACAGCGTCCCTGCCTAGCAGAGGGCAGGGACGCCGGCGCTACACTAATGCTTATAATTTCAAAAATGACCATTTTTTTAGTCTTTATTAAAATGAAAAGGTTGATCGAAAAGTTTGGGGGATCTAAGAGTGTGGCAACCCAGTAGTCATGATTACTTCGAATTCTGACAATATGAGGGTCATGTTGCAGGTAGTGCAGCAAGAAGGCACTTATGTGTCTTGCGCATCTCGGAGCCCCAAAATTATTTTCCAGGCTAGATGCAGCTAAAAATTATTAGTAATTTTAAATCTGGTGGAGCTTAGTATAGATGGCCTAATAGGATCAGTGCTGCACACTGCTACAAAGCCCAAATTATTTTCCAGTCAAGATACAGATAAACATGATTAGTAATTTTAAATCTGGTGGAGCTTATTATAGATGGCCTAATAGAATCAGTGCTGCACACGGCTACAAAGCCCAAATTATTTTCCAGCCAAGATACAGATAAACATGATTAGTAATTTGAAAGCTTAAAACGGTTGGTAGGGTGATTTTAACCAATCATCAACCTTTTACTCTCCCCAGGATGACACAGGGGTAGAAAAGTCGTTTCGGATCCATGATTTGTTCATCTTTATGAACGTGAGTCTGTCTACAGAGCCGCGTGCGCTTATCTGTCAGCACACCACCAGCAGCGCTGAACACACGTTCAGACAGAACGCTGGCTGCGGGGCATGACAAGATCTCCAAGGCGTAAGTGGCTAGCTCCGGCCATTTATCCAGATTGGAAGCCCAAAAAGAGCAGTCATGGCTTCAATGTTTACTTGGAGATACTCCTGTACCATCGTCTCTAGGCGTTGACTATGTGTCAGACTTCTTGTCTCCTGTGGCCTTGCAAAGGATGGGCTAAAAAAGTGGTGAAATGATTCCACAAAATTGATGTTACCAGCAGATACTGTGGTTCTGTTACGGTTTGAGTGCTGAACACTTGACGGTCCCACGGTTGGCAAGTTGGAACTGTGAGATTCACTACGTGCACCACTGGTGTTTTGTGGAAAAGCACATGTAAGATTCTGCAACAGTCTCTGCTGATACTCCTGCATGCGTGCATCCCTTTCTATGGCAGGAATAATTTCTGCAAATTTACTTTTGTACCGGGGATCTAACAGTGTGGCAACCCAGTAGTCAGGATTATTTCTAATTCTCACAATTCGAGTGTCATGTTGCAGGTAGTGCAGCAAGAAGGCACTCATGTGTGTTGCGCATCCAGGAGCACCAAGTCCCTGTTGTGTTGGTGGCGAGGTAACAATCATGCTTCCTTCCTCTGTCCTCTCCCCCCAACCTCGCACAACAGAAATGTGATCAAGGTCTCCCTCATCTGATGAGTCTTCCATCAGTTCGTCCTCCACTTCTTCCTGGGCTCCTGCACCTTCCTCACTAGTTTGGCTGCTACCATGCGCCCTGGTAAAACCATCTCCCCCACCCTCACATGCCTGCCGCCTTGGTGCTGCCGACCTTCTGGACCTTGCAGATGTTAGCCCTTCCGCATACGACTCCTCCTCCTCTACTTCCTCCACCTCCTCTTGTGCCACCACCTGACTCCGAATTCTGTTTAACATGTGCTCCAGCATGTAAATCACCGGAATAGTCATGCTGATAATGGCATCGTCAGCACTAAACATCTTCGTCGCCATTTCAAAACTGTGCAGAAGGGTGCATAGGTCCCTGATCTGAGACCACTCCTCCAGCGTGATTTGCCCCACCTCTGGATCTCGTTGGTCCAGGCTATACGTCAGAACGTATTGCACCAGGGCTTGTCGGTGCTGCTACAGTCGCTGCAACATGTGCAGAGTTGAATTCCACCGGGTAGGCACATCGCATTTTAGCCGGTGAAGTGGCAGGCCCAACGACTTCTGTAGAGATGTAAGTCGCTGAGCTGCGGGATGCGAACGGCGGAAGTGAGCACACAGCGACCGTGCCCTCTGCAAAAGGCCATCTAGTCTGGGATAGTGGGCTAAAAATTGCTGGACAACCAGGTTCAACACGTGAGCCATACAAGGCACGTGTGTGACATTGCCCCGGCGAAGGGCCGCACCCAGGTTTGCAGCATTGTCGCACACGGCCTTCCCTGGTTTCAGGTCCAGTGGAGACAGCCATTCATGAAACTGGTTCTCCAGAGCTGACCACAACTCCTCAGCTGTGTGACTCACATTTCCCAGACATTTCAAAGTAAAAACCGCCTGATGATGTTGAGCCCTACTGCCAGCATAGTAAGGAGGTGTGCAGGATCCCTTCTGCGCAGTTAGAAAGCTTGTGGCATGACCAGACAGGCTTTGGGTGCAGGTGGAAGACCGAGAGGAGGTTTAGGAGGCAGAAGCAATGAAGGAACTTTGACATAAAGAGGATTGACGCACAACTCGTGGGGACGGCAAGACTTGGACAGCAGCCCCTTGTCCTGCTGTCACCATAGTTACCCAGTGCCCAGTCAGCGACATGTAACGCCCCTGTCCATGCCTACTCGTCCAAGTGTCTGTGGTGAAATGCACCCTGTCACACACAGAGTTTCTCAAAGAAGCGGTGATGTTGTGTGCGACATGCTGGTGGAGCGCAGGCACACCTTTCTTTGAGAAGTAGTGCCGACTGGGCATCTGGTACTGGGGCACTGCGACGGACATAAGGTCTCGAAAATCCTCTGTGTCCACCAGGCGGAAAGGCAGCATTTCTGTAGCCAAGAGCTTGCAGATGGTGAAATTCAACCTCTTAGGTTTCCCATGGCTAGGAGGAAATGGTCTTTTACTTGTCCACATCTGAGGGACCGAGGGCTGGCTATTGTGCTTAGACGGGGTTGATAAGGGTGTCCCCGGCAAACTGCCGGTCTGTGAGGAAGATGCAGGCGGACATGTTAGGTTGCCTTGATCCAAAGGTGGTGCTATCGATGTCGGACAGCGCTCAACACAAGCTGGTGTTACCACCTCCAAAGAAAATGATGACCTGCCAATCACGCTGGCTGTTGCGGGTAAAGAGATGGCAGGTCTGCGCCCCAAAACCGGTGTGACTGCTGTCCCCCCAGTCACAGAGGATGAAGAGGCCGCGGATGCACAAGATATGGCAGACGGTGGTTGGCCCGGCCGGCTAGGCCGCATTGTAGCACACTGAGCTTCCCACTGCAACTTATGCTTCATGTCCATGTGCCGGTTCATGCATGAAGTACTCAAACTATGTATTTTTTGGCCTCTACTTAGCTTTTGCTGACAAATGTTACAGATAACACGAGTTGGGTCACCTTTATCGATCTGAAAAAATGCCCAGGCTATGCAAGGCTTAGCACCCATGCGACCTGAAGAGCCACCACGACTTGTGGTGAGAGGCAGAGTTGTGTTTGAGGATGCTGTTGTTGACGTGCTTCCAGTACTACGTCTCTGTCCAGGAAGGCGCAACCTGACCTCGTCGTCACTAGCATCTTCCTCCACCTCCTCTGCTGACCTCATCTCTTGGCTGACTGTGGGTTGACAGTAAGTGGGATCTCCAACCTCATCATCATCACCCTGTGCGTTATCACACCCGTCGTCCTCAGAGCCAACCTGTTCCTGCCCTGACAAAAAACTAAAGTTGTCGCTCCAATCAGGTATTTGAGTCTCATCATTGTCTTCCTCATTGTCTCCACCAACAGGAGTTACAGTTTGGGAATGAGGGTCTACATTATGGTCAGAACCTTCTGCGTCTGGTCCTGGATCCGACTCATAAAGATTCTGGGCATCAGTGCAGATCATTTCCTCGTCTGGATTCACAGAAGCGCTGGAGTCGACCTCTGATTCCCAGGCTATAGTATGAGTAAACAGCTCTGCAGACTCAACCATCTGTTCTACCTCATACTCAGACGGGCAGCTGGAGATTTGGGAGCTGTGAGGAAGCAAGTGCGATTGGGGTGACACCTTTAAGGACTGGAGTATTTGTAATGTTGAAGTTGATGTGGAGGAGAGCCCACTTAAAGGAGCACTTGATATCCGTTGAAGCACCTGCTGTTTCTGTGCCTCATCTGGAATTTGTAGCGATTGGCGTGGCCGTAAGAAAGGGATCTTATCACATTGTCCGCTAAAAGAAGTAGACATTTTAGTTTGGCTGGAAGATGGTATTTCTTCTGCAGATGTTACTGTTGCTTTAACACCTACCCCACGGACACAACCTTTTTTCCCCTTCCCAACACGCCTATTCCCCTTTCCACCAGCAGCAGGCCTTTTTCCACTCATTTTGGTGGTTAACTAATTCACAACTCTGGAGTTGTTTGCACAAAAAAACAATGGATGGGAACCGAGCAGAGCTGAGTGGCCAAACTGTGGTATTAGGCCAAAAGTATTGGCTGGGTTAGATGCAGAAAAAAATTATATTCAATTTGCAACCTGATGGAGGTCAGTATAGATGGACTAATAGAACAAGTCCCACACACTGCTAGAAGGCCAAATATTTTTTCAGAGCTAGATGCAGACAAAAAATTGTTTTTAATTTGCAACCTGATGGAGGTCAGTATAGATGGACTAATAGAGAAAGTCCCACACACTGCTAGAAGGCCAAATATTTTTTCAGAGCTAGATGCAGAAAAAAATTATATTCAGTTTGCAACCTGATGGAGGTCAGTATAGATGGACTAATAGAACAAGTCCCACACACTGCTAGAAGCCCAAATATTTTTTCAGAGGTAGATGCAGAAAAAAATTATATTCAGTTTGCAACCTGATGGAGGTCTGTATAGATGGATTAATAGAACAAGTCCCACACACAGCTAGAAGCCCAATATTTTTTCAGAGGTAGATGCAGAAAAAAAATATATTCAGTTTGCAACCTGATGGAGTTCAGTATAGATGGACTAATAGAGAAAGTCCCACACACTGCTAGAAGGCCAAATATTTTTTCCGAGCTAGATGCAGACAAAAAATTATTTTTAATTTGCAACCTGATGGAGGTCAGTATAGATGGACTAATAGAGAAAGTCCCACACACTGCTAGAAGGTCAAATATTTTTTCAGAGCTAGATGCAGATAAAAATTATTTTTAATTTGCAACCTGATGGAGGTCAGTATAGATGGACTAATAGAGAAAGTCCCACACACTGCTAGAAGGCCAAATATTTTTTCAGAGCTAGATGCAGAAAAAAATTATATTCAGTTTGCAACCTGATGGAGGTCAGTATAGATGGACTAATAGAACAAGTCCCACACACAGCTAGAAGGCCAAATATTTTTTCAGAGGTAGATGCAGATAAAAATTATTTTTAATTTGCAGCCTGATGGAGGTCAGTATAGATGGACTAATAGAGAAAGTCCCACACACTGCTAGAAGGCCAAATATTTTTTCAGAGCTAGATGCAGACAAAAAATTATTTTGAATTTGCAACCTGATGGAGGTCAGTATAGATGGACTAATAGAGAAAGTCCCACACACTGCTAGAAGGTCAAATATTTTTTCAGAGCTAGATGCAGATAAAAATTATTTTTAATTTGCAACCTGATGGAGGTCAGTATAGATGGACTAATAGAGAAAGTCCCACACACTGCTAGAAGGCCAAATATTTTTTCAGAGCTAGATGCAGAAAAAAATTATATTCAGTTTGCAACCTGATGGAGGTCAGTATAGATGGACTAACAGAACAAGTCCCACACACAGCTAGAAGCCCAAATATTTTTTCAGAGGTAGATGCAGAAAAAAATTATATTCAGTTTGCAACCTGATGGAGGTCTGTATAGATGGATTAATAGAACAAGTCCCACACACAGCTAGAAGCCCAAATATTTTTTCAGAGGTAGATGCAGAAAAAAATTATATTCAGTTTGCAACCTGATGGAGGTCTGTATAGATGGATTAATAGAACAAGTCCCACACACAGCTAGAAAACCAATATTTTTTCAGAGGTAGATGCAGAAAAAAAATATATTCAGTTTGCAACCTGATGGAGGTCAGTATAGATGGACTAATAGAGAAAGTCCCACACACTGCTAGAAGGCCAAATATTTTTTCAGAACTAGATGCAGACAAAAAATTATTTTTAATTTGCAACCTGATGGAGGTCAGTATAGATGGACTAATAGAGAAAGTCCCACACATTGCTAGAAGGCCAAATATTTTTTCAGAGCTAGATGCAGATATAAATTATTTTTAATTTGCAACCTGATGGAGGTCAGTATAGATGGACTAATAGAGAAAGTCCCACACACTGCTAGAAGGCCAAATATTTTTTCAGAGCTAGATGCAGAAAAAAATTATATTCAGTTTGCAACCTGATGGAGGTCAGTATAGATGGACTAATACAACAAGTCCCACACACAGCTAGAAGCCCAAATATTTTTTCAGAGGTAGATGCAGAAAAAAATTATATTCAGTTTGCAACCTGATGGAGGTCTGTATAGATGGATTAATAGAACAAGTCCCACACACAGCTAGAAGCCCAATATTTTTTCAGAGGTAGATGCAGAAAAAAAATATATTCAGTTTGCAACCTGATGGAGGTCAGTATAGATGGACTAATAGAGAAAGTCCCACACACTGCTAGAAGGCCAAATATTTTTTCAGAGCTAGATGCAGACAAAAAATTATTTTTAATTTGCAACCTGATGGAGGTCAGTATAGATGGACTAATAGAGAAAGTCTCACACACTGCTAGAAGGCCAAATATTTTTTCAGAGCTAGATGCAGATATAAATTATTTTTAATTTGCAACCTGATGGAGGTCAGTATAGATGGACTAATAGAGAAAGTCCCACACACTGCTAGAAGGCCAAATATTTTTTCAGAGCTAGATGCAGAAAAAAATTATATTCAGTTTGCAACCTGATGGAGGTCAGTATAGATGGACAAATAGAACAAGTCCCACACACAGCTAGAAGGCCAAATATTTTTTCAGAGCTAGATGCAGATAAAAATTATTTTTAATTTGCAGCCTGATGGACGTCAGTATAGATGGACTAATAGAGAAAGTCCCACACACTGCTAGAAGGCCAAATATTTTTTCAGAGCTAGATGCAGACAAAAAATTATTTTTAATTTGCAACCTGATGGAGGTCAGTATAGATGGACTAATAGAGAAAGTCCCACACACTGCTAGAAGGCCAAATATTTTTTCAGAGCTAAATGCAGACAAAAAATTATTTTGAATTTGCAACCTGATGGAGGTCAGTATAGATGGACTAATAGAGAAAGTCCCACACACTGCTAGAAGGCCAAATACTTTTTCAGAGCTAGATGCAGATAAAAATAATTTTTAATTTGCAACCTGATGGAGGTCAGCATAGATGGACTAATAGAGAAAGTCCCACACACTGCTAGAAGGCCAAATATTTTTTCAGAGCTAGATGCAGACAAAAAATTATTTTTAATTTGCAACCTGATGGAGGTCAGTATAGATGGACTAATAGAGAAAGTCCCACACACTGCTAGAAGGCCAAATATTTTTTCAGAGCTAGATGCAGACAAAAAATTATTTTGAATTTGCAACCTGATGGAGGTCAGTATAGATGGATTAATAGAACAAGTCCCACACACTGCTAGAAGGCCAAATATTTTTTCAGAGCTAGATGCAGAAAAAAATTATATTCAGTTTGCAACCTGATGGAGGTCAGTATAGATGGACTAATAGAACAAGTCCCACACACAGCTAGAAGCCCAAATATTTTTTCAGAGGTAGATGCAGATAAAAATTATTTTTAATTTGCAACCTGATGGAGGTCAGTATAGATGGACTAATAGAATGATGCTATGCCCAAAAGATTTTACTTCACTAGGTGCAGTAAAAACATTGGTATTCTATACACAGGTGGTATATCTTGCAACACAGATAGGCTACTCCACTGACTAACACACTCTGCAATAGGCCAAAAAGGATTAGCTTTGCTAGATTCAGCCAAATGCTGTGAAAAAAACTTGCACAGCACTGGCACAGACCTGCCTGGCAAAAACTGATAGGAACTGATGTAACCTAGTCCTGAAAAGGACTGCAATTACAATTAGTCTTTACTCCCACAATCTATCTATTTAAGAGCACAGACCTGCCTCATAAAAGTCGTAGGAAATGCTGTAACCTAGTCCTTAAAAGGACTGCAATCACAACTATTCCCTACTCCAAAGCTATCTGTAGATTTGTGCGAAAATTGGCTTGAAATTAACAAGGTATAGCGCACACAGCAACAGCGGTGCCGTCTAACACGCAGCTGCAGCAGTGAGAAAATGGTGGCGACGGGGAAAATGGCTTGGTCTTATAGGGCAAGGACATGTGACATACACTGCCAATGACACATGCCCTTGCTTGTGTGAAAAAAAGCACTTCGCTCCGTGTGTGCGCTGCTGATAGGCTGACAGATTGCACCTCCCCACTGTAAATGTGGGAAAGAGAAAAAAAAATGGAGATCTTCATTATTCCTGCAGAGATCCATCCCCTGCCCCTCCCCCCGCCCCGCTGTACACTCAAACTGCGTATTAACATTAATTTTCATCATTACTGAGAAAAAATCCAGTTATGATTTTGGTGCACGAACAGTTATCGAACATAACCTCGAACAGCCGAATTTTTCTCAAATCGTTCGTGTTCGCCGAACGGCTCGAACACCGCCCAAAACAGCTCGAATTTGAGATTGGCGAACAGTTCGAGTCGAACAACGCTCATCTCTACTGGCCAGCTCTACTCTTCTAAACAGTCACAGAGTTCAGTTTAGCAGATCTGAGTGTGACAAACTCAGCTCTGTTATACTGAACTTTTGACAAACACAGCTTTGCTATACAACTGGTCAGCTTTGCTCTACTGAACTCTGTGACAATCTCAGCTTTGTTATTGGGGAGTCAACTCTGCTGTCCCAATGCCAGATCTGTATAAGGACACTGTTACAAATTTATCTATGCTATTGGTTGGTCAACTCTGCCATACCACTTCCAGCTCTGAATTTGATTTTGCCTCAAACTCAGCCTTGCTATAACTAAGTCAACTCTGCCATTCTACCTCCAGCCTTATATTGGACTTTGTGAAAAACTCAGTTCATCCATTGCTGAGTCAACTCTGCCTGCATTGCCAGCTCTGCATTAGACACTAACAAACTCTGCCATATGATTGTCAACTCTGCATTGGACTCTGTGACGAACTCAGTTCTGCTATATCCCTAAGTCAGCTTAACTCTGCTTCATCAGATCCCTGACTTCTGTTTGCTCCTTCTGATGCCATTCTGCCACTATAGCTTCCACTGTTTCATCTGGATCTCTCTGCTGCATTGTAAGGGGGAAGACAGGGGTGTAAGTGCTTTCAGAGCAAGGCATCCGGAACTGCCAGGGCCGTACCTCCTGTTGCAGGGGGGAGACAGACTGTGAGCACAGGAGTCATGTGACTGGGAAGTTGGGGGTGTGTCCAGAGACAGAGCTAGGAAGTCAGGTGACCGAGGGACTCCTGGTGTGACTAGAGAGAGGAAGAGACGAGGACGTTTTGCGCGGGAAAGCGGAGCTGAGTCCTGCGCAGTAGAACAGTGTGAGAGGGTCCAGGCTTCTGGCTCGAGTACTGGGAGCAGGAGTCGGGTGCAGTGGACCGGAGGAGTCAAGCCCGACTATAGAAACCAGGGACGCAGGGTCCGTAGAGCCGAGCACGTGAGGTGCCGTGTTATGGACTAGGGGCTCAGCGGGTAAAACCGGAGACCGCCTGCTGCCGCCAGAAGACGGAGCATTGTTTGGGCGGGGAAGCCTGAAGAAATCATCACCTGCATCACCTGCATCCGCTGACAACTGCCTTGTGAGGAGCCAGAGTCAGCTAAGTGTACAAACTAACGTTTACAACCGGTTTGGCTCTGCTACATCTTGTCAGACTGTGAACTGTTAGTTATAGACTTTCACCTGCTATTTTCCTTGTTTTCCCCCCTTATTTTTCTTGTTGCTCCCTGCGTGGAGATTGACCTTGTTCTTATAAACCCCCCTGTTTATTAACCCCGTATTGGCCGCTCTGTGTTTCTGTGTCACAGCATCTAAAGTACCCGTGTTACAGCATCACTTACTGGGGGCTGACATTTTTATTTGTTGGTGTGTAAGTGTCAGAGCTCAACATTTGCACATCACATGTCATCTCGCCTATGTATTAAAACGGATGTGTCACCAGATTTTATAATACAGACTCCATATATTAGTAAATAACCCTCATAGACTTGATATGATTGGTGTACATACTTTGATAACTCATGCTAGAATGGCTATATAATCCCTAAGATTAAACTAATTTTACACTAACCTAGCCAGATTGAAAATTCCTCAGTGTCCCTCCTTTTGCAGAAATCTCACACTGCTCAGGACAAACTGCAGCTGTCAATCAGGCTGGGTGGACAGAGGTTGAATATACTTGGATTCATAAGCTTTCTCTTTAGCTCGTTCAGAAAATAATCTTAGGATTAAAGAGTAATTCTGACTTAATTTTTCAAGGTAAGTACAGCAGCCTCATCAGGTCTAAGATATCTATTTAATAATTTGATATATGTAATGTACTAATTAATGTTTACTCTATTTTTGTAGTATTAGAAAACTACAATTCAGTTTCAAATTAAAGTAAAGCATAGAGCACAGAGTTTTAATTACTAGTACTACTACTACTACTGTCATCATCATAATATTATTATTTTATAGTATTTTATCTGCCCTTTGCTGTTTTGGTTGGCTAATAAGGTTGCCACACAACATGATTCATGTCATATTTTGGCACATACACAGTCATGGCTGCTTATGTATCTGTTTGTATCACATTCTGCACAAGCCTGCAGTGTGTATATTGCAGCAGCACATCTGTTGTCAGTTAGACTCCCTGTTACAGTAAGTAACCATGACCTCTGTTAGCAGCACAGACTTGTAACTGATCCCACAGCTGTGACGGCTTCAAGGATGGGAAAGGATTTCAGATTTCACTAACACCATGTGCAAGACACATAATGCACCCCCAGTCATGGCACAAGCCACCTGCTCTCACTCCCCCCTTCTTCATGCACACAAAATAGGAGAGTGAAGATAGTAAATATGAAGATGCATCGTCAAACAACACTCTGCTAACAATCTTAATCATTGCAAAATAAATTATATATTATATAATTAATATCTAAATATCGTATATATAGTTTCCACAATTTTGACAAGATTGAGTTTCATAGATCATTTTTTACCCCTTAACATGAGAGTGAAGTTAAAAATTTAACTTTCATTACAAAATCTTCAGTTTTACTCAAATTAGTTAATGCAAAAGATGAATACACCCCACATCAAAAACTCCATGATTTTTAAGGACAGCACCTAGTCTTCTAGACATGGAATGAAAAAGTCGGTGACATATTGCAACATAAATCTTTTTCCATTCTTCAAGAACGACCTCTTTTTAAGCCTGGATGCTGGATGGAGATTGATTCTCAACTTGTCTTGAACTCCCCATAGGTGATTGATTGGGGTCAGATCAGGATACTTGCTTGGCCGCTAAATCACTTTCACCCTATTCTTCAGAAATGCAACAGTGACCTTAGATGTGTGGTTTGGATCATTGTCATGTTGGACATGTTTGAAAAATGTCCGAGGGCACCAAGCGATGGTAACATCTTTTGTTTTTTTTAATATAGAATAGTACATCTGTGAATTCATGATACCATCAATGAAATGTAGCTCCCCGACACTAGCAGCACTCATGCAGCCTCACATAAGAACATTGCAACCACCATGTTTCACTGTAGGCACCATGCATTTTATTTTGTACACCTTACCTTTGCAACATCACACAGATTTGAAGCCATCAGTTCCAAAAACATTTATCTAGGTCTTATCACTCTTGAGCCCCAGTAGTCTTGATATCTTTCACCATGGGCCCTGGCAAGTTGTAGGCGGGCATTTGTGTATCGGCTTTAGTAGAGGCTTCCTTTGTGGATGACACCCATACATGCCATTCCTCTGTAGTGTACACTGTATTGAGTCATGGAAAACACTAACCTGGTTTGGCTTTATACTTCTTTAGTTAGCTACAGTGAACCTGGATGTCAATGTTCTTCAACCCTTTTGCTACAGTGTTCTTCCTAATTGATAAGTAAAGAATTTCTCATCTTCTTGTATCCTTTACCTTTCTTGTATAGAGAAATTATTTTCTCTCTCAAGTCTTGTGACATTTCTCTTAAATGTGGTGCCATTGCTGACTAGTGTTGAGCCACCCCCGTAGTGTTCGAGTTCGGTTCGGTTCGTCGAACACCCTTGTGTTCGTCGAACTGTTCGTCGAACTGTTCGTCGAACACCTTCGAACACCGTTAAAACCAATGGCAGGCAAACAAAAACACATAGAAACACATAGAAAACACCTTCAAAGGTGTCCAAAAGCTGACAAACTGCTCAGAAGACATAACTAACACATGGAAAAGTGACAAGTACATATAGTCATGCGAAAAGAGGTGGAGGAGTAAAAGGAGGGGGAGACACAGATATAGGCATGTCATGCCCTTCTAAAATCCAAAAAGTGAGAAGCCGACATGGCCAGTCCGTTCCTGCCCATGACACCTCTGTGTCGCCGGGTTTGTGCCAGAGCCGCGGTGGACCCTGACGGCCAGCCCCCCTCTCCCAATACTGGTGCCTGTCCGCTGGTGGGTCGAGCCCCCCCGCGGTGGGGGGGGGGTAACATCTGCAGAAGAAAGACCATCTTCCAGCCAAACTAACATGTCGACTTCTTTTCGTGGACAATGTGATACGATCCCTTTGTTACGGACACGCCCATCGCTACAAATTCCAGATGAGGCACAAAAACAGCAGGTGCTTCAGCGGATATCAAGTGCTCCTTCAAGTGGGCTCTCCTCCACCTCAATTTCAACATCACAAATACTCCAGTCCTCAGAGGTGTCACCCCAATCGCACTTGCTTCCTCACAGCTCCCAAGTCTCCAGCTGCCCGTCTGAGTATGGGGTAACACAGATGGTTGAGTCTGCAGAGCTGTTTACTCATACTATAGCCTGGGAAACGGAGGTCTGCTCCAGAGCTTCTGTTAATCCAGATGAGGAAATGATCTGCACTGATGCCTAGAATCTTTATAAGTCGGATCCAGGACCAGATGAAGAAGGTTCTGAGCATAATGTAGACCCTCGTTCCCAAACTGTAACTCCTGTTGGTGGAGACAATGATGAGACTCAAATACCTGATTGGAGCGACAACTTGACTTTTCGGTCAGGGCAGGGAAAGGTTGGCTTTGAGGACGACGGGTGTGATAACACACAGGGTGATGATGACAAGGTTGGAGATCCCACTTACTGTCAACCCACAGTCAGCCAGTCGATGAGGTCACCCGGGCCTTTGCCTGGACTTGGGGATGTCACGGTGGTCGGCTCCCTGGCCCGTACCCTGGGGTCACTCTTTAAAAGGGTGAATAATTGTTAATTTTATAAGAGTTCGTGACGCCACCTATGGTATCTGGTGAGAAGCACCAGCGCTGCAGCAGTCCACTGAGGCCTGTGATAAGGCAGCTCGATGGTATAGCTCCCCACAGGTGGAGCTAGGTCTCAGGGCAGCGTATGCAGGGGGAATGCAGGACAGGCGAGACCCAGCTGGGTGAGAGCAAGAACGGGAACGGACACGGTAGTCACTTCAGTACCTTTTACTGGAGGAATTTCAGGCACATCCCGGAGCACTGTAGGGTGAAGGGTGCATATCAGGATCCTCCCCAATGAGCGGGTGTAGGGCCTCCTGTTTCTTGCCTCTGCGTAGTAAGTTTCTGACCTGCCTGGAGCTAGGCCTAACTTTGTCTCTGTCCTGCGCTGGCTGACCTTGTGGTAGGGCCTTCTCTTGGAGTTCACGCTCCCAGTATGCGGGGCCTAAGCGTCTCCTGGCTCTGTTACGTATCAGCACCTTAGCGATCCTGGGACTTGTAGTTCTCCAGGGATTCCGGTTATGCCTTACTGGGTCATAGAGATCCCGGTAAGCTCAGATCCGGTGTCCGGTAAATGCTTCGGGGTGAGCTGGTTAAGCTCCTCTGCCCCTTATGTACTAACTCGCCACTCGCCTTCGGCCTACTCGGGCCCTCACTAGGCTATACACACTAACGGCAGCTTGCCGCGCTTCACCGATCTTATGGCGCCGGCACACCTTAAACTCTATCTGGGCTCCCTGAATCTAGCTAGCAGGAGCCTCGTGCTCCACTGCTGAACTATTAACTGAGTTCTCTAGACTAGACTGAGCTCCACTGCAGACTGACCTCTCTTAGGCTTCTCTACTGCAGGAACTCTTCAGAGGAACTGAACTGCCTAGCTCCACCTTCCCTATTTATATCCCTAATGGGCTCCCTCTGCTGGTCTGAGGTGGAAGGTGGAGATGTGTGAATGTTTATGGGGGCCTCTTGTGGAGGATTCCATCAATACACTCTTCTAGGATCTGTGATACCAAGCGCAGCGGGGCGTCACAGATGCTATTGACGACGAGGTTAGGTTGCGCCTTCCTGGACAGAGACGGAGTACTGGAAGCACGTCAACAACTGCATCCTCAACCACAACTCTGCCTCTGACCACAAGTCGTAGTGGCTCTTCAGGTCGCATGGGCTCTAAGCCTTGCATAGCCTGGGCATTTATTCAGATCGATAAGGATGACCCAACTCGTGTTATCTGTAATATTTGTCACCAAAAGCTAAGTAGAGGCCAAAAAATCCATAGTTTGAGTACTTCATGCAAGTACCATCACATGGATATGAAGCATAAGTTGCAGTGGGAAGCTCACTGTGCTACAATGCGGCCTAGCAGGCTGGGCCAACCACCGTCTGCCCCATCTTGTGCATCCGCGGCCTCTTCATCCTCTGTGACTGGGGGGACAGCAGTCACACATGTTTTTGGACGCAGACCTGCCACCTCTTTACCTGCAACAGCCAGTGTGATTGGCAGATCGTCAGTTCATTGGGAAGTGGAAACACCTGCTGGTGTTGAGCGCTCTCTGACATCGAGAGCACCACCTTTGGATCAAGGCAACCTAACATGTCCGCCTGCATCTTCCTCACAGACCGGCAGTTTGCCGGGGACACCCTACTCAACCCCGCCAAAGCACAACAGCCAGCCCTCGGTCCCTCAGATGTGGAAAAGTAAAAGACCATTTCCTCCTAGCCATGAAAAAGCTAAGAGGTTGAATTTCACTCACCATCTGCAAGCTGTTGGCTACAGAAATGCTGCCTTTCCGCCTGGAGGACACAGTGAATTTTCGAGACTTTATGTCCGTCGCAGTGCCCCAGTACCAGATGCCCAGTCGGCACTACTTCTCAAAGAAAGGTGTGCCTGCGCTCCACCAGCATGTCGCACACAACATCACCGCTTCTTTGAGAAACTCTGTGTGTGACAGGGTGCATTTCACCACAGACACTTGGACGAGTAGGCATGGACAGGGGCGTTACATGTCGCCGACTGGGCACTGGGTAACTATGGTGACAGCAGGACAAGGGGCTGCTGTCCAAGTCTTACCGTCCCCACGAGTTTTGCTTCAATCCTCTTTATCTCGAAGTTCCTCCACTGCTTCTGCCTCCTCTCGGTCCTCCACCTGCACCCAAAGTCTGTCTGCTAATGCCACCTGCTTTCTAACTGTGCAGAAGGAATCCTGCACACCTCCTTACTATGCTGGCAGCAGGGCTCAACGGCATCAGTGTTTACTTTGAAATGTCTGGGAAATGTGAGTCACACAGCTGAGGACTTGTGGTCAGCTCTGGAGACCCAGTTTCATGAATGGTTGTCTCCACTGGACCTGCAACCAGGGAAGGCCGTGTGCGACAATACTGCAAACCTGGGTGCGGCCCTTTGCCGGGGCAATGTCACACACGTGCCTTGTATGGCTCACGTGTTGAACCTGGTTGTCCATAAATTTTTAGCCCACTATCCCGGACTAGATGGCCTTCTGCAGAGGGCACGGTCGCTGTGTGCTCACTTCCGCCGTTCGCATCCCGCAGCTCAACGACTTACATCTCTACAGAAGTTGTTGGGCCTGCCAGTTCACCGGCTGAAATGCGTTGTGCCGACACGGTGGAATTCAACTCTGCACATGTTGCAGCGAATGTGGCAGCACCGACAAGCCCTGGTGCAATACGTTCTGGCGTATAGCCTGGGCCAACGAGATCCAGAGGTGGGGCAAATCACACTGCAGGAGTGGTCTCAGATCAGGGACCTATGAAGTTGACGCGCCCCCCTGGGCCGTGGGGTACCCTGAGCCGGGCCGGTAGACGCTGGGGGTTGTAGTCACTGTGGCGGTGACCCAGGGTGGTCAATCCAATGGTAATTTGTATATATGGATTTTATAATGTCCGACTACGCCACCTGTGGAGTGCGGCCAAAGGGGCCACCGCTGCGGAACAGTCCTCTGAAGCTGGTGGTTTTGCAGCAATGGTATTATTACTCACCACAGGAAGAGTGTAGCTTCAGGGCAGTGTGGGTGGATGATGGTGGTTGTAGTGCAGGGAGTCAGTAATGAACACAGAGTCCGTGTGATGCAGTCCCAAGATCTTTACTCACAGTTGTTGCAGTCCAGATTACTGGTACCAGAGCAATCTCACCCGTCGTGCTGTGCGTACTCAGTGAGGGGCTCAGTCCACCACCAGATAGCTCCGGAGTACTTAGCAGGACCCCTTTCTGTTTGTCCTTTCTCTGGCCTTCTCCCTGCACCTCACACCCAGTGACACTTCTATCCGGTATCCTCGGGCCTTGGCGGGCGACTTGTGTTCCGTCCCCTGGGTCCTATGTGGCTACCTTCTTAGTGAGACTGGTGTGGACTTTTGCCTGCAGTACATGAAATGCTGCAGCCTCCGGTTTCTAGTTGAGCCTTGCTGTTTCTCCTCTAGTTCAGGGACCGGTTCCCCTTATCTGGCCTGACCCCTCTACCTCCTGGTAGCAGCGGGAGTACGGGTGGCCTTCTGCACGGCCCATAGCCCTAGGGTCCCTTCGGTTCCTGGAGCCTTCCTGCTCCCACTCCTCTCTTCTCTCCTTCAGTCCTGGGCCTCCCAGGCTAGGCCCGCCTCCGGAGCAGAGCTCATGCCGAGCCTCTGCTCCTGTCACTTTTACTCCTCTGACTGGCTTGCTCTTTCTAAGATGGCTTCCTATTTATACTCTCCCTGTCATGTGCTCCCCTAAGCTGCTCCCCTAAGCACCCTCTACATAGGACCCTCCCACCAGCTAGAGACCTGGGACTGTGCTCTCCCTTAGGAGCAATCTCGCCCTACCCCCACTGCGGGTATGTGTTGGATGCTGGTGTTAGGGTCCCGAGCCATACACCTTCCTTACCTGAGGGTGAGATACCACACCTCTGGGTGAGATGCAGTAACTCTGTGGCGACTGAACCCTCAGGAGAGCCACACACCCTTCTGCACAGTTTTGAAATGGCGACGAAGATGTTTAGTGCTGACGACGATGCCATTATCAGCATGACTATTCCGGTGATTTACATGCTGGAGCACACATTAAACAGAATTCAGAGTCAGGTGGTGGGACAAGAGGAGGTGGAGGAAGTAGAGGAGGAGTCGTATGCGGAAGGGATAACATCTCCAAGGTCCAGACGGTCGGCATCACCAAGGCAGCAGGCATGGGAGGGTGGGGGAGAGGGATTAACCAGGGCGCATGGTAGCAGCCAAACTGTTGAGGAAGGTGCAGGAGCCGAGGAAGAAGTGGAGGATGAACTGGCGATGGGCATGGAAGACTCATCAGATGAGGGAGACCTTGATCACATTTCTGTTGTGCGAGGTTGGGGGGAGAGGGCAGAGGAAGGAAGCATGATTCTTACCTCGCTACCAACACAACAAGGACTTGGTCCTCCTGGATGCGCAAGACACATGAGTGCCTTCTTGCTGCACTACCTGCAACATAACCCTCAGATTGCAGAATTCGAAGTAATCCCGACTACTGGGTTGCCACACTCTTAGATCCCCGGTACAAAAGTAAATTTGCCGAAATAATTCCTGCCATAAAAAGGGATTGACGCATGCAGGAGTATCTGCAGACGCTGTTGCAGAATCTTACATGTGCTTTTCCACAAAACACCAGTGGTGCACGAAGTGAATCTCACAGTTCTAACTTGTCAACCGTGGGACTGTCGAGTCTTCATCACTCAAACCGTAACAGTAACACAGTATCTGCTGGTAACAGCAATTTTGTGGAATCGTTTCACCACTTTTTTAGACCATCCTTTGCAAGGCCACAGGAGACAAGAAGTCTGACACATAGTCAATGCCTAGAGAAGATGGTGCAGGAGTATCTCCAAGTGAACATTGAAGCCATGACTGTGTCACTGGACCCTTGCTCATTTTGGTATTCCAATCTGGAAAAATGGCCAGAGCTCGCCACTCACGCCTTGGAGATCTTGTCATGCCCTGCAGCCAGTGTTCTCTTTGAACCTGTGTTCAGCGCTGCTGATGGTGTGCTGACAGATAAGCGCACGCGGCTGTCCACTGAGAATGTAGACAGACTCACGTTCATAAGGATGAACAAATCATGGATTCGCAAGGACTTTTCTAACCCTGTGTTATCCTTGGGAGACTAAAAGCTTGAGGATTTGGTAATATCACCTCACCAACCGTTTTAAGCAACTGTGGGGCAATTGATGCCACTTAACCCTTGAACGCATGACCATAAAAATCTACACTTTCATATACCTGGGGCCTTTTAGGCCCGTGTGCAAATAACATGGAATAACTCAAACTCAAATGACAAACAACTATATACATGAAGAATACCTAGAGTTTCAAAATTCTAACTAAAGTAATCTTGCAGAAAATAGAAAACAGTTAACTGGGCGGGACTGCGAGGCCCCAGGTATGCGTTCTAGGGTTAAGTGGTGTCTGTGCCACAATTTTGGGAAAAAATGGAGACTCTTTTTGGAGTCCCCTTGCTGTGTCTTACGTGACGTTGGCATCGTCAATTCCAGGTGGGTTGGGTCGCTCCCCCCCCCTTTTAACTGTAAGAAACTACATACACTATGGCTTGGAGTAACACAGATGGTTGAGTCTGAAGAGCTGTTTACTCAGAGGTCTGCTCCAAATCTTCAGTGTCTGCTAGTCAGCGTAGAATTTTTAACTGCATGTAGCCTAGGCAATACTTTGGGCGTAGTAGCCCAGCTGCGAAGCAAGCTGCACCGCCTGTGTATCTAATAAGAATTTTTAAATGCATCTAGCCTAGGCAGACTGTGGGGACCCCCAACCAAACCCAGACGCTCAGCCCCCCTACCGCCCCCCTTTCCTTGACAATACAATAATGTAACTCTTACAACTGGATGGGTGAGGATCGGTCACAGCTTTATTAACTCTTTATACTCATTCCATTAGAAAGGCATTTTATTTCTAAAATAATTCAGCTTGTTGCAGCATGCCCTGGGTTTCCACTCCGGCAACTTGGCCAACAAGTGTAACTCTCCAACATGTCCTTTCTATTTCCAGGCCACGGAGGATCCTGCGTACTCGTATGCAGGACTCTGACCCCCACCCATCACTCTTAACGCTTGTTCCACTCCGTCCTGGAGTCCTGACAGGAATATGTCCAGTCCAATATCCATTAAGTGAACACCGTCGGGCCGTATGAGGCCTGCTTTATCTCCTTCCAGTTGTCGGTGTCGTACCACTACACCGCCTCTGTCTCTTCTAAATTTTGCCATCCGAATATTTATTACCTGCCTTGTCCGTTCGATGGCCGTGATGTCTCGCGCACCTTGCCATACCGCTATCGGCACAATCTCTGACCATACTATAGCTAGTTTTGTGAAAAATTCTCTGAAGCGCTCAGTGTCTAGTTTCATTATTGCCATTAGTTATGCGCTCTTGTGATGACCTAGGTTGTTTCCCCCGGCCTGTATAACTAAGATGACCGGACATCTTGCCTCTCTCCCTACCTTGATTACCTCCATTAGTACCTGTGGCCATAGCAGGCCTCTAATACCTCTCCAGTTGAAATATGTGTTATGAAACTCTAATTTCCTCCCGCCTGGGCGGACTTTCGCCCTTTTTTCGGCCCAATATATATACGAGTGGCCTATCACCCACACTGTTGGCTTAGCGTCACCTGTTAAAGAAACAAACCACGTTAGGATAACAAGTCCGGTCTTATGTATCTTGCCAAACACGTGGATCACCATCTCCCTATCCTCTGAATTTCCGTTTCTGACAGTCCTGCTCTTGCTGCTTCCGTGGCCGCGCCTATGCGGAATGAGTGTGTCCCTTAATCTTTGGGGTGGTTCCCTGCCGATGTTATGCATTTATTAAATATAGCTTGGAACTGGTATCTTGATAATGGCGTTCCATCAATGTGTGATAGGAAGAAATTACTTTGTGATCTGATGGTTAGATATGTTTTGCTATTGTTACCCAACTCAGTGTACCGTTTGTGGGTTGTAGAAGTACCCAAGTGCCCCTGCCCGCTGGAACCGTTTTCGATTTGTGTATGCGTAGACGTATTGCATTATTGGCTATGACTACGTCCTGGTGTAATAAGCCTCCACTGGTGGTATTTTGGATTGAGGGACTAATTCGCTTATGCATAGCGCCCCGAAGAAGGCAATCACAAATGCAGTAGACAGTAGTGTTGCTTCAAATTGTGAGTGTCATGTTAATGGTGTTAGGGATATGATGTGAGAAATCAGTTTTAGTGACACGAGACGGGACGTCTACACTCCTGACTTGGCTGACCTCTTTTCCACCCTTTTATGGATTGTCTGATGATGAATCTTTTTCACATCTCCCCAATTCAGTAGTTGGAAGTGAAATGCTACTCCGGTCAGACACTGCTGCGCTGACGCCCCTGATATGCCCCTCGTCATTAGCTGGTGGAGAAATTCTATGGTGACTTGTGATCTGGCTTGTTCACATTGGTCAACCCGTCTGCCTGCTACTAATCGTGTCCACTCTTCCCATGCCTTACCGTATGCTTGCCACGTCGACAGGGCTCCTGACGCTCTGATTAATGGCATCAACTATTCGCCACTAGATCCCATAGGGAAGGTGGGCAACTGTTGCCCGATGGGTGGGCGTTGTGGAAGAGCTCTGTGAAAATCTGCCATTTGAATTGTTATAAAGCATTAGCAGCAGCTATAGACTCCTCAGCATAGTGGCTAGCGCGGACCCATACATTGTGTTTTAGGCACAGGAATGCTAGCCTGGGTAGTAGGCCTAGGACTGGGAGAGACGATGATGCCATCTTATTAATGCAGTGCGCTAGGCTGGTGTTTTTTGCTATGAAGCGTATATTTTTGTAAGCCAGGAGCGCGCCCCATATTTCTATTGCTACCACTACTGGGAAGTAAAAAAATTATTTTCAGGGCTAGATGCAGCTAAAAATTATTATTAATTTAAAAGCTGGTGGAGCTTGGTATAGATGGCCTAATACAATGAGTCCCACACACTGCTAGAAGGCCAAATATTTTTTCAGAAGTAGATGCAGAAAAAAATTATATTCAGTTTGCAACCTGATGGAGGTCAGTATAGATGGACTAATAGAACAAGTCCCACACACTGCTAGAAGGCCAAATATTTTTTCAGAGCTAGATGCAGATAAAAATTATTTTTAATTTGCAACCTGATGGAGGTCAGTATGGATGGACTAATAGAACAAGTCCCACACACTGCTAGAAGGCCAAATATTTTTTCAGAGCTATATGCAGATAAAAATTATTTTTAATTTGCAACCTGATGGAGGTCAGTATAGATGGACTAATACAACAAGTCCCACACACTGCTAGAAGGCCAAATATTTTTTCAGAGCTAGATGCAGATAAAAATTATTTTTAATTTGCAACCTGATGGAGGTCAGTATAGATGGACTAATAGAACAAGTCCCACACACTGCTAGAAGGCCAAATATTTTTTCAGAGCTAGATGCAGATAAAAATTATTTTTAATTTGCAACCTGATGGAGGTCAGTATAGATGGACTAATAGAACATGTCCCACACACTGCTAGAAGGCCAAATATTTTTTCAGAGCTAGATGCAGACAAAAAATTATTTTGAATTTGCAACCTGATGGAGGTCAGTATAGATGGACTAATAGAACAAGTCCCACACACTGCTAGAAGGCCAAATATTTTTTCAGAGCTAGATGCAGATAAAAATTATTTTTCATTTGCAACCTGATGGAGGTCAGTATAGATGGACTAATAGAACAAGTCCCACACACTGCTAGAAGGCCAAATATTTTTTCAGAGCTAGATGCGGATAAAAATTATTTTTAATTTGCAACCTGATGGAGGTCAGTATAGATGGACTAATAGAACAAGCCCCACACACTGCTAGAAGGCCAAATATTTTTTCAGAGCTAGATGCAGAAAAATATTATATTCAATTTGCAACCTTATGGAGGTCAGTATAGATGGACTAATAGAATGATGCTATGCCCAAAAGGTTTTACTTCACTAGGTGCAGTAAAAAAATTGGTATTCTATACACAGGTGGTGTAGCTTGCAACACAGATAGGCTACTCCACTGACTAACACACTCTGCAATAGGCCAAAAAAGGATTAGCTTTGCTAGATTTAGCCAAATGCTGTGAAAAAAACTTGCACAGCACTGGCACAGACCTGCCTGGCAAAAACTGATAGGAACTGATGTAACTTAGTCCTGAAAAGGACTGCAATTACAATTAGTCTTTACTCCCACAACCTATCTATTTAAGAGCACAGACCTGCCTGATAAAAGTCGTAGGAAATGCTGTAACCTAGTCCTTAAAAGGACTGCAATCACAATTATTCCCTACTCCCAAGCTATCTGTAGATTTGTGCGAAAATTGGCTTGAAATTAACAAGGTATAGTGCACACAGCAACAGGGGTGCCGTCTAACATGCAGCTGCAGCAGTGAGAAAATGGTGGCGACGGGGAAAATGACTGGGTCTTATAGGGCAAGGACATGTGACATACACTGCCAATGACACATGCCCTTGCTTGTGTGAAAAAAAGCACTTCGCTCCGTATGTGCGCTGCTGATAGGCTGACAGATTGCACCTCCCCACTGTAAATGCGGGAAAGAGAAAAAAAAATGGAGATCTTCATTATTCCTGCAGAGATCCATCCCCTGCCCCTCCCCCCGCCCCGCTGTACACTCAAACTGCGTATTAACATTAATTTTCATCATTACTGAAAAAAAATCCAGTTATGATTTTGGTGCACGAACAGTTATCGAACATAACCTCGAACAGCCGAATTTTTTTCAATCGTTCGTGTTCGCCGAACGGCTCGAACACCGCCCAAAACAGCTCAAATTTGAGATTGGCGAACAGTTCGAGTCGAACATCGCTCATCTCTATTGCTGACAGCATGAAATCGGAAGGAGTTTTCTTTAAGTATTTCCATTTTATAGTGAACTGTCTGCTTGACACCTGTTTAATGAACAATTAGACTTCTATGTGGTTGAATTCTTGTTAATTAGAATTTTGTAGTCTAAATTTTAGCTTTGCTCTTAAGACTTATTGGTGTGAATTAATTTTTGCAACATAGTCTTGAAAGAATTTGTAAGAAAATTTACTTTTTATGGTGTGCAAAATAACAAATCTTGTTTGCAATCAATAGCCCACATTTTGCAATATGGTATTGCACAGAAAATGTTGATTCTTAAAGGAAACTAACGTTTTTCTGACAAATCTGTTGGGGTGTACTCATTTATTGTGAGCACTAATACATATATATATGTATTATATATACAGTGCTGGCCAAAAGTATTGGCACCCCTGAAATTCTGTCAGATAATACTCAGTTTCTTCCTGAAAATGATTGCAATCACAAATTCTTTGGTATTATTCTCTTCATTTAATTTGCTTAAAGGAAAAAACACAAAAGAGAATGAAGCAAAAATCAAATCATTGATCATTTCACACAAAACTCCAAAAAAGGGCTGGACAAAAGTATTGGCACCCTCAGCCTAATACTTGGTTGCACAACCTTTAGCCAAAATAACTGCGAACAACAGCTTCCGGTAACCATCAATGAGTTTCTTACAGTGCTCTGCTGGAATTGTAGACCATTCTTCTTTGGCAAACTGCTCCAGGTCCCTGATATTTGAAGGGTGCCTTCTCCAAACTGCCATTTTGAGATCTCTCCACAGGTGTTCTATGGGATTTAGGTCTGGACTCATTGCTGGCCACCTTAGAAGTCTCCAGTGCTTTCTCTAAAACCATTTTATAGTGCTTTTGGAAGTGTGTTTTGGGTTATTGTCCTGTTGGAAGACCCATGACCTCTGAGGGAGACCCAGCTTTCTCACACTGGGCCCTACATTATGATGCAAAATTTGTTGGTAGTCTTCATACTTCATAATGCCATGCACGCGGTCAAGCAGTCCAGTGCCAGAGGCAGCAAAGCAACCCCAAAACATCTGGGAACCTCCGCCATGTTTGACTGTAGGGACCGTGTTCTTTTCTTTGAATGCCTCTTTTTTTTTCCTGTACACTCTATGTTGATGCTTTTTCCCAAAAAGCTCTACTTTTGTCTCATCTGACCAGAGAACATTCTTCCAAAACGTTTTAGACTTTCTCAGGTAAGTTTTGGCAAACTCGAGCCTGGCTTTTTTATGGGGTCTTCCTGGGTATCCTACCATGCAGTCCCTTTTCATTCAGACGTCGACGGATAGTACGGGTTGACACTGTTGTACCCTCGGACTGCAGGGCAGCTTGAACTTGTTTGGATGTTAGTCGAGGTTCTTTATCCACCATCTGCACAATCTAGCGTTGAAATCTCTTGTCTATTTTTCTTTTCCGTCCACATCTAGGGAGGTTAGCCACAGTGCCATGGGCTTTAAACTTCTTGATGACACTGCGCACGGAAGACACAGGAACATTCAGGTCTTTGGAGATAGACTTGTAGCCTTGAGATTGCTCATGCTTCCTCACAATTTGGTTTCTCAAGTCCTCAGACAGTTTGTAGCATCGGCGTCTCTGCCCCTTGCTAGGCAGAGACGCCGTCCCTCTAACCTCCCCGCTCCTGGCGCGGCGTCCTCTAGCGCTTCTCTCCCCGCTGCTTCCGGCACGCGCTCCTTCCTCGGCTGTGTGCTTAGGGCGCGCTCCCTCTCTCTTAAAGGGACCGCGCGCGCCGTCCTAAGGAGTCCCCGGCCAATTGCCGGAGGACCTCCCATATATAAGGCACCTCCTCCAAAATGGAGGTGCCCGAGCAAAGTTGTTTGCACTGTGTTTGATCTGTGCTTCAGCCCTCAGGTCCCGCTGCTAGCCTGACTTCTCGTCCCGCCTGCCAGCCTATTATCTGCCCGTTACCTGCCAGCCTGCTCACCTGGAGCGCTCACCTGTTACCTGCCGGTTACCTGCCTCGTCTGTCTGCCCGCTCACCTGGGAGCGCCCACCTGTTACCTGCCAGTTACCTGCCTCGTCTGTCTGCCGGCTCACCTGGGAGCACCCACCAGTTACCTGCCAGTTACCCGCCTCGTCTGTCTTGCCACTCACCTGGGAGCACCTGCCTGTTTCCTGCCAGCCTGCCTGGAGACCCTGCCGTCACTTGCTGTGACCACCTTCCTGATAAAACTAAAGACTGCTACTTGCCCTGCTTTCTCGAACTGTGACCACCTGTCTGCTACCAGAGACTTCCGCCTGCTTGCCGTGTCCATCCGCCATACCGGTCAGTCCCAGCTATCTGACCCGTGGGACCCACCTGCTCTCTTACAAGGTTGTCCCCAGAGTAGCACCTGGTCCCTCAGCCCGGATCCTCCCTGGTCACGGTGTCGTTAGCTGCCGTACGACCAGGGTCGGTTCGGGTGGATACTTAGTCATGCTCCTCTGGGTCCCTCCTTGCACCTCGGCACAGAGGTTCCACCACCCGGACCCGTAACAGTTTGCTCGGGCCATGGAACCCGGTGGCACCCAAGCTCCCTCGCTCTCTGACCTATACCAGGAAGTCTCCCATCAGAGATCCCAGCAGGAGTCCATCCTGAACCACCTGCGGAATGTCAACTCCCGCCTGGACACACTGACTGCTCCACCTGCAACCACCGCAAGTCGCACGACTCGCACCCCGGCAGCGCCGCTGCCCACCAATACCATGGCATCCTGCCCCGGACCCCGGCTTTCTGCACCTCCTCGTTTTGGAGGCGACCCCGCTCAAGCTCGGGGCTTCATAAACCAGTGCACCCTGCACTTTGAACTCTTGGCTCACCAGTTTATCTCCGACCAGGCCAAAGTGGCATTCATCATGTCCCATCTCACTGGGGAGGCACTGGCATGGCTTAACCCCCTGTGGGAGAGAGGGGACCCCCTGGTGTCCGACCTGTCGTCTTTCCTCACTGCTTTCCGGAGGGTCTTTGATGAACCGGGACGAAAGACCTCATCTGCCTCCTCTCTGCTACGTCTCCGCCAAGGGAGTCTCACCGTGGGCCAATATGCCATATGGTTCCGCACCCTCGCTTCTGAGCTTGCCTGGGATAACGAGGCCCTGGTGTCCGTCTTCTGGGAGGGTCTTTCCGGTCAGATTAAAGATGAGCTCGCCGGTCGGGACATTCCTACCACCCTGGATGACCTGGTGTCGCTGGCTACCCGGATTGACATCCGGTTTCAAGAACGTACCAAAGAGAGCACCCGTGAGAGAAGGTTTCCCCGCCTAGCTCCTACTTTCCAGAGACCTGTCTCCTCTTCTGTCTCTCCCCGGGCGCACTCACCTGAGCCCATGCAGATCGACCAGACCAAGATGGTCAAATCTCGCCAAGACTCACGCCGAGCCGAGGGGAGCTGTTTCTATTGTGGCAGTAAGGAGCACCTGATCCGTTCCTGCCCGGAGAGGCCGGGAAACTCCAGTGTCTAGGACTGCTCGGAGAGGTCGCCCTAGACAAAAGTAAGCCCTCTCCAACCCTGACTTTGTCTGTATCTATCTCCTGGGGAGAGAACCGTCACTTTGAACTCGCCCACCTGGATTCTGGATCCGCTGGAAACCTCATCTCCCAATCCCTGGTTGAGAAATACCATATTCCCACCAAGTCTCTGGCTGAACCTTTGTCAGTCGCCTCCGTGGATGGAAGACTCCTTCCTGTGACCATCCTGCTCGTCATGGAACCCATAACCCTGCAGGTGGGAATGCTGCACTCTGAGGTAATCTCCTTCCATGTGTTGCCCGGACTCTCCCACTCCCTATTGCTAGGTCTACCTTGGCTCCAGACACATGAACCCGTGTTGAACTGGAATTCCGGTGAAGTACTCCGGTGGGGGCCGCTCTGCCATAAGACCTGCCTGGTTCCAGTTTGTCCGGTTCGTCCTCCACCTACCCCAGCTAATTTACCCGGTCTTCCGGCTCCTTACTGGCCCTATGCTGACGTCTTCGGTAAAAAGGAAACAGAGACATTGCCACCTCATAGGCTATATGATTGCCCGATCGACCTGGTACCTGGCGCCACTCCACCCAGTGGGCGTATTTATCCGTTGTCTGCGGCTGAAACCCGGGCCATGTCTGAGTACATAGAGGAGAATCTGGCCAGGGGATTCATCCGGAAGTCTACTTCCCTGGCTGGAGCCGGATTCTTCTTTGTCAAAAAAATGGATGGCTCGCTACGCCCCTGTATTGACTATAGAGGACTCAATCAGATCATGGTTAAAAATAAATACCCCCTTCCGCTCATCTCTGAGTTATTTGATCACCTTAAAGGCGCCAGGATCTTTTCCAAGCTGGATCTACGTGGAGCGTTTAACCTGGTCCATATCCGTCAAGGAGACGAGTGGAAAACGGCATTTAATACCCGGGACAGACACTATGAGTACCGTGTGATGCCCTTCGGCCTCTGCAATGCTCCCGCCGTCTTCCAAGAACTGGTCAACGTCATCTTCCGTGACCTTCTTTACTCCTGCGTGGTGGTATACATGGAAGACATCTTGGTCTTCTCTCCGGATCTTCCCACACACCGGAGGGATGTTCGTCAGGTCCTGCTTAGGCTCAGGCAGAACCACCTCTATGCTAAATACGAGAAGTGCCTTTTTGAGCAGACCTCTCTTCCATTTCTAGGCTATGTTATCTCCCAGACAGGCTTGCGAATGGATCCCGAGAAGCTCTCTGCTGTCCTAAAGTGGCCCCGTCCGGAGGGCTTGAAGGCGATACAGCAATTCCTGGGCTTCGCTAATTACTATCGCCTCTTCATTCCTCACTTCTCGTCTCGGACTGCTCCCATATCTGCGCTCACCCGTAAGGGAGAGAATCCCAAGGTATGGCCACCCGACGCTGAGGAGGCCTTCCTTTCCCTGAAGCAAGCCTTCTCCTCTGCCCCTGTGCTGCACCGTCCGGACTGCAACAAACAGTTCTACCTGGAGGTTGATGCTTCCTCCTCTGGAGCCGGAGCGGTGCTCACCCAAAAGTCTTCATCCGGGAGAATGGTAACCTGCGGCTTTTTCTCCAAAATCTTCTCCTCCTCTGAGCGCAATTACTCCATAGGAGACCGAGAACTGCTGGCCGTCAAATTGGCGCTGGAAGAGTGGCGCTATCTGCTTGAAGGAGCTCTATACCCGGTGATCATCTACACGGATCACAAAAACCTGGCATATCTCCAAAATGCCCAGAGACTTAATCCACGCCAGGCCCGGTGGTCTTTGTTTTTTGCCCGCTTCGATTCCATCCTTCATTTCCGCCCGGCGGACAAGAATGTCAAAGCTGATGCCTTGTCCCGATTCTTTTTGTCCTCCGACCAAGAGGAGGAGCCTATGCACATTATAGACCCCTCCAAGGTGATGAATGTGGCCCCCTTGGATTTGACTCATCTACCACCCGGTAAGACATTCGTGGCGGCTCCTGACCGTGAGAAGGTTCTTCGCTGGGGTCATTCTTCTAAGCTAGCTGGCCATGCCGGCCAAAAGAAGACCTTCCTACTCATTTCCCAGCATTACTGGTGGTCTACCCTGCGTAAGGATGTGGTAGACTTCGTCTCTGTCTGTTCATCTTGTGGCCGCAACAAAGTTCCCAGACACTTACAAGCTGGTCATCTCCTGCCGCTTCCCATACCTGTTGCCCCGTGGCAACACATCGCTATGGATTTCATTACCGATCTCCCTATTTCTGCTGGGTGTACTGTCATTTGGGTGGTCGCGGACCGCTTTTCTAAAATGGCCCACTTCATTCCCCTGCCTGGTCTCCCGTCTGCACCTGAGCTGGCTAAGGACTTTATCCGCCATATCTTCCGTCTCCATGGCCTACCCCTCCACATCGTGTCGGATAGAGGGGTTCAGTTCACCTCACGCTTCTGGAGCGCCACATGTAAACTGCTGGACGTCACCCTGGATTTCTCCTCCGCTTACCACCCTCAGTCCAATGGTCAAGTGGAGCGGATCAATCAGATCCTTACCAGCTATCTCCGGCACTTTGTTAATGCCCACCATTCTGATTGGCTGGACTTCCTTCCTTGGGCCGAATTCTCTTATAATAACCACGAGAGCGAATCCTCTTCCAAGTCCCCGTTCTTTATTGTCTATGGCCAGCACCCCCGGATTCTGTTTCCCGTCTCCGCCTCTGTGGTCAACCCTGCCGCGCAGTCTCTTGTCACCGAGTTTTCTACTATTTGGGAGAGCACTAGGTCCGCACTTCTTCTGTCCTCCGAGCGGATGAAGAGATATGCTGATAAGAGACGTCTGGATCCGCCTCAATTCCATCCGGGAGACAAGGTTTGGCTCTCCTCCAAACATGTACTGCTCAAGATACCCTCCTACAAGTTAGGTCCTCGCTTCATCGGTCCTTTCGAAATACTCAGGCAAATTAATCCAGTGGCCTACAAATTAAAACTCCCGGCCACCTTACGGATTCCCAACTCTTTCCACGTATCTCTCCTCAAACCCGTTGTCTTTAACTCTTTTTCCAACAATCCAGGTACTCCCCCTGCTCCGGTTTCCGCTGAAGACGTCTTTGAGGTAGAGAGTATTCTGGCCACCAAGAGGGTAAGAGGAAAGACCTTTTTTTCTGGTAGATTGGAAGGGGTTTGGTCCTGAGGAAAGAACTTGGGAACCCAGGGAGAACATCAACGCCCCGCTTCTCCTTGAAAAATTTCTTTCTGGCCTAAAAAAGAGGGGGCCTAAAGGGGGGGTACTGTAGCATCGGCATCTCTGTCCCTTGCTAGGCAGAGACGCCGTCCCTCTAACCTCCCTGCTCCTGGCGCGGCATCCTCTAGCGCTTCTCTCCCCGCTGCTTCCGGCACGCGCTCCTTCCCCAGCTGTGTGCTTAGGACGTGCGCGCTCCCCCTCTCTTAAAGGGACCGCGCGCGCCGTCCTAAGGAGTCCCCGGCCATTTGCCGGAGGACCTCCCATATATAAGGCACCTCCTCCAAAATGGAGGTGCCCGAGCAAAGTTGTTTGCACTGTGTCTGATCTGTGCTTCAGCCCTCAGGTCCCGCTGCTAGCCTGACTTCTCGTCCCGCCTGCCAGCCTATTATCTGCCCGTTACCTGCCAGCCTGCTCACCTGGAGCGCTCACCTGTTACCTGCCGGTTACCTGCCTCGTCTGTCTGCCCGCTCACCTGGGAGCGCCCACCTGTTACCTGCCAGTTACCTGCCTCGTCTGTCTGCCCGCTCACCTGGGAGCACCTGCCTGTTTCCTGCCAGCCTGCCTGGAGACCCTGCCGTCACTTGCTGTGACCACCTTCCTGATAAAACTAAAGACTGCTACTTGCCCTGCTTTCTCGAACTGTGACCACCTGTCTGCTACCAGAGACTTCCACCTGCTTGCCGTGTCCATCCGCCATACCGGTCAGTCCCAGCTATCTGACCCGTGGGAGCCACCTGCTCTCTTGCAAGGTCGTTCCCAGAGTAGCACCTGGTCCCTCAGCCCGGACCCTCCCTGGTCACGGTGTCGTTAGCTGCCGTACGACCAGGGTCGGTTCGGGTGGATACTTAGTCACGCCCCTCTGGGTCCCTCCTTGCACCTCGGCACAGAGGTTCCACCACCCGGACCCGTAACACAGTTCTTTGGTCTTCTTTCTTTTCTCCATGCTCAATGTGGTACACACAAGGACACAGGACAGAGGTTGAGTCAACTTTAATCCATGTTAACTGGCTGCAAGTGTGATTTAGTTATTGCCAACACCTGTTAGGTGCCACAGGTAAGTTACAGGTGCTGTTAATTACACGAATTAGAGAAGCATCACATGATTTTTCAAAGGGTGCCAATACTTTTGTCCACCACCTTTTTTAGGTTTGGTGTGGAATTATATCCAATTTGGCTTTAGGACAATTCTTTTTGTGTTTTTTTCATTGAAGACAAATTAAATGAAGAGAATAATACCAAAGAATTTGTGATTGCAATCATTTTCAGGAAGAAACTGAGTATTATCTGACAGAATTGCAGGGGTGCCAATACTTTTGGCTAGCACTGTACATATCTGAAGATACATAGATGAAGATCTGAGGTTGGGGGTTGTAATAATCATCTAGGCAGGTTAACAATGCAACTATTTTTATTCCTTATATCCATGGTCTTACAGCAATTGCAGGAGATGGTCACAATGCAATGTCCCCAGTCCACAAGATCCCACCCTGGGGCCAATAGTTCACTGCCCCCATACCAGGTGGTACCTACTGTCAACCAACTTTTGGTTGGTCCACAGCTTTTGGATCTCCAGCCAGTATAGTCTGTAGTCACAGTCCATGCTCCATAACATGACTGTAGCACATGTCTCCCACTCCAGCTGGCAACAACAAGCCATAAGATAGTTCCTCACATCCAGACGATAGAGATCACGACTGTAGCATGCGTATCAAGCTCCAGTCGACAACCTATCTTTAATCTCCATAGGTCATCCATACAGGGGGACCAGGATCTCACCAACAGATCCTCTCCCCTCGGCGTCACTGCACAAACTCCCTCACTAAACATGTGGCTTATTGTTCTCCCTCTCCTGGGATCAGCCCCCTGGATGGGCAAAAATGTTTGACGTATCCGTGTTCCATGCTGGAAAAAGTCTGTGGCCAGCTTCTCACAACCTATATAATATATGCATTCGAAAGTTTTATCATGTTGAATACACTTGGGCATGTAAATCATCAAAATATGCTTATGACAGCTCCTTTAACAATTGTTGACCAATGACATACTAGATGTGATTGAAGGGAGGCAAGTCCAGAGAAGCTGCAGGCATTGGTAGTATGTTTAGCATGTTTAGTTCACACAGACTGCTCACAGTAGCACAAGCAACAAGTGGCTCACTGTTGTTGAGTTGAAAAATGGCTCTAGGGACAGCTTAGAGAAATGGTCGTACCACTGGTTCCAGAATTAAATCAATGTAATGCTGAGCTGTTAGTATACCTGGAATGAAGACTAGAGGGGTCTGGCTGCCATACATCATGCCCACACCATAATCCTTGGAATAGGAACGGTGTGTTCCCTCGTGAAGGTCTCTTCAAGTTGCCCATATGGTCTCCAGACCAATCTCTGACAGTCATTGCGTCCAAGGCAAAAGTGATATTCATCGCTGAAGAGGAAAGACCTCTATTACAGCCTCCATTGCCATTTTGCTCTTCACCACGATAGGTTTTGAGAGCTGTAGTACAAACGAACATTTGTGGCTGAACATCGGGTTTCTTACCCCAATAACGTGCAATTGCCTTCCGATTGCTTGTGTAGACATTGTCTGTTGCCTTAGGCTTGGTATGTGATGTTCAGTTTCACTTGCAGTACATAATGGATCAGTCATGGCCATTGCCATTTCTCCAAGTGTCCAAGGAGAAGTTTTGCAACATGACGGTACAAGGCTGAACTTTTCTTGAGCATCTGTGAGCAGCCTACATGGCCTAAATTAGCTTCCATTTCCTGCAGCGCCTCTGCACTTTTCTCCCATTGAGCACATCTGGGACGTCATTGGTCATGAATTGCAAAGGGAGCTACCAGTAGCAGATCTTGATTATTTGCATGCCCAAGTTAATTCAGCATTTCAGAACATTCCCTCTCAGACAACCCTTAAATATTCTCATTGATAGCAGCCAAGGTGTCTAAGCGTGTGTTTTTTGCACATGGTGCTCATTCTTGATACTGAATAAATCGAGCTGTTTCAAAAATGTAGTTTTTATTTTTTCATCATTGGCATATAATTAAAATGTTTTGCAATCCTGTGATTTCCATAATTTCATGACTTTTCCTACTCGGTGCTGCAATTTCAATGTTGAGGAGTATATAATGTAGTTTTGTCAAAAAAATTGATTTCACATAGTTTGCTACTTCAGTATTTTTAGATCTTTTAGCCAGATATTTTCATGGTTACTGAAGTACAATTATAATAATTTTAGAAGTTTTTACACTTTTACAGACAAATTTATGTAAAGACTAGTGATGGGCGAGCACTAAAATGCTCGGGTGCTGGATGCTCGGGTCGAGCATATTGGAATACTCTGGTGCTCGACCCGAGCAACGAGCCCAATGTAAGTCTATGGGAAACTTGAGCATTTTTCAGGCGGCTCCCCCCGGCAGTCTGCAGAGTGCCTAAAAATTGCCCAAAACGATGGGAACAGTGCTCAAATGACACGGGAACAGCATGGGGAAGACCACTGGAAGCATTTCTGACTCGCAGGTCACTGCTGTCAACAATGTTGTCAAAGGTATTATGCCACTTTTATGGACTCACAATAAAACATACAAAAACGAAACCAAAATGGATTTTCCTGGGAAATATGTTAAGGAACATCCTTTCCAGGGTAATGACTTGTATATAAGGCAAAATAAACATACAAAACATAAATGCTCCTCCACACCTTGGGCTATGTTCACACATAGCATTTTTGATGCGTTTTTGCACTTTTGCATTGCTTTCAACAAAGACAAATGCATTCACTGGTAAATGTAGTTTTAACATTTTACAACCTTATCTGGCCATGTGGTGTGTGACAGATCAACAGACACATCCTGTTTTATTTATGATAGAGGGACTCTGAAAGTCACAAAGCCTATTTTTATAGGGCCATCAGGCGGCCCTTACTATTCTTAAAGGGCCAGCAGTCGGCCCTCGCTATTGTTAGAGAGCCATCAGCCGGCTATGCTTTGTTGTTCCCATTATTAACGAATGGGTCTCCTACATTGTTATTGCATATGCAGTGACTGCAAGGGTTGCCCAAAAATTTGGAGACATTCCAATGCCCCTTAGAAGAGACGTAGAGGCTGGAGAGCCTCCTAAAAACAATGTTCCCATTATTAGGAAGTGGGTCTCCCATAGTGTTTGCCTATGCAGTGAATGCAAAAGCTGCCAAAAATTTGGAGGCACTCCAATGCCCCTTGGAAGAGACGTAGAGGTTGAAGAGCCTCCTAAAAACAATGTTACCATTATTAGGAAGTGGGTCTCCCATAGTGTTTGCCTATGCAGTGAATGCAAAAGCTGTCAAAAAGGAGGTGATATGGTTGATATGTTGGTGAATGATATGGTGATGGAGGATGAGGAGAAAGAGGAGGACAAGAGCAAATAGACAAAATCAGGAAGCGTATACCCATGTGTAGGTGTGAAGAGGTGCATGGGAATAGACCTTCCAAAAAAAGACACTGTATTTGAGTGCTATTGACTCACCCCCTGGGCCGTGGGGCACTCGGATCTGGGCAGTAGGGAAACGATGGGAGTAGTAGTGGCAACCCGGTTCCGTGGCTCAGAGTGGTCAGGCCAGTGGTAGTACGTTATGCGCTGATGATAATGTCCGACTACGCCACCCGTGGATTGCGGTTATTAGGAACCGCCGCTGCATGCAGACCGCTGGGGCTGATGAGGTGTGCAGCTAGGGTAGTGTGACTCCCCACGGGAAGAGTGTGGCCCCAAGGCAGAATAGTGGATGGTGGGAGTGATGGTAGCGAGAGTCCCAGTGCTGATAGTGCTGGAGGAGCAAGGAGCACACAGACAACAGATTGCAGTCCAGGGTCTTTACTAGAACAGGTAAATTGACCCACAAACAGTCCCAGCTAGGAGGGGACCTGGATGTCTGAGAGGAATTGGGAGATTGGCCCTGGTCAGGGTGAGGGTGTAGGCCTACCGTGCTTTCTGCGCTCCTTCTGGCTATCTCCTCCTTTTAGGGTCACAGCCCACGGTTCTGAGCTCTCCGTGTATTCTCGCCTGTATGACATGCGACGTGGGTTCCTTTCTGCTCCCAGCCTTGTACGGCTTTGCTGGTCCCTTCTGTTGTGGCAGGGCCTCCAGGCTTCTTAGGCCAAGGAATATACAGTCCCCTGCGGACTGGTTATCTGCTGGGGGATGTGGAATCCTCCCAGCCTCAGACACCAAAGTCTGGTATATTAAGTCCGTTATCTGCCAAGACAGGCTCTCTTCGCCTCTTGTCTCTGGCTTGTGGCTCTCCTACTGCCACACTTCCTCTTAGGTGCAATATAACTTTCTGTCCCTGCTCTGCTCCGGGACGCGTCTCAGTGCTGAGACAGGCCATCCAGTTCTCTCTAACCCTGCCCCCAGGACCAGCTTTTATAGGGGCAGCCTGCTCCCCCTACTGGCCTGAGACAGGAGGTACTGCATGCTAATGTTCCCCTGACTAGAGAACCTCCCCCTTGCTCTCAGACACAGCTTTATTACATTTTGTGGCATCCAGGCCAGGGTGACACACTATCATTCGGTGGTGTTGAGAAGTCTGGCCCAATCCAGCCCTTGTTCATTTTTACAAGAGTTAGCCTGTCAGCATTTACAGTTGACAGGCAGATGTGCCTATCGGTTATAATTCCAACGGCGGCACTAAAAACAACCACCTGTGATAAAATGCTGGTGGCAGGCCAGGACCTCCAAGGCATAGAGAGCCAGTTCATTCCACGTGTCCAGCTTGGATACCCAGTAATTATAAGGCACAGAGGAATCACAGATGATGTTGGTATGGTCGGCAAGGTACTCCCTCACCATCTTACCAAACTTTGCACTCCTTGTGATAGTACCCCGCGCTTCAGGGCCTGTAAGATGGGAGGGTCTGAGAAAAATGTCCCAGAACTTTGACAGTGTTCCCCTGCCTCTGCTGGATTAGAGTTGTGTCTTTCTCGCCGGTACTCCTTGGTTGTTCAACGACGTTGTTCTGCGTTTTTAGATGGAATCTTTTTTAATAATTCTGCATCAAGGGCCTTCTGGTACTGCCACATTTAAGTAGACCTGTCCGCCTTGGGAATAAGAGACAGAAAGTTCTCCTTGTAGCATGGGTCTAGAAGTGTCACCAACCAGTAATTACCGTCACCCAAAATTTGGAGAACGTGAGGGTCACGGGAAAGGCAGCGTAACATAAACTCAGCCATGCGTGCCAGACTGCTAAAAGGCAAGACTTCCGTGTCCTCACCAAGAGGACGACTGACCATGCTCTTCTCCTCCTCCTCTCTGTCCTCAGGCCATTCACGCTGAACAGACGGTTTGACGGTTATGCAGGTAGTACCGTCTATAGCACATGAAACTAGCTCCTCCTCCTCCTCTTCCTCATTGTCACTCCACGTTGGGATGAGATGAGGCTGGTCTGTGTGTAATCACCCTGTATCGTTCCTTGCTCCATCTCATCGTGCTCTGCCTGCAATGCATCCTCTTTGATTGTGAGCAGAGAGCGTTTCAGAAGACAGAGAAGCTGGATGGTGATGCTAATTATGGTGTCATCGCCACTCACCATCTTGGTGGAGTCCTTAAAGTTTTGGAGGATGGTACACATGTCTGACATCCGTGTCCACTCCCGAGTTCTTATGTGTGGAGTTTGAACTTTCTGTCCCTGCTCTGCTCTGGGCCGCGTCTCAGTGCTGAGACAGGCCATCCAGTTCTCTCTAACCCTGCCCCCAGCACCAGCTTTTATAGGGGCAGCCTGCTCCCCCCACTGGCCTGAGACAGGAGGTACTGCATGCTAATGTTCCCCTGACTAGAGAACCTCCCCCTTGCTCTCAGACACAGCTTTATTACATTTTGTGGCATCCAGGCCAGGGTGACACACTATCATTCGGTGGTGTTGAGAAGTCGGGCCCAATCCAGCCCTTGTTCATTTTTACAAGAGTTAGCCTGTCAGCATTTACAGTTGACAGGCAGATGTGCCTATCGGTTATAATTCCAACGGCGGCACTAAAAACAACCACCTGTGATAAAATGCTGGTGGCAGGCCAGGACCTCCAAGGCATAGAGAGCCAGTTCATTCCACGTGTCCAGCTTGGATACCCAGTAATTATAAGGCACAGAGGAATCACAGATGACGTTGGTATTGTCAGCAAGGTACTCCCTCACCATCTTACCAAACTTTGCACTCCTTGTGAGAGTACCCCGCGCTTCAGGGCCTGTAAGATGGGAGGGTCTGAGAAAAATGTCCCAGAACTTTGACAGTGTTCCCCTGCCTCTGCTGGATTAGAGTTGTGTCTTTCTCGCCTGTACTCCTTGGTTGTTCAACGACGTTGTTCTGCGTTTTCAGATGGAATCTTTTTTAATAATTCTGCATCAAGGGCCTTCTGGTACTGCCACATTTAAGTAGACCTGTCCGCCTTGGGAATAAGAGACAGAAAGTTCTCCTTGTAGCATGGGTCTAGAAGTGTCACCAACCAGTAATTACCGTCACCCAAAATTTGGAGAACGTGAGGGTCACGGGAAAGGCAGCGTAACATAAACTCAGCCATGCGTGCCAGACTGCTAAAAGGCAAGACTTCCGTTTCCTCACCAAGAGGACGACTGACCATGCTCTTCTCCTCCTCCTCTCTGTCCTCAGGCCATTCACGCTGAACAGACGGTTTGACGGTTATGCAGGTAGTACCGTCTATAGCACATGAAACTAGCTCCTCCTCCTCCTCTTCCTCATTGTCACTCCACGTTGGGATGAGATGAGGCTGGTCTGTGTGTAATCACCCTGTATCGTTCCTTGCTCCATCTCATCGTGCTCCGCCTGCAATGCATCCTCTTTGATTGTGAGCAGAGAGCGTTTCAGGAGACAGAGAAGCTGGATGGTGATGCTAATTATAGTGTCATCGCCGCTCACCATCTTGGTGGAGTCCTTAAAGTTTTGGAGGATGGTACACATGTCTGACATCCGTGTCCACTCCCGAGGTCTTATGTGTGGAGTTTGAACTGAATACCGACGGCCTTGTTGATGCTGGTACTCAACAACTTCCCTCTTCTGCTCACAAATCCTTCCCAACATCTGCAATGTAGAGTTTCCAACATGTGGGGACATCACACACCAGTCGGTGAACTGGAAAAGCTGCTGAAACACGACAAGGGTGGCGGAAGCTGTATGTGAGTTTCTAAAATGGGCACACAGGCGGCGTACTTTGACAAGCAGATCCGGCAGCTTTGTGTAGGTTTTGAGAAACCGCTGAACCACAAGGTTAAGCACATGGACCAGGCATGGTACGTGTGTGAGCTTGCCTCGCCTCAGAGCCGCCACCAGGTTCTGGCCATTGTCACACATGCCCATGTTTGGCTGTAGGTTCAGCGGTGTCAGCCACAGATCTGCCTGCTCTTTCAGAGCTGTCCACAACTCTTCAGCATTGTGTGGTTTGTCACCCAAGCATATTAGCTTCAGCACAGCCTGTTGCCGCTTGGACGAGGCAGTGCTGCAGTGCTTCCAGCTTGCGACTGATGTGGTAATTTCAGAGATGGATGCTGAAGAGGAGGAGGAGGTGCAGGAGCTGAAGAATGGGGGGGCAACCCTGATTGACCGAGGGCCCACAATCCTCGGCGTTGGGAGGACGTGTTCTGTCCCAAGGTCCGACTGCGTCCCAGCTTCCAGTATGTTAACCCAGTGAGCCATCAGCGAGATGTACCGTCCCTGCTCACAAGCACTTGTCCACATGTCCATGGTTAGGTGGACTTTCCCAGTAACTGTGTTGTTGAGGGCACGGCTAATGTTGTGTGACACGTGCTCGTGTAATGCGGGGACAGCACACTGGGAGAAATAGTGGCGGCTGGGGACCGAGTCCCGAGGGACGGCCGCCACCATCAGGTTGCGGAAACCTTCCGATTTCGAGCTTAAGCAGTCGTGAAATGTGTGAATTTAGTAGTGAGGCCTGTGGGGCATTGGCTGCGTATTTGTGCTTGCATTCCAAGGACTGGGGTAGGGACAACTGAATGCTGCGCTGGGACAAGGACGTGGATGTGCTTGCTGATGGTGCTAGTTGAGAGTGTGCAATGACAGATGCAGGGCAGGAGGCATCTTCTCATGCGCCATGGACAAAGGATTGGCTTGCATGCACAACAGCGGAAGAAGCAGTAGTGCCACCTGCAGACACTTTTCCTGGACCTTGGGTTCAGCCCACTTAGTCGGGTGCTTTGCTGCCATGTGCCTGATCATGCTGGTAGTGGTCAGGCTGCTAGTTTTGTCACCCTTGCTGATGCTGGTCTGGCAGGTGGTACAAATGGCCTTTTTGGGGTTATCGGCAGAGTCTTTACAAAACAACGAGACTCGGGAAGATCTAATAGTTGTACTGGCAACTTCCGTCGTGTTGATGTTACGGGGAACGGTTGCTGCCTTCTGGTTGCGGCCACCACACTGCATCTTCCTCCTGTTGTGGTGCAATGCCTCCCTCCCCCTGTGTGCTGATGTCCTCGCTCTGTATGTCCCCTGCCAGGTTGGGTCAGTTTCTATATCATCCACCACCTAGTCTTCGACTTCTGCACCCTCGTCCTCCTCCTGATTTTCTGGCAATTATGTTTCATCATCATCCAAGTCTTGTGACAGTTTCCCACCGTCATCTTCGTGTGACCGTGGCTGCTCAAATATTTGGGCATCGCTACATGCGATCTCCTCTTGCCCTGCTTCAAGTGGACCAGGCGAGAGGCCCGAATCTATAAATGGAAAAGTGAACTGCTCTTTAGAGTGTCCAAGTGTGGGATCAGTTGTCTCCGGGCACTCGGCATGGTGGGAGGAAGGAGGATCAGGGTGAGGAATATGCGGTCCAGACTCACGGCTACTGAGACTTGACTGTGTGGAAGACAGGGTGGTGGTGGCTAAGTGACTGGAAACATTATCTGCTATCCAACCAATTACCCTTTCACACTGCTCTGTGTTCAATAGTGATGTTCTGCAGTCCCCTATTAATTGGGACAGGAAGGTCGAGCGAGAAGATGTGGGTGTTTGTTGTGGCACAATTTCAGCTAGCCCACGGCCTCGTTCTCTGCATGCATCATCATCACCATCACGTCCACTTCCCCGACCCTTGCCACGCACCTTGCCCATTTTAAATGGAGGACAATATTTTCCACGTTCACTACAAATGGTTGGATTTGAACCGCAGTGATATTTGATAAATGTGACAGAAAACCACAGTTTTAAATAGCTGGCCTGTAGGTAACTATTTTTAACAGCGACCTCGTATCAATAACTTCACTGACACACTGCAACAAAATTTCAATGGAGGCCAGAAATGGCAGAATTTTCTGCGCACTTATATGTGATCCGTGTGATGGACAAACCACAGTTTTAAATAGATGGATTTTTAGTGCTGTAATATGGAAAGATCTGGCTGTATTCTGCAGTGCCATCAAGCAAATGGAGCAGAAAAAACGGTGTTCTCTGGATTGATTTTAAGCTAATAATCAGGATTAAGATCCAAAAAAAAAATGATTCCTGGCCCCTGATACCTGGGGCTATTTCTAGAAATATCTGTAAAAGCACCAGCAGACAGAACTGGAATGGACCATCTTGCTATATGCACTACAGTCTGCCACATACACTGCCTGCCTGCCTAGCACTGATATCTCTGCAGCTGGATTAGTCCTCAGAAGGACTGTTAGTTGAGATGGATATGTGTATAATATATTGTGGTATACCTACAGTACACTAACTAAGAAACAAGTAAATCTCTCCCTAGCTCAGCAGCACCTCTTCCTACACTGCCTGATTCCGGAGTAGACTGTGACAAGCATGGTGGCGCCTGGTCTAACATAGACCTGATGATGCTGTGCGGCCAGCCAATCAATGTAATGCCACAACCAATATGGCTGCAGCATTACAGTGTGTGGCAGACAATCCCTGCATGTTCATTGGCGCTCTAAAGAGCGCCAAACATTCAGGGAGGGGACCCGAGCTCCCACCGAGCAACTCCGGAAATACTGGTCGAGCGCCGAGCATCTCGAGCAGTGAGATGCTCAGGGAAGCACAGAGCTGTAGCAAGCATGCTCGCTCATCGCTAGTAAAGACTCAATATTTACAGTGTTGTCCCTTATTTTCAAGACCTCTGCAATTCACCCTGGCTTGTTGGATATCAGTTTCTAAGTCAAATCCTAACTGAGGACAGCCCATTCTTCCCTAATATGTGCTTGGAGTTTATTGCAATGCCTGTGTTTTGATTTATACATATTTATATTAAGGTAGGTAGGTAGGTACTAAGCTGCTTTACGATTTACAGTGGCATTGTATATATAATATATATATATATATATATATATATATATGTACTGTTATGGAGACCCTCTTTGTTTTAAGGAGAACTTTGGAATAGACAGCAAAGGGTCTTCACATTGCCAGTGAGATTCAAATTAAGATACTTCATCGATGAAGGAAGAGAGACAGAATACATGTGACATGCATTGTCAGCAGGTAGAGTCTTCTGGTGTAGCAACAAAGGCTCACTATATTTATTAGCTAGACAAAACAGAACTTCATTGTTACATACAACTGAACAGAAAACAGAAATAGACTTAAAAGTAACAAACACATTTCCCTTGGCCCAGCGTAAACCTTCTTGTCAAGGACTTCACCGGAAACAAACATCTTAATCAGACATTCCACAATGTAAAATAAGAAAACACTCAAGCAGACTTCAGACATAGCAAAAATATAAATAGTTTTTTTTTCCTAAATTAATAATGATATCTAGATATTAAAAAATTAACCATAACAACTCCTCCCTTTTTATTATTTTACAAAACAATTTATTCATCAGCTGCTTCCCCATGCTATGAAAGCCTGGAGTGGACGAATCCCATTCACCGACAAATAACTTGCTTGTAAATATCATCATATATGTTTATAGGAGAAGTGGCATTATATTTTGCAGGCCTGTGATGCTTAATCTTGTGTGTTTTCTTGCATAGTCTCTTAATAGCAAATATACTAATCCTGGAAACTATATACACTAGTAATATCAAAATCCCTATTTGTAGAATACCTTGTAGGATACCCATTAGCCATCCACCTATACTCTTGAACCAATTGACAGGATTAAGAAATGAGAAAGTGTCACTCCACCAGGAATCTTTGTTGGCATGATGTTCTTGGAGCCACGCATCCCTCATTTCTCTAACTATCTCTATCATGATCTTTACCTGGAAATTTCCGGCAGGGTCTATGTAGTGGCAACAGGTAGGGCCTATTATCTGACACATCCCTCCCTCTCTAACAGTCAAGTAATCTAGCACTATGGTGTGTTGGTTAGTAACTGCAATTAGTTGTTTCTGTACAATATTAGATGTATTGAGAATGTCAAGAATCTGGAAGATCAGGTCATCTAGATAATCAGTCGCTTCTACCAACTTATCCCACATTTGCATTATGAATGGGTAAATGAATAAGACACTAAAAAATTTGTTAGCCACCCCCATTTCTACAAGATGTGGTTTACCATTTGGTCTGGGCTTGTCATCTGCAGCTCTTCTGTACAGTGTGTGTAGCGGGATTGCTTTAATATCTATTCTTGTGAGTGGTACTATAAAAGTAGAAGGTGTCAGAAAGGCCAGTGTGCAAACTCCTGTGAAATTGTTCGGTAACCACTTGTAAGCCTGATGTCCACATACAATATATAAACTCTCTGGTGCTCCAACCACAGTGTTGTTGAACAGACTAGCAATCCATTTAGATAACAAGGTGGTGCTTAATTTTTCCAGAATTTTTCCCTGATACTGAGTGTCATTTGAGGTAAAACCTAATATTAGATTTTGCAAGGTTACATTTACACAATGAAGCTTAGGATTGAAAGTGACATCAACCGCTATACACTGCGTAGTAGTTGTAGCAGATCCATTACACTCTGAATAGTCAGCTATAGAGAAAGGAAACCCTCTGGATTTTATCTGAATACAGTTACAAGAAGTAAACTTCGAATAACAGGAGAGGTCGACACGACTGGTCGCCCAAGGCATTTCAGTCTGACTTAGAGGTCGACCACTCCTGTTAAACAACAACCATGGCTCAGTCACCCAAGCTGCTACAGTTAGACCTACAGCCTTCTTTTTCTTTGTTGCTCTTAATCTAATAGGAAAAGTGTAGTTACTTAAGTAAAACATTTCATTCAAAGTCACTGGAATAGCTAAATAAGGCATAGTATTGGAGGATATTGGACTATGAGTGCATGTCCAACAGTTCTTAGGATGGTCATTAGAGTTCATGTCTTGGAGTAAGACTTGGTGATGCTTTATCAGTTTGTTATCCCAGTTTTCTTTAAGTAATTCATGAAGAGTTAGGGCAAAAGGTACGGTTGCTATCACCATAGTCCAAACAAACAGCTACTGGGGTTCAAAATCTTTTTACAATGGCTGGCGTGGATCCAAGTGTCCTTGCCTTGAAGCTTGACCGAAGTGGCAGTGGTTAACAGCACTTGGAATGGTTCACTGTATCTGGGCTCCAGTGGTGTCCTCATATGTCTCTTTACCACGACCCAGTCTCCTGGTACCAAAGTGTGAGTGCCGCTGAGGCAATTGGGGTCTGGGATAGAGGAAAGAACACGATTATGAGTAGGGACACTACCAAACAGTATTTCATATGGGGACAGCTTCTCCCTCCACCTTGGGGCGGTCCTCACTGAATACAATGCTATGGGCAAACAATCTACCCAGGACAAGTGTGTTTCTTCCATGCACTTTTGAATTTTTAGTTTCAAGGTACCTTTGAGACGTTCCACCTTCCCACTACTTTGTGGATGATAGGGAACATGAAAAGTCGCTCTATCCCAAGAGTGACCATGATTTGTTTCATTAGTTCCCCAGTAAAGTGGGTTCCTCTGTCACTTTCTATAGGTTCGGGCACCCCATATCTATAAACCACTTCACTGATCAATTTTTTAGCAGTAGTTTTTGTGTTTGCTTTAGTCACCACCCAAGCTTCTGGCCACCCAGAGAAAAGGTCAATGCATACCAGGGCGTATTCATAATTACCCACCTTAGGTAGCAGTATGTAGTCCATCTGCAGTCTCTGAAATGGGTAATCTGGTTTTGGTGTGCATTTTCGTGGGATTCGAATAGGCCTACCATGGTTATGTTTTGCACAGACTAGACATTCTTGAATATACTTTGCAGCTGTATTCGGGAACCCTGGGGCACACCAGTTTTGTAGCACCACTGCACACATAACACCCTTTGAGTTATGCACTGGAGAATGTGCAAGGCCAGCCATCATGGGGAACAGGCAGCGTGGAAGGCAATACGTTTGTTTACCTGCCATACCCCTGACACTGACTGTACGGAGTCCGCTTTGACCCATGGATTCTGCTCGTGGGGTGAAGCCTGGGTCTGGAAGACCTGCAGTAGTTCGAGGTCCACGGCCACTGGGACCGGTGCAGGGGACGTCTCCTTATTTGAAAGGGGGCTTCCTGCACTCCCTGACTCTGAGTCTCCTGGGGTTTCCGCACTTGCGATAGCCAGTATCTCTGTCAAAGGTAATCGTGCTGCTTCCTTAGCCGCCTGGTCAGCCCAAGCATTCCCTACTGCAAGGGGAGTTTGTTCCCAAGTATGTGCTGACTAGTGTTGAGCCACCCCCGTAGTGTTCGAGTTCGGTTCGGTTCGTCGAACACCCGTGTGTTCGCCGAACTGTTCGTCGAACTGTTCGTCGAACACCTTCGAACACCGTTAAAACCAATGGCAGGCAAATAAAAACACATAGAAACACATAGAAAACACCTTCAAAGGTGTCCAAAAGCTGACAAACTGCTCAGAAGACATAACTAACACATGGAAAAGTGACAAGTACATATAGTCATGCGAAAATAAAAGAGGTGGAGGAGTAAAAGGAGGGGGAGACACAGATATAGGCATGTCATGCCCTTCTAAAATCCAAAAAGTGAGAAGCCGACACGGCCAGTCCGCTCCTGCCCGTGCCACCTCCGTGTCGCCGGGTTTGTGCCAGAGCCGCGGTGAACCCTGACGGCCAGCCCCCCTCTCCCAATACTGGTGCCTGTCCGCTGGTGGGTCGAGCGAGCCCCCCTGTGGTGGAGGCAGCTCTAAGCTTTTTAATTTAAATTGTCATTCTAATTTGAATGAATACACTTTAAATCCATTTACAAGGATCTATTGGAGGGCAAGTCTCATGCCAGCAGCCGCGGTAATTCCAGCTCCAGTAGCGTCCACTAAAGCTGCTGCAATTAAAAAGCTTTTATAAGGATCGAGCTCGGCTGTCCACCGCAAGGCATCCTACTGCCAGTCCCAGCCCCTATGCCTTGGGGTGCCTCCTGATGCTCTTCACTAAGTATCCCATGGTCCCGAAGCATTTCCTTTGAAAAAATTAAGTGTCTAAACTACAGGTGGTGCAGCTTGCTTAACAGCCGGGATAATCCGCTGACTAGCAGACACTGCTACTAGGCACAAAGTATTTCCTGGGCTAGATGCAGTTAAAAATTTGTAATTAGATACTCTCGTTGGATGCTGAGAAAGCATTCCATAGAGTCTCCTGGCATGCCATATATGATTCTCTTAAAAAGCTTGGGGTAGGGGTCTAGGGGACCCTTTTATAGCCAAAATCACGGCCCTGTATCGCAATACGTCACCTAGGCTGAAGATAAATGGAACTGTAGCACCCTGAGGGCTCGGTTGCTACAGACGTATTGCACCTCACCCAGAGGTGTGATATCTCACTCTCAGGTAAGGATGGAGTGTGGATCAGGACCCGACACCTGCATGCATTACACCACATTGCCGTGGGGCAGGGCGACCAATATTCCCCTGAGATGGGCACGACAGTCCCTGTCCCTGGCTGGAGTGGGGGGAGGGAACACTGAGGAAGGGGAACCCTGTAGTGCAGGAGCAGGGAGGAAGCAGTTCCTGGGTGCATTGAGAAGGGAGTATAAAAGGTGGGCACCATCTTAGTTCAGTGCAGAGAAGTCTGAGCAGAAGTGGCAGGGAGCAGGGGCTCTGCATGAGCTCTGCTCCGGAGGCGGGCCTAGTAACAGAGGCCCAGGCCTGGAAGAGGGAGAAGGAAGGAAGAGGAGCGGAGAAGGCTCCAGGAACGAGGAATGAAGGGATCCCAGGGGTGCGGACGGGCGAGTCGCCACCGCACGCCCGAATCCACCTGCGTGGAGGGGTCAGGCCAAAGGGGGAGACCGGTCCCCGAACTAGTGGAGGCAGGAAACGACCCTCAGCTAGAAACCGGAGGCTCTGACATTTTATGTGGCGCAGCCCCTCGCTACACCCGCTAGGAAGGCACCACATAGGGTCAGGGAAACTGGCGCCAAGTTTACCAAGAGGAGGCCCGAGGCAGCCGGACAGAAGTGTTGGTAAGAAAGGCCAGACAAAGGACACACAAAGGGGGTCCTGTGAAGTGCTCCAAAGTTATCTGGGAGTTGTCTGAGCCCCTCACCTGGTGAGCACAGTACGACGTGGGCAGCCGTTACCTGCAGACGTGGTCTGGATAATAAGAACTGTGAGTAAAGGCCCTGGACTGCATCACTGACTCCGTGTCGTTACTGCTGCTGCCCTGCACCATCACCCCCATCCTCCGCATACACTGCCCTGAGGCTATACTCCTCCCGTGGGGAGTTATGCTACGCTCTGCTGCACCCACAACACCAGCCTCAGCGGTCTGCCCTGTAGCGGCGGTTCACTCTGACCGCAATCCACGGGTGGCGTAGTCGGACATTTAAACATCAAAACCACATAAATAGTTCCGCCACTGGTTTGACCGCCCTGAGCCACGGAACCGGGTCGCCGCCACGAAGACTACAACCACCAGCATCCACGAAAAAGGGTCCGGCTCCGGGTGTCCCAAGGCCCAGGGGGTGCGTCAGAACATTTTCATCACCTTTCACAATCACCAATGGGACAAGGCAGGGATGTCCTCTGTCCCCTCTCTTATACATCCTAGTGACGGAGCACCTGCTCTCATCAATTCGCCATAACCCCAATATTAGGTGGATTGAGGTGGGAGGCACCGAGTACAAGTGCTCTCTATTTGCTGATGATGTCCTAGTATATATCACTCAATCACATATATCCATCCATGCTGTTATGGCTGAAATAGATCACTTTGTTACATGGTAAAATTTTAAAATCAATGCAGCGAAGTCTGAGGCCCTCGATGTCTCCCTCCCCAAATCCATATAGGATTCCATCCAGTCCAACTTTCCCTTTGCCTGGCCCTCACAGGGTATCAAATACTTAGGAATTCCTATTCATAGAGACCTCTCCCATCTATGTTATCTTAATTTTGGGCCCTTTATTGAACAATTCCATACAGACCACGGTTGGCAAGTTAGAACTGTAAGATTCACTACGTGAACCGCTGGTGTTTTGTGGAAAAGCACATGTACACCGCGTTCCAAATTATTATGCAAAAAGTGTTTAGGAGTGATAAGGGAAGAATTTGTTTGTTTGTCAGTTAAACTCATTGATGGTGATGTGTGTCAGGGCTCTTTATATCACTGTAAGCAATTGCAGACACCTGTGCTAATTAGTTTGGCAGGTGTGTCCAATGAAAGGCAAGACTACTTAAGAAGGCTTTCTCACATTATTAAGCAGCCTACATTTTCTGCCAAAATGGGAAAGAAAAAGGATGTGTCGGCTGCTGAGAAGCAACAAATTGTGGAGTGTTTAGGTCAAGGCATGACTACAATCAACATTGTGCGATGATCAGGATGAAGTGTCTTGGCAATCAAGAAGTATGTAGCTGATTCACAGTACACACGTGTGCGTGCTGATAAGGGCAAATTGAGGACTCTTTCCTACAGGCAATTACGTCAGGTTGAAAGAGCAGCGGCAAAAAAGCCTTGTCATAGCAGCAGACAAGTTTTTGAAGCTGCTTGTGCCTCCAACGTCCCCCGAACAACAAGATGCAGGGTCCTTCAGAGGTTTGCAGCTGTGCATACGCCATCCTGTCGACCTCCTCTATCCACTTCACACAAGCAGAAACGGCTCCAGTGGGCCAAACATTACATGAAGACTGATTTCAAAACTGTTTTGTTCACGGATGAGTGCCGTGAAGCGCTCGATGGTCCAGATGGATGGAGTGGAGGATGGCTGGTTGATGGACACCCCACGCAAACACGGCTACAGCGCCAACAAGGAGGAGGTGGAGTAATGTTTTGGGCTGGAATCATGGGGAGAGAGATTGTCGGCCCCTTTAGGATCCCTGAAGGCGCTAAAGATGAACTCCATAATGTATGTGGATTTTCTCAAACAGCACTTCCTGCCATGGTTCAAGAAGAAGAACCGTGTATTTCACAGCAAGATCATTTTTTTGCATGATAATGCACCATCTCATGCTGCACATAAAACATCTGCATCTCTGGCTGATATGGGCATAAAAGGGGACAAACTTATGGTGTGACCCCCATGCTCCCCTGACCTCTACCCCATTCAGAACCTTTGGAGCATCATTAAAAGGAGTGTCTATGATGGCGGGAGGCAGTTCACATCTAAGCAACAGCTCTGGGAGGGTATTCTGTCCTCATGCAAAACAATTGAAGCAGAAACCATCCAAAACCTGACAAATTCAATGGACGAGAGAGTTCAGAAGCTCCTTTCGAACAAGGGGTCCTATGTGAAAATGTAACATCACCTAGAATAAAGTTTTGAGTTGAAAACTGTTTGATTTCAGTTTCTAACAACCTGCTAATGCTTATAATTTCAAAAATGACCATTTTTTTGGTCTTTATTAAAATGAAAAGGTTGATCGAAAAGTTTGGGGGATCTAAGAGTGTGGCAACCCAGTAGTCATGATTACTTCGAATTCTGACAATATGAGGGTCATGCTGCAGGTAGTGCAGCAAGAAGGCACTTATGTGTCTTGCGCATCTCGGAGCCCCAAAATTATTTTCCGGGCTAGATGCAGCTAAAAATTATTTTTAATTTTAAATCTGGTGGAGCTTATTATAGATGGCCTAATAGGATCAGTGCTGCACACTGCTACAAAGCTCAAATTATTTTCCAGTCAAGATACAGATAAACATGATTAGTAATTTGAAAGCTTAAAACGTTTGGTAGGGTGATTTTAACCAATCATCAAGCTTTTACTCTCCCCAGGATGACACAGGGGTAGAAAAGTCGTTTCGGATCCATGATTTGTTCATCTTTATGAACGTGAGTCTGTCTACATTATCAGTGGAGAGCCGCGTGCGCTTATCTGTCAGCACACCACCAGCAGCGCTGAACACACGTTCAGACAGAACGCTGGCTGCGGGGCATGACAAGATCTCCAAGGCGTAAGTGGCTAGCTCCGGCCATTTATCCAGATTGGAAGCCCAAAAAGAGCAAGGGTCCAGTGACACAGTTGTGGCTTCAATGTTTACTTGGAGATACTCCTGTACCATCGTCTCTAGGCGTTGACTATGTGTCAGACTTCTTGTCTCCTGTGGCCTTGCAAAGGATGGGCTAAAAAAGTGGTGAAATGATTCCGCAAAATTGATGTTACCAGCAGATACTGTGGTTCTGTTACGGTTTGAGTGCTGAACACTTGACGGTCCCACGGTCGGCAAGTTGGAACTGTGAGATTCACTACGTGCACCACTGGTGTTTTGTGGAAAAGCACATGTAAGATTCTGCAACAGTCTCTGCTGATACTCCTGCATGCGTGCATCCCTTTCTATGGCAGGAATAATTTCTGCAAATTTACTTTTGTACCGGGGATCTAACAGTGTGGCAACCCAGTAGTCAGGATTATTTCTAATTCTCACAATTCGAGGGTCATGTTGCAGGTAGTGCAGCAAGAAGGCACTCATGTGTGTTGCGCATCCAGGAGCACCAAGTCCCTGTTGTGTTGGTGGCGAGGTAACAATCATGCTTCCTTCCCCTGTCCTCTACCCCCAACCTCGCACAACAGAAATGTGATCAAGGTCTCCCTCATCTGATGAGTCTTCCATCAGTTCGTCCTCCACTTCTTCCTGGGCTCCTGCACCTTCCTCACTAGTTTGGCTGCTACCATGCGCCCTGGTAAAACCATCTCCCCCACCCTCACATGCCTGCCGCCTTGGTGCTGCCGACCGTCTGGACCTTGCAGATGTTAGCCCTTCCGCATACAACTCCTCCTCCTCTACTTCCTCCACCTCCTCTTGTGCCACCACCTGACTCCGAATTCTGTTTAACATGTGCTCCAGCATGTAAATCACCGGAATAGTCATGCTGATAATGGCATCGTCAGCACTAAACATCTTCGTCGCCATTTCAAAACTGTGCAGAAGGGTGCATAGGTCCCTGATCTGAGACCACTCCTCCAGCGTGATTTGCCCCACCTCTGAATCTCGTTGGCCCAGGCTATACGTCAGAACGTATTGCACCAGGGCTTGTCGGTGCTGCCACAGTCGCTGCAACATGTGCAGAGTTGAATTCCACCGGGTAGGCACATCGCATTTTAGCCGGTGAAGTGGCAGGCCCAACGACTTCTGTAGAGATGTAAGTCGCTGAGCTGCGGGATGCGAACGGCGGAAGTGAGCACACAGCGACCGTGCCCTCTGCAGAAGGCCATCTAGTCTGGGATAGTGGGCTAAAAATTGCTGGACAACCAGGTTCAACACGTGAGCCATACAAGGCACGTGTGTGACATTGCCCTGGCGAAGGGCCGCACCCAGGTTTGCAGCATTGTCGCACACGGCCTTCCCTGGTTTCAGGTCCAGTGGAGACAACCATTCATGAAATTGGTTCTCCAGAGCTGACCACAACTCCTCAGCTGTGTGACTCACATTTCCCAGACATTTCAATGTAAAAACCACCTGATGACGTTGAGCCCTACTGCCAGCATAGTAAGGAGGTGTGCAGGATCCCTTCTGCGCAGTTAGAAAGCTTGTGGCATGACCAGACAGGCTTTGGGTGCAGGTGGAAGACCGAGAGGAGGTTGAGGAGGCAGAAGCAGTGGAGGAACTTTGACATAAAGAGGATTGACGCACAACTCGTGGGGACGGCAAGACTTGGACAGCAGCCCCTTGTCCTGCTGTCACCATAGTTACCCAGTGCCCAGTCAGCGACATGTAACGCCCCTGTCCATGCCTACTCGTCCAAGTGTCTGTGGTGAAATGCACCCTGTCACACACAGAGTTTCTCAAAGAAGCGGTGATGTTGTGTGCGACATGCTGGTGGAGCGCAGGCACACCTTTCTTTGAGAAGTAGTGCCGACTGGGCATCTGGTACTGGGGCACTGCGACGGACATAAGGTCTCGAAAATCCTCTGTGTCCACCAGGCGGAAAGGCAGCATTTCTGTAGCCAAGAGCTTGCAGATGGTGAAATTCAACCTCTTAGCTTTCTCATGGCTAGGAGGAAATGGTCTTTTACTTGTCCACATCTGAGGGACCGAGGGCTGGCTATTGTGCTTAGACGGGGTTGATAAGGGTGTCCCCGGCAAACTGCCGGTCTGTGAGGAAGATGCAGGCGGACATGTTAGGTTGCCTTGATCCAAAGCTGGTGCTATCGATGTCGGACAGCGCTCAACACCAGCTGGTGTTACCACCTCCAAAGAAAATGATGACCTGCCAATCACGCTGGCTGTTGCGGGTAAAGAGGTGGCAGGTCTGCGCCCCAAAACAGGTGTGACTGCTGTCCCCCCAGTCACAGAGGATGAAGAGGCCGCGGATGCACAAGATATGGCAGACTGTGGTTGGCCCGGCCGGCTAGGCCGCATTGTAGCACACTGAGCTTCCCACTGCAACTTATGCTTCATGTCCATGTGCCGGTTCATGCATGAAGTACTCAAACTATGTATTTTTTGGCCTCTACTTAGCTTTTGCTGACAAATGTTACAGATAACACGAGTTGGGTCATCTTTATCGATCTGAAAAAATGCCCAGGCTATGCAAGGCTTAGCACCCATGCGACCTGAAGAGCCACCACGACTTGTGGTGAGAGGCAGAGTTGTGTTTGAGGATGCAGTTGTTGACGTGCTTCCAGTACTACGTCTCTGTCCAGGAAGGCGCAACCTGACCTCGTCGTCACTAGCATCTTCCTCCACCTCCTCTGCTGACCTCATCTCTTGGCTGACTGTGGGTTGACAGTAAGTGGGATCTCCGACCTCATCATCATCACCCTGTGCGTTATCACACCCGTCGTCCTCAGAGCCAACCTGTTCCTGCCCTGACAAAAAACTAAAGTTGTCGCTCCAATCAGGTATTTGAGTCTTATCATCGTCTTCCTCATTGTCTCCACCAACAGGAGTTACAGTTTGGGAATGAGGGTCTACATTATGGTCAGAACCTTCTGCGTCTGGTCCTGGATCCGACTCATAAAGATTCTGGGCATCAGTGCAGATCATTTCCTCGTCTGGATTCACAGAAGCGCTGGAGTCGACCTCTGATTGCTAGGCTATAGTATGAGTAAACAGCTCTGCAGACTCAACCATCTGTTCTACCTCATACTCAGATGGGCAGCTGGAGATTTGGGAGCTGTGAGGAAGCAAGTGCGATTTGGGTGACACCTTTGAGGACTGGAGTATTTGTGATGTTGAAGTTGATGTGGAGGAGAGCCCACTTAAAGGAGCACTTGATATCCGTTGAAGCACCTGCTGTTTTTGTGCCTCATCTGGAATTTGTAGCGATTGGCGTGGCCGTAAGAAAGGGATCTTATCACATTGTCCGCTAAAAGAAGTAGACATTTTAGTTTGGCTGGAAGATGGTCTTTCTTCTGCAGATGTTACTGTTGCTTTAACACCTACCCCACGGACACAACCTTTTTTCCCCTTCCCAACACGCCTATTCCCCTTTCCACCAGCAGCAGGCCTTTTTCCACTCATTTTGGTGGTTAACTAATTCACAACTCTGGAGTTGTTTGCACAAAAAAACAATGGATGGTAACCGAGCAGAGCTGAGTGGCCAAACTGTGGTATTAGGCCAAAACTATTGGCTGGGTTAGATGCAGAAAAAAATTATTTTGAATTTGCAACCTGATGGAGGTCAGTATAGATGGACTAATACAACAAGTCCCACACACAGCTAGAAGCCCAAATATTTTTTCAGAGGTACTGTAGATGCAGATAAAAATTAGTTTTAATTTGCAACCTGATGGAGGTCAGTATAGATGGACTAATAGAGAAAGTCCGACACACTACTAGAAGGCCAAATATTTTTTCAGAGCTAGATGCAGAAAAAAATTATATTCAGTTTGCAACCTGATGGAGGTCAGTATAGATGGACTAATAGAGAAAGTCCGACACACTACTAGAAGGCCAAATATTTTTTCAGAGGTAGATGCAGAAAAAAATATATTCAGTTTGCAACCTGATGGAGGTCAGTATAGATGGATTAATAGAACAAGACCCACACACAGCTAGAAGCCCAATATTTTTTCAGAGGTAGATGCAGAAAAAAATATATTCAGTTTGCAACCTGATGGAGGTCAGTATAGATGGACTAATAGAACAAGTCCCACACACTGCTAGAAGCCCAAATATTTTTTCAGAGGTACTGTAGATGCAGATAAAAATTAGTTTTAATTTGCAACCTGATGGAGGTCAGTATAGATGGACTAATAGAGAAAGTCCGACACACTACTAGAAGGCCAAATATTTTTTCAGAGGTAGATGCAGAAAAAAATATATTCAGTTTGCAACCTGATGGAGGTCAGTATAGATGGACTAATACAACAAGTCCCGCACACAGCTAGAAGCCCAAATATTTTTTCAGAGGTACTGTAGATGCAGATAAAAATTAGTTTTAATTTGCAACCTGATGGAGGTCAGTATAGATGGACTAATAGAGAAAGTCCGACACACTACTAGAAGGCCAAATATTTTTTCAGAGCTAGATGCAGAAAAAAATTATATTCAGTTTGCAACCTGATGGAGGTCAGTATAGATGGATTAATAGAACAAGACCCACACACAGCTAGAAGCCCAATATTTTTTCAGAGGTAGATGCAGAAAAAAATATATTCAGTTTGCAACCTGATGGAGGTCAGTATAGATGGACTAATAGAGAAAGTCCGACACACTACTAGAAGGCCAAATATTTTTTCAGAGGTAGATGCAGAAAAAAATATATTCAGTTTGCAACCTGATGGAGGTCAGTATAGATGGATTAATAGAACAAGACCCACACACAGCTAGAAGCCCAAATATTTTTTCAGAGGTACTGTAGATGCAGATAAAAATTAGTTTTAATTTGCAACCTGATGGAGGTCAGTATAGATGGACTAATAGAGAAAGTCCGACACACTACTAGAAGGCCAAATATTTTTTCAGAGCTAGATGCAGAAAAAAATTATATTCAGTTTGCAACCTGATGGAGGTCAGTATAGATGGACTAATAGAGAAAGTCCGACACACTACTAGAAGGCCAAATATTTTTTCAGAGGTAGATGCAGAAAAAAATATATTCAGTTTGCAACCTGATGGAGGTCAGTATAGATGGACTAATACAACAAGTCCCGCACACAGCTAGAAGCCCAAATATTTTTTCAGAGGTACTGTAGATGCAGATAAAAATTATTTTTAATTTGCAACCTGATGGAGGTCAGTATAGATGGACTAATAGAGAAAGTCCGACACACTACTAGAAGGCCAAATATTTTTTCAGAGCTAGATGCAGAAAAAAATTATATTCAGTTTGCAACCAGATGGAGGTCAGTATAGATGGACTAATACAACAAGTCCCACACACAGCTAGAAGCCCAATATTTTTTCAGAGGTAGATGCAGAAAAAAATATATTCAGTTTGCAACCTGATGGAGGTCAGTATAGATGGATTAATAGAACAAGACCCACACACAGCTAGAAGCCCAATATTTTTTCAGAGGTAGATGCAGAAAAAAATATATTCAGTTTGCAACCTGTTGGAGGTCAGTATAGATGGACTAATAGAATGATGCTATGCCCAAAAGATTTTACTTCACTAGGTGCAGTAAAAAAATTGGTATTCTATACACAGGTGGTATATCTTGCAACACAGATAGGCTACTCCACTGACTAACACACTCTGCAATAGGCCAAAAAGGATTAGCTTTGCTAGATTCAGCCAAATGCTGTGAAAAAAACTTGCACAGCACTGTGTCACGGGTGTGTTGCCACGAAGATCGTCACGAGTACACAGCCTGACTTCTCGCAGCTGACTTGTTGGTGCTTTGTGTTTTCTCGGCAGTGAAGGAGTTAATTCTCTCTCTCTCTGGGCTAGCTGAGGTCCAGCCTCGCCCAGCTGCAATCAATGCTTCGTTAGTGAGACTCCTTTATATTCCTGCAGGTCTGTTTGTGAGGTGTCGGTGAAAGCTTTTCATTCAGACTTACAGAGCGGATCGTGGTGTTTGGAGTTGCTGAGATAAGTGTATTTGAAAGTGTTATTTCCCTTTCCTCGCTTTATCATTTATCTCCTTTCCCGTTGGTGTTCCCTCTGTTGTAGTTTTGTTGAAGTTGTATGCAAGGTGGTTTTGGTTTTTCCCTTGTACTGTCTCGTTCGTCTAAATACTGTGTGTGGGCATATTATCCCTGGTTCCCAATTGTTGTGATCGGGGTCCTTCTCAGGACTAGATTACTGTGGTGCAGGGATCCTCAGGAGGTAGGGGTTACGCTGGCGGCCTGGACCTCTGTACCTTTAACAGTACCTCCAGGATGAGGGATTAGTCAGGGCCCCAGCTTAGGGTCAGCTTAGGCCCCCTACCTCCAGTATTCTGTGACAGTGTGACATTTTCACCGACCAACTTAGTTTTTCTCCAGCTACCATGGATCCAGTAGCCGGTCTAGCTCAGCAGTTGCAGAGTTTGTCCATGGGGCTGGCGGACGTTAGGTCCAAGGTTTTGCATCCTCTGGAGCAAGCCGGACCAGAACCTAAAGTAGCTCTCCCTGACAGGTTCACTGGGGGGCGGGACAAGTTTTTTGTTTTCCGGGAGGCATGCAAATTGTACTTTCGGCTGCGGCCTCGGTCATCGGGCAGTGAAGAACAAAGGGTGGGAATTGTCATCTCGCTCCTACAAGGGGACCCACAATCTTGGGCGTTCTCTCTTCCCCCTAGCTCCCCAGTTCTCCAGTCAGTGGATAGGTTTTTCGCTGCTTTGGGACTCGTATATGATGACCCAGATCGGATCTCCCTTGCTGAGTCTAAGTTACGTAGGATTCAGCAGGGAGATCGTCCGGCGGAGGAATTCTGTTCGGAGTTCCGTAGGTGGGCCACGGACACCCAGTGGAATGACCCGGCTCTTAGGAGCCAGTTTTGTCATGGTTTATCCGACAAATTACAGGATGTGTTGGCACAGTATGACTCTCCCGCGTCACTGGAAGCCGCTATGGCCCTTGCTATTCGCGTTGACAGACGGCTTCGGGAGAGGTGCGGGATAACTCTACCCCCTGTAATGTCTCCACCTCTTACAAGGTCCCCTCATATGGTGGTTCCCCTGGTCAGTCCGGAGGAGCCTATGCAATTAGGAGGGACATCATTTCGGGGAAGGGGACCGGTGGTGCGCCATAAGACAGGAAGGTGTTTCCTCTGCGGGAAAAAGGGACATTTTATTGGGGGGTGTCCATCCCGCCCCTTGCTGAGTAAAGAGTCGTCGAAAAAACTGTTGATCCCAGGTTGTGTGGTGGACGGCAATCTGGGAGTAGGTATTTCGTCCCTAGGTTCGTCTCAGTTTCTCGTACCGGCGGAGGTGGTGGTGGGTACGAGAACTGAGAGGATATCTGTTCTTCTGGATAGTGGGGCCGGGGCTAATCTGGTTGATGCTCGGTTTGCCCGGGTTCAAGGTATGCGATTGAGTGAGTTGGCTAAACCCATCCCCATATTCTCGATCGATGCCAGGCCTCTCGGTCAGGGAAGTTTTTTGCAAGCTGTGCATGGCGTAAAACTTCAAGTGGGGGCAATACATAAAGAACTGTTGTCTTGCTACGTGTTGGAGGGTCTTCCCACTCCTATAGTGTTGGGCCTTCCTTGGTTAGCTAAGCATAACCCTGTTATTAATTGGCAAACCAGAGAGATAAGCCAATGGAGTAAATTCTGTAATAAAAACTGCATGAACACGGTCATCGGTGCGGTTACTCCTTGGGTCTTACCTCCATTTCTGGCAGACTTTGAGGATGTATTCTCGGAGAATGGGTGTCAGGAACTACCTCCTCATCGCGAGTTTGACTGTTCTATAAAACTGCTCCCTGAGGCCAAGTTACCTAAAGCTAGGTTGTATAACCTTTCTGGTCCTGAGAGGCAGGCCATGAAGGATTATATTTCTGAAAGTCTGGCTAAGGGGCATATTAGACCTTCATCTTCACCGGTGGCCGCGGGGTTCTTCTTTGTTAAGAAGAAAGATGGAGGCCTACGCCCTTGCCTGGATTTCCGTGAACTTAATCGGATTACGGTCCGAGATCCGTATCCGCTCCCACTTATTCCCGATCTCTTTAATCAGATCGTGGGCGCCAAATGGTTCTCTAAGTTGGATCTCAGGGGGGCGTACAATTTGATTAGGATGAAGGAGGGGGATGAGTGGAAGACGGCTTTTAACACTCCGGAGGGGCATTATGAGAACCTTGTCATGCCATTCGGTCTGACTAATGCCCCGGCGGTGTTTCAACACTTTGTTAATGATATTTTTCGCCACCTGGTGGGACAGTTTGTTGTCATATATCTGGATGATATCTTAATTTACTCGCCGGATCTGGTGTCTCATCAGGAGCATGTTAGACAGGTGTTACAGATCTTGCGGGATAATAAACTGTATGCCAAGTGGGAAAAGTGTGTGTTCGCCGTACAGGAACTCCAGTTTTTAGGCTTCCTGGTTTCTGCGTCCGGTTTTCGTATGGACCCTGGGAAAGTGCGGGCAGTTCTTGAGTGGGATCGGCCGGAGAATCTTAAGGCACTACAACGTTTCCTGGGGTTTGCTAACTATTACCGGAAGTTCATTCGTAATTTCTCGTCCGTGGTTAAGCCTCTCACAGACATGACTAAAAAGGGGACGGATTTTTCTAGGTGGTCTGACAAGGCTTGTCAAGCATTCTCCTCCTTGAAAAAATGTTTTGCCTCGGCACCCATACTCATTCAACCTGATGCGTCTCAGCCATTCTTTGTAGAGGTAGACGCTTCCGAGGTAGGGGTGGGAGCAGTATTGTCACAGGGTTCGTCCCCTGGTAAGTGGCATCCGTGCGCCTTTTTCTCTAAAAAATTGTCGTCCGCTGAGAGGAATTACGATGTCGGCAATAGGGAACTCCTGGCCATTAAGTTAGCTTTTGAGGAGTGGCGCCATTTTTTGGAGGGGGCAGTTCATCCGGTCACCGTCATCACCGATCACAAGAACCTGCTATATCTGGAGTCCGCTAAACGTCTGAATCCCAGACAAGCTAGGTGGTCATTGTTTTTTACCAGGTTTAATTTCGTCGTTACATATCGTCCTGGGTCTAAAAATGTAAAGGCGGATGCCTTATCTCGTAGTTTCCCTGGGGCCGGGAATACGGACGACCCGATTCCTGTTCTTCAGGAGGGGGTGGTGGTTTCGGCAGTATGCTCTGAGCTGGAGGAGGAGATATTGGAGGCTCAGGGGGACGCCCCTGTTGGACCTCCGGGGAGACTGTTCGTTCCAGATCAGTTGCGACAAAAGGTGATCGAGGCACACCATAACTCAGTTTTTGCAGGACACCCGGGGAGTAAAGCAACTGTGGATCTCCTCTCGCGTCGGTTTTGGTGGCCTAACTTACATAAAGAGGTGGTAACTTTTGTCGCGTCCTGTGGGGTTTGTGCGCGCTCTAAGACCTCACATACCCGTCCGTCTGGGGCCCTCTTACCTTTGAAGATCCCGGAGCGTCCTTGGACTCATCTGTCTATGGACTTTATTACGGACCTCCCTCCGTCTTCGGGTAAAACGGTCATACTCGTTGTAGTGGACAGGTTCAGCAAGATGGCACATTTTATCGCTCTTCCGGCTCTCCCTAATGCTAAAACTCTTGCGCAGGTGTTCATTGGGGAGATTGTGAGGCTTCACGGGGTACCCTCCGAGGTGGTGTCTGATCGGGGGTCTCAGTTTGTGTCCAAGTTCTGGAAGGCGTTTTGTGCACGGCGGGGGATGCATTTGTCATTCTCGTCGGCTTTTCATCCTCAGACCAATGGTCAGACGGAACGTATGAACCAGAGCTTGGAGACATATCTTCGGTGTTTTGTGTCAGAGAACCAGGAGGACTGGGCTTCTTTCCTACCTCTGGCAGAGTTTGCTCTCAATAATAGGCGAAGCGAGTCCACTGGTAAGTCCCCGTTTTTTGGGGCATATGGTTTTCACCCCCAGTTTTGTACTTTCAGTAGGGGGGGCTCTTCGGGGGTTCCGGAGGAGGAACGATTTTCCTCATCTCTCGCTTCAGTATGGAGAGGGGTGCTGAAGAATCTGAATACTATGGGGAACCGATACAAACGTATGGCTGATAGGAGGAGAGTGTCTGGTCCGGACCTAAGTGTGAACGATCAGGTATGGTTGTCTACCAGGAATATTAAACTTAAGGTTCCCTCCTGGAAACTGGGTCCCAGGTTCATCGGGCCGTACAGAATCAGTTCTGTTATTAATCCGGTGGCATTCCGTCTTGACCTCCCCCCTACGTTTAAAATTCACAACGTGTTTCACAGATCATTGCTTAAGAGGTATGTGGCGCCGGTGGTACCGTCACCTTTACCTCCCCCTCCTGTGGTTGTCAATGGTAACTTGGAGTTCCAGGTATCGAGGGTCATTGATTCACGCTTTAATCGCCGGTCCCTTCAGTACTTGGTTCATTGGAAGGGGTATGGTCCTGAGGAGAGGATGTGGGTTCCTGCGTCGGATATTAACGCAGACCGATTAGTTCGGGCCTTCCACACGACTCACCCGGATAAACCTGGCCCTGAGGGTCCGGAGGCCCCTCGTAGAAGGGGGGGTACTGTCACGGGTGTGTTGCCACGAAGATCGTCACGAGTACACAGCCTGACTTCTCGCAGCTGACTTGTTGGTGCTTTGTGTTTTCTCGGCAGTGAAGGAGTTAATTCTCTCTCTCTCTGGGCTAGCTGAGGTCCAGCCTCGCCCAGCTGCAATCAATGCTTCGTTAGTGAGACTCCTTTATATTCCTGCAGGTCTGTTTGTGAGGTGTCGGTGAAAGCTTTTCATTCAGACTTACAGAGCGGATCGTGGTGTTTGGAGTTGCTGAGATAAGTGTATTTGAAAGTGTTATTTCCCTTTCCTCGCTTTATCATTTATCTCCTTTCCCGTTGGTGTTCCCTCTGTTGTAGTTTTGTTGAAGTTGTATGCAAGGTGGTTTTGGTTTTTCCCTTGTACTGTCTCGTTCGTCTAAATACTGTGTGTGGGCATATTATCCCTGGTTCCCAATTGTTGTGATCGGGGTCCTTCTCAGGACTAGATTACTGTGGTGCAGGGATCCTCAGGAGGTAGGGGTTACGCTGGCGGCCTGGACCTCTGTACCTTTAACAGTACCTCCAGGATGAGGGATTAGTCAGGGCCCCAGCTTAGGGTCAGCTTAGGCCCCCTACCTCCAGTATTCTGTGACAGTGTGACACACTGGCACAGACCTGCCTGGCAAAAACTGATAGGAACTGATGTAACCTAGTCCTGAAAAGGACTCCAATTACAATTAGTCTTTACTCCCACAACCTATCTATTTAAGAGCACAGACCTCCCTGATAAAAGTCGTAGGAAATGCTGTAACCTAGTCCTTAAAAGGACTGCAATCACAACTATTCCCTACTCCCAAGCTATCTGTATATTTGTGCGAAAATTGGCTTGAAATTAACAAGGTATAGCGCACACAGCAACAGCGGTGCCGTCTAACACGCAGCTGCAGCAGTGAGAAAATGGTGGCGACGGGGAAAATGGCTTGGTCTTATAGGGCAAGGACATGTGACATACACTGCCAATGACACATGCCCTTGCTTGTGTGAAAAAAAGCACTTCGCTCCGTGTGTGCGCTGCTGATAGGCTGACAGATTGCACCTCCCCACTGTAAATGCGGGAAAGAGAAAAAAAAATGGAGATCTTCATTGTTCCTGCAGAGATCCATCCCCTGCCCCTCCCCCCACCCCGCTGTACACTCAAACTGCGTATTAACATTAATTTTCATCATTACTGAGAAAAAATCCAGTTATGATTTTGGTGCACGAACAGTTATCGAACATAACCTCGAACAGCCGAATTTTTCTCAAATTGTTCGTGTTCGCCGAACGGCTCGAACACCGCCCAAAACAGCTCGAATTTGAGATTGGCGAACAGTTCGAGTAGAACAACGCTCATCTCTAGTGCTGACACTTTGACTATGGCTGCCCTTCGGGGAAGGGTGAGTGCTGTGAGTAGCTGCTCTACCGCTTGCGCATTCCTTATAGGTTTGCCAGCAGAGGTCAAGAAATTACGGCTTCACCAAATGGCACCAAAGTCATGTGCAACACCATAAGCATATTGCGAGTCAGAAAATACATTAATTTCTTTACCTTTTCCCAGATTACACGCTGCAGCGAGTGCTTTAAGCTCTGCCTCTTGCGCAGAGCAGCTGGAGGGGAGTGGTTTTTGTATCACTGCCTTACTATTGTGGACTACTGCATTCCCGGTGATGAACCGTCCTTGTTCACTGTCCCAAGCTCTGGAACCATGTACAAAATACTGAGCAGAGGGGTTAGTGAGTGGCACATGAGTAATATTTGCCAAGCCCTTTATTTCAACTTCCATCAATGCCTGACAATCATGTTCATGTGCCATATCAAACTGAGCTTCCTCATCTGCTAATTTGAAAAACAGGGGCAAATCTTGGCTCATGGTCTCTTCCTCTTCCCCATCCTGATACTTTCCTCCCTTTTCTAAATCCACTGGTAGTAGTGTAGCTGGATTTAGAACATTACAGCGTTTGATAGTTATATGGGGAGGTGTAAAGAGTGAGACTTCATATTTTGTCAACTTTGATGCTGAGAGGTGACGGGTCTGAGCCTGTTGAAGTATTTCAGATACAGCATGAGGAACTTGAAGTGTGAGGGGGCTTCCTAACACTATGTCCTCTGTCTTTTTAACAAGTTCTGAAGCAGCTGCCACAGCTCTAACACAAGTAGGAGAACCCATAATCACTGGATCAAGGGGTACAGAGTAATACCCTAGAGGGCTCTGCCTACCACCATGTTCTTGGGTAAGGATGCCAGACGCATGTCCAGCCTGTTCGTGGCAGTACAAAGTAAAAAACTTGTCATAATTCGGTATACCTAGAGCTGTTGAGGTAGAAAGAGTGAGCTTGAGGGTGTGAAATGCATCAATAGCCTCAGAATTAATGGTGAAAGGCACAGTTTTGAGGCATGGAAACAATGGGGCCATAATACAAGAGGCATTTCGTATCCCAAGACGGCAGTACTGGACTAGGCCCAAGAATGCCCCAAGGGATTTGGTAGATCTTGGAAGGGGTATTTTTAGTATAGCCTCAATCCTCCCTGGGCTGAGATGCTTAATGCCTGGAGACAGGCAATGCCCAAGGAAAGTGACTGGGGACTTGCACAATTGGAGTTTATCTTTTGAAGCTTTTAACCCATTTTCTGCTAAGAATATCAGCATAGATTGAGATTCATTGTGGCATATCTGGTCAGTGGTGCAGCAAAGGAGAAGGTCCTCCACATATTGTAAGAGTATGGTGGATGAATCAAAGGGGCACCAGTTATCGAGTACAATCTTTAGGGATGTGGAAAATAAGGAAGGGGAGTTAGCAGCTCCCTGAGGAAGGACTGCCCATGCATACTGGGCACCTCTGTGGGTGAAGGCAAAATAAGAGGTACACTCCGTGGACAAGAAGACAGAGAAAAAAAAAGCATTGGCCAGATCAATCACTGTGAAACAGGTGGCTGTGGAGGGGACTTGATTCAGGCGAGTATGGGCGTTGGGTACAAGTGGAGTATCCACTATAGTTACTGCATTAACTGCCCTAAGATCATGTACCATATGATAGGCTACTGGCTGTCCAGGTGGGGTTTTCTTTTTGACTTGGTACAGGGGAGTGTTAAATGGGGAGGTTATAGGGATATCTAGACCTCTTAACAAAAGCTCCTGGACATTCTCATGTATTGCTGCATCCTGAGCAGCACTTAAAGGATACTGCTTTATACAGGGGGGTTGGGCACCTGGTTTAAGTGTTACAGTCACCGGAGGGATGGGTAGTTTTCCCACATCAAGTTTGCTACATGCCCACAATTGACTGGGTATATCCTCAAGCCAAACAGGATGGGAATGAGGTTTAGAGTCTGTATTGTCTAGAACTGTGGGAATTGTTAGGGATAGAAGACTACACAATGTGTCATCATCCATGGGGATGGTCATCTTGGGGCCATTTGGAGTGAATTCTATGCAGGCCCCAATTTTCTGCAACACATCTGTTCCCAACAAATTAAAAGGCACATCAGGGGAAACTAAAACCTGGGTTACAATTGAAATTGAGTCATGCAAATTTAACCGGAGAGGATGACTCATTTGTAATTTAGTAAGTCGTCCCTCTACCCCTTCACAAGCCACATAGTGGGGGACAAAATGTCCTCTGGAACATGTTCTTGCATTAATACTGTACAGGCTGCTCCAGTGTCTACCATGAATGAAATAGTTTGTCCCTCCCTCAGGGACACGGGGATAGTGAGTGTGGGTCCCTGGGGGGTGACAATGGGGCAGAGGGAGACATCTGGATTGCCAGTTTCCTATGGAAGGGGCTGGGCAGTGGCTGTTGATTTTGCGGGACATTTGATGGATAGATGTCCTTTTTGCCGGCAAGACCAACATTCTACATTGCTGTAATCTCTATTTCCTCCTTCGTGGTTACTAGAGATGAGCGTTGTTCTACTCGAACTGTTCGCCAATCTCAAATTCGAGCTGTTTTGGGCGGTGTTCGAGCCGTTCGGCGAACACGAACAATTTGAGAAAAATTCGGCTGTTCGAGGTTATGTTCGATAACTGTTCGTGCACCAAAATCATAACTGGATTTTTTCTCAGTAATGATGAAAATTAATGTTAATACGCAGTTTGAGTGTACAGCGGGGTGGGGGGAGGGGCAGGGGATGGATCTCTGCAGGAACAATGAAGATCTCCATTTTTTTTTCTCTTTCCCGCATTTACAGTGGGGAGGTGCAATCTGTCAGCCTATCAGCAGCGCACACACGGAGCGAAGTGCTTTTTTTCACACAAGCAAGGGCATGTGTCATTGGCAGTGTATGTCACATGTCCTTGCCCTATAAGACCAAGCCATTTTCCCCGTCGCCACCATTTTCTCACTGCTGCAGCTGCGTGTTAGACGGCACCGCTGTTGCTGTGTGCGCTATACCTTGTTAATTTCAAGCCAATTTTCGCACAAATATACAGATAGCTTGGGAGTAGGGAATAGTTGTGATTGCAGTCCTTTTAAGGACTAGGTTACAGCATTTCCTATGACTTTTATCAGGGAGGTCTGTGCTCTTAAATAGATAGGTTGTGGGAGTAAAGACTAATTGTAATTGGAGTCCTTTTCAGGACTAGGTTACATCAGTTCCTATCAGTTTTTGCCAGGCAGGTCTGTGCCAGTGCTGTGCAAGTTTTTTTCACAGCATTTGGCTGAATCTAGCAAAGCTAATCCTTTTTGGCCTATTGCAGAGTGTGTTAGTCAGTGGAGTAGCCTATCTGTGTTGCAAGATATACCACCTGTGTATAGAATACCAATTTTTTTACTGCACCTAGTGAAGTAAAATCTTTTGGGCATAGCATCATTCTATTAGTCGATCTATACTGACCTCCATCAGGTTGCAAACTGAATATATTTTTTTCTGCATCTACCTCTGAAAAAATATTGGGCTTCTAGCTGTGTGTGGGTCTTGTTCTATTAATCCATCTATACTGACCTCCATCAGGTTGCAAACTGAATATATTTTTTTCTGCATCTACCTCTGAAAAAATATTGGGCTTCTAGCTATGTGTGGGACTTGTTGTATTAGTCCATCTATACTGACCTCCATCCGGTTGCAAACTGAATATAATTTTTTTCTGCATCTAGCTCTGAAAAAATATTTGGCCTTCTAGTAGTGTGTCGGACTTTCTCTATTAGTCCATCTATACTGACCTCCATCAGGTTGCAAATTAAAACTAATTTTTATCTGCATCTACAGTACCTCTGAAAAAATATTTGGGCTTCTAGCTGTGTGTGGGTCTTGTTCTATTTATCCATCTATACTGACCTCCATCAGGTTGCAAACTGAATATATTTTTTTCTGCATCTACCTCTGAAAAAATATTTGGCCTTCTAGTAGTGTGTCGGACTTTCTCTATTAGTCCATCTATACTGACCTCCATCAGGTTGCAAACTGAATATATTTTTTTCTGCATCTACCTCTGAAAAAATATTGGGCTTCTAGCTGTGTGTGGGTCTTGTTCTATTAATCCATCTATACTGACCTCCATCAGGTTGCAAACTGAATATAATTTTTTTCTGCATCTAGCTCTGAAAAAATATTTGGCCTTCTAGTAGTGTGTCGGACTTTCTCTATTAGTCCATCTATACTGACCTCCATCAGGTTGCAAATTAAAACTAATTTTTATCTGCATCTACAGTACCTCTGAAAAAATATTTGGGCTTCTAGCTGTGTGCGGGACTTGTTGTATTAGTCCATCTATACTGACCTCCATCAGGTTGCAAACTGAATATATTTTTTTCTGCATCTACCTCTGAAAAAATATTTGGCCTTCTAGTAGTGTGTCGGACTTTCTCTATTAGTCCATCTATACTGACCTCCATCAGGTTGCAAATTAAAACTAATTTTTATCTGCATCTACAGTACCTCTGAAAAAATATTTGGGCTTCTAGCAGTGTGTGGGACTTGTTCTATTAGTCCATCTATACTGACCTCCATCAGGTTGCAAACTGAATATATTTTTTTCTGCATCTACCTCTGAAAAAATATTGGGCTTCTAGCTGTGTGTGGGTCTTGTTCTATTAATCCATCTATACTGACCTCCATCAGGTTGCAAACTGAATATATTTTTTTCTGCATCTACCTCTGAAAAAATATTTGGCCTTCTAGTAGTGTGTCGGACTTTCTCTATTAGTCAATCTATACTGACCTCCATCAGGTTGCAAACTGAATATAATTTTTTTCTGCATCTAGCTCGGAAAAAATATTTGGCCTTCTAGTAGTGTGTCGGACTTTCTCTATTAGTCCATCTATACTGACCTCCATCAGGTTGCAAATTAAAACTAATTTTTATCTGCATCTACAGTACCTCTGAAAAAATATTTGGGCTTCTAGCTGTGTGTGGGACTTGTTGTATTAGCCCATCTATACTGACCTCCATCAGGTTGCAAATTCAAAATAATTTTTTTCTGCATCTAACCCAGCCAATAGTTTTGGCCTAATACCACAGTTTGGCCACTCAGCTCTGCTCGGTTACCATCCATTGTTTTTTTGTGCAAACAACTCCAGAGTTGTGAATTAGTTAACCACCAAAATGAGTGGAAAAAGGCCTGCTGCTATTGGAAAGGGGAATAGGCGTGTTGGGAAGGGGAAAAAAGGTTGTGTCCGTGGGGTAGGTGTTAAAGCAACAGTAACATCTGCAGAAGAAAGACCATCTTCCAGCCAAACTAAAATGTCTACTTCTTTTAGCGGACAATGTGATAAGATCCCTTTCTTACGGCCACGCCAATCGCTACAAATTTCAGATGAGGCACAAAAACAGCAGGTGCTTCAACGGATATCAAGTGCTCCTTTAAGTGGGCTCTCCTCCACATCAACTTCAACATCACAAATACTCCAGTCCTTAAAGGTGTCATCCAAATCGCACTTGCTTCCTCACAGCTCCCAAATCTCCAGCTGCCCGTCTGAGTATGAGGTAGAACAGATGGTTGAGTCTGCAGAGCTGTTTACTCATACTATAGCCTGGGAATCAGAGGTCGACTCCAGCGCTTCTGTGAATCCAGACGAGGAAATGATCTGCACTGATGCCCAGAATCTTTATGAGTCGGATCCAGGACCAGACGCAGAAGGTTCTGACCATAATGTAGACCCTTATTCCCAAACTGTAACTCCTGTTGGTGGAGACAATGAGGAAGACGATGATAAGACTCAAATACCTGATTGGAGCGACAACTTTAGTTTTTTGTCAGGGCAGGAACAGGTTGGCTCTGAGGACGACGGGTGTGATAACGCACAGGGTGATGATGATGAGGTCGGAGATCCCACTTACTGTCAACCCACAGTCAGCCAAGAGATGAGGTCAGCAGAGGAGGTGGAGGAAGATGCTAGTGACGACGAGGTCAGGTTGCGCCTTCCTGGACAGAGACGTAGTACTGGAAACACGTCAATAACTGCATCCTCAAACACAACTCTGCCTCTCACCACAAGTCGTGGTGGCTCTTCAGGTCGCATGGGTGCTAAGCCTTGCATAGCCTGGGCATTTTTTCAGATCGATAAAGATGACCCAACTCGTGTTATCTGTAACATTTGTCAGCAAAAGCTAAGTAGAGGCCAAAAAATACATAGTTTGAGTACTTCATGCATGAACCGGCACATGGACATGAAGCATAAGTTGCAGTGGGAAGCTCAGTGTGCTACAATGCGGCCTAGCCGGCCGGGCCAACCACTGTCTGCCATATCTTGTGCATCCGCGGCCTCTTCATCCTCTGTGACTGGGGGGACAGCAGTCACACCTGTTTTGGGGCGCAGACCTGCCACCTCTTTACCCGCAACAGCCAGCGTGATTGGCAGGTCATCATTTTCTTTGGAGGTGGTAACACCAGCTGGTGTTGAGCGCTGTCCGACATCGATAGCACCAGCTTTGGATCAAGGCAACCTAACATGTCCGCCTGCATCTTCCTCACAGACCGGCAGTTTGCCGGGGACACCCTTATCAACCCCGTCTAAGCACAATAGCCAGCCCTCGGTCCCTCAGATGTGGACAAGTAAAAGACCATTTCCTCCTAGCCATGAGAAAGCTAAGAGGTTGAATTTCACCATCTGCAAGCTCTTGGCTACAGAAATGCTGCCTTTCCGCCTGGTGGACACAGAGGATTTTCGAGACCTTATGTCCGTCGCAGTGCCCCAGTACCAGATGCCCAGTCGGCACTACTTCTCAAAGAAAGGTGTGCCTGCGCTCCACCAGCATGTCGCACACAACATCACCGCTTCTTTGAGAAACTCTGTGTGTGACAGGGTGCATTTCACCACAGACACTTGGACGAGTAGGCATGGACAGGGGCGTTACATGTCGCTGACTGGGCACTGGGTAACTATGGTGACAGCAGGACAAGGGGCTGCTGTCCAAGTCTTGCCGTCCCCACGAGTTGTGCGTCAATCCTCTTTATGTCAAAGTTCCTCCACTGCTTCTGCCTCCTCAACCTCCTCTCGGTCTTCCACCTGCACCCAAAGCCTGTCTGGTCATGCCACAAGCTTTCTAACTGCGCAGAAGGGATCCTGCACACCTCCTTACTATGCTGGCAGTAGGGCTCAACGTCATCAGGCGGTTTTTACATTGAAATGTCTGGGAAATGTGAGTCACACAGCTGAGGAGTTGTGGTCAGCTCTGGAGAACCAATTTCATGAATGGTTGTCTCCACTGGACCTGAAACCAGGGAAGGCCGTGTGCGACAATGCTGCAAACATGGGTGCGGCCCTTCGCCGGGGCAATGTCACACACGTGCCTTGTATGGCTCACGTGTTGAACCTGATTGTCCAGCAATTTTTAGCCCAATATCCCAGACTAGATGGCCTTCTGCAGAGGGCACGGTCGCTGTGTGCTCACTTCCGCCGTTCGCATCCCGCAGCTCAGCGACTTACATCTCTACAGAAGTCGTTGGGCCTGCCACTTCACCGGCTAAAATGCGATGTGCCTACCCGGTGGAATTCAACTCTGCACATGTTGCAGCGACTGTGGCAGCACCGACAAGCCCTGGTGCAATACGTTCTGACGTATAGCCTGGGCCAACGAGATTCAGAGGTGGGGCAAATCACGCTGGAGGAGTGGTCTCAGATCAGGGACCTATGCACCCTTCTGCACAGTTTTGAAATGGCGACGAAGATGTTTAGTGCTGACGATGCCATTATCAGCATGACTATTCCGGTGATTTACATGCTGGAGCACATGTTAAACAGAATTCGGAGTCAGGTGGTGGCACAAGAGGAGGTGGAGGAAGTAGAGGAGGAGGAGTTGTATGCGGAAGGGCTAACATCTGCAAGGTCCAGACGGTCGGCAGCACCAAGGCGGCAGGCATGTGAGGGTGGGGGAGATGGTTTTACCAGGGCGCATGGTAGCAGCCAAACTAGTGAGGAAGGTGCAGGAGCCCAGGAAGAAGTGGAGGACGAACTGATGGAAGACTCATCAGATGAGGGAGACCTTGATCACATTTCTGTTGTGCGAGGTTGGGGGTAGAGGACAGAGGAAGGAAGCATGATTGTTACCTCGCCACCAACACAACAGGGACTTGGTGCTCCTGGATGCGCAACACACATGAGTGCCTTCTTGCTGCACTACCTGCAACATGACCCTCGAATTGTGAGAATTAGAAATAATCCTGACTACTGGGTTGCCACACTGTTAGATCCCCGGTACAAAAGTAAATTTGCAGAAATTATTCCTGCCATAGAAAGGGATGCACGCATGCAGGAGTATCAGCAGAGACTGTTGCAGAATCTTACATGTGCTTTTCCACAAAACACCAGTGGTGCACGTAGTGAATCTCACAGTTCCAACTTGCCGACCGTGGGACCGTCAAGTGTTCAGCACTCAAACCGTAACAGAACCACAGTATCTGCTGGTAACATCAATTTTGCGGAATCATTTCACCACTTTTTTAGCCCATCCTTTGCAAGGCCACAGGAGACAAGAAGTCTGACACATAGTCAACGCCTAGAGACGATGGTACAGGAGTATCTCCAAGTAAACATTGAAGCCACGACTGTGTCACTGGACCCTTGCTCTTTTTGGGCTTCCAATCTGGATAAATGGCCGGAGCTAGCCACTTACGCCTTGGAGATCTTGTCATGCCCCGCAGCCAGCGTTCTGTCTGAACGTGTGTTCAGCGCTGCTGGTGGTGTGCTGACAGATAAGCGCACGCGGGTCTCCACTGATAATGTAGACAGACTCACGTTCATAAAGATGAACAAATCATGGATCCGAAACGACTTTTCTACCCCTGTGTCATCCTGGGGAGAGTAAAAGCTTGATGATTGGTTAAAATCACCCTACCAAATGTTTTAAGCTTTCAAATTACTAATCATGTTTATCTGTATCTTGACTGGAAAATAATTTGAGCTTTGTAGCAGTGTGCAGCACTGATCCTATTAGGCCATCTATAATAAGCTCCACCAGATTTAAAATTAAAAATAATTTTTAGCTGCATCTAGCCCGGAAAATAATTTTGGGGCTCCGAGATGCGCAAGACACATAAGTGCCTTCTTGCTGCACTACCTGCAGCATGACCCTCATATTGTCAGAATTCGAAGTAATCATGACTACTGGGTTGCCACACTCTTAGATCCCCCAAACTTTTCGATCAACCTTTTCATTTTAATAAAGACCAAAAAAATTGTCATTTTTGAAATTATAAGCATTAGCAGGTTGTTAGAAACTGAAATCAAACAGTTTTCAACTCAAAACTTTATTCTAGGTGATGTTACATTTTCACATAGGACCCCTTGTTCGAAAGGAGCTTCTGAACTCTCTCGTCCATTGAATTTGTCAGGTTTTGGATGGTTTCTGCTTCAATTGTTTTGCATGAGGACAGAATACCCTCCCAGAGCTGTTGCTTAGATGTGAACTGCCTCCCGCCATCATAGACACTCCTTTTAATGATGCTCCAAAGGTTCTGAATGGGGTAGAGGTCAGGGGAGCATGGGGGTCACACCATAAGTTTGTCCCCTTTTATGCCCATATCAGCCAGAGATGCAGATGTTTTATGTGCAGCATGAGATGGTGCATTATCATGCAAAAAAATGATCTTGCTGTGAAATACACGGTTCTTCTTCTTGAACCATGGCAGGAAGTGCTGTTTGAGAAAATCCACATACATTATGGAGTTCATCTTTAGCGCCTTCAGGGATCCTAAAGGGGCCGACAATCTCTCTCCCCATGATTCCAGCCCAAAACATTACTCCACCTCCTCCTTGTTGGCGCTGTAGCCGTGTTTGCGTGGGGTGTCCATCAACCAGCCATCCTCCACTCCATCCATCTGGACCATCGAGCGCTTCACGGCACTCATCCGTGAACAAAACAGTTTTGAAATCAGTCTTCATGTAATGTTTGGCCCACTGGAGCCGTTTCTGCTTGTGTGAAGTGGATAGAGGAGGTCGACAGGATGGCGTATGCACAGCTGCAAACCTCTGAAGGACCCTGCATCTTGTTGTTCGGGGGACGTTGGAGGCACAAGCAGCTTCAAAAACTTGTCTGCTGCTATGACAAGGCTTTTTTGCCGCTGCTCTTTAAACCTGACGTAATTGCCTGTAGGAAAGAGTCCTCAATTTGCCCTTATCAGCACGCACACGTGTGTACTGTGAATCAGCTACATACTTCTTGATTGCCAAGACACTTCATCCTGATCATCGCACAATGTTGATTGTAGTCATGCCTTGACCTAAACACTCCACAATTTGTTGCTTCTCAGCAGCCGACACATCCTTTTTCTTTCCCATTTTGGCAGAAAATGTAGGCTGCTTAATAATGTGAGAGAGCCTTCTTAAGTAGTCTTGCCTTTCATTGGACACACCTGCCAAACTAATTAGCACAGGTGTCTGCAATTGCTTACAGTGATATAAAGAGCCCTGACACACATCACCATCAATGAGTTTAACTGACAAACAAACAAATTCTTCCCTTATCACTCCTAAACACTTTTTGCATAATAATTTGGAACGCGGTGTACATGTGCTTTTCCACAAAACACCAGCGGTTCACGTAGTGAATCTTACAGTTCTAACTTGCCAACCGTGGTCTGTATGGAATTGTTCAATAAAGGGCCCAAAATTAAGATAACATAGATGGGAGAGGTCTCTATGAATAGGAATTCCTAAGTATTTGATACCCTGTGAGGGCCAGGCAAAGGGAAAGTTGGACTGGATGGAATCCTATATGGATTTGGGGAGGGAGACATCGAGGGCCTCAGACTTCGCTGCATTGATTTTAAAATTTTACCATGTAACAAAGTGATCTATTTCAGCCATAACAGCATGGATGGATATATGTGATTGAGTGATATATACTAGGACATCATCAGCAAATAGAGAGCACTTGTACTCGGTGCCTCCCACCTCAATCCACCTAATATTGGGGTTATGGCGAATTGATGAGAGCAGGTGCTCCGTCACTAGGATGTATAAGAGAGGGGACAGAGGACATCCCTGCCTTGTCCCATTGGTGATTGTGAAAGGTGATGAAAATGTTCTGACGCACCCCCTGGGCCTTGGGACACCCGGAGCCGGACCCTTTTTGGTGGATGCTGGTGGTTGTAGTCTTCGTGGCGGCGACCCGGTTCCGTGGCTCAGGGCGGTCAAACCAGTGGCGGAACTATTTATGTGGTTTTGATGTTTAAATGTCCGACTACGCCACCCGTGGATTGCGGTCAGAGTGAACCGCCGCTACAGGGCAGACCGCTGAGGCTGGTGTTGTGGGTGCAGCAGAGCGTAGCATAACTCCCCACGGGAGGAGTATAGCCTCAGGGCAGTGTATGCGGAGGATGGGGGTGATGGTGCAGGGCAGCAGCAGTAACGACACGGAGTCAGTGATGCAGTCCAGGGCCTTTACTCACAGTTCTTATTATCCAGACCACGTCTGCAGGTAACGGCTGCCCACGTCGTACTGTGCTCACCAGGTGAGGGGCTCAGACAACTCCCAGATAACTTTGGAGCACTTCACAGGACCCCCTTTGTGTGTCCTTTGTCTGGCCTTTCTTACCAACACTTCTGTCCGGCTGCCTCGGGCCTCCTCTTGGTAAACTTGGCGCCAGTTTCCCTGACCCTATGTGGTGCCTTCCTAGCGGGTGTAGCGAGGGGCTGCGCCACATAAAATGTCAGAGCCTCCGGTTTCTAGCTGAGGGTCGTTTCCTGCCTCCACTAGTTCGGGGACCGGTCTCCCCCTTTGGCCTGACCCCTCCACGCAGGTGGATTCGGGCGTGCGGTGGCGACTCGCCCGTCCGCACCCCTGGGATCCCTTCATTCCTCGTTCCTGGAGCCTTCTCCGCTCCTCTTCCTTCCTTCTCCCTCTTCCAGGCCTGGGCCTCTGTTACTAGGCCCGCCTCCGGAGCAGAGCTCATGCAGAGCCCCTGCTCCCTGCCACTTCTGCTCAGACTTCTCTGCACTGAACTAAGATGGTGCCCACCTTTTATACTCCCTTCTCAATGCACCCAGGAACTGCTTCCTCCCTGCTCCTGCACTACAGGGTTCCCCTTCCTCAGTGTTCCCTCCCCCCACTCCAGCCAGGGACAGGGACTGTCGTGCCCATCTCAGGGGCATATTGGTCGCCCTGCCCCACGGCAATGTGGTGTAATGCATGCAGGTGTCGGGTCCTGATCCACACTCCATCCTTACCTGAGAGTGAGATATCAGACCTCTGGGTGAGGTGCAATACGTCTGTAGCAACCGAGCCCTCAGGGTGCTACAGTTCCATTGATCTTCAGCCTAGGTGACGTATTGCGATACAGGGCCGTGATTTTGGCTATAAAAGGGTCCCCTAGACCCCTACCCCAAGCTTTTTAAGAGAATCATATATGGCGTGCCAGGAGACTCTATGGAATGCTTTCTCAGCATCCAACGAGAGTATCTAATTACAAATTTTTAACTGCATCTAGCCCAGGAAATACTTTGTGCCTAGTAGCAGTGTCTGCTAGTCAGCGGATTATCCTGGCTGTTAAGCAAGCTGCACCACCTGTAGTTTAGACACTTAATTTTTTCAAAGGAAATGCTTCGGGACCATGGGATACTTAGTGAAGAGCATCAGGAGGCACCCCAAGGCATAGGGGCTGGGACTGGCAGTAGGATGCCTTGCGGTGGACAGCCGAGCTCGATCCTTATAAAAGCTTTTTAACTGCAGCAGCTTTAGTGGACGCTACTGGAGCTGGAATTACCGCGGCTGCTGGCATGAGACTTGCCCTCCAATAGATCCTTGTAAATGGATTTAAAGTTTATTCATTCAAATTAGAGAGACAATTTAAATTAAAAAGCTTAGAGCTGCCTCCACCACAGGGGGGCTCGCTCGACCCACCAGCGGACAGGCACCAGTATTGGGAGAGGGGGGCTGGCCGTCAGGGTTCACCGCGGCTCTGGCACAAACCCGGCGACACGGAGGTGGCATGGGCAGGAGCGGACTGGCCGTGTCGGCTTCTCACTTTTTGGATTTTAGAAGGGCATGACATGCCTATATCTGTGTCTCCCCCTCCTTTTACTCCTCCACCTCTTTTATTTTCGCATGACTATATGTACTTGTCACTTTTCCATGTGTTAGTTATGTCTTCTGAGCAGTTTGTCAGCTTTTGGACACCTTTGAAGGTGTTTTCTATGTGTTTCTATGTGTTTTTGTTTGCCTGCCATTGGTTTTAACGGTGTTCGAAGGTGTTCGACGAACAGTTCGACGAACAGTTCGGCGAACACACGGATGTTCGACGAACCGAACCGAACTCGAACACTACGGGGGTGGCTCAACACTAGTGGTTACTTCCTCCTCTCCCCCCCATCTTCCCTTTCTGGGCTGCACAGGAGCCAAGATAACCCTTTTCTTTGACATGCTTTCTAGTTCAGCACCTCGGCTATTTCCTTTAAATCAACCCATTGCATATTGCGCCACTCCGGACGACTAGTGCGTACTGTTGTCTGAACCATAGGTTTAAGACCATTCATAAAACACTGCAACAATAATCTGTGATCCTTATCATCATTATGCTCATATCCAAAATCCAACCATGTTTGTTCTAATACAGATGCATATTCTGAGACTGACTGAGCCTTATCCTGTACTACAGTTTGTAACAGGTCTTGTTTTTTATCCTGCTCTGCCCGTGCCCAGTTTTGCATCCTTTGTATAACACCCGACCCTACTCTGATGTATTTTTAATGGCTGGTTCCTGGCCTGGCAGCATCTGAGTAATTTCCATAACTAAGGGGTCACTGCCTTTCTACAGAATGACAGAAACTAGATCATCCGATGTAGCCCGATATGCCTCCTGAACACCCTGGAGGCACATTCTAAATGTTAAGGGGGTTTTTCAGGGATCTGGGAGCTGTGTAGTGAGGGTAATAAGTTCACTCGGGGGACCAAAGCCGATATGTTTCTATTGGCCATACTTGGGGGGATCGTGTACCTGAACATTATCAACCATCCAAGGAGGTTGAAACTGTACATGACTAGTGGTCCTCATAGGGAACAGAGGCACCCTGGGTGTTGTCCCTGGGTGTGAAGACCCACAGGACCTGCAACAATTAACCCCAGGGGGATTCTGATGACCACAATATCTGCAAGTCCATGCCATTGACCCAGCATAAGGCGGGGTGCTGAAGGGGGTGCAGAATTTACATCAGGTACAGAGACTACAGGGGTTTGAGAGTTTTTCAAACTATCACAGATTACATGGACAGTTCCATGCCTGGTTTCCTGATTTATGTTCACTCATTGAGAGACATTTTGCTACTTCTAACCACATCCTAGCCTGCTCTAGTTTGTTTTTATCTTTCAACCATCCTTCCCAGTTGCAGATATATTTCTCCCATTCCTTCTCCTCCAAATTTCCCCACTTTCCCATACCAAATTTCCTCAATATTATTTCACATCCCTCTACTGCTTCTTTCCCTTTCAGTCTCTCCTCTATCTCACATGCTGGAACTGGGGCCATGCCCTTTAGGTTAGTCAATTCCTTAGTGTTGCCAGTCCCCATGACTGCAACCACTGTGCCAGAGTTACCGCAGAACTCTCTTCAGCACACCTAGAGCCTCCCAGACTCTAAATTTGATCCTGTCCCAGTCTCCTCCGATCCTCGAAAGACGGATCTGATCCTGTCCCAGTCTCCTCTGAGCCTCGTAAGACAGATCTTTAAGGAAGTACTAACACAGATTTTCCAGCCCTGTAAGCTAGGGAGATTCTTACACACAACCAAATAACAATACCAAGCCTACTGCTCCACCTACTATTGCAATTATTTCTGCATGATCATATAACATTTCCTAGTTCAAAGGTTTTCCTTCTACACCTTGTAAAGGCACTGCGTGACAATTATATCTGCAATAAGTGTTACTTTTTATACTATATGTTTCCCAGTCTGGGTATACAGGCTAAGCAAGAACTTCAGCTACTATGTTTTTCCCTCTCTTGAGCTTACACAAAACAGAACACAGACACCGAGGACAACGATTCTGATTAATCAAAAATGACTTAACAATACATCAATCATTCAATGCACACTGCACAATCGCTGATATTAATACCCCTGCTGTATTCGGGCTAAAAACTGCATTCAGTTACCCCTTTCTTGAGGGTGAATTTAATACCCTCAGAGTACTACCTTACCGTGAAAGATTCCTCTGTTATAGGCAATCACACTTCCCTGATCCTCTTACGGACCGATTTTCCTCTACACCACATGTGAAAGAACACACCTAATGGGATCCCTTTTCAAGAAGAGACCGTAGTCCCTTATTGGTCAATCAAAAATCATTCAGTCCCATATTCAAGGATCCTCATAGTTTACAATATCATACCAGACATTTATGACGTAGACAAAACAAACAACATAAAACAATCCTCCGACTCCAGAAATATACAGAAGAACTGGGGAGGTGTCTAATCCCGACACGCTGGGCAAGGTTGGTTACTCGTCACTTCATTCAATTATCATTCAACCGTCATTCAATCTTCAATCATACATTTAAAAACCACATTGAAACATATAAGACAACAAATTCAATCGCTGGCAAGGGTTCAAAAATGATTGTCTTGTTAGGAACACCAATTACCCGTCCTGCAGCCCTCTAGGTAGTACTGAATTAGTAGTAATACAAGGGATTACTTACCGTGCATTTCATTCAGTAATTCCCAGAGAGATCCTTGTTGACGGGTCCAGAGGAGGTCCGGTTATGACAATCCCAGGTTTCAGGCACCATGTACTGTTATGGAGACCCTCTTTGTTTTAAGGAGAACTTTGGAATAGACAGCAAAGGGTCTTCAAATTGCCAGTGAGATTAAAATTAAGATACTTCATCGATGAAGGAAGAGAGACAGAATACATGTGACATGCATTGTCAGCAGGTAGAGTCTTCTGGTGTGGCAACAAAGACTCACCATATTTATTAGCTAGACAGAACAGAACTTCATTGTTACATACAACTGAACAGAAAACCGAAATAGACTTATAAGTAACAAACACATTTCCCTTGGTCCAGCGTAAACCTTCTTATCAAGGACTTCACAGGAAACAAGTATCTTAATCAGACATTCCACAATGTAAAATAAGAAAACACTCAAGCGGACTTCAGACATAGGAAAATTATAAATAGTTTATTTTCCTAAATTACTAATGATATCTAGATATTAAAAAATTAACCATAACAATATATATATATATATATATATATATATATACAGTACAGACCAAAAGTTTGGACACACCTTCTCATTTAAAGATTTTTCTTTATTTTCATGACTATGAAAATTGTACATTCATACTGAAGGCATCAAAACTATGAATGTACACATGTGGAACTATATACTTAACAAAAAAGTGTGAAACAACTGAAAATATGTCTTATATTCTAGGTTCTTCAAAGCAGCCACCTTTTGCTTTGATGACTGCTTTGCACACTCTTGGCATTCTCTTGATGAGCTTCAAGAGGTAGTCACCGGAAATGGTCTTCCAACAATCTTGAAGGAGTTCCCAGAGATGCTTAGCACTTGTTGGCCCTTTTGCCTTCACTCTGCAGTCCAGTTCACCCCAAACCATCTCGATTAGGTTCAGGTCTGGTGACTGTGGAGGCCAGGTCATCTGGCGTAGCACCCCATCACTCTCCTTCTTGGTCAAATAGCCCTTACACAGCCTGGAGGTGTATTTGGGGTCATTGTCCTGTTGAAAAATAAATGATGGTTCAACTAAACGCAAACCGGATGGAATAGAATTCCGCTGAAAGAGGCTGTGGTAGCCATGCTGGGTCAGTATGCCTTCAATTTTGAATAAATCCCCAACAGTGTCACCAGCAAAGCACCCCCACACCATCACACCTCCTCCTCCATGCTTCACGGTGGGAACCAGGCATGTAGAGTCCATCCGTTCACCTTTTCTGCATCGCACAAAGACACGGTGGTTGGAACCAAAGATCTCAAATTTGGACTCATCAGACCAAAGCACAGATTTCCACTGGTTTAATGTCAATTCCTTGTGTTCTTTAGCCCAAACAAGACTCTTTTGCTTGTTGCCTGTCCTTAGCAGTGGTTTCCTAGCAGCTCTTTTACCATGAAGGCCTGCTGCACAAAGTCTCCTCTTAACAGGTGTTGTAGAGATGTGTCTGCTGCTAGAACTCTGTGTGGCATTGACCTGGTCTCTAATCTGAGCTGCTGTTAACCTGCGATTTCTGAGGCTGGTGACTCGGATAAACTTATCCTCAGAAGCAGAGGTGACTCTTGGTCTTCCTTTCCTGTGGCGGTCCTCATGTGAGCCAGTTTCTTTGTAGCGCTTGATGGTTTTTGCAACTGCACTTGGGGACACATTCAAAGTTTGCCCAATTTTTTGGACTGACTGACCTTCATTTCTTAAAGTAATGATGGCCACTCGTTTTTCTTTACTTAGCTGCTTTTTTCTTGCCATAATACAAATTCTAACAGTCTATTCAGTAGGACTATCAGCTGTGTATCCACCTGACTTCTGCACAACACAACTGATGGTCCCAACCCCATTTATAAGGCAAGAAATCCCACTTATTAAACCTGACAGGGCACACCTGTGAAGTGAAAAACATTTCCGGTGACTACCTCTTGAAGCTCATCAAGAGAATGCCAAGAGTGTGCAAAGCAGTCATCAAAGCAAAAGGTGGCTACTTTGAAGAACCTAGAATATAAGATATATTTTCAGTTGTTTCACACTTTTTTGTTAAGTATATAATTCCACATGTGTTAATTCATAGTTTTTATGCCTTCAGTGTGAATGCACAATTTTCAAAGTCATGAAAATACAGAAAAATCTTTAAATGAATAGGTGTGTCCAAACTTTTGGTCTGTACTGTATACAGTTATATGAAAAAGTTTGGGCACCCCTTTTAATCTTAAGCTTAATGTTTTATAAAAATTGGTGTTTTCGCAACAGCTATTTCAGTTTGATATATGTAATAACTGTTGGACACAGTAATGTTTCTGCCTTGAAATGAGGTTTATTGTACTAACAGAAAATGTGCAATCTGCATTCAAACAAAATTTGACAGCTGCATAAATATGGGCACCCTTATCATTTTCTTGTTTTAAATACTCCTACCTACTTTTTACTGACTTACTAAAGCACTTTTTTTGGTTTTGTAACCTCATTGAGCTTTGAACTTCATAGCCAGGTGTATGCAATCATGAGAAAAGCTACTTAAAGTGGCCACTTGCAAGTTGTTCTCCTGTTTGAATCTCCTCTGAAGAGTGGCATCATGGGCTCCTCAAAACAACTGTCAAATGATCTGAAAACAAAGATTATTCAGCATAGTTGTTCAGGGGAAGGATACAAAAAGCAGTCTCAGAGATTTAACCTTTCAGTTTCCACTGTGAGGAACATAGTAAGGAAATAGAAGAACACAGGGTCAGTTCTTGTTAAGGCCAGAAGTGGCAGGCCAAGAAAAACATCAGAAAAGCAGAGAAGAAGAATGGTGAGATAAGTCAAGGACAATCCTCAGACCACCTCCAGAAAGCTGCAGCATCAACTTGCTGCAGATGGTGTCACTGTGCATCGGTCAACTATACAACGCACTTCGCACAAGGAGAAGCTGTATGGGAGAGTGATGCGAAAGAAGCCGTTTCTGTAAGCACGCCACAAACAGAGTCGGCTGAGGTATGCAAAAGCACATTTGGAGAAGCCAATTTCTTTTTGGAAGAAGGTCCTGTGGACTGATGAAACCAAGATTGATTTGTTTGGTCATACAAAAAGGCGTTATGCATGGCGGCAAAAAGACACAGCATTCCAAGAAAAACACTTGCTACCCACAGTAAAATTTGGTGGAGGTTCCATCATGCTTTGGGGCTGTGTGGCCAATGCCGGCACCGGGAATCTTGTTAAAGTTGAGGGACGCATGGATTCCACTCAGTATCAGCAGATTCTTGACAATAATGTTCAAGAATCAGTGACAAAGTTGAAGTCCTGCAGGGGATGGATCTTTCAGCAAGTCAATGACCCAAACACCGCTCCAAATCTACTCAGGCATTCATGCAGAGGAACAATTACAATGTTCTGGAATGGCCATCCCAGTCCCCAGACCTGAATATCATTGAACATCTGTGGGATCATTTGAAGAGGGCTGTCCATGCTCGGCGACCATCAAACTTAACTCAACTGGAATTGTTTTGTAAAGAGGAATGGTCAAAAATACCTTCATCCAGGATCCAGGAACTCATTAAAAGCTACAGGAAGCGACTAGAGGCTGTTATTTTTGCAAAAGGAGGATCTACTAAATATTAATGTCACTTTTCTGGTGAGGTGCCCATACTTATGCACCTGTCAAATTTTGTTTGAATGCAGATTGCACATTTTCTGTTAGTACAATAAACCTCATTTCAAGGCAGAAACATTACTGTGTCCAACAGTTATTACATATATCAAACTGAAATAGCTGTTGCAAAAACACCGATTTTTATAAAACAATAAGCTTAAGATTAATAGGGGTGCCCAAACTTTTTCATATAACTGTATATTGTACTGCAGCGGTATTCACACAATGCGGTAAACAGGCAGGGACCCCAAGAAAGTTCAACGTAAGCATCTTTATTTTCAAATCTCACAAAGTAAAGGCAAATGTTATCTTCCAGATTGCAGCGGGGTCATCAAAACAGTCCTTATCAGAACCCGTTGCCGTGGGCGACTGCACTGCCGTATCACTCTTGGGTGCATCAGAAGCTTTGCTTTACTTGGCTGTGTGTTCAACCTCACACAGACCTGTATTGCATAGAGTCTCCTGCTCTGCAGCTTGCAAACAAAACACTGACACACCCAAAGCTAAACTGAAAGTTTAAATGGGTTTCGTGGACATGGACTACTCCCAAAACCCGGAGCGAAGGGAGCGATTCGCCCCTCTACTAAACCTGCAAATCTCTCCAAAAATAAAAGCCCATGTTGGGTTTTCCTAAAGTCTGCTTGGTCAAGCATGAGATAATGAAAAAAATGTGTTTTTTTTTCACATGTATTGTGCATATAATATTAAAAAACAGATGATAGTGACGCGCCCAGCGGATGGGGACGACTCGGCGCCCGGGCCTTATTGTTGCCTGATCTCATGGGGATGTCGCGGTGGTCGGCTCCCGGGCCCGTATGCTGGGGTCACTCTTAAAAGAAGGGGGGAAAGTTGTGTGAGATAGGGGAATGTTCGTGACGCCACCTGTGGTGTCTGGTGAGGACCACCAGCGCTGCGACAGTCCTCTGAGGCCGGTATTCAGGCAGCTTAGTTGGTGCGGCTCCCCACAGGTGGAGCGGGGCCTCAGGCCAGTGTAGAGAGGGTGTAGAGTAGAGCGTTGGCAGATGCAGAGCCGCGGAGGAAAGAACAGACAGAGGCGGTAGTTGAAGTCATCCAAGTCTTTACTCACTTTGGTGTGTTGTCAGCTCAAAGCTTCTCTCTGCTGTCACACGGTAAGCTGCGGCCGCCAGGGTGGGGTTCAGCACACTCCAGGTAGTTAAGGAGCGCTTGACAGGACCCCTGCTCTAGTGTGATCCTCTCTTGATGAACTTCTCCCGCCTTGTGTCCCCCACTGAGTCTCGCATGGGTACTGCGATGTCCCTTGTGGGTAACGTGTAGTTCCCGGACCGACTGGGTGCCCTTTTTGGTGACTTGTGGTGAGAACGTGGCGTAAGGCCAGGTCCCTCTGGATAAACTCAAATTAGGGCATACAGGTGGCGACTCCACTCCGTCCGTATCCCCCTGGGATCCACATAAGCCTCCGGACTTTTCCGACAGAGACGTGAAGTGCAAAGTCAGATAATCGGGGACCGGTACCCCCTCTTGCGGCAGGGTCTCTCTGGCCGGGCCAGAGTAAGGTATGCAGGTGGCGACTCCGCTCCGTCCGCACCCCCTGAGATCCTTTCGCCTGTGGAGCCTATCTCCTCTACTCCCCTCCTGGGCCTTCTTGCTTGGACTCCGACCAGGGACAGAGCCGGATAGAACTCTGCCCCGGACCCCCGTCTCGAGGCCTGAGATCGGGGACCATGGACCCTCAGCCGGCTGCAGCCTTGTGCTTACTTGCCGTCCCAAAGACCCACGACCAAAGACCTTGTTATTAAAATGGCCTCCAGTTATATAGAACTCTAAAAAAGTGCTTAAGTAAATGCTTCCTCCACCTTCACTCACTACGTGGTTCCCCCTAACTTTGGTTCCCCCCAACTCCTCCATTCAGGCCCGGGGAAGCACTATGGTGCTTTAGGCCCCCTTCAGAACTGGAGTGGTGTAGTGTTGAGTGTGTGGTTGGGGTCCTGTGTAGTACTCCATCCTTACCTGGGAGAGGAGATACCACACCTCGTTCTGAGGTGCAATACGCCTGTGGCGACTGAACCCTCAGAGGCGCCACAATAGCATGTTAATTCGTTCTGTATTTGACCTCAGTATTTGTAAGCTATAACCAAGAGTGGGTGAAAAAGGCAGAAGTGGTGCATGTGTTTTTTTATTTATTTATTTATTTAACTCACTTATATAGCACCATTAATTCCACAGTGCTTTACATATATTAAAATCACTATTGCCATTGGGCTAATAATCTAAATTCCCTATCAGTATGTCTTTGGAGTGTGGGAGGAAACCAGGGAACCTGGAGAAAACTCACACAAACACGGGGAGAACATACAAACTCCTTGCAGATGTTGTCCTTGGTGAATTTTGAACCCAGGACCCCTGCGCTGCAAGGCTGCAGCTCTAACCCCTGAGCCACTGTACTGCCCTGTTTCTATTATATATTTCCTCTCCACTCCTAATTTTGGCTTACAAATACTGATGCAAAATACTGACCAAATACTGAACTGGTGAACGTGGTCTTATGATTAAAAAATGCTCACCCAACTGCTAATGTCAGTAAATGTACAAAGTAAGTTTAGCTGTGATATCAGGGCTCCTAACTTCTCTCTATCAAATTGTGTGGCACCATATTGGATCAGGGAACTGCCCTTAGTACCTGCGCAGGCTGTACAAGCTTGAAAAAGGATTTGCAGGTTGCTCTAATCTTCCGATTGTCCATATTTTACTAAGAAAGAAGAATTAAAAATTGTGTATGAAAAAGAGGTGTATGGTACATATAAATATTATGCAAATTAATATCAGAACATAGATATAGATTGCCACTGAAACTCCTCAGAACCACAATGTGTGAATGGGGACCTATTTAAGCTATGGGGCATGGAATGTTAGCAGATGGAAACTGTAAATATATTGATCACTGATCCAGTATGTTTCTGGTATAAATCAAACTCAGTATAATTTATATTAGACTGTATTAGTAAATCCCCAAATGGTTACAGGCTGCATCCCAGATTGACAGACACCCATTTATAGGTCTGTCGTCCCACTGGTGTGACAGCAGATGGACATAATGAATGTGCAAATAGCACATTCAGGTGTGTTGTATCTCAGTCAAGCACAGCGTATATTAAAACAAAAAAGTGCTGTGACTATCATGGTCACTTACTAGGTATTGAAATGATGACAACCAAATGTCACTATTAAGTGTAATTCTCAAGGCACTAAGAAATGGGGGAAATGTACAAAAATCCAACCAAAATCCAAATTAGGTATGTGCAGTGTCCAAGACATAGTGGCACAAATTACCCTTATCAAAATACTTATCCTCATAAAACATGAATACTGATAATATATACAGTACAGACCAAAAGTTTGGACACACCTTCTCATTTAAAGATTTTTCTTTATTTTCATAACTATGAAAATTGTACATTCACACTGAAGGCATCAAAACTATGAATTAACACATGTGGAATTATATACTTAACAAAAAAAGTGTGAAACAACTGAAAATATGTCTTATATTCTAGGTTCTTCAAAGTAGCCACCTTTTGCTTTGATGACTGCTTTGCACACTCTTGGCATTCTCTTGATGAGCTTCAAAAGGTAGTCACCGGAAATGGTCTTCCAACAATCTTGAAGGAGTTCCCAGAGATGTTTAGCATTTATTGGCCCTTTTGCCTTCACTCTGCGGTCCAGCTCACTGCAAACCATCTCGATTGGGTTCAGGTCTGGTGACTGTGGAGGCCAGGTCATCTGGCGTAGCACCCCATCACTCTCCCTCTTGGTCAAATAGCCCTTACACAGCCTGGAGGTGTGTTTGGGGTTATTGTCCTGTTGAAAAATAAATGATGGTCCAACTAAACGCAAACCGGATGGAATAGCATGCCGCTGCAAGATGCTGTGGTAGCCATGCTGGTTCAGTATGCCTTCAATTTTGAATAAATCCCCAACAGTGTCACCAGCAAAGCACCCCCACACCATCACACCTCCTCCTCCATGCGTCACAGTGGGAACCAGGCATGTAGAGTCCATCCGTTCACCTTTTCTGTGTCGTACAAAGACACGGTGGTTGGAACCAAAGATCTCAAATTTGGACTCATTAGACCAAAGCACAGATTTACACTGGTCTAATGTCCATTCCTTGTGTTCTTTAGCCCAAACTTGTCTCTTCTGCTTGTTGCCTGTCCTTAGCAGTGGTTTCCTAGCAGCTATTTTACCATGAAGGCATGCTGCACAAAGTCTCCTCTTAACAGTTGTTGTAGAGATGTGTCTGCTGCTAGAACTCTGTGTGGCATTGACCTGGTCTCTAATCTGAGCTGCTGTTAACCTGCGATTTCTGAGGCTGGTGACTCGGATAAACTTATCCTCAGAAGCAGAGGTGACTCTTGCTCTTCCTTTCCTGGGGCGGCTAGTTTCTTTGTAGCGCTTGATGGTTTTTGCAACTGCACTTGTGTACACTTTCAAAGTTTGCCCAATTTTTCGGACTTAATAACCTTCATTTCTTAAAGTAATGATGGGCACTCGTTTTTCTTTACTTAGCTGCTTTTTCTTGCCATAATACAAATTCCAACAGTCTGTTCAGTAGGACTATCAGCTGTGTATCCACCTGACTTCTGCACAACAGAATTGATGGTCCCAACCCCATTTATAAGGCAAGAAATCCCACTTATTAAACCTGACAGGGCACACCTGTGAAATAAAAACCATTTCCGGTGACTACCTCTTGAAGCTCATCAAGAGAATGCCAAGAGTGTGCAAAGCAGTCATCAAAGCAAAAGGTGGCTACTTTGAAGAACCTAGAATATAAGACATATTTTCAGTTGTTTCACACTTTTTTGTTAAGTATATAATTCCACTTGTGTTAATTCATAATTTTGATGCCTTCAGTATAAATGTATAATTTTCAAAGTCATGAAAATACAGAAAAATCTTTAAATGAGAAGGTGTGTCCAAACTTTTGGTCTGTACTGTATATAATAAGTTTACATACCCCTGTTAAAATGCAATGAAAAAAAATTCTAAGAAGAATTATGTCAGAGCTTTATCCAGCTTTACTGTTACCCATAATCTGTACAAATCAATTGAGAAACAAACTGTGGTCATTTTGATGAGGATTAAAAAAAAAACAACCCTAAAATAATGTGGTTGCCTGAGTTTGTACATCCTCTTATAATTGGGGATGTGGTTGTGTTCTTAATTAGCCAGTGATATTTAATCTGATTTTAAATTTAGTTAGATCCAGAAATATTTGGACAGTGACACAAGCTTTGACACTTTTGCTGGTTACCAAAACATATTAAAGGTACAATTATGTAATCAATATGGGCATACAGTGCAGACTCTCAGCTTTAATTAGAGGGTATTTACATCCTTATTGGAGTAAGTGTTTAGGAATTACAATTCTTTCATATGTAGCTGCCTCTTTTTAAAGGGAGCAAAAGTAGTTGGACAGTTATCTCAAAGGCTCTTCAATTGGCTGTATGGGCTATTCACTCATTAATCCATCATCAATTAAATATTAAAAAGGTCTGAAGCTGATTCAAGGCATGGCACTTGCATTTGGAAGTTGTTGCTGTGAACCCTCAACATTCAGTCAAAGGAGCTCTCAATGGAAGAGAAACAGACAGTAATTAGGCTGAAAAAAAAGAAAAAAATCCATCAGAGAGATAGCAGAAATGTTAGGAGTGACCAAATCAAAAGTTTGGTACATTCTGCAAAAAAAAAGAGTGCACAAGTAAGCTTGGGAGCTGAAAAAGGCCTGGACGTCTACAGAACACAACAGTGGTGGATGATTGCAGAATCCTTCACATAGTGAAGTAAAATGCCTCCATCCACCCAACTTTTCAGGAAGTAGATGTTTCAGTATCTTAAGTCTACCATAAGGAGAAGACGTCATGAGAGCAAATACAGAGGGTTCACCACAAGGTGCAAACAATTAATCAGCCTTAAAAATAGGAAGTCCAGATTAGAGATGAGCGTTGTTCGACTCGAACTGTTCGCCAATCTCAAATTTGAGCTGTTTTGGGCGGTGTTCGAGCCGTTCGGCGAACACGAACGATTTGAAAAAAATTTGTCTGTTCAAGGTTATGTTCGATAACTGTTCGTGTACCAAAATCATAACTGGATTTTTTCTCAGTAATGATGAAAATTAATGTTAATACGCAGTTTGAGTGTACAGCGGGGCGGGGGGAGGGGCAGGGGATGGATCTCTGCAGGAATAATGAAGATCTCCATTTTTTTTTCTCTTTCCCGCATTTACAGTGGGGAGGTGCAATCTGTCAGCCTATCAGCAGCGCACACACGGAGCGAAGTGCTTTTTTTCACACAAGCAAGGGCATGTGTCATTGGCAGTGTATGTCACATGTCCTTGCCCTATAAGACCCAGCCATTTTCCCCGTCGCCACCATTTTCTCACTGCTGCAGCTGCGTGTTAGACGGCACCGCTGTTGCTGTGTGCGCTATACCTTATTAATTTCAAGCCAATTTTCGCACAAATCTACAGATAGCTTGGGAGTAGGGAATAGTTGTGATTGCAGTCCTTTTAAGGACTAGGTTACAGCATTTCCTACGACTTTTATGAGGCAGGTCTGTGCTCTTAAATAGATAGGTTGGGAGTAAAGACTAATTGTAATTGCAGTCCTTTTCAGAACTAAGTTACATCAGTTACTATCAGTTTTTGCCAGGCAGGTCTGTGCCAGTGCTGTGCAAGTTTTTTCACAGCATTTGGCTAAATATAGCAAAGCTAATCCTTTTTGGCCTATTGCAGGGTGTATTAGCCAGTGGAGTAGCCTATCTGTGTTGCAAGCTACACCACCTGTGTATAGAAAACCAATTTTTTTTACTGCACCTAGTGAAGTAAAACCTTTTGGGCATAGCATCATTCTATTAGTCCATCTATACTGATCTCCATCAGGTTGCAAATTGAATATAATTTTTTTCTGCATCTAGCTCTGAAAAAATATTTGGGCTTCTAGCAGTGTGTGGGACTTGGTCTATTAGTCCATCTATACTGACCTCCATCAGGTTGCAAATTAAAAATAATTTTTATCTGCATCTAGCTCTGAAAAAATATTTGGGCTTCTAGCAGTGTGTGGGACTTGGTCTATTAGTCCATCTATACTGACCTCCATCAGGTTGCAAATTCAAAATAATTTTTATCTGCATCTAGCTCTGAAAAAATATTTGGGCTTCTAGCAGTGTGTGGGACTTGGTCTATTAGTCCATCTATACTGACCTCCATCAGGTTGCAAATTAAAAATAATTTTTATCTGCATCTAGCTCTGAAAAAATATTTGGGCTTCTAGCAGTGTGTGGGACTTGTTCTATTAGTCCATCTATACTGACCTCCACCAGGTTGCAAATTGAATATCATTTTTTTCTGCATCTAGCTCTAAAAAATATTTGGGCTTCTAGCAGTGTGTGGGACTTGTTCTATTAGTCATCTATACTGACCTCCATCAGGTTGCAAATTAAAAATAATTTTTATCTGCATCTAGCTCTGTAAAAATATTTGGGCTTCTAGCAGTGTGTAGGACTTGGTCTATTAGTCCATCTATACCGACCTCCATCAGGTTGCAAATTCAATATAATTTTTTTCTGCATCTAGCTCTGAAAAAATATTTGGGCTTCTAGCAGTGTGTGGGACTTGGTCTATTAGTCCATCTATACTGACCTCCATCAGGTTGCAAATTGAATATAATTTTTTTCTGCATCTAGCTCTGAAAAAATATTTGGGCTTCTAGCAGTGTGTGGGACTTGGTCTATTAGTCCATCTATACTGACCTCCATCAGGTTGCAAATTAAAAATAATTTTTATCTGCATCTAGCTCTGAAAAAATATTTGGGCTTCTAGCAGTGTGTGGGACTTGTTCTATTAGTCCATCTATACTGACCTCCATCAGGTTGCAAACTGAATATAATTTTTTTCTGCATCTAACCCAGCCAATAGTTTTGGCCTAATACCACAGTTTGGCCACTCAGCTCTGCTCGGTTCCCATCCATTGTTTTTTTGTGCAAACAACTCCAGAGTTGTGAATTAGTTAACCACCAAAATGAGTGGAAAAAGGCCTGCTGCTGGTGGAAAGGGGAATAGGCGTGTTGGGAAGGGGAAAAAAGGTTGTGTCCGTGGGGTAGGTGTTAAAGCAACAGTAACATCTGCAGAAGAAAGACCATCTTCCAGCCAAACTAAAATGTCTACTTCTTTTAGCGGACAATGTGATAAGATCCCTTTCTTACGGCCACGCCAATCGCTACAAATTCGAGATGAGGCACAAAAACAGCAGGTGCTTCAACGGATATCAAGTGCTCCTTTAAGTGGGCTCTCCTCCACATCAACTTCAACATCACAAATACTCCAGTCCTCAGAGGTGTCACCCCAATCGCACTTGCTTCCTCACAGCTCCCAAATCTCCAGCTGCCAGTCTGAGTATGAGGTAGAACAGATGGTTGAGTCTGCAGAGCTGTTTACTCATACTATAGCCTGGGAATCAGAGGTCGGCTCCAGCGCTTCTGTGAATCCAGACGAGGAAATGATCTGCACTGATGCCCAAAATCTTTATGAGTCGGATCCAGGACCAGACACAGAAGGTTCTGACCATAATGTAGACCCTCATTCCCAAACTGTAACTCCTGTTGGTGGAGACAATGAGGAAGATGATGATGAGACTCAAATACCTGATTGGAGCGACAACTTTAGTTTTTTGTCAGGGCAGGAACAGGTTGGCTCTGAGGACGACGGGTGTGATAACACACAGGGTGATGATGATGAGGTTGGAGATCCCACTTACTGTCAACCCACAGTCAGCCAAGAGATGAGGTCAGCAGAGGAGGTGGAGGAGGATGCTAATGACGACGAGGTCAGGTTGTGCCTTCCTGGACAGAGACGTAGTACTGGAAGCACGTCAACAACTGCATCCTCAAACACAACTTTGCCTCTCACCACAAGTCGTGGTGGCTCTTCAGGTCGCATGAGTGCTAAGCCTTGCATAGCCTGGGCACTTTTTCAGATCGATAAAGATGACCCAACTCGTGTTATCTGTAACATTTGTCAGCAAAAGCTAAGTAGAGGCCAAAAAATACATAGTTTGAGTACTTCATGCATGAACCAGCACATGGACATGAAGCATAAGTTGCAGTGGGAAGCTCACTGTGCTACAATGCGGCCTAGCCGGCCGGGCCAACCACCGTCTGCCACATCTTGTGCATCCGTGGCCTCTTCATCCTCTGCGACTGGTGGGACAGCAGTCACACCTGTTTTGAGACGCAGACCTGCCACCTCTTTACCCGCAACAGCCAACATGATTGGCAGGTCATCATTTTCTTTGGAGGTGGTAACACCAGCTGGTGTTGAGCGCTGTCCGACATCGATAGCACCACCTTTGGATCAAGGCAACCTAACATGTCCGCCTGCATCTTCCTCAAAGACCGGCAGTTTGACGGGGATACCCTTATCAACCCCATCTAAGCACAACAGCCAGCCCTCGGTCCCTCAGATGTGGACAAGTAAAAGACCATTTCCTCCTAGCCATGAGAAAGCTAAGAGGTTGAATTTCACCATCTGCAAGCTCTTGGCTACAGAAATGCTGCCTTTCCGCCTGGTGGACACAGAGGATTTTTGAGACCTTATGTCCGTCGCAGTGCCCCAGTAGCAGATGCCCAGTCGGCACTACTTCTCAAAGAAAGGTGTGCCTGCGCTCCACCAGCATGTCGCACACAACATCACCGCTTCTTTGAGAAACTCTGTGTGTGACAGGGTGCATTTCACCACAGACGCTTGAACGAGTAGGCATGGACAGGGGCGTTACATGTCGCTGACTGGGCACTGGGTAACTATGGTGACAGCAGGACAAGGGGCTGCTGTCCAAGTCTTGCCGTCCCCACGAGTTGTGCGTCAATCCTCTTTATCTCAAAGTTCCTTCACTGCTTCTGCCTCCTCAACCTCCTCTCGGTCCTCCACCTGCACCCCCAACCTGTCTGGTCATGCCACAAGCTTTCTAACTGCGCAGAAGGGATCCTGCACACCTCCTTACTATGCTGGCAGTAGGGCTCAACGTCATCAGGCGGTTTTTACTTTGAAATGTCTGGGAAATGTGAGTCACACAGCTGAGGAGTTGTGGTCAGCTCTGGAGAACCAATTTCATGAATGGTTGTCTCCACTGGACCTGAAACCAGGGAAGGCCGTGTGCGACAATGCTGCAAACCTGGGTGCGGCCCTTCGCCGGGGCAATGTCACACACGTGCCTTGTATGGCTCACGTGTTGAACCTGGTTGTCAAGCAATTTTTAGACCACTATCCCGGACTAGATGGCCTTCTGCAGAGGGCACGGTTGCTGTGTGCTCACTTCCGCCGTTCGCATCCCACAGCTCAGCGACTTACATCTCTACAGAAGTCGTTGGGCCTGCCACTTCACCGGCTAAAATGCGATGTGCCTACCCGGTGGAATTCAGCTCTGCACATGTTGCAGCGACTGTGGCAGCACTGACAAGCCCTGGTGCAATATGTTCTGACTTATAGCCTGGGCCAACGAGATCCAGAGGTGGGGCAAATCACGCTGGAGGAGTGGTCTCAGATCAGGGACCTATGCTCCCTTCTGCACAGTTTTGAAATGGCGACGAAGATATTTAGTGCTGACGATGCCATTATCAGCATGACTATTCCGGTGATTTACATGCTGGAGCACATGTTAAACAGAATTAGGAGTCAGGTGGTGGCACAAGAGGAGGTGGAGGAAGTAGAGGAGGAGGAGTTGTATGCGGAAGGGCTAACATCTGCAAGGTCCAGACGGTCGGCAGCACCAAGGCGGCAGGCATGTGAGGGTGGGGGAGATGGTTTTACCAGGGCGCATGGTAGCAGCCAAACTAGTGAGGAAGGTGCAGGAGCCCAGGAAGAAGTGGAGGACGAACTGATGGAAGACTCATCAGATGAGGGAGACCTTGATCACATTTCTGTTGTGCGAGGTTGGGGGGAGAGGACAGAGGAAGGAAGCATGATTGTTACCTCGCCACCAACACAACAGGGACTTGGTGCTCCTGGATGCGCAAGACACATGAGTGCCTTCTTGCTGCACTACCTGCAACATGACCCTCGAATTGTGAGAATTAGAAATAATCCTGACTACTGGGTTGCCACACTGTTAGATCCCCGGTACAAAAGTAAATTTGCTGAAATTATTCCTGCCATCGAAAGGGATGCACGCATGCAGGAGTATCAGCAGAGACTGTTGCAGAATCTTACATGTGCTTTTCCACAAATCACCAGTGGTGCACGTAGTGAATCTCACAGTTCCAACTTGCCAACCGTGGGACCGTCGAGTGTTCAGCACTCAAACCGTAGCAGAAACACAGTATCTGCTGGTAACATCAATTTTGCGGAATCATTTCACCACTTTTTTAGCCCATCCTTTGCAAGGCCACAGGAGACAAGAAGTGTGACACATAGTCAATGCCTAGAGAGGATGGTGCAGGAGTATTTTCAAGTAAACATTGAAGCCATGACTGTGTCACTGGACCCTTGCTCTTTTTGGGCTTCCAATCTGGATAAATGGCCGGAGCTCGCCACTTACGCCTTGGAGATCTTGTCATGCCCCGCAGCCAGCGTTCTGTCTGAACGTGTGTTCAGCGCTGCTGGTGCTGTGCTGACAGATAAGCGCACGCGGCTCTCCACTGATAATGTAGACAGACTCACGTTCATAAAGATGAACAAATCATGGATCCGAAAGGACGTTTCTACCTCTGTGTCATCCTGGGGAGAGTAAAAGATTGATGATTGGTTAAAATCACCTCACCAACCTTTTTAAGCTTTCAAATTACTAATCATGTTTATCTGTATCTTGGCTGGAAAATAATTTGGGCTTTGTAGCAGTGTGCAGTACTGATTCTATTAGGCCATCTATACTAAGCTCCACCAGATTTAAAATTACTAATCATGTTTATCTGTATCTTGGCTGGAAAATAATTTGGGCTTTGTAGCAGTGTGCAGTACTGATTCTATTAGGCCATCTATACTAAGCTCCACCAGATTTAAAATTACTAATCATGTTTATCAATATCTTGGCTGGAAAATAATTTGGGCTTTGTAGCAGTGTGCAGTGCTGATTCTATTAGGCCATCTATACTAAGCTCCACCAGATTTAAAATTACTAATCATGTTTATCTGTATCTTGGCTGGAAAATAATTTCGGCTTTGTAGCAGTGTGCAGTACTGATTCTATTAGGCCATCTATACTAAGCTCCACCAGATTTAAAATTAATAATAATTTTTAGCTGCATCTAGCCCGGAAAATAATTTTGGGGCTTCGAGATGCGCAAGGCACATAAGTGCCTTCTTGCTGCGCTACCTGCAACATGCAACCCTCAGATTGTCAGAATTCGAAGTAATCCTGACTACTGGGTTGCAACACTCTTAGATCCCCCACACTCTTCGATCAACCTTTTAATTTTAATAAAGAACAAAAAAATGGTCATTTTTGAAATTATAAGCATTAGCAGGTTATTAGAAACTGAAATCAAACAGTTTTCAACTCAAAACTTTATTCTAGGTGATGTTACATTTGCACATAGGACCCCTTGTTCGAAAGGAGCTTCTGAACTCTCTCGTCCATTGAATTTGTCAGGTTTTGGATGATTTCTGCTTCAATTGTTTTGCATGAGGACAGAATACCCTCCCAGAGCTATTGCTTAGATGTGAACTGCCTCCCGCCATCATAGACACTCCTTTTGATGATGCTCCAGAGGTTCTGAATGGGGTAGAGGTCAGGGGAGCATGGGGGTCACACCATAAGTTTGTCCCCTTTTATGCCCATATCAGCCAGAGATGCAGATGTGTTATGTGCAGCATGAGACGGTGCATTATCATGCATGAAAATGATCTTGCTGTGGAATACACGGTTCTTCTTCTTGAACCATGGCAGGAAGTGCTGTTTGAGTAACTCCACATACATTATGGAGTTCATCTTTACCCCTTCAGGGATCCTAAAGGGGCTGACAATCTTTCTCCCCATGATTCCAGCCCAAAACATTACTCCACCTCCTCCTTGTTGGCGCTGTAGCCGTGTTTGCGTGGGGTGTCCATCAACCAGCCATGCTCCACTCCATCCATCTGAACCATCGAGCGTTGCACGGCACTCATCCGTGAACAAAACAGTTTTGAAATCAGTCTTCATGTATTATTTGGCCCACTGGAGCCGTTTCTGCTTGTGTGCAGTTGATAGAGGAGGTCGACAGGATGGCGTACGCACAGCTGCAAACCTCTGAAGGACCCTGCATCTTGTTGTTCGGGGGACGTTGGAGGCACCAGCAGCTTCAAAAACTTTTCTGCTGCTATGACAAGGCTTTTTTGCCGCTGCTCTTTTAACCTGATGTAATTGCCTGTAGGAAACAGTCCTCAATTTTCCCTTATCAGCACTCACACGTGTGTACTGTGAATCAGCTGCATACTTCTTGATTGCCAAGACACTTCATCCTGATCATCGCACAATGTTGATTGTAGTCATGCCTTGACCTAAACACTCCACAATTTGTTGCTTCTCAGCAGCCGACACATCCTTTTTCTTTCCCATTTTGGCAGAAAATGTAGGCTGCATAATAATGTGGGACAGCCTTTTTAAGTAGTCTTGCCTTTCATTGGACACACCTGCCAAACTAATTAGCACCGGTGTCTGCAATTGCTTACAGTGATATAAAGAGCCCTGACACACATCACCATCAATGAGTTTAACTGACAAACAAACAAATTCTTCCCTTATCACTCCTAAACACTTTTGCATAATAATTTGGAACACAGTGTACATGTGCTTTTCCACAAAACACCAGTGGTTCACGTAGTGAATCTTACAGTTCTAACTTGCCAACCGTGGTCTGTATGGAGTTGTTCAATAAAGGGCCCAAAATTAAGATAACATAGACCGGAGAGGTCTCTATGAATAGGAATTTCTAAGTATTTGATACCCTGTGAAGGCCAGGCAAAGGGAAAGTTGGACTGGATAGAATCCTGTATGGATTTGGGGAGGGAGACATCGAGGGCCTCAGACTTCGCTGCATTGATTTTAAAATTTGACCATGTAACAAAGTGATCTATTTCAGCCATAACAGCAGGGATGGATATATGTGCTTGAGTGATATATACTAGGACATCATCAGCAAATAGAGAGCACTTGTACTCGGTGCCTCCCACCTCAATCCACCTAATATTGGGGTTATGGCGAATTGATGAGAGCAGGTGCTCCGTCACTAGGATGTATAGGAGAGGGGACAGAGGACATCCCTGCCTTGTCCCATTGGTGATTATGAAAGGTGATGAAAATGTTCTGACGCGCCCCCTGGGCCTTGGGACACCCGGAGCCGGACCCTTTTTGGTGGATGCTGGTGGTTGTAGTCTCCGTGGCGGCGACCCGGTTCCGTGGCTCAGGGCGGTCAAACCAGTGGCGGAACTATTTATGTGGTTTTGATGTTTAAACGTCCGACTACGCCACCCGTGGATTGCGGTCAGAGTGAACCGCCGCTGCAGGGCAGACCGCTGAGGCTGGTGTTGTGGTTGCAGCAGAGCGTAGCATAACTCCCCACGGGAGGAGTATAGCCTCAGGGCAGTGTATGCGGAGGATGGGGGTGATGGTGCAGGGCAGCAGCAGTAACGACACGGAGTCAGTTATGCAGTCCAGGGCCTTTACTCACAGTTCTTATTATCCAGACCACTTCTGCAGGTAACGGCTGCCCACGTCATACTGTGCTCACCAGGTGAGGGGCTCAGACAACTCCCAGATAACTTTGGAGCGCTTCACAGGACCCCCTTTGTGTGTCCTTTGTCTGGCCTTTCTTACCAACCCTTCTGTCCGGCTGCCTCGGGCCTCCTCTTGGTAAACTTGGCGACTGTTTCCCTGACCCTATGTGGTGCCTTCCTAGCGGGTGTAGCTAGGGGCTGCGCCACCTAAAATGTCACAGCCTCCGGTTTCTAGCTGAGGGTCGTTTCCCGCCTCCACTAGTTTCGGGGACCGGTCTCCCCCTTTTGCCTGACCCCTCCACGCAGGTGGATTTGGGCGTGCGGTGGCGACTCGCCCGTCCGCACCCCTGGGATCCCTTCTTTCCTCATTCCTGGAGCCTTCTCCGCTCCTCTTCCTTCCTTCTCCCTCTTCCAGGCCTGGGTCTCTGTTACTAGGCCCGCCTCCGGAGCAGAGCTCATGCAGAGCCCCTGCTCCCTGTCACTTCTGCTCAGACTTCTCTGCACTGAACTAAGATGGTGCCCACCTTTTATACTCCCTTCTCAATGCACCCAGGAACTGCTTCCTCCCTGCTCCTGCACTACAGGGTTCCCCTTCCTCAGTGTTCCCTCCCTCCACTCCAGCCAGGGACAGGGACTGTCGTGCCCATCTCAGGGGCATATTGGTCGCCCTTCCCCACGGCAATGTGGTGTAATGCATGCAGGTGTCGGGTCCTGAGCCACACTCCATCCTTACCTGAGAGTGAGATATCACACCTCTGGGTGAGGTGCAATACCTCTGTAGCAACCGAGCCCTCAGGGTGATGCAGTTCCATTTATCTTCAGCCTAGGTGACGTATTGCGATACAGGGCTGTGATTTTGGCTATAAAAGGGTCCCCTAGACCCCTACCCCAAGCTTTTTAAGAGAATAATATATGGCGTGCCAGGAGACTCTATGGAATGCTTTCTCAACATCCAACGAGAGTATCTAATTACAAATTTTTAACTGCATCTAGCCCAGGAAATACTTTGTGCCTAGTAGCAGTGTCTGCTAGTCAGCGGATTATCCCGGCTGTTAAGCAAGCTACACCACCTGTAGTTTGGACACTTAATTTTTTCAAAGGAAATGCTTCGGGACCACGGGATACTCAGTGAAGAGCATCAGGAGGCACCCCAAGGCATAGGGGCTGGGACTGGCGGTAGGATGACTTGCAGTGGACAGCCGAGCTCGATCCTTATAAAAGCTTTTTAACTGCAGCAGCTTTAGTGGACGCTACTGGAGCTGGAATTACGCGGCTGCTGGCATGAGACTTGCCCATCCAATAGATCCTTGTAAAGGGATTTAAAGTGTATTCATTCAAATTAGAGAGACAATTTAAATTAAAAAGCTTAGAGCTGCCTCCACCACAGGGGGGCTCGCTCGACCCACCAGCGGACAGGCACCTCTATTGGGAGAGGGGGGCTGGCCGTCAGGGTCCACCGCGGCTCTGGCACAAACCCGGCGACACGGAGGTGGCACGGGCAGGAATGGACTGGCCGTGTCGGCTTCTCACTTTTTGGATTTTAGAAGGGCATGACATGCCTATATCTGTGTCTCCCCCTCCTTTTACTCCTCCACCTCTTTTCTTTTCGCATGACTATATGTACTTGTCACTTTTCCATGTGTTAGTTATGTCTTCTGAGCAGTTTGTCAGCTTTTGGACACCTTTGAAGGTGTTTTCTATGTGTTTCTATGTGTTTTTGTTTGCCTTCCATTGGTTTTAGCGGTGTTCGAAGGTGTTCGACGAACAGCTCGACAAACAGTTCGGCGAACACACGGGTGTTCGACGAACCGAACCGAACTCGAACACTACGGGGGTGGCTCAACAGTAGTCCAGAATAGACTTTGCCCAAAAGCATCTAAAGTAGCATGTCCAGTTCAGGAAAACCATTCTTTCAACAGATGAAACTAAAATCAATGTGTATCAGAATGATGTGAATAAGAAAGTATTTTAAAAGGTATGTTTGGTATACCAAGGCAACACTGTACATCACCGAAAGAACATCATATCCATAGTGAAGCATGGTGGAGTCAGAATTATCCTTTGGGAATGTTTTTTGGCAGCTGGAACTGAGTCAAATTTGTAACAAAACCTTCAGGTTATTGTTGAAAAGCTGAAGATGAAGAGAAATTTAATCTTTCAGCACAATATTGACCTTAAGCATACATCCATGTCATTAAAAGAATAGCTTCGCTAGAAGAAGATCATAGTTTTGTAATGGCCCAGCCAGAGTCAGACCTCAATCCAATTGAAAATCTATCGTTTAACCTAAAGAGGGTTGTACACAGGATATGTCCTCGAAATTTGACAGATTTGGAATGCTACTGTAGCACCCCGAGGGCTCGGCTGCTACAGGGGTATTGCACCTCAGACCAGAGGTGTGATATTCCACTCCCGGGTAAGGATGGAGTGTGGACCAGGACTCGTTTAGCTGCATGCACCACACACACCCCATTTCCGAGGGACAGCTCAACGGTGCTCCCACAGAAGTGCAGGCACGACAGCTTCTGTCCCTGGCTGGAGTGGGGCGGGGAAAGGAATACCCAGTGGTGTAGGAGCAGATAGGGGTGGGTCTCTGGGCATAGGCAGGAGCCCATTGGTTGCAAGTCACCTGGGCTCGGGTGTCAGAAGGAGGTATAAAAGGTGGGCACCATCTTAGATCAGGGTCCAGTCCAGTTCAGTTCAGTGCAGTGCAGAGAAGAAGTCAAGAGTGAGAGGAGAAGACAGGAAGTAGAGCCCCTGCATGGGCTCTGCTCCTCAGGCAGGCCTTGTCAGGAGGCTGGAGCCTGAGAGAGAGAGAAAGGAGAAGGAACAGAAAGGACAGTAAGAAAGGAAGCAAGGAACAGGAACACAGAGAAAGGCCCAGAGACACGAGGACAGAAGGAACCCCATATGCCCAGGAGATACAGGGTGAAGGGTTGGCAGAGCAGGGTACCGGAACCCAAATTGGTGGAGGCGACTAATCCTCAGCCAAAACCGGAGGTTGTGACCACATCTTGGTGCGACCCCTCACTACATCCACCAGGAAAGCATACCACATAGGGTCAGGGAAACCGGAGAAAGGTTTCGCCAACAGAAGGCCCGAGGAAGCTGGACAAAGGTGGGTCACTGGTGGGGACGGACAGAGAAAGGAAAGGAAGGGAGTCCTGTGCCACGCTCTGGAATTGCCTGGGAGTTGGTCCAGCCCCTTGCCTGGTGGACGCAGCACGGCTTGGGCAGTCACCGCCGGTACCGAGGTGACTAGGACCAGTAAAGAACTGTGAGTAAAGCATTGGAAACTGCAACCACACGGCTCTGTGTTTCATCGCCGCACCAGCACCATTAGTACTGGGACGCTCACACCATTACCACCATCATCCACATTAGCTGCCCTGAGGCAATACTTCTCCCGTGGGGAGTTATCCCATACTTGGCTGCGCATACAGCACCAGCCTCAGCGGTCTGCAGCGCAGCGGCGGTCCCCACTGACCGCAATCCACGGGCGGCGTAGTCGGACACTTATTATAACACCAATAGACTGCCACTGGTTTGACCACCCTGGGCACGGACCGGGTCAGCGCGACGGAGACTACAACCCCCAGCATCCCACCAGCGATCCGGCTCCGGGTTCCCCAGCACAGGCCCAGGGGGCGCGTCAACTTTGGCGTAGTCGGCAGGATCATTACCAACCCGCCACAAGCGGGTATTGCGTGCCTGAAGAAAACTGCACATGTACCTTAAAAAAGAAGTCTCCCGCCATTTCCAGAGGTTTCCCGCCGTCCGGAGTCATTTCCCGCCATCCGGAGCCGATTCCCGCCATCGGACGCCATCTTGGACCGTTTCCCGCCATCTTCATCCGTTTTTCCCGCCCTGGCAGAGCGGACGCCATTATGTGCGCACCAAAGGACAGCAGGAAGCCACCTCCCATCGTGGGCCAGGTCCCAGAGTGGCGCCAAAGAAGGAGCCCGCCCCCACCAGCCATGAATGCAGCAGTGGAGATGTCCATCAGCGTGGGAGGGCTGCCCTTGAAACTGACTGTCACCAAGTTGCCCCAGGACCACCCCCAATGGGGGCGTGAAGTGAAGAAAACTGTGGGGCAGGGCGCGGTCTGGATCAGTCTGGACAGACCGCACCCGGAAATGGAGGAAGCGTCCAGCAGTGCCAACACCTTGGTCTGGAGCCTGCTGCAGGCCGCACCGCCGGACAGCCTGGTGGAGATCCTGGCGCAGCTCCCCAGAGACCCGGAGCGTGCACAGGCTGCGCTGGAGGACTTGGACCGGAGGATGGTCCGGGCACAGCAGGATGCGCTGGCCGAGTGGAGAAGGGAGATGGCTCGGCAGGCTGGAACCCGCCAGCAGGAGGCGCCACCCGCAACCTGGAGCACGCCTGCCTCTGAGGATGGTGCAGGAGGGACGAAGGCCGGAGACGACGCCGCGGAGGGAGCAGCGAGGATTGAGGCAGGTAATGGGGACGTCATCACCCCGAGCCCAGCAGCTGTAAGCCTGCCCCAGCCTCCCGTCGCAGAGCCCGAAGCCCTACTCACCACACCCGTTGCCGCGCCGCCACTGCTCCCAACTAGGCCTCAAGCGGCAGGAGCAGCGGTCACGCCCCGTTCCGCGCCACGCCCCTCGACTCCGGGCGCGGCAAAAGAGGAAGTATCACTGGCCTGGTTGCAAGGCCTGGTGAACCCGGGCGCCGCTGCCCCTCCAGCGCCCTCTTCCTCAACAGTGCCACCCCCAGACCCAACCGGAAATTCCCCGGCCTGGTCGCAAGGCCGAGTGCCCCCGGGCGCTGCTCCCCGACCGAGGCCCGTGGTGCCACCCCTGGGCGCAGACCTCTTTGCGCAACATACCAGCCCGGACGGGCTGCCCTTCGTGTGGCCACCGGAGTACGTCAACCCCCGTCTCCGGAGGGAACGACCCCTGTGTGAGCCTCTGATCCCGGCTCTGGAGCCCGCCAAAATCGCTCCGCTCCCGCTGGAGGACACTCAATTCGCATGGGATCCCACCGGTGAGAATCTCATGGGGTTCACCCAGGAGACCTGGGCGGACGCAGCCCGGCGTGAGGAGAGCTGCCGTCAACAGCTGGAAGTATTTGAAAGGGAACGGCGGGAGAGGCGAATCCGAGAGGAACAGCTGCAGGCCCGGAGCGCGGAGCAGAAGCGCAGGGCCCGACAAGACCCCCGAGCCGCCCGCGGTCCCCGAGTCAACGGGACCGTAATAAAGTTCCAGCTGGAGCATGGCTGGGGCTTTATCCGAGACCATCGAACCCCCGGCGACATCTTTGTCACCCGCAGGGACGTCGAGAGCCACCTGCCAGAGGGACACCGTGGACGCGATCTCTACCCGGGTGATGTGGTCACCTTCACCCGGCACAAGGGTGCCAAGGGACCGTACGCCCTCCACGTTCACCGGCTCACGGAAGAGGAACTACAGTACCGCCCAGAAACTGAGTACACCGAGGGTCCGGACGGACCAGAAGATTACCCAGAAGAGCGAGGAGGACACCGTTACCAGTGAACGGTAAAGTGGAACTGTATATAGTTACCCGTCAGGGTACAAGAACTGTTGCTGATTGAAGTGTGGTCCCCGCTGGGACTAGTATGGAACTGTTAAAGAACTGTTACCTGTGTGCCCCTAATCCCTAACCAGGCTGAGGACTGTGAGCAGCCATTCCCCTACCCCCACTGGCCGAGGACTGAGAGCGGCCATCCCTTGTATATAGTTGCGCTTCTTAAAGCGCCCCCTACTGGTTTTATACAAAAACTGCAACGCCTACCTCGGAATTAAATGGACTGTTGCACCTTTACCTGGTCGCAAGTTGCACAGTGGCCAGTGAAGAAGAGAATCTACTAAAATGTTTTACCAGAAAAAGTTTGATATGCTGAATAGTTTTATATGCTGCTAGAAAATGTTATATGACAAAAGAGTTCCAGTAATATTAAAAGTGCAGTATAATGTCTAGTAAAGAGAAAGTGTTTCCCATAAAGGGAAGTTGAATAATGCCGGCCGGTTTCTAATGTGAAAAGTTTTGAAAAAGTATTGCATGTTTTTGAATTGTCATTGCTCTTTTCCAGCCCGAGGACGTGCTGTGGTTTACCAGGGGGGAATGTAGCACCCCGAGGGCTCGGCTGCTACAGGGGTATTGCACCTCAGACCAGAGGTGTGATATTCCACTCCCGGGTAAGGATGGAGTGTGGACCAGGACTCGTTTAGCTGCATGCACCACACACACCCCATTTCCGAGGGACAGCTCAACGGTGCTCCCACAGAAGTGCAGGCACGACAGCTTCTGTCCCTGGCTGGAGTGGGGCGGGGAAAGGAATACCCAGTGGTGTAGGAGCAGATAGGGGTGGGTCTCTGGGCATAGGCAGGAGCCCATTGGTTGCAAGTCACCTGGGCTCGGGTGTCAGAAGGAGGTATAAAAGGTGGGCACCATCTTAGATCAGGGTCCAGTCCAGTTCAGTTCAGTGCAGTGCAGAGAAGAAGTCAAGAGTGAGAGGAGAAGACAGGAAGCAGAGCCCCTGCATGGGCTCTGCTCCGCAGGCAGGCCTTGTCAGGAGGCTGGAGCCTGAGAGAGAGAGAAAGGAGAAGGAACAGAAAGGACAGTAAGAAAGGAAGCAAGGAACAGGAACACAGAGAAAGGCCCAGAGACACGAGGACAGAAGGAACCCCATATGCCCAGGAGATACAGGGTGAAGGGTTGGCAGAGCAGGGTACCGGAACCCAAATTGGTGGAGGCGACTAATCCTCAGCCAAAACCGGAGGTTGTGACCACATCTTGGTGCGACCCCTCACTACATCCACCAGGAAAGCATACCACATAGGGTCAGGGAAACCGGAGAGAGGTTTCGCCAACAGAAGGCCCGAGGAAGCTGGACAAAGGTGGGTCACTGGTGGGGACGGCCAGAGAAAGGAAAGGAAGGGAGTCCTGTGCCACGCTCTGGAATTGCCTGGGAGTTGGTCGAGCCCCTTGCCTGGTGGACGCAGCACGGCTTGGGCAGTCACCGCCGGTACCGAGGTGACTAGGACCAGTAAAGAACTGTGAGTAAAGCATTGGAAACTGCAACCACACGGCTCTGTGTTTCATCGCCGCACCAGCACCATTAGTACTGGGACGCTCACACCATTACCACCATCATCCACATTAGCTGCCCTGAGGCAATACTTCTCCCGTGGGGAGTTATCCCATACTTGGCTGCGCATACAACACCAGCCTCAGCGGTCTGCAGTGCAGCGGCGGTCCCCACTGACCGCAATCCACGGGTGGCGTAGTCGGACACTTATTATAACACCAATAGACTGCCACTGGTTTGACCACCCTGGGCACGGACCGGGTCAGCGCCACGGAGACTACAACCCCCAGCATCCCACCAGCGATCCGGCTCCGGGTTCCCCAGCACAGGCCCAGGGGGCGCGTCACTACTGCAAGAAAGTGTGGGCAAAAATTGTCAGTTATAGATGTGCCATGCTAATAGACTCATACCCAAAAAGACTGAATGCTGTCATAAATTCGAAGGGTACTTCAACAAAGTATTAGTTCAAGGGTGTTTATATTTAGGCAACCACATTATTTCAGTTCTTTATTTTTCTTTTTCCACCTGAAAAGATTTCAATTTAGTTTTCAATTGAATTTTACAGATCATAGGTGACATTAGAGGTACAAAAAGTTTTGAAATGATACTTCTTGTTATGAGTTTTTACATGACACAAATCTGGCATCTTCACAGGGGGGTATAGACCTTTTATATCCATTGTATATACAGTCATAGCCGAAAGTGATGGCACCCTTGAAATCTTAAAATTGTTCCAGAAAATGAAGTATTTCTCCCAAAAAATTATTACAATTACACGTTTTGTTATACACATGTTTATTTCCTTTGTATTTATTGGAAGGAACCCAGGAGGGAGGCATACGGTCATGGTTGAAAGTGTTTGTACCCTGGAAATTGTTACAGAAAATGAAGCATTTCTCCCAGAAAATTATTGCAATTACATGTTTTGTTATACACATGTTTATTTCCTTTGTGTGTATTGAAACAACACAAAAAAAACAGAGGAAAAAGGAGAATTGGACATCATTTCCCACAGAACCCTAAAAATGAACCAGACAAAATTGTTGGCACCTTTCCAAAATTGTGAGTAAGCCACTTTGTTTCAAGCATGTGATGCTTGTTCAACCTCACCTGTGGCAAGCAACAGGTGGGGGCAATATGAAACTTGAAACTACTTAAAAAGGGAGACGTTAACAAAATATTACTCTGGTGGCTGAGAAAACAGTGTAAAACCTTTTGGAGCATGATATGTCATTGCATTGTCTTTGGATAGATAGGGTTTCTTATATAATACTTAAGGTATATGAAGAACGTATACTGTTACAGACCTCTTCATCTTTTCACTAGCTGATTTATCTATAGAGACATGAAATAAATTAACCTATCACTAAGTAGATGCATTATACTAATTGTTGGAAAGATTGAGTGTGTTTTTATTTGCAACAAGCCTGCATTCCGCAATGTACCTATGTCAGGCCAGTCTGGTAATTTTGACATTTGTCAAAGTCTAATGTGGCACCCCAGGGGTCTGGTTGCCACAGTGGCATTGCCTCCCTCACAAGGGGTGATGCCATGCCTGGAAGCAAGCAGGGGTCCCCTAGTCAGGTATACTAGCATGCAACACTTTCCTGGCTCCAGACCAGCAAGGGGAGCTCCTGCCATACGGGTGAGCACAAAGACGTTTTACTCAGGGAGGAGGGCCACAGCACAGCTTATGCAGCAGGGCCAAAGAGATTAGCGCAAAGGGAAGGCCTCCAACTTTACCTGGCGAGGTGGACTTCCAACTTGCTTCCAGGCCGCCCGGACCTCTACTACCAGCTAGTACCTGTGCCCCGGTCGGCCTAACCACCGCAAGTAAAGATAAGAGGAAACTGCCATTAAGTTGTGTCCTAGAATTATTATCTGCGCCATCACCTGCACTACACTGCATAGCAACATCTATAACATCACCATTTCCTGCCCTGGAGCTAAGCTCTGCCTGTGGAGAGCTGAACCAACTCTGCTGCGTCATCATCAGCTCCAGAGGATCTGCACCGCAGCGGCGGCCCCATATAGCCGCATACAACAGATGGCATCACGAACATTAAATATAAAAACTTTATTCCCCTTTTCACTTTTCCCCTTTAATTGACCGCCCTGAGTCAGGGATCGGGTCACTGCTACCGTGACACCCCCCAGCACCGACCGGCCCGGCTACCAAGTACCCCACAGCCCAGAGGACGCGTCACTTAATGCTTTTGACAATTTGAACTAATTTGTTTTAGTATGTCTGTTTTTTTAACTGCCGGTTTAACATAAGATATGATAAATATCTGTCAAAAATCTATAGAGAAACAAATATATATGATTTTTTCGTACTTTTTTGTGCAACTGTATTAATGCGTGTTTGTGCTGAGGAAGGTTGCTTAAAAGGGTTTTCCACTAGATACTATTATTGTAAAGACTGACCTGTGAAGGTATTAAAACAAAAAGAATGGGTAATACTATTCTTCTGAATGCTTCCAACCACTTTGCGCCACTGTCTGTGTCCTTAGCTGGTCTCCTGACTTTTTTTCTGGGGGAAGGGAAGCATCACATCTGAGCTGGGAAAGTTTTTTCCAGCTCAAATGGAACATTAAAGGGAACCTGTCACGTCCTATCTACTATCTACACTGCCCCCATTGCTTTGCCAGTGATCCAATGTGCATCACTAACAAGCTTTTTTCATTAAAATTGGTGATAGTATAATGATTTTATAACATTTTATGTACTTATAATCCCACCTGCTCGTTTTCAGTCATAGGGGTGTGATTCTGCTATTCATTTAGGGGCAGGCGCCGCATTTGTGGCACCCCAGGGGTCTGGTTACCACAGTAATAGAAATATTATGTCTGAGAGCAAGTGGGAGGTTTCTCTGGTCAGGAGCCCTAAGCATGCAACACGGCCCACCCAGACCTGGGAGGGGAGGAATCTGCCCTTATAAACTGGGTCTGGGGCAGGATTAGGACAGACAGAGCCTGCAGAACAAGCAGAGCAGTCAGAGCCTGGAGAGGGAAAGTAAGAACCAGGAGCTCTGTAGGAACAGTAGCTGAATAACAGGGGCTGGAGCTGAGCAGAGTTCGCCCTGGTTGAAGACACTAATACCGGACACAGGAGTCCGAGGCTGTGGGGACGTCCAGGTCCAGCAGCAGAATCCAACCGGCAGGGGATTCCATGTCCTCTGGCCATAGAAACCCGAAGGCACGGTCACAAGCAAGGGACCAGCAACGCCATTGTGAAGCGGAGGCTAACAGAAGGCCCCAAGTCACCGGCCATACGGGTGAGCACCACACGGTATACTCAGGGACGTGGGCTACTTCTACCCGCATAGAGCAAGGTAGCCAGGAAAGAGTGCAGATAGACGGGGAGGCCTACAACTCCACCTGGCCAGGGGAAGATCCTGCTTGCTCACAGACTGACCAGGCCCCTACTGCTAACCAGTACTCCCGGGAGGGTCTGCTTTATACCATCAGTAAAGACCCTGAACTGCACCAAACGTCTCTGTGCTTCATCGCCGCACCAGCACCATTAGTACTGGGATGCTCACACCATCACTCCCATCTTCCACACTAGCTGCCCTGAGGCAATACTTCTCCCGTGGGGAGTTATTCCATACTCGGCTGCGCAAATTACATCAGCCTCAGCGGTCTGCAGCGCAGCGGCGGTCCCCACTGACCGCAATCCACGGGTGGCGTAGTCGGACATTTGTTATTACCTAAGACTGCCACTGGTTTGACCGCCCTGGGCACGGACCGGGTCACCGCCACACTGAGACTACAACCCCCAGCGATCCGGCTCCGGGTATCCCCTGCACAGCACTGGCCCAGGGGGCGCGTCAACTTTGGCGTAGTCGGCAGGATTTCGTGCCCGCAACCACCGGGTACTGCGTGCCTGAAAAAGACTTTTATACTTACCTGTGGTGAAGTTTACCTCCGTCCAGAGTCGTTTTCCGCCATCGGACGCCATCTTGGACCGTTTTCCGCCATCTTCTGCCGCCTTCCCGCCATCCGCAGCTGCTTCCCGCCATCGGACGCCATCTTCAGGACGCCGCACGGGAAGAAGAGGGTGCGTGGACGCCGACACCGCGCGAGATACGAAGCTCCGCCCCACACACTGACGCTGCGAAAGGTCCTGGAAGGGAGGAAGAGCGACGCTGACGTCATCGGAGCGCAACGCCAGGTCCTCTACCCCGACGATTGACTGCGGAGCCGCGGCCTACGGAAGAAGAGCATCGCAAGGTAGGCCACGGTCCACTAGGGGGGAAGGAGGATGTCGGACACCGAGGGGAGCTCCACCGCCACACCGGCCGCCAGCGCAACCGCTGCAGCGGTCATGCCATTCACCATGCCCTATATCCCGGGGGCAACCTGGCTACCCCAGTACTCAGGGGAGTCACATACCCTGAGTGAATTTAGGGAAAGACTTGATAGCCTCTTCCAAGTATACCCCCTCACAGAAGAGCAAAAAGTGAGCATTCTGGTGGCCCAGTTAATCGGGGCAGCCCAAAGGGAAGTAAAGTCCTGGTCACCTGGGAAGAAGAGGACTGTCAGAGAGATACTAGCCCGGCTGAAAGACACATTTGATACCCGAACCTCAGCCGAGATAAAACTAAGATTTTACGGGTGCAAACAACGGGCACACAAAAGTATAAGAGACTATGCTCTAAACCTACAAGAGGTCCTGAGAGCCATTAAGCAGGCAGACCCTGACAGCGTGGGAAATGAAGACAAGCTGTTGACCGAATAATTTATTGAGGGTCTATTGTGCAATGCCCACCGAACCCAGTTGCGAGCAATGGCCTTACAGGACCCTGACCTGGACTTTGCACAGTTCAAGGACAGAGCCATCCGGGTGCTCCGAGAACCGGCACCAGGTGGCGCTGTGACCCACAGGCGCCCTGCTATCACTTATCACCAGAACGCGGCGCCCTTGTCTGCAGGGCCTGTGGGAGCTGATGTGCAGGCTTTGAACAATGACCCGGCAACAGACCTGCACCATCAGGTCCAAGAGCTGACTAAGAGCGTTGCCGCGCTAACCAGAACTGTGCAGTCTTTACAGGTCTCTTCTCCAGGAAAGATCCAGCTGGCATCCGGACCGGAGGACGTTCCATGGCGCCGACTGAGGAGGACCCCACCAGCCAGAGGAAGACCCAGCGACAGATACAACGAGGACGGACGACGCATCTGCCGCCGCTGCAATCAACCCGGACATATGGCAAGGTACTGTCATTTAAACGGGCACAACCTGGGGTAGAGGGCCAACCCCCAAGCATAAGATCATCAGGCCCATCGAACTAGCGTGACAAATACGTAGGGGGACGTCCGGTCTTGCCTGTGGTACTGGATGGAATTCCTATGAGTGCCCTACTAGACACTGGGTCACAGGTGACTACCATCCCGTACGTGCTCTTCAAGCGGTACTGGAATGACTCGGACATAACCCGCTACCCAGATGACGACCTGAGCATTATCGCCAGCAATGGTCAGCCCGTGCCACAGATAGGATTTAAGGAGGTGACCATCAAGGTCGGTAAAGTTGAACTGCCGGCACAAGGACTGACCGTCGCGAGAGTCACCCAATGATAACCCTAGGTACTAACGTAATTGAAAACTGTCTTGCAGAGGTGATTCTTATTTTGCAACAGGTTGCCAAGAACGCCAGTTCCAGCCAGCAGCGTGTGCTCCAAAAAGAGATCCGGGCACTGATGAACCAGCAACAAGTGGAACTATCTGGTGGTGAGATAGGTAGCGTGAGAATGTGTGACCCGTTCCTTATTGCCATGCCCCCAAAAAGTGAGATGATGATTTGGTGCCGGGCAGCTATTGGTCTAAGAGGTAGAGACTACCAAGCAATGGTAGAACCCATCTACTCAGACATTAGGCCCACCATTTTGACAGCACGGGGGGTGGTCGATGTACGCCATGGGAGGGTGCCCGTCCGCATCATCAATATCGGGGAGAGAGAAGTATACCTGCCCCGGTATGCCACGCTAGCCAAATTGGTCACCATCAACCAGAACTCTGTACTGGCCATGGAACCCTTGCCTCCATCTCAACCAGAGGAAGGTAACGGCTCTAAGAAACCAATGGAGGACTGGTGTCAGCAACTGCATTTGGGTACTGACTCCACTCCCTCACACCAAAAACAGGGAGTCTATCGGGTGGTTCAGGAGTACGAGAGAGTGTTTAGCAAACACCCGCTGGACTTCGGGCGAGTAAAGGGGGTAGAACATCACATCCCCATGGGAGACCATCCTCCCATAAAGGAGAGATACCGACCCGTGCCCCCTGCACACTATCAACACGCCAAGGGGATGCTAAAAGACATGAAGGAGGCTGGGGTAATTAGGGACAGCTGTAGCCCCTGGGTAGCTCCACTAGTCTTAGTGAAAAAGAAAGACAACACCATGAGAATGTGTGTAGACTACAGGAAGGTCAACCGTATCACACACAAAGATGCGTACCCGTTACCAAGGATAGAAGAGTCCTTAGCTGCATTAAAATCTGCTAACTTCTTCTCTACTTTGGATCTCACTAGCGGGTACTGGCAGGTTCCTGTAGCAGAGGCGGACCGGGAGAAGGCCGCATTCACCACCCCGATGGGACTCAGCGAATTTAACTGTATGCCGTTCGGGCTCTGCAACGCACCAGGAACCTTCCAACGGTTGATGGAATGCTGTCTGGGACACCGGAACTTCGAGACGGTCCTATTATACCTGGATGATGTCACCGTCTATTCCAAGACCTATGAGGACCATCTGGAACACCTGGCAGAAGTGTTTGAAGCCTTGGCAAACTATGGCCTAAAGGTAAAACCCTTGAAGTGTCATCTACTGAAGCCAAAGGTACAGTACCTGGGACACGTGGTGAGTGCTGACGGAGTGGCTCCCGACCCTGACAAGATCACCGTGATTAAGGACTGGCCAAGACCATCCAGCATAAAGGAAGTGCGGCAGTTCCTCGGGTTGGTAGGCTACTACCGAAGATTCATTCCCGGTTTTACCAAGAAGGCAGCTCCTATGCAGGACCTCCTGATAGGCCAGTCCAGGAAGGCCAAAAACCAGAAGCCACCCTTCAAATGGGAAAAGCTGGAAGAGGAGACCTTCCACCAGCTGAAGATGGCCCTCACGGGGGATGAAATCCTGGCGTACCCTGATTACAGCCAGCCCTTTATCCTCCACACGGACGCAAGCAACATCGGGCTAGGAGCCGTACTGTCCCAGATCCAGCAGGGGAGAGAACGGGTAATTGCTTACGCCAGCCGAAAACTGCGACCCACGGAAAGAAACCCTGAGAACCCTGGATATGGGAGTCCTGACACCTGAGGACACCTCGCCAGAGGCAGACTGGGATACAGAACGGCAACAGCAGTATCGGAAAGTACAGGAGAGTGTCGAGCGAAGTCTCTGTCAATCAAGAGAAAGGCAGGAGAGGACTTATAACCAACATGCTCCCGCTGTTCCCCTGGTACCTGGAGAGCAGGTCTTGAAAAGAAAAAGGCGGCTCCATAAGTTGGACGATCAGTGGGAAAAGGACCCTTACACCGTACTGCCTTCAAGCCACAATAATCCAAAGGTGTACGTCATCAGCAAGGATGGAGGAGAGACCACAGCCACTGTCTCCAGAGACCACCTGAAGAAGTGCCCCGAGAAGTTGCAAAGCACGGATGAAGATCAGGAAGACCCTCAACCCGTAGAGGAAAAGGAGGAAATGATCAGCACCGTACTCAGAGACTTTCCCCGGTCCTGGACACAAGTAAACAACGCTATCGTGGTGCCCGTCCTCACCTTTCTCCAGCCAGCCCCTCAAGTGCCTACAGACGACCAGGTAGAGCTGGAAGAGCAGCCGGCCCAGGAGGCTGAAGAATCCAGACCAGCAGACCAGGAGAATCAACCCTCTGCTAATAGTGAGCCTGCCGTGCCCCTAGTGAGCCAAAGAGTGTGCAGACAGCTGCCCAGCTTACCCATAACACCTCCTACACCCTGTAGTGCAGGACCAGTTAGTGAGCTCCGTAGGTCCACTAGAGTCACTAGAGGTCAGATGCCCGCTCGCTGGAAAATCTAGACTAATGCACTGTGAATTTATCTGTTTAACTGTTTATGGTTTTTGTTGTTGCCTGTTATTAATTATGTTTCTCAGTTACCCTGCAGATTTATTTGGACTAACAGGTTATGGACACTGGATAACCGGAACAGTCTTGTAGATAGTTGCACCTTGGTTCCTGTTGCAAAGACGGCCGCGGAAGAGAAAACCTGTCTGGCGTGGCCTACTTGCAGCCCAAAGTAGCTAGCTCCAGCCTTGCAGCCACGCCCAAGGCCAACACAAGGGGTTTGCTTTGGACAGGTCCCCGACTTCACTTAAAACTTCACCTTGGGTGATATGGACACCCGGTTGCGGACCTTTAAAGAACTAAAGCTTCTTGTAAATATGTTATTGTGTTATTGTTATACCCTGTATTTATGTTTCTTTAAAAAATGTGTTTAGTCCCGGAGTACTAAAATTTACTAGGGGGGAATGTGGCACCCCAGGGGTCTGGTTACCACAGTAATAGAAATATTATGTCTGAGAGCAAGTGGGAGGTTTCTCTGGTCAGGAGCCCTAAGCATGCAACACGGCCCACCCAGACCTGGGAGGGGAGGAATCTGCCCTTATAAACTGGGTCTGGGGCAGGATTAGGACAGACAGAGCCTGCAGAACAAGCAGAGCAGTCAGAGCCTGGAGAGGGAAAGTAAGAACCAGGAGCTCTGTAGGAACAGTAGCTGAATAACAGGGGCTGGAGCTGAGCAGAGTTCGCCCTGGTTGAAGACACTAATACCGGACACGGAGTCCGAGGCTGTGGGGACGTCCAGGTCCAGCAGCAGAATCCAACCGGCAGGGGATTCCATGTCCTCTGGCCATAGAAACCCGAAGGCACGGTCACAAGCAAGGGACCAGCAACGCCATTGTGAAGCGGAGGCTAACAGAAGGCCCCAAGTCACCGGCCATACGGGTGAGCACCACACGGTATACTCAGGGATGTGGGCTACTTCTACCCACATAGAGCAAGGTAGCCAGGAAAGAGTGCAGATAGACGGGGAGGCCTACAACTCCACCTGGCCAGGTGAAGATCCTGCTTGCTCACAGACTGACCAGGCCCCTACTGCTAACCAGTACTCCCGGGAGGGTCTGCTTTATACCATCAGTAAAGACCCTGAACTGCACCACACGTCTCTGTGTTTCATCGCCGCACCAGCATCATTAGTACTGGGACGCTCACACCATCACTCCCATCTTCCACACTAGCTGCACTGAGGCAATACTTCTCCCGTGGGGAGTTATTCCATACTCGGCTGCGCAAATTACATCAGCCTCAGCGGTCTGCAGCGCAGCGGCGGTCCCCACTGACCGCAATCCACGGGTGGCGTAGTCGGACATTTGTTATTACCTAAGACTGCCACTGGTTTGACCGCCCTGGGCACGGACCGGGTCACCGCCACACTGAGACTACAACCCCCAGCGATCCGGCTCCGGGTATCCCCTGCACAGCACTTGCCCAGGGGGCGCGTCACATTCAGCCACTGCTGGCGCCGTCGACATATTTGAATATTGCTCCCGGCAAGCGCTGATATTATTGGGGTGCTTGTGACGCGCCCCCTGGGCCGTGGCGTACCCGGTGCCGGGTGGGTGGATGCTGGGGAATGTCACAGTGGCGGTGACCCGGTCCGTGACCAAGGGCGGTCATTAAAAGGGGTTATGGGTAGGGGATTTATAGTGTTTTTATAGAGTTCATGACGCCTCCTGTGGAATACGGCTAAAGGGAGCCGCCGCTGCGGAACCTGTCCTCTGAAGCTGATGTTACTGCAGCAGGGATGGTGTGGCTCTCCACAGGAAGAGCTTAGCTCCAGGGCAGTGTAGATGTTATAGGTTATGCTGGACATTGTAGTGCAGGGGTTGATGGCGCAGCAATAATCTGTCCACAACTTAATGGCAGTTTACTCTTGTCTTTACTAGTGGTGATTAGACAAGCCGGGACTAGGGTACTGGCTAGAAGTGTAAGTCCAGGCAGCCTGGAAGCAAGTAAAGAATCCTCCTTGCCAGGTGAAGTTGGAGGCCTTCCCTTTCCACTAAACTCTTTGGCCCTGCTGATTGTAGCTGTGCAGTGGCCCTCGTCCCTGAGTGCAACGTTTCTGTGCTCACCCATATGGCAGGCAGCTTGGGCCTTGCTTGTGCGTTGCTCCCACGTGGCGGTGCTGGACCCTGCGGTGCTGCTGAGCCTCCGGGCGTCTGATGGGGCCAGGAGACCTGCAGTCTCCTGCCCTCCGGTTTCTGCGGCTGGGCTTTCAGTGCCCCACAGCCTCGGACTCCGGTGTCCGGTTCTTCTGTGCTGTACTTCTGGGGTGAGCTTCCGTGCAGCTCCAGTCCACAGCTCCTCTCTCCTCGACGTCCTCGCTTCAATTCCTTACACTAAGACTAACTAACCCTGCCCCCAGATGCCAGTTGCCAAGGGGAGTGGCTCCCCTTGCTGGTCTGGAGCCAGGAAAGTGTTGCATGTTTAGTATACCTGACTAGGGGATCCCTGCTTGCTTCCAGGCATGGCATTACCTCTTTTCAGGGAGGCAATGCCACTGTGGCAACCGGACCCCTGGGGTGCCACACTTGCACATTACTACATGTCCGACCACTAGTCCTATGCCTGCGCAGTGAGGCTGTGTGGTTACCAGCCTCACTGCGCATTCGCAGAAACCAGCGGGTCATAGCGCATGCGCAGTGAAGCTGCAAACTACACAGCCTCACAGCGCATGCGCTGTTACATAGCGTGTGCACAGTGAAGCTGGAAACCACACAGCATTACTGCGCTGGTGCGGGACCAGTGGCCGGACATATAGAAATGCGCAAGTGCCCCAATAATATCAGCGCTTGCCGGGAGCAATATTCAAATATGTGGGCGATGCCAGCAGTGACTGAATGCGACGCCCGCCCCTGACTGAATAGCAGAATCACACCCCTATGACTGAAAATGAGCAGGTAGGATATAAGTACATAAAAGGTTATAAAATCATTATGCTATCACCAATTTTAATGAAAAAAGCTTGTTAGTGATGCATATTGCATCACTAACAAAGCAATGGGGGCAGAGTAGATAGTAGCTAGGACGTGACAGGTTCCTTTTAAGGCTGCCAATCAGTGGCCATTGGCTGGCTGTGGAGGTCATATAATGTTTCCCGCTGGAAGAGTAAGTCATGAAATTTATGGGGGACACTGACAGTTGTACAGAGGGATAGAGCGTGAAAAATACATGAGTATCTGTTTTTTCTTGTTTTACGAGCCACAATGGACCCATTTTTAACTTAATATTATGTATATTTACGTCATATTTTGTGTCCCTGACTTTGATGTGGGCTTCGGCGCTGAACCTGCATCTTTCCCCACACATGACAGCTGATTTAATCAGCTGTCATGTGCCTTTAACAGCCGCGGATGTATTGGAGCTCCAACTGCGGCTGTTGAGCAGTTAAATCCCGCTGTCAATTTCCGACAGTGGGATATTAAAAATCGCCAGCCAGAAGTGCGTCACAAGTCACTGTCACGTGATCAGGAGGGGGGGGGGTGTTGATGGGTTGTCATGACAGCAGGGGGTCTGCTGAAAACCCCTGTGCCTGTCATTATGATACTGCTGTGAGTGCCGGCTTGTTTTCGATGTTCATAGGAGATTGTCATTTCAGCTATAGATAGCAGAGCTCTATAGCACTGCCATGTATACCACAGGCGATTAGATGATTGCAGCTTTAAGCCTCCTAAGGGGACTATTAAATAAAGTAAAAAGTAAAAAAAAATTGAAAAAATATGAAAAAAAATAAAACACACAAAAGTTCAAATCAGCCCCTTTTTGCCCCATTGAAAATAAAACAATTGAAAAAAATAACATTTGGTATCGCTAGGTTCAGAAATATCAGGTTTATCAAAATATAAAGTAAATTAATCAAATCGGTAAATGGCGCTGTGATGAACCCACACCTCGCCACCCCGCCTGTTGTCACTATTACATTCACGATCACACGGTTCTGTCTCCTCACTTGCACCAATGTTACAGTCCGCATTCCCTAGGGATACGTAAGGTCAGCTTGGCACATTTTTACACAGACACCCCCTGTCCACACGGGCCCAGGGAAGCATGGGGAGTGAGAGGATATGCCCACGCAGTCACTGATGTGGCACCACACTAGCTCACAACCCTGGCTGGCTGAGAGGCCCCTTTCACTAGCATCAGTGAAACAGCGCTTGCTCAGCCCGGTAGGACTGCTACCAGTTCCTCTTTAGATATAAGCCTGATCCGTTAATGGAATTATATTGGGCCAGAAATCAGCTCCAGCAGCATGGAAAGTTAAAACCGAAAACGCCGATGTGTGGATTCGTGGATCGAGACAAAAGAGCAGCCCAAGGTTAAATTACATATTTAATCGCTTCAAGGGCACACTAGACAATACACTATATACACAATGGTTATACATATAGAATGATCAGATATGCAATTACAGATGAGATACAAAAGATATAAGCAGATGAATCATGTAAATTACCGGTTTGATAATGTGTGCTGCCGCATGGAGGCATGGGCTGCTAGCTGGTTCATGTTCCTCCCAGCATGTTATTCGATGTGTCCGCCTTTTAGGAGTGAAAAGCACTTTGCACAAGCTTTTAACCCCTTTGTTTGTCACACCTTTTTCTGCCCACAGAATGGTCTTTATCCCCCTCCCCTGGGTGTTTGTAGCCAAAACTCCCAAAACGTTTGAAGGATCATAACTTCCCACCGGATGGTATAGGGCAGCGGTTCTGGCACCTTCGGATCCGGAACGGGCCCCCATTACGCTTGGAGACTAAACACGGCTTTGCTATCTGCCTTCTACTAGCTGTTCTGCGTATCTCCCTACCACGGGGTGCTAGTATGGATAGAGACGACCCCGAAAAGCGTTCGGCCTGTTCCAGAGATCTCGAAAATGTAACCGGTATGTTGCTAGGATGTATGATAACTCCATATTCTCCTTAAATCTCCTTATGAAATCCTATCTGACTGGACAAAGCAGTTACACATGGTGGGCTCCTCAGATGGTCATCCTTCATAAGCTTGGATACTAGCTGGTGTGACTGGACCACCTGCTGAGCCAGGTGTCCTTTTAAAGCTACATATGCTCAAATAGGATTGTTAGCTGCCATTTAATCCCCCTCATATCCTTCACAGGCTAAATGAGAAAAAAAAATCAAAACTCCAGAATTTTGTTTTTTTTTGCTGCAGCAAAATTGCAATAAAATGCAATGAGAGGCGATGAAAACATCTTATCTACCCCAAAATGGTATCAATAAAAATGTTAGCTCAGGATGCAAAAAATAAGCCATCACTCAGCCCCAGATCCTGAAAAAAGAAAGTGCTACGGTTCTCGAAAAATGTCAATAAACGCAAAAAAAATTTTTCATACAAATTTCGGATTTTTTTTCCACCACATAAATAAAAAATAAACTATACAAGTTTAGTATACTCATACTTAGCTGGGGAATCATATTGCCTTGTCAGTTTTACTATATAGTGAACATGGTAAAAAAACAAAAAAACAATTGCATTGCACTTTTTTTGCAATTTCACTGCAATTGGAATTGTTTTCCTGTTTTCCAGTACACTGTATGTTAAAATAAATGATGCCATTCAAAAGTACAACTCATCCCACAAAAAACAAGCCATCATATGGCTATATTGACGGAAAAATAAAAAAAGTTACTGCTCTTGGAAGAAGGGGAGGAAAAAATGAAAATAAAAACATAAAAAATGGCCCAAGGATGAAGGAGTTAATGTAATAATATCTCATGGAAACCAAATCATTATTTTCTATCCACTAACATTGCCTAACCATTAGATAGGGTTTGTCATCCAGCTATCTTCAACACCCGCTCCATTGCCTACCGCTCTGCAGGACATTTGGTGACGATTGGAAGAATGGCCAGAATCTTGGTTCCCATAGTGAAACATTGAATCACTCACATCATAGAATTCTGCAATTTTATCTCAGTTTACTTGCGTGTAGACTTATCCTAAGGACACATGCACACAGCTAAGTGTGAACAGAGTCACATGGAGTCCCTGTTGCTCCATGTCACAGAGCTGGCTGTATGTTATCCATATGCTGCTCTAAGGCTGCGTGTCCACTATGCGTTTTTCAAGCGTTTTTGCCGTGGAATTTCCGCAGCGAAAACGCTTAAAAAACACTTGGTAATACGTGCCCCATGGTCCCCAATGATAATCCGCATGTGCTCTGCACATGCTGCGGAAATTTCCGCTGCGGATTATCATTGCGGAAAAATACGCAGCAAGTCCATTAATTTTGCAGACACGCAGCATAATTGCCGCCATTGACTTGCGGATGGTACCCGGGTTTTGAGAAGGGAGACTCTCCTCCAGACCCAGGTACCATAGAACCTGTTAAAAAAATAATTTAAAATAAAAAATAAAGATTATACTTACCTTCTGATGGCCCCCGGTGTTTTCTCCTCTACGTCCGGTCTGTTGTATGGGTCGCGGTGGTGTGAAAGAACCTGCCATGACGTCATTTAGTCATGTGACAGGTCACACGACTGCTGACGTTGGCGGAGAAAACACCGGGGGCCAACGGAAGGTAAGTACAATCTTTATTTTTTATTTTTTAACATTCTTATTCTTTTTTTTAAACTATTACTTGGTCACACTACTATAAATCCATGCCGGTTGCATGGTTTTATATTGTGTGACCAAGTTGTCAAGCACGTTTCCAAGTGATGCTAAAATCGCTTGGAAAAGCGCTTGACAACCCGCATGCAGAAATGCATGTAAAGAACGCTTGACAAACGCTTCTACCTGGCGGGAAAAACGCATGTAAAAAACGCATTTGTTTTTCCTGCCAGAGAGAAGCGGAAAAAATGTGCAGCATTTCTGCATCGTGGTCACTTAGCTTAAGGCAAGTACCTTTATTATATGGCACCTTATTATAGTGCTATTCATAATATGGATTCTAATGAAATAAGTGCCAATTTTTCTCCTGTCAGATTGTGAATGAAAACTCATCTTTAGGCTATTGTTTGAAATCTGAGACATGCTGAGATACAGTAGGACACAATAGACTTGTATAGGCACATTAAAGCTCCGTAAACTAATCTATAGTTTACAACTAAATAACCAAGAGTGGTAGTGTATAAAAGGGTAGGAAGATACCAGTTAGTTGATTCTGATTCAAGCAACCTCTCTTCCAAGCAAAACATACATTTTTAGCAAATCTTTATATTCTCTGTCCATTCATCATTCATGACTGATTTTATAATTAAAGGACACAACATATTGTACAAGGAAACACCAGCACTTTTTAAGAGACTAAGAATTACAAAAACTTCAATTGACCATGATACAATAAAGTGATTGATCAAGTATTTATACAGTATGTGCCATAATGAAAGATAAAATATAATCCTTTCTCACACTATGCTCCATACCAGTAACAATGTGTATTTGTGATGGCAAAACAGCAGCATGAAAATAATCACTTTATCCTGTATAAATATTCCTGGGAATATCTGATTTATTCTTGGATATTTTGATGATTTTCTCAGACTCTCTTCTGCTTAATGCCACAAGGAAATATGGAAGCTAGATTTAATAAGGACCAGCTTGTCACTAATCTTCAGTGACACACGAAACATCCTCTGGATGATGTTAGTCCTCCAGATGTGGGCCTTAAACTTCCGTTTTATGACAGTATAATCCCACACGTTAACAATTATAAAGTGCATGTCCAGGAGATAGGCAAAGCAGTGAAAAGTGTTGGCATCTTCTGACAAACAGCTTGCCACATACTGCGAACCATAAACAGCTGTTTCTACTGTCCTAGAGAAACAGGAACACGAAAATAATTGCAAAAAATATACAGCTAGACAACAACACAGATAAACTGTACAGAGAAGTCTAATATACAGTTATATGAAAAAGTTTGGGCACCCCTATTAATCTTAAGCTTAATGTTTTATAAAAATTGGTGTTTTTGCAACAGCTATTTCAGTTTGATATATGTAATAACTGTTGGATACAGTAATGTTTCTGCCTTGAAATGAGGTTTATTGTACTAACAGAAAATGTGCGATCTGCATTCAAACAAAATTTGACAGGTGCATAAGTATGGGCACCCTTATCATTTTCTTGTTTAAAATACTCCTACCTACTTTTTACTGACTTACTGAAGCACTTTTTTTGGTTTTGTAACCTCATTGAGCTTTGAACTTCATAGCCAGGTGTATGCAATCATGAGAAAAGCTACTTAAAGTGGCCACTTGCAAGTTGTTCTCCTGTTTGAATCTCCTCTGAATAGTGGCATCATGGGCTCCTCAAAACAACTGTCAAATGATCTGAAAACAAAGATTATTCAACATAGTTGTTCAGGGAAAGGATACAAAAAGCTGTCTCAGAGATTTAACCTGTCAGTTTCCACTGTGAGGAACATAGTAAGGAAATGGAAGAACACAGGGACAGTTCTTGTTAAGGCCAGAAGTGGCAGGCCAAGAAAAACATCAGAAAGGCAGAGAAGAAGAATGGTGAGATCAGTCAAGGACAATCCTCAGACCACCTCCAGAGAACTGCAGCATCAACTTGCTGCAGATGGTGTCACTGTGCATCGGTCAACTATACAACGCACTTTGCACAAGGAGAAGCTGTATGGGAGAGTGATGCGAAAGAAGCCGTTTCTGCAAGCACGCCACAAACAGAGTCGGCTGAGGTATGCAAAAGCACATTTGGAGAAGCCAATTTCTTTTTGGAAGAAGGTCCTGTGGACTGATGAAACCAAGATTGAGTTGTTTGGTCATACAAAAAGGCGTTATGCATGGTGGCAAAAAAACACAGCATTCCAAGAAAAACACTTGCTACCCACAGTAAAATTTGGTGGAGGTTCCATCATGCTTTGGGGCTGTGTGGCCAATGCCGACACCGGGAATCTTGTTAAATTTGAGGAACGCATGGATTCCACTCCGTATCAGCAGATTCTTGACAATAATGTTCAAGAATCAGTGATAAAGTTGAAGTTACGCAGGGGATGGATCTTTCAGCAAGACAATGATCCAAAACACCGCTCCAAATCTACTCAGGCATTCATGCAGAGGAACAATTACAATGTTCTGGAATGGCCATCCCAGTCCCCAGACCTGAATATCATTGAACATCTGTGGGATCATTTGAAGAGGGCGGTCCATGCTCGGCGACCATCAAACTTAACTGAACTGGAATTGTTTTGTAAAGAGGAATGGTCAAAAATACCTTCATCCAGGATCCAGGAACTCATTAAAAGCTACAGGAAGTGACTAGAGGCTGTTATTTTTGCAAAAGGAGGATCTACTAAATATTAATGTCACTTTTCTGGTGAGGTGCCCATACTTATGCACCTGTCAAATTTTGTTTGAATGCAGATTGCACATTTTCTGTTAGTACAATAAACCTCATTTCAAGGCAGAAACATTACTGTGTCCAACAGTTATTACATATATCAAACTGAAATAGCTGTTGCAAAAACACCAATTTTTATAAAACAATAAGCTTAAGATTAAAAGAGGTGCCCAAACTTTTTCATATAACTGTAACTATTGGTCTTTGTAAACTTCTCAGCTATGAGGTCCAGAGGTAGTAGTTATATGTAAGTCCATCCTGTTGACAGATCTTTAGGTATCATAGATCATAGTTTTAGTTAACGAATAACCATCATTTAAATTTAATGGATTAATAGTATACATGGAAATAACCAAATTTGTACGATTTCAGAGAAATGTACTTCTTTCTCCTCCTAGGTTGACCATTGACTCTCAATTCATGAGTTAAAATTTGTATTCGGAGAAGATAGATTTTTTCATTACTGAGATAGGAGATGACAGTTGGTGCTCATAAACTTCTATGGAAGGGGGGGTGAGGAGTGAGGAGCTAGAGACAGATACAGACGACATTTTGCTGAAAGTTCTCCTGAAATGACAGTTACTGTTCTCTATAGGACTTCATGAGCATCAACTGCCATCTCCTATTTCAGTAATGGGAAAATCAGTATTCGCTGAAGGCAAATTTTCCACATGAATTAAGAATTTTTGGAGAATGATCAGTTAGGGGGGACAAAAAACAGATTTCTCTTATAAAAAATATTACAAAGTTTCTTATTTTCACATGTACTATTGCTTATGGAATAAAAATTAAAATGATGGCTACTTTTTAATGGGATTGTCCAGGTTTATCAAGAAAGTCTGCAGTCACTATATGTGACTTCAAACTTGTAAATGCTCACAGCGTGTACAGCGCGTGCTGTCAGGATTCTCTGATGCTGGAAGCAAGTGTGGCACCCCAGGGGTCTGGTTGCCACAGTAATAGAAATATTATGTCTGAGAGCAAGTGGGAAGTTTCTCTGGTCAGGAGCCCTAAGCATGCAACACCGCCCGCCCAGACCTGGGAGGGGGAGAATTTGCCCTATATAAACTGGGTCTGGGGCGGGATTAGGGAGTGAAGTCCCAGACAGAGACGCAGTCAAGTCTGGAGGACAGCAGACACAGGGAAAGCAAGAACTAGGAGTTCTGTAGGAGCAGGAGCGAGTGCCAGAGGCTGGAAGCTAGATAGCTCGCCTTGGCTGAAGACACTAAACCCGGACACGGAGTCCGAGGCTGTGGGGACATCCAGGTCCAGCAGCAGAATCCAACCGGCAGGGGATTCCATGTCCTCTGGCCATAGAAGCCCGAAGGCACGGTCACAACCATCGTGAAGCGGAGGCTAACAGAAGGCCCCAAGTCACCGGCCATACGGGTGAGCACCACACGGTATACTCAGGGACGTGGGCTACTTCTACCCGCACACAGCAAGGTAGCCAGGAAAGAGTGCAGATAGACGGGGAGGCCTACAACTCCACCTGGCCAGGGGAAGCTCCTGCTAGCTCTCAGACTGACCAGGCCTCTACTGCTAGCCAGTACTCCCGGGAGGGTCTGCTTTATACCATCAGTAAAGACCCTGAACTGCACCACACGTCTCTGTGTTTCATCGCCGCACCAGCACCATTAGTACTGGGACGCTCACACCATCACCCCCCATCATCCACGCTAGCTGCCCTGAGGCAATACTTCTCCCGTGGGGAGTTATCCCATACTTGGCTGCGCATACAACATCAGCCTCAGTGGTCTGTAGCGCAGCGGCGGTCCCCACTGACCGCAATCCACGGGTGGCGTAGTCGGACATTTGTTATTACATTAAGACTGCCACTGGTTTGACCACCCTGAGCCACGGACCAGGTCGCCACCACACGGAGACTACAACCCCCAGCATCCCACCAGAGACCCGGCTCCGGGTATCCCCTGCACAGCACAGGCCCAGGGGGCGCGTCACAAGAGCAAGCACTCATGTGACTTGGAAGAAGAGGAAGAAGAAACTAAACAAACAATGGTTCTGGTCGGGGGGAGGTGGGTGGTTAAAACAGGTGACGCTCTATATTTCTGAAACATATGTCAAAATTTTCAAAAAAGCCATTGCCATTTTCATGCTAGTCCTGGCCAGCTCCACTAACATGTGCAGGGCATGGGTGATGCAGGTGGGGTGGTGCTCGCCAAATTCACCAAAAGTAACACCACTTTAGTGGCGTAACTTGTGGCAGCATTGTTACTTGCGAGGAGCATGGAGACCTATTTTACTGAGAAGATGTACTGATTTCAGTAGGTAGCGTGTACCTCTTAAGGAAATTAGCACAGCTTAGACCACCATGCCCCTTCATGAACAATCTGCAAAATGTACAACGCTAGTCGTAATGAATCGGAACTTATGTCTTTTACTACAGTCACATCTAGAGCTACAGTCATTATTCTTCTTTTATGACAGGAGTTATACTCCAGTCACATCCAGATCTGCAGTCACTATTCTTATGTTACATTGACTCGCCCCCTGTGCCGTGGGGTACTCGATTGCCGGGCCGGTCGTTGCTAGGGGCGATGTTACAGTGGCAGTGACCTGGTCCGTGACCCAGGGTGGTCAATTAAAGGGGGGGGGGTTAAAGAAAGGGATTATAGGTTTTATGTTTAATGTTCGTGACGCCACCTGTGGTATGCGGCTATATGGAGCTGCCGCTGCGGAGCAGGTCCTCTGGAGCTGTTGTTAATGCAAAGTTGGCTTAGCTCCAGGGCAGTGTAGTGGAGGTGTCATAGATGTTGCTGTTACAGTGTAGTGCAGGCAGGTGATGGCGCAGCAATTATTCACAGAGACAGTGGGGTGCAGTCTTCAGGGTTTTACTCACAGTTTGTCAAGATTCCAGGTTACTGTTACCGGTGTATAACCTCCCACGTCATCCTGTGTCTACTCAGGGAGGGGTTCAGCAACTCTCACGTCTCTCAGGAGTACTTCTGTGTGCCTATTCTGGTAGACTTCCTGCACTGGCTCTCACCCTCCTGCCCTGCGCCTCACACACAGTGTCCCAAGCCAGTGACCGCGGGCCTTGTCGGGCGACGTCTTCTCTGTCCCCTGGGTCCTCTATGGCCACCTTTTCGGCGATTTAGATGTGGCTGCTGGCTGCAGCACCTGAAATGCTGCACCCTCCGGTTATCTAGCTGAGACTTGAAGAACTCTGCTAGTTTAGGGGTCGGTCCCCTCTCTGCGGCCTGATCCCTCCACTTCCTGGTAGATTCGGGCGCACGGGTGGCATCCGCACTGCCCGTGCCCCTGGGATCCTTTCTGTTCTGGAGCCTTCTTTCCTGCTCCTCTCCTCTCTTCAGTCTGTCCTGGGCCTCTCTCACTAAGCGCTCTTCCCTGAGCAGAGCTCCTCCAGAGCTCCTGCTCCCAACTCTCTCAGACTGTCTGACTGACTGACCTCTACTCCCAAGATGGCTTCCCCTTTTTATGTCCTCCTTCTCAAGTGTTCCCCTGATCTTCTTCCTCCACCCACACCCACTACATGGTTCCCCCTCTCTTGGTTCCCTCCATTCCAGCCAGGGACAGGGCTCAGCAGCGCAGCAGTGCATCTTGCCCCTCCTGCTGGTCTGGAGTAGTGTAGTGTTGGATGCAAGTGTTAGGGTCCCGGACAGTACTCCTTCCTTACCTGAGCGTGAGATACCACACCTCTGGGTGAGATGCAGTACCTCTGTGGCGACTGAACCTGTAGGGGTGCCATAACATCATGTCTTATAATTAAATCAGATCCACAGTTGCAGCCACTAATAATAAAAATGCCTTAAAACATTCTCTCTCATTATTCTGGCACTTGGCAAATATTAAAAATTATAGTAATCCTAAATGACCTAAAACAGGAAAGGTTTATTCTGATTTCATGTCAGATATTGAGAAAAACATGCATATGTGTCTTTTTATATCGTGTATGTAAACTTCTGGTTTCAAATGTAGTTGCTACCTTCCTGCCTGTCGTGCCTGGCCGTTCTTTGCCGGAAAAGAGCAGTCACAGACCACTTTTGCTGGAGATTCAGCTTCCTCTGCTGATGTCATGTCGACAAAGTGGTTGCTTCTTTTCCACCCTGCTCGGCCAATGGGGGGTCACTGCCAACGTTATGCTGATTGACAGCCGGCTCCCCCAATTAGGCAGCAGGGATCCAGCTGTCAATCAGAATGGTGTCGGCAGTCCCGCACCATCAACAAAACAGGGTGGAAAAGAAGCCACTACTCAGTCGACATGATGTCAGCAGAGGCAGCTCAATCACTGGCAGGAGTGGTCTGTGACCACTCTGTGCCAGGAAACAACAGCGCCGGGCACAACAGGCAGGTAGGTAGCAACTACCTGCCTATTAGTGCTTAGGCACATTTTATTTTTTACTAAGTCCCTAATATCGCTTTAATGGTTAGTCAGACCTGCAGAAGGGATGAGGTTTTGGGTGTAAGAGGATAGTTACTTCCCAGTTACAGTGAGTTATCAGTAAGTAGCGAAGAGAGTAAAGCCAGTCACAGGGAGTGTGACAGACTAGGCTGCATACTGGGTGTGTGAGCAAGGAAAAGATTTCCTGAGGTAGCAAACCCTGTAACTGTACTGGGTGACAGGCTGGATCTTAACATGGCTAGAACTTCCTCAATCCTGGGAAGTAGAACAGACAAAGAAGGAGAGTTCAGATTTAGTGAGTATGGCTTGAAGCCAGAAGTAAAGCAGTGTTGTGGGATCTGAGACATCTAGAAAAGAGTATGGCTGAACAGGCGCCGTATAAGCTGGTCCTGTAAGCATAGGAATAGAATAATAGGCTAAGCAAGTCCGGGCACAGATACTGTGGCAGACATAGAATATAGACTGATGAAAAGAAGATGATACAAAAATGAAGTATTCAAGTCACCTATGCTGTATTACTGAAATGTTTTTGCTAACAGGTGATGTGCCACTACACATGACTGATATGTATGTGTCTCTGTAACACAAAATATATGAAAACCAAGCTTTGAACCTGCTATTTACTATATACACTGTGTACACAATTATTAGACAATTATATAAACTATAATACAGGCAGTCAATCCAAGAGGGTAATAAACCTGAAACCTGAATATTTGAGAAAGTAAAAGTGAGATTTAGTCTTTCTTTGGAGAATATTTATGTGTGAAGAATTATTATGCGACTAGATGAAAAATGTAAATTCTCCCATCTCAATTGTTTATTGTCATCTGTTAAGTGAGAATAACCAAACAACTTAAAATGTACAAAAATAAATTTCAGACATTTTAAAATATATCAGTGACCAATATAACAACTCTTCTTTTCAATAACAGTCATAAGTCACGATAACCCCAATATTAGGGGGATTGAAGTGGGAGGCACCGAGTACAAGTGCTCTGCATTTGCTGATGATGTCCTAGTATATATCACTCAACCACATATATCCATCACTGCTGTTATGGCTGAAATAGATCACTTTGTTACATGGTCAAATTTTAAAATCAATGCAGCGAAGTCTGAGGCCCTCACAGGGTATCAAATACTTAGGAGTTCGTATTCATAGAGACCTCTCCTGTCTATTTTATCTTCATTTTGGGCCCTTTATTGAACAACTCCATAGAGATCTTACTTCTTGGACGGTGAAGGATTTTTCCCGGTTCGGCAGAATAAATATACTAAAAATGAACGTCCTACCTAAACTCTTATACCTCTTCCAAACCATTCCCGTAGTAATTCCCTCAAATTTTTTGAAAAGACTACGCAGTAGCTTTTGCAGATTTATCTGGGCAAGTGGGCGTCCACAAACAAAGGGGGGGCCTTAGCCTTCCGGATTGTAGAAGGTATTACATGGCAGCAGTACACGCTAGAATCCTGGACTTCTTCCATAATTCAGAGGGGAAATTGTGGGTCAAAATAGCTCAATCAATTTGTCCTAAAGCTCTTACCAATCTCCCATGGTGCGCCCATTTAATTGTCCCCTCTCTTGGCCTCATGTCATATAGTACTTATGCCACTGCTTTGGCTTTGAGATCCCAAAAAAAAAGCTTATCCTCAATCGACCCCCAGTGCCCCTTGCTCCCGATTTCAGATAATCCAGATTTCCCACCAGGACTATCTGCAAATAGATTTCTCAGTTCAAATAAATCCCATCCGATATTATTTTCTGATGTCATCTCCAATACTTCGCTGCTCCCCCTCAATGACTTGTTACAGGGAAGAGCCACTTCCCCGAAGGCTAATTTTGAATATAGCCAGTTACAACACTTCTATTCAACTGTGAAGAAGTGCACACATCTTCATAGAGATCTCACAAGCTTTGAAAAATTGAGCCTATCATTGTCACCCCCTACACACTCCATCTCCCTACTGTATAATCTCCTCATTGCCCAGGTAACTGACAATAGGCCAGGATTCTGCGGTGCATGGGAAAGGGAACTGGGGAAGTCCTTCTCTGACTCACAATGGGATAAATGTTTCTTCCTAACACATAAAACCTCAATAGGGTCCAAAGCTCAGGAAACCTCCTTCAAAATGATCTCTAGATGGTACCGGGTACCAGCAGTCCTTCATAGATGGTATCCAGTGGTCTCAGATAGATGTTGGAGATGTGGGGAGGGAGAAGGGACAATGTCACACATATGGTGGGCATGCCCTATAATAAATGCATTTTGGGCAAAGGTGGTTCCCATGATTGAGAAAATAACTGGTTTGACTATCCTTAATACGCCAGAAGCCCTCCTTTTATCAATGTTACCAATAAGTAAACGTAGTTATAAAAGGTCATCAATAGGCTACCTAATACAGGCGGCTAAGAATGTCATTCCACGACACTGGAAAAGCAGAGACCCACCCACTGTGGAGGAATGGTTTGCGGAGATCTCCCTCCTTAATAGGATGGAGCATCTGATTGCCATCTCACCGGTTGATGTTGATAGATACTGTGTGATTTGGAGGGATTGGATTGATTTGCAAAACTCTGACGCCTACCATCTAGCCCCCAACTAAAGCTATTCGTGATGTCGGCACAACAATGATCATAATCGCACTCTATTGATTGGTGGTCTGCCGTTGTCCGCTCCCTCTCTCTCTATCTTTCATATGGAAAAATACATGCTTGATCTGGATAGTGATGGAAAACCCTCCCTGTACCCCCCAATGTACTGTCGTTATGCACAGATTTATAGTTATACTACCCGTTTTACTATGTATATTGTATTTTCTTGTACTTTTTCAACACAAAAATAAAAAAACCTTGAATTTGAAAAAAAAAAATTTAATTAGATCTACAGGCGGTGGCTACTCCGCTGATTAGCAGACACTGAAGCTTTGGAGCAGACCTCTGATTCCCACGCTATAGTATGAGTAAACAGCTCTTCAGACTCAGCCATCTGCGTTACCCCAAGCCATAGTGTATGTAGTTTCTTACGGTTAAAAGGGGGGGGGGGAGACCCGACCCACCTGGAATTGATGATGGCAACGTCATGTAAAACACAGCAAGGGGACTCCAAAAAGAGTCTCCATTTTTTCCCAAAATTGTGGCACAGACACCACTTAAGTGGCATCAATTGTCCCAGAGGCGCTAAAATGGTTGGTGATGTGATTTTCCAAAATCCTCAAGCTTTTAGTCTCCCCAGAATGACACAGGTGGGGAAGATGGTGGTTGTCCGGGCCCGCTAGGCCGCATTGTAGCACAGTGAGCTTCGCACTGCAACTTATGCTTCATATCTGTGTGATGGTTCATGCATGAAGTACTCAAACTATAGATTTTTTGGCCTCTTCTTAGCTTTTGTTGAAAAATGTTACAGATAACACGAGTTGGGTCATCCTTATCGATATGAAAATATGCACAGGCTATGCAAGGTTTAGAGCCCATGCGACTCTGCTACTAGCAATACTATCAAATGATTGGCTGGGTTAGATGCAGAGCGTCTGGGTTTGGTTGGGGGTCCCCACAGTCTGCCTAGGCTAGATGCAGTTAAAAATTCTCATTAGATACACAGGCGGTGCAGCTTGCTTCGCAGCTGGGCTAATACGCCCAAAGTATTGGTAGACTCTACTAAATAAGGAAGGATTCACTGACTGTGGTGTCCCCTCCGTGGGAAGTGGCGATTGGTGGAGATTTGGTGGATGATTATAGGAGAAAGCTCCTTAATAGAGAAAGCTGGTGTATTTATACTTTAAATACACGTGTACCAGCGGGTTTAAACATCAGACATGATTTGATGTATCATTATGAATGATCATTTATAGATTATTATTATATATATGTTCCTTTTTTCTTCTTTTCTTTTTCTTTTGGATTATTTACATTTATATGCATAGTTTCTATGCTATACGATTTTAACATGGTATGTGTGTTTAAATTTATGATTAACTCAGCCTTGAACAGGTGCATAGCAGGACATGACATATAAATACCACTTCCTTGCTGTTTTTTTTGCTATGCAATGATTAAGAACCTTTAGTTCGAAACGTGTAGGCTGTTCTTCTCCAAGGTGGACTTTTAAAATATTTTTTGTATGACTCAATAAAAAGTGGATTTTAGAAGATTTGTTCAGCTGGATCTTCCTGGTTCCTCGTGTTCGTCTGGTAGCACTCCTGGCTCCGTGCTGTTGATCTTCTAGGTGGGTGAGCTGATTTTTTCCTTTCTTTTTCTGCCATGTGGCGATTGGTCATCCACTTTCGCTGCCCCTTACTCAACAAATTCACAAACATCTACCGTCGGTTTGGAGTCCCATTATGCCCAACCAAAAACATAGGCCCACAACTAAAAAAAATCGTTCTTAGGCATCGAAATCGACACCACAGCAAGGTTGTTCCACCTCCCATGGGAAAAAATACCAAAACATTACACCTGATCTAGGTTTTTTGCGCAGTATGGAAAGTAACACTACAGCAGATGCAAGTATTACTAGGTCTCCTCGTGTTTGCGAGCCGGGTGATGCCAGTCGGAAGGGTTTTTTTCTCTTCATTTATCGCCCGCAACAAAAGGGGCATCTAAACCGAGTCATACAATCAGAATCAGCAGGCAGCTACGGGCGGACTTAGAGGTGTGGAAAACCTTATAATCATTCAACGGTCACACGTTATTTATGTCAGCAGAACAGTCCAACATTCAACTAAGATTATTCACCGGGGCGGCAGAATCAGGCAGATATGCAGCGATACTAAATAACCAATGGTGCACAAGCTTATGGCCTCCGTATTGGGCAGAACAAGTGCTGACAAAAAAACAGACAGTCCTGGAACTGTTTCCAATAGTGGTAGCAATAGAAATATGGGGCGCGCGCCTGGCTAACAAAAATATACTCTTCATAACAAAAAACACCAGCCTAGCGCACTTCATTAATAATATGGCATCATCGTCTCTCCCAGTGCTAGGCCTACTACGCTGGCTAGCATTCCTGTGCCTAAAACACAATGTATGGGTCCGCGCTAGCCACGATGTTGAGGGGTCTAACGCTGCTGCTAATGTTTTATCACAATTCAATTGGCAGATTTTCACAGAGCTCCTCCCCAACGCCCACCCATCGGGCAACAGTTGCCCAGCCTCCCTATGGGATCTAGTGGAGAATAGTTGATGCCATTAATCAGAGAGTCAGTTGCCCCGTCAATGTGGCAAGCAAACGGTAAGGCATGGGAACAGTGGACACGACTAGTAGCAGGCAGACGGGTTGACCAATGTGAATAAGCCAGATAACAAGTCACCATAGAATTTCTCCACCAGCTAATGATGAGGGGCATATCAGGGGCGTCAGCGCAGCAGTGGCTGACCGGAGTAGCATTTCACTTCCAACTACTGAATTGGGGACATGTGACAAAGAGATTCATCATCAGACAATCCATAAAAGGGTGGAAAAGGGGTAAGCCAAGTCAGGAGTGTAGACGTCCCGTCCCGTGTCACTAAAACTGATTTCTCACATCATATCCTTAACACCATTAACATGATACTCACAATTCGAAGCAACACTACTGTCTACTGTATTTGCGATCGCCTTCTTCGTGGCGCTATGCATAAGCGAATTAGTCCCTCAATCCAAAATTAACACCAGTGGAGGCTTATTACACCAGGACGTAGTCATAGCCAATAATGCAATACGTCTACGCATACGCAAATCGAAAACGGTTCCAGCGGGCAGGGGCACTTGGGTACTTCTACAACCCACAAATGGTACGCTGAGTCGGGTAACAATAGTAAAACCATCAGATCACAAAGTAATTTGTTCCTATCACACATTGATGGAACGCCATTATCAAGATACCAGTTCCAAGCTATATTTAATAAATGCATAACATCGGCAGGGAACCACCCCAAAGATTATGGGACACACTCATTTCGCATAGGCGCGGCCACGGAAGCAGCAAGAGCAGGACTGTCAGAAATGGAAGTTCAGAGGGTAGGGAGATGGCGATCCACGTGTTTGGCGAGATACATAAGACCGGACTTGTTGTCCTAAAGTGGTTTGTTTCTTTTACAGGTGACGCTAAGTCAACAGTGTGGGTGATAGGCCACTCGTATATATATTGGGCTGAAAAAAGGGCGAAAGTCCGCCCAGGCAGGAGGAAATTAGAGTTTCATAACACATATTTCAACTGGAGAGGTATTAGAGGCCTGCAATGGCCACAGGTACTAATGGAGGTAATCAAGGTAGGGAGAGAGTCAAGCGGTACGGTCATTTTAGTTATACAGGCCGGGGGAAACGACCTAGGTTATCACAAGAGCGCATAACTAATGGCAATAATGAAACTAAACACTGAGCGCTTCAGAGAATTTTTCACAAAAATAGTCAGAGATTGTGCCGAGCGCGGTATGGCAAGGTGCCCGAGACATCACGGCCATCGAACGGACAAGGCGGCTAATAAATATTTGGATGCCAAAATTTATAAGAGACAGAGGCGGACAACTGGAAGGAGATAAAGCAGGCCTCATACTGCCCGACTGTGTTCACTTAATGGATATTGGACTGGACATATTCCTGTCAGGACTCCAGGACGGAGTGGAACAAGCGTTAAGAGTGATGGATGGGGTCAGAGTCCTGCATACTAGTACGCAGGATCCTCCGTGGCCTGGAAATAGAAAGGACATGTTGGAGAGTTACACTTGTTGGCCAACTTGCCGTTGTGGAGATTGGAGACACAGGGCATGCTGCAACAAGCTGAATTATTTTAGAAATAAAATGCCTTTCTAATGTCATGAGTATAAACAGTTAATAAAGCTGTGACCGATCCTCACCCATCCAGTTGTAAGAGTTACATGATTGTATTGTCAATGAAAGGGGGGCAGTAGGGGGGCTGAGCGTCTGGGTTTGGTTGGGGGTCCCCATAGTCTGCCTAGGCTAGATGCAGTTAAAAATTATTATTAGGTACACAGGCGGTGCAGCTTGCTTCACAGCTTGGCTACTACGCTGACTAGCAGACACTGAAGCTTTGGAGCAGACCTCTGAGTAAACAGCTCTTCAGACTCAACCATCTGTGTTACCCCAAGCCATAGTGTATGTAGTTTCTTACGGTTAAAAGGGGGGGGGGGAGACCCAACCCACCTGTAATTGACGATGCCAATGTCACGTAAAACACAGCAAGGGGACTCCAAAAAGAGTCTCCATTTTTTCCAAAAATTTGGGGCACAGACACCACTTAAATGGCATCAATTGCCCCAGAGCTGCTTAAAACGGTTGGTGAGGTGATTTTAACAAATCCTCAAGCTTTTACTCTCCCCAGGATGACACAGGGGTAGAAAAGTCCTTGCGGATCCATGATTTGTTCATCTTTATGAACATTGTCAGTGGACAGCCGCGTGCGCTTATTTGTCAGCACACCACCAGCAGCGCTGAACACACGTTCAGAGAGAACAAAAATTATTATTAATTTGAAAGCTGGTGGAGCTTAGTATAGATGGCCTAATAGAATGAGTACCACACACTGCTAATATGCCCAAAATTATTTTCCAGACAAGATGCAGCTAAAAATTATTAGTAATTTGAAAGCTGGTGGAGCTTAGTATAGATGGCCTAATAGAATGAGTACCACACACTGTTAATATGCCCAAAATTACTTTACAGGCAAGATGCAGCTAAAAATTATTATTAATTTCAAAGCTGGTGGAGCTTGGTATAGATGGCCTAATACAATGAGTACCACACACTGCTACTATGCCCAAAATTATTTTCCGGGCTAGATGCAGCTAAAAATTATTATTAATTTCAAAGCTGGTGGAGCTTGGTATAGATGGCCTAATACAATGAGTACCACACACTCCTACTATGCCCAAAATTATTTTCCGGGCTAGATGCAGCTAAAAATTATTATTAATTTCAAAGCTGGTGGAGCTTGGTATAGATGGCCTAATACAATGAGTACCACACACTGCTAATATGCCCAAAATTATTTTCTGAGCTAGATGCAGCTAAAAATTATTTTTAATTTCAAAGCTGGTGGAGCTTGGTATAGGTGGCCTAATACAATGAGTACCACACACTACTACTATGCCCAAAATTATTTTCCGGGCTAGATGCAGCTAAAAATTATTATTAATTTCAAAGCTGGTGGAGCTTAGTATAGATGGCACATTACTTATTCATCCATAGGCCCATCCATCTGGTTCACCATTGTTTATATGTCAGTGTACATGTATATGTGTGCATGTATGTATGTATGTGTATATTTACAATCATGGCTGAAAGTGTTGGCACCCTTGAAATTGTTACAGAAAATTAAGTATTTCTCCCAGAAAATTATTGCAATTACACATGTTTTGTTATACACATGTCGGTTTCCTTTGTATGCATTGGAACAATGCAAAAAAGAGAAAAAAAAGCCAATTAATTGCAATAATTTTCTGGGAGAAATACTTCACTTTCTGGAACAAGTTAAAGGGTGTCAACACTTTCGGCTATTCCTGTATGTAAATATATAAATATTCTAATTAACCAAACCATAAAGTTTTGTGTAGTTATATGTGAAATGTATTTTATTAATACAATAAATGATAATTACAGCACTCATTTTTTATTCACTGAGCAATTGTCATGGGTGTGTCAGATGTGACAGATAGTCGCTCTGGAGCCGGCTGTAGAAGGTCACTGCGCTTGGCATTGCAGACGCCTTCTTGATTCCCTCATCTCCGTAGTATAGTTGTATCCTTCTTCCTTAAGGACCCATCAGCAACCTCCACCTTCTGCTGCTGATTGACACACCCTTGCTGGATAGTTAAAAAGTCTCAATTTCTCCAGAGAATTGCCAGTGACAGTTCTATGTACCTATGTGTGAGCTTGGAGCATTAGCAGTCGGCTAGTTTCTTCTCTGGTGCCCTTTGAGGACAGTTGGCGTTATCTCTCTGGTGTCTGCTGCTAAGTGTATTCCCTTTGTTTGTCTACCTTGTTGTCTTTAGTTTGTAGTGGGGCCTGACTAGTGCTCACCCTGACCCCTCCCTATCTAGGGCCAAGCTCTAGGGACATTCAGGGCTTAGGTTCCTGCTCGATGATAGGTGTGGAACCTATATAGGGATGATAGGGTAGGCAGTGTGATATTAGATCTGCCTAGGGGTCTCAACTCCCCCTTTCCCTAGTGTTTGGGCTTCCTCACCCTCTTACCTTTGTGTTGCACTTAGTCTTTCCCTCACCTTGCGTGACAAACGGTCAAGGTGTCCACAGCATCCATAATCGCTTCTCAGCACACAAAAAATGGAGTGGGCTGGTGATAATGTTATGCTCATTTAGGATAATAAGTAAAGCTAAAAAACTGCAACTGACCCTGCCAGTTCTTGTATAGTTTAGAGATCCTGACACTGCAGTCCCTAGTTGGTTCCTACGTGAGCTGAGATAGCCTAACCACAAACTAGAAGCTGACAACTCAGAATTATGCTGCCTGAAAGGCCATCAAGTGCTTCACATTCCTCATAAAGAACCAGAGGGCAGAGCAGAGTGTGAAGTACTTACAAAAGGGAAAGAGTGCTGAAAAAGGAAAAATCCAAGAGTGAGTAAAATAAACCACTAAATAATGTATAAAGCATAAAATACGTACTGTTAAATAATATGCAGCCTATTTCCTAAAAAGAAACAGAAGATAGGTGCAGAGTACAGAACAGAAACAGCTAAGAGATAAACCCTAGCTGTAATTTTACTGACTGACTTTAAGCTACAGCAGAATAACAGAGCATGCAAAAGAAACTATCACCAGCAGGAAATGCCAGAAGGGTGACAAAATATAAAGCCGCACCCAAAAGGTGATAGGGCAGATAAATGAAAACACCTCTGTTCTGCTAAACAGGCTGCAACCAGAATAGCAGAACCTAAACACCCGGAAAAAGTTGTGTTTGCTGTGGCTGGACAGACAGAGAAGCCGACTATAAAACACAGGCTCAAGGGTTTAAACCCAGGAGCATGATACATACTATGTATAAGGAAGCTGTGGGCCCATCATACTGTGTATAAGGGAGCTGTGTGCCCACCATACTATGTATGGGGAAGCTGTTTGCACATCACACAGTGTTTAGGGGAGTTGTACATGGGACTCGGGATAAACAAAGCATTATTTTTATAGGGGCACTCAGAGAATTGTCACCGTCAAGACAGGGTATTATTACTTTCTAGAGGGCAAATGTGAGCACTGTTTACTATGACACTTGCACAGGGTATTAATCTTTTTTAAGGGGGGTCTAGATGGCACAAAGGAGGCATTTTACTAAGTAGGGAACACAGTGGTGGGCATTATTATTATTGTGGTGCACTTAGCACTAAGAGGAATACTGTCACACAGCAGGTGCAGTAATAGGGACAAATGCAGCAGCAGCTCAGCATTGAGGGGACAGTGGTATAAAGAGTTGGATCAGGTTGGGAATAGATGGTGACTGTCCTGGAAATGTGAGAAGTCAAATGTGTATTTGTGTAAACTCTGCAGATGAGTCAAGGTTGTAGAAGTTGTCATGTTGATCTGAGCCAGATGGAAAAGATGGGAAACGTGAATGATTCCATCAGAAACTACACCTGTAAGTCAGTATCTATAACTGTATTGTAATCTCTTATGTGTTCTCCAGGACTGGTATCTACCACCATATGGTCACTATATTGTGTCAATACCAGTGTTGATCTTTGTATAGAGATTCTTTCCAGTAACAAAATGATCATCTGCTGAAGTTGCCCTATACCCATGATTAGGGGGTGCCACCATAGTTGTAAACACGGTCACCTGGTTATGGGCCCACTCAGATATTTCAACCCCCCCCTCCTCCCAAGCTGAACTCCTAGCTGCACCTCTAGCTACAGGACAAAGTAGCACAAACAAAATGTGGCTCAATGTTGTCATGTTGAAAAATGATTCCTAAAACTCCAGTCTCCGACTATAATTGTGTTCAAGACAAAAGCAAGACTTATTGCTGAAGAGGATAAACCTACATTTGAGCCTTCATTGCTGTCTTACTCTCCATCATGATAGCTTTTGAGAATGGTGGTATGTAACCGATGGAACACTTGTAGCTGGACATCTGGCTGATGCCTTCTGGTGGTTCTTTTAGACACTCTTTGATATCTAAGACTTGGCTTGACTTGCAGAACAGAATGGATCACAATTAGAGATGAGCAAGCATGCTCGCTACTGCTTGGTGCTCGCCCGAGCATCTCGCCGAGCATTTCCAGATTGCTTGGATGGGAACTCGGGTCCCCTCTCAGCATGTTTGGCGCTCTTTAGAGAGCCAATGAACATGCAGGGATTGCCTGCCATGCACTGTAATGCCGTAGCCATGTTGGTTGTGAGCATTACATTGATTGGCTGGCCACATAGCATCATCAGGTCTATATCAGACCCGGCGCCGCCATTCTCGTCACACTCACTCCAGAATCAGACAGTGTAGGGAGAGGTGGTGCTGCGTCAGGGAGAGATTTGCTTGTGTATTAGGTAGTGTAGGGAGAAAAACCGTACATTACACATATCCATCTTAACAAACAGTCCTTCTGAGGACTAATCCATCTGCAGAGATATCAGGCAGGCAGGGTCTATAGGCAGGCAGGGTCTATAGGCAGGCGGTGTATATAGCAGACTGCAGTGCATATAGCACAAGAGACTCCATTCCAGTTCTGCCTTCTGCTGCTGTTAGATATTTTTATACAAAGGCCCAGGTCTCAGGGGCCAGGAATACTTTTCATTAGATCTTAATCCTCATTATTTGCTGAAAAAGCAATCCAGAGAACACCATTTTTTCTGCGCCATTTGCTTGTTGGCACTGCAGAATACAGCCAGGTCCTTTCCATATTACAGCGCTAGAAATCCAGCTATTCAAAACTGTGTTTTCTCCGTCAAACGGATCACATATACGTTGTCAGAAAATACTGCCATTTCTGGCCTCCATTAAAAATTTCCTTTAGTGTGTCAGTGAAGCAATTCACACGAGTTTGCTGTTCAAACTACTTACCTACAGGCCAAGTATTTAAAACTGTGTTTTCTCCATCACATGGATCACATATACGTTGTCAGAAAATACTGCCATTTCTGGCCTCCATTAAAAATTTCCTTTAGTGTGTCAGTGAAGCAATTCAAACCAGTTTGCTGTTCAAACTACTTACCTACAGGCCAGGTACTTAAAACTGTGTTTTCTCCATCACACGGATCACATATACGTTGTCAGAAAATACTGCCATTTCTGGCCTCCATTAAAAATTTCCTTTAGTGTGCCAGTGAAGCAATTCACATCAGTTTGTTGTTCAAACTCCTTACCTACAGGCCAGGTATTTAAAACTCTGTTTTCTCCATCACATGGATCACACATAAGTTCGCTCCAAACTCAGTCATTTGTAGTGAGCGTGGAAGATACTGTCCTCCATTTAAAATGGGCAAGGCACGTGGAAAGGGACGGGGAACTGGACGTGATGGTAATGGTGAATGCAGAGGCCGAGGACAAGGCCGTGGGCAAGCCAAAATTGTGCCACAACAAACACCCACATCTTCTCGCCTGACCTTCCTGTCCCAATTTCTTGTCCCAGCACACCACTATTGAACCCAGATCAGTGTCAAAAGGTTGTTGGTTGGATAGCGGATAATGCTTCCAGTCACTTTGCCACCACCACCACAAACACCCTGTCTTCTACACGGTCAAGTCTCAGTAGCCGTGAGTCTGGACCGCATATTCCTCACCCTGATCCTCCTTCCTTCCACCATGCCGAGTACCAAGAGACAACTGATCCCACACTTGGACACTCTGAAGAGCTGTTCACTTTTCCATTTATAGATTCGGACCTCTCGCCTGGTCCACTTGAAGCGGGGCAAGAGAAAATCGCGTGTAGCGATGCCCAAATATTTGAGCAGCCACGACCACACGAAGGCGACAGTGGAAAAGTGTCACAAGGGGTGGACGACGATGAGACACAATTGCCAGAAAGTCAGGAGGAGGACCAGGGTGCGGAAGTGGAAGAAGAGGTGGTGGATGATATAGTAACTGACCCAACCTGGCAGAAGGACATGCAGAGCGAGGACAGCAGCACACAGGGGGAGGGAGGCAGAGCACCCCAACAGGCAGGAAGAAGCAGTGTGGTGGCCACAGACAGAAGGCAGGCAACCATTCCCCGTAACACCAACACGAAGGAAGTTGACAGTACAACTGTTAGGTCTTCCCGAGTCTGGTTGTTTTTTAAAGACTCTGCCGATAACACCAAAAAGGCTATTTGCACCACCTGCCAGGCCACCATAAGCAGGGGTGGCAAAATGACCAGCCTGACACCACCAGCATGATCAGGCACATGGCAGCAAAGCACCTGAATTTGTGGGCCGAACCCCAGGGTCCAGGAACAGTGTCTGCGGGTGGCACCATTGCTTCTTCCGCTTTTGTACATGCAAGCCAATCCCCTGTCCATGGTGCATGCGAAGATGCCTCCTGCCCTGCACCTGTCGTTGCACACTCTCAAGTAGCAGCATCAGGAAGCACGTCCATGTCCTTGTCCCAGCGCAGCGTTCAGTTGTCCATATCCCAGTCCTTGGAAAGCAAGCGTAAATATGCAGCCAACGCCCAACAGGCCACACTACTAAATTCTCACATTTCACGACTGCTTGTGCTCGAAATGTTGCCTTTCAGGCTCGTGGAGATGGAAGCATTCCAAAACCTGATGGCGGCAGCCGTCCCTCGGTACTCGGTCCCCAGCCGCCACTATTTCTCCCGGTGTGCCGTCCCCGCATTATACAAGCACGTGTCCCAAAACATTAGCCATGCCCTCAACAACGCAGTTACCGGTAAGGTCCACCTAACCACGGACACATTGACAACTGCTTGTGGGCAGGGACGGTATATCTCGCAGACGGCACACTGGGTTAACATAGTGGAAGCCGGGACCCAGTCAGACCTTGGGACGGAACACGTCCTAATGACGCCAAGGATTGCGGGCCCTAGGTCAATCAGGGTTGCCCCCACGGTCTACAGCTCCTGCAACTCATCCTCCTCAGCCTCCTCCTCTTCAGCCTCCATCTCCGAAATGACCACGTCAGTCACAAGCTGGAAGCATTGCATCACGGCCTCGGCCAAGCGGCAACAGGCTGTGCTGAAGCTAATATGCTTAGGTGACAAACCGCACAATGCTGAAGAGTTGTGGACAGCTCTGAAAGAGCATGCAGATCTGTGGGTCACACCGCTGAACCTCCAGCCAGGCATGGTCGTGTGTGACAATGGTCCGAACCTGGTGGCAGCTCTGAGGCGAGCTCACACACATACCATGCCTGGCCCATGTGCTTAACCTCGTTGTTCAGCAGTTTCTCAAATCATACCTGGAGCTGCCGGATCTGTTTGTTAAAGTACGCCGCCTGTGTGCCCAATTTAGAAAGTCAGCTACAGCTTCCGCCGCCCTTGCAGTGTTTCAGCAGCGTTTGCATCTTCCGGCTCACAGACTGGTGTGTGATGTCCCCACGCATCGCAACTCTACATTGTATATGTTGGGAAGGATTTGTGAGCAGAAGAGGGCAGTTGTTGAGTACCAGCATCAACAAGGTCATCGATATTCAGTTCAGACTCCACAGATAAGACCTCAGGAGTGGACATGGATGTCAGACATATGTACCATCCTCCAAAACTTTGAGTACTCCACCAAGATGGTGAGCGGCGATGACGCCATAATTAGCATCACCATCCAGCTTCTCTGTCTTCTGAAATGCTCTCTGCACACAATCAAAGAGGATGCATTGCAGGCGGAGTATGATGAGATGGAGCAAGGAACCATACAGGGTGATTACACACAGCCAAGGCTCATCTCATCCCAGCAAGGATTGGGTGACAATGAGGAAGAGGAGGAGGAGGAAGGACAGGAGCTAATTTCATGCACTATAGATGGTACTACCTGCACAGCTGTCATACCGTCTGTTCAGCGTGGATGGCCAGAGGACAGAGAGGAGGAGGAGGAGAGCATGGTCAGTCATCCTCTTTGTGAGGACACTGAAGTCTTGCCTATTAGTAGTCTTGGGAAGTGTATTCCCTTGCACCTTTTCACACCCACACATGGGAATACGCTGGGGTGACCGTGGTCCGTGATGCAACACCCACATAATTTTTTTAAAGGGTGTTTATGTTGCCCGTAAAAATTTTTTTTTATACAGTATGTTCATGTATACCCCCCAGGGGTAAATGTTTGTAAGCCCATACACTTAGTGCATGGGCATTACAAGTATAGGAGGCCCTCTGCAGACCGCCGGGGGGGAGCCGCCTGAAAAATGCTTGAGTTTCCCATAGACTTACATTGGGCTTGTTGCTGGGTCGAGCACCCGAGTATTCCAATTTGCTCGGCTCGAGCAACGATTACCCGAGCATTTTAGTGCTCGCTCATCACTAATCACTATGTGCCATTCTTAGAATCTGATAAGTCAACATTGTCATGCAATGAAGAGACCTTCACAAGTGAATGCTGCACTGGGACAAGGACGTGGACGCTGATTGTTGTAAGTCTGCAACGACAGGTGCATGGCGGGAGGCATCTTCGCATGCGCCAAGGATCACTTACATTGGGCACTAAAATGCTCGGGTACTCGAGAAAGATATAGAATGAAGTGATACATGTTAAAAAACAGTTATTCAAAACTGCATCATAGAAAAAAAAAAAAACACAAGAATTTCATTATAAAGGAGTGGGTCTCCTATAGTGGTAATGCCCATGCTGTGACTGCAAGGGCTGCCAAAATTTGGGAAAAACCCCACTAAGAATTTAAAGACCCATAGAGCAGGGCCACAGTAACAAGGTACGACATGTTCCCATTAGAAAAGAGAGAGTCTGCTATACATTTATAGGGTATGCAGTGAGTCCAACGGCTGACCAATTTTAGGAAAAACCCCACTAAAAATTTAAAGACACACAGAGCAGCGCCACAGTAACAAGGTACGACATGTTCCCATTAGAAAGGAGAGGGTCTGCTATACAGTTATTGGGTATGCAATGAGTCCAACGGCTGACCAATTTTAAGAAAAACCCCACTAAGAATTTAAAGACACATAGAGCAGGGCCACAGTAACAAGTACGACATGTTCAATTAGAAATGAGAGAGTCTGCTATACAGTTATAGGGTATGCAGTGAGTCCAACTGCTGACCAATTTTAGGAAAACCCCCACTAAGAATATAAAAACAAACAAACAGAGCAGGGGCACAGTAACAAGTACGACATGTTCCCATTAGAAAGGAGAGAGTCTGCTATACAGTTATAGGGTATGCAGTGAGTCCAACGGCTGACCAATTTTAGGAAAAACCCCACTAAGAATATAAAGATAAACAGAGCAGGGCCACAGTAACAAGTACGACATGTTCCCATTAGAAAGGAGAGAGTCTGCTATACAGTTATAGGGTATGCAGTGAGTCCAACGGCTGACCAATTTTAGGAAAAAACCGACTAAGAATTTAAAGACACATAGAGCAGGGCCACAGTAACAAGGTACGACATGTTCCCATTAGAAAGGAGAGGGTCTGCTATACAGTTATAGGGTATGCAGTGAGTCCAATGGTTGACCAAATTTAGGAAAAACCCCACTAACAATTTAAAGAGACAAAGAGCAGGGCCACATTAACGACAAATTCCCATTAGAAAGGAGAGAGTCTCCCATAGTGTTGGCCTATATAGTGAATGCAAGGGCTGCCAAAAATTTGGAGGCACTTCAATGCCCCTTGGAAGAGACGTGGAGGAGGGCCTCATAAAAAAATGTTACCATTAGAAAGGAGTGGGCCTCCTATACTTGTAATGCCCATGCACTAAGTGAATGGGCTGACAAACATTTACCTCTCGGGTTTATACATGAACATACTGTATACATTTTTTTTTTACGGGCATCATAAACACCCGTTAAAAAAATTATGTGGGTGTTGTGTAGCGCCCCGAGGGTTCGGCCGCTACAAGGGTATTGCACCTCAACCAGAGGTGTGATATTCCACTACCGGGTAAGGATGGAGTGTGGACCGGGACTCAGATAGCTGCATGCATCACACACACCCCATTTCCGGGGGACAGCTCAACGGTGCTCCCATTAGACAGTAATGCAGGCACGACAGAATCTGTCCCTGGCTGGAGTGGGGAGGGGGGAGGAAAACCCAGTGATGTAGGAGCAGATAGGGGTTGGGTTTCTGGGCATAGGTAGGAGCCCATTGGTTGCAAGTCACCTGGGCTCATACACAGAGAGGGAGGTATATAAGGTGGGCACCATCTTAGATCAGTGTTCAGTCTGAGAGAGGAAGTGACAGAGCAGGGCCTCTGTGGAGCTCTGATCCGGAGGCGGGCCTAGCCTGTGAGGCCCAGCCAGCACTGAAAGAGGGGAGAAGAAGAGAAGTTCAGTCAGGAGGAGAGGAGAAGAGGAGTTCAGCCATAGAGGGCTGACAGGGGGCTGTGGCTCAGTCTGGGCCCAGCTCCACGAGGCAGGCCTGGAGGGAGGCCAGAACCAGCAGAGAGGACAGAAACAGAAAGGAACGGAAAGGGAAGTAAGAAGGAGCAGAACACCAAGAGAGGCCCAGAGACACGAAGGCAGAAGGAACCCTACAGGCCCAGGAGATTGCGGGTGACGGGTTGGCAGAACAGGGTACCGGATCCCAAGTTGGTGGAAGCGACTAATCCTCAGCCAAGGACCCGGCGGTCGTGATCATATCTTGGTGTGACCCCTCACTACACCTACTAGAAAGGCACACCACATAGGGTCAGGGAAGTGGACACCCAGCCTCCCAAGAGAAGACCCGAGGCAGCTGGACAAAAGTAGTGTCACTGGTGGGGGGACGGCCAGAGAAAGGAATAGAAGGGAGTCCTGTCCCACACTCTGGAATTACCTGGGGGTTGACCGAGCCCCCTGCCTGGTGGACGCAGCACGGCTTGGGCAGTCATTGTCGGCGGAGTGACTTGGAATATAAAGAACTGTGAGTAAAGAACTTGAACTGCAACCCCACGTCTCTGTGCTTCATCGCCGCACCAGCACTACTAGTGCTGGGATGCCCGTGCACTATTACCCCCATCATCTACCACACTGCCCTGGGGCTGCACTCTTCCCGTGGGGAGTCACACTACCCCAGCTGCATACACCATCAGCCCCAGTGGTCTGCCTTGCAGCGGCGGTCCGCACTGACCGCAATCCACGGGTGGCGTAGTCGGACAATTAACCTAAAACTTACAAATAGACTGCCACTGGTTTGACCACCCTGAGCCACGGGACCGGGTCACCGCCACGGAGACTACAACCCCCAGAAGCCCGGTTCCGGGTGCCCATGCGGCCCAGGTGGCGCGTCAGTTGCATCATGGACCACGGTCACCCTGGTTATATGGTGGTGGAGGATGAGGAGAAGGAGGAGGACAAAAGCAAATAGCCAAAATCAGGAAGCGTATACCCATGTGTGGGTGTGAGAATGTGCATGGGAATACACCTCCCAAGAAAAGACACTGGATCTGAGTTTATGTTACTCTGCTATCATTCGGTGGTGTTGAGAAGTCTGGCCCAATCCAGTCCTTGTTCATTTTTATAAGAGTCAGCCTGTCAGCATTTTCAGTTGACAGGCGGATGCGCTTATCAGTTATAATTCCACCAGCGGCACTAAAATCCCGCTCTGATAAAACGCTGGCGGCAGGGCAGGCCAGGACCTCCAAGGCATAGAGTGCCAGTTCATTGCACGTATCCAGCTTGGATACCCAATAATTATAAGGCACAGAGGAATCATGGAGGACGTTGGTACGGTCGGCAAGGTACTCCCTCAGCATCTTTCCAAACTTTGCACTCCTTGTGAGAGTACCCCGCAACTCAGGGCCTGTGCGATGGGAGGGTCTGAGAAAACTCTCCCAGAACTTTGACAGTGTTCCCCTGCCTCTGCTGGATTGAAGTTGTGTCTCTCTCGCCTGTACTCCTTGGTTGTCCAACGAAGTGTGCCCTCTGCCGCCAGCGTTATCAGATGGGAATTTTTTTAACAGTTCCGCAACAAGTTCCTTCTGGTACAGCCCCATTTTTGTAGACCTGTCCGCCTCAGGAATAATGGATATAAAGTTCTCCTTGTAGCGTAGGTCTAGAAGTGTCATCAACCACTAATGACTGTCACCCAAAATTTTGAGAACGCGAGGGTCATGGGAAAGGCAGCGCTACATAAACTCAGACATGCGTGCCAGACTACTAACAGGCAAGACTTCCGTGTCCGCACGAAGAGGATGACTGACCATGCTCTCCTCCTCCTCCTCCTCTCTGTCCTCTGGCCATCCACGCTGAATAGATGGTATGACAGCTGTGCAGGTAGTACCGTCTATAGTGCATGAAACTAGCTCCTGTCCATCCTCCTCTTCCTCTTCCTCATTGTCACCCAATCCTTGTTGGGATGAGATGAGGCTTGGCTGTGTGTAATCACCCTGTATGGTTCCTTTCTCCATCTCATCATGCTCCTCCTGCAATGCATCCTCTTTGATTGTGAGCAGAGAGCGTTTCAGAAGACAGAGAAGCAGGATGGTGACGCTAATTATGGTGGAGTCCTCAAAGTTTTGGAGGATGGTACATATGTCTGACATCCATGTCCACTCCTGATGTCTTATGTGTGGAGTCTGAACTGAATACCGACGGCCTTGTTGATGCTGGTACTCAACAACTGCCCTCTTCTGCTCACAAATCCTTCCCAACATCTGCAGTGTAGAGTTCCAACGCGTGGGGACATCACACACCGGTCTGTGAGCTGGAAGCTGCTAAAACACGGCAAGGGCGGCGGAAGCTGTAGCTGACTTTCTAAAATGGGCACACAGGCTGCGTACTTCAACAAGCAGATCCAGCAGCTCCGGGTATGATTTGAGAAACTGCTGAACCACGAGGTTAAGCACATGGGCCAGACATGGCACGTGTGTGAGCTCGCCTCGCTTCAGAGCCGCCACTAGGTTCTGGCCATTGTCACACACAACCATGCCTGGCTGTAGGTTCAGCAGTGTGAGCCACAGATCTTCCTGCTATTTCAGAGCTGTCCACAACTCTTCAGCATTGCGCGGTTTGTCACCTAAGCATATTAGCTTCAGCACAGCCTGTTGCTGCTTGGCCGAGGCAGTGCTGCAGTACTTCCAGCTTGTGACTTGTTGTCATTTCGGAGATGGAGGCTGAAGAGGAGGAGGAGGCTGAGGAGGATGATGTGCAGGAGCCGTAGACCATGGGGGCAACCCTGATTAACCTAGGGCCCGCAATCCTTGGTGTCGGTAGGACATGTTCCGTCCCAAGGTCTGACTGGGTCCCGGCTTCCACTATGTTAACCCAGTGTGCCGTCTGCAAGATTTACCGTCCCTGTCCATAAGCAGTTGTCCACGTGTCCGTGGTTAGGTGGACTTTCCCAGTAACTGCGTTGTTGAGGGCAAGGCTAATGTTTTGGGACACATGCTTGTGTAATGCGGGGACGGCACACCGGGAGAAATAGTGGTGGCTGAGGACTGAGCACCGAGGGACGGCCGCCACCATCAGGTTGCGGAATTCTTCCGTCTCCATGAGCCTAAAAGGCAACATTTCGAGTGCAAGCAGTCGTGAAATGAGAGAATTTAGTAGTGTGGCCTGTGGGGCGTTGGCTGCATATTTGTGCTTGCGTTCCAAGGACTGGGGTATGGACAACTGAACGCTGCACTGGGACAAGGACATGGACGTGCTTCCTGATGCTGCTACTTGAGAGTGCGCAACGACAGGTGCAGGGCAGGAGGCATCTTCGCATGCACCATGGACAGGCGATTGGCTTGCATGCACAACAGTGGAAGAAGCAATGGTGCCACCCGCAGACACTGTTCCTGGACCCTGGGGTTCGGCCCACAAAGTCGGGTGCTTTGCTGCCATGTGCCTGATCATGCTGGTGGTGGTCAGGCTGGTCATTTTGCCACCCCTGCTGATGCTGGCCTGGCAGGTGGTGCAAATGGCCTTTTTGGTGTTATCGGCACCGCCTCATATTCCAATTCCGCACCCTTGTCCTCCTCCTGACTTTCTGGCAATTGTGTCTCATTATCGTCCACCTCTTGTGACACTTTCCCACTGTCGCCTTCGTGTGACCGTGGCTGCTCAAATATTTGGGCATCGCTACACGTGATCTCCTCTTGCCCTGCTTCAAGTGGACCGGGCGAGAGGCCCGAATCTATAAATGGAAAAGTGAAGAGCTCTTCAGAGTGTCCAAGTGTGGGATCAGTTGTCTCCGGGCACTCAGCATGGTGGGAGGAAGGAGGATCAGGGTGAGGCATATGCGGTCCAGATTCATGGCTACTGAGACTTGACCGTGTGAAAGACAGGGTGGTGGTGGTGGTGGCTAAGTGACTGGAAGCATTATCCGCTATCCAACCAACAACCTTCCTAGAAATTGGGACAGGAAGGTCAGGCGAGAAGATGTGGGTGTTTGTTGGGGCACAATTTCAGCTTTCCCACGGCCTTGTCCTCGGCCTCTGCATGCACCATCACCATCACGTCCAGTTCACTTGCCATGTGCCTACCCATTTGAAATGGAGGACAGTATCTTCCACGCTCACTACAAATGACTGAGTTTGGAGCGAAATTATATGTGATTCGTTTGACGGAGAAAACAGAGTTTTAAATACCTGGCCTGTATGTACGTAGTTTGAACAGCAAACTCGTGTGAATTGCTTCACTGACACACTAAAGGAAATTTTTAATGGAGGCCAGAAATGGCAGTATTTTCTGACAACGTGTATGTGATCCGTTTGACGGAGAAAACATGGTTTTCAATAGCTGGATTTCCAGCACTGTAATATAGAAAGGACCTGGCTGTATTCTGCAGTGTCAACAAGCAAATGGCGCTGAAAAAATGGTGTTCTCTGGATTGCTTTTTAAGCAAATAATGAGGATCAAAAAAAAGTATTCCTGGCCCCTGAGACCTGGGCCTTTGTTTAGAAATATCTAACAGCAGCAGAAAGCAGAATTGGAATGGAGCCTCTTGTGCTATATGCACTGCAGTCTGCTATATACCCTGCCTGCCTGCCTATATACACTGCCTGTCTGATATCTCTGCAGATGGATTAGTTAGTCCTCAAAAGGACTGTTTGTTAAGATGGATACTTGTAATGTACGGTTTTTCTCCCTACACTGCCTAATACACAAGCAAATCTCTCCCTGACTCAGCAGCACCTCTCCCTACTCTGTCTGATAGCGGAGTGACTGTGACGAACATGACGGCGCCAGGTCTGATATAGACCTGATGACGCTGTGCGGCCAGCCAATCACTGTAATGCCACAAACAACATGGCTACGGCATTACAGTGAGTGGCAGGCAATCCCTGCATGTTGATTGGCTCCCTAAAGAGCGCCAAACATGCAGATAGGGGACCCGAGCTCCCACCGAGCAACCCCGGAAATACTCGGCGAGCGCCGAGCATCTCGAGCAGTGATATGCTCGGGCGAGCACCGAGCAGTAGCGAGCATGCTCACTCATCACTAATTATAGCCTATAGCATAATAATATAGAAGCCATAATATAAACCGACAAGAAAGAGAATACTAAAGTGCTGTTATACACTATAAAAACTTAGGAAAGAAGAGAAGTATGCACATATATATCAGACAAATTCAACTATTATATTAATGTTCCACAATGTTACTAAAACATCATAAGGTACAGAAAAGGTCATCATGTTCTGTCCTCTCTCATGTTTACTGACATTGAGCCTCTTCCTTCTAGCGACACATTGTTAAATGTATAACATTTCAAACAATTCTTAATTATTTACTCTGTCTAGGCTAATTCTGTGTAGATTTATACATAGATTTCTGCTTAATAAACATATAGATTACTAGTCATGTGCCACTCTCTGAATAATCCATAGTCTGAGATTGTTGTTTTTGTTTCCAGGGCTCGGTTCCATTTCACATCCATATGTAGACCCAACACTCCCCCCTCCTGCATGTAAGATAATATGGGGTTCAGCAGCTGTGCATTGCTTCCCTCCCTACCCTCTGACTGTTTTGGATGCCCTCCCCAAGGAAATGCAAGTCTCCTGCCAAGAGTGTATCACATATCACTTACAGAACCCGCCAACTGCAGCTAAGACAAGCCAACTTGCATCTTAATACAAATATAGAGAAAGGAGAAGTGGAGGTGCCAAGCCTCAATGACAAACCAGTGGCAGACACTTAGCTCACTATGAGTTGAGGTTTCTTTAGAGTATATTGTGCAGAAAAAATACAATTCTGGGAAAGAAATAATAAACAAACATGGTGGTCTCAGAAAGAAATAATTGGTAAAAACAAATCAATAATTGCAGTATGTATGTAAAATATAATACAATATAGTAATACTATTAACAAATTGTATTACTGTAGGTCTGAATTGTGCAGAACAGTAAAAACATACATGAGTCAATAGTCAGAGAGAGAGGGGTAACATAGTTGTATGAAAAATTATAGGAGCAATTCAGTCAAGTATATGGACAGTGATTTAGCCTTGTTCATAACTATTCATCTGTTTTGGAATAATGATTGTTTTTGGATTGTGCTTACAAACTTCAGCCCCTTCTTGCTATGGTAATGACTGATTACCAGACTGCATGTCTGCTCAAGAGGTGCTTCTATCTATTTTACTTCTGGTAAAACAGTCACAATCATAGTTTTTTTTACACTGCAGTCTCACAGACTTATCAGGAAAACAAACTGTACACCAAAAATTGACTATTAGAGACGATCCAATCTTTTAAATTCAAATTCGCAAGGTTTTACAAATTTTTGCCAAAAATTTTATTTGCAATGAATCAGGTTTTTTTTTTTTTTTTGCAAAGCCTCTAACTGCCTGGAAAAGATGTGTGTTAGGCTATATTCCTACGATGAGTATTTGGTGAGTTTTTGATATTGCAGATTTTCTGCAGCATTTCTGCTCCTATTAGGTAAATTAGGTTACTTGTGTTTTTTTATTGTGCTTTTAGTGCTATTTTTATCTGAGTTTTTGACTATGAAATTTTTGATTATTTTTGGTATGTGATGCTTTAAATAAAGCTGCTTTGTTTTGTAAATGTCTTAGGATTTGGCTGTGATAAAACTTCAGTAATGTGTGGTTTACGTGCAGTTAAGTGGATTTACACAGCAGATATGCACTAAAAATGCATGTGCATGTTTTACCTGTGGATTTTCTGCACCTAATGCAGTTATACGGGTAAAATCAGCACATAAAACTTAGTGTATCCGCAATAAAAATTGATATGTTGTGGATTTCACATACACACAGCAGGTCAGTTTATGCTGCATAAAGAAAAAACACAGTGGGCATGACATTTTTAGAATTCCCATCCATTTTGCTGAAACTATAGGGATCAGCATCAAAAACGCACTAAAAACTTATTGTGGGAATTTAACCTAACACTCTCTAACGCTAACTTTAATACTCAGAGGTCTGGGAGGACTGTATTTAACCCCTTTAAAGCAAATATAGCATTTAGACTGTCCAAGTCACCCTAATATATCTGGCTATGGGTAAACAGATGGTAATGGGTGGTCAGCATCAGCCTGTTTAATAACAGATGGACTTTTTATGCCTTTGAAAATTAAAAAACTGTCCAAAAATTACCCATCTTAGTCTTTTGTGGCAGGCCTGATGTGTCATTGTCTTTAAGTTGATGGGAACAAATTACATTTTCTGGACAGGGGCCAGCTGAGAATTCACCTGCCTATGCTTGTGGTATATGCCAAACCTGATAAGACTAAGTGCCAACAAATGACACCACTGAATGAAAATCCTGTATTGGAGAATTGTGATATTGTAGCTGAACATTCTCCATAATGTAAATTAAAAGAATGGCTTCTGAAAATAACTGTTTAATATAATTATATCTTGAAGATGTTTCCGACAGCTTTGAGCAGAATCCAACAGTCTTCTAAGGTACCTTATATCTCTTTCATAGTGAAATAGGAAGTATTCATAAAGAAGAAACACTACCAGAGTCTTTAATATTTCCAGTCCTGGGCAGGAGCACAATGATATGCAAGGTTCAACTGCGGAAAAGTCACCCAATCTAAAAATATATTATGTTGCGCCCCTGAGGGTTCAGTCGCCACAGAGGTGCTGCACCTCACCCAGAGGTGTGGTGTCTCCCTTCTCTCAGGTAAGGTGGGAGTGCTGCACGGAACCCCAAGCACCTGCATCCAACACTACACTACTCCAGGCCGGCTGGAGGGGCAACATGCAGAGCGCAGCTGCTGAGCCCTGACCCTTATCTGGAGTGGGGGGAACCCAAAGGTAGGGGGAACCAGAAGTGGGTGTGGGTGGAGGAAGTAGTTAGAGGATGCACTTTGGTAGGAGTATAAAATAGGGAAGCCATCTTAGGGTGGCAGATCAGAGTTAGGTTTAGTAAAGAGCAGCTCAGAAGAACAGCTAGGGACAGTTCAGAAGAACAGTCCGGGAGCAGAGTCTCATTAGGAGATCTGCTCCACAAGTAGGGCCAAGTCAGGAGGCCCAGGAGGGGAGCAGGGAGTAGGCTCCGTTCTAAGAAAGGATCCCAGGGGGTATGGCGCGTGCAGGACGGCACCCATACGCCCCGCATCTGTCAGAAGACAGAGGGATCGTGGCCGCATTCTAGTCCCTTGAGGGTCAAGCAAGTCTGTGTAACTCCGACGGACAGGAGGGACTTCAGAGTACCCGAACAGGACTGAGAGTAGGCAGCGCAGAGCAGGAGGGAGAACGACCAGTGTGAAGACGGTCAAAATAGGAACACGAGAAAGTGGGGTTCAGCCAGGTATTCCCAAGTCGCCTGAGGAAGGATTGAACCCCTGCCCGGTGAACGCAGCGCGACGCGGGAGGCCTGCACCTGTACAGTGCACCTGTGGACTGTCTGAAGAATTGTGAGTAAAATCTCGGATGACTGCACGGTAATGCCTCCGTCTATTCTTTCATTGGCGCCATTGTTCCCCCGTGAACTACAACGCCCAGCGCAACCCGCTCTCTTACTTCACTGCCCTGAGGCCTGCTCCACCTGTGGGGAGCCGTCCCATCACAAGCTGCCCTAACATCTGCCTCAGAGCACTGTAGCAGCGCTGGTGATCCTCACCAGACACCACAGGTGGCATCACAAACTTTCCAAAAATAAACCCCTTTTGCACTGACCACCCTGGGTCATGGACCGGGCCAGCCACCGTGATATCCCCTGCAAGCAGCCAGAGGCCCGGCTGCCGAGTACCCCACGGCCTTGGGGGCACGTCAATTATTTCTTGCAGAGTTCCCCTGCTTTGGATCGATAGCGCTCACTTCCTATAGTGAATTCTGCCCGGCATGTGTCTGCACTGTCACTGGCTGTGTCAGCGACACGCTTACACAGCTCATTGTGGGCATGCACACAGTGGCCAGGTGTGTTCTATATCATGGTTTCTCTACTGATACCGCTCGCTGTACTGCTACACCCGGAAGTGAAATGAACGGCTTCAAAGAGGAGGAGAGGGCAGAAAAATGCTGCTTCCGACATTATTGCTTCATTGAATAGGTAATTGTCATCACTGCTGCTAGTAATAATATTTTAGCAGCTAATAAAAAAAGTGCCACCTTATATGCTGAACTCTGAACCTGCAGACTTATATAAAGCTCTGATATATATGTACACATATAATCATATCATAATATATATATATATTGTAAGGCGGCAGTGTTCACACCGTGCAGTAACTGAGGCAGTGACCCAAACAAGTCCAACATAAACAGCTTTATTCAGCGACTCACCGGTAAACAGAAAAGTCCTCCGGTTCACAGCCGGGTTAACATGAGTCCTTAAACAACGGTTGCTGTGGGCAACGGTCGCACCAGGCCGCTCAGAGCCTGATGGGTGCAGAGCCTTCCCAGGCATGGGTTCAGCTGCTCACAGGCCCACCAAGCTTTCCTGCTATGCTCCTAGCAGGTCCCAACACTGAACAACACTAATCCTTAGTACAGGGTTTTTAAAGGACCTGTGGCAAGAGCCACTGGAAAACCCGGGTTGGAGGGAGGAGGCTGCCCCACTGTCTTCCTGTAGCCTCCTCCAGAAATGAAGGTCCTGCCGGGTTTTACTAATATGCCTTAGCCAGATAGCCTGACCAGGTCAATGCTCACCTTCATTCCTGCATTGTAGCCGCAGGTTAGTTTGTGACTGCAATGCACTCCAATGGATTTAATAGGTCTCTATACACATTCTGGGGATATATAACATCCCTCGTACACGATCCCGGTCACTGCCTCACATATCTTCCTCCCTCTGTTCAAACTTGTGGGGCTGAACATTTGTCACCATACAGGGTGCCCGGGACAGGGCATCTGCGTTTGCCTGCGACTTCCCAGGGCGATGTTTTACAGAGAAACTGAAATTTTGCAGTGACAGAAACCACCTGGTGACTCATGCATTCCTCTCCTTGGCATTCCTCAGCCATAACAAGGGTGAGTGGTCCGTCACCAAGCGGAACTGATGCCCGAGTAAATATAACGTAGTGATTCCAAGGCCCACTTAATAGCCAAACACTCATTCTCTACCACGCTATAGTTTTTCTCTGCCAGGATAAGTTTTCTACTTAAGTAGGTGACCGGGTGCACTTCACAGTTCACTTTTTGTGACAATACCACCCCGAGGCCTACCACCGAGGCGTCTGTCTGTACAATGAAAGTTTCCTTGGAGTTGAGGCTGATGAGGACCGGCTGTCTACACAGGGCCAAATTCATGGACTGAAAGGCTTCTTCTGCCTGAGGGTTCCACCGAACCATTACCGATTTTTTTTCCTTTCAAGAGATCGGTCAGGGCCGCCGTTCTCCCAGCAAAATTAGGTATAAACCGGCGGTAATAGCCAAGGATGCCAAGGAACGCCATCATCTGCTTTGTACTTGACTGTTTAGGCCAGTTTTTTATGGCCTCAACTTTATTGATTTGGGGCTTGATAACTCCTCGGCCAATCGCATAACCCAAATATCGGGCTTCCTCTTGCTTTATTCCACATTTATTTGGGTTTGCCGTTAAGCCCATGGCTCTGAGAGAATCCAGCATCGCTTGTACCTGGGATAGATGCGTATGCCAGTCTGTGATAAAGATGATAATATCATCTAGATACGCGGACGCGTACTACTGATGGGGCTTGAGCACTATGTCCATCAGCCTCTGGAATGTAGTTGGGGTCCCATGTAATCCAAAAGGTAAGACCACATAGTGATATAGACCCTCCGGAGTTATGAAGGCAGTCTTTTCCTTCGCCGATTCCATTAGAGGTACCTGCCAGTAACCCTTGGTGAGATTGAGCGTGGTAAAGTACTGGGCCTGCCCCAGTCTCTCAATCAGTTCATCCACCCTGGGCATTGGATAAAGGTCAAACTTCGACACTTCATTTAATTTACGGAAATCGTTACAGAAGCGTAACGATCCGTCTGGTTTTAGAATCAGTACGATGGGGCTAGCCCACGCACTCTGTGATTTCTCGATGACGCCTAACTGGAGCATTTGATTTACCTCAGCCGTGATGGCTTGCCTCCGGGCTTCGGGTACCCAGCACAGTCTCATTCGCACTCTTACCCCAGGTTCGGTGACAATGTCATGTCAGAGAGCTGTAGTCCTACCCGGTAGCTCTGAGAACACGTCGGTATTCTGCTGCACCAGCGGGCGAGCCTCCCGTCGCTACTGTTTTGTGAGAGCATCACTTATCCTGACCTTTCCCCCGGACGCATCCCTGCCTGAAGGTAGAGAACTCTCTGACGGCATGCCCGAAGTGACGTCTGTAACTAAACACTCTCGATCTTTCCAAGGTTTTAGCAGGTTTACATGGTAAAGCTGCTCAGGTTTCCTCCTTCCGGGCTGATACACCCAGTAATTTACCTCTTTCAACTTTTCGCGAACCTCATATGGCCCTTGCCACTTGGCCATGAGCTTACTCTCGGCTGTGGGTACCAGTACTAACACCCGATCGCCCTTGTTAAAAGACCTGATTGTGGCTCTTTTATTATATGTGCGCCTCTGGACTGCCTGGGCATCTAACAGATGTTCTTTCACGATGGGCATGACCACCGCAATCCGGTCCTGCATACTAACCACGTGTTCAATTATACTCCTATGTGGAGTCGGCTCTTATTCCCATGTCTCTTTGGCTACGTCCAACAGACCCCTAGGGTGTCTGCCGTAAAATAACTAAAAGGGAGAGAACCCTGTGGAAGCCTGGGGTACCTCAAGGATGGCGAACATCAAATAGGGTAGCAACATTTCCCAATCCCTTCCATCCTTAGAAACCACCTTTTTTAACATGGACTTGAGGGTTTTATTGAACCATTCTACTAGCCCGTCGGTTTGAGAGTGGTACACCAAGGTGCGTAATTGTTTAATTTTTAGCATTTTACACAGTTCCTTTGTCACCTTGGACATAAAAGGATCTTCTTAGGTAGTCCAAGGCAACAGAACATGGCAAACAGCTCCCGTGAAATCAGTTTCGCTGAGGTGTGGAGTAGCGGTATAGCCTCCGGGTACCGGGTGGCATAGTCGACAACCACCATATATGTTGGTGGCCATGAATGGATTTTACAATGGGCCCTACCAAGTCCATTGCAATCCGTTCAAAAGGTACCTCTATAACTGGCAGGGGTACCAATGGGCTACGGAAACTGGCGGTGGGTGTGGTCAGTTGACATTCGGGGCAGGATTCACAGTACTTTTGGACCTCTGCGTAAATCCCCGGCCAAAAGAACCGCTGCAAGATACGTTCTTGCATCTTTTTAACCCCTAAGTGTCCACCCAGCAGGTGTGTGTGTGCCAAATCTAGATCCACCCGACGGTAGGACTGAGGTACCACTAACTGTTCCACGACCTCGTCCCTGATCTTGTCTATCCTATAGAGCAACTCACCGTTGACTACCATGCGTGGAAATACAGTATCTGCACAGGGCTAACAAAGTAACATAGTTTTTATGGTTGAAGGAAGACTAAGTCCATCTAGTTCAACCCATAGCCTAACATGTTGATCCAGAGGAAGGCAAAAAAAAAACCATTGTGGCAAACACTAAGCTCCACATTGGGGAAAAAAATTCCTTCCCAACTCCATACGATAATCAGACTAGTTCCCTGGATCAACGCCCTATCAAGGAATCTAGTATATATATAACCTGTAATATTATACTTTTCAAGAAAGGCATCCATGCCCTTCTTAAATTTTAGGAGTGAATCACTCATTACAACATCATGCGGCAGAGAGTTCCATAGTCTCACTGCTCTTACAGTAAAGACGTAGAAGATGCCCCCTTGTCTCCCCCCCCGTCTCTGGTCTCAGAGTATAAAGATCAGTAGAAAGGTCTTTGTACTGTCCCCTCATATACTTGTACATAGTAATAAGATCACCCCTAAGCCTTCGTTTTCCACAGTAAATAACCCCAAGTGTAATAACCTGTCTTGGTATTGCAGACCCCCCAGTACGCTAATAACCTTGGTCGCTCTTCGCTGCACCCTCTCTAGTTCAGCTATGACTTTCTTATACACCGGAGACCAGAACTGTACACAGTATTCTAAGTGTGGTCGCACTAGTGACTTGTATAGAGGTAAAACTATGTTCTTCTCATGAGCATCTATGCCTTTTTTAATGCATCCCATTATTTTATTTGCTTTTGCAACAGCTGCCTGACACTGGCCACTAAACGTGAGCTTGTCGTCCACCAATACACCCATGTCATTTTCAGTGACAGTTTTGCCCAGTGTTTTACAATTAAGCATATAATTATACATTTTATTTCCTCTGCCCAAGTGCATTACCTTACATTTATCCCCATTAAAGCTCATTTGCCATTTATCAGCCCAAGCTTCTAGTTTACATAGATCCTCCTGTAATATAAAATTGTCCTCCTTTGTATTGATTACCCTGCAGAGTTTAGTGTCATCTGCAAATATTGAAATATTACTCTGTATGCTCCCTACAAGGTCATTAATAAATATGTTAAAAAGAAGGGGGCCCAATACTGACCCCTGTCGTACCCCACTGTTAACTGAGACCCAGTCTGAGTGTTTTCCATTAATAACCACCCTTTGTTTCCTATCACTGAGCCAATTCTTAACCCACGTACATATATTTTCCCCTATCCCCATTGTTCTCATTTTATGTATCAACCTTTTGTGTGGAACCATTTCAAAAGCTTTTGAAAAGTCCATATACACAACATCCACTGCATTTCCTTGGTCCAGTCCGGAACTTGCCTCCTCATAAAAACTGATCAAATTAGTTTCACAGGAACGGTCCCTCGTAAACCCATGTTGATATTGGGTCATGAGATTATTCTTCTTCAGATACTCTAGTATAGCATCCCTCCAGGATTTTACCCACAGTAGAGGTTAAGCTTACTGGCCTATAATTTCCAAGTTCAGTTTTTGTTCCCTTTTTGAATATTGGCACCACATTTGCTATACGCCAGTCCTGTGGTACAGACCCTGTTATTATGGAGTCTTTAAAGATTAAAAATAATGGTCTATCTATGACGTTACTTAATTCCTGCAGTACTCGCGGGTGTGTCCCATCCGGGCCCGGGGTTTTGTCATCTTTAGTGATTTTTGTTATCACTAATCATGTTTTCTGTCATGCGATTTTCTTGTGTAAATACGGTTGAAAAAAAATCATTTAGCATATTGGCTTTTTCCTCATCCTCATCCACCATTTCACCCAGACAATTTTTAAGGGTGCCAACACTATCATTTTTTAGTTTTTTACTATTTATGTAGTTAAAGAATATTTTGGGATTATTTTTACTTTCTCTGGCAATGATTCTCTCTGTCTCAATCTTTGCTGCCTTGATTTGGTTTTTACAGAATTAATTTAATTTTCTATATTTATTTAATGCCTCATCACTACCTACTTGCTTTAGTTCTCTAAATGCTTTCTTTTTGTCACTTATTGCGCCCCTTACAGCTCTATTTAGCCATAGTGGTTTCCTCCTATTTCTAGCATGTTTATTCCCATAGGGTATATATTGTGCACAGGTCCTATTCAGGATGCTAATAAATATCTCCCATTTGCTTTGTGTAGCTTTATGTCTCAGGATATCGTCCCAGTTTATTGCACTAAGATCATCTCTCAACAGTTGGAAATTTGTCTTCCTGAAGTTTAGTGTCCTTGTAACCCCTCCACTACACATCTTATTAAAGGTTACATGAAAACTTATGATTTTGTAATCACTATTACCCAAGTGACCCCCAACTCGTATATTTGATATGCGGTCTGGCCTGTTGGTTAATATTAGGTCTAGCAGTGCCCCTCTTTTTGTTGGGTCCTGAACCAGATGTGAAAGGTAATTGTCTCTCATAGTTGTCAAAAACCTATTACCTTTGCTTGAACTACCGATTTCTGTCCCCCAATGTATTTCAGGGTAGTTAAAGTCCCCCATAATAATGACTTCTCCTTGAGTCGCTGCTTCATCTATTTGCTTTACAAGGATATTATACGATGCTTCCATTATTTTTGGAGACTTATAACAAACCCCTATCAGTAATTTATTATTTTTTCCCCCTCCCCTTATCTCCACCCACAGGAACGCTACATTTTCATTAGATTCACATATATTCTCCAGCAAGATGGGTTTTAAGGATGATTTTACATATAACCCCCCCCTCGCTTGTTTGTACGGTTATTTCTGAAGAGACTATAGCCATGTAAATTAACTGCCCAGTCAAGGCTCTCGTCCAGCCATGTCTCAGATATCTCCACCATGTCATAATTATTTTCCAACAAAATTAATTCTAATTCCTCCATTTTGTTGGTGAGGCTTCTGGCATTAGTGTACATGCGTTTTATGTATCTCTCTGTACCTCTATTCCTTCTTACTTTATTGACTATTCTAACTCCACCCCCAATTTCTTTATTTGTGCCCAGGTCACTATCTGCACTATCTTCCCCACCTATAAAATGAATACCCTCCCCCTAATCCCTAGTTTAAACACTTCTGCAACCTTTTTCTCCCCCAGCACAGCTGCACCCTCCCCATTGAGGTGCAGCCGGTCCCTAGCGTAGAGTCTGTAGCCAACTAAGAAGTCGGCCCAGTTCTCCAGGAACCCAAATCCCTCCTTCCTACACCAGTTCTTGAGCCACTTATTTATCTCCCTAATCTCCCGTTGCCTCTCTGGCGTGGCACGTGGTACAGGTAGTATTTCCGTGAATATCACCTTGGAGGTCCTTGCTTTAAGCTTGCAGCCTAATTCCCTGAAATCATCTTTAAGGACCTTCCACCTACCTCTAACTTTGTGATTTATGCCAATGTGCACCATGACTGCTGGGTCCTCACCAGCCCCTCCCAGTAATCTGTCAACCCGATCAGCGATGTGCCGGACTCGCGCGCCAGGTAGGCAGCACACTGTTCGACGATCCCTGTCTTTGTGACAGATTGCCCTATCTGTTCCCCTAATCATTGAGTCCTCCACTACCAGTACCTGCCTGGCCTGCCCTGCTCTCCTATTTCCTCCCTTACTAGAGCTGACACTCCTCTGACTTTCAGGGGCCATGCCTTGCTGCAGCAGTGTTACCCCTGTACTGACACCCCCTCATCTGCCAACTTTGCAAACTTATTTGGGTGTGCCAGATCAGGACTAGCCTCCCTGGCACTCTTCCCTCTACCCCCCCTTCTAACTGTCACCCAGCTAGCTGCCTCACTGTCCCGCAGCTCCCTACTACCACCCTCCCCCACATCTACCCCAGTGAGCAGCTTCTCAGTGAGCAGAAGACTCCTTTCCATATTGTCAATGGAGCTCAGTGTTGCCAACTGCTCATTTAGATCCAGTACCTTGACTTCCAAACGCACAACGTACACACATCTCGCGCAGTAGTATGCAACCCCGACCGGCTGTTCAAGGATTGCATACATGTGGCAAGATGTACACTGGATAGCATTGCCAATAATGGAGCTCATTTCTTAATGGGGATTGCACTATACAGAAATGTTAAGTAAAAAGAAATGTAAAGAATTACTAAAATACAGACAGCAATCCAGTCAAAATTCCTCCCTTCCAAACTCCCTGAGTCACACACTTACTTCAGTTTACACTTACGCTCCGGTCACACTCAGCTCGTTCACACTCGCTAAGGAAAAAGATTTAAAGAGGTTTTATTTTTTTTTTTCCCTTTTTGCAGCAATGCACCCTACAGCTCAATGCACTTCCAAAAAGGGCTGTTGAGCTACGCCATTTACCTCTAACACCCTTTCCCGCGCCCGAGTCAGAGTGGGATCCTGTAGCTGAGCTGTCCAAAAAGTGTCCCAGGACACTTCCAGCTCTGGGATTGATAGGGACTAGAGATGAGCGGTGTTCGACTCGAACTGTTCGCCAATCTCAAATTCGAGCTGTTTTGGGCGGTGTTCGAGCCGTTCGGCGAACACGAACGATTTGAAAAAAATTCGGCTGTTCGAGGTTATGTTCGATAACTGTTCGTGCACCAAAATCATAACTGGATTTTTTCTCAGTGATGCTGAAAATTAATGTTAATATGCAGTTTGAGTGTACAGCGGGGTGGGGGGAGGGGCAGGGGATGTGACTCGCCCCCTGGGCCGTGGGGCACTCGAATCCGGGCGGTAGGGAAACAATGGGAGTAGTAGTGGCAACCCGGTTCCGTGGCTCAGGGTGGTCAGACCAATGGTAGTCTGCTATGCTCTATTGATAATGTCCGACTACGCCACCCGTGGATTGCGGTTATTAGGAACCGCCGCTGCATGCAGACCGCTGGGGCTGATGAGGTGTGCAGCTAGGGTAGTGTGACTCCCCACGGGAAGAGTGCAGCCCCAGGGCAGTATAATGGATGTTGGGAGTGATGGTAGTGAGAGTCCCAGTGCTGATAGTGCTGGAGGAGCAAGGAGCACGCAGACAACAGGTTGCAGTCCAGGGTCTTTACTAGAACAGGTAAATTGACCCACAAACAGTCCCAGCTCAGAGGGGACCTGGATGTCTGAGAGCAACGGGGAAATTGGCCCTGGTCAGGGTGAGGGTGTAGGCCTACCGTGCTTTCTGCGCTCCTTCTGGCTATCTTCTCGTTGTAGGGTAACAGCCCACGTTTCCGAGCTTTCCGTGTATTCTCGCCTGTATGGCCTGCGACGTGGGTTCCTTTCTGCTCCCAGCCTTGTACGGCTTTGCTGGTCCCTTCTGTTGTGGCAGGGTCTCCAGGCTTCTTAGGCCAAGGAATATACAGTCCCCTGCGGACTGGTTATCTGCTGGAGAATGTGGAATCCTTCCAGCCTCAGACACCAAAGTCTGGTAAATTAAGTCCTTTCTCTGCCAAGACAGGCTCTCTTCGCCTCTTGTCTCTGGCTTGTGGCTCTCCTCCTGCCACACTTCCTCTTAGGTGCAGTGCAACTGTCTGTCCCTGCTCTGCTCTGGGACAAGTCTCAGTGCTGACACAGGCCATCAAGTTCTCCCTAACCCTGCCCCCAGTACCAGCTTTTATAGGGGCAGCCAGCTCCCCCTACTGGCCTGAGACAGGAGGCATTGCATGCTAATGTTCCCCTGACCAGAGAACCTCCCCCTTGCTCTCAGACACAGCTTTATTACACTTGTGGCATCCAGGCCAGGGTGACACATTCCCCCCTAGTGAAATTTAGTACTCCGGGACTAAACAATAAACAAAGACAATATGCATAACCATAAAACATTAATAGACAGACGACGCACAAATTGAGTTCTTAAGGTCACAGTGTGGTCTGTGACCGGGAGTCCATATCACCAATACAACGGGGAGCCTTAACCAGGTGGGGGTTTGTCCTACCCCAAGTCCTTTACAGTCTTAGTTCATTCCTGGGTTAGGCTCCAAATGCAGTCCATACAAAGGTCCCGGTTATAAAAAGTCCATAACCTTTGAGTCCTTATGGTAGCTGCAAGAAACTGAAACACAGAATTACCAAACATGCATGTAACTTTGCAAACAATTCCACATTTGGCAACAGGGTTATTTACAATTTTAGTACACTCTATAATTTTCCAGCGAGCGGGTATCTGTCCCTTTGTGCTCCTGGTTGACCTACGTAACCCACTGTCTGGTGGTGGACTGACTTGGCTTTCCCCACTAGCATTAGGGGTACAGCTACCAGCTGGGTGTACAGGTAGGGCAGGCAGCTGTCTGCGGGTCCTTTGGCTTACCGCAGGCATGGCAGGCTCACTGTCAGCAGAGGGTTGACTCTCCTGGGCTGCTGATACAGGCTCTTCTGCCTCTGGAACCGCTTGCTCCTCTTCACCTTCCGGCTCTGGTGTTGGTTGTTGCTGTGCCGGTTGCAGGAAATGCAGGATGGGTACCACTATGGCATCATTTATGCGAGTCCAGGACTGAGGGAACTCTCCGAGAACGGTGCTGATCATTTCTTCCTTGTCCTCTGCGGGTTCAAGGTCACTCTGATCTTCTTCTGCACTACGGAGTTGCTCGGGGCATCTTTTGAGGTGGTCTCTGGAGACGACACTAGTGGTTTCTCCTCCGTCCTTGGTGATTACGCACACCTTTGGGTTGTCGTGGTCAGACTGCAGTACGGTGTAGGGTTCCCTTTCCCACTGGTCGTCCAACTTATGTAACCTTCTCTTCTGCTTCAAGACTTGCTCACCAGGTTCTAGGGGACCAGCAGGGGCGTGTTGATTGAAGAGTTTTTCTTGCCTCTCTCTCACCTGGGCCAGGCTCTTCTCCACACTCTCCTGTACTTTCTTGTACTGCAGTTGCCTTTCCGTATCCCAGTCCGCATCCGGGGAGGTGTCCTCAGGTATTAGGACTCCCATCTCCAGGTCTACGGGCAGCTTACCTGGTCTGGCTCGCATCAGGTAAGCCGGGGTGCAGTTTGTAGCATTCACCGGGATATGATTGTATAAGTCTATCAGATCCGGCAGTTTTTCTGGCCACAGGCTGCGTTCCTCCAGGGGCAACGTCTTTAGGAGATCAATGACTATATTGTTCATCTTCTCACACATCCCGTTGGTTTGGGGGTGGTAAGGTGTTGTACGAATCTTCTTACAGCCATAGAGGTTGCAGAACTCCTGGAAGATTTCAGCCTCGAACGCTGGACCCTGGTCTGTCAGGACCTGTTCCGGATACCCGTGTGGACGGCAGAAGTATTGCTGGAAGGCTCTGGCCGCTGTTTGGGCTGTCAAGTCCTTTACCGGGACCACCACTAGAAAACGGGAATAGTGGTCCACGATTGTCAGGGCATAGATGTATCCTGACCGGCTGGGAGCCAATTTGACATGGTCCAGAGCTACCAGCTCAAGAGGCTGCGTGGTGACGATGGGCCTCAATGGTGTCTTCTGGCTGGCACGGTCCTTCCTCCTTAGGTGACAAGGGCCACAGTCTCTGCACCATTTTTCTACAGCTCCTCTCATGCCGACCCAAAAGAACCTTCCTCTTAGCAGGAACTCCAGTTTCTTCCAACCGAAGTGTCCCGCTCTGTCATGGTAAGCCCCCAGGACCATAGCTTTATCCCGCCTTGGGACCACGACTTGCCAGGTCAGCTCGTGCATCCGGTGATTAACAATCCTTCTGCACAACTTGCCTTCGTAGAGGAACAGCTTGCTCTTCTCTTTCCATAGCTGCTTGGCTTCCTCTGGAGCATCCGGATCTATGCGGGCATCTTCCTGGGTCAGCAGATCTTTCACCAGGCGGATGGCAAGGTCACTATCTTGGGTCTCGGCCCAGCTGTGGTGAGGTAGGGGATTTATCATCACGGTTGTTAGATCCTCCTCCTTCACGCGGTGGGAGTATTGAGCGGCTCCATACCGGTGAAACGCGGGGAGTTCTACCTCCTCCAGCTCTTCTGGGTCTTCGTCACCTTCAGGTAAGTGAGGCATCCTCGATAGGGCGTCAGCGTTGGCATTGGTTTTGCCGGCCCGGTACTTGATCACGAAGTCATAGTTGGAGAGACGGGCCATCCACCGCTGTTCTAGGGCACCCAGTCTTGCATTGTCCAGGTGTGTCAACGGGTTGTTGTCCGTGTACACGGTGAACTTTGCGGAGGCCAGGTAATGCTTGAAGTGTTCCGTCACGGCCCACACCACCGCCAAGAATTCTAGCTTGAAGAAGCTGTAATTCTCCGGGTTCCTCTCGGTGGGCCTCAGCTTCCGGCTGGCGTATGCAATCACCCATTCTCTGCCCTGTTGGTTTTGGGACAGTACGGCTCCCAGTCCCACATTACTGGCGTCTGTGTGGAGAATGAAAGGCTGGCCATAATCAGGGTAGGCCAGGATCTCGTCCCCTGTGAGGGCCATCTTTAGCTGGCGGAAGGACTCCTCTTCCGGTTTATCCCACTTGAAGGGTGGCTTTTGACTTCTGGACTTAGACTGTCCAATCAGGAGGTCCTGCATAGGAGCTGCCATCTTACTGAGCCCGGGGATGAACCTTCGGTAGTAGCCTACCAACCCGAGAAACTGTCTCACCTCTTTGATGTTCGAGGGGCTTGGCCAGCTCTTGATTGCCGTGACCTTGTCAAGGTCGGGGGCCACTCCTTCCGCGCTTACCACGTGCCCTAGGTACTGGACCTTTGGTTTCAGCAGGTGACACTTCGATGGTTTCACCTTCAGGCCATAGCCTGCCAGGGCTTCGAACACCTCGGCCAGGTGCTTCAGATGGTCCTCGTAGGTCTTCGAATAGATGATCACGTCGTCCAGGTAAAGGAGGACCGTCTCGAAGTTTCGGTGCCCTAGACAGCATTCCATCAGCTGCTGGAAGGTCCCTGGTGCGTTGCAGAGCCCGAAAGGCATGCAGTTGAATTCGCTCAGTCCCATCGGGGTGGTGAAGGCGGTCTTCTCCTTGTCAGCCTCTGCCACAAGAACCTGCCAGTACCCGCTAGTAAGGTCCAAAGTAGAAAAGAAGTTAGCAGATTTTAGTGCGGCTAAAGACTCCTCTATTTTAGGCAGCGGATATGCGTCTTTGTGGGTGATACAGTTGATTTGTCTATAGTCCACGCACATTCTCATGGTGCCATCCTTCTTTTTGACCAGAACCAAGGGGGCTGCCCAGGGGCTACAGCTGTCTCTAATGACCCCAGCTTCTTTCATCTCTCTTAGCATGCCCTTTGCGTTCTGATAATGTGCAGGGGGTACAGGCCTGTGTCTCTCTTTTATTGGTGGGTGGCACCCTGTGGGGATGTGGTGTTCTATCCCTTTTACTCTGCCGAAGTCCAGCGGGTGCTTACTAAAGACTCTCTCATACTCCTGTACCACCCGGTAGACTCCTTGTTTTTGGTGCAGGGGAGTGGAGTCAGCACCCACGTGGAGTTTCTGGCACCAGTCCTCCTTTTGTTTCTGGGAGCCATTACCCTCCGCCTGTGGAGATGGAGGCAAGGGTTCCACGGCCCTGATAGCTTTGTGTTCGACGACAAACAGTTTGGCGAGTGTAGCGTACCTGGGTAAGTGTACTTCCCTCTCCCCAATGTTGAGGATGCGGACGGGCACCCTCCCATGACGGACATCAACCACCCCCCGGGCTGTCAAAATGGTGGGCCTGCTGTCTGAGTACACGGGTTCTACCATGGCTTGGTAGTCTCTACCTCTCAACTCGATTGCAGTCCGACACCAGATCATCATTTCACTTTTGGGAGGCATGGAAATGGGGAATGGGTCACTCAGTCTTACGCTACCGATCTCACCACCAGACAGTTCTACCTGCTGCCGTCTCATCAGGACTTTTATCTCCTTGTTGAGGACTCTCTGTTGGCTGGAACTAGCATTCACCGCCACCTGTTGTAAGATTACAATTACCTCTGAAAGACAATTTTCAATTATGTTAGTACCCACAGTTATTTTAGGGTGACTTTCACGACGGTCAATGTCCACAATAATCACTCCCTGTGCCGGTAGTTCAACTTTACCAATTTTAATGGTCATCTCCTTGAACCCCATCTGCGGCACGGGTAAGCCATTACTGGCGATGATGCTCAAGTTACTGTCTGGATACCGTGTGATATGAGCATCAGTCCAATACTGCTTAAAAAGTACATAAGGGATAGTGGTTACTTGTGACCCAGTATCCAGCAAGGCGCCCATGGGGATACTGTCCAGCACTACGGGTAAAACCGGGCGCCCCCCAACGTACTTATTACGCCAATTGTAAGGGCCTGGTGATCTTATGCCTGGGGGTTGGCCCTCTGCCCCAGGTTGGACCCGTTTAAATTACAGTACCTGGAAATGTGTCCGGGCTGGTTGCATCGACGGCAAATGGGCTGTCCATCCTCTGCGTAGCGGTCTGTGGGCCTCCCTCGGAACGACAGGATCCTCCTCTGTCGACGCCACGGGACATCCTCCGGACTTGAAGCCAGCTCGATGGGTCTTGACGGGTCCACTTGCAACGCCTGGACGGTCCTGGTCAACGCTGCGACGCTCCTGGTCAGCTCCTGGACTTGGTGGTGCAGGTCTTTCGACGGGGCTTGGTTCAGGGCCTGTGCATCAGCCCCCAAGGGATCCATAGAGGAGGGCGCCGCCTCCTGGTGGTTGGTGAGAGCAGGGCGCCGGGGGTTTATAGCGCCACTGGTTGCAGATTCACGGAGCACCCTTATGGCCCTGTCCTTAAATTGGGCAAAGGTCAGGTCGGGGTTCTGAAAGAACATGAGGTGCAGTTGGGCCCTGTGGGCGCTAGACAGCAGACCTTCTATGAATTGTTCTGTTAGCAGCTTATCCGTTTCCTGCACACTGCCAGGGTCAGTTTGTTGAATAGCCCTCAAGGCTTCCTGCAGATTTAGGGCATAGTCTCTGATGCTGTCCTGTGCCCGCTACTTACATCCACAGAACCTCCTTTTAATCTCAGCGGAGGTACGTGTGTCAAAGGTACCCCGCAGCCGGGCCAGAATACCCTTCACAGTCCCTTTCTCCTCAGTGGGCCATGATTTTACCTCCCTTTGGGCTGCGCCAGTTAACTGCCCTGTTAGTATGCTGACCTTCTGTTCCTCTGTCAGGGGGTAAACCTGGAACAAACTGTACAGCCTTTCCTTAAAGTCAGTTAGGGCATGGGGCTCCCCAGAGTACTTAGGCAGCCAGGCCGCTCCAGGGATGTAAGGCAGGGAAAATGGCATCACCGCTGCTGCAGCTGCGTTGGTGGTAGTGGGGGCCTCTGTGTCCGACATCTTCCTCCCCCCTAGTCAAGCGTGGCCTACCTTCCGAGGATCCTCTTCTGTAGGCCGCGGCTCCGTTGCTGCTGCTATGGATGAGGACCTGGCGTCGCGTCCTGATGACGTCAGCGTCGCTCTCTCTCCCTTCCAGGACCTTGCGCAGCGTCGGTGCGTGGGGCGGAGCTTCGGATCTCGCGCGGTTTTGACGTCCACGCCCCTCTTCTTCCCGCGCGGCGTCCTGAAGATGGCGTCCGATGGCGGGAAACAGCTGCGGATGGCGGGAAGACGGCAGAAGACGGCGGGAAACGGTCCAAGATGGCATCTGATGGCGGGGAATCGGCTCCAGATGGCGGGAAACGACTCCGGACAGCGGGAAACTTCGCCACAGGTAAGTTACAAAAGTCTTTTTCAGGCACGCAGTATCCGGTGGTTGCGGGCACGAAATCCTGCCAACTACGCCAAAGCTGACTCGCCCCCTGGGCCGTGGGGCACTCGGATCCGGGCAGTAGGGAAACGATGGGAGTAGTAGTGGCAAGCCGGTTCCGTGGCTCAGGGTGGTCAGACTAATGGTAGTCTGCTATGCTCTATTGATAATGTCCGACTACGCCACCCGTGGATTGCGGTTATTAGGAACCGCCGCTGAATGCAGACCGCTGGGGCTGATGAGGTGTGCAGCTAGGGTAGTGTGACTCCCCACGGGAAGAGTGCAGCCCCAGGGCAGTATAATGGATGTTGGGAGTGATGGTAGTGAGAGTCCCAGTGCTGATAGTGCTGGAGGAGCAAGGAGCACGCAGACAACAGGTTGCAGTCCAGGGTCTTTACTAGAACAGGTAAATTGACCCACAAACAGTCCCAGCTCAGAGGGGACCTGGATGTCTGAGAGCAACGGGGAAATTGGCCCTGGTCAGGGTGAGGGTGTAGGCCTACCGTGCTTTCTGCGCTCCTTCTGGCTATCTCCTCGTTATAGGGTAACAGCCCACGTTTCCGAGCTTTCCGTGTATTCTCGCCTGTATGGCCTGCGACGTGGGTTCCTTTCTGCTCCCAGCCTTGTACGGCTTTGCTGGTCCCTTCTGTTGTGGCAGGGCCTCCAGGCTTCTTAGGCCAAGGAATATACAGTCCCCTGCGGACTGGTTATCTGCTGGAGAATGTGGAATCCTTCCAGCCTCAGACACCAAAGTCTGGTAAATTTAGTCCTTTCTCTGCCAAGACAGGCTCTCTTCGCCTCTTGTCTCTGGCTTGTGGCTCTCCTCCTGCCACACTTCCTCTTAGGTGCAGTGCAACTGTCTGTCCCTGCTCTGCTCTGGGACAAGTCTCAGTGCTGAGACAGGCCATCAAGTTCTCCCTAACCCTGCCCCCAGTACCAGCTTTTATAGGGGCAGCCAGCTCCCCCTACTGGCCTGAGACAGGAGGCATTGCATGCTAATGTTCCCCTGACCAGAGAACCTCCCCCTTGCTCTCAGACACAGCTTTATTACACTTGTGGCATCCAGGCCAGGGTGACACAGATGGATCTCTGCAGGAGTAATGAAGATCTCCATTTTTTTTTCTCTTTCCCGCATTTACAGTGGGGAGGTGCAGTCTGTCAGCCTATCAGCAGTGCACACACGGAGCGAACTGCTTTTTTTCACACAAGCAAGGGCATGTGTCATTGGCAGCATATGTCACATGTCCTTGCCCTATAAGACCCAGCCATTTTCCCCGTCGCCACCATTTTCTCACTGCTGCAGCTGCGTGTTAGATAGCACCGCTGTTGCTGTGTGCGCTATACTTTGTTAATTTCAAGCCAATTTTCGCACAAATCTACAGATAGCTTGGGAGTAGGGAAGAGTTGTGATTGCAGTCCTTTTAAGGACTAGGTTACATAATTTCATACAACTTTTATCAGGCAGGTCTGTGCTCTTAAATAGATAGGTTGGGAGTAAAGACTAATTGTAATTGTAGTCCTTTTCAGGGCTAGGTTACATCAGTTCCTATCACTTTTTGGCAGACAGGTCTGTGCCAGTGCTGTGCAAGTTTTTTTCACAGCATTTGGGTAAATCTAGCAAAGCAAATCCTTTTTGGCCTATTGCAGAGTGTGTTAGTCAGTGAAGTAGCCTATCTGTGTTGCAAGCTACACCGCCTGTGTATAGAATACAAATTTTTTTACTGGACCTAGTGAAGTAAAACCTTTTGGGCATAGCATCATTCTATTAGTCCATCTATACTAACCTCCACCAGGGTGCAAATTCAATATAATTTTTTTCTGCATCTAGCTCTGAAAAAATATTTCAGCTTCTAGCAGTGTGTGGGACTTATTCTATTAGTCCATCTATACTGACCTCCATCAGGTTGCAAATTGAATATAATTTTTTTCTGCATCTAGATCTGAAAAAATATTTAGGCTTCTAGCAGTGTGCGGGACTTGTTCTATTAGTCCATCTATACTAACCTCCACCAGGTTGCAAATTAAAAATAATTCTTTTCTGCATCGAGCTCTGAAAAAATATTTAGGCTTCTAGCAGTGTGTGGGACTTGGTCTATTAGTCCATCTATACTGACCTCCATCAGGTTGCAAATTCAATATAATTTTTTTCTGCATCTAGCTCTGAAAAAATATTTAGGCATCTAGCAGTGTGTGGGACTTGGTCTATTAGTCCATCTATACTGACCTCCATCAGGTTGCAAATTCAATATAATTTGTGTAGCGCCGGCGTCCCTGCCCTCTGCTAGGCAGGGACGCTGTTCCCCTCACCTCTCTGCTCCGTGCCCGGCGTCCTCCTCCCGCTCTGCTGGAAGCGCGCGCTCCTTCCCGGCCACTGTGCTTAGGGCGCGCGCGCGCACTCTCCCTCCCTCTTAAAGGGGCCGCGCGCGCCGTCCTAAGGAGTCCCCGGCCAATGGCCGGAGGACTTCACCATATATAAGGCACCTCCTCCAAAATGGAGGTGCCCGAGCAATGTTGTTGCACTGTTCACTACTCTGCTTCAGCCCTCAGGTCCCGTTGCCAGTTACCTGCCAGATACCTGCCAGATTCCTGCCAGCTTGCTGTCTTATTCCTGCCTCATATTCTGCTACCTGCCTGCTAGCCTGAGGTCCGACGGTCTGCCTTACAACTCCTGTCAGTCTGTCTAAGGACCAGCTTGCCTGCTCACCTGGGAGCGCACATCAGCTACCTGCCTGCTTGCCTGAGGTCCGACGGTCTGCCTTCCAACTCCTGTCAGTCTGTCTATGGACCAGCTTGCCCGCTCACCTGGGAGCGCACATCTGCTACCTGCCTGCTTGCCTACCTGGAGGCTCCGCCGTCACGTGCTGTGACCACCTGCCTGTCCAGTGACTCCTGCCCGCTCACCTGGGAGCACTCATCTGCTGCCTGTCTGCTAGCCTACCTGGAGGCTCTGCCGTCACGTGCTGTGACCACCCGCCTGTCCAGAGACTTCTGCCCGCTCACCTGGGAGCGCTCATCTGCCGCCTGTCTGTTGGTCTTCCTGGAGGCTCCGCCGTCACATGCTGTGACCACCCGTTTATCCAGAGACTCTCGCCTGCTCACCTGGGAGCTCACGTCTACCATCAGCCGCCACAGGTCGTACCAACCCTTTACCCAGAGACTGCCCCGGTCACTTGCCGTGACCATCTGCCCGTTCATCCAGAGACTGCCCCGGTCACTTGCCGTGATCTCCTGCCCGTTCATCCAGAGACTGCCCCGGTCACTTGCCGTGACCTCCTGCCCGTTCTTCCAGAGACTGTCCCGGTCACCTGCTGTGACTGCCTGCCTGGTCACCACCCGCTCCCTTACAAGGACCGCCCCCTTGTATAGTAGCTCAGAGGTTCCACCTCCCAGACCCGTTACAGTTTGCTCGGGCCATGGAACCCGGTGGCACCCAAGCTCCCTCGCTCTCGGACCTGTGTCATGAACTGTCCCGTCAGAGGTCCCAACAGGAGTTCATCCTGGGTCACCTACGGAATGTCAATTCTCGCCTGGACACTCTGACTGCTCCGCCAGCAACCTCCGCCAGTGCCATGACTCGCAATCCGGCAGCTCCGCTGCCCACTAATACCATGGTATCCTACCCCGGACCCCGGCTTTCTGCACCTCCTCGCTTCGGAGGCGACTCCGCCCAGGCTCGGGGCTTCATAAATCAGTGCACCCTGCACTTTGAACTATTGTCCCACCAGTTTAACTTCGACCGGACCAAAATTGCCTTCATCATGTCCCATCTCACCGGGGAGGCCCTGGCCTGGCTAAATCCTCTATGGGAGAGAGGAGACCCCCTGGTGTCCGACTTGCCTGCCTTCCTCACGGCTTTCCGGAAAGTCTTCGACGAACCCGGACGGAAGACCTCATCCGCATCATCACTGCTACGCCTCCGTCAGGGAAGTCTCACCGTGGGCCAATATGCCATACGGTTCCGTACTCTTGCCTCGGAGCTGGCCTGGGATAACGACGCTCTGGTATCCGTCTTCTGGGAGGGTCTGTCCGGCCGTATTAAAGATGAACTTGCCGGTCGGGACATTCCTACCACTCTCGATGACCTAATAACTCTTGCCACCCGGATTGACCTACGGTTCCAGGAGCGTGCCAAAGAGGTCACTCGTGAGAGGAGGTTTCCACGTCTAGCTCCTACTTTTCAGAAACCCATCACTCCCTCCGTCTCTCCCCAGGTACACTCTCCTGAGCCTATGCAGGTCGACCAGACCAAGATGGTCAAAACCCGTCAGGACTTACGCCGTGCCGAGGGGAGCTGCTTCTACTGTGGCAGTAAGGAGCACCGGATCCGTGCCTGCCCAGAGAGGTCGGGAAACGCCTGTGTCTAGGTTCGCTCAGAGAGGTCGACCTAGACAAGAATAAATCCTCTCCATCTCTGCTGCTGTCAGTCTCAATCGTCTGCGGGGAGAACCGTTATTTCGAACTAGCCCAACTGGACTCTGGAGCAGCCGGGAATCTTATTTCACAGTCCCTGGTAGAGAAATATACCGCATCCCCACCAAACCTCTGGCTGTACCCTTGTCTGTTGCTGCCGTGGATGGGGGTCTCTTACCACGCCCCATCCAACTCATCACCGAGTCCATTACTCTGCAGGTGGGAATGCTGCATTCTGAGAGTATCTCCTTTCATGTTCTGCCTGGACTCTCTCACGCCCTCTTGCTAGGTCTACCTTGGCTCCAGAGACATGCACCCGTGCTTGACTGGCAGACCGGAGAAGTCCTTCGCTGGGAACAGGACTGCCATAAGACCTGTCTGGTTCCCGTCCATCCCATCCGTCCTTCTCCTACCCCAGCTAATCTACCTGGACTTCCGATTCCTTATTGGTCTTATGCTGATGTCTTTAATAAAAAGGAAGCAGAGACACTACCCCCTTATAGACCATACGACTGCCCTATCGACCTGTTACCCGGTACTACTCCTCCCCGTGGGCGTATTTATCCATTATCCGCTGCTGAGAACCGGTCGATGTCCGAATATATTGAGGAGAATCTGGCCAGGGGATTCATCCGGAAATCTACCTCCCCGGCGGGAGCAGGCTTCTTTTTCGTCAAAAAGAAGGACGGCTCTCTCCGTCCCTGTATAGACTATAGAGGCCTTAACCAGATCACGGTGAAGAATAAGTACCCCCTTCCGCTCATTCCGGAGTTATTTGATCGTCTGAGAGGGGCTAGAATCTTCACCAAACTGGACCTCCGTGGGGCGTACAACCTGGTTCGTATCCGTCAGGGGGATGAATGGAAGACGGCATTCAACACCCGGGACGGCCACTATGAATATCTGGTAATGCCCTTTGGTCTCTGTAACGCTCCTGCCGTCTTTCAAGAGTTGGTCAATGACATCTTCCGGGACCTTCTCTACTCCTGCGTAGTGGTGTACCTGGACGACATCTTGGTCTTCTCTCCGGATCTCCAGACTCACCGGAGGGACGTTCGTCAGGTCCTGCTCAGGCTCAGGCAGAATCACCTCTTCGCTAAATACGAGAAGTGCCTCTTTGAGCAGACCTCGCTTCCGTTTTTGGGCTACATTATTTCTCATACCGGCCTACGAATGGATCCAGAGAAACTGTCTGCCATCGAGAAATGGCCTCGACCGGAGGGGTTGAAGGCCATTCAGCGGTTCCTGGGCTTCGCCAACTACTACCACCTCTTCATACCACACTTCTCTTCCCGGACTGCCCCAATTTCCGCGCTCACCCGTAAGGGTACTAATCCCAAAGAGTGGCCGCCCGAAGCAGAGGAGGCCTTTCTTTCCTTAAAACAGGCCTTCTCTTCCGCCCCGGTGCTGCATCGCCCGGACGGCAACAAGCAGTTCTTCCTGGAAGTTGACGCCTCCTCCTCTGGAGCCGGAGCGGTACTTACTCAAAAATCATCTTCCGGGAGGATGGTAACTTGCGGCTTCTTCTCTAAACTCTTCTCCTCCTCAGAGCGTAATTATTCCATAGGAGACCGAGAGTTATTGGCCATCAAACTGGCATTGGAGGAGTGGCGTTACCTGCTCGAGGGGGCTCTTCACCTGGTAATAATTTACACTGACCACAAGAACTTGGCTTACCTCCAGCATGCCCAGAGACTTAACCCGCGCCAAGCCCGGTGGTCCTTGTTTTTTGCTCGCTTTGATTTTGTTCTTCATTTTCGCCCGGCTGACAAAAACGTCAAGGCGGACGCCTTGTCTCGATCCTTTCTGGTGTCTGATCTCGAGGAAGATCCGAAACACATCATCGATCCCGCCAGAGTAATGCAGGTGGCTCCCGTGAGTCTAAATCGTCTCCCTCCCGGAAAGACGTTCGTATCAGTACCTGGTCGGGAGAAGATCCTTCACTGGGGTCACTCGTCTAAACTGGCTGGCCATGCCGGTCAGAAAAAGACCCTCCAGCTTATTACCCGGCACTACTGGTGGCCTACCCTGCACAAGGACGTAATAGACTTTGTTTCTGCCTGTGTGTCCTGCGCCCGCAACAAGGTTCCGAGACATCTGCCAGCCGGTCGCCTCCTTCTGCTCCCAGTACCTGCTGCCCCCTGGCAGCATATAGCAATGGACTTTATAACAGACCTCCCAGTCTCTGCCGGTTGTACGGTCATTTGGGTGGTCGCTGACCGCTTCTCCAAGATGGCTCATTTCGTTCCCCTGCCAGGTCTCCCGTCTGCACCCGAGCTAGCTAAAGACTTTATTCGTCACATCTTTCGTCTTCATGGCCTGCCCCTCCACATCGTGTCGGATCGTGGGGTACAGTTCACCTCACGCTTCTGGAGAGCCACTTGTAAACTGCTAGACGTCACCCTGGACTTCTCTTCCGCTTACCACCCACAGTCCAATGGTCAAGTGGAGCGGATCAATCAGAACCTGACCAGTTACCTCCGGCACTTCGTTAATGCCCATCATTCAGACTGGGTGGATCTCCTACCATGGGCCGAGTTCTCTTATAACAATCACGAGAGCGAATCCTCCTCCAAATCCCCGTTTTTTGTAGTCTTCGGTCAGCATCCTCGGATTCCTTTTCCTGTCTCCACCTCTGTGGACAACCCGGCTGCGGAATCTCTCGTTAACAAATTTTCCTCCATTTGGGAGAGTACCCGATCCGCACTCCTTCAGTCGTCCGAACGGATGAAAAGACACGCTGACAAAAAACGCCTGGATGCTCCACAATTTCGTCCTGGAGATAAAGTCTGGCTCTCATCTAAATATGTCCGACTCAAGATACCTTCTTACAAGTTAGGGCCTCGGTTCATCGGTCCTCTGGAGGTCATCAGTCAGATCAACCCGGTGGCCTATAAATTGAAACTCCCGGCCAACTTACGGATCCCTAACTCCTTCCATGTATCTCTCCTCAAACCTGTGGTACTTAACTCTTTTTCCAAGTCTACAGGTACGCCTCCTGCTCCGGTTTCTGCTGAGGACGAGTTTGAGGTAGAGAACATTCTTGCCACCAAAAGGGTAAGAGGAAAGACCTTTTTTCTTGTAGAATGGAAGGGGTTTGGTCCTGAGGAGAGAACGTGGGAGCCCCGGGAGAACATCCATGCCCCTCTTATCCTTGCTAAATTTCTGTCTGGCCTAAAAAAGGGGGGGCCTAAAGGGGGGGTACTGTAGCGCCGGCATCCCTGCCCTCTGCTAGGCAGGGACGCTGTTCCCCTCACCTCTCTGCTCCGTGCCCGGCGTCCTCCTCCCGCTCTGCTGGCAGCGCGCGCTCCTTCCCGGCCACTGTGCTTAGGGCTCGCGCGCTCTCCCTCCCTCTTAAAGGGGCCGCGCGCGCCGTCCTAAAGAGTCCCCGGCCAATGGCCGGAGGACTTCACCATATATAAGGCACCTCCTCCAAAATGGAGGTGCCCGAGCAATGTTGTTGCACTGTTCACTACTCTGCTTCAGCCCTCAGGTCCCGTTGCCAGTTACCTGCCAGATACCTGCCAGATTCCTGCCAGCTTGCTGTCTTATTCCTGCCTGATATTCTGCTACCTGCCTGCTAGCCTGAGGCCCGACGGTCTGCCTTACAACTCCTGTCAGTCTGTCTAAGGACCAGCTTGCCCGCTCACCTGGGAGCGCACATCAGCTACCTGCCTGCTTGCCTGAGGTCCGACGGTCTGCCTTCCAACTCCTGTCAGTCTGTCTATGGACCAGCTTGCCCGCTCACCTGGGAGCGCACATCTGCTACCTGCCTGCTTGCCTACCTGGAGGCTCCGCCGTCACGTGCTGTGACCACCTGCCTGTCCAGTGACTCCTGCCCGCTCACCTGGGAGCGCTCATCTGCTGCCTGTCTGCTAGTCTACCTGGAGGCTCTGCCGTCACGTGCTGTGACCACCCGCCTGTCCAGAGACTTCTGCCCGCTCACCTGGGAGCGCTCATCTTCCGCCTGTCTGTTGGTCTTCCTGGAGGCTCCGCCGTCACATGCTGTGACCACCCGTTTATCCAGAGACTCTCGCCTGCTCACCTGGGAGCTCACGTCTACCATCAGCCGCCACAGGTCGTACCAACCCTTTACCCAGAGACTGCCCCGGTCACTTGCCGTGACCATCTGCCCGTTCATCCAGAGACTGCCCCGGTCACTTGCCGTGATCTCCTGCCCGTTCATCCAGAGACTGCCCCGGTCACTTGCCGTGACCTCCTGCCCGTTCTTCCAGAGACTGTCCCGGTCACCTGCTGTGACTGCCTGCCTGGTCGCCACCCGCTCCCTTACAAGGACCGCCCCCTTGTATAGTAGCTCAGAGGTTCCGCTTCCCAGACCCGTTACAATTTGTTTCTGCATCGAGCTCTGAAAAAATATTTAGGCTTCTAGCAGTGTGTGGGACTTGGTCTGTTAGTCCATCTATACTAACCTCCACCAGGTTGCAAATTAAAACTTATTTTTTTCTGCATCTAGCTCTGAAAAAATATTTAGGCTTCTAGCAGTGTGTGGGACTTGGTCTATTAGTCCATCTATACTGACCTCCATCAGGTTGCAAATTCAATATAATTTTTATCTGCATCTAGCTCTGAAAAAATATTTAGGCTTCTAGCAGTGTGTGGGACTTGTTCTATTAGTCCATCTATACTGACCTCCATCAGGTTGCAAATTCAATATAATTTTTTTCTGCATCTAGCTCTGAAAAAATATTTAGGCTTCTAGCAGTGTGTAGGACTTGGTATATTAGTCCATCTATACTGACCTCCATCAGGTTGCAAATTAAAAATAATTTTTATCTGCATCTAGCTCTGAAAAAATATTTAGGCTTCTAGCAGTGTGTGGGACTTGGTCTATTAGTCCATCTATACTGACCTCCATCAGGTTGCAAATTCAATATAATTTTTTTCTGCATCTAGCTCTGAAAAAATATTTAGGCTTCTAGCAGTGTGTGGGACTTGGTCTATTAGTCCATCTATACTGACCTCCATCAGGTTACAAATTCAATATAATTTTTTTCTGCATCTAACCCAGCCAATACTTTTGGCCTAATACCACAGTTTGTCCACTCAGCTCTGCTCGGTTCCCATCCATTGTTTCTTTGTGCAAACAACTACAGAGTTGTGAATTAGTTAACCACCAAAATGAGTGGAAAAAGGCCTGCTGCTGGTGGAAAGGGGAATAGGCGTGTTGGGAAGGGGAAAAAAGGTTGTGTCCATGGAGTAGGTGTTAAAGCAACAGTACCATCTGCAGAAGAAACACCATCTTCCAGCCAAACTAAAATGTCTACTTCTTTTAGCGGACAATGCGATAAGATCCCTTTCTTAAGGCCACGCCAATCACTACAAATTCCAGGCGAGGCACAGAAACAGCAGGTGCTTCAACGGATATCAAGTGCTCCTTTAAGTGGGCTCTCCTCCACCTCAACTTCAACATCACAAATACTTCAGTCCTCAGTGGTGTCACCCCAATCGCACTTGCTTCCTCACAGCTCCCAAGTTTCCAGCTGCCCGTCTGAGTATGGGGTAGAACAGATGGTTGAGTCTGCAGAGCTGTTTACTCATACTATAGCCTGGGAATCAGAGGTCGGCTCCAGAGCTTCTGTGAATCCAGACGAGGAAATGATCTGCACTGATGCCCAGAATCTTTATGAGTTGGATCCAGGACCAGACGCAGAAGGATCTGACCATAATGTAGATCCTCGTTTCCAAACTGTAACTCCTGTTGGTGGAGACAATGAGGAAGACGATGATGAGACTCAAATACCTGATTGGAGCGACAACTTTAGTTTTTTGTCAGGGCAGGAACAGGTTGGCTCTGAGGACGATGGATGTGATAACACACAGGGTGATGATGATGAGGTTGGAGATCCCACTTACTGTCAACCCACAGTCAGCCAAGAGATGAGGTAAGCAGAGGAGGTGGAGGAGGATGCTAGTGACGACGAGGTAAGGTTGCGCCTTCCTGGATAGAGATGTAGTACTGGAAGCACGTCAACAACTGCATCCTCAACACAACTCTGCCTCTGACCACAAGTCATGGTGGCTCTTCAGGTCACATGGGTTCTAAGCCTTGCATAGCCTGGGCATTTTTTCAGATCGATAAAGATGACCCAACTCGTGTTATCTGTAACATTTGTCAGCAAAAGCTAAGTAGAGGCCAAAAAATACATAGTTTGAGTACTTCATGCATGAACCGGCACATGGACATGAAGCATAAGTTGCAGTGGGAAGCTCACTGAGCTACAATGCGGCCTAGCTGGCCGGGCCAACCACCGTCTGCCACATCTTGTGCATCCGCGGCCTCTTCATCCTCTGTGACTGGGGGGACAGCAGTCACACATGTTTTGGGACGCAGAGCTGCCACCTCTTTACCCGCAACAGCCAGCGTGATTGGCAAGTCATCATTTTCTTTGGAGGTGGTAACACCAGCTGGTGTTCAGCGCTGTCCGACATCGATAGCACCACCTTTGGATCAAAGCAACCTAACATGTCCACTTGCATCTTCCTCACAGACCGGTAGTTTGCCGGGGACACCCTTCTCAACCCCGTCTAAGCACAACAGCCTGCCCTCGGTCCCTCAGATGTGGACAAGTAAAAGACCATTTCCTCCTAGCCATGAGAAAGCTAAGAGGTTGAATTTCACCATCTGCAAGCTCTTGGCTACAGAAATGCTTCCTTTCCGCCTGGTGGACACAGAGGATTTTCGAGACCTTATGTCCGTCGCAGTGCCCCAGTACCAGATGCCCAGTCGGCACTACTTCTCAAAGAAAAGTGTGCCTGCGCTCCACCAGCATGTCGCACACAACATCACCGCTTCTTTAAGAAACTCTGTGTGTGACAGGGTGCATTTCACCACAGTCACTTGGACGAGTAGGCATGGACAGGGGCGTTACATGTCGCTGACTGGGCACTGGTTAACTATGGTGACAGCAGGACAAGGGACTGCTGTCCAAGTCTTGCCGTCCCCACGAGTTGTGCGTCAATCCTCTTTATCTCAAAGTTCCTCCACTGCTTCTGCCTCCTCAACCTCCTCTCGGTCCTCCACCTGCACCCAAAGCCTGTCTGGTCATGCCACAAGCTTTCTAACTGCGCCGAAGGGATCCTGCACACCTCCTTACTATGCTGGCAGCAGGGCTCAACGTCATCAGGCAGTTTTTACTTTGAAATGTCTGGGAAATGTGAGTCACACAGCTGAGGAGTTGTGGTCAGCTCTGGAGAACCAATTTCATGAATGGTTGTCTCCACCTGACCTGAAACCAGGGAAGGCCATGTGCAACAATGCTGCAAACCTGGGTGCGGCCCTTCGCCGGGGCAATGTCACACACGTGCCTTGTATGGCTCACGTGTTGAACCTGGTTGTCCAGCAATTTTTAGCCCACTATCCCGGACTAGATGTCCTTCTGCAGAGGGCACGGTCGCTGTGTGCTCACTTCTGCCATTCGCATCCCGCAGCTCTGCGACTTACATCTCTACAGAAGTCGTTGGGCCTGCCACTTCACCGGCTAAAAGGCGATGTGCCTACCTGGTGGAATTCAACTCTGCACATGTTGCAGCGACTGTGGTAGCACCGACAAGCCCTGGTGCAATACGTTGTGACGTATAGCCTGGGCCAACGAGATCCAGAGGTGGGGCAAATCAAGCTGGAGGAGTGGTCTCAGATCAGGGACCTATGCACCCTTCTGCACAGTTTTGAAATGGTGACGAAAATGTTTAGTGCTGACGATGCCATTATCAGCCTGACTATTCCGGTGATTTACATGCTGGAGCACATGCTAAACAGAATTCGGAGTCAGGTAGTCCTACAAGAGGAGATGGAGGAAGTAGAGGAGGAGGAGTTGTATGCGGAAGGGCTAACATCTGCAAGGTCCAGACAGTCGGCAGCACCGAGGCGGCAGGCATGTGAGGGTGGGGAAGATGGTTTTACCTGGGTGCATGGTAGCAGCCAAACTAGTGAGGAAGGTGCAGGAGCCCAGGAAGAAGTGGAGGACGAACTGATGGAAGACTCATCAGATGAGGGAGACCTTGATCACATTTCTGTTGTGCGAGGTTGGGGGGAGAGGACAGAGGAAGGAAGCATGATTGTTACCTCGCCACCAACACAACAGGGACTTGGTGCTCCTGGATGCGCAAGACACATGAGTGCCTTCTTGCTGCACTACCTGCAACATGACCCTCGAATTGTGAGAATTAGAAATAATCCTGACTACTGGGTTGCCACACTGTTAGATCCCCGGTACAAAAGTAAATTTTGCAGAAATTATTCCTGCCATAGAAAGGGATGAACGCATGCAGGAGTATCAGCAGAGAATGTTGCAGAATCTCACATGTGCTTTTCCACAAAACACCAGTGGTGCACGTAGTGAATCTCACAGTTCCAACTTGCCAACCGTGGGACCATCCAGTGTTCAGCACGCAAACCGTAACAGAAACACAATATCTGCTGGTAACATCAATTTTGCGGAATCATTTCACCACTTTTTTAGCCCATCCTTTGCAAGGCCACAGGAGACAAGAAGTCTGACACATAGTCAACGCCTAGAGACGATGGTACAGGAGTATCTCCAAGTAAACATTGAAGCCATGACTGTGTCACTAGACCCTTGCTCTTTTTGGGCTTCCAATCTGGATAAATCGCCGGAGCACGCCACTTACGCCTTGGAGATTTTGTCATGCCCTGCAGCCAGCGTTCTGTCTGAATGTGTGTTCAGCGCTTCTGGTGGTGTGCTGACAGATAAGCGCACACGGCTCTCCACTGATAATGTAGACAGACTCATGTTCATAAAGATGAACAAATCATGGATCCGAAACGACTTTTCTACCCCTGTGTCTTCCTGGGGAGAGTAAAAGCTTGATGATTTGTTAAAATCACCTCACCAACCATTTTAAGCTTTAAAATTACTAATCATGTTTATCTGTATCTTGGCTGGAAAATAATTTGGGCTTTGTAGCAGTGTGCAGTACTGATTCTATTAGGCCATCTATACTAAGCTCCACCAGATTTAAAATTAATAATAATTTTTAGCTGCATCTAGCCTGGAAAATAATTTTGGGTCTCCTAGATGCGCAAGAAACATGAGTGCCTTCTTGCTGCACTACCTGCAATATGACCCTCAGATTGTCAGAATTCGAAGTAATCCTGACTACTGGGTTGCCACACTCTTAGATCCCCCACACTCTTCAATCAACCTTTTCATTTTAATAAAGAACAAAAAAATGGTCATTTTTGAAATTATAAGCATTAGCTGGCTATTAAAAACTGAAATCAAACAGTTTTCAACTCAAAACTTTATTCTAGGTGATGTTACATTTGCACATAGGACCCCTTTTTCGAAAGGAGCTTCTGAACTCTCTCGTCCATTGAATTTGTCAGGTTTTGGATGGTTTCTGTTTCAATTGCTCTGCATGAGGACAGAATACCCTCCCAGAGCTGTTGCTTAGATGTGAACTGCCTCCCGCCATCATAGACACTCCTTTTGATGATGCTCCAGAGGTTCTGAATGGGGTTGAGGTCAGGGGAACATGGGGTCACACCATAAGTTTGTCCCCTTTTATGCCCATATCAGCCAGAGATGCAGATGTGTTATGTGCAGCATGAGACGGTGCATTATCATGCATGAAAATGATCTTGCTGCGGAATACACGGTTCTTCTTCTTGAACCATGGCAGGAAGTGCTGTTTGAGAAACTCCACATACATTATGGAGTTCATCTTTACCCCTTCAGGGATCATAAAGGGGCCGACAATCTCTCTCCCCTTGATTCCAGCCCAAAACATTACTCCACCTCCTCCTTGTTGGCGCTGTAGCTGTGTTTGTGTGGGGTGTCCATCAACCAGCCATCCTTCACTCCATCCATCTGGACCATCGAGCGTTGCACGGCACTCATCAGTGAACAAAACAGTTTTGAAGTCAGTCTTCATGTATTGTTTGGCCCACTGGAGCCTTTTCTGCTTGTGTGCAGTGGATAGAGGAGGTCGACAGGATGGCTTACGCAGAGCTGCAAACCTCTGAAGGACTCTGCATCTTGTTGTTCGGGGGATGTTGGAGGCACCAGCAGCTTCAAAAACTTGTCTGCTGCTATGACAAGGCTTTTTTGCCGCTGCTCTTGACTCGCCCCCTGGGCCGTGGGGCACGCGGATCCGGGCGATAGGGGAACGATGGGGGTAGTAGTGGCGGCCCGGTTCCGCGGCTCAGGGTGGTCAGACCAATGGTAGTCTGCTACGTGCTTCAGATAATGTCCGACTACGCCACCCGTGGATTGCGGTTATTAGGAACCGCCGCTGCAAGGCAGTCCGCTGGGGCTGATGATGAATGCAGCTGGGATGGTGTGACTCCCCATGGGAAGAGTGTGGCCCCAGGGCAGTGTAGTGGATGGTGGGAGTGATGGTGGTGAGAGTCCCATTACCGGTAGTGCTGGAGGCGCGAAGGAGTACACAGACAACAAGTTACAGTCCAGGGTCTTTACTCACAGTTCATGTGCTCCGGGTCACTTCAGCACCAGTAGTGACCGCCCGAGCCGTGCTGCGTCTACCAGGTGTGGGGCTCGGTCAACTCCCAGGCAGTTCAGAAGTATGGCTCAGGACCCCCTTTTGTCCTTTCTCTGGCCTGGCTCACCAGTGACCCACTTTTGTCCAGCTGCTGCGGACCTGTGCCTTTAAACGTGGGCCCCGTCCTCCGCTGTCCTATATGGTGCCTTCCTAGCAGGTTTGATGAGGTGTCGCACCAATAAATGATCACGACGACCGGTCTTTGGCTGAGGGTAGTTTCTCCTCCACCAACATGGGATCCGGTACCCTTAATCTGCCTGACCCTTCACCCTGTATTCCCATGGGTTCTTAGGGTCCCTTCCACCTTCTTGATCCTGAGCCCTTCTGTTACTCTGTCTCTTCTTCTCCTTTTCTGTTCCTTCCTGTTCCTTTCGGTTCCTTTCTCTTGGAGCTGGGATGAGACGCAATCTCAGCTCCCCTTCACCTCCTCCTCGGCCTCTCACTAGGCCCTGCCGGAGTAGAGCTCCTACAGAGCCTCTACTCCCTGTCTTCTCCTCTCTGGACAGAACGAACTTCTCTTAGAGCTAAGATGGTGCCCACCTTTTATACCTCCCTCTGACCATGAGGCCAGGTGACCATCAACCAATGAGCTCCTTCCTACGCTCAGGAACCAACCCCTATCTGCCCCTACAGCACTGGGTGTTCCACCCCCCTCCCCACTCCAGTCAGGGACATAGTCGGTCGTGCCTGCACTTCTGTCTAGTGGGAGCACCGTTGAGCTGTCCCTCGGAAATGGGGTGTGTGTGCTGTATGCAGCTAACTGAGCCCTGGTCCATACTCCATCCTTACCTGGGAGTGGAATATCACACCTCTGGCAGAGGTGCAATACCCCTGTAGCGGCCGAACCCTCGGGGCGCTACACTCTTTTAACCTGACGTAATTGCCTGTAGGAAAGAGTCCTCAATTTTCCCTTATCAGCACGCACACGTGTGTACTGTGAATCAGCTACATACTTCTTGATTGTGCGATGAACAGGATGAAGTGTCTTGGCAATGTTGATTGTAGTCATGCCTTGACCTAAACACTCCACAATTTGTTGCTTCTCAGCAGCCGACACATCCTTTTTCTTTCCCATTTTGCCAGAAAATGTAGGCTGCTTAATAATGTGGGACAGCCTTCTTAAGTAGTCTTGCCTTTCATTGGACACACCTGCCAAACTAATTAGCACAGGTGTCTGCAATTGCTTACAGTGATATAAAGAGCCCTGACACACATCACCATCAATGAGTTTAACTGACAAACAAACAAATTCTTCCCTTATCACTCCTAAACACTTTTTGCACAATAATTTGGAACACAGTGTACATGTGCTTTTCCACAAAACACCAGTGGTTCACATAGTGAATCTTACAGTTCTAACTTGCCAACTGTGGTCTGTATGGAGTTGTTCAATAAAGGGCAAAAATTAAGATAACATAGACGGGAGAGGTCTCTATGAATAGGAATCCTGAGTATTTGATACCCTGTGAGGGCCAGGCAAAGGGAAAGTTGGACTGGATGGAATCCTGTATGGATTTGGGGAGGGAGACATCGAGGGCCTCAGACTTCGCTGCATTGATTTTAAAATTTGACAATGTCACAAAGTGATCTATTTCAGCCATAACAGCAGGGATGGATATATGTGATTGAGTTATATATACTAGGACATCATCAGCAAATGCAGAGCACTTGTACTCGGTGCCTCCCACCTCAATCCACCTAATATTAGGGTTATGGCGAATTGATGAGAGCAGGTGCTTCGTCACTAGGATGTATAAGAGAGGGGACAGAGGACATCCCTGCCTTGTCCCATTGGTGATTATGAAAGGTGATGAAAATGTTCTGACGTGCCCCCTGGGCCTTGGGACACCCGGAACCGGGCCCTTTTTGGTGGATGCTGGGGGTTGTAGTCTCCGTGGCGGCGACCCGGTTCCGTGGCTCAGGGCGGTCAAACCAGTGGCAGAACTATTTATGTGGTTTTGATGTTTAAATGTCCGACTACGCCACCCGTGGATTGCGGTCAGAGTGAACCGCCGCTGCAGGGCAGACCACTGAGGCTGGTGTTGTGGGTGCAGCAGAGCGTAGTATAACTCCCCACGGGAGGAGTATAGCCTCAGGGCAGTGTATGCGGAGGATGGGGGTGATGGTGCAGGGCAGCAGCAGTAATGACACGGAGTCAGTGATGCAGTCCAGGGCCTTTACCCACAGTTCTTATTATCCAGACCACTTCTGCAGGTAACGGCTGCCCACGTCGTACTGTGCTCACCAGGTGAGGGGCTCAGACAACTCCCAGATAACTTTGGAGTGCTTCACAGGACCCCCTTTGTGTGTCCTTTGTCTGGCCTTTCTTACCAATGCTTCTGTCCGGCTGCCTCGGGCCTCCTCTTGGTAAACTTGGCGCCAGTTTCCCTGACCCTATGTGGTGCCTTCCTAGCAAGTGTAGCGAGGGGCTGCGCCACATAAAATGTCACAGCCTCCGGTTTCTAGCTGAGGGTCGTTTCCCGCCTCCACTAGTTTCGGGGACCGGTCTCCCCCTTTGGCCTGACCCCTCCACACAGGTGGATTCGGGCATGCGGTGGTGACTCGCCCGTCCGCACCCCTGGGATCCCTTCATTCCTGGAGCCTTCTCCGCTCCTCTTCCTTCCTTCTCCCTCTTCCAGGCTTGGGCCTCTGTTACTAGGCCCGCCTCCGGAGCAGAGCTCATGCAGAGCCCCTGCTCCCTGTCACTTCTGCTCAGACTTCTCTGCACTGAACTAAGATGGTGCCCACCTTTTATACTCCCTTCTCAATGCACCCAGGAACTGCTTCCTCCCTGCTCCTGCACTACAGGGTTCCCCTTCCTCGGTGTTCCCTCCCCCCACTCCAGCCAGGGACATGGACTGTCGTGCCCATCTCAGGGGCATATTGGTCGCCCTGCCCCACGGCAATGTGGTGTAATGCATGCAGGTGTCGGGGTCCTGATCCACACTCCATCCTTACCTGAGAGTGATATATCACACTTCTGGGTGAGGTGCAATACCTCTGTAGCAACCGAGCCCTCGGGGTGCTACAGTTCCATTTATCTTCAGCCTAGGTAATGTATTGCGATACAGGGCCGTAATTTTGGCTATAAAAGGGTCCCCTAGACCCCTACCCCAAACTTTTTAAGAGAATAATATATGACGTGCCAGGAGACTCTATGGAATGCTTTCTCAGCATCCAAAGAGAGTATCTAATTACAAATTTTTAACTGCATCTAGCCCAGGAAATGCTTTGTGCCTAGTAGCAGTGTCTGCTAGTCAGCAGATTATCCCAGCTGTTAAGCAAGCCATCAGGGTCCACCGCAGCTCTGGCACAAACCCGACGACACTGAGGTCGCACGGGCAGGTACGGACTGGCCATATCGGCTTCGCACTTTTTTGGTTTTAGAAGGGCATGACATGCCTATATCTGTGTCTCCCCCTCCTTTTACTCCTCCACCTCTTTTCTTTTCACATGACTATATGTACTTGTCACTTTTCCATGTGTTAGTTGTGTCTTCAGAGCAGTTTGTCAGGTTTTGGGCACCTTTGAAGGTGTTTTCTATGTGTTTCTATGTGTTTTAGTTTGCCTGCCATTGCTTTTAACGGTGTTCGAAGGTGTTCGACGAACAGTTCGATGAACAGTTCGGCGAACATACGAGTGTTCGACGAACCGAACCGAACTCGAACACTACGGGGGTGGCTCAACACTAATAGGGACTCTTCGACCTCTCCTGCCGGCACCTCTAGTGGAGACCTATCGGGGTCACACTCTGTCCCTAGGTTGGACACCCCTATGGCAGGTATCCCCGACTCGGGTTTGTCAGGTACAGCGCCTCTAATAAATTTTACCGGGGGAGAGTGGATTTTGTTTTTCCACAGAGTCCAGAACAGGGGCAAGTCTCTTCCCAACACAGTCCCACAGGGAAGCGTTTTTACCACCCCCACCACATATTTTATGTCGCTACATGGCGTGGACAAAACTACCTCCGCGGTTGGGTACTCTCGGAGGTCCCCATGGATACACACCCCCGACTGTCCGTCCACTGGGGTTGTCTCCTGCCACCAGCGACCCATGCACCAAAGTCACTAGGCTCCTCGAGTCTAGGAGGGCCTCCGTGGGGTACCCATTAACCAGTAACTGGCACAGTTGGGTTTCACTGTTCGAGGCATTGAAACCCGGCAGTTATGCCTGCAGTCCATGGGCTCCGCCAGCACCTAATGGTGGAGGTACTGTTAGTTCTTATGACTGTTTGGGAGGAAACCGGTCTACTGTCACTCTCATTCTGGGGTACCCCTTCAGCTTGGGTATGGTGCTGACTGTCCTCAGCAGAGGGACGCGACCCCTTTCCCTTTTCCTGGATTAGCAGGGATCGGCGTGACAGCCGCGAGGGGGCAGAGTCCCGGATAAACTGGCTGACTACCTGGTCGAGTGTGCCGGGGTCCCCTTTCCCCACCCAACGTTGGATAGTGGCTGGCAGAGTCCTCACCATCTGGTCAACCATCACCCTCTCCACCATCTGGGCTAGAGACAAAGTCTCAGGCTGGAGCCACCTCTTTACAAGCTGCAGGAGGTCATAAGCCTGCGACTGGGTGGGTCGGGTCTCCACATAGGCCCATGAAAATACACGCTGAGCCCTCATGTATGTATTGACCCCCAGTCGGGCAAGGATTTCACCTTTGAACCTCTGGTAGTCCTGGACTGAGGTCGAAGTAGGCCTTTTGGGCATCACCGACCAGAAACAGAGCCACCACTTCTGCCCACTGGATGGCTGGTAGGTTTTCCCACCCTGCTGTGCATTCGTAGATGGTCAGGAAGGCTTCCACATTGTCCTCCGGTCCCATCTTCCTCAACGCTGAGCGAACCTTGTCCCGGGCCTCTCGACGTTCCGGAATTGGTGTTGTGGCCGTTTCCCACAGGGCAGCAATCTGTTGCAGCAACAGTTCATTTGTTTTTTGCAGCTGCTGGTACAGTTACTGCTGCTGCTGATTGTGCTGCTGCTCCCGCTCCTGCTGTTGCCGCTGAGACTGCAGCTGCTGCTGATTGTACTGCTGCTCCCGCTTCTGCAGTTGCCGTTGGAGACTCTGGTGCTGCTCCTGCTGTTGCCGCTGAGACTGCAGCTGCTGCTGCTGTGTAAGTACCAGCTGCTTTAACAGCTCCTCCATTTTGTCCACGGGGTGGGGCTAAAAGATGGCAGGCCGGATTGTGGCCATGCAGCTGCCAGTGGGGTATGCCTCAGTCCCAATGCCCGCTTTCTCCACCAAGTTGTAAGGCGGCGGTGTTCACACCGTGCAGTAACTGAGGCAGTGACCCAAACAAGTCCAACATAAACAGCTTTATTCAGCGACTCACGGGTAAACAGAAAAGTCCTCCAGTTCGCAGCTGGGTTAACATAAGTCCTTAAACAATGGTTGCTGTGGGCAATGGCCGCGCCGGGTCGCTCTGAGCCTGACGGGTGCAGAGCTTTCCCAGGCGTGGGTTCAGCTGCTCACTAGAGATGAGCGGTGTTCAACTCGAACTGTTCGCCAATCTCAAATTCGAGTTGTTTTGGGCGGTGTTTGAGCCGTTCGACGAACCCGAACGATTTGCAAAAAATCCGGCTGTTCGAGGTTATGTTTGATAACTGTTCGTGCACCAAAATCGTAACTGGATTTTTTCACAGTAATACTGTTAATCAATGTTATTAGACAGTTTCAGTGTAGAGTGGGCGGGGGGAGGGGTTGGGGATGGATCTCTGCAGAAATAATGTCTATCTCCATTTTTTTTTTCTTTCCCGCATTTACAGTGGGGAGGTGCAGCCTGTCAGCCTATCAGCAGCGCCCACACGCAGCGAAGTGCTTTTTTTTTACACAAGCAAGGGCATGTTTCATTGGCTGTGTATGTCACTTGTCCTTGCCCTATAAGACCCAGCCATTTTCCCCGTCGCCACCATTTTCTCACTGCTGCAGCTGAGTGTTAGACGGCACCGCTGCTGCTGTGGGCGCTATACTTTGTAACTGTGTGAATTGCAAGTGAATTTGCTCTTAAATAGACAGATAGGTTTAGGGAGTAGGGACTAGTTGAAATTGCAGCCCTTTTGAGGGCTAGGTTACAGCAGTTGCTAACACTTTTTGCCAGGCAAGTCTGTGCCAGTGCTGTGCAAGTGTTTTTCACAGCATTTGGCTAAATCTAGCTAAGCCAATCCTTTTGGGCCTCTAGCAGTGTGTGTTAGTCAGTGGAGTAGCCTATCTGTGTTGCAAGCTACACCACCTGTGTATCTAATACCAATTTTTTACTGCACCTAGCCAAGTAAAACCTTTTGGGCATAGTAGCAGTGTCTGTTACTCATTGGAGTAGCCCATCTGTACCAAGCTACACCACCTTTGTATTTAATAACAATTTTTTACTGCATCTAGCCCAGTAAATACTTTTGGGCCTGTAGCAGTGTCTGTTACTCATTGTAGTAGCCCATCTGTACCAAGCTACACCACCTTTGTATTTAATAACAATTTTTTACTGCATCTAGCCCAGTAAATACTTTTGGGCCTGTAGCAGTGTCTGTTACTCATTGGAGTAGCCCATCTGTACCAAGCTACACCACCTTTGTATTTAATAACAATTTTTTACTGCATCTAGCCCAGTAAAACCTTTTGGGCATAGTAGCAGAGTCTGTTACTCATTTGAGCAGCCCATCTGTACTAAGCTACACCACCTTTGTATTTAATAACAATTTTTTACTGCATCTAGACCAGTAAATACTTTTGGGCCTGTAGCAGTGTCTGTTACTCATTGTAATAGCCCATCTGTACCAAGCTACACCATCTTTGTATTTAATAACAATTTTTTACTGCATCTAGCCAGGTAAATACTTTTGGGCCTGTAGCAGTGTCTGTTACTCATTTGAGTAGCCCATCTGTACCAAGCTACACCACCTTTGTATTTAATAACAATTTTTTACTGCATCTAGCCCAGTAAATACTTTTGGGCCTGTAGCAGTGTCTGTTACTCATTGTAGTAGCCCATGTGTACCAAGCTACACCACCTTTGTATTTAATAACAATTTTTTACTGCATCTAGCCCAGTAAATACTTTTGGGCCTGTAGCAGTGTCTGTTACTCATTGTAGTAGCCCATCTATACCAAGCTACACCACCTTTGTATTTAATAACAATTTTTTACTGCACCTAGCCAAGTAAAACCTTTTATGTATAGTAGCAGTGTCTGTTACTCATTGGAGTAGCCCATCTGTACCAAGCTACACCACCTTTGTATTTAATAACAATTTTTTACTGCATCTAGCCCAGTAAAACCTTTTGGGCATAGTAGCAGAATCTGTTACTCATTTGAGCAGCCCATCTGTACTAAGCTACACCACCTTTGTATTTAATAACAATTTTTTACTGCATCTAGACCAGTAAATACTTTTGGGCCTGTAGCAGTGTCTGTTACTCATTGTAATAGCCCATCTGTACCAAGCTACACCATCTTTGTATTTAATAACAATTTTTTACTGCATCTAGCCAGGTAAATACTTTTGGGCCTGTAGCAGTGTCTGTTACTCATTGGAGTAGCCCATCTGTACCAAGCTACACCACCTTTGTATTTAATAACAATTTTTTACTGCATCTAGCCCAGTAAATACTTTTGGGCCTGTAGCAGTGTCTGTTACTCATTGGAGTAGCCCATCTGTACCAAGCTACACCACCTTTGTATTTAATAACAATTTTTTACTGCATCTAGCCCAGTAAATACTTTTGGGCCTGTAGCAGTGTCTGTTACTCATTGTAGTAGCCCATCTGTACCAAGCTACACCACCTTTGTATTTAATAACAATTTTTTACGGCACCTAGCCAAATAAAACCTTTTATGTATAGTAGCAGTGTCTGTTACTCATTGGAGTAGCCCATCTGTACCAAGCAACACCACCTTTGTATTTAATAACAATTTTTTACTGCATCTAGCCCAGTAAAACCTTTTGGGCATAGTAGCAGTGTCTGTTACTCATTGGAGTAGCCCATCTGCACCAAGCTACACCACCTTTGTATTTAATAACAATTTTTTACTGCATCTAGCCCAGTAAATACTTTTGGGCATAGTAGCAGAGTCTGTTACTCATTTGAGTAGCCCATCTGTACTAAGCTACACCACCTTTGTATTTAATAACAATTTTTTACTGCATCTAGCCCAGTAAATACTTTTGGGCCTGTAGCAGTGTCTATTACTCATTGTAATAGCCCATCTGTACCAAGCTACACCATCTTTGTATTTAATAACAATTTTTTACTGCATCTAGCCAGGTAAATACTTTTGGGCCTGTAGCAGTGTGTTACTCATTGGAGTAGCCCATCTGTACCAAGCTACACCACTTTTGTATTTAATAACAATTTTTTACTGCATCTAGCCAAGTAAAACCTTTAGGGCCTGTAGCAGTGTCTGTTACTCATTGGACTAGCCCATCTGTACGGATATGCAGCGATACTAAATAACCAATGGTGCACAAGCTTATAGCCTCCGTATTGGGCAGAACATGTGCTGACAAAAAAACAGACACTCCTGGAACTCTTCCCAATAGTGGTAGCAATAGAAATATGGGGCGCGCGCCTGGCTAGCAAAAATAAACGCTTCATAACAAAAAACACCAGCCTAGTGCACTGCATTAATAAGATGGCATCACCGTCTCTCCCAGTGCTAGACCTACTACGCCAGCTAGCATTCCTGTGCCTAAAACACAATGTATGGGTCCGCGCTAGCCATGATGCTGAGGGGTCTAACGCTGCTGCTAACGCTTTATCACAATTCAATTGGCAGATTTTCACAGAGCTCCTCCCCAACGCCCACCCATCGGGCAACAGTTGCCCACCCTCCCTATGGGATCTAGTGGGGAATAGTTGATGCCATTAATGAGAGCGTCAGTTGTCCCGTCGATGTGGCAAGCATACGGTAAGGCATGGGAAGAGTGGACACGACTAGTAGCAGGCAGACGGGTTGACCAATGTGAACAAGCCAGATTACAAGTCACCATAGAATTTCTCCACCAGCTAATGATGAGGGGCATATCAGGGGCGTCAGCGCAGTGGAGGCTGACCGGAGTAGCATTTCATTTCCAACTACTGAATTGGGGAGTTGTGACAAAGAGATTCATCATCAGACAATCCTTAAAAGGGTGGAAAAGGGGTCAGCCAAGTCAAGAGTGTAGACGTCCCGTCCCGTGTCACTAAAGCTGACTTCTCACATCATATCCCTAACACCATTAACATGACACTCACAATTTGAAGCAACACTACTGTCTACTGCATTTGCGATCGCCTTCTTCGGGGCACTATGCATAAGCGAATTAGTCCCTCAATCCAAAATTACCACCAGTGGAGGCTTATTGCACCAGGACGTAGTCATATCAATAATGCAATACGTATACGCACTTGGGTACTTCTACAACCCACAAACGGTACACTGAGTCAGGTAACAATAGTAAAAACATATATAGCCATCAGATCACAAAGTAATTTCTTCCTATCACACATTGATGGAACGCCATTATCAAGATACCAGTTCCAAGCTATATTTAATAAATGCCTAATATCGGCAGGGAACCACCCCAAAGATTACGGGACACACTCATTCCGCATAGGCGCGGCCACGGAAGCAGCAAGAGCAGGACTGTCGGAAACGGAAGTTCAGAGGATAAGGAGATGGCGATCCACGTGTTTGGCGAGGTACATAAGACCGAACTTGTTATCCTAACGTGGTTTGTTTCTTTTACAGGTGACGCTAAGCCAACAGTGTGGGTGATAAGCCACTTGTATATATATTGGGCAGAAAAAAGGGTGAAAGTCCGCCCAGGCGGGAGGAAATTAGAGTTTCATAACACATATTTCAACTGGAGAGATATTAGAGGCCTGCAATGGCCACAGGTACTAATGGAGGTAATCAAGGTAGGGAGAGAGGCAAGAGGTCCGGTCATCTTAGTTATACAGGCCGGGGGAAACGACCTAGGTCATCACAAGAGCGCATAACTAATGGCAATAATGAAACTAGACACTGAGCGTGTCAGAGAATTTTTCACAAAACTAACTATAGTATGGTCAGAGATTGTGCCGATAGCGGTATGGCAATGTGCGCGAGACATCACGGCCATCGAACGGACAAGGCAGGTAATAAATATTCGGATGGCAAAATTTAGAAGAGACAGAGGCGGTGTAGTGATACGACACCGACAACTGGAAGGAGATAAAGCAGGCCTCATATGGCCCGACGGTGTTCACTTAATGGATATTGGACTGGACATATTCCTGTCAGGACTCCAGGACGGAGTGGAGCAAGCGTTAAGAGTGATGGATGGGGGTCAGAGTCCTGCATACGAGTACGCAGGATCCTCCGTGGCCTGGAAATAGAAAGGACATGTTGGAGAGTTACACTTGTTGGCCAACTTGCCGATGTGGAGACACAGGCCATGCTGCAACAAGCTGAATTATTTTAGAAATAAAATGCCTTTCTAATGGAATGAGTATAAAGAGTTAATAAAGCTGTGACCGATCCTCACCCATCCAGTTGTAAGCGTTACATTATTGTATTGTCAAGTAAAGGGGGGCGGTAGGGTGGCTGAGCGTCTGGGTTTGGTTGGGGGTCCCCACAGTCTGCCTAGGCTAGATGCAGTTAAAAATTCTTATTAGATACACAGGCGGTGCAGCTTACTTCGCAGCTGGGCTACTATGCCCAAAGTATTGCCTGGGCTAAATGCAGTTAAAAATTCTTTTTAGATACACAGGTGGTGTAGCTTGCTTCACAGCTGGGCTACTCAGCCCAAAGTATTGCCTAGGCTAGATGCAGTTAAAAATTCTTATTAGATACACAGGCGGTGTAGCTTGCTTCAGAGCTGGGCTACTACGCTGACTAGCAGACACTGAAGCTTTGGAGCAGACCTCTGAGTAAACAGCTCTTCAGACTCAACCATCTGTGTTACCCCAAGCCATAGTGTATGTAGTTTCTTACGGTTAAAAAGGTGGGGGGGCGACCCAACCCACCTGGAATTGACGATGCCAACGTCACGTAAAACACAGCAAGGGGACTCCAAAAAGAGTCTCCATTTTTTCCAAAAATTATGGCACAGACACCACTTAAGTGGCGTCAATTGCCCCAGTGTTGCTTAAAATGGTTGGTGAGGTGATTTTACAAAATCCTCAAGCTTTTAGTCTCCCCAGGATGACACAGGGGTAGAAAAGTCCTTGCGGATCCATGATTTGTTCATCGTTATGAACGTGAGTCTGTCTACATTCTCAGTGGACAGCCGCATGCTCTTATCTGTTAGCACACCACCAGCAGCACTGAACACACGTTCAGAGAGAACGCTGGCTGCGGGGCATGACAAGATCTCCAAGGCGTGAGTGGCGAGCTCTGGCCACTTTTCCAGATTTTAAGCCCAAAATGAGCAAGGGTCCCGTGACACAGTCATGGCTTCGATGTTCACTTGGAAATACTCCTGTACCATCCTCTCTAGGCGTTGACTATGTGTCAGACTTCTTGTCTCCTGTGGCCTTGCAAAGGATGGTCTAAAAAAGTGGTGAAACGATTCCACAAAATTGCTGTTACCAGCAGATACTGTGTTACTGTTACGGTTTGAGTGATGAATACTCGACAGTCCCACGGTTAGCAATTAGAACTGTGAGATTCACTACGTGCACCACTGGGGTTTTGTGGAAAAGCACATGTAAGATTCTGCAACATCCTCTGCTGATACTCCTGCATGCCTGAATCCCTTTCTATGGCAGGAATTATTTCGGCAAATTTACTTTTGTACCGGGGATCTAAGAGTGTGGCAACCCAGTACTCGGGATTACTTCAAATTCTGACAATCCGAGGGTCATGTTGCAAGTAGTGCAGCAAGAAAGCCCTCATGTGTCTTGCGCATCCAGGAGGATCAAGTCCTTGTTGGGTTGGTAGCGAGCTAAGAATCATGCTTCCTTCCTCTGCCCTCTCACCCCAACCTCGCACAACAGAAATGTGATCAAGGTCTCCCTCATCTGATGAGTCTTCCATGCCCATCGCCAGTTCGTCCTCCACTTCTTCCTTGACTCCTGCACCTTCCTCAACAGTTTGGCTGCTACCATGCGCCCTGGTTAATCCCTCGCCCCCACCCTCCCATGCCTGCCGCCTTGGTGCTGCCGACCATCTGGACCTTGGAGATGTTATCCCTTCCGCATACGACTCCTCCTCTACTTCCTCCACCTCCTCTTATCCCACCACCTGACTCCGAATTCTGTTTAACGTGTGCTCCAGCATGTCAATCACCGGAATAGTCATGCTGATAATGGCATCGTCAGCACTAAACATCTTCGTCGCCATTTCAAAACTGTGCAGAAGGGTGCATAGGTCCCTGATCTGAGACCACTCCTGCAGCATGATTTGCCCCACCTCTGGATCTCATTGGGCCAGGCTATACGTCAGAACGTATTGCACCAGGGCTTGTCGGTGCTGCCACAATCGCTGCAACATGTGCAGAGGTGGATTCCAACGTGTCGGCACATCGCATTTAAGCCGGTGAACTGGAAGGCCCAACGACTTCTGTAGAGATGTAAGTCTTTGAGCTGCGGGATGCGAACGGCGGAAGTGAGCACACAGCGACCGTGCCCTCTGCAGAAGGCCATCTAGTCCGGGATAGTGGGCTAAAAATTGCTGGGCAACCAAGTTCAACACGTGAGCCATACAAGGCACGTGTGTGACATTGCCCCGGCGAAGGGCGTCACCCAGGTTTGCAGCATTGTCGCACATGGCCTTCCCTGGTTGCAGGTCCAGTGGAGACAACCATTCATGAAACTGGGTCTCCAGAGCTGACCACAACTCCTCAGCTGTGTGACTCACATTTCCCAGACATTTCAAAGTAAACATCGCCTGATGCCGTTGAGCCCTGCTGCCAGCATGGTAAGGAGGTGTGCAGGATTCCTTCTGCGCAGTTAGAAAGCAGGTGGCATTACCAGACAGGCTTTGGGTGCAGGTGGAGGACCGATAGGAGATTGAGGAGGCAGAAGCAGTGGAGGAACTTCTAGATAAAGAGGATTGACGCACAACTCGTGGGGACGGCAAGACTTGGACAGCAACCCCTTGTCCTGCTGTCACAATTGTTACCCACTGCCCAGTCAGCAACATGTAACGCCCCTGTCCATGCCTACTCGTCCAAGTGTCTGTGGTGAAATGCACCCTGTCACACACAGAGTCTCTCAAAGAAGCGGTGATGTTGTGTGCGACATGCTGGTGTAGCACAGGCACACTTTTCTTTGAGAAGTAGTGCCGACTCGGCATCTGGTACTGGGGCACTGCGACGGACATAAGGTCTCGAAAATCCTCTGTGTCCACCAGGCAGAAAGGCAGCATTTCTGTAGCCAACAGCTTGCAGATGGTGAAATTCAACCTCTTAGCTTTGTCATGGCTAGGAGGAAATGGTCTTTTACTTGTCCACATCTGAGGGACCGAGGGCTGGCTGTTGTGCTTAGACGGGGTTGAGTAGGGTGTCCCCGGCAAACTGCCGGTCTGTGAGGAAGATGCAGGCGGAAAAGTTAGGTTGCCTTGATCCAAAGGTGGTGCTCTCGATGTTGGAGAGCGCTCAACAGCAGCTGGTGTTTCCACTTCCAAATGAAATGATGACCTGCCAATCACCCTGAATGTTGCGGGTAAAGAGGTGGCAGGTCTGCATCCAAAAACATGTGTGACTGCTGTCCCCCCAGTCACAGAGGATGAAGAGGCCGCGGATGCACAAGATGGGGCAGACGGTGGTTGGCCCGGCCCGCTAGGCCGCATTGTAACACAGTCGCTTCCCACTGCAACTTATGCTTCATATCCATGTGACGGTTCATGCATGAAGTACTCAAACTATGGATTTTTTGGCCTCTACTTAGCTTTTGGTGACAAATATTACAGATAACACGAGTTGGGTCATCCTTATCGATCTGAAAAAATGCCCAGGCTATGCAAGGCTTAGAGCCAATGCGACCTGAAGAGCCACCACGACTTGTGGTCAGAGGCAGAGTTGTGGTTGAGGATGCAGTTGTTGACGTGCTTCCAGTACTCTATCTCTGTCCAGGAAGGCGCAACCTAACCTCGTTGTCACTAGCATCCTCCTCAACCTCCTCTGCTGACCTCATTGACTGGCTGACTGTGGGTTGACAGTAAGTGGGATCTCCAACCTCATCATCATCACCCTGTGTGTTCTCACACCCGTCGTCCTCAGAGCCAACCTCTTCCTGCCCTGACCGAATAGTCAAGTTGTCGCTCCAATCAGGTATTTGAGTCTCATCATCGTCCTCATCATTGTCTCCACCAACAGGAGTTACAGTTTGGGAACGAGGGTCTACATTATGCTCAGAACCTTCTTCATCTGGTCCTGGATCCGACTCATAAAGATTCTGGGCATCAGTGCAGATCATTTCCTCCTCTGGATTAACAGAAGCTCTGGAGCAGACCTCCATTTCCCAGGCTATAGTATGAGTAAACAGCTCTGCAGACTCAGCCACCTGTTTTACCCCATACTCAGACGGGCAGCTGGAGACTTGGGAGCTGTGAGGAATCTAGTGCGATTGGGGTGACACCTCTGAGGACTGGAGTATTTGTGATGTTGAAGTTGAGGTGGAGGAGAGCCCACTTGAAGGAGCACTTGATATCCGTTGAAGCACCTGCTGTTTTTGTGCCTCATCTGGAATTTGTAGCGATGGGCGTGTCCGTAAGAAAGGGATCGTATCACATTGTCCACGAAAAGAAGTGGACATCTTAGTTTGGCTGGAAGATGGGCTTTCTTCTGCAGATGTTACTCCCCCACTACCGCGGGGGGGCTCGACCCACCAGCGGACAGGCACCAGTATTGGGAGAGGGGGGCTGGCCGTCAGGGTCCACCGTGGCTCTGGCACAAACCCGGCGACACGGAGGTCGCACGGGCAGGAACGGACTGGCCGTGTCGGCTTCGCACTCCAGCGTAGTCCCTCTGCCCGCTCGCGCCCGTAGCCTCAAAGGGATGCGCAAGTGGCTTTTCTTCCCAGGGCTGTTCCCCGCCCAGCAGGAACGTGGGGGAGCTCAGGTCGGCCTTCCACTGTACTCCCTTACCTCCCTCGCTTTCTTTCCTTCTTCCGTTCTCCATCTAACCCCTCGGTTCTGTGGTGTCCACTCTCCCTCCTGCTCTCTCCTTCTCACAGGTGTACTACCGCGTGTATTCACACTGTGGCGAATCTTTTGGGCCCAGGCATAAGAAATTGTCACGGTAATGGATAATATGTGCCCCCTTAGAAACGTCCATTACAACCCATTCGAGGAAGCAACTAAACGCCTTAAATAGTGAGCAGGATCTGGACCACCACATGGGAAATCAGCAATCTATATAGTATGCTCCTTCCCAGAAGCAGCCCAATAGATGGACACTATTCGGAGGCACAGGTAGTAAGTAACCGGAACGCCGCTTCAATGTCTGTTTTGGTCATTAGGGTGACCCTTCCCAACTTCTTGACCCGCCTGATTGCCTTGTCAAAGGATGTACAGTATATACTACTGTACTTGGTTCCGCGTCGATGTTGTCATTTACTGACCTGCCCCTTGGATATGACAAATGGTGGATTAGTCCGAATGTATTGGGTTCCGTTTTTGGCACAATTCACAACGGGGCTACCACTACGTCTTGTAAGGAAAGTGCTCTGAATGGAACCGCCATTCTACCTAAAGATATTTATTTTTTTAATTTTCTTGTCACGACGTCTGGGTGTTGGTAGGCTGATTTTAGATTTTTACTCCAGCCTTTCTTGATTTTAGAAGGGCATGACATGCCTATATCTGTGTCTCCGCCTCCTTTTACTCCTCCACCTCTTTTCTTTTCACATGACTATATGTACTTGTCACTTTTCCATGTGTTAGTTGTGTCTTCTGAGCAGTTTGTCAGCTTTTGGACACCTTTGAAGTTGTTTTCTATGTGTTTCTATGTGTTTTTGTTTGCCTGTCATTGGTTTTAACGGTGTTCAACGGAGTTCGATGAACAGTTCGGCGAACAGTTCGGCGAACACACCGGTGTTCGACAAACCGAACCTGAACACTACGGGTGTGGCTCAACTCTACCGCTCACAGACCCGCCAAGCTTTCCTGCTCTGCTCCTAGCAGGTCCCAATACTGAACAACACCAATCCTTAGTGCAGGGTTTTTAAAGGACCTGTGGCAAGAGCCACTTGAAAACCCGGGTTGGACGGAGGAGGCTGCCCTACTGCCTTCCTGTAGCCTCCTCCAGAAATGAAGGCCCTGCTGAGTTTTACTAATCTGCCTTAGCCAGATAGCCTGACCAGATCAATGCTCACCTTCATTCCTGCATTGCAGCCGCAGGTGAGTTTGTGAATGCAATGCACTCCAATGGATTTAATAGGTCTCTGTACACATTCTGGGGATATATAATGTCCCTCGTATACGATCCCGGTCACTGCCTCGCAATATATATATATATTAAAATGGCTGCCGGACAGGACCTCAAGGGGATATATGTTGTATCATCGAGGTTGGTTGCCTCAGTTATGTAAACCCAAAAGCAGACTTAAGCACTTATAGTGCTGAGACAGTTAATAGGGAGTGTCCAGGGCTGGTTTACGAGAAGCCAAAGAGATGGGTGGGACTGGCTGCTCACATATCCCCACACTGGTGCCTGATAAGGTAGATATAATGAAGTCCATCTGTATCAATCGTGTGGTGTATGCAAGGTGGAAGACTGCTTGTGTGGCTCAGTCTGCTAGAGGCTGAGTGAAGGTCTGACATTTAAATGTGTGAACCAATGCTCTATATGGACTTTTTATTTTCCCTTATTTGTGCTGTTATACCTTTTATACCGAGAAAAGACTGTTTTTGTTTGTTAAACTAGATGGTTTATGGACATTAAATTAACCGCATGTTAGTTTTGAACCAATGACTCCGACCCCTGTCTGTGCACCAGTCTATACCTAAGAGCTGGTCTCTTACAATTAGTGGAGAGTGTGAGCAGAAATCCCAGAGGACAGGTGATTTCCATCAGGAAACTGTATGTCCTGGGTTAAGGCAACTGTAGTAGTGCAAGCATAGTCTGAAGCCATAGAGGAGCTAATCAAGCAGCTGGTTAGGGCTAATATACTGCAGCAGAAGCAGATAGCGCTCCTAGCAGAGGCAATCTGTGACATGGCAACCGTACCAACCTCAAGTCAAGGCGATGATACACACGTGAGGAAAAAGGAGAGCCTTGCAAAAGATGACCCTGGGTGATGACGTTAAAGTGTTCCCAGCGGTTTTTGAAAGGGTGGTGGAATGGGAGAAATTGCCTCCGGTGCAGTGGGCGGAGGTTCTGGCACCATATCTAACAGGGAAACCACAGAAGGTGTATTAAGATATGGCCTTGCAGGATGCAAAAGAGTATGCCAAGTTGAAAGCGGAGATCCTAGTGCGCTTAGGAGTAACTCTAAGGGGTCAGGGGTCTATCAGGGGTGTACCACTGGGCCTATCACAGTCCCAAATGTTCAACTTACATCTGGTTCAAAAGTGGGTGCAACCAGAATCCTCCTCCCAACGCAGATGTTGGAGCGGATAGCCATGGACAGGTTCATACACTCCCTTCAGAGGCCGGTGTAGTCCTGGGTTGCCCAGGGAGATTCTCTGAATGCTGATCTCCTGGTGGGCCTAATGGAAAGGTATCAGGTGGTCGAGAGTTCCTTGGGGAAGGGAGGGGTCTTGACATATCTATACTAGGGTTTCCAAAGGAGTGCTGACACCTAAAAGAAGGGAGCCAGGGTCACATCTGTGGGGCATCCAAGAGCCCAGGAGGTGTTTGAGTTGTTGCCAAAGACCCCATCTAATAAAGACACATAGATGCCCGTTGCCCCACAACCACCGAGCCAATGGACTGCAGCATAGGTCGGCACTGCTTATATTTTGCATACCCTGCCTGCAGTACTGGCCCTCAACCTGGCGAGGGGCCGCAGCTATGTCCTATATCCGTAAATGGAGTGCCAATGACTAGTCTGTTGGACTCTAGAAGTTTAGTAATCCTAGCGCGGGCCACACTTCCTTATCTGATTCCTGGGAAGATGTTGTGCATCTCTGTATCCATGGGGACGCTAAAGACAATCCTGTGGCCAGAGTGGTCATTGGCTCAAACTGTGGCACAGAGTCCAATGAGGTTGGAATAGTCAAGGACCTGTTACACCCTGTAATAATAGGACCAGACTTTGCCTTATTTTGGGACTTGGGTGGGGGGGGGTTGCCTGGTTACTCAGACGACAGCCAGGTCACCCTTAAAGAAAACGTGAAGCAGCCAGAGTCTGATGGCTTTACCTTTTATGTGTTGGTTGGTGATGAGATAAGGTAGCGTCCCTTGAACCCAACATTCTTGAGCTATGGGTGTCCGGAGAAAACTTTAGCACCATCCAACTGAGGGAACTTACTCTTAAAGAAGCGTTTGATGATGTAACTGTACTAAATGGGGTTGCTCAAGAGCCAGGGGCCGATACCCAATATCCTTCTCTGCTATGAATGGGGAATATTATATTGTGTCACCAAGCAGGGGTGAGGTAATAGAGCAGTTACTGGTGCCAGGGTCATACAAACGCAAGGTGTTAGACTTGGCTCATGTCTTAGGTGGCCCTTTGAGGGTAGACAAAACCCAGGAATGGATCCTTCAGAGGTTCTACTGCTGCGATCTTCTGGCCCCTCTCTGTTGCGGTATCCCCGTGACAGGTATTTTAGGGTTGGTTTAGGCTCCTTATTTCCAGTGAAGTGTGATGTAAAAAGAGTTGTCCAAAAATTGAAAGTTATGACCTGTTCATAGGGGAAACCTTACTGATCACTAGAGGCCTCAGCAATCATTAGAACCTGGCTATGCAGATCCCCATTTAAATGAAGCGGAGGTCTATCATGTGCACCTCAAATTCATTCATTGTTTGTGGGTCTGCTGGAGAAACCTTAGTATACCATTTGGCAATTTCTGCCCGTCCTGTAGATAATAAGTGGAGGGGAGATGCACATGGTTCCCTTTCATTCCATTCAGTCAGGGATCTGAATAGTCTGCTTATCGGCATCACTGGTGGTCTCAGTGGCTGGACCCCCTATCTATAGGATAAATTTCACTTGTGGGAAAAGCTCTTTAATGATACAACATTAAAAGTCATTTTAAATATGCCTTCAACTTTGTGGCATCAGTCTGGAATCTGCCCTTTCCCCTTGCAGCATGAGATCTATACAGACATGTTTACTTGAGCTGGGGTAGAGACACTTGAGTGGCAGCAAAGAAGTAGGATAAGTTGAAATGGATTACATGTTTGCATCAATCATAAGTGCTTGACTTTAGAAATACTCATTTAGTTGAATGGGCACGTACACCCAAAGATACAATCTAAAATCTCATAGAAAGCCTTCTCAGAATAGTGGAGACTTCTATAGCTTTTAAAGAGAATCCAATTTCTTATTAATACTAGTGATGAGCGAGCATGCTCGCTACAGCTCGGTGCTCGCACGAGCATCTCACTGCCCAAGATGCTCGGCCCTCGCTGAGTATTCCCGGGTTGCTCGGTCGGGAACTCGGGTCCCCTCTCTGCATGTTTGGCGCTCTTTAGAGAGCCAATGAACATGCAGGGATTGCCTGCCATGCACTGAATGCCGTAGCCATGTTGGTTGTGGGCATTACTGTGACTGGCTGGCCGCACTGCGTCATCAGGTCTATATCAGACCTGGCGCCGCCATGCTCGTCACAGTCACTCCAGATCAGACTGTGTAGGGAGAGCTGCTGCTTAGGGAGAGATTTGATTGTGTATTAGGTAGTGTAGGGAGAAAAACCATACATTACACATATCCATCTTAACAAACAGTCCTTCTGAGGACTAATCCATCTGCAGAGATATCAGGCAGGCAGGGTGTATAGGCAGGCAGTGTATATAGAAGACTGCAGTGCATATAGCACAAGAGGCTCCATTCCAATTCTGCCTTCTGCTGCTGTTAGATATTTCTAGACAAAGGCCCAGGTCTCAGGGGCCAGGAATACTTTTCTTTGGATCTTAATCCTCATTATTTGCTTAAAAAGCAATCCAGAGAACACCGTTTTTTCTGTGCCATTTGCTTGTTGGCACTGCAGAATACAGCCAGGTCCTTTTCATATTAGAGCGCTAGAAATCCAGCTATATAACACTGTGCTTTCTCCATCACACGGATTACCTATACGTTGTCAGAAAATACTGCCATTTCTGGCCTCCATTCAAAATTTCCTTTAGTGTGTCAGTGAAGCAATTCACAGTAGTTTGCTGTTCAAACTACTTACCTACAGGCCAGGTATTTAAAACTCTGTTTTCTCCGTCACACGGATCACATATATGTTGTCAGAAAATACTGCCATTTCTGGCCTCCATTAAAAATTTCCTTTAGTGTGTCAGTGAAGCAATTCACCGCAGTTTGCTGTTCATACTACTTACCTACAGGCCAGGTACTTAAAACTCTGTTCTATCCATTACACGGATCACATATAAGTTCGCTCCAAACTCAGTCATTTGTAGTGAGCGTGGAATATACTGTCCTCTATTTAAAATGGTCAAGGTACGTGGCAAAGGACAGGGAACTGGACGTGATGGTAATGGTTCATGCAGAGGCCGAGGAATAGGCCATGGGCAAGCCGAAATTGTGCCACAACAAACACCCACATCTTCTCGCCTCACCTTCCTGTCCCAATTTCTAGGGGACCGCAGCACACCACTATTGAACCCAGAGTAGTGTCAAAAGGTTGTTGGTTGGATAGCGGATAATGCTTCCAGTCACTTAGCCACCACCACCACCACCCTGTCTTCCACACGGTCAAGTCTCAGTAGCCGTGAGTCTGGACCGCATATTCCTCAACCTGATCCTCCTTCCTCCCACCATGCCGAGTACCCAGAGACAACTGATCCCACACTTGGACACTCTGAAGATCTGTTCACTTTTCCATTTATAGATTCGGGCCTCTCGCCCGGTCCACTTGAAGCGGGGCAAGAGGAGATCGCTTGTAGTGATGCCCAAATATTTGAGCAGCCATGGTCACATAAAGGCGACGGTGGGAAAATGTCACAAGAGGTGGATGATGATGAGACCCAATTGCTAGAAAGTCATGAGGAGGACCAGGGTGCAGAAGTGGAAGACGAGGTGGTGGATGATATAGTAACTGACCCAACTTGGCCGGAGGACATGCAGAGCGAGGACAGCAGCACACAGGGGGAGGGAGGCAGAGCACCCCAACAGGCAGGAAGAAGCAGTGTGGTGGTCGCAGACAGAAGGCAGGCAACCGTTCCCTGTAACACCAACTTGAAGGAAGTTGCCAGTACAACTGTTAGGTCTTCCTGACTCTGGTTGTTTTTAAAGACTCTGCTGATAACCCCAAAAAGGCCAATTGCACCACCTGCCAGGCCAACATCAGCAGGGGTGGCAAAACGACCAGCCTGATCACTAGTGTTGAGCCACCCCCGTAGTGTTCGAGTTCGGTTCGGTTCGTCGAACACCCATGTGTTCGCCGAACTGTTCGTCGAACTGTTCGTCAAACTGTTCATCGAACACCGTTAAAACCAATGGCAGGCAAACAAAAACACATAGAAACACATAGAAAACACCTTCAAAGGTGTCCAAAAGCTGACAAACTGCTCAGAAGACACAACTAACACATGGAAAAGTGACAAGTACATATAGTCATGCGAAAAGAAAAGAGGTGGAGGAGTAAAAGGAGGGGGAGACACAGATATAGGCATGTCATGCCCTTCTAAAATCCAAAAAGTGAGAAGCCGACACGTTCAGTCCGCTCCTGCCCGTGCCACCTCCGTGTCGCCGGGTTTGTGCCAGAGCCGTGGTGAACCCTGACGGCCAGCCCCCCTCTCCCAATACTGGTGCCTGTCCGCTGGTGGGTCGAGCGAGCCCCCCTGTGGTGGAGGCAGCTCTAAGCTTTTTAATTTAAATTGTCTCTCTAATTTGAATAAATACACTTTAAATCCATTTACAAGGATCTATTGGAGGGCAAGTCTCATGCCAGCAGCCGTGTAATTCCAGCTCCAGTAGCGTCCACTAAAGCTGCTGCAGTTAAAAAGCTTTTATAAGGATCGAGCTCGGCTGTCCACCGCAAGGCATCCTACTGCCAGTCCGAGCCCCTATGCCTTGGGATGCCTCCTGATGCTCTTCACTGAGTATCCCGTGGTCCTGAAGCATTTCCTTTGAAAAAATGAAGTGTCCAAACTACAGGTGGTGTAGCTTGCTTAACAGCCGGGATAATCCGCTGACTAGCAGACACTGCTACTAGGCACAAAGTATTTCCTGGGCTAGATGCAGTTAAAAATTTGTAATTAGATACTCTCGTTGGATGCTGAGAAAGCATTCCATAGAGTCTCCTGGCATGCCATATATGATTCTCTTAAAAAGCTTGGGGTAGGGGTCTAGGGGACCCTTTTATAGCCAAAATCATGGCCCTGTATCGCAATACGTCACCTAGGCTGAAGATAAATGGAACTGTAGCACCCTGAGGGCTCGGTTGCTACAGAGGTATTGCACCTCACCCAGAGGTGTTATATCTCACTCTCAGGTAAGGATGTAGTGTGGATCAGGACCCGACACCTGCATGCATTACACCACATTGCCGTGGGGCAGGGCGACCAATATGCCCCTGAGATGGGCACGACAGTCCCTGTCCCTGGCTGGAGAGGGGGGAGGGAACACTGAGGAAGGGGAACCCTGTAGTGCAGGAGCAGGGAGGAAGCAGTTCCTGGGTGCATTGAGAAGGGAGTATAAAAGGTGGGCACCATCTTAGTTCAGTGCAGAGAAGTCTGAGCAGAAGTGGCAGGGAGCAGGGGCTCTGCATGAGCTCTGCTCCGGAGGCGGGCCTAGTAACAGAGGCCCAGGCCTGGAAGAGGGAGAAGGAAGGAAGAGGAGCGGAGAAGGCTCCAGGAACGAGGAATGAAGGGATCTCAGGGGTGCGGACGGGCGAGTCGCCACCGCACGCCCGAATCCACCTGTGTGGAGGGGTCAGGCCAAAGGGGGAGACCGGTCCCCGAAACTAGTGGAGGCAGGAAACGACCCTCAGCTAGAAACAGGAGGCTGTGACATTTTATGTGGCGCAGCCCCTCGCTACACCCGCTAGGAAGGCACCACATAGGGTCAGGGAAACTGGCGCCAAGTTTACCAAGAGGAGGCCCGAGGCAGCCGGACAGAAGGGTTGGTAAGAAAGGCCAGACAAAGTACACACAAAGGGGGTCCTGTGAAGCACTCCAAAGTTATCTGGGAGTTGTCTGAGCCCCTCACCTGGTGAGCACAGTACGACGTGGGCAGCCGTTACCTGCAGACGTGGTCTGGATAATAAGAACTGTGAGTAAAGGCCCTGGACTGCATCACTGACTCCGTGTCATTACTGCTGCTGCCCTGCACCATCACCCCCATCCTCCGCATACACTGCCCTGAGGCTATACTCCTCCCGTGGGGAGTTATGCTACGCTCTGCTGCACCCACAACACCAGCCTCAGCGGTCTGCCCTGGAGCGGCGGTTCACTCTGACCGCAATCCACGGGTGGCGTAGTCGGACATTTAAACATCAAAACCACATAAATAGTTCCGCCACTGGTTTGACCGCACTGAGCCACGGAACCGGGTTGCCGCCACGGAGACTACAACCACCAGCATCCACCAAAAAGGGTCCGGCTCCGGGTGTCCCAAGGCCCAGGGGGCGCGTCAGAACATTTTCATCACCTTTCACAATCACCAATGGGACAAGGCAGGGATGTCCTCTGTCCCCTCTCTTATACATCCTAGTGACGGAGCACCTGCTCTCATCAATTCGCCATAACCCCAATATTAGGTGGATTGAGGTGGGAGGCACCGAGTACAAGTGCTCTCTATTTGCTGATGATGTCCTAGTATATATCACTCAATCACATATATCCATCCATGCTGTTATGGCTGAAATAGATCACTTTGTTACATGGTCAAATTTTAAAATCAATGCAGCGAAGTTTGAGGCCCTCGATGTCTCCCTCCCCAAATCCATATAGGATTCCAACCAGTCCAACTTTCCCTTTGCCTGGCCCTCACAGGGTATCAAATACTTAGGAATTCCTATTCATAGAGACCTCTCCCATCTATGTTATCTTAATTTTGGGCCCTTTATTGAACAACTCCATACAGACCACGGTTGGCAAGTTAGAACTGTAAGATTCACTACGTGAACCACTGGTGTTTTGTGGAAAAGCACATGTACACTGTGTTCCAAATTATTATGCAAAAAGTGTTTAGGAGTGATAAGGGAAGAATTTGTTTGTTTGTCAGTTAAACTCATTGATGGTGATGTGTGTCAGGGCTCTTTATATCACTGTAAGCAATTGCAGACACCTGTGCTAATTAGTTTGGCAGGTGTGTCCAATGAAAGGCAAGACTACTTAAGAAGGCTGTCTCACATTATTAAGCAGCCTACATTTTCTGCCAAAATGGGAAAGAAAAAGGATGTCTCGACTGCTGAGAAGCAACAAATTGTGGAGTGTTTAGGTCAAGGCATGACTACAATCAACATTGTGCGATGATCAGGATGAAGTGTCTTGGCAATCAAGAAGTATGTAGCTGATTCACAGTACACACGTGTGCGTGCTGATAAGGGCAAATTGAGGACTCTTTCCTACAGGCAATTACGTCAGGTTGAAAGAGCAGCGGCAAAAAAGCCTTGTCATAGCAGCAGACAAGTTTTTGAAGCTGCTTGTGCCTCCAACATCCCCCGAACAACAAGATGCAGGGTTCTTCAGAGGTTTGCAGCTGTGCATACGCCATCCTGTCGACCTCCTCTATCCACTTCACACAAGCAGAAACGGCTCCAGTGGGCCAAACATTACATGAAGACTGATTTCAAAACTGTTTTGTTCACGGATGAGTGCCGTGCAGCGCTCGATGGTCCAGATGGATGGAGTGGAGGATGGCTGGTTGATGGACACCCCACGCAAACACGGCTACAGCGCCAACAAGGAGGAGGTGGAGTAATGTTTTGGGCTGGAATCATGGGGAGAGAGATTGTCGGCCCCTTTAGGATCCCTGAAGGCGCTAAAGATGAACTCCATAATGTATGTGGATTTTCTCAAACAGCACTTCCTGCCATGGTTCAAGAAGAAGAACCGTGTATTTCACAGCAAGATCATTTTTCTGCATGATAATGCACCATCTCATGCTGCACATAAAACATCTGCATCTCTGGCTGATATGGGCATAAAAGGGGACAAACTTATGGTGTGACCCCCATGCTCCCCTGACCTCTACCCCATTCAGAACCTTTGGAGCATCATTAAAAGGAGTGTCTATGATGGCGGGAGGCAGTTCACATCTAAGCAACAGCTCTGGGAGGGTATTCTGTCCTCATGCAAAACAATTGAAGCAGAAACCATCCAAAACCTGACAAATTCAATGGACGAGAGAGTTCAGAAGCTCCTTTCGAACAAGGGGACCTATGTGAAAATGTAACATCACCTAGAATAAAGTTTTGAGTTGAAAACTGTTTGATTTCAGTTTCTAACAACCTGCTAATGCTTATAATTTCAAAAATGACCATTTTTTTGGTCTTTATTAAAATGAAAAGGTTGATCGAAAAGTTTGGGGGATCTAAGAGTGTGGCAACCCAGTAGTCATGATTACTTCGAATTCTGACAATATGAGGGTCATGCTGCAGGTAGTGCAGCAAGAAGGCACTTATGTGTCTTGCGCATCTCGGAGCCCCAAAATTATTTTCCGGGCTAGATGCAGCTAAAAATTATTATTAATTTTAAATCTGGTGAAGCTTTAGTATAGATGGCCTAATAGGATCAGTGCTGCACACTGCTACAAAGCCCAAATTATTTTCCAGTCAAGATACAGATAAACATGATGAGTAATTTTAAATCTGGTGGAGCTTATTATAGATGGCCTAATAGAATCAGTGCTGCACACTGCTACAAAGCCCAAATTATTTTCCAGCCAAGATACAGATAAACATGATTAGTAATTTGAAAGCTTAAAACGGTTGGTAGGGTGATTTTAACCAATCATCAAGCTTTTACTCTCCCCAGGATGACACAGGGGTAGAAAAGTCGTTTCGGATCCATGATTTGTTCATCTTTATGAACGTGAGTCTGTCTACATTATCAGTGGAGAGCCAAGTGCGCTTATCTGTCAGCACACCACCAGCAGCGCTGAACACACGTTCAGACAGAACGCTGGCTGCGGGGCATGACAAGATCTCCAAGGCGTAAGTGGCTAGCTCCGGCCATTTATCCAGATTGGACGCCCAAAAAGAGCAAGGGTCCAGTGACACAGTCGTGGCTTCAATGTTTACTTGGAGATACTCCTGTACCATCGTCTCTAGGCGTTGACTATGTGTCAGACTTCTTGTCTCCTGTGGCCTTGCAAAGGATGGGCTAAAAAAGTGGTGAAATGATTCCGCAAAATTGATGTTACCAGCAGATACTGTAGTTCTGTTACGGTTTGAGTGCTGAACACTTGACGGTCCCACGGTTGGCAAGTTGGAACTGTGAGATTCACTACGTGCACCACTGGTATTTTGTGGAAAAGCACATGTAAGATTCTGCAACAGTCTCTGCTGATACTCCTGCATGCGTGCATCCCTTTCTATGGCAGGAATAATTTCTGCAAATTTACTTTTGTACCGGGGATCTAACAGTGTGGCAACCCAGTAGTCAGGATTATTTCTAATTCTCACAATTCGAGGGTCATGTTGCAGGTAGTGCAGCAAGAAGGCACTCATGTGTGTTGCGCATCCAGGAGCACCAAGTCGCTGTTGTGTTGGTGGCGAGGTAACAATCATGGTTCCTTCCTCTGTCCTCTCCCCCCAACCTCGCACAACAGAAATGTGATCAAGGTCTCCCTCATCTGATGAGTCTTCCATCAGTTCGTCCTCCACTTCTTCCTGGGCTCCTGCACCTTCCTCACTAGTTTGGCTGCTACCATGCGCCCTGGTAAAACCATCTCCCCCACCCTCACATGCCTGCCGCCTTGGTGCTGCCGACCGTCTGGACCTTGCATATGTTAGCCCTTCCGCATACAACTCCTCCTCCTCTACTTCCTCCACCTCCTCTTGTGCCACCACCTGACTCCGAATTCTGTTTAACATGTGCTCCAGCATGTAAATCACCGGAATAGTCATGCTGATAATGGCATCGTCAGCACTAAACATCTTCGTCGCCATTTCAAAACTGTGCAGAAGGGTGCATAGGTCCCTGATCTGAGACCACTCCTCCAGCGTGATTTGCCCCACCTCTGGATCTCGTTGGCCCAGGCTATACGTCAGAACGTATTGCACCAGGGCTTGTCGGTGCTGCCACAGTCGCTGCAACATGTGCAGAGTTGAATTCCACCGGGTAGGCACATCGCATTTTAGCCGGTGAAGTGGCAGGCCCAACGACTTCTGTAGAGATGTAAGTCGCTGAGCTGCGGGATGCGAACGGCGAAAGTGAGCACACAGCGACCGTGCCCTCTGCAGAAGGCCATCTAGTCTGGGATAGTGGGCTAAAAATTGCTGGACAACCAGGTTCAACACGTGAGCCATACAAGGCACGTGTGTGACATTGCCCCGGCGAAGGGCCGCACCCAGGTTTGCAGCATTGTCGCACACGGCCTTCCCTGGTTTCAGGTCCAGTGGAGACAACCATTCATGAAATTGGTTCTCCAGAGCTGACCACAACTCCTCAGCTGTGTGACTCACATTTCCCAGACATTTCAATGTAAAAACCGCCTGATGACGTTGAGACCTACTGCCAGCATAGTAAGGAGGTGTGCAGGATCCCTTCTGCGCAGTTAGAAAGCTTGTGGCATGACCAGACAGGCTTTGGGTGCAGGTGGAAGACCGAGAGGAGGTTGAGGAGGCAGAAGCAGTGGAGGAACTTTGACATAAAGAGGATTGACGCACAACTCGTGGGGACGGCAAGACTTGGACAGCAGCCCCTTGTCCTGCTGTCACCATAGTTACCCAGTGCCCAGTCAGCGACATGTAACGCCCCTGTCCATGCCTACTCGTCCAAGTGTCTGTGGTGAAATGCACCCTGTCACACACAGAGTTTCTCAAAGAAGCGGTGATGTTGTGTGCGACATGCTGGTGGAGCGCAGGCACACCTTTCTTTGAGAAGTAGTGCCGACTCGGCATCTGGTACTGGGGCACTGCGACGGACATAAGGTCTCGAAAATCCTCTGTGTCCACCAGGCGGAAAGGCAGCATTTCTGTAGCCAAGAACTTGCAGATGGTGAAATTCAACCTCTTAGCTTTCTCATGGCTAGGAGGAAATGGTCTTTTACTTGTCCACATCTGAGGGACCGAGGGCTGGCTATTGTGCTTAGACGGGGTTGATAAGGGTGTCCCCGGCAAAATGCCGGTCTGTGAGGAAGATGCAGGCGGACATGTTAGGTTGCCTTGATACAAAGGTGGTGCTATCGATGTCGGACAGCGCTCAACACCAGCTGGTGTTACCACCTCCAAAGAAAATGATGACCTGCCAATCACGCTGGCTGTTGCGGGTAAAGAGGTGGCAGGTCTGCGCCCCAAAACAGGTGTGACTGCTGTCCCCCCAGTCACAGAGGATGAAGAGGCCGCGGATGCACAAGATATGGCAGACGGTGGTTGGCCCGGCCGGCTAGGCCGCATTGTAGCACACTGAGCTTCCCACTGCAACTTATGCTTCATGTCCATGTGCCGGTTCATGCATGAAGTACTCAAACTATGTATTTTTTGGCCTCTACTTAGCTTTTGCTGACAAATGTTACAGATAACACGAGTTGGGTCATCTTTATCGATCTGAAAAAATGCCAAGGCTATGCAAGGCTTAGCACCCATGCGACCTGAAGAGCCACCACGACTTGTGGTGAGAGGCAGAGTTGTGTTTGAGGATGCAGTTGTTGACGTGCTTCCAGTACTACGTCTCTGTCCAGGAAGGCGCAACCTGACCTCGTCGTCACTAGCATCTTCCTCCACCTCCTCTGCTGACCTCATCTCTTGGCTGACTGTGGGTTGACAGTAAGTGGGATCTCCAACCTCATCATCATCACAGTGTGCGTTATCACACCCGTCGTCCTCAGAGCCAACCTGTTCCTGCCCTGACAAAAAACTAAAGTTGTCGCTCCAATCAGGTATTTGAGTCTTATCATCGTCTTCCTCATTGTCTCCACCAACAGGAGTTACAGTTTGGGAATGAGGGTCTACATTATGGTCAGAACCTTCTGCGTCTGGTCCTGGATCCGACTCATAAAGATTCTGGGCATCAGTGCAGATCATTTCCTCGTCTGGATTCACAGAAGCGCTGGAGTCGACCTCTGATTCCCAGGCTATAGTATGAGTAAACAGCTCTGCAGACTCAACCATCTGTTCTACCTCATACTCAGACGGGCAGCTGGAGATTTGGGAGCTGTGAGGAAGCAAGTGCGATTGGGGTGACACCTTTGAGGACTGGAGTATTTGTGATGTTGAAGTTGATGTGGAGGAGAGCCCACTTAAAGGAGCACTTGATATCCGTTGAAGCACCTGCTGTTTTTGTGCCTCATCTGGAATTTGTAGCGATTGGCGTGGCCGTAAGAAAGGGATCTTATCACATTGTCCGCTTAAAGAAGTAGACATTTTAGTTTGGCTGGAAGATGGTCTTTCTTCTGCAGATGTTACTGTTGCTTTAACACCTACCCCACGGACACAACCTTTTTTTCCCTTCCCAACACGCCTATTCCCCTTTCCACCAGCAGCAGGCCTTTTTCCACTCATTTTGGTGGTTAACTAATTAACAACTCTGGAGTTGTTTGCACAAAAAAACAATGGATGGGAACCGAGCAGAGCTGAGTGGCCAAACTGTGGTATTAGGCCAAAACTATTGGCTGGGTTAGATGCAGAAAAAAATTATATTCAATTTGCAACCTGATGGAGGTCAGTATAGATGGACTAATAGAGAAAGTCCCACACACTGCTAGAAGGCCAAATATTTTTTCAGAGCTAGATGCAGAAAAAAATATATTCAGTTTGCAACCTGATGGAGGTCTGTATAGATGGATTAATAGAACAAGTCCCACACACAGCTAGAAGCCCAATATTTTTTCAGAGGTAGATGCAGAAAAAAATATATTCAGTTTGCAACCTGATGGAGGTCAGTATAGATGGACTAATACAACAAGTCCCACACACAGCTAGAAGCCCAATATTTTTTCAGAGGTAGATGCAGAAAAAAATATATTCAGTTTGCAACCTGATGGAGGTCTGTATAGATGGATTAATAGAACAAGTCCCACACACAGCTAGAAGCCCAATATTTTTTCAGAGGTAGATGCAGAAAAAAATATATTCAGTTTGCAACCTGATGGAGGTCAGTATAGATGGACTAATACAACAAGTCCCACACACAGCTAGAAGCCCAATATTTTTTCAGAGGTAGATGCAGAAAAAAATATATTCAGTTTGCAACCTGATGGAGGTCTGTATAGATGGATTAATAGAACAAGTCCCACACACAGCTAGAAGCCCAATATTTTTTCAGAGGTAGATGCAGAAAAAAATATATTCAGTTTGCAACCTGATGGAGGTCAGTATAGATGGACTAATACAACAAGTCCCACACACAGCTAGAAGCCCAATATTTTTTCAGAGGTAGATGCAGAAAAAAATATATTCAGTTTGCAACCTGATGGAGGTCTGTTTAGATGGATTAATAGAACAAGTCCCACACACAGCTAGAAGCCCAATATTTTTTCAGAGGTAGATGCAGAAAAAAATATATTCAGTTTGCAACCTGATGGAGGTCAGTATAGATGGACTAATACAACAAGTCCCACACACAGCTAGAAGCCCAATATTTTTTCAGAGGTAGATGCAGAAAAAAATATATTCAGTTTGCAACCTGATGGAGGTCTGTATAGATGGATTAATAGAACAAGTCCCACACACAGCTAGAAGCCCAATATTTTTTTCAGAGGTAGATGCAGAAAAAAATATATTCAGTTTGCAACCTGATGGAGGTCAGTATAGATGGACTAATACAACAAGTCCCACACACAGCTAGAAGCCCAATATTTTTTCAGAGGTAGATGCAGAAAAAAATATATTCAGTTTGCAACCTGATGGAGGTCTGTATAGATGGACTAATACAACAAGTCCCACACACAGCTAGAAGCCCAATATTTTTTCAGAGGTAGATGCAGAAAAAAATATATTCAGTTTGCAACCTGATGGAGGTCAGTATAGATGGACTAATACAACAAGTCCCACACACAGCTAGAAGCCCAATATTTTTTCAGAGGTAGATGCAGAAAAAAATATATTCAGTTTGCAACCTGATGGAGGTCTGTATAGATGGATTAATAGAACAAGTCCCACACACAGCTAGAAGCCCAATATTTTTTGAGAGGTAGATGCAGAAAAAAATATATTCAGTTTGCAACCTGATGGAGGTCTGTATAAATGGATTAATAGAACAAGTCCCACACACAGCTAGAAGCCCAATATTTTTTCAGAGGTAGATGCAGAAAAAAATATATTCAGTTTGCAACCTGATGGAGGTCAGTATAGATGGACTAATAGAATGATGCTATGCCCAAAAGATTTTACTTCACTAGGTGCAGTAAAAAAATTGGTATTCTATACACAGGTGGTATATCTTGCAACACAGATAGGCTACTCCACTGACTAACACACTCTGCAATAGGCCAAAAAGGATTAGCTTTGCTAGATTCAGCCAAATGCTGTGAAAAAAACTTGCACAGCACTGGCACAGACCTGCCTGGCAAAAACTGATAGGAACTGATGTAACCTAGTCCTGAAAAGGACTCCAATTACAATTAGTCTTTACTCCCACAATCTATCTATTTAAGAGCACAGACCTGCCTGATAAAAGTCGTAGGAAATGCTGTAACCTAGTCCTTAAAAGGACTGCAATCACAACTATTCCCTACTCCCAAGCTATCTGTAGATTTGTGCGAAAATTGGCTTGAAATTAACAAGGTATAGCGCACACAGCAACAGCGGTGCCGTCTAACACGCAGCTGCAGCAGTGAGAAAATGGTGGCGACGGGGAAAATGGCTTGGTCTTATAGGGCAAGGACATGTGACATACACTGCCAATGACACATGCCCTTGCTTGTGTGAAAAAAAGCACTTCGCTCCGTGTGTGCGCTGCTGATAGGCTGACAGATTGCACCTCCCCACTGTAAATGCGGGAAAGAGAAAAAAAAAATGAAGATCTTCATTGTTCCTGCAGAGATCCATCCCCTGCCCCTCCCCCCACCCCGCTGTACACTCAAACTGCGTATTAACATTAATTTTCATCATTACTGAGAAAAAATCCAGTTATGATTTTGGTGCACGAACAGTTATCGAACATAACCTCGAACAGCCGAATTTTTCTCAAATTGTTAGTGTTCGCCGAACGGCTCGAACACCGCCCAAAACAGCTCGAATTTGAGATTGGCGAACAGTTCGAGTAGAACAACGCTCATCTCTACTGATCACCACCAGCATGATCAGGCACTTGGCAGCAAAGCACGCTACTTTGTGGGCCGAACCCTGGGGTCCAGGAACAATGTCTGCGGGTGGCACTATTGCTTCTTCTGCTGTTGTGCATGCAAGACAATTCCTTGTCCATGGTGCATGCAAAGATGCCTTCTGCCCTGCACCTGTCATTGCACACTCTCAAGTAGCAGCATCAGGAAGCACGTCCATGTCCTTGTCCCAGCGCAGCATTCAGTTGTCCATACCCCAGTCCTTGGAACGCAAGCGCAAATATGCAGCCAACGACCCACAGGCCACACTACTAAATTGTCACATTTCACAACTGCTTGTGCTCAAAATGTAGCCTTTTAGGCTCGTGGAGACGGAAGCATTCCGCAACCTGATGGCGGCGGCCGTCCCTCGGTACTCCATCCCCAGCCACCACTATTTCTCCCGATCTGCCATTCCCGCATTTCACAAGCACGTGTTCCAAAACATTAGCCGTGCTTTCAACAATGCAGTTACCGGTAAAGTCCACCTAACCACTGACACGTGGACAAGTGCTTGTGAGCAGGGATGGTATATCTCGCTGACGGCACACTGGGTTAACATAGTGGAATCCGGGACCCAGTCGGACCTTGGGACAGAACACGTCCTCCCGACGCCAAGGATTGCGGGCCCTAGGTCAATCAGGGTTGCCCCCATGGTCTACAGCTCCTGCACCTCATCCTCCTCAGCCTCCTCCTCGTCTTCAGCCTCCATCTCCGAAATGACCACATCAGTCACAAGCTGGAAGCACTTCAGCACTGCCTCGGCCAAGCGGCAACAGGCTGTGCTGAAGCTAATATGATTAGGTGACAAACCGCACAATTCTGAAGAGTTGTGGACAGCTCTGAAAGAGCAGGCAGATTTGTGGCTCACACCGCTGAACCTACAGCCAGGCATGGTCGTGTGTGACAATGGCCGGAACCTAGTGGCGGCTCTGAGGCGAGGCAAGCTCACACACGTACCATGCCTGGCCCATGTACTTAACCTTGTGGTTCAGTGGTTTCTCAAAACCTACCTGGAGCTGCCGGATCTGCTTGTTAAAGTATGCCGCCTGTGTGCCCATTTTAGAAAGTCAGCTACAGCTTCCGCCGCCCTTGCAGTGTTTCAGCAGCGTTTGCAGCTTCCGGCTCACAGACTGGTGTGTGATGTCCCCACGCGTTGGAACTCTACACTGCAGATGTTGTGAAGGATTTGTGAGCAGAAGAGGGCAGTTGTTGAGTACCAGCATCAACAAGGCCATCGGTATTCAGTTCAGACTCCACACATAAGACCTCAGGAGTGGACATGGATGTCAGGCACATGTAACATCCTTCAAAACTTTGAGGACTCCACCAAGATGGTGAGCAGCGATGATGCCATAATTAGCGTCACCATCCCGCTTCTCTGTCTTCTGAAATGCTCTCTGCTCACAATCACAGAGGATGCATTGCAGGTGGAGCACGATGAGATGGAGCAAGGAACCATAGAGGGTGATTACACACAGTCAAGCCTCATCTCATCCCAGCGTGGATTGGGTGAGAATGAGGAAAAGGAGGAGGAGGAGGAAGGACAGGAGCTAGTTTCATGCATTATAGACGGTACTACCTGCACAGCTGTCATACTGTCTGTTCAGCGTGGATGGCCAGAGGACAGAGAGGAGGAGGAGGCGGAAGAGGAGAGCTTGGTCAGTCATCCTCTTGATGAGGACACGGAAGTCTTGCCTGTTAGTAGTCTGGCACGCATGGCTGAGTTTATGTTACGCTGCCTTTCCCATGACCCTCGCGTTCTCAAAATTTTGTGTGACAGTCATTACTGGTTGGTGACACTTCTAGACCCATGCTACAAGGAGAACTTTATATCTCTTACTCCTGAGGCGGACAGGTGTACAAAAATGGGGCAGTATCAGAAGGCCCTTGTTGCGGAACTATTAAAAAAATTCCCATCTGAAAACGCTGGCAGCAGAGGGCACACTTCGTTGGACAACAAAGGAATACAGGTGAGAGAGACACAACTTTAATCCAGCAGAGGCAGGGGAACACGGTCAAAGTTCTGGGAGAGTTTTCTCAGACCCTCCCATCGCACAGGCCCTGAGGTGCGGGGTACTCTCACAAGGAGCACAAAGCTTGGGAAGATGCTGAGGGAGTACCTTGCCGACCGTACCAACGTCCTCCGTGATTCCTCTGTGCCTTATAATTATTGGGTATCAAAGCTGGATACGTGGAATGAACTGGCTCTCTATGCCTTGGAGGTCCTGGCTTGCCCTGCCGCCAGCGTTTTATCAGAGCGGGTTTTTAGTGCCACTGGTGGAATTATAACTGATAAGTGCATCCACCTGTCAACTGAAAATGCTGACAGACTGACTCTTAGAAAAATGAACAAGGGCTGGATTGGGCCAGACTTCTCAACACCACTGAATGATAGCAGGGTAACATAAACTCAAATCCAGTGTCTTTTCTTGGAAGGTGTATTCCCATGCACCTTTTCACACCCATACATGGGTATACGCTTCCTGATTTTGGCTATTTGCTCTTGTCCTTCTCCTTCTCCTCATCCTCCACCACCATATCACCAGGGTGACCGTGGTCCGTGATGCAACACCCACGTAATTTTCTTAAAGGGTGTTTATTGATCCCTGTAAAAAAATTTTTTTATACAGTATGTTCATGTATACCCCCCAGGAGTAAATGTTTGTCAGCCCATACACTTAGCGCATAGGCATTTCAAGTATAGGAGGCCCGCTCCTTTCTAATGGGAACATTTTTTTATGAGGGCCTCCTCCACGTCTCTTCCAAGAGGCATTGAAGTGCCTCCAAATTTTTGGCAGCTACGCTATAACTGTATAGCAGACTCTCTCCTTTCTAAATGGAATTTGTCGTTACTGTGGCCCTGCTCTATGTGTCTTTAAATTCTTAGTGGGGTTTTTCCTAAAATTGGTCAGCCGTTGGACTCACTGCATACCCTATGACTGTATAGCAGACCCTCTCCTTTCTAATGGGAACATGTCGTACCTTGTTACTGTGGCCCTGCTCCGTGTGTCTTCAAATTCTTAGTGGGTTTTTTCCTAAAATTGGTCAGCCATTGGACTCACTTCATACCCTATAACTGTATAGCAGACCCTCTCCTTTCTAATGGGAACATGTCGTACCTTGTTATTGTGGCCCTGCTCTGTGTGTCTTTAAATTTTTAGTGGGGTTTTTCCTAAAATTGGTCAGCCGTTGGTCTCACTGCATTCCCTATAACTGTATAGCAGACCCTCTCCTTTCTAATGGGAACATGTCATACCTTTTTTTCTGTGGCCCTGCTCTATGTGTCTTTAAATTCTTAGTGGGGTTTTTCCCAAATTTTGGCAGCCCTTGCAGTCACAGCATGGGCATTACCACTATAAGAGACCCGCTCCTTTATAATGAGAACATTTTTTTACTGAGACCCTCCTCTATGTCTCTTCAAAGGGGTATTGGGTTGCGTCCAAATTTTTGGCAGCCCTTGAAGTCACTGGATAGGCAATAACAGTTTAGGAGACCCACTTTTTAATAATGGGAACAACAAAGCATAGCCGGCTGATCTAACAATAGCTAGGGCCGACTGCTAGCCTTTTAAGAATAGTAAAGGCCATCTGATGTCCCTATAAAAATAGGCTTTATGACTTTCAGAGTCCCTCCATCGTAAATAAAACAGGATGTGTCTGATGATGTGTCACACACCAAATTGCCAGATAAGGTTGTAAAGTGTTAGAATGCCATTTCCCGGTGAATGCATTTGTCTTAAAAAATAACGTAAAAAAAACAAAACAATAGGATCTTTCTTTAGTATAAAAAACAGCGTCACCAATTTAACCTCAGTGTAATCACATTTTTTAGCTCATGCACCTCCTCCTCCATCTCCAAAATGACCACATCAGTCACAAGCTGACAGCACTGCAGCACTGCCTTGGCCAAGCGGCAACAGGCTGTGCTGAAGATAACTTGCTTAATTGACTAACCGCCCAGTGCTGCAGAGTTGTCGAAATCTGTAACACAGCAGCCTGATCTGTTGGTCTCACTGCTGAACATGGTCGTGTGTGACAATGGGCGGAACCTGGTGACGGGGAAATGACAGCTGGGGTAGATACGGTTTCCCTCTATGGCAGTCCTTTTACCGAGCTAAAGAATATGGCTGTGGTGAAATACAACTCCCACTGAGAATCTGCTTCAGATTGAAAAACATTATGCCCACCAGAGGATTTGATTCTGAGGGCTAACCTTTCTCACCCGCTCAAGAGCCCCATATCAGCTGCAAAGTTAGCGCTATCATGAGCTCTCCTGAGGTAGAAGCCAAGGCACACCAGAGGCCGAGAAGCAGTCCTGGCTAAGAAAAGTGTGTGGGAAGGTTCCCGGACACTCTATGGTTGCTTTTTTACTGAGGAGGAAACACACGCAAACACGGGGAGAACATACAAAGTCCTTGCAGATGTTTTCCTTGCTGGGATTTGAACCCAGGATCCCAGCTCTGCAAGGCTTCAGTGCTAACCACTAATCCAATATGTTGCCGTTCACCCTCTAATATCTAACAGGCTGGAGAAACTTGTACCTACTGTCACTCTATCTTCAGCTCCTTTGTGAGAAAATGTATTTGGGCAGCCACTCAATCTACCAAATAAAATTCCTGAGAAGGAAATTGGGGATGGCTTCGCTACTGGTACTGGGGGCAGTGCTAATACCATGGCGTCGTACCATAGTTTGCTGGAAATATTCCAGGCTGGTAGGAGGCAAGCAAATTCCCACAGAAAAGTACCAGCAGTAATGTTCAGGCCACATTTTAAGTGCAAGCAGCTTTAGAGGACTTCCTGGGAGAAATGACTTGGAGGGTAGATACAGTTTCCCTCTATGCCAGTTCTTTCACCGAGCTAAATACAACTCTCAGCAAAAAAAGTTGTGAACTGGCTCCGTACCGTCCCTGGCCACATTCACCTGTCCACGTATTTGTGGTTAGGCGGTCCTTCCCAGTAAGAGTACTGGGGAGGGCATGGGTAATGATGTGGGACCCGTTCTTGTGGAAGACGGAGACAATACCGGGAAAAATAATGGCAGCTGGGGACCGAGTATGGATCCCTGGTCGCCGCCGCCATAAAATTGTGGACAGCTTTCGCCTCCACGAGCCTAAAAGGCCATATTTCAAGTGCAAGCAGCTGCCCAGAAATCTGGCAGTTTAGTGTTGCGGCCTGTTTGGCTGGCTGCATACTTGCGCTTGCATTCCAAGTAACAGAAAGCTAATCAGATGGTGGCCTCTATCATCATCATGGCCTCACCTCGGCACTATGAACTCTCCTGAAAAAGAAGCCAGGGCCCGCCGGAGGAGTCTCCGGTTCTCTGGTGGGCCCGTCCAATCCTGCCGAAAAGCAGCCCTGGCTAAGAAAAGTGTGGGGGAAGGTTCCCGGACACTCTATGGCTGCTTTTTTAATGTGGATCAGCCATGCTTATGCATGTTATTTCTCAAAACTCATTACAGATCAGGCATTGTCCAACTCTGTATTCAAGAAATTAAATGCGCAAAGAAAGATGTGTGTGTGTCAAAGCACCACCGACAAGTGCTAGTTGATGTTGGACGGGCTGCCATTGCTTCTGCAACAAGCTCAATTCAGGACTTCCTGGGAGAAATGACACGCAGGGTAGATACGGTTTCCCTCTATGCCAGTCCTTTCACCGAACTAAATACAACAGTTGTGGACTGGCTCTGTACCGTCCTTGGCCACATTCACCTGTCCACGTATTTGTGGTTAGGCGGTCCTTCCCAGTAAGTGCACTGGGGAGAGCACGGGTAATGTTGTGGGACCCATGCTTGTGGAAGACGGAGGCGATACTGGGAAATATAGTGGCGGCTGGGGACCGAGTATGGACACCCGGACACCGCCAGCATGAGGTTATGAAAAGCTTCTGCCTCCACGAGCCTAAAAGGCCATATTTCAAGTGCAAGCAGCTGTCAAAAATTTGGCAGTATAGTATTGCAGCCTGTGGGTGAGTGGCTGCCTGCATACTTGCGCTTGCATTCCAAGGAATGGGGTAGGGACAACTGAACGCTGCAGTGGGACAAGGACGTGGACGGTGATTGTTGCAAGTGTGCAACGACAGGTGCATGGCGGGAAGCATCTTCGCATGCGCCAAGGATCACTTATGATGGGCACACTTTTAGGCAGTGACCTGGGAGTCAGAGATGCTTCCAGGGGTCTTCCCCATGCTGTTCCCATGTCTTTTCAGCACTGTATGCATGTGTCCGATGTTGTGTCACACACCACATGGTCAGATAAGGTTGTAAAATGTTAAAATAACATTTTCTGGTGAATGCATTTGTCTTGGTTGAAAGCAATGCAAAAGTGCAAAAATGCATCAAAAACACTGTGTGTGAACATAGCCCAATGTGTGGAGGAGTATTTTTTATTTTGGTTATTTATTTTGCCTTATATACAACTCATTACCCTGGAAATGATGTTCCTTAACCGGTTCCCGACCGCCCACTGTAGATAAACGTCGGCGCTTGCCGGGCTCTGTGCAGCGCCGACGTTTAAAAACGGTGGGTGGTCTCGCAGTGCTCAGGACCCCTAGGGTCCTGCAAGCGCTGCGATTCCGGTGCAGAGCGTTAGCTCTGACAGGGAACATCATCGGGACCTGATTAGATCAGGTCCCAGTGATGTTAACCCTTAGCTGTCTTCTATATGCTGTGATCTATAGTGATCACGGCATATAGGAGACAGCAGGAGGAGAGGGGGTCGTCAACTTACCTCTCCGAAGACCTCCGTGTCCTTCCAGGACCTGGGGTTGCTATGGCAGCTGGAGGTCACATGACCGCCTCCAGCTCTGCCATATATGGTGTCCTGTTTGGCTCAGCTGCAGCTGTAGCCAGACAGGAGACTCTGACTGAAACAGTCAGGGAAGATCTCATGTAATGTAATATATGTCTATTACATTACATGAGATCAGAGATCAGAAAAATAAAAATTAATGTCCCATACAGGGACTAAGAAAAAATGTGAAAAAAAGTAAAAAAAAAGTTTTTAAACTATTAATAAAAAAATCACAAAATAAATAAAAATAAATAAATAAAATATTAAACCAATAAATCCGTATATTTTTACAAAACCAAAAAAAGTACACATATTTGGTATCGCCGCGTCCGAAACAACCCGAGCTATAAAACTGTCACACTAATTAACTCCTTCTGTGCACACCGTAATAAAAATAAATAAAAAACGGAGCAAAAAAATATGCTTTTTCATCATATTGCCAAACAAAAAGTGGAAAAAAATGCGATCAAAAAACAAAATAGAAATAAAAATGGTACCGCTGAAAACATCATCTTGTTCCGCAAAAAAAAAGCCGCCATACAGCTCCATCAGCCGAAAAATAAAAAAGTTATAGCGCTCAGAATAAAGCAATGCAAAAAAAATATTTTTTTCTATAAAATAGTTTTATTGTGTAAAAACGCCAAAACATAAAAAAAATACAGTAAGTGTAGTATCGCTGTAAACGTACTGACCTGAAGAATAACGCTGCCTGATCACTTTTACCACACGCAGAACGGCATAAAAAAAACCCTCAAAAAACAATTCCTGAATTGTTGGTTTTTGTTAATTTTACCTCCCAAAAAACGAATAGAAAGCGATCAAAAAATGTCACGTCCCCAAAAATGGTACCAATAAAAATGTCAACTCGTCCCGCAAAAAACAAGCCGTCACATGACTCTGTCGGCCGAAATATGGAAAAATTATAGCTCTCAAAATATGGCGATGCAAAAACTAGATTTTGCAAAAAAAGCGTCTTTTAGTGTGTGACAGCTGTCAGTCATAAAAACCCGATATCAATCTGGTATCTCTGTAATCTCACCGACCCGAAGAATAAAGTAATCTAATCAGTTATATCACACTAGGAACGGCGTAAAAAATAAATAAAACCAATTCTTCACCTGCTACTGATTTGTTTATTATGTCCCCAAAGATCCCAGTAAGGCTCTGCCCACATTTATCCTGTGCTCTGCGCTGAGCACTTACACCAGAGTTTCCGTGTAAATCTCTGAAATACATGATTCAGCCGGAACCCATGACGGAAGATTCCCTGTAATGAGACAGATGACAGATATAGGTCACTGTGGACGCCGTCTAGCCTGGGATCCCACGGTGTCATTTGTTTTAGGCGTGCATAAAAGTGCGGTTGGCCACAGTTTTGTGCACTTCTGAAAAAAAGGACACCGCTACACAGAGGCCAGACGGTGTCCAGAGTAACTCTGCTGCCTCATTACAGTGAATGGATCCTGCAGGGGTTTCATCTGAATTACATCACTTGGAAATTTAGATGGAAACCCCGATGTAAGTGCTCAGCCTAGAGCGCCGGATAAATGTTACATAAAATGTTCCCAATAAAAGCTTCAACTCAGTCCTCAAAAAAAGCTAGTCCCCACTCAGGTCCGTCATCTGTTAAAAATATAAGGGACTTCCAAGTTACTGGTAGCAGAAAGGCTCTGGAAAAGCAAAATGACCCTTGCCCCCCAAAAGAAATTCAGAAAATTTTGTGCTCCCAAATCCAAATGCCTATTCTACAATAATTTGTTCTCCAATTGTCAAATAGCACTCCGTCCCCCCCAGATCTCACCGTATGGCTAAGCGGTACGATACAGCCACATATGGGGTATTGACACTTTTAGAAGAAATTGTGTGACACATTTCGGCACCATTTTTACCCATTGCCCTGTGTGAAAATGTAAAATCTGAGGGTAAAACATTTTTTTGTGGTAAAAATATAATTATGATTTTTTCACTGCCCAATGGTATAAATTTAAAAATTAAAAAATACTCACTACTTCCCTAGATGAATTCCTTGAGAGGTGTAGTTTACAAAATGGGGTCATTTGTGGAGGTTTCTGCTGTTTTGGCATGTCAGCGACTCTTCAAATGTGACATGGTGTCTGCTGCCTATCCCAGCCAACATAGCGCTCCTTTCTCTTCCGAACCCTGCCGTACACCAAAGCAGTGGTTTTCCCCCACATATGGGGTATCGGCGTACTCAGGAGAAATTGTACAACAAATTTCATGGTGCAATTTCTCCGGTTATCCTTATGATAATGCAAAATTAGGGGATGAAAAACATTTTTTATGGGAAAAATGTGAAAATTTTATTTTCACGGCTCAATATTATAAACTTCTGTGAAGCAGCTGGGGGTGCAAGGTGCTCACCACACATCTAGATAAGTTCCCTAAGGGGTCTAGTTTCCAAAATGGTGGCACTTGTGGGGGGTTTCCGCTGTTTCGACACATTAGGGGCTCCACAAATGTGACATGGCGTCCGCTAATTATTCAAATAAATTTTACATTCAAAAAGTCAAATGGCGCTCCTTCCCTTTCAAACCCTGCCGTGCGCCCAAACAGTGGTTTTCCCTCACATATGGGGTATCGGCGTGTTCAGGAGAAATTGCACAACAAACTTCATGGTGCAATTTATCCTGTTACCCTTATGATAATACAAAATTAGAGAATGAAAAAGATTTTTTGTGGGAAAAATGTGAAAATTTTATTTTTACGGCTCAATATTATAAACTTCTGTGAAGCAGCTGGGGGTGCGAGGTGCTCACCACACATCTAGATAAGTTCCCTAAGGGGTCTAGTTTCCAAAATGGTGGCACTTGTTGGGGGTTTCCACTGTTTAGTCACATTAGGGGCTCCCCAAATGCGACATGGCGTCTGCTAATTATTCAAACAAATTTTACATTCAAAAAGTCAAATGGCGCTCCTTCCCTTTCAAACCCTGCCATGCGCCCAAACAGTAATTTGCCTCCGCATATGGGGTATCAGCGTGTTCAGGAGAAATTGCACAACAAATTTCATGGTGCAATTTATCCTATTACCCTTATGATAATGCAAAATTAAGGGATGAAAAACGGTTTTGTGGGAAAAATGTGAAAATTTTATTTTTACAGCTCAATATTATAAACTTCTGTGAAGCACCTTGGGGTTCAAGGTGCTCACCACACATCTAGATAAGTTCCCTAAGGGGTCTAGTTTCCAAAATGGTGTCACTTGTGGGGGGTTTCCACTGTTTAGGCACATCAGGAGCTCTCCAAACGCAACATGGCGTCTGCTAATTATTCAAACAAATTTTACATTCAAAAAGTCAAATGGCGCTCCTTCCCTTTCAAACCCTGCCATGCGCCCAAACAGTAATTTGCCTCCGCATATGGGGTATCAGCGTGTTCAGGAGAAATTGCACAACAAATTTCATGGTGCAATTTATCCTATTACCCTTATGATAATGCAAAATTAAGGGATGAAAAACGGTTTTGTGGGAAAAATGTGAAAATTTTATTTTTACAGCTCAATATTATAAACTTCTGTGAAGCACCTTGGGGTTCAAGGTGCTCACCACACATCTAGATAAGTTCCCTAAGGGGTCTAGTTTCCAAAATGGTGTCACTTGTGGGGGGTTTCCACTGTTTAGGCACATCAGGAGCTCTCCAAACGCAACATGGCGTCTGCTAATTATTCAAACAAATTTTACATTCAAAAAGTCAAATGGCGCTCCTTCCCTTTCAAACCCTGCCATGCGCCCAAACAGTAATTTGCCTCCGCATATGGGGTATCAGCGTGTTCAGGAGAAATTGCACAACAAATTTCATGGTGCAATTTATCCTATTACCCTTATGATAATGCAAAATTAAGGGATGAAAAACGGTTTTGTGGGAAAAATGTGAAAATTTTATTTTTACAGCTCAATATTATAAACTTCTGTGAAGCACCTTGGGGTTCAAGGTGCTCACCACACATCTAGATAAGTTCCCTAAGGGGTCTAGTTTCCAAAATGGTGTCACTTGTGGGGGGTTTCCACTGTTTAGGCACATCAGGAGCTCTCCAAACGCAACATGGCGTCTGCTAATTATTCAGACAAATTTTACATTCAAAAAGTCTAATGGCGCTCCTTCCTTTCCGAGCCCTGCCGTGCGCCCAAACAGTGGTTTTCCCTCACATATGGGGTATCAGCACGCTCAAGAGAAATTGCACAAAAAATTTTGGGGTCCATTTTTTTCCTGTTACCCCTGTGAAAATAAAAAAAATTGGGTCTAAACTAACATTTTTGTGAAAAAAGTTAAATGTTAATTTTTTTCTTCCACATTCCAAAAATTTCTGTGAAGCACCTGAAGGGTTAATAAAGTTCTTGAATGTGGTTTTGAGCACCTTGAGGGGTGCAGTTTTTAGAACGGTGTCACTTTTGGGTATTTTCTGTCATAAAGACCCCTCAAAGTGACTTCAAATATGATGTGGTCCCTAAAAAAATGTTTTTGTAAATTTTGTTGGAAAAATGAGAAATCGCTGGTCAACTTTTAACCCTTATAGCTCCCTAACAAAAAAAAATTTTGGTTCCAAAATTGTGCTGATGTAAAGTAGACATGTGGGAAATGTTATTTATTAAGTATTTTGTGTGACATATTTCTCTGATTTAAGGGCTTAAAAATTCAAAGTTTGAAAATTGCAAAATTTTCAAAATTTTCGCCAAATTTCCGATTTTTTCACAAATAAACGCATGTGATATCAAAGAAATTTTACCACTATCATGAAGTACAATATGTCACGAAAAAACAATCTCAGAATCAGGGGGATCCGTTGAAGCGTTCCAGAGTAATTGCTTCATAAAGTGACAGTGGTCAGAATTGAAAAAATTGGCCCGGTCACGAAGGCAAAAACAGGCTCTGGTGCGAAGTGGTTAACATATTTCCCAGGAAAATCCATTTTGTTTTTGTTTTTGTATGTTTTACATAAAAGTGGCATAATACTCTGACCACATTGTTGACAGCAGTGATCTGGGAGTCAGAGATGCTTCCAGGGGTCTTCCCCATGCTGTTCCCATGTCATTTGAGCACTGTTCCCATCGATTTGGGCAATTTTTAGACCCTCTGCGGACCGCCAGGGGGAGCCACCTGAAAAATGCTTGAGTTTCCCATAGACTTACATTGGGCTCGTTGCTCGTGTCGAGCACCCGAATATTCCAATTTGCTCGACCCGAGCAACGAGTACCCGAGCATTTTAGTGCTCGCTCATCACTAATTAATACCCATGGTTTCAGAGCGGAATGTTCAATGAGCTCAGGTTAACATTCAGAAGGGCAGTGTGATTCATGGATGTACTTAAACAATAATGGTAGTTTAACCATTTAGACACATGCATGAATACTGATAATATGGAGATCAAATACAAGTTCCATTATTATAGGTGAAAAAATAATTGTAAATTAGAATATACACTATTAAAAATATATATATTCTGACAGAATATAGTATATACACGTTTGGTATCCTCATGCAAATTGCCTGTTCAGAGAGAAAGAGGTCTAGAATCCTACAAGTCACTATCGACCCTTTAACCCTTTTAGCTTTGCAATAAGACTTAGGATAAAAGCCATTTTGCAGACACAGTGTTTCAGAGTATTGTCCCTCGTCGGCGCAAAGTATGCGATCTGATTTTGCTAGGTGAGAGGCTCTGCACTGAGATCTAAGTGGTAACATTTTTGCTTGTGAAGGGTGACATATCAGCCCTGGCATGTCAATGTAAAGAGGCTTATTTCTTGTGCAATGCTCCTTTGGGAATTTAAATATGCAAATGACCTCTTCAGAGAGGAAGAGGACTAGAACTCTAGATAACGCTTACAATGAAGTTAACACATTGGTTACTATTTCTTAACAGTGTTGTAGAATTATAGCAGCCTATATGACACCGTCAGCTCTCAAAGGCTACTTCAATAGGCTTAGTGTAAGACATTCTGCTCTGAAAGTCCCAGAGGCAGTCAGTCCTTTACTCTTTAACCCTTACATAAAGCGGTGTGGCAAACAGGTAATCCCTGCATGTGTCACAACTGTCTAACAGCCACGACACATGCAACAGATCGACACAAGATCGATCCCGAGCACGCTGAAACTACTTGGCGAGTACCCAAGCATGCTCATTTAAAGGATTAAGTGAGCACCCTCACTCAACACTAAGCACAGGTCATTAATAGTAATAGTCTTTTCATATGGGCCATAGGGACCTTTTGGGTCCCATTGGGCGTGGCTACAGGGCATAAGTGATCCAGGTGCTGGACCACGTCTTCGGCCACGCCAAACGGGTTTTTGTTCTGTGGTCGCTTAAAAGGCACTCCAGGGAGTGCAACTATGTACAGTACAGACCAAAAGTTTGGACACACATTCTCATTTAAAGATTTTTCTGTATTTTCATGACTATGAAAATTGTACATTCACACAGAAGGCATAACAACTATGAATTAACACATGTGTAATTATATACTTAACAAAAAAGTGTGAAACAACTGAAAATATGTCTTATATATTCTAGGTTCTTCAAAGTAGCCACCTTTTGCTTTGATGACTGCTTTGCACACTCTTGGCATTCTCTTGATGAGCTTCAAGAGGTAGTCACCGGAAATGGTTTTCACTTCACAGGTGTGCCCTGTCAGGTTTAATAAGTGGGATTTCTTGCCTTATAAATGGGGTTGGGACCATCAGTTGTGTTGTGCAGAAGTCTGGTGGATACACAGGTAGCTCAATCTCTTCCAGGTCATCCGCTTCTTCTTCAGTGTCCGACTGGTGAGGCATTCTGGATAGGGCATCGGCGTTGGCATTCTTGTGACCTGCCCGGTACTTGATGGTGAACTGATAGTTTGACAGCCAGGCCATCCAATGCTGTTCCATGGCTCCTAACTTGGCTGTCTCTAGATGTGTCAAAGGGTTGTTGTCAGTATAGGCCATGAACTTAGTGGAGGCCAGGTAGTGCTTGAATCGTTCAGTGATGGCCCAGACCAAGGCCAGGAGCTCCAACTTGAACGAGCTATAGTTTTCTGGATTCCTCTTGGTAGCACGGAGCTTCCTGCTGGCATAGGCAATCACCTTCTCTTTGCCATACTGCTTCTGGCTTAACACAGCTCCTAGTCCCTCGTTGCTGACATCAGTGTACAGCAGGAAAAGTTGGTTGTATTCAGGGTAGGCCAGGATTTCTTCGCCAGTCAGGATCTCTTTCATCACTGCAAAGGACTCAGCCTGCTCTTTACCCCACTGGAAGGGGGGTTCTTGCCTCTGTGGGACTGTCCTACCAGGAGATCTTGCAAAGGCGCTGCCTTCTTGGTGTAGCCCTTTACAAACCTCCGGTAATACCCGACCAGTCCCAGGAACTGACATACCTCCTTGAGATTCTTCGGTTCCGGCCATTTCTGGATGGCAGTGACCTTCTCCGGGTCTGGTGCTACTCCTTCTGGACTGACGATGTGCCCCAGATACTGAACCTTCTGTTTGAGCAGATGGCACTTGGAAGGCTTCAATTTCATCCTATACCGGGACAATGATTCAAATACCTCCGCCAGGTGCTTCAAATGGTCCTCATACGTCTTGGAGTACACTATCACGTCATCCAGGTATAGCAGCATGGTCTCGAAGTTACGGTGTCCCAAAGAGCACTCCATCAATCTCTGGAACGTTCCAGGGGCGTTGCAGAGTGCGAACGGCATACTGTTGAACTCTCAGAGTCCCATCGGGGTAGTGAAGGCCGTCTTCTCCAGGTCCTCCTCAGCAATTGCTACTTGCCAGTACCCACTAGTGAGGTCAAGGGTAGAGAAGTAATTTGCAGACTTTAATGCAGCCAGGGATTCCTCTATATGGGGCAAAGGGTATGCATCTTTATGTGTTATGCGATTTACCTGTCTGTAATCTACACACATCCTCATGCTTCCATCCTTTTTCCTGACCAGGACCAGGGGAGCTGCCCAGGGGCTACAGCTATCTCTTAATACCCCTGCTTTCTTCATGTCGTGCAACATTTCCTTCGCTTTCTGGTAGTGTGCTGGTGGGATTGGCCTGTAACGTTCTTTGATGGGTGGATGGTCACCTGTGGGTATATGGTGTTGTACCCCTTTAATCCTCCCAAAATCAAGTGGGTGTTTGCTGAATACCTGTTCGTATTCCTGGACCACCCTGTATGCACCTTGTTTTTGATGGACAGGAGTGGTGTCAGTCCCAACATGGAGCTGTTGACACCAATCCTCCACCTGGGTTTCTGAGTCATTGTCCTCCGCTGTATCTGGTGGGGTCAAGGATTCCACTGTGTGTATGGCCTCATCATTCACAGTATACAACCTGGCAACAGTGGCGTATCTTGGTAATTTAACTTCATCCTCCCCACAATTTAGGAGACGTACGGGTGCCCTCCCATTGCGTACATCAACCACCCCCCTGGCAGTTAAGAGTGTAGGTCTGTGCTCTGAGCTAATGGGCTCCACTACTGCCTGGTAGCTCTGTCCTTTGAGACCTATGGCTGCCCTACACCAAATCTGCATTTCACTCATTGGGGGAATCACAATGGGTATCAGGTCTGTCACCCGTACTTTACCAATTTCACCACCTGTTAGCTTTACCTGTTGCTGATACAGGAGGGCTCATATCTCTCTCTGGAGCACCATCCTCTGCGGTTTGGCGGTGTCAGCAATCTGTTGGAGCAAAAACAACACTTCTCCCAAACAGTTACCGACAATATTTGTACCAAGTATCATGTACAAGTCTGTATCACCAGGGTTAGATTCCACTACAATCAGTCCTTGGTCCTTTAGCTCCGCTCTCCCCACCTTCACTGTCACATCCTTAACCCCTACTAGGTTAAGAGGAAGGCCGTTAGAGGCAAACACGGAGAGGTTCGGGGCTGGCGGCCGGAGTTCATCTACGGACCAGTACCTTTTGTAGAGGACATCAGGTATGATGGCTACCTGAGATCCAGTGTCCAGCAGGGCAGGTGTCGTGATGCCATCCAGCACAATGGACAGGAAAGGTCTTCCTCCCATGAACCGATGGTACCAGCTTCATGGGCCTGCTTGATTTACTCCTGGGTGTCAGCCCTCGGCCCCAGGGTTTGCTCGTTTAAAGGACAGTTCCGCGCTGTGTGGCCTGCCTTCTGGCAGCGGTAGCAGATGAATTCTCCTGTAGGGTGACGTTGGTCGTTGGTCCTCCCACGGGGTGGCGTTGTCCTCCTCCGGGGTGGCGTTGTCCTCCTACGGGGTGGCATTGTCCTGCTTCTTCTTCTCATCTAGGGGACATCCTCAGGGCTGTCGGCGAGTAGTATCCTTCCTTCCAGCTCGGGCTCCTCCTGTAGCTGCAGGGTGCTCAGGACAGTGGCCAGGGTTTTACTTAACTGGCGCACTTCAGAGCGTAGGCTGTCCAGCTCGCTAGGAGGCACTGTTTGCATCTTTGTTTCCGCCGTTAATGAAGGAGCAGTGGGTGCTGCGGGCACTGGGGTGGCCCCACCCTGGTAACACTGGATAGCAGTATCTGTTGTTTCCAGGGGCTGAAGTCCCTTTATAGCCATGTCCTTAAGGGTGTCAAAGGTGGCATCTGGATGGTCTAAGGCCCACCACCGTACAGTTCTGCTCTCCTCCTGGGACCTCAACCCCCGGATGAACTGTTCCGTCATCATTTTATTTTCATTTTGTATGCTGGCTGGACTAATCTGTTTCAGGGCCTGCAGGGCTTCCTGTAAGCACCAGGCATAGTCCCGGATATTGTCCTCAGGTTTCGGGACACAGTGATAGAACCTCATCCGGAGATCTGTCTCAGTGCGGTTTTCAAACACAGTTTGCAGTCTCTTAAAGATGATGGATACTGATTCCTGGTCTGCGACTGGCCAGGTTTCAACTTCCCGCTCTGTGGCACCAGTCAATTGTCCCAGCACCACAGCAGCTCTCTGCTTACCAGTCATAGAATACATGTCTAGCACACAGCATATTTTTCTCTTGAATCCGGACAGGGTGTCTGGTTTGCCATTATACTGGGGAAGCCATTTCGCTCCAGGGATATACGGCAGGGCCATGGGTATCAACGGAGTCACAACCTCTGCTGGTGGAGCGGCCGCTCCGGCCTGTGCAGCGCCGGGCGCAAGTTGGGCATCAGGAGCGGCTTGCTGGTCGTCGGCCAAGGTTGTGCCCCCCTAGTGAACCGGAGCCTACCTTCTTCACTTTCTTTATCAGTTAGGCCGCAGCTCCGCGGGCGACAGTCTTCTTCCAGGACCTTGCGTCGCTCGCGTCTGACGTCAGAGCGTCATCTGGCCCCATTTCAGGATCTGACGCTTCCTGGTTCAACGTCAGGGGCAGGGCCTGTCCTTGGCTTTGCGCGCTTCCAGTGGTTACACCTCTCCGATTCCCGTGGTTACGCCCCTCTTCTTCCCTGGCGGCAACAGGAAAAATGGCGGACAATGACGGGAAACCTCGGGAATGGCGGGAAACCTTCACCACAGTGAGTATTACAGTCTTTTAAGGCGCACAGTACCAGGTGGCAACGGGCATGGAATCCTGTTCGTGACGCCAAGACTGACGCGCCCCCTGGGCCGTGGGGTACTCGGCAGCCAGGCCTCTGGTTGCCGGGAGATATCAGGGTAGCTGGCCCGGTCTGTGACCCAGGGCGGTCAGTAAAGAGGGGGGATTTCTATTTATATGGGATTTTTGAAATAGTGTTCATGACGCCACCTGTGGATTGCGGCTAAAGGGTGCTGCCACTGCGGAGCAGTCCTCTGGAGCTGGTGTTACTGCAGCAGGGGTGGTGTGGCTCTCCACAGGTAGAGCTAGTTCCAGGGCAGTGTAGGGGTGAATGGTGGATGCGGGTGAGATACGGCAGGGCGGTTCCGGAGGAAAGACGGACACTCACACGGTGGTAAGCTTCAGTACCTTTACTGGTGATGATGCAGGCATGGTTCAGGGTACTCCGGACGAAGGGCGCACTTTTGGACTCTCCCCAATGAGCGGGTATAGGGCCTCCTGATCCGTGGCTTTCCTCACTAAGCTTCTCACCTGCCTGGAACTATGCCTAGCTTGGTTACTGTCTCTCTTTGCAGCTGCTGACCTGGTAGTAGAGCCTTCTCTTGGAGATCACTCTCCCTGGACGCTGGGGCCTCCGTGACTCCTAGCCCTGGTACTGTAATCAGTGTTTGGTGAACCTGGGACCTGTAGTCCTCCAGGGGTTCCGGTTGTTCCTACTGGGTGTAAAGGGTCCCTGTAGGCGCGGACCCGGTGTCTGGTATATATATCGGCGTGAGCCTGGTATGCTCCTTTGCCCCCTCGCTACTTCTTCCTTCTCCTCTTGCCTTCGGCCGCTCAGGGCCCTCACTAGGCCTTCACACGTGCTGTAGGCCTCGGCTCGCCTAAGTACAGCAGCCAGCGGGCTGCCTCTTAGCTGCTCTCTGAGCGTCAGCACGCTCTCAGACTCTGTCTGTCTGACTCTAAACTCTAACTGAGCTGCCTGGCTCCACCCTCCCTTTATATATCCCTAACGGGCTCTCTCTGCTGGTCTGAGGTGGTAGGGTGGAGGTGTGTGAATGTGTGAGGGCCTCTTGTGGAGAAGTCCATCCATGCACCCTTCTGGGTTCTGTGGCACCAATGCACAGCAGGGCGCCACACCAGCACACCCCTGCATTCTTTAGAGCAGCTGAGCTCTCACTCACTGCGTCCTTAGGACCTTGTGAATGGCAGGATTGTGACAGTTGCTAAAGTTAAATTAGCAGTCCACTAATTCATGCAAGTTTTTCTCAGTGACAGTTTTATTCGGTGTTTTACTATTTAGTTCTTAACTGTACATTTTGTTTCCCTGGTCCAAGTGCATGACCTTACCTTTACTGTATGTACAATGCACATTAAACTTCAATTGCCATTTCTCATCCCAAACCTAGAGCTTCATTATGTAACTCTGTAGTATTAAATTGTTCTCATTGTTGATTATTTTATCAAGCTTAGCATCATTTGCACCTGGATGAAACCTAGCAGGTATTACCTAAATGGGCAGCTGGGCTGTCATCTCACAATACTGACAGCCTAGCAAGCTCATGACACTGATTGGGCGGCTGGGCTGTCATTCACAAAACTGACAGCCCAGCACGCCTCTACATTCTATATCACTCACTGCATCCCTAGGACCTCATGAATGGCAGGATTGTGACAGTCGCTAAACATAAATTTGCAGTCCACTAATACATGCAATTTTTTTTCAGTGACAGTTTATTCGGTGTATTACTGTTTAGTACTTAAGAGTAAATTTCGTTTCCCTGGCCCAAGTGCATGACCTTACTTTTATGTACAATGCACATTAAACTTCAGTTTTCATTACAAAACCGGAGCTTCATTATGTAACTCTGTAGTATTAAATTATTCTCTGTGTTGATTATGTTATAAAGCTTATCAATATTTTCAAATATTGAAATTCTACTTTGCATGTCTTCTTCAAGGTTATTAATAAATATGCTAAAAAGAGGGCCCAATACTGACCCCTGTTGTTCCCCTCTGTTAACTGTGACCAAGCAGAGTGTGTTCTTTTAATAACTACCATCTGTTTCCTATGACTGAGCCAGTTGCTAACCCATGTAAACATATTTTCTCCTAGTCCCATTATCTGCAATTAATGTACTAGCTTTTTTATGGCACTGTATCAAACGTCTTTCACAAAGTCTAAATAGACAACATCCATGCCTTATCCTGGTTCAGCCTGGAACCTACTGCCTCATAAAAGCTGATAAACATATTTTGACAGGATAGATACCTCATAAACCCATGTTGATACTGGATTATGAGGTAATTTTTATTGAGATAATTTAAATATAGCATCACTCAAAAAATCTTCAAATATTTCATACAAAATACACTTAAATTTACAGGTCTATAATTTCTAGGTACAGTTTGGAATCCTTTTTCAATATTAACACTGCATTTGCTATGTGAAAGTCCTGTGGAAAACTTTTGACTTCTATAGGCACCATACCTCTAGTGGTTTTCCCACTGTGTAGTCGCGCTGTATCCTGTATAGTTTCAGCATTGAGTCCTATATTTTTTTTATAGCAATCCATATATCTGAAGAAGGTCCAAACTGAGATCGAAACGTCATATGTGTTCACTAGGATTGCAAATAAATCATCTTTTTTCTACATCAATTGAGTGCAAGTTCTTCATAGATATAGTTCTGTGGAAGAGACCCTGTCATTATTGAATCCTTGAATATTAGCCAATACAGCAAACTCGCTGGGGTGTACCCAGATCAAGACTGGCCTCCTGGACACCTCTAATCTGTCTTGTTTTTAACTATAAAACAGCTAGCTGTCTCATTGTCTTGCACTTCCATGCTACTTTCCCCCCACGTCTTCACCAGCATGCACCTCACTGAACAAATTTCTTTCCTTATTGTGAATGAATCTCAGTGTTGTAAGCTGCTCTTTTAGATCCAGCAACTTGGTTTCCAAATGTTCAACATTTACAGACCTAGCACAGCAGTATGCACCCTCAAACGGCAGATGAAAGATTGCATATACAGTATATTGAATCCCCCCAAAATTATAGCATTTAAAAACTGCACTCCTCAAATTATTTTAAACTGATGTTAGTAATTTGTCAACCCTTAAAGAGCTACACAAAAGTTAAGGCAGAATTGAATGAAACATATTTTTTTTTCCACAATTTTTCCTGAATATGGCAATAACCCAAATGTTGTTAAAAACTGTTTGGGCATATGACAAAGCTCGAAAGGAGCGCAATTTAATTTTGCAGTGTAAATTCAGTTAAAATAGACACCATGTCACATTTACAGAGCCCCTGAGGTACCAAATAGCAGAAACTCTAACAAGTGAACCCATTTTGGAACCTAGGAATTTATTTATTTTTAGGTGCGTGTTGACAATTATGTGTACATAAATGCCTCATAGAACTTTACAGCATTTGGGAGTAAAGCTTAGTTTTTTTTTCCACTTGAATGTTGTTTAGCCCAAAATTTGTAAAGCTAACGTTTGAGCACATTGCAGTTCTCAGAAAGGCAAGAGAGCTATTTGATTTTTGCAGGGTAAATTTCACTGGAACAGATTATGGATGCCATGTCACATTTGCAGCACCCAAAAGGTGCAAAAACAGCTGGAACCCCAACAAGTGACCCCATTTTAGAAACTAGACCCCTTAAGAAATTAAACTAAGAGTCTGTTGAAAATTTTTAACCCACAAGTGCTTCATAGAACTTTATAACATTTAGATGTGTAAACAATTTTTTTTAATTTTTTTAATTAAAATGTTGTTTTAGCCACAAAATGTATAATTTTCACAAGGGATAATAATTTACAGTGGCATGTAACAGTTTTAACATCCCTGGTCAAAATTACTGTCATTGAATTTGTGAACAGTTACACAAGGTGAAGATGAAATGGTCTCTAAAAGGCCTAAAGTTAAAGATTACACATTTACTTTGCATTTTAGGCCAAAAAAATATATAGTTATTTTTTCCTTTTTAAAAATTACAAAAAGGAAAATGGGGAGATGAAAAAGTTTTGGTACCCTTGGAGATTTGTGTGCTCAGACAACTTTGACCAAGGTTTCAGACCTTAATTAGCCTGTTAGGGTTATGGATTGTTCACTATCATCGTTATGAAAGGACAGGTGATGCAAATTTCTCAGCTTTATAAAACCCCAGCCTCCTCTAACCTTGTGAGAAGGCTTAAAGAACATAGCAAAGCGTTTTCAAGTTGCCCTTTCCTCAGTTCGAAATGTAATTAAGAAATAGCAGTTAATAGTAACAGTGGAGGTCAATGTAAGGTCCGGATAACCAAGCAAAATTTCAGTGAGAGATGCTCATAGGATTGCTAGAGAGGCAAATCAGAATCCCCGCTGCAAAAGACCTTCAGAAAGATTTAGCAGACTCTGGAGTTGTGGTACATTGTTCTTCTGTACATAGGCACCTGCACAAATATGGAAGAGTCATCAGAAGAAAACCTCTTTTGCGTCGTCACCATAAAATTTAGAGTCAGAAGTATGTAAGAGAACATCTAAAGAAGCCTGATGCATTTTGGAGACAAGTCATGTGGACCGATGAGGTTAAAATAGAACTCTTTGGCCACAATGATCAAAAGTATGTGTAGAGAAACAATGGCACAGAATTTCAGGAAAAGAACATTGTGCCAACCATTAAGCATGGGGGTGGATCAATCATGCTTTAGGGTTGTGTTGCAGCCAATGGCACGGGGAATATTTTACAGTTGACGGAAGAATGGATTCAATGAAATTTCAACAAATTCACCATCGGTAAAAAAGCTGAAGTTGAAAGAGGATGGCTTCTACAAATGAATAATGATGCTAAACACACGTCAAAATCCACAATAAAATACTTTAAGGCTATGTGCCCACAATGCAGAAATGCTCAGGATTTTTTCCTGAGCGTTTCTGCATCTCCCTGTCAGAAAAAAAACGCATGCGGATTATACATGCGTTTTCCTGCCAGGGACATGCGGAAATTAAGCGTTCTTCACTTGCATTTCCGCATGCGGGTTGACAAACGCTTTCCAAGCGATTTTAGCATCACTTGGAAAGTGGTTGTCAACTTGGTCACACTATATAAATCCATGCAAACAGCATGGATTTATATAGTGTGACCCGAGAGAATGTCAAAAAATAAAAAAATAAATGTATACTTACCCTCCGATGGCCCCCGGTGTCTTACTTCACTCCGTTCTCCCCTGCCGGCAGCGGTAACTGAAGGACCTGCCGACGTCAGCGTCACGTGATCCGTCACATGACTCTGACGTCAGCGCAGGTCCTTCATTCCATTGCGAAGTGCCGGGAAGCAAGGAGGAGCGCAGCGAGGGCTGCCGGAAGGTAAATATATATTTATTTTTTATTTTATTCTTTTTTTACGGCTTTTTTAATGGTACCTGGGTGTGGATGAGACTCTCCTCCACACCCGGGTACCATCCGCACATTAGAATGCGCCAATTACACAAGTACAGATGCAGTCTTGCGGAATTGGCGCGTTCTAATGCAAGTCAATGGCGGCGAAAATTCAGCACTTCCGCAAAATAATTGGTAGTGCTGCGTTTTTTTCCATGATTTGCGACTGTTTGACAACTTTAATACATATGAGGAATGATTGTTTCTTTTGCATTCCTCGCATGTAATAAAGCTATCAAACAGTCGCAAATCATGCACACAGGAGTGATTTAAACATAACACCGAGCAGCTGTAACTACTCGGTGCTCGCTCGAGCATACTCGGCGAAAGGGTTAACAGAACATACTCGCTCAACACTAAAGATAAGCTGAAGGGAATTACAATGGCCCTCGCAGTCCCCTGATCTGAACACCATTGAAAATCTGGGGCTAGACCTCAAAATAACAGTGCATGTAAGATGACCAAGGAATCTCACAGAACTGGAAGAATTTTCCAAGGAAGAATGGATGAAAATCCTTCAAACAAGAATTGAAAGACTCTTGTCTGGCTACAAAAAGCGTTTACAAGCTGTGATACTTTCAGAAGGGGGTGCTACTATATACTAACCATGCAGGGTGTCCAAACTTTTGCATCGGCCCATTTTCTTTTTTGTAATTTTTAAAATGTAAAAGATGGAAATATATAATTTTTTTTGCCTAACATACAAAGGAAATGTGTCATCTTTAACTTCAGGCCTTTTAGAAATCATTTCATCTTCAGCTTGCTTAACTGTTCACAATAACAGTAATTGTGAACAGGGGTGCCCAAACTTTTACATGCCACTGTTTAACACAAGTTCTCCCAAACATATTGATGCCCTATATGTGGTCAAAAAGTCAGGGGGACATGGCAGGACATGGAAAGCAAAGAGCAATATATTATTTTTGTAGCACAAATCTGGATGCCATATTACGTTTGCAGAGCACTTGAGGTGCCAGCATCGCACAGGAGGAAGAAGTACACGCCCCCAGTGAAAACTATCTGGTAACACCCACTTGGACTTAACAAAAATTAACTCATTAGGTGCCCAAAACTTTGATTGCTAAAATCTTCGCAACAGAAAAGTGAAATTTAAAAAACAAAACAATACAAAAAAAAACCCAATTTATTCTGATTTGCATCCACTATTAGAGTGTATGTGTGCACACTAAATATTTTTTGAGACATTTTTGCATCAAAATAGTATGTCTTGGAAGGAAAAATACTGCATAAAAACATGCGGTTTTGTTGGAATTTTGAGTGCGTTTTTTATTAGTTTCTTTTATGCATTTCTGCTAGTCATTAGAATGGGTGAAAAACACTGCAAAAATGCTCAAGGAATTAACATGCTGCAGATCTAAAACGGCTTCAAATCTGGAGGGAAAAATGAAGCAACATGTTCCTGAGATTTCAGAAATCTCATTCACTTTGCTGGGACAGTAGAATGCTGCTATTTTTAAGAAAAAATGCGCAGAAACAAAGTGGGAAAAACACGACATGTGCACGTAACTCTATGGTATGTGCACACGTTAAGTATTTGCTGCATTTTTAGGAAGGCTTTTAGGAAGCTGCCTGCTCGTTATGTGTCACAGTATAGAGTGAAAGACGCCAGCAGTGGAGCCGCCGCAAAAGTTGGCTTCAGGAAAACGACCACTAGCGGGTGTGCCAGTCTCTAAGGCCACGGCCCCACTATCAGTATTTGGTCAGTATTTTTTGTCAGGAGTGGGAGCCAAAACCATGAGTGGATGATATATACAGAATTGGTGCACTTGTTTCTATTATACCATTTATCTGATTGTTCCTCACCTGGTTTTGGCTCCCACTCCTGAGAAAAAATACTGACAGAATACTGACCAAATACTGATAGTGGGGCCATGGTCTAAGAGACATAGTGTGCATATGCCTGCAAGTCATAGCTCTGCTTGTTCCCGACTGAAAGAGCAAGTGTGTATCTTTCTCACTGTGGATTGGAGGTTTTGTGTCCCACCTTTATTTTCCTTATTCCTCTAGCCATACTATAACTTATATATTTTTTTGAGTGGCAGGATTTGTTACTTCACAAAGAAAGTTGGCAAGTTATGGCCAGATTATAATCTTGGGTCCACCTCAGGTTATTGCATTGTAGTTTTTTGTTCTTCAGTTGTAACACTGAGACTCAGACTGTGTCCAGGCAACAGACTAAAGATGTGTGGAAAATGGATGTTTCTTTGCTGTTACCTGCTGGTATATTTCATTATTGCAGCTCCGCCTACAACTTTGCAAGCTTGCCTCTCTGTTGGTCTTTTGCTGTTACCTTCTGGGCAAAGTTACTAATTGCAGTTCTGTTTTATTTTGTGGACACAATATGTCTTCAAGCAGCCTGTACCAGGGGATGCTGAGTTTAATACTTGTAGCTTGTGATCTGAACAAATAAACAATGATGGAGGGATAAAAAGTGACATGTAAGCATCATGTTTTACACTTTCTTGACTTTTCAGATGTTCTTGCATTTGTTTTATATATTACCTTTAATAGAAAACTGGTGCCATCTTTAAAAATGATTATCCATCCTTTAAAATTGTTCCAACATTGTAGTGTGATTAATTTCTTTACATATGTGTATAAAGATTATCGCTCAGCTTTTGTCATATGAAGCTCCTACAGCTTAGAGCATACTGGTAAATGGGTTGTCCCATGAAGAAATATTAGCCCCTTTACGACTAATGACGGACATAGCGCGTCTTGAGCGGTGTCAGTTCCCGCACCATGACGTGCTATGTCCATCATGACCTTAAGCTGTCGCTGCGTGTAAACATGCAGTGACAGTTTAGTACTTACAGCTGTCAGTGACAGCTGTAGGCACGGGAAGAGGTGCAGGTACCCATGCTGTCGGTCCCCACAATCAGAGGGTGCCTTGTAAGGTGTGGGAAAGACTAAGTGCAAGACAAAGGGAAGAGGGAAAGGGAGCCCAGACTCTAGGGAAAGGGGGAGTGGAGACCTCCTAGGCTGATCTAGTGTCACCTTGTCTCCACTAATGTCTCTATATTGGTTCTTCACCAATCGCCGCACGCGTAACTCACCCTGTCTTTCCCTGGCGTTAGGCTCAGGCTAGGGAAGGGAGGGGATGAGCGCTATTCAATCTCCACTGTACACTAAAGACAATAAGGGGAGACAAACAAGAGAAAATCGCTTAGGTTTAGTCGACTCCAGATAAATGCGCACACCAAGGTGGACTTTTAATATTTTTTGCATGACCCAATAAAATATGGATTTTAGAAGATTTGTTCAGCTGGATCTTCCTGGTTCCTCAGAGAGGAAGAAGCACTGCTCTTGCTCAAGCCTTCACAAGGAGTAATGAATATCGCCGGCACCTACCTTTTGCACACAGCAGGTATTTATACACCCAGGCCAGGGTGTTAATTAGCCAGAGGAAGTGGCCGCTGGGTCCTAGAGATACAGCTTCTAAGAAGTTGTCTGTAATGCCAAATGAAGAGATCTCCTGCAACCAACTGCAGGGTGACTGTCACTTCTGACACACCCGTGACAGGGGGCTGTGATTGGTCAGTCAACCTGACTGACCGGTCACAGCATGATCACACAGGAGGTGCTGAAATATCAGCACCTCCTGCCATCACAGCAGGAGCTCGGTGCTGCTAATGGCCGAGCTCCTGATCTAACAGCCATAAATCTCATTCACTTTGCTGGGACACTAAAATGCTGCTATTTTTGAGACAAAAATGTGCAGAAAAAAAGTGGGAAAAACACCGCCCCCCACCGTTTAACCTCCGAAATTGAGAGCAATTGCAACATTTAGGAGGCAGGCAGAGGGAGGAAGTTCCCCCTGCCTTCAAATTGGCACCCCCGCGACGTCATTGTGGGGGCCCGATAGTTGCCATGGTGACCCGGTTAAGGTGTGGGGACCCATGCCGTCGGACTCTGCACTCAGAGAGCTGTGATTGGTCAGTTAAATTGACTGATGAATCACAGTATGATTGCGCAGGAGGTGATGAAATATCAGCACCTTCTGTCTGATCACAGCAGGAGCTCAGCGCTGCTAGTGGCCGAGCTCCCTCAATAACAGCCAGGGTCGGTGCCAGCACTGCCCCTGGCCCTTTAACCCCTTAAGTGCTGCGATTGAGTGTGGTTGCAACATTTAGAAGGCAGGCTCAAGGAGGAAGTTCCCTCTGCCTTCAGATCAGCGCCCCCGCTACTTTATTACAGGAGCCCGATCGTTACCATAGTGATCCGGGATCATCATGACGACACCCATGTCACCAAGCTATGGAAAGCATCTTCGACCATGCTCAAATGCTGGTGCATTGCAAAGCATTATACCTGCAATCAAAGTAAAAAAAAATCAATAAAAGTGAAAATCTCATAGAGCGATTAAGTAAAAAAAGTAACAAAAACGTAAAAAGCAATTGTAAAAATTACAAAATAATAATAGAAAAAATAACATTAATAAATACACATTTTTATGTAAAAAATGAAAATAAACAAAAAAATACACATATTGGGTATCACTGTGTCCAGAGCGACCCGATCTAGAAAAGTGTCACACTATTTAATCAATGAACGTCTTAAAAAAATGTAAAAAAATGTGGCAAACTATGTTTTTTTCATCACACCGCTGGAAACAACTGGAATAAAGCGCGATCAAAAAGATGAATGTAAATAAAAACAGTATCCCTGAAAACATCATCTTGTCCCGCAAAAAACAAGCTTCCATACAACTCCATCGGCGAAAAAATTAAAAAGTTATAGCTCACAGAATATAGCGATGCAAAAATTATTATTTTTTCAATAACAGTTTTCATTGTATAAAAGCGCCAAAACATAAAAAAATGACATAAATGAGGTATCACTATAATCGCACTGACCGGTAGAATAAAAAACAAAACAAAAAACAATTCTTGAATTGCTGTTTTTGTTCATTCTGCCTCCTAAAAATTGGAATGAAAAGCGATCAAAAACTATTAAGTGCCCAAAAATGTTACCAATAAAAAAGTCAACTCGTCCCGCTAAAAACAAGCCCTCCCATGACTCTCCTGCAGAAATTTGGACAAATTATAGCCCTCAATATATTGTGATAGTTTTTGCAAAAAAAGAATGTCTTATAGTGTGTGACATCAGCCAAACATAAAAAAGATATATAAATCTGGTTTCGCTGTAATCACACTGAAGAATAAAGTCATCTAATCACTTATATCGCGCTAGCAATGGCATAAAAAATAAATAAAACCAATTCTTCACCTGCTGTTGATTTTTTCATTCTGCCTCCATAAGATTGCATAAAGGCTCTATACACATTTATCTACTCTAAGCTCTTACACTGGGGTTTACGTGGAAAACCTTGAAATACGTGATTCAGACAGAAAGCCTGGTGGAAGATTCTCTATAAGGAGGCAGATGGAGACAAGTGGATGCCATCTGGCCTATGATCCGATAGGCCAGATGGCCAGATGTGTCTGTCTTTTTAGGCGTACATAAAAACGCAGTCGGCCACAGTTTGGTGCACTGCTGCCTTATATAGTGAATGGATTCCTTGGGCATTCATCTGAATCTTGTCTTTCTGAGGTTTGGATGGAAGCCCCGATATAAGTGCTCAACGCAGGATAAATGTGATCCAAAATTATATGTAAAATGTCCCCCCCAAAAGCTTCAACTCAATCCAAAACCCCCCAAAAAAGCAAGCCTTCACTCAGGTCCACCTAAAACTCTATGGATCCCCGCCCTCAAAAGAAATCCAACAAATTTTGTGCTCTCAAACCCAAATGCCCCTCTCCCTTCTGAGCCCCACAGTGTGCCTAATCCACATTTAGCATCCACATGTTTGGCAGAAGTATAATTTCCAAAATGGGGTCACTTTAGGGAGGATTCTGCTCTTCTAGCACTTTGGGGTCTGTATATGGAGTACGCAAATTATTCTAGGAACATCTTCACTCCAGGAACTAAATGGTGCTCCTTCCGTTCTGAGTCTCGCCGTGTGGCTAAGCAGTACTGTACCGACACATGTGGGGTATTTCCACATTCAACAGAAACTGTGTTACAAATTTTGGATGCCATTATCACCAATTTTACTGTGTGAAAATGTAAAATCTGGGGCTAAAACAATTTTTTTGTGGTAAAAATGTAATTATTTTTTCTTCACTGCCCAATGGTATAAAATTCTGTGACACACCTGTGGTATCAATATGATCACTGCACTCTTAGATAAATTCATTGAGAGGCATAGTTTGCAAAATGGGGTCATTTATGGGGGGGCTCTGCTGTTCTGGCACTTGAGGGGCTCTTCCAATGGGTCATGGCACCCACAAACCATAACAGTAAAATCTGTACTATAATATTGTGCTCCTTCCCATCTCAGCTTTGCACTATGCCTCAAAAGTAGTTGGCGCAATCAGGAGAATTTGCACACCAAACTGTGGGCTCCATTTTTTCCTATTAGCCCTTATAAAAATTAAAAATTTGGAACTAAGGCTGTGTGCCCACGTAGCGTTTTTCAAGCGTTTTTGATGCGTAATTTCCGCAGCGGAAACGCTTGTAAAACGCTTGGTAACCCGCACCCCATGGTCCCCAATGGGATTCCGCAAGTTCTATGCACATGCTGCGGATTTTTCCGCAGCGTTTATGCTGCGTTCAAAAATCCGCAGCATGTCAATTAATTTTGCGTTTCCGCAAGCAGAATTGCCATAGTCCAATGCATAAAAAACGCAAGGCAATTCCGCATGTGGAAAACGCGTGATAAACGCGCGAAAAACGCGCGATAAACGCGTGCGGAATTCCGCATGCGTTTTTCCGGGAGAGGACTTGCATTTATGCAGCAGAAATTTTCTGCTTCATAAATGCAACGTGGGCACATAGCCTTAAACAACATTTTAATTGTAAAAATATAATTAATCTTTTTTCACTTCCCAATGGTATTTCTGTGAGACACATGTGGTGTCAATATGCTCACTGCACCCCTAGATGAATTCATTGAAAGGTGTAGATTGTAAAATGACTTTACTTATAGAGGGGTTTCTGCTGTTTTGGCACCTCAGGGGCTCTGCCAATGTGACATGTTACCCTCAAACCATTCCAGAAAAATATGAACACCAATCTGGCGCTTCTTCCCTTCCAAGCTTTGCATTGGGCCTCAAAAGTAGTTTTTGACCACATATGGGGTATTGGCGCACTGAATAGAAAATACACAAACATTTTTGGCATCCGTCTTCTGCTGTTACCCTTGTGAAAATAAAAAATTTGGGAGTAAAATACTTTTTTTTTGGGGGTGGGGGTAGTGATTTTTTATTTTCACGGCTCTACGTTATAAACTTCTGTGAAGCACCTGGGGGTTCAAGGTGCTCAGCACACATCTGGATACATTCCTAAAGGAATGTATCTAGATGTTTGGAATGTATCTTGATGTGTGGTGATCACTTTGAACCCCCAGGTGCTTCACTGAAGTTGATAACGTAAAGCCGTGAAAATAAAAGTAAATTTTTTCCGACAAAAATTTTCTTTTAGCCCCAAATTTTTTATTTTCACAAGGGTAACAGGAGAAAATGAACCCCAAAATTTATTGTGCAATTTCTCATGAGTACGCAGATACCCCATATGTGGGTGCATACTACTGTTTTGACGCATGACAGAGCTCGGAAGGGAAGGAGCACCTTTTGACTTTTTGAACGCAAAAATGTCTGGAAACGTGAGTGGATGCCATGTTGTGTTTGGAAAACCCCTGATGCGCCTAAACAGTGGAATCCCCCCACAAGTGACCCCATTTTGGAAACTAGATCCTTCAAGGAGTCTAGTTTCTAAAATGGGATCACTTGGGGGAATTCCACTGTTTAGGCACATCAGAGGCTCTCCAAAAATGACATGGCGACTGTTCTCGATTCCAGCCAATTTTGAGCTCCAAAAGTTCAATGGCACTCCTTCCCTTCCAAGCCCTTCTGTGCTCCCAAACAGTAGTTTTCTCTCCATATGGGGTATCGACGTACTCAGGAGAAATTGCACAACAAATTTTGGCGTCCATTTTCTCATGTTACCCTTGTGAAAAAAAAATTGGGACTAAATTAAAATTTTAGTGAAAAAAAGTTAAATGATCATATTTTTCGTCCACATTGCTTCAATTCCTGTGAAGCACCTGAAGGATTAATAAACATCATGAATGTGGTTTTGAGCATTTTGAGGGGTACAGTTTTTAGAATGGTGTCACTTTTCTGTCATATAGGCCCCTCAAAGTCACTTCAAATGTGATGTAGTCCTTAAAAAAATGGTTTTGTAAATTTTGTTGGAAAAATGAGAAATTGCTGACCAACTTTTAACCCTCCTAACTTTCTAACAAAAAAAAGTTATGTTTCAAAAATTGTGCTAATGTAAAGGAGATATGAGGGAAATAGTATTTATTAATTTGTGTGACATAATTTGTGTGACATAATTCTGGTCGAAGGGCATAAAAATTAAAAGTTTGAAAACTGCGAAATTTTCAAAATTTTCGCCAAATTTCCATTTTTTTAACAAATAAACGCAAGTTTTACCAATATCATGAAGTATAATATGTCATGAAAAAACAGTGGGATCTGTTGAAGCCTTCCAGAGTTATTACCTCATAAAGTGACACTGGTTAGATTAAAAAATGAGGCTCGGTCATTTACATAGAAAGTGGCTCGATCCTTAAGGGGTTAATTGACTCTGTTAGATCATTCAAAAGTTTAATTAAAAACTTTTTTTTAAAAAATTCTTCTGTATGTTAATATTGTGGCTATGTGATTGTAATAGAGCCCCCTGTTGTTCTTTTGATTTCCAGTGTAAAGTGCACCTAATGCAGGTGGAAAAATCTATGTTAGTGCCCTGATTCTTATTGTCTTTCTTGAATCACTCTGCTCAAGAGGATCTGAGGTTATCTACAGTCATGGCCAAAAGTTTTGAGAATGACACCAAAATTATATTTTCACATGATCTGCTGGCCTCTGGTTTTTATTAGTGTTTGTCTGATGTTTATATCACATACAGAAATATAATTGCAATCATATTATGAGTACCAATAGGTTATATTGACAGTTAGAATGAGTTAATGCAGCAAGTCAATATTTGCAGTGTTGCCCCTTCTTCTTCAAGACCTCTGTAATTCTCCCTGGCATGCTCTCAATCAACTTTTGGACCAAATCCTGACTGATAGCAGTCAATTCTTGCATAATCAATGCTTGCATTTTGCCAGAATTTGTTGGTTTTTGTTTGTCCACCCGTCTCTTGATGATTGACCACAAGTTCTCAATGGGATTAAGATCTGGGGAGTTTCCAGGCCATGGACCCAAAATCTCTATGTTTTGTTCCATGAGCCATTTAGTTATCACCTTTGCTTTATGGCAAGGTGCTCCATCATGCTGGAAAAGGCATTGTTGGGCGCCAAATTGCTCTTGGACGGTTGGGAGAAGTTGCTCTTGGAGGACATTCTGGTACCATTCTTTATTCATGGCTGTGTTTTTAGGCAAGACTGTGAGTGAGCCGATTCCCTTGGCTGAGAAGCAACCACACACATGAATGGTTTCAGGATTCTTTACAGTTGGCATGAGACAAGACTGGTGGTAGCGCTCACCTCTTCTTCTCCGAATAAGCTGTTTTCCAGATGTCCCATACAATTGAAAAGGGGATTCATCAGAGAAAATGACTTTGCCCCAGTCATCAGCAGTCCACTCCCTGTACCTTTTGCAGAATATCAGTCGGTCCCTGATGTTTTTTCTGGAGAGAAGTGGCTTCTTTGCTGCCCTCCTTGAAACCAGCCCTTGCTCAAAGAGTCTCCGCCTCACAGTGCGTGCTGAAGCACTCACACCAGCCTGCTGCCATTCCTGAGCAAGCTCGGCACTGCTGGTAGTCCGATCCCGCAGCTGAAACAGTTTTAAGATACGGTCCTGGCGCTTGCTGGTCTTTCTTGGGCGCCCTGGAGCCTTTTTGACAACAATGGAAGCTCTCTCCTTGAAGTTCTTGATGATGCGATAGATTGTTGACTGAGGTGTAATCTTTGTAGCTGCGATACTCTTCCCTGTTAGGCCATTTTTGTGCAGTGCAATGATGGCTGCACGTGTTTCTTTAGAGATAACCATGGTTAACTGAAGAGAAACAATGATACCAAGAACCAGCCTCCTTTTAAAGTGTCCAGTGATGTCATTCTTACTTAATCATGACTGATTGATCGCCAGCCCTGTCCTCATCAACACCCACACCTGTGTTAATGGATCAATCACTAAAACGATGTTAGCTGCTCCTTTTAAGGCAGGACTGCAATGATGTTGAAATGTGTTTTGGGGGTTAAAGTTCATTTTCTGGGCAAATATTGACTGTGCAAGTACAGTAATTGCTGTTAAGCTGATCACTCTTTGACATTCAGGAGTATATGCAAATTGCCATTACAAAAAATGAAGCAGTAAACTTTGGAAAAATTACTATTTGTCTCATTCTCAATACTTTTGGCCATGACTGTATATGTAAATGGCCTGTTTCACAACACATTTTTTTGGCGTGCTTGAGATAGCCAGTTGTTCTGTAAAAAACATATTTAAATAGATATGTTTGTTTTACAAAAACTATAATGGAAAAATATATGTCAAATTGGTATCTGTTTGATATACATTCAATTTGTATTTTTATAGGATGAAAAATAACAAGTCTGCTGCACTTTGTTTTGTTCTTTAAAAAAATGTATGAAAAACGGATCCGTATTTTTTTTATCACAATGCAGTCAATGAAAGACGAATGTAAATGTACTGTCATATGTTTGATTCTCTTTTTTCATCCGTTTTTTTTAATTTTCTTTATTTAAAAAAAATAAGTTACATGATATCCATCGCTATGTCATTTAATCCCTTAATGACTGCCAATTACAGATGTAATTACTGGGCTTATTCCTCAACGCTACCTTTTTACAGCAATGAGGAATAAGGAAATAGTGTTCCCCCAGAGATGAAAATTCAGTGGGCGTTAGCTATAATTATAGCTGACATCTTGCCGCATCGATTGGTTTTAGCCCTATCAGGACTGCTTAATCCCATATGCCCCTGTCAATCATCACAGCATCATCTAGTTGGTTAACAGAGAGACAGGTCTTTGTTTAAAGGGTTGTCGACTACGCAGACAACCCTTTAGCTATCAATATATATTTCCCCCATATAAACTAATAACAGAAAACTAATAACAGGTGCTGTTCCAGAGATGTCGGTGCTTGTTCTCCCGAAGCTCATGTGACATTGTTATGTTACTCAAGCCTTGCAGCCAATCAGCTGCCTCATGACTCTCACTTACTTTGGAAGAAACTGACATCCGGATGAAGCAAGGATTGCTGCTACTCTCTGACTTTTTCCAGCTGTCAGTGACATCCAATGTAGGTGAGACTGAAACGGCTACTGACCCCTGCACCAGATGTGAGTATAGCTGTTATTATTTTACATGGGGGAACTATAGTGATTTTGAAGGGGTTGTCCGAGTAACGGCACGTACATTGCACATACGGATTTGTGATTGGACCCCCGAGCATTTTTACTCAAAATCGTCAAAATTCTGCCAAAGTCCGGTAAATGATCACATTTTCACTAGTGTTAATTTTTGGACTTTGGCTACGATAGTGGTGCTGTATAATGAGCATGGGGGACATGTTTGATGAGGGGGTGGGTGGGGAGAGGTCATTTGAGCAGCTGACTTAATGTGTGGAGATTCCGGCAAGCCAATCACATCCACAACGTCCAGACGCAAGGGCTTGTGTCATTGGCTGCCAAAGTCACATGTCCCTGTCCATATTAACAACGGACATGTTGTTTTGGCGCCATTTTGTTAGTGTTGCAGCACAGAGAGGCTGCTCCTGCTGCTGCTACTGGATAGTGAGATAGTTAGCTAGGCAGTTGCTTGTCAGTCAGCTAGTTTAGATAGGATCATTTGTGGCTGTGAAATCGACCTTCCAGCAGATCAATCGTTTTTGCTAATATTGTGGTCCAGAGACACCAGGCCACATTTCGGTATATACCTCTGTTGTGCTGATATTCTTCTCCATGCAGAAGTACACCTTTGAAACTCTAAATTCTTTCTGCTAATACTGTGGTCCTGAAACAAGCCCACATTTGTGCATATAAAGATTTGGTTCTGGTAATTTTTTTGGCCAGGCCAGAATTCACATTATAAAATCTCAATTTTTTCTGGTACTACCATGCTACAGAAACCAGGCCACATTTGAGCTTTTAAATCTTTTGTGCTGATATTCTGCTCCATCCAGGAGATCACATTAGACAATCTAAGCTTGTGTCTGTTACTACCGTGCTACATAAACCAGGCTACTATTAACCAAAGAAAGGTCCACAAGTCTATGGGAGTAATTATGAAGGAGAAAAGCAGAGAAAAAGAACTCCCATGCAAAGTACGAATAAAAAAACTATTTTATTGGACAAATATGCAGAAAACATACATGATAAAAACATATAAAAGAAGGGGGAAACCGAAATCACTACAGGAAGCAAGTCTCAGGCAAAACCACATATATTAAATTCATATGCGAAGTGATCAATGGACTAAGTTCATATGGAGAAAGCTGCTTAACACCAGTAAATATCATAATAAATGGTGTAATCAGGTAAGTTGTAAACACTGGCACAGTAATAAAATATATGTATATAGATATCTATATTGCAAATAATCCCAAAAATGTAAACCGTATGAAGTATGTTAAATAGTAAATGTGCAGGATAGAATGCAGTAGATATAAATATCAATTATGCAAAATAAACAAGAATCACACATAAATGTATATCTCGTTATATGCAAATTGCCTCTTCAGAGAAAAAGCAGCAATCCTACAAGTCACAATCAACCCTTTAACGAGTCGTGCAATATGACTTAGGATAAAAGCCAAATCAGAATCTCAATTTGCAGACACTGTGTTTTTGGGCTGTTGGCCCTCGTCAGTGCAAAGTATGAGAACTGATTTGGTTAGGTGAGAGGCTCTGGACTGAGGTCTAAGGGGTAACGTTTCTCCTTATGAAGAGTGACATACCAGCTCTGGCATGTCAAGGTAAGGAGGCTTATTCGCCATGCAATGCTCCTCTGGGAAATCACTGGTTATACAGAGTGAAAACAACTAAAGTGCAGAGCGATGTCACCACCTAGTGGTGTCAACAGAGAACTACGGTTGAGCAAGAATCCTACTGCAAAAGTGGTGGAGATGAAAACTATACCAAATACAATTATATATAGTTAATGCCAGTATATCAAGGTTAAATCAGAAGCATGATTATAGGTGTAAAATGGCTAGGATCCACCACATGTGCAGTAGCATTGTAAGACAACCAAATGTAAAGTACACTTCCTAAGATAAAGATGTCAGAACTACTCGGACTTGCACCCCTCTATTGCGCATTTTGCGTGATCGCTTCTTCAGAGAGGGTGTAGAATACACTATTGTGGGGTATTATATTCATCTATGCAGCCAATGAGACACATGGATGCTCAAAACACAGCTGCACTGTAGCGCGCATTAATTTCCCCTCGCCAACATTCGTCCGGGAGTCCGTGGAACACATCAAAATCCTTCCCCCGGGGGAGGCCGGATGTTACATCTCCGGGAGACGGAGTCAGCGTGCCCTTGAGCCCAGCATCATCCGGGCTGCCATGACGCAACGCTGACACAGTGACCGATGATTGGGTAGGTAAAGTGCATCATCATGAGGGTGGAGATGTAACCTAGAAAACCAGGACGCTGTGGCTTCCAACTCTGCGTGCACCTCATTAAACCATCCCGCCGGGAAAAATAGGCAATAACCCATCCGGATATCCCAGGGTGGTGGGGGCAAAGTGCCTCAGAGGTCCGCCTTGTCCAGGAAACCTGGATGCAATGGTGAGGTCAGGAAGAACATAGCACAAGATCAAAGCATCGCAACAGATCATATACAGCACAATCCATAATACACATCCCAAGATAGCAGTTAGGTATTTTAATAAGGACACATCCCATTGGGACCCATACAAAAAAAGTTTTATATAATAACATGACATATCAAGTGTGATCATAATCATATAAACATTGAAACCATATCATTCAACTGTCTCTAACCATATTCACAAATAAATTGCCATTCATACACCTGAAAAAAGTTTTTACATTAGTAGGGGACCAAGGAAATAGATAAGTGAATGGAATCTATATCAAAAACCTTTTAAATATCAAATGGATGACAAAATTATACACATGCACATATATATGCTCGCGCCTCCGGGCAATTGCACATACACATGTGCAAGTATACACATAAGTGCTGTGTTATAAAGCCTACTAAAATTGGATAGAAAGTGAAGAATAAATCACGACTAATGATGAGCGAATGTGCTCGCCACTGTTCGGTACTCGCCCGAGCATCTCACTACTCGGCGCTCGCCGAGTATTTCCGGGTTGCCCGGGCGGGAGCTCGGGTCCCCTCCCTGCATGTTTGGCGCTCTTTAGAGAGCTAATGAACATGCAGTGATTGCCTGCCACGCACTGTAATGCCGTAACCATGTTGGTTGTGGGAATTACAGTGATTGGCTGGTTGCATAGCATCATCGGGTCAATATAAGACCTGGTTCCGCTATGCTCGTCACAGTCTACACTGGAAACAGGCAGAGTAGGGAGAGGTGCTGATGAGTCAGGAAGAGATTTGCTTGTTTATAGTTAGAATAGGTATTCCACAACTTGAGAAAGCATGTGGGTGGCACACGAGACGTGCGTTGGGGCACAGCATTTTTTCAGCTCTTTACATTCCGAGCTCGGCCAGATTTTCTCCTTAATAATGGGTAAGGTTACTTATTCATGGAGATTTTAGGATTATTTGGTGCATAATTTCTATACAATTAAAAAAAAAAAAAAAGTTCATACAAATTTTTATTTATGTTACCTTTGCCCCTTATCCTAGATTTATTATTGATGTGACAGTCAAACTCTTGGTCACTGTGACTTATACCCGGAATGTTTATTGCCATTTCTGTCTATCATGTCTATTTTTTATATGTGATTTCTATGTGATTTTTAATACATTTCTCTAATAAAAACATGTATATTTAAAAAAAATAAAAAAATAAATATATATATATATATATATATATATATATATATCCATTTGAACTAACAGCCCTTCTGAGTACTAATCCAGCTGCATATTTTCGGTGGTGATAGCAGGAGTTAGTCAGGCAGGCAGGGTATGTGGCATACTGCAATGCATACAGCACAAGAGGGTCCATTGCACGTTCTGACTGATCCTGCTGTTACAGATATTTGTGGACATAGCCCCAGATATCAGGGGCCAGGGCTAATTTTTTTTTATCTTAATCCTGATTATTTGCTTAAAAACCAATCTAGAGTACACCATTTTTCTGCTCCATTTGCTTGTTAGCACTGCAGAATACAGCCAGATCTTTTCCATATTACAGCGATAAAAATCCAGAAATTTGTAGTGAGCGTGGAAAATATTGCCCTTCATTTACAATTTGTTGCAGTGTGTCAATGAAGCTATTCACACATGCTCGCTGTGAAGAATAGTATTAGTAAACTACAAGCCCGCTATATAAAACCGTGGTTGTCCTTCATACATATCACATATCACTGCGGTCCAAATTCATCCATTTCTGTCCTCCATTTACAGTTTGTTGCAGTGTGGCTATGAAGCTATTCACATGTGCTGGTTGTGAAGAATAGTAAACTACAGGCCCGCTATTTAAAACCATAGTTGTCCGTCAGACGTATCACATATAACTGCGTTCCAAATTCAGCCAATTCTGTCCTCCATTTACAGTTTGTTGCAGTGTTTCAGTGAATCTATTCACACGAGGTCACTGTGAAGAATAGTAAACTACAGGCCCGCTATTTAAAACTGTGGTTGTCTGTCAGACGAATCACATATAACTACGGTCCAAATTCAGCCATTTGTAGTGAACATGGAAAATATTGTCCTCCATTTAAAATGGGAAAGGCACGTGGCAAGGGACAGGGAAGTGATGGTGATGATGCATGCAGAGGCCGAGGCCGTGGGCAAGCTAAAATTGAGCCACAGCAAACACCCACATCTTGTCGCTCGACCTTCCTGTCCCAATTACTAGAAGACCGCAGAACACCACTATTGAACACAGAGTAGTATCAAAAGGTTGTTGGTTGGATAGCAGATAATGCTTCCACTCACTTTGCCACCACCACCACCACCCTGTCTTTCACACAGTCAAGTCTCAGTAGCCATGAGTCTGGACTGCATATTCCTCACCCTGATCCTCCTTCCTCTCACCATGCCAAGTGCACAGAGACTACTAATGCCACACTTAGACACTCAGAAGAGCTGTTCGCTTTCGCATTTATAGATTCGGGCCTCTCGCCTGGTGAGCTTCAAGTGGGGCAAGAGGAGAACGCATGTAGCGATGCCCAAATATTGGAGCAGCCATGTTCTCAAGAGGGCAACGGTGGGAAAATGCAATTACTGTCGCAAGAGGTGGATGATGATAAGACACAATTGCCAGAAAGTCAGGAGGAGGACTAGGTTGTGGAAGTGGAAGATGAGGTGGTGGACAATATAGTAACTGACCCAACCTGGCAGGGGGACATGCAGAGCGAGGACAGGAGCACAAAGGGGGATGGAGGCGTAACACCACAAAAAGCAAGAAGAAGCAGTGCGGTGTCCGCAGACACAAAGCAGGAAAGCATTCCCCATAATACCGACACGATGGAAGTTGCCAGTACAACTGTTAGGTCTTCTCAAGTCTGGTTCTTTTTTTCTGCAGATAACCCCAAAAAGAACATTTGCACCATCTGCCAGGCCAGCATCAGCAGGGATAGCAAAACTACCAGCCTAACCACCACCACCACCATGATCAGGCACATGACAGCAAAGCACCTGACTAAGTGGACCGAATGCCAGGGTCCAGAATCAGTGTCTGCGGGTGACACCACTGCTTATTCCGCTGTTGTGCGTGCACGCCAATCCGTTGTCCATGGTGCATGCGAAGATGCCTCTCGCCCTGCATCTGTCGTTACACACTCTCAACTAGCAACGTCAACAAACACGTCCATGTCCTTGTCCCAGCGCAGCGTTCAATTATCCCTACCCCAGTTTTTGGAATGCCAGTGCAAATACGCAGCCAACGCCCCACAGGCCACACTATTAAATTCACACATTTTGCGATTGCTTGTGCTCGAAAAGTTGTCTTTTTAGCTCATGGAGATGGAAGCTTCCGCAACTTGATTGCGGCGGTACTAGGTCCCCAGCCACCACTATTTCTCCCGGTTTGACGTCCCCGCATTACACAAGCACGTGTCCCACAACATTAGCAGTGCCCTCAACAATGCAGTTACTGGGAAAGTCCACCTAACCACGGACACTTGGACAAATGCTTGTGGGCAGGGATGGCACATCTCCCTGACGGCACACTGGGTTAATATAGTGGAAGCCGGGACCCAGTCGGACCTTGGGACGGAACACGTCCTCCCGATGCCAAGGATTGCGGGCCCTAGGTCAATCAGGGTTGCCCCCACGGTCTACAGCTCCTGCACCTCATCCTCCTCAGCTTCCTCCTCCTCTTCAGCCTCCATCTCCAAAATGACCACATCAGTCACAAGCTGGAAGCACTGCAGCACTGCCTCGGCCAAGCAGCAACAGGTTGTGCTGAAGCTAATATGCTTAGGTGACAGACCGCACAATGCTGAAGAGTTGTGGACAGCTCTGAAAGAGCAGGCAGATCTGTGGCTGACACCACTGAACTTACAGCCAGGCATGGTCGTGTGTGACAATGGCCGGAACCTGGTGACCGCTCTGAAGCGAGGTGAGCTCACACACCTACCATGTTTGGCCCATGTGCTTAACCTCGTGGTTCAGCAGTTTCTCAAAACCTATCCAGATCTGCCGGATCTGCTTGTCAAAGCACTATGTGTGCCCATTTTAGAAAGTCAGCTACAGCTTCCATCGTCCTTGCCGTGCTTCAGCAGCGTTAGCAGCTTCCAGCTCACCGACTGGTGTGCAATGTTCCCCCACGTTGGAACTCTACATTACAGATGTTGGGAAAGATTTGTGAGCAGAAGAGGGCAGTTGTTGACTACCAGCATCAACACGGCCTTCCGTATTCAGATCAGACTCTACACATAAGACCTCAGGAGTCAGACATATGTACCATCTGTTAGAACTCTCCTGTTAGGTTTTTTCTAGTTTGCTGGTCACATGACCATTTTTGCCTATTTAATCCGGCTCCGCCCTCCTGGCCTTGCTGGACTTCATTGTAATTTCTACTCTTGAGCTAGCTTGGTACTCTGTTACCTTTCTCTGTCAGTTTTGCAAGGTCTTCGGACCTCTATGTTCTATGTTGTTTGTTTGTCCTATTTCTGCTACAATTTCTGCTAGGAGGTGTTCATCTTTCTCCCAGTCCCTAGTTCTTGTAGGGATCCCTTCCCTCACATCTATAGGTCTTTGTTCAGACTAGCCGAGGACTTTAGCGGGTCTGATTGCAGGATCAGGTTCCCCGTTACATCGTAGGGATCCAGCTTAGTTCTATTGTAGGGACAGATCTCCTGTCTTTCCTTAGTGCTTGTAGCAGATCTTAACAGTAAGTCCAGCCAAAAAAATTTCTCTAAGGAAAGACCCCCAGTTTCCATCATGGTCTCGGTTCAGGCTTTGGCTCAACGCTTGCAGGGACTCTCTCTGGAGGTGGTCAAGCTCCAACAACACGTGAGTAGCTGTCCTGGAGCACATTTTGTAGAGCCAAAGGTACGTCTGCCTGATCTATTTTTTGGTGAACAACAAGATTTTTTTTCCTTTAAAAATGCTTGTTTATTGTATTTTCGTTTAAGACCCAGATCTTCTGGTGATGAATCACAGCGCATAGGGTTCATAATGTCACTTTTGCGCAAATAACCTCAGGGATGGGCCTTTTCTCTCCAACTTAGTGATCCGTGCTTTAGATCAGTGGATAGTTTTTTTTCTGCTTTGGGGTTGTTGTATGATGATCCTGATCGTGTCTCATCTGCTGAGTCTGAATTAAGACGTTTGAGGCAGGAATCAGGTAATGTGGAAAATTATTGTACTCACTTCCGTCGGTGGTCTGCTCAGGTGGAGTGGAACAATTTAGCTTTGAAAAGTTCGTTTCTTGCGGGGCTAAGTGAAAGGGTTAAGGATCTGCTGATTGCTTATCCTTCACCTGGAAACTTGCAGGAGGCAATGCAATTAGCTATATGGGTGGACAGGAGACTGCGTGCAAGGGTTAATGAGAGTAAATCCTCTTCCATGTCAGCTCCGAGTCTTGAGAGGGTCTGTACTGACATTGGTGAGCCGATGGAGATTGGGGCGATGTCACCCCGCTCTCAGGAAAAAGACCGCAGATTTTCTGAAGGTTTGTGCTTTTATTGCGGAAAATCTGACCATTTCATTAAGAACTGTGTGCTTCGTATGAACAAAGAAAAAAAAAAGGTCAGTTACGCTCGTATAGCCTGTTTAAATACTAAGTGTGTACTTCTTTCTGCTACTACCACTGCTCAGGAAGAATTAATTGAATTTCGGGTATTTGTGGATTGTGGTTCTACTCTGAATGTGATTGATGGGGGATTCCTGGAAAAACTTAAATTAAAACCCAAACCTTTGTCATCCCCTATTGCCGTGGTTTCTATTGATGGCTCTCCCTTAAAGAGTGTTACTCACAAGGTCTGTGAATTTCCCCTCACTATTAATGGTATTCACCAAGAGAATTTGGATTTGGTAGTATTAAATAATTTGCCTTCTCCTGTAGTGTTGGGGTTACCCTGGTTAAAATTGCACAATCCTGTACTGGATTGGTCTACCAATGAAATTAAGTCCTGGAGCCCTAAGTGTTATGACAAGTGTTGTAACGGGCGCATTGCTGCTGTGGATAAAGGGGAATTACCTGTACCTATTCAGGATTTTTGGAAAGTTTTTTATGAGAAGGAATCGCAAATTTTGCCTCCCCATAGAGACTATGATTGTACCCTTGAATTTGTCCCTGGAGCGACTCTTCCTAAAAGTCGTTTATTTAATCTTACTATTCCTGAGAGAAAGGCTTTAGAGGAATACATACAGACAAGTTTGGCCGCCGGTCACATTAGGCCTTCCAAGTCTCCTGTGGCTGTTGGATTTTTTTTTGTTAAAAAAAAGGACGGCGGTTTACGCCCTTGTCTGGACTTTCGTGAGATTAATAAAATTACTGTACGCAATCCCTACCCACTGTCATTGATTCCTGATTTGTTTAACCAGTTAGTGGGGGCCAAGTGGTTCTCTAAAATTGATCTCCGGGGGGCATACAATTTGTTGCGCATGAAGTAGGGTGATGAATGGAAGACTGCTTTTCACACTCCTGTGGGTCATTTTGAGAATCTGGTTATGCCTTTTGGTCTTACCAATGCTCCAGCATTTTTTCAGAATCTTATTAATGACATCCTTGGACCTTTGATCGGCAGAAGTGTGGTTGTGTATTTGGATGACATTTTGATTTATTCGCCGGATCTGGAGTCTCATTGGCGGAGCGTACGTGAGGTATTACAGTTGTTACTTTGACAATTCGCTTTTTGCTAAGCTGGAGAAATGTGAGTTCGCTGTACAGAGGATTAGATTTTTTGGGCTACATTATCTCCAGCGAGGGCTTTGAGATGGACCCGGTGAAGGTTCAGGCTGTACAGGAATGGCCTAGGCCTATTGGTTTGAAATCGATACAGAGATTTTGGGGTTTCGCCAATTATTACAGAAAATTCATAAAAAAATGTTCTATTATTGTCAAACCACTGACCGATCTCACTAGGAAAGGTGCTAATGCGGTTCAGTGGACTTCTGAGGCCATTGAAGCTTTGGTGTTTCTAAAGGAGAGATTCAGCTCTGCCCCCATCCTTATGCAGCCTGATGTGACTAAGCCGTTTTTGGTTGAGGTTGATGCTTCTTCTGTGGGGGTCGGTGCAGTGTTGTCTCAGGAAAACAAGGATGGAGTACATCCCTGTGCCTTTTTTTCAAAAAAATTTTCTGAGACTGAACTTAATTACGATATTGGTAATCGGGAATTGCTGGCTATTAAACTCGCATTTGAACATTGGCGTCATCTCTTGGAAGGTGCTGAATTTCCCATTCAGGTTTTCACTGATCATAAAAATCTGATCTATCTTGATGCTGTCAAGCGCTTGAATGCCCGTCAGGCTAGGTGGGCACTTTTTTTCTCGCGGTTTAATTTTTCCGTTACTTACATCCCGGGTACCAAGAATGTTAAAGCTGATGCTTTGTCTCGCAGCTTTTCTCCCATGGTCGGTGCTGAGGAGGATGAGAGCATTTTACAAGAAGGTGTTGTGATTGCTGCTTTGGACTCCGTTTTGGAGGATGAGATTCTAAAAAGCTTAGGAGAATGCCCCATCTAACACTCCCCATGGGAGGTTGTTTGTGCCTAGGAACTTTAGGAGAGATTTGTTTATTGAGTGTTATGAGTCTCGGTTGGCAGGTCATCCAGGAATTTCTGAGACCAAGAGACTTGTGGGTCGCAGTTTTTGGTGGCCTGGATGGCAGAAGGAAGTCATTAAGTGGGTGCGTCAATGTACTGTGTGTGCTAGATCTAATTCTTCGCATGCTCCTGCTGCGGGGTTGCTTTGCCCTCTGGAGGTTCCTAGTGCACCTTGGACACATCTGGCTATGGACTTTATTACTGACCTTCCCCTCTCTGAGGGTTTCACGGTCATCTGGGTGGTTGTGGACCGTTTTAGCAAGATGTGTCACTTGGTTACCTTCATCAAACTGCCCTGCGCTAAGACACTCGCTAATGCCATTGTCAAGGAAATTGTCAGACTACATGGCGTTCCTACTGACATTGTTTCTGATAGGGGACCTCAGTTCTTGGCTCGTTTTTGGCGTGCCTTTTGTGACAGGTTGGGAGTTCATTTGTCGTTTTCATCCGGATATCATCCTGAGTCTAATGGCCAGACAGAAAGAAAGAACCAGGATGTTGAGCAGTTCTTGTGTTGTTTTGTGGCAGACAATAAAGAGGGGTGGTCTGAGTTTCTGCCACTTGCTGAATTTGCTCTTAATAACCATGCATCCTCTGCTGCTGGTTGTTTGCCTTTTTTTGTTGTTCTGGGAGACATCCGTCTTTTGGGTCATTCTCCAAATTGGTATCGGCTGTGCCTGAGGAGGAGAGTTTTTCCGGTGATTTGGAGAGAGTTTGGACGGATGTGCGTGGTAATCTTCAGGAGGCTAAGAAAAAATCTAAGAGGTACTTTGATAGGAAACGGCAAGAGGTTTTGTTTGCTGTTGGTGACATGGTTTGTTTGTCCTCTAAGAATCTGCGATTGAGGATTCCTTCTAAAAAATTGGGTCCCAAGTTCGTAGGGCCCTTTAAGGTGCTTCAGATAGTTAACCAATCTGCTGTTAGGTTGGAGATTCCTACCTCCTGGAAGATTAATCCAGTATTTCATGTTTCTCTGTTGAAAAGAGCTGATGTGTCAGATGGTGACGCCTCTGCCACTGTTCCTCCGCTGGTGGAGGACGGGGAATATGAAATTTCCCGCATCCTAAATTCTAGACGGTATAGAGGGAGTTTGCAGTATCTCGTCGCTTGGAAGGGTTTCGGACCCGAGGATAACTCATGGGTGAGGGCGGATGATGTTTCTGCTTCCAGACTTGTCAGAGCGTTTCACAGGAGGTTTCCTGATAAACCCGGGCCTAGGGGATCCGGAGGATCCTCTTAGAAGAGGGGGTACTGTTAGAACTCTCCTGTTAGTTTTTTTCTAGTTTGCTGGTCACATGACCATTTTTGCCTATTAAATCCGGCTCCACCCTCCTGGCCTTGCTGGACTTCATTGTAATTTCTACTCTTGAGCTAGCTTGGTACTCTGTTTCCTTTCTCTGTCAGTTTTGCTAGGTCTTCGGACCTCTATGTTCTATGTTGTTTGTTTGTCCTATTTCTGCTACAATTTCTGCTAGGAGGTGTCCATCTTTCTCCCAGTCCCTAATTCTTGTAGGGATCCCTTCCCTCAGATCTATAGGTCTTTGTTCAGACTAGCCGAGGACTTTAGCGGGTCTGATCGCAGGATCAGGTTCCCCGTTACATTGTAGGGATCCAGCTTAGTTCTATTGTAGGGACAGATCTCCTGTCTTTCCTTAGTGCTTGTAGCAGATCTTAATACCATCCTCCTAAACTTTGAGGACTCCACCAAGATGGTGAGCGGCAATGATGCCATAATTAGCGTCACCATCCCACTTCTCTGTCTTCTGAAACACTACAGGCATGTACACGCAAGTGCAGGCAAGAGAGACACAAATCCAATCCAGCAGAGGCAGGGGAACACTGTCAAAGTTCTGGGACAGTTTTCTCAGACCCTCCTATTGCACAGGCCCTGATGGAGGAGGGAAAAGTTTGGGAAGATGCTGAAGGAATACCTTTCCGACCCTACCAACGTCCTCAATGATTCCTCTGTGCCTTATAATTTTTGGGTATCCAAGCTGGACACGTGGCCTGAACTTGCTCTCTATGCCTTGGAGATCCTGGCCTGCCCTGCCACTAGCGTTTCGTCAGAACGGGTTTTTAGTGCCGCCAGGGGAATTATAAATGATAGGCACATCCACCTGTCAACTGAAAATGCTGACATGCTTACTCTTATAAAAATGAACAAGGGCTGGATTGTGCAAGACTTCTCAACACAACCGAATGATAACAGCATAACATAAAGTCAAATCCAGTGTCTTTTTTTGGGAGGTCTATTCCCATGCACCTCTTCACACCCTGACATATTGTACTCTTCATGACTTTAGTTATTCTTGTCCTCCTCCTACTCCTCATCCTCCACCACCATATCATTCACCACCATATCAACCATATCACCATATCTACGTCTCTTGCAAAGGGCAATGGGGTTCCTCCAAATTTTTTGCAGCCGTTGCATTCACTGCATAGACAAACAGTATGGGAGGCCCACTTCCTAATAATGGGAACATTGTTTTCATGAGGCCCTCCTTTACGTCTCTTGCAAGGGGCATTGGAGTGCCTCCAAATTTTTGGCAGCCGTTGCATTAACTGCATACCCTATAACTGTATAGCAGAACTGCTCCTTTCTATTGGGAACATGTCATTACTGAGGTCCACCTCTATGTGTCTTTAAATTGTTATTGGGGTTTTTCCTAAATTTTAGCAGCTGTTGTACTCACATGCCCTATAACTGTATAGCAGGCCCGCTCCTTTCTATAGAGAACATGTCGTTACTGAGGCCGACCTCTATGTGTCTTTAAATTTTTATTGGGGTTTTTCCCAAATATTGGTAGCTATTGTACTTACTGCATACCCTATAACTGTGTAGCAGAACTGTTCCTTTCTAATGAGAACATGTCGTTCCTGAGGTCCACCTCTATGTGTCTTTAAATTGTTATTGGGGTTTTTCCAAAATTTTAGCAGCCCTTGCAGTCACTACATGGGTATTACCACTATAGAAGACCCACTCTTTTATAATAGGAACATTTTTTTTACTGAGGCCCTCCTCTATGTCTATTCAAAGGGGTATTGGGGTGCGTCCAAATTTTTGGCAGCCCTTGCAGTCACTGCGTATGCAATAATAGTATAGGAGACCCAATCATTAATAACAAAGCATAGCCGGCTGATGGCCCTTTAACAATAGTGAGGGCCGACTGCTGGCCCTTTAAGAATAGTAAGGGCCGTTTGATGGCCCTATAAAAATAGGCTTTGTGACTTTCAGAGTCCCTCCTTCATAAATGAAACAAGATGTGTCTGATCATTTCTCACCCACTCATGGCAAGATAAGATAGTAAAATGTTAAAATGACATTTACCGGTGAATGTATTTTTCACCATTGAAAGCAATGCAAAAATGCATCAAAAACGCTACGTGTGAACAGAGCCCAAGGTGTGGAGGAGCATTTTTGTTTTTGGTTATTTATTTTGCCTTAGATACAAGTCACTACCCTGGATAGGATGTTCCTCAACATTTTTCCCAGGAAAATCCATTTTGGCTTTATTGTGAGTCCGTAAAAGTGGCGTAATACTTTATTGACAGCAGTGACCTGGGAGTCAAAGATGCTTCCCCTTGCTGCTTCCGTGCCATATGAGCACTGCTCCCATCGATTTGGGACATTTTTAGGCCCTCTGTAGACCGCCATGTGTGTGTGTGTGTGGGGGGGGTGCTGGAAAAATGCTTGAGTTCCCTATAGACTTACATTGGGCTATATGCTCGGATCAAGCACTCCAGCATTCCAATTTGCTCGCCTCGAACAATGAGTACCTAAGCATTTTAGTGTTCACTCATCACTATTGCTAACAAGAGTAAAAAAGCATTTTTTCCTGTGACAAACATGATATAGTCCGCCATAAGCCATCTTGTCCTTTTGTGACGTTGAAATTAAGCTGTATGCAGATGTAATTTTTTTTTCTGTGAGTAACGTGACGCTGCATGCCATAAGCCCGCTTGTCATTTTGTGGCATTGAAATTCAGCTTTTTTCAGAGTAAAAAAAAAATTTTTCAGTGACAAACGTGATACATTATGCCAGAAGTCCTTTTGTGGCGGTGAAATTAAGCTGCATGCAGATGTAAAATTTTTTTTTTTTCTGTGAGTAACATGATGCTACACGACATAACCCTTGTCTTTTTGTGGCGTTGAAATTCAGCTATTTCAGAGTAAAAAAAAATCTATTTTTTCTGTCGCTAACCAGAGTAAAAATATATTTTTTCTTTTGTGACAAATGTGATACAGTCTGCCATAAGCCACCTAGTTAGTGATGAGTGAGCACTAAAATGCTCAGGTACTCGTTGCTCGGGTCGAGCAAATTGGAATACTTGGGTGCTCGACCCGAGCAACGAGCCCAATGTAAGTCTATGGGAAACTCGAGCATTTTTCAGGCGGCTCCCCCCGGCGGTCTGCAGAGGGCCTAAAAATTGCCCAAATCGATGGGAACAGTGTTCAAATGACATGGGAACAGCATGGGGAAGACCCCTGGAAGCATTTTTGACTCCCAGGTCACTGCCGTCAACAACGTTGTCAGAGTATTACGCCACTTTTACAGATTCACAATAAAACATACAAAAACAAAACCAAAATGGATTTTCCTGGGAAATATATTAAGGAACATCCTTTCCAGGTAATGACTTGTAAATAAGGCAAAATAAATAACCAAAGCCAAAAATACTCCTCCACACCTTGGGCTATGTTCACACGTAGCGTTTTTGCACTTTTGCATTGCTTTCAACAAAGACAAATGCATTCAGTGGGAAATGTCATTATAACATTTTACAACCTTATCTGGAGATGTGGTGTGTGACACATCATCAGACACATGCATACAGTGCTGAAAAGACATGGGAATAGCATGGGGAAAACCTCTGGAAGCATTTCTGACTTCCAGGTCACTGGCTAAAAGTGTGCCCATCATAAGTGATCCTTGGCGCATGCGAAGATGCCTCCCGCCATGCACCTGTCGTTGCAGACTTGCAACAATCACCATCCACATCCTTGTCCCAGTGCAGCGTTCAGTTTTTCCTACCCCATTCCTTGGAATGCTAGCGCAAGTATACAGCCAGTCACCCACCCACCCACAGGCTGCAATACTATACTATGCTGCTTGCACTTGAAATGTGGCCTTTTAGGCTCGTGGAGGCGGAAGCTTTTCATAACCTCATGCCAGCGGCGGCCGGGTATCCATACTTGGTCCCCAGCCACCACTATTTATCCCGGTATCGTCTCCGCCTTCCACAAGCATGGGTCCCACAACATTACCCGTGCCGTCCCCAGTGGACTTACTGGGAAGGACCGCCTAACCACAAACACGTGGACAGGTGAATGTGGCCAGGGATGGTACGGAGCCAGTCCACAGCTTTTTTTGCTGAGTTGTATTTCACCACAGCCATATTCTTTAGCTTGGTGAAAGGACTTGGGAAACTATATCTACCCAACTGTCATTTCTCCCAGGAAGTCCTCTAAAGCTGCTTGCACTTGAAATGTGGCCTTTTAGGCTCGTGGAGGCAGAAGCTTTTCATAACTTCATGCCGGCGGCGGCCGGGTGTCCATACTTGGTCCCCAGCTGCCACTATTTCTCCCGGTATCGTGTCTGGCTTCCACAAACACGGGTCCCACAAAATTACCCGTGCCCTCCCCAGTGCACTTACTGGGAAGGACCGCCTAACCACAAACACAAGTGTGTGGCCAGGGACGGTACGGAACCAGTCCACAGCTTTTTTTGCTGAGAGTTGTATTTAGCTCGGTGAAAGGACTGGCATAGAGGGAAACCATATCTACTCTGGGTGTCATTTCTCCCAGGAAGTCCTCTAATGCAGCTTGTTGCAGAAGCAATGGCAGCACGTCCAACATCAACTCGCACTTGTCGGTGGTGCTTTGACACACAAGCATCTTTTTTTGCGCATTTAATTTCATGAATACAGAGTTGGACAATGGCCTGATCTACACTGCTGTTTAAGAATTAACATGCATAAGCATGTCCAATCCACATTAAAAAAGCAGCCACAGAGTGTCCGGGAACCTTCCCCCACACTTTTCTTAGCCAGGGCTGCTTCTCGGCAGGGTTGGATGGGCCCACCAGAGAACCGGAGACTCCTCCGGTGGGCCCTGGCTTTTCCTTCAGGAGAGTTCATAGTGCTGAGGTGAGGCCACCATCTGCTTAGTTTTCTCTTACTTGGAATGCAAGTGCAAGTTTGCAGCCAGCCACCCACCCACAGGCTGCAACACTAAACTGCCAGATTTCTGAGCAGCTACTTGCACTTGAAATATGGCCTTTTAGACTCGTGAAGGCGGAAGCTGTCCACAATCTTATGACGGTGGGAACGGGTATCCATACTCGGTCCCCAGCCGCCATTATTTTTCCCGGTATCGTCTCCGCCTTCCACAAGCATGGGTCCCACAACATTACGCATGCCCTCCCCAGTGCACTTACTGGGAAGGACCGCCTACCCACAAACATGTGGACAGGTGAATGTGGCCAGGGATGGTACAGAGCCAGTCAACAGCTTTTTTTGCTGAGAGTTGTATTTAGTTCGGTGAAAGGACTGGCATAGAGGGAAACCGTATCTACTCCGGCTGTCATTTCTCCATCACCAGGTTCCGCCCATTGTCACACATGACCAGATCAGGCTGCTGGGTTACAGCTTTCAACAACTCTGCAGCGCTGGGTGGTTTGTCAATTAAGTATTAAGCATGTTATATACAGCACAGCCTGTTGCCGCTTGGCCAAGGCAGTGCTGCAGTGCTGTCAGCTTGTGACTGATGTGGTCATTTCGGAGATGGAGGAGGAGGTGGTGCAGGAGATGAACAATGTGATTACATTGAGGTTAAATTGGTGACGCTGTTTTTTATACTAAAGAAAGATCCTATTGTTTTGTTTTTTTACATTATTTTTTAAGACAAATGCATTCACCGGGAAATGTCATTTTAACATTTTGCAACCTTATCTGGCAATGTGGTGTGTGACACATCATCAGACACATCCTTTTTTATTTATGATGGAGGGACTCTGAAAGTCATAAAGCCTATTTTTATAGGTCCATCAGCAGTCGGCCTTCGCTATTGTTAGAGAGCCATCAGCCGGCTATGCTTTGTCGTTCCAATTATTAACAAGTGGGTCTCCTATACTGTTATTGCGTATCCAGTGACTGCAAGGGCTGCCAAAAATTGGGCGCAGCTCAATACCCCTTTGAAGAGATATAGAGGAGGGTCTCAGTAAAAAAATGTTCCCATTATAAAGGAGCGGGTCTCCTATAGTGGTAATGCCCATGCTGTGACTGCAAAGGCTGCCAAAATTTGTGAAAAACCCCACTAAGAATTTAAAGACACACAGAGCAGGGCCACAGTAACAAGAATGACATGTTCCCATTAGAAAAGAGAGAGTCTGCTATACAGTTATAGGGTATGCAGTGAGTCCAACAGCTGACCAATTTTAGGAAAAAACCCACTAAGAATTTAAAGACACATAGAGCAGGGCCACAGTAATGACAAATTCCATTTAGAAAGGAGAGAGTCTGCTATACCGTTATAGGTTATGCAGTGAGTCCAACGGCTGACCAATTTTAGGAAAACCCCACTAAGAATTTAAAGACATAGAGCAGGGCCACAGTAACGACAAATTTCCATTAGAAAGGAGAGAGTCTCCCATAGTGTTGGCCTATGCAGTAAATGCAAGGGCTGTCAAAAATTTGGAGTCATTTCAATGCCCCTTGGAATAGACGTGAAGGAGGGCCTCATAAAAAATGTTCCCATTAGAAAGGAGCGGGCCTCCTATACTTGTAATGCCCATGTACTAAGTGTATGGGCTGACAAACATTTACCCCAGGGGTGTGTACATGAACATACTGTATAAAAACACCCTTTAAAAAAAGTATGTGGGTGTTGCGTCATGGACCATGGTCACCCTGGTGATAAAGTGGTGGAGGATGAGGAGAAGGAGGAGGACAAGAGCAAATAGCCAAAATCAGGAAGCGTATACCCATGTCTGGGTGTGAAAAGGTGCATGGGAATACACCTCCCAAGAAAAGACACTGGATTTGAGTTTATGTTAAGCTGCTATCATTCGGTGGTGTTGAGAAATCTGTCCCAATCCAGCCTTTGTTCATTTTTATAAGAGTCAGCCTGTGAGCATTTTCAGTTGACAGGCGGATGCGCTTATCAGTTATAATTCCACCAGCGGCACTAAAAACCCGCTCTGATAAAACGCTGGCGGCACGGCAGGCCAGGACCTCCAAGGTATAGAGAGCCAGTTCATTCCACGTATCCAGCTTGGATACCCAATAATTATAAGGCACAGAGGAATCACGGAGGATGTTGGTACAGTTGGCAAGTACTGAGCACACAGTAAGTACTCAGCATCCCAAACTTTGCACTTCTGGTGAGAGTATCCCGCGACTCAGGGCCTGTGCAATGAAAACTCTCCCAGAACTTTGACAGTGTCTCCCTGCCTCTGCTGGATTGAAGTTGTGTCTCTCTCGTCTGTACTCCTTGGTTGTCCAACGAAGTGTGCCCTCTGTCGCCAGCGTTTTCAGATGGGAATTTTTTTAATAGTTCCGCAACAAGCGGTACAGCCCTATTGTTGTAGACCTGTCCACCTCAGGAACAAGAGATATAAAGTTCTCCCTGTAGCATGGGTCTAGAAGTGTCACCAACCAGTAATGACTGTCGCCCCAAATTTTGAGAACACGAGGGTCATGGGAAAGGCAGCGTAACATAAACTCAGCCATGCGTGCCAGACTACTAACAAGCAAGTCTTCTGTGTTCTCACCAAGAGGATGACTGACCATGCTCTCCTCCTCCTCCTCCTCTCTGTCCTCTGGCCATCCATGCTGAAAAGACGGTATGACAGCTGTGCAGGTAGTACCGTCTATAGTGCATGAAACTAGCTCCTGTCCTTCCTCCTCCTCCTCCTCTTTCTCATTGTTACCCAATCCATGTTGGGATGAGATGAGGCTTGGCTGTGTGTAATCACCCTGTATGGTTCCTTGCTCCATCTCATCGTGCTCTGCCTGCAATGTATCCTCTTTGATTGTGAGCAGAGAGCGTTTCAGAAGACAGAAAAGCGGGATGGTGATGCTAATTATGGCGTCATCGCCGCTTACCATCTTGGTGGAGTCCTCAAAGTTTTGGAGGATGGTACATATGTCTGACATCCATGTCCACTCCTGAGGTCTTATGTGTGGAGTCTGAACTGAATATCGATGGCCTTGTTGATGTTGCTACTCAACAACTGCCCTCTTCTGCTCACAAATCCTTCCCAACATCTGCAGTGTAGAGTTCCAACGCGTGGGGACATCACACACCAGTCTGTGAGCCGGAAGCTGCAAATGCTGCTGAAACACGGCAAGGGCGGCGGAAGCTGTAGGTGACTTTCTAAAATGGGCACACAGGCGGCGTACTTTAACAAGCAGATCCAGCAGCTCCAGGTAGGATTTGAGAAACCTCTGACCGAGGTTAAGCACATGGGCCAGGCATGGTACATGTGAGAGCTTGCCTCGCCTCAGAGCCGCCACCAAGTTCCGGCCATTGTCGCACATGACCATGCCGGGTTGTAGGTTCAGAGGTGTGAGCCACAGATCTGCCTGCTCTTTCAGCGCTGTCCACAACTCTTCAGCATTGTGAAGTTTTTCACCTAAGCATATTAGCTTCAGCACAGCCTGTTGTCGCTTGGCTGAGGCCGTGTTGCAGTGCTTCCAGCTTGTGACTGATGTGGTCATTTCAGAGATGGAGGCTGAAGAGGAGGAGGAGGCTGAGGAAGATGAGGTGAAGGAGCTGTAGACCATGGGGGCAACCCTGATTGACCTATGGCCCGCAATCCATGGCGTCGGGAGGACGTGTTCCGTCCCAAGGTCCGACTGGGTCCCGGCTTCCACTATAGTAACCCAGTGTGCCGTCAGCGAGATGTACCGTCCCTGCCCACAAGCACTTGTCCACGTGTCCGTGGTTAGGTGGACTTTCCCGGTAACTGCATTGTTGAGGGCACGGCTAATGTTTTGGGACACATGCTTGTGTAATGCGGGGACCGCACACCGGGAGAAATAGTCCCTCGGTACTCAGTCCCCAGCCACCATCAGGTTGCGGAATGCTTCTGTCTCCACGAGCCTTAAAGGCAACATTTCGAGCGAAAGCAGTTGTGAAATGTAAGAATTTAGTAGTGTGGCCTGTGGGGCGTTGGCTGCATATTTAGCTTGCGTTCCAAGGACTGGGTTATGGACAACTGAACGCTGCGCTGGGACAAGAACATGGACGTGCTTCCTGATGCTGCTAATTGAGAGTTCGCAGCGACAGGTGCAGGGCAGGAGGCATCTTCGCATGCACCATCGACAGGGGATTGCATGCACAACAGCAGAAGAAGCAATGGTGCCACCTGCTGACACTGTTTCTGGACTCTGGGGTTCGACCCACAAAGTCGGGTGCTTTGCTGCCATGTGCCTGATCATGCTAGTGGTGGTCAGGTTGGTCGTTTTTCCACCCCTGCTGATGCTGGCCTGGCAGGTGGTGCAAATGGCCTTTTTGGGGTTATCGAGAGAGTCTTTAAAAAACAACCAGACTCGGGAAGACCTAACAGTTGTACTGGCAACTTCCTTCGTGTTGGTGTTACGGGGAACGGTTGCCTGCCTTCTGTCTGCGGCCACCACACTGCTTCTTCCTGCCTGTTGGGGTGCTCTGCCTTTCTCCCCCTGTGTGCTGCTGACCTCGCTCTGAATGTCCTCCTGCCGGGTTGGGTCAGTTACTATCTCATCCACCACCTCGTCTTCCGCTTCCGCACCCTGGTCCTCCTCCTGTTTTTCTGGCAATTGTGTCTCATCATCGTCCACCTCTTGTGACACTTTCCCACCGTCGCCTTCGTGTGACCGTGGCTGCTCAAATACTTGGGCATCGCTACATGCCATCTCCTCTTGCCCCGCTTCAAGTGGACCAGGCGAGAGGCCCGAATCTATAAATAGAAAAGTGAACAGCTCTTCAGAGTGTCCAAGTGTGGGATCAGTTGTCTCTGGGTACTCGGCATTGTGGGAGGAAGGAGGATCAGGGTGAGGAATATGTGGTCCAGACTCACGGCTACTGAGACTTGACCGTGTGGAAGACAGGGTGGTGGTGGTAGCTAAGTGACTGGAAGAATTATCCGATGTCCAACCAACAACTTTTTGACACTGCTCTAGGTTCAATAGTGGTGTGCTGCGGTCCCCTAGAAATTGGGACAGGAAGGTGAGGCGAGAAGATGTGGGTGTTTGTTGTGGCACAATTTCGGCTTGCCAACGACCGTGTCTTCTGCTTCTGCATGCACCATTACCATCACATCCAGTACCCCATCCCTTGCCACGTGCCTTGCCCATTTTAAATGCAGTACAGTATCTTCCACGCTCACTACAAATGACTGAGTTTGGAGCGAACTTATATGTGATCCATGTGACTGCGAAAACAGAGTTTTAACTACCTGGCCTGTAGGTAAGTAGTTTGAACAGCAGACTGGTGTGAATTGCTTCACTGACACACTAAAGGAAATTTTTAATGGAGGCCAGAAATGACAGCATTTTCTGACAACGTATATGTGATCCGTGTGATGGAGAAAACAGAGTTTTAAATACCTGGCCTGTAAGTAAGTAGTTTGAACAGCAAACTGGTGTGAATTGCTTCACTGACACACTAAAGGAAATTTTTAGTGGAGGCCAGAAATGGCAGTATTTTCTGACAACGTATATGTGATCCGTGTGACAGAGAAAACAGAGTTTTAAATACCTGGCCTGTAGGTAAGTAGTTTGAACAGCAAATTGCTGTGAATTGCTTCACTGACACACTGAAAGAAATTTTTAATGGAGGCCAGAAATGGCAGTATTTTCTGACAACGTATATGTGATCCGTGTGATGGAGAAAACAGAGTTTTAAATACCTGGCCTGTAGGTAAGTAGTTTGAACAGCAAACTGCTGTGAATTGCTTCACTGACACACTAAAGGAAATTTTTAATGGAGGCCAGAAATGGCAGTATATTCTGAAAATGTATATGTGATCCGTGTGACAGAGAAAACAGTTTTAAATACCTGGCCTGTAGGTAAGTAGTTTGAACAGCAAACTGCTATGAATTGCTTCACTTGACACAATAAAGGAAATTTTCAATGTAGGCCAGAAATGGCAGTATTTTCTGACAACGTATATGTGATCCGTGTGATGGAGAAATCAGAGTTTTAAATACCTGGCCTGTAGGTAAGTAGTTTGCACAGCAAATTGCTGTGAATTGCTTCACTTACACACTGAAATAAATTTTTAATGGAGGCTAGAAATGGCAGTATTCTCTGACAACGTATATGTGATCCGTGTGATGGAGAACACAGAGTTTTAAATACCTGGCCTGTAGGTAAGTAGTTTGAACAGCAAACTGCAGTGAATTACTTCACTGACACACTAAATTAAATTTTTAATGGAGACCAGAAATGGCAGTATTTTCTGACAACGTATATGTGATCCGTGTGATGGAGAAAACAGAGTTTTAAATACCTGGCCTGTAGGTAAGTAGTTTGAACAGCAAACTGCTGTGAACTGCTTCACTGACACTGACGCACCCAGGGGGATACGGGGTTTACTCGGTACCTGGGCCTTGACCTTCTGTGGGATGTTACGGCAGTCGGCTCCCGGGCCCGTACCCTGGGGTCACTCTTTAAAAGGGGTTTTAGTGTTTTTGTTAACAGTTTGCCTCGTGACGCCACCTGTGGTTTCTGATAATAGTTACTGATGTGCCCCCTGGGCCGTGGGGTACCCGGCAGCCAGGCCTCTGGTTGCTGGGGGATATCACGGTAGCTGGCCCGGTCCGTGACCCAGGGCGGTCAGTAGAAGGGGGAATATTTTAGAAAGTTTGTGACGCCACCTGTGGTGCCTGGTGAGGATCACCAGCGCTGCAACAGTCCTCTGAGGCAGATGTTAAGGCAGCTTGTGATGGGACGTCTCCCCACAGGTGGAGCAGACCTCAGGGCAGTGAAGTGAGAGTGTGTGGATTGCGCTCGGCGTTGTAGTGCAGGGGGGAACAATGGCGCCGATGAAAGAATGGACGGAGGCAGTACCGTGCAGTCAGCTGAGATTTTACTCACAGTTCTTAAGGCAGTCCACAGGTGCACTTTACAGGTGAAGGCCTCCCGCGTCGCGCTGCGTTCATCGGGCAGGGGTTCAATCTTTCCTCAGGCAGCTTGGGAATACCTGGCAGAACCCCACTTTCTCATGTTCCTACTTTCAGATTGGGTCTTTCTCCCTCCTGCCCTGCATTGCCCACTCTCAATCCCGCTCGGGTGCTCTGAAGTCCTTCCTGTACGTCAGATTCTGGACCTACTTGACCCTCCAGGGGATTAGAATGCGGCTTGCGATCCCTCTGTCTTCTGACAGATGCGGGGCGTACGGGTGCCATCCTGCATGCGCCGTACCCCCTGGGATCCTCTCCTAGAACGGAGCCTACTCCCTGCTCCCCTCCCGGGCCTCCTGACTTGGCCCTACTTGTGGAGCGGATCTCCTAATGAGACTCTGCTCCCGGACTGTTGTTCTGAACTCTCCTGAGCTGTTCTTCTGAACTGCTCCCACTAACTGAACTATCTGACTGATCTGCCACCCTAAGATGGCTTCCCTATTTAAACTCCTACCAAAGTGCTCCCACTAACTAGTTCCTCCACCCACACCCACTACTGGTTCCCCCTACCTCTGGGTTCCCCCCACTCCAGCCAGGGTCAGGGCTCAGCAGCTGCGCTCTGCATGTTGCCCCTCCAGCTGGCCTGGAACAGTGTAGTGTTGGATGCAGGTGTTTTGGGTTCCGTGCAGCACTCCCTCCTTGCCTGAGAGAAGGGAGACACCACACCTCAGGGTGAGGTGCAGTACCTCTGTGGCGACTGAACCCTCAGGGATGCCACATCCCCCCCCCCGGTAAAACACAGCATGTCTGCGGGCTGGAACAAAGAAAAACAGGGATATATTGACATGCAAAATTTTTAAGAATGCATTCGCATATAAGACAATAAAACATTCTTCCCTTTATGGGAGGCACATCACTTTAACGTTACAGGTTGCATTTTTCAGAGACATTATAAAACTTTCTTAAATAACATTTTTCTTTTTCAATACGTGCAACAAGTAGCAGCATGAGGGACCCGTCCGCAAACCCTCAACGTAGGCCCTGGCCATGGTTAACAGGGCATAGGTGATCTTGGTGATGGACCATGTCTTCCGCCACGCCAAACGGGTATTTCTTCTGAGGTCATGGTTGTTGATATAAAACCAATAGGGTGCACTTTAAGAAGTGCTGAACGATTTACAACATCAACGTCGGGCTGTTCACAGTCCCCAGCCTTTATACCCTGACGGGTAACCATGTAAATGCACACTATTTTAGGAAAACATTATTTTCAACCTTCACACTCAAAACGTTATTTTCAACTGTACCCTTACGGGCAACTATATAAGCAATGTTCAGTCCCACTTGCTGCATCAATAGTGGGCGCCCCGCCTGGGGTACTTTCATTCTTTCCTGACCCAGCCAGGTCACGAGGGACTTCCTGCAGCGGTGGGTCCTCGCTGACACGATACACGTGCAGGGCGTACCAGCCACGTTCACCATGGTGCCGGGTGTACGTGACACGGTCTCCCGGATACAGGTTCCGGTCGGGATGGCCCTCCTCCAGCTCGGGATCCACATCCCACCGGTTTACAAATATGTCCCTTTCAAAGTCGGGACTGCGGAAAAAGCCCCACCCAGCCTTCAGATTGAATTTAACTATGAGGCCTTCCTCACGAGGGCTGGGGTGGGCCGACTCCGCCTGGTGGACTTGCGCCTTGGCGGCCTTGTCCTGAGCCTCCAGGCACTCACTGCGCGCCTGCCGCACACGTCGCTCCTTCTCCAGTTGCAGGAGCTCCCGCCTGCAGAACTCTTTCCTCCGCAGGGCGGCGGCCTCGGTCTCTTGTGAGAACCCCATCAGATCCCTCCCCGGTTGTCCCAGCTTAACTCTTCTCCAACGGGGCAGGCAACCGGAGGCGCTGGTATTGGGAGGAGCGGGCATGGCTACTGGTCCTCAAACCAAGCCGACCAATCAAAGACCGGCGCGCCGTATACCCACTCGGGTACTGGGGGTGGCGGTTTCGGGAGGGAACCGAGCAGAAGGCTCCGGTCTTCAGTGCCCGGGGTTAGAGGTTCCGGGAGGCTCCGGCCCACGATGGGAGGCTCCATACTGTTGTCCTTTAGCACGCACATGATGGCGCCCGTTCTTCTTGGGCGGGCGCCACATTCAGTATCATAACAACTCTTTAGGCACACTTCACCCACCGGTACAGGCTGGTCACGCATCCTGTTCGTGATGCCAAGAATAGAGATGAGCGTTTTTCGACTCGAACTGTTCGCCAATCTCAAATTCGAGCTGTTTTGGGCGGTGTTCGAGCCGTTCGGCGAACACGAACGATTTGTAAAAAATTCGGCTGTTCGAGGTTATGTTCGATAACTGTTCGTGCACCAAAATCATAACTGGATTTTTTCTCAGTAATGATGAAAATTAATGTTAATACGCAGTTTGAGTGTATAGCGGGGCGGGGGGAGGGGCAGGGGATGGATCTCTGCAGGAATAATGAAGATCTCCATTTTTTTTTCTCTTTCCCGCATTTACAGTGGGGAGGTGCAATCTGTCAGCCTATCAGCAGCGCACACACGGAGCGAAGTGCTTTTTTTCACACAAGCAAGGGCATGTGTCATTGGCAGTGTATGTCACATGTCTTTGCCCTATAAGACCCAGCCATTTTCCCCGTCGCCACCATTTTCTCACTGCTGCAGCTGGGTGTTAGACGGCACCGCTGTTGCTGTGTGCGCTATACCTTGTTAATTTCAAGCCAATTTTCGCACAAATCTACAGATAGTTTGGGAGTAGGGAATAGTTGTGATTGCAGTCCTTTTAAGGACTAGGTTACAGCATTTCCTATGACTTTTATCAGGCAGGTCTGTGCTCTTAAATAGATAGGTTGGGAGTAAAGAATAATTGCAATTGCAGTCCTTTTCAGGACTAAGTTACATCAGTTCCTATCAGTTTTTGCCAGGCAGGTCTGTGCCAGTGCTGTGCAAGTTTTTTTCACAGCATTTGGCTAAATCTAGCAAAGCTAATCCTTTTTGGCCTATTGCAGAGTGTGTTACTCAGTGGAGTAGCCTATCTGTGTTGCAAGCTACACCACCTGTGTATAGAATACCAATTTTTTTACTGCACCTATTGAAGTAAAACCTTTTGGGCATATCATCATTCTATTAGTCCATCTATACTGACCTCCATCAGGTTGCAAATTGAATATAATTTTTTTCTGCATCCAGCTCTGAAAAAATATTTGGGCTTCTAGCAGTGTGTGGGACTTGGTCTATTAGTCCATCTATACTGACCTCCATCAGGTTGCAAATTAAAAATATTTTTTTTCTGCATCTAGCTCTGAAAATTTTTTTGGGCTTCTAGCAGTATGTGGGACTTGATCTATTAGTCCATCTATACTGACCTCCATCAGGTTGCAAATTCAATATAATTTTTTTCTGCATCTAGCTCTGAAAAAATATTTGGGCTTCTAGCAGTGTGTGGGACTTGGTCTATTAGTCCATCTATACTGACCTCCATCAGGTTGCAAATTGAATATAATTTTTTTCTGCATCTAGTTCTGAAAAAATATTTGGGCTTCTAGCAGTGTATGGGACTTGGTCTATTAGTCCATCTATACTGACCTCCATCTGGTTGCAAATTGAATATAATTTTTTTATGCATCTAGCTCTGAAAAAATATTTGGGCTTCTAGCAGTGTATGGGACTTGGTCTATTAGTCCATCTATACTGACCTCCATCAGGTTGCAAATTAAAAATATTTTTTTTCCGCATCTAGCTCTGAAAAAATATTTGGGCTTCTAGCAGTGTGTGGGACTTGTTCTATTAGTTCATCTATACTGACCTCCATCAGGTTGCAAATTGAATATAATTTTTTTCTGCATCTAGCTCTGAAAAAATATTTGGGCTTCTAGCAGTGTGTGGGACTTGATCTATTAGTCCATCTATACTGACCTCCATCAGGTCGCAAATTCAATATAATTTTTTTCTGCATCTAGCTCTGAAAAAATATTTGGGCTTCTAGCAGTGTGTGGGACTTGATCTTTTAGTCCATCTATACTAACCTCCATCAGGTCGCAAATTCAATATAATTTTTTTCTGCATCTAGCTCTGAAAAAATATTTGGGCTTCTAGCAGTGTGTGGAACTTGGTCTATTTGTCCATTTATACTGACCTCCATCAGGTTGCAAATTCAATATAATTTTTTTCTGCATCTAGCTCTGAAAAAATATTTGGGCTTCTAGCAGTGTGTGGGACTTGGTCTATTAGTCCATCTATACTGACCTCCATCAGGTTGCAAATTCAATATAATTTTTTTCTGCATCTAGCTCTGAAAAAATATTTGGGCTTCTAGCAGTGTGTGGGACTTGGTCTATTAGTCCATCTATACTGACCTCCATCAGGTTGCAAATTAAAAATAATTTTTTTCTTCATCTAGCTCTGAAAAAATATTTGGGCTTTTAGCAGTGTGTGGGACTTGTTATATTATTCCATCTATACTGACCTCCATCAGGTTGCAAATTGAATATAATTTTTTTCTGCATCTAGCTCTGAAAAAATATTTGGGCTTCTAGCAGTGTGTGGGACTTGGTGTATTAGTCCATCTATACTGACCTCCATCAGATTGGAAGTTAAAAATAATTTTTTTCTGCATCTAGCTCTGAAAAAATATTTTGGCTTCTAGCAGTGTGTGGGACTTGGTCTATTAGTCCATCTATACTGACCTCCATCAGGTTGCAAATTGAATATAATTTTTTTCTGCATCTAGCTCTGAAAAAATATTTGGGCTTCTAGCAGTGTGTGGGACTTGGACTATTAGTCCATCTATACTGACGTCCATCAGGTTGCAAATTAAAAATATTTTTTTTCTTCATCTAGCTCTGAAAAAATATTTGGGCTTCTAGCTGTGTGTGGGACTTGTTCTATTAGTCCATCTATACTGACCTCCATCAGGTTGCAAATTCAATATAATTTTTTTCTGCATCTAGCTCTGAAAAAATGTTTGGGCTTCTAGCAGTGTGTGGGACTTGGTCTATTAGTCCATCTATACTGACCTCCATCAGGTTGCAAATTAAAAATATTTTTTTTCTGCATCTAGCTCTGAAAAAATATTTGAGCTTCTAGCAGTGTGTGGGACTTGTTCTATTAGTTCATCTATGCTGACTTCCGTAAGGTTGCAAAGTGAAAATAATTTTTTTCTGCATCTAGCTCTGAAAAAATATTTGGGCTTCCAGCAGTGTGTGGGACTTGATCTATTAGTCCATCTATACTGACCTCCATCAGGTCGCAAATTCAATATAATTTTTTTCTGCATCTAGCTCTGAAAAAATATTTGGGCTTCTAGCAGTGTGTGGGACTTGGTCTATTTGTCCATTTATACTGACCTCCATCAGGTTGCAAATTCAATATAATTTTTTTCTGCATCTAGCTCTGAAAAAATATTTGGGCTTCTAGCAGTGTGTGGGACTTGGTCTATTAGTCCATCTATACTGACCTCCATCAGGTTGCAAATTCAATATAATTTTTTTCTGCATCTAGCTCTGAAAAAATATTTGGGCTTCTAGCAGTGTGTGGGACTTGGTCTATTAGTCCATCTATACTGACCTCCATCAGGTTGCAAATTAAAAATATTTTTTTTCTGCATCTAGCTCTGAAAAAATATTTGGGCTTCTAGCAGTGTGTGGGACTTGGTCTATTAGTCCATCTATACTGACCTCCATCAGGTTGCAAATTCAATATAATTTTTTTCTGCATCTAGCTCTGAAAAAATATTTTGGCTTCTAGCAGTGTGTGGGACTTGGTCTATTAGTCCATCTATACTGACCTCCATCAGGTTGCAAATTGAATATAATTTTTTTCTGCATCTAGCTCTGAAAAAATATTTGGGCTTCTTGCAGTGTGTGGGACTTGGTCTGTTAGTCCATCTATACTGACCTCCATCAGGTTGCAAATTCAATATAATTTTTTTCTGCATCTAGCTCTGAAAAAATATTTGGGCTTCTAGCAGTGTGTGGGACTTGGACTATTAGTCCATCTATACTGACGTCCATCAGGTTGCAAATTAAAAATAATTTTTTTCTTCATCTAGCTCTGAAAAAATATTTGGGCTTCTAGCTGTGTGTGGGACTTGTTCTATTAGTCCATCTATACTGACCTCCATCAGGTTGCAAATTCAATATAATTTTTTTCTGCATCTAGCTCTGAAAAAATGTTTGGGCTTTTAGCAGTGTGTGGGACTTGGTCTATTAGTCCATCTATACTGACCTCCATCAGGTTGCATATTAAAAATATTTTTTTTCTGCATCTAGCTCTGAAAAAATATTTGAGCTTCTAGCAGTGTGTGGGACTTGTTCTATTAGTTCATCTATGCTGACTTCCGTAAGGTTGCAAAGTGAAAATTATTTTTTTCTGCATCTAGCTCTGAAAAAATATTTGGGCTTCTAGCAGTGTGTGGGACGTGGTCTATTAGTCCATCTATACTGACCTCCATCAGGTTGCAAATTGAAAATAATTTTTTTCTGCATCTAGCTTTGAAAAAATATTTGGGCTTCTAGCAGTGTGTGGGACTTGATCTATTAGTTCATCTATGCTGACCTCCATAAGGTTGCAAAGTGAAAATAATTTTTTTCTGCATCTAGCTCTGAAAAATATTTGGGCTTCTAGCAGTGTGTGGGACTTGGTCTATTAGTCTATCTATACTGACCTCCATCAGGTTGCAAATTAAAAATAATTTTTTCTGCATCTAGCTCTGAAAAAATATTTGGGCTTCTAGCAGTGTGTGGGACTTGGTCTATTAGTCCATCTATACTGACCTCCATCAGGTTGCAAATTAAAAACATTTTTTTTCTTCATCTAGCTCTGAAAAAATATTTGGGCTTCTAGCAGTGTGTGGGACTTGTTCTATTAGTCCATCTATACTGACCTCCATCAGGTTGCAAATTGAATATAATTTTTTTCTGCATCTAGCTCTGAAAAAATATTTGGGCTTCTAGCAGTGTGTGGGACTTGTTCTATTAGTCCATCTATACTGACCTCCATCAGGTTGCAAATTGAATATAATTTTTTTCTGCATCTAGCTCTGAAAAAAAATTTGGGCTTCTAGCAGTGTGTGGGACTTGGTCTCTTAGTCCATCTATACTGACCTCCATCAGTTTGCAAATTGAATATAATTTTTTTCTGCATCTAGCACTGAAAAAATATTTGGGCTTCTAGCAGTGTGTGGGACTTGGTCTATTAGTCCATCTATACTGACCTCCATCAGGTTGCAAATTAAAAATATTTTTTTTCTTTGTCTAGCTCTGAAAAAATATTTGGGCTTCTAGCAGTGTGTGGGACTTGGTCTATTAGTCCATCTATACTGAACTCCATCAGGTTGCAAATTGAGTATAATTTTTTTCTGCATCTAGCTCTGAAAAAATATTTGGGCTTCTAGCAGTATGTGGCACTTGGTCTATTAGTCCATGTATACTGACCTCCATCAGGTTGCAAATTAAAAATATTTTTTTTCTGCATCTAGCTCTGAAAAAATATTTGGGCTTCTAGCAGTGTGTGGGACTTGGTCTATTAGTTCATCTATGCTGACCTCCATAAGGTTGCAAAGTAAAAGTAATTTTTTTCTGCATCTAGCTCTGAAAAAATATTTGGGCTTATAGCAGTGTGTGGGACTTGGTCTATTAGTCCATCTATACTGACCTCCATCAGGTTGCAAACTGAATACAATTTTTTTCTGCATCTAGCTCTGAAAAAATATTTGGGCTTCTAGCAGTGTGTGGGACTTGGTCTATTAGTCCATCTATACTGACCTCCATCAGGTTGCAAATTGAATATAATTTTTTTCTGCATCTAGCTCTGAAAAATATTTGGGCTTCTAGCAGTGTGTGGGACTTGGTCTCTTAGTCCATCTATACTGACCTCCATCAGGTTGCAAATTGAATATAATTTTTTTCTGCATCTAGCACTGAAAAAATATTTGGGCTTCTAGCAGTGTGTGGGACTTGGTCTCTTAGTCCATCTATACTGACCTCCATCAGGTTGCAAATTAAAAATATTTTTTTTCTGCATCTAGCTCTGAAAAAATATTTGGGCTTCTCGCAGTGTGTGGGACTTGGTCTATTAGTCCATCTATACTGACCTCCATCAGGTTGCAAATTAAAAATATTTTTTTTCTGCATCTAGCTCTGAAAAAATATTTGGGCTTCTAGCAGTGTGTGGGACTTGGTATATTAGTCCATCTATACTGACCTCCATCAGGTTGCAAATTGAATATAATTTTTTTCTGCATCTAGCAATGAAAAAATATTTGGGCTTCTAGCAGTGTGTGGGACTTGGTCTCTTAGTCCATCTATACTGACCTCCATCAGGTTGCAAACTAAAAATATTTTTTTTCTGCATCTAGCTCTGAAAAAATATTTGGGCTTCTCGCAGTGTGTGGGACTTGGTCTATTAGTCCATCTATACTGACCTCCATCAGGTTGCAAATTAAAAATATTTTTTTTCTGCATCTAGCTCTGAAAAAATATTTGGGCTTCTAGCAGTGTGTGGGACTTGGTATATTAGTCCATCTATACTGACCTCCATCAGGTTGCAAATTGAATATAATTTTTTTCTGCATCTAGCTCTGAAAAAATGTTTGGGCTTCTAGCAGAGTGTGGGACTTGGTCTACTAGTACATCTATACTGACCTCCATCAGGTTGCAAATTGAATATAATTTTTTTCTGCATCTAGCTCTGAAAAAATATTTGGGCTTCTAGCAGTGTGTGGGACTTGGTCTATTAGTCCATCTATACTGACCTCCATCAGGTTGCAAATTAAAAATAATTTTTTTCTGCATCTAGCTCTGAAAAAATATTTGGGCTTCTAGCAGTGTGTGGGACTTGTTCTATTTAGTCCATCTATACTGACCTCCATCAGGTTGCAAATTGAAAATAATTTTTTTCTGCATCTAGCTCTGAAAAAATATTTGGGCTTCTAGCAGTGTGTGGGACTTGGTCTATTAGTCCATCTATACTGACCTCCATCAGGTTGCAAATTCAATATAATTTTTTTCTGCATCTAGCTCTGAGAAAATATTTGGGCTTCTAGCAGTGTGTGGGACTTGGTCTATTAGTCCATCTATACTGACCTCCATCAGGTTGCAAGTTAAAAATAATTTTTTTCTGCATCTAGCTCTGAAAAAATATTTGGTCTTCTTGCAGTGTGTGGGACTTGTTCTATTAGTCCATCTATACTGACCTCCATCAGGTTGCAAATTCAATATAATTTTTTTCTGCATCTAGCTCTGAAAAAATATTTGTGCTTCTAGCAGTGTGTGGGACTTGGTCTATTAGTCCATCTATACTGACCTCCATCAGGTTGCAAATTAAAAATATTTTTTTTCTGCATCTAGCTCTGAAAAAATATTTGGGCTTCTAGCAGTGTGTGGGACTTGGTCTATTAGTCCATCTATACTGACCTCCATCAGGTTGCAAATTCAATATAATTTTTTTCTGCATCTAGCTCTGAAAAAATATTTGGGCTTCTAGCAGTGTGTGGGACTTGGTCTATTAGTCCATCTATACTGACCTCCATCAGGTTGCAAATTAAAAATAATTTTTTTCTTCATCTAGCTCTGAAAAAATATTTGGGCTTCTAGCAGTGTGTGGGACTTGTTCTATTAGTCCATCTATACTGACCTCCATCAGGTTGCAAATTGAATATAATTTTTTTCTGCATCTAGCTCTGAAAAAATATTTGGGCTTCTAGCAGTGTGTGGGACTTGGTCTCTTAGTCCATCTATACTGACCTCCATCAGGTTGCAAATTGAATATAATTATTTTCTGCATCTAGCTCTGAAAAAATATTTGGCCTTCTAGCAGTGTGTGGGACTTGATCTATTAGTCCATCTATACTGACCTCCATCAGGCTGCAAATTAAAAATAATTTTTTTCTGCATCTAGCTCTGAAAAAATATTTGGGCTTCTAGCAGTGTGTTGGACTTGTTCTATTAGTCCATCTATACTGACCTCCACAAGGTTGCAAAGTGAAAATATTTTTTTTCTGCATCTAGCTCTGAAAAAATATTTGGGCTTCTAGCAGTGTGTGGGACTTGTTCTATTAGTCCATCTATACTGACCTCCATCAGGTTGCAAATTGAATATAATTTTTTTCTGCATCTAGCTCTGAAAAAATATTTGGGCTTCTAGCAGTGTGTGGGACTTGGTCTATTAGTCCATCTATACTGACCTCCATCAGGTTGCAAATTGAGTATAATTTTTTTCTGCATCTAGCTCTGAAAAAATATTTGGGCTTCTAGCAGTGTGTGGGACTTGTTCTATTAGCCCATCTATACTGACCTCCATCAGGTTGCAAATTGAATATAATTTTTTTCTGCATCTAGCTCTGAAAAAATATTTGGGCTTCTAGCAGTGTGTGGGACATGGTCTATTAGTCCATCTATACTGACCTCCATCAGGTTGCAAATTGAGTATAATTTTTTTCTGCATCTAGCTCTGAAAAAATATTTGGGCTTCTAGCAGTGTGTGGGACTTGGTCTATTAGTCCATCTATACTGACCTCCATCAGTTTGCAAATTGAATATAATTTTTTCTGCATCTAGCTCTGAAAAAATATTTGGCCTTCTAGCAGTGTGTGGGACTTGGTCTATTAGTCCATCTATACTGACCTCCATCAGGTTGCAAATTGAATATAATTTTTTTCTGCATCTAGCTCTGAAAAAATATTTGGGCTTCTAGCAGTGTGTGGGACTTGGTCTATTAGTCCATCTATACTGACCTCCATCAGGTTGCAAGTTAAAAATAATTTTTTTCTGCTTATAGCTCTGAAAAAATATTTGGGCTTCTAGCAGTGTGTGGGACTTGGTCTATTAGTCCATCTATACTGACCTCCATCAGGTTGCAAATTGAATATAATTTTTTTCTGCATCTAGCTCTGAAAAAATATTTGGGCTACTAGCAGTGTGTGGGACTTGGTCTACTAGTCCATCTATACTGACCTCCATCAGGTTGCAAAATGAATATAATTTTTTTCTGCATCTAGCTCTGAAAAAATATTTGGGTTTCTAGCAGTGTGTGGGACTTGGTCTATTAGTCCATCTATACTGACCTCCATCAGGTTGCAAATTAAAAATAATTTTTTTCTGCATCTAGCTCTGAAAAAATATTTGGGCTTCTAGCAGTGTGTGGGACTTGTTCTATTAGTCGATCTATACTGACCTCCATCAGGTTGCAAAGTGAAAATAATTTTTTTCTGCATCTAGCTCTGAAAAAATATTTGGGCTTCTAGCAGTGTGTGGGACTTGGTCTATTAGTCCATCTATACTGACCTCCATCAGTTTGCAAATTGAATATAATTTTTTTCTGCATCTAGCTCTGAAAAAATATTTGGGCTTCTAGCAGTTTGTGACACTTGGTCTATTAGTCCATCTATACTGACCTCCACCAGGTTGCAAATTAAAAATATTTTTTTTCTGCATCTAGCTCTGAAAAAATATTTGGGCTTCTAGCAGTGTGTGGGACTTGGTCTATTAGTCCATCTATACTGACCTCCATCAGTTTGCAAATTGAATATAATTTTTTTCTGCATCTAGCTCTGAAAATTTTTTTGGGCTTCTAGCAGTGTGTGGGACTTGATCTATTAGTCCATCTATACTGACCTCCATCAGGTTGCAAATTCAATATAATTTTTTTCTGCATCTAGCTCTGAAAAAATATTTGGGCTTCTAGCAGTGTGTGGGACTTGGTCTATTAGTCCATCTATACTGACCTCCATCAGGTTGCAAATTGAATATAATTTTTTTATGCATCTAGCTCTGAAAAAATATTTGAGCTTCTAGCAGTGTATGGGACTTGGTCTATTAGTCCATCTATACTGACCTCCATCAGGTTGCAAATTAAAAATATTTTTTTTCTGCATCTAGCTCTGAAAAAATATTTGGGCTTCTAGCAGTGTGTGGGACTTGGTCTATTAGTCCATCTATACTGACCTCCATCAGGTTGCAAATTCAATATAATTTTTTTATGCATCTAGCTCTGAAAAAATATTTTGGCTTCTAGCAGTGTGTGGGACTTGGTCTATTAGTCCATCTATACTGACCTCCATCAGGTTGCAAATTAAAAATAACTTTTTTCTTCATCTAGCTCTGAAAAAATATTTGGGCTTCTAGCAGTGTGTGGGACTTGTTCTATTATTCCATCTATACTGACCTCCATCAGGTTGCAAATTGAATATAATTTTTTCTGCATCTAGCTCTGAAAAAATATTTGGGCTTCTAGCAGTGTGTGGGACTTGGTCTATTAGTCCATCTATACTGACCTCCATCAGGTTGCAAATTGAATATAATTTTTTTCTGCATCTAGCTCTGAAAAAATATTTGGGCTTCTAGCAGTGTGTGGGACTTGGTCTATTAGTCCATCTATACTGACCTCCATCAGGTTGCAAGTTAAAAATAATTTTTTTCTGCATATAGCTCTGAAAAAATATTTGGGCTTCTAGCAGTGTGTGGGACTTGGTCTATTAGTCCATCTATACTGACCTCCATCAGGTTGCAAATTGAATATAATTTTTTTCTGCATCTAGCTCTGAAAAAATATTTGGGCTACTAGCAGTGTGTGGGACTTGGTCTACTAGTCCATCTATACTGACCTCCATCAGGTTGCAAAGTGAAAATAATTTTTTTCTGCATCTAGCTCTGAAAAAATATTTGGGCTTCTAGCAGTGTGTGGGACTTGGTCTATTAGTCCATCTATACTGACCTCCATCAGGTTGCAAATTCAATATAATTTTTTTCTGCATCTAGCTCTGAGAAAATATTTAGGCTGCTAGCAGTGTGTGGGACTTGGTCTATCAGACCATCTATACTGACCTCCATCTGGTTGCAAAGTGAAAATAATTTTTTTCTGCATCTAGCTCTGAAAAAATATTTGGGCTTCTAGCAGTGTGTGGGACTTGGTCTATTAGTCCATCTATACTGACCTCCATCAGGTTGCAAAATGAATATAATTTTTTTCTGCATCTAGCCCTGAAAAAATATTTGGGCTTCTAGCAGTGTGTGGGACTTGTTCTATTAGTCCATCTATACTGACCTCCATCAGGTTGCAAATTAAAAATATTTTTTTTCTGCATCTAGCTCTGAAAAAATATTTGGGCTTCTAGCAGTGTGTGGGACTTGTTCTATTAGTCCATCTATACTGACCTCCATTAGGTTGCAAAGTGAAAATAATTTTTTTCTCCATCTAGCTCTGAAAAAATATTTGGGCTTCTAGCAGTGTGTGGGACTTGGTCTATTAGTCCATCTATACTGACCTCCATCAGGTTGCAAATTCAATATAATTTTTTTCTGCATCTAGCTCTGAGAAAATATTTGGGCTGCCAGCAGTGTGTGGGACTTGGTCTATTAGTCCATCTATACTGACCTCCATCAGGTTGCAAATTAAAAATGTTTTTTTTCTTCATCTAGCTCTGAAAAAATATTTGGGCTTCTAGCAGTGTGTGGGACTTGTTCTATTAGTCCATCTATACTGACCATCATCAGGTTGCAAATTGAATATAATTTTTTTCTGCATCTAGCTCTGAAAAAATATTTGGGCTTCTAGCAGTGTGTGGGACTTGGTCTATTAGTCCATCTATACTGACCTCCATCAGGTTGCAAATTGAATATAATTATTTTCTGCATCTAGCTCTGAAAAAATATTTGGCCTTCTAGCAGTGTGTGGGAATTCATCTATTAGTCCATCTATACTGACCTCCATCAGGTTGCAAATTAAAAATAATTTTTTTCTGCATCTAGCTCTGAAAAAATATTTGGGCTTCTAGCAGTGTGTTGGACTTGTTCTATTAGTCCATCTATACTGACCTCCATCAGGTTGCAAAGTGAAAATATTTTTTTTCTGCATCTAGCTCTGAAAAAATATTTGGGATTCTAGCAGTGTGTGGGACTTGGTCTATTAGTCCATCTATACTGACCTCCATCAGGTTGCAAATTGAATATAATTTTTTTCTGCATCTAGCTCTGAAAAAATATTTGGGCTTCTAGCAGTGTGTGGGACTTGGTCTATTAGTCCATCTATACTGACCTTCATCAGGTTGCATATTGAGTATAATTTTTTTCTGCATCTAGCTCTGAAAAAATATTTGGGCTTCTAGCAGTTTGTGACACTTGGTCTATTAGTCCATCTATACTGACCTCCACCAGGTTGCAAATTAAAAATATTTTTTTTCTGCATCTAGTTCTGAAAAAATATTTTGGCTTCTAGCAGTGTGTGGGACTTGGTCTATTAGTCCATATATACTGACCTCCATCAGGTTGCAAATTGAATATAATGTTTTTCTGCATCTAGCTCTGAAAAAATATTTGGGTTTCTAGCAGTGTGTGGGACTTGGTCTATTAGTCCATCTATACTGACCTGCATCAGGTTACAAATTAAAAATATTTTTTTTCTGCATCTAGCTCTGAAAAAATATTTGGGCTTCTAGCAGTGTGTGGGACTTGTTCTATTAGTCCATCTATACTGACCTCCATCAGGTTGCAAATTGAATATAATTTTTTTCTGCATCTAGCTCTGAAAAAATATTTGGGCTTCTAGCAGTGTGTGGGACTTGATCTATTAGTCCATCTATACTGACCTCCATCAGGTCGCAAATTCAATATAATTTTTTTCTGCATCTAGCTCTGAAAAAATATTTGGGCTTCTAGCAGTGTGTGGGACTTGGTCTATTTGTCCATTTATACTGACCTCCATCAGGTTGCAAATTCAATATAATTTTTTTCTGCATCTAGCTCTGAAAAAATATTTGGGCTTCTAGCAGTGTGTGGGACTTGATCTATTAGTCCATCTATACTGACCTCCATCAGGTCGCAATTTCAATATAATTTTTTTCTGCATCTAGCTCTGAAAAAATATTTGGGCTTCTAGCAGTGTGTTGGACTTGTTCTATTAGTCCATCTATACTGACCTCCATCAGGTTGCAAAGTGAAAATATTTTTTTTCTGCATCTAGCTCTGAAAAAATATTTGGGCTTCTAGCAGTGTGTGGGACTTGGTCTATTAGTCCATCTATACTGACCTCCATCAGGTTGCAAATTAAAAATATTTTTTTTTCTGCATCTAGCTCTGAAAAAATATTTGGGCTTCTAGCAGTGTGTGGGACTTGGTCTATTAGTCCATCTATACTGACCTCCATCAGGTTGCAAATTAAAAATAATTTTTTTCTTCATCTAGCTCTGAAAAAATATTTGGGCTTCTAGCAGTGTGTGGGACTTGTTCTATTATTCCATCTATACTGACCTCCATCAGGTTGCAAATTGAATATAATTTTTTCTGCGTCTAGCTCTGAAAAAATATTTGGGCTTCTAGCAGTGTGTGGGACTTGGTCTATTAGTCCATCTATACTGACCTCCATCAGGTTGCAAATTGAATATAATTTTTTTCTGCATCTAGCTCTGAAAAAATATTTGGGCTTCTAGCACTGTGTGGGACTCGGTCTATTAGTCCATCTATACTGACCTCCATCAGGTTGCAAATTGAATATAATTTTTTTCTGCATCTAGCTCTGAAAAAATATTTGGGCTTCTAGCAGTGTGTGGGACTTGATCTATTAGTCCATCTATACTGACCTCCATCAGGTCGCAAATTCAATATAATTTTTTTCTGCATCTAGCTCTGAAAAAATATTTGGGCTTCTAGCAGTGTGTGGGACTTGGTCTATTTGTCCATTTATACTGACCTCCATCAGGTTGCAAATTCAATATAATTTTTTTCTGCATCTAGCTCTGAAAAAATATTTGGGCTTCTAGCAGTGTGTGGGACTTGATCTATTAGTCCATCTATACTGACCTCCATCAGGTCGCAATTTCAATATAATTTTTTTCTGCATCTAGCTCTGAAAAAATATTTGGGCTTCTAGCAGTGTGTTGGACTTGTTCTATTAGTCCATCTATACTGACCTCCATCAGGTTGCAAAGTGAAAATATTTTTTTTCTGCATCTAGCTCTGAAAAAATATTTGGGCTTCTAGCAGTGTGTGGGACTTGGTCTATTAGTCCATCTATACTGACCTCCATCAGGTTGCAAATTAAAAATATTTTTTTTTCTGCATCTAGCTCTGAAAAAATATTTGGGCTTCTAGCAGTGTGTGGGACTTGGTCTATTAGTCCATCTATACTGACCTCCATCAGGTTGCAAATTAAAAATAATTTTTTTCTTCATCTAGCTCTGAAAAAATATTTGGGCTTCTAGCAGTGTGTGGGACTTGTTCTATTATTCCATCTATACTGACCTCCATCAGGTTGCAAATTGAATATAATTTTTTCTGCGTCTAGCTCTGACAAAATATTTGGGCTTCTAGCAGTGTGTGGGACTTGGTCTATTAGTCCATCTATACTGACCTCCATCAGGTTGCAAATTGAATATAATTTTTTTCTGCATCTAGCTCTGAAAAAATATTTGGGCTTCTAGCACTGTGTGGGACTTGGTCTATTAGTCCATCTATACTGACCTCCATCAGGTTGCAAATTGAATATAATTTTTTTCTGCATCTAGCTCTGAAAAAATATTTGGGCTTCTAGCAGTGTGTGGGACTTGGTCTACTAGTCCATCTATACTGACCTCCATCAGGTTGCAAAATGAATATAATTTTTTTCTGCATCTAGCTCTGAAAAAATATTTGGGCTTCTAGCAGTGTGTGGGACTTGTTCTATTAGTCCATCTATACTGACCTCCATCAGGTTGCAAAGTGAAAATAATTTTTTTCTGCATCTAGCTCTGAAAAAATATTTGGGCTTCTAGCAGTGTGTGGGACTTGGTCTATTAGTCCATCTATACTGACCTCCATCAGGTTGCAAATTCAATATAATTTTTTTCTGCATCTAGCTCTGAGAAAATATTTGGGCTGCTAGCAGTGTGTGGGACTTGGTATATTAGTCCATCTATACTGACCTCCATCAGGTTGCAAATTGAATATAATTTTTTTCTGCATCTAGCTCTGAAAAAATATTTGGGCTTCTAGCAGTGTGTGGGACTTGGTCTCTTAGTCCATCTATATTGACCTCCATCAGGTTGCAAATTGAATATAATTTTTCACTGAAAAAATATTTGGGCTTCTAGCAGTGTGTGGGACTTGGTCTATTAGTCCATCTATACTGACCTCCATCAGGTTGCAAATTAAAAATATTTTTTTTCTTCGTCTAGCTCTGAAAAAATATTTGAGCTTCTAGCAGTGTGTGGGACTTGTTCTATTAGTCCATCTATAATGACCTCCATCAGGTTGCAAATTGAATATAATTTTTTTCTGCATCTAGCTCTGAAAAAATATTTGGGCTTCTAGCAGCGTGTAGGACTTGTTCTATTAGTCCATCTATACTGACCTCCATCAGGTTGCAAATTGAGTATAATTTTTTTCTGCATCTAGCTCTGAAAAAAAATTTGGGCTTCTAGCAGTATGTTGCACTTGGTCTATTAGTCCTTCTATACTGACCTCCATCAGGTTGCAAATTAAAAATAATTTTTTTCTGCATCTAGCTCTGAAAAAATATTTGGGCTTCTAGCAGTTTGTGGGACATGTTCTATTAGTTCATCTATGCTGACCTCCATAAGGTTGCATAGTGAAAATAATTTTTTTCTGCATCTAGCTCTGAAAAAATATTTGGGCTTCTAGCAGTGTGTGGGACTTGGTCTATTAGTCCATCTATACTGACCTCCATCAGGTTGCAAATTGAATATAATTTTTTTCTGCATCTAGCTCTGAAAAAATATTTCGGCTTTTAGCAGTGTGTGGGACTTGGTCTATTAGTTAATCTATACTGACCTCCATCAAGTTGCAAATTGAATATAATTTTTTTCTGCATCTAGCTCTGAAAAAATATTTGGGCTTCTAGCAGTGTGTGGGACTTGGTCTCTTAGTCCATCTATACTGACCTCCATCAGGTTGCAAATTGAATATAATTTTTTTCTGCATCTAGCACTGAAAAAATATTTGGGCTTCTAGCAGTGTGTGGGACTTGGTCTATTAGTCCATCTATACAGACCTCCATCAGGTTGCAAGTTAAAAATAATTTTTTTCTGCATCTAGCTCTGAAAAAATATTTGGTCTTCTTGCAGTGTGTGGGACTTGTTCTATTAGTCCATCTATACTGACCTCCATCAGGTTGCAAATTCAATATAATTTTTTTCTGCATCTACCTCTGAAAAAATATTTGGGCTTCTAGCAGTGTGTGGGACTTGGTCTATTAGTCCATCTATACTGACCTCCATCAGGTTGCAAATTAAAAATATTTTTTTTCTGCATCTAGCTCTGAAAAAATATTTGGGCTTCTAGCAGTGTGTGGGACTTGGTCTATTAGTCCATCAATACTGACCTCCATCAGGTTGCAAATTAAAAACTATTTTTTTCTTCATCTAGCTCTGAAAAAGTATTTGGGCTTCTAGCAGTGTGTGGGACTTGTTCTATTAGTCCATCTATACTGACCTCCATCAGGTTGCAAATTGAATATAATTTTTTTCTGCATCTAGCTCTGAAAAAATAATTGGCCTTCTAGCAGTGTGTGGGACTTGGTCTATTAGTCCATCTATACTGACCTCCATCAGGTTGCAAATTGAGTATAATTTTTTTCTGCATCTAGCTCTGAAAAAATATTTGGGCTTCTAGCAGTTTGTGACACTTGGTCTATTAGTCAATCTATAGTGACCTCCACCAGGTTGCAAATTAAAAATAATTTTTTTCTGCATCTAGCTCTGAAAAAAATATTTGGGCTTCTAGCAGTGTGTGGGACTTGTTCTATTGGTTCATCTATGCTGACCTCCATAAGGTTGCAAAGTGAAAATACTTTTTTTCTGCATCTAGCTGTGAAAAAATATTTGGGCTTCTAGCAGTGTGTGGGACTTGGTCTATTAGTCCATCTATACTGACCTCCATCAGGTTGCAAATTGAATATAATTTTTTTCTGCATCTAGCTCTGAAAAAATATTTGGGCTTCTAGCACTGTGTGGGACTTGGTCTATTAGTCCATCTATACTGACCTCCATCAGGTTGCAAATTGAATATAATTTTTTTCTGCATCTAGCTCTGAAAAAACATTTGGGCTTCTAGCAGTGTGTGGGACTTGATCTATTAGTCCATCTATACTGACCTCCATCAGGTCGCAAATTCAATATAATTTTTTTCTGCATCTAGCTCTGAAAAAATATTTGGGCTTCTAGCAGTGTGTGGGACTTGGTCTATTTGTCCATTTATACTGACCTCCATCAGGTTGCAAATTCAATATAATTTTTTTCTGCATCTAGCTCTGAAAAAATATTTGGGCTTCTAGCAGTGTGTGGGACTTGATCTATTAGTCCATCTATACTGACCTCCATCAGGTCGCAATTTCAATATAATTTTTTTCTGCATCTAGCTCTGAAAAAATATTTGGGCTTCTAGCAGTGTGTTGGACTTGTTCTATTAGTCCATCTATACTGACCTCCATCAGGTTGCAAAGTGAAAATATTTTTTTTCTGCATCTAGCTCTGAAAAAATATTTGGGCTTCTAGCAGTGTGTGGGACTTGGTCTATTAGTCCATCTATACTGACCTCCATCAGGTTGCAAATTAAAAATATTTTTTTTTCTGCATCTAGCTCTGAAAAAATATTTGGGCTTCTAGCAGTGTGTGGGACTTGGTCTATTAGTCCATCTATACTGACCTCCATCAGGTTGCAAATTAAAAATAATTTTTTTCTTCATCTAGCTCTGAAAAAATATTTGGGCTTCTAGCAGTGTGTGGGACTTGTTCTATTATTCCATCTATACTGACCTCCATCAGGTTGCAAATTGAATATAATTTTTTCTGCGTCTAGCTCTGAAAAAATATTTGGGCTTCTAGCAGTGTGTGGGACTTGGTCTATTAGTCCATCTATACTGACCTCCATCAGGTTGCAAATTGAATATAATTTTTTTCTGCATCTAGCTCTGAAAAAATATTTGGGCTTCTAGCACTGTGTGGGACTTGGTCTATTAGTCCATCTATACTGACCTCCATCAGGTTGCAAATTGAATATAATTTTTTTCTGCATCTAGCTCTGAAAAAATATTTGGGCTTCTAGCAGTGTGTGGGACTTGGTCTACTAGTCCATCTATACTGACCTCCATCAGGTTGCAAAATGAATATAATTTTTTTCTGCATCTAGCTCTGAAAAAATATTTGGGCTTCTAGCAGTGTGTGGGACTTGTTCTATTAGTCCATCTATACTGACCTCCATCAGGTTGCAAAGTGAAAATAATTTTTTTCTGCATCTAGCTCTGAAAAAATATTTGGGCTTCTAGCAGTGTGTGGGACTTGGTCTATTAGTCCATCTATACTGACCTCCATCAGGTTGCAAATTCAATATAATTTTTTTCTGCATCTAGCTCTGAGAAAATATTTGGGCTGCTAGCAGTGTGTGGGACTTGGTATATTAGTCCATCTATACTGACCTCCATCAGGTTGCAAATTGAATATAATTTTTTTCTGCATCTAGCTCTGAAAAAATATTTGGGCTTCTAGCAGTGTGTGGGACTTGGTCTCTTAGTCCATCTATATTGACCTCCATCAGGTTGCAAATTGAATATAATTTTTCACTGAAAAAATATTTGGGCTTCTAGCAGTGTGTGGGACTTGGTCTATTAGTCCATCTATACTGACCTCCATCAGGTTGCAAATTAAAAATATTTTTTTTCTTCGTCTAGCTCTGAAAAAATATTTGAGCTTCTAGCAGTGTGTGGGACTTGTTCTATTAGTCCATCTATAATGACCTCCATCAGGTTGCAAATTGAATATAATTTTTTTCTGCATCTAGCTCTGAAAAAATATTTGGGCTTCTAGCAGCGTGTAGGACTTGTTCTATTAGTCCATCTATACTGACCTCCATCAGGTTGCAAATTGAGTATAATTTTTTTCTGCATCTAGCTCTGAAAAAAAATTTGGGCTTCTAGCAGTATGTTGCACTTGGTCTATTAGTCCTTCTATACTGACCTCCATCAGGTTGCAAATTAAAAATAATTTTTTTCTGCATCTAGCTCTGAAAAAATATTTGGGCTTCTAGCAGTTTGTGGGACTTGTTCTATTAGTTCATCTATGCTGACCTCCATAAGGTTGCATAGTGAAAATAATTTTTTTCTGCATCTAGCTCTGAAAAAATATTTGGGCTTCTAGCAGTGTGTGGGACTTGGTCTATTAGTCCATCTATACTGACCTCCATCAGGTTGCAAATTGAATATAATTTTTTTCTGCATCTAGCTCTGAAAAAATATTTCGGCTTTTAGCAGTGTGTGGGACTTGGTCTATTAGTTAATCTATACTGACCTCCATCAAGTTGCAAATTGAATATAATTTTTTTCTGCATCTAGCTCTGAAAAAATATTTGGGCTTCTAGCAGTGTGTGGGACTTGGTCTCTTAGTCCATCTATACTGACCTCCATCAGGTTGCAAATTGAATATAATTTTTTTCTGCATCTAGCACTGAAAAAATATTTGGGCTTCTAGCAGTGTGTGGGACTTGGTCTATTAGTCCATCTATACAGACCTCCATCAGGTTGCAAGTTAAAAATAATTTTTTTCTGCATCTAGCTCTGAAAAAATATTTGGTCTTCTTGCAGTGTGTGGGACTTGTTCTATTAGTCCATCTATACTGACCTCCATCAGGTTGCAAATTCAATATAATTTTTTTCTGCATCTACCTCTGAAAAAATATTTGGGCTTCTAGCAGTGTGTGGGACTTGGTCTATTAGTCCATCTATACTGACCTCCATCAGGTTGCAAATTAAAAATATTTTTTTTCTGCATCTAGCTCTGAAAAAATATTTGGGCTTCTAGCAGTGTGTGGGACTTGGTCTATTAGTCCATCAATACTGACCTCCATCAGGTTGCAAATTAAAAACTATTTTTTTCTTCATCTAGCTCTGAAAAAGTATTTGGGCTTCTAGCAGTGTGTGGGACTTGTTCTATTAGTCCATCTATACTGACCTCCATCAGGTTGCAAATTGAATATAATTTTTTTCTGCATCTAGCTCTGAAAAAATAATTGGCCTTCTAGCAGTGTGTGGGACTTGGTCTATTAGTCCATCTATACTGACCTCCATCAGGTTGCAAATTGAGTATAATTTTTTTCTGCATCTAGCTCTGAAAAAATATTTGGGCTTCTAGCAGTTTGTGACACTTGGTCTATTAGTCAATCTATAGTGACCTCCACCAGGTTGCAAATTAAAAATAATTTTTTTCTGCATCTAGCTCTGAAAAAAATATTTGGGCTTCTAGCAGTGTGTGGGACTTGTTCTATTGGTTCATCTATGCTGACCTCCATAAGGTTGCAAAGTGAAAATACCTTTTTTCTGCATCTAGCTGTGAAAAAATATTTGGGCTTCTAGCAGTGTGTGTGACTTGATCTATTAGTCCATCTATACTGACCTCCATCAGGTTGCAAATTGAAAATAATTTTTTTCTGCATCTAGCTCTGAAAAAATATTTGGGCTTCTAGCATTGTGTGGGACTTGGTCTAGTAGTCCATCTATACTGACCTCCATCAGGTTGCAAATTAAAAACATTTTTTTTCTTCATCTAGCTCTGAGAAAATATTTGGGCTTCTAGCAGTGTGTGGGACTTGTTCTATTAGTCCATCTATACTGACCTCCATCAGGTTGCAAATTGAATATAATTTTTTTCTGCATCTAGCTCTGAAAAAATATTTGGGCTTCTAGCAGTGTGTGGGACTTGGTCTATTAGTCCATCTATACTGACCTCCATCAGGTTGCAAATTGAATATAATTATTTTCTGCATCTAGCTCTGAAAAAATATTTGGCCTTCTAGCAGTGTGTGGGACTTGGTCTATTAGTCCATCTATACTGACCTCCATCAGGTTGCAAATTGAATATAATTTTTTTCTGCATCTAGCTCTGAAAAAATATTTGGGCTTCTAGCAGTGTGTGGGACTTGGTCTATTAGTCCATCTATACTGACCTCCATCAGGTTGCAAATTAAAAATATCTTTTTTCTGCATCTAGCTCTGAAAAAATATTTGGGCTTCTAGCAGTGTGTGGGACTTGTTCTATTAGTCCATCTATACTGACCTCCATCAGGTTGCAAATTGAATATAATTTTTTTCTGCATTTAGCTCTGAAAAAATATTTGGGCTTCTAGCAGTGTGTGGGACTTGATCTATTAGTCCATCTATACTGACCTCCATCAGGTCGCAAATTCAATATAATTTTTTTCTGCATCTAGCTCTGAAAAAATATTTGGGCTTCTAGCAGCGTGTAGGACTTGTTCTATTAGTCCATCTATACTGACCTCCATCAGGTTGCAAATTGAGTATAATTTTTTTCTGCATCTAGCTCTGAAAAAATATTTGGGCTTCTAGCAGTATGTTGCACTTGGTCTATTAGTCCATCTATACTGACCTCCATCAGGTTGCAAATTAAAAATAATTTTTTTCTGCATCTAGCTCTGAAAAAATATTTGGGCTTCTAGCAGTGTGTGGGACTTGTTCTATTAGTTCATCTATGCTGACCTCCATAAGGTTGCAAAGTGAAAATAATTTTTTTCTGCATCTAGCTCTGAAAAAATATTTGGGCTTCTAGCAGTGTGTGGGACTTGGTCTATTAGTCCATCTATACTGACCTCCATCAGGTTGCAAATTAAAAATAATTTTTTCTGCATCTAGCTCTGAAAAAATATTTGGGCTTCTAGCAGTGTGTGGGACTTGTTCTATTAGTCCATCTATACTGACCTCCATCAGGTTGCAAAGTGAAAATATTTTTTTTCTGCATCTAGCTCTGAAAAAGTATTTGGGCTTCTAGCATTGTGTGGGACTTGTTCTATTAGTCCATCTATACTGACCTCCATCAGGTTGCAAATTGAATATAATTTTTTTCTGCATCTAGCTCTGAAAAAATATTTGGGCTTCTAGCAGTTTGTGACACTTGGTCTATTAGTCCATCTATACTGACCTCCACCAGGTTGCAAATTAAAAATATTTTTTTTCTGCATCTAGCTCTGAAAAAAATATTTGGGCTTCTAGCAGTGTGTGGGACTTGTTCTATTAGTTCATCTATGCTGACCTCCATAAGGTTGGAAAGTGAAAATAATTTTTTTCTGCATCTAGCTCTGAAAAAATATTTGGGCTTCTAGCAGTGTGTGGGACTTGGTCTATTAGTCCATCTATACTGACCTCCATCAGGTTGCAAATTAAAAATAATTTTTTCTGCATCTAGCTCTGAAAAAATATTTGGGCTTCTAGCAGTGTGTGAGACTTGTTCTATTAGTCCATCTATACTGACCTCCATCAGGTTGCAAAGTGAAAATATTTTTTTTCTGCATCTAGCTCTGAAAAAATATTTGGGCTTCTAGCAGTGTGTGGGACTTGGTCTATTAGTCCATCTATACTGACCTCCATCAGGTTGCAAATTCAATATAAATTTTTTCTGCATCTAGCTCTGAAAAAATATTTTGGCTTCTAGCAGTGTGTGGGACTTGGTCTATTAGTCCATCTATACTGATCTCCATCAGGTTGCAAATTAAAAACATTTTTTTTCTTCATCTAGCTCTGAAAAAGTATTTGGGCTTCTAGCAGTGTGTGGGACTTGTTCTATTAGTCCATCTATACTGACCTCCATCAGGTTGCAAATTGAATATAATTTTTTTCTGCATCTAGCTCTGAAAAAATATTTGGGCTTCTAGCAGTGTGTTGGACTTGTTCTATTTGTCCATCTATACTGACCTCCATCAGGTTGCAAAGTGAAAATATTTTTTTTCTGCATCTAGCTCTGAAAAAATATTTGGGCTTCTAGCAGTGTGTTGGACTTGGTCTATTAGTCCATCTATACTGACCTCCATCAGGTTGCAAATTGAATATAATTTTTTTCTGCATCTAGCTCTGAAAAAATATTTGGGCTTCTAGCAGTGTGTGGGACTTGGTCTATTAGTCCATCTATACTGACCTCCATCAGGTTGCAAATTGAGTATAATTTTTTTCTGCATCTAGCTCTGAAAAAATATTTGGGCTTCTAGCAGTTTGTGACACTTTGTCTATTAGTCCATCTATACTGACCTCCACCAGGTTGCAAATTAAAAATATTTTTTTTCTGCATCTAGCTCTGAAAAAATATTTGGGCTTCTAGCAGTGTGTGGGACTTGGTCTATTAGTCCATCTATACTGACCTCCATCAGGTTGCAAATTGAATATAATTTTTTTCTGCATCTAGCTCTGAAAAAATATTTGGGCTTCTAGCAGTGTGTGGGACTTGGTCTATTAGTCCATCTATACTGACCTCCATCAGGTTGCAAATTAAAAATATCTTTTTTCTGCATCTAGCTCTGAAAAAATATTTGGGCTTCTAGCAGTGTGTGGGACTTGTTCTATTAGTCCATCTATACTGACCTCCATCAGGTTGCAAATTATATATAATTTTCTTCTGCATTTAGCTCTGAAAAAATATTTGGGCTTCTAGCAGTGTGTGGGACTTGATCTATTAGTCCATCTATACTGACCTCCATCAGGTCGCAAATTCAATATAATTTTTTTCTGCATCTAGCTCTGAAAAAATATTTGGGCTTCTAGCAGCGTGTAGGACTTGTTCTATTAGTCCATCTATACTGACCTCCATCAGGTTGCAAATTGAGTATAATTTTTTTCTGCATCTAGCTCTGAAAAAATATTTGGGCTTCTAGCAGTATGTTGCACTTGGTCTATTAGTCCATCTATACTGACCTCCATCAGGTTGCAAATTAAAAATAATTTTTTTCTGCATCTAGCTCTGAAAAAATATTTGGGCTTCTAGCAGTGTGTGGGACTTGTTCTATTAGTTCATCTATGCTGACCTCCATAAGGTTGCAAAGTGAAAATAATTTTTTTCTGCATCTAGCTCTGAAAAAATATTTGGGCTTCTAGCAGTGTGTGGGACTTGGTCTATTAGTCCATCTATACTGACCTCCATCAGGTTGCAAATTAAAAATATTTTTTTCTGCATCTAGCTCTGAAAAAATATTTGGGCTTCTAGCAGTGTGTGGGACTTGTTCTATTAGTCCATCTATACTGACCTCCATCAGGTTGCAAAGTGAAAATATTTTTTTTCTGCATCTAGCTCTGAAAAAGTATTTGGGCTTCTAGCAGTGTGTGGGACTTGTTCTATTAGTCCATCTATACTGACCTCCATCAGGTTGCAAATTGAATATAATTTTTTTCTGCATCTAGCGCTGAAAAAATATTTGGCCTTCTAGCAGTGTGTGGGACTTGGTCTATTAGTCCATCTATACTGACCTCCATCAGGTTGCAAATTGAGTATAATTTTTTTCTGTATCTAGCTCTGAAAAAATATTTGGGCTTCTAGCAGTTTTTGACACTTGGTCTATTAGTCCATCTATACTGACCTCCACCAGGTTGCAAATTAAAAATATTTTTTTCTGCATCTAGCTCTGAAAAAAATATTTGGGCTTCTAGCAGTGTGTGGGACTTGTTCTATTAGTTCATCTATGCTGACCTCCATAAGGTTGGAAAGTGAAAATAATTTTTTTCTGCATCTAGCTCTGAAAAAATATTTGGGCTTCTAGCAGTGTGTGGGACTTGGTCTATTAGTCCATCTATACTGACCTCCATCAGGTTGCAAATTAAAAATAATTTTTTCTGCATCTAGCTCTGAAAAAATATTTGGGCTTCTAGCAGTGTGTGGGACTTGTTCTATTAGTCCATCTATACTGACCTCCATCAGGTTGCAAAGTGAAAATATTTTTTTTCTGCATCTAGCTGTGAAAAAATATTTGGGCTTCTAGCAGTGTGTGGAACTTGGTCTATTAGTCCATCTATACTGACCTCCATCAGGTTGCAAATTGAGTATAATTTTTTTCTGCATCTAGCTCTGAAAAAATATTTGGGCTTCTAGCAGTATGTTGCACTTGGTCTATTAGTCCATCTATACTGACCTCCATCAGGTTGCAAATTAAAAATATTTTTTTTCTGCATCTAGCTCTGAAAAAATATTTGGGCTTCTAGCAGTGTGTGGGACTTGTTCTATTAGTTCATCTATGCTGACCTCCATAAGGTTGCAACGTGAAAATAATTTTTTTCTGCATCTAGCTCTGAAAAAATATTTGGGCTTCTAGCAGTGTGTGGGACTTGGTCTATTAGTCCATCTATACTGACCTCCATCAGGTTGCAAATTAAAAATAATTTTTTCTGCATCTAGCTCTGAAAAAATATTTGGGCTTCTAGCAGTGTGTGGGACTTGTTCTATTAGTCCATCTATACTGACCTCCATCAGGTTGCAAAGTGAAAATATTTTTTTTCTCCATCTAGCTCTGAAAAAGTATTTGGGCTTCTAGCAGTGTGTGGGACTTGTTCTATTAGTCCATCTATACTGACCTCCATCAGGTTGCAAATTAAATATAATTTTTTCTGCATCTAGCTCTGAAAAAATATTTGGCCTTCTAGCAGTGTGTGGACTTGGTCTATTAGTCCATCTATACTGACCTCCATCAGATTGGTCTATTAGTCCATCTAAGACCTCCACAGGTTGCAAATTAAAAATAATTTTTTTCTGCATCTAGCTCTGAAAAAATATTTGGGCTTCTAGCAGTGTGTGGAACTTGTTCTATTAGTTCATCTATGCTGACCTCCATAAGGTTGGAAAGTGAAAATAATTTTTTTCTGCATCTAGCTCTGAAAAAATATTTGGGCTTCTAGCAGTGTGTGGGACTTGGTCTATTAGTCCATCTATACTGACCTCCATCAGGTTGCAAATTAAAAATAATTTTTTCTGCATCTAGCTCTGAAAAAATATTTGGGCTTCTAGCAGTGTGTGGGACTTGTTCTATTAGTCCATCTATACTGACCTCCATCAGGTTGCAAAGTGAAAATATTTTTTTTCTGCATCTAGCTCTGAAAAAATATTTGGGCTTCTAGCAGTGTGTGGGACTTGGTCTATTAGTCCATCTATACTGACCTCCATCAGGTTGCAAATTCAATATAATTTTTTTCTGCATCTAGCTCTGAAAAAATATTTGGGCTTCTAGCAGTGTGTGGGACTTGGTCTATTATTCCATCTATACTGACCTCCATCAGGTTGCAAATTAAAAACATTTTTTTTCTTCATCTAGCTCTGAAAAAGTATTTGGGCTTCTAGCAGTGTGTGGGACTTGTTCTATTAGTCCATCTATACTGACCTCCATCAGGTTGCAAATTGAATATAATTTTTTTCTGCATCTAGCTCTGAAAAAATATTTGGCCTTCTAGCAGTGTGTGGGACTTGGTCTATTAGTCCATCTATACTGACCTCCATCAGGTTGCAAATTGAGTATAATTTTTTTCTGCATCTAGCTCTGAAAAAATATTTGGGCTTCTAGCAGTTTGTGACACTTGGTCTATTAGTCCATCTATACTGACCTCCACCAGGTTGCAAATTAAAAATAATTTTTTTCTGCATCTAGCTCTGAAAAAAATATTTGGGCTTCTAGCAGTGTGTGGGACTTGTTCTATTAGTTCATCTATGCTGACCTCCATAAGGTTGCAAAGTGAAAATAATTTTTTTCTGCATCTAGCTCTGAAAAAATATTTGGGCTTCTAGCAGTGTGTGGGACTTGGTCTCTTAGTCCATCTACAGTTATATGAAAAAGTTTGGGCACCCCTATTAATCTTAAGCTTAATGTTTTATAAAAATTGGTGTTTTTGCAACAGCTATTTCAGTTTGATATATGTAATAACTGTTGGACACAGTAATGCTTCTGCCGTGAAATGAGGTTTATTGTACTAACAGGAAATGTGCAATCTGCATTCAAACAAAATTTGACAGGTGCATAAGTATGGGCACCTCACCAGAAAAATGACATTAATATTTAGTAGATCCTTCTTTTGCAAAAATAACAGCCTCTAGTCGCTTCCTGTAGCTTTTAATGATTTCCTGGATCCTGGATGAAGGTATTTTTGACCATTCCTCTTTACAAAACAATTCCAGTTCAGTTAAGTTTGATGGTCGCCGAGCATGGACAGCCCTCTTCAAATGATCCCACAGATGTTCAATGATATTCAGGTCTGGGGACTGGGATGGCCATTCCAGAACATTGTAATTGTTCCTCTGCATGAATGCCTGAATAGATTTGGAGCGGAGTTTTGGATCATTGTCTTGCTGAAAGATCCATCCCCTGCGTAACTTCAACTTTGACACTGATTCTTGAACATTATTGTCAAGAATCTGATGATACTGAGTGGAATCCATGCGTCCCTCAACTTTAACAAGATTCCCGGTGCCGGCATTGGCCACACAGCCCCAAAGCATGATGGAACCTCCACCAAATTTTACTGTGGGTAGCAAGTGTTTTTCTTGGAATGCTGTGTTTTTTTGCCGCCATGCATATCACCTTTTTGTATGACCAAACAACTCAATCTTGGTTTCATCAGTCCACAGGACCTTCTTCCAAAAAGAAATTGGCTTCTCCAAATGTGCTTTTGCATACCTCAGCCGACTCTGTTTGTGGCGTGCTTGCAGAAACGGCTTCTTTTGCATCACTCTCCCATACAGCTTCTCCTTGTGCAAAGTGCGTTCTATAGTTGACCGATGCACAGTGACACCATCTGCAGCGAGTTGATGCTGCAGCTCTCTGGAGGTGGTCTGAGGATTGTCTTTGACTGATCTCACCATTCTTCTTCTCTGCCTTTCTGATGTTTTTCTTGGCCTGCCACTTCTGGCCTTAACAAGAACTGTCCCTGTGTTCTTCCATTTCCTTACTATGTTCCTCACAGTGGAAACTGACAGGTTAAATCTCTGAGACAGCTTTTTCTATCCATCCCCTGAACAACTATGTTGAATAATCTTTGTTTTCAGATCATTTGACAGTTGTTTTGAGGAGACCATGATGCCACTCTTCAGAGGAGATTCAAACAGGAGAACAACTTGCAAGTGGCCACTTTAAGTAGCTTTTCTCATGATTGCATACACCTGGCTATGAAGTTCAAAGCTCAATGAGGTTACAAAACCAAAAAAAGTGCTTTAGTAAGTCAGTAAAAAGTAGGTAGGAGTATTTAAAACAAGAAAATGATAAGGGTGCCCACACTTATGCACCTGTCAAATTTTGTTTGAATGCAGATTGCACATTTTCTGTTAGTACAATAAACCTCATTTCAAGGCAGAAACATTTCTGTATCCAACAGTTATTACATATATCAAACTGAAAAAGCTGTTGCAAAAACACCAATTTTTATAAAACATTAAGCTTAAGATTAATAACGGTGCCTAAACTTTTTCATATAACTGCATACTGACCTCCATCAGGTTGCAAACTGAATATAATTTTTTTCTGCATCTAGCACTGAAAAAATATTTGGGCTTCTAGCAGTGTGTGGGACTTGGTCTATTAGTCCATCTATACTGACCTCCATCAGGTTGCAAATTAAAAATTATTTTTTTCTTCGTCTAGCTCTGAAAAAATATTTGAACTTCTAGCAGTGTGTGGGACTTGTTCTATTAGTCCATCTATAATGACCTCCATCAAGTTGCAAATTGAACATAATTTTTTTGTGCATCTAGCTCTGAAAAAATATTTGGTCTTCTAGCAGCGTGTAAGACTTGTTCTATTAGTCCATCTATACTGACCTCCATCAGGTTGCAAGTTGAGTATAATTTTTTTCTGCATCTAGCTCTGAAAAAATATTTGGGCTTCTAGCAGTATGTGGCACTTGGTCTATTAGTCCATCTATACTGACCTCCATCAGGTTGCAAATTAAAAATAATTTTTTTCTGCATCTAGCTCTGAAAAAATATTTGGGCTTCTAGCAGTGTGTGGGACTTGTTCTATTAGTTCATCTATCCTGACCTCCATAAGGTTGCAAAGTGAAAATAATTTTTTTCTGCATCTAGCTCTGAAAAAATATTTGGGCTTCTAGCAGTGTGTGGGACTTGGTCTATTAGTCCATCTATACTGACCTCCATCAGGTTGCAAATTAAAAATATTTTTTTCTGCATCTAGCTCTGAAAAAATATTTGAGCTTCTAGCAGTGTGTGGGACTTGTTCTATTAGTCCATCTATACTGACCTCCATCAGGTTGCAAAGTGAAAATATTTTTTTTCTGCATCTAGCTCTGAAAAAATATTTGGGCTTCTAGCAGTGTGTGGGACTTGGTCTATTAGTCCATCTATACTGACCTCCATCAGGTTGCAAATTAAAAATAATTTTTTTCTTCGTCTAGCTCTGAAAAAATATTTGAGCTTCTAGCAGTGTGTGGGACTTGTTCTATTAGTCCATCTATACTGACCTCCATCAGGTTGCAAATTGAATATAATTTTTTTCTGCATCTAGCTCTGAAAAAATATTTGGGCTTCTAGCAGCGTGTAGGACTTGGTCTATTAGTCCATCTATACTGACCTCCATCAGGTTGCAAATTGAATATAATTTTTTTCTGCATCTAGCTCTGAAAAAATATTTGGGCTTCTAGCAGTGTGTGGGACTTGGTCTACTAGTCCATCTATACTGACCTCCATCAGGTTGCAAATTCAATATAATTTTTTTCTGCATCTAGCTCTGAGAAAATATTTGGGCTGCTAGCAGTGTGTGGGACTTGGTTTATTAGTCCATCTATACTGACCTCCATCAGGTTGCAAATTGAATATAATTTTTTTCTGCATCTAGCTCTGAAAAAATATTTGGTCTTCTAGCAGCGTGTAAGACTTGTTCTATTAGTCCATCTATACTGACCTCCATCAGGTTGCAAGTTGAGTATAATTTTTTTCTGCATCTAGCTCTGAAAAAATATTTGGGCTTCTAGCAGTATGTGGCACTTGGTCTATTAGTCCATCTATACTGACCTCCATCAGGTTGCAAATTAAAAATAATTTTTTTCTGCATCTAGCTCTGAAAAAATATTTGGGCTTCTAGCAGTGTGTGGGACTTGTTCTATTAGTTCATCTATCCTGACCTCCATAAGGTTGCAAAGTGAAAATAATTTTTTTCTGCATCTAGCTCTGAAAAAATATTTGGGCTTCTAGCAGTGTGTGGGACTTGGTCTATTAGTCCATCTATACTGACCTCCATCAGGTTGCAAATTAAAAATATTTTTTTCTGCATCTAGCTCTGAAAAAATATTTGAGCTTCTAGCAGTGTGTGGGACTTGTTCTATTAGTCCATCTATACTGACCTCCATCAGGTTGCAAAGTGAAAATATTTTTTTTCTGCATCTAGCTCTGAAAAAATATTTGGGCTTCTAGCAGTGTGTGGGACTTGGTCTATTAGTCCATCTATACTGACCTCCATCAGGTTGCAAATTAAAAATAATTTTTTTCTTCGTCTAGCTCTGAAAAAATATTTGAGCTTCTAGCAGTGTGTGGGACTTGTTCTATTAGTCCATCTATACTGACCTCCATCAGGTTGCAAATTGAATATAATTTTTTTCTGCATCTAGCTCTGAAAAAATATTTGGGCTTCTAGCAGCGTGTAGGACTTGGTCTATTAGTCCATCTATACTGACCTCCATCAGGTTGCAAATTGAATATAATTTTTTTCTGCATCTAGCTCTGAAAAAATATTTGGGCTTCTAGCAGTGTGTGGGACTTGGTCTACTAGTCCATCTATACTGACCTCCATCAGGTTGCAAATTCAATATAATTTTTTTCTGCATCTAGCTCTGAGAAAATATTTGGGCTGCTAGCAGTGTGTGGGACTTGGTTTATTAGTCCATCTATACTGACCTCCATCAGGTTGCAAATTGAATATAATTTTTTTCTGCATCTAGCTCTGAAAAAATATTTGGTCTTCTAGCAGCGTGTAAGACTTGTTCTATTAGTCCATCTATACTGACCTCCATCAGGTTGCAAGTTGAGTATAATTTTTTTCTGCATCTAGCTCTGAAAAAATATTTGGGCTTCTAGCAGTATGTGGCACTTGGTCTATTAGTCCATCTATACTGACCTCCATCAGGTTGCAAATTAAAAATAATTTTTTTCTGCATCTAGCTCTGAAAAAATATTTGGGCTTCTAGCAGTGTGTGGGACTTGTTCTATTAGTTCATCTATCCTGACCTCCATAAGGTTGCAAAGTGAAAATAATTTTTTTCTGCATCTAGCTCTGAAAAAATATTTGGGCTTCTAGCAGTGTGTGGGACTTGGTCTATTAGTCCATCTATACTGACCTCCATCAGGTTGCAAATTAAAAATATTTTTTTCTACATCTAGCTCTGAAAAAATATTTGAGCTTCTAGCAGTGTGTGGGACTTGTTCTATTAGTCCATCTATACTGACCTCCATCAGGTTGCAAAGTGAAAATATTTTTTTTCTGCATCTAGCTCTGAAAAAATATTTGGGCTTCTAGCAGTGTGTGGGACTTGGTCTATTAGTCCATCTATACTGACCTCCATCAGGTTGCAAATTGAATATAATTTTTTTCTGCATCTAGCTCTGAAAAAATATTTGGGCTTCTAGCAGTGTGTGGGACTTGGTCTATTAGTCCATCTATACTGACCTCCATCAGGTTGCAAATTAAAAACATTTTTTTTCTTCATCTAGCTCTGAAAAAATATTTGGGCTTCTAGCAGTGTGTGGGACTTGTTCTATTAGTCCATCTATACTGACCTCCATCAGGTTGCAAATTGAATATAATTTTTTTCTGCAGCAGTGTGTGGGACTTGTTCTATTAGTCCATCTATACTGACCTCCATCAGGTTGCAAATTGAATATAATTTTTTTCTGCATCTAGCTCTGAAAAAATATTTGGGCTTCTAGCAGTGTGTGGGACTTGGTCTCTTAGTCCATCTATACTGACCTCCATCAGGTTGCAAATTGAATATAATTTTTTTCTGTATCAAGCACTGAAAAAATATTTGGGCTTCTAGCAGTGTGTGGGACTTGGTCTATTAGTCCATCTATACTGACCTCCATCAGGTTGCAAATTGAAAATATTTTTTTTCTTCGTCTAGCTCTGAAAAAATATTTGAGCTTCTAGCAGTGTGTGGGACTTGTTCTATTAGTCCATCTATACTGACCTCCATCAGGTTGCAAATTGAATATAATTTTTTTTCTCCATCTAGCTCTGAAAAAATATTTGGGCTTCTAGCAGTGTGTGGGACTTGGTCTATTAGTCCATCTATACTGACCTCCATCAGGTTGCAAATTGAGTATAATTTTTTTCTGCATCTAGCTCTGAAAAAATATTTGGGCTTCTAGCAGTATGTGGCACTTGGTCTATTAATCCATCTATACTGACCTCCATCAGGTTGCAAATTAAAAATAATTTTTTTCTGCATCTAGCTCTGAAAAAATATTTGGGCTTCTAGCAGTGTGTGGGACTTGTTCTATTAGCTCATCTATGCTGACCTCCATAAGGTTGCAAAGTGAAAGTTATTTTTTTCTGCATCTAGCTCTGAAAAAATATTTGGGCTTCTAGCAGTGTGTGGGACTTGGTCTATTAGTCCATCTATACTGACCTCCATCAGGTTGCAAATTGAATATAATTTTTTTCTGCATCTAGCTCTGAAAAAATATTTGGGCTTCTAGCAATGTGTGGGACTTGGTCTATTAGTCCATCTATACTGACCTCCATCAGGTTGCAAATTGAATATAATTTTTTTCTGCATCTAGCTCTGAAAAAATATTTGGGCTTCTAGCAGTGTGTGGGACTTGGTCTACTAGTCCATCTATACTGACCTCCATCAGGTTGCAAATTCAATATAATTTTTTCTGCATCTAGCTCTGAGAAAATATTTGGGCTGCTAGCAGTGTGTGGGACTTGGTATATTAGTCCATCTATACTGACCTCCATCAGGTTGCAAATTGAATATAATTTTTTTCTGCATCTAGCTCTGAAAAAATATTTGGGCTTCTAGCAGTGTGTGGGACTTTGTCTCTTAGTCCATCTATATTGACCTCCATCAGGTTGCAAATTGAACATAATTTTTTTCTGCATCTAGCACTGAAAAAATATTTGGGCTTCTAGCAGTGTGTGGGACTTGGTCTATTAGTCCATCTATACTGACCTCCATCAGGTTGCAAATTAAAAATAATTTTTTTCTTCGTCTAGCTCTGAAAAAATATTTGAGCTTCTAGCAGTGTGTGGGACTTGTTCTATTAGTCCATCTATACTGACCTCCATCAGGTTGCAAATTGAATATAATTTTTTTCTGCATCTAGCTCTGAAAAAATATTTGGGCTTCTAGCAGCGTGTAGGACTTGTTCTATTAGTCCATCTATACTGACCTCCATCAGGTTGCAAATTGAGTATAATTTTTTTCTGCATCTAGCTCTGAAAAAATATTTGGGCTTCTTGCAGTATGTTGCACTTGGTCTATTAGTCCATCTATACTGACCTCCATCAGGTTGCAAATTAAAAATAATTTTTTTCTGCATCTAGCTCTGAAAAAATATTTGGGCTTCTAGCAGTGTGTGGTACTTGTTCTATTAGTTCATCTATGCTGACCTCCATAAGGTTGCAAAGTGAAAATAATTTTTTTTCTGCATCTAGCTCTGAAAAAATATTTGGGCTTCTAGCAGTGTGTGGGACTTGGTCTATTAGTCCATCTATACTGACCTCCATCAGGTTGCAAATTCAATATAATTTTTTCTGCATCTAGCTCTGAAAAAATATTTGGGCTTCTAGCAGTGTGTGGGACTTGTTCTATTAGTCCATCTATACTGACCTCAATCAGGTTGCAAAGTGAAAATATTTTTTTTCTGCATCTAGCTCTGAAAAAATATTTGGGCTTCTAGCAGTGTGTGGGACTTGGTCTATTAGTCCATCTATACTGACCTCCATCAGGTAGCAAATTCAATATAATTTTTTTCTGCATCTAGCTCTGAAAAAATATTTGGGCTTCTAGCAGTGTGTGAGACTTAGTCTATTAGTCCATCTATACTGACCTCCATCAGGTTGCAAATTAAAAACATTTTTTTTCTTCATCTAGCTCTGAAAAAGTATTTGGGCTTCTAGCAGTGTGTGGGACTTGTTCTATTAGTCCATCTATACTGACCTCCATCAGGTTGCAAATTGAATATAATTTTTTTCTGCATCTAGCTCTGAAAAAATATTTGGCCTTCTAGCAGTGTGTGGGACTTGGTCTATTAGTCCATCTATACTGACCTCCATCAGGTTGCAAATTGAGTATAATTTTTTTCTGCATCTAGCTCTGAAAAAATATTTGGCCTTCTAGCAGTGTGTGGGACTTGGTCTATTAGTCCATCTATACTGACCTCCACCAGGTTGCAAATTAAAAATATTTTTTTTCTGCATCTAGCTCTGAAAAAAATATTTGAGCTTCTAGCAGTGTGTGGGACTTGTTCTATTAGTTCATCTATGCTGACCTCCATAAGGTTGCAAAGTGAAAATATTTTTTTTCTGCATCTAGCTCTGAAAAAATATTTGGGCTTCTAGCAGTGTGTGTGACTTTGTCTATTAGTCCATCTATACAGACCTCCATCAGGTTGCAAATTGAAAATAATTTTTTTCTGCATCTAGCTCTGAAAAAATATTTGGACTTCTAGCAGTGTGTGGGACTTGTTCTATTAGTCCATCTATACTGACCTCCATCAGGTTGCAAATTGAATATAATTTTTTTCTGCATCTAGCACTGAAAAAATATTTGGGCTTCTAGCAGTGTGTGGGACTTCGTATATTAGTCCATCTATACTGACCTCCATCAGGTTGCAAATTGAATATAATTTTTTTCTGCATCTAGCTCTGAAAAAATATTTGGGCTTCTAGCAGTGTGTGGGACTTGGTCTCTTAGTCCATCTATACTGACCTCCATCAGGTTGCAAATTGAATATAATTTTTTTCTGCATCTAGCTCTGAAAAAATATTTGGGCTTCTAGCAGTGTGTGGGACTTGGTCTATTAGTCCATCTATACTGACCTCCATCAGGTTGCAAATTAAAAATTATTTTTTTCTTCGTCTAGCTCTGAAAAAATATTTGAGCTTCTAGCAGTGTGTGGGACTTGTTCTATTAGTCCATCTATACTGATCTCCATCAGGTTGCAAACTGAATATAATTTTTTTCTGCATCTAGCTCTGAAAAAATATTTGGTCTTCTAGCAGCGTGTAGGACTTGTTCTATTAGTCCATCTATACTGACCTCCATCAGGTTGCAAATTGAGTATAATTTTTTTCTGCATCTAGCTCTGAAAAAATATTTGGGCTTCTAGCAGTATGTGGCACTTGGTCTATTAGTCCATCTATACTGACCTCCATCAGGTTGCAATTTAAAAATATTTTTTTTCTGCATCTAGCTCTGAAAAAATATTTGGGCTTCTAGCAGTGTGTGGGACTTGTTCTATTAGTTCATCTATCCTGACCTCCATAAGGTTGCAAAGTGAAAATAATTTTTTTCTGCATCTAGCTCTGAAAAAATATTTGGGCTTCTAGCAGTGTGTGGGACTTGGTCTATGAGTCCATCTATACTGACCTCCATCAGGTTGCAAATTAAAAATAATTTTTTCTGCATCTAGCTCTGAAAAAATATTTGAGCTTCTAGCAGTGTGTGGGACTTGTTCTATTAGTCCATCTATACTGACCTCCATCAGGTTGCAAAGTGAAAATATTTTTTTTCTGCATCTAGCTCTGAAAAAATATTTGGGCTTCTAGCAGTGTGTGGGACTTGGTCTATTAGTCCATCTATACTGACCTCCATCAGGTTGCAAATTGAATATAATTTTTTTCTGCATCTAGCTTTGAAAAAATATTTGGGCTTCTAGCAGTGTGTGGGACTTGGTCTATTAGTCCATCTATACTGACCTCCATCAGGTTGCAAATTGAATATAATTTTTTTCTGCATCTAGCTCTGAAATAATATTTGGGCTTCTAGCAGTGTGTGGGACTTGGTCTCTTAGTCCATCTATACTGACCTCCATCAGGTTGCAAATTGAATATAATTTTTTTCTGTATCTAGCACTGAAAAAATATTTGGGCTTCTAGCAGTGTGTGGGACTTGGTCTATTAGTCGATCTATACTGACCTCCATCAGGTTGCAAATTGAAAATATTTTTTTTCTTCGTCTAGCTCTGAAAAAATATTTGGGCTTCTAGCAGTGTGTGGGACTTGTTCTATTAGTCCATCTATACTGACCTCCATCAGGTTGCAAATTGAATATAATTTTTTTCTGCATCTAGCTCTGAAAAAATATTTGGGCTTCCAGCAGTGTGTGGGACTTGGTCTATTAGTCCATCTATACTGACCTCCATCAGGTTGCAAATTGAGTATAATTTTTTTCTGCATCTAGCTCTGAAAAAATATTTGGGCTTCTAGCAGTATGTGGCACTTGGTCTATTAGTCCATCTATACTGACCTCCATCAGGTTGCAAATTAAAAATAATTTTTTTCTGCATCTAGCTCTGAAAAAATATTTGGGCTTCTAGCAGTGTGTGGGACTTGTTCTATTAGCTCATCTATGCTGACCTCCATAAGGTTGCAAAGTGAAAGTTATTTTTTTCTGCATCTAGCTCTGAAAAAATATTTGGGCTTCTAGCAGTGTGTGGGACTTGGTCTATTAGTCCATCTATACTGACCTCCATCAGGTTGCAAACTGAATATAATTTTTTTCTGCATCTAGCTCTGAAAAAATATTTGGGCTTCTAGCAGTGTGTGGGACTTGGTCTATTAGTCCATCTATACTGACCTCCATCAGGTTGCAAATTGAATATAATTTTTTTCTGCATCTAGCTCTGAAAAAATATTTGGGCTTCTAGCAGTGTGTGGGACTTGGTCTCTTAGTCCATCTATACTGACCTCCATCAGGTTGCAAATTGAATATAATTTTTTTCTGCATCTAGCTCTGAAAAAATATTTGGGCTTCTAGCAGTGTGTGGGACTAGTTCTATTATTCCATCTATACTGACCTCCATCAGGTTGCAAATTCAATATAATTTTTTTCTGCATCTAGCTCTGAAAAAATATTTGGCCTTCTAGCAGTGTGTGGGACTTATTCTATTAGTCCATCTATACTGACCTCAATCAGGTTGCAAATGGAGTATAATTTTTTTCTGCATCTAGCTTTGAAAAAATATTTGGGCTTCTAGCAGTATGTGGGACTTGGTCTATTAGTCCATCTATACTGACCTCCATCAGGTTGCAAATTAAAAATAATTTTTTTCTGCATCTAGCTCTGAAAAAATATTTGGGCTTCTAGCAGTGTGTGGGACTTGGTCTCTTAGTCCATCTATACTGACCTCCATCAGGTTGCAAACTGAATATAATTTTTTTCTGCATCTAGCTCTGAAAAAATATTTGGGCTTCTAGCAGTGTGTGGGACTTGGTCTATTAGTCCATCTATACTGACCTCCATCAGGTTGCAAATTGAATATAATTTTTTTCTGCATCTAGCTCTGAAAAAATATTTGGGCTTCTAGCAGTGTGTGGGACTTGGTCTCTTAGTCCATCTATACTGACCTCCATCAGGTTGCAAACTGAATATAATTTTTTTCTGCATCTAGCTCTGAAAAAATATTTGGGCTTCTAGCAGTGTGTGGGACTTGGTCTATTAGTCCATCTATACTGACCTCCATCAGGTTGCAAATTGAATATAATTTTTTTCTGCATCTAGCTCTGAAAAAATATTTGGGCTTCTAGCAGTGTGTGGGACTTGTTCTCTTAGTCCATCTATACTGACCTCCATCAGGTTGCAAATTGAATATAATTTTTTTCTGCATCTAGCTCTGAAAAAATATTTGGGCTTCTAGCAGTGTGTGGGACTTGGTCTCTTAGTCCATCTACAGTTATATGAAAAAGTTTGGGCACCCCTATTAATCTTAAGCTTAATGTTTTATAAAAATTGGTGTTTTTGCAACAGCTATTTCAGTTTGATATATGTAATAACTGTTGGACACAGTAATGCTTCTGCCGTGAAATGAGGTTTATTGTACTAACAGGAAATTTGCAATCTGCATTCAAACAAAATTTGACAGGTGCATAAGTATGGGCACCTCACCAGAAAAATGACATTAATATTTAGTAGATCCTTCTTTTGCAAAAATAACAGCCTCTAGTCGCTTCCTGTAGCTTTTAATGATTTCCTGGATCCTGGATGAAGGTATTTTTGACCATTCCTCTTTACAAAACAATTCCAGTTCAGTTAAGTTTGATGGTCGCCGAGCATGGACAGCCCTCTTCAAATGATCCCACAGATGTTCAATGATATTCAGGTCTGGGGACTGGGATGGCCATTCCAGAACATTGTAATTGTTCCTCTGCATGAATGCCTGAATAGATTTGGAGCGGAGTTTTGGATCATTGTCTTGCTGAAAGATCCATCCCCTGCGTAACTTCAACTTTGACACTGATTCTTGAACATTATTGTCAAGAATCTGATGATACTGAGTGGAATCCATGCGTCCCTCAACTTTAACAAGATTCCCGGTGCCGGCATTGGCCACACAGCCCCAAAGCATGATGGAACCTCCACCAAATTTTACTGTGGGTAGCAAGTGTTTTTCTTGGAATGCTGTGTTTTTTTGCCGCCATGCATATCACCTTTTTGTATGACCAAACAACTCAATCTTGGTTTCATCAGTCCACAGGACCTTCTTCCAAAAAGAAATTGGCTTCTCCAAATGTGCTTTTGCATACCTCAGCCGACTCTGTTTGTGGCGTGCTTGCAGAAACGGCTTCTTTTGCATCACTCTCCCATACAGCTTCTCCTTGTGCAAAGTGCGTTCTATAGTTGACCGATGCACAGTGATACCATCTGCAGCAAGTTGATGCTGCAGCTCTCTGGAGGTGGTCTGAGGATTGTCTTTGACTGATCTCACCATTCTTCTTCTCTGCCTTTCTGATGTTTTTCTTGGCCTGCCACTTCTGGCCTTAACAAGAACTGTCCCTGTGTTCTTCCATTTCCTTACTATGTTCCTCACAGTGGAAACTGACAGGTTAAATCTCTGAGACAGCTTTTTCTATCCATCCCCTGAACAACTATGTTGAATAATCTTTGTTTTCAGATCATTTGACAGTTGTTTTGAGGAGACCATGATGCCACTCTTCAGAGGAGATTCAAACAGGAGAACAACTTGCAAGTGGCCACTTTAAGTAGCTTTTCTCATGATTGCATACACCTGGCTATGAAGTTCAAAGCTCAATGAGGTTACAAAACCAAAAAAAGTGCTTTAGTAAGTCAGTAAAAAGTAGGTAGGAGTATTTAAAACAAGAAAATGATAAGGGTGCCCACACTTATGCACCTGTCAAATTTTGTTTGAATGCAGATTGCACATTTTCTGTTAGTACAATAAACCTCATTTCAAGGCAGAAACATTTCTGTATCCAACAGTTATTACATATATCAAACTGAAAAAGCTGTTGCAAAAACACCAATTTTTATAAAACATTAAGCTTAAGATTAACAAGGGTGCCTAAACTTTTTCATATAACTGCATACTGACCTCCATCAGGTTGCAAACTGAATATAATTTTTTTCTGCATCTAGCACTGAAAAAATATTTGGGCTTCTAGCAGTGTGTGGGACTTGGTCTATTAGTCCATCTATACTGACCTCCATCAGGTTGCAAATTAAAAATTATTTTTTTCTTCGTCTAGCTCTGAAAAAATATTTGAACTTCTAGCAGTGTGTGGGACTTGTTCTATTAGTCCATCTATAATGACCTCCATCAGGTTGCAAATTGAATATAATTTTTTTCTGCATCTAGCTCTGAAAAAATATTTGGTCTTCTAGCAGCGTGTAAGACTTGTTCTATTAGTCCATCTATACTGACCTCCATCAGGTTGCAAGTTGAGTATAATTTTTTTCTGCATCTAGCTCTGAAAAAATATTTGGGCTTCTAGCAGTATGTGGCACTTGGTCTATTAGTCCATCTATACTGACCTCCATCAGGTTGCAAATTAAAAATAATTTTTTTCTGCATCTAGCTCTGAAAAAATATTTGGGCTTCTAGCAGTGTGTGGGACTTGTTCTATTAGTTCATCTATCCTGACCTCCATAAGGTTGCAAAGTGAAAATAATTTTTTTCTGCATCTAGCTCTGAAAAAATATTTGAGCTTCTAGCAGTGTGTGGGACTTGTTCTATTAGTCCATCTATACTGACCTCCATCAGGTTGCAAAGTGAAAATATTTTTTTTCTGCATCTAGCTCTGAAAAAATATTTGGGCTTCTAGCAGTGTGTGGGACTTGGTCTATTAGTCCATCTATACTGACCTCCATCAGGTTGCAAATTGAATATAATTTTTTTCTGCATCTAGCTCTGAAAAAATATTTGGGCTTCTAGCAGTGTGTGGGACTTGGTCTATTAGTCCATCTATACTGACCTCCATCAGGTTGCAAATTAAAAACATTTTTTTTCTTCATCTAGCTCTGAAAAAATATTTGGGCTTCTAGCAGTGTGTGGGACTTGTTCTATTAGTCCATCTATACTGACCTCCATCAGGTTGCAAATTGAATATAATTTTTTTCTGCATCTAGCTCTGAAAAAATATTTGGGCTTCTAGCAGTGTGTGGGACTTGGTCTCTTAGTCCATCTATACTGACCTCCATCAGGTTGCAAATTGAATATAATTTTTTTCTGTATCAAGCACTGAAAAAATATTTGGGCTTCTAGCAGTGTGTGGGACTTGGTCTATTAGTCCATCTATACTGACCTCCATCAGGTTGCAAATTGAAAATATTTTTTTTCTTCGTCTAGCTCTGAAAAAATATTTGAGCTTCTAGCAGTGTGTGGGACTTGTTCTATTAGTCCATCTATACTGACCTCCATCAGGTTGCAAATTGAATATAATTTTTTTTCTGCATCTAGCTCTGAAAAAATATTTGGGCTTCTAGCAGTGTGTGGGACTTGGTCTATTAGTCCATCTATACTGACCTCCATCAGGTTGCAAATTGAGTATAATTTTTTTCTGCATCTAGCTCTGAAAAAATATTTGGGCTTCAAGCAGTATGTGGCACTTGGTCTATTAATCCATCTATACTGACCTCCATCAGGTTGCAAATTAAAAATAATTTTTTTCTGCATCTAGCTCTGAAAAAATATTTGGGCTTCTAGCAGTGTGTGGGACTTGTTCTATTAGCTCATCTATGCTGACCTCCATCAGGTTGCAAATTAAAAATAATTTTTTTCTGCATCTAGCTCTGAAAAAATATTTGGGCTTCTAGCAGTGTGTGGGACTTGTTCTATTAGCTCATCTATGCTGACCTCCATAAGGTTGCAAAGTGAAAGTTATTTTTTTCTGCATCTAGCTCTGAAAAAATATTTGGGCTTCTAGCAGTGTGTGGGACTTGGTCTATTAGTCCATCTATACTGACCTCCATCAGGTTGCAAATTGAATATAATTTTTTTCTGCATCTAGCTCTGAAAAAATATTTGGGCTTCTAGCAGTGTGTGGGACTTGGTCTATTAGTCCATCTATACTGACCTCCATCAGGTTGCAAATTGAATATAATTTTTTTCTGCATCTAGCTCTGAAAAAATATTTGGGCTTCTAGCAGTGTGTGGGACTTGGTCTACTAGTCCATCTATACTGACCTCCATCAGGTTGCAAATTCAATATAATTTTTTTCTGCATCTAGCTCTGAGAAAATATTTGGGCTGCTAGCAGTGTGTGGGACTTGGTATATTAGTCCATCTATACTGACCTCCATCAGGTTGCAAATTGAATATAATTTTTTTCTGCATCTAGCTCTGAAAAAATATTTGGGCTTCTAGCAGTGTGTGGGACTTGGTCTCTTAGTCCATCTATATTGACCTCCATCAGGTTGCAAATTGAACATAATTTTTTTCTGCATCTAGCACTGAAAAAATATTTGGGCTTCTAGCAGTGTGTGGGACTTGGTCTATTAGTCCATCTATACTGACCTCCATCAGGTTGCAAATTAAAAATATTTTTTTTCTTCGTCTAGCTCTGAAAAAATATTTGAGCTTCTAGCAGTGTGTGGGACTTGTTCTATTAGTCCATCTATACTGACCTCCATCAGGTTGCAAATTGAATATAATTTTTTTCTGCATCTAGCTCTGAAAAAATATTTGGGCTTCTAGCAGCGTGTAGGACTTGTTCTATTAGTCCATCTATACTGACCTCCATCAGGTTGCAAATTGAGTATAATTTTTTTCTGCATCTAGCTCTGAAAAAATATTTGGGCTTCTAGCAGTATGTTGCACTTGGTCTATTAGTCCATCTATACTGACCTCCATCAGGTTGCAAATTAAAAATAATTTTTTTCTGCATCTAGCTCTGAAAAAATATTTGGGCTTCTAGCAGTGTGTGGGACTTGTTCTATTAGTTCATCTATGCTGACCTCCATAAGGTTGCAAAGTGAAAATAATTTTTTTTCTGCATCTAGCTCTGAAAAAATATTTGGGCTTCTAGCAGTGTGTGGGACTTGGTCTATTAGTCCATCTATACTGACCTCCATCAGGTTGCAAATTAAAAATAATTTTTTCTGCATCTAGCTCTGAAAAAATATTTGGGCTTCTAGCAGTGTGTGGGACTTGTTCTATTAGTCCATCTATACTGACCTCCATCAGGTTGCAAAGTGAAAATATTTTTTTTCTGCATCTAGCTCTGAAAAAATATTTGGGCTTCTAGCAGTGTGTGGGACTTGGTCTATTAGTCCATCTATACTGACCTCCATCAGGTAGCAAATTCAATATAATTTTTTTCTGCATCTAGCTCTGAAAAAATATTTGGGCTTCTAGCAGTGTGTGAGACATAGTCTATTAGTCCATCTATACTGACCTCCATCAGGTTGCAAATTAAAAACATTTTTTTTCTTCATCTAGCTCTGAAAAAGTATTTGGGCTTCTAGCAGTGTGTGGGACTTGTTCTATTAGTCCATCTATACTGACCTCCATCAGGTTGCAAATTGAATATAATTTTTTTCTGCATCTAGCTCTGAAAAAATATTTGGCCTTCTAGCAGTGTGTGGGACTTGGTCTATTAGTCCATCTATACTGACCTCCATCAGGTTGCAAATTGAGCATAATTTTTTTCTGCATCTAGCTCTGAAAAAATATTTGGCCTTCTAGCAGTGTGTGGGACTTGGTCTATTAGTCCATCTATACTGACCTCCACCAGGTTGCAAATTAAAAATTTTTTTTTTCTGCATCTAGCTCTGAAAAAAATATTTGGGCTTCTAGCAGTGTGTGGGACTTGTTCTATTAGTCCATCTATACTGACCTCCATCAGTTTGCAAATTGAAAATAATTTTTTTCTGCATCTAGCTCTGAAAAAATATTTGGACTTCTAGCAGTGTGTGGGACTTGGTCTAGTAGTCCATCTATACTGACCTCCATCAGGTTGCAAATTAAAAACATTTTTTTTCTTCATCTAGCTCTGAAAAAATATTTGGGCTTCTAGCAGTGTGTGGGACTTGTTCTATTAGTCCATCTATACTGACCTCCATCAGGTTGCAAATTGAATATAATTTTTTTCTGCATCTAGCACTGAAAAAATATTTGGGCTTCTAGCAGTGTGTAGGACTTGGTATATTAGTCCATCTATACTGACCTCCATCAGGTTGCAAATTGAATATAATTTTTTTCTGCATCTAGCTCTGAAAAAATATTTGGGCTTCTAGCAGTGTGTGGGACTTGGTCTCTTAGTCCATCTATACTGACCTCCATCAGGTTGCAAATTGAATATAATTTTTTTCTGCATCTAGCACTGAAAAAATATTTGGGCTTCTAGCAGTGTGTGGGACTTGGTCTATTAGTCCATCTATACTGACCTCCATCAGGTTGCAAATTAAAAATTATTTTTTTCTTCGTCTAGCTCTGAAAAAATATTTGAGCTTCTAGCAGTGTGTGGGACTTGTTCTATTAGTCCATCTATACTGATCTCCATCAGGTTGCAAATTGAATATAATTTTTTTCTGCATCTAGCTCTGAAAAAATATTTGGTCTTCTAGCAGCGTGTAGGACTTGTTCTATTAGTCCATCTATACTGACCTCCATCAGGTTGCAAATTGAGTATAATTTTTTTCTGCATCTAGCTCTGAAAAAATATTTGGGCTTCTAGCAGTATGTGGCACTTGGTCTATTAGTCCATCTATACTGACCTCCATCAGGTTGCAAATTAAAAATATTTTTTTTCTGCATCTAGCTCTGAAAAAATATTTGGGCTTCTAGCAGTGTGTGGGACTTGTTCTATTTGTTCATCTATCCTGACCTCCATAAGGTTGCAAAGTGAAAATATTTTTTTTCTGCATCTAGCTCTGAAAAAATATTTGGGCTCCTAGCAGTGTGTGGGACTTGGTCTTTTAGTCCATCTATACTGACCTCCATCAGGTTGCAAATTGAATATAAATTTTTTCTGCATCTAGCTCTGAAAAAATATTTGGGCTTCTAGCAGTGTGTGGGACTTGGTCTATTAGTCCATCTATACTGACCTCCATCAGGTTGCAAATTGAATATAATTTTTTTCTGCATCTAGCTCTGAAATAATATTTGGGCTTCTAGCAGTGTGTGGGACTTGGTCTCTTAGTCCATCTATACTGACCTCCATCAGGTTGCAAATTGAATATAATTTTTTTCTGTATCTAGCACTGAAAATATATTTGGGCTTCTAGCAGTGTGTGGGACTTGGTCTATTAGTCGATCTATACTGACCTCCATCAGGTTGCAAATTGAAAATATTTTTTTTCTTCGTCTAGCTCTGAAAATATATTTGGGCTTCTAGCAGTGTGTGGGACTTGTTCTATTAGTCCATCTATACTGACCTCCATCAGGTTGCAAATTGAATATAATTTTTTTCTGCATCTAGCTCTGAAAAAATATTTGGGCTTCCAGCAGTGTGTGGGACTTGGTCTATTAGTCCATCTATACTGACCTCCATCAGGTTGCAAATTGAGTATAATTTTTTTCTGCATCTAGCTCTGAAAAAATATTTGGGCTTCTAACAGTATGTGGCACTTGGTCTATTAGTCCATCTATACTGACCTCCATCAGGTTGCAAATTAAAAATAATTTTTTTCTGCATCTAGCTCTGAAAAAATATTTGGGCTTCTAGCAGTGTGTGGGACTTGTTCTATTAGCTCATCTATGCTGACCTCCATAAGGCTGCAAAGTGAAAGTTATTTTTTTCTGCATCTAGCTCTGAAAAAATATTTGGGCTTCTAGCAGTGTGTGGGACTTGGTCTATTAGTCCATCTATACTGACCTCCATCAGGTTGCAAACTGAATATAATTTTTTTCTGCATCTAGCTCTGAAAAAATATTTGGGCTTCTAGCAGTGTGTGGGACTTGGTCTATTAGTCCATCTATACTGACCTCCATCAGGTTGCAAATTGAATATAATTTTTTTCTGCATCTAGCTCTGAAAAAATATTTGGGCTTCTAGCAGTGTGTGGGACTTGGTCTCTTAGTCCATCTATACTGACCTCCATCAGGTTGCAAATTGAATATAATTTTTTTCTGCATCTAGCTCTGAAAAAATATTTGGGCTTCTAGCAGTGTGTGGGACTAGTTCTATTATTCCATCTATACTGACCTCCATCAGGTTGCAAATTCAATATAATTTTTTTCTGCATCTAGCTCTGAAAAAATATTTGGCCTTCTAGCAGTGTGTGGGACTTATTCTATTAGTCCATCTATACTGACCTCAATCAGGTTGCAAATGGAGTATAATTTTTTTCTGCATCTAGCTTTGAAAAAATATTTGGCCTTCTAGCAGTATGTGGGACTTGGTCTATTAGTCCATCTATACTGACCTCCATCAGGTTGCAAATTAAAAATAATTTTTTTCTGCATCTAGCTCTGAAAAAATATTTGGGCTTCTAGCAGTGTGTGGGACTTGTTCTATTAGTCGATCTATACTGACCTCCATCAGGTTGCAAATTCAATATAATTCTTTTCTGCATCTAGCTCTGAAAAAATATTTGAGCCTCTAGCAGTGTGTGGGACTTGGTCTATTAGTCCATCTATACTGACCTCCATCAGGTTGCAAATTCAATATAATTTTTTTCTGCATCTAGCTCTGAAAAAATATTTGGGCTTCTAGCAGTGTGTGGGACTTGTTCTATTAGTCCATCTATACTGACCTCCATCAGGTTGCAAATTGAAAATAATTTTTTTCTGTATCTAGCTCTGAAAAAATATTTGGGCTTCTAGCAGTGTGTGGGACTTGTTCTATTAGTCCATCTATACTGACCTCCATCAGGTTGCAAATTGAATATAATTTTTTTCTGCATCTAGCTCTGAAAAAATATTTGGGCTTCTAGCAGTGTGTGGGACTTGGTCTCTTAGTCCATCTATACTGACCTCCATCAGGTTGCAAATTGAGTATAATTTTTTTCTGCATCTAGCTCTGAAAAAATAATTGGGCTTCTAGCAGTTTGTGACACTTGTTCTATTAGTTCATCTATGCTGACCTCCATAAGGTTGCAAAGTGCAAATAATTTTTTTCTGCATCTAGCTCTGAAAAAATATTTGGGCTTCTAGCAGTGTGTGTGACTTGGTCTATTAGTCCATCTATACTGACCTCCATCAGGTTGCAAATTGAAAATAATTTTTTCTGCATCTAGCTCTGAAAAAATATTTGGGCTTCTAGCAGTGTGTGGGACTTGGTCTATTAGTCCATCTATACTGACCTCCATCAGGTTGCAAATTAAAAACATTTTTTTTCTTCATCTAGCTCTGAAAAAATATTTGGGCTTATAGCAGTGTGTGGGACTTGTTCTATTAGTCCATCTATACTGACCTCCATCAGGTTGCAAATTGAATATAACTTTTTTCTGCATCTAGCACTGAAAAAATATTTGGGCTTCTAGCAGTGTGTGGGACTTGGTATATTAGTCCATCTATACTGACCTCCATCAGGTTGCAAATTGAATATAATTTTTTTCTGCATCTAGCTCTGAAAAAATATTTGGGCTTCTAGCAGTGTGTGGGACTGGGTCTATTAGTCCATCTATACTGACCTCCATCAGGTTGCAAATTAAAAATTATTTTTTTCTTCTTCTAGCTCTGAAAAAATATTTGAGCTTCTAGCAGTGTGTGGGACTTGTTCTATTAGTCCATCTATACTGACCTCCATCAGGTTGCAAATTGAATATAATTTTTTTCTGCATCTAGCTCTGAAAAAATATTTGGTCTTCTAGCAGCGTGTAGGACTTGTTCTATTAGTCCATCTATACTGACCTCCATCAGGTTGCAAATTGAGTATAATTTTTTTCTGCATCTAGCTCTGAAAAAATATTTGGGCTTCTAGCAGTAGGTGGCACTTGGTCTATTAGTCCATCTATACTGACCTCCATCAGGTTGCAAATTAAAAATAATTTTTTTCTGCATCTAGCTCTGAAAAAATATTTGGGCTTCTAGCAGTGTGTGGGACTTGTTCTATTAGTTCCTCTATCCTGACCTCCATAAGGTTGCAAAGTGAAAATAATTTTTTTCTGCATCTAGCTCTGAAAAAATATTTGGGCTTCTAGCAGTTTGTGACACTTGGTCTATTAGTCCATCTATACTGACCTCCATCAGGTTGCAAATTAAAAATAATTTTTTTCTGCATCTAGCTCTGAAAAAATATTTGGCCTTCTAGCAGTGTGTGGGACTTGTTCTATTAGTTCATCTATGCTGACCTCCATAAGGTTGCAAAGTGCAAATAATTTTTTTTTGCATCTAGCTCTGAAAAAATATTTGGGCTTCTAGCAGTGTGTGTGACTTGGTCTATTAGTCCATCTATACTGACCTTCATCAGGTTGCAAATTGAAAATAATTTTTTCTGCATCCAGCTCTGAAAAAATATTTGGGCTTCTAGCAGTGTGTGGGACTTGGTCTATTAGTCCATCTATACTGACCTCCATCAGGTTGCAAATTAAAAACATTTTTTTTCTGCATCTAGCTCTGAAAAAATATTTGGGCTTCTAGCAGTGTGTGGGACTTGTTCTATTAGTCCATCTATACTGACCTCCATCAGGTTGCAAATTGAATATAATTTTTTCTGCATCTAGCACTGAAAAAATATTTGGGCTTCTAGCAGTGTGTGGGATTTGGTATATTAGTCCATCTATACTGACCTCCATCAGGTTGCAAATTAAAAATTATTTTTTTCTGCATCTAGCTCTGAAAAAATATTTGGGCTTCTAGCAGTGTGTGGGACTTGTTCTATTAGTTCATCTATGCTGACCTCCATAAGGTTGCAAAGTGCAAATAATTTTTTTCTGCATCTAGCTCTGAAAAAATATTTGGGCTTCTAGCAGTGTGTGTGACTTGGTCTATTAGTCCATCTATACTGACCTCCATCAGGTTGCAAATTGAAAATAATTTTTTCTGCATCTAGCTCTGAAAAAATATTTGGGCTTCTAGCAGTGTGTGGGACTTGTTCTATTAGTCCATCTATACTGACCTCCATCAGGTTGCAAATTGAATATAATTTTTTTCTGCATCTAGCACTGAAAAAATATTTGGGCTTCTAGCAGTGTGTGGGACTTGGTATATTAGTCCATCTATACTGACCTCCATCAGGTTGCAAATTGAATATAATTTTTTTCTGCATCTAGCTCTGAAAAAATATTTGGGCTTCTAGCAGTGTGTGGGACTTGGTCTATTAGTCCATCTATACTGACCTCCATCAGGTTGCAAAATAAAAATTATTTTTTTCTTCGTCTAGCTCTGAAAAAATATTTGAGCTTCTAGCAGTGTGTGGGACTTGTTCTATTAGTCCATCTATACTGACCTCCACCAGGTTGCAAATTGAATATAATTTTTTTCTGCATCTAGCTCTGAAAAAATATTTGGCCTTCTAGCAGTGTGTGGGACTTATTCTATTAGTCCATCTATACTGACCTCCATCAGGTTGCAAATGGAGTATAATTTTTTTCTGCATCTAGCTCTGAAAAAATATTTGGGCTTCTAGCAGTATGTGGGACTTGGTCTATTAGTCCATCTATACTGACCTCCATCAGGTTGCAAATTAAAAATAATTTTTTTCTGCATCTAGCTCTGAAAAAAAATTTGGGCTTCTAGCAGTGTGTGGGACTTGTTCTATTAGTCCATCTATTCTGACCTCCATAAGGTTGCAAAGTGAAAATAATTTTTTTCTTCATCTAGCTCTGAAAAAATATTTGGGCATCTAGCAGTGTGTGGGACTTGTTCTATTAGTCCATCTATACTGACCTCCATCAGGTTGCAAATTCAATATAATTCTTTTCTGCATCTAGCTCTGAAAAAATATTTGGGCTTCTAGCAGTGTGTGGGACTTAATCTATTAGTCCATCTATTCTGACCTCCATCAGGTTGCAAATTCAATATAATTTTTTTCTTCATCTAGCTCTGAAAAAATATTTGGCTTCTAGCAGTGTGTGGGACTTGTTCTATTATTCCATCTATACTGACCTCCATCAGGTTGCAAATTGAGTATAATTTTTTTCTGCATCTAGCTCTGAAAAAATATTTGGGCTTCTAGCAGTTTGTAACACTTGGTCTATTAGTCCATCTATACTGACCTCCACCAGGTTGCAAATTAAAAATAATTTTTTTCTGCATCTAGCTCTGAAAAAATATTTGGGCTTCTAACAGTGTGTGGAACTTGTTCTATTAGTTCATCTATGCTGACCTCCATAAGGTTGCAAAGTGAAAATAATTTTTTTCTGCATCTAGCTCTGAAAAAATATTTGGGCTTCTAGCAGTGTGTGTGACTTGGTCTATTAGTCCATCTATACTGACCTCCATCAGGTTGCAAATTGAAAATAATTTTTTCTGCATCTAGCTCTGAAAAAATATTTGGGCTTCTAGCAGTGTGTGGGACTTGGTCTCTTATTCCATCTATACTGACCTCCATCAGCTTGGAAATTAAAAACATTTTTTTTCTTCATCTAGCTCTGAAAAAATATTTGGGCTTCTATCAGTGTGTGGGACTTGTTCTATTAGTCCTTCTATACTGACCTCCATCAGGTTGCAAATTGAATATAATTTTTTTCTGCATCTAGCTCTGAAAAAATATTTGGTCTTCTAGCAGCGTGTAGGACTTGTTCTATTAGTCCATCTATACTGACCTCCATCAGGTTGCAAATTGAATATAATTTTTTTCTGCATCTAGCTCTGAAAAAATATTTGGGCTTCTAGCAGTGTGTGGGACTTGGTCTATTAGTCCATCTATACTGACCTCCATCAGGTTGCAAAATAAAAATTATTTTTTTCTTCGTCTAGCTCTGAAAAAATATTTGAGCTTCTAGCAGTGTGTGGGACTTGTTCTATTAGTCCATCTATACTGACCTCCATCAGGTTGCAAATTGAATATAATTTTTTTCTGCATCTAGCTCTGAAAAAATATTTGGTCTTCTAGCAGCGTGTAGGACTTGTTCTATCAGTCCATCTATACTGACCTCCATCAGGTTGCAAATTGAGTATAATTTTTTTCTGCATCTAGCTCTGAAAAAATATTTGGGCTTCTAGCAGTATGTGGCACTTGGTCTATTAGTCCATCTATACTGACCTCCATCAGGTTGCAAATTAAAAATAATTTTTTTCTGCATCTAGCTCTGAAAAAATATTTGGGCTTCTAGCAGTGTGTGGGACTTGTTCTATTAGTTCATCTATCCTGACCTCCATAAGGTTGCAAAGTGAAAATAATTTTTTTCTGCATCTAGCTCTGAAAAAATATTTGGGCTTCTAGCAGTGTGTGGGACTTGGTCTATTAGTCCATCTATACTGACCTCCATCAGGTTGCAAATTAAAAATAATTTTTTCTACATCTAGCTCTGAAAAAATATTTGGGCTTCTAGCAGTGTGTGGGACTTGTTCTATTAGTCCATCTATACTGACCTCCATCAGGTTGCAAATTGAGTATAATTTTTTTCTGCATCTAGCTCTGAAAAAATATTTGGGCTTCTAGCAGTTTGTGACACTTGGTCTATTAGTCCATCTATACTGACCTCCACCAGGTTGCAAATTGAATATAATTTTTTTCTGCATCTAGCTCTGAAAAAATATTTGGCCTTCTAGCAGTGTGTGGGACTTATTCTATTAGTCCATCTATACTGACCTCCATCAGGTTGCAAATGGAGTATAATTTTTTTCTGCATCTAGCTCTGAAAAAATATTTGGGCTTCTAGCAGTATGTGGGACTTGGTCTATTAGTCCATCTATACTGACCTCCATCAGGTTGCAAATTAAAAATAATTTTTTTCTGCATCTAGCTCTGAAAAAAAATTTGGGCTTCTAGCAGTGTGTGGGACTTGTTCTATTAGTCCATCTATTCTGACCTCCATAAGGTTGCAAAGTGAAAATAATTTTTTTCTTCATCCAGCTCTGAAAAAATATTTGGGCTTCTAGCAGTGTGTGGGACTTGTTCTATTAGTCCATCTATACTGTCCTCCATCAGGTTGCAAATTCAATATAATTCTTTTCTGCATCTAGCTCTGAAAAAATATTTGGGCTTCTAGCAGTGTGTGGGACTTGGTCTATTAGTCCATCTATACTGACCTCCATCAGGTTGCAAATTCAATATAATTTTTTTCTTCATCTAGCTCTGAAAAAATATTTGGCTTCTAGCAGTGTGTGGGACTTGTTCTATTATTCCATCTATACTGACCTCCATCAGGTTGCAAATTGAGTATAATTTTTTTCTGCATCTAGCTCTGAAAAAATATTTGGGCTTCTAGCAGTTTGTAACACTTGGTCTATTAGTCCATCTATACTGACCTCCACCAGGTTGCAAATTAAAAATAATTTTTTTCTGCATCTAGCTCTGAAAAAATATTTGGGCTTCTAACAGTGTGTGGGACTTGTTCTATTAGTTCATCTATGCTGACCTCCATAAGGTTGCAAAGTGAAAATAATTTTTTTCTGCATCTAGCTCTGAAAAAATATTTGGGCTTCTAGCAGTGTGTGTGACTTGGTCTATTAGTCCATCTATACTGACCTCCATCAGGTTGCAAATTGAAAATAATTTTTTCTGCATCTAGCTCTGAAAAAATATTTGGGCTTCTAGCAGTGTGTGGGACTTGGTCTATTATTCCATCTATACTGACCTCCATCAGGTTGGAAATTAAAAACATTTTTTTTCTTCATCTAGCTCTGAAAAAATATTTGGGCTTCTATCAGTGTGTGGGACTTGTTCTATTAGTCCTTCTATACTGACCTCCATCAGGTTGCAAATTGAATATAATTTTTTTCTGCATCTAGCTCTGAAAAAATATTTGGTCTTCTAGCAGCGTGTAGGACTTGTTCTATTAGTCCATCTATACTGACCTCCATCAGGTTGCAAATTGAATATAATTTTTTTCTACATCTAGCTCTGAAAAAATATTTGGGCTTCTAGCAGTGTGTGGGACTTGGTCTATTAGTCCATCTATACTGACCTCCATCAGGTTGCAAATTGAATATAATTTTTTTCTGCATCTAGCTCTGAAAAAATATTTGGTCTTCTAGCAGCGTGTAGGATTTGTTCTATTAGTCCATCTATACTGACCTCCATCAGTTTGCAAATTGAGTATAATTTTTTTCTGCATCTAGCTCTGAAAAAATATTTGGGCTTCTAGCAGTATGTGGCACTTGGTCTATTAGTCCATCTATACTGACCTCCATCAGGTTGCAAATTAAAAATAATTTTTTTCTGCATCTAGCTCTGAAAAAATATTTGGGCTTCTAGCAGTGTGTGGGACTTGTTCTATTAGTTCATCTATCCTGACCTCCATAAGGTTGAAAAGTGAAAGTAATTTTTTTCTGCATCTAGCTCTGAAAAAATATTTGGGCGTCTAGCAGTGTGTGGGACTTGGTCTATTAGTCCATCTATACTGACCTCCATCAGGTTGCAAATTAAAAATAATTTTTTCTGCATCTAGCTCTGAAAAAATATTTGGGCTTCTAGCAGTGTGTGGGACTTGTTCTATTAGTCCAGCTATACTGACCTCCATCAGGTTGCAAAGTGAAAATATTTTTTTTCTGCATCTAGCTCTGAAAAAATATTTGGGCATCTAGCAGTGTGTGGGACTTGGTCTATTAGTCCATCTATACTGACCTCCATCAGGTTGCAAATTGAATATCATTTTTTTCTGCATCTAGCTCTGAAAAAATATTTGGGCTTCTAGCAGTGTGTGGGACTTGGTCTATTAGTCCATCTATACTGACCTCCATCAGGTTGCAAATTAAAAACATTTTTTTTCTTCATCTAGCTCTGAAAAAATATTTGGGCTGCTAGCAGTGTGTGGGACTTGTTCTATTAGTCCATCTATACTGACCTCCATCAGGTTGCAAATTGTATATAATTTTTTTCTGCATCTAGCTCTGAAAAAATATTTGGGCTTCTAGCAGTGTGTGGGACTTGGTCTCTTAGTCCATCTATACTGACCTCCATCAGGTTGCAAATTGAATATAATTTTTTTCTGCATCTAGCACTGAAAAAATATTTGGGCTTCTAGCAGTGTTTGTGGGACTTGGTCTATTAGTCCATCTATACTGACCTCCATCAGGTTGCAAATTGAAAATATTTTTTTTCTTCGTCTAGCTCTGAAAAAATATTTGGGCTTCTAGCAGTGTGTGGGACTTGTTCTATTAGTCCATCTATACTGACCTCCATCAGGTTGCAAATGGAATATAATTTTTTCTGCATCTAGCACTGAAAAAATATTTGGGCTTCTAGCAGTGTGTGGGATTTGGTATATTAGTCCATCTATACTGACCTCCATCAGGTTGCAAATTAAAAATTATTTTTTTCTGCATCTAGCTCTGAAAAAATATTTGGGCTTCTAGCAGTGTGTGGGACTTGTTCTATTAGTTCATCTATGCTGACCTCCATAAGGTTGCAAAGTGCAAATAATTTTTTTCTGCATCTAGCTCTGAAAAAATATTTGGGCTTCTAGCAGTGTGTGTGACTTGGTCTATTAGTCCATCTATACTGACCTCCATCAGGTTGCAAATTGAAAATAATTTTTTCTGCATCTAGCTCTGAAAAAATATTTGGGCTTCTAGCAGTGTGTGGGACTTGTTCTATTAGTCCATCTATACTGACCTCCATCAGGTTGCAAATTGAATATAATTTTTTTCTGCATCTAGCACTGAAAAAATATTTGGGCTTCTAGCAGTGTGTGGGACTTGGTATATTAGTCCATCTATACTGACCTCCATCAGGTTGCAAATTGAATATAATTTTTTTCTGCATCTAGCTCTGAAAAAATATTTGGGCTTCTAGCAGTGTGTGGGACTTGGTCTATTAGTCCATCTATACTGACCTCCATCAGGTTGCAAAATAAAAATTATTTTTTTCTTCGTCTAGCTCTGAAAAAATATTTGAGCTTCTAGCAGTGTGTGGGACTTGTTCTATTAGTCCATCTATACTGACCTCCACCAGGTTGCAAATTGAATATAATTTTTTTCTGCATCTAGCTCTGAAAAAATATTTGGCCTTCTAGCAGTGTGTGGGACTTATTCTATTAGTCCATCTATACTGACCTCCATCAGGTTGCAAATGGAGTATAATTTTTTTCTGCATCTAGCTCTGAAAAAATATTTGGGCTTCTAGCAGTATGTGGGACTTGGTCTATTAGTCCATCTATACTGACCTCCATCAGGTTGCAAATTAAAAATAATTTTTTTCTGCATCTAGCTCTGAAAAAAAATTTGGGCTTCTAGCAGTGTGTGGGACTTGTTCTATTAGTCCATCTATTCTGACCTCCATAAGGTTGCAAAGTGAAAATAATTTTTTTCTTCATCTAGCTCTGAAAAAATATTTGGGCATCTAGCAGTGTGTGGGACTTGTTCTATTAGTCCATCTATACTGACCTCCATCAGGTTGCAAATTCAATATAATTCTTTTCTGCATCTAGCTCTGAAAAAATATTTGGGCTTCTAGCAGTGTGTGGGACTTGATCTATTAGTCCATCTATTCTGACCTCCATCAGGTTGCAAATTCAATATAATTTTTTTCTTCATCTAGCTCTGAAAAAATATTTGGCTTCTAGCAGTGTGTGCGACTTGTTCTATTATTCCATCTATACTGACCCCCATCAGGTTGCAAATTGAGTATAATTTTTTTCTGCATCCAGCTCTGAAAAAATATTTGGGCTTCTAGCAGTTTGTAACACTTGGTCTATTAGTCCATCTATACTGACCTCCACCAGGTTGCAAATTAAAAATAATTTTTTTCTGCATCTAGCTCTGAAAAAATATTTGGGCTTCTAACAGTGTGTGGGACTTGTTCTATTAGTTCATCTATGCTGACCTCCATAAGGTTGCAAAGTGAAAATAATTTTTTTCTGCATCTAGCTCTGAAAAAATATTTGGGCTTCTAGCAGTGTGTGTGACTTGGTCTATTAGTCCATCTATACTGACCTCCATCAGGTTGCAAATTAAAAATAATTTTTTCTGCATCTAGCTCTGAAAAAATATTTGGGCTTCTAGCAGTGTGTGGGACTTGTTCTATTAGTCCAGCTATACTGACCTCCATCAGGTTGCAAAGTGAAAATATTTTTTTTCTGCATCTAGCTCTGAAAAAATATTTGGGCATCTAGCAGTGTGTGGGACTTGGTCTATTAGTCCATCTATACTGACCTCCATCAGGTTGCAAATTGAATATAATTTTTTTCTGCATCTAGCTCTGAAAAAATATTTGGGCTTCTAGCAGTGTGTGGGACTTGGTCTATTAGTCCATCTATACTGACCTCCATCAGGTTGCAAATTAAAAACATTTTTTTTCTTCATCTAGCTCTGAAAAAATATTTGGGCTTCTAGCAGTGTGTGGGACTTGTTCTATTAGTCCATCTATACTGACCTCCATCAGGTTGCAAATTGTATATAATTTTTTTCTGCATCTAGCTCTGAAAAAATATTTGGGCTTCTAGCAGTGTGTGGGACTTGGTCTCTTAGTCCATCTATACTGACCTCCATCAGGTTGCAAATTGAATATAATTTTTTTCTGCATCTAGCACTGAAAAAATATTTGGGCTTCTAGCAGTGTTTGTGGGACTTGGTCTATTAGTCCATCTATACTGACCTCCATCAGGTTGCAAATTGAAAATATTTTTTTTCTTCGTCTAGCTCTGAAAAAATATTTGGGCTTCTAGCAGTGTGTGGGACTTGTTCTATTAGTCCATCTATACTGACCTCCATCAGGTTGCAAATGGAATATAATTTTTTCTGCATGTAGCACTAAAAAAATATTTGGGCTTCTAGCAGTGTGTGGGATTTGGTATATTAGTCCATCTATACTGACCTCCATCAGGTTGCAAATTAAAAATTATTTTTTTCTGCATCTAGCTCTGAAAAAATATTTGGGCTTCTAGCAGTGTGTGGGACTTGTTCTATTAGTTCATCTATGCTGACCTCCATAAGGTTGCAAAGTGCAAATAATTTTTTTCTGCATCTAGCTCTGAAAAAATATTTGGGCTTCTAGCAGTGTGTGTGACTTGGTCTATTAGTCCATCTATACTGACCTCCATCAGGTTGCAAATTGAAAATAATTTTTTCTGCATCTAGCTCTGAAAAAATATTTGGGCTTCTAGCAGTGTGTGGGACTTGTTCTATTAGTCCATCTATACTGACCTCCATCAGGTTGCAAATTGAATATAATTTTTTTCTGCATCTAGCACTGAAAAAATATTTGGGCTTCTAGCAGTGTGTGGGACTTGGTATATTAGTCCATCTATACTGACCTCCATCAGGTTGCAAATTGAATATAATTTTTTTCTGCATCTAGCTCTGAAAAAATATTTGGGCTTCTAGCAGTGTGTGGGACTTGGTCTATTAGTCCATCTATACTGACCTCCATCAGGTTGCAAAATAAAAATTATTTTTTTCTTCGTCTAGCTCTGAAAAAATATTTGAGCTTCTAGCAGTGTGTGGGACTTGTTCTATTAGTCCATCTATACTGACCTCCACCAGGTTGCAAATTGAATATAATTTTTTTCTGCATCTAGCTCTGAAAAAATATTTGGCCTTCTAGCAGTGTGTGGGACTTATTCTATTAGTCCATCTATACTGACCTCCATCAGGTTGCAAATGGAGTATAATTTTTTTCTGCATCTAGCTCTGAAAAAATATTTGGGCTTCTAGCAGTATGTGGGACTTGGTCTATTAGTCCATCTATACTGACCTCCATCAGGTTGCAAATTAAAAATAATTTTTTTCTGCATCTAGCTCTGAAAAAAAATTTGGGCTTCTAGCAGTGTGTGGGACTTGTTCTATTAGTCCATCTATTCTGACCTCCATAAGGTTGCAAAGTGAAAATAATTTTTTTCTTCATCTAGCTCTGAAAAAATATTTGGGCATCTAGCAGTGTGTGGGACTTGTTCTATTAGTCCATCTATACTGACCTCCATCAGGTTGCAAATTCAATATAATTCTTTTCTGCATCTAGCTCTGAAAAAATATTTGGGCTTCTAGCAGTGTGTGGGACTTGATCTATTAGTCCATCTATTCTGACCTCCATCAGGTTGCAAATTCAATATAATTTTTTTCTTCATCTAGCTCTGAAAAAATATTTGGCTTCTAGCAGTGTGTGCGACTTGTTCTATTATTCCATCTATACTGACCCCCATCAGGTTGCAAATTGAGTATAATTTTTTTCTGCATCCAGCTCTGAAAAAATATTTGGGCTTCTAGCAGTTTGTAACACTTGGTCTATTAGTCCATCTATACTGACCTCCACCAGGTTGCAAATTAAAAATAATTTTTTTCTGCATCTAGCTCTGAAAAAATATTTGGGCTTCTAACAGTGTGTGGGACTTGTTCTATTAGTTCATCTATGCTGACCTCCATAAGGTTGCAAAGTGAAAATAATTTTTTTCTGCATCTAGCTCTGAAAAAATATTTGGGCTTCTAGCAGTGTGTGTGACTTGGTCTATTAGTCCATCTATACTGACCTCCATCAGGTTGCAAATTGAAAATAATTTTTTCTGCATCTAGCTCTGAAAAAATATTTGGGCTTCTAGCAGTGTGTGGGACTTGGTCTATTATTCCATCTATACTGACCTCCATCAGCTTGGAAATTAAAAACATTTTTTTTCTTCATCTAGCTCTGAAAAAATATTTGGGCTTCTATCAGTGTGTGGGACTTGTTCTATTAGTCCTTCTATACTGACCTCCATCAGGTTGCAAATTGAATATAATTTTTTTCTGCATCTAGCTCTGAAAAAATATTTGGTCTTCTAGCAGCGTGTAGGACTTGTTCTATTAGTCCATCTATACTGACCTCCATCAGGTTGCAAATTGAATATAATTTTTTTCTGCATCTAGCTCTGAAAAAATATTTGGGCTTCTAGCAGTGTGTGGGACTTGGTCTATTAGTCCATCTATACTGACCTCCATCAGGTTGCAAAATAAAAATTATTTTTTTCTTCGTCTAGCTCTGAAAAAATATTTGAGCTTCTAGCAGTGTGTGGGACTTGTTCTATTAGTCCATCTATACTGACCTCCATCAGGTTGCAAATTGAATATAATTTTTTTCTGCATCTAGCTCTGAAAAAATATTTGGTCTTCTAGCAGCGTGTAGGACTTGTTCTATTAGTCCATCTATACTGACCTCCATCAGGTTGCAAATTGAGTATAATTTTTTTCTGCATCTAGCTCTGAAAAAATATTTGGGCTTCTAGCAGTATGTGGCACTTGGTCTATTAGTCCATCTATACTGACCTCCATCAGGTTGCAAATTAAAAATAATTTTTTTCTGCATCTAGCTCTGAAAAAATATTTGGGCTTCTAGCAGTGTGTGGGACTTGTTCTATTAGTTCATCTATCCTGACCTCCATAAGGTTGCAAAGTGAAAATAATTTTTTTCTGCATCTAGCTCTGAAAAAATATTTGGGCTTCTAGCAGTGTGTGGGACTTGGTCTATTAGTCCATCTATACTGACCTCCATCAGGTTGCAAATTAAAAATAATTTTTTCTACATCTAGCTCTGAAAAAATATTTGGGCTTCTAGCAGTGTGTGGGACTTGTTCTATTAGTCCATCTATACTGACCTCCATCAGGTTGCAAATTGAGTATAATTTTTTTCTGCATCTAGCTCTGAAAAAATATTTGGGCTTCTAGCAGTTTGTGACACTTGGTCTATTAGTCCATCTATACTGACCTCCACCAGGTTGCAAATTGAATATAATTTTTTTCTGCATCTAGCTCTGAAAAAATATTTGGCCTTCTAGCAGTGTGTGGGACTTATTCTATTAGTCCATCTATACTGACCTCCATCAGGTTGCAAATGGAGTATAATTTTTTTCTGCATCTAGCTCTGAAAAAATATTTGGGCTTCTAGCAGTGTGTGTGACTTGGTCTATTAGTCCATCTATACTGACCTCCATCAGGTTGCAAATTGAAAATAATTTTTTCTGCATCTAGCTCTGAAAAAATATTTGGGCTTCTAGCAGTGTGTGGGACTTGGTCTATTATTCCATCTATACTGACCTCCATCAGGTTGGAAATTAAAAACATTTTTTTTCTTCATCTAGCTCTGAAAAAATATTTGGGCTTCTATCAGTGTGTGGGACTTGTTCTATTAGTCCTTCTAAACTGACCTCCATCAGGTTGCAAATTGAATATAATTTTTTTCTGCATCTAGCTCTGAAAAAATATTTGGTCTTCTAGCAGCGTGTAGGACTTGTTCTATTAGTCCATCTATACTGACCTCCATCAGGTTGCAAATTGAATATAATTTTTTTCTACATCTAGCTCTGAAAAAATATTTGGGCTTCTAGCAGTGTGTGGGACTTGGTCTATTAGTCCATCTATACTGACCTCCATCAGGTTGCAAATTGAATATAATTTTTTTGTGCATCTAGCTCTGAAAAAATATTTGGTCTTCTAGCAGCGTGTAGGATTTGTTCTATTAGTCCATCTATACTGACCTCCATCAGTTTGCAAAGTGAGTATAATTTTTTTCTGCATCTAGCTCTGAAAAAATATTTGGGCTTCTAGCAGTATGTGGCACTTGGTCTATTAGTCCATCTATACTGACCTCCATCAGGTTGCAAATTAAAAATAATTTTTTTCTGCATCTAGCTCTGAAAAAATATTTGGGCTTCTAGCAGTGTGAGGGACTTGTTCTATTAGTTCATCTATCCTGACCTCCATAAGGTTGAAAAGTGAAAGTAATTTTTTTCTGCATCTAGCTCTGAAAAAATATTTGGGCGTCTAGCAGTGTGTGGGACTTGGTCTATTAGTCCATCTATACTGACCTCCATCAGGTTGCAAATTAAAAATAATTTTTTCTGCATCTAGCTCTGAAAAAATATTTGGGCTTCTAGCAGTGTGTGGGACTTGTTCTATTAGTCCAGCTATACTGACCTCCATCAGGTTGCAAAGTGAAAATATTTTTTTTCTGCATCTAGCTCTGAAAAAATATTTGGGCATCTAGCAGTGTGTGGGACTTGGTCTATTAGTCCATCTATACTGACCTCCATCAGGTTGCAAATTGAATATAATTTTTTTCTGCATCTAGCTCTGAAAAAATATTTGGGCTTCTAGCAGTGTGTGGGACTTGGTCTATTAGTCCATCTATACTGACCTCCATCAGGTTGCAAATTAAAAACATTTTTTTTCTTCATCTAGCTCTGAAAAAATATTTGGGCTTCTAGCAGTGTGTGGGACTTGTTCTATTAGTCCATCTATACTGACCTCCATCAGGTTGCAAATTGTATATAATTTTTTTCTGCATCTAGCTCTGAAAAAATATTTGGGCTTCTAGCAGTGTGTGGGACTTGGTCTCTTAGTCCATCTATACTGACCTCCATCAGGTTGCAAATTGAATATAATTTTTTTCTGCATCTAGCACTGAAAAAATATTTGGGCTTCTAGCAGTGTTTGTGGGACTTGGTCTATTAGTCCATCTATACTGACCTCCATCAGGTTGCAAATTGAAAATATTTTTTTTCTTCGTCTAGCTCTGAAAAAATATTTGGGCTTCTAGCAGTGTGTGGGACTTGTTCTATTAGTCCATCTATACTGACCTCCATCAGGTTGCAAATTGAATATAATTTTTTTCTGCATCTAGCTCTGAAAAAATATTTGGGCTTCTAACAGTGTGTGGGACTTGGTCTATTAGTCCATCTATACTGACCTCCATCAGGTTGCAAATTGAGTAAAATTTTTTTCTGCATCTAGCTCTGAAAAAATATTTGGGCTTCTAGCAGTATGTGGCACTTGGTCTATTAGTCCATCTATACTGACCTCCATCAGGTTGCAAATTAAAAATAATTTTATTCTGCATCTAGCTCTGAAAAAATATTTGGGCTTCTAGCAGTGTGTGGGACTTGGTCTATTAGTCCATCTATACTGACCTCCATCAGGTTGCAAATTAAAAATATTTTTTTTCTGCATCTAGCTCTGAAAAAATATTTGGGCTTCTAGCAGTGTGTGGGACTTGGTCTATTAGTCCATCTATACTGACCTTCATCAGGTTGCAAATTGAATATAATTTTTTTCTGCATCTAGCACTGAAAAAATATTTGGGCTTCTAGCAGTGTGTGGGACTTGGTCTATTAGTCGATCTATACTGACCTCCATCAGGTTGCAAATTAAAAATCATTTTTTTCTTCATCTAGCTCTGAAAAAATATTTGGGCTTCTAGCAGTTTGTGGGACTAGTTCTATTATTCCATCTATACTGACCACCATCAGGTTGCAAATTGAATATAATTTTTTTCTGCATCTAGCTCTGAAAAAATATTTGGCCTTCTAGCAGTGTGTGGGACTTATTCTATTAGTCCATCTATACTGACCTCCATCAGGTTGCAAATGGAGTATAATTTTTTTCTGCATCTAGCTCTGAAAATATATTTGGGCTTCTAGCAGTATGTGGGACTTGGTCTATTAGTCCATCTATACTGACCTCCATCAGGTTGCAATTTAAAAATAATTTTTTTCTGCATCTAGCTCTGAAAAAATATTTGGGCTTCTAGCAGTGTGTGGGACTTGTTCTATTAGTCCATCTATACTGACCTCCATCAGGTTGCAAATTAAAAATATTTTTTTTCTGCATCTAGCTCTGAAAAATATTTGGGCTTCTAGCAGTGTGTGGGACTTGGTCTATTAGTCCATCTATACTGACCTCCATCAGGTTGCAAATTGAATATATTTTTTTTCTGCATCTAGCTCTGAAAAAATATTTGGGCTTCTAGCAGTGTGTGGGACTTGGGCTATTATTCCATCTATACTGACCTCCATCAGGTTGCAAATTGAATATAATTTTTTTCTCCATCTAGCTCTGAAAAAATATTTGGGCTTCTAGCAGTGTGTGGGACTTGGTCTATTAGTCCATCTATACTGACCTCCATCAGGTTGCAAATTAAAAATAATTTTTTTCTGCATCTAGCTCTGAAAAAATATTTGGGCTTCTAGCAGTGTGTGGGACTTGTTCTATTAGTCCATCTATACTGACCTCCATATGGTTGCAAATTCAATATAATTTTTTTCTGCATCTAGCTCTGAAAAAATATTTGGGCTTCTAGCAGTGTGTGGGACTTGTTCTATTAGTCCATCTATACTGACCTCCATCAGGTTGCAAATTCAATATAATTCTTTTCTGCATCTAGCTCTGAAAAAATATTTGGGCTTCTAGCAGTGTGTGGGACTTGGTCTATTAGTCGATCTATACTGACCTCCATCAGGTTGCAAATTCAATATAATTTTTTTCTGCATCTAGCTCTGAAATATATTTGGGCTTCTAGCAGTGTGTGGGACTTGTTCTATTAGTCCATCTATACTGACCTCCATAAGGTTGCAAATTCAATATAATTTTTTTCTGCATCTAGCTCTGAAAAAATATTTGGGCTTCTAGCAGTTTGTAACACTTGGTCTATTAGTGCATCTATACTGACCTCCACCAGGTTGCAAATTAAAAATAATTTTTTTCTGCATCTAGCTCTGAAAAAATATTTGGGCTTCTAACAGTGTGTGGGACTTGATCTATTAGTTCATCTATGCTGACCTCCATAAGGTTGCAAAGTGAAAATAATTTTTTTCTGCATCCAGCTCTGAAAAAATATTTGGGCTTCTAGCAGTGTGTGTGACTTGGTCTATTAGTCCATCTATACTGACCTCCATCAGGTTGCAAATTGAAAATAATTTTTTCTGCATCTAGCTCTGAAAAAAATATTTGGGCTTCTAGCAGTGTGTGGGACTTGGTCTATTAGTTCATCTATACTGACCTCCATCAGGTTGGAAATTAAAAACATTTTTTTTCTTCATCTAGCTCTGAAAAAATATTTGGGCTTCTATCAGTGTGTGGGACTTGTTCTATTAGTCCTTCTATACTGACCTCCATCAGGTTGCAAATTCAATATTATTTTTTTCTGCATCTAGCTCTGAAAAAATATTTGGTCTTCTAGCAGCGTGTAGGACTTGTTCTATTAGTCCATCTATACTGACCTCCATCAGGTTGCAAATTGAATATAATTTTTTTCTGCATCTAGCTCTGAAAAAATATTTGGGCTTCTAGCAGTGTGTGGGACTTGGTCTATTAGTCCATCTATACTGACCTCCATCAGGTTGCAAATTAAAAATAATTTTTTTCTTCGTCTAGCTCTGAAAAAATATTTGAGCTTCTAGCAGTGTGTGGGACTTGTTCTATTAGTCCATCTATACTGACCTCCATCAGGTTGCAAATTGAATATAATTTTTTTCTGCATCTAGCTCTGAAAAAATATTTGGTCTTCTAGCAGCGTGTAGGATTTGTTCTATTAGTCCATCTATACTGACCTCCATCAGGTTGCAAATTGAGTATAATTTTTTTCTGCATCTAGCTCTGAAAAAATATTTGGGCTTCTAGCAGTATGTGGCACTTGGTCTATTAGTCCATCTATACTGACCTCCATCAGGATGCAAATTAAAATTAATTTTTTTCTGCATCTAGCTCTGAAAAAATATTTGGGATTCTAGCAGTGTGTGGGACTTGTTCTATTAGTTCATCTATCCTGACCTCCATAAGGTTGAAAAGTGAAAGTAATTTTTTTCTGCATCTAGCTCTGAAAAAATATTTGGGCTTCTAGCAGTGTGTGGGACTTGGTCTATTAGTCCATCTATACTGACCTCCATCAGGTTGCAAATTAAAAATAATTTTTTCTGCATCTAGCTCTGAAAAAATATTTGGGCTTCTAGCAGTGTGTGGGACTTGTTCTATTAGTCCAGCTATACTGACCTCCATCAGGTTGCAAAGTGAAAATATTTTTTTTCTGCATCTAGCTCTGAAAAAATATTTGGGCTTCTAGCAGTGTGTGGGACTTGGTCTATTAGTCCATCTATACTGACCTCCATCAGGTTGCAAATTGAATATAATTTTTTTATGCATCTAGCTCTGAAAAAATATTTGGGCTTCTAGCAGTGTGTGGGACTTGGTCTATTAGTCCATCTATACTGACCTCCATCAGGTTGCAAATTAAAAACATTTTTTTTCTGCATCTAGCTCTGAAAAAATATTTGGGCTTCTAGCAGTGTGTGGGACTTGTTCTATTAGTCCATCTATACTGACCTCCATCAAGTTGCAAATTGTATATAATTTTTTTCTGCATCTAGCTCTGAAAAAATATTTGGGCTTCTAGCAGTGTGTGGGACATGGTCTCTTGGTCCATCTATACTGACCTCCATCAGGTTGCAAATTGAATATAATTTTTTTCTGCATCTAGCACTGAAAAAATATTTGGGCTTCTAGCAGTGTTTGAGGGACTTGGTCTATTAGTCCATCTATACTGACCTCCATCAGGTTGCAAATTGAAAATATTTTTTTTCTTCGTCTAGCTCTGAAAAAATATTTGGGCTTCTAGCAGTGTGTGGGACTTGGTCTATTAGTCCATCTATACTGACCTCCATCAGGTTGCAAATTGAGTAAAATTTTTTTCTGCATCTAGCTCTGAAAAAATATTTGGGCTTCTAGCAGTATGTGGCACTTGGTCTATTAGCCCATCTATACTGACCTTCATCAGGTTGCAAATTAAAAATAATTTTTTTCTGCATCTAGCTCTGAAAAAATATTTGGGCTTCTAGCAGTGTGTGGGACTTGGTCTATTAGTCCATCTATACTGACCTCCATCAGGTTGCAAATTAAAAATATTTTTTTTCTGCATCTAGCTCTGAAAAAATATTTGGGCTTCTAGCAGTGTGTGGGACTTGGTCTATTAGTCCATCTATACTGACCTCCATCAGGTTGCAAATTAAAAATATTTTTTTTCTGCATCTAGCTCTGAAAAATATTTGGGCTTCTAGCAGTGTGTGGGACTTGGTCTATTAGTCCATCTATACTGACCTCCATCAGGTTGCAAATTGAATATAATTTTTTTCTGCATCTAGCTCTGAAAAAATATTTGGGCTTCTAGCAGTGTGTGGGACTTGGTCTATTAGTCCATCTATACTGACCCCCATCAGGTTGCAAATTAAAAATAATTTTTTTCTGCATCTAGCTCTGAAAAAATATTTGGGCTTCTAGCAGTGTGTGGGACTTGTTCTATTAGTCCATCTATACTAACCTCCATAAGGTTGCAAATTCAATATAATTTTTTTCTGCATCTAGCTCTGAAAAAATATTTGGGCTTCTAGCAGTGTGTGGGACTTGTTCTATTAGTCGATTTATACTGACCTCCATAAGGTTGCAAATTCAATATAATTTTTTTCTGCATCTAGCTCTGAAAAAATATTTGGGCTTCTAACAGTGTGTGGGACTTGGTCTATTAGTCCATCTATACTGACCTCCATCAGGTTGCAAATTGAGTAAAATTTTTTTCTGCATCTAGCTCTGAAAAAATATTTGGGCTTCTAGCAGTATGTGGCACTTGGTCTATTAGTCCATCTATACTGACCTCCGTCAGGTTGCAAATTAAAAATAATTTTTTTCTGCATCTAGCTCTGAAAAAATATTTGGGCTTCTAGCAGTGTGTGGGACTTGGTCTATTAGTCCATCTATACTGACCTCCATCAGGTTGCAAATTAAAAATATTTTTTTTCTGCATCTAGCTCTGAAAAAATATTTGGGCTTCTAGCAGTGTGTGGGACTTGGTCTATTAGTCCATCTATACTGACCTCCATCAGGTTGCAAATTATAAATATTTTTTTTCTGCATCTAGCTCTGAAAAATATTTGGGCTTCTAGCAGTGTGTGGGACTTGGTCTATTAGTCCATCTATACTGACCTCCATCAGGTTGCAAATTGAATATAATTTTTTTCTGCATCTAGCTCTGAAAAAATATTTGGGCTTCTAGCAGTGTGTGGGACTTGGTCTATTAGTCCATCTATACTGACCCCCATCAGGTTGCAAATTAAAAATAATTTTTTTCTGCATCTAGCTCTGAAAAAATATTTGGGCTTCTAGCAGTGTGTGGGACTTGTTCTATTAGTCCATCTATACTAACCTCCATAAGGTTGCAAATTCAATATAATTTTTTTCTGCATCTAGCTCTGAAAAAATATTTGGGCTTCTAGCAGTGTGTGGGACTTGTTCTATTAGTCGATTTATACTGACCTCCATAAGGTTGCAAATTCAATATAATTTTTTTCTGCATCTAGCTCTGAAAAAATATTTGGGCTTCTAGCAGTGTGTGGGACTTGGTCTATTCGTCCATCTATACTGACCTCCATCAGGTTGCAAATTAAAAACATTTTTTTTCTTCATCTAGCTCTGAAAAAATATTTGGGCTTCTAGCAGTGTGTGGGACTTGTTCTATTAGTCCATCTATACTGACCTCCATCAGGTTGCAAATTGAATATAATTTTTTTCTGCATCTAGCTCTGAAAAAACATTTGGGCTTTTAGCAGTGTGTGGGACTTGGTCTCTTAGTCCATCTATACTGACCTTCATCAGGTTGCAAATTGAATATAATTTTTTTCTGCATCTAGCACTGAAAAAATATTTGGGCTTCTAGCAGTGTGTGGGACTTGGTCTATTAGTCGATCTATACTGACCTCCATCAGGTTGCAAATTAAAAATAATTTTTTTCTTCATCTAGCTCTGAAAAAATATTTGGGCTTCTAGCAGTGTGTGGGACTAGTTCTATTATTCCATCTATACTGACCACCATCAGGTTGCAAATTGAATATAATTTTTTTCTGCATCTAGCTCTGAAAAAATATTTGGCCTTCTAGCAGTGTGTGGGACTTATTCTATTAGTCCATCTATACTGACCTCCATCAGGTTGCAAATGGAGTATAATTTTTTTCTGCATCTAGCTCTGAAAATATATTTGGGCTTCTAGCAGTATGTGGGACTTGGTCTATTAGTCCATCTATACTGACCTCCATCAGGTTGCAATTTAAAAATAATTTTTTTCTGCATCTAGCTCTGAAAAAATATTTGGGCTTCTAGCAGTGTGTGGGACTTGTTCTATTAGTCCATCTATACTGACCTCCATCAGGTTGCAAATTAAAAATATTTTTTTTCTGCATCTAGCTCTGAAAAATATTTGGGCTTCTAGCAGTGTGTGGGACTTGGTCTATTAGTCCATTTATACTGACCTCCATCAGGTTGCAAATTGAATATAATTTTTTTCTGCATCTAGCTCTGAAAAAATATTTGGGCTTCTAGCAGTGTGTGGGACTTGGTCTATTAGTCTATCTATACTGACCTCCATCAGGTTGCAAATTGAATATAATTTTTTTCTGCATCTAGCTCTGAAAAAATATTTGGGCTTCTAGCAGTGTGTGGGACTTGGTCTATTAGTCCATCTATACTGACCTCCATCAGGTTGCAAATTAAAAATAATTTTTTTCTGCATCTAGCTCTGAAAAAATATTTGGGCTTCTAGCAGTGTGTGGGACTTGTTCTATTAGTCCATCTATATTGACCTCCATCAGGTTGCAAATTGAATATAATTTTTTTCTGCATCTAGCTCTGAAAAAATATTTGGCCTTCTAGCAGTGTGTGGGACTTATTCTATTAGTCCATCTATACTGACCTCCATCAGGTTGCAAATGGAGTATAATTTTTTTCTGCATCTAGCTCTGAAAAAATATTTGGGCTTCTAGCAGTATGGTGGACTTGGTCTATTAGTCCATCTATACTGACCTCCATCAGGTTGCAAATTAAATATAATTTTTTTCTGCATCTAGCTCTGAAAAAATATTTGGGCTTCTAGCAGTGTGTGGGACTTGTTCTATTAGTCCATCTATACTGACCTCCATCAGGTTGCAAATTGTATATAATTTTTTTCTGCATCTAGCTCTGAAAAAATATTTGGGCTTCTAGCAGTGTGTGGGACTTGGTCTCTTGGTCCATCTATACTGACCTCCATCAGGTTGCAAATTGAATATAATTTTTTTCTGCATCTAGCACTGAAAAAATATTTGGGCTTCTAGCAGTGTTTGAGGGACTTGGTCTATTAGTCCATCTATACTGACCTCCATCAGGTTGCAAATTGAAAATATTTTTTTTCTTCGTCTAGCTTTGAAAAAATATTTGGGCTTCTAGCAGTGTGTGGGACTTGTTCTATTAGTCCATCTATACTGACCTCCATCAGGTTGCAAATTGAATATAATTTTTTTCTGCATTTAGCTCTGAAAAAATATTTGGGCTTCTAACAGTGTGTGGGACTTGGTCTATTAGTCCATCTATACTGACCTCCATCAGGTTGCAAATTGAGTAAAAAATTTTTCTGCATCTAGCTCTGAAAAAATATTTGGGCTTCTAGCAGTATGTGGCACTTGGTCTATTAGTCCATCTATACTGACCTCCATCAGGTTGCAAATTAAAAATTATTTTTTTCTGCATCTAGCTCTGAAAAAATATTTGGGCTTCTAGCAGTGTGTGGGACTTGGTCTATTAGTCCATCTATACTGACCTCCATCAGGTTGCAAATTAAAAATATTTTTTTTCTGCATCTAGCTCTGAAAAAATATTTGGGCTTCTAGCAGTGTGTGGGACTTGGTCTATTAGTCCATCTATACTGACCTCCATCAGGTTGCAAATTAAAAATATTTTTTTTCTGCATCTAGCTCTGAAAAATATTTGGGCTTCTAGCAGTGTGTGGGACTTGGTCTATTAGTCCATCTATACTGACCTCCATCAGGTTGCAAATTGAGTATAATTTTTTTCTGCATCTAGCTCTGAAAAAATATTTGGGCTTCTAGCAGTGTGTGGGACTTGGTCTATTAGTCCATCTATACTGACCTCCATCAGGTTGCAAATTAAAAATAATTTTTTTCTGCATCAAGCTCTGAAAAAATATTTGGGCTTCTAGTAGTGTGTGGGACTTGTTCTATTAGTCCATCTATACTAACCTCCATAAGGTTGCAAATTCAATATAATTTTTTTCTGCATCTAGCTCTGAAAAAATATTTGGGCTTCTAGCAGTGTGTGGGACTTGTTCTATTAGTCGATCTATACTGACCTCCATAAGGTTGCAAATTCAATATAATTTTTTTCTGCATCTAGCTCTGAAAAAATATTTTGGCTTCTAGCAGTGTGTGGGACTTGGTCTATTCGTCCATCTATACTGACCTCCATCAGGTTGCAAATTAAAAACATTTTTTTTCTTCATCTAGCTCTGAAAAATTATTTGGGCTTCTAGCAGTGTGTGGGACTTGTTCTATTAGTCCATCTATACTGACCTCCATCAGGTAGCAAATTGAATATAATTTTTTTCTGCATCTAGCTCTGAAAAAACATTTGGGCTTCTAGCAGTGTGTGGGACTTGGTCTCTTAGTCCATCTATACTGACCTTCATCAGGTTGCAAATTGAATATAATTTTTTTCTGCATCTAGCACTGAAAAAATATTTGGGCTTCTAGCAGTGTGTGGGACTTGGTCTATTAGTCGATCTATACTGACCTCCATCAGGTTGCAAATTAAAAATAATTTTTTTCTTCATCTAGCTCTGAAAAAATATTTGGGCTTCTAGCAGTGTGTGGGACTAGTTCTATTATTCCATCTATACTGACCACCATCAGGTTGCAAATTGAATATATTTTTTTTCTGCATCTAGCTCTGAAAAAATATTTGGCCTTCTAGCAGTGTGTGGGACTTATTCTATTAGTCCATCTATACTGACCTCCATGAGGTTGCAAATGGAGTATAATTTTTTTCTGCATCTAGCTCTGAAAATATATTTGGGCTTCTAGCAGTATGTGGGACTTGGTCTATTAGTCCATCTATACTGACCTCCATCAGTTTGCAATTTAAAAATAATTTTTTTCTGCATCTAGCTCTGAAAAAATATTTGGGCTTCTAGCAGTGTGTGGGACTTGTTCTATTAGTCCATCTATACTGACCTCCATCAGGTTGCAAATTAAAAATATTTTTTTTCTGCATCTAGCTCTGAAAAATATTTGGGCTTCTAGCAGTGTGTGGGACTTGGTCTATTAGTCCATCTATACTGACCTCCATCAGGTTGCAAATTGAATATAATTTTTTTCTGCATCTAGCTCTGAAAAAATATTTGGGCTTCTAGCAGTGTGTGGGACTTGGTCTATTAGTCCATCTATACTGACCTCCATCAGGTTGCAAATTGAATATAATTTTTTTCTGCATCTAGCTCTGAAAAAATATTTGGGCTTCTAGCAGTGTGTGGGACTTGGTCTATTAGTCCATCTATACTGACCTCCATCAGGTTGCAAATTAAAAATAATTTTTTTCTGCATCTAGCTCTGAAAAAATATTTGGGCTTCTAGCAGTGTGTGGGACTTGTTCTATTAGTCCATCTATACTGACCTCCATAAGATTGCAAATTCAATATAATTTTTTTCTGCATCTAGCTCTGAAAAAATATTTGGGCTTCTAGCAGTGTGTGGGACTTGTTCTATTAGTCGATCTATACTGACCTGCATAAGGTTGCAAATTCAATATAATTTTTTTCTGCATCTAGCTCTGAAAAAATATTTGGGCTTCTAGCAGTGTGTGGGACTTGGTCTATTCGTCCATCTATACTGACCTCCATCAGGTTGCAAATTAAAAACATTTTTTTTCTTCATCTAGCTCTGAAAAAATATTTGGGCTTCTAGCAGTGTGTGGGACTTGTTCTATTAGTCCATCTATACTGACCTCCATCAGGTTGCAAATTGAATATAATTTTTTTCTGCACCTAGCTCTGAAAAAATATTTGGGCTTCTAGCAGTGTGTGGGACTTGGTCTCTTAGTCCATCTATACTGACCTTCATCAGGTTGCAAATTGAATATAATTTTTTTCTGCATCTAGCACTGAAAAAATATTTGGGCTTCTAGCAGTGTGTGGGACTTGGTCTATTAGTCCATCTATACTGACCTCCATCAGGTTGCAAATTAAAAATAATTTTTTTCTTCATCTAGCTCTGAAAAAATATTTGGGCTTCTAGCAGTGTGTGGGACTAGTTCTATTATTCCATCTATATTGACCTCCATCAGGTTGCAAATTGAATATAATTTTTTTCTGCATCTAGCTCTGAAAAAATATTTGGCCTTCTAGCAGTGTGTGGGACTTATTCTATTAGTCCATCTATACTGACCTCCATCAGGTTGCAAATGGAGTATAATTTTTTTCTGCATCTAGCTCTGAAAAAATATTTGGGCTTCTAGCAGTATGTGGGACTTGGTCTATTAGTCCATCTATACTGACCTCCATCAGGTTGCAAATTAAAAATAATTTTTTTCTGCATCTAGCTCTGAAAAAATATTTGGGCTTCTAGCAGTGTGTGGGACTTGTTCTATTAGTCCATCTATTCTGACCTCCATAAGGTTGCAAAGTGAAAATAATTTTTTTCTTCATCTAACTCTGAAAAAATATTTGGGCTTCTAGCAGTGTGTGGGACTTGTTCTATTAGTCCATCTATACTGACCTCCATCAGGTTGCAAATTGAATATAATTTTTTTCTGCATCTAGCTCTGAAAAAATATTTGGGCTTCTAGCAGTGTGTGGGACTTGGTCTCTTAGTCCATCTATACTGACCTCCATCAGGTTGCAAATTGAATATAATTTTTTTCTGCATCTAGCTCTGAAAAAATATTTGGGCTTCTAGCAGTGTGTGGGACTTGGTCTATTAGTCCATCTATACTGACCTCCATCAGGTTGCAAATTGAAAATATTTTTTTCCTTCTTCTAGCTCTGAAAAAATATTTGGGCTTCTAGCAGTGTGTGGGACTTGTTCTATTAGTCCATCTATACTGACCTCCATCAGGTTGCAAATAGAATATAATTTTTTTCTGCATCTAGCTCTGAAAAAATATTTGGGCTTCTAGCAGTGTGTGGGACTTGGTCTATTAGTCCATCTATACTGACCTCCATCAGGTTGCAAATTGAGTATAATTTTTTTCTGCATCTAGCTCTGAAAAAATATTTGGGCTTCTAGCAGTATGTGGCACTTGGTCTATTAGTCCATCTATACTGACCTCCATCAGGTTGCAAATTAAAAATAATTTTTTTCTGCATCTAGCTCTGAAAAAATATTTGGGCTTCTAGCAGTGTGTGGGACTAGTTCTATTATTCCATCTATACTGACCTCCATCAGGTTGCAAATTGAATATAATTTTTTTCTGCATCTAGCTCTGAAAAAATATTTGGCCTTCTAGCAGTGTGTGGGACTTATTCTATTAGTCCATCTATACTGACCTCCATCAGGTTGCAAATGGAGTATAATTTTTTTCTGCATCTAGCTCTGAAAAAATATTTGGGCTTCTAGCAGTATGTGGGACTTGGTCTATTAGTCCATCTATACTGACCTCCATCAGGTTGCAAATTAAAAATAATTTTTTTCTGCATCTAGCTCTGAAAAAATATTTGGGCTTCTAGAGTGTGTGGGACTTGTTCTATTAGTCCATCTATACTGACCTCCATCAGGTTGCAAATTGAATATAATTTTTTTCTGCATCTAGCTCTGAAAAAATATTTGGGCTTCTAGCAGTGTGTGGGACTTGGTCTCTTAGTCCATCTATACTGACCTCCATCAGGTTGCAAATTGAATATAATTTTTTTCTGCATCTAGCTCTGAAAAAATATTTGGGCTTCTAGCAGTGTGTGGGACTTGGTCTATTAGTCCATCTATACTGACCTCCATCAGGTTGCAAATTGAAAATATTTTTTTCCTTCTTCTAGCTCTGAAAAAATATTTGGGCTTCTAGCAGTGTGTGGGACTTGTTCTATTAGTCCATCTATACTGACCTCCATCAGGTTGCAAATTGAATATAATTTTTTTCTGCATCTAGCTCTGAAAAAATATTTGGGCTTCTAGCAGTGTGTGGGACTTGGTCTATTAGTCCATCTATACTGACCTCCATCAGGTTGCAAATTGAGTATAATTTTTTTCTGCATCTAGCTCTGAAAAAATATTTGGGCTTCTAGCAGTATGTGGCACTTGGTCTATTAGTCCATCTATACTGACCTCCATCAGGTTGCAAATTAAAAATAATTTTTTTCTGCATCTAGCTCTGAAAAAATATTTGGGCTTCTAGCAGTGTGTGGGACTAGTTCTATTATTCCATCTATACTGACCTCCATCAGGTTGCATATTGAATATAATTTTTTTCTGCATCTAGCTCTGAAAAAATATTTGGCCTTCTAGCAGTGTGTGGGACTTATTCTATTAGTCCATCTATACTGACCTCCATCAGGTTGCAAATGGAGTATAATTTTTTTCTGCATCTAGCTCTGAAAAAATATTTGGGCTTCTAGCAGTATGTGGGACTTGGTCTATTAGTCCATCTATACTGACCTCCATCAGGTTGCAAATTAAAAATAATTTTTTTCTGCATCTAGCTCTGAAAAAATATTTGGGCTTCTAGAGTGTGTGGGACTTGTTCTATTAGTCCATCTATTCTGACCTCCATAAGGTTGCAAAGTGAAAATAATTTTTTTCTTCATCTAGCTCTGAAAAAATATTTGGGCTTCTAGCAGTGTGTGGGACTTGTTCTATTAGTCCATCTATACTGACCTCCATCAGGTTGCAAATTGAATATAATTTTTTCTGCATCTAGCTCTGAAAAAATATTTGGGCTTCTAGCAGTGTGTGGGACTTGGTCTCTTAGTGCATCTATACTGACCTCCATCAGGTTGCAAATTGAATATAATTTTTTTCTGCATCTAGCACTGAAAAATATTTGGGCTTCTAGCAGTGTGTGGGACTTGGTCTATTAGTCCATCTATACTGACCTCCATCAGGTTGCAAATTAAAAATATTTTTTTTCTGCATCTAGCTCTGAAAAATATTTGGGCTTCTAGCAGTGTGTGTGACTTGGTCTATTAGTCCATCTATACTGACTTCCATTAGGGTTCAAATTGAATATAATTTTTTTCTGCATCTAGCTCTGAAAAAATAGTTGGGCTTCTAGCAGTCTGTGGGACTTAGTCTATTAGTCCATCTATACTGACCTCCATCAGGTTGCAAATTGAATATAATTTTTTTCTTCATCTAGCTCTGAAAAAATATTTGGGTTTCTAGCAGTGTGTGGGACTTGGTCTATTAGTCCATCTATACTGACCTCCATCAGGTTGCAAATTAAAAATAATTTTTTTCTGCATCTAGCTCTGAAAAATTAGTTTGGCTTCTAGCAGTGTGTGGGACTTGTTCTATTAGTCCATCTATACTGACCTCCATAAGGTTGCAAATTCAATATAATTTTTTTCTGCTTCTAGCTCTGAAAAAATATTTGGGCTTCTAGCAGTGTGTGGGACTTGTTCTATTAGTCGGTCTATACTGACCTCCATAAGGTTGCAAATTCAATATAATTTTTTTCTGCATCTAGCTCTGAAAAAATATTTGGGCTTCTAGCAGTGTGTGGGACTTGGTCTCTTAGTCCATCTATACTGACCTCCATCAGGTTGCAAATTGAATATAATTTTTTTCTGCATCTAGCACTGAAAAAATATTTGGGCTTCTAGCAGTGTGTGGGACTTGGTATATTAGTCCATCTATACTGACCTCCATCAGGTTGCAAATTGAAAATATTTTTTTTCTTCGTCTAGCTCTGGAAAAATATTTGGGCTTCTAGCAGTGTGTGGGACTTGTTCTATTAGTCCATCTATACTGACCTCCATCAGGTTGCAAATTGAATATAATTTTTTTCTGCATCTAGCTCTGAAAAAAATATTTGGGCTTCTAGCAGTGTGTGGGACTTGGTCTATTAGTCCATCTATACTGACCTCCATCAGGTTGCAAATTGAGTATAATTTTTTTCTGCATCTAGCTCTGAAAAAATATTTGGGCTTCTAGCAGTATGTGGCACTTTGTCTATTAGTCCATCTATACTGACCTCCATCAGGTTGCAAATTAAAAATATTTTTTTTCTGCATCTAGCTCTGAAAAAATATTTGGGCTTCTAGCAGTGTGTGGGACTTGGTCTATTAGTCCATCTATACTGACCTCCATCAGGTTGCAAATTAAAAATATTTTTTTTCTGCATCTAGCTCTGAAAAATATTTGGGCTTCTAGCAGTGTGTGGGACTTGGTCTATTAGTCCATCTATACTGACCTCCATCAGGTTACAAATTGAATATAATTTTTTTCTGCATCTAGCTCTGAAAAAATATTTGGGCTTCTAGCAGTGTGTGGGACTTGGTCTATTAGTCCATCTATACTGACCTCCATCAGGTTGCAAATTGAATATAATTTTTTTCTGCATCTAGCTCTGAAAAAATATTTGGGCTTCTAGCAGTGTGTGGGACTTGGTCTCTTAGTCCATCTATACTGACCTCCATCAGGTTGCAAATTGAATATAATTTTTTTCTGCATCTAGCTCTGAAAAAATATTTGGGCTTCTAGCAGTGTGTGGGACTTGGTCTATTAGTCCATCTATACTGACCTCCATCAGGTTGCAAATTGAAAATATTTTTTTCCTTCTTCTAGCTCTGAAAAAATATTTGGGCTTCTAGCAGTGTGTGGGACTTGTTCTATTAGTCCATCTATACTGACCTCCATCAGGTTGCAAATTGAATATAATTTTTTTCTGCATCTAGCTCTGAAAAAATATTTGGGCTTCTAGCAGTGTGTGGGACTTGGTCTATTAGTCCATCTATACTGACCTCCATCAGGTTGCAAATTGAGTATAATTTTTTTCTGCATCTAGCTCTGAAAAAATATTTGGGCTTCTAGCAGTATGTGGCACTTGGTCTATTAGTCCATCTATACTGACCTCCATCAGGTTGCAAATTAAAAATATTTTTTTTCTGCATCTAGCTCTGAAAAAATATTTGGGCTTCTAGCAGTGTGTGGGACTTGGTCTATTAGTCCATCTATACTGACCTCCATCAGGTTGCAAATTAAAAATATTTTTTTTCTGCATCTAGCTCTGAAAAATATTTGGGCTTCTAGCAGTGTGTGGGACTTGGTCTATTAGTCCGTCTATACTGACCTCCATCAGGTTACAAATTGAATACAATTTTTTTCTCCATCTAGCTCTGAAAAAATATTTGGGCTTCTAGCAGTGTGTGGGACTTGGTCTATTAGTCCATCTATACTGACCTCCATCAGGTTGCAAATTGAATATAATTTTTTTCTTCATCTAGCTCTGAAAAAATATTTGGGCTTCTAGCAGTGTGTGGGACTTGGTCTATTAGTCCATCTATACTGACCTCCATCAAGTTGCAAATTAAAAATAATTTTTTTCTGCATCTAGCTCTGAAAAATATTTGGGCTTCTAGCAGTGTGTGGGACTTGGTCTATTAGTCCATCTATACTGACCTCCATCAGGTTACAAATTGAATATAATTTTTTTCTGCATCTAGCTCTGAAAAAATATTTGGGCTTCTAGCAGTGTGTGGGACTTGGTCTATTAGTCCATCTATACTGACCTCCATCAGGTTGCAAATTGAATATAATTTTTTTCTGCATCTAGCTCTGAAAAAATATTTGGGCTTCTAGCAGTGTGTGGGACTTGGTCTCTTAGTCCATCTATACTGACCTCCATCAGGTTGCAAATTGAATATAATTTTTTTCTGCATCTAGCTCTGAAAAAATATTTGGGCTTCTAGCAGTGTGTGGGACTTGGTCTATTAGTCCATCTATACTGACCTCCATCAGGTTGCAAATTGAAAATATTTTTTTCCTTCTTCTAGCTCTGAAAAAATATTTGGGCTTCTAGCAGTGTGTGGGACTTGTTCTATTAGTCCATCTATACTGACCTCCATCAGGTTGCAAATTGAATATAATTTTTTTCTGCATCTAGCTCTGAAAAAATATTTGGGCTTCTAGCAGTGTGTGGGACTTGGTCTATTAGTCCATCTATACTGACCTCCATCAGGTTGCAAATTGAGTATAATTTTTTTCTGCATCTAGCTCTGAAAAAATATTTGGGCTTCTAGCAGTATGTGGCACTTGGTCTATTAGTCCATCTATACTGACCTCCATCAGGTTGCAAATTAAAAATATTTTTTTTCTGCATCTAGCTCTGAAAAAATATTTGGGCTTCTAGCAGTGTGTGGGACTTGGTCTATTAGTCCATCTATACTGACCTCCATCAGGTTGCAAATTAAAAATATTTTTTTTCTGCATCTAGCTCTGAAAAATATTTGGGCTTCTAGCAGTGTGTGGGACTTGGTCTATTAGTCCGTCTATACTGACCTCCATCAGGTTACAAATTGAATACAATTTTTTTCTCCATCTAGCTCTGAAAAAATATTTGGGCTTCTAGCAGTGTGTGGGACTTGGTCTATTAGTCCATCTATACTGACCTCCATCAGGTTGCAAATTGAATATAATTTTTTTCTTCATCTAGCTCTGAAAAAATATTTGGGCTTCTAGCAGTGTGTGGGACTTGGTCTATTAGTCCATCTATACTGACCTCCATCAAGTTGCAAATTAAAAATAATTTTTTTCTGCATCTAGCTCTGAAAAAATATTTTGGCTTCTAGCAGTGTGTGGGACTTGTTCCATTAGTCCATCTATACTGACCTCCATAAGGTTGCAAATTCAATATAATTTTTTTCTGCTTCTAGCTCTGAAAAAATATTTGGGCTTCTAGCAGTGTGTGGGACTTGTTCTATTAGTCCATCTATACTGACCTCCATAAGGTTGCAAATTCAATATAATTTTTTTCTGCATCTAGCTCTGAAAAAATATTTGGGCTTCTAGCAGTGTGTGGGACTTGGTCTATTCGTCCATCTATACTGACCTCCATCAGGTTGCAAATTAAAAACATTTTTTTTCTTCATCTAGCTCTGAAAAAATATTTGGGCTTCTAGCAGTGTGTGGGACTTGTTCTATTATTCCATCTATACTGACCTCCATCAGGTTGCAAATTGAATATAATTTTTTTCTGCATCTAGCTCTGAAAAAATATTTGGGCTTCTAGCAGTGTGTGGGACTTGGTCTCTTAGTCCATCTATACTGACCTTCATCAGGTTGCAAATTGAATATAATTTTTTTCTGCATCTAGCACTGAAAAAATATTTGGGCTTCTAGCAGTGTGTGGGACTTGGTCTATTAGTCCATCTATACTGACCTCCATCAGGTTGCAAATTAAAAATAATTTTTTTCTTCATCTAGCTCTGAAAAAATATTTGGGCTTCTAGCAGTGTGTGGGACTAGTTCTATTATTCCATCTATACTGACCTCCATCAGGCTGCAAACTGAATATAATTTTTTTCTGCATCTAGCTCTGAAAAAATATTTGGCCTCCTAGCAGTGTGTGGGACTTATTCTATTAGTCCATCTATACTGACCTCCATCAGGTTGCAAATGGAGTATAATTTTTTTCTGCATCTAGCTCTGAAAAAATATTTGGGCTTCTAGCAGTATGTGGGACTTGGTCTATTAGTCCATCTATACTGACCTCCATCAGGTTGCAAATTAAAAATATTTTTTTTCTGCATCTAGCTCTGAAAAAATATTTGGGCTTCTAGCAGTGTGTGGGACTTGTTCTATTAGTCCATCTATACTGACCTCCATCAGGTTGCAAATTAAAAATATTTTTTTTCTGCATCTAGCTCTGAAAAATATTTGGGCTTCTAGCAGTGTGTGGGACTTGGTCTATTAGTCCATTTATACTGACCTCCATCAGGTTGCAAATTGAATATAATTTTTTTCTGCATCTAGCTCTGATAAAATATTTGGGCTTCTAGCAGTGTGTGGGACTTGGTCTATTAGTCCATCTATACTGACCTCCATCAGGTTGCAAATTGAATATAATTTTTTTCTGCATCTAGCTCTGAAAAAATATTTGGGTTTCTAACAGTGTGTGGGACTTGGTCTATTAGTCCATCTATACTGACCTCCATCAGGTTGCAAATTAAAAATATTTTTTTTCTGCATCTAGCTCTGAAAAAATATTTGGGCTTCTAGCAGTGTGTGGGACTTGTTCTATTAGTCCATCTATACTGACCCCCATAAGGTTGCAAATTCAATATAATTTTTTTCTGCATCTAGCTCTGAAAAAATATTTGGGCTTCTAGCAGTGTGTGGGACTTGTTCTATTAGTCGATCTATACTGACCTCCATAAGGTTGCAAATTCAATATAATTTTTTTCTGCATCTAGCTCTGAAAAAATATTTGGGCTTCTAGCAGTGTGTGGGACTTGGTCTATTAGTCCATCTATACTGACCTCCATAAGGTTGCAAATTCAATATAATTTTTTTCTGCATCTAGCACTGAAAAAATATTTGGGCTTCTAGCAGTGTGTGGGACTTGGTCTATTAGTCCATCTATACTGACCTCCATCAGGTTGCAAATTAAAAATAATTTTTTTCTTCATCTAGCTCTGAAAAAATATTTGGGCTTCTAGCAGTGTGTGGGACTAGTTCTATTATTCCATCTATACTGACCTCCATCAGGTTGCAATTTGAATATAATTTTTTTCTGCATCTAGCTCTGAAAAAATATTTGGCCTTCTAGCAGTGTGTGGGAGTTATTCTATTAGTCCATCTATACTGACCTCCATCAGGTTGCAAATGGAGTATAATTTTTTTCTGCATCTAGCTCTGAAAAAATATTTGGACTTCTAGCAGTATGTGGGACTTGGTCTATTAGTCCATCTATACTGACCTCCATCAGGTTGCAAATTAAAAATAATTTTTTTCTGCATCTAGCTCTGAAAAAATATTTGGGCTTCTAGCAGTGTGTGGGACTTGTTCTATTAGTCCATCTATTCTGACCTCCATAAGGTTGCAAAGTGAAAATAATTTTTTTCTTCATCTAGCTCTGAAAAAATATTTGGGCTTCTAGCAGTGTGTGGGACTTGTTCTATTAGTCCATCTATACGGACCTCCATCAGGTTGCAAATTCAATATAATTCTTTTCTGCATCTAGCTCTGAAAAAATATTTGAGCTTCTAGCAGTGTGTGGGACTTGGTCTATTAGTCCATCCATACTGACCTCCATCAGGTTGCAAATTCAATATAATTTTTTTCTGCATCTAGCACTGAAAAAATATTTGGGCTTCTAGCAGTGTGTGCGACTTGGTCTATTAGTCCATCTATACTGACCTCCATCAGGTTGCAAATTAAAAATATTTTTTTTCTTCATCTAGCTCTGAAAAAATATTTGGGCTTCTAGCAGTGTGTGGGACTTGTTCTATTATTCCATCTATACTGACCTCCATCAGGTTGCAAATTGAATATAATTTTTTTCTGCATCTAGCTCTGAAAAAATATTTGGCCTTCTAGCACTGTGTGGGACTTATTCTATTAGTCCATCTATACTGACCTCCATCAGGTTGCAAATGGAGTATAATTTTTTTCTGCATCTAGCTCTGAAAAAATATTTGGGCTTCTAGCAGTGTGTGGGACTTGGTCTATTAGTCCATCTATACTGACCTCCATCAGGTTGCAAATTAAAAATAATTTTTTTCTGCATCTAGCTCTGAAAAAATATTTGGGCTTCTAGCAGTGTGTGGGACTTGTTCTATTAGTCCATCTATTCTGACCTCCATAAGGTTGCAAAGTGAAAATAATTTTTTTCTTCATCTAGCTCTGAAAAAATATTTGGGCTTCTAGCAGTGTGTGGGACTTGTTCTATTAGTCCATCTATACTGACCTCCATCAGGTTGCAAATTCAATATAATTCTTTTCTGCATCTAGCTCTGAAAAAATATTTGGGCTTCTAGCAGTGTGTGGGACTTGGTCTATTAGTCCATCTATACTGACCTCCATCAGGTTGCAAAATCAATATAATTTTTTTCTGCATCTAGCTCTGAAAAAAATATTTGGGCTTCTAGCAGTGTGTGGGACTTGTTCTATTAGTCCAACTATACTGACCTCCATCAGGTTGCAAATTGAAAATAATTTTTTTCTGCATCTAGCTCTGAAAAAATATTTGGGCTTCTAGCAGTGTGTGGGACTTAGTCTATTAGTCCATCTATACTGACCTCCATCAGGTTGCAAATTGAATATAATTTTTTTCGCATCTAACCCAGCCAATAGTTTTGGCCTAATACCACAGTTTGGCCACTCAGCTCTGCTCGGTTCCCATCCATTGTTTTTTTGTGCAAACAACTCCAGAGTTGTGAATTAGTTAACCACCAAAAAGAGTGGAAAAAGGCCTGCTGCTGGTGGAAAGGGGAAAAGGCGTGTTGGGAAGGGGAAAAAAGGTTGTGTCCGTGGGGTAGGTGTTAAAGCAACAGTAACATCTGCAGAAGAAAGACCATCTTCCAGCCAAACTAAAATGTCTCCTTCTTTTAGCGGACAATGTGATAAGATCCCTTTCTTACGGCCACGCCAATCGCTACAAATTCCAGATGAGGCACAAAAACAGCAGGTGCTTCAATGGATATCAAGTGCTCCTTTAAGTGGGCTCTCCTTCACATCAACTTCAAAATCACAAATACTCCAGTCCTCAAAGGTGTCACCCCAATCGCACTTGCTTCCTCACAGCTCCCAAATCTCCAGCTGCCAGTCTGAGTATGAGGTAGAACAGATGGTTGAGTCTGCAGAGCTGTTTATGTAGCGCCCCGAGGGTTCGGCCACTACAGGGGTATTGCACCTCAGACCAGAGGTGTGATATTCCACTCCCAGGTGAGGATGGAGTATGGACCAGGGCTCAGTTAGCTGCATACAGCACACACACCCCATTTCCGAGGGACAGCTCAACGGTGCTCCCACTAGACAGAAGTGCAGGCACTACCGACTATGTCCCTGTCTGGAGTGGGGAGAGGGGTGGAACACCCAGTGCTGTAGGGGCAGATAGGGGTTGGGTCCTGAGCGTAGGAAGGAGCCCATTGGTTGCTGGTCACCTGGGCTCATGGTCCGAGGGAGGTATAAAAGGTGGGCACCATCTTAGATCTAGGTTCGTTTAGCCAGAGGAGAAGACAGGGAGTAGAGGCTCTGTAGGGGCTCTACTCCAGGAGGGCCTAGTGAGAGGCCGAGGAGGAGGTGAAGGGGAGCTGGGATTTTGGCTCATCTCAGCTCCAAGAGAACAGAACAGAAAGGAACAGAAAGGAACAGAGAAAGAGAAGGTGAGACAGAGAAACAGAAGGGCTCAGGAACAAGAAGGTGGAAGGGACCCTAAGAACCCACGAGAATCCAGGGTGCAGGGTCAGGCAGATTAAGGGTACCGGATCCCAAGTTGGTGGAGGAGAAACAACCCTCAGCCAAAGACCGGTCGTCGTGATCATCTATTGGTGCGACACCTCATCAAACCTGCTAGGAAGGCACCATATAGGACAGCGGAGGACGGGGCCCACATTTAACTGCACAAGTCCGCGGCAGCCGGACAAAAGTGGGTCACTGGTGAGGCAGGCCAGAGAAAGGATTAAAGGGGGTCCTGTGCCATGCTCTTGACTGCTTGGGAGTTGACCGAGCCCCACACCTGGTGGACGCAGCACGGCTCGGGCGGTCACTACCTGTACAGAAGTGACCCGGAACAAATGAACTGTGAGTAAAGACCCTGGACTGTAACTTGTTGTCTGTGTGCTCCTTCGTGCCTCCAGCACTACCGGTACTGGGACTCTCACTACCATCACTCCCACCATCCACTACACTGCCCTGGGGCCGCACTCTTCCCGTGGGGAGTCACATCATCCCAGCTGCACACATCATCAGCCCCAGCGGACTGCCTTGCAGCGGCGGTTCCTAATAACCGCAATCCACGGGTGGCGTAGTCGGACATAATCTGAAGCACGTAGCAGACTACCATTGGTCTGACCACCCTGAGCCGCGGGACCGGGCCGCCACTACTACCCCCATCGTTCCCCTATCACCCGGATCCGCGTGCCCCACGGCCCAGGGGGCGAGTCAGCTTTGGCGTAGTCGGCAGGATTTCGTGCCCGCTAACCACGGGTACTGCGCGCCTGAAAAGAGACTGTTTCACTGTACTAAAGATGTCGCCCGCCCCAGAAGAACGAGCGCCATAATGTGCGCGCCAAAAGACCACAGGAGGCCGCCTCCCATTGTGGCCCGGGTCCCAGAATGGCGCCAAAGAGGAAGCCCGCCCCTCTTTGCCATTGAGCACTGCCAACCATGAGCACTGCTGTGGAAATGTCCGTCAACGTGGGGGGGGCTGCCCCTGAGAGTGATTGTCAGCAGAATGCCCCAGGACCACCCCCCATGGGGGCGGAAAAAGAAGAAAACTGCGGGGCAGGGGGTGGTCTGGATCAGTCCAGACAGACCGCACCCGGGGATGGACACCCTCAGCAGCACCAGCCTCCTGGCCTGAAGCCTGCTGCAGGCCGAACCGCTCTGCAGCCTAGCAGAAGTCCTAGCGCAGCTCCCCAGAGACCCGGAGCGTGCGCATGCTGCACTGGAGGACCTGGAGCGGAGGATGGTCCGGGCACAGCGAGGTGCACTCACCGAGTGGAGAGAGGAACTGGCCTGGCAGGCTGAGACCCACCAGCGACAGGCCTCAGCCGCACCCCGGGGTTTGCCTGCCTCTGAGGACGGCGCAGGAGGAGAGAGGTCCGGAGGCGACGCCGCAGAGGGAGCCACGAGGACTGAGGCAAGTGAAGGGGACGTCACCACCCCAAGCCCAGCACCCGCAGGCCTGCCCCAGCCTCCCGTCGCAGCACCAGAAACCCCACTCACCACACCTGTTACCGCGCCGCTACTGCTCCCAGCTAGGCCTCAAGCGGCGAGCGCCGCGGCCACGCCCCGCCCGGCGCCACGCCCCTTGCCGTAAAGCAGGAAGCATCATCGGCCCGGTCGCAAGGCCTGGATGACCCGGGCGCCATCGCTAAGCCTGCGCCCCTGTCCCGGATGGGACTGCCACCTAGCGCAGCCAAAAGACCCCCGGCCTGGTCGCAAGGCTGAGTGCCCCCGGGCGCTGCTCCCAGATCAGGTCCCCCCACTATACCATCGCTGGGCGTGGACCTATTGGCACATCATACCGGTCCGGATGGACTGCCGCTGGAGTGGCCGGCTGAAGTGACCGGCAATCAGCCATGGAAGGCCCAGCCCCCGCGCGAGCCTCTGATACCGGCTCCTGAACCCGTCGAGGTCACCCTACCCCCACTGGAGGACGTCCAATTTGCGTGGGACCCCACCAGCGAGAACTTGATGGGGTTCTCTCAAGAGACCCGGGCAGACGCGGTCCGTCGTCTGGAGGCCTGTCAACAGCAACTGGCGACCTTTGAGCGGGAGCGACAAGAGAGGCACGTCAGAGAGGAACGGCTCCAGGCCCAGAGTGCTGAACAAAAACGCAAGGCCCGCCAAGACCCCCGAGCAGCCCGTGGTCCCCGAATCACCGGGACCATAGTCAAATTCCACATGGAGAACGGCTGGGGCTTTATCAGGGGCCCAGAAACCGCAGGCGATGTCTTTGTGACCCACAGGGACGTTGAGAGTCATCTACCTGAGGGACATCGTGGCCCTGACCTGTACCCTGGCGATGTGGTCGCCTTTACCCGCCACGTAGGCGCAAAAGGACCATACGCCCTACATGTTCATCGGCTCACCGATGAGGAACTACAATACCGTGGCTATGAGGAGAGCCAAGAGGACCCGGACGGGTCTGAAGAACCATATGAGGAGGAAGAAGGAGCATATGGAGGACACCGCTACTAGTAGGTAACAAAGAACCTGTGTACATAGTTACCCGTCAGGGTATCAGAACTGTTTTTGGGACTGTTCCCGTCTTGAAAGTGTGGTCCCCGTTGGGACAAGTATTGAACTGTTACCTGTGTGCCCCTCATCCCCTACCAGGCTGAGGACTGTTAGCAGCCATTCCCTTCCCAAAACTGGCTGAGGACTGAGAGCGGCCACCCCTTGTAGATAGTTGCGCTTCCTAAAGCGCCCCCTACTGGTTTTATAAAAAGACTACCACGTCTACCTCGGGACAGCAAGTCCGTCGTGTTTACAAGTTTGCCAAAGTTCCTGCACTTACAAGAAGAGTGCACACCTGGTCGCAAGTTGCACCGCCGCCAGGATCCAAGAATGTGTTGTAAAAATGTTTTCCTGCAAATGTTTTATATGAAAAGTTTTTATATGCTGCTAGATAGTAATGTGAATGTTTTCTAATAATGTTTATATGTCAAAAGAGTTCCAGAAGTATTAGTATGTGTTTTATAATAGTGTGACAAGAAAAGAAAAGCGTTTCCCATAAAGGGAATTGAACCGTATTGCCTGTTTTCTGATGTGAAAAGTTTTGAAAAAGTTTGCATGTCCTGTAATTACCTGTTTTTGCTCTTTTCCAGCCCGAGGACGTGCTGTGCTTTACGAGGGGGGAATGTAGCGCCCCGAGGGTTCAGCCGCTACAGGGGTATTGCACCTCAGACCAGAGGTGTGATATTCCACTCCCAGGTAAGGATGGAGTATGGACCAGGGCTCAGTTAGCTGCATACAGCACACACACCCCATTTCCGAGGGACAGGTCAACGGTGCTCCCACTAGACAGAAGTGCAGGCACGACCGACTATGTCCCTGTCTGGAGTGGGGAGGGGGGTGGAACACCCAGTGCTGTAGGGGCAGATAGGGGTTGGTTCCTGAGCGTAGGAAGGAGCCCATTGGTTGCTGGTCACCTGGGCTCATGGTCCGAGGGAGGTATAAAAGGTGGGCACCATCTTAGATCTAGGTTCGTTCAGCCAGAGGAGAAGACAGGGAGTAGAGGCTCTGTAGGGGCTCTACTCCAGGAGGGCCTAGTGAGAGGCAGAGGAGGAGGTGAAGGGGAGCTGGGATTTTGGCTCATCTCAGCTCCAAGAGAACGGAACAGAAAGGAACAGAAAGGAACAGAGAAAGAGAAGGAGAGACAGAGAAACAGAAGGGCTCAGGAACAAGAAGGTGGAAGGGACCCTAAGAACCCACGAGAATCCAGGGTGCAGGGTCAGGCAGATTAAGGGTACCGGATCCCAAGTTGGCGGAGGAGAAACAACCCTCAGCCAAAGACCGGTCGTCGTGATCATCTATTGGTGCGACACCTCATCAAACCTGCTAGGAAGGCACCATATAGGACAGCGGAGGACGGGGCCCACGTTTAACCGCACAAGTCCGCGGCAGCCGGACAAAAGTGGGTCACTGGTGAGGCAGACCAGAGAAAGGATTAAAGGGGGTCCTGTGCCATGCTCTTGACTGCTTGGGAGTTGACCGAGCCCCACACCTGGTGGACGCAGCACGGCTCGGGCGGTCACTACCTGTACAGAAGTGACCCAGAACAAATGAACTGTGAGTAAAGACCCTGGACTGTAACTTGTTGTCTGTGTGCTCCTTCGCGCCTCCAGCACTACCGGTACTGGGACTCTCACTACCATCACTCCCACCATCCACTACACTGCCCTGGGGCCGCACTCTTCCCGTGGGGAGTCACATAATCCCAGCTGCACACATCATCAGCCCCAGCGGACTGCCTTGCAGCGGCGGTTCCTAATAACCGCAATCCACGGGTGGCGTAGTCGGACATAATCTGAAGCACGTAGCAGACTACCATTGGTCTGACCACCCTGAGCCGCGGGACCGGTCCGCCACTACTACCCCCATCGTTCCCCTATCGCCCGGATCCGCGTGCCCCACGGCCCAGGGGGCGAGTCATTTACTCATACTATAGCCTGGGAATCAGAGGTCGGCTCCAGCGCTTCTGTGAATCCAGACGAGGAAATGATCTGCACTGATGCCCAGAATCTTTATGAGTCGGATCCAGGACCAGACGCTGAAGGTTCTGACCATAATGTAGACCCTCATTCCCAAACTGTAACTCCTGTTGGTGGAGACAATGAGGAAGACGATAATGAGACTCAAATACGTGATTGGAGCGACAACTTTTGTTTTTTGTCAGGGCAGGAACAGGTTGGCTCTGAGGACGACGGGTGTGATAACGCACAGGGTGATGATGATGAGGTTGGAGATCCCACTTACTGTCAACCCACAGTCAGCCAAGAGATGAGGTCAGCAGAGGAGGTGGAGGAGAATGCTCGTGACGACGAGGTCAGGTTGCGCCTTCCTGGACAGAGACATAGTACTGGAAGCAAGTCAACAACTGCATCCTCAAACACAACTCTGCCTCTCACCACAAGTCGTCGTGGCTCTTCAGGTCACATGGGTGCTAAGCCTTGCATAGCCTGGGCATTTTTTCAGATCGATAAAGATGACCCAACTCGTGTTATCTGTAACATTTGTCAGCAAAAGCTAAGTAGAGGCCAAAAAATACATAGTTTGAGTACTTCATGCATGAACCGGAACATGGATATGAAGCATATGTTGCAGTGGGAAGCTCACTGTGCTACAATGCGGCCTAGCCGGCCGGGCCAACCACCGTCTACCTTATCTTGTGCATCCGCGGCCTCTTCATCCTCTGTGACTGGGGGGACAGCAGTCACACCTGTTTTGGGACGCAGACAAGCCACCTCTTTACCCGCAACAGCCAGCGTGATTGGCAGGTCATCATTTTCTTTGGAGGTGGTAACACCAGCTGGTGTTGAGCGCTGTCCGACATCGATAGCACCACCTTTGGATCAAGGCAACCTAACATGTACGCCTGCATCTTCCTCACAGACCGGCAGTTTGCCGGGGACACCCTTATCAACCCCGTCTAAGCACAATAGCCAGCCTTCGGTCCCTCAGATGTGGACAAGTAAAAGACCATTTCCTCCTAGCCATGAGAAAGCTAAGAGGTTGAATTTCACCATCTGCAAGCTCTTGGCTACAGAAATGCTGCCTTTCCGCCTGGTGGACACAGAGGATTTTCGAGACCTTATGTCCGTCGCAGTGCCCCAGTACCAGATGCCCAGTCGGCACTACTTCTCAAAGAAAGGTGTGCCTGCGCTCCACCAGCATGTCGCACACAACATCACCGCTTCTTTGAGAAACTCTGTGTGTGACAGGGTGCATTTCACCACAGACACTTGGACGAGTAGGCATGGACAGGGGCGTTACATGTCGCTGACTGGGCACTGGGTAACTATGGTGACAGCAGGACAAGGGACTGCTGTCCAAGTCTTGCCGTCCCCACGAGTTGTGCGTCAATCCTCTTTATCTCAAAGTTCCTCCACTGCTTCTGCCTCCTCAACCTCCTCTTGGTCCTCCACCTGCACCCAAAGCCTGTCTGTTCATGCCACAAGCTTTCTAACTGTGCAGAAGGGATCCTGCACACCTCCTTACTATGCTGGCAGTAGGGTTCAAAGTCATCAGGCGGTTTTTACTTTGAAATGTCTGGGAAATGTGAGTCACACAGCTGAGGAGTTGTGGTCAGCTCTGGAGAACCAATTTCATGAATGGTTGTCTCCACTGGACCTGAAACCAGGGAAGGCTGTGTGCGACAACGCTGCAAACCTGGGTGCGGCCCTTCGCCGGGGCAATGTCACACACGCGCCTTGTATGGCTCACGTGTTGAACCTGGTTGTCCAGCAATTTTTAACCCACTATCCCGGACTAGATGGGCTTCTGCAGAGGGCACGGTCACTGTGTGCTCACTTCTGCCGTTCGCATCCCGCAGCTCAGCGACTTACATCTCTACAGAAGTCGTTGGGCCTGCCACTTCACCGGCTAAAATGCGATGTGCCTACCCGGTGGAATTCAACTCTGCACATGTTGCAGCGACTGTGGCAGCACCGACAAGCCCTGGTGCAATACGTTCTGACGTATAGCCTGGGCCAACGAGATCCAGAGGTGGGGCAAATAACGCTGGAGGAGTGGTCTCAGATCAGGGACCTATGCACCCTTCTGCACAGTTTTGAAATGGCGACGAAGATGTTTAGTGCTGACGATGCCATTATCAGCATGACTATTCCGGTGATTTACCTGCTGGAGCACATGTTAAACAGAATTCGGAGTCAGGTGGTGGCACAAGAGGAGGTGGAGGAAGTAGAGGAGGAGGAGTTGTATGCGGAAGGGCTAACATCTGCAAGGTCCAGACGGTCGGCAGCACCAAGGCGGCAGGCATGTGAGGGTGGGGGAGATGGTTTTACCAGGGCGCATGGTAGCAGCCAAACTAGTGAGGAAGGTGCAGGAGCCCAGGAAGAAGTGGAGGACGAACTGATGGAAGACCTTGATCACATTTCTGTTGTGCGAGGTTGGGGGGAGAGGACAGAGGAAGGAAGCATGATTGTTACCTCGCCACCAACACAACAGGGACTTGGTGCTCCTGGATGCGCAACACACATGAGTGCCTTCTTGCTGCACTGCCTGCAACATGACCCTCGAATTGTGAGAATTAGAAATAATCCTGACTACTGGGTTCCCACACTGTTAGATCCCCGGTACAAAAGTAAATTTGCAGAAATTATTCCTGCCATAGAAAGGGATGCACGCATGCAGGAGTATCAGCAGAGACTGTTGCAGAATCTTACATGTGCTTTTCCACAAAATACCAGTGGTGCATGTAGTGAATCTCACAGTTCTCACAGACCGGCAGTTTGCCGGGGACACCCTTATCAACCCCGTCTAAGCACAATAGCCAGCCTTCGGTCCCTCAGATGTGGACAAGTAAAAGACCATTTCCTCCTAGCCATGAGAAAGCTAAGAGGTTGAATTTCACCATCTGCAAGCTCTTGGCTACAGAAATGCTGCCTTTCCGCCTGGTGGACACAGAGGATTTTCGAGACCTTATGTCCGTCGCAGTGCCCCAGTACCAGATGCCCAGTCGGCACTACTTCTCAAAGAAAGGTGTGCCTGCGCTCCACCAGCATGTCGCACACAACATCACCGCTTCTATGAGAAACTCTGTGTGTGACAGGGTGCATTTCACCACAGACACTTGGACGAGTAGGCATGGACAGGGGCGTTACATGTCGCTGACTGGGCACTGGGTAACTATGGTGACAGCAGGACAAGGGACTGCTGTCCAAGTCTTGCCGTCCCCACGAGTTGTGCGTCAATCCTCTTTATCTCAAAGTTCCTCCACTGCTTCTGCCTCCTCAACCTCCTCTTGGTCCTCCACCTGCACCCAAAGCCTCTCTGGTCATGCCACAAGCTTTCTAACTGTGCAGAAGGGATCCTGCACACCTCCTTACTATGCTGGCAGTAGGGTTCAAAGTCATCAGGCGGTTTTTACTTTGAAATGTCTGGGAAATGTGAGTCACACAGCTGAGGAGTTGTGGTCAGCTCTGGAGAACCAATTTCATGAATGGTTGTCTCCACTGGACCTGAAACCAGGGAAGGCTGTGTGCGACATCGCTGCAAACCTGGGTGCGGCCCTTCGCCGGGGCAATGTCACACACGCGCCTTGTATGGCTCACGTGTTGAACCTGGTTGTCCAGCAATTTTTAACCCACTATCCCGGACTAGATGGGCTTCTGCAGAGGGCACGGTCGCTGTGTGCTCACTTCTGCCATTCGCATCCCGCAGCTCAGCGACTTACATCTCTACAGAAGTCGTTGGGCCTGCCACTTCACCGGCTAAAATGCGATGTGCCTACCCGGTGGAATTCAACTCTGCACATGTTGCAGCGACTGTGGCAGCACCGACAAGCCCTGGTGCAATACGTTCTGACGTATAGCCTGGGCCAACGAGATCCAGAGGTGGGGCAAATCACGCTGGAGGAGTGGTCTCAGATCAGGGACCTATGCACCCTTCTGCACAGTTTTGAAATGGCGACGAAGATGTTTAGTGCTGACGATGCCATTATCAGCATGACTATTCCGGTGATTTACCTGCTGGAGCACATGTTAAACAGAATTCGGAGTCAGGTGGTGGCACAAGAGGAGGTGGAGGAAGTAGAGGAGGAGGAGTTGTATGCGGAAGGGCTAACATCTGCAAGGTCCAGACGGTCGGCAGCACCAAGGCGGCAGGCATGTGAGGGTGGGGGAGATGGTTTTACCAGGGCGCATGGTAGCAGCCAAACTAGTGAGGAAGGTGCAGGAGCCCAGGAAGAAGTGGAGGACGAACTGATGGAAGACCTTGATCACATTTCTGTTGTGCGAGGTTGGGGGGAGAGGACAGAGGAAGGAAGCATGATTGTTACCTCGCCACCAACACAACAGGGACTTGGTGCTCCTGGATGCGCAACACACATGAGTGCCTTCTTGCTGCACTGCCTGCAACATGACCCTCGAATTGTGAGAATTAGAAATAATCCTGACTACTGGGTTGCCACACTGTTAGATCCCCGGTACAAAAGTAAATTTGCAGAAATTATTCCTGCCATAGAAAGGGATGTACGCATGCAGGAGTATCAGCAGAGACTGTTGCAGAATCTTACATGTGTTTTTCCACAAAATACCAGTGGTGCACGTAGTGAATCTCACAGTTCTCACAGACCGGCAGTTTGCCGGGGACACCCTTATCAACCCCGTCTAAGCACAATAGCCAGCCTTCGGTCCCTCAGATGTGGACAAGTAAAAGACCATTTCCTCCTAGCCATGAGAAAGCTAAGAGGTTGAATTTCACCATCTGCAAGCTCTTGGCTACAGAAATGCTGCCTTTCCGCCTGGTGGACACAGAGGATTTTCGAGACCTTATGTCCGTCGCAGTGCCCCAGTACCAGATGCCCAGTCGGCACTACTTCTCAAAGAAAGGTGTGCCTGCGCTCCACCAGCATGTCGCACACAACATCACCGCTTCTATGAGAAACTCTGTGTGTGACAGGGTGCATTTCACCACAGACACTTGGACGAGTAGGCATGGACAGGGGCGTTACATGTCGCTGACTGGGCACTGGGTAACTATGGTGACAGCAGGACAAGGCACTGCTGGCCAAGTCTTGCCGTCCCCACGAGTTGTGCGTCAATCCTCTTTATCTCAAAGTTCCTCCACTGCTTCTGCCTCCTCAACCTCCTCTTGGTCCTCCACCTGCACCCAAAGCCTCTCTGGTCATGCCACAAGCTTTCTAACTGTGCAGAAGGGATCCTGCACACCTCCTTACTATGCTGGCAGTAGGGTTCAAAGTCATCAGGCGGTTTTTACTTTGAAATGTCTGGGAAATGTGAGTCACACAGCTGAGGAGTTGTGGTCAGCTCTGGAGAACCAATTTCATGAATGGTTGTCTCCACTGGACCTGAAACCAGGGAAGGCTGTGTGCGACAACGCTGCAAACCTGGGTGCGGCCCTTCGCCGGGGCAATGTCACACATGCGCCTTGTATGGCTCACGTGTTGAACCTGGTTGTCCAGCAATTTTTAACCCACTATCCCGGACTAGATGGGCTTCTGCAGAGGGCACGGTCGCTGTGTGCTCACTTCTGCCGTTCGCATCCCGCACCTCAGCGACTTACATCTCTACAGAAGTCGTTGGGCCTGCCACTTCACCGGCTAAAATGCGATGTGCCTACCCGGTGGAATTCAACTCTGCACATGTTGCAGCGACTGTGGCAGCACCGACAAGCCCTGGTGCAATACGTTCTGACGTATAGCCTGGGCCAACGAGATCCAGAGGTGGGGCAAATCACGCTGGAGGAGTGGTCTCAGATCAGGGACCTATGCACCCTTCTGCACAGTTTTGAAATGGCGACGAAGATGTTTAGTGCTGACGATGCCATTATCAGCATGACTATTCCGGTGATTTACCTGCTGGAGCACATGTTAAACAGAATTCGGAGTCAGGTGGTGGCACAAGAGGAGGTGGAGGAAGTAGAGGAGGAGGAGTTGTATGCGGAAGGGCTAACATCTGCAAGGTCCAGACGGTCGGCAGCACCAAGGCGGCAGGCATGTGAGGGTGGGGGAGATGGTTTTACCAGGGCGCATGGTAGCAGCCAAACTAGTGAGGAAGGTGCAGGAGCCCAGGAAGAAGTGGAGGACGAACTGATGGAAGACCTTGATCACATTTCTGTTGTGCGAGGTTGGGGGGAGAGGACAGAGGAAGGAAGCATGATTGTTACCTCGCCACCAACACAACAGGGACTTGGTGCTCCTGGATGCGCAACACACATGAGTGCCTTCTTGCTGCACTGCCTGCAACATGACCCTCGAATTGTGAGAATTAGAAATAATCCTGACTACTGGGTTGCCACACTGTTAGATCCCCGGTACAAAAGTAAATTTGCAGAAATTATTCCTGCCATAGAAAGGGATGCACGCATGCAGGAGTATTACGCCTTGGAGATCTTGTCATGCCCTGCAGCCAGCGTTCTGTCTGAACGTGTGTTCAGCGCTGCTGGTGGTGTGCTGACAGATAAGCGCACGCAGCTCTCCACTGATAATGTAGACAGACTCACGTTCATAAAGATGAACAAATCATGGATCCGAAACGACTTTTCCACCCCTGTGTCATCGTGGGGAGAGTAAAAGCTTGATGATTGGTTAAAATCACCTCACCAACCGTTTTAAGCTTTCAAATTACTAATCATGTTTATCTGTATCATGGCTGAAAAATAATTTGGGCTTTGTAGCAGTGTGCAGCACTGATTCTAATAGGCCATCTATACTAAGCTCCACCAGATTTAAAATTACTAATCATGTTTATCTGTATCTTGGCTGGAAAATAATTTGGGCTTTGTAGCAGTGTGCAGTACTGATTCTATTAGGCCATCTATACTAAGCTCCACCACATTTAAAATTACTAATCATGTTTATCTGTATCTTGGCTGGAAAATAATTTGGGCTTTGTAGCAGTGTGCAGTACTGATTCTATTAGGCCATCTATACTAAGCTCCACCACATTTAAAATTACTAATCATGTTTATCTGTATCTTGGCTGGAAAATAATTTGGGCTTTGTAGCAGTGTGCAGTACTGATTCTATTAGGCCATCTATACTAAGCTCCACCAGATTTAAAATTACTAATCATGTTTATCTGTATCTTGGCTGGAAAATAATTTGGGCTTTGTAGCAGTGTGCAGCACTGATTCTATTAGGCCATCTATACTAAGCTCCACCAGATTTAAAATTACTAATCATGTTTATCTGTATCTTGGCTGGAAAATAATTTGGGCTTTGTAGCAGTGTGCAGTACTGATTCTATTAGGCCATCTATACTAAGCTCCACCAGATTTAAAATTATTAATAAATTTTTGCTGCATCTAGCCCGGAAAATAATTTTGGGGCTCCGAGATGCGCAAGACACATAAGTGCCTTCTTGCTGCACTACCTGCAACATGACCCTCAGATTGTCAGAATTCGAAGTAATCCTGACTACTGGGTTGCCACACTCTTAGTTCCCCCACACTCTTCGATCAACCTTTTAATTTTAATAAAGACCAAAAAAATGGTCATTTTTGAAATTATAAGCATTAGCAGGTTATTAGAAACTGAAATCAAACAGTTTTCAACTCAAAACTTTATTCTAGGTGATGTTACATTTGCACATAGGACCCCTTGTTTGAAAGGAGCTTCTGAACTCTCTCGTCCATTGAATTTGTCAGGTTTTGGATGGTTTCTGCTTCAATTGTTTTGCATGAGGACAGAATACCCTCCCAGAGCTGTTGCTTAGATGTGAACTGCCTCCCGCCATCATAGACACTCCTATTGATGATGCTCCAGAGGTTCTGAATGGGGTAGAGGTCAGGGGAGCATGGGGGTCACACCATAAGTTTGTCCCCTTTTATGCCCATATCAGCCAAAGATGCAGATGTGTTATGTGCAGCATGAGACGGTGCATTATCATGCATAAAAATGATCTTGCTGTGGAATACACGGTTCTTCTTCTTGAACCATGGCAGGAAGTGCTGTTTGAGAAACTCCACATACATTATGGAGTTCATCTTTTCACCTTCAGGGATCCTAAATGGGCCGACAATCTCTCTCCCCATGATTCCAGCCCAAAACATTACTCCACCTCCTCCTTGTTGGCTCTGTAGCCGTGTTTGCGTGGGGTTTCCATCAACCAGCCATCCTCCACTCCATCCATCTGGACTAGCGAGCGTTGCACGGCACTCATCCGTGAACAAAACAGTTTTGAAATCAGTCTTCATGTAATGTTTGGCCCACTGGAGCCGTTTCTGCTTGTGTGAAGTGGATAGAGGAGGTCGACAGGATGGCGTACGCACAGCTGCAAACCTCTGAAGGACCCTGCATCTTGTTGTTCGGGGGACGTTGGAGGCACCAGCAGCTTCAAAAGCTTGACTGCTGCTATGACAAGGCTTTTTAGCCGCTGCTCTTTTAACCTGACGTAATTGCCTGTAGGAAAGAGTCCACAATTTGCCCTTATCAGCACGCACACGTGTGTACTGTGAATCAGCTACATACTTCTTGATTGCCAAGACACTTCATCCTGATCATCGCACAATGTTGATTGTAGTCATGCCTTGACCTAAACACTCCACAATTTGTTGCTTCTCAGCAGCCGACACATCCTTTTTCTTTCCCATTTTGGCAGAAAATGTAGGCTGCTTAATAATGTGAGACAGCCTTCTTAAGTAGTCTTGCCTTTCATTGGACACACCTGCCAAACTAATTAGCACAGGTGTCTGCAATTGCTTACAGTGATATAAAGAGCCCTGACACACATCACCATCAATGAGTTTAACTGACAAACAAACAAATTCTTCCCTTATCACTCCTAAACACTTTTTGCATAATAATTTGGAACACAGTGTACATGTGCTTTTCCACAAAACACCAGTGGCTCACGTAGTGAATCTTACAGTTCTAACTTGCCAACCGTGGTCTGTATGGAGTTGTTCAATAAAGGGCCCAAAATTAAGATAACATAGACGGGAGAGGTCTCTATGAATAGGAATTCCTAAGTATTTGATACCCTGTGAGGGCCAGGCAAAGGGAAAGTTGGACTGGATGGAATCCTGTATGGATTTGGGGAGGGAGACATCGAGGACCTCAGACTTCGCTGCATTGATTTTAAAATTTGACCATGTAACAAAGTGATCTATTTCAGCCATAACAGCAGGGATGGATATATGTGATTGAGTGATATATACTAGGACATCATCAGCAAATAGAGAGCACTTGTACTCGGTGCCTCCCACCTCAATCCACCTAATATTGGGGTTATGGCAAATTGATGAGAGCAGGTGCTCCGTCACTAGGATGTATAAGAGAGGGGACAGAGGACATCCCTGCCTTGTCCTATTGGTGATTATGAAAGGTGATGAAAATGTTCTGACGTGCCCCCTGGGCCTTGGGACACCCGGAGCCGGACCCTTTTTGGTGGATGCTGGTGGTTGTAGTCTCCGTGGCGGCGACCCGGTTCCGTGGCTCAGGGCGGTCAAACCAGTGGCGGAACTATTTATGTGGTTTTGATGTTTAAATGTCCGACTACGCCACCCGTGGATTGCGGTCAGAGTGAACTGCCGCTGCAGGGCAGACCGCTGAGGCTGGTGTTGTGGGTGCAGCAGAGCGTAGCATAACTCCCCACGGGAGGAGTATAGCCTCAGGGCAGTGTATGCGGAGGATGGGGGTGATGGTGCAGGGCAGCAGCAGTAACAACACGGAGTCAGTGATGCAGTCCATGGCCTTTACTCACAGTTCTTATTATCCAGACCACTTCTGCAGGTAACGGCTGCCCACGTCGTACTGTGCTCACCAGGTGAGGGGCTCAGACAACTACCAGATAACTTTGGAGTGCTTCACAGGACCCCCTTTGTGTGTCCTTTGTCTGGCCTTTCTTACCAACCCTTCTGTCCGGCTGCCTCGGGCCTCCTCTTGGTAAACTTGGCGCCAGTTTCCCTGACCCTATGTGGTGCCTTCCTAGCGGGTGTAGCAAGGGGCTGCGCCACATAAAATGTCACAGCCTCCGGTTTCTAGCTGAGGGTCGTTTCCCGCCTCCACTAGTTTCGGCGACCGGTCTCCCCCTTTGGCCTGACCCCTCCACGCAGGTGGATTCGGGCGTGCGGTGGCGACTCGCCCGTCCGCACCCCTGGGATCACTTCGTTCCTAGTTCCTGGAGCCTTCTCCGCTCCTCTTCCTTCCTTCTCCCTCTTCCAGGCCTGGGCCTCTGTTACTAGGCCCGCCTCCGGAGCAGAGCTCATGCAGAGCCCCTGCTCCCTGTCACTTCTGCTCAGACTTCTCTGCACTGAACTAAGATGGTGCCCACCTTTTATACTCCCTTCTCAATGCACCCAGGAGCTGCTTCCTCCCTGCTCCTGCACTACAGTGTTCCCCTTCCTCAGTGTTCCCTCCCCCCACTCCAGCCAGGGACAGGGACTGTCGTGCCCATCTCAGGGGCATATTGGTCGCCCTGCCCCACGGCAATGTGGTGTAATGCATGCAGGTGTCGGGTCCTGATCCACACTACATCCTTACCTGAGAGTGAGATATCACACCTCTGGGTGAGGTGCAATACCTCTGTAGCAACCGAGCCCTCAGGGTGCTACTGTTCCATTTATCTTCAGCCTAGGTGACGTATTGCGATACAGGGCCGTGATTTTGGCTATAAAAGGGTCCCTAGACCCTACCCCAAGCTTTTTAAGAGAATAATATGTGGCGTGCCAGGAGACTCTATGGCATGCTTTCTCAACATCCAACGAGAGTATCTAATTACAAATTTTTAACTGCTTCTAGCCCAGGAAATACTTTGTGCCTAGTAGCAGTGTCTGCTAGTCAGCGGATTATCCCGGCTGTTAAGCAAGCTACACCACCTATAGTTTGGACACTTAATTTTTTCAAAGGAAATGCTTTGGGACCACGGGATACTCAGTGAAGAGCATCAGGAGGCACCCCAAGGCATAGGGGCTGGGACTGGCGGTAGGATGCCTTGCGGTGGACAGCCGAGCTCGATCCTTATAAGAGCTTTTTAACTGCAGCAGCTTTAGCGGACGCTACTGGAGCTGGAATTACGCGGCTGCTGGCATGAGACTTGCCCTCCAATAGATCCTTGTAAAATGATTTAAAGTGTATTCATTCAAATTAGAGAGACAATTTAAATTAAAAAGCTTAGAGCTGCCTCCACCACAGGGGGGCTCGCTCGACCCACCAGCGGACAGGCACCAGTATTGGGAGAGGGGGGCTGGCACAAACCCGGCGACACGGAGGTGGCACGGGCAGGAACGGACTGGCCGTGTCGGCTTCTCACTTTTTGGATTTTAGAATGGCATGACATGCCTATATCTGTGTCTCCCCCTCCTTTTACACCTCCACCTCTTTTCTTTTCGCATGACTGTATGTACTTGTCACTTTTCCATGTGTTAGTTAAGTCTTCTGAGCAGTTTGTCAGCTTTTGGACACCTTTGAAGGTGTTTTCTATGTGTTTCTATGTGTTTTTGTTTGCCTGCCATTGGTTTTAACGGTGTTCGAAGGTGTTCGACGAACCGTTCGACGAACAGTTCGGCGAACACACGGGTGTTCGACGAACCGAACCGAACTCGAACACTACGGGGGTGGCTCAACACTAGCCAAGACTGACACGCCCCCTGGGCCGTGGGGTACTCGGCAGCCGGGCCTCTGGTTGCTGGGGTATATACCTCTGTGGCGACTGAACCCTCAGGGGCGCCACATTACCAGTGCCGCAGCAGACCTCTGGGGGTGATGGGATGGCAGCAGGGATGTTTCTGCTCCCAACAGGCGGAGCGGGCCCCCGGGGCAGAGTTGATAGATGGGATGCAGGTGAGAGATGGCCAGGTCAGGGGGAATGACGGACACTCACATAGGGGATTTGCTTCAGTACCTTTACTGGTGTAACGGCAGGTATGGTCCAGGGTACTTGCTAGGAAGGGTGCACTTCAGGAATTCTCCCCAGTGAGCGGGTATAAGGCCTCCTGATCCGTGTCTCCCTCTCTCTAAGCTTCTAGCCAGCCTGAAACTTGGCCTAGCTTCTGTGTGGTGTTGCTCTCTCACCTGATCGCTTGGTAGTAGGACCTTTCTTTGACAACCACTATCCCTGGATGCCGGGGCCTTCGTGGTTCCTAAGGTTGGCATATGCAACAGATTAGGACTTATTATAAGTGAAAGGAGGACTTTATACTAACCAGACAGCAGATGGCGATAGTGTGTAAAGTTATATGCTTGCTGTAATGTGGGGAGGGAAGCTCTCAATTGTTGGTTGCTTTTACTTCCTGTTTTTTATTTTTCCTGAATGTGTTATGTCAGCAGGACACGGACTGTGTGACACTGAATTGTATCTCATGTTTATCCAGTATGAAGTAAATACTGTTTACTCAAGATATCTTGCTGATTGAAGCTCTCGTAAGTACAGTGGTAACAGAAAGAAGATGCACTCTGCGACAGGTTATGGGCCCAGACACTACAGGCCCGCACTACAAGCCTAGGCTGCAGGATCCCGGTTTCTAACCCCAGATAACGGAGCACACAGATAAGCTCTGTAAACAGAAGGAAATAAATCCAGATCCAGAGTGACAGAGGAATTCATGATCCCAGGAGCTGGATATAATTGCAGAGAATTCAACACAGGCAGGACATACAGGAACTATCAGCAAGAAGAAAAAACAGGAGAATATCTTCAGTACAACTCTCTAAACAAGTAAAACTATATAAAGATGATGAGTAACACAGAAATGAAATTCACAGTAGCTAAACTGAATAGTGAAAATTATCAGTTATGGAAATTCAAAGTAGAGATGTTGTTATCTAAGGATGATTTATTGGAAGTAATTGTTACAGAAAGACCAGATCAAGATAATCAGACATGGGATAAGAAGAATAGACAAGCGAGAGCCACCATTAGCTTATTAGTGGATGATGCTCAATTAATACATGTAAGAAATGAAGAAACATCGAAAGGAATGTGGGAAGCATTAAGAAAACTGTATGAAAGACCTAGCTTGAATCACAAGTTATTTTTATTAAGAAAGCTTTACAGTATGAGATTGAGTGCAAATGACGACATGCAAAAGCACATATTCTCAATGATGGAAGTGATATCACAGCTAAGATCTATTGGTGAAGACATTAAAGAAAGTCATGTAGCAGCTATATTATTGTGCAGTTTACCAGATTCGTATACAGCCTTGATAAATGCCCTTGAGACGAGACCAGAAACTGACATTACATTAGATTTTGTGAAAACAAGACTAATAGATGGATATCAGAGAAGAAAAGAACAAAGAAATGATTCTTCTACTGAAAAGGACAGTGAAAACGCTCTTAAAGCTACAGAATTTAAAAAACTCTATAATAAAGAGACAAGAGAATGTTTCAGATGTAAGAAAAAAGGTCATTTAAAGAAAGACTTTACCATATGGAAAGCAGAACAACAAAAATTACAACATAAAAAGCATACACAGAAAGTAAAAAACACAATTTCTGATTCATGTGAGAATAATTGGAATGGCACATTTAAACTAACAGACAAGAAATCATCACTTGGTTGGTTTATTGATTCAGGAGCAACGAGTCATATGACAAGTGACAAGAATTTCTTTACTGATCTTGATTTAGATAAGAAAGAAGACATTTATCTTGCAGATGGAAGCAAAATAACGGCAGAAGGAATCGGACAAGGTATGCTAAATTGTTCAAACAAGTTAGGACTAGATTCAAAGATACTTGAACAGGATGTGTTGAATGTTCCAAAATTGGAAGGCGGATTATTATCTGTGAAACATTTAACAGCAAAAGGACTTACAGTAAAATTCAAAGACAATGAGTGTACAATTATTGCAGGAAACAAGGTGATAACCAAAGTCAAGGCAGATGAACAATTATATCATTTTCACACACCAAAGGAACAGATGAAGGTATGTACACATGATCACAAAAACTGTATTCACATGTGGCATAGACGTCTAGGATATAGACACCCTGACAGTATAAGGGAACTACAGAGAAAAGAATTGACAAAAGATTTAAAGATATCAGATTGCTCAATTACCATAAGATGTGAATGTTGTATAAAATCCAAAGCCACAAGGATATCTATTCCAAAAGAAAGTGAGATGAAAAGCGAAAGACCACTTGATTTGGTGCATACTGACGTATGTGGACCCATGAAAGTGACTACATCAGGAGGCAATAGATACATGTTGACTTTTATAGACGATTACTCAAGATACACAGTCACATACTTAATTAAGAACAAAAGTGAAGTTTTTGATAAACTTGTAGACTATGTAACAAGATCAAGTAACAAATTTCAAAGGAAGCCAATTGTCATCAGAAGTGATAATGGAGGTGAATTTACAGGTTACAGAATAGAAGACTACTTAAGACAAAATGGAATAGAACACCAGAAAACTGTTCCATACACACCTGAACAAAATGGAGTAGCAGAAAGGAAAAAGAGAACTTTAACAGAAATGATAAGATGTATGCTGACGGATTCTAAACTACCAGAGAAATATTGGGGTGAGGCAGCAATGACAGCTACATATCTACAGAACCGACTTTTTTCCAGAAAACTGACGAAAACTCCATATGAACTGTGGCAAGGTATGAAACCAAGTGTCAATCATTTAAAAGTTTTTGGATGTAAAGTTTTTATATTCATTCTAACAGAAAAACGTTCCAAACTTCAAAACAGATCCATGGAAGGAATATTCGTTGGATATAGTGAAAACTGCAAAGGATATAGAATCCTAGATCCCAAAACAGACAGAGTTACGGTGAGTAACAGTGTGACATTCATTGAAGATTTAAAGGAAGACATTATGATTTCAGTTGAAACAAAAAATTAGAAAAATAATAGTGACATAACAAGAAATATCTGATGAGAAAGAAGTAGAAATTAATGAAGAACAAAATACTGAAAGTGAAGAATCACAACTACAAACAGACACAGAACCAAGACGTTCAATGAGAGAGAACAAAGGAAAACCACCACAACGTCTCTCATACAAGACAAGCATAAGAAAAATCTATGAGCCTACCTCTTGGGAAGACATATATAAACTTCTTGAAGAAGAAGCTAATAAATGGATATAAGCAACAGAAACAGAAATTAAATCCATGCATGATTCAAATACATGGACACTAACAGATTTGCCAGAAGGAAGAAAAGCCATAGGATGTAAATGGATTTTTAAAGTAAAATACCAAACAGATGGCACAGCTGAAAGATACCGAGCAAGACTCGTAGCTAAAGGGTATTCTCAAAAATATGGAGAAGACTATGATGAGACATTTGCTCCAGTTGTCAAACACACTACAATAAGAACTTTACTTACAGTTGAAGCAATGAAACAGATGGAACTGAGACATCTGGATGTAAAGACAGCTTTTTTAAATGGAGATTTAACAGACATTTACATGGAACAACCTCCAGGATTCAAAGATGAAAGAAATCCAAACAAAGTTTGCATACTACAGAAAAGCATATATGGTTTAAAGCAAGCAGCTAAATGACAAAATCACGGAAGTACTTACAAATGATAAATTTCAAAGAAGCAAAGCTGATCCATGCTTGTACACAAAAAGGCTGATTAATAGATGGATTTATCTACTCTTATATGTAGACGACATTTTGATTTGTTTTAAACAAGAAAGGGATAAAGAAAACATTCTAAAAATCCTGAAGCAACATTTTGAAATCAAAGACTTGGGAAATGTGAAACAGTACCTAGGAATACAGGTGGAAAGAGAAGAAGACGGAAGTTTCCTACTGAATCAAAATCACATGATTCAAGACATAACAGAAAAAATTAGATTAGAGGATGCAAAAACAGTAAAGTCTCCAATGGAAACTAATTATCTCAAAGAGATGAACAGTGAAAAAAATATGCTACTAAATAATGAAGAATACAGAACAGCAATAGGAAAACTACTGTATCTAGCGACCGTTACAAGACCAGACATCGCAGCAGCAGTAGGAATCCTGAGTAGAAAGGTATCAAAACCAAATAAAGCTGATTGGAATGCCGTGAAGAGAGTAATGCGTTATTTGAAAGGAACTAGCAATGTTAAGCTGAAATTACCCACCAGTGATAATTGCATTTTAACAGGATATGTTGATGCAGATTGGGCTGGAGATCCAACTGACAGAAGATCTACCAGTGGACATATTTTTTTTCTCTCAGGTGGACCAATAAGTTGGACAAGTAAGAAACAGTCAATTGTGACACTGTCTTCAACAGAAGCAGAATATTTTGCTGCAGCACATGCGAGTCAAGAAGTACTGTGGTTAAGACAATTGTTGACAGAATTAGGACAACCACAGTTGGAACCAACAAAACTGAAAGAGGACAATCAAGGATGTCTTGTTCTTGCTCAGATGGAAAGAGTCAATCCAAGAACCAAGCATATTGATGTGAAATATCATTTCTTGAGAGATCATCAGGAACAAGGAGTCTTGAAGCTAGAGTATTGTCCTACTAAAGAAATGACAGCAGACATCTTCACGAAGGCATTGAATGCTGATAAACACCAGAGACTAATAAAAAAGTTGGTTTGATTGAATAAGTCCTTACTGTTGTGAAAGGATGTTGGTATATGCAACAGATTAGAACTTATTATAAGTGAAAGGAGAACTTTATACTAACCAGACAGCAGATGGCGATAGTGTGTAAAGTTATATGCTTGCTGTAATGTGGGGAGGGAAGCTCTCAATTGTTGATTGTTTTTACTTCCTGTTTTTTATTTTTCCTGAATGTGTTATGTCAGCAGCACACGGACTGTGTGACACTGAATTGTATCTCATGTTTATCCAGTATGAAGTAAATACTGTTTACTCAAGATATCTTGCTGATTGAAGCTCTCGGAAGTACAGTGGTGACAGAAAGAAGATGCACTCTGCGACACCTAGTGCGGTTATTGCTGGTTGCTTCAGGATGACAAGGGGTCTGGAAGCCTCCTGTTAAGTAGGTAGTCCCTACTGGGTATAGAGAACCCTGTATGCACGGATCCGGTGTCCGGTTTGTGTCTTGGGTGAGCCTATAATGCTCCTCTGCCCCCTCAACTCCTCTCTCCTCTTCTTACTGCCTCCGGCCACACTCGGGGCCCTCAATCCAACAGCAGACGTGCTACGTCTACACTGCTCTCAGTGGCAGCACACTCTCTGAACAACTAACTGAACTTCCTGGCTCCACCCTCCATATATATATATATCCCTATCAGGGCTCCCTCTGTTGGTATGAGGTGGAAGGGTGGAGGTGTCTGCATGTAATGAGGGCCTCTTGTGGAGAAGTCCATCAATGCACCCTTTTGGGTCCTGTGGTACCTGTGAACAGCAGGGTGCCACAACACACTAAAGGAATTTTTTTATGGAGGCCAGAAATGGCAGTATTTTCTGACAACGTATATGTGATCCGTGTGACGGAGAAAATAGAGTTCTAAATACCTGGCCTGTAGGTAAGTAGTTTGAACAGCAAACTGCTGTGAATTGCTTCACTGACACACTAAAGAAATTTTTAATGGAGGCCAGAAATGGCAGTATTTTCTGACAACGTATATGTGATCCGTGTGACAGAGAAAACAGAGTTTTAAATAGCTGAACTGTAGGTAAGTAGTTTGAACAGAAAACGGCTGTAAATTGCTTCACTGACACATTAAAGGAAATTTTTAATGGAGGCCAGAAATGGCAGTATTTTCTCTGCAGATGGATTAGTTAGTCCACAAAAGGACTGTTTGTTAAGATGGATATGTGTAATGTACGTTTTTTTCCCCTACACTACCTAATACACAAGCAAATCTCTCACTGACGCAGCAGCACCTCTCCCTACACTGTCTGATTCTGGAGTGACTGTGACGAGCACGGCGGCGCCAGGTCTGATATAGACCATGGCTATGGCATTACAGTGAGTGGAAGGCAATCACTGCATGATGATTGGCGCTCTAAAGAGCGCCAAACATGCAGGGAGGGGACCCGAGCTCCCACCAAGCAACCCCAGAAATACTCGGCGAGCGCCGAGCATCTCGATCAGTGAGATGCTCGGGCGAGCACCGAGCAGTAGCGAGCATGCTCGCTCATCACGACACCTAGTCCTTTTGTGGCAGTAAAATTAAACTGTGTGTAGACTGAGTAAACAAGCAATTTTTTTTACTGTTGCTAACAAGAGTAAAGAAATATAATTTTTTCTATGACAAACGTGATACAGTACGTCATATGTCACCTTGTCATTTTGTTATGGTGAAATTCAGCTGTATGCAGAGCTCAGGCAGAGTAAAAAAATCAATTTTTTTGTGACTAACGTGATACAGAAGACTAGATCTGAGTTTGAAATATCTTGGAGCATATATTCTATGTTATACAGGCCTCATCCACAATAAAAAAATACTTTCTTATGTTACTAACGTGATACAGTAGGGGACATTTCAGTTTGAAATAGTTTGGAGCATATCTCTAATGTTATACAGGCGTCACCCACAGTAAAAAATACTTTCTTCTGTTATTAACGTTATACAGTAGGGGACATCTCAGTTTGAAATAGTTTGGAGCATATCTCATATGTTATACAGGCCTCATGCACAGTAAAAAATGCTTTCTTCTGTTACTATCATTATACAGCATGGGGCATATCAGTTTGAAATAGCTTGGAGCATATCTCCTATGTTATACTAGCGTCATCCACAGTAAAAAAATACTTTCTTCTGTTACTGATGTGATACAGTAGAGGACATCTCAGTTTTAAATAGTTTAGAGCGTATCTCGTATGTTATACAGGCCTCATCTACAATAAAAAAATATTTTCTTTCTGTTACTAACGTTATACAGCAGGGTACATCTCAGTTTGAAATAGTTTGTAGCATATCTGCTATGCTATATAAGCATCATCCACACTAAAAAAATACTTTCTTCTGTTACTAACATGATACAGCAAGCCATATCTCACCTTGTCATTTAGTGACGCTGAAATTCAGCTGTGTGCAGAGCCGTTGCAGAGAAAAAAAGCCTATATTTTTCAGTTGCTAATGTGATACGGCAAGCCATTTTTCACTTTGTCATTTAGTGCTGCTGAAATTCAGGCGTGTGCATAACTGGTACAGAGTAAAAAAATAATTTTTTTTGTTAATAGCATGCTCCTGCCACACTATCTGAGCAACATGAGTGGGAAAAAGAGAGGTCGTGGTGGTAGGGGGAATAGGCTTGGTGTTCAAGGTATACGTGGGGTAGGTGGTAATGTTAGTGAAAGCACTAGTGAACCAACACTGTCACATCCTATCCAAAGATAACTGACAACTTCTGTTACTGGACGGGCTACTCCACTTCCTTTCTTTGGCAGCCACACAGTGATATGCCTTGTTGATAAGGGCCAGAAAGAGCATGTGCGCCAGTGGATGGCAATTGCTGCTTCAAGTGGCCTCTCCTTTTCTTGCTCCACCTCAACATCACACACAGTACAGTCCACAGAGGTGGCACCCCAATTACCCTGGCTTCCCCCACGTCACAACTGTCCAACTGCCCAACTGACTGTAGGGAACCACAGATGGGTGAGTCTGCAGAACTGTTCACACATTCTATGCCATGGGCATCAGAAGTGTACTCCAAACATTCACAGAGTCAAGAGAAGAAAAGCATCTGTACCGATGCCCCAAATTTTTTTCGGTTGGATTCGGGCCAGGATGGATAGGGTCCGAGCAGGTTCCTAATCCTTGTCACCATACGTTAACCCCCGGGGGGGAGAGGTGATCCTGATGAGACTCAGATGAGATAACACATTGGATGATGACGAGGTTGTAGATTCCACTTGGTGTGAACCCAGAGGCACGCAGCTGAGTAGCTCATCTGAGGAAGAGGAAGAGGAAGCTGAGGAGGTTATGTTTCGCCTTACGGTGCAGACATGGAGTGATGCAAGTATGAGGAGCACTGCATCCTTAGCCACAACTGTGGCTGTGGCCATCACTGGTCGCAGGTCTGCAGCTCGCAGGGGCGGAAAGGGTGGCCTATCCTGGCCTTTTTTGACACCTCAAAGGATGAGCCAACTCACATTATCTGCAAACTTTGCAAGAAAAAACTCAGTAGAGGGAAAAAGTGCAATAATTTGACTACTACAAGCATGAACCTTCACATGCGCAATCAACATGCGTTACACTGGTAATCTCACTGCGATAAAATGCAGATAAGCGGACCTCAACAACCAACAGTCACCCCATCAACCACATCTGCTGCTTCTTCCTCATCCTCTGTTATCATGCCGAGTATTGTCACGTAGGTCTCTGACCGCAGAACCTCGGTTCTTTACTCCCTCCAGTCAGGCTGAGTGAGAGCCCGTCAGCTGTAACAGAAGCGGACATGCCTGCTGTGCTTGCTTCACCGAGCACACCACATGTTTCTCAATCCACCATAACATCTCTGCCTGAACCTCACTCACAGTACAGCAGTTTGTCCGGTTTACCATACTCTGCCCTCACTCAGCACTGCAGCCAGCCAACGGTCCTGCTGTTGTGGTCACGTAAAAGATTGTTTCATCCTACAAAGCTAAGAGGTTGAACCCCACCATCTCCAATCTGTTGGCCATGGAAATGCTGGCTTTCCACCAGGTAGATAGAGACGGTTTCCAAAAGCTTCAGTTGCCCAGTCGCCATTACTTCTCTAAGAAAGCGGTGCCTGGTGTACACCAGCATGTCGCAGACAAAATATTGTTTCCTCCTACACATGACAAAGTTAAGAGATTGAAATCCACCATCTCCAATCTGTTGGCCACGGAAATGGTGGTGTCAGGTCCTATTTTTTTAAAATGTGAACACTCCTGGTTAAGTCTAGTGTTGAGCCACCCCCGTAGTGTTCGAGTTCGGTTCGGTTCGTCGAACACCCGTGTGTTCGCCGAACTGTTCGTCGAACTGTTCGTCGAACACCTTCGAACACCGTTAAAACCAATGGCAGGCAAACAAAAACACATAGAAACACATAGAAAACACCTTCAAAGGTGTCCAAAAGCTGACAAACTGCTCAGAAGACACAACTAACACATGGAAAAGTGACAAGTACATATAGTCATGCGAAAAGAAAAGAGGTGGAGGAGTAAAAGGAGGGGGAGACACAGATATAGGCATGTCATGCCCTTCTAAAATCCAAAAAGTGAGAAGCCGACACGTTCAGTCCGCTCCTGCCCGTGCCACCTCCGCGTCGCCGGGTTTGTGCCAGAGCCGCGGTGAACCCTGACGGCCAGCCCCCCTCTCCCAATACTGGTGCCTGTCCGCTGGTGGGTCGAGCGAGCCCCCCTGTGGTGGAGGCAGCTCTAAGCTTTTTAATTTAAATTGTCTCTCTAATTTGAATGAATACACTTTAAATCCATTTACAAGGATCTATTGGAGGGCAAGTCTCATGCCAGCAGCCGCGTAATTCCAGCTCCAGTAGCGTCCACTAAAGCTGCTGCAGTTAAAAATCTTTTATAAGGATCGAGCTCGGCTGTCCACCGCAAGGCATCCTACTGCCAGTCCCAGCCCCTATGCCTTGGGGTGCCTCCTGATGCTCTTCACTGAGTATCCCGTGGTCCCGAAGCATTTCCTTTGAAAAAATTAAGTGTCCAAACTACAGGTGGTGTAGCTTGCTTAACAGCCGGGATAATCCGCTGACTAGCAGACACTGCTACTAGGCACAAAGTATTTCCTGGGCTAGATGCAGTTAAAAATTTGTAATTAGATACTCTCGTTGGATGCTGAGAAAGCATTCCATAGAGTCTCCTGGCACGCCATATATGATTCTCTTAAAAAGCTTGGGGTAGGGGTCTAGGGGACCCTTTTATAGCCAAAATCACGGCCCTGTATCGCAATACGTCACCTAGGCTGAAGATAAATGGAACTGTAGCACCCTGAGGGCTCGGTTGCTACAGAGGTATTGCACCTCACCCAGAGGTGTGATATCTCACTCTCAGGTAAGGATGTAGTGTGGATCAGGACCCGACACCTGCATGCATTACACCACATTGCCGTGGGGCAGGGCGACCAATATGCCCCTTAGATGGGCACGACAGTCCCTGTCCATGGCTGGAGTGGGGGGAGGGAACACTGAGGAAGGGGAACCCTGTAGTGCAGGAGCAGGGAGGAAGCAGTTCCTGGGTGCATTGAGAAGAGAGTATAAAAGGTGGGCACCATCTTAGTTCAGTGCAGAGAAGTCTGAGCAGAAGTGGCAGGGAGCAGGGGCTCTGCATGAGCTCTGCTCCGGAGGCGGGCCTAGTAACAGAGGCCCAGGCCTGGAAGAGGGAGAAGGAAGGAAGAGGAGCGGAGAAGGCTCCAGGAACGAGGAACGAAGGGATCCCAGGGGTGCGGACGGGCGAGTCGCCACCGCACGCCCGAATCCACCTGCGTGGAGGGGTCAGGCCAAAGGGGGAGACCGGTCCCCGAAACTAGTGGAGGCAGGAAACGACCCTCAGCTAGAAACAGGAGGCTGTGACATTTTATGTGGCGCAGCCCCTCGCTACACCCGCTAGGAAGGCACCACATAGGGTCAGGGAAACTGGCGCCAAGTTTACCAAGAGGAGGCCCAAGGCAGCCGGACAGAAGGGTTGGTAAGAAAGGCCAGATAAAGGACACACAAAGGGGGTCCTGTGAAGCGCTCCAAAGTTATCTGGGAGTTGTCTGAGCCCCTCACCTGGTGAGCACAGTACGACGTGGGCAGCCGTTACCTGCAGACGTGGTCTGGATAATAAGAACTGTGAGTAAAGGCCCTGGACTGCATCACTGACTCCGTGTCGTTACTGCTGCTGCCCTGCACCATCACCCCCATCCTCCGCATACACTGCCCTGAGGCTATACTCCTCCCGTGGGGAGTTATGCTACGCTCTGCTGCACCCACAACACCAGCCTCAGCGGTCTGCCCTGGAGCGGCGGTTCACTCTGACCGCAATCCACGGGTGGCGTAGTCGGACATTTAAACATCAAAACCACATAAATAGTTCCGCCACTGGTTTGACCGCCCTGAGCCACGGAACCGGGTCGCCGCCACGGAGACTACAACCACCAGCATCCACCAAAAAGGGTCCGGCTCCGGGTGTCCCAAGGCCCAGGGGGCTCGTCAGAACATTTTCATCACCTTTCACAATCACCAATGGGACAAGGCAGGGATGTTCTCTGTCCCCTCTCTTATACATCCTAGTGACGGAGCACCTGCTCTCATCAATTCGCCATAACCCCAATATTAGGTGGATTGAGGTGGGAGGCACTGAGTACAAGTGCTCTCTATTTGCTGATGATGTCCTAGTATATATCACTCAATCACATATATCCATCCATGCTGTTATGGCTGAAATAGATCACTTTGTTACATGGTCAAATTTTAAAATCAATGCAGCGAAGTCTGAGGCCCTCGATGTCTCCCTCCCCAAATCCATATAGGATTCCATCCAGTCCAACTTTCCCTTTGCCTGGCCCTCACAGGGTATCAAATACTTAGGAATTCCTATTCATAGAGACCTCTCCCATCTATGTTATCTTAATTTTGGGCCCTTTATTGAACAACTCCATACAGACCACGGTTGGCAAGTTAGAACTGTAAGATTCACTATGTGAACCACTGGTGTTTTGTGGAAAAGCACATGTACACTGTGTTCCAAATTATTATGCAAAAAGTGTTTAGGAGTGATAAGGGAAGAATTTGTTTGTTTGTCAGTTAAACTCATTGATGGTGATGTGTGTCAGGGCTCTTTATATCACTGTAAGCAATTGCAGACACCTGTGCTAATTAGTTTGGCAGGTGTGTCCAATGAAAGGCAAGACTACTTAAGAAGGCTGTCTCACATTATTAAGCAGCCTACATTTTCTGCCAAAATGGGAAAGAAAAAGGATGTGTCGGCTGCTGAGAAGCAACAAATTGTGGAGTGTTTAGGTCAAGGCATGACTACAATCAACATTGTGCGATGATCAGGATGAAGTGTCTTGGCAATCAAGAAGTATGTAGCTGATTCACAGTACACACGTGTGCGCGCTGAAAAGGGCAAATTGAGGACTCTTTCCTACAGGCAATTACGTCAGGTTGAAAGAGCAGCGGCAAAAAAGCCTTGTCATAGCAGCAGACAAGTTTTTGAAGCTGCTGGTGCCTCCAACGTCCCCCGAACAACAAGATGCAGGGTCCTTCAGAGATTTGCAGCTGTGCATACGCCATCCTGTCGACCTCCTCTATCCACTTCACACAAGCAGAAACGGCTCCAGTGGGCCAAACATTACATGAAGACTGATTTCAAAACTGTTTTTTTCACGGATGAGTGCCGTGCAGCGCTCGATGGTCCAGATGGATGGAGTGTAGGATGGCTGGTTGATGGACACCCCACGCAAACACGGCTACAGCGCCAACAAGGAGGAGGTGGAGTAATGTTTTGGGCTGGAATCATGGGGAGAGAGATTGTCGGCCCCTTTAGGATCCCTGAAGGCGCTAAAGATGAACTCCATAATGTATGTGGATTTTCTCAAACAGCACTTCCTGCCATGGTTCAAGAAGAAGAACCGTGTATTTCACAGCAAGATAATTTTTTTGCATGATAATGCACCATCTCATGCTGCACATAAAACATCTGCATCTCTGGCTGATATGGGCATAAAAGGGGACAAACTTATGGTGTGACCCCCATGCTCCCCTGACCTCTACCCCATTCAGAACCTTTGGAGCATCATTAAAAGGAGTGTCTATGATGGCGGGAGGCAGTTCACATCTAAGCAACAGCTCTGGGAGGGTATTCTGTCCTCATGCAAAACAATTGAAGCAGAAACCATCCAAAACCTGACAAATTCAATGGACGAGAGAGTTCAGAAGCTCCTTTCGAACAAGGGGTCCTATGTGAAAATGTAACATCACCTAGAATAAAGTTTTGAGTTGAAAACTGTTTGATTTCAGTTTCTAACAACCTGCTAATGCTTATAATTTCAAAAATGACCATTTTTTTGGTCTTTATTAAAATGAAAAGGTTGATCGAAAAGTTTGGGGGATCTAAGAGTGTGGCAACCCAGTAGTCATGATTACTTCGAATTCTGACAATATGAGGGTCATGCTGCAGGTAGTGCAGCAAGAAGGCACTTATGTGTCTTGCGCATCTCGGAGCCCCAAAATTATTTTCCGGGCTAGATGCAGCTAAAAATTATTATTAATTTTAAATCTGGTGAAGCTTTAGTATAGATGGCCTAATAGGATCAGTGCTGCACACTGCTACAAAGCCCAAATTATTTTCCAGTCAAGATACAGATAAACATGATTAGTAATTTTAAATCTGGTGGAGCTTATTATAGATGGCCTAATAGAATCAGTGCTGCACACTGCTACAAAGCCCAAATTATTTTCCAGCCAAGATACAGATAAACCTGATTAGTAATTTGAAAGCTTAAAACGGTTGGTAGGGTGATTTTAACCAATCATCAAGCTTTTACGCTCCCCAGGATGACACAGGGGTAGAAAAGTCGTTTCGGATCCATGATTTGTTCATCTTTATGAACGTGAGTCTGTCTACATTATCAGTGGAGAGCCGCGTGCGCTTATCTGTCAGCACACCACCAGCAGCGCTGAACACACGTTCAGACAGAACGCTGGCTGCGGGGCATGACAAGATCTCCAAGGCGTAAGTGGCTAGCTCCGGCCATTTATCCAGATTGGAAGCCCAAAAAGAGCAAGGGTCCAGTGACACAGTCATGGCTTCAATGTTTACTTGGAGATACTCCTGTACCATCGTCTCTAGGCGTTGACTATGTGTCAGACTTCTTGTCTCCTGTGGCCTTGCAAAGGATGGGCTAAAAAAGTGGTGAAATGATTCCGCAAAATTGATGTTACCAGCAGATACTGTGGTTCTGTTACGGTTTGAGTGCTGAACACTTGACGGTCCCACGGTTGGCAAGTTGGAACTGTGAGATTCACTACGTGCACCACTGGTATTTTGTGGAAAAGCACATGTAAGATTCTGCAACAGTCTCTGCTGATACTCCTGCATGCGTGCATCCCTTTCTATGGCAGGAATAATTTCTGCAAATTTACTTTTGTACCGGGGATCTAACAGTGTGGCAACCCAGTAGTCAGGATTATTTCTAATTCTCACAATTCGAGGGTCATGTTGCAGGTAGTGCAGCAAGAAGGCACTCATGTGTGTTGCGCATCCAGGAGCACCAAGTCCCTGTTGTGTTGGTGGCGAGGTAACAATCATGCTTCCTTCCTCTGTCCTCTCCCCCCAACCTCGCACAACAGAAATGTGATCAAGGTCTCCCTCATCTGATGAGTCTTCCATCAGTTCGTCCTCCACTTCTTCCTGGGCTCCTGCACCTTCCTCACTAGTTTGGCTGCTACCATGCGCCCTGGTAAAACCATCTCCCCCACCCTCACATGCCTGCCGCCTTGGTGCTGCCGACCGTCTGGACCTTGCAGATGTTAGCCCTTCCGCATACAACTCCTCCTCCTCTACTTCCTCCACCTCCTCTTGTGCCACCACCTGACTCCGAATTCTGTTTAACATGTGCTCCAGCATGTAAATCACCGGAATAGTCATGCTGATAATGGCATCGTCAGCACTAAACATCTTCGTCGCCATTTCAAAACTGTGCAGAAGGGTGCATAGGTCCCTGCTCTGAGACCACTCCTCCAGCGTGATTTGCCCCACCTCTGAATCTCGTTGGCCCAGGCTATACGTCAGAACGTATTGCACCAGGGCTTGTCGGTGCTGCCACAGTCGCTGCAACATGTGCAGAGTTGAATTCCACCGGGTAGGCACATCGCATTTTAGCCGGTGAAGTGGCAGGCCCAACGACTTCTGTAGAGATGTAAGTCGCTGAGCTGCGGGATGCGAACGGCGGAAGTGAGCACACAGCGACCGTGCCCTCTGCAGAAGGCCATCTAGTCTGGGATAGTGGGCTAAAAATTGCTGGACAACCAGGTTCAACACGTGAGCCATACAAGGCACGTGTGTGACATTGCCCCGGCGAAGGGCCGCACCCAGGTTTGCAGCATTGTCGCACACGGCCTTCCCTGGTTTCAGGTCCAGTGGAGACAACCATTCATGAAATTGGTTCTCCAGAGCTGACGACAACTCCTCAGCTGTGTGACTCACATTTCCCAGACATTTCAATGTAAAAACCACCTGATGACGTTGAGCCCTACTGCCAGCATAGTAAGTAGGTGTGCAGGATCCCTTCTGCGCAGTTAGAAAGCTTGTGGCATGACCAGACAGGCTTTGGGTGCAGGTGGAAGACCGAGAGGAGGTTGAGGAGGCAGAAGCAGTGGAGGAACTTTGACATATAGAGGATTGACGCACAACTCGTGGGGACGGCAAGACTTGGACAGCAGCCCCTTGTCCTGCTGTCACCATAGTTATCCAGTGCCCAGTCAGCGACATGTAACGCCCCTGTCCATGCCTACTCGTCCAAGTGTCTGTGGTGAAATGCACCCTGTCACACACAGAGTTTCTCAAAGAAGCGGTGATGTTGTGTGCGACATGCTGGTGGAGCGCAGGCACACCTTTCTTTGAGAAGTAGTGCCGACTGGGCATCTGGTACTGGGGCACTGCGACGGACATAAGGTCTCGAAAATCCTCTGTGTCCACCAGGCGGAAAGGCAGCATTTCTGTAGCCAAGAGCTTTCAGATGGTGAAATTCAACCTCTTAGCTTTCTCATGGCTAGGAGGAAATGGTCTTTTACTTGTCCACATCTGAGGGACCGAGGGCTGGCTATTGTGCTTAGACGGGGTTGATAAGGGTGTCCCCGGCAAACTGCCGGTCTGTGAGGAAGATGCAGGCGGACATGTTAGGTTGCCTTGATCCAAAGGTGGTGCTATCGATGTCGGACAGCGCTCAACACCAGCTGGTGTTACCACCTCCAAAGAAAATGATGACCTGCCAATCACGCTGGCTGTTGCGGGTAAAGAGGTGGCAGGTCTGCGCCCCAAAACAGGTGTGACTGCTGTCCCCCCAGTCACAGAGGATGAAGAGGCCGCGGATGCACAAGATATGGCAGACGGTGGTTGGCCCGGCCGGCTAGGCCGCATTGTAGCACACTGAGCTTCCCACTGCAACTTATGCTTCATGTCCATGTGCCGGTTCATGCATGAAGTACTCAAACTATGTATTTTTTGGCCTCTACTTAGCTTTTGCTGACAAATGTTACAGATAACACGAGTTGGGTCATCTTTATCGATCTGAAAAAATGCCCAGGCTATGCAAGGCTTAGCACCCATGCGACCTGAAGAGCCACCACGACTTGTGGTGAGAGGCAGAGTTGTGTTTGAGGATGCAGTTGTTGACGTGCTTCCAGTACTACGTCTCTGTCCAGGAAGGCGCAACCTGACCTCGTCGTCACTAGCATCTTCCTCCACCTCCTCTGCTGACCTCATCTCTTGGCTGACTGTGGGTTGACAGTAAGTGGGATCTCCAACCTCATCATCATCACCCTGTGCGTTATCACACCCGTCGTCCTCAGAGCCAACCTGTTCCTGCCCTGACAAAAAACTAAAGTTGTCACTCCAATCAGGTATTTGAGTCTTATCATCGTCTTCCTCATTGTCTCCACCAACAGGAGTTACAGTTTGGGAATGAGGGTCTACATTATGGTCAGAACCTTCTGCGTCTGGTCCTGGATCCGACTCATAAAGATTCTGGGCATCAGTGCAGATCATTTCCTCGTCTGGATTCACAGAAGCGCTGGAGTCGACCTCTGATTTCCAGGCTATAGTATGAGTAAACAGCTCTGCAGACTCAGCCATCTGTTCTACCTCCTACTCAGACGGGCAGCTGGAGATTTGGGAGCTGTGAGGAAGCAAGTGCGATTGGGGTGACACCTTTGAGGACTGAGAGTATTTGTGATGTTGAAGTTGATGTGGAGGAGAGCCCACTTAAAGGAGCACTTGATATCCTGCTGTTTTTGTGCCTCATCTGGAATTTGTAGCGATTGGCGTGGCCGTAAGAAAGGGATCTTATCACATTGTCCGCTAAAAGAAGTAGACATTTTAGTTTGGCTGGAAGATGGTCTTTCTTCTGCAGATGTTACTGTTGCTTTAACACCTACCCCACTGACACAACCTTTTTTCCCCTTCCCAACACGCCTATTCCCCTTTCCACCAGCAGCAGGCCTTTTTCCACTCATTTTGGTGGTTAACTAATTCACAACTCTGGAGTTGTTTTCACAAAAAAACAATGGATGGGAACCGAGCAGAGCTGAGTGGCCAAACTGTGGTATTAGGCCAAAACTATTGGCTGGGTTAGATGCAGAAAAAAATTATATTCAATTTGCAACCTGATGGAGGTCAGTATAGATGGACTAATAGAACAAGTCCCACACACAGCTAGAAGCCCAAATATTTTTTCAGAGGTAGATGCAGAAAATTTTTTTATTCAGTTTGCAACCTGATGGAGGTCTGTATAGATGGATTAATAGAACAAGTCCCACACACAGCTAGAAGCCCAAATATTTTTTCAGAGGTAGATGCAGATAAAAATTATTTTTAATTTGCAACCTGATGGAGGTCAGTATAGATGGACTAATAGAGAAAGTCCCACACACTGCTAGAAGGCCAAATATTTTTTCAGAGCTAGATGCAGATAAAAATTATTTTTAATTTGCAACCTGATGGAGGTCAGTATAGATGGACTAATAGAGAAAGTCCCACACGCTGCTAGAAGTCCAAATATTTTTTCAGAGCTAGATGCAGATAAAAATTATATTCAATTTGCAACCTGATGGAGGTCAGTATAGATGGACTAATAGAACAAGTCCCACACACAGCTAGAAGCCCAAATATTTTTTCAGAGGTACTGTAGATGCAGATAAAAATTATTTTTAATTTGCAACCTGATGGAGGTCAGTATAGATGGACTAATACAACAAGTCCCACACACAGCTAGAAGCCCAATATTTTTTCAGAGGTAGATGCAGAAAAAAATATATTCAGTTTGCAACCTGATGGAGGTCAGTATAGATGGAGTAATAGAACAAGTCCCACACACAGCTAGAAGCCCAAATATTTTTTCAGAGGTAGATGCAGATAAAAATTATTTTTAATTTGCAACCTGATGGAGGTCAGTATAGATGGACTAATAGAGAAAGTCCCACACACTGCTAGAAGGCCAAATATTTTTTCAGAGCTAGATGCAGATAAAAATTATATTCAATTTGCAACCTGATGGAGGTCAGTATAGATGGACTAATAGAGAAAGTCCCACACACTGCTAGAAGGCCAAATATTTGTTCAGAGCTATATGCAGATAAAAATTATATTCAATTTGCAACCTGATGGAGGTCAGTATAGATGGACTAATAGAACAAGTCCCACACACAGCTAGAAGCCCAAATATTTTTTCAGAGGTACTGTAGATGCAGATAAAAATTATTTTTAATTTTCAACCTGATGGAGGTCAGTATAGATGGACTAATAGAGAAAGTCCCACACACTGCTAGAAGGCCAAATATTTTTTCAGAGCTAGATGCAGAAAAAAATTATATTCAGTTTGCAACCTGATGGAGGTCAGTATAGATGGACTAATAGAGAAAGTCCCACACACTGCTAGAAGGCCAATATTTTTTCAGAGGTAGATGCAGAAAAAAATATATTCAGTTTGCATCCTGATGGAGGTCTGTATAGATGGATTAATAGAACAAGTCCCACACACAGCTAGAAGCCCAATATTTTTTCAGAGGTAGATGCAGAAAAAAATATGTTCAGTTTGCAACCTGATGGAGGTCAGTATAGATGGACTAATACAACAAGTCCCACACACAGCTAGAAGCCCAATATTTTTTCAGAGGTAGATGCAGAAAAAAATATATTCAGTTTGCAACCTGATGGAGGTCTGTATAGATGGATTAATAGAACAAGTCTCACACATAGCTAGAAGCCCAATATTTTTTCAGAGGTAGATGCAGAAAAAAATATATTCAGTTTGCAACCTGATGGAGGTCAGTATAGATGGACTAATACAACAAGTCCCACACACAGCTAGAAGCCCAATATTTTTTCAGAATTAGATGCAGAAAAAAATATATTCAGTTTGCAACCTGATGGAGGTCTGTATAGATGGATTAATAGAACAAGTCCCACACACAGCTAGAAGCCCAATATTTTTTCAGAGGTAGATGCAGAAAAAAATATATTCAGTTTGCAACCTGATGGAGGTCAGTATAGATGGACTAATACAACAAGTCCCACACACAGCTAGAAGCCCAATATTTTTTCAGAGCTAGATGCATAAAAAAATTATATTCAATTTGCAACCTGATGGAGGTCAGTATAGATGGACTAATAGAATGATGCTATGCCCAAAAGATTTTACTTCACTAGGTGCAGTAGAAAAATTGGTATTCTATACACAGGTGGTATATCTTGCAACACAGATAGGCTACTCCACTGACTAACACACTCTGCAATAGGCCAAAAAGGATTAGCTTTGCTAGATTCAGCCAAATGCTGTGAAAAAAACTTGCACAGCACTGGCACAGACCTGCCTGGCAAAAACTGATAGGAACTGATGTAACCTAGTCCTGAAAAGGACTCCAATTACAATTAGTCTTTACTCCCACAATCTATCTATTTAAGAGCACAGACCTGCCTGATAAAAGTCGTAGGAAATGCTGTAACCTAGTCCTTAAAAGGACTGCAATCACAACTATTCCCTACTCCCAAGCTATCTGTAGATTTGTGCGAAAATTGGCTTGAAATTAACAAGGTATAGCGCACACAGCAACAGCGGTGCCGTCTAACACGCAGCTGCAGCAGTGAGAAAATGGTGGCGACGGGGAAAATGGCTTGGTCTTATAGGGCAAGGACATGTGACATACACTGCCAATGACACATGCCCTTGCTTGTGTGAAAAAAAGCACTTCGCTCCGTGTGTGCGCTGCTGATAGGCTGACAGATTGCACCTCCCCACTGTAAATGCGGGAAAGAGAAAAAAAAAATGGAGATCTTCATTGTTCCTGCAGAGATCCATCCCCTGCCCCTCCCCCCACCCCGCTGTACACTCAAACTGAGTATTAACATTAATTTTCATCATTACTGAGAAAAAATCCAGTTATGATTTTGGGGCACGAACAGTTATCAAACATAACCTCGAACAGCCGAATTTTTCTCAAATTGTTCGTGTTCGCCGAACGGCTCGAACACCGCCCAAAACAGCTCGAATTTGAGATTGGCGAACAGTTCGAGTAGAACAACGCTCATCTCTAGTTAAGTCTTCATCTGCTGGGTTGGCTGTAGTGGAAGAGTTGTCGGTCCCCATTATACTAGTTCTACTCTAGTGAAATTAATTCTTTGGTGCAGATATTGTTGTAACAGGGGTTCAGATGATATAATCAAAATTGGTTTTCTTACTACCATGGTATATAAAGCAGGCTATATTTCATTTTTTAATTCTTTAGTGCAAATATTGTTCTCCATACAGGGTAAAAAAAATATTTCTTCTGTTACTAATGTGATACAGTAGGAGACATCTCAGTTTGAAATTGTTTGGAGCATATCTCCTATGTTATACAGGCCTCATGCACAGTAAAAAAATAATTTCTTCTGTTACTAACGTGATACTGTAGGGGACATCTCAGATTGAAATTGTTTGGAGAATATCTCCTATGTTATACAGATCTCATCCACACTAAAACAATTCTTTCTTCTGTTACTAACATCATACAGCAGGCCAGATGTCAGTTTTCAAATTTTTTGGCGCTGATATTGTTCTCCACACAGGGATACATATGATTAAATCGAAATAGTTTTTTTTACTACTGTCGTATATAAAGCAGGCTGCATCTCATCTTTTAATTCTTTGGTGCAGATATTGTTCTCACAGGTGTACACATGATGAAATAGAAATTGTTTTTCTTGCTACTGTGGTATATATAGCAGGCTATATTTAAGATTTTGAATGATATTGGTGGGAGAGATGGTAAGAATAACACTCAGACCTGCAGCAGATATACACAGCTACCACAAGCTGGAGGAGGGTTCAATGATATACAATGTATGATATATCTGCGCTGGTGAAAGTGCTTATAAGGAAGGACTATGAGAGTAAATGAAGATTAAAATGCTAAATTTATTTGAATAAAATGTAAAAGTTAAAAAAGTGAATTTGGCTGGTTAAAAAAAATATAATAACATATAAAGTGCTGGAGTGTGTTAGGTCATAGAGGTCCTTCGTCCGTTCCATTTAGGATGATTGTTTCGGTTAGAGAAATATGGAGGTAGGTAGAATGGAGATTCTTGTGGGGGAATACAGGAAAAAGAGAGTTAGTAGTGGTGTACAGAGAGCGAATGAGACTTGGTACGATACAAACAGGGGTAGGTGGTACCTGGTGCTGTTGTTGGCCAATCAGATTGTCTAATGAGGGCAAAAAGTGGTGGATCCTGTAGTTCCAATAGATCACTAGAAGAGAGGGTAGAATTAAGTTTAATACAAACTGTGTGGAGGAGGTAGGTATGGTAATTAGTGGTGAATTACCTGATAGACTTATTGTACTGGATGGTAGAATGTGAGGCTCAATATGAGTACAACCATTCCAGGTGGGGGCCTGCGGGAGATAACTAGGAGGTTATTAGATCATGGACAGGGTGGACGCCTGCGTAGGTGCCCTTGCGTTCTGCTCAATGCCTCAAGGTGGTGAGACAGTGGGTTGGCGATAACTTACTTCTGTGTTTGGGGAGGTGATTTTAGTGCGTTCCACTGGCAGTGATCTTGGCTGCAAGAATCCTGAGGGTAGTTTTCATCAGGTTGTCCAGTGGCGTGCTGGTACTGGTATTGGTGCAGTGTTAGGCCACAGCCCCACTATCAGTATTTGGTCAGTATCCGGTCAGTATTTTTTCTCAGGAGTGGGAGCCAAAACCAGATGAGGAACAAGTGCACCAACTCTGCATTTATCACCCACTCCTGGTTTTGTCTCCTACTCCTGAGAAAAAATACTGACTGAATACTGACCAAATACTGATAGTAGGGCCGTGGCCTTAAGCAGATGTGCTGGATTGTATGCACAATTGTAATCGTCCTGTTAGTGACAGAATCAGAGCTGTTAAGGTATTTGTGGATCCCAGGAGTAATATTGCAGAAGAAGTGGAACACTCACCCTTCTTGCCATGCTGTGTGGTGTCCGTGTAGTTAGCTCCGCATCTGGTGATTGCTAACCCGATGGTTCAGGAGGATAGTGGTAGCAGGCGTGTACCATGTTGCCTTGAGTTTCTTACCGGGGGTCAGAGTACTCACTGGTTCCGTTGCGTGGGCACGGTCACGTTGCTGTCAGTTTCTCTGGGATCTTGCAGCAGTGTTACCTGGGATTTGCTTGAGGTTCTGCTCCAGAGGAAGAAGTGGTGTACTTGGAGGCACGCTAGAGCATCCAGTCCCGGCCGGTGACTGAGTGCGGTAGCCGCAGTGGAGGTTAGGCGCTCAGCACTGCAGTGCTTGAGGACCTGTATAACGCGTGCTCACGTGAGTCACATGGTTAAGGCGGTACGGAGGCCACTGAGGACCAATTTCCTACGCGTTTCGGAAAGCTCTCGGTTTCCTTCATCAGGGATGGTCCTTTCCAGTTCTGTGGGCTTTTTATCTACACCTTAATGGGTTCGGTGCTGGTGTCAGTTGTCAATCAATCAGCTCAGTTGAATGCAAATGCACTATTTATGCCTTTTGGCCTTAGTGTATCCAATTGGAATATCCAGTGGCTTTCAGCCCTGGATATTTGTTTAATAAAGTTACCATTTTGCCAACTTTTCTCTACCACTTGAATACCCATTACTTTAATGTTTTTTGTAGAGCCCCCATGTTTATCAACAAAGTGTTTTCATAATGGTAAGGTTGACCTTCAAATTTGTTTTTAATATTTCTTAAATGCTCACCTATTTTTGTATTCATCTTGTCTATAGTGCGCCCTATGTATAGTTTGTTGCATGGGCATTGTAGGCCATAAATAATGCCCTTAGTGCAACAGGTTATGTGGTCTTTAATGATGTATTTATTAGTTCCATTAATTATGGTTGTTTGTTTTCTGCTACCCAATGTTTTGCAAACCATGCACAAGAAACCTAGTATACTATGAAAGGAAGAGTGGCTGGGAATAGGGGGATTTTTGGAGCAACCAGGATCCCTAAGTTTCTGGCTTTTCTAAAAATGAATCTTGGTGCCACAGGTATGAGGTCATCTATAATCATGTCATCTCGTAAGTTGTTCCAATGGCATTTCACGATTTCCCTTAAAATGTTTGTGTTTGAGTTATAGGATGTTATGATGGGGGGAAAATTTAAGGACATAAGGGTCTCCTGTTTGGGGGGGTTGTTTATGTGTCTATTATTCAGAAGTGTGGGGTGTGACATGTTTTTCACTTGTTCCTGAGTGGAGATGAGGTGTTGTTGGTTATAGCCTCTTTCTAGAAATTTCTGGGTTAGGAGGTTTGCTTCATTTTCATAGTCCAGGGGGTTTGATCAGTTGCGGTATAATCGCATGTATTGGCTTTGTGGTTTATTTAGAAGCCAGCTGGGTAGCTGTCCTGGGATATAAAGCAGTTTATATCTGTTGGCTTAAAGAACATGCGAGTTTCTCCTGCTTTGTAGGCCTCCACCATTTTCATTTTCAGAGTGCTAAGCAGCTGCTTAGAAGAACCCATGGCTGCTGTTTCTTGGCACAAGGTTAGAAGAGGCTGGATTTTTATAAAGCTGGCAAATGTGTATCACCTGGCCTTTCCTAATGATGATAGTGAACAAGTCATAACGCTAACAAACTAATTAAGGTCTGAAACCTTGGTCAAAGTTATCCAAGCACACAAATCTCCAAGGGTGCCCAAACTTTTGCATCTGCCCATTTACCTTTTTGTAACTTTTAAAATGTAAAAGATGAAAAAAAAAAAAATTTTTTTGCCTAAAACACAAAGGAAATGTGTCATCTTTAACTTTAGGCCTTTTAGAGATAATTTTCATCTTCAACTTGCTTAACTGCTTACAATAACAGTAATTTTGACCAGCGGTGCTCAAACTTTTACATGCCACTGTACGCATCTACTTCCTGGCTCAGAACTGCATTTAATCATTTGTTTTCTGTAGGCACAATTAACTATTTTATGCTCTACTGGTGCAGTTCACACTACAATGCTGCTGCAACAGTGTGCAACCATTTCTGCAACCAAGTATTCAGTTGCTTGTTCATCATTGCTGACCCAAGGTTAATTTTTTGTTGGTTGTAAGCAAAATGAACTATTTTCTGATATACTGGTGCTTTTCAGACTACAATGCTGCAACACTGTGTAATAATATCTGCAAACAAGTATTGCTCATAATTTCTGGCCTGCAGTTAACCTTTGTTTGCAGATTGCTTATATCTCTTTCTGCTGATAGCATACAACTCTGCTGTTAACCATTTGTTTGCAGCAAATCTTGGATTGACTATCTACAGTTCCTGTGTATAGCCACACCCCTGGTATGGCTTTGTGCCTTCTGGTATTTCCTGTTCCTTTATATGCCATTCCTCATACCCTACTGTCCTGGTCCTTGCTGATCTTTGTGCCATCCAGAAAATCTTGCCCACTGTACCATTACCTTCAATCCATGTTGCTGTACCCTGACCTACAGCTTAGAGAATCCACCTCACCATGTGAACCTATAACTGTATGCTTACAGTAGACCAGTAGACAGATGGTTAATGGAAGTCTGATGCTTGCAGTAGACAGATTGTTAACTTGAAAACAGCAGTAATGAATCAGCCATACTTTGGTTGAATACTTGCTTATTCAAGTAATGAATAGTCCATACTTGGTTGCTGCAATGAGTTACCTTAACTGCAAAGACTGAGGTGTGAACAGAGCTGAGAACAATTAAAAGAAGATGTAATCTGAAAACATTTTTGCAGAGTTAGGTATAGTTTACACCCAGGTAAGCTGGACCAAGTTTGGAAATAAACGATGATAGTTAGAAGTCATGATTATCAGGAGATAATGAGGCACCTGTTTGGAGCTTGGGCAAAATGGAAGATGAAGCTACTCCTTACTAGTACATGGTTTGCTGAGGTCTACGCTATCTTAATACTCAGACAGCATATTGCTGTCTGAGCCAGTCTTGGGTAATGTTATCAAAGGTATTTTTCAAGTTACCAGAGTAACCTGGCATAGACTAACCAAAAGGGAGCCAGACATAGGGAAAGAAACAAGGCCCAAAGTCTTACCTGGGACAGGTAAGTAACAATAACACTATTTATTTCAGATGTTATTTCTTTAATCACCTTCCCAGTGCTTCATAAGTTTATATACACATGGATAGAATTTGGTAACATGGCCTTCAATTGTCTAACTTGAGTCAAGTATCTCAGCTAGCCTTCTAAATACTTCTCACAATAGGTTGCTGTCATTTTGTCTTTCCTCTTGATAGAAGTGGTCAAACTGATTAAATTTTGTAGACCTCCTTGCTTGTACTTTTTTTTCTTGTTCTGCCTAAAGACTTTCATTACAAACTATACTAGTTTGAAATATGCAGCCAACTAGTGTTTCTTTAATGCTGATGCTTTAATTTGTTTCTTCCTGTTTGGAAATATGAGGAAATAAAAATGAAGATTTTTTTAATGGGACACATGGGACACATGCTTATTCTAGCTTTGTGGAGAGGGAAATATTGGGTTTGACTTTTTAAAGTAAATCTTGGTTTTATTGATTTAATTTGTATACATCTGTTGCAAAAGTAGAGGTCACTGTACACACTGGGATTGCACAGTATTTTTTTTAAAAAAAGCCCTTTTTGGCCTCCTTTTAGGACAATCATGGCCCATGACTACCTATTATGACCCTTATGATAGCAATAAAATAGATTTCCTACGTGTCATTTTGAAATTACTTTAACTGTACTTTACCTAAACCTAACCTGTGATTAATTCACCAGTCTATTTAAATAATTATGAATTTACTCGCATATATGCTAAGTATATAATCCTAAGTATATAATGATGGTTTATAAATAATCACCAGAAATAACATACCAAGTCTCAACCATATTGTGCTGGACTGTTTACAAGCTGTAATATATATCTTAATGTGTTGTTTGGCTATGGTAGTGACACTTCACGGGTACCTTTCCAAGATGAACTGGACGGAAAATCACTTATGTGCTTTTACAATGAATATAACATTACATATAACATTTTGAGAGTATTAATTGGTTCCCAGTCACTTCATTTCACATATCAGGTGTTCTATCATATCACTTATGCATCACTTGAACTAGAAATATTTATATTTTAAAGGTTAATGTACCATATGACATTTATTTTTGCATACAAGAAATGTTTTTTCTTCTCTATGATCACCTATGGTATGGTCTTTTGCTTTAACCCGTTAAGGACCAGAACTAATTTGGCATTAACACTTTCCAAACCAGGCAATTTTCTGATTTTGACTTTTCGTTTCTTACACCCTTTTTTCCAAGAGCCATAACTTTTTGATTTTTCATAGCCAAATGAGGTCTTGTTTTTGGTGGGATGAGTTGTAGCTTCGAATAGCATTTATTTTACCATTCAATATAATGTAAAATGGGAAAAACATTTCAATAGTGTTGAGCATTCCGATACTGAAATATCGGGTATCGGCCGATATTCGCGGAATCGGAATTCCGATACTTAATTCCGATACTTTTGCAATATCGAATACCGGAATCGGAAGTTCCCATAATGCCTGCGCTCTGCAGTGTCTCTGAAGGATGACAAGCTGGATGGCAGCACTCAGCTGCGATCCAGCCTGTCATCAGAATGCCATCCCAGCGTGAGAGAATTCTCCTGATTGTTTAAAAGCCGGCGGGCGGTAAAACGCCGCCGGCTTTTAAACAATCACACAGCCCCATACTGCTTCCCCGCAGCCTCCCATCCCGATCCTCCGCTCCCCTCGCCACCTCCCATCCCGATCGTAAGTTAGGACCAGGCGGGGAGCACAGCACCAAGGAGCGGGGAGCGAAGGACCCGGGCGGGGAAGCCGGCAGTGAAAAGACTTCACCGCCGGCTTTCCCGTTCTGTGCTGCGCTTTCCCGATGGTTATTTCAAATGAACAGCTGAGGTATCAGGTGATGCCGATCAGCTGTTCATTTGAAGTAGCCGCGGTGCCCTCGGAGGGTTCATGTGAGTTCATGCTTGACTGCATTGCATGAACTCACATGAACTTTCCCACGGCCGCACAGGTCAGCCTCACCTCCCAGACGATCAGACCCATCATGATTGGTGTGTGTGGGTGTCTGTGCGATGTCTGCGGGTGTGCGCGGTGTCTGTGCGATGTCTGCGGGTGTGCGCGGTGTCTGTGCGATGTCTGCGGGTGTGTGCGGGTGTGCGCGGTGTCTGTGCGATGTCTGCGGGTGTGTGCGTGCAGGCAGACATAGGCCGATGTGACACTACTACTCCCATCGGCCTATGTCTGTCCCCCGTCCACTCGTGCCAGCAGGATCAGCTCGATGGGAGCAGTAGTTCCCATCAGCCTGATCCTGCTATTTAAATTGCCCTACTGTGTCCCCAATAAATTTTAAATACATGTCATTGGTGGCCAGTGGTTACCTAAAATAAATTAGTTTATACATTACCTGTCCCCGCCGATCGCCACCTAAAATAAAGTAAAAAATAAAAAACTACACCTATACTCACCTAGACACCTAATTCCCTGAAGCCATCGATCTCCTGTAATAAAATATAAAATAATAAACCACAACCTTATCCTTACCCCTCCGTAGTAGTCCACGAGTGTCCCACGAAGAGCTCCAGTTTAGAGCAGCCACATAGAATGTGACCGCACTGAACCGCCGCCTCCGCTAGAATGATGGGGCCGTAAAGCAGCCCCGTCATTGCATAAGCGGGTTTGCCGGAGTTCAGGCAGCGCTGCTCCGGTTAGCTGCTTTACGGCCCTGCTGTACCGTGAGAAATTCCCACGGTACAGCAGTGCCGTAAAGGAGGTCTCCGGAGCAGCGCTGATTGAATGCACTCCGGTGACCTCAGTCAGGGGCTCCCGCTGCCGGGAGCGGACGTGTTCCCGGCAGCGTGAGCTTACAGCAGCAATGACAGCTGTCACATCTCCAGATGTGACAGCTGTGCATGGGAGATCAGCGCAGGAACATGGACAGGTAACTATTTTTTTTTTTAGTAAACTAAGAATTAAATAAAATGGTGTGTTTTATTTCAAATAAATAATTTTTTTCTGGGTGTAGTGTGTTTTTTATTTTTAACACTTTGTAGGTTAGTAATGGGGATGTCTTATAGACGCCCATCATTACTAACCTGGGCTTGATGTCAGCTGGCATTATAAGCTGACATCAACCCCAGCCCTATTACCCCACTGCCACCGCTACAGGGCAGTGGGAAGAGCGAGGCTAAGTGCCAGAATTGGCGCATCCTATGGATGCGCCATTTCTGGGGCAGCTGACGGCTGGTGTTTCTAGCCTGGGAGGGGGCCAATATTCATGGCACCCTTCCTGGGCTATTAATATCAGCCCCCAGCTGTCTGCCTAGCCTTTGCTAGCTATTAAAAAAGGGGGGACCCCACGTCATTTTTTGGGGGGGTCTCCCATTTTAATAGCTAGTAAAGGCTAGGTATTCAGCTGGGGGCTGATATTAGTAGCCTGGGAAGCTCCGTGGGTATTACCCCCTTCCCAGGCTTCAAACATCTGCCCCAGCCATCTGCTTAACCTCCGCTAGAGACTAAAATTACGGGGAACCCCACGCCAATTTTTTTTTTTTAAATAAATCCTTTATTTTAACACTAAATGACAAGTACAGTAATCAACACTGTCACTTTACTTCATATATATGTGACTGACATGTTTCTATCTATCTAATCTATGTGTGATTCTCTATTCCTTCTATTCTAAATTGTCGTTTACCGCTGCTGAAATTCCGTCCGGCTTTTTTAAAGAGACGGTGCATGAAAACACTATTATTTTTTTTTATAAATCATTTACACTAAATTACAAGTACAGTAATCAACACTGTCACTGTACTTCATATATATGTGACTGACATGTTTCTATCTATCTAATCTATGTGTGATGCTCTATTCTTTCTGTTGTAAATTGTCGGGTACCGCTGCTGAATTGCCGGCCGGCTTTTTTAAAGAGACGGTGCATGAAAACACTATTATTTTTTTTAATAAATCCTTTACACTAAATGACAAGTACAGTAAGCAACACTGTCACTGTACTTCATATATATCTGACTGACATGTTTCTATCTATCTAATCTATGTGTGAAGCTCTATTCTTTCTGTTGTAAATTGTCGGGTACAGGTGTATGCCGCTGATGAATTGCCGGCTTTTCGTGTAATACATTCTACATTATTCTTAGTTGTTTTACTTCATGTAGAATTAACCTACAAGGAAAGAAAGGGTTTATTTTGATTCCTATATTTGTGTCCCATTGATTTACATTGGTTTCCGGTATCGGAATCGGCGATATCCGATACTTTTTGGGTATCGGTCCGATCCAATCCGATACGATATTTCCTGATATCGGAAGGTATCGCTCAACACTACATTTCAAGTGTGCTGAAATTTCTCAAAAAAATGCATTTCTGAAAAAATTTTTTGGCTTTTGTTTTTATGGCATTCAATGTGTGCTAAAAATGACTTGGCAACATGATTCTCCAGAACTGTACAATTATGATGATACCAAACTTGTATAGTTTTTTTTTATTTATAGGGAAAAAAAAGCTGAATTCATTAAAATAATTTTTGCCTTAGTTGCCATTTTTAAAGAACCATAATATTTTCATTTCACTGTCAATGGAACCGTATGAGGGTTTGTTTTTTGCTTGGTGAACTGATGTTTTTATTAAGTCCATTTTGGGGTACACATGATGTTTTGATTGTTTCTTATTGCATTTTTTTGCTGTGTTGTGGCAACAAAACAAAAAAAATGCAATTCTGGAGTTTTTTTTTCTGTTTTCAGCATTTATTGTCAGGTTAATTTTTATATTTTGATAGATTGTCTGATCACAGTATTGCAGCACATAGAGAAAATCATGTTCCTCTATGAATGCCAGCCGCAGGCTGGTCTTCACAGGAAACAGCAAGGGTCAGGGGGTGCGACCATGAATGCTAGCGCTCACCAGCCACAAATCTACCCTAGACATATATGGTGTTAAGATATAGATCGGTTACGTATAACTACGGAACATTATTATATAATAAATGAATTTGGACAATAACTATGAATTAAATAAGTAAAATAAATACAATAATAGCATACTAAATGTACTAAATATACTGGTATCTACTCATAAATGTACAGTATTGGTGTCTTGTTTAAAGACCTGTGACAATAAATAAAAATTCATACTAAAATTTATATAAATAAAGTGCAGATGTGAATTAAATAAATACACCAATAAAGTGCTTATAACAGAGTGAATGGAAATAACCCATATGGGGATGTAGTATGATTATATGAAGTGTTAACTAAATATATAAAGTGACTATATGAATAAAGTATATATATGGATCGGATAAAATGTAAATATATTGAGTATTTAGTAAACACAATTAAATATATAGTGACTGTGTGCCTAGCTGAAAACCTTATAATATTGGTGCAAGAAAGTATAGCATGTTGATTAACAATTAAGTTAAATAGTGTCTGAATAAGTGACTTAAATAAATGTACATAACAGCATGCTAAATAATATTCAAAACATATATAGATATACATATAGCATAATACATAACGAATAAATATAAAATTCATATATATTCACAATATGCTAAGACGATTATACAGTTATACACATAATATCGTCGTTAAACCTAATGCTTCTATATAGTATGCCTTGTTTTTGAGCCAATGTCACTTATTGAAATCAATGGTATCTTCTAGGTACCAATTTGGTGACCATAACGACGAGATGTTGCCGTCTATGTAGTCCGAGGTTGTCAGTCCGTAAATCAATATTGAGTGCAGTAAAAGTGTCCCGACTAAATTGCTTAAGAGATGGAAGGTCTCCCGATTTCCGACAGTATAAAAATAAAAAGTAAGTATAAAAACATCAACACACAATAATAAAAACAAAACTAAATCCCCCAGAAAATCCCTAACAGAGCAGGATATCTTATGTCTCTCTCTACAGCAGATTATAAAAATGTGTTAAAACCAAAATGTTCATTCAGCCCATATGGCGCTATACTACCCAACCTAAAAATCCATTTAATTTCCACCTGGGCCAAATTTACTAAAATTACCTCCTCTCTGTCCCAAAATGACCTGGTCAAGCCCGATAACTTATAATAATGAAGAGTTGCTACGATGATGATGGTAAAAGTGTCTGGGTAAAGTTTTGAGAAGGGATGGATCTTCAGCACTGGCCCCCTTCTCGATGTCTCGGATATGTTCCCATTTTGCGTATACGTAGTTCTCTTGTAAATTCCACATAAATTTTCCAACAGGAGCATTTTGCACAATAAATAATGCCTTTTGACGAACAAGACAGGTAATGCCTAATGTCATATGTTCGGTCTCCCTTGGCATTGTAGAAGTTCTTACTTTTTCGCATATTTGGACAGTCCTTGCAGTGACTACAGGGGAAGAATCCTTTAATGTCCAACCAATTTTGGTCCCATTTTTTAGATGGTTCATAATGGCTATGTACCAACAGATCTTTGAGGTTCTTAGATCTTCTTGCCATTATAAGGTTTTTTTTCAGGTAGGCACTGCTTAAGTATGGGATACGATAGTACCACTTGCCAATGTTTTTGGATAACTTCAACTAAACCGGACAACTGTTTATTGTAGGTTGTGATAAGTCGCATGGGATTGTTGGTGTCATCATCATTTTTAGGTTTGTTGTATAGAAGTTCTTCTCTGGGGACATTTTTAACTCTGGTATCTGTATCTAATTTGCCTTTCGCTATATCCTCTGTTTTTGAACCATCTCTCTAAATCCTTGGCTTGATTCTCAAAGAGCTGTTGGTCTCAGCATATCCTTTTGATTCTTAACCCTCTGTCACATACAATATCGGTTCTAACGAGTTCACATACAATGTGACTGTCAGGCGCAGGCTAGAAAAATACCTATAATATCTAGTGTTTGCAATTTCAGTGCTCTAAAAGTGATCAGTGACCTTCATAGGGATGTAATAAAAAAGACTACACATAATCAAGTGCAAAAAAACCCATTTACTTAACATAAAACTAATAACTCTGAAATACAAACATTTCAAAACTCCCGCCAAATAGTCCCCAGTTCAACTCTGTCAAAAAACTCTACAAAGAAAATTTATGGAAACAAACTTAATTTTAAGGTACCTTAAGTACTATTAAACACATATTCAATCAGAATTAGATCCTGAAGTTTCCTCAGAAAAATTACACTTGCAGAGCAAAGAGCAAGAATTACACATCATTTTTGCATGTGTCAGGCAGATTGCATTATGACATTTGTGACATTCGTAATTAGAAAGCCTTCTGATTCCAATTTCCGTGGTGCAGGTGGTGCATCTCCTTCTTTTGGGAGGTGGTGCAGGTGGTGAATTTTCACTATCATCTTCTGGGTGGAATCTTTTGAGCTGAACTTGAAGGCGATAGGGGATACCGATTGTTTTCATACTTCTCCTGCGTAGCTCTCCAAGCACTAGCTCATGGGCCAATTTTTTCAGATAGAATCGTCTTCGGAGTGGTTCAAGCTTGTTTTCAAGGTAAATGACTTGTGAATTTATACCACCCAAATTCAACATTGCAAAAATATGACCATTGACCAGCGCTTACAGTGCGCTTCCCAAAACATCAACCTTTTATCTTCTGCCCAAAATCCACAAGGATGCCGTCGACCCGCCGGGGCGCCCGATCGTGTCCGGCATTGATGGGTTGTGTGAACCGATCTGTAAATTTATTGATTTTTATTTAAAACCTATCGTGACCACACTTCCCTCATATGTCCGGGACACGACGGACGTCCTCATGCGGGTCGACGGGATCCTTTTTTTGATGAGGATGTCTTGCTCGTTACAGTAGATGTCGAGTCATTATACACCTGTATTGATCATACTATTGGTTTGGATGCAGTATGCCTCTTCCTCGGGGCTTCGGACCTGGGCGGCCCTACGTGTGAACTGATCCTTGAGCTGCTACACTTTGTACTCACGCACAATTATTTTTTATTTAAGGATCACGTCTATTTGCAGAAGCGTGGCACGGCCATGGGGGCGGCCTGCGCGCCCTCATATGCCAATCTCTTCCTGGGTGCTTGGGAGAGACAAATTTTTGGCAATGGGGGCACGGCGGTCACGGACCATGTGCTGTGTTGGTTACGCTACATAGACGATATTTTGTTTTTTTGGCGTGGGTCAGTGCGGCAGCTCGAGTGCTTCATGACACAACTAAATTCCAACTTCTGGGGAATTCAGTTGACGTATAAATATGATACACACAGTATTGAATTTTTGGATGTCCGCCTGGAGGTTGATTCTGATGGCTTCCTCCAGACGGACATCCATAGAAAACCTACGTCGACTAATTCCCTTATTCATGCAAGAAGTGCACACCATCCATCCACGATTAGGGCCGTCCCGGTTGGGCAGTTCCTGAGGGCGAGGCGGATCTGCTCCTCGGACTCCAAATTTGAGGAGCAAGCTATCAATTTAAAATCTAGATTTACATCTCGAGGATATAGCAAAAGATGTATTAAAAGGGGATATGAACGAGCAAGACATACCTCAAGGAACCATCTACTCTACCCAAATAAACAAGGCAATAGTGGTGATGGGCAGAGGAAAATAAGATATATATCTACCTACAATCACGAGTGGGCTAATATGAGGGGCATCATGATGAAGTATTGGAATATATTGGCGACCGATCCCTCCCTGGGACCCGTTCTTGGTGACTATCCTTTAATGACTCCAAGACGGTGTAATAATCTTAAAGACATTCTGGTATCCAGCCATTATGTCCCAACAAGACCAAATTCTTTTGGTTCTCATGGCCCTGTTTTGGGGACATATCCGTGCGGTCACTGTCGCGCCTGCGCCAATGTCCTGTGATGCACCACGTTCACGTCCTCTGATGGCTCAAGACAATTCAGCATTAGACACCACATTTCATGTGGTACCAACAACGTAATTTATTACGCAACTTGTGATTGTTCACTGATTTATATCGGTTTAACCTCTAGAGAGCTCCGAGTACGTGTGCGGGAGCATGTGCGGGACATTGGCGCGGCCAGGACGGTGAGCGAGATGACTGACAGAACTCAAAACAATCCCGAAACACTTTAAGATGGTTCACAACTGCGACCCCGGATGTCTTAAAGTCCGTGGTATTGATGTAATACACATGGGCGCCCGGGGCGGCAATGTGAGAAGGGTGTTGGCTCAAGCCGAGGCGAGATGGATTACTATGTTGAATACCCTATCTCCCCATGGTCTTAATGAGTCCCTATCCTTGTCATCTTTCTTATAAATTAGGTGCAATATTCCGTTATCCACAGTATTTCTTATAACACAATTATTGTTTCTTTTCTATCTTGTTGACCTGAACGCATTGGCATTGTTTTGATTTATGTGTGTTTTCTTTCCCCAATTTTACTATTTTCTTTTATCCCTTGTTATTCTAGTCTTTATCTTAATTTGTCTAAAGGATTGGATTTTCCCCATGATATGCTCAGGACTGGGCTGGATGGTGTCCTAAACTACAGTGCGGACCCTTGGATCGATTTGTCACAATATCCTGTAACCTGTGTGATGCCTCTCTGGCTGGACTAGTTGGCGTTTCAGACTATGGATGGACTCCTAATAATGGTTCAGGAACCCATTATCCATCTCAGATTGCACAAAGTTATATTAAGATGTACATTGTTGTTATCATTAGTAGCTGATTTTGTAAATTACCTTTTGTGCACTCTGCCTGTCCAGCTGGATTGGCTCTATATAGGTGTTGTGCACGTGCGCTGCCTCCCCTGCCCGTGGTCGCGCGATCAGCTGTCTCTGCAGTGCGGGTGCGTGCGCGGGCGCTCGTGCACATATTGTGCCGCGCGCCCGCGCATGCGCACCTAATCCTGACGGCCTGGTCGTGCGTCTGGGGGCGGGAGGCGGCAGCGCGTGCGCCGCTAACAAGCACCAGCCCATCGGTATCAGGTGATCGGTCACGTGAGGCCTCACGTGACCGACACTATGGGGCATATATACTTCCGTGTCTCCCTCACTCATTACTTCCACTTGAGGAAGCGGTCGTTGCTGACCGCGAAACGCGCGTCGGGGCTTCCATTTTGCATTCCTAGGCATGCACCTCCCTGGCACTTTAAAGTGGTAAGGTACTCATTGGAATTTTCCATTGTTGTATGCATTGTCACTTGCTGACAGCAATACTACTTAAATGGACATCTGATCTATTCTGTGATCCCAATCTAGTATTTATGTAATACCTGTGAAATATTTATTAATGTATTATTATTATAAATTTACTGCATATTTATTGGATTGCTTTACTGTGCATGTCCTATATTTTTTCTAGATTACTTACATTATTCTTACCCTGCTGTGACCTAATGTGTATATACTTTAAATTTGATATACCAGATTACATGCTATTTTGACAATCTTAATAGTGCCTCCGTGCTATCCTTATTAAGTTACTCTATCCCAAACTTTTGTATGTCGTGCATGTTTTTAACTTGATATAATAAAAATTAATAATTTTTAAATGCCCAAAAACTCTCCTTCCTCCTATTTACTTATGTAATAAAAGAGACTACACATAATCAGGTGCAAAAAAAACCCATTTAACTTAACATAAAACTAATAACTCTGAAATACAAACATTTCAAAACTCACGCCAAATAGTCCCCAGTTCGACTCAGTCAAAAAATTCTACAAAGAAAATTTATGGAAACAAACTTAATTTTAAGGTACCTTAAGTACTATTAAACACATATTCAATCAGAATTAGATCCTGAAGTTTCCCCAGAAAAATTACACTTGCAGAGAAAAGAGCAAGAATTACACATCATTTTTTAATGTGTCAGGCAGATTGCATTATGACATTTGTGACATTCATAATTAGAAAGCCTTCTGATTCCGCTTTCCGTGGTGAGGGTGGTGCATCTCCTTCTTTTGGGAGGTGGTGCAGGTGGTGAATTTTCACTATCATCTTCTGGGTGGAATCTTTTGAGCTGAACTTGAAGGCGAGAGGGGATACCGATTGTTTTCATACTTCTCCTGCGTAGCTCTCCAAGCACTAGCTCATGGGCCAATTTTTTCAGATAGAATCGTCTACGGAGTGGTTCAAGCTTGTTTTCAAGGTAAATGACTTGTGAATTTATACCACCCAAATTCAACATAGCAAAAAATATGACCATTGACCAGCGTTTGGTGTTTCTGCTGAAGTTGAAAGTTGAGCACATCTGATCAGCTGTATCAACACCCCCTTTGGTTGCATTATAAAATGTAATTATCTCCGGGTTTTTTTGTGCCTCAGTCCCAGGATCGATGGCATCATCATCATGAAGTGTTGATAGAAGAAGGACAATTTTCTTTGCTTGCGGTACATAGGAAACCAAAACCTTTCCATTATGGAATGCAAACATACTGCTGTACTGTTGTCTCCCTTTCACACTTACAAACTGTGTAGGCAATTCTTTTTTATTTTTTCTTACAGTTCCGACATATGAAAGCTTCTGCATTTTCAGATAATCAATCAGATCACAATTTGAAAACCAATTGTCAGCTGTTATATTGCGACCCGATCAAAATAAGGGCTCAGCCAGTCTTTTTACAACATCACTGGGTTTGTTGCTGACACAGTAAGGACCTTCTGGTTGTTTTCCTGCATAAACTTCCAGGTTGTAAGTGTAGGTCTTACTGGCATCAACAAGGGCATACATTTTTATTCCATATTTGTTAGGCTTTGATGGAATATATTGACGAAAGGCACATCTACTACTAAAACCAGGGAGCATTTCGTCAATAGTGAGATTCTCCCCAGGGGAATAGCTTTTTTTACAGTTTTCAACAAATTTTTGGAATATATCACGAATTGGAGCAAGTCGGTCATGTGTTTTACGTTCGGTTCGGGTAGTTCTGTCGTCAAACCGAAGGCAACTAATTAGAAGCTTGAATCTGTTTATGGACATAACAAGGCCAAATTTTTCAACTCCATCCCCATCTTTACTCCAAAGTTCCTCCAAACTTTGTCTATTTGCCCTATAAGCTCCTGCAAGGTATAATAATCCAAGAAAAGCTCGCAGTTCTATTTCATCTGTGGCCTTGATGGTTCTGTTGCAGATGAACTTGTCCTTTATAATGTCTATATATTGGTTGGTATATGTGACAATAGAGTCCAGAATGTCATCTGTGAATAAACTATTCCAGCATTCAACTGCAGTTTTTGAATTACTTGCAGTTCCTATAACTGCAGGAAGGTGAGTAATAATGTTTTGAGGTTCCCTACATTTTTTCTGGAATGGCTTCTTGTTCCATTGTTTTTTTTTATCTTTTCCCATATAATAAGATTCTACATCTTCATCCTCATCACTGTCACCATCTTGCTCTGTTTCAGAATCCACTTCACATACTTCCACCTCATCATGAGAATCAATCTCACTTTCCTCTCCTAAATCCTCATTGAGTGTGGGGTCTGCATCTTCTAACAGCATGTTTGTTACTTCCTCAACATCAAGGTTTTTTGATAAATTGTACATTTTCCTCTCCATTTCAGCAGATAATCTGAAGCAAGAGAAGGAATATGTGTTAGGGAACTACTGTATATGCCTGAGCAGCACACTTTCTTTTTTAATCTGCCTTATTTCTATGAAATATCCTCACACTTTGTGCTATACATTCATAAAACAAGCTAAATAAACAATTGTGATGAATAAAAATATAAAATACCAACCTTATTGAGTGTGACGTGTTCACATACAATGAGCCTGAGAGATTAGCGCAGTTATATCTGTCCTCCTGAAGCTCTGCAATCCAACTGTGGTATGAGGTTTCACAGAGCTGCTAGAGACAGGAGACTACCTGGAGGGAGGGGATTTCCTCACAATCTGGTGAGGAAGGAGAAATGAAAGTAAAAGAGATGTGCCTGTCAGGCCTATTGTATGTGACGGAGGGTTAAAAATTGTCCTGTGGGTATACCTCGGATAGTGGAAACTGGGTGTGATGATGAAGCGTGTAGCAGCATATTAGTAGCTGTGGGTTTCCGATACACATCTGTAGAGATAGAAATTGGGAGAACAGATGAGTAGAATTATTTCAACTACATGTCCCTCTCCCTGTCTTAATTTTAGCACCATGTCCTGACCCTCGGGGTGAACCTTCTGTTTAGACCTATTTATATTCAATATAAGAGATTATATGTCCGATTGTCCTATCTATATGTCATTGTTACTAAAGTGATGTACTGTCCTTTAATATTTATACAATAAAGTTTTTCTATGCCTTTCTACTCATGTTTTCTCTCAATTTCTAGGTATTGTTTTGAGTAGGCTATGTGGTAACGGGGTCCAATCTTTTGTGGAGACCCCTTACCCACATGATCTATTATGCGGGTCGTAATCTGTTTATACATCTGTAGAGATATAGCCATTACTGAGTGTATTGATTTGTACGTCTAGAAATTCAATTTTTTTGCCAGCTTTGTACGACAGTTTAATATTCAGCCTAGTCATTAAAAGATCAAGTTCAGAAGCTGTGCCCTCTCATAAAAGCCAAACGTTATCTATGTAACTCATCCATTGGTGCATGTTTTCACTGCCAGGTATCAGGTTTCTGCTGAATATTTCTCTCTCCCATGCCCTTAAAAACAGGTTGGCATAGGAGGGTGCCCACGAAGCACCCATTGCAGTGCCCTGCAATTGAACATAGATTTGGTTGTTGAAAATAAATCAATTATGCGTGAGGACAAATTCCAGTAAAATTAGTAAAAGCTTAGCTAGACTTGACTCGATGTTGCTAGATTTGATAAACAATACAGTTGCTGCAAGCCCATCAGAATGTCTGATGGACGTATTCAGCGACTCGACGTCCGCCATCACCATAATCATGTTATCTGGAAGAAACATATTGTCTAACCTGTGTAATGCTGACGTTGTGTCTTTAATATATGAAGGACACGGAGCCACGGGAAGTTTCAGAAAATTGTCTTGGTCTATGGTGTCAAAGATGATCTCACAAAGGCCACCATTGCTTGCCACAATAGGTCTTCCAGGTGGATCCATGGGGTCCTTGTGGAACTTTGGGATTAGGTAAAAGGTTGGCAGTCGTGGATACAATGGAATCCAGCATCTGTTTAGGAATAATTCCTTCACTCACAGCATTTTAAAGAATGGAGACCAAATCCATCTGAAATGTAGTTAAGGGATTAGAAGGTAATTTCCTGTAACATTTATCATCCTTCTGCAGTTTTTTGGGTTGTTGTTCATACATGTTTAGGCCAAATAACCAAATTGCCACTTTTATCTGCTGATTTAAAAACCACGTCATCCCATTTTTGTAATTCCGTATTTGCCAGTTGTTCTATTTGTCAAGATTATGAGACCAGTTTTTCGTTTGTATCAGCCGAGCTAAGTCTTGGGTGACTAGTTTTGTGAAAATGTGTACCGCAGGGCAAATGCTAACTGCTGAAAATTTTTTGGTTTTACCATATAGATGCAATGCAAAATTACTTACCTGGGTAGAAATTTCATTTTCTTGTAATAAGGATTCCAAAATGTGTAATGCTTCCATTTCCTCCTTACTAGTAAATGTGTCATGGCAATGATTTTTGTGATGACGTTTACGTAAAATCACTTTTCTTGCAAACAGGTGGATATCTTTGGTAGTCAGAAACGGGTCTAAAGATCGTGATGGAGAAAATGTTAATCCTTTCTCCAAAATCAATCGCTGTGGATCAGAAAGTACGTGGGTAGATAAATTAGTTATCTTATTTTTGTTATTGTCTAATCTCCTGTTTCCAAATTTAGAAGGTTGATGGGACTTGTGTCTGCCTGCATAGCGGGTGATCAAACCAGCAGAAGGTCGAATCTCAGGATCAATGTTTGAATTATTGGTTTCTACAGAAGAGGTTAGGGAGCTAATGGAATTGTTACGTGACTGAGAAGGCTTTTTAGCATTGGTTTTATACTGACATCGGAAAATTTTGTTCGTATCATAGTCTGTAACGTCTCTAGAGAATATCTTAATTTTTCAGTCACTAATGTTGTGCTCCCACTTCTTAAAATCTTTGTCTATTTCTTTGAGATATTTGTCAAGTATATCAGGTTGTAGCTCTTGGTTAAGAGTTTGTTGAATTTTAATAATTTCATCATCAATGGCTTTCAGAGATATCAGATTATATTCAATAATAATATTAATGAAGGCAAAAGAGCAGGTAGTAGCTACTTCAATGCATCTTTTAATTAAAACATCATTGTCCAAATTAAAAGTAGGAAAAAATTGGAACCGTAATCTACGAGGGATTATTTTGCATTCCAAATAATGGTCCAGAGATGTTTTAGTCCACAATAGTTTTTTTTTTTTAAACAATATATTTTTATACTGGTTAATAAGTTCTTTATTGGAGACATTTGTTTCATAAAAAACACCAGAGGCACCACATTTAAACATATCTGTAACTTGGACAATCCCTAGTTTACATATCCATCATGTACAGTATAGGAGGACCGTCTGTCATCAAACAGAAAAGAGTATTAGAGCAATCAAAAAAGATCCATATTGCAATTATCGTGTCATGGAAGAACTATGCTAATCAAAAAGTGATACCCCTATAACTAACACCATGGTAGGGTGAAGAAAACATGAACACTTCCATAGATATTAACAAATATAAAATTATTAGAACACTAAAAATAATAACCATAAAATCAAAGTGCCTCAAATGTGAGGGACAGACAAATGCAATACCCCCCTGACGAAGGACGCTCCAGTCTGAAACGCGCGTCGGGGTTTAGCCGCGGTCCCTCCATTAGGACCCTACACCTAGGTAATGTCAGCCATTTGGTTCCTTTTTTCCTGCTACTTCACATGAGTACTATTTTTCTATACAGCATATCCATATAGGAGATTTGACATCATTCATACATACTATAGCAGGTTGCACATGGTGCCTACTTACCATAAGCAATTTACATGTTATTTTGGCACTAGCAATATACCTTAAGTAATTTCCATACAATATTGGCATTATTATTGTACTCATGGAGCCTACTTAGCTTAAGCAATTTGCATGTTATTTTGGCACTAGCAATATACCTTAAGCAATTTCTATACAATATTGGCATTATCATTGTACTCTGTGTCATTTTATATATTATACATCATTAGGCACTAATCACTGTCATTGATGTTGGTAATTGTTTGATTGCCCCTGACATACCTATTGCTATTTGTGTACATTGGTGTATTGTGGGATTCAAATGGATTATGTTCATTGCAACTGTTGCATATTCATTGTGATCTAATTGGACAATGTATAATTGATTTTGTTACATTGATGTTGCATGTACATTTTAGTGTTTGCGGACAATCCTGTGTTTGTATCACCACTATGACCAATTATTTTCAATAAAGGTCTTATATATATATATATATATATATATATATATATATATAGTTTATGTTTCACGAATATTGGACTGGACTTTCGGTGGTTCTCCTTTCTCCCTGTGTTCTCATCCGAATGGTCTGCCATTTATTTTGTCCACACAGCATCCAAATTAATTTTATGTTTTTATATTGACCTATGAGTCTCTATGAAAAACTCCCATTGTTGTGGATTTCCCTAAGTGTTAATCGTGTTAATACACTATATAAGCACAGTAAGAACAATAGCCATACAATGTCCCATTAATAGAAATAAATATTCACAGTGTTAATATATAAATGCATAGCAGTACATTTCATCTATAATTACAGCTCATGTGGCAGTTAGAGAAAAAAGTTCATATGCATGTATAAACACCAATAGGCGGTCCCAAATATTCTCATAGTAAGCCTATACTACGTAAAGTGCATATAATGATATGGACTAATGATCCTAATAAAAAGTGCAATGTGCATAAATAAATAGCTCATGTAGTCACTAAATTGCTATGCTAGTGCATAGATGAGTTGTAAATAATAATCATTGAGGTCCATAATATGCTTGTAGCAAAGGGGAGATTAAGTTGCACAAACAGTTTGATTAAGTCCCATTAAATGCCTATACCAGAGAGGTGACACTATTAACAGTGAAGGAAAAAGCTCAAAATAAACATTTAATGTAAATACCAGGGTGGTCTGATGGCTCTGGGCTGGGTATGCACGTGTCCCTCTACTCCGGCGTGCGTTTCATCAACACTTGAAGTTAAATGTTTGGATTTCGGTTAATTTAATTTTGTATTCTTTTAACACAATTATTCTCACTTCACAAAAAGGATTGCACAAGAAATGCAGAATCGCAGTGTAGTCACTTGTAACAAGCACACTTTCACTGACATTGATTTTAGATTTTTTTTCCATTTAGACATATTGTTATGGCTGCATGAAGAATGTAAAGCTATGAGTTTCACTCAGTCACTGATCTGTCACACTAGGTCTGGCACTGCTGTTGGCACCACCCTCTTCCCCTATCAATTAATTCTCTAATTATTCAGAAACTACTACACATAATTTTCACAGCTGCACGTCAACTAAAATTGTCTGGAGTATTTGTCTAGTGTTTTAGGACTTTCTCCCCATATCCCTGTTGCTGAGTTGCGAACATTACATAGTAACTAGTGATGAGCGAGCACTAAAATGCTCGGGTGCTCGAAGCTCGGGTCGAGCACATTGGAATACTCGGGTGCTCGACCCGAGCAATGAGCCCAATGTAAGTCTATGGGAAACTCGAGCATTTTTCTGGTGGTCTGCGGAAGGTCAAAAATTGCCCAAATCGATGGGAACAGTGCTCAATTAAACGTAAGGCAGGCAGAATATATAGGCAGACAGGCAGGCAGGAGGGTGCATGAAAAATATAGCAGGGCACTTGGAACACACTAGTGCCCTCCGATTTTCATGCACCCGTCTCTTTAAAAAGCCGGCTGGCAATTCATCAGCGGCATACACCGGTACCTGACAATTTAGAACAGAAAGAATAGAGCATCACACATAGATTAGATAGGTAGAAACATGTCAGTCACATATATAATAAGTACAGTGACAGTGTTGGTCACGCGAGTACTGAGATGCTCGGGCGAGTACCCCCAGTGGCGAGCATGCTCGCTCATCACTAATAGTAACATAGTAACATAGGTAGAAAAAAGACCTAGGTCCATCAAGTTCAACCTTCCCAATTAGTTGAGATTCTTTCACTATCCATAAACACCCTAAGGCACATATGTCAAACTTTGGCCTGTAGGCCAAATCTAGCCCTCAGGGTGAGTATTTTTGGCCCATGGCGCCAGGAGATTCTCCCGCTTGGCATTGCACATTCAGCTATATCAGCATCCTAGATACCAATATAGTTCAAAGCAATGATGGAAGAAGGAATATCAGCTGACGCTCCCTTTCCCATCATACCCCCCCTGCGTCTGATGTCTCAGCGCAGTGTCCGCGATGACAACATTACAATGTGCCTGGTGTACCGAAAGGTGCAACGTTTCTGAAGACACCATGAAGAGACTGAAGCAGCAGGGGGAATGGGCAGAAGTGAGTATTTATTTTTAATGTGTGGCCTATTATACTCTATGGAGCACTATGTGGGGCTCTTTATACTGTATGGAGCACTATATGGGGCCCATTATACTGTATGGAGCACTGCAGGGTGGGCCATTTATATGGATACACCTAAATTTAATGGGAATGGTTGGTAATATCAACTTCCTGTTTGTGGCACATTAGTATATGGGAGGGGGAAAACCTATCAAGATGGGTGGTGACCATGGCGGTCATTTTGAAGTCAGCCATTTTGGATCCAACTTTTTTTTTTTCAATGGGAAGAGGGTCATGTGACACTTATAACTTATTGAGAATTCCATAAGAAAAACAATGGTGTGTTTGGTTTTAATGTAACTTTATTCCTTCATGAGTTTTTACAAGTTTATGACCACTTATAAAATGTGTTCAAAGTGCTGCCCATTGTGTTGGATTGTCAATACAACTATTTGGGGCCATTATGCTGTATGGAAGGCAATGCAGGGCTACATTATACTGCAAGCAGAACTATGTGGGGCCATTATACTGTATGGAGCACTATGTGGGGCCCTTACACTGTATGGAGCACTATGTGGCGCTGTTATAATGTATTGAGCACTATGTGGGGCCATTATATTTTATGGACCACTATGTTGTGCCCATTATTCAGTATGGAGCACTATCTGGGGCCATTATACTGTATGGACCACTATGTGGGGCCATTATACTGTTTGGAGCACTATGTGGGGCCATTATATTGTATGGAGCACTATGTGGGGCAATTATATTGTATGGAGCACTCTTTGGGGCCATTATGCTTTTTGGAAGGCAATGCAGGGCTCCATTATACTGTATGGGGCACTATGTGGGGCCATTATACTGTATGGAGCACTATGTGGGACCCTTATACTGTATGGAGCACTATGTGGTGCTGTTATACTGTATGGAGCACTATGTGAGGCCATTATATTTTATGGACCACTATGTGGTGCCATTATACTGTATGGAACAATATCTGGGACCATTATACTGTATGGAGCACTATTTGGCGCCATTATACTGTATGGAAGGCAATGCAGTGCTCTATTATACTGTATGGAGCACTATGTGGGGCCTTACACTGTATGGAGCACTATGTGGCGCTGTTATAATGTATTGAGCACTATGTGGGGCCATTATATTTTATGGATCACTATGTGGTGCCCATTATTCGGTATGGAGCACTATCTGGGGCCATTATACCATATGAAGCACTATGTGGGGCCATTATACTATATGGAGCACTATGTGGGGCCATTATATTGTATGAAGCACTATGTGGGGCAATTATATTGTATGGAGCACTATTTGGGGCCATTATGCTGCATGGAAGGCAATGCAGGGCTCCATTATACTGTATGGAGCACTATGTGGCGCTGTTATAATGTATTGAGCACTATGTGGGGCCATTCTATTTTATGGATCACTATGTGGTGGCCATTATTCGGTATGGAGCACTATCTGGGGCCATTATACTATATGGACCACTATGTGGGGCCATTATACTGTATGGAGCACTATGGGGGCCATTATATTGTATGGAGCACTATGTGGGGCAATTATATTGTATGGAGCACTATTTGGGGCCATTATGCTGTATGGAAGGCAATGCAGGGCTCCATTATACTGTATGCTGAACTATGTGGGGCCATTATACTGTATGGAGCACTATGTGGGGCCCTTATACTGTATGGAGCACTATGTGGCGCTGTTATGCTGTATGGAGCACTATGTGTGGCCATTATAATTTATGGACCACTATGTTGTGCCCATTATTCGGTGTGGAGCACTATCTGGGGCCATTATACTGTATGAAGCACTATGTGGGACCATTATACTATATGGAGCACTATGTGGGGCCATTATATTGTATGGAGCACTATGTGGGGCAATTATATTGTATGGAGCACTATTTGGGACCATTATGCTGCATGGAAGGCAATGCAGGGCTCCATTATACTCTATGGAGCACTATGTGGGGCCCTTATACTGTATGGAGCACTATGTGGCGCTGTTATACTGTATGGAGCACTATGTGAGGCCATTATATTTTATGGACCACTATGTGGTGCCATTATACTGTATGGAGGACTATGTGGTGCCCATTATACTGTATAGAGGGCTGTGTGGAGATTACAGTTGGAGAATCATACTGTGATGGGGTCACCATTCATTGTCAGGGGGATTGAGGTAGGGGGGTACAGTAGCATCATCATATTGTACGAGTGGAGAGTTCTGTTGAGGAATTCACTGTGGGGTATCATACTGTGTTTGGGGGCAATTTTGTTTGTATCATACTTTATTATATGTATTATTAATGTTTTTCTACCCTTTGATATTACATATTTAACCCCTTTACCCCCGAGGGTGGTTTGTACGATAATGACTAGGTCAATTTTTACAATTCTGACCACTGTCACTTTATGAGGTGATTACTCTGGAACGCTTCAAAGGATCCCACTGATTCTGAGATTGTATTTTCGTGACATATTGTACTTCATGATAGTAGTAAAATTTCTTTGATATGACTTGCGTTTATTTGTGAAAAAATCAGAAATTTAGGGAAAATGTTAAAAATGTCGCAATTTTCAAACTTTAATTTTTCATGCACTTAAATCAGAGAGATATGTCACACAAAATAGTTAATAAATAACATTTCCCACGTGTCTACTTTACATCAGCACAATTTTTGAACCAAATTTTTTTTTTGTTAGGAGGTTATAAGGGTCAAAAATTGACCAGAGATGTCTAATTTTTCCAACAAAATTTACAAAACCATTTTTTAGGGACCACATCACATTTGAAGTGACTTTGAGGGGCCTTTATGACAGAAAATACCCCAAATTGACACCATTCTAAAAACTTTATTTTTTTTCACAAAAATGTTACTTTAGACCCCAATTTTGTATTTTTACAAGGGTAACAGGAAAATATGGACCCCAAAATTTGTTGTGCAATTTCTCCTGAGCACGCCAATACACCATATGTGGGGGAAAACCACTGTTTGGGCGCACGACAGGGTTTGGAAGGGAAGGAGCGCCATTTGACTTTTTGAATGTAAAATTTGCTTTAATAATTAGCGGATGCCATGCTGTGTTTGGAGAGCCCCTGATGTACCTAAACAGTGGAAACCCACCACAAGTGACACCATTTTGGAAAGTAGACCCCACCGGGACCCGGCAGAGACAGCGCGGGAGAGGAGAAAAGTAACAGCGCTTACCTCCTTTTGCCACCAAAATGCTGCGATCGACTTCGATCGTAGCATTTCAGGAGTTAATGTGCTGGGAGCAGTGCGGGACCGCACCTGGCACATAGTACCAGGTGTCAGCTGTGACAATCATCTGACACCCGATTGCCCCTCACAGCTTGTGTACGGGCGTGATCACATTCTGCGTAATAGTACATCCCTGGCCCAATAGGCCCAGGGCACAAGGACGTACTATTACCACAAATGTCAGAAAGGGGTAAATAAGGCCATTGGGCCATATGCTTTTTACTGCTTTTACATAACATATTATTCCTATATTTTATTCTAGGTTCCATTAATTAAAATGTACTTTGTTTGTGGGACAACCAATTTAAGTTTGTTTCCATATGAAAAAGTTCATAATTTTATTTTATTGATATTGATCACTACCTTCATTCCACTTAGATTGTGGAGCTGGATGTTATTTGTAATAATTGTGCATGATGCATTGTTTAGCTGTATTTCCACCTAGTGGAACGTATTTGCGTTCCAGCATGACTTTATGGATGGCTGGATCCGGATATGCACCTTGTGGAACACATTTGAATTCCAGCACTGTGGTGTGGAACATGTAATCTGAGACTTCCGGGCACGTGTGCACTGAGTTCCTGTGATGAGCACTGTGGAGCACCTATGAGGTTCAACAAGACCTTTTCAACACGCGATTGCAATCTTCCGGTCACGTGTTCAACTGTTCATCACTTTGTAGCAAATTTGCGATACAGGAACACAGAAGCACTGATTGTGAGCTTAAGTGAACTGTGATTATGGACAGTACGCTGCTTGAAGTGAGATGTGTGGTGTACTTGACCTGTTAGTGGGCTCCAATTTGACCCTTTTTTTTTTTGTATTTAGGCAATATTGAATTACCAAGTACCTTGTAGGACCGAGGCCATGAAGGCCTTCTAATATACTGTTGTCAAACTTGTCCACTGATGAACCCCTAAAATAAGAGGGGGGAAACGCGTTGCTAATTAGGGTTTATGTATCAAGAAGAAAACAGACGCACGATAAGTATCAATTATGTCTATTTATGGACACTGCATATACATGTTATCCTAGGTACGCCATGTAAAATTATAAATATCTGAATTCACTGGTTACTATTTGTATCTTTAACATATATATTGTCTCTATTTAGGGAATTTCGTATTTGTGTCTACGTGCCTAGATTGACATATCTGAATCATTTTAATATTGATACCAGTGATCAGATGTTGAAATTGATGCTCTGAGAGTTGGGATTATACATTGGATTAAGAAGCACATGATAAATATTATTTACTAGATGGTGGCCTGATTCTAATGCATCGGGTATTCTAGCATATGTCTCCCGACCCTCCTTTATAATGCCCCATGCAGGAAGTCACATCCCCTGTATATAATACCCCATGCAGGATGTCACATCCCCCACATATAATGCCCCATGCAGGAAGTCACATCCCCCGTATATAATACCCCATGCAGGATGTCACATCCCCCGTATATAATGCCCCATGCAGGAAGTCACATCCCCCGTATATAATACCCCATGCAGGATGTCACATCCCCCGCATATAATGCCCCATGCAGGAAGTCACATCCCCCGTATATAATGCCCCATGCAGGATGTCACCTCTCCCCCATATAATGCCCCATGTACGATGTGACCTTTCCCCCCATATAATGCCCCATGCAGGATGTGACCTCTCCCCCCATATAATGCCCCATGCAGGATGTCACCTCTCCCCCATATAATGCCCCATGTAGGATGCCACCTCTCCCCCCCATATTATGCCCCATGTAGGATGTCACCTCTCCCCCCCATATAATGCCCCATGCAGGAAGTCATATCCCCTGTATATCCATCCCCCCATAGTGCCCCATGCAGGTCCCCTATGGCCCCATACAAAAAAAAAAAAAAATCCAATACTCACCTCCCTTCTCAGCTGCTTCTCTGGACTCCAGCGTAGCCGGCATGTTGACGCTGTGCGCTGTGTCCGGTCAGGAGAGAGTGCGGTGTAAAGACGTCACCGCGCCCTCTGACCTGAGATGTCACAGAGCATCAGCGGAAGACACAGGTGCTGCTGCGGAGGCACGGGGAGGGGTAAGTATGACGCCGGTGCCAGGGTCCTGATCGAGCGGGGGGAGGGACGGGAGGAGAGGGGAGGGGAGAGGAGGGGAGGGGATGGGAAAGGAGGGGAGAGGTAAGTATGACGCCGGTGCTGGGGTCCTGATCGAGCAGGGGGAGGGACGGGAGGAGAGGGGAGGGGAGGGGATGGGAGAGGAGGGGAGGGGAGGGGTAAGTATAACGTCGGGTGCCGGGGTCCTGATCGAGCGGGGGGAGGGACAGGAGGAGAGGGGAGGGGAGAGGAGAGGAGGGGAGAGGAGGGGAGGGGTAAGTATGACGCAAGGTGTCGGGGTCCTGATCGAGTGGGGGGAGGGACGGGAGGAGAGGGGAGGGGAGAGGAGAGGAGGGAAGAGGAGGGGAGGGGAGGGGCGTCACACTTGTCCTCGGGAGGGAGATAAGCGGCCGTAGCCGCTGATCTCCCGAAGATAGCCGCATGTAGGTCAGTGGCGCCTGCGGTCGGGGGACTTATGCTGCGAGTAGCCGGCTGCATCTCCCAGCTGCATCGCCGCTGACCTCCGTGCCGCACATGAGCCGCTAACGCCCGCCATGTTTTTCAGAAATGCCGCATCGCTGATTGGCCGCGGCCGGACCAATCAGCGACCCAGGATTTCCAGGACAGACGGACAGACAGACAGAAAGACAGACAGACAGACGGGATAAGACAATTATATAGTAGATGGCTATATATAAACATTACTGTATATATCCAGTGAGGCCCCATGTAGAATATGGGATCCAGTTTTGGGCTCCACATTTTAAAAATTATATTCAGAAGTTAGAATCAGTTCAAAGTTGGGCAACTAGATTATTACAAGGGATGGAAGGCCTCTAATGTGATGAGCGGTTGCGTCTGTTTAGCTTGGAAAAAAGGCCTCAGAGGAGATCTCATTTACATGTATAAATATATGTGTGGTCAGTACAAAGGACTAGAACATGACTTATTCCTTCCAAAGACCTTACTAAGGACCAGAGGGCACTCATTATGGGTGGAAGAAAGGCCATTCCGGCAGCTAAACAGGAAAGGGTTCTTTACAGTCAGAGCAGTCAGGCTGTGGAATACCCGACCCCAAGAGGTAGTAATGGCCGACACTATAACAGCTTTCAAAAAGGGCTGGATAATTTCCTTACTACACATAACACTGTGGATTATAGTTAAATTAGTGACAAAATGTACAATTGGGGGAGGAAAGTTGAACTTGATGCCTATAGGTCTTTTTTCAACCTTCAGTGTATGTAACTATATGTAATATTCCAGGAAGTTTATTTACCTTTAAGAACTATATGTCTGCATTCACTGGCTTTTCCTGAAGTGCAAGTTTCTTGCTGGTATTTAGGGATTGGTGTATCATTTCACATACTTATTTGACCCGGCATATTTGATATACATTGATATATATTTGAGTAGTATCTTTGTTTTCACAAACATTAATATGTTATCATGTATCTTTTGGTGTTAAAATCTAGGGCGTAAAAGGGTCAGAGAGGGAGAGCCGACGAGGAGCGAGGGAACCATATCGTAACATTAGGGTGCCAACCTCTGCGGCAAGGTAGGGGAAACTTATTAGGGCTTGATGAGCCAGCTCCCCCTATCTCCCTCAGTGTAACTCAAAGAGTATAAGTCCGCCCTTTTAAAAAATATATTTAATAAAAGTTTTTTAATTAGTAGGAGGGCCTTTTTTAAGTTGGTGTGTAATTATTGGGACCTTAGTTTATCTATAAGTTTTCTTTTTTTATATGAAAAGTTCATCGTTATATTTGATGATAAGGAAAAAATGTCTAAATTGTAGACATTTTTTAAATAAAGGTAGGTTGGCCCGCAAATTTGTCCAAGCTTTTAATTTTGACCCTCTGTGTATTTGAATTTGACATTCCTGCCCTAAGGGAATCATCACTTTGCAAAAATAAATGAAATCAAGCCTTTTTATCCGTCCGTATGGTATTTCAGTAGAAGCTTTCTTCAAGCATTAGGATTATAGGTTTTTCAAGCAAATATAATAATCTTTTACAAATAACACTAGAAATATGATACAACTATCTTAACCATGACTTGTTGGACTATGAAAATGTTGTAATATATCTTAATGCGTCGTTTGGCTATTATACTGACACTTAATATGTTCATTTCTAATATAAACTTGTCAGAAACTCACTTATGTATTTTTACAATGAGTATAACATTACATATAACATTAAAAGAGCATTAGCCAATTCACAGTCACATTTCTTTATATATCATATCACTTGTACTTGTACTGTGCATTATACTTTATTTTCATCAAATGTGGCATAACCTTTATCCTTTCACACAATAGGAGGACAGTTGTTATGCTGCACAGATACATACTGTCGTCTAATATTTCAATTGGTAGATATAACAGGCACCAGTGGCTCAATTCACATATTGATATAATTTCCAAAATCATTGGTTTGCTTGGAATGCAGAAAGAAGGAATTGATAAAGAAAATATTACCAAGTGGTGATCAGACCAAATTATTGCTGCCTCTTTTAAGATTTACCAACCATTAAACAGAAAAAACACAATACTAAATATCTAAAATATATATGTTCATTTTTATTAAAGATGTGTTAAAACTGAGTTCATACAAGACAAGGAATCTAAAAACAAGGTCTAAAGAACACCAGTGGTGGATTAGGTAGGTATAGAGGCTACATTTCAGGTCAGTAGCAGTCACAAACATAAAAGGGACCCTGTGCAAGAACAATATATGAACCCTTTGCAGTCCAATAGGTCATCATCATGCACAATTCCACCTGTATTGAAGGTGGAAATGGACTCTTTAACCTCTTGGGCTCCTGTGCGGAGGCCCAGATTGCACCAATGGTATGTCCACACCTATTTCAGGTAATATTAGTCCCAAATCATCTGAGAATGAGGACCATGATTATAATGTATGTAGGACAATTTGTATAAAGTCAGTTAAAAAAAATTAAAGTGTAAATGTACAGCTGGCAGGCTAAGGTAATAAATTAAATGTACCTATATTGTAGTGGTCTGACTCTCCAACCTTTCTTATGTTGAGGGTAACATTCAGCACTTATAGAGGGGGACAAGCCACATCCAGAGTCCCCTAAGTAATGACATTCAGCTCCTGCCCTCCCTTCCACACACAGTAGTGACACCCAGAACCCCCATGACCAGTATAATGATAATATACCTTCAATATACTCCCACCACACTATCACATCCAGCTTCAAGCACTTCCTCCAGGGCCAGAGCGAGGGGTAGGCAAGAGAGGCACCTGCTTAGGGCATTACCTTCTGCCTCCCCAAGGGGGCACACTTTGAAAAGGAAAAAAACCTGACATTGCTGAATGCCTGGTTTCATGCTTGATGCTTGATAAAGACTGGTATTGGTCGAAACGTTGCATTGTATTTGGCAGAATAAAAAGAAGATTTTTACTTCACTCATGTTTGGATGCTATCCTTCTATTCTACTGATGATTAATTTATCTAAGTTAGTTCCTTGGAGATCAGGATGCTGCATCTGTGTGGGTATGATGACTTTATTCCTGGAAGTCCTTATAGAGTGCTGCGGTTACCTTTCTACTTTAATATGAAATATAGGATGTCAGGGATGAATATCACTATTTGTCTCTTGTGTTATGTAAATGGTCCACAAACAATGAATTATTCTATATCTAGCTTTGAAAATGCATTCCCTGTTAAGCGTTGTCCCTAAAGTGCCCCACTTTAGTTTTTACTTTTGCTGATATTTTTTGGTGACATGGGTAATAATTCTAGTGTAAGTGGTCATCATAGCTTGTTATCTGACCTATTGGTGGGGGTGCATTAAGGGTCCTGTTATTAGTCTCCGACCCATTAATTTGCTTTGGTGTGAGGAAGGAGGGAAAGGGCATCGCAGGATTCATCTGCCTAAGGCACCAAAGTACCTTGTCCTGGCCCTGACCTCCTCTGACTGACAGTATCATCCTATACCAAGGCTAGTATACTGTATGTGCATCCACATCTGTTCTTCTGTGCACAGCTACTTATAAAAGTCAGCATCCGGAGGCCTTATGTTCATAGCTGTTTGATACAGCTGGTGCTAATGTACCAAGTTGGCAGACAGCAGTGACCTACACATCATGGACCTGAGACCCATACGTGACTCCCAAGCCACAGGTTGGGGACCCCTGGTATATTGGGTAAAAACTATAAGGCTATGTGCCCACGTAGCAGATTTGATGCAGAGCGTTTTTGCCTCTTTCTGGCAGAAAAAAACGCATGCAGATTTCCATGAATTTTTTCTGCCAGAGAGAAGCGTTTTTTCAGCATTTTTGCATGCGTTTTTTCAAGCAGTTTTCCAAGCGATTTTGAGCATCACTTGGAAAAGTGCTTGACAAGTTGGTCACACTATATAAATCCATGCAACCGGCATGGATTTATATAGTGTGACCAAGTAATAGTTAAAAAAAAGAGTAAGAATGGTAAAAAATAATAAAAAAAGATTATACTTACCTTCCGATGTCCTCCTAGTGTTTTGTCTGCTCCGTCCAGTCTCTTGCAATTCTCGCGGTGGTGTGAAGGACCTGCGGTGACGTCATTCAGTCATGTGATGGGTCACATGACTCAGTGACGTCATGGCAGGTCCTTCACAACAGCGCGAGCAGTGCAAGAGACCGGACGGTGTGGACAAAACACCGGGAGGACATCGGAAGGTGAGTATGATCTTTATTTTTTATTTTAAATTCATTTTTTTACAGATTCTATGGTACCCAGGTCTGGATGAGGCTCTCCTCTCCTCCAGACCTGGGTACCATCCGCACATTAGAACACGCCAATTACGCAAGTACAGATGCAGTCTTGCGGAATTGGCGCATTCTAATGCAAGTCAATGGCGGCGATTACGCTGTGTGTCCGCAAAATTAATGGACAAGCTGCGTATTTTTGAGCGCAGCATAAACGCTGCGGAAAAATACGCAGCATGGGCATTGAAAGTGCGGAATTGCATTGGAGACCATGGGGGAAGGTTTACTAAGCGTTTCCCAAGCATTTACGCTGTGGAAATTCCGCAGCATAAACGCTTGAAAAACACATCGTGGGCACACAGCCTAAAAGTATCTAATGCTAGTACAATAAAATAATATATACCATAAGGTTAAGAAGTATTATAGATCAGCCCATAGAATGTACACATGTTAAATAGTGTTGAGCGAGCATGCTCGACACTGCTTGGTACTCGCCCGAGCATCACGCTACTCGGGATGTTCGGCGAGCACCGAGCATTTCCGGGTTACTCGGGCGGGAGCTCGGGTCTCCGCCCTACATGTTTGGTGCTCTTTACAGAGCCAATGAACATGCAGGGATTGCCAGCCAGTCACTGTAATGCCGCAGCCATGTTGTTTGTGGGCATTAGAGTGATTGGCTGGCCGCACAGTGCCACCTCGAGTCACTGCTGATTTAGGGAGAGATATATGCGAAATAGTTAGTGTAGGGTCTGTAAAGGCAGGCAGATCAAACAAACAGTCCTTCTCAGGACTAATATCCATCCCAGATATCATGCAGGCAGGCTGTATAGGAGACGCAGTGGATATACCAGCAAACGATGCATTACAGTCCGTGTGCTCCTGTTGCTGAAATTGCTGGACTTAGCTCCAGGCCTCGGGGGCCAGGAAAAATCCTTTTTTCTTCATCTGAATCCTCTTTTTTTTTCCTCCTTCACACTGTACAAATACCCGCCTTATTAACCTTTTGGTGCCCCCCCCCCCAAAAAAAAAAGTGTGTCTCTGATTTTTCAGACACAAATATATCTGTTGAAAAAAGTCTGGTGTAGGCCCGAGAAATACAAGTGTGGTTTTGCAGTTCCACAGGTCAAATCTCTGTATTATCCTGCTTTTGGCATTTTTTCCGTAAAGAAAAACAGTAGTAGTGCCTCCTGATTGTTCAGACACAAATATATCTGTTGAAAATAGTCTGGTATACACCAGTAAATTATAACTGTGGTTTTGCAGTTCCACGGTAAAAAATCTCTATTATCCTGCTTTGGCATTTTTTGCCGTAAAGAAAAACAGTAATAGTGTCTCCTGAATGTTCAGACACAAATATATCTGTTGAAAATAGTCTGGTGTAGGCCCGCGAAATACAAGTGTGGTTTTGCTGTTCCACGGGTCAAATCTCTATTATCCTGCTTTTGGCATTTTTTGCCGTAAAGAAAAACAGTAATAGTCTCTCCTGATTGTTCAGACTCAAATATATCTGTTGAAAATAGTCTGGTGTAGGCCCGAGAAATACAAGTGTGGTTTTGAAGTTCCACGGGTAAAATCTCTATATTATCCTGCTTTTTTGCATTTTTTGCTGTAAAGAAAAACAGTAATGTCTCCTGATTGTTCAGACACAAATATATCTGTTGAAAATAGTCTTGTGTAGGACCGAGAAATACAAGTGTGGTTTTGCAGTTCCACGGGTCAAATCTCTGTATTATCCTGCTTTTTTGCATTTTTTGCCGTAAAGAAAAATAGCAATGTCTCCTGATTGTTCAGACACAAATATATCTGTTGAAAATAGTCTGGTATACACCAGTAAATTATAACTGTGGTTTTGCTGTTCCACGGTAAAAAATCTCCATGATCCTGCTTTTGGCATTTGTTGCCGTAAAGAAAAACAGTAGTAGTGTCTCCTGATTGTTCAGACTCATATATATCTGTTGAAAATAGTCTTGTGTAGGCCCGAGAAATACAAGTGTGGTTTTGCAGTTCCATGGTTCAAATCTCTGTATTATCCTACTTTTTTGCATTTTTTGCTGTAAAGAAAAACAGTAGTGTCTCCTAATTGTTCAGACACAAATATATCTGTTGAAAATGGTCTGGTATAGGCCCGAGAAATACAAGTGTGGTTTTGCTGTTCCACGGGTCAAATCTCTGTATTATCCTGCTTTTTTGCATTTTTTGCCGTAAAGAAAAACAGTAGGGTCTCCTGATTGTTCAGACACAAATATATCTGTTGAAAATAGTCTGGTATACACCAGTAAATTATAACTGTGGTTTTGCTGTTCCGCGGTAAAAAATCTCTATTATCCTGCTTTTGGCATTTTTTGCCGTAAAGAAAAACAGTAGTAATGTCTCCTGATTGTTCAGACACAAATATATCTGTTGAAAATAGTCTGGTGTAGGCCCACGAAATACAAGTGTGGTTTTGCAGTTCCACGGGTCAAATCTCTATTATCCTGCTTTTGGCATTTTTTGCCGTAAAGAAAAACAGTAGTAGTGTCTCCTGATTGTTCAGACTCAAATATATCTGTTGAAAATAGTCTGGTGTAGGCCCAAGAAATACAAGTGTGGTTTGGCAGATCCACGGGTAAAATCTCTGTATTATCCTGCTTTTTTACATTTTGTGCTGTAAAGAAAAACAGTAGTGTCTCCTGATTGTTCAGACACAAATATATCTGTTGAAAATAGTCTTGTGTAGGCCGAAGAAATAAATGTGTGGTTTTGCAGTTCCACGGGTCAAATTTCTGTATTATCCTGCTTTTTTGCATTTTTTGCTGTAAAGAAAAATAGCAGTGTCTCCTGATTGTTCAGACACAAATATATCTGTTGAAAATTGTCTGGTATACACCAGTAAATTATAACTGTGGTTTTGCAGTTCCACGGTAAAAAATCTCTATTATCCTGCTTTTGGCATTTTTTGCCGTAAAGAAAAACAGTAATAGTGTCTCCTGATTGTTCAGACACAAATATATCTGTTGAAAATAGTCTGGTGTAGGCCCGAGACATACAAGTGTGGTTTTTCAGTTCCACGGGTCAAATCTCTGTAGTATCCTGCTTTTTTGCCTTTTTTGCCGTAAAGAAAAACAGTAGTGTCTCCTGAATGTCCAGACACAAATATATCTGTTGAAAATAGTCTGGTATACACCAGTAAATTATAACTGTGGTTTTGCTGTTCCACGGTAAAAAATCTCTATTATCCTGCTTTTGACTTTTTTTGCCGTAAAGAAAAACAGTAGTAGTGTCTTCTGATTGTTCAGACTCAAATATATCTGATGAAAATAGTCTGGTGTAGGTCCGCTAAATACAAGTGTGGTTTTGCAGTTCCACGGGTCAAATCTCTATTATCCTGCTTTTGGCATTTTTTGCCGTAAAGAAAACAGTAGTAGTGTTTCCTGATTGTTCAGACACAAATATATCTGTTGAAAATAGTCTGGTGTAGGCCCGAGAAATACAAGTGTGGTTTTGCAGTTCCAAGGGTAAAATCTCTGTATTATCCTGCTTTTTTTCCATTTTTTGCTGCAAAGAGAAACAGTAGTGCCTCCTGATTGTTCAGACACAAATATATCTGTTGAAAATAGTCTGGTATACACCAGTAAATTATAACTGTGGTTTTGCTGTTCCACGGTAAAAAACCTCTATTATCCTGCTTTTGGCATTTTTTGCCATAAAGAAAAACAGTAGTAATGTCTCCTGATTGTTCAGACACAAATATATCTGTTGAAAATAGTTTTGTGTAGGCCCGAGAAATACAAGTGTGGTTTTGCAGTTCCACGGGTCAAATCTCTGTATTATCCTGCTTTTTTGCATTTTTTGCCGTAAAGAAAAATAGCAGTGTCTCCTGATTGTTCAGACACAAATATATCTGTTGAAAATAGTCTGGTATACACCAGTAAATTATAACTGTGGTTTTGCTGTTCCGCGGTAAAAAATCTCCATGATCCTGCTTTTGGCATTTGTTGCTGTAAAGAAAAACAGTAGTAGTGTCTCCTGATTGTTCAGACTCATATATATCTGTTGAAAATAGTCTTGTGTAGGCCCGAGAAATACAAGTGTGGTTTTGCAGGTCCATGGTTCAAATCTCTGTATTATCCTGCTTTTTTGCCTTTTTTGCCGTAAAGATAAACAGTAGTGTCTCCTGAATGTCCAGACACAAATATTTCTGTTGAAAATAGTCTGGTATACACCAGTAAATTATAACTGTGGTTTTGCTGTTCCACGGTAAAAAATCTCTATTATCCTGCTTTTGACATTTTTTTCCGTAAAGAAAAACAGTAGTAGTGTCTCCTGATTGTTCAGACACAAATATATCTGTTGAAAATAGTCTGGTGTAGGCCCGAGAAATACAAGTGTGGTTTTGCAGTTTCACGAGTAAAATCTCTGTATTATCCTGCTTTTTTGCATTTTTTGCTGAAAAGAAAAATAGTAGTGCCTCCTGATTTTTCAGACACAAATAAATCTGTTGAAAATAGTCTTGTGTAGGCCCAAGAAATACAAGTGTGGTTTTGCAGTTCCACGGGTCAAATCTCTTTTATCCTGCTTTTGGCATTTTTTGCCGTAAAGAAAAACAGTAGTAGTGTCTCCTGATTGTTCAGACTCAAATATATCTGTTGAAAATAGTCGGGTGTAGGCCCGAGAAATAAATGTGTGGTTTTGCAGTTCCACGGGTCAAATTTCTGTATTATCCTGCTTTTTTGCATTTTTTGCCGTAAAGAAAAATAGCAGTGTCTCCAATTGTTTAGACACAAATATACCTGTTGAAAATAGTCTGGTATACACCAGTAAATTATAACTGTGGTTTTGCAGTTCCACGGTAAAAAATCTCTATTATCCTGCTTTTGGCATTTTTTGCCGTAAAGAAAAACAGTAATAGTGTCTCCTGATTGTTCAGACACAAACATATCTGTTGAAAATAGTCTTGTGTAGGTCCGAGACATACAAGTGTGGTTTTGCAGTTCCACGGGTGAAATCTCTGTATTATCCTGCTTTTTTGCCGTAAAGAAAAACAGTAGTGTCTCCTGAATATCCAGACACAAATATATCTGTTGAAAATAGTCTGGTATACACAAGTAAATTATAACTGTGGTTTTGCTGTTCCACGGTAAAAAATCTCTATTATCCTGCTTTTGACATTTTTTGCCGTAAAGAAAAACAGTAGTAGTGTCTCCTGATTGTTCAGACTCAAATATATCTGTTGAAAATAGTCTGGTGTAGGTCCGCGAAATACAAGTGTGGTTTTGCAGTTCCACGGGTCAAATCTCTATTATCCTGCTTTTGGCATTTTTTGCCGTAAAGAAAAACAGTAGTAGTGTCTCCTGATTGTTCAGACACAAATATATCTGTTGAAAATAGTCTGGTGTAGGCCCGAGAAATACAAGTGTGGTTTTGCAGTTGTATGGGTAAAATCTCTGTATTATCCTGCTTTTTTGCATTTTTTGCTGCAAAGAAAAACAGTAGTGCCTCCTGATTGCTCAGACACAAATAAATCTGTTGAAAATAGTCTTGTGTAGGCCCAAGAAATACAAGTGTGGTTTTGCAGTTCCACGGGTCAAAACTCTGTATTATCCTGCTTTTTTGCATTTTTGCCGTAAAGAAAAACAGTAGTGTCTACTGATTTTTCAGACACAAATATATCTGTTGAAAATAGTCTGATATACACCAGTAAATTATAACTGTGGTTTTGCTCTTCCACGGTAAAAAATCTCCATTATCCTGCTTTTGGCATTTGTTGCCGTAAAGAAAAACAGTAGAAGTGTCTCCTGATTGTTCAGACTCAAATATATCTGTTGAAAATAGTCTGGTGTAGGCCCGAGAAATACAAGTGTGGTTTTGCAGTTCCATGGGTCAAATCTCTGTATTATCCTGCTTTTTTGCATTTTTTGCTGTAAAGAAAAATAGTAGTGTCTCCTCATTGTTCAGACACAAATATATCTGTTGAAAATAGTCTGGTATAGGCCCGAGAAACACAAGTGTGGTTTTGCAGTTCCACGGGTCAAATCTCTGTATTATCCTGCTTTTTTGCATTTTTTGGCGTAAAGAAAAACAGTAGGGTCTCCTGATTGTTCAGACACAAATACATCTGTTGAAAATAGTCTGGTATACACCAGTAAATTATAACTCTGGTTTTGCTGTTGCACATTAAAAAATCTCTACTATCCTGCTTTTGGCATTTTTTGCCGTAAAGCAAAACAGTAATAGTGTCTCCTGATTGTTCAGACACAAATATATCTGTTGAAAATAGTCTGGTGTAGGCCCGAGACATACAAGTGTGGTTTTGCAGTTCCACGGGTCAAATCTCTGTAGTATCCTGCTTTTTTGCCTTTTTTGCCGTAAAGAAAAATAGTAGTGTCTCCTGAATGTCCAGACACAAATATATCTGTTGAAAATAGTCTGGTATACACCAGTAAATTATAACTGTGGTTTTGCTGTTCCACGGTAAAAAATCTCTATTATCCTGCTTTTGGCATTTTTTGCCGTAAAGAAAAACAGTAGTAATGTCTCCTGATTGTTCAGACACAAATATATCTGTTGAAAATAGTCTTGTGTAGGCCCGAGAAATACAAGTGTGGTTTTGCAGTTCCACGGGTCAAATCTCTATTATCCTGCTTTTGGCTTTTTTGCCGTAAAGAAAAACAGTAGTAGTGTTTCCTGATTGTTCAGACACAAATATATCTGTTGAAAATAGTCTGGTGTAGGCCCGAGAAATACAAGTGTGGTTTTGCAGTTCCACGGGTCAAATCTCTGTATTATCCTGCTTTTTTGCATGTTTTGCCGTAAAGAAAAATAGCAGTGTCTCCTGATTGTTCAGACACAAATATATCTGTTGAAAATAGTCTGGTATACACCAGTAAATTATAACTGTAGTTTTGCTGTTCCGCGGTAAAAAATCTCCATGATCCTGCTTTTGGCATTTGTTGCTGTAAAGAAAAACAGTAGTAGTGTCTCCTGATTGTTCAGACTCATATATATCTGTTGAAAATAGTCTTGTGTAGGCCCGAGAAATACAAGTGTGGTTTTGCAGTTCCATGGTTCAAATCTCTGTATTATCCTGCTTTTTGCTTTTTTGCCGTAAATATAAACAGTAGTGTCTCCTGAATGTCCAGACACAAATATATCTGTTGAAAATAGTCTGGTATACACCAGTAAATTATAACTGTGGTTTTGCTGTTCCACGGTAAAAAATCTCTATTATCCTGCTTTTGACATTTTTTGCCGTAAAGAAAAACAGTAGTAGTGTCTCCTGATTGCTCAGACTCAAATATATCTGTTGAAAATAGTCTGGTGTAGGTCCGCGAAATACAAGTGTGGTTTTGCAGTTCCACGGGTCAAATCTCTATTATCCTCCTTTTGGCATTTTTTGCCGTAAAGAAAAACAGTAGTAGTGTCTGCTGATTGTTCAGACACAAATATATCTGTTGAAAATAGTCTGGTGTAGGCCCGAGAAATACAAGTGTGGTTTTGCAGTTTCACGGGTAAAATCTCTGTATTATCCTGCTTTTTTGCATTTTTTGCTGCAAAGAAAAACAGTAGTGCCTCCTGATTGTTCAGACACAAATAAATCTGTTGAAAATAGTCTTGTGTAGGCCCAAGAAATACAAGTGTGGTTTTGCAGTTCCACGGGTCAGAACTCTGTATTATCCTGCTTTTTTGCATTTTTTGCTGTAAAGAAAAACAGTAGTGTCTCCTGATTGTTCAGACACAAATATATCTGTTGAAAATAGTCTGGTATAGGCCCGAGAAATACAAGTGTGGTTTTGCAGTTCCACGGGTCAAATCTCTGTATTATCCTGCTTTTTTGCATTTTTTGGCGTAAAGAAAAACAGTAGGGTCTCCTGATTGTTCAGACACAAATATATCTGTTGAAAATAGTCTGGTATACACCAGTAAATTATAACTCTGGTTTTGCTGTTGCACGGTAAAAAATCTCTACTATCCTGCTTTTGGCATTTTTTGCCGTAAAGAAAAACAGTAGTAGTGTTTCCTGATTGTTCAGACACAAATATATCTGTTGAAAATAGTCTTGTATAGACGAGTAAATTATAACTGTGGTTTTTTTGTTCCACGGTAAAAAATCTCTATTATCCTGCTTTTGCCATTTTTTGCCGTAAAGAATAACAGTAGTAATGTCTCCTGATTGTTCAGACACAAATATATCTGTTGAAAGTAGTCTGCTGTAGCCCCGCAAAATACAAGTGTGGTTTTGCAGTTCCACGGGTCATATCTCTATTATCCTGCTTTTGGCATTTTTTGCCGTAAAGAAAAACAGTAGTAGTCTCTCCTGAGTGTTCCGACTCAAATATATCTGTTGAAAATAGTCTTGTGTAGGCCAGAGAAATACAAGTGTGGCTTTGCAGTTCCACGGGTAAAATCTCTGTATTATCTTGCTTTTTTACATTTTTTGCTGTAAAGAAAAACAGTAGTGTCTCCTGATTGTTCAGACACAAATATATCTGTTGAAAATAGTCTGGTATACACCAGTAAATTATAACTGTGGTTTTGCTGTTCCACGGTAAAAAATCTCTATTATCCTGCTTTTGGCATTTTTTGCCGTAAAGAAAAACAGTAGTAATGTCTCCTGATTGTTCAGACACAAATATATCTGTTGAAAATAGTCTTGTGTAGGCCCGAGAAATAAATGTGTGGTTTTGCAGTTTCACGGGTCAAATTTCTGTATTATCCTGCTTTTTTGCATTTTTTGCCATAAAGAAAAATAGCAGTGTCTCCAATTGTTCAGACACAAATATACCTGTTGAAAATAGTCTGGTATACACCAGTAAATTATAACTGTGGTTTTGCAGTTCCACGGTAAAAAATCTCTATTATCCTGCTTTTGGCATTTTTTGCCGTAAAGAAAAACAGTAATAGTGTCTCCTGATTGTTCAGACACAAATATATCTGTTGAAAATAGTCTTGTGTAGGCCCGAGACATACAAGTGTGGTTTTGCAGTTCCACGGGTCAAATCTCTGTATTATCCTGCTTTTTTGCTGTAAAGAAAAACAGTAGTGTCTCCTGAATGTCCAGACACAAATATATCTGTTGAAAATAGTCTGGTATACACAAGTAAATTATAACTGTGGTTTTGCTGTTCCACGGTAAAAAATCTCTATTATCCTGCTTTTGACATTTTTTGCCGTAAAGAAAAACAGTAGTAGTGTCTCCTGCTTGTTCAGACTCAAATATATCTGTTGAAAATAGTCTGGTGTAGGTCCGTGAAATACAAGTGTGGTTTTGCAGTTCCACGGGTCAAATCTCTATTATCCTGCTTTTGGCATTTTTTGCCGTAAAGAAAAACAGTAGTAGTGTTTCCTGATTGTTCAGACACAAATATATCTGTTGAAAATAGTCTGGTGTAGGCCCGAGAAATACAAGTGTGGTTTTGCAGTTCCAAGGGTAAAATCTCTGTATTATCCTGCTTTTTTGCATTTTTTGCTGCAAAGAGAAACAGTAGTGCCTCCTGATTGTTCAGACACAAATATATCTGTTGAAAATAGTCTGGTATACACCAGTAAATTATAACTGTGGTTTTGCTGTTCCACGGTAAAAAACCTCTATTATCCTGCTTTTGGCATTTTTTGCCGTAAAGAAAAACAGTAGTAATGTCTCCTGATTGTTCAGACACAAATATATCTGTTGAAAATAGTTTTGTGTAGGCCCGAGAAATACAAGTGTGGTTTTGCAGTTCCACGGGTCAAATCTCTGTATTATCCTGCTTTTTTGCATTTTTTGCCGTAAAGAAAAATAGCAGTGTCTCCTGATTGTTCAGACACAAATATATCTGTTGAAAATAGTCTGGTATACACCAGTAAATTATAACTGTGGTTTTGCTGTTCCGCGGTAAAAAATCTCCATGATCCTGCTTTTGGCATTTGTTGCTGTAAAGAAAAACAGTAGTAGTGTCTCCTGATTGCTCAGACTCATATATATCTGTTGAAAATAGTCTTGTGTAGGCCCGAGAAATACAAGTGTGGTTTTGCAGGTCCATGGTTCAAATCTCTGTATTATCCTGCTTTTTTGCCTTTTTTGCCGTAAAGATAAACAGTAGTGTCTCCTGAATGTCCAGACACAAATATTTCTGTTGAAAATAGTCTGGTATACACCAGTAAATTATAGCTGTGGTTTTGCTGTTCCACGGTAAAAAATCTCTATTATCCTGCTTTTGACATTTTTTGCCGTAAAGAAAATCAGTAGTAGTGTCTCCTGATTGTTCAGACACAAATATATCTGTTGAAAATAGTCTGGTGTAGGCCCGAGAAATACAAGTGTGGTTTTGCAGTTTCACGAGTAAAATCTCTGTATTATCCTGCTTTTTTGCATTTTTTGCTGAAAAGAAAAATAGTAGTGCCTCCTGATTTTTCAGACACAAATAAATCTGTTGAAAATAGTCTTGTGTAGGCCCAAGAAATACAAGTGTGGTTTTGCAGTTCCACGGGTCAAATCTCTTTTATCCTGCTTTTGGCATTTTTTGCCGTAAAGAAAAACAGTAGTAGTGTCTCCTGATTGTTCAGACTCAAATATATCTGTTGAAAATAGTCGGGTGTAGGCCCGAGAAATAAATGTGTGGTTTTGCAGTTCCACGGGTCAAATTTCTGTATTATCCTGCTTTTTTGCATTTTTTGCCGTAAAGAAAAATAGCAGTGTCTCCAATTGTTTAGACACAAATATACCTGTTGAAAATAGTCTGGTATACACCAGTAAATTATAACTGTGGTTTTGCAGTTCCACGGTAAAAAATCTCTATTATCCTGCTTTTGGCATTTTTTGCCGTAAAGAAAAACAGTAATAGTGTCTCCTGATTGTTCAGACACAAATATATCTGTTGAAAATAGTCTTGTGTAGGTCCGAGACATACAAGTGTGGTTTTGCAGTTCCACGGGTGAAATCTCTGTATTATCCTGCTTTTTTGCCGTAAAGAAAAACAGTAGTGTCTCCTGAATATCCAGACACAAATATATCTGTTGAAAATAGTCTGGTATACACAAGTAAATTATAACTGTGGTTTTGCTGTTCCACGGTAAAAAATCTCTATTATCCTGCTTTTGACATTTTTTGCCGTAAAGAAAAACAGTAGTAGTGTCTCCTGATTGTTCAGACTCAAATATATCTGTTGAAAATAGTCTGGTGTAGGTCCGCGAAATACAAGTGTGGTTTTGCAGTTCCACGGGTCAAATCTCTATTATCCTGCTTTTGGCATTTTTTGCCGTAAAGAAAAACAGTAGTAGCGTCTCCTGATTGTCCAGACACAAATATATCTGTTGAAAATAGTCTGGTGTAGGCCCGAGAAATACAAGTGTGGTTTTGCAGTTGTATGGGTAAAATCTCTGTATTATCCTGCTTTTTTGCATTTTTTGCTGCAAAAAAAAACAGTAGTGCCTCCTGATTGTTCAGACACAAATAAATCTGTTGAAAATAGTCTTGTGTAGGCCCAAGAAATACAAGTGTGGTTTTGCAGTTCCACGGGTCAAAACTCTGTATTATCCTGCTTTTTTGCATTTTTGCCGTAAAGAAAAACAGTAGTGTCTACTGATTGTTCAGACACAAATATATCTGTTGAAAATAGTCTGATATACACCAGTCAATTATAACTGTGGTTTTGCTCTTCCACGGTAAAAAATCTCCATTATCCTGCTTTTGGCATTTGTTGCCGTAAAGAAAAACAGTAGAAGTGTCTCCTGATTGTTCAGACTCAAATATATCTGTTGAAAATAGTCTGGTGTAGGCCCGAGAAATACAAGTGTGGTTTTGCAGTTCCATGGGTCAAATCTCTGTATTATCCTGCTTTTTTGCATTTTTTGCTGTAAAGAAAAATAGTAGTGTCTCCTGATTGTTCAGACACAAATATATCTGTTGAAAATAGTCTGGTATAGGCCCGAGAAACACAAGTGTGGTTTTGCAGTTCCACGGGTCAAATCTCTGTATTATCCTGCTTTTTTGCATTTTTTGGCGTAAAGAAAAACAGTAGGGTCTCCTGATTGTTCAGACACAAATACATCTGTTGAAAATAGTCTGGTATACACCAGTAAATTATAACTCTGGTTTTGCTGTTGCACATTAAAAAATCTCTACTATCCTGCTTTTGGCATTTTTTGCCGTAAAGCAAAACAGTAATAGTGTCTCCTGATTGTTCAGACACAAATATATCTGTTGAAAATAGTCTGGTGTAGGCCCGAGACATACAAGTGTGGTTTTGCAGTTCCACGGGTCAAATCTCTGTAGTATCCTGCTTTTTTGCCTTTTTTGCCGTAAAGAAAAATAGTAGTGTCTCCTGAATGTCCAGACACAAATATATCTGTTGAAAATAGTCTGGTATACACCAGTAAATTATAACTGTGGTTTTGCTGTTCCACGGTAAAAAATCTCTATTATCCCGCTTTTGGCATTTTTTGCCATAAAGAAAAACAGTAGTAATGTCTCCTGATTGTTCAGACACAAATATATCTGTTGAAAATAGTCTTGTGTAGGCCCGAGAAATACAAGTGTGGTTTTGCAGTTTCACGGGTCAAATCTGTATTATCCTGCTTTTGGCATTTTTTGCCGTAAAGAAAAACAGTAGTAGTGTTTCCTGATTGTTCAGACACAAATATATCTGTTGAAAATAGTCTGGTGTAGGCCCGAGAAATACAAGTGTGGTTTTGCAGTTCCATGGTTCAAATCTCTGTATTATCCTGCTTTTTGCTTTTTTTTGCCGTAAAGATAAACAGTAGTGTCTCCTGAATGTCCAGACACAAATATATCTGTTGAAAATAGTCTGGTATACACCAGTAAATTATAACTGTGGTTTTGCTGTTCCACGGTAAAAAATCTCTATTATCCTGCTTTTGACATTTTTTGCCGTAAAGAAAAACAGTAGTAGTGTCTCCTGATTGCTCAGACTCAAATATATCTGTTGAAAATAGTCTGGTGTAGGTCCGCAAAATACAAGTGTGGTTTTGCAGTTCCACGGGTCAAATCTCTATTATCCTGCTTTTGGTATTTTTTGCCGTAAAGAAAAACAGTAGTAGTGTCTCCTGATTGTTCAGACACAAATATATCTGTTGAAAATAGTCTGGTGTAGGCCCGAGAAATACAAGTGTGGTTTTGCAGTTTCACGGGTAAAATCTCTGTATTATCCTGCTTTTTTGCATTTTTTGCTGCAAAGAAAAACAGTAGTGCCTCCTGATTGTTCAGACACAAATAAATCTGTTGAAAATAGTCTTGTGTAGGCCCAAGAAATACAAGTGTGGTTTTGCAGTTTCACGGGTCAAATCTCTTTTATCCTGCTTTTGGCATTTTTTGCCGTAAAGAAAAACAGTAGTAGTGTCTCCTGATTGTTCAGACTCAAATATATCTGTTGAAAATAGTCTGGTGTAGGTCCACGAAATACAAGTGTGGTTTTGCAGTTCCACGGGTCAAATCTCTATTATCCTGCTTTTGGCATTTTTTGCCGTAAAGAAAAACAGTAGTAGTGTCTCCTGATTGTTCAGACACAAATATATCTGTTGAAAATAGTCTGGTGTAGGCCCGAGAAATGCAAGTGTGGTTTTGCAGTTTCACGGGTAAAATCTCTGTATTATCCTGCTTTTTTGCATTTTTTGCTGCAAAGAAAAACAATAGTGCCTCCTGATTGTTCAGACACAAATAAATCTGTTGAAAATAGTCTTGTGTAGGCCCAAGAAATACAAGTGTGGTTTTGCAGTTCCACGGGTCAAAACTCTGTATTATCCTGCTTTTTTGCATTTTTTGCTGTAAAGAAAAACAGTAGTGTCTCCTGATTGTTCAGACACAAATATATCTGTTGAAAATAGTCTGGTATAGGCCCGAGAAATACAAGTGTGGTTTTGCAGTTCCACGGGTCAAATCTCTGTATTATCCTGCTTTTTTGCATTTTTTGGCGTAAAGAAAAACAGTAGGGTCTCCTGATTGTTCAGACACAAATATATCTGTTGAAAATAGTCTGGTATACACCAGTAAATTATAACTCTGGTTTTGCTGTTGCACGGTAAAAAATCTCTACTATCCTGCTTTTGGCATTTTTTGCCGTAAAGAAAAACAGTAGTAGTGTTTCCTGATTGTTCAGACACAAATATATCTGTTGAAAATAGTCTTGTATAGACGAGTAAATTATAACTGTGGTTTTTTTGTTCCACGGTAAAAAATCTCTATTATCCTGCTTTTGCCATTTTTTGCCATAAAGAATTACAGTAGTAATGTCTCCTGATTGTTCAGACACAAATATATCTGTTGAAAGTAGTCTGCTGTAGCCCCGCAAAATACAAGTGTGGTTTTGCAGTTCCACGGGTCATATCTCTATTATCCTGCTTTTGGCATTTTTTGCCGTAAAGAAAAACAGTAGTAGTCTCTCCTGATTGTTCCGACTCAAATATATCTGTTGAAAATAGTCTTGTGTAGGCCAGAGAAATACAAGTGTGGCTTTGCAGTTCCACGGGTAAAATCTCTGTATTATCTTGCTTTTTTACATTTTTTGCTGTAAAGAAAAACAGTAGTGTCTCCTGATTGTTCAGACACAAATAAATCTGTTGAAAATAGTCTTGTGTAGGCCCAAGAAATACAAGTGTGGTTTTGCAGTTCCACGGGTCAAAACTCTGTATTATCCAGCTTTTTTGCATTTTTGCCGTAAAGAAAAACAGTAGTGTCTACTGATTGTTCAGACACAGATATATCTGTTGAAAATAGTCTGATATACACCAGTAAATTATAACTGTGGTTTTGCTCTTCCACGGTAAAAAATCTCCATTATCCTGCTTTTGGCATTTGTTGCCGTAAAGAAAAACAGTAGAAGTGTCTCCTGATTGTTCAGACTCAAATATATCTGTTGAAAATAGTCTGGTGTAGGCTCGAGAAATAGAAGTGTGGTTTTGCAGTTCCATGGGTCAAAGCTCTGTATTATCCTGCTTTTTTGCATTTTTTGGCGTAAAGAAAAACAGTAGGGTCTCCTGATTGTTCAGACACAAATATATCTGTTGAAAATAGTCTGGTATACACCAGTAAATTATAACTGTGGTTTTGCTGTTCCACGGTAAAAAATCTCTATTATCCTGCTTTTGGCATTTTTTGCCGTAAAGAAAAACAGTAGTAATGTCTCCTGATTGTTCAGACACAAATATATCTGTTTAAAATAGTCTTGTGTAGGCCCGAGAAATACAAGTGTGGTTTTGCAGTTCCACGGGTCAAATCTCTGTATTATCCTGCTTTTTTTCATTTTTTGCCGTAAAGAAAAATAGCAGTGTCTCCTGATTGTTCAGACACAAATATATCTGTTGAAAATAGTCTGGTATACACCAGTAAATTATAACTGTGGTTTGCTGTTCCGCGGTAAAAAATCTCCATGATCCTGCTTTTGGCATTTGTTGCTGTAAAGAAAAACAGTAGTAGTGTCTCCTGATTGTTCAGACTCATATATATCTGTTGAAAATAGTCTTGTGTAGGCCCGAGAAATACAAGTGTGGTTTTGCAGTTCCATGGTTCAAATCTCTGTATTATCCTGCTTTTTTGCCTTTTTTGCCGTAAAGATAAACAGTAGTGTCTCCTGAATGTCCAGACACAAATATATCTGTTGAAAATTGTCTGGTATACACCAGTAAATTATAACTGTTGTTTTGCTGTTCCACGGTAAAAAATCTCTATTATCCTGCTTTTGACATTTTTTGCCGTAAAGAAAAACAGTAGTAGTGTCTCCTGATTGTTCAGACTCAAATATATCTGTTGAAAATAGTCTGGTGTAGGTCCACGAAATACAAGTGTGGTTTTGCAGTTCCACGGGTCAAATCTCTATTATCCTGCTTTTGGCATTTTTTGCCGTAAAGAAAAACAGTAGTAGTGTCTCCTGATTGTTCAGACACAAATATATCTGTTGAAAATAGTCTGGTGTAGGCCCGAGAAATGCAAGTGTGGTTTTGCAGTTTCACGGGTAAAATCTCTGTATTATCCTGCTTTTTTGCATTTTTTGCTGCAAAGAAAAACAGTAGTGCCTCCTGATTGTTCAGACACAAATAAATCTGTTGAAAATAGTCTTGTGTAGGCCCAAGAAATACAAGTGTGGTTTTGCAGTTCCACGGGTCAAATCTCTTTATTATCCTGCTTTTTTGCATTTTTTGGCATAAAGAAAAACAGTAGGGTCTCCTGATTGTTCAGACACAAATATATCTGTTGAAAATAATCTGGTATATACCAGTAAATTATAACTCTGGTTTTGCTGTTGCACGGTAAAAAATCTCTACTATCCTGCTTTTGGCATTTTTTGCCGTAAAGAAAAACAGTAGTAGTGTTTCCTGATTGTTCAGACACAAATATATCTGTTGAAAATAGTCTTGTATAGACCAGTAAATTATAACTGTGGTTTTTTTGTTCCACGGTAAAAAATCTCTATTATCCTGCTTTTGCCATTTTTTGCCGTAAAGAATAACAGTAGTAATGTCTCCTGATTGTTCAGACACAAATATATCTGTTGAAAGTAGTCTGCTGTAGCCCCGCAAAATACAAGTGTGGTTTTGCAGTTCCACGGGTCATATCTCTATTATCCTGCTTTTGGCATTTTTTGCCGTAAAGAAAAACAGTAGTAGTCTCTCCTGATTGTTCAGACTCAAATATATCTGTTGAAAATAGTCTTGTGTAGGCCAGAGAAATACAAGTGTGGCTTTGCAGTTCCACGGGTAAAATCTCTGTATTATCTTGCTTTTTTGCATTTTTTGCTGTAAAAAAAAACAGTAATGTCTCCTGATTGTTCAGACACAAATATATCTGTTGAAAATAGTCTTGTGTAGGCCCGAGAAATACTAGTGTGGTTTTGCAGTTCCACTGGTCAAATCTCTGTTTTATCCTGCTTTTTTGCATTTTTTGCCGTAAAGAAAAATAGCAGTGTCTCCTGATTGTTCAGACACAAATATATCTGTTGAAAATAGTCTGGTATACACCAGTAAATTATAACTGTGGTTTTGCTGTTCCGCGGTAAAAAATCTCCATGATCCTGCTTTTGGCATTTGTTGCTGTAAAGAAAAACAGTAGTAGTGTCTCCTGATTGTTCAGAGTCATATATATCTGTTGAAAATAGTCTTGTGTAGGCCCGAGAAATACAAGTGTGGTTTTGCAGTTCCATGGTTCAAATCTCTGTATTATCCTACTTTTTTGCATTTTTTGCTGTAAAGAAAAACAGTAGTGTCTCCTGATTGTTCAGCCACAAATATATCTGTTGAAAATAGTCTGGTATAGGCCCGAGAAATACAAGTGTGGTTTTGCAGTTCCACGGGTCAAATCTCTGTATTATCCTGCTTTTTTGCCGTAAAGAAAAACAGTAGGGTCTCCTGATTGTTCAGACACAAATATATCTGTTGAAAATATTTTGGTATACACCAGTAAATTATAACTGTGGTTTTGCTGTTCCGCGGTAAAAAATCTCTATTATCCTGCTTTTGGCATTTTTTGCCGTAAAGAAAAACAGTAGTAATGTCTCCTGATTGTTCAGACACAAATATATGTGTTGAAAATAGTCTGGTGTAGGCCCACGAAATACAAGTGTGGTTTTGCAATTCCACGGGTCAAATCTCTATTATCCTGCTTTTGGCATTTTTTGCCGTAAAGAAAAACAGTAGTAGTGTCTCCTGATTGTTCAGACTCAAATATATCTGTTGAAAATAGTCTGGTATACACCAGTAAATTATAACTGTGGTTTTGCTGTTCCACGGTAAAAAATCTCTATTATCCTGCTTTTGGCATTTTTTGCCGTAAAGAAAAACAGTAGTAATGTCTCCTGATTGTTCAGACACAAATATATCTGTTTAAAATAGTCTTGTGTAGGCCCGAGAAATACAAGTGTGGTTTTGCAGTTCCACGGGTCAAATCTCTGTATTATCCTGCTTTTTTTCATTTTTTGCCGCAAAGAAAAATAGCAGTGTCTCCTGATTGTTCAGACACAAATATATCTGTTGAAAATAGTCTGGTATACACCAGTAAATTATAACTGTGGTTTGCTGTTCCGCGGTAAAAAATCTCCATGATCCTGCTTTTGGCATTTGTTGCTGTAAAGAAAAACAGTAGTAGTGTCTCCTGATTGTTCAGACTCATATATATCTGTTGAAAATAGTCTTGTGTAGGCCCGAGAAATACAAGTGTGGTTTTGCAGTTCCATGGTTCAAATCTCTGTATTATCCTGCTTTTTTGCCTTTTTTGCCGTAAAGATAAACAGTAGTGTCTCCTGAATGTCCAGACACAAATATATCTGTTGAAAATTGTCTGGTATACACCAGTAAATTATAACTGTTGTTTTGCTGTTCCACGGTAAAAAATCTCTATTATCCTGCTTTTGACATTTTTTGCCGTAAAGAAAAACAGTAGTAGTGTCTCCTGATTGTTCAGACTCAAATATATCTGTTGAAAATAGTCTGGTGTAGGTCCACGAAATACAAGTGTGGTTTTGCAGTTCCACGGGTCAAATCTCTATTATCCTGCTTTTGGCATTTTTTGCCGTAAAGAAAAACAGTAGTAGTGTCTCCTGATTGTTCAGACACAAATATATCTGTTGAAAATAGTCTGGTGTAGGCCCGAGAAATGCAAGTGTGGTTTTGCAGTTTCACGGGTAAAATCTCTGTATTATCCTGCTTTTTTGCATTTTTTGCTGCAAAGAAAAACAGTAGTGCCTCCTGATTGTTCAGACACAAATAAATCTGTTGAAAATAGTCTTGTGTAGGCCCAAGAAATACAAGTGTGGTTTTGCAGTTCCACGGGTCAAAACTCTGTATTATCCTGCTTTTTTGCATTTTTTGCTGTAAAGAAAAACAGTAGTGTCTCCTGATTGTTCAGACACAAATATATCTGTTGAAAATAGTCTGGTATAGGCCCGAGAAATACAAGTGTGGTTTTGCAGTTCCACGGGTCAAATCTCTTTATTATCCTGCTTTTTTGCATTTTTTGGCATAAAGAAAAACAGTAGGGTCTCCTGATTGTTCAGACACAAATATATCTGTTGAAAATAATCTGGTATATACCAGTAAATTATAACTCTGGTTTTGCTGTTGCACGGTAAAAAATCTCTACTATCCTGCTTTTGGCATTTTTTGCCGTAAAGAAAAACAGTAGTAGTGTTTCCTGATTGTTCAGACACAAATATATCTGTTGAAAATAGTCTTGTATAGACCAGTAAATTATAACTGTGGTTTTTTTGTTCCACGGTAAAAAATCTCTATTATCCTGCTTTTGCCATTTTTTGCCGTAAAGAATAACAGTAGTAATGTCTCCTGATTGTTCAGACACAAATATATCTGTTGAAAGTAGTCTGCTGTAGCCCCGCAAAATACAAGTGTGGTTTTGCAGTTCCACGGGTCATATCTCTATTATCCTGCTTTTGGCATTTTTTGCCGTAAAGAAAAACAGTAGTAGTCTCTCCTGATTGTTCAGACTCAAATATATCTGTTGAAAATAGTCTTGTGTAGGCCAGAGAAATACAAGTGTGGCTTTGCAGTTCCACGGGTAAAATCTCTGTATTATCTTGCTTTTTTGCATTTTTTGCTGTAAAAAAAACAGTAATGTCTCCTGATTGTTCAGACACAAATATATCTGTTGAAAATAGTCTTGTGTAGGCCCGAGAAATACTAGTGTGGTTTTGCAGTTCCACTGGTCAAATCTCTGTTTTATCCTGCTTTTTTGCATTTTTTGCCGTAAAGAAAAATAGCAGTGTCTCCTGATTGTTCAGACACAAATATATCTGTTGAAAATAGTCTGGTATACACCAGTAAATTATAACTGTGGTTTTGCTGTTCCGCGGTAAAAAATCTCCATGATCCTGCTTTTGGCATTTGTTGCTGTAAAGAAAAACAGTAGTAGTGTCTCCTGATTGTTCAGAGTCATATATATCTGTTGAAAATAGTCTTGTGTAGGCCCGAGAAATACAAGTGTGGTTTTGCAGTTCCATGGTTCAAATCTCTGTATTATCCTACTTTTTTGCATTTTTTGCTGTAAAGAAAAACAGTAGTGTCTCCTGATTGTTCAGCCACAAATATATCTGTTGAAAATAGTCTGGTATAGGCCCGAGAAATACAAGTGTGGTTTTGCAGTTCCACGGGTCAAATCTCTGTATTATCCTGCTTTTTTGCCGTAAAGAAAAACAGTAGGGTCTCCTGATTGTTCAGACACAAATATATCTGTTGAAAATATTTTGGTATACACCAGTAAATTATAACTGTGGTTTTGCTGTTCCGCGGTAAAAAATCTCTATTATCCTGCTTTTGGCATTTTTTGCCGTAAAGAAAAACAGTAGTAATGTCTCCTGATTGTTCAGACACAAATATATGTGTTGAAAATAGTCTGGTGTAGGCCCACGAAATACAAGTGTGGTTTTGCAATTCCACGGGTCAAATCTCTATTATCCTGCTTTTGGCATTTTTTGCCGTAAAGAAAAACAGTAGTAGTGTCTCCTGATTGTTCAGACTCAAATATATCTGTTGAAAATAGTCTGGTGTAGGCCCGAGAAATACAAGTGTGGTTTTGCTGTTCCACAGGTAAAATCTCTGTATTATCCTGCTTTTTTACATTTTTTTGCTGTAAAGAAAAACAGTAGTGTCTCCTGATTGTTCAGACACAAATATATCTGTTGAAAATAGTCTTGTGTAGGTCTGAGAAATAAATGTGTGGTTTTGCAGTTTCACGGGTCAAATTTCTGTATTATCCTGCTTTTTTGCATTTTTTGCCATAAAGAAAAATAGCAGTGTCTCCTGATTGTTCAGACACAAATATATCTGTTGAAAATAGTCTGGTATACACCTGTAAATTATAACTGTGGTTTTGCTGTTCCGCGGTAAAAAATCTCCATGATCCTGCTTTTGGCATTTGTTGCTGTAAAGAAAAACAGTAGTAGTGTCTCCTGATTGTTCAGACTCATATATACAGTGCCTACAAGTAGTATTCAACCCCCTGCAGATTTAGCTGGTTTGATAAGATGCAAATAAGTTACAGCCTTCAAACTGCAAACGAGAGTAGGTTTTATGAACAGAAGCATAAATCTTACCAACCAAAAAGTTATGTTGCTCAGTTGAATTTTATTAAATTTTAAACATAAAAGTGTGGGTCAATTATTATTCAACCCCTATGTTTAATATTTTGTGGAATAACCCTTGTTTGCAATTACAGCTAATAATCGTCTTTTATAAGACCTGATCAGGCCGGCACAGGTCTGTGGAGTTATCTTGGCCCACTCCTCCATGCAGATCTTCTCCAAGTTATCTAGGTTCTTTGGGTGTCTCATGTGGACTTTATTCTTGAGCTCCTTCCACAAGTTTTCAATTGGGTTAAGGTCAGGAGACTGACTAGGCCACTCCAACACCTTGACTTTTTCCCTATTGAACCAGGCCTTGGTTTTCTTGGCTGTGTGCTTTGGGTCGTTGTCTTGTTGGAAGATGAAATTACGACCCATCTTAAGATCCTTGATGGAGGAGCGGAGGTTCTTGGCCAAAATCTCCAGGTAGGCTGCGCTATCCATCTTCCCATGGATGCGGACCAGATGGCCAGGCCCCTTGGCAGAGAAATAGCCCCACAGCATGATGCTGCCACCACCATGCTTGACTGTAGGGATGGTATTCTTGGGGTCGTATGCAGTGCCATCCAGTCTCCAAACGTCACGTGTGTGGTTGGCATCAAAGATCTTGATCTTGGTCTCATCAGACCATAGAACCTTGAACCAGTCTGTCTCAGAGTCCTCCAAGTGATCATGAGCAAACTGTAGACGAGCCTTGACGTGACGCTTTGAAAGTAAAGGTACCTTACGGGCTCGTCTGGAACGGAGACCATTGCGGTGGAGTACGTTACTTATGGTATTGACTGAAACCAATGTCCCCACTGCCATGAGATCTTCCCGGAGCTCCTTCCTTGTTGTCCTTGGGTTAGCCTTGACTCTTCGGACAAGCCTGGCCTCGGCACGGGAGGACACTTTCAAAGGCTGTCCTGGCCGTGGAAGGCTAACAGTAGTTCCATTAGCCTTCCACTTACGGATGATGCTCCCAACAGTGGAGACAGGTAGGCCCAACTCCTTGTAAAGGGTTTTGTACCCCTTGCCAGCCTTGTGACCCTCCACGATCTGGTCTCTGATGGCCTTGGAATGCTCCTTTGTCTTTCCCATGTTGACCATGTCTGAGTGCTGTTCACAAGTTTGGGGAGGGTCTTAAATAGTCAGAAAAGGCTGGCAAAAGAGATCTTTAATCCACACATGTGAAGCTCATTATTCTTGGTGCCTGAACTACTTCTTAATACTTTAGGGGGACCAAACAGAATTCTTGTGGTTTGAGGGGTTGAATAATAAATGGCACTCTGAATTAACTTTTAACGTTTAAAAAAAAAAAAAAAAAAAAAAAAAATTTGCTGCAGTGCATTTCCCACTTCCAGGCTGATCTACAGTCCAAATGTCACAATGCCAAGTTAATTCCGCATGTGTCAACCAGCTAAATCTGCAGGTGGTTGAATACTACTTGTAGGCACTGTATCTGTTGAAAATAGTCTTGTGTAGGCCCGAGAAATACAAGTGTGGTTTTGCAGTTCCATGGTTCAAATCTCTGTATTATTCTACTTTTTTGCATTTTTTGCTGTAAAGAAAAACAGTAGTGTCTCCTGATTGTTCAGACACAAATATATCTGTTGAAAATAGTCTGGTATAGGCCCGAGAAATACAAGTGTGGTTTTGCAGTTCCACGGGTCAAATCTCTGTATTATCCTGCTTTTTTGCATTTTTTGCCGTAAAGAAAAACAGTAGGGTCTCCTGATTTTTCAGACACAAATATATCTGTTGAAAATATTTTGGTATACACCAGTAAATTATAACTGTGGTTTTGCTGTTCCGCGGTAAAAAATCTCTATTATCCTGCTTTTGGCATTTTTTGCCGTAAAGAAAAACAGTAGTAATGTCTCCTGATTGTTCAGACACAAATATATGTGTTGAAAATAGTCTGGTGTAGGCCCACGAAATACAAGTGTGGTTTTGCAATTCCACGGGTCAAATCTCTATTATCCTGCTTTTGGCATTTTTTGCCGTAAAGAAAAACAGTAGTAGTGTCTCCTGATTGTTCAGACTCAAATATATCTGTTGAAAATAGTCTGGTGTAGGCCCGAGAAATACAAGTGTGGTTTTGCTGTTCCACAGGTAAAATCTCTGTATTATCCTGCTTTTTTACATTTTTTGCTGTAAAGAAAAACAGTAGTGTCTCCTGATTGTTCAGACACAAATATATCTGTTGAAAATAGTCTTGTGTAGGCCTGAGAAATAAATGTGTGGTTTTGCAGTTTCACGGGTCGAATTTCTGTATTATCCTGCTTTTTTGCATTTTTTGCTGTAAAGAAAAATAGCAGTGTCTTCTGATTGTTCAGACACAAATATATCTGTTGAAAATAGTCTGGTATACACCAGTAAATTATAACTGTGGTTTTGCTGTTCCACGGTTAAAAATCTCTATTATCCTGCTTTTGGCATTTTTTGCCATAAAGAAAAACAGTAGTAGTGTCTCCTGATTGTTCAAGCACAAATATATCTGTTGAAAATAGTCTGGTATACACCTGTAAATTATAACTGTGGTTTTGCTCTTCCACACTAAAAAATCTCTATTATCCTGCTTTTGGAATTTTTTGCCGTAGAAAAAAAATAATAGTGTCTCCTGATTTTTCAGACATAAATATATCTGTTGAAAATAGTCTGGTGTAGGCCCCAGAAATACAAGTGTGGTTTTGCAGTTCCACGGGTCAAATCTCTGTATTATCCCCTTTTGGGCCTTTTTTCCAAAAAAAACCAAAACGTTTGAGTGTGTCGCCCACTGTTCAGCCGCAAATATATCTATTTAAAATTTTATGGTATACCCCAGTAAACAATAACTGTGGTTTTGCCATTCTACGGTAAAAAATCTCTATTATTCAGCTTTTGGTATTTTTTCCGTAAAGAAAGACTGTAATAGTTTCTCCCTGATTGTTCAGATTGTTTAAAAGAGTCGGGCGTAGCCCAGAGAAATAGAACTGTGGTTTTCCACTTCCACGGTTCTAATCTAAATTTTATTACCCTTTTTCGATTGATCGTGCGAGTGCAAACTATTCTACTTCCTTTACAATGGGCAAGGCGCGTGGCAAGGGACGTGGAACTGGACGTTCTAGTGATGGTGCGTGCAGAGGACGGGGCCATGGCCAAGGTGAAAATGTGCCACAACCAACAGCCACATCTTCTCTCTCCCACTTCTGAACCGAATTACTAGTGAAGCACAGAACTACACCAGTATTGTGAACTGATCAGTGTGAACAGGCTATTAATTGGATAGCAGATAATACTTCCAGTTACCTGGGCACCACCACCTCCGGTCTGTCTTCCACACGGTCGACTCTTAGTAGCCTTGAGTCTCGACCGCATACTCCTCCTAACCCTGATGCTCCTTCGTCCCACCATGCCGAGTGTCATCAGACAGCAACTGATCCCACACTGGGACACACTGAAGAGCTGTTCACTGGTCCATTTCCAGATTTGTGCCCCTCGCCTGCTCCGCTTGAAGTGGTGGAAGAGGAGATCCCATGTAGCGATGCTCAAATATTTGAACAGCCACGGCCACAGGAAGTCGATGCTGGCAATTTTTCACAAGAGGTGGACGATGACGAGACACAATTGCCAGGAAGTGAGGAGGAGGATCGTGGTGCGCAAGTGGAAGAGGAGGAAGTGCTGGATGATCTAGTAACTGACCCAATGTGGCAGGAGGACATGCAGAGCGAGGCCAGCAGCACACGGGGTGAGGGAGGCAGAGTACCCCAACAGGCAGGAAGAAGCAGTGTGGTGGCCGCACACAGAAGGCGGGCAACAGTTCCCCGTAACACCAACATGAGGGACGTTGCCAGTACAACCTGTAGGTCTTCCAGAGTCTGGAATTTTTTTAAAGAATCTGCTGATAACCCCAAAAATGCCGTTTGTACCACCTGCCATGCCAGCATCCGCAGGGGTGACAAAACTACCAGCCTGACCACCAATAGCATGATCAGGCACATGGCAGCAAAGCACCCGACTTTGTGGGGCGAACCCCAGTGTCCACGACCAGTGTCAGCAGGTGTCAACACTGCTTCTTCCACTGTTGTGCGTGCAATAGAACCCCCTGTTGTGTGTGCAAGGCAATCCCCTGTCCATACTGCATGCAAAGATGCTCCCTCCTCTCAGTCTTCACTTGTTATGGTAGTTTCTCAAGAAACAGCATCAACGTCCACGTCCCACCGCAGCGTTCAATTGTCCATATCCCAGACCTTTGAATGAAAGCGGAAATTTGCAGCTAACCACAGTCCTAAATTCGCACATTTCACGACTGCTTGCGTTGGAAATGCTGCCTTTTAGGCTGGTGGAGACGGAATCATTCCGCAACCTTATGGCGGTGGCCATCCCTTGGTACTCGGTCCTCAGCCGACACTATTTTGCCCGGTGTGCCATCCCTGCACTACACAAGCACGTGTCCCGAAACATTTGCCGTACCTCAACAGCGCAGTTACTGGGAAGTCCACCTGACAACGGACACGTGGACAAGTGCTTGTGGCCAGGGACGGTACATCTCCCTGACGGCACACTGGGTAAACATAGTGGAAGCAGGGACCCAGTCGGACCATGGGACGGAACACATCCTCCCCACACCGAGGATTGCGGGCCCTATGTCAATCAGAGTTGCCCCCACAGTGTACAGCTTCTGCGCATCATCCTCCTCCTCATGTTCAGCCTCCATCTCAGATATCACCACATCAGTTACAAGCTGGAAGCACTGCAGTACTGCCTCCGCCAAGCGGCAACAGGCTGTGCTGAAACTCATAAGCTTAGGTGAGAAACCTCACACTGCTTGTGAGTTGTGGACAGCTGTGAAAGAGCAGGCATATCTGTGGCTGAGACCGCTGAACCTACATCCAGGCATGGTCGTGTGTGACAATGGCCGTAACCTGGTGGCGGCTCTGAAGCGAGGCAAGATCACATACGTACCATGCCTGGCTCATGTGCTTAACCTCGTGGTTCAGCGGTTTCTTAAATCGTACCCCGAGTTGCCAGATCTGCTCGTCAAAGTACGCCGCCTGTCAGCTCATTTTCGCAAGTCGGCTACAGCTTCCACCGCCCTTGCTGTGTTGCAGCAGCGTTTGCAGCTTCCGTCACACCTACTGGTGTGTGATGTCTCCACACGTTGGAACTCTACCCTCCACATGTTGCAAAGGATTTGTGAGCAGAAGAGAGCAGTTGTGGAGTACTAGCTGCAACAAGGCCGTCGATATTCAGGTCAGACTCCACACATAAGACCTCAGGAGTGGACCTGGATGTCTGACATATGTACCATCTTGACAAACTTTGAGGAGTCCACCAAGATGGTGAGTGGCGATGACGCCATCATTAGCGTCAGCATTCCACTTGCCTGTCTTTTGCAACGCTCTCTGCAGAGAATTAAAGAGGAGGCATTGCAGCCAGAGTATGATGAGATGGATGAAGAAGCCGTAGCGGTCGATTACACACAGCCCAGCCTCATCTCATCCCAACGTGCATTGGGGGACAATGAGGGAGAGGAGGAGGAGGAGGAAGAACAGGAGCTTTTATCATGCGCTGTAGACGGTAGTACCTGTACAACTGTCATACCCTCGGTTCAGCGTGGGTGGCCTGAGGACAGGGGGGAGGAGGAGGATGAAGAGGAGGAGAGCAGGGTCAGTCGTCATCTTGGTGAGGACACGTAAGTCTTGCCCGTTACCAGTCTGGCACACATGGCTGACTTTATATTACGCTACCTTAACTGTGACCCTCGCGTTGTCAAAATGTTGGGTGACAGTCATTACTGGTTGGTGACACTTTTAGACCCCCGCTACAAGGAGAACTTTCACTCTCTTATTCCTGAGGTGGAGAAGTCTACAAAAATGGGGCAGTACCAGAAGACCCTTGCTGCAGAACTGTTAAAAAAATTCCCATCTGAACATGCTAGCGGCAGAGGTCACAGTTCGTTGACCAACCAAGGAGTACAAGCGAGAGAAAGGCAACTCCAATCCAGCAGAGGCAGGGAACACTGTCAACGTTCTGGGACAGTTTTCTTAGACCCGCCCAGCTTACAGGCCCTGAGGCGCGGGGTAATCTCACAAGGAGTGGAAAGTTTCAAAAGATGGTGAGGGAGTACCTTGCCGACCGTACCAGCATCCTCCGTAATTCCTCTCTGCCTTTTAATTATTGGGTATCCAAGCTGGACACTTGGAATGAACTCGCTCTGTACGCCTTGGAGGCCCTGGCCTGCCCTGCCGCTAGCGTGTTATCGGAGCGTGTTTTTAGTGCCGCTGGAGGAATTATAACTGATTAGCGCACACGCCTGTCAACTGACAATTCTGACAAGCTGACCCTTATCAAAATGAACAAGGGCTGGATTTGGCCAGACTTCTCATCATCACCAAATGCCAGCAGAGTGACATAAAGTCAAATCCACTGTGTTATTTCGGGAGGTGTATTCACATGCACTGCTTCACACCCACACATGGGTATACGCTTCCTCATTTCGGGTGTTTTATGTTCTTCTCCTTATCCTCAGCCTCCACCACCACTATACCACCAGGGTGACCGTGATCCGTGTTGCCATTATTGAAAGTTCCTCCGTCCTTATTTTTGTCAGCTTTTGCTTGGAAGGCATAAGCAAAGATTGTGGGAGACCCACTCCCCAATAATGGGAATAATATTTTTAAGATGCTGTACTGTATGGCTCTTGGAAGGGGCATTAAAAGCGTCTTCTTAAGCTACTGCAACCTCCACCACTTTTCCGAGGGGCATTCAAACCGTCTTCTTAAGCTACTGCGACCTCTACCACTTTTCCAAGGGGTATTAAAAGCGTCTTGTTAAGCCACTCTGAACTCCACTGCTCTTCCAAGGGGCATTGAAATGTTGTTTTGAATTAACTCTAACCTCCACGACTCTTCGAACTGGCATTGCATTTCCTCCTAATTTTTGGCAGCTTTTGCTTGGAAGGCATAAGCAAAGACTATGGGAGACCCACTCCCCAATAATGGGAATAATGTTTGTAATATGCTTTACTGCATGGCTCTTGTAAGGGGCATTGCAAGTTCCTCCATCCTAATTTTTGGCAGCTTTTGCTTGGAAGGTATAAGCAAAGACTAAGGGAGACACACTCCCCAATAATGAGAATAATGTTTGTAATACGCTGTACTGCATGGCTCTTGTAAGGGGCATTGCAAGTTCCTCCGTCCTAATTTTTGGCAGCTTTTGCATGGAAGGCATAAGCAAAGACTATGGGAGACCCACTCCCCAATAATGGGAATAATGTTTGAAATATGCTGTACTGCATGGCTGTTGTAAGGGGCATTGCAAGTTCCTCTGTCCTAATTTTTGGCAGCTTTTGCTTGGAAGGCATAAGCAAAGACTATGGGAGACACACTCCCCAATACTGGGAGTAATGTTTGTAATATGCTGTACTGCATGGCTCTTGTAAGGGGCATTGCAAGTTCCTCTGTCCTAATTTTTGGCAGCTTTGGCTTGGAAGGCATAAGCAAAGACTATGGGAGACCCATTCCCCAATAATGAGAATAATGTTTGTATTATGCTGTGCTGTAAGGCTCTTGGAAGGGGAATTAAAAGCGTCTTGTTAAGCTACTGCGACCTCCACCACTTTTCCGAGGGGCATTAAAACCATCTTGTTAAGCTACTGTGACCTCCACGTCTTTTCCAAGGTGCATTCAAACCGTATTGTTAAGCTACTGGGACCTCCACATCTTTTCCGAGGGGCATTAAAACCATCTTGCTAAGCTACTGTGACCTCCACGTCTCTTCAAAGGGGCATTAAAAGCATCTTCTTAAGCCACTCTGAACTCCACAGCTCTTCCAAGGGGCATTGAAATGTTGTTTTTTATTACCTCTAACCTCAATGACTCTTCCAACGGGCATTGCATTTCCTCCTAATTTTAGTCAGCTTTTGCTTTTCAATGCAAAGGTGAAAACTAAGGGAGACCCACTCCCCAATAATGGGTAGAAAGTTTTTAGTATGCTGTAATCCACGTCTGTTTCAAGGGGCATTGCAGTTCCTCATAATTTTTGGAAAGCCTTCCATTCACTGCTTAGGCCAGCAGTGTACAGGAGACCCAGTTGCTATAAATGGAAAAAATGGTTTACTTAAGGCCCTCTGACCTCCATGTCATTTCCAAGGGGCATTGGAGTGCCTCAAAATTTTTGGTAGGTATTGCACTGATGCCCTATGACTGTGTAGCCGGGCCGCTCCTTTTGTTACAGAAACATATCCTACAAGACATATGTGGTTGACTGGCCTGATATTGATGTGAATGGTCCCTGTTCCTCCTGCTCTTTCTCCTTTGCCACTACCTCATCCATCATTTATCACCTGAAGTTATGTTTTAACGGGAGTCATAGAAATGGGATAGTAGCAGGAAAACATCCAGCAATCCTCGGAGGAGGTAGGATATGCGCCAAAACGCTGACCACCTCAGGCCTAACCGCTACTACATACATGCGCTTGCATTCCAACAAAACAAAGCAGATGCTAACTTCTATCATCATCATCATGGTCCTCAACTTGGCGCTCTCAACTCCCCTGATGGAGAAGCCAGGGCCCACCGGAGGAGTCTGGTTCTCTGGTGGGCTCGTCCAATGGTTCCCTAAAGCAGGCCAGGCTAAGAAAAGTGTGTGGGGGGATGTTCCAAGGAGAAATAGGGGCGGCTGGGGACCGTTTATGGACACCGGCTTCCCCCAGGTGGCTGGGGACCGTGTGTGGACACCCGGCCGCGGGGCGGCTGGGGAACGAGTATGGACACCCGGCCGCCCCCTGGCGGCTGGGGACCGAGTGTGGACACCCGGCCGCCGGGCGGTTTGGGACTGAGTATGGATTCCAGGCCGCCAATGCAGCCATGACGTGGTGGCCAGATATCGCATCCACATGCCTAAAAGGCCCAATTTCAAGTGCAAGCAAGCAATATGGTACTGCAGCCTGGGGGTGAGTGGGTGGTTGGCTGCATATTTGAGCTTGCATTGCAAGGAATGGGGGAGGTACAATTGAACACTGCCCTGGGGCAAGAACTTGCACGGGGATAGTTGCAAGTCTGCATCTTCTGATGCGGCAAGGATGACTTCTGATGGACACACTTTTAGGCAGTGACCTGGGTGTCAGAGATGCTTCCAGGGGTCTTCCCCATGCTGTTCCCATGTCTTTTCAGCACTGTCTGCATGTGTCACACAGCACATGGCCAGATAAGGTTGTAAAATGTTAAAATGACATTTCCCGGTAAATGCATTTGTCACGGTGGAAAGCAATACAAAAGTGCAAAAACGCATAAAAAATGCTACTTGTGAGCATAGCCCAAGGTGTGGAGGAGTATTTTTTGGGGGGGTTATTTATTTTACCTGATACACAAGTCTTTACCCTGGAAAGGAACTTCCTTAACATATTTCACAGGAAAGCAGTTTCAGTTTCGTTTTTGAACGTTTTATTGTGAGCCCTTAAAAGTGGCTTAATACCTCTGACTACGTTGTTGACAGCAGTGACCTGGGGGTCAGAAATGCTTCCTGGGGCGATCCCCATGCTGTCCCCATGTCATTTGAGCACTGTCACTATCGTTTTGGGCACTTGTTAGGCTTTTAAAAGACTGCCGGGGGTGCCGCCGCAAAAATGCTCTGGTCTCCCATAGACTAACATTGGGCTCGTTGCTCGGGTCGAGCACCCGAGTATCACGGCGAGCTCGGCCCGAGCTTCGAGCATTTTAGTGCTCGCTCAACACTAGTCATATTATAATATTATGTATTCACTGTGTAGTAGAAATGGTAATACATTTTTTGTGTAGCGGTATTATTTCTGCCTTGTATAGTATTTTGGTAGTATTCGTCTTTGCATTGCATATTTTAGTTTAGCAACAGTAGTATACTTTAATTATATATCTATAGATCCTCTTTTAAGTGGCAGAGAGGTTGTATGGGGAAACATCTACTTTGGGGCTTGAACCCCTGATCTTTTAGGACCCTAGCAACTCCCCTGCCCCCAAGGTTCAGTTGTAGGACCCCTGCTCTTCTCAATCTACACCTTTGGCTTGGGACAGCTCATAGAGTTTCACGGTTTTCAGTATCATCTCTATGCTGATAACACACAGTTCTACCTCTCTGGACCTGATATCACCTCCTTACTAACCAGAATCCCACAATGTGCGTCCGCTATTTCAACTTTCTTCTCCACTAGATTTCTAAAACTCAACATGGATAAAACCGAATTCATCATTTTTCCACCATCTCATTCACCCCCCCAACTGACCTATCCATCAAAGTCAATGGCTGCTCACTCTCCTCAGTAACACAAGCTCGCTGCCTCGGTGTAACCCTTACCTCTGATCTGTCCTTCAAACCTGAGATCCAAGCCCTTTCCACTTCCTGCCGACTCCGACTCCAAAATACCTCCGGAATCCGCACATTCCTCGACCATGAATCTACAAAGACACGTGTACTCTCATCATCTCCAGCCTCTACTTCTGCAACCTCCTGCTCTGTGGCTTCCCTTCTAATACTCTTGCACCATTTCAATCTATCCTATACTCTGCTGGCTGACTAATCCACCTGTCACCCCGCTATTACCCAGCTTCTCCCCTCTGTCAATCCCTGCAATGGCTCCCCGTTGCCCAGAGACTCCAGTTCAAAACCCTAACTTTGCCATACAAAACCTGTCTCATCCATACATCTGTGATCTAGTCTCCCGGTACTTACCTGTGGGCAACCTCCGATCCTCACAAGATCTCCTTCTCTACTTCCCACTTATCTCCTCTTCCCACAATCACATACAAGATTTGTCCCATGTAACTACTCTACTCTGGAACTTTCTAACCCAACATATCAGACTCTCGCATACCGTGGAAACCTTCAGAAGGCACCTGAAGAACTACCTCTTCTGACAAGCGTACAACCTGCAGCAACCCTCGCTCCACCATACTGCTGCATGACCATCTCTACCCCCACCTACTGTGTTCTCACCCATTCCTTGTAGATTATGATCCCTCGTGGGCAGGGTCCTCTCTCATCCTGTACGACTTAGTGTTTTGTATTCAAGATTATTGTACTTGTTTTTTACTATGTTAACACCTTTTTCTCTTGTAAAGCGCCATGGAATAAATAGCGCTATAATAATAAGTAATAATAATAATAATAATGATAATTATACTATTTGTACTCTTGGTCAATTGATGTAATTTTTCCTGGTGTCTGCCCCTAATTTGAGCTGTTTTGGCAGCTTTTTGGATCCATTGTTGTGTATATGCATTTGGATTTGCCTCCAATTGAATTCAATGGGGTTTGGATACGTTTGACGAACTGTTCGGAGAATTGTTCAACGAACATCGGGAAGTTTGCCTATTATAAATGATCCGAACCTTGAAAGGTTCACTCATCTCTAATTGTGATAACTCAATATTTGATTGGAGTTGTATTTATAAATGATGTAGGAAATTTTAATCTTTTGGCATCAAAACACATGCCTGAAAAAGAATACCACTGCGTCATATGTTCTTATGACAGGAAATTTGAGAGGCATCAAAATGGTAAATTTATGACAAATGGGAACATTTCATAACCTTGGCTGATGTAAAGGTCATGTTTAATGTCGGTGGGTGGAGACAAAGGTCTCATTCAAAGGTATAAATACAATAAGTCCTCAAAATTGTCCACACCATTCCCAAGAAATCTTCAGATATTCCTTCTGAATAACCTACATTGACCATCATCCATAATGAAGATTGCAATTGCCTTTGCATTGGTGGCTCTGAGCTGCCTCTTTGGTAAGTACTTTTCTTAAACAGCAGGGATTCTTCTAGCATTACAATGTTGGAGAATCCTATGAGATATTCTTAGTGGAAATTTAGCCAAGATATAAACACTGATATGAACCTATTTTTCATATTAAATAATGCCACCAAATAATATAGTCTATATATTAATATTTTATGTAAAAATAAAACTCAACAAAATATGTTTAACATCTGTTGTGTAGATTCAGGAAATGCAATCCTCCCTGCTGGTGGAAAGAAAGGTGAGTAATGACTACAATGAGATATTCTTATTTAGGTTTACAATTAGAAATTTTGTTTTATTTTTTTTATGGATTTTAAGCCTAAGGCAGGAGGGGCACTTAATGGGAGGAGAATGATAGTTTAAAGCTTGATATATATATATATATATATATATATATATATATATATATGACTTTGTCATACATCGTAGTTAATTATGCTTCCCCAATCTTCTGAATATATTAATTACTTAAATAAAAACCTGCGTGTCTAGCTTTCTTGAAAAGGAAAAAGCATTAAAAATAGACAACGTACATAAGAAGCTAATGCTTGTTTGGAAGGCCGTGCCCTGTAATTTGTAACACCGCTTCTAAAGTTCCTCCTATCCGTTACTCCGTTTTCCAAGCACAGTGACATGGGGAGTTTAGTGGTAAGTCTAAGCCAAGCCTTCCTTGGCTTTGCTGTGATGGGGGATGTAAAAGCAGAGAAGGTGTGGGTTAGGCTTAACAATGAAATCTACATGCTGCTGTGGTGACCATCTTGAAAGCAGTAGGAAAGGAAAGCTGGTCTGAGTGGAGGCCGCAGCAGAGACCAACAGAGGCCAATAAGAAGGGTGACGATACATGAGAAATGTAGAGTTACTTTGTAGTCCCAAGGTTGAGGAAGGCTTTAAGGCTCACAGTTTTAGATACTCGCATGTTTCATATATCAAAACAGATAATATTTTTTGTCCAGTAACCATAGTGATCCCTTTTCCTTATCTAAGAATAAATAAAGCAAGGTAATAGGATGGACAATGGAACTATTTGCATATATACAGTATGTATTCTATTCTTTCATTTATTACATTTTATTTTGCTGTTTCATCAAAAGGGCCCATTATCCCAAGAGATTGTCTTAAAGACTTAATTACTGTAAGTATTTAAAAGCGTAACCTTATTTTCTCACATGCCTTAAAAATTTAAAGAGGTTGTCTGGGCATGTGATATTGATGAGTTATTTAGTGGATAGGTCAGTAGTATTAGATCAGTGAGAATCTGCCATCTGCCACCCACACTAATCATCTTATCCAGTAGCTTCCGGATGTAAATATTGTATTATGCTGAAAAATGTATCCATTTCAGAAGCCTAAGGCTAAGTGCCCACGTAATACTGCGGATTTTTCCTGAGCATTTCGCAATCTCCCTGGCAGAAAAAACGCATGCGGATTGTACATGCGGATTGTACATGCGGATTGACCCGGGTACCATCTGCACATTGAATCGCTTAATATCCGCACGACTACATGTGCACATGTGGATATTAAGCGATTCAATGCAAGTCAATGGCGGCGAAAACGCCGCGATTACACAAAATAATTGGTAGTGCTGCGGACTTTTCCACAATGATAATCCGCAGCGGAAATTTCCGCAGCATGTGCACAGCACATGCTGATTATCATTGGGGAACATGGCAGACTTTCTACCAAGCATTTTTTAAGTGTTTCTGCAGCAGAATTGCCGCTGCGGAAACGCTTAAAAAACTCATAGTGGGCACACAGCCTAAAGGGGGTATACAAATCATAGCTAGTAATATAGATATAATCCGTGAATGTCCAACACCGATTACCTCTGCCAATCACCTAAATGAAGGGACAGCAGCCCCAATATGTCCATATAGTTGGGGCCCACTAATCAGGAATTGATGGTTTACCAGATACCGCCTCACTTCTAATGGTGGAGAACTTCTTTTAATAATGAAAGTCTAGTATTAACCAGCTTCATGTCATGTAGTTTGTACACTGCAAGATGATTATAATGTCTTTCTACTAATATGTATCATTATTTTTAATAGAAATCTCTACCCAAGTCCCTTTGGAGGCTCCAAGAATTGCTTTGCTTGTTCATGAGTGGGAGGGTATGTGATTTAAACACATCATCATAACATCAGCATTATATATCTTAAAAATGGTCACTTGTAACAGACATGCTAGAAAATAGACAATCTAGGTGTCTAAAAACAATTTTTTAGTATATTTTTATTAGCTCTTAGTAAAGTTTTTTTTCTCACAGCTTCTTCTTTGGGGAAATCCCATTAATTCGAGTACATTCACATGTTGTTACTATGCAAAAAACAATGAAAGTCAATAGGTAGAATGTATCAAAGCTAAGCATAGAAAAAGTCCAGCAATGCAGAATTAATCCCAGAAGACTTAATGGGAACCTAACCTAATGGAAATAAGATGCTGAAAGCCTATGCAGGGGATCATGTTGTCCCCGAGGACCTGTGTCTAATCAAAGGCACATGTGACTATATTTAGTCTTCTATGAGGACAATGTTAAAGTTCAGCAAAGCCATATTGAGATAGTATGTCGCCATATTGAGATCGCATGTCGCCATATTTAGATAGCATGGCGTCATTTTGAGATATCATGGCATCATATTGAGATAGTGTGGTGTCATATTGAGATAGCATGTCGCCATATTGAGATAGCATGGCGTCCTATTGAGATGGCTTGGCATCATATTGACATAACATTAACATGACATATATAATTGAATCGTTTCGAATTATGATTCCCGTTATACCACAAATCAAACTTTCTTGTGGTGCAATAATAGTAATAATATAGTAATAATATATATTTAATATATACTAATATATGTTAATTAATAATAATAATAATAATAATGTTTAAGTAAAAAAAAATGTCATTTGATATGTTATAGTAAAATCTATATTCTTATATTTTTTATATAATCTTTATCTGATGATTATGATGATGACCATGATTATGTTTTTAAGAAAATATATTTTTCACTTTTTTGCAGAAAACTCAAAATAAAGAACTATACAAGAAGTTCTTATGTGAACTGCACCAAGCTCTGGTGATGTTCTTTAATATTAATATATTATTTTTCATGATAAGTTGCACGACATAAAATGATGTAACAACTCTTTATTATACTTTTCCAGATCGATACAGGTTGTGCCGCTGATCAAATCCTGAGCCTTCCCCAATTCCTGGTATTTCAGTTACAAGCAATATCATGATTATTATTGTTATTGTTTTAATAGTAGCAGTTGAAAGTATAAGTAAATCTTGCTCATCATAATCACTTTCACAATATTAATATTAGTTTAATTGCTTTTTTTGTTTATTTTTTTCTTTTAGGAAAAAGTTGGTGATGAAGTCGGAGAACTAGCAGAACAGATTGGATGTGAAATCTTTAAACTATTGGTAAGGTTTTACTAATATGATTTACTGATTAATGTTTATGTAATGAAGCAAGCATATGGCTATAGTATAATTATCCAACTAAATGAAGATGCTTTCATTATAATTATCTATATAACTTGACAGGTTTCTTGTGAAGGTAATATTTTACCTATATGCTGCCACATAATACATACAGTGTTTCTCCCATCCCTGACATTAGCCGTCCATGTATGCCACTGGTCAGTGGCTTGTGTATGGAGGGAGATATATTCCCAGCAGATGACGGCTGTAACCATTGGCATCTAATGACTCAGACAGGACTTCCGCTATCATTCATCTGAGATGTGATCGCTTGATGCTTATAGCTTATCAAGGGTCATGGTATCTGGGGCTTATTGCCTACATGTCCGCCAATGTTGTGCTCTTAGGTCATAGTAACATAGTGTAGCACCCTGAGGATTCGGCTGCTACAGGGGTATTGCACCTCAACCCAGAGGTGTGATATTCCACTCCCGGGTAAGGATGGAGTGTGGAACTGAGCTCAGATAGACTGCATGCACTACATACATCCCATTCCAGAGGAGCAGGCCGACGGCACTCCCACTTAGAAATGTGCAGGTGCGACCGAGCCTGTTCCTGGCTGGAGTGGGAGGGGGGAGGAACATCCCATGTAGTGTAGGGGCAGATAGGGGGAGCAGTCTGGGTAGTGGTAGGAGCTCATTGGGTGCTGGTCACCTGAGCTCACACATAGAGGGATATATAAGGAGGGCACCAACTAGGATCAGGGTCAGACGCAGAGAGTAAGTCAGATGCAGAGGACAAGCCTGCAGAAAGAAACAACAGCCCTGGAGAGAGAGTGGAGTAAAGAAGGAGACCCAGAGGGGGACAAAGAAGGGACCCAAGAACCCAAATAAGAACACCGGGTGAGGAGTCAGCAGAAGGGTACCGGAACCCAAGCTGGTGGGGGTAAAGACATTCCCCAGCCAGAGACCGGAGACCGTGGGCAGAGTCTGTCACGGTCACCCACTACATTCACCCTGAAGGCACACCACATGGAGGGTCAGGGAACCTGAGGCCAAAGGTTGCCCAACAGAAGGCCCGAGGGAGCTGGATTTAGGTGAATCACTGGTGGGGACGGCTGAAGGAAGGACAGAGGGAGAGCTCAGGGCCACGCTCCGGACTTGTTTGGGGGTTGGCCGGATCCAGGACCTGGTGGACGCAGCACGGCTCGGGAGGTCACTTGGAGCTAGAGTGACCAGGAACATCTGCAGTAAGTAAAGACCCTTAACTGCACTACCCGAGTCTGTCATCATTACCGGCTGCACCGCACCACCACAACCCCCATCCTCTGCGCCTGTCCCCTCTGAGGCTATACCCCTCCCGTTGGGGGTTATCCCACCAAGCTGCGCATTCACCATCAGCCTCAGCGGACCCTGCAGCAGCGGCGGCCACAGTGACCGCATCACAACGGGTGGCGTAGTCGACACAACGAACTTTAATAACATCAGTAAAGACTGCCACATAACCCTGAGCTTGACGCCCTGGGCACGGGACCGGGTCACAGCCGCTCGGAGACTACAACCCCCCCCCATCTGATCCGGTGCCGGGTATTCCCCTCAAAAAGGAATATGTCCCAGGGGGCGCGTCAACTTTGGCGTAGTCGGCAGGATTACGTGCCCGCAACACCCGGGTACTGCGTGCCTGAAGAAAAGTGCAAGTTTACCTCAGAAAGAAGACTCCTGCCGGTTCCGGAGGGTCCACGCCATCGGACTCCATCACCAGTCGTTTCCCGCCGATTGTCCGCCATTTCCAGCTTGTTCCCGCCATCTGCAGAGTTTCCCGCCACTGGGAAGCGATTCCCGCCAAAACCGCAGATTTCCCGCCTTGGAAGAGCAGCGGACGCCATTATGGGCGTGCCAAAGGAGGGCAAGAGGCCACATCCCATCGTGGGCCGGGACAGAAAATGGCGCCAAAAGTGGAAACCGCCCCCACCAACAGAGACTGTGATGCTGGAGGTGTCTGTCAGCGTGAAAGAACTCCCCCTGGAGCTGACAGTCACCGAGTTGCCCCGGGACCGCCCTCGAAGTAGGAGGAGACGAAAGAAAAGAGCAAAGATGGGTGTCGCTTGGAGCAGTCTAGAACGAGCGCACCCGGAGGCAAGGTGTCCAGAGCAAGAGCACCCGGAGTCGAGGAGAGAAAGAGTAGACCCGGGAATGGAGCGGCAGCAGAGCAGCACCGGCCCGCTGGCCAGGAGCCTGCAGAAGGAAGAAGGAGGAGAGCAGAGCAGCACCGGCCCGCTGGCCAGGAGCCTGCCGGAAGCAGAGCAGAGCAGCACCGACCCGATGGTCAGGAGCCTGCTGGAGTCAACAACCCCGCTGGGCTTAGCGGAGATCCTGGCGCAGCTTCCCCGAGATCGGGAGTGCGCGCGGAGTGCCCTGGAGGGCCTCGCGGGAAGGATGGCCCGAGTGCAGAGGGAGATCCTGGCGGAGTGGGGCCGGGAGATGGCCCAGCAAGCTGGAATCCGCCCACGGAACCCGCTCCCTTGGAAGAAGACACCGACTACCTCTGCGGATGACGCGGGAGGACCCAAGGCCGGAGACGGCGCAGAAGAGGGAGCGAGACGTATGGCAGCAGGTAAGGGGGACGCCTATACCCCATACCGGAAGACCACCCACCTGCCCCAGCTCCCCGTCGCAGAGCCCGAAAGTCCCCCTGCCGTACCCGAGACCGCCATGACACCGCCACCGACTAGGCCCCGACCGGAAGCCGCCGTCGCGACCCCAGTGACGTCACGCGTCGTGACCCGGAGCGTGGCGCAGGAAGAAGAGCCTCCGGCCTGGTCACAGGGCCTAGCGTTTCCGGGCGCCGCATCCAAAGCAGAGCCATCTACCTCCGCGGAGCCTCCGGCCTGGTCGCAAGGCCAGGTAACCCAGGGCGCCGCCGTCCTAACGGTGCCCTTCACCTTCCAGGTGCCCCAGGCCTGGCCGCAAGGCCTGGGCAACCCGGGCGCCATCACCACCGCGCCCGCGCCCGTAATACCAAGGGTGCCACACCTGGGGGAGGACCTCTTCGGCCAGCTCACATGGCCGGACGGGCGGCCCTTCATCTGGCCCGAAGGGTACCCTGAGCTAGAGCGGCAGCAAAGACTAGGGCCCTTGTGTGAGCCCCTGATCCCGGCTCCAAAGCCCGTGACTCGGGTCTCGCCTCCACTCGAGGAAGCCCAGTTCGTGTGGGACCCCACGGGAGAAGATTTGATGGGGTTCACCGGAGAGACTCGGGCAGCTGCAGCAGAGCGTACCAAGTGTTGCCGTCAACAGCTGGCAGAGTTCAAGAGAGAGCGGGAGGAGAGGCGGGCCAGAGAGCAATGGGCCCGGACCCGCAGCGCGGAGCAAAAGAGTCGGACCAGAAGGGACCCCCGTGCAGCAGATCGTCCCCGTACCATCGGGACGGTAATAAAGTTTAATGCGCAGCATGGGTGGGGCTTCATAAAGGACCAGAACACCATGGGTGACGTCTTCGTTACCCGACGGGATGTCGAGTCCCACCTTCCAGAGGGTCACAAAGGCCGTGACCTCTACGTCGGTGACGAGGTAACGTTCACCCGGCACAAGTGTGCCAAGGGACCTTACGCCCTCCACGTGCATCGCCTGACAGAGGAGGAGTTGCGGTGTAGGGAGGAAGAGCCAGAAGACCCGGACGGGTTCAAGGCTAGGAGGTACTACGATTAAGAACAGTAGTAAAGAAAAACTGTATATAGTTACCCGTCGGGGTACACAAGAAACCGTGGCTGCTTTAACGTTTAGTCCCCGTTGGGACCAGTGAACAGTTTAACCCGTGTGTCCCTTACCCAAACCAGGCTGAGGACTGTGAGCAGCCATCCCTTTCCCTTACCTGGCCGGGGACTGAGAACGGCCAAAATTTCCCTGTACATAGTTGCGCTTCCTAAGGCGCCCCCTACTGGTTTTATGAGAAACTGCTTTTCAAAAGACTGTCGCACTTTACCTGGTCACGAGTTGCACGGTGACCAGAGGAGGAAGAAAGAAAGAGACGACGAGAATGTTATGATGATGTTTATATGAAAAAGTTTATATATATATAATATTTTATATGTTTTATATGTTTATAAAAATTTGTATGTTTGGTGTTTTTGTCTTTGCAGCCCGAGGACGTGCTGTGATTTACCAGGGGGGAATGTAGCACCCTGAGGATTCGGCTGCTACAGGGGTATTGCACCTCAACCCAGAGGTGTGATATTCCACTCCCGGGTAAGGATGGAGTGTGGAACTGAGCTCAGATAGACTGCATGCACTACATACATCCCATTCCAGAGGAGCAGGCCGACGGCACTCCCACTTAGAAATGTGCAGGTGCGACCGAGCCTGTTCCTGGCTGGAGTGGGAGGGGGGAGGAACATCCCATGTAGTGTAGGGGCAGATAGGGGGAGCAGTCTGGGTAGTGGTAGGAGCTCATTGGGTGCTGGTCACCTGAGCTCACACATAGAGGGATATATAAGGAGGGCACCAACTAGGATCAGGGTCAGACGCAGAGAGTAAGTCAGATGCAGAGGACAAGCCTGCAGAAAGAAACAACAGCCCTGGAGAGAGAGTGGAGTAAAGAAGGAGACCCAGAGGGGGACAAAGAAGGGACCCAAGAACCCAAATAAGAACACCGGGTGAGGAGTCAGCAGAAGGGTACCGGAACCCAAGCTGGTGGGGGTAAAGACATTCCCCAGCCAGAGACCGGAGACCGTGGGCAGAGTCTGTCACGGTCACCCACTACATTCACCCTGAAGGCACACCACATGGAGGGTCAGGGAACCTGAGGCCAAAGGTTGCCCAACAGAAGGCCCGAGGGAGCTGGATTTAGGTGAATCACTGGTGGGGACGGCTGAAGGAAGGACAGAGGGAGAGCTCAGGGCCACGCTCCGGACTTGTTTGGGGGTTGGCCGGATCCAGGACCTGGTGGACGCAGCACGGCTCGGGAGGTCACTTGGAGCTAGAGTGACCAGGAACATCTGCAGTAAGTAAAGACCCTTAACTGCACTACCCGAGTCTGTCATCATTACCGGCTGCACCGCACCACCACAACCCCCATCCTCTGCGCCTGTCCCCTCTGAGGCTATACCCCTCCCGTTGGGGGTTATCCCACCAAGCTGCGCATTCACCATCAGCCTCAGCGGACCCTGCAGCAGCGGCGGCCACAGTGACCGCATCACAACGGGTGGCGTAGTCGACACAACGAACTTTAATAACATCAGTAAAGACTGCCACATAACCCTGAGCTTGACGCCCTGGGCACGGGACCGGGTCACAGCCGCTCGGAGACTACAACCCCCCCCCATCTGATCCGGTGCCGGGTATTCCCCTCAAAAAGGAATATGTCCCAGGGGGCGCGTCAATAGTAACGTAGGTTGAATAAAGACCTAGGTCCATCCAGTTCAACCTTTCTCCCCCAACTGTACTTCCTACACTAACATACTAACTTACTGGGACTAGGCCTCACAAATGTATTATTACCATTTTTATTATTGCTGCACTATTACAATTAAAAATGAACAAGGTTATCATTTTTAATCAGTTTTATATTTTGCATTACTCTTATGATTCTAATAATAGTATTACTAAAATCCCTATGCCTAAATCTGTTGATCCAGAAGAAGACAAAAACCCCAGGACACATTCAGCCAATTTGCATCACGGGGAAACATCCCTTCTTGACCCCGAGAAAAGGCGATCAGTCCTAGAACCCTTGATCAAACCTAATTAAGATACTAGTTATGTCATTACTATTATTGTGTTAAATGTACTACTATAGGTGTAATATTTTGTCTAATTTCACTGTAGCCCACAATGTTATGTGTATCGAGGAAATTGTCCAGCTCTTTTTTGAAAACTCTTATAGTGTCTGCTATTACTACCTCTTGGGGTCGGGCATTCCACAGCCTGACTGCTCTGACTGTAAAGAACCCTTTCCTGTGTGTCGGAATCACCTTTCTTCCACCCATAATGAGTGCCCCCTGGACCTTAGTATGGTCTTTGGAAGGAATAAGTCATGTGCTAGTCCTTTGTACTGACCACACATATATTTATACATGTAAATGAGAACCCCTCTGAGGCGTCGTTTTTCTAAGCTAAACAGACACAACTTTTCCAACCTCTCATCATATGAGGCCTTCCATCCCTTGTAATAATCTAGTTTACCGCTTTTGAACTGACTCTAACTTCTGAATATCCTTTTTAAAATGTGGAGCACAAAACTGGATCCCATATTCCAGATTTGGCCTCACCAGTGATTTATAAAGGGGTAACAGTACCTTGGGGTTGCGGGATTTATTTCTCTTTTTACACATCCAAAAATCTTGTTTGCTTTTGCGGCTGTTGCTTGATATTGAGTACTGCTGCTCAGCTTACTTGTAACTAGTGTTGAGCCACCCCCATAGTGTTCGGGTTCGGTTCGGTTCGTCGAACACCGGGATGTTCGAGGAACTGTTCGTCGAACTGTTCGTCGAACACCTTAGAACACCGTCGAACACCGTTAAAACCAATGGCAGGCAAACAAAAACACATAGAAACACATAGAAAACACCTGCAAAGGTGTCCAAAAGCTGACAAACTGCTCAGAAGACACTCTCTTTAAAAAAGCCGGCCGGCAAATTCAGCAGTGGCATACACCGGTACCCGACAATTTAGACAAGAAGGAATAGAGCATCACACATAGATTAGATAGATAGAAACATGTCAGTCACACATATAAGAAGCACAGTGACAGTGTTGGTTACTGCACTTGTCATTTAGTGTAAAGGATTTAGTAAAAAAAATATTAGTGTTTTCATGCACCGTCTCTTTAAAAAGCCGGCCGGCAATTCAGCAGCGGTACCCGACAATTTAGAACAGAAAGAATAGAGCTTCACACATAGATTAGATAGATAGAAACATGTCAGTCACATATATAATAAGTACAGTGACAGTGTTGGTTACTGTACTTGTCATTTAGTGTTAAAATAAAGGATTTATTAAAATAAAAATTGGCGTGGGGTTCCCCGTAATTTTAGTCTCTAGCGGAGGTTAAGCAGACGGCTGGGGCAGAGGTTTGAAGCCTGGGAAGGGGGTAATACCCACGGAGCTTCCCAGGCTACTAATATCAGCCCCCAGCTGAATACCTAGCCTTTACTAGCTATTAAAATGGGGGACCCCTCAAAAAAAATGACGTGGGGTCCCCCCTATGTTAATAGCTAGCAAAGGCTAGGCAGACAGCTGGGGGCTGATATTAATAGCCCAGGAAGGGTGCCATGAATATTGGCCCCCTCCCAGGCTAGAAACACCAGCCGTCAGCCGCCCCAGAAATGGCGCATCCATAGGATGCGCCAATTCTGGCACTTAGCCTCGCTCTTCCCACTGCCCTGTAGCGGTGGCAGTGGGGTAATAGGGTTGGGGTTGATGTCAGGTTATAACGCCTGCTGACATCAAGCCCAGGTTAGTAATGGAGAGGCGTCTATAAGACACCCCCATTACTAACCCCATAGTAAAAGTTAAAAAAAACACAAACACCCAGAATAAAGTCCTTTAATTTAAATAAACACACAATTCTTTATTGTTCTAAATTAAACCATACTTACCATCACGCCCATTCCAGCTGAAGCCAACGATCTCCTGTAATAAAAATAAAATAATAAACCAACATCATACTTACCTTTCGATGGTTCCCAGGACAGCTTCAGCTCTGCTACATCGAGATGACAGGCTGGACCGCAGGAGAAAGCTGCCATCCAGCCTGTCATCCCGCGGACACTGAGCAGCGCAGGCATGCTTGCGCTCCTCAGTGTCTCGCTGTGACGGCATCCAGATGAGCCGAGGTCATGTCCAATGAACTCGGCGCACCTCATGCACGTCACTGACAGCGTGGGAGAATTCTCACGCTGAAGCGCTGAGTGCAGGAGAATTTTCCCACGCTGTCAGTGACGTGCATGAGGTGAGCAGAGATCATTGGACATGAACTCACCTCATGCACGTCACTGACAGCGTGGGAAAATTCTCACGCTGAAGCGCTGTCAGTGACGTGCATGAGGTGAGCTCATGTCCAATGATCACTGCTCACCTCATGCACGTCACTTACAGCGTGGGAGAATTCTCCTGCACTCAGCACTTCAGCGTGAGAATTTTCCCACGCTGTCAGTGACGTGCATGAGGTGAGCTGAGTTCATTGGACATGACCTCGGCTCATCTTTATGCCGTCACAGCGAGACACTGAGGAGCACAAGCATGCCTGCGCTTCTCAGTGTTTGCGGGATGACAGGCTGGATGGCAGCGTTCTGCTGCGGTCCAGCCTGTCATCTCGATGTAGCAGACCTGGAGCCGTCCTGGGAACCATGGAAAGGTAAGGATGAGGTTGGTTTATTATTTTTCTTTTATTGCAGGAGATCGTTGGCTTCAGCTGGAATGGGTGGGATGGTAAGTATGGTTTAATTTAGAACAATAAAGAATTGTGTGTTTATTTCAATTAAAGGACTTTATTCTGGGTGTTGTGTTTTTTTTAAATACTTTACTAGAAATTCATGGCGGTCATGTCTAATACTGGCGTGACCCCATGAATTTTGGGCTTAGGGCCAGCTGATAATACCAAGCTGGCCCTAACCCCTTTATTACCCAGTGAGCCACCGCACCAGGGCCCTGGATGAGTTGGGTACAGCGCCAGAAGATGGCGCCTCTATGAACGCGCCATTTTCCGGGGTGGCTGCGGACTGCAATTTGCAGCGGGGGGGGGGGGGGGGGCAGAAAGCTTGGGCCTCCCTGCGCTGCAGATTCCAGCCCCCAGCTGCCTAGTTGTACCTGGCTGGACACAAAAATAGGGCGAAGCCCCACGTATTTTTTTTTTAATTATTTCATGAAATTCATGAAATAATTAAGAAAAAAAGGCCTTCCCTATATTGTTGTGTCCGGCCAGGTACAAATAGGCAGCTGGTGGTTGGGGGCAGCCCGTTCCTGCCTGCTGTACCTGGCTGGACACAAATATAGTGCGAAGCCCCACTTCAATTTTTTTAAATTATTTCAGGAAATTCATGAAATAATTAAAAAAAAATTGACGTGGGGCTTCGCACTATATTTGTGTCCAGTCAGGTGCAGCAGGCAGGAACGGGCTGCCCCCAACCACCAGCTGCCTATTTGTACCTGGTCGGACACAACAATATAGGGAAGCCCTTTTTTTCTTAATTATTTCATGAAATAATTTAAAGAAAATTGACGTGGGGCTTCACCCTGTTTTTGAGTCCAGCCAGGTACAACTAGGCAGCTGGGGGCTGGAATCCGCAGCGCAGGGAGGCCCAAGCTTTCTGGGCCACCCCCGCTGCAAATTGCAGTCCGCAGCCACCCCGGAAAATGGCGCGCTCATAGAAGCGCCATCTTCTGGCGCTGTACCCAACTCATCCAGGGCCCTGATGCGTTGGCTCACTGGGTAATAAAGGGGTTAGGGCCAGCTTGGCATTATCAGCTGGCCCTAAGCCCGAAATTCATGGGGTCATGCCAATATTAGACATGACCACCATGAATTTCTAGTAAAGTATTTAAAAAAAACACAACACCCAGAAAAAAGTCCTTTAATTGAAATAAACACACAATTCTTTATTGTTCTAAATTAAACCATACTTACCGTCACGCCCATTCCAGCTGAAGCCAACGATCTCCTGAAATAAAAGAAAAATAATAAAGCAACATCATCCTTACCTTTCCATGGTTCCCAGGACGGCTCCAGCTCTGCTACATCGAGATGACAGGCTGGACCTGCAGAACGCTGCCATCCAGCCTGTCATCCCGCAGACACTGAGAAGCGCAGGCATGCTTGCGCTCCACAGTGTCTCTCTGTGAGGGCATCCAGATGAGCCGAGTTAATGTCCAATAAACTCGGCTCACCTCATGCACGTCACTGACAGCGTGGGAAAATTCTCCTGCACTCAGCGCTTCAGCGTGGGAGAATTCTCACGCTGAAGCGCTGAGTGCAGGAGAATTTTCCCACGCTGTCAGTGACGTGCATGAGGTGAGCTGAGTTCATTGGACATGAGCTCACCTTATGCACGTCACTGACAGCGTGGGAGAATTCTCCTGCACTCAGCGCTTCAGCGTGAGAATTCTCCCACGCTGTCAGTGACGTGCATGAGGTGAGCCGAGTTCATTGGACATGACCTCGGCTCATCTGGATGCCGTCACAGAGAGACGCTGAGGAGCGCAAGCATGCCTGCGCTTCTCAGTGTCCGCGGGATGACAGGCTGGATGGCAGCGTTCTGCTGCGGTCCAGCCTGTCATCTCGATGTAGCAGAGCTGAAGCTGTCATGGGAACCATGGAAAGGTAAGGATGATGTTGCTTTATTATTTTTCTTTTATTGCAGGGGATCGTTGGCTTCAGCTGGAATGGGCGTGACGGTAAGTATGGTTTAATTTAGAACAATAAAGAATTGTGTCTTTATTTCAATTAAAGGACTTTATTCTGGGTGTTTGTGTTTTTTTTTAACTTTGACTATGGGGTTAGCAATGGGGGTGTCTTATAGACGCCTCTCCATTACTAACCTGGGCTTGATGTCAGCTGGCATTATAAGCTGACATCAACCCCAGCCCTATTACCCAACTGCCACCGCTACAGGGCAGTGGGAAGAGCGAGGCTAAGTGCCAGAATTGGCGCATCCTATGGATGTGCCATTTCTGGGGCGGCTGACGGCTGGTGTTTCTAGCCTGGGAGGGGGCCAATATTCATGGCACCCTTCCTGGGCTATTAATATCAGCCCCCAGCTGTCTGCCTAGCCTTTGCTAGCTATTAAAATAGGGGGGACCCCACGTCAATTTTTTGGGGGGTCCCCCATTTTAATAGCTAGTAAAGGCTAGGCATTCAGCTGGGGGCTGATATTAGTAGCCTGGGAAGCTCCATGGGTATTACCCCCTTCCCAGGCTTCAAACATCTGCCCCAGCCGTCTGCTTAACCTCCGCTAGAGCCTAAAATTAAGGGGAACCCCACGCTAATTTTTTTTTAAATAAATCCTTTATTTTAACACTAAATGACAAGTACAGTAATCAACACTGTCACTGTACTTCATATATATGTGACTGACATGTTTCTATCTATCTAATCTATGTGTGATGCTCTATTCCTTCCATTCTAAATTGTCGGGTACCGCTGCTGAATTGCCGGCCGGCTTTTTTAAAGAGACGGTGCATGAAAACACTAATATTTTTTTTAATAAATCCTTTACACTAAATGGCAAGTACAGTAATCAACACTGTCACTGTACTTCTTATATATGTGACTGACATGTTTCTATCTATCTAATCTATGTGTGATGCTCTATTCCTTCCATTCTAAATTGTCGGGTACCGCTACTGAATTGCCGCCGGCTTTTTTAAAGAGACGGTGCATGAAAACACTAATATTTTTTTTTATAAATCCTTTACACTAAATGACAAGTACAGTAATCAACACTGTCACTGTACTTCTTATATCTGTGACTGACATGTTTCTATCTATCTAATCTATGTGTGAAGCTCTATTCTTTCGGTTCTAAATTGTCGGGTACCGGTGTACGCCGCTGCTGAATTGCCGGCTTTTCATGTTTCACTGTGAGCACAGTTCCCATCGATTTGGGCAATCACTCTAATGCCACAACCACCATGGCTGTGGCATTACAGTGAGTGGCAGACAATCCCTGCATGATTGGTGGTCTAAATAGCGCCAGACATGCAGGACACGCTTTTGGTGCACGAACAGTTATCGAACATAACCTCGAACAGCTGAATTTTTTTGCAAATCGTTCGGGTTCGTCGAACAACTCGAACACCGCCCAAAACAGCTCGAATTTGAGATTGGCGAACAGTTCTAGTCGAACACCGCTCGTCTCTACTTGTAACCAGAATACCCAAGTCCTTCTTCTGTTCTGTAGTCCCGAGTATACTCCCATTTAATGTATATGTAGCAATATAATTTCTCCATCCTAGGTGCATTACTCCACATTTATCTACATTAAATCTCATTTGCCAAGTGATTGCCCATTCAGTCATCTTATCCAGATCGTTCTGCAATATTGTAACGCCAAGATCAGATTTTAATATCCTACATAGTTTGGTGTCATCAGCAAAGACTGACACTTTACTCTTAATCCCATCCACTAAGTCACTAATAAAGAGGTTAAAAAGAATCATTCGTATGACAGATCCCTGCGGTACCCCACTGCTGACTATATCCCATTTAGACATCGTACCATTTATGATGACTCTTTATTTTCTATCATTTAGCTAATTCCTTACCCATTTGCATATACAGTGGGTACGGAAAGTATTCAGACCCCTTTAAATTTTTCCCTCTTTGTTTCATTGCAGCCATTTGGTAAATTCTAAAAAGTTTATTTTTTTCACATTAAAGTACACTCTGCACCCCATCTTGACTGAAAAAAAAGAGAAATGTTGAAATTTCTGCAAATTTATTAAAAAAGAAAAACTGAAATATCACAAGGTCATAAGTATTCAGACCCTTTGCTCAGTATTGAGTAGAAGCACCCTTTTGAGCTAGTACAGCCATGAGTCTTCTTGTGAATGATGCAACAAGTTTTTCACACATGGATTTGGGGGTCCTCTGCCATTCTTTCTTGCAACTCCTCTCCAGTTCCGTCAGGTTGGATGGTGAACGTTGGTGAACAACCATTTACAGGTCTCTCCAGAGATGCTCAATTGGGTTTAGGTCAGGGCTCTGGCTGGGCCAGTCAAGAATGGTCACAGAGTTGTTCTGAAGCCACTCCTTTGTTATTTTAGCTGTGTGCTTAGGGTCATTGTCTTGTTGAAAGGTGAACCTTTGGCCAAGTCTGAGGTGCAGAGCACTCTGGAAGAGGTTTTCATCCAGGATATCTCTGTACTTGGCCGCATTCATGCTTTCTTCAATTGCAACCAGTCATCCTGTCCCTGCAGCTGAAAAACACCCCCATATCATGATGCTACCACTACCATGTTTCACTGTTGGGATTGTATTGTGGCAGGTGATGAGCTGTGCTTGGTTTTCTCCACACATACCGCTTAGAATTATCACCTGAAAGTTCTATCTTCGTCTCATCAGACCAGAGAATCTTATTTCTCATAGTCTGGGAGTCCTTCGTGTGTTTTTGAGCAAACTCTATGCAAGCTTTCATATGTCTTGCACTGAGGAGAGACTTCCGTCGAGCCACTCTGTTATAAATGCCCGACTGGTGGAGGGCTGCAGTGATAGTTGACTTTGTGGAACTTTCTCCAATCGCCCTACTGCATCTCTGGAGCTCAGTCACAGTGATCTTGGGGTTCTTCTTTACCTCTCTCACCAAGGCTCTCCTCCCAAGATTGCTCAGTTTGGCTGGACGGCCAGGTCTAGGAAGACTTCTGGTGGTCCCAAACTTCTTCCATTTAAGGATTATGGAGGCCACTGTGCTCTTAGGAACCTTGAGTAATGCAGAAATCCTTTTGTAACCTTGGCCAGATCTATGCCTTGCCACAATTCTGTCTCTGAGCTCCTTGGGCAGTTCCTTTCAGCTCATGATTCTCATTTGGTCTGACATGCACTGTGAGCTGTGAGGTTTTATATAGACAAGTGTGTGCCTTTCCAAATCAAGTCTTATCAGTTTAATTAAACACAGCTGGACTCCAATGAAGGAGTAGAACCAAGTCAAGGAGGATCACAAGGAAATTGACAGCATGTGACTTCAGTATGAGAATCTGAGCAAAGGGTCTGAATACTTATGACCATGTGATATTTCAGTTTTTCTTTTTTAATAAATTTGCAAAAATTTCGACATTTCTGTTTTTATTCAGTCAAGATGGGATGCAGAGTGTACTTTAATGAGGAAAAAAATGAACTTTATAGAATTTACCAATTGGCTGCAATGAAACAAAGAGTGAAAAATTTAAAGGGGTCTGAATACTTTCCATACCCACTGTAGTTCCCCCAAGTTCTTGCTTCTGTAGCTTCAGTATAAGGCTGTTATGTGGTACAGTATCAAATGCCTTTGCAAAGTCCAGATAAATCACATCCGCCGCATTACCAACATCCAGATTTGCACTTACCTCCTCATAGAACCCAAACATGTTGGTTAGACATGACCTATTTTTCATGAATCCATGTTGATTATCATTTATTACATTATTCTCTGTGATATAACTCTGCAGGTCATCTCTTATGATGCCCTCAAAAACTTTTCACGCTACTGATGTGAGACTTACCGGGCGGTAGTTACCTGGATCCACCTTTTTACCTTCCTTAGATATTGATACTACATCGGCTATCCTCCAATCCTGTAGCGCTACCCCTGTTACCAGAGAGTCTAAGAATACGAGATACAGCGGTTTGTCAATTACTGAACTTAATTCCCTCAGTATCCGTGGATGAATGCCATCTGGGCCGGGGGATTTGTCAATGTTTAATTTGCTCAGTCGCAGGCGTACTTCTTTTTGTGTTAAACTAGTCATCTTGGCTCACATAAAAATGGAGAGAAAAGCAATCAAAAAGTTGTATGTATATCAATATAGTAGCCATAAAAATTAGAGACTGCCCCTGACACAGCTCCATTGACTGAAGAAAAAAAAAAGTTATGGGTCTCAAAATAGGGCAATACAAACCACATTTCTATGATTTTTTTTTTACGTAAAATGCTGTATGAATATTGTATATAACATGTAGGCTGTGTTCACATGTTGCATTTTGCAGCTTTTTGTCAATTCTTCCTGCGGTTTGCAGTGTTTTGCAACATTTTTTCATCCATAGAAAGTGAAGAAAAAGAAGAAAAAAATTGAAATAAAAAGGCAGGCATTATTGCTGCTGTTCTGTAGTCAAATGACACACATAATCCTCACCAAACAGCAGCAAAAATGCATCAAAAAACTTGCAAAAATGCAGCAAAACCTGCCAAAAAGAGAACAGATTTTAGATGCCAAAAAAAAATTCTTCACAAACATAACGTGTGAACAGCCGAAATGTGTCACATCTAAGCAACAACAGCAGAATTGTGTTTTCTCTCCATTCCACCCCACAAAGAATATTTTCCCATTTTTCAGTGCATTATATGGTAAATTAAATTGTGGCATTCTGAGGCTCTAAGAATACTGAGAGGGAAGATCGAAAGCAGAAAAGCTGAATTAGATGAGGCGTGATAGGAGTAAATCACTCTTCGATCCCTACATAGACAGCATGCACATCACTGAGCTGTGGGAACAGAATTTCTGGATGGCTTATGCTTCATATATTGCCATATGATGCTCTGTATACATAATGTTATGGACATAGGGCTCATGTATATGGATATATTTTAGCTCTGTTTTAGATTGTGACATGGGACTACAATTGAGGTTTCATATTGATTTACATGTAATTTTTTTCCTGTTCAAGTAAAGAAAACATTTTTGCCATGTTCCTCCGTATGCCATATGGAACAAATAAATGCTTCTAAGGGAGAGTATGTATGTAGGCATGGCGTCTGACAATACCTGCGTGGCAATACACTCTTTGTGGTGCTGTAATAAGGGGCCAGGCTGGGTCAGTGCACGAGTCCATATGCTCCCATAGAAAAAAGTCTTCTAGAGGAAAAGATCTGCACGGTATAATTTAGCATTCAATCATGTCACCTTTTTCTTATTCCTTAGTATGCAAAGGCCTGAAGAGGTAAAATGGAGCCCCATAGATTTCTATGGGCACAATATCATGGCACTCTTTCACTTAGAGGTAGTACTGGGGTTTAAAACAGTAGTATGCATAATGAACAGAATAGGAAGGGGACATGTGCTCGTATAAACTACCTCCTATTCTGCCACGAATGGTGGCTTCCTATGAGGCCATCAGGACAAACATATGAGTGATTATATTAGAAAGTTTAGGTAGATCAGGGATGTTTTTTAATACCCAGTGTGCATTTTTATTGAATATTTAATAAAAGTTACATTTTATAGTCTTTAGTGAGGGGTATTATATTGGGTTTCCCCACTTGGTAAATATTACCAGTCCAGTTACCACACAAGTTTAGTGATAGAAAATATCACAGAAAACGTCTTACCCATAGTAATAGTGGAGATTAGAACTTTGCGGTTACGTTCCCTAATGCGCGTTTCGCGACCAATGACTTCATCAATTCTACATAATTGTATTATAATGTGTCCTATTGAATATTATATTAATTTCATTAAAATAAAGCTGATATACACACTACAGCACACCGTTCTTTTATTATCTATCATTATTATTATTATTCTCATCACCACTGTAGTATATAACATAAATGTCTCAATCACATGCTGTAAATTTAAAAAATGTTTCCATTGGCTTCCAGGAGGATCTAGGAGTAAGCAAATTAGTGCTGAATACTTTATGTGATCTTTTGGTAAGTTATTATCAATAACATGAAAACATTTGCAGTGTAAATATAAATGACCATCTTATTTGCAATCAGGTTAATTATTGTTTTAATTGGATATATGTATACATTTCTAGGGAGAAACACTTTTAACCTTGAGCCAGTCTCTGGTAAGTAAGACATTCATTTAAGTCTTAAGAAAATGCAAAAACTACAAAATTAGTGTTCATGATTCTGGTCTACAGATCTGTAATTTTTTCAAGCAATTTACACTGCATGTTATATCTTTCTTAACAAAATGTCGGCTAATTAGGATTCTACTCTAATCCAGCCCTGTAAGAACACATGATATAGCTGACTTACTGTACACTGAGTGTAATTAATCAGAGCCATCACTGAAGCTTCAGCATTTTGACTTATTACAACTTAAACCAACTTTTTTACTCATTCATTATAAATGAAAGTTAATGAAAAATGGCAAAAAGAGACAATAAATTGTATCTATATAGTTGAACTTAAACTCTCAAGGGAGATACCATACATTAATATAGGTTATGATTAAATTCTAGAAGTGAAAAAAAACCTAAAGAAATGAACTGGAATGTAAATTGATGTACATGTAGCTTTTAAGAGCATGTTCACATCTGGCCACTAAACAGTATAGAAAACAAAGACCGAAACACAAAAGACTGAAACACAATAAGCAAATAGCCTGCAATAAATAAACAGTAATAGTGCATGAAAATAATATAGGGTACTTAGTTAATATAATTTTGATCAAAATAATGCAAAAGACATCCTACCACGTCACGGAGACCCTATTCGGGACAGTCCTATCTCTAATATGTAAAACCTCACCATTTGTCAAGTGACATGCATGTGGATAAGGGCTGAAAGACTGATCCCGGCTAGTAGACACACAGCCATAGTGAAGAAGATGAATAGAATTTCCAGCTGAAGGAGAAGGCAGGGCACACCTTTATATGCACTTGGTGCACACTAACTAAAAAAAAAATAAAAAAAATTAACTAGGATGTAAATTGGTGTGCATACAGCATGTAAGTGCATGTTCACACCTGGCCCCTAAACATAAAAAACAAGGACAGAAACACAATAAGCAAATACCTTGCAAAAAAACAAATAAACAGCAATAGTGCTTGTCTAAGTATCCTATATTACTTTCATGCACTATTGCTGTTTATTTATTGCAGGGTAGTTCTGTGTTTATTCTTTAAATTCTAGAAGTGTCAAAACAATGTAACCCCTTATTTACTGCCAATATGTCTTTTCACAGTTGTCATTCAGAGTCACTATTCCTCAGCACCACCCTTGTATTGTGCTGAGAAATAATGGAATAGTGTCCCCCATGTCTGAGGATATAGTGAGTGTCAGCTGTGTATTACAAATGACACACTGCTATGCAAGCACCAATCATGGTTGTATAACTCTCTAGATCCTACTTTCAATAACGATGGAAGCATCTACAGGGTTAACACAGGGAGGGATTGCCCCCTTCCACCACACTGGTGTGCTTATGGTGGTGGTAAAAAACCAAGGCCAAGCATTGACTTTAGGGATTACCAGCTATGGTAGCCTGTTAAGCCCTGTCGACCACAGTTTTGCTCTTGTCTTAAGAGACGGGACACTGCCAAAAAAGAGGCTAAAGAGTCTGAATACTATTTTGGGGATACTAGACAGAAATCTATGGTAAATGCGCAGTGTGGAGCACAGAATAAATGTGAACTTGGCTTTATAAGTTATCAAAAAGTGTTATATACCAAAAATGGTACCAGTAAAGCATCAAATAATCCCCACTCAGGTCCATTAGCTGTAAACATAAAAATGGGGTTAGTGGTAGCACAATGGCTCTGGATAAATATCATTGCTTCCCTCAAAAATGTCTCCTGCCCTTCTCAGCCCTGCAGTGAGCTTGAACTACAGCGAACATCCACATGTATGCCATTATTTTAGGGAGGAGATACGCATAACAATTTGTGGGTGGGGGTGATGTCTCCAGAAGCAGTTGCTAGGCACAACATATAGGGCACAAAAATGACACATTTGCATTTTTACTTTGCATCATCCACTCCATGCTTACTTTTGGAAATCGAATTAGTCCACCCACATCTGCGCTCCAAAAGTCAAATAGTTCTCAAACAGTAGTTTTTGCCCATATGTGGGTTAATACCGCATTCAGGAGAAAATCTGTAACAAATATTGGGGTTAATTTTTTCCTATTATCCCATGTGAGAATGAAAAATTTGGAGCTAAAGCAATAATTTAGTGTTAATATTTTTGTGTTAATCCCTATGAAACAACTGAAGAGTTAAACTTCCTGATAACAGTTTTGATTACTTTGAGGGGTACAATTTTTAAAATATTATCACAGTTTGGGGTTTTCCAATATATAGGTCGCTCTTTTTCACTTTAATTGTGAATGGTTCCCTTAAATTTGCTGCTTAAAGGGGTTGTCCGGTCAAACCTGATAAACTCAGAGTGACTGCAGACTTATGAATCCGCCCACCACATGCACTGTGCACTGCGGGGATTCGCCGGTTTCAGACCCAGGAACAGAGGGTATGTGCGTGTTATACATACTCCCGGCCAGTGGGCGCAGCCTCGCTTCATACACTTGTATTAAGCCAAGGCTGTGCCCTGCCCAGTGATGCGGATGGCCAGTAGATGTGTCCGACTAGAGGGCGTGGCCTCATTGCATACAAGTGTATGCAGAGCGAGGCTGCTCCCACTGGCCGGGGGTATGTATATACCCTCCGTTACCGGGTCTGACACTGGCAAATCCCCGCAGTACACAGTGCGTGTGCTGGGTGGATTCATAAGTCTGCAGTCACACAGAGTGACTGTAGACTTATTGGTTTTGACCGGACAACAACTTTAACTTTTAGGCCTTTTATCATCCTAAAAAATTAAAGCGATATTAAAAAAATAATTCTTATCTAAAGTAGACATTTGGTAAATATTAGATATTAGCTGTTTTGTGCTGTATGACTATCTAGTTTAATAGTATAAAAATAAAAAATATAATTTTCAACATTTTCATCAAATTTCAGATCTTTTAATACATATAAAGAAATTATATCGATTTCAAGTTACGATTAACATAAAGTACAATGTGTCATAAAAAAACATTTTCAGAATTACTGAGATAGAAACTTTCCAAAGTTAATAGAAAGACTTGACATATCAGATTTGGTACTCGGTCACAAAGGCCTAAACTAGCTCTGTCACTAAGAGGTTAAGTTTATTGCTTAGTTGTTGTTTGCATCAATCTGAAATTAAAATTTGATAAAATGATGTGAGAATCATGAAGACTGGAATCTTCACAAATACTGCTAAAAATGGACTATTATTTTACTTTATAATTCAACTCTTATCTTTTTCATTTAACATTATTTATTATTATTTTATGTAACTAAGGCTGGCTTGAACGTGGGAGGTGATATCTTGAAAAAAATACCGATAGTTGGATAAAAAAAAAACTTCATGTGAGTACCTTATCTTGTATTGTATTGTATTGTATTGTACAGATATAACTTAAAACAGGACTTGGGCAATTTTCAAATTGTTTTTTTATGTTTATGTATTTGATAATGAACTCCTTAATATAATGTAAAAAATGGTAAAAAGACATAAATCTTTAATGAGATGTAAAAAGTATTCTACTAAATTATAATATACATTATTATTAGTTAAAGTAACAAGCCCTAATGGTAGTTACCATCTAATGACGTCTCCCCAGAATTTCTGTGTTAATATTAAAGAAGCACTCCCATCAAAGTTTTTATCTTAATGTATTGCAATCATCATTATATGGCACTGTGTAGAAACAAGAACTATCTTTCCCATGCATTTATCATTCCTCTCTTCAACTCTTGACCCAGCTGCTCACTCCTCCCCCTGCCAGGGACTTTTGCAGTGACTTATGACTCATACAGGGAAAATGTACTTCCTTTGTCTATAAAGAACTTAGAAGGATTCAGCTAGTCAGTTACTAATCATGTGATGTTATGGACCTAGTGGAAAAGAGAAGAATTAGCTGGTAGAAGGGCCAAATGAGCAATTGTAAGTGCCATATAATATGATGAATGCAATATATTAAGAGGATAAAAATTTTGATGGGAGGAGTGCTTCTTAAATGTAAGTGTAAAATCAATGTCATATGTATTTCTATGTATGTTCTGTAAATGTACATTTTGTAAATATATAAATGTATTTTTTTTGTTAGATTAATATTATTCTTCATATTAACACTCATAATAATTCCCAAATAATTTTTCTTATTAGATTCCAGATTTCACCTGAAAAATGAAAGTTCAATAAAAAAAAACAAGTGATTACTATTGATAAAACACTAATAATTGATTGTGATTTGTGATCTTTAATAAATTTAGCATGCATTATATAATGTCTGACTCCTTCTTTGTATTTACATATATATTTCTATATGATTTACATGTAATTTTTGCAAAAAAAACCATAACCTTTGATTTTAGTAAAATAATAAGCTTCTGCAAGCTCACCAAAAACAACAGCAACAGATAAGACCCTCACAACATTAGACTAAAGTCAGCTGAGCCCACTGATATCAGCCCACAATCTAATTTGTATGAGAGCCTCTGGGCTCTCCCCTCAACAGAAGATTTTGTGGGCTACAATCATCCTGCTTGTTAGATTTCATTTGACCAAACCTTTTGATAAGTCACCACAACCAAATGAGTTTGACTGCAGTTCTCTTATAGACTACAAAGGAATGCTAAGAAGAGTATTCCTTTATATGGGGGAGAATCAGAAGAGATATCTATGCGTTGAATGATTGTTCATCTGACTCCTATGTAATGCTTATGGAGGCTCTTACACTTAGAAGTCATAAATGCAGATTTCAATTATGGAACAGCTGTAGTGGCCGGTTTATTTATTTTACTCATTTATACTGTATAGTTCCATTAATATCACAGCACTTTACATACATTATCATCGCTGTTCCCATTGGGGCTCACAATCTAAATTCTCTATGAGTATGTCTTTTGAGCGCAGGAGGAAACCAGAGAACCTGGAGGAAACCCACACGCAAACACGTGTATGTTCCTTCAACATACAAACTACTTGAAGATGTTATTCTGGGTGGGATTTGAACCCAGGACCCCAGCGCTGCAAAGCTGCAGTGCTATCCACTGAACCACCGCAGTTTCTCTTTCTCTGATAACACCTTCCCTTTCATCATTGAGCCTTATTTCAATGTTAATATCCTTCATCAGTGGCGTAACTACAGTCTGATGGCCACTTGTGCAAGATTTGGTCCGTTCTCCCCTATCCTATCCTGATTGTATATATATATATATATATATATATATATATATATATATATATATATATATATAAAATAGGAAACAGCACAAAAAGTATTTTTGGTGCAAAAAAAAAGCCCCTCAGGTACATACCAGTCCTTTAAATATCCATGCAAAAATATGGAGGCAGCACACAGAGTAGAATAAAGTGATAAGGTTTAATAGCCCATACGGCAACGTTTCGGTCCAAAATTGTGAACCTTTCTCAAGCATTGAGAAAGGTCGACAATTTTGGACTGAAAAGTTGCCGTATGGGCTATTAAACCTTATCATTTTATTCTACTCTGTGTGCTGCCTCCATATTTTTGCATGGATATATATTTATATGTATATATATATGTATATATATATCTATCCTCCACCCTGGTATATATGTCCCTCATCCTGGTATATATAACCCCCCAAACTGGTATTTATGTCCCTCATCCTGGACCGATTCTGATATATATTTATCCCTATACTCGTATATGTCCCTTATCCTGGGCCGCATCCTGGTATATATATCCCCCATCCTGGTATATGTCCCCTATTCTGCTGTTGTTCTTTAATGTATAGAAAAAATTAGCATCATAGACACCAAGGGCTACATAAAATTCACGGGGGCCTATAGCAGAAATATAATGCACTCCCCATAGTCCTCCACAGTGTATAATGCACCCACATAGTCCTCCATACAGTATAATGCTTCCCCCAGAGTCCTTCATATAGTATAATGCATCCCCATAGTCCTCCATATAGTATAATGTGCTCCCCATAGTCCTCCAGATAGTATAATGCACCCCCATAGTCCTCCATACAGTATAATGCATCCCCCATAGTCCTTCATATAGTATAATGCGCACCTCATAGTCCTCAATATAGTATACTGCATCCCCCATAGTCCTCCATACAGTATAAAGCGCACCTCATAGTCCTCCATATAATATTATGCATCCCATAGTCCTCCATATAGTTTAATGGACTCCATAGTACTCTATATAGTATAATGCACCCCACAGTCCTCCATATAATATAATGAACACTCCATAGTCCTCCATATATAATGCACAGCCCATAGTCCTTCATATATAATGCACCCCCCATATTCCTCCATATAGCATAATGCACTTCCATATATAATGCACAGCTCATAGTCTTCCATATTAGTATAATACACAGCCCATATCCATCATATAATATAATGCACAGCCCATAGTGCTCCCTATTCACTGACGAGAAAAGGGATAACAATGAGCAAAAGAGTAACAATGCAGTGACACAAGAATCTGCATAATTAATCATATGCAATAAAGTTGCAAGTCAAATTTATATATGAGATAGCCAAGATGATTGTCTATAAAAGGATGGCAGTCTCATGTTCAAAGCTGTAGTGGATGGAGAGATATGGAGCCTGAATGTCAAAAGTTCAAAACATTGCTACGCTTTAGCTCATCAGTGTAGCATAATGCACAGCACATATCCTTCATATAGTATAAGGCACAGCCCATAGTCATACATATAGTATAATGCACCTCCATATATAATGCTCAGCCCATAGCTATCCATGTAGTATAATGCACGGCCCATAGTCATCCATGTAGTATAATCCACAGCCCACTTTTATCCATGTAGTATAATGCACTGTTCATAGTCATCCATGTAGTATAATGCACAGCCCATAGTCATTCATGTAGTAGTATGACCACCGTGTACATACTGATAAAAAAAAGAATACTCACCTCCCATCCGCTCCTCCGCTACGCGGCATCCTCTTCTGAAGCCAGCAGGTGACTTTGGCGTGCAGGCAACGGTAGCGCTTGAAGTCACTGCTATGCTCCCCCAGTCACGTGCACACCGACGTCAGCTGCTGGCCTCTGATTGGCTGGCAGCATGTATTGCCGCACACGTACCCGATAGGTCTGTGCGCTGCAATACCATTCTGCTGAATGTCTGTCCGAGGACGAACATCCAGCTGAAGTATTTTGGCGTTGGAGGGCTCCTCACCTGCCAGGCCCGGTCTCAGCAGCTACAGCTGCAACTGCAGTAATTGCACCCCTATCCTTCAATAAGAACACTGCCATGAGCCAATAAAATCAAAACAACATTTTCACTGAGTGTTGTTTTTAGATATTATATCATCTGCTTAATTTCTTGTAATTTCACGGTAACTTAGTGTGGAGCGTGAGTGTATAAAAATATAATCATTTATTCCCTTACACTTGGGAAAGCACTTTCATTTCATACCCAGGAATTAAAGTAACTAACCTGGGAAGTAAATAATTGAGGTAAATTCATCAGAAATTCATGAAGAAATTCAGGACAATGTCACTAATATTTAAAAGAATGAATTTTCAGGGCTACGGAAAATATCTTATATAAAATGGGCATCCTCCTGAAAGTACAATGTATATTTCGAGCCATTCCACTACTCCAGGGGCACACACATTTTTTTTTGTCAAAGGGCCACATTGCCATACTGAACCATCCCCAAAGGCCAACATTTTTTTAAAGGAGTACTTATATGAATACATCACTTGAACTACCATCAGTACATTAATACATCACCAGAACCAAGTTTTCAGTATTTGAGGAGTATTTGGAAAGTTTCTGCTCCAAGAAAAAATCAGTATGAATACACACAAATTAAACTGAATTTTTTGCAGCTCGCCAAATCCTGCTCATAATCTCAAATCTCTAAAGTTTGAGGATTTTTAAATTTTAACATAGTCATGAAGCACAATATGGATAGTTACATGTACAAGATCAGAACCACTGCCAGCACATGTTTCCGGTGCCAGAACCACCATCAGTACATGAATGCAGTGATAGAACTACTGTCAGTAAATGTATACAGCACCAAGCTTAGTACAGCGATAAATTGAAATGTCAGGTCAGCCCCATATGTAATTGTATTGCTTGAACTTGGAATTCCCAATATGTCCTTAACAATGGTAAGGAGATGCTAGATGTTATTACCAGCCATCATCAGACTGCTACCATACATGATCCACAGCACTGAATACACTTAGTCAATATCAAAGATAAATGTTTGCATCCAGGTACCTAATAGGTGACATCTTCTCTGATTCAAGTCATTCCCATTCCTTTTGTCTCCATGTAGTACAGATGTCATAATTAGTAGTGATGAGCGAGCACTAAATTGCTTGGCTACTCATTGCTCGGGTCGAGCTAATTGGAATGCTCGAGTGGTCGGTCCGAGTAACGATCACAATGTAAGTCTAAGGGAAAGTCGAGCATTTTTTCCCTGCAGTATGCAGAGGGCCTAAAAATTGCCCAAATCGATGGGAACAGTGCTCAATGTTATGATCTGCTACAAGCACTAAGGAAAGACAGGAGATCTGTCCCTACAATAGAACTAAGCTAGATCCCTACGATGTAACGGGGAACCTGATCCTGCGATCCGACCCACTAAAGTCCTCAGCTAGTCTGAACGAAGACCTATAGATGTGAGGGAGGGATCCCTACAAGAACAAGGGACTGGGAGAAAGATGGACACCTCCTAGCAGAAATTGTAGCAGTAAAAAGACAAACAAACCACATAGAACATAGAGGTCAAAAGACCTAGCTAAACTGACAGAGAAAGGTTACAAAGCACCTGGCTAGCTTAAGAGTAGAAATTACACTGAAGTCCAGCATGGCCAGAAGGGCGGAGCAGGATTAAATAGGCAAAAAAGGTCATGTGACCAGCAAAATAGAAAAAACCTAACAGGAGAGTTCTAACAGTACCCCCTCTTCTATGAGGATCCTCCGGATCCCCTAGGCCCAGACTTATCAGGAAACCTCTTGTGAAACGCTCTGACAAGTCTGGAAGCAGAAACATCATCCGCCCTCACCCATGAGTTATCCTCGGGACCGAAACCCTTCCAAGCGACGAGATACTGCAAACTCCCCTTATACCGTCTAGAATTAAGGATGAGGGAAATTTCATATTCCCCGTCCTCCACCACCAGAGGAACAGTGGCAGTGGTGTCTCTATCTGATACATCAGCTTTTTTCAATAGAGAAACATGAAACACCGGATAAATCTACCAGGAGGTAGGAATCTCCAACCTAACAGCAGATTGGTTAACAACCTGAAGCACCTTAAAGGGCCCTACAAACTTGGGACCCAATTTTTTAGAAGGAATCCTCAACCACAGATTCTTAGAGGACAACAAAACCATGTCACCAACCGTAAACAAAACCTCTTGACGTTTCCTGTCAAAGTACCTCTTAGATTTTTTGTTATCCTCCTGAAGATTACCACGCACATCCGTCCAAACTCTCTCCAAATCACCGGAAAAACTCTCCTCCTCAGGCACAGCGATACCAATTTGGAGAATGACCCAAAAGACGGATGTCTCCCAGAACAACAAAAAAAAGGCGAACACCCAGCAGAAGAGGATGTATGGTTGTTAAGAGCAAATTCAGTTAGCGGCAGAAACTCAGACCACCCCTCTTGATTGTCTGCCACAAAACAACGCAAGAACTGCTCAACATCCTGATTCTTCCTTTCTGTCTGGCCATTAGACTCAGGATGATATCCAGATGAAAACGACAAATGAACTCCCAACCTGTCACAAAAGGCACGCCAAAAACGAGCCACGAACTGAGGTCCCCTATCAGAAACAATGTCAGTAGGAACACCATGGAGTTTGACAATTTCCTTGACAAAGGCCTTAGCGAGTGTCTTAGCGCAGGGCAGTTTGATGAAGGGAACCAAGTGACACATCTTGCTAAAACGGTCCACGACCACCCAGATGACCGTGAAACCCTCAGAGGAGGGAAGGTCAGTAATAAAGTCCATAGCCAGATGTGTCCAAGGTGCACTAGGAACCTCCAGAGGGCAAAGCAACCCCGCAGCAGGAGTATGTGAAGACTGAGATCTAGCATACACAGTACATTGACGCACCCACTTAATGACTTCCTTCTGCCATCCAGGCCACCAAAAACTGCGACCCACAAGTCTCTTGGTCTCAGAAATTCCTGGATGACCTGCCAACCGAGACTCATGACACTCAAACAAATCTCTCCTAAAGGTCCTAGGCACAAACAACCTCCCATGGGGAGTGTTAGATCGGGCATTCTCCTGTGCTTTAAGAATCTCATCTTCCAAAACGGAGTGCAATGCAGCAATCACAACACCTTCTTGTAAAATGCTCTCCTCCTCCTCAGCACCGACCATGGGAGAAAAGCTGTGAGACAAAGCATCAGATTTAACATTCTTGGTACCCGGGATGTAAGTTACGGAAAAATTAAACCGCGAAAAAAAAAGTGCCCGCCTAGCCTGACGGGCATTCAAGCGCTTGGCAGCATCAAGATAGATCAGATTTTTATGATCAGTGAAAACCTGAATGGGAAATTCAGCACCTTCTAAGAGATGACCCCAGTGTTCAAATGCGAGTGTAATAGCCAGCAATTCCTGATTACCAATATCGTAATTAAGTTCAGTCTCAGAAATTTTTTTTGAAAAAAAGGCACAGGGATGTACTCCATCCTTGTTTTCCTGAGACAACACCGCACCGACCCCCACAGAAGAAGCATCAACCTCAACCAAAAACGACTTAGTCACATCAGGCTGCATAAGGATGGGGGCAGAGCTGAACCTCTCCTTTAGAAACACAAAAGCTTTAATGGCCTCAGTAGGCCACTGAACCGTATTAGCACCTTTCCTGGTCAGATCGGTCAGTGGTTTAACAATAATAGAAAAATTTTTAATGAATTTTCTGTAATAATTGGCGAAACCAAAAAACCTCTGTATCGATTTCAAACCAATAGGCCTAGGCCATTCCTGCACAGCTTGAGCTTTCACCGGGTCCATCTCAAGGCCCTCGCTGGAGATAATGTAGCCCAAAAAACTAATTCTATGTACAGCGAACTCACATTTCTCTAGCTTAGCAAAAAGCGAATTGTCAATTAATAACTGTAATACCTCACGTACGCTCCGCCAATGAGACTCCAGATCCGGCGAATAAATCAAAATGTCATCCAAATACACAACCACATTTTTGCCGGTCAAAGGTCTAAGGATGTCATTAATAAGATTCTGAAAAAATGCTGGTGCATTGGTAAGACCAAAAGGCATAACCAGATTCTCAAAATGACCCACAGGAGTGTTAAAAGCAGTCTTACATTCATCACCCTCCTTCATGCGCAACAAATTGTATGCCCCCCGGAGATCAATTTTAGAGAACCACTTGGCCCCCACTAACTGGTTAATCAAATCAGGAATCAATGACAGTGGGTAGGGATTGCGTACAGTAATTTTATTAATCTCGTGAAAGTCCAGACAAGGACGTAAACTGCCGTCCTTTTTTTTTAGCAAAAAAAAAAATCCAACGGCCACAGATGACTTAGAGGGTCTGATATGACCGGCGGCCTAGCTTGTCTGTATGTATTCCTCCAAAGCCTTTCTCTCAGGAATAGTAAGATTAAATAAACGACTTTTAGGAAGAGTCGCTCCAGGGACAAATTCAATGGTACAATCATAGTCTCTATGGGGAGGCAAAATTTGCGACTCCTCCTCAGAAAAAACTTTCCAAAAATCCTCAATAGGTACAGGTAATTCCCCTTTATCCACAGCAGCAATGCGCCCGTTACAACACTTGTCATAACACTTAGGGCTCCAGGACTTAATTTCATTAGTAGACCAATCCAGTACAGGATTGTGCAATCTTAACCAGGGTAACCCCAAAACTTCTGGAGAAGGCTAAAAATATTTAATACCACCAAATCCAAATTTTCTTGGTAAATACCATTAATAGTGAGGGGAAATTCATAAACCTTGTGAGTAACACATTTCAAGGGAGAGCCATCGACAGAAACCATGGCAATAGGGGATGACAAAGGTTTAGGTTTTAATTTAAGTTTTTCCAAGAATCCCCCATCAATCACATTCAGAGTAGAACTACAATCAACAAATACCCGAAATTCAATTAATTCTTCCTGAGCTGCAGTAGTAGCAGAAATAAATACCCCCTTAGTGTTTAAACAGGCTATACGGGCGTAACTGACCTTTTTCTTTTCTTTGTTCATACAAAGCACACAGTTCTTAATGAAATGGTCAGATTTTCCGCAATAAAAGCACAAACCTTCAGAAAACCTGCGGTCTTTTTCCTGAGAGCGGGGTGACATCGCCCCAATCTCCATCGGCTCTCCAATGTCAGTACAGACCCTCTCAAGACTAGGAGCTGACATGGCAAAGTATTTGCTCTCATTAACCCTTGCACGCAGTCTCCTGTCCACCCGTATAGCTAACTGCATTGCCTCATGCAAGTTTCCAGGTGTAGGATAAGCAATAAGCAGATCCTTAACCCTTTCACCTAGCCCAGCAAGAAACAAACTTTTCAGAGCTGAATCGTTCCACCCCACCTGAGCAGACCACCGACGGAAGTGAGTACAATAATTTTCCACATTACCTGATCCCTGCCTCAAAAGTCTCAATTCCGTCTCAGCTGATGAGACACGATCAGGATCATCATACAACAACCCCAAAGCAGAAAAAAAACTATCCACTGATCTAAAGCACGGATCACTAGGTTGGAGAAAAAAAGGCCCATCCCTGAGGTTCTTTGCGCAAAAGTGACATTATGAACCATATGCGCTGTGATTCATCACCAGAGGATCTGGGTCTCAAATGAAAATACAATAAACAAGCATTTTTAAAGGAAAAAAAAAATCTTGTTGTTCACCAAAAAATAAATCAGGCAATCGTACCTTTGGCTCCACAAAATGCGCTCCAGAACAGCTACTCACGTGTTTTGGAGCTCGGCCACCTCCAGAGAGAGTCCCTGCAGGCGTTGAGCCAAATCCTGAACCGACACCATGATGGAAACTGAAGGTCTTTCCTTAGAGATATTTTTGGCTGGACTTACTGTTATGATCTGCTACAAGCACTAAGGAAAGACAGGAGATCTGTCCCTACAATAGAACTAAGCTAGATCCCTACGATGTAACGGGGAACCTGATCCTGCGATCAGACCCGCTAAAGTCCTCAGCTAGTCTGAACGAAGACCTATAGATGTGAGGGAGGGATCCCTACAAGAACTAGGGACTGGGAGAAAGATGGACACCTCCTAGCAGAAATTGTAGCAGTAAAAAGACAAACAAACCACATAGAACATAGAGGTCAAAAGACCTAGCTAAACTGACAGAGAAAGGTTACAAAGCACCTGGCTAGCTTAAGAGTAGAAATTACAATGAAGTCCAGCATGGCCAGAAGGGCGGAGCAGGATTAAATAGGCAAAAAAGGCCATGTGACCAGCAAAATAGAAAAAACCTAACAGGAGAGTTCTAACACTCAAATAACATGAGGATAGCATGGGGAAGACCCCTGGGAGCATTTCTGACTTCCAGGTCACTGTTGTCAACAATAGAGATGAGCGTTGTTCTACTCGAACTGTTCGCCAATCTCAAATTCGAGCTGTTTTGGGCGGTGTTCGAGCCGGTCGGCGAACACGAACAATTTGAGAAAAATTCGGCTGTTCGAGGTTATGTTCGATAACTGTTCGTGCACCAAAATCATAACTTGATTTTTTCTCAGTAATGATGAAAATTAATGTTAATACGCAGTTTGAGTGTACAGCGGGGCGGGGGGAGGGGCAGGGGATGGATCTCTGCAGGAACAATGAAGATCTCCATTTTTTTTTCTCTTTCCCGCATTTGCAGTGGGGAGGTGCAATCTGTCAGCCTATCAGCAGCGCACACACGGAGCGAAGTGCTTTTTTTCACACAAGCAAGGGCATGTGTGATTGGCAGTGTATGTCACATGTCCTTGCCCTATAAGACCAAGCCATTTTCCCCGTCGCCACCATTTTCTCACTGCTGCAGCTGCGTGTTAGACGGCACCGCTGTTGCTGTGTGCGCTATACCTTGTTAATTTCAAGCCAATTTTCGCACAAATATACAGATAGCTTGGGAGTAGGGAATAGTTGTGATTGCAGTCCTTTTAAGGACTAGGTTACAGCATTTCCTACGACTTTTATCAGGCAGGTCTGTGCTCTTAAATAGATAGATTGTGGGAGTAAAGACTAATTGTAATTGGAGTCCTTTTCAGGACTAGGTTACATCAGTTCCTATCAGTTTTTGCCAGGCAGGTCTGTGCCAGTGCTGTGCAAGTTTTTTTCACAGCATTTGACTGAATCTAGCAAAGCTAATCCTTTTTGGCCTATTGCAGAGTGTGTTAGTCAGTGGAGTAGCCTATCTGTGTTGCAAGATATACCACCTGTGTATAGAATACCAATTTTTTTACTGCACCTAGTGAAGTAAAATCTTTTGGGCATAGCATCATTCTATTAGTCCATCTATACTGACCTCCATCAGGTTGCAAACTGAATATAATTTTTTTCTGCATCTAGCTCTGAAAAAATATTTGGGCTTCTAGCAGTGTGTGGGACTTGGTCTATTAGTCCATCTATACTGACCTCCATCAGGTTGCAAATGAAAAATAATTTTTTTCTTCATTTAGCTCTGAAAAAATATTTGGGCTTCTAGCAGTGTGTGGGACTTGTTCTATTAGTCCTTCTATACTGACCTCCAGCAGGTTGAAAATTGAATATAATTTTTTTCTGCATCTAGCTCTGAAAAAATATTTGGGCTTCTAGCGGTGTGTGGGACTTGGTCTATTAGTCCATCTATACTGACCTCCATCAGGTTGCAAATTAAAAATAATTTTTTTCTGCATCTAGCTCTGAAAAAATATTTGGGCTTCTAGCAGTGTGTGGGACTTGGTCTATTAGTCCATCTATACTGACCTCCATCAGGTTGCAAATTAAAAATAATTTTTTTCTTCATTTATCTCTGAAAAAATATTTGGGCTTCTAGCAGCGTGTGGGACTTGGTCTATTAGTCCATCTATACTGACCTCCATCAGGTTGCAAATTGAAAAAAAAATTTTTCTGCATCTAGCTCTGAAAAAATATTTGGGCTTCTAGCGGTGTGTGGGACTTGGTCTATTAGTCCATCTATACTGACCTCCATCAGGTTGCAAATTAAAAATAATTTTTTTCTGCATCTAGCTCTGAAAAAATATTTGGGCTTCTAGCAGTGTGTGGGACTTGGTCTATTAGTCCATCTATACTGACCTCCATCAGGTTGCAAATTAAAAATAATTTTTTTCTTCATTTAGCTCTGAAAAAATATTTGGGCTTCTAGCAGTGTGTGGGACTTGTTCTATTAGTCCTTCTATACTGACGTCCAGCAGGTTGCAAATTGAATATAATTTTTTTCTGCATCTAGCTCTGAAAAAATATTTGGGCTTCTAGCGGTGTGTGGGACTTGGTCTATTAGTCCATCTATACTGACCTCCATCAGGTTGCAAATTAAAAATAATTTTTTTCTGCATCTAGCTCTGAAAAAATATTTGGGCTTCTAGCAGTGTGTGGGACTTGGTCTATTAGTCCATCTATACTGACCTCCATCAGGTTGCAAATTAAAAATAATTTTTTTCTGCATCTAGCTCTGAAAAAATATTTGGGCTTCTAGCAGTGTGTGGGACTTGGTCTATTAGTCTATCTATACTGACCTCCATCAGGTTGCAAATTAAAAATATTTTTTTTCTTCATTTAGCTCTGAAAAAATATTTGGGCTTCTAGCAGTGTGTGGGACTTGTTCTATTATTCCTTCTATACTGACCTCCAGCAGGTTGCAAATTGAATATAATTTTTTTCTGCATCTAGCTCTGAAAAAATATTTGGGCTTCTAGCGGTGTGTGGGACTTGGTCTATTAGTCCATCTATACTGACCTCCATCAGGTTGCAAATTAAAAATAATTTTTTTCTGCATCTAGCTCTGAAAAAATATTTGGGCTTCTAGCGGTGTGTGGGACTTGGTCTATTAGTCCATCTATACTGACCTCCATCAGGTTGCAAATTAAAAATAATTTTTTTCTGCATCTAGCTCTGAAAAAATATTTGGGCTTCTAGCAGTGTGTGGGACTTGGTCTATTAGTCCATCTATACTGACCTCCATCAGGTTGCAAATTGAATAAAAAAATTTTCTGCATCTAGCTCTGAAAAAATATTTGGGCTTCTAGCGGTGTGTGGGACTTGGTCTATTAGTCCATCTATACTGACCTCCATCAGGTTGCAAATTAAAAATAATTTTTTTCTGCATCTAACCCAGCCAATAGTTTTGGCCTAATACCACAGTTTGGCCACTCAGCTCTGCTCGGTTACCATCCATTGTTTTTTTGTGCAAACAACTCCAGAGTTGTGAATTAGTTAACCACCAAAATGAGTGGAAAAAGGCCTGCTGCTGGTGGAAAGGGGAATAGGCGTGTTGGGAAGGGGAAAAAAGGTTGTGTCCGTGGGGTAGGTGTTAAAGCAACAGTAACATCTGCAGAAGAAAGACCATCTTCCAGCCAAACTAAAATGTCTACTTCTTTTAGCGGACAATGTGATAAGATCCCTTTCTTACGGCCACGCCAATCGCTACAAATTCCAGATGAGGCACAAAAACAGCAGGTGCTTCAACGGATATCAAGTGCTCCTTTAAGTGGGCTCTCCTCCACATCAACTTCAACATCACAAATACTCCAGTCCTCAAAGGTGTCACCCAAATCGCACTTGCTTCCTCACAGCTCCCAATTCTCCAGCTGCCCGTCTGAGTATGAGGTAGAACAGATGGTTGAGTCTGCAGAGCTGTTTACTCATACTATAGCCTGGGAATCAGAGGTCGACTCCAGCGCTTCTGTGAATCCAGACGAGGAAATGATCTGCACTGATGCCCAGAATCTTTATGAGTCGGATCCAGGACCAGACGCAGAAGGTTCTGACCATAATGTAGACCCTCATTCCCAAACTGTAACTCCTGTTGGTGGAGACAATGAGGAAGACGATGATAAGACTCAAATACCTGATTGGAGCGACAACTTTAGTTTTTTGTCAGGGCAGGAACAGGTTGGCTCTGAGGACGACGGGTGTGATAACGCACAGGGTGATGATGATGAGGTCGGAGATCCCACTTACTGTCAACCCACAGTCAGCCAAGAGATGAGGTCAGCAGAGGAGGTGGAGGAAGATGCTAGTGACGACGAGGTCAGGTTGCGCCTTCCTGGACAGAGATGTAGTACTGGAAGCACGTCAACAACTGCATCCTCAAACACAACTCTGCCTCTCACCACAAGTCGTGGTGGCTCTTCAGGTCGCATGGGTGCTAAGCCTTGCATAGCCTGGGCATTTTTTCAGATCGATAAAGATGACCCAACTCGTGTTATCTGTAACATTTGTCAGCAAAAGCTAAGTAGAGGCCAAAAAATACATAGTTTGAGTACTTCATGCATGAACCGGCACATGGACATGAAGCATAAGTTGCAGTGGGAAGCTCAGTGTGCTACAATGCGGTCTAGCCGGCCGGGCCAACCACCGTCTGCCATATCTTGTGCATCCGCGGCCTCTTCATCCTCTGTGACTGGGGGGACAGCAGTCACACCTGTTTTGGGGCGCAGACCTGCCACCTCATTACCCGCAACAGCCAGCGTGATTGGCAGGTCATCATTTTCTTTGGAGGTGGTAACACCAGCTGGTCTTTAGCGCTGTCCGACATCGATAGCACCACCTTTGGATCAAGGCAACCTAACATGTCCGCCTGCATCTTCCTCACAGACCGGCAGTTTGCCGGGGACACCCTTATCAACCCCGTCTAAGCACAATAGCCAGCCCTCGGTCCCTCAGATGTGGACAAGTAAAAGACCATTTCCTCCTAGCCATGAGAAAGCTAAGAGGTTGAATTTCACCATCTGCAAGCTCTTGGCTACAGAAATGCTGCCTTTCCGCCTGGTGGACACAGAGGATTTTCGAGACCTTATGTCCGTCGCAGTGCCCCAGTACCAGATGCCCAGTCGGCACTACTTCTCAAAGAAAGGTGTGCCTGCGCTCCACCAGCATGTCGCACACAACATCACCGCTTCTTTGAGAAACTCTGTGTGTGACAGGGTGCATTTCACCACAGACACTTGGACGAGTAGGCATGGACAGGGGCGTTACATGTCGCTGACTGGGCACTGGGTAACTATGGTGACAGCAGGACAAGGGGCTGCTGTCCAAGTCTTGCCGTCCCCACGAGTTGTGCGTCAATCCTCTTTATGTCATTTTTCCTCCACTGCTTCTGCCTCCTCAACCACCTCTCGGTCTTCCACCTGCACCCAAAGCCTGTCTGGTCATGCCACAAGCTTTCTAACTGCGCAGAAGGGATCCTGCACACCTCCTTACTATGCTGGCAGTAGGGCTCAACGTCATCAGGCGGTTTTTACATTGAAATGTCTGGGAAATGTGAGTCACACAGCTGAGGAGTTGAGGTCAGCTCTGGAGAACCAATTTCATGAATGGTTGTCTCCACTGGACCTGAAACCAGGGAAGGCCGTGTGTGACAATGCTGCAAACCTGGGTGCGGCCCTTCGCCGGGGCAATGTCACACACGTGCCTTGTATGGCTCACGTGTTGAACCTGGTTGTCCAGCAATTTTTAGCCCACTATCCCAGACTAGATGGCCTTCTGCAGAGGGCACGGTCGCTGTGTGCTCACTTCCGCCGTTCGCATCCCGCAGCTCAGCGACTTACATCTCTACAGAAGTCGTTGGGCCTGCCACTTCACCGGCTAAAATGCGATGTGCCTACCCGGTGGAATTCAACTCTGCACATGTTGCAGCGACTGTGGCAGCACCGACAAGCCCTGGTGCAATACGTTCTGACGTATAGCCTGGGCCAACGAGATTCAGAGGTGGGGCAAATCACGCTGGAGGAGTGGTCTCAGATCAGGGACCTATGCACCCTTCTGCACAGTTTTGAAATGGCGACGAAGATGTTTAGTGCTGACGATGCCATTATCAGCATGACTATTCCGGTGATTTACATGCTGGAGCACATGTTAAACAGAATTCGGAGTCAGGTGGTGGCACAAGAGGAGGTGGAGGAAGTAGAGGAGGAGGAGTTGTATGCGGAAGGGCTAACATCTGCAAGGTCCAGACGGTCGGCAGCACCAGGGCGGCAGGCATGTGAGGGTGGGGGAGATGATTTTACCAGGGCGCATGGTAGCAGCCAAACTAGTGAGGAAGGTGCAGGAGCCCAGGAAGAAGTGGAGGACGAACTGATGGAAGACTCATCAGATGAGGGAGACCTTGATCACATTTCTGTTGTGCGAGGTTGGGGGGAGAGGACAGAGGAAGGAAGCATGATTGTTACCTCGCCACCAACAGAACAGGGACTTGGTGCTCCTGGATGCGCAACACACATGAGTGCCTTCTTGCTGCACTACCTGCAACATGACCCTCGAATTGTGAGAATTAGAAATAATCCTGACTACTGGGTTGCCACACTGTTAGATCCCCGGTACAAAAGTAAATTTGCAGAAATTATTCCTGCCATAGAAAGGGATGCACGCATGCAGGAGTATCAGCAGAGACTGTTGCAGAATCTTACATGTGCTTTTCCACAAAATACCAGTGGTGCACGTAGTGAATCTCACAGTTCCAACTTGCCAACCGTGGGACCGTCAAGTGTTCAGCACTCAAACCGTAACAGAACCACAGTATCTGCTGGTAACATCAATTTTGCGGAATCATTTCACCACATTTTTAGCCCATCCTTTGCAAGGCCACAGGAGACAAGAAGTCTGACACATAGTCAACGCCTAGAGACGATGGTACAGGAGTATCTCCAAGTAAACATTGAAGCCACGACTGTGTCACTGGACCCTTGCTCTTTTTGGGCTTCCAATCTGGATAAATGGCCGGAGCTAGCCACTTACGCCTTGGAGATCTTGTCATGCCCCGCAGCCAGCGTTCTGTCTGAACGTGTGTTCAGCGCTGCTGGTGGTGTGCTGACAGATAAGCGCACGCGGCTCTCCACTGATAATGTAGACAGACTCACGTTCATAAAGATGAACAAATCATGGATCCGAAACGACTTTTCTACCCCTGTGTCATCCTGGGGAGAGTAAAAGCTTGATGATTGGTTAAAATCACCCTACCAACCGTTTTAAGCTTTCAAATTACTAATCATGTTTATCTGTATCTTGACTGGAAAATAATTTGGGCTTTGTAGCAGTGTGCAGCACTGATCCTATTAGGCCATCTATAATAAGCTTCACCAGATTTAAAATTAAAAATAATTTTTAGCTGCATCTAGCCCGGAAAATAATTTTGGGGCTCCGAGTTGCGCAAGACACATAAGTGCCTTCTTGCTGCACTACCTGCAGCATGACCCTCATATTGTCAGAATTCGAAGTAATCATGACTACTGGGTTGCCACACTCTTAGATCCCCCAAACTTTTCGATCAACCTTTTCATTTTAATAAAGACCAAAAAAATGGTCATTTTTGAAATTATAAGCATTAGCAGGTTGTTAGAAACTGAAATCAAACAGTTTTCAACTCAAAACTTTATTCTAGGTGATGTTACATTTTCACATAGGACCCCTTGTTCGAAAGGAGCTTCTGAACTCTCTCGTCCATTGAATTTGTCAGGTTTTGGATGGTTTCTGCTTCAATTGTTTTGCATGAGGACAGAATACCCTCCCAGAGCTGTTGCTTAGATGTGAACTGCCTCCCGCCATCATAGACACTCCTTTTAATGATGCTCCAAAGGTTCTGAATGGGGTAGAGGTCAGGGGAGCATGGGGGTCACACCATAAGTTTGTCCCCTTTTATGCCCATATCAGCCAGAGATGCAGATGTTTTATGTGCAGCATGAGATGGTGCATTATCATGCAGAAAAATGATCTTGCTGTGAAATACACGGTTCTTCTTCTTGAACCATGGCAGGAAGTGCTGTTTGAGAAAATCCACATACATTATGGAGTTCATCTTTAGCGCCTTCAGGGATCCTAAAGGGGCCGACAATCTCTCTCCCCATGATTCCAGCCCAAAACATTACTCCACCTCCTCCTTGTTGGCGCTGTAGCCGTGTTTGCGTGGGGTGTCCATCAACCAGCCATCCTCCACTCCATTCATCTGGACCATCGTGCGCTGCACGGCACTCATCCGTGAACAAAACAGTTTTGAAATCAGTCTTCATGTAATGTTTGGCCCACTGGAGCCGTTTCTGCTTGTGTGAAGTGGATAGAGGAGGTCGACAGGATGGCGTATGCACAGCTGCAAACCTCTGAAGGACCCTGCATCTTGTTGTTCGGGGGACGTTGGAGGCACAAGCAGCTTCAAAAACTTGTCTGCTGCTATGACAAGGCTTTTTTGCCGCTGCTCTTTCAACCTGACGTAATTGCCTGTAGGAAAGAGTCCTCAATTTGCCCTTATCAGCACGCACACGTGTGTACTGTGAATCAGCTACATACTTCTTGATTGCCAAGACACTTCATCCTGATCATCGCACAATGTTGATTGTAGTCATGCCTTGACCTAAACACTCCACAATTTGTTGCTTCTCAGCAGCCGACACATCCTTTTTCTTTCCCATTTTGGCAGAAAATGTAGGCTGCTTAATAATGTGAGAGAGCCTTCTTAAGTAGTCTTGCCTTTCATTGGACACACCTGCCAAACTAATTAGCACAGGTGTCTGCAATTGCTTACAGTGATATAAAGAGCCCTGACACACATCACCATCAATGAGTTTAACTGACAAACAAACAAATTCTTCCATTATCACTCCTAAACACTTTTTGCATAATAATTTGGAACGCGGTGTACATGTGCTTTTCCACAAAACACCAGTGGTTCACGTAGTGAATCTTACAGTTCTAACTTGCCAACCGTGGTCTGTATGGAATTGTTCAATAAAGGGCCCAAAATTAAGATAACATAGATGGGAGAGGTCTCTATGAATAGGAATTCCTAAGTATTTGATACCCTGTGAGGGCCAGGCAAAGGGAAAGTTGGACTGGATGGAATCCTATATGGATTTAGCGAGGGAGACATCGAGGGCCTCAGACTTCGCTGCATTGATTTTAAAATTTTACCATGTAACAAAGTGATCTATTTCAGCCATAACAGCAGGGATGGATATATGTGATTGAGTGATATATACTAGGACATCATCAGCAAATAGAGAGCACTTGTACTCGCTGCCTCCCACCTCAATCCACCTAATATTGGGGTTATGGCGAATTGATGAGAGCAGGTGCTCCGTCACTAGGATGTATAAGAGAGGGGACAGAGGACATCCCTGCCTTGTCCCATTGGTGATTGTGAAAGGTGATGAAAATGTTCTGACGCACCCCCTGGGCCTTGGGACACCCGGAGCCAGACCCTTTTTGGTGGATGCTGGTGGTTGTAGTCTTCGTGGCGGCGATCCGGTTCCGTGGCTCAGGGCGGTCAAACCAGTGGCGGAACTATTTATGTGGTTTTGATGTTTAAATGTCCGACTACGCCACCCGTGGATTGCGGTCAGAGTGAACCGCCGCTACAGGGCAGACCGCTAAGGCTGGTGTTGTGGGTGCAGCAGAGCGTAGCATAACTCCCCACGGGAGGAGTATAGCCTCAGGGCAGTGTATGCGGAGGATGGGGGTGATGGTGCAGGGCAGCAGCAGTAACGACACGGAGTCAGTGATGCAGTTCAGGGCCTTTACTCACAGTTCTTATTATCCAGACCACGTCTGCAGGTAATGGCTGCCCACGTCGTACTGTGCTCACCAGGTGAGGGGCTCAGACAACTCCCAGATAACTTTGGAGCGCTTCACAGGACCCCCTTTGTGTGTCCTTTGTCTGGCCTTTCTTACCAACACTTCTGTCCGGCTGCCTCGGGCCTCCTCTTGGTAAACTTGGCGCCAGTTTCCCTGACCCTATGTGGTGCCTTCCTAGCGGGTGGAGCAAGGGGCTGCGCCACATAAAATGTCAGAGCCTCCGGTTTCTAGCTGAGGGTCGTTTCCTGCCTCCACTAGTTCGGGGACCGGTCTCCCCCTTTGGCCTGACCCCTCCACGCAGGTGGATTCGGGCGTGCGGTGGCGACTCGCCCGTCCGCACCCCTGGGATCCCTTCATTCCTCGTTCCTGGAGCCTTCTCCGCTCCTCTTCCTTCCTTCTCCCTCTTGCAGGCCTGGGCCTCTGTTACTAGGCCCGCCTCCGGAGCAGAGCTCATGCAGAGCCCCTGCTCCCTGCCACTTCTGCTCAGACTTCTCTGCACTGAACTAAGATGGTGCCCACCTTTTATACTCCCTTCTCAATGCACCCAGGAACTGCTTCCTCCCTGCTCCTGCACTGCAGGGTTCCCCTTCCTCAGTGTTCCCTCCCCCCACTCCAGCCAGGGACAGGGACTGTCGTGCCCATCTCAGGGGCATATTGGTCGCCCTGCCCCACGGCAATGTGGTGTAATGCATGCAGGTGTCGGGTCCTGATCCACACTCCATCCTTATCTGAGAGTGAGATATCACACCTCTGGGTGAGGTGCAATACGTCTGTAGCAACCGAGCCCTCGGTGCTACAGTTCCATTTATCTTCAGCCTACGTGACGTATTGTGATACAGGGCCGTGATTTTGGCTATAAAAGGGTCCCCTAGACCCCTACCCCAAGCTTTTTAAGAGAATCATATATGGCGTGCCAGGAGACTCTATGGAATGCTTTCTCAGCATCCAACGAGAGTATCTACTTACAAATTTTTAACTGCATCTAGCCCAGGAAATACTTTGTGCCTAGTAGCAGTGTCTGCTAGTCAGCGGATTATCCCGGCTGTTAAGCAAGCTACACCACCTGTAGTTTGGACACTTAATTTTTTCAAAGGAAATGCTTCGGGACCACGGGATACTTAGTGAAGAGCATCAGGAGGCACCCCAAGGCATAGGGGCTGGGACTGGCACTAGGATGCCTTGCGGTGGACAGCCGAGCTCGATCCTTATAAAAGCTTTTTAACTGCAGCAGCTTTAGTGGACGCTACTGGAGCTGGAATTACGCGGCTGCTGGCATGAGACTTGCCCTCCAATAGATCCTTGTAAATGGATTTAAAGTGTATTCATTCAAATTAGAGGGACAATTTAAATTAAAAAGCTTAGAGCTGCCTCCACCACAGGGGGGCTCTCTCGACCCACCAGCGGACAGGCACCAGTATTGGGAGAGGGGGGCTGGCCGTCAGGGTTCACCGCGGCTCTGGCACAAACCCGGCGACACGGAGGTGGCACGGGCAGGAGCGGACTGGCCGTCTCGGCTTCTCACTTTTTGGATTTTAGAAGGGCATGACATGCCTATATCTGTGTCTCCCCCTCCTTTTACTCCTCCACCTCTTTTCTTTTCGCATGACTATATGTACTTGTCACTTTTCCATGTGTTAGTTGTGTCTTCTGAGCAGTTTGTCAGCTTTTGGACACCTTTGAAAGTGTTTTCTATGTGTTTCTATGTGTTTTTGTTTGCCTGCCATTGGTTTTAACGGTGTTCGAAGGTGTTCGACGAACAGTTCGACGAACAGTTCGGCGAACACACGGGTGTTCGACGAACCGAACCGAACTCGAACACTACGGGGGTGGCTCAACACTAGTCAACAATGTTGTCAGAGGTATATTGCCACTTTTACGGACTCACAATAAAAAATACAAAAACTAAACCAAAATGGAATTTCCTGGGAAATATGTTAATGAACATCATTTCCAGGGTAATGACTTGTTTATAAGGCAAAAAAAATAACCAAAACCAAAAATGTTCCTCCACATCTTGGGCTATGTTCACAAGGAGCATTTTTGATGCGTTTTTGCACTTTTGCATTGCTTTCAACTGTGAAAAATGCATTCACCAGGAAATGTCATTTTAACATTTTACTACTAGTGATGAGCGAGCATGCTCTCTACTGCTCGGTGCTTGCCCGAGCATCTCACAGCTCGAGATGCTCGGCGCTCGGCAAGTATTTCCGGGATTGCTTGGCGGGAGCTTGGTTCCCCTTCCTGCATGTTTGGTGCCATGTTTTAGAGAGCCAATCCACAAGAAAAGATGGTCTGCCACACACTGTAATGCCGCAGCCATGTTGGTTGTGGCATTACAGTGATTGGCTGGCCGCACAGCGTTATCAGGTCTATATCAGACCTGGCGCCACCATACTCGTCACAGTCACTCTGGAATCAGACAGTGTAGGGAGAGCTGCTGCTGAGCTAGGGAGAGATTTCCTTGTTTCTAGTTAGTGTAGGTATACCAGACTATATTAGAGACACATATCCATCTCAACTAAAAGTCCTTCTGACGACTAATCCAGCTGCAGAGATATCAGTGCTAGGCAGGCAGGCACGGTATATAGCAGACTGCAATGCACATAGCAAGAGGGTCCATTCCTGTTCGGTCTGCTGCTTTTACAGATATTTGTAGAAATAGCCCCAGCTATCAGGGGCTAGGAATATTTTTTTTTTATTTTAATCCTGATTATTTGCTTAAAAAGCAATCCAGAGAACACTGTTTTTCTGTGCCATTTGCTTGTTGGCACTGCAGAATACAGCCAGGTCCTTTCCATATTGCAGCGCTAAAAATCCAGCTATTTAAAACTGGTTTGTCCATCACACGGATCACATATAATTGTATTGAAAATATTGCCATTTCTGGCATCCATTGAAATTTTGTTTCAGTGTGTCAGTGAAGCTATTGACACCAGTTTGCTGATAAAAATAGTTACCTACAGGCCAGCTATTTAAAACTGTGGTTTGTCTGTCACACGAATCACATATAATTGTGCTGAAAATATTGCCATTTCTGGCCTTCACTGAAATATTGATTCAGTGTGTCAGTGAAGGTATTGACACCAGTTTTCTGTTAAAAATAGTTACCTACAGGCCAGCTATTTAAAACTGTGGTTTGTCCATCACATGGATCACATATAATTGTGCTGAAAATATTGCCATTTCTGGCCTCCAACGAAATTTTGTTTCAGTGTGTCAGTGAAGCTATTGATACCAGTTTGCTTTTAAAAATAGTTACCTGCAGGCCAGCTATTTAAAACTGTGATTTGTCCGTCACACGAATCACATAAAAGTTCGCTCCAAATTCAGCCATTTGTAGTGAGCGTGGAAGATATTGTCCTCCATTTAAAATGGGCAAGGCACATGGCAAGGGACAGGGAACTGGACGTGATGGTGATGGTGCATGCAGAGACTAAGGTCGTGGGCAGGCTGAAATTGTGCCACAACAAACACCCACATCTTCTCGCCCGACCTTCCTGTCCCATTTAATAGGAGACCGCAGAACACCAATATTAAACACAGAGCAGTGTCAAAAGGTTATTGATTGGATAGCAGATAATGCTTCCAGTCACCTAGCCACCACCACCCTGTCTTCCACACGGTCAAGTCTCAGTAGCCATGAGTCTAGACCGCATATTCCTCATCCTGATCCTCCTTCCTCCCACCATTCCGAGTACCCAGAGACAACTGATCCCACACTTGGACACTCCGAAGAGCTATTCACTTTTCCATTTATAGATTCGGGCCTCTTGCCTGGCCCTGTTGAAGCGGGGCAAGAGGAGAACGCATGACGCGATGCCCAAATATTTGAGCAGCCACGGTCATACGGTGGGAAAGTGTCACAAAAGGTGGACGATGATGAGACACAATTACCAGAAAGTCAGGAGGAGGATCAGTGTGCGGAAGTGGAAGACGAGGTGGTGAATGATATAGTAACTGACCCAACCTGGCAGGAGGACATGCAGAGCGAGGACAGCAGCACACAGGGGGAGGGAGGCGCAGCTTCCCAACAGGCAGGAAGAAGCAGTGTGGTGGCCGCAGACAGAAGTCGAGCAACCTTCCCCGTAACACCAACATGACGGAAGTTGCCAGTACAGCTATTAGGTCTTCCCGAATCTGGTTGTTTTTTAAAGACTCTGCCAATAATCCCAAAAAGGCCATTTGCACCACCTGCCAGGCTAGCATCAGCAGGGGTAGCAAAACTACCAGCCTGACCACCACCAGCATGATCAGGCACATGGCAGCAAAGCAGCCAACTTTGTGGGCCGAACCCCAGGGTCCAGGAACAGTGTCTGCGGGTGACACCACTATTTCTTCCGCTCTTGTGAGTGCAAGCGAATCCCCTCTCCATAGTGCATGCGAAGATGCATCCTGCCTTACACCTGTCGTTGCACACTCTCAACTCGCACTATCAGCAAGCACGTCCTTGTCCCAGCACAGCGTTCAGTTGTCCATACTCCAGTCCTTGGAACACAAGCGCAAATATGCAGCCAACGCCCCACAGGCCACACTGCTAAATTCCCACATTTCGCGACTGCTTGCGCTTGAAATGTTACCTTTTAGGCTTGTAGAGACGGAAGCATTCCGCAACCTGATGGCGGCGGCCACCCAGCGGTACTCGGTCCCCAGCTGCCACTATTTCTCCCGCTGTGCCGTCCCCGCATTACACAAACACATGTCCCACAACTTTAGCCGTGCCCTCAACAAAGCAGTTACGGGGAATGTCCACCTAACCATGGACACGTGGACAAGTGCTTGTGGGCAGGGACGGTACATCTCGCTGACGGCACACTGGGTTAACATAGTGGAAGCCGGGACCCAGTTGGACCTTGGGATGGAACACATCCTCCCAACACCGAGGATTGCGGGCCCTAGGTCAATCAGGGTTGCCCCCACAGTCTACAGCTCCTGCACCTCATCCTCCTCAGCCTCCTCCTCCTTTTCAGCCTCTATCTCCGAAATGACCACATCAGTCACAAGCTGGAAGCACTGCAGCTCTGCCTCAGCCAAGCTACAACAGGCTGTGCTGAAACGAATATGCTTAGGTGACAAACCACACAATGCTGAAGAGTTGTGGGCAGCTCTAAAAGAGCAGGCAGATCTGTGGCTGACATCGCTGAACCTACAGCCAGGTATGGTCGTGTATGACAATGGCCGGAACCTGGTGGCGGCTCTGAGGCGAGGCGAGCTCACACATGCACCATGCCTGGCCCATGTGCTTAACCTCATGGTTCAGCAGTTTCTCAAAACCACCCGGAGCTGCCGGATCTGCTTGTCAAAGTACACCGCCTGTGTGCTCATTTTAGAAAGTCAGCTACAGCTTCCGCCACCCTTGCCATACTTCAGCAGCTTTTGTAGCTTCCGGCTCACCGACTGGTGAGTGATGTCCCCACACATTGGAACTCTAAATTGCAGATGTTGGGAATGATTTGTGAGCAGAATAGGGCAGTTGTTGTCTTCCAGCATCAACAAGGCCATCGGTATTCAGTTCAGACTCCACACATAAGACCTCAGGAGTGGACATGGATGTCAGACATCTGTACCGTCCTTCAAAACTTTGAGGACTCCACCAAGATGGTGAGCGGTGATGACGCCATAATTAGCATCACCATCCTGCTTCTCTGTCTTCTGAAATGCTCTCTGCTCACAATCAAAGAGGATACATTGAGCATGATGAGATGTATCAAGGAACCATACAGGGTGATTACACACAGCCCAGGCTCATCTCATCCCAATGTGGATTGAGTGGCAATGAGGAAGAGGAGGAGGAAGAAGAACAGGAGCTAGTTTCATGAGCTACAGATGGTACTACCTGCACAACCGTCATACCATCTGTTCAGCGTGGATGGCCTGTTGACAAGGAGCAGGAGGAGAGCGTAGTCAATCATCCTATTGGTGAGGACATGGAAGTCTTGCCTGCTAGCAGTCTGGCACGCATGGCTGAGTTTATGTTACGCTGCCTTTCCCATGACCTTCGAGTTCTCAAAATTTTGGGTAACAGTCAATACTGGTTGGTGACGCTTCTAGACCCACGCTGCAAGGAGGACTTTATATCTCTTATTCCTGAGGCAGACAGGTCTACAAAAATGGGGCAGTACCAGAAGGCCCTTGTTGGGTAACTATTAAAAAAATTCCCATTTGAAAACGGTGGCGGCAGAGGTCACAGTTCATTGGACAACCAAGGAGTACAGCTGAGAGAGACACAACTCCAATCCAGCAGAAGCAGGGAAACACTGTCAAAGTTCTGGGAGAGTTTTCTCAGCCCCTCCCATCGCACAGGCCGTGAGGCGCGGGGTACTCTCACAAGGAGTTCAAAGTTTAGGAAGATGCTGAGGGAGTACTTTGCCGACCGTACCAACGTCCTCCGTGATTCCTCTGTGCCTTGTAATTATTGTATATCCAAGCTGGACACGTGGAATGACCTGGCTCTCTACGCCTTGGAGGTCCTGGCCTGCCATGCCGATAGAGTCTTTTCAGAGCGGGTTTTTAGTGCCGCTGGTGGAATAAAAACTGATAAGCTCATCCGCCCGTCAACTGAACATGCTGACAAGCTGACTCTTATAAAAATGAACAAGGGCTGGATTGGGCCAGACTTCTCAACACCACCACCACCACCACCACCACAGAGTAACATAAACTCAAATCCAGTGTCTTTTTCTGGGAGGTGTATTCCCATGCACCTTTTCACACCCACACATGGGTATACGCTTCCTGATTTTGGCTATTTGCTCTTGTCCTCCTCCTTCTCCTCATCCTCATCATCCACCACCATATCACCAGGGTCTGTGATTCAACACTCACATAATTTTTTAAAAGGGTGTTTATGATGCCCTCTGACCTTCACGTCTCTTCCAAGGGGCATTGGAGTGCCTCCAAATTTTTGGCAACCCTTGCATGCACTGCATAGGCAAACACAATGGGAGACCCACTTCCTAATAATGGGAACATTGGTTTCAGGAGGCCCTCTGACCTTCACGTCTCTTCCAAGGGGCATTGGAGTGCCTCCAAATTTTTGGCAACCCTTGCATTCATTGCATAGGCAAACACAATGGGAGATCCACTTCCTAATAATGGGAACATTGTTTTCAGGAGGCCCTCTGACCTCCACGTCTCTTCCAAGGGGCATTGGAGTGCCTCCAAATTTTTGGCAACCCTTGCATTCATTGCATAGGTAAACACAATGGGAGACCCACTTCCTAATAATGGGAACATTGTTTTCAGGAGGCCCTCTGACCTCCATGTCTCTTCTAAGGGGCTTTGGAGTGCCTCCCAATATTTGGCAGCCCTTGCATTCACTGCATAGGCAAACACTATGGGAGACCAACTTCCTAATAATGGGAACATTGTTTTCAGGAGGCCCTCCTCTAAGTCTCTTCAAAGGGGTATTTGGGTGCATCCAAATTAAGGGCAGCCCTGCCACTCACTGCATACGCAATAACAGTATAGGAGACCCATTCTTTAGTAATGGGAACAACAAAGCATAGCTGGCTGATGGCTCTCTAAGAATAGTGAGGGCCGACTGCTGGCCCTTTAAGAATAGTAAAGGCCGCTTGATGGCCCTATAAAAAAAGGCTTTGTGACTTTCAGAGTACTTCCTTCATAAATAAAACAGGATGCGTCTGATGATGTGTCACACCCCACATGGCCAGATAAGGTTGTAAAATGTTAAAATTACTTCTCCCGGTGAATGCATTTGTCATGGTTGAAAGCAATGCAAAAGTGCAAAAACGCAAGAAAAATGCTACGTGTGAACATAGCCCAAGGTGTGGAGGAGTATTTTTGACTTTTGGTTATTTATTTTGCCTTATATACAAGTCATTACCGTGGAAAGGATGTTCCTTAACATATTTACCAGGAAAATCCATTTTGGTTTAATTTTTGTATGTTTTATTGTGAGTCCATAAAAGCGGCGTAATACCTCTGACAATGTTGTTCACAGCAGTGACCTGGGAGTCAGAAATGCTTCCAGGGGTCTTTTCCATGCTGTTCCCATGTCATTTGAGCACTGTTCCCATCAATTTGGGCAATTTTTAGGCCCTCTGCACACCGCCGGGGCAGCCGCCTGAAAAATGCTTGAGTTTCCCATAGATTTACATTGAGCTGGGTCGAGCACCCGAGCATTCCAATTTGCTTAACCCAAGCATAGAGCACCCGAGCATTTTAGTGCTCGCCCATCACTATTTACTACCTTATCTGGCCATGTAGTATGTGAGATGGGAGCATCTCTGACTCCCAGGGCACTGCCTAAAACTGTGGTCATCTCATCAGATGTGATACTATATTACTGCGGTAATAATACAGACATTTTTGGCAACGTGACAAATCTTAAACTCCATTTAAAATGGGCAAGGTGGGCAAGATAAAACTGTGCCTGCTGAGGGAGCACAACAAACACCCACGTCATGTTGAACTACCTTCCTGTCCCACTTTCTAGGGGGCCACGGAAAACCACAATTGAAGCCAGAGCAGTGTGAAAATGTTGTTGGTTGGATAGCAGATAAAGTTTCCAGTCAGTTTGCCACCACCATCACCCTGTGTTCCACATGGTCCAGTCTCAGTAGATGTGAGTCTGGACCACACTATTATTAAATTCGGGCCTTTCGAAAGGCCAGCTTTGAGCAGGGCAACTGAAGATTGCATGTAGCAATTTGAGCAGCCATGGTCACCCGAAGGTGATGGTGAGAAAGAGCTATTACTGTCGCAAGAGGTGGATAATGATGAGACACAATGGATAGAAAGTCCAGGGTGCGGAAGTGGAAAATGAAGCGGTGGACGATGAAGTCACTTACCCCAACCTGACAAGGGGACATGTAGAGCGAGGACAGCAGCATACAGGGGGAGGGAGGTGTAGCACCACAACAGGCAGAAACAAGCAGAGTGGTAGCCACAGACCCAAGGCAGGCAACTGCTCCCTGGAACACCAACAGAACGGAAGCTGCCAGTACAACTGTTAGGTCTTCCCAAGTCTTGTTATTTTTTAAAGACTGTTTAGATAACCCCAAAAAGGCCATTTGCAACATCTGCCAGGCCAGCATCAGCAAGAGCACCAAAACTACCAGCCTGACCACCACCATCATGCTCAGGCACATGACAGCAAAGCACCCGACTAGCTGGGCTAAACACCAAGGTCCAGAAACAGTGTCTGCGGGTGAGATAACTGCCTCTTTCGCTGTTGTGCGTGAACGCCAATCCCCTGTCTATGGCGCATGCGAAGATGCCTCCCGCCCAGCAACTGTCATTGCAGACTTGCAACCATCACCATTCACGTCCTTGTCCCTTTGCAGCATTCAGTTGTCCCTACCACAGTCTTTGGAATGCAAGTGCAAGTATGCAGCCACCCACAGGCCACAATAGTAAACTGACAGATTTCTGGGCAGCTGCTTGCACTTGAAATGTGGCCTTTTAGGCTCATGGAGGCGGGAGCTTTTCACATCCTCATAGCGGCAGCTGGGTGTCTATACTCGGTGACCAGCCGCCACTATTTCTCCCAGTGTCGTCTCCGCCTTCCACAAGCACAGGTCCCACAACATTACCCGTGCCCTCCCCAGTGCACTTACTGGGAAGCACCGCCTAACCACAAACACGTGGACAGGTGAATGTGGCCAGGGATGGTACAGAGCCAGTCCACAGTTAAAAAAAACAGCCATAGAGTGTCCAGGAACCTTCCCACACACTTTTCTTAGCCAGGGCTGCTTCTCGGCAGGGTTGGACGGGCCCACCAGACAATAGGAGAATCCGTCGGTGGGCCCTGGCTTTTAATTCAGGAGAGTTCATAGCTCACACCTTTCAGGTTGTGATGATGATGAGGACACCATCTCCTTAGTTTTCTGTTACTTGGAATGCAAGCGCAAGTATGCAGCCAACCACCCACCCACCCACAGGCCGCAATACTAAAGTGCCACATTTCTGGACTGCTTGCAGTTGAAATGTTGCCTTTTAGGCTCGTGGAGGCAGAAGCTTTCCACAACCTCATGGCGGTGGTGGCCGGGTGTCCATGCACAGTGGGACCCTCCGCAGAGGATTTCGGTCCTTGGGTCAATCGTGGTTGCCGCTACATTCTACAGCTCCTGCACCACCTTCTCCTCCTCTTCAGCCTCCATCTTCATCACTTGATTCATCTTTTCAGGACATCTTCCAGATTATTTACTTAAACTTCGTGTGTGCCAATAACAATAAGCAGTACTGTGACAAACCGCACACCTTTGCAGAGTTGTTGAAAGCTGTATCTGAGAACCCGGTGGCAGCTCTTAAGTAGAGATGAGCGTTGTTCTACTCGAACTGTTCGCCAATCTCAAATTCGAGCTGTTTTGGGCGGTGTTCGAGCCGTTCGGCGAACACGAACAATTTGAGAAAAATTCGTCTGTTCGAGGTTATGTTCGATAACTGTTCGTGCACCAAAATCATAACTGGATTTTTTCTCAGTAATGATGAAAATTAATGTTAATATGCAGTTTGAGTGTACAGCGGGGTGGGGGGAGGGGCAGGGGATGGATCTCTGCAGGAACAATGAAGATCTCCATTTTTTTTTCTCTTTCCCGCATTTACAGTGGGGAGGTGCAATCTGTCAGCCTATCAGCAGCGCACACACGGAGCGAAGTGCTTTTTTTCACACAAGCAAGGGCATGTGTCATTGGCAGTGTATGTCACATGTCCTTGCCCTATAAGACCAAGCCATTTTCCCCGTCGCCACCATTTTCTCACTGCTGCAGCTGCGTGTTAGACGGCACCGCTGTTGCTGTGTGCGCTATACCTTGTTAATTTCAAGCCAATTTTCGCACAAATATACAGATAGCTTGGGAGTAGGGAATAGTTGTGATTGCAGTCCTTTTAAGGACTAGGTTACAGCATTTCCTACGACTTTTATCAGGCAGGTCTGTGCTCTTAAATAGATAGGTTGTGGGAGTAAAGACTAATTGTAATTGGAGTCCTTTTCAGGACTAGTTTACATCAGTTCCTATCAGTTCTTGCCAGGCAGGTCTGTGCCAGTGCTGTGCAAGTTTTTTTCACAGCATTTGGCTGAATCTAGCAAAGCTAATCCTTTTTGGCCTATTGCAGAGTGTGTTAGTCAGTGGAGTAGCCTATCTGTGTTGCAAGATATACCACCTGTGTATAGAATACCAATTTTTTTACTGCACCTAGTGAAGTAAAATCTTTTGGGCATAGCATCATTCTATTAGTCCATCTATACTGACCTCCATCAGGTTGCAAACTGAATATATTTTTTTCTGCATCTAGCTCTGAAAAAATATTTGGCCTTCTAGCAGTGTGTCGGACTTTCTCTATTAGTCCATCTATACTGACCTCCATCAGGTTGCAAATTCAAAATAATTTTTATCTGCATCTACAGTACCTCTGAAAAAATATTTGGGCTTCTAGCTGTGTGTGGGACTTGTTGTATTAGTCCATCTATACTGACCTCCATCAGGTTGCAAACTGAATATATTTTTTTCTGCATCTACCTCTGAAAAAATATTGGGCTTCTAGCTGTGTGTGGGTCTTGTTCTATTAATCCATCTATACAGACCTCCATCAGATTGCAATCTGAATATAATTTTTTTCTGCATCTAGCTCTGAAAAAATATTTGGCCTTCTAGTAGTGTGTGGGACTTTCTCTGTTAGTCCATCTATACTGACCTCCATCAGGTTGCAAACTGAATATATTTTTTTCTGCATCTACCTCTGAAAAAATATTGGGCTTCTAGCTGTGTGTGGGTCTTGTTCTATTAATCCATCTATACTGACCTCCATCAGGTTGCAAACTGAATGTAATTTTTTTCTGCATCTAGCTCTGAAAAAATATTTGGCCTTCTAGTAGTGTGTCGGACTTTCTCTATTAGTCCATCTATACTGACCTCCATCAGGTTGCAAATTAAAAATAATTTTTATCTGCATCTACAGTACCTCTGAAAAAATATTTGGGCTTCTAGCTGTGTGTGGGACTTGTTGTATTAGTCCATCTATACTGACCTCCATCAGGTTGCAAACTGAATATATTTTTTTCTGCATCTACCTCTGAAAAAATATTGGGCTTCTAGCTGTGTGTGGGACTTGTTGTATTAGTCCATCTATACTGACCTCCATCAGGTTGCAAACTGAATATATTTTTTTCTGCATCTACCTCTGAAAAAATATTGGGCTTCTAGCTGTGTGTGGGACTTGTTGTATTAGTCCATCTATACTGACCTCTATCAGGTTGCAAACTGAATATATTTTTTTCTGCATCTACCTCTGAAAAAATATTGGGCTTCTAGCTGTGTGTGGGTCTTGTTCTATTAATCCATCTATACAGACCTCCATCAGGTTGCAAACTGAATATAATTTTTTCTGCATCTAGCTCTGAAAAAATATTTGGCCTTCTAGCAGTGTGTGGGACTTGTTCTATTAGTTCACCTATACTGACCTCCATCAGGTTGCAAATTCAAAATAATTTTTTGTATGCATCGAGCTCTGAAAAAATATTTGGCCTTCTAGCAGTGTGTGGGACTTTCTCTATTAGTCCATCTATACTGACCTCCATCAGGTTGCAAACTGAATCTAATTTTTTTTTGCATCTAGCTCTGAAAAAATATTTGGCCTTCTAGCAGTGTGTCGGACTTTCTCTATTAGTCCATCTATACTGACCTCCATCAGGTTGCAAATTAAAAATAATTTTTATCTGCATCTACAGTACCTCTGAAAAAATATTTGGGCTTCTAGCTGTGTGTGGGACTTGTTGTATTAGTCCATCTATACTGACCTCCATCAGGTTGCAAACTGAATATATTTTTTTCTGCATCTATCTCTGAAAAAATATTGGGCTTCTAGCTGTGTGTGGTTCTTGTTCTATTAATCCATCTATACAGACCTCCATCAGGTTTCAAACTGAATATAATTTTTTTCTGCATCTACCTCTGAAAAAATATTGGGCTTCTAGCTGTGTGTGGGTCTTGTTCTATTAATCCATCTATACAGACCTCCATCAGGTTGCAAACTGAATATAATTTTTTTCTGCATCTAGCTCTGAAAAAATATTTGGCCTTCTAGTAGTGTGTGGGACTTTCTCTGTTAGTCCATCTATACTGACCTCCATCAGGTTGCAAACTGAATATATTTTTTTCTGCATCTACCTCTGAAAAAATATTGGGCTTCTAGCTGTGTGTGGGTCTTGTTCTATTAATCTATCTATACTGACCTCCATCAGGTTGCAAACTGAATATAATTTTTTTCTGCATCTAGCTCTGAAAAAATATTTGGCCTTCTAGTAGTGTGTCGGACTTTCTCTATTAGTCCATCTATACTGACCTCCATCAGGTTGCAAATTAAAAATAATTTTTATCTGCATCTACAGTACCTCTGAAAAAATATTTGGGCTTCTAGCTGTGTGTGGGACTTGTTGTATTAGTCCATCTATACTGACCTCCATCAAGTTGCAAACTGAATATATTTTTTTCTGCATCTACCTCTGAAAAAATATTGGGCTTCTAGCTGTGTGTGGGACTTGTTGTATTAGTCCATCTATACTGACCTCCATCAGGTTGCAAACTGAATATATTTTTTTCTGCATCTACCTCTGAAAAAATATTGGGCTTCTAGCTGTGTGTGGGTCTTGTTCTATTAATCCATCTATACAGACATCCATCAGGTTGCAAACTGAATATAATTTTTTTCTGCATCTAGCTCTGAAAAAATATTTGGCCTTCTAGCAGTGTGTGGGACTTGTTCTATTAGTCCACCTATACTGACCTCCATCAGGTTGCAAATTCAAAATAATTTTTTGTATGCATCTATCTCTGAAAAAATATTTGGCCTTCTAGCAGTGTGTGGGACTTTCTCTATTAGTCCATCTATACTGACCTCCATCAGGTTGCAAACTGAATCTAATTTTCTTCTGCATCTAGCTCTGAAAAAATATTTGGCCTTCTAGCAGTGTGTCGGACTTTCTCTATTAGTCCATCTATACTGACCTCCATCAGGTTGCAAATTAAAAATAATTTTTATCTGCATCTACAGTACCTCTGAAAAAATATTTGGGCTTCTAGCTGTGTGTGGGACTTGTTGTATTAGTCCATCTATACTGACCTCCATCAGGTTGCAAACTGAATATATTTTTTTCTGCATCTACCTCTGAAAAAATATTGGGCTTCTAGCAGTGTGTGGGTCTTGTTCTATTAATCCATCTATACAGACCTCCATCAGGTTTCAAACTGAATATAATTTTTTTCTGCATCTACCTCTGAAAAAATATTGTGCTTCTAGCTGTGTGTGGGTCTTGTTCTATTAATCCATCTATACAGACCTCCATCAGGTTGCAAACTAAATATAATTTTTTTCTGCATCTAGCTCTGAAAAAATATTTGGCCTTCTAGTAGTGTGTGGGACTTTCTCTGTTAGTCCATCTATACTGACCTCCATCAGGTTGCAAACTGAATATATTTTTTTCTGCATCTACCTCTGAAAAAATATGGGGCTTCTAGCTGTGTGTGGGTCTTGTTCTATTAATCCGTCTATACTGACCTCCATCAGGTTGCAAACTGAATATAATTTTTTTCTGCATCTAGCTCTGAAAAAATATTTGGCCTTCTAGTAGTGTGTCGGACTTTCTCTATTAGTCCATCTATACTGACCTCCATCAGGTTGCAAATTAAAAATAATTTTTATCTGCATCTACAGTACCTCTGAAAAAATATTTGGGCTTCTAGCTGTGTGTGGGACTTGTTGTATTAGTCCATCTATACTGACCTCCATCAAGTTGCAAACTGAATATATTTTTTTCTGCATCTACCTCTGAAAAAATATTGGGCTTCTAGCTGTGTGTGGGACTTGTTGTATTAGTCCATCTATACTGACCTCCATCAGGTTGCAAACTGAATATATTTTTTTCTGCATCTACCTCTGAAAAAATATTGGGCTTCTAGCTGTGTGTGGGTCTTGTTCTATTAATCCATCTATACAGACCTCCATCAGGTTGCAAACTGAATATAATTTTTTTCTGCATCTAGCTCTGAAAAAATATTTGGCCTTCTAGCAGTGTGTGGGACTTGTTCTATTAGTCCACCTATACTGACCTCCATCAGGTTGCAAATTCAAAATAATTTTTTGTATGCATCTATCTCTGAAAAAATATTTGGCCTTCTAGCAGTGTGTGGGACTTTCTCTATTAGTCCATCTATACTGACCTCCATCAGGTTGCAAACTGAATCTAATTTTCTTCTGCATCTAGCTCTGAAAAAATATTTGGCCTTCTAGCAGTGTGTCGGACTTTCTCTATTAGTCCATCTATACTGACCTCCATCAGGTTGCAAATTAAAAATAATTTTTATCTGCATCTACAGTACCTCTGAAAAAATATTTGGGCTTCTAGCTGTGTGTGGGACTTGTTGTATTAGTCCATCTATACTGACCTCCATCAGGTTGCAAACTGAATATATTTTTTTCTGCATCTACCTCTGAAAAAATATTGGGCTTCTAGCAGTGTGTGGGTCTTGTTCTATTAATCCATCTATACAGACCTCCATCAGGTTTCAAACTGAATATAATTTTTTTCTGCATCTACCTCTGAAAAAATATTGTGCTTCTAGCTGTGTGTGGGTCTTGTTCTATTAATCCATCTATACAGACCTCCATCAGGTTGCAAACTGAATATAATTTTTTTCTGCATCTAGCTCTGAAAAAATATTTGGCCTTCTAGTAGTGTGTGGGACTTTCTCTGTTAGTCCATCTATACTGACCTCCATCAGGTTGCAAACTGAATATATTTTTTTCTGCATCTACCTCTGAAAAAATATGGGGCTTCTAGCTGTGTGTGGGTCTTGTTCTATTAATCCATCTATACTGACCTCCATCAGGTTGCAAATTAAAAATAATTTTTATCTGCATCTACAGTACCTCTGAAAAAATATTTGGGCTTCTAGCTGTGTGTGGGACTTGTTGTATTAGTCCATTTATACTGACCTCCATCAAGTTGCAAACTGAATATATTTTTTTCTGCATCTACCTCTGAAAAAATATTGGGCTTCTAGCTGTGTGTGGGACTTGTTGTATTAGTCCATCTATACTGACCTCCATCAGGTTGCAAACTGAATATATTTTTTTCTGCATCTACCTCTGAAAAAATATTGGGCTTCTAGCTGTGTGTGGGTCTTGTTCTATTAATCCATCTATACAGACCTCCATCAGGTTGCAAACTGAATATAATTTTTTTCTGCATCTAGCTCTGAAAAAATATTTGGCCTTCTAGCAGTGTGTGGGACTTGTTCTATTAGTCCACCTATACTGACCTCCATCAGGTTGCAAATTCAAAATAATTTTTTGTATGCATCTATCTCTGAAAAAATATTTGGCCTTCTAGCAGTGTGTGGGACTTTCTCTATTAGTCCATCTATACTGACCTCCATCAGGTTGCAAACTGAATCTAATTTTCTTCTGCATCTAGCTCTGAAAAAATATTTGGCCTTCTAGCAGTGTGTCGGACTTTCTCTATTAGTCCATCTATACTGACCTCCATCAGGTTGCAAATTAAAAATAATTTTTATCTGCATCTACAGTACCTCTGAAAAAATATTTGGGCTTCTAGCTGTGTGTGGGACTTGTTGTATTAGTCCATCTATACTGACCTCCATCAGGTTGCAAACTGAATATATTTTTTTCTGCATCTACCTCTGAAAAAATATTGGGCTTCTAGCTGTGTGTGGGTCTTGTTCTATTAATCCATCTATACAGACCTCCATCAGGTTGCAAACTGAATATAATTTTTTTCTGCATCTACCTCTGAAAAAATATTGGGCTTCTAGCTGTGTGTGGGTCTTGTTCTATTAATCCATCTATACAGACCTCCATCAGGTTGCAAACTGAATATAATTTTTTTCTGCATCTAGCTCTGAAAAAATATTTGGCCTTCTAGCAGTGTGTGGGACTTGTTCTATTAGTCCACCTATACTGACCTCCAACAGGTTGCAAATTCAAAATAATTTTTTGTATGCATCTAGCTCTGAAAAAATATTTGACCTTCTAGCAGTGTGTGGGTCTTGTTCTATTAATCCATCTATACAGACCTCCATCAGGTTGCAAACTGAATATATTTTTTTCTGCATCTACCTCTGAAAAAATATTGGGCTTCTAGCTGTGTGTGGGTCTTGTTCTATTAATCCATCTATACAGACCTCCATCAGGTTGGAAACTGAATATAATTTTTTTCTGCATCTAGCTCTGAAAAAATATTTGGCCTTCTAGTAGTGTGTGGGACTTTCTCTGTTAGTCCATCTATACTGACCTCCATCAGGTTGCAAACTGAATATATTTTTTTCTGCATCTACCTCTGAAAAAATATTGGGCTTCTAGCTGTGTGTGGGACTTTTTCTATTAATCCATCTATACTGACCTCCATCAGGTTGCAAACTGAATATAATTTTTTTCTGCATCTAGCTCTGAAAAAATATTTGGCTTTCCAGTAGTGTGTCGGACTTTCTCTATTAGTCCATCTATACTGACCTCCATCAGGTTGCAAATTAAAAATAATTTTTATCTGCATCTACAGTACCTCTGAAAAAATATTTGGGCTTCTAGCTGTGTGTGGGACTTGTTGTATTAGTCCATTTATACTGACCTCCATCAGGTTGCAAACTGAATATATTTTTTTCTGCATCTACCTCTGAAAAAATATTGGGCTTCTAGCTGTGTGTGGGACTTGTTGTATTAGTCCATCTATACTGACCTCCATCAGGTTGCAAACTGAATATATTTTTTTCTGCATCTACCTCTGAAAAAATATTGAGCTTCTAGCTGTGTGTGGGTCTTGTTCTATTAATCCATCTATACAGACCTCCATCAGGTTGCAAACTGAATATAATTTTTTTCTGCATCTAGCTCTGAAAAAATATTTGGCCTTCTAGCAGTGTGTGGGACTTGTTCTATTAGTCCACCTATACTGACCTCCATCAGGTTGCAAATTCAAAATAATTGTTTGTATGCATCTAGCTCTGAAAAAATATTTGGCCTTCTAGCAGTGTGTGGGACTTTCTCTATTAGTCCATCTATACTGACCGCCATCAGGTTGCAAACTGAATCTAATTTTTTTCTGCATCTAGCTCTGAAAAAATATTTGGCCTTCTAGCAGTGTGTCGGACTTTCTCTATTAGTCCATCTATACTGACCTCCATCAGGATGCAAATTAAAAATAATTTTTATCTGCATCTACAGTACCTCTGAAAAAATATTTGGGCTTCTAGCTGTGTGTGTGACTTGTTGTATTAGTCCATCTATACTGACCTCCATCAGGTTGCAAACTGAATATATTTTTTTCTGCATCTACCTCTGAAAAAATATTGGGCTTCTAGCTGTGTGTGGGTCTTGTTCTATTAATCCATCTATACAGACCTCCATCAGGTTGCAAACTGAATATAATTTTTTTCTGCATCTACCTCTGAAAAAATATTGGGCTTCTAGCTGTGTGTGGGTCTTGTTCTATTAATCCATCTATACAGACCTCCATCAGGTTGCAAACTGAATATAATTTTTTTCTGCATCTAGCTCTGAAAAAATATTTGGCCTTCTAGCAGTGTGTGGGACTTGTTCTATTAGTCCACCTATACTGACCTCCATCAGGTTGCAAATTCAAAATAATTTTTTGTATGCATCTAGCTCTGAAAAAATATTTGGCCTTCTAGCAGTGTGTGGGACTTTCTCTATTAGTCCATCTATACTGACCTCCATCAGGTTGCAAACTGAATCTAATTTTTTTCTGCATCTAGCTCTGAAAAAATATTTGGCCTTCTAGCAGTGTGTCGGACTTTCTCTATTAGTCCATCTATACTGACCTCCATCAGGTTGCAAATTAAAAATAATTTTTATCTGCATCTACAGTACCTCTGAAAAAATATTTGGGCTTCTAGCTGTGTGTGGGACTTGTTGTATTAGTCCATCTATACTGAGGTCCATCAGGTTGCAAACTGAATATATTTTTTTCTGCATCTACCTCTGAAAAAATATTGGGCTTCTAGCTGTGTGTGGGTCTTGTTCTATTAATCCATCTATACAGACCTCCATCAGGTTGCAAACTGAATATAATTTTTTTCTGCATCTACCTCTGAAAAAATATTGGGCTTCTAGCTGTGTGTGGGACTTGTTGTATTAGTCCATCTATACTGACCTCCATCAGGTTGCAAACTGAATATATTTTTTTCTGCATCTACCTCTGAAAAAATATTGGGCTTCTAGCTGTGTGTGGGACTTGTTGTATTAGTCCATCTATACTGACCTCCATCAGGTTGCAAATTGAATATAATTTTTTTCTGCATCTAACCCAGCCAATAGTTTTGGCCTAATACCACAGTTTGGCCACTCAGCTCTGCTCGGTTACCATCCATTGTTTTTTTGTGCAAACAACTCCAGAGTTGTGAATTAGTTAACCACCAAAATGAGTGGAAAAAGGCCTGCTGCTGGTGGAAAGGGGAATAGGCGTGTTGGGAAGGGGAAAAAAGGTTGTGTCCGTGGGGTAGGTGTTAAAGCAACAGTAACATCTGCAGAAGAAAGACCATCTTCCAGCCAAACTAAAATGTCTACTTCTTTTAGCGGACAATGTGATAAGATCCCTTTCTTACGGCCACGCCAATCGCTACAAATTCCAGATGAGGCACAAAAACAGCAGGTGCTTCAACGGATATCAAGTGCTCCTTTAAGTGGGCTCTCCTCCACATCAACTTCAACATCACAAATACTCCAGTCCTCAAAGGTGTCACCCAAATCGCACTTGCTTCCTCACAGCTCCCAAATCTCCAGCTGCCCGTCTGAGTATGAGGTAGAACAGATGGTTGAGTCTGCAGAGCTGTTTACTCATACTATAGCCTGGGAATCAGAGGTCGACTCCAGCGCTTCTGTGAATCCAGACGAGGAAATGATCTGCACTGATGCCCAGAATCTTTATGAGTCGGATCCAGGACCAGACGCAGAAGGTTCTGACCATAATGTAGACCCTCATTCCCAAACTGTAACTCCTGTTGGTGGAGACAATGAGGAAGACGATGATAAGACTCAAATACCTGATTGGAGCGACAACTTTAGTTTTTTGTCAGGGCAGGAACAGGTTGGCTCTGAGGACGACGGGTGTGATAACACACAGGGTGATGATGATGAGGTTGGAGATCCCACTTACTGTCAACCCACAGTCAGCCAAGAGATGAGGTCAGCAGAGGAGGTGGAGGAAGATGCTAGTGACGACGAGGTCAGGTTGCGCCTTCCTGGACAGAGACGTAGTACTGGAAGCACGTCAACAACTGCATCCTCAAACACAACTCTGCCTCTCACCACAAGTCGTGGTGGCTCTTCAGGTCGCATGGGTGCTAAGCCTTGCATAGCCTGGGCATTTTTTCAGATCGATAAAGATGACCCAACTCGTGTTATCTGTAACATTTGTCAGCAAAAGCTAAGTAGAGGCCAAAAAATACATAGTTTGAGTACTTCATGCATGAACCGGCACATGGACATGAAGCATAAGTTGCAGTGGGAAGCTCAGTGTGCTACAATGCGGCCTAGCCGGCCGGGCCAACCACCGTCTGCCATATCTTGTGCATCCGCGGCCTCTTCATCCTCTGTGACTGGGGGGACAGCAGTCACACCTGTTTTGGGGCGCAGACCTGCCACCTCTTTACCCGCAACAGCCAGCGTGATTGGCAGGTCATCATTTTCTTTGGAGGTGGTAACACCAGCTGGTGTTGAGCGCTGTCCGACATCGATAGCACCACCTTTGGATCAAGGCAACCTAACATGTCCGCCTGCATCTTCCTCACAGACCGGCAGTTTGCCGGGGACACCCTTATCAACCCCGTCTAAGCACAATAGCCAGCCCTCGGTCCCTCAGATGTGGACAAGTAAAAGACCATTTCCTCCTAGCCATGAGAAAGCTAAGAGGTTGAATTTCACCATCTGCAAGCTCTTGGCTACAGAAATGCTGCCTTTCCGCCTGGTGGACACAGAGGATTTTCGAGACCTTATGTCCGTCGCAGTGCCCCAGTACCAGATGCCCAGTCGGCACTACTTCTCAAAGAAAGGTGTGCCTGCGCTCCACCAGCATGTCGCACACAACATCACCGCTTCTTTGAGAAACTCTGTGTGTGACAGGGTGCATTTCACCACAGACACTTGGACGAGTAGGCATGGACAGGGGCGTTACATGTCGCTGACTGGGCACTGGGTAACTATGGTGACAGCAGGACAAGGGGCTGCTGTCCAAGTCTTGCCGTCCCCACGAGTTGTGCGTCAATCCTCTTTATGTCAAAGTTCCTCCACTGCTTCTGCCTCCTCAACCTCCTCTCGGTCTTCCACCTGCACCCAAAGCCTGTCTGGTCATGCCACAAGCTTTCTAACTGCGCAGAAGGGATCCTGCACACCTCCTTACTATGCTGGCAGTAGGGCTCAACGTCATCAGGCGGTTTTTACATTGAAATGTCTGAGAAATGTGAGTCACACAGCTGAGGAGTTGTGGTCAGCTCTGGAGAACCAATTTCATGAATGGTTGTCTCCACTGGACCTGAAACCAGGGAAGGCCGTGTGCGACAATGCTGCAAACCTGGGTGCGGCCCTTCGCCGGGGCAATGTCACACACGTGCCTTGTATGGCTCACGTGTTGAACCTAGTTGTCCAGCAATTTTTAGCCCACTATCCCAGACTAGATGGCCTTCTGCAGAGGGCACGGTCGCTGTGTGCTCACTTCCGCCGTTCGCATCCCGCAGCTCAGCGACTTACATCTCTACAGAAGTCGTTGGGCCTGCCACTTCACCGGCTAAAATGCGATGTGCCTACCCGGTGGAATTCAACTCTGCACATGTTGCAGCGACTGTGGCAGCACCGACAAGCCCTGGTGCAATACGTTCTGACGTATAGCCTGGGCCAACGAGATTCAGAGGTGGGGCAAATCACGCTGGAGGAGTGGTCTCAGATCAGGGACCTATGCACCCTTCTGCACAGTTTTGAAATGGCGACGAAGATGTTTAGTGCTGACGATGCCATTATCAGCATGACTATTCCGGTGATATACATGCTGGAGCACATGTTAAACAGAATTCGGAGTCAGGTGGTGGCACAAGAGGAGGTGGAGGAAGTAGAGGAGGAGGAGTTGTATGCGGAAGGGCTAACATCTGCAAGGTCCAGAAGGTTGGCAGCACCAAGGCGGCAGGCATGTGAGGGTGGGGGAGATGGTTTTACCAGGGCGCATGGTAGCAGCCAAACTAGTGAGGAAGGTGCAGGAGCCCAGGAAGAAGTGGAGGACGAACTGATGGAAGACTCATCAGATGAGGGAGACCTTGATCACATTTCTGTTGTGCGAGGTTGGGGGGAGAGGACAGAGGAAGGAAGCATGATTGTTACCTCGCCACCAACACAACAGGGACTTGGTGCTCCTGGATGCGCAACACACATGTGTGCCTTCTTGCTGCACTACCTGCAACATGACCCTCGAATTGTGAGAATTAGAAATAATCCTGACTACTGGGTTGCCACACTGTTAGATCCCCGGTACAAAAGTAAATTTGCAGAAATTATTCCTGCCATAGAAAGGGATGCACGCATGCAGGAGTATCAGCAGAGACTGTTGCAGAATCTTACATGTGCTTTTCCACAAAATACCAGTGGTGCACGTAGTGAATCTCACAGTTCCAACTTGCCAACCGTGGGACCGTCAAGTGTTCAGCACTCAAACCGTAACAGAACCACAGTATCTGCTGGTAACATCAATTTTGCGGAATCATTTCACCACTTTTTTAGCCCATCCTTTGCAAGGCCACAGGAGACAAGAAGTCTGACACATAGTCAACGCCTAGAGACGATGGTACAGGAGTATCTCCAAGTAAACATTGAAGCCACGACTGTGTCACTGGACCCTTGCTCTTTTTGGGCTTCCAATCTGGATAAATGGCCGGAGCTAGCCACTTACGCCTTGGAGATCTTGTCATGCCCCGCAGCCAGCGTTCTGTCTGAACGTGTGTTCAGCGCTGCTGGTGGTGCGCTGACAGATAAGCGCACGCGGCTCTCCACTGATAATGTAGACAGACTCACGTTCATAAAGATGAACAAATCATGGATCCGAAACGACTTTTCTACCCCTGTGTCATCCTGGGGAGAGTAAAAGCTTTATGATTGGTTAAAATCACCCTACCAACCGTTTTAAGCTTTCAAATTACTAATCATGTTTATCTGTATCTTGACTGGAAAATAATTTGGGCTTTGTAGCAGTGTGCAGCACTGATCCTATTAGGCCATCTATAATAAGCTCCACCAGATTTAAAATTAAAAATAATTTTTAGCTGCATCTAGCCCGGAAAATAATTTTGGGGCTCCGAGATGCGCAAGACACATAAGTGCCTTCTTGCTGCACTACCTGCAGCATGACCCTCATATTGTCAGAATTCGAAGTAATCATGACTACTGGGTTGCCACACTCTTAGATCCCCCAAACTTTTCGATCAACCTTTTCATTTTAACAAAGACCAAAAAAATGGTCATTTTTGAAATTATAAGCATTAGCAGGTTGTTAGAAACTGAAATCAAACAGTTTTCAACTCAAAACTTTATTCTAGGTGATGTTACATTTTCACATAGGACCCCTTGTTCGAAAGGAGCTTCTGAACTCTCTCGTCCATTGAATTTGTCAGGTTTTGGATGGTTTCTGCTTCAATTGTTTTGCATGAGGGCAGAATACCCTCCCAGAGCTGTTGCTTAGATGTGAACTGCCTCCCGCCATCATAGACACTCCTTTTAATGATGCTCCAAAGGTTCTGAATGGGGTAGAGGTCAGGGGAGCATGGGGGTCACACCATAAGTTTGTCCCCTTTTATGCCTATATCAGCCAGAGATGCAGATGTTTTATGTGCAGCATGAGATGGTGCATTATCATGCAGAAAAATGATCTTGCTGTGAAATACACGGTTCTTCTTCTTGAACCATGGCAGGAAGTGCTGTTTGAGAAAATCCACATACATTATGGAGTTCATCTTTAGCGCCTTCAGGGATCCTAAAGGGGCCGACAATCTCTCTCCCCATGATTCCAGCCCAAAACATTACTCCACCTCCTCCTTGTTGGCGCTGTAGCCGTGTTTGCGTGGGGTGTCCATCAACCAGCCATCCTCCACTCCATCCATCTGGACCATCGAGCGCTGCACGGCACTCATCCGTGAACAAAACAGTTTTGAAATCAGTCTTCATGTAATGTTTGGCCCACTGGAGCCGTTTCTGCTTGTGTGAAGTGGATAGAAGAGGTCGACAGGATGGCGTATGCACAGCTGCAAACCTCTGAAGGACCCTGCATCTTGTTGTTCGGGGGACGTTGGAGGCACAAGCAGCTTCAAAAACTTGTCTGCTGCTATGACAAGGCTTTTTTGCCGCTGCTCTTTCAACCTGACGTAATTGCCTGTAGGAAAGAGTCCTCAATTTGCCCTTATCAGCACGCACACGTGTGTACTGTGAATCAGCTACATACTTCTTGATTGCCAAGACACTTCATCCTGATCATCGCACAATGTTGATTGTAGTCATGCCTTGACCTAAACACTCCACAATTTGTTGCTTCTCAGCAGCCGACACATCCTTTTTCTTTCCCATTTTGGCAGAAAATGTAGGCTGCTTAATAATGTGAGAGAGTCTTCTTAAGTAGTCTTGCCTTTCATTGGACACACCTGCCAAACTAATTAGCACAGGTGTCTGCAATTGCTTACAGTGATATAAAGAGCCCTGACACACATCACCATCAATGAGTTTAACTGACAAACAAACAAATTCTTCCCTTATCACTCCTAAACACTTTTTGCATAATAATTTGGAACGCAGTGTACATGTGCTTTTCCACAAAACACCAGTGGTTCACGTAGTGAATCTTACAATTCTAACTTGCCAACCGTGGTCTGTATGGAATTGTTCAATAAAGGGCCCAAAATTAAGATAACATAGATGGGAGAGGTCTCTATGAATAGGAATTCCTAAGTATTTGATACCCTGTGAGGGCCAGGCAAAGGGAAAGTTGGACTGGATGGAATCCTATATGGACTTGGGGAGGGAGACATCGAGGGCCTCAGACTTCGCTGCATTGATTTTAAAATTTTACCATGTAACAAAGTGATCTATTTCAGCCATAACAGCAGGGATGGATATATGTGATTGAGTGATATATACTAGGACATCATCAGCAAATAGAGAGCACTTGTACTCGGTGCCTCCCACCTCAATCCACCTAATATTGGGGTTATGGCGAATTGATGAGAGCAGGTGCTCCGTCACTAGGATGTATAAGAGAGGGGACAGAGGACATCCCTGCCTTGTCCCATTGGTGATTGTGAAAGGTGATGAAAATGTTCTGACGCACCCCCTGGGCCTTGGGACACCTGGAGCCGGACCCTTTTTGGTGGATGCTGGTGGTTGTAGTCTTCGTGGCGGCGACCCGGTTCCGTGGCTCAGGGCGGTCAAACCAGTGGCGGAACTATTTATGTGGTTTTGATGTTTAAATGTCCGACTACGCCACCCGTGGATTGCGGTCAGAGTGAACCGCCGCTACAGGGCAGACCGCTGAGGCTGGTGTTGTGGGTGCAGCAGAGCGTAGCATAACTCCCCACGGGAGGAGTATAGCCTCAGGGCAGTGTATGCGGAGGATGGGGGTGATGGTGCAGGGCAGCAGCAGTAACGACACGGAGTCAGTGATGCAGTCCAGGGCCTTTACTCACAGTTCTTATTATCCAGACCACGTCTGCAGGTAACGGCTGCCCACGTCGTACTGTGCTCACCAGGTGAGGGGCTCAGACAACTCCCAGATAACTTTGGAGCACTTCACAGGACCCCCTTTGTGTGTCCTTTGTCTGGCCTTTCTTACCAACACTTCTGTCCGGCTGCCTCGGGCCTCATCTTGGTAAACTTGGCGCCAGTTTCCCTGACCCTATGTGGTGCCTTCCTAGCGGGTGTAGCGAGGGGCTGCGCCACATAAAATGTCAGAGCCTCCGGTTTCTAGCTGAGGGTCGTTTCCTGCCTCCACTAGTTCGGGGACCGGTCTTCCCCTTTGGCCTGACCCCTCCACGCAGGTGGATTCGGGCGTGCGGTGGCGACTCGCCCGTCCGCACCCCTGGGATCCCTTCATTCCTCGTTCCTGGAGCCTTCTCCGCTCCTCTTCCTTCCTTCTCCCTCTTCCAGGCCTGGGCCTCTGTTACTAGGCCCGCCTCCGGAGCAGAGCTCATGCAGAGCCCCTGCTCCCTGCCACTTCTGCTCAGACTTCTCTGCACTGAACTAAGATGGTGCCCACCTTTTATACTCCCTTCTCAATGCACCCAGGAACTGCTTCCTCCCTGCTCCTGCACTACAGGGTTCCCCTTCCTCAGTGTTCCCTCCCCCCACTCCAGCCAGGGACAGGGACTGTCGTGCCCATCTCAGGGGCATATTGGTCGCCCTGCCCCACGGCAATGTGGTGTAATGCATGCAGGTGTCGGGTCCTGATCCACACTCCATCCTTACCTGAGAGTGAGATATCACACCTCTGGGTGAGGTGCAATACGTCTGTAGCAACCGAGCCCTCAGGGTGCTACAGTTCCATTTATCTTCAGCCTAGGTGACGTATTGCGATACAGGGCCGTGATTTTGGCTATAAAAGGGTCCCCTAGACCCCTACCCCAAGCTTTTTAAGAGAATCATATATGGCGTGCCAGGAGACTCTATGGAATGCTTTCTCAGCATCCAACGAGAGTATCTAATTACAAATTTTTAACTGCATCTAGCCCAGGAAATACTTTGTGCCTAGTTGCAGTGTCTGCTAGTCAGCGGATTATCCCGGCTGTTAAGCAAGCTACACCACCTGTAGTTTAGACACTTAATTTTTTCAAAGGAAATGCTTCGGGACCATGGGATACTTAGTGAAGAGCATCAGGAGGCACCCCAAGGCATAGGGGCTGGGACTGGCAGTAGGATGCCTTGCGGTGGACAGCCGAGCTCGATCCTTATAAAAGCTTTTTAACTGCAGCAGCTTTAGTGGACGCTACTGGAGCTGGAATTACCGCGGCTGCTGGCATGAGACTTGCCCTCCAATAGATCCTTGTAAATGGATTTAAAGTGTATTCATTCAAATTAGAGAGACAATTTAAATTAAAAAGCTTAGAGCTGCCTCCACCACAGGGGGGCTCGCTCGACCCACCAGCGGACAGGCACCAGTATTGGGAGAGGGGGGCTGGCCGTCAGGGTTCACCGCGGCTCTGGCACAAACCCGGCGACACGGAGGTGGCACGGGCAGGAGCGGACTGGCCGTGTCGGCTTCTCACTTTTTGGATTTTAGAAGGGCATGACAAGCCTATATCTGTGTCTCCCCCTCCTTTTACTCCTCCACCTCTTTTATTTTCGCATGACTATTTGTACTTGTCACTTTTCCATGTGTTAGTTATGTCTTCTGAGCAGTTTGTCAGCTTTTGGACACCTTTGAAAGTGTTTTCTATGTGTTTCTATGTGTTTTTGTTTGCCTGCCATTGGTTTTAACGGTGTTCGAAGGTGTTCGACGAACAGTTCGACGAACAGTTCGGCGAACACACGGGTGTTCGACGAACCGTACCGAACTCGAACACTACGGGGGTGGCTCAACACTACTCTTAAGCTAGGCAAGAGGAGGGGTGATACACAGAAATGAGGGAAGAGATATAGGCTGAATATAGGCCAGAACTGTGGACAGCTTGGTCGGTGAGAGAGATGAGTTTGTATTGTATTCTGTAGTGATACGTCGGTGAAGTAGCTTGATAGAAATACGACCCTGGCTGCTGCATTCAGAAGGGATTGGAGAGGAGACAGTTTGTTTAGAAGAGAGTTGCACTAGTGAATAAGAGCGATAGTAAGAGTTTTTGCAGTATCAAAGGTGAGAAAAGGTCGACTTCTGGAGAAGTTTTTAAGTTGCAGGTGTCACGAGCGAGTGAGTGATTTTCCACGTTGAATAAAGGAAAGTTGTGTGTCAAATATGACTCCAAGATAGCAGGCGTGCCGAGTGGGAATTATGGTGGCAGAATGGTGAAGAATTATAACAAAAAAAAAATCCCATCTGACAATGCTGGCGGCATAGGTCATAGTCAGACAGTTCATTGGACAACCAAGGAATACAAGCGAGGGAGACACAAACCAGATGGCAGAGGCAGGAGAGCGCTGTTAATGGTCTGGGACAGTTTTCTCAGAACCTCCCAGCTCCCAGACTCTGATACACGGGGTACTCTGCCAAGCAGGGAAAAGTTTTGGGAGATGCAAGCTGGAGACGTGGCATGAACTGTCTTTCTACGCCTTGGAGGTCCTGGCCGCTAGCATTTTGTCACAGATGTTTTTTAGTGTCGCTGGGGGCATTATAACTGCTAAAATTGATAGGCGCATCCACCTGTCAACTGAAAATGCTGACACTCTTATAAAAATGAACAAGGGCTGCATTGGGCCAGACTTCTCAACACCACCAGATGATACAGTAGCATCAAACAAACTCAAATCCAGTGGTTTTTTTGGGGGGTGTCTATTCCCATGCACCCCTTCACACCCAGACATGGGTATACCCTTCAGGAATTGTTCTATTTTATGTCGCTCTCCTCCTTCTTCTCATCCTCCACCACCTTATCACCAGGGAGACTGTGATGCAACACCCACAGAATTCTTTTAAGGATGTTTATGATTAGAGACGAGCGAATATTTCAATATTCGTTTCGGATTACAATCGCCGTTTTTGCAATATTCGCCAATGTAATTGTCGAATATTCGCCAAACATTGACGAACGCCATTGGATTCAATTGGTGCAAAAACCAAACATATACACAACACCTTTAAATGGGACCAAAAGCTACCAAAACACATCAATTTAGAGAAAGTCACCAGGAAGGTGCCATCAACTGACCCAGAGTACAAGTAGTATAATTATTATTATTTATTATTATAGCGCCATTTATTCCATTACGCTTTACATGTGAAAAGAAGTCACTGACTGGTACAAGAGCAGAGAGGACCCTTCCTGTGAGAGCGCACGAACAGTCTATAAGGGATGGGTAGGATACAGTAGGTGAGGGTACAGCTGTTCGTGCAACAGTATGGTGGAGCGAGGGTTACTGCAGGTTGTAGGCTTGTCGGAAGAGGTGGGTCTTCAGCTTCCTTTTAAAGGTTTCAACAGTAGGCAAGAGTCTGAAATGTTGGGGTATAGAGTTCAAGAGTAGATAGGATGCACGGGAAAAATCTTGTATGTGATTGTGGGAAAAGGAGAGAAGACAAGAGTAGAGAAGTAAATCTTGTGAGGATTGGAGGTTGCGTGCAGGTATGTACCAGGACACTAGGTCACAGATATATGGAGCAGACAGGTTGTGGATGGCTTTGGATGTCATGGTTAGGGTTTTGAACTGAAGTCTCTGGCCAATTGGGAGCCAGTGCAGGGATCATATATTGCAATCTTATAGATTGCTGGAGCCAGTCCACAGTAAAAAAAAAGCAGCCATAGAGTGTCCAGGAACCTTTCCACAGACTTTTCTCAGCTAGGGCTGCTTCACGGCAGGGTTGGACGGGCCCACCAGAGAACTGGAGATTCCTCTGGAGGGCCCTGGCTTCTCTTTCAGGAGAGTTCCTAGTGTGGAGGTGCAGTTGTGATGATGATAGAGGCCACCATCTCCTTAGCTTGCTGCTGATGCTTTTCTATGGCAATCAGCTTGGCTCCAACCAGCCTAAAATATTTCCAGTGAACTATTTCCATTGAGGGCATGACACCATGGTATTAGCAGTGCCCTCAGTACCAGTAGCGAAGCCATCCACAATTTCCTTTTCTTCTGCCCAAATACATTAGTTTCTCAAAAAGGAGCTGAAGATACTGAGTGGCAGTAGGTGCCAGTTTCTCCAGCATGTTAGATATCAGAGAGGGCAGCACAGTGGCTCAGTTGTTAGCACTGAAGCCTTGCAGTGCTGGCATCCTGGGTTCAAATCCCACCAAGGACAACATCTGCAGGGATTTTATATGTTTTCCTCATGTTTGTGTAGGCTAAGGCAGTGCTGCAGTGCTTTCAGCTTGTGACTGATGTGGTCATTTTGGAGATTGAGGCCGAACTGGAGGAGGAGGTGCAGGAGCTGAACAATGTGATTAAATTGAGGTTACATTGGCAAGTCTGGTTTTTAAACTAAAAAGATCCTACTGTGTTTTTATTTTTTATTTTTTTTTTATGTCTCTTCAAATGTGTATTGGAGTTCATCCTAATTTTTGGCAGCCCTTGAAATTGCTGCATATGCAATGACAGTATAATAGACACACTCCTTAATAATGGGAAGGATAATTCATATACAGTGGGTACAGAAAGTATTCAGACCCCTTTAAATTTTTCACTTTTTGTTTCATTGCAGCCATTTGGTAAATTCTAGCGAGTTAATTTTTTTTTCCATTACACTCTGCATCCCATCTTGACTGAAAAAAACAGAAATGTAGAAATTTTTGCAAATTTATTAAAAAAGAAAAACTGAAATATCACATGGTCATAAGCATTCAGACCTTTTCTCAGTATTGACTAGAAGCACCCTTTTGAGCTAATGCAGCCATGGAGTCTTCTTGGGAATGATGCAACAAGTTTTTCACACCTGGATTTGGGGATCCTCTGCCATCCTTCCTTGCAGATCCTCTCCACTTCCGTCAGGTTGGATGGTGAACGTTGGTGGACAGCCATTTTCAGGTGTCTCCAGAGATGCTCAATTGGGTTTAGGTCAAGGCTCTATCTGGACTAGTCAAGCATGGTCACAAAGTTGTTCTGAAGTCACTCCTTTGTTATTTTAGCTGTGTGCTTAGGGTCACTTTCTTGTTCGAAAGTGAACCTTCGGCCAAGTCTGAGGTCCAGAGCACTCTGGAAGAGGTTTTCATCCAGGATATCTCTGTACTTGTACATGTTTCCTTCAATTGCAACCCGTTATCCTGACTCTGCAGCTGAAAAACACCCCTGTAGCATGATGCTGCCACCACCATGTTTCACTGTTGGGATTGTATTGGGCAGGTGATGACCAGTGCCTGGTTTTCTCCACACATACCACTTAGAATTATCACCAAAAAGTTCTATCCTCATCTCATCAGACCAGAGAATCTTATTTCTCATAATCTGGGAGTCATTCATGTGATTTTGAGCAAACTGTACGCGGGCTTTCATATGTCTTGCACTGAGGAGAGGCTTCCGTCGGGCCACTCTGCCATAAAGGCCCGACGGGTGGAGGGCTGCAGTGATAGTTGACTTTGTGGAACTTTCTCCCATCTCCCTACTGCATCTCTGGACCTCAGCCACAGTGATCTTGAGGTTCTTCTTTACCTCTCTCACCAAGGCTCTTCTCCCACGATTGCTCAGTTTGGCTGGACCGCCAAGTCTAGGAAGACTTCTGATGGTCCCAAACTTCCATTTAAGGATTATGGAGGCCACTGTGCTCTTAGGAACCTTGAGTAATGCAGAATCCTTTTGTAACCTTGGCCATATCTGTGCCTTGCCACAATTCTATCTCTAAGTTCATTGGGCAGATCCTTTTGAGCTTATGATTCTCATTTGGTCTGATCTGCACTATGAGCTGTGAGGTCTTAAATAGACAGGTGTGTGCCTTTCCAAATCAAGTCCTATCAGTTTAATTAAACACATCTGGACTCCAATGAAGGAGTAGAACCATCTCAAGGAGTATCACAAGGAAATGGACAGCGTGTGACTTAAATATGAGTGTCTGAGCAATGGGTCTGAATACTTATGATCGTGTGATATTTCAGTTTTTCTTTTTTAATAAATTTTTCAAAAATTTCTACATTTCTGTTTTTTTCAGTCAAGATGGGATGCAGAGTGTTCTTTAATGAGAAAAAAAATATCTTTTTAGAATTTACCAAATGGCTGCAATGAAACAAAGAGAGAAAAATTTAAAGGGGTCTGAATACTTTCCATACCCACTTTATTTCCTCATAAATAGGAGTCCTTAAAAGCAAAACATTTTATCAAAATTGGTATAACGGGAATGTATACTGCTCATTTTATGATTGAATAGACTAATGTTCTTTTCTCTGCAAATATTGTATTGTAAGGTGCAATTGGTTCAGTTGACCTTTTATGTATATGTTTTTATTTATGTTCCTTTGTCCCCCCTTTTTGTTTCACCCTTTCCTTTTCATCCCATTTTTCTTGTTACATATACTATTTCTATGTATATTTCCTTATGTGTCTATTGTAACCCTTTCCTTAAAAAGTAATAATTAATAATTTGAAGAAGAAATACAGTACAGACCAAAAATTTGGACACACCTTCTCATTTAAAGATTTTTCTGTATTTTCATGACTATGAAAATTGTACATTCACACTGAAGGCATCAAAACTATGAATTAACACATGTGGAATTATATACTTAACAAAAAAGTGTGAAACAACTGAAAATATGTCTTATATTCTAGGTTCTTCAAAGTAGCCACCTTTGGCGTTGATGAGTGCTTTGCACACTCTTGGCATTCTCTTGATGAGCTTCAAGAGGTAGTCACCGGAAATGGTTTTCACTTCACAGGTGTGCCCTGTCAGGTTTAATAAGTGGGATTTCTTGCCTTATAAATGGGAGTGGGACCATCAGTTGTGTTGTGCAGAAGTCTGGTGGATACACAGCTGATAGTCCTACTGAATAGACTGTTAGAATTTGTATTATGGCAAGAAAAAAGCAGCTAAGTAAAGAAAAACGAGTGGCCATCATTACTTTAAGAAATGAAGGTTAGTCAGTCCGAAAAATTGGGCAAACTTTGAAAGTGTCCCCAAGTGCAGTTGCAAAAACCATCCAGCACTACAAAGAAACTGGCTCACATGAGGACTGCCCCAGGAAAGGAAGACCAAGAGTCAACTCTGCTTCTGAGGATAAGTTTATCCGAGTCACCAGCCTCAGAAATCGCAGGTTAACAGCAGCTCAGATTAGAGACCAGGTCAATGCCACACAGAGTTCTAGCTGCAGACACATCTCTACAACAACTGTTAAGAGGAGACTTTGTGCAGCAGGCCTTCATGGTAAAATAGCTGCTAGGAAACCACTGCTAAGGACAGGCAACAAGCAGAAGAGACTTGTTTGGGCTAAAGAACACAAGGAATGGACAATAGACCAGTGGAAATCTGTGCTTTGGTCTGATGAGTCCAAATTTGAGATCTTTGGTTCCAGCCACCGTGTCTTTGTGCGACGCAGAAAAGGTGAGCGGATGGACTCTACATGCCTGGATCCCACCGTGAAGCATGTAGGAGAAGGTGTGATGGTGTGGGGGTGCTTTGCTGGTGACACTGTTTGGGATTTATTCAAGATTGAAGGCATATTGAACCAGCATGGCTACCACAGCATCTTGCAGCGGCATGCTATTCCATCCGGTTTGCGTTTAGTTGGACCATCATATATTTTTCAAAAGGACAATGACCCCAACACACCTCCAGGCTGTGTAAGGGCTATTTGACCAAGAAGGAGAGTGATGGGGTGCTACGGCAGATGACCTTGGCTCCACGGTCACCAGACCTGAACCCAATTGAGATGGTTTGGGGTGAGCTGGACCGCAGAGTGAAGGCAAAAGGGCCAACAAGTGCTAAGCATCTCTGGGAAGTCCTTCAAGATTGTTGGAAGACCATTTCCGGTGACTACCTCTTGAAGCTCATCAAGAGAATGCCAAGAGTGTGCAAAGCAGTCATCAAAGCAAAAGGTGGCTACTTTGAAGAACCTAGAATATAAGACATATTTTCAGTTGTTTCACACTTTTTTGTTAAGTGTATATTTTTCCACATGTGTTAATTAATAATTTGATGCCTTCAGTGTGAATGTACAATTTTCATAGTCATGAAAATACAGAAAATCTTTAAATGAGGTGTGTCCAAACTTTTGGTCTGTACTGTACATTGCCAGAATATTAAATGTTTTTTGAAAAACCTAACAGAACCTAAGTGTTGACATTTTGGAAATGTTAAGAACATATGGGCCTAAAGTGCCTGAGAAAAGGCCTTGCCCATGAGGATGCTCTAAATTTGACTATGTGTGTTTATACTGTACCGTGTGTTTATATCATTTGATACCTGAAGACAAATAAAATAAACATATACAATATCTGATTATTTTCATTGTATTAAGACTTAGTACTGTGGGACCAATTTAAGCCATGGTGTCATCATTCAATTGTATTTGTGGACAACATCATAATTTTTAAAGCAGTACTGTATTTGTTGGCAGCAACCTTGGCTGCGTGACTCAGGATATGTAGGCCAACAATAATAGTCCCAGCATTAAAGCATTATATGTCTGACCTTGGCAGGGGCAAGAAATTGTCATGGATGGTCAAAAACAAGTGGAAAGCTTTGATTCCTCATTGTGTTTAAAGAAACAGTGGAGAGAACACTTCAAAAAGTTAAAATAATACAAAGGGGTAGTATTGGGTAATTTTTGGCATATGCAGATTTAACAATACCAGGCAACACCTGGTCACATAATGGTAGATACATGTATTTTTGTGAAATATGCAATATACTACGGGTAACAAATCTAATTCCTCTTTCACTTTAAAGCTAAAAATAGCATTTAAACATACACTTAACACATTGAAAAAGCCAAAAACATAGTTATGCATAAAGGGCAAAAATCTGAGGCATCACTATACATTTAGTACAATACAATATTAATAGCTGAAAGAAATTCTAGCAGTAAGTTACAAGGCCGTGGAGGTTTAATCTGAACAATATTGCAGTTTGTGTTGGTCAAAATATTGTAAGAGTTCTGTGCGTATACATACACACATACTGTATGTGCACATGGCAGCTAAGTATCCCTTTATTAAACATTAATGCCCTAACACTTTATTATAAGTTTTGTATTTAAAGGCTGTAAATAACACTGGCATGCTAAGATGCCAACATATCAGCTATAAAATCAGGCCACAGACACACTGCATTGTATATTACATGTTAAAAGCAAGATTGGTTACTAACAATGCTATTTTTTAAAGCAAATTGGGCTTGGAAATAGAGTGATCACATTAATATATTTGTCATTAATTAGACATGGTAATTTGCTTAACCTACAAAGAATCTTAACATGTCAGGTAATGTGTGTGTTGTTTAGACATTTAACATAACAAAGCAAACAGCACAATGACCATCCTATTTATGTTTTAAAAAAGTCCCTTTTGGTATGATAAAGGAACAGCTATGGGCTAACTTACCAAACTTTGCCTGCTTGGCTGGTAAATATGTGGCCCATCCTAGTCTTGGGAAGAGCTGTGCAGATACAGCAAGCCAAGCCAGCTCTGTTGTCAGCCTGTCATGGTATCCCTCTGTTCTGGTGTCCCAAAGCTCAGGGTGCTGCTCCACAAGACCTATTAGCCGTGCTGTGTCCACTTTGGGGGCCATTCTGTTGAATAATTTCACCACACTTCCAAAACACCATCACTCTCCTACTACTCCAGTTTCACCTCACACAGAATGCTGCCAAGATTAGCCAAAAGTTTGAGACAATCAAGGTCTAGACGCCTGGCTAAAATTGAAACCATTTGTTTCTATGTTAACCCTATAACCTTAAAAAATGCATGTGGATGGCACAGAGATAGCACACAGATGTCATCTCTGTGCGGTTCATGTTTACACGGACCCATTGACTTGAATGGGACCGTGTGACCCGTGCTGTCATCACAAAATGGACACGTCTCCGTGTGGGCAACACGGACACATGGTCCGTGAAAATACACTGACATGTGCACAAAACCGATTGACTACAACACATCTGCGTGTGTCAGTGTCTCCAGTACATGTGAAAACTGTCTCCACACGTACCGGAAATACTGACATGTGAAAAAGCCCTAACTATAGTCCAATTACAGCTGACTCCGGCAATGGAGAACATAGAGAAATTACTTTCTTCATCTCCTCTGCACATGTGCTGCGATTCTCTTATGCGAGAGAATCGGAGCCCAGCGAACTGACACTTGGCTCAAACTCTGACAGAGTTTGAGCCGGGTGTCTTTTGCATAATTGCATGAGAAAATCGATGGTGGTGTGACAAAGGCAGGTGTGACAAATGCATTAAAGAGGTTATCAATAATAATTGAAGGCAGACGCGAAGAGGTATTCTATGAGTGGCAGCAGATAAGGCTGCTATTTTAAGACAGGCAGGGCCAGTTTTAGACAAAGTGGGGCCCTGGGCAACAGTTTAAAAGGTCTCTTAATGCTAACATATTGCACCATCACACTCAAATTTTAGGGTCATACAGACACAGGCATACAAAGAGGACATACAAACTGACACATTTATACCTACCAGGAGGTCATACATTCTAATGTTTTCACTAATACAGTATATACCACCAGGAGCCCAGATATTCTGATGTCCTCAATAATATCTACCACCAGCCTAGAATGTATGGACTCCTGGTAGGTATATATTAGTGAAGACATTAGAATGGAAGGTGATAAGTTTTCTTCAATGGACAACTCCTTTAAGTGTATTATTGGTGTAGGTTTATGAAACATTCTGCTGTTCTATAATATCTTGTGCATGGTCGTGTGCCCATTAACATGCCCATCCTTTTTAGTGAAGCTGGTAGAGATGTAAAATATATCTTTTTATAAATAGCAAACTATTTGTAAACAGGTCCCTGGATGCAACACAGAAACAAGGACTAGGCGGAAGTAACCACTTAACTATTTATTTTCCTAAGTCGGAAGTGGTATAGGGTGTTTCTTTAACAGTAGGGAAGGGGTATGATCATAGAGTATTTACAGCATACATTCAATATACAATTCTGTTTTGAGGCACCATATAGCTTTTATGTCCCGCTCTCTATGGTATCCGACTAACTTCTGCTAAGTGCAGCTTTAAAAATCTCCAGGGTGTGAAAGGCAGGTTTCTCTCTCTTAATCACAGACCCTAGAGGGGGTTTCCGGTTTTCCCCACTATGCCACAAGTCCTTCTGACAAAATCCATCAGCGCTCTCTGGGCGAAGCCTCACTCTTGTGGCCCCAGTGGCTCCCGGTACCCGTTATACTACTGCTAAATGAGACAGTTGTAGTGTGGTAGTAGATTTATTCCATTGTGTTCTGAGTTAGGGGATATAATATATTGCATTCTAAATTGTACTTTCATTGCATTGTAAATTTGTACTTTCCTGCCATCTACCGATCAATGTGTGTATATGAAAGTAAGTGATTCATCTCCACACAACAAGCTGCCATAGCAACGGGTGGGAGGAGTCACCCAGCTCAGGGCACACACTGACTGAACGCTGGTACAAACCAGTTGTGGGCGGTTCCAGCTGCCTAAGGAAAAGATAGGAGAGACACTATTCTCTCAGAGAAGTGTTTTCAATGCCAGTCTATGCTGAGGGGAAATTTTTCCTCACATAATCTCCTTCACAAAAAGAGTGACGTTTCTTCTAGTCAGGAGAGATAATACTGTACATGGACTCTCCTGCTCTCGGGTTATTCTGATAATTTCTAGCCAGGACCAGATCCACGTGGCTGTCACTCCACCGACTTTGATTAAACCTACCCCCTGCCAGAGGGAACGGTGGGCTAAAAACTGTGAGTACAACCACACTTCAGTGTGTTTCCACAGAGAGCCAATCTGTGAAGGTCCCTCCATCAGTGTAACATTTCCTGGACTGTGCATAGCATTTCCTGTACTAGCAAGGGAAGAGAACTCTGCTCCAGCCACCCTTAGAGACCATAACCTCGCTTGTCTCATGAGGAGAGAACCATTATTCTCATATGCACAATATACTGTGAACTTTGCCTGTAAGAGAGCCTGTACTCTGTTACCTTCTTCAGCAAAAAAATGATATGTTTACAAGTTCATCTGTGTGTCTGGCTGCTTGAGATTGCACAAACATCAAAGGCACTCCAAAACCTGCACCCAGACACTACTGCTACAGGTGTGCCCCCGGGGGGTCCTATACCATCCACAAGTGCCACCTCCAACTTTTGAAATTGTTGTGGACACGAGGAAAGTGTTGAGGGGTCCAGCGACACACTTCAGCTACCGTGACATCATTATCTGCTGCCAGTGAGACCAAACAACCCAGCTGGCCCTTCTACAACATCTGGCACCTCCCCAGTGGCCCACCACACTCTGGCCAGTCCCCGTCCCATCTGCTGCACCACCCCAGACTGAACCCTGTACCGATTATCAGAGCTGGAAGTGACGATCCATGTTAGTTTTGACTCCGGTCAACCACGGTGGACGTCCACTTCCGGATCAGCATCTTCATTACGTCTTCATTGCTTTACCTGCGATGGTGATCTATTGAGCCTGGACGAATGAGGGCTGGGCTCCGAGCCTTGACTGGTATAGTCTGGTTCATGGACCTTGACTTGCGTGGATCTAGGCTTTGGGTCTTGACCTGCGTCATCTGATTCACGGATCTTAACTGGCTTCACCTGAACCCTGCTCACAGGCATGCAACAACATGCTGATTCGGCTCTCCTGGCAATCTCTGGTGTCCAGACCTCAACATCCTTTTTTGCGTGATTCCCGCTCATCTCACTCATTGTCATCAAATCTGTTCCCGCTTTGCCTCTTCAGCTTCTTACATCAGGGAACTGCATCACATAGGTCACCTGACCCACTTCTTCGTCTAGACCAGTGTTTCCCAAACTCCAGTCCTCATGGCCCCCACAGGTCACGTTTTCAGGATTTCCTTAGTGTTACACAGGCGATGGAAGTATCATCAAGGCATCAGGAATTCTCTCATCTGTGCAACACTATGGAAATCCTGAAAACGTGACCTGTGGGGGCCGTGAGGACTGGAGTTTGGGAAACACTGGTCTAGACTCTTCCTTTTGAAATCCTCCCCCTTTCTGTTGGTTCCAAAGGGTCCTGCTTGGTCAGCAGATGGCAGTCTTCAGACATACATGCCACCCAGCGCTAAGGAATCTCATCTTCTACGGCATACCCTCTTACATATTCACCATGTAATTCAAGATTCAAGTTTAAAATAACAAGACTACATTTATTTGCAACAGCAATTCCAAGTGGTTTCCCAAATTTGACAGGCAGACAAGTAAATAGGTGATATCAGTATTCTCTTCTCTAATATATATCTACCAAGAGCCAATATATTCTAAGCTCAACCACACACACACAGAGACAGATACAAAGACAGACAGAGACATATGCAGTGGAGAAAAAAAGTATTTAGTCAGCCACCAATTGTGCGAGTTCTCCCACTTTAAAGATGAGAGAGACCTGTAATTGACATCATAAGTAGACCTCAACTGTGAGATACAAAATGAGAAAACAAATCCTGAAAATCACATGGTCTGATTTTGCAAGAATTTTTTTTTCAAATTTTGGTGGAAAATAAGTATTTGGTCAATTTGCACAATTGGTGGCTGACTAAATATTTTTTTTCTCCACTGTACACACAGACAATAGAAGGACTTACCACCAGTTCATCTTCTCTTCAATTCTTCCAACTCCCACACAGTACAGGACCTGTGGTGACATCACTGTCACATGGGCAAGTTTGTGGACCAAAAAAAAAATAATGGGGAGAAGCTCCTTTAATAACCACTTTATTGGAAATTGTGGATTTGTGCTCCCACCTGGGAATTGATCGGGTCCGGTGCTATGCTACTATGGTCATAAGCGCTGCCATTGTTCTGACCCTGGAGGCGGAGCTGCCACGCACACAGGGAAACTGTCCCAATCTCATGGAGCATTGTGTTCTGGAGTAGTAGAAGGGAGACCTGATAATTTCCTTCAGCATTTGGCGGGCATTTTCATTACCCCCGGGTTCACCCAAATTCTCATCATTGGATGAATTTTTAAAGGCTATAGGGCAGATTCATGATGGACCAGACTGGGTGGCTTTAGTTGAATGTTACCTTACGTCATTGTGCCAGTAGGACCTCAGTGCGGAGGACTACTGCTCCCAGTTTCATAGGTGGGCCATAGAGACTTTCCCCTTGGTCTTTTTAGGCTGCCATGACATTAGCTGTGTGACTTGCTTGGAGAAGATGGGAGCTATGTCGGGAGAAATTTTCCCTCAGGCGGAGTTCATCCATACCCTCCGCCGGTCTTGAGGCTGATGCAGAACCCATGCAGTTTGGTGCAGTTGCCAGCTATTGAGAGTTAAGGCAGCAAAGATGGGGACAGTGTCCTCTCGCGACCTGGTTTGTGAATGTCCATGTTTGGAGCATGGGCGTACAAAGGAATCATGGGGCCCTATAGCAGAAGTTGTTATTGGGCACCCCCCCCCGAAAAAAAGATCCCTCTTTCATTGCCCCATAAAGTGTGATGCCAACAAAAGTGTCCGCCAAACACAGTATGACACCCCCATGGTGAATTCCTTCACATGCACAGTATAATGACCCTACTGTAACCCACCTCGACTCCCAGGGCAAAGTATGCTCACCCCAACATAGTATGACCCCCCACCTGTGACCACTTAGAGCTAGAGAGGATGGTACGTAATAAGGGAGGGTGTTATACATAATAAAAGATGAAACTATATAACTAAGGACGGCGCTATACATAATAAGTGAGTACACTATATACTAAGGGACTGTGCTATAGATAATAAATGAGTACACTATATACTAAGGTTGTATGCTATACATAATACAGCTACATTCCGGCATCTGTGTGCAGTGTCGGTGTGCTGCCCTTGTTTACAGACGCATTGAGCATGTCCTATTCTGATCCTCAAAATCGGATCAGAACAGGACATTCTCTGACCCTCACAGATCTCATTCTCAGATCCGTGATTTTCATGGATGTAGGAATGAATCTATAAAACTCTATGACTCGAGGACCATCGGATAAAAAAATCGGCCAGACCACGGACATTTCACACAAATGTGAGAATGCAGCCTATGGGATTTTACAAATAACATTATCACTCCAAGTCACACAGTGCAGATACAGAATAATATTTACATCAGGCACTTACCGTTGACGTATCATCTGATCAGAGTGAGTTTCTGCTGCTTCTCCATCTGGTCAGACCTTATGTCGACATCTCCCAGCCATGACTCGTCTTGTCAAGATGATCTCCAGCCTAGAAAATAACAAGGTCACATATATTGTATATATACATGTGTCTCCCCCACACTGCGCCCCTGGCTACAGATATGTACCCCCCCCCCATTAATATACTATTAGCCACTTAGTAATCAAAGTATAAAGTGATAGCAGCACTGTGACCCCATTAACTATAATCTCCACCGGCTAATAATATAAATTATTCAGTCTTTGTGACTCTCCCCAATTACCTGTTAGGCTATGTGCACACAGAAAATATACAAGGCTTTACAGTACAAGCAAAGAGACCCCCATCATTGCTCTCTCCCAGCACCCCCATCATTGGTCTGCCCCAGCACCTCCATTATTGCTCTCCCCAGCCCCACCATCCCTATCATTGCTCTCCTCATCCCCACCATCCCCATCATTGCTCTCCCCAGCTCCATCATTGCTCTCCCCAGCCCCATCAGCCCCACCATCCCCATCATTGCTCTTCCCAGCCCCATCATTGCTGTCCCTAGCCCCATAAGCCCCATCATTGCTCTCCCCAGCCCCATCAGTTTCAGAAAAAAAAAAACGTAACCTCTCAGCCTGCTCCCCTGCAGCATCCTCCTCGCGTTGCCGGCAGCTTCCTCCATTACCCAGGCGCCCGTTGCATGATGATGTCATCAAGAAGCGTGTGCCTGTGTGAGGGAGGAAGCGGCGGGCTGGAAGCAGAGGATGGATCCCTCCAGCTCCACTGCCATTCTCTCCTGTCAGCAGTGGGGTTTTGGATGGACCTCGAGAAGTAGCAGGCGGTGTTGGAGTGGGCACAAGATGTTAACCTCAATGCATTGCAGAGTTTTTTTGGGTTTTGTCAATTATAATCAGAAGTTTATTAAGGGCTTTTCTAGGGTGGTGAAACCTGTCACTGATCTTACTCATAAGAGAGCAGATGTGTGTAATTGGGGACGGGAAGCCATTAAAGCCTTTAGTACACTTAAGAAGGTCTTTTCCTCCGCTCTAGTTTTGGTCCAGCCTGATGTCAATAAGCCTTTTGTGGTGGAAATGGATTCCTCTGAGGTAGGGGTAGGGGCTGGGCTCTCCCAGGGTTCCACCACCCTAACATATTTGAGGCCTTGTGCATTTATTTCTCGAAAATTCTCTCCTCCAGAGCTCAATTATGACATCGGCAATCATGAACTTCTTGCCACCAATTTAGCTCTTGCATAGTGGAGTCATCTCCTTGAGCGAGCTATGGTCGATAAGCACCCATTCATTCACGGCGCTTACTGACCATAAGAATTTGTTTCTTTTAGAGAATGCTAAGAGATTGCACCATCCAGTACACCTCACAATAAATTATTCGCTCCAGTGCAGTTACGGTTGGGCTTACTCAGATGGTGTCATGACTCGGTCTCTGCGGACTACCCGGGCATTAAGGGGACTGTTGAGCAGAAAGTATTGGTGACCGTCCATGGGTAAGAATGTTGAGGCCTATTTTAAGGTATGCAAGATCTGTACTAGGAACAAGGTGCCTGGCATCGTCCTGACAGGGAAATTTCTCCTTTTGATCATTCCTGTAAGTCCTTAGTCCCACAAATCCATGGACTTCATTACAAATCTTGTTACCTCCAAGGGTTTGACTACGGTGTGGGTTATTGTAGACTGATTTTCTAAACAATGCCATTTTTTCATTTGGCTCAGTTGCCCAGTTCTCAGGACTTGGTAAATTTTTTCCTTGTTAAGGTGGTAAGATTACATTGGAGTCTTATGAATATTGTCTCCCATCGTAGGTACCGGTTTATTTTCAAATTCTGGAGGGCTTTCTGTAAATGCCTCGGGTCAGAACTCTCGTTTTTATCCTCGCACTGTCTTTAAACTAATGGGCAAATGCAGCGAATCAACCAGTGTATGGAGTCCTATTTAATATGTTTTTGCTCCCATAATCAGCATGGTTGGAGATCATACTTAGCCTTGGCAGAGTTCTCCTTAAACAATAGACACCACGAGGGCTTGGGAATGTCTCCCTTCTTCTGTAATCTAGAATTTAATTCTAGGTCTCCATGTTTGAGGGAGGGTCGATGTACTTCTGGCAGTCTCTGCAACTATCCATTGCATCCAGAATGTCTGGAGGAAGGCCAGAATCCATCTCAAGAAAGCAGGGGAGAGCATGAAGAGGAAGGCTGGTAAGTGTTGTCTGCAAGGTTGCAAACTGACAGTAGGAGACAGAGTTTGGGTGTCTACTAATGATCCCAAGATCAAGGTACCATCTCCTAAGCTCGCACCCAGGTTTATAGGACCATTTCACATCATCGAGGTTGTCAATAAGGTGACTTTTCAGGTAAGTCTGACTTCTTCTATGCGAGTTCCCAATGTTTTTCATAAGACATTATTAAAGAAGGTGGTTACTCCGCTTGTGACCCAGGATCCTCCTCCTCCAATTCTGGTAGATGTTACTGATGTTTTTGAGATAGAAAATATTGTGGACTCTCATAGAGTTGAGAACTCCATTCAGTATTTGATTAATTGGAAGGGGTACGGTCCTAAGGAGAGGTCCTGGGTCTCGAGAGGTAATATACATACCAACCGTCTCATCGCTGAGTTCCATAGTAGGTTTCCAAACAAAGTGGGTGATGAGAGCCCGGATGTTTCTCTTAGGGAGTGGGGGTAATGTTATGAATTGTGGTTCTGTGCTCCCACCTGGGAATGGATCATGTCCGGTGCTACGCTACGCTGGTCGCAAGCGCCACCATTGTCCTGACCCTGGAGGTGGAGCTACCACAAACACAGGGAAACAGTCCCAATCTCCTGGAGCATTGTGTTCTGGAGTAATAGAATGTGTGCGCACACGGGATGCAGTGTGTTCCACCGAATTTCACTGACCAGGGAATATGGGATGCTGTGTTACCCGGTTATCAGGCTACGCAAGATGCTGCTTTGTCTGCCACTAGGCAGTAGTGTGGTTGAGTCCATTCTGCTGTGCAAGTTAGCAGGGAGTGGTTGTCTGGGAATGATTGGTAGATATTCAACACCTGATCATTTCCTTAAGCATTAGGCGGGCTATTTAACCCTGCTCCAAGCTCAGGCCTTTTCTGTTTATTGCAATTCCTATGTGCTGTGGTGGTGAGTGGAGCTAGCAATAGTGTTGCTAACTTTCCAGGGTTTTTCTTAGGAGTCTTCTCCTTCTCTCTTCTTGCTACACTTCCAGGGGTTCCAGGTACCCACTGAATTTTTGACTAGGCACTGGCCGCATCACCAGATGCCAGCTGCACGGCGACAGTGGACCTGTTTACAGGGGGCTGGATGAAGAGTATTCCCGGCCATCAAGGGCTCGCCCAGCTGGACAGCTTGCCAGTCTTGCTGGGTCTCTCTGCATTAGCACATAACACAGTTCAACCTTTCCAAACTTTTGAATGCATAGATCAAATGGTTATAACTTTTTTTCAATATATTTAGATCACTTATCTGCTAATTTAAAAAAAATAGGGCTTATTGTGTTACAAGTTTGTACCAAACATTTGAATTGGTGGTCACAGGTCATAAAAGAGGTTTTCTCAAGATCATGAATGGATGCAATTTCAAAGTGTTTAAATATACAAAAGTGTCTAAATAAACAAGCAATTATGCAACATGCACCAAGAATAAAAAGGATTTTTAGTTTTATAGTGTATACCCCGTTGCCTAGATTACCTACAACCCTATAATACCAGCCTGGTTGATTACCTAGGCAAGGAGCATGTGGCATGAGTAAACTCTATGCTTCACAGACTGCTCGCCCTGCTCTAAAGTTGGCCGGATCAGTGGATTTGACCAAGCTCAGTGCCCCTACACTTCATTCATTCTGCAGAGGCAATGTTGCTACTACTAGCAAACAGTCTGGGAGAGATCCCTGGTCAGCAGCAGCACAACAAATCTGCTGGTATAATCTTTCTATCTTCAGATGTGCAAAGCAGAAAGTCGGGGGCAGGAGCAGTGTGCTCTTGAAGCTGCACCCTGAGACAACCCCTTTAAACGATTAATATTGGTTGCACTTGTAAGTGATAAAAAACTATATTTTTGTAAACCCTTCTAACTTAAATATTGAGTCAATTAGTGGCTGCTGAAGGGCCAATTTTCTCTCACTGATTTTGGATGAAAATTACATCTGGAAGTGACAGCTGCTACTGACTTCTCAAAATTCTTCCTTTAAGGGACTTTAAGGCAATCTGATGAAATTATGATTCAAGTTACCCTTTTAGAAATTGCACAGTGAAAACAGTAACTTGATTATGAAAAATAATAATAGATTGAAAAAATAGCAAAACATTTCATATTTTTAGAAGAGACAAAATTCCACTCATTACTTCAGGATATGGAAGTTTAAATACAATAAAGCTACGTTCCCATTAACAGTGTTTTTTGAGTTCTTGACAATGCAGAAATTTCTGCACCATTTCTGCACCTATTATGTAATTTAGGTTAATGTGTTTTTTCATTGTGTTTTTGAGTACATTTTTTGTTACATGTGTTTTTATCACGTTTTTTACCTTGCGTTGTTTACGCTTCATTTTTTGTCTCTGGTGTGTCATGCTTTAAAGATGTGCAAAGATAGAGATAGATAGACACGTAGATATAGTGTAAATAAATAGATAGATAGGTAGATAGATAGATATGGTGTAAATATATAGACAGATATGGGGTACATAGATATCCGTGAGATATATGATTAGTGTCTTGTGTGTGTAGCTTACTGTATATGTATTAATCTTATAAATAAATAAATAAATGAAAAAAATAATTTGAGGCCCTTTGTATTTTTGATAACCAGCAAAGTTAAAGGAGACAGCTAAACCCACTGCTGCCCAACTCACAGTTGTCTGCTTCACCTTTGCTGGTTATCAAAAATATACACTGTTTTTTTCATTTATTTATTTATTTATTTATTAGCTTAATAAATGCACAGTGAACTACAGAATATTTCTACCTCATGTCTATGTATTTATCGATCTATCTACCTATCTATCTGTCTCTCTATCCTACTCTTTTTTTTACATATCTTTAATCCTGCTTTTTTTGCTTTGACAAAACTTTATTGACATACTTAGGTGCGCATTACATGCGCTTTTTATGTGTTTCCGCCACGTAAAAGTTCTAAATACGTATTCCCATTTTTTTACCTGCAAAATCTCTGAATCTAATGCAAGTCTATAGGGAAAATCCGCAGAGAAGACTCAGCATACCCACAAGAGAAATTGGCATGCTGCAGATTTGAAAAACGCACCGCAAGGGAGTTATGCAGTGCTAAAAAGAAGCACAGTGGCCATGAGATTTTTATAAATCCCATCTACTTTCCTGGTACTGTAAAATACTGCATTTTTGCCGTGTAATATTTAAAACTAAAAAAGAGTTGAAGAGAGTTTTGTTTATATTCTTGCCCATTATTAATTAGTAAAACTTTCTTAATAAGTTATATACTTAAAATGATGCCTCTGAAAAATAGAAATCGTTGCAAAAAAACAGGACCTCATACATCTACACTGTAAAAAAAAAAGAAATGTCTCTTTTAAGTCGACAATAAAAAAGTAAAAAAAATGCTTTGGTGTAAAGGCCAAAAATCCCTTTGGAAGTCTTGGAAGTAAAACGTCTATGATACTTAAATAAATATTTGATTGGAATTATATGTATATATGATATAGGAAATTGTAATCTTCTGGCATCAAAACACATGCATGAAAAAGAATACCACTGCGTCATATGTTCTTATGACAGGAAATTTGAGAGGCATCAAAATGGTAAATTTATGACAAATGGGAACATTTCATAACCTTGGCTGATGTAAAGATCATGTTTAATGTCAGTGGGTGGAGACAAAGGTCTCATTCAAAGGTATTAATACAATGAGTCCTCAACATTGTCCACACCATTCCCAAGAAATCTTCAGATATTCCTTCTGAATAACCTACATTGACCATCATCCATAATGAAGATTGCAATTGCCTTTGCATTGGTGGCTCTGAGCTGCCTCTTTGGTAAGTACTTTTCTTAAACAGCAGGGATTCTTCTAGCATTACAATGTTGGAGAATCCTATGATATATTCTTAGTGGAAATTTAGCCAAGATATAAACACTGATATGAACCTATTTTTCATATTAAATAATGCCACCAAATAATATAGTCTATATATTAATATTTTATGTAAAAATAAAACTCAACAAAATATGTTTAACATCTGTTGTGTAGATTCAGGAAATGCAATCCTCCCTGCTGGTGGAAAGAAAGGTGAGTAATGACTTCAATGAGATATTCTTATTTAGGTTTACAATTAGAAATTTTGTTTTATTTTTTTGTGGATTTTAAGCCTAAGGCAGGAAGGGCAGTTAGTGGGAGGAGAATGATAGTTTAAAGCTTGATTTATATATATATATATATATATATATATATATATATATATATAATATGTATATATATATATATATATATATATATATATATATTATGACTTTGTCATACATCGTAATTAATTATGCTTCCCTAATCTTCTGAATATATTAATTACTTAAATAAAGACCTGCGTGTCTAGCTTTCTTGAAAAGGAAAAAGCATTAAAAATAGACAACGTACATAAGAAGCTAATGCTTGTTTGGAAGGCCGTGCCCTGTAATTTGTAACACCGTTTCTAAAGTTCCTCCTATCCGTTACTCCGTTTTCCAAGCACAGTGACATGGGGAGTTTAGTGGTAAGTCTAAGCCAAGCCTTCCTTGGCTTTCCTGTGATGGGGGATGTAAAAGCAGAGAAAGTGTGGGTTAGACTTAACAATGAAATCTACATGCTGCTGTGGTGACCATCTTGAAAGCAGTAGGAAAGGAAAGCTGGTCTGAGTGGAGGCCGCAGCAGAGACCAACAGAGGCCAATAAGAAGGGTGACGATACATGAGAAATGTATACTTACTTTGTAGTCCCAAGGTTGAGGAAGGCTTTAAGGCTCACATTTTTAGATACTCGCATGTTTCATATATCAAAACAGATAATATTTTTTGTCCAGTAACCAGAGTGATCCCTTTTCCTTATCTAAGAATAAATAAAGCAAGGTAAAAGGATGGACAATGGAACTATTTGCATATATACAGTATGTATTCTATTCTTTTATTTATTACATCTTATTTTGCTGTTTCATCAAAAGGGCCCATTATCCCAAGAGATTGTCTTAAAGACTTAATTACTGTAAGTATTTAAAAGCGTAACCTTATTTTCTCACATGCCTTAAAAATTTAAAGAGGTTGTCTGGGCGTGTGATATTGATGAGTTATTTAGTGGATAGGTCAGTAGTATTAGATCAGTGAGAATCTGCCATCTGCCTCCCACACTAATCAGCTTATCCAGTAGCTTCCGGATGTAAATATTGTATTATGCTGAAAAATGTATCCATTTCAGAAGCCTAAAGCTAAGTGCCCATGATGCAGAAATACTCCGGATTTTTCCTGAACGTTTCTGCATCTCCCTGGCAGAAAAAACGCATGCGGATTGTACATGCGGATTGTACATGCGGATTGTGCATGCGTTTTTCCTGCCAAGGACAAGCATAAGTGAAGCGTTTTTCACATGCATTTCCGCATGCGGGTTGACAACCACTTTCCAAGCGATTTTAGCATCACTTGGAAAGTGCTTGACAACTTGGTCACACTATATAAATCCATGCAACCGACATAGATTTATATAGTGTGACCAAGTTAATAGTTGAAAAAAAAGATTAAAAATGGTAAAAAAAAACCCCACTATACTTACCTTCTGATGGCCCCCGGTCTTTTCTCCGCTGCGTCCGGTCTTTATACGGCTCGCTGTGATGTGAAAGGACCTTCCATGACGTCATTTACTCATGTGACAGGTCATCAACATCAGCGGTCGCGTGACCCATCACATGACGAAATGACGTCATGGCAGGTCCTTTTAGACCATCGCGAGCCGTACAAGAGACCGGACGCAGCGGTGAAAAGACTGGGGGCCATCAGAAGGTAAGTATAAGGTATATTTTTTATTTTAATTCTTTTTTTTTTAAAAGATACTATGGTACCCAGGTCTGTAGGAGAGTCTCCTATTCTCCAGACCCGGGTACCATCTGCACATTGAATCGCTTAACATCCGCATGACTACATGTGCACATGTGGATATTAAGCGATTCAATGCAAGTCAATGGCGGCGAAAACGCCGCGATTACACAAAATAATTGGTAGTGCTGCGGACGTTTCCACAATGATAATCCGCAGCGGAAATTTCCGCAGCATGTGCACAGCACATGCTGATTATCATTGGGGAACATGGCAGACCTTCTACCAAGCATTTTTTAAGCGTTTCTGCAGCAGAATTGCCGCTGCGGAAACGCTTAAAAAACGCATAGTGGGCACACAGCCTAACGGGGGTATACAAATCATAGCTAGTAATATAGATATAATCCGTGAATGTCCAACACCGATTACCTCTGCCAATCACCTAAATGAAGGGACAGCAGCCCCAATATGTCCATATAGTTGGGGCCCACTAATCAGGAATTGATGGTTTACCAAATACCGCCTCACTTCTAATGGTGGAGAACTTCTTTTAATGATGAAAGTCTAGTATTAACCAGCTTCATGTCATGTAGTTTGTACACTGCAAGATGATTATAATGTCTTTCTACTAATATGTATCATTATTTTTAATAGAAATCTCTACCCAAGTCCCTTTGGAGGCTCCAAGAATTGCTTTGCTTGTTCATGAGTGGGAGGGTATGTGATTTAAATACATCATCATAACATCAGCATTATATATCTTAAAAATGGTCACTTGTAACAGACATGCTAGAAAATAGACAATCTAGGTGTCTAAAAACAATTTTTTTGTATATTTTATTAGCTCTTATTAAAGTTTTTTTCTCACAGCTTCTTCTTTGGGGAAATCCCATTAATTTGAGTACGTTCACATGTTGTTACTATGCAAAAAACAATGAAAGTCAATAGGTAGAATGTATCAAAGCTAAGCATAGAAAAAGTCCAGCAATGCAGAATTAATCCCAGAAGACTTAATGGGAACCTAACCTAATGGAAATAAGATGCTGAAAGCCTATGCAGGGGATCATGTTGTCCCCGAGGACCTGTGTCTAATCAAAGGCACATGTGACTATATTTAGTCTTCTATGAGGACAATGTTAAAGTTCAGCAGAGCCATATTGAGATAGTATGTTGCCATATTGAGATCGCATGTCGCCATATTCAGATAGCATGTCGCCATATTGAGATCGCATGTCGCCATATTGAGATACAATGTTGCCATATTGAGATAGCATGGCGTCATTTTGAGATATCATGGTTTCATATTGAGATAGTATGGTGTCATATTCAGATAGCATGTCGCCATATTGAGATAGTATGGTGTCATATTGAGATAGCATGTCGCCATATTGAGATAGCATGGCGTCCTATTGAGATGGCATGGCATCATATTGACATAACATTAACATGACATATATAATTGAATCGTTTTGAATTATGTTTCCCGTTATACCACAAGAAAAGTAAAACCTACAAATCAAACTTTCTTGTGGTGCAATAATAGTAATAATATTGCAATAATATATATTTAATATATAATAATATATGTTAATTAATAATAATAATAATAATAATAATAATAATAATAATGTTTAAGTAAAAAAAAAATGTCATTTGATATGTCATAGTAAAATCTATATTCTTATATATTTTATATAATCTTTATCTGATGATTATGATGATGACCATGATTATGTTTTTAAGAAAATATATTTTTCCCTTTTTTGCAGAAAACTCAAAATAAAGAACTATACAAGAAGTTCTTATGTGAACTGCACCAAGCTCTGGTGATGTTCTTTAATATTAATATATTATTTTTCATGATAAGTTGCACGACATAAAATGATGTAACAACTCTTTATTATACTTTTCCAGATCGATACAGGTTGTGCCGCTGATCAAATCCTGAGCCTTCCCCAATTCCTGGTATTTCAGTTACAAGCAATATCATGATTATTATTGTTATTGTTTTAATAGTAGCAGTTGAAAGTATAAGTAAATCTTGCTCATCATAATCACTTTCACCATATTAATATTAGTTTAATTGCTTTTTTTGTTTATTTTTTTCTTTTAGGAAAAAGTTGGTGATGAAGTCGGAGAACTAGCAGAACAGATTGGATGTGAAATCTTTAAACTATTGGTAAGGTTTTACGAATATGATTTACTGATTAATGTTTATGTAATGAAGCAAGCATATGGTTATAGTATAATTATCCAACTAAATGAAGATGCTTTCATTATAATTATCTATATAACATGACAGGTTTCTTGTGAAGGTAATATTTTACCTATATGCTGCCACATAATACATACAGTGTTTCTCCCCTCCCTGACATTAGCTGTCCATGTATGCCGCTGGTCAGTGGCTTGTGTATATAGGGAGATATATTCCCAGCAGATGACGGCTGTAACCATTGGCATCTAATGACTCAGACAGGACTCCCGCTATCATTCATCTGAGATGTGATCGCTTGATGCTTATAGCTTATCAAGGGTCATGGTATCTGGGGCTTATTGCCTACATGTCGGCCAATGTTGTGCTCTTAGGTCATAGTAACATAGTAACATAGGTTGAATAAAGACCTCGGTCCATCCAGTTCAACCTTTCTCCCCCAATTGTACTTCCTACACTAACATACTAACTTACTGGGACTAGGCTTCACAAATGTATTATTACCATTTTTATTATGTCTGCACTATTACAATTAAAAATGAACAAGGTTATCATTTTTAATCAGTTTTATATTTTGCATTACTCTTATGATTCTAGTAATAGTATTACTAAAATCCCTATGCCTAAATCTGTTGATCCAGAAGAAGACAAAAACCCCAGGAAACATTCAGCCAATTTGCATCACGGGGAAATATTCCTTCTTGACCCGAGAAAAGGCGATCAGTCCTAGAACCCTGGATCAAACCTAATTATGATACTAGTTATGTAATTACTATTATCGTGCTAAATGTACTAATATAGGTGTAATATTTTGTCTAATTTCACTGTAGCCCACAATGTTATGTGTATCGAGGAAATTGTCTTGCCCTTTTTTGAAAACTCTTATAGTGTCTGCCATTACTACCTCTTGGGGTCGGGTATTCCACAGCCTGACTGCTCTGACTGTAAAGAACCCTTTCCTGTTTAGGTGCCGGAATCACCTTTCTTCCATCCATAATGAGTGCCCCCTGGACCTTAGTATGGTATTTGGAAGGAATAAGTCATGTGCTAGTCCTTTGTACTGACCACACATATATTTATACATGTAAATGAGAACCCCTCTGAGGCGTCGTTTTTCTAAGCTAAACAGACACAACTTTTCCAACCTCTCATCATATGAGGCCTTCCATCCCTTGTAATAATCTAGTTTACCGCTTTTTTGACTCTAACTTCTGAATATCCTTTTTAAAATGTGGAGCCCAAAACTGGATCCCATATTCCAGATTTGGCCTCACCAGTGATTTATAAAGGGGTAACAGTACCTTGGGGTTGCGGGATTTTATTTCTCTTTTTACACATCCTAAAATCTTGTTTGCTTTTGCGGCTGCTGCTTGATATTGAGTACTGCTGCTCAGCTTACTTGTAACCAGAATTCCCAAGTCCTTCTCCTGTTCTGTAGTCCCGAGTATACTCCCATTTAATGTATATGTAGCAATATAATTTCTCCATCCTAGTTGCATTACTCCACATTTATCTACAGTAAACCTCATTTGCCAAGTGCTTGCCCATTCAGTCACCTTATCCAGATCGTTCTGCAATATTGTAACGTCAAGATCAGATTTTAATATCCTACATAGTTTGGTGTCATCAGCAAAGACTGACACTTTACTCTTAATCCCATCCACTAAGTCACTAATAAAGAGGTTAAAAAGAATCAGTCGTATGACAGATCCCTGCGGTACCCCACTGCTGACTATATCCCATTTAGAGATCGTACCATTTATGATAACTCTTTATTTCCTATCATTTAGCTAATTCCTTACCCATTTGCATATACAGTGGGTACGGAAAGTATTCAGACCCCTTTATATTTTTCCCTCTTTGTTTCATTGCAGCCAATTGGTAGATTCTGAAAAGTTCATTTTTTTCACATTAAAGTACACTCTGCACCCCATCTTGACTGAAAAAAAAGAGAAATGTTGAAATTTTTGCAAATTTATTAAAAAAGAAAAACTAAAATATCACATGGTCATAAGTATTCAGACCCTTTGCTCAGTATTGAGTAGAAGCACCCTTTTGAGCTAGTACAGCCATGAGTCTTCTTGTGAATGATGCAACAAGTTTTTCACACATGGATTTGGGGATCCTCTGCCATTTTTTCGTGCAAATCCTCTCCAGTTCTGTCAGGTTGGATGGTGAACGTTGGTGAACAACCATTTTCAGGTCTCTCCAGAGATACTCAATTGGGTTTAGGTCAGGGTTCTGGCTGGGCCAGTCAAGAATGGTCACAGAGTTGTTCTGAAGCCACTCCTTTGTTATTTTAGCTGTATGCTTAGGGTCATTGTCTTGTTGAAAGGTGAACCTTTGGCCAAGTCTGAGGTGCAGAGCACTCTGGAAGAGGTTTTCATCCAGGATATCTCTGTACTTGGCCGCATTCATGTTTCCTTCAATTGCAACCAGTCATCCTGTCCCTGCAGCTGAAAAACACCCCCATAGCATCATGCTACCACTACCATGTTTCACTGTTGGGATTGTATTGTGGCAGGTGATGAGCAGTGCCTGGTTTTCTCCACATATACCGCTTAGAATTATCACCAAAAAGTTCTATCTTCGTCTCATCAGACCAGAGAATCTTATTTCTCATAGTCTGGGAGTCCTTCATGTGTTTTTGAGCAAACTCTACGCGAGCTTTCATATGTCTTGCACTGAGGAGAGGCTTCCGTCGAGCCACTCTGTCATAAAGGCCCGACTAGTGGAGGGCTGCAGTGATAGTTGACTTTGTGGAACTTTCTCCAATTGCCCTACTGCATCTCTGGAGCTCAGCCACAGTGATCTTGGGGTTCTTCTTTACCTCTCTCATCAAGGCTCTCCTCCCACGATTGCTCAGTTTGGCTGGACGGCCAGGTCTAGGAAGACTTCTGGTGGTCCAAAACTTCTTCCATTAAAGGATTATGGAGGCCAATGTGCTCTTAGGAACCTTGAGAAATGCAGAAATCCTTTTGCAACCTTGGCCAGATCTATGTCTTGCCACAATTCTGTCTCTGAGCTCCTTGGGCAGTTCCTTTGAGCTCCTGATTCTCATTTGGTCTGACATTATTATTATTATTATTATTATTAATAATTTATAAAGCGCCATTGATTCCATAGCGCTGTACATAAGGGGTTACATACAAAATAAGAATATCACTACAGTAAACAGACTAACAAAGATAGACTGGTACGGAGGGAAGAGAACCCTGCCCTTGCGGGCTTACATTCTACAGACATGAACTGTGAGCTGTGAGGTTTTATATAGACATGTGTGTGCCTTTCCAAATCAAGTCTTATCAGTTTATTTAAACACAGCTGGACTCCAATGAAGGAGTAGAACCATCACAAGGAGGATCACAAGGAAATTGACAGCATGTGACATCAGTATGAGTGTCTGAGCAAAGGGTCTGAATACTTATGACCATGTGATATTTCAGTTTTTCTTTTTTAATAAATTTCCTAAAATTTTGACATTTCAGTTTTTATTCAGTCAAGATGGGGTGCAGAGTGTACTTTAATGAGAAAAAAAATGAACTTTATAGAATTTACCAAATGGCTGCAATGAAACAAAGAGTGAAAATTTAAAGGGGTCTGAATACTTTCCATTCCCACTGTAGTTCCCCCAAGTTCTTGCTTCTGTAGCTTCAGTATAAGGCTGTTATGTGGTACAGTATCAAATGCCTTTGCAAAGTCCAGATAAATCACATCAGCCGCATTATCAACATCCAGATTTGCACTTACCTCCTCATAGAACCCAAACATGTTGGTTAGACATTACCTATTTTTCATGAATCCATGTTGATTATCATTTATTACATTATTCTCTGTGATATAACTCTGCAGGTCATCTCTTATGATGCTTTCAAAAACTTTGCACACTACTGATGTCAGACTTACCGGGCGGTAGTTACCTGGATCCACCTTTTTACCTTTCTTAGATATTGATACTACATCGGCTATCCTCCAATCCTGTAGCGCTACCCCTGTTACCAGAGAGTCTAAGAATACGAGATACAGCGGTTTGTCAATTACTGAACTTAATTCCCTCAGTATCCGTGGATGAATGCCATCTGGGCCGGGGGATTTGTCAATGTTTAATTTGCTCAGTCGCAGGCGTACTTCTTTTGTGTTAAACTAGTCATCTTGCCTCACATAAAAATGGAGAGAAAAGCAATCAAAAAGTTGTATGTATATCAAAATAGAAGCCATAAAAATTAGAGACTGCCCCTGACACAGCTCCATTGACTGAAGAAAAAAAAAAGTTATGGGTCTCAAAATAGGGCAATACAAACCACATTTCTATGATTTTTTTTTTACGTAAAATGCTGTATGAATATTGTATATAACATATAGGTTGTGTTCACATGTCGCATTTTGCAGCTTTTTGTCAATTCCTTCAGCGGTTTGCAAAGAAAAAAAAATTGAAATAAAAGGGCAGGCATTTTTGCTGCTGTTCTGTAGACAAATGACACACATAATCCTCACCAAAAAGCAGCAAAAATGCATCAAAAAACTTGCAAAAATGCAGCAAAACCTGCCAAAAAGAGAACAGATTTTAGATGGCAAAAAAAATTCTTCACAAACATAACGTGTGAACAGCCGAAATGTGTCACATCTAAGCAACAACAGCAGAATTGTGTTTTCTCTCCATTCCACCCCACAAAGAATATTTTCCCATTTTTCAGTGCATTATATGGTAAATTAAATTGTGGCATTCTGAGGCTCTAAGAATACTGAGAGGGAAGATCGAAAGCAGAAAAGCTGAATTAGATGAGGCGTTATAGGAGTAAATCACTCTTCGATCCCTACATAGACAGCATGCACATCACTGAGCTGTGGGAACAGAATTTCTGGATGGCTTATGCTTCATATATTGCCATATGATGCTCTGTATACATAATGTTATGGACATAGGGCTCATGTATATGGATATATTTTAGCTCTGTTTTAGATTGTGACATGGGACTACAATTGAGGTTTCATATTGATTTACATGTAATTTTTTTCCTCTTCAAGTAAAGAAAACATTTTTGCCATGTTCCTCCGTATGCCATATGGAACAAATAAATGCTTCTAAGGGAGAGTATGTATGTAGGCATGGCGTCTGACAATACTTGCGTGGCAATACACTCTTTGTGGTGCTGTAATAAGGGGCCAGGCTGGGTCAGTGCACGAGTCCATATGCTCCCATAGAAAAAAGTCTTCTAGAGGAAAAGATCTGCACGGTATAATTTAGCATTCAATCATGTCATCTTTTTCTTATTCCTTAGTATGCAAAGGCCTGAAGAGGTAAAATGGAGCCCCATAGATTTCTATGGGCACAATATCATGGCACTCTTTCACTTAGAGGTAGCACTGGGGTTTAAAACAGTAGTATGCATAATGAACAGAATAGGAAGGGGACATGTGCTCGTATAAACTACCTCCTATTCTGCCACGAATGGTGGCTTCCTATGAGGCCATCAGGACAAACATATGAGTGATTATATTAGAAAGTTTAGGTAGATCAGGGATGTTTTTTAATACCCAGTGTGCATTTTTATTGAATATTTAATAAAAGTTACATTTTATAGTCTTTAGTGAGGGGTATTATATTGGGTTTCCCCACTTGGTAAATATTACCAGTCCAGTTACCACACAAGTTTAGTGATAGAAAATATCACAGAAAACGTCTTACCCATAGTAATAGTGGAGATTAGAACTTTGCGGTTACGTTCCCTAATGCGCGTTTCGCGACCAATGACTTCATCAATTCTACATAATTGTATTATAATGTGTCCTATTGAATATTATATTAATTTCATTAAAATAAAGCTGATATACACACTACAGCACACCGTTCTTTTATTATCTATCATTATTATTATTATTTTCATCACCACTGTAGTATATAACATAAATGTCTCAATCACATGCTGTAAATTTAAAAAATGTTTCCATTGGCTTCCAGGAGGATCTAGGAGTAAGCAAATTAGTGCTGAATACTTTATGTGATCTTTTGGTAAGTTATTATCAATAACATGAAAACATTTGCAGTGTAAATATAAATGACCATCTTATTTGCAATCAGGTTAATTATTGTTTTAATTGGATATATGTATACATTTCTAGGGAGAAACACTTTTAACCTTGAGCCAGTCTCTGGTAAGTAAGACATTCATTTAAATCTTAAGAAAATGCAAAAACTACAAAATTAGTGTTCATGATTCTGGTCTACAGACCTGTAATTTTTTCAAGCAATTTACACTGCATGTTATATCTTTCTTAACAAAATGTCGGCTAATTAGGATTCTACTCTAATCCAGCCCTGTAAGAACGCATGATATAGCTGACTTACTGTACACTAAGTGTAATTAATCAGAGCCATCACTGAAGCTTCAGCATTTTGACTTATTACAACTTAAACCAACTTTTTTACTCATTCATTATAAAATAAAAGTTAATGAAAAATGGCAAAAAGAGACAATAAATTGTATCTATATAGTTGAAGTTAAACTCTTAAGGGAGATACCATACATTAATATAGGCTATGATTAAATTCTAGAAGTAAAAAAGAAACTAAAGAAATGAACTGGAATGTAAATTGGTGTACATGTAGCTTTTAAGAGCATGTTCACATCTGGCCACTAAACAGAAAAGAAAACAAAGACCGAAACACAAAAGACTGAAACACATTAAGCAAATAGCCTGCAATAAATAAACAGTAATAGTGCATGAAAATAATATAGGGCACTTAGTTAATATAATTTTGATCAAAATAATGCAAAAGACATCCCACCACGTCACGGTGACCCTATTCGGGACAGTCCTATCTCTAATATGTAAAACCTCACCATTTGTCAAGTGACATGCATGTGGATAAGGGCTGAAAGACTGATCCCGGCTAGTAGACACACAGCCATAGTGAAGAAGATGAATAGAATTTCCAGCTGAAGGAGAAGGCAGGCCACACCTTTATATGCACTTGGTGCACACTAACTGAAAAAAAAAAAAAATTAACTAGGATGTAAATTGGTGTGCATACAGCATGTAAGTGCATGTTCACACCTTGCCCCTAAACATAAAAAACAAGCACAGAAACACAATAAGCAAATACCCTGCAAAAAAACAAATAAACAGCAATAGTGCTTGTCTAAGTATCCTATATTACTTTCATGCACTATTGCTGTTTATTTATTGTAGGGTATTTCTGTGTTTATTCTTTAAATTCTAGAAGTGTCAAAACAATGTAACCCCTTATTTACTGCCAATATGTCTTTTCACAGTTGTCATTTAGAGTCACTATTCCTCAGCACCACCCTTGTATTGTGCTGAGAAATAATGGAATAGTGTCCCCCATGTCTGAGGATATAGTGAGTGTCAGCTGTGTATTACAAATGACACACTGCTATGAAGGCCACACTTGATGCAAGCACCAATCATGGTTGTATAACTCTCTAGATCCTACTTTCAATAATGATGGAAGCATCTACAGGGTTAACAGAGGGAGGGATTGCCCCCTTCCACCACACTGGTGTGCTTATGGTGGTGGTAAAAAACCATGGCCAAGCATTGACTTTAGGGATTACCAGCTATGGTAGCCTGTTAAGCCCTGTCGACCACAGTTTTGCTCTTGTCTTAAGAGACGGGACAAAAAAGAGGCTAAAGTGTCTGAATACTTTTTTGGGGATACTAGACAGAAATCTATGGTAAATGCGCGGCATGGAGCACAGAATAAATGTGAACCTGGCTTTATAAGTTATCAAAAAGTGTTATATACCAAAAATGGTACCAGTAAAGCATCAAATAATCCCCACTCAGGTCCATTAGCTGTAAACAGAAAAATGGGGTTACTGGTAGCACAATTGCTCTGTATAAATGACATTGCTTCCCTCAAAAATGTCTCCTGCCCTTCTCAGCCCTGCAGTGTGCTTGAACTACAGCGAACATCCACATGTATGCCATTATTTTAGGGAGGAGATACGCATAACAATTTGTGGGTGGGGGTGATGTCTCCAGAAGCACTTACTAGGCACAACATATAGGGCACAAAAATGACACATTTGCATTTTTACTTTGCATCATCCACTCCATGCTTACTTTTGGAAATCGAATTAGTCCACCCACATCTGCGCTCCAAAAGTCAAATAGTTCTCAAACAGTAGTTTTTGCCCATATGTGGGTTAATACCGCATTCAGGAGAAAATCTGTAACAAATATTGGGGTTAATTTTTTCCTATTATCCCATGTGAGAATGAAAAATTTGGAGCTAAAGCAATAATTTAGTGTTAATATTTTTGTGTTAATCCCTATGAAACAACTGAAGAGTTAAACTTCCTGATAACAGTTTTGATTACTTTGAGGGGTACAATTTTTAAAATATTATCACAGTTTGGGGTTTTCCAATATATAGGTCGCTCTTTTTTACTTTAATTGTGAATGGTTCCCTTAAATTTGCTGCTTAAAGGGGTTGTCCGGTCAAACCTGATAAACTCAGAGTGACTGCAGACTTATGAATCTGCCCACCACATGCACTGTGCACTGCAGGGATTCGCCGATTTCAGACCCAGGAACAGAGGGCATGTACGTGTTATACATACTCCAGGCCAGTGGGCGCAGCCTCGCTTCATACACTTGTATTAAGCCAAGGCTGTGCCCTGCCCAGTGATGCGGATGGCCAATAGACGTGTCCGACTAGAGGGCGTGGCCTCATTGCATACACGTGTATGCAGAGCGAAGCTGCTCCCACTGGCCGGGGATATGTATATACCCTCCGTTACCGGGTCTGACACTGGCAAATCCCCGCAGCACACAGTGCGTGTGCTGGGTGGATTCATAAGTCTGCAGTCACACAGAGTGACTGTAGACTTATTGGTTTTGACCGGACAACCACTTTAACTTTTAGGCCTTTTATCATCCTAAAAAAATTAAAGCGATATAAAAAAAATAATTCTTATCTAAAGTAGACATTTGGTAAATATTAGATATTAGCTGTTTTGTGCTGTATGACTATCTAGTTTAATAGTATAAAAATAAAAAATATAATTTTCAACATTTTCATCAAATTTCAGATCTTTAAATACATATAAAGAAATTATATCGATTTCAAGTTACGATTAACATAAAGTACAATGTGTCATAAAAAAACATTTTCAGAATTACTGAGATAGAAACTTTCCAAAGTTAATAGAAAGACTTGACATATCAGATTTGGTACTTGATCACAAAGGCCTAAACTAGCTCTGTCACTAAGAGGTTAAGTTTATTGCTTAGTTGTTGTTTGCATCAATCTGAAATTAAAATTTGATAAAATGATGTGAGAATCATGAAGACTGGAATCTTCACAAATACTGCTAAAAATGGACTATTATTTTACTTTATAATTCAACTCTTATCTTTTTCATTTAACATTATTTATTATTATTTTATGTAACTAAGGCTGGCTTGAACGTGGGAGGTGATATCTTGAAAAAAATACCGATAGTTGGATAAAAAAAAACTTCATGTGAGTACCTTATCTTGTATTGTATTGTATTGTATTGTACAGATATAACTTAAAACAGGACTTGGGCAATTTTCAAATTGTTTTTTTATGTTTATGTATTTGATAATGAACTCCTTAATATAATCTAAAAAAATGGAAAAAAGACATAAATCTTTAAGAGATATAAAAAAGTATTCTACTAATTTATAATATACATTATTATTAGTTAAAGTAACAAGCCCTAATGGTAGTTACCATCCAATGACGTCTCCCCAGAATTTCTGTGTTAATATTAAAGAAGCACTCCCATCAAAGTTTTTATCTTAATGTATTGCAATCATCATTATATGGCACTGTGTAGAAACAAGAACTATCTTTCCCATGCATTTATCATTCCTCTCTTCAACTCTTGACCCAGCTCCTCGCTCCTCCCCCTGCCAGGGACTTTTGCAGTGACTTATGACTCATACAGGGAAAATGTACTTCCTTTGTCTATAAAGAACTTAGAAGGATTCAGCTAGTCAGTTGCTAATCATGTGATGTTATAGACCTAGTGGAAAAGAGAAGAATTAGCTGGGTAGAAGGGCCAAATGAGCAATTGTAAGTGCCATATAATATGATGAATGCAATATATTAAGAGGATAAAAATTTTGATGGGAGGAGTGCTTCTTAAATGTAAGTGTAAAATCAATGTCATATGTATTTCTATGTATGTTCTGTAAATGTACATTTTGTAAATATATAAATGTATTTTTTTTGTTAGATTAATATTATTCTTCATATTAACACTCATAATAATTCCCAAATTATTTTTTTTATTAGATTCCAGATTTCACCTGAAAAATGAAAGTTCAATAAAAAAAACAAGTGATTACTATTGATAAAACACCAATAATTGATTGTGATTTGTGATCTTTAATAAATTTAGCATGCATTATATAATGTCTGACTCCTTCTTTGTATTTATATATATATTTCTATATGATTTACATGTAATTTTTGCAAAAAAAAACATAACCTTTGATTTTAGTAAAATAATAAGCTTCTGCAAGCTCACCAAAAACAACAGCAACAGATAAGACCCTCACAACATTAGACTAAAGTCAGCTGAGCCCACTGATATCAGCCCACAATCTAATTTGTATGAGAGCCTCTGGGCTCTCCCCTCAACAGAAGATTTTGTGGGCTACAATCATCCTGCTTGTTAGATTTCATTTGACCAAACCTTTTGATAAGTCACCACAACCAAATGAGTTTGGCTGCAGTTCTCTTATAGACTACAAAGGAATGCTAAGAAGAGTATTCCTTTATATGGGGGAGAATCAGAAGAGATATCTATGCGTTGAATGATTGTTCATCTGACTCCTATGTAATGCTTATGGAGGCTCTTACACTTAGAAGTCATAAATGCAGATTTCAATTATGGAACAGCTGTAGTGGCCGGTTTATTTATTTTACTCATTTCTACTGTATAGTTCCATTAATATCACAGCACTTTACAGACATTATGAGCACTGTTCCCATTGGGGCTCACAATCTAAATTCTCTATGAGTATGTCTTTGGAGTGCAGGAGGAAACCAGAGAACCTGGAGGAAATCCACACGCAAACACGTGTATGTTCCTTCAACATACAAACTACTTGAAGATGTTATCCTTGGTGGGATTTGAACCCAGGACCCCAGCGCTGCAAAGCTGCAGTGCTATCCACTGAACCACCGCAGTTTCTCATTTTTTGATAACACCTTCCCTTTCACCATTGAGCCATATTTCAATGTTAATATCCTTCAACAGTGGCGTAACTACAGTCTGATGGTCACTTGTGCAAGATTTGGTCCGTTCTCCCCTATCCTATCCTGATTGTGTATATATATATATATATATATATATATATATATATATGTATATGTATATGTATATATACAGTATATATATATATATATATATATATATATATATATATACAGTGCCTACAAGTAGTATTCAACCCCCTGCAGATTTAGCTGGTTGACACATGCGGAATTAACTTGGTATTGTGACATTTGTACTGTAGATCAGCCTGGAAGTGGGAAATGCACTGCAGCAAATATTGTTTTGTTTTTTTTCTTTTTTGTTTTTTTAAAACGTTAAAAGTTAATTCAGAGTGTCATTTATTATTTAACCCCTCAAACCACAAGAATTCTGTTTGGTCCCCCTAAAGTATTAAGAAGTAGTTCAGGCACCAAGAATAATGAGCTTCACATGTGTGGATTAAAGATCTCTTTTGCCAGCCTTTTCTGACTATTTAAGACCCTCCCCAAACTTGTGAACAGCACTCAGACATGGTCAACATGGGAAAGACAAAGGAGCATTCCAAGGCCATCAGAGACAAGATCGTGGAGGGTCACAAGGCTGTCAAGGGGTACAAAACCCTTTCCAAGGAGTTGGGCCTACCTGTCTCCACTGTTGGGAGCATCATCCGTAAGTGGAATGCTTATGGAACTACTGTTAGCCTTCCACGGTCAGGACAGCCTTTGAAAGTGTCCTCCCGTGCCGAGGCCAGGCTTGTCCGAAGAGTCAAGGCTAACCCAAGGACAACAAGGAAGGAGCTCCGGGAAGATCTCATGGCAGTGGGGACATTGGTTTCAGTCAATACCATAAGTAACGTACTCCACCGCAATGGTCTCCGTTCCAGACGAGCCTGTAAGGTACCTTTACTTTCAAAGCGTCATGTCAAGGCTCGTCTACAGTTTGCTCATGATCACTTGGAGGACTCTGAGACAGACTGGTTCAAGGTTCTATGGTCTGATGAGACCAAGATCGAGATCTTTGGTGCCAACCACACACGTGACGTTTGGAGACTGGATGGCACTGCATACGACCTCAAGAATACCATCCCTACAGTCAAACATGGTGGTGGCAGCATCATGCTGTGGGGCTGTTTCTCTGCCAAGGGGCCTGGCCATCTGGTCTGCATCCATGGGAAGATGGATAGCACGGCCTACCTGGATATTTTGGCCAAGAACCTCCGCTCCTCCATCAAGGATCTTAAGATGGGTCGTAATTTCATCTTCCAACAAGACAACGACCCAAAGCACACAGCCAAGAAAACCAAGGCCTGGTTCAAGAGGGAAAAAGTCAAGGTGTTGGAGTGGCCTAGTCAGTCTCCTGACCTTAACCCAATTGAAAACTTGTGGAAGGAGCTCAAGAATAAAGTCCACATGAGACACCCAAAGAACCTAGATAACTTGGAGAAGATCTGCATGGAGGAGTGGGCCAAGATAACTCCACAGACCTGTGCCGGCCTGATCAGGTCTTATAAAAGACGATTATTAGCTGTAATTGCAAACAAGGGTTATTCCACAAAATATTAAACATAGGGGTTGAATAATAATTGACCCACACTTTTATGTTTAAAATTTAATAAAATTCAACTGAGCAACATAACTTTTTGGTTTGTAAGATTTATGCTTCTGTTCATAAAACCTACTCTCGTTTGCAGTTTGAAGGCTCTAACTTATTTGCATCTTATCAAACCAGCTAAATCTGCAGGGGGTTGAATACTACTTGTAGGCACTGTATATATATATAAAAAATAGGAAACAGCACAAAAAGTATTTTTGGTGCAAAAAAAAGCCCCTCAGGTACATACCAGTCCTTTAAATATCCATGCAAAAATATGGAGGCAGCACACAGAGTAGAATAAAGTGATAAGGTTTAATAGCCCATACGGCAACGTTTCGGTCCAAAATTGTGGACCTTTCTCAAGCATTCTGCCGTTGTTCTTTAATGTATAGAAAAAATTAGCATCATAGACACCAAGGGCTACATAAAATTCACGGGGTCCTATAGCAGAAATATAATGCACCCCCCAGAGTCCTCCACAGTGTATAATGCACCCACATAGTCCTCCATACAGTATAATGCTTCCCTCAGAGTCCTTCATATAGTATAATGCATCCCCATAGTCCTCCATATAGTATAATGTGCTCCCCATAGTCCTCCAGATAGTATAATGCACCCCCATAGTCCTCCATACAGTACAATGCATCCCCCATAGTCCTTCATATAGTATAAGGAGCACCTCATAGTCCTCCATATAATATTATGCATCCCATAGTCCTCCATATAGTTTAATGGACTCCATAGTACTCTATATAGTATAATGCACCCCCAGTCCTCCATATAATATAATGCACAGCCCATAGTCCTTCATATATAATGCACCCCCCATATTCCTCCATATAGCATAATGCACTTCCTATATAATGCACAGCTCATAGTCTTCCATATTAGTATAATACACAGCCCATATCCGTCATATAATATAATGCACAGCCCATAGTGCTCCCTATTCACTGACGAGAAAAGGGATAACAATGAGCAAAAGAGTAACAATGCAGTGACACAAGAATCTGCATAACTAATCATATGCAATAAAGTTGCAAGTCAAATTTATATATGAGATAGCCAAGATGATTGTCTATAAAAGGATGGCAGTCTCATGTTCAAAGCTGTAGTGGATGGTGAGATATGGAGCCTGAATGTCAAAAGTTCAAAACATTGCTACGCTTTAGCTCATCAGTGTAGCATAATGCACAGCACATATCCTTCATATAGTATAAGGCACAGCCCATAGTCATACATATAGTATAATGCACCTCCATATATAATGCTCAGCTTATAGTTATCCATGTAGTATAATGCACAGCCCATAGTCATCCATGTAGTATAATCCACAGCCCACTTTTATCCATGTAGTATAATGCACTGTTCATAGTCATCCATGTAGTGTAATGCACAGCCCATAGTCATTCATGTAGTAGAATGACCACCGTGTACATACTGATAAAAAAAAGAATACTCACCTCCCATCCGCTCCTCCGCTACGCGGCATCCTCTTCTGAAGCCGGCAGGTGACTTTGGCGTGCAGGCGACAGGAGCGCTTGAAGTCACTGCTATGCTCCCCCAGTCAAGTGCACGCCGACGTCAGCTGCAGGCCTCTGATTGGCTGGCAGCATGTATTGCCGCACACGTACCCGATGGGTCTGTGCGCTGCAATACCATTCTGCTGAATAACTGTCCGAGGACGCACATCCAGCTGAAGTATTTTGGCGTTGGAGGGCTCCTCACCTGCCAGGCCCGGTCTCAGCAGCTACAGCTGCAACTACAGTAATTGCACCCCTATCCTTCAATAAGAACACTGCCATGAGCCAATAAAATCAAAACAACATTTTCACTGAGTGTTGTTTTTAGATATTATATCATCTGCTTAATTTCTTGTAATTTCACGGTAACTTAGTGTGGAGCGTGAGTGTATAAAAATATAATCATTTATTCCCTTACACTTGGGAAAGCACTTTCATTTCATACCCAGGAATTAAAGTAACTAACCTGGGAAGTAAATAATTGAGATAAATTCATCAGAAATTCATGAAGAAATTCAGGACAATGTCACTAATATTTAAAAGAATGAATTTTCAGGGCTACGGAAAATATCTTATATAAAATGGGCATCCTCCTGAAAGTACAATGTATATTTCGAGCCATTCCACTACTCCAGGGGCACACACATTTTTTTTTGTCAAAGGGCCACATTGCCATACTGAACCATCCCCAAAGGCCAAAATTTTTTTAAAGGAATACTTATATGAATACATCACTTGAACTACCATCAGTACATTAATACATCACCAGAACCAAGTTTTCAGTATTTGAGGAGTATTTGGAAAGTTTCTGCTCCAAGAAAAAATCAGTATGAATACACACAAATTAAACTGAATTTTTTGCAGCTCGCCAAATCCTCCTCATAATCTCAAATCTCTAAAGTTTGAGGATTTTTAAATTTTAACATAGTCATGAAGCACAATATGGATAGTTACATGTACAAGATCAGAACCACTGCCAGCACATGTTTCCGGTGCCAGAACCACCATCAGTACATGAATGCAGTGCCAGAACTACTGTCAGTAAATGTATACAGCGCCAAGCTTAGTACAGCGATAAATTGAAATGTCAGGTCAGCCCCATATGTAATTGTATTGCTTGAACTTGGAATTCCCAATATGTCCTTAACAATGGTAAGGAGATGCTAGATGTTATTACCAGCCATCATCAGACAGCTACCATACATGATCCACAGCACTGAATACACTTAGTCAGTATCAAAGAAAAATGTTTGCATCCAGGTACCTAATAGGAGACATCTTCTCTGATTCAAGTCATTCCCATTCCTTTTGTCTCCATGTAGTACAGATGTCATAATTAGTAGTGATGAGCGAGCACTAAATTGCTTGGCTACTCATTGCTCGGGTCGAGCTAATTGGAATGCTCGAGTGGTCGGTCCGAGTAACGAACACAATGTAAGTCTAAGGGAAACTCGAGCATTTTTTCCCCGCAGTCTGCAGAGGGCCTAAAAATTGCCCAAATCGATGGGAACAGTGCTCAATGTTATGATCTGCTACAAGCACTAAGGAAAGACAGGAGATCTGTCCCTACAATAGAACTAAGCTAGATCCCTACGATGTAACGGGGAACCTGATCCTGCGATCAGACCCGCTAAAGTCCTCAGCTAGTCTGAACGAAGACCTATAGATGTGAGGGAGGGATCCCTACAAGAACTAGGGACTGGGAGAAAGATGGACACCTCCTAGCAGAAATTGTAGCAGTAAAAAGACAAACAAACCACAAAGAACATAGAGGTCAAAAGACCTAGCTAAACTGACAGAGAAAGGTTACAAAGCACCTGGCTAGTTTAAGAGTAGAAATTAGAATGAAGTCCAGCATGGCCAGAAGGGCGGAGCAGGATTAAATAGGCAAAAAAGGTCATGTGACCAGCAAAATAGAAAAAACCTAACAGGAGAGTTCTAACAGTACCCCCTCTTCTATGAGGATCCTGCGGATCCCCTAGGCCCAGGCTTATCAGGAAACCTCTTGTGAAACGCTCTGAAAAGTCTGGAAGCAGAAACATCATCCGCCCTCACCCATGAGTTATCCTCGGGACCGAAACCCTTCCAAGCGACGAGATACTGCAAACTCCCCCTATACCGTCTAGAATTAAGGATGAGGGAAATTTCATATTCCTTGTCCTCCACCACCGGAGGAACAGTGGCAGTGGCGTCTCTATCTGATACATCAGCTTTTTTCAATAGAGAAACATGAAACACCGGATTAATCTACCAGGAGGTAGGAACCTCCAACCTAACAGCAGATTGGTTAACAACCTGAAGCACCTTAAAGGGCCCTACAAACTTGGGACCCAATTTTTTAGAAGGAATCCTCAACCACAGATTCTTAGAGGACAACAAAACCATGTCACCAACCGTAAACAAAACCTCTTGACGTTTCCTGTCAAAGTACCTCTTATATTTTTTGTTAGCCTCCTGAATATTACCACGCACATCCGTCCAAACTCTCTCCAAATCACCAGAAAAACTCTCCTACTCAGGCACAGCCGATACCAATTTGGAGAATGACCCAAAAGACGGATGTCTCCCAGAACAACAAAAAAAAGGTGAACACCCAACAGAAGAGGATGCATGGTTGTTAAGAGCAAATTCAGTTAGCGGCAGAAACTCAGACCACCCTTCTTGATTGTCTGCCACAAAACAACGCAAGAACTGCTCAACATCCTGATTCTTCCTTTCACAAAAGGCACGCCAAAAACGAGCCACGAACTGAGGTCCCCTATCAGAAACAATGTCAGTAGGAACACCATGGAGTCTGACAATTTCCTTGACAAAGGCCTTAGCGAGTGTCTTAGCGCAGGGCAGTTTGATGAAGGGAACCAAGTGACACATCTTGCTAAAACGGTCCACGACCACCCAGATGACCGTGAAACCCTCAGAGGAGGGAAGGTCAGTAATAAAGTCCATAGCCAGATGTGTCCAAGGTGCACTAGGAACCTCCAGAGGGCAAAGCAACCCTGCAGCAGGAGTATGTGAAGACTTAGATCTAGCATACACAGTACATTGACGCACCCACTTAATGACTTCCTTCTGCCATCCAGGCCACCAAAAACTACAACCCACAAGTCTCTTGGTCTCAGAAATTCCTGGATGACCTGCCAACAGAGACTCATGACACTCAAACAAATCTCTCCTAAAGGTCCTAGGCACAAACAACCTCCCATGGGGAGTGTTAGATGGGGCATTCTCCTGTGCTTTAAGAATCTCATCTTCCAAAACGGAGTCCAATGCAGCAATCACAACACCTTCTTGTAAAATGCTCTCCTCCTCCTCAGCACCGACGATGGGAGAAAAGCTGCGAGACAAAGCATCAGCTTTAACATTCTTGGTACCCGGGATGTAAGTTACGGAAAAATTAAACCGCGAAAAAAAAAGTGCCCACCTAGCCTGACGGGCATTCAAGCTTGGCAGCATCAAGATAGATCAGATTTTTATGATCAGTGAAAACCTGAATGGGAAATTCAGCACCTTCTAAGAGATGACCCCAGTGTTCAAATGCGAGTTTAATAGCCAGCAATTCCTGATTACCAATATCGTAATTAAGTTCAGTCTCAGAAATTTTTTTTGAAAAAAAGGCACAGGGATGTACTCCATCCTTGTTTTCCTGAGACAACACCGCACCGACCCCCACAGAAGAAGCATCAACCTCAACCAAAAACGACTTAGTCACATCAGGCTGCATAAGGATGGGGGCAGAGCTGAACCTCTCCTTTAGAAACACAAAAGCTTTAATGGCCTCAGTAGTCCACTGAACCGTATTAGCACCTTTCCTGGTGAGATCGGTCAGTGGTTTAACAATAATAGAAACATTTTTAATGAATTTTCTGTAATAATTGGCGAAACCCAAAAACCCCTGTATCGATTTCAAACTTATAGGCCTAGACCATTCCTGCACAGCCTGAACCTTCACCGGGTCCATCTCAAGGCCCTCGCTGGAGATAATGTAGCCCAAAAAACTAATTCTATGTACAGCGAACTCACATTTCTCTAGCTTAGCAAAAAGCGAATTGTCAATTAATAACTGTAATACCTCACGTACGCTCCGCCAATGAGACTCCAGATCCGGCGAATAAATCAAAATGTCATCCAAATACACAACCACATTTTTGCCGATCAAAGGTCTAAGGATGTCATTAATAAGATTCTGAAAAAATGCTGGAGCATTGGTAAGACCAAAAGGCATAACCAGATTCTCAAAATGACCCACAGGAGTGTTAAAAGCAGTCTTACATTCATCACCCTCCTTCATGCGCAACAAATTGTATGCGTCCCGGAGATCAATTTTAGAGAACCACTTGGCCCCCACTAACTGGTTAAACAAATCAGGAATCAATGGCAGTGGGTAGGGATTGCGTACAGTAATTGTATTAATCTCGCGAAAGTCCAGACAAGGACGTAAACTGCCGTCCTTCTTTTTTAACAAAAAAAAAATCCAACAGCCACAGACGACTTAGAGGGTCTGATATGACCGACGGCCAAGCTTGTCTGTATTTATTCCTCCAAAGCCTTTCTCTCAGGAATAGTAAGATTAAATAAACGACTTTTAGGAAGAGTCGCTCCAGGGACAAATTCAATGGTACAATCATAGTCTCTATGGGGAGGCAAAATTTGCGACTCCTCCTCAGAAAAAACTTTCCAAAAATCCTGAATAGGTACAGGTAATTCCCCTTTATCCACAGCAGCAATGCGCCCGTTACAACACTTGTCATAACACTTAGGGCTCCAGGACTTAATTTCATTAGTAGACCAATCCAGTACAGGATTGTGCAATTTTAACCAGGGTAACCCCAAAACTACTGGAGAAGGCAAATTATTTAATACCACCAAATCCAAATTTTCTTGGTGAATACCATTAATAGTGAGAGGAAATTCATAAACCTTGTGAGTAACACATTTCAAGGGAGAGCCATCGACAGAAACCACGGCAATAGGGGATGACAAAGGTTTAGGTTTTAATTTAAGTTTTTTCAAGAATCCCCCATCAATCACATTCAGAGTAGAACCACAATCCACAAATACCCGAAATTCAATTAATTCTTCCTGAGGTGCAGTAGTAGCAGAAATAAATACCCCCTTAGTGTTTAAACAGGCTATACGGGCGTAACTGACCTTTTTTTTTTCTTTGTTCATACAAAGCACACAGTTCTTAATGAAATGGTCAGATTTTCCGCAATAAAAGCACAAACCTTCAGAAAACCTGCAGTCTTTTTCCTGAGAGCGGGGTGACATCGCCCCAATCTTCATCGGCTCTCCAATGTCAGTACAGACCCTCTCAAGACTAGGAGCTGACATGGATTTGCTCTCATTAACCCTTGCACGCAGTCTCCTGTCCACCCGTATAGCTAATTGCATTGCCTCCTGCAAGTTTCCAGGTGTAGGATAAGCAATAAGCAGATCCTTAACCCTTTCACCTAGCCCAGCAAGAAATAAACTTTTCAGAGCTGAATCGTTCCACCCCACCTGAGCAGACCACCGACGGAAGTGAGTACAATAATTTTCCACATTACCTGATCCCTGCCTCAAAAGTCTCAATTCCGTCTCAGCTGATGAGACACGATCAGGATCATCATAGAACAACCCCAAAGCAGAAAAAAAACTATCCACTGATCTAAAGCACGGATCACTAGGTTGGAGAAAAAAAGGCCCATCCCTGAGGTTCTTTGCGCAAAAGTGACATTCTGAACCCTATGCGCTGTGATTCATCACCAGAGGATCTGGGTCTCAAACAAAAATACAATAAACAAGCATTTTTAAAGGAAAATAAAAATCTTGTTGTTCAGCAAAAAATAAATCAGGCAATCGCACCTTTGGCTCCACAAAATGCGCTCCAGAACAGCTACTCACGTGTTGTTGGAGCTCGGCCACCTCCAGAGAGAGTCCCTGCAGGCGTTGAGCCAAATCCTGAACCGACACCATGATGGAAACTGGAGGTCTTTCCTTAGAGATATTTTTGGCTGGACTTACTGTTATGATCTGCTACAAGCACTAAGGAAAGACAGGAGATCTGTCCCTACAATAGAACTAAGCTAGATCCCTACGATGTAACGGGGAACCTGATCCTGCGATCAGACCCGCTAAAGTCCTCAGCTAGTCTGAACGAAGACCTATAGATGTGAGGGAGGGATCCCTACAAGAACTAGGGACTGGGAAAAAGATGGACACCTCCTAGCAGAAATTGTAGCAGTAAAAAGACAAACAAACCACATAGAACATAGAGGTCAAAAGACCTAGCTAAACTGACAGAGAAAGGTTACAAAGCACCTGGCTAGCTTAAGAGTAGAAATTACAATGAAGTCCAGCATGGCCAGAAGGGCGGAGCAGGATTTAATAGGCAAAAAAGGTCATGTGACCAGCAAAATAGAAAAAACCTAACAGGAGAGTTCTAACACTCAAATAACATGAGGATAGCATGGGGAAGACCCCTGGGAGCATTTCTGACTTCCAGGTCACTGTTGTCAACAATGTTGTCAGAGGTATTTTGCCACTTTTACGGACTCACAATAAAAAATACAAAAACTAAACCAAAATGGAATTTCCTGGGAAATATGTTAATGAGCATCATTTCCAGGGTAATGACTTGTATATAAGGCAAAAAAAATAACCAAAACCAAAAATGTTCCTCCACATCTTGGGCTATGTTCACAAGGAGCATTTTTGATGCGTTTTTGCACTTTTGCATTGCTTTCAACTGTGAAAAATGCATTCACCAGGAAATGTCATTTTAACATTTTACTACTAGTGATGAGCGAGCATGCTCGCTACTGCTCGGTGCTTGCCCGAGCATCTCACTGCTCGAGATGCTCGGCGCTCGGCAAGTATTTCCGGGGTTGCTTGGCGGGAGCTTGGTTCCCCTTCCTTCATGTTTGGCGCCATGTTTTAGAGCGCCAATCCACAAGAAAAGATGGTCTGCCACACACTGTAATGCCGCAGCCATGTTGGTTGTGGCATTACAGTGATTGGCTGGCCGCACAGCGTTATCAGGTCTATATCAGACCTGGCGCCACCATGCTCATCACAGTCACTCCGGAATCAGACAGTGTAGGGAGAGCTGCTGCTGAGCTAGGGAGAGATTTCCTTTTTCTAGTTAGTGTAGGTATACCAGACTATATTAGAGACACATATCCATCTCAGCTAACAGTCCTTCTGACGACTAATCCAGCTGCAGAGATATCAGTGCTAGGCAGGCAGGCACGGTATATAGCAGACTGCAATGCACATAGCAAGAGGGTCCATTCCAGTTCAGTCTGCTTTTACAGATATTTGTAGAAATAGCCCCAGCTATCAGGGGCTAGGAATATTTTTATTTTATTTTAATCCTGATTATTTGCTTAAAAAGCAATCCAGAGAACACTGTTTTTCTGTGCCATTTGCTTGTTGGCACTGCAGAATACAGCCAGGTCCTTTCCATATTGCAGCGCTAAAAATCCAGCTATTTATAACTGGTTTGTCCATCACACGGATCACATATAATTGTGCTGAAAATATTGCCATTTCTGGCCTCCATTGAAATTTTGTTTCAGTGTGTCAGTGAAGCTATTGACACCAGTTTGCTGATAAAAATAGTTACCTACAGGCCAGCTATTTAAAACTGTGGTTTGTCTGTCACACGAATCACATATAATTGTGCTGAAAATATTGCCATTTCTGGCCTCCACTGAAATATTGATTCAGTGTGTCAGTGAAGGTATTGACACCAGTTTTCTGTTAAAAAGTTACCTACAGGTCAGCTATTTAAAACTGTGGTTTTTCCATCACATGGATCACATATAATTGCGCTGAAAATATTGCCATTTCTGGCCTCCATTGAAATTTTGTTTCAGTGTGTCAGTGAAGCTATTGGCACCAGTTTGCTGATAAAAATAGTTACCTACAGGCCAGCTATTTAAAACTGTGGTTTGTCTGTCACACGAATCACATATAATTGTGCTGAAAATATTGCCATTTCTGGCCTCCACTGAAATATTGATTCAGTGTGTCAGTGAAGGTATTGACACCAGTTTTCTGTTAAAAAGTTACCTACAGGTCAGCTATTTAAAACTGTGGTTTTTCCATCACATGGATCACATATAATTGCGCTGAAAATATTGCCATTTCTGGCCTCCAATGAAATTTTGTTTCAGTGTGTCAGTGAAGCTATTGATACCAGTTTGCTGTTAAAAATAGTTACCTGCAGGCCAGCTATTTAAAACTGTGGTTTGTCCGTCACACGAATCACATAAAAGTTCGCTCCAAATTCAGCCATTTGTAGTGAGCGTGGAAGATATTGTCCTCCATTTAAAATGGGCAAGGCACATGGCAAGGGACAGGGAACTGGACGTGATGGTGATGGTGCATGCAGAGACTGAGGTCGTGGGCAGGCTGAAATTGTGCCACAACAAACACCCACATCTTCTCGCTCGACCTTCCTGTCCCATTTAATAGGAGACCGCAGAACACCAATATTGAACACAGAGCAGTGTCAAAAGGTTATTGATTGGATAGCAAATAATGCTTCCAGTCACCTAGCCACCACCACCCTGTCTTCCACACGGTCAAGTCTCAGTAGCCATGAGTCTAGACCGCATATTCCTCACCCTGATCCTCCTTCCTCCCACCATTCTGAGTACCCAGAGACAACTGTTCCCACACTTGGACACTCCGAAGAGCTATTCACTTTTCCATTTATAGATTCGGGCCTCTTGCCTGGCCCTCTTGAAGCGGGGCAAGAGGAGAACGCATGAAGCGATGCCCAAATATTTGAGCAGCCACGGTCATACGGTGGGAAAGTGTCACAAAAGGTGGACGATGATGAGACACAATTACCAGAAAGTCAGGAGGAGGATGAGGGTGCGGAAGTGGAAGACGAGGTGGTGGATGATATAGTAACTGACCCAACCTGGCAGGAGGACATGCAGAGCGAGGACAGCAGCACACAGGGGGAGGGAGGCGCAGCATCCCAACAGGCAGGAAGAAGCAGTGTGGTGGCCACAGACAGAAGTCGAGCAACCTTCCCCGAACACCAACATGACGGAAGTTGCCAGTACAACTATTAGGTCTTCCTAATCTGGTTGTTTTTTAAAGACTCTGCCAATAATCCCAAAAAGGCCATTTGCACCACCTGCCAGGCTAGCATCAGCAGGGGTAGCAAAACTACCAGCCTGATCACCACCAGCATGATCAGGCACATGGCAGCAAAGCAGCCAACTTTGTGGGCCAAACCCCAGGGTCCATGAACAGTGTCTTCGGGTGACACCACTATTTCTTCCGCTCTTGTGAGTGCAAGCGAATCCCCTCTCCATAGTGCATGCGGAGATGCATCCTGCCTTACACCTGTCGTTGCACACTCTCAACTCGCACTATCAGCAAGCACGTCCTTGTCCCAGCACAGCGTTCAGTTGTCCATACTCCAGTCCTTGGAACACAAGCGCAAATATGCAGCCAACGCCCCACAGGCCACACTGCTAAATTCCCACATTTCGCGACTGCTTGCGTTTGAAATGTTACCTTTTAGGCTTGTAGAGACGGAAGCATTCCACAACCTGATGGCGGCGGCCACCCAGCGGTACTCGGTCCCCAGCTGCCACTATTTCTCCCGCTGTGCCGTCCCCGCATTACTCAAACACGTGTCCCACAACTTTAGCCGTGCCCTCAACAAAGCAGTTACGGGGAATGTCCACCTAACCATGGACATGTGGACAAGTGCTTGTGGGCAGGGACGGTACATCTCGCTGACGGCACACTGGGTTAACATAGTGGAAGCCGGGACCCAGTTGGACCTTGGGATGGAACACATCTTCCCAACACTGAGGATTGCGGGCCCTAGGTCAATCAGGGTTGCCCCCACAGTCTACAGCTCCTGCACCTCATCCTCCTCAGCCTCCTACTCCTTTTCAGCCTCCATCTCCGAAATGACCACATCAGTCACAAGCTGGAAGCACTGCAGCACTGCCTCAGCCAAGCTGCAACAGGCTGTGCTGAAACGAATATGCTTAGGTGACAAACCACACAATGCTGAAGAGTTGTGGGCAGCTCTAAAAGAGCAGGCAGATCTGTGGCTGACATCGCTGAACCTACAGCCAGGTATGGTCGTGTGTGACAATGGCCGGAACCTGGTGGCGGCTCTGAGGCGAGGCGAGCTCACACATGCACCATGCCTGGCCCATGTGCTTAACCTCATGGTTCAGCAGTTTCTCAAAACCACCCGGAGCTGCCGGATCTGCTTGTCAAAGTACACCGCCTGTGTGCTCATTTTAGAAAGTCAGCTACAGCTTCCGCCACCCTTGCCATACTTCAGCAGCTTTTGCAGCTTCCGGCTCACCGACTGGTGAGTGATGTCCCCACACATTGGAACTCTAAATTGCAGATGTTGGGAATGATTTGTGAGCAGAATAGGGAAGTTGTTGTCTTCCAGCATCAACAAGGCCATCGGTATTCAGTTCAGACTCCACACATAAGACCTCAGGAGTGGACATGGATGTCAGACATCTGTACCATCCTTCAAAACTTTGAGGACTCCACCAAGATGGTGAGCGGTGATGACGCCATAATTAGCGTCACCATCCTGCTTCTCTGTCTTCTGAAATGCTCTCTGCTCACAATCAAAGAGGATGCATTGAGCATGATGAGATGTATCAAGGAACCATACAGGGTGATTACACACAGCCCAGCCTCATCTCATCCCAATGTGGATTGGGTGGCAATGAGGAAGAGGAGGAGGAAGAAGAACAGGAGCTAGTTTCATGAGCTACAGATGGTACTACCTGCACAACCATCATACCATCTGTTCAGCGTGGATGGCCTGTTGACAGGGAGGAGGAGGAGAGCGTAGTCAATCATCCTATTGGTGAGGACATGGAAGTCTTGCCTGTTAACAGTCTGGCACGCATGGCTGAGTTTATGTTACGCTGCCTTTCCCATGACCTTCGAGTTCTCAAAATTTTGGGTGACACTCATTACTGGTTGGTGACGCTTCTAGACCCACGCTGCAAGGAGGACTTTATATCTCTTATTCCTGAGGCAGACAGGTCTACAAAAATGGGGCAGTACCAGAAGGCCCTTTTTGCATAACTATTAAAAAAATTCCCATTTGAAAACGGTGGCGGCAGAGGTCACAGTTCATTGGACAACCAAGGAGTACAGCTGAGAGAGACACAACTCCAATCCAGCAGAGGCAGGGAAACACTGTCAAAGTTCTGGGAGAGTTTTCTCAGCCCGTCCCATCGCACAGGCCGTGAGGCGTGGGGTACTCTCACAAGGAGTGCAAAGTTTAGGAAGATGCTGAGGGAGTACTTTGCCAACCGTACCAACGTCCTCCGTGATTCCTCTGTGCCTTATAATTATTGTATATCCAAGCTGGACACGTGGAATGACCTGGCTCTCTACGCCTTGGAGGTCCTGGTCTGCCATGCTGATAGAGTCTTTTCAGAGCGGGTTTTTAGTGCCGCTGGTGGAATAAAAATCAGATAAGCTAATCCGCCCGTCAACTGAACATGCTGACAAGCTGACTCTTATAAAAATGAACAAGGGCTGGATTGGGCCAGACTTCTCACCACCACCACCACCACCACAGAGTAACATAAACTCAAATCCAGTGTCTTTTTCTGGGAGGTGTATTCCCATGCACCTTTTCACACCCACACATGGGTATACGCTTCCTGATTTTGGCTATTTGCTCTTGTCCTCCTCCTTCTCCTCATCCTCATCATCCACCACCATATCACAAGGGTCTGTGATTCAACACCCACATAATTTTTTAAAAGGGTGTTTATGATGCCCTCTGACCTTCACGTCTCTTCCAAGGGGCATTGGAGTGCCTCCAAATTTTTGGCAACCCTTGCATGCACTGCATAGGCAAACACAATGGGAGACCCACTTCCTAATAATGGGAACATTGGTTTCAGGAGGCCCTCTGACCTTCACGTCTATTCCAAGGGGCATTGGAGTGCCTCCAAATTTTTGGCAACCCTTGCATTCATTGCATAGGCAAACACAATGGGAGATCCACTTCCTAATAATGGGAAAATTGTTTTCAGGAGGCCCTCTGACCTCCACGTCTCTTCCAAGGGGCATTGGAGTGCCTCCAAATTTTTGGCAACCCTTGCATTCATTGCATAGGCAAACACAATGGAAGACCCACTTCCTAATAATGGGAACATTGTTTTCAGGAGGCCCTCTGACCTCCACGTCTCTTCCAAGGGGCTTTGGAGTGCCTCCCAATATTTGGCAGCCCTTGCATTCACTGTATAGGCAAACACTATGGGAGACCCACTTCCTAATAATGGGAACATTGTTTTCAGGAGGCCCTCCTCTAAGTCTCTTCAAAGGGGTATTTGGGTGCATCCAAATTAAGGGCAGCCCTGCCACTCACTGCATACGCAATAACAGTATAGGAGACCCATTCTTTAGTAATGGGAACAACAAAGCATAGCTGGCTGATGGCTCTCTAAGAATAGTGAGGGCCGACTGCTGGCCCTTTAAGAATAGTAAAGGCCACTTGACGGCCCTATAAAAAAAGGCTTTGTGACTTTCAGAGTACTTCCTTCATAAATGAAACAGGATGCGTCTGATGATGTGTCACACCCCACATGGCCAGATAAGGTTGTAAAATGTTAAAATGACTTCTCCCGGTGAATGCATTTGTCATGGTTGAAAGCAATGCAAAAGTGCAAAAACGCAAGAAAAATGCTACGTGTGAACATAGCCCAAGGTGTGGAGGAGTATTTTTGACTTTTGGTTATTTATTTTGCCTTATATACAAGTCATTACCGTGGAAAGGATGTTCCTTAACATATTTATCAGGAAAATCCATTTTGGTTTAATTTTTGTATGTTTTATTGTGAGTCCATAAAAGCGGCGTAATACCTCTGACAACGCTGTTCACAGCAGTGACCTGGGAGTCAGAAATGCTTCCAGGGGTCTTTTCCATGCTGTTCCCATGTCATTTGAGCACTGTTCCATTCAATTTGGGCAATTTTTAGACCCTCTGCACACCGCCGGGGCAGCCGCCTGAAAAATGCTTGAGTTTCCCATAGATTTACATTGAGCTCGTTGCTTGGGCCGAGCACCCGAGCATTCCAATTTGCTTGACCCAAGCATAGAGCACCCGAGCATTTTAGTGCTCGCCCATCACTATTTACTACCTTATCTGGCCATGTAGTATGTGAGATGGGAGCATCTCTGACTCCCAGGGCACTGCCTAAAACTGTGGTCATCTCATCATATGTGATACTATATTACTGCGGTAATAATACAGACATTTTTGGCAACGTGACAAATCTTAAACTCCATTTAAAATGGGCAAGGTGGGGAAGATAAAACTGTGCCCGCTGAGGGAGCACAACAAACACCCACGTCATGTTGAACTACCTTCCTGTCCCACTTTCTAGGGGGCCACGGAAAACCACAATTGAAGCCAGAGCAGTGTGAAAATGTTGTTGGTTGGATAGCAGATAAAGTTTCCAGTCAGTTTGCCACCACCATCACCCTGTGTTCCACATGGTCCAGTCTCAGTAGATGTGAGTCTGGACCACACTATTATTAAATTCGGGCCTTTCGAAAGGCCAGCTTTGAGCAGGGCAACAGAAGATTGCATGTAGCAATTTGAGCAGCCATGGTCACCCGAAGGTGATGGTGAGAAAGAGCTATTACTGTCGCAAGAGGTGGATAATGATAAGACACAATGGACAGAAAGTCCAGGGTGCGGAAGTGGAAAATGAAGCGGTGGACGATGAAGTCACTTACCCCAACCTGACAAGGGGACATGTAGAGCGAGGACAGCAGCATACAGGGGGAGGGAGGTGTAGCACCACAACAGGCAGAAACAAGCAGAGTGGTAGCCACAGACCCAAGGCAGGCAACTGCTCCCTGGAACACCAACAGAACGGAAGCTGCCAGTACAACTGTTAGGTCTTCCCAAGTCTTGTTATTTTTTAAAGACTGTTTAGATAACCCCAAAAAGGCCATTTGCAACATCTGCCAGGCCAGCATCAGCAAGAGCACCAAAACTACCAGCCTGACCACCACCATCATGCTCAGGCACATGACAGTGTAGCACCCTGAGGATTCGGCTGCTACAGGGGTATTGCACCTCAACCCAGAGGTGTGATATTCCACTCCCGGGTAAGGATGGAGTGTGGAACTGAGCTCAGTTAACTGCATGCACTACACACATCCCATTTCCGAGGAACAGACCGATGGTACTCCCACTAGAGAAATGTGCAGGTACAACAGAGTCTGTTCCTGGCTGGAGTGGGAGGGGGGTGGAACATCCCAGTAGTGTAGGGGCAGATAGGGGGAGCAGCCTGGGTAAAGCTAGGAGCTCATTGGGTGCTAGTCACCTGAGCTCACACATAGAGGGAGTATATAAGGTGGGCACCATCTTAGATCAGGGTCTTTGTAGAGGAAGAGAGCAGAGGAGAAGAGCAGCTCCAAGGCCACGAGAGAGAGTGAGAGGAGAAAGAGAGACCCAGAGGGGGAGAAAGAAGGAACTCCAAGAGCCCAAATTAGACCAGAGGGTGAAGAGTTGGCAACAGGGTACCGGATCCCAAGCTGGCAGAGGCTACAGCAAACCTTAGCCAGCAACCGGAGATCGTGGGCAGGATCTGCCACGATCACCCACTAAATCCACCCGGAAGGCAGACCACGAATAGGGTCAGGGAACCCAGAGACAAGGGTTTACCACCAAGAGGCCCGAGGGAGCCGGACATAGGTGGATCCCTGGTGGGGAAGGCCAGAGAAGAGGACAGGACAGAAAGGGAGCTCAGGACCATGCTCCAGAATCACCTGGGGGTTGGCCGAGTCCAGGACCTGGTTGACGCAGCACGGCTCGGGCGGTCGCTTAAGGCCGGAGTGACCAGAACAACTGCAGTAAGTAAACAAACCCTGAACTGCATAGCCCGACTCTGAGTCTCATTTCCATCCCCGCTGCACCACCACAACCCCCATCCTCTGCAACTGACCCCCTGAGGCTATACCCCTCCCGTTGGGGGTTATACTACCTGAGCTGCACATACATCACCAGCCTCAGCGGACCCTGCTGCAGCGGCGGCCGTATTGACCGCAATTCAACGGGTGGCGTAGTCGACACAAAAGAACATCTAGTAACATCATAAGGACTGCCACACACTGAGCTTGACACCCTGGGCACGGACCGGGTCACAGCCACTCGGAGACTACAACCCCCATCTGATCCGGCTCCGGGTATCCCCAACAGCACTGGCCCAGGGGGCGCGTCAACTTTGGCGTAGTCGGCAGGATTACGTGCCCGCAACAACCGGGTACTGCGTGCCTGAAGAGAAGTTCACCGTTACCTCAAAAAGAAGTCTCCCGCCGGTTCCGGAGGGTCCCCGCCATCGGGCCCCATCACAGGTCGTTTCCCGCCGGTTGTCCGCCATTTGCAGCTTTTTCCCGCCATCCATGGAGTTTCCCGCCACTGGGAGACGATTCCCGCCATTTCCAAAGATTTCCCGCCTTGGGGGAGCGGACGCCATCATGGGCGTGCCAGAGGGTGGCAAGAGGCCACCTCCCATCGTGGGCCAGGTCGAAGAATGGCGCCAAAAGCGGAAACCGCGCCCATCAACAGAGACTGTGATGCTGGAAGTGTCCATCAGCGTAAGAGAACTGCCCCTGGAACTGACAATCACTAAGTTGCCCCGGGACCACCCTCAATGTGGGCGGAGACAGAACAAGAGAACAAAGATGGGTGTCGCCTGGAGCAGTCTGGAGAGAGCGCACCCGGAGACAAGACGTCTGGAAGAGAGTCCAGAGAGAGCCTACCCGGAGATGGAGGGAGAGCCAGGCAGCACCGACCCAGAGGTCAGGAGCCTGATGCGGGCCGCCACTCCAGGCAGCACCGACCCAGTGGTCAGGAGCCTGTTGCAGGTCGCCACTCCAGAAGGCCTGCTGGAGATCCTAACACAGCTCCCCCGAGACCGGGAGTGTGCACAGACCGCGCTGGAGGGCCTCGCACAGAGGTTGGCCCGGGTGCAACGAGAGACGTTGGCGGAGTGGAGCCGAGAGATGGCCCAGCAGACCGAGACTCGTCAGCGGAGCACGCCACCCGAGACGAGGAGACAGACCGCCTCTGAGGATGGCGCAGGAGGACTGAAGGCCGGAGACGGCGCCGAGAAGGGAGCCGAACGAATGGAGGCAGGTAAAGGGGACGTCTCTACCCCGAGCAGGGAAACCGCGTGCCTGCCCCAGCTCCCCGTCGCAGAGCCCGAAGTACCCCCTGCCGTGCCCGTCGCTGCAACGTCACCGCCGCAGACTAGGCCTCAAACGGAAGCCGCGACCCCTGTGACGTCACACGCCTCGACCCCGAGCGTGGCCAAGCAGGAAGTACCATCGGCCTGGTCGCAAGGCCTAGTACCCCCGGGCGCCGCAATACCAACAGCGCCCCCTACCTCCGCGGAGCCCCCGGCCTGGTCGCAGGGCCAAGTAACACAGGGCGCCGCCGTTCTTACGGTGCCCTTTACTTTCAAGGTGCCCCAGGCCTGGTCGCAAGGCCTGGTTAACCCGGGCGCCGCTACCACCACGGCGCCCATAACACCTAAAGTACCGCACCTGGGTGAGGACCTGTTCGCCCAGCATACGTGCCCGGATGGGCAGCCCTTCGTATGGCCCCAGGAATACATCCAGCTGGAGCTGCAAAAAGCAAGGGCCATGTGCGAACCCCTGATCCCGGCTCCAAAGCCCATAAAGAGGATCTCGCCCCCGCTAGAAGAGACCCAGTTTGAGTGGGATCCCACCGGAGAAGACCTCATGGGGTTCACTCAGGAGACTCGGGCAGCCGCAGCGGAGCGTGCAGAGTGCTGCCGCCAGCAGCTCGAGGTCTTTGAGAGGGAGCGGAGAGAGAGGCGGGTCCGGGAACAACAAGCCCAAATAAGGAGCGCGGAGCAGAAGAGCCGGACCAGGAGAAACCCCCGTGCAGCGCATGGTCCCCGTACCATCGGGACTGTGATAAAGTTCAATCTGCAGCATGGGTGGGGTTTCATCAGGGATCACCGCACCCCAGGCGACGTCTTCGTGACCAGGAGAGACGTTGAGTCCCACCTACCGGAGGGACACAGAGGTCGTGACCTGTACGTAGGGGACGAGGTCATGTTCACCCGGCACAAGTGTGCCAAAGGACCCTACGCCCTCCATGTGCATCGCCTGACGGAGGAGGAGCTGCGGTGTGAGGAGGAGCAAGAGGACCCGGACGGGCCTGAAACTGAAACCAACCAACAAGAAAGAGCAGGAGGACGCCGTCGTTGAGTACGGTAGAGAGAGACTGTACATAGTTACCCGTTAGGGTATAAGAACTGTTACTTATTTAAAAAATGTTCCCCGTTGGGACAAAGTGTGAACTGTTAACCCCGTGTGTCCCTATTCCCACTGACCGAGGACTGAGAGCGGTCATTCCTTTCCTAATACCTGGCCGAGGACTGAGAGCGGCCATATCCCCTTGTATATAGTTGCGCTTCCTAAAGCGCCCCCTACCGGTTTTATAGAGAACTGTTTTATTCCAAGAGAGACTGTCGCACTTTAGCCGGTCACAAGTTGCACCGTGACCAGAGGAACCAGAAACAAGAATGTTTATATGAAAAGTTTATGCTGATAATATATGATGTTTTATATGTTTTATATGTTTATGTTTTATGAAAAAAAAATGTATGTTTGTGGATGTTTATATCTTACAGCCCGAGGGCGTGCTGTGATTTACCAGGGGGGAATGTAGCACCCTGAGGATTCGGCTGCTACAGGGGTATTGCACCTCAACCCAGAGGTGTGATATTCCACTCCCGGGTAAGGATGGAGTGTGGAACTGAGCTCAGTTAGCTGCATGCACTACACACATCCCATTTCCGAGGAACAGACTGATGGTACTCCCACTAGAGAAATGTGCAGGTACAACAGAGTCTGTTCCTGGCTGGAGTGGGAGGGGGGTGGAACATCCCAGTAGTGTAGGGGCAGATAGGGGGAGCAGCCTGGGTAAAGCTAGGAGCTCATTGGGTGCTGGTCACCTGAGCTCACACATAGAGGGAGTATATAAGGTGGGCACCATCTTAGATCAGGGTCTTTGTAGAGGAAGAGAGCAGAGGAGAAGAGCAGCTCCAAGGCCACGAGAGAGAGTGAGAGGAGAAAGAGAGACCCAGAGGGGGAGAAAGAAGGAACTCCAAGAGCCCAAATTAGACCAGAGGGTGAAGAGTTGGCAACAGGGTACATGATCACAAGCTGGCAGAGGCTACAGCACACCTTAGCCAGGAACCGGAGATCGTGGGCAGGATCTGCCACGATCACCCACTAAATCCACCCGGAAGGCAGACCACGAATAGGGTCAGGGAACCCAGAGACAAGGGTTTACCACCAAGAGGCCCGAGGGAGCCGGACATAGGTGGATCCCTGGTGGGGAAGGCCAGAGAAGAGGACAGGACAGAAAGGGAGCTCAGGACCACGCTCCAGAATCACCTGGGGGTTGGCCGAGTCCAGGACCTGGTGGACGCAGCACGGCTCGGGCGGTCGCTTAAGGCCGGAGTGACCAGAACAACTGCAGTAAGTAAACAAACCCTGAACTGCATAGCCCGACTCTGAGTCTCATTTCCATCCCCGCTGCACCACCACAACCCCCATCCTCTGCAACTGACCCCCTGAGGCTATACCCCTCCCGTTGGGGGTTATACTACCTGAGCTGCACATACATCACCAGCCTCAGCGGACCCTGCTGCAGCGGCGGCCGTATTGACCGCAATTCAACGGGTGGCGTAGTCGACACAAAAGAACATCTAGTAACATCATAAGGACTGCCACACACTGAGCTTGACACCCTGGGCACGGACCGGGTCACAGCCACTCGGAGACTACAACCCCCATCTGATCCGGCTCCGGGTATCCCCAACAGCACTGGCCCAGGGGGCGCGTCAACAGCAAAGCACCCGACTAGCTGGGCTAAACACCAAGGTCCAGAAACAGTGTCTGCGGGTGAGACAACTGCCTCTTTCGCTGTTGTGCGTGAACGCCAATCCCCTGTCTATGGCGCATGCGAAGATGCCTCCCGCCCAGCAACTGTCATTGCAGACTTGCAACCATCACCATTCACGTCCTTGTCCCTTTGCAGCATTCAGTTGTCCCTACCACAGTCTTTGGAATGCAAGTGCAAGTATGCAGCCACCCACAGGCCACAATAGTAAACTGACAGATTTCTGGGCAGCTGCTTGCACTTGAAATGTGGCCTTTTAGGCTCATGGAGGCGGGAGCTTTTCACATCCTCATAGCGGCAGCTGGGTGTCCATACTCGGTGACCAGCCGCCACTATTTCTCCCAGTGTCATCTCTGCCTTCCACAAGCACAGGTCCCACAACATTACTTGTGCCCTCCCCAGTGCACTTACTGGGAAGCACCGCCTAACCACAAACACGTGGACAGGTGAATGTGGCCAGGGATGGTACAGAGCCAGTCCACAGTTAAAAAAAACAGCCATAGAGTGTCCAGGAACCTTCCCACACACTTTTCTTAGCCGGGGCTGCTTCTCGGCAGGGTTGGACGGGCCCACCAGGCAATAGGAGAATCCTTCGGTGGGCCCTGGCTTTTAATTCAGGAGAGTTCATAGCGCACACCTTTCAGGTTGTGATGATGATGAGGACACCATCTCCTTAGTTTTCTGTTACTTGGAATGCAAGCGCAAGTATGCAGCCAACCACCCACCCACCCACAGGCCGAAATACTAAAGTGCCACATTTCTGGACTGCTTGCAGTTGAAATGTTGCCTTTTAGGCTCGTGGATGCAGAAGCTTTCCACAACCTCATGGCGGTGGTGGCCGGGTGTCCATGCACAGTGGGACCCTCCGCAGAGGATTTCGGTCCTTGGGTCAATCGTGGTTGCCGCTACATTCTACAGCTCCTGCACCACCTTCTCCTCCTCTTCAGCCTCCATCTTCATCACTTGATTCATCTTTTCAGGACATCTTCCAGATTATTTACTTAAACTTCGTGTGTGCCAATAACAATAAGCAGTACTGTGACAAACCGCACACCTTTGCAGAGTTGTTGAAAGCTGTATCTGAGAACCCGGTGGCCGCTCTTAAGCTAGGCAAGAGGAGGGGTGATACACAGAAATGAGGGAAGAGATATAGGCTGAATATAGGCCAGAACTGTGGACAGCTTGGTCGGTGAGAGAGATGAGTTTGTATTGTATTCTGTAGTGATACGTCGGTGAAGTAGCTTGATAGAAATACGACCCTGGCTGCTGCATTCAGAAGGGATTGGAGAGGAGACAGTTTGTTTAGAAGAGAGTTGCACTAGTGAATAAGAGCGATAGTAAGAGTTTTTGCAGTATCAAAGGTGAGAAAAGGTCGACTTCAGGAGAAGTTTTTAAGTTGCAGGTGTCACGAGCGAGTGAGTGATTTTCCACGTTGAATAAAGGAAAGTTGTGTGTCAAATATGACTCCAAGATAGCAGGCGTGCCGAGTGGGAATTATGGTGGCAGAATGGTGAAGAATTATAACAAAAAAAAAATCCCATCTGACAATGCTGGCGGCAGAGGTTATAGTCAGACAGTTCATTGGACAACCAAGGAATACAAGCGAGGGAGACACAAACCAGATGGCAGAGGCAGGAGAATGCTGTTAAAGGTCTGGGACAGTTTTCTCAGAACCTCCCAGCTCCCAGACTCTGATACACGGGGTACTCTGTCAAGCAGGGAAAAGTTTTGGAGGATGCAAGCTGGAGACGTGGCATGAGCTGTCTTTCTTTGCCTTGGAGGTCCTGGCCGCTAGCATTTTGTCAGAGATGTTTTTTAGTGTCGCTGGGGGCATTATAACTGCTAAAATTGATAGGCGCATCCACCTGTCAACTGAAAATGCTGACACTCTTATAAAAATGAACAAGGGCTGCATTGGGCCAGACTTCTCAACACCACCAGATGATACAGTAGCATCAAACAAACTCAAATCCAGTGTTTCTTTTGGGGGGTGTCTATTCCCATGCACCCCTTCACACCCAGACATGGCTATACCCTTCAGGAATTGTTCTATTTTATGTCACCCTCCTCCTTCTTCTCATCCTCCACCACCTTATCACCAGGGAGACTGTGATGCAACACCCACAGAATTTTTTTAAGGATGTTTATGATTAGAGACCAGCAAATATTTCAATATTCGTTTCAGATTACAATCGCCGTTTTTGCAATATTCGCCAATGTAATTGTCGAATATTCGCCAAACATTGCCGAACGCCATTGGATTCAATCGGTGCAAAAACCAAACATATACACAACACCTTTAAACGGGACCAAAAGCTACCAAAACACATCAATTTAGAGACAGTCACCAGGAAGGTGCCATCAACTGACCCAGAGTACAAGTAGTATAATTATTATTATTTATTATTATAGCGCCATTTATTCCATTGCGCTTTACATGTGAAAAGAAGTCACTGACTGGTACAAGAGCAGAGAAGACCCTTCCTGTGAGAGCGCACGAACAGTCTATAAGGGATGGGTAGGATACAGTAGGTGAGGGTACAGCTGTTCGTGCAACAGTATGGTGGAGCGAGGGTTACTGCAGGTTGTAGGCTTGTCGGAAGAGGTGTGTCTTCAGCTTCCTTTTAAAGGTTTCAACAGTAGGCAAGAGTCTGAAATGTTGGGGTATAGAGTTCAAGAGTAGAAAGGATGCACGGGAAAAATCTTGTATGTGATTGTGGGAAAAGGAGAGAAGACAGGAGTAGAGAAGGAAATCTTGTGAGGATTTGAGGTTGCGTGCAGGTATGTACCAGGACACTAGGTCACAGATATATGGAGCAGACAGGTTGTGGATGGCTTTGCATGTCATGGTTAGGGTTTTGAACTGAAGTCTCTGGCCAATGGGGAGCCAGTGAAGGGATCATATATTGCAATCTTATAGATTGCTGGAGCCAGTCCACAGTAAAAAAAAAAGCAGCCATAGAGTATCCAGGAACATTTCCACAGACTTTTCTCAGCTAGTTCCTAGTGTGGAGGTGTGGTTGTGATGATGATAGAGGCCACCATCTCCTTAGCTTGCTGCTGATGCTTTTCTATGGCAATCAGCTTGGCTCCAACCAGCCTAAAATATTTCCAGTGAACTATTTCCATCGAGGGCATGACACCATGGTATTAGCAGTGCCCTCAGTACCAGTAGCGAAGCCATCCACAATTTCCTTTTCTTCTGCCCAAATACATTAGTTTCTCAAAAAGGAGCTGAAGATACTGAGTGGCAGTAGGTGCAAGTTTCTCCAGCATGTTAGATATCAGAGAGGGCAGCACAGTGGCTCAGTTGTTAGCACTGAAGCCTTGCAGTGCTGGCATCCTGGGTTCAAATCCCACCAAGGACAACATCTGCAGGGATTTTATGTGTTCTCCTCATGTTTGTGTAGGCTAAGGCAGTGCTGCAGTGCTTTCAGCTTGTGACTGATGTGGTCATTTTGGAGATTGAGGCCGAACTGGAGGAGGAGGTGCAGGAGCTGAACAATGTGATTAAATTGAGGTTACATTGGCAAGTCTGGTTTTTAAACTAAAAAGATCCTACTGTGTTTTTATTTTTTTTATTTTTTCTTATGTCTCTTCAAATGTGTATTGGAGTTCATCCTAATTTTTGGCAGCCCTTGAAATTGTTGCATATGCAATGACAGTATAATAGACACACTCCTTAATAATGGGAAGGATAATTCATATACAGTGGGTACAGAAAGTATTCAGACCCCTTTAAATTTTTCACTTTTTGTTTCATTGCAGCCATTTGGTAAATTCTAGCAAGTTATTTTTTTTTTCCATTACACTCTGCATCCCATCTTGACTGAAAAAAACAGAAATGTAGAAATTTTTGCAAATTTATTTAAAAAGAAAAACTGAAATATCACATGGTCATAAGCATTCAGACCTTTTCTCAGTATTGACTAGAAGCACCCTTTTGAGCTAATACAGCCATGGAGTCTTCTTGGGAATGATGCAACAAGTTTTTCACACCTGGATTTGGGGATCCTCTGCCATTCTTCCTTGCAGATCCTCTCCACTTCCATCAGGTTTCCTCCCACATTCCAAATAAAAATACCGAGAGGGAATTGTCTGAATTGTAAAGCGCTGCGGAATATGTTGGCGCTATATAAATAAAAAGATTATTATTATTATTGGATAACATCTGATGGCCACGGTTTCAGGCAGTCGCCTCATGGTATGGTATTTGTGAGCGACCAAGTATCAATTGGTTTAACAAAACACAGGTGGCTGACTTTAAATGGAGTGGAATATTTGCCACGCTCCACAAAATTTCTGTATTATTGCGGCAGTCATATGGATCACGTGTGTCTGATCATTGAAAAACGTTACTCTGCTTCCACTATACAGTAATATGAATAAAGCTAAAAAAAATCTGTCTGTATTCTGCAAACAAGCAAATGGAGCTGTAAAATGGTGTACACTGACACACTGCTACAATCTATAAATGGAGGACAATATTTTCCACGTTCACTACAAATAGCTGGATTTTAACCGCAGTTATATGTGATACGTCTGACAGAGAACCACGGTTTTAAATAGCAGGCCTGTAGTTTACAAATACTATTCTTCAGAGACCTAGTGTGAATAGCTTGACCGACACAGTACTACTAAATGGAAAACAGAAATATCTGATTTTGTAACACTGTTATATGTGATACGTCTGACAGAGAACCACGGTTTTAAATAGCAGACCTGTAAGTTTACTAATACTATTCTTCAGAGACCTAGTGTGAATAGCTTGACTGACACACTGCAACAAAATGGAAGGCAGAAATAGCTGATTTTGTACCGCTGTTATATGTGATATGTCTGACAGAGAATCACGGTTTTAAATGCCAAGCCTGTAGTTTACTCATGCTATTCTTCACAGAGATTTAGTGTGCATAGCTTGACTAACACACTTCAACTAAGGCAGAAGTGGCTGATTTTGGAATGCTGTTATATGTGATACGTCTGACAGAGAACCACGGTTTAAAATTATCAGGCCTGTAATTTACTAATACTATTCTTCACAGAGACCTAGTGTAAATAGCTTGACTGACACACTGCAACAAAATGGAAAAGGAGGCCAATATTTTCCACGTTCAGTTCAAATTTCTTGATTTTTATCGCTGTAATATGGAAAAGATCTGGCTGTATTCTGCAGTGCTAACAAGCAAATGGAGCAGAAAAATAGTGTACTCTGGTTTGCTTTTTAAGCAAATAACCAGGATTAAGATAAAAAAAAAAATTGCCCAGGCCCCTAATATCTGGGGCAGTCTACAAATATTGGTCACAGCAGGATCAGTCAGAAGTTGAACATGTAATGGACCCTCTGTGCTGTATCATGCACTGCAGTCAGTCACATACCCTGCCTGCCTTTGTTTTTAAGCAAATAACCAGAATTAAGATAAAGAAAAAATTTGGCCCTGGCCCCTTATACCTGGGACGATGTCTACAAATATCTGTAATAGCAGCATCAGCAGCAGACAGAACCTTCAATGGACCCTTTTGCACTATATACACTGCAGTCTGCCACATAAACTTCCTGCCTGCCTAACACCTGCTATCACTACTGAATACATGCAGCTGGATTAGTCCTCAGAAGGACTATTAGTTCAGATGGGTATATATATGCTGTGGAATACCTATACTAACTATAAACAAGCAAATCTCTTCCTGACTCATCAGCAGCTCTCCCTACTCTGCCTGGTTCCGGGGTAGACTGTGACGAGCATAGCGGCACCAGATCTTATATAGACCTGATGATGCTGTGCGGCCAGCCAATCACTGTAATGCCCACAACCAATATGGCTACAGCATTACAGTGCGTGGCAAGCAATCCCTGCATGTTCATTGACTCTCTAAAGAGCACCAAACATGCAGTGAGGGGACCCGAGCTTCCACCCGATCAACCCAGAAATACTCGCCGAGCACCGAGCTTGTCGAGCACCGTGATGCTCGGGCAAGTAGTGAGCAGTGGGAGCACATTCTCTCATCACTAATGATGATATTTTACACACAGAGCACATCCCTGCAGACTTTTCTCTTCTCCATCTCCAGCAGCACATCCTGACATGGTGCCTGTAGAAATAAAAGTATCATTATACTGCCCCATAAATATAAATATCTCCCATGCTGTGCTCCTTAATAAATAATTGCCATTCACTGTGCTTCCTGTACAAAATATCCCCCTCACACTTCCTTTCTCCATAGTATCCCCCCATACTACCCCTCTCCCCCAAATTACACCTTTCCATAATAACTCCACATCACTGTCTCTCTGCATAAAGTCCCCCTCATTGTACACTTTACTGTGACCCCATTCACAACACCCCTAATTGCCCCATAATATCCCCCATAGCTCCATAATGTCCCCTATATGCCCATAATGTGCCCCATAATGTCCCCCAATTGCCTCACAATGTTTCTAATTGCCCCATAATGTCCCCCATAATTTTCCTCATTGCTCCATAATGGCCTCATAGTGCATTGCTCAATCAATTGCCCCCCATGTCAATCATTGCCCCATTGCTCCAAAATTGCCACATAGTGCCCTTCATTGCTCCATAAGGTTCCCCATTGCATCATAGTGTCCCCCATAATGGCCTCCATAGTGTTCCCCATTGCTCTATAATGTTTCTCATTGCCCCATAATGTTCCTCATTGCCTCAATGTTAACCCTTAATGGCCTCCATAGTGTTCTCCATTGCCTCATAATGTTCCCCATAATGACCTCCATAGTGTTCCTCATTGCTCTATAATGTCCCTTATTGCCCCATTATGTTCCTGATTGCCTTATAATGTCCTCCATAGTGTTCCCCATTGCCTCATAATATTCCCCATAATGGACTACATAGTGTCACCCATTGCTCTATAATGGCCCCTAGAAAGTAACACCAAGCTCAAAACAAACATTTCATCTTCAGCTCTTGGAGCACTTACTGGTGCCTACCGCATCCTCGTCATCTCTGTGGCCCGGCGCCAGCAGCAGTGTGATAACTTCAGCTGCATGCTGACCTCATCACGCCGCTGCACGTCGAGACAGGGGCTGACGAGCATTGCTTGTCAGCAAGTCCAGATGAGAATACATTTGAATTTAGGAAGGAGGGAGCGCAATTTCCTGGCAGCTTTGTAGGCCGCACAATACTTTGGCAGGCAATATGTTGTGCAGGCCTGCACTACTCCTTGTTATATAAATGTAAAACCTAACCTTTTTTTAGATATAAGTTAAAAATATATAACACTTATTACAAACAGGATAATATAGTGCTCAAAGTGCCAGTGCTCATAAAGAAAATTTACGATCTCACCCAAAGAGATGACTCCAATCGGACCCTCAGCATGGAGACTGGCATACCAAACGCGCAGGATACTAAAAATGTGTACCTTATATACCCTGTCATGCCCTGTATATGTCTCCCGCTCTAACAAGAGCAGTGCCCAAGTATTGACTATATATCCAAATCAAGAGAAAAGGGCTTTTGTCTTGATTTTGGTGCTGACAGACACTGATACTGGCTCTTACATTGTTAGAATATTTCTTAGGCTAATTTAGAGACTTTTATTAATGATATATCACTATCCTCTGGGCCCATCTTTTATATCCTAAATTGCCATTACTCACCCACCCTCTGATCAAATCCACTATCCTTGCCTGGAAACGATTAATAATGCTAAAGTCACTACAAAATGGATTCCTTTAAACATTCTGCAAATTTATCTTCTTCATATAGCCGTTCATAGTTTTCCATTCGAAAAATGGGAAAAATTAGGCATATCTAATTTTTCCATGATTCTTAATGATTAATTTAGTAAAATTATTTTATAACTTCTCTGAAGTAAGGACATATTTGAGAAATAAACTGAAACTCTCATTAACTCTTCCAATTAACTATTATCTCTTACAAAAGATCCAAAGAATAACAAAATATTTAAAATTTTAGAAATATCTTTAATCTAGATACATCCTTTTTAAATCTTCCATATCCAATTAGCCCCTTAACAACAACCACAGATAAGCATAAAAAAATGTCCAGTATTCTCTCATCACCGTTTTAAAAAGGAGATAAGGAATAAGTTAATAGCTCCCTCAGAATAGGGAAATCTCCAGGGTTTCAGCTACCTTGGGGAGTTGGGACCTTGGATAACACGATCAAGCCTATTTTTTCAGTCATCAATCTCGTGATTGTCACTATTCAACGAATAACTGCGATCATGAAGAAAAAACTTGTGATCCGGTTTAAAAAATAATTTCTCTCTTCTCTGACATATATAACATGCCATAGGAGAGAGAAATGGTGTCCCCATGCCCTGCCATGGTACCTTTGTACCAGATCCGTCATTCTCCGGCCCCACTCCTCCTCCTGAAGCAAAATGATGGGCGCATGAGCAGTGCTCCAAAATAAAAGTTTTTTTTAGGTACTACCCTGAACGTGGGTTTAGTAAAAAAAAAAACACTCTCTGCTCCTACTGCGCAACAAAATCTGCCCATTGCACCTCTGTATGTGCAGCTGTCATTTCCCAAGATCGTTAAGAAGTCCTAATGACATTCCTTCATTTCAATGACAATTACCAAGGCCCCCCCAAAAAATGACCCCAACTATTATCGCTTTAACAAATTGAGACCTCTATTTCCTCCCAAAAGATTCATTTTTAAATTCATATACCCCAGAGCAAAAAATTGCAGTTGACGGGTCCTTGATGAGTTTCAAGGGCTGTTTGTCATTCCACCAATTTATCCCCTCCAAGGGCAACAAATACAGCGTCAAACTGTACAAAATGTGTGAGAGAACAACAGGAAACATGTGCACCTTTCTAATATATGAAGGTAGGAAGCGCCAAATTAACCCACCAAACTGGCCCAAGACAATTGGCATCCCAGGTAAATGTTACATGCACGTCACTATGCTTATCTAGGGACTAGAAATGAGCGAACATGTTCGCCACTTCTCGGTACTCACCCGAGCATCACTGTGCTTGACAAGCTCGGCGCTCGGCGAGCATTTCCAGGTTGCTCGGGCGTGAACTCGGGTCCCCTCCCTGCCTGTTTAGAGAGCTAATGAACATGCAGGGATTGCCTGCCACGCACTGTAATGGCGTAGCTATGTTGGTTGTGGGCATTACAGTGATTGGCTGGCCGCACAGCATCATCAGGTAAAGCAATCCAGTATACACCATTTTTCTGCTCCATTTGCTTGTTCTCACTACAGAATAAAGCCAGATCTGTTCCATGTTTCAGAGATAAAAATCCAGAACTTTGAACTGAACGTGGAAAATACTGGCCTCTTTTTCCATTCTGCTGCAGGGTGTTGATGAAGCTATTCACACTAGATCTCTGTGTAGAATGATATTAGTAAATGACAGGCCTGCTATTTAAAACCGTGGTTCTCTGTCAGACATATCACCTAGAAGACTGTTCAAAAATCATACATTTCTTCCATTTTCATTCCGTTGCAGTGTGTCGGTGAAGCTATTCACACAACGTCTCCGTGTAGAATAATATTAGTAAATTACTGGCCTGCTATTTAAAATCGTGGTTCTCTGTCAGACATATCACATATAACTGCATTCCAAAATCAGCCATTTCTCAGGAACGTGGAAAATATTATCCTCCATTTAAAATGGGCAAGGTGCATGGCAAGGGATGGGGAAGTGGACGTGAAGGTGATGGTGCATGCAGAAACCGAGGACATGGCCGTGGGTAAGCTGAAATTGTGCCACAACAAACACCCACATCTTGTCGCTCGAACTTCCTGTCCCATTTACTAAGGGACCGCAGAACACCACTATTGAACACAGACCAGTGTCAAAAAGTTATTGGTTGGATATCAGATAAAGATAATTCTTCCAGTCACTTAGCCCCACCACCTCCACCCTGTCTTCCACACTGTCAAGTCTCAATAGCCGTAACACTAACATGACGGAAGTTGCCAGTGCAACTGTTAGGTCTTCCCAAGTCTGGTTATTTTTTAAAGACTCTGCAGATGACCCCAAAAAGGCCATTTGCACTGCCTGCCAGTCCAGCATCAGCAGGTGTAGCTGCATGTGACACCACTGCTTTTCAGCTATAGTGCGAGCAAACCAATCCCCTGTCCATGGCGCATGCCCAGATGCCTCCCGCCCTGCACCTGTCGCTGCACACTCTCAAGTAGCACCATCAGCAAGCACATCCTTGTCCCAGCGTAGTGTTCAGTTGTCCCTACTCCAGTTCTTGGAATGGAAGCGCAAATACGCAGTAAACGCCCCACAGGCCACACTGCTTTATTCACATATTTCACAAATGCTTGTGCTCGAAATGTTGCCTTTTAGGCTCATGGAGACGGAAGCTTCCCAGAACCTGATGGCGGTGACCGTCCCTCGGTACTCGGTCTCCAGCCGCCACTATTTCTCCCAGTGTGCCATCCCCGCATTACACGAGCATGTGTCCCACAATATTAGATGTGCCCTCAACAAGGCAGTTATTGGGAAAGTCCCTAACTATGGATACGAGGACAAGTGCTTGTGGGCATGGATGGTATGTCTCACTAACTAACATCTCACACTGGGTTAATATAGTTCAAGCCGGGACTCAGTCAGACCTTGGGACGGAACACGTCCTCCCGACGTCGAGGATTGCAGGCCTTGGGTCAATCAGGGTTGCCCCCACAATCTACAGCTCCTACACCTCCTCCTCTTCAGTATCCATCTCCGAAATGATCAGTCGCAAGCTGGAAGCACTGCAGCGCTGCCTTGGCCAAGCAGCAACAGGCTGTGCTGAAGCTTATATGCTTAGGTGACAAACCACACAGTGCTGAAGAGTTGTGGACAGCTCTGAAAGAGCAGGCAGATCTGTGGCTGACACTGCTGACCCTACATCCAGGCATGGTTGTGTGTGACTATGGCTGGAACCGGGTGGCGGCTCTGAGGCAAAGCAAGCTCACACACGTACCATGCCTGGCCCATGTGCTTAGCCTCGTGGTTCAGCGTTTTCTCAAAACCTACCCGGATCTGCTGGATCTGCTTGTCATAGTACACCGCCTGTGTGCCCATTTTAGAAAGTCAGCTACAGCTTCCGCCGCCCTTGCCGTGCTTCAGCAGCGTTTGCAGCTTCCAGCTCACCGACTGATCTGCGATGTCTCCATGCATTGCAGCTCTAAATTGCAGATATTGAGCAGAAGATTGCAGTTGTTGACTACCAGTATCAGCAAGCCTGTTGGTATTCAGTTCAAACTCCACACATAAGACCTCAGGGGTGGACATGGATGTCAGACTTATGTACCATCCTCCAAACCTTTGAGGACTCCACCAAGATGGTGAGCAGCGATGATGCCACCCCACTTCTCTGTTTTCTGAAATGCTCTCTGCTCACAATTAAAGAGGATGCATTTCAAGCAGAGCACGATGAGATGGAGCAAGGAGCCATACAGGGTAATTCCACACTGCCCAGCCTCATCTCATCTCAATGTGGATTGGGTGACAATAAAGAAAAGGAAAAGGAGGAGGCGGAAGATCAGATGCTAGTTTCCTGCGCTATAGACGGTACTACCTGCACAACTGTCATACCGTCTGTTCAGCGTGGATGGCCTGAGGACAGGGAGAAGGAGGAAGAGGAGGAGGAAGAGAGCATGGTCAGTCATCCTCTTGGTGAGGACACGGAAGTCTTGCATCTTTGCAATCTGGCAAACAAGGCTGAGTTTATGTTACGCTGCCTTTCCCGTAACCCTCGCGTTGTCCAAATTTTGGGTGACAATCATTATTGGTTGGTGACACTTCTAGATCCATGGTACAAGGAGAACTTTCTGTCTTTTATTCCCTTGCAGGACAGGCCTAATAAAATGGGGCAGTATGAGAAGACATTTGTTGCGGAATTAGTGAAAAAATTCCCATCTGAAAATGCTGACGGCAGAGGTCACAATTAGTTGGAAAACCAAGGAGTACAGGCAAGAGAGACACAAATGCAATCCAGCAGAGGAAGGGAACACTGTCAAAGTCCTTGACAGTTTTCTAAAACCCTCCCATCGCACAAGCCCTGATGCGTGGGGTACTCTCCTAAGGAAGGGAGAGTTTCAGTAGATGGTGAGGTAGTACCTTGCCGACCGTACCAACGTCCTCCGTGATTCCTCTGTGCCTTATAATTATTAGGCATCCAAGCTGGACACATGGAATGAACTGGCTCTCTACGCCTTGGAGGTCCTGGCCTGCTCTACTGCTAGCGTCTTATCAGAGCGGGTTTTTAGTGCCACTGGTGGAATTATAACTGATAAGTGTATCCGCCTGTCAACTGATAATGCTGACAAGCTGACTCTTATAAAAATGAACAAGGGCTGGATTGGGCCAGACTTCTCAACACCACCACCACCACCAACATAGAGTAACATAAACTCAAATCCAGTGTCTTTTTCTGAAAGGTGTATTCCCATGCAACTTCTCACACCCACACATGGGTATACGCTTCCTGATTTTGGCTATTTGCTCTTGTCCTCCTCCTTCTCCTCATCCGTCTCTTGTAAGGGGCATTGGAGTTCCTCCAAATTTTTGGCAACCGTTGCATTCACTGCATAGGCAAACAGTATGGAGACCCACTTCCTAATAATGGGAACATTGTTTTCAGGAGGCCCTCTGAACCCTATGTCTCTTACAAGTGGCATTGGAGTTCCTCCAAATTTTTGGCAGCCGTTGCATTCACTGCATAGGCAAACAGTATGGGAGACACACTTCCTAATAATGGGAACATTGTTTTCAGGAGACCCTCTGACCTCTACATCTCTTGCAAGGGACAATGGAGTTCCTCCAAATTTTTGGCAGCCGTTGTATTCACTGCATACCCTTTAACTGTAGAGCAGACCCTCTCCTTTCTAATGGGAACATGTCGTTATTGGGGCCCAGCTCTCTGTGTCTTTAAATTGTTAGTAGGGTATTTCCAAAATGTTGGCAGCCGTTGCACTCACTGCATACCCTATATCTGAATAGCAGACCCTCTCCTTTCTAATGGGAACATGTCGTACTCATTACTGTGGCCCAGCTTTATGTGTCTTTAAATTGTTAGTGGGTTTTTTTCTTAAATTTTGTCAGCCCTTGCAGTCACAGCATGGGCATTACCACTATAGGAGACCCACTCCTTTATAATGGAAACATTTTTTTCACTGAGACCCTCCTCTATGTCTCTTCAAAGAGGTATTGGGTTGTGTCCAAATTTTTGGCAGCCCTTGCAGTCACTGCATATGCAATAACAGTATAGGAGACTCACTTGTTAATAATGGGAAAAACAAAGCATAGTCGGCGATGGCTCTCTAACAATAGCGAGAGCTGACTGCTGGCCTTTTAAGAATAGTAAGGGCCGCCTAATGACCCTATAAAAATTGGTTTTGTGACTTTCATAATCCCTCCATCATAAATAAAACAGGATGTGTCTGATGATGTGTCACACACCACTTGGCCAGATAAGGTTGTAAAATGTTAAAATGACATTTCCCGGAGAATGCATACATCTTAAAAAACAATGTAAAAAAATAAGTAAAAACACAGTAGGATCTTTGTTTAGTATAAAAACCAGATTCGCCAAAGTAACCTCAATGTAATTACATTGTTCAGCTCCTGCTCCTCCTCCTCCAGTTCGGCTTATATCTCTGAAATGACCACATCAGTCACAAGCTGAAAGCACTGCAGCACTGAGAAGCAGTGTCAGACTGAAAAATATTGCGCCCACCAGAGGATTTGATTCTGAGGGCTCACCTTTCTCCCCCATAGCAGCTGCAAAGTTTGCGCCTATGATGAACTCTCCTGATGGAAAAGACAGGGCCCACCCGAGGATTCTCTGGTGGGCCCGTCCAACCCTGCTGAGAAGCAGCCCTGGCTCAGAAAAGTGTGTGGGAAGGTTCCCGGTCACTCTATGGCTGCATGTTTAATGTGGACTGGCTCCGTACCATCCCTGGCCACATTCACCTGTCCACATGTTTGTGGTTAGGCGGTGCTTCCCAGTAAGTGCACTAGGGAGGGCACGGGTAATGTTGTGGGACCCGTGCTTGTGGAAGGCGGAGACAACACTGGGAGAAATAGTGGCGGCTGGTCACCGAGTATGGACACCCAGCTGCCGCTATGAGGATTTGAAAAGCTCCCGTCTCCACGAGCCTAAAAGGCCACATTTCAAGTGCAAGCAGCTGCCCAGAAATCTGGCAGTTTACTATTGTGGCCTGTGGGTGGATGGGTGGCTGGCAGCATACTTGCGCTTGCATTCCAAGGAATGGGGTACGGTCAACTGAGCGCTGCGCTGGGAAAAGGACGTGGGTGGTCATTGTTGCAAGTCTGCAACGACAGGTGCATGGCGTTAGGCATCTTCGTATGTGCCAAGGATCACTTTTGATGGGTACACTTTTAGCCAGTGACCTGGGAGTCAGAGATGCTTCCAGGGGTCTTCCCATGATGTTCCCATGTCTTTTCAGCACTGTATGCATGTGTCTTATGATGTGTCACACACCACATGGCCAGATAAGGTTGTAAAATGTTAAAATTACATTTCCCAGTGAATGCATTTGTCTTGGTTGAAAGCAATGCAAAAGTGCAAAAACACATCAAAAACGCTAGGTGTGAACATAGCCCAAGGTGTTGAGGAGCATTTTTGTTTCTCTTTATTTATTTTGCCTTATATTCAAATCATTACCCTTGAAAGGAAGTTCCTTAACATATTTCCCAGGAAAATCTATTTTGGTTTCAATTTTGCACGTTTTATTGTGAGTCCGTAAAAGTGGTGTAATACCTCTGACAACATTGTTGATAGCAGTGACTTGAGCAACAGAAATGCTTCCAGGGGTCTTCCCCATCCTGATCCCATGTCATTTGAGCACTGTTCCCATCGATTTGGGCAATTTTTAGACCTTCTGCAGATCGCCGGGGGGAGTCCCCTGAAAAATGCTCACGTTTCTCAAAGACTTACATTGGGCTCATTATTCGGTCCGTGTAGTGATGATCAAGCATGCTCGTTTCTCGAGAGTTAAGAGCATGCTCGGGCGAGCACCTATTATCTTCAGCGAGCTCTGCCGTTAAGTTTTCGTCATGAACATGATTTTGCGACTGTTTGACAGCTTTAATTCATGTGAGAAATGCCTGTTTTTCAGCATTCCTCACATTAAAGCAGTCAAATCATGTTCACGGAGCAACGAAAACTTAACGGCAGAGCACGCTGAAGATAATAGGTGCTCGCCCGAGCATGCTCATAAATGTCGAGCAACTAGCATGCTCGAATATCACTAGGTCCGAGCACTCGAGCATTCCAATTTGCTCGACTCGAACAACGAGTTTCTGAGCATTTTAGTGCTCACTCATCACTACTAGGGACTATAAAGGTTCCATAAATTCTTGGAATCCTGGGGTAACGTTATTCAGGGCGACCACTGATTGTAGCTTCCACAGTCAGGAGATGCATTAGCATTCAGGCACAGACACGCTGACAGAGTCTTAGAGAATAGTTAAACGGTTGTTTAATGAAGGTGCAAGTCCAGCACATAAAACAAGTCTTTTTTGCATCAGGCTTTCAATTAAATTATGAGTCTCTTCACAGGGGCACAGTATTTACACAGTATGCTTTACCCTGCAGTGAGATGAAGGGGGAGGTTTGTTGAGGGAAATGATTTCTGTGTGACAATCTTCCCAATCTCTTATCTTCCAGTCAAAGAATCTGATTCCCAGCTGCCAGTACAGGGTCTCTGACCTTAGCCCAGTTTAACTCTCTACTTGAATCTTGTTAACTTCACTTGCCTGGATTTTTGTGAGATTTAGATAACACTAATCCTTCCGGCTGCTCCCAGGACAATAAACTGCTTCCCCACAATCCCCTTGGGGTTCTGCTAACCCATGTCTCCTGTTGCTGTATTAACCCCTTTAGTCCCTGCATGCTTTTGAAACACATATATATGTGACTGACATGTTTCTATCTATCTAATCTATGTGTGAAGCTCTATTCTTTCTGTTCTAAATTGTTGGGTACCGCTGCTGAATTGCCGGCCGGCTTTTTTAAAGAGACGGTGCATGAAAACACTATTATTTTTTTTAATAAATCCTTTAACTAAATGACAAGTACAGTAAGCAACACTGTCACTGTACTTCATATATATGTGACTGACATGTTTCTATCTATCTAATCTATGTGTGATTCTCTATTCCTTCTATTCTAAATTGTTGGGTACCGCTGCTGAATTGCCGGCCGGCTTTTTTAAAGAGACGGTGCATGAAAACACTATTATTTTTTTTAATAAATCCTTTACACTAAATGACAAGTACAGTAAGCAACACTGTCACTGTACTTCATATATATGTGACTGACATGTTTCTATCTATCTAATCTATGTGTGATTCTCTATTCTTTCTGTTCTAATTTGTCGGGTACCGGTGTATGCCGCTGCTGAATTGCCGGCTTTTCATGTTTCACTGTGAGCACTGTTCCCATCGATTTGGGCAATCACTGTAATGCCACAACCAACATGGTTGTGGCATTACAGTAAGTGGCAGACAATCCCTGCATGATTGATGCTCTAAATAGCGCCAGACATGCAGGACACGCTTTTGGTGCACGAACAGTTATTGAACATAACCTCGAACAGCCGAATTTTTTGCAAATTGTTCGGGTTCGTCGAACAACTCGAACACCGCCCAAAACAGCTCGAATTTGAGATTGGCGAACAGTTCTAGTCGAACACTGCTCATCTCTAATCATATGTCAGCATCACTGGCCTCCTCACTTCTTGTGTTGACACCCTCCTGCTGGGTTGTTCCTGAGATACCATGGGTTATTCTGTCACAGGAGTTTCTTCCGCCACACTCAATTCCAGTACTTCCTCAGATGCCCTTGGAACTGCTTCTGTAAGTTCCCGTCCTTCTCTTGAATCGTCCATTTTTGCACAGTCTGGTAATTCCGCTACTCCTAAGTGTCGATCAGTCTCTTCAGCGACTGGTGTTCGATCGTCAGATCTGAATTGGACTGCATCTGTATATCTTGGTACAAACTCTGGGGCTTTGGGGCTTAGTTCACTCTGCTGAGGGTGGTACATTATTCTCCTTGCCAGTCCGAGAATTACAACAATCTGCTTTTCTTCATCTGAACTCTCAAGGTCACTATCCACCTCCGGAGCTTCAGTCTGTGGTAGTCCCTTAACCGCTCTTGGTCGGTGTCGATCTCCCTCTGGGAAGTCTTTTTGTGGTGGGAGATAATCACAGGGTAGTAGTAAATTCCGATTGACTATTCTTGTTTTCTTGTCCCTCGTTTCCAGTCCGATTTCATACACTGGAATGTCATTGGCTGTCCTCTTTATAACCACATACACGTTGTCTTCCCAGTACGAACAAAGTTTTCCTGGACCACCTTTTTCACGTATGTTCTTGACCAGCACCCAACTTCGCGGTGTCAATTCTGCTCCATTATATTTTCGATCATAGTATTCCTTACCCTTGCTTTGCCCCTCCATGAACACTTTGAATGCTATGTTGTATGCCTCCGCCATCCGTTCCTTCCATTTCCGAACATACTCAGGTCTCTGACACCGGAGTATCGAACATTATGTTGATTGGCAATCTTGGCGATCGTCCATACAATAGGAAGAAAGGTGAATAACCTATTGCCTCTCTCTTTGCACAGTTGTAGGCATACACCACTTTTTACAGAGAACTCTTCCAGTATTTCATCTCGTCAGCTGTTAAAGTGCACAACATCAACAATAATGTCCGGTTGAAACGATCGACTTGTCCATTACCTTCTGGGTGACAGGCTGTTTTGTGGAATCTCTGAATTCTACAGTACTTCTCTAGCTTGGCAAAGAACTGGTTCTCACATTCTCTTCCTTGGTTGTAGTGTAACCTCATAGGGAACCCAAACTTCAAAGTGAAATCATTGAGGATCTTCTCTTCCACTGTCATACCAAATATATTGGTGGTGACATATTCTTGAGCAAATAGAGTAAAATGGTCCATCACTACCTAAATTTATTGGTAACCCCCCTTGCATGTCTCAAGATGTAGAAAGTCTATTGAGACCATCTCAAATGGGTAGGTAGTTTAGATGTTGCCCATAGGTGCCCGGGTTGACATATTGGGACATATATCTTTCAGACAAACACCTCTCAATATCTCTCTCCATGTACGGCCAGAAGAAATGAATGGTTCTCGAACCAAGCTCATTGTTCTTTCCACTCCCAGATGCCTCATGTTTTCATGGAGTTCTTTGAAGACCGACCTATGGAATACTCTGGGTAGTACCAACTGTTGGTTTTGTCCTCCTTTACGATACAGGACTTCGGCCAAGTCTGAGGTCCAGAGCACTCTGGAAGAGGTTTTCATCCAGGATATCTCTGTACTTGGCCACATTCATGTTTCCTTCAATTGCAACCCATTATCCTGTCCCTGCAGCTGAAAAACACCTCCGTAGCATGATGCTGCCACCACCATGTTTCACTGTTGGGATTGTATTGGGCAGGTGATGACCAGTGCCTGGTTTTCTCCACACATACCACTTAGAATTATCACTAAAAAGTTCTATCTTCATCTCATCAGACCAGAGAATCTTATTTCTCATAATCTGGGAGCCCTACATGTGATTTTGAGCAAACTGTATGCGGGCTTTCATATGTCTTGCACTGAGGAGAGGCTTCCGTCGGGCCACTCTGCCTTAAAGGCCCGACAGGTGGAGGGCTGCAGTGATAGTTGACTTTGTGTAACTTTCTCCCATCTCCCTACTGCATCTCTGGAGCTCAGCCACAGTGATCTTGAGGTTCTTCTTTACCTCTCTCACCAAGGCTCTTCTCCCACGATTGCTCAGTTTGGCTGGACCGCCAAGTCTAGGAAGACTTCTGGTGGTCCCAAACTTCCATTTAAGGATTATGGAGGCCACTGTGCTCTTAGGAACCTTGAGTAATGCAGAATCCTTTTTTTCAGTCAAGATGGGATGCAGAGTGTACTTTAATGAGAAAAAAAATATCTTTTTAGAATTTACCAAATGGCTGCAATGAAACAAAGAGAGAAAAATTTAAAGGGGTCTGAATACTTTCCATACCCACTTTATTTCCTCATAAATAGGAGTCATTAAAAGCAAAACATTTTATCAAAATTTGTATAACGGGAATGTATACTGTTCATTTTATGATTGAATAGACTAATGTTCTTTTCTCTGCAAATATTGTACTGTAAGGTGCAATTGGTTCAGTTGACCTTTTAGGTATATGTTTTTATTTATGTTCCTTTGTCCCCCCTTTTTGTTTCACCCTTTCCTTTTCATCCCATTTTTCTTGTTACATATACTATTTCTATGTATATTTCCTTATGTGTCTATTGTAACCCTTTCCTTAAAAAGTAATAATTAATAATTTGAAGAAGAAATAGAGTACAGACCAAAAATTTGGACACACCTTCTCATTTAAAGATTTTTCTGTATTTTCATGACTATGAAAATTGTACATTCACACTGAAGGCATCAAAACTATGAATTAACACATGTGGAATTATATACTTAACAAAAAAGTGTGAAACAACTGAAAATATGTCTTATATTCTAGGTTCTTCAAAGTAGCCACCTTTGGCTTTGATGAGTGCTTTGCACACTCTTGGCATTCTCTTGATGAGCTTCAAGAGGTAGTCACCGGAAATGGTTTTCACTTCACAGGTGTGCCCTGTCAGGTTTAATAAGTGGGATTTCTTGCCTTATAAATGGGAGTGGGACCATCAGTTGTGTTGTGCAGAAGTCTGGTGGATACACAGCTGATAGCCCTACTGAATAGACTGTTAGAATTTGTATTATGGCAAGAAAAAAGCAGTTAAGTAAAGAAAAACGAGTGGCCATCATTACTTTAAGAAATGAAGGTTAGTCAGTCCGAAAAATTGGGCAAACTTTGAAAGTGTCCCCAAGTGCAGTTGCAAAAACCATCAAGCGCTACAAAGAACCTGGCTCACATGAGGACTGCCCCAGGAAAGGAAGACCAAGAGTCAACTCTGCTTCTGAGGATAAGTTTACCCGAGTCACCAGCCTCAGAAATCGCAGGTTAACAGCAGCTCAGATTAGAGACCAGGTCAATGCCACACAGAGTTCTAGCTGCAGACACATCTCTACAACAACTGTTAAGAGGAGACTTTGTGTAGCAGGCCTTCATGGTAAAATAGCTGCTAGGAAACCACTGCTAAGGACAGGCAACAAGCAGAAGAGACTTGTTTGGGCTAAAGAACACAAGGAATGGACAATAGACCAGTGGAAATCTGTGCTTTGGTCTGATGAGTCCAAATTTGAGATCTTTGGTTCCAGCCACCGTGTCTTTGTGCGACGCAGAAAAGGTGAGCGGATGGACTCTACATGCCTGGATCCCACCGTGAAGCATGGAGGAGAAGGTGTGATGGTGTGGGGGTGCTTTGCTGGTGACACTGTTTGGGATTTTTTCAAAATTGAAGGCATAATGAACCAGCATGGCTACCACAGCATCTTGCAGCGGCATGCTATTCCATCCAGTTTGCGTTTAGTTGAACCATCATTTATTTTTCAAAAGGACAATGACCCCAACACACCTCCAGGCTGTGTAAGGGCTATTTGACCAAGAAGGAGAGTGATGGGGTGCTATGGCAGATGACCTGGCCTCCACGGTCACCAGACCTGAACCCAATTGAGATGGTTTGGGGTGAGCTGGACCGCAGAGTGAAGGCAAAAGGGCCAACAAGTGCTAAGCATCTCTGGGAAGTCCTTCAAGATTGTTGGAAGACCATTTCCGGTGACTACCTCTTGAAGCTCATCAAGAGAATGCCAAGAGTGTGCAAAGCAGTCATCAAAGCAAAAGGTGGCTACTTTGAAGAACCTAGAATATAAGACATATTTTCAGTTGTTTCACACTTTTTTGTTAAGCATATATTTTTCCACATGTGTTAATTAATAATTTGATGCCTTCAGTGTGAATGTACAATTTTCATAGTCATGAAAATACAGAAAATCTTTAAATGAGGTGTATCCAAACTTTTGGTCTGTACTGTACATTGCCAGAATATTAAATGTTTTTTGAAAAACCTAACAGAACCTAAGTGTTGACATTTTGGAAATGTTAAGAACATATGGGCCTAAAGTGCCTGAGGAAAGGTCTTGCCCATGAGGATGCTCTAAATTTGACTATGTGTGTTTATACTGTACCGTGTGTTTATATCATTTGATACCTGAAGACAAATAAAATAAACATATACAATATCTGATTATTTTCATTGTATTAAGACTTAGTACTGTGGGACCAATTTAAGCCATGGTGTCATCATTCAATTGTATTTGTGGACAACATCATAATTTTTAAAGCAGTACTGTATTTGTTGGCAGCAACCTTGGCTGCGTGACTCAGGGTATGTAGGCCAACAATAATAGTCCCAGCATTAAAGCATTATATGTCTGACCTTGGCAGGGGCAAGAAATTGTCATGGATGGTCAAAAACAAGTAGAAAGCTTTGATTCCTCATTGTGTTTAAAGAAACAGTGGAGAGAACACTTCAAAAAGTTAAAATAATACAAAGGGGTAGTATTGGGTAATTTTTGGCATATGCAGAGTTAACAATACCAGGCAGCACCTGCCTGGTCACATAATGGTAGATACATGTATTTTTGTGAAATATGCAATATACTACGGGTAACAAATCTAATTCCTCTTTCACTTTAAAGCTAAAAATAGCATTTAAACATACACTTAACACATTGAAAAAGCCAAAAACATAGTTATGCATAAAGGGCAAAAATCTGAGGCATCACTATACATTTAGTACAATGCAATATTAATAGCTGGAAGAAATTCTAGCAGTAAGTTACAAGGCCGTTCAGGTTTAATCTGAACAATATTGCAGTTTGTGTTGGTCAAAATATTGTAAGAGTTCTGTGCATATACATACACACATACTGTATGTGCACATGGCAGCTAAGTATCCCTTTATTAAACATTAATGCCCTAACACTTTATTATAAGTTTTGTATTTAAAGGCTGTAAATAACACTGGCATGCTAAGATGCCAACATATCAGCTATAAAATCAGGCCACAGACACACTGCATTGTATATTACATGTTAAAAGCAAGGTTGGTTACTAACAATGCTATTTTTTAAAGCAAATTGGGCTTGGAAACAGAGTGATCACATTAATATATTTGTCATTAATTAGACATGGTAATTTGCTTAACCTACAAAGAATCTTAACATGTCAGGTAATGTGTGTGTTGTTTAGACATTTAACATAACAAAGCAAAGAGCACAATGACCATCCTATTTATGTTTTAAAAAAGTCCCTTTTGGTATGATAAAGGAACAGCTATGGGCTAACTTACCAAACTTTGCCTGCTTGGCTGGTAAATATGTGGCCCATCCTAGTCTTGGGAAGAGCTGTGCAGATACAGCAAGCCAAGCCAGCTCTGTTGTCAGCCTGTCATGGTATCCCTCTGTTCTGGTGTCCCAAAGCTCAGGGTGCTGCTCCACAAGACCTATTAGCCGTGCTGTGTCCACTTTGGGGGCCATTCTGTTGAATAATTTCACCACACTTCCAAAACACCATCACTCTCCTACTACTCCAGTTTCACCTCACACAGAATGCTGCCAAGATTAGCCAAAAGTTTGAGACAATCAAGGTCTAGACGCCTGGCTAAAATTGAAACCATTTGTTTCTATGTTAACCCTATAACCTTAAAAAATGCATGTGGATAGCACAGAGATAGCACACAGATGTCATCTCTGTGCGGTTCATGTTTACACGGACCCATTGACTTGAATGGGAACGTGTGACCCGTGCTGTCATCACAAAATGGACACGTCTCCGTGTGGGCAATACGGACACATGGTCCGTGAAAATACACTGACATGTGCACAAAACCGATTGACTACAACACATCTGCGTGTGTCAGTGTCTCCAGTACATGTGAAAACTGTCTCCACACGTACCGGAAATACTGACATGTGAAAAAGCCCTAACTATAGTCCAATTACAGCTGACTCCGGCAATGGAGAACATAGAGAAATTACTTTCTTCATCTCCTCTGCACATGTGCTGCGATTCTCTTATGCGAGAGAATCGGAGCCCAGCGAACTGACACTTGGCTCAAACTCTGACAGAGTTTGAGCTGAGCGTCATTTGCATAATTGCATGAGAAAATCGATGGTGGTGTGACAAAGGCAGGTGTGACAAATGCATTAAAGAGGTTATCAATAATAATTGAAGGCAGACGCGAAGAGGTATTCTATGAGTGGCAGCAGATAAGGCTGCTATTTTAAGACAGGCAGGGCCAGTTTTAGACAAAGTAGGGCCCTGGGCAACAGTTTAAAAGGTCTCTTAATGCTAACATATTGCACCATCACACTCAAATTTTAGGGTCATACAGACACAGGCATACAAAGAGGACATACAAACTGACACATTTATACCTACCAGGAGGTCATACATTCTAATGTTTTCACTAATACAGTATATACCACCAGGAGCCCAGATATTCTGATGTCCTCAATAATATCTACCACCAGCCTAGAATGTATGGACTCCTGGTAGGTATATATTAGTGAAGACATTAGAATGGAAGGTGATAAGTTTTCTTCAATGGACAACTCCTTTAAGTGTATTATTGGTGTAGGTTTATGAAACATTCTGCTGTTCTATAATATCTTGTGCATGGTCGTGTGCCCATTAACATGCCCATCCTTTTTAGTGAAGCTGGTAGAGATGTAAAATATATCTTTTTATAAATAGCAAACTATTTGTAAACAGGTCCCTGGATGCAACACAGAAACAAGGACTAGGCGGAAGTAACCACTTAACTATTTATTTTCCTAAGTCGGAAGTGGTATAGGGTGTTTCTTTAACAGTAGGGAAGGGGTATGATCATAGAGTATTTACAGCATACATTCAATATACAATTCTGTTTTGAGGCACCATATAGCTTTTATGTCCCGCTCTCTATGGTATCCGACTAACTTCTGCTAAGTGCAGCTTTAAAAATCTCCAGGGTGTGAAAGGCAGGTTTCTCTCTCTTAATCACAGACCCTAGAGGGGGTTTCCGGTTTTCCCCACTATGCCACAAGTCCTTCTGACAAAATCCATCAGCGCTCTCTGGGCGAAGCCTCACTCTTGTGGCCCCAGTGGCTCCCGGTACCCGTTATACTACTGCTAAATGAGACAGTTGTAGTGTGGTAGTAGATTTATTCCATTGTGTTCTGAGTTAGGGGATATAATATATTGCATTCTAAATTGTACTTTCATTGCATTGTAAATTTGTACTTTCCTGCCATCTACCGATCAATGTGTGTATATGAAAGTAAGTGATTCATCTCCACACAACAAGCTGCCATAGCAACGGGTGGGAGGAGTCACCCAGCTCAGGGCACACACTGACTGAACGCTGGTACAAACCAGTTGTGGGCGGTTCCAGCTGCCTAAGGAAAAGATAGGAGAGACACTATTCTCTCAGAGAAGTGTTTTCAATGCCAGTCTATGCTGAGGGGAAATTTTTCCTCACATAATCTCCTTCACAAAAAGAGTGACGTTTCTTCTAGTCAGGAGAGATAATACTGTACATGGACTCTCCTGCTCTCGGGTTATTCTGATAATTTCTAGCCAGGACCAGATCCACGTGGCTGTCACTCCACCGACTTTGATTAAACCTACCCCCTGCCAGAGGGAACGGTGGGCTAAAAACTGTGAGTACAACCACACTTCAGTGTGTTTCCACAGAGAGACAATCTGTGAAGGTCCCTCCATCAGTGTAACATTTCCTGGACTGTGCATAGCATTTCCTGTACTAGCAAGGGAAGAGAACTCTGCTCCAGCCACCCTTAGAGACCATAACCTCGCTTGTCTCATGAGGAGAGAACCATTATTCTCATATGCACAATATACTGTGAACTTTGCCTGTAAGAGAGCCTGTACTCTGTTACCTTCTTCAGCAAAAAAATGATATGTTTACAAGTTCATCTGTGTGTCTGGCTGCTTGAGATTGCACAAACATCAAAGGCACTCCAAAACCTGCACCCAGACACTACTGCTACAGGTGTGCCCCCGGGGGGTCCTATACCATCCACAAGTGCCACCTCCAACTTTTGAAATTGTTGTGGACACGAGGAGTGTTGAGGGGTCCAGCGACACACTTCAGCTACCGTGACATCATTATCTGCTGCCAGTGAGACCAAACAACCCAGCTGGCCCTTCTACAACATCTGGCACCTCCCCAGTGGCCCACCACACTCTGGCCAGTCCCCGTCCCATCTGCTGCACCACCCCAGACTGAACCCTGTACCGATTATCAGAGCTGGAAGTGACGATCCATGTTAGTTTTGACTCCGGTCAACCACGGTGGACGTCCACTTCCGGATCAGCATCTTCATTACGTCTTCATTGCTTTACCTGCGATGGTGATCTATTGAGCCTGGACGAATGAGGGCTGGGCTCCGAGCCTTGACTGGTATAGTCTGGTTCATGGACCTTGACTTGCGTGGATCTAGGCTTTCGGTCTTGACCTGCGTCATCTGATTCACGGATCTTAACTGGCTTCACCTGAACCCTGCTCACAGGCATGCAACAACATGCTGATTCGGCTCTCCTGGCAATCTCTGGTGTCTCGACCTCAACATCCTTTTTTGCGTGATTCCCGCTCATCTCACTCATTGTCATCAAATCTGTTCCCGCTTTGCCTCTTCAGCTTCTTACATCAGGGAACTGCATCACATAGGTCACCTGACCCACTTCTTCGTCTAGACCAGTGTTTCCCAAACTCCAGTCCTCATGGCCCCCACAGGTCACGTTTTCAGGATTTCCTTAGTGTTACACAGGCGATGGAAGTATCATCAAGGCATCAGGAATTCTCTCATCTGTGCAACACTATGGAAATCCTGAAAACGTGACCTGTGGGGGCCGTGAGGACTGGAGTTTGGGAAACACTGGTCTAGACTCTTCCTTTTGAAATCCTCCCCCTTTCTGTTGGTTCCAAAGGGTCCTGCTTGGTCAGCAGATGGCAGTCTTCAGACATACATGCCACCCAGCGCTAAGGAATCTCATCTTCTACGGCATACCCTCTTACATATTCACCATGTAATTCAAGATTCAAGTTTAAAATAACAAGACTACATTTATTTGCAACAGCAATTCCAAGTGGTTTCCCAAATTTGACAGGCAGACAAGTAAATAGGTGATATCAGTATTCTCTTCACTAATATATATCTACCAAGAGCCAATATATTCTAAGCTCAACCACACACACACAGAGACAGATACAAAGACAGACAGAGACATATGCAGTGGAGAAAAAAAGTATTTAGTCAGCCACCAATTGTGCGAGTTCTCCCACTTTAAAGATGAGAGAGACCTGTAATTGACATCATAAGTAGACCTCAACTGTGAGATACAAAATGAGAAAACAAATCCTGAAAATCACATGGTCTGATTTTGCAAGAATTTTTTTTTCAAATTTTGGTGGAAAATAAGTATTTGGTCAATTTGCACAATTGGTGGCTGACTAAATATTTTTTTTCTCCACTGTACACACAGACAATAGAAGGACTTACCACCAGTTCATCTTCTCTTCAATTCTTCCAACTCCCACACAGTACAGGACCTGTGGTGACATCACTGTCACATGGGCAAGTTTGTGGACCAAAAAAAAAATAATGGGGAGAAGCTCCTTTAATAACCACTTTATTGGAAATTGTGGATTTGTGCTCCCACCTGGGAATTGATCGGGTCCGGTGCTATGCTACTATGGTCATAAGCGCTGCCATTGTTCTGACCCTGGAGGCGGAGCTGCCACGCACACAGGGAAACTGTCCCAATCTCATGGAGCATTGTGTTCTGGAGTAGTAGAAGGGAGACCTGATAATTTCCTTCAGCATTTGGCGGGCATTTTCATTACCCCCGGGTTCACCCAAATTCTCATCATTGGATGAATTTTTAAAGGCTATAGGGCAGATTCATGATGGACCAGACTGGGTGGCTTTAGTTGAATGTTACCTTACGTCATTGTGCCAGTAGGACCTCAGTGCGGAGGACTACTGCTCCCAGTTTCATAGGTGGGCCATAGAGACTTTCCCCTTGGTCTTTTTAGGCTGCCATGACATTAGCTGTGTGACTTGCTTGGAGAAGATGGGAGCTATGTCGGGAGAAATTTTCCCTCAGGCGGAGTTCATCCATACCCTCCGCCGGTCTTGAGGCTGATGCAGAACCCATGCAGTTTGGTGCAGTTGCCAGCTATTGAGAGTTAAGGCAGCAAAGATGGGGACAGTGTCCTCTCGCGACCTGGTTTGTGAATGTCCATGTTTGGAGCATGGGCGTACAAAGGAATCATGGTGCCCTATAGCAGAAGTTGTTATTGGGCACCCCCCCCCGAAAAAAAGATCCCTCTTTCATTGCCCCATAAAGTGTGATGCCAACAAAAGTGTCCGCCAAACACAGTATGACACCCCCATGGTGAATTCCTTCACATGCACAGTATAATGACCCTACTGTAACCCACCTCGACTCCCAGGGCAAAGTATGCTCACCCCAACATAGTATGACCCCCCACCTGTGACCACTTAGAGCTAGAGAGGATGGTACGTAATAAGGGAGGGTGTTATACATAATAAAAGATGAAACTATATAACTAAGGACGGCGCTATACATAATAAGTGAGTACACTATATACTAAGGGACTGTGCTATAGATAATAAATGAGTACACTATATACTAAGGTTGTATGCTATACATAATACAGCTACATTCCGGCATCTGTGTGCAGTGTCGGTGTGCTGCCCTGTTTTACAGACGCATTGAGCATGTCCTATTCTGATCCTCAAAATCGGATCAGAACAGGACATTCTCTGACCCTCACAGATCTCATTCTCAGATCCGTGATTTTCATGGATGTAGGAATGAATCTATAAAACTCTATGACTCGAGGACCATCGGATAAAAAAATCGGCCAGACCACGGACATTTCACACAAATGTGAGAATGCAGCCTATGGGATTTTACAAATAACATTATCACTCCAAGTCACACAGTGCAGATACAGAATAATATTTACATCAGGCACTTACCGTTGACGTATCATCTGATCAGAGTGAGTTTCTGCTGCTTCTCCATCTGGTCAGACCTTATGTCGACATCTCCCAGCCATGACTCGTCTTGTCAAGATGATCTCCAGCCTAGAAAATAACAAGGTCACATATATTGTATATATACATGTGTCTCCCCCACACTGCGCCCCTGGCTACAGATATGTACCCCCCCCCCATTAATATACTATTAGCCACTTAGTAATCAAAGTATAAAGTGATAGCAGCACTGTGACCCCATTAACTATAATCTCCACCGGCTAATAATATAAATTATTCAGTCTTTGTGACTCTCCCCAATTACCTGTTAGGCTATGTGCACACAGAAAATATACAAGGCTTTACAGTACAAGCAAAGAGACCCCCATCATTGCTCTCTCCCAGCACCCCCATCATTGGTCTGCCCCAGCACCTCCATCATTGCTCTCCCCAGCCCCACCATCCCTATCATTGCTCTCCTCATCCCCACCATCCCCATCATTGCTCTCCCCAGCTCCATCATTGCTCTCCCCAGCCCCATCAGCCCCACCATCCCCATCATTGCTCTTCCCAGCCCCATCATTGCTGTCCCTAGCCCCATAAGCCCCATCATTGCTCTCCCCAGCCCCATCAGTTTCAGAAAAAAAAAAACGTAACCTCTCAGCCTGCTCCCCTGCAGCATCCTCCTCGCGTTGCCGGCAGCTTCCTCCATTACCCAGGCGCCCGTTGCATGATGATGTCATCAAGAAGCGTGTGCCTGTGTGAGGGAGGAAGCGGCGGGCTGGAAGCAGAGGATGGATCCCTCCAGCTCCACTGCCATTCTCTCCTGTCAGCAGTGGGGTTTTGGATGGACCTCGAGAAGTAGCAGGCGGTGTTGGAGTGGGCACAAGATGTTAACCTCAATGCATTGCAGAGTTTTTTTGGGTTTTGTCAATTATAATCAGAAGTTTATTAAGGGCTTTTCTAGGGTGGTGAAACCTGTCACTGATCTTACTCATAAGAGAGCAGATGTGTGTAATTGGGGACGGGAAGCCATTAAAGCCTTTAGTACACTTAAGAAGGTCTTTTCCTCCGCTCTAGTTTTGGTCCAGCCTGATGTCAATAAGCCTTTTGTGGTGGAAATGGATTCCTCTGAGGTAGGGGTAGGGGCTGGGCTCTCCCAGGGTTCCACCACCCTAACATATTTGAGGCCTTGTGCATTTATTTCTCGAAAATTCTCTCCTCCAGAGCTCAATTATGACATCGGCAATCATGAACTTCTTGCCACCAATTTAGCTCTTGCATAGTGGAGTCATCTCCTTGAGCGAGCTATGGTCGATAAGCACCCATTCATTCACGGCGCTTACTGACCATAAGAATTTGTTTCTTTTAGAGAATGCTAAGAGATTGCACCATCCAGTACACCTCACAATAAATTATTCGCTCCAGTGCAGTTACGGTTGGGCTTACTCAGATGGTGTCATGACTCGGTCTCTGCGGACTACCCGGGCATTAAGGGGACTGTTGAGCAGAAAGTATTGGTGACCGTCCATGGGTAAGAATGTTGAGGCCTATTTTAAGGTATGCAAGATCTGTACTAGGAACAAGGTGCCTGGCATCGTCCTGACAGGGAAATTTCTCCTTTTGATCATTCCTGTAAGTCCTTAGTCCCACAAATCCATGGACTTCATTACAAATCTTGTTACCTCCAAGGGTTTGACTACGGTGTGGGTTATTGTAGACTGATTTTCTAAACAATGCCATTTTTTCATTTGGCTCAGTTGCCCAGTTCTCAGGACTTGGTAAATTTTTTCCTTGTTAAGGTGGTAAGATTACATTGGATTCTTATGAATATTGTCTCCCATCGTAGGTACCAGTTTATTTTCAAATTCTGGAGGGCTTTCTGTAAATGCCTCGGGTCAGAACTCTCGTTTTTATCCTCGCACTGTCTTTAAACTAATGGGCAAATGCAGCGAATCAACCAGTGTATGGAGTCCTATTTAATATGTTTTTGCTCCCATAATCAGCATGGTTGGAGATCATACTTAGCCTTGGCAGAGTTCTCCTTAAACAATAGACACCACGAGGGCTTGGGAATGTCTCCCTTCTTCTGTAATCTAGAATTTAATTCTAGGTCTCCATGTTTGAGGGAGGGTCGATGTACTTCTGGCAGTCTCTGCAACTATCCATTGCATCCAGAATGTCTGGAGGAAGGCCAGAATCCATCTCAAGAAAGCAGGGGAGAGCATGAAGAGGAAGGCTGGTAAGTGTTGTCTGCAAGGTTGCAAACTGACAGTAGGAGACAGAGTTTGGGTGTCTACTAATGATCCCAAGATCAAGGTACCATCTCCTAAGCTCGCACCCAGGTTTATAGGACCATTTCACATCATCGAGGTTGTCAATAAGGTGACTTTTCAGGTAAGTCTGACTTCTTCTATGCGAGTTCCCAATGTTTTTCATAAGACATTATTAAAGAAGGTGGTTACTCCGCTTGTGACCCAGGATCCTCCTCCTCCAATTCTGGTAGATGTTACTGATGTTTTTGAGATAGAAAATATTGTGGACTCTCATAGAGTTGAGAACTCCATTCAGTATTTGATTAATTGGAAGGGGTACGGTCCTAAGGAGAGGTCCTGGGTCTCGAGAGGTAATATGCATACCAACCGTCTCATCGCTGAGTTCCATAGTAGGTTTCCAAACAAAGTGGGTGATGAGAGCCCGGATGTTTCTCTTAGGGAGTGGGGGTAATGTTATGAATTGTGGTTCTGTGCTCCCACCTGGGAATGGATCATGTCCGGTGCTACGCTACGCTGGTCGCAAGCGCCACCATTGTCCTGACCCTGGAGGTGGAGCTACCACAAACACAGGGAAACAGTCCCAATCTCCTGAAGCATTGTGTTCTGGAGTAATAGAATGTGTGCGCACACGGGATGCAGTGTGTTCCACCGAATTTCACTGACCAGGGAATATGGGATGCTGTGTTACCCGGTTATCAGGCTACGCAAGATGCTGCTTTGTCTGCCACTAGGCAGTAGTGTGGTTGAGTCCATTCTGCTGTGCAAGTTAGCAGGGAGTGGTTGTCTGGGAATGATTGGTAGATATTCAACACCTGATCATTTCCTTAAGCATTAGGCGGGCTATTTAACCCTGCTCCAAGCTCAGGCCTTTTCTGTTTATTGCAATTCCTATGTGCTGTGGTGGTGAGTGGAGCTAGCAATAGTGTTGCTAACTTTCCAGGGTTTTTCTTAGGAGTTTTCTCCTCTCTTCTTGCTACACTTCCAGGGGTTCCAGGTACCCACTGAATTTTTGACTAGGCACTGGCCGCATCACCAGATGCCAGCTGCACGGCGACAGTGGACCTGTTTACAGGGGGCTGGATGAAGAGTATTCCCGGCCATCAAGGGCTCGCCCAGCTGGACAGCTTGCCAGTCTTGCTGGGTCTCTCTGCATTAGCACATAACACAGTTCAACCTTTCCAAACTTTTGAATGCATAGATCAAATGGTTATAACTTTTTTTCAATATATTTAGATCACTTATCTGCTAATTTAAAAAAAATAGGGCTTATTGTGTTACAAGTTTGTACCAAACATTTGAATTGGTGGTCACAGGTCATAAAAGAGGTTTTCTCAAGATCATGAATGGATGCAATTTCAAAGTGTTTAAATATACAAAAGTGTCTAAATAAACAAGCAATTATGCAACATGCACCAAGAATAAAAAGGATTTTTAGTTTTATAGTGTATACCCCGTTGCCTAGATTACCTACAACCCTATAATACCAGCCTGGTTGATTACCTAGGCAAGGAGCATGTGGCATGAGTAAACTCTATGCTTCACAGACTGCTCGCCCTGCTCTAAAGTTGGCCGGATCAGTGGATTTGACCAAGCTCAGTGCCCCTACACTTCATTCATTCTGCAGAGGCAATGTTGCTACTACTAGCAAACAGTCTGGGAGAGATCCCTGGTCAGCAGCAGCACAACAAATCTGCTGGTATAATCTTTCTATCTTCAGATGTGCAAAGCAGAAAGTCGGGGGCAGGAGCAGTGTGCTCTTGAAGCTGCACCCTGAGACAACCCCTTTAAACGATTAATATTGGTTGCACTTGTAAGTGATAAAAAACTATATTTTTGTAAACCCTTCTAACTTAAATATTGAGTCAATTAGTGGCTGCTGAAGGGCCAATTTTCTCTCACTGATTTTGGATGAAAATTACATCTGGAAGTGACAGCTGCTACTGACTTCTCAAAATTCTTCCTTTAAGGGACTTTAAGGCAATCTGATGAAATTATGATTCAAGTTACCCTTTTAGAAATTGCACAGTGAAAACAGTAACTTGATTATGAAAAATAATAATAGATTGAAAAAATAGCAAAACATTTCATATTTTTAGAAGAGACAAAATTCCACTCATTACTTCAGGATATGGAAGTTTAAATACAATAAAGCTACGTTCCCATTAACAGTGTTTTTTGAGTTCTTGACAATGCAGAAATTTCTGCACCATTTCTGCACCTATTATGTAATTTAGGTTAATGTGTTTTTTCATTGTGTTTTTGAGTACATTTTTTGTTACATGTGTTTTTATCACGTTTTTTACCTTGCGTTGTTTACGCTTCATTTTTTGTCTCTGGTGTGTCATGCTTTAAAGATGTGCAAAGATAGAGATAGATAGACACGTAGATATAGTGTAAATAAATAGATAGATAGGTAGATAGATAGATATGGTGTAAATATATAGACAGATATGGGGTACATAGATATCCGTGAGATATATGATTAGTGTCTTGTGTGTGTAGCTTACTGTATATGTATTAATCTTATAAATAAATAAATAAATGAAAAAAATAATTTGAGGCCCTTTGTATTTTTGATAACCAGCAAAGTTAAAGGAGACAGCTAAACCCACTGCTGCCCAACTCACAGTTGTCTGCTTCACCTTTGCTGGTTATCAAAAATATACACTGTTTTTTTCATTTATTTATTTATTTATTTATTAGCTTAATAAATGCACAGTGAACTACAGAATATTTCTACCTCATGTCTATGTATTTATCGATCTATCTACCTATCTATCTGTCTCTCTATCCTACTCTTTTTTTTACATATCTTTAATCCTGCTTTTTTTGCTTTGACAAAACTTTATTGACATACTTAGGTGCGCATTACATGCGCTTTTTATGTGTTTCCGCCACGTAAAAGTTCTAAATACGTATTCCCATTTTTTTACCTGCAAAATCTCTGAATCTAATGCAAGTCTATAGGGAAAATCCGCAGAGAAGACTCAGCATACCCACAAGAGAAATTGGCATGCTGCAGATTTGAAAAACGCACCGCAAGGGAGTTATGCAGTGCTAAAAAGAAGCACAGTGGCCATGAGATTTTTATAAATCCCATCTACTTTCCTGGTACTGTAAAATACTGCATTTTTGCCGTGTAATATTTAAAACTAAAAAAGAGTTGAAGAGAGTTTTGTTTATATTCTTGCCCATTATTAATTAGTAAAACTTTCTTAATAAGTTATATACTTAAAATGATGCCTCTGAAAAATAGAAATCGTTGCAAAAAAACAGGACCTCATACATCTACACTGTAAAAAAAAAAGAAATGTCTCTTTTAAGTCGACAATAAAAAAGTAAAAAAAATGCTTTGGTGTAAAGGCCAAAAATCCCTTTGGAAGTCTTGGAAGTAAAACGTCTATGATACTTAAATAAATATTTGATTGGAATTATATGTATATATGATATAGGAAATTGTAATCTTCTGGCATCAAAACACATGCATGAAAAAGAATACCACTGCGTCATATGTTCTTATGACAGGAAATTTGAGAGGCATCAAAATGGTAAATTTATGACAAATGGGAACATTTCATAACCTTGGCTGATGTAAAGATCATGTTTAATGTCAGTGGGTGGAGACAAAGGTCTCATTCAAAGGTATTAATACAATGAGTCCTCAACATTGTCCACACCATTCCCAAGAAATCTTCAGATATTCCTTCTGAATAACCTACATTGACCATCATCCATAATGAAGATTGCAATTGCCTTTGCATTGGTGGCTCTGAGCTGCCTCTTTGGTAAGTACTTTTCTTAAACAGCAGGGATTCTTCTAGCATTACAATGTTGGAGAATCCTATGATATATTCTTAGTGGAAATTTAGCCAAGATATAAACACTGATATGAACCTATTTTTCATATTAAATAATGCCACCAAATAATATAGTCTATATATTAATATTTTATGTAAAAATAAAACTCAACAAAATATGTTTAACATCTGTTGTGTAGATTCAGGAAATGCAATCCTCCCTGCTGGTGGAAAGAAAGGTGAGTAATGACTTCAATGAGATATTCTTATTTAGGTTTACAATTAGAAATTTTGTTTTATTTTTTTGTGGATTTTAAGCCTAAGGCAGGAAGGGCAGTTAGTGGGAGGAGAATGATAGTTTAAAGCTTGATTTATATATATATATATATATATATATATATATATATATATATATGTATATATATATATATATATATATATATATTTATGACTTTGTCATACATCGTAATTAATTATGCTTCCCTAATCTTCTGAATATATTAATTACTTAAATAAAGACCTGCGTGTCTAGCTTTCTTGAAAAGGAAAAAGCATTAAAAATAGACAACGTACATAAGAAGCTAATGCTTGTTTGGAAGGCCGTGCCCTGTAATTTGTAACACCGTTTCTAAAGTTCCTCCTATCCGTTACTCCGTTTTCCAAGCACAGTGACATGGGGAGTTTAGTGGTAAGTCTAAGCCAAGCCTTCCTTGGCTTTCCTGTGATGGGGGATGTAAAAGCAGAGAAAGTGTGGGTTAGACTTAACAATGAAATCTACATGCTGCTGTGGTGACCATCTTGAAAGCAGTAGGAAAGGAAAGCTGGTCTGAGTGGAGGCCGCAGCAGAGACCAACAGAGGCCAATAAGAAGGGTGACGATACATGAGAAATGTATACTTACTTTGTAGTCCCAAGGTTGAGGAAGGCTTTAAGGCTCACATTTTTAGATACTCGCATGTTTCATATATCAAAACAGATAATATTTTTTGTCCAGTAACCAGAGTGATCCCTTTTCCTTATCTAAGAATAAATAAAGCAAGGTAAAAGGATGGACAATGGAACTATTTGCATATATACAGTATGTATTCTATTCTTTTATTTATTACATCTTATTTTGCTGTTTCATCAAAAGGGCCCATTATCCCAAGAGATTGTCTTAAAGACTTAATTACTGTAAGTATTTAAAAGCGTAACCTTATTTTCTCACATGCCTTAAAAATTTAAAGAGGTTGTCTGGGCGTGTGATATTGATGAGTTATTTAGTGGATAGGTCAGTAGTATTAGATCAGTGAGAATCTGCCATCTGCCTCCCACACTAATCAGCTTATCCAGTAGCTTCCGGATGTAAATATTGTATTATGCTGAAAAATGTATCCATTTCAGAAGCCTAAAGCTAAGTGCCCATGATGCAGAAATACTCCGGATTTTTCCTGAACGTTTCTGCATCTCCCTGGCAGAAAAAACGCATGCGGATTGTACATGCGGATTGTACATGCGGATTGTGCATGCGTTTTTCCTGCCAAGGACAAGCATAAGTGAAGCGTTTTTCACATGCATTTCCGCATGCGGGTTGACAACCACTTTCCAAGCGATTTTAGCATCACTTGGAAAGTGCTTGACAACTTGGTCACACTATATAAATCCATGCAACCGACATAGATTTATATAGTGTGACCAAGTTAATAGTTGAAAAAAAAGATTAAAAATGGTAAAAAAAAAACCCACTATACTTACCTTCTGATGGCCCCCGGTCTTTTCTCCGCTGCGTCCGGTCTTTATACGGCTCGCTGTGATGTGAAAGGACCTTCCATGACGTCATTTACTCATGTGACAGGTCATCAACATCAGCGGTCGCGTGACCCATCACATGACGAAATGACGTCATGGCAGGTCCTTTTAGACCATCGCGAGCCGTACAAGAGACCGGACGCAGCGGTGAAAAGACTGGGGGCCATCAGAAGGTAAGTATAAGGTATATTTTTTATTTTAATTCTTTTTTTTTTAAAAGATACTATGGTACCCAGGTCTGTAGGAGAGTCTCCTATTCTCCAGACCCGGGTACCATCTGCACATTGAATCGCTTAACATCCGCATGACTACATGTGCACATGTGGATATTAAGCGATTCAATGCAAGTCAATGGCGGCGAAAACGCCGCGATTACACAAAATAATTGGTAGTGCTGCGGACGTTTCCACAATGATAATCCGCAGCGGAAATTTCCGCAGCATGTGCACAGCACATGCTGATTATCATTGGGGAACATGGCAGACCTTCTACCAAGCATTTTTTAAGCGTTTCTGCAGCAGAATTGCCGCTGCGGAAACGCTTAAAAAACGCATAGTGGGCACACAGCCTAACGGGGGTATACAAATCATAGCTAGTAATATAGATATAATCCGTGAATGTCCAACACCGATTACCTCTGCCAATCACCTAAATGAAGGGACAGCAGCCCCAATATGTCCATATAGTTGGGGCCCACTAATCAGGAATTGATGGTTTACCAGATACCGCCTCACTTCTAATGGTGGAGAACTTCTTTTAATGATGAAAGTCTAGTATTAACCAGCTTCATGTCATGTAGTTTGTACACTGCAAGATGATTATAATGTCTTTCTACTAATATGTATCATTATTTTTAATAGAAATCTCTACCCAAGTCCCTTTGGAGGCTCCAAGAATTGCTTTGCTTGTTCATGAGTGGGAGGGTATGTGATTTAAACACATCATCATAACATCAGCATTATATATCTTAAAAATGGTCACTTGTAACAGACATGCTAGAAAATAGACAATCTAGGTGTCTAAAAACAATTTTTTTGTATATTTTATTAGCTCTTATTAAAGTTTTTTTCTCACAGCTTCTTCTTTGGGGAAATCCCATTAATTTGAGTACATTCACATGTTGTTACTATGCAAAAAACAATGAAAGTCAATAGGTAGAATGTATCAAAGCTAAGCATAGAAAAAGTCCAGCAATGCAGAATTAATCCCAGAAGACTTAATGGGAACCTAACCTAATGGAAATAAGATGCTGAAAGCCTATGCAGGGGATCATGTTGTCCCCGAGGACCTGTGTCTAATCAAAGGCACATGTGACTATATTTAGTCTTCTATGAGGACAATGTTAAAGTTCAGCAGAGCCATATTGAGATAGTATGTTGCCATATTGAGATCGCATGTCGCCATATTCAGATAGCATGTCGCCATATTGAGATCGCATGTCGCCATATTGAGATACAATGTTGCCATATTGAGATAGCATGGCGTCATTTTGAGATATCATGGTGTCATATTGAGATAGTATGGTGTCATATTCAGATAGCATGTCGCCATATTGAGATAGTATGGTGTCATATTGAGATAGCATGTCGCCATATTGAGATAGCATGGCGTCCTATTGAGATGGCATGGCATCATATTGACATAACATTAACATGACATATATAATTGAATCGTTTTGAATTATGTTTCCCGTTATACCACAAGAAAAGTAAAACCTACAAATCAAACTTTCTTGTGGTGCAATAATAGTAATAATATTGCAATAATATATATTTAATATATAATAATATATGTTAATTAATAATAATAATAATAATAATAATGTTTAAGTAAAAAAAAAATGTCATTTGATATGTCATAGTAAAATCTATATTCTTATATTTTTTATATAATCTTTATCTGATGATTATGATGATGACCATGATTATGTTTTTAAGAAAATATATTTTTCCCTTTTTTGCAGAAAACTCAAAATAAAGAACTATACAAGAAGTTCTTATGTGAACTGCACCAAGCTCTGGTGATGTTCTTTAATATTAATATATTATTTTTCATGATAAGTTGCACGACATAAAATGATGTAACAACTCTTTATTATACTTTTCCAGATCGATACAGGTTGTGCCGCTGATCAAATCCTGAGCCTTCCCCAATTCCTGGTATTTCAGTTACAAGCAATATCATGATTATTATTGTTATTGTTTTAATAGTAGCAGTTGAAAGTATAAGTAAATCTTGCTCATCATAATCACTTTCACCATATTAATATTAGTTTAATTGCTTTTTTTGTTTATTTTTTTCTTTTAGGAAAAAGTTGGTGATGAAGTCGGAGAACTAGCAGAACAGATTGGATGTGAAATCTTTAAACTATTGGTAAGGTTTTACGAATATGATTTACTGATTAATGTTTATGTAATGAAGCAAGCATATGGTTATAGTATAATTATCCAACTAAATGAAGATGCTTTCATTATAATTATCTATATAACATGACAGGTTTCTTGTGAAGGTAATATTTTACCTATATGCTGCCACATAATACATACAGTGTTTCTCCCCTCCCTGACATTAGCTGTCCATGTATGCCGCTGGTCAGTGGCTTGTGTATATAGGGAGATATATTCCCAGCAGATGACGGCTGTAACCATTGGCATCTAATGACTCAGACAGGACTCCCGCTATCATTCATCTGAGATGTGATCGCTTGATGCTTATAGCTTATCAAGGGTCATGGTATCTGGGGCTTATTGCCTACATGTCGGCCAATGTTGTGCTCTTAGGTCATAGTAACATAGTAACATAGGTTGAATAAAGACCTCGGTCCATCCAGTTCAACCTTTCTCCCCCAATTGTACTTCCTACACTAACATACTAACTTACTGGGACTAGGCTTCACAAATGTATTATTACCATTTTTATTATGTCTGCACTATTACAATTAAAAATGAACAAGGTTATCATTTTTAATCAGTTTTATATTTTGCATTACTCTTATGATTCTAGTAATAGTATTACTAAAATCCCTATGCCTAAATCTGTTGATCCAGAAGAAGACAAAAACCCCAGGAAACATTCAGCCAATTTGCATCACGGGGAAATATTCCTTCTTGACCCGAGAAAAGGCGATCAGTCCTAGAACCCTGGATCAAACCTAATTATGATACTAGTTATGTAATTACTATTATCGTGCTAAATGTACTAATATAGGTGTAATATTTTGTCTAATTTCACTGTAGCCCACAATGTTATGTGTATCGAGGAAATTGTCCTGCCCTTTTTTGAAAACTCTTATAGTGTCTGCCATTACTACCTCTTGGGGTCGGGTATTCCACAGCCTGACTGCTCTGACTGTAAAGAACCCTTTCCTGTTTAGGTGCCGGAATCACCTTTCTTCCATCCATAATGAGTGCCCCCTGGACCTTAGTATGGTATTTGGAAGGAATAAGTCATGTGCTAGTCCTTTGTACTGACCACACATATATTTATACATGTAAATGAGAACCCCTCTGAGGCGTCGTTTTTCTAAGCTAAACAGACACAACTTTTCCAACCTCTCATCATATGAGGCCTTCCATCCCTTGTAATAATCTAGTTTACCGCTTTTTTGACTCTAACTTCTGAATATCCTTTTTAAAATGTGGAGCCCAAAACTGGATCCCATATTCCAGATTTGGCCTCACCAGTGATTTATAAAGGGGTAACAGTACCTTGGGGTTGCGGGATTTTATTTCTCTTTTTACACATCCTAAAATCTTGTTTGCTTTTGCGGCTGCTGCTTGATATTGAGTACTGCTGCTCAGCTTACTTGTAACCAGAATACCCAAGTCCTTCTCCTGTTCTGTAGTCCCGAGTATACTCCCATTTAATGTATATGTAGCAATATAATTTCTCCATCCTAGTTGCATTACTCCACATTTATCTACAGTAAACCTCATTTGCCAAGTGCTTGCCCATTCAGTCATCTTATCCAGATCGTTCTGCAATATTGTAACGTCAAGATCAGATTTTAATATCCTACATAGTTTGGTGTCATCAGCAAAGACTGACACTTTACTCTTAATCCCATCCACTAAGTCACTAATAAAGAGGTTAAAAAGAATCAGTCGTATGACAGATCCCTGCGGTACCCCACTGCTGACTATATCCCATTTAGAGATCGTACCATTTATGATAACTCTTTATTTCCTATCATTTAGCTAATTCCTTACCCATTTGCATATACAGTGGGTACGGAAAGTATTCAGACCCCTTTATATTTTTCCCTCTTTGTTTCATTGCAGCCAATTGGTAGATTCTGAAAAGTTCATTTTTTTCACATTAAAGTACACTCTGCACCCCATCTTGACTGAAAAAAAAGAGAAATGTTGAAATTTTTGCAAATTTATTAAAAAAGAAAAACTAAAATATCACATGGTCATAAGTATTCAGACCCTTTGCTCAGTATTGAGTAGAAGCACCCTTTTGAGCTAGTACAGCCATGAGTCTTCTTGTGAATGATGCAACAAGTTTTTCACACATGGATTTGGGGATCCTCTGCCATTTTTTCTTGCAAATCCTCTCCAGTTCTGTCAGGTTGGATGGTGAACGTTGGTGAACAACCATTTTCAGGTCTCTCCAGAGATACTCAATTGGGTTTAGGTCAGGGTTCTGGCTGGGCCAGTCAAGAATGGTCACAGAGTTGTTCTGAAGCCACTCCTTTGTTATTTTAGCTGTATGCTTAGGGTCATTGTCTTGTTGAAAGGTGAACTTTTGGCCAAGTCTGAGGTGCAGAGCACTCTGGAAGAGGTTTTCATCCAGGATATCTCTGTACTTGGCCGCATTCATGTTTCCTTCAATTGCAACCAGTCATCCTGTCCCTGCAGCTGAAAAACACCCCCATAGCATCATGCTACCACTACCATGTTTCACTGTTGGGATTGTATTGTGGCAGGTGATGAGCAGTGCCTGGTTTTCTCCACATATACCGCTTAGAATTATCACCAAAAAGTTCTATCTTCGTCTCATCAGACCAGAGAATCTTATTTCTCATAGTCTGGGAGTCCTTCATGTGTTTTTGAGCAAACTCTACGCGAGCTTTCATATGTCTTGCACTGAGGAGAGGCTTCCGTCGAGCCACTCTGTCATAAAGGCCCGACTAGTGGAGGGCTGCAGTGATAGTTGACTTTGTGGAACTTTCTCCAATTGCCCTACTGCATCTCTGGAGCTCAGCCACAGTGATCTTGGGGTTCTTCTTTACCTCTCTCATCAAGGCTCTCCTCCCACGATTGCTCAGTTTGGCTGGACGGCCAGGTCTAGGAAGACTTCTGGTGGTCCAAAACTTCTTCCATTAAAGGATTATGGAGGCCAATGTGCTCTTAGGAACCTTGAGAAATGCAGAAATCCTTTTGCAACCTTGGCCAGATCTATGTCTTGCCACAATTCTGTCTCTGAGCTCCTTGGGCAGTTCCTTTGAGCTCCTGATTCTCATTTGGTCTGACATTATTATTATTATTATTATTAATAATTTATAAAGCGCCATTGATTCCATAGCGCTGTAAATAAGGGGTTACATACAAAATAAGAATATCACTACAGTAAACAGACTAACAAAGATAGACTGGTACGGAGGGAAGAGAACCCTGCCCTTGCGGGCTTACATTCTACAGACATGAACTGTGAGCTGTGAGGTTTTATATAGACATGTGTGTGCCTTTCCAAATCAAGTCTTATCAGTTTATTTAAACACAGCTGGACTCCAATGAAGGAGTAGAACCATCACAAGGAGGATCACAAGGAAATTGACAGCATGTGACATCAGTATGAGTGTCTGAGCAAAGGGTCTGAATACTTATGACCATGTGATATTTCAGTTTTTCTTTTTTAATAAATTTCCTAAAATTTTGACATTTCAGTTTTTATTCAGTCAAGATGGGGTGCAGAGTGTACTTTAATGAGAAAAAAAATGAACTTTATAGAATTTACCAAATGGCTGCAATGAAACAAAGAGTGAAAATTTAAAGGGGTCTGAATACTTTCCATTCCCACTGTAGTTCCCCCAAGTTCTTGCTTCTGTAGCTTCAGTATAAGGCTGTTATGTGGTACAGTATCAAATGCCTTTGCAAAGTCCAGATAAATCACATCAGCCGCATTATCAACATCCAGATTTGCACTTACCTCCTCATAGAACCCAAACATGTTGGTTAGACATTACCTATTTTTCATGAATCCATGTTGATTATCATTTATTACATTATTCTCTGTGATATAACTCTGCAGGTCATCTCTTATGATGCTTTCAAAAACTTTGCACACTACTGATGTCAGACTTACCGGGCGGTAGTTACCTGGATCCACCTTTTTACCTTTCTTAGATATTGATACTACATCGGCTATCCTCCAATCCTGTAGCGCTACCCCTGTTACCAGAGAGTCTAAGAATACGAGATACAGCGGTTTGTCAATTACTGAACTTAATTCCCTCAGTATCCGTGGATGAATGCCATCTGGGCCGGGGGATTTGTCAATGTTTAATTTGCTCAGTCGCAGGCGTACTTCTTTTTGTGTTAAACTAGTCATCTTGCCTCACATAAAAATGGAGAGAAAAGCAATCAAAAAGTTGTATGTATATCAAAATAGAAGCCATAAAAATTAGAGACTGCCCCTGACACAGCTCCATTGACTGAAGAAAAAAAAAAGTTATGGGTCTCAAAATAGGGCAATACAAACCACATTTCTATGATTTTTTTTTTACGTAAAATGCTGTATGAATATTGTATATAACATATAGGTTGTGTTCACATGTCGCATTTTGCAGCTTTTTGTCAATTCCTTCAGCGGTTTGCAAAGAAAAAAAAATTGAAATAAAAGGGCAGGCATTTTTGCTGCTGTTCTGTAGACAAATGACACACATAATCCTCACCAAAAAGCAGCAAAAATGCATCAAAAAACTTGCAAAAATGCAGCAAAACCTGCCAAAAAGAGAACAGATTTTAGATGGCAAAAAAAATTCTTCACAAACATAACGTGTGAACAGCCGAAATGTGTCACATCTAAGCAACAACAGCAGAATTGTGTTTTCTCTCCATTCCACCCCACAAAGAATATTTTCCCATTTTTCAGTGCATTATATGGTAAATTAAATTGTGGCATTCTGAGGCTCTAAGAATACTGAGAGGGAAGATCGAAAGCAGAAAAGCTGAATTAGATGAGGCGTTATAGGAGTAAATCACTCTTCGATCCCTACATAGACAGCATGCACATCACTGAGCTGTGGGAACAGAATTTCTGGATGGCTTATGCTTCATATATTGCCATATGATGCTCTGTATACATAATGTTATGGACATAGGGCTCATGTATATGGATATATTTTAGCTCTGTTTTAGATTGTGACATGGGACTACAATTGAGGTTTCATATTGATTTACATGTAATTTTTTTCCTCTTCAAGTAAAGAAAACATTTTTGCCATGTTCCTCCGTATGCCATATGGAACAAATAAATGCTTCTAAGGGAGAGTATGTATGTAGGCATGGCGTCTGACAATACCTGCGTGGCAATACACTCTTTGTGGTGCTGTAATAAGGGGCCAGGCTGGGTCAGTGCACGAGTCCATATGCTCCCATAGAAAAAAGTCTTCTAGAGGAAAAGATCTGCACGGTATAATTTAGCATTCAATCATGTCACCTTTTTCTTATTCCTTAGTATGCAAAGGCCTGAAGAGGTAAAATGGAGCCCCATAGATTTCTATGGGCACAATATCATGGCACTCTTTCACTTAGAGGTAGCACTGGGGTTTAAAACAGTAGTATGCATAATGAACAGAATAGGAAGGGGACATGTGCTCGTATAAACTACCTCCTATTCTGCCACGAATGGTGGCTTCCTATCAGGCCATCAGGACAAACATATGAGTGATTATATTAGAAAGTTTAGGTAGATCAGGGATGTTTTTTAATACCCAGTGTGCATTTTTATTGAATATTTAATAAAAGTTACATTTTATAGTCTTTAGTGAGGGGTATTATATTGGGTTTCCCCACTTGGTAAATATTACCAGTCCAGTTACCACACAAGTTTAGTGATAGAAAATATCACAGAAAACGTCTTACCCATAGTAATAGTGGAGATTAGAACTTTGCGGTTACGTTCCCTAATGCGCGTTTCGCGACCAATGACTTCATCAATTCTACATAATTGTATTATAATGTGTCCTATTGAATATTATATTAATTTCATTAAAATAAAGCTGATATACACACTACAGCACACCGTTCTTTTATTATCTATCATTATTATTATTATTTTCATCACCACTGTAGTATATAACATAAATGACTCAATCACATGCTGTAAATTTAAAAAATGTTTCCATTGGCTTCCAGGAGGATCTAGGAGTAAGCAAATTAGTGCTGAATACTTTATGTGATCTTTTGGTAAGTTATTATCAATAACATGAAAACATTTGCAGTGTAAATATAAATGACCATCTTATTTGCAATCAGGTTAATTATTGTTTTAATTGGATATATGTATACATTTCTAGGGAGAAACACTTTTAACCTTGAGCCAGTCTCTGGTAAGTAAGACATTCATTTAAATCTTAAGAAAATGCAAAAACTACAAAATTAGTGTTCATGATTCTGGTCTACAGACCTGTAATTTTTTCAAGCAATTTACACTGCATGTTATATCTTTCTTAACAAAATGTCGGCTAATTAGGATTCTACTCTAATCCAGCCCTGTAAGAACGCATGATATAGCTGACTTACTGTACACTAAGTGTAATTAATCAGAGCCATCACTGAAGCTTCAGCATTTTGACTTATTACAACTTAAACCAACTTTTTTACTCATTCATTATAAAATAAAAGTTAATGAAAAATGGCAAAAAGAGACAATAAATTGTATTTATATAGTTGAAGTTAAACTCTTAAGGGAGATACCATACATTAATATAGGCTATGATTAAATTCTAGAAGTAAAAAAGAAACTAAAGAAATGAACTGGAATGTAAATTGGTGTACATGTAGCTTTTAAGAGCATGTTCACATCTGGCCACTAAACAGAAAAGAAAACAAAGACTGAAACACAAAAGACTGAAACACATTAAGCAAATAGCCTGCAATAAATAAACAGTAATAGTGCATGAAAATAATATAGGGCACTTAGTTAATATAATTTTGATCAAAATAATGCAAAAGACATCCCACCACGTCACGGTGACCCTATTCGGGACAGTCCTATCTCTAATATGTAAAACCTCACCATTTGTCAAGTGACATGCATGTGGATAAGGGCTGAAAGACTGATCCCGGCTAGTAGACACACAGCCATAGTGAAGAAGATGAATAGAATTTCCAGCTGAAGGAGAAGGCAGGCCACACCTTTATATGCACTTGGTGCACACTAACTGAAAAAAAAAAAAAAATTAACTAGGATGTAAATTGGTGTGCATACAGCATGTAAGTGCATGTTCACACCTTGCCCCTAAACATAAAAAACAAGGACAGAAACACAATAAGCAAATACCCTGCAAAAAAACAAATAAACAGCAATAGTGCTTGTCTAAGTATCCTATATTACTTTCATGCACTATTGCTGTTTATTTATTGCAGGGTATTTCTGTGTTTATTCTTTAAATTCTAGAAGTGTCAAAACAATGTAAACAATGTAACCCCTTATTTACTGCCAATATGTCTTTTCACAGTTGTCATTTAGAGTCACTATTCCTCAGCACCACCCTTGTATTGTGCTGAGAAATAATGGAATAGTGTCCCCCATGTCTGAGGATATAGTGAGTGTCAGCCTTGTATTACAAATGACACACTGCTATGAAGGCCACACTTGATGCAAGCACCAATCATGGTTGTATAACTCTCTAGATCCTACTTTCAATAATGATGGAAGCATCTACAGGGTTAACAGAGGGAGGGATTGCCCCCTTCCACCACACTGGTGTGCTTATGGTGGTGGTAAAAAACCATGGCCAAGCATTGACTTTAGGGATTACCAGCTATGGTAGCCTGTTAAGCCCTGTCGACCACAGTTTTGCTCTTGTCTTAAGAGACGGGACAAAAAAGAGGCTAAAGTGTCTGAATACTTTTTTGGGGATACTAGACAGAAATCTATGGTAAATGCGCGGCATGGAGCACAGAATAAATGTGAACCTGGCTTTATAAGTTATCAAAAAGTGTTATATACCAAAAATGGTACCAGTAAAGCATCAAATAATCCCCACTCAGGTCCATTAGCTGTAAACAGAAAAATGGGGTTACTGGTAGCACAATGGCTCTGTATAAATGACATTGCTTCCCTCAAAAATGTCTCCTGCCCTTCTCAGCCCTGCAGTGTGCTTGAACTACAGCGAACATCCACATGTATGCCATTATTTTAGGGAGGAGATACGCATAACAATTTGTGGGTGGGGGTGATGTCTCCAGAAGCACTTACTAGGCACAACATATAGGGCACAAAAATGACACATTTGCATTTTTACTTTGCATCATCCACTCCATGCTTACTTTTGGAAATCGAATTAGTCCACCCACATCTGCGCTCCAAAAGTCAAATAGTTCTCAAACAGTAGTTTTTGCCCATATGTGGGTTAATACCGCATTCAGGAGAAAATCTGTAACAAATATTGGGGTTAATTTTTTCCTATTATCCCATGTGAGAATGAAAAATTTGGAGCTAAAGCAATAATTTAGTGTTAATATTTTTGTGTTAATCCCTATGAAACAACTGAAGAGTTAAACTTCCTGATAACAGTTTTGATTACTTTGAGGGGTACAATTTTTAAAATATTATCACAGTTTGGGGTTTTCCAATATATAGGTCGCTCTTTTTTACTTTAATTGTGAATGGTTCCCTTAAATTTGCTGCTTAAAGGGGTTGTCCGGTCAAACCTGATAAACTCAGAGTGACTGCAGACTTATGAATCTGCCCACCACATGCACTGTGCACTGCAGGGATTCGCCGATTTCAGACCCAGGAACAGAGGGCATGTACGTGTTATATATACTCCAGGCCAGTGGGCGCAGCCTCGCTTCATATACTTGTATTAAGCCAAGGCTGTGCCCTGCCCAGTGATGCGGATGGCCAGTAGACGTGTCCGACTAGAGGGCGTGGCCTCATTGCATACAAGTGTATGCAGAGCGAAGCTGCTCCCACTGGCCGGGGATATGTATATACCCTCCGTTACCGGGTCTGACACTGGCAAATCCCCGCAGCACACAGTGCGTGTGCTGGGTGGATTCATAAGTCTGCAGTCACACAGAGTGACTGTAGACTTATTGGTTTTGACCGGACAACCACTTTAACTTTTAGGCCTTTTATCATCCTAAAAAAATTAAAGCGATATAAAAAAAATAATTCTTATCTAAAGTAGACATTTGGTAAATATTAGATATTAGCTGTTTTGTGCTGTATGACTATCTAGTTTAATAGTATTAAAATAAAAAATATAATTTTCAACATTTTCATCAAATTTCAGATCTTTAAATATATATAAAGAAATTATATCGATTTCAAGTTACGATTAACATAAAGTACAATGTGTCATAAAAAAACATTTTCAGAATTACTGAGATAGAAACTTTCCAAAGTTAATAGAAAGACTTGACATATCAGATTTGGTACTTGGTCACAAAGGCCTAAACTAGCTCTGTCACTAAGAGGTTAAGTTTATTGCTTAGTTGTTGTTTGCATCAATCTGAAATTAAAATTTGATAAAATGATGTGAGAATCATGAAGACTGGAATCTTCACAAATACTGCTAAAAATGGACTATTATTTTACTTTATAATTCAACTCTTATCTTTTTCATTTAACATTATTTATTATTATTTTATGTAACTAAGGCTGGCTTGAACGTGGGAGGTGATATCTTGAAAAAAATACCGATAGTTGGATAAAAAAAACTTCATGTGAGTACCTTATCTTGTATTGTATTGTATTGTATTGTACAGATATAACTTAAAACAGGACTTGGGCAATTTTCAAATTGTTTTTTTATGTTTATGTATTTGATAATGAACTCCTTAATATAATCTAAAAAAATGGAAAAAAGACATAAATCTTTAAGAGATATAAAAAAGTATTCTACTAATTTATAATATACATTATTATTAGTTAAAGTAACAAGCCCTAATGGTAGTTACCATCCAATGACGTCTCCCCAGAATTTCTGTGTTAATATTAAAGAAGCACTCCCATCAAAGTTTTTATCTTAATGTATTGCAATCATCATTATATGGCACTGTGTAGAAACAAGAACTATCTTTCCCATGCATTTATCATTCCTCTCTTCAACTCTTGACCCAGCTCCTCGCTCCTCCCCCTGCCAGGGACTTTTGCAGTGACTTATGACTCATACAGGGAAAATGTACTTCCTTTGTCTATAAAGAACTTAGAAGGATTCAGCTAGTCAGTTGCTAATCATGTGATGTTATAGACCTAGTGGAAAAGAGAAGAATTAGCTGGGTAGAAGGGCCAAATGAGCAATTGTAAGTGCCATATAATATGATGAATGCAATATATTAAGAGGATAAAAATTTTGATGGGAGGAGTGCTTCTTAAATGTAAGTGTAAAATCAATGTCATATGTATTTCTATGTATGTTCTGTAAATGTACATTTTGTAAATATATAAATGTATTTTTTTTGTTAGATTAATATTATTCTTCATATTAACACTCATAATAATTCCCAAATTATTTTTTTTATTAGATTCCAGATTTCACCTGAAAAATAAAAGTTCAATAAAAAAAAACAAGTGATTACTATTGATAAAACACCAATAATTGATTGTGATTTGTTATCTTTAATAAATTTAGCATGCATTATATAATGTCTGACTCCTTCTTTGCATTTACATATATATTTCTATATGATTTACATGTAATTTTTGCAAAAAAAAACATAACCTTTGATTTTAGTAAAATAATAAGCTTCTGCAAGCTCACCAAAAACAACAGCAACAGATAAGACCCTCACAACATTAGACTAAAGTCAGCTGAGCCCACTGATATCAGCCCACAATCTAATTTGTATGAGAGCCTCTGGGCTCTCCCCTCAACAGAAGATTTTGTGGGCTACAATCATCCTGCTTGTTAGATTTCATTTGACCAAACCTTTTGATAAGTCACCACAACCAAATGAGTTTGACTGCAGTTCTCTTATAGACTACAAAGGAATGCTAAGAAGAGTATACCTTTATATGGGGGAGAATCAGAAGAGATATCTATGCGTTGAATAATTGTTCATCTGACTCCTATGTAATGCTTATGGAGGCTCTTACACTTAGAAGTCATAAATGCAGATTTCAATTATGGAACAGCTGTAGTGGCCGGTTTATTTATTTTACTCATTTCTACTGTATAGTGCCATTAATATCACAGCACTTTACAGACATTATGAGCACTGTTCCCATTGGGGCTCACAATCTAAATTCTCTATCAGTATGTCTTTGGAGTGCAGGAGGAAACCCACACGCAAACACGTGTATGTTCCTTCAACATACAAACTACTTGAAGATGTTATCCTTGGTGGGATTTGAACCCAGGACCCCAGCGCTGCAAAGCTGCAGTGCTATCCACTGAACCACCGCAGTTTCTAATTTTTTGATAACACCTTCCCTTTCACCATTGAGCCATATTTCAATGTTAATATCCTTCAACAGTGGCGTAACTACAGTCTGATGGTCACTTGTGCAAGATTTGGTCCGTTCTCCCCTATCCTATCCTGATTGTGTATATATAAATATATATATATATATGTATATATATATATATATATATGTATATGTATATATACAATATATATATATATATATATATATATATATATAAAAAAATAGGAAACAGCACAAAAAGTATTTTTGGTGCAAAAAAAAGCCCCTCAGGTACATACCAGTCCTTTAAATATCCATGCAAAAATATGGAGGCAGCACACAGAGTAGAATAAAGTGATAAGGTTTAATAGCCCATACGGCAACGTTTCGGTCCAAAATTGTTGACCTTTCTCAAGCATTCTGCCGTTGTTCTTTAATGTATAGAAAAAATTAGCATCATAGACACCAAGGGCTACATAAAATTCACGGGGTCCTATAGCAGAAATATAATGCACCCCCCAGAGTCCTCCACAGTGAATAATGCACCCACATAGTCCTCCATACAGTATAATGCTTCCCCCAGAGTCCTTCATATAGTATAATGCATCCCCCAGAGTCCTCCATATAGTATAATGTGCTCCCCATAGTCCTCCAGATAGTATAATGCACCCCCATAGTCCTCCATACAGTACAATGCATCCCCCATAGTCCTTCATATAGTATAAGGAGCACCTCATAGTCCTCCATATAATATTATGCATCCCATAGTCCTCCATATAGTTTAATGGACTCCATAGTACTCTATATAGTATAATGCACCCCCAGTCCTCCATATAATATAATGCACAGCCCATAGTCCTTCATATATAATGCACCCCCCATATTCCTCCATATAGCATAATGCACTTCCTATATAATGCACAGCTCATAGTCTTCCATATTAGTATAATACACAGCCCATATCCGTCATATAATATAATGCACAGCCCATAGTGCTCCCTATTCACTGACGAGAAAAGGGATAACAATGAGCAAAAGAGTAACAATGCAGTGACACAAGAATCTGCATAACTAATCATATGCAATAAAGTTGCAAGTCAAATTTATATATGAGATAGCCAAGATGATTGTCTATAAAAGGATGGCAGTCTCATGTTCAAAGCTGTAGTGGATGGTGAGATATGGAGCCTGAATGTCAAAAGTTCAAAACATTGCTACGCTTTAGCTCATCAGTGTAGCATAATGCACAGCACATATCCTTCATATAGTATAAGGCACAGCCCATAGTCATACATATAGTATAATGCACCTCCATATATAATGCTCAGCCCATAGTTATCCATGTAGTATAATGCACGGCCCATAGTCATCCATGTAGTATAATCCACAGCCCACTTTTATCCATGTAGTATAATGCACTGTTCATAGTCATCCATGTAGTGTAATGCACAGCCCATAGTCATTCATGTAGTAGAATGACCACCGTGTACATACTGATAAAAAAAAGAATACTCACCTTCCATCCGCTCCTCCGCTACGCGGCATCCTCTTCTGAAGCCGGCAGGTGACTTTGGCGTGCAGGCGACAGGAGCGCTTGAAGTCACTGCTATGCTCCCCCAGTCAAGTGCACGCCGACGTCAGCTGCAGGCCTCTGATTGGCTGGCAGCATGTATTGCCGCACACGTACCCGATGGGTCTGTGCACTGCAATACCATTCTGCTGAATGTCTGTCCGAGGACGCACATCCAGCTGAAGTATTTTGGCGTTGGAGGGCTCCTCACCTGCCAGGCCCGGTCTCAGCAGCTACAGCTGCAACTGCAGTAATTGCACCCCTATCCTTCAATAAGAACACTGCCATGAGCCAATAAAATCAAAACAACATTTTCACTGAGTGTTGTTTTTAGATATTATATCATCTGCTTAATTTCTTGTAATTTCACGGTAACTTAGTGTGGAGCGTGAGTGTATAAAAATATAATCATTTATTCCCTTACACTTGGGAAAGCACTTTCATTTCATACCCAGGAATTAAAGTAACTAACCTGGGAAGTAAATAATTGAGGTAAATTCATCAGAAATTCATGAAGAAATTCAGGACAATGTCACTAATATTTAAAAGAATGAATTTTCAGGGCTACGGAAAATATCTTATATAAAATGGGCATCCTCCTGAAAGTACAATGTATATTTCGAGCCATTCCACTACTCCAGGGGCACACACATTTTTTTTGTCAAAGGGCCACATTGCCATACTGAACCATCCCCAAAGGCCAACATTTTTTTAAAGGAGTACTTATATGAATACATCACTTGAACTACCATCAGTACATTAATACATCACCAGAACCAAGATTTCAGTATTTGAGGAGTATTTGGAAAGTTTCTGCTCCAAGAAAAAATCAGTATGAATACACACAAATTAAACTGAATTTTTTGCAGCTCGCCAAATCCTCCTCATAATCTCAAATCTCTAAAGTTTGAGGATTTTTAAATTTTAACATAGTCATGAAGCACAATATGGATAGTTACATGTACAAGATCAGAACCACTGCCAGCACATGTTTCCGGTGCCAGAACCACCATCAGTACATGAATGCAGTGCCAGAACTACTGTCAGTAAATGTATACAGCGCCAAGCTTAGTACAGCGATAAATTGAAATGTCAGGTCAGCCCCATATGTAATTGTATTGCTTGAAATTGGAATTCCCAATATGTCCTTAACAATGGTAAGGAGATGCTAGATGTTATTACCAGCCATCATCAGACAGCTACCATACATGATCCACAGCACTGAATACACTTAGTCAGTATCAAAGATAAATGTTTGCATCCAGGTACCTAATAGGAGACATCTTCTCTGATTCAAGTCATTCCCATTCCTTTTGTCTCCATGTAGTACAGATGTCATAATTAGTAGTGATGAGCGAGCACTAAATTGCTTGGCTACTCATTGCTCGGGTCGAGCTAATTGGAATGCTCGAGTGGTCGGTCCGAGTAACGATCACAATGTAAGTCTAAGGGAAACTCGAGCATTTTTTCCCCGCAGTCTGCAGAGGGCCTAAAAATTGCCCAAATCGATGGGAACAGTGCTCAATGTTATGATCTGCTACAAGCACTAAGGAAAGACAGGAGATCTGTCCCTACAATAGAACTAAGCTAGATCCCTACGATGTAACGGGGAACCTGATTCTGCGATCAGACCCGCTAAAGTCCTCAGCTAGTCTGAACGAAGACCTATAGATGTGAGGGAGGGATCCCTACAAGAACTAGGGACTGGGAGAAAGATGGACACCTCCTAGCAGAAATTGTAGCAGTAAAAAGACAAACAAACCACAAAGAACATAGAGGTCAAAAGACCTAGCTAAACTGACAGAGAAAGGTTACAAAGCACCTGGCTAGTTTAAGAGTAGAAATTACAATGAAGTCCAGCATGGCCAGAAGGGCGGATCAGGATTAAATAGGCAAAAAAGGTCATGTGACCAGCAAAATAGAAAAAACCTAACAGGAGAGTTCTAACAGTACCCCCTCTTCTATGAGGATCCTGCGGATCCCCTAGGCCCAGGCTTATCAGGAAACCTCTTGTGAAACGCTCTGAAACGTCTGGAAGCAGAAACATCATCCGCCCTCACCCATGAGTTATCCTCGGGACCGAAACCCTTCCAAGCGACGAGATACTGCAAACTCCCCCTATACCGTCTAGAATTAAGGATGAGGGAAATTTCATATTCCCTGTCCTCCACCACCGGAGGAACAGTGGCAGTGGCGTCTCTATCTGATACATCAGCTTTTTTCAATAGAGAAACATGAAACACCGGATTAATCTACCAGGAGGTAGGAACTAGAGATGAGCGGTGTTCGACTAGAACTGTTCGCCAATCTCAAATTCGAGCTGTTTTGGGCGGTGCTCGAGCTGTTCGACGAACCCGAACGATTTGCAAAAAATTCGGCTGTTCGAGGTTATGTTCGATAACTGTTCGTGCACGAAAAGCGTGTCCTGCATGTCTGGCGCTATTTAGAGCACCAATCATGCAGGGATTGTCTGCCACTCACTGTAATGCCACAGCCATGGTGGTTGTGGCATTACAGTGATTGCCCAAATCGATGGGAACAGTGCCAACAGTGAAACATGAAAAGCCGGCAATTCAGCAGCGGCATACACCTGTACCCGACAATTTAGAACCGAAAGAATAGAGCTTCACACATAGATTAGATAGATATAAACATGTCAGCCACATAGATACGAAGTACAGTGAAAGTGCTGCTTACTGTACTTGTCATTTAGCGTAAAGGATTTATCAAAAAAAATAATAGTGTTTTCATGCACCGTCTCTTTAAAAAAGCGGGCCGGCAATTCAGCAGCGGTACCCGACAATTTAGAATAGAAGGAATAGAGAATCACACATAGATTAGATAGATAGAAACATGTCAGTCACATATATAAGAAGTGCAGTGACAGTGTTGATTACTGTACTTGTCATTTAGTGTAAAGGATTTATTTAAAAAAATAATAGTGTTTTCATGCACTGTCTCTTTAAAAAAGCCGGCCGGCAATTCAGCAGCGGTACCCGACAGTTTATAACAGACAGAATAGAGCATCATACATAGATTAGATAGATAGAAACATGTCAGCCACATATATACGAAGTACAGTGACAGTGTTGCTTACTGTACTTGTCATTTAGCGTAAAGGATTTATCAAAAAAAATAATAGTGTTTTCATGCACCGTCTCTTTAAAAAAGCCGGCCGGCAATTCAGCAGCGGTACCCGACAATTTATAACAGACAGAATAGAGCTTCACACATAGATTAGATAGATAGAAACATGTCAGTCACATATATATGAAGTACAGTGATAGTGTTGGTTACTGTACTTGTCATTTAGTATTAAAATAAAGGATTTATTATTAAAAAAATTGGCGTGGGGTTCCCCTTAATTTTAGGCTCTAGCGGAGGTTAAGCAGACGGCTGGGGCAGATGTTTGAAGCCTGGGAAGGGGGTAATACCCACGGAGCTTCCCAGGCTACTAATATCAGCCCCCAGCTGAATACATAGCCTTTACTAGCTATTAAAATGGGGGACCCCCCAAAAAAAATGACGTGGGGTCCCCCCTAATTTAATAGCTAGCAAAGGCTAGGCAGACAGCTGGGGGCTGATATTAATAGCCCAGGAAGGGAGCCATGAATATTGGCCCCCTCCCAGGCTAGAAACACCAGCCGTCAGCCGCCCCAGAAATGGCGCATTCATAGGATGCGCCAATTCTGGCACTTAGCCTCGCTCTTCCACGCTGCCCTGGTGCGGTGGCAGGGGGTAATAGGGTTGGGGTTGATGTCAGCTTATAATGCCAGCTGACATCAAGCCCAGGTTAGTAATGGAGAGGCGTCTATAAGACACCCCCATTACTAACCCCATAGTCAAAGTTAAAAAAAACACAAACACCCAGAATAAAGTCCTTTAATTGAAATAAAGACACAATCCTTTATTGTTCTAAATTAAACCATACTTACCGTCACGCCCATTCCAGCTGAAGCCAACGATCTCCTGCAATAAAAGAAAAATAATAAAGCAACCTCATCCTTACCTTTCCATGGTTCCCACGACAGCTTCAGCTCTGCTACATCGAGATGACAGGCTGGACCGCAGCAGAACGCTGCCATCCAGCCTCTCATCCCGCAGACACTGAGAAGCGCAGGCTTGCTTGCGCTGCTCAGCGTCTCTCTGTGACGACATCCAGATGAGCCGAGTTCATGTCCAATGAACTCGGCTCACCTCATGCACGTCACTGACAGCGTGGGAAAATTCTCAAGCTGAAGCGGTGAGTGCGGGAGAATTCTCCCACGCTGTCAGTGACGTGCATAAGGTGAGCTCATGTCCAATGAACTCAGCTCACCTCCTGCACGTCACTGACAGCGTGGGAGAATTCTCCTGCACTCAGCGCTTCAGCGTGAGAATTCTCCCGCTGAAGCGCTGAGTGCAGGAGAATTTTCCCACGCTGTCAGTGACGTGCATAAGGTGAGCTCATGTCCAATGAACTCAGCTCACCTCCTGCACGTCACTGACAGCGTGGGAGAATTCTCCTGCACTCAGCGCTTCAGTGTGAGAATTCTCCCACGCTGAAGCGCTGAGTGCAGGAGAATTTTCCCACGCTGTCAGTGACGTGCATGAGGTGAGCCGAGTTCATTGGACATTAACTCGGCTCATCTGGATGCCCTCACAGAGAGACACTGTGGAGCGCAAGCAAGCCTGCGCTTCTCAGTGTCTGCGGGATGACAGGCTGGATGGCAGCGTTCTGCTGCGGTCCAGCCTGTCATCTCGATGTAGCAGAGCTGAAGCTGTCATGGGAACCATGGAAAGGTAAGGATGATGTTGCTTTATTATTTTTCTTTTATTTCAGGAGATCGTTGGCTTCAGCTGGAATGGGCGTGATGGTAAGTATGGTTTAATTTAGAACAATAAAGAATTGTGTGTTTATTTCAATTAAAGGACTTTTTTCTGGGTGTTGTGTTTTTTTTAAATACTTTACTAGAAATTCATGGTGGTCATGTCTAATATTGGCGTGACCCCATGAATTTCGGGCTTAGGGCCAGCTGATAATGCCAAGCTGGCCCTAACCCCTTTATTACCCAGTGAGCCACCGCATCAGGGCCCTGGATGAGTTAGGTACAGCGCCAGAAGATGGCGCTTCTATGAACGCGCCATTTTCCGGGGTGGCTGCGGACTGCAATTTGCAGCGGGGGTGGCCCAGAAAGCTTGGGCCTCCCTGCGCTGCGGATTCCAGCCCCCAGCTGCCTAGTTGTACCTGGCTGGACACAAAAACAGGGCGAAGCCCCACGTCAATTTTCTTTAAATTATTTCATGAAATAATTAAGAAAAAAAGGGCTTCCCTATATTGTTGTGTCCGGCCAGGTACAAATAGGCAGCTGGTGGTTGGGGGCAGCCCGTTCCTGCCTGCTGTACCTGGCTGGACACAAATATAGTGCGAAGCCCCACGTCAATTTTTTTTAAATTATTTCATGAATTTCCTGAAATAATTAAAAAAAATTGAAGTGGGGCTTCGCACTATATTTGTGTCCAGCCAGGTACAGCAGGCAGGAACGGGCTGCCCCCATCCACCAGCTGCCTATTTGTACCTGGCCGGACACAACAATATAGGGAAGCCCTTTTTTTCTTAATTATTTCATGAATTTCATGAAATAATTAAAAAAAATTGAAGTGGGGCTTCGCACTATATTTGTGTCCAGCCAGGTACAGCAGGCAGGAACGGGCTGCCCCCAACCACCAGCTGCCTATTTGTACCTGGCCGGACACAACAATATAGGGAAGGCCTTTTTTTCTTAATTATTTCATGAATTTCATGAAATAATTAAAAAAAAAGTACGTGGGGCTTCGCCCTATTTTTGTGTCCAGCCAGGTACAACTAGGCAGCTGGGGGCTGGAATCTGCAGCGCAGGGAGGCCCAAGCTTTCTGGGCCCCCCCCCCCGCTACAAATTGCAGTCCGCAGCCACCCCGGAAAATGGCGCGTTCATAGAAGCGCCATCTTCTGGCGCTGTACCCAACTCATCCAGGGCCCTGGTGCGGTGGCTCACTGGGTAATAAAGGGGTTAGGGCCAGCTTGGTATTATCAGCTGGCCCCAAGCCCAAAATTCATGGGGTCACGCCAGTATTAGACATGACCGCCATGAATTTCTAGTAAAGTATTTAAAAAAAACACAACACCCAGAATAAAGTCCTTTAATTGAAATAAAGACACAATTCTTTATTGTTCTAAATTAAACCATACTTACCATCACACCCATTCCAGCTGAAGCCAACGATCTCCTGCAATAAAAGAAAAATAATAAAGCAACCTCATCCTTATCTTTCCATGGTTCCCACGACAGCTTCAGCTCTGCTACATCGAGATGACTGGCTGGACCGCAGCAGAACGCTGCCATCTAGTCTGTCATCCCGCAGACACTGAGAAGCGCAGGCATGCTTGCGCTCCTCACTGTCTCGCTGTGACGGCATCCAGATGAGCCGAGGTCATGTCCAATGAACTCGGCTCACCTCATGCACGTCACTGACAGCGTGGGAAAATTCTCACGCTGAAGTGCTGAGTGCAGAAGAATTCTCCCACGCTGTCAGTGATGTGCATGAGGTGAGCTCATGTCCAATGAACTCAGCTCACCTCCTGCACGTCACTGACAGCGTGGGAAAATTCTCCTGCAATTAGCGCTTCAGCGTGAGAATTTTCCCACGCTGTCAGTGACGTGCATGAGGTGAGCCGAGTTCATTGGACATGAACTCGGCTCATCTGGATGTCGTCACAGAGAGACGCTGAGCAGCGCAAGCAAGCCTGCGCTCCTCAGTGTCTGCGGGATGACACGCTAGATGGCAGCGTTCTGCTGCGGTCCAGCCTGTCATCTCGATGTAGCAGAGCTGAAGCTGTCGTGGGAACCATGGAAAGGTAAGGATGAGGTTGCTTTATTATTTTTCTTTTATTGCAGGAGATCGTTGGCTTCAGCTGGAATGGGCGTGATGGTAAGTATGGTTTAATTTAGAACAATAAAGGATTGTGTCTTTATTTCAATTAAAGGACTTTATTCTGGGTGTTTGTGTTTTTTTTAACTTTGACTATGGGGTTAGTAATGGGGGTGTCTTATAGACGCCTCTCCATTACTAACCTGGGCTTGATGTCAGCTGGCATTATAAGCTGACATCAACCCCAACCCTATTACCCCCTGCCACCGCACCAGGGCAGCGTGGAAGAGCGAGGCTAAGTGCCAGAATTGGCGCATCCTATGAATGCGCCATTTCTGGGGCGGCTGACGGCTGGTGTTTCTAGCCTGGGAGGGGGCCAATATTCATGGCTCCCTTCCTGGGCTATTAATATCAGCCCCCAGCTGTCTGCCTAGCCTTTGCTAGCTATTAAATTAGGGGGGACCCCACGTCATTTTTTTTGGGGGGTCCCCCATTTTAATAGCTAGTAAAGGCTATGTATTCAGCTGGGGGCTGATATTAGTAGCCTGGGAAGCTCCGTGGGTATTACCCCCTTCCCAGGCTTCAAACATCTGCCCCAGCCGTCTGCTTAACCTCCGCTAGAGCCTAAAATTAAGGGGAACCCCACGCCAATTTTTTTAATAATAAATCCTTTATTTTAATACTAAATGACAAGTACAGTAACCAACACTATCACTGTACTTCATATATATGTGACTGACATGTTTCTATCTATCTAATCTATGTGTGATGCTCTATCTTTCTGTTCTAAATTGTCGGGTACCGCTGCTGAATTGCCGGCCGGCTTTTTTAAAGAGACAGTGCATGAAAACACTATTATTTTTTTAAATAAATCCTTTACACTAAATGACAAGTACAGTAAGCAACACTATCACTGTACTTATTATATATGTGACTGACATGTTTCTATCTATCTAATCTATGTGTGAAGCTCTATTCTTTCTGTTCTAAATTGTCGGGTACAGATGCTGAATTGCCGGCCGGCTTTTTTAAAGAGACGGTGCATGAAAACACTAATATTTTTTTTAATAAATCCTTTACACTAAATGACAAGTGCAGTAACCAACACTGTCACTGTGCTTCTTATATGTGTGACTGACATGTTTCTATCTATCTAATCTATGTGTGATGCTCTATTCCTTCTTGTCTAAATTGTCGGGTACCGGTGTATGCCGCTGCTGAATTTGCCGGCCGGCTTTTTTAAAGAGAGTGTCTTCTGAGCAGTTTGTCAGCTTTTGGACACCTTAGCAGGTGTTTTCTATGTGTTTCTGTGTGTTTTTGTTTGCCTGCCATTGGTTTTAACGGTGTTCGACGGTGTTCTAAGGCAGGGTTCCCCAACTCCAGTCCTCAAGGCCCACCAACAGGTCATGTTTTCAGGATTTCCTTAGTATTGCACAGGTGATGGAATTATTGCCTGTGCAGGTGATGGAATTATCACCTGTGCAATACTAAGGAAATCCTGAAAACATGACCTGTTGGTGGGCCTTGAGGACTGGAGTTGGGGAACCCTGTTCTAAGGTGTTCGACGAACAGTTCGACGAACAGTTCCTCGAACATCCCGGTGTTCGACGAACCGAACCGAACCCGAACACTACGGGGGTGGCTCAACACTAGTAGGAACCTCCAACCTAACAGCAGATTGGTTAACAACCTGAAGCACCTTCAAGGGCCCTACAAACTTGGGACCCAATTTTTTAGAAGGAATCCTCAACCACAGATTCTTAGAGGACAACAAAACCATGTCACCAACCGTAAACAAAACCTCTTGACGTTTCCTGTCAAAGTACCTCTTATATTTTTTGTTAGCCTCCTGAAGATTACCACGCACATCCGTCCAAACTCTCTCCAAATCACCGGAAAAACTCTCCTACTCAGGCACAGCCGATACCAATTTGGAGAATGACCCAAAAGACGGATGTCTCCCAGAACAACAAAAAAAAGGTGAACACCCAACAGAAGAGGATGTATGGTTGTTAAGAGCAAATTCAGTTAGCGGCAGAAACTCAGACCACCCTTCTTGATTGTCTGCCACAAAACAACGCAAGAACTGCTCAACATCCTGATTCTTCCTTTCACAAAAGGCACGCCAAAAACGAGCCACGAACTGAGGTCCCCTATCAGAAACAATGTCAGTAGGAACACCATGGAGTCTGACAATTTCCTTGACAAAGGCCTTAGCGAGTGTCTTAGCGCAGGGCAGTTTGATGAAGGGAACCAAGTGACAAATCTTGCTAAAACGGTCCACGGCCACCCAGATGACCGTGAAACCCTCAGAGGAGGGAAGGTCAGTAATAAAGTCCATAGCCAGATGTGTCCAAGGTGCACTAGGAACCTCCAGAGGGCAAAGCAACCCCGCAGCAGGAGTATGTGAAGACTTAGATCTAGCATACACAGTACATTGACGCACCCACTTAATGACTTCCTTCTGCCATCCAGGCCACCAAAAACTGCGACCCACAAGTCTCTTGGTCTCAGAAATTCCTGGATGACCTGCCAACAGAGACTCATGACACTCAAACAAATCTCTCCTAAAGGTCCTAGGCACAAACAACCTCCCATGGGGAGTGTTAGATGGGGCATTCTCCTGTGCTTTAAGAATCTCATCTTCCAAAACGGAGTCCAATGCAGCAATCACAACACCTTCTTGTAAAATGCTCTCCTCCTCCTCAGCACCGACGATGGGAGAAAAGCTGCGAGACAAAGCATCAGCTTTAACATTCTTGGTACCCGGGATGTAAGTTACGGAAAAATTAAACCGCGAAAAAAAAAGTGCCCACCTAGCCTGACGGGCATTCAAGCTTGGCAGCATCAAGATAGATCAGATTTTTATGATCAGTGAAAACCTGAATGGGAAATTCAGCACCTTCTAAGAGATGACCCCAGTGTTCAAATGCAAGTTTAATAGCCAGCAATTCCTGATTACCAATATCGTAATTAAGTTCAGTCTCAGAAAATTTTTTTGAAAAAAAGGCACAGGGATGTACTCCATCCTTGTTTTCCTGAGACAACACCGCACCGACCCCCACAGAAGAAGCATCAACCTCAACCAAAAACGACTTAGTCACATCAGGCTGCATAAGGATGGGGGCAGAGCTGAACCTCTCCTTTAGAAACACAAAAGCTTTAATGGCCTCAGTAGTCCACTGAACCATATTAGCACCTTTCCTGGTGAGATCGGTCAGTGGTTTAACAATAATAGAAACATTTTTAATGAATTTTCTGTAATAATTGGCGAAACCCAAAAACACCTGTATCGATTTCAAACTTATAGGCCTAGACCATTCCTGCACAGCCTGAACCTTCACCGGGTCCATCTCAAGGCCCTCGCTGGAGATAATGTAGCCCAAAAAACTAATTCTATGTACAGCGAACTCACATTTCTCTAGCTTAGCAAAAAGCGAATTGTCAATTAATAACTGTAATACCTCACGTACGCTCCGCCAATGAGACTCCAGATCCGGCGAATAAATCAAAATGTCATCCAAATACACAACCACATTTTTGCCGATCAAAGGTCTAAGGATGTCATTAATAAGATTCTGAAAAAATGCTGGAGCATTGGTAAGACCAAAAGGCATAACCAGATTCTCAAAATGACCCACAGGAGTGTTAAAAGCAGTCTTACATTCATCACCCTCCTTCATGCGCAACAAATTGTATGCGTCCCGGAGATCAATTTTAGAGAACCACTTGGCCCCCACTAACTGGTTAAACAAATCAGGAATCAATGGCAGTGGGTAGGGATTGCGTACAGTAATTGTATTAATCTCGCGAAAGTCCAGACAAGGATGTAAACTGCCGTCCTTTATTTTTAACAAAAAAAAAATCCAACAGCCACAGACGACTTAGAGGGTCTGATGTGACCGACGGCCAAGCTTGTCTGTATTTATTCCTCCAAAGCCTTTCTCTCAGGAATAGTAAGATTAAATAAACGACTTTTAGGAAGAGTCGCTCCAGGGACAAATTCAATGGTACAATCATAGTCTCTATGGGGAGGCAAAATTTGCGATTCCTCCTCAGAAAAAACTTTCCAAAAATCCTGAATAGGTACAGGTAATTCCCCTTTATCCACAGCAGCAATGTGCCCGTTACAACACTTGTCATAACACTTAGGGCTCCAGGACTTAATTTCATTAGTAGACCAATCCAGTACAGGATTGTGCAATTTTAACCAGGGTATCCCCAAAACTACTGGAGAATGCAAATTATTTAATACCACCAAATCCAAATTTTCTTGGTGAATACCATTAATAGTGAGGGGAAATTCATAAACCTTGTGAGTAACACATTTCAAGGGAGAGCCATCGACAGAAACCACGGCAATAGGGGATGACAAAGGTTTAGGTTTTAATTTAAGTTTTTTCAAGAATCCCCCATCAATCACATTCAGAGTAGAACCACAATCCACAAATACCCGAAATTCAATTAATTCTTCCTGAGGTGCAGTAGTAGCAGAAATAAATACCCCCTTAGTGTTTAAACAGGCTATACGGGCGTAACTAACCTTTTTTTTTTCTTTGTTCATACAAAGCACACAGTTCTTAATGAAATGGTCAGATTTTCCGCAATAAAAGCACAAACCTTCAGAAAACCTGCAGTCTTTTTCCTGAGAGCGGGGTGACATCGCCCCAATCTTCATCGGCTCTCCAATGTCAGTACAGACCCTCTCAAGACTAGGAGCTGACATGGATTTGCTCTCATTAACCCTTGCACACAGTCTCCTGTTCACCCGTATAGCTAATTGCATTGCCTCCTGCAAGTTTCCAGGTGTAGGATAAGCAATAAGCAGATCCTTAACCCTTTCACCTAGCCCAGCAAGAAATAAACTTTTCAGAGCTGAATCGTTCCACCCCACCTGAGCAGACCACCGACGGAAGTGAGTACAATAATTTTCCACATTACCTGATCCCTGCCTCAAAAGTCTCAATTCCGTCTCAGCTGATGAGACACGATCAGGATCATCATACAACAACCCCAAAGCAGAAAAAAAACTATCCACTGATCTAAAGCACGGATCACTAGGTTGGAGAAAAAAAGGCCCATCCCTGAGGTTCTTTGCGCAAAAGTGACATTATGAACCCTATGCGCTGTGATTCATCACCAGAGGATCTGGGTCTCAAACAAAAATACAATAAACAAGCATTTTTAAAGGAAAAAAAAAATCTTGTTGTTTACCAAAAAATAAATCAGGCAATCGCACCTTTGGCTCCACAAAATGCGCTCCAGAACAGCTACTCACGTGTTGTTGGAGCTCAGCCGCCTCCAAAGAGAGTCCCTGCAGGCGTAGAGCCAAATCCTGAACCGACACCATGATGGAAACTGGAAGTCTTTCCTTAGAGATATTTTTGGCTGGACTTACTGTTATGATCTGCTACAAGCACTAAGGAAAGACAGGAGATCTGTCCCTACAATAGAACTAAGCTAGATCCCTACGATGTAACGGGGAACCTGATCCTGCGATCAGACCCGCTAAAGTCCTCAGCTAGTCTGAACGAAGACCTATAGATGTGAGGGAGGGTCCCTACAAGAACTAGGGACTGGGAAAAAGATGGACACCTCCTAGCAGAAATTGTAGCAGTAAAAAGACAAACAAACCACATAGAACATAGAGGTCAAAAGACCTAGCTAAACTGACAGAGAAAGGTTACAAAGCACCTGGCTAGCTTAAGAGTAGAAATTACAATGAAGTCCAGCATGGCCAGAAGGACGGAGCAGGATTTAATAGGCAAAAAAGGTCATGTGACCAGCAAAATAGAAAAAAACTAACAGGAGAGTTCTAACACTCAAATAACATGAGGATAGCATGGGGAAGACCCCTGGGAGCATTTCTGACTTCCAGGTCACTGTTGTCAACAATGTTGTCAGAGGTATTTTGCCACTTTTACGGACTCACAATAAAAAATACAAAAACTAAACCAAAATGGAATTTCCTGGGAAATATGTTAATGAACATCATTTCCAGGGTAATGACTTGTATATAAGGCAAAAAAAATAACCAAAACCAAAAATGTTCCTCCACATCTTGGGCTATGTTCACAAGGAGCATTTTTGATGCGTTTTTGCACTTTTGCATTGCTTTCAACTGTGAAAAATGCATTCACCAGGAAATGTCATTTTAACATTTTACTACTAGTGATGAGCGAGCATGCTTGCTACTGCTCGGTGCTTGCCCGAGCATCTCACTGCTCGAGATGCTCGGCGCTCGGCAAGTATTTCCGGGGTTGCTTGGCGGGAGCTTGGTTCCCCTTCCTTCATGTTTGGCGCCATGTTTTAGAGCGCCAATCCACAAGAAAAGATGGTCTGCCACACACTGTAATGCCGCAGCCATGTTGGTTGTGGCATTACAGTGATTGGCTGGCCGCACAGCGTTATCAGGTCTATATCAGACCTGGCGCCACCATGCTCATCACAGTCACTCCAGAATCAGACAGTGTAGGGAGAGCTGCTGCTGAGCTAGGGAGAGATTTCCTTGTTTCTAGTTAGTGTAGGTATACCAGACTATATTAGAGACACATATCCATCTCAGCTAACAGTCCTTCTGATGACTAATCCAGCTGCAGAGATATCAGTGCTAGGCAGGCAGGCACGGTATATAGCAGACTGCAATGCACATTGCAAGAGGGTCCATTCCAGTTCAGTCTGCTTTTACAGATATTTGTAGAAATAGCCCCAGCTATCAGGGGCTAGGAATATTTTTATTTTATTTTAATCCTGATTATTTGCTTAAAAAGCAATCCAGAGAACACTGTTTTTCTGTGCCATTTGCTTGTTGGCACTGCAGAATACAGCCAGGTCCTTTCCATATTGCAGCGCTAAAAATCCAGCTATTTATAACTGGTTTGTCCATCACACGGATCACATATAATTGTGCTGAAAATATTGCCATTTCTGGCCTCCATTGAAATTTTGTTTCAGTGTGTCAGTGAAGCTATTGACACCAGTTTGCTGATAAAAATAGTTACCTACAGGCCAGCTATTTAAAACTGTGGTTTGTCTGTCACACGAATCACATATAATTGTGCTGAAAATATTGCCATTTCTGGCCTCCACTGAAATATTGATTCAGTGTGTCAGTGAAGGTATTGACACCAGTTTTCTGTTAAAAAGTTACCTACAGGTCAGCTATTTAAAACTGTGTTTTTTCCATCACATGGATCACATATAATTGCGCTGAAAATATTGCCATTTCTGGCCTCCATTGAAATTTTGTTTCAGTGTGTCAGTGAAGCTATTGACACCAGTTTGCTGATAAAAATAGTTACCTACAGGCCAGCTATTTAAAACTGTGGTTTGTCTGTCACACGAATCACATATAATTGTGCTGAAAATATTGCCATTTCTGGCCTCCACTGGAATATTGATTCAGTGTGTCAGTGAAGGTATTGACACCAGTTTTCTGTTAAAAAGTTACCTACAGGTCAGCTATTTAAAACTGTGTTTTTTCCATCACATGGATCACATATAATTGCGCTGAAAATATTGCCATTTCTGGCCTCCAATGAAATTTTGTTTCAGTGTGTCAGTGAAGCTATTGATACCAGTTTGCTGTTAAAAATAGTTACCTGCAGGCCAGCTATTTAAAACTGTGGTTTGTCCGTCACACGAATCACATAAAAGTTCGCTCCAAATTCAGCCATTTGTAGTGAGCGTGGAAGATATTGTCCTCCATTTAAAATGGGCAAGGCACATGGCAAGGGACAGGGAACTGGACGTGATGGTGATGGTGCATGCAGAGACTGAGGTCGTGGGCAGGCTGAAATTGTGCCACAACAAACACCCACATCTTCTCGCTCGACCTTCCTGTCCCATTTAATAGGAGACCGCAGAACACCAATATTGAACACAGAGCAGTGTCAAAAGGTTATTGATTGGATAGCAAATAATGCTTCCAGTCACCTAGCCACCACCACCCTGTCTTCCACACGGTCAAGTCTCAGTAGCCATGAGTCTAGACCGCATATTCCTCACCCTGATCCTCCTTCCTCCCACCATTCCGAGTACCCAGAGACAACTGATCCCACACTTGGACACTCCGAAGAGCTATTCACTTTTCCATTTATAGATTCGGGCCTCTTGCCTGGCCCTCTTGAAGCGGGGCAAGAGGAGAACGCATGAAGCGATGCCCAAATATTTGAGCAGCCACGGTCATACGGTGGGAAAGTGTCACAAAAGGTGGACGATGACGAGACACAATTACCAGAAAGTCAGGAGGAGGATCAGGGTGCGGAAGTGGAAGACGAGGTGGTGGATGATATAGTAACTGACCCAACCTGGCAGGAGGACATGCAGAGCGAGGACAGCAGCACACAGGGGGAGGGAGGCGCAGCATCCCAACAGGCAGGAAGAAGCAGTGTGGTGGCCACAGACAGAAGTCGAGCAACCTTCCCCGTAACACCAACATGACGGAAGTTGCCAGTACAACTATTAGGTCTTCCTAATCTGGTTGTTTTTTAAAGACTCTGCCAATAATCCCAAAAAGGCCATTTGCACCACCTGCCAGGCTAGCATCAGCAGGGTTAGCAAAACTACCAGCCTGATCACCACCAGCATGATCAGGCACATGGCAGCAAAGCAGCCAACTTTGTGGGCCAAACCCCAGGGTCCATGAACAGTGTCTGCGGGTGACACCACTATTTCTTCCGCTCTTGTGAGTGCAAGCGAATCCCCTCTCCATAGTGCATGCGCAGATGCATCCTGCCTTACACCTGTCGTTGCACACTCTCAACTCGCACTATCAGCAAGCATGTCCTTGTCCCAGCACAGCGTTCAGTTGTCCATACTCCAGTCCTTGGAACACAAGCACAAATATGCAGCCAACGCCCCACAGGCCACACTGCTAAATTCCCACATTTCGCGACTGCTTGCGCTTGAAATGTTACCTTTTAGGCTTGTAGAGACGGAAGCATTCCACAACCTGATGGCGGCAGCCACCCAGCGGTACTCGGTCCCCAGCTGCCACTATTTCTCCCGCTGTGCCGTCCCCGCATTACTCAAACACGTGCCCTCAACAAAGCAGTTACAGGGAATGTCCACCTAACCGTGGACATGTGGACAAGTGCTTGTGGGCAGGGACGGTACATCTCGCTGACGGCACACTGGGTTAACATAGTGGAAGCCGGGACCCAGTTGGACCTTGGGATGGAACACATCCTCCCAACACTGAGGATTGCGGGCCCTAGGTCAATCAGGGTTGCCCCCACAGTCTACAGCTCCTGCACCTCATCCTCCTCAGCCTCCTACTCCTTTTCAGCCTCCATCTCCGAAATGACCACATCAGTCACAAGCTGGAAGCACTGCAGCACTGCCTCAGCCAAGCTGCAACAGGCTGTGCTGAAACGAATATGCTTAGGTGACAAACCACACAATGCTGAAGAGTTGTGGGCAGCTCTAAAAGAGCAGGCAGATCTGTGGCTGACATCGCTGAACCTACAGCCAGGTATGGTCGTGTGTGACAATGGCCGGAACCTGGTGGCGGCTCTGAGGCGAGGCGAGTTCACACATGCACCATGCCTGGCCCATGTGCTTAACCTCATGGTTCAGCAGTTTCTCAAAACCACCCGGAGCTGCCGGATCTGCTTGTCAAAGTACACCGCCTGTGTGCTCATTTTAGAAAGTCAGCTACAGCTTCCGCCACCCTTGCCATACTACAGCAGCTTTTGCAGCTTCCGGCTCACCGACTGGTGAGTGATGTCCCCACGCATTGGAACTCTAAATTGCAGATGTTGGGAATGATTTGTGAGCAGAATAGGGCAGTTGTTGTCTTCCAGCATCAACAAGGCCATCGGTATTCAGTTCAGACTCCACACATAAGACCTCAGGAGTGGACATGGATGTCAGACATCTGTACCGTCCTTCAAAACTTTGAGGACTCCACCAAGATGGTGAGCGGTGATGACACCATAATTAGCGTCACCATCCTGCTTCTCTGTCTTCTGAAATGCTCTCTGCTCACAATCAAAGAGGATACATTGAGCATGATGAGATGTATCAAGGAACCATACAGGGTGATTACACACAGCCCAGCCTCATCTCATCCCAATGTGGATTGGGTGGCAATGAGGAAGAGGAGGAGGAAGAAGAACAGGAGCTAGTTTCATGAGCTACAGATGGTACTACCTGCACAACCATCATACCATCTGTTCAGCGTGGATGGCCTGTTGACAGGGTGGAGGAGGAGAGCGTAGTCAATCATCCTATTGGTGAGGACATGGAAGTCTTGCCTGTTAGCAGTCTGGCACGCATGGCTGAGTTTATGTTACGCTGCCTTTCCCATGACCTTCGAGTTCTCAAAATTTTAGGTGACACTCATTACTGGTTGGTGACGCTTCTAGACCCACGCTGCAAGGAGGACTTTATATCTCTTATTCCTGAGGCAGACAGGTCTACAAAAATGGGGCAGTACCAGAAGGCCCTTGTTGCATAACTATTAAAAAAATTCCCATTTGAAAACGGTGGCGGCAGAGGTCACAGTTCATTGGACAACCAAGGAGTACAGCTGAGAGAGACACAACTCCAATCCAGCAGAGGCAGGGAAACACTGTCAAAGTTCTGGGAGAGTTTTCTCAGCCCGTCCCATCGCACAGGCCGTGAGGCGTGGGGTACTCTCACAAGGAGTGCAAAGTTTAGGAAGATGCTGAGGGAGTACTTTGCCGACCGTACCAACGTCCTCCGTGATTCCTCTGTGCCTTATAATTATTGTATATCCAAGCTGGACACGTGGAATGACCTGGCTCTCTACGCCTTGGAGGTCCTGGCCTGCCATGCCGATAGAGTCTTTTCAGAGCGGGTTTTTAGTGCCGCTGGTGGAATAAAAATCAGATAAGCTCATCCGCCCGTCAACTGAACATGCTGACAAGCTGACTCTTATAAAAATGAACAAGGGCTGGATTGGGCCAGACTTCTCACCACCACCACCACCACCACAGAGTAACATAAACTCAAATCCAGTGTCTTTTTCTGGGAGGTGTATTCCCATGCACCTTTTCACACCCACACATGGGTATACGCTTCCTGATTTTGGCTATTTGCTCTTGTCCTCCTCCTTCTCCTCATCCTCATCATCCACCACCATATCACAAGGGTCTGTGATTCAACACCCACATAATTTTTTAAAAGGGTGTTTATGATGCCCTCTGACCTTCACGTCTCTTCCAAGGGGCATTGGAGTGCCTCCAAATTTTTGGCAACCCTTGCATGCACTGCATAGGCAAACACAATGGGAGACCCACTTCCTAATAATGGGAACATTGGTTTCAGGAGGCCCTCTGACTTTCACGTCTCTTCCACGGGGCATTGGAGTGCCTCCAAATTTTTGGCAACCCTTGCATTCATTGCATAGGCAAACACAATGGGAGATCCACTTCCTAATAATGGGAAAATTGTTTTCAGGAGGCCCTCTGACCTCCACGTCTCTTCCAAGGGGCATTGGAGTGCCTCCAAATTTTTGGCAACCCTTGCATTCATTGCATAGGCAAACACAATGGAAGACCCACTTCCTAATAATGGGAACATTGTTTTCAGGAGGCCCTCTGACCTCCACGTCTCTTCCAAGGGGCTTTGGAGTGCCTCCCAATATTTGGCAGCCCTTGCATTCACTGTATAGGCAAACACTATGGGAGACCCACTTCCTAATAATGGGAACATTGTTTTCAGGAGGCCCTCCTCTAAGTCTCTTCAAAGGGGTATTTGGGTGCATCCAAATTAAGGGCAGCCCTGCCACTCACTGCATACGCAATAACAGTATAGGAGACCCATTCTTTAGTAATGGGAACAACAAAGCATAGCTGGCTGATGGCTCTCTAAGAATAGTGAGGGCCGACTGCTGGCCCTTTAAGAATAGTAAAGGCCACTTGATGGCCCTATAAAAAAAGGCTTTGTGACTTTCAGAGTACTTCCTTCATAAATGAAACAGGATGCGTCTGATGATGTGTCACACCCCACATGGCCAGATAAGGTTGTAAAATGTTAAAATGACTTCTCCCGGTGAATGCATTTGTCATGGTTGAAAGCAATGCAAAAGTGCAAAAACGCAAGAAAAATGCTACGTGTGAACATAGCCCAAGGTGTGGAGGAGTATTTTTGACTTTTGGTTATTTATTTTGCCTTATATACAAGTCATTACCGTGGAAAGTATGTTCCTTAACATATTTACCAGGAAAATCCATTTTGGTTTAATTTTTGTATGTTTTATTGTGAGTCCATAAAAGCGGCGCAATACCTCTGACAACGTTGTTCACAGAAGTGACCTGGGAGTCAGAAATGCTTCCAGGGGTCTTTTCCATGCTGTTCCCATGTCATTTGAGCACTGTTCCATTCAATTTGGGCAATTTTTAGGCCCTCTGCACACCGCCGGGGCAGCCGCCTGAAAAATGCTTGAGTTTCCCATAGATTTACATTGAGCTCGTTGCTTGGGCCGAGCACCCGAGCATTCCAATTTGCTTGGCCCAAGCATAGAGCACCCGAGCATTTTAGTGCTCGCCCATCACTATTTACTACCTTATCTGGCCATGTAGTATGTGAGATGGGAGCATCTCTGACTCCCAGGGCACTGCCTAAAACTGTGGTCATCTCATCATATGTGATACTATATTACTGCGGTAATAATACAGACATTTTTGGCAACGTGACAAATCTTAAACTCCATTTAAAATGGGCAAGGTGGGGAAGATAAAACTGTGCCCGCTGAGGGAGCACAACAAACACCCACGTCATGTTGAACTACCTTCCTGTCCCACTTTTTAGGGGGCCACGGAAAACAACAATTGAAGCCAGAGCAGTGTGAAAATGTTGTTGGTTGGATAGCAGATAAAGTTTCCAGTCAGTTTGCCACCACCATCACCCTGTGTTCCACATGGTCCAGTCTCAGTAGATGTGAGTCTGGACCACACTATTATTAAATTCGGGCCTTTCGAAAGGCCAGCTTTGAGCAGGGCAACAGAAGATTGCATGTAGCAATTTGAGCAGCCATGGTCACCCGAAGGTGATGGTGAGAAAGAGCTATTACTGTCGCAAGAGGTGGATAATGATAAGACACAATGGACAGAAAGTCCAGGGTGCGGAAGTGGAAAATGAAGCGGTGGACGATGAAGTCACTTACCCCAACCTGACAAGGGGACATGTAGAGCGAGGACAGCAGCATACAGGGGGAGGGAGGTGTAGCACCACAACAGGCAGAAACAAGCAGAGTGGTAGCCACAGACCCAAGGCAGGCAACTGCTCCCTGGAACACCAACAGAACGGAAGCTGCCAGTACAACTGTTAGGTCTTCCCAAGTCTTGTTATTTTTTAAAGACTGTTTAGATAACCCCAAAAAGGCCATTTGCAACATCTGCCAGGCCAGCATCAGCAAGAGCACCAAAACTACCAGCCTGACCACCACCATCATGCTCAGGCACATGACAGCAAAGCACCCGACTAGCTGGGCTAAACACCAAGGTCCAGAAACAGTGTCTGCGGGTGAGACAACTGCCTCTTTCGCTGTTGTGCGTGAACGCCAATCCCCTGTCTATGGCGCATGCGAAGATGCCTCCCGCCCAGCAACTGTCATTGCAGACTTGCAACCATCACCATTCACGTCCTTGTCCCTTTGCAGCGTTCAGTTGTCCCTACCACAGTCTTTGGAATGCAAGTGCAAGTATGCAGCCACCCACAGGCCACAATAGTAAACTGACAGATTTCTGGGCAGCTGCTTGCACTTGAAATGTGGCCTTTTAGGCTCATGGAGGCGGGAGCTTTTCACATCCTCATAGCGGCAGCTGGGTGTCCATACTCGGTGACCAGCCGCCACTATTTCTCCCAGTGTCATCTCTGCCTTCCACAAGCACAGGTCCCACAACATTACCTGTGCCCTCCCCAGTGCACTTACTGGGAAGCACCGCCTAACCACAAACACGTGGACAGGTGAATGTGGCCAGGGATGGTACAGAGCCAGTCCACAGTTAAAAAAAACAGCCATAGAGTGTCCAGGAACCTTCCCACACACTTTTCTTAGCCGGGGCTGCTTCTCGGCAGGGTTGGACGGGCCCACCAGGCAATAGGAGAATCCTTCGGTGGGCCCTGGCTTTTAATTCAGGAGAGTTCATAGCGCACACCTTTCAGGTTGTGATGATGATGAGGACACCATCTCCTTAGTTTTCTGTTACTTGGAATGCAAGCGCAAGTATGCAGCCAACCACCCACCCACCCACAGGCCGAAATACTAAAGTGCCACATTTCTGGACTGCTTGCAGTTGAAATGTTGCCTTTTAGGCTCGTGGAGGCAGAAGCTTTCCACAACCTCATGGCGGTGGTGGCCGGGTGTCCATGCACAGTGGGACCCTCCGCAGAGGATTTCGGTCCTTGGGTCAATCGTGGTTGCCGCTACATTCTACAGCTCCTGCACCACCTTCTCCTCCTCTTCAGCCTCCATCTTCATCACTTGATTCATCTTTTCAGGACATCTTCCAGATTATTTACTTAAACTTCGTGTGTGCCAATAACAATAAGCAGTACTGTGACAAACCGCACACCTTTGCAGAGTTGTTGAAAGCTGTATCTGAGAACCTGGTGGCCGCTCTTAAGCTAGGCAAGAGGAGGGGTGATACACAGAAATGAGGGAAGAGATATAGGCTGAATATAGGCCAGAACTGTGGACAGCTTGGTCGGTGAGAGAGATGAGTTTGTATTGTATTCTGTAGTGATACGTCGGTGAAGTAGCTTGATAGAAATACGACCCTGGCTGCTGCATTCAGAAGGGATTGGAGAGGAGACAGTTTGTTTAGAAGAGAGTTGCACTAGTGAATAAGAGCGATAGTAAGAGTTTTTGCAGTATCAAAGGTGAGAAAAGGTCGACTTCTGGAGAAGTTTTTAAGTTGCAGGTGTCACGAGCGAGTGAGTGATTTTCCACGTTGAATAAAGGAAAGTTGTGTGTCAAATATGACTCCAAGATAGCAGGCGTGCCGAGTGGGAATTATGGTGGCAGAATGGTGAAGAATTATAACAAAAAAAAAATCCCATCTGACAATGCTGGCGGCAGAGGTCATAGTCAGACAGTTCATTGGACAACCAAGGAATACAAGCGAGGGAGACACAAACCAGATGGCAGAGGCAGGAGAATGCTGTTAAAGGTCTGGGACAGTTTTCTCAGAACCTCCCAGCTCCCAGACTCTGATACACGGGGTACTCTGTCAAGCAGGGAAAAGTTTTGGAAGATGCAAGCTGGAGACGTGGCATGAGCTGTCTTTCTTTGCCTTGGAGGTCCTGGCCGCTAGCATTTTGTCAGAGATGTTTTTTAGTGTCGCTGGGGGCATTATAACTGCTAAAATTGATAGGCGCATCCACCTGTCAACTGAAAATGCTGACACTCATAAAAATGAACAAGGGCTGCATTGGGCCAGACTTCTCTACACCACCAGATGATACAGTAGCATCAAACAAACTCAAATCCAGTGTTTCTTTTGGGGGGTGTCTATTCCCATGCACCCCTTCACACCCAGACATGGGTATACCCTTCAGGAATTGTTCTATTTTATGTCGCCCTCCTCCTTCTTCTCATCCTCCACCACCTTATCACCAGGGAGACTGTGATGCAACACCCACAGAATTTTTTTAAGGATGTTTATGATTAGAGACCAGCAAATATTTCAATATTCGTTTCGGATTACAATCGCCGTTTTTGCAATATTCGCCAATGTAATTGTCGAATATTCGCCAAACATTGCCGAACGCCATTGGATTCAATTGGTGCAAAAACCAAACATATATGTGACACCCCAGGGGTCTGGTTGCCACAGTGATAGAGATATTACGTCTGAGAGCAGGTGGGAGGTCTCTTGGTCAGGGATCCTATGCATGCCACACCTCCTGCCCAGTCCTGGGAGGGGAAGAACTTCCCCTATATAAACCTAGGGCTGAGGCAGGGTTAGGGAGTAGAGAAGAAGTAGAGACAGAGAAAACAAGCAAATATAGGAACAGAACATCAGGAGCTCTGTGGGAGCAGTGTTACAAGGAGTCAGGGGCTGGCAGCTGCAGAGCTCGCCCTGACTGAGAAGATTTCTTACCGGACCCGGAGTCCGAGTCTGTGGGGACTAACTCCTACCCAGCAGCAGAATCCGTCAGGCAGGGGATTCCAGGTCCTCTGGCCAAGAAACCCGAAGGCACGGTCACACGCATGGGACCAGCACCGCCGTCGTGGAGCGGAAGCTACTAGAAGGCCCCGAGTCACCGGCCATACGGGTGAGCACCACACGGTACACTCAGGGACGTGGGCTACTTATACCCGCCTCTAGCAAGGTAGCCAGAAGAGTACAGTTAGTTTGGGAGGCCTACAACTCCGCCTGGCCAGGGGAGATCCCATCTGCTCAAGGACTGACCAGGCCCCAATCGCTAGCCAGTACTCCGGGAGGGTCTATCTTTGTCACCAGTAAAGACCCTGAACTACACCGTACCGTCTCCGAGTGGTTCCTGCTACCCCCATCATCCACGTCGGCTGCCCTGAGGCCATACCCCCCCCCTTTGGGAGTTATACTAACACGCTGCACAATCCTACCACCGGCCTCAGCGGTCTGCCCTGCAGCAGCAGCTCCTTAGCTGTACTCAACGGGTGGCGTAGTCGTCCAACATCTACCGCTGATACATCGCCGCTCAGTTTGACTCCCTGGGCACGGACCGGGTCACCGCCACGAGACTACAACCCTCAACAGATCCGGCTCCGGGTAAGCTCCCGCGTGCGCAACGCAGCGCGACACAGGCCCAGGGGCGCGTCAACTTTTGGCGTAGTCGGCAGGATTTCGTGCCCGCAACCACCGGGTACTGCGTGCCTGAAAAAGACTGTTCAAACTTACCTGTGGTGAAGATTCCCGCCATCCGGCGCCATCTTCCGCTTCCTTCCCGCCATCGGTGGAGTTTTCCCGCCATCCGGCGCCATCTTCAGCCTTCTTCCCGCCATACGTGGAGTTTTCCCGCCATTGGACGCCATCTTGAGGACGCCGCGCGGGAAGAAGAGGGGCGTGGACTCCGAAAGCGCGCGAGAACTGAAGCCCCGCCTCACGTCCGGACGTTGCGTAAGGTCCTGGAAGGAGCCCAGCAGACGCCGACGTCACAGGAGCGCGACGGAAGGTCCTCAACCCTGACGATCCACTGCGGAGCCGCGGCCTACGGAAGAGGATCATCGCAAGGTAGGCCACGGTCCACTAGGGGGGAGAAGGATGTCTGATACGGAGGAGAGCTTCACCGCTTCAACCCCCGCCAGCGCCACCGCTGTTGCGGTCATGCCTTTCACCATGCCCTATATCCCGGGGGCAGCCTGGCTACCCCAGTACTCAGGGGAATCGCATACCCTGCATGACTTTAGAGAAAAGCTGGATAGCCTCTTCCAGGTGTACCCCCTTACAGAAGAGCAAAAAGTGAGCATCCTGGTGGCCCAATTAACCGGGGCAGCCCAAAGGGAGGTAAAGTCCTGGCCACCTGGGGGGAGGACTGTCGCAGGGATACTGGCCCGGTTGAGGGACACCTTTGATACCCGCACCTCAGCCGAGATCAAGCTTAGATTCTACGGGTGCAAACAGCGGGCACATGAGAGTATAAGGGACTATGCATTAAACCTACAAGAAGCCCTGAGAGCCATTAAGCAGACCGACCCTGACGGCGTGGGAGACGAGGACAGGCTGTTGACTGAACAATTTATAGAGGGTTTATATTGCAATGCCCACCGAACCCAGTTGCGGGCAATGGCCTTACAGGACCCTCATCTGGGATTTGCACAGTTCAAGGACAGAGCCATCCGGGTGCTCCGAGAACCGGCACCAGGTGGCGTTGTGACCCACAGACGCCCCACTACTACTTACCACCAGGAGGCGGCGCCCTTGTCGGCAGGGCCTGTGGGAGCTGATGCGCAGGCTTTGAGCAATGACCCGGCTCCAGACCTGCACCATCAGGTCCAAGAGCTAGCTAAAAGCGTTGCTGCGCTAACCCGAACTGTGCAGTCTTTACAGGTTTCTACTCCAGGGAAGATCCAGCTGGCATCCGGACCGGAGGACATCCCGTGGCGTCGACCAAGGAGGACCCCACCAGCCAGAGGAAGACCCAGCGACCGATACAACGAGGACGGACGACCCATCTGCCGCCGCTGTAATCAACCCGTACATATGGCAAGGTACTGTCCTTTAAACTGGCACAACCTAGGGTAGAGGGCCAACCCCTAGGAAAAAGATCATCAGGCCCATCGAACTGGCGCGACAAATATGTGGGAGGACGTCCAGTCTTGCCTGTGGTACTGGATGGCATTCCTATGAGTGCCCTACTGGACACCGGGTCACAGGTCACCACCATTCCGTACGTGCTCTTCAAGTAGTACTGGAATGACTCGGATATTACCCGCTACCCTGACGACGACTTGAGTATCATCGCCAGCAATGGTCAGCCCATGCCACAGATCGGATTTAAAGAGGTGACCATTAAAATTGGTGGAGTTGAACTGGCAGCACAGGGACTGATCATTGTAGACATTGACAAACACGAGAGTCACCCAAAGATAACTCTAGGAACTAATGTAATTGAAAATTGTCTTGCAGAGGTGATTTTCCTTTTACAGCAGGTTGCCAAGAACGCCAGCTCCGGCGAGCAGCGAGTGCTCCAAAAAGAGATCCGGGCACTGATGCGACGGCAACAGGTGGAACTCTCCGGCGGTGAGATTGGTAGCGTGAGAATGTGTGACCCTTTCCCTATTGCCATGCCCCCAAAAAGTGAAATGATGATTTGGTGCCGGGCAGCTATTGGTCTGAGAGGTAGAGATTACCAGGCAATGGTAGAACCAGTTTACTCAGACAGTAGGCCCACCATCTTGACAGCACGGGGGGTGGTTAATGTACGCCATGGGAGGGTGCCCGTTCGCATAATCAATATCGGGAAGAGGGAAGTGTACCTGCCCCGGTATGCCACGCTAGCCAAATTATATACCATTAACCAAAATGCTATACAATCTGTGGAACCCTTGCCTCCATCTCACCCGGAGGAAGGTAACGGCTCTAAGAAAACAATGGAGGACTGGTGTCAGCAACTACATTTGGGTACTGACTCCACTCCCTCACACCAGAAACAGGGAGTCTATCGGGTGGTTCAAGAGTATGAGAGAGTGTTTAGTAAACACCCGTTAGACTTCGGGCGAGTCAAGGGGGTAGAACACCACATCCCCACGGGAGACCATCCTCCCATAAAAGAGAGGTATCGACCCGTACCCCCTGCACACTACCAACACGCCAAGGGGATGCTTAGAGACATGAAGGAGGCTGGGGTGATCAGGGATAGCTGTAGCCCCTGGGCAGCTCCACTAGTCTTAGTCAAAAAGAAAGACAACACCATGAGGATGTGTGTAGATTACCGGAAAATCAACCGTATCACACACAAGGATGCGTACCCCTTACCAAGGATAGAGGAGTCTTTGGCTGCTTTAAGATCTGCTAACTTCTTCTCTACCTTGGATCTCACTAGTGGGTACTGGCAGGTTCCTGTAGCAGAGGCGGACCGGGAGAAGACCGCATTCACCACCCCGATGGGACTTAGCGAGTTTACCTGTATGCCGTTCGGACTCTGCAACGCACCAGGAACCTTCCAACGATTAATGGAGTGCTGTCTGGGCCACAGAAACTTCGAGACGGTCCTGTTGTACCTGGACGATGTCATCGTATATTCTAAGACTTATGAGGACCACCTGAAACACCTGGCGGAAGTGTTCGAAGCTCTGGCAAGCTACGGCCTAAAGGTGAAACCCTCCAAGTGTCACCTCCTGAAACCAAAGGTGCAGTACCTGGGACACGTGGTGAGCGCTGACGGAGTGGCTCCCGACCCTGATAAGATCACCGCAATTAAGGAATGGCCAAGTCCCTCCAGTGTAAAGGAAGTGCGGCAGTTCCTCGGGTTGGTAGGCTACTACCGCAGGTTCATCCCCGGTTTCACCAAAAAGGCAGCTCCTATGCAGGACCTCCTGATAGGCCAGTCCCGGAAGGCCAAGAACCAGAAGCCGCCCTTCAGATGGGAGAAGTTGGAAGAAGAGTCCTTCCGCCAGCTGAAGATGGCCCTCACGGGGGATGAAATCCTGGCGTACCCGGATTACAGCCAGCCCTTTATCCTCTACACCGACGCAAGTAACATCGGGCTAGGAGCCGTGCTGTCCCAGATCCAGCAGGGGAAAGAGCGAGTAATCGCTTACGCCAGCCGAAAACTGCGACCCACCGAAAGAAACCCTGAGAATTACAGCTCATTTAAGCTAGAGTTCCTGGCAGTGGTGTGGGCAGTCACCGAACGCTTTAAGCACTACCTCGCTTCTTCCCGGTTCGTCGTGTACACGGATAACAACCCGTTGACACACCTGGACACGGCAAGACTCGGTGCCCTAGAGCAGAGATGGATGGCCCGCCTGTCCAACTACGAGTTCACCATCAAATACCGGGCAGGACGCTCCAATACCAACGCGGACGCCCTGTCCAGGATGCCAAACCTACCGGACGTAGGAGAAGATCCAGAGGGACTGGAAGAAGTCGAACTCCCCGCGTTTCACCGTCATGGGACTATCCAGTATTCCCATCGGGTAAGGAGTAAGCAAGGCGCTACGCTTAACCCCTTACCTCACTACAACTGGGCGGAAACGCAAGACAGTGACCCTGCCGTCCGGCTGGTGAAGGAGATGCTGACTCGGCCAGAGGCTCGCCTTGACCCAGACGCTCCAGAGGAAGCCAAGCAACTGTGGGCAGAAAAGAGTAGACTGTTCCTTTACAAGGGGAAGTTGTGCCGCAGGATGGTTAACTCCCGGACGCATGAACTAATCTGGCAAGTAGTGGTGCCACGACGAGACGCAGCCATGGTGATGGAGGCATACCACGATGGAGCTGGGCATTTCGGATGGAAGAAGCTGGAGTTCCTGCTGCGCGGGCGGTTCCATTGGGTAGGCATGAGGGGAACCATCGAGAGGTGGTGCAGAGACTGTGGCCCGTGCAACCTGAGGAGGAAGGACCGTGCCAGCCAGAAGACTCCCCTGCAGTCCATCGTCACCCGGCAGCCTTTGGAACTGGTAGCCTTGGATCATGTAAAACTGACCCCAAGCCGAAGTGGCTACGTCTACGCGTTAACCATCGTGGATCATTACTCCCGGTTCTTGGTTGTCGTCCCCGTCAAGGACTTAATGGCTCAAACAGCAGCTAGAGCCTTCCAGCAGCACTTCTGCCGTCCACACGGGTACCCGGACCAAGTGCTGACGGACCAGGGACCTGCCTTTGAAGCGGAGGTCTTCCAGGAATTCTGCAATCTGTATGGCTGCCGGAAGATAAGGACGACACCCTATCATCCGCAAACTAATGGACTTTGTGAGAAAATGAACCAGGTGGTAATGGATCTTCTGAAAACGTTGCCCCTGGAAGAACGCAGTCTGTGGCCTGAGAAGCTGCCCGATCTGGTGGACCTATACAACCACATCCCGGTAGGTTCCACCAACTGTACCCCGGCTTACCTAATGAGGGCGAGACCTGGTAAGTTACCTGTTGACCTGGAAATGGGAGTCCTGACACCCGAGGACACTTCACCAGAAGCAGACTGGGACACAGAGAGGCAGCAGCAGTACCGGAAAGTACAGGAGAGCGTGGAGCGAAGTCTCTGTCAGGCTAGGGAGAGACAAGAGAAAACTTACAACCAGTATGCTCCCGCTGTTCCCCTGGTGCCCGGAGAGCAGGTCTTGAAGAGGAAAAGACGGCTCCACAAGTTGGACGACCAGTGGGAGAAGGACCCGTACACCGTACTGCCCTCAAGCCACGAGAACCCGAAGGTCTGTACCATCAGTAAAGACGGAGGGGAGACCACAGCCATTGTATCCCGGGATCACCTGAAGAAGTGTCCTGAACAGCTACGGAACCCTGAAGAGGAACAAGAAGACCATCGACCCGTAGAGGAAAGGGAAGATATGGTTAGTACTGTGCTCGGAGACTTCCCTCGGTCTTGGACTCAAGTCAATGGTGCAGTTGTGGTACCCGTACTCACCTTCCTCCAACCAGCATCCCAAGCACCTACGGAGCAACAGGTAGAGCTGGAAGAACAGCCGGTCCAGGAGGCAGAAGACCCCACACCAGCAGATCAGGAGGATCAACCCTCTGCTTGCAGTGAGCCTGCCATATCCCTAGTGAGCCAAAGGGCCCGTAGACAGCTGCCCAATTTACCCTTGACAGCTCCTACACCCTGTAGTTCAGGGCCAGACAGTCAGCTCCGTAGGTCCACTAGGGCCACTAGAGGCCAGTTACCCGCACGTTGGAGGATTTGAAGTGTATAAATTGTTTTATTTGTGGTTACCTGTTTTTCTTGTTGCTTGTGTATAATTATGTGTTTCTAGTTGTTTATAGGAGTCTTTGGTGGATTTACCGGGAATCCTGTGTACATAGTTGGAGCGTAACCCAGGACGGACTAAAGACTGTTAAGGACTCGGGGCAGGACAGACCCCTACCTGGTTACGTCTCCCTGTTTTGGTGAAATGGACACCTTGCTTTTCTTCAAAACTGCACCCGGTTGCGGACACGCCGTAACCATCTTTATGTGTTTTTCTTATTGTATTATTATTGTTTATACCTTGTTATGTTTTTCTAAAAATATGTTTAGTCCCGGAGTACTAAATTTCACTAGGGGGGAATGTGACACCCCAGGGGTCTGGTTGCCACAGTGATAGAGATATTACGTCTGAGAGCAGGTGGGAGGTCTCTTGGTCAGGGATCCTATGCATGCCACACCTCCTGCCCAGTCCTGGGAGGGGAAGAACTTCCCCTATATAAACCTAGGGCTGAGGCAGGGTTAGGGAGTAGAGAAGAAGTAGAGACAGAGAAAAGAAGCAAATATAGGAACAGAACATCAGGAGCTCTGTGGGAGCAGTGTTACAAGGAGTCAGGGGCTGGCAGCTGCAGAGCTCGCCCTGACTGAGAAGATTTCTTACCGGACCCGGAGTCCGAGGCTGTGGGGACTAACTCCTACCCAGCAGCAGAATCCGTCAGGCAGGGGATTCCAGGTCCTCTGGCCAAGAAACCCGAAGGCACGGTCACACGCATGGGACCAGCACCACCGTCGTGGAGCGGAAGCTACTAGAAGGCCCCGAGTCACCGGCCATACGGGTGAGCACCACACGGTACACTCAGGGACGTGGGCTACTTATACCCGCCTCTAGCAAGGTAGCCAGAAGAGTACAGTTAGTTTGGGAGGCCTACAACTCCGCCTGGCCAGGGGAGATCCCATCTGCTCAAGGACTGACCAGGCCCCAATCGCTAGCCAGTACTCCGGGAGGGTCTATCTTTGTCACCAGTAAAGACCCTGAACTACACCGTACCGTCTCCGAGTGGTTCCTGCTACCCCCATCATCCACGTCGGCTGCCCTGAGGCCATACCCCTCCCGTTGGGGGTTATACTATCACGCTGCACAATCCTACCACCGGCCTCAGCGGTCTGCCCTGCAGCAGCAGCTCCTTAGCTGTACTCAACGGGTGGCGTAGTCGTCCAACATCTACCGCTGATACATCGCCGCTCAGTTTGACTCCCTGGGCACGGACCGGGTCACCGCCACGAGACTACAACCCTCAACAGATCCGGCTCCGGGTAAGCTCCCGCGTGCGCAACGCAACGCGACACAGGCCCAGGGGCGCGTCATATACACAACACCTTTAAACGGGACCAAAAGCTACCAAAACACATCAATTTAGAGACAGTCACCAGGAAGGTGCCATCAACTGACCCAGAGTACAAGTAGTATAATTATTATTATTTATTATTATAGCGCCATTTATTCCATTGCGCTTTACATGTGAAAAGAAGTCACTGACTGGTACAAGAGCAGAGAAGACCCTTCCTGTGAGAGCGCACGAACAGTCTATAAGGGATGGGTAGGATACAGTAGGTGAGGGTACAGCTGTTCGTGCAACAGTATGGTGGAGCGAGGGTTACTGCAGGTTGTAGGCTTGTCGAAAGAGGTGTGTCTTCAGCTTCCTTTTAAAGGTTTCAACAGTAGGCAAGAGTCTGAAATGTTGGGGTATAGAGTTCAAGAGTAGAAAGGATGCACGGGAAAAATCTTGTATGTGATTGTGGGAAAAGGAGAGAAGACAGGAGTAGAGAAGGAAATCTTGTGAGGATTTGAGGTTGCGTGCAGGTATGTACCAGGACACTAGGTCACAGATATATGGAGCAGACAGGTTGTGGATGGCTTTGCATGTCATGGTTAGGGTTTTGAACTGAAGTCTCTGGCCAATGGGGAGCCAGTGAAGGGATCATATATTGCAATCTTATAGATTGCTGGAGCCAGTCCACAGTAAAAAAAAAAGCAGCCATAGAGTGTCCAGGAACATTTCCACAGACTTTTCTCAGCTAGTTCTAGTGTTGAGCCACCCCCGTAGTGTTCGAGTTCGGTTCGGTTCGTCGAACACCCGTGTGTTCGCCGAACTGTTCGTCGAACTGTTCGTCGAACACCTTCGAACACCGTTAAAACCAATGGCAGGCAAACAAAAACACATAGAAACACATAGAAAACACCTTCAAAGGTGTCCAAAAGCTGACAAACTGCTCAGAAGACACAACTAACACATGGAAAAGTGACAAGTACATATAGTCATGCGAAAAGAAAAGAGGTGGAGGAGTAAAAGGAGGGGGAGACACAGATATAGGCATGTCATGCCCTTCTAAAATCCAAAAAGTGAGAAGCCGAGACGGCCAGTCCGCTCCTGCCCGTGCCACCTCCGTGTCGCCGGGTTTGTGCCAGAGCCGCGGTGAACCCTGATGGCCAGCCCCCCTCTCCCAATACTGGTGCCTGTCCGCTGGTGGGTCGAGAGAGCCCCCCTGTGGTGGAGGCAGCTCTAAGCTTTTTAATTTAAATTGTCCCTCTAATTTGAATGAATACACTTTAAATCCATTTACAAGGATCTATTGGAGGGCAAGTCTCATGCCAGCAGCCGCGTAATTCCAGCTCCAGTAGCGTCCACTAAAGCTGCTGCAGTTAAAAAGCTTTTATAAGGATCGAGCTCGGCTGTCCACCGCAAGGCATCCTAGTGCCAGTCCCAGCCCCTATGCCTTGGGGTGCCTCCTGATGCTCTTCACTAAGTATCCCGTGGTCCCGAAGCATTTCCTTTGAAAAAATTAAGTGTCCAAACTACAGGTGGTGTAGCTTGCTTAACAGCCGGGATAATCCGCTGACTAGCAGACACTGCTACTAGGCACAAAGTATTTCCTGGGCTAGATGCAGTTAAAAATTTGTAAGTAGATACTCTCGTTGGATGCTGAGAAAGCATTCCATAGAGTCTCCTGGCACGCCATATATGATTCTCTTAAAAAGCTTGGGGTAGGGGTCTAGGGGACCCTTTTATAGCCAAAATCACGGCCCTGTATCACAATACGTCACCTAGGCTGAAGATAAATGGAACTGTAGCACCGAGGGCTCGGTTGCTACAGACGTATTGCACCTCACCCAGAGGTGTGATATCTCACTCTCAGATAAGGATGGAGTGTGGATCAGGACCCGACACCTGCATGCATTACACCACATTGCCGTGGGGCAGGGCGACCAATATGCCCCTGAGATGGGCACGACAGTCCCTGTCCCTGGCTGGAGTGGGGGGAGGGAACACTGAGGAAGGGGAACCCTGCAGTGCAGGAGCAGGGAGGAAGCAGTTCCTGGGTGCATTGAGAAGGGAGTATAAAAGGTGGGCACCATCTTAGTTCAGTGCAGAGAAGTCTGAGCAGAAGTGGCAGGGAACAGGGGCTCTGCATGAGCTCTGCTCCGGAGGCAGGCCTAGTAACAGAGGCCCAGGCCTGCAAGAGGGAGAAGGAAGGAAGAGGAGCGGAGAAGGCTCCAGGAACGAGGAATGAAGGGATCCCAGGGGTGCGGACGGGCGAGTCGCCACCGCACGCCCGAATCCACCTGCGTGGAGGGGTCAGGCCAAAGGGGGAGACCGGTCCCCGAACTAGTGGAGGCAGGAAACGACCCTCAGCTAGAAACCGGAGGCTCTGACATTTTATGTGGCGCAGCCCCTTGCTCCACCCGCTAGGAAGGCACCACATAGGGTCAGGGAAACTGGCGCCAAGTTTACCAAGAGGAGGCCCGAGGCAGCGGACAGAAGTGTTGGTAAGAAAGGCCAGACAAAGGACACACAAAGGGGGTCCTGTGAAGCGCTCCAAAGTTATCTGGGAGTTGTCTGAGCCCCTCACCTGGTGAGCACAGTACGACGTGGGCAGCCGTTACCTGCAGACGTGGTCTGGATAATAAGAACTGTGAGTAAAGGCCCTGAACTGCATCACTGACTCCGTGTCGTTACTGCTGCTGCCCTGCACCATCACCCCCATCCTCCGCATACACTGCCCTGAGGCTATACTCCTCCCGTGGGGAGTTATGCTACGCTCTGCTGCACCCACAACACCAGCCTTAGCGGTCTGCCCTGTAGCGGCGGTTCACTCTGACCGCAATCCACGGGTGGCGTAGTCGGACATTTAAACATCAAAACCACATAAATAGTTCCGCCACTGGTTTGACCGCCCTGAGCCACGGAACCGGATCGCCGCCACGAAGACTACAACCACCAGCATCCACCAAAAAGGGTCCGGCTCCGGGTGTCCCAAGGCCCAGGGGGTGCGTCAGAACATTTTCATCACCTTTCACAATCACCAATGGGACAAGGCAGGGATGTCCTCTGTCCCCTCTCTTATACATCCTAGTGACGGAGCACCTGCTCTCATCAATTCGCCATAACCCCAATATTAGGTGGATTGAGGTGGGAGGCACCGAGTACAAGTGCTCTCTATTTGCTGATGATGTCCTAGTATATATCACTCAATCACATATATCCATCCCTGCTGTTATGGCTGAAATAGATCACTTTGTTACATGGTAAAATTTTAAAATCAATGCAGCGAAGTCTGAGGCCCTCGATGTCTCCCTCCCTAAATCCATATAGGATTCCATCCAGTCCAACTTTCCCTTTGCCTGGCCCTCACAGGGTATCAAATACTTAGGAATTCCTATTCATAGAGACCTCTCCCATCTATGTTATCTTAATTTTGGGCCCTTTATTGAACAATTCCATACAGACCACGGTTGGCAAGTTAGAACTGTAAGATTCACTACGTGAACCACTGGTGTTTTGTGGAAAAGCACATGTACACCGCGTTCCAAATTATTATGCAAAAAGTGTTTAGGAGTGATAAGGGAAGAATTTGTTTGTTTGTCAGTTAAACTCATTGATGGTGATGTGTGTCAGGGCTCTTTATATCACTGTAAGCAATTGCAGACACCTGTGCTAATTAGTTTGGCAGGTGTGTCCAATGAAAGGCAAGACTACTTAAGAAGGCTCTCTCACATTATTAAGCAGCCTACATTTTCTGCCAAAATAGGAAAGAAAAAGGATGTGTCGGCTGCTGAGAAGCAACAAATTGTGGAGTGTTTAGGTCAAGGCATGACTATAATCAACATTGTGCGATGATCAGGATGAAGTGTCTTGGCAATCAAGAAGTATGTAGCTGATTCACAGTACACACGTGTGCGTGCTGATAAGGGCAAATTGAGGACTCTTTCCTACAGGCAATTACGTCAGGTTGAAACAGCAGCGGCAAAAAAGCCTTGTCATAGCAGCAGACAAGTTTTTGAAGCTGCTTGTGCCTCCAACGTCCCCCGAACAACAAGATGCAGGGTCCTTCAGAGGTTTGCAGCTGTGCATATGCCATCCTGTCGACCTCCTCTATCCACTTCACACAAGCAGAAACGGCTCCAGTGGGCCAAACATTACATGAAGACTGATTTCAAAACTGTTTTGTTCACGGATGAGTGCCGTGCAGCGCTCGATGGTCCAGATGAATGGAGTGGAGGATGGCTGGTTGATGGACACCCCACGCAAACACGGCTACAGCGCCAACAAGGAGGAGGTGGAGTAATGTTTTGGGCTGGAATCATGGGGAGAGAGATTGTCGGCCCCTTTAGGATCCCTGAAGGCGCTAAAGATGAACTCCATAATGTATGTGGATTTTCTCAAGCAGCACTTCCTGCCATGGTTCAAGAAGAAGAACCGTGTATTTCACAGCAAGATCATTTTTCTGCATGATAATGCACCATCTCATGCTGCACATAAAACATCTGCATCTCTGGCTGATATGGGCATAAAAGGGGACAAACTTATGGTGTGACCCCCATGCTCCCCTGACCTCTACCCCATTCAGAACCTTTGGAGCATCATTAAAAGGAGTGTCTATGATGGCGGGAGGCAGTTCACATCTAAGCAACAGCTCTGGGAGGGTATTCTGTCCTCATGCAAAACAATTGAAGCAGAAACCATCCAAAACCTGACAAATTCAATGGACGAGAGAGTTCAGAAGCTCCTTTCGAACAAGGGGTCCTATGTGAAAATGTAACATCACCTAGAATAAAGTTTTGAGTTGAAAACTGTTTGATTTCAGTTTCTAACAACCTGCTAATGCTTATAATTTCAAAAATGACCATTTTTTTGGTCTTTATTAAAATGAAAAGGTTGATCGAAAAGTTTGGGGGATCTAAGAGTGTGGCAACCCAGTAGTCATGATTACTTCGAATTCTGACAATATGAGGGTCATGCTGCAGGTAGTGCAGCAAGAAGGCACTTATGTGTCTTGCGCATCTCGGAGCCCCAAAATTATTTTCCGGGCTAGATGCAGCTAAAAATTATTTTTAATTTTAAATCTGGTGAAGCTTATTATAGATGGCCTAATAGGATCAGTGCTGCACACTGCTACAAAGCCCAAATTATTTTCCAGTCAAGATACAGATAAACATGATTAGTAATTTGAAAGCTTAAAACGGTTGGTAGGGTGATTTTAACCAATCATCAAGCTTTTACTCTCCCCAGGATGACACAGGGGTAGAAAAGTCGTTTCGGATCCATGATTTGTTCATCTTTATGAACGTGAGTCTGTCTACATTATCAGTGGAGAGCCGCGTGCGCTTATCTGTCAGCACACCACCAGCAGCGCTGAACACACGTTCAGACAGAACGCTGGCTGCGGGGCATGACAAGATCTCCAAGGCGTAAGTGGCTAGCTCCGGCCATTTATCCAGATTGGAAGCCCAAAAAGAGCAAGGGTCCAGTGACACAGTCGTGGCTTCAATGTTTACTTGGAGATACTCCTGTACCATCGTCTCTAGGCGTTGACTATGTGTCAGACTTCTTGTCTCCTGTGGCCTTGCAAAGGATGGGCTAAAAAAGTGGTGAAATGATTCCGCAAAATTGATGTTACCAGCAGATACTGTGGTTCTGTTACGGTTTGAGTGCTGAACACTTGACGGTCCCACGGTTGGCAAGTTGGAACTGTGAGATTCACTACGTGCACCACTGGTATTTTGTGGAAAAGCACATGTAAGATTCTGCAACAGTCTCTGCTGATACTCCTGCATGCGTGCATCCCTTTCTATGGCAGGAATAATTTCTGCAAATTTACTTTTGTACCGGGGATCTAACAGTGTGGCAACCCAGTAGTCAGGATTATTTCTAATTCTCCCAATTCGAGGGTCATGTTGCAGGTAGTGCAGCAAGAAGGCACTCATGTGTGTTGCGCATCCAGGAGCACCAAGTCCCTGTTGTGTTGGTGGCGAGGTAGCAATCATGCTTCCTTCCTCTGTCCTCTCCCCCCAACCTCGCACAACAGAAATGTGATCAAGGTCTCCCTCATCTGATGAGTCTTCCATCAGTTCGTCCTCCACTTCTTCCTGGGCTCCTGCACCTTCCTCACTAGTTTGGCTGCTACCATGCGCCCTGGTAAAATCATCTCCCCCACCCTCACATGCCTGCCGCCTTGGTGCTGCCGACCGTCTGGACCTTGCAGATGTTAGCCCTTCCGCATACAACTCCTCCTCCTCTACTTCCTCCACCTCCTCTTGTGCCACCACCTGACTCCGAATTCTGTTTAACATGTGCTCCAGCATGTAAATCACCGGAATAGTCATGCTGATAATGGCATCGTCAGCACTAAACATCTTCGTCGCCATTTCAAAACTGTGCAGAAGGGTGCATAGGTCCCTGATCTGAGACCACTCCTCCAGCGTGATTTGCCCCACCTCTGAATCTCGTTGGCCCAGGCTATACGTCAGAACGTATTGCACCAGGGCTTGTCGGTGCTGCCACAGTCGCTGCAACATGTGCAGAGTTGAATTCCACCGGGTAGGCACATCGCATTTTAGCCAGTGAAGTGGCAGGCCCAACGACTTCTGTAGAGATGTAAGTCGCTGAGCTGCGGGATGTGAACGGCGGAAGTGAGCACACAGCGACCGTGCCCTCTGCAGAAGGCCATCTAGTCTGGGATAGTGGGCTAAAAATTGCTGGACAACCAGGTTCAACACGTGAGCCATACAAGGCACGTGTGTGACATTGCCCCGGCGAAGGGCCGCACCCAGGTTTGCAGCATTGTCGCACACGGCCTTCCCTGGTTTCAGGTCCAGTGGAGACAACCATTCATGAAATTGGTTCTCCAGAGCTGACCACAACTCCTCAGCTGTGTGACTCACATTTCCCAGACATTTCAATGTAAAAACCGCCTGATGACGTTGAGCCCTACTGCCAGCATAGTAAGGAGGTGTGCAGGATCCCTTCTGCACAGTTAGAAAGCTTGTGGCATGACCAGACAGGCTTTGGGTGCAGGTGGAAGACCGAGAGGAGGTTGAGGAGGCAGAAGCAGTGGAGGAAAAATGACATAAAGAGGATTGACGCACAACTCGTGGGGACGGCAAGACTTGGACAGCAGCCCCTTGTCCTGCTGTCACCATAGTTACCCAGTGCCCAGTCAGCGACATGTAACGCCCCTGTCCATGCCTACTCGTCCAAGTGTCTGTAGTGAAATGCACCCTGTCACACACAGAGTTTCTCAAAGAAGCGGTGATGTTGTGTGCGACATGCTGGTGGAGCGCAGGCACACCTTTCTTTGAGAAGTAGTGCCGACTGGGCATCTGGTACTGGGGCACTGCGACGGACATAAGGTCTCGAAAATCCTCTGTGTCCACCAGGCGGAAAGGCAGCATTTCTGTAGCCAAGAGCTTGCAGATGGTGAAATTCAACCTCTTAGCTTTCTCATGGCTAGGAGGAAATGGTCTTTTACTTGTCCACATCTGAGGGACCGAGGGCTGGCTATTGTGCTTAGACGGGGTTGATAAGGGTGTCCCCGGCAAACTGCCGGTCTGTGAGGAAGATGCAGGCGGACATGTTAGGTTGCCTTGATCCAAAGGTGGTGCTATCGATGTCGGACAGCGCTCAACACCAGCTGGTGTTACCACCTCCAAAGAAAATGATGACCTGCCAATCACGCTGGCTGTTGCGGGTAAAGAGGTGGCAGGTCTGCGCCCCAAAACAGGTGTGACTGCTATCCCCCCAGTCACAGAGGATGAAGAGGCCGCGGATGCACAAGATATGGCAGACGGTGGTTGGCCCGGCCGGCTAGACCGCATTGTAGCACACTGAGCTTCCCACTGCAACTTATGCTTCATGTCCATGTGCCGGTTCATGCATGAAGTACTCAAACTATGTATTTTTTGGCCTCTACTTAGCTTTTGCTGACAAATGTTACAGATAACACGAGTTGGGTCATCTTTATCGATCTGAAAAAATGCCCAGGCTATGCAATGCTTAGCACCCATGCGACCTGAAGAGCCACCACGACTTGTGGTGAGAGGCAGAGTTGTGTTTGAGGATGCAGTTGTTGACGTGCTTCCAGTACTACGTCTCTGTCCAGGAAGGCGCAACCTGACCTCGTCGTCACTAGCATCTTCCTCCACCTCCTCTGCTGACCTCATCCCTTGGCTGACTGTGGGTTGACAGTAAGTGGGATCTCCGACCTCATCATCATCACCCTGTGCGTTATCACACCCGTCGTCCTCAGAGCCAACCTGTTCCTGCCCTGACAAAAAACTAAAGTTGTCGCTCCAATCAGGTATTTGAGTCTTATCATCGTCTTCCTCATTGTCTCCACCAACAGGAGTTACAGTTTGGGAATGAGGGTCTACATTATGGTCAGAACCTTCTGCGTCTGGTCCTGGATACGACTCATAAAGATTCTGGGCATCAGTGCAGATCATTTCCTCGTCTGGATTCACAGAAGCGCTGGAGTCGACCTCTGATTCCCAGGCTATAGTATGAGTAAACAGCTCTGCAGACTCAACCATCTGTTCTACCTCATACTCAGACGGGCAGCTGGAGATTTGGGAGCTGTGAGGAAGCAAGTGCGATTTGGGTGACACCTTTGAGGACTGGAGTATTTGTGATGTTGAAGTTGATGTGGAGGAGAGCCCACTTAAAGGAGCACTTGATATCCGTTGAAGCACCTGCTGTTTTTGTGCCTCTTCTGGAATTTGTAGCGATTGGCGTGGCCGTAAGAAAGGGATCTTATCACATTGTCCGCTAAAAGAAGTAGACATTTTAGTTTGGCTGGAAGATGGTCTTTCTTCTGCACCTACCCCACGGACACAACCTTTTTTCCCCTTCCCAACACGCCTATTCCCCTTTCCACCAGCAGCAGGCCTTTTTCCACTCATTTTGGTGGTTAACTAATTCACAACTCTGGAGTTGTTTGCACAAAAAAACAATGGATGGTAACCGAGCAGAGCTGAGTGGCCAAACTGTGGTATTAGGCCAAAACTATTGGCTGGGTTAGATGCAGAAAAAAATTATTTTTAATTTGCAACCTGATGGAGGTCAGTATAGATGGACTAATAGACCAAGTCCCACACACCGCTAGAAGCCCAAATATTTTTTCAGAGCTAGATGCAGAAAATTTTTTTATTCAATTTGCAACCTGATGGAGGTCAGTATAGATGGACTAATAGACCAAGTCCCACACACTGCTAGAAGCCCAAATATTTTTTCAGAGCTAGATGCAGAAAAAAATTATTTTTAATTTGCAACCTGATGGAGGTCAGTATAGATGGACTAATAGACCAAGTCCCACACACTGCTAGAAGCCCAAATATTTTTCAGAGCTAGATGCAGAAAAAAATTATTTTTAATTTGCAACCTGATGGAGGTCAGTATAGATGGACTAATAGACCAAGTCCCACACACTGCTAGAAGCCCAAATATTTTTTCAGAGCTAGATGCAGAAAAAAATTATTTTTAATTTGCAACCTGATGGAGGTCAGTATAGATGGACTAATAGAACAAGTCCCACACGCTGCTAGAAGCCCAAATATTTTTTCAGAGATAAATGAAGAAAAAAATTATTTTTAATTTGCAACCTGATGGAGGTCAGTATAGATGGACTAATAGACCAAGTCCCACACACTGCTAGAAGCCCAAATATTTTTTCAGAGCTAGATGCAGAAAAAAAATATTTTTAATTTGCAACCTGATGGAGGTCAGTATAGATGGACTAATAGACCAAGTCCCACACACCGCTAGAAGCCCAAATATTTTTTCAGAGCTAGATGCAGAAAAAAATTATATTCAATTTGCAACCTGCTGGAGGTCAGTATAGAAGGACTAATAGAACAAGTCCCACACACTGCTAGAAGCCCAAATATTTTTTCAGAGCTAAATGAAGAAAAAAATTATTTTTAATTTGCAACCTGATGGAGGTCAGTATAGATGGACTAATAGACCAAGTCCCACACACTGCTAGAAGCCCAAATATTTTTTCAGAGCTAGATGCAGAAAAAAATTATTTTTAATTTGCAACCTGATGGAGGTCAGTATAGATGGACTAATAGACCAAGTCCCACACATCGCTAGAAGCCCAAATATTTTTTCAGAGCTAGATGCAGAAAAAAATTATTTTTAATTTGCAACCTGATGGAGGTCAGTATAGATGGACTAATAGACCAAGTCCCACACACTGCTAGAAGCCCAAATATTTTGTCAGAGCTAGATGCAGAAAAAAAATATTTTTAATTTGCAACCTGATGGAGGTCAGTATAGATGGACTAATAGAACAAGTCCCACACGCTGCTAGAAGCCCAAATATTTTTTCAGAGATAAATGAAGAAAAAAATTATTTTTAATTTGCAACCTGATGGAGGTCAGTATAGATGGACTAATAGACCAAGTCCCACACACTGCTAGAAGCCCAAATATTTTTTCAGAGCTAGATGCAGAAAAAAAATATTTTTAATTTGCAACCTGATGGAGGTCAGTATAGATGGACTAATAGACCAAGTCCCACACACCGCTAGAAGCCCAAATATTTTTTCAGAGCTAGATGCAGAAAAAAATTATATTCAATTTGCAACCTGCTGGAGGTCAGTATAGAAGGACTAATAGAACAAGTCCCACACACTGCTAGAAGCCCAAATATTTTTTCAGAGCTAAATGAAGAAAAAAATTATTTTTAATTTGCAACCTGATGGAGGTCAGTATAGATGGACTAATAGACCAAGTCCCACACACTGCTAGAAGCCCAAATATTTTTTCAGAGCTAGATGCAGAAAAAAATTATTTTTAATTTGCAACCTGATGGAGGTCAGTATAGATGGACTAATAGACCAAGTCCCACACACCGCTAGAAGCCCAAATATTTTTTCAGAGCTAGATGCAGAAAAAAATTATATTCAATTTGCAACCTGCTGGAGGTCAGTATAGAAGGACTAATAGAACAAGTCCCACACACTGCTAGAAGCCCAAATATTTTTTCAGAGCTAAATGAAGAAAAAAATTATTTTTAATTTGCAACCTGATGGAGGTCAGTATAGATGGACTAATAGACCAAGTCCCACACACTGCTAGAAGCCCAAATATTTTTTCAGAGCTAGATGCAGAAAAAAATTATATTCAGTTTGCAACCTGATGGAGGTCAGTATAGATGGACTAATAGAATGATGCTATGCCCAAAAGATTTTACTTCACTAGGTGCAGTAAAAAAATTGGTATTCTATACACAGGTGGTATATCTTGCAACACAGATAGGCTACTCCACTGACTAACACACTCTGCAATAGGCCAAAAAGGATTAGCTTTGCTAGATTCAGCCAAATGCTGTGAAAAAAACTTGCACAGCACTGGCACAGACCTGCCTGGCAAAAACTGATAGGAACTGATGTAACCTAGTCCTGAAAAGGACTCCAATTACAATTAGTCTTTACTCCCACAATCTATCTATTTAAGAGCACAGACCTGCCTGATAAAAGTCGTAGGAAATGCTGTAACCTAGTCCTTAAAAGGACTGCAATCACAACTATTCCCTACTCCCAAGCTATCTGTATATTTGTGCGAAAATTGGCTTGAAATTAACAAGGTATAGCGCACACAGCAACAGCGGTGCCGTCTAACACGCAGCTGCAGCAGTGAGAAAATGGTGGCGACGGGGAAAATGGCTTGGTCTTATAGGGCAAGGACATGTGACATACACTGCCAATCACACATGCCCTTGCTTGTGTGAAAAAAAGCACTTCGCTCCGTGTGTGCGCTGCTGATAGGCTGACAGATTGCACCTCCCCACTGCAAATGCGGGAAAGAGAAAAAAAAATGGAGATCTTCATTGTTCCTGCAGAGATCCATCCCCTGCCCCTCCCCCCGCCCCGCTGTACACTCAAACTGCGTATTAACATTAATTTTCATCATTACTGAGAAAAAATCCAGTTATGATTTTGGTGCACGAACAGTTATCGAACATAACCTCGAACAGCCGAATTTTTCTCAAATTGTTCGTGTTCGCCGTTCGGCTCGAACACCGCCCAAAACAGCTCGAATTTGAGATTGGCGAACAGTTCGAGTAGAACAACGCTCATCTCTAGTCATAAGCATTCAGACCTTTTCTCAGTATTGACTAGAAGCACGCTTTTGAGCTAATGCAGCCATGGAGTCTTCTTGGGAATGATGCAACAAGTTTTTCACACCTGGATTTGGGGATCCTCTGCCATTCTTCCTTGCAGATCCTCTCCACTTCCGTCAGGTTGGATGGAGAACGTTGGTGGACAGCCATTTTCAAGTGTCTCCAGAGATGCTCAATTGGGTTTAGGTCAAGGCTCTATCTGGACTAGTCAAGCATGGTCACAAAGTTGTTCTGAAGTCACTCCTTTGTTAATTTAGCTGTGTGCTTAGGGTCACTTTCTTGTTCGAAAGTGAACCTTCGGCCAAGTCTGAGGTCCAGAGCACTCTGGAAGAGGTTTTCATCCAGGATATCTCTGTAATTGGCCGCACTCATGTTTCCTTCAATTGCAACCAGTCATCCTGTCCCTGCAGCTGAAAAACACCCCCATAGCATGATTGTGCCACCACCATGTTTCACTGTTGGGATTGTGTTGGACAGGTGATGAGCAGTGCCTGGTTTTCTCCACACATACCGCTTAGAATTATCACTAAAAAGTTCTATCTTCATCTCATCAGACTAGAGAATCTTATTTCTCATAGTCTAGGAGTCATTCATGTGTTTTTGAGCAAACTCTATGTGGGCTTTCATAAGACTTGCACTGCCATAAAGGCCTGACTGGTGGAGGGCTGCAGTGCCAGTGATAGTTGACTTTTTGGAACTTTCTCCCATCTCCCTGCTGCATCTCTGGAGCTCAGCCACAGTGATCTTGGGGTTCTTCTTTACCTCTCTCACCAAGGCTCTTCTCCCACAATTGCTCAGTTTGGCTGGATGGCCAGGTCTAGGAAGATTTCTGGTGGTCCCAAACTTCTTCCATTTAAGGATTATGGAAGTCACTGTGCTCTTAGGAACTTTAAGTAATGCAGAATTTTTTTTGTAACCTTGGCCAGATCTATGCCTTGCCACAAGTCTGTCTCCTTGGGCAGTTCCTTTAAGCTTATGATTCTCACTTGGTCTGACATGCACTGTGAGGTCTTATATAGACAGGTGTGTGCCTTTCCAAATCACGTCCTATCAGTTTAATTAAACACAGCTGAACTCCAATGAAGGAGTAGAACCATCTCAAGAAGTATTACAAGGAATTGGACAGCATGGGACTTAAATATGAGTGTCTGAGCAAAGGGTCTGAATACTTAAGACCATGTGATATTTCAGTTTTTCTTTTTTAATAAATATGCAAAAATTTCTACATTTCTCTTTTTTTCAGTCAAGATGGAGTGCAGAGTGTACTTTAATGAGAAAAAAAATGAACTTTTCAGAATTTACCAAATGGCTGCAATGAAACACAGAGTGAAAAATTTAAAGGGGTCTGAATACTTTCCGCACCCACTGTAGATTCTATATTCTAGAATATTAAGTGTCTTATCTGAAATTCTTTTACGGATGAGGTATCGCAGTATGGATAGCGTATTACATCGATCCAGCCAGGTATTATTGCCTTATACTGAGTGCTGCTGGTGCCCAAAAAAATTTAAAATCTATTCTATTCACTATCGATAATGCTCTTAGATGAATTTACAATAGGGACAAGTGCTGCTACGTGGTATCATCACCAGCTACAGATGAGTGTTCATTCTGGTCGCATAAATGTCTTCCACAGTCCATAACTTTATTTTTTTTTCTTTGGCCTTATATACAAGTCAATACCCTGGAAAGAATGTTTCTTAACATTTTTTCCATTTTAGCTTGTTTTTTATGTTTTTTTTTGTCAGTCAGCAAAAGTGGTGTAATTCTCTGACAACATTGTTCACACATATGCCATTTGTCAGTGGTCAACTGTAAATAGGTTTGAACCCACAACTGCAATACTTTAAATAGGAATTGTCTGAATTGTAAAGCGCTGCGGAATATGTTGGCGCTATATAAATAAAAAGATTATTATTATTATTGGATAACATCTGATGGCCACGGTTTCAGGCAGTCGCCTCATGGTATGGTATTTGTCAGCGACCAAGTATCAATTGGTTTAACAAAACACAGGTGGCTGACTTTAAATGGAGTGGAATATTTGCCACGCTCCACAAAATTTCTGTATTATTGCGGCAGTCATATGGATCACGTGTGTCTGATCATTGAAAAACGTTACTCTGCTTCCACTATACAGTAATATGAATAAAGCTAAAAAAAATCTGGCTGTATTCTGCAAACAAGCAAATGGAGCTGTAAAATGGTGTACACTGACACACTGCTACAATCTATAAATGGAGGACAATATTTTCCACGCTCACTACAAATAGCTGGATTTTAACCGCAGTTATATGTGATACGTCTGACAGAGAACCACGGTTTTAAATAGCAGGCCTGTAGTTTACAAATACTATTCTTCAGAGACCTAGTGTGAATAGCTTGACCGACACAGTACTACTAAATGGAAAACAGAAATATCTGATTTTGTAACACTGTTATATGTGATACGTCTGACAGAGAACCACGGTTTTAAATAGCAGACCTGTAAGTTTACTAATACTATTCTTCAGAGACCTAGTGTGAATAGCTTGACTGACACACTGCAACAAAATGGAAGGCAGAAATAGCTGATTTTGTACCGCTGTTATATGTGATATGTCTGACAGAGAATCACGGTTTTAAATGCCAAGCCTGTAGTTTACTCATGCTATTCTTCACAGAGATTTAGTGTGCATAGCTTGACTAACACACTTCAACTAAATGGAAGGCAGAAGTGGCTGATTTTGGAATGCTGTTATATGTGATACGTCTGACAGAGAACCACGGTTTAAAATTATCAGGCCTGTAATTTACTAATACTATTCTTCACAGAGACCTAGTGTAAATAGCTTGACTGACACACTGCAAAAAAATGGAAAAGGAGGCCAATATTTTCCACGTTCAGTTCAAATTTCTTGATTTTCATCGCTGTAATATGGAAAAGATCTGGCTGTATTCTGCAGTGCTAACAAGCAAATGGAGCAGAAAAATAGTGTACTCTGGTTTGCTTTTTAGGCAAATAACCAGGATTAAGATAAAAAAAAATTGCCCAGGCCCCTAATATCTGGGGCAGTCTACAAATATTGGTCACAGCAGGATCAGTCAGAAGTTGAACATGTAATGGACCCTCTGTGCTGTATCATGCACTGCAGTCAGTCACATACCCTGCCTGCCTTTGTTTTTAAGCAAATAACCAGAATTAAGATAAAGAAAAAATTTGGCCCTGGCCCCTTATACCTGGGACGATGTCTACAAATATCTGTAATAGCAGCATCAGCAGCAGACAGAACCTTCAATGGACCCTTTTGCACTATATACACTGCAGTCTGCCACATAAGCTTCCTGCCTGCCTAACACCTGCTATCACTACTGAATACATGCAGCTGGATTAGTCCTCAGAAGGACTATTAGTTCAGATGGGTATATATATGCTGTGGAATACCTATACTAACTATAAACAAGCAAATCTCTTCCTGACTCATCAGCAGCTCTCCCTACTCTGCCTGGTTCCGGGGTAGACTGTGACGAGCATAGCGGCACCAGATCTTATATAGACCTGATGATGCTGTGCGGCCAGCCAATCACTGTAATGCCCACAACCAATATGGCTACAGCATTACAGTGCGTGGCAAGCAATCCCTGCATGTTCATTGACTCTCTAAAGAGCACCAAACATGCAGTGAGGGGACCCGAGCTTCCACCCGATCAACCCAGAAATACTCGCCGAGCACCGAGCTTGTCGAGCACCGTGATGCTCGGGCAAGTAGTGAGCAATGGGAGCACGTTCTCTCATCACTAATGATGATATTTTACACACAGAGCACATCCCTGCAGACTTCTCTCTTCTCCATCTCCAGCAGCACATCCTGACATGGTGCCTGTAGAAATAAAAGTATCATTATACTGCCCCATAAATATAAATATCTCCCATGCTGTGCTCCTTAATAAATAATTGCCATTCACTGTGCATCCTGTACAAAATATCCCCCTCACACTTCCTTTCTCCATAGTATCCCCCCATACTACCCCTCTCCCCCAAATTACACCTTTCCATAATAACTCCACATCACTGTCTCTCTGCATAAAGTCCCCCTCATTGTACACTTTACTGTGACCCCATTCACAACACCCCTAATTGCCCCATAATATCCCCCATAGCTCCATAATGTCCCCTATATGCCCATAATGTGCCCCATAATGTCCCCCAATTGCCTCACAATGTTTCTAATTGCCCCATAATGTCCCCCATAATTTTCCTCATTGCTCCATAATGGCCTCATAGTGCATTGCTCAATCAATTGCCCCCCATGTCAATCATTGCCCCATTGCTCCAAAATTGCCACATAGTGCCCTTCATTGCTCCATAAGGTTCCCCATTGCATCATAGTGTCCCCCATAATGGCCTCCATAGTGTTCCCCATTGCTCTATAATGTTTCTCATTGCCCCATAATGTTCCTCATTGCCTCAATGTTAACCCTTAATGGCCTCCATAGTGTTCTCCATTGCCTCATAATGTTCCCCATAATGACCTCCATAGTGTTCCCCATTGCTCTATAATGTCCCTTATTGCCCCATTATGTTCCTGATTGCCTTATAATGTCCTCCATAGTGTTCCCCATTGCCTCATAATATCCCCCATAATGGACTACATAGTGTCACCCATTGCTCTATAATGGCCCCTAGAAAGTAACACCAAGCTCAAAACAAACATTTCATCTTCAGCTCTTGGAGCACTTACTGGTGCCTACCGCATCCTCGTCATCTCTGTGGCCCGGCGCCAGCAGCAGTGTGATAACTTCAGCTGCATGCTGACCTCATCACGCCGCTGCACGTCGAGACAGGGGCTGACGAGCATTGCTTGTCAGCAAGTCCAGATGAGAATACATTTGAATTTAGGAAGGAGGGAGCGCAATTTCCTGGCAGCTTTGTAGGCCGCACAATACTTTGGCAGGCAATATGTTGTGCAGGCCTGCACTACTCCTTGTTATATAAATGTAAAACCTAACCTTTTTTTAGATATAAGTTAAAAATATATAACACTTATTACAAACAGGATAATATAGTGCTCAAAGTGCCAGTGCTCATAAAGAAAATTTACGATCTCACCCAAAGAGATGACTCCAATCGGACCCTCAGCATGGAGACTGTCATACCAAACGCGCAGGATACTAAAAATGTGTACCTTATATACCCTGTCATGCCCTGTATATGTCTCCCGCTCTAACAAGAGCAGTGCCCAAGTATTGACTATATATCCAAATCAAGAGAAAAGGGCTTTTGTCTTGATTTTGGTGCCGACAGACACTGATACTGGCTCTTACATTGTTAGAATATTTCTTAGGCTAATTTAGAGAATTTTATTAATGATATATCACTATCCTCTGGGCCCATCTTTTATATCCTAAATTGCCATTACCCACCCACCCTCTGATCAAATCCACTATCCTTGCCTGGAAACGATTAATAATGCTAAAGTCACTACAAACTGGATTCCTTTAAACATTCTGCAAATTTATCTTCTTCATATAGCCGTTCATAGTTTTCCATTCGAAAAATGGGAAAAATTAGGCATATCTAATTTTTCCATGATTCTTAATGATTAATTTAGTAAAATTATTTTATAACTTCTCTGAAGTAAGGACATATTTGAGAAATAAACTGAAACTCTCATTAACTCTTCCAATTAACTATTATCTCTTACAAAAGATCCAAAGAATAACAAAATATTTAAAATTTTAGAAATATCTTTAATCTAGATACATCCTTTTTAAATCTTCCATATCCAATTAGCCCCTTAACAACAACCACAGATAAGCATAAAAAAATGTCCAGTATTCTCTCATCACCGTTTTAAAAAGGAGATAAGGAATAAGTTAATAGCTCCCTCAGAATAGGGAAATCTCCAGGGTTTCAGCTACCTTGGGGAGTTGGGACCTTGGATAACACGATCAAGTCTATTTTTTCAGTCATCAATCTCGTGATTGTCACTATTCAACGAATAACTGCGATCATGAAGAAAAAACTTGTGATTCGGTTTAAAAAATAATTTCTCTCTTCTCTGACATATATAACATGCCATAGGAGAGAGAAATGGTGTCCCCATGCCCCGCCATGGTACCATTGTACCAGATCCGTCATTCTCCGGCCCCACTCCTCCTCCTGAAGCAAAATGATGGGCGCATGAGCAGTGCTCCAAAATAAAAGTTTTTTTTAGGTACTACCCTGAACGTGGGTTTAGTAAAAAAAAAAACACTCTCTGCTCCTACTGCGCAACAAAATCTGCCCACTTCACCTCTGTATGTGCAGCTGTCATTTCCCAAGATCGTTAAGAAGTCCTAATGACATTCCTTCATTTCAATGACAATTACCAAGGCCCCCCCAAAAAATGACCCCAACTATTATCGCTTTAACAAATTGAGACCTCTATTTCCTCCCAAAAGATTCATTTTTAAATTCATATACCCCAGAGCAAAAAATTGCAGTTGACGGGTCCTTGATGAGTTTCAAGGGCTGTTTGTCATTCCACCAATTTATCCCCTCCAAGGGCAACAAATACAGCGTCAAACTGTACAAAATGTGTGAGAGAACAACAGGAAACATGTGCACCTTTCTAATATATGAAGGTAGGAAGCGCCAAATTAACCCACCAAACTGGCCCAAGACAATTGGCATCCCAGGTAAATGTTACATGCACGTCACTATGCTTATCTAGGGACTAGAAATGAGCGAACATGTTATCCACTTCTCGGTACTCACCCGAGCATCACTGTGCTTGACAAGCTCGGCGCTCGGCGAGCATTTCCAGGTTGCTCGGGCGTGAACTCGGGTCCCCTCCCTGCCTGTTTGGCGCTATTTAGAGAGCTAATGAACATGCAGGGATTGCCTGCCACGCACTGTAATGGCGTAGCTATGTTGGTTGTGGGCATTACAGTGATTGGCTGGCCGCACAGCATCATCAGGTAAAGCAATCCAGTATACACCATTTTTCTGCTCCATTTGCTTGTTCTCACTACAGAATAAAGCCAGATCTGTTCCATGTTTCAGAGATAAAAATCCAGAACTTTGAACTGAACGTGGAAAATACTGGCCTCTTTTTCCATTCTGCTGCAGGGTGTCGATGAAGCTATTCACACTAGATCTCTGTGTAGAATGATATTAGTAAATGACAGGCCTGCTATTTAAAACCGTGGTTCTCTGTCAGACATATCACCTAGAAGACTGTTCAAAAATCATACATTTCTTCCATTTTCATTCCGTTGCAGTGTGTCGGTGAAGCTATTCACACAACGTCTCCGTGTAGAATAATATTAGTAAATTACTGGCCTGCTATTTAAAATCGTGGTTCTCTGTCAGACATATCACATATAACTGCATTCCAAAATCAGCCATTTCTCAGGAACGTGGAAAATATTATCCTCCTTTTAAAATGGGCAAGGTGCATGGCAAGGGATGGGGGAGTGGACGTGAAGGTGATGGTGCATGCAGAAACCGAGGACATGGCCGTGGGTAAGCTGAAATTGTGCCACAACAAACACCCACATCTTGTCGCTCGAACTTCCTGTCCCATTTACTAAGGGACCGCAGAACACCACTATTGAACACAGACCAGTGTCAAAAAGTTATTGGTTGGATATCAGATAAAGATAATTCTTCCAGTCACTTAGCCACCACCACCTCCACCCTGTCTTCCACACTGTCAAGTCTCAATAGCCGTAACACTAACATGACGGAAGTTGCCAGTGCAACTGTTAGGTCTTCCCAAGTCTGGTTATTTTTTAAAGACTCTGCAGATGACCCCAAAAAGGCCATTTGCACTGCCTGCCAGTCCAGCATCAGCAGGTGTAGCTGCATGTGACACCACTGCTTTTCAGCTATAGTGCGAGCAAACCAATCCCCTGTCCATGGTGCATGCCCAGATGCCTCCCGCCCTGCACCTGTCGTTGCACACTCTCAAGTAGCACCATCAGCAAGCACATCCTTGTCCCAGCGTAGTGTTCAGTTGTCCCTACTCCAGTTCTTGGAATGGAAGCGCAAATACGCAGTAAACGCCCCACAGGCCACACTGCTTTATTCACATATTTCACAAATGCTTGTGCTCGAAATGTTGCCTTTTAGGCTCATGGAGACGGAAGCTTCCCAGAACCTGATGGCGGTGACCGTCCCTCGGTACTCGGTCTCCAGCCGCCACTATTTCTCCCAGTTTGCCATCCCCGCATTACACGAGCATGTGTCCCACAATATTAGATGTGCCCTCAACAAGGCAGTTATTGGGAAAGTCCCTAACTATGGATACGAGGACAAGTGCTTGTGGGCATGGATGGTACGTCTCACTAACTAACATCTCACACTGGGTTAATATAGTTCAAGCCGGGACTCAGTCAGACCTTGGGACGGAACACGTCCTCCCGACGTCGAGGATTGCAGGCCTTGGGTCAATCAGGGTTGCCCCCACAATCTGCAGCTCCTACACCTCCTCCTCTTCAGTATCCATCTCCGAAATGATCAGTCGCAAGCTGGAAGCACTGCAGCGCTGCCTTGGCCAAGCAGCAACAGGCTGTGCTGAAGCTTATATGCTTAGGTGACAAACCACACAGTGCTGAAGAGTTGTGGACAGCTCTGAAAGAGCAGGCAGATCTGTGGCTGACACTGCTGACCCTACATCCAGGCATGGTTGTGTGTGACTATGGCTGGAACCGGGTGGCGGCTCTGAGGCAAAGCAAGCTCACACACGTACCATGCCTGGCCCATGTGCTTAGCCTCGTGGTTCAGCGTTTTCTCAAAACCTACCCGGATCTGCTGGATCTGCTTGTCATAGTACACCGCCTGTGTGCCCATTTTAGAAAGTCAGCTACAGCTTCCGCCGCCCTTGCCGTGCTTCAGCAGCGTTTGCAGCTTCCAGCTCACCGACTGATCTGCGATGTCTCCATGCATTGCAGCTCTAAATTGCAGATATTGAGCAGAAGATTGCAGTTGTTGACTACCAGTATCAGCAAGCCTGTTGGTATTCAGTTCAAACTCCACACATTAAACCTCAGGAGTGGACATGGATGTCAGACTTATGTACCATCCTCCAAACCTTTGAGGACTCCACCAAGATGGTGAACAGCGATGATGCCACCCCACTTCTCTGTTTTCTGAAATGCTCTCTGCTCACAATTAAAGAGGATGCATTTCAAGCAGAGCACGATGAGATGGAGCAAGGAGCCATACAGGGTAATTCCACACTGCCCAGCCTCATCTCATCTCAATGTGGATTGGGTGACAATAAAGAAAAGGAAAAGGAGGAGGCGGAAGATCAGATGCTAGTTTCCTGCGCTAGAGACGGTACTACCTGCACAACTGTCATACCGTCTGTTCAGCGTGGATGGCCTGAGGACAGGGAGGAGGAGGAAGAGGAGGAGGAGGAGGAAGAGAGCATGGTCAGTCATCCTCTTGGTGAGGACACGGAAGTCTTGCATCTTTGCAATCTGGCAAACAAGGCTGAGTTTATGTTACGCTGCCTTTCCCTTAACCCTCGCGTTGTCCAAATTTTGGGTGACAATCATTATTGGTTGGTGACACTTCTAGATCCATGGTACAAGGAGAACTTTCTGTCTTTTATTCCCTTGCAGGACAGGCCTAATAAAATGGGGCAGTATGAGAAGACATTTATTGCGGAATTAGTGAAAAAATTCCCATCTGAAAATGCTGACGGCAGAGGTCACAATTAGTTGGAAAACCAAGGAGTACAGGCAAGAGAGACACAAATGCAATCCAGCAGAGGAAGGGAACACTGTCAAAGTCCTTGACAGTTTTCTAAAACCCTCCCATCGCACAAGCCCTGATGCGTGGGGTACTCTCCTAAGGAAGGGAGAGTTTCAGTAGATGGTGAGGTAGTACCTTGCCGACCGTACCAACGTCCTCCGTGATTCCTCTGTGCCTTATAATTATTAGGCATCCAAGCTGGACACATGGAATGAACTGGCTCTCTACGCCTTGGAGGTCCTGGCCTGCTCTACTGCTAGCGTCTTATCAGAGCGGGTTTTTAGTGCCACTGGTGGAATTATAACTGATAAGTGTATCCGCCTGTCAACTGATAATGCTGACAAGCTGACTCTTATAAAAATGAACAAGGGCTGGATTGGGCCAGACTTCTCAACACCACCACCACCACCAACATAGAGTAACATAAACTCAAATCCAGTGTCTTTTTCTGGGAGGTGTATTCCCATGCACCTTCTCACACCCACACATGGGTATACGCTTCCTGATTTTGGCTATTTGCTCTTGTCCTCCTCCTTCTCCTCATCCGTCTCTTGTAAGGGGCATTGGAGTTCCTCCAAATTTTTGGCAACCGTTGCATTCACTGCATAGGCAAACAGTATGGAGACCCACTTCCTAATAATGGGAACATTGTTTTCAGGAGGCCCTCTGACCCCTATGTCTCTTACAAGTGGCATTGGAGTTCCTCCAAATTTTTGGCAGCCGTTGCATTCACTGCATAGGCAAACAGTATGGGAGACACACTTCCTAATAATGGGAACATTGTTTTCAGGAGACCCTCCGACCTCTACATCTCTTGCAAGGGACATTGGAGTTCCTCCAAATTTTTGGCAGCCGTTGTATTCACTGCATACCCTTTAACTGTAGAGCAGACCCTCTCCTTTCTAATGGGAACATGTCGTTATTGGGGCCCAGCTCTCTGTGTCTTTAAATTGTTAGTAGGGTATTTCCAAAATCTTGGCAGCCGTTGCACTCACTGCATACCCTATATCTGAATAGCAGACCCTCTCCTTTCTAATGGGAACATGTCGTACTCATTACTGTGGCCCAGCTTTATGTGTCTTTAAATTGTTAGTGGGTTTTTTTCTTAAATTTTGTCAGCCCTTGCAGTCACAGCATGGGCATTACCACTATAGGAGACCCACTCCTTTATAATGGAAACATTTTTTTCACTGAGACCCTCCTCTATGTCTCTTCAAAGAGGTATTGGGTTGTGTCCAAATTTTTGGCAGCCCTTGCAGTCACTGCATATGCAATAACAGTATAGGAGACTCACTTGTTAATAATGGGAAAAACAAAGCATAGTCGGCGATGGCTCTCTAACAATAGCGAGAGCTGACTGCTGGCCTTTTAAGAATAGTAAGGGCCGCCTAATGACCCTATAAAAATTGGTTTTGTGACTTTCATAATCCCTCCATCATAAATAAAACAGGATGTGTCTGATGATGTGTCACACACCACTTGGCCAGATAAGGTTGTAAAATGTTAAAATGACATTTCCCGGTGAATGCATACATCTTAAAAAACAATGTAAAAAAATAAGTAAAAACACAGTAGGATCTTTGTTTAGTATAAAAACCAGATTCGCCAAAGTAACCTCAATGTAATTACATTGTTCAGCTTCTGCACCTCCTCCTCCAGTTCGGCTTATATCTCTGAAATGACCACATCAGTCACAAGCTGAAAGCACTGCAGCACTGAGAAGCAGTGTCAGACTGAAAAATATTGCGCCCACCAGAGGTTTTGATTCTGAGGGCTCACCTTTCTCCCCCATAGCAGCTGCAAAGTTTGGCCTATGATGAACTCTCCTGATGGAAAAGACAGGGCCCACCCGAGGATTCTCTGGTGGGCCCGTCCAACCCTGCTGAGAAGCAGCCCTGGCTCAGAAAAGTGTGTGGGAAGGTTCCCGGTCACTCTATGGCTGCATGTTTAATGTGGACTGGCTCCGTACCATCCCTGGCCACATTCACCTGTCCACATGTTTGTGGTTAGGCGGTGCTTCCCAGTAAGTGCACTAGGGAGGGCACGGGTAATGTTGTGGGACCCGTGCTTGTGGAAGGCGGAGACAACACTGGGAGAAATAGTGGCGGCTGGTCACCGAGTATGGACACCCAGCTGCCGCTATGAGGATTTGAAAAGCTCCCGTCTCCACGAGCCTAAAAGGCCACATTTCAAGTGCAAGCAGCTGCCCAGAAATCTGGCAGTTTACTATTGTGGCCTGTGGGTGGATGGGTGGCTGGCAGCATACTTGCGCTTGCATTCCAAGGAATGGGGTACGGTCAACTGAGCGCTGCGCTGGGAAAAGGATGTGGGTGGTCATTGTTGCAAGTCTGCAACGACAGGTGCATGGCGTTAGGCATCTTCGTATGTGCCAAGGATCACTTTTGATGGGTACACTTTTAGCCAGTGACCTGGGAGTCAGAGATGCTTCCAGGGGTCTTCCCATGATGTTCCCATGTCTTTTCAGCACTGTATGCATGTGTCTTATGATGTGTCACACACCACATGGCCAGATAAGGTTGTAAAATGTTAAAATTACATTTCCCAGTGAATGCATTTGTCTTGGTTGAAAGCAATGCAAAAGTGCAAAAACACATCAAAAACGCTAGGTATGAACATAGCCCAAGGTGTTGAGGAGCATTTTTGTTTCTGTTTATTTATTTTGCCTTATATTCAAGTCATTACCCTTGAAAGGAAGTTCCTTAACATATTTCCCAGGAAAATCTATTTTGGTTTCAATTTTGCATGTTTTATTGTGAGTCCGTAAAAGTGGTGTAATACCTCTGACAACATTGTTGATAGCAGTGACTTGGGCAACAGAAATGCTTCCAGGGGTCTTCCCCATCCTGATCCCATGTCATTTGAGCACTGTTCCCATCGATTTGGGCAATTTTTAGACCTTCTGCAGATCGCCGGGGGGAGTCCCCTGAAAAATGCTCACGTTTCTCAAAGACTTACATTGGGCTCCTTATTCGGTCCGTGTAGTGATGATCAAGCATGCTCGTTTCTCGAGAATTAAGAGCATGCTCGGGCGAGCACCTATTATCTTCAGCGAGCTCTGCCGTTAAGTTTTCGTCATGAACATGATTTTGCGACTGTTTGACAGCTTTAATTCATGTGAGAAATGCCTGTTTTTCAGCATTCCTCACATTAAAGCAGTCAAATCATGTTCACGGAGCAACGAAAACTTAACGGCAGAGCACGCTGAAGATAATAGGTGCTCGCCCGAGCATGCTCATAAATGTCGAGCAACTAGCATGCTCGAATATCACTAGGTCCGAGCACTCGAGCATTCCAATTTGCTCGACTCGAACAACGAGTTTCTGAGCATTTTAGTGCTCACTCATCACTACTAGGGACTATAAAGGTTCCATAAATTCTTGGAATCCTGGGGTAACGTTATTCAGGGCGACCACTGATTGTAGCTTCCACAGTCAGGAGATGCATTAGCATTCAGGCACAGACACGCTGACAGAGTCTTAGAGAATAGTTAAACGGTTGTTTAATGAAGGTGCAAGTCCAGCACATAAAACAAGTCTTTTTCGCATCAGGCTTTCAATTAAATTATGAGTCTCTTCACAGGGGCACAGTATTTACACAGTATGCTTTACCCTGCAGTGAGATGAAGGGGGAGGTTTGTTGAGGGAAATGATTTCTGTGTGACAATCTTCCCAATCTGTTATCTTCCAGTCAAAGAATCTGATTCCCAGCTGCCAGTACAGGGTCTCTGACCTTAGCCCAGTTTAACTCTCTACTTGAATCTTGTTAACTTCACTTGCCTGGATTTTTGTGAGATTTAGATAACACTAATCCTTCCGGCTGCTCCCAGGACAATAAACTGCTTCCCCACAATCCCCTTGGGGTTCTGCTAACCCATGTCTCCTGTTGCTGTATTAACCCCTTTAGTCCCTGCATGCTTTTGAAACACATATATATGTGACTGACATGTTTCTATCTATCTAATCTATGTGTGAAGCTCTATTCTTTCTGTTCTAAATTGTTGGGTACCGCTGCTGAATTGCCGGCCGGCTTTTTTAAAGAGACGGTGCATGAAAACACTATTATTTTTTTTAATAAATCCTTTAACTAAATGACAAGTACAGTAAGCAACACTGTCACTGTACTTCATATATATGTGACTGACATGTTTCTATCTATCTAATCTATGCGTGATTCTCTATTCCTTCTATTCTAAATTGTTGGGTACCGCTGCTGAATTGCCGGCCGGCTTTTTTAAAGAGACGGTGCATGAAAACACTATTATTTTTTTTAATAAATCCTTTACACTAAATGACAAGTACAGTAAGCAACACTGTCACTGTACTTCATATATATGTGACTGACATGTTTCTATCTATCTAATCTATGTGTGATTCTCTATTCCTTCTATTCTAAATTGTCGGGTACCGCTGCTGAATTGCCGGCCGGCTTTTTTAAAGAGACGGTGCATGAAAACACTATTATTTTTTTTAATAAATCCTTTACACTAAATGACAAGTACAGTAAGCAACACTGTCACTGTACTTCATATATATGTGACTGACATGTTTCTATCTATCTAATCTATGTGTGATTCTCTATTCTTTCTGTTCTAATTTGTCGGGTACCGGTGTATGCCGCTGCTGAATTGCCGGCTTTTCATGTTTCACTGTGAGCACTCTTCCCATCGATTTGGGCAATCACTGTAATGCCACAACCACCATGGTTGTGGCATTACAGTAAGTGGCAGACAATCCCCGCATGATTGGTGCTCTAAATAGCGCCAGACATGCAGGACACGCTTTTGGTGCACGAACAGTTATTGAACATAACCTCGAACAGCCGAATTTTTTGCAAATTGTTCGGGTTCGTCGAACAACTCGAACACCGCCCAAAACAGCTCGAATTTGAGATTGGCGAACAGTTCTAGTCGAACACTGCTCATCTCTAATCATATGTCAGCATCACTGGCCTCCTCACTTCTCGTGTTGACACCCTCCTGCTGGGTTGTTCCTGAGATACCATGGGTTATTCTGTCACAGGAGTTTCTTCCGCCACACTCAATTCCAGTACTTCCTCAGATGCCCTTGGAACTGCTTCTGTAAGTTCCCGTCCTTCTCTTGAATCGTCCATTTTTGCACAGTCTGGTAATTCCGCTACTCCTAAGTGTCGATCAGTCTCTTCAGCGACTGGTGTTCAATCGTCAGATCTGAATTGGACTGCATCTGTATATCTTGGTACAAACTCTGGAGCTTTGGGGCTTAGTTCACTCTCCTGAGGGTGGTACATTATTCTCCTTGCCAGTCCGAGAATTACAACAATCTGCTTTTCTTCATCTGAACTCTCAAGGTCACTATCCACCTCCGGAGCTTCAGTCTGTGGTAGTCCCTTAACCGCTCTTGGTCGGTGTCGATCTCCCTCTGGGAAGTCTTTTTGTGGTGGGAGATAATCACAGGGTAGTAGTAAATTCCGATTGACTATTCTTGTTTTCTTGTCCCTCGTTTCCAGTCCGATTTCATACACTGGACTGTCATTGGCTGTCCTCTTTATAACCACATACACGTTGTCTTCCCAGTACGAACAAAGTTTTCCTGGACCACCTTTTTCACGTATGTTCTTGACCAGCACCCAACTTCGCGGTGTCAATTCTCCTCCATTATATTTTCGATCATAGTATTCCTTACCCTTGCTTTGCCCCTCCATGAACACTTTGAATGCTATGTTGTATGCCTCCGCCATCCGTTCCTTCCATTTCCGAACATACTCAGGTCTCTGACACCGGAGTATCGAACATTATGTTGATTGGCAATCTTGGCGATCGTCCATACAATAGGAAGAAAGGTGAATAACCTATTGCCTCTCTCTTTGCACAGTTGTAGGCATACACCACTTTTTACAGAGTACTCTTCCAGTATTTCATCTCGTCAGCTGTTAAAGTGCACAACATCAACAATAATGTCCGGTTGAAACGTTCGACTTGTCCATTACCTTCTGGGTGACAGGCTGTTTTGTGGAATCTCTGAATTCTACAGTACTTCTCTAGCTTGGCAAAGAACTGGTTCTCACATTCTCTTCCTTGGTTGTAGTGTAACCTCATAGGGAACCCAAACTTCAAAGTGAAATCATTGAGGATCTTCTCTTCCACTGTCATACCAAATATATTGGTGGTGACATATTCTTGAGCAAATAGAGTAAAATGGTCCATCACTACCTAAATTTATTGGTAACCACCCTTGCATGTCTCAAGATGTAGAAAGTCTATTGAGACCATCTCAAATGGGTAGGTAGTTTAGATGTTGCCCATAGGTGCCCGGGTTGACATATTGGGACATACATCTTTCAGACAAACACCTCTCAATATCTCTCTCCATGTACGGCCAGAAGAAATGAATGGTTCTCGAACCAAGCTCATTGTTCTTTCCACTCCCAGATGCCTCATGTTTTCATGGAGTTCTTTGAAGACCGACCTATGGAATACTCTGGGTAGTACCAACTGTTGGTTTTGTCCTCCTTTACGATACAGGACTTCGGCCAAGTCTGAGGTCCAGAGCACTCTGGAAGAGGTTTTCATCCAGGATATCTCTGTACTTGGCCACTTTCATGTTTCCTTCAATTGCAACCCATTATCCTGTCTCTGCAGCTGAAAAACACCCCCGTAGCATGATGCTGCCACCACCATGTTTCACTGTTGGGATTGTATTGGGCAGGTGATGACCAGTGCCTGGTTTTCTCCACACATACCACTTAGAATTATCACTAAAAAGTTCTATCTTCATCTCATCAGACCAGAGAATCTTATTTCTCATAATCTGGGAGCCCTACATGTGATTTTGAGCAAACTGTACGCGGGCTTTCATATGTCTTGCACTGAGGAGAGGCTTCCGTCGGGCCACTCTGCCTTAAAGGCCCGACAGGTGGAGGGCTGCAGTGATAGTTGACTTTGTGTAACTTTCTCCCATCTCCCTACTGCATCTCTGGAGCTCAGCCACAGTGATCTTGAGGTTCTTCTTTACCTCTCTCACCAAGGCTCTTCTCCCACGATTGCTCAGTTTGGCTGGACCGCCAAGTCTAGGAAGACTTCTGGTGGTCCCAAACTTCCATTTAAGGATTATGGAGGCCACTGTGCTCTTAGGAACCTTGAGTAATGCAGAATCCTTTTTTTCAGTCAAGATGGGATGCAGAGTGTACTTTAATGAGAAAAAAAATATCTTTTTAGAATTTACCAAATGGCTGCAATGAAACAAAGAGAGAAAAATTTAAAGGGGTCTGAATACTTTCCATACCCACTTTATTTCCTCATAAATAGGAGTCCTTAAAAGCAAAACATTTTATCAAAATTTGTATAACGGGAATGTATACTGTTCATTTTATGATTGAATAGACTAATGTTCTTTTCTCTGCAAATATTGTACTGTAAGGTGCAATTGGTTCAGTTGACCTTTTAGGTATATGTTTTTATTTATGTTCCTTTGTCCCCCCTTTTTGTTTCACCCTTTCCTTTTCATCCCATTTTTCTTGTTACATATACTATTTCTATGTATATTTCCTTATGTGTCTATTGTAACCCTTTCCTTAAAAAGTAATAATTAATAATTTGAAGAAGAAATACAGTACAGACCAAAAATTTGGACACACCTTCTCATTTAAAGATTTTTCTGTATTTTCATGACTATGAAAATTGTACATTCACACTGAAGGCATCAAAACTATGAATTAACACATGTGGAATTATATACTTAACAAAAAAGTGTGAAACAACTGAAAATATGTCTTATATTCTAGGTTCTTCAAAGTAGCCACCTTTGGCTTTGATGAGTGCTTTGCACACTCTTGGCATTCTCTTGATGAGCTTCAAGAGGTAGTCACCGGAAATGGTTTTCACTTTACAGGTGTGCCCTGTCAGGTTTAATTAGTGGGATTTCTTGCCTTATAAATGGGAGTGGGACCATCAGTTGTGTTGTGCAGAAGTCTGGTGGATACACAGCTGATAGCCCTACTGAATAGACTGTTAGAATTTGTATTATGGCAAGAAAAAAGCAGCTAAGTAAAGAAAAATGAGTGGCCATCATTACTTTAAGAAATGAAGGTTAGTCAGTCCGAAAAATTGGGCAAACTTTGAAAGTGTCCCCAAGTGCAGTTGCAAAAACCATCAAGCGCTACAAAGAAACTGGCTCACATGAGGACCGCCCCAGGAAAGGAAGACCAAGAGTCAATTCTGCTTCTGAGGATAAGTTTACCCGAGTCACCAGCCTCAGAAATCGCAGGTTAACAGCAGCTCAGATTAGAGACCAGGTCAATGCCACACAGAGTTCTAGCTGCAGACACATCTCTACAACAACTGTTAAGAGGAGACTTTGTGTAGCAGGCCTTCATGGTAAAATAGCTGCTAGGAAACCACTGCTAAGGACAGGCAACAAGCAGAAGAGACTTGTTTGGGCTAAAGAACACAAGGAATGGGCAATAGACCAGTGGAAATCTGTGCTTTGTTCTGATGAGTCCAAATTTGAGATCTTTGGTTCCAGCCACCGTGTCTTTGTGCGACGCAGAAAAGGTGAGCGGATGGACTCTACATGCCTGGATCCCACCGTGAAGCATGGAGGAGAAGGTGTGATGGTGTGGGGGTGCTTTGCTGGTGACACTGTTTGGGATTTATTCAAAATTGAAGGCATATTGAACCAGCATGGCTACCACAGCATCTTGCAGCGGCATGCTATTCCATCCAGTTTGCGTTTAGTTGGACCATCATTTATTTTTCAAAAGGACAATGACCCCAACACACCTCCAGGCTGTGTAAGGGCTATTTGACCAAGAAGGAGAGTGATGGGGTGCTATGACAGATGACCTGGCCTCCACGGTCACCAGACCTGAACCCAATTGAGATGGTTTGGGGTGAGCTGGACCGCAGAGTGAAGGCAAAAGGGCCAACAAGTGCTAAGCATCTCTGGGAAGTCCTTCAAGATTGTTGGAAGACCATTTCCGGTGAATACCTCTTGAAGCTCATCAAGAGAATGCCAAGAGTGTGCAAAGCAGTCATCAAAGCAAAAGGTGGCTACTTTGAAGAACCTAGAATATAAGACATATTTTCAGTTGTTTCACACTTTTTTGCTAAGCATATATTTTTCCACATATGTTAATTAATAATTTGATGCCTTCAGTGTGAATGTACAATTTTCATAGTCATGAAAATACAGAAAATCTTTAAATGAGGTGTGTCCAAACTTTTGGTCTGTACTGTACATTGCCAGAATATTAAATGTTTTTTGAAAAACCTAACAGAACCTAAGTGTTGACATTTTGGAAATGTTAAGAACATATGGGCCTAAAGTGCCTGAGGAAAGGCCTTGCCCATGAGGATGCTCTAAATTTGACTATGTGTGTTTATACTGTACCGTGTGTTTATATCATTTGATACCTGAAGACAAATAAAATAAACATATACAATATCTGATTATTTTCATTGTATTAAGACTTAGTACTGTGGGACCAATTTAAGCCATGGTGTCATCATTCAATTGTATTTGTGGACAACATCAAAATTTTTAAAGCAGTACTGTATTTGTTGGCAGCAACCTTGGCTGCGTGACTCAGGGTATGTAGGCCAACAATAATAGTCCCAGCATTAAAGCATTATATGTCTGACCTTGGCAGGGGCAAGAAATTGTCATGGATGGTCAAAAACAAGTAGAAAGCTTTGATTCCTCATTGTGTTTAAAGAAACAGTGGAGAGAACACTTCAAAAAGTTAAAATAATACAAAGGGGTAGTATTGGGTAATTTTTGGCATATGCAGAGTTTACAATACCAGGCAGCACCTGGTCACATAATGGTAGATACATGTATTTTTGTGAAATATGCAATATACTACGGGTAACAAATCTAATTCCTCTTTCACTTTAAAGCTAAAAATAGCATTTAAACATACACTTAACACAATGAAAAAGCCGAAAACATAGTTATGCATAAAGGGCAAAAATCTGAGGCATCACTATACATTTAGTACAATGCAATATTAATAGCTGAAAGAAATTCTAGCAGTAAGTTACAAGGCCGTGGAGGTTTAATCTGAACAATATTGCAGTTTGTGTTGGTCAAAATATTGTAAGAGTTCTGTGCGTATACATACACACATACTGTATGTGCACATGGCAGCTAAGTATCCCTTTATTAAACATTAATGCCCTAACACTTTATTATAAGTTTTGTATTTAAAGGCTGTAAATAACACTGGCATGCTAAGATGCCAACATATCAGCTATAAAATCAGGCCACAGACACACTGCATTGTATATTACATGTTAAAAGCAAGGTTGGTTACTAACAATGCTATTTTTTAAAGCAAATTGGGCTTGGAAACAGAGTGATCACATTAATATATTTGTCATTAATTAGACATGGTAATTTGCTTAACCTACAAAGAATCTTAACATGTCAGGTAATGTGTGTGTTGTTTAGACATTTAACATAACAAAGCAAAGAGCACAATGACCATTCTATTTATGTTTTAAAAAAGTCCCTTTTGGTATGATAAAGGAACAGCTTTGGGCTAACTTACCAAACTTTGCCTGCTTGGCTGATAAATATGTGGCCAATCCTAGTCTTGGGAAGAGCTGTGCAGATACAGCAAGCCAAGCCAGCTCTGTTGTAAGCCTGTCATGGTATCCCTCTGTTCTGGTGTCCCAAAGTTCAGGGTGCTGCTCCACAAGACCTATTAGCCGTGCTGTGTCCACTTTGGGGGCCATTCTGTTGAATAATTTCACCACACTTCCAAAACACCATCACTCTCCTACTACTCCAGTTTCACCTCACACAGAATGCTGCCAAGATTAGCCAAAAGTTTGAGACAATCAAGGTCTAGACGCCTGGCTAAAATTGAAACCATTTGTTTCTATGTTAACCCTATAACCTTAAAAAATGCATGTGGATGGCACAGAGATAGCACACAGATGTCATCTCTGTGTGGTTCATGTTTACACGGATCCATTGACTTGAATGGGAACGTGTGACCCGTGCTGTCATCACAAAATGGACACGTCTCCGTGTGGGCAACACGGACACATGGTCCGTGAAAATACACTGACATGTGCACAAAACCGATTGACTACAACACATCTGCGTGTGTCAGTGTCTCCAGTACATGTGAAAACTGTCTCCACACGTACCGGAAATACTGACATGTGAAAAAGCCCTAACTATAGTCCAATTACAGCTGACTCCGGCAATGGAGAACATAGAGAAATTACTTTCTTCATCTCCTCTGCACATGTGCTGCGATTCTCTTATGCGAGAGAATCGGAGCCCAGCGAACTGACACTTGGCTCAAACTCTGACAGAGTTTGAGCTGAGCGTCATTTGCATAATTGCATGAGAAAATCGATGGTGGTGTGACAAAGGCAGGTGTGACAAATGCATTAAAGAGGTTATCAATAATAATTGAAGGCAGACGCGAAGAGGTATTCTATGAGTGGCAGCAGATAAGGCTGCTATTTTAAGACAGGCAGGGCCAGTTTTAGACAAAGTGGGGCCCTGGGCAACAGTTTAAAAGGTCTCTTAATGCTAACATATTGCACCATCACACTCAAACTTTTAGGGTCATACAGACACAGGCATACAAAGAGGACATACAAACTGACACATTTATACCTACCAGGAGGTCATACATTCTAATGTTTTCACTAATACAGTATATACCACCAGGAGCCCAGATATTCTGATGTCCTCAATAATATCTACCACCAGCCTAGAATGTATGGACTCCTGGTAGGTATATATTAGTGAAGACATTAGAATGGAAGGTGATAAGTTTTCTTCAATGGACAACTCCTTTAAGTGTATTATTGGTGTAGGTTTATGAAACATTCTGCTGTTCTATAATATCTTGTGCATGGTCGTGTGCCCATTAACATGCCCATCCTTTTTAGTGAAGCTGGTAGAGATGTAAAATATATCTTTTTATAAATAGCAAACTATTTGTAAACAGGTCCCTGGATGCAACACAGAAACAAGGACTAGGCGGAAGTAACCACTTAACTATTTATTTTCCTAAGTCGGAAGTGGTATAGGGTGTTTCTTTAACAGTAGGGAAGGGGTATGATCATAGAGTATTTACAGCATACATTCAATATACAATTCTGCTTTGAGGCACCATATAGCTTTTATGTCCCGCTCTCTATGGTATCCGACTAACTTCTGCTAAGTGCAGCTTTAAAAATCTCCAGGGTGTGAAAGGCAGGTTTCTCTCTCTTAATCACAGACCCTAGAGGGGGTTTCCGGTTTTCCCCACTATGCCACAAGTCCTTCTGACAAAATCCATCAGCGCTCTCTGGGCGAAGCCTCACTCTTGTGGCCCCAGTGGCTCCCGGTACCTGTTATACTACTACTAAATGAGACAGTTGTAGTGTGGTAGTAGATTTATTCCATTGTGTTCTGAGTTAGGGGATATAATATATTGCATTCTAAATTGTACTTTCATTGCATTGTAAATTTGTACTTTCCTGCCATCTACCGATCAATGTGTGTATATGAAAGTAAGTGATTCATCTCCACACAACAAGCTGCCATAGCAACGGGTGGGAGGAGTCACCCAGCTCAGGGCACACACTGACTGAACGCTGGTACAAACCAGTTGTGGGCGGTTCCAGCTGCCTAAGGAAAAGATAGGAGAGACACTATTCTCTCAGAGAAGTGTTTTCAATGCCAGTCTATGCTGAGGGGAAATTTTTCCTCACATAATCTCCTTCACAAAAAGAGTGACGTTTCTTCTAGTCAGGAGAGATAATACTGTACATGGACTCTCCTGCTCTCGGGTTATTCTGATAATTTCTAGCCAGGACCAGATCCACGTGGCTGTCACTCCACCGACTTTGATTAAACCTACCCCCTGCCAGAGGGAATGGTGGGCTAAAAACTGTGAGTACAACCACACTTCAGTGTGTTTCCACAGAGAGCCAATCTGTGAAGGTCCCTCCATCAGTGTAACATTTCCTGGACTGTGCATAGCATTTCCTGTACTAGCAAGGGAAGAGAACTCTGCTCCAGCCACCCTTAGAGACCATAACCTCGCTTGTCTCATGAGGAGAGAACCATTATTCTCATATGCACAATATACTGTGAACTTTGCCTGTAAGAGAGCCTGTACTCTGTTACCTTCTTCAGCAAAAAAATGATATGTTTACAAGTTCACCTGTGTGTCGCGCTGCTTGAGATTGCACAAACATCACAGGCACTCCAAAACCTGCACCCAGACACTACTGCTACAGGTGTGCCCCCGGGGGGTCCTATACCATCCACAAGTGCCACCTCCGACTTTTGAAATTGTTGCGGACACGAGGAAAGTGTTGAGGGGTCCAGCGACACACTTCAGCTACCGTGACATCATTATCTGCTGCCAGTGAGATCAAACAACCCAGCTGGCCCTTCTACAACATCTGGCACCTCCCCAGTGGCCCACCACACTCTGGCCAGTCCCCGTCCCATCTGCTGCACCACCCCAGACTGAACCCTGTACCGATTATCAGAGCTGGAAGTGACGGTCCATGTTAGTTTTGACTCCGGTCCACCACAGTGGACGTCCACTTCCGGATCAGCATCTTCATTAGGTCTTCATTGCTTTACCTGCGATGGTGATCTATTGAGCCTGGACGAATGAGGGCTGGGCTCCGAGCCTTGACTGGTATAGTCTGGTTCATGGACCTTGACTTGCGTGGATCTAGGCTTTGGGTCTTGACCTGCGTCATCTGATTCACGGATCTTAACTGGCTTCACCTGAACCCTGCTCACAGGCATGCAACAACATGCTGATTCGGCTCTCCTGGCACTCTCTGGTGTCTCGACCTCAACATCCTTTTTTGCGTGATTCCCGCTCATCTCACTCATTGTCATCAAATCTGTTCCCGCTTTGCCTCTTCAGCTTCTTACATCGGGGAACTGCATCACATAGGTCACCTGACCCACTTCTTCGTCAAGACCAGTGTTTCCCAAACTCCAGTCCTCATGGCCCCCTCAGGTCACGTTCTCAGGATTTCCTTAGTGTTACACAGGCGATGGAAGTATCATCAAGGTATCAGGAATTCTCTCATCTGTGCAACACTATGGAAATCCTGAAAAAGTGACCTGTGGGGGCCGTGAGGACTGGAGTTTGGGAAACACTGGTCTAGACTCTTCCTTTTGAAATCCTCCCCCTTTCTGTTGGTTCCAAAGGGTCCTGCTTGGTCAGCAGATGGCAGTCTTCAGACATACATGCCACCCAGCGCTAAGGAATCTCATCTTCTACGGCATACCCTCTTACATATTCACCATGTAATTCAAGATTCAAGTTTAAAATAACAAGACTACATTTATTTGCAAAAGCAATTCCAAGTGGTTTCCCAAATTTAACAGGCAGACAAGTAAGTAGGTGATATCAGTATTCTCTTCACTAATATATATCTACCAAGAGCCAATACATTCTAAGCTCAACCACACACACACAGAGACAGATACAAAGACAGACAGAGACATATGCAGTGGAGAGAAAAAGTATTTAGTCAGCCACCAATTGTGCGAGTTCTCCCACTTTAAGGATGAGAGAGACCTGTAATTGACATCATAAGTAGACCTCAACTATGAGATACAAAATGAGAAAACAAATCCTGAAAATCACCTGGTCTGATTTTGCAAGAATTTTTTTTTCAAATTTTGGTGGAAAATAAGTATTTGGTCAATTTGCACAATTGGTGGCTGACTAAAATATTTTTTTCCCCACTGTACACACAGACAATAGAAGAACTTACCACCAGTTCATCTTCTCTTCAATTCTTCCAACTCCCACACAGTACAGGACCTGTGGTGACATCACAGTCACATGGGCAAGTTTGTGGACCAAAAAAAAAATAATGGGGAGAAGCTCCTTTAATAACCACTTTGTTGGAAATTGTGGATTTGTGCTCCCACCTGGGAATTGATCGGGTCCGGTGCTATGATACTATGGTCATAAGCGCTGCCATTGTTCTGACCCTGGAGGCGGAGCTGCCACGCACACAGGGAAACTGTCCCAATCTCATGGAGCATTGTGTTCTGGAGTAGTAGTAGGGAGACCTGATAATTTCCTTCAGCATTTGGCGGGCATTTTCATTACCCCCGGGTTCACCCAAATTCTCATCATTGGATGAATTTTTAAAGGCTATGGGGCAGATTCATGATGGACCAGACTGGGTGGCTTTAGTTGAATCTTACCTTACGTCATTGTGTCAGTAGGACCTCAGTGCGGAGGACTACTGCTCCCAGTTTCATAGGTGGGCCATAGAGACTTTCCCCTTGGTCTTTTTAGGCTGCCATGACATTAGCTGTGTGACTTGCTTGGAGAAGATGGGAGCTATGTCGGGAGAAATTTTCCCTCAGGCGGAGTTCATCCATACCCTCCGCCGGTCTTGAGGCTGATGCAGAACCCATGCAGTTTGGTGCAGTTGCCAGCTATTGAGAGTTAAGGCAGCAAAGATGGGGACAGTGTCCTCTCGCGACCTGGTTTGTGAATGTCCATGTTTGGAGCATGGGCGTACAAAGGAATCATGGGGCCCTATAGCAGAAGTTGTTATTGGGCACCCCCCCCGAAAAAAAGATCCCTCTTTCATTGCCCCATAAAGTGTGATGCCAACAAAAGTGTCCGCCAAACACAGTATGACACCCCCATGGTGAATTCCTTCACATGCACAGTATAATGACCCTACTGTACCCCACCTCGACTCCCAGGGCAAAGTATGCTCACCCCAACATAGTATGACCCCCCACCTGTGACCACTTAGAGCTAGAGAGGATGGTACGTAATAAGGGAGGGTGTTATACATAATAAAAGATGAAACTATATAACTAAGGACGGCGCTATACATAATAAGTGAGTACACTATATACTAAGTGACTGTGCTATAGATAATAAATGAGTACACTATATACTAAGGTTGTATGCTATACATAATACAGCTACATTCCTGCATCTGTGTGCAGTGTCGGTGTGCTGCCCTGTTTTACAGACGCATTGAGCATGTCCTATTCTGATCCTCAAAATCGGATCAGAACAGGACATTCTCTGACCCTCACAGATCTCATTCTCAGATCCGTGATTTTCATGGATGTAGGAATGAATCTATAAAACTCTACGACTCGAGGACCATCGGATAAAAAAATCTGCCAGCACACGGACATTTCACACAAATGTGAGAATGCAGCCTATGGGATTTTACAAATAACATTATCACTCCAAGTCACACAGTGCAGATACAGAATAATATTTACATCAGGCACTTACAGTTGACGTATCATCTGATCAGAGTGAGTTTCTGCTGCTTCTCCATCTGGTCAGAACTTATGTCGACATCTCCCAGCCATGACTCGTCTTGTCAAGATGATCTCCAGCCTAGAAAATAACAAGGTCACATATATTGTATATATACATGTGTCTCCCCCACACTGCGCCCCTGACTACAGATATGTACCCCTCCCATTAATATACTATATATACATGTGTCTCCCCCACACTGCGCCCCTGACTACAGATATGTACCCCTCCCATTAATATACTATTAGCCACTTAGTAATCAAAGTATAAAGTGATAGCAGCACTGTGACCCCATTAACTATAATCTCCACCAGCCAATAATATAAATTATTCAGTCTTTGTGACTCTCCCCAATTACCTGTTAGGCTATGTGCACACAGAAAATATACAAGGTTTTACAGTACAAGCAAAGAGACCCCCATCATTGCTCTCTCCCAGCACCTCCATCATTGCTCTCCCCAGCCCCACCATCCCTATCATTGCTCTCCTCATCCCCACCATCCCCATCATTTCTCTCTCCAGCTCCATCATTGCTCTCCCCAGCCCCATCAGCCCCACCATCCCCATCATTGCTCTTCCCAGCCCCATCATTGCTGTCCCTAGCCCCATAAGCCCCATCATTGCTCTCCCCAGCCCCATCAGTTTCAGAAAAAAAAAAAATGTAACCTCTCAGCCCGCTCCCCTGCAGCATCCTCCTCGCGTTGCCGGCAGCTTCCTCCATTACCCAGGCGCCCGTTGCATGATGATGTCATCAAGAAGCGTGTGCCTGTGTGAGGGAGGAAGCGGCGGGCTGGAAGCAGAGGATTGATCCCTCCAGCTCCACTGCCATTCTCTCCTGTCAGCAGTGGGGTTTTGGATGGACCTCGAGAAGGAGCAGGCGGTGTTGGAGTGGGCACAAGATGTTAACCTCAAGGCATTGCAGAGTTTTTTGGGGTTTTGTCAATTATAATCAGAAGTTTATTAAGGGCTTTTCTAAGGTGGTGAAACCTGTCACTGATCTTACTCATAAGAGAGCTGATGTGTGTAATTGGGGACGGGAAGCCATTAAAGCCTTTAGTACACTTAAGAAGGTCTTTTCCTCCGCTCTAGTTTTGGTCCAGCCTGATGTCAATAAGCCTTTTGTGGTGGAAATGGATTCCTCTGAGGTAGGGGTAGGGGCTGGGCTCTCCCAGGGTTCCACCACCATAACATATTTGAGGCCTTGTGCATTTATTTCTCGAAAATTCTCTCCTCCAGAGCTCAATTATGACATCGGCAATCATGAACTTCTTGTCACAAATTTAGCTCTTGCATAGTGGAGTCATCTCCTTGAGCGAGCTATGGTCGATAAGCACCCATTCATTCACGGTGCATACTGACCATAAGAATTTGTTTCTTTTAGAGAATGCTAAGAGATTGAACTTGAGACACGCCCGATGGGACTTGTTCTTTACCAGATTACATTTTTCAATCTCTTACCTTCCTGGGACCAAGAATGTTTGGGCAGATGCTCTCTATTGGAGTCTTTGTCCTAGTTAGTCTGAAATTACAGAACCAGATTTCATTCTTCTGAGGGGGATTGTAGTTGCTTCTGTCAATTTAGCTCGGAAGGTAGTTAAGGCTTAGGGATTGCACCATCCAGTACACCTCACAATAAATTATTCGTTCCAGTGCAGTTACGGTTGGGCTTACTCAGATGGTGTCATGACTCGGTCTCTGCGGACTACCCGGGCATTAAGGGGACTGTTGAGCAGAAAGTATTGGTGACCGTCCATGGGTAAGAATGTTGAGGCCTATTTTAAGGTATGCAAGATCTGTACTAGGAACAAGGTGCCTTGCATCGTCCTGACAGGGAAATTTCTCCTTTTGATCATTCCTGTAAGTCCTTAGTCCCACAAATCCATGGACTTCATTACAAATTTTGTTACCTCCAAGGGTTTGACTATGGTGTGGGTTATTGTAGACTGATTTTCTAAACAATGCCATTTTTTCATTTGGCTCAGTTGCCCAGTTCTCAGGACTTGGTAAATTTGTTCCTTGTTAAGGTGGTAAGATTACATGGGATTCTTATGAATATTGTCTCCCATCGTAGGTACCAGTTTATTTTCAAATTCTGGAGGGCTTTCTGTAAATGCCTCGGGTCAGAACTCTCGTTTTTATCCTCGCACTGTCTTTAAACTAATGGGCAAATGCAGCGAATCAACCAGTGTATGGAGTCCTATTTAATATGTTTTTGCTCCCATAATCAGCATGGTTGGAGATCATACTTAGCCTTGGCAGAGTTCTCCTTAAACAATAGACACCACGAGGGCTTGGGAATGTCTCCCTTCTTCTGTAATCTAGAATTTAATCCTAGGTCTCCATGTTTGAGGGAGGGTCGATGTACTTCTGGCAGTCTCTGCAACTATCCATTGCCTCCAGAATGTCTGGAGGAAGGTCAGAATCCATCTCAAGAAAGCAGGGGAGAGCATGAAGAGGAAGGCTGGTAAGTGTTGTCTGCAAGGTTGCAAACTGACAGTAGGAGACAGAGTTTGGGTGTCTACTAATGATCCCAAGATCAAGGTACCATCTCCTAAGCTCGCACCCAGGTTTATAGGACCATTTCACATCATCGAGGTTGTCAATAAGGTGACTTTTCAGGTAAGTCTGACTTCTTCTATGCGAGTTCCCAATGTTTTTCATAAGACATTATTAAAGAAGGTGGTTACTCCGCTTGTGACCCAGGATCCTCCTCCTCCAATTCTGGTAGATGTTACTGATGTTTTTGAGATAGAAAATATTGTGGACTCTCATAGAGTTGAGAACTCCATTCAGTATTTGATTCATTGGAAGGGGTACGGTCCTAAGGAGAGGTCCTGGGTCTCGAGAGGTAATATACATACCAACCGTCTCATCGCTGAGTTCCATAGGAGGTTTCCAAACAAAGTGGGTGATGAGAGCCCGGATGTTTCTCTTAGGGAGTGGGGGTAATGTTATGAATTGTGGTTCTGTGCTCCCACCTGGGAATGGATCATGTCCGGTGCTACGCTACGCTGGTCGCAAGCGCCACCATTGTCCTGAACCTGGAGGTGGAGCTACCACAAACACAGGGAAACAGTCCCAATCTCCTGGAGCATTGTGTTCTGGAGTAATAGAATGTGTGGGCACATGGGATGCAGTGTGTTCCACCGAATTTCACTGACCAGGGAATATGGGATGCTGTGTTACCCGGTTGTCAGGCAACGCAAGACGCTGCTTTGTCTGCCACTAGGCAGTAGTGTGGTTGAGTCCATTCTGCTGTGCAAGTTATCAGGGAGTGGTTGTCTGGGGATGATTGGTAGATATTCAACACCTGATCATTTCCTTAAGCATTAGGCGGGCTATTTAACCCTGCTCCAAGCTCAGGCCTTTTCTGTTTATTGCAGTTCCTATGTGCTGTGGTGGTGAGTGGAGCTAGCAATAGTGTTGTTAACTTTCCAGGGTTTTTCTTAGGAGTCTTCTCCTTCTCTCTTCTTGCTACACTTCCAGGGGTTCCAGGTACCCACTGAATTCTTGACTAGGCACTGGCCGCATCACCAGATGCCAGCTGCACGGCGACAGTGGACCTGTTTACAGGGGGCTGGATGAAGAGTATTCCCGGCCATCAAGGGCTCGCCCAGCTGGACAGCTTGCCAATCTTGCTGGGTCTCTCTGCATTAGCACATAACACAGTTCAACCTTTCCAAACTTTTGAATGCATAGATCAAATGGTTATAACTTTTTTTTCAATATATTTAGATCACTTATCTGCTAATTTTAAAAAAATAGGGCTTATTGTGTTACAAGTTTGTACCAAACATTTGAATTGGTGGTCACAGGTCATAAAAGAGGTTTTCTCAAGATCATGAATGGATGCAATTTCAAAGTGTTTAAATATACAAAAAGTGTCTAAATAAACAAGCAATTCTGCAACATACACCAAGAATAAAAAGGATTTTTAGCTTTATAGTGTATACCCCGTTGCCTAGATTACCTACAACCCTATAATACCAGCCTGGTTGATTACCTAGGCAAGGAGCATGTGGCATGAGTAAACTCTATGCTTCACAGACTGCTCGCCCTGCTCTAAAGTTGGCCGGATCAGTGGATTTGACCAAGCTCAGTGCCCCTACACTTCATTCATTCTGCACAGGCAATGTTGCTACTACTAGCAAACAGTCTGGGAGAGATCCCTGGTCAGCAGCAGCACAACAAATCTGCTGGTATAATCTTTCTATCTTCAGATGTGCAAAGTAGAAAGTCGGGGGCAGGAGCAGTGTGCTCTTGAAGCTGCACCCTGAGACAACCCCTTTAAACGATTAATATTGGCTGCACTTGTAAGTGATAAAAAACTATATTTTTGTAAACCCTTCTAACTTAAATATTGAGTCAATTAGTGGCTGCTGAAGGGCCAATTTTCTCTCACTGATTTTGGATGAAAATTACATCTGGAAGTGACAGCTGCTACTGACTTCTCAAAATTCTTCCTTTAAGGGACTTTAAGGCAATCTGATGAAATTATGATTCAAGTTACCCTTTTAGAAATTGCACAGTGAAAACAGTAACTTGATTATGAAAAATAATAATAGATTGAAAAAATAGCAAAGCATTTCATATTTTTAGAAGAGACAAAATTCCACTCATTACTTCAGGATATGGAACTTTAAATACAATAAAGCTACGTTCCCATTAACAATGTTTTTTGAGTTTTTGACAATGCAGAAATTTCTGCACCTATTATGTAATTTAGGTTAATGTGTTTTTTCATTGTGTTTTTGAGTACATTTTTTGTTACATGTGTTTTTATCACGTTTTTTACCTTGCGTTGTTTGCTTCACCTTTGCTGGTTATCAAAAATATACATTGTTTTTTTCATTTATTTATTTATTTATTAGCTTAATAAATGCACAGTGAACTACAGAATATTTCTACCTCATGTCTATGTATTTATCGATCTATCTACCTATCTATCTGTCTCTCTATCCTACTCTTTTTTTACATATCTTTAATCCTGCTTTTTTTGCTTTGACAAAACTTTATTGACATACTTAGGTGCGCATTACATGCGCATTTTATGTGTTTCCGCCACGTAAACGTTCTAAATACGTATTCCCATTTCTTTACCTGCAAAATCTCTGAATCTAATGCAAGTTTATAGGGAAAATCCGCAGAGAAGACTCAGCATACCCACAAGAGAAATTGGCATGCTGCAGATTTGAAAAACGCACCGCAAGGGAGTTATGCAGTGCTAAAAAGAAGCACAGTGGCCATGAGATTTTTATAAATCCCATCTACTTTCCTGGTACTGTAAATTACTGCATTTTTGCCGTGTAATATTTAAAACTAAAAAAGAGTTGAAGAGAGTTTTGTTTATATTCTTTCCCATTATTAATTAGTAAAACTTTCTTAATAAGTTATATACTTAAAATGATGCCACTGAAAAATAGAAATCGTTGCAAAAAAACAGGACCTCATACATCTACATTTTAAAAAAAAAAGTAATGGCTCTTGGAAATCGACAATAAAAAAGTAAAAAAAATGCTTTGGTGTAAAGGCCAAAAATCCCTTTGGAAGTCTTGGAAGTAAAACGTCTATGATACTTAAATAAATATTTGATTGGAATTACATGTATATATGATATAGGAAATTGTAATCTTCTGGCATCAAAACACATGCCTGAAAAAGAATACCACTGCGTCATATGTTCTTATGACAGGAAATTTGAGAGGCATCAAAATGGTAAATTTATGACAAATGGGAACATTTCATAACCTTGGCTGATGTAAAGGTCATGTTTAATGTCAGTGGGTGGAGACAAAGGTCTCATTCAAAGGTATAAATACAATGAGTCCTCAACATTGTCCACACCATTCCCAAGAAATCTTCAGATATTCCTTCTGAATAACCTACATTGACCATCATCCATAATGAAGATTGCAATTGCCTTTGCATTGGTGGCTCTGAGCTGCCTCTTTGGTAAGTACTTTTCTTAAACAGCAGGGATTCTTCTAGCATTACAATGTTGGAGAATCCTATGAGATATTCTTAGTGGAAATTTAGCCAAGATATAAACACTGATATGAACCTATTTTTCATATTAAATAATGCCACCAAATAATATAGTCTATATATTAATATTTTATGTAAAAATAAAACTCAACAAAATATGTTTAACATCTGTTGTGTAGATTCAGGAAATGCAATCCTCCCTGCTGGTGGAAAGAAAGGTGAGTAATGACTTCAATGAGATATTCTTATTTAGGTTTACAATTAGAAATTTTGTTTTATTTTTTTGTGGATTTTAAGCCTAAGGCAGGAGGGGCAGTTAGTGGGAGGAGAATGATAGTTTAAAGCTTGATTTATATATATATATATATATATATATATATATATGACTTTGTCATACATCGTAGTTAATTATGCTTCCCTAATCTTCTGAATATATTAATTACTTAAATAAAGACCTGCGTGTCTAGCTTTCTTGAAAAGGAAAAAGCATTAAAAATAGACAACGTACATAAGAAGCTAATGCTTGTTTGGAAGGCCGTGCCCTGTAATCTCTAACACCGCTTCTAAAGTTCCTCCTATCCGTTACTCCGTTTTCCAAGCACAGTGACATGGGGAGTTTAGTGGTAAGTCTAAGCCAAGCCTTCCTTGGCTTTCCTGTGATGGGGGATGTAAAAGCAGAGAAGGTGTGGGTTAGACTTAACAATGAAATCTACATGCTGCTGTGGTGACCATCTTGAAAGCAGTAGGAAAGGAAAGCTGGTCTGAGTGGAGGCCGCAGCAGAGACCAACAGAGGCCAATAAGAAGGGTGACGATACATGAGAAATGTAGAGTTACTTTGTAGTCCCAAGGTTGAGGAAGGCTTTAAGGCTCACATTTTTAGATACTCGCATGTTTCATATATCAAAACAGATAATATTTTTTGTCCAGTAACCATAGTGATCCCTTTTCCTTATCTAAGAATAAATAAAGCAAGGTAATAGGATGGACAATGGAACTATTTGCATATATACAGTATGTATTCTATTCTTTTATTTATTACATCTTATTTTGCTGTTTCATCAAAAGGGCCCATTATCCCAAGAGATTGTCTTAAAGACTTAATTACTGTAAGTATTTAAAAGCGTAACCTTATTTTCTCACATGCCTTAAAAATTTAAAGAGGTTGTCTGGGCGTGTGATATTGATGAGTTATTTAGTGGATAGGTCAGTAGTATTAGATCAGTGAGAATCTGCCATCTGCCACCCACACCAATCAGCTTATCCAGTAGCTTCCGGATGTAAATATTGTATTATGCTGAAAAATGTATCCATTTCAGAAGTCTAAGGCTATGTGCACATGATGCAGAAATACTCCGGATTTTTCCTGAGCATTTCTGTATCTCCCTGGCAGAAAAAACGCATGCGGATTGTACATGAGGATTGTACATGCATTTTTCCTGCCAGGGACAAGCGTAAGTGAAGCGTTCTTCACATGCATTTCCGCATGCGGGCTGACAAGCGCTTTCCAAGCGATTTTAGCATCACTTGGAAAGTGCTTGACAACTTGGTCACACTATATAAATCCATGCAACCGGCATAGATTTATATAGTGTGACCAAGTTAATAGTTGAAAAAAAAGATTAAAAATGGTAAAAAAAAACCCCATTATACTTACCTTCTGATGGCCCCCGGTCTTTTCTCCGCTGCGTCCGGTCTCTTATACGGCTCGCGGTGATGTGAAAGGACCTTCCATGACGTCATTTACTCATGTGACAGGTCATCAACATCAACGGTCGCGTGACCCGTCACATGACGAAATGACGTCATGGCAGGTCCTTTTAGACCATCGCGAGCCGTACAAGAGACCGGACGCAGCGGTGAAAAGACTGGGGGCCATCAGAAGGTAAGTATAAGGTATATTTTTTATTTTAATTCTTTTTTTTTTTTACAGATACTATGGTACCCAGGTCTGTAGGAGAGTCTCCTATTCTCCAGACCCGGGTACCATCAGCACATTGAAGCGATTCAATGCAAGTCAATGGCGGCGAAAACGCCGCGATTACACAAAATAATTGGTAGTGCTGCGGACTTTTCCACAATGATAATCCGCAGCGGAAATTTCCGCAGCATGTGCACAGCACATGCTGATTATCATTGGGGAAAATGTCAGACTTTCTACCAAGCATTTTTTAAGTGTTTCTGCAGCAGAATTGCCGCTGCGGAAACGCTTAAAAAACTCATAGTGGGCACACAGCCTAAAGGGGGTATACAAATCATAGCTAGTAATATAGATATAATCCGTGAATGTCCAACACCGATTACCTCTGCCTATCACCTAAATGAAGGGACAGCAGCCCCAATATGTCCATATAGTTGGGGCCCACTAATCAGGAATTGATGGTTTACCAAATACCGCCTCACTTCTAATGGTGGAGAACTTCTTTTAATGATGAAAGTCTAGTATTAACCAGCTTCATGTCATGTAGTTTGTACACTGCAAGATGATTATAATGTCTTTCTACTAATATGTATCATTATTTTTAATAGAAATCTCTACCCAAGTCCCTTTGGAGGCTCCAAGAATTGCTTTGCTTGTTCATGAGTGGGAGGGTATGTGATTTAAACACATCATCATAACATCAGCATTATATATCTTAAAAATGGTCACTTGTAACAGACATGCTAGAAAATAGACAATCTAGGTGTCTAAAAACAATTTTTTAGTATATTTTTATTAGCTCTTAGTAAAGTTTTTTTTCTCACAGCTTCTTCTTTGGGGAAATCCCATTAATTTGAGTACATTCACATGTTGTTACTATGCAAAAAACAATGAAAGTCAATAGGTAGAATGTATCAAAGCTAAGCATAGAAAAAGTCCAGCAATGCAGAATTAATCCCAGAAGACTTAATGGGAACCTAACCTAATGGAAATAAGATGCTGAAAGCCTATGCAGGGGATCATGTTGTCCCCGAGGTCCTGTGTCTAATCAAAGGCACATGTGACTATATTTAGTCTTCTATGAGGACAATGTTAAAGTTCAGCAAAGCCATATTGAGATAGTATGTTGCCATATTGAGATAGCATGGCGTCATTTTGAGATATCATGGCGTCATATTGAGATAGTATGGTGTCATATTGAAATAGCATGTCGCCATATTGAGATCTCATGTCGCCATATTGAGATAGCATGGTGTCATTTTGAGATATCATGGCGTCATATTGAGATAGTATGGTGTCATATTGAGATAGCATGTCGCCATATTGAGATAGCATGGCGTCCTATTGAGATGGCATGGCATCATATTGACATAACATTAACATGACATATATAATTGAATCGTTTCGAATTATGATTCCCGTTATACCACAAGAAAAGTAAAACATACAAATCAAACTTTCTTGTGGTGCAATAATAGTAATAATATAGCAATAATATATATTTAATATATAATAATATATGTTAATTAATAATAATAATAATAATAATAATGTTTAAGTAAAAAAGATGTCATTTGATATGTTATAGTAAAATCTATATTCTTATATTTTTTATATAATCTTTATCTGATGATTATGATGATGACCATGATTATGTTTTTAAGAAAATATATTTTTCACTTTTTTGCAGAAAACTCAAAATAAAGAACTATACAAGAAGTTCTTATGTGAACTGCACCAAGCTCTGGTGATGTTCTTTAATATTAATATATTATTTTTCATGATAAGTTGCACGACATAAAATGATGTAACAACTCTTTATTATACTTTTCCAGATCGATACAGGTTGTGCCGCTGATCAAATCCTGAGCCTTCCCCAATTCCTGGTATTTCAGTTACAAGCAATATCATAATTATTATTGTTATTGTTTTAATAGTAGCAGTTGAAAGTATAAGTAAATCTTGCTCATCATAATCACTTTCACAATATTAATAATAGTTTAATTGCTTTTTTGTTTATTTTTTTCTTTTAGGAAAAAGTTGGTGATGAAGTCGGAGAACTAGCAGAACAGATTGGATGTGAAATCTTTAAACTATTGGTAAGGTTTTACTAATATGATTTACTGATTAATGTTTATGTAATGAAGCAAGCATATGGCTATAGTATAATTATCCAACTAAATGAAGATGCTTTCATTATAATTATCTATATAACATGACAGGTTTCTTGTGAAGGTAATATTTTACCTATATGCTGCCACATAATACATACAGTGTTTCTCCCCTCCCTGACATTAGCTGTCCATGTATGCCGCTGGTCAGTGGCTTGTGTATGGAGGGAGATATATTCCCAGCAGATGATGGCTGTAACCATTGGCATCTAATGACTCAGACAGGACTCCCGCTATCATTCATCTGAGATGTGATCGCTTGATGCTTATGGCTTATCAAGGGTCATGGTATCTGGGGCTTATTGCCTACACGTCGGCCAATGTTGTGCTCTTAGGTCATAATAACATAGTAACATAGGTTGAATAAAGACCTAGGTCCATCCAGTTCTACCTTACTCCCCCAATTGTACTTCCTACACTAACATACTAACTTACTGGGACTAGGCCTCACAAATGTATTATTACCATTTTTATTATTGCTGCACTATAACAATTAAAAATGAACAAGGTTATCATTTTTAATCAGTTTTATATTTTGCATTACTCTTATGATTCTAGTAATAGTATTACTAAAATCCCTACGCCTAAATCTGTTGATCCAGAAGAAGACAAAAACCCCAGGAAACATTCAGCCAATTTGCATCACGGGGAAATATTCCTTCTTGACCCGAGAAAAGGCGATCAGTCCTAGAACCCTTGATCAAACCTAATTATGTAATTACTATTATTGTGTTAAATGTACTACTATAGGTGTAATATTTTGTCTAATTTCACTGTAGCCCACAATGTTATGTGTATCGAGGAAATTGTCCAGCTCTTTTTTGAAAACTCTTATAGTGTCTGCTATTACTACCTCTTGGGGTCGAGCATTCCACAGGCTGACTGCTCTGACTGTAAAGAACCCTTTCCTGGGTGCTGGAATCACCTTTCTTCCACCCATAATGAGTGCCCCCTGGACCTTAGTATGGTCTTTGGAAGGAATAAGTCATGTGCTAGTCCTTTGTACTGACCACACATATATTTATACATGTAAATGAGAACCACTCTGAGGTGTCGTTTTTCTAAGCTAAACAGACACAACTTTTCCAACCTCTCATCATATGAGGCCTTCCATCCCTTGTAATAATCTAGTTTACCGCTTTTGAACTGACTCTAACTTCTGAATATCCTTTTTAAAGTGTGGAGCCCAAAACTGGATCCCATATTCCAGATTTGGCCTCACCTGTGATTTATAAAGGGGTAACAGTACCTTGGGGTTGCGGGATTTTATTTCTCTTTTTACACATCCTAAAATCTTGTTTGCTTTTGCGGCTGCTGCTTGATATTGAGTACTGCTGCTCAGCTTACTTGTAACCAGAATACCCAAGTCCTTCTACTGTTCTGTAGTCCCGAGTATACGCCCATTTAATGTATATGTAGCAATAGAATTTCTCCATCCTAGGTGCATTACTCCACATTTATCTACATTAAACCTCATTTGCCAAGTGCTTGCCCATTCAGTCATCTTATCCAGATCGTTATGCAATATTGTAACGTCAAGATCAGATTTTAATATCCTACATAGTTTGGTGTCATCAGCAAATACTGACACTTTACTCTTAATCCCATCCACTAAATCACTAATAAAGAGGTTAAAAAGAATCAGTCGTATGACAGATCCCTGTGGTACCCCACTGCTGACTATATCCCATTTAGAGATCGTACCATTTATGATAACGCTTTATTTCCTATCATTTAGCTAATTCCTTACCCATTTGCATATACAGTGGGTACGGAAAGTATTCAGACCCCTTTAAATTTTTCCCTCTTTGTTTCCTTTCAGCCATTTGGTAAATTCTAAAAAGTTCATTTTTTTTCACTTTAAAGTACACTCTGCACCCCATCTTGACTGACAAAAAGAGAAATGTTGAAATTTTTGCAAATTTATTAAAAAAGAAAAACTAAAATATCACATGGTCATAAGTATTCAAACCCTTTGCTCAGTATTGAGTAGAAGCACCCTTTTGAGCTAGTACAGCCATGAGTCTTCTTGTGAATGATGCAACAAGTTTTTCACACATGGATTTGGGGATCCTCTGCCATTCTTTCTTGCAAATCATCTCCAGTTCCATCAGGTTGGATGGTGAACGTTGGTGAACAACCATTTTCAGGTCTCTCCAGAGATGCTCAATTGGGTTTAGGTCAGGGCTCTGGCTGGACCAGTCAAGAATGGTCACAGAGTTGTTCTGAAGCCACTCCTTTGTTATTTTAGCTGTGTGCTTAGGGTCATTGTCTTGTTGAAAGGTGAACCTTTGGCCAAGTCTGAGGTGCAGAGCACTCTGGAAGAGGTTTTCATCCAGGATATCTCTGTACTTGGCCGCATTCATGTTTCCTTCAATTGCAACCAGTCATCCTGTCCCTGCAGCTGAAAAACACCCCCATAGCATGATGCTACCACTACCATGTTTCACTGTTGGGATTGTATTGTGGCAGGTGATGAGCAGTGCTTGGTTTTCGCCACACATACCGCTTACAATTATCACCCGAAAGTTCTATCTTCGTCTCATCAGACCAGAGAATCTTATTTCTCATAGTCTGGGAGTCCTTCATGAGTTTTTGAGCAAACTCTACGCGAGCTTTCATATGTCTTGCACTGAGGAGAGGCTTCCGTCGAGCCACTCTGTCATAAAGGCCCGACTTGTGGAGGGCTGCAGTGATAGTTTACTTTGTGGAACTTTCTCCAATCGCCCTACTGCATCTCTGGAGCTCAGGCACATTGATCTTGGGGTTCTTCTTTACCTCTCATCAAGGCTCTCCTCCCACGATTGCTCAGTTTGGCTGGATGGCCAGGTCTAGGAAGACTTTTGGTGGTCCCAAACTTCTTCCATTTAACGATTATGGAGGCCACTGTGCTCTTAGGAACCTTGAGTAATGCAGAAATCCTTTTGCAACCTTGGCCAGATCTATGCCTTGCCACAATTCTGTCTCTGAGCTCCTTGGGCAGTTCCTTTGAGCTCATGATTCTCATTTGGTCTGACATTATTATTATTATTAATAATTTATAAAGCGCCATTGATTCCATGGTGCTGTACATAAGGGGTTACATACAAAATAAGAATATCACTACAGTAAACAGACTAACAAAGATAGACTGGTACGGAGGGAAGAGGACCCTGCCCTTTCGGGCTTACATTCTACGGACATCCACTGTGAGCTGTGAGTTTTTATATAGACAAGTGTGTGCCTTTCCAAATCAAGTCTTATCAGTTTAATTAAACACAGCTGGACTCCAATGAAAGAGTAGAACCATCTCAAGGAGGATCACAAGGAAATTGACAGCATGTGACTTCAGTATGAGTGTCTGAGCAAAGGGTCTGAATACTTATGACCATGTGATATTTCAGTTTTTCTTTTTTAATAAATTTGCAAAAATTTCGACATTTCTGTTTTTATTCAGTCAAGATGGGGTGCAGAGTGTACTTTAATGAGAAAAAAAATGAACTTTATAGAATTTACCAAATGGCTGCAATGAAACAAAGAGTGAAAAATTTAAAGGGGTCTGAATACTTTCCATACCCACTGTAGTTCCCCCAAGTTCTTGCTTCTGTAGCTTCAGTATAAGGCTGTTATCTGGTACAGTATCAAATGCCTTTGCAAAGTCCAGATAAATCACATCAGCCGCATTACCAACATCCAGATTTGCACTTACCTCCTCATAGAACCCAAACATGTTGGTTAGACATGACCTATTTTTCATGAATCCATGTTGATTATCATTTATTACATTATCTCTGTGATATAACTCTGCAGGTCATCTCTTATGATGCCCTCAAAAACTTTTCACACTACTGATGTCAGACTTACCGGGCGGTAGTTACCTGGATCCACCTTGATACTACATTGGCTATCCTCCAATCCTGTGGCACTACCCCTGTTACCAGAGAGTCTAAGAATATGAGATACAGCGGTTTGTCAATTACTGAGCTTAATTCCCTCAGTATCCGTGGATGAATGTCATCTGGGCCGGGGGATTTGTCAATGTTTAATTTGCTCAGTCGCAGGCGTACTTCTTTTTGTGTTAAACTAGTCATCTTGCCTCACATAAAAATGGAGAGAAAAGCAATCAAAAAGTTGTATGTATATCAAAATAGTAGCCATAAAAATTAGAAACTGCCCCTGACACAGCTCCATTGACTGGAGAAAAAAAAAGTTAGGGGTCTCAAAATAGGGCAATACAAACCACATTTCTATGATTTTTTTTTTACGTAAAATGCTGTATGAATATTGTATATAACATATAGGTTGTGTTCACATGTCGCATTTTGCAGCTTTTTGTCAATTCTTTCAGCGGTTTGCAGTGTTTTGCAACATTTTTTCATCAATAGAAAGTGAAGAAAAAGAAGAAAAAAATTGAAATAAAAGGGCAGGCATTTTTGCTGCTGTTCTGTAGACAAATGACATAATCCTCACCAAAAAGCAGCAAAAATGCATCAAAAAACGTGCAAAAATGCAGGAAAACCTGCCAAAAAGAGAACAGATTTTAGCTGCCAAAAAAATTTTTTCACAAACATAACGTGTGAACAGCCGAAATGTGTCACATCTAAGCAACAACAGCAGAATTGTGTTTTCTCTCCATTCCACCCCACAAAGAATATTTTCCCATTTTTCAGTGCATTATATGGTAAATTAAATTGTGGCATTCTGAGGCTCTAAGAATACTGAGAGGGAAGATCGAAAGCAGAAAAGCTGAATTAGATGAGGCGTTATAGGAGTAAATCACTCTTCGATCCCTACATGTATACATAATGTTAGGGACATAGGGCTCATGTATATGGATATATTTTAGCTCTGTTTTAGATTGTGACATGGGACTACAATTGAAGTTTCATATTGATTTACATGTAATTTTTTTCCTGTTCAAGTAAAGAAAACATTTTTGCCATGTTCCTCCGTATGCCATATGGAACAAATAAATGCTTCTAAGCGAGAGTATGTATGTAGGCATGGCGTCTGACAATACTTGCGTGGCAATACACTCTTTGTGGTGCTGTAATAAGGGGCCTGGCTGGGTCAGTGCACGAGTCCATATGCTCCCATAGAAAAAAATCTTCTAGAGGAAAAGATCTGCACGGTATAATTTAGCATTCAATCATGTCACCTTTTTCTTATTCCTTAGTATGCAAAGGCCTGAAGAGGTAAAATGGAGCACCATAGATTTCTATGGGCACAATATCATGGCACTCTTTCACTTAGAGGTAGTACTGGGGTTTAAAACAGTCTTACCCATAGTAATAGTGGAGATTAGAACTTTGCGGTTACGTTCCCTAATGCGCGTTTCGCGACCAATGACTTCATCAATTCTACATAATTGTATTATAATGTGTCCTATTGAATATTATATTAATTTCATTAAAATAAAGCTGATATACACACTACAGCACACCGTTCTTTTATTATCTATCATTATTATTATTATTCTCATCATCACTGTAGTATATAACATAAATGTCTCAATCACATGCTGTAAATTTAAAAAATGTTTCCATTGGCTTCCAGGAGGATCTAGGAGTAAGCAAATTAGTGCTGAATACTTTGTGTGGTCTTTTGGTAAGTTATTATCAATAACATGAAAACATTTGCAGTGTAAATATAAATGACCATCTTATTTGCAATCAGGTTAATTATTGTTTTAATTGGATATATGTATACATTTCTAGGGAGAAACACTTTTAACCTTGAGCCAGTCTCTGGTAAGTAAGACATTCATTTAAGTCTTAAGAAAATGCAAAAACTACAAAATTAGTGTTCATGATTCTGGTCTACAGACCTGTAATTTTTTCAAGCAATTTACACTGCATGTTAAATCTTTCTTAACAAAATGTCGGCTAATTAGGATTCTACTCTAATCCAGCCCTGTAAGAACGCATGATATAGCTGACTTACTGTACACTAAGTGTAATTAATCAGAGCCATCACTGAAGCTTCAGCATTTTGACTTATTACAACTTAAACCAACTTTTTTACTCATTCATTATAAAATGAAAGTTAATGAAAAATGGCAAAAAGAGACAATAAATTGTATCTATATAGTTGAAGTTAAACTCTTAAGGGAGATACCATACATTAATATAGATTAGGATTAAATTCTAGAAGTAAAAAAGAAACTAAAGAAATGAACTGGAATGTAAATTGATGTACATGTAGCTTTTAAGAGCATGTTCACATCTGGCCACTAAACAGAAAAGGAAACAAAGACCGAAACACAAAAGACTGAAACACAATAAGCAAATAGCCTGCAATAAATAAACAGTAATAGTGCATGAAAATAATATAGGGCACTTAGTTAATATAATTTTGATCAAAATAATGCAAAAGACATCCCACCACTTCACGGTGACCCTATTCGGCACAGTCCTATCTCTAATATGTAAAACCTCACCATTTGTCAAGTGACATGCATGTGGATAAGGGCTGAAAGACTGATCCTGGCTAGTAGACACACAGCCATAGTGAAGAAGATGAATAGAATTTCCAGCTGAAGGAGAAGGCAGGCCACACCTTTATATGCACTTGGTGCACACTAACTGAAAAAAAAATAAAAAAAATTAACTAGGATGTAAATTGGTGTGCATACAGCATGTAAGTGCATGTTCACACCTGGCCCCTAAACATAAAAAACAAGGACAGAAACACAATAAGCAAATACCCTGCAAAAAACAAATAAACAGCAATAGTGCTTGTCTAAGTATCCTATATTACTTTCATGCACTATTGCTGTTTATTTATTGCAGGGTATTTCTGTGTTTATTCTTTAAATTCTAGAAGTGTCAAAACAATGTAAACAATGTAACCCCTTATTTACTGCCAATATGTCTTTTCACAGTTGTCATTTAGAGTCACTATTCCTCAGCACCACCCTTGTATTGTGCTGAGAAATAATGGAATAGTGTCCCCCATGTCTGAGGATATAGTGAGTGTCAGCTGTGTATTACAAATGACACACTGCTATGAAGGCCACAATTGATGCAAGCACCAATCATGGTTGTATAACTCTCTAGATCCTACTTTCAATAATGATGGAAACATCTATAGGGTTAACAGAGGGAGGGATTGCCCCCTTCCACCACACTGGTGTGCTTATGGTGGTGGTAAAAAACCATGGCCAAGCATTGACTTTAGGGATTACCAGCTATGGTAGCCTGTTAAGTCCTGTCGACCACAGTTTTGCTCTTGTCTTAAGAGACGGGACACTGCCAAAAAAGAGGCTAAAGTGTCTGAATACTTTTTTGGGGATACTAGACAGAAATCTATGGTAAATGCGCAGCATGGAGCACAGAATAAATGTGAACCTGGCTTTATAAGTTATCAAAAAGTGTTATATACCAAAAATGGTACCAGTAAAGTATCAAATAATCCCCACTCAGGTCCATTAGCTGTAAACAGAAAAATGGGGTTACTGGTAGCACAATTGCTCTGTATAAATGACATTGCTTCCCTCAAAAATGTCTCCTGCCCTTCTCAGCCCTGCAGTGAGCTTGAACTACAGCGAACATCCACATGTATGCCATTATTTTAGGGAGGAGATACGCATAACAATTTGTGGGTGGGGGTGATGTCTCCAGAAGCACTTGCTAGGCACAACATTTAGGGCACAAAAATGACACATTTGCATTTTTACTTTGCATCATCCACTCCATGCTTACTTTTGGAAATCGAATTAGTCCACCCACATCTGCGCTCCAAAAGTCAAATAGTTCTCAAACAGTAGTTTTTGCCCATATGTGGGTTAATACCGCATTCAGGAGAAAATCTGTAACAAATATTGGGGTTAATTTTTTCCTATTATCCCATGTGAGAATGAAAAATTTGGAGCTAAAGTAATAATTTAGTGTTAATATTTTTGTGTTAATCCCTATGAAACAACTGAAGAGTTAAACTTCCTGATAACAGTTTTGATTACTTTGAGGGGTACAATTTTTAAAATATTATCACAGTTTGGGGTTTTCCAATATATAGGTCGCTCTTTTTTACTTTAATTGTGAATGGTTCCCTTAAATTTGCTGCTTAAAGGGGTTGTCCGGTCAAACCTGATAAACTCAGAGTGACTGCAGACTTATGAATCTGCCCACCACATGCACTGTGCACTGCAGGGATTCGCCGATTTCAGACCCAGGAACAGAGGGCATGTACGTGTTATACATACTCCAGGCCAGTGGGCGCAGCCTCGCTTCATACACTTGTATTAAGCCAAGGCTGTGCCCTGCCCAGTGATGCGGATGGCCAGTAGACGTGTCCGACTAGAGGGCATGGCCTCATTGCATACAAGTGTATGCAGAGCGAGGCTGCTCCCACTGGCCGGGGGTATGTATATACCCTCCGTTACCGGGTCTGACACTGGCAAATCCCCGCAGCACACAGTGCGTGTGCTGGGTGGATTCATAAGTCTGCAGTCACACAGAGTGACTGTAGACTTATTGGTTTTGACCGGACAACCACTTTAACTTTTAGGCCTTTTATCATCCTAAAAAAATTAAAGCGATATAAAAAAAATAATTCTTATCTAAAGTAGACATTTGGTAAATATTAGATATTAGCTGTTTTGTGCTGTATGACTATCTAGTTTAATAGTATAAAAATAAAAAATATCATTTTCAACATTTTCATCAAATTTCAGATCTTTTAATACATATAAAGAAATTATATCGATTTCAAGTTACGATTAACATAAAGTACAATGTGTCATAAAAAAACATTTTCAGAATTACTGAGATAGAAACTTTCCAAAGTTAATAGAAAGACTTGACATATCAGATTTGGTACTTGGTCACAAAGGCCTAAACTAGCTCTGTCACTAAGAGGTTAAGTTTATTGCTTAGTTGTTGTTTGCATCAATCTGAAATGAAAATTTGATAAAATGATGTGAGAATCATGAAGACTGGAATCTTCACAAATACTGCTAAAAATGGACTATTATTTTACTTTATAATTCAACTCTTATCTTTTTCATTTAACATTATTTATTATTATTTTATGTAACTAAGGCTGGCTTGAACGTGGGAGGTGATATCTTGAAAAAAATACCGATAGTTGGATAAAAAAAACTTCATGTGAGTACCTTATCTTGTATTGTATTGTATTGTATTGTACAGATATAACTTAAAACAGGACTTGGGCAATTTTCAAATTGTTTTTTTTTATGTTTATGTATTTAATAATGAACTCCTTAATATAATGTAAAAAATGGTAAAAAGACATAAATCTTTAATGAGATGTAAAAAGTATTCTACTAAATTATAATATACATTATTATTAGTTAAAGTAACAAGCCCTAATGGTAGTTACCATCCAATGACGTCTCCCCAGAATTTCTGTGTTAATATTAAAGAAGCACTCCCATCAAAGTTTTTATCTTAATGTATTGCAATCATCATTATATGGCACTGTGTAGAAACAAGAAATATCTTTCCCATGCATTTATCATTCCTCTCTTTAACTCTTGACCCAGCTGCTCGCTCCTCCCCCTGCCAGGGACTTTTGCAGTGACTTATGACTCATACAGGGAAAATGTACTTCCTTTGTCTATAAAGAACTTAGAAGGATTCAGCTAGTCAGTTGCTAATCATGTGATGTTATAGACCTAGTGGAAAAGAGAAGAATTAGCTGGGTAGAAGGGCCAAATGAGCAATCGTAAGTGCCATATAATATGATGAATGCAATATATTAAGAGGATAAAAATTTTGATGGGAGGAGTGCTTCTTAAATGTAAGTGTAATATCAATTTCATATGTATTTCTATGTATGTTCTGTAAATGTACATTTTGTAAATATATAAATGTAGTTTTTTTTTGTTAGATTAATATTATTCTTCATATTAACACATAATAATTCCCAAAATATTTTTTTCTTAGATTACAGATTTCAGCTGGAAAATGAAAGTTCAATAAAAAAAATCAAGTGATTACTATTGATAAAACACTAATAATTGATTGTGATTTGTGATCTTTAATAAATTTAGCATGCATTATATAGTGTCTGACTCCTTCTTTGTATTTACATATATATTTCTATATGATTTACATGTAATTTTTGCAAAAAAAACAAAACCTTTGGTTTTAGTAAAATAATAAGCTTCTGCAAGCTCACCAAAAACAACAGCAACAGATAAGACCCTCACAACATTAGACTAAAGTCAGCTGAGCCCACTGATATCAGCCAACAATCTAATTTGTATGAGAGCCTCTGGGCTCTCCCCTCAACAGAAGATTTTGTGGGTTCCTGCTTGTTAGATTTCATTTGACCAAACCTTTTGATAAGTCACCACAAGCAAATGAGTTTGTCTGCAGTTCTCTTATAGACTACAAAGGAATGCTAAGAAGAGTATTCCTTTATATGGGGGAGAATCAGAAGAGATATCTATTAGTGTTGAGCGAACATGCTCGACACTGCTCGGTACTCGCCCGAGCACCACGCTACTCGGGATGTTCGGCGATCACCGAGCATTTCCAGGTTACTCGGGCGGGAGCTCGGGTCTCCGCCCTGCATGTTTGGCGCTCTTTACAGAGCCAATGAACATGCAGGGATTGCCAGCCAGTCACTGTAATGCTGCAGCCATGTTGGTTGTGGGCATTACAGTGATTGGCTGGCCGCACAGCGTCACCTCGAGTATTTAAAACGGGGCGCCGCCATCTTGGACACAGTCGCTCCAGATTAGACAGTGTAGGGACAGCGCTGCTGATTTAGGGAGAGATATAAACTGCGAAATAGTTAGTGTAGGGTCTGTAAAGGCTGCCAGAACAAACAAACAGTCCTTTTCAGGCCTAATATCCATCCCAGCTACCAGGCAGGCAGGCTGTATAGGAGACACAGTGGTTATACCAGCAAACGCTGCATTGCAGTCCTGTGTGCTCCTGTTGCTGAAATTGCTGGACTTAGCAGCAGGTGTCGGGGGCCAGAAAAAATCCTTTTTTTTTCATCTAAATCCTCCTTATTTTTTCCTCCTTCACACTGTACAAATACCCGTCTTATTAACCTTTTGGTGTGTCCCCCCCTCCCCCCCCCCAAAAAAAAGCGTGTCTGTGATTTTTCAGACACAAATATAACTGTTGAAAATAGTCTGGTGTATGCTAGAGAAACAGAAATATTGTTTTGCACTTCCACGGTTCAAACCTCTTTATTATCCATTTTGGGCCATTTGTATCTAAAAAAAAAACAGTTTGAGTGTGTCGCTCACTGTTCAGCTGCAAATATCTCTATTTAAAAAAGTGTGGTATACCCCAGTAAACAATAACTGTGGTTTTGCCATCCCACGGTAAAAAAATCTCTAATATTCAGCTTTTGGTAGTTTTTTCCGTAAAGAAAAACAGTAGTGTCTCCTGACTGTTGTGACACAAAAATATATCTGTTGAAAATAGTCTTGTGTAGGCCCGACATCCCAGTGTGGTTTCGCAGTTCCACGGGTCAAATCGCTGTACTATCCAGTTTTGGGCCTTTGGTATCTAAAAAAAAAAGCAGTTTGAGTGTGTCGCTCACTGTTCAGCCGCAAATATCTCTATTTAAAAAAGTGTGGTATACCCCAGTAAGCAATAACTGTGGTTTTGCCATCCCACGGTAAAAAATCTCTATTATTCAGCTTTTGGTAGTTTTTTCCGTAAAGAAAAACAGTAGTGTCTCCTGACTGTTGTGACACAAAAATATATCTGTTGAAAATAGTCTTGTGTAGGCCTGACATCCCAGTGTGGTTTCGCAGTTCCACGGGTCAAATCGCTGTACTATCCAGTTTTGGGCCTTTGGTATCTAAAAAAAAAGCAGTTTGAGTGTGTTGCTCACTGTTCAGCCGCAAATATCTCTATTTAAAAAAGTGTGGTATACCCCAGTAAGCAATAACTGTGGTTTTCCTCTTCCACGGTTCTAATCTACTCTTTATTACCCTTTTTCCATTGATAGTGCAAGTGTAAGCTATTTTACTTAATTTACAATGGGCAAGGCGCGTGGCAAGGGACGTGGAAGTGGACGTTCTGGTGATGGTTCGTGCAGAGGACAGGGCCGTGGCCAAGGTGAAAATGTGCCACAACCAACAGCCACATCTTCTCGCTCCCACTTCTTGACCGAATTACTAGGGAAGCACAGAACAACACCAGTATTGAGAACTGATCAGTGTGAACAGGTTATTAATTGGATAGCAGATAATACTTCCAGTTACCTGGGCACCACCACCTCCAGTCTGTCTTCCACACGGTCAACTCTTAGTAGCCGTGAGTCTCGACCGCATACTCCTCCTCACCCTGATGCTCCATCCTCCCACCATGCCGAGTGTCGTCAGACAGCAAGTGATCCCACACTTGGACACTCTGAAGAGCTGTTCACTGGTCCATTTCCATATTTGGGCCCCTCGCCTGATACGCTTGAAGTGGTGGAAGAGGAGATCCCATGTTGCGATGCCCAAATATTTGAACAGCCACGGCCACAGGAAGTCGACGTTGGAAATCTGTCACAAGAGGTGGACGATGACGAGACACAATTGCCAGGAAGTGAGGAGGAGGATAGTGGTGCGCAAGTGGAAGAGGAGGAGGTGGTGGATGATCTAGTAACTGACCCAACGTGGAAGGAGGACATGCAGAGTGAGGCCAGCAGCACACAGGGTGAGGGAGGCAGAGTACCCCAACAGGCAGGAAGAAGCAGTGTGGTGGCCGCAGACAGAAGGCAGGCAACCATTCCCCGTAACACCAACACGAGGGACGTTGCCAGTACAAGCGGTAGGTCTTCCAGAGTCTGGAATATTTTTAAAGACTCTGCTGATAACCCCAAAAAGGCCATATGTTCCACCTGCCATGCCAGCATCAGCAGGGGTGACAAAACTACCAGCCTGACCACCACCAGCATGATCAGGCACATGGCAGCAAAGCACCCGACTTTGTGGGGCGAAACCCAGGGTCCACGACCAGTGTCAGCGGGTGTCACCACTGCTTCTTCCACTGTTGTGCGTGCAATAGAACCCCCTGTTGTGTGTGTGTGCAAGGCAATCCCTTGTCCATACTGCATGGAAAGATGCCCCCTCCTCTCAGTCTTCACTTGTTATGGCAGTTTCTCAAGAAACAGCATCAACGTCCACGTCCACGTCCCACCGCAGCATTCAATTGTCCATATCCCAGAACTTTGAACGAAAGCGGAAATTCGCAGCTAACGCCCCACAGGCCACAGTCCTAAATTCGCACATTTCACGACTGCTTGCATTGGAAATGCTGCCTTTTAGGCTGGTGGAGACGGAATCCTTCCGCAATCTTATGGCGGTGGCTGTCCCTCGGTACTCGGTCCCCAGCCGACACTATTTTGCCCGGTGTGCCATCCCCGCACTACACAAGCACGTGTCCCAAAGCATCTGCCGTGCCCTCAACAACGCAGTTACTGGGAGAGTCCACCTGACAACGGACACGTGGACAAGTGCTTGTGGCCAGGGACGGTACATCTCTCTGACGGCACACTGGGTAAACATAGTGGAAGCCGGGACCCAGTCGGACCTTGGGACGGAACACATCCTCCCCACACCGAGGATTGCGGGCCCTATGTCAGTCAGAGTTGCCCCCACAGTGTACAGCTCCTGCGCATCCTCCTCCTCCTCCTCATGTTCAGCCTCCATCTCAGATATCACCACATCAGTTACAAGCTGGAAGCATTGCAGTACTGCCTCCGCCAAGCGGCAACAGGCTGTGCTGAAACTCATAAGCTTAGGTGATAAACCTCACACTGCTTGTGAGTTGTGGACAGCTGTGAAAGAGCAGGCAGATCTGTGGCTAAGACCGCTGAACCTACATCCCGGCATGGTCGTGTGTGACAATGGCCGTAACCTGGTGGCGGCTCTGAGGCGAGGTGAGATCACACACGTACCATGCCTGGCTCATGTGCTTAACCTCGTGGTTCAGCGGTTTCTTAAATTGTACCCCGAGTTGCCAGATCTGCTCGTGAAAGTACGCCGCCTGTGAGCTTATTTTCGCATGTCGGCTACAGCTTCCGCCGCCCTTGCTGTGTTGCAGCGGCGTTTGCAGCTTCCAGCACACCGACTGGTGTGTGATGTCCCCACACATTGGAACTCTACCCTCCACATGTTGCAAAGGATTTGTGAGCAGAAGAGAGCAGTTGTGGAGTATCAGCTGCAACAAGGCCGTCGATATTCAGGTCAGACTCCACACATAAGACTTCAGGAGTGGACCTGGATGTCTGACATATGTACCATCCTGACAAACTTTGAGGAGGCCACCAAGATGGTGAGTGGCGATGACGCCATCATTAGTGTCAGCATCCCACTTGTCTGTCTTTTGCAACGCTCTCTGCAGAGAATTAAAGAGGAGGCATTGCAGCCAGAGTATGATGAGATGGATCAAGAAGCCGTAGCGGGCGATTACACACAGCCCAGCCTCATCTCATCCCAACGTGCATTGGGGGACAATGAGGGAGAGGAGGAGGATGAGGAGGAAGAACAGGAGCTGCTATCATGCGATGTAGACGGTAGTACCTGTACAACTGTCATACCGTCGGTTCAGCGTGGGTGGCCTGAGAACGGGGGGAGGAGGAAGAGGAGGAGGAGGAGAGCATGGTCAGTCGTCATCTTGGTGAGGACATGGAAATCTTGCCCGTTACCAGTCTGGCACGCATTGCTGACTTTATGTTACGCTGCCTTAACCGTGACCCTCGCTTTGTCAAAATGTTGGGTGACAGTCATTACTGGTTGGTGACACTTGTAGACCCCCGCTACAAGGAGAACTTTCACTCTCTTATTCCTGAGGTGGAGAGGTCTACAAAAATGGGGCAATACCAGAAGGCCCTTGCTGCAGAACTCTTAAAAAAATTCCCATCTGAACATGCTAGCGGCAGAGGTCACAGTTCGTTGCCCAACCAAGGCGTACAGGCGAGAGAGATGCAACTCCAATCCAGTAGAGGCAGGGGAACACTGTCAATGTTATGGGACAGTTTTCTGACACCCGCCCAGCTTACAGGCCTTGAGGCACGGGGTACTCTCACAAAGAATGGAAAGTTTCAAAAGATGGTGAGGGAGTACCTTGCCGATCGTACCAGCGTCCTCTGTGATTCCTCTGTGCCTTTTAATTATTGGGTATCCAAGCTGGGCACTTGGAATGAACTCGCTCTGTACGCCTTGGAGGTCCTGGCCTGCCCTGCCGCTAGTGTGTTATCGGAGCGTGTTTTTAGTGCCGCTGGAGGAATTATAACTGATAAGCGCACTCGCCTGTCAACTGACAATGCTGACAAGCTGACCCTTATCAAAATGAACAAGGGCTGGATTGGGCCAGACTTCTCATCACCACCAAATGACAGCAGAGTAACATAAAGTCAAATCCACTGTGTTATTTCGGGAGGTGTATTCACATGCACCGCTTCACACCCACACATGGGTATACGCTTCCTCGTTTCGGCTGTTTAATCTTCTTCTCCTTATCCTCAGCCTCCACCACCACTATACCACCAGGGTGCCAGCATTGCAAGTTCCTCCGTCCTTATTTTTGGCAGCTTTTGCTTGCAAGGCATAAGCAAATACTATGGGACACCCACTCCCCAATAATGGGACTTATGTTTGTAATATGCTGTACTGCATGTCTCTTGTAAGGGGCATTGCAAGTTGCTCCATCCTAATTTTTGGCAGCTTTTGCTGGGAAAGCATAAGCAAATACTATGGGACACCCAGTCCCCAATAATGGGACTTATGTTTGTAATATACTGTACTGCTTGGCTCTTGTAAGGGGCATTGCAAGTTGCTCCGTCCTAATTTTTGGCAGCTTTTGCTGGGAAAGCATAAGCAAATACCATGGGACACCCACTCCCCAATAATGGGACTTATGTTTGTAATATGCTGTACTGCATGGCTCTTGTAAGGGGCATTGCATGTTGCTCCATCCTAATTTTTGGCAGCTTTTGCTGGGAAAGCATAAGCAAATACTATGGGACACCCACTCCCCAATAATGGGACTTATGTTTGTAATATGCTGTACTGCATGGCTCTTGTAAGGGGCATTGCAAGTTGCTCCGTCCTAATTTTTGGCAGCTTTTGCTGGGAAAGCATAAGCAAATACTATGGGACACCCACTCCCCAATAATGGGACTTATGTTTGTAATATGCTGTACTGCATGGCTCTTGTAAGGGGCATTGCAAGTTGCTCCGTCCTAATTTTTGGCATCTTTTGCTGGGAAAGCATAAGCAAATACTATGGGGCACCCACTCCCCAATAATGGGACTTATGTTTGTAATATGCTGTACTGCATGGCTCTTGTAAGGGGCATTGCAAGTTGCTGCGTCCTAATTTTTGGCAGCTTTTGCTGGGAAAGCATAAGCAAATACTATGGGACACCCACTCCCCAATAATGGGACTTATGTTTGTAATATGCTGTACTGCATGGCTCTTGTAAGGGGCATTGCAAGTTGCTCCGTCCTAATTTTTGGCAGCTTTTGCTGGGAAAGCATAAGCAAATACTATGGGACACCCAGTCCCCAATAATGGGACTTATGTTTGTAATATACTGTACTGCTTGGCTCTTGTAAGGGGCATTGCAAGTTGCTCCGTCCTAATTTTTGGCAGCTTTTGCTGGGAAAGCATAAGCAAATACCATGGGACACCCACTCCCCAATAATGGGACTTATGTTTGTAATATGCTGTACTGCATGGCTCTTGTAAGGGGCATTGCATGTTGCTCCATCCTAATTTTTGGCAGCTTTTGCTGGGAAAGCATAAGCAAATACTATGGGACACCCACTCCCCAATAATGGGACTTATGTTTGTAATATGCTGTACTGCATGGCTCTTGTAAGGGGCATTGCAAGTTGCTCCGTCCTAACTTTTGGCAGCTTTTGCTGGGAAAGCATAAGCAAATACTATGGGACACCCACTCCCCAATAATGGGACTTATGTTTGTAATATGCTGTACTGCATGGCTCTTGTAAGGGGCATTGCAAGTTGCTCCGTCCTAATTTTTGGCATCTTTTGTTGGGAAAGCATAAGCAAATACTATGGGACACCCACTCCCCAATAATGGGACTTATGTTTGTAATATGCTGTACTGCATGGCTCTTGTAAGGGGCATTGCAAGTTGCTGCGTCCTAATTTTTGGCAGCTTTTGCTGGGAAAGCATAAGCAAATACTATGGGACACCCACTCCCCAATAATGGGACTTATGTTTGTAATATGCTGTACTGCATGGCTCTTGTAAGGGGCATTGCAAGTTGCTCCGTCCTAATTTTTGGCAGCTTTTGCTGGGAAAGCATAAGCAAATACTATGGGACACCCACTCCCCAATAATGGGACTTATGTTTGTAATATGCTGTACTGCATGGCTCTTGTAAGGGGCATTGCAAGTTGCTCCGTCCTAATTTTTGGCAGCTTTTGCTTGGAAAGCATAAGCAAATACCATGGGACACCCACTCCCCAATAATGGGACTTATGTTTGTAATATGTTGTACTGCATGTGACGCGCCCCCTGGGCCGTGTGTACACGTGTGTGGGATACCCGGTGCCGGGTCTCTGGGGTCTGTAGTCTCCGTGGCGGTGACCCGGTCCCGTGGCTCAGGCTGGTCAAACCAGTGGCAGTCTTTCTTAGGTTTTGAGGTTAATTGTCCGACTGCGCCACCCGTGGATTGCGGTCAGGGAGTACCACCGCTGCGAGGCAGACCGCTGAGGCTGGTGTTGTGTGCGCAGCATAGAATGGGATAACTCCCCTTGGGAAGAGTATAGCCTCAGGTCAGTGAGTGTGGATGATGGGGGTGATGGTGCACGAGCGCAGCAGGAATGACTCAGAGTCTTTGCAGTGCAGTTCAGGGTCTTTACTGATGATTATAAGGTAGACCCTCCCAGGAGTACTGGCTAGCATAAGAGGCCTGGTCAGTCTGTGAGCAAACAGGAGTTCCCCTGGCCAGGTGGAGTTGTAGGCCTCCCTGTCTGTCTGCACTCTTCCTGGCTACCTTGCTGTAAGCGGGTAGAAGGAGCCCACGTCCCTGAGTGTACCGTGTAGTGCTCACCCGTATGGCTGGTGACTTGGGGCCTTCTGTTAGCCTCCGCTCCACGACGGCGGTGCTGGTCCCTTGCTTGTGACTGAGCCTCCGGGATTCTATGGCCAGAGGACCTGAAATCCCCTGCCGGCTGGTTTCTGCTGCTGGATATATAAGTCCTCACAGCTTCGGACTCCTATGTCCGGTTCCTATTGTCTTCTGCCAGGGCGAGCTCTGCTCAGCTTCCAGCCCCTCGTCTTTAGCTCCTAGCTCCTACAGAGCTCCTTGCTGTTACTTTCCCTTGCTCTCACTCTGACTCTGACTGTTCTCTGACTCACGCAACCCCGCGCCAGATCCAGTTTATAAGGGCAGAATTCTCCCCTCCCAGGATTGGGGCAGGAGGATGTTGCATGTTTAAGGGATCCTGACCAGGAAACCTCCCACTTGCTCTCCGACGTAATATCTCTATTACTGTGGTGACCAGACCCCTGGGGTGCCACACATGGCTCTTGTAAGGGGCATTGCAGTTCCTCATAATTTTTGGAAAGCCTTCCATTCACTGCTTAGGCCAACAGTGCACGGGAGACCCAGTTGCTATAAATGGAAAAAAAGGTTTAGTTAACGCCCTCTGACCTCCATGTCATTTCCAAGGGGCATTGGAGTGGCTCGAAATTTTTGGTAGGCATTGCACTCACTGTATGCCCTATAACTGTGTAGCCGAACCGCTCCTTTTGTTACAGAAACATATCCTACAAGACATATCTGGTTGACTGGCCTGATATTGATGTGAATGGTCCCTGTTCCTCCTTCTCTTTCTCCTTTGCCACTACCTCATCCATCATTTATCACCTGAAGCTTTGTTTTAACGGGAGTCATAGAACTTGGATAGTAGCAGGAAAACATCCAGCAATCCTCGGAGGAGGTAGGATATGCGCCAAAACGCTGACCACCTCAGGCCTAGCCACTACTACATACATGCGCTTGCATTACAACAAAACAAAGCAGATGCTAACTTCTATCGTCCTCATCATGCTCCTCACCTTGGCACTCTCAACTCCCCTGATGGAGAAGCCAGGGCCCACCGGAGGGGTCTGATAGTCCGGTGGGCTCGGCCAATGCTGCCCTAAAGCAGGCCAGGCTAAGAAAAGTGTGGGAAAGGTTACCCGGACAAATAGGGGTGGCTGGGGACCGAGTATGGACACCCGGCCACCCCCTGGAGGCTGGGGAGCAAGCGGGGACACCCGGCCACCAGGCGGCTGGGGACTGAGTATGGATACCAGGCCGCCGACACAGCCATGACATGGTGGCCAGATTCCACCTCCACATGCCTAAAAGGCCCAATTTAAAGTGCAAGCAAGCAAGCAGTATGGTATTGCAGCCTGGGGGTGGGTGGGTGGCAGGCTGCATACTTGTTCTTGCATTGCAAGGAATGGGAGAGGTACAATTGAACACTGCCCTGGGACAAGGACTTGAATTGGGATAGTTGCAAGTCTGCAACGACAGGTGCAAGGTGGGAGGCATCTTCGCATGTACCATGAACAGGGGTTTGGCATGCACACACTACAGCGGAATAGGCTCTCCTTCCCACTAAATGCACTGGGGAGGGCACAGGTAATGTTTTGGTATACGCGCTTAATCTTATGTATAAGGCACACCAGGACAAATATGGGCGGCTGGGGACTGAATATGGATACCTCGCTGCCGAAGCAGCCATGAGGTAGTAGCCAGCTTCGGCCACCTCCAAACTAAAAGGCCCCATTTCAAGTGCAAGCTAGCAGTATGGAATTGCAGTCTGGGGGTGGGTGGGTGGCAGGCTGCACACTTACACTTGAATTAAAAGAAAACATAGCAGATGCTAACTTCTGTCATCATCATCATGCTCCTCACCTTGGCACTCTCAACTCCACCGATGGAGAAGTCAGGGCCCACCGGAGGAGTCTGGTTCTCTGGTGGGCTCGTCCAATGCTGCCTAAAGCAGGCCGGGCTAAGAAAAGTGTGTGGGGGGGTGTTCCAAGGAGAAATAGGGGCGGCTGGGGACCGTTTATGGACACCCGGCTGCCCCCAGGCGGCTGGGGACCGTGTGTGGACACCCGGCCGCGGGGCGGCTGGGGACCGAGTATGGATTCCAGGCCGCCAACACAGCCATGACGTGGTGGCCAGATTCCGCCTCCACATGCCTAAAAGGCCAAATTTCAAGTTCAAGCAAGCAAGCAGTATGGTATTGCAGCCTGGGGGTGGGTGGGTGGCAGGCTGCATACTTGAGCTTGTATTGCAAGGAATGGGGGAGGTACAATTGAACACTGCCCTGGGACTAGAACTTGCATGGGGATAGTTGCAAGTCTGCATCTTCTGATGCGGTAAGGATCACTTATGATGGGCACACTTTTAGACAGTGACCTGGGAGTCAGAGATGCTTCCAGGGGTCTTCCCCATGCTGTTCCCTTGTCTTTTCAGCACTTTATGCATGTGTCACACAGCACATGGCCAGATAAGGTTGTAAAATGTTAAAATGACATTTCACGGTGAATGCATTTGTCATAGTTGAAAGCAATACAAAAGTGCAAAAACGCATAAAAAATGCTACTTGTGAACATAGCCGAAGGTGTGGAGGAGTATTTTTGTTTTTGGTCATTTATTTTAACTTATATACAAGTCTTTACCCTGGAAAGGATGTTCCTTAACATATTTCACAGGAAAAAAGTTTCACTTTCGTTTTTGAACGTTTTATTGTGAGCCTGTAAAAGTGGCTTAATACCTCTGACCACGTTGTTGACAGCAGTGACCTGGGGGTCAGAAATGCTTCCTGGGGCAATCCCCATGCTGTCCCCATGTCATTTGAGCACTGTCACTATCATTTTGGGCACTTGTTAGGCTTTTAAAAGACTGCCGGGGGTGCCACCGCAAAAATGTTCGAGTCTCCCATAGACTAACATTGGGCTCGTTGCTCGGGTCGAGCACCTGAGTATTACGACGAGCTCGGCCCGAGCTTTGAGCACCCAAGCATTTTAGTGCTTGCTCAACACTAATATCTATGTGTTGAATGATTGTTCATCTGACACCTATGTAATGCTTATGGAGGCTCTTACACTTAGAAGTCATAAATGCAGATTTCAATTATGGAAAAGCTGTAGAGGCCAGTTTATTTATTTTACTCATTTATACTGTATAGTGCCATTAATATCACAGCACTTTACAGACATTATGAGCACTGTTCCCATTGGGGATCACAATCTAAATTCTCTATCAGTATGTCTTTTGAGTGTGTGAGGAAACTCACACGCAAACACATGTATGTTCCTTCAACATACAAACTACTTGAAGATATTGTCCTTTGTGGGATTTGAACCCAGAACCAAAGAGCTGCAAGGCTGCAGTGCTAACCACTGAGCCACCGCAGTTTCTCATTTTCTGATAACACCTTCCCTTTCATCATTGAGCCATATTTCAATGTTACTATCCTTCCACAGTGGTGTAACTACAGTCTGATGGGCATTTGTGCAAGATTTGGTCCGGGCTCCCCTATCCTATCCTGATTGTATGTGTGTGTGTGTATACATATATATACTAGATGGTGGCCCGATTCTAATGCATCGGGTATTCTAGAATATGTATGCGGCTGACCGGGCGCAATCAGCAGAGCGGTGTTTAAATTTGGCGCCAAAATTGCTGATTGGTCGAGGCCGGCAACCGTGACCAATCAGCAAAGCGGTGTTAAAATTTGGCTGCTATATCGCAGATTGGTCACGGCCGGCGGTCACGACTAATCAGCAGAGCGAGGTTTCAATATGGTGCCAATAAAGCTGATTTGTCGCGGCCAGCGAATGCGACCAATCAGCAGAGCGGGGTTTAAATTTGGCGCCAATAATGCTGATTGGTTGCGGCCGGCGGTCGCGACCAATCAGCAGAGCGTTATTTAAATTTGGCGCCAATAATGGTGATTGGTCACGGCCGCGACCAATCAGCACAGCGGTGTTTAAATTTGCCGCCAATAATGCTGATTATTCACGACCGGTAACTGCGACCAATCAGCATAGCGGTGTTTAAATTTGGCGGCTATATCGCAGATTGGTTACGGCCGGCGGTCACGACTAATCAGCAGAGCGAGGTTTCAATATGGTGCCAATAAAGCTGATTTGTCGCGGCCAGCGAATGCGACCAATCAGCAGAGCGGGGTTTAAATTTGGCGCCAATAATGGTGATTGGTTGCGGCCGGCGGTCGCGACCAATCAGCAGAGCGTTATTTAAATTTGGCGCCAATAATGGTGATTTGTCACGGCCGCGATCAATCAGCACAGCGATGTTTAAATTTGCCGCCAATAATGCTGATAATTCACGACCGGTAACTGCGACCAATCAGCATAGCGGTGTTTAAATTTGGCGCCAATATCGCTGATTGGTCGCGGCCAGCCACCGCGACAAATCAGTAAAGCGGTGTTTAAATTTGGTGCCAATAATGCTGATTAGTCGCGGCCGGCAACCGCGACCAATCAGCAGAGCGGTGTTTAAATTTGGCGCCAATATCGCTGCTTGGTCGCGGTCGGCCACTGCCACCAATCAGCGAAGCAATGTTTAAATTTGGCGCCAATATTGCTGATTGGTCGCGGCCGGCGACCGCGACTAATCAGCAGAGCGGTGTTTAAATTTGGCACCAATACTGCTGATTGGTCGCGGCCGGTGACCGCAACCAATCAGCAGAGCGGGGTTTAAATTTGCCGCCAAAATCGCTGATTGGTCGCACATGGCGGTCGCGGCCAATCAGCAGAGCGGGGTTTAAATTTGGTGCCAATACTGCTGATTGGTCGCGGCCGGCGACCGCGACCAATCAGCAGAGCGTTGTTTAAATTTGGCACCAAAATCGCTGATTGGTCGCGGCCGGCCACCGCGACCAATCAGCACAGCAGTGTTTAAATGTGGCGCCAAGATCGGTGATTGGTTGCGGCCGCTATTTAAATGTGGCGCTTAAATCGGTGATTGATCGCGGGCAGCGGCTACGACCAATCAGCAGAGCGGTGTTTAGCTTTTGCGCCAAGATCACTAATTGGTCGCTGGCGGAGACCACGACCAATCAGTGAATCGTATTGGTGAGGACCGGGGAGCGGAATCGTATTGGTGAGGACCGGGGAGCGCCGCTGCCTGTGCGGCTACTTCCGCTGCAAGAAGCCGGGAAATGAGCGACTACTCGCAGCAGAAGTATCCCGACCCGCAGCGCCGCTCCCCGGTCTTCCCTTGACACCCTAGCCGCATGGAAGTCAGCGCCGCTGCCTGTATGGCTACTTCCGCTGCGAGAAGCCGGGAGATGAGGGGGCGCTCGCAACAGAAGTATCCCGACCCGCAGCTCCCCGGTCCTCCCTTGACACCCTAGCCGCTCGGAGGTCAGCGCCGCCAGCGGTCGAGGTGCTTCTGCTGCTACCAGCCGGGAGATGAGTGCCTCGTGCCGGTCATCTCCCGGCTGCATCTCCATCCCGCAGATGAGCCGCTAACGGCCACCATTTTTTTCTGAAATCCCGCGTCGCTGATTGGCCGCTGCCGGACCAATCAGCGACGCGGGATTTCCTGGACAGACAGACAGACAGAAAGACAGACAGACAGATGGGATAAGACGATTATATATATATATATATATATATATATATATATCTAGTATACAGTGGTGGCCAAAAGTATTGGCACCCCTGCAATTCTGTCAGATAATACTCAGTTTCTACCTGAAAATGATTGCAATCACAAATTCTTTGGTATTATTATCTTCATTTAATTTGTCTTCAATGAAAAAACACAAAAAGAATTGTCCTAAAGCCAAATTGGACATAATTCCACACCAAACCTAAAAAAGGGGGTGGACAAAAGTATTGGCACTGTTTGAAAAATCATGTGATGCTTCTCTAATTCGTGTAATTAACAGCACCTGTAACTTACCTGTGGCACCTAACAGGTGTTGGCAATAACTAAATCACACTTGCAGCCAGTTAACATGGATTAAAGTTGACTCAACATCTGTCCTGTGCCCTTGTGTGTACCACATTGAGCATGGAGAAAAGAAAGAAGACCAAAGAACTGTCTGAGGACTTGAGAAACCAAATTGTGAGGAAGCATGAGCAATCTCAAGGCTACAAGTCCATCTCCAAAGACCTGAATGTTCCTGTGTCTTCCGTGCGCAGTGTCATCAAGAAGTTTAAAGCCCATGGCACTGTGACTAACCTCCCTAGATGTGGACGGAAAAGAAAAATTGACGAGAGATTTCAACGCAAGATTGTGCGGATGGTGGATAAAGAACCTCGACTTACATCCAAACAAGTTCAAGCTGCCCTGCAGTCCGAGGGTACAACAGTGTCAACCCGTACTATCCATCGGCGTCTGAATGAAAAGGGACTGTATGGTAGGATACCCAGGAAGACCCCACTTCTCACCCCGAGACATAAAAAAGCCAGGCTGGAGTTTGCCAAAACTTACCTGAGAAAGCCTAAAACGTTTTGGAAGAATGTTCTCTGGTCAGATGAGACAAAAGTAGAGCTTTTTGGCAAAAAGCTTCAACATAGAGTGTACAGGAAAAAAAAAGAGGCATTCAAAGAAAAGAACACGGTCCCTACAGTCAAACATGGCGGAGGTTCCCTGATGTTTTGGGGTTGCTTTGCTGCCTCTGGCACTGGACCGCTTGACCGTGTGCATGTCATTATGAAGTCTGAAGACTACCAACAAATTTTGCAGCATAATGTAGGGCCCAGTGTGAGAAAGCTGGGTCTCCCTCAGAGGTCATGGGTCTTCCAGCAGGATAATGACCCAAAACACACTTCCAAAAGCACTATAAAATGGTTTGAGAGAAAGCACTGGAGACTTCTAAGGTGGCCAGCAATGAGTCCAGACCTGAATCCCATAGAACACCTGTGGAGAGATCTCAAAATGGCAGTTTGGAGAAGGCACCCTTCAAATATCAGGGACCTGGAGCAGTTTGCCGAAGAAGAATGGTCTACAATTCCAGCAGAGCATTGTAAGAAACTCATTGATGGTTACCGGAAGAGGTTGTTCGCAGTTATTTTGGCTAAAGGTTGTGCAACCAAGTATTAGGCTGAGGGTGTCAATACTTTTGTCTGGCCCATTTTTGGAGTTTTGTATGAAATGATCAATGATTTGATTTTTGCTTCATTCTCTTTTGTGTTTTTTCCTTGCAAGCAAATTAAATGAAGATAATAATACCAAAGAATTTGTGATTGCAATCATATTCAGGAAGAAACTGAGTATTATCTGACAGAATTGCAGGGGTGCCAATACTTTTGGCCACCACTGTATATAATTGTCTTATCCCGTCTGTCTGTCTGTCCTTCTGTATAGGAAATCCCACGTCGCTGATTGGTCCAGCCGCGGCCAATCAGCGACGCGGGATTTCAGAACAAGATGGCGGCCGTTAGCGGCTCATCTGCCGCACGGAGATCAGCTGCGATGCATCGCGACCAATCAGCAATATTGGCGCCAAATTTACACTCTCGCCCTCACCCGCTCACACGCACACCAACACACGCTCCCACGCACAACCTCACCGTCACATGCACACCCGCACACGCTCACACCCTCACCCGCACCCGCTTACCCTCACACGCACACCATCACACGCACACCCTCACACGCACACCCTCACACGCACACCCTCACATGCTCACCCTCACACGCACGCACCCTCACACGCTCCCGCTTACCCTCACGCGCACACCCTCACACGCACACCCTCACATGTACACCCTCACACGCACACCCTCACGCGCTCACCCTCACGCGCTCACACTCATCCTCAGACGCTCAACCTCAGACGCTCACCCTCACCCGCTCACCTTCAGACGCTCACACTCAGACGCACACCCTCACCCTCAGACGCTCACCCACTCACCCTCACCCGCTCAACCTCACACGCTCACCATCACACGCTCACCCTCACACGCTCACTCTCACACAATCACCCTCACATGCTCAAAACCTCAGACGCTCACCCTCACACGCTCACACTTACACGCACACCCTCACCCTCAGACGCTCACCCACTCACCCTCACACGCTCACCCTCACACGCTCACTCTCACACGCTCACCCTCACACGCTCAAAACCTCAGACGCTCACCCTCACACGCTCACACTCACACGCACACCCTCACCCTCAGACGCTCACCCACTCACCCTCACACGCTCACCCTCACACGCTCACTCTCACACGCTCACCCTCACACGCTCAAAACCTCAGACGCTCACCCTCACACACTCACCCTCACACGCTCATTCTCACACGCTCACCCTCACATGCTCACCCTCACACGCTCACCCTCACAAGCTCACCCTCACACGCTCCCACGCTCACCCTCACATGCACACCCTCACACGCTCACCCTCGCATGCACACCCTCACAAGCTCACCCTCAGACGCTCACCCTCAAACTCTCAGGCGCTCACCCTCAGATGCTCAATCTCAGACTCTCACCCTCAGACGCTCACCCTCACACGCTCAGACGCTCACCCTCAGACGCTCACCCTCAGACGCTCACCCTCAGATGCTCACCTTCAGACGCTCACCCTCAGATGTTCACCCTCTGATGCTCCCACCTTCAGACGCTCACCCTCAGATGCTCACCCTCAGATGCTCATCCTCTGATGCTCCCTCCCTCACACGCTCACCCTCACATGCTCAAACCCTCACACACTCACCCTCACATGCTCACCCTCACACACACACCCTCACCCTCAGACGCTCACCCTCACATGCTCACCCTCACACGCACACCCTCACCCTCAGACGCTCACCCTCAGACGCTCACCCTCACACGCTCACCCTCACACGCTCACCCTCACATGCTCACCCTCACATGCTCACCCTCACACGCTCACCCTCACATGCTCACCCTCACACGCTCACCCTCACATGCTCATTCTCACACGCTCACCCTCACACGCTCACCCTCACACGCTCCCACGCTCACTCTCACACGCTCCAACGCTCACCCTCACACGCACACCCTCACACGCACACTCTCACACGCTCACCTTCACACGCTCAGCCTCACACGCTCACACCCGCACACACACCCGCTCACCCTCACATGCACACCCTCACGCGCTCACACTCATCCTCAGACGCTCAACCTCAGACGCTCACCCTCACCCGCTCACCTTCAGACGCTCACACTCAGACGCACACCCTCACCCTCAGACGCTCACCCACTCACCCTCACCCGCTCAACCTCACACGCTCACCATCACACGCTCACCCTCACACGCTCACTCTCACACAATCACCCTCACATGCTCAAAACCTCAGACGCTCACCCTCACACGCTCACACTTACACGCACACCCTCACCCTCAGACGCTCACCCACTCACCCTCACACGCTCACCCTCACACGCTCACTCTCACACGCTCACCCTCACACGCTGAAAACCTCAGACGCTCACCCTCACACGCTCACACTCACACGCACACCCTCACCCTCATACGCTCACCCTCACACGCTCACCCTCACACGCTCATTCTCACACGCTCACCCTCACATGCTCACCCTCACACGCTCACCCTCACAAGCTCACCCTCACACGCTCCCACGCTCACCCTCACATGCACACCCTCACACGCTCACCCTCGCATGCACACCCTCACACGCTCACCCTCAGACGCTCACCCTCAAACTCTCAGGCGCTCACCCTCAGATGCTCATCCTCAGACTCTCACCCTCAGACGCTCACCCTCACACGCTCAGACGCTCACCCTCAGACGCTCACCCTCAGACGCTCACCCTCAGATGCTCACCCTCAGACGCTCACGCTCAGATGTTCACCCTCAGATGCTCCCACCTTCAGACGCTCACCCTCAGATGCTCACCCTCAGATGCTCATCCTCTGATGCTCCCTCCTCACACGCTCACCCTCACATGCTCCTACGCTCACCCTCACATGCTCAAACCCTCACACACTCACCCTCACATGCTCACCCTCACACACACACCCTCACCCTCAGACGCTCACCCTCACGTGCTCACCCTCACACGCACACCCTCACCCTCAGACGTTCACCCTCAGACGCTCACCCTCACACGCTCACCCTCACACGCTCACCCTCACATGCTCACCCGCACATGCTCACCCTCACACGCTCACCCTCACATGCTCACCCTCACACGCTCACCCTCACACGCTCATTCTCACACGCTCACCCTCACATGCTCACCCTCACACGCTCACCCTCACACGCTCACCCTCACACGCTCCCACGCTCACTCTCACACGCTCCAACGCTCACCCTCACACCCACACCCTCACACGCACACTCTCACACGCTCACCTTCACACGCTCAGCCTCACACGCTCACACCCGCACACACACCCGCTCACCCTCACATGCACACCCTCACACGCACACCCTCAACCTCAGAGGCTCACCCTCACACGCTCACCCTCAGACGCTCACACGCTCACCCTCACACGCTCACCTTCACACGCACACCCTCACCCACAGACGCTCACCCTCAGACGCTCACCCTCAGACGCTCACACGCTCACCCTCAGATGCTCACCCTCAGACGCTCATCATCAGACGCTCACCCTCAGACGCTCACCCTCAGACGCTCACCCTCACATGCTCACCCTCACACGCTCACCTTCACACGCTCATTATCACACGCTCACCCTCACATGCTCACACGCTCACCCTCACACGCTCACCCTCACACGCTCCCATGCTCACCCTCACACGCTGCCACGCTCACCCTCACACGCACACCCTCACACGCACACCCTCACACGCACACCCTCACACGCACACTCTCACACGCTCACCCTCACACGCTCACCCTCACACGCTCACACCCGCACACGCACCCGCTCACCCTCACACGCACACCCTCAACCTCAGATGCTCACCCTCAGATGCTCACCCTAACACGCTCAGATGCTCAACCTCAGACGCTCACCCTCAGACGCTCACCCTCAGACGCTCACCCTCAGATGCTAACCCTCTGATGCTCCCACCCTCACACACTCACCTTCGCACGCTCACGTGCACACGCTCACCCTCAGACGCTCAACCTCAGACGCCCCCACGCTCACCCTCACATGCTCCCACGCTCACCCTCACACGCTCCCACGCTCACCCTCACACGCTCCCACTCTCACCCCCACGCGCTCCCACGCTCACCCTCACACCCTCACACGCTCACCCTCACACGCACACCTGCACACACTCACCCTCCCATGCTCACCCTCACATGCACACCCTCACACGCACACGCACACTCTCACACGCTCACCCTCACACGCTCACACCCGCACACGCACCCGCTCACCCTCACATGCACACCCTCACATGCACACCCTCAACCTCAGACGCTCACCCTCAGACGCTCACTCTCAGACACTCACCCTCACATGCTCAGACGCTCACCCTCAGACGCTCACCCTCAGATGCTCACCCTCAGACGCACACCCTCAGACGCACACCCTCAACCGCACACTCTCACCCTCAGACGCTCACTCACTCACCCTCACACGCTCACCCTCACACGCTCACTCTCACACGCTCCCACGCTCACCCTCACATGCACACCCTCACACGCACACCCTCACACGCACACCCACACACGCACACCCTCACACGCTCACCCTCAGATGCTCACCCTCAAATTCTCAGGCGCTCACCCTCAGATGCTCACCCTCAGATGCTCACGACCACACGCTCACCCTCACCTGCTCACCCTCACACACTCACCCTCACGCGCTCACACTCTCACACGCTCCCCCTCACACGCTCCCACGCACACCCGCAAACGCTCACACTCACACCCTCACACGCTCATCCTCACATGCTCACCCTCATACGCTCACCCTCACACGCTCACCCTCACACGCACACCCTCACACGCACACCCTCACACTCACACACTCACACGCTCACGCTCACCCTCACATCCTCAAATTCTCAGGCGCTCACCCTCAGATGCTCACCCTCAGACACTCACGACCACACGCTCACCCTCACCTGCTCACCCTCACATGCTCACCCTCACGCGCTCACACTCTCACACGCTCCCCCTCACACGCTCCCACGCACACCCTTAAACGCTCACACTCACACCCTCACCCGCTCACCCTCACACGCTCACCCTCACATGCTCACCCTCACACACTCACCCTCACATGCACACCCTCACACGCACACCCTCACCCTCAGACGCTCACCCTCAGATGCTCACCCTCAGACGCTTACCCTCACACCCTCAGATGCTCACCCTCAGACGCTCACCCTCAGATGCTCCCACCCTCACACGATCCCACGATCAGTCTCACATGCTCCAACGCTCAGCCTCACATGCTCACCCTCACACGCTCACCCTCACACGCTCACCCTCACACGCACACCTGCACACGCTCATCATCACACGCTCACCTTCACATCCTCACATGCTCACACCCTCACACGCTCACCCTCACACGCTCACGCTCACCCTCAACCGCACACCCTCACCCTCAGACGCTCACCCTCAGATGCTCACCCTCAGAAGCTCACCCTCAGACGCTCACCCTCAGACGCTCACCCTCAGACGCACACCCTCAGACGCACATCCTCAACCGCACAACCTCACCCTCAGTCGCTCACCCACTTACCCTCACACGCTCTCCCTCACACGCTCACACGCTCACACCCTCACACGCTCACCCTCACACGCACACCCTCAACTGCAGACCCTCACCCTCAGACGCTCACCCTCAGACGCACACCCTCAGACGCACATCCTCAACCGCACAACCTCACCCTCAGTCGCTCACCCACTTACCCTCACACGCTCTCCCTCACACGCTCACCCTCACACGCTCACACCCTCACACGCTCACCCTCACACGCACACCCTCAACTGCAGACCCTCTCCCTCACACGCTAACCCTCACACGCTCACCCTCAGATGCTCATGAAATGATCTCGATGGTCCAGATGGATGGAATGGAGGATGGCTGGTTGATGGACACCCCATGCAAACACGGCTACGGCGCTAACAAGGATGAGGTGGAGTAATGTTTTGGGCTGGAATCATGGGGAGAGAGATTGTCGGCCCTTTTAGGATCCATCCCTGAAAGGGTAAAGATGAACTCCATAATGTATGTTGAGTTTCTCAAACAGCACTTCCTTCCATGGTTCAAGAAGAAGAACCGTGCATTCCGCAGCAAGATCATTTTCATGCATGATAATGCCCCGTCTCATGCTGCACATAACACATCTGCATCTCTGGCTGCTATGGGCATAAAAGGAGACAAACTTATGGTGTGGCACCCATGCTCCCCTGACCTCAACCCCATTGAGAACCTCTGGAGCATCATCAAAAGGAGTGTCTATGATGGCGGGAGGCAGTTCACATCTAAGCAACAGCTCTGGGAGGGTATTCTGTCCTCATGCAAAACAATTGAAGCAGAAACCATCCAAAACCTGACAAATTCAATGGACGAGAGAGTTCAGAAGCTCCTTTCGAACAAGCGGTCCTATGTGCAAATGTAACATCACCTAGAATAAAGTTTTGAGTTGAAAACTGTTTGATTTCAGTTTGTAATAACCTGCTAATGCTTATAATTTCAAAAATTACAATTTTTTTGTTCTTTACTAAAATTAAAAGGTTGAAAACTCTGCTGTGCATAATAATTTGGAACATGCATTTTGAGTGCAGTTTGAGTTTTTTATTTTTTTTTAAATATACTGTTATCATAGGCAGTTTGTACAAAAACCTTTCAATTGTGCTCTAATAGTTATTTGACTGGAAAATTACAATGACTGCAATTCATATAGGTAATTTGGGAAAATCTGAGAAAATATTATTTGCATAATAATTTGGAACACAGTGTATATATATATACGTATATATATACAGGGTGGGCCATTTATATGGATACACCTAAATTAAATGGTTGGTGATATCAACTTCCTGTTTGTGGCACATTAGTATATGGGAGGGGAAAATCTTTTCCAGATGGGTGGTGACCATGGTGGCCATTTTGAAGTTGGCCATTTTGGATCCAACTTTATTTTTTTCAATGGGAAGAGGGTCATGTGACACATCAAACTTATTGAGAATTTCATTAGAAAAGCATTGGTGTGCTTGGTTTTAATGTAACTTTATTCTTTCATGAGTTTTTTACAAGTTTATGACCACTAATAAAATGTGTTCAAAATGCTGTGTTGGATTGTCAATGCAACCCTCTTCTCCCACTCTTGACACACTGATAGCAACAACGCAGAAGAAATGCTAGCACAGGCTTCCAGTATCCGTTGTTTCAGATGCTGCACATAGGTCCAAGGGCCACATTGCCAAGGACCAAAAATGTTTTAAAGGATTACTTATATGAATATATCACTTGAACTACCATTAGTACATTAATACATCACCAGAACTAGGTTTTCAGTATTAGAGGAGTATTTGGAGAATTTCTGCTCCAAGTAAAAATCTGTATGAATACATACTCTAAGTTTTGAGGATTTTTAAATTTTAACATAGTCATGAAGCACAATATGGATAGCTACATGTACAAGATCAGAACCACTGCCAGCACATGGTTCCGGTGCCAGAACCACCATCAGTACATGAATGCAGTGCTAGAATCACTGTCAGTAAATGTATACAGCACCAAGCTTAGTACAGCGATAAATTGTAATGTCAGGTCAGCCCCATATGTAATTGCATTGCTTGAACTTAGAATTCCCAATATGTCCTTAACAATGGTAAGGAGATGCTGGATGTTATTACCAGCCGTCATCAGACTGCTGACCATACATGATCCACAGCACTGAAGAGACGTAATCAGTATCACAGATAAATGTTTGAATCCAGGTACCTAATAGGTGACATCTTCTCTGATTCAAGTCATTCCCATTCCTTTTGTCTCCATGTAGTTCAGATGTCATGATGAGTAGTGATGTGCGAGCACTAAAATGCTCGGGTACTCATTGCTCAGGTCGAGCAAATTGGAATGCTCGAGTGCTCGGTCCGAGTAACGAGTACAGTGTAAGTCTATGGGAAACTCGAGCATTTTTCCGGCGCGCCCCCTCCTCCCCCCAGCGGTCTGCAGAGGGCCTAAAAATTGCCTAAATCGATGGGAACAGTGCTCAAATAACATGGGGATAGCATAGGGAAGACCCCTGGAAGCATTTCTGCTCCCAGGTCACTGCTGTCAACAATGTTGACAGAGGTATTACGCCACTTTTACGGACTCACAATAAAACATACAAAAACAAAATGGATTTTCCTAGGAAATATGTTAAGGAACTTCCTTTCCGGGGTAATGACTGGCATATAAGGTAAAATAAATAACCAAAAACAAAAATGCTCCTCATCTTGGGCTATGTTCACACGTAGCGTTTTTGATGCGTTTTTGCACTTTTGCTTTCAACCGTGAAAAAAGCATTCACCAGGAAATGTCATTTTAACATTTTACTACCTTATCTGGCCTTGTGATGTGTGACATGGGGACAGCATGGAGAAGACCCCTGGGCCTGGAAGCAACTCTGACTCCCAAGGCACTGCCTAAAACTGTGGTCATCTCATCAGACGAGATACTATATTACTGCGGTAATAATACAGACATTTTTGGCAACGTGAGAAATCTTAAACTCAATTTACAATGGGCCAGGTGTGTGTCAAGGGACGGGGAAGAGAATGTTATGGTTATGGTGATAGTTCACACAGAGGCTGTGGGCAAGATAAAACTGTGCCTGCTAAGGGAGAACAACAAACACCCGTGTCATATCGAACTACCTTCCTGTGTCAATTTCTAGGGGGCCGCGGAACACCACTATTGAAGCCAGAGCAGTGTGAAAAGGTTGCTGGTTGGATAGCAGATAAAGTTTCCAGTCAGTTTGCCACCACCACCACCCTGTGTTCCACATGGTCCAGTCTCAGTAGATGTGAGTCTGGAACACATTATTATTAAATTCGGGCCTCTCGACCGGTCAGCTTCGAGCAGGGCAGCAGAAGATTGCATGTAGCAATTTAAGCAGCCATGGTCACCCAAATGGTGATGGTGGGAAAGTGCTATTACTGTCGCAAGAGATGGATAATGATGAGACATAATGGACAGAAATTCAGGAGGAGGACCAGGGTGCAGAAGTGGAAAACGTAGCAGTGGACGATGAAGTCATTTACCCCAACCTGGCAAGGGGACATGTAGAGCAAGGACTGCAGCATACAGGGGGAGGGAGGTGTAGCACCACAACAGGCAGTAAAAAGCAGTATGGTAGCCACGGACACAAGGCGGGCAACATCTCCCTGGAACACCAACACGACGGAAGCTGCCAGTACAACTGTTAGGTCTTCCCGAGCCTGGTTCTTTTTTAAAGACTGTTTAGATAACCCCAAAAAGGCCATTTGCAACATCTGCCAGGCCATTATCAGCAAGAGCACCAAAACTACCAGCCTGACCACCACCAGCATGCTCAAGCACATGACAGCAAAGCACCCGACTAGCTGGACCGAACACCAAGGTCCAGAAACAGTGTCTGCTGGTGACACCACTGCCTTTTTCGCTGTTGTGCGTGCATGCCAATCCCCTGTCCATGGCACATGCAAAGATGCCTCCTGCACAGCACCTGTCATTGCAGGCTTGCAACCATCACCACCGTCCACGTCCTTGTCCCTTTGCAGCGTTCAGTTGTCCCTACCACAGTCCTTGGAATGCAAGTGCAAGTATGCAGCCAGCCAACAGGCCGCAATACTAAACTGCCACATTTCTGGACTGCTTGCACTTGAAGTGTTGTCTTTTAGGCTCGTGGAGGTGGAAGCTTTCCACAACTTCATGGCGGCGCCACCGGGTGTCCATACTCAGTCCCCAGCTGCCACTATTTTTCCCAGTATCGTCTCCACCATCCACAAGCGTGGGTCCCAGAGCATTACTCATGCCCTTCCCAGTGCACTTAAGTGGGAAGGGCCACCTAACCACAAACACATGGACAGGTGAATGTGGCCAGGGACGGTATGTAGCCAGTCCACAGTAAAAAAAACTGCCATAGAGTGTCCATGAACCTTCCCCCACACTTTTCTTAGCCAGGGATGCTTCTCAGCAGGGTTGGACTGGCCAACCAGAGAATCGGAGACTACTCCAGTGGGCCCTGGCCTCTCCTTCAGGAGAGTTCATAGCGCAAACATTTCAGGTTGTGATGATGATAGAGGCCACCATCTGCTTAGTTTTATGTTACTTGGAATGCAAGCGCAAGTATGCAGCCAGCTACCCACCCACCCACAGGCCACAATACTAAACTGCCACATTTCTGGACTGCTTGCACTTGAAATGTTGCCTTTTAGGTTAGTGGAGGCGGAAGCTTTCCACAACCCCATGGCGGCGGGTGTCCATACTCAGTCCCCAGCCACCACTGTTTCTCCCAGTATGATCTCCGCCTTCCACAAGCGCTGGTCCCACAACATTACCCGTGCCCTCCCCAGTGCACTTAAGTGGGAAGGATCGCCTAACCACAAACAAGTGGACAAATGAATGTGGCCAGGGACGGTTCATCTCGCTGACGCATTTCACGGGGTTAATATTGTGGAAGCCGAGACCCAATGGGACCCTGGGATGGAACACATCCTCCCGACGCAGAGCATTTTGGGCCCTGGGTCAATCAGGGTTGCACCTACATTATACAGCTCCTGCACCACCTCCTCCTCCTGATCTTCAGCTTCCATTTTCAGCACTTGATTCATATTCCAGATTATTTACATAAACCTTGTGTGTGCCAATAACAATAAGCAGGGCTGTATGCTTAGGCGACAAACCGCACACCGTTGCAAAGTTGTTGAAAACTGTATCTGAGAACCCGGTGGCGGCTCTAAAGCTAGGCAAAAGGAGGGGTGATACACAGAAATGAGGGAAGAGATATAGGCCGGTGCAGAACTGTGGACAGCTTGGTGGGTGAGAGAGATGAGTTTGTATTGTATTCTGTAGTGATTGTTTAACTTAACCCGTGCAATGATTGGCACAGAGTAGAGGCTTCGGTGAAGCAGCTTGATAATAAAACGACCCTGTCTGCTGCATTCAGAAGGGATTGGAGAGAAGACAGTTTGTTTAGAGGGAGACTGATTAGAAGAGAGTTCTAGTGAATAAGAGCGACAGTAAGAGTTTTTGCAGCATCAAAGGTGAGAAAAGGTCGACTTCTGGAGAGGTTTTTAAGGAGCAGGTGACACGAGCGAGTGAGTGATTTTCCATGTTGAATAAAGGAAAGTTGTGTGTCAAATATGACTCCAAGATAGCAGGCATGCTAAGTGGGAATTATGGTGGCACCACCTGCAGGAAATTGCAAAGTCAGGTATAGGTAGGTTAGTAGAGGGAGGAAACTGAAGGAGTTCATTTTTGGAGATATTAAGTTCAGGCTCTTGTTGAAGAATTATAGCAAAACAAATATTCCCATCTGACAACGCTGGCGGCAGAGGTCACAGTCAGACAGTTCATTGGACAACCAAGGAGTACAAGCAAGGGAGACACAAACCATATGACAGAGGCAGCGGAACGCTGTCAAAGGTCTGGGACAGTTTTCTCAGACCCTGCCAGCACCCAAGCCCTGATACATGGGGTACTCTGACAAGGAGGGAAAAGTTTTGGAAGATGCAAGCTGGACACGTGGCATGAACTGTCTTTCTACACCTTGGAGGTCCTGGCCACTAGCGTTGTGTCAGAGATGGTTTTTAGTGTCGCTGGGGGCATTATAACTGATAAAACTGATAGGCGCATCCGCCTGTCAACTGAAAATGCTGACAGCCTGACTCTTATAAAAATGAACAAGGGCTGCATTGGGCCAGACTTCTCAACACCATCAGATGACACAGTAGCATCAAACATAAACTCAAATCCAGTGGTTATTTTTTTGGGTGTCTATTCCCATGCACACCTTCACACCCAGACATGGGTATACCCTTCAGCAATTGTTCTATTTTATGTCGCCCTCCTCCTTCCCCTCATCCTCCACCACCATACTGTATCTCCAGGGAGACCGTGATGCAACATCCACATAATTATTTTAAGCGTGTTTCTGATTAGAGACGAGCGAATATTTCAATATTTGTTTCGGATTACAATCGCCGTTTATGCAATTTTCACCAATGTAATTGTCGAATATTCGCCAAACATTGCCGATCGACATTGGATTCAATTGGTGCAAAAACCAAACATATACACAACACCTTCAAATGGGAACAAAGCTGCCAAAACACATCAATTTAGAGGCAGTCACCAGGAAATTGCCATCAATTGTCCCAGAGTACAAGTAGTATAATTATTATTATTTATTATTATAGCGCCATTTATTCCATTGCGCTTTACATGTGAAAAGAAGTCACTGACTGGTACAAAAGCAGAGAGGACCCTGCCCGTGAGAGTGTATGAACAGTCTATAAGGGATAGGTGAGGATACAGTAGGTGCGGGTACAGCTGGTCGTGCAGCAGTATGATGCAGCGAGAGTTGCTGCAGGTTGTAGGCTTGTTGGAAGAGGTGGGTTTTCAGCTTCCCTTTAAAGGTTTAAACAGTAGGCGAGAGTCTGATATGTTGGGGTACAGAGTTCAAGAGTAGAAGGGATGCACGGGAAAAATCTTGTATGTGATTGTGAGAAGAGGAGAGAAGATGGGAGTAGAGAAGTAGATCTTATGAGGACCTGAGGTTGCGTGCAGGTATGTATCAGGAGACTAGGTCACAGATATATGGAGCAGACAGGTTGTGGAAGGCTTTGCATGTCATGGTTAGGGTTTTGAACTGAAGCTTGTTTTTTGTATGTTTTTTTTTGTCAGTCCGCAAAAGTGGTGTAATACTCAGACAACATTGTTCACAGATATGCTATTTGTCAACGGCCAACCGAGAATAGGTTTGAACCCACAACTGCAATACTTTAAATGGAGTGTAATATTTGACACGCTCACAATAATTGCTGGATTATTAGGGCAGTCATATGGGACAGCACGGAGGCTAAGTGGTTAGCACTGTAGCCTTGCAGCACTGGGGTCTTGGGTTCAAATCCCACCAGGGACAACATCTGCAAGGAGTTTGTATGTTCTCCCTGTGTTTGCGTGGGTTTCCTTCGGGTTCTCCGGTTTCTTCCTACATTCCAAAAACATACTGATAAAGAATTTAGATTGTTAACCCCAATAGGGACAGTAATGATAATGTCTGTAAATTGTCTGAACTGTGGAATATGTTGGTGCTATATAAATAAAAAGATTATTAGGCAGAGTCACCTAATAGTATGGTATTTGTCAGCGACCAAGTGTCAATTGGTTCAACAAAACACAGTGGCTGACTTTAAATGGAGTGGAATATTTGCCACTCTCCACAAAATTTCTGTATTATTGTGGCAGTCATCTGGATCACGTGCGTCTGATCATTGAAAAAAGTTCCTCTGCTTCCACAATACAGTAATATGAAAAAAACTAAAAAAATCTGGCTGTATTTTGTGAACAAGCAAATGGAGCTGTAATGGTGTACACTGACACACTACTGCAACCTATAAATGGAGGACAATATTTTCCACGTTCACAACAAATGCCTGGATTTGAACCCCAGTTATATTTTATACATCTGACAGAGAACCACGGTTTTAAATAGCAAGCCTGTAGTTTACAAATACTATCCTTCAGAGACCTAGTGTGAATAGCTGAACTAACACACTGCAACAAAATGGAAGGCAGAAGTGGCTGATTTTGGAACGCTGTTATATGTGATATGTCTGACAGAGAATCATGGTTTTAAATACCAGGCCTGTAGTTTACTAATACTGTTCTTCACAGAGACTTAGTGTGAATAGCTTAACTAACATACTGCAACGAAATGGAAGGCAGAAGTGGCTGATTTTGGAACGCTGTTATATGTGATACGTCTGACAGAGAACCACGGTTTAAAAATAGCAGGCCTGTAGTTTACTAATACTATTCTTCACAGAGACCTAGTGTAAATAGCTTGACCGACACACTGCAACAAAATGAAAAAGGAGGCAAATATTTTCCACGTTCAGTTCAAATTTTCGGATTTTTATCACTGTAATGTGGAAAAGAACTGGCTGTATTCTGCAGTGCTAACAAGCAAATGGAGCAGAAAAATGGTGTACTCTGGTTTGCTTTTTAGGCAAATTGCCCTGGCCCATGATACCTGGGGCTGTCTACAAATATTTGTCACAGCAGGATCAGTCAGAAGTTGAACATGTAATGGATCATGCACTGCAGTCGGTCACATACCCTGCCTGCCTTTGTTTTTAAGCAAATAACCAGGATTAAGATAAAAAAAAAATGGCGCTGGCCCCAGATACCTGGGGCTATGCCTACATATATCTGTAATAGCAGCAGCAGACAGAACGTTCAATGGACCCTTTTGCACTATATGCACTGCAGTCTGCCACATAAACTTCCTGCCTGCCTAACTTCTGCTATCACCACTGAATACATGCAGCTGGATTCTTCTGTTTAGGACTGTTAGTTCAGATGGATATATTTATATGCTGTGGAATACCTATACTAACTATAAACAAGCAAATCTCTCCCTGACTCATCAGCAGCTCTCCCTACTCTGCCTGGTTCCGAGGTAGACTGTAACGAGCATAGCGGCGCCAAGTCTTATGTAGACCTGATGATGCTGTGCGGTCAGACAATCACTGTAATGCCCAAAACCAACATGGCTACGGCATTACAGTGCGTGGCAAGCAATCCCTGCATGTTCATTGGCTCTCTAATGAGCGCCAAACATGCAGGAAGGGTACCGGAGCTCCCGCCCGAGCAACCCGGAAATACTCGCCGAGCGCCGAGTTTGCGAGCACCGTGATGCTCGGGCAAGTAGTGAGCAGTGGGAGCATGTTCTCTCATCACTAATGATGAGATTTTACACACAGAGCACGTCCCTGCAGACTTCTCTCTTCTCCATCTCATGCAGCACATCCTGACATGGTGCCCGTAGAAATAAAAGCATCATTATACCGCCCATAAATATAAATATCTCCCGTGCTGCACTCCTTAATAAATAATTACCATTCACTGTGCTTCCTGTAAAATTATCCCCCTCACTCTGCCTTTCTCCATAGTATCCCCCCATATTACCCCTCTCCCCCCAAACTGCACCTTTCCATAATAACTCTGCCTCACTGTTTCTCTGTATAAAGTCCCCCCCATTGTACACTTTACTATGACCCCATTCACAACACCGCTAATTGCCCAATTAGGTCCCCCATAGCTCCATATTGTCCCCTAGTGCCCCATAATGTGCCCCTCCCATAATGTCCCTCATTTTCCAATAATGCTCCCCAATTGCCCCATAATGTTTCCAATTCCGCATAATGTCCTCCATAATTTTCCTCATTGCTCCATAATGGCCTCATAGTGCATTGCTCAATCAATTGGCACCCATTTCAATCATTGCCCCATTGCTCCAAAATTGCCCCATTGTGCCCTTCATTGCTCCATAAGGTTCCCCATTGCCTCATAATGTCCCCCATAATGGCCTCCATAGTGTTCCCAATTGCTCTATAATGTCCCTTATTGCCCCATTATGTTGATTGCCTTATAATGTCCCCCATAATGTCCTCCATAGTGTTCCCCATTGCCTCATAATATCCCTCATAATGTATAATGGACTACATAGTGTCACGCATTGCTCTATAATGGCCCCTAGAAAGTAACACCAAGCACAAAACAAACATTTCATCTTCAGCTCTTGGAGCACTTACTGGTGCCTGCCGCGGCGCCAGCAGCAGTGTGATAACTTCAGCTGCATGCTGACCTCATCACGCCACTGCACGTCGAGACAGGGGCTGACGAGCATTGCCAGGTGAGAATACATTTGAATTTATGAAGGAGGGAGCTCAATTTCCTGGCCGCTTTGTAGGCCGCACAACATACTTTGGCGGGCTGCAAGTGGCCTGCGGGCAATATGTTGTGCAGGCCTGCACTACTCCTTGTATAAATGTAAAACTTAACTTTTTTTTAGATATAAGTTAAAAATATATAACACCAATTACAAACAAGATAATATAGTGCTCAAAGTGCCAGTGCTCATAAAGAAAATTTACGATCTCACCCAAAGAGATGACTCCAATCGGGCCCTCAGCTTGGAGACTGGCATACCAAATGCACAGGATACTAAAAATGTGTACCTTATATACCCTGTCATGCCCTGTTTGTCTCCTACTCTAACAAGAGCAGTGCCCAAGTATTGACTATATATCCAAATCAAGAGAAAAGGGCTTTTGTCTAGATTTTGGTGCCGACAGACACCGACACTGGCTCTTACACTCTTAGAATATTTCTTAGGCTAGTTTAGAGACTTTTATTAATGATATACCACTATCCTCTGGGCCCATCTTTTAATATCCTAAATTGCCATTACCCACCCACCCTCTGATCAAATCCACTATCCTTGCGTAGAAAAGATTTATAATTCTAAAGTCACTAGAAACTGTATTTCTTTAAACACTCTGCCAATTTATCTTCTTCATATAGCCCTTCCCAATTTTCCATTCAAAAATTGGGAAAATTAGGCATATCTGATTTTTCAATGATTCTTAATGATAACAAACCTAATTCCTTAATTTACTTTTTGATGCTAAAACAGATTTTTAACTTACCAGTAAACTCATTTTATAACTTCTTGGAAGTAAGGAAATATTTGAGAAATAAACTGAAACTCTCATTAACTCTTCCAAATGACTATTATCTCTTACAAAACATCCAAAGAATAACAAAATATTGAAAACTAGGCAAATATCTTTAATCTACACTGTGTTCCAAATTATTATGCAAATACTATTTTCTCAGATTTTCCCAAATTACCTATATGAATTGCAGTCATTGTAATTTTCCAGTCAAATAACTATTAGAGTACAATTGAAAGGTTTTTGTACAAACTGCCTATGATAACAGTATATTTTTTGAAAAAAATAAAAAACTCAAACTGCACTCAAAATGCATGTTCCAAATTATTATGCACAGCAGAGTTTTCAACCTTTTCATTTTAATAAAGAACAAAAAAATGGTCATTTTTGAAATTATAAGCATTAGCAGGTTATTACAAACTGAAATCAAACAGTTTTCAACTCAAAACTTTATTCTAGGTGATGTTACATTTGCACATAGGACCGCTTGTTCTATGAGCTTCTGAACTCTCTCGTCCATTGAATTTGTCAGGTTTTGGATGGTTTCTGCTTCAATTGTTTTGCATGAGGGCAGAATACCCTCCCAGACTGTTGCTTAGATGTGAACTGCCTCCCGCCATCATAGACACTCCTTTAATGATGCTCCAGAGGTTCTCAATGGGGTTGAGGTCAGGGGAACATGGGTGCCACACCATAAGTTTGTCCCCTTTTATGCCCATAGCAGCCAGAGATGCAGATGTGTTATGTGCAGCATGAGAAGGGGCAATATCATGCATGAAAATGATCTTGCTGCGGAATGCACGGTTGTTCTTCTTGAACCATGGAAGGAAATGCTGTTTGAGAAACTCAACATACATTATGGAGTTCATCTTTACCCCTTCAGTGATGGATCCTAAAAGGGCCGACAATCTCTCTCCCCATGATTCCAGCCCAAAACATTACTCCACCTCCTCCTTGTTAGCGCCGTAGCCGTGTTTTTTTATGGGGTGTCCATCAACCAGCCATCCTCCACTCCATCCATCTGGACCATCGAGATCATTTCATGCATGATAATGCCCCGTCTCATCCTTTTTAAAACTTCCGTATCCAATTAACCCCTTAACAACAACCACAGATAAGCATAAAAAACATCCACTAAGGGGCCTTATTCTCTCATCACCGTTTTAAAACGGAGATCAGGAATAAGATAATAGTACCCCCAGAATAGGAAAATCTCCAGGGTTTCAGCTACCTGGATACCACGATCAAGGCAGTTTTTTTCCGGTCCCCAGTTTTGTGATTGTCGTTATGCAATAAATTACTGCGATCATGAAAAAAAAATTGTGATCCGGTTTAAAAAATAATTTCTTTCTTCTCTAACATATATAACATGCCAGAGGAGAGAGAAATGGTGTCCCCAAGCCACCCATGGTACCTTTGTACCCGATCCGTCATCCTTTGTCCCCACTCCTCCTCCTGAAGCTAAATGGCAGGCGCATGCGCAGTGCCTCGAAATAAACGTTTTTTTTAGGTATTACCCTGAACATGGGTTTAGTAAAAAAAAATACACTCTCTGCTCCTACTGGGCAACAAAATATGCCCACAGCACCTCTGTATTTGCCGCTGTCATTTCCTGAGATCGTTAAGAAGTCCTAATGAGATTCCTTCATTTTAATGACAATTCCCAATGCCCCCCCAAGAAATGAGCTCAACTATGATCGTTTTAACAATTTGAGACCTCTATTTCCTCCTAAAATATTAATTTTTAAATTCATATACCCCAGAGCAAAACGTTGCAGTTGATGAGTCCTTGATGAGTTTCAAGGGCCGTCGGTCATTCCATCAATTTATCTCCTCCAAGGGCACCAAATATAGCGTCAAACTGTACAAAATGTGCAAGAGAACAACAGGGAACATGTGCACCTTTCTAATATAAAAAGGTAGGAACTGCTCCGCTGATGTCACGACAAGTGCTGGCAGCAGCTCGGGGTCTTTTTCTTCCTGGTTCCACGGTGGATGCCAGGCTGTGGGCGGGGTTACCCCCCGCGTCACACCCGGCATCCACCGCGTGATCTGTCTCTCTCCATTCATTGGGAAAGTGTGCGGTGGATGCTGGGTGTGACTTGGGGAGGTAACCCTGCCCACAACCCAGCAGCCACCGCGTGGACCCCAGCGCTGAGGCATGCCTCACTTGTCGTGACGTCAGCGCGGGGTCACGTGATTCCTGTGAGTGGCCACCGATAGCGCCGCTCACAGGCATCTGCAATGGAAGATATTTACAAAAAGTTTCAGGGCCCCCGGAGGGATACATTGGGGGGGGGGGAGTCTAAAGTAATGCACAACTTCTTTAATGAAAGTGCACATCCAGCATATAAAACAAGTATTTTTAGCATCAGGCTTTCATTACAATTATGGTAGTCTCTTCACAGGAGCACAGTATTTACACAGCATCCTTTACCCTGCAGTGAGATGGAGGATGGAGGGGTTTGGTGAGGGAAATGATTTGTGATGTGTGAAGATTTTCCCAATCTCTTATCTGCCTGTCAAACAATCTGATTCCTAGCTGCGAGTACAGGGTCTTTGACCTAAGCCCAGCTTCACCCTCTATTGAATCTTGTTAACTTCACTTGCCTGGATTTCTATGAGATTTGGATAACACACAACTGATCCTTCCGGATGCTCCCAGAACAATAATTGGCTTCCCCACAATCCCCTGGGGCTCTGCCAATCACTCCCTGTCTCCTGTGGCCGTGTTAACCCCTCTAGTTGCTGGATGCTTTTGAAACAACAGCACTACTTCTGCCTGTCACACTCTTCCATCCCAATTGAATGTCGTCCTTGACTTTCGCCTTAATTGGTTGATCTGACCAATTCTGAGACAGTAGTGAGAGTCGGGTAGCTTTCTATACAAATTGGGCATTGTCAATTTGGCATAACATTTACAAACATTAATAACAACCTATTTTTACAACCTTTTGCTTGTAGGACATCTGTAAGAAATAAGCAATTAAGATAATTAAAACAATCAGCATCTCTTCAGCTGGAACTTTTTGTATATCTTCAACCAGCTTCCTCTCACTAAGCCTTAACAGTTCTTTTAAGGAAAATCAAAGCAAGAAAACAAGTCTTTCCACCAGGTAATATCTTCCGTATGGCTTCCCGGTGGTGAATACCACTCAAGTTGGCTTACTTGGTCCGTAGGCAGGGATACCTGTTTCCAATCGACTGTCCTTGGCACTTTTCTCGTTTCACCAAGTGTATCATATGGCAGCATCACTGGCCCTCTCACTTCTCAGGTCGACACCTTCCTGCTGGTTTTGTTCTTCAGATACCATCGGTTCTTCAGTCACAGGGGTTTCTTCCGCCGCACTCAATTCCATTACTTCCCCAGATGCCCTTAAAACTGCCTCTGTAAGTTCCCATCCTTCTTTTGAATCGTTTGTTTCAGCAGGGTCTGGTAATACCGATCGGCTTCTTCGGCTACCTGTGTTTAATCGTCAGATCTGAATTGCACTCATTCAGTATTCCTTGGTATAAACTCTGGAGCTTCGGGGCTTAGATCACTTTCCTGAGGGTAGTATATTCCTCTCCATGCTGGTCCAAGAAGGACAACAGTCTGCTCTTCTTCATCTGAACTCTCAAGGTCACTCTCCACCTCCGGAGCTTCAGTCTGTGGTAGTCCCTTAGTCGCTCTCGGTCTGTGTTGATCTGCCTCTGGGAAGTCTTTTTGTGGTGGGAGATAATCACAGGGTATAGTAAATTCCAGTTGAACATTCTTGTTTTCTTGTCCCCCATTTCCAATCTGATTTCATACACTGGACTGTCACCAGCTTTCCTCTTTACGACCACATACACCTTGTCTACCCAATACGAACAAAGTTTTCCTGGACCATCTTTTTCATGTACGTTCTTGACTAGCACCCGACTTCCTGGTGTCAATTCTGCTCCGTAACATTTTCGATCATAGTATTCCTTACTCGTGATTTGCCCCTCCGTGACCACTTTGGATGCTATGTTGTATACCTCTGTCATCCGTTCCTTCCATTTCTGAACATACTCAGGATACGTTTTGTAAGTCTCTGACACCTGAGTATTGAACATTATGTCGATTGGCAGTCTTGGCGATCATCCATACAATAGGAAGAAAGGTGAATAACCTTTTGCCTTTCTCTTTGTACAGTTGTAGGCATGCACCACTTTTGACAGAGAACTCTTCCAGTCTTTCTTCCTGTCAGCTGTTAAAGTGCGCAATATTGACAATAACGTCCGTTTGAAACATTCCACTTGTCCATTACCCTCTGGGTGACAGGGTGTTAGGTGGAATCTCTGAATTCTACAGTACTTCCCTAACTTGGCAAAGAGCTGGTTCTCAAATTCTCTTTCTTGGTCGTAGTGTAACCTCGTAGGGAACCCAAACTTCAAAGCGAAATCATTGAAGATCTTCTCTGCCACTGTTCTACCATGGGCGTGAGGAGCAGTGAATATTCATTTTCTTTAGTAACGGGCATAGTGTAGGCTGCAGCAGGCAGCTGCTACCTCCTGTGCACCGCTACTCCACCACTGTCGCTTTCCCCACTGCCACAGTACTTATGACTATAAGACGCACCTCCCACTTTCTTCCAAAATTTTGGAGGAAAAAAGTGCACCTTATAGTCATGATCAAGAATTTTTTTTTTAAACTACCATCAGTGCACAAAATTGGCAGATTCCTTTTGATGATATTTACTACCTGATGATAGTTTTTACTATAATTGGTAGAAAAAAATCATGGACTGATTATTTAAATATTCTCTGGCATATTTATTATTTTGTGTAAGATATTCTTGTCTAGTTTTAGAATCTGCTTTACTTTTGGCTGAGTTTAATATTTCATTAGAATACCCTCTTTTGGAAAAACGTGAATCTATATTCATACATTCTCTTTCATATTGTTCATTCAGAGTGCAGCATCGCCTTGCACGGATATACTCACCCACAGGCAAGTTACGGACTATGTGTCTGGGGTGACAACTTGTTGCATACAGCAAGGAATTACCTGCTGTTGCTTTTCTGTACAGACCACAAGTGACCGATTCAGTCTGGACATTTCCATTCATATATATATCCAGAAAAGTAATTTCAGAGGAATTGGAATAAAAAGTAAAATGAACATTACAACCATTATTGTTTACATATTCCATAAATTTCGGTATGGACGCCTCATTGCCACACCAGATGATAAGTGTATCATCTATGAAGCATCCATATCAAATAATACTAGACAGAAAGGGGTTAGATATACTATAAATATAGCGATCTTCCCACCAACTCATAAATATGTTGGCAAGAGCTGGAGAAAATTTTGCCCCCATCGCACAGCCCTGGCATTGCATATAGAACATTCCTAAAAATGAAAAAGTAATTGTGAGTCAATGAAAAACTCATAACTTGTAAAATATAATCAATTAATTATTCAGAATAATTAGAATATTTATGGAGTTGTTCCAGTACAGAAAAATACGCCAGTTCATGTGGTATTGCAGTGTACAGAGAAATTACATCACATGTCAACCACGCATAATTTTTTTGCCATTTTTTTTAAATAATCAGTCCATGATTTTTTCTACCAATTATAGTAAAAACTATCATCAGGTAGTAAATATCATCAAAAGGAATCTGCCAATTTTGTGCACTGATGGTAGTTTAAAGAACATTCTTGATCATGGTTGCCGTTTTTTATCTAAGAGTGGATTGTCTTTTGGAAATAGAATTGCCCCAAGTGACCATACAAATTTGGGCAATCGTACTAAAGTACAAAATTGGCTCTCTATTAATGGTTCATACCGGTGCGGTAAAAGGAATTGCGGCTTATGTGCTTACATGCTCAATATTGGTAAATTTTCCTCAATGAAAGATAAAAATGAATATCCTATAAAAAGTTTTATAAATTGTAGTAGCACCTACGTTGTTTATTCTATTATTTGTGACAAATGTCAATGCAATATGTTGGGTGCACTACAAGAACTCTCAGAAAGTGCATCTCAGAGCATATACAGTATATCATTCACAGAACATCAGCACACAAAATCTATCAGGTGCTTCCCAGTACTTTGCTAATTGCTACAGTGGAGATGTCAGCTCCCTGAGAGTAAATGGAATAGAAAGGGTTTTTTCTTCAAAAAGAGGAGGAGCCAGACTTAGGAAATTACGACTTAGGGAAGAGGCATGGATTTTAAAATTAAACAGTCGGAGACCAGATGGTATGAATATCAAGACAGATTTAATGTATATTTATTAGGTTTTGACTTATTATTATACTTATTTGTCTTTTTTTTTTTTTTATTCACTCCCCTATGTCATTTCCTCTTTCCAATAATATTTAAACAACACCTATAGCACCAACATCATGCATAACTAGGACTAAGAACCAAGTGTTCGAAAAGCATCAGTTGCATGCTCCTGACATAGAGCTTTTTACCATGAAATATTTTTAACCCTAGAACACATGACCATAAAAATGGGTATTTTCAAAAAAGAGTTGTTATACCGAAAATGCCTGTAACATAAAAATAAATGAACAACTGGAAATGACAAACAACTATATACCTGAGGAATACCTAGAGTTTCAAAATTCTAACTAAAGTAATCTTGTAGAAAATAGAAAACAATTAACAGGGCGGGCCTGCGAGGCCCCAGGTATGCGTTCTAGGGTTAAAATATTTTTTCAAGAAATGTTGTTTTTTTAATCTAAATTCGTGTTTTTCCAGGTTGGAGGTACTGGATTTCTCTTTTTTCTTTTTAGATGGTAATTCTTCTAGGCGTTGATCAAGGTTCTGGAACCATAACCGATGACTCTCAATTTCTCATCTTCATGCTGATACAAAGTAGCTCCCAGTCCCACTTGACAAGCATCACAATGAAGAGCAAGTGGTAGGTCAAAACCGGGATATCCCAATATGGGTGGTTTTACCAGGTAATCCACTAATTCTTCCAATATCTCATGGTGATCCGACGTCGAGAGAATGGGTTGCTGGGACGAAACTGCATTGTTCTTCTTTCTCTCCATGGATATTGTTGAATCTGTCCCCCCCCCCCCCCCAAGAGGAGGTATAATGGATCGGCATTCCGGGAGAAGCTTTGGATGTAAGTACAATAGCAGGAGAGGAATCCTATGATCTGCCTCAACTCCCCCACAGTAGATGGCCGCTTGTCTTTTTAAGGCCAGTACCAGAGTGATTTCTGCTGGGTCCAGGGTATATCCTTCTCAAGACACGATTGCCCCCAGGAATCGGACTTGTCTCTTGACCAGTTCACACTTCTTTGGAGTTAGCTTCACTCCGTGTTGCTTATATCGCTGGAGTACAGTCCTCAAATGTTCAACATGCTACGTGAAGGTTTTGCTGTGTACTTAATTGTCATCCAGGTATTGCTGGCAGATATCGTCCCTTAATCCTTCTAAACATGTCTCCATGCTCCTCTGGAATTCTGCTGGAGCTGAACTGTGCACAAACGGTATGCGGATCCACTCTTATAACCCCCACGGTGTGATGAATGCTGTAAAGGGTCTACTGCACTCTTCGACAAAACCTTTGTGGTATGCCTTACCCTGATCGAGAACAGAGAACCAGGTACTTCCTGACAGGCTGTCCAGCATATCTTGAATCTTTGGTATCAGATGTCGATCAGGTATAGACTTCCAGTTTAGTTCCCGGTAACCACAACAGAGTCTCAACGTGCCATCCTTCATCCTAGCACAGACAATAGGAGAGGAATAAGACGACTTCGACTCCTTGATCTAACCTCTGTTGATTAGATCTTGCAAATATTCTTTCACTTTGTGATGTAATGGTTTAGGCACAGACACGTAACTTCTGGGCACTGGGGTCGTGTCTTTCAAGTTGATCTTCAAGTGCAATGATGGGATACAGCCTATAACAAAGCCATCTTTGGAGAATGCATGACACTCTTCTCTCGGCATCTATTTTGCTACCACTAGATCTTCAGCACACAAGTGTTCAAGGGGTACTGGAGGATCCAAGGACCCTGAGGTTGGTCATGCAATTTCCTCCCCTGGGAAACCCCTGTTCCTTGATGGGGAAACTTAATTCACGGCAGACACCTGGGCTGGGCTCACACTGGCTGGGTATACAATTTTAACGGTGTCAATGTGGCCTAACAATGTCTTTGGATTCAGTCTAATCTCGTGTTTCATGGTATTCATCACCGGTGCTGTCACTCTGGCAAAACCTGACTTGTGTTTCATGATGACCTCACTGATTACATTGTAACCCAGGATAGGTTCCTCTGCCACGTTCTGGTCACTGGTCACGAGAAAAGATACCAATAACTCAATGGCGTTGCTGTTCTTCGTGGCCCTGAGTTAAATAGTCACTTCCATCCAGCCTATAAAAGGGATTTTGATCTGCTTGACAGCTTTCTGTGGAGCTCCACCGGTCCTAAAAGTTATTTTAGCAGACAAAGGCAGGTGTGTGGTTGGTGGCACCTTCTCCATTTTTCTTTTAAGAGGTTCACTTGGTCTCCTGTGTCTCACGGTGCTTTCACCAGGAGTCCATCTAGCTGGCATTGTATAAAACCCCTTTCACCGATTAGGCTGATGAGGCTATCTTTACTGACCAAGGAATCCTCTTCCCAGTAGTAAATTGTTTGACCTCCGCACTGGACATTAAGTAGCTGATGCCCCTGTCTCTCTTCCAGCTGTTGCAGATGGCAATACACTCGTTCTGGGGCTGGTGGTGTTTGTATTTGCTTCTGGGGCCTCATCTGAGTCGTGGTTACCAGTCACCCCACACTTGCAACCACCTGTCTTTTAATGCAAATGATCATGACCATTGGCATTCCTTGGCATAATGTCCTTCCTCACCACACCTTAAACAGTGGACACATACCGCACTCTGATTTGATGAACGGCATGCCTCACATGCCGAGTATCTTTTATTTTTGATCCCACTTCTGGGTCTGAGAGATAAGGACATTGGCCTTTAACAAATCAACTTTTTCACCTCTGTCAACTCAGTTCAGAGTTCTCCTATTACTTCTTCCCAGTCAGCGCTGGCTGTCTTCATTTTTGTTGGAGAGTTTAAAGTTCATACTCGGCAGTGGTACCGGAGTGTCTCCATAGTGATCTTCGGACTAACAACTGGGGGTCTCAAACTTCAGTATTTTGGTGGCTTTAGAAACAGAGCCTTTCTTTAACTTCTGTTCGCTCTCTGACTATTAATACTGAGCAGAATGAATTTCAGCCTATTGATTCGGCCTCCATAACAGTCACAGTCTCTCATGTGGCCCCTTGGGAAAATTAATCTCCCACCCCTGCTCTATTTGTATAGCATCTCTATCTTTTTCCATTTACAGATCTGCACCAGAGCACTGGTATGTTACTCACATAAACTATCACATGAGTTATTAAAGGGGATCATGTTACATGTCACGTGATAGATAATGTACCAGGGGTAGGTGGCCCACACCTTCTAAACTGCCTGGGACCCTGGCTACTCTTAATTAACCCTTGGTCCCAGGTGTCCGATGCCTTGCAGGCATAGTGTAGGGCAGAGGCTCAAGCTCACAAAATGTTGGCCCACAGTTATCCTCCACAGACATGAAGATAGAGATATGTTGATATTGTTGGTTGGATGGTGGTGTTGGACAGACAGGAGAAGGGCCAGGCATGTGCTGATAATGATGGCTGTAGACAGGGTTTGGAGGACAGAAGAGGGACCAGACATTTTCTGATCTGGTTGTGTTACAGTTTGATTTTCCGGTCCTGAAGAGAGTGGAGCAACATTTTGACCATGTGTGCTGGACGTAGCAGATGGCAGCTGTGGTTTATAGTGGCCAGCTCGCCATTGTTCAGTTGATGCAAGAACCTGGTTGGGCTCCTGCTGTCCCTGGCTTGTATCAATGAGGGTCAGTATTGCAGCCCGAACCCATTCCTGTCATTCCACAGGACATTTGCAAGACATGGAGACAGTAATCTACAAAAGCGATCAACAGACATTTCTGGTGTGAGAGTATTGATGATGGCTAGAAGCCGAGCATCAATCACCTCTGGCAGCATACGGAGCGCTTCCTGTCGCCTGCGTCATCTTCCTCGGACAGTGCTGGCAATGATCCTTGGTCAATTCAGTGTTGATAAGGCCTATGGTTCTGGTGCATTTTCTATTTGGCCTGATGGTTGTGAAGTTTCTTGTGTGCTTACTTGAGCAGCATCAGTGGAGGCTTCAGCTGCATCACATGTTCAGCCTGTGTTTGTGGATTAGGCTCAGCTGGGGTGTCTGGCTCGGATGCTGAGGTACATATCGCTGATGGTCCTGCTCTTGTCGATTCATCTGAGTCATCCAGGTAATCATCAGTTCAATGAAGAAATATATTGTTAGAATATTAAATGTTTTTTGAAAAACTTAACAGTGCCTAAGTGTTGACATTTTGCAAATGTTAAGAAAATATGAAGCTAAAGCGTCTGAGGAAAGGCCTTGCCCATGAGGATGTTCTAAATGTGACTGTTTATACCTTACCACATATGTATTTCTGAAAGATCATAATCTGTATATGACTTTATTATGTTGATATTAACAATTTAGGGAACTGGCACCTTGAACTATCAGATTATGGTATGGGTAAAAGGTTAAAATACATACACAGTCACTTACTGGTTGAGTTCCATTATTAGCCTCAGAAAAGCTAAATTTCTATAGTAGACACATCGCCTCTTTTTAGTTGCAACTGATGATGAGGGTAGGGCAAGAAATTCTCATTTGAACTGATCCCTCGCTAAGCACTGTCGGCGCTTAGCAAAATCAACTATAAGACAATAGTGGACAAAATATCAGAGATGATGTTTTTAACAAAATAAACACCTTTGTATAATATCCTCTTTTAAACTTGTAATCTTGCAATTTTTTGCTGCTTTGCCTAGCTAATTTGTTTGATACTTGAAGACTCATAAAATAAACATATACAATATCAGATTATTTTCATAGTATTATGACTTAGTACTGTGGGGCCACTTTAAGCCATGGTGTCATCATTCAATTGTACGAGGAATGAACATGAACATATTCAATGAACAACGATCCCTCTTTAAAGCCCATCTGGCGGCGAAACGCGCATTAAGAGACAATGGCCTGCATGTATCCAGCACCCTGACATTTTTGGTATGTTCATTCATTTTACTTAGGATGTCATTATTTAATTTATTTATTCTTACTGCAACTGATCCCCCTCTATCCTTTATGCATGCTGCACTTTATATACAGTATATGGACTTCATTCAATACACCTCAGATTGAGATTGATGTGCACTGTCACTTTATTCTTACTAGACTGAGGCATACATTTAGTGTATATATATTTCTTGTGATAGGTTATTTCTTATGCACTGTTACTTTACATATTTAACTTGCACACAGACTGCTTTTATTGTTCAGTGATTACTATATATATACATATATGTTTTTATACGGGGCGTTTTTTTATAGAGTTATCACTATCATTGTATCACAGCTGATGTGTTTATTGTAAGGTACATGCTCTCTGCCATTTTTTTTCCACCTGTTTAAATTTTACCCCCATTTTTCTTCGTTTTTATAATATCTTGTATAAATAAAAGTTCTTTAAATTCTTTATATATGGTTGTCTATCTATATGTAGGTTTTATTATATATATGATCATTTGCTTAACCTACAAAGAATCTAAACATGTCGGATAATGTGTGTGTTGTTTAGACATTTAACAAAACAAAGCACACAGCACAATGACCATTCTATTTATGTTTTAAAAAAGTACATTTTGTTATGATAAAGGTACAGCTATGGGCTAACTTACCAAACTTTGTCTGCTTGGTTGGTGAATATATGGCCCAACCTGCTCTTGGGAAGAGCTGTTCAGCTACAGCAAGCCAAGCCCGCTTTATTGTCAGGCTGTCATGGTATCCCTCTGTTCTGGTGTCCCAAAGCTCTGGGTGCTGTTCCACAAGACCAATTAGCAGTGCTGTATCCACATTGGGGGCCATTCTGAAGAGAAATCTCACCACACTTCCAAAACACCACCACTCTCATACTATTCCAACTTTACCTCACACAAAATCCTACCAAAATTAGCCAAAAGTTTGAAACAATCAAGGTCTAGACATCTGGCTCATATTGAAACTATTTGTTTCTATGTTAACCCTATAACTTTAAAAAACACATGTGAATGGCACATGGTACGTGTTGACACAGACCCATTGACTTGAATATATCACGGGTTTTTCGAGGTGACAGACCGTCTCCCTGCAGTTGGTTGTAGGAGATCTCTACATTTGGCATTACAGACATCTTAGAGGCTGTCTCTAGGACCCAGCGGCTACCTCCCTCTGACTAATTAACACCCTGACTGGGTGTATAAATGCCTGCTGTGTTTCAGAGGGAGTTGCAGGTGATATTCATTACTCCTAGTGAAAACGTCAGCAAGGGCAGTACTTCCTCCTCTCTGGTGTTTGAGGATGTGTGCACATTTGTCTAGAGTCATCTATAAGCTAAGCAATTTCCCCTGTTTGTGCTTCCTTTTTGTCTTTAGAGTTCAATAGAGATCGACTAGTGCTCATCTCCTCCCTTCCCTAGCCTTAGTCTAACGCCAGGGAAAGACGGGTCGAGGAACGTGTGCGGCGATTGGTTAAGAGCCAATATTGGGTCGATAGTTTAGGCAGGGTGACACTAGACCAGACTAGGAGGTCCCCACCCCCCCTTACCCTAGTGTCTGGGCTCCCTTTCCCTCTTCCCTCTGAGTTGCACTATGTCTTTCCCACACCGTGCATGACAGAATGGGTTTGTGTGATCCGTGCTGTCGTCAAAAAATGGAAATGTCTACGTGTGGATCACATAGACACAAGGTCCATGGAAACACACTGACATGTGCACAGACTTATTGACTACAATGGGTCTGCATGTGTCATTGTCTTCGGTACGTGTGGAAACTGTCACCACACGTACCAGAAATATGGACGTGTGAAAGAGCCCTAACTGTAGTCCAATTACAGCTGACTCCGGCAATGGAAGACATGGAGAAATTACTTTCTTCGTCTCCTCCGCACATGTGCTACGATTCTCTTATGTGAGAGAATCGGAGCACAGTGAACTGACACTTGGCTCAAACTCTGACAGAGTTTGAGCCGAGTGTCATTTGCATAAGCAGCCCGATTCTCTTTCATGAGAAAATCAGTGGTGGTGTGACAAAGGCATTAAAGAGGTTATCAATAGTGATTGAAGGCAGCAGCGAAGAGGCATTTCTATGAGTAGCAGCAGCTAAGGCTGCTATTTTAAGACAGGCAGGGCCAGGTTTAGACAAAGTGGGGCCTTGGGCAATAGTTTAAAGAAGGGCTGTTAATGCTAACATATTGCATCATCACACTGAAACTTTTAGGCTCATACAGACACAGGCATACAAAGAGCACATACAAACTGACACATTTATACCTACCAGGAGGTCATACATTCTAATGTTTTCACTACTATATACCACCAGGAGCCCATAGATTCTGATGTCCTCCCTAATATATACCACCAGCCTAGAATGTAAGGACTCCTGGTAGGTATATATTAGTGAAGACATTACAATGTATAGAAGGTGATCTTCACTGGACAACTCCTTATTTTTCTTCACTAGACAACTCCTTTAAGTGTATGATTAGTATAGGTTTATGAAACATTCTGCTGTTCTATAATATCTTGTGCATGGTCGTGTGCCCAGTAGCATGCCCATCCTTTTCAATGAAGCTAATAGATATAGAAAGTATATCCGTCTATAAATAGCAAAACTATTTGTAAACAGGTCCCTGGATGCAACACAGAAACAAGGACTAGGCGGAAGTAACCACTTAACTATTTATCTTTCTAAGTCGGAAGTGGGATAGAGTGTTTCTTTAACAGTAGGGAAGGGGTATGATCATAGAGTATTTACAGCATACATTCAATATACAATTCTGCTTTGAGGCACCATATAGCTTTTATGTCCCGCTCTCTATGGTATCCGACTAACTTCTGCTAAGAGCAGTATTCAAAATCTCCAGTGTATCAAAGGCAGGTTTCTCTCTCTTAATCACAGGCCCTAGGGAGGGTCTTTGATTTTTTTCTGCTAGGCCGCAAGTCCTTTTGACAAAGTCCATCAGTGCTCCCTGGGCCTTCCTCACACTGGCCAGTCCCCGTCCCATCTGCTGCACCACCCCAGACTGAACCCTGTACCGATTATCAGAGTTGGAAGTGACGTCCTATGTTAGCTTTGACTCCGGTCCACCACGGCGGACGTCCACTTCCGGATCATCATCCTCACTAGGTATTCGTTGCTTGATCTGCGACAGTGGTCTATTGAGCCTGGAAGAACGAGGGCTGGGCTCCAAGCCTTGACTGGTGTAGTCTGGTTCACGGACCTTGACTTGCATGGATCTGAGCTTTGGGTCTTGACTGGCGTTATCTTATTCACAGATCTTGACTGACATCATCTGAACCCTGCTCACAGGCATGCAACAACCTGCTGGTTCAGCTCTCCTGGCACTATCCAGTGTCTCGGCCTCGACGTCCTTCTCTGTGTGAGTCCCACTCGTCTCACTCACTGGCATCAAATCTCTCCCTGCCTTGCCACTCCAGTTTCTTATATCAGGGAACTGCATCACATAAGTCACCTGACGCAGTTCTTCATCTAGACTCTTCCTGTTGGCTCTGAAGGGTGCTGCTTGGTCAGCAGATGGCAGTCTTCAGACACACATGTGACGCGCCCCCTGGGCCATGTTTGTGAAGCGTTGCGCATGCGGGGAATACCCGTTGCCGGATCTGATAGGGGTAGTAGTCCTCATGGCGGTGACCCGGTCCGTGCCCAGGGTGTCAAACTAAGTGGCGGTGCTTGGCATAAGATGTTATATTGTTCGACTACGCCACCCGTGGATTGCGGTCAGTGGGGACCGCCGCTGCACTGCAGACCGCTGAGGCTGATGTTGTTCGTGCAGCGGAGTATGGGATGACTCCCCACGGGAGGAGTATTGCCTCAGGGCAGCTAGTGTGGAAATTGATGGGAGTGATGTTGTGAGGGTCCCAATGCTAGTGGTGCTGGAGTGGCAAGGAATCACAGAGACTTGTGGTGCAGGTTTAAAGCTTTACTCACAGTTGTTGCTCCGGTCACTCCGGCCAGCAGTGACCACCCAAGCCGTGCTGCGTCCACCAGGTACGGGACTCGGCCAACTCCCAGGCAAGTCCAGAGCGTGGTCCAGAGCTCCCCTCTCTTCCTTCCTACTGGCCGTCCCCACCAGGGACCCACCTTTGTCCGGCTCCCTCGGGCCTTCTGGTGGTGAAACCTTTCCCAGTTTCCCTGACCCTATATGGTATGCCTTCCTGGTGGATATGGTGAGGGGTCGCGCCAAGACTTGACCACGACCTCCGGTTCCTGGCTGAGGATAATTGGCCTCCACCAGTTTGGGATCCGGTACCCTGTTCTGCCAACCCTTCACCCTTTAACTCGTGGGATCTCAGGGTTCCCTCTTTTCTTGCGTCTCTGGGCCTTTCCTTGTGTTCCTGCTCCTTTCTGTTCCTTCTTCTTCTTCCTTCTCTCTCTGCCTCAGGCCTCCACTTCAGGCCTGGTTCTGGAACTGGGCCCGGACTGAGCCACAGCTCCCTGTCAGCCCTCTCTGGCTGAACTCTCTCAGACTGCACTGCTCTGCACACTGCCCTATCATGGTGCCCGCCTTATATACTCCCTTCTGACACCCGAGCCCAGGTGACCAGCACCCAATGGGCTCCTACCTATGCCCAGAGTCCCTCCCCTCTCTGCTCCTACACCACTGGGATATTCCTCCCCCCTCCCCACTCCAGCCAGGGACAGACGCTGTCGTACCTGCACATCTATCTGGTGGGAGTACCGTTGATCTGTCCCCCGGAAATGGGGTGAGTGTGGTGCATGCAGCTAACTGAGCCCCGTTCCACGCTCCATCCTTACCCGGGAGTGGGATACCCACCTCTGGTTCGAGGTGCAATACCCCTGTAGCAGCCGAGTCCTCGGGGTGCTACATTCCCCCCTGGTAAATCACAGCACGTCCTCGGGCTGGAAAAGAATAAAACAATTTAGACATACAAAATTTTTAAAGTGCACTCACATATAAGACATTAACTATGAACTCATCCCTTTATGGGAGGTACTCTTCTCTTCTTTGACGTTACTGGTATAAAACATTTTTATACAACACTTTGCTAATGTCACCGGAACTCTTTTGTAACACACTATATAAAACTTTGGCATTACTGTTTCAGCAGCATTTTAAACTCTCCATTATAAGACATTTTCAAAACATATTCCTGATCTCTGGCCACGGTGCAACTTGTGAACAGGTAAAGTGCAACAGTCACCAATTCCACGGTAGAAAAACAGTTCTTATAAAACCAGTAAGGGGCGCTTTAAGAAGCGCAACTATTTACAGGGTGGCCGCTCTCAGTCCTCGGCCAGTGGGGATAAGGGAGTGGCTGCTCACAGTCCTCAGCCTGGTTGGGGATTAGGGGCATACAGGTAACAGTACTTTAACAGTTCCATACTAGTCCCAACGGGGACCACACTCCAATTAGCAGCAGCTTAGGTACCCTAACGGGTAACTATATACAATTCTTTGTTCACGCTACTTCCCTTCAGTAGCTATGTCCTCTCCGTGCTCCCTCCCAAGGGTAGTCTTCAGACCCGTCCGGGTCCTCTTGGCTTTCCTCATACTGCAACTCCTCCTCAGTTAGCCGGTGTACGTGAAGGGCGTACGGTCCTTTGGCACACTCATGCCGGGTGAAGGTGACCACGTCACCCGGGTAGAGATCACGTCCACGGTGTCATTCAGGAAGGTGGCCCTCGACATCCCTGCGGGTAACAAAGACGTCGCCGGGAGTTCGGTGGTCCCGGATAAAGCCCCAGCCATTCTCTAGCTGGAACTTTATTACGGTCCCGTTGGCGCGGGGACCGTGGGCCGTACGGGGGTTTCGTCGGGCCCTGCGCTTCTGTTCCGCGCTTCGGGCCTGCAGCTGTTCCTCGCGGATCCGCCTCTCTCGCCGTTCTCTTCCAAAGACCTCCAGCTGTTGAAGGCAGCACTCCTCACGCCGGGCTGCGTCCGCCCGGGTCTACTGGGTGAACCCCATGAGGTTCTCACCGGTCGGATCCCATTCAAATTGGGCGTCCTCTAACGGGAGCGGAACAATTTTGGCGGGCGCCGGAGCCGGGATCAGGGGCTCACACAGGGGCCGTTCCCTCCGGAGTCGGGGGTTGACGTACTCCGGTGGCCACTCGAAGGGCAGCCCGTCCGTGCTAGTATGCTGCGCGAAGAGATCTGCGCCCAGGAGTGGCACTGTGGAGGCAGGGGGCGCGGTGGGGACCGCGGCGCCCGGGGGTACTCGGCCTTGCGTCCAGGCCGGATGCATCCTATTTGGGTCTAGGAATGGCACCTTTGGGGAAGAGGGCGCTGGAGGGGCAGCGGCGCCCGGGTTCACCAGGCCTTGCGACCAGGCCGGTGGCACTGTGGAGGTAGAGGGCGCTGTGTAGACCGCGGCGCCCGGGGGTACTCGGCCTTGCGACCAGGCCGGTGGCACTTCCTGTTTTGCCGCGCTCAGGGTCGAGGGGCGTGGCGTAAAAGGGGGCGTGACCGCGGCTCCTGCCGCTTGAGGCCTAGTTGGGAGCAGTGGCGGTGCGGCAACGGGCGCGGTGAGTAGGACTTCGGGCTCTGCCACGGGGAGCTGGGGCAGGCTTACGGCTACTGGGCTCGGGGTGATGACGTCCCCATTACCTGCTTCCATCCTTGCAGCTCCCTCCGCGGCGTCGTCTCCGGCCTTCGTCCCTCCTGCACCATCCTCAGAGGTGGACATGCTCCTCGTTGCGGGTAGCGCCTCCTGCTGGCGGATTCCAGCCTGCCGGGCCATCTCCCTTCTCCACTCGGCCAGCGCATCCTGCTGTGCCCGGGCCATCCTCCGGTCCAAGTCCTCCAGCGCAGCCTGTGCACGCTCCGGATCTCTGGGGAGCTGTGCCAGGATCTCCACTAGGCCGTCTGGCGTTGCGGCCTGCAGCAGGCTCCGGACCGAGGTGCTGGCATTGCTGGGCGCTTCCTCCATTCCCGGGTGCGATCTGTCCAGACTCCTCCAGGCCGCACCCATCCTCTCCGTTTTGTTCCCTATCCGCCCCCATTGGGAGTGGTCCCGGGGCAACTTAGTGACAGTCAGTTTCAGGGGCAGCCCCCCCACTCTGATGGACACCTCCATTGTTGTAGTCTCGGCTGGTGGGGGCGGTCTCCTCCCTTGGCGCCACTCTGGGACCATGCCCACGATGGGAGGTGGTCTCTTGCCACCCTCTGGCACGCCCACAATGGCGTCCGCTCTGCCAGGGCGGGAAACCGTCCAAGATGGCGGGAATCGTCCCCTGATGGCGGGAAGCTCCGCGGATGGCGGGTAAAAGCTGCAGATGGCGGGCAAACGGCGGGAAACGACTCCGGACGGCGTCTGATGGCGGGAATCCTCCGGAATTGGCGGGAGACTTCTTTGTGAGGTACATGTGAACTTTTCTTCAGGCACGCAGTACCCGGTGGTTGCGGGCACAAGATCCTGCCGACTACGCCAAACTTGACGCGCCCCCTGGGCCATGTTTGTGAAGCGTTGCGCATGCGGGGAATACCCGGAGCCGGATCTGATAGGGGTAGTAGTCCTCGTGGCGGTGACCCGGTCCGTGCCCAGGGTGTCAAACTAAGTGGCGGTGCTTGGCATAAGATGTTATATTGTTCGATTACGCCACCCGTGGATTGCGGTCAGTGGGGACCGCCGCTGCACTGCAGACCGCTGAGGATGATGTTGTTCGTGCAGCTGAGTATGGGATGACTCCCCACGGGAGGAGTATTGCCTCAGGGCAGCTAGTGTGGAAATTGATGGGAGTGATGTTGTGAGGGTCCCAATGCTAGTGGTGCTGGAGTGGCAAGGAATCACAGAGACTTGTGGTGCAGGTTTAAAGCTTTACTCACAGTTGTTGCTCCGGTCACTCCGGCCAGCAGTGACCACCCAAGCCGTGCTGCGTCCACCAGGTACGGGACTCGGCCAACTCCCAGGCAAGTCCAGAGCGTGGTCCAGAGCTCCCCTCTCTTCCTTCCTACTGGCCGTCCCCACCAGGGACCCACCTTTGTCCGGCTCCCTCGGGCCTTCTGGTGGTGAAACCTTTCCCAGTTTCCCTGACCCTATATGGTATGCCTTCCTGGTGGATATGGTGAGGGGTCGCGCCAAGACTTGACCACGACCTCCGGTTCCTGGCTGAGGATAATTGGCCTCCACCAGTTTGGGATCCGGTACCCTGTTCTGCCAACCCTTCACCCTTTAACTCGTGGGATCTCAGGGTTCCCTCTTTTCTTGCGTCTCTGGGCCTTTCCTTGTGTTCCTGCTCCTTTCTGTTCCTTCTTCTTCTTCCTTCTCTCTCTGCCTCAGGCCTCCACTTCAGGCCTGGTTCTGGAACTGGGCCCAGACTGAGCCACAGCTCCCTGTCAGCCCTCTCTGGCTGAACTCTCTCAGACTGCACTGCTCTGCACACTGCCCTATCATGGTGCCCGCCTTATATACTCCCTTCTGACACCCGAGCCCAGGTGACCAGCACCCAATGGGCTCCTACCTATGTCCAGAGTCCCTCCCCTCTCTGCTCCTACACCACTGGGATATTCCTCCCCCCTCCCCACTCCAGCCAGGGACAGACGCTGTCGTACCTGCACATCTATCTGGTGGGAGTACAGTTGATCTGTCCCCCGGAAATGGGGTGAGTGTGGTGCATGCAGCTAACTGAGCCCCGTTCCACGCTCCATCCTTAACCGGGAGTGGGATACCACACCTCTGGTTCGAGGTGCAATACCCCTGTAGCAGCCGAGTCCTCGGGGTGCTACACATGCCACACAGTGCTGAGGAATCTCATCTTCTAGGGCACACCCTCTTACATGTTCACCCTGTAATTCCAGATTCATGCTTAAAATACCAAGACTATATTTATTTGTAACAGCAATAGCAAGTGGTTTCCCAAATTTAATAGCAAGACAAGTAAGTAGGTGATATCAGTATTCTCTTCACTAATATATATCTACCAAGAGCCAATACATTCTAAGCTCAACCATACACACACACACACACACACAGACACACACACACACACAGAAAGATACAAAGACAGACAGAGATATTAAGAAAATATTAACAATTTCTCCCAAACCCCCCTTCCCTCTCACCTCACCCTTATCCACCATTTGTCACCAGAGAAGAGCTGACAATCTAAAGAGCGATCTCTCTGCAAATTATTACCCACAGCAGAAGTAGCTTAAACAAATGCTGGTACAAGAGAGGTGCTACCAACCCAATTAAAATGCGAAGTGTATTTTCCCCTGGCAGAGGCAGGGGATAATTAGACATAGGCTTGCAATAAATTTACATGTATCTGAGGAAGTTATATTCCCACGACGTCAAAAGGAATTTAACAGAGGTCTCGCAGATGGCCAGAGCTGATACGAAATATTGAATATTGTAAGTTCCATAATTCCGATAATAATGGGACCTATATTTTTAGTGACAGGGTCAGCTGGTGAACAATTTGGATATTTTCCCTTCGCTGTACACCCCTTCAGGGAGCAGTACTGCAAAAGTACCAGAATAACGGATCGCAGCTATGCCATGTGTGTTCTCTAAAGAAAGGTGAAATCATAATGGAAAATATGGTATCACTTTCCAGCCTCTACGATCAACCAACGATAAGTTATCACAAAAAACAGATATCTTAATAAAAATATGAAGGTTGGAGACCAACCCGCGTGATGTCATCCCAGGGGGGTGTGGGCGGGTCTCCCCTTAGGCATAAAAGAATCCACGGAGGATGGATGAGCATTCTTTGATGGGAGTTTATATTTAACCGGTTCCCGACCGCCCACTGTAGATAAACGTCGGCACTTGCTGGGCTCTGTGCAGCGCTGACGTTTAAAAACGGTAGGTGGTCTCGCAGCGCTCTGGACCCCCAGGGTCCTGCAAGCGCTGCGATTCTGGTGCAGAGTGTTAGCTCTGACAGGGAACATCATCAGGACCTGATTGGATCAAGTCCCAGTGATGTTAACCCTTTGCTATGTTCTATATGCCGCGATCTATAGTGATCGCGGCATATAGAAGATAGACAGAGGAGAGGGGGTCGTCTTACTTACCTCTCCGACGACCCCTGATACCTTCCAGGACCTGGGGTTGCTATGGCAGCTGGAAGTCACATGACCGCCTCCAGATCTGCCATATATGGTGTCCTGCCTGGCTCAGCCTGCAGCTGAAGCCAGGCAGGAGACTCTGACTGTGAAACAGTCAGCGAAGATCTCATGTAATGTAATACATGTCTATTACATTACATGAGATCAGTGATCAGAAAAATAAAAATGAATGTCCCATACAGGGACTAAGTAAAAATGTAAAAAAAAGTAAAAAAAAATGTTTTTAAACTGTTAAAAAAAATCACAAAATAAATAAAAATAAATAAATAAAATATTAAACCAATAAATCCGTATATTTTTACAAAACCAAAAAAAGTACACATATTTGGTATCGCCGCGTCCGAAACAACCCGAGCTATAAAATTGTCACACTAATTAACTCCTTCTGTGCACACCGTAATAAAAATAAATAAAAAACGTAGCAAAAAAATATGCTTTTTCATCATATCGCCAAACAAAAAGTGGAAAAAAATATGATGAAAAAGAAAAAGAGAAATAAAAATGGTACCGCTGAAAACTTCATCTTGTTCCGCAAAAAAAAAAGCTGCCATACAGCTCCATCAGCTGAAAAATAAAAATGTTATAGGGCTCAGAATAAAGCAATGCAAAAAAAATATTTTTCTATAAAATTGTTTTATTGTGTAAAAGCGCCAAAACATAAAAAAAATACAGTAAGTGTAGTATCGCTGTAAACATACTGACCAGAAGAATAATGCTGCCTGATCACTTTTACGACACGCAGAACGGCATAAAAAAACCCTCAAAAAACAATTCCTGAATTGTTGGTTTTTGTTAATTTTACCTCCCAAAAAACGGAATAGAAAGCGATCAAAAAATGTCATGTACCCAAAAATGGTACCAATAAAAATGTCAACTCGTCCCGCAAAAACAAGCCATCACATGACTCTGTCGGCCGAAATATGGAAAAATTATAGCTCTCAAAATATGCTGATGCAAAAACTAGATTTTGCATAAAAAAGCGTCTTTTAGTGTGTGACAACTGTCAGTCATAAAAACCAGATATAAATCTGGTATCTCTGTAATCGCACCGACCCGAAGAATAAAGTAATCTCATCACTTATACCGCACGAGGAACGGCGTAAAAAATAAATAAAACCAATTCTTCACCTGCTACTGATTTGTTTATTATGTCTCCCAAAGATCGCAGTAAGGCTCTGCTCACATTTATCCTGCGCTCTGCGCTAAGCGCTTACACCAGGGTTTCCGTGTAAATCTCTGAAATATGTGATTCAGCCGGAACCCATGACGGAAGATTCCCTGTAATGAGGCAGATATAGACCACTGTGGACGCCGTCTAGCCTGGGATCCCACAGTGTCATTTGTTTTAGGCGTGCATAAAAGTGCGGTTGGCCACAGTTTTGTGGACTTCTGAAAAAAAGGACACCGCTAAACAGAGGCCAAACGGAGTCCAGAGTAACTCTGCTGCCTCATTACAGTGAATGGATCCCACAGGGGTTTCATCTGAATTACATCACTTGGAAATTTAGATGGAAACCCCGATGTAAATGCGCAGCCTAGAGCGCCGGATAAATTTTACGTAAAATGTTCCCAATAAAAGCTTCAACTCAGTCCTCAAAAAAAGCTAGTCCCCACTCAGGTCCGTCATCTGTTAAAAATATAAGGGACTTCCAAGTTACTGGTAGCAGAAAGGCTCTGGAAAAGCGAAATGGCCCTTGTCCCCCAAAAGGAATTCAGAAAATTTTGTGCTCCTAAATCCAAATGCCTATTGTACAATAATTTGTTCTCCAATTGTCAAATAGCACTCCCCCCCCCCCAGATCTTGCCGTATGGCTGAGCGGTACGATACAGCCACATATGGGGTATTGCCACTTTTAGAAGAAATTGTGTGACACATTTCGGCACCATTTTTACCCATTGCCCTGTGTGAAAATGTAAAATCTGAGGGTAAAACATTTTTTGTGGTAAAAATATAATTATGCTTTTTTCACTGCGCAATGGTATAAATTTGAAAATTAAAAAATACTCACTATTTCCCTAGATGAATTCCTTGAGAGGTGTAGTTTACAAAATGGGGTCACTTGTGGGGGTTTCTGCTGTTTCGGCATGTCAGCGACTCTTCAAATGTGACATGGTGTCTGCAACCTATCCCAGCCAACATAGCGCTCCTTTCTCTTCCGAACCCTGCCGTACACCAAAGCAGTGGTTTTCCCCCACATATGGGGTATCGGCGTACTCAGGAGAAATTGCACAACACATTTCATGGTGCAATTTATCCTGTTACCCTTATGATAATGCAAAATTAGGGAATGAAAAACATTTTTTGTGGGAAAAATGTGAAAATTTTATTTTTACGGCTCAATATTATAAACTTCTGTGAAGCAGCTGGGGGTGCAAGGTGCTCACCACAGATCTAGATAAGTTCCCTAAGGGGTCTAGTTTCCAAAATGGTGGCACTTGTGGGGGGTATCTACTGTTTAGGCACATTAGGGGCTCCCCAAATGCGACATGGCGTCTGCTAATTATTCAAACAAATTTTACATTCAAAAAGTCAAATGGCGCTCCTTCCCTTTCAAACCCTGCCATGCGCCCAAACAGTAATTTGCCTCCACATATGGGGTATTGGCGTGTTCAAGAGAAATTGCACAACAAATTTCATGGTGTAATTTATCCTATTACCCTTATGATAATGCAAAATTAAGGGATGAAATACGGTTTTGTGGGAAAAATGTGAAAATTTTATTTTTACAGCTCAATATTATAATCTTCTGTGAAGCACCTTGGGGTTCAAGGTGCTCACCACACATCTAGATAAGTTCCCTAAGGGGTCTAGTTTCCAAAATGGTGTCACTTGTGGGGGGTTTCCAGTGTTTAGGCACATCAGGGGCCCCCCAAATGCAGCATGGCGTCCGCTAATTATTCAAACAAATTTTACATTCAAAAAGTCAAATGGCGTTCCTTCCCTTTCAAACCCTGCCGTGCGCCCAAACAGTGGTTTGCCTCCACATATGGGGTATCAGCGTGTTCAGGAGAAATTGCACAACAAATTTCATGGTGCAATTTTTCCTATTACCCTTATGATAATGCAAAATTAAGGGATGAAAAACGTTTTTGTGGGAAAAATGGGAAAATTTTATTTTTACAGCTCAATATTATAAACTTCTGTGAAGCACCTTGGGGTTCAAGGTGCTCACCACACATCTGGATAAGTTCCCTAAGGGGTCTAGTTTCCAAAATGGTGTAACTTGTGGGGGGTTTCCACTGTTTATGCACATCAGGAACTCTCCAAACGCAACATGGCGTCTGCTAATTATTCAGACAAATTTTACATTCAAAAAGTCTAATGGCGCTCCTTCCCTTCCAAACCCTGCCGTGCGCCCAAACAGTGGTTTGCCTCCACATATGGGGTATCAGCGTGTTCAGGAGAAATTGTACAACAAATTTCATGGTGCAATTTTTCCTATTACCCTTATGATAATGCAAAATTAAGGGATGAAAAACGTTTTTGTGGGAAAAATGGGAAAATTTTATTTTTACAGCTCAATATTATAAACTTCTGTGAAGCACCTTGGGGTTCAAGGTGCTCACCACACATCTGGATAAGTTCCCTAAGGGGTCTAGTTTCCAAAATGGTGTAACTTGTGGGGGGTTTCCACTGTTTATGCACATCAGGTGCTCTCCAAACGCAACATGGCGTCTGCTAATTATTCAGACAAATTTTACATTCAAAAAGTCTAATGGCGCTCCTTCCCTTCCAAACCCTGCCGTGCGCCCAAACAGTGGTTTGCCTCCACATATGGGGTATCAGCGTGTTCAGGAGAAATTGTACAACAAATTTCATGGTGCAATTTTTCCTATTACCCTTATGATAATGCAAAATTAAGGGATGAAAAACGTTTTTGTGGGAAAAATGGGAAAATTTTATTTTTACAGCTCAATATTATAAACTTCTGTGAAGCACCTTGGGGTTCAAGGTGCTCACCACACATCTGGATAAGTTCCCTAAGGGGTCTAGTTTCCAAAATGGTGTAACTTGTGGGGGGTTTCCACTGTTTATGCACATCAGGTGCTCTCCAAACGCAACATGGCGTCTGCTAATTATTCAGACAAATTTTACATTCAAAAAGTCTAATGGCGCTCCTTCCCTTCCAAACCCTGCCGTGCGCCCAAACAGTGGTTTGCCTCCACATATGGGGTATCAGCGTGTTCAGGAGAAATTGTACAACAAATTTCATGGTGCAATTTTTCCTATTACCCTTATGATAATGCAAAATTAAGGGATGAAAAACGTTTTTGTGGGAAAAATGGGAAAATTTTATTTTTACAGCTCAATATTATAAACTTCTGTGAAGCACCTTGGGGTTCAAGGTGCTCACCACACATCTGGATAAGTTCCCTAAGGGGTCTAGTTTCCAAAATGGTGTAACTTGTGGGGGGTTTCCACTGTTTATGCACATCAGGTGCTCTCCAAACGCAACATGGCGTCTGCTAATTATTCAGACAAATTTTACATTCAAAAAGTCTAATGGCGCTCCTTCCCTTCTGAACCCTGCAGTGCGCCCAAACAGTGGTTTTCCCTCACATATGGGGTATCAACACGCTCAAGAGAAATTGCACAAAAAAATTTGGGGTCCATTTTTTCCTGTTACCCCTGTGAAAATAAAAAAAATTGGGTCTAAAATAACATTTTTGTGAAAAAAGTTAAATGTTAATTTCTTTCTTCCACATTCCAAAAATTCCTGTGAAGCACTTGAAGGATTAATAAAGTTCTTGAATGTGTTTTGAGCACCTTGAGGGGTGCAGTTTTTAGAATGGTGTCACTTTTGGGTATTTTCTGTCATAAAGACCCCTCAAAGTGACTTCAAATATGATGTGGTCCCTAAAAAAATGTTTTTGTAAATTTTGTTGGAAAAATGAGAAATCGCTGGTCAACTGTTAACCCTTATAGCTCCCTAACAAAAAAAAATTTTGGTTCCAAAATTGTGCTGATGTAAAGTAGACATGTGGGAAATGTTATTTATTAACTATTTTGTGTGACATATCTCTCTGCTTTAAGGGCATGAAAATTCAAAGTTTGAAAATTGCAAAATTTTTGCCAAATTTCCAATTTTTTCACAAATAAATGCAAGTTATATCGAATAAATTTTACCACTATCATGAAGTACAATATGTCATGAAAAAACAGTCTCAGAATCAGGGGAATACGTTAAAGCGTTCCAGAGTAATTACTTCATAAAGTGACAGTGGTCAGAATTGAAAAAATTGTCCCGGTCACGAAGGCAAAAACAGGCTCTGGTGCGAAGTGGTTAATATAGCAACGGATCCTGTTCGAAAACAGTCAAATCTTGAGTGTCTCCCCTCCACCTATACTGAGTCATCCCTCCAAACTGTGTAGAGTAAGTTTCTTCTTTAATCCTGTTTATTTTGTGTAACTATATATTCTCTACTGAATTGTCCCCTTTGTAAAATCTTTGTATATTTTTCATAACACTGCCTCCCTTTAGAATTAAATATAAAATTTAATAGTCCTGTTTCTTTTGCTCTGTAATCGTTCACTCTCCCGAAGCCATATACTCTACCAGAACGCAGGTGTCCGACCAGGTCTGTATTATATATCAAATCTGGACAGTGGTGGCAGCGAATAATCATAATTGGGCTATCGTGAAGCTGACAGTGACCATATGGGGGCGTATACACATATTTCATGCGTTGGAATCCGGAGGTGTGACGCCGTACTCTCACTGGTTGCTTGCCGATACCTACGTAGTGAGTAGTCTCGATCGTGTGCCTGCGAATCCCTGACGAAATCCTGACAGAGTGATGGCAGTGGTGACATATTGTGTGATCTCCCCGGTGTCGCCCCTGTGAGTTCCTGACAAATTGGTGGCAGCGGTGGCATATTGTGTGATCTCCCCGGTGTCGCCCCTGTGAGTTACTGACAAATTGGTGGCAGCGGTGGCATATTGTGTGATCTCCCTGGTGTCACTTCTGTGAGTTCCTGACAAATTGGTGGCAAGCGGTGGGATATTACAGAACATTAGTGGCTGGATTGAGAAATCATTCTTGTCACTGAAAACTTGCACGGTTCTTGCGAGAATTCTGTGCAAAGTTTTAAAAAATCAGACTCAGTGTTTTAATATTTTTTATCTGGGACATTACTGTACGTGTAGCAGTTGCATCCCCTCCCTTCTATTGTTTTTCTGTCCTATATTTTATTTGGCAATAACGGCTACACGTGGAGAGCCCTGTTATCACCAGCAGTCAAAGGACACTATCACTGCCCTCTGTAAGCTGAGGCAAATTGACCTCATGGGCAAAACCAAGGCCCAACTGATGGCTGAACTGTTGCAAGGTGCCGCAGAGCCAGTCCAACAGCAGAGCCCTGATGATGGGGCAGCCAGCTAAGGCTCAGATGGCACTCCTGCAGGGTTCCCACTTGTGACTGCCAGCCAGACCCGCAGCCAAGGTAGTGTGGACCTCCACCTGCAGATGGCCTTGGAGAAGCTCGCCAAAGATGATTGTGACAGATGAATGCAGCTGATCCTGAAGTTCCAGGAGCGAGCAGAGCAATGGGCCCAAGCTGACCGAGAGGCTGATCACCAGGCCTGAGCTGACTGAGAGGAGCGACAGGCTCAAGCTGGGCGCCAGGCCCAAGCTGACCGAGAGGAGCGACAGGCCCAGGCTGAGAGAGCAGAGCGACAGGCCCAAGCTGACCAACAGCACCATTTGAAGCTTGCCCGGATTCGGAAGAAGCCATCCACCACACATACCCGTGAGTCCAACAGTGCCAACTGTTTTAAACCCAGTCCTGAGCATTTCCCTGTGATAGAAAAAAATGGGGACTTGGACATATCTCTGCGGGGATTTGAAAAGGCCTGCAGGCAGTACCAGCTGCTCGAGGACCAGTGGGCCAGATATTTAACACTAGGGCTCAGAGTCAAAGCTCTGGAGGTGTTTGCCTCTCTCCCTCGAGCCCAAGATGGAGACTATGAGGCCCTCAAGCAGACCCTGATAAAAAAGTACCAGCTGACTCCAGAGGTCTCCCAGAAATATTTCAGAGCCCTCCAACGTGGACCACATGACAGCTACAGTGATGTGGTAGATGGGCTCTGAACCAACTTTAAGCAGTGGGTCCAAGGACTGTCGGTCACCACCTTCAAGGAACTGAAGGATCTGATGGTGAAGGAACAGTTTCTTCATCTTTGCCCACTGGAAGTGAGATAGTTTGTGCTGAACGGGGAGCTGAAGGAAGCCGCCAAAGCAGCCCAGATCGCAGATACCTATGAGGCCAACCGCACACCAGAGGTGCGGAAGTCAGCCGTCTCCAGCCGGAAAGGGGGTAAGCAACCACCCTCAGTGTTCCAGCCAGACGGCCCTCAGCGGGTCCTGCCCCATATTCCAGCACCTGGCCTGCATTTGACGCCTGTAAGTGTTATATTTGTGGCCAAACGGGTCACGTCAGCCTTGTCTGCCTGGAGAGGCAGAAGATGGACACCACACCTGAGGCCCCAGGACCTACTGCAGCCATTCTTTTTTTGGTTAGGGTGGTTGGCCGGGCCCGTGAGAACTTACAACCGGTTACTGTGGGCAACATCATTACTGTTGGCCTTAAGGACACTGGCGCAGAATGTACCCTCATCCTCCTTGAGTTCGTGTTACTAGAGGAACTCATTCCGGGGAAGACCCTAGCTGTCACAAGGGTTTAGGGGTGTTCGCCATCCCATACCGATGGCCCAAGTTTTCCTGAACTGGGGTGTGGGGAGGGCGTTGCGGAAAGTGGGGGTGTGGGAGAATCTCCCCACTAATGTGCAATTGGGGACTGATATGGGACTGTTGTTGCCCAATACATTCCTGACAACCCTCCCAGATCTAATATGTCATGTAATGCCACTGTAAATGTCGATTTAATGCATAATAAAAATGTGTGTTGTGGTAAAGGGGAACTCAGCCACCTGACCCCGCGGGATGATGCTGCTGAGGATCCCCTAAAATGAGCCAGCATAAGTGCTATGGGCAAGGGGAGCAGGCAAGGGGAACCAGGAAGCAGGTCATCCAGGGCAGGTGACCAGTGTCACGCCAGATGGTGACATGTTCAGAGGAAGGACGGGGAGAAGCACGGGGGTCATAGGGAAAGTGGTCCCGTGCCGCTGACCGTGTCACGACGGACTGTGACATGGCCGGCCGTAGCTCCCCCATAGTGAGCACAGCTCTCAAGATAATAATAGGTGGAGAGGTAAGCCCCACAACCAGGCAAGGTAAAAAAATGTGTCACTCTGTCTGTCAGGAGTATGGGAGGAAGATACCATTAACCTGTACTTGGGTGAGTCTTGCTATTTCTCTTTTTAGAGGGGATCTCCAGTCCTGGGCATTTTCATTACCCTCGGGTTTACCCATACTCTCATCAGTGAATGAATTTTTAAAGCCTATGGGGCAGATTCATGATGCAACAGACCGGGTGACATTAGCTGAATCCTACTTTAAGGCGTTGTGTCAGCAGTATCTCAGTGTGGAGGACTACTGCTCCTAGTTTCGTAGGTGGGCCACAGAGACTTTCCCTTCCATACCCTCCACTTGAGGCTGAGGAAGAACCCATGCAGCATGGTAGAGTTGGCACCTTTTGAGAGTAAAGGCAGAAAAGAAGGTGACAGTGTGTTCTATGCAGTTCCTCTCGCCGCCTGGTTCGTGAATGTCCTCGTCTGGAGCTGGCGGGAAATGACTGCGCCTAGCTGAGATTGGTGGTCCCCAGCTGGGCGCTCAGATATCCCTAGCAAAAAAATTACTTTTACCTATTGTTGTCACATTTAACAGTAAGAGTGTGGAGGGTTATACTTTTGTTGATTGTGGGGCAGAGATAAGTTTTTTGAATGCTGTCGTGTCCAAGGAGTTGGAGGTTCCTCTTATCTCCTTGGTTGCATCTATGACATTATCTTCTCTTGATAATTCTCCCCTTGCCCAGAGTATTGGGTATCGCATCGCCGAACCAGTATCTATCACCACAGGTTTTCTGCACCAGGAAGAAGAATGCTATTTTATTTTACAGGATCTTCCTTCTGCTGTGGAGCTAGGTATCCCTTGGCTTCGCACCCATAACCCTATTATTGACTGGCAAAGGGGGGGTATTGTTAAGTGGTCCTCCAACTGCCAATCCCTTTGTATTAAAAAACCTCCTAAGGTAGTAGGCTCCATCTCCCACAGGTGTTATCCAAAGATGCCTCCAAGAAATTAACTCCACATGGAACTTATGACTGTTCTTTCCAGCTTATTGAGGGGGCAAAGTTACCTAAGGGCAGAATTTTTAACCTGTCAGAACCCGAGAGGCAAGCCATGAGGGAATACATTCGGGAAAATTTGAAAAATGGGTTTATCCACCCTTCTAAATCCCCGGTTGGAGCAGGGTTCTTTTTTGTGGCCAAAAAGGATGGCGGTTGGAGACCGTGTATTGACTATCATGAGCTTAATCGCATAATTGTACGTAATCAGTGCACACTCCCACTCACCCCTGACCTCTTTAAACAACTGGTAGGGGCAAGTTGGTTTATGAAGCTGGATTTCAGTGGGGCTTACCATCTTGTTCAAATTAAGCAGGGGGAAGAGTGGAAAATGGTCTTCAATGCCCTTTGAGCTTAATACATTCCAGCTGTATTTGAGATGCTTGTAAATTATATTTTCCATGCTCTTCTGGGTATTTGTGTTATTGTTTACATCAATGATATCCTCCAGAGCAGAGACCTGGCTGCACAAAGGGAACATTTTCACACCGTCCTGAGAAGATTGGCGGATCATTATCTTTATGTTATAAAAGAAAAATGTCTATGCGAAGTGCAGGAGTTGGGGTTCCTGGGACTCATTCTTTCCACCACAGAGTTTTGGATGGACCTCAAGAAGGAGCGGGCAGTGTTGGAGTGGGCACAACTTGTTAACCTCAAGGCATTGCAGCGTTTTTCGGATTTTGTCAATTATTATCAGAAGCTTATTAAGGGTGTTTCTAAAGTGGAGAAACCTCTCACTGAAATTACCCATAAGGGGGCAGATGTGTGTAATTGTGGACTGGAGGCCATTAAGGACTTTAATATACTTAAGAAGGCCTTTTCCTCCACTCCAGTTTTGGTCCAGCCTGATGTCAATAAGCTTTTTATGGTGGAAGTGGATAGGTAGGGGTAGGAGCTGTGCTCTCCCAGGCTTCTACCACCCTAGCGCATTTGAGGCCTTGTGCGTTTTTTTCTTGAAAATTCTCTCCTCCAGAGCTCAATTATGACATTGGCAATCGTGAACTTTTTGCCAACAAGTTAGCTCTTGCAGAGTGAAGTCATCTCCTTGAGAGAGCTATGGTCAATAAGCACCCATTCATTCATGGTGCTTACTGACCATAAGAATTTGTTTCCTTTAGAGAATGCTAAGAGATTGAACTTGAGACAAGCCCTTGTTCTGTGACGCTCTCAGCCCTGCCCTGGGAAAAGATGGTGGTGGTACTCAGAACCAGGTCAGATGTTAGGGAGGATGCAGTCGTGGACCGGACCCGTCCAGTGCCCAGGGCCGTCACATTAAAAAGGATGTTAGGGCATTCAGGCTTGAGTGGTATTAACGACTACGCCACCTGTGGTGTCTGGTGATGCGCCACCAGCGCTGCTAGCAGTCCTCTGAGGCTGGATGTGTTGGCAGCAGGCGATTTTATAACTCCCCACAGGCGGAGCTGTGCCTCAGGGCAGATGGGACAGGAGGATGGGGAGAGTAGTCCTGGGTCACTCAGGTGCTGTGTGGTGCAGTGTGGAAATAAAGAGTCCGGAGGCTGCAGGGTTAGTCTTCCAGGGTTTTCACTCACAGTTCTTTTAGCTCAGCCGCAAGGCTTCTCCCTGCTCCTCACGGATCACTGCGGCCACCAGGGATGAGGGCTCAGCGCACCCAGGTGCTTCAGGTGCCTGGATCAGGACCCTCAGAGTGTTCCTAACAGTCCCCTTTGAACCTCTCCTGTCGTGTGCGTGCAAAGGCTGGGTCTCCCTTTGGACTATGCACAGATATAGGGTAAGGCGGCAATTCCGTTCCGCCTGTCACCCGACGGGATCCTCTGTAGCCTACCGGGCTTCTCTGACAGAGACGTGAAGTGGCAAAGTCAGATGTCGGGGGCCGGTACCCCTCTTGCAGCAGGAGTCCCTCTGGCCAGGCCAGAATGGAGAGTACAGGTGGCATACGCCGCTCCGTCCGTGCTCCCTGGGATCCTTTTGCTTGTGGAGCTCTCACTATAGCTCCCGACCTTCTTAAGCAAGGGAACTTGACCGGGGTAGAGACACTGTTAACTCATACCCTCTCCTCGTGACAAGGTCAGAGCACGAGGACCGTGCATCTTCAGCACACTGCAGGCTCCTACACAAGGCCACTGTCAGCTGCAAAGACCACAATCAAAGAACTAAGAATCAAGAACCTTGTGCTTAAGATGGCTGGCTATTATATATGAAACTATGTGTGCAAACTAAAAGTCTGTTCTACCCTCTCCACCCACTACATGGTTCCCCTAACTTTTGGTTCCCCCCAACTCGTGATCCTGCTGAGGCAGCACTATGGTGCATACTTGCCTCCCATAGGTCAGGAGTGTGTAGTGTTGGATGCAAGACAGGGTCCTGATTAGTACACCTTCCTTACCTGGGTGAGGAGACACTACACCTGCTGACAGGCTGCAGTATCCCCCCTTGTGGCGACCGAACCCTCAGGGGTGCCACAGTTCTTTACCAGATTTAATTTTTCAATCTCTTAACTCCCTGGGACCAAGAATGTTCAGGCAGATGCTCTCACTTGGAGCCTTTGTCCTAGCGAGTCTGAAATTCGGAACCTGATTTCATTCTTCCAAGGGGAATTGTAATCTCTTCTGTCAATTTAGGTTGGGAGGTGGTTAAGGCTCAGGGGATTCCACCATCCAGATAGTGTCATGACTCGGTCTCAGGGGTACCAGGGCATTAAGTGGACTTGTCACCTGTTGAGCAGAAAGTATTGGTGACCGACCGTACTTGAGTAAGTATGTTGAGGCCTATTTTAAGGCATGTGAGATCTGTGCTAGGAACAAGGTGCCTTGCATCGTCCCGGCAGGGAAATTTCTCCCCTTGCCCATTCCTGGACGTCCTTGGTCCCACATATGCATCAACTTCATGACGAATCTCATTGACTCCAAGAGTTTGACTACGGTCCACAATAACCCACTATTGTGGATCGATTTTATAAACAATGCCATTTGGTTCCTTTGGCTCAGTTGCCCAGTGCGCAGGACTTGGTAAATTTGTTCCTTGTTCAGGTGGTAAGATTACATGGGGTTCTCATGAATATTGTCTCCCATTGCAGGTCCCAGTTCATTTCCAAATTCTAGAGGGCTTCCTGTAGACGCCTCGGGTCAGAACTCTCGTTTTTATCCGCATACCATCATCAAACTAATGGGCAAATGCAGCAAACCAACCAGTGTCTTGAGTCCTATTTAATATGTTTTTGCGTCTATACTCAGCATGGTTGGAAATCATACTTAGCCTTAGCAGAGTTCGCCTTAAACAATAGACACCATGAGGGCTTGGGAATGTCTCCCTTCTTCTGTAATCTAGGATTTCATCCTAGGTGTCCATGTTTTGAGGGAGGGTACAATGTACTTCTGGCTGTCTCTGCAACTATCCACTGCCTCCAGAAGGTCTAGGGGAAGGCCAGTGTCCATCTCAATAAAGCAGGGGAGAGCATGAAGAAGAAGGCTGATAAGCATCATCTGCAAGGTTGCAAACTCACAGTAGGGGACAGAGTTTGGGTGTCTACTAAGAATCTTAAGATCAAGGTACCATCTCCTAAGCTCACACCCAGGTTTAAAGGACCATTTCCCATCATCGAGGTTGTCAATAGGGTGACTTTTTGGGTAGGTCAGCCTTCTTCTATGCAGGTTCCCAATGCGTTTCACAAGACATTATTAAAGAAGGTGGTTACTCCGCTTGTGACCCAGAATCCTCCTCTTCCTATTCTGGTAGATGATACTGAAGAATTTGAGAAAGAAAATATTGTGGACTCTCATAGAGTTCGGAACACCAGTCAGTATTTGATTCATTGGAAGGGGTATGGTCCTGAGGAGAAGTCCTGTGTCTCAAGAGGTAATATACATACCAACCGTCTCATCTCTGAGTTCCATAAGAGGTTTCCAGACAAAGTGGGTGGTGAGAGCCTGGAAGTCTCTCCAAGGGAGTGGGGGCACTTTTAGGAATTGTGGTTCTGTGCTCCCATCTGGGAATGGATCAGGTCCGGTGATACGCCACTGCTGGTGGTGAGTGGAGCTAGCAGTAGTGTTGCTATCTTTCCAGAGTTTTCCTTATCAATCTACTACTTCTCTCTTCTTGATACACTTACAGGGGTTCTTAAAGAGGTATCCAGTGAATTCTTGACTAGGCAATGGCCGCGTCACCAGACGCCAGCTGTCCGGCGACAATGGGCCTGCAAAGGGCTTTGCCAAAATCCCCCTTCCATTTACTGGGGGCTGAATAAAGAGTATTCCTGGCCCTCAAGGGCTCGCCTAGCCGGGCAGCTTGCGCCAAGTGCGTCTGTGACTGCGCCTCTGCAGGTTTAGTACCAGTCTTGCTAGGTCTCTCTACATTAGTACATAACACAGTTCAACCTTTCCAAATTTTTGAATGCATAGATCAAACGGTTATAACTTTTTTTTCAGTATCTTTAAATCATTTATGTGCTAATTTAAAAAAAATAGGGCTTATTGTGTTACAAGTTTTTACCAAATATTTGAACTGGTGGTCACAGGTCATAAAAGAGGTTGTCGAGATCATAAATTAATAAAATTTCAAAGTGTTTTAAAGTGTTTAAATAAACAAGTAATTTTACAACATACACCAAGTATGTATGGATTTTTAGTTTTATAGTGTATAGTTGCCTAGATTATGTACAACCCTATATTACCAGTCTGGTTGATTACCTAGGCCAAGAGCATGTGGTATGAGTAAACTTTATGCTTCACAGACTGCTCGCACTACTCTAAAGTTGGCCGGATCAGTGGATTCAAGCTCAGTGCCTCTACACTTCTTTCATTCTGAACAGGCAAAATTGCTACTAGTGATGAGCGAGCATGTTCGCTACTGCTCGGTGCTCACCCAAGCATCTCACTAGTCGAGATGCTCGGTCCTCATCGAGTATTTCCGAGGTTGCTCGGCGGGAGCTCGGGTCCCCTCCCTGCATGTTTGGTGCTCTTTAGAGTGCCAATCAACATGCAGGGATTGTCTGCCACTCACTGTAATGCCGTAGCCATGTTGGTTGTGGCATTACAGTGTTTTCCTGGCCGCACAGCGTCATCAGGTCTATATCAGACCTGGTGCCGCCATGTTTGTCACAGTCACTCCGGAATTAGAGAGGTGCTGCTGCGTCAGGGAGAGATTTGCTTGTGTATTAGGTAGTGTAGGGTGAAAAACCATACATTACACATATCCATCTTAACAAACAGTCCTTCTGAGGACTAACTAATCCGTCTGCAGAGATATCAGGCAGGCAGTATAAATAGGCAGGCAGGCAGGGTATATAGCAGACTGTAGTGCATATAGCACAAGAGGCTCCATTCCAATTCTGCTTTCTGCTGCTGTTAGATATTTCTATACAAAGGCCCAGGTCTCAGGGGCCAGGAATACTTTTCTTTGGATCTTAATCCTCATTATTTGCTTAAAAAGCAATCCAGAGAACACCGTTTTTCTGCGCCATTTGCTTGTTGTCACTGCAGAATACAGCCAGGTCCTTTCCATGTTACAGCGTTAGAAATACAGCTATTTATCAGATATTCTTTGTCAGAAAATACTGCCATTTCTGGCCTCCATTAAAAATTTCCTTTAGTGTGTCAGTGAAGCAATTCACAGCAGTTTTCTGTTCAAATTACTTATCTACAGGCCAAGTATTTAAAACTCTGTTTTCTCCATCACACGGATCACATATACGTTGTCAGAAAATACTGCCATTTCTTGACTCCATTAAAAATTTCCTTTAGTGTGTCAGGGAAGCAATTCACAGCAGTTTGCTGTTCAAACTACTTAACTACAGGCCAGGTATTTAAAACTCTGTTTTCTTCGTCACACGGATCACATATAAATTTGCACCAAACTCAGTCATTTGAAGTGAGCATGGAAGATACTGTCCTCCATTTAAAATGGGCAAGGCACGTGGCAAGGGACGGGGAACTGGACGTGATGGTAATGGTGCATGCAGAGGCCGAGAACAAGGCCGTGGGCAAGCTGAAATTGTGCCACAACAAACACCCACATCTTCTCGTCTAACCTTCCTGTCCCAATTTCATCCTTTTTAATGTGACGGCCCTGGGCACTGGACGGGTCCGGTCCACGACTGCATCCTCCCTAACATCTGACCTGGTTCTGAGTACCCCCACCATCTTTTCCCAGGGCAGGGCTGAGAGCGTCACAGAACAAGGGCTTGTCTCAAGTTCAATCTCTTAGCATTCTCTAAAGGAAACAAATTCTTATGGTCAGTAAGCACCATGAATGAATGGGTGCTTATTGACCATAGCTCTCTCAAGGAGATGACTTCACTCTGCAAGAGCTAACTTGTTGGCAAAAAGTTCACGATTGCCAATGTCATAATTGACATTCACCACCTCGTCTTCCACTTCCGCACCCTGGTCCTCCTCCTGACTTTCTGGCAATAGTGTCTCATCATCGTCCACCTCTTGTGACACTTTCCCACCATCGACTTCGTCTGACTGTGGCTGCTCATATATTTGGGCATCGCTACACGCGATCTCCTCTTGCCCCGCTTCAAGTGGACCGGTTGAGATGCCCTAATCTATAAAAAGGATGTTAGGGCATTCAGGCTTGAGTGGTATTAACGACTACGCCACCTGTGGTGTCTGGTGATGCGCCACCAGCGCTGCTAGCAGTCCTCTGAGGCTGGATGTGTTGGCAGCAGGCGATGTTATAACTCCCCACAGGCGGAGCTGTGCCTCAGGGCAGATGGGACAGGAGGATGGGGAGAGTAGTCCTGGGTCACTCAGGTGCTGTGTGGTGCAGTGTGGAAATAAAGAGTCCGGAGGCTGCAGGGTTAGTCTTCCAGGGTTTTCACTCACAGTTCTTTTAGCTCAGCCGCAAGGCTTCTCCCTGCTCCTCACGGATCACTGCGGCCACCAGGGATGAGGGCTCAGCGCACCCAGGTGCTTCAGGTGCCTGGATCAGGACCCTCAGAGTGTTCCTAACAGTCCCCTTTGAACCTCTCCTGTCCGTGTGCGTGCAAAGGCTGGGTCTCCCTTTGGACTATGCACAGATATAGGGTAAGGCGGCAATTCCGTTCCGCCTGTCACCCGACGGGATCCTCTGTAGCCTACCGGGCTTCTCTGACAGAGGCGTTAAGTGGCAAAGTCAGATGTCGGGGGCCGGTACCCCTCTTGCAGCAGGAGTCCCTCTGGCCGGGCCAGAATGGAGAGTACAGGTGGCGTACGCCGCTCCGTCCGTGCTCCCTGGGATCCTTTTGCTTGTGGAGCTCTCACTATAGCTCCCGACCTTCTTAAGCAAGGGAACTTGACCGGGGTAGAGACACTGTTAACTCATACCCTCTCCTCGTGACAAGGTCAGAGCACGAGGACCGTGCATCTTCAGCACACTGCAGGCTCCTACACAAGGCCACTGTCAGCTGCAAAGACCACAATCAAAGAACTAAGAATCAAGAACCTTGTGCTTAAGATGGCTGGCTATTATATATGAAACTATGTGTGCAAACTAAAAGTCTGTTCTACCCTCTCCACCCACTACATGGTTCCCCTAACTTTTGGTTCCCCCCAACTCGTGATCCTGCTGAGGCAGCACTATGGTGCATACTTGCCTCCCATAGGTCAGGAGTGTGTAGTGTTGGATGCAAGACAGGGTCCTGATTAGTAGTGTTGAGCCACCCCCGTAGTGTTCGAGTTCGGTTCGGTTCGTCGAACACCCGTGTGTTCGCCGAACTGTTCGTCGAACTGTTCGTCGAACACCTTCGAACACCGTTAAAACCAATGGCAGGCAAACAAAAACACATAGAAACACATAGAAAACACCTTCAAAGGTGTCCAAAAGCTGACAAACTGCTCAGAAGACACAACTAACACATGGAAAAGTGACAAGTACATATAGTCATGCGAAAATAAAAGAGGTGGAGGAGTAAAAGGAGGGGGAGACACAGATATAGGCATGTCATGCCCTTCTAAAATCCAAAAAGTGAGAAGCCGACACGGCCAGTCCGCTCCTGCCCGTGCCACCTCCGTGTCGCCGGGTTTGTGCCAGAGCCGCGGTGAACCCTGATGGCCAGCCCCCCTCTCCCAATACTGGTGCCTGTCCGCTGGTGGGTCGAGCGAGCCCCCCTGTGGTGGAGGCAGCTCTAAGCTTTTTAATTTAAATTGTCTCTCTAATTTGAATGAATACACTTTAAATCCATTTACAAGGATCTATTGGAGGGCAAGTCTCATGCCAGCAGCCACGTAATTCCAGCTCCAGTAGCGTCCACTAAAGCTGCTGCAGTTAAAAAGCTTTTATAAGGATCGAGCTCGGCTGTCCACCGCAAGGCATCCTACTGCCAGTCCCAGCCCCTATGCCTTGGGGTGCCTCCTGATGCTCTTCACTGAGTATCCCATGGTCCCGAAGCATTTCCTTTGAAAAAATTAAGTGTCTAAACTACAGGTGGTGTAGCTTGCTTAACAGCCGGGATAATCCGCTGACTAGCAGACACTGCTACTAGGCACAAAGTATTTCCTGGGCTAGATGCAGTTAAAAATTTGTTACTCTCGTTGGATGCTGAGAAAGCATTCCATAGAGTCTCCTGGCACGCCATATATGATTCTCTTAAAAAGCTTGGGGTAGGGGTCTAGGGGACCCTTTTATAGCCAAAATCACGGCCCTGTATCGCAATACGTCACCTAGGCTGAAGATAAATGGAACTGTAGCACCCTGAGGGCTCGGTTGCTACAGACGTATTGCACCTCACCCAGAGGTGTGATATCTCACTCTCAGGTAAGGATGGAGTGTGGATCAGGACCCGACACCTGCATGCATTACACCACATTGCCGTGGGGCAGGGCGACCAATATGCCCCTGAGATGGGCACGACAGTCCCTGTCCCTGGCTGGAGTGGGGGGAGGGAACACTGAGGAAGGGGAACCCTGTAGTGCAGGAGCAGGGAGGAAGCAGTTCCTGGGTGCATTGAGAAGGGAGTATAAAAGGTGGGCACCATCTTAGTTCAGTGCAGAGAAGTCTGAGCAGAAGTGGCAGGGAGCAGGGGCTCTGCATGAGCCTGGAAGAGGGAGAAGGAAGGAAGAGGAGCGGAGAAGGCTCCAGGAACGAGGAATGAAGGGATCCCAGGGGTGCGGACGGGCGAGTCGCCACCGCACGCCCGAATCCACCTGCGTGGAGGGGTCAGGCCAAAGGGGGAGACCGGTCCCCGAACTAGTGGAGGCAGGAAACGGCCCTCAGCTAGAAACCGGAGGCTCTGACATTTTATGTGGCGCAGCCCCTCGCTACACCCGCTAGGAAGGCACCACATAGGGTCAGGGAAACTGGCGCCAAGTTTACCAAGAGGAGGCCCGAGGCAGCCGGACAGAAGTGTTGGTAAGAAAGGCCAGACAAAGGACACACAAAGGGGGTCCTGTGAAGTGCTCCAAAGTTATCTGGGAGTTGTCTGAGCCCCTCACCTGGTGAGCACAGTGCGACGTGGGCAGCCGTTACCTGCAGACGTGGTCTGGATAATAAGAACTGTGAGTAAAGGCCCTGGACTGCATCACTGACTCCGTGTCATTACTGCTGCTGCCCTGCACCATCACCCCCATCCTCCGCATACACTGCCCTGAGGCTATACTCCTCCCGTGGGGAGTTATGCTACGCTCTGCTGCACCCACAACACCAGCCTCAGCGGTCTGCCCTGTAGCGGCGGTTCACTCTGACCGCAATCCACGGGTGGCGTAGTCAGACATTTAAACATCAAAACCACATAAATAGTTCCGCCACTGGTTTGACCGCCCTGAGCCACGGAACCGGGTCGCCGCCACGAAGACTACAACCACCAGCATCCACAAAAAAGGGTCCGGCTCCAGGTGTCCCAAGGCCCAGGGGGTGCGTCAGAACATTTTCATCACCTTTCACAATCACCAATGGGACAAGGCAGGGATGTCCTCTGTCCCCTCTCTTATACATCCTAGTGACGGAGCACCTGCTCTCATCAATTCGCCATAACCCCAATATTAGGTGGATTGAGGTGGGAGGCACCGAGTACAAGTGCTCTCTATTTGCTGATGATGTCCTAGTATATATCACTCAATCACATATATCCACCCATGCTGTTATGGCTGAAATAGATCACTTTGTTACATGGTAAAATTTTAAAATCAATGCAGCGAAGTCTGAGGCCCTCGATGTCTCCCTCCCCAAATCCATATAGGATTCCATCCAGTCCAACTTTCCCTTTGCCTGGCCCTCACAGGGTATCAAATACTTAGGAATTCCTATTCATAGAGACCTCTCCCATCTATGTTATCTTAATTTTGGGCCCTTTATTGAACAATTCCATACAGACCACGGTTGGCAAGTTAGAACTGTAAGATTCACTACGTGAACCGCTGGTGTTTTGTGGAAAAGCACATGTACACCGCGTTCCAAATTATTATGCAAAAAGTGTTTAGGAGTGATAAGGGAAGAATTTGTTTGTTTGTCAGTTAAACTCATTGATGGTGATGTGTGTCAGGGCTCTTTATATCACTGTAAGCAATTGCAGACACCTGTGCTAATTAGTTTGGCAGGTGTGTCCAATGAAAGGCAAGACTACTTAAGAAGGCTCTCTCACATTATTAAGCAGCCTACATTTTCTGCCAAAATGGGAAAGAAAAAGGATGTGTCGGCTGCTGAGAAGCAACAAATTGTGGAGTGTTTAGGTCAAGGCATGACTACAATCAACATTGTGCGATGATCAGGATGAAGTGTCTTGGCAATCAAGAAGTATGTAGCTGATTCACAGTACACACGTGTGCGTGCTGATAAGGGCAAATTGAGGACTCTTTCCTACAGGCAATTACGTCAGGTTGAAAGAGCAGCGGCAAAAAAGCCTTGTCATAGCAGCAGACAAGTTTTTGAAGCTGCTTGTGCCTCCAACGTCCCCCGAACAACAAGATGTAGGGTCCTTCAGAGGTTTGCAGCTGTGCATACGCCATCCTGTCGACCTCCTCTATCCACTTCACACAAGCAGAAACGGCTCCAGTGGGCCAAACATTACATGAAGACTGATTTCAAAACTGTTTTGTTCACGGATGAGTGCCGTGCAGCGCTCGATGGTCCAGATGGATGGAGTGGAGGATGGCTGGTTGATGGACACCCCACGCAAACACGGCTACAGCGCCAACAAGGAGGAGGTGGAGTAATGTTTTGGGCTGGAATCATGGGGAGAGAGATTGTCGGCCCCTTTAGGATCCCTGAAGGCGCTAAAGATGAACTCCATAATGTATGTGGATTTTCTCAAACAGCACTTCCTGCCATGGTTCAAGAAGAAGAACCGTGTATTTCACAGCAAGATCATTTTTCTGCATGATAATGCACCATCTCATGCTGCACATAAAACATCTGCATCTCTGGCTGATATGGGCATAAAAGGGGACAAACTTATGGTGTGACCCCCATGCTCCCCTGACCTCTAGCCCATTCAGAACCTTTGGAGCATCATTAAAAGGAATGTCTATGATGGCGGGAGGCAGTTCACATCTAAGCAACAGCTCTGGGAGGGTATTCTGTCCTCATGCAAAACAATTGAAGCAGAAACCATCCAAAACCTGACAAATTCAATGGACGAGAGATTTCAGAAGCTCCTTTCGAACAAGGGGTCCTATATGAAAATGTAACATCACCTAGAATAAAGTTTTGAGTTGAAAACTGTTTGATTTCAGTTTCTAACAACCTGCTAATGCTTATAATTTCAAAAATGACCATTTTTTTGGTCTTTATTAAAATGAAAAGGTTGATCGAAAAGTTCGGGGGATCTAAGAGTGTGGCAACCCAGTAGTCATGATTACTTCGAATTCTGACAATATGAGGGTCATGCTGCAGGTAGTGCAGCAAGAAGGCACTTATGTGTCTTGCGCATCTCGGAGCCCCAAAATTATTTTCCGGGCTAGATGCAGCTAAAAATTATTTTTAATTTTAAATCTGGTGGAGCTTATTATAGATGGCCTAATAGGATCAGTGCTGCACACTGCTACAAAGCCCAAATTATTTTCCAGTCAAGATACAGATAAACATGATTAGTAATTTGAAAGCTTAAAACGTTTGGTAGGGTGATTTTAACCAATCATCAAGCTTTTACTCTCCCCAGGATGACACAGGGGTAGAAAAGTCATTTCGGATCCATGATTTGTTCATCTTTATGAACGTGAGTCTGTCTACATTATCAGTGGAGAGCCGCGTGCGCTTATCTGTCAGCACACCACCAGCAGCGCTGAACACACGTTCAGACAGAACGCTGGCTGCGGGGCATGACAAGATCTCCAAGGCGTAAGTGGCTAGCTCCGGCCATTTATCCAGATTGGAAGCCCAAAAAGAGCAAGGGTCCAGTGACACAGTCGTGGCTTCAATGTTTACTTGGAGATACTCCTGTACCATCGTCTCTAGGCGTTGACTATGTGTCAGACTTCTTGTCTCCTGTGGCCTTGCAAAGGATGGGCTAAAAAAGTGGTGAAATGATTCCGCAAAATTGATGTTACCAGCAGATACTGTGGTTCTGTTACGGTTTGAGTGCTGAACACTTGATGGTCCCACGGTTGGCAAGTTGGAACTGTGAGATTCACTACGTGCACCACTGGTATTTTGTGGAAAAGCACATGTAAGATTCTGCAACAGTCTCTGCTGATACTCCTGTATGCGTGCATCCCTTTCTATGGCAGGAATAATTTCTGCAAATTTACTTTTGTACCGGGGATCTAACAGTGTGGCAACCCAGTAGTCAGGATTATTTCTAATTCTCACAATTCGAGGGTCATGTTGCAGGTAGTGCAGCAAGAAGGCACTCATGTGTGTTGCGCATCCAGGAGCACCAAGTCCCTGTTGTGTTGGTGGCGAGGTAACAATCATGCTTCCTTCCTCTGTCCTCTCCCCCCAACCTCGCACAACAGAAATGTGATCAAGGTCTCCCTCATCTGATGAGTCTTCCATCAGTTCGTCCTCCACTTCTTCCTGGGCTCCTGCACCTTCCTCACTAGTTTGGCTGCTACCATGCGCCCTGGTAAAACCATCTCCCCCACCCTCACATGCCTGCCGCCTTGGTGCTGCCGACCTTCTGGACCTTGCAGATGTTAGCCCTTCCGCATACAACTCCTCCTCCTCTACTTCCTCCACCTCCTCTTGTGCCACCACCTGACTCCGAATTCTGTTTAACATGTGCTCCAGCATGTAAATCACCGGAATAGTCATGCTGATAATGGCATCGTCAGCACTAAACATCTTCGTCGCCATTTCAAAACTGTGCAGAAGGGTGCATAGGTCCCTGATCTGAGACCACTCCTCCAGCGTGATTTGCCCCACCTCTGAATCTCGTTGGCCCAGGCTATACGTCAGAACGTATTGCACCAGGGCTTGTCGATGCTGCCACAGTCGCTGCAACATGTGCAGAGTTGAATTCCACCGGGTAGGCACATCGCATTTTAGCCGGTGAAGTGGCAGGCCCAACGACTTCTGTAGAGATGTAAGTCGCTGAGCTGCGGGATGCGAACGGCGGAAGTGAGCACACAGCGACCGTGCCCTCTGCAGAAGGCCATCTAGTCTGGGATAGTGGGCTAAAAATTGCTGGACAACCAGGTTCAACACGTGAGCCATACAAGGCACGTGTGTGACATTGCCCCGGCGAAGGGCCGCACCCAGGTTTGCAGCATTGTCGCACACGGCCTTCCCTGGTTTCAGGTCTAGTGGAGACAACCATTCATGAAATTGGTTCTCCAGAGCTGACCACAACTCCTCAGCTGTGTGACTCACATTTCCCAGACATTTCAATGTAAAAACCGCCTGATGACGTTGAGCCCTACTGCCAGCATAGTAAGGAGGTGTGCATGATCCCTTCTGCGCAGTTAGAAAGCTTGTGGCATGACCAGAAAGGCTTTGGGTGCAGGTGGAAGACCGAGAGGAGGTTGAGGAGGCAGAAGCAGTGGAGGAACTTTGACATAAAGAGGATTGACGCACAACTCGTGGGGACAGCAAGACTTGGACAGCAGCCCCTTGTCCTGCTGTCACCATAGTTACCCAGTGCCCAGTCAGCGACATGTAACGCCCCTGTCCATGCCTACTCGTCCAAGTGTCTGTGGTGAAATGCACCCTGTCACACACAGAGTTTCTCAAAGAAGCGGTGATGTTGTGTGCGACATTCTGGTGGAGCGCAGGCACACCTTTCTTTGAGAAGTAGTGCCGACTGGGCATCTGGTAGTGGGGCACTGCGACTGACACAAGGTCTCGAAAATCCTCTGTGTCCACCAGGCGGAAAGGCAGCATTTCTGTAGCCAAGAGCTTGCAGATGGTGAAATTCAACCTCTTAGCTTTCTCATGGCTAGGAGGAAATGGTCTTTTACTTGTCCACATCTGAGGGACCGAGGGCTGGCTAATGTGCTTAGACGAGGTTGATAAGGGTGTCCCCGGCAAACTGCCGGTCTGTGAGGAAGATGCAGGCGGACATGTTAGGTTGCCTTCATCCAAAGGTGGTGCTATCGATGTCGGACAGCGCTCAACACCAGCTGGTGTTACCACCTCCAAAGAAAATGATGACCTGCCAATCACGCTGGCTGTTGCGGGTAAGAGGTGGCAGGTCTGCGCCCCAAAACAGGTGTGACTGCTGTCCCCCCAGTCACAGAGGATGAAGAGGCCGCGGATGCACAAGATATGGCAGATGGTGGTTGGCCCGGCCGGCTAGGCCGCATTGTAGCACACTGAGCTTCCCACTGCAACTTATGCTTCATGTCCATGTGCCGGTTCATGCATGAAGTACTCAAACTATGTATTTTTTGGCCTCTACTTAGCTTTTGCTGACAAATGTTACAGATAACACGAGTTGGGTCATCTTTATCGATCTGAAAAAATGCCCAGGCTATGCAAGGCTTAGCACCCATGCGACCTGAAGAGCCACCACGACTTGTGGTGAGAGGCAGAGTTGTGTTTGAGGATGCAGTTGTTGATGTGCTTCCAGTACTACGTCTCTGTCCAGGAAGGCGCAACCTGACCTCGTCGTCACTAGCATCTTCCTCCACCTCCTCTGCTGACCTCATCTCTTGGCTGACTGTGGGTTGACAGTAAGTGGGATCTCCGACCTCATCATCATCACCCTGTGCGTTATCACACCCGTCGTCCTCAGAGCCAACCTGTTCCTGCCCTGACAAAAAACTAAAGTTGTCGCTCCAATCAGGTATTTGAGTCTTATCATCGTCTTCCTCATTGTCTCCACCAACAGGAGTTACAGTTTGGGAATGAGGGTCTACATTATGGTCAGAACCTTCTGCGTCTGGTCCTGGATCCGACTCATAAAGATTCTGGGCATCAGTGCAGATCATTTCCTCGTCTGGATTCACAGAAGCGCTGGAGTCGACCTCTGATTCCCAGGCTATAGTATGAGTAAACAGCTCTGCAGACTCAACCATCTGTTCTACCTCATACTCAGACGGGCAGCTGGAGATTTGGGAGCTGTGAGGAAGCAAGTGCGATTTGGGTGACACCTTTGAGGACTGGAGTATTTGTGATGTTGAAGTTGATGTGGAGGAGAGCCCACTTAAAGGAGCACTTGATATCCATTGAAGCACCTGCTGTTTTTGTGCCTCTTCTGGAATTTGTAGCGATTGGCGTGGCCGTAAGAAAGGGATCTTATCACATTGTCCGCTAAAAGAAGTAGACATTTTAGTTTGGCTGGAAGATGGTCTTTCTTCTGCAGATGTTACTGTTGCTTTAACACCTACCCCACGGACACAACCTTTTTTCCCCTTCCCAACACGCCTATTCCCCTTTCCACCAGCAGCAGGCCTTTTTCCACTCATTTTGGTGGTTAACTAATTCACAACTCTGGAGTTGTTTGCACAAAAAAACAATGGATGGTAACCGAGCAGAGCTGAGTGGCCAAACTGTGGTATTAGGCCAAAACTATTGGCTGGGTTAGATGCAGAAAAAAATTATTTTGAATTTGCAACCTGATGGAGGTCAGTATAGATGGACTAATACAACAAGTCCCACACACAGCTAGAAGCCCAAATATTTTTTCAGAGGTACTGTAGATGCAGATAATAAATTAGTTTTAATTTGCAACCTGATGGAGGTCAGTATAGATGGACTAATAGGGAAAGTCCGACACACTACTAGAAGGCCAAATATTTTTTCAGAGCTAGATGCAGAAAAAAATTATATTCAGTTTGCAACCTGATGGAGGTCAGTATAGATGGACTAATAGAGAAAGTCCGACACACTACTAGAAGGCCAAATATTTTTTCAGAGGTAGATGCAGAAAAAAATATATTCAGTTTGCAACCTGATGGAGGTCAGTATAGATGGATTAATAGAACAAGACCCACACACAGCTAGAAGCCCAATATTTTTTCAGAGGTAGATGCAGAAAAAAATATATTCAGTTTGCAACCTGATGGAGGTCAGTATAGATGGACTAATAGAGAAAGTCCGACACACTACTAGAAGGCCAAATATTTTTTCAGAGGTAGATGCAGAAAAAAATATATTCAGTTTGCAACCTGATGGAGGTCAGTATAGATGGATTAATAGAACAAGACCCACACACAGCTAGAAGCCCAATATTTTTTCAGAGGTAGATGCAGAAAAAAATATATTCAGTTTGCAACCTGATGGAGGTCAGTATACATGGACTAATAGAGAAAGTCCGACACACTACTAGAAGGCCAAATATTTTTTCAGAGGTAGATGCAGAAAAAAATATATTCAGTTTGCAACCTGATGGAGGTCAGTATAGATGGACTAATAGAGAAAGTCCTACACACTACTAGAAGGCCAAATATTTTTTCAGAGGTAGATGCAGAAAAAAATATATTCAGTTTGCAACCTGATGGAGGTCAGTATAGATGGATTAATAGAACAAGACCCACACACAGCTAGAAGCCCAAAATTTTTTCAGAGGTAGATGCAGAAAAAAATATATTCAGTTTGCAACCTGATGGAGGTCAGCATACATGGACTAATAGAGAAAGTCCGACACACTACTAGAAGGCCAATTATTTTTTCAGAGGTAGATGCAGAAAAAAATATATTCAGTTTGCAACCTGATGGAGGTCAGTATAGATGGATTAATAGAACAAGACCCACACACAGCTAGAAGCCCAATATTTTTTCAGAGGTAGATGCAGAAAAAAATATATTCAGTTTGCAACCTGATGGAGGTCAGTATAGATGGACTAATAGAACAAGTCCCACACACTGCTAGAAGCCCAAATATTTTTTCAGAGGTACTGTAGATGCAGATAAAAATTAGTTTTAATTTGCAACCTGATGGAGGTCAGTATAGATGGACTAATAGAGAAAGTCTGACACACTACTAGAAGGCCAAATATTTTTTCAGAGCTAGATGCAGAAAAAAATGATATTCAGTTTGCAACCTGATGGAGGTCAGTATAGATGGACTAATAGAGAAAGTCCGACACACTACTAGAAGGCCAAATATTTTTTTCAGAGGTAGATGCAGAAAAAAATATATTCAGTTTGCAACCTGATGGAGGTCAGTATAGATGGACTAATACAACAAGTCCCGCACACAGCTAGAAGCCCAAATATTTTTTCAGAGGTACTGTAGATGCAGATAAAAATTATTTTTAATTTGCAACTTGATGGAGGTCAGTATAGATGGACTAATAGAGATAGTCTGACACACTACTAGAAGGCCAAATATTTTTTCAGAGGTAGATGCAGAAAAAAATATATTCAGTTTGCAACCTGATGGAGGTCAGTATAGATGGACTAATACAACATGTCCCGCACACAGCTAGAAGCCCAAATATTTTTTCAGAGGTACTGTAGATGCAGATAAAAATTATTTTTAATTTGCAACCTGATGGAGGTCAGTATAGATGGACTAATAGAGAAAGTCCGACACACTACTATAAGGCCAAATATTTTTTCAGAGCTAGATGCAGAAAAAAATTATATTCAGTTTGCAACCTGATGGAGGTCAGTATAGATGGACTAATAGAGAAAGTACGACACACTACTAGAAGGCCAAATATTTTTTCAGAGGTAGATGCAGAAAAAAATATATTCAGTTTGCAACCTGATGGAGGTCAGTATAGATGGACTAATACAACAAGTCCCGCACACAGCTAGAAGCCCAAATATTTTTTCAGAGGTACTGTAGATGCAGATAAAAATTATTTTTAATTTGCAACTTGATGGAGGTCAGTATAGATGGACTAATAGAGAAAGTCCGACACACTACTAGAAGGCCAAATATTTTTTCAGAGGTAGATGCAGAAAAAAATATATTCAGTTTGCAACCTGATGGAGGTCAGTATAGATGGACTAATACAACATGTCCCGCACACAGCTAGAAGCCCAAATATTTTTTCAGAGGTACTGTAGATGCAGATAAAAATTATTTTTAATTTGCAACCTGATGTAGGTCAGTATAGATGGACTAATAGAGAAAGTCCGACACACTACTAGAAGGCCAAATATTTTTTCAGAGCTAGATGCAGAAAAAAATTATATTCAGTTTGCAACCTGATGGAGGTCAGTATAGATGTATTAATAGAACAAGACCCACACACAGCTAGAAGCCCAATATTTTTTCAGAGGTAGATGCAGAAAAAAATATATTCAGTTTGCAACCTGATGGAGGTCAGTATAGATGGACTAATAGAACAAGTCCCACACACTGCTAGAAGCCCAAATATTTTTTCAGAGGTACTGTAGATGCAGATAAAAATTAGTTTTAATTTGCAACCTGATGGAGGTCAGTATAGATGGACTAATAGAATGATGCTATGCCCAAAAGATTTTACTTCACTAGGTGCAGTAAAAAAATTGGTATTCTATACACAGGTGGTATATCTTGCAACACAGATAGGCTACTCCACTGACTAACACACTCTGCAATAGGCCAAAAAGGATTAGCTTTGCTAGATTCAGCCAAATGCTGTGAAAAAAACTTGCACAGCACTGGCACAGACCTGCCTCGCAAAAACTGATAGGAACTCATGTAACCTAGTCCTGAAAAGGACTCCAATTACAATTAGTCTTTACTCCCACAACCTATCTATTTAAGAGCACAGACCTCCCTGATAAAAGTCGTAGGAAATGCTGTAACCTAGTCCTTAAAAGGACTGCAATCACAACTATTCCCTACTCCCAAGCTATCTGTAGATTTGTGCGAAAATTGGCTTGAAATTAACAAGGTATAGCGCACACAGCAACAGCGGTGCCGTCTAACACGCAGCTGCAGCAGTGAGAAAATGGTGGCGATGGGGAAAATGGCTTGGTCTTATAGGGCAAGGACATGTGACATACACTGCCAATGACACATGCCCTTGCTTGTGTGAAAAAAAGCACTTCGCTCCGTGTGTGCGCTGCTGATAGGCTGACAGATTGCACCTCCCCACTGTAAATGCGGGAAAGAGAAAAAAAAATGGAGATCTTCATTGTTCCTGCAGAGATCCATCCCCTGCCCCTCCCCCCACCCCGCTGTACACTCAAACTGCGTATTAACATAAATTTTCATCATTACTGAGAAAAAATCCAGTTATGATTTTGGTGCACGAACAGTTATCGAACATAACCTCGAACAGCCGAATTTTTCTCAAATTGTTCGTGTTCGGCGAACGGCTCGAACACCGCCCAAAACAGCTCGAATTTGAGATTGGCGAACAGTTCGAGTAGAACAACGCTCATCTCTACTGATTAGTACACCTTCCTTACCTGGGTGAGGAGACACTACACCTGCTGACAGGCTGCAGTATCCCCCCTTGTGGCGACCGAACCCTCAGGGGTGCCACAGTTCTTTACCAGATTTAATTTTTCAATCTCTTAACTCCCTGGGACCAAGAATGTTCAGGCAGATGCTCTCACTTGGAGCCTTTGTCCTAGTGAGTCTGAAATTCGGAACCTGATTTCATTCTTCCAAGGGGAATTGTAATCTCTTCTGTCAATTTAGGTTGGGAGGTGGTTAAGGCTCAGGTGATTGCACCATCCAGATAGTGTCATGACTCGGTCTCAGGGGTACCAAGGCATTAAGTGGACTTGTCACCTGTTGAGCAGAAAGTATTGGTGACCGACCGTACTTGAGTAAGTATGTTGAGGCCTATTTTAAGGCATGTGAGATCTGTGCTAGGAACAAGGTGCCTTGCATCGTCCCGGCAGGGAAATTTCTCCCCTTGCCCATTCCTGGACGTCCTTGGTCCCACATATGCATCAACTTCATGACGAATCTCATTGACTCCAAGAGTTTGACTACGGTCCACAATAACCCACTATTGTGGATCGATTTTATAAACAATGCCATTTGGTTCCTTTGGCTCAGTTGCCCAGTGCGCAGGACTTGGTAAATTTGTTCCTTGTTCAAGTGGTAAGATTACATGGGGTTCTCATGAATATTGTCTCCCATTGCAGGTCCCAGTTTAATTCCAAATTCTAGAGGGCTTCCTGTAGACGCCTCGGGTCAGAACTCTCGCTTTTATCCGCATACCATCATCAAACTAATGGGCAAATGCAGCAAACCAACCAGTGTCTTGAGTCCTATTTAATATGTTTTTGCGTCTATACTCAGCATGGTTGGAAATCATACTTAGCCTTAGCAGAGTTCGCCTTAAACAATAGACACCATGAGGGCTTGGGAATGTCTCCCTTCTTCTGTAATCTAGGATTTCATCCTAGGTGTCCATGTTTTGAGGGAGGGTACAATGTACTTCTGGCTGTCTCTGCAACTATCCACTGCCTCCAGAAGGTCTAGGGGAAGGCCAGTGTCCATCTCAATAAAGCAGGGGAGAGCATGAAGAAGAAGGCTGATAAGCATCATCTGCAAGGTTGCAAACTCACAGTAGGGGACAGAGTTTGGGTGTCTACTAAGAATCTTAAGATCAAGGTACCATCTCCTAAGCTCACACCCAGGTTTAAAGGACCATTTCCCATCATCGAGGTTGTCAATAGGGTGACTTTTTGGGTAGGTCAGCCTTCTTCTATGCAGGTTCCCAATGCGTTTCACAAGACATTATTAAAGAAGGTGGTTACTCCGCTTGTGACCCAGAATCCTCCTCTTCCTATTCTGGTAGATGATACTGAAGAATTTGAGAAAGAAAATATTGTGGACTCTCATAGAGTTCGGAACACCAGTCAGTATTTGATTCATTGGAAGGGGTATGGTCCTGAGGAGAAGTCCTGTGTCTCAAGAGGTAATATACATACCAACCGTCTCATCTCTGAGTTCCATAAGAGGTTTCCAGACAAAGTGGGTGGTGAGAGCCTGGAAGTCTCTCCAAGGGAGTGGGGGCACTTTTAGAAATTGTGGTTCTGTGCTCCCACCTGGCAATGGATCAGGTCCGGTGATACGCCACTGCTGGTGGTGAGTGGAGCTAGCAGTAGTGTTGCTATCTTTCCAGAGTTTTCCTTATCAATCTACTACTTCTCTCTTCTTGATACACTTACAGGGGTTCTTAAAGAGGTATCCAGTGAATTCTTGACTAGGCAATGGCCGCGTCACCAGACGCCAGCTGTCCGGCGACAATGGGCCTGCAAAGGTCTTTGCCTAAATCCCCCTTCCATTTACTGGGGGCTGAATAAAGAGTATTCCTGGCCCTCAAGGGCTCGCCTAGCCGGGCAGCTTGCGCCAAGTGCGTCTGTGACTGCGCCTCTGCAGGTTTAGTGCCAGTCTTGCTAGGTCTCTCTACATTAGTACATAACACAGTTCAACCTTTCCAAATTTTTGAATGCATAGATCAAACGGTTATAACTTTTTTTTCAGTATCTTTAAATCATTTATGTGCTAATTTAAAAAAAATAGGGCTTATTGTGTTACAAGTTTTTACCAAATATTTGAATTGGTGGTCACAGGTCATAAAAGAGGTTGTCGAGATCATAAATTAATAAAATTTCAAAGTGTTTTAAAGTGTTTAAATAAACAAGTAATTTTACAACATACACCAAGTATGTATGGATTTTTAGTTTTATAGTGTATAGTTGCCTAGATTATGTACAACCCTATATTACCAGTCTGGTTGATTACCTAGGCCAAGAGCATGTGGTATGAGTAAACTTTATGCTTCACAGACTGCTCGCACTACTCTAAAGTTGGCCGGATCAGTGGATTCAAGCTCAGTGCCTCTACACTTCTATCATTCTGAACAGGCAAAATTGCTACTAGTGATGAGCGAGCATGTTCGCTACTGCTCGGTGCGCACCCAAGCATCTCACTAGTCGAGATGCTCGGTCCTCATCGAGTATTTCCGAGGTTGCTCGGCGGGAGCTCGGGTCCCCTCCCTGCATGTTTGGTGCTCTTTAGAGTGCCAATCAACATGCAGGGATTGTCTGCCACTCACTGTAATGCCGTAGCCATGTTGGTTGTGGCATTACAGTGTTTTCCTGGCCGCACAGCGTCATCAGGTCTATATCAGACCTGGTGCCGCCATGTTTGTCACAGTCACTCCGGAATTAGAGAGGTGCTGCTGCGTCAGGGAGAGATTTGCTTGTGTATTAGGTAATGTAGGGTGAAAAACCATACATTACACATATCCATCTTAACAAACAGTCCTTCTGAGGACTAACTAATCCGTCTGCAGAGATATCAGGCAGGCAGTATAAATAGGCAGGCAGGCAGGGTATATAGCAGACTGCAGTGCATATAGCACAAGAGGCTCCATTCCAATTCTGCTTTCTGCTGCTGTTAGATATTTCTATACAAAGGCCCAGGTCTCAGGGGCCAGGAATACTTTTCTTTGGATCTTAATCCTCATTATTTGCTTAAAAAGCAATCCAGAGAACACCGTTTTTCTGCGCCATTTGCTTGTTGTCACTGCAGAATACAGCCAGGTCCTTTCCATGTTACAGCGTTAGAAATACAGCTATTTATCAGATATTCGTTGTCAGAAAATACTGCCATTTCTGGCCTCCATTAAAAATTTCCTTTAGTGTGTCAGTGAAGCAATTCACAGCAGTTTTCTGTTCAAATTACTTATCTACAGGCCAAGTATTTAAAACTCTGTTTTCTCCATCACACGGATCACATATACGTTGTCAGAAAATACTGCCATTTCTTGACTCCATTAAAAATTTCCTTTAGTGTGTCAGGGAAGCAATTAGTGTTGAGCCACCCCCGTAGTGTTCGAGTTCGGTTCGTCGAACACCCGTGTGTTCGCCGAACTGTTCGTCGAACTGTTCGTCGAACACCTTCGAACACCGTTAAAACCAATGGCAGGCAAACAAAAACACATAGAAACACATAGAAAACACCTTCAAAGGTGTCCAAAAGCTGACAAACTGCTCAGAAGACATAACTAACACATGGAAAAGTGACAAGTACATATAGTCATGCGAAAATAAAAGAGGTGGAGGAGTAAAAGGAGGGGGAGACACAGATATAGGCATGTCATGCCCTTCTAAAATCCAAAAAGTGAGAAGCCGACACGGCCAGTCCGCTCCTGCCCATGCCACCTCCGTGTCGCCGGGTTTGTGCCAGAGCCGCGGTGAACCCTGACGGCCAGCCCCCCTCTCCCAATACTGGTGCCTGTCCGCTGGTGGGTCGAGCGAGCCCCCCTGTGGTGGAGGCAGCTCTAAGCTTTTTAATTTAAATTGTCTCTCTAATTTGAATGAATACACTTTAAATCCATTTACAAGGATCTATTGGAGGGCAAGTCTCATGCCAGCAGCCGCGGTAATTCCAGCTCCAGTAGCGTCCACTAAAGCTGCTGCAGTTAAAAAGCTTTTATAAGGATCGAGCTCGGCTGTCCACCGCAAGGCATCCTACTGCCAGTCCCAGCCCCTATGCCTTGGGGTGCCTCCTGATGCTCTTCACTAAGTATCCCATGGTCCCGAAGCATTTCCTTTGAAAAAATTAAGTGTCTAAACTACAGGTGGTGCAGCTTGCTTAACAGCCGGGATAATCCGCTCACTAGCAGACACTGCTACTAGGCACAAAGTATTTCCTGGGCTAGATGCAGTTAAAAATTTGTAATTAGATACTCTCGTTGGATGCTGAGAAAGCATTCCATAGAGTCTCCTGGCACGCCATATATGATTCTCTTAAAAAGCTTGGGTTAGGGGTCTAGGGGACCCTTTTATAGCCAAAATCACGGCCCTGTATCGCAATACGTCACCTAGGCTGAAGATAAATGGAACTGTAGCACCCTGAGGGCTCGGTTGCTACAGACGTATTGCACCTCACCCAGAGGTGTGATATCTCACTCTCAGATAAGGATGGAGTGTGGATCAGGACCCGACACCTGCATGCATTACACCACATTGCCGTGGGGCAGGGCGACCAATATGCCCCTGAGATGGGCACGACAGTCCCTGTCCCTGGCTGGAGTGGGGGGAGGGAACACTGAGGAAGGGGAACCCTGTAGTGCAGGAGCAGGGAGGAAGCAGTTCCTGGGTGCATTGAGAAGGGAGTATAAAAGGTGGGCACCATCTTAGTTCAGTGCAGAGAAGTCTGAGCAGAAGTGGCAGGGAGCAGGGGCTCTGCATGAGCTCTGCTCCGGAGGCGGGCCTAGTAACAGAGGCCCAGGCCTGGAAGAGGGAGAAGGAAGGAAGAGGAGCGGAGAAGGCTCCAGGAACGAGGAATGAAGGGATCCCAGGGGTGCGGACGGGCGAGTCGCCACCGCACGCCCGAATCCACCTGCGTGGAGGGGTCAGGCCAAAGGGGGAGACCGGTCCCCGAACTAGTGGAGGCAGGAAACGACCCTCAGCTAGAAACCGGAGGCTCTGACATTTTATGTGGCGCAGCCCCTCGCTACACCCGCTAGGAAGGCACCACATAGGGTCAGGGAAACTGGCGCCAAGTTTACCAAGAGGAGGCCCGAGGCAGCCGGACAGAAGTGTTGGTAAGAAAGGCCAGACAAAGGACACACAAAGGGGGTCCTGTGAAGTGCTCCAAAGTTATCTGGGACTTGTCTGAGCCCCTCACCTGGTGAGCACAGTACGACGTGGGCAGCCGTTACCTGCAGACGTGGTCTGGATAATAAGAACTGTGAGTAAAGGCCCTGAACTGCATCACTGACTCCGTGTCGTTACTGCTGCTGCCCTGCACCATCACCCCCATCCTCCGCATACACTGCCCTGGGGCTATACTCCTCCCGTGGGGAGTTATGCTACGCTCTGCTGCACCCACAACACCAGCCTCAGTGGTCTGCCCTGTAGCGGCGGTTCACTCTGACCGCAATCCACGGGTGGCGTAGTCGGACATTTAAACATGAAAACCACATAAATAGTTCCGCCACTGGTTTGACCGCCCTGAGCCACGGAACCGGGTCGCCGCCACGAAGACTACAACCACCAGCATCCACCAAAAAGGGTCCGGCTCCGGGTGTCCCAAGGCCCAGGGGGTGCGTCAGAACATTTTCATCACCTTTCACAATCACCAATGGGACAAGGCAGTGATGTCCTCTGTCCCCTCTCTTATACATCCTAGTGACAGAGCACCTGCTCTCATCAATTCGCCATAACCCCAATATTAGGTGGATTGAGGTGGGAGGCACCGAGTACAAGTGCTCTCTATTTGCTGATGATGTCCTAGTATATATCACTCAATCACATATATCCATCCATGCTGTTATGGCTGAAATAGATCACTTTGTTACATGGTAAAATTTTAAAATCAATGCAGCGAAGTCTGAGGCCCTCGATGTCTCCCTCCCCAAATCCATATAGGATTCCATCCAGTCCAACTTTCCCTTTGCCTGGCCCTCACAGGGTATCAAATACTTAGGAATTCCTATTCATAGAGACCTCTCCCATCTATGTTATCTTAATTTTGGGCCCTTTATTGAACAACTCCATACAGACCACGGTTGGCAAGTTAGAACTGTAAGATTCACTACGTGAACCACTGGTGTTTTGTGGAAAAGCACATGTACACTGCGTTCCAAATTATTATACAAAAAGTGTTTAGGAGTGATAAGGGAAGAATTTGTTTGTTTGTCAGTTAAACTCATTGATGGTGATGTGTGTCAGGGCTCTTTATATCACTGTAAGCAATTGCAGACACCTGTGCTAATTAGTTTGGCAGGTGTGTCCAATGAAAGGCAAGACTACTTAAGAAGGCTCTCTCACATTATTAAGCAGCCTACATTTTCTGCCAAAATGGGAAAGAAAAAGGATGTGTCGGCTGCTGAGAAGCAACAAATTGTGGAGTGTTTAGGTCAAGGCATGACTACAATCAACATTGTGCGATGATCAGGATGAAGTGTCTTGGCAATCAAGAAGTATGTAGCTGATTCACAGTACACACGTGTGCGTGCTGATAAGGGCAAATTGAGGACTCTTTCCTACAGGCAATTACGTCAGGTTGAAAGAGCAGCGGCAAAAAAGCCTTGTCATAGCAGCAGACAAGTTTTTGAAGCTGATTGTGACTCCAACGTCCCCCGAACAACAAGATGCAGGGTCCTTCAGAGGTTTGCAGCTGTGCATGCGCCATCCTGTCGACCTCCTCTATCCACTTCACACAAGCAGAAACGGCTCCAGTGGGCCAAACATTACATGAAGACTGATTTCAAAACTGTTTTGTTCACGGATGAGTGCCGTGCAGCGCTCGATGGTCCAGATGGATGGAGTGGAGGATGGCTGGTTGATGGACACCCCACGCAAACACGGCTACAGCGCCAACAAGGAGGAGGTGGAGTAATGTTTTGGGCTGGAATCATGGGGAGAGAGATTGTCGGCCCCTTTAGGATCCCTGAAGGCGCTAAAGATGAACTCCATAATGTATGTGGATTTTCTCAAACAGCACTTCCTGCCATGGTTCAAGAAGAAGAACCGTGTTTTTCACAGCAAGATCATTTTTCTGCATGATAATGCACCATCTCATGCTGCACATAAAACATCTGCATCTCTGGCTGATATGGGCATAAAAGGGGACAAACTTATGGTGTGACCCCCATGCTCCCCTGACCTCTACCCCATTCAGAACCTTTGGAGCATCATTAAAAGGAGTGTCTATGATGGCGGGAGGCAGTTCACATCTAAGCAACAGCTCTGGGAGGGTATTCTGTCCTCATGCAAAACAATTGAAGCAGAAACCATCCAAAACCTGACAAATTCAATGGACGAGAGAGTTCAGAAGCTCCTTTCGAACAAGGGGTCCTATGTGAAAATGTAACATCACCTAGAATAAAGTTTTGAGTTGAAAACTGTTTGATTTCAGTTTCTAACAACCTGCTAATGCTTATAATTTCAAAAATGACCATTTTTTTGGTCTTTATTAAAATGAAAAGGTTGATCGAAAAGTTTGGGGGATCTAAGAGTGTGGCAACCCAGTTGTCATGATTACTTCGAATTCTGACAATATGAGGGTCATGCTGCAGGTAGTGCAGCAAGAAGGCACTTATGTGCCTTGCGCATCTCGGAGCCCCAAAATTATTTTCCGGGCTAGATGCAGCTAAAAATTATTTTTAATTTTAAATCTGGTGAAGCTTTAGTATAGATGGCCTAATAGGATCAGTGCTGCACACTGCTACAAAGCCCAAATTATTTTCCAGTCAAGATACAAATAAACATGATTAGTAATTTGAAAGCTTAAAACGGTTGGTAGGGTGATTTTAACCAATCATCAAGCTTTTACTCTCCCCAGGATGACACAGGGGTAGAAAAGTCGTTTCGGATCCATGATTTGTTCATCTTTATGAACGTGAGTCTGTCTACATTATCAGTGGAGAGCCGCGTGCGCTTATCTGTCAGCACACCACCAGCAGCGCTGAACACACGTTCAGACAGAACGCTGGCTGCGGGGCATGACAAGATCTCCAAGGCGTAAGTGGCTAGCTCCGGCCATTTATCCAGATTGGAAGCCCAAAAAGAGCAAGGGTCCAGTGACACAGTCGTGGCTTCAATGTTTACTTGGAGATACTCCTGTACCATCGTCTCTAGGCGTTGACTATGTGTCAGACTTCTTGTCTCCTGTCGCCTTGCAAAGGATGGGCTAAAAAAGTGGTGAAATGATTCCGCAAAATTGATGTTACCAGCAGATACTGTGGTTCTGTTACGGTTTGAGTGCTGAACACTTGACGGTCCCACAGTTGGCAAGTTGGAACTGTGAGATTCACTACGTGCACCACTGGTATTTTGTGGAAAAGCACATGTAAGATTCTGCAACAGTCTCTGCTGATACTCCTGCATGCGTGCATCCCTTTCTATGGCAGGAATAATTTCTGCAAATTTACTTTTGTACCGGGGATCTAACAGTGTGGCAACCCAGTAGTCAGGATTATTTCTAATTCTCACAATTCGAGGGTCATGTTGCAGGTAGTGCAGCAAGAAGGCACTCATGTGTGTTGCGCATCCAGGAGCACCAAGTCCCTGTTGTGTTGGTGGCGAGGTAACAATCATGCTTCCTTCCTCTGTCCTCTCCCCCCAACCTCGCACAACAGAAATGTGATCAAGGTCTCCCTCATCTGATGAGTCTTCCATCAGTTCGTCCTCCACTTCTTCCTGGGCTCCTGCACCTTCCTCACTAGTTTGGCTGCTACCATGCGCCCTGGTAAAACCATCTCCCCCACCCTCACATGCCTGCCGCCTTGGTACTGCCGACCGTCTGGACCTTGCAGATGTTAGCCCTTCCGCATACAACTCCTCCTCCTCTACTTCCTCCACCTCCTCTTGTGCCACCACCTGACTCCGAATTCTGTTTAACATGTGCTCCAGCATGTAAATCACCGGAATAGTCATGCTGATAATGGCATCGTCAGCACTAAACATCTTCGTCGCCATTTCAAAACTGTGCAGAAGGGTGCATAGGTCCCTGATCTGAGACCACTCCTCCAGCGTGATTTGCCCCACCTCTGAATCTCGTTGGCCCAGGCTATACGTCAGAACGTATTGCACCAGGGCTTGTGGGTGCTGCCACAGTCGCTGCAACATGTGCAGAGTTGAATTCCACCGGGTAGGCACATCGCATTTTAGCCGGTGAAGTGGCAGGCCCAACGACTTCTGTAGAGATGTAAGTCGCTGAGCTGCGGGATGCGAACGGCGGAAGTGAGAACACAGCGACCGTGCCCTCTGCAGAAGGCCATCTAGTCTGGGATAGTGGGCTAAAAATTGCTGGACAACCAGGTTCAACACGTGAGCCATACAAGGCACGTGTGTGACATTGCCCCGGCGAAGGGCCGCACCCAGGTTTGCAGCATTGTCGCACACAGCCTTCCCTGGTTTCAGGTCCAGTGGAGACAACCATTCATGAAATTGGTTCTCCAGAGCTGACCACAACTCCTCAGCTGTGTGACTCACATTTCCCAGACATTTCAATGTAAAAACCGCCTGATGACGTTGAGCCCTACTGCCAGCATAGTAAGGAGGTGTGCAGGATCCCTTCTGCGCAGTTAGAAAGCTTGTGGCATGACCAGACAGGCTTTGGGTGCAGGTGGAAGACCGAGAGGAGGTTGAGGAGGCAGAAGCAGTGGAGGAACTTTGACATAAAGAGGATTGACGCACAACTCGTGGGGACGGCAAGACTTGGACAGCAGCCCCTTGTCCTGCTGTCACCATAGTTACCCAGTGCCCAGTCAGCGACATGTAACGCCCCTGTCCATGCCTACTCGTCCAAGTGTCTGTGGTGAAATGCACCCTGTCACACACAGAGTTTCTCAAAGAAGCGGTGATGTTGTGTGCGACATGCTGGTGGAGCGCAGGCACACCTTTCTTTGAGAAGTAGTGCCGACTGGGCATCTGGTACTGGGGCACTGCGACGGACATAAGGTCTCGAAAATCCTCTGTGTCCACCAGGCGGAAAGGCAGCATTTCTGTAGCCAAGAGCTTGCAGATGGTGAAATTCAACCTCTTAGCTTTCTCATGGCTAGGATGAAATGGTCTTTTACTTGTCCACATCTGAGGGACCGAGGGCTGGCTATTGTGCTTAGACGGGGTTGATAAGGGTGTCCCCGGCAAACTGCCGGTCTGTGAGGAAGATGCAGGCGGACATGTTAGGTTGCCTTGATCCAAAGGTGGTGCTATCGATGTCGGACAGCGCTCAACACCAGCTGGTGTTACCACCTCCAAAGAAAATGATGACCTGCCAATCACGCTGGCTGTTGCGGGTAAAGAGGTGGCAGGTCTGCGCCCCAAAACAGGTGTGACTGCTGTCCCCCCAGTCACAGAGGATGAAGAGGCCGCGGATGCACAAGATATGGCAGACGGTGATTGGCCCGGCCGGCTAGGCCGCATTGTAGCACACTGAGCTTCCCACTGCAACTTGTGCTTCATGTCCATGTGCCGGTTCATGCATGAAGTACTCAAACTATGTATTTTTTGGCCTCTACTTAGCTTTTGCTGACAAATGTTACAGATAACACGAGTTGGGTCATCTTTATCGATCTGAAAAAATGCCCAGGCTATGCAAGGCTTAGCACCCATGCGACCTGAAGAGCCACCACGACTTGTGGTGAGAGGCAGAGTTGTGTTTGAGGATGCAGTTGTTGACGTGCTTCCAGTACTACGTCTCTGTCCAGGAAGGCGCAACCTGACCTCGTCGTCACTAGCATCTTCCTCCACCTCCTCTGCTGACCTCATCTCTTGGCTGACTGTGGGTTGACAGTAAGTGGGATCTCCGACCTCATCATCATCACCCTGTGCGTTATCACACCCGTTGTCCTCAGAGCCAACCTGTTCCTGCCCTGACAATAAACTAAAGTTGTCGCTCCAATCAGGTATTTGAGTCTTATCATCGTCTTCCTCATTGTCTCCACCAACAGGAGTTACAGTTTGGGAATGAGGGTCTACATTATGGTCAGAACCTTCTGCGTCTGGTCCTGGATCCGACTCATAAAGATTCTGGGCATCAGTGCAGATCATTTCCTCGTCTGGATTCACAGAAGCGCTGGAGTCGACCTCTGATTCCCAGGCTATAGTATGAGTAAACAGCTCTGCAGACTCAACCATCTGTTCTACCTCATACTCAGACGGGCAGCTGGAGATTTGGGAGCTGTGAGGAAGCAAGTGCGATTTGGGTGACACCTTTGAGGACTGGAGTATTTGTGATGTTGAAGTTGATGTGGAGGAGAGCCCACTTAAAGGAGCACTTGATATCCGTTGAAGCACCTGCTGTTTTTGTGCCTCATCTGGAATTTGTAGCGATTGGCGTGGCCGTAAGAAAGGGATCTTATCACATTGTCCGCTAAAGAAGTAGACATTTTAGTTTGGCTGGAAGATGGTCTTTCTTCTGCAGATGTTACTGTTGCTTTAACACCTACCCCACGGACACAACCTTTTTTCCCCTTCCCAACACGCCTATTCCCCTTTCCACCAGCAGCAGGCCTTTTTCCACTCATTTTGGTGGTTAACTAATTCACAACTCTGGAGTTGTTTGCACAAAAAAACAATGGATGGTAACCGAGCAGAGCTGAGTGGCCAAACTGTGGTATTAGGCCAAAACTATTGGCTGGGTTAGATGCAGAAAAAAATTATTTTGAATTTGCAACCTGATGGAGGTCAGTATAGATGGACTAATACAAATAGTCCCACACACAGCTAGAAGCCCAAATATTTTTTCAGAGGTACTGTAGATGCAGATAAAAATTAGTTTTAATTTGCAACCTGATGGAGGTCAGTATAGATGGACTAATAGAGAAAGTCCGACACACTACTAGAAGGCCAAATATTTTTTCAGAGGTAGATGCAGAAAAAAATATATTCAGTTTGCAACCTGATGGAGGTCAGTATAGATGGACTAATACAAATAGTCCCACACACAGCTAGAAGCCCAAATATTTTTTCAGAGGTACTGTAGATGCAGATAAAAATTATTTTTAATTTGCAACCTGATGGAGGTCAGTATAGATGGACTAATAGACCAAGTCCCACACACTGCTAGAAGCCCAAATATTTTTTCAGCGCTAGATGCAGAAAAAAATTATTTTTAATTTGCAACCTGATGGAGGTCAGTATAGATGGACTAATAGACCAAGTCCCACACACCGCTAGAAGCCCAACTATTTTTTCAGAGCTAGATGCAGAAAAAAATTATATTTAATTTGCAACCTGCTGGAGGTCAGTATAGAAGGACTAATAGAACAAGTCCCACACACTGCTAGAAGCCCAAATATTTTTTCAGAGCTAAATGAAGAAAAAAATTATTTTTAATTTGCAACCTGATGGAGGTCAGTATAGATGGACTAATAGACCAAGTCCCACACACTGCTAGAAGCCCAAATATTTTTTCAGAGCTAGATGCAGAAAAAAATTATTTTTAAATTGCAACCTGATGGAGGTCAGTATAGATGGACTAATAGACCAAGTCCCACACACCGCTAGAAGCCCAAATATTTTTTCAGAGCTAGATGCAGAAAAAAATTATTTTTAATTTGCAACCTGATTGAGGTCAGTATAGATGGACTAATAGACCAAGTCCCACACACTGCTAGAAGCCCAAATATTTTTTCAGAGCTAGATGCAGAAAAAAAATATTTTTAATTTGCAACCTGATGGAGGTCAGTATAGATGGACTAATAGACCAAGTCCCACACACCGCTAGAAGCCCAAATATTTTTTCAGAGCTAGATGCAGAAAAAAATTATTTTTAATTTGCAACCTGATGGAGGTCAGTATAGATGGACTAATAGACCAAGTCCCACACACTGCTAGAAGCCCAAATATTTTTTCAGAGCTAGATGCAGAAAAAAAATATTTTTAATTTGCAACCTGATGGAGGTCAGTATAGATGGACTAATAGACCAAGTCCCACACACCGCTAGAAGCCCAACTATTTTTTCAGAGCTAGATGCAGAAAAAAATTATATTCAATTTGCAACCTGCTGGAGGTCAGTATAGAAGGACTAATAGAACAAGTCCCACACACTGCTAGAAGCCCAAATATTTTTTCAGAGCTAAATGAAGAAAAAAATTATTTTTAATTTGCAACCTGATGGAGGTCAGTATAGATGGACTAATAGACCAAGTCCCACACACTGCTAGAAGCCCAAATATTTTTTCAGAGCTAGATGCAGAAAAAAAATATTTTTAATTTGCAACCTGATGGAGGTCAGTATAGATGGACTAATAGACCAAGTCCCACACACTGCTAGAAGCCCAAATATTTTTTCAGAGCTAGATGCAGAAAAAAAATATTTTTAATTTGCAACCTGATGGAGGTCAGTATAGATGGACTAATAGAACAAGTCCCACACACTGCTAGAAGCCCAAATATTTTTTCAGAGCTAGATGCAGAAAAAAATTATTTTTAATTTGCAACCTGATGGAGGTCAGTATAGATGGACTAATAGACCAAGTCCCACACACCGCTAGAAGCCCAACTATTTTTTCAGAGCTAGATGCAGAAAAAAATTATATTCAATTTGCAACCTGCTGGAGGTCAGTATAGAAGGACTAATAGAACAAGTCCCACACACTGCTAGAAGCCCAAATATTTTTTCAGAGCTAGATGAAGAAAAAAAATATTTTTAATTTGCAACCTGATGAAGGTCAGTATAGATGGACTAATAGACCAAGTCCCACACACTGCTAGAAGCCCAAATATTTTTTCAGAGCTAGATGCAGAAAAAAATTATTTTTAATTTGCAACCTGATGGAGGTCAGTATAGATGGACTAATAGACCAAGTCCCACACACCGCTAGAAGCCCAAATATTTTTTCAGAGCTAGATGCAGAAAAAAATTATTTTTAATTTGCAACCTGATGGAGGTCAGTATAGATGGACTAATAGCCCAAGTCCCACACACTGCTAGAAGCCCAAATATTTTTTCAGAGCTAGACGCAGAAAAAAAATATTTTTAATTTGCAATCTGATGGAGGTCAGTATAGATGGACTAATAGACCAAGTCCCACACACCACTAGAAGCCCAAATATTTTTTCAGAGCTAGATGCAGAAAAAAATTATTTTTAATTTGCAACCTGATGGAGGTCAGTATAGATGGACTAATAGACCAAGTCCCACACACTGCTAGAAGCCCAAATATTTTTTCAGAGCTAGATGCAGAAAAAAAATATTTTTAATTTGCAACCTGATGGAGGTCAGTATAGATGGACTAATAGACCAAGTCCCACACACCGCTAGAAGCCCAACTATTTTTTCAGAGCTAGATGCAGAAAAAAATTATATTCAATTTGCAACCTGCTGGAGGTCAGTATAGAAGGACTAATAGAACAAGTCCCACACACTGCTAGAAGCCCAAATATTTTTTCAGAGCTAAATGAAGAAAAAAATTATTTTTAATTTGCAACCTGATGGAGGTCAGTATAGATGGACTAATAGACCAAGTCCCACACACTGCTAGAAGCCCAAATATTTTTTCAGAGCTAGATGCAGAAAAAAATTATTTTTAATTTGCAACCTGATGGAGGTCAGTATAGATGGACTAATAGACCAAGTCCCACACACTGCTAGAAGCCCAAATATTTTTTCAGAGCTAGATGCAGAAAAAAATTATTTTTAATTTGCAACCTGATGGAGGTCAGTATAGATGGACTAATAGACCAAGTCCCACACACTGCTAGAAGCCCAAATATTTTTTCAGAGCTAGATGCAGAAAAAAATTATTTTTAATTTGCAACCTGATGGAGGTCAGTATAGATGGACTAATAGACCCAGTCCCACACACCGCTAGAAGCCCAACTATTTTTTCAGAGCTAGATGCAGAAAAAAATTATATTCAATTTGCAACCTGCTGGAGGTCAGTATAGAAGGACTAATAGAACAAGTCCCACACACTGCTAGAAGCCCAAATATTTTTTCAGAGCTAAATGAAGAAAAAAATTATTTTTAATTTGCAACCTGATGGAGGTCAGTATAGATGGACTAATAGACCAAGTCCCACACACTGCTAGAAGCCCAAATATTTTTTCAGAGCTAGATGCAGAAAAAAATTATATTCAGTTTGCAACCTGATGGAGGTCAGTATAGATGGACTAATAGAATGATGCTATGCCCAAAAGATTTTACTTCACTAGGTGCAGTAAAAAAATTGGTATTCTATACACAGGTGTTATATCTTGCAACACAGATAGGCTACTCCACTGACTAACACACTCTGCAATAGGCCAAAAAGGATTAGCTTTGCTAGATTCAGCCAAATGCTGTGAAAAAAACTTGCACAGCACTGGCACAGACCTGCCTGGCAAAAACTGATAGGAACTCATGTAACCTAGTCCTGAAAAGGACTCCAATTACAATTAGTCTTTACTCCCACAACCTATCTATTTAAGAGCACAGAACTCCCTGATAAAAGTCGTAGGAAATGCTGTAACCTAGTCCTTAAAAGGACTGCAATCACAACTATTCCCTACTCCCAAGCTATCTGTATATTTGTGCGAAAATTGGCTTGAAATTAACAAGGTATAGCGCACACAGCAACAGCGGTGCCGTCTAACACGCAGCTGCAGCAGTGAGAAAATGGTGGCGACGGGGAAAATGGCTTGGTCTTATAGGGCAAGGACATGTGACATACACTGCCAATGACACATGCCCTTGCTTGTGTGAAAAAAAGCACTTCGCTCCGTGTGTGCGCTGCTGATAGGCTGACAGATTGCACCTCCCCACTGCAAATGCGGGAAAGAGAAAAAAAAATGGAGATCTTCATTGTTCCTGCAGAGATCCATCCCCTGCCCCTCCCCCCACCCCGCTGTACACTCAAATTGCGTATTAACATTAATTTTCATCATTACTGAGAAAAAATCCAGTTATGATTTTGGTGCACGAACAGTTATCGAACATAACCTCGAACAGCCGAATTTTTCTCAAATTGTTCATGTTCGCCGAACGGCTCGAACACCGCCCAAAACAGCTCGAATTTGAGATTGGCGAACAGTTCGAGTAGAACAACGCTCATCTCTAGAAGCAATTCACAGCAGTTTGCTGTTCAAACTACTTAACTACAGGCCAGGTATTTAAAACTCTGTTTTCTCCGTCACACGGATCACATATAAATTTGCACCAAACTCAGTCATTTGAAGTGAGCATGGAAGATACTGTCCTCCATTTAAAATGGGCAAGGCACGTGGCAAGGGACGGGGAACTGGACGTGATGGTAATGGTGCATGCAGAGGCCGAGGACAAGGCCGTGGGCAAGCTGAAATTGTGCCACAACAAACACCCACATCTTCTCGTCTAACCTTCCTGTCCCAATTTCTAGGGGACCGCAGCACACCACTATTGAGCCCAGAGCAGTGTCAAAAGGTTGTTGGTTGGATAGAGGATAATGCTTCCAGTCACTTAGCCACCACCACCCTGTCTTCCACACGGTCAAGTCTCAGTAGCCGTGAGTCTGGATCGCATATTCCTCACCCTGATCCTCCTTCTTCCCACCGTGCCGAGTGCCCAGAGACAACTGATCCCACACTTGGACACTATGAAGAGCTGTTCACTTTTCCATTTATAGATTAGGGCATCTCAACCGGTCCACTTGAAGCGGGGCAAGAGGAGATCGCGTGTAGCGATGCCCAAATATATGAGCAGCCACAGTCACACGAAGTCGATGGTGGGAAAGTGTCACAAGAGGTGGACGATGATGAGACACTATTGCCAGAAAGTCAGGAGGAGGACCAGGGTGCGGAAGTGGAAGACGAGGTGGTGAATGATATAGTAACTGACCCAACCTGGCAGGAGGACATGCAGAGCGAGGACAGCAGCACACAGGGGGAGGGAGGCAGAGCACCCCAACAGGCAGGAAGAAGCAGAGTGGTGGCCGCAGACAGAAGGCAGGCAACTGTTCCCCGTAACACCAACACGAAGGAAGTTTCCAGTACAACTGTTAGGTTTTCCCGAGTTTTAAAACTCTGCCGATAACCCCAAAAAGGCCATTTTCACCACCTGCCAGGCCAGCATCAGCAGGGGTGGCAAAAAGACAAGCCTGACCAATACCATCAAGATCAGGCACATGGCAGCAAAGCACCCGACTTTGTGGACCTAACCCCAGGGTCCAGGAACAGTGTCTGCAGGTGGCACCATTGCTTCTTCCGCTGTTGTGCATGCAAATCAATCCCCTGTCCATGGTGCATGCGAAGATGCCTCTTGCCCTGCACCTGCCGCTGCACACTCTCAAGTAGCAGTATCCAGAAGCAAGTCCAAGTCCTTGTCCCAGCGCAGCATTCAGTTGTCCATACCCCAGTCCTTGGAACGCAAGCGCAAATATGCAGTCAACGCCCCACAGGCCGCACTACTAAATTCTCATATTTCACGACTGCTTGCACTCAAAATGTTGCCTTTTAGGCTTGTGGAGACGGAAGCATTCTGCAACATGATGACGGCGGACGTCCCTTGGTACTCGGTCCCCAGCCGCTACTATTTCTACCGGTGTGCCGTCCCCGCATTACACAAGCACGTGTCCCAAAACATTAGCTGTGCCCTCAACAGCGCAGTTTCCCGGAAAGTCCACCTAACCACGGACACGTGGACAAGTGCTTGTGGGCAGTGACGGTAAATCTCGCTGACGGCACACTGGGTTAACATAGTCGAAGCCAGGACCCAGTCGGACTTTGGGAAGGAAAACGTCCTCCCGACGGCAATGATTGCGGGCCCTAGATCAATCAGCATTGCCCCCACGGTCTACAGCTCCTGCACCTCGGCAACAGGCTCTGCTGAAGCTAATATGCTTAGGTGACAAACTGCACAATGCTGAAGAGTTGTGGACAGCTCTGAAAGAGCAGGCAGATCTGTGGCTCACACCGCTGAACCTACAGCCAGGCATGGTCGTGTGTGACAATGGCCGGAACCTTGTGGAGGCTCTGAGGCGAGGCGAGCTCACAAACGTACCATGCCTGGCCCATGTGCTTAACCTTGTGGTTCAGCGGTTTCTCAAATCCTACCTGGAGCTGCCGGATCTGCTTGTTAAAGTACGCCGCCTGTGTGCCCATTTTAGAAAGTCAGCTACAGATTCCGCCGCCCTTGCCATACTTCAGCCGCATTTGCAGCTTCTGGCTCACAGACTGGTGTGTGATGTCCCCACGCATTGGAATTCTACACTGCAGATGTTGGGAAGGATTTGTGAGCAGAAGAGGGCAGTTGTTGAGTACCAGCATCAACAATGCAGTCGGTATTCAGTTTACACTCCACACATAAGACCTCAGGAGTAGACATGGATGTCCGACATATGTACCATCCTCCAAAACTTTGAGGACTCCACCAAGATGGTGAGCGGCGATGACGCCATAATTAGAGTCACCATCCTGCTTCATTGTCTTCTGAAATGCTCTCTGCTCACAATCAAAGAGGATGCATTGCAGGCGGAGCACGATGGGATGCAGCAAGGAACCATACAGGGTGATTGCACGCAGTCCAGCCTTATCTCATCCCAAAGTGGATTGGGTGACAATGAGGAAGAGGAGGAGGAGGAGGACAGACAGGAGTTAGTTTCATGCCCTATAGACGGTACTACCTGCACAGCTGTCATACAGTCTGTTCAGCGTGGATGGCCAGAGGACAGAGAGAAGGAGAAGGAGGAGGAGAGCATGGTCAGTCATCCTCTAGGTGAGGACACGGAAGTCTTGCTTGTTAGTAGTCTGGCACGCATGGCTGAGTTTATGTTATGCTGCCTTTCCCATGACCCTCGCGTTCTCAAAATTTTGGGTGACATTCATTTCTGGTTGGTGACACTTCTAGACCCAGGCTACAAGGAGAACTTTATATCTCTTATTCCTGAGGCGGACAGGTCTACAAAAATGGGGCTGTTCCAGAAGGCACTTGTTGCGGAACTATTAAAAAAATTCCCATCTGAAAATGCTGGCAGCAGAGGGCACACTTTGTTGGACAACCAAGGAGTACAGGCAAGATAAACCACAACTCCAATCCAGAAAAGGCAGGAGAACACTGTCAATGTTCTGGGAGAGTTTTCTCAGACCCTCCCATCGCACAGGCCCTGAGGCGCGGGGTACTCTCACAAGGAGTGCAAAGTTTTGGAAGATGCTGAGGGAGCACCTTGCCAATCGTACCAATGTCCTCCGTGTTTCCTCTGTGCCTTATAATTATTGGGTAGACAAGCTGGATACGTGGAATGAACTGTGTAACGGGTCAGGGAGGTGGAACCTCAGAGCAACTATACAAAGGGGCAGTCCTTGTAAGGAAGCGGGTGGCTCCCAGGGAAGGCGGGCAGGTAGTCACGGCAAGTGACAGGGACAATCTCTGGGTAGAAGGGCAGGAGGTCACGGCAAGTGACGGGGATAGTCTCTTGACAGGCGGATGGTCACGGCAAGTGACAGCAGGGTAAGAGTCTCTAGACAGGCAGGTGGTCACGGCAAGTGACAGCAGGATAAGAGTCTCTAGACAGGCAGGTGGTCACGGCAAGTGACAGCAGGGAAAGAGTCTCTAGATAGGCTAGCAGGCAGGTAGCAGGTGAGCACTCCCAGGTGAGCGGGCAAGAGTCTCTGGACAGGCAGGTGGTCACGGCAAGTGACGGCAGAGCCTCCAGGTAGGCTAGCTGGCAGGTAGCAGATGAGCGGTCCCAGGTGAGCGGGCAGGAGTCTCTGGACAGGCAGGTGGTCACGGCAAGTGACGGCAGAGCCTCCAGGTAGGCTAGCAGGCAGGTAGCAGGTGAGCGCTCCCAGGTGAGCGGGCAAGAGTCTCTTGACAGGCAAGTGGTCACGACAAGTGACGGCAGAGCCTCCAGGTAGGCTAGCAGGCAGGTAGCAGATGAGCACTCCCAGGTGAGCGGGCAGGAGTCTCTGGACAGGCAGGTGGTCACGACAAGTGACGGCAGAGCCTCCAGGTAGGCTAGCAGGCAGGTAGCAGGTGAGCGCTCCCAGGTGAGCGGGCGGGCAGATCCATAGACAGACTGACAGGTGTTGGAAGGCAGACTGTCGGACCGCAGGAATTCAAGCAGATAGACAGGAATCAGGTAGGTATCAAGCAGAGATCTGGCAGGTAACTGGCAGGTATCTGGTAATGGGACCTGAGGGCTGAAGCAGAGTTGAAAGGCTTTGCAACAACATTGCTAGGGCACCTCCATTTTGGAGGAGGTGCCATATATATGGTGAGGTCCTCCGGCCATTGGCCGGGGACTCCTTAGGACGGCTCGCGTGGCCCCTTTAAGAGAGGGGGAGCGCGCGTGCGCGCGTCCAAAGCACAGAGGCCGGGAAGCAGCGCGTGCTGCCAGCAGAGCGGGAGGAAGCTGCCGGGCACGGAGAGGAGAGGTGAGGGGAACGACGTCCCTGCCTAGCAGGAGGCAGGGACGCCGATGCTACAAACTGTCTCTCTATGCCTTGGAGGTCCTGGCCTGCCCTGCCGCCAGCGTTTTATCAGAGCGGGTTTTTAGTGCCGCTGGTGGAATTGTAACTGATTAGTAGTGTTGAGCATTCCGATACTGAAATATCGGGTATCGGCCGATATTCGCGGTATCGGAATTCCGATACTTAATTCCGATACTTTTAGAATATCGTATACCGGAATCGGAAGTTCCCATAATGCAATGAGCCCGTTTCATTTTATTCAGCCACTGAGGATCCTAAGAAATGTTGGCACATCCTGTTAGGCATGTAGGCATGTTAACTAATGGCATGGCTGTGAATGGCTGCTGAAATGATGTCATGATGCACTATAAAAGCCGCCGCCGCCATTTTGAGCTCACTCTGCTGTGAATTCAGTTAGGGATAGGACGCTGTTGTTCTGAGGGACAGCTTTAGCTACCTATTTGCTCTATTCTGCTTTACCCAAGCTACTTTATATATCGCTGTGCCTTGCAGCGCTAGTGCATAGTTCTCTGTGCTGTTCACCGCTGTCTGCAAGGTCTGTGTGTGTGAGTGCTGCTCACGCTGTAGTGTGTGCTTCAGCCAAGTCTGGTTGTAGTGCGCTCAGTGTGCATCATTGCCTCATACATTGTCCTTTTTTGCTAATTGATCATTTTTCCTGATTTCTCCTATTAGTGTGGTGGTTCCATCCGTATTCAGCTAAATTGGTTCCAAACACACTATATAGGAGTAGATAGAGAATTTTTTTTTGTCTTGCTGCGCTAGTGCACAGTGCTCTGCATCTGCACTGTTCACGCCTGTCTGCAAGCTCTCTGTGTGTGAGTGCAGCTCACGCTGTAGTGTGTGCTTCAGCCACGTCTGGTTGTAGTGCGCTTAGCGTGCGTCACTGCCTCATACATAGTCCTTTTTTGCTAATTGATCATTTTTCCTGATTTCTCCTATTAGTGTGGTGGTTCCATCTGTATTCAGCTACATTGGTTCCAAACACACTATATAGGAGTAGATAGAGGAACCTTTCTGCCCCAGCCAGATTAGTATTAGCCTATTTTTTGTAGCCTCATCTATTGCATTGTTGGTTACCTTCCTGCATTGTAATAGCTACAAAAAGTTTGTGATTCTATCGGTATTACATCTTTGGGCACATCCAGTGTCTTTTTGTGACAAAAAAAACCTAAATAAAGTTCACCAAACACTCCACTTTACAGTTGTGTAGGCCACATTAGCTCATATTAAAGTCTAGTCCACACTTTATAAAATTGGTGTTTCTTATACCTGTTAGCAGCTGTTCAGGAATAAGCACACTAAGCCCTTAGTACTTTTCTGCCTATATTTATCAGTCTACCAAGATGAAGAAGGCAGGGAGTAAGGCATGTGGTCGTGGTAGTGGGCGTGGGTGTGGAGTTTCTTCAGGGAGAGGACGTGAGGATTCTGTGCCTGCAGGGAGAGGACGTGGGGATTCTGTGCCTGCTGCGGGCACCAGTGTCTCAGCATCCCCCAGTTTTACCAGGGAACAGTCCTTTATGCGCAGCTTTGCAGGAGCTAGCCGTACCCCACTGCTGCGAGAGGACCAAATTGAAGCCGTTGTCGGATGGATGGCAGCTAACGCATCGACTTCAATTAGTTCCAGATCCTCTCAGGTCCTGAGCACTGAAGAGCACCCATCTGTCTCTTCACCACCTGCCAAATTGCCCAGGCAGTCAGAGAGCCCTGGACAGGAGCCATCTCTACTTCTGTTCTCTGAATCTCTTGGCTTGGAAAGAGGGGGCCAGCCAAGCAGAATTCGAGAATTTGAAGAAGAGGTAGTATGCAGTGATGCGCAACCGTTTTGTCTCTCTGAATCTGAAGAGGCGGATGGGCCAGTGCCTTTGGTCAGCAGCACACCTCAGTACGCATCTGATGATGAGACTCAGGTGCCACTTTCTGGTGCGTACTGTGCAGTCGAGACTACCCAGGAGAAGCAGTTGTTTGAAGAGGGTGGTGTAGATGATGAGGTCCTTGACCCATCATGGCGTGAGGGACAGGGAGGTGGTGGGAGCAGCTCTGAGGAAGAGATTCCCCGAATGGCCCAAAAAGGAGGGAGAGGGAGGGGGCAGACTTGGTTGCCTGTAGCCTCCCCTTCGGCACCCATTAGGAGCATGGCTCTTCCAAAATCCAAAGCGGGCGCTCCCAAGACTTGCAGTGCCTGGTCCTTTTTTGACACAGTTAAAGATGACATTTGCTTGGTCAAATGCAAGCTGTGTAATCAGAAGGTGAAAAGAGGGAAAAGTGTCAGCAACCTCGATACCACAAATATGTGGAAACATGTGCGGACCAAGCACGTGGTGGAGTTACAAAAACACACTGAAGACCTAGGCCAACCAACAGCGCCACCTACCACCTCTTCAGCTCGTGTTGTAGCCTCTTCCTCCAGCTCACACACAGCTGGTTCGGCTTCCTCACAGGATCGCCATGGAAGAACCTCTGGCACTGTTGTACAGAGACACAGTGTAATTCCACCCACAGCACCACTTTCCCTGTCATCCTCACACTCCCAGGCCAGTCTACAGCCATCGTTAGCACAGGCATGGGAGAAAAGGCGCCCATACTCGGCAAACCACCCCCGAGCACAGGCTCTGAATGCTGGCATTGCTAAACTACTGGTCCTTGAAATGCTATCATTCAGGCTGGTGGAGACTGACTCCTTCCGTAACTTTATGGCATTGGCAGTCCCACAACACAACGTGTCCAGACGCTTTTAATTCAACAGGCAAGCCGTCCCTGCCCTGCAACAGTATGTGCAGGGAAAAATTAAACAAAACGCCGTCAGTAGCAAGGTCCACCTGACCACCGATGCGTGGACCAGTAAGCATGGACAGGGACGATATCTTTCCCTCACTGCCCATTGGGTAAATGTTGTGGAGCCTGGTACAGATCTTGAGAGTGGCGCTGTACGTGTTCTTCCAACTCCAAGGATTGCAGGAATCCAGTCTGTACACATTGACTCCTCCTCATACTCCAGTTCCTCTGAATCAGCGCTGCAGGAGCCATCACGGTCTACCTCCACATCGACCCGTGAATGGTTACCTGTTATGATGACCGATATGAGCACAGCTGTGGCCAAACGTCAACAGGCCGTATTAAAATTAATTTCTTTGGGGAATCGAAGCCACACAGCGCAGGAGCTCTGGAATGCCATCAAGCAGCAGAGCAATGTGTGGTTTGTGCCAGCGAATCTCCAGCCAGGCATGGTAGTGTGTGACAATGGCCGAAATCTGGTGGCAGCTATGGGCCTAGGCAACCTCACTCACATCCCATGTCTGGCACATGTGCTCAACTTGGTCATGCAGAGTTTCTTGAGGGAGTATCCAGATCTTGATGCACTGCTTCACAAGGTCCGCATAGAGTGCGCTCACTTGCGGCGTTCCAGCAACGCAAGATCGCGCATTGCATCTCTGCAGCGCCGATTACGTCTTCCGGAACATCGCATCATATGTGACCTACTCACCAGGTGGAATTCAACGTTACATATGTTGGAGAGGTTGTGTGAGCAGCAGGCAGCAGTAATGGAGTACCAGCTGCAGCAGGAGCAAACAAGTCGCAGTGCGCGCCGTTCACACTTCACCACCACTGAGTGGGCCTCTATGAAGGATATTTGCCACGTTTTGCGTGCCTTCGATTATTCCACGTGGATGGCGAGTGCAGATGATGCACTAGTCAGCATGACTATTCCCCTTATCTGCCTGCTTGAAAAAACACTGCAAGCACTAAGGGACGAGGTTTTGGAAGAGGTGGAGGATGAGGAGTCACAAATGCCATCTGCTTCTGTACAGTCTACGCAACATGGTTCCTCACAAAGGCCTAGGCAGGGGACAATTTGTGAGGAGGATGAGGAGGAGTCAATGGAGGAGGAAGACATTTGTCCAGAGGAGGGAGGTACACAATGCTCTAGTAGTCAGTATCTAGAGCGAGGGTGGGGTGATGCAGAGCAGGCAGAGATCACGCCTCAAGCAGGGGACAGCGTTTCTTGGCCAGTTGGCAGTCTGCAGCACATGGTTGATTTCATGCTGCAGTGCCTGAGAAATGACCGCCGCATTGCCCACATTCTCAACACGTCTGATTATTGGGTGTCCACCCTCCTAGATCCTCGCTACCGGGACAACTTACAAAGCCTCATAACACCGTTGAACCGCGAGCATAAAATGCGGGAGTACCAAGACGCACTGGTGCATTCCATCATGTTCTCCATTCCAACTGAGAGCAGTGCTGCTAGTGCTTTACAAAGCAGTTCAGTGCGTCGAGGCAGTGGAGGAAGCTCTGCACAAAGAGGGAGCACAAGCAGCGCCTCAGCACAAGGCAAGACCAGTATGGCCCAAATGTGGCAAAGTTTTGTGTCCCTGCCACCACAAATGTCTACACCATCACAGACGGCTTCAGTCAGCAGGGGGCAATGTTTCCGTCAGATGGTGACAGACTACATGTCTTGCCCTCTCAGTTTACTCCCAGACGGCTCTTCCCCCTTCAAGTTTTGGGTCTCTAAGCTGGATACATGGCCAGAGCTTAGCCAGTATGCATTGGAGGTGCTAGCTTGCCCTGCTGCTAGTGTATTATCGGAACGCGTCTTTAGTGCCGCAGGTGGTGTACTAACAGACCGTCGCATGCGACTATCCTCCGATAACGTTGACCGGCTTACTTTTCTGAAAATGAACAAGGCCTGGATCTCGCATGAATTTGCCAGTCCTCTTCCAGAATAAATAATTGGTTGGCAACAGTATCCAGGTCTCCTGTTGTGTTCATGTTTCTACCACCTGAATTGTAATCCCTGAGCTCCAACACCGCCAGTTGCTGCTCAGAAGTGTCGTCTGCACAGTCAATGCTTGTTGCCGTGTTATTGGGGTTCAGTAACGTCAGCTGATCCCCAGCTGTGTGTCCGGCAAATTCTCCTGCTCTGTCCACATCCACTGTACTACAGATTTAAAACTTGCTCCAATTACACCTCTGGCTCCTCTGCTTTTAGTATTTACCCTGGGCTCCAACACCGCTAGTTGCTGCTCAGAAGTGCAGTCTGCACAGTCAACGCTTGCTCCAGTGTTATTGGGGTTCAGCAACGTGAGCTGATCCCCAGCTGAGCGTCCGGCAAATTCTCCTGCTCTGTCCACATCCACTGTACTACGGATTTAAAACTTGCTCCAATTACACCTCTGGCTCCAATGCTTTCAGTATTTACCCGGGGCTCCAACACCGCTAGTTACTGCTCAGAAGTGCCGTCTGCACAGTCAACGCTTGCTCCAGTGTTATTGGGGTTCAGTAACGTCAGCTGATCCCCAGCTGTGTGTCCGGCAAATTTTCCTGCTCTGTCCACATTCACATTACTACAGATTTTAAAGTTGTTCCAATTACACCTCTGGCTCCTTTGTTTTCAGTATTATCCCTGAGCTCCAACAACGCCAGTTGGTGCTCAGAAGTGCCGTCTGCACAGTCAACACTTGCTGCCGTGTTATTGGGGTTCAGTAACGTCAGCTGTTCCCCTGCTGTGTGTACGTCAATTTCTCCTGCTCTGTCCATATTCACACTACTACAGATTTTAAACTTGCTCCAATTAGGCCTCTGGCTCCACTCTGTTTTTAGTATTTACCCTGAGCTCCAACACCGCCAGTTGGCGCTCAGAAGTGCTGTCTGCACAGTCAACACTTGCTGCCGTGTTATTAGGGTTCAGTAACGTCAGCTGTTCCCCTGCTGTGTGTATGGCAATTTCTCCTGCTCTGTCCACATTCACACTACTACAGATTTTAAACTTGCTCCAATTAGGCCTCTGGCTCCACTCTGTTTTTAGTATTTACCCTGGGTTCCAGCAACGCCTGCTGTTTCCCGGCAGTGTCTTTGGCATGGGTACTCCCTCCTGCCCAGCCTGGTTCCAGCACGCCAGCTGTTTCCAGGTAGTGTCAACGTCACTTTGCCTCCAATACGTTGTCCTGTCGTGTTGGGGTCGGGTTAGCCGACTCTATGGTGCCTGCAGTTTAGGTGACTCCTATGTGGGCTGCGGGATCTGGCAATGAAGGCTGGTTCCATAGTGCCAATAAGACAAGCACCCCCTGTAGGACTGTGGGTTTCGGTAACTGCGGCCGGCTCACGGCCTTGCAACATTTTTTTCATGGGTACCTTCTGCTACCCATCCGGGTTCCAGTACCATCAGCTGGTTCTCGGCAGTGCCTTTGGCTTAGGTGCCTCCTTCTCGGTATCTAAGTTCCACCAACGTCTGCTGGTCCTTGGTAGTGCTTTGTGGCACAGGTACCTCCTGCTTAGTAACCGGGTTCCAGTACCATCAGCTGGACCTCGGTAGTTCCATTGGCTCTTGTACCTTTTGCTACACATCTGGGTTCCAGTACCGTCAGCTGGTCCTCGGTAGTTCCATTGGCTCTTGTACCTTCTGCTCCCCATTCGGGTTCCATTACCATCAGCTGGTTCTCAGCAGTTCCTCAGCCATCTTGTATCTTCTGCTACATTTTGTAACGGGTCTGGGAGGTGGAACCTCTGAGCAACTATACAAAGGGGCAGTCCTTGTAAGGAAGCGGGTGGCTCCCAGGGAAGGCGGGCAGGTAGTCACGGCAAGTGACAGGGACAGTCTCTGGGTAGAAAGGGCAGGAAGTCACGGCAAGTGACGGGGACAGTCTCTTGACAGGTGGATGGTCACGGCAAGTGACAGCAGGGTAAGAGTCTCTAGACGGGCAGGTGGTCATGGCAAGTGACATCAGGGAAGAGTCTCTAGATAGGCTAGCAGGCAGGTAGCAGGTGAGCGCTCCCAGGTGAGCAGGTAAGAGTCTCTGGACAGGCAGGTGGTCACGGCAAGTGACGGCAGGGCCTCCAGGTAGGCTAGCAGGCAGGTAGCAGGTGAGCTAACCCAGGTGAGCGGGCAAGAGTCTCTGGACAGGCAGGTGGTCACAGCAAGTGACGGCTAAGCCTCCACGTAGGCTAGCAGGAAGGTAGCAGGTAAGCACTCCCAGGTGAGGGAGTAAGAGTCTCTGGACAGGCAGGTGGTCACAGCAAGTGACGGCTAAGCCTCCAGGTAGGCTAGCAGGCAGGTAGCAGGTGAGCGCTTCCAGGTGAGCGAGTAAGAGTCTCTGGACAGGCAGGCAGGTATCTGGCAGGTACTTCCTGGTCCGCAGGCGGACTGATCCATAGACAGAATGGCAGGTGCTGGTAGGCAGACTGTCGGACCACAGGATAGCAAGCAGGTAAGCAGATATCAGGCAGGTATCAGGCAGGTATCAAGCAGGAATCTGGCAGGTGACTGGCAGGTAACTGGTAACGGGACCTGAGGGCTGAAGCAGAGTTGAAAGGCTTTGCAACAACATTGCTCGGGCACCTCCATTTTGGAGGAGGTGCCTTATATATGGTGAGGTCCTCCGGCCATTGGCCGGGGACTCCTTAGGACGGCGAGCGCGGCCCCTTTAAGAGAGGGGCAGCACGCGCGCCCTAAGCACAGAGGCGGGGAAGCAGCGCGCGCTGCCAGCAGAGCGGGAGGAAGCCACCGGGCACGGAGCGGAGAGGTGAGGGGAACGGCGTCCCTGTCTGGCAGGAGGCAGGGACGCCGACGCTACAGTACCCCCCCCTTTAGACCACCCCTTTTTTAGGCCAGAGAGAAATTTATCAAGGATGAGCGGGGCATGGATGTTCTCCTGGGGCTCCCATTCTCTCCTCAGGACCAAACCCCTTCCAATCCACTAGAAAAAAGGACTTTCCTCTTACCCTTTTGGTGTCCAGAATGTTCTCTACCTCAAACTCGTTTTCAGCGGAAACCGGAGCAGGAGGCGTACCTGTAGACTTGGAAAAAGAGTTAAGTACCACGGGTTTGAGTAGAGATACATGGAAGGAGTTAGGAATCTGCAAGTTGGATGGGAGTTTCAATTTATAGGTCACCGGGTTGATTTGTTTGATAACTTCCAGTGGGCCGATGAACCGAGGCCCTAACTTGTAGGAAGGAATCTTGAGCCGGACATACTTGGACGAGAGCCAGACCTTATCTCCAGGATGGAATTGTGGTGGATCTAGACGTCTTTTGTCAGCCTGTTTTTTCATCCGCTCGGATGACTGAAGAAGTGCGGATCTGGTACTTTCCCAAATGGAGGAAAATTCGTTAACGAGAGATTCCGCAGCCGGATTGTCCACCGAGGTGGAGACGGGAAACGGGATCCGAGGATGCTGACCGAAGACTACAAAAAACGGGGATTTGGAGGAAGATTCGCTCTCGTGATTATTGTAAGAAAATTCGGCCAGTCGGAATGGTGAGCATTAACAAAGTGCCGGAGGTAACTGGTTAAAATTTGGTTGATCCGTTCTACTTGGCCATTGGACTGTGGGTGATATGCAGAAGAAAAGTCCAAGGTGACCCCCAGTAGTTTACACATGGCTCGCCAAAAACGAGAGGTGAACTGAACCCCTCGGTCGGATGCGATGTGGAGAGGAAGACCGTGTAGACGGAAGACATGATGGATAAAGTCTTTAGCTAACTCTGATGCAGACGGGAGACTCGGCAAGGGAATAAAGTGAGCCATTTTGGAAAAGCGGTCAGCGACCACCCATATGACCGTACAACCGGCAGAGACAGGGAGGTCCGTTATAAAGTCCATAGCTATATGCTGCCACGGGGCAGCAGGTACAGGAAGAGGAAGGAGACGGCCGGCTGGCATATGTCTCGGAACCTTGTTGCGGGCACAGGACACACAGGCTGAAACAAAGTCTATTACGTCCTTATGCAGGGAAGGCCACCAGTAATGCCGGGAAAGAAGCTGGAGGGTCTTTTACTGACCAGCGTGGCCAGCTAGCTTGGACGAGTGTCCCCAGTGTAGAACCTTCTCACGATCAGGAACAGTTACGAATGTCTTACCGGGTGGAAGACGATTTAGATTCACGGGGGCCACCTGCATTACTTTGGCGGAGTCGATGATGTGTTTAGGCTCCTCCTCAAGATCAGAGACCAAAAAGGATCGGGATAAGGCATCAGCTTTGATGTTCTTGTCAGCCGGGCGAAAATGTAGAACGAAATTAAAGCAGGCGAAGAACAAGGACCACCGGGCTTGGCGCGGGTTAAGTCTCTGGGCACTCTGGAGGTAAGCCAAGTTCTTGTGGTCCGTGTAAATTATTACCGGGTGAAGAGCCTCCTCGATCAGGTAACGCCACTCCTCCAGTGCCAGCTTAATGGCCAACAATTCTCGGTCTCATATAGAATAGTTGCGCTCAGATGAGGAGAAGAGTTTGGAGAAGAAGCCGCAGGTTACCATTCTTCCGGAAGACGACTTTTGGGTAAGTACCGCTCCGGCTCCGGAGGAGGAAGCGTCGACTTCTAGAAAGAATTGTTTGTTGCTGTCCGGACGATGCAGCACAGGGGCGGAGGAAAAAGCTCGTTTTAAAGAAAGGAAGGCCTCCTCTGCTTCGGTCGGCCATTCTCTGGGATTAGCGCCCTTACAGGTGAGCGCCGAGATAGGGGCAGTCCTGGAAGAGAAGTGCGGAATGAAGAGGTGGTAGTAGTTGGCGAAGCCCAGGAACCGCTGAATAGCCTTCAACCCCTCTGGTCGGGGCCACTTCTCGATGGCAGACAATTTCTCAGGGTCCATTTGTAGGCCGGTCTGAGAGATTATGTAGCCCAGAAACGGAAGAGAGGTCTGCTCAAAGAGGCACTTCTCATATTTAGCGTAGAGGTGGTTCTGCCTGAGCCTGAGCAGGACCTGACGAACGTCCCTCCGGTGAGTGAGAAGATCCGGAGAGAAGACCAAGATGTCGTCCAGGTACACCACCACGCAGGAGTAGAGAAAGTCACGGAAGATGTCATTGACCAACTCTTGAAAGACGGCGGGAGCGTTAAAGAGACCGAAGGGCATCACAAGATATTCATAGTGGCTGTCCCGGGTGTTGAATGCCGTCTTCCATTCATCCCCCTGACGGATACGGACCAGATTATATGCCCCACGGAGGTCCAGCTTGGTGAAGATTCTAGCCCCCCTCAGACGGTCAAATGATTCAGGAATGAGCGGAAGGGGGTATTTATTCTTCACTGTGATCAGGTTAAGGCCTCTATAGTCTATACAGGGACGGAGTGAGCTGTCCTTCTTTTTGACGAAGAAGAAGCCTGCTCCCGCCGGGGAGGTAGATTTCTGGATAAATCCCCGGGCCAGATTCTCCTCAATATATTCAGACATGGACCGGGTCTCAGCAGCGGACAAAGGGTAAATACGCCCACGGGGAGGAATAGCGCCGGGCATCAGGTCAATTGGGCAGTCGTATGGTCTATGAGGGGGTAATGTCTCTGCTTCTCTTTTATTAAAGACGTCCGTAAAAGACCAATAGGGAGCCGGTAGGCCGGGTAGATTGGCTGGGGTAAGAGAAGGACGAGCAGGATGAACGGGAACTAAACAAGTCTTATGGCAGTCCTGTCCCCAGCGAAGAACTTCTCCGGTCTGCCAATCAAGCACGGGTGCGTGTTTCTGGAGCCAAGGTAGGCCTAGCAAGAGGGCGTGAGAGAGCCCAGGCAGAACATGGAAGCAGATGCTCTCAGAGTGCAGCATTCCCACCTGCAGAGTTATGGATTCGGTGATGAGTTGGATGGGATGTGGTAAGAGGCCCCCATCCATGGCGGCGACAGACAAGGGTACAGCCAGAGGTTTGGTGGGAATGTGGTATTTCTCTACCAGGGACTGAGAAATGAGATTTCCGGCAGCTCCAGAGTCAAGTTGAGCCAGTTCAAAATAACGGTTCTCCCTGCAGATGATAGAGACCGACAGCATTAGAGATGGAGAGGGTTCATTTCTGTCTAGGGTGACCTCTCTGAGCGATCCTAGACACAGGCGTTTCCCGACCTCTCCGGGCAGGAACGGATCCGGTGCTCCTTACTGCAACAGTAGAAGCAGCTCCCCTCGGCACGGCGTAATTCCTGACGGGTCTTGACCATCTTGGTCTGGTCGACCTGCATACCCTCGGGTGAGTGCGCCGGAGGTGTAACGGAGGAAATGACGGATCTCTGGAAGGTAGGGGCAAGGCGTGGAAACCTCCTCTCACGGGTGACCTCTTTGGTGCGCTCCTGGAACCGGATGTCAATCCGGGTGGCAAGTGAAATTAAGTCGTCGAGAGTGGTAGGAATGTCCCGACCAGCGAGTTCATCTTTAATACGGCTGGACAGACCCTCCCAGAAGACAGAAACCAGGGCGTCGTTATCCCAGGCAAGCTCCGAAGCAAGGGTACGGAACCGTATGGCATATTGGCTCACGGTGAGACTTCCTTGGCGGAGGCGTAGCAGAGATGAGGCGGATGAGGTCCTCCGTCCTGGTTCGTCGAAGACCTTCCGGAAAGCCGAGAGAAAGGCTGGCAGATTGGACACCAGGTGGTCTCCTCTCTCCCATAGAGGATTTAGCCAAGCCAGCACCTCCCCCGTGAGATGGGACATGATGAAGGCTACTTTGGCTCGGTCGGTGGAAAACTGGTGTGCCAACAGTTCGAAGGGCAGAGTGCACAGGTTAATGAAGCCCCGTGCCTGACCGGGATCTCTGCCAAAACGAGGCGGGGCGGTGAGGCGGGGACTGGGAAGAGATGCTATGGAATTGATGGGCAGCGGCCCTGCCGGGGTAGGAGTCGTGCGACTGGAAGCCGGTCCCGAAGATGTAGTCAGTGTGTCCAGGCGTGAGTTAACACTACGCAGGTGGCTCAGGATGGACTCCTGTTGGGACCTCTGACGGGACAGTTCATGGCAAAGGTCCGAGAGCAAGGGAGCTTGGGTGCCACCGGGTTCCATGAACCGAGCAAACCGTAACGGGTCTGGGAGGTGGAACCTCTGAGCAACTATACAAAGGGGCAGTCCTTGTAAGGAAGCGGGTGGCTCCCAGGGAAGGCGGGCAGGTAGTCACAGCAAGTGACAGGGACAGTCTCTTGACAGGCGGATGGTCACGGCAAGTGACACCAGGGTAAGAGTCTCTAGACGGGCAGGTGGTCACGGCAAGTGACAGCAGGGAAAGAGTCTCTAGACGGGCAGGTGGTCACGGCAAGTGACAGCAGGGAAGAGTCTCTAGATAGGCTAGCAGGCAGGTAGCAGGTGAGCGCTCCCAGGTGAGCAGGTAAGAGTCTCTGGACAGGCAGGTGGTCACGGCAAGTGACGGCAGGGCCTCCAGGTAGGCTAGCAGGCAGGTAGCAGGTGAGCGCTCCCAGGTGAGCGGGCAAGAGTCTCTGGACAGGCAGGTGGTCACGGCAAGTGACGGCAGAGCCTCCAGGTAGGCTAGCAGGCAGGTAGCAGGTGAGCGCTCCCAGGTGAGCGGGCAAGAGTCTCTGGACAGGCAGGTGGTCACAGCAAGTGACGGCTAAGCCTCCAGGTAGGCTAGCAGGCAGGTAGCAGGTGAGCGCTCCCAGGTGAGCGAGTAAGAGTCTCTGGACAGGCATGCAGGTATCAGGCAGGTATCTGGCAGGTACTTAGTGGTCCGCAGGCGGACTGATCCATAGACAGACTGGCAGGTGCTGGTAGGCAGACTGTCGGACCACAAGATAGCAAGCAGGTAAGCAGATATCAGGCAGGTATCAGGCAGGTATCAAGCAGGAATCTGGCAGGTGACTGGCAGGTAACAGGTAACGGGACCTGAGGGCTGAAGCAGAGTTGAAAGGCTTTGCAACAACATTGCTCGGGCACCTCCATTTTGGAGGAGGTGCCTTATATATGGTGAGGTCCTCCGGCCATTGGCCGGGGACTCCTTAGGACGGCGCGCGCGGCCCCCTTAATAGAGGGGGAGCGCGCGCGCACCCTAAGCACAGAGTCCGGGAAGCAGCGCTCGCTGCCAGCAGAGCGGGAGGAAGCCGCCGGGCACGGAGCGGAGAGGTGAGGGGAACGGCGTCCCTGTCGGGCAGGAGGCAGGGATGCCGACGCTACACATTTCCAAGTTCAAGCTTTTTGAAATGGTAATCACTCTGGATCTCCCTGACGAGGACCCTGAAGACCACCCCGAAGAAGATGAGGACCCCGAAGACGAGGACCCTGAAGAAGAGGACCCTGAAGACCACCCCAAAGAAGACGAGGACCGCGAAGACAACGACCCTGAAGACGACGACAATGAAGACCACCCCGAAGACAACGACCCTGAAGACGACGACCCTGAAGACCACCCCGAAGAAGACGAGGACACCGAAGATGAGGACCCTGAAGACGAGGACCCTGAAGACCACCCCAAAGAAGACGAGTACACCGAAGACGAGGACCCTGAAGACGAGGACCCTGAAGACCACCCCGAAGAAGACAAGGACACCGAAGACGAGGACCCTGAAGACGAGGACCCTGAAGACAAGGACCCTGAAGACCACCCCGAAGAAGACGGGGACCCCGAAGATGACGACTCTGAAGACGACGACCCTGAAGACCACCCCGAAGAAGATGAGGACCCCGAAGACGTCGACCCTGAAGACAAGGACCCTGAAGACCACCCCGAAGAAGACGAGGACCCCGAGGACGAGGACCCTGAAGACGACGACCCTGAAGACCACCCCGAAGAAGACCAAGAAGATGACCCTAAAGAAGATGACCAAGAGGATAAAGAACAAGAAGACAACCACCAAGATACAGAAGAACAAGAGACAGAAAAGAAAGAAGCAGAAGTACAAGAAGCTGCAGAACAAAAAGAGGAAGAACATTAAGCATAAGACTAAAAATCAGAGCAAAAGATATTATCTAAATTATAAGCAGAAGATGACTAAGCAGTGTATGGGGGTGAGTCCGTTACTCCTCGTGGTGCCCCTAGAAAAGACCTGCTGCTGCATGCCAAACTGAACACGGACAAATCCTGTTGTAAATCTTTTGTGACGGGCAGAACGAAAGGTGTAATGTTCAAACTTTTATAGATAACAACTACAGGAATGCCTGTCACAAATAAGAATATGATGAAGAAGAAAAATATGAAGAAGATGAAGAAGTAGAATATGAAGAAGAATAATAGTTGAATAAGAAGAATATGAAGACTGTAAAAAACAAAAAGAATAATACGAAGAAGGTGAAGAAGAAGAAGATGAAGAAGGTGAAGAAGAAGTTGATGAAAAAGATGCTGATGCTGAGGATGATGAAGGAGAAAGTGTGGGAGAAGTAAAAAAGAAGGTGAAGAGCATGGAAGTAGTGAAACATAAATATCTGACAAAATATAAAAAAACGTAACATAGTCAATATTTCCGTAACTCAGAACGTCTTAAAAAAAATATTAATTCCTGCTATTCCATTTGATTGGGCTAAACCTCTATGCCTTCATTGTCTCCCCCACCTCCCCCAATACATACTACATTATTCTTAGTTGTTTTCCTTCATGTAGAATTAACCTACAAGGAAAGAAAGGGTTTATTTTTATTCCGATATTTCTGTCCCATTGACTTGCATTGGGTTCCGGTATCGGAATCGGCGATATCCAATACTTTTTGGGTATCGGTCCGATCCAATCCGATATTTCCCGATATCGAAAGGTATCGCTCAACACTACTGATAAGCGCATCCGCCTGTCAACTGAAAATGCTGACAGGCTGATTCTTTTAAAAATGAACAAGGGCTGGATTGGGCCAGACTTCTTAACACCACCGAATGATAGCAGCGTAACATAAACTCAAATCCAGTGTTTTTTCTTGGGAGGTGTATTCCCATGCACCTTTTCACACCCAGACATGGGTATACGCTTCCTGATTTTGGTTATTTGCTCTTGTCCTCCTCCATCTCCTCATGCTCCACTACCATATCACCAGGGTGACCGTGGTTCGTGATGCAACACCCACATAATTTTTTTAAAGGGTGTTTATGATGCCCATAATTTTTTTTTTTTATACAGTATGTTCATGTATACCCCCCAGGGGTAAATGTTTGTCAGCCTATACAATTAGTGCATGGGTATTACAAGTATAGGAGGCCCGCTCCTTTCTATTGGGAACATTTTTTTATGAGGCCCTCCTCTACGTCTCTTCCAAGGGGCATCCTACAAATTTTTGGCAGCCCTTGCATACACTGCATAGGCCAACACTATGGGAGACTCTCTCCTTTCTAATAGGATTTTGTCGATACTGTGGCCCTGCTTGTGTGTCTTTAAATTCTTAGTTGGGTTTTTCCTAAAATTGGTCAGTCTTTGGACTCACTGCATACCCTATAACTGTGTAGCAGACTCTCTCCTTTCTTATGGAAATTTGTCATTACTGTGGCCCTGCTTTATGTGTCTTTAAATTCTTATTGCTTTTTTTTCTAAAATTGGTCAGCCTTTGGACTCACTGCATACCCTATAACTGTATAGCAGACTCTCTCCTTTCCAATGGGAATTTGTCATTACTGTGGTCCTGCTCTATGTGTCTTTAAATTCTTAGTGGGGCTTTTCCTAAAATTGGTTAGCCTTTGGACTCACTGCATACCCTATAACTGTATAGCAGACTCTATCCTTTTTAATGGGAATTTGTCGATACTGTGGCCCTGCTCTATGTGTCTTTAAATTCTTAGTGGAGTTTTTCCTAAAATTGGTCAGCCGTTGGACTCACTGCATACCCTGTAACTGTATAGCTGACTCTCCTTTCTAATGGGAATTTGTCGATACTGTGGCCCTGCTCTATGTGTCTTTAAATTCTTAGTTGGGTTTTTCCTAAAATTGGTCAGTCGTTGGACTCACTGCATACCCTATAACTGTGTAGCAGACTCTCTCCTTTCTTATGGAAATTTGTCATTACTGTGGCCCTGCTTTATGTGTCTTTAAATTCTTATTGCTTTTTTTTCTAAAATTGGTCAGCCTTTGGACTCACTGCATACCCTATAACTGTATAGCAGACTCTCTCCTTTCTAATGGGAATTTGTCATTACTGTGGCCCTGATCTATGTGTCTTTAAATTCTTATTGTTTTTTTTTCTAAAATTGTTCAGCCTTTGGACTCACTGCATACCCTATAACTGTATAGCAGACTCTCTCCTTTCTAATGGGAATTTGTCGTTACTATGGTCCTGCTCTATGTGTCTTTAAAGTCTTAGTGGGGCTTTTCCTAAAATTGGTTAGCCTTTGGACTCACTGCATACCCTATAACTGTATAGCAGACTCTATCCTTTTTAATGGGAATTTGTCGATACTGTGGCCCTGCTCTATGTGTCTTTAATTTCTTAGTGGAGTTTTACTAAAATTGGTCAGCCGTTGGACTCACTGCATACCCTGTAACTGTATAGCAGACTGTCTCCTTTCTAATGGGAATTTGTCGATACTGTGGCCCTGCTCTATGTGTCTTTAAATTCTTAGTGGTGTATTTCCTAAAATTGGTCAATCTTTGGACTCACTGCATACCCGATAACTGTATAGCAGACTCTCTCCTTTCTAATGGGAATTTGTCGACACTGTGGCCCTGCTCAATGTGTCTTTAAATTCTCAGTGGGGTTTTTCCTAAAATTGGTCAGCCATGGGACTCACTGCATACCCTATAACTGTATAGCAGACGCTCTACTTTGTTATGGGAATTTGTCGTTACTGTGGCCCTGCTCTATGTGTCTTTAAATTCTTAGTGGGGTTTTTCCTAAAATTGGTCAGCCTTTGGACTCACTGCATACCCTATAACTGTATAGCAGACTCTATCCTTTTTAATGGGAATTTGTCGATATTGTGGCCCTGCTCTATGTGTCTTTAAATTCTTAGTGGAGTTTTTCCTAAAATTGGTCAGCCGTTGGACTCACTGCATACCCTGTAACTGTATAGCAGACTCTCTCCTTTCTAATGGGAATTTGTCAATACTGTGGCCCTGCTCTATGTGTCTTTAAATTCTTAGTTGGGTTTTTCCTAAAATTGGTCAGTCTTTGGACTCACTGCATACCCTATAACTGTATAGCAGACTCTCTCCTTTTTAATGGGAATTTGTCGATACTGTGGCCCTGCTCTATGTGTCTTTAAATTCTTAGTGGAGTTTTTCTAAAATTGGTCAGCCGTTGGACTCACTGCATACCCTGTAACTGTATAGCAGACTGTCTCCTTTCTAATGGGAATTTGTCGATACTGTGGCCCTGCTCTATGTGTCTTTAAATTCTTAGTAGTGTATTTCCTAAAATTGGTCAGTCTTTGGACTCACTGCATACCCGATAACTGTATAGCAGACTCTCTCCTTTCTAATGGGAATTTGTCGACACTGTGGCCCTGCTCAATGTGTCTTTAAATTCTCAGTGGGGTTTTTCCTAAAATTGGTCAGCCATGGGACTCACTGCATACACTATAACTGTATAGCAGACGCTCTACTTTCTTATGGGAATTTGTCGTTACTGTGGCGCTGCTCTATGTGTCTTTAAATTCTTAGTGGGTTTTTCCTAAAATTGTTCAGCCTTTGGACTCACTGCATACCCTATAACTGTATAGCAGACTCTCTCCTTTCCAATGGGAATTTGTCATTACTGTGGCCCTGCTCTATGTGTCTTTAAATTCTTACTGTTTTTTTTCTAAAATTGTTCAGCCTTTGGACTCACTGCATTCCCTATAACTGTATAGTAGACTCTCTCCTTTCCAATGGGAATTTGTCATTACTGTGGCCCTGCTCTATGTGTCTTTAAATTCTTATTGTTTTTTTTTCTAAAATTGCTCAGCCTTTGGACTCACTTCATACCCTATAACTGTATAGCAGACTCTCTCCTTTCTAATGGGAATTTGTCGTTACTGTGGTCCTGCTCTATGTGTCTTTAAATTCTTAGTGGGTCTTTTCCTAAAATTGGTTAGCCTTTGGACTCACTGCATACCCTATAACTGTATAGCAGACTCTATCCTTTTTAATGGGAATTTGTCGATACTGTGGCCCTGCTCTATGTGTCTTTAAATTCTTAGTGGAGTTTTTCCTAAAATTGGTCAGCCGTTGGACTCTCTGCATACCCTGTAACTGTATAGCAGACTCTCTCCTTTCTAATGAAAATTTGTCGATACTGTGGCCCTGCTCTATGTGTCTTTAAATTCTTAGTTGGGTTTTTCCTAAAATTGGTCAGTCTTTGGACTCACTGCATACCCTATAACTGTGTAGCAGACTCTTTTCTTTCTTATGGAAATTTGTCATTACTGTGGCCCTGCTTTATGTGTCTTTAAATTCTTATTGCTTTTTTTTCTAAAATTGGTCAGCCTTTGGACTCACTGCATACCCTATAACTGTATAGCAGACTCTCTCCTTTCCAATAGGAATTTGTCATTACTGTGGCCCTGCTCTATGTGTCTTTAAACTCTTATTGTTTTTTTTCTAAAATTGTTCAGCCTTTGGACTCACTGCATACCCTATAACTGTATAGCAGACTCTCTCCTTTCTAATGGGAATTTGTCGTTACTATGGTCCTGCTCTATGTGTCTTTAAATTCTTAGTGGGGCTTTTCCTAAAATTGGTTAGCCTTTGGACTCACTGCATACCCTATAACTGTATAGCAGACTCTATCCTTTTTAATGGGAATTTGTCGATACTGTGGCCCTGCTCTATGTGTCTTTAAATTCTTAGTGGAGTTTTTCTAAAATTGGTCAGCCGTTGGACTCACTGCATACCCTGTAACTGTATAGCAGACTGTCTCCTTTCTAATGGGAATTTGTCGATACTGTGGCCCTGCTCTATGTGTCTTTAAATTCTTAGTGGTGTATTTCCTAAAATTGGTCAGTCTTTGGACTCACTGCATACCCGATAACTGTATAGCAGACTCTCTCCTTTCTAATGGGAATTTGTCGACACTGTGGCCCTGCTCAATGTGTCTTTAAATTCTCAGTGGGGTTTTTCCTAAAATTGGTCAGCCATGGGACTCACTGCATACCCTATAACTGTATAGCAGACGCTCTACTTTGTTATGGGAATTTGTCGTTACTGTGGCCCTGCTCTATGTGTCTTTAAATTCTTAGTGGGGTTTTTCCTAAAATTGGTCAGCCTTTGGACTCACTGCATACCCTATAACTGTATAGCAGACTCTCTCCCTTCCAATGGGAATTTGTCATTACTGTGGCCCTGCTCTATGTGTCTTTAAATTCTTATTGTTTTTTTTCTAAAATTGTTCAGCCTTTGGACTCACTGCATTCCCTATAACTGTATAGCAGACTCTCTCCTTTCCAATGGGAATTTGTCATTACTGTGGCCCTGCTCTATGTGTCTTTAAATTCTTATTGTTTTTTTTTCTAAAATTGCTCAGCCTTTGGACTCACTTCATACCCTATAACTGTATAGCAGACTCTCTCCTTTCTAATGGGAATTTGTCGTTACTGTGGTCTTGCTCTATGTGTCTTTAAATTCTTAGTGGGGCTTTTCCTAAAATTGGTTAGCCTTTGGACTCACTGCATACCCTATAACTGTATAGCACACTCTATCCTTTTTCATGGGAATTTGTCGATACTGTGGCCCTGCTCTATGTGTCTTTAAATTCTTAGTTGAGCTTTTCCTAAAATTGGTCAGCTGTTGGACTCACTGCATACCCTGTAACTGTATAGCAGACTCTCTCCTTTCTAATGGGAATTTGTCGATACTGTGGCCCTGCTCTATGTGTCTTTAAATTCTTAGTTGGGTTTTTCCTAAAATTGGTCAGTCTTTGGACTCACTGCATACCCTATAACTGTGTAGCAGACTCTCTCCTTTCTTATGGAAATTTGTCATTACTGTGGCCCTGCTTTATGTGTCTTTAAATTCTTATTGCTTTTTTTTCTAAAATTGGTCAGCCTTTGGACTCACTGAATACCCTATAACTGTATAGCAGACTCTCTCCTTTCCAATGGGAATTTGTCATTACTGTGGCCCTGCTCTATGTGTCTTTAAATTCTTATTGTTTTTTTTTCTAAAATTGTTCACCCTTTGGACTCACTGCATACCCTATAACTGTATAGCAGACTCTCTCCTTTCTAATGGGAATTTGTCGTTACTATGGTCCTGCTCTATGTGTCTTTAAATTCTTAGTGGGGCTTTTCCTAAAATTGGTTAGCCTTTGGACTCACTGCATACCCTATAACTGTATAGCAGACTCTATCCTTTTTAATGGGAATTTGTCGATATTGTGGCCCTGCTCTATGTGTCTTTAAATTCTTAGTGGAGTTTTTCCTAAAATTGGTCAGCCGTTGGACTCACTGCATACCCTGTAACTGTATAGCAGACGCTCTACTTTGTTATGGGAATTTGTCGTTACTGTGGCCCTGCTCTATGTGTCTTTAAATTCTTAGTGGGGTTTTTCCTAAAATTGGTCAGCCTTTGGACTCACTGCATACCCTATAACTGTATAGCAGACTCTATCCTTTTTAATGGGAATTTGTCGATATTGTGGCCCTGCTCTATGTGTCTTTAAATTCTTAGTGGAGTTTTTCCTAAAATTGGTCAGCCGTTGGACTCACTGCATACCCTGTAACTGTATAGCAGACTCTCTCCTTTCTAATGGGAATTTGTCAATACTGTGGCCCTGCTCTATGTGTCTTTAAATTCTTAGTTGGGTTTTTCCTAAAATTGGTCAGTCTTTGGACTCACTGCATACCCTATAACTGTATAGCAGACTCTCTCCTTTTTAATGGGAATTTGTCGATACTGTGGCCCTGCTCTATGTGTCTTTAAATTCTTAGTGGAGTTTTTCTAAAATTGGTCAGCCGTTGGACTCACTGCATACCCTGTAACTGTATAGCAGACTGTCTCCTTTCTAATGGGAATTTGTCGATACTGTGGCCCTGCTCTATGTGTCTTTAAATTCTTAGTGGTGTATTTCCTAAAATTGGTCAGTCTTTGGACTCACTGCATACCCGATAACTGTATAGCAGACTCTCTCCTTTCTTATGGGAATTTGTCGTTACTGTGGCGCTGCTCTATGTGTCTTTAAATTCTTAGTGGGTTTTTCCTAAAATTGGTCAGCCTTTGGACTCACTGCATACCCTATAACTGTATAGCAGACTCTCTCCTTTCCAATGGGAATTTGTCATTACTGTGGCCCTGCTCTATGTGTCTTTAAATTCTTATTGTTTTTTTTCTAAAATTGTTCAGCCTTTGGACTCACTGCATTCCCTATAACTGTATAGCAGACTCTCTCCTTTCCAATGGGAATTTGTCATTACTGTGGCCCTGCTCTATGTGTCTTTAAATTCTTATTGTTTTTTTTCCTAAAATTGCTCAGCCTTTGGACTCACTTCATACCCTATAACTGTATAGCAGACTCTCTCCTTTCTAATGGGAATTTGTCGTTACTGTGGTCCTGCTCTATGTGTCTTTAAATTCTTAGTGGGTCTTTTCCTAAAATTGGTTAGCCTTTGGACTCACTGCATACCCTATAACTGTATAGCAGACTCTATCCTTTTTAATGGGAATTTGTCGATACTGTGGCCCTGCTCTATGTGTCTTTAAATTCTTAGTGGAGTTTTTCCTAAAATTGGTCAGCCGTTGGACTCTCTGCATACCCTGTAACTGTATAGCAGACTCTCTCCTTTCTAATGGGAATTTGTCGATACTGTGGCCCTGCTCTATGTGTCTTTAAATTCTTAGTTGGGTTTTTCCTAAAATTGGTCAGTCTTTGGACTCACTGCATACCCTATAACTGTGTAGCAGACTCTCTTCTTTCTTATGGAAATTTGTCATTACTGTGGCCCTGCTTTATGTGTCTTTAAATTCTTATTGCTTTTTTTTCTAAAATTGGTCAGCCTTTGGACTCACTGCATACCCTATAACTGTATAGCAGACTCTCTCCTTTCCAATAGGAATTTGTCATTACTGTGGCCCTGCTCTATGTGTCTTTAAACTCTTATTGTTTTTTTTCTAAAATTGTTCAGCCTTTGGACTCACTGCATACCCTATAACTGTATAGCAGACTCTCTCCTTTCTAATGGGAATTTGTCGTTACTATGGTCCTGCTCTATGTGTCTTTAAATTCTTAGTGGGGCTTTTCCTAAAATTGGTTAGCCTTTGGACTCACTGCATACCCTATAACTGTATAGCAGACTCTATCCTTTTTAATGGGAATTTGTCGATACTGTGGCCCTGCTCTATGTGTCTTTAAATTCTTAGTGGAGTTTTTCCTAAAATTGGTCAGCCGTTGGACTCACTGCATACCCTGTAACTGTATAGCAGACTCTCTCCTTTCTAATGGGAATTTGTCGATACTGTGGCCCTGCTCTATGTGTCTTTAAATTCTTAGTTGGGTTTTTCCTAAAATTGGTCAGTCTTTGGACTCACTACATACCCTATAACTGTATAGCAGACTCTCTCCTTTTTAATGGGAATTTGTCGACACTGTGGCCCTGCTCAATGTGTCTTTAAATTCTCAGTGGGGTTTTTCCTAAAATTGGTCGGCCATGGGACTCACTGCATACCCTATAACTGTATAGCAGACGCTCTACTTTCTTATGGTAATTTGTCGTTACTGTGGCCCTGCTCTATGTGTCTTTAAATTCTTAGTGGGGTTTTTCCTAAAATTGGTCAGCCTTTGGACTCACTGCATACCCTATAACTGTATAGCAGACTCTCTCCTTTCTAATGGGAATTTGTCGATACTGTGGCCCTGCTCTATGTGTCTTTAAATTCTTAGTTGGGTTTTTCCTAAAATTGGTCAGCCTTTGGACTCACTGCAAACCCTATAACTGTATAGCAGACTCTCTCCTTTCCAATGGGAATTTGTCATTACTGTGGCCCTGATCTATGTGTCTTTAAATTCTTATTGTTTTTTTTTCTAAAATTGTTCAGCCTTTGGACTCACTGCATACCCTATAACTGTATAGCAGACTCTCTCCTTTCTAATGGGAATTTGTCGTTACTATGGTCCTGCTCTATGTGTCTTTAAAGTCTTAGTGGGGCTTTTCCTAAAATTGGTCAGCCGTTGGACTCTCTGCATACCCTGTAACTGTATAGCAGACTCTCTCCTTTCTAATGGGAATTTGTCGATACTGTGGCCCTGCTCTATGTGTCTTTAAATTCTTAGTTGGGTTTTTCCTAAAATTGGTCAGTCTTTGGACTCACTGCATACCCTATAACTGTGTAGCAGACTCTCTTCTTTCTTATGGAAATTTGTCATTACTGTGGCCCTGCTTTATGTGTCTTTAAATTCTTATTGCTTTTTTTTCTAAAATTGGTCAGCCTTTGGACTCACTGCATACCCTATAACTGTATAGCAGACTCTCTCCTTTCCAATGGGAATTTGTCATTACTGTGGCCCTGCTCTATGTGTCTTTAAACTCTTATTGTTTTTTTTCTAAAATTGTTCAGCCTTTGGACTCACTGCATACCCTATAACTGTATAGCAGACTCTCTCCTTTCTAATGGGAATTTGTCGTTACTATGGTCCTGCTCTATGTGTCTTTAAATTCTTAGTGGGGCTTTTCCTAAAATTGGTTAGCCTTTGGACTCACTGCATACCCTATAACTGTATAGCAGACTCTATCCTTTTTAATGGGAATTTGTCGATACTGTGGCCCTGCTCTATGTGTCTTTAAATTCTTAGTGGAGTTTTTCCTAAAATTGGTCAGCCGTTGGACTCACTGCATACCCTGTAACTGTATTGCAGACTCTCTCCTTTCTAATGGGAATTTGTCGATACTGTGGCCCTGCTCTATGTGTCTTTAAATTCTTAGTTGGGTTTTTCCTAAAATTGGTCAGTCTTTGGACTCACTGCATACCCTATAACTGTGTAGCAGACTCTCTTCTTTCTTATGGAAATTTGTCATTACTGTGGCCCTGCTCTATGTGTCTTTAAATTCTTAGTGGTGTATTTCCTAAAATTGGTCAGTCTTTGGACTCACTGCATACCCGATAACTGTATAGCAGACTCTCTCCTTTCTAATGGGAATTTGTCGACACTGTGGCCCTGCTCAATGTGTCTTTAAATTCTCAGTGGGGTTTTTCCTAAAATTGGTCAGCCATGGGACTCACTGCATACACTATAACTGTATAGCAGACGCTCTACTTTCTTATGGGAATTTGTCGTTACTGTGGCGCTGCTCTATGTGTCTTTAAATTCTTAGTGGGTTTTTCCTAAAATTGTTCAGCCTTTGGACTCACTGCATACCCTATAACTGTATAGCAGACTCTCTCCTTTCTAATGGGAATTTGTCGTTACTGTGGTCCTGCTCTATGTGTCTTTAAATTCTTAGTGGGGCTTTTCCTAAAATTGGTTAGCCTTTGGAATCACTGCATACCCTATAACTGTATAGCAGACTCTATCCTTTTTAATGGGAATTTGTCGATACTGTGGCCCTGCTCTATGTGTCTTCAAATTCTTAGTGGAGTTTTTCCTAAAATTGGTCAGCCGTTGGACTCTCTGCATACCCTGTAACTGTATAGCAGACTCTCTCCTTTCTAATGGGAATTTGTCGATACTGTGGCCCTGCTCTATGTGTCTTTAAATTCTTAGTTGGGTTTTTCCTAAAATTGGTCAGTCTTTGGACTCACTGCATACCCTATAACTGTGTAGCAGACTCTCTTCTTTCTTATGGAAATTTGTCATTACTGTGGCCCTGCTTTATGTGTCTTTAAATTCTTATTGCTTTTTTTTCTAAAATTGGTCAGCCTTTGGACTCACTGCATACCCTATAACTGTATAGCAGACTCTCTCCTTTCCAATGGGAATTTGTCATTACTGTGGCCCTGCTCTATGTGTCTTTAAACTCTTATTGTTTTTTTTCTAAAATTGTTCAGCCTTTGGACTCACTGCATACCCTATAACTGTATAGCAGACTCTCTCCTTTCTAATGGGAATTTGTCGTTACTATGGTCCTGCTCTATGTGTCTTTAAATTCTTAGTGGGGCTTTTCCTAAAATTGGTTAGCCTTTGGACTCACTGCATACCCTATAACTGTATAGCAGACTCTATCCTTTTTAATGGGAATTTGTCGATACTGTGGCCCTGCTCTATGTGTCTTTAAATTCTTAGTGGAGTTTTTCCTAAAATTGGTCAGCCGTTGGACTCACTGCATACCCTGTAACTGTATAGCAGACTCTCTCCTTTCTAATGGGAATTTGTCGATACTGTGGCCCTGCTCTATGTGTCTTTAAATTTTTAGTTGGGTTTTTCCTAAAATTGGTCAGTCTTTGGACTCACTGCATACCCTATAACTGTATAGCAGACTCTCTCCTTTTTAATGGGAATTTGTCGACACTGTGGCCCTGCTCAATGTGTCTTTAAATTCTCAGTGGGGTTTTTCCTAAAATTGGTCGGCCATGGGACTCACTGCATACCCTATAACTGTATAGCAGACGCTCTACTTTCTTATGGGAATTTGTCGTTACTGTGGCCCTGCTCTATGTGTCTTTAAATTCTTAGTGGGGTTTTTCCTAAAATTGGTCAGCCTTTGGACTCACTGCATACCCTATAACTGTATAGCAGACTCTCTCCTTTCCAATGGGAATTTGTCATTACTGTGGCCCTGCTCTATGTGTCTTTAAATTCTTATTGTTTTTTTTCTAAAATTGTTCAGCCTTTGGACTCACTGCATTCCCTATAACTGTATAGCAGACTCTCTCCTTTCCAATGGGAATTTGTCATTACTGTGGCCCTGCTCTATGTGTCTTTAAATTCTTATTGTTTTTTTTTCTAAAATTGCTCAGCCTTTGGACTCACTTCATACCCTATAACTGTATAGCAGACTCTCTCCTTTCTAATGGGAATTTGTCGTTACTGTGGCCCTGCTCTATGTGTCTTTAAATTCTTAGTGGGGCTTTTCCTAAAATTGGTCAGCCTTTGGACTGAATGCATACCCTATAACTGTATAGCAGACCCTCTTCTTTCTAATGGGAACATGTCATACTTGTTACTGTGGCCCTGCTCTATGTGTCTTTAAATTTTTGGTGGAGTTTTTCCTAAAATTGGTCAGCCGTTGGACTCACTGCATACCCTATAACTGTATAGCAGACTCTCTTCTTTCCTATGGGAATTTGTCGTTACTGTGGCCCTGCTCTATGTGTCTTTAATTTCTTAGTGGGGTTTTTCTTAAAATTGGTTAGCCTTTGGACTCACTGCATACCCTATAACTGTATAGCAGACTCTTTCCTTTCTTATGGGATTTTGTCGTTACTGTGGCCCTGCTCTATGTGTCTTTAAATTCTTAGTGGTGTATTTCCTAAAATTGGTCAGTCTTTGGACTCACTGCATACCCGATAACTGTATAGCAGACTCTCTCCTTTCTAATGGGAATTTGTCGACACTGTGGCCCTGCTCAATGTGTCTTTAAATTCTCAGTGGGGTTTTTCCTAAAATTGGTCAGCCATGGGACTCACTGCATACCCTATAACTGTATAGCAGACGCTCTACTTTGTTATGGGAATTTGTCGTTACTGTGGCCCTGCTCTATGTGTCTTTAAATTCTTAGTGGGGTTTTTACTAAAATTGGTCAGCCTTTGGACTCACTGCATACCCTATAACTGTATAGCAGACTCTCTCCCTTCCAATGGGAATTTGTCATTACTGTGGCCCTGCTCTATGTGTCTTTAAATTCTTATTGTTTTTTTTCTAAAATTGTTCAGCCTTTGGACTCACTGCATTCCCTATAACTGTATAGCAGACTCTCTCCTTTCCAATGGGAATTTGTCATTACTGTGGCCCTGCTCTATGTGTCTTTAAATTCTTATTGTTTTTTTTTCTAAAATTGCTCAGCCTTTGGACTCACTTCATACCCTATAACTGTATAGCAGACTCTCTCCTTTCTAATGGGAATTTGTTGTTACTGTGGTCCTGCTCTATGTGTCTTTAAATTCTTAGTGGGGCTTTTCCTAAAATTGGTTAGCCTTTGGACTCACTGCATACCCTATAACTGTATAGCACACTCTATCCTTTTTCATGGGAATTTGTCGATACTGTGGCCCTGCTCTATGTGTCTTTAAATTCTTAGTTGAGCTTTTCCTAAAATTGGTCAGCCGTTGGACTCACTGCATACCCTGTAACTGTATAGCAGACTCTCTCCTTTCTAATGGGAATTTGTCGATACTGTGGCCCTGCTCTATGTGTCTTTAAATTCTTAGTTGGGTTTTTCCTAAAATTGGTCAGTCTTTGGACTCACTGCATACTCTATAACTGTGTAGCAGACTCTCTCCTTTCTTATGGAAATTTGTCATTACTGTGGCCCTGCTTTATGTGTCTTTAAATTCTTATTGCTTTTTTTTCTAAAATTGGTCAGCCTTTGGACTCACTGAATACCCTATAACTGTATAGCAGACTCTCTCCTTTCCAATGGGAATTTGTCATTACTGTGGCCCTGCTCTATGTGTCTTTAAATTCTTATTGTTTTTTTTTCTAAAATTGTTCAGCCTTTGGACTCACTGCATACCCTATAACTGTATAGCAGACTCTCTCCTTTCTAATGGGAATTTGTCGTTACTATGGTCCTGCTCTATGTGTCTTTAAATTCTTAGTGGGGCTTTTCCTAAAATTGGTTAGCCTTTGGACTCACTGCATACCCTATAACTGTATAGCAGACTCTATCCTTTTTAATGGGAATTTGTCGATATTGTGGCCCTGCTCTATGTGTCTTTAAATTCTTAGTGGAGTTTTTCCTAAAATTGGTCAGCCGTTGGACTCACTGCATACCCTGTAACTGTATAGCAGACTCTCTCCTTTCTAATGGGAATTTGTCAATACTGTGGCCCTGCTCTATGTGTCTTTAAATTCTTAGTTGGGTTTTTCCTAAAATTGGTCAGTCTTTGGACTCACTGCATACCCTATAACTGTATAGCAGACTCTCTCCTTTTTAATGGGAATTTGTCGATACTGTGGCCCTGCTCTATGTGTCTTTAAATTCTTAGTGGAGTTTTTCTAAAATTGGTCAGCCGTTGGACTCACTGCATACCCTGTAACTGTATAGCAGACTGTCTCCTTTCTAATGGGAATTTGTCGATACTGTGGCCCTGCTCTATGTGTCTTTAAATTCTTAGTGGTGTATTTCCTAAAATTGGTCAGTCTTTGGACTCACTGCATACCCGATAACTGTATAGCAGACTCTCTCCTTTCTAATGGGAATTTGTCGACACTGTGGCCCTGCTCAATGTGTCTTTAAATTCTCAGTGGGGTTTTTCCTAAAATTGGTCAGCCATGGGACTCACTGCATACACTATAACTGTATAGCAGACGCTCTACTTTCTTATGGGAATTTGTCGTTACTGTGGCGCTGCTCTATGTGTCTTTAAATTCTTAGTGGGTTTTTCCTAAAATTGTTCAGCCTTTGGACTCACTGCATACCCTATAACTGTATAGCAGACTCTCTCCTTTCCAATGGGAATTTGTCATTACTGTGGCCCTGCTCTATGTGTCTTTAAATTCTTATTGTTTTTTTTTCTAAAATTGCTCAGCCTTTGGACTCACTTCATACCCTATAACTGTATAGCAGACTCTCTCCTTTCTAATGGGAATTTGTCGTTACTGTGGTCCTGCTCTATGTGTCTTTAAATTCTTAGTGGGGCTTTTCCTAAAATTGGTTAGCCTTTGGAATCACTGCATACCCTATAACTGTATAGCAGACTCTATCCTTTTTAATGGGAATTTGTCGATACTGTGGCCCTGCTCTATGTGTCTTTAAATTCTTAGTGGAGTTTTTCCTAAAATTGGTCAGCCGTTGGACTCTCTGCATACCCTGTAACTGTATAGCAGACTCTCTCCTTTCTAATGGGAATTTGTCGATACTGTGGCCCTGCTCTATGTGTCTTTAAATTCTTAGTTGGGTTTTTCCTAAAATTGGTCAGTCTTTGGACTCACTGCATACCCTATAACTGTGTAGCAGACTCTCTTCTTTCTTATGGAAATTTGTCATTACTGTGGCCCTGCTTTATGTGTCTTTAAATTCTTATTGCTTTTTTTTCTAAAATTGGTCAGCCTTTGGACTCACTGCATACCCTATAACTGTATAGCAGACTCTCTCCTTTCCAATGGGAATTTGTCATTACTGTGGCCCTGCTCTATGTGTCTTTAAACTCTTATTGTTTTTTTTCTAAAATTGTTCAGCCTTTGGACTCACTGCATACCCTATAACTGTATAGCAGACTCTCTCCTTTCTAATGGGAATTTGTCGTTACTATGGTCCTGCTCTATGTGTCTTTAAATTCTTAGTGGGGCTTTTCCTAAAATTGGTTAGCCTTTGGACTCACTGCATACCCTATAACTGTATAGCAGACTCTATCCTTTTTAATGGGAATTTGTCGATACTGTGGCCCTGCTCTATGTGTCTTTAAATTCTTAGTGGAGTTTTTCCTAAAATTGGTCAGCCGTTGGACTCACTGCATACCCTGTAACTGTATAGCAGACTCTCTCCTTTCTAATGGGAATTTGTCGATACTGTGGCCCTGCTCTATGTGTCTTTAAATCCTTAGTTGGGTTTTTCCTAAAATTGGTCAGTCTTTGGACTCACTGCATACCCTATAACTGTATAGCAGACTCTCTCCTTTTTAATGGGAATTTGTCGACATTGTGGCCCTGCTCAATGTGTCTTTAAATTCTCAGTGGGGTTTTTCCTAAAATTGGTCGGCCATGGGACTCACTGCATACCCTATAACTGTATAGCAGACGCTCTACTTTCTTATGGGAATTTGTCGTTACTGTGGCCCTGCTCTATGTGTCTTTAAATTCTTAGTGGGGTTTTTTCTAAAATTGGTCAGCCTTTGGACTCACTGCATACCCTATAACTGTATAGCAGACTCTCTCCTTTCCAATGGGAATTTGTCATTACTGTGGCCCTGCTCTATGTGTCTTTAAATTCTTATTGTTTTTTTTCTAAAATTGTTCAGCCTTTGGACTCACTGCATTCCCTATAACTGTATAGCAGACTCTCTCCTTTCCAATGGGAATTTGTCATTACTGTGGCCCTGCTCTATGTGTCTTTAAATTCTTATTGTTTTTTTTTCTAAAATTGCTCAGCCTTTGGACTCACTTCATACCCTATAACTGTATAGCAGACTCTCTCCTTTCTAATGGGAATTTGTCGTTACTGTGGCCCTGCTCTATGTGTCTTTAAATTCTTAGTGGGGCTTTTCCTAAAATTGGTCAGCCTTTGGACTCAATGCATACCCTATAACTGTATAGCAGACCCTCTTCTTTCTAATGGGAACATGTCATACTTGTTACTGTGGCCCTGCTCTATGTGTCTTTAAATTCTTAGTGGGGCTTTTCCTAAAATTGGTCAGCCTTTGGACTCAATGCATACCCTATAACTGTATAGCAGACTCTCTTCTTTCCTATGGGAATTTGTCGTTACTGTGGCCCTGCTCTATGTGTCTTTAATTTCTTAGTGGGGTTTTTCTTAAAATTGGTTAGCCTTTGGACTCACTGCATACCCTATAACTGTATAGCAGACTCTTTCCTTTCTTATGGGATTTTGTCGTTACTGTGGCCCTGCTCTATATGTCTTAACATTTTTAGTGGGGTTTTTCCTAAAATTGGTCAGCCTTTGGACTCACTGCATACCCTATAACTGTATTGCAGACTCTGTGCTTTCTTATGAGAATTTGTCTTTACTGTGGCCCTGCTCTATGTGTGTTTAAATTCTTAGTGGGGTTTTTCCTAGAATTGGTCAACCTTTGGACTCACTGCATACCCTATAACTGTATAGCAGACTCTCTCCTTTTTAATGGGAATTTGTTGATACTGTGGCCCTGCTCTATGTGTCTTTAAATTCTTAGTGGGGTTTTTCCTAAAATTGGTCAGCCGTTTGACTCACTGCATACCCTGTAACTGTATAGCAGACTCTCTCCTTTCTAATGGGAATTTGTCGATACTGTGGCCCTGCTCTATGTGTCTTTAAATTCTTAGTTGGGTTTTTCCTAAAATTGGTCAGTCTTTGGTCTCACTGCATACCCTATAACTGTATAGCAGACTCTCTCCTTTCTTATGGGAACTTTTTCGTTACTGTGGCCCTGCTCTATGTGTCTTTAAATTCTTAGTGGGGTTTTTCCTAAAATTGGTCAGCCGTTGGACTCAATGCATACCCTATAACTGTATAGCAGACCCTCTCCTTTCCAATGGGAACATGTCGTACTTGTTACTGTGGCCCTGCTTGTGTGTCTTTAAATTATTAGTGGGGTTTTTCCTATAATTGGTCAGCCTTTGGACTCACTGCATACCCTATAACTGTATAGCAGAATCTCTCCTTTCTTATGGGAATTTGTCGTTACTGTGGCCCTGCTCTATGTGTCTTTAAATTCTTATTGTTTTTTTTTCTAAAATTGTTCAGCCTTTGGACTCACTGCATACCCTATAACTGTATAGCAGACTCTCTCCTTTCTAATGGGAATTTGTCGTTACTGTGGTCCTGCTCTATGTGTCTTTAAATTCTTAGTGGGGTTATTCCTAAAATTGGTCAGGGTTTGGACTCACTGCATACCCTATAACTGTATAGCAGACTCTCTCCTTTCTTATGGGAACATGTCGTACTTGTTACTGTGGCCCTGCTCTGTGTGTCTTTAAATTCTTATTGGGGTTATTCCTAAAATTGGTCAGGGTTTGGACTCACTGCATACCCTATAACTGTATAGCAGACTCTCTCCTTTCTTATGGGAATTTGTTTTTATTGTAGCCCTGCTCTATGTGTCTTTAAATTCTTAGTGGGGTTTTTCCTAAAATTGGTCAGTCTTTGGACTCACTGCATACCCTATAACTGTATAGCAGACTCTTTCCTTTCTTATGGGAATTTGTCGTTACTGTGGCCCTGCTCTATGTGTCTTTAAATTCTTAGTGCGGTTTTTCCTAAAATTGGTCAGCCGTTGGACTCAATGCATACCCTATAACTGTATAGCAGCCCTCTCCTTTCCAATGGGAACATGTCGTACTTGTTACTGTGGCCCTGCTTCTGTGTCTTTAAATTCTTAGTTGGGTTTTTCCTATAATTGGTCAGCCTTTCGACTCACTGCATACCCTATAACTGTATAGCAGACTCTCTCCTTCCTTATGGGAATTTGTCGTTTCTGTGGCCCTGCTCTATGTGTCTTTAAATTCTTAGTGGGGCTTTTCTTAAAATTGTTCAGCCGTTGGACTCACTGCATACCCTATAACTGTATAGCAGACCCTCTCCTTTCTAATGGGAACATGTCGTACTTGTTACTGTGGTCCTGCTCTATGTGTGTTTAAATTCTTATTGGGGTTATTCCTAAAATTGGTCAGCGTTTGGACTCACTGCATACCCTATAACTGTATTGGAGACTCTCTCATTTCTTATGGGAATTTGTCGTTACTGTGGCCCTGCTCTATGTGTCTTTAAATTCTTAGTGGTGTATTTCCTAAAATTGGTCAGCCTTTGGACTCACTGCCTACCCTAGAACTGTATAGCGGACCCTCTCCTTTCAAATGGGAACATGTCTTACTTGTTACTGTGGCCCTGCTCTGTGTGTCTCTAAATTCTTTGTGGGGCTTTTCCTAAAATTAGTCAGCTGTTGGACTCACTGCATACCCTATAAGTGTATAGCAGACTCTGTCCTTTCTTAAGGGAATTTGTCGTTACTGTGGCCCTGCTCTATGTGTCTTTAAATTCTTAGTGGGGTTTTTCCTAAAATTGGTCAGCCGTTGGACTCACTGCATACCCTATAACTGTATAACAGACTCTTTCCTTTCTATTGGGATTTTGTCGTTACTGTGGCCCTGCTCTATGTGTCTTTAAATTCTTAGTGGGGTTCTTCCTAAAATTGTTCAGCCTTTGGACTCACCGCATACCCTATAACTGTATAGCAGACTCTCGCCTTTCTTATGGGAATTTGTCGTTACTGTGGCCCTGCTATATGTGTCTTTAAATTCTTAGTGGGGTTTTTCCTAAAATTGGTCAGCCGTTGGACTCACTGTATACCCTATAACTACATAGCAGACTCTCTCCTTTCTAATGGGAATTTGTTGTTATTGTGGCCCTGCTCTATGAGTCTTTAAATTCTTAGTGGGGTTTTTCCCAAATTTTGGCTGCCCTTGCAGTCACAGCATGGGCATTACCAATATAGTAGACCCGCTCCTTTATAATGAGAACATTTTTTTCATTGAAACCCTCATCTATGTCTCTTCAAAGGGGTATTGGTTTGTGTCCAAATTTTTGGCAGCCCTTGCAGTCACTGGATAGGCAATAACAGTATAGGAGACCCACTTGTTAATGGTGGGAACAGCGAAGCATAGCCGACTGATGACTCTCTAACAATAGCTAGGTCCGACTGCTGGCCTTTTAAGAATAGTAAGGGCCGTCTGATGTCCCTATAAAAATAGGCTTTATGACTTTCAGAGTCCCTCCATCATAAATAAAACAGGATGTGTCTGATGATGTGTCACACACCACATTGGCAGATAAGGTTGTAAAATGTTAAAATGACATTTCCCGGTGAATGCATTTGTCTTAAAAAATAACGTAAAAAAAACAAAACAATAGGATCTTTCTTTAGTATAAAAAACAGCATCACCAATTTAACCTCAATGTAATCACATTGTTCAGCTCATACACCTCCTCCTCCATCTCCGAAATGACCACATCAGTCACAAGCTGACAGCCCTGCAGCACTGCCTTGGCCAAGTGGCAACGGGCTGTGCTGAAGATAACATGCTTAATGCTTAATTGACAAACCGCCCAGCGCTGCAGAGTTGTTGAAAGCTGTAACACAGCAGCCTGATCTGTGACTCTCACCGCTGAACATACAGCCAGGCATGGTCGTGTGTGACAATGGGCGGAACCTGGTGACGGAGAAATGACACCCAGAGTAGATACGGTTTCCCTCTATGCCATTCCTTTCACTGAGCTGAATACAAATCTCATCCCTGGCCACATTCACCTGTCCACGTGTTTGTGGGTAGGCGATCCTTACCAGTAAGTGCACTGGGGAGTGCACGGGTAATGTTGTGGGACCCATGCTTGTGGAAGGCAGAGACGATACCCGGAGAAATATTGGCGGCTGGGGACCAAGTATGGACACCCGACCGCCACCGGCATGAGGTTATGAAAAGCTACCTCCTCCACGAGCCTAAAAGGTTACATTTCAAGTGAAAGCAGCTTTAGAGGACTTCCTGGGAGAAATGACAGCTGGGTAGATATGGTTTCCCAAGTCCTTTCACCAAGCTAAAGAATATGGCTGTGGTGAAATACAACTCAGCAAAAAAAGCTGTGGACTGGCTCTGTACCATCCCTGGCCACATTCACCTGTCCAAGTGTTTGTGGTTAGTAGAGATGAGCGGTGTTCGACTAGAACTGTTCGCCAATCTCAAATTCGAGCTGTTTTGGGCGGTGTTCGAGTTGTTCGACGAACCCGAACGATTTGCAAAAAATTCGGCTGTTCGAGGTTATGTTCGATAACTGTTCGTGCACCAAAAGCGTGTCCTGCATGTCTGGCGCTATTTAGAGCACCAATCATGCAGGGATTGTCTGCCACTCACTGTAATGCCACAGCCATGGTGGTTGTGGCATTAGAGTGATTGCCCAAATCGATGGGAACAGTGCCAACAGTGAAACATGAAAAGCCGGCAATTCAGCAGCGGCATACACCGGTACCCGACAATTTAGAACCGAAAGAATAGAGCTTCACACATAGATTAGATAGATAGAAACATGTCAGTCACATATATATGAAGTACAGTGACAGTGTTGGTTACCGAACTTGTCATTTAGCGTAAAGGATTTATCAAAAAAAATAATAGTGTTTTCATGCACCGTCTCTTTAAAAAAGCCGGCCGGCAATTCAGCAGCGGTACCCGACAATTTATAACAGACAGAATAGAGCTTCACACATAGATTAGATAGATAGAAACATGTCAGTCACATATATATGAAGTACAGTGATAGTGTTGGTTACTGTACTTGTCATTTAGTATTAAAATAAAGGATTTATTATTAAAAAAATTGGCGTGGGGTTCCCCTTAATTTTAGGCTCTAGCGGAGGTTAAGCAGACGGCTGGGGCAGATGTTTGAAGCCTGGGAAGGGGGTAATACCCACGGAGCTTCCCAGGCTACTAATATCAGCCCCCAGCTGAATACATAGCCTTTACTAGCTATTAAAATGGGGGACCCCCCAAAAAAAATGACGTGGGGTCCCCCCTAATTTAATAGCTAGCAAAGGCTAGGCAGACAGCTGGGGGCTGATATTAATAGCCCAGGAAGGGAGCCATGAATATTGGCCCCCTCCCAGGCTAGAAACACCAGCCGTCAGCTGCCCCAGAAATGGCGCATTCATAGGATGCGCCAATTCTGGCACTTAGCCGCGCTCTTCCACGCTGCCCTGGTGCGGTGGCAGGGGGTAATAGGGTTGGGGTTGATGTCAGCTTATAATGCCAGCTGACATCAAGCCCAGGTTAGTAATGGAGAGGCGTCTATAAGACACCCCCATTACTAACCCCATAGTCAAAGTAAAAAAAAACACAAACACCCAGAATAAAGTCCTTTAATTGAAATAAAGACACAATCCTTTATTGTTCTAAATTAAACCATACTTACCGTCACGCCCATTCCAGCTGAAGCCAACGATCTCCTGCAATAAAAGAAAAATAATAAAGCAACCTCATCCTTACCTTTCCATGGTTCCCACGACAGCTTCAGCTCTGCTACATCGAGATGACAGGCTGGACCGCAGCAGAACGCTGCCATCCAGCCTCTCATCCCGCAGACACTGAGAAGCGCAGGCTTGCTTGCGCTGCTCAGCGTCTGTCTGTGACGACATCCAGATGAGCCGAGTTCATGTCCAATGAACTCGGCTCAACTCATGCACGTCACTGACAGCGTGGGAAAATTCTCACGCTGAAGCGCTGAGTGCAGGAGAATTCTCCCACGCTGTCAGTGACGTGCATAAGGTGAGCTCATGTCCAATGAACTCAGCTCACCTCCTGCACGTCACTGACAGCGTGGGAGAATTCTCCTGCACTCAGCGCTTCAGCGTGAGAATTCTCCCACGCTGAAGCGCTGAGTGCAGGAGAATTTTCCCACGCTGTCAGTGACGTGCATAAGGTGAGCTCATGTCCAATGAACTCAGCTCACCTCATGCACGTCACTGACAGCGTGGGAGAATTCTCCTGCGCATGCGGTGAGCATGGGAGAATTCTCCTGCGCTCACTGCAACGTCATTTTTTTGGGGGGTTTTTAATAGCTAGTAAAGGCTAGGTATTCAGCTGGGGGCTGATATTAGTAGCCTGGGAAGCTCCGTGGGTATTACCCCCTTCCCAGGCTTCAAACATCTGCCCCAGCCGTCTGCTTAACCTCCGCTAGAGCCTAAAATTAAGGGGAACCCCACGCCAATTTTTTTAATAATAAATCCTTTATTTTAATACTAAATGACAAGTACAGTAACCAACACTATCACTGTACTTCATATATATGTGACTGACATGTTTCTATCTATCTAATCTATGTGTGATGCTCTATCTTTCTGTTCTAAATTGTCGGGTACCGCTGCTGAATTGCCGGCCGGCTTTTTTAAAGAGACAGTGCATGAAAACACTATTATTTTTTTAAATAAATCCTTTACACTAAATGACAAGTACAGTAAGCAACACTATCACTGTACTTATTATATATGTGACTGACATGTTTCTATCTATCTAATCTATGTGTGAAGCTCTATTCTTTCTGTTCTAAATTGTCGGGTACAGATGCTGAATTGCCGGCCGGCTTTTTTAAAGAGACGGTGCATGAAAACACTAATATTTTTTTTAATAAATCCTTTACACTAAATGACAAGTGCAGTAACCAACACTGTCACTGTGCTTCTTATATGTGTGACTGACATGTTTCTATCTATCTAATCTATGTGTGATGCTCTATTCCTTCTTGTCTAAATTGTCGGGTACCGGTGTATGCCGCTGCTTAATTTGCCGGCCGGCTTTTTTAAAGAGAGTGTCTTCTGAGCAGTTTGTCAGCTTTTGGACGCCTTTGCAGGTGTTTTCTATGTGTTTCTGTGTTTTTGTTTGCCTGCCATTGGTTTTAACGGTGTTCGACGGTGTTCTAAGGTGTTCGACGAACAGTTCGACGAACAGTTCCTCGAACATCCCGGTGTTCGACGAACCGAACCGAACCCGAACACTACGGGGGTGGCTCAACACTAGTGGTTAGGCAGTCCTTCCCAGTAAGTGCACTGGGGAGGGCACGGGTAATGTTGTGGGACCAGTACTTGTGGAAGGCGGAGACGACACAGGGAGAAATAGTGGCAGCTGAGGACCGAGTATGGACACCTGGCCGCCGCCGCCATGAGGCTGTGGACAGCTTCCGCCTCCACGAGCCTAAAAGGCAACATTTCAAGTGCAAGCAGCTGTCAAAAATTTGGCAGTATAGTATTGCAGCCTGTGGGTGGGTGGGTGTTAGACTGCATACAGTGCTGAAAAGAAATGGGAACAGCATGGGGAAGAGCCCTGGAAGCATCTCTGATTCCCAGGTCACTGCCTAAAAGTGTGCTCATCACAAGTGATGCTTGGCGCATGCGAAGATGCCTCTGTCGTTGCAGACTTGTAACAATCACCGTCCGTGTCCTTGTCCTAACGAAGCGTTCAGTTGTCCCTACCCCATTCCTTGGAATGCAAGCGCAAGTATGCAGTCTAACACCCACCCACAGGCTGCAATACTATACTGCCAAATTTTTGACAGCTGCTTGCACTTGAAATGTTGCCTTTTAGGCTCGTGGAGGTGGAAGCTGTCCACAACCTCATGGCGGCGGCCAGGTGTCCATACTCAGTCCCCAGCTGCCACTATTTCTCCCGGTGTCGTCTCCGCCTTCCACAAGCATGGGTCCCACAACAATACCCGTGCCCTCCCCGGTGCACTTACTGGGAAAGACCGCCTAACCACAAACACTTGGACAGGTGAATGTGGCCAGGGATGGTACAGAGCCAGTCCACATTAAAAATGCTACCATAGAGTGTCCGGGAACCTTCCCACACACTTTTCTGAGCCAGGGCTGCTTCTCAGCAGAGTTGGACGGGCCCACCAGAGAACCGGAGACTCCTCCGATGGGCCCTGGCTTCTCCACCATGAGAGTTCATAGTGCCAAGGTGAGGCCATGATGATGATAGAGGCTACCATTTGCTTAGTTTTCTGTTACCTGGAATGCAAGCGCAAGTATGCAGCCATCCACCCACCCACAGGCTGCAATGCTATACTGCCAAATTTTTGACAGCTGCTTGCACTTTAATTGTGGCCTTTTAGGCTTGTGGAGGCAGAAGCTTTTTACAACCTTGGCAGTCGGGTGTCCATACTCGGTACCCAGCCATCACTATTTCTCCCGGTATCGTCTCCGCCTTTCACAAGCAAGGGTCCCTAAACATTACTGCTGGTACTATTCTGTGGGAATCTGCTTGCCTCCTACCAGCCTGTAATATTTCCAGTGAACTATGGTACGACGCCATGGTATTAGCACTGCCCTCAGTACCAGTAGTGAAGCCATTCCCAATTTCCTACTCAGGAATTCTATTTGGTAGACTGAGTGGCTGCCCAAATACATTAGCTTCTCAAAAAGGAGCTGAAGATAGAGTGGCAGGAGGTGCAAGTTTCTCCAGTCTGTTAGATATCAGAGGGTGAACGGCAGCACATTGGCTCAGTGGTTAGCACTGAAGCCTTGCAGCGCTGGGATCCTGGGTTCAAATCCCAGCAAGGACAGCATCTGCAAGGATTTTGTATGTTCTCTCCATGTTTGTGTGGGTTTCCACCTCAGTAAAAAAAAAAAAGCCATAGAGTGTACGGGAACCTTCCCACACACTTTTCTTAGCCAGGACTGCTTCTCTGCAGGGTTGGACAGTCCAACCAGAGAATCCTCGGGTGGGCCCTAGCTTCTCCATCAGGAGAGTTCATGATAGAGGGGCTCTTGAGTAGGGGTGAAAGGTGAGCCCTCAGAATCAAATCCTCTGGTGGGCCCAATGTTTTCCAGTTTGAAACTGCTTCTTAGTGGGAGTTGTATTTTACCACAGCCATATTCTTTAGCTCGGAGAAAGGACTGGCATAGAGGGAAACCATATCTACTCCGGCTGTCATTTCTCCGTCACCAGGTTCCTCCCATTGTCACACATGACCATGCCTGGCTGTATGTTCAGCAGTGAGAGCCACAGATCAGGCTACTGTGATTCAGTTTTCAAAAACTCTGCAGCGGTGGGCGGTTTGCCGCCTAAGCATTAAATTAAGCATGTTATCTTCAGCACAGCCTTTTGCCTCTTGGCCACGGTAGTACTGCAGTGCTTTCAGCTTGTGACTTGTCATTTCGGAGATGGAGGCTGAACTGGAGGAGGAGGTGCAGGAGCTGAACAATGTGATTACATTGAGGTTACATTGGCGACTCTGGTTTTTATACTAAAGAAAGATCCTACTGTGTTTTTTTTTTTACGCTATTTTTTAAGACAAATGCATTCACCGGGAATTGTCATTTTAACATGATGTGACACATCATCAGACACATCCTGTTTTATTTATGATGGAGGGACTCTGCAAGTCACAAAGCCTATTTTTATAGGGCCATCTGGTGGCCCTTACTATTCTTAAAGGGCCAGCAGTCGACCCACGCTATTGTTAGAGAGCCAACAGCTGGCTATGCTTTGTTGTTACCATTATTAACAAGTGGGTCTCCTATACTGTTATTGCGTATACAGTGGCTGCAAGGGTTGTCAAAAATTTGGAAGCAACCCAATACCCCTTTGAAGAGACATAGAGGAGAGTCTCAGTAAACAAATGTTCCCATTATAAAGGAGCAGGTCTACTATAGTGGTAATGCCCATGCTGTGCCTGCAAGTGCTGACAAAATTTGGTAAAAACCCCACTAACAATTTAAAGACACATAGAGCAGGGCAACAGTAATGACATGTTTCAATTACAAAGGAGCGGGTGTTCTATACAGTTATAGGGTATGTGTGGCACCCCAGGGGTCCGGTTGCCACAGTGGCATTGACTCCCTCACAAGAAGTGATGCCATGCCTGGAAGCAAGCAGGGGTCCCCTAATCAGGTTTTACTAAGCATGCAACACTTCCCTGGCTCCAGACCAGCAAGGGGAGTTCCTCCCCTTGGCAACTGGGATCTGGGGGCAGGGTTAGTTAGTCTTAGTGTGAGGAGTTGAAGTCAGGACGTTGAAGAGAGACGAGCTGGGGACTGGAGCTGCGCGGCAGCTCACCCCAGAAAGAGCCAACACAGAAGAACCGGACACCAGAGTCCGAGGCTGTGGCGGGCACTGAAGGCCCAGCAGCAGAAACCAGAGGGCAGGAGACTGCAGGTCTTCTGGCCCCATCAGATGCCCGGAGGCTCAGCAGCACAGAGGGCCCAGCACCGCCACGCGGGAGCGTCGCACCACAAGGCCGAGCTGCCTGCCATACGGGTGAGCACAGAAACGTTGCACTCAGGGACGAGGGCCACCGCACAGCTACAAGCAGCAGGGCCAAAGAGTTTAGTGGAAAGGGAATGCCTCCAACTTCACCTGGCAAGGAGGATTCTTTACTTGCTTCCAGGCTGCCCGGACTTCCACTTCTAGCCAGTACCCTAGTCCCAGATTGTCTAATCACCACCAGTAAAGCTAAGAGGAAACTGCTATTAAGTTGTGGACTGATTATTGCTGCGCCATCAATCCCTGCACAACTCCCAGCACAACCTATCCCATCTACACTGCCCTGGAGCTAAGCTCTACCTGTGGAGAGCCACAGTAGCTTTGCTGCACTGACATCAGCTCCATAGGAACTGCTCCGCAGCGGCGGCTCCACATAGCCGCATACCACGGGTGGCGTCACAAACTGTATACAAACACTATAAATAAACCCCTGTTATTGACCGCCCTGGGTCACCGCCACTGTGACATCCCCCAGTATCTATCGGCCTGGCACCGGGTACCCCACGGCCCAGGGGACGCGTCAACTTGGTGTCACAAACAGGATTCACGAAGCCCGGTATAACCGGGTCCTGTGTGCTATAGACTTTATTGAACTGTGTTATCACGTGGTTTGCCGCCCGCCGAGAGGGAAGAAAGAAGCCCCGATCCGGAACCGCCAGGTAAGAGATCCTTCCGCCTGCAGAGCAGCATACTGGTATGTCAGGAGACGCCCAGGACCTGGCTGAGGTTCACTTGGGGGGAGGAAGATGCCCAACATGGAGGAGGGTTCAGCCGCAGGCGCGGCCGCTGCCACTATAATGCCGTTATCAATGCCATACATACCGGGGGCAGCGTAGTTGCCCCAGGACTCAGGGGAGTCGCACACCCTGAACGACTTTGAGGAGAGACTGCGAAGTTTGTTTAAAGTGTACCCCCTGTCTGAGGAGCAAAAATTCAGCATCCTCATAGGACAGCTAATCGGTGCAGTTCAGAGAGAAGTGAAGTCCTGGCTGGGCAGAGACAAAGGCACTGTAAAAGAAATACTGGCCCGGTTAAAGGAAACCTTTGACACCCGCACTGCAGCAGAAATTAAAATGAAGTTTTACGGGAGCAAACAAAGAATGCAGGACAGTGTACGGGACTATGCTCTAAACCTGCAGGAGGCGCTGCGGGCCATCAAACAGGTAAACCCCGACAGTGTGCATGATGAGGACAGATTGCTAACTGAGTAGTTTATTGAGGGTCTCCTGTACAGCGCTCACAAGACACAGCTGCGCAGCAACGCTCTGCAAAACCCTGATCTGGACTTTGCACAATTTAAAGACAGAGCCATCCGGGTGCTGCGAGAATCAATCCCAAGTGGCACTGCATCCCTCCGGCGCCCAGCAATCACATACCACCAGGAGGTGGCGTCCTTTCCCCCAGCACCTGTGGAGGCTGACGCGCAGACCCTAGATAATGATCCATCTGCAGACCTACGCCTTCAGGTCCAGGAGCTGACCAAAAGTGTGGCTGCACTAACTAAAACCATGCAGGCCATGCAAGTGTCTCCAAAGGAAAAGATCCAGCTGGCTTCCAGTCCAGATGACGTCCCGTGGCGACGACAGAGAAGAATTCCACCGATCAGAGGGAGGAACAGCGATCGCTACGACCAGGAAGGAAAACCCATCTGCCGCCGCTGTCAAAAGGCGGGGCACTACGCAAGATTCTGCAATTTAAACAAGCAACACCTGGGGCAGAGGGCCAACCCCCAGGAGTAAGACGAAAAGGCCCACAAAGCTGGCGAGACAAGTACGTGGGAGGACGACCGGTCCTACCCACCGTGCTTGATGGCATCCCAATGAACGCGTTGCTGGACACTGGGTCCCAGGTGACCACGATGCCATATATCCTTTATAAACAATACTGGACTGATTCAGACATTACCCACAGTCCAGATGAACATCTTAACATCTATGCCAGCAATGGTCAGCCCTTGCCTCAGGTGGGGTATAAAGAGGTGACCATAAAAGTTGGCAAAGTAGAATTGCTATCACAAGGAATGATTATTGTTGATATTGATCGCCGAGAAAGTCATCCCATGATAACCTTAGGCACTTATGTGATAGAAAATTGTCTTGGAGAAATTATTGTTTTGTTGCAACAGGTCGCAGAGACTGCCAGTTCCAGTCAGCAGCGAGTTCTGCAGAAGGAGATCAGAGCCCTGATGAAAAGACAACAGGTAGAGCTGTCTGGAGGGGAAATTGGCAGTGTCAGGATGAGTGATCCGTTCCCCATTGCAATGCCCCCTAGGGGTGAAATGTTGATATGGTGTTGAGCAGCAATTGGTCTCAAGGGTCAAGATTATCAGGTCCTGGTTGAACCCGTGTACTCTGACAGTAGGCCCACCATCTTGACAGCCAGGGGGGTGGTCGATGTCCGCAAGGGGGGAGTACCGATATGCATCCTGAAATGTGGGGAGAAAGAGGTCCATTTACCCCGGTATGCTGCCCTTGCTAAGCTGTTCACTGTCAGTAACAATTCTATAAGGACAGTGGAACCCTTGCCTCCATCCAAACCGGCGGAGGATAATGGCTCCAAGGGACAGGTAGAGGATTGGTGTCAGAAGCTACAAGTGGGCACTGACTCCACCCCGTTGCACCAAAAGCATGGAGTATAACGGGTGGTCCGAGAGTATGAGCGGGTCTTCAGCAAACACCCACTAGATTTTGGGCAGGTAAAAGGGGTCCAACATCATATCCCCACGGGAGATCATCCGCCCATTAAAGAGAGGTACATGTTATGATCTGCTACAAGCACTAAGGAAAGACAGGAGATCTGTCCCTACAATAGAACTAAACTGGATCCCTACGATGTAACGGGAAACCTGATCCTGCGATCAGACCCGCTAAAGTCCTCAGCTAGTCTGTACGAAGACCTATAGATGCAAGGGAGGGATCCCTACAAGAACTAGGGACTGGGATAAAGTTGGACACCTCCTAGCAGAAATTGTAGCAGTAAAAGACAAACACACAAAATAGAACATAGAGGACAGAAGACCTAGCAAAACTAACAGAGAAAGGTAACAGAGCTCCAAGCTAGCTCAAGAGTAGTAATTACAATGAAGTCCAGCAAGGCCAGGAGGGCGGAGCCGGATTAAATAGGCAAAAAACGTCATGTGACCAGCAAACAAGAAAAAAAAACAAGAGGAGAGTTCTAACAGTACCCCCTCTTCTAAGAGGATCCTCCGGATCCCCTAGGCCCGGGCTTATCAGGAAACCTCCTGTGAAACGCTCTGATAAGTCTGGAAGCAGAAACATCATCCGCCCTCACCCATGAGTTATCCTCGGGTCCGAAACCCTTCCAAGCAATGAGATACTGCAAACTCCCTCTATACCGTCTAGAATTTAGGATGCGGGAAATTTCATATTCCCCGTCCTCCACCACCGGAGGAACAGTGGCAGAGGCGTCACCAACCGACACATCAGCTCTTTTCAACAGAGAAACATGAAACACCGGATTAATCTTCCAGGAGGTAGGAACCTCCAACCTAACAGCAGATTGGTTAACTATCTGAAGCACCTTAAAGGGCCCTACAAACTTTGGACCCAATTTTTTAGAAGAAATCCTCAATCGCAGATTCTTAGAGGACAACCAAACCATGTCACCAATAGCAAACGAAACCTCTTGCCGTTTCCTATCAAAGTACCTCTTAGATTTTTTGTTAGCCTCCTGAAGATTATCACGCACATCCGTCCAAACTCTCTCCAAATCACCGGAAAAACTCTCCTCCTCAGGCACAGCCGATACCAATTTGGAGAATGACCCAAAAGACGGATGTCTCCCAGAACAACAAAAAAAAGGCGAACACCCAGCAGAAGAGGATGTATGGCTGTTAAGAGCAAATTCAGCAAGTGGAAGAAACTCAGACCACCCCTCTTGATTGTCTGCCACAAAGCAACGCAAGAACTGCTCAACATCCTGGTTCTTTCTTTCTGTCTGGCCATTAGACTCAGGATGATATCCGGATGAAAACGACAAATGAACTCCCAACCTGTCACAAAAGGCATGCCAAAAATGAGCCACAAACTGAGGTCCCCTATCAGAAACAATGTCAGTAGGACCGCCATGTTGTCTGACAATTTCCTTGACAAAGGCCTTAGCGAGTGTCTTAGCGCAAGGCAGTTTGATGAAGGGAACCAAGTGACACATCTTGATAAAACGGTCCACGACCACCCAGATGACCGTGAAACCTTCAGAGGGGGAAAGGTCAGTAATAAAGTCCATAGCCAGATGTGTCCAAGGTGCACTAGGAACCTCCAGAGGGCAAAGCAACCCCGCAGCAGGAGCATGCAAAGACTTAGATCTAGCACACACAGTACATTGACGCACCCATTTAATGACTTCCTTCTGCCATCCAGGCCACCAAAAACTGCGACCCACATTTCTCTTGGTCTCAGAAATTCCTGGATGACCTGCCAACCGAGACTCATGACACTCAACAAACAAATCTCTCCTAAAGGTACTAGGCACAAACAACCTCCCATGGGGAGTGTTAGATGGGGCATTCTCCTGAGCTTTAAGAATCTCATCCTCCAAAACAGAGTCCAAAGCAGCAATCACAACACCTTCTTGTAAAATGCTCTCCTCCTCCTCCTCAGCACCGACCATGGGAGAAAAACTGCGAGACAAAGCATCCGCTTTAACATTCTTGGTACCCGGGATGTAAGTAACGGAAAAAAACTAGAAAAAAAGTGCCCACCTAGCCTGACGGGCATTCAAGCGCCTAGCAATACTAACAGAGAAAGGTAACAAAGCCCCAAGCTAGCTCAAGAGTAGTAATTACAATGAAGTCCAGCAAGGCCTGGATGGCGGAGCCGGATTAAATAGGCAAAAAAGGTCATGTGACCAGCAAACAAGAAAAAAACCAACAGGAGAGTTCTAACAGTACAGGACTGTACCCCCAGCTCACTATCAATGTGCCAAAGGAATGCTACGGGAGACGAAGGTGGCTGGGCTGATCAGAGAACGTTGTAGCCCCTGGGCAGCTCCATTAGTTCTCATTAGAAAGAAGGATGGTACAATGAGGATGCGTGTTGATTACAGGCAGATTAACCACATTACACATAAGGACGCCTACCCATTACCCAGGATTGAGGAGTCAGTAGCTGCACTAAGATCTGCTAATTATTTCTCCACTTTGGATCTCACCAGTGGGTACTGGCAGGTTCCTGTGGCAGAGGCGGACAAAGAAAAGACCACGCTTACAACACCAATGGGCCTCAGCGAGTTCAACTGCATGCCATTCGGGCTCTGCGATGCCCCAGGAACCTTCCAGCGGTTAATGGAGTGCTGCCTAGGACACAAGAACTTTGAAACTGTCCTGCTGTACCTGGACGACGTAATTGTCTACTCGAAAACATATGAAGACCACCTGGAGCACCTGGCCGAGGTGTTCGAAGCCCTATCTGGTTTTGGCCTGAAGGTAAAGCCATCCAAGTGCCACCTGTTGAAGCCCAAGGTGCAGTACCTAGGTCATGTAGTAAGCGCCGAAGGTATAGCACCAGACCCTGAAAAGTCACCATGATCAAGGACTGGCCGAGACCCTCCACTATCAAGGAAGTGCGGCAGTTCCTCGGGCTGGTAGGCTACTACAGGAGATTTATCAGGGGTTTCACCAAGATAGCGTCACCAATGCAGGACCTCCTAGTGGGCCAGTCCAAGAAGGCCAAGAACCAGAAACCTCCGTTCAAATGGGGTAAACCAGAAGACGAATCCTTCACCCGACTGAAAATGGCTCTCACCGGAGATGAAGTCCTGGCATACCCCGACTATGGCCAACCCTTTATACTTCATACAGATGCCAGCAACGTGGAATTGGGAGCGGTGCTGTCCCAGGTACAGCAAGGCAGAGATAGAGTGATTGCCTACGCCAGCAGGAAGCTCCGGCCCATGGAAAGGAACCCCGACAACTACAGTTCCTTCAAGTTGGAGTTTTTAGCCATAGTCTGGGCTGCAACAGAGCGCTTCAACCACTATCTCACCTCCTCCAAATTTACAGTCTTCACAGATAACAACCCGCTGACGCACCTGGAGACTGTGAAGCTTGGTGCCCTAGAGCAACTATGGATGGCCCGACTGTCTAACTACGAGTTTACCATCAAGTATCGGGCGGGGCATTAAAATGTAAATGCTGATGCGTTGTCCAGGATGCCCAACTTGCCAGATGGGGGAGAAGACCTGGAAGAGCTGGAAGAGTTAGAGATACCCACTTTCCATCGTCATGGGGTGACCCACTGTTCCCACTGTGTGTGGGACAAGCGCTCCGCCAACAGAGAGGCCACGTTCAACCCATTGCCCAACCATGGATGGGCAGAGATGCAGGATAGTGACCCGGCTGTCCGCCTAGTCAAGGAGTTACTGACGCAAGCTGACTCGCACCCTGATCCAGATGCACCACAGGAGACCAAACAGTTGTGGAAGGAGAAGGGCAAGCTGTTCATCTACGACGAAAAGCTGTGTCGAAGAAGCATCAACTCCCGGACACACGAATTGGTCTGGCAGGTTAGAAGCGTACCACGATGGAGCAGGACACTTCGGGTGGAAGAAGTTGGAAGTCCTGCTACGTGAGCTATTCTACTGGGTTGGCATGAGGAAAGCAATCGAGAGATGGTGTCGAGAATGTGGTCCATGCAACCTGAGACGGAAAGACCGTGATAGTCAGAGGGCTCCCCTGCAGCCCATAATCACCAAACAACCACTTGAACTGGTTGACTTGGACCACGTGAAGCTAGCCCCAAACAGGTCAGGCTATGTCTACGCTCTAACCATAGTAGACCACTACTCCCGGTTCTTGGTAGTAGTGCCAGTGAAAGACCAGACGGCTCAGACGGCAGCCAAAGCGTTCCAAAAGCACTTTTGTCACCCGCACGGATACCCTGAACGGGTGCTTACCGACCAAGGTCCAGCCTTTGAAGCAGAGGTGTTCCAGGAATTCTGTAACTTGTACTGCTGCAAGAAATTAAGGACGATGCCATATCATCCCCAGACCAACGGGTTGTGTGAAAAGATGAACCAGGTGGTGATAGACTTGTTGAAGACGTTGCCCCTTGAAGAGCGCAGCCTGTGGCCAGAGAAGTTACCAGATTTGGTGGACTTGTATAACCACATCCTGGTGAACTCCACCAACTGTACACCCGCTTACCTGATGAGAGCAAGACCTGGTAAGCTACCCATCGACTTAGACATGGGAGTCCTAACACCAGAGACGACTTCACCAGATGCAGATTGGGATACCGAGCAGCAGCAACAATACCGCAAGGTGCAAGAATGTGTTGAGAGAAGTTTGTCCCAGGAGAGAAAGAAGCAAGAGAAATTGTGACGCTCTCAGCCCTCCCTGGGAGTAGAGATGAGCGGTGTTCGACTCGAACTGTTCGCCAATCTCAAATTCGAGCTGTTTTGGGCGGTGTTCGAGCCGTTCGGCGAACACGAACAATTTGAAAAAATTCGGCTGTTCGAGGTTATGTTCGATAACTGTTCATGCACCAAAATCATAACTGGATTTTTTCTCAGTAATGCTGAAAATTAATGTTAATACGCAGTTTGAGAGTACAGTGGGGCGGGGGGAGGGGCAGGGGATGGATCTCTGCATAAATAATGAAGATCTCCATTTTTTTTTCTCTTTCCCGCATTTAAGGTGTGGGGAGGTGCAATCTGTCAGCCTATCAGCAGCGCACACATGGACCGAACTGCTTTTTTTCACACAAGCAAAGGCATGTGTCATTGGCAGTGTATGTCACATGTCCTTGCCCTATAAAACCCAGCCATTTTCCCCGTCTCCACCATTTTCTCACTGCTGCAGCTGCGTGTTAGACGGCACCGCTGTTGCTGTGTGCGCTATACTTTGAGTGTTAATTTCAAGCCAATTTTCGCACAAATCTACAGATAGCTTGGGAGTAGGGAATAGTTGTAATTGCAGTCCTTTTGAGGGCTAGGTTACATTAGTTCCTATCACTTTTCTCTGGCAGGTCTGTGCTCTTAAATAGATAGGATGGGAGTAAAGACTAATTGTAATTGCAGTCCTTTGGAGGGCTAGGTTACATCAGTTCCTATCACTTTTTGCCAGGCAGGTCTGTGCCAGTGCTGTGCAAGTTTTTTTCACAGCATTTGTCTAAATCTAGCTAAACAAATCCTTTTTGGCCTCTTGCAGTGTGTGTTAGTCAGTGGAGTAGCCTGTCTGTGTTGAACAAACACCACCTGTGTATAGAATGCAAATTTTTTTACTGCAGCTAGCCAAGTAAAAGCTTTTGGGCATAGCATCATTGTATTAGTCCATATATACTAACCTCCACCAGGTTGCAAATTCAAAATAATTTTTATCTGCATCTAGCTCTGAAAAAATATTTGGACTTGGGCTTGTAGCAGTGTGTGGAACTTGTTCTATTAGTCCATCTATACTAACCTCCACCAGGTTGCAAATTCAAAATAATTTTTATCTGCATCTAGCTCTGAAAAAATATTTGGGCTTGGGCTTGTAGCAGTCTGTGGGACTTGTTCTATTAGTCCATCTATACTAACCTCCACCAGGTTGCAAATTCAAAATAATTTTATCTGCATCTAGCTCTGAAGAAATACTTGGGCTTGGGCTTGTAGCAGTGTGTGGGACTTGTTCTATTAGTCCATCTATACTAAGGGAGGAGAGCCAGGCGGAGGTGACCGAGCGGACCGGGAGGACCAGTAGGAGGCGACCGGAGGGACGAGCGCAAGAGAGCGCTGTGGCAGCGTGCAGTGCCGGCCAGCGGAGGGTGCCAGGTGGTGGTGACCAGGAGATGATCAGGAGGACCGGTAAGAAGCGACCGGAGGGACAAGCATGCTGTGATAGCGTGCAGCGTCCCTAGAGGAGGTGAGTGAGGGGCAGGAGGCCGCGATAAGCGGCCCTACTGAACCCAAGTGTGTACTGTACTGTATTGTATTTGTATCTGTATTGTAATTGTATTGTATTCCCTAGTCCATATTTAATTGATTACCCCCCCGTCCATATTTAATTGATCACCCCCGTCCATATTTAAATTGATTCCCCTGAACACCCCCGTCCATATTTAACTGATCCCTCTGACCACATTAAATTGACCCCCCGTCCTCATTTAATTGATCCCCGACCACCCCCCGTCCATATTAAAGTGATCCCCCTGACCACATTTAAATGATTGACCCCCCCAGCCCATAATTGATTGATCCCCCTTGTCCTATTTAATAGATTCCCCTTGTCCACTTTTACTCATCCCCAGTCCCTATCTATTTGCCTTATCCCCCACCATATTTAATTAACCCCTGTCCATAATTAATTGATTGATTCCCCAGACCACAATTAATTATTTCCCCAGTCCATATTTATTGATATTATTGATACTTATTGATCCCCAGTCCTTAGTTTATTGACCCACCGTCCATACCTATTTATTTGCTTTACCCCCCATCCTATTTAATTAAACCCTCTGTCCATAATTAATTGATTGATTCCCTAGTCCACAATTAATTATTTCCCCAGTCCATACTTATTGATCCCAGTCCATAGTTAATTGACACACCGTCCATACTTAATTAATCCACCTGACCCACTCAGCTGATCCCCCGTCCACACTTAATTGATACTTAATTGATCCCCCGTCCATACTTAACGGATCCCGCGTCGATATCTAATCGATACACTTGCACATCCCTAATTGATCCCCGTCCATACACCTATCTATAAATAATTGTGTTTTGTACTTGTACATATATACTGACTGTATCCCCATATTTAGAATGACGTCCATGTTGGCCGGAGACGTGCAGTGTACATCTTGCGCAATGTATGCATTCCCTGAGCTACCGCTCAGGGATCCATACTGCTGCGAGAGATGTGAGCATATCGTGCACTTGGAAGCCCAAATCCTGGATCTAAGTGCTCAGATAGCGGTACTGAGGAGCATCGACAACATGGAACGGAGTTTGCTGCTCACCGAGCAGACACTCAATGGGTCAACAATGGGGGTGGAGCTTAGTGGGGAAGCGCAGGCTGAACAGGCAGGGAGCTGGGTAACAGTTAGAAGGGATAGAGGGAAGAAGTATAGGAAGGCTGGTTCAGAACCGGCATTATTGGAGCACGACAGATCCTCTGACCGCCGGGGGAGTGTATGCTCCAGTAATGAGGGGGAGGGGGGAAGTGTAGGGCAGGCTAGACAGGTCCTGGTAGTGGGTGACTCTATTATTAGGGGGACAGACAGGGCAATCTGTCACAAAGACCGGGATCGCCGAACGGTGTGCTGCCTCCCTGGCGCTCGAGTCTGGCACATCGCGGATCGGGTTGACAGGTTACTGGGTGGGGCAGGCGAAGACCCAGCGGTCATGGTCCACATTGGCACCAATGACAAAGTGAGTGGTAGATGGAGGGTCCTTAAAAATGATTTCAGGGATCTAGGTAGGAAGCTTAGGGCAAGGACCTCCAAGGTAGTTTTCTCAGAAATACTACCAATCCCGCGAGCCACACAGGAGCGCCAACGGGAGGTTAGGGAGGTGAATAAGTGGCTAAAGAGTTGGTGCAAGGCAGAAGGGTTTGGTTTCATGGAGAACTGGGCCGACTTCGCTGTCGGCTACAGGCTCTACCGTAGGGATGGGCTGCACCTCAATGGGGAGGGTGCAGCGGTGCTGGGGAAGAAGATGGCTAATAGGTTGGAGGAGTTTTTAAACTAGAGACGGGGGGGGGAACCAAGGAAATAGGTGGGATGTGAGGCAAGCAAGGGGGAAGGGGAGAAGTGAATATAATGAGGGTGGAGAGGGGTGTGGGGATAGTACAGTTAGATCGTTAGAGAAGAATAGGATGCTAAATAACCCCAAAGTTTTATCTTGCATGATGACCAACGCAAGAAGCCTGAGCAATAAGGCGGATGAGCTGCGGGTGCTTATGACGCGCCCCTGGGCCTGTGTCGCGCTGCGTTGCGCACGCGGGAGCTTACCCGGAGCCGGATCTGTTGAGGGTTGTAGTCTCGTGGCGGTGACCCGGTCCGTGCCCAGGGAGTCAAACTGGACGGCAGTAGATGTAGTACGACTACGCCACCCGTTGAATGCAGCTTATGGAGCTGCCGCTGCAGGACAGTCCGCTGAGGCCGGTGGATGGATGGTGCAGCAGGGATGGTATAACCCCCAACGGGAGGGTTATGGCCTCAGGGCAGCTGACGTGGATGATGGGGGTAGCAGGAACCACTCAGAGACGGTGCGGTGTAATTCAGGGTCTTTACTGGTAACAACGATAGACCCTCCCGGAGTACTTGCTAGCGAACGGGGCCTGGTCAGTCCTTGAGCAGATGGGATCTCCCCTGGCCAGGCGGAGTTGTAGGCCTCCCAAACTGACTGTACTCTTCTGGCTACCTTGCTAGAAGCGGATATAAGTAGCCCACGTCCCTGAGTGTACCGTGTGGTGCTCACCCGTATGGCCGGTGACTCGGGGCCTTCTAATGGCTTCCGCTCCACGATGGCGGTGCTGGTCCCACGCGTGTGACCGTGCCTTCGGGTTTCTGGGCCTGAGGACCTGAAATCCCCTGCCGGTCGGCTTCTGCTGCTGGGTAAGAGTTAGTCCCCACAGCCTCGGACGCCGGGTCCGGTAAGAAAGCTTCTCAGTCAGGGCGAGCTCTGCAGCTGCCAGCCCCTGACTCGTAGTAGTATTGCTTCTGCTGTTTCTTGTCTCTACTCTCCTTGACTCCAGGCTCAGGCCCCTGGACAGGGCCTGCCTGTGGAGCAGAGCCCATAGAGCAGCTCTGCTCCCTGTCTTCTCCTCTCAGAACTCTCTACCCTGCCTCAGCCCCAGGTTTATATAGGGGAAGTCCTTCCCCTCCCAAGACTGGGCAGGAGGTGTGGCATGCACAGGATCCCTGACCAAAGGACCTCCCACCTGCTCTCAGACGTAATATCTCTATCACTGTGGCAACCAGACCCCTGGGGTGTCACATTCCCCCCTAGTGAAATTTAGTACTCCGGGACTAAACATATTTTTGTAACATAACAAAGTATAAACAATAACATTACAATAAGGAAACGCATAAAGCTGGTCACGGCGTGTCCGTAACCGGGTGCAGTCTTTGAAGAAAGCAAGGTGTCCATTTCACCAAAACAGGGAGACGTAACCAGGTAGGGGTCTGTCCTACCCCGAGTCCTTAACAGTCTTTTAGTCCATCCTGGGTTACGCTCCATTAACTGTACAAAGGATTCCCGGTAAATCCACCAAGGACTCCTATAAATAACTGGAAACACATAATATTTACAAGATATGGCCGCTCTCAGTCCTCGGCCAGTGGGGATAAGGATTGGCTGCTCACAGTCCTCAGCCTGTGGGGAGATGGGATGGCTGCTCACAGTCCTCAGCCTGGTTAAGGATAGGGGACACACGGGAACAGTTCACACTTGTCCCAACGGGGACCATATTTTAATTAGCAACACAAGTACCCCTACAGGTAACTATGTACAGTTCCACTTTACCGTACTTCAGTAACGGCATCCTCCTGCTCCTTCTTGTGTGTAGGCTTCAGACCCGTCCGGGTCCTCTTGGCTTTCCTCGTATTGGTAGTACTGCAGCTCCTCCTTGGTTAACGTGGAGGGCGTACAGTCCTTTTGCACCTGGGGAGTTCAGGCCTTGCGACCAGGCGTGGAGAGGGTCGCCGTTGATGACGCCCGGGGTCAGAGGGTGCAACTTTGGGCCTGGGCGCGGGCTGGTGGTGGTAGTGCCCAGGGCTGGAGGGCTTGGCCGCAGGGCTTGTTGCGGGGGCTGGAGCAGGTCGGTGTCTGCAGCGCCCGGAATCGGCGGCTCCACCAGGGGGCCCGGGAGCAGGCTGACGCTGGCAGCGTCCGGGACAGGGAGACTCCTCTTACCTGCTCCCGCGACTGCTCCTGCGTCACGCGTCTTCTCCCGGCGCTGGTCGGGGCCGGCGACGACTGGGGCACTGCCGATGCTGGGCAGCTTAGTCTGCTGCCGGTCCGCCATCTTGCTGTCCGTTCCTGGTGTTCTCCTCCCCCCTAGTGGACCGTGGCCTACCTTCCGGAGATCCTCTTCCGTAGGCCGCAGCTCCGCAGTCAATCGTCGGGGTAGAGGACCTGGCGTCGCGCTCCTGTGACGTCGGCGTCTGCTGGGCTCCTTCCAGGACCTTACGCAACGTCCGGACGTGAGGCGGGGCTTCAGTTCTCGCGCGCTTTCGGAGTCCACGCCCCTCTTCTTCCCGCGTGGCGTCTCCAAGATGGCGCCGGATGGCGGGAAAACTCCTCGGATGGCGGGAAGAAGGCAGAAGATGGCGCCGGATGGCGGGAAAACTCCTCGGATGGCGGGAAGAAGGCAGAAGATGGCGCCGGATGGCGGGAAAACTCCACGGATGGCGGGAATCTTCACCACTGGTAAGTTTGAAAAGTCTCTTTTTCAGGCACGCAGTACCCGGTGGTTGCGGGCACGAAATCCTGCCGACTACGCCAAAGTTGACGCGCCCCTGGGCCTGTGTCGCGCTGCGTTGCGCACGCGGGAGCTTACCCGGAGCCGGATCTGTTGAGGGTTGTAGTCTCGTGGCGGTGACCCGGTCCGTGCCCAGGGAGTCAAACTGGACGGCAGTAGATGTAGTACGACTACGCCACCCGTTGAATGCAGCTTATGGAGCTGCCGCTGCAGGACAGTCCGCTGAGGCCGGTGGATGGATGGTGCAGCGGGGATGGTATAACCCCCAACGGGAGGGGTATGGCCTCAGGGCAGCCGACGTGGATGATGGGGGTAGCAGGAACCACTCAGAGACGGTGCGGTGTAATTCAGGGTCTTTACTGGTAACAACGATAGACCCTCCCGGAGTACTTGCTAGCGAACGGGGCCTGGTCAGTCCTTGAGCAGATGGGATCTCCCCTGGCCAGGCGGAGTTGTAGGCCTCCCAAACTGACTGTACTCTTCTGGCTACCTTGCTAGAAGCGGATATAAGTAGCCCACGTCCCTGAGTGTACCGTGTGGTGCTCACCCGTATGGCCAGTGACTCGGGGCCTTCTAATGGCTTCCGCTCCACGATGGCGGTGCTGGTCCCACGCGTGTGACCGTGCCTTCGGGTTTCTGGGCCTGAGGACCTGAAATCCCCTGCCGGTCGGCTTCTGCTGCTGGGTAAGAGTTAGTCCCCACAGCCTCGGACGCCGGGTCCGGTAAGAAAGCTTCTCAGTCAGGGCGAGCTCTGCAGCTGCCAGCCCCTGACTCGTAGTAGTATTGCTTCTGCTGTTTCTTGTCTCTACTCTCCTTGACTCCAGGCTCAGGCCCCTGGACAGGGCCTGCCTGTGGAGCAGAGCCCATAGAGCAGCTCTGCTCCCTGTCTTCTCTTCTCAGAACTCTCTACCCTGCCTCAGCCCCAGGTTTATATAGGGGAAGTCCTTCCCCTCCCAAGACTGGGCAGGAGGTGTGGCATGCACAGGATCCCTGACCAAAGGACCTCCCACCTGCTCTCAGACGTAATATCTCTATCACTGTGGCAACCAGACCCCTGGGGTGTCACACTTATATCGGAGGAGAGGTATGACATCGTAGGTATAACAGAGACTTGGCTAGATGATAGCTACGACTGGGCGGTAAATTTAACAGATTATAGTTTATTTAGAAGGGACCGGAAACAGGGGAAGGGCGGAGGAGTCTGCTTATATGTAAAGTCACGTCTAAAGCCCAGACTAAGGGAAGATATAGGAGAGGGAGAAGAGGGGGTCGAGTCCATGTGGGTAGAGATAGAGGGGGCAAAAAATAGTAATAAAATATTACTGGGGGTCTGCTATAAGCCACCCAATATAACAGAGGAGAATGAGAAACTGCTATTAGGACAAATAGACAAAGTAGCAAAACATAATGAGGTGATTGTAATGGGGGATTTCAACTACCCGGATATTGACTGGGAAACAGAAACCTGTAGATCGCAGAAAGGAAAAAGGTTCTTGACAAATATCAAGGATAATTATCTCTCCCAACTAGTGCAGGAACCAACGAGAGGGAAGGCCGTGTTGGACTTAATATTGACTAATAGGCCTGATAGAATAACTGAGGTACAGTTAGGGGGGCACCTAGGTAATAGCGATCATAATATTATCAATTTCAAAATGCCCTTCAGTAGGGTTATCAATAAGGGAACAACTAAAACATTAAACTTTAGGAGGGCGAAGTTTGATCAGCTGAAAGAAAACCTTCAACTTATAGACTGGGACAAAGTTCTTAATCAAAGGAATACGAATAGTAAATGGGAAACCTTCAAAATAATTCTGAATACTCAGTGCGAGAGGTATATACTGTATGGGAATAAAAGGGCCAGAAATAAGAGGAAACCAATATGGTTGAACAAGAACGTAAAAGGGGCGTTAAATAGCAAAAAACAGGCATTCAAGAGATTAAAACAGGAAAACAGTAAGGAGGCACTAATGTGTTACAAGGAAAAAACGAGAACCTGTAAAAGACAAATAAAAATAGCAAAGGAGGAAACAGAGAGACGTATTGCTAGGGAAAGTAGATCAAATCCCAAACTGTTCTTTACGTATATAAATAGTAAAAGGATTAAATCGGATAATATTGGACCGATAAAAAGTGAGGAAGGCAAAATCATAGAGAAAGATGAGGATAAAGCTAATCTATTAAATAAATTTTTTTCGTCAACTTTCACAAAGGAAATCGAACTAACAGGAGAAATGAGAAGTGACAAGCTTAATCCTCCACTAAGTATGACAAATCTAACCCAAGCTGGGGTACAGAAACGCCTCAGTAACATTAAAATAAACAAATCACCAGGACCTGATGGCATACACCCACGGGTACTAAGGGAACTAAGTAATGTGATAGACAGACCGTTATATCTTATATTTAAGGACTCTGTTGAGACTGGGTCTGTGCCACTTGATTGGCGACAGGCGAATGTAGTGCCAATATTCAAAAAGGGAGTGAAAAGTGACGCCGGAAACTATCGGCCGGTGAGTCTGACGTCCGTTTTGGGCAAAATTTTTGAAGGCTTTATTAATGAGGCAATTACGGAGCATCTTGATGCTAATAATCTATTAACCCCGAACCAACATGGATTCATGAGGAATCGCTCCTGCCAAACTAACCTGATTGACTTCTACGAGGAGGTTAGCTCTCGAGTAGATCAGGGGGAACCAGTGGATGTCGTGTATCTCGACTTCTCAAAAGCGTTCGATAGCGTGCCACATAATAGGTTGGTATACAAAATGAGAATGATGGGGCTGGGGGAAAATGTCTGCAAGTGGGTAGCTAACTGGCTAAAGGATAGAAGGCAAAGGGTGGTTATAAATGGAATATACTCAGATTGGGTAAGCGTCACTAGTGGGGTACCACAGGGGTCTGTACTAGGCCCAATGTTATTTAATATCTTTATTAACGACATAGTCAACGGGATAAATAGTAAAATATCAATATTTGCAGATGACACAAAGTTATGTAAAACAATTAATACAAAAGAGGACAGTGCAGACCTACAGAGGGATTTGGATAAGCTGGGTAGGTGGAGCATTAAATGGCAAATGAGGTTTAACGAGGAGAAATGTAAGGTCATACATATGGGAAGGAAAAATGGAAGTCACCAGTACTCACTGAATGGGAAATCATTGGGGAATTCAGAGATGGAGAAGGACTTGGGCAACTTGATTGATAGCAAACTAAATTGGAGTGCCCAAAGTCAGGCCGCTGCTGTAAGGGCAAACAGGGTAATGGGATGTATCAGAAGAGGTATAGCTGCAAAGGATGAGAACATTGTTCTTCCACTGTACAAAGCACTGGTCAGACCACACTTGGAATACTGTGCTCAGTTATGGGCCCCAATATATAGAAAGGATATAAATGAGCTTGAAAAGGTACAAAGGAGGGCAACAAAATTAATAAAGGGAATGGAGGGACTGCAATACCCAGAGAGGTTGTCAAAACTAGGACTATTCAGCCTGGAAAAGAGAAGGTTGAGGGGGGACATAATAAATGTTTACAAATATGTTAGGGGACAGTATAGAGATCTTGCCCGGGATTTGTTCAAAAGGAGGAATATTACGGTAACAAGAGGGCATTCACTAAGACTGGAAGAGAAAAGGTTTCAGCACCAGCATAGGAAGGGGTTATTTACGGTAAGAGCAGTGAGAATATGGAATTCACTGAGTGAGGAGACGGTAATGTCGGATTCACTAAACCAGTTCAAGCGGGGACTGGATGCTTTTCTAGATACCAGGCAGATTTCAGTATATACTTAAAAATAAAATAAAATAGTAGGTTGATACAGGGATTTATTCAGACTGCTGGTTTCAGAGTCGGGAGGGAATTTTTCCTCAGGTGAAGATTGGCCAAATCATTTGGGGTTTTTGCCCTCCTCTGGATCAACTTTAGCAATTACAGAACTAACAGGTCGAACTTGATGGACGCAAGTCTTTATTCGGCTTTACTAACTATGTAACTATGTAACCTCCACCAGGTTGCAAATTGAAAATAATTTTTATCTGCATCTAGCTCTGAAAAAATATTTGGGCTTGGGCTTGTAGCAGTGTGTGGGACTTGTTCTATTAGTCCATCTATACTAACCTCCACCAGGTTGCAAATTGAAAATAATTTTTATCTGCATCGAGCTCTGAAAAAATATTTGGGCTTGGGCTTGTAGCAGTGTGTGGGACTTGTTCTATTAGTCCATCTATACTAACCTCCACCAGGTTGCAAAATCAAAATAATTTTTATATACATCTGGCTCTGAAAAAATATTTGGGCTTGGGCTTGTAGCAGTGTGTGGAACTTGTTCTATTAGTCCATCTATACTAACCTTCACCAGGTTGCAAATTCAAAATAATTTTTATCTGCATGTAGCTCTGAAAAAATATTTGGGCTTGGGCTTGTAGCAGTGTGTGGGACTTGTTCTATTAGTCCATCTATACTAACCTCCACCAGGTTACAAATTCAAAATAATTTTTATCTGCATCTAGCTTTGAAAAAATATTTGGGCTTGGGCTTGTAGCAGTGTGTGGGACTTGTTCTATTAGTCCATCTATACTAACCTCCACCAGGTTGCAAATTCAAAATAATTTTTATCTGCATCTAGCTCCAAAAAAATATTTGGGCTTGGGCTTGTAGCAGTGTGTGGGACTGGCTCTATTAGTCCATCTGTACTAACCTCCACCAGGTTGCAAATTCAAAATAATTTTTATCTGCATCTAGCTCTGAAAAAATATTTGGGCTTGGGCTTGTAGCAGTGTGTGGGACTTGTTCTATTAGTCCATCTATACTAACCTCCACCAAGTTGCAAATTTAAAATAATTTTTATCTGCATCTAGCTCTGAAAAATATTTGGGCTTGGTCTTGTAGCAGTGTGTGGGACTTGTTCTATTAGTCCAGCTATACTAACCTCCACCAGGTTGCAAATTCAAAATAATTTTTATCTGCATCTAGCTCTGAAAAAATATTTGGGCTTGGGCTTGTAGCAGTGTGTGGGACTTGTTCTATTAGTCCATCTATACTAACCTCCACCAGGTTGCAAATTCAAAATAATTTTTATCTGCTTCTAGCTCTGAAAAAATATTTGGGCTTGGGCTTGTAGCAGTGTGTGGGACTTGTTCTATTAGTCCATCTATACTAGCCTCCACCAGGTTGCAAATTCAAAATAATTTTTATCTGCATCTAGCTCTGAAAAAAATATTTGGGCTTGGGCTTGTAGCAGTGTGTGGGACTTGTTCTATTAGTTCATCTATACTAAACTCCACCAGGTTGCAAATTCAAAATAATTTTTATCTGCATCTAGCTCTGAAAAAATATTTGGGCTTGGGCTTGTAGCAGTGTGTGGGACTTGTTCTATTAGTCCATCTATACTAACCTCCACCAGGTTGCAAATTCAAAATAATTTTTATCTGCATCTAGCTCTGAAAAAATATTAGGGCTTGGGTTCGTAGCAGTGTGTGGGACTTGTTCTATTAGTCCATCTATACTAACCTCCACCAGGTTGCAAATTCAAAATAATTTTTATCTGCATCTAGCTCTGAAAAAATATTTGGGCTTGGGCTGGTAGCAGTGTGTGGGAATTGTTCTATTAGTCCATCTATACTAACCTCCACCAGGTTGCAAATTCAAAATAATTTTTATCTGCATCTAGCTCTGAAAAAATATTTGGGCTTGGGCTTGTAGCAGTGTGTGGGACTTGTTCTATTAGTCCATCTATACTAACCTCCACCAGGTTGCAAATTCAAAATAATTTTTATCTGCATCTAGCTCTGAAAAAATATTTGGGCTTGGGCTTGTAGCAGTGTGTGGGACTTGTTCTATTAGTCCATCTATACTAACCTCCACCAGGTTGCAAATTCAAAATAATTTTTATCTGCATCTAGCTCTGAAAAAATATTTGGGCTTGGGCTTGTAGCAGTGTGTGGGAATTGTTCTATTAGTCCATCTATACTAACCTCCACCAGGTTGCAAATTCAAAATAATTTTTATCTGCATCTAGCTCTGAAAAAATATTTGGGCTTGGGCTTGTAGCAGTGTGTGGGACTTGTTCTATTAGTCCATCTATACTAACCTCCACCAGGTTGCAAATTCAAAATAATTTTTATCTGCATCTAGCTCTGAAAAAATATTTGGGCTTGGGCTTGTAGCAGTGTGTGGGACTTGTTCTATTAGTCCATCTATACTAACCTCCACCAGGTTGCAAATTCAAAATAATTTTTATCTGCATCTAGCTCTGAAAAAATATTTGGGCTTGGGCTTGTAGCAGTGTGTGGGAATTGTTCTATTAGTCCATCTATACTAACCTCCACCAGGTTGCAAATTCAAAATAATTTTTATCTGCATCTAGCTCTGAAAAAATATTTGGGCTTGGGCTTGTAGCAGTGTGTGGGACTTGTTCTATTAGTCCATCTATACTAACCTCCACCAGGTTGCAAATTCAAAATAATTTTTATCTGCATCTAGCTCTGAAAAAATATTTGGGCTTGGGCTTGTAGCAGTGTGTGGGACTTGTTCTATTAGTCCATCTATACTAACCTCCACCAGGTTGCAAATTCAAAATAATTTTTATCTGCATCTAGCTCCGAAAAAATATTTGGGCTTGGGCTAGTAGCAGTGTGTGGGACTGGCTCTATTAGTCCATCTATACTAACCTCCACCAGGTTGCAAATTCAAAATAATTTTTATCTGCATCTAGCTCTGAAAAAATATTTGGGCTTGGGATTGTAGCAGTGTGTGGGTCTTGTTCTATTAGTCCATCTATACTAACCTCCACCAGGTTGCAAATTCAAAATAATTTTTATCTGCTTCTAGCTCTGAAAAAATATTTGGGCTTGGGCTTGTAGCAGTGTGTGGGACTTGTTCTATTAGTCCATCTATACTAACCTCCACCAGGTTGCAAATTCAAAATAATGTTTATCTGCATCTTGCTCTGAGAAAATATTTGGGCTTGGGCTTGTAGCAGTGTGTGGGACTTGTTCTATTAGTCCATCTATACTAACCTCCACCAGGTTGCAAATTCAAAATAATGTTTATCTGCATCTTGCTCTGAGAAAATATTTGGGCTTGGGCTTGTAGCAGTGTGTGGGACTTGTTCTATTAGTCCATCTATACTAACCTCCACCAGGATACAAATTCAAAATAATTTTTATCTGCATCGAGCTCTGAAAAAACATTTGGGCTTGGGCTTGTAGCTGTGTGTGGGACTTGTTCTATTAGTCCATCTATACTAGCCTCCACCAGGTTGCAAATTCAAAATAATTTTTATCTGCATCTAGCTCTGAAAAAAATATTTGGGCTTGGGCTTGTAGCATTGTGTGGGACTTGTTCTATTAGTTCATCTATACTAACCTCCACCAGGTTGCAAATTCAAAATAATTTTTATCTGCATCTAGCTCTGAAAAAATATTTGGGCTTGGGATTGTAGCAGTGTGTGGGACTTGTTCTATTAGTCCATCTATACTAACCTCCACCAGGTTGCAAATTCAAAATAATTTTTATCTGCTTCTAGCTCTGAAAAAATATTTGGGCTTGGGCTTGTAGCAGTGTGTGGGACTTGTTCTATTAGTCCATCTATACTAACCTCCACCAGGTTGCAAATTCAAAATAATGTTTATCTGCATCTTGCTCTGAGAAAATATTTGGGCTTGGGCTTGTAGCAGTGTGTGGGACTTGTTCTATTAGTCCATCTATACTAACCTCCACCAGGTTGCAAATTCAAAATAATGTTTATCTGCATCTTGCTCTGAGAAAATATTTGGGCTTGGGCTTGTAGCAGTGTGTGGGACTTGTTCTATTAGTCCATCTATACTAACCTCCACCAGGATGCAAATTCAAAATAATTTTTATCTGCATCGAGCTCTGAAAAAATATTTGGGCTTGGGCTTGTAGCTGTGTGTGGGACTTGTTCTATTAGTCCATCTATACTAGCCTCCACCAGGTTGCAAATTCAAAATAATTTTTATCTGCATCTAGCTCTGAAAAAAATATTTGGGCTTGGGCTTGTAGCATTGTGTGGGACTTGTTCTATTAGTTCATCTATACTAACCTCCACCAGGTTGCAAATTCAAAATAATTTTTATCTGCATCTAGCTCTGAAAAAATATTTGGGCTTGGGCTTGTAGCAGTGTGTGGGACTTGTTCTATTAGTCCATCTATACTAACCTCCACCAGGTTGCAAATTCAAAATAATTTTTATCTGCATCTAGCTCTGAAAAAATATTAGGGCTTGGGTTCGTAGCAGTGTGTGGGACTTGTTCTATTAGTCCATCTATACTAACCTCCACCAGGTTGCAAATTCAAAATAATTTTTATCTGCATCTTGCTCTGAAAAAATATTTGGGCTTGGGCTTGTAGCAGTGTGTGGGAATTGTTCTATTAGTCCATCTATACTAACCTCCACCAGGTTGCAAATTCAAAATAATTTTTATCTGCATCTAGCTCTGAAAAAATATTTGGGCTTGGGATTGTAGCAGTGTGTGGGACTTGTTCTATTAGTCCATCTATACTAACCTCCACCAGGTTGCAAATTCAAAATAATTTTTATCTGCTTCTAGCTCTGAAAAAATATTTGGGCTTGGGCTTGTAGCAGTGTGTGGGACTTGTTCTATTAGTCCATCTATACTAACCTCCACCAGGTTGCAAATTCAAAATAATGTTTATCTGCATCTTGCTCTGAGAAAATATTTGGGCTTGGGCTTGTAGCAGTGTGTGGGACTTGTTCTATTAGTCCATCTATACTAACCTCCACCAGGATGCAAATTCAAAATAATTTTTATCTGCATCGAGCTCTGAAAAAATATTTGGGCTTGGGCTTGTAGCTGTGTGTGGGACTTGTTCTATTAGTCCATCTATACTAGCCTCCACCAGGTTGCAAATTCAAAATAATTTTTATCTGCATCTAGCTCTGAAAAAAATATTTGGGCTTGGGCTTGTAGCATTGTGTGGGACTTGTTCTATTAGTTCATCTATACTAACCTCCACCAGGTTGCAAATTCAAAATAATTTTTATCTGCATCTAGCTCTGAAAAAATATTTGGGCTTGGGCTTGTAGCAGTGTGTGGGACTTGTTCTATTAGTCCATCTATACTAACCTCCACCAGGTTGCAAATTCAAAATAATTTTTATCTGCATCTAGCTCTGAAAAAATATTAGGGCTTGGGCTTGTAGCAGTGTGTGGGAATTGTTCTATTGGTCCATCTATACTAACCTCCACCAGGTTGCAAATTCAAAATAATTTTTATCTGCATCTAGCTCTGAAAAAATATTTGGGCTTGGGCTTGTAGCAGTGTGTGGGACTTGTTCTATTAGTCCATCTATACTAACCTCCACCAGGTTGCAAATTCAAAATAATTTTTATGTGCATCTAGCTCTGAAAAAATATTTGGGCTTGGGCTTGTAGCAGTGTGTGGGACTTGTTCTATTAGTCCATCTATACTAACCTCCACCAGGTTGCAAATTCAAAATAATTTTTATCTGCATCTAGCTCCGAAAAAATATTTGGGCTTGGGCTTGTAGCAGTGTGTGGGACTGGCTCTATTAGTCCATCTATACTAACCTCCACCAGGTTGCAAATTCAAAATAATTTTTATCTGCATCGAGCTCTGAAAAAATATTTGGGCTTGGGCTTGTAGCTGTGTGTGGGACTTGTTCTATTAGTCCATCTATACTAGCCTCCACCAGGTTGCAAATTCAAAATAATTTTTATCTGCATCTAGCTCTGAAAAAAATATTTGGGCTTGGGCTTGTAGCATTGTGTGGGACTTGTTCTATTAGTTCATCTATACTAACCTCCACCAGGTTGCAAATTCAAAATAATTTTTATCTGCATCTAGCTCTGAAAAAATATTTGGGCTTGGGCTTGTAGCAGTGTGTGGGACTTGTTCTATTAGTCCATCTATACTAACCTCCACCAGGTTGCAAATTCAAAATAATTTTTATCTGCATCTAGCTCTGAAAAAATATTAGGGCTTGGGTTCGTAGCAGTGTGTGGGACTTGTTCTATTAGTCCATCTATACTAACCTCCACCAGGTTGCAAATTCAAAATAATTTTTATCTGCATCTTGCTCTGAAAAAATATTTGGGCTTGGGCTTGTAGCAGTGTGTGGGAATTGTTCTATTAGTCCATCTATACTAACCTCCACCAGGTTGCAAATTCAAAATAATTTTTATCTGCATCTAGCTCTGAAAAAATATTTGGGCTTGGGATTGTAGCAGTGTGTGGGACTTGTTCTATTAGTCCATCTATACTAACCTCCACCAGGTTGCAAATTCAAAATAATTTTTATCTGCTTCTAGCTCTGAAAAAATATTTGGGCTTGGGCTTGTAGCAGTGTGTGGGACTTGTTCTATTAGTCCATCTATACTAACCTCCACCAGGTTGCAAATTCAAAATAATGTTTATCTGCATCTTGCTCTGAGAAAATATTTGGGCTTGGGCTTGTAGCAGTGTGTGGGACTTGTTCTATTAGTCCATCTATACTAACCTCCACCAGGATGCAAATTCAAAATAATTTTTATCTGCATCGAGCTCTGAAAAAATATTTGGGCTTGGGCTTGTAGCTGTGTGTGGGACTTGTTCTATTAGTCCATCTATACTAGCCTCCACCAGGTTGCAAATTCAAAATAATTTTTATCTGCATCTAGCTCTGAAAAAAATATTTGGGCTTGGGCTTGTAGCATTGTGTGGGACTTGTTCTATTAGTTCATCTATACTAACCTCCACCAGGTTGCAAATTCAAAATAATTTTTATCTGCATCTAGCTCTGAAAAAATATTTGGGCTTGGGCTTGTAGCAGTGTGTGGGACTTGTTCTATTAGTCCATCTATACTAACCTCCACCAGGTTGCAAATTCAAAATAATTTTTATCTGCATCTAGCTCTGAAAAAATATTAGGGCTTGGGCTTGTAGCAGTGTGTGGGAATTGTTCTATTGGTCCATCTATACTAACCTCCACCAGGTTGCAAATTCAAAATAATTTTTATCTGCATCTAGCTCTGAAAAAATATTTGGGCTTGGGCTTGTAGCAGTGTGTGGGACTTGTTCTATTAGTCCATCTATACTAACCTCCACCAGGTTGCAAATTCAAAATAATTTTTATGTGCATCTAGCTCTGAAAAAATATTTGGGCTTGGGCTTGTAGCAGTGTGTGGGACTTGTTCTATTAGTCCATCTATACTAACCTCCACCAGGTTGCAAATTCAAAATAATTTTTATCTGCATCTAGCTCCGAAAAAATATTTGGGCTTGGGCTTGTAGCAGTGTGTGGGACTGGCTCTATTAGTCCATCTATACTAACCTCCACCAGGTTGCAAATTCAAAAGAATTTTTATCTGCATCTAGCTCTGAAAAAATATTTGGGCTTGGGCTTGTAGCAGTGTTTGGGACTTGTTCTATTAGTCCATCTATACTAACCTCCACCAGGTTGCAAATTTAAAATAATTTTTATCTGCATCTAGCTCTGAAAAATATTTGGGCTTGGGCTTGTAGCAGTGTGTGGGACTTGTTCTATTAGTCCATCTATACTAACCTTCACCAGGTTGTAAATTCAAAATAATTTTTATCTGCATCTAGCTCTGAAAAAATATTTGGGCTTGGGCTTGTAGCAGTGTGTGGGACTTGTTCTATTTTTCCATCTATACTAACCTCCACCAGGTTGCAAATTCAAAATAATTTTTATCTGCATCTAGCTGTGAAAAAATATTTGGGCTTGGGCTTGTAGCAGTGTGTGGGACTTGTTCTATTAGTCCATCTATACTAACCTCCACCAGGTTGCAAATTCAAAATAATTTTTATCTGCATCTAGCTCTGAAAAAATAATTGGACTTGGGCTTGTAGCAGTGTGTGGGACTTGTTCTATTAGTCCATCTATGCTAACCTCCACCAGGTTGCAAATTCAAAATAGTTTTTATCTGCATCTAGCTCTGAAAAAATATTTGGGCTTGGGCTTGTAGCAGTGTGTGTGACTTGTTCTATTAGTCCATCTATACTAACCTCCACCAGGTGGCAAATTCAAAATAATTTTTATCTGCATCTAGCTCTGAAAAAATATTAGGGCTTGGGTTTGTAGCAGTGTGTGGGACTTGTTCTATTAGTCCATCTATACTAACCTCCACCAGGTTGCAAATTCAAAATAATTTTTATCAGCATCTAGCTCTGAAAAAATATTTGGGCTTGGGCTTGTAGCAGTGTGTGGGACTTGTTCTATTAGTCCATCTATACTAACGTCCAACAGGTTGCAAATTCAAAATAATTTTTATCTGCATCTAGCTCTGAAAAAATATTTGGGCTTGGGCTTGTAGCAGTGTGTGGGAATTGTTCAATTAGTCCATCTATACTAACCTCCACCAGGTTGCAAATTCCAAATAATTTTTATCTGCATCTAGCTCTGAAAAAATATTTGGGCTTGGGCTTGTAGCAGTGTGTGGGACTTGTCCTATTAGTCCATCTATGCTAACCTCCACCAGGTTGCAAATTCAAAATAGTTTTTATCTGCATCTAGCTCTGAAAAAATATTTGGGCTTGGGCTTGTAGCAGTGTGTGTGACTTGTTCTATTAGTCCATCTATACTAACCTCCACCAGGTGGCAAATTCAAAATAATTTTTATCTGCATCTAGCTCTGAAAAAATATTAGGGCTTGGGTTTGTAGCAGTGTGTGGGACTTGTTCTATTAGTCCATCTATACTAACCTCCACCAGGTTGCAAATTCAAAATAATTTTTATCAGCATCTAGCTCTGAAAAAATATTTGGGCTTGGGCTTGTAGCAGTGTGTGGGACTTGTTCTATTAGTCCATCTATACTAACCTCCACCAGGTTGCAAATTCAAAATAATTTTTATCTGCATCTAGCTCCGAAAAAATATTTGGGCTTGGGCTTGTAGCAGTGTGTGGGACTGGCTCTATTAGTCCATCTATACTAACCTCCACCAGGTTGCAAATTCAAAAGAATTTTTATCTGCATCTAGCTCTGAAAAAATATTTGGGCTTGGGCTTGTAGCAGTGTTTGGGACTTGTTCTATTAGTCCATCTATACTAACCTCCACCAGGTTGCAAATTTAAAATAATTTTTATCTGCATCTAGCTCTGAAAAATATTTGGGCTTGGGCTTGTAGCAGTGTGTGGGACTTGTTCTATTAGTCCATCTATACTAACCTTCACCAGGTTGTAAATTCAAAATAATTTTTATCTGCATCTAGCTCTGAAAAAATATTTGGGCTTGGGCTTGTAGCAGTGTGTGGGACTTGTTCTATTTTTCCATCTATACTAACCTCCACCAGGTTGCAAATTCAAAATAATTTTTATCTGCATCTAGCTGTGAAAAAATATTTGGGCTTGGGCTTGTAGCAGTGTGTGGGACTTGTTCTATTAGTCCATCTATACTAACCTCCACCAGGTTGCAAATTCAAAATAATTTTTATCTGCATCTAGCTCTGAAAAAATAATTGGACTTGGGCTTGTAGCAGTGTGTGGGACTTGTTCTATTAGTCCATCTATGCTAACCTCCACCAGGTTGCAAATTCAAAATAGTTTTTATCTGCATCTAGCTCTGAAAAAATATTTGGGCTTGGGCTTGTAGCAGTGTGTGTGACTTGTTCTATTAGTCCATCTATACTAACCTCCACCAGGTGGCAAATTCAAAATAATTTTTATCTGCATCTAGCTCTGAAAAAATATTAGGGCTTGGGTTTGTAGCAGTGTGTGGGACTTGTTCTATTAGTCCATCTATACTAACCTCCACCAGGTTGCAAATTCAAAATAATTTTTATCAGCATCTAGCTCTGAAAAAATATTTGGGCTTGGGCTTGTAGCAGTGTGTGGGACTTGTTCTATTAGTCCATCTATACTAACGTCCAACAGGTTGCAAATTCAAAATAATTTTTATCTGCATCTAGCTCTGAAAAAATATTTGGGCTTGGGCTTGTAGCAGTGTGTGGGAATTGTTCAATTAGTCCATCTATACTAACCTCCACCAGGTTGCAAATTCCAAATAATTTTTATCTGCATCTAGCTCTGAAAAAATATTTGGGCTTGGGCTTGTAGCAGTGTGTGGGACTTGTCCTATTAGTCCATCTATGCTAACCTCCACCAGGTTGCAAATTCAAAATAGTTTTTATCTGCATCTAGCTCTGAAAAAATATTTGGGCTTGGGCTTGTAGCAGTGTGTGTGACTTGTTCTATTAGTCCATCTATACTAACCTCCACCAGGTGGCAAATTCAAAATAATTTTTATCTGCATCTAGCTCTGAAAAAATATTAGGGCTTGGGTTTGTAGCAGTGTGTGGGACTTGTTCTATTAGTCCATCTATACTAACCTCCACCAGGTTGCAAATTCAAAATAATTTTTATCAGCATCTAGCTCTGAAAAAATATTTGGGCTTGGGCTTGTAGCAGTGTGTGGGACTTGTTCTATTAGTCCATCTATACTAACGTCCAACAGGTTGCAAATTCAAAATAATTTTTATCTGCATCTAGCTCTGAAAAAATATTTGGGCTTGGGCTTGTAGCAGTGTGTGGGAATTGTTCAATTAGTCCATCTATACTAACCTCCACCAGGTTGCAAATTCCAAATAATTTTTATCTGCATCTAGCTCTGAAAAAATATTTGGGCTTGGGCTTGTAGCAGTGTGTGGGACTTGTCCTATTAGTCCATCTATACTAACCTCCACCAGGTTGCAAATTCAAAATAATTTTTATCTGCATCTAGCTCTGAAAAAATATTTGGGCTTGGGCTTGTAGTAGTGAGTGGGACTTGTTCTATTAGTCCATCTATACTAACCTCCACCAGGTTGCAAATTCAAAATAATTTTTATCTGCATCTAGCTCGAAAAAATATTTGGGCTTGGGCTTGTAGCAGTGTGTGGGACTGGCTCTATTAGTCCATCTATACTAACCTCCACCAGGTTGCAAATTGAAAATAATTTTTATCTGCATCTAGCTCTGAAAAAATATTTGGGCTTGGGCTTGTAGCAGTGTGTGGGACTTGTTCTATTAGTCCATCTATACTAACCTCCACCATGTTGCAAATTCAAAATAATTTTTATCTGCATCTAGGTCTGAAAAAATATTTGAGCTTGGGCTTGTAGCAGTGTGTAGGACTTGTTCTATTAGTCCATCTATACTAACCTCCACCAGGTTGCAAAATCAAAATAATTTTTATATGCATCTGGCTCTGAAAAAATATTTGGGCTTGGGCTTGTAGCAGTGTGTGGAACTTGTTCTATTAGTCCATCTATACTAACCTTCACCAGGTTGCAAATTCAAAATAATTTTTATCTGCATGTAGCTCTGAAAAAATATTTTTTGGCTTGGACTTGCAGCAGTGTGTGGGACTTGTTCTATTAGTCCATCTATACTAACCTCCACCAGGTTGCAAATTCAAAATAATTTTTATCTGCATCTAGCTCTGAAAAAATATCTGGGCTTGGGCTTGCAGCAGTGTGTGGGACTTGTTCTATTAGTCAATCTATACTAACCTCCACCAGGTTGCAAAATCAAAATAATTTTTATCTGCATCTAGCTCTGAAAAAATATTTGGGCTTGGGCTTGTAGCAGTGTGTGGGACTTGTTCTATTAGTCCATCTATACTAACCCCCACCAGGTTGCAAATTCAAAAGAATTTTTATCTGCTTCTAGCTCTGAAAAAATATTTGGGCTTGGGCTTGTAGCAGTGTGTGGGACTTGTTCTATTAGTCCATCTATACTAACCTCCACCAGGTTGCAAATTCAAAATAATGTTTATCTGCATCTAGCTCTGAGAAAATATTTGGGCTTGGGCTTGTAGCAGTGTGTGGGACTTGTTCTATTAGTCCATCTATACTAACCTCCACCAGGATGCAAATTCAAAATAATTTTTATCTGCATCTAGCTCTGAAAAAATATTTGGGCTTGGGCTTGTAGCAGTGTGTGGGACTTGTTCTATTAGTCCATCTATACTAGGCTCCACCAGGTTGCAAATTCAAAATAATTTTTATCTGCATCTAGCTCTGAAAAAATATTTCGGCTTGGGCTTGTAGCAGTGTGTGGGACTTGTTCTATTAGTTCATCTATACTAACCTCCACCAGGTTGCAAATTCAAAATAATTTTTATCTGCATTTAGCTCTGAAAATATATTTGGGCTTGGGCTTGTAGCAGTGTGTGGGACTTGTTCTATTAGTCCATCTATACTAACCTCCACCAGGTTGCAAATTCAAAATAATTTTTATCTGCATCTAGCTCAGAAAAAATATTAGGGCTTGGGTTTGTAGCACTGTGTGGGACTTGTTCTATTAGTCCATCTATACCAACCTCCACCAGGTTGCAAATTCAAAATAATTTTTATCAGCATCTAGCTCTGAAAAAATATTTGGGCTTGGGCTTGTAGCAGTGTGTAGGACTTGTTCTATTAGTCCGTCTATACTAACCTCCACCAGGTTGCAAATTCAAAATAATTTTTATCTGCATCTTGCTCTGAAAAAATATTTGGGCTTGGGATTGTAGCAGTGTGTGGGACTTGTTCTATTAGTCCATCTATACTAACCTCCACCAGGTTGCAAATTCAAAATAATTTTTATCTGCATCTAGCTCTGAAAAAATATTTGGGCTTGGGCTTGTAGCAGTGTGTGGGACTTGTTCTATTAGTCCATCTAAACTAACCTCCACCAGGTTGCAAATTCAAAATAATTTTTATCTGCATATAGCTCTGAAAAAATATTTGGGCTTGGGCTTGTAGCAGTGTGTGGGACTTGTTCTATTAGTCCATCTATACTAACCTCCACCAGGTTGCAAATTTAAAATAATTTTTATCTGCATCTAGCTCTGAAAAATATTTGGGCTTGGTCTTGTAGCAGTGTGTGGGACTTGTTCTATTAGTCCATCTATACTAACCTCCACCAGGTTGCAAATTCAAAATAATTTTTATCTGCATCTAGCTCTGAAAAAATATTTGGGCTTGGTCTTGTAGCAGTGTGTGGGACTTGTTCTATTAGTCCATCTATACTAACCTCCACCAGGTTGCAAATTCAAAATAATTTTTATCTGCATCTAGCTCTGAAAAAATATTTGGGCTTGGTCTTGAAGCAGTGTGTGGGACTTGTTCTATTAGTCCATCTATACTAACCTCCACCAGGTTGCAAATTTAAAATAATTTTGATCTGCATCTAGCTTTGAAAAAATATTCGGGCTTGGGCTTGTAGCAGTGTGTGGGACTTGTTCTATAAGTCCATCTATACTAGCCTCCACCTGGTTGCAAATTCAAAATAATTTTTATCTGCATCTAGCTCTGAAAAAAATATTTGGGCTTGGGCTTGTAGCAGTGTGTGGGACTTGTTCTATTAGTTCATCTATACTAACCTCCACCAGGTTGCAAATTCAAAATAATTTTTATCTGCATCTAGCTCTGAAAAAATATTTGGGCTTGGGCTTGTAGCAGTGTGTGGGACTTGTTCTATTAGTCCATCTATACTAACCTCCACCAGGTTGCAAATTCAAAATAATTTTTATCTGCATATAGCTCTGAAAAAATATTAGGGCTTGGGTTCGTAGCAGTGTGTGGGACTTGTTCTATTAGTCCATCTATACTAACCTCCACCAGGTTGCAAATTCAAAATAATTTTTATCTGCATCTAGCTCTGAAAAAATATTTGGGCTTGGGCTTGTAGCAGTGTGTGGGAATTGTTCTATTAGTCCATCTATACTAACCTCCACCAGGTTGCAAATTGAAAATAATTTTTATCTGCATCTAGCTCTGAAAAAATATTTGGGCTTGGGCTTGTAGCAGTGTGTGGGACTTGTTCTATTAGTCCATCTATACTAACCTCCACCAGGTTGCAAATTCAAAATAATTTTATCTGCATCTAGCTCTGAAAAAATATTTGGGCTTGGGCTTGTAGCAGTGTGTGGGACTTGTTCTATTAGTCCATCTATACTAACCTCCACCAGGTTGCAATTTCAAAATAATTTTTATCTGCATCTAGCTCTGAAAAAATATTTGGGCTTGGGCTTGTAGCAGTGTGTGGGACTTGTTCTATTAGTCCATCTATACTAACCTCCACCAGGTTGCAAATTCAAAATAATTTTTATCTGCATCTAGTTCAGAAAAAATATTAGGGCTTGGGTTTGTAGCACTGTGTGGGACTTGTTCTATTAGTCCATCTATACCAACCTCCACCAGGTTGCAAATTCAAAATAATTTTTATCAGCATCTAGCTCTGAAAAAATATTTGGGCTTGGGCTTGTAGCAGTGTGTAGGACTTGTTCTATTAGTCCGTCTATACTAACCTCCACCAGGTTGCAAATTCAAAATAATTTTTATCTGCATCTTGCTCTGAAAAAATATTTGGGCTTGGGATTGTAGCAGTGTGTGGGACTTGTTCTATTAGTCCATCTATACTAACCTCCACCAGGTTGCAAATTCAAAATAATTTTTATCTGCATCTAGCTCTGAAAAAATATTTGGGCTTGGGCTTGTAGCAGTGTGTGGGACTTGCTCTATTAGTCCATCTAAACTAACCTCCACCAGGTTGCAAATTCAAAATAATTTTTATCTGCATATAGCTCTGAAAAAATATTTGGGCTTGGGCTTGTAGCAGTGTGTGGGACTTGTTCTATTAGTCCATCTATACTAACCTCCACCAGGTTGCAAATTTAAAATAATTTTTATCTGCATCTAACTCTGAAAAATATTTGGGCTTGGTCTTGTAGCAGTGTGTGGGACTTGTTCTATTAGTCCATCTATACTAACCTCCACCAGGTTGCAAATTCAAAATAATTTTTATCTGCATCTAGCTCTGAAAAAATATTTGGGCTTGGTCTTGTAGCAGTGTGTGGGACTTGTTCTATTAGTCCATCTATACTAACCTCCACCAGGTTGCAAATTTAAAATGATTTTTATCTGCATCTAGCTTTGAAAAAATATTCGGGCTTGGGCTTGTAGCAGTGTGTGGGACTTGTTCTATAAGTCCATCTATACTAGCCTCCACCTGGTTGCAAATTCAAAATAATTTTTATCTGCATCTAGCTCTGAAAAAAATATTTGGGCTTGGGCTTGTAGCAGTGTGTGGGACTTGTTCTATTAGTTCATCTATACTAACCTCCACCAGGTTGCAAATTCAAAATAATTTTTATCTGCATCTAGCTCTGAAAAAATATTTGGGCTTGGGCTTGTAGCAGTGTGTGGGACTTTTTCTATTAGTCCATCTATACTAACCTCCACCAGGTTGCAAATTCAAAATAATTTTTATCTGCATATAGCTCTGAAAAAATATTTGGACTTGGGTTCGTAGCAGTGTGTGGGACTTGTTCTATTAGTCCATCTATACTAACCTCCACCAGGTTGCAAATTCAAAATAATTTTTATCTGCATCTAGCTCTGAAAAAATATTTGGGCTTGGGCTTGTAGCAGTGTGTGGGAATTGTTCTATTAGTCCATCTATACTAACCTCCACCAGGTTGCAAATTGAAAATAATTTTTATCTGCATCTAGCTCTGAAAAAATATTTGGGCTTGGGCTTGTAGCAGTGTGTGGGACTTGTTCTATTAGTCCATCTATACTAACCTCCACCAGGTTGCAAATTCAAAATAATTTTATCTGCATCTAGCTCTGAAAAAATATTTGGGCTTGGGCTTGTAGCAGTGTGTGGGACTTGTTCTATTAGTCCATCTATACTAACCTCCACCAGGTTGCAATTTCAAAATAATTTTTATCTGCATCTAGCTCTGAAAAAATATTTGGGCTTGGGCTTGTAGCAGTGTGTGGGACTTGCTCTATTAGTCCATCTATACTGACCTCCACCAGGTTGCAAATTCAAAATAATTTTTATCTGCATCTAGCTCTGAAAAAATATTTGGGCTTGGGCTTGTAGCAGTGTGTGGGACTTGTTCTATTAGTCCATCTATACTAACCTCCACCAGGTTGCAAATTTAAAATTATTTTTATCTGCATCTAGCTCTGAAAAATATTTGGGCTTGGGCTTGTAGCAGTGTGTGGGACTTGTTCTATTAGTCCATCTATACTAACCTCCACCAGGTTGCAAATTCAAAATAATTTTTATCTGCATCTAGCTCTGAAAAAATATGTGGGCTTGGGCTTGTAGCAGTGTGTGGGAATTGTTCTATTAGTCCATCTATACTAACCTCCACCAGATTGCAAATTCAAAATAGTTTTTATCTGCATCTAGCTCTGAAAAAATATTTGGGCTTGGGCTTGTAGCAGTGTGTGGGACTTGTTCTATTAGTCCATCTATACTAACCTCCACCAGGTTGCAAATTCAAAATATTTTTTATCTGCATCTAGCTCTGAAAAAATAATTGGACTTGGGCTTGTAGCAGTGTGTGGGACTTGTTCTATTAGTCCATCTATACTAACCTCCACAGGTTGCAAATTCAAAATAGTTTTTATCTGCATCTAGCTCTGAAAAAATATTTGGGCTTGGGCTTGTAGCAGTGTGTGGGACTTGTTCTATTAGTCCATCTATACTAACCTCCACCAGGTGGCAAATTCAAAATAATTTTTATCTGCATCTAGCTCTGAAAAAATATTAGGGCTTGGGTTTGTAGCAGTGTGTGGGACTTGTTCTATTAGTCCATCTATACTAACCTCCACCAGGTTGCAAATTCAAAACAATTTTCATCAGCATCTAGCTCTGAAAAAATATTTGGGCTTGGGCTTGTAGCAGTGTGTGAGACTTGTTCTATTAGTCCATCTATACTAACCTCCACCAGGTTGCAAATTCAAAATAATTTTTATCTGCATCTAGCTCTGAAAAAATATTTGGGCTTGGGCTTGTAGCAGTGTGTGGGACTTGTTCTATTAGTCCATCTATACTAACCTCCACCAGGTTGCAAATTGAAAATAATTTTTATCTGCATCTAGCTCTGAAAAAATATTTGGGCTTGGGCTTGTAGCAGTGTGTGGGACTTGTTCTATTAGTCCATCTATACTAACCTCTACCAGGTTGCAAATTCAAAATAATTTTTATCTGCATCTAGCTCTGAAAAAATATTTGGGCTTGGGCTTGTAGCAGTGTGTGGGACTTGTTCTATTAGTCCATCTATACTAACCTCCACCAGGTTGCAATTTCAAAATAATTTTTATCTGCATCTAGCTCCGAAAAAATATTTGGGCTTGGGCTTGTAGCAGTGTGTGGGACTTGCTCTATTAGTCCATCTATACTGACCTCCACCAGGTTGCAAATTCAAAATAATTTTTATCTGCATCTAGCTCTGAAAAAATATTTGGGCTTGGGCTTGTAGCAGTGTGTGGGACTTGTTCTATTAGTCCATCTATACTAACCTCCACCAGGTTGCAAATTTAAAATTATTTTTATCTGCATCTAGCTCTGAAAAATATTTGGGCTTGGGCTTGTAGCAGTGTGTGGGACTTGTTCTATTAGTCCATCTATACTAACCTCCACCAGGTTGCAAATTCAAAATAATTTTTATCTGCATCTAGCTCTGAAAAAATATTTGGGCTTGGGCTTGTAGCAGTGTGTGGGACTTGTTCTATTATTCCATCTATACTAACCTCCACCAGGTTGCAAATTCAAAATAATTTTTATCTGCATCTAGCTCTGAAAAATATTTGGGCTTGGGCTTGGGCTTGTAGCAATGTGTGGGACTTGTTCTATTAGTCCTTCTATACTAACCTCCACCAGGTTGCAAATTCAAAATAATTTTTATCTGTGTCTAGCTCTGAAAAAATAATTGGACTTGGGCTTGTAGCAGTGTGTGGGACTAGTTCTATTAGTCCATCTATACTAACCTCCACCAGGTTGCAAATTCAAAATAGTTTTTAACTGCATCTAGCTCTGAAAAAATATTTGGGCTTGGGCTTGTAGCAGTGTGTGGGACTTGTTCTATTAGTCCATCTATACTAACCTCCACCAGGTGGCAAATTCAAAATAATTTTTATCTGCATCTAGCTCTGAAAAAATATTAGGGCTTGGGTTTGTAGCAGTGTGTGGGACTTGTTCTATTAGTCCATCTATACTACCCTCCAACAAGGTTGCAAATTCAAAATAATTTTTATCTGCATCTAGCTCTGAAAAAATATTTGGGCTTGGGCTTGTAGCAGTGTGTGGGACTTGTTCTATTAGTCCATCTATACTAAACTCCACCAGGTTGCAAATTCAAAATAGTTTTTATCTGCATCTAGCTCTGAAAAAATATTTGGGTTTGGGCTTGTAGCAGTGTGTGGGACTTGTTCTATTAGTCCATCTATACTAACCTCCACCAGGTTGCAAATTCAAAATAATTTTTATCTGCATCTAGCTCTGAAAAAATATTAGGGCTTGGGTTTGTAGCATTGTGTGGGACTTGTTCTATTAGTCCATCTATACCAACCTCCACCAGGTTGCAAATTCAAAATAATTTTTATCTGCATCTAGCTCTGAAAAAATATTTGGGCTTGGGCTTGTAGCAGTGTGTGGGAATTGTTCTATTAGTCCATCTATACTAACCTCCACCAGATTGCAAATTCAAAATAGTTTTTATCTGCATCTAGCTCTGAAAAAATATTTGGGCTTGGGCTTGTAGCAGTGTGTGGGACTTGTTCTATTAGTCCATCTATACTAACCTCCACCAGGTTGCAAATTCAAAATATTTTTTATCTGCATCTAGCTCTGAAAAAATAATTGGACTTGGGCTTGTAGCAGTGTGTGGGACTTGTTCTAATAGTCCATCTATACTAACCTCCACAGGTTGCAAATTCAAAATAGTTTTTATCTGCATCTAGCTCTGAAAAAATATTTGGGCTTGGGCTTGTAGCAGTGTGTGGGACTTGTTCTATTAGTCCATCTATACTAACCTCCACCAGGTGGCAAATTCAAAATAATTTTTATCTGCATCTAGCTCTGAAAAAATATTAGGGCTTGGGTTTGTAGCAGTGTGTGGGACTTGTTCTATTAGTCCATCTATACTAACCTCCACCAGGTTGCAAATTCAAAATAATTTTCATCACCATCTAGCTCTGAAAAAATATTTGGGCTTGGGCTTGTAGCAGTGTGTGGGACTTGTTCTATTAGTCCATCTATACTAACCTCCACCAGGTTGCAAATTCAAAATAATTTTTATCTGCATCTAGCTCTGAAAAAATATTTGGGCTTGGGCTTGTAGCAGTGTGTGGGAATTGTTCTATTAGTCCATCTATACTAACCTCCACCAGGTTGCAAATTCAAAATAATTTTTATCTGCATCTAGCTCTGAAAAAATATTTGGGCTTGGGCTTGTAGCAGTGTGTGGGACTTGTTCTATTAGACCATCTATACTAACCTCCACCAGGTTGCAAATTCAAAATAATTTTTATCTGCATCTAGCTCTGAAAAAATATTTGGGCTTGGGCTTGTAGCAGTGTGTGGGACTTGTTCTATTAGTCCATCTATACTAACCTCCACCAGGTTGCAAATTCAAAATAATTTTTATCTGCATCTAGCTCTGAAAAAATATTTGGACTTGGGCTTGTAGTAGTGTGTGGGACTTGTTCTATTAGTCCATCTATACTAACCTCCACCAGGTTGCAAATTTAAAATTATTTTTATCTGCATCTAGCTCTGAAAAATATTTGGGCTTGGGCTTGTAGCAGTGTGTGGGACTTGTTCTATTAGTCCATCTATACTAACCTCCACCAGGTTGCAAATTCAAAATAATTTTTATCTGCATCTAGCTCTGAAAAAATATTTGGGCTTGGGCTTGTAGCAGTGTGTGGGACTTGTTCTATTATTCCATCTATACTAACCTCCACCAGGTTGCAAATTCAAAATAATTTTTATCTGCATCTAGCTCTGAAAAATATTTGGGCTTGGGCTTGTAGCAGTGTGTGGGACTTGTTCTATTAGTCCTTCTATACTAACCTCCACCAGGTTGCAAATTCAAAATAATTTTTATCTGTGTCTAGCTCTGAAAAAATAATTGGACTTGGGCTTGTAGCAGTGTGTGGGACTTGTTCTATTAGTCCATCTATACTAACCTCCACCAGGTTGCAAATTCAAAATAGTTTTTAACTGCATCTAGCTCCGAAAAAATATTTGGGCTTGGGCTTGTAGCAGTGTGTGGGACTTGTTCTATTAGTCCATCTATACTAACCTCCACCAGGTGGCAAATTCAAAATAATTTTTATCTGCATCTAGCTCTGAAAAAATATTAGGGCTTGAGTTTGTAGCAGTGTGTGGGACTTGTTCTATTAGTCCATCTATACTACCCTCCAACGAGGTTGCAAATTCAAAATAATTTTTATCAGCATCTAGCTCTGAAAAAATATTTGGGCTTGGGCTTGTAGCAGTGTGTGGGACTTGTTCTATTAGTCCATCTATACTAACCTCCACCAGGTTGCAAATTCAAAATAATTTTTATTTGCATCTAGCTCTGAAAAAATATTTGGGCTTGGGCTTGTAGCAGTGTGTGGGAATTGTTCTATTAGTCCATCTATACTAACCTCCACCAGATTGCAAATTCAAAATAGTTTTTAGCTGCATCTAGCTCTGAAAAAATATTTGGGCTTGGGCTTGTAGCAGTGTGTGGGACTTGTTCTATTAGTCCATCTATACTAACCTCCACCAGGTTGCAAATTCAAAATATTTTTTATCTGCATCTAGCTCTGAAAAAATAATTGGACTTGGGCTTGTAGCAGTGTGTGGGACTTGTTCTATTAGTCCATCTATACTAACCTCCACAGGTTGCAAATTCAAAATAGTTTTTATCTGCATCTAGCTCTGAAAAAATATTTGGGCTTGGGCTTGTAGCAGTGTGTGGGACTTGTTCTATTAGTCCATCTATACTAACCTCCACCAGGTGGCAAATTCAAAATAGTTTTTATCTGCATCTAGCTCTGAAAAAATATTAGGGCTTCGGTTTGTAGCAGTGTGTGGGACTTGTTCTATTAGTCCATCTATACTAACCTCCACCAGGTTGCAAATTCAAAATAATTTTCATCAGCATCTAGCTCTGAAAAATATTTGGGCTTGGGCTTGTAGCAGTGTGTGGGACTTGTTCTATTAGTCCATCTATACTAACCTCCACCAGGTTGCAAATTCAAAATAATTTTTATCTGCATCTAGCTCTGAAAAAATATTTGGGCTTGGGCTTGTAGCAGTGTGTGGGACTTGTTCTATTATTCCATCTATACTAACCTCCACCAGGTTGCAAATTCAAAATAATTTTTATCTGCATCTAGCTCTGAAAAATATTTGGGCTTGGGCTTGTAGCAGTGTGTGGGACTTGTTCTATTAGTCCTTCTATACTAACCTCCACCAGGTTGCAAATTCAAAATAATTTTTATCTGTGTCTAGCTCTGAAAAAATAATTGGACTTGGGCTTGTAGCAGTGTGTGGGACTTGTTCTATTAGTCCATCTATACTAACCTCCACCAGGTTGCAAATTCAAAATAGTTTTTAACTGCATCTAGCTCCGAAAAAATATTTGGGCTTGGGCTTGTAGCAGTGTGTGGGACTTGTTCTATTAGTCCATCTATACTAACCTCCACCAGGTGGCAAATTCAAAATAATTTTTATCTGCATCTAGCTCTGAAAAAATATTAGGGCTTGAGTTTGTAGCAGTGTGTGGGACTTGTTCTATTAGTCCATCTATACTACCCTCCAACAAGGTTGCAAATTTAAAATAATTTTTATCAGCATCTAGCTCTGAAAAAATATTTGGGCTTGGGCTTGTAGCAGTGTGTGGGACTTGTTCTATTAGTCCATCTATACTAACCTCCACCAGGTTGCAAATTCAAAATAATTTTTATTTGCATCTAGCTCTGAAAAAATATTTGGGCTTGGGCTTGTAGCAGTGTGTGGGAATTGTTCTATTAGTCCATCTATACTAACCTCCACCAGATTGCAAATTGAAAATAGTTTTTAGCTGCATCTAGCTCTGAAAAAATATTTGGGCTTGGGCTTGTAGCAGTGTGTGGGACTTGTTCTATTAGTCCATCTATACTAACCTCCACCAGGTTGCAAATTCAAAATATTTTTTATCTGCATCTAGCTCTGAAAAAATAATTGGACTTGGGCTTGTAGCAGTGTGTGGGACTTGTTCTATTAGTCCATCTATACTAACCTCCACAGGTTGCAAATTCAAAATAGTTTTTATCTGCATCTAGCTCTGAAAAAATATTTGGGCTTGGGCTTGTAGCAGTGTGTGGGACTTGTTCTATTAGTCCATCTATACTAACCTCCACCAGGTGGCAAATTCAAAATAGTTTTTATCTGCATCTAGCTCTGAAGAAATATTAGGGCTTGGGTTTGTAGCAGTGTGTGGGACTTGTTCTATTAGTCCATCTATACTAACCTCCACCAGGTTGCAAATTCAAAATAATTTTCATCAGCATCTAGCTCTGAAAAATATTTGGGCTTGGGCTTGTAGCAGTGTGTGGGACTTGTTCTATTAGTCCATCTATACTAACCTCCACCAGGTTGCAAATTCAAAATAATTTTTATCTGCATCTAGCTCTGAAAAAATATTTGGGCTTGGGCTTGTAGCAGTGTGTGGGAATTGTTCTATTAGTCCATCTATACTAACCTCCACCAGGTTGCAAATTCAAAATAATTTTTATCTGCATCTAGCTCTGAAAAAATATTTGGGCTTGGGCTCGTAGCAGTGTGTGGGACTTGTTCTATTAGACCATCTATACTAACCTCCACCAGGTTGCAAATTCAAAATAATTTTTATCTGCATCTAGCTCTGAAAAAATATTTGGGCTTGGGCTTGTAGCAGTGTGTGGGACTTGTTCTATTAGTCCATCTATACTAACCTCCACCAGGTTGCAAATTCAAAATAATTTTTATCTGCATCTAGCTCTGAAAAAATATTTGGACTTGGGCTTGTAGTAGTGTGTGGGACTTGTTCTATTAGTCCATCTATACTAACCTCCACCAGGTTGCAAATTCAAAATAGTTTTTATCTGCATCTAGCTCTGAAAAAATATTTGGGTTTGGGCTTGTAGCAGTGTGTGGGACTTGTTCTATTAGTCCATCTATACTAACCTCCACCAGGTTGCAAATTCAAAATAATGTTTATCTGCATCTAGCTCTGAGAAAATATTTGGGCTTGGGCTTGTAGCAGTGTGTGGGACTTGTTCTATTAGTCCATCTATACTAACCTCCACCAGGATGCAAATTCAAAATAATTTTTATCTGCATCTAGCTCTGAAAAAATATTTGGGCTTGGGCTTGTAGCAGTGTGTGGGAATTGTTCTATTAGTCCATCTATACTAACCTCCACCAGGTTGCAAATTCAAAATAATTTTTATCTGCATCTAGCTCTGAAAAAATATTTGGGCTTGGGCTTGTAGCAGTGTGTGGGACTTGTTCTATTAGTCCATCTATACTAACCTCCACCAGGTTGCAAAATCAAAATAATTTTTATCTGCAGCTAGCTCTGAAAAAATATTTGGGCTTGGGCTTGTAGTAGTGTGTGGGACTTGTTCTATTAGTCCATCTATACTAACCTCCACCAGGTTGCAAATTCAAAATAATTTTTATCTGCATCTAGCTCCGAAAAAATATTTGGGCTTGGGCTTGTAGCAGTGTGTGGGACTGGCTCTATTAGTCCATCTATACTAACCTCCACCAGGTTGCAAATTCAAAATAATTTTTATCTGCTTCTAGCTCTGAAAAAATATTTGGGCTTGGGCTTGTAGCAGTGTGTGGGACTTGTTCTATTAGTCCATCTATACTAACCTCCACCAGGTTGCAAATTCAAAATAATTTTTATCTGCATCTAGCTCTGAAAAAATATTTGGGCTTGGGCTTGTAGCAGTGTGTGGGACTTGTTCTATTAGTCCATCTATACCAACCTCCACCAGGTTGCAAATTCAAAATAATTTTTATCAGCATCTAGCTCTGAAAAAATATTTGTGCTTGGGCTTGAAGCAGTGTGTAGGACTTGTTCTATTAGTCCATCTATACTAACCTCCACCAGGTTGCAAATTCAAAATAATTTTTATCTGCATCTAGCTCTGAAAAAATATTTGGGCTTGGGCTTGTAGCAGTGTGTGGGAATTGTTCTATTAGTCCATCTATACTAACCTCCACCAGATTGCAAATTCAAAATAGTTTTTATCTGCATCTAGCTCTGAAAAAATATTTGGGCTTGGGCTTGTAGCAGTGTGTGGGACTTGTTCTATTATTCCATCTATACTAACCTCCACCAGGTTGCAAATTCAAAATATTTTTTATCTGCATCTAGCTCTGAAAAAATAATTGGACTTGGGCTTGTAGCAGTGTGTGGGACTTGTTCTATTAGTCCATCTATACTAACCTCCACAGGTTGCAAATTCAAAATAGTTTTTATCTGCATCTAGCTCTGAAAAAATATTTGGGCTTGGGCTTGCAGCAGTGTGTGGGACTTGTTCTATTAGTCCATCTATACTAACCTCCACCAGGTGGCAAATTCAAAATAATTTTTATCTGCATCTAGCTCTGAAAAAATATTAGGGCTTGGGTTTGTAGCAGTGTGTGGGACTTGTTCTATTAGTCCATCTATACTAACCTCCACCAGGTTGCAAATTCAAAATAATTTTCATCAGCATCTAGCTCTGAAAAAATATTTGGGCTTGGGCTTGTAGCAGTGTTTGGGACTTGTTCTATTAGTCCATCTATACTAACCTCCACCAGGTTGCAAATTCAAAATAATTTTTATCTGCATCTAGCTCTGAAAAAATATTTGGGCTTGGGCTTGTAGCAGTGTGTGGGAATTGTTCTATTAGTCCATCTATACTAACCTCCACCAGGTTGCAAATTCAAAATAATTTTTATCTGCATCTAGCTCTGAAAAAATATTTGGGCTTGGGCTTGTAGCAGTGTGTGGGACTTGTTCTATTAGACCATCTATACTAACCTCCACCAGGTTGCAAATTCAAAATAATTTTTATCTGCATCTAGCTCTGAAAAAATATTTGGGCTTGGGCTTGTAGCAGTGTGTGGGACTTGTTCTATTAGTCCATCTATACTAACCTCCACCAGGTTGCAAATTCAAAATAATTTTTATCTGCATCTAGCTCTGAAAAAATATTTGGAATTGGGCTTGTAGTAGTGTGTGGGACTTGTTCTATTAGTCCATCTATACTAACCTCCACCAGGTTGCAAATTCAAAATAGTTTTTATCAGTATCTAGCTCTGAAAAAATATTTGGGTTTGGGCTTGTAGCAGTGTGTGGGACTTGTTCTATTAGTCCATCTATACTAACCTCCACCAGGTTGCAAATTCAAAATAATGTTTATCTGCATCTAGCTCTGAGAAAATATTTGGGCTTGGGCTTGTAGCAGTGTGTGGGACTTGTTCTATTAGTCCATCTATACTAACCTCCACCAGGATGCAAATTCAAAATAATTTTTATCTGCATCTAGCTCTGAAAAAATATTTGGACTTGGGCTTGTAGCAGTGTGTGGGACTTGTTCTATTAGTCCATCTATACTAGCCTCCACCAGGTTGCAAATTCAAAATAATTTTTATCTGCATCTAGCTCTGAAAAAATATTTGGGCTTGGGCTTGTAGCAGTGTGTGGGACTTGTTCTATTAGTCCATCTATACTAACCTCCACCAGGTTGCAAATTCAAAATAATTTTTATCTGCATCTAGCTCTGAAAAAATATTTGGGCTTGGGCTTGTAGCAGTGTGTGGGAATTGTTCTATTAGTCCATCTATACTAACCTCCACCAGGTTGCAAATTCAAAATAATGTTTATCTGCATCTAGCTCTGAGAAAATATTTGGGCTTGGGCTTGTAGCAGTGTGTGGGACTTGTTCTATTAGTCCATCTATACTAACCTCCACCAGGATGCAAATTCAAAATAATTTTTATCTGCATCTAGCTCTGAAAAAATATTTGGGCTTGGGCTTGTAGCAGTGTGTGGGACTTGTTCTATTAGTCCATCTATACTAGCCTCCACCAGGTTGCAAATTCAAAATAATTTTTATCTGCATCTAGCTCTGAAAAAATATTTGGGCTTGGGCTTGTAGCAGTGTGTGGGAATTGTTCTATTAGTCCATCTATACTAACCTCCACCAGGTTGCAAATTCAAAATAATTTTTATCTGCATCTAGCTCTGAAAAAATATTTGGGCTTGGGCTTGTAGCAGTGTGTGGGACTTGTTCTATTAGTCCATCTATACTAACCTCCACCAGGTTGCAAATTCAAAATAATTTTTATCTGCATCTAGGTCTGAAAAAATATTTGGGCTTGGGCTTGTAGTAGTGTGTGGGACTTGTTCTATTAGTCCATCTATACTAACCTCCACCAGGTTGCAAATTCAAAATAATTTTTATCTGCATCTAGCTCCGAAAAAATATTTGGGCTTGGGCTTGTAGCAGTGTGTGGGACTGGCTCTATTAGTCCATCTATACTAACCTCCACCAGGTTGCAAATTCAAATTAATTTTTATCTGCATCTAGCTCTGAAAAAATATTTGGGCTTGGGCTTGTAGCAGTGTGTGGGACTTGTTCTATTAGTCCATCTATACTAACCTCCACCAGGTTGCAAATTTAAATTAATTTTTATCTGCATCTAGCTCTGAAATATATTTGGGCTTGGGCTTGTTGCAGTGTGTGGGACTTGTTCTATTAGTCCATCTATACTAACCTCCACCAGGTTGCAAATTCAAAATAATTTTTATCTGCATCTAGCTCTGAAAAAATATTTGGGCTTGGGCTTGTAGCAGTGTGTGGGACTTGTTCTACTAGTCCATCTATACTAACCTCCACCAGGTTGCAAATTCAAAATAATTTTTATCTGCATCTAGCTCTGAAAAAATATTTGGGCTTGGGCTTGTAGCAGTGTGTGGGACTTGTTCTATTAGTCCATCTATACCAACCTCCACCAGGTTGCAAATTCAAAATAATTTTTATCAGCATCTAGCTCTGAAAAAATATTTGGGCTTGGGCTTGTAGCAGTGTGTAGGACTTGTTCTATTAGTCCATCTATACTAACCTCCACCAGGTTGCAAACTCAAAATAATTTTTATCTGCATCTAGCTCTGAAAAAATATTTGGGCTTGGGATTGTAGCAGTGTGTGGGACTTGTTCTATTAGTCCATCTATACTAACCTCCACCAGGTTGCAAATTCAAAATAATTTTTATCTGCATCTAGCCTTGAAAAAATATTTGGGCTTGGGCTTTTAGCAGTGTGTGGGACTTGTTCTATTTGTCCATCTATACTAACCTCCACCAGGTTGCAAATTCAAAATAATTTTTATCTCCTTCTAGCTCTGAAAAAATATTTGGGCTTGGGCTTGTAGCAGTGTGTGGGACTTGTTCTATTAGTCCATCTATACTAACCTCCACCAGGTTGCAAATTCAAAATAATTTTTATCTGCATCTAGCTCTGAAAAAATATTTGGGCTTGGGCTTGTAGCAGTATGTCGGACTTGTTCTATTAGTCCATCTATACTAACCTCCACCAGGTTGCAAATTCAAAATAATTTTTATCTGCATCTAGCTCTGAAAAAATATTTGGGCTAGGGCTTGTAGCAGTGTGTGGGACTTGTTCTATTAGTCCATCTATACTAACCTCCACCAGGTTGCAAATTCAAAATAATTTTTATCTGCATCTAGCTCTGAAAAAATATTTGCGCTTGGGCTTGTAGCAGTGTGTGGGTCTTGTTCTATTAGTCCATCTATACTAACCTCCACCAGGTTGCAAATTCAAAATAATTTTTATCTGCATCTAGCTCTGAAAAAATATTTGGGCTTGGGCTTGTAGCAGTGTGTGGGACTTGTTCTATTAGTCCATCTATACCAACCTCCACCAGGTTGCAAATTCAAAATAATTTTATCAGCATCTAGCTCTGAAAAAATATTTGGGCTTGGGCTTGTAGCAGTGTGTAGGACTTGTTCTATTAGTCCATCTATACTAACCTCCACCAGGTTGCAAACTCAAAATAATTTTTATCTGCATCTAGCTCTGAAAAAATATTTGGGCTTGGGATTGTAGCAGTGTGTGGGACTTGTTCTATTAGTCCATCTATACTAACCTCCACCAGGTTGCAAATTCAAAATAATTTTTATCTGCATCTAGCTCTGAAAAAATATTTGGGCTTGGGCTTTTAGCAGTGTGTGGGACTTGTTCTATTTGTCCATCTATACTAACCTCCACCAGGTTGCAAATTCAAAATAATTTTTATCTCCTTCTAGCTCTGAAAAAATATTTGGGCTTGGGCTTGTAGCAGTGTGTGGGACTTGTTCTATTAGTCCATCTATACTAACCTCCACCAGGTTGCAAATTCAAAATAATTTTTATCTGCATCTAGCTCTGAAAAAATATTTGCGCTTGGGCTTGTAGCAGTATGTCGGACTTGTTCTATTAGTCCATCTATACTAACCTCCACCAGGTTGCAAATTCAAAATAATTTTTATCTGCATCTAGCTCTGAAAAAATATTTGGGCTAGGGCTTGTAGCAGTGTGTGGGACTTGTTCTATTAGTCCATCTATACTAACCTCCACCAGGTTGCAAGTTCAAAATAATTTTTATCTGCATCTAGCTCTGAAAAAATATTTGCGCTTGGGCTTGTAGCAGTGTGTGGGTCTTGTTCTATTAGTACATCTATACTAACCTCCACCAGGTTGCAAATTCAAAATAATTTTTATCTGCATCTAGCTCTGAAAAAATATTTGGGCTTGGGCTTGTAGCAGTGTGTGGGACTTGTTCTATGTGTCCATCTATACTAACCTCCAATAGGTTGCAAATTCAAAATAATTTTTATCTGCATCTAGCTCTGAAAAAATATTTGGGCTTGGGCTTGTAGCAGTGTGTGGAATTTGTGCTATTAGTCCATCTATACTAACCTCCACCAGGTTGCAAATTCAAAATAATTTTTATCTGCATCTAGCTCTGAAAAAATATTTGGGCTTGGGCTTTTAGCAGTGTGTGGGACTTGTTCTATTTGTCCATCTATACTAACCTCCACCAGGTTGCAAATTCAAAATAATTTTTATCTCCTTCTAGCTCTGAAAAAATATTTGGGCTTGGGCTTGTAGCAGTGTGTGGGACTTGTTCTATTAGTCCATCTATACTAACCTCCACCAGGTTGCAAATTCAAAATAATTTTTATCTGCATCTAGCTCTGAAAAAATATTTGCGCTTGGGCTTGTAGCAGTATGTCGGACTTGTTCTATTAGTCCATCTATACTAACCTCCACCAGGTTGCAAATTCAAAATAATTTTTATCTGCATCTAGCTCTGAAAAAATATTTGGGCTAGGGCTTGTAGCAGTGTGTGGGACTTGTTCTATTAGTCCATCTATACTAACCTCCACCAGGTTGCAAGTTCAAAATAATTTTTATCTGCATCTAGCTCTGAAAAAATATTTGCGCTTGGGCTTGTAGCAGTGTGTGGGTCTTGTTCTATTAGTACATCTATACTAACCTCCACCAGGTTGCAAATTCAAAATAATTTTTATCTGCATCTAGCTCTGAAAAAATATTTGGGCTTGGGCTTGTAGCAGTGTGTGGGACTTGTTCTATGTGTCCATCTATACTAACCTCCAATAGGTTGCAAATTCAAAATAATTTTTATCTGCATCTAGCTCTGAAAAAATATTTGGGCTTGGGCTTGTAGCAGTGTGTGGAATTTGTGCTATTAGTCCATCTATACTAACCTCCAGCAGGTTACAAATTCAAAATAATTTTTATCTGCATCTAGCTCTGAAAAAATATTTGGGCTTGGGCTTGTAGCAGTATGTGGGACTTGTTCTATTAGTCCATCTATACTAACCTCCACCAGGTTGCAAATTCAAAATAATTTTTATCTCCTTCTAGCTCTGAAAAAATATTTGGGCTTGGGCTTGTAGCAGTGTGTGGGACTTGTTCTATTAGTCCATCTATACTAACCTCCACCAGGTTGCAAATTCAAAATAATGTTTATCTGCATCTAGCTCTGAGAAAATATTTGGGCTTGGGCTTGTAGCAGTGTGTGGGACTTGTTCTATTAGTCCATCTATACTAACCTCCACCAGGATGCAAATTCAAAATAATTTTTATCTGCATCTAGCTCTGAAAAAATATTTGGGCTTGGGCTTGTAGCAGTGTGTGGGACTTGTTCTATTAGTCCATCTGTACTAACCTCCACCAGGTTGCAAAATTCAAAATAATTTTTATCTGCATCTAGCTCTGAAAAAATATTTGGGCTTGGGCTTGTAGCAGTGTGTGGGACTTGTTCTATTAGTCCATCTATACTAACCTCCACCAGGTTGCAAATTCAAAATATTTTTTATCTGCATCTAGCTCTGAAAAAATATTTGGGCTTGGGCTTGTAGCAGTGTGTGGGACTTGTTCTATTAGTCCATCTATACTAACCTCCACCAGGTTGCAAATTCAAAATAATTTTTATCTGCATCTAGCTCTGAAAAAATATTTATGCTTGGGCTTGTAGCAGTATGTCGGACTTGTTCTATTAGTCCATCTATACTAACCTCCACCAGGTTGCAAATTCAAAATAATTTTTATCTGCATCTAGCTCTGAAAAAATATTTGGGCTAGGGCTTGGAGCAGTGTGTGGGACTTGTTCTATTAGTCCATCTATACTAACCTCCACCAGGTTGCAAATTCAAAATAATTTTTATCTGCATCTAGCTCTGAAAAAATATTTGCGCTTGGGCTTGTAGCAGTGTGTGGGTCTTGTTCTATTAGTCCATCTATACTAACCTCCACCAGGTTGCAAATTCAAAATAATTTTTATCTGCATCTAGCTCTGAAAAAATATTTGGGCTTGGGCTTGTAGCAGTGTGTGGGACTTGTTCTATGTGTCCATCTATACTAACCTCCAATAGGTTGCAAATTCAAAATAATTTTTATCTGCATCTAGCTCTGAAAAAATATTTGGGCTTGGGCTTGTAGCAGTGTGTGGAATTTGTGCTATTAGTCCATCTATACTAACCTCCACCAGGTTACAAATTCAAAATAATTTTTATCTGCATCTAGCTCTGAAAAAATATTTGGGCTTGGGCTTGTAGCAGTATGTGGGACTTGTTCTATTAGTCCATCTATACTAACCTCCACCAGGTTGCAAATTCAAAATAATTTTTATCTGCATCTAGCCCTGAAAAATATTTGGGCTTGTGCTTGTAGCAGTGTGTGGGAATTGTTCTATTAGTCCATCTATACTAACCTCCACCAGGTTGCAAATTCAAAATAATTTTTATCTGCATCTAGCTCTGAAAAAATATTTGGGCTTGGGCTTGTAGCAGTGTGTGGGACTTGTTCTATTAGTCAATCTATACTAACCTCCACCAGGTTGCAAATTCAAAATAATTTTTATCTGCATCTAGCTCTGAAAAAATATTTGGGCTTGTTCTTGTAGTAGTGTGTGGGACTTGTTCTATTAGTCCATCTATACTAACCTCCACCAGGTTGCAAATTCAAAATAATTTTTATCTGCATCTAGCTCCGAAAAAATATTTGGGCTTGGGCTTGTAGCAGTGTGTGGGACTGGCTCTATTAGTCCATCTATACTAACCTCCACCAGGTTGCAAATTCAAAATAATTTTTATCTGCATCTAGCTCTGAAAAATTATTTGGGCTTGGGCTTGTAGCAGTGTGTGGGACTTGTTCTATTAGTCCATCTATACTAACCTCCACCAGGTTGCAAATTCAAAATAATTTTTATCTGCATCTAGCTCTGAAAAAATATTTGGGCTTGGGCTTGTAGCAGTGTGTGGGACTTGTTCTATTAGTCCATCTATACCAACCTCCACCAGGTTGCAAATTCAAAATAATTTTATCAGCATCTAGCTCTGAAAAAATATTTGGGCTTGGGCTTGTAGCAGTGTGTAGGACTTGTTCTATTAGTCCATCTATACTAACCTCCACCAGGTTGCAAACTCAAAATAATTTTTATCTGCATCTAGCTCTGAAAAAATATTTGGGCTTGGGATTGTAGCAGTGTGTGGGACTTGTTCTATTAGTCCATCTATACTAACCTCCACCAGGTTGCAAATTCAAAATAATTTTTATCTGCATCTAGCTCTGAAAAAATATTTGGGCTTGGGCTTTTAGCAGTGTGTGGGACTTGTTCTATTTGTCCATCTATACTAACCTCCACCAGGTTGCAAATTCAAAATAATTTTTATCTCCTTCTAGCTCTGAAAAAATATTTGGGCTTGGGCTTGTAGCAGTGTGTGGGACTTGTTCTATTAGTCCATCTATACTAACCTCCACCAGGTTGCAAATTCAAAATAATTTTTATCTGCATCTAGCTCTGAAAAAATATTTGCGCTTGGGCTTGTAGCAGTATGTCGGACTTGTTCTATTAGTCCATCTATACTAACCTCCACCAGGTTGCAAATTCAAAATAATTTTTATCTGCATCTAGCTCTGAAAAAATATTTGGGCTAGGGCTTGTAGCAGTGTGTGGGACTTGTTCTATTAGTCCATCTATACTAACCTCCACCAGGTTGCAAGTTCAAAATAATTTTTATCTGCATCTAGCTCTGAAAAAATATTTGCGCTTGGGCTTGTAGCAGTGTGTGGGTCTTGTTCTATTAGTACATCTATACTAACCTCCACCAGGTTGCAAATTCAAAATAATTTTTATCTGCATCTAGCTCTGAAAAAATATTTGGGCTTGGGCTTGTAGCAGTGTGTGGGACTTGTTCTATGTGTCCATCTATACTAACCTCCAATAGGTTGCAAATTCAAAATAATTTTTATCTGCATCTAGCTCTGAAAAAATATTTGGGCTTGGGCTTGTAGCAGTGTGTGGAATTTGTGCTATTAGTCCATCTATACTAACCTCCACCAGGTTGCAAATTCAAAATAATTTTTATCTGCATCTAGCTCTGAAAAAATATTTGGGCTTGGGCTTTTAGCAGTGTGTGGGACTTGTTCTATTTGTCCATCTATACTAACCTCCACCAGGTTGCAAATTCAAAATAATTTTTATCTCCTTCTAGCTCTGAAAAAATATTTGGGCTTGGGCTTGTAGCAGTGTGTGGGACTTGTTCTATTAGTCCATCTATACTAACCTCCACCAGGTTGCAAATTCAAAATAATTTTTATCTGCATCTAGCTCTGAAAAAATATTTGCGCTTGGGCTTGTAGCAGTATGTCGGACTTGTTCTATTAGTCCATCTATACTAACCTCCACCAGGTTGCAAATTCAAAATAATTTTTATCTGCATCTAGCTCTGAAAAAATATTTGGGCTAGGGCTTGTAGCAGTGTGTGGGACTTGTTCTATTAGTCCATCTATACTAACCTCCACCAGGTTGCAAGTTCAAAATAATTTTTATCTGCATCTAGCTCTGAAAAAATATTTGCGCTTGGGCTTGTAGCAGTGTGTGGGTCTTGTTCTATTAGTACATCTATACTAACCTCCACCAGGTTGCAAATTCAAAATAATTTTTATCTGCATCTAGCTCTGAAAAAATATTTGGGCTTGGGCTTGTAGCAGTGTGTGGGACTTGTTCTATGTGTCCATCTATACTAACCTCCAATAGGTTGCAAATTCAAAATAATTTTTATCTGCATCTAGCTCTGAAAAAATATTTGGGCTTGGGCTTGTAGCAGTGTGTGGAATTTGTGCTATTAGTCCATCTATACTAACCTCCAGCAGGTTACAAATTCAAAATAATTTTTATCTGCATCTAGCTCTGAAAAAATATTTGGGCTTGGGCTTGTAGCAGTATGTGGGACTTGTTCTATTAGTCCATCTATACTAACCTCCACCAGGTTGCAAATTCAAAATAATTTTTATCTCCTTCTAGCTCTGAAAAAATATTTGGGCTTGGGCTTGTAGCAGTGTGTGGGACTTGTTCTATTAGTCCATCTATACTAACCTCCACCAGGTTGCAAATTCAAAATAATGTTTATCTGCATCTAGCTCTGAGAAAATATTTGGGCTTGGGCTTGTAGCAGTGTGTGGGACTTGTTCTATTAGTCCATCTATACTAACCTCCACCAGGATGCAAATTCAAAATAATTTTTATCTGCATCTAGCTCTGAAAAAATATTTGGGCTTGGGCTTGTAGCAGTGTGTGGGACTTGTTCTATTAGTCCATCTGTACTAACCTCCACCAGGTTGCAAAATTCAAAATAATTTTTATCTGCATCTAGCTCTGAAAAAATATTTGGGCTTGGGCTTGTAGCAGTGTGTGGGACTTGTTCTATTAGTCCATCTATACTAACCTCCACCAGGTTGCAAATTCAAAATATTTTTTATCTGCATCTAGCTCTGAAAAAATATTTGGGCTTGGGCTTGTAGCAGTGTGTGGGACTTGTTCTATTAGTCCATCTATACTAACCTCCACCAGGTTGCAAATTCAAAATAATTTTTATCTGCATCTAGCTCTGAAAAAATATTTGGGCTTGGGCTTGTAGCAGTATGTCGGACTTGTTCTATTAGTCCATCTATACTAACCTCCACCAGGTTGCAAATTCAAAATAATTTTTATCTGCATCTAGCTCTGAAAAAATATTTGGGCTAGGGCTTGGAGCAGTGTGTGGGACTTGTTCTATTAGTCCATCTATACTAACCTCCACCAGGTTGCAAATTCAAAATAATTTTTATCTGCATCTAGCTCTGAAAAAATATTTGCGCTTGGGCTTGTAGCAGTGTGTGGGTCTTGTTCTATTAGTCCATCTATACTAACCTCCACCAGGTTGCAAATTCAAAATAATTTTTATCTGCATCTAGCTCTGAAAAAATATTTGGGCTTGGGCTTGTAGCAGTGTGTGGGACTTGTTCTATGTGTCCATCTATACTAACCTCCAATAGGTTGCAAATTCAAAATAATTTTTATCTGCATCTAGCTCTGAAAAAATATTTGGGCTTGGGCTTGTAGCAGTGTGTGGAATTTGTGCTATTAGTCCATCTATACTAACCTCCACCAGGTTACAAATTCAAAATAATTTTTATCTGCATCTAGCTCTGAAAAAATATTTGGGCTTGGGCTTGTAGCAGTATGTGGGACTTGTTCTACTAGTCCATCTATACTAACCTCCACCAGGTTGCAAATTCAAAATAATTTTTATCTGCATCTAGCCCTGAAAAATATTTGGGCTTGTGCTTGTAGCAGTGTGTGGGAATTGTTCTATTAGTCCATCTATACTAACCTCCACCAGGTTGCAAATTCAAAATAATTTTTATCTGCATCTAGCTCTGAAAAAATATTTGGGCTTGGGCTTGTAGCAGTGTGTGGGACTTGTTCTATTAGTCAATCTATACTAACCTCCACCAGGTTGCAAATTCAAAATAATTTTTATCTGCATCTAGCTCTGAAAAAATATTTGGGCTTGTTCTTGTAGTAGTGTGTGGGACTTGTTCTATTAGTCCATCTATACTAACCTCCACCAGGTTGCAAATTCAAAATAATTTTTATCTGCATCTAGCTCCGAAAAAATATTTGGGCTTGGGCTTGTAGCAGTGTGTGGGACTGGCTCTATTAGTCCATCTATACTAACCTCCACCAGGTTGCAAATTCAAAATAATTTTTATCTGCATCTAGCTCTGAAAAATTATTTGGGCTTGGGCTTGTAGCAGTGTGTGGGACTTGTTCTATTAGTCCATCTATACTAACCTCCACCAGGTTGCAAATTTAAATTAATTTTTATCTGCATCTAGCTCTGAAAAATATTTGGGCTTGGGCTTGTTGCAGTGTGTGGGACTTGTTCTATTAGTCCATCTATACTAACCTCCACCAGGTTGCAAATTCAAAATAATTTTTATCTGCATCTAGCTCTGAAAAAATATTTGGGCTTGGGCTTGTAGCAGTGTGTGGGACTTGTTCTATTATTCCACCTAAACTAACCTCCACCAGGTTGCAAATTCAAAATAATTTTTATCTGCATCTAGCTCTGAAAAAATATTTGGGCTTGGGCTTGTAACAGTGTGTGGGACTTGTTCTATTAGTCCATCTATACTAACCTCCACCAGGTTGCAAATTCAAAATAATTTTTATCTGCATCTAGCTCTGAAAAAATATTTGGACTTGGGCTTGTAGTAGTGTGTGGGACTTGTTCTATTAGTCCATCTATACTAACCTCCACCAGGTTGCAAATTCAAAATAGTTTTTATCTGCATCTAGCTCTGAAAAAATATTTGGGTTTGGGCTTGTAGCAGTGTGTGGGACTTGTTCTATTAGTCCATCTATACTAACCTCCACCAGGTTGCAAATTCAAAATAATGTTTATCTGCATCTAGCTCTGAGAAAATATTTGGGCTTGGACTTGTAGCAGTGTGTGGGACTTGTTCTATTAGTCCATCTATACTAACCTCCACCAGGATGCAAATTCAAAATAATTTTTATCTGCATCTAGCTCTGAAAAAATATTTGGGCTTGGGCTTGTAGCAGTGTGTGGGACTTGTTCTATTAGTCCATCTATACTAGCCTCCACCAGGTTGCAAATTCAAAATAATTTTTATCTGCATCTATCTCTGAAAAAATATTTGGGCTTGGGCTTGTAGCAGTGTGTGGGAATTGTTCTATTAGTCCATCTATACTAACCTCCACCAGGTTGCAAATTCAAAATAATTTTTATCTGCATCTAGCTCTGAAAAAATATTTGGGCTTGGGCTTGTAGCAGTGTGTGGGACTTGTTCTATTAGTCCATCTATACTAACCTCCACCAGGTTGCAAATTCAAAATAATTTTTATCTGCATCTAGCTCTGAAAAAATATTTGGGCTTGGGCTTGTAGTAGTGTGTGGGACTTGTTCTATTAGTCCATCTATACTAACCTCCACCAGGTTGCAAATTCAAAATAATTTTTATCTGCATCTAGCTCCGAAAAAATATTTGGGCTTGGGCTTGTAGCAGTGTGTGGGACTGGCTCTATTAGTCCATCTATACTAACCTCCACCAGGTTGCAAATTCAAAATAATTTTTATCTGCATCTAGCTCTGAAAAAATATTTGGGCTTGGGCTTGTAGCAGTGTGTGGGACTTGTTCTATTAGTCCATCTATACTAACCTCCACCAGGTTGCAAATTTAAAATAATTTTTATCTGCATCTAGCTCTGAAAAATATTTGGGCTTGGGCTTGTAGCAGTGTGTGGGACTTGTTCTATTAGTCCATCTATACTAACCTCCACCAGGTTGCAAATTCAAAATAATTTTTATCTGCATCTAGCTCTGAAAAAATATTTGGGCTTGGGCTTGTAGCAGTGTGTGGGACTTGTTCTATTATTCCACCTAAACTAACCTCCACCAGGTTGCAAATTCAAAATAATTTTTATCTGCATCTAGCTCTGAAAAAATATTTGGGCTTGGGCTTGTAGCAGTGTGTGGGACTTGTTCTATTAGTCCATCTATACTAACCTCCACCAGGTTGCAAATTCAAAATAATTTTTATCTGCATCTAGCTCTGAAAAAATATTTGGACTTGGCCTTGTAGCAGTGTGTGGGAATTGTTCTATTAGTCCATCTATACTAACCTCCACCAGGTTGCAAATTCAAAATAGTTTTTATCTGCATCTAGCTCTGAAAAAATATTTGGGTTTGGGCTTGTAGCAGTGTGTGGGACTTGTTCTATTAGTCCATCTATACTAACCTCCACCAGGTTGCAAATTCAAAATAATGTTTATCTGCATCTAGCTCTGAGAAAATATTTGGGCTTGGGCTTGTAGCAGTGTGTGGGACTTGTTCTATTAGTCCATCTATACTAACCTCCACCAGGATGCAAATTCAAAATAATTTTTATCTGCATCTAGCTCTGAAAAAATATTTGGGCTTGGGCTTGTAGCAGTGTGTGGGACTTGTTCTATTAGTCCATCTATACTAGCCTCCACCAGGTTGCAAATTCAAAATAATTTTTATCTGCATCTAGCTCTGAAAAAATATTTGGGCTTGGGCTTGTAGCAGTGTGTGGGACTTGTTCTATTAGTTCATCTATACTAACCTCCACCAGGTTGCAAATTCAAAATAATTTTTATCTGCATCTAGCTCTGAAAAAATATTTGCGCTTGGGCTTGTAGCAGTGTGTGGGACTTGTTCTATTAGTCCATCTATACTAAACTCCACCAGGTTGCAAATTCAAAATAATTTTTATCTGCATCTAGCTCTGAAAAAATATTAGGGCTTGGGTTTGTAGCATTGTGTGGGACTTGTTCTATTAGTCCATCTATACCAACCTCCACCAGGTTGCAAATTCAAAATAATTTTTATCAGCATCTAGCTCTGAAAAAATATTTGGGCTTGGGCTTGTAGCAGTGTGTGGGACTTGTTCTATTAGTCCATCTATTCTAACCTCCACCAGGTTGCAAATTCAAAATAATTTTTATCTGCATCTAGCTCTGAAAAAATATTTGGGCTTGGGCTTGCAGCAGTGTGTGGGACTTGTTCTATTAGTCCATCTATACTAACCTCCACCAGGTTGAAAATTCAAAATAATTTTTATCTGCATCTAGCTCTGAAAAAATATTTGGGCTTGGGCTTGTAGCAGTGTGTGGGACTTGTTCTATTTGTCCATCTATACTAACCTCCACCAGGTTGCAAATTCAAAATAATTTTTATCTGCATCTAGCTCTGAAAAAATATTTGGGCTTGGGCTTGTAGCAGTGTGTGGGACTTGTTCTATTAGTCCATCTATACTAACCTCCACCAGGCTGCAAATTCAAAATAATTTTTATCTGCATCTAGTTCCGAAAAAATATTTGGGCTTGGGCTTGTAGCAGTGTGTGGGACTGGCTCTATTAGTCCATCTATACTAACCTCCACCAGGTTGCAAATTCAAAATAATTTTTATCTGCATCTAGTTCTGAAAAAATATTTGGGCTTGGGCTTGTAGGAGTGTGTGGGACTTGTTCTATTAGTCCATCTATACTAACCTCCACCAGGTTGCAAATTTAAAATAATTTTTATCTGCATCTAGCTCTGAAAAATATTTGGGCTTGGGCTTGTAGCAGTGTGTGGGACTTGTTCTATTAGTCCATCTATACTAACCTCCGCAGGTTGCAAATTCAAAATAATTTTTATCTGCATCTAGCTCTGAAAAAATATTTGGGCTTGGGCTTGTAGTATTGTGTGGGACTTGTTCTATTAGTCCATCTATACTAACCTCCACCAGGTTGCAAATTCAAAATAATTTTTATCTGCATCTAGCTCCGAAAAAATATTTGGGCTTGGGCTTGTAGCAGTGTGTGGGACTGGCTCTATTAGTCCATCTATACTAACCTCCACCAGGTTGCAAATTCAAAATAATTTTTATCTGCATCTAGCTCTGAAAAAATATTTGGGCTTGGGCTTGTAGCAGTGTGTGGGACTTGTTCTATTAGTCCATCTATACTAACTTCCACCAGGATGCAAATTCAAAATAATTTTTATCTGCATCTAGCTCTGAAAAAATATTTGGGCTTGGGCTTGTAGCAGTGTGTGGGACTTGCTTTATTAGTCCATCTATACTAGCCTCCACCAGGTTGCAAATTCAAAATAATTTTTATCTGCATCTAGCTCTGAAAAAATATTTGGGCTTGGGCTTGTAGCAGTGTGTGGGACTTGTTTTATTAGTCCATCTATACTAACCTCCACCAGGTTGCAAATTCAAAATAATTTTTATCTGCATCTAGCTCTGAAAAAATATTTGGGCTTGGGCTTGTAGTAGTGTGTGGGACTTGTTCTATTAGTCCATCTATACTAACCTCCACCAGGTTGCAAATTCAAAATAATTTTTATCTGCATCTAGCTCTGAAAAAATATTAGGGCTTGGGTTTGTAGCATTGTGTGGGACTTGTTCTATTAGTCCATCTATACCAACCTCCACCAGGTTGCAAATTCAAAATAATTTTTATCAGCATCTAGCTCTGAAAAAATATTTGGGCTTGGGCTTGTAGCAGTGTGTGGGACTTGTTCTATTAGTCCATCTATACTAACCTCCACCAGGTTGCAAATTCAAAATAATTTTTATCTGCATCTAGCTCTGAAAAAATATTTGGGCTTGGGCTTGCAGCAGTGTGTGGGACTTGTTCTATTAGTCCATCTATACTAACCTCCACCAGGTTGAAAATTCAAAATAATTTTTATCTGCATCTAGCTCTGAAAAAATATTTGGGCTTGGGCTTGTAGCAGTGTTTGGGACTTGTTCTATTTGTCCATCTATACTAACCTCCACCAGGTTGCAAATTCAAAATAATTTTTATCTGCATCTAGCTCTGAAAAAATATTTGGGCTTGGGCTTGTAGCAGTGTGTGGGACTTGTTCTATTAGTCCATCTATACTAACCTCCACCAGGTTGCAAATTCAAAATAATTTTTATCAGCATCTAGCTCTGAAAAAATATTTGGGCTTGGGCTTGTAGCAGTGTGTGGGACTTGTTCTATTAGTCCATCTATACTAACCTCCACCAGGTTGCAAATTCAAAATAATTTTTATCTGCATCTAGCTCTGAAAAAATATTAGGGCTTGGGTTTGTAGCATTGTGTGGGACTTGTTCTATTAGTCCATCTATACCAACCTCCACCAGGTTGCAAATTCAAAATAATTTTTATCAGCATCTAGCTCTGAAAAAATATTTGGGCTTGGGCTTGTAGCAGTGTGTGGGACTTGTTCTATTAGTCCATCTATACTAACCTCCACCAGGTTGCAAATTCAAAATAATTTTTATCTGCATCTAGCTCTGAAAAAATATTTGGGCTTGGGCTTGCAGCAGTGTGTGGGACTTGTTCTATTAGTCCATCTATACTAACCTCCACCAGGTTGAAAATTCAAAATAATTTTTATCTGCATCTAGCTCTGAAAAAATATTTGGGCTTGGGCTTGTAGCAGTGTGTGGGACTTGTTCTATTTGTCCATCTATACTAACCTCCACCAGGTTGCAAATTCAAAATAATTTTTATCTGCATCTAGCTCTGAAAAAATATTTGGGCTTGGGCTTGTAGCAGTGTGTGGGACTTGTTCTATTAGTCCATCTATACTAACCTCCACCAGGTTGCAAATTCAAAATAATTTTTATCTGCATCTAGTTCCGAAAAAATATTTGGGCTTGGGCTTGTAGCAGTGTGTGGGACTGGCTCTATTAGTCCATCTATACTAACCTCCACCAGGTTGCAAATTCAAAATAATTTTTATCTGCATCTAGCTGTGAAAAAATATTTGGGCTTGGGCTTGTAGGAGTGTGTGGGACTTGTTCTATTAGTCCATCTATACTAACCTCCACCAGGTTGCAAATTTAAAATAATTTTTATCTGCATCTAGCTCTGAAAAATATTTGGGCTTGGGCTTGTAGCAGTGTGTGGGACTTGTTCTATTAGTCCATCTATACTAACCTCCGCAGGTTGCAAATTCAAAATAATTTTTATCTGCATCTAGCTCTGAAAAAATATTTGGGCTTGGGCTTGTAGCATTGTGTGGGACTTGTTCTATGTGTCCATCTATACTAACCTCCAATAGGTTGCAAATTCAAAATAATTTTTATCTGCATCTAGCTCTGAAAAAATATTTGGGCTTGGGCTTGTAGCAGTGTGTGGAATTTGTGCTATTAGTCCATCTATACTAACCTCCACCAGGTTACAAATTCAAAATAATTTTTATCTGCATCTAGCTCTGAAAAAATATTTGGGCTTGGGCTTGCAGCAGTGTGTGGGACTTGTTCTATTAGTCCATCTATACTAACCTCCACCAGGTTGAAAATTCAAAATAATTTTTATCTGCATCTAGCTCTGAAAAAATATTTGGGCTTGGGCTTGTAGCAGTGTGTGGGACTTGTTCTATTTGTCCATCTATACTAACCTCCACCAGGTTGCAAATTCAAAATAATTTTTATCTGCATCTAGCTCTGAAAAAATATTTGGGCTTGGGCTTGTAGCAGTGTGTGGGACTTGTTCTATTAGTCCATCTATACTAACCTCCACCAGGTTGCAAATTCAAAATAATTTTTATCTGCATCTAGCTCCGAAAAAATATTTGGGCTTGGGCTTGTAGCAGTGTGTGGGACTGGCTCTATTAGTCCATCTATACTAACCTCCACCAGGTTGCAAATTCAAAATAATTTTTATCAGCATCTAGCTCTGAAAAAATATTTGGGCTTGGGCTTGTAGCAGTGTGTGGGACTTGTTCTATTAGTCCATCTATACTAACCTCCACCAGGTTGCAAATTCAAAATAATTTTTATCTGCATCTAGCTCTGAAAAAATATTAGGGCTTGGGTTTGTAGCATTGTGTGGGACTTGTTCTATTAGTCCATCTATACCAACCTCCACCAGGTTGCAAATTCAAAATAATTTTTATCAGCATCTAGCTCTGAAAAAATATTTGGGCTTGGGCTTGTAGCAGTGTGTGGGACTTGTTCTATTAGTCCATCTATACTAACCTCCACCAGGTTGCAAATTCAAAATAATTTTTATCTGCATCTAGATCTGAAAAAATATTTGGGCTTGGGCTTGCAGCAGTGTGTGGGACTTGTTCTATTAGTCCATCTATACTAACCTCCACCAGGTTGAAAATTCAAAATAATTTTTATCTGCATCTAGCTCTGAAAAAATATTTGGGCTTGGGCTTGTAGCAGTGTGTGGGACTTGTTCTATTTGTCCATCTATACTAACCTCCACCAGGTTGCAAATTCAAAATAATTTTTATCTGCATCTAGGTCTGAAAAAATATTTGGGCTTGGGCTTGTAGCAGTGTGTGGGACTTGTTCTATTAGTCCATCTATACTAACCTCCACCAGGTTGCAAATTCAAAATAATTTTTATCTGCATCTAGTTCCGAAAAAATATTTGGGCTTGGGCTTGTAGCAGTGTGTGGGACTGGCTCTATTAGTCCATCTATACTAACCTCCACCAGGTTGCAAATTCAAAATAATTTTTATCTGCATCTAGCTGTGAAAAAATATTTGGGCTTGGGCTTGTAGGAGTGTGTGGGACTTGTTCTATTAGTCCATCTATACTAACCTCCACCAGGTTGCAAATTTAAAATAATTTTTATCTGCATCTAGCTCTGAAAAATATTTGGGCTTGGGCTTGTAGCAGTGTGTGGGACTTGTTCTATTAGTCCATCTATACTAACCTCCGCAGGTTGCAAATTCAAAATAATTTTTATCTGCATCTAGCTCTGAAAAAATATTTGGGCTTGGGCTTGTAGCATTGTGTGGGACTTGTTCTATGTGTCCATCTATACTAACCTCCAATAGGTTGCAAATTCAAAATAATTTTTATCTGCATCTAGCTCTGAAAAAATATTTGGGCTTGGGCTTGTAGTAGTGTGTGGAATTTGTGCTATTAGTCCATCTATACTAACCTCCACCAGGTTACAAATTCAAAATAATTTTTATCTGCATCTAGCTCTGAAAAAATATTTGGGCTTGGGCTTGTAGCGGTATGGGGACTTGTTCTATTAGTCCATCTATACTAACCTCCACCAGGTTGCAAATTCAAAATAATTTTTATCTGCATCTAGCTCTGAAAAATATTTTGGCTTGTGCTTGTAGCAGTGTGTGGGAATTGTTCTATTAGTCCATCTATACTAACCTCCACCAGGTTGCAAATTCAAAATAATTTTTATCTGCATCTAGCTCTGAAAAAATATTTGTGCTTGGGCTTGTAGCAGTGTGTGGGACTTGTTCTATTAGTCCATCTATACTAACCTCCACCAGGTTGCAAATTCAAAATAATTTTTATCTGCATCTAGCTCTGAAAAAATATTTGGGCTTGGGCTTGTAGTATTGTGTGGGACTTGTTCTATTAGTCCATCTATACTAACCTCCACCAGGTTGCAAATTCAAAATAATTTTTATCTGCATCTAGCTCCGAAAAAATATTTGGGCTTGGGCTTGTAGCAGTGTGTGGGACTGGCTCTATTAGTCCATCTATACTAACCTCCACCAGGTTGCAAATTCAAAATAATTTTTATCTGCATCTAGCTCTGAAAAAATATTTGGGCTTGGGCTTGTAGCAGTGTGTGGGACTTGTTCTATTAGTCCATCTATACTAACTTCCACCAGGATGCAAATTCAAAATAATTTTTATCTGCATCTAGCTCTGAAAAAATATTTGGGCTTGGGCTTGTAGCAGTGTGTGGGACTTGCTCTATTAGTCCATCTATACTAGCCTCCACCAGGTTGCAAATTCAAAATAATATTTATCTGCATCTAGCTCTGAAAAAATATTTGGGCTTGGGCTTGTAGCAGTGTGTGGGACTTGTTTTATTAGTCCATCTATACTAACCTCCACCAGGTTGCAAATTCAAAATAATTTTTATCTGCATCTAGCTCTGAAAAAATATTTGGGCTTGGGCTTGTAGTAGTGTGTGGGACTTGTTCTATTAGTCCATCTATACTAACCTCCACCAGGTTGCAAATTCAAAACAATTTTTATCTGCATCTAGCTCTGAAAAAATATTAGGGCTTGGGTTTGTAGCATTGTGTGGGACTTGTTCTATTAGTCCATCTATACCAACCTCCACCAGGTTGCAAATTCAAAATAATTTTTATCAGCATCTAGCTCTGAAAAAATATTTGGGCTTGGGCTTGTAGCAGTGTGTGGGACTTGTTCTATTAGTCCATCTATACTAACCTCCACCAGGTTGCAAATTCAAAATAATTTTTATCTGCATCTAGCTCTGAAAAAATATTAGGGCTTGGGTTTGTAGCATTGTGTGGGACTTGTTCTATTAGTCCATCTATACCAACCTCCACCAGGTTGCAAATTCAAAATAATTTTTATCAGCATCTAGCTCTGAAAAAATATTTGGGCTTGGGCTTGTAGCAGTGTGTGGGACTTGTTCTATTAGTCCATCTATACTAACCTCCACCAGGTTGCAAATTCAAAATAATTTTTATCTGCATCTAGCTCTGAAAAAATATTTGGGCTTGGGCTTGCAGCAGTGTGTGGGACTTGTTCTATTAGTCCATCTATACTAACCTCCACCAGGTTGCAAATTCAAAATAATTTTTATCTGCATCTAGCTCTGAAAAAATATTTGGGCTTGGGCTTGTAGCATTGTGTGGGACTTGTTCTATGTGTCCATCTATACTAACCTCCAATAGGTTGCAAATTCAAAATAATTTTTATCTGCATCTAGCTCTGAAAAAATATTTGGGCTTGGGATTGTAGCAGTGTGTGGAATTTGTGCTATTAGTCCATCTATACTAACCTCCACCAGGTTACAAATTCAAAATAATTTTTATCTGCATCTAGCTCTGAAAAAATATTTGGGCTTGGGCTTGTAGCAGTATGGGGACTTGTTCTATTAGTCCATCTATACTAACCTCCACCAGGTTGCAAATTCAAAATAATTTTTATCTGCATCTAGCTCTGAAAAATATTTTGGCTTGTGCTTGTAGCAGTGTGTGGGAATTGTTCTATTAGTCCATCTATACTAACCTCCACCAGGTTGCAAATTCAAAATAATTTTTATCTGCATCTAGCTCTGAAAAAATATTTGTGCTTGGGCTTGTAGCAGTGTGTGGGACTTGTTCTATTAATCCATCTATACTAACCTCCACCAGGTTGCAAATTCAAAATAATTTTTATCTGCATCTAGCTCTGAAAAAATATTTGGGCTTGGGCTTGTAGTATTGTGTGGGACTTGTTCTATTAGTCCATCTATACTAACCTCCACCAGGTTGCAAATTCAAAATAATTTTTATCTGCATCTAGCTCCGAAAAAATATTTGGGCTTGGGCTTGTAGCAGTGTGTGGGACTGGCTCTATTAGTCCATCTATACTAACCTCCACCAGGTTGCAAATTCAAAATAATTTTTATCTGCATCTAGCTCTGAAAAAATATTTGGGCTTGGGCTTGTAGCAGTGTGTGGGACTTGTTCTATTAGTCCATCTATACTAACTTCCACCAGGATGCAAATTCAAAATAATTTTTATCTGCATCTAGCTCTGAAAAAATATTTGTGCTTGGGCTTGTAGCAGTGTGTGGGACTTGTTCTATTAATCCATCTATACTAACCTCCACCAGGTTGCAAATTCAAAATAATTTTTATCTGCATCTAGCTCTGAAAAAATATTTGGGCTTGGGCTTGTAGTATTGTGTGGGACTTGTTCTATTAGTCCATCTATACTAACCTCCACCAGGTTGCAAATTCAAAATAATTTTTATCTGCATCTAGCTCTGAAAAAATATTTGGGCTTGGGCTTGCAGCAGTGTGTGGGACTTGTTCTATTAGTCCATCTATACTAACCTCCACCAGGTTGAAAATTCAAAATAATTTTTATCTGCATCTAGCTCTGAAAAAATATTTGGGCTTGGGCTTGTAGCAGTGTGTGGGACTTGTTCTATTTGTCCATATATACTAACCTCCACCAGGTTGCAAATTCAAAATAATTTTTATCTGCATCTAGCTCTGAAAAAATATTTGGGCTTGGGCTTGTAGCAGTGTGTGGGACTTGTTCTATTAGTCCATCTATACTAACCTCCGCAGGTTGCAAATTCAAAATAATTTTTATCTGCATCTAGCTCTGAAAAAATATTTGGGCTTGGGCTTGTAGCATTGTGTGGGACTTGTTCTATGTGTCCATCTATACTAACCTCCAATAGGTTGCAAATTCAAAATAATTTTTATCTGCATCTAGCTCTGAAAAAATATTTGGGCTTGGGCTTGTAGCAGTGTGTGGAATTTGTGCTATTAGTCAATCTATACTAACCTCCACCAGGTTACAAATTCAAAATAATTTTTATCTGCATCTAGCTCTGAAAAAATATTTGGGCTTGGGCTTGTAGCAGTGTGTGGGACTGGCTCTATTAGTCCATCTATACTAACCTCCACCAGGTTGCAAATTCAAAATAATTTTTATCTGCATCTAGCTCTGAAAAATATTTTGGCTTGTGCTTGTAGCAGTGTGTGGGAATTGTTCTATTAGTCCATCTATACTAACCTCCACCAGGTTGCAAATTCAAAATAATTTTTATCTGCATCTAGCTCTGAAAAAATATTTGTGCTTGGGCTTGTAGCAGTGTGTGGGACTTGTTCTATTAGTCCATCTATACTAACCTCCACCAGGTTGCAAATTCAAAATAATTTTTATCTGCATCTAGCTCTGAAAAAATATTTGGGCTTGGGCTTGTAGTATTGTGTGGGACTTGTTCTATTAGTCCATCTATACTAACCTCCACCAGGTTGCAAATTCAAAATAATTTTTATCTGCATCTAGCTCCGAAAAAATATTTGGGCTTGGGCTTGTAGCAGTGTGTGGGACTGGCTCTATTAGTCCATATATACTAACCTCCACCAGGTTGCAAATTCAAAATAATTTTTATCTGCATCTAGCTCTGAAAAAATATTTGGGCTTGGGCTTGTAGCAGTGTGTGGGACTTGTTCTATTAGTCCATCTATACTAACTTCCACCAGGATGCAAATTCAAAATAATTTTTATCTGCATCTAGCTCTGAAAAAATATTTGGGCTTGGGCTTGTAGCAGTGTGTGGGACTTGCTCTATTAGTCCATCTATACTAGCCTCCACCAGGTTGCAAATTCAAAATAATTTTTATCTGCATCTAGCTCTGAAAAAATATTTGGGCTTGGGCTTGTAGCAGTGTGTGGGACTTGTTTTATTAGTCCATCTATACTAACCTCCACCAGGTTGCAAATTCAAAATAATTTTTATCTGCATCTAGCTCTGAAAAAATATTTGTGCTTGGGCTTGTAGCAGTGTGTGGGACTTGTTCTATTAATCCATCTATACTAACCTCCACCAGGTTGCAAATTCAAAATAATTTTTATCTGCATCTAGCTCTGAAAAAATATTTGGGCTTGGGCTTGTAGTATTGTGTGGGACTTGTTCTATTAGTCCATCTATACTAACCTCCACCAGGTTGCAAATTCAAAATAATTTTTATCTGCATCTAGCTCCGAAAAAATATTTGGGCTTGGGCTTGTAGCAGTGTGTGGGACTGGCTCTATTAGTCCATCTATACTAACCTCCACCAGGTTGCAAATTCAAAATAATTTTTATCTGCATCTAGCTCTGAAAAAATATTTGGGCTTGGGCTTGTAGCAGTGTGTGGGACTTGTTCTATTAGTCCATCTATACTAACTTCCACCAGGATGCAAATTCAAAATAATTTTTATCTGCATCTAGCTCTGAAAAAATATTTGGGCTTGGGCTTGTAGCAGTGTGTGGGACTTGCTCTATTAGTCCATCTATACTAGCCTCCACCAGGTTGCAAATTCAAAATAATTTTTATCTGCATCTAGCTCTGAAAAAATATTTGGGCTTGGGCTTGCAGCAGTGTGTGGGACTTGTTCTATTAGTCCATCTATACTAACCTCCACCAGGTTGAAAATTCAAAATAATTTTTATCTGCATCTAGCTCTGAAAAAATATTTGGGCTTGGGCTTGTAGCAGTGTGTGGGACTTGTTCTATTTGTCCATATATACTAACCTCCACCAGGTTGCAAATTCAAAATAATTTTTATCTGCATCTAGCTCTGAAAAAATATTTGGGCTTGGGCTTGTAGCAGTGTGTGGGACTTGTTCTATTAGTCCATCTATACTAACCTCCGCAGGTTGAAAATTCAAAATAATTTTTATCTGCATCTAGCTCTGAAAAAATATTTGGGCTTGGGCTTGTAGCATTGTGTGGGACTTGTTCTATGTGTCCATCTATACTAACCTCCAATAGGTTGCAAATTCAAAATAATTTTTATCTGCATCTAGCTCTGAAAAAATATTTGGGCTTGGGCTTGTAGCAGTGTGTGGAATTTGTGCTATTAGTCAATCTATACTAACCTCCACCAGGTTACAAATTCAAAATAATTTTTATCTGCATCTAGCTCTGAAAAAATATTTGGGCTTGGGCTTGTAGCAGTGTGTGGGACTGGCTCTATTAGTCCATCTATACTAACCTCCACCAGGTTGCAAATTCAAAATAATTTTTATCTGCATCTAGCTCTGAAAAATATTTTGGCTTGTGCTTGTAGCAGTGTGTGGGAATTGTTCTATTAGTCCATCTATACTAACCTCCACCAGGTTGCAAATTCAAAATAATTTTTATCTGCATCTAGCTCTGAAAAAATATTTGTGCTTGGGCTTGTAGCAGTGTGTGGGACTTGTTCTATTAGTCCATCTATACTAACCTCCACCAGGTTGCAAATTCAAAATAATTTTTATCTGCATCTAGCTCTGAAAAAATATTTGGGCTTGGGCTTGTAGTATTGTGTGGGACTTGTTCTATTAGTCCATCTATACTAACCTCCACCAGGTTGCAAATTCAAAATAATTTTTATCTGCATCTAGCTCCGAAAAAATATTTGGGCTTGGGCTTGTAGCAGTGTGTGGGACTGGCTCTATTAGTCCATCTATACTAACCTCCACCAGGTTGCAAATTCAAAATAATTTTTATCTGCATCTAGCTCTGAAAAAATATTTGGGCTTGGGCTTGTAGCAGTGTGTGGGACTTGTTCTATTAGTCCATCTATACTAACTTCCACCAGGATGCAAATTCAAAATAATTTTTATCTGCATCTAGCTCTGAAAAAATATTTGGGCTTGGGCTTGTAGCAGTGTGTGGGACTTGCTCTATTAGTCCATCTATACTAGCCTCCACCAGGTTGCAAATTCAAAATAATTTTTATCTGCATCTAGCTCTGAAAAAATATTTGGGCTTGGGCTTGTAGCAGTGTGTGGGACTTGTTTTATTAGTCCATCTATACTAACCTCCACCAGGTTGCAAATTCAAAATAATTTTTATCTGCATCTAGCTCTGAAAAAATATTTGGGCTTGGGCTTGTAGTAGTGTGTGGGACTTGTTCTATTAGTCCATCTATACTAACCTCCACCAGGTTGCAAATTCAAAATAATTTTTATCTGCATCTAGCTCTGAAAAAATATTAGGGCTTGGGTTTGTAGCATTGTGTGGGACTTGTTCTATTAGTCCATCTATACCAACCTCCACCAGGTTGCAAATTCAAAATAATTTTTATCAGCATCTAGCTCTGAAAAAATATTTGGGCTTGGGCTTGTAGCAGTGTGTGGGACTTGTTCTATTAGTCCATCTATACTAACCTCCACCAGGTTGCAAATTCAAAATAATTTTTATCTGCATCTAGCTCTGAAAAAATATTAGGGCTTGGGTTTGTAGCAGTGTGTGGGACTTGTTCTATTAGTCCATCTATACCAACCTCCACCAGGTTGCAAATTCAAAATAATTTTTATCAGCATCTAGCTCTGAAAAAATATTTGGGCTTGGGCTTGTAGCAGTGTGTGGGACTTGTTCTATTAGTCCATCTATACTAACCTCCACCAGGTTGCAAATTTAAAATAATTTTTATCTGCAGCTAGCTCTGAAAAATATTTGGGCTTGGGCTTGTAGCAGTGTGTGAGACTTGTTCTATTAGTCCATCTATACTAACCTCCGCAGGTTGCAAATTCAAAATAATTTTTATCTGCATCTAGCTCTGAAAAAATATTTGGGCTTGGGCTTGTAGCAGTGTGTGGGACTTGTTCTATGTGTCCATCTATACTAACCTCCAATAGGTTGCAAATTCAAAATAATTTTTATCTGCATCTAGCTCTGAAAAAATATTTGGGCTTGGGCTTGTAGCAGTGTGTGGAATTTGTGCTATTAGTCCATCTATACTAACCTCCACCAGGTTACAAATTCAAAATAACTTTTATCTGCATCTAGCTCTGAAAAAATATTTGGGCTTGGGCTTGTAGCAGTATGTGGGACTTGTTCTATTAGTCCATCTATACTAACCTCCACCAGGTTGCAAATTCAAAATAATTTTTATCTGCATCTAGCTCTGAAAAATATTTTGGCTTGTGCTTGTAGCAGTGTGTGGGAATTGTTCTATTAGTCCATCTATACTAACCTCCACCAGGTTGCAAATTCAAAATAATTTTTATCTGCATCTAGCTCTGAAAAAATATTTGTGCTTGGGCTTGTAGCAGTGTGTGGGACTTGTTCTATTAGTCCATCTATACTAACCTCCACCAGGTTGCAAATTCAAAATAATTTTTATCTGCATCTAGCTCTGAAAAAATATTTGGGCTTGGGCTTGTAGTACTGTGTGGGACTTGTTCTATTAGTCCATCTATACTAACCTCCACCAGGTTGCAAATTCAAAATAATTTTTATCTGCATCTAGCTCCGAAAAAATATTTGGGCTTGGGCTTGTAGCAGTGTGTGGGACTGGCTCTATTAGTCCATCTATACTAACCTCCACCAGGTTGCAAATTCAAAATAATTTTTATCTGCATCTAGCTCTGAAAAAATATTTGGGCTTGGGCTTGTAGCAGTGTGTGGGACTTGTTCTATTAGTCCATCTATACTAACCTCCACCAGGATGCAAATTCAAAATAATTTTTATCTGCATCTAGCTCTGAAAAAATATTTGGGCTTGGGCTTGTAGCAGTGTGTGGGACTTGCTCTATTAGTCCATCTATACTAGCCTCCACCAGGTTGCAAATTCAAAATAATTTTTATCTGCATCTAGCTCTGAAAAAATATTTGGGCTTGGGCTTGTAGCAGTGTGTGGGAATTGTTCTATTAGTCCATCTATACTAACCTCCACCAGGTTGCAAATTCAAAATAAATTTTATCTGCATCTAGCTCTGAAAAAATATTTGGGCTTGGGCTTGTAGCAGTGTGTGGGACTTGTTTTATTAGTCCATCTATACTAACCTCCACCAGGTTGCAAATTCAAAATAATTTTTATCTGCATCTAGCTCTGAACAAATATTTGGGCTTGGGCTTGTAGTAGTGTGTGGGACTTGTTCTATTAGTCCATCTATACTAACCTCCACCAGGTTGCAAATTCAAAATAATTTTTATCTGCATCTAGCTCCGAAAAAATATTTGGGCTTGGGCTTGTAGCAGTGTGTGGGACTGGCTCTATTAGTCCATCTATACTAACCTCCACCAGCTTGCAAATTCAAAATAATTTTTATCTGCATCTAGCTCTGAAAAAATATTTGGGCTTGGGCTTGTAGCAGTGTGTGGGACTTGTTCTATTAGTCCATCTATACTAATCTCCACCAGGTTACAAATTTAAAATAATTTTTATCTGCATCTAGCTCTGAAAAATATTTGGGCTTGGGCTTGTAGCAGTGTGTGGGACTTGTTCTATTAGTCCATCTATACTAACCTCCACCAGGTTGCAAATTCAAAATAATTTTTATCTGCATCTAGCTCTGAAAAAATATTTGGGCTTGGGCTTGTAGCAGTGTGTGGGACTTGTTCTATTATTCCACCTAAACTAACCTCCACCAGGTTGCAAATTCAAAATAATTTTTATCTGCATCTAGCTCTGAAAAAATATTTGGGCTTGGGCTTGTAGCAGTGTGTGGGACTTGTTCTATTAGTCCATCTATACTAACCTCCACCAGGTTGCAAATTCAAAATAATTTTTATCTGCATCTAGCTCTGAAAAAATATTTCGACTTGGGCTTGTAGCAGTGTGTGGGACTTGTTCTATTAGTCCATCTATACTAACCTCCACCAGGTTGCAAATTCAAAATAGTTTTTATCTGCATCTAGCTCTGAAAAAATATTTGGGTTTGGGCTTGTAGCAGTGTGTTGGACTTGTTCTATTAGTCCATCTATACTAACCTCCACCAGGTTGCAAATTCAAAATAATGTTTATCTGCATCTAGCTCTGAGAAAATATTTGGGCTTGGGCTTGTAGCAGTGTGTGGGACTTGTTCTATTAGTCCATCTATACTAACCTCCACCAGGATACAAATTCAAAATAATTTTTATCTGCATCTAGCTCTGAAAAAATATTTGGGCTTGGGCTTGTAGCAGTGTGTGGGACTTGTTCTATTAGTCCATCTATACTAACCTCCACCAGGTTGCAAATTCAAAATAATTTTTATCTGCATCTAGCTCTGAAAAAATATTAGGGCTTGGGTTTGTAGCATTGTGTGGGACTTGTTCTATTAGTCCATCTATACCAACCTCCACCAGGTTGCAAATTCAAAATAATTTTTATCAGCATCTAGCTCTGAAAAAATATTTGGACTTGGGCTTGTAGCAGTGTGTGGGACTTGTTCTATTAGTCCATCTATACTAACCTCCACCAGGTTGCAAATTCAAAATAATTTTTATCTGCATCTAGCTCTGAAAAAATATTAGGGCTTGGGTTTGTAGCATTGTGTGGGACTTGTTCTATTAGTCCATCTATACCAACCTCCACCAGGTTGCAAATTCAAAATAATTTTTATCAGCATCTAGCTCTGAAAAAATATTTGGGCTTGGGCTTGTAGCAGTGTGTGGGACTTGTTCTATTAGTCCATCTATACTAACCTCCACCAGGTTGCAAATTCAAAATAATTTTTATCTGCATCTAGCTCTGAAAAAATATTTGGGCTTGGGCTTGCAGCAGTGTGTGGGACTTGTTCTATTAGTCCATCTATACTAACCTCCACCAGGTTGAAAATTCAAAATAATTTTTATCTGCATCTAGCTCTGAAAAAATATTTGGGCTTGGGTTTGTAGCAGTGTGTGGGACTTGTTCTATTTGTCCATCTATACTAACCTCCACCAGGTTGCAAATTCAAAATAATTTTTTTCTGCATCTAGCTCTGAAAAAACATTTGGGCTTGGGCTTGTAGCAGTGTGTGGGACTTGTTCTATTAGTCCATCTATACTAACCTCCACCAGGTTGCAAATTCAAAATAATTTTTATCTGCATCTAGCTCCGAAAAAATATTTGGGCTTGGGCTTGTAGCAGTGTGTGGGACTGGCTTTATTAGTCCATCTATACCAACCTCCACCAGGTTGCAAATTCAAAATAATTTTTATCTGCATCTAGCTCTGAAAAAATATTTGGGCTTGGGCTTGTAGGAGTGTGTGGGACTTGTTCTATTAGTCCATCTATACTAACCTCCACCAGGTTGCAAATTTAAAATAATTTTTATCTGCATCTAGCTCTGAAAAATATTTGGGCTTGGGCTTGTAGCAGTGTGTGGGACTTGTTCTATTAGTCCATCTATACTAACCTCCACCAGGTTGCAAATTCAAAATAATTTTTATCTGCATCTAGCTCCGAAAAAATATTTGGGCTTGGGCTTGTAGCAGTGTGTGGGACTGGCTCTATTAGTCCATCTATACTAACCTCCACCAGGTTGCAAATTCAAAATAATTTTTATCTGCTTCTAGCTCTGAAAAAATATTTGGGCTTGGGCTTGTAGCAGTGTGTGGGACTTGTTCTATTAGTCCATCTATACTAACCTCCACCAGGTTGCAAATTCAAAATAATTTTTATCTGCATCTAGTTCTGAAAAAATATTTGGGCTTGGGCTTGTAGCAGTGTGTGGGATTTGTTCTATTAGTCCATCTATACTAACCTCCACCAGGTTGCAAATTCAAAATAGTTTTTATCTGCATCTAGCTCTGAAAAAATATTTGGGCTTGGGCTTGTAGCAGTGTGTGGGACTTGTTCTATTAGTCCATCTATACTAACCTCCACCAGGTTGCAAATTCAAAATAATTTTTATCTGCATCTAGCTCTGAAAAAATATTAGGGCTTGGGTTTGTAGCATTGTGTGGGACTTGTTCTATTAGTCCATCTATACCAACCTCCACCAGGTTGCAAATTCAAAATAATTTTTATCAGCATCTAGCTCTGAAAAAATATTTGGGCTTGGGCTTGTAGCAGTGTGTAGGACTTGTTCTATTAGTCCATCTATACTAACCTCCACCAGGTTGCAAACTCAAAATAATTTTTATCTGCATCTAGCTCTGAAAAAATATTTGGGCTTGGGATTGTAGCAGTGTGTGGGACTTGTTCTATTAGTCCATCTATACTAACCTCCACCAGGTTGCAAATTCAAAATAATTTTTATCTGCATCTAGCTCTGAAAAAATATTTGGGCTTGGGCTTTTAGCAGTGTGTGGGACTTGTTCTATTTGTCCATCTATACTAACCTCCACCAGGTTGCAAATTCAAAATAATTTTTATCTCCTTCTAGCTCTGAAAAAATATTTGGGCTTGGGCTTGTAGCAGTGTGTGGGACTTGTTCTATTAGTCCATCTATACTAACCTCCACCAGGTTGCAAATTCAAAATAATGTTTATCTGCATCTAGCTCTGAGAAAATATTTGGGCTTGGGCTTGAAGCAGTGTGTGGGACTTGTTCTATTAGTCCATCTATACTAACCTCCACCAGGATGCAAATTCAAAATAATTTTTATCTGCATCTAGCTCTGAAAAAATATTTGGGCTTGGGCTTGTAGCAGTGTGTGGGACTTGTTCTATTAGTCCATCTGTACTAACCTCCACCAGGTTGCAAAATTCAAAATAATTTTTATCTGCATCTAGCTCTGAAAAAATATTTGGGCTTGGGCTTGTAGCAGTGTGTGGGACTTGTTCTATTAGTCCATCTATACTAACCTCCACCAGGTTGCAAATTCAAAATAGTTTTTATCTGCATCTAGCTCTGAAAAAATATTTGGGCTTGGGCTTGTAGCAGTGTGTGGGACTTGTTCTATTAGTCCATCTATACTAACCTCCACCAGGTTGCAAATTCAAAATAATTTTTATCTGCATCTAGCTCTGAAAAAATATTTGGGCTTGGGCTTGTAGCAGTATGTCGGACTTGTTCTATTAGTCCATCTATACTAACCTCCACCAGGTTGCAAATTCAAAATAATTTTTATCTGCATCTAGCTCTGAAAAAATATTTGGGCTAGGGCTTGTAGCAGTGTGTGGGACTTGTTCTATTAGTCCATCTATACTAACCTCCACCAGGTTGCAAATTCAAAATAATTTTTATCTGCATCTAGCTCTGAAAAAATATTTGCGCTTGGGCTTGTAGCAGTGTGTGGGTCTTGTTCTATTAGTCCATCTATACTAACCTCCACCAGGTTGCAAATTCAAAATAATTTTTATCTGCATCTAGCTCTGAAAAAATATTTGGGCTTGGGCTTATAGCAGTGTGTGGGACTTGTTCTATGTGTCCATCTATACTAACCTCCAATAGGTTGCAAATTCAAAATAATTTTTATCTGCATCTAGCTCTGAAAAAATATTTGGGCTTGGGCTTGTAGCAGTGTGTGGAATTTGTGCTATTAGTCCATCTATACTAACCTCCACCAGGTTACAAATTCAAATTAATTTTTATCTGCATCTAGCTCTGAAAAAATATTTGGGCTTGGGCTTGTAGCAGTATGTGGGACTTGTTCTATTAGTCCATCTATACTAACCTCCACCAGGTTGCAAATTCAAAATAATTTTTATCTGCATCTAGCTCTGAAAAATATTTGGGCTTGTGCTTGTAGCAGTGTGTGGGAATTGTTCTATTAGTCCATCTATATTAACCTCCACCAGGTTGCAAATTCAAAATAATTTTTATCTGCATCTAGCTCTGAAAAAATATTTGGGCTTGGGCTTGTAGCAGTGTGTGGGACTTGTTCTATTAGTCCATCTATACTAACCTCCACCAGGTTGCAAATTCAAAATAATTTTTATCTGCATCTAGCTCTGAAAAAATATTTGGGTTTGGGCTTGTAGTAGTGTGTGGGACTTGTTCTATTAGTCCATCTATACTAACCTCCACCAGGTTGCAAATTCAAAATAATTTTTATCTGCATCTAGCTCCGAAAAAATATTTGGGCTTGGGCTTGTAGCAGTGTGTGGGACTGGCTCTATTAGTCCATCTATACTAACCTCCACCAGGTTGCAAATTCAAAATAATTTTTATCTGCATCTAGCTCTGAAAAAATATTTGGGCTTGGGCTTGTAGCAGTGTGTGGGACTTGTTCTATTAGTCCATCTATACTAACCTCCACCAGGTTGCAAATTTAAATTAATTTTTATCTGCATCTAGCTCTGAAAAATATTTGGGCTTGGGCTTGTAGCAGTGTGTGGGACTTGTTCTATTAGTCCATCTATACTAACCTCCACCAGGTTGCAAATTCAAAATAATTTTTATCTGCATCTAGCTCTGAAAAAATATTTGGGCTTGGGCTTGTAGCAGTGTGTGGGACTTGTTCTATTATTCCACCTAAACTAACCTCCACCAGGTTGCAAATTCAAAATAATTTTTATCTGCATCTAGCTCTGAAAAAATATTTGGGCTTGGGCTTGTAGCAGTGTGTGGGACTTGTTCTATTAGTCCATCTATACTAACCTCCACCAGGTTGCAAATTCAAAATAATTTTTATCTGCATCTAGCTCTGAAAAAATATTTGGACTTGGGCTTGTAGTAGTGTGTGGGACTTGTTCTATTAGTCCATCTATACTAACCTCCACCAGGTTGCAAATTCAAAATAGTTTTTATCTGCATCTAGCTCTGAAAAAATATTTTGGTTTGGGCTTGTAGCAGGGTGTGGGACTTGTTCTATTAGTCCATCTATACTAACCTCCACCAGGTTGCAAATTCAAAATAATTTTTATCTGCATCTAGCTCTGAAAAAATATTTGGGCTTGGGCTTGTAGTAGTGTGTGGGACTTGTTCTATTAGTCCATCTATACTAACCTCCACCAGGTTGCAAATTCAAAATAATTTTTATCTGCATCTAGCTCCGAAAAAATATTTGGGCTTGGGCTTGTAGCAGTTTGTGGGACTGGCTCTATTAGTCCATCTATACTAACCTCCACCAGGTTGCAAATTCAAAATAGTTTTTATCTGCATCTAGCTCTGAAAAAATATTTGGGTTTGGGCTTGTAGCAGTGTGTGGGACTTGTTCTATTAGTCCATCTATACTAACCTCCACCAGGTTGCAAATTCAAAATAATTTTTATCTGCATCTAGCTCTGAGAAAATATTTGGGCTTGGGCTTGTAGCAGTGTGTGGGACTTGTTCTATTAGTCCATCTATACTAACCTCCACCAGGATGCAAATTCAAAATAATTTTTATCTGCATCTAGCTCTGAAAAAATATTTGGGCTTGGGCTTGTAGCAGTGTGTGGGACTTGTTCTATTAGTCCATCTATACTAGCCTCCACCAGGTTGCAAATTCAAAATAATTTTTATCTGCATCTAGCTCTGAAAAAATATTAGGGCTTGGGTTTGTAGCATTGTGTGGGACTTGTTCTATTAGTCCATCTATACCAACCTCCACCAGGTTGCAAATTCAAAATAATTTTTATCTGCATCTAGCTCTGAAAAAATATTTGGGCTTGGGCTTGTAGCAGTGTGTGGCACTTGTTCTATTAGTCCATCTATACTAACCTCCACCAGGTTGCAAATTCAAAATAATTTTTATCTGCATCTAGCTCTGAAAAAATATTTGGGCTTGGGCTTGTAGCAGTGTGTGGGACTTGTTCTATTAGTCCATCTATACTAACCTCCACCAGGTTGCAAATTCAAAATAATTTTTATCTGCATCTAGCTCTGAAAAAATATTAGGGCTTGGGTTTGTAGCATTGTGTGGGACTTGTTCTATTAGTCCATCTATACCAACCTCCACCAGGTTGCAAATTCAAAATAATTTTTATAAGCATCTAGCTCTGAAAAAATATTTGGGCTTGGGCTTGTAGCAGTGTGTGGGACTTGTTCTATTAGTCCATCTATACTAACCTCCACCAGGTTGCAAATTCAAAATAATTTTTATCTGCATCTAGCTCTGAAAAAATATTAGGGCTTGGGTTTGTAGCATTGTGTGGGACTTGTTCTATTAGTCCATCTATACCAACCTCCACCAGGTTGCAAATTCAAAATAATTTTTATCTGCATCTAGCTCTGAAAAAATATTTGGGCTTGGGCTTGTAGCAGTGTGTGGCACTTGTTCTATTAGTCCATCTATACTAACCTCCACCAGGTTGCAAATTCAAAATAATTTTTATCTGCATCTAGCTCTGAAAAAATATTTGGGCTTGGGCTTGCAGCAGTGTGTGGGACTTGTTCTATTAGTCCATCTATACTAACCTCCACCAGGTTGAAAATTCAAAATAATTTTTATCTGCATCTAGCTCTGAAAAAATATTTGGGCTTGGGCTTGTAGCAGTGTGTGGGACTTGTTCTATTTGTCCATCTATACTAACCTCCACCAGGTTGCAAATTCAAAATAATTTTTATCTGCATCTAGCTCTGAAAAAATATTTGGGCTTGGGCTTGTAGCAGTGTGTGGGACTTGTTCTATTAGTCCATCTATACTAACCTCCACCAGGTTGCAAATTCAAAATAATTTTTATCTGCATCTAGCTCCGAAAAACTATTTGGGCTTGGGCTTGTAGCAGTGTGTGGGACTGGCTCTATTAGTCCATCTATACTAACCTCCACCAGGTTGCAAATTCAAAATAATTTTTATCTGCATCTAGCTCTGAAAAAATATTTGGGCTTGGGCTTGTAGGAGTGTGTGGGACTTGTTCTATTAGTCCATCTATACTAACCTCCACCAGGTTGCAAATTTAAAATAATTTTTATCTGCATCTAGCTCTGAAAAATATTTGGGCTTGGGCTTGTAGCAGTGTGTGGGACTTGTTCTATTAGTCCATCTATACTAACCTCCGCCAGGTTGCAAATTCAAAATAATTTTTATCTGCATCTAGCTCTGAAAAAATATTTGGGCTTGGGCTTGTAGCAGTGTGTGGGACTTGTTCTATGTGTCCATCTATACTAACCTCCAATAGGTTGCAAATTCAAAATAATTTTTATCTGCATCTAGCTCTGAAAAAATATTTGGGCTTGGGCTTGTAGCAGTGTGTGGAATTTGTGCTATTAGTCCATCTATACTAACCTCCACCAGGTTACAAATTCAAAATAATTTTTATCTGCATCTAGCTCTGAAAAAATATTTGGGCTTGGGCTTGTAGCAGTATGTGGGACTTGTTCTATTAGTCCATCTCTACTAACCTCCACCAGGTTGCAAATTCAAAATAATTTTTATCTGCATCTAGCTCTGAAAAATATTTTGGCTTGTGCTTGTAGCAGTGTGTGGGAATTGTTCTATTAGTCGATCTATACTAACCTCCACCAGGTTGCAAATTCAAAATAATTTTTATCTGCATCTAGCTCTGAAAAAATATTTGGGTTTGGGCTTGTAGTAGTGTGTGGGACTTGTTCTATTAGTCCATCTATACTAACCTCCACCAGGTTGCAAATTCAAAATAATTTTTATCTGCATCTAGCTCCGAAAAAATATTTGGGCTTGGGCTTGTAGCAGTGTGTGGGACTGGCTCTATTAGTCCATCTATACTAACCTCCACCAGGTTGCAAATTCAAAATAATTTTTATCTGCATCTAGCTCTGAAAAAATATTTGGGCTTGGGCTTGTAGCAGTGTGTGGGACTTGTTCTATTAGTCCATCTATACTAACCTCCACCAGGTTGCAAATTTAAATTAATTTTTATCTGCATCTAGCTCTGAAAAATATTTGGGCTTGGGCTTGTAGCAGTGTGAGGGACTTGTTCTATTAGTCCATCTATACTAACCTCCACCAGGTTGCAAATTCAAAATAATTTTTATCTGCATCTAGCTCTGAAAAAATATTTGGGCTTGGGCTTGTAGCAGTGTGTGGGACTTGTTCTATTATTCCACCTAAACTAACCTCCACCAGGTTGCAAATTCAAAATAATTTTTATCTGCATCTAGCTCTGAAAAAATATTTGGGCTTGGGCTTGTAGCAGTGTGTGGGACTTGTTCTATTAGTCCATCTATACTAACCTCCACCAGGTTGCAAATTCAAAATAATTTTTATCTGTATCTAGCTCTGAAAAAATATTTGGACTTGGGCTTGTAGTAGTGTGTGGGACTTGTTCTATTAGTCCATCTATACTAACCTCCACCAGGTTGCAAATTCAAAATAGTTTTTATCTGCATCTAGCTCTGAAAAAATATTTGGGTTTGGGCTTGTAGCAGTGTGTGGGACTTGTTCTATTAGTCCATCTATACTAACCTCCAACAGGTTGCAAATTCAAAATAATGTTTATCTGCATCTAGCTCTGAGAAAATATTTGGGCTTGGACTTGTAGCAGTGTGTGGGACTTGTTCTATTAGTCCATCTATACTAACCTCCACCAGGATGCAAATTCAAAATAATTTTTATCTGCATCTAGCTCTGAAAAAATATTTGGGCTTGGGCTTGTAGCAGTGTGTGGGACTTGTTCTATTAGTCCATCTATACTAGCCTCCACCAGGTTGCAAATTCAAAATAATTTTTATCTGCATCTATCTCTGAAAAAATATTTGGGCTTGGGCTTGTAGCAGTGTGTGGGAATTGTTCTATTAGTCCATCTATACTAACCTCCACCAGGTTGCAAATTCAAAATAATTTTTATCTGCATCTAGCTCTGAAAAAATATTTGGGCTTGGGCTTGTAGCAGTGTGTGGGACTTGTTCTATTAGTCCATCTATACTAACCTCCACCAGGTTGCAAATTCAAAATAATTTTTATCTGCATCTAGCTCTGAAAAAATATTTGGGCTTGGGCTTGTAGTAGTGTGTGGGACTTGTTCTATTAGTCCATCTATACTAACCTCCACCAGGTTGCAAATTCAAAATAATTTTTATCTGCATCTAGCTCCGAAAAAATATTTGGGCTTGGGCTTGTAGCAGTTTGTGGGACTGGCTCTATTAGTCCATCTATACTAACCTCCACCAGGTTGCAAATTCAAAATAGTTTTTATCTGCATCTAGCTCTGAAAAAATATTTGGGTTTGGGCTTGTAGCAGTGTGTGGGACTTGTTCTATTAGTCCATCTATACTAACCTCCACCAGGTTGCAAATTCAAAATAATGTTTATCTGCATCTAGCTCTGAGAAAATATTTGGGCTTGGGCTTGTAGCAGTGTGTGGGACTTGTTCTATTAGTCCATCTATACTAACCTCCACCAGGATGCAAATTCAAAATAATTTTTATCTGCATCTAGCTCTGAAAAAATATTTGGGCTTGGGCTTGTAGCAGTGTGTGGGACTTGTTCTATTAGTCCATCTATACTAGCCTCCACCAGGTTGCAAATTCAAAATAATTTTTATCTGCATCTAGCTCTGAAAAAATATTTGGGCTTGGGCTTGTAGCAGTGTGTGGGACTTGTTCTATTAGTTCATCTATACTAACCTCCACCAGGTTGCAAATTCAAAATAATTTTTATCTGCATCTAGCTCTGAAAAAATATTTGGGCTTGGGCTTGTAGCAGTGTGTGGGACTTGTTCTATTAGTCCATCTATACTAACCTCCACCAGGTTGCAAATTCAAAATAATTTTTATCTGCATCTAGCTCTGAAAAAATATTAGGGCTTGGGTTTGTAGCATTGTGTGGGACTTGTTCTATTAGTCCATCTATACCAACCTCCACCAGGTTGCAAATTCAAAATAATTTTTATCAGCATCTAGCTCTGAAAAAATATTTGGGCTTGGGCTTGTAGCAGTGTGTGGGACTTGTTCTATTAGTCCATCTATACTAACCTCCACCAGGTTGCAAATTCAAAATAATTTTTATCTGCATCTAGCTCTGAAAAAATATTAGGGCTTGGGTTTGTAGCATTGTGTGGGACTTGTTCTATTAGTCCATCTATACCAACCTCCACCAGGTTGCAAATTCAAAATAATTTTTATCTGCATCTAGCTCTGAAAAAATATTTGGGCTTGGGCTTGTAGCAGTGTGTGGCACTTGTTCTATTAGTCCATCTATACTAACCTCCACCAGGTTGCAAATTCAAAATAATTTTTATCTGCATCTAGCTCTGAAAAAATATTTGGGCTTGGGCTTGCAGCAGTGTGTGGGACTTGTTCTATTAGTCCATCTATACTAACCTCCACCAGGTTGAAAATTCAAAATAATTTTTATCTGCATCTAGCTCTGAAAAAATATTTGGGCTTGGGCTTGTAGCAGTGTGTGGGACTTGTTCTATTTGTCCATCTATACTAACCTCCACCAGGTTGCAAATTCAAAATAATTTTTATCTGCATCTAGCTCTGAAAAAATATTTGGGCTTGGGCTTGTAGCAGTGTGTGGGACTTGTTCTATTAGTCCATCTATACTAACCTCCACCAGGTTGCAAATTCAAAATAATTTTTATCTGCATCTAGCTCCGAAAAAATATTTGGGCTTGGGCTTGTAGCAGTGTGTGGGACTGGCTCTATTAGTCCATCTATACTAACCTCCACCAGGTTGCAAATTCAAAATAATTTTTATCTGCATCTAGCTCTGAAAAAATATTTGGGCTTGGGCTTGTAGGAGTGTGTGGGACTTGTTCTATTAGTCCATCTATACTAACCTCCACCAGGTTGCAAATTTAAAATAATTTTTATCTGCATCTAGCTCTGAAAAATATTTGGGCTTGGGCTTGTAGCAGTGTGTGGGACTTGTTCTATTAGTCCATCTATACTAACCTCGGCCAGGTTGCAAATTCAAAATAATTTTTATCTGCATCTAGCTCCGAAAAAATATTTGGGCTTGGGCTTGTAGCAGTGTGTGGGACTTGTTCTATGTGTCCATCTATACTAACCTCCAATAGGTTGCAAATTCAAAATAATTTTTATCTGCATCTAGCTCTGAAAAAATATTTGGGCTTGGGCTTGTAGCAGTGTGTGGAATTTGTGCTATTAGTCCATCTATACTAACCTCCACCAGGTTACAAATTCAAAATAATTTTTACCTGCATCTAGCTCTGAAAAAATATTTGGGCTTGGGCTTGTAGCAGTATGTGGGACTTGTTCTATTAGTCCATCTCTACTAACCTCCACCAGGTTGCAAATTCAAAATAATTTTTATCTGCATCTAGCTCTGAAAAATATTTTGTCTTGTGCTTGTAGCAGTGTGTGGGACTTGTTCTATTAGTCCATCTATACTAATCTCCACCAGGTTGCAAATTTAAAATAATTTTTATCTGCATCTAGCTCTGAAAAATATTTGGGCTTGGGCTTGTAGCAGTGTGTGGGACTTGTTCTATTAGTCCATCTATACTAACCTCCACCAGGCTGCAAATTCAAAATAATTTTTATCTGCATCTAGCTCTGAAAAAATATTTGGGCTTGGGCTTGTAGCAGTGTGTGGGACTTGTTCTATTATTCCACCTAAACTAACCTCCACCAGGTTGCAAATTCAAAATAATTTTTATCTGCATCTAGCTCTGAAAAAATATTTGGGCTTGGGCTTGTAGCAGTGTGTGGGACTTGTTCTATTAGTCCATCTATACTAACCTCCACCAGGTTGCAAATTCAAAATAATTTTTATCTGCATCTAGCTCTGAAAAAATATTTGGACTTGGGCTTGTAGCAGTGTGTGGGACTTGTTCTATTAGTCCATCTATACTAACCTCCACCAGGTTGCAAATTCAAAATAGTTTTTATCTGCATCTAGCTCTGAAAAAATATTTGGGTTTGGGCTTGTAGCAGTGTGTTGGACTTGTTCTATTAGTCCATCTATACAAACCTCCACCAGGTTGCAAATTCAAAATAATGTTTATCTGCATCTAGCTCTGAGAAAATATTTGGGCTTGGGCTTGTAGCAGTGTGTGGGACTTGTTCTATTAGTCCATCTATACTAACCTCCACCAGGATGCAAATTCAAAATAATTTTTATCTGCATCTAGCTCTGAAAAAATATTTGGGCTTGGGCTTGTAGCAGTGTGTGGGACTTGTTCTATTAGTCCATCTATACTAGCCTCCACCAGGTTGCAAATTCAAAATAACTTTTATCTGCATCTAGCTCTGAAAAAATATTTGGGCTTGGGCTTGTAGCAGTGTGTGGGACTTGTTCTATTAGTTCATCTATACTAACCTCCACCAGGTTGCAAATTCAAAATAATTTTTATCTGCATCTAGCTCTGAAAAAATATTTGGGCTTGGGCTTGTAGCAGTGTGTGGGACTTGTTCTATTAGTCCATCTATACTAACCTCCACCAGGTTGCAAATTCAAAATAATTTTTATCTGCATCTAGCTCTGAAAAAATATTAGAGCTTGGGTTTGTAGCATTGTGTGGGACTTGTTCTATTAGTCCATCTATACCAACCTCCACCAGGTTGCAAATTCAAAATAATTTTTATCAGCATCTAGGTCTGAAAAAATATTTGGACTTGGGCTTGTAGCAGTGTGTGGGACTTGTTCTATTAGTCCATCTATACTAACCTCCACCAGGTTGCAAATTCAAAATAATTTTTATCTGCATCTAGCTCTGAAAAAATATTAGGGCTTGGGTTTGTAGCATTGTGTGGGACTTGTTCTATTAGTCCATATATACCAACCTCCACCAGGTTGCAAATTCAAAATAATTTTTATCAGCATCTAGCTCTGAAAAAATATTTGGGCTTGGGCTTGTAGCAGTGTGTGGGACTTGTTCTATTAGTCCATCTATACTAACCTCCACCAGGTTGCAAATTCAAAATAATTTTTATCTGCATCTAGCTCTGAAAAAATATTTGGGCTTGGGCTTGCAGCAGTGTGTGGGACTTGTTCTATTAGTCCATCTATACTAACCTCCACCAGGTTGAAAATTCAAAATAATTTTTATCTGCATCTAGCTCTGAAAAAATATTTGGGCTTGGGCTTGTAGCAGTGTGTGGGACTTGTTCTATTTGTCCATCTATACTAACCTCCACCAGGTTGCAAATTCAAAATAATTTTTTTGTGCATCTAGCTCTGAAAAAATATTTGGGCTTGGGCTTGTAGCAGTGTGTGGGACTTGTTCTATTAGTCCATCTATACTAACCTCCACCAGGATGCAAATTCAAAATAATTTTTATCTGCATCTAGCTCTGAAAAAATATTTGGGCTTGGGCTTGTAGCAGTGTGTGGGACTTGTTCTATTAGTCCATCTATACTAGCCTCCACCAGGTTGCAAATTCAAAATAACTTTTATCTGCATCTAGCTCTGAAAAAATATTTGGGCTTGGGCTTGTAGCAGTGTGTGGGACTTGTTCTATTAGTTCATCTATACTAACCTCCACCAGGTTGCAAATTCAAAATAATTTTTATCTGCATCTAGCTCTGAAAAAATATTTGGGCTTGGGCTTGTAGCAGTGTGTGGGACTTGTTCTATTAGTCCATCTATACTAACCTCCACCAGGTTGCAAATTCAAAATAATTTTTATCTGCATCTAGCTCTGAAAAAATATTAGGGCTTGGGTTTGTAGCATTGTGTGGGACTTGTTCTATTAGTCCATCTATACCAACCTCCACCAGGTTGCAAATTCAAAATAATTTTTATCAGCATCTAGCTCTGAAAAAATATTTGGACTTGGGCTTGTAGCAGTGTGTGGGACTTGTTCTATTAGTCCATCTATACTAACCTCCACCAGGTTGCAAATTCAAAATAATTTTTATCTGCATCTAGCTCTGAAAAAATATTAGGGCTTGGGTTTGTAGCATTGTGTGGGACTTGTTCTATTAGTCCATCTATACCAACCTCCACCAGGTTGCAAATTCAAAATAATTTTTATCAGCATCTAGCTCTGAAAAAATATTTGGGCTTGGGCTTGTAGCAGTGTGTGGGACTTGTTCTATTAGTCCATCTATACTAACCTCCACCAGGTTGCAAATTCAAAATAATTTTTATCTGCATCTAGCTCTGAAAAAATATTTGGGCTTGGGCTTGCAGCAGTGTGTGGGACTTGTTCTATTAGTCCATCTATACTAACCTCCACCAGGTTGAAAATTCAAAATAATTTTTATCTGCATCTAGCTCTGAAAAAATATTTGGGCTTGGGCTTGTAGCAGTGTGTGGGACTTATTCTATTTGTCCATCTATACTAACCTCCACCAGGTTGCAAATTCAAAATAATTTTTTTGTGCATCTAGCTCTGAAAAAATATTTGGGCTTGGGCTTGTAGCAGTGTGTGGGACTTGTTCTATTAGTCCATCTATACTAACCTCCACCAGGTTGCAAATTCAAAATAATTTTTATCTGCATCTAGCTCCGAAAAAATATTTGGGCTTGGGCTTGTAGCAGTGTGTGGGACTGGCTCTATTAGTCCATCTATACCAACCTCCACCAGGTTGCAAATTCAAAATAATTTTTATCTGCATCCAGCTCTGAAAAAATATTTTGGCTTGGGCTTGTAGGAGTGTGTGGGACTTGTTCTATTAGTCCATCTATACTAACCTCCACCAGGTTGCAAATTTAAAATAATTTTTATCTGCATCTAGCTCTGAAAAATATTTGGGCTTGGGCTTGTAGCAGTGTGTGGGACTTGTTCTATTAGTCCATCTATACTAACCTCCACCAGGTTGCAAATTCAAAATAATTTTTATCTGCATCTAGCTCTGAAAAAATATTTGGGCTTGGGCTTGTAGGAGTGTGTGGGACTTGTTCTATTAGTCCATCTATACTAACCTCCACCAGGTTGCAAATTCAAAATAATTTTTATCTGCATCTAGCTCTGAAAAAATATTTGGACTTGGTCTTGTAGCAGTGTGTGGGACTTGTTCTATTAGTCCATCTATACTAACCTCCACCAGGTTGCAAATTCAAAATAGTTTTTATCTGCATCTAGCTCTGAAAAAATATTTGGGCTTGGGCTTGTAGCAGTGTGTGGGACTTGTTCTATTAGTCCATCTATTCTAACTTCCACCAGGTTGCAAATTCAAAATAATTTTTATCTGCATATAGCTCTGAAAAATATTTGGGCTTGGGCTTGTAGCACTGTGTGGGACTTGTTCTATTAGTCCATCTATACTAACCTCCACCAGGTTGCAAATTCAAAATTATTTTTATCTGCATCTAGCTCTGAAAAAATATTTGGGCTAGGGCTTGTAGCAGTGTGTTGGACTTGTTCTATTAGTCCATCTATACTAACCTCCACCAGGTTGCAAATTCAAAATAATTTTTATCTGCATCTAGCTCTGAAAAAATATTTGGGCTTGGGTTGTAGCAGTGTGTGGGTCTTGTTCTATTAGTCCATCTATACTAACCTCCACCAGGTTGCAAATTCAAAATAATTTTTATCTGCATCTAGCTCTGAAAAAATATTTGGGCTTGGGCTTGCAGCAGTGTGTGGGACTTGTTCTATGTGTCCATCTATACTAACCTCCAATAGGTTGCAAATTCAAAATAATTTTTATCTGCATCTAGCTCTGAAAAAATATTTGGGCTTGGGCTTGTAGCAGTGTGTGGAATTTGTGCTATTAGTCCATCTATACTAACCTCCACCAGGTTACAAATTCAAAATAATTTTTATCTGCATCTAGCTCTGAAAAAATATTTGGGCTTGGGCTTGTAGCAGTATGTGGGACTTGTTCTATTAGTCTATCTATACTAACCTCCAACAGGTTGCAAATTCAAAATAATTTTTATCTGCATCTAGCTCTGAAAAAATATTTGGGCTTGGGCTTGTAGCAGTGTGTGGGACTTGTTCTATTAGTCCATCTATACTAACCTCCACCAGGTTGCAAATTCAAAATAATTTTTATCTGCATCTAGCTCCGAAAAAATATTTGGGCTTGGGCTTGTAGCAGTGTGTGGGACTGGCTCTATTAGTCCATTTATACTAACCTCCACCAGGTTGAAAATTCAAAATAATTTTTATCTGCATCTAGCTCTGAAAAAATATTTGGGCTTGGGCTTGTAGCAGTGTGTGGGACTTGTTCTATTAGTCCATCTATACTAACCTCCACCAGATTGCAAATTCAAAATAATTTTTATCTGCATCTAGCTCTGAAAAAATATTTGGGCTTGGGCTTGTAGCAGTGTGTGGGACTTGTTCTATTATTCCATCTATACTAACCTCCACCAGGTTGCAAATTCAAAATAATTTTTATCTGCATCTAGCTCTGAAAAAATATTTGGACTTGGGCTTGTAGCAGTGTGTGGGACTTGTTCTATTAGTCCATCTATACTAACCTCCACCAGGTTGCAAATTCAAAATAGTTTTTATCTGCATCTAGCTCTGAAAAAATATTTGGGGTGGGCTTGTAGCAGTGTGTGGGACTTGTTCTATTAGTCCATCTATACTAACCTCCACCAGGTTGCAAATTCAAAATAATTTTTATCTGCATCTAGCTCTGAAAAAATATTTGGGCTTGGGCTTGTAGCACTGTGTGGGACTTGTTCTATTAGTCCATCTATACTAACCTCCACCAGGTTGCAAATTCAAAATAATTTTTATCTGCATCTAGCTCTGAAAAAATATTTGGGCTAGGGCTTGTAGCAGTTTGTGGGACTTGTTCTATTAGTCCATCTATACTAACCTCCACCAGGTTGCAAATTCAAAATAATTTTTATCTGCATCTAGCTCTGAAAAAATATTTGGGCTTGGGCTTGTAGCAGTGTGTGGGTCTTGTTCTATTAGTCCATCTATACTAACGTCCACCAGATTGCAAATTCAAAATAATTTTTATCTGCATCTAGCTCTGAAAAAATATTTGGGCTTGGGCTTGTAGCAGTGTGTGGGACTTGTTCTATGTGTCCATCTATACTAACCTCCAATAGGTTGCAAATTCAAAATAATTTTTATCTGCATCTAGCTCTGAAAAAATATTTGGGCTTGGGCTTGTAGCAGTGTGTGGGACTTGTTCTATTAGTCCATCTATACTAACCTCCACCAGGTTGCAAATTAAAAATAATTTTTATCTGCATCTAGCTCTGAAAAAATATTTGGGCTTGGGCTTGTAGCAGTGTGTGGGACTTGTTCTATTAGTCCATCTATACTAACCTCCACCAGGTTGCAAATTCAAAATAATTTTTAACTGCATCTAGCTCTGAAAAAATATTTGGACTTTGGCTTGTAGCAGTGTGTGGGACTTGTTCATAGTTACATAGTTAGTAAAGCCGAATAAAGACTTGCGTCCATCAAGTTCGACCTGTTAGTTCTGTAATTGCTAAAGTTGATCCAGAGGAGGGCAAAAACCCCAAATGATTTAGCCAATCTTCACCTGAGGAAAAATTCCCTCCCGACTCTGAAACCAGCAGTCAGAATAAATCCCTGTATCAACCTACTATTTTATTCTATTTTTAAGTATATGCAGAAATCTGCCTGGTATCTAGAAAAGCATCCAGTCCCCGCTTGAACTGGTTTAGTGAATCCGACATTACCGTCTCCTCACTCAGTGAATTCCATATTCTCACTGCTCTTACCGTAAAGAACCCCTTCCTATGCTGGTGCTGAAACCTTTTCTCTTCCAGTCTTAGTGAGTGCCCTCTTGTTACCGTAATATCCCTCCTTTTGAACAAATCCCGGGCAAGGTCTCTATACTGTCCCCTAACATATTTGTACACATTTATTATGTCCCCCCTCAACCTTCTCTTTTCCAGGCTGAATAGTCCTAGTTTTGCCAACCTCTCTGGGTATTGCAGTCCCTCCAATGCTCCACCTACCCAGCTTATCCAAATCCCTCTGTAGGTCTTCACTATCCTCTTTTGTATTAATTGTTTTACATAACTTTGTGTCATCTGCAAATATTGATATTTTACTATTTATCCCGTTGACTATGTCGTTAATAAAGATATTAAATAACATTGTGCCTAGTACAGACCCCTGTGGTACCCCACTAGTGACGCTTACCCAATCTGAGTATATTCCATTTATAACCACCCTCTGCCTTCTATCCTTTAGCCAGTTAGCTACCCACTTGCAGACATTTTCCCCCAGCCCCATAATTCTCATTTTGTATACCAACCTATTATGTGGCACGCTATCGAACGCTTTTGAGAAGTCGAGATACACGACATCCACTGGTTCCCCCTGATCTACTCGAGAGCTAACCTCCTCGTAGAAGTCAATCAGGTTTGTTTGGCAGGAGCGATTCCTCATGAATCCATGTTGGTTCGGGGTTAATAGATTATTAGCATCAAGATGCTCCATGATTGCCTCATTAATAAAGCCTTCAAAAATTTTGCCCACAACGGACGTCAGACTCACCGGCCGATAGTTTCCGGTGTTACTTTTTGCTCCCTTTTTGAATATTGGCACTACATTCGCCTGTCGCCAATCAAGTGGTACAGACCCAGTCTCAACAGAGTCCTTAAATATAAGATATAAAGGTCTGTCTATCACATTACTTAGTTCCCTTAGTACCCATGGGTGTATGCCATCAGGTCCTGGTGATTTGTTTATTTTAATGTTACTGAGTCGTTTCTGTACCCCAGCTTGGGTTAGATTTGTCATACTTAGTGGAGGATTAAGTTTGTCACTTCTCATTTCGCCTGTTAGTTCTTTTTCCTTTGTGAAAGTTGACGAAAAAAATTTATTTAATAGATTAGCTTTATCCTCATCTTTCTCTATGATTTTGCCTTCATCACTTTTTATTGGTCCAATATTATTCGATTTAATCCTTTTACTATTTATATACGTAAAGAACAGTTTGGGATTTGATCTACTTTCCCTAGCAATACGTCTCTCTGTTTCCTCCTTTGCTATTTTTATTTGTTTTTTACAGGTTCTCGTTTTTTCCTTGTAACACATTAGTGCCTCCTTGCTGTTTTCCTGTTTTAATCTCTTGAATGCCTCTTTTTTGCTATTTAACGCCCCTTTTACGTTCTTATTCAACCATATTGGTTTCCTCTTATTTCTGGCCCTTTTATTCCCATACGGTATATACCTCTCGCACTGAGTATTCAGAATTCTTTTGAAGGTTTCCCATTTACTATTCGTATTTCCTTGATTAAGAACTTTGTCCCAGTCTATAAGTTGAAGGTTTTCTTTCAGCTGATCAAACTTCACCCTCCTAAAGTTTAATGTTTTAGTTGTTCCCTTATTGATAACCCTACTGAAGGGCATTTTGAAATTGATAATATTATGATCGCTATTACCTAGGTGCCCCCCTATCTGTACCTCAGTTATTCTATCAGGCCTATTAGTCAATATTAAGTCCAACACTGCCTTCCCTCTCGTTGGTTCCTGCACTAGTTGGGAGAGATAATTATCCTTGATATTTGTCAAGAACCTTTTTCCTTTCTGCGATCTACAGGTTTCTGTTTCCCAGTCAATATCCGGGTAGTTGAAGTCCCCCATTACAATCACCTCATTATGTTTTGCTACTTTGTCTATTTGTCCTAATAGCAGTTTCTCATTCTCCTCTGTTATATTAGGTGGCTTATAGCAGACCCCCAGTAATATTTTATTATTATTTTTTGCCCCCTCTATCTCTACCCACATGGACTCGACCCCCTCTTCTCCCTCTCCTATATCTTCCCTTAGTCTGGGCTTTAGACGTGACCTTACATATAAGCAGACTCCTCCGCCCTTCCCCTGTTTCCGGTCCCTTCTAAATAAACTATAATCTGTTAAATTTACCGCCCAGTCGTAGCTATCGTCTAGCCAAGTCTCTGTTATACCTACGATGTCATACCTCTCCTCCGATATAAGCGCCCGCAGCTCATCCGCCTTATTGGTCAGGCTTCTTGCGTTGGTCAGCATGCAAGATAAAACTTTGGGGTTATTTAGCATCCTATTCTTCTCTAACAATCTAACTGTACTATCCCCACCCCCCTCTCCACCCTCATTATATTCACTTCTCCCCTTCCCCCTTGCTTGCCTCACATCCCACCTATTTCCTTGGTTTCCCCCCCCCCGTCTCTGGTTTAAAAACTCCTCCAACCTATTAGCCATCTTCTTCCCCAGCACCGCTGCACCCTCCCCATTGAGGTGCAGCCCGTCCCTACGGTAGAGCCTGTAGCCGACAGCGAAGTCGGCCCAGTTCTCCATGAACCCAAACCCTTCTGCCTTGCACCAACTCTTTAGCCACTTATTCACCTCCCTAACCTCCCGTTGGCGCTCCTGTGTGGCTCGCGGGATTGGTAGTATTTCTGAGAAAACTACCTTGGAGGTCCTTGCCCTAAGCTTCCTACCTAGATCCCTGAAATCATTTTTAAGGACCCTCCATCTACCACTCACTTTGTCATTGGTGCCAATGTGGACCATGACCGCTGGGTCTTCGTCAGCCCCACCCAGTAACCTGTCAACCCGATCCGCGATGTGCCGGACTCGAGCGCCAGGGAGGCAGCACACCGTTCGGCGATCCCGGTCTTTGTGACAGATTGCCCTGTCTGTCCTCCTAATAATAGAGTCACCCACTACCAGGACCTGTCTAGCCTGCCCTACACTTCCCCCCTCCCCCTCATTACTGGAGCATACACTCCCCCGGCAGTCAGAGGATCTGTCGTGCTCCAATAATGCCGGTTCTGAACCAGCCTTCCTATACTTCTTCCCTCTATCCCTTCTAACTGTTACCCAGCTCCCTGCCTGTTCAGCCTGCGCTTCCCCACTAAGCTCCACCCCCAGTGTTGACCCATTAAGTGTCTGCTCGGTGAGCAGCAAACTCCGTTCCATGTTGTCCATGCTCCTCAGTACCGCTATCTGAGCACTTAGATCCAGGATTTGGGCTTCCAAGTGCACGATATGCTCACATCTCTCGCAGCAGTATGGATCCCTGAGCGGTAGCTCAGGGAATGCATACATTGCGCAAGATGTACACTGTACGGCTCCGGCCAACATGGACGTCATTCTAAATATGGGGATACAGTCAGTATATATGTACAAGTACAAAACACAATTATTTATATATAAGTGTATGGACGGGGATCAATTAGGGATGTGCAAGTGTATCGATTAGATATCGGCGCGGGATCAGTTAAGTATGGACGGGGGATCAATTAAGTATCAATTAAGTATGGACGGGGGATCAGCTGAGTGGGTCAGGTGGATTAATTAAGTATGGACGGTGTGTCAATTAACTATGGACTGGGATCAATAAGTATGGACTGGGGAAATAATTAATTGTGGACTAGGGAATCAATCAATTAATTATGGACAGGGGGTTTAATTAAATAGGATGGGGGGTAAAGCAAATAAATAGGTATGGACGGTGGGTCATAGAATCATAGAATCATAGAATCATAGAATGGTAGAGTTGGAAGGGACCTCCTGGGTCATCTGGTCCAACCCCCTGCTCAAAGCAGGATTCACTAGATCATCTCAGACAGATGTCTGTCCAGCCTCTGTTTGAAGACGTCCATTGAAGGGGAACTCACTACCTCTCGTGGCAGCCTGTTCCACTCATTAATCACCCTAACTGTCAAAAAGTTTTTTCTAATATCTAATCTGTGTCTCCTCCCATTTAGTTTCATCCCATTGCTTCTAGTCTTTCCTTGTGCAAATGAGAATAAAGATGATCCTTCTACAATGTGACAGCCCTTGACATATTTGTAGACAGCTATTAAGTCTCCTCTCAGTCTTCTTTTTTGCAAGCTAAACATTCCCAAATCCTGCAACCGTTCCTCATAGGACATGGTTTGCAGACCAGTCACCATTCTGGTCGCTCTTCTCTGAACTTGCTCCAGTTTGTCTATGTCTTTTTTAAAATGTGGTGCCCAAAACTGTACACAGTATTCCAGATGAGGTCTGACCAAAGAAGAGTAAAGACCGATAATGACTTCACGTGATCTAGACTGTATGCTTCTGTTAATACATCCCAGAATTGTATTTGCCTTTTTTGCTGCTGCATCACACTGTTGACTCATGTTCAGTCTATGATCTATTAGTATACCTAAGTCTTTTTCACATGTACTGTTGCTTAGCTCTATTCCTCCCATTCTGTATGTGCTTTTTTCATTTTTATTGCCCAGATGTAGTACTTTGCATTTTTCCCTGTTAAAAACCATTCTGTTGGTTGCTGCCCACTGCTCCAGTTTATTTAGGTCTTTTTGAATCCTCTCTCTCTCTTCTCTAGTATTAGCTATCCCTCCTAGCTTTGTGTCATCAGCAAATTTAATCAGCTTACCCTCAATTCCTTCATCTAAGTCATTAATAAAGATGTTGAACAATACAGGTCCCAGGACGGAGCCCTGTGGTACCCCACTTGAGACATTCATCCAGCTGGATGTGAAGCCATTTACAACCACCCTTTGAGTCCGATCACTAAGCCAGTTATGAATCCACCTAACAGTTGCCTGGTCCGTTGCATACTTGGTCATTTTTTCAATAAGGATGGTGTGAGATACTTTGTCAAATGCTTTGCTGAAGTCAAGATATACTATATCTACAGCATTTCCCTGATCCACCCAGTCAGTGATTCTGTCATAGAAGGAAATTAAGTTAGTCTGACATGACTTGTTAGTTACAAACCCATGCTGACTCTGGTTAATCACTTCATTCTTATCCATGTACTTACATACATGTTGTTTAATAATTTGTTCAAAGATCTTTCCTGGTATAGAAGTCAGACTCACCGGCCTATAGTTCCCTGGGTCCACCTTCTTCCCCTTTTTGAAGATAGGAACAACATTTGCTCTTCTCCAGTCTTCTGGGACTTCTCCTGTTCTCCAAGAATTTTCAAAGATTATGGAGAGTGGTTCTAAAATTTCTTCTACGATCTCCTTCAGTACTCTGGGGTGTAATTCATCTGGACCTGGAGACTTGAACTCATTTATGTTAGCTAAATATTCCCTCACAATCTTTCTGTTTACAGATAACTTGGATTCCTCTATTCCTTTAAAAGGACAGTGAAGATCAGTTGATGTTACATTTTCTTTCTGAGAGAAAACAGATGCAAAATAGGAATTAAAAAGTTCGGCCTTCTCAACATCCTCTCTTACCATTTCTCCATTTTCATCCTGTAAAAATCCTATAGCATCTTTGACTTTTCTTTTACTTTTGACATACCCCCAAAATCCTTTTTTATTGCTTTTGACATCTCTTGCAAGCCTTAATTCATTGTCAGCTTTAGCTAACCTGATACGTGCCCTGCAGGATCTGCAGACTGCATTATAATCTTCTTTAGATATGCCTCCCTCTTTCCATTTAATAAACATTTCTTTCTTTCTTTTTAGCATGTGTTTAAGTTCTGTGTTCATCCATCCTGGTTTCCTTAAATGCTTCCCATTCTTCCTACTTTTCGGGATTGTTAACGATTGTGCTTTGAGAATCTCATTTTTAAAAATTTCCCATCCTTCCTGGACATTTTTGTCCTTAAGGACATCCAGCCATTGGATCCCTCCTATTCTCTTTCTGAGTCTCTTAAAATCTGCCTTTCTAAAATCTAACCTTGAAGTTTGAGTCTTCACATGTCTTCCTCCTCTAGTTATCCAAAATTCTATAATAGCATGATCGCTGCCTCCTAGGGTCCCAGCCACCTTTACCTCCTCAACCATTTCCTCCCTGTTTATAAGGATTAGATCCAAAGTAGCAGATCCCCTTGTTTTCTCCCCTACCTTTTGGAAGATAAAGTTGTCAGCAAGAGAGGATAAGAATTTGCTTGACCTGTTAGTTTTACTTGAGAGAGATTCCCAACAAATGTCTGGATAGTTGAAATCTCCCATGACCACTACGTCATATTTTTTGGAGAACTTGGTCATTTGATACATAAAGAGTTCATCCATATCTTCAGCTTGGCCAGGTGGCCTGTAGTAAATGCCTACAATGGTGTCCTTTCCGTTGTTCTCTCCTTGTATTCTTACCCAAACAGTTTCCACAGAACTCCCAGTCTCTGAAGCTTCAGTCTCTGTGCAGATATACGCTTTTCTAACATACAATGCGACACCTCCTCCTCTTTTATCAAGTCTGTTTCTGGCAAATAAGTTGTATCCTTTTAGCCTTTTATTCCAATCATGTGTATCGTCCCACCAAGTTTCAGTGATTCCAATGACATCATATTCCTTTTCCTGCATTAGTAGTTCCAATTCTCCTTGTTTGTTGCCCATGCTTTGTGCATTTGTATAAAAACATTTTAGTTTGTGATTGGTTTCTCTTCCTCCCATATTTTTATTATTTAAATTGTTTTGTCTTTGTTCTTCTTTTCCACTTCCAGTAGCAGAGATCTCAATAGTATTTGTCAGCTGTATGGCTTTTTCTGGCCTTTTGCCTCCCTTCCCACATTGTTCTAGTTTAAAGCTCTTCTGATGAGTGTAGCAAGGCGACTTCCAAATACATGTTTTCCAGTCTTCGTAAGGTGCACCCCATCTCTAGCAAGTAGTCCATCGTATAGGTAATTCATTCCGTGATCCAGAAATCCAAATCCTTGTTGACGGCACCATCGACGTAGCCAGTTGTTCACCTGTAGAATCTTATTCCACCTCATTGTTCCATGGCCATCCACTAGGAGGATGGATGAGAAGACCACCTGCGCTCCCAATTCTTTCACTTTCTTGCCTAAGTCTTCAAAGTCACTGCAGATGGTTTCCAGGTCCTTTCTTGCGGTGTCATTTGTCCCCACATGTATTAGCAGGAATGGGTAGTGATCTGTAGGTCTGAAGAGTCTTGATATCCTGTCAGACACATCTTTAATTTTTGCTCCTGGAAGACAGCACATTTCTCTTGAGGTTATGTCTGGTCTGCAGATAGCGGCCTCTGTTCCTCTTAACAGGGAATCCCCCATAACCACCACTCTCCGTTTTTTCTTCACAACATTCTTCTTTCTCCATCCAGGAGGATTCTGAGGGCTTACAAGGTTATTCATTGCTGGCAAAGTCTTATTTTGCTGTATTTCTTCATGGTTCTCCTGCGTGAGAGCCTGGTACTGGTTCCTGAGCAGTATGGGTGCTGACTGCCTCTCGATCCTCCTGCTTCTGTGGGTCACATGCTTCCATTCCTCGGTTTCGTCAGGTGCAGTTCGAATTTCTTCTCTTTCTGAATCATGAAGAGATAATTCTGCTCTGTCTAAGAACTCTTCACCTTCCTTAATGATTTTCAAGGTAGTTAACCTCTCTTCTAGATTTCGCAACTTTTCCTCCAACAGGGACACAAGCTTGCATTTCTGGCATGTGAAGTTTGGCTTTTCCACTGGCAAGTTTGTGAACATGTAGCAGGATATGCAGCTCACCAAATGGCTCCTGGACTCTTCCATGTTCTGAAAACAGTGAAAAAAGCTTAAAAAAAAAGCGGCGCGCGGTTTACCGATGTCCTCTATTCAGCTCCAACAGCCAAAATCCAGTGATCTTTGAGCTCGCGGAGACTCTTCACTTACCCCAAAATGCAGTGGGAATATGCAAATTATCTCCTCAGGACTCCTCCTCTGGTTTACCGATGTCCTCTTTTCAGCTCCAACAGCCAAAATCCAGTGATCTTTGAGCTCGCGGAGACTCTTCACTTACCCCAAAATGCAGTGGGAATATGCAAATTATCTCCTCAGGACTCCTCCTCTGGTTTACCGATGTCCTCTTTTCAGCTCCAACAGCCAAAATCCAGTGATCTTTGAGCTCGCGGAGACTCTTCACTTACCCCAAAATGCAGTGGGAATATGCAAATTATCTCCTCAGGACTCCTCCTCTGGTTTACCGATGTCCTCTTTTCAGCTCCAACAGCCAAAATCCAGTGATCTTTGAGCTCGCGGAGACTCTTCACTTACCCCAAAATGCAGTGGGAATATGCAAATTATCTCCTCAGGACTCCTCCTCTGGTTTACCGATGTCCTCTTTTCAGCTCCAACAGCCAAAATCCAGTGATCTTTGAGCTCGCGGAGACTCTTCACTTACCCCAAAATGCAGTGGGAATATGCAAATTATCTCCTCAGGACTCCTCCTCTGGTTTACCGATGTCCTCTTTTCAGCTCCAACAGCCAAAATCCAGTGATCTTTGAGCTCGCGGAGACTCTTCACTTACCCCAAAATGCAGTGGGAATATGCAAATTATCTCCTCAGGACTCCTCCTCTGGTCAATTAACTAAGGACTGGGGATCAATAAGTATCAATAATATCAATAAATATGGACTGGGGAAATAATTAATTGTGGTCTGGGGAATCAATCAATTAATTATGGACAGGGGTTAATTAAATATGGTGGGGGATAAGGCAAATAGATAGGGACTGGGGATGAGTAAAAGTGGACAAGGGGAATCTATTAAATAGGACAAGGGGGATCAATCAATTATGGGCTGGGGGGGTCAATCATTTAAATGTGGTCAGGGGGATCACTTTAATATGGACGGGGGGTGGTCGGGGATCAATTAAATGAGGATGGGGGGTCAATTTAATGTGGTCAGAGGGATCAGTTAAATATGGACGGGGGTGTTCAGGGGAATCAATTTAAATATGGACGGGGGTGATCAATTAAATATGGACGGGGGGGTAATCAATTAAATATGGACTAGGGAATACAATACAATTACAATACAGATACAAATACAATACAGTACAGTACACACTTGGGTTCAGTAGGGCCGCTTATCGCGGCCTCCTGCCCCTCACTCACCTCCTCTAGGGACTCTGCACGCTATCACAGCGCGCTTGTCCCTCCGGTGGCCTCTTACCGGTCCTCCTGATCACCTCCTGGTCACCACCACCTGGCACCCTCCGCTGGCCGGCACTGCACGCTGCCACAGCGCTCTCTTGCGCTCGTCCCTCCGGTCGCCTCCTACTGGTCCTCCCGGTCCGCTCGGTCACCTCCGCCTGGCTCTCCTCCCTTCCCAGGAGCTCTCTCCACACACAGCACAACTCTTGCAGCACACGGCAGGCTCCGCCTCCACCACTTCCTGTCAGGCCTCCTCCCACCAGGTTAGTCCATCTATACTAACCTCCACCAGGTTGCAAATTCAAAATAATTTTTATCTGCATCTAGCTCTGAAAAAATATTTGGACTTGGGCTTGTAGCAGTGTGTGGGACTTGTTCTTTTAGTCCATCTATACTAAACTCCACCAGGTTGCAAATTCAAAATAATTTTTATCTGCATCTAGCTTTAAAAAAATATTTGGGCTTTGGCTTGTAGCAGTGTGTGGGACTTGTTCTATTAGTCCATCTATACTAGCCTCCACCAGGTAGCAAATTCAAAATCATTTTTATCTGCATCTAGCTCTGAAAAAATATTTGGGCTTGGGCTTGTAACAGTGTGTGGGACATGTTCTATTATTCCATCTATACTAACCTCCACCAGGTTGCAAATTCAAAATAATTTTTATCTGCATCTAGCTCTGAAAAAATATTTGGGCTTGGGCTTGTAGCAGTGTGTGGGACTTGTTCTATTAGTCCATCTATACTAACCTCCACCTGGTTGCAAATTCAAAATAATTTTTATCTGCATCTAGCTCTGAAAAACTACTTTGGCTTGTAGCAGTGTGTGGGACTTGTTCTATTAGTCCATCTATACTAAAATCCACCAGGTTGCAAATTCAAAATAATTTTTATCTGCATCTAGCTCTGAAAAAATATTTGGGCTTGGGCTTGTAGCAGTGTGTGGAACTTGTTCTATTAGTCCTTCTATACTAACCTCCACCAGGTTGCAAATTCAAAATAATTTTTATCTGCATGTAGCTCTGAAAAAATATTTGGGCTTGGGCTTGTAGCAGTGTGTGCGACTTGTTCTATTAGTCCATGTATACTAACCTCCACCAGGTTGCAAATTCAAAATAATTTTTATCTGCATCTAGCTCTGAAAAAATATTTGGGCTTGTAGCAGTGTGTGGTACTCATTGTATTAGGCCATCTATACCAAGCTCCACCAGCTTTGAAATTAATAATAATTTTTAGCTGCATCTTGCCTGTAAACTAATTTTGGGCATATTAGCAGTGTGTGGTACTCATTCTATTAGGCCATCGATACTAAGCTCCACCACCTTTCAAATTACTAATAATTTTTAGCTGCATCTTGCCTGGAAAATAATTTTGGGCATAGTAGTAGTGTGTGGTACTCATTGTATTAGGCCATCTATGCCAAGCTCCACTAACTTTGAAATTAATAATAATTTTTAGCTGCATCTTGCCTGTAAACTAATTTTGGGCATATTAGCAGTGTGTGGTACTCATTCTCTTAGGCCATTGATACTAAGCTCCACCACCTTTCAAATTACTAATAATTTTTAGCTGCATCTTGCCTGGAAAATAATTTTGGGCATAGTAGTAGTGTGTGGTACTCATTGTATTAGACCATCTATACCAAGCTCCACCAGCTTTGAAATAATAATAATTTTTAGCTGCATCTTGCCTGGAAAATAATTTTGGGCATAGTAGTAGTGTGTGGCACTCATTGTATTACGCCATCTATACCAAGCTCCACCAGCTTTGAAATTAATACTAATTTTTAGCTCCATCTTGTCTGTAAACTAATTTTGGGCATATTAGCAGTGTGTGGTACTCATTCTATTAGGCTATCTATACTAAGCTCCACCAGCTTTCAAATTACTAATAATTTTTAGCTGCATCTTGCCTGGAAAATAATTTTGGGCATAGTAATAGTGTGTGGTACTCATTCTATTAGGCCATCTATACCAAGCTCAACCAGCTTTGAAATTAATAATAATTTTTATCTGCATCTTGCCTGTAAACTAATTTTGGGCATATTAGCAGTGTGTGGTACTCATTCTATTAGGCTTTCTATACTAAGCTCCACCAGCTTTCAAATTACTAATAATTTTTAGCTGCATCTTGCATGGAAAATAATTTTGGGCATCGTAGTAGTGTGTGGTACTCATTGTATTAGGCCATCTATACCATGCTCCACCAGCTTTGAAATGAATAATAAGTTTTAGCTGCATCTTGCCTGTAAACTAATTTGGGGCATATTAGCAGTGTGTGGCACTCATTCTATTAGGCCATCTATACTAAGCTCCACCAGCTTTCAAATTACTAATAATTTTTAGCTGCATCTTGCCTGGAAAATAATTTTGGGCATAGTAGTAGTGTGTGGTACTCATTGTATTACGCCATCTATACCAAGCTCCACCAGCTTTGAAATTAATAATAATTTTTAGCTGCATCTTGCCTGTAAACTAATTTTGGGCATATTAGCAGTGTGTGGTACTCATTCTATTAGGCCATCTATACTAAGCTCCACCAGCTTTCAAATTACTAATAATTTTTAGCTGCATCTTGCCTGGAAAATAATTTTGGGCATAGTAGTAGTGTGTGGTACTCATTGTATTAGGCCATCTATACCAAGCTCCACCAGCTTTGAAATTAATAATAAGTTTTAGCTGCATCTTGCCTGTAAACTAATTTTGGGCATATTAGCAGTGTGTGGCACTCATTCTATTAGGCTATCTATACTAAGCTCCACCAGCTTTCAAATTACTAATAATTTTTAGCTGCATGTTGTCTGGAAAATAATTTTGGGCATAGTAGCAGTGTGTGGTACTCATTGTATTAGGCTATCTATACCAAGCTCCACCAGCTTTGAAATTAATAATATTTTTAGCTGCATCTAGCCCGGAAAATCATTTTTCTTCCCAATAGTGGTAGCAATAGAAATATGGGGCGCGCTCCTGGCTAACAAAAATATACTCTTCATAACAAAAATCACCAGCCTAGCGCACTGCATTAATAAGATGGCATCATCGTCTCTCCCAGTGTTAGGCCTACTACGCCGGCTAGCATTCCTGTGCCTAAAACACAATGTATGGGTCCGCGCTAGCCACGATGCTGAAGGGTCTAAAGCTGCTGCTAACGCTTTATCACAATTAAATTGGCAGATATTCACAGAGCTCCTCCCCAACGCCCACCCATCGGGCAATAGTTGCCCACCCTCCCTATGGGATCTAGAGGCGAATAGTTGATGACATTAATCAGAGCGTCAGTTGCCCCGACGACGTGTCAAGCAAATAGTAAGGCATGGGAAGAGTGGACACGACTAGTAGCAGGCAGACGGGTTGCCAATGTGAACAAGCCAGATTACAAGTCACCATAGAATTTCTCCACCAGCTAATGATGAGGGGCATATCAGGGGCATCAGCGCAGCGGTGTCTGACCGGAGTAGCATTTCACTTCCAACTACTGAATTGGAGAGATGTGACAAAGAGATTCATCATCAGACAATCCATAAAAGGGTGGAAAAGGGGTCAGCCAAGTCAGGAGTGTAGACGTCCCGTCCCGTGTCACTAAAACTGATTTCTCACATCATATCCTTAACACCATTAACATGACACTCACAATTTGAAGCAACATTACTGTCTACTGCATTTGCGATCGCCTTCTTTGGGGCGCTATGCATAAGCGAATTAGTCCCTCAATCCAAAATTACCACCAGTGGAGGCTTATTACACCAGGACGTAGTCATAGCCAATAATGCAATACGTCTATGCATACGCCAATCGAAAATGGTTCCAGCGGGCAGGGGCACTTGGGTACTTCTACAACCCACAAACGGTACACTGAGTCGGGTAACAATAGTAAAAACATATATAACCATCAGATCACAAAGTAATTTATTCCTATCACACATTGATTGAACGCCATTATCAAGATACCAGTTCCAAGCTATATTTAATAAATGCATAACATGGGCAGGGAACCACCCCAAAGATTAAGGGACACAATCATTCCGTATAGGCGCGGCCACGGAATCAGCAAGAGCAGGACTGTCAGAAATGGAAGTTCAGAGGATAGGGAGATGGCAATCCACATGCTTGGCGAGATACATAAGACCAGACTTGTTATCCTAACGTGGTTTGTTTCTTTTACAGGTGACGCTAAGCCAACAGTGTGGGTGAAAGGCCACTCGTATATATATTGGGCAGAAAAAAGGGCGAAAGTCCGCCCAGGCGGGAGGAAATTAGAGTTTCATAACACATATTTCAACTGGAGAGGTATTAGAGGCCTTGCTATGGCCACAGGTACTAATGGAGGTAATCAAGGTAGGGAGAGATGCAAGACGTCCGGTCATCTTAGTTATACAGGCCGGTGGAAACGACCTAGGTCATCACAAGAGCGCATAACTAATAGAGATGAGCGGTGTTCGACTCGAACTGTTCGCCAATCTCAAATTCGAGCTGTTTTGGGCGGTGTTCGAGCCGTTCGGCGAACATGAACGATTTGAAAAAAATTCGCCTGTTCGAGGTTATGTTCGATAACTGTTGTGCACCAAAATCATAACTGGATTTTTTCTCAGTAATGCTGAAAATTAATGTTAATACGCAGTTTGAGTGTACAGCGGGGCGGGGGGAGGGGCAGGGGATGGATCTCTGCAGGAATAATGAAGATCTCCATTTTTTTTCTCTTTCTCGCATTTACAGTGGGGAGGAGCAATCTGTCAGGCTATCAGCAGCACACACAAGGAGCGAACTGCTTTTTTTCACACAAGCAAGGGCATGTGTGATTGGCAGTGTATGTCACATGTCCTTGTCCTATAAGACCCAGCCATTTTCCCCATCTCAACCATTTTCTCACTGCTGCAGCTGCGTGTTAGACAGCACCGCTGTTGCTGTGTGCGCTATACTTTGTTAATTTCAAGCCAATTTTTGCACAAATCAACAGATAGCTTGGGAGTAGGGAATAGTTGTGATTGCCGTCCTTTTAAGGACTAGGTTACATCATTTCCTACGACTTTTATCAGGCAGGTCTGTGCTCTTAAATAGATAGGTTGGGAGTAAAGACTAATTGTAATTGCAGTCCTTTTCAGTGCTAGGTTACATCAGTTCCTATCAATTTTATCAGGCAGGTCTGTTCTCTTAAATAGATAGGTTGGGAGTAAAGACTAATTGTAATTGCAGTCATTTTGAGGGCTAGGTTACATCAGTTCCTATCACTTTTTGCAAGTCAGGTCTGTGCCAGTGCTGTGCAAGATTTTTTCACAGCATTTGGCTAAATCTAGCAAAGCTAATCCTTTTTGTCCTCTTGCAGTGTGTGTTAGTCAGTGGAGAAGCCTATATTTGTTGCAAGCTATACCACCTGTGTATAGAATACAATTTTTTTGACTGCACCTAGTGAAGTAAAACCTTTTGGGCATAGTATCATTCTATTAGTCCATCTATACTAAACTCCATTAGGTTGCAAATTCAATCTAATTTTTTTCTGCATCTAGCTCTGAAAAAATATTTCGGCTTCTAGCAGTGTGTGGGACTTGTTCTATTAGTCCATCTATACTAACCTCCATCAGGTTGCAAATTCAATATAATTTTTTTCTGCATATAGCTCTAAAATAATTTCAGCTTCTAGCAGTGTGTGGGACGTGTTCTATTAGTCCATCTATACTAACCTCCAGCAGGTTGCAAATTCAATATAATTTTTTTCTGCATCTAGCTCTGAAAAAATATTTCGGCTTCTAGCAGTGTGTGGGACTTGTTCTATTAGTCCATCTATACTAACCTCCATCAGGTTGCAAATTCAATATAATTTATTTCTGCATCTAGCTCTGAAAAAATATTTCGGCTTCTAGCAGTGTGTGGGACATGTTCTATTAGTCCATCTATACTAACCTCCATCAGGTTGCAAATTCAATATAATTTTTTACTGCATCTAGCTCTGAAAAAATATTTCGGCTTCTAGCAGTGTGTGGGACTTGTCCTATTAGTCCATCTATACTAACCTCCAGCAGGTTGCAAATTGAATAAAAAAATTTTCTGCATCTAGCTTTGAAAAAATATTTTGGCTTCTAGCAGTGTGTGGGACTTGTTCTATTAGTCCATCTATACTAACCTCCATCAGGTTGCAAATTCAATATAATTTTTTTCTGCATCTAGCTCTGAAAAACTATTTCGGCATCTAGCAGTGTGTGGGACATGTTCTATTAGTCCATCTATACTAACCTCCATCAGGTTGAAAATTCAAAATAATTTTTATCTGCATCTAGCTCTGAAAAAATATTTGGGCTTCGGCTTGTAGCAGTGTGTGGGACTTGTTCTATTAGTCCATCTATACTAACCTCCACCAGGTTGCAAATTCAATCTAACTTTTTTCTGCATCTAGCTCTGAAAAAATATTTCAGCTTGTAGCAGTGTGTGGGACTTGTTCTATTAGTCAATCTATACTAACCTCCAGCAGGTTGAAAATTCAATATAATTTTTTTCTGCATCTAGCTCTGAAAAAATATTTTGGCTTCTAGCAGTGTGTGGGACTTGTTCTATTAGTCCATCTATACTAACCTCCATCAGGTTGCAAATTCAATATAATTTTTTTCTGCATCTAGCTCTGAAAAACTATTTCGGCTTCTAGCAGTGTGTGGGACTTGTTCTATTAGTCCATCTATACTAACCTCCAACAGGTTGCAAATTCAATATAATTTTTTTCTGCATCTAGCTCTGAAAGACTATTTCGGCTTCTAGCAGTGTGTGGGACTTGTTCTATTAGTCCATCTATACTAACCTCCAGCAGGTTGCAAATTCAAAATAATTTTTATCTGCATCTAGCTCTGAAAAAGTCTTTTGGCTTGTAGCAGTGTGTGTGACTTGTTCTATTAGTCCATCTATACTAACCTCCATCAGGTTGCAAATTCAAAATAATTTTTATCTGCATCTAGCTCTAAAAAAATATTTCGGCTTCTAGCAGTGTGTGGGACTTGTTCTATTAGTCCATCTATACTAAACTCCAGCAGGTTGCAAATTCAAAATAATTTTTATCTGCATCTAGCTCTGAAAAAATATTTTGGTTTCTAGCAGTGTGTGGGACTTGTTCTATTAGTCCATCTATACTAACTTCCATCAGGTTGCAAATTCAATATAATTTTTTTCTGCATCTTGCTCTGAAAAAATATTTCAGCTTGTAGCAATGTGTGGGACTTGTTCTATTAGTCCATCAATACTAACCTCCAGCAGGTTGCAAATTTAAAATAATTTTTATCTGCATCTAACCCAGCCAATACTTATGGGTTAATACCACAGTTTGGCCACTCAGCTCTGCTCGGTTCCCATCCATTGTTTTTTTGTGCAAACAACTCCAGAGCTGTGAATTAGTTAACCACCAAAATGAGTGGAAAAAGGCCTGCTGCTGGTGGAAAGGGGAATAGGCGTGTTGGGAAGGGGAAAAAAGGTTGTGTCCGTGGGGTAGGTGTTAAAGCAACAGTAACATCTGCAGAAGAAAGACCATCTTCCAGCCAAACTAAAATGTCTACTTCTTTTAGCGGACAATGTGATAAGATCCCTTTCTTACGGCCATGCCAATCGCTACAAATTCCAGATGAGGCACAAAAACAGCAGGTGCTTCAACGGATATCAAGTGTTCCTTTAAGTGGGCTCTCCTCCACATCAACTTCAACAGCACAAATACTCCAGTCCTCAAAGGTGTCACCCCAATCGCACTTGCTTCCTCACAGCTCCCAAATCTCCAGCTGCCCGTCTGAGTATGAGGTAGAACAGATGGTTGAGTCTGCAGAGCTGTTTACTCATACTATAGCCTGGGAATCAGAGGTCAATTCCAGCGCTTCTGTGAATCCAGACGAGGAAATGATCTGCACTGATGCCCAGAATCTTTATGAGTCGGATCCAGGACCAGACGCAGAAGGTTCTGACCATAATGTAGACCCTCATTCCCAAACTGTAACTCCTGTTGGTGGAGACAATGAGGAAGACGATGATGAGACTCAAATACCTGATTGGAGCGACAACTTTAGTTTTTTGTCAGGGCAGGAACAGGTTGACTCTGAGGACGACGGGTGTGATAACACACAGGGTGATGATGATGAGGTTGGAGATCCCACTTACTGTCAACCCACAGTCAGCCAAGAGATGAGGTCAGCAGAGGAGGTGGAGGAGGATGCTAGTGACGACGAGGTCAGGTTGCGCCTTCCTGGACAGAGACGTAGTACTGGAAGCACGTCAACAACTGCATCCTCAAACACAACTCTGCCTCTCACCACAAGTCGTGGTGGCTTTTCAGGTCGCATGGGTGCTAAGCCTTGCCTAGCCTGGGCATTTTTTCAGATCGATAAAGATGACCCAACTCGTGTTATCTGTAACATTTGTCAGCAAAAGCTAAGTAGAGGCCAAAAAATACATAGTTTGAGTACTTCATGCATGAACCGGCACATGGACAAGAAGCATAAGTTGCAGTGGGAAGCTCACTGTGCTACAATGCGGCCTAGCTGGCCTGGCCAACCACCGTCTGCCCCATCTTGTGCATCTGTGGCCTCTTCATCCTCTGTGACTGGGGGGACAGCAGTCACACCTGTTTTGGGACGCAGACCTGCCACCTCTTTACCCGCAAGAGCCAGCGTGATTGGCAGGTCATCATTTTCTTTGGAGGTGGTAACACCAGCTGGTGTTGAGCGCTGTCCGACATCGATAGCACCACCTTTGGATCAAGGCAACCTAACATGTCCGCCTGCATCTTCCTCACAGACCGAGAGTTTGCCGGGGACACCCTTATCAACCCCGTCTAAGCACAACAGCCAGCCCTCAGTCCCTCAGATGTGGACAAGTAAAAGACCATTTCCTCCTAGCCATGAGAAAGCTAAGAGGTTGAATTTCACCATCTGCAAGCTCTTGGCTACAGAAATGCTGCCTTTCCGCTTGGTGGACACAGAGGATTTTTGAGACCTTATGTCCGTCGCAGTGCCCCAGTACCAGATGCCCAGTCGGCACTACTTCTCAAAAAAAGGTGTGCCTGCGCTCCACCAGCATGTCGTACACAACATCACCGCTTCTTTGAGAAACTCTGTGTGTGACAGGGTGTATTTCACCACAGACACTTGGACGAGTAGGCATGGACAGGGGCGTTACATGTCGCTGACTGGGCACTGGGTAACTATGGTGACAGCAGGACATGGGGCTGCTGTCCAAGTCTTGCCGTCCCCACGAGTTTTGCGCCAATCCTCTTTATGTCAAAGTTCCTCCACTGCTTCTGCCTCCTAAACCTACTCTCGGTCCTCCACCTGCACCCAAAGCCTGTCTGGTCATGCCACAAGCTTTCTAACTGCGCAGAAGGGATCCTGCACACCTCCTTACTATGCTGGCAGTAGGGCTCAACGTCATCAGGCGGTTTTTACTTTGAAATGTCTGGGAAATGTGAGTCACACAGCTGAGGAGTTGTGGTCAGCTCTGGAGAACCAATTTCATGAATGGTTGTCTCCACTGGACCTGAAACCAAGGAAGGCCGTGTGCGAAAATGCTGCAAACCTGGGTGCGGCCCTTCGCTGGGGCAATGTCACACACGTGCCTTGTATGGCTCATGTGTTGAACCTGGTTGTCCAGCAACTTTTAGCCCACTATCCCGGACTAGATGGCCTTCTGAAGAGGGCACGGTCGCTGTGTGCTCACTTCCGCCAATCGCATCCCGCAGCTCAGCGACTTACATCTCTACAGAAGTCGTTGGGCCTGCCACTTCACCGGCTAAAATGCAATGTGCCTACCTGGTGGAATTCAACTCTGCACATGTTGCAGCGACTGTGGCAGCACCGACAAGCCCTGGTGCAATACGTTCTGACGTATAGCCTGGGCCAATGAGATCCAGAGGTGGGGCAAATCACGCTGGAGGAGTGGTCTCAGATCAGGGACCTATGCACCCTTCTGCACAGTTTTGAAATGGCGACGAAGATGTTTAGTGCTGACGATGCCATTATCAGCATGACTATTCCGGTGATTTACATGCTGGAGCACATGTTAAACAGAATTCGGAGTCAGGTGGTGGCACAAGAGGAGGTGGAGGAAGTAGAGGAGGAGGAGTTGTATGCGGAAGGGCTAACATCTGCAAGGTCCAGACGGTCGGCAGCACCAAGGCGGCAGGCATGTTAGGGTGGGGGAAATGGTTTTACCAGGGCGCATGGTAGCAGCCAAACTAGTGAGGAAGGTGCAGTAGCCCAGGAAGAAGTGGAGGACGAACTGATGGAAGACTCATCAGATGAGGGAGACCTTGATCACATTTCTGTTGTGCGAGGTTGGGGGGAGAGGACAGAGGAAGGAAGCATGATTGTTACCTCTCCACTAACACAACAGGGACTTGGTGACGCATTGCGATACAGGGCCGTGATTTTGGCTATAAAAGGGTCCCCTAGATCCCTACCCCAAGCTTTTTAAGAGAATAATATATGGCGTGCCAGGAGACTCTATGGAATGCATTCTCAGCATCCAACGAGAGTATCTAATTACAAATTTTTAACTGCATCCAGCCCAGGAAATACTTTGTGCCTAGTAGCAGTGTCTGCTAGATTATCCCGGCTGTTATGCAAGCTACACCACCTGTAGTTTGGACACTTAATTTTTTCAAAGGAAATGCTTCGGGACCACGGGATACTTAGTGAAGAGTATCAGGAGGCACCCCAAGGCATAGGGGCTGGGACTGGCGGTAGGACGCCTTGCGGTGGACAGCCGAGCTCGATCCTTATAAAAGCTTTTAAACTGCAGCAGCTTTAGTGGACGCTACTGGAGCTGGAATTACGCGTCTGCTGGCATGAGACTTGCCCTTCAATAGATCCTTGTAAATGGATTTAAACTGTATTCATTCAAATTAGAGAAACAATTTAAATTAAAAAGCTTAGAGCTGCCTCCTCCACAGGGGGGCTCGCTCGACCCACCAGCGGACAGGCACCAGTATTGGGAGAGGGGGGCTGGCCATCAGGGTCCACCGCGGCTCTGGCACAAACGGAGGTGGCATGGGCAGGAACGGACTGGCCGTGTCGGCTTCTCACTTTTTGGATTTTAGAAGGGCATGACGTGCCTATATCTGTGTCTCCCCCTCCTTTTACTCCTCCACCTCTTTTCTTTTCGCATGACTATATGTACTTGTCACATTTCCATGTGTTAGTTATGTCTTCTGAGCAGTTTGTCAGCTTTTAGACACCTTTAAAGGTGTTTTCTATGTGTTTCTATGTGTTTTTGTTTGCCTGCCATTGGTTTTAACGGTGTTCGAAGGTGTTCGACGAACAGTTCGACGAACACAAGGGTGTTCGACAAACCGAACCGAACTCGAACAGTACGGGGGTGGCTCAACACTAGTTAAGAGTTTCAGACACGCGGTCTATTTGCATGGTAAATTACATAGCCAAAGTAAATTGGGAGGCAATAATTTACTACATATCTATTTCCAAGTGACTTTATATTTGCATCATTTCTTAAAGGGGTCTAATGATAAAATGTGTTTATTGTAAATTTTTATTTCCATCCACCCAAGTGCTGGCTGCAAACTCCCAATTTACTTTTGCTATTTAATTTACTATGCAAATAGACAGCGTGTCTGAAACTCTTAACACGTCAGGATGACAATCAGAGTGTCAGATATTAAAAGTAAAACACCCCTGTAGTTTGTGTGCTTAATAGACATAATAAAAAAAAAACTCAGGGTGACTAAAAGTCATTTTGATTATGATTCTGATGTTTGAAGAAAGTCACACATCAGACTCACACATCAAAATCAAACATCATTTGAACTTGGCTTGCTTGCAGTCTGTGCATAAGTCCCAATGAGTTTTAGACAAGTTTTCACTAAAAATCATATAATCAAATAGAACACGGTTCAAACCTCTGTATTATCCATTTTGGGCCTTTGGTATCTAAAAAAAAAGCAGTTTGAGTGTGTCGCTCACTGTTCAGCCGCAAATATCTCTATTTAAAAAAGTGTGGTATACCCCAGTAAACAATAACTGTGGTTTTGCCATCCCAAGGTAAAAAATCTCTATTATTCAGCTTTTGGTAGTTTTTTCCGTAAAGAAAAACAGTAGTGTCTCCTGACTGTTGTGACACAAAAATATATCTGTTGAAAATAATCTTGTGTAGGCCCGACATCCCAGTGTGGTTTCGCAGTTCCACGGGTCAAATCGCTGTACTATCCAGTTTTGGGCCTTTGGTATCTAAAAAAATTGCAGTTTTAGTGTGTCGCTCAATGTTCAGCCGCAAATATCTCTATTTAAAAAAGTGTGGTATACCCCAGTAAACAATAACTGTGGTTTTCCTCTTCCACGGTTCTAATCTACTCTTTATTACCCTTTTTCCATTGAGTGCAAGTGTAAGCTATTTTACTTCATTTACAATGGGCAAGGCGCGTGGCAAGGGACGTGGAAGTGGACGTTCTGGTGATGGTTCGTGCAGAGGACGGGGCCGTGGCCAAGGTGAAAATGTACCACAACCAACAGCCACATCTTCTCGCTCCCACTTCTTGACCGAATTACTAGGGAAGCACAGAACAACACCAGTATTGAGAACTGATCAGTGTGAGCAAGTTATTAATTGGATAGCAGATAATACTTCCAGTTACCTGGGCACCACCTCCTCCGGTCTGTCTTCCACACGGTCAACTCTTAGTAGCCGTGAGTCTCGACCGCATACTCCTCCTCACCCTGATGCTCCTTCCTCCCACCATGCCGAGTGTCGTCAGACAGCAAGTGATCCCACACTTGGACACTCTGAAGAGCTGTTCACTGATCCATTTCCATATTTGGGCCCCTCGCCTGCTACGCTTGAAGTGGTGGAAGAGGAGATCCCATGTTGCGATGCCCAAATATTTGAACAGCCACGGCCACAGGAAGTCGACGTTGGCAATCTGTCACAAGAGGTGGACGATGACGAGACACAATTGCCAGGAAGTGAGGAGGAGGATCGTGGTGCGCAAGTGGAAGAGGAGGAGGTGGTGGATGATCTAGTAACTGACCCAACGTGGAAGGAGGACATGCAGAGTGAGGCCAGCAGCACACAGGGGGAGGGAGGCAGAGTACCCCAACAGGCAGGAAGAAGCAGTGTGCTGGCCGCAGACAGAAGGCAGACAACCGTTCCCCGTAACACCAACACGAGGGACGTTGCCAGTACAAGAGGTAGGTCTTCCAGAGTCTGGAATTTTTTTAAAGACTCTGCTGATAACCCCAAAAAGGCCATATGTTCCACCTGCCATGCCAGCATCAGCAGGGGTGACAAAACTACCAGCCTGACCACCACCATCATGATCAGGCACATGGCAGCAAAGCACCCGACTTTGTGGGGCGAAACCCAGGGTCCACGACCAGTGTCAGCGGGTGTCACCACTGCTTCTTCCACTGTTGTGCGTGCAATAGAACCCCCTGTTGTGTGTGCAAGGCAATCCCCTGTCCATACTGCATGGAAAGATGCCCCCTCCTCTCAGTCTTCACTTGTTATGGCAGTTTCTCAAGAAACAGCATCAACGTCCACGTCCACGTCCCACCGCAGCGTTCAATTGTCCATATCCCAGACCTTTGAATGAAAGCGGAAATTCACAGCTAACGCCCCACAGGCCACAGTCCTAAATTCGCACATTTCACGACTGCTTGCATTGGAAATGCTGCCTTTTAGGCTGGTGGAGACGGAATCCTTCCCCAATCTTATGGCGGTGGCCGTCCCTCGGTACTCAGTCCCCAGCCTACACTATTTTGCCCGGTGTGCCATCCCCGCACTACACAAGCACGTGTCCCAAAACATCTGCCGTGCCCTCAACAACGCAGTTACTGGGAGAGTCCACCTGACAACGGACACGTGGACAAGTGCTTGTGGCCAGGGATGGTACATCTCTCTGTTGGCACACTGGGTAAACATAGTGGAAGCCGGGACCCAGTCGGACCTTGGGACGGAACACATCCTCCCCACACCGAGGATTGCGGGCCCTATGTCAGTCAGAGTTGCCCCCACAGTGTACAGCTCCTGCACATCCTCCTCCTCCTCCTCATGTTCAGCCTCCATCTCAGATATCACCACATCAATTACAAGCTGGAAGCATTGCAGTACTGCCTCCACCAAGCGGCAACAGGCTGTGCTGAAACTCATAAGCTTAGGTGATAAACCTCACACTGCTTGTGAGTTGTGAACAGCTGTGAAAGAGCAGGCAGATCTGTGGCTGAGACCGCTGAACCTACATCCCGGCATGGTCGTGTGTGACAATGGCCGTAACCTGGTGGCGGCTCTGAGGCGAGGTGAGATCACACATGTACCATGCCTGGCTCATGTGCTTAACCTCGTGGTTCAGCGGTTTCTTAAATCGTACCCCGAGTTGCCAGATCTGCTAGTGAAAGTACGCCGCCTGTCAGCTCATTTTCGCAAGTCAGCTACAGCTTCCGCCGCCCTTGCTGTGTTGCAGCAGCGTTTGCAGCTTCCGGCACACCGACTGGTGTGTGATGTCCCCACATGTTGGAACTCTACCCTGCACATGTTGCAAAGGATTTGTGAGCAGAAGAGAGCAGTTGTGGAGTAACAGCTGCAACAAGGCCGTCGATATTCAGGTCAGACTCCACACATAAGACCTCAAGAGTGGACCTGGATGTCTGACATATGTACCATCCTGACAAACTTTGAGGAGGCCACCAAGATGGTGAGTGGCGATGACGCCATCATTAGTGTCAGCATCCCACTTGTCTGTCTTTTGCAACGCTCTCTGCAGAGAATTAAAGAGGAGGCATTGCAGCCAGAGTATGATGAGATGGATCAAGAAGCCGTAGCGGGCGATTACACACAGCCCAGCCTCATCTCATCCCAACGTGCATTGGGGGACAATGAGGGAAAAGAGGAGGAGGAGGAAGAGGAAGAACAGGAGCTGCTATCATGCGTTGTAGACGGTAGTACCTGTACAAGTGTCATACCGTCGGTTCAGCGTGGGTGGCCTGAGGACAGGGGGGAGGAGGAAGAGGAGGAGGAGGAGGAGTGCATGGTCAGTCGTCATCTTGGTGAGGACACGGAAATCTTGCCCGTTACCAGTCTGGCACGCATGGCTGACTTTATGTTACGCGGCCTTAACCGTGACCCTCGCGTTGTTAAATGTTGGGTGACAGTCATTACTGGTTGGTGACACTTGTAGACCCCCGCTACAAGGAGAACTTTCACTCTCTTATTCCTGAGGTGGAGAGGTCTACAAAAATGGGGCAATACCAGAAGGCCCTTGCTGCAGAACTCTTAAAAAAATTCCCATCTGAACACGCTAGCGGCAGAGGTCACAGTTCGTTGCCCAACCAAGGCGTACAGGCGAGAGAGATGCAACTCCAATCCAGCAGAGGCAGGGGAACGCTGTCAACGTTCTGGGACAGTTTTCTGACACCCGCCCAGCTTACAGGCCCTGAGGCGCGGGGTACTCTCACAAGGAGTGGAAAGTTTCAAAAGATGGTGAGGGAGTACCTTGCCGATCGTACCAGCGTCCTCCGTGATTCCTCTGTGCCTTTTAATTATTGGGTATCCAAGCTGGACACTTGGAATGAACTCGCTCTGTACGCCTTGGAGGTCCTGGCCTGCCCTGCCGCTAGCGTGTTATCGGAGCGTGTTTTTAGTGCCGCTGGGAGAATTATAACTGATAAGCGCACTCGCCTGTCAACTGACAATGCTGACAAGCTGACCCTTATCAAAATGAACAAGGGCTGGATTGGGCCAGACTTCTCATCACCACCAAATGACAGCAGAGTAACATAAAGTCAAATCCACTGTGTTATTTCGGGAGGTGTATTCACATGCACCGCTTCACACCCACACATGGGTATACGCTTCCTCGTTTCGGCTGTTTAATCTTCTTCTCCTTATCCTCAGCCTCCACCACCACTATACCACCAGGGTGCCAGCATTGCAAGTTCCTCCGTCCTTATTTTTGGCAGCTTTTAATTGCAATGCATAAGCAAATACTATGGGACACCCACTCCCCAATAATGGGACTAATGTTTGTAATATGCTGTACTGCGTGGCTCTTGTAAGGGGCATTGCAAGTTGCTCCGTCCTAATTTTTGGCAGCTTTTGCTGGGAAAGCATAAGCAAATGCTATGGGACACCCACTCCCCAATAATGGGACTTATGTTTGTAATATGCTGTACTGCATGGCTCTTGTAAGGGGCATTGCAAGTTGCTCCATCCTAATTTTTGGCAGCTTTTGCTGGGAAAGCATAAGCAAATACTATGGGACACCCACTCCCCAATAATGGGACTTATGTTTGTAATATGCTGTACTGCATGGCTCTTGTAAGGGGCATTGCAAGTTGCTCCGTCCTAATTTTTGGCAGCTTTTGCTGGGAAAGCATAAGCAAATACTATGGGACACCCACTCCCCAATAATGGGACTTATGTTTGTAATATGCTGTACTGCATGGCTCTTGTAAGGGGCATTGCAAGTTGCTCCGTCCTAATTTTTGGCAGCTTTTGCTTGGAAAGCATAAGCAAATACTATGGGACACCCACTCCCCAATAATGGGACTTATGTTTGTAATATGCTGTACTGCATGGCTCTTGTAAGGGGCATTGCAAGTTGCTCCGTCCTAATTTTTGGCACCTTTTGCTTGGAAAGCATAAGCAAATACTATGGGACACCCACTCCCCAATAATGGGACTTATGTTTGTAATATGCTGTACTGCATGGCTCTTGTAAGGGGCATTGCAAGTTGCTCCGTCCTAATTTTTGGCAGCTTTTGCTGGGAAAGCATAAGCAAATACTATGGGACACCCACTCCCCAATAATGGGACTTATGTTTGTAATATGCTGTACTGCATGGCTCTTGTAAGGGGCATTGCAAGTTGCTCCGTCCTAATTTTTGGCAGCTTTTGCTGTGAAAGCATGAGCAAATACTATGGGACACCCACTCCCCAATAATGGGACTTATGTTTGTAATATGCTGTACTGCATGGCTCTTGTAAGGGGCATTGCAAGTTGCTCCGTCCTAATTTTTGGCAGCTTTTGCTGGGAAAGCATAAGCAAATACCATGGGACACCCACTCCCCAATAATGGGACTTATGTTTGTAATATGCTGTACTGCATGTGACTCGCCCCTTGGGCCGTGTGTACACGTGTGTGGGATACCCGGTGCCGGGTCTCTGGGGTCTGTAGTCTCCGTGGCGGTGACCCGGTCCCGTGGCTCAGGCTGGTCAAACCAGTGGCAGTCTTTCTTAGGTTTTGAGGTTAATTGTCCGACTGCGCCACCCGTGGATTGCGGTCAGGGAGTACCACCGCTGCGAGGCAGACCGCTGAGGCTGGTGTTGTGTGCGCAGCATAGAATGGGATAACTCCCCTCGGGAGGAGTATAGCCTCAGGGCAGTGAGTGTGGATGATGGCGGTGATGGTGCACGAGCGCAGCAGGAATGACTCAGAGTCTTTGCAGTGCAGTTCAGGGTCTTTACTGATGATTATAAGGTAGACCCTCCCGGGAGTACTGGCTAGCATAAGAGGCCTGGTCAGTCTGTGAGCAAGCAGGAGTTCCCTTGGCCAGGTGGAGTTGTAGGCCTCCCCGTCTGTCTGCACTCTTTCCTGGCTACCTTGCTGTAAGCGGGTAGAAGTAGCCCACGTCCCTGAGTGTACCGTGTAGTGCTCACCCGTATGGCTGGTGACTTGGGGTCTTCTGTTAGCCTCCGCTCCACGACGGCGGTGCTGGTCCCTTGCTTGTGAATGAGCCTCCGGGCTTCTATGGCCAGAGGACCTGAAATCCCCTGCCGGCTGGTTTCTGCTTCTGGATATATAAGTCCTCACAGCTTCGGACTCCTGTGTCCGGTTCCTATTGTCTTCTGCCAGGGCGACCTCTGCTCAGCTTCCAGCCCCTGGTCTTTAGCTCCTAGCTCCTACAGAGCTCCTTGCTGTTACTTTCCCTTGCTCTCACTCTGACTCTCACTGTTCTCTGACTCACTTAACCCCGCCCCACATCCAGTTTATAAGGGCAGAATTCTCCCCTCCCAGGATTGGGGCAGGAGGATGTTGCATGTTTAAGGGATCCTGACCAGGAAACCTCCCACTTGCTCTCCGACGTAATATCTCTATTACTGTGGTGACCAGACCCCTGGGGTGCCACACATGGCTCTTGTAAGGGGCATTGCAGTTCCTCATAATTTTTGGAAAGCCTTCCATTCACTGCTTAGGCCAACAGTGCACGGGAGACCCAGTTGCTATAAATGGAAAAAAAGGTTTAGTTAATGCCCTCTGACCTCCATGTCATTTCCAAGGGGCATTGGAGTGGCTCGAAATTTTTGGTAGGCATTGCACTCACTGTATGCCCTATAACTGTGTAGCCGAACCGCTCCTTTTTTTACAGAAACATATCCTACAAGACATATCTGGTTGACTGGCCTGATATTGATGTGAATGGTCCCTGTTCCTCCTGCTCTTTCTCCTTTGCCACTACCTCATCCATCATTTATCACCTGAAGCTTTGTTTTAACGGGAGTCATAGAACTTGGATAGTAGCAGGAAAACATCCAGCAATCCTTGGAGGAGGTAGGATATGCGCCAAAACGCTGACCACCTCAGGCCTAGCCTCTACCACATACATGCGCACGCATTACAACAAAACAAAGCAGATGCTAACTTCTATCATCCTCATCATGCTCATCACCTTGGCACTCTCAACTCCCCTGATGGAGAAGCCAGGGCCCACCGGAGGAGTCTGATAGTCCGGTGGGCTCGGCCAATGCTGCCCTAAAGCAGGCCAGGCTAAGAAAAGTGTGGGAAAGGTTACCGGGACAAATAGGGGTGGCTGCGGACCGAGTATGGACACCCGGCCACCCCCTGGAGGCTGGGGAGCAAGCGGGGACACCCGGCCACCAGGCGGCTGGGGACTGAGTATGGATACCAGGCCGCCGACACAGCCATGGCGTGGTGGCCAGATTCCGCCTCCACATGACTAAAAGGCCCAATTTAAAGTGCAAGCAAGCAAGCAGTATGGTATTGCAGCCTGGGGGTGGGTGGGTGGCAGGCTGCATACTTGCGCTTGCATTGCAAGGAATGGGAGAGGTACAAATGAACACTGCCCTGGGACAAGGACTTGAATGGGGATAGTTGCAAGTCTGCAACGACAGGTGCAAGGTGGGAGGCATATTCGCATGTACCATGAACAGGGGTTTGGCATGCACACACTACAGCGGAATAGGCTTTCCTTCCCACTAAATGCACTGGGGAGGGCACAGGTAATGTTTTGGTATACGCGCTTAATCTTATGTATAAGGCACACCGGGACAAATATGGGCGGCTGGGGACTGAGTATGGATACCTCGCTGCCGAAGCAGCCATGAGGTAGTGGCCAGCTTCGGCCTACTCCAAACTAAAAGGCCCCATTTCAAGTGCAAGCTAGCAGTATGGAATTGCAGTCTGGGGGTGGGTGGGTGGCAGGCTGCACACTTACACTTGCATTAAAAGAAAACATAGCAGATGCTAACTTCTGTCATCATCATCATGCTCCTCACCTTGGCACTCTCAACTCCATCGATGGAGAAGTCAGGGCCCACCGGAGGAGTCTGGTTCTCTGGTGGGCTCGTCCAATGCTGCCTAAAGCAGGCCGGGCTAAGAAAAGTGTGTGGGGGGATGTTCCAAGGAGAAATAGGGGCGGCCGGGGACCGTTTATGGACACCCGGCTGCCCCGAGGCGGCTGGGGACCGAGTATGGACACTCGGGCGCCGGGCGGCTGGGGACTGAGTATGGATTCCAGGCTGCCAACACAGCCATGACGTGGTGGCCAGATTCCGCCTCCACATGCCTAAAAGGCCCAATTTCAAGTTCAAGCAAGCAAGCAGTATGGTATTGCAGCCTAGGGGTGGGTGGGTGGCAGGCTGCATACTTGAGCTTGTATTGCAAGGAATGGTGGAGGTACAATTGAACACTGCCCTGGGACTAGAACTTGCATGGGGATAGTTGCAAGTCTGCATCTTCTGATGCGGTAAGGATCACTTATGATGGGCACACTTTTAGACAGTGACCTGGGAGTCAGAGATGCTTCCAGGGGTCTTCCCCATGCTGTTCCCTTGTCTTTTCAGCACTTTATGCATGTGTCACACAGCACATGGCCAGATAAGGTTGTAAAATGTTAAAATGACATTTCACGGTGAATGCATTTGTCATAGTTGAAAGCAATACAAAAGTGCAAAAACGCATAAAAAATGCTACTTGTGAACATAGCCGAAGGTGTGGAGGAGTATTTTTGCTTTTGGTCATTTATTTTAACTTATACACAAGTCTTTACCCTGGAAAGGATGTTCCTTAACATATTTCACAGGAAAAAAGTTTCACTTTCGTTTTTGAACGTTTTATTGTGAGCCTGTAAAAGTGGCTTAATACCTCTGACCACGTTGTTGACAGCAGTGACCTGGGGGTCAGAAATGCTTCCTGGGGCGATCCCCATGCTGTCCCCATGTCATTTGAGCACTGTCACTATCGTTTTGGGTACTTGTTAGGCTTTTAAAAGACTGCCGGGGGTGCCACCGCAAAAATGCTCGAGTCTCCCATAGACTAACATTGGGCTCGTTGCTCGGGTCGAGCACCCGAGTATCACGGCAAGCTCGGCCCGAGCTTCGAGCACCCGAGCATTTTAGTGCTCGCTCAACACTACTACTCACGTGTTGCTGGAGCTCGGCCACCTCCAGAGACAATCCCTGCAAGCGTTGAGCCAAATTCTGGACGGAAGCCATACTGATCCCCGAATTTCTTTCCTTTTAGTTTTTTTTGGGCTGGACTTACTGTTATGATCTGCAACAAGTACTAAGGAAAGAAAGGGGAAAGCTATCCCTACAGTAAGACTAAGCTGAATCCCTACGATGTAGCGGGCTGCCTGTTCCTTGCGAACAGACCCACCTTAGTCCTCGGCTCGTCTGAACGAAGACCTACAGCATAAAGAAAGGGGTCCCTAAAAGAACTAAGGACTGGAACAAAAATGGGACACCTCCTGAACAGAGAAGGTTATTGCAGAACACAAAAGGATAAACTGACAAAAAGGTACTAGAGGTCCCAGAAGGACCAAGCAAACTGACAGAGAGAGGCACAGAAGCACCTGGCTAGCAAAACAGTCAAACAACATTGAAGTCCAGCACTGCCAAAAGGGCCGAACTGGAATACATAGGCAGATGGTCACATGACCGCAAAACACAAGATGGAAAAAACAAACAGGAGGGTTCTAACACTTGCGACTGATGTGATCATTTCAGAGATGGAGGCTGAAGAGGAGGAGGAGGCTAAGGAGGATGAGGTGTAGAATGTGAGAGCAACCCTGATTGACCCAGGTCCCGCAATCCTTGGCGTCGGGAGGACGTGTTCCGTCCCAAGGTCTGACTGGTTCCCAGCTTCCACTATATTAACCCAGTGTGCCGTCAGCGAGATGTACCGTCCCTGCCCACAAGCACTTGTCCACGTGTCTGTGGTTATGTGGACTTTCCCAGTAACTGCATTGTTGAGGGCGCAGTTAATGTTGTGGGACACCTGCTTGTGTAATGCGGGGATGGTGTACCAGAAGAAATAGTGGTGGCTGGGTACCGAGTGCCGAGGGAAGGTCTCTTCCATCACGTTTGCGGAAAGCTTCTGTCTCCACAAGCCTAAAAGGCAACATTTCGAGTGCAAGCAGTCACAAAATGTGTGAATTTAGTAGTGTAGCTAGTGGGGAGTTGGCAGCGTATTTGCGCTTGTATTCCAAGGACTGGGGTAGGGACAACTGAATGCTGCGCTGGGACAAGGACGTGTGGACGTGCTTACTGATGGTGCTAGTTGAGAATGTGCAATGACAGGTGCAGGGCAAGAGGCATATTCGCATGTGCCATGGAAAGGGGATTGGTGTGCACGCACAACTGTGGAAGAAGCAGTGGTGTCACTCGCAGACACTGTTTCTGGACCCTAGGGTTCGGCCCACTTAGTGGGGTACTTTGCTGCCATATGCCTGATCATGCTGGTGGTGGTCAGGCTGGTAGTTTTGCTACCCCTGCTGATGCTGGCCTGGCAGGTGGTGCAAATGGCCTTTTTGGGGTTATCGGCAGAGTCTTTAAAAAACAACCAGACTATGGAAGAACTAACAGTTGTACTGGCAACTTCTGTCGTGTTGGTATTACAGGGAACGGTTGCCTGCCTTCTGTCTGCGGCCACCACACTACTTGTTTTTGCCTGTTGTGGTGCTACGCCCCCCCCCCTGTGTGCTGCTGTCCTCGCTCTGCATGTCATCTTGCCAGGTTGGGTCAGTGACTTCATCGTCCACCACCTCATCTTCCACTTCCGCACACTGGTCCTCCTCCTGACTTTCTGGCAATTGTGTCTCATCATCATCCAACTCTAGTGTCAGTTTCCCACTGTTGTAAAAGTCACTTGTCAAAGTCACTTGTCAGAATCACTTGTCAAAATCACTCATCAAAATCACTTGTCAGAATCACTTGTCAGAATCATTTGACAAAATCACTTGTCAGAATTACTTGTCAGAATCACTCATCAAAATCACTCGTCAAAATCACTTGTCAGAATCACTTATCAGAATCACTCATCAAAATCACTCGTCAAAATCACTTGTCAGAATCACTTATCAGAATCACTCATCAAAATCACTTGTCAGAATCACTAGCCAGAATCACTCATCAAAATCACTTGTCAGAATCACTCATCAAAATCACTCGTCAAAATCACTCGTCAGAATCACTTGTCAGAATCACTTGTCAGAATCACTCATCAAAATCACTTGTCAGAATCACTCGTCAAAATCACTTGTCAGAATCACTCATCAAAATCACTTGTCAAAATCACTTGTCAGAATCACTCATCAAAATCACTTGCCAGAATCACTCATCAAAATCACTCATCAAAATCACTTATCAGAATCACTTCCCAGAATCACTCATCAAAATCACTTGTCAGAATCACTCATCAAAATCACTCGTCAAAATCACTTGTCAGAATCACTTGTCAGAATCACTCATCAAAATTACTTGTCAGAATCACTCGTCAAAATCACTTGTCAGAATCACTTATCAAAATCACTTGTCAGAATCACGTGTCAGAATCACTTGTCAGAATCACTCATCAAAATCACTCGTCAAAATCACTTGTCAGAATCACTTGTCAGAATTGCTCATCAAAATCACTTGTCAGAATCACTCATCAAAATCACTCGTCAAAATCACTTGTCTGAATCACTCATCAAAATCACTTGTCAGAATCACTTGTCAGAATCACTCATCAAAATCACTCATCAAAATCACTCGTCAAAATCACTTGTCAGAATCACCTATCAAAATCCGTTCTCAGACATGGTATTTAGCCTCAAACTGACATCATTCTGATGTTTGATTTTGATATCTGATCATGTCCTAAAATGGACACTGTATATTTAATACAACCAAGTCCAAAATTTCTAGGTGAAGTCCATTGATATTGAGGGGAATTGCAGCAACCTTGTGAGTAATACATTTCAAGGGAGTGTTATCAATTGCAATCACAGAAATAGGTGATGACAAAGGTTTGGATTTCAATTTAAGTTTTTCCAAAAACCCTTTATCAATCACATTAAGTGTTGAACCACAATCCACAAATATCTGAAATTCAATCAAATTTTCCTGCAAAGTAATACTCCCTGATAGAAATACTCCTGCAGAGCGTAAACAAGCTATACGGGCGTACCTGACCTTTTTTTTCCCTTTACTTAAACGAAGCTCACAATACTTAATCAAATGGTCAGCTTTACCACAATAAAGACACAATCCCTCGGCGAACCTCCGGTCTCTTTCCTGAGAGCGGAGGGACATCGTCCCAACCTCCATCGGTTCTCCACCGTCTGAGCAGATTTTCTGGGGACTAGGACCTGGCATTACAGGGATCTTTACCTCATTCTGCCTAGATCTCAGCCTCCTATCCACACGAACAGCTAATTGCATGGCATCCTGCAGAGTCTCAGGTGCGAGGAATGCAATTAGCAAATCCTTAACCCTTTCACTCAGATCAGCAAGAAGTAGACATTTCAGAGCAGGATCATTCCATTTGACTTCTGAAGCCCATCTTTTAAAGTGTGTGCAATAATTTTCAACATCACCTGACCCCTGATTCAAATGCCTGAGTTCTGCCTCAGCAGATGAAATTCGATCAGGATCATCATATAATAGACCCATAGCAGAAAAAAATTCTTCTACCGACCTTAAGCATGGATCATTAGGTTGGAGAGAAAAGGCCCACCCTTGTGGTTCATTGCGCAAAAGTGACATAATGAAACCAATGTGCTGTGATTCATTCCCAGAGGACCTTGGTCTCAAACAAAAATATAACAAACAAGCATTTTTAAAGGAAAAAAAATCTTGCTGTTTACCATAAAAACATCAGGCAGTCCTACCTTGGGTTCCACAAAATGTGCTCCAGAACAGCTACTCACGTGTTGCTGGAGCACGGCCACCTCCAGAGATAATCCCTGCAAGCGTTGAGCCAAATTCTGGACGGAAGCCATACTGATCCCCGAATTTCTTTCCTTTTAGTTTTTTTTTGGGCTGGACTTACTGTTATGATCTGCAACAAGTACTAAGGAAAGAAAGGGGCAAGCTATCCCTACAGTAAGACTAAGCTGAATCCCTACGATGTAGCGGGCTGCCTGTTCCTTGCGAACAGACCCGCCTTAGTCCTCGGCTAGTCTGAACGAAGACCTACAGCATAAATGAAGGGGTCCCTAAAAGAACTAAGGACTGGAACAAAAATGGGACACCTCCTGAACAGAGAAGGTTATTGCAGAACACAAAAAGATAAACTGACAAAAAGGTACTAGAGGTCCCAGAAGGACCAAGCAAACTGACAGAGATAGGCACAGAAGCATCTGGCTAGCAAAACAGTCAAACAACATTGAAGTCCAGCACTGCCAAAAGGGCCGAACTGGAATACATAGGCAGATGGTCACATGACCGCAAAACACAAGATGGAAAAAACAAACAGGAGGGTTCTAACACTTGCTACTGATGTGATCATTTCGGAGATGGAGGCTGAAGAGGAGGAGGAGGCTAAGGAGGATGAGGTGTAGAATGTGAGGGCAACCCTGATTGACCCAGGTCCCGCAATCCTTGGCGTCGGGAGGACGTGTTCCATCCCAAGGTCTGACTGGTTCCCAGCTTCCACTATATTAACCCAGTGTGGCGTCAGCGAGATGTACCGTCCCTGCCCACAAGCACTTGTCCACGTGTCTGTGGTTATGTGGACTTTCCCAGTAACTGCATTGTTGAGGGCACAGTTAATGTTGTGGGACACCTGCTTGTGTAATGCGGGGATGATGCACCAGAAGAAATAGTGGTGGCTGGGTAACGAGTTCCGAGGGAAGGTCTCTTCCATCACGTTTGCGGAAAGCTTCTGTCTCCACAAGCCTAAAAGGCAACATTTTGAGTGCAAGCAGTCACAAAATGTGTGAATTTAGTAGTGTAGCCAGTGGGGCGTTGGCAGCGTATTTGCGCTTGTATTCCAAGGACTGGTGTAGGGACAACTGAATGCTGCGCTGGGACAAGGACGTGTGGACGTGCTTACTGATGGTGCTAGTTGAGAATGTGCAATGACAGGTGCAGGGCAAGAGGCATATTCGCATGTGCCATGGAAAGGGGATTGGTGTGCACGCACAACTGTGGAAGAAGCAGTGGTGTCACTCGCAGACACTGTTTCTGGACCCTAGGGTTCGGCCCACTTAGTGGGGTACTTTGCTGCCATATGCCTGATCATGCTGGTGGTGGTCAGGCTGGTAGTTTTGCTACCCCTGCTGATGCTGGCCTGGCAGGTGGTGCAAATGGCCTTTTTGGGGTTATCGGCAGAGTCTTTAAAAAACAACCAGACTATGGAAGAACTAACAGTTGTACTGGCAACTTCTGTCGTGTTGGTATTACAGGGAACGGTTGCCTGCCTTCTGTCTGCGGCCACCACACTACTTGTTTTTGCCTGTAGTGGTGCTACGCCCCCCCCCCCGTGTGCTGCTGTCCTCTCTCTGCATGTCACCTTGCCAGGTTTGGTCAGTGACTTCATCGTCCACCACCTCATCTTCCACTTCCGCACACTGGTCCTCCTCCTGACTTTCTGGCAATTGTGTCTCATCATCATCCAACTCTAGTGTCAGTATCCCACTGTTGTAAAAGTCACTTGTCAAAGTCACTTGTCAGAATCACTTGTCAAAATCACTCATCAAAATCACTTGTCAGAATCACTTGTCAGAATCACTTGTCTGAATCACTCATCAAAATCACTCGTCAAAATCACTTGTCAGAATCACTTATCAGAATCACTCATCAAAATCACTCGTCAAAATCACTTGTCAGAATCACTTATCAGAATCACTCATCAAAATCACTTGTCAGAATCACTAGCCAGAATCACTCATCAAAATCACTTGTCAGAATCACTCATCAAAATCACTCGTCAAAATCACTCGTCAGAATCACTTGTCAGAATCACTTGTCAGAATCACTCATCAAAATCACTTGTCAGAATCACTCGTCAAAATCACTTGTCAGAATCACTCATCAAAATCACTTGTCAAAATCACTTGTCAGAATCACTCATCAAAATCACTTGCCAGAATCACTCATCAAAATCACTCATCAAAATCACTTATCAGAATCACTTGCCAGAATCACTCATCAAAATCACTTGTCAGAATCACTCATCAAAATCACTCGTCAAAATCACTTGTCAGAATCACTTGTCAGAATCACTCATCAAAATTGCTTGTCAGAATCACTCATTAAAATCACTCATCAAAATTACTTGTCAAAATCACTTGTCAGAATCACTTATCAAAATCACTTGTCAGAATCACGTGTCAGAATCACTTGTCAGAATCACTCATCAAAATCACTCGTCAAAATCACTTGTCAGAATCACTTGTCAGAATTGCTCATCAAAATCACTTGTCAGAATCACTCATCAAAATCACTCGTCAAAATCACTTGTCTGAATCACTCATCAAAATCACTTGTCAGAATCACTTGTCAGAATCACTCATCAAAATCACTTATCAAAATCACTCGTCAAAATCACTTGTCAGAATCACCTATCAAAATCTGTTCTCAGACATGGTATTTAGCCTCAAACTGACATCATTCTGATGTTTGATTTTGATATCTGATCATGTCCTAAAATGGACACTGTATATTTAATACAACCAAGTCCAAAATTTCTAGGTGAAGTCCATTGATATTGAGGGGAATTGCAGCAACCTTGTGAGTAATACATTTCAAGGGAGTGTTATCAATTGCAATCACAGAAATAGGTGATGACAAAGGTTTGGATTTCAATTTAAGTTTTTACAAAAACCCTTTATCAATCACATTAAGTGTTGAACCACAATCCACAAATATCTGAAATTCAATCAAATTTTCCTGCAAAGTAATACTCCCTGAAAGAAATACTCCTGCAGAGCATAAACAAGCTATACGGGCGTACCTGACCTTTTTTTTCCCTTTACTTAAACGAAGCTCACAATACTTAATCAAATGGTCAGCTTTACCACAATAAAGACACAATCCCTCGGCGAACCTCCGGTCTCTTTCCTGAGAGCGGAGGGACATCGTCCCAACCTCCATCGGTTCTCCACCGTCTGAGCAGATTTTCTGGGGACTAGGACCTGGCATTACAGGGATCTTTACCTCATTCTGCCTAGATCTCAGCCTACTATCCACACGAACAGCTAATTGCATGGCATCCTGCAGAGTCTCAGGTGCGGGGAATGCAATTAGCAAATCCTTAACCCTTTCACTCAGATCAGCAAGAAGTAGACATTACAGAGCAGGATCATTCCATTTGACTTCTGAAGCCCATCTTTTAAAGTGTGTGCAATAATTTTCAACATCACCTGACCCCTGATTCAAATGCCTGAGTTCTGCCTCAGCAGATGAAATTCGATCAGGATCATCATATAATAGACCCATAGCAGAAAAAAATTCTTCTACCGACCTTAAGCATGGATCATTAGGTTGGAGAGAAAAGGCCCACCCTTGTGGTTCATTGCGCAAAAGTGACATAATGAAACCAATGTGCTGTGATTCATTCCCAGAGGACCTTGGTCTCAAACAAAAATATAACAAACAAGCATTTTTAAAGGAAAAAAAATCTTGCTGTTTACCATAAAAACATCAGGCAGTCCTACCTTGGGTTCCACAAAATGTGCTCCAGAACAGCTACTCACGTGTTGCTGGAGCTTGGCCACCTCCAGAGATAATCCCTGCAAGTGTTGAGCCAAATTCTGGACGGAAGCCATACTGATCCCCGAATTTCTTTCCTTTTAGTTTTTTTTTGGGCTGGACTTACTGTTATGATCTGCAACAAGTACTAAGGAAAGAAAGGGGCAAGCTATCCCTACAGTAAGACTAAGCTGAATCCCTACGATGTAGTGGGCTGCCTGTTCCTTGCGAACAGACCCGCCTTAGTCCTCGGCTAGTCTGAACGAAGACCTACAGCATAAATGAAGGGGTCCCTAAAAGAACTAAGGACTGGAACAAAAATGGGACACCTCCTGAACAGAGAAGGTTATTGCAGAACACAAAAAGATAAACTGACAAAAAGGTACTAGAGGTCCCAGAAGGACCAAGCAAACTGACAGAGATAGGCACAGAAGCATCTGGCTAGCAAAACAGTCAAACAACATTGAAGTCCAGCACTGCCAAAAGGGCCGAACTGGAATACATAGGCAGATGGTCACATGACCGCAAAACACAAGATGGAAAAAACAAACAGGAGGGTTCTAACACTTGCTACTGATGTGATCATTTCGGAGATGGAGGCTGAAGAGGAGGAGGAGGCTAAGGAGGATAAGGTGTAGAATGTGAGGGCAACCCTGATTGACCCAGGTCCCGCAATCCTTGGCGTCGGGAGGACGTGTTCCATCCCAAGGTCTGACTGGTTCCCAGCTTCCACTATATTAACCCAGTGTGGCGTCAGCGAGATGTACCGTCCCTGCCCACAAGCACTTGTCCACGTGTCTGTGGTTATGTGGACTTTCCCAGTAACTGCATTGTTGAGGGCACAGTTAATGTTGTGGGACACCTGCTTGTGTAATGCGGGGATGATGCACCAGAAGAAATAGTGGTGGCTGGGTAACGAGTTCCGAGGGAAGGTCTCTTCCATCACGTTTGCGGAAAGCTTCTGTCTCCACAAGCCTAAAAGGCAACAGTTTGAGTGCAAGCAGTCACAAAATGTGTGAATTTAGTAGTGTAGCCAGTGGGGCGTTGGCAGCGTATTTGCGCTTGTATTCCAAGGACTGGTGTAGGGACAACTGAATGCTGCGCTGGGACAAGGACGTGTGGACGTGCTTACTGATGGTGCTAGTTGAGAATGTGCAATGACAGGTGCAGGGCAAGAGGCATATTCGCATGTGCCATGGAAAGGGGATTGGTGTGCACGCACAACTGTGGAAGAAGCAGTGGTGTCACTCGCAGACACTGTTTCTGGACCCTAGGGTTCGGCCCACTTAGTGGGGTGCTTTGCTGCCATATGCCTGATCATGCTGGTGGTGGTCAGGCTGGTAGTTTTGCTACCCCTGCTGATGCTGGCCTGGCAGGTGGTGCAAATGGCCTTTTTGGGGTTATCGGCAGAGTCTTTAAAAAACAACCAGACTATGGAAGAACTAACAGTTGTACTGGCAACTTCTGTCGTGTTGGTATTACAGGGAACGGTTGCCTGCCTTCTGTCTGCGGCCACCACACTACTTGTTTTTGCCTGTTGTGGTGCTACGCCCCCCCCCCCGTGTGCTGCTGTCCTCGCTCTGCATGTCACCTTGCCAGGTTGGGTCAGTGACATCATCGTCCACCACCTCATCTTCCACTTCCGCACACTGGTCCTCCTCCTGACTTTCTGGCAATTGTGTCTCATCATCATCCAACTCTAGTGTCAGTTTCCCACTGTTGTAAAAGTCACTTGTCAAAGTCACTTGTCAGAATCACTTGTCAAAATCACTCATCAAAATCACTTGTCAGAATCCCTTGTCAGAATCATTTGACAAAATCACTTGTCAGAATCACTTGTCAGAATCACTCATCAAAATCACTCGTCAAAATCACTTGTCAGAATCACTTATCAGAATCACTCATCAAAATCACTCGTCAAAATCACTTGTCAGAATCACTTATCAGAATCACTCTTCAAAATCACTCATCAAAATCACTCGTCAAAATCACTTGTCAGAATCACTTATCAGAATCACTCATCAAAATCACTCGTCAAAATCACTTGTCAGAATCACTTATCAGAATCACTCTTCAAAATCACTCATCAAAATCACTTGTCAGAATCACTAGCCAGAATCACTCATCAAAATCAATTGTCAGAATCACTCATCAAAATCACTCATCAAAATCACTCGTCAAAATCACTTGTCAGAATCACTTGTCAGAATCACTTGTCAGAATCACTCATCAAAATCACTTGTCAGAATCACTCGTCAAAATCACTTGTCAGAATCACTCATCAAAATCACTTGTCAAAATCACTTGTCAGAATCACTCATCAAAATTACTTGTCAGAATCACTCATCAAAATCACTTATTAGAATCACTTGCCAGAATCACTCATCAAAATCACTTGTCAGAATCACTTGTCAGAATCACTCATCAAAATCACTCGTCAAAATCACTTGTCAGAATCACTTGTCAGAATCACTCATCAAAATTACTTATCAGAATCACTCATCAAAATCACTCATCAAAATCACTTGTCAGAATCACTCGTCAAAATCACTTGTCAGAATCACTCATCAAAATCACTTGTCAGAATCACGTGTCAGAATCACTTGTCAGAATCACTCATCAAAATCACTCGTCAAAATCACTTGTCAGAATCACTTGTCAGAATTGCTCATCAAAATCACTTGTCAGAATCACTCATCAAAATCACTCGTCAAAATCACTTGTCTGAATCACTCATCAAAATCACTTGTCAGAATCACTTGTCAGAATCACTCATCAAAATCACTCGTCAAAATCACTTGTCAGAATCACCTATCAAAATCAGTTCTCAGACATGGTATTTAGCCTCAAACTGACATCATTCTGATGTTTTATTTTGATATCTGATCATGTCCTAAAATGGACACTGTATATTTAATACAACCAAGTCCAAAATTTCTAGGTGAAGTCCATTGATATTGAGGGGAATTGCAGCAACCTTGTGAGTAATACATTTCAAGGGAGTGTTATCAATTGCAATCACAGAAATAGGTGATGACAAAGGTTGGGATTTCAATTTAAGTTTTTCCAAAAACCCTTTATCAATCACATTAAGTGTTGAACCACAATCCACAAATATCTGAAATTCAATCAAATTTTCCTGCAAAGTAATACTCCCTGAAAGAAATACTCCTGCAGAGCGTAAACAAGCTATACGGGCTTACCTGACCTTTTTTTTCCCTTTACTTAAACGAAGCTCACAATACTTAATCAAATGGTCAGCTTTACCACAATAAAGACACAATCCCTCGGCGAACCTCCGGTCTCTTTCCTGAGAGCGGAGGGACATCGTCCCAACCTCCATCGGTTCTCCACCGTCTGAGCAGATTTTCTGGGGACTAGGACCTGGCATTACAGGGATCTTTACCTCATTCTGCCTAGATCTCAGCCTCCTATCCACACGAACAGCTAATTGCATGGCATCCTGCAGAGTCTCAGGTGCGGGGAATGCAATTAGCAAATCCTTAACCCTTTCACTCAGATCAGCAAGAAGTAGACATTTCAGAGCAGGATCATTCCATTTGACTTCTGAAGCCCATCTTTTAAAGTGTGTGCAATAATTTTCAACATCACCTGACCCCTGATTCAAATGCCTGAGTTCTGCCTCAGCAGATGAAATTCGATCAGGATCATCATATAATAGACCCATAGCAGAAAAAAATTCTTCTACCGACCTTAAGCATGGATCATTAGGTTGGAGAGAAAAGGCCCACCCTTGTGGTTCATTGCGCAAAAGTGACATAATGAAACCAATGTGCTGTGATTCATTCCCAGAGGACCTTGGTCTCAAACAAAAATATAACAAACAAGCATTTTTAAAGGAAAAAAAATCTTGCTGTTTACCATAAAAACATCAGGCAGTCCTACCTTGGGTTCCACAAAATGTGCTCCAGAACAGCTACTCACGTGTTGCTGGAGCTCGGCCACCTCCAGAGATAATCCCTGCAAGCGTTGAGCCAAATTCTGGACGGAAGCCATACTGATCCCCGAATTTCTTTCCTTTTAGTTTTTTTTTGGGCTGGACTTACTGTTATGATCTGCAACAAGTACTAAGGAAAGAAAGGGGCAAGCTATCCCTACAGTAATACTAAGCTGAATCCCTACGATGTAGCGGGCTGCCTGTTCCTTGCGAACAGACCCGCCTTAGTCCTCGGCTAGTCTGAACGAAGACCTACAGCATAAATGAAGGGGTCCCTAAAAGAACTAAGGACTGGAACAAAAATGGGACACCTCCTGAACAGAGAAGGTTATTGCAGAACAGAAAAAGATAAACTGACAAAAAGGTACTAGAGGTCCCAGAAGGACCAAGCAAACTGACAGAGATAGGCACAGAAGCATCTGGCTAGCAAAACAGTCAAACAACATTGAAGTCCAGCACTGCCAAAAGGGCCGAACTGGAATACATAGGCAGATGGTCACATGACCGCAAAACACAAGATGGAAAAAACAAACAGGAGGGTTCTAACACTTGCGACTGATGTGATCATTTCGGAGATGGAGGCTGAAGAGGAGGAGGAGGCTAAGGAGGATGAGGTGTAGAATGTGAGGGCAACCCTGATTGACCCAGGTCCCGCAATCCTTGGCGTCGGGAGGACGTGTTCCGTCCCAAGGTCTGACTGGTTCCCAGCTTCCACTATATTAACCCAGTGTGCTGTCAGCGAGATGTACCGTCCCTGCCCACAAGCACTTGTCCACGTGTCTGTGGTTATATGGACTTTCCCAGTAACTGCATTGTTGAGGGCACAGTTAATGTTGTGGGACACCTGCTTGTGTAATGCGGGGATGATGCACCAGAAGAAATAGTGGTGGCTGGGTAACGAGTTCCGAGGGAAGGTCTCTTCCATCACGTTTGCGGAAAGCTTCTGTCTCCACAAGCCTAAAAGGCAACATTTTGAGTGCAAGCAGTCACAAAATGTGTGAATTTAGTAGTGTAGCCAGTGGGGCGTTGGCAGCGTATTTGCGCTTGTATTCCAAGGACTGGTGTAGGGACAACTGAATGCTGCGCTGGGACAAGGACGTGTGGACGTGCTTACTGATGGTGCTAGTTGAGAATGTGCAATGACAGGTGCAGGGCAAGAGGCATATTCGCATGTGCCATGGAAAGGGGATTGGTGTGCACGCACAACTGTGGAAGAAGCAGTGGTGTCACTCGCAGACACTGTTTCTGGACCCTAGGGTTCGGCCCACTTAGTGGGGTGCTTTGCTGCCATATGCCTGATCATGCTGGTGGTGGTCAGGCTGGTAGTTTTGCTACCCCTGCTGATGCTGGCCTGGCAGGTGGTGCAAATGGCCTTTTTGGGGTTATCGGCAGAGTCTTTAAAAAACAACCAGACTATGGAAGAACTAACAGTTGTACTGGCAACTTCTGTCGTGTTGGTATTACAGGGAACGGTTGCCTGCCTTCTGTCTGCGGCCACCACACTACTTGTTTTTGCCTGTTGTGGTGCTACCCCCCCCCCCGTGTGCTGCTGTCCTCGCTCTGCATGTCACCTTTAGTGTTGAGCCACCCCCGTAGTGTTCGAGTTCGGTTCGGTTCGTCGAACACCCGTGTGTTCGCCGAACTGTTCGTCGAACTGTTCGTCGAACACCTTCGAACACCGTTAAAACCAATGGCAGGCAAACAAAAACACATAGAAACACATAGAAAACACCTTCAAAGGTGTCCAAAAGCTGACAAACTGCTCAGAAGACATAACTAACACATGGAAAAGTGACAAGTACATATAGTCATGCGAAAATAAAAGAGGTGGAGGAGTAAAAGGAGGGGGAGACACAGATATAGGCATGTCATGCTCTTCTAAAATCCAAAAAGTGAGAAGCCGACACGGCCAGTCCGCTCCTGCCTGTGCCACCTCCGTGTCGCCGGGTTTGTGCCAGAGCCGCGGTGAACCCTGACGGCCAGCCCCCCTCTCCCAATACTGGTGCCTGTCCGCTGGTGGGTCGAGCGAGCCCCCCTGTGGTGGAGGCAGCTCTAAGCTTTTTAATTTAAATTGTCTCTCTAATTTGAATGAATACACTTTAAATCCATTTACAAGGATCTATTGGAGGGCAAGTCTCATGCCAGCAGCCGCGGTAATTCCAGCTCCAGTAGCGTCCACTAAAGCTGCTGCAGTTAAAAAGCTTTTATAAGGATCGAGCTCGGCTGTCCAGCGCAAGGCATCCTACTGCCAGTCCCAGCCCCTATGCCTTGGGGTGCCTCGTGATGCTCTTCACTAAGTATCCCATGGTCCCGAAGCATTTCCTTTGAAAAAATTAAGTGTCTAAACTACAGGTGGTGCAGCTTGCTTAACAGCCGGGATAATCCGCTCACTAGCAGACACTGCTACTAGGCACAAAGTATTTCCTGGGCTAGATGCAGTTAAAAATTTGTAATTAGATACTCTCGTTGGATGCTGAGAAAGCATTCCATAGAGTCTCCTGGCACGCCATATATGATTCTCTTAAAAAGCTTGGGGTAGGGGTCTAGGGGACCCTTTTATAGCCAAAATCACGGCCCTGTATCGCAATACGTCACCTAGGCTGAAGATAAATGGAACTGTAGCACCCTGAGGGCTCGGTTGCTACAGACGTATTGCACCTCACCCAGAGGTGTGATATCTCACTCTCAGGTAAGGATGGAGTGTGGATCAGGACCCGACACCTGCATGCATTACACCACATTGCCGTGGGGCAGGGCGACCAATATGCCCCTGAGATGGGCACGACAGTCCCTGTCCCTGGCTGGAGTGGGGGGAGGGAACACTGAGGAAGGGGAACCCTGTAGTGCAGGAGCAGGGAGGAAGCAGTTCCTGGGTGCATTGAGAAGGGAGTATAAAAGGTGGGCACCATCTTAGTTCAGTGCAGAGAAGTCTGAGCAGAAGTGGCAGGGAGCAGGGGCTCTGCATGAGCTCTGCTCCGGAGGCGGGCCTAGTAACAGAGGCCCAGGAATGGAAGAGGGAGAAGGAAGAAAGAGGAGCGGAGAAGGCTCCAGGAACGAGGAATGAAGGGATCCCAGGGGTGCGGACGGGCGAGTCGCCACCGCACGCCCGAATCCACCTGCGTGGAGGGGTCAGGCCAAAGGGGGAGACCGGTCCCCGAACTAGTGGAGGCAGGAAACGACCCTCAGCTAGAAACCGGAGGCTCTGACATTTTATGTGGCGCAGCCCCTCGCTACACCCGCTAGGAAGGCACCACATAGGGTCAGGGAAACTGGCGCCAAGTTTACCAAGAGGAGGCCCGAGGCAGCCGGACAGAAGTGTTGGTAAGAAAGGCCAGACAAAGGACACACAAAGGGGGTCCTGTGAAGTGCTCCAAAGTTATCTGGGAGTTGTCTGAGCCCCTCACCTGGTGAGCACAGTACGACGTGGGCAGCCATTACCTGCAGACGTGGTCTGGATAATAAGAACTGTGAGTAAAGGCCCTGAACTGCATCACTGACTCCGTGTCGTTACTGCTGCTGCCCTGCACCATCACCCCCATCCTCCGCATACACTGCCCTGAGGCTATACTCCTCCCGTGGGGAGTTATGCTACGCTCTGCTGCACCCACAACACCAGCCTCAGTGGTCTGCCCTGTAGCGGCGGTTCACTCTGACCGCAATCCACTGGTGGCGTAGTCGGACATTTAAACATGAAAACCACATAAATAGTTCCGCCACTGGTTTGACCGCCCTGAGCCACGGAACTGGGTCGCCGCCACGAAGACTACAACCACCAGCATCCACCAAAAAGGGTCCGGCTCCGGGTGTCCCAAGGCCCAGGGGGTGCGTCAGAACATTTTCATCACCTTTCACAATCACCAATGGGACAAGGCAGTGATGTCCTCTGTCCCCTCTCTTATACATCCTAGTGACGGAGCACCTGCTCTCATCAATTCGCCATAACCCCAATATTAGGTGGATTGAGGTGGGAGGCACCGAGTACAAGTGCTCTCTATTTGCTGATGATGTCCTAGTATATATCACTCAATCACATATATCCATCCATGCTGTTATGGCTGAAATAGATCACTTTGTTACATGGTAAAATTTTAAAATCAATGCAGCGAAGTCTGAGGCCCTCGAAGTCTCCCTCCCCAAATCCATCTAGGATTCCATCCATTCCAACTTTCCCTTTGCCTGGCAATCACAGGGTATCAAATACTTAGGAATTCACTGCTACAAAGCCCAAATTATTTTCCAGTCAAGATACAGATAAACATGATTAGTAATTTGAAAGCTTAAAACGGTTGGTAGGGTGATTTTAACCAATCATCAAGCTTTTACTCTCCCCAGGATGACACAGGGGTAGAAAAGTCGTTTCGGATCCATGATTTGTTCATCTTTATGAACGTGAGTCTGTCTACATTATCAGTGGAGAGCCGCGTGCGCTTATCTGTCAGCACACCACCAGCAGTGCTGAACACACGTTCAGACAGAACGCTGGCTGCGGGGCATGACAAGATCTCCAAGGCGTAAGTGGCTAGCTCCGGCCATTTATCCAGATTGGAAGCCCAAAAAGAGCAAGGGTCCAGTGACACAGTCGTGGCTTCAATGTTTACTTGGAGATACTCCTGTACCATCGTCTCTAGGCGTTGACTATGTGTCAGACTTCTTGTCTCCTGTGGCCTTGCAAAGGATGGGCTAAAAAAGTGGTGAAATGATTCCGCAAAATTGATGTTACCAGCAGATACTGTGGTTCTGTTACGGTTTGAGTGCTGAACACTTGACGGTCACACGGTTGGCAAGTTGGAACTGTGAGATTCACTACGTGCACCACTGGTATTTTGTGGAAAAGCACATGTAAGATTCTGCAACAGTCTCTGCTGATACTCCTGCATGCGTGCATCCCTTTCTATGGCAGGAATAATTTCTGCAAATTTACTTTTGTACCGGGGATCTAACAGTCTGGCAACCCAGTAGTCAGGATTATTTCTAATTCTCACAATTCGAGGGTCATGTTGCAGGTAGTGCAGCAAGAAGGCACTCATGTGTGTTGCGCATCCAGGAGCACCAAGTCCCTGTTGTGTTGGTGGCGAGGTAACAATCATGCTTCCTTCCTCTGTCCTCTCCCCCCAACCTCGCACAACAGAAATGTGATCAAGGTCTCCCTCATCTGATGAGTCTTCCATCAGTTCGTCCTCCACTTCTTCCTGGGCTCCTGCACCTTCCTCACTAGTTTGGCTGCTACCATGCGCCCTGGTAAAACCATCTCCCCCACCCTCACATGCCTGCCGCCTTGGTGCTGCCGACCGTCTGGACCTTGCAGATGTTAGCCCTTCCGCATACAACTCCTCCTCCTCTACTTCCTCCACCTCCTCTTGTGCCACCACCTGACTCCGAATTCTGTTTAACATGTGCTCCAGCATGTAAATCACCGGAATAGTCATGCTGATAATGGCATCGTCAGCACTAAACATCTTCGTCGCCATTTCAAAACTGTGCAGAAGGGTGCATAGGTCCCTGATCTGAGACCACTCCTCCAGTGTGATTTGCCCCACCTCTGAATCTCGTTGGCCCAGGCTATACGTCAGAACGTATTGCACCAGGGCTTGTCGGTGCTGCCACAGTCGCTGCAACATGTGCAGAGTTGAATTCCACCGGGTAGGCACATCGCATTTTAGCCGGTGAAGTGGCAGGCCCAACGACTTCTGTAGAAATGTAAGTCGCTGAGCTGCGGGATGCGAACGGCGGAAGTGAGCACACAGCGACCGTGCCCTCTGCAGAAGGCCATCTAGTCTGGGATAGTGGGCTAAAAATTGCTGGACAACCAGGTTCAACACGTGAGCCATACAAGGCACGTGTGTGACATTGCCCCGGCGAAGGGCCGCACCCAGGTTTGCAGCATTGTCGCACACGGCCTTCCCTGGTTTCAGGTCCAGTGGAGACAACCATTCATGAAATTGGTTCTCCAGAGCTGACCACAACTCCTCAGCTGTGTGACTCACATTTCCCAGACATTTCAATGTAAAAACCGCCTGATGACGTTGAGCCCTACTGCCAGCATAGTAAGGAGGTGTGCAGGATCCCTTCTGCGCAGTTAGAAAGCTTGTGGCATGACCAGACAGGCTTTGGGTGCATGTGGAAGACCGAGAGGAGGTTGAGGAGGCAGAAGCAGTGGAGGAACTTTGACATAAAGAGGATTGACGCACAACTCGTGGGGACGGCAAGACTTGGACAGCAGCCCCTTGTCCTGCTGTCACCATAGTTACCCAGTGCCCAGTCAGCGACATGTAACGCCCCTGTCCATGCCTACTCGTCCAAGTGTCTGTGGTGAAATGCACCCTGTCACACACAGAGTTTCTCAAAGAAGCGGTGATGTTGTGTGCGACATGGTGGTGGAGCGCAGGCACACCTTTCTTTGAGAAGTAGTGCCGACTGGGCATCTGGTACTGGGGCACTGCGACGGACATAAGGTCTCGAAAATCCTCTGTGTCCACCAGGCGAAAAGGCAGCATTTCTGTAGCCAAGAGCTTGCAGATGGTGAAATTCAACCTCTTAGCTTTCTCATGGCTAGGAGGAAATGGTCTTTTACTTGTCCACATCTGAGGGACCGAGGGCTAGCTATTGTGCTTAGACGGGGTTGATAAGGGTGTCCCCGGCAAACTGCCGGTCTGTGAGGAAGATGCAGGCGGACATGTTAGGTTGCCTTCATCCAAAGGTGGTGCTATCGATGTCGGACAGCGCTCAACACCAGCTGGTGTTACCACCTCCAAAGAAAATGATGACCTGCCAATCACGCTGGCTGTTGCGGGTAAAGAGGTGGCAGGTCTGCGCCCCAAAACAGGTGTGACTGCTGTCCCCCCAGTCACAGAGGATGAAGAGGCCGCGGATGCACAAGATATGGCAGACGGTGATTGGCCCGGCCGGCTAGGCCGCATTGTAGCACACTGAGCTTCCCACTGCAACTTATGCTTCATGTCCATGTGCCGGTTCATGCATGAAGTACTCAAACTATGTATTTTTTGGCCTCTACTTAGCTTTTGCTGACAAATGTTACAGATAACACGAGTTGGGTCATCTTTATCGATCTGAAAAAATGCCCAGGCTATGCAAGGCTTAGCACCCATGCGACCTGAAGAGCCACCACGACTTGTGGTGAGAGGCAGAGTTGTGTTTGAGGATGCAGTTGTTGACGTGCTTCCAGTACTACGTCTCTGTCCAGGAAGGCGCAACCTGACCTCGTCGTCACTAGCATCTTCCTCCACCTCCTCTGCTGACCTCATCTCTTGGCTGACTGTGGGTTGACAGTAAGTGGGATCTCCGACCTCATCATCATCACCCTGTGCGTTATCACACCCGTCGTCCTCAGAGCCAACCTGTTCCTGCCCTGACAAAAAACTAAAGTTGTCGCTCCAATCAGGTATTTGAGTCTTATCATCGTCTTCCTCATTGTCTCCACCAACAGGAGTTACAGTTTGGGAATGAGGGTCTACATTATGGTCAGAACCTTCTGCGTCTGGTCCTGGATCCGACTCATAAAGATTCTGGGCATCAGTGCAGATCATTTCCTCGTCTGGATTCACAGAAGCGCTGGAGTCGACCTCTGATTCCCAGGCTATAGTATGAGTAAACAGCTCTGCAGACTCAACCATCTGTTCTACCTCATACTCAGACGGGCAGCTGGAGATTTGGGAGCTGTGAGGAAGCAAGTGCGATTTGGGTGACACCTTTGAGGACTGGAGTATTTGTGATGTTGAAGTTGATGTGGAGGAGAGCCCACTTAAAGGAGCACTTGATATCCGTTGAAGCACCTGCTGTTTTTGTGCCTCATCTGGAATTTGTAGCGATTGGCGTGGCCGTAAGAAAGGGATCTTATCACATTGTCCGCTAAAAGAAGTAGACATTTTAGTTTGGCTGGAAGATGGTCTTTCTTCTGCAGATGTTACTGTTGCTTTAACACCTACCCCACGGACACAACCTTTTTTCCCCTTCCCAACACGCCTATTCCCCTTTCCACCAGCAGCAGGCCTTTTTCCACTCATTTTGGTGGTTAACTAATTCACAACTCTGGAGTTGTTTGCACAAAAAAACAATGGATGGTAACCGAGCAGAGCTGAGTGGCCAAACTGTGGTATTAGGCCAAAACTATTGGCTGGGTTAGATGCAGAAAAAAATTATTTTGAATTTGCAACCTGATGGAGGTCAGTATAGATGGACTAATACAAATAGTCCCACACACAGCTAGAAGCCCAAATATTTTTTCAGAGGTACTGTAGATGCAGATAAAAATTAGTTTTAATTTGCAACCTGATGGAGGTCAGTATAGATGGACTAATAGAGAAAGTCCGACACACTACTAGAAGGCCAAATATTTTTTCAGAGGTAGATGCAGAAAAAAATATATTCAGTTTGCAACCTGATGGAGGTCAGTATAGATGGACTAATACAAATAGTCCCACACACAGCTAGATGCCCAAATATTTTTTCAGAGGTACTGTAGATGAAGATAAAAATTATTTTTAATTTGCAACCTGATGGAGGTCAGTATAGATGGACTAATAGACCAAGTCCCACACACTGCTAGAAGCCCAAATATTTTTTCAGAGCTAGATGCAGAAAAAAATTATTTTTAATTTGCAACCTGATGGAGGTCAGTATAGATGGACTAATAGACCAAGTCCCACACACCGCTAGAAGCCCAAATATTTTTTCAGAGCTAGATGCAGAAAAAAATTATTTTTAATTTGCAACCTGATGGAGGTCAGTATAGATGGACTAATAGACCAAGTCCCACACACTGCTAGAAGCCCAAATATTTTTTCAGAGCTAGATGCAGAAAAAAATTATTTTTAATTTGCAACCTGATGGAGGTCAGTATAGATTGACTAATAGACCAAGTCCCACACACCGCTAGAAGCCCAACTATTTTTTCAGAGCTAGATGCAGAAAAAAAATTATATTCAATTTGCAACCTGCTGGAGGTCAGTATAGAAGGACTAATAGAACAAGTCCCACACACTGCTAGAAGCCCAAATATTTTTTCAGAGCTAAATGAAGAAAAAAATTATTTTTAATTTGCAACCTGATGGAGGTCAGTATAGATGGACTAATAGACCAAGTCCCACACACCGCTAGAAGCCCAAATATTTTTTCAGAGCTAGATGCAGAAAAAAATTATATTCAATTTGCAACCTGCTGGAGGTCAGTATAGAAGGACTAATAGAACAAGTCCCACACACTGCTAGAAGCCGAAATATTTTTTCAGAGCTAAATGAAGAAAAAAATTATTTTTAATTTGCAACCTGATGGAGGTCAGTATAGATGGACTAATAGACCAAGTCCCACACACTGCTAGAAGCCCAAATATTTTTTCAGAGCTAGATGCAGAAAAAAATTATTTTTAATTTGCAACCTGATGGAGGTCAGTATCGATGGACTAATAGACCAAGTCCCACACACTGCTACAAGCCCAAATATTTTTTCAGAGCTAGATGCAGAAAAAAATTATTTTTAATTTGCAACCTGATGGAGGTCAGTATAGATGGACTAATAGACCAAGTCCCACACACCGCTAGAAGCCCAACTATTTTTTCAGAGCTAGATGCAGAAAAAAATTATATTCAATTTGCAACCTGCTGGAGGTCAGTATAGAAGGACTAATAGAACAAGTCCCACACACTGCTAGAAGCCCAAATATTTTTTCAGAGCTAAATGAAGAAAAAAATTATTTTTAATTTGCAACCTGATGGAGGTCAGTATAGATGGACTAATAGACCAAGTCCCACACACTGCTAGAAGCCCAAATATTTTTTCAGAGCTAGATGCAGAAAAAAATTATATTCAGTTTGCAACCTCATGGAGGTCAGTATAGATGGACTAATAGAATGATGCTATGCCCAAAAGATTTTACTTCACTAGGTGCAGTAAAAAAATTGGTATTCTATACACAGGTGTTATATCTTGCAACACAGATAGGCTACTCCACTGACTAACACACTCTGCAATAGGCCAAAAAGGATTAGCTTTGCTAGATTCAGCCAAATGCTGTGAAAAAAACTTGCACAGCACTGGCACAGACCTGCCTGGCAAAAACTGATAGGAACTCATGTAACCTAGTCCTGAAAAGGACTCCAATTACAATTAGTCTTTACTCCCACAACCTATCTATTTAAGAGCACAGACCTCCCTGATAAAAGTCGTAGGAAATGCTGTAACCTAGTCCTTAAAAGGACTGCAATCACAACTATTCCCTACTCCCAAGCTATCTGTATATTTGTGCGAAAATTGGCTTGAAATTAACAAGGTATAGCGCACACAGCAACAGCGGTGCCGTCTAACACGCAGCTGCAGCAGTGAGAAAATGGTGGCGACGGGGAAAATGGCTTGGTCTTATAGGGCAAGGACATGTGACATACACTGCCAATGACACATGCCCTTGCTTGTGTGAAAAAAAAGCACTTCGCTCCGTGTGTGCGCTGCTGATAGGCTGACAGATTGCACCTCCCCACTGCAAATGCGGGAAAGAGAAAAAAAAATGGAGATCTTCATTGTTCCTGCAGAGATCCATCCCCTGCCCCTCCCCCCACCCCGCTGTACACTCAAACTGCGTATTAACATTAATTTTCATCATTACTGAGAAAAAATCCAGTTATGATTTTGGTGCACGAACAGTTATCGAACATAACCTCGAACAGCCGAATTTTTCTCAAATTGTTCGTGTTCGCCGAACGGCTCGAACACCGCCCAAAACAGCTCGAATTTGAGATTGGCGAACAGTTCGAGTAGAACAACGCTCATCTCTAGTCACCTTGCCAGGTTGGGTCAGTGACTTCATCGTCCACCACCTCATCTTCCACTTCCGCACACTGGTCCTCCTCCTGACTTTCTGGCAATTGTGTCTCATCATCATCCAACTCTAGTGTCAGTTTCCCACTGTTGTAAAAGTCACTTGTCAAAGTCACTTGTCAGAATCACTTGTCAAAATCACTCATCAAAATCACTTGTCAGAATCCCTTGTCAGAATCATTTGACAAAATCACTTGTCAGAATCACTTGTCAGAATCACTCATCAAAATCACTCGTCAAAATCACTTGTCAGAATCACTTATCAGAATCACTCATCAAAATCACTCGTCAAAATCACTTGTCAGAATCACTCATCAGAATCACTCTTCAAAATCACTCATCAAAATCACTTGTCAGAATCACTAGCCAGAATCACTCATCAAAATCAATTGTCAGAATCACTCATCAAAATCACTCATCAAAATCACTCATCAAAATCACTTGTCAGAATCACTTGTCAGAATCACTTGTCAGAATCACTCATCAAAATCACTTGTCAGAATCACTCGTCAAAATCACTTGTCAGAATCACTCATCAAAATCACTTGTCAAAATCACTTGTCAGAATCACTCATCAAAATCACTTATCAGAATCACTTGCCAGAATCACTCATCAAAATCACTTGTCAGAATCACTTGTCAGAATCACTCATCAAAATCACTCGTCAAAATCACTTGTCAGAATCACTTGTCAGAATCACTCATCAAAATTACTTGTCAGAATCACTCATCAAAATCACTCATCAAAATCACTTGTCAGAATCACTCGTCAAAATCACTTGTCAGAATCACTCATCAAAATCACTTGTCAGAATCACGTGTCAGAATCACTTGTCAGAATCACTCATCAAAATCACTCGTCAAAATCACTTGTCAGAATCACTTGTCAGAATTGCTCATCAAAATCACTTGTCAGAATCACTCATCAAAATCACTCGTCAAAATCACTTGTCTGAATCACTCATCAAAATCACTTGTCAGAATCACTTGTCAGAATCACTCATCAAAATCACTCATCAAAATCACTCGTCAAAATCACTTGTCAGAATCACCTATCAAAATCAGTTCTCAGACATGGTATTTAGCCTCAAACTGACATCATTCTGATGTTTTATTTTGATATCTGATCATGTCCTAAAATGGACACTGTATATTTAATACAACCAAGTCCAAAATTTCTAGGTGAAGTCCATTGATATTGAGGGGAATTGCAGCAACCTTGTGAGTAATACATTTCAAGGGAGTGTTATCAATTGCAATCACAGAAATAGGTGATGACAAAGGTTTGGATTTCAATTTAAGTTTTTCCAAAAACCCTTTATCAATCACATTAAGTGTTGAACCACAATCCACAAATATTTGAAATTCAATCAAATTTTCCTGCAAAGTAATACTCCCTGAAAGAAATACTCCTGCAGAGCGTAAACAAGCTATACGGGCGTACCTGACCTTTTTTTTCCCTTTACTTAAACGAAGCTCACAATACTTAATCAAATGGTCAGCTTTACCACAATAAAGACACAATCCCTCATCGAACCTCCGGTCTCTTTCCTGAGAGCGGAGGGACATCGTCCCAACCTCCATCGGTTCTCCACCGTCTGAGCAGATTTTCTGGGGACTAGGACCTGGCATTACAGGGATCTTTACCTCATTCTGCCTAGATCTCAGCCTCCTATCCACACGAACAGCTAATTGCATGGCATCCTGCAGAGTCTCAGGTGCGGGGAATGCAATTAGCAAATCCTTAACCCTTTCACTCAGATCAGCAAGAAGTAGACATTTCAGAGCAGGATCATTCCATTTGACTTCTGAAGCCCATTTTTTAAAGTGTGTGCAATAATTTTCAACATCACCTGACCCCTGATTCAAATGCCTGAGTTCTGCGTCAGCAGATGAGATTCGATCAGGATCATCATATAATAGACCCATAGCAGAAAAAAATTCTTCTACCGACCATAAGCATGGATCATTAGGTTGGAGAGAAAAGGCCCACCCTTGTGGTTCATTGCGCAAAAGTGACATAATGAAACCAATGTGCTGTGATTCATTCCCAGAGGACCTTGGTCTCAAACAAAAATATAACAAACAAGCATTTTTAAAGGAAAAAAAATCTTGCTGTTTACCATAAAAAACATCAGGCAGTCCTACCTTGGGTTCCACAAAATGTGCTCCAGAACAGCTACTCACGTGTTGCTGGAGCTCGGCCACCTCCAGAGATAATCCCTGCAAGCGTTGAGCCAAATTCTGGACGGAAGCCATACTGATCCCCGAATTTCTTTCCTTTTAGTTTTTTTTTGGGCTGGACTTTCTGTTATGATCTGCAACAAGTACTAAGGAAAGAAAGGGGCAAGCTATCCCTACAGTAAGACTAAGATGAATCCCTACGATGTAGCGGGCTGCCTGTTCCTTGTGAACAGACCCGCCTTAGTCCTCGGCTAGTCTGAACGAAGACCTACAGCATAAATGAAGGGGTCCCTAAAAGAACTAAGGACTGGAACAAAAATGGGACACCTCCTGAACAGAGAAGGTTATTGCAGAACACAAAAAGATAAACTGACAAAAAGGTACTAGAGGTCCCAGAAGGACCAAGCAAACTGACAGAGATAGGCACAGAAGCATCTGGCTAGCAAAACAGTCAAACAACATTGAAGTCCAGCACTGCCAAAAGGGCCGAACTGGAATACATAGGCAGATGGTCACATGACCGCAAAACACAAGATGGAAAAAACAAACAGTAGGGTTCTAACACTTGCGACTGATGTGATCATTTCGGAGATGGAGGCTGAAGAGGAGGAGGAGGCTAAGGAGGATGAGGTGTAGAATGTGAGGGCAACCCTGATTGACCCAGGTCCCGCAATCCTTGGCGTCGGGAGAACGTGTTCCGTCCCAAGGTCTGACTGGTTCCCAGCTTCCACTATATTAACCCAGTGTGCCGTCAGCGAGATGTACCATCCCTGCCCACAAGCACTTGTCCACGTGTCTGTGGTTATATGGACTTTCCCAGTAACTGCATTGTTGAGGGCACAGTTAATGTTGTGGGACACCTGCTTGTGTAATGCGGGGATGATGCACCAGAAGAAATAGTGGTGGCTGGGTAACGAGTTACGAGGGAAGGTCTCTTCCATCACGTTTGCGGAAAGCTTCTGTCTCCACAAGCCTAAAAGGCAACATTTTGAGTACAAGCAGTCACAAAATGTGTGAATTTAGTAGTGTAGCCAGTGGGGCGTTGGCAGCGTATTTGCGCTTGTATTCCAAGGACTGGTGTAGGGAAAACTGAATGCTGCGCTGGGACAAGGACGTGTGGACGTGCTTACTGATGGTGCTAGTTGAGAATGTGCAGTGACAGGTGCAGGGCAAGAGGCATATTCGCATGTGCCATGGAAAGGGGATTGGTGTGCACGCACAACTGTGGAAGAAGCAGTGGTGTCACTCGCAGACACTGTTTCTGTACCCTAGGGTTCGGCCCACTTAGTGGGGTGCTTTGCTGCCATATGCCTGATCATGCTGGTGGTGGTCAGGCTGGTAGTTTTGCTACCCCTGCTGATGCTGGCCTGGCAGGTGGTGCAAATGGCCTTTTTGGGGTTATCGGCAGAGTCTTTAAAAAACAACCAGACTATGGAAGAACTAACAGTTGTACCGGCAACGTCTGTCGTGTTGGTATTACAGGGAACGGTTGCCTGCCTTCTGTCTGCGGCCACCACACTACTTGTTTTTGCCTGTTGTGGTGGTACGCCCCCCCCCCCCGTGTGCTGCTGTCCTCGCTCTGCATGTCACCTTGCCAGGTTGGGTCAGTGGCTTCATCGTCCACCACCTCATCTTCCACTTCCGCACACTGGTCCTCCTCCTGACTTTCTGGCAATTGTGTCTCATCATCATCCAACTCTAGTGTCAGTTTCCCACTGTTGTAAAAGTCACTTGTCAAAGTCACTTGTCAGAATCACTTGTCAAAATCACTCATCAAAATCACTTGTCAGAATCACTTGTCAGAATCATTTGTCAGAATCACTTGTCTGAGTCACTCATCAAAATCACTCGTCAAAATCACTTGTCAGAATCACTCATCAAAATCACTCGTCAAAATCACTTGTCAGAATCACTTATCAGAATCACTCATCAAAATCACTCATCAAAATCTCTTGTCAGAATCACTAGCCAGAATCACTCATCAAAATCACTTGTCAGAATCACTTGTCAGAATCAGTCATCAAAATCACTCATCAAAATCACTCATCAAAATCACTTGTCAGAATCACTCATCAAAATAACTTGTCAGAATCACTCATCAAAATCACTCATCAAAATCACTCGTCAAAATCACTTGTCAGAATCACTTGTCAGAATCACTCATCAAAATCACTTGTCAGAATCACTCGTCAAAATCACTTGTCAGAATCACTCATCAAAATCACTTGTCAAAATCACTTGTCAGAATCACTCATCTAAATCACCTGTCAGAATCACTCATCAAAATCACTCGTCAAAGTCACTTGTCAGAATCACTCATCAAAATCACTCATCAGAATCACTCATCAAAATCACTTGTCAGAATCACTCATCAAAATCACTCGTCAAAATCACTTGTCAGAATCACTTGTCAGAATCACTCATCAAAATCACTTGTCAGAATCACTCATCAAAATCACTCGTCAAAATCACTTGTCAGAATCACTCGTCAAAATCACTTGTCAGAATCACTCATCAAAATCACGTGTCAGAATCACTCATCAAAATCACTCGTCAAAATCACTTGTCAGAATCACTTGTCAGAATCACTCATCAAAATCACTCGTCAAAATCACTTGTCAGAATCACTTGTCAGAATTACTCATCAAAATCACTTGTCAGAATCACTCATCAAAATCACTCGTCAAAATCACTTGTCTGAATCACTCATCAAAATCACTTGTCAGAATCACTTGTCAGAATCACTCATCAAAATCACTCATCAAAATCACTTGTCAGAATCACTCATCAAAATCACTCGTCAAAATCACTTGTCAGAATCACCTATCAAAATCAGTTCTCAGACATGGTATTTAGCCTCAAACTGACATCATTCTGATATTTGATTTTGATATCTGATCATGTCCTAAAATGGACACTGTATATTTAATACAACCAAGTCCAAAATTTCTAGGTGAAGTCCATTGATATTGAGGGGAATTGCAGCAACCTTGTGAGTAATACATTTCAAGGGAGTGTTATCAATTGCAATCACAGAAATAGGTGATGACAAAGGTTTGGATTTCAATTTAAGTTTTTCCAAAAACCCTTTATCAATCACTTTAAGTGTTGAACCACGATCCACAAATATCTGAAATTCAATCAAATTTTCCTGAAAAGTAATACTCCCTGAAAGAAATACTCCTCCAGAGCGTAAACAAGCTATATGGGCGTACCTGACCTTTTTTTTCCCTTTACTTAAACGAAGCTCACAATACTTAATCAAATGGTCAGCTTTACCACAATAAAGACACAATCCCTCGGCGAACCTCCGGTCTCTTTCCTGAGAGCGGAGGGACATCGTCCCAACCTCCATCGGTTCTCCGCCGTCTGAGCAGATTTTCTGGGGACTAGGACCTGGCATTACAGGGATGTTTACCTCATTCTGCCTAGATCTCAGCCTCCTATCCACACGAACAGCTAATTGCATGGCATCCTGCAGAGTCTCAGGTGCGGGGAATGCAATTAGCAAATCCTTAACCCTTTCACTCAGATCAGCAAGAAGTAGACATTTCAGAGCAGGATCATTCCATTTGACTTCTGAAGCCCATCTTTTAAAGTGTGTGCAATAATTTTAAACATCACCTGACCCCTGATTCAAATGCCTGAGTTCTGCCTCAGCAGATGAGATTCGATCAGGATCATCATATAATAGACCCATAGCAGAAAAAAATTCTTCTACCGACCTTAAGCATGGATCATTAGGTTGGAGAGAAAAGGCCCACCCTTGTGGTTCATTGCGCAAAAGTGACATAATGAAACGAATGTGCTGTGATTCATTCCCAGAGGACATTGGTCTCAAACAAAAATATAACAAACAAGCATTTTTAAAGGAAAAAAAATCTTGCTGTTTACCATAAAAAACATCAGGCAGTCCTACCTTGGGTTCCACAAAATGTGCTCCAAAACAGCTACTCACGTGTTGCTGGAGCTCGGCCACCTCCAGAGACAATCCCTGCAAGCGTTGAGCCAAATTCTGGACGGAAGCCATACTGATCCCCGAATTTCTTTCCTTTTAGTTTTTTTTTGGGCTGGACTTACTGTTATGATCTGCAACAAGTACTAAGGAAAGAAAGGGGCAAGCTATCCCTACAGTAAGACTAAGCTGAATCCCTACGATGTAGCGGGCTGCCTGTTCCTTGCGAACAGACCCGCCTTAGTCCTCGGCTAGTCTGAACGAAGACCTACAGCATAAATGAAGGGGTCCCTAAAAGAACTAAGGACTGGAACAAAAATGGGACACCTCCTGAACAGAGAAGGTTATTGCAGAACACAAAAAGATAAACTGACAAAAAGGTACTAGAGGTCCCAGAAGGACCAAGCAAACTGACAGAGATAGGCACAGAAGCACCTGGCTAGCAAAACAGTCAAACAACATTGAAGTCCAGCACTGCCAAAAGGGCCGAACTGAAATACATAGGCAGATGGTCACATGACCGCAAAACACAAGATGGGAAAAACAAACAGTACGGTTCTAACACTTGCGACTGATGTGATCAGTTCGGAGATGGAGGCTGAAGAGGAGGAGGAGGCTAAGGAGGATGAGGTGTAGAATGTGAGGGCAACCCTGATTGACCCAGGTCCCGCAATCCTTGGCGTCGGGAGGACGTGTTCCGTCCCAAGGTCTGACTGGTTCCCAGCTTCCACTATATTAACCCAGTGTGCCGTCAGTGAGATGTATCGTCCCTGCCAACAAGCACTTGTCTACGTGTCTGTGGTTATGTGGACTTTCCCAGTAACTGCATTGTTGAGGGCACAGTTAATGTTGTGGGACACCGACTTGTGTAATGCGGGGATTGTGCACCAGAAGAAATAGTGGTGGCTGGGTACCGAGTGCCGAGGGAAGGTCTCTTCCATCACGTTTGCGGAAAGTTTCTGTCTCCACAAGCCTAAAAGGCAACATTTCGAGTGCAAGCAGTCACAAAATGTGTGAATTTAGTAGTGTAGCCAGTGGGGCGTTGGCAGCGTATTTGCGCTTGTATTCCAAGGACTGGGGTAGGGACAACTGAATGCTGCGCTGGGACAAGGACGTGTGAACGTGCTTACTGATGGTGCTAGTTGAGAATGTGCAATGACAGGTGCAGGGCAAGAGGCATATTCGCATGTGCCATGGAAAGGGGATTGGTGTGCACGCACAACTGCGGAAGAAGCAGTGGTGCCACTCGCAGAGACTGTTTCTGGACCCTAGGGTTCGGCCCACTTAGTGGGGTTCTTTGCTGCCATATGCCTGATCATGCTGGTGGTGGTCAGGCTGGTAGTTTTGCTACCCCTGCTGATGCTGGCCTGGCAGGTGGTGCAAATGGCCTTTTTGGGGTTATCGGCAGAGTCTTTAAAAAACAACCAGACTATGGAAGAACTAACAGTTGTACTGGCAACTTCTGTCGTGTTGGTATTACAGGGAATGGTTCCCTGCCTTCTGTCTGCGGCCACCACACTACTTGTTTTTGCCTGTTGTGGTGCTACGCCCCTCTCCCCCCCCCGTGTGCTGCTGTCCTCGCTCTGCATGTCACCCTGCCAGGTTGGGTCAGTGACTTCATCGTCCACCACCTCATCTTCCACTTCCGCACACTGGTCCTCCTCCTGACTTTCTGGCAATTGTGTCTCATCATCATCCAACTCTAGTGTCAGTTTCCCACTGTTGTAAAAGTCATTTGTCAAAGTCACTTGTCAGAATCACTTGTCAAAATCACTCATCAAAATCACTTGTCAGAATCGCTTGTCAGAATCATTTGTCAAAATGACTTGTCAGAATCACTTGTCAGAATCACTCATCAAAATCACTCGTCAAAATCACTTGTCAGAATCACTAGCCAGAATCACTCATCAAAATCACTTGTCAGAATCAGTCATCAAAATCACTCGTCAAAATCACTGGTCAGAATCACTTGTCAGAATCACTCATCAAAATCACTTGTCAGAATCACTAGTCAAAATCACTTGTCAGAATCACTCATCAAAATCACTTGTCAGAATCACTCATCAAAATTACTTTCAGAATAACTCATCAAAATCATTTGTCAAAATCACTTGTCAGAATCACTCATCAAAATCACTCATCAGAATCACTTGCCAGAATCACTCATTAAAATCACTTGTCAGTATCACTTGTCAGAATCACTCATCAAAATCACTCGTCAAAATCAGTTGTCAGAATCACTCATGAAAATCACTCGTCAAAATCACTTGTCAGAATCACTCATCAAAATCACTTGTCAGAATCACTTGTCAGAATGACTCATCAAAATCACTTGTCAGTATGACTCATCAAAATCACTCGTCAAAATCACTTGTCTGAATCACTCATCAAAATCACTTGTCAGAATCACTTGTCAGAATCACTCATCAAAATCACTCGTCAAAATCACTTGTCAGAATCACTCATCAAAATCACTCAACAAAATCACTCATCAGAATCACTAGCCAGAATCACTCATCAAAATCACTTGTCAGAATCACTTGTCAGAATCAGTCATCAAAATCACTCATCAAAATCACTCATCAAAATCACTTGTCAGAATCACTCATCAAAATCACTTGTTAGAATCACTCATCAAAATCACTCATCAAAATCACTCATCAAAATCACTCGTCAAAATCACTTGTCAGAATCACTCATCAAAATCACTTGTCAGAATCACTTGTCAGAATCACTCATCAAAATCACTTGTCAGAATCATTCGTCAAAATCACTTGTCAGAATCACTCATCAAAATCACTTGTCAAAATCATTTGTCAGAATCACTCATCAAAATCACTTGTCAGAATCACTCATCAAAATCACTCGTCAAAATCACTTGTCAGAATCACTTGCCAGAATCACTCATCAAAATCACTTGTCAGAATCACTTGTCAGAATCACTCATCAAAATCTCTCGTCAAAATCACTTGTCAGAATCACTTGTCAGAATCACTCATCAAAATCACTTGTCAGAATCACTCATCAAAATTACTCGTCAAAATCACTTGTCAGAATCACTCGTCAAAATCACTTGTCAGAATCACTCATCAAAATCACTTGTCAGAATCACGAGTCAGAATCATTCATCAAAATCACTCGTCAAAATCACTTGTCAGAATCACTTGTCAGAATCACTCATCAAAATCACTTGTCAGAATCACTTGTCAGAATTACTCATTAAAATCACTTGTCAGATTCACTCATCAAAATCACTCGTCAAAATCACTTGTCTGAATCACTCATCAAAATCACTTGTCAGAATCACTTGTCAGAATCACTCATCAAAATCACTCATCAAAATCACTTGTCAGAATCACTCATCAAAATCACTCGTCAAAATCACTTGGCAGAATCACCTATCAAAATCAGTTCTCAGACATGGTATTTAGCCTCAAACTGACATCATTCTGATGTTTGATTTTGATATCTGATCATGTCCTAAAATGGACACTGTATATTTAATACAACCAAGTCCAAAATTTCTAGGTGAAGTCCATTGATATTGAGGGGAATTGCAGCAACCTTGTGAGTAATACATTTCAAGGGAGTGTTATCAATTGCAATCACAGAAATAGGTGATGACAAAGGTTTGGATTTCAATTTAAGTTTTTCCAAAAACCCTTTATCAATCACATTAAGTGTTGAACCACGATCCACAAATATCGGAAATTCAATCAAATCTTCCTGCAAAGTAATACTCCCTGAAAGAAATACTCCTGCAGAGCGTAAACAAGCTATATGGGCGTACCTGACCTTTTTTTTCCCTTTACTTAAACGAAGCTCACAATACTTAATCAAATGGTCAGCTTTACCCCAATAAAGACACAATCCCTCGGCGAACCTCCGGTCTCTTTCCTGAGAGCGGAGGGACATCGTCCCAACCTCCATCGGTTCTCCGCCGTCTGAGCAGATTTTCTAGCGACTAGGACCTGGCATTACAGGGATCTTTACCTCATTCTGCCTAGATCTCAGCCTCCTATCCACACGAACAGCTAACTGCATGGCATCCTGCAGAGTCTCAGGTGCGGGGAATGCAATTAGCAAATCCTTAACCCTTTCACTCAGATCAGCAAGAAGTAGATATTTCAGAGCAGGATCATTCCATTTGACTTCTGAAGCCCATCTTTTAAAGTGTGTGCAATAATTTTCAACATCACCTGACCCCTGATTCAAATGCCTGAGTTCTGCCTCAGCAGATGAGATTCGATCAGGATCATCATATAATAGACCCATAGCAGAAAAAACTTCTTCTATCGACCTTAAGCATGGATCATTAGGTTGGAGAGAAAAGGCCCACCCTTGTGGTTCATTGCGCAAAAGTGACATAATGAAACCAATGTGCTGTGATTCATTCCCAGAGGACCTTGGTCTCAAACAAACATATAACAAACATGCATTTTTAAAGGAAAAAAAATCTTGCTGTTTACCATAAAAAACATCAGGCAGTCCTATCTTGGGTTCCACAAAATGCGCTCCAGAACAGCTACTCACGTGTTGCTGGAGCTCGGCCACCTCCAGAGACAATCCCTGCAAGCGTTGAGCCAAATTCTGGACGGAAGCCATACTGATCCCCGAATTTCTTTCCTTTTAGTTTTTTTTGGGCTGGACTTACTGTTATGATCTGCAACAAGTACTAAGGAAAGAAAGGGGAAAGCTATCCCTACAGTAAGACTAAGTTGAATCCCTACGATGTAGCGGGCTGCCTGTTCCTTGGAACAGACCCGCTTTAGTCCTCGGCTAGTCTGAACGAAGACCTACAGCATAAATGAAGGGGTCCCTAAAAGAACTAAGGACTGGAACAAAAATGGGACACCTCCTGAACAGAGAAGGTTATTGCAGAACACAAAAAGATAAACTCACAAAAAGGTACTAGAGGTCCCAGAAGGACCAAGCAAACAGACAGAGATAGGCACAGAAGCACCTGGCTAGCAAAACAGTCAAACAACATTGAAGTCCAGCACTGCCAAAAGGGCCGAACTGAAATACATAGGCAGATGGTCACATGACCGCAAAACACAAGATGGAAAAAACAAACAGGAGGGTTCTAACACTTGCGACTGATGTGATCATTTCGGAGAAGGAGGCTGAAGAGGAGGAGGAGGCTAAGGAGGATGAGGTGTAGAATGTGAGGGCAACCCTGATTGACCCAGGTCCCGCAATCCTTGGCGTCGGGAGGACGTGTTCCGTCCCAAGGTCTGACTGGTTCCCAGCTTCCACTATATTAACCCAGTGTGCCGTCAGCGAGATGTACCGTCCCTGCCCACAAGCACTTGTCCATGTGTCTGTGGTTATGTGGACTTTCCCAGTAACTGCATTGTTGAGGGCACAGTTAATGTTGTGGGACACCTGCTTGTGTAATGCGGGGATGGTGCACCAGAAGAAATAGTGGTGGCTGGGGACCGAGTGCCGAGGGAAGGTCTCTTCCATCACGTTTGCGGAAAGCTTCTGTCTCCACAAGCCTAGAAGGCAACATTTCGAGTGCAAGCAGTAACAAAATGTGTGAATTTAGTAGTGTAGCCAGTGGGGCGTTGGCAGCGTATTTGCGCTTGTATTCCAAGGACTCGGGTAGGGACAACTGAATGCTGCGCTGGGACAAGGACGTTTGGACGTGCTTACTGATGGTGCTAGTTGAGAATGTGCAATGACAGGTGCAGGGCAAGAGGCATATTCGCATGTGCCATGGAAAGGGGATTGGTGTGCACGCACAACTGCGAAAGAAGCAGTGGTGTCACTAGCAGACACTGTTTCTGGACCCTAGGGTTCGACCCACTTAGTGGGGTGCTTTGCTGCCATCTGCCTGATCATGCTGGTGGTGGTCAAGATGGTAGTTTTGCTACCCCTGCTGATGCTGGCCTGGCAGGTGGTGCAAATGGCCTTTTTGGGGTTATCGGCAGAGTCTTTGAAAAACAACCAGACTATGGAAGAACTAACAGTTGTACTGGCAACTTCTGTCGTGTTGGTATTACGGGAAACGGTTGCCCGCCTTCTGTCTGCGGCCACAACACTACTTGTTTTTGCCTGTTGTGGTGCTATGCCCCCCCCCCCCATGTGCTGCTGTCCTCGCTCTGCATGTCACCTTGCCAGGTTGGGTCAGTGACTTCATCGTCCACCACCTCATCTTCCAGTTCTGCACACTGGTTCTCCTCCTGACTTTCTGGCAATTGTGTCTCATCATCATCCAACTCTAGTGTCAGTTTCCCACAGTCGCCTTCATGTGACCGTGGCTACTCAAGTATTTGAGCATCGCTATATGCGATCTCCTCTTGCCCTTCAAGTGGACCGGGCGAGAGGCCCAAATCTATAAATGGAAAAGTGAACAGCTCTTCAGAGTGTCCAAGTGTGGGATCAGTTGTCTCCAGGCACTCGGCATGGTGGGAGGAAGGAGGATCAGGGTGAGGAATATGCAGTACACACTCATGGCTACTGAGACATGACCGTGTGGAAGACAGGGTGGTGGTGGTGGTTAAGTGACTGGAAGCATTATCTGCTATCCAACCAATAACCTTTTCACACTGCTCTGTGTTCAATAGTGGTGTTCTGCGGTCCCCTATTAATTGGGATAGGAAGGTCGAGCGAGAAGATGTGGGTGTTTGTTGCGGCCTTGTCCTCTGCATGTACCATCATCACCATCTCACCATGACATCCACTTTCCCATCCCTTGCCACGCGCCTTGCCCATTTTAAATGGAGGACAATATTTTCCATGTTCATTACAAATGGCTGGATTTGAACCGCAGTGATATGTGATATGTGTGATGGAAAACCACAGTTTTAAATAGCTCACCTGTAGGTTACTATTTTTCACAGCGACCTGGTGTCAATAACTTCACTGACACACTGCAACAAAATTTAAACGGAGGCCAATATTTTCCACGTTCACTACAAATTTCTGGATTTTTATCGCTGTAATATGGAAAGGATCTGACTGTATTCTGCTGTGGCAACAAGCAAATGGAGCATAAAAACAATATTCTCTGGACTGCTTTTTAAGCAAATAATCAGGATTAAGATAGAAAAAAATTATCCCTGGCCCCTGATACCTGGGGCTATTTCTAGATATATCTGTAACTGCTGCAGCAGACAGAACTGGAATGGAGCCACTTGTGCTGTATGCACTGCAGTCTGCCACATACACTGCCTGCCTGCCTAGCTCTGATATACATATATATATATATATATATATATATATATATACAGTACAGACCAAAAGTTTGGACACACCTTCTCATTTAATGATTTTTCTGTATTTTCATGACTTTGAGAATTGTACATTCACACTGAAGGCATCAAAACTTTAATAAGTGGGATTTCTTGCCTTATAAATGGGGTTGGGACCATCAGTTGTGTTGTGCAGAAGTCAGGTGGATACACAGCTGATAGTCCTACTGAATAGACTGTTAGAATTTGTATTATGGCAAGAAAAAAGCAGCTAAGTAAAGAAAAACGAGTGGCCATCATTACTTTAAGAAATGAAGGTCAGTCAGTCCGAAAAATTGGGCAAACTTTGAAAGTGTCCCCAAGTGCAGTTGCAAAAACCATCAAGCGCTGCAAAGAAACTGGCTCACATGAGGACCGCCCCAAGAAAGGAAGACCAAGAGTCACCTCTGCTTCTGAGGATAAGTTTATCTGAGTCACCAGCCTCAGAAATCGCAGGTTACCAGCAGCTCAGATTAGAGACCAGATCAATGCCACACAGAGTTCTAGCAGCAGACACATCTCTTCAACAACTGTTAAGAGGAGACTTTGTGCAGCCGGCCTTCATGGTAAAAGAGCTGCTAGGAAACCATTGCTAAGTACAGGAAACAAGCAGTAGAGATTTGTTTGGGCTAAAGAACACAAGGAATGGACATTAGACCAGTGGAAATCTGTGCTTTGGTCTGATGAGTCCAAATTTGAGATCTTTGGTTCCAGCCACCATGTCTTTTTGCGACGGAGAAAAGGTGAACAGATAGACTCTACATGCCTGGTTCCCACCGTGAAGCATGGAGGAGGAGTTGTGATGGTGTGGGGGTGCTTTGCTGGTGACACTGTTGGGGATTTATTCAAAATTGAAGGCATACTGAACCAGCATGGCTACCACAGCATCTTGCAGCGGCATGCTATTCCATCCAGTTTGCACTTAGTTGGACCATCATTTATTTTTCAACAGTACAATGACCCCAAACACACCTCCAGGCTGTGTAAGGGATATTTGACCAAGAAGGAGAGTGATGGGGAGCTACGCCAGACGACCTGGCCTTCACGGTCACCAGACCTGAACCCAATCGAGATGGTTTGGGGTGAGCAGGACCGCAGAGTGAAGGCAAAAGAGCCAACAAGTGCTAAGTAAATCTGGGAACTCCTTCAAGATTGTTGAAAGACCATTTCCGGTGACTACCTCTTGAAGCTCATCAAGAGAATGCCAAGAGTGTGCAAAGCAGTCATCAAAGCAAAAGGTGGCTACTTTGAAGAACCTAGAATATAAGACATATTTTCAGTTGTATAACACTTTTTTGTTAAGTATATAATTCCACATGTGTTAATTCATAGTTTTGATGCCTTCAGTGTGAATGTACAATTTTCATAGTCATGAAAATACAGAAAAATCTTTAAATGAGAAGGTGTGTCCAAACTTTTGGTCTTTACTGTATATATATATACAGTACAGACCAAAAGTTTGGACACACCTTATCATTTTAAGATTTTTCTGTATTTTCATGACTATGAAAATTGTACATTCACACTGAAGGCATCAAAACTATGAATTAACACATGTGGAATTATATACTTGTGTGTTGTGTGCAACAGCTGAAAATATGTCTTACATTCTAGGTTCTTCAAAGTAGCCACCTTTTGCTTTGATGACTGCTTTGCACACTCTTGGCATTCTCTTGATGAGCTTCAAGAGGTAGTCACCGGAAATGGTCTTCCAACAATCTTGAAGGAGTTCCCAGAGATGCTTAGCACTTGTTGACCCTTTTGCCTTCACTCTGCGGTCCAGCTCACCCTAAACCATCTCGATTAGGTTCAGGTCTGGTGACTGTGGAGGCCAGGTCATCTGGCGTAGCACCCCATCACTTTCCATCTTGGTCAAATAGCCCTTACAGAGCCTGGAGGTGTGTTTGGGGTCATTATCCTGTTGAAAAATAAATGATAGTCCAACTAAATGCAAACCGGATGGAATAGCATGCCGCTGCAAGATGCTGTGGTAGCCACGCTGGTTCATTATGCCCTCAATTTTGAATAAATCCCCAACAGTGTCACCAGCAAAGCACCCCCACACCATCACACCTCCTCCTCCATGCTTCACGGTGGGAACCAGGCATGTAGAGTCCATCCGTTCACCTTTTCTGCGTCGCACAAAGACATGGTGGTTGAAACCAAAGATCTCAAATTTGGACTCATCAGACCAAAGCACAGATTTCCACGGGTCTAATGTCCATTCCTTGTGTTCTTTAGCCCAAACACGTCTCTTGTGCTTGTTACCTGTCCTTAGCAGTGGTTTCCTAGCAGCTATTTTACCTGCTGCACAAAGTCTCCTCTTAACAGTTGTTGTAGAGATGTGTCTGCTGTTAGAACTCTGTGTGGCATTTACCTGGTGTCTAATCTGAGCTGCTGTTAACCTGTGATTTCTGAGGCTGGTGATTCGGATAAACTTATCCTCAGAAGCAGAGGTGACTCTTGGTCTTCCTTTCCTGGGGCGGTCCTCATGTGAGCCAGTTTCTTTGTAGCGCTTGATGTTTTTTGCAACTGCACTTGGGGACACTTTCAAAGTTTTCCCAATTTTTCGGACTGACTGACCTTCATTTCTTAAAGTAATGATGGCCACTCGTTTTTCTTTACTTAGCTGCTTTTTTCTTGCCATAATACAAATTCTAACAGTCAATTCAGTAGGACTATCAGCTGTGTATCCACCAGACTTCTGCACAACACAACTGATGGTCCCAGCCCCATTTATAAGACAAGAATTCCCACTTATTAAACCTGACAGGGCACACCTGTGAAGTGAAAACCATTTCCGGTGACTACCTCTTGAAGCTAGTCAAGAGAATGCCAAGAGTGTGCAAAGCAGTCATCAAAGCAAAAGGTGGCTACTTTGAAGAACGTAGAATATAAGACATATTTGAAGTTGTTTCACACTTTTTTGTTAAGTATGTAATTCCTCATGTGTTTATTAATAGTTTTGATGCCTTCAGTGGAAATGTACAATTTTCATAGTTATGAAAATGCAGAAAAATCTTTAAATGAGAAGGTGTGTCCAAACTTTTGGTCTGTACTGTATATTGTGGAAAACCTAGACTAACATGATGTTCAATGGACCCTCTTGCTACATGCACTGCAGTCTGCCACATACACTGATGAGGGCTTATTTTTTGTGCACCGAGCTGGCGTTTTTATTGATACCATTTTGGGATAGATCCAATGTTTTGATCGCCCATTATTTCATTTTATTGCAATGTTGTGCCAACCAAAAAAAAGTAATTCTGGCGTTTAGATTTTTTTCTCGTTATGCCGTTTACTGATCGGATTAATTATTTTTAATATTGATAGATCGGGCAATTCTGAACGTGGCGATACCAAATATGTGTATGAGTGTTTTTTTTTTACTGTTTTACTTTGAATGGGGCAAATTTTTTTTATATTTTTAAAAACTTTTTTTTACACTTTTGCATGCTTCAATAGTCTATGTGGGAGACTAGAAGCAGCACTTGTCTGATCTCTTGTACTACACACAGGTGATGATCAGATCGCCTGTGTGTAGCAGATTTGCTCACTTTCTATGAGCGTCGACCGCTGGTGTAAATAGATAGATAGCGCATTAGTGCCACAGATCCTAGAGGGGTGCATGGACGGATTCCTCCACAAGAGGCCCTCACAGCATACACACACCTCCACCTTCCACCTCAGACCACCAGAGGGAGCCCGTTAGGGATATAAATAGGGAAGGTGGAGCTAGGCAGTCCAGCCCAGACTCAGGGAGCTCAGGTTGGTGAGCCTAAGGCATGCCGACGCCATAAGAGCGGTGAAGAGTAGCGAGGCCTACTGCCAGTGTGAAGCCTAGTGAGGGTCCCGAGCGGCCGAAGGCAAGTGGAGTAAGCGAGCTACATAGGGGGCAGAGGAGCTTAACCAGCTCACCCCACAATCATATACCGGACACCGGGTCCGTGTCTGCAAAGATCTCTAGGACAAGCAGAAACAACCGGAACCCCTGGCGAACTACATGCCCCAGAAGCTGACCAGGGTCAGGAATCACAGAGGCAGAAGAGACCAGGGAGTGCGATCTCCAACAGAAGGCCCTACCACCAGGTCAGCAGGTGCAAGACAGAGACCAAGTTAGGCCTAGCTCCAGGCAGGTCATAAACTTATCAGGAAAAGGCAAGAAACAGGAGGCCCCACACCCACTCAGTGGGGAGAGTCCTGAAATGCACCCTTCACCCTACAGTGCCCTGGATCATGCCTGAAACACCACCAGTAAAGGTACTGAAGTGAACTGTCGTGCGTGTGCCTATCCTTCTTCCGACCCGGCTGGTTCCCCTCTGTCCTGCATCCCTTTTCCTACGCTGCCCTGAGGCTCCGCTCCACCTGTGGGGAGCTGCACCAACTAAGCTGCCTGACCACTGCCCTCAGAGGACTGTAGCAGCGCTGGTGATCCTCACCAGACACCACGGGTGGCGTCACAAGCTTTTCCTATCCCATACACCTTTCCCCCATTATTCCCCCCTTTTTAAGAGTGACCCCAGTGTATGGGCCCAGGAGCCGGCCACCACGGCATCCCCCAAAACCAACAACAAGGCCCGGGTGCCAAGTCGTCCCCATCCCCTGGGCGCGTCATCTCTTCCTGGCGTCACGAACAGGATTCCGTGCCTGCTGTTGTGCCCGTTGCCACCGGGTACTGTGCGCCTTTAATGAAAAACTGTGTATTTAACTGTGGCGAAGATCGCCGCCATTGTTGTGCCGCCGAGCGGGAAGAACGGCGTAACCGCGGGAAACTGAGAGGCGTACCCGCTGAAGCGCGCGAAGCTCTGGACACGCCCCACGCCTCAACGTCAAACCAGGAAGCGCCAGGTCCTGGAAGGAGCCCCAGTGAGCGCTCTGACGTAGGACGCAAGCGACTCAAGGTCCTGAAGGAAGACCGTCACCTGCGGAGCTGCGGCCTACCGGAAGAAAAGAAAAGAACGTATACCACGGTTCGCTAGGGGGGCGCCAGAATGTCCGAAGAACAGCACAACGCCGGAGTACCGGTTACAGGCTCTGATGTTCAACCCGCGCCCGGCGCCGAGCAGGCCGGAGCAGTCGCTCCACCAGCAGGGCTTGTAACCCCTGTCATACCCATGGCCCTACCGTACATCCCTGGAGCGAAGTGGCTCCCCCAGTACAGCGGCAAACCAGATACCCTGTCTGGATTCAAAAGGAAAATATGCGGTATACTGGACATGTACTCTATGACAGGCAAGCAAAGAGTCACTGTTGTATTGGGACAATTGACAGGTGCTGCGGAGTGAGAAGCAGAAACCTGGTCGGCCGCAGACCAGGAGTCAGTGTCCGCAATATTTAAAAAGTTACAGACTGTCTTTGAGGATTGTACTAAGACAGACCTCTGGATGAGGTTCTACAACTGCTCTCAGCAACCGGAGGACAGTGTTCGGAACTATGCCTGGCGTTTACAAGGGGCCCTGCAAGCTCTGAAACAGGTTAGTCCAACCAGCATCAACAATGGGAATAAAATGCTGAAGGAACAGTTTATCTGGGGACTGAGGTCTCAAGAGGAGAGCAGGACTCTGTGACTCGCCCCATGGGCCGTGGGGCACGCGGATCCGGGCGATAGGGGAACGACGGGGGTAGTAGTAGTGGCGGCCCAGTCCCGCGGCTCAGGGTGGTCAGGCCATTGGTAGTCTGCTACGTACTTGAGATAATGTCCGACTACGCCACCCGTGGATTGCGGTTATTAGGAACCGCCGCTGCATGCAGACCGCTGGGGCTGATGAAGTGTGCAGCTAGGGTAGTGTGACTCCCCACGGGAAGAGTGCAGCCCCAGGGCAGTGTAGTGGCTGGTGGAAATGATGGTGGTCAGAGTCCCAGTACCGGTAGTGCCGGAGGAGCGAAGGAGCACACGGACAACAAGTTACAGTCCAGGGTCTTTACTCACAGTTCGTTTGCACCGGGTCCCTTCCGTCGGCAGTGACCGCCTGAGCCGTGCTGCGTCCACCAGGTGAGGGGCTCGGTCAACTCCCAGGCAGTTCAGGAGAATGGCACAGGACCCCCTCTAATCCTTTCTCTGGCCTGCCTCACCAGTGACCCACTTTTGTCCGGCTGCCGCGGACTTGTGCGGTTAAACGTGGGCCCCGTCCTCCGCTGTCCTATATGGTGCCTTCCTAGCAGGTTTGATGAGGTGTCGCACCAATAGATGATCACGACGACCGGTCTTTGGCTGAGGGTTGTTTCTCCTCCACCAACTTGGGATCCGGTACCCTTAATCTGCCTGACCCTGCACCCTGGATTCTCGTGGGTTCTTAGGGTCCCTTCCACCTTCTTGTTCCTGAGCCCTTCTGTTTCTCTGTCTCTTCTTCTCTTTCTTTCCTGTTCTGTTCCTTTCTGTTCCTTTCTCTTGGAGCTGAGATGAGCCAGAATCTCAGCTCCCCTTCACCTCCTCCTCGGCCTCTCACTAGGCCCTCCTGGAGTAGAGCTCCTATGGAGCCTCTACTCCCTGTCTTCTCCTCTGGCTGAACGAACCCAGAACTAAGATAGTGCCCACCTTTTATACCTCCCTCTGACCATGAGCCCAGGTGACCAGCAACCAATGGGCTCCTACCTACGCTCAGGAACCGCCCCCTATCTGCCCCTACAGCACTGGGTGTTCCACCCCTCCCTCCCCACTCCAGCAGGGACATGGTCGGTAGTGCCTGCACTTATGTCTAGTGGGAGCACCTTTGAGCTGTCCCTCGGAAATGGGGTGTGTGTGCTGCATGCAGCTAACTGAGCCCTGGTCCATACTCCATCCTTACCCGGGAGTGGAATATCACACCTCTGGACTGAGGTGCAATACCCTTGTAGCGGCCGAACCCTCGGGGCGCTACATTCCCCCCTGGTAAAGCACAGCACGTCCTCGGGCTGGAAAAGAGCAAAAACAGTTGATTACAGGACATGCAAAACTTTTTCAATAACTTTTTACATTTAGAAACAGACATTACGGTTCAACTCCCTTTATGGGACACACTTTTCTTTTCACTAGGCATTATAGAAAAACTTTTTCAATACTTCCGGAACTCTTTTGACATTTCACACTATAGAAAACATTCACATCAATATCTAGCAGCATATAAAAACTTTTCATATATAAAACATTTATTTATTTATTTTTTTTTTAAATTAAAGCATATTCTTGGGTTCTTGGCTGCAGTGCAACTTGCAACCAGATGCTCTTCCTTTTTAAAGGTGCAACAGTCCATTTTAACTTTGAGGTAGGCGTTGCGGTTCTTGTATAAAACCAGTAGGGGGCGCGTTAAGAAGCGCAACTATATACATGGAATTGGCCGTTTCCAGTCCGCGGCCGGTGGGGATAGGGGAATGGCTGCTCACAGTCCTCAGCCTGTTAGGGGAAGAGGGACGGCTGCTCTCAGTCCTCAGCCAGATTACTTAGGGGATAGGGGCACACAGATAACAGTTCGATACTTGTCCCAACGGGGACCACACTTTCAAGACGGGAACAGTCCCAAAAACGATTCGGATGTCCTGACGGGTAACTATGTACACAGGTACTTTGCTACTTACTAGTAGCGGTGTCCTCCATAGGCTCCTTCTTCCTCCTCATATGGCTCTTCAGACCCGTCCGGGTCCTCTTGGCTCTCCTCATAGCCGCGGTATTGTAGCTCCTCCTCGGTGAGCCGGTGGACATGTAGGGCGTATGGTCCTTTCGCACCTACGTGGCGGGTGAAGGTGACCACATCACCAGGGTACAGGTCACGGCCACGATGCCCCTCAGGTAGATGACTTTCGACATCCCTGCGGGTCACAAAGACGTCGCCTGCGGTTTCTGGGTCCCTGATGAAGCCCCAGCCGTGCTCCATGTGGAACTTGACTATGGTCCCGGTGATTCGGGGACCACGGGCTGCTTGGGGGTCTTGGCGGGCCTTGCGCTTTTGTTCAGCACTCTGGGCTTGGAGCCGTTCCTCCCTGACGCGTCTCTCTCGTCGCTCCCGCTCAAAGGTCGCCAGTTGCTGGTGACAGGCCTCCAGACGACGGACCGCGTCTGCCCGAGGCTCTTCGGAGAACCCCATCAAGTTCTTGCCGGTGGGGTCCCACGCAAATTGGATGCCCTCCAGTGGGGGTAGGGGGACCTCCACGGGTTCTGGAGCCGGTAACAGAGGCTCGCGCGGGGGCTGGGTCTTCCATGGCTGATTGCTGATGACTTCGGCCGGCCACTCCAGGGGCAGTCCATCCAGACCGGTATGATGGGCAATCAAGTCCACACCCAGTCGTGGTATGGTAGAGGGACTTGATCTGGGGGCAGCGCCCGGGGGCACTCGGCCTTGCGACCAGGCCAGGGGTCTCTCGGTCGCGCTAGGTGACAGTCCCGTCCGGGACAGGGGCGCAGGCTTAGCGATGGCGCCCGGGTCATCCAGGCCTTGCGACCGGGCCGATGACGCTTCTCGCTTTACGGCGCCCGGGGTCAAGGGGCGTGGCGAGGGGCGGGGCGTGGCCGCGGCGCTCACCGATTGAGGCCTAGCTGGAAGTAGTGGTGGCGTGGCAACAGGCGCGGTGAGTGGGGCTTCGGGTGCCGCGACTGGGGGCTGGGGCAGGCTTGCGGTTGCTGGGCTTGGGGTGGTGACGTCCCCTTCACTTGCCTCAGTCCTCGCGGCTCCCTCCGCGGCGTCGCCTCCGGTCCTCTCTCCTCTTGCGCCGTCCTCCGAGGCAGGCAAACCGCGGGGTGCGGCTGAAGTCTGTCGCTGGTGGGTCTCGGCCTGCCGGGCCAGTTCTTTTCTCCACTCTGTGAGTGCATCTTGCTGCGCCCGGACCATCCTCCGCTCCAGGTCCTCCAGTGCAGCTTGCGCACGCTCCGGATCTCTGGGGAGCTGCGCCAGGACTTCTGCTAGGCTGCAGAGCGGTTCGGCCTGCAGCAGGCTTCGGGCCAGGAGACTGGTGCTGCTCAGGGCGTCCATTCCCGGGTGCGGTCTGTCTGGACTGATCCAGACCACCCCCTGCCCCGCAGTTTTCTTCTCTTTCCGCCCCCATTGGGGGTGGTCCTGGGGCGTTCTGCTGACAATCACTCTCAGGGGCAGCCCCCCCACGTTGACGGACATTTCTACCGCCATGCTCATGGTTGTTGGGGGCGGGCTTCCTCTTTGGCGCCATTCTGGGACCCGGCCCACGATGGGAGGCGGCCTCCTGTTGTCTTTTGGCGCGCACATTACGGCGCTCGTTCTTCTGGGGCGGGCGCCATCTTTAGTAGAGTGAAACAGTCTCTTTTCAGGCGCGCAGTACCCGTGGTTAGCGGGCACGAAATCCTGCCGACTACGCCAAAGCTGACTCGCCCCCTGGGCCGTGGGGCACGCGGATCCGGGCGATAGGGGAACGACGGGGGTAGTAGTAGTGGCGGCCCGGTCCCGCGGCTCAGGGTGGTCAGGCCATTGGTAGTCTGCTACGTACTTGAGATAATGTCCGACTATGCCACCCGTGGATTGCGGTTATTAGGAACCGCCGCTGCATGCAGACCGCTGGGGCTGATGAAGTGTGCAGCTAGGGTAGTGTGACTCCCCACGGGAAGAGTGCGGCCCCAGGGCAGTGTAGTGGCTGGTGGAAGTGATGGTGGTGAGAGTCCCAGTACCGGTAGTGCCGGAGGAGCGAAGGAGCACACGGACAACAAGTTACAGTCCAGGGTCTTTACTCACAGTTCGTTTGCACCGGGTCACTTCCGTCGGCAGTGACCGCCCGAGCCGTGCGGCGTCCACCAGGTGAGGGGCTCGGTCAACTCCCAGGCAGTTCAGGAGAATGGCACAGGACCCCCTCTAATCCTTTCTCTGGCCTGCCTCACCAGTGACCCACTTTTGTCTGGCTGCCGCGGACTTGTGCGGTTAAACGTGGGCCCCGTCCTCCGCTGTCCTATATGGTGCCTTCCTAGCAGGTTTGATGAGGTGTCGCACCAATAGATGATCACGACGACCGGTCTTTGGCTGAGGGTTGTTTCTCCTCCACCAACTTGGGATCCGGTACCCTTAATCTGCCTGACCCTGCACCCTGGATTCTCGTGGGTTCTTAGGGTCCCTTCCACCTTCTTGTTCCTGAGCCCTTCTGTTTCTCTGTCTCTTTCTTTACTGTTCTGTTCCTTTCTGTTCCTTTCTCTTGGAGCTGAGATGAGCCAGAATCTCAGCTCCCCTTCACCTCCTCCTCGGCCTCTCACTAGGCCCTCCTGGAGTAGAGCTCCTACGGAGCCTCTACTCCCTGTCTTCTCCTCTGGCTGAACGAACCCAGAACTAAGATGGTGCCCACCTTTTATACCTCCCTCTGACCATGAGCCCAGGTGACCAGCAGCCAATGGGCTCCTACCTACGCTCAGGAACCGCCCCCTATCTGCCCCTACAGCACTGGGTGTTCCACCCCTCCATCCCCACTCCAGCAGGGACATGGTCGGTCGTGCCTGCACTTATGTCTAGTGGGAGCACCGTTGAGCTGTCCCTCGGAAATGGGGTGTGTGTGCTGCATGCAGCTAACTGAGCCCTGGTCCATACTCCATCCTTACCCGGGAGTGGAATATCACACCTCTGGACTGAGGTGCAATACCCCTGTAGCGGCCGAACCCTCGGGGCGCTACATCTGCGTTGGTGGTCCCTGGATCATCCAGATGCCACCTTTGACACCGTTAAGGACATGGCTATAAAAGGACTGCAGCCCCTGGAAACTACTGCTATCCAATGTTACCAGGGTGGGACCACCCCAGTGCCTGCAGCATCTTCCTTTTCCCCGGTGGCTGCTGAAGCCAAGGTTCCAGCAATGTCCACTAGTGAGATGGACAGCCTGAGCTCTGAAGTGCGTCAGTTGAGCAAAACCCTAACCACTGTACTGAGTGCCCTGCAGCTGCGGACGGAGCCCGAGGAGGAAGGAAGGATCCTGCCAGCCGACAGCCCTGAGGATGTCCCCTGGATGAGAAGGAGGAGGAGGGCAATGCCACCCCCTGGGAGGACCAGCGACCAACGCCGCCCACCGAAGGACCCTGTCTGCCACCGCTGCCACAAGACAGGTCACGCCGTCCAGAGCTGTCCTTTAAACGAGCAAACCCTGGGGCCGAGGGCCAACACCCAGGAGTAGACCCCTCAGGCCAATCAAACTGGTACCACAGGTTCGTGGGAGGAAGACCTTTCCTGTCCATCGTGCTGGACGGCATCGCGACACCTGCTCTGCTGGACACAGGATCTCAGGTAACCATCATGCCTGATGTCCTCTACAAAAGGTTCTGGTCCATAGACGAACTTCACCCACCAGATCCAAATCTTTCCGTGTATGCCTCAAACGGCCTCCCCCTTGACCTAGTCGGGGTTAAGGATGTGGCGGTAAAGGTGGGAAGAGTGGAACTGAAGAACTAGGGACTAATTGTAGTAGAGACTAATCCTGATGATACAGACTTGTATATGGCACTTGGCACAAATATTGTTAGTAACTGTTTGGGAGAAGTGGTGTTCTTGCTCCAACAGATAGCTGACACTGCTTGACCAGGGCAGAGGAGGGCGCTCCAGAAAGAGATCTGAGCCCTTATGTACTAGAAACAGGTAAAGCTAACAGGGGGTGAAATTTGTAAAGTACAGGTGACAGACCCGGTACCCATTGTGATTCCCCCGATGAGTGAAATGCTGATTTGGTGTAGAGCAGCAATAGGTCTCAAAGGTCGGAACTACCAGGCGGAATTAGACCCCCTTAGCTCAGAGCATAGACCTACAATCTTAACTGGCAGAGGGGTAGTGGATGTACGCAAAGGGAGGGTGCCCGTATGCCTCCTAAACTATGGGGAGGACGAGGTTAGATTACCACGCTATGCCACTGTTGTCAAATTGTACACAGTAAATAACAACTCCATACACACGGCGGAGTCCTTAACCTCACCAGATGAAGTGGAGGATAATGACCCGGCAACCCAGGTGGAGGATTGGTGTCAACAGCTCCATGTTGGGATGGATACCACTCCTGCCCATCAGAAGCAGGGTGTACACAGGGTGGTTCAGGAATACAAGCAGGTATTCAGTAAACACCCACTTGACTTTGGAACTATAAGGGGGTTCAACACCACAGGTGACCATCCACCCATCAAAGAATGTTACAGGCCTATACCACCAGCACACTACCAGAAGGCGAAGAAGATGTTGCACGACATGAAGAAGGCAGGGATAGTAAGGGATAGTTGTAGTCCCTGGGCAGCTCCCCTAGTTCTAGTCAGGAAAAAGGACGGAAGCATGAGAATGTGTGTAGATTACAGACAAGTGAATCGCATTACACATAAAGATGCATACCCTTTACCACGTATAGAGGATTCCCTGGCTGCCTTGAAGTCTGCAAATTACTTCTCCACCCTTGACTTCACTAGTGGGTACTGGCAAGTAGCTGTTTCTGAGGAAGATCGGGAGAAGACGGCCTTCACCACCCCGATGGGACTCTGCGAGTTCAATAGTATGCCGTTTGGACTCTGAAACACCCCCGGAACGTTCCAGAGATTGATGGAGTGCTGCCTGGGACACCGCAACTTCGAGACTGTACAACTATACCTGGACGACGTGATAGTGTACTCCAAGACGTATGAGGACCACTTGAAGCACCTGGCGGAGGTATTTGAGTTGCTGTCCTGGTATGGGATGAAGCTGAAGCCCTCAAAGTGCCACCTGCTCAAGCGAAAGGTACAGTACCTGGGACACATATTTAGTCCAAAGCGAGTAGCACCAGACCCGGAGAAGGTCACTGCCATCCAGAAATGGCCAGAGCCGAAGAGCCTCAAGGAGGTACGTCAGTTCTTGGGACTAGTCGAGTATTACCAGAGGTTTGTGAAGGACTATACCAAGAAAGCGGCGCCTTTGCAAGATCTCCTGGTAGGACAGTCCGGGAAAGGCAGAACCCCCCCGTTCCAGTGGGGTAAGGAGCAAGCTGAATCCTTTAAGGTGACGAAGGAGATCCTGACCAGCGAAGAGATCCTAGCCTACCCTGACTACAGCCAACCGTTCCTGCTGTACACTGATGCCAGCAACGAAGGATTAGGAGCTGTACTAAGTCAGAAGCAGAATGGCCGAAAGAAGGTGATCGCCTATGCAAGCAGGAAGCTCCGCCCGACCGAGAGGAACCCGGAGAACTATAGCAGCTTCAAGTTAGAGTTCCTGGCCCTGGTCTGGGCCATCACCGAGCGGTTCAAGCACTACCTAGCCTTCAGTAAGTTCACTGCCTACACTGATAACAACCCCTTGACTCATCTAGAAACAGACAAGCTAGGAGCCATGAAGCAATGATGGATGGCTCGGCTGTCAAACTACTAATTCACAGGGCGGGCCGCAAGAACGCCAACGCCGATGCCCTGTTCAGGTTGCCTCACCAGTCAGACACTGAAGAAGAAGTGGATGACCTGGAGGAGATTGAACTACCTGCCTTTCATCGGAATGGGATGGTCAACGAGCAACGAGCCTCCAGGAGGCAACGTGGTAAGATGTTAAACCCCCTGCCTCACCACAGATTGAAGGAGACCCAGGACAGCGACCCAGTTGTCAGCCGTATCAAAGAACTGATAACCAAGGAAGGTTCCTCCCTGGAGAAGGAAGCATCTCTCCAAGCCAAGCAGCTGTGGAATGAGAAGAGCCGGCCGTTCATCTATAGAGAGAAGCTGTGCCGGAGGTACGTCAACCCCAAAGCCCATGAGATGGTATGGCAGATAGTGGTGCCCAAGACAGACATCCAGATGGTGTTGGAAGCCTACCACGATCAGGCGGGGTACTTTGGGTGGAAGAATCTAGAAACCCTGCTGAAGTTTCGGTTTTACTGGGTTGGAATGCGCAGTTCTATTGAGAGGTGGTGCCAGAATTATGGACCCTGTAGCCTCAGAAGAAAAGACTACAGCAGCCAGAAGGCACCCCTGCAACCCATCAAGACGACTCGTCCCCTGGAGATCATGGCCCTGGATCATGTCAAGCTGTCACCCAGCAGGTCAGGATATTCCTATGCCCTGACCATGATGGATCACTACTCCCGGTTCCTGGTGGTCGCCCCCGTCAAGGATCTGATGGCAGAGATAGCAGTGAGGACGTTTCAGGCGTACTTCTGCAGGCCCCATGGATACCCGGAGCAGGTGGTGACAGATCAAAGCTCAGCCTTCGAGGCTGAATTGTTCAAGGAGTTCTGCCATCTGTACGGGTGTAAAAAGATCAGGACTACACCATACCACCCCCAAACCTACGGTCTCTGTGAAAAGATGAATAACATCGTCATCGACCTGCTGAAGACCTTACCACTAGAGGAGAGAAATCAGTGGCCAGACCTACTACCTGACCTGGTAGATCAGTACAACCACATACCTGTGAGCTCCACCAATTGTACTCCAGCATATCTCATGCGAGCCAGACCCTGGAAGTTGCCCATGGACCTGGAGCTTGGTGTAGTAGAACCAGAAGCAGATATGTCCACTGAGGACTGGGACACGACCAAACAGGAGTAGTACAGAAGAGTACAGGCCTGTGTCGAAGACAGTCTCACTCGGGACAAGCAGGAAGCCCACTACAATAAAAGTGCGCCCGCAGAACCCTTCACACCAGGAGAAGTGGTGTTAAAGAGGAAAAGGAGAAACCACAAACTTGATGATCAGTGGGAGAGAGAACCCTACACTGTGTTAAATTCAAGGTTTGATAGCAAGAAGACCTGTTTGATTAGCAAAGACGGAGGAATAACGACTGCAACGGTATCTAGAGACCATCTGAAGTTGTGTCCAGACCTGCTAAAGCCCCAAGAAGAAGTGCCTTTCACCGTACCGGAGGAGCCTAAAAAAGCAGTACTCCATACTGACTTAGGAGATTTCCCGGCAGATTGGCCTCAACTAGGAGGAGCAGTAATAATACCTGTGATCCACTTCTTTCAACAGCCAGAAGACCCTCCACAGCAAGTAGAATCTGTAAGTGCTTCAGAAGAGCCTACTCAAGAAGAATCCCCGGAAGAAGGATCCCCGGTTGGAGCAGAGCAAGAAGGCCCAGTCAATGGTATACTTGCCAGTCCTGTAGTGAGGTTAAGGCAACCCTGCAGTCTCCCAACACTTAGAACTTACAGAATGGGAGGTAGTGCAAATACTAGGGCCTCACGCATCCCAGTACCACGTAGGTCGACATGTAGCACACGAGGTCAGACCCCTGTCAGATACAGAGAATAGAGAAGAAAACTCTGACAGTGTAGATAGTTGCCCCTGGGGTATTGTCTTGTGTATTTTCATGTATATGTATTTATTACTTTGTGTTATGCTTGCAATGGACAATTTAAGTGATATGGACACTTCCCTTGTTCTCTCTAGTTACCCGTAAGGGTACATAAAGAACTTTGTGGCTGAGGACTGTGTGCAGCCCAAAAACTGTTTGCTGTAAATAATTGCACTCCCTGGAGTGCCCCTTTAGGCAACCTCAGAACAAAAACCTGTCTGGCATGGCACAAGCGGAGGTCCAACTCAGGATCGCCATGCCCTGCAGCCACCCCAGGGCCTACGTTGAGGGTTTGCTTTGGACAGGTCCCTCAAGCTACCAATTACTTTAACCTGTGAGATGGACACCCTGCTAGGGGACCTCACCGGAACAGACTTGAATTCTGAGGTTGCTTATTGAATTGTACATATCTATTTATTATCTCTAATGTTTTATATGCAATGTTTAAGCAAAGTGCCTCCCATAAAGGGAAGAGTTATTGTTGTTATAAAAATTACTTCAGTCCGGGAGTACTGAGCTTTGCTAGGGGGGAATGTGGCACCCTGCTGCGCATTGGTGCCACAGATCCCAGAGGGGTGCATGGACGGATTCCTCCACAAGAGGCCCTCATAGCATTCATACACCTCCACCTTCCACCTCAGACCAGCAGAAGGAGCCCATTAGGGATATAAAAAGGTAAGGTGGAGCTAGGCAGCTCTGTCTGGAGTATGCAGTCAGGAGTATGCAGTCTGGAGTATGCAGTCTAAAGTCTGCTGCAGCCAGAGAGGTTGTCAGGTCAGTTCAGACTCTGAGAGCTCAGTTAGTGAGCATAAGGCGTGCCGACGCCATAAGAGCGGTGAAGAGTAGCGAGGCCTACTACCAGTGTGAAGCCTAGTGAGGGTCCCGAGCACGGCCGAAGGAAAGTGGAGTAAGCAAGCTACATAGGGGGCAGAGGAGCTTAGCCAGCTCACCCCAAGATCATTTACCGGACATCGGGTCCACGTCTACAGGGATCTCTACAACCAGCAGAGACAACCGGAACCCCTGGCGAACTATATGTCCCAGGAACACCAAAAGCTGACCGTTATACCAGGGTCAGGAGTCACAGAGGCCCAAGAGACCAGGGAGTGTGATCTCCAACAGAAGGCCCTACCACCAGGTCAGCCAGTGAAAGACAGAGACCAAGTTAGGCCTAGCTTCAGGCAGGTCATTAACTTATCAGGAAAAGGCAAGAAACAGGAGGCCCCACACCCGCTCACTGGGGAGAGTCCTGAAATGCACCCGTCACCCTACAGTGTCCTGGATCGTGCCTGAAACACCACCAGTAAAGGTACTGAAGTGAACTGTTGTGAGTGTGCCTATTCTTCTTCTGACCCGGCTGGGTCCCCTCCGTCCTGCATCCCTTTTCCTACGCTGCCCTGAGGCTCCGCTCCACCTGTGGGGAGCCGCATCAACTAAGCTGCCTGAACACCGGCCTCAGAAGACTGTCGCAGTGTTGGTGATCCTCACCAGACACCACGGGTGGCGTCACAAACAATTCCCCCTTTCCTATACACCTTTTCCCCTTTCCCTTGCTTTTAAGAGTGACCCCAGGGTACGGGCCCGGGAGCCGACCACCGCGACATCCCCCAAAACTAACAGCAAGGCTCAGGCGCCGAGTAGTCATCCCCTGGGCACGTCACAGACCATAATTTCTACTATATACAAAACCTTGGTATTGTTGTATGTAGTGCAAGTGATTGGATGATCGCAGGTTCAAATATCCTACAGGAACTAGAAAAAAAAACTGTAAAAATTTAAAAAATTGTTTTTATAAAGAATAAAATATATAAACATTTGAATCACTCCACCTTTTTCTCCATTAAAAATCTGATCAATCAAAATACAAAATTCACCACATCAAAAAACACCACAGTATGAAAAAAGAAAAAAAATCGAAACGCTGGAATTGTGGGTTTTCAGCCACCACAACACTGCAAAAAATTGTAATAAGAACCGATCAAAGCATGTCTAGCTCTAATTGCTATCATTAAAAACCTCAGCTTGCTCCATGAAAAATAAGTCCTCAAACAACTGCATTGAGTGAAAAATAAAAGGATTACATCAACATTTTTATGATCTGATAAAGTAAATTCAGCTATTTCCGTCCAAAAATATTGAATAGCTTACAGTCTCAAATCAGGAGCCAGCAATCTGCAGATGAAGTTCCACACTTTGGTCAAAGAGTATCCACATTGCATACAGATGTCATACGGATGCTAGATGAGAAAAAAATCACACTGTACTTGCATGACACTCATCCTACTTTTCAGGAACAACATCGGACCGTCTTTTTTCTCGCAGATGAGTAGGAACCCATACACTGATAATGGGATGCTAGTCTCAGCTTATGAATAATAAACCAAAAATTCAAGTGATATATGAAGGTCCTGTACCTGCATAGTCACTCAGTGTGAATGTGAATTGATTGATGTGTGATATATTGTAATAACAGAATCTTAATAACAGCATTTTTTTATTCTTCACAAACTTCAAAGAAGGAGGCCATTCTAATACCCCTTTGTCCTAATTTTGCTGTTAAGCAAAAATCCTGAAACCAAGGCCCTGATTTATTAAGCGTGGCATTCATTTTGTACTCCAGTCTTAATGAGGGACGTGATGGAATAAGGTTCATTGATTTCACTAAGAGGTGCACGCTACTTAATGAATTTGGTGCAACTTATCAGTGAGCATGCCTGTCACCCGAAATGTAAAGAACACCAGCACTTTTGATGGTTAGGTGGACGTTACCATGTTGTCCCATCCATTCTCCTTTCCAACTCCGCTCACTCTGCCCGGAAGCGCCATGAAAACGCCAAAAGTTAAAATTTTGAAGCAAATCCATCAGACTGGGCAAACCAGGGCTCATATATATCTAATATATTTTGTGACTAGTTGATGATGGTCCTGAATAGGCTGCTAATATTTTAAAAAGCGTTTTCTATCCCCAGCATCCTTGCAATACATTCCTTCTTTAAGCACATATACAATTTACATATACTTTGGGTTTTTAATTATTATATATTTTTTAATCTAGAATCCTTGGCAAGTTTGTGTAATAACTAGTGTTGAGCATTCCGATACTGAAATATCGGGTATCGGCCGATAATCGCGGTATAGGAATTCCGATACTTAATTCCGATACTTTTAGAATATCGTATGCAATGAGCCAGTTTAATTTTATTCAGCCAATGAGGATCCTAAGAAGTGTGGGCACATCCTGTAAGGCATGTAGGCATGTTAACTAATGGCATGGCTGTGATTGGCTGCTGAAATGATGTCATGATGCACTATAAAAGCTGCCGCCTAGTGCACAGTTCTCTGTGCTGTTCACTGCTGTCTGCAAGGTCTCTGTGTGCGAGTGCAGCTCACGCTGTAGTGTGTGCTTCAGCCACATCTGGTTGTAGTGCGCTCAGCATGCGTCACTGTCTCATACATTGTCCTTTTTTGCTAATTGATCATTTTTCCTGATTTCTCCTATTAGTGTGGTGGTTCCATCCGTATTCAGCTAAATTGGTTCCAAACACACTATATAGGAGTAGATAGAGAATTTTTTTTTTTGTCTTGCAGCACTAGTGCACAGTGCTCTGCATCTGCACTGTTCACGGCTGTCTGCAAGGTCTCTGTGTGTGAGTGCAGCTCATGCTGTAGTGTGTGCTTCAGCCACGTCTGGTTGTAGTGCGCTCAGCGTGCGTCACTGCCTCATACATTGTCCTTTTTTGCTAATTGATCATTTTTCCTGATTTCTCCTATTAGTGTGGTGGTTCCATCCGTATACAGCTACATTGGTTCCAAACACACTATATAGGAGTAGATAGAGAAGCCTTTCTGCAGCATTGTGCCCTGCAGCCCAGCCAGATCAGTATTAGCCTATTTTTTGCAGCCTCATCTATAGCATTGTATGTTACCTTCCTGCATTGTAATAGCTACAAAAAGTTTGTGATGCTCTCGGTATTACATCTTTGGGCACATCCAGTGTCTTTTTGTGACAAAAAAAACCTAAATAAAGTTCACCAAACACTCCACTTTACAGTTGTGTAGGCCACATTAGCTCATATTAAAGTCTAGTCCACACTTTATAAAATTAGTGTTTCTTATACCTGTTAGCAGCTGTTCAGGAATAAACACACTAAGCCCTTAGTACTTATCTGCCTATCTTAATCAGTCTACCAAGATGAAGAAGGCAGGGATAAAGGCATGTGGTCGTGGGCATGGGCGTGGGCATGGAGTTTCTGCAGGGAGAGGACGTGAGGATTCTGTGCCTGCAGGCAGAAGACGTGGGGATTCTGTGCCTCCTGCAAGCACCAGTGACTCAGCATCCCCCAGGTTTACCAGGGAACAGTCCTTTAAGGCAGCTTTGTAGGAGCTAGCCGTACCCCACTGCTGCGGGAGGACAAAATTGAAGCCGTTGTCGGATGGATGGCAGCTAACTCATCGACTTCAATTAGTTCCAGATCCTCTCAGATCCTGAACACTGAAGAGCACCCATCTGTCTCTTCACCACCTGCCAAATTGCCAAGGCTGTCAGAGAGCCCTGGACAGGAGCCATCTCTACTTCTGTTCTCTGAATCTCTTGGCTTGGAAAGAGGGGGCCAGCCAAGCAGAATTCGAGAATTTGAAGAAGAGGTAGTATGCAGTGATGCGCAACCGTTTTGTCTCTCTGAACCTGGAGAGGCGGGTGGGCCAGTGCCTATGGTCAGCAGCACACCTCAGTACGCATCTGATGATGAGACTCAGGTGCCAATTTCTGGTGCGTACTGTGCAGTCAAGACTACCCAGGAGAAGCAGTAGTTTGAAGAGAGTGGTGTAGATGATGAGGTCCTTGACCCATCATGGCGTGAGGGACAGGAGATGGTGGGAGCAGCTCTGAGGAAGAGATTCCCCGAACGGCCCAAAAAGGAGGGAGAGGGAGGGGGCAGACTTGGTTGCCTGTAGCATCCATTTCGGCACCCATTAGGAGCATGGCCCTTCCAAAATCCAAAGCGGGCGCTCCCAAGACTTGTAGTGCCTGGTCCTTTTTTGACACAGTTGCAGATGACATTTGCTTTGTCAAATGCAAGCTGTGTAATCAGAAGGTGAAAAGAGGGAAAAGTGTCAGCAACCTCAATACCACAAATATGTGGAAACATGTGCGGACCAAGCACGTGGTGGAGTTACAAAAACACACTGAAGACGTAGGCCAACCTTCAGCGTCACCTACCACCTCTTCAGCTCGTGTTGTTGATTCTTCCTCCAGCTCACACACAGCTGGTTCGGCTTCCTCACATGATCGCCATGGAAGAACCTCTGGCACTGTTGTACAGAGACACAGTGTAATTCCACCCACAGCACCACTTTCCCTGTCATCCTCACACTCCCAGCTCAGTCTACAGCCATCGTTAGCACAGACATGGGAGAAAAGGCGCCCATACTCGGCAAACCACCCCCGAGCATAGGCTCTGAATGCTGGCATTGCAAAACTACTGGCCCTTGAAATGCTATCATTCAGGCTGATGGAGACTGACACCTTCTGTAACTTTATGGCATTGGCAGTCCCACAATACATCGTGCCCAGTCGCTTTTATTTCAGCAGGCAAGCAGTCCTTGCCCTGCAACAGCATGTGGAGGGAAAAATTAAACATGCGCTCCAAAACGCCATCAGTAGCAAGGTCCACCTGACCACCGATGCGTGGACCAGCAAGCATGGACAGGGACGATACGTTTCCCTCACTGCCCATTGGGTAAATGTTGTGGAGCCGGGTACAGATCTTGAGAGTGGCGCTGTACATGTTCTGCCAACTCCAAGGATTGCAGGAATCCAGTCTGTACACATTGACTCCTCCTCATACTCCAGTTCCTCTGAATCAGCCCTGCAGGAGCCATCACCGTCTACCTCCACATCGACCCGTGAATGGTTACCTGTTATGATGACCGATATGAGCACAGCCGTGGCCAAACGTCAACAGGCCATATTAAAATTAATTTCTTTGGGGATTCGAAGCCACACAGAGCAGGAGCTCTGGAATGCCATTAAGCAGCAGAGCGATGTGTGGTTTGTGCCAGCGAATCTCCAGCCAGGCATGGTAGTGTGTGACATTGGTCGAAATCTGGTGGCAGCTCTGGGCCTAGGCAACCTCACTCACATCCCATGTCTGGCACATGTGCTCAACTTGGTCATGCAGAGTTTTTTGAGGGACTATCCGGATCTTGATGCACTGCTGCACAAGGTCCGCATAGAGTGCGCTCACTTGCGGCGTTCCAGCAACGCAAGATTGCGCATTGCAGCTCTGCAGCACCGATTACGTCTTCCGGAACATCGCATCATATGTGACCTACCCACCAGGTGGAATTCAACGTTACATATGTTGGAGAGGTTATGTGAGCAGCATTAATGGAGTACCAGCTGCAGCAGGCGCAAACAAGTCGCAGTGCGCGCCGTTCACACTTCACCACCACTGAGTGGGCCTCTATGAAGGACATTTGCCACGTTTTGCGTGCCTTCGATTATTCGACGCGGATGGCGAGTGCAGGTGATGCACTAGTCAGCATGACTATCCCCCTTATCTGTCTGCTTGAAAAAACAGTGCAAGCACTAAGGGAGGAGGTTTTGGAAGAGGTGGAGGATGAAGAGTCACAAATGCCATCTGCTTCTGTACAGTCTGAGCAACGTGGTTTCTCATAAAGGGCCTAGGCAAGAGACACTTTGTGAGGAGGATGAGGATGAGTCAATGGAGGAGGAAGACATCTGTCCAGAGGAGGGAGGTACACAATGCTCTAGTAGTCAGTATCTAGAGCGAGGGTGGGGTGATGCAGAACAGGCAGAGATAACGCCTCAAGCAGGGGACAGCGTTTCTTGGCCAGTTGGCAGTCAGCAGCACATGGTTGATTTCATGCTGCAGTGCCTGAGAAACGACCGCCGCATCACCCACATTCTCAACATGGCTGATTATTGGGTGTCCACCCTCCTAGATCCTCGCTACCGGGACAACTTACAAAGCCTCATAACACCGTTGAACCGCGAGTGTAAAATGCCGGAGTACCAAGACGCACTGGTGCTTTCCATCATGTTCTCCATTCCAACCGAGAGCAGTGCTGCTAGTGCTTTACAATGCAGCTCAGTGCGTCGAGGCAGTGGAGGAAGCTCTGCACAAAGAGGGAGCACAAGCAGCGCCTCAGCACAAGGAAAGACCAGTATGGCCCAAATGTGGCAAAGTTTTGTGTCCCCGCCGCGACAAATGTCTACACCATCACAGACGGCTCCAGTCAGCAGGAGGCAACGTTTCCGTCAGATGGTGACAGACTACATGTCTTGCCCTCTCAGTGTACTCCCAGACGGCTCTTCCCCGTTCAAGTTTTGGGTCTCTAAGCTGGATACATGGCCAGAGCTTATCCAGTATGCATTGGAGGTGCTGGCTTGCCCTGCTGCTAGTGTATTAACGGAACGCGTCTTTAGTGCCGCAGGTGGTGTACTAACAGACCGTCGCATGCGCCTCTCCTCCGATAACGTTGACCGGCTTACTTTTCTGAAAATGAACAAGGCCTGGATCTCGCATCAATTTGCCAGTCCTCTTCCAGAATAAATAATTGGCTGGCAAGAGTATCCAGGTCTCCTGTTGTGTTCATGTTTCTACCACCTGAACTGTAATCCCTGAGCTCCAACACTGCCAGTTGCTGCTCAGAAGTGCCGTCTGCACAGTCAACGCTTGCTCCAGTGTTATTGGGGCTCAGTAACGTCAACTGATCCCCAGCTGTGTGTCCGGCAAATTCTCCTGCTCTGTCCACATCCACTGTACTACTACTAATTTAAAACTTGCTCCAATTATACCTCTGGCTCCTCTGTTTTTAGTATTTACCCTGGGCTCCAACACCGCTAGTTGCTGCTCAGAAGTGCCGTCTGCACTGTCAACGCTTGCTCCAGTGTTATTCGGGTTCAGTAACGTCAGCTGATCCCCAGCTGTGTGTCCGGCAAATTCTCCTGCTCTGTCCACATCCACTGTACTACTACTAATTTAAAACTTGCTCCAATTATACCTCTGGCTCCTCTGTTTTTAGTATTTACCCTGGGCTCCAACACCGAAGTTGCTGCTCAGTAGTGCCGTCTGCACAGTCAACGCTTGCTCCAGTGTTATTGGGGTTCAGTAACGTCAACTGATCCCCAGCTGTGTGTCCGGCAAATTCTCCTGCTCTGTCCACATCTACTGTACTACTAATTTAAAACTTGCTCCAACTATACCCCTGGCTCCTCTGTTTTTAGCATTTACCCTGGGCTCCAACACCGCTAGTTGCTGCTCAGAAGTGCCATCTGCACAGTCAACGCTTGCTCCAGTGTTATTCGGGTTCAGTAACGTCAGCTGATCCCCAGCTGTGTGTCCGGCAAATTCTCCTGCTCTGTCCACATCCACTGTACTACTACTAATTTAAAACGTGCTCCAATTATACCTCTGGCTCCTCTGTTTTTAGTATTTACCCTGGGCTCCAACACCGCTAGTTGCTGCTTAGTAGTGCCGTCTGCACAGTCAATGCTTGCTCCAGTGTTATTGGGGTTCAGTAACGTCAGCTGATCCCCAGCTGTGTGTCCGGCAAATTCTCCTGCTCTGTCCACATCCACTGTACTACTGCTAATTTAAAACTTGCTCCAATTATACCTCTGGCTCCTCTGTTTTTAGTATTTACACTGGGCTCCAAAACCGCTAGTTGCTGCTCAGAAGTGCCATCTGCACAGTCAACGCTTGCTCCAGTGTTATTCGGGTTCAGTAACGTCAGCTGATCCCCAGCTGTGTGTCCGGCAAATTCTCCTGCTCTGTCCACATCCACTGTACTACTACTAATTTAAAACGTGCTCCAATTATACCTCTGACTCCTCTGTTTTTAGTATTTACCCTGGGCTCCAACACCGCTAGTTGCTGCTTAGTAGTGCCGTCTGCACAGTCAATGCTTGCTCCAGTGTTATTGGGGTTCAGTAACGTCAGCTGATCCCCAGCTGTGTGTCCGGCAAATTCATCTGCTCTGTCAACATCCACTGTACTACTGCTAATTTAAAACTTGCTCCAACTATACCCCTGGCTCCTCTGTTTTTAGTATTTACCCTGGGCTCCAACACCGCTAGTTGCTGCTTAGAAGTGCCATCTGCACAGTCAACGCTTGCTCCAGTGTTATTGGGGTTCAGTAACGTCAGCTGATCCCCAGCTGTGTGTCTGGCAAATTCTCCTGCTCTGTCCACATCCACTGTACTACTACTAATTTAAAACTTGCCCCAATTATACCTCTGGCTCCCCTGTTTTTAGTATTTACCCTGGGCTCCAACACCGCTAGTTCCTGCTCAAAAGTGCCGTCTGCACAGTCAACGCTTGCTCCAGTGTTATTGGGGTTCAGTAACGTCAGCTGTTCGCCTGCTGTGTGTACCGCAATTTCTCCTGCTCTGTCCACATTCACACTACTACAGATTTTAAAGTTACTCCAATTACACCTCTGGCTCCTCTGTTTTCAGTATTATCCCTGAGCTCCAACACCGCCAGTTGGCGCTCAGAAGTGCTGTCTTCACAGTCAACACTTGCTGCCGTGTTATTGGGGTTCAGTAACGTCAGCTGTTCCCCTGCTATGTGTATGGCAATTTCTCCTGCTCTGTCCACATTCACACTACTACAGATTTTAAAGTTACTCCAATTACACCTCTGGCTCCTCTGTTTTCAGTATTATCCCTGAGCTCCAACACCACCAGTTGGCGCTCAGAAGTGCCGTCTGCACAGTCAACACTTGCTGCCGTGTTATTGGGGTTCAGTAGCGTCAGCTGTTCCCCCTGCTGTGTGTATGGCAATTTCTCCTGCTCTGTCCACATTCACACTACTACAGATTTTAAAGTTGCTCCAATTACACCTCTGGCTCCTCTGTTTTCAGTATTATCCCTGAGCTCCAACACCACCAGTTGGCACTCAGAAGTGCCATCTGCACAGTCAACACTTGCTGCCGTGTTATTGGGGTTCAGTAATGTCAGCTCTTCCCCTGCTGTGTGTACGGCAATTTCTCCTGCTCTGTCCACATTCACACTACTAGTCTACTACTGATTTTAAAGTTGCTCCAATTAGGCCTCTGGCTCCACTCTATTTTTAGTATTTACCCTGTGTTCCAGCACCGCCAGCTGTTTCCCAGCAGTGTCTTTTGCACGGGTACTCCCTCCTTCCCAGCCTGGTTCCAGCACGCCAGCTGTTTCCGGGTAGTGTCAACGTCACTTTGCCTCCAATACGTTGTCCTGTCGTGTTACGGTCGGGTTAGCCGACTCTGTGGTGCCTGCAGTTTAGGTGACTCCTATGTGGGCTGCGGGATCTGGCAATGAAGGCTGGTTCCATAGTGCCAATAGGACAAGCACTCCCTGTAGGACTGTGGGTTCTGGTAACTGCGGCCGGCTCGAGGCCTTGCAACTTTTTTTTTCATGGGTACCTTCTGCTACCCTTCCGAGTTCCAGTACCGTTCTCGGCAGTGCCTTTGGCTTAGGTGCCTCCTTCTCGGTATCCAAGTTCCACCAACGTCTGCTGGTCCTTGTTAGTGCTTTCTGGCACAGGTACCTCCTGCTTAGTAACCGGGTTCCAGTACCGTCAGCTGGTCCTCGGTAGTTCCATTGGCACTTGCACCTTCTGCTACCCATCCGGGTTCCAGTACCGTCAGCTGGTTCTCGGCAGTGCCTTTGGCTTAGGTGCCTCCTTCTCGGTATCCAAGTTCCACCAACATCTGCTGGTCCATGGTAGTGATTTCTGGCACAGGTACCTCCTGCTTAGTAACAGGGTTCCAGTACAGTCAGCTGGTCCTCGGTAGTTCCATTGGCTCTTGTACCTTCTACTACCCATCCTAGTTCCAGTACCGTCAGCAGGTTCTCGGCAGTGTCTTTGGCACGGGTACTCCCTCCTGCCCAGCCTGGTTCCAGCACGCCAGCTGTTTCCGGGTAGTGTCAACGTCACTTTGCCTCCAATGCGTTGTCCTGTCGTGTTGTGGTCGGGTTAGCCAACTCTATGGTGCCTGCAGTTTAGGTGACTCCTATGTGGGCTGCGGGATCTGGCAATAAAGGCTGGTTCTATAGTGCCAATAGGACAAGCACCCCCTGTAGGACTGTGGGTTTTGGTAACTGCGGCCGGCTCTCGGCCTTGCATCTTTTTTTTTCATGGGTACATTCTGCTACCCATACGAGTTCCAGTACCGTCAGCTGGCTCTCGGCAGTGCCTTTGGCTTAGGTGCCTCCTTCTCGGTATCCAAGTTCCAACAACATCTGCTGGTCCTTGGTAGTGCTTTCTGGCACAGGTACCTCCTGCTTAGTAACCGGGTTCCAGTACCGTCAGCTGGTCCTCGGTAGTTCCATTGGCTCTTGTACCTTCTGCTACCCATCCGGATTCCAGTACCGTCAGCTGGTTCTCTGCAGTGCCTTTGACTTAGGTGCCTCCTTTTCGGTATCCAAGTTCCACCAACGTCTGCTGGTCCTTGGTAGTGCTTTCTGGCACAGGTACCTCCTGCTTAGTAACTGAGTTCCAGTACCGTCAGCTGGACCTCAGTAGTTCCATTGGCCCTTGTACCTTCTGCTACCCATCTGGGTTCCAGTACCGTCAGCTGGTTCTCGGCAGTGCCTTTGGCTTAGGTGCCTCCTTCTCGGTATCCAAGTTCCACCAACGTCTGCTGGTCCTGGTAGTGCCTTCTGGCACAGGTACCTCCTGCTTAGTAACTGAGTTCCAGTACCGTCAGCTGGTCCTCGGTAGTTCCATTGGCTCTTGTACCTTCTGCTACCCATCCGAGTTCCAGTACCGTCAGCTGGTTCTCGGCAGTGTCTTTGGCACGGGTACTTCCTCCTGCCTAGCCTGGTTCCAGCACGCCAGCTGTTTCCGGGTAGTGTCAACGTCACTTTGCCTCCAATGCGTTGTCCTGTCGTGCTGTGGTTGGGTTAGCCGACTCTATGGTGCCTGCAGTTTAGGTGACTCCTATGTGGGCTGAGGGATCAGGCAATGAAGGCTGGTTCCATAGTGCCAATAGGACAAGCACCCCCTGTGGGACTGTGGGTTTTGGCAACTGCGGCCGGCTCGCGGCCTTGCAACTTTATTTTTCATGGGTACCTTCTGCTACCCATCCGAGTTCCAGTACCGTCAGCTGGTTCTCGGCAGTGCCTTTGGCTTAGGTGCCTCCTTCTCGGTATCCAAGTTCCACCAACGTCTGCTGGTCCTTGGTAGTGCTTTCTGGCACAGGTACCTCCTGCTTAGTAACCCGGTTCCAGTACCGGGAGCTGGTCCTCGGTAGTTCCATTGGCTCTTGTACCTTCTGCTACCAATCCGGATTCCAGTGCCGTCAGCTGGTTCTGGGCAGTGACTTTGACTTAGGTGCCTCCTTCTCGGTATCCAAGTTCCACCAACGTCTGCTGGTCCTTGGTAGTGCTTTCTGGCACAGGTACCTCCTGCTTAGTAACCCGGTTCCAGTACCGTCAGCTGGTCCTCGGTAGTTCCATTGGCTCTTGTACCTTCTGCTACCCATCCGGATTCCAGTGCCGTCAGCTGGTTCTGGGCAGTGACTTTGACTTAGGTGCCTCCTTCTCGGTATCCAAGTTCCACCAACGTCTGCTGGTCCTTGGTAGTGCTTTCTGGCACAGGTACCTCCTGCTTAGTAACTGAGTTCCAGTACAGTCAGCTGGTCCTCCGTAGTTCCATTGGCCCTTGTATCTTCTGCTACCCATCTGGGTTCCAGTACCGTCAGCTGGTTCTCGGCAGTGCCTTTGGCTTAGGTGCCTCCTTCTCAGTATCCAAGTTCCACCAACGTCTGCTGGTCCTGGTAGTGCTTTCTGGCACAGGTACCTCCTGCTTAGTAACCGAGTTCCAGTACCGTCAGCTGGTCCTCGGTAGTTCCATTGGCTCTTGTGCCTTCTGCTACCCATCCGGATTCCAGTGCCGTCAGCTGGTTCTCGGCAGTGCCTTTGACTTAGGTGCCTCCTTCTCGGTATCCAAGTTCCACCAACGTCTGCTGGTCCTGGTAGTGCTTTCTGGCACAATTACCTCCTGCTTAGTAACCGAGTTCCAGTACCGTCAGCTGGTCCTCGGTAGTTCCATTGGCTCTTGTACCTTCTGCTACCCATCCAGGTTCCAGTACCGTCAGCTGGTTCTCGGCAGTTCCTCAGCCTTCTGGTACCTTCTGCTACATTTCCAAGTTCAAGATTTTTGAAATGGTTCTTGGTAATCACTCTGGATCTCCCTGATGTGGACCCTGAAGACGAGGACCCTGAAGATCACCCCGAAGAAGACGAGGACCCCGAAGACGACGACCGTGAAGACGAGGAACCTGAAGACCACCCCGAAGAAGACGAGGACCCGAAGACAATGACCCTTAAGACGAGGACCCTGAAGACCACCCCGAAGAAGACGAGGACCCCGAAGATGATGACCCTGAAGACGAGGACCCTGAACACCACCCCGAAGAAGACGAGGACCCCGAAGACGACGACCCTGAAGACGAGTAACCTGAAGACCACCCCAAAGAAGACGAGGACACCGAAGACGACGACCCTGAAGACGAGGACCCTGACGACCACCCCGAAGAAGACGAGGAACCCGAAGACAACGACCCTGAAGACGACGACCCTGAAGACCACCCCGAAGAAGATGAGGACCCCGAAGATGATGACTCTGAAGACGACGACCCTGAAGACCACCCCGAAGAAGACGAGGACCCCGAAGACGACCCTGAAGACGAGCACCCTGAAGACCACCCCGAAGAAGACGAGGACCCCGAAGACGGCAACCCTGAAGACGACCCTGAAGACCACCCCGAAAAAGACCAAGAAGGTGACCTGAAGAAGATGACCAAGAGGACAAAGAACAAGAAGACAACCACCAAGATACAGAAGAACAAGAGACAGAAAACCAAGAAGCAGAAGTACAAGAAGCTGCAGAACAAAAAGAGGAAGAACATTAAGCATAAGACTAAAAATGAGAGCAAAAGATATTATCTAAATTATAAGCAGAAGAAGACTAAGCAGTGTATGGGGGTGAGTCCGTTCCTCCTCGTGGTGCCCGTGGAAAGGTCCTGCTGCTGCAGGCCAAACTGAACGCGGACAAATCCTGTTGTAAATCTTTTGTGACGGGCAGAACGAAAGGTGTAATGTTCAAACTTTCATAGATAACAACTACAGGAATGCCTGTCACAAATAAGAATATGATGAAGAAGAAGAATATGAAGAAGATGAAGAAGTAGAATATGAGGAAGAATAATAGTTGAATAAGAAGAATATGAAGAATGTAAAAAAATAGAATAATACGAAGAAGGTGAAGAAGAAGAAGATGAAGAAGGTGAAGAAGTTGATGAAAAAGATGCTGATGCTGAGGATGATGAAGGAGAAAGTGTGGGAGAAGTAAAAAAGAAGGTGAAGAGCATGGAAGTAGTGAAACATAAATATCTGACAAAATATAAAAAAACCTAACATAGTCAATATTTCCGTAACTCAGAACGTCTAAAAAAATATATTAATTCCTGCTATTCCATTTGATTGGGCTAAACCTCTATGCCTTTATTGTCTCCCCCACCTCCCCCAATACATTCTACATTATTCTTAGTTGTTTTCCTTCATGTAGAGTTAACCTACAAGGAAAGAAAGGGTTTATTTTCCTTCCAATATTTGTGTCCCATTGACTTGCATTGGTTTCCGGTATCGGAATCGGCGATATCCGATATTTTTTGGGTATCGATCTGATACAATCCGATCCGATATTTCCCGATGTCGGAAGGTATCGCACAACACTAGTAATAACTATTTTGTGGTTTCTACTATAATAAGGTAAATGTAAGGATCTAAGAACATCTACAAACAATACTAGAAGTTGTCCTTTTTTTGTATTCATTACATGCTTTACAAATTAAAAACAATACCATTTTGGAGTCTTGTTCAATATTTATAGGCAATTTGAGAATAGTACACATTTCACTATGACACTAGGAAGCATATCATCCTTCAGAAATCAAAAGGTCATGTTTAATATCAAGAAGGCAGCAATGTACACATTATTCTATAGTACAAATATAAAAGCACTTAGAGGGATTTTAAATCTTCAAGCATTTAATCATAATAAATCATATTGATCATTTCCTTCCAAGAAGGCGGCAATTACTTATCCCCTTGTAGTTGTAAATTGCTTCCTTGGTAAGACAAATTTTTAATAGTATCAATTCTAAAAAAAAACAAAAAACATTTCAATGTTGATACTATTAATTGACTTGTTTTAATATAAATAATCAATTACTAAAAACTTCTTGCTGCAAGTTACCATGTCAAGACATGATGGCACCTAAGCACATTATGACCTGCCAGACCATGTGACTCATGACCTAATGCTATACAGTCAGTGAAGAGCTTGTCATCCCAAATTATAGTACAATTAAATATATATATTACATTTATTATTTACACGTAAATAAATAAACTATCATTTATTCAATTATCCCAATTTCTAGATACAGTGCTGAGGGAGAGGTGCAAGTGCTGACGAACAAGTGAAATTGGTACGTAAATGGCCACTAAGGTGGTCTGATTAGCTGACCTATTACAACATCTGGTCAGTTGACCAGTCAAGATTCAGTGACCAATAGGCTCTCAAGGCTGTATGTTTTAATGGCCAATGTTCTGTCGATTGTGCCAGCTTTTGTAAGTACTTTGAATATTAGACTTATGCTCTGATCCAACTGACTTGTTAAACATTCTCATTATTAGTGATGAGTAGTGATGAGCGAGCACTAAAATGCTCAGGTACTCGTTGCTCGGGTCGAGCAAATTGGAATACTCGGGTGCTCGACCCAAGCAACGAACCCAATGTAAGTCTATGGGAAACTCGAGCATTTTTCAGGCGGCTCCCCCCGGCGGTCTGCAGAGGGCCTAGAAATTGCCCAAATCGATGGGATCAGTGCTCAAATGACATGGGAACAGCATGGGGAAGACCCCTGGAAGCATCTCTGACTCCCAGATCACTGCTGTCAGCAACGTGGTCAGAATATTACGCCACTTTTACGGACTCACAATAAAACATACAAAAACTAAACCAAAATGGATTTTCCTGGGAAATATGTTAAGGAATATCCTTTCCAGGGTAATGACTTGCATATAAGGCAAAATAAATAACCAAAAACAAAAATACTCCTCCACAACTTGGGCTATGTTCACACGTAGAGTTTTTGATGCGTTTTTGCACTTTTGAATTGCTTTCAACCAAGACAAATGCATTCACCAGGAAATGTCATTTTAACATTTTACAACCTTATCTGGCCATGTGGTGTGTGACACATCATCAGACACATGCATACAGTGCTGAAAAGACATGGGAACAGCATGGGGAAGACCTCTGGAAGCATCTCTGACTCCCAGGTCACTGCCTAAAAGTGTGCCCATCATAAGTGATCCTTGGCGCATGCGAAGATGCCTCCCACCATGCACCTGTCGTTGCAGACTTGCAACAATCACCGTCTACATCCTTGTCCCACTGCAGCGTTCAGTTGTCCCTACCCCATTCCTTGGAATGCAAGCGCAAGTATGCAGGCAGCCACCCTCCCACCCACAAGCTGCAATACTATACTGCCAAATTTTTGACAGCTGCTTGCACTTGAAATGTGGCCTTTTAGGCTCGTGGAGACGGAAGCTTTTCACAATATCATGCCGGCGGCGGCCGGGTGTCCATACTCGGTCCCCAGCCGCCACTATGTATCCCAGTATCGCCTCCGCCTTCCACAAGCATGGGTCCCACAACATTACCCGTGCCCTCCCCAGACCACTTACTGGGAAGGACCGCCTAACCACAAACATGTGGACAGGTGAATGTGGCCAGGGACGCTACGTAGCCAGTCCACAACTTTTTTTGCTAAGAGTTGTATTTAGCTCGCTGAAAGGACTGGCATAGAGGGAAACCGTATGTATCCTGCGTGTCATTTCTCTCAGGAAGTCCTGTAATTGAGCTTCTTGCAGAAGCAATGGCAGCCCGTCCAACATCAACTCGTACTTCTCGGTGGTGCTTTGACACACACCCATCTTTCTTTGCTCATTTAATTTCTTGAATACAGAGTTGGACAATGGCCTGATCTGTAATGCGTTTTGAGAAATAACATGCATAAGCATTGCCGATCCACATTAAAAAAGCAGCCATAGAGTATCCGGGAACCTTCCCCCACACTTTTCTTAGCCAGGGATGCTTTTCGGCAGGGTGGGACGGGCCCAGCAGAGAACTGGAGACTCCTCCGGCGGGCCCTGGCTTCTCCTTCAGGAGAGTTCATAGTGTTGAGGTGAGGCCATGATGATGATAAAGGCCATCATCTGCTTAGTTTTCTGTCACCCACAGGCTGCAACACTAAACTGCCTGATTTCTGGGCAGCTCTTTGCACTTGAAATAAGGCATTTTAAGATCATGGAGGCGGAAGCTTTTTACAACCTCATGTCGGTGGCGGCCGGGTGTCCATACTCGGTCCCCAGCCGCCACTATATTTCCCGGTATTGCCTCCGCCTTCCACAAGCACGGGTCCCACAGCATGACCCATGCCCTCCCCAGTGCACTTACTGGGAAGGACCGCCTAACCTCAAACACGTGGACAGATGAATGTGGCCAGGGACGGTATGGAGCCATTCCACAACTTTTTTTGCTGAGAGTTGTATTTAGCTCGGTGAAAGGACTGGCATAGAGGGAAACCGTATCTACCCTGCGTGTCATTTCTCCTAGGAAGTCCTCTAAAGCTGCTTGCACTTGAAATGTGGCCTGAACATTACTGCTGGTACATTTCTGTGGGAATTTGCTTGCCTCCTACCAGCCAGGAATATTTCCAGCAAACTATGTTACGACGCCATGGTATTAGCACTGCCCCCAGTACCAGTAGCGAAGCCATCCCCAATTTCCCTCTCAGGAATTTTATTTGGTAGACTAAGTGGCTGCCCAAAAACATTTTCTCTCAAAGGAGCTGAAGATAGAGTGGCAGTAGGTGCAAGTTTCTCCAGCCTGTTAGATATTAGAGGGTGAAGGGCAGCACATTGGATCAGTGGTTAGCACTGAAGCCTTGCAGCGCTGGGATCCTGGGTTCGAATCCCAGCAAGGACAACATCTGCAAGGACTTTGTATGTTCTCCCTGAGTTTGCGTGTGTTTCCTACTCAAAATCAGCCATAGAGTGTCCGGGAACCTTCCCACACACTTTTCTTAGCCAGGACTGCTTCTCGGCAGGGTTGGACGGTCCCACCAGAGAATCCTCTGGTGTGTCTTGGCTTCTACCTCAGGAAAGTTCATGATAGCACTAACTTTGCAGGTGCTATGGGTCTCTTGAGCGGGAGAGAACGGTTAGCCCTCAGAATCAAATTCTCCGGTGGGCACAATGTTTTTCAATCTGAAGCAGCTTCTCAGTGGGAGTTGTATTTCACCACAGCCAAATTCATTAGCTCGGTGAAAGGACTGGCATAGAGGGAAACCGTATCTACCCTGGCTGTCATGTCTCCATCACCAGGTTCCGCCCATTGTCACACACGACCATGCCTGGCTGTATGTTCAGCGGTGAGAGCCACAGATAAGGCTCCTGTGTTACAGCTTTCAACAACGCTGCAGCGCTGGGTGGTTAAGAAAGATCCTATTGTTTTGTTTTTTTTTACATTATTTTTTAAGACAAATGCATTCACCGTGAAATGTTATTTTAACATTTTACAACCTTATCTGGCAATGTGGTGTGTGACACATCATCAGACACATCCTTTTTATTTATGATGGAGGGACTCTGAAAGTCATAAAGCCTATTTTTATAGGGACATCAGACGGCCCTTACTATTCTTAAAAGGCCAGCAGTCGGCCCTAGCTATTGTTAGAGAGCCATCAGCCGGCTATGCTTTGTTGTTCCCATTATTAACAAGTGGGTCTTCTATACTGTTATTGCATATCAATTGACTGCAAGGGCTGCCAAAAATTTGGACGCAACCCAATACCCCTTTGAAGAGACATAGAGGAGGGTCTCAGTAAAAAAAAAATGTTCCCATTATAAAGGAGCGGGTCTCCTATAGTAGTAATGCCCATGCTGTGACTGCTAGCGCTGCCAAAATTTGGGAAAAACCCCACTAAGAATTTAAAGACACATAGAGCAGGGCCACAGTAACAAGATATGACATGTTCCCATTAGAAAGGAGAGGGTCTGTTATACAGTTATAGGAAGCGTTTACCCATGTGTGGGTGTGAAAAGGTGCATGGGAATACACCTCCCAAGAAAAGACACTGGATTTGAGTTTATGTTACGCTGCTATCATTCAGTGATGTTGAGAAGTCTGGCCCAATCCAGCCCTTGTTCATTTTTATAAGAGTCAGGCTGTCAGTATTTTTAGTTGACAGGCAGATGCGCTTATTAGTTATAATTCCACCAGCGGGACTAAAAACCCGCACTGATAAAACGCTGGCGGCAGGGCAGGCCAGGACCTCCAAGGCATAGAGAGCCAGTTCATTCCACGTATCCAGCTTGGATACCCAATAATTATAAGGCACAGAGGAATCACAGAGGACATAGATAGTATGGTCGGCAAGGTACTCCCTCAGCATCTTCCCAAACTTTGCACTCCTTGTGAGCGTACCCCGCGCCTCAGGGCCTGTGCGATGGGAGGGTCTGAAAAAACTCTCCCAGAACTTTGACAGTGTTCCCCTGCCTCTGCTGGATTGAAGTTGTGTCTCTCTCGCCTGTACTCCTTGGTTGTCCAAGGAAGTGTGCCCTCTGCCGCCAGCGTTTTCAGATGGGAATTTTTTTAATAGTTCCGCAACAAGTGCCTTCTGGTACTGCCCCATTTTTGTAGACCTGTCCACCTCAGGAATAAGAGATATAAAGTTCTCCTTGTAGCGTGGGTCTAGAAGTGTCACCAACCAGTAATGACTGTCACCCAAAATTTTGAGAACGCGAAGGTCATGGGAAAGACAGTGTAACATAAACTCAGCCATGCGTGCCAGACTGCAAACAGGAAAGACTTCCGTGTCCTCACCAAGAGGATGACTGACCATGCTCTCCTCCTCCTCCTTCTCCTCCTCTATGTCCTCTGGCCATCCACACTGAACAGACGGTATGACAGCTGTGCAGGTAGTACGGTCTATAGTGCATGAAACTAGCTCCTGTCCTTCCTCCTTCTCCTCCTCTTCCTCATTGTCACCCAACCCACGTTGGGATGAGATGAGGCTTGGCTGTGTGTAATCACCCTGTATGGTTCCTTGCTCCATCTCATCGTGCTTCGCCTGCAATGCATGCTCTTTGATTGTGAGCAGAGAGCGTTTCAGAAGACAGAGAAGAGGGATGGTGATGCTAATTATGGCGTCATCGCCGCTCACCATCTTGGTGGAGTCCTCAAAGTTTTGGAGGATGGTACATATGTCTGACATCCATGTCCACTCCTGAGGTCAACCCGGAAATGATGATGGAAGTGATAAGTAGTGATGAGCGACCATGTTCTCTACTGCTCGGTGCTCGCCCGAGCCTCTTACTGCTCGAGATACTTGCCGAGTATTTCCGGGTTGCCCGGGCGGGAACTCGGGTCCCCTCCGTGCATGTTTGGCGCATGCATGGATTGCCTGCCATGCACTGTAATGCCGTAGCCATGTTGATTGTGGGCATTACAGTGATTGGCTGGCCGCACAGCGTCATCAGATCTATATCAGACCTGGCGCCGCCATGCTCGTCACATTCACTCCGGATGAGACAGTGTAGGGAGAGCTGCTGCTGTGTCAGGGAGAGATTTGATTGTGTATTAGGTAGTGTAGGGAGAAAAAACGTACATTACACATATCCATCTTAACAAGCAGTCCTTCTGAGGACTAATCCATCTGCAGAGATATCAGGCAGGCAGGGTGTATAGGCAGGCGGTGTATATAGCAGACTGCAGTGCATATAGCACAAGAGGCTCCATTCCAATTCTGCCTTCTGCTGCTGTTAGATTTTTCTATACAAAGGCCCAGGTCTCAGGGGCCAGGAATACTTTTCTTTGGATCTTAATCCTCATTACTTGCTTAAAAAGCAATCCAGAGAACACTATTTTTTCTGTGCCATTTGCTTGTTGGCACCTCAGAATACAGCCAGGCCCTTTCCATATTAGAGCGCTAGAAATCCAGCTATTAAAAACTATGTTTTCTCCGTCAAATGGATCACATATACGTTGTCAGAAAATGCTGCCATTTCTGGCCTCCATTAAAAATTTCCTTTAGTGTGTCACAATTGCAGAAATACACTTGCATTTTTTTGTTGAGTGCATTTTAACCCCTTAACAACATTAGACTTACTAATACGCGTCTGTGCCCTGGGACTTAAGAGCCAGACCCGTATTAGTACATCATCGCGATCGCGCACGCACACAGGCTGTGCGGGCACGATCGCCGGGTGTCAGCTGATTGTCACAGCTGACACCCGGTACTATGTGCAGGGAGCGGTCCCGCACCATTCCCAGCACATTAACCCCCACAATGCTGCGATCGAAGTCGATCGCAGCATTGCGGTGGCAAGGGGAGGTGATCGCAGATACTCACCTCCTCTTCCGGCCTCCAGCGCTGTCTGCCGTGGTTTCCAGGATGTTGCCATGACGACCTGATGTCGTCATGACAACATCCGGGTCACCAGACAACAGGAAGATTGTTTGGACATGCGCGGTGCATCTCCAAACTATCTTCTCCCTGTCCAGCGCTGACAGCCTGCATGGCACAGGGATGGTGCTGCATTCCTGTGCCATGCAGGCGATCAGAATAAAAAAAGTGAAAGTCCCAGAGTGGGACAGAGTAAAAAAGTGTAAAAACTGTCAGAAAGTGAAAAAAAATGAAAAAAAAATTGTAAAAATATAAAAAAATAAAAAATAAAAAACTAATCCACCGAAAATAAAAATATAATGTACCCATAAATAAATATTATTATAAAAAAAATAATAAAAGTACACATATTTGGTATCGCCGCGTCCGGAACAACCTGACCTATAAAACTGTCCCACTAGTTAACCCCTTCAGTGAACACGGTAAAAAATAAAAATAAAAAACGAAGCAAAAAAAAATGCTTTATCATCATACTGCCAAACAAAAAATCGAATAACACGCAATCCAAAAGACGAATATAAATAAAAATGGTACCGCTGAAAACGTCATCTCGTCCCACAAAAAACAAGCCACCATACAGCTCCATGAGCCGAAAAATAAAAAAGTTATAGCTCTCAGAATAAAGCTATGCAAAAAAATATTTTTTTCTATAAAATTGCTTTTATTATGTAAAAGTGCAAAACATAGAAAAACGATATAAATGTGGTACCGCTGTAAACATAATGACCCGAAGAATAAAGCTGCCTTATCAATTTTACCACACGCGGAATAGAATAAAAAAAAAAAAAAAAACAATTCCTGAATTGTTGGTTTTTGTTTATTCTGCCTCCCAAAAATCAGAATAGAAAGCGATCAAAAAATGTCACGTGCCTGAAAATGGCACCAATAACAACGTCAACTCATCCCGCAAAAAACAAGCCATCACATGACTGTCTGCCAAAATCTGGAAAAATTATAGCTCTCAAAATATGGCGATGCAAAAACTAGATTTTACAAAAAATGCGTCTTTTAGTGTGTGACAGCTGTCAATCATAAAAACCCCATATGATTGTGGTATCGCTGTAATCGCACCGACCCGAAGAATAAAGTCGTCTAATCACTTATACCGCACGAGGAACGGCGGAAAAAATAAACTCTCGGGTTAGGGTTGGGCTAGGGTTAGGGCTAGGGTTAGGGCTGAGTTTGGGGTTAGGGTTGTGATGGGGTTGGGATTTTTTTCAAAAGTAAGAAAAAAAGATGACGATATGGCGACTAGTGTTGAGCGCAAGTGCTCGCTACTTGAGTTTGCATCGGGTGCTCGGGTATGCATTGAGTATCGTGGGTATTTGAGTGACATGCTCGAGTCTCCGCCCCATATGCTTCACGGACAAAAAAACTTTGCGGGGATTGCCTGCCATGCACGAGCGATCCCCGCATGTTTTTTTTTGGGTGTCTAATAACCGTGAAACATGCGGGGCAGGGACTCGAGCATGTCACTCGAGCACACGCAGTACATGGTGCATACCTGAGTACCCGATGCAAACTCAAGTAGCGAGCCCTTGCTCTCAAGACTAATGACAACTTATTCAATATGATGACCTAATGTTATCAAATTCTGTGTCGTACCTCTGGGTTCAAAATGTTCACTATACACCTTAATAAAATCCTTGAGGGGTATAGTTTCCAAAATGAGGTCACTTGTGGGGGAGCTCCACTGTTTGGGCACACAGGGGCCTTCCAAACGCAACATGGTGTCCGCTAACAATTTGAGCCGATTTTCCATTCAATTTGTTAGCAGACACCATGTTGCATTTGGAGAGTCCCTGTGTGCCCAAACATTGTAGCTCCCCACAAGTGACCCCATTTTGGAAACTAGACCCTCCAAGGCACCTATCTAGATGCATAGTGAGCACTTGGAACCCCCAGGTGCTTCACAAATTGATTCGTAAAAATGAAAAAGTTTTTTTTTTTTTTTCACTTTTTCATTTTTACGAATCAATTTGTGAAGCACCTGGGGGTTCCAAGTGCTCACTATGCATCTAGATAGGTGCCTTGGGGGGTCTAGTTTCCAAAATGGGGTTACTTGTGGGGGAGCTCCAATGTTTGAGCACACAGAGGCTCTCCAAACGCAACAAGGTGTCCGCTAACAATTTGAGCCGATTTTCCATTCAATTTGTTAGCGGAAACCATGTTGCATTTGGAGAGTCACTGTGTGCCCAAACATTAGAGCTCCCACACAAGTGACCCCATTTTGAAAACTAGACCCCCCAAGGCATCTATCTAGATGCATAGTGAGCACTTGGACCCCCTAGGTGCTTCACAAATTGATTCATAAAAATGAAAAAGTGAAAAAAAAAAACACTTTTTAATTTTTACGAATCAATTTGTGAAGCACCTGTGGGTTGCAAGTGCTCACTATGCATCTAGATAGGTGCCTTGGGGGGTCTAGTTTCCAAAATGGGGTCACTTGTGGGGGAGCTCCAATGTTTAGGCACATCAGGGGCTCTCCAAACGCAACATGGCGTCCGCTAATTATTCAAGCAAATTTTACAATCAAAAAGTCAAATGGCGCTCCTTCCCTTCCGAGCCCTGCCGTGCCCCAAACAGTGTTTTTTCCCTACATATGGGGTATCTGCATGCCCAGGGGAAATTGCACAACAAATTTTGGGGTCCATTTTTTCTTGTTACCCCTGTTAAAATAAAAAAAATGGGTCTAAAGTAACATGTTTGTGAAAAAAGTTAAATGTTCATTTTTTTCTTCCACATTCCAAAAATTCCTGTGAAGCACCTGAAGGGTTAATAAAGTTCTTGAATGTGGTTTTGAGCAACTTGAGGGGTGCAGTTTTTAGAATGGTGTCACTTTTGGGTATTTTCTGTCATAAAGACCTCTCAAAGTGACTTCAAATGTGATGTGGTCCCTAAAAAAATGGTTTTGTAAATTTTGTTGGAAAAATGAGAAATCGCTGGTCAAATTTTAACCCTTTTAGCTCCCTAACAAAAAAAAATGTTGGTTCCAAAATTGTGCTGATGTAAAGTAGACATGTGGGAAATGTTATTTATTAACTATTTTGTGTGACATATCTCTCTGATTTAAGGGCATAAAAATTCAAAGTTTGAAAATTGCAAAATTTTCTAAATTTTCGCCAAATTTCCGTTTTTTTCACAAATAAACACAAGTGATATTGAAGAAATTTTCCACAATCATGAAGTACAATATGTCACGAAAAAACATTCTCAGAATCAGGGGGACCCGTTGAAGCGTTCCAGAGTAATTACCTCATAAAATGACAGTGGTCAGAATTGTAAAAATTGGCCTGGTCATTAACATGCAAACCACCCTCGGGGGTTAAGGGGTTAAGGTGTGAAAGTGAAGGAGTTATATATTTAATTCAGTGCCCATGCTCAAAGCAATATATTGGCAGGACTCTGAGACCTCTTAAAAAGGAGAGGAGAACAGATTAATAAGAATAGAATTTTTTTTTTGTTAAACATGCACTTTTCAATCATTTCAAAACATTTCATAACAGCAATTCAAATGGCTATATCTATATACGAGTATAGGAGGAAATAATCTATCACAAATGTCCAGAGCTGAATCTAGAAAGAAATTAGGCTTTAAAACACTAGTGCCGAAAAAAGGGGAGTGAGTATTGCTGAAAGCTGCTGATAGATTAGAGGGTCCTGTGTGAAAACCCGTAAGGAAGAATGGCTACTAGATAAAGGATTGATACTATCACGCTAAACAGCTGCTGAACAGAGCAGGATAAATGAAAGGAATAACAGATATAGAAATAATGTTTCACCAAAATGGGTTGAATGTCCCCCTTTCTTGGTATATAAATTTTTCTTAAGATTACTGGATAATGATTTGCAGCTATGAAAGTTAATAGATGGTTCCCTGGGTTGTGATAATCTATGGATAATTGGTCGGGTGGTACCTAGCTTCTGGTACACATAGAGGCAGCTAGTGATTGGACGTTTTCCATCTATATATCCTCCTCTTACCATGTTTTTTCACCCTTCCATTGACACGACAACATTATTACTGAACACATAAACTCTATCCTTTATATATACAGTATATAATTTCAAGGGAAAAAGCGTTTTAAAAAAGGGTTTTAAAAAATTTATTATTAATTTAATTTCATCCTGTTTTATTTTTTATATTCTATATATATTTATATTTTTAATGATTTATTGTACTACAGTGCTGCTCACCATTCTTGTCAAGCCTTCATTTTTTCGTAGACTGTACAATATCTTCAGAAATAAATGGAAATGTAACAAAGTTATATCCTCAGGATTTGTGGTCCAAAGTAATACAACAATAGATTATTGTTTTTCAACTTCCATGTTGCAATTTCAAGGAAAAAACTGAATGTGCCACTGACTCGCCGAGGGGGATGGGGATTACTCGGTTACCCGGGCCTTTAGCCTGCCTTAGGGATGTTGCTGTGGTCGGCTCCCAGGCCCGTACCCTGGGGTCTCTCTTTAAAAGCGTTGAAAGTTGTTAATTTTATAAAAGTTCGTGACGCCACCTGTGGCTTCTGGTGAGAATCACCAGAGGTGCGCAGTCCACTGAGGCCGATGATAAGGCAGCTCGATGGTATAGCTCCCCACAGGTGGAGCTAGGCCTCAGGGCAGCGTATGAAGGGAGATGCAGGACAGGCGAGACCCAGCCGGGTCAGAGCAAGAACAGGGACAGACACGATAGTCACTTCAGTACCTTTTACTGATGGAAATTCAGGCACGTCCCGGAGCACTGTAGGGTGAAGGGTGCATGTCAGGATCCTCCCCAATGAGTGGGTGTAGGGCCTCCTGTTACTTGCCTCTGCGTAGTAAGTTTCTGACCTGCCTGGAGCTAGGCCTAACTTTGTCTCTGTCCTGCGCTGGCTGACCTTGTGGTAGGGCCTTCTCTTGGAATACACGCTCCCAGCTTACGGGGCCTATGTGTCTCCTGGCTCTGTTATGTATCAGCACTTTAGTGATCCTGAGACCTGTAGTTATCCAGGGATTCCAGTTGTGCCTTACTGGGTCATAGAGATCCCGGTAAGCTTCGGACCCGGTGTCCGGTAAATGCTTTGGGGTGAGCTGGTTAAGCTCCTCTGCCCCCTATGTACTAACTCTCCACTCGCCTTCGGCCTACTCGGTCCCTCACTAGGCTACTCACACTAACGGCAGCTTGCCGCGCTTCACCGATCTTATGGCGCCGGCACACCTAAAGCTCTAACTGAGCTACAACTGAGTCTGGAACGTACTCCACTGCAGACTGACCTCTCTCAGGCTTCTCTACTGCAGGAACTCTCTCAACAGACTAAACTGCCTGGCTCCACCTTCCCTATTTATCTATCCCTAACGGGCTCCCTCTGCTGGTTTCAGGTGGAAGGTGGAGATGTGTGAATGGTTATGGGGGCCTCTTGTGGAGGAATCCATCAATGCACTCTTCTAGGATCTGTGATACCAAGCGCAGCTGGGCGTCACACCACAATAATGGCACCCCTAATTAATACTTGCTTGCACACCCTTTGTCATTGTTGACAGCCTCCAAACGTTTCTTGTAGCCATCTGTAAGCTTCTTCCACTTCTCAGCTGGAATTTTCTCCCACTTTTCTTTTGCAGTTTGTTCAAGCTCTTGAATGTTTGCAGGGTTCTTTTTCCCAATGGCAGATTTCAGCTCACCCCTAAGATTTTCAAAGGGATTGAGGTCAGGACTCATTGCTGGCCATTTTAAAACAGTCCATTTTTATTTTTCAACCATTCGTGTGTACTTTTGGATGTGTGCTTTGGGTCATTGTCTTGCTGGTGGACCCATGATCTTTGACTCAAACTAAGTTTTCTTACACTGGGTTGGACATTTCATTCTAAAATCTCTTGATAATTCTCTGATTTCATGATTTCTGTGATACGGTCAAGGCCTCCAGTACCAGATGCAGCAAAGCATCCCCACAGCATTATGGATCCTCCACCATGCTTAACTGTTGATAAGGTGTTCTTTCCTTAAAAGCTTCATTGCACCCTCTGTAAACAAACTGTTGTTTTGCATTGCCAAAAAGTTCTATTTTTGTTTTATCTGTCCACAGAACATTTTCCCAGAAGGATTGTGGTTAGTCAAGGTACTCTTTGGCAAAGATCAATCATTCCTTTTTATGTCTTTTCTTCAGCAATGGTTTCTTTCTTGACCTTCACCCATAAAGCTCTGCTTGGTTTATTGTGCGGCGTATGGTGTTTGTTGAAACCATGACCCGGGTTGGCCTTCAGGTCTTTGGATGATTGGCGTGGTGGTTTTTCAACCATTCGCACCAACCTTCAAAGACATCTCTTGTCAATTTCCTCGTTCCCCCACACCCAGGTACATTCTTGACAGTTCCATGCTTGGCAAACTTCTTAATAACATTGTGCACTGTTGAAACTGTGATAACAAAGTCTTTGGAGATGGCCTTATATCCTTTGGAAGTCTTGTGTTTGCTAATAATAGCAGTTATAATGTCTTCACCATTGTGACAAAAGAATAGAGCCTACCATGTGGCTTTTTAAAACACTGAAGTCATCATTCATTGGCTAATTCATGTCACATGGGCTCGGATAATTAATCACAGGTGAATCTCTTTTGTGATTTACCACAGGTAATACATACTAAATTAATGTAAAGGGTGCCAATACCAGTGACACAGCAAGCTTTAGGTTTTTCTATCCCCCTAATTATTTTTTGGTTTTAATTATTTTTTATCATTTGCTCTTTTGTATTTAACATGAGTGCTCTATACAAAAAACTGTTTCAATTGATTCATTTTTTTTTCAGGAGTCATTCCACATTATGTACTTCATCTTCATGGGTGCAAATAATGATGAGCAGGACTGTATATTGTATTGTATTAGTGCATTATACCTCCTATTTCTTATTTCTACGCTCTGTACTAACATTTATTATACACATAATCCACTCGATATGCTTGGATGCTATGTTTGGATTTCTTTTTCCCTTAATAATAAAGACCTTCATTTAAAGACTGCATTTTGTGTTTACTTGTGTTATCTTTGTCTAATATTTCCATTTGTTTTGTGATCTGAAACATTTAAGTGTGACAAAGATGCAAAAGAATAAGAAATCAGGAAGGGGGCAAACACTTTTTCACACCACTGTATGTGTGAAGTGTAAAGTAAATTCTACAAGGTTTTCTATATATTGAGAAAATATAAATCTGATAACTGTGACTTGCATTTGTATTTATCCCACCGGAGTAAATAGTTTGTAGGACCACCTTTCGCTGCAGTTACTGCTGCAAGTCTTTTCAGGTATGTCTCTACTAGCTTTGCACATCTAGAGGTGACATTTTCTCCCATTCTTCTTTGTAAATGCTCTATCTCAGTGAGATTGGATGGAGACGTCTGTGAACAGCAATTTCAAGTCTTGCCACAGATCCTCAATGGGATTTCGGTCTGGCCTTTGGGCCATTCACACTCATGAATCTGCGGTGAGGGGTTCAGCATGAGGCTGCGGTATGTGCATTGCATTACACACATCTATTGCCTGGTACATTTTCATACTTACCACAATGCTCTTCAATTCTATAAAATGTCAATCTGACATTTACAGAGTCACTTTTATCCCAAGCTTCAGAGCTACAACTAGAAGATGATTCCAAAAGTATAGAATCCAGAATATTAGTAATATACAGTGAACAGAAAAATAAGATTATCCCAAGATAATAGGACAAAACACCAACATAAAGTGTCATGCAGTGCTCCATCATTAGTGGCAAATGCTGCCCATTAGTGTTGAGCCACCCCCATAGTGTTCGAGTTCGGTTCGGTTCGTCGAACACCCGTGTGTTCGCCGAACTGTTCGTCGAGCTGTTCGTCGAACACCTTCGAACACCGTTAAAACCAATGGCAGGCAAACAAAAACACATAGAAACACATAGAAAACACCTTCAAAGGTGTCCAAAAGCTGACAAACTGCTCAGAAGGCACAACTAACACATGGAAAAGTGACAAGTACATATAGTCAAGCGAAAAGAAAAGAGGTGGAGGAGTAAAAGGAGGGGGAGGCACAGATATAGGCATGTCATGCCCTTCTAAAATCCAAAAAGTGAGAAGCCGACACGTTCAGTCCGCTACTGCCCGTGCCACCTCCGTGTCGCCGGGTTTGTGCCAGAGCCGCGGTGAACCCTGACGGCCAGCCCCCCTCTCCCAATACTGGTGCCTGTCCGCTGGTGGGTCGAGCGAGCCCCCCTGTGGTGGAGGCAGCTCTAAGCTTTTTAATTTAAATTGTCTCTCTAATTTGAATGAATACACTTTAAATCCATTTACAAGGATCTATTGGAGGGCAAGTCTCATGCCAGCAGCCGCGTAATTCCAGATCCAGTAGCGTCCACTAAAGCTGCTGCAGTTAAAAAGCTTTTATAAGGATCGAGCTCGGCTGTCCACCGCAAGGCATCCTACTGCCAGTCCCAGCCCCTATGCCTTGGGGTGCCTCCTGATGCTCTTCACTGAGTATCCCGTGGTCCCGAAGAATTTCCTTTGAAAAAATTAAGTGTCCAAACTACAGGTGGTGTAGCTTGCTTAACAGCCGGGATAATCCGCTGACTAGCAGACACTGCTACTAGGCACAAAGTATTTCCTTAGCTAGATGCAGTTAAAAATTTGTAATTAGATACTCTCGTTGGATGCTGAGAAAGCATTCCATAGAGTCTCCTGGCACGCCATATATGATTCTCTTAAAAAGCTTGGGGTAGGGGTCTAGGGGACCCTTTTATAGCCAAAATCACGGCCCTGTATCGCAATACGTCACCTAGGCTGAAGATAAATGGAACTGTAGCACCCTGAGGGCTCGGTTGCTACAGAGGTAATGCACCTCACCCAGAGGTGTGATATCTCACTCTCAGGTAAGGATGTAGTGTGGATCAGGACCCGACACCTGCATGCATTACACCACATTGCCGTGGGGCAGGGCGACCAATATGCCCCTGAGATGCTCACGACAGTCCCTGTCCCTGGCTGGAGTGGGGGGAGGGAACACTGAGGAAGGGGAACCCTGTAGTGCAGGAGCAGGGAGGAAGCAGTTCCTGGGTGCATTGAGAAGGGAGTATAAAAGGTGGGCACCATCTTAGTTCAGTGCAGAGAAGTCTGAGCAGAAGTGGCAGGGAGCAGGGGCTCTGCATGAGCTCTGCTCCGGAGGCGGGCCTAGTAACAGAGGCCCAGGCCTGGAAGAGGGAGAAGGAAGGAAGAGGAGCGGAGAAGGCTCCAGGAACGAGGAACGAAGGGATCTCAGGGGTGCGGACGGGCGAGTCGCCACCGCACGACCGAATCCACCTGCGTGGAGGGGTCACGCCAAAGGGGGAGACCGGTCCCCGAAACTAGTGGAGGCAGGAAACGACCCTCAGCTAGAAACAGGAGGCTGTGACATTTTATGTGGCGCAGCCCCTCGCTACACCCGCTAGGAAGGCACCACATAGGGTCAGGGAAACTGGCGCCAAGTTTACCAAGAGGAGGCCCGAGGCAGCCGGACAGAAGGGTTGGTAAGAAAGGCCAGACAAAGGACACACAAAGGGGGTCCTGTGAAGCACTCCAAAGTTATCTGGGAGTTGTCTGAGCCCCTCACCTGGTGAGCACAGTACGACGTGGGCAGCCGTTACCTGCAGACGTGGTCTGGATAATAAGAACTGTGAGTAAAGGCCCTGAACTGCATCACTGACTCCGTGTCATTACTGCTGCTGCCCTGCACCATCACCCCCATCCTCCGCATACACTGCCCTGAGGCTTTACTCCTCCCGTGGGGAGTTATGCTACGCTCTGCTGCACCCACAACACCAGCCTCAGCGGTCTGCCCTGGAGCGGCGGTTCACTCTGACCGCAATCCACGGGTGGCGTAGTCGGACATTTAAACATCAAAACCACATAAATAGTTCCGCCACTGGTTTGACCGCCCTGAGCCACGGAACCGGGTTGCCGCCACGGAGACTACAACCACCAGCATCCACCAAAAAGGGTCCGGCTCCGGGTGTCCCAAGGCCCAGGGGGCGCGTCAGAACATTTTCATCACCTTTCACAATCACCAATGGGACAAGGCAGGAATGTTCTCTGTCCCCTCTCTTATACATCCTAGTGACGGAGCACCTGCTCTCATCAATTCGCCATAACCCCAATATTAGGTGGATTGAGGTGGGAGGCACCGAGTACAAGTGCTCTCTATTTGCTGATGATGTCCTAGTATATATCACTCAATCACATATATCCATCCATGCTGTTATGGCTGAAATAGATCACTTTGTTACATGGTTAAATTTTAAAATCAATGCAGCGAAGTCTGAGGCCCTCGATGTCTCCCTCCCCAAATCCATATAGGATTCCATCCAGTCCAACTTTCCCTTTGCCTGGCCCTCACAGGGTATCAAATACTTAGGAATTCCTATTCATAGAGACCTCTCCCATCTATGTTATCTTAATTTTGGGCCCTTTATTGAACAACTCCATACAGACCACGGTTGGCATTTTAGAACTGTAAGATTCACTACGTGAACCACTGGTGTTTTGTGGAAAAGCACATGTACACTGTGTTCCAAATTATTATGCAAAAAGTGTTTAGGAGTGATAAGGGAAGAATTTGTTTGTTTGTCAGTTAAACTCATTGATGGTGATGTGTGTCAGGGCTCTTTATATCACTGTAAGCAATTGCAGACACCTGTGCTAATTAGTTTGGCAGGTGTGTCCAATGAAAGGCAAGACTACTTAAGAAGGCTGTCTCACATTATTAAGCAGCCTACATTTTCTGCCAAAATGGGAAAGAAAAAGGATGTGTCGGCTGCTGAGAAACAACAAATTGTGGAGTGTTTAGGTCAAGGCATGACTACAATCAACATTGTGCGATGATCAGGATGAAGTGTCTTGGCAATCAAGAAGTATGTAGCTGATTCACAGTACACACGTGTGCGTGCTGATAAGGGCAAATTGAGGACTCTTTCCTACAGGCAATTACGTCAGGTTGAAAGAGCAGCGGCAAAAAAGCCTTGTCATAGCAGCAGACAAGTTTTTGAAGCTGCTTGTGCCTCCAACATCCCCCGAACAACAAGATGCAGGGTCCTTCAGAGGTTTGCAGCTGTGCATACGCCATCCTGTCGACCTCCTCTATCCACTTCACACAAGCAGAAACGGCTCCAGTGGGCCAAACATTACATGAAGACTGATTTCAAAACTGTTTTGTTCATGGATGAGTGCCGTGCAGTGCTCGATGGTCCAGATGGATGGAGTGGAGGATGGCTGGTTGATGGACACCCCACGCAAACACGGCTACAGCGCCAACAAGGAGGAGGTGGAGTAATGTTTTGGGCTGGAATCATGGGGAGAGAGATTGTCGGCCCCTTTAGGATCCCTGAAGGCGCTAAAGATGAACTCCATAATGTATGTGGATTTTCTCAAACAGCACTTCCTGCCATGGTTCAAGAAGAAGAACCGTGTATTTCACAGCAAGATCATTTTTCTGCATGATAATGCACCATCTCATGCTGCACATAAAACATCTGCATCTCTGGCTGATATGGGCATAAAAGGGGACAAACTTATGGTGTGACCCCCATGCTCCCCTGACCTCTACCCCATTCAGAACCTTTGGAGCATCATTAAAAGGAGTGTCTATGATGGCGGGAGGCAGTTCACATCTAAGCAACAGCTCTGGGAGGGTATTCTGTCCTCATGCAAAACAATTGAAGCAGAAACCATCCAAAACCTGACAAATTCAATGGAAGAGAGAGTTCAGAAGCTCCTTTCGAACAAGGGGTCCTATGTGAAAATGTAACATCACCTAGAATAAAGTTTTGAGTTGAAAACTGTTTGATTTCAGTTTCTAACAACCTGCTAATGCTTATAATTTCAAAAATGACCATTTTTTTGGTCTTTATTAAAATGAAAAGGTTGATCGAAAAGTTTGGGGGATCTAAGAGTGTGGCAACCCAGTAGTCATGATTACTTCGAATTCTGACAATATGAGGGTCATGCTGCAGGTAGTGCAGCAAGAAGGCACTTATGTGTCTTGCGCATCTCGGAGCCCCAAAATTATTTTCCGGGCTAGATGCAGCTAAAAATTATTATTAATTTTAAATCTGGTGAAGCTTTAGTATAGATGGCCTAATAGGATTAGTGCTGCACACTGAAACAAAGCCCAAATTATTTTCCAGTCAAGATACAGATAAACATGTTTAGTAATTTTAAATCTGGTGGAGCTTATTATAGATGGCCTAATAGAATCAGTGCTGCACACTGCTACAAAGCCCAAATTATTTTCCAGCCAAGATACAGATAAACATGATTAGTAATTTGAAAGCTTAAAACGGTTGGTAGGGTGATTTTAACCAATCATCAAGCTTTTACTCTCCCCAGGATGACACAGGGGTAGAAAAGTTGTTTCGGATCCATGATTTGTTCATCTTTATGAACGTGAGTCTGTCTACATTATCAGTGGAGAGCCGCGTGCGCTTATCTGTCAGCACACCACCAGCAGCGCTGAACACACGTTCAGACAGAACGCTGGCTGCGGGGCATGACAAGATCTCCAAGGCGTAAGTGGCTAGCTCCGGCCATTTATCCAGATTGGAAGCCCAAAAAGAGCAAGGGTCCAGTGACACAGTCGTGGCTTCAATGTTTACTTGGAGATACTCCTGTACCATCGTCTCTAGGCGTTGACTATGTGTCAGACTTCTTGTCTCCTGTGGCCTTGAAAAGGATGGGCTAAAAAAGTGGTGAAATGATTCCGCAAAATTGATGTTACCAGCAGATACTGTGGTTCTGTTACGGTTTGAGTGCTGAACACTTGACGGTCCCACGGTTGTCAAGTTGGAACTGTGAGATTCACTACGTGCACCACTGGTATTTTGTGGAAAAGCACATGTAAGATTCTGCCACAGTCTCTGCTGATACTCCTGCATGCGTGCATCCCTTTCTATGGCAGGAATAATTTCTGCAAATTTACTTTTGTACCGGGGATCTAACAGTGTGGCAACCCAGTAGTCAGGATTATTTCTAATTCTCACAATTCGAGGGTCATGTTGCAGGTAGTGCAGCAAGAAGGCACTCATGTGTGTTGCGCATCCAGGAGCACCAAGTCCCTGTTGTGTTGGTGGCGAGGTAACAATCATGCTTCCTTCCTCTGTCCTCTCCCCCCAACCTCGCACAACAGAAATGTGATCAAGGTCTCCCTCATCTGATGAGTCTTCCATCAGTTCGTCCTCCACTTCTTCCTGGGCTCCTGCACCTTCCTCACTAGTTTGGCTGCTACCATGCGCCCTGGTAAAACCATCTCCCCCACCCTCACATGCCTGCCGCCTTGGTGCTGCCGACCGTCTGGACCTTGCAGATGTTAGCCCTTCCGCATACAACTCCTCCTCCTCTACTTCCTCCACCTCCTCTTGTGCCACCACCTGACTCCGAATTCTGTTTAACATGTGCTCCAGCATGTAAATCACCGGAATAGTCATGCTGATAATGGCATCGTCAGCACTAAACATCTTCGTCGCCATTTCAAAACTGTGCAGAAGGGTGCATAGGTCCCTGATCTGAGACCACTCCTCCAGCGTGATTTGCCCCACCTCTGGATCTCGTTGGCCCAGGCTATACGTCAGAACGTATTGCACCAAGGCTTGTCGGTGCTGCCACAGTCGCTGCAACATGTGCAGAGTTGAATTCCACCGGGTAGGCACATCGCATTTTAGCCGGTGAAGTGGCAGGCCCAACGACTTCTGTAGAGATGTAAGTCGCTGAGCTGCAGGATGCGAACGGCGAAAGTGAGCACACAGCGACCGTGCCCTCTGCAGAAGGCCATCTAGTCTGGGATAGTGGGCTAAAAATTGCTGGACAACCAGGTTCAACACGTGAGCCATACAAGGCACGTGTGTGTCATTGCCCCGGCGAAGGGCCGCACCCAGGTTTGCAGCATTGTCGCACACGGCCTTCCCTGGTTTCAGGTCCAGTGGAGACAACCATTCATGAAATTGGTTCTCCAGAGCTGACCACAACTCCTCAGCTGTGTGACTCACATTTCCCAGACATTTCAAAGTAAAAACCGCCTGATGACGTTGAGCCCTACTGCCAGCATAGTAAGGAGGTGTGCAGGATCCCTTCTGCGCAATTAGAAAGCTTGTGGCATGACCAGACAGGCTTTGGGTGCAGGTGGAAGACCGAGAGGAGGTTGAGGAGGCAGAAGCAGTGGAGGAACTTTGACATAAAGAGGATTGACGCACAACTCGTGGGGACGGCAAGACTTGGACAGCAGCCCCTTGTCCTGCTGTCACCATAGTTACCCAGTGCCCAGTCAGCGACATGTAACGCCCCTGTCCATGCCTACTCGTCAAAGTGTCTGTGGTGAAATGCACCCTGTCACACACAGAGTTTCTCAAAGAAGCGGTGATGTTGTGTGCGACATGCTGGTGGAGCGCAGGCACACCTTTCTTTGAGAAGTAGTGCCGACTGGGCATCTGGTACTGGGGCACTGCGACGGACATAAGGTCTCGAAAATCCTCTGTGTCCACCAGGCGGAAAGGCAGCATTTCTGTAGCCAAGAACTTGCAGATGGTGAAATTCAACCTCTTAGCTTTCTCATGGCTAGGAGGAAATGGTCTTTTACTTGTCCACATCTGAGGGACCGAGGGCTGGCTATTGTGCTTAGACGGGGTTGATAAGGGTGTCCCCGGCAAACTGCCGGTCTGTGAGGAAGATGCAGGCGGACATGTTAGGTTGCCTTGATCCAAAGGTGGTGCTATCGATGTCGGACAGCGCTCAACACCAGCTGGTGTTACCACCTCCAAAGAAAATGATGACCTGCCAATCACGCTGGCTGTTGCGGGTAAAGAGGTGGCAGGTCTGCGCCCCAAAACAGGTGTTACTGCTGTCCCCCCAGTCACAGAGGATGAAGAGGCCGCGGATGCACAAGATATGGCAGACGGTGGTTGGCACGGCCGGCTAGGCCGCATTGTAGCACACTGAGCTTCCCACTGCAACTTATGCTTCATGTCCATGTGCCGGTTCATGCATGAAGTACTCAAACTATGTATTTTTTGGCCTCTACTTAGCTTTTGCTGACAAATGTTACAGATAACACGAGTTGGGTCATCTTTATCGATCTGAAAAAATGCCCAGGCTATGCAAGGCTTAGCACCCATGCGACCTGAAGAGCCACCACGACTTGTGGTGAGAGGCAGAGTTGTGTTTGAGGATGCAGTTGTTGACGTGCTTCCAGTACTACGTCTCTGTCCAGGAAGGCGCAACCTGACCTCGTCGTCACTAGCATCTTCCTCCACCTCCTCTGCTGGCCTCATCTCTTGGCTGACTGTGGGTTGACAGTAAGTGGGATCTCCAACCTCATCATCATCACCCTGTGCGTTATAACACCCGTCATCCTCAGAGCCAACCTGTTCCTGCCCTGACAAAAAACTAAAGTTGTCGCTCCAATCAGGTATTTGAGTCTTATCATCGTCTTCCTCATTGTCTCCACCAACAGGAGTTACAGTTTGGGAATGAGGGTCTACATTATGGTCAGAACCTTCTGAGTCTGGTCCTGGATCCGACTCATAAAGATTCTGGGCATCAGTGCAGATCATTTCCTAGTCTGGATTCACAGAAGCGCTGGAGTCGACCTCTGATTCCCAGGCTATAGTATGAGTAAACAGCTCTGCAGACTCAACCATCTGTTCTACCTCATACTCAGATGGGCAGCTGGAGATTTGGGAGCTGTGAGGAAGCAAGTGCGATTGGGGTGACACCTTTGAGGACTGGAGTATTTGTGATGTTGAAGTTGATGTGGAGGAGAGCCCACTTAAAGGAGCACTTGATATCCGTTGAAGCACCTGCTGTTTTTGTGCCTCATCTGGAATTTGTAGCGATTGGCGTGGCCGTAAGAAAGGGATTTTATCACATTGTCCGCTAAAAGAAGTAGACATTTTAGTTTGGCTGGAAGATGGTCTTTCTTCTGCAGATGTTACTGTTGCTTTAACACCTACCCCACGGACACAACCTTTTTTCCCCTTCCCAACACGCCTATTCCCCTTTCCACCAGCAGCAGGCCTTTTTCCACTCATTTTGGTGGTTAACTAATTAACAACTCTGGAGTTGTTTGCACAAAAAAACAATGGATGGGAACCGAGCAGAGCTGAGTGGCCAAACTGTGGTATTAGGCCAAAACTATTGGCTGGGTTAGATGCAGAAAAAAATTATATTCAATTTGCAACCTGATGGAGGTCAGTATAGATGGACTAATAGAGAAAGTCCCACACACTGGTAGAAGGCCAAATATTTTTTCAGAGCTAGATGCAGATAAAAATTATTTTTAATTTGCAACCTGATGGAGGTCAGTATAGATGGACTAATAGAGAAAGTCCCACACACTGCTAGAAGGCCAAATATTTTTTCAGAGCTAGATGCAGATAAAAATTATTTTTAATTTGCAACCTGATGGAGGTCAGTATAGATGGACTAATAGAGAAAGTCCCACACACTGCTAGAAGGCCAAATATTTTTTCAGAGGTAGATGCAGAAAAAAATATATTCAGTTTGCAACCTGATGGAGGTCTGTATAGATGGATTAATAGAACAAGTCCCACACACAGCTAGAAGCCCAATATTTTTTCAGAGGTAGATGCAGAAAAAAATATATTCAGTTTGCAACCTGATGGAGGTCAGTATAGATGGACTAATACAACAAGTCCCACACACAGCTAGAAGCCCAATATTTTTTCAGAGGTAGATGCAGAAAAAAATATATTCAGTTTGCAACCTGATGGAGGTCTGTATAGACGGATTAATAGAACAAGTCCCACACACATCTAGAAGCCCAATATTTTTTCAGAGGTAGATGCAGAAAAAAATATATTCAGTTTGCAACCTGATGGAGGTCAGTATAGATGGACTAATACAACAAGTCCCACACACAGCTAGAAGGCCAAATATTTTTTCAGAGGTAGATGCAGAAAAAAATATATTCAGTTTGCAACCTGATGGAGGTCTGTATAGATGGATTAATAGAACAAGTCCCACACACAGCTAGAAGCCCAATATTTTTTCAGAGGTAGATGCAGAAAAAAATATATTCAGTTTGCAACCTGATGGAGGTCAGTATAGATGGACTAATACAACAAGTCCCACACACAGCTAGAAGCCCAATATTTTTTCAGAGGTAGATGCAGAAAAAAATATATTCAGTTTGCAACCTGATGGAGGTCTGTATAGATGGATTAATAGAACAAGTCCCACACACACCTAGAAGCCCAATATTTTTTCAGAGGTAGATGCAGAAAAAAATATATTCAGTTTGCAACCTGATGGAGGTCAGTATAGATGGACTAATACAACAAGTCCCACACACAGCTAGAAGCCCAATATTTTTTCAGAGGTAGATGCAGAAAAAAATATATTCAGTTTGCAACCTGATGGAGGTCTGTATAGATGGATTAATAGAACAAGTCCCACACACAGCTAGAAGCCCAATATTTTTTCAGAGGTAGATGCAGAAAAAAATATATTCAGTTTGCAACCTGATGGAGGTCAGTATAGATGGACTAATACAACAAGTCCCACACACAGCTAGAAGCCCAATATTTTTTCAGAAGTAGATGCAGAAAAAAATATATTCAGTTTGCAACCTGATGGAGGTCTGTATAGATGGACTAATACAACAAGTCCCACACACAGCTAGAAGCCCAATATTTTTTCAGAGGTAGATGCAGAAAAAAATATATTCAGTTTGCAACCTGATGGAGGTCAGTATAGATGGACTAATACAACAAGTCCCACACACAGCTAGAAGCCCAATATTTTTTCAGAGGTAGATGCAGAAAAAAATATATTCAGTTTGCAACCTGATGGAGGTCTGTATAGATGGATTAATAGAACAAGTCCCACACACAGCTAGAAGCCCAATATTTTTTCAGAGGTAGATGAAGAAAAAAATATATGCAGTTTGCAACCTGATGGAGGTCAGTATAGATGGACTAATACAACAAGTCCCACACACAGCTAGAAGCCCAATATTTTTTCAGAGCTAGATGCAGAAAAAAATTATATTCAATTTGCAACCTGATGGAGGTCAGTATAGATGGACTAATAGAATGATGCTATGCCCAAAAGATTTTACTTCACTAGGTGCAGTAAAAAAATTGGTATTCTATACACAGGTGGTATATCTTGCAACACAGATAGGCTACTCCACTGACTAACACACTCTGCAATAGGCCAAAAAGGATTAGCTTTGCTAGATTCAGCCAAATGCTGTGAAAAAAACTTGCACAGCACTGGCACAGACCTGCCTGGCAAAAACTGATAGGAACTGATGTAACCTAGTCCTGAAAAGGACTCCAATTATAATTAGTCTTTACTCCCACAATCTATCTATTTAAGAGCACAGACCTGCCTGATAAAAATCGTAGGAAATGCTGTAACCTAGTCCTTAAAAGGACTGCAATCACAACTATTCCCTACTCCCAAGCTATCTGTAGATTTGTGCGAAAATTGGCTTGAAATTAACAAGGTATAGCGCACACAGCAACAGCGGTGCCGTCTAACACGCAGCTGCAGCAGTGAGAAAATGGTAGCGACGGGGAAAATGGCTTGGTCTTATAGGGCAAGGACATGTGACATACACTGCCAATCACACATGCCCTTGCTTGTGTGAAAAATAGCACTTCGCTCCGTGTGTGCGCTGCTGATAGGCTGACAGATTGCACCTCCCCACTGTAAATGCGGGAAAGAGAAAAAAAAATGGAGATCTTCATTGTTCCTGCAGAGATCCATCCCCTGCCCCTCCCCCCACCCCGCTGTACACTCAAACTGCGTATTAACATTAATTTTCATCATTACTGAGAAAAAATCCAGTTATGATTTTGGTGCACGAACAGTTATCGAACATAACCTCGAACAGCCGAATTTTTCTCAAATTGTTCGTGTTCGCCGAACGGCTCGAACACCGCCCAAAACAGCTCGAATTTGAGATTGGCGAACAGTTCGAGTAGAACAACGCTCATCTCTACTGCCCATGTCAGTAATGTCATACAGAGACCATAAGAATATATTCACTATCAATACTATAAACCCAGGTATGACAATAGTCATTATGGCACATTATAACGATACATGTGTAGGCTCCGCATGGTGCTGGAATTCAGAAGTTCAAAGTGCACATTTCTTATAGCTCCTATATTGTACATATGGCAACTATATGGCACAGTTGAATGGCATTACCCATATGGGCAGTTCATGGCACTAGTTATATTCCCAGTATATGGTAACAGAATTGTATCCACCTGTATTTTATATTTAAAGTGCTGTCTATAAAAGGATAGTTTTTTACATCAGTCAGATTAATTACATTATTAAAAGGCTATACGCAATTTCTTAATTGGGTAAAATTGCAAAGTGCTTGTAAAAATAGGGAACTATACAAATAACCCCTTTTTAAAAATTCTCTTCATTTCTCATGAGAGGAGGTATTTTTAATTCTAGAACTTGCTTGTTGCCTAGGTCAGCCACCATTCTGTCTGTCAGAGTTGCTGAGAAGCTGTCTAGATACCTGGATTCAGCCACCTTCAGGGTCCTTGAGCTCCTCCGATGCCTCATGCCACATCCAAGCACTGATTTTACAATACATACTGCTTATATTATTATATATTATTATACAAATCTGTTAGCCCAGATGAGGCTGGTGTACTTGTCAGCATATGCATAAGGATGGCTGTATAATCCTTTGTGAAACTTTTCCTTTATCACATTAAAATAAGGATAAAATGCTCCTCTTAACATCAGGATGGCACAAAAATGTGAATTTTCAGAGTACGTACATCAGCCCCATCTGGTCCGAGATCTGATTAATAGTATTTTTACAGTTTGCTTTGTGAAACCTGGTCACATAACTGCTTGAAAGTGTGAGTGCTGTGCTGTAAGAGGACGGACACCGAGACAGCTTGAGACTCTGCGGAGGAGCCTTCCAGCAGGTGGTGTAAAGTTTGGAAAGTGGAAGCCCAGCGTAAATGTTTTTGCCAGTCATCTATCTGTGGTGAAGCTGTTCCCCTATTTAAGAGTATTTGTAGTTATGAAGCATGTTGGCGTCTCGGAGACTCTGTGACCAGTAAGCTTGTTGCCTCTTTTCAGTAACATTATCCTAAACTGTCACCAGTATGTGCCTGAATTACTTCTGCCGTCCTTTAGTGGTGACACCAGATACCAGTCTGCCACCAATGTCATTGTATCCTAAAGAAATGTCCTAAAGCATTCCCACCCCATAATCACACTGTGCCTTACAGGCATTTACTGTTCATAGAGAAGGTCGTCTACTCTGGAGCAATGGACATCATGAAGCTTCACTAGAAGAGCATCGATCCCTTCTGTAAGCCCAATTATTCTACGCATTACAGCTATTTAGTTACACAGCAAATATGTAATTCTACATTGAAAGCTCAGGCCAGAAGTGGCATGCTCGGTCATTTAATAAGGGTCTGTGTTATTGAAACAAATTGTTTCCATTAAAATTGTACTAAATATTATTTTTAAGTCAAAGTAAAATGTATAATACAAAAGCGTCAACATGATCTTTATCAAACATTCACTGTAAAAAATAATAATGTGACATAAGAAAAAAATATGAAAAACTTCCAATATACATCTAAGACAAAATGTATAATCTTGAATATATTGAATAAGCGAATACTATTGAGAAGCGAATATCAAGTATAAGCAAATAATCCCCATTAGGGTTTAGCAAAAAATGACAAAAAACATGCTAATATGCCGAGACACTAGCAATGACTAATCTAGGATTCAGCAGAAAAAACAATCTGTATGCACCAAATGTGGAATTAAATTACAAATATCTCCAGTCCAAATACTGATAATCCAATTTATCACAGGAAAATAGTTATATGTGAAAAAAGTATGTAGTATAGTGTAAAAAATATAACCCACCAATATTATTGCTATTGGCAAATAAAATCCTTGTGTCCGGTCTAGGAGGGCTGTATTTCCCTATTTACACTAATAAAAAGCGCGATCATTGCCTTGTCATTTCCTATAGTATTAACACCAGAATGAGTATCCACAGCGGCATCTCAAGTTCAGACTTACCCTATTTTTGATGGACTAGAAGCCAAGGGCATGTTCACATGTTCGGCATTTTTGCCGTATTTTCCAAAATTATTTCCGCACGTTCTTAGCATGAAAAAAAGCAGTGTTTTAATGTACTAGCAAAGTCAATGAGATTCATGAAATCTCATGTACATTCTGCTTATTTTTTCCTTGCAGATTTGAAGAAGTTTCATATCTTCTGCATTTCAATTCTTTAAGCGTTTTCGCACATATTTTAGGCAGCATTTTACCCGCCAACACTCTAGTATTTCTTTTCCTCTACAAATAATAACCGTGTGCACATCCCCTAAATGCTGCAAAACAGCGTCAGAAGGAAAATGGTGGCAAAGAGCGTTCTGCAAAACAGCAAACTCATACATGTGGGTTTTCTAAGAAACATTTATAGTAACTAGAAATTATTCTTTAGAAACCTATAGTTGTCATTACGTGTAAATATTACTATCGAGATTGCTACAAAATATGCTCAAGTCTTAACCTGAAAATGTGAAAAAGATCTGGATATTTGAGTCTTTCTATAGGAAAAAAGGCAGCAGAAAAGCTAAAATAAACCTCTATCTGTGAGCTTGGCTTAATACTATGTGATATCATAAGAATAAAATAGAAAAACACCAATATCTGATAACTCATATATATGACTGCTTATGGTCAATTACTGTCACATGACCATCGAGCACATTGGAATGTTGACGGTTGGCAGTTGGAGAGTTGCAGTTGGCTTGCATGCGGATGAGGAGGAGCTGCCTTCAGCAAAGCGACATTATGGAGATTAAAGAGGAGGACTTTAGGATGAGAGGGAAGAAAAGGAGAAGAAATGTTTTGGACTCATCGGATGATGAGAAGCCGTCCATCAAGAAGAGCCATCGGAGAGGAGAGAAGAGAAATGGCTCAGAGTTGGAGATCGTCTCCCAGAAGATTGATCACCAAGGCCAGAAAGAAGAACAGGAATGTCATCAAGAGGTCCTAGCTAGAAGAAGTGGAGCCAAGAGAAGACAAATCTTTGGCTCATCACAAGAAAACTCTTCAATCAAGAAAGAAGAAGAAGGGCAGAAGACCACCAAGGGCACAGGTAATACTATACATCAACTTACCACAGGGAGCACCATGACATGTAGCTTCTCATGCCCACACTTACAGATCAGGGCAATGCTGTCACTTTACACAAGTTACACATCTTTTAAATCTGACAGGTGGAGGATGTGATACATGAGCAAGATCTGAAGCTGGAGGGTTGTAGAACTGTTCCCCAGTCCATTTATATATATGTATATATTCAGTACTTTGTTAAACCCCTACATTATCAGGCCATTTTTCCCCATTCTTGCCAAGGCACATTTTTTTCCTATTTTCATACATAAGGTTTAAAAAACTGTAAAACATTGTAATGTTTGGATATTTAAATATTTTTTTGCGAAACATCGAGTCTAAATTTTACAATATTTTAATATTATTTTATTTTTTTTCTGGTAATATCTGTAGTAAATAAAAGATTTATGTGTCTGTGTTAACATTTTTGTTTCTGACCGCAAGGAATCACTAAAATACATTTTAAAATGTGTTCCCCTCTCAGTATCAATTATTTTTATATATTAGTTACATGTTTTTTTGTTAGGGATGGGGCTTGTAAAAGCAATTTGGATAGTCAGTGTTTTTTTATTTATTTATTTTTTCCTGTTTTTTTTTCTCTTTATTTCAATGATTTTACACAGGTGTTGTCTAACTTTTGAAACATTTGTTTTTTTCTTCCTTGAATGGATAAAAAAATATTTACAATTGTGTTTCATTAAACAATTTGAGTCGTTTGCCTCCTATAGTCTTTGTTTTGCGCTGTCTATTGCTGGCTGCAGAATTAGTTAATGAGGTTGACCATTTTATCTTTACTTTAACAGATGTGTTGGGGACATGATTTTGTGGCGTTTCCTATGATATACTGTAGGTATGTCAGATTCTCCTCCTGCTCTTGTTACTGCAGCTTTCCTTACAGACTGCCCAGCTCTCTAGTCTATAATATGGCTGCTGGTGGAGGAGCAGTGACCAGACCTGTCCGTCAGTCTACGTCACTATAAAAGCATCTTTCTCATGTGAGGTTTTCAATAGGACAAGGCTGATGGAGTGGTCTGGTTACATGCTCCTCCATCAGTGACCATTGTATGGACTGGAGAGCTGTGCAGTATGTGAGGAAAGCTGATCTAACAAGTGCAGGAGGAGAACCTGCCATACTTATATAATAGTAATTGTTAATAAACCTGTGTCCCAAACACATCTGCTGGTATATTGATCCTAGTTACAGGGGAAATTCAGCCTACTGCCTATATAGCAGGGTTGACTGGGTCTCCTAGGACCCAGAAGCTCTTGCTCTTTCCCTACACCCGGCCATCACTTGATCTCTGGGTCTGGAGCAGGAAGCGCTATCTGCGCTTACCATACTGAATACACAGAACTTGTTCAGAGCTGTGTACACAGTAATTGAAAAGGCAGAGACGGTAATAAATCCTCTCTACCTTCTCTAGAGGGAGTATCCAAAAAGAAAAGAGTCGGTCCCTATAAATGCTCTTCCATAACTATATAACCCAAAAAGAGAAAAATGGAAACAGGTGCAAATCCAATAAAAGTTAAATTTTTATTACAAAAATGTAAGTAAAATCAGACATAATCAAAAGAGATAAAAAATCCAAGGGAAAGGTGACAACAAAGTGCCACGGAACCACAGGAATAAACCAATGTAGGGCAAGAGACAATATATCTATATATATATATATATGTATATATATGTAAATATATATACATATATATACAGGGTGGGCCATTTATATGGATACACCTAAATTAAATGGGAATGGTTGGTGATATCAACTTCCTGTTTATGGCACATTAGTATATGGGAGGGGGAAAACTTTTCCAGATGGGTGGTGACCATAGCAGCTATTTTGAAGTCGGCCATTTTGGGTCCAACTTTATTTTTTTCAATGGGAAGAGAGTCATGTGACACATCAAACTTATTGAGAACTTCATAAGAAAAACAATAGTGTACTTGGTTTTAACGCAACTTTTTTCTTTCATGAGATTTTTACATGTTTATGACCACTTATAAAATGTGTTCAAAGTGCTGCCCATTGTGTTGGATTGTCAATGCAACCCTCTTCTCCCACTCTTGACAAACTGATAGCAACGCCGCAGAAGAAATGCTAGCCCAGGCTTCCAGTATCCGTTGCTTCAGATGCTGCTCATCTATCTTTTCCCCCTCCCATCTACTAATGTGCCACAAACAGGAAGTTTATATCACCAACCATTCCCATTTAATTTAGGTATATCCATATAAATGGCCCACCCTGTATATATATACAGTACAGACCAAAAGTTTGGACACACCTTCTGATTTAAAGATTTTTCTGTATTTTCATGAATTTGAAAAATGTACATTCACACTGAAGGCATCAACAGTATGAATTAACACATATGGAATTATATACTTAACAAAAAAGTGTGAAACAACTGAAAATATGTCTTATATTCTAGGTTCTTCAAAGTAGCCACATTTTGTTTTGATGACTGCTTTGCACACTCTTGGCATTCTCTTGATGAGCTTCAAGAGGTAGTCACCAGAAATGGTCTTCCAACAATCTTGAAGGAGTTCCCAGAGATGCTTAGCACTTGTTGGCCCTTTTGCCTTCACTCTGAGGTCCAGCTCACCCCAAACCATCTCGATTGGGTTCAGGTCTGGTGACTGTGGAGGCCAGGTCATCTGGCGTAGCACCCCATCACTCTCCTTCTTGGTCAAATAACCCTTACACAGCCTGGAGGTGTGTTTGGGGTCATTGTCCTGTTGAAAAATAAATGATGGTCCAACTAAACGCAAACCGGATGGAATAGCATGCTGCTGCAAGATGCTGTGGTAGCCATGCTGGTTCAGTATGCCTTCAATTTTGAATAAATCCCCAACAGTGTCACCAGCAAAGCACCCCCACACCATCACAACTCCTCCTCCATGCTTCATGGTGGGAACCAGGCATGTAGAGTCCATCCGTTCACCTTTTCTCCGTCGCAAAAAGACACGGTGGTTGGAACCAAAGATCTCAAATTTGGACTCATCAGACCAAAGCACAGATTTCCACTGGTCTAATGTCCATTCCTTGTGTTCTTTAGCCCAAACAAGTCTCTTCTGCTTGTTGCCTGTCCTTAGCAGTGGTTTCCTAGCAGCTATTTTACCATGAAAACCTGCTGCACAAAGTCTCCTCTTAACAGTTGTTGAAGAGATGTGTCTGCTGCTAGAACTCTGTGTGGCACTGACCTGGTCTCTAATCTGAGCTGCTGTTAACCTGCGATTTCTGAGGTTGGTGACTCGGTTAAACTTATCCTCAGAAGCAGAGGTGACTCTTGGTCTTCCTTTCCTGGGGCGGTCCTCATGTGAGCCAGTTTCTTTTTAGCGCTTGATGGTTTTTGCAACTGCACTTGGGGACACATTCAAAGTTTGCCCAATTTTTCGGACTGACTGACCTACATTTCTTAAAGTAATGATGGCCACTCGTTTTTCTTTACTTAGCTGCTTTTTTCTTGCCATAATACAAATTCTAACAGTCTATTCAGTAGGACTATCAGCTGTGTATCCACCTGACTTCTGCACAACACAACTGATGGTCCCAAACCCATTTATAAGGCAAGAAATTTCACTTATTAAACCTGACAGGGCACACCTGTGAAGTGAAAACCATTTCCGGTGACTACCTCTTGAAGCTCATCAAGAGAATGCCAAGAGTGTGCAAAGCAGTCATCAAAGCAAAAGGTGGCTACTTTGAAGAACCTAGAATATAAGACATATTTTCAGTTGTTTCACACTTTTTTGTTAAGTATATAATTCCACATGTGTTAATTCATAGTTTTGATGCCTTCAGTGTGAATGTACAATTTTCAAAGTCATGAAAATACAGAAAAATCTTTAAATGAGAAGGTGTGTCCAAACTTTTGGTCTGTACTGTATATATATATATATATATATATATATATATATATATATATATATACATACAGTTAAGCGTCTATAAAGAAGGAATAATCAATAAGTGTTGTTAAGGCATGATTCGTCCCAAGGGAGGCAGAGAAAAATTAATAAATATGTTCAATTGATTCATTAACATACTTACTGCATCCCATGCACAAAGGTTAATGATACACTAAATCAGGGATAAGACATAGAGCAACTGGAAAAGAATGTATCAGAGTCCAGATCACAAGTAAACCATATAAAGTACGAGTGCACAGTAGGAACTAAGTATACAGTACAAGTTGCTAATATCCAGATAAGGAGAAGAATCATGCCTATGACACAGATGTCACAACATAAGTATATCTTCTAGTGAGAGTAATACACAGTGACACATATAGAAAGTTATGGTCCCACATAAAATGAGAGTACAGCCCAGTTACAACCTGTGGATGGCGTGAAAGCGGCCCTGACGCGCGTTTTGAGTCCGGCTTCTTCATGTGGCGATTGTGTATGGGTGACAGGCAGGGGGTATATATATCCAAAGTATATTGGCACATGTAGCGGGGGTACAACGGCGCCGGAAGTCAGGTAGTCAGTGTCCAATGCAGCAGGTACCCGCACCCCGCTGACACGTCAGTGAGGAGGGCCCGAAGTGCCACATCATAGGGACGCATATCCATGGCAACCAGGTGCTTGCCGGCTGGCAGAATGCGCACAATCATCAGGATGCCAAGAGATGCAGACATAGTTAGAGGGAGAGAAATAAATTGCGGAAAACATTACCGGCCCATACCTGGTGTAAGTTAATCATGACTTTCTATGTATATACTGTATATATACACAAATATACAAAAATACAATGATGTAGATGAAAGAGGGAAAATAATATATGAAAACACACAAGCAGGAAAATATAGACATCATATTGTGAGAATTATATACAACATATGTGTATAAAGTATAATGTCCACCAAGTAATACCCAAAGTATCATTATTAAATATAAAGGAATATATAGAGAGAGAGTCATGAGACAATATAATATAATATGTACCCAATATGGTACAGAGAATATGGGAATACCATGTGTATCAACAGAACAAAGTTATAAATAGTGCATAAATGTGCAAAACTAATGGTGGTAAAAAAGAGGGGAGGGAAGGGAAAGGGAAAAGGAAGAAAAAATGAAGATGTGACAAGTGAATGAAAACATGGAAACAATAATAAACAGAGAGTACACGAATTGTGTGAATATTTTTTATTATTATTTTGTGACCAAGCCCATGTGGTGCAGATGACGGATGCATCCAATGGCAACCAGAATCACAGCAACGTAAAAAACCACATATGTTACGTGAAAGTGTTACACTAGTGAGTAGTGTTGAGCCACCCCCGTAGTGTTCGAGTTCGGTTCGGTTCGTCGAACACCCGTGTGTTCGCCGAACTGTTCGTCGAACTGTTCGTCGAACACCTTCGAACACCGTTAAAACCAATGGCAGGCAAACAAAAACACATAGAAACACATAGAAAACACCTTCAAAGGTGTCCAAAAGCTGACAAACTGCTCAGAAGACATAACTAACACATGGAAAAGTGACAAGTACATATAGTCATGCGAAAATAAAAGAGGTGGAGGAGTAAAAGGAGGGGGAGACACAGATATAGGCATGTCATGCCCTTCTAAAATCCAAAAAGTGAGAAGCCGACACGGCCAGTCCGCTCCTGCCCGTGCCACCTCCGTGTCGCCGGGTTTGTGCCAGAGCCGCGGTGAACCCTGACGGCCAGCCCCCCTCTCCCAATACTGGTGCCTGTCCGCTGGTGGGTCGAGCGAGCCCCCCTGTGGTGGAGGCAGCTCTAAGCTTTTTAATTTAAATTGTCTCTCTAATTTGAATGAATACACTTTAAATCCATTTACAAGGATCTATTGGAGGGCAAGTCTCATGCCAGCAGCCGCGGTAATTCCAGCTCCAGTAGCGTCCACTAAAGCTGCTGCAGTTAAAAAGCTTTTATAAGGATCGAGCTCGGCTGTCCACCGCAAGGCATCCTACTGCCAGTCCCAGCCCCTATGCCTTGGGGTGCCTCCTGATGCTCTTCACTAAGTATCCCATGGTCCCGAAGTATTTCCTTTGAAAAAATTAAGTGTCTAAACTACAGGTGGTGTAGCTTGCTTAACAGCCGGGATAATCCGCTGACTAGCAGACACTGCTACTAGGCACAAAGTATTTCCTGGGCTAGATGCAGTTAAAAATTTGTAATTAGATACTCTCGTTGGATGCTGAGAAAGCATTCCATAGAGTCTCCTGGCACGCCATATATGATTCTCTTAAAAAGCTTGGGGTAGGGGTCTAGGGGACCCTTTTATAGCCAAAATCACGGCCCTGTATCGCAATACGTCACCTAGGCTGAAGATACATGGAACTGTAGCACCCTGAGGGCTCGGTTGCTACAGACGTATTGCACCTCACCCAGAGGTGTGATATCTCACTCTCAGGTAAGGATGGAGTGTGGATCAGGACCCGACACCTGCATGCATTACACCACATTGCCGTGGGGCAGGGCGACCAATATGCCCCTGAGATGGGCACGACAGTCCCTGTCCCTGGCTGGAGTGGGGGGAGGGAACACTGAGGAAGGGGAACCCTGTAGTGCAGGAGCAGGGAGGAAGCAGTTCCTGGGTGCATTGAGAAGGGAGTATAAAAGGTGGGCAGAAGAGGCAGGGAGCAGCGGCTCTGCATGAGCTCTGCTCCGGAGGCGGGCCTAGTAACAGAGGCCCAGGCCTGGAAGAGGGAGAAGGAAGGAAGAGGAGCGGAGAAGGCTCCAGGAACGAGGAATGAAGGGATCCCAGGGGTGCGGACGGGCGAGTCGCCACCGCACGCCCGAATCCACCTGCGTGGAGGGGTCAGGCCAAAGGGGGAGACCGGTCCCCGAAACTAGTGGAGGCAGGAAACGACCCTCAGCTAGAAACCGGAGGCTCTGACATTTTATGTGGCGCAGCCCCTCGCTACACCCGCTAGGAAGGCACCACATAGGGTCAGGGAAACTGGCGCCAAGTTTACCAAGAGGAGGCCCGAGGCAGCCGGACAGAAGTGTTGGTAAGAAAGGCCAGACAAAGGACACACAAAGGGGGTCCTGTGAAGTGCTCCAAAGTTATCTGGGAGTTGTCTGAGCCCCTCACCTGGTGAGCACAGAATGACGTGGGCAGCCGTTACCTGCAGACGTGGTCTGGATAATAAGAACTGTGAGTAAAGGCCCTGGACTGCATCACTGACTCCGTGTCGTTACTGCTGCTGCCCTGCTGCCCTGCACCATCACCCCCATCCTCCGCATACACTTCCCTGAGGCTATACTCCTCCCGTGGGGAGTTATGCTACGCTCTGCTGCACCCACAACACCAGCCTCAGCGGTCTGCCCTGTAGCGGCGGTTCACTGTGACCGCAATCCACGGGTGGCGTAGTCGGACATTTAAACATCAAAACCACATAAATAGTTCCGCCACTGGTTTGACCGCCCTGAGCCACGGAACCGGGTCGCCGCCACGAAGACTACAACCACCAGCATCCACCAAAAACTGTCCGGCTCCGGGTGTCCCAAGGCCCAGGGGGTGCGTCAGAACATTTTCATCACCTTTCACAATCACCAATGGGACAAGGCAGGGATGTCCTCTGTCCCCTCTCTTATACATCCTAGTGACGGAGCACCTGCTCTCATCAATTCGCCATAACCCCAATATTAGGTGGATTGAGGTGGGAGGCACCGAGTACAAGTGCTCTCTATTTGCTGATGATGTCCTAGTATATATCACTCAATCACATATATCCATCCCTGCTGTTATGGCTGAAATAGATCACTTTGTTACATGGTAAAATTTTAAAATCAATGCAGCGAAGTCTGAGGCCCTCGATGTCTCCCTCCCCAAATCCATATAGGATTCCATCCAGTCCAACTTTCCCTTTGCCTGGCCCTCACAGGGTATCAAATACTTAGGAATTCCTATTCATAGAGACCTCTCCCATCTATGTTATCTTAATTTTGGGCCCTTTATTGAACAATTCCATACAGACCACGGTTGGCAAGTTAGAACTGTAAGATTCACTACGTGAACCACTGGTGTTTTGTGGAAAAGCACATGTACACTGCGTTCCAAATTATTATGCAAAAAGTGTTTAGGAGTGATAAGGGAAGAATTTGTTTGTTTGTCAGTTAAACTCATTGATGGTGATGTGTGTCAGAGCTCTTTATATCACTGTAATCAATTGCAGACACCTGTGCTAATTAGTTTGGCAGGTGTGTCCAATGAAAGGCAAGACTACTTAAGAAGGCTCTCTCACATTATTAAGCAGCCTACATTTTCTGCCAAAATGGGAAAGAAAAAGGATGTGTCGGCTGCTGAGAAGCAACAAATTGTGGAGTGTTTAGGTCAAGGCATGACTACAATCAACATTGTGCGATGATCAGGATGAAGTGTCTTGGCAATCAAGAAGTATGTAGCTGATTCACAGTACACACGTGTGCGTGCTGATAAGGGCAAATTGAGGACTCTTTCCTACAGGCAATTACGTCAGGTTGAAAGAGCAGCGGCAAAAAAGCCTTGTCATAGCAGCAGACAAGTTTTTGAAGCTGCTTGTGCCTCCAACGTCCCCCGAACAACAAGATGCAGGGTCCTTCAGAGGTTTGCAGCTGTGCATACGCCATCCTGTCGACCTCCTCTATCCACTTCACACAAGCAGAAACGGCTCCAGTGGGCCAAACATTACATGAAGACTGATTTCAAAACTGTTTTGTTCACGGATGAGTGCTGTGCAGCGCTCGATGGTCCAGATGGATGGAGTGGAGGATGGCTGGTTGATGGACACCCCACGCAAACACGGCTACAGCGCTAACAAGGAGGAGGTGGAGTAATGTTTTGGGCTGGAATCATGGGGAGAGAGATTGTCGGCCCCTTTAGGATCCCTGAAGGCGCTAAAGATGAACTCCATAATGTATGTGGATTTTCTCAAACAGCACTTCCTGCCATGGTTCAAGAAGAAGAACCGTGTATTTCACAGCAAGATCATTTTTCTGCATGATAATGCACCATCTCATGCTGCACATAAAACATCTGCATCTCTGGCTGATATGGGCATAAAAGGGGACAAACTTATGGTGTGACCCCCATGCTCCCCTGACCTTTACCCCATTCAGAACCTTTGGAGCATCATTAAAAGGAGTGTCTATGATGGCGGGAGGCAGTTCACATCTAAGCAACAGCTCTGGGAGGGTATTCTGTCCTCATGCAAAACAATTGAAGCAGAAACCATCCAAAACCTGACAAATTCAATGGACGAGAGAGTTCAGAAGCTCCTTTCGAACAAGGGGTCCTATGTGAAAATGTAACATCACCTAGAATAAAGTTTTGAGTTGAAAACTGTTTGATTTCAGTTTCTAACAACCTGCTAATGCTTATAATTTCAAAAATTACCATTTTTTTGGTCTTTATTAAAATGAAAAGGTTGATCGAAAAGTTTGGGGGATCTAAGAGTGTGGCAACCCAGTAGTCATGATTACTTCGAATTCTGACAATATGAGGGTCATGCTGCAGGTAGTGCAGCAAGAAGGCACTTATGTGTCTTGCGCATCTCGGAGACCCAAAATTATTTTCCGGGCTAGATGCAGCTAAAAATTATTTTTAATTTTAAATCTGGTGGAGCTTATTATAGATGGCCTAATAGGATCAGTGCTGCACACTGCTACAAAGCCCAAATTATTTTCCAGTCAAGATACAGATAAACATGATTAGTAATTTGAAAGCTTAAAACGGTTGGTAGGGTGATTTTAACCAATCATCAAGCTTTTACTCTCCCCAGGATGACACAGGGGTAGAAAAGTCGTTTCGGATCCATGATTTGTTCATCTTTATGAACGTGAGTCTGTCTACATTATCAGTGGAGAGCCGCGTGCGCTTATCTGTCAGCACACCACCAGCAGCGCTGAACACACGTTCAGACAGAACGCTGGCTGCGGGGCATGACAAGATCTCCAAGGCGTAAGTGGCTAGCTCCGGCCATTTATCCAGATTGGAAGCCCAAAAAGAGCAAGGGTCCAGTGACACAGTCGTGGCTTCAATGTTTACTTGGAAATACTCCTGTACCATCGTCTCTAGGCGTTGACTATGTGTCAGACTTCTTGTCTCCTGTGGCCTTGCAAAGCATGGGCTAAAAAAGTGGTGAAATGATTCCGCAAAATTGATGTTACCAGCAGATACTGTGGTTCTGTTACGGTTTGAGTGCTGAACACTTGACGGTCCCACGGTTGGCAAGTTGGAACTGTGAGATTCACTACGTGCACCACTGGTATTTTGTGGAAAAGCACATGTAAGATTCTGCAACAGTCTCTGCTGATGCTCCTGCATGCGTGCATCCCTTTCTATGGCAGGAATAATTTCTGCAAATTTACTTTTGTACCAGGGATCTAACAGTGTGGCAACCCAGTAGTCAGGATTATTTCTAATTCTCACAATTCGAGGGTCATGTTGCAGGTAGTGCAGCAAGAAGGCACTCATGTGTGTTGCGCATCCAGGAGCACCAAGTCCCTGTTGTGTTGGTGGCGAGGTAACAATCATGCTTCCTTCCTCTGTCCTCTCCCCCCAACCTCGCACAACAGAAATGTGATCAAGGTCTCCCTCATCTGATGAGTCTTCCATCAGTTTGTCCTCCACTTCTTCCTGGGCTCCTGCACCTTCCTCACTAGTTTGGCTGCTACCATGCGCCCTGGTAAAACCATCTCCCCCACCCTCACATGCCTGCCGCCTTGGTGCTGCCGACCTTCTGGACCTTGCAGATTTTAGCCCTTCCGCATACAACTCCTCCTCCTCTACTTCCTCCACCTCCTCTTGTGCCACCACCTGACTCCGAATTCCGTTTAACATGTGCTCCAGCATGTAAATCACCGGAATAGTCATGCTGATAATGGCATCGTCAGCACTAAACATCTTCGTCGCCATTTCAAAACTGTGCAGAAGGGTGCATAGGTCCCTGATCTGAGACCACTCCTCCAGCGTGATTTGCCCCACCTCTGAATCTCGTTGGCCCAGGCTATACGTCAGAACGTATTGCACCAGGGCTTGTCGGTGCTGCCACAGTCGCTGCAACATGTGCAGAGTTGAATTCCACCGGGTAGGCACATCGCATTTTAGCCGGTGAAGTGGCAGGCCCAACGACTTCTGTAGAGATGTAAGTCGCTGAGCTGCGGGATGCGAACGGCGGAAGTGAGCACACAGCGACCGTGCCCTCTGCAGAAGGCCATCTAGTCTGGGATAGTGGGCTAAAAATTGCTGGACAACCAGGTTCAACACGTGAGCCATACAAGGCACGTGTGTGACATTGCCCCGGTGAAGGGCCGCACCCAGGTTTGCAGCATTGTCACACACGGCCTTCCCTGGTTTCAGGTCCAGTGGAGACAACCATTCATGAAATTGGTTCTCCAGAGCTGACCACAACTCCTCAGCTGTGTGACTCACATTTCCCAGACATTTCACTGTAAAAACCGCCTGATGACGTTGAGCCCTACTGCCAGCATAGTAAGGAGGTGTGCAGGATCCCTTCTGCGCAGTTAGAAAGCTTGTGGCATGACCAGACAGGCTTTGGGTGCAGGTGGAAGACCGAGAGGAGGTTGAGGACGCAGAAGCAGTGGAGGAACTTTGACATAAAGAGGATTGACGCACAACTCGTGGGGACGGCAAGACTTGGACAGCAGCCCCTTGTCCTGCTGTCACCATAGTTACCCAGTGCCCAGTCAGCGACATGTAACGCCCCTGTCCATGCCTACTCGTCCAAGTGTCTGTGGTGAAATGCACCCTGTCACACACAGAGTTTCTCAAAGAAGCGGTGATGTTGTGTGCGACATGCTGGTGGAGCGCAGGCACACCTTTCTTTGAGAAGTAGTGCCGACTGGGCATCTGGTACTGGGGCACTGCGACGGACTTAAGGTCTCGAAAATCCTCTGTGTCCACCAGGCGGAAAGGCAGCATTTCTGTAGCCAAGAGCTTGCAGATGGTGAAATTCAACCTCTTAGCTTTCTCATGGCTAGGAGGAAATGGTCTTTTACTTGTCCACATCTGAGGGACCGAGGGCTGGCTATTGTGCTTAGACGGGGTTGATAAGGGTGTCCCCGGCAAACTGCCGGTCTGTGAGGAAGATGCAGGCGGACATGTTAGGTTGCCTTGATCCAAAGGTGGTGCTATCGATGTCGGACAGCGCTCAACACCAGCTGGTGTTACCACCTCCAAAGAAAATGATGACCTGCCAATCACGCTGGCTGTTGCGGGTAAAGAGGTGGCAGGTCTGCGCCCCAAAACAGGTGTGACTGCTGTCCCCCCAGTCACAGAGGATGAAGAGGCCGCGGATGCACAAGATATGGCAGACGGTGGTTGGCCCGGCCGGCTAGGCCGCATTGTAGCACACTGAGCTTCCCACTGCAACTTATGCTTCATGTCCATGTGCCGGTTCATGCATGAAGTACTCAAACTATGTATTTTTTGGCCTCTACTTAGCTTTTGCTGACAAATGTTACAGATAACACGAGTTGGGTCATCTTTATCGATCTGAAAAAATGCCCAGGCTATGCAAGGCTTAGCACCCATGCGACCTGAAGAGCCACCACGACTTGTGGTGAGAGGCAGAGTTGTGTTTGAGGATGCAGTTGTTGACGTGCTTCCAGTACTACGTCTCTGTCCAGGAAGGCGCAACCTGACCTCGTCGTCACTAGCATCTTCCTCCACCTCCTCTGCTGACCTCATCTCTTGGCTGACTGTGGGTTGACAGTAAGTGGGATCTCCAACCTCATCATCATCACCCTGTGTGTTATCACACCCATCGTCCTCAGAGCCAACCTGTTCCTGCCCTGACAAAAAAGTAAAGTTGTCGCTCCAATCAGGTATTTGAGTCTTATCATCGTCTTCCTCATTGTCTCCACCAACAGGAGTTACAGTTTGGGAATGAGGGTCTACATTATGGTCAGAACCTTCTGCGTCTGGTCCTGGATCCGACTCATAAAGATTCTGGGCATCAGTGCAGATCATTTCCTCGTCTGGATTCACAGAAGCGCTGGAGTCGACCTCTGATTCCCAGGCTATAGTATGAGTAAACAGCTCTGCAGACTCAACCATCTGTTCTACCTCATACTCAGACGGGCAGCTGGAGATTTGGGAGCTGTGAGGAAGCAAGTGCGATTTGGGTGACACCTTTGAGGACTGGAGTATTTGTGATGTTGAAGTTGATGTGGAGGAGAGCCCACTTAAAGGAGCACTTGATATCCGTTGAAGCACCTGCTGTTTTTGTGCCTCATCTGGAATTTGTAGCGATTGGCGTGGCCGTAAGAAAGGGATCTTATCACATTGTCCGCTAAAAGAAGTAGACATTTTAGTTTGGCTGGAAGATGGTCTTTCTTCTGCAGATGTTACTGTTGCTTTAACACCTACCCCACGGACACAACCTTTTTTCCCCTTCCCAACACGCCTATTCCCCTTTCCACCAGCAGCAGGCCTTTTTCCACTCATTTTGGTGGTTAACTAATTCACAACTCTGGAGTTGTTTGCACAAAAAAAACAATGGATGGTAACCGAGCAGAGCTGAGTGGCCAAACTGTGGTATTAGGCCAAAACTATTGGCTGGGTTAGATGCAGAAAAAAATTATATTCAATTTGCAACCTGATGGAGGTCAGTATAGATGGACTAATACAACAAGTCCCACACACAGCTAGAAGCCCAATATTTTTTCAGAGGTAGATGCAGAAAAAAATATATTCAGTTTGCAACCTGATGGAGGTCAGTATAGATGGACTAATACAACAAGTCCCACACACAGCTAGGAGCCCAATATTTTTTCAGAGGTAGATGCAGAAAAAAATTATATTCAGTTTGCAACCTGATGGAGGTCTGTATAGATGGATTAATAGAACAAGACCCACACACAGCTAGAAGCCCAATATTTTTTCAGAGGTAGATGCAGAAAAAAATATATTCAGTTTGCAACCTGATGGAGGTCAGTATAGATGGACTAATACAACAAGTCCCACACACAGCTAGAAGCCCAAATATTTTTTCAGAGGTACTGTAGATGCAGATAAAAATTATTTTTAATTTGCAACCTGATGGAGGTCAGTATAGATGGACTAATAGAGAAAGTCCGACACACTGCTAGAAGGCCAAATATTTTTTCAGAGCTAGATGCAGAAAAAAATTAGATTCAGTTTGCAACCTGATGGAGGTCAGTATAGATGGACTAATAGAGAAAGTCCCACACACTGCTAGAAGGCCAAATATTTTTTCAGAGCTAGATGCATACAAAAAATTATTTTGAATTTGCAACCTGATGGAGGTCAGTATAGGTGGACTAATAGAACAAGTCCCACACACTGCTGGAAGGCCAAATATTTTTTCAGAGCTAGATGCAGAAAAAAATTATATTCAGTTTGCAACCTGATGGAGGTATGTATAGATGGATTAATAGAACAAGACCCACACACAGCTAGAAGCCCAATATTTTTTCAGAGGTAGATGCAGAAAAAAATATATTCAGTTTGCAACCTGATGGAGGTCAGTATAGATGGACTAATACAACAAGTCCCACACACAGCTAGAAGCCCAATATTTTTTCAGAGGTAGATGCAGAAAAAAATATATTCAGTTTGCAACCTGATGGAGGTCAGTATAGATGGACTAATACAACAAGTCCCACACACAGCTAGAAGCCCAAATATTTTTTCAGAGGTACTGTAGATGCAGATAAAAATTATTTTTAATTTGCAACCTGATGGAGGTCAGTATAGATGGACTAATAGAGAAAGTCCGACACACTACTAGAAGGCCAAATATTTTTTCAGAGCTAGATGCAGAAAAAAATTATATTCAGTTTGCAACCTGATGGAGGTCAGTATAGATGGATTAATAGAACAAGACCCACACACAGCTAGAAGCCCAATATTTTTTCAGAGGTAGATGCAGAAAAAAATATATTCAGTTTGCAACCTGATGGAGGTCAGTATAGATGGACTAATACAACAAGTCCCACACACAGCTAGAAGCCCAATATTTTTTCAGAGGTAGATGCAGAAAAAAATATATTCAGTTTGCAACCTGATGGAGGTCAGTATAGATGGACTAATACAACAAGTCCCACACACAGCTAGAAGCCCAAATATTTTTTCAGAGGTACTGTAGATGCAGATAAAAATTATTTTGAATTTGCAACCTGATGGAGGTCAGTATAGATGGACTAATAGAGAAAGTCCGACACACTGCTAGAAGGCCAAATATTTTTTCAGAGCTAGATGCAGAAAAAAATTATATTCAGTTTGCAACCTGATGGAGGTCAGTATAGATGGACTAATAGAATGATGCTATGCCCAAAAGATTTTACTTCACTAGGTGCAGTAAAAAAATTGGTATTCTATACACAGGTGGTATATCTTGCAACACAGATAGGCTACTCCACTGACTAACACACTCTGCAATAGGCCAAAAAGGATTAGCTTTGCTAGATTCAGCCAAATGCTGTGAAAAAAACTTGCACAGCACTGGCACAGACCTGCCTGGCAAAAACTGATAGGAACTGATGTAACCTAGTCCTGAAAAGGACTCCAATTACAATTAGTCTTTACTCCCACAACCTATCTATTTAAGAGCACAGACCTGCCTGATAAAAGTCGTAGGAAATGCTGTAACCTAGTCCTTAAAAGGACTGCAAACACAACTATTCCCTACTCCCAAGCTATCTGTATATTTGTGCGAAAATTGGCTTGAAATTAACAAGGTATAGCGCACACAGCAACAGCGGTGCCGTCTAACACGCAGCTGCAGCAGTGAGAAAATGGTGGCGACGGGGAAAATGGCTTGGTCTTATAGGGCAAGGACATGTGACATACACTGCCAATGACACATGCCCTTGCTTGTGTGAAAAAAAGCACTTCGCTCCGTGTGTGCGCTGCTGATAGGCTGACAGATTGCACCTCCCCACTGTAAATGCGGGAAAGAGAAAAAAAAATGGAGATCTTCATTGTTCCTGCAGAGATCCATCCCCTGCCCCTCCCCCCACCCCGCTGTACACTCAAACTGCGTATTAACATTAATTTTCATCATTACTGAGAAAAAATCCAGTTATGATTTTGGTGCACGAACAGTTATCAAACATAACCTCGAACAGCCGAATTTTTCTCAAATTGTTCGTGTTCGCCGAACGGCTCGAAAACCGCCCAAAACAGCTCGAATTTGAGATTGGCGAACAGTTCGAGTAGAACAACGCTCATCTCTACTAGTGAGTAGTGATGAGCGAGCATGTTCCTTACTCGAGATTTATGAGCATGCTCGGGTGTTTTCCAAGCATCTTCAGTGTGCTTGAATATGATGCCTGTTTGTTAGGCTTTTCTCACATGTATTAAAGCTGTCAAACAGTCGCAAATCATGCACACACAATAACTCAAACATAACACCTCAGCACACTGAAGATACTGGGCGAGCACCCATGCTCGCCGAAAGGGTTAACAAAACACGCTCGCTCATCACTACTAGTGAGACCAATCACAGGTAAAATAAATATAATAAATAGCAATAGTATTAAGAGATAGTTATTGTCACAATACAAATGTATGTGTGCCCTTCACATACGAGTGAGTATAGACATGTGTTATATAGTAACATAGCTACTGACATCAGTATAATGGAAAATGCACAATAAAGTGCCCGTGCATTAAAAAAATAAAAAATCTGAAAATTAAAAGCCACAATGGGCAAGAGGAATCGAAAAAATAAAATAAAAAATATACAAGTGATAGGAATACTGACGTGTCAGTGTGACACAGAAAGTGCATCTTAAAGGGCCCTTTTTTGTGCATCCAAAATCACAGATTTAAAGCAACAATAAACAAAGAGTAAAAGCCGATGAATAACAATAGTGAGTAAAATATTTTATAAAAAATACTCATAGCAGATGGAATCAATTAGTGGCACACCGCACAGAAAAATACCAATTGGAACAGACAGGTCCAAAAAAGAGAGAGCAGCAGGGCGGGATGCTGCTCAAAGGTGAGCACATATCCATGAAAAGGGAGACGCGTGGAGCGCTGGCCTGCAAGGACAATCAGGCACCCGGTCAGCCGCTACTGTACACATCCCCGAGGGGGGTAGAAAAAGGGAGGGAGGGATGGGAGAAGAAGATCCTCCAAGTGAGTGGTGGTCCAGCATCTGTCTCACAGTAGAGTGTACAAAAATAGTGGATACCCTGCTCGTAAATAAAAAAGTGAGAAGTTAAAAACAGCATAAAACATAAGTAAAACCTAAACACAATAGCACATTACAAGAAAGGGACAAAACTGAGGACCTCGTTGAGGCCTTTGGGGCATATGCAATCAATTTTCATAATCCACCGAGTTTCCAACTGGGCAACGGTCTTTGTCCAATTTCCCCCCGCTTGTCAATTAATACGAGGTCAATGCCCCAAATTTGGAGGAGGCTAGCATCACACCCATGTTTTAACTTGAAATGCCTTGGGATAGGCTTCAATACAGTATCGTCAAGAGATTCTGATGCATTATTACTATCTCGCACGTGCTCCCTCACACGCACTCTCAGTTGGCGAAAAGTAAGACCCACATAGATGAGGCTACATGGACACAAGGCGTGGTAGATTACGCCTTCTGTATTGCAAGATGTATGCTGTGTGATTTGAAACTCCTTATGACCATCACTTGATGGGAAGGATGTACACCACACCAGATTTGCACAGGCCGCACAGTTCTTGCATGGATAGAAGCCCCATCTGGGGCCTTTTCAGCTGAAGGCTTTCCAGGATCTTTATGGCAACTATGTACCAGCAAGTCCCTCAGGTTCTAAGCCCTTCTATAGGTGGTGGAAGGGACTGGTGTAGTACATTTGGAAAGGACTAAGTCTTGCTTCAAAATGGACCAATAATTCCCCAATGCATTTCTAACATCTATCACAGTAATTGAAAAGGCAGAGATGGTAATAAATCCTCTCTACCTTCTCTATAGGGAGTCCGAATGCGACTGCCGGTAGGCTCCCCGCTGAGGTAACTGCACAATCTGGTGCAGGTGTTATACAATGTAGTGTTGTTTTAGAACAGACCTGCACAACATACGGCTTATGTACCGCATGCAGCCCACCAAAGTTTTGCTGCAGCCCATGGAGCCATCCAGGACATGGAGCTCCCTACTTCTTATATTCAAAAGTTTCAGACGCAAACATATTTGAACACTGTCATCAGGACTAGGGTAAAGCAGCGCTCGTCAGTCCCAGCCTCGACATACAGCGGCATGATGAGGTCAGCACGCTGCTGACATCATCATACTATTGTCGGCACCCAAACACCTCAGAGGAGAAGAGATGGCACAGCCAATAGTAAGTCAAGGAGCCAAAGATTAAATTAATTATATCATTATGGATGAGGAAGGAAGGGGCTAGTGTTACAGTGAGGGCACATAATGAGGTTGACAATTGTCCAAGGGGGCACAATTGTGGTGGGTGGGTCCTTCATTCAGTAGGGAAATGTACGGGGGAATATTTTGGAGAGGGGCAGTTTGTGGGCATACAGTGGGTACGGAAAGTATTCAGACCCCTTTAAATTTTTCACTCTTTGTTTCATTGCAGCCATTTGGTAAATTCTAAAAAGTTAATTTTTTTTCTCATTAAAGTACACTCTGCACCCCATCTTGACAGAAAAAAATCAGAAATGTAGAAATTTTTGCAAATTTATTAAAAAAACAACAACCCTGAAATATCACATGGTCATATGTATTCAGATCCTTTGCTCAGTATTGAGTAGAAGCACCCTTTTGAGCTAGTACAGCCATGAGTCTTCTTGGGAATGATGCAACAAGTTTATCACACCTGGATTTGGGGATCCTCTGCCATTCTTCCTTGCAGATGCTCTCCAGTTCCGTCAGGTTGGATGGTGAATGTTGGTGGACAGCCATTTTCAGGTCTCTCCAGAGATGCTCAATTGGGTTAAGGTCAGGGCTCTGGCTGGGCCAGTCAAGAGTGGTCACAGAGTTGTTCTCAAGCCACTCCTTTGTTATTTTAGCTGTGTGCTTAGGGTCATTGTCTTATTGGAAGGTGAACCTTCGGCCAAGTCTGAGGTCCAGAGCACTCTGGAAGAGGTTTTTATCCAGGATATCTCTGTACTTGGCCACATTCATGTTTCCTTCAAGTGCAACCAGTCTTCCTGTCCCTGCAGCTGAAAAACACCCCCACAGCATGATGCTGCCACCACCACGTGTCACTGTTGGGATTGTATTGGGCAGGTGATGAGCAGTGCCTGTTTTTCTCCACACATACCACTTAGAATTATTACCAAAAAGTTCTATCTTCATCTCATCAGACCAGAGAATCTTATTTCTCATAGTCTGGGAGTCCTTCATGTGTTTTTGAGCAAACTCTATGCAGGCTTTCATATGTCTTGCAATGAGGAGAGACTTCCGTCAGGCCACTCTGGCATAAAGGCCCGACTGGTGGAGGGCTGCAGTGATAGTTGACTTTGTGGAACTTTCTCCCATCTCCCCACTGCAACTCTGGAGCTCAGCCACAGTGATCTTGGGGTTCTTCTTTACCTCTCTCACCAAGGCTCTTCTCCCACGATTGCTCAGTTTGGCTGGACGGCCAGGTCTAGGAAGACATCTGGTGGTCCCAAACTTCTTCCTTTTAAGGATTGTGGAGGCCACTGTGCTCTTAGGAACCTTGAGTAATGCAGAAATTCTTTTGTAATCTTGGCCAGATCTGTGCCTTACCACAATTCTGTCTCTGAGCTCCTTAGGCAGTTCCTTTGAGCTCATGATACTCATTTGGTCTGACATGCACTGTGAGCTGTGAGGTCTTATATAGACAGGCGTGTGCCTTTCCAAATCAAGTCCTATCAGTTTAATTAACACAGCTGGACTCCAATGAAGGAGTAGAACCATCTCAAGGAGGATCACAAGGAAATGGACAGCATGTGACTTAAATATGAGTGTCTGAGCAAAAGGTCTGAATACTTATGACCATGTGATATTTCAGTTTTTCTTTTTTAATAAATTTGCAAAAATTTTGACATTTCTGTTTTTTTTCAGTCAAGATGGAGTTCAGAGAGTACTTTAATGAGAAAAAATGAACTTTTTAGAATTTACCAAATGGCTGCAATGAAACAAAGAGTGGAAAATTTAAAGGGGTCTGAATACTTTCCGTACTCACTGTATTTTGCAGAGGTGCAGTGTGATAGGGATATTTTGCAGAGGGTCATTGTGCGGGGGACATTTTGCAGAGGGGCAGGGTACAGGGGACATTTTGCAGAGGGGCAGTGTGGGGGATATTTTGTGCAGGAAGCACAAGCAATTAGTTATTCATGGGCACAACATGGAAGATATTTATTATTTATGGGGCAGTATAATGATACTTTTACTTTTAAGGGCACTGTGTCGGGATGTGCTGCTGAAGACAGAGAAGAGGGAAACCTGCAGAGACAAGCTCTGCTTGTGAAATCTCATAATGGGGTCTGTACCACATGGAGACAAAAAGAGATGGAAATTAATTCAATCAGGGAAGATGACAAATATAAGGTTCCTGGATGTATTCCTGCTTCTCTTCAGTGCTGTGGTTCCTGTATGATCCACAGTCTGATGATGACTGTTAAGAACAACTCCCAGTATCTCCTTACCATTGTTAAAGACATACTGGGAGTTGTAGGTTCATGCAATGCAATTGTACATGGGGCTGACCTGTCATTGCAACTGATCACTGTACTAAGCTTTTTGTACTTGGCGTATTCACGTACTGATGGTGGTTCTGGTGCATTTATGTGCTAACAGTGGTTCTGATCTTGTACACATGTGGCAATCCAAAATGTGCTTCATGGCTATGTTAATCTCAAAATTCTTAAGCCATAATCATCAACATTAACAGAAATAAACACTTGAAATAGATCACTCTGTTTGTAATGACTCTATATAATATATGAGTTTCACTTTTTGTATTGAAGAACTGAAATAAATGAGCTTTTTGGTGATATTCTAATTTAGTGAGATGCTCGTGTATATAGCCTCTATTTCTTTAGTGTTGTAAGTACCATTTTGAGGGTATGTACCATTATTATTCATAGTAGCAAAATGGGAAACAGAGAAAATCCACTACTGTTGTTGCAGATTCATGGTTTTGCATAGCAGTTTCTCTCCTGCACTGATTATGGGGGCAGAAACCTCAGGGTGAAAATCTTTTATCTTGCACCATTTATACTCAAAAAAACACATTTCCAACAAATTCATATAAAATTCCCCTCCTTGCTACTTTTTTCTCTTAAAGATTACAAATAGTTTATTAAATAGTAATATATTGCAATAATCTCATTTATTTTAATGCAGTTATAGCACTTCACATATAACAGTTATTTATATTCTCTAATATACAATAAATATCCATACTCTTCAATCATCTGTTTAAGAAAAACAAATTGGAACAAATATTAACCCTTCCATATTATTCCATCATCCCTCCTCCCTTGAATCAAAACAAACTCCACCTGCACCCCCAAACTGAAGGGGAGGATACAAGGAAAACCCTTCATCCCATAACTAGCATTGCTCTACACCTGTCCATTCTTCCCAGATATGCTCATAAACAGCTGTCTGATTTTTATTATCGTAGACCACTTTCTCTTTTTTCGCTTATTAATTAATTTAATTCAGGTTGTTCTTTTACCTTCCATTTCCTCATAACTGCAAACAGAGTTTGAAACTAAATACGTATTAATAAGATCTTATTACTACTTCTTTTAAGACTCAAATATCTACATCTAATAAAGAATTTTTAGGGTCATTTTATAAATGTACTTAAACATTATTTAATACACTATTGAATTACCATACAATATCTTACTAATGTTTTTCTTAAATTCTGTGTCAGTGGCTAATCTAAGGGTTTTTGAGATGTAAATAGAGAGATATTCTCCCTTACAATTGATTATGGAAGATTCATTTATTTAAGGCAGGTTAGTTGGGGGGTGGGTGGATGTCTGGTTGAGGAGTTCTCTAAGAACTCGTTCACACTGCTGTATGACATAGTAGAGTGCTCTCTGATGTTTTATCAGATAGCACTCGGCCCAATATTATACTATGGGGCAGTGCAGATCTGCAATTTTTTAGCTCATGACGATTTGGCATGGGAAAACAATTGCAGCACGCTGGGAGTGGCTCAGCAAATCGGATCACATGCACCCATACAAGTCTATGGGTGCGTGTAAAACCTTGGCCCAGACTTGGATTTCATTCCAGTGCAGTTCGATTTATGCAGACACAGACAATGGAAAAGCTGGAGAAATGAAGTTCTCCATCCTCTCCGCACCTGTAATATGATTGTCTCAAACAAGAGAAACGGATCCCAGTAAACTGACACTCGGCTCAAACTCTGGTCAGAGCTTGAGCCTAGTGTCATTAGCATAAATGATCCAATTCTCTCACATGAGAGAATCAACACTTGTGTGACCCGGCCTAACGTGTAGTTGGGGAGCTAAGAGTGGGAGATGGTTTGAAGGGGTGAAGTGGAAGGTGGAGTGGGGGAGGTATCAGAAGAGGAGTGATATTTTAATTTAATTATTATTTTAATATGGTGAAAGTTATCTAATTTAATGTTAGAAGGGTTTAAGATAAGTTGAAATGGTATGCTGTCTTTGATTGGATGAGAAGAGATCTGGCGTCTCTGATATGTCTTCAAAAGACACATTCAGATAGTGATTCAAGAGAGTAGCTAAAAGTGGGTTGTCAAGTACATGTATATCATGCTGTACATAATATCTACTCACGAAGGTCTTTATCCCTGTTCAAAGGGGTTTAAAATTAAGTATATATTACACATGGCAGAAGTAAGATATATATATATATATATATATATATATACTTTTGAAATGTAAAATTAACAACATAAGTTTAGAAATTGCAAACACCTGTATTCCTCTCCCATATAAATCTAAGCTTCACTATGAAGAAAGTGAAAACTTGCAATATCTGATTTTGATTGTAGGAGATTTTAATACTGTAATTGACTTTACCTGTAAGAGAAGATCATGTAGACGTGCGGCAAAGTCTAGAGATATAACATCTTTTCCAATCCTCTGGAAGAATTTTTTGGGGAAGAGGCTTATAAATCCCAAGGATTATCAGGATTCATGTTACTCTAAGACTTAGCAATCCTGATTCCATATTGATATTGATTTTGGCAAAGGAGAAATTTTGTATAAACTCCTTTAAGGAGGTTGGTACTCACTCAGCAGCTTTTACAGGGATCTCCCTGGGCAACCCAGGCTTGCACCGACTTTGGAAGGGAGTGGATGAACCTGTCCATGACGACCTTTTCCACCATCTGTGCTGGGGAGGAAAATTCATGTTACAACCACTTTGAACCAGGTGTAGGAGGTCGAACATTTGGGACCTGGGAGGTTTGTCACTGCAATAAGCCCAGTGGCGCACCCGTTGCACCCTGACAGTCAGAGTCACTCCCACGAGTGCCAAAATTTCCATTTTTAATTTGGCATACTCCTTTGCGTCCTGCAGGGCCAAGCAAGTCATAATGGGCTTTCTGCGGCTGGCCCGTTAAATATGGCACCAGCACCTCCGCCCACTGCTCCGGAGGCAATCTCACCCGCTCCGCCACCCTCCCAAAGAACGTCAGGAACACCTCGAAGTCATCACCTGGAGTCATCTTTTGCAATGCTCTTCTTACCGTCTTCCTGACGTGTGAATCATTACCTGGAGTTGGGGGAGGGATGGCCTCTCTGCTGCGAACTTTCCCCGCTAGAAGTTCCATCTGCCGTTGTTGCTGCTGAATCTGCTGCATCTGGAGTTTATTAGTCTCTTGCTGCATCTGTTGCTGCTCCCAGTGCTGCTGTTGCAGGCTCTGCTGGCTCTGCAAGTGTTGCTGGTGCTGCTGTTGTTGGCTTTGCAGCAGGTGTTTGAGTGGCTCCTTCATGGTGCCGGACATCTCTGGCTGACTGGCGGCCTTTACCCAGGACATCCATCGATCTCTGCGGCAGGTACACATTTTCTTAGAATCTTGCCCACATTCTCCACTAATTGTAAGAGGGTTGGTACTCACTCAGCCACTTTTAAGATAGTCACAGGAGTCAGTTTCTTTAAAAATGTCCAAGGTGGGTTTATTCGGACTTCATAAACTGCACTCTCCAGGTAAATGAAATATAGCCTTGTCCGGCACTAAGTAACAAAACAGTCAATACAAAACTGCGGGTTTGCCCGCTACCAGTCAGTGTCCTGTAGCACAGACATGCTGGAGGTCTCCACACCTCCAGCCACAGACACTGAATGAGACACTCGGTCTCCATTTTATACACAGACCCTGGGGTGAGGATATGTGAGCAGCCAATCCCACCCAACTCTTATGACTGCTCATAATGATTGGCCCTGACACGCCCTATTAAACCTCTCAGCAAAAAACGTGCTGGAGCATGCTTTCGCAGTTTTACATCACCATCTAGCTGCAAACTTACTTGTTTTTATTGCAATATCTACATAGGTGTATAGAAGCCCATTTCCAAAAACCACCACTCCAGTGTTTTAATGGTACATTGTGTTTGCTAACTGTGCAAGAAGGCTAATGGATGTTTAGAAAACCCTAGAAAACCCTTGCACAAGTATGTTAGCCCGGCTGAAAACGGTTTGGCTGATTTGAGAAGCTATACAATTGACCTTCCTTTGAGCTAGTTGAGAATCTGGAGCATTACATTTGTTTGTTCTATGAAACTCTCAAAATGGCCAGAAAAAGAGAACTTTCATGTGAAACTCGACAGTCTATTCTTGTTCTTAGAAATGAAGGCTATTCCATGTGAGAAGTTGCCAAGAAACTAAAGATTTCCTACATTGGTGTGTACTACTCCCTTCAGAGAAGAGCGCAAACAGGCTCTAACCAGAGTAGAAAGAGTAGTGGGAAGCCCCCCTCTGCACAACTGAGCAACAAGACAAGTATATTAGAGTCTCTAGTTTGAGAAATCGACACCTCATAGCTCCTCAACTGGCAGCTTCATTAAATAGTACACGCAAAAGTCCAGTGTCAACGTCTACAGTGAAGAGGTGACTCCGGGATGCTGGCCTTCAGGGCAAAGTGGCAAAGAAAAAGCCATATCTGAGACTGGCTAATAAAAGGAAAAGATTAATATGTTCAAAAGAACACAGTTATTGGACAGAGGAAGATTGGAAAAAAGTTTTATGGACAGACAAATCAAAGTTTGAAGTGTTTTGATCACACAGAAGAACATTTGTGAGATTCAGAACAACTGAAAAGATGCTGGAAGAGTGCCTGATGCCATCTGTCAAGCATGATGGAGGTAATGTGATGGTCTGGGGTTGCTTTGGTGCTGGTAAAGTGGGAGATTTGTACAAGGTAAATGGGATTTTGAATAAGGATGGCTATCACTCCATTTTGCAAAGCCATGCCATACTCTGTGGACAGCGCTTGATTGGAGCCAATTTCAACCTACAACAGGACAATGACCCAAAGCACACCTACAAATTATGCATGAACTATTTAAGGAAGAAGCATGCAGCTGGTATTCTATCTGTAATGGAGTGACCAGCGCAGTCACCAGATCTCAACCCCATTGAGCTGTTGTGGGAGCAGCTTGACCGTATGGTACGCAAAAAGTGCCCATCAAGCCAATCCAACTTGTAGGAGAGGCTTCAGGAAGCATGGGGTGAAATTTCTCAAGATTACCTCAGCAAATTAACAGCTAGAATGCCAAAGGTCTGCAATTCTGTAATTTCTGCAAAGGGAGCATTCTTTGACGAAAGCTTGAAGGAGAAAATTATTCTTTCTAACAAAAATCATTATTTCTAACCTTGTCAATGTCTGGACTATATTTTCTAATCATTTTGCAACTCATTTTATAAATAAAAGTATGAGTTTTCCTGGAAAATACAAAATTGTCTGGGTGACCCCAAACTTTTGAACAGTAGTGTATATCTCCCGTCAAGGACCTGTCCGGCAGCCATCTTACACTCCATTAAGTGAAATATACTACTATGTCATTATCAGACCATTCTCCGGCAATAATACAAGTTAATTTAAAGAAGACCAATCAATTGGGTTAAATTAGGTCACTCCACAACTAAATACATATCCTACACAAAAACAGAGTGAATTTCCAAAGTAGATAAAAAGTACAATTTTATTTATGTATACAACATACAATTCATATATATTTTATCTATATATATAAATAAAAATATAAATGTTCGTTTGTTCAAAATCTTAAATCTCCGAAAGTTCTTCACCGATTGCTTTGAAATTTTGACACAACGTTGCATTCGAATACACACGTTTTTATATGCCTACTGTGTTTTTATATACCAGCTGTTGGACGTAAAAGCAACAGCGAGAGGGGTGTTACGAGCTCAGTCCCAGGCTGACTTTCCCCGGCCGCCCGGCATTCTCCCCCCCTTAGTGACATCTCATTAATAAACCCTTCTCCCTCTCCTTCATTCGCCCCAGCTTCTGCCTGTGCTCTGCTCCTTTCATATACCCTGTGGGGGTTGGGGGGAAAGGGAATGATGAAACTGTCTGTTCGAGGCTGAAAGACATTGCTGCTCATCACCACCACCGCCTGAGAGCCTTTGCTCTCCGAAACCGCTGCTGCTGCGGCTTCTTCTCCGGCAGGTGAAAGGCTTATTTCCGACTGCGCAACAACAAGCAGTGGAGGGAGGGAAGGGGAGAGGAAGGCTGCATGGAGAGGTGTAGGCCACGGCCTCTGCTCTGGGCACTGAGCTGGGCCCAAGCCTCGCAGTAGTGGGCGGATAGTGAGCGAGTCCAATTCCCAGATTCTGCAATAATATTTGATTGCATGGAATAGGCTTATTTGTGGGAAATATTGGATAGACTTGGTCCAGAATGTATTAGGTGGATTAGACTCTAATATACAAATCACCAAGCCAGTGTGGCGGTGCATGGGGTTATACGAATTTCAAAAAGAAAAGAAGACATGCACCTAAGGAGTGATCACCTGAAGAAATAATCACGGAATATTTGAATATAAATTACATCAATTTATTACAGTAAATCCTGACACATATATAAGAATACGGACAAAAGAAATGTATTTTAAAACACCATTAAAAATAGTGGAGGAATCCACTGCTTGAGGAACCCACTACTTTAGAGACCTTCCCATATTATAATAATAGAAAATACAATAAAGTGCAGTCAAATAGATGAACTCTAACAGGCTATATAGAATATCTATGGTGGTCAATATTGCATAAGCCCAAAGTATTCTATATAAATAGAGAATACACAAAAAACAATATGTATATAAAGTGCAACAACAGGTATCTGTGTGAAAATCAATATGGTGTTCCTGTATACAGGGTAATAGGTCAATAGAACAGTATAATTGTAAACTGGCGATTCCCAATAGACCCTTTCACCTCACACTGGAGATGACTACTCCATAACCACTCCATCACATACACTCAATTGTGGCAACCCGTGCTGCCCCAACAAAAAATAATAATAGAGCCAATTAAACAATATGATCATAGAAAGCAAATACTCAATCAAATCAGCCTGTAAATGGGAAGGTGCAGATGAGACCTCAGTGCCCAACGCGTGTCGCCACACACGGTGGCTTCATCAGGGGCATTTAAAGTACATAACCTCGTGTCCCTGTATATATGTAGCCTAGAATCAAAATAATTACTAAGAAAACAGCTGTGTTGTGAGAGACACCGGAGCTCCGGGCATCCAAAACCGGAAATGCAGGACACAAAGCCGAAAAACCTCCCCTCAGCGCAGGCGCACAATGTGCCTCCTGCATCATGTGTATGTCGCCCGTTGCTATGGAGACCCACGCCTACAGGTCAATCTAATCCCCGTATACTAGCGCATGCGCAACCAATAGCACTATCACCACCGAATGTACCGTGGACCTGGAGCTGCACCTGTCAGACAGGAGTTTGCAGTCTCCTACCAGGACTCCATATGTGCAAAGCACTAATCGACCAATTAGCTTGCAGGGATGAATACCCAACTGTATTGTGAGAAGCATAACCAATTAATAAAAAGAAAAAAGAAAAAAGATACGGGTCCCCAAATAAAATCGTACATAATGTATACATTGCTGACTAGATTGTATATATGAACATAGCCCCCTTGTCTAAAAAATAGAGGCGTGGGAAAAGTAAAGGGGGTGCCTGTTGACACAGATCTGTTACACGTTTTTATAAGGCATCCAAATCCCACAGATATGATCTGTGGGGTAATGAGAATGTGCATATAAATGAGACACCATAAACCCTGAATAAGAATAAATGAATCACGTGCCCACCATGATAAAGGCTTATATCCCAAGCATATAAGGTCTATAGAGGAGTGCATTGATTTAATTATTCCTCAATAATATGCTTTAATCCCCACAAGGTATACTAGGGTGGGCACCCAAGATACCTAGCGAGGGATGCTTAAAAAAAAAAAAAAAACACCTCCCAAATTCCACAGCGGGTCCATAGAGCTAAAGGATGTCTGTATCATGCACTCTATATAGGAAATCACAAACCCCCCATCCATCCCATAGCTTGACCACAAAGTGTATCGAATGAGCCTATATTAGCTAAAGTTTAAATATACTAATTTTTATTAGTCGTCAGTGCAATGCACTGGCCTGCAAATGACATAGAAGGGTGTGCACCTCAAGCGTCTCACAGTAGAGATTTAACAAATGGTGATAAATGACAAAATTATGCTGGACCAACGCTAAAACAGTATCATCAATATTGACCACCACAGACCTATCCAGACACAAAAAACAAATTGACAAAAACTAAGGAGCCAGAGGTGCCAACCAAAAACAAATTGCCCACTAGATCAATAAGAGAACGCGGAATGATCTCCCAATGGATTTCCCATAAAGTCCGCAAGTCCATCATATATGTTCTATTCGTCGTCCACATTCCATTTTGTCATAGGTCCCGGGTATATCCTGTAGAATGGCAACCATTTTTGGTTCACTCTTTCCAAATTTTTGGTCCATAATTCGATTTGATGCTGATTTCATGAGCCATCCTTTGTTTTCCCTCTTCTTTTCTTTTCTCTCTTTTTTGGCCACACCCTAGCTGCTTGCCCCGGAATTTATGAGCATCCTCTCTTCTTCCATAAATGGTCCATTTTTATATTCGTCCAATATATCCTACGAGGTAGATGTTGGTTTTGGTCTAAAAAACACCGACCCATACTGCTCAGACCGCATGCCTTAAAAGAAAAAAACAGACAAAAGAATAAGGATGTGTACCGGACCATCTCACAACTGTTTGTAGAAGCCTGTGAATAGGAGTTCCCCATTTAAGCCCTGAGGAGGCAGACTTTGTAAATTGTAAATCTATTGGGATTCATACCTCAAAAGGGCATTCGTGCGGTCTCCTCCCCTCATATTTGTTCTTATCTGTTCCAGTCCCATTACCTGTAAGGTAGGTTTCCGGCTTTGCGTCTTGCATTTCCGGTTTTGGATGCCCGGAGCTCCGGTGTCTCTCACAACACAGCTGTTTTCTCGGTAATTATTTTGATTCTAGGCTACATATATACAGGGACACGAGGTTATGTACTTTAAATGCCCCTGATGAAGCCACCGTGTGTGGCAACACGCGTTTGGGCACTGAGGTCCCATCTGCACCTTCCCATTTACAGGCTGATTTGATTGAGTATTTGCTTTCTATGATCATATTGTTTAATTGGCTCTATTATTATTTTTTGTTGGGGCAGCACGGGTGGCCACAATTGAGTGTATGTGATGGAGTGATTTTCACACAGATACCTGTTGTTGCACTTTATATACATATTGTTTTTTGTGTATTCTCTATTTATATAGAATACTTTGGTCTTGTGCAATATTGACCACCATAGATATTCTATATAGCCTGTTAGAGTTCATCTATTTGATTGCACTTTATTGTATTTTCTATTATTATAATATGGGAAGGTCTCTAAAGTAGTGGGTTCCTCAAGCAGTGGATTCCGCCACTATTTTTAATGATGTTTTAAAATACATTTTTTTTGTCCGTATTCTTATATATGTGTCAGGAGATATTGTAATAAATTGATGTAATTTATATTCAAATATTCCGTGATTATTTCTTCAGGTGATCACTCCTTAGGTGCATGTCTTCTTTTCTTTTTGAAATTCGGATGATGTTGTATGACATGTTGCAGGTAGATCCCAGTTATTAGATGGTTCCCTCCTAAAGTAGTAGGTGCATGGGGTTATGTCCCAGCTTTTTGTCCTTTTTAGGGGCACAAGACATGGATTTCCTAATCCAAACTGCTCTTTGCCCTACCTATTGACCATATATAAGGTTGTAAAGGAATAAGGGGTTCTCAGTTTGGGACTCAGGAGGAAATGTTAGCAATGTACGCAGGTGATTTGTTATTATTTTAAGGTAATGTAAAGGAAGATCTAAGGACAATTATTAAATTGGTGAAAGGAAATGGTATTTATTCTGAATTGAAGATTAATTGGAATAAGTCACATATCGTTACTGGACAAGAATTTACAAATTATAGAGGGTGATATACTTATTATCCAAGAGGGCAACAGTTTGAAATATTTGGCATTAAATATATCACATAAGATGGTGAACTATGTAGAAGTGAATGTCATACCGGTGTTGAGTCATTTTAGCAGAATGGCAAAAATGTGGAGGAACAAGGAAGAATGAATCTGATTAAAATGTATTTGTTTTTTATGAATATTTAATAAATTCCCCTCTTTGCTACTTAGTGACTTAGTAAAGCAAAAAATGTATATTAAAGCAACCTTATACCCTGAGACTGAAAAGTTACTACACTTTGTAAATATACAGTCATCCTTCCTGACCCCCTTCTTTTGCCTCCCGCTACCTCTATTGCTTAGATTTGTGTTCTGTTCCTCCTACCTCCAAGATGGCCACCAGTTTGGTAAGTCTAAACCACATCTTCCCTGTCTTTTCTGTGCTGTGGGATGGGAAAGGAAAGGCAGGAGAGGTTTAGATTTTCCAGTGTACTCCATGCTGCTATGGCCGTCATCTTGGAAGCAGGAGGAAAGGAACGCCTATCCCAGCAGAGGAGGCATCGGGGAGCTAATGGAGGGCTTCAGGTAGAGTGCCTATACATGCGAAACGTATACCCACTTCTCAGTCCCAGGGGCAGGGGCCCTTTAACACTGTTGCAGGACAATATTAGCGTTGAGCTGTAATTGTTTTCTAAGGCAGTACACTTAATATAGGACAATCACTGTGCTACCAGTATTATTCTGCACATAAATGATACTGATTCTCCATTTTGTAATAACATAATTAACCCTTTGTGCTAAACTGAATAGTAAATTTTAGTCTGTTTTTCAATTAACAGCATAAAGCAATATGTTTACAAAGATCAATACTCCAATGCTGACCAAAACTGAATTCTCTGCTAAGGTTACAAAATAACCAACACATTATACATGGACAGTAAATTCTTTTTCTAATTTCTCGTCTTATTTCTGTTTGCCATTTTAGGAGACAGTGGTGTGGGGCCATCTCTCCCCGGCAGCACAATCTCTGACAACATCAAGAGATTAGATTTTCATCAAGTGCTTGGCCGGGGGAGTTTTGGAAAGGTAAGAACCTATAACATTGCGAGCCCAGATTGTATATTGTTTGCTATACAATATAAGATCATGAATGAAGTAGAGAATAACACTGTTAATAACCATCTTAGATCCCCAAATTCAGGTGTTTCTGACAAAGGCAGATGCAGGGCGGTTTCCAAATGTGTTGCTACCTATATAAGTGTAATAGTGTTTTCTGATAGTCTACAGTGGGTTAAAGTGTTTTTCTGGTGCCTCTAACTTCTGCACTAGGAAGTTGCAGGTGCTGCTGTTTTCCCCACATGCCTGCACCTTGGAAACTTGGATGGCCAGCAGATAACAACATCTATTTTTCAATACAGGTGCACGATTCTGTTGGCTGTGCAAGTGTGGGCCAGACACCTGTTTAGACAACATCATGCAGAAGTGATGGCTGCCATAGAAACTCTACATGTAAATATCTGACCAGAGCACATTCATCCACCTTTATCCATGCTGGCTGTGTCACCCACATAGAATGTGGAAGAATGTGCTCTGGTCAGATGAGACCAATAATTTACATTTTTTTGCTAAATGAAAAAACACTAAGTGTGGAAGAAAACTAACACTGCAGATCACCCTGAAAACACCATCCCCACCGTCAGACATGGTGGAGGAAGCATCATGCTGTGGGGATGCTTTTATTCAACAGGGATGCTCGCCAGAGTTGATTAGAAGATGGATGGAGCTAAATACAAGACAATCTTGTAGGAAAAACCTGTTAGAGGCTGGAAAAACTTGAGACAGGGATGAAGGTTCACCTTCCAGCAGGACAACGACTCTAAACATACTTCAAGAACTACAATAAGATGGTTTAAATAAAAACATATTCATGTGTTTATATAACCCAGTTAAAGTCCAGACATAAATCTCATTGAGAATTTGTGGCAAGACTTAAAAATTGTTGTTCACAAACGCTTTCTATCCAATCTCACTGAGCTACTGCTAGTTTACAAAGAAGAGTGGGCAAAAATGTTAACCTATAGTGCAAAGCTGGTAGAAAAATACCTAAAAAAACTTGCAGCAGCAATTGCAGCAAAAGGTGGTCCTACAAAGTGTTGACTCAGAGGGGCTGAATACAAATGCACGTCACAATTTTCAGATTTATATTTTTAAAATATTTAGAAAAACATGTATCATTTCCTTTACACTTCACAAATACTTGCTACTCTGTGTTGGTATATCACATAAAATTCCAATAAAATACATTTAAGTTTTTGCATGTAACTTGAAAAAATGTGGAAAAGTTCACAGGATATGAATACTTTTTCAAGGCACTATATTGTACATCTGCATGTACATAGGTACATAAGCATGAGTAAATATATGTGTGTGTACTGAGAATGACATTTATTAAAGATATTGTCCACAGTTAAAAAGTAATAATTCAAAAAATTCCGTGTCAGCAGTGGTGACATCTCATACATTCTCCTGATTGCTAGCCAATGACTCGTCTCAATGGTTTTGTCCAATAAATGGAGACATCCTCAATGAGACCAGTGGTTGTCTGCAGCAAGGTAAACAAGTGCAGGTTTGGACTACTGTGCCGGGCTCTGGAATAGCAAAGGATTTATCAGGGTAGTATTGTTTTATTTTTTAATCATACTATTCCCTGAAGTTAGGACAAAAATGGAATTGAGGACAGACCTCTTAATACTATTACTTCCAACTCTCAGAATTTTTAGGACATTCCTGAAAAAAGGAGAGAGCTCCTTGATTACCAGAGAAGCCAGCAAATATCCCAAAGCATAGTCTTCACAATATATTCACCTCTCATGTTTTCTGCAATTCTTATAACTCCTGGCATCACTGCAACATAAAACCTGACACCAGTGGTGCTGTGGAGTGAAAACGAGTTTAGGATCAGGGCAAAGTGTCTGCAAATGTAGTCTCAGGTCTGTGCTGCAGATTAAGGTGTATTCACACTGAGCAGTTATCGGAAACAGGGCCGGCGTCAGCACCCGGCGCACCCGGGCAAATGCCGGGGCCCTGAGCAGGCAGAGGGGCCCACTGGCGGTCGCGCACCCCGCTGGGCTATGGGCGGAGGAGAGCGGTGTCAGCGCCCGCCCTTCTCCGCCGCTTGCTCAGGGCCCCGGCAGCTGGATACTTACCTCTCCCCGTGCCTCCGCAGATCAGCTGTCTTCCTGCTCTGCGCTCCCTGTGACATCTCAGGTCAGAGGGCGCGGTGACGTCTTTACACCGCGCCCTCCCCTGAGCCGTCACAGGGAGCGCTGAGCGGGTAGATGCCGACAACGCAGGTGTTCGGACCCGAGCCGCGGGCAGCAGGTAGCAGGTGAGGAGAAGGGAGGTGAGTATTTGATTTTTTTTTTTTAATGTATGGAGGCATGGGGCAGTATAAAGAGAAGGGGGGGGCATCCTGCATGGGGCATTATAAAGAGGGGGGGTGACATCCTGCATGGGGCATTATAAGGTGGGGAACAGCCTGCATGGGGCATTATAAAGGGGCGGGCAGCCTGTATGGGGCATTATGTGGGGGGTAACAGCCTGCATGGAGCATTAAAAGGGGGGGAGGCTGTATGGGGCATTATGTGGGGGGTAACAGCCTGCATGGAGCATTATAAGGGGGGGGCAGCCTGTATGGGGCATTATGTGGGGGGTAACTGCCTGCATGGAGCATTAAAAGGGGGGGGAGGCTGTATGGGGCATTATGTGGGGGGTAACAGCCTGCATGGAGCATTATAAGGGGGGGACAGCCTGTATGGGGCATTATGTGGGGGGTAACAGCCTGCATGCAGCATTATATGGGGGCCAGTATCCTATATGGAGCGTTATAAGGGGACCGGTATCCTGTATGGAGCGTTATATGGGGGCCAGTATCTGTATGGAGTTTTATAAGGGGACCAGTATCCTGTATGGAGCGTTATATGGGGGCCAGTATCCTGTATGGAGCTTTATAAGGGGACCAGTATCCTGTATGGAGCGTTATATGGGGGCCAGTATTCTGTATGGAGCCTTATATGGGGGCCAGTATTCCGTATGGAGCCTTATATGGAGGCCAGTATTCCGTATGGAGCCTTATATGGGGGCCAGTATTTCGTATGGGGCCTTATATGGGGGCCAGTATTCCGTATGGGGCCTTATATGGGGGCCAGTATTCCTTATGGGGCCTTATATGGGGGCCAGTATTCCGTATGGGGCCTTATATGGGGGCCAGTATTCCATATGAAGCGTTATATGGGGGCCAGTATTCCGTATGGAGCCTTATATGGGGGCCAGTATTCTGTGTGGAGCGATTCACCGGTTTCTGAGCTATTGTGGAATTTACAATAGATATCACTCATGTAATGTAAGAAGTGAAATCTTTGCATTGTACTATATATATATATATATATATATATTTCTCCGCCGTATCTCTGCATCATGAATCGTGGTATGTGTTAAAGGGGCCCACTGAGACTCTTTCGCCCGGGGCCCAGAAAAACCTGGAGCCGGCCCTGATCGGAAACCAGTGGAAACAGGCTGACGTTCGCCTGACAAACAAGCAAAGTGGTCTTTCATAGGGTAAAATGATCTTTTGTTTTGCTTAAATCTTTATCGATCTTGAAATAACCTATACAAAAAACTATGAGCAATAGCCAAGGTAGCATAAAAGATATATATTTTATTAGTACAATTTAGACACATGATAAAATCAGATAAAAAAAGAGAAAATCAGATAAGGCTAAAAACACAGGCAACCCCCATGGTGCGTAACAAAAGAATGTGCAGCAATATTAAGTAATGTATTCACAATAGGCTATTAGAAAAAGGTATGTTGGGTGGAAATAAATCCTACACACATATAAAGTGTAATAGACGCCAAATGTGATAAAGTATATATGCTGCACAAAATAACCCTAGTATAGATAGGCATACATTTGCACCATGGTCTTTGATGCCAGCATCTATGTACAGCTGAGCTCTGCACCCCAACACAGTCTGTTTATATTGATTCTCATCTCAGCTTTTCATGGCTGACACAGGAATAATGCCGATCAGCTCTGGAGTTGCAGTTATTCCTGTCTCAATCATGCATGGCTAAGACTGAAATAATCCTTTAACCTCCTAGCTTTAATGGGTAATTCTAGTGGGGTTATTTCTCAGTGCCCATGTTTATATCTATTAGATCTCCTGTATGTAAGCTAGTAAGAAACTGTAGAAATATAAAATTATAATAAAAGAAATAGCAATGGTGTCACTTTCCTGCTTCCCTCCACACTTATTTCAATGAGTTGTTCGGCCTTAGGGTACAAGTCTGCAGTAACTATGTGACTACAGACTTGTGAGTCCTCACAGTGTGCAGTGTGTGTGCTGTTTCTCCAGTGCCGGTGCCAGGTATGGGCAGGAGCATAACTGCAGGTATGCAGTTTGCATACATGTGGTCATGTGCCGACGAGACATGTGCAGCTGTAGGGTGCCTGAGAGCGGCGGTCGTGGACGAGCTGCTGCTCCATGTCGCCCTGGGAGTTTACAGAAAAATTGTGTGCCAGTTCAAATGTGCTGTTGCGTGTAGGGTGCGTTACACTCACTTGTAGGCCACAGGCCCCAGCTGTCTCCAGGTCTTCAACTTAAGGAGCTGCCGCACATAGATTAGGGAACACTCAGTTCATTTCAACACACAGAAGTTTACTCGACAGTTCAATTGCATCAGATTGTAATACACAGTATCGGACACAACATTCTCCATTTCTTATTTCCATAGTACAGTACATTTTCAGCATTTATTTACACTCTAACTTGACTATCCCAATGTTCACTGATCCTATCAGCCCCAGGAATTCCCAGTTGAGTTCCACAATACACCCGAGATCTGTTACATTCCCCATACGCAATTGCACGTCCATCTTCCTCTGTATGTAAAGGGGTGAGGTGCTTGCCATGGCACCTGAATCAAGCTTTGATCTCCGGACATTGCAGGAATGTCTGCAGGGAATTTTTGTAAGGCCTCATACCACCCAGAACAATATGTACTCACTCTTGATATCAGCCCCAACTGCCCTTGAATTTGATCTTATATCACTCATGAACGCTCTACAAACAGGAAGCAGTCTCCTTTAACTGGCACTTTTCCCTCCCACTATGAGCTAGTCCGAAACATTAACACTTTCTTACACTATTCTCATCCTACCTATGTCAACTCCTAAGTCCTAAACTATGTCTTATCTTGCGCAATCCTATGCTGTACACTATACATTTTACATATGACCATATCACACTCTATATTACAATATATTGCAATTCACATAATACCACATACTGTAACTATGTAATTACACCATATATACTGAAAACTGCAGGACATAGTTTACACTACAATACAACACGATTGGTGTCTTCAGGGGTATGAAAGTGACGGTCCAGTCAACACCCCCTTACACAGGCTCGCTCAATACAAGGGAATTGAGAGAGGCCGGATAAATGACCATACGCTCCCAACACTGGAGAATCCTCATGACTCTACACTCACATAAAATGTCAGCAGACTTGTACCTCAAGGCCAGACAACCCCTTTAATGAAGATCACCAACTAATGACTATTATTTTCTAGGTGGTGCTGGCGGAAGATAGATATACCCGCCAGCAATTTGCTGTAAAAGTCATCACAAAGAGGAACCTGCTAGCTGAAGGAGAAGAGCGCGCGTTGGTGGAGCGGCGTGTGTTACAACTTGCATCTGGAAGCCCCTTCCTTCTTCATGGCACATTCGCCTTTCAGACCAAGGTAAAATTGTGACCTGTTCATTAAAATTAGATAAAGAATAAAGTGCACTCACCTATATGCACAGGATACGTCCACATTTACAAAGGGTGTTTGTTAACATTTCAGCATTGAAAAGATTTTAATGTCCTGCTCCTTGTATGTGTAGCTGTCACCTACTTTGGGAACACTGGACAAACCCTGGGAACCAGGCAATGTGCCTAGAAATATGATGCTGACGGTTAACTTTTTTGGTTTCTTTATTGAAGTCTATGGAAAATCTTGGAGTGGTCCAACTGGCTCCCAATATCTGAAGTCATTTGTCCACCCCTATGGATGTCATTCTTAATGAGTACTTCATAATGGTGAGAAATGCAGAAGGAAACATTACAGTGAAAAGTAATGCTGTACATTTACATCACATTCTACATATGTAGATATATCTTCTAAATGTGTATACTTAGAATAACTAATAAACACATAGTAAAAAGTATAAAGTATCATTATTGCTATTATTATGCAACTATATCTCCACCAGTAAGTGGAACAGAGATTAATCACAGAAGAAATCGCAGAAGAAATCACTGATTATTGAGTGTTAGTAAATGTATGACTGCTACAATGACTTTATCATACGACTGATTTCTACGTCTTGTCTGACAGGAGCTTGTGCTTCTTGGGATGGAGTATGTCACCTGTGGCGAATTCAACCATCTCCTGATGAGGAAGGGGTGTCTTGACATCCCCAGTGCACGGTACAGTATTCACAGTCTAAGCCATACAGCTATGTATTTTCTAAATTAGACTGACTAGATTGATTCGATTCTTAGCCCTAACGTTCATGTAAATTCATATCTTCCATTCACAGAGATGTTATTAGGGAAACACTTAGAAAAATACAGCTCTAATTTTTATTTCCAAGAATAGCACCGCACCTGTCCACAGGTTGTGTGAGGCATCGCCGCTCATCCTCATTCACATTAGTCATGTGGCGTTATTTTTTAAAGAAAGACACCATGTTTTTCTGATCCTGGATAACCCTTTAACACCATATGAATATACATTGTAATAGTAGCAATTGTGTATCCCTATAGGCAAGAAGGAACTTAAAGAGGCTATCCACTACTTTAACAATGATGTCCTATACTTAGGATGAGCAGGTCCAGGTGCCTTATAATCAGTACAATATGTGCGACTGCCCTTCTAGACCATTATAATAATATAAATATCTGTATATAATAACCATAAATATAAAATCTTGAAAAGTTCTGTCACTCTAGTCTTTTGGGCAATATATATTTCTGAGTTTCTGATTCACTAAATACTATTCTCTCCTCTTTTCTTTCGGCCAGATTCTACGCCGCAGAACTTGTGTGTGGAATTCAACACCTGCATTCTAAGGGCATCATCCACCGGTAACTAGAAATACATCTAATCCTCCACCACCAGTGATGCCTATAACTATACACAGCAATACTGAGAATTATACAGCGGACACTGATAAGAATCCATTTGTCTTCTTCACAGAGATCTCAAGCCTTCTAACATCTTGGTGGCTGCGACGGGCCATATAAAGATTGCCGACTTCGGTCTGGCACTTGAGAACATCTATGGAGACCGGACAGCCACCGAATACGCTGGGACACCAGGCTTCATGGCTCCTGAGATGCTGGCTGCGGAGGAGTACAATGCTGGGGTAGACTGGTATGCATTTGGCATCATTTTGAACATCATGATTACCAGCAGGTCCAAATACCATCGAGGACTATTCAATGCTTCCAGCAAGGAGGCGAAGAACATCATTAAAAAGGTCAGTACATGATATAAGTTGTATTACTTTTATATTATTGTATGATTCATTGTGATGTTAGCGGTAATTTACTATTATATTCAGCTCCATTGGTGGAAGGGAGTGGAATCTCATGTTAGGTCAAGGGTTTACGTGTTCAATATAACACATAAACACTTGTAGGGTTGACGTGATGGTATATATTACCTGTCATGTATTATTGAAGATGTCAGAATAAAAACACTAATATTAGGCTTTTTTTTTTTTTAAATATGTATATAAAATTTATTTTTTTTAATTACATTTTATTTATGAAGCTGTTATATAAATATAAACATTTTTTTTTCTTCTTTTGTAGCTCCTCCGGGAAGATCCTGCCAGGCGCCTCGGAGTCCATGGTAACATCAGAGCCCATAGGTTTTTCCAGCGTATTGACTGGGACTCGGTGGAAGCCCTTAGAATGTGTCCCCCACATGGTCCTGTGCCAGTAAGTATTAGAGGAGATGTTTTACACCGACTCATTTATGAATAGTTTCACATAGCATTAATCTCTTTTTCCCAATTCATCAGATTACTAATAACAGTGAAGGTCGCTGATCTGAGCCGCAGTACTGCTCGGATGAGGCTTATCCCACTAATGTTTCCTTTCAGATGTCAAATTTGTCAGTGGAGAGATTGTAAGCCCCCATACATGTTAAATGATCAGCAGATAGTGACAAAATCTGCCGATCATTGGTTGACATATGTAGAGAGCCTCTAGCTTTCCTGAACTTTACTATATACTGTTCTTATGTAATCACCTTCTTGTGTTTTCTTTTTCTCTTACAGCCAAGCAACATCCAGCGCGGCTCCAGACCATTCAATCTTCAAATTCTGGAAGCAGCAGAGGCTAACAACTCAGCCCTCTCAGCAGACCACCAGGCCTTATTCACGGGGTTTTCATTTACCAACATCAGCTGGAAAACCCCAAACCATCCACCGACTCTTTAATACCATCAGAGCAAGCTGTCTTCCTAAGCCCCAAGAAGAACATCAAAATAAGAAGATCCGGATGGGCAAGCAGGACCTGGACAAGCAAGAAATAAGGATGTCAGGACTCAAGCCAGGATCAGGACCCCAGAAGAACACCGAAGATATCCCTGTTCAAAAGGATGGCCAGAAAGATGGATGAGGCAAGGGAGGTAAGTGCCCAGTAGGGACTTTTATGTGTGGCATTATGGTGTGCCTGGGAATACCAGGCACACTACATGCCCCTGACAATAACAGCCTTATGATACTATTTGTATAGTGTTACGCTATGTATATAGTACATAAGAGAAAAAATATTCTAGTTATATTTACCGGTGACTACCGGTGACTATAATTACACTTTCCCCTTCCTCCATAACAACTCATTGAGCTGTCCTGGGCGACGGGGAACTAAGGTGTGTGATGGCTGGCTATTAAGGGGTGGAAGGAGGCCAGTTTTTTTTATTTTTTTTAATCATAGCATTTAAAGCTATATTGCTTTGCTACGTAAAATAATTATATTTACCGGTGGCTACCGGTGACTATAGTTACAATTTTCCCCCTCCTCCATAACAACTCATTGAGCTGTCCTGGGTGACGGGGAAATAAGGTGTGCGATGGCTGGCTATTAAGGGGTGGAAGGAGGCCAGTTTTTTTTTTTTTTTTTAAATCATAGCATTTAAAGCTATATTGCTTTGCTATGTAAAATAATTATATTTACCGGTGGCTACCGGTGACTATAGTTACACTTTTCCCCCTCCTCCATAACAACTCATTGAGTTGTCCTGGGCGACGGGGAAATAAGGTGTGTGATGGCTGGCTATTAAGGGGTGGAAGGAGGCCAGTTTTTTTTTTTTTTTTTTAAATCATAGCATTTAAAGCTATATTGCTTTGCTATGTAAAATAATTAAATTTACCGGTGGCTACCGGTGACTATAGTTACACTTTTCCCCCTCCTCCATAACAACTCATTGAGCTGTCCTGGGCAATGGGGAAATAAGGTGTGTGATGGCTGGCTATTAAGGGGTGGAAGGAGGCCAGTTTTTTTTTTTTTTAAATCATAGCATTTAAAGCTATATTGCTTTGCTATGTAAAATAATTATATTTACCGTTGGCTACCGGTGACTATAGTTACAATTTTCCCCCTCCTCCATAACAACTCATTGAGCTGTCCTGGGTGACGGGTAAATAAGGTGTGCGATGGCTGGCTATTAAGGGGTGGAAGGAGGCCAGTTTTTTTTTTTTTTAATCATAGCATTTAAAGCTATATTGCTTTGCTATGTAAAATAATTATATTTACCGGTGGCTACCGGTGACTATAGTTACAATTTTCCCCCTCCTCCATAACAACTCATTGAGCTGTTCTGGGTGACGGGGAAATAAGGTGTGCGATGGCTGGCTATTAAGGGGTGGAAGGAGGCCAGTTTTTTTTTTTTTTAAATCATAGCATTTAAAGCTTTATTGCTTTGCTATGTAAAATAATTATATTTACCGGTGGCTACCGGTGACTATAGTTACACTTTTCCCCCTCCTCCATAACAACTCATTGAGTTGTCCTGGGCGACGGCGAAATAAGGTGTGTGATGGCTGGCTATTAAGGGGTGGAAGGAGGCCAGTTTTTTTTTTTTTTTTAAATCATAGCATTTAAAGCTATATTGCTTTGCTATGTAAAATAATTATATTTACCGGTGGCTACCGGTGACTATAGTTACACTTTTCCCCCTCCTCCATAACAACTCATTGAGCTGTCCTGGACGATGGGGAAATAAGGTGTGTGATGGCTGGCTATTAAGGGGTGGAAGGAGGCCAGTTTTTTTTTTTTTTTAAATCATAGCATTTAAAGCTATATTGCTTTGCTTTGTAAAATAATTATATTTACCGGTAGCTACCGGTGACTATAGTTACACTTTTCACCCTTCTCCATAACAACTCATTGAGCTGTCCTGGGCGACGGAGTAATAAGGTGTGAGATGGCTGGCTATTAAGGGGTGGAAGGAGGCCAGTTTTTTTTTTTTTTTAAATCATAGCATTTAAAGCTATAATGCTTTGCTATGTAAAAAAATTATATTTACCAGTGACTACTGGTGACTATAGTTACACTTTTCCCCCTCCTCCATAACAACTCATTGAGCTGTCCTAGGCGACGGAGTAATAAGGTGTGTGATGGCTGGCTATTAAGGGGTGGAAGGAGGCCAGTTGTTTTTTTTTAAATCATAGCATTTAAAGCTATATTGCTTTGCTATGTAAAAAAATTATATTTACCAGTGACTACCGGTGACTATAGTTACACTTTTCCCCCTTCTCCATAACAACTCATTAAGCTGTCTTGGGCAATGGGGAAATAAGGTGTGTGATGGCTGGCTATTAAGGGGTGGAAGGAGGCCAGTTTTTTTTTAAATCATAGCATTGAAAGCTATATTGCTTTGCTATGTAAAATAATTATATTTACCGGTGGCTACCGGTGACTATAGTTACACTTTTCCCCCTCCTCCATAACAACTCATTGAGCTGTCCGGGGTGACGGGGAAATAAGGTGTGCGATGGCTGGCTATTAAGGGGTGGAAGGAGGCCAGTTTTTTTTTTTTTTTTTTTTAATCATAGCATTTAAAGCTATATTGCTTTGCTATGTAAAATAATTATATTTACTGGTGGCTACCGGTGACTATAGTTACAATTTTCCCCCTCCTCCATAACAACTCATTGAGCTGTCCTGGGTGACGGGGAAATAAGGTGTGCGATGGCTGGCTATTAAGGGGTGGAAGGAGGCCAGTTTTTTTTTTTTTTTTTTAAATCATAGCATTTAAAGCTTTATTGCTTTGCTATGTAAAATAATTATATTTACCAGTGGCTACCGGTGACTATAGTTACACTTTTCCCCCTCCTCCATAACAACTCATTGAGCTGTCCTGGGCGATGGGGAAATAAGGTGTGTGATGGCTGCCTATTAAGGGGTGGAAGGAGGCCAGTTTTTTTTTTTTAAATCATAGCATTTAAAGCTATATTGCTTTGCTATGTAAAATAATTATATTTACCGGTGGCTACTGGTGACTATAGTTACACTTTTCCCCCTCCTCCATAACAACTCATTGAGCTGTACTGGGCGACGGGGAAATAAGGTGTGTAATGGCTGGCTATTAAGGGGTGGAAGGAGGCCAGTTTTTTTTTTTTTTTTTTTAAATCATAGCATTTAAAGCTATATTGCTTTGCTTTGTAAAATAATTATATTTACCGGTAGCTACCGGTGACTATAGTTACACTTTTCACCCTTCTCCATAACAACTCATTGAGCTGTCCTGGGCGACGGATTAATAAGGTGTGAGATGGCTGGCTATTAAGGGGTGGAAGGAGGCCAGTTTTTATTTTTTTTTAAATCATAGCATTTAAAGCTATAATGCTTTGCTATGTAAAAAAATTATATTTACCAGTGACTACCGGTGACTATAGTTACACTTTTCCCCCTTCTCCATAACAACTCATTGAGCTGTCTTGGGCAATGGGGAAATAAGGTGTGTGATGGCTGGCTATTAAGGGGTGGAAGGAGGCCAGTTTTTTTTTTAAATCATAGCATTGAAAGCTATATTGCTTTGCTATGCAAAATAATTATATTTACCGGTGACTACCAGTGACTATAGTTACACTTTTCCCCCTCCTCCTTAACAACTCATTGAGCTGTCCTGGGCAATGGGGAAATAAGGTGTGTGATGGCTGGCTATTAAGGGGTAGAGGAGGCCAGGTTTTTTTTTTTTTTTAAATCATAGCATTATATCTAGCAACACTGCTAGATATAATCATAACAAAAGCATAAGGACATAAACATATGACGGTGCCTGGAGAGCCGGACGAGGCCGCAGTTGGTGAAATGCATGTCGAGGCTCACACACACCATCTGGATGCTCCTGTGCTTCCCGTGAGACATGGTACTGATGCACATACTTTATGACTGATTATCTTCGGGCTCTCCTGATACCGTCATATGTTTATGTCTTTATTCTCTTGTTATGATTATATCTACCAGGGTTAATTGGCTTCATTATTTTCACCTGCACCCTATATTGGGGATTAGCATCTACTGCGGCCAGCTGGTCTTTTGACCAACTTCTGATTATTATATAGATATTGCAGGGGTATTATACAGGCAAAGTTTAAAGTTTTGCCTTCCTGCTCTCTACTATGTATTTATTTAACTGACTGCAATATATGCCACTTATAAGACACTAGTGCTGTAGAACATCAGGGTTGCTTCACCTATAGTTTGCATACTGTTAAAACGTATTATAAACATCGAGCCTTTTTTCCGGGTTCTTATTAAAACTATGGCCACTCACAATTGATCAGCTATACTCTCTGACATTTATACCTTATATAATTGTGAGTTGGCTGCGAGGTTTTAGTATTTCATTTATTTAATTATACCGGATTATATGTTTGCATATTCTACTTGTTAGTATACTTCTTTTGCAGGTATATTCATATTTTTTCCTGTTTTTTTTATAGACTATTCATCATATTTCTTAGTCTCGCAGTTTGCAGTAATTATTAGCCCGCCCTAATTGTGTTTGCCCCTAGAACTCACAGGAGCTCCTCATTATCTGGTTCTTTCCTTATATTCAGGGATTGTTTCCATCCTCCCTGTTTTTTAATTGTACTTCTCCCCCTTACCTTGTATTGTTGTATTATTGATATTATATTTATAATTGTTGTATAATAAAATGGTTTATATATTTACCAAACCTTTGTTTTCGTTTGGGTCTCTATCGCCTCCATATTTATTAATATTATATATATTGAGAGGTATTTGACTAGGATTCCCTTCTTTTTGGTTTTGATATCTTCTTAGGGATACATCACACTTCTCTTTAGTGATATCTCTTATGTAGGTTTACATATGTAGATACAGGTCTGGTGACGAATTCTGCGTGGCTCTATAAGTGTGCTGCAGTAATACAGTGGGTACAGAAAGTATTCAGACCCCTTTAAATTTTTTACTCTTTGTTTCATTGCAGCCATTTGGTAAATTCTAAAAAGTTCATTTTTTTCCTCATTTACATACACTCTGCACCCCATCTTGACTGAAAAAAAACAGAAATGTAGACATTTTTGCAAATTTATTAAAAAAGAAAAACTGAAATATCACATGGTCATAAGTATTCAGAACCTTTGCTCAGTACTGAGTAGAAGCACCCTTTTGAGCTAGTACAGCCATGAGTCTTCTTGGGAATGATGCAACAAGTTTTTCACTCCTGGATTTGGGGATCCTCTGCCATTCTTCCTTGCAGATCCTCTCAAGTTCCGTCAGGTTGGATGGTGAACGTTGGTGGACAGCCATTTTCAGGTCTCTCCAGAGATGCTCAATTGGGTTTAGGTTAGGGCTCTGGCGGGGCCAGTCAAGAATGGTCACAGAGTTGTTCTCAAACCACTCCTTTGTTATTTTAGCTGTGTGCTTAGGGTCATTGTCTTGTTGGAAGGTAAACCTTCGGCCAAGTCTGAGGTCCAGAGCACTCTGGAAGAGGTTTTCATCCAGGATATCTCTGTACTTGGCCGCATTCATGTTTCCTTCAATTGCAACCAGTCATCCTGTCCCTGCAGCTGAAAAACACCCCCATAGCATGATGCTACCACCACTATGTTTCACTGTTGGGATTGTATTGGGCAGGTAATGAGCAGTGCCTGGTTTTCTCCACACATACTGCTTAGAATTATCACCAAAAAGTTCTATCTTCGTCTCATCAAACCAGAGAATCTTATTTCTCATAGTCTGGGAGTTCTTGACTGGTGGACGGCTGCTGTGATAGTTGACTTTGTGGAACTTTCTCCCATCTCCCTATTGCATCTCTGGAGCTCAGCCACAGTGATCTTGGGGTTCTTCTTCAAATTATCAAATTAATAAATGTTAACAGGGCATATTATTGCATATATATTCACCGATTATACGCTACAAAAAATATCTTTATTGGTATTTATTAAAAACCTATAAATTCTAGAATATAAATACAAATACACCTCAAAGCATAACTCAAAGTGATAATATAAAAAAATATCAAGTTGTCAAGAGTAAGGGGGGAGGGAATCACCCTATTTGTCAACTACTCTTGTTCTTCCTACCTGTCCGCAGAGGTTGGCATCATCTTGATATGCAACTGGCATATCCTTGTCGACTAGCCCTGGTTGTCCTCGCCACCGCCTCCTCGGCCTCCCCCTGCCGGTTGCAGCCTCCCTCAGCACCAGCCTCACCCTGCCGGACGCAGCCTCCCCTCAGAAACAGGCCCCCTCAGCACCAGCAGCAGCCTCACCTCAGCACCAGCAGCAGCCTCCCCTCATCACCAGCAGCAGACTCCCCGCAGCAGAAGCCTCCCCTCACCACCACGAGCAGACTCCACTCACCACCACCAGCAGCCTCCTCTCACCACCACCAGCCACCTCCCCTCACCACCAGCAGCCTCCCCTCACCACCACCACCAGCAGCCTCCCCTCATCACCAGCCTCCCCTCACCACCAGCAGCAGCCTCCCCTCATCACCAGCAGCAGCCTCCCCATCAGCCTCCCCTCAGCACCAGCAGTAGCCTCTCCTCAGCACCAGCCACCCCTCAGCACCAACCTCCTCCCATCAGCAGCAGCAGCCTCCCCTAATCACAAGCAGCAACCTCCCCTCAGCACCAGCACCAGCCTCCCCTCACCACTATCAGCAGCCTTCCCTAACCATCACCAGCAGCCTCTCCTCAGCACTAGCAGCAGCCTCCCCTCAGCAGCGGCAGCAGCAGCCTCCCCTCACCACCACCAGCCTCCCCTCCCCACCAGCCTCCTCTCACCACCAGCAACAGCCTCCCCTTTGCACCAGCAGCAGAATCCCCTCAACACCAGCAGCAGCCTCCCCACAAGCCTCCCCTCAGCACCAGCAGCCTCTCTTCTGCACCAGCAGCAGCCTCTCCTTGGCACCAGCAGCAGCCTCCCTTCAGCACCAGCAGCTGCCTCCCCTCAGCACCAGCAGTAGCCTCCCCACAGAACCAGCAGCAGACTCCCCACAAGCCTCCCCTCAGCACCAGCAGCATCTCCTCTGCACCAGCAGCAGCCTCTCCTCGGTACCAGCAGCAGCCTCCCCTCGACACCAACACCAGCCTCCCCTTGGCACCAACATCCTCACAAGCCTCCCCTCAGTAGGAGCAGCCTCTCCTCTGCACCTGCAGCAGCCTCTCCTCGACACCAGCAGCAGCCTCCCCTCCGCACCAGCACCAGTTTCCCCTCGGCACCAGTAGCAGCCTCCCCTCAGCACCAGCAGCAGCCTCCCCACAAGCCTCCCATCAGCACCAGTAGCCTCTCCTCAGCAGCAGCAGCAGCTTCCCCTTGGCAGCAGCCTCCCCTCAGCATCAGCCTCCCCTCAGCACCAGCAGCAGCTTCTCCTCAGCACCAGCAGCAGCCTCCCCTCAGCACCAGCAGCAGCCTCCCCTCACCACCAGAAGCAGCCTCCCCTCATCTCCATTAGCAGCCCCCCCACCTCCATCAGCAGGCCCCCCATCACCATCAGCAGGCCCCCCCAACCACAATCAGCAGGCCCCCCCACCACCATCAGCAGGCCCCCCATCAGCAGGCCCCCCCACCACCATCAGCAGGCCCCCCCATCAGCAGGAGCCCCCATCACCATCAGCAGGACGTCCATCACCATCAGCTGGTCCCGCCATCACCAGGCCCCCCACAACTCTCAGCAGGCCTCTGCATCAGCATGAGCAGGCCCCCTCATCACCATCAGCAGGCCCCTCTGAGCACCACCAGGCCCCACTCACCACCAAACTCAGCAGCAGATTCGTCCTCCTGCTGCTCACACACCGGCTGCCGCCTCCGAGACACGCTGCTCTGCTCAGGAATGAAGATGAGCATGCAGTGTGTCAGGAGATTGGAGTCAGGACCATGATGCACCTGGCTGCTTCTTAAAGGTAAAGCACCCATTTCCGTCCGCCAGGTGCATCGGGAACTTAACTGTTATCCCTGAGGCCCGGTAAGAAGAAGCAAAGAGAGGGGCCCCGGGCTGCCAGAGTGCCTGCCCTCTTCTTGCTTCTTTTCACCAGGCCCCATACAGTAGTAAGAGTAGTAATGCCCTGATGGCGGCCCTGGGGTCATGGAGCAGAATTGGAAGAAAACACATTCGCAAGATGACTTCTCTGCATTAAAACAAGCAACACTCGCTTTCAAATCAGCCCTTACCTCTGCTAAACAGGCTTACTTCACAACCCTCGTATCTTCCTTATCCAGGGTCACACTAGGGTGTCTGGGGCCCACAGGGGAAATTGACCCTAGGGGCCCACCCTACAGCTATATGCACATACCTGTTAACCGTTATCGCTGTTATAGTGGAGCGTCGCCTATAAAACACAGGTGGCTCCTGCACATCTACTGTGCGCCACCATAACTGGGATGTACAATTACTGTAGTTTGCATTAAAGGGTTCTTTGATGAAAACAAATCATCACCGATCCACAGGTTGGGTAGGTGATAACCTGGATCGGTGGAATCCAACCATTGGAAACCGAACTGATTGAAAGAATGGGGAACTTTTATCCCTGACAGGACACTTTTATCCCCATTTTAAAATGGAGCGGCAGGTGAGAGGTCTGACCGCAGCTCCATTCATCCTCTTTGGGGGCATCCAGAGAAAGCCAAGTGCAGCCCCTTAGGGAATGAATGGATCAGTGGTCGAGTCGTACATGCCGCTCCATACTAATGGGGATAAAAACTGCACATTCTGCAGGTCCCAGCAGTCGAACCCCCACCAATCAATAACTTATTTATCCTTTGGCCACGTTCACACGATCAGCATTTGGTCAGTATTTTACATCAGTATTTGTAAGCCAAAACCAGGTGAGGAACAATCAGAGGAAAAGTAAAATAGAAAGATGTCACCACTTCTGCATTTTTCACCCACTCCTGGTTTTGTCTTACAAATACTGATGTAAAATACTGACCATTTGCTGAACGTGTGAACTTGGCCTTAGGATAGGTGATTACTTGTTTTCACCGTAGAACCCCTGTAAGTGCATATTTGCTACTGTGTAATAGCTACAGGACAGGGAGGGGTTAAACATCCAAGTATTTAATCTCCATTGGAAATCAAGAATCTTCCCCTTATTGATATCAAAGAGAACAAGTGACCTCCATACACAACACAATCCACTATACCAAGACCAATACCACCACATACAAGGGATAAATACTGCCACACCATGACCAGACCACATATTACCTCCACATAGTGACTGAATAATACTGTCACACCATGACCAGAGCAGGTATTACCACCACATAGTGACCGAATAATACCACATACAGTACAAGGAACAAATACCTCCACACCATGACCAGATCATATATTACCACCTCAGAGTGACCAAATAATACAATACTGATCATTAATAAAAAGCACAATACTAATAACACTAATATTACCACTGGTGACATAATACACAGGAGCTCTATAAATAGTGTCGGTGTACAGGTAATACAGTGATCACCAGTGAAATTACAGCATATACAGTGTACCTATATATGCTGTAATACAGAACTATACGGGTAATACAGTGACCACCTGCATACAGAATTATGGGCCCCATGTAATGCTGCTCCATACAGTATATTGGCCCAATGTAATGCTGCTCCAAACAGAATATTGGCCCCATATGATGCTGCTCAATACAGTATATTGGCCCCACGTAATGCTGCTCCATACAGTATATTGGCCCAATGTAATGCTGCTCCATACAGTATATTGGCCCCATATGATGCTGCTCCATACAGAATATTGGCCCCATATGATGCTGCTCCATACAGTATATTGGCCCCATGTAATGCTGCTCCATACAGTATATTGGCCCCATGTAATGCTGCTCCATACAGTATATTGGCCCCATATGATGCTGCTCCATACAGTGTATTGGCCCCATATGATGCTGCTCCATACAGTATATTGGCCCCATGTCATGCTGCTCCATACAGTATATCGGCCCCATATGATGCTGCTCCATACAGTATATTGGCCCCATGTCATGCTGCTCCATACAGTATATTGGCTTCATATGATGCTGGTCAATACAGTATATTGGCTCCATGTAATGCTGCTCCATACAGTATAGTGGCCCCATATGATGCTGCTTCATACAGTATATTGGCCCCATATGATGCTGCTCCATACAGTATATTGGCTGCATGTAATGCTGCTCCATACAGTATATTGGCTCCATATGATGCTGCTCCATACAGTATATTGGCCCCATGTAATGCTGCTCCATACAGTATATTGGCCCCATGTAATGCTGCTCCATACAGTATATTGGCCCGATGTAATGCTGCTCCATACAGTATATTGGCCCCATATGATGCTGCTCCATACAGTATATTGGCTCCATGTAATGCTGCTCCATACAGTATATTGGCCCCATATGATGCTGCTCCATACAGTATATTGGCCCCATATGATGCTGCTCCATACAGTATACTGGCCCCCTATGATGCTGCTCCATACAGTATATTGGCCCCATATGATGCTGCTCCATACAGTATATTGGCCCCATATGATGCTGCTTCATACAGTATATTGGCCCTATGTCATGCTGCTTCATACAGTATATTGGCCCATGTCATGCTGCTCCATACAGTATATTGGCCCCATATGATGCTGCTCCATTCAGTATATTGGCCCCCATGATGCTGCTCCATACAGTATATTGGCCCCATATGATGCTGCTCCATACAGTATATGGTCCCATTGTAATGCTGCTCCATACAGTATATTTGCCCCTTTGATGCTGATCTATACAGTATATTGGTGCCATGTAATGCTGCGCCATACAGTATATTGGCCCCATATCATGCAGCTCCATACAGTATATTGCCCCCCATGATGCTGCTCCATACAGTATATTGGCTCCATATGATGCTGCTCCATACAGTATATTGGCCCTATGTAATGCTGCTCCATACAGTTTATTGGCCCCATGTTATACTGCTCCATACAGTATATTGGCCCCATGTAATGCTGCTTCATACAGTATATTGGCCCCATGTAATGCTGCTCCATACAGTATATCGGCCTCATCTGATGCTGCTCTATACAGAGTATTGGCCCCATGTAATGCTGCTCAATACAGTATATTGGCCCCCCATGATGCTGCTCCTTACAGTATTTGGTCCCCATGATGCTCCTCCATACCGTATATGGGCCTACATGATGCTGCTCCATACAATATATGGGCCCCCATAATGCTGCTCCATACAGTATATGGGCCCCCATGATGCTGTATACATAAAAAAAATCAAATACCTCTCCAGTTTCCTGCAGGTCCGGTGTACTCAGCCCGTCGTCTTCTGACTCTGCAGTGCTCAGAGCAGAGGGCGGTAGTGACGTCACCTCGCCCTCTGCCCTGAGACGTCAGAATCAGAAGACGCTAACGTCACTGGAGCTGCAGGGAACGATTAGGAGAGGTAAGTATTTGAGGAGGAGAGGTAGGGGTGGGGGCTCTCCCTCCCGAAGGGGGCACTCTCCCTCTCAGAAGGGGGCTCTCCCTCCCCCGACTCATAGGCCCAGTAGCGTGCCGGTGTCCCTTCCCCCCGGGGCCGCAACACTTACTTGGGTGCACCGAGTGGCGGTGACGCCGGCCATGGTCATCGCGGTGAGTCAGGTCTGCATGCGCGCGCTCCTGCCTCCCGCACTTTTAAAAGGCCCATGTCCTTAAAAAAAATTTTTTTTTCCTCCCCTTCTGTGGGGCCCATCGGGCATTTCACCGACACCCCGCCAGGCGAGTCCAACCCTGTCCTTATTTTTCAACTCCAAACAGTTATTTAATACTTTTAACTCCCTCCTCTGCCCACCACTGCCCCCTCCAACCCCCTCATCTCTGCCGAGGACTTTGTCACACACTTCAAAAATAAGATCGACCAAGCAAGGCAAGTTTTTTTTGTCGACCACCGCAACCCCTTTGTATGTCAGACTCATGCCCTTCCCACATAACCTCCCTCTCCAACATCGCTGAAGGAAAGCTTACTCGCCTCCTCTTCAAATCACACCTCACCACTTGTGCACTGGACCCCATCCCATCCCACCTCCTCCCCAACCTCACCACCATACTTATCACATCCCTAACCCATCTCTACAACCCATCACTAACTTCTGGTGCCTTCCCTTCTGCTTTCAAACATGTCACAACCACGCCTATCCTCAAAAAGCCATCCCTCGACTCGTCTGCTTTGTCAAGCTATCGCCCATATCGCTGCTCCCATTTGCTTCCAAACCCCTTGAGAAGCATGTCCACATTTAACCTTCCTCCTACCTCTCATCTAACTTTTTCTTTGACAACCTACAATCTTATTTCTGTCCCCATCATTCCACTGAAACTGCCCTGACCAAAATTAATAATGACCTACTTACATCCAAAGCTAACAGACAATTCTCTATACTCCTCCTTCTAGACCTGTCCTCCGCCTTTGACACAGGTGACCACTGCCCCTCCTACTACAGATCCTCTCTTCCTTTGGCATCAAAGACCTTGCCCTATCCTGGATCTCCTCATACCTTTCCAACCGCACCTTCAGCGTCTCCCACTCCCACACTACCTCTTCTTCCCTTCCTTTCTCTGTTGGAGTCCCTCAAGGCTCTGTCCTAGGACCCCTACTCTTCTCCATCTATACGCTTTGCCTGGGACATCTCAAAGTCCCATGGCTTCCAGTATCACCTATACAATGATGACACTCAGATCTACCTCTCTTTCCAAGACATCAGCTCTCTGCTGTCCAGAAATCCAGAGTGTCTATCAGCCATATCCTCCTTCTTCTCCTCTTGCTTCCTCAAGCTCAATGTGGACAAAACTGAACTCATCATCTTTCGTACATCTCATGCATCTTTCCTGCCTGACCTATCTATCACAATAAGAGATTACCGGAGGCGCTCCCATGGATAATGATGGAGACTCCACTGTAGGTGCAGTCAAAATGTTCCAATAGGCTCGCATGTGATGGCTCAAAAGCGCATAGGTACAAGTTATAAAAATTTATTTTGGATTAAAACCACTCAAGGGATGAGTGGTTAGCATGTAATAGCATATAATGGCACAACACGTTTCTGATCTCAAGGAGCCTTCATCAGGTGCATGTTGAGCTATACAATATGCAAGCTTTAAATACCCTATTTGTATAGTAAGGGGTGGGGCGGTCTCCCCCTGCATTGAGCTGAACTTCATTATATCAAACAGCCGACACCTTCCCTCTCGCACACAGGCTGCAAGAACACTCCATCCAAACCACATTTAGAAAAAAAACAAATAAATAAAAATAAAAAGGGGACTCATCTCATTTATTTCATAAGGAAAGACCTACTAGAGTTGTAATAAATTAACAATCACAAGTACGAAATATACGTACCTGACTCTGTTATATCTGAAACAAACAGGATTTTTATTTTGACTGTGTGTGATTTATTCCGTCTACTATTGACTCGCCCCCTGGGCCGTGGGGCCCCCGGAATCGGGCTTCTGTACGATGCTGGGGGAAGTAGTGGCATCCCGATCCCGTGGCTCAGGGTGGTCAGACCAAATACTGTGGCAGTCTATTTACAGATAAATCCAAAAGAACAAAAATAATAGGTGACCAGATATACCTAATTAAAGAACCTATAGATGTGAATCATGGTCAATATAAAATAGACATTTATTGAAAAATTCATAAAAACACATAGGGAATAATCATACAATAGAGGAAAAATGTAATCAGAAAAAATGGGCAACTGAGGGTCTATTTACAGAGTTATGAATGTCCGACTAATCCACCTGTGGATTGCGGTCAGAGATAACCGCTGCTGCAAGGCAGACCGCTGAGGCTGGTGTTGGTGTGCAGCACAGGGATAGGATAACTCCCCACGGGAAGAGTGTAGCCTCAGGGCAGCATATGTGAATACTGGGGGTGATTGTGCAGGCCGCAATAATAAGAGTTCAGAGTCCGTTTCAAACAGTCCAGGGTCTTTATTTCAGATGTTATTACTGACCCAATAGGAGTACCGGGTAGGAATGGGCCTGGGTGTCTGAGAGCATTCGGGTGAGCCCCACTGGTGAGGGTGAGTGTGAAGGCATACCGTTCTCTCTCTGCCCTTGCTGACTATCCCCCTTTTCGTGGTGTAATAGCCCACGTCCCTGAGCTGGCAGTGTACTTTGCCTGTATGGCTTGCGACTCGCGCCTTAGGTACCTTTTGCTTCTCCTTGGTGTACTGGTCCCTCTGTGTGGCGGAGCCTCCAGGCTTCTTAGGCCAAGGGACCTGAAATCCTTCGCGGGTTGGTTCTCTGCTGCTGGGCTTGCAACCCTGACAGCCTCGGACCCCAATGTCCGGTAGTGTGGTTCTCTCAGCCAGGACCGGCTCTCGTCGCCTCTGTCCCTGGCTTGCAGCGCCTCCTCTGCCTCACGGACTCCTTGGCTACAGCTGAACTGTCCCTCCTTCTCTGGGACTAGTCTTAGTCCTGAGCTAGGTCTTCCAGTTCTCTCTAACCCTGCCCCCAGTTCCAGCTTTTATAGGGGCAGCCAGCTCCCCCTACTGGCCTGGGACAGGAGGTGCTGTATGCTAATTGTCCCTGACCAGGGAACCTCCCTCCTGCTCTCAGACACAGCCTTTAATATTTGTGGCATCCAGGCCTGGGGTGACACATTCCCCCCTAGTAAAGTTTAGTACTCCGGGACTAAGCCTTTTTGGCCAACAACAAACAGGGTATAAACAATAACATATTTACAAGTGCATTTTGTCCATATCACCCAACTAGGTGTAGTCTTCCACAATGTGGGAACCTGTCCCTATAAACCCCAAGTTCCTGGCCTTGGGCGTGGCGGCAAGGTAAAAGCTAACTATTTTGGACCACAAGGGAGCCACGCCGGACAGGTTTTTCTTCCGTGGTCATCTTCGAAAGAGTGCACCAAGTGCAACTATTTACAACTCAGTTCCGGCCATTCAGTGTCCATGACCTGTTAGTCCATTGTATCTAGAAAAAGTGGGAAAACAGTATTAATAACCAGGGTACAAACATAAAACATTAAATATATAAACTGTGCATTTAGATCTTCCAGCGAGCTGGTATTTGACCCCTAGTGATCCGGGTTGACCTCCGTAACCCACTGTCTGGTGGTGATCTAACCTGGCTTTCCCCACTATCATTTAGGGTACAGCTACTAGCTGGGTTTACAGGCAGGGCAGGCAGCTGTCTGCGGGTCCTTTGGCTTACCGCAGGCATGGCAGGCTCACTGTCAGCAGAGGGTTGACTCTCCTGGGCTGTTGGCATGCGTTCTTCTGCCTCCGGGGCTGCTTGTTCCTCTTGTTCTTCCTGCTCTCCTGTAGGTTCCTGCTGGGTAGGTTGAAGGAAGTGTAGGACGGGTACCACTATCGTGTCATTTATCCGAGTCCAGGTCCGGGGGAACTCTCCAAGAACGGTGCTGATCATTTCTTCCTTGTCCACTGCGGGCTCAAGGTCGTCTTGATCTTCTCTTGGACTCTGCAGTTGCTCGGGGCACCGTTTTAGGTGGTCTCTGGAGACGGTGCTAGTGGTTTCTCCTCCATCCTTGGTAATCACACATACCTTTGGGTTGTTGTGGTCGGACTGCAGTACTGTGCACGGGTCTCTCTCCCACTGGTCGTCCAGCTTGTGAAGCCTTCTCTTCCGCTTCAGGACCTGCTCACCAGGTTCCAGGGGGCCAGCAGGAGCGTGTTGGTTGAAGAGCCTCTCTTGCTTTTCTCTCGCTTGAGCCAGACTCCTCTCCACACTCTCCTGTACCTTCTTGTACTGTAGCCGCCGTTCCGTATCCCAGTCCGCGTCTTGGGAGGTGTCCTCGGGTGTCAGGACTCCCATCGCCAGGTCTATCGGTAGCATACTTGGCCTTGACCGCATCAGGTAAGCCAGGGTGCAATTTGTAGCATTTACCGGGATATGGTTGTACAAGTCAATCAGATCTGGCAGCTTCTCCGGCCACAGGCTGCATTCTTCCAGGGACAACGTCTTGAGGAGATCAATGACGATATTGTTCATTTTCTCACACAGCCCGCTGGTTTGCGGGTGGTAGGGCGTTGTCCGAATCTTCCTACAGCCGTAGAGGTTGCAGAACTCCTGGAAGACTTCTGCCTCAAGCGCTGGACCTTGATCTGTCAAGACCTGTTCAGGATACCCGTGTGGACGGCAGAAGTGTTGTTGGAAGGCTCTGGCCGCCGTTTGGGCTGTCAAGTCTTTAACAGGAACCACCACCAGGAACCGGGAGTAATGGTCCACAATCGTGAGGGCATAGATGTAGCCGGACCGACTTGGAGCCAACTTCACATGGTCCAGAGCTACCAGCTCCAGAGGCTGCCTGGTGACGATGGGCCTCAAGGGTGTCTTCTGGCTGGTATGGTTCTTCCTTCTGAGGTTACATGGGCCGCAGTCCCTGCTCCACTTCTCTATGGCCCCTCTCATACCGACCCAGTAGAACCGCTCTCTCAGTAGGAACTCCAGTTTTTTCCAGCCGAAGTGTCCCGCTCTGTCATGGTAGGCCTCCAGGACCATTGCTGCATCTCGTCTTGGGACCACTACCTGCCAGGTCAGCTCGTGCGTCCGGTGGTTGACAAGCCTTCTGCACAGCTTACCTTCATAGAGGAATAGCCTGCTTTTTTCCATAACTGCTTGGCTTCCTCTGGAGCGTCCGGGCCAGGGCTAGCGTCTGCCTGGGTTAGCATGTCTTTCACCAGGCGTATTGCCGGTAGTGTTGAGCCACCCCCGTAGTGTTCGAGTTCGGTTCGGTTCGTCGAACACCCGTGTGTTCGCCGAACTGTTCGTCGAACTGTTCGTCGAACACCTTCGAACACCGTTAAAACCAATGGCAGGCAAACAAAAACACATAGAAACACATAGAAAACACCTTCAAAGGTGTCCAAAAGCTGACAAACTGCTCAGAAGACACAACTAACACATGGAAAAGTGACAAGTACATATAGTCATGCGAAAAGAAAAGAGGTGGAGGAGTAAAAGGAGGGGGAGACACAGATATAGGCATGTCATGCCCTTCTAAAATCCAAAAAGTGAGAAGCCGAGACGGCCAGTCCGCTCCTGCCCGTGCCACCTCCGTGTCGCCGGGTTTGTGCCAGAGCCGCGGTGAACCCTGACGGCCAGCCCCCCTCTCCCAATACTGGTGCCTGTCCGCTGGTGGGTCGAGAGAGCCCCCCTGTGGTGGAGGCAGCTCTAAGCTTTTTAATTTAAATTGTCCCTCTAATTTGAATGAATACACTTTAAATCCATTTACAAGGATCTATTGGAGGGCAAGTCTCATGCCAGCAGCCGCGTAATTCCAGCTCCAGTAGCGTCCACTAAAGCTGCTGCAGTTAAAAAGCTTTTATAAGGATCGAGCTCGGCTGTCCACCGCAAGGCATCCTAGTGCCAGTCCCAGCCCCTATGCCTTGGGGTGCCTCCTGATGCTCTTCACTAAGTATCCCGTGGTCCCGAAGCATTTCCTTTGAAAAAATTAAGTGTCCAAACTACAGGTGGTGTAGCTTGCTTAACAGCCGGGATAATCCGCTGACTAGCAGACACTGCTACTAGGCACAAAGTATTTCCTGGGCTAGATGCAGTTAAAAATTTGTAAGTAGATACTCTCGTTGGATGCTGAGAAAGCATTCCATAGAGTCTCCTGGCACGCCATATATGATTCTCTTAAAAAGCTTGGGGTAGGGGTCTAGGGGACCCTTTTATAGCCAAAATCACGGCCCTGTATCACAATACGTCACCTAGGCTGAAGATAAATGGAACTGTAGCACCGAGGGCTCGGTTGCTACAGACGTATTGCACCTCACCCAGAGGTGTGATATCTCACTCTCAGATAAGGATGGAGTGTGGATCAGGACCCGACACCTGCATGCATTACACCACATTGCCGTGGGGCAGGGCGACCAATATGCCCCTGAGATGGGCACGACAGTCCCTGTCCCTGGCTGGAGTGGGGGGAGGGAACACTGAGGAAGGGGAACCCTGCAGTGCAGGAGCAGGGAGGAAGCAGTTCCTGGGTGCATTGAGAAGGGAGTGTAAAAGGTGGGCACCATCTTAGTTCAGTGCAGAGAAGTCTGAGCAGAAGTGGCAGGGAGCAGGGGCTCTGCATGAGCTCTGCTCCGGAGGCGGGCCTAGTAACAGAGGCCCAGGCCTGCAAGAGGGAGAAGGAAGGAAGAGGAGCGGAGAAGGCTCCAGGAACGAAGGGATCCCAGGGGTGCGGACGGGCGAGTCGCCACCGCACGCCCGAATCCACCTGCGTGGAGGGGTCAGGCCAAAGGGGGAGACCGGTCCCCGAACTAGTGGAGGCAGGAAACGACCCTCAGCTAGAAACCGGAGGCTCTGACATTTTATGTGGCGCAGCCCCTTGCTCCACCCGCTAGGAAGGCACCACATAGGGTCAGGGAAACTGGCGCCAAGTTTACCAAGAGGAGGCCCGAGGCAGCCGGACAGAAGTGTTGGTAAGAAAGGCCAGACAAAGGACACACAAAGGGGGTCCTGTGAAGCGCTCCAAAGTTATCTGGGAGTTGTCTGAGCCCCTCACCTGGTGAGCACAGTACGACGTGGGCAGCCGTTACCTGCAGACGTGGTCTGGATAATAAGAACTGTGAGTAAAGGCCCTGAACTGCATCACTGACTCCGTGTCATTACTGCTGCTGCCCTGCACCATCACCCCCATCCTCCGCATACACTGCCCTGAGGCTATACTCCTCCCGTGGGGAGTTATGCTACGCTCTGCTGCACCCACAACACCAGCCTTAGCGGTCTGCCCTGTTGCGGCGGTTCACTCTGACCGCAATCCACGGGTGGCGTAGTCGGACATTTAAACATCAAAACCACATAAATAGTTCCGCCACTGGTTTGACCGCCCTGAGCCACGGAACCGGATCGCCGCCACGAAGACTACAACCACCAGCATCCACCAAAAAGGGTCCGGCTCCGGGTGTCCCAAGGCCCAGGGGGTGCGTCAGAACATTTTCATCACCTTTCACAATCACCAATGGGACAAGGCAGGGATGTCCTCTGTCCCCTCTCTTATACATCCTAGTGACGGAGCACCTGCTCTCATCAATTCGCCATAACCCCAATATTAGGTGGATTGAGGTGGGAGGCACCGAGTACAAGTGCTCTCTATTTGCTGATGATGTCCTAGTATATATCGCTCAATCACATATATCCATCCCTGCTGTTATGGCTGAAATAGATCACTTTGTTACATGGTAAAATTTTAAAATCAATGCAGCGAAGTCTGAGGCCCTCTATGTCTCCCTCCCTAAATCCATATAGGATTCCATCCAGTCCAACTTTCCCTTTGCCTGGCCCTCACAGGGTATCAAATACTTAGGAATTCCTATTCATAGAGACCTCTCCCATCTATGTTATCTTAATTTTGGGCCCTTTATTGAACAATTCCATACAGACCACGGTTGGCAAGTTAGAACTGTAAGATTCACTACGTGAACCACTGGTGTTTTGTGGAAAAGCACATGTACACCGCGTTCCAAATTATTATGCAAAAAGTGTTTAGGAGTGATAAGGGAAGAATTTGTTTGTTTGTCAGTTAAACTCATTGATGGTGATGTGTGTCAGGGCTCTTTATATCACTGTAAGCAATTGCAGACACCTGTGCTAATTAGTTTGGCAGGTGTGTCCAATGAAAGGCAAGACTACTTAAGAAGGCTCTCTCACATTATTAAGCAGCCTACATTTTCTGCCAAAATGGGAAAGAAAAAGGATGTGTCAGCTGCTGAGAAGCAACAAATTGTGGAGTGTTTAGGTCAAGGCATGACTACAATCAACATTGTGCGATGATCAGGATGAAGTGTCTTGGCAATCAAGAAGTATGTAGCTGATTCACAGTACACACGTGTGCGTGCTGATAAGGGCAAATTGAGGACTCTTTCCTACAGGCAATTACGTCAGGTTGAAAGAGCAGCGGCAAAAAAGCCTTGTCATAGCAGCAGACAAGTTTTTGAAGCTGCTTGTGCCTCCAACGTCCCCCGAACAACAAGATGCAGGGTCCTTCAGAGGTTTGCAGCTGTGCATACGCCATCCTGTCGACCTCCTCTATCCACTTCACACAAGCAGAAACGGCTCCAGTGGGCCAAACATTACATGAAGACTGATTTCAAAACTGTTTTGTTCACGGATGAGTGCCGTGCAGCGCTTGATGGTCCAGATGAATGGAGTGGAGGATGGCTGGTTGATGGACACCCCACGCAAACACGGCTACAGCGCCAACAAGGAGGAGGTGGAGTAATGTTTTGGGCTGGAATCATGGGGAGAGAGATTGTCGGCCCCTTTAGGATCCCTGAAGGCGCTAAAGATGAACTCCATAATGTATGTGGATTTTCTCAAACAGCACTTCCTGCCATGGTTCAAGAAGAAGAACCGTGTATTTCACAGCAAGATCATTTTTCTGCATGATAATGCACCATCTCATGCTGCACATAAAACATCTGCATCTCTGGCTGATATGGGCATAAAAGGGGACAAACTTATGGTGTGACCCCCATGCTCCCCTGACCTCTACCCCATTCAGAACCTTTGGAGCATCATTAAAAGGAATGTCTATGATGGCGGGAGGCAGTTCACATCTAAGCAACAGCTCTGGGAGGGTATTCTGTCCTCATGCAAAACAATTGAAGCAGAAACCATCCAAAACCTGACAAATTCAATGGACGAGAGAGTTCAGAAGCTCCTTTCGAACAAGGGGTCCTATGTGAAAATGTAACATCACCTAGAATAAAGTTTTGAGTTGAAAACTGTTTGATTTCAGTTTCTAACAACCTGCTAATGCTTATAATTTCAAAAATGACCATTTTTTTGGTCTTTATTAAAATGAAAAGGTTGATCGAAAAGTTTGGGGGATCTAAGAGTGTGGCAACCCAGTAGTCATGATTACTTCGAATTCTGACAATATGAGGGTCATGCTGCAGGTAGTGCAGCAAGAAGGCACTTATGTGTCTTGCGCATCTCGGAGCCCCAAAATTATTTTCCGGGCTAGATGCAGCTAAAAATTATTTTTAATTTTAAATCTGGTGAAGCTTATTATAGATGGCCTAATAGGATCAGTGCTGCACACTGCTACAAAGCCCAAATTATTTTCCAGTCAAGATACAGATAAACATGATTAGTAATTTGAAAGCTTAAAACGGTTGGTAGGGTGATTTTAACCAATCATCAAGCTTTTACTCTCCCCAGGATGACACAGGGGTAGAAAAGTCGTTTCGGATCCATGATTTGTTCATCTTTATGAACGTGAGTCTGTCTACATTATCAGTGGAGAGCCGCGTGCGCTTATCTGTCAGCACACCACCAGCAGCGCTGAACACACGTTCAGACAGAACGCTGGCTGCGGGGCATGACAAGATCTCCAAGGCGTAAGTGGCTAGCTCCGGCCATTTATCCAGATTGGAAGCCCAAAAAGAGCAAGGGTCCAGTGACACAGTCGTGGCTTCAATGTTTACTTGGAGATACTCCTGTACCATCGTCTCTAGGCGTTGACTATGTGTCAGACTTCTTGTCTCCTGTGGCCTTGCAAAGGATGGGCTAAAAAAGTGGTGAAATGATTCCGCAAAATTGATGTTACCAGCAGATACTGTGGTTCTGTTACGGTTTGAGTGCTGAACACTTGACGGTCCCACGGTTGGCAAGTTGGAACTGTGAGATTCACTACGTGCACCACTGGTATTTTGTGGAAAAGCACATGTAAGATTCTGCTGATACTCCTGCATGCGTGCATCCCTTTCTATGGCAGGAATAATTTCTGCAAATTTACTTTTGTACCGGGGATCTAACAGTGTGGCAACCCAGTAGTCAGGATTATTTCTAATTCTCACAATTCGAGGGTCATGTTGCAGGTAGTGCAGCAAGAAGGCACTCATGTGTGTTGCGCATCCAGGAGCACCAAGTCCCTGTTGTGTTGGTGGCGAGGTAACAATCATGCTTCCTTCCTCTGTCCTCTCCCCCCAACCTCGCACAACAGAAATGTGATCAAGGTCTCCCTCATCTGATGAGTCTTCCATCAGTTCGTCCTCCACTTCTTCCTGGGCTCCTGCACCTTCCTCACTAGTTTGGCTGCTACCATGCGCCCTGGTAAAATCATCTCCCCCACCCTCACATGCCTGCCGCCCTGGTGCTGCCGACCGTCTGGACCTTGCAGATGTTAGCCCTTCCGCATACAACTCCTCCTCCTCTACTTCCTCCACCTCCTCTTGTGCCACCACCTGACTCCGAATTCTGTTTAACATGTGCTCCAGCATGTAAATCACCGGAATAGTCATGCTGATAATGGCATCGTCAGCACTAAACATCTTCGTCGCCATTTCAAAACTGTGCAGAAGGGTGCATAGGTCCCTGATCTGAGACCACTCCTCCAGCGTGATTTGCCCCACCTCTGAATCTCGTTGGCCCAGGCTATACGTCAGAACGTATTGCACCAGGGCTTGTCGGTGCTGCCACAGTCGCTGCAACATGTGCAGAGTTGAATTCCACCGGGTAGGCACATCGCATTTTAGCCGGTGAAGTGGCAGGCCCAACGACTTCTGTAGAGATGTAAGTCGCTGAGCTGCGGGATGCGAACGGCGGAAGTGAGCACACAGCGACCGTGCCCTCTGCAGAAGGCCATCTAGTCTGGGATAGTGGGCTAAAAATTGCTGGACAACCAGGTTCAACACGTGAGCCATACAAGGCACGTGTGTGACATTGCCCCGGCGAAGGGCCGCACCCAGGTTTGCAGCATTGTCGCACACGGCCTTCCCTGGTTTCAGGTCCAGTGGAGACAACCATTCATGAAATTGGTTCTCCAGAGCTGACCACAACTCCTCAGCTGTGTGACTCACATTTCCCAGACATTTCAATGTAAAAACCGCCTGATGACGTTGAGCCCTACTGCCAGCATAGTAAGGAGGTGTGCAGGATCCCTTCTGCGCAGTTAGAAAGCTTGTGGCATGACCAGACAGGCTTTGGGTGCAGGTGGAAGACCGAGAGGAGGTTGAGGAGGTAGAAGCAGTGGAGGAAAAATGACATAAAGAGGATTGACGCACAACTCGTGGGGACGGCAAGACTTGGACAGCAGCCCCTTGTACTGCTGTCACCATAGTTACCCAGTGCCCAGTCAGCGACATGTAACGCCCCTGTCCATGCCTACTCGTCCAAGTGTCTGTGGTGAAATGCACCCTGTCACACACAGAGTTTCTCAAAGAAGCGGTGATGTTGTGTGCGACATGCTGGTGGAGCGCAGGCACACCTTTCTTTGAGAAGTAGTGCCGACTGGGCATCTGGTACTGGGGCACTGCGACGGACATAAGGTCTCGAAAATCCTCTGTGTCCACCAGGCGGAAAAGCAGCATTTCTGTAGCCAAGAGCTTGCAGATGGTGAAATTCAACCTCTTAGCTTTCTCATGGCTAGGAGGAAATGGTCTTTTACTTGTCCACATCTGAGGGACCGAGGGCTGGCTATTGTGCTTAGACGGGGTTGATAAGGGTGTCCCCGGCAAACTGCCGGTCTGTGAGGAAGATGCAGGCGGACATGTTAGGTTGCCTTGATCCAAAGGTGGTGCTATCGATGTCGGACAGCGCTCAAGACCAGCTGGTGTTACCACCTCCAAAGAAAATGATGACCTGCCAATCACGCTGGCTGTTGCGGGTAAAGAGGTGGCAGGTCTGCGCCCCAAAACAGGTGTGACTGCTGTCCCCCCAGTCACAGAGGATGAAGAGGCCGCGGATGCACAAGATATGGCAGACGATGGTTGGCCCGGCCGGCTAGACCGCATTGCAGCACACTGAGCTTCCCACTGCAACTTATGCTTCATGTCCATGTGCCGGTTCATGCATGAAGTACTCAAACTATGTATTTTTTGGCCTCTACTTAGCTTTTGCTGACAAATGTTACAGATAACACGAGTTGGGTCATCTTTATCGATCTGAAAAAATGCCCAGGCTATGCAAGGCTTAGCACCCATGCGACCTGAAGAGCCACCACGACTTGTGGTGAGAGGCAGAGTTGTGTTTGAGGATGCAGTTGTTGACGTGCTTCCAGTACTACGTCTCTGTCCAGGAAGGCGCAACCTGACCTCGTCGTCACTAGCATCTTCCTCCACCTCCTCTGCTGACCTCATCTCTTGGCTGACTGTGGGTTGATAGTAAGTGGGATCTCCGACCTCATCATCATCACCCTGTGCGTTATCACACCCGTCGTCCTCAGAGCCAACCTGTTCCTGCCCTGACAAAAAACTAAAGTTGTCGCTCCAATCAGGTATTTGAGTCTTATCATCGTCTTCCTCATTGTCTCCACCAACAGGAGTTACAGTTTGGGAATGAGGGTCTACATTATGGTCAGAACCTTCTGCGTCTGGTCCTGGATCCGACTCATAAAGATTCTGGGCATCAGTGCAGATCATTTCCTCGTCTGGATTCACAGAAGCGCTGGAGTCGACCTCTGATTCCCAGGCTATAGTATGAGTAAACAGCTCTGCAGACTCAACCATCTGTTCTACCTCATACTCAGACGGGCAGCTGGAGATTTGGGAGCTGTGAGGAAGCAAGTGCGATTTGGGTGACACCTTTGAGGACTGGAGTATTTGTGATGTTGAAGTTGATGTGGAGGAGAGCCCACTTAAAGGAGCACTTGATATCCGTTGAAGCACCTGCTGTTTTTGTGCCTCATCTGGAATTTGTAGCGATTGGCGTGGCCGTAAGAAAGGGATCTTATCACATTGTCCGCTAAAAGAAGTAGACATTTTAGTTTGGCTGGAAGATGGTCTTTCTTCTGCACCTACCCCACGGACACAACCTTTTTTCCCCTTCCCAACACGCCTATTCCCCTTTCCACCAGCAGCAGGCCTTTTTCCACTCATTTTGGTGGTTAACTAATTCACAACTCTGGAGTTGTTTGCACAAAAAAACAATGGATGGTAACCGAGCAGAGCTGAGTGGCCAAACTGTGGTATTAGGCCAAAACTGTTGGCTGGGTTAGATGCAGAAAAAAATTATTTTTAATTTGCAACCTGATGGAGGTCAGTATAGATGGACTAATAGACCAAGTCCCACACACCGCTAGAAGCCCAAATATTTTTTCAGAGCTAGATGCAGAAATTTTTTTTATTCAATTTGCAACCTGATGGAGGTCAGTATAGATGGACTAATAGACCAAGTCCCACACACAACTAGAAGCCCAAATATTTTTTCAGAGCTAGATGCAGAAAAAAATTATTTTTAATTTGCAACCTGATGGAGGTCAGTATAGATGGACTAATAGACCAAGTCCCACACACCGCTAGAAGCCTAAATATTTTTTCAGAGCTAGATGCAGAAAAAAATTATTTTTAATTTGCAACCTGATGGAGGTCAGTATAGATGGACTAATAGACCAAGTCCCACACACCGCTAGAAGCCCAAATATTTTTTCAGAGCTAGATGCAGAAAAAAATTATATTCAATTTGCAACCTGCTGGAGGTCAGTATAGAAGGACTAATAGAACAAGTCCCACACACTGCTAGAAGCCCAAATATTTTTTCAGAGCTAAATGAAGAAAAAAATTATTTTTAACTTGCAACCTGATGGAGGTCAGTATAGATGGACTAATAGACCAAGTCCCACACACCGCTAGAAGCCCAAATATTTTTTCAGAGCTAGATGCAGAAAAAAATTATTTTTAATTTGCAACCTGATGGAGGTCAGTATAGATGGACTAATAGACCAAGTCCCACACACTGCTAGAAGCCCAAATATTTTTTCAGAGCTAGATGCAGAAAAAAATTATATTCAATTTGCAACCTGCTGGAGGTCAGTATAGAAGGACTAATAGAACAAGTCCCACACACTGCTAGAAGCCCAAATATTTTTTCAGAGCTAAATGAAGAAAAAAATTATTTTTAATTTGCAACCTGATGGAGGTCAGTATAGATAGACTAATAGACCAAGTCCCACACACTGCTAGAAGCCCAAATATTTTTTCAGAGCTAGATGAAGAAAAAAATTATTTTTAATTTGCAACCTGATGGAGGTCAGTATAGATGGACTAATAGACCAAGTCCCACACACTGCTAGAAGCCCAAATATTTTTTCAGAGCTAGATGCAGAAAAAAATTATTTTGAATTTGCAACCTGATGGAGGTCAGTATAGATGGACTAATAGACCAAGTCCCACACACCGCTAGAAGCCCAAATATTTTTTCAGAGCTAGATGCAGAAAAAAATTATATTCAATTTGCAACCTGCTGGACGTCAGTATAGAAGGACTAATAGAACAAGTCCCACACACTGCTAGAAGCCCAAATATTTTTTCAGAGCTAAATGAAGAAAAAAATTATTTTTAATTTGCAACCTGATGGAGGTCAGTATAGATGGACTAATAGACCAAGTCCCACACACTGCTAGAAGCCCAAATATTTTTTCAGAGCTAGATGCAGAAAAAAATTATTTTTAATTTGCAACCTGATGGAGGTCAGTATAGATGGACTAATAGACGAAGTCCCACACACCGCTAGAAGCCCAAATATTTTTTCAGAGCTAGATGCAGAAAATTTTTTTATTCAATTTGCAACCTGATGGAGGTCAGTATAGATGGACTAATAGACCAAGTCCCACACACTGCTAGAAGCCCAAATATTTTTTCAGAGCTAGATGCAGAAAAAAATTATTTTTAATTTGCAACCTGATGGAGGTCAGTATAGATGGACTAATAGACCAAGTCCCACACACTGCTAGAAGCCCAAATATTTTTTCAGAGCTAGATGCAGAAAAAAATTATTTTTAATTTGCAACCTGATGGAGGTCAGTATAGATGGACTAATAGAACAAGTCCCACACGCTGCTAGAAGCCCAAATATTTTTTCAGAGATAAATGAAGAAAAAAATTATTTTTAATTTGCAACCTGATGGAGGTCAGTATAGATGGACTAATAGACCAAGTCCCACACACTGCTAGAAGCCCAAATATTTTTTCAGAGCTAGATGCAGAAAAAAATTATTTTTAATTTGCAACCTGATGGAGGTCAGTATAGATGGACTAATAGACCAAGTCCCACACACCGCTAGAAGCCCAAATATTTTTTCAGAGCTAGATGCAGAAATTTTTTTTATTCAATTTGCAACCTGATGGAGGTCAGTATAGATTGACTAATAGACCAAGTCCCACACACTGCTAGAAGCCCAAATATTTTTTCAGAGCTAAATGAAGAAAAAAAATATTTTTAATTTGCAACCTGATGGAGGTCAGTATAGATAGACTAATAGACCAAGTCCCACACACTGCTAGAAGCCCAAATATTTTTTCAGAGCTAGATGAAGAAAAAAATTATTTTTAATTTGCAACCTGATGGAGGTCAGTATAGATGGACTAATAGACCAAGTCCCACACACTGCTAGAAGCCCAAATAATTTTTCAGAGCTAGATGCAGAAAAAAATTATTTTGAATTTGCAACCTGATGGAGGTCAGTATAGATGGACTAATAGACCAAGTCCCACACACCGCTAGAAGCCCAAATATTTTTTCAGAGCTAGATGCAGAAAAAAATTATATTCAATTTGCAACCTGCTGGACGTCAGTATAGAAGGACTAATAGAACAAGTCCCACACACTGCTAGAAGCCCAAATATTTTTTCAGAGCTAAATGAAGAAAAAAATTATTTTTAATTTGCAACCTGATGGAGGTCAGTATAGATGGACTAATAGACCAAGTCCCACACACTGCTAGAAGCCCAAATATTTTTTCAGAGCTAGATGCAGAAAAAAATTATTTTTAATTTGCAACCTGATGGAGGTCAGTATAGATGGACTAATAGACCAAGTCCCACACACCGCTAGAAGCCCAAATATTTTTTCAGAGCTAGATGCAGAAAATTTTTTTATTCAATTTGCAACCTGATGGAGGTCAGTATAGATGGACTAATAGACCAAGTCCCACACACTGCTAGAAGCCCAAATATTTTTTCAGAGCTAGATGCAGAAAAAAATTATTTTTAATTTGCAACCTGATGGAGGTCAGTATAGATGGACTAATAGACCAAGTCCCACACACTGCTAGAAGCCCAAATATTTTTTCAGAGCTAGATGCAGAAAAAAATTATTTTTAATTTGCAACCTGATGGAGGTCAGTATAGATGGACTAATAGAACAAGTCCCACACGCTGCTAGAAGCCCAAATATTTTTTCAGAGATAAATGAAGAAAAAAATTATTTTTAATTTGCAACCTGATGGAGGTCAGTATAGATGGACTAATAGACCAAGTCCCACACACTGCTAGAAGCCCAAATATTTTTTCAGAGCTAGATGCAGAAAAAAATTATTTTTAATTTGCAACCTGATGGAGGTCAGTATAGATGGACTAATAGACCAAGTCCCACACACCGCTAGAAGCCCAAATATTTTTTCAGAGCTAGATGCAGAAAAAAATTATATTCAATTTGCAACCTGCTGGAGGTCAGTATAGAAGGACTAATAGAACAAGTCCCACACACTGCTAGAAGCCCAAATATTTTTTCAGAGCTAAATGAAGAAAAAAAATATTTTTAATTTGCAACCTGATGGAGGTCAGTATAGATGGACTAATAGACCAAGTCCCACACACTGCTAGAAGCCCAAATATTTTTTCAGAGCTAGATGCAGAAAAAAATTATATTCAGTTTGCAACCTGATGGAGGTCAGTATAGATGGACTAATAGAATGATGCTATGCCCAAAAGATTTTACTTCACTAGGTGCAGTAAAAAAATTGGTATTCTATACACAGGTGGTATATCTTGCAACACAGATAGGCTACTCCACTGACTAACACACTCTGCAATAGGCCAAAAAGGATTAGCTTTGCTAGATTCAGCCAAATGCTGTGAAAAAAACTTGCACAGCACTGGCACAGACCTGCCTGGCAAAAACTGATAGGAACTGATGTAACCTAGTCCTGAAAAGGACTCCAATTACAATTAGTCTTTACTCCCACAATCTATCTATTTAAGAGCACAGACCTGCCTGATAAAAGTCGTAGGAAATGCTGTAACCTAGTCCTTAAAAGGACTGCAATCACAACTATTCCCTACTCCCAAGCTATCTGTATATTTGTGCGAAAATTGGCTTGAAATTAACAAGGTATAGCGCACACAGCAACAGCGGTGCCGTCTAACACGCAGCTGCAGCAGTGAGAAAATGGTGGCGACGGGGAAAATGGCTTGGTCTTATAGGGCAAGGACATGTGACATACACTGCCAATCACACATGCCCTTGCTTGTGTGAAAAAAAGCACTTCGCTCCCTGTGTGCGCTGCTGATAGGCTGACAGATTGCACCTCCCCACTGCAAATGCGGGAAAGAGAAAAAAAAATGGAGATCTTCATTGTTCCTGCAGAGATCCATCCCCTGCCCCTCCCCCCGCCCCGCTGTACACTCAAACTGCGTATTAACATTAATTTTCATCATTACTGAGAAAAAATCCAGTTATGATTTTGGTGCACGAACAGTTATCGAACATAACCTCGAACAGCCGAATTTTTCTCAAATTGTTCGTGTTCGCCGACCGGCTCGAACACCGCCCAAAACAGCTCGAATTTGAGATTGGCGAACAGTTCGAGTAGAACAACGCTCATCTCTAATTGCCGGGTCACTATCTTGCGTTTCAGCCCAGCCCTGGTGGGGTAACGGGTTGAACATGACGGTGGTCAAGTCTTTGTCTCTTACCCGGTGAGAATACTGGGTGGACCCATACCGGTGGAACGCAGGGAACTCGACTTCCTCCAGCTCTTCCGAGTCCTCTTCTCCTTCGGGTAGGTGGGGCATTCTTGATAGGGCGTCTGCATTGGCGTTGGTTCTGCCTGCCCGGTATTTGATTGTGAAGTCATAATTTGATAGCCGGGCCATCCACCGCTGTTCTATGGCACCTAGTCTTGCATTGTCCAGGTGTGTAAACGGGTTGTTGTCCGTGTATACAGTGAACTTTGCGGAGGCCAGGTAATGTTTAAACCGTTCTGTGACGGCCCACACCACTGCCAAGAATTCTAGCTTGAAGGAGCTGTAATTCTCCGGGTTTCTTTCAGTGGGCCTCAGCTTCCGGCTGGCATATGCTATCACTCGTTCCCTGCCCTGTTGGTTTTGGGACAGTACGGCTCCTAGCCCCACATTACTGGCATCGGTGTGGAGGATAAAAGGCTGGCCATAATCAGGGTAGGCCAGGATCTCATCCCCCGTGAGGGCCATTTTCAGCTGGCGGAAGGACTCCTCTTCCGGCTTGTCCCACTTGAAGGGTTGCTTTTGGCTTCTGGTCTTAGATTGTCCTATCAGGAGGTCCTGCATTGGGGCTGCCATCTTGATGAACGTGGGGATGAACCTTCAGTAGTAGCCTACCAACCCGAGGAACTGCCTCACTTCTTTGATATTAGAGGGGCTTGGCTAGCTTTTGATTACCGTGACCTTGTCGGGGTCGGGGGCTACTCCCTCTGCACTCACCACGTGTCCTAGGTACTGCACCTTTGGTTTCAACAGGTGACACTTTGAGGGTTTCACCTTCAGGCCATAGCCTGCCAGGGCTTCGAACACCTCGGCCAGGTGCTTTAGATGGTCCTCGTAAGTCTTCGAATAGACAATCACGTCGTCCAGGTAAAGTAGGACCGTCTTGAGGTTTCGGTGCCCTAGACAGCATTCCATCAGCCTTTGCAAGGTCCCGGGTGCATTGCAGAGCCCGAATGGCATACAGTTGAATTCGCTCAATCCCATCGGGGTGGTGAAGGCGGTCTTCTCCTTGTCAGCCTCTGCCACAGGAACCTGCCAGTACCCGCTAGTAAGGTCCAAAGTAGAGAAGAAATTAGCTGATTTTAGTGTGGCCAAAGACTCCTCTATCCTAGGTAGCGGGTACGCGTCTTTATGGGTAATACGATTGAACTTTCTATAGTCCACGCACATTCTCATGGTACCGTCTTTCTTTTTTACCAAAACTAAGGGAGCTGCCTAGGGGCTACAGCTATCTCTAATAACCCCAGCTTCTTTCATTTCCCTCAGCATGCCCTTTGCGTTCTGATAATGTGCAGGGGGTACAGGCCTGTGTCTTTCTTTTATTGGTGGGTGGCTCCCCGTGGGGATGTGGTGTTCCACTCCCTTTACTCGGCCGAAGTCTAGCGGGTGCTTACTAAAGATTCTCTTGTACTCCTGAACCCCCCGGTAGACTCCTTGTTTTTGGTGCAGGGGAGTAGAGTCAGCACCCACATGGAGTTTCTGGCACCTGTCCTCCTTATGTTTCTGGGAGCCATTATCCTCCACCGGGGGAGATGGAGGCAAGGGTTCCACGACACTGAGAGCATTGTGTTCGACTGCATACAATTTGGCTAGTATAGCGTGCCGGGGCAAGTGTACTTCCCTTTCCCCGATGTTTAAGATCCGGACGGGCACCCTTCCATGGCGGACATCAACCACCCCCCGGGCTGTCAAAATGGTGGGCCTGCTGTCTGAGTACACTGGTTCTACCATGGCTTGGTAGTCTCTCCCTCTTAACCCGATTGCAGTCCGACACCAGATCATCATTTCACTTTTGGGAGGCATGGCAATGGGGAACGGGTCGCTCATCCTCACGCTACCAATCTCACCACCAGACAGTTCTACCTGTTGCCGTCTCATCAGGGCTCTTATCTCTTTCTGGAGGACCCTCTGTTGGCTGGAGTTCGCATTCATCGCCACCTGCTGCAAAATCACAATTACTTCTGAAAGACAATTTTCAATCACGTTAGTACCCAAGGTTATTTTAGGGTGACGTTCACGACGGTCAATGTCCACAATGATCACTCCCTATGCCGGCAGCTCAACTTTACCAATCTTAATGGTCATCTCTCTGAACCCCATCTGCGGCACGGGCTGGCCATTGCTGGCGATGATGCTCAAGTCATTGTCTGGATAGCGGGTTATGTCAGTGCCACTCCAATACTGTTTAAAAAGTACATAGGGGATGGTAGTTACTTGTGACCCGGTATCCAGCAGTGCACTCATGGGGATACCGTCCAGCACTATGGGTAAAACTGGACGTCCCCCCACGTACTTATCACGCCAATTAGACGGGCCTGATGACCTTATGCCTGGGGGTTGGCCCTCTGCCCTAGGTCGGACCCGTTTAAAGTACAGTACCTGGCTACGTGTCCCGACTGGCTGTAACGGTCGGTGGGCCTCCCTCTGAACGACGGGATTCTCCTCTGTCGACGCCATGGGACATCCTCTGGACTGGAAGCCAGCTTGATTGGTCCTGACGGTTCCATCTGCAACGACTGTACGGTCCTGGTCAATGCAGCCACACTCTTTGTTAGTTCTTGGACCTGATGGTGCAGGTTTGCAGGTTGGGATGGATTTAGGGCCTGCGCATCAGCCCCCACAAGGTCTGCGGGGTAGGGCGCCGCCCCCCTGGTGGTAAGTGATGGCAGGGCGCCGGGAAGCTACAGCGCCCCCTGGTGCGGGTTCTCGGAGCACCCGAATTGCCCTATCTTTGAACTGTGCAAAAGTCAAATTGGGGTTCTGTAGGGCCATCAGGCGCAGCTGGGTTCTGTAGGCGCTAGACAGCAGACCTTCTATGAACTGGTCAGTCAACAGTTTATCAGCGTCCTGCACGCTGCCAGGGTCAGCTTGTTTGATTGCTCCCAGAGCTTCTTGCAGGTTTAATGCATAGTCTCTGATACTATCTTGGGCTCGCTGCTTACAGCCATAGAAGCGCATTTTGATTTCTGCTGAGGCACGGGTGTCAAAGGTGTCCCACAGACGGGTCAGAACCCGCTTTACAGTCCTTTTCTCCTCAGCTGTCCAAGACTTTACCTCCCGCTGGGCCGCACCAGTTAGCTGCCCTATCAGTATGCTTACTTTCTGTTCTTCAGTCAGGGGATAAACTTTGAATAAGCTATATAGTCTTTCTTTAAAGTCCCCCAAGGTATGCGACTCGCCAGCATACTGTGGCAGCCAGGCCACTCCGGGGATATAGGGCATGGAAAAAGGCATCACAGCTGTAGCGGCTACGGTGGTGGTAGAGGGTCCCTCCGCGTCCGACATCTTCCTCCCCCCTAGTTAACCGTGGCCTACCTTCCGACGATCCTCTTCTGTAGGCCGCGGCTCCGCTCGCGATGCTCTGGGTGAGGACCTTGCGTCGCATCCTGGTGACGTCAGCGCCGCTCTCTCTCCTTCCATGACCTTGCGCAGCGTCCAGACGTAGCGCGGGGTTTCAGGTCTCGCACGGTTTTGACGTCCACGCCCCTCTTCTTCCCAAGCGGCATCCCGAAGATGGCGTCCGATGGCGAGAAAAAGGCTGAAGATGGCGGGAAAGGGCTCTAAATGGCGGGAAATCTCTTTTTAAGGTACGTATACAGTCTTTTCAGGCGCGCAATACCCGTTTGTGGCGGGTTGGTCACAATCCTGCCGACTGCGCCAAAGCTGACTCGCCCCCTGGGCCGTGGGGCATCCGGAACCGGGATTCTGTACGTTGCTGGGGGTAGTAGTGGCAACCCGATCCCGTGGCTCACGGTGGTCAGACCAAATACTGTGGCTGTCTATTTACAGAGTTATGAATGTCCGACTACGCCACCCGTGGATTGCGGTCAGAGATAACCGCTGCTGCAAGGCAGACCGCTGAGGCTGGTGTTGGTGTGCAGCACAGGGATAGGATAACTCCCCACAGGAAGAGTGTAGCCTCAGGGCAGCGTATGTGAATGCTGGGGGTGATAGTGCAGGCCGCAATAATAAGAGTTCAGAGTCTGTTTCAAACAGTCCAGGGTCTTTATTGCAGATGTTATTACTGACCCAATTGGAGTACCGGGTAGGCATGGGCCTGGGAGTCAGAGAGCATTCGGGCGAGCCCCACTGGTCAGGGTGAGTGTGAAGGCCTACCGTTCTCTCTCTGCCCTTGCTGACCATCCCCCTTTTCGTGGTGTAATAGCCCACGTCCCTGAGCTGGCCGTGTACTTCGCCTGTATGGCTTGCGACTAGGGCCTTAGGTACCTTTTGCTTCTCCTTGGTGTACTGGTCCCTCTGTGTGGCGGAGCCTCCAGGCTTCTTAGGCCAAGGGACCTGAAATCCCTCGCGGGTTGGTTCTCTGCTGATGGGCTTGCAACCCTGACAGCCTCGGACCCCAATGTCCAGTAGTGTGGTTCTCTCAGCCAGGACCGGCTCTCGTCGCCTCTGTCCCTGGCTTGCAGTGCCTCCTCTGCCTCACGGACTCCTCGGCTACAGCTGAACTGTCCCTCCTTCTCTGGGACTAGTCTCAGTCCTGAGCTAGGTCGTCCAGTTCTCTCTAACCCTGCCCCCAGTTCCAGCTTTTATAAGGGCAGCCAGCTCCCCCTACTGGCCTGGGACAGGAGGTGCTGTATGTTAATTGTCCCTGACCAGGGAACCTCCCTCCTGCTCTCAGACACAGCCTTTAATATTTGTGGCATCCAGGCCTGGGGTGACACACTATTAAAGGATGGTATTAGACGGACTCTACAACCTCATTTATACCGTTCAGATTGAGTCTCCCAGGCTTAAAAATCCAGAAGGATTCTTTGGAATTGAGTGTGTAGCTCATCAGTTGTTTACTGGGAGAAGGCGTTGTCCACGTTAGGAGCTGTACATGGAGCAAAATGGACTATTATTCTACCAGAATTGAGTTGCGAAAAAACCTTAATGCCTCTCTGATGAATAAAGAGGAATTTACAGATTTGAACATTAAGACAAATCAAGGTTTGGAACCGGTGCCTGACTTACACACTATTATACATGGGATTTTTTTCAAAATTCGAAAATAATATGAAAACTGAAATGAAACATGAAATAGATGCAGATTTTTGGGAGTTGTGCTTGACCAAAAATTAAGTCCCAAAGGGTCTGCAGGTCAGTATTTCATCGACTTTTCATAATGACTCAGAATTTACCAAAATATGGGCTGACCACTGTTACGGGTCCGGTTGGTGGAACCTCTGTGCCCTGGTGCAAGGAGGGACCCAGAGGAAGACTCAGGGGACGACCTTGTAAGAGAGCAGGTGGCTCCCATGGGTCAGATGGCTGGAACTAACCGGTATAGCGGAAGGACACAGCAGCCAGAAGTCTCTAGGTAGCTGACAGGTGGTCACGGTACGTGACGGCAGAGCAGGTAGAAGTCTCTTGGCTAGCAGACAGGTGATCACGGCAAGTGACAGCAGAGCAGGTAGAAGTCTCTTAGCTAGCAGGCAGGTGGACAGCAGAGTGGGTAGAAGTCTCTTGGCTAGCAGGCAGGTGGTAACGGCAAGTGACAGCAGAGCAGGTAAAAGTCTCTTGGCTAGCAGGCAGGTGGTCACGGCAAGTGACAGCAGAGCAGGTAAAAGTCTCTTGGCTAGAAGGCAGGTGGTCACGGCAAGTGACAGCAGGCAGGCAACAGGCGAGTGCTCCCAGGTGAGCGGGCTAGCAGGCAAAGCAGGTAGCAGACAGGTGACTGGCGGGTGCTTCCTGGTAAGCGGGTGGACTTGCCCATAGACAGACTGGCGGATGACTGGAGGCAGACTGTCGGGCAGGAGAGTAGTTAGGCTGGTGGACTGGAACAGTAGTCAGGCTGGCAACGGGACCTGAGGGCTGAAGCAGAGGTGAGTATACTGTGCAACAACTTTGCTCGGGCACCTCCATTTTGGAGGTGGTGCCTTATATATGGGAGGTCCTCCGGCAATTGGCCAGGGACTCCTTAGGACGGCGCGCGCTGTCCCTTTAAGAGAGGGGGAGAACGAGCGCGCCCTAAGCACAGTGCCGGGGAAGGAGCGCGCGCCAACAGCAGCGGGGAGAGGAGCACTGGAGGACGCCGCGCCAGGAGCGGGAAGGTGAGAGGGACGGCGCCTCTGCCTAGCAGGGGGCCGAGACGCCGATGCTACAACCACTTGCACATATTGCATATTTTGATAGAAAAACATAGGAATCTAGCAAGGTCCGCAACTATATTGTGCAATGAATGTGTGAAGGACCTTGACAAATATACGAATGTGTCCTTATTCCTTATGTACCTTACCGGCCCCCCCTGGGGGACACCCCACCTGTTCCTCCATCCCACCTGGTTACAAACAATTCCTTATCTGTCCTCAATACACACAATATACTGGTGGTTGTGGATCCCTCCAGCTATCCCACACCCAATCCAAATTTACCAGCACTCATCACTACTAGTGTTGAGCGAGCACTAAAATGCTCAGGTGCTCGAAGCTCAAGCCGAGCTCACCGTGATACTTGGGTGCTCGACCCGAGCAATGAGCCCAATGTTAGTCTATTGGAGACCCGAGCATTTTGCGGCGGCACACCCGGCAGTCTGTAGAAAGCCTAAAAAGTGCCCAAAATGATAGTGACAGTGCTCAAATGACATGGGGACAGCATGGTGATCGCCCCAGGAAGCATTTATGACCCCCAGGTCACTGCTGTTAACAACGTGGTCAGAGGTATTAAGCCACTTTTATGGGCTCACAATAAAACGTTCAAAAATTAAACTGAAACTGCTTTCTTGTGAAATATGTTAAGGAACATAATTTACAGGGTAAAGACTTGTGTATAAGGTAAAATATATAACCAAAAACAAAAAAACTCCTCCACAACTTGGGCTATGTTCACAAGTAGCATTTTTTATGCATTTTTGCACTTTTATATTGCTTTCGACCGTGACAAATGCATTCACCGGGAAATGTCATTTTAACATTTTACAACCTTATCTGGCCATGTGCTGTGTGACACATGCATACAGTGCTGAAAAGACATGGGAAAAGCATGGGGAAGACCCCTGGAAGCATCTCTGACACCCAGGTCACTGCCTAAAAGTGTGCCCATCAGAAGTGATCCTTGCCGCATCAGAAGATGCAGACTTGCAACTATCCCCGTGCAAGTCCTTGTCCCAGGGCAGTGTTCAATTGTACCTCCCCCATTCCATGCATTGCAAGCGCAAGTATGCAGCCTGCCACCCACCCAACCCCAGGCGGCAATACCATACTGCTTGCTTGCACTTGAAATTGGGCCTTTTGGGCATGTGGGCAGGCGGAATCTGGCCACCACGTCATGGCTGCGTCGGCGGCCTGGTATCCATACTCGGTCCCGAGCCACCCCACGGCTAGGTGCCCACACACGGTCCCCAGCCGCCTGGGGGTGGCCGGGTGTCCATAAACAGTCCCCAGCCACTCCTATTTGTACCGGTGCGCCTTATACACAAGCGCGCATACCAAAACATTACCTGTGCTCTCCCCAGTGCATTTAGTGGGAAGGATAGCCTAACCACAAACACGTGGACAAGTGAATGTGGGCATGGATGGTCCATCTCACTGATGCCTTCACACTGGGTTAATATTGTGGAAGCAGGGACACAGTTGGACACTGGGATGCAACACGTCCTCCATACATAGAGGATTGCGGGTCCTGGGTCAATCAGGCTTCAACACAAAGTTCAGAAGGTAGACAGCAGCAGTGGTCGGCCTCCTACACAAGGAATAAATTATTCATGATCATGAGGCCATCCATCTCCTTAGCTTTCTGTTCCTTGGAATGCAAGCGCATGTATGTAGTAGCGGCTAGACCTGAGGTGGTTAGCGTTTTGGCGCATATCCTTCCTCCTCCGAGGATTTCTTGATGTTTTTGTTAGGATCTGCAACATAAACTAAGGAAAGAATGGGAAAAGCTGTCCCTACAGTAAGACTAAGCTGAATTCCTACGATGTAGCGGGCAGCCTGTTCCTTCTGAACAGACCCGCCTTCGTCCTCGGCTAGTCTGAACGGAGACCTATAGAATAAAGGGAGGGGTCCGTAAAAGAACTAAGGACTGGGACAAAAATGGGACACCTCCTAACAGAAGTTGTTGCAGAGCAAAAAGACAAACTGACAAAAAGTACTAGAGGTCCCAGAGGACCAAGCAAACTAGACAGAGATAGGCACCGAAGCACCTGGCTAGAGAGACAGGCAAAAAACACTGAAGTCCAGCAAAGCCAGAAGGGCGGAGCTGGAATTTATAGGCAGTTGGTCACGTGACTGCAAAACACAAGATAGCAAAAACTAACAGGAGGGTTCTAACAGTTTTCCTGCTACTATCCCAGTTCTATGACTCCTGTTAAAACAAAGCTTCAGGTGATGAATGATGGATGAGGTGGTGGCAAAGGAGAAAGAGCAGGAGAAACAGGGACCATTCACATCAATATCAGGCCAGTCAACCACACATGTCTTGTAGGATATGTTTCTGTACCAAAAGGAGCGGTTCGGCTAAACAGTTATAGGGCATACAGTGAGTGCAATGCCTACCAAAAATTTAGAGGCACTCCAATGCCCGTTGGAAGTGACATGGAGGTCAAAGGGCCTTAATTAAACCGTTTTTTCCATTTATAGCAACTGGGTATCCTGTATACTGTTGGCCTAAGCAGTGAATGGAAGGATTTCCAAAAATTATGAAGAACTGCAATGCCCCTTGAAACAGACGTGGATTACAGCGTACTAAAAACCTTCTATACATTATTGGGGAGTGGGTCTCCCTTAGTGTTCGCCTATGCATTGAATCCAAAAGCAGACTAAAATTAGGAGGAAATGCAATGCCCGTTGGAAGAGTCGTGGAGGTTAGAGTTAATTAAAAGCAACATTTCAATGCCTCTTGGAAGAGCTGTGAAGTTCAGAGTGGTTTAACAAGATGGTTTTAATGCCCCTTGGAAGAGACGTAGAGGTCACAGTAGCTGAACAAGACAGTTTTAATGCCCCTTGGAAGAGACGTGGAGTTCAGAGTGGTTTAACAAGATGGTATTAATGTCCCTTGGAAGAGACGTGGAGTTCACAGTAGCCTAACAAGACGGTTTTAATGCCCCTTGGAAGACACGTGGAGCTCAGAGTGCTTTAATAAAACGGTTTTAATGCCCCTTGGAAGGGACGTGGTGGTCAGAGTAGCTTAACAAGACGGTTTTAATGCCCCTTGTAAGGGACGTGGAGGTTAGAGTAGCATAACAAGATGGTTTTAATGCCCCTTGGAAGAGATGAGGAGGTCAGAGTGGTTTAACAAGATGGGTTTAATGCCCCTTGGAAGAGACGTGGATTTCACAGTAGCTTAACAAGACAGTTTTAATGCCCCTTGGAAGAGACGTGGAGGTCACAGTAGCTTAACAAGATGGTTTTAATGCCCCTTGGAATAGACGTGGAAGTCAGAGAAGTTTAACAAGATGGTTTTAATGCCCCTTGGAAGAGACGTGGAGGTCATAGTAGCTTAACAATATGGTTTTAATGCCCCTTGGAAGAGACATGGAGGTTACAGTAGCTTAACAAGACGGTTTTAATGCCCCTTTGAAGAGTCGTGGAGGTTACAGTAGCTTAACAAGACGGTTTTAATGCCCCTTGGAAGCGACGTGGAGGTCACAGTAGCTTAACAAGACGGTTTTAATGCCCCTTGTAAGGGACGTGGAGGTTAGAGTAGCATAACAAGATGGTTTTAATGCCCCTTGGAAGAGATGTGGAGGTCAGAGTGGTTTAACAAGACGGGTTTAATGCCCCTTGGAAGAGACGTGGAGGTCACAGTAGCTTAACAAGACAGTTTTAATGCCCCTTGGAAGAGACGTGGAGGTCACAGTAGCTTAACAAGATGGTTTTAATGCCCCTTGGAATAGACGTGAAAGTCAGAGAAGTTTAACAAGATGGTTTTAATGCCCCTTGGAAGAGACGTGGAGGTCATAGTAGCTTAACAATACGGTTTTAATGCCCCTTGGAAGAGACGTGGAGGTTACAGTAGCTTAACAAGACGGTTTTAATGCCCCTTTGAAGAGTCGTGGAGGTTACAGTAGCTTAACAAGACAGTTTTAATGCCCCTTGGAAGCGACGTGGAGGTCACAGTAGCTTAACAAGACGGTTTTAATGCCCCTTGGAAGAGACGTGGAGGTCAGAGTGGTTTAGCAAGATGGTTTTAATGCCAATTGGAAGAGACGTGGAGGTCACAGTAGCTTAACAAGACAGTTTTAATGCCCCTTGGAAGAGACGTAGAGGTTACAGTAGCTTAACAAGACGGTTTTAATGCCCCTTGAAAGAAACGTGGAGTTCAGAGTGGTTTAACAAGATGGTTTTAATGCCCCTTGGAAGAGACGTGGAGGTCACAGTAGCTTAACAAGACGGTTTTAATGCCCCTTACAAGAGCCATGCAGTGCAGCATATTAAAAACATTATTCCCATTATTGGGGAGTGGGTCTCCCTTAGTCTTTGCCTATGCCTTCCAAGCAAAAGCTGCCAAAAATTAGGATGGAGGAAATTGCAATGCCCCTTACAAGAGACATGCAGTACAGCATATTAAAAACATTATTCCCATTATTGGGGAGTGGGTCTCCCACAGTCTTTGCCTGTGCCTTCCAAGCAAATGCTACTAAAAATTAGGACGGAGGAACTTGCAATGCTGGCAACACGGACAATGGAGGCTGAGGATAATGAGAAGAGCAAAAAACAGCCGAAATGAGGAAGCGTATACCCATGTGTGGGTGTGAAGCGGTGCATGGGAATACACCTCCCAAAATAACACAGTGGATTTGACTTTATGTTACTCTGCTGTCCTTTGGTGGTGATGAGAAGTCTGGCCCAATCCAGCCCTTGTTCATTTTGATAAGGGTCAGCTTGTCAGCAATGTCAGTTGACAGGCGAGTGCGCTTATCAGTTATAATTCCCCCAGCGGCACTAGAAACACGCTCCGATAACACACTTGCGGCAGGGCAGGCCAGGGCCTCCAAGGCATACAGAGCGAGTTCATTCCAAGTGTCCAGCTTGGATACCCAATAATTAAAAGGCACAGAGGAATCACGGAGGACACTGGTACAGTCGGCAAGGTACTCCCTCAACATCTTTTGAAACTGTCCACTTCTTGTGAGAGTACCCGGCGCCTCAGGACCTGTAAGCTGGGTGGGTCTCAGAAAACTGTCCCAGAACATTGACAGTGTTCCACTGCATCTGCTGGATTGGAGTTGCGTCTCTCTCGCCTATACGCCTTGGTTGCGCAACAAACTGTGACCTCTGCCGCTAGCATGTTCAGATGGGAATTTTTTTAACAGTTCTGCAGCAAGGGCCTTCTGGTACTGCCCCATTTTTGTTGACCTCTCTACCTCAGGAATAAGAGAGTGAAAGTTCTCCTTGTAGCGGGGGTCTAAAAGTGTCACCAACCAGTAATGACTGTAACCCAACATTTTGACAACGCGAGGGTCACGGTTAAGGTAGCTTAACATAAAGTCAGCCATGCGTTCCAGACTGGTAACGGGCAAGACTTCCATATCCTCACCAAGATGACGACTGACCATGCTCTCCTCCTCCTCCTCCTCCCCCCTGTCCTCAGGCCACCCACACTGAACCGACTTTATGACAGTTGTACAGGTACTACCGTCTACAGCGCATGATAGCAGCTCCTGTTCTTCCTCCTCCTCCTCCTCTCCCTCATTGTCTCCCAATGCACGTTGGGATGAGATGAGGCTGGGCTGTGTGTATTCACCCGCTAAGGCTTCTTGATCCATCTTATCATACTCTGGCTGCAATGCCTCCTCTTTAATTCTCTGCAGAGAGCGTTGCAACAGACAGACCAGTGGGATGCTGATGCTAATGATGGCATCATCACCATTCACCATCTTGGTTGACTCCTCAAAGTTTGTCAGGATGGTACATATGTCAGACATCCAGGTCCACTCCTGAGGTCTTATGTGTGGAGTCTGACCTGAATATCGACGGCCTTGTTGCAGCTGGTACTCCACAACTGCTCTCTTCTGCTCACAAATCCTTTGCAACATGTGGAGGGTAGAGATCCAACGTGTGGGGACATCACACACCAGTGCCAGAAGCTGCAAACGCTGCTGCAACACAGCAAGGGCGGCGGAAGTTGTAGCCGAGTTCCGAAAATGAGTTGACAGGCGGCATACTTTGAAGAGCAGATCTGGCAACTTGGGGTACGATTCTAGCTATCTGGCTTACACCAGACTCTTTTAAACAGATATATTTTTGTCTGAACAGTCAGCGAGACACTGAAACAGTTTTTTTTATTTAAAAAAGGCAAAATAGTGGATAATACAGAGATTTGAACCGTGGAACTGCAAAATCACAATTCTAGTTATCTGGCCTACACCAGAATCTTTTAAACAGATATACTTCTGTCCGAACAGTCAGCGAGACACTCAAAATGTTTTTTTTTTTTATTCAAAAAGGTGGATTACACCCAGATTTGAACCGTGGAAGAAGAAAACCACAGTTCTAGTTATCTGGCCTACACCAGAATCTTTTAAACAGATATACTTCTGTCTGAACAGTCAGCGAGACACTCAAAATATTTTTTTTATTGAAAAAAGGCAAAAAAGTATATAATACAGAGATTTGAACTGTGTAACTGCAAGATCACAGTTCTAGTTATCTGGCCTACACCAGAATCTTTTAAACAGATATATTTGAGTCAGAACAGTCAGCGAGACGCTCAAAATGTTTTTTTCATTGAAAAAAGGCAAAAAAGTGGATAATACAGAGATTTGTACAGGGGAAGTGGAAAACCACAGTTCTAGTTATCTGGCTTACACCAGAGTCTTTTAAACAGATATATTTGTGTCTGAACAATCAGCGAGACACTCCCAATTTTTTTTTTTTTTAATGCAAAAAGGTGGATTACACCCAGATTTGAACCGTGGAAGAGGAAAACCACAGTTCTAGTTATCTGGCCTACACCAGACTCTTTTAAACAGATATATTTGTGTCTGAACAGTCAGCGAGACACTCAAAATGTTTTTTTTATTGAAAAAAATGCAAAAAAGTGGATAATACAGAGATTTGAACCGTTGAACTGCAAAACCACAGTTCTAGTTATCTGGCCTACACCAGACTCTTTTAAACAGATATATTTGTGTCTGAACAGTCAGCGAGACACTCAAAATGTTTTTTTCATTGAAAAAAGGCAAAAAAGTGGATAATACAGAGATTTGAACCATGGAAGAGGAAAACCACAGTTTTAGTTATCTGGCCTACACCAGAATCTTTTAAACAGATAAATTTGTGTCTGAACAATCAGCGATGGGGGGTAAGATTGGCATGCACTCTGTCACAGGTTTAGGTGCAGATGTAATGGGCCAGTAAGCCCAGGTTGAGTGTGGTAGAGTTAATACATCGCACTCTCGTATAGATGCAAGTGTGGTTTATTAAAACAGCATAAGTAGAAATACTTAAACCAGACCAGTGGTAGAAGGCAACAATGCAAAGAATATAGCGAACAGTGAAGATGTTTCGGCCCACTCGGCCTTATTCAATTCAGTCGCTACTAAAAGACAAAAAAGTGTGTATCAATATAGGTTGGTATATACAAGTATATTCATGGAATGGTGCATACAGAATATATACGGAAATTATATACAAATATACAAAGAAAAAATTCCATATTAAAAGGGGGGAGGGGGGGAAGAGCATGAATTCCAGGAACAAGAAGAAGGAAAGAAGGGTAGGGGATGGTATGGGGGAGAAGGGAAGAGGAGAGGTTTAAGGAAGGTGGGAGACATAGGTTGGTAATCATCAATTCACAATATAGACTGGGTATATGTCACATGTCTGGTAGAGATGAGGAGACAGAAAAAAGTAGAGACTTACTTTCTACTGGTTAGTATATGTATAGAATTTATAGCTGTGTATTCAGGTAGGTAGGGTTCGTTAGAAGCTAGACTGTGGAGTAGAGATATTGTAATAATCAGTAGTCTGTTACTCAATATATGCAGAGGAAAGAGAGAGAGAGAAGGTCCAGGTACCTCTTAGTCCAGGTAAGCGTGTAGGGACCGGTAAAACATCCAGCTATAGGCTGTCAGGAAATGCTGCCAGCACCTTGCTCTGTGGATCAGCTGTGATCCCCTAATGAAAAGGGCGCCTTTTTAAGCATCCGAGTAGGGGCTGGACTGGAAGGGGGCGTGCCTAAAATTAAGGTCCTGAATGTGTGTGTATAGTAATTTGAGGACCTTGGGAGCGGTCATGTGATCGGAAGGGGCGGGCCAATGGGTCCGGCCATTGCTTAGGGGATTAGAGTAACAGTCTAGCGTTCACATTATAGGATCGTATGGGGTTATAGAAAATCTAGGCATAATATTAGGTACATATGATAATCTAGGGACATAGATTATTTTGGAAGGGGCGGGCCACCTAGTGTGTATAGTGTTACTTTGAGGACCTTAAGAGCGGTCATGTGATCGGAATGGGCTGGGCAAATGGGTCCGATTGTTGCTATGGGGATTGGAGTAACAGTGGTTATTGCATTAAGAATAACGTTCACATTTAAGTTATAGCATCATGTGGGGTTATAGGAGATCTAGGTATATATGATAATCAAGGGACGTACATTAATTTGGAAGGGGCGGGCCACCAGGTCCGGCTGTTGCTATGGGGACTGGATCAACAGTGGCTTTGTATTAATTCAGCATCATGTGGAGTAGGGCTAGTGGGGGTATGTCAGAATGACTAGGTATGTGGCAGTATGTGGGTTAGTATTATTCAAGATTTAAATGGATAGGCTACTTACCCCTATGGAGAGGTTGGATCATTGTGTCTGAAAGGGAGAAAACGTATACTGTTATTTAATAGTCATATACTGGATCGTTATGTAGGTAGGATAGGCACAAGTTAATTGATCCAATTTAATTCCCTATTAAGACCTTTTGGGGAAAGTGTTTGTAGGGTATAGATCCAGAAAGTTTCCCGATCCTTAAGCAACTGAATGTGGTTGCCTCCCCTTCTTCGTCTTGGGACTTGTTCTATGACCTGGAATCGTAATTGAGCTATGTTGTGTTTGTGTTTGGTGAAATAATCCGATAGGGGGAGCCAGTTTTTTCCACAGCGAATGGTAGATTTGTGGCTGGCGATGCGGTCCCTCACGTGTTGGGTTGTTTCTCCTACATAAAGTAAGCCACATGGACATTTAATGACATATATCACAAAATTAGAATCACAGGTGAAGAACCCCTTAATTGGGTAGCTTTTACCTGTCCTAGGGTGCGTGACAGTATTAGACTTGGTTACATTTGAGCAGGCCGCACAGTTGAGACAGGGAAGGCTACCGTGTCTCCTTGTGCTGAGGAGGCGCTGTGTGGCGGTGATGCTTGAACTACCCAAGTCAGCCTTAATGATTCTATCCTTGATATTGGGGGCTCTTCTAGTGCACATAAAAGCAGGGTTGGAAAATGCTGGGATTTCTGGGTAGGCCCTGGAGAATAATGGCCAATGTTTCCTGATAGTAGTATGAATTTTAGACATTAGAGGATGGTAAGTATGTACAAATGGGACCCGTTCCCTTTTGGGGGAGGGGGATCGTTGTTGTTTAGGTTGTAGTGCCCTTGATTTCTCTTCATTGAGGAGTTTGATAGGATAATGTCGGTCTTGGAATTTTTGTGACATAGTTTGCAGTCGTTCCAGTAGAAGGTCTGGGTTGCTGACGATACGTGTGACTCGATAAAATTGGGAACGGAGTAGGCTATTTTTGATGGTCCTAGGATGACCACTGGAAAAGTGTAAGAGACTGTTACAGTCTGTGGGTTTAGAGTATGGGTCTGTGGTAAGGTGACCATCAGAGTCCTTTAGGACCACCGTGTCCAGAAAGCAAATCTGTGTAGGATCGTGATTCAATGTAAATTGGAGTTCCGATCGGACCGAGTTGAGTGAGGAAAAGAATGTAGTCAACGTGTTTATAGGTCCTTGCCAGATGAGGAAGATGTCATCTATGTAGCGATGATATGTGATGCAGTATTGTGTGAACAGTTCATTGGGATAGACAAAGTCGACCTCAAACTTGTGCATATATGCGTTTGCATAAGCCGGTGCCACATTAGAGCCCATCGCGGTGCCACGCTTCTGTAGATAGAAGTCATCTCTGAACATGAAGTAGTTTTCATGTAATACCAGGGAGAGTAGTTCTAGACAAAACTGGATTGAGTTAGGTGATAGAATAGATAAAGATAATAGGTAGGAGGTAGCTTCTAGCCCTTTGTCGTGGGAAATAGAGGTGTATAAGCTGTTGACATCCAATGTGACCAATACGCTGTCAGGGGAAACACTATGGGTATTCCTGATGATGTCTAGAAATTGGTTGGTGTCGAGTAGAAAGGCCTTTGTTTTATGGACCATGGGTGTGAGGATCTTCTCCAGATATTTGGCCAAAGTTGATAGGATAGAATCAGTGGAGGCCACAATGGGGCGGCCAGGTGGGTTGGTAAGTGACTTGTGAATTTTGGGTAATATGTAAAAAAACGGAATAACGGGTTGTAGACTGGTCAAAAAAGTGACAGTTTTAGAGTCAATAGTGTTGAGAGTGTGGTATCTTTGGAGTACATCTTGCATTTTGGAGTGAATTGCAGAAGTGGGGTCGTTTTGGATTCTGACATATGTGTCTGTATCTGATAGTTGGAATATGGAATTTCTTCTTTGTATATTTGTATATAATTTCCGCATATATTCTGTATGCACCATTCCATGAATATACTTGTATACACCAACCTATATTGATACACCCTTTTTTGTCTTTTAGTAGCGACTGAATTGAATAAGGCCGAGTGGGCCGAAACGTCTTCACTGTTCGCTATATTCTTTGTATTGTCGCCTTCTACCACTGGTCTGGTTTAAGTATTTCTACTCATGCTGTTTTAATAAACCACACTTTGCATCTATACGAGAGTGCGATGTATTAACTCTACTATACTCAACCTGAGCTTACTGGCCCATTACATCTGCACCTCAACCTGTGACAGAGTGCACGCCAATCTTACCCCCCATTGATGATTTATTGGGCGCTTGCACCAGTCCACCAATGACATCTAATACCTTCGCATATGATAACGCCACCAGTAACAATATACTATCACTTGTTACTACATCTAATGATTTCCTCAGAATCCCTTCTGAAGAAATCCATACTAGAGATTACGAAAAGGAAAGACGAAGGTTGGACTCCTATGACCTAAACCTTACCACCCTTGCAGAATATCACAGACAAGGAAAAATCCCCAGGGGCTTACGGAGTCACCTCCACCCCACTCTGTTCTCAGATAATACCGAATACTGTGGCACATTTAAAAGAATTTTGAATAAGTGTTCACTTGACATAATCATCTTAACCATTGAACACCTACAGAGAGCTATTAAGGATACAGAAAAGAGTATTGTGGCAACGGAAACACAACTAGCAGCTAACCTGTCTCTATTGGACTGGAATAACCTCAAATCTAAAATGGACAAAGTTATTCTGGAACACCAGAAAGCATTACAGGAACAAAAACGGCAAAAGTTTCAGCGCGATAACGACGACTACGCCAACGACCAAGTCTACCGATGGAACACCTCTTCCGCCAACTACTCTCATCGGCAACATACACAGCGCAACCTTGGCTCCTTCAGTTCCGGAAGTGACTCATCCACTGGCCACAAAGGACAATGTTTTTTATGGAAAGGCAGACGAGGGGGCCGGCAACGCATAGACCCACCAGAAGATCTCGGAGGACAAAGGATGACCTCCCGGTCCCAGGTAAGACGATCAACCTGGTGAGGAACATTTCGAGTCACACCCTTACTCCCACAGAGTTACAAGTTCTACAGAAAGGCCTTTCCTTTAGCCCCACACCCAACTGGGATGCTTTCCAGTTGGAGAAGGACCTACAGCGGTTTTACCGCTCTATACGCCTTAAGACTCATTTTGGACTTGCTGTTGAGACATCCGCCACAGAATACCTCCAATAGGGGGTACAACTGTACCGGAACTCTCGATCACATCTTTAGGGCTACGGAATGTAAGCTCATTTATGCCACCGCACACCAGCCACGCAGCTGAGACCAATATTTCTCTCATTGATAAAGACATCAAAGGCCTATTACATGAACAACGCCTAGGTTTCTATCGTACACACCAGAATCTCTCTAATGATGAAAAACAGGCCTTAAAACCCTTCAAAACAATAAACAAATAGTAATTAAACCGGCAGATAAGGGAGGGGCAATGGTCATCATGGACCAATCATATTATGTGAGTGAAATCAATCGCCAACTATCAGATACAGACACATATGTCAGAATCCAAAACGACCCCACTTCTGCAATTCACTCCAAAATACAAGATGTACTCCAAAGATACTATACTCTCAACACTATTGACTCCAAAACTGTCACTTTTTTGACCAATCTACACCCCGTTATTCCGTTTTTTTACATATTACTAGTGTTGAGCGAACATGCTCGACACTGCTCGGTACTCGCCCGAGCATCACGCTACTCGGGATGCTTGGCGAGCACCGAGCATTTCCGGGTTACTCGGGCGGGAGCTCGGGTCTCCGCCCTGCATGTTTGGCGCTCTTTACAGAGCCAATGAACATGCAGGGATTGCCAGCCAGTCACTGTAATGCCGCAGCCATGTTGTTTGTGGGCATTACAGTGATTGGCTGGCCGCACAGCGTCACCTCGAGTATTTAAAACCGGGCGCCGCCATCTTGGACACAGTCGCTCCGGATCAGACAGTGTTGGGACAGCGCTGCTGATTTAGGGAGAGATATATCCTGCAAAATAGTTAGTGTAGGGTCTGTAAAGGCTGCCAGATCAAATAAACTTTCCTTCTCAGGACTAATATCCATCCCAGGTATATCAGGCAGGCAGGCAGGCAGGCAGGCTGTATAGGAGACGCAGTGGTTATACCAGCAAACGCTGCATTACAGTCCTGTGTGCTGCTCCTGTTGCTGAAATTGCTGGACTTAGCTCCAGGTCCCGGGGGCCAGGAAAAAATCCTTTTTTTTTATCTAAATCCTCTTTTTTTTTTCCTCCTTCACAATGTACAAATACCCATCTTATTAACCTTTTGGTGTCCCCCCCCCCCAAAAAAAAAAGTGTGCCTTTGATTTTTCAGACACAAATATATCTGTTGAAAATAGTCTGGTGTAGGCAAGAGAAATAGAAGTGTGGTTTTGCAGTTCTATGGGCCATTTGTATCTAAAAAAAACAGTTTGAGTGTGTCGCTCACTGTTCAGCAGCAAATATATATATATTTTAAAAAGCCTGGTATACACCAGTAAATTATTACTGTGGTTTTGATGTTCCACGGTAAAACATCTCTATTATCCTATTTTTGGCATTTTTTGCTGTATAAAAATAATAATAGTGTCTCCCTGATTTTTCAGACACAAATATATCTGTTGAAAATAGTCTGGTGTAGGCCAGAGAGACAGAAGTGTGCTTTTGCTGTTCCACGGTAAAAAATCTCTATTATCCTGCTTTTTGCATTTTTTGCTGTAAAAAAAAAAAAAAATAGTGTCTCCCTGATTTTTCAGACACAAATATATCTGTTGAAAATAGTCTGGTGTAGGCCCGAGAAACACAAGTGTGGTTTTGCAGTTCCACGGTACAAACCTCTGTATTATCCACTTTTGGGCCATTTGTATCTAAAAAAAACAGTTTGAGTGTGTCGCTCACTGTTCAGCCGCAAATATATATTTATTTTAAAAAGCCTGGTATACACCAGTAAATTATAACTGTGGTTTTGCTGTTCCACGGTAAAAAATCTCTATTATTCAGGTTTTGGTAGTTTTTTCCGTAAAGAAAAACAGTAGTGTCTCCTGACTGTTGTCACACAAACATATATCTATTGAAAATAGTCTTGTGTAGGCCCGACATCCCAGTGTGGTTTCGCAGTTCCATGGGTCAAATCGCTGTACTATCCAGTTTTGGGCCTTTGGTATCTAAAAAAAAAAAGCAGTTTGAGTGTGTTGCTCACTGTTCAGCCGCAAATATCTCTATTTAAAAAAGTGTGGTATACCCCAGTAAACAATAACTGTGGTCTTCCTCTTCCACGGTTCTAATCTACTCTTTATTACCCTTTTTCCATTGATAGTGCAAGTGTAAGCTATTTTACTTCATTTACAATGGGCGAGGCACATGGCAAGGGACGTGGAAGTGGACGTTCTGGTGATGGTTCGTGCAGAGGACGGGGCCGTGGCCAAGGTGAAAATGTGCCACAACCAACAGCCACATCTTCTTGCTCCCACTTCTTTACCGAATTACTAGGGAAGCACAGAACAACACCAGTATTGAGAACTGATCAGTGTGAACAGGTTATTAATTGGATAGCAGATAATACTTCCAGTTACCTGGGCACCACCACCTCCAGTCTGTGTTCCACACGGTCAACTCTTAGTAGCCGTGAGTCTCGACCGCATACTCCTCCTCACCCTGATGCTCCTTCCTCCCACCATGCCGAATGTCGTCAGACAGCAAGTGATCCCACACTTGGACACTCTGAAGAGCTGTTCACTGGTCCATTTCCATATTTGGGCCCCTCGCCTGATACGCTTGAAGTGGTGGAAGAGGAGATCCCATGTTGCGATGCTCAAATATTTGAACAGCCACGGCCACAGGAAGTCGACGTTGGCAATCTGTCACAAGAGGTGGACGATGACGAGACACAATTGCCAGGAAGTGAGGAGGAGGATCGTGGTGCGCAAGTGGAAGAGGAGGAGGTGGTGGATGATCTAGTAACTGACCCAACGTGGAAGGAGGACATGCAGAGTGAGGCCAGCAGCACACAGGGGGAGGGAGGCAGAGTACCCCAACAGGCAGGAAGAAGCAGTGTGGTGGCCACAGACAGAAGGCAGGCAACCATTCCCCGTAACATCAACACGAGGGACGTTGCCAGTACAAGCGGTAGGTCTTCCAGAGTCTGGAATTTTTTTAAAGACTCTGCTGATAACCCCAAAAAGGCCATATGTTCCACCTGCCATGCCAGCATCAGCAGGGGTGACAAAACTACCAGCCTGACCACCACCAGCATGATCAGGCACATGGCAGTAAAGCACCCGACTTTGTGGGGCGAAACCCAGGGTCCACGACCAGTGTCAGCGGGTGTCACCACTGCTTCTTCCACTGTTGTGCGTGCAATAGAACCCCCTGTTGTGTGTGCAAGGCAATCCCCTGTCCATACTGCATGTAAAGATGCCCCCTCCTCTCAGTCTTCACTTGTTATGGCAGTTTCTCAAGAAACAGCATCAACGTCCACATCCACGTCTCACCGCAGCGTTCAATTGTCCATATCCCAGACCTTTGAACGAAAGCGGAAATTCGCAGCTAGCGCCCCACAGGCCACGGTCCTAAATTCGCACATTTCACGACTGCTTAAATTGGAAATGCTGCCTTTTAGGCTGGTGGAGACGGAATCCTTCCGCAATCTTATGGCGGTGGCCGTCCCTCGGTACTCGGTCCCCAGCCGACACTATTTTGCCCGGTGTGCCATCCCCGCACTACACAAGCACATGTCCCAAAGCATCTGCCGTGCCCTCAACAACGCAGTTACTGGGAGAGTCCACCTGACAACGGACACGTGGACAAGTGCTTGTGGCCAGGGACGGTACATCTCTCTGACGGCACACTGGGTAAACATAGTGGAAGCCGGGACCCAGTTGGACCTTGGGACGGAACACATCCTCCCCACACCGAGGATTGCGGGCCGTATGTCAGTCAGAGTTGCCCCCACAGTGTACAGCTCCTGCGCATCCTCCTCCTCCTCCTTCTCCTCATGTTCAGCCTCCATCTCAGATATCACCACATCAGTTACAAGCTGGAAGCATTGCAGTACTGCCTCCGCCAAGCGGCAACAGGCTGTGCTGAAACTCATAAGCTTAGGTGATAAACCTCACACTGCTTGTGAGTTGTGGACAGCTGTGAAAGAGCAGGCAGATCTGTGGCTGAGACTGCTGAACCTACATCCCGGCATGGTCGTGTGTGACAATGGCCGTAACCTGGTGGCGGCTCTGAGGCGAGGTGAGATCACACACGTACCATGCCTGGCTCATGTGCTTAACCTCGTGGTTCAGTGGTTTCTTAAATCGTACCCAGAGTTGCCAGATCTGCTCGTCAAAGTACGCCACCTGTCAGTTCATTTTCGCAAGTCGGCTACAACTTCCGCCGCCCTTGCTGTGTTGCAGCAGCGTTTGCAGCTTCCGGCACACTGACTGGTGTGTGATGTCCCCACACATTGGAACTCTACCCTCCACATGTTGCAAAGAATTTGTGAGCAGAAGAGAGCAGTTGTGGAGTACCAGCTGCAACAAGGCCGTCGATATTCAGGTCAGACTCCACACATAAGACCTCAGGAGTGAACCTGGATGTCTGACATATGTACCATCCTGACAAACTTTGAGGAGGCCACCAAGATGGTGAGTGGCGATGACGCCATCATTAGTGTCAGCATCCCACTTGTCTGTCTTTTGCAACGCTCTCTGCAGAGAATTAAAGAGGAGGCATTGCAGCCAGAGTATGAAGAGATGGATCAAGAAGCCGTAGCGGGCGATTACACACAGCCCAGCCTCATCTCATCCCAACGTGCATTGGGGGACAATGAGGGAGAGGAGGAGGAGGAGGAGGAAGAACAGGAGCTGCTATCATGCGTTGTAGACGGTAGTACCTGTACAAGTGTCATACCGTCGTTTCAGCGTGGGTGGCCTGAGGACAGGGGGGAGGAGGAAGAGGAGGAAGAGGAGAAGGAGGAGGAGAGCATGGTCAGTCGTCATCTTGGTGAGGACACGGAAATCTTGCCTGTTACCAGTCTGGCACACATGGCTGACTTTATGTTTCGCTGCCTTAACCATGACCCTCGCCTTGTCAAAATGTTGGGTGACAGTCATTACTGGTTGGTGACACTTGTAGACACCCGCTACAAGGAGAACTTTCACTCTCTTATTCCTGAGGTGGAGAGGTCTACAAAAATGGGGCAATACCAGAAGGCCCTTGCTGCAGAACTCTTAAAAAAATTCCCATCTGAACACGCTAGCGGCAGAGGTCACAGTTCGTTGCCCAACCAAGGCGTACAGGCGAGAGAGATGCAACTCCAATCCAGCAGAGGCAGGGGAACGCTGTCAACGTTCTGGGACAGTTTTCTGACACCCGCCCAGCTTACAGGCCCTGAGGCGCGGGGTACTCTCACAAGGAGTGGAAAGTTTCAAAAGATGGTGAGGGAGTACCTTGCCGATCGTACCAGCGTCCTCCGTGATTCCTCTGTGCCTTTTAATTATTGGGTATCCAAGCTGGACACTTGGAATGAACTCGCTCTGTACGCCTTGGAGGTCCTGGCCTGCCCTGCCGCTAGCGTGTTATCGGAGCGTGTTTTTAGTGCCGCTAGGGGAATTATAACTGATAAGCACACTCGCCTGTCAACTGACAATGCTGACAAGCTGACCCTTATCAAAATGAACAAGGGCTGGATTGGGCCAGACTTCTCATCACCACCAAATGACAGCAGAGTAACATAAAGTCAAATCAACTGTGTTATTTCGGGAGGTGTATTCCCATGCATCGCTTCACACCCACATATGGGTATACGCTTCCTCATTTCGGCTGTTTTTTGCTCTTCTCCTTATCCTCAGCCTCCACGACCACTATACCACCAGGGTGACCGTGGTCCATGTTGCCAGCATTGCAAGTTCCTCTGTCCTAATTTTTGGCAGCTTTTGCTTGGAAGGCATAGGCAAAGACTATGGGAGACCCACTCCCCAATAATGGGAATAATGTTTTTAATATGCTGTACTGCATGGCTCTTGTAAGGGACTTTGCAAGTTCCCCCTTCCTAATTTTTGGCAGCTTTTGCTTGGAAGGCATAGGCAAAGACTATGGGAGACCCACTCCCCAATAATGGGAATAATGTTTTAAATATGCTGTACTGCATGGCTCTTGTAAGGGGCATTAAAATCGTCTTGTTAAGCTACTGTGACCTCCACGTCTCTTCCAAGGGTCGTTAATATTGTCTTTTTATTCCACTGCGACCTCCACCACTCTTAGAAAGGGCATTAAAAGTGTCTTGTTAAGCTACTGTGACCTCCACGTCTCTTCCACAGGGCGTTGATATTGTCTTTTTATTCCTCTGTAACCTCCACCACTCTTCCAAGGGGCATTGATATTGTCTTTTTATTCCACTGCGACCTCCACCACTCCTCCAAGGGGCATTAAAAGCGTCTTGTTAAGCTACTGTGACCTTCACGTCTCTTCTACAGGGCGCTGATATTGTCTTTTTATTCCACTGTAACCTCTACCACTCTTCCAAGGGGCATTGATATTGTCTTTTTATTCCACTGCGACCTCCACCACTCTTCCAAGGGGCATTAAAACCGTCTTGTTAAGCTACTGTGACCTCCACGTCTCTTCCACGGGGCATTGATATTGTCTTTTTATTCCACTGTAACCTCCACCACTCTTCCAAGGGGCATTAAAACTGTCTTGTTAAACCACTCTGAACTCCACGTCTCTTCCAAGGGGCATTAAAACTATCTTGTTAAGCTACTGTGACCTCCACATCTCTTCCAAGGGGCATTAAAACTGTCTTGTTAAACCACTCTGAACTCCACGTCTCTTCTAAGGGGCATTAAAACCGTCTTGTTAAACCACTCTGAACTCCACAGCTCTTCCAAGGGGCATTGACATGTTGTTTTTAATTACCTCTAACCTCCACGACTCTTGCAACGGGCATTGCATTTCCTCCTAATTTTTGTCAGCTTTTGCTTTTCAATGCATAGGCGAACACTAAGGGAGACCCACTCCCCAATAATGGGTAGAAGGTATTTAATACGCTGTAATCCACGTCTGTTTCAAGGGGCACTGCAGTGCCTAATAATTTTTGGAAAGCCTTCCATTCCCTGCTTAGGCCAACAGTGTACAGGAGACCCAGTTGCTATAAATGGAAAAAACGGTTTAGTTAAGGCCCTTTGACCTCCATGTCACTTCCAAGGGGCATTGGAGTGCCTCGAAATGTTTGGTAGGCATTGCATTCACTGTATGCCTTATAACTGTGTAGCTGAACTGCTCCTTTTGGTACAGAAACATATCCTACAAGACATGTGTGGTTGGCTGGCCTGATATTGATGTGAATGGTCCCTGTTCCTCCTGCTCTTTCTCCTTTGCCACCACCTCATCCATCATTCATCACCTGAAGCTTTGTTTTAACGGGAGTCATAGAACTGGGATAGTAGCAGGAAAACATCCAGCAATCCTCGAAGGAGGTAGAATATGCACCAAAACGCTGACCACCTCAGGCCTAGCTGCTACTACATACATGCGCTTGCATTCCAAGGAACAGAAAGCTAAGGAGATGGATGGCCTCATGATCATGAATAATTTACTCGTTGTGTAGGAGGCCGACCACTGCTGCTGTCTACCTTCTGAACTTTGTGTTGAAGCCTGATTGACCCAGGACCCGCAATCCTCTTTGTCTGGAGGACGTGTTGCATCCCAGTGTCCAACTGTGTCCCGGCTTCCACAATATTAACCCAGTGTGAAGGCGTCAGTGAGATGGACCATTCCTGGCCACATTCACTTGTCCACGTGTTTGTGGTTAGGCTGTCCTTCCCACTAAATGCACTGGGGAGGGCACAGGTAATGTTTTGGTATGCGCGCTTGTGTATAAGGCGCACAGGGACAAATAGTGGCGGCTGGGGACCGTTTATGGACACCCGGCCACCCCCACGCGGCTGGGACTGTGTGTGGGCACCCGGCCGCGGGGCGGCTGGGGACTGAGTATGGACACCCGGCCGCCCCCTGGCGGCTGGGGACCAAGCGTGGACACCCGGCCGCCGGGCGGCTGAGGACTGAGTATGAATACCAGGCTACCGACGCAGCCATAACGTGGTGGCCAGATTCCACCTCCACATGCCTAAAAGGCCCAATTTCAAGTGCAAGCAAGCTAGCAGTATGGTATTGCAGCCTGGGGGTGGGTGGGTGGCAGGCTGCATACTTGCGCTTGTATTGCAAGTTATGGGGGAGGTACAATTGAACACTGCACTGGGACAAGGACTTGCACGGGGATAGTTGCAAGTCTGCATCTTCTGATGCCTCAAAGATCACTTCTGATGGGCACACTTTTAGGCCGTGACCTGGGTGTCAGAGATGCTTCCAGGGGTCTTCCCCATGCTGTTCCCATGTCTTTTTATCACTGTATGCATGTGTCACACAGCACATGGCCAGATAAGGTTGTAAAATGTTAAAATGACATTTCCCGGTGAATGCATTTGTCACGGTTGAAAGCAATACAAACGTGCAAAAACGCATAAAAAATGCTACTTGTGAACATAGCCCAAGGTGTGGAGGAGTATTTTTGTTTTTGGTTATTTATTTTACCTTATACACATGTCTTTACCCTGGAAAGGATGTTCCTTAACCCTTTTCCGACCTGGTCAGTAATAGTACGCACCAGGTTGGGAAGGCCGGTTCAGCGGGGACTCCGGCGGTGAGCCCGCACTGAAGCGAGCACATGTCAGCTGATTATTGGAATCGCAATCAACCCGCGGCTGTTAACATGTTAAATCTCTGACAGTGGCATTTAACTCGCGCTTCCGGGAGTCCTAAGCCCCGCCCATCAGTGACCCCGTCACGTGATCGCGGGTCACCAATGGGTGGGCATGACAACTCAGGGTCTGCAGCAGACGCCTGTGCTTGTCATGTCTCAATTGCTATGAGCGCCACCTAGTGGTCAGCGCTCATAGCAAGTGAGCATTTCTCCTGCATAGAAGCGATCTGCTCATCGCTTGTATGCAGTAGAAGCAATCAGACAACTGCTGCTTCTAGTCTCCTCTGGAGACTATAGAAGCAAGCAGAAAGTGTAAAAAAAAAAGTTTTTAAAAATATTAAAAAAATAAAAAATATATAAAAGTTTAAGTCACCCCCCTTTCGCCCCATTCAAAATAAAATATATATATATAAAAAAAAAACACATACACATATTTGGTATCGCCGCGTTCAGAATCGCCCGATCTATCAATATGAAAGAAGAATTAATACAATCAGTAAACGGCGTAACGAGAAAAAAATTTTAAACGCCAGAATTAAGTTTTTTTGGTCGCTACAACTTTGCAATCAAATGCAATAACGGGCGATCAAAACATCGGATCTACCCCAAAATGGTATCAATAAAAACGTCAGCCCGGCACGCAAAAAATAAGCCCTCACCTGGCCCCAGATCCCGAAAAATGGAGAAGCTAAGGGTCTTGGAAAATGGCGTCATTTTTTTTTGTTTTTTTAGCAAGCTTTGGATTTTTTTTTCACCACTTAAATAAAAAAGAACCTATACATGTTTGGTGTCTATGAACTCGTAACGACCTGGAAAATAATGATGGCAGGTCAGTTTTAGCAATCTGTGAACGTGGTAAAAAAAGGACCCAAAAAACAACTGTGGAATTGCATTTTTTTTGCAGTTTCACTGCACTTGGAATTTTTTTCCCATTTTCCAGCACACGATATGGTAAAACCAGTGATGGTGTTTAAAAGTACAACTCGTCCCGCAAAAAATAAGCCCTCAAATGGCCATATTGAGCGAAAATTAATAAAGTTCTGGCTCTGGGAAGAAGGGGAGCAAAATAGGAAAACACAAAAACAGAAAGACACATGGTCGTTAAAGGGTTAACATATTTCACAGGAAAGCACTTTCACTTTCGTTTTTGAACGTTTTATTGTGAGCCTGTAAAAGTGGCTAAATACCTCTGACCACGTTGTTGACAGCAGTGACCTGGGGGTCAGAAATGCTTCCAGGGGCGATCCCCATGCTGTCCCCATGTCATTTGAGCACTGTCACTATCGTTTTGGGCACTTTTTAGGCTTTCTACAGACTGCCGGGGGAGCCGCCGCAAAAATGTTTGGGTCTCCCATAGACTAACATTGGGCTCGTTGCTCAGGTCGAGCACCCGAGTATCACGGCAAGCTCGGCCCGAGCTTCGAGCACCCGAGAATTTTAGTGCTCGCTCAACACTACATATTACCCAAAATTCACAAGTCACTTACCAACCCACCTGGCCGCCCCATTGTGGCCTCCACTGATTCTATCCTATCACCTTTGGCCAAATATCTGGAGAAGATCCTCACACCCATGGTCCATAAAACAAAGGCCTTTCTACTCGACACCAACCAATTTCTAGACATCATCAGGAATACCCATAGTGTTCCCCCTGACAGCGTATTGGTCACATTGGATGTCAACAGCTTATACACCTCTATTTCCCACGACAAAGGGCTAGAAGCTACCTCCTACCTATTATCTCTATCTAATCTATCACCTAACTCAATCCAGCTATGTCTAGAACTACTCTCCCTGGTATTACATGAAAACTACTTCATGTTCAGAGTTGACTTCTATCTACAGAAGTGTGGCACCGCGATGGGCTCTAATGTGGCACCGGCTTATGCAAACACATATATGCACAAGTTTGAGGTGGACTTTGTCTATCACAATGAACTCTTCAAACAATACTGCATCACATATCATCGCTACATAGATGACATCTTCCTCATCTGGCAAGGACCTATAAACACGTTGACTACATTCTTTTCCTCACTCAACTCTGTCCGATCGGAACTCCAATTTATAATGAGTCACGATCCTACAAAGATTTGCTTTCTGGACACGGTGGTCCTAAAGGACTCTGATGGTCACCTTACCACAGACCTATACTCTAAACCCACAGACTGTAACAGTCTCTTACACTTTTCCAGTAGTCATCCTAGGACCACCAAAAATAGCCTACCCCGTTCCCAATTTCATCGAGTCACACGTATCGTCAGCAACCCAGACCTTCTACCGGAATGACTGCAAACTATGTCACAAAAATTCCAAAACTGACATTATCCTATCAAACTCCTCAATGAAGAGAAATCAAGGGCACTACAACCTAAACAACAGCGATCCCCCTCCCCCAAAAGGGAACGGGTCCCATTTGTACATACTTACCATCCTCTAATGTCTAAAATTCATACTACTATCAGGAAACATTGGCCATTACTCTCCAGGGCCTACCCGGAAATCCCAGCATTTTCCAACCCTGCTCTTATGTGCACTAGAAGAGCCCCCAATATCAAGGATAGAATCATTAAGGCTGACTTGGGTAGTTCCCGCATCCCCGCCACACAGCGCCTCCTCAGCACAAGGAGACACGGTACCTTCCCCTGTCTCAACTGTGCGGCCTGCTCAAATGTAACCAAGTCTGATACTGTCACGCACCCTAGGACAGGTAAAAGCTACCCAATTAAGAGGTTCTTCACCTGTGATTCTAATTTTGTGATATATGTCATTAAATGTCCATGTGGCTTACTTTATGTAGGAGAAACAACCCAACACGTGAGGGACCGCATCACCAGCCACAAATCTACCATTCGCTGTGGAAAAAACTGGCTCCCCCTACCAAATCATTTCACCAAACACAACGTAGCTCAATTACGATTCCAGGTCATTGAACAAGTCCCAAGACCAAGAAGGGGAGGCAACCACATTCAGTTGCTTAAGGATCGGGAAACTTTCTGGATCTATACCCTACAAACACTTTCCCCAAAAAGTCTTAATAGGGAATTAAATTGGATCAATTAACTTGTGCCTATCCTACCTATGTAACGATCCAGTATATGACTATTAAATAACAATATACGTTTTCTCCCTTTCAGACACAATGATCCAACCTCTCCATAGGGGTAAGTAGCCTATCTTTTTAAATCTTGAGTAATACTAACCCACATACTGCCACATACCTAGTCATTCTGGCCTAACCCCACTAGCCCTACTCCACATGATGCTGTATTAATACAAAGCCACTGTTGATCCAGTCCCCATAGCAACAGCCGAACCTGGTGGCCCGCCCCTTCCAAATTAATGTACGACCCTTGATTATCATATATACCTAGATCTCCTATAACCCCACATGATGCTATAACTTAGATGTGAACGCTATTCTTAATGCAATAACCACTGTTACTCCAATCCCCATAGCATCAATCGGACCCGTTGCCCCGCCCCTTCCGATCACATGGCCGCTCTTAAGGTCATCAAAGTAACACTATACACACTAGGTGGCCGGTCCCTTCCAAACTAATGTATGTCCCTAGATTATCATATGTACCTAATATTATGCCTAGATTTTCTATAACCCCATACGATCATATAATGTGAACGCTAGACTGTTACTCTAATCCCCTAAGCAACGTCCGCACCCATTGGCCCGCCCCTTCCGATCACATGACCGCTCCCACGGTCCTCAAATTACTATACACACGCATTAAGGACCTTAATTTTAGGCACGCCCCCTTCCAGTCCAGCCCCTACTCGAACGCTTAAAATGGCGCCCTTTTCATTAGGGGATCACAGCTGATCCACACAGCAAGGTGCTGGCAGCACCGCTATCCACCATTACCTGACAGCCTTTAACCGGATGTTTTACTGGTCCCTACACGCTTACCTGGACTAAGAGGTACCTGGATCTTCACTCTCTCTCTTTCCTCTGCATATATTGAGTAACAGACTACTGATTATTACAATATCTCTACTCCACAGTCTAGCTTCTAACGAACCCTACCTACCTGTATACACAGCTATAAATTCTATACATATACTAACCAGTAGAAAGTAAGTCTCTGCTTTTTTCTGTCTCCTCATCTCTACCAGACATGTGACTTATACCCAGTCTATATTGTGAATTGATGATTACCAACCTATGTCTCCCACCCTCCTTAAACGTCTCCTCTTCCCTTCTCCCCCATACCATCCCCTACCCTTCTCTCCCTCTTCTTGTTCCTGGAATTCATGCTCTTCCTTCCCCCCCCTTTTAATATGGATTTTTTTCTTTGTATATTTGTATATAATTTCCGTATATATTCTGTATGCACCATTCCATGAATATACTTGTATATACCAACCTATATTGATACACACTTTTTTGTCTTTTAGTAACAACTGAATTGAATAAGGCCGAGTGGGCTGAAACGTCTTCACTGTTCACTATATTCTTTGTATTGTCGCCTTCTACCACTGGTCTGGTTTAAGTATTTCTACTTATGCTGTTTTAATAAACCACACTTTGCATCTATACGAGAGTGCGATGTATTAACTCTACTGAACACTCAGCGAGACGCTCAAAATGTTTTTTTTTATTGAAAAAAGGCAAAAAAGTGCATAATACAGATATTTGTAACCGTGGGAGAGGAAAACCACAGTTCTAGTTTTCGGGCCTACACCACACTCTTTTAAACAGATATATTTGGGTCTGAACAGTCAGAGAGACACTCAAAATGTTTTTTTTTATGCAAAAAGGTGGATTACACCCAGATTCGAACCATGGACGAGGAACGTCACAGTTCTAGTTATATGGCCTATGCCAGAATCTTTTAAACAGATATATTTGTGTCTGAACACTCAGCGAGACACTTAAAATGTCTTTTATTTTCTGGAAAAAGGTGGTTTACACCCAGATTTGAACCGTGGAAGAGAAAAACCACAGTTCTAGTTATCTGGCCTACACCAGAATCTTTTAAACAGATATGTTTGTGTCTGAACACTCAGCGAGACACTCAAAATGTTTTTTTTTATGCAAAAAGATGGATTGCACCCAGATTTGAACCGTGGAAGAGGAAAACCACAGTACTAGTTATCTAATCAAAGATTACGTCTCTAGCGGAAAAAGAAATAAGACTGTTTTGTACAGTTAAATCCCTAAAATCTTCTATTGACTCAGACAGATTTCCACGAGGACTCCGAGTCTATAAGGAGATTTCCCAGTTTAAAGAAGATGAAACCTTCCAGAGCGAATGGGAAAAGGCACATCTAAACTGTTCCCTAGAAATGCTAAAACTAGTTTTGGCCAGAAATTAGCAAGAACTAATTAATATCACCACACTTTTAGATAACGCTAAATCAGAACTTGCTTCTAGATTTATGGAAAACCAAATGAAAACCTTTCTGACCAAACTTGATAAGAAATTAGTTCCCCTGCAAGCAGACATAAAACAGAGGAAAAAAGAAAAATTCCTTAGAGATAAAAAGGACTATGAAACGAATATGGTATTTAAATGGAATAAAAATTCACAAAACACAAATAAGAAGACGTTCAGAACACGCAGATTTTTTAATACCAATTTCAGGAAGAAGAGAAGAATGGATTATGATGGTTGGACCACTGACTCAGATTCAAGTGGGATTGAGGAAAATCATCGGATGGAATGTATGGATACAGCGCAATTAGAATCTGGTTCAAAAAACTTCAATCCCCCTCCAAGCGGATCCGGAGAGGAGGGAAACATTGGAAAAGAAGGAAGAAATATGCCAGCAGGTGGCACGAAACGCAAGCAAGTTTCCTGGAGGAAATAACGGACACAAATATTGTGAATAATGAAATCATTAATTTATCAGACCGAACATTATCTTCTGAGCATACTAAAAAAGGGTTTAAATTTTTGTATCCCTGAACAGTTCGATTCAACGGACTTTAAAATAGATCCTTATAAATCCACGCGAAAAATGCATTTGCACAAATTGTTTATAAATAAAGATCAGAGCACAATAATCCCCGCTATAGGTGAAATTCCGACCACTATTGATCAATTTGGATTTAGTACGTTAGCTCAAGATCACATACCACGAGAGGAAGTAGAGTTGCTACTTAGTCTGAACGATCCCCCTTCCACAAATAATAAAAGCCCTGCATCTGCACAATACACACCATTCACAGGTGGTATCAAATCAACCTTTGTCCCACCAGTGAATCCAGGCAATGTGATTGATCTGTTCCAAGAGAAAGTTATTACAGATGCACAAGCATTGATCTATAAAAAAACAGTAGATAATTTAACCATAAGAGAGAAAGAGGCTATAAAAGAATTAAGAAACTGGAATGATGTGATATTCCGTAAAGCGGATAAAGGGGGAAATATAGTTCTGCTAAAAAAATCAGTTTATTTAAGGGAGGCTCTGAGACAGCTATCAGATGAAAATACTTATAAAAAATTGTCAGGGGACCCTACGCACAAATATAAAGAGCAGTTACGTTCATTATTGAGGAGGGCTGTTGATAATGGTACTTTATCAAAAAAAGTGGCTGATAAATTATTACCAGACTTTCCACGCAAACCGCATTGGTACTATTTGCCTAAAGTCCATAAAAATTCACATAAGCCCCCGGGACGCCCGATAATCTCGGGGATAGGCTCCATCACAGAACCTCTATCAAAATATATAGATTGCTTATTGAAACCATTATTAAAAGAGATACCTTCACATGTAAAAGATACAGGAGATTTTTTAAACATCTTGCAGGAGATTGAATGGCAAGACGATTGGTCATTAGCATCCCTTGACGTTGAAAGCCTGTACACGCGCATCCCTCAGCATGCGAGTGTACAGGCGATTGGTAAAATCCTGGAAAAAGCTGGCAATGAAACGAGTTATATAGATTTTGTAAAAAACAGCCTCTCTTTTATACTCACCCATAATGCTTTCAAATTTGGGAATGAATGGTATACACAAACAACAGGCACTGCAATGGGTACGCCCGTCGCTTGTACCTTCGCTAACTTATTTTTAGCTGTCTTGGAAGAAACATTTATTCTGAGTGGTGTTAATCCTTACCTGAGATATATTAAGGCATACCACAGATATGTGGATGACATTTTCTTGGTATGGGCTGGGACAAGAGTGCAATTTGAAGAATTTGTGACTAGTGTTGAGCCACCCCCGTAGTGTTCGGGTTCGGTTCGGTTCGTCGAACACCGGGATGTTCGAGGAACTGTTCGTCGAACTGTTCGTCGAACACCTTAGAACACCGTCGAACACCGTTAAAACCAATGGCAGGCAAACAAAAACACATAGAAACACATAGAAAACACCTTCAAAGGTGTCCAAAACCTGACAAACTGCTCAGAAGACGCTTTCTTTAAAAAAGCCGGCCGGCAATTCAGCAGCGGCATACACCGGTACCCGACAATTTAGACAAGAAGGAATAGAGCCTCACACATAGATTAGATAGATAGAAACATGTCAGTCACATATATATGAAGTACAGTGACAGTGTTGCTTACTGTACTTGTCATTTAGTGTAAAGGATTTATTAAAAAATATAATAGTGTTTTCATGCACTGTCTCTTTAAAAAAGCCGGCCGGCAATTCAGCATCTGTACCCGACAATTTATAACAGACAGAATAGAGCTTCACACATAGATTAGATAGATAGAAACATGTCAGTCACATATATATGAAGTACAGTGATAGTGTTGGTTACTGTACTTGTCATTTAGTATTAAAATAAAGGATTTATTATTAAAAAAAATTGGCGTGGGGTTCCCCTTAATTTTAGTCTCTAGCGGAGGTTAAGCAGACAGCTGGGGCAGATGTTTGAAGCCTGGGAAGGGGGTAATACCCACGGAGCTTCCCAGGCTACTAATATGAGCCCCCAGCTGAATACATAGCCTTTACTAGCTATTAAAATGGGGGACCCCCCAAAAAAATGACGTGGGGTCCCCCCTAATTTAATAGCTAGCAAAGGCTAGGCAGACAGCTGGGGGCTGATATTAATAGCCCAGGAAGGGTGCCATGAATATTGGCCCCCTCCCAGGCTAGAAACACCAGCCGTCAGCCGCACCAGAAATGGCGCATTCATAGGATGCGCCAATTCTGGCACTTAGCCTCGCTCTTCCACGCTGCCCTGTAGCGGTGGCAGGGGGTAATAGGGCTGGGGTTGATGTCAGCTTATAATGCCAGCTGGCATCAAGCCCAGGTTAGTAATGGAGAGGCGTCTATAAGACACCCCCATTACTAACCCCATAGTCAAAGTTAAAAGAAAACACAAACACCCAGAATAAAGTCCTTTAATTGAAATAAACACACAATTCTTTATTGTTCTAAATTAAACCATACTTACCATCACGCCCATTCCAGCTGAAGCCAACGATCTCCTGCAATAAAAGAAAAATATTAAAGCAACATCATCCTTACCTTTCCATGGTTCCCACGACAGCTTCAGCTCTGCTACATCGAGATGACAGGCTGGACCGCAGCAGAACGCTGCCATCCAGCCTGTCATCCCGCAGACACTCAGAAGTGCAGGCATGCTTGCGCTCTGCAGTGTCTGGCTGTGACGGCATAAAGATGAGGCGAGTTCATGTCCAATGAACTCGGCGCACCTCATGCACGTCACTGACAGCGTGGGAAAATTCTCACGCTGAAGCGCTGAGTGCAGGAGAATTCTCCCACGCTGTCAGTGACGTGCATAAGGTGAGCTCATGTCCAATGAACTCAGCTCACCTCCTGCACGTCACTGACAGCGTGAGAGAATTCTCCTGCACTCAGCGCTTCAGCGTGAGAATTCTCCCACGCTGAAGCGCTGAGTGCAGGAGAATTTTCCCACGCTGTCAGTGACGTGCATAAGGTGAGCTCATGTCCAATGAACTCAGCTCACCTCCTGCACGTCACTGACAGCGTGGGAGAATTCTCCTGCACTCAGCGCTTCAGTGTGAGAATTCTCCCACGCTGAAGCGCTGAGTGCAGGAGAATTTTCCCACGCTGTCAGTGACGTGCATGAGGTGAGCCGAGTTCATTGGACATTAACTCGGCTCATCTGGATGCCCTCACAGAGAGACACTGTGGAGCGCAAGCAAGCCTGCGCTTCTCAGTGTCTGCGGGATGACAGGCTGGATGGCAGCGTTCTGCTGCGGTCCAGCCTGTCATCTCGATGTAGCAGAGCTGAAGCTGTCATGGGAACCATGGAAAGGTAAGGATGATGTTGCTTTATTATTTTTCTTTTATTTCAGGAGATCGTTGGCTTCAGCTGGAATGGGCGTGACGGTAAGTATGGTTTAATTTAGAACAATAAAGAATTGTGTGTTTATTTCAATTAAAGGACTTTTTTCTGGGTGTTGTGTTTTTTTTAAATACTTTACTAGAAATTCATGGTGGTCATGTCTAATATTGGCATGACCCCATGAATTTTGGGCTTAGGGCCAGCTGATAATGCCAAGCTGGCCCTAACCCCTTTATTACCCAGTGAGCCACCGCATCAGGGCCCTGGATGAGTTGGGTACAGCGCCAGAAGATGGCGCTTCTATGAACGCGCCATTTTCCGGGATGGCTGCGGACTGCAATTTGCAGCGGGGGTGGCCCAGAAAGCTTGGGCTTCCCTGCGCTGCGGATTCCAGCCCCCAGCTGCATAGTTGTACCTGGCTGGACACAAAAACAGGGCGAAGCCCCACGTCAATTTTCTTTAAATTATTTCATGAAATAATTAAGAAAAAAAGGGCTTCCCTATATTGTTGTGTCCGGCCAGGTACAAATAGGCAGCTGGTCGTTGGGGGCAGCCCGTTCCTGCCTGCTGCACCTGACTGGACACAAATATAGTGCGAAGCCCCACGTCAATTTTTTTTTAATTATTTCATGAATTTCCTGAAATAATTTAAAAAAATTGAAGTGGGGCTTCGCACTATATTTGTGTCCAGCCAGGTACAGCAGGCAGGAATGGGCTGCCCCCAACCACCAGCTGCCTATTTGTACCTGACCGGACACAACAATATAGGGAAGGCCTTTTTTTCTTAATTATTTCATGAATTTCATGAAATAATTAAAAAAAATTGAAGTGGGGCTTCGCACTATATTTGTGTCCAGCCAGGTACAGCAGGCAGGAACGGGCTGCCCCCAACCACCAGCTGACTATTTGTACCTGGCCGGACACAACAATATAGGGAAGGCCTTTTTTTCTTAATTATTTCATGAATTTCATGAAATAATTTAAAAAAAAATACGTGGGGCTTCGCCCTATTTTTGTGTCCAGCCAGGTACAACTAGGCAGCTGGGGGCTGGAATCTGCAGCGCAGGGAGGCCCAAGCTTTCTGGGCCCCCCCCCGCTGCAAATTGCAGTCCGCAGCCACCCCGGAAAATGGCGCGTTCATAGAAGCGCCATCTTCTGGCGCTGTACCCAACTCATCCAGGGCCCTGGTGGGGTGGCTCACTGGGTAATAAAGGGGTTAGGGCCAGCTTGGTATTATCAGCTGGCCCCAAGCCCAAAATTCATGGGGTCACGCCAGTATTAGACATGACCGCCATGAATTTCTAGTAAAGTATTTAAAAAAAACACAACACCCAGAATAAAGTCCTTTAATTGAAATAAACACACAATTCTTTATTGTTCTAAATTAAACTATACTTACCATCACGCCCATTCCAGCTGAAGCCAACGATCTCCTGCAATAAAAGAAAAATAATAAACCAACCTCATCCTTACCTTTCCATGGTTCCCACGACAGCTTCAGCTCTGCTACATCGAGATGACAGGCTGGACCGCAGCAGAACGCTGCCATCCAGCCTGTCATGCCGCAGACACTGAGAAGAGCAGGCATGCTTGCGCTCCTCAGTGTCTCGCTGTGACGGCATCCAGATGAGCCGAGGTCATGTCCAATGAACTCGGCTCACCTCATGCACGTCACTGACAGCGTGGGAAAATTCTCACGCTGAAGTGCTGAGTGCAGGAGAATTCTCCCACGCTGTCAGTGACGTGCATGAGGTGAGCTCATGTCCAATGAACTCAGCTCACCTCATGCACCTCACTGACAGCGTGGGAAAATTCTCCTGCACTCAGCGCTTCAGCGTGAGAATTCTCCCACGCTGTAAGTGACGTGCATGAGGTGAGCCGAGTTCATTGGACATGACCTCGGCTCATATTTATGCCGTCACAGAGAGACAATGTGGAGCCTGCTCTTCTCAGTGTCTGCGGGATAACAGGCTGGATGGCGGCGTTCTGCTGCGGTCCAGCCTGTCATCTCGATGTAGCAGAGCTGAAGCTGTCGTGGGAACCATGGAAAGGTAAGGATGAGGTTGCTTTATTATTTTATTTTTATTACAGGAGATCGTTGGCTTCAGCTGGAATGGACGTGACGGTAAGTATGGTTTAATTTAGAACAATAAAGAATTGTGTCTTTATTTCAATTAAAGGACTTTATTCTGGGTGTTTGTGTTTTTTTTAACTTTGACTATGGGGTTAGTAATAGGGGTGTCTTATAGACGCCTCTCCATTACTAACCTGGGCTTGATGTCAGCTGGCATTATAAGCTGACATCAACCCCAGCCCTATTACCCCCTGCCACCGCACCAGGGCAGCGTGGAAGAGCGAGGCTAAGTGCCAGAATTGGCGCATCCTATGAATGCGCCATTTCTGGGGCGGCTGACGGCTGGTGTTTCTAGCCTGGGAGGGGGCCAATATTCATGGCTCCCTTCCTGGGCTATTAATATCAGCCCCCAGCTGTCTGCCTAGCCTTTGCTAGCTATTAAATTAGGGGGGACCCCACGTCATTTTTTTGGGGGGGTCCCCCATTTTAATAGCTAGTAAAGGCTATGTATTCAGCTGGGGGCTCATATTAGTAGCCTGGGAAGCTCCGTGGGTATTACCCCCTTCCCAGGCTTCAAACATCTGCCCCAGCTGTCTGCTTAACCTCCGCTAGAGCCTAAAATTAAGGGGAACCCCACGCCAATTTTTTTAATAATAAATCCTTTATTTTAATACTAAATGACAAGTACAGTAACCAACACTATCACTGTACTTCATATATATGTGACTGACATGTTTCTATCTATCTAATCTATGTGTGAAGCTCTATTCTGTCTGTTATAAATTGTCGGGTACAGATGCTGAATTGCCGGCCGGCTTTCTTAAAGAGACGGTGTATGAAAACACTATTATTTTTTTTAATAAATCCTTTACACTAAATGACAAGTACAGTAAGCAACACTGTCACTGTACTTCATATATATGTGACTGACATGTTTCTATCTATCTAATCTATGTGTGATTCTCTATTCCTTCTATTCTAAATTGTTGGGTACAGATGCTGAATTGCCGGCCGGCTTTTTTAAAGAGACGGTGCATGAAAACACTATTATTTTTTTTGATAAATCCTTTACACTAAATGACAAGTACAGTAATCAACACTGTCACTGTACCTCATATATATGTGACTGACATGTTTCTATCTATCTAATCTATGTGTGAAGCTCTATTCTGTCTGTTATAAATTGTCGGGTACCGCTGCTGAATTGCCGGCCGGCTTTTTTAAAGAGACGGTGCATGAAAACACTATTATTTTTTTTGATAAATCCTTTACACTAAATGACAAGTACAGTAATCAACACTGTCACTGTACTTCATATATATGTGACTGACATGTTTCTATCTATCTAATCTATGTGTGATTCTCTATTCCTTCTATTCTAAATTGTCGGGTACCGCTGCTGAATTGCCGGCCGGCTTTTTTAAAGAGATGGTGCATGAAAACACTATTATTTTTTTTGATAAATCCTTTACGCTAAATGACAAGTACAGTAAGCAGCACTTTCACTGTACTTCGTATATATGTGGCTGACATGTTTATATCTATCTAATCTATGTGTGAAGCTCTATTCTTTCGGTTCTAAATTGTCGGGTACCGGTGTATGCCGCTGCTGAATTGCCGGCTTTTCATGTTTCACTGTTGGCACTGTTCCCATCGATTTGGGAAATCACTGTAATGCCACAACCACCATGGCTGTGGCATTACAGTGAGTGGCAGACAATCCCTGCATGATTGGTGCTCTAAATAGCACCAGACATGCAGGACACGCTTTTGGTGCACGAACAGTTATCAAACATAACCTCGAAAAGCCAAATTTTTTGCAAATCGTTCGGGTTCGTCAAACAACTTGAACACCGCCCAAAACAGCTCGAATTTGAGATTGGCGAACAGTTCTAGTCGAACACCGCTCATCTCTATTTGTGACTCTTCTTAATTCAGTGAATTTAGAAAATATGAGGTTCACCTCCACTTTTGGAGGTCATGTGTTAAATTTTTTAGATGTGCATGTATCCATTCAGGAAGGTACTATTGTGACAGAATCGTTTCAGAAAGACACTGCCACTAATATGTTATTACATTTTAATAGTTATCGTCCGAATCATGCAAAACGTGGACTGCCTTACAGTCAATTTTTAAGACTTCGAAAAATTAATAACTCTAATAAAAAATTTGAAGAACAATCAGATGACCTCTCAAAAAGATTTCTTGATAGAGGATATCCCATTCAAGAAGTAAATTCAGCTCGCGCTAAAGCCGATAAAAAACTCAAAAAGAATTATTAAAAGGACAAAAAAGAGTGTCCAAAAAAGATCAAAAATTCATTCTAACTTTCAAATTTAGTCCGATGTCAGATATAATTAAAAAGGCTATTAACAATAATTGGCACCTTCTGGAGAGTGACAAAGATCTGACTGAAAGAGCCAGCAAAAAATCAATTGTTTCCTATAGACGTAGCTGCAATCTGGGAGACATCCTGGTGCACAACAGATTCCAAGAGGATTCTGTTAACTGGTTAGAAAGTGGTACTCCAAAGGGGAACTTTAAGTGTGGGCATTGCTCCTTTTGTAAATTTCATAGAATCGATAAATCTTTTAGAACAGGACATTTATCACACACAGTCAAGGATTTTATTTCTTGTAGAACGAATTATGTAGTTTACATAATTACATATTCCTGCCAGTTTTATTATATTGGCAAAACTATCAGACCTTTATTTATTCGGTTCAGGGAACACTATAATTCTATAGTATCAAAGAAAGGTTCCCCTAGATTAATTCAACATATCTCTGAATGCCATAATGCTGACCCGACTGTGTTATGTTTTGCAGGGTTAGAACATGTTAGACTGCCAAGGGAAGGAGGAGACCGCAAAAAAATACTATTGCAACATGAGGCTAGATGGATATTAAATTCTGAAGCCCAGGACCCATTAGGGTTGAATGAAAAGGTAGAACTGTCAGTTTTCTTATGATACCGCTATTTACTTGTTTGCTTCATCTTATAATGTTTTTTCAGCTTAATGATGGAAAATGTTTTTATGCATATCATTATGTTTTAATTTATTCACACATGTGTTTGTATTGGTTTAAAAGGAAGTGAACAGGTGTGTCACTTACTTTGGACCCGTTGAAGCGCCGGAAGGCAGCGAAACGGCCGTTGTCCCTTTTTTCCTCTCCCCCGCATACCCTTTGGGGTCTCAGTCCAATGCTGCACGCTGAAATGCTTTGCACACAAAAATAAAGGAACGTTTTAAAGAAGACTGGGTGAGTGCTGCCTTTCCTTCTATTCTTGCTTGTGATTGAAATATTTCTTGGATGTGCACCACCGTCTAAGTCTTGAAGCACACAGTCTGAATTATGCCCTGGTGATTGATCCTTTGAAAAAACAGCGTGATGCCAGAATGTTTCTCTTGCATTTGAACTAGTTATCTGGCCTACACCAGAATCTTTTAAACATATATATTTGTGTCTGAACAGTCAGCGAGACACTCAAAATGTCTTTTTTTATGCAAAAAGGTGGATTACACGAAGATTCGAAACGTGGAAGATGTAAACCACAGTTCTAGTTATATGGTCTATACCAGAATCTTTTAAACAGATATATTTGTGTCTGAACAGTGAGCGAGACACTCAAAATGTTTTTTTTTATGGAAAAAAGGCAAAAAAGTGGATAATACAGAGATTTGAACTGTGGAACTGCAAAACCACAGTTCTAGTTATCTGGCCTACACCAGAATCTTTTAAACAGATATATTTGTGTCTGAACAGTCGGCGAGACACTCAAAATGTTTTTTTTAAGCAAAAACGTGGATTACACCCAGATTTGAACCGTGGAAGAGGAAAACCACAGTTCCAGTTATCTGGCCTATACCAGAATCTTTTAAACAGATATATTTGTGTCTGAACACTCAGCGAGACACTCAAAATATTTTTTTTATTGAAAAAAGGCAAAAAAGTGGATAATGCAGAGATTTGAACCGTGGAAGAGGAAAACCACAGTTCTAGTTATCTGGCCTACACCAGAATCTTTTAAACAGATATATTTGTGTCTGAACACTCAGCGAGACTCTGAAAATGTTTTTTTTTATGGAGAAAAGGCAAAAAAGTGGATAACACAGAAATTTGAACCATGGAACTGCAAAACCACAGTTCTAGTAATCTGGCCTACGCCAGACTCTTTTAAACAGATATATTTAGGTCTGAACACTCACAGACACACTCAATTTTTTTTTGGGGGGAGGAAATACCAAAAGGTTAATAAGATGGGTATTTGTACAGTCTGACTGAGGGAAAAAAAAAAAAAAGAGGATTTAGATGAAAAAATAAAGGATTTTTCCTGGCCCCTGAGACCTGGGGCTAAGTCTATCAATTTGAAAAGCTGCACACAGGACAGTAATGCAGTGTTTGTTGGTATAACCATTGCGTCCCCTATACAGCCTGCCTGCCTGCCTGATATCTGGGATGAATATTAGTCCTGAGAAAGACTGTTCGTTTGATTTTGCAGGTTTTAGAGACCCTACACTACCTATTTCGCAGTATAATTCTCTCCCTAACTCAGCAGCACTCTCCCTACACTGTCTGATCCGGAGCGACTGTGTCCAAGATGGCGGCGCCCGGTTTTAAATACTCGAGGTGACGCTGTGCGGCCAGCCAATCACTGTAATGCCCACAACCAACATGGCTGCGGCATTACAGTGACTGGCTGGCAATCCCTGCATGTTCATTGGCTCTGTAAAGAGCGCCAAACATGCAGGGCAGAGACCCGAGCTCCCGCCCGCGTAACCCGGAAATGCTCTGTGCTTGCCGAACATCCCGAGTAGTGAGATGCTCGGGCGAGTACCTCAACACTAATCACTACTAAAAAGGAGATACCCCCTTATCTTCTGGATCTGGTACTCTTTCTCCTATTAATCTCAGCAATATCTCTGTTTATGACACTTCAGCCTATTCTTCTTCACAAAATACCATAGTTCCCACGAATATCACACCTCCGTCCTCCCAGTCTCCCCAATCATCTTCATCCTCAGTCGCATCCACATTCAGCAATGCATCCGACATTTATTTTTTAGGATTGGGCCCCACACGCCTGTCCTTGACATTTTCAGGGCACATATGCCCCACCACTACCCTCCCTCCTCCTCTATCCCTCCAGTCACACTCCATAACAATGTTCTTTCCACCACTCAAATCATCCTGAAAAAGAAAAGAACATTGCGGGGAAAACAAGGAGGAAGAAAACACCAACAGTCCCCCAAAATACGCCGCCACAAAAAAAGCTCTCAAACTGTAAAGATTTTCAACTTATCACAACATAGACTCGATGACTTTGAAACTAATCTCCTGACCAAAGGGTTAAAATTTTGTCCCTCACAACAAGCTAGTGAATATTAACTATTCCTGGATATAAATAGGTTTGTTCGCAAACTCACCCTAGACAGACACTTCCAGATTGAAAAAAACAAAGTGAAATCTGAACCTTTGGCTTTAGGCTGCGTGCCCACAAAGCATTTTCCAAACATTTACGCTGCGGAATTTCCGCAGCGTAAATGCTTGGGAAACGCTTGGTAATCCGCCCCCCATGGTCCCCAATGACAAGCCGCAATGTCAATGCCCATGCTGCGGATTTTTGCGCAGCATTTATGCTGCGCTCAAAAATCCACAGCATGTCCATTAATTTTGCGGACACGCAGCGTAATCGCCGCCATTGACTTGCATTGGACAGCGTGACATCCGCATCACTACGTGGATATCACACGGTTCAATGTGCGGATGGCACCCAGGCCTGGAGGAGAGGAGACTCTCATCCAGACCTGGGTACCATAGAAACTGTAAAAAAAAATAAAAAATAAAGATTATACTCACCTATCGGTGTCTTCCAGGTGTTTTGTCTGCTGCGTCCGGCCTCTTGCATTGCTCGCGCTGTTGTGAAGGACCTGCCATGACGTCATTGAGTCATGTGACCTGACACATGACAGAATGACGTCACCGCAGGTCCTTCACAACAGCTTGAGCAATGGAAGAGACCGGATGCAGCTGAGATAACACCGGGAGGACATCGGAAGGTGAGTATAATCTTTATTTTTTATTTTTTTACTATTCTCATTCTTTTTTTTAACTAACTTGGTCACACTACTATAAATCCATGCCGGTTGCATGGATTTATATAGTGTGAACAAGTTATCAAGCACTTTTCCAAGTGATGCTAAAATCGCTTGGAAAAGTGCTTGATAACCCGCATGCAGAAAAGCATGCAAAAACGCTTGACAAACGCTTCTACCTGGCGGGAAAAACGCATGTAAAAACCGCATGCGTTTTTCCTGCCAGGGAGAAGCGTAAAAAATATGAAGCATTTCTGCATTGTGGGCACATAGCCTTAGAGTCAGATGTATGCATACATCAACCAGTTGCACCATAATCCCAATTTTATCCTCTGCATCATAGAGGACACTTTCTTGGAACCTTTTATCCCCTTGTCATGGGGGAGTTCGAAAGTATTAATAAAACTAAAGCAAGTATATACAATTTATGAAAAGGGGAAAGTTTGGCTTTACAATGGCTACAAAATAACACCAAAATTGTCATAAGACAAGCTGACAATGGAGGGGGGTGGTTGTACAAGATTGAGATGATTATATCAAGGAAGCATTAAATATGCTGTCTGATAATAAATACTACAAAATTTTTACAGTAGATCCTACCAAATCCTATGAAAAAGAATATAACATCCTGATAAATTAAGCGTATCAAGCAAAAGTACTCAGCAAAAAAGAAAAACGGTTCTTAACCAATAATCATTCTAATTAGGCAATATTTTACCATTTACCCAAAATTCATAAAGACAATAAAACTCCCCCGGGAAGACCCATCATTTCCAGAATTGGTTCCTTAACCAGCTCCCTTTCCCATTATGTTGATTAATTCTTACAGGGTTATGTATCAAAATTACCCCCAAATCTTAAAGATTCCATACAATTGATATTGTAAACTAGAGGTATAGAATGGGAGACCAATGTTCTTTCTTTGACCCTTGACATTTGTGCGCTATATTCAAATATAGATCACGACCTGGGTATCGAATCTATAGATTATTATTTATCAAACGACGTAGCGGTGTTGATGGAACAAAAAATCTTTCTGCTCAAAAGTCTGAGACTTATACTCAAACACAATCTTTTTTGGTTCCAAAACACACTGTACCTGCAGCAGTTCGGGACTGTGATGGGGACTTGGGTCGCACCCAGTTTTGCAAATTTATTCATGGGGCGACTCGAGTCCCTGTCGCCACTCACAGCCCCCAAAAATACAAGGATCACATTCGATATTATCGCAGATATATCGATGATCTAATTATAATATGGAGGGGCACAACAAGTGATGCAGAGTCCTTTGTGAAAGAGTTAAACCAAAATGATTGGAGCTTATCGTTCACTAGCAATACATCTAAAGAAAAAATAGTTTATTTGGATCTTGAATAGTGATGAGCGAGCATGCTCGCTACTGCATGGTACTCGCCCGAGCATCTCACTGCTCGAGATGCTCGGCGCTCGCCGAGTATTTCCGGCGTTGCTCTATGGGAGCTCGGGTCCCCTCCCTGCATCTTTGGCGCTCTTTAGAGTGCCAATCAACTTGCAGGGTTTGCCTGCCACTCATTGTAATGCCGAAGCCCTAGTGATTGTGGCATTACAGTGATTGGATGGCCGCACAGCGTCATCAGGTCTATATCAGACTTGTCACCGCTGTGCTCGTCACAGTCACTCCGGAATCAGGCAGAGTAGGGAGAGGTGCAGCTGCGTCAGGGAGAGATATGCTTGTGTATTAGGTAGTGAAGGGAGAAAAACCGTACATTACACATATCCATCTTAACAAACAGTCATTTTGAGGACTAACTAATCCATCTGCAGAGATATCAGGCAGGCAGTGTATATAGGCAGGAAGGGTATAAACCAGACTGCAGTGCATATAGCACAAGAGGCTCCATTCCAATTCTGCCTTCTGCTGCTGTTAGATATTTCTATACATAGGCCCAGGTCTCAGGGGCCAGGATTCCTTTTTTTGGATCTTAATCCTCATTATTTGCTTAAAAAGCAATCCAGAGAACACTGTTTTTCTGCATCATTTGCTTGTTGGCACTGCAGAATACAGCCAGGTCCTTTCCATATTACAGCGCTAGAAATCCAGCTATTTAAAACTGTTTTTTCTCCGTCACACGGATCACATATACGTTTTCAGAAAATACTGCAATTTTTGGCCTCCATTCCAATTTTTTTTCACTGTGTCAGCGAGATTTTTGATACCGGTTTGCTGTTCAAACTAATTACCTACAGGCTAGGTATTTAAAACTCTGTTTTCTCCGTCACACGGATCACATATACATTGTCAGAAAATACTGCCATTTCTGGCCTCAATTAAAAATTTCTTTCAGTGTGTCAGTGAAGCAATTCACACCAGTTTGCTGTTCAAACTACTTACCTACAGGCCAGGTATTTAAAACTCTGTTTTCTCCATCACACGATCACATATAAGTTCGCTCCAAACTCAGTCATTTGTAGTGAGCGTGGAAGATACTGTCCTCCATTTAAATGGGCAAGTCACGTGGCAAGGGACGGGGAACAGGACGTGATGGTGATGGTGCATGCAGAGGCCGAGGACAAGGCCGTGGGCAAGCTGAAACTGTGTCACAACAAACACCCACATCTTCTCGCCCGACCTTTCTGTCCCAGTTCCTAGGGGACCGCAGCACACCACTATTGAACCCAGAGCAGTGTCAAAAGGTTGTTGGTTGGATTGCGGATAATGCTTCCAGTCACTTAGCCACCACCACCACCCTGTCTTCCACACGGTCAAGTCTCAGTAGCCGTGAGTCTGGACCGCATATTCCTCACCCTGATCCTCCTTCCTCCCACCATGCCAAGTGCCCAGAGACAACTGATCCCACACTTGGACACTCTGAAGAGCTGTTCACTTTTCCATTAATAGATTCGGGCCTCTCGCCCAGTCCACTTGAAGCGGGGGAAGAGGAGATCATGTGTATCAATGCCCAAATATTTGAGTAGCCACGGTCACACAAAGGCGACGGTGGGAAAGTGTCACAAGAGGTGGACGATGAAGAGACATAATTGCCTGAAAGTCAGGAGGAGAACAAGGGTGCGGAAGTGGAAGACGAGGTTGTGGATGATATAGTAACTGACCCAACCTGGCAGCAGGACATGCAGAGCGAAGACAGCAGCACACAGGGGGAGGGAGGCAGAGCACCCCAACAGGCAGGAAGAAGCAGTGTGGTGGCCGCAGACAGAAGGCAGGCAACCGTTCCCCGTAACACCAACACGAAGGAAGTTGCCAGTACAACTGTTAGGTCTTCCCGAGTCTGGTTGTTTTTAAAAGACTCTGCCTATAACCCCAAAAAGGCCATTTGCACCACCTTCCAGGCCAGCATCAGCAGGGGTGGCAAAACGACCAGCCTGACCACCACCAGCATGATCAGGCACATGGCAGCAAAGCACCCGACATTGTGGGCCGAACACCAGGGTCCAGGAACAGTGTCTGCGGGAGGCACCATTGCTACTTCCACTGTTGTGCATGCAAGCCAATCCCCTGTCCATGGTGCATGCGAAGACGCCTCCTGCCCTGCACCTGTCGTTGCACACTCTCAAGTAGCAGCAACAGGAAGCACGTCCATGTCCTTCTCCCAGTGCAGCGTTCAGTTGTCCATACCCCAGTCCTTGGAACGCAAGCGCAAATAGGCAGCCAACGCCCCACAGGCCACACTCACATTTCACGACTGCTTGCGCTCAAAATGTTGCCTTTTAGGCTCGTGGAGACGGAAGCATTCCGCAACCTGATGGCGGCGCCGTCCCTCGGTACTTGGTCCCCAGCCGCCACTATTACCCCAGGTGTGCCGTCCCCGCATTACACAAGCACGTGTCAAAAAACATTAGCCGTGCTCTCAACAACGCAGTTACAGGTAAAGTCCACATAACCATGGACACGTGGACAAGTGCTTGTGGGCAGGGAAGGTACATCTCGCTGACGGCACACTGGGTTAACATAGTGGAAGACGGGACCCAGTTGCACCTTGGGATGGAACACGTCCTCCCGACGCCAAGGATTGCGAGCCCTAGGTCAATCAGGGTTGCCCCCACGGTCTACAGCTCCTGCACCTCATCCTCTTCACCCTCTTCCTCCTCTTCAGCCTCCATCTCCAAAATGACCACATCAGTCACAAGCTGGAAGCACTGCAGCACTGCCTCGGCCAAGCAGCAACAGGCTGAGCTGAAGCTAATATGCTTGGGTGAAAAACCGCACAATGCTGAAGAGTTGGTGACAGCTCTGAAAGAGCAGGCAGATCTGTTGCTCATACCGCTGAACCTACAGCCAGGCATGGTCATGTGTGACAATGGCCGGAACCTGGTGGTGGCTCCGAGGCGAGGCGAGCTCACACACGTACCATGCCTGGCACATGTGCTTAACCTTGTGGTTCAGCGGTTTCTCAAATCCTACCCGGAGCTGCCGGATGTGCTTGTTAAAGAATGCCGCCTGTGTGCCCATTTTAGAAAGTCAGCTACAGCTTCCGCCGCCCTTGCTGTATTTCAGCAGCGTTTGCAGCTTCCGGCTCACAGACTGGTATGTGAAGTCCCCACGCAATGGAACTCTACACTGCAGATGTTGGGAAGGATTTGTGAGCAGAAGAGGGCAGTTGTTGAGTAGTGTTGAGCCACCCCCGTAGTGTTCGGGTTCGGTTCGTCGAACACCGGGATGTTCGAGGAACTGTTCATCGAACTGTTCGTCGAACACCTTAGAACACCGTCGAACACCGTTAAAACCAATGGCAGGCAAACAAAAACACATAGAAACACATAGAAAACACCTTCAAAGGTGTCCAAAAGCTGACAAACTGCTCAGAAGACGCTTTCTTTAAAAAAGCCGGCCGGCAATTCAGCAGCGGCATACACCGGTACCCGACAATTTAGAAAAGAAGGAATAGAACCTCACACATAGATTAGATAGATAGAAACATGTCAGTCACATATATATGAAGTACAGTGACAGTGTTGCTTACTGTACTTGTCATTTAGTGTAAAGGATTTATTAAAAAATATAATAGTGTTTTCATGCACTGTCTCTTTAAAAAAGCCGGCCGGCAATTCAGCATCTGTACCCGACAATTTATAACAGACAGAATAGAGCTTCACACATAGATTAGATAGATAGAAACATGTCAGTCACATATATATGAAGTACAGTGACAATGTTGCTTACTGTACTTGTCATTTAGTGTAAAGGATTTATTAAAAAAAATAATAGTGTTTTCATGCACCGTCTCTTTAAAAAAGCCGGCCGGCAATTCAGCATCTGTACTCGACAATTTATAACAGACAGAATAGAGCTTCACACATAGATTAGATAGATAGAAACATGTCAGTCACATATATATGAAGTACAGTGATAGTGTTGGTTACTGTACTTGTCATTTAGTATTAAAATAAAGGATTTATTATTAAAAAAAATTGGCGTGGGGTTCCCCTTAATTTTAGTCTCTAGCGGAGGTTAAGCAGACAGCTGGGGCAGATGTTTGAAGCCTGGGAAGGGGGTAATACCCACGGAGCTTCCCAGGCTACTAATATGAACCCCCAGCTGAATACATAGCCTTTACTAGCTATTAAAATGGGGGACCCCCCCAAAAAAATGACGTGGGGTCCCCCCTAATTTAATAGCTAGCAAAGGCTAGGCAGACAGCTGGGGGCTGATATTAATAGCCCAGGAAGGGAGCCTTGAATATTGGCCCCCTCCCAGGCTAGAAACACCAGCTGTCAGCCGCCCCAGAAATGGCGCATTCATAGGATGCGCCAATTCTGGCACTTAGCCTCGCTCTTCCACGCTGCCCTGTAGCGGTGGCAGGGGGTAATAGGGCTGGGGTTGATGTCAGCTTATAATGCCAGCTGACATCAAGCCCAGGTTAGTAATGGAGAGGCGTCTATAAGACACCCCTATTACTAACCCCATAGTCAAAGTTAAAAGAAAACACAAACACCCAGAATAAAGTCCTTTAATTGAAATAAAGACACAATCCTTTATTGTTCTAAATTAAACCATACTTACCATCACGCCCATTCCAGCTGAAGCCAACGATCTCCTGCAATAAAAGAAAAATAATAAAGCAACATCATCCTTACCTTTCCATGGTTCCCACGACAGCTTCAGCTCTGCTACATCGAGATGACAGGCTGGACCGCAGCAGAACGCTGCCATCCAGCCTGTCATCCCGCAGACACTGAGAAGAGCAGGCATGCTTGCGCTCTGCAGTGTCTGGCTGTGACGGCATAAAGATGAGACGAGTTCATGTCCAATGAACTCGGCGCACCTCATGCACGTCACTGACAGCGTGGGAAAATTCTCACGCTGAAGCGCTGAGTGCAGGAGAATTCTCCCACGCTGTCAGTGACGTGCATAAGGTGAGCTCATGTCCAATGAACTCAGCTCACCTCCTGCACGTCACTGACAGCGTGGGAGAATTCTCCTGCACTCAGCGCTTCAGTGTGAGAATTCTCCCACGCTGAAGCGCTGAGCGCAGGAGAATTTTCCCACGCTGTCAGTGACGTGCATGAGGTGAGCCGAGTTCATTGGACATTAACTCGGCTCATCTGGATGCCCTCACAGAGAGACACTGTGGAGCGCAAGCAGGCCTGCGCTTCTCAGTGTCTGCGGGATGACAGGCTGGATGGCAGCGTTCTGCTGCGGTCCAGCATGTCTTCTCGATGTAGCAGAGCTGAAGCTGTCATGGGAACCATGGAAAGGTAAGGATGATGTTGCTTTATTATTTTTCTTTTATTTCAGGAGATCGTTGGCTTCAACTGGAATGGGCGTGACGGTAAGTATGGTTTAATTTAGAACAATAAAGAATTGTGTGTTTATTTCAATTAAAGGACTTTTTTCTGGGTGTTGTGTTTTTTTTAAATACTTTACTAGAAATTCATGGTGGTCATGTCTAATATTGGCGTGACCCCATGAATTTTGGGCTTAGGGCCAGCTGATAATGCCAAGCTGGCCCTAACCCCTTTATTACCCAGTGAGCCACCGCATCAGGGCCCTGGATGAGTTGGGTACAGCGCCAGAAGATGGCGCTTCTATGAACGCGCCATTTTCCGGGGTGGCTGCGGACTGCAATTTGCAGCGGGGGTGGCCCAGAAAGCTTGGGCCTCCCTGCGCTGCGGATTCCAGCCCCCAGCTGCATAGTTGTACCTGGCTGGACACAAAAACAGGGCGAAGCCCCACGTCAATTTTCTTTAAATTATTTCATGAAATAATTAAGAAAAAAAGGGCTTCCCTATATTGTTGTGTCCGGCCAGGTACAAATAGGCAGCTGGTGGTTGGGGGCAGCCCGTTCCTGCTTGCTGCACCTGACTGGACACAAATATAGTGCAAAGCCCCACGTCAATTTTTTTCTTAATTATTTCATGAATTTCCTGAAATAATTTTAAAAAATTGAAGTGGGGCTTCGCACTATATTTGTGTCCAGCCAGGTACAGCAGGCAGGAACGGGCTGCCCCCAACCACCAGCTGCCTATTTGTACCTGGCCGGACACAACAATATAGGGAAGGCCTTTTTTTCTTAATTATTTCATGAATTTCATGAAATAATTAAAAAAAAATACGTGGGGCTTCCCCCTATTTTTGTGTCCAGCCAGGTACAACTAGGCAGCTGGGGGCTGGAATCTGCAGCGCAGGGAGGCCCAAGCTTTCTGGGCCCCCCCCGCTGCAAATTGCAGTTCGCAGCCACCCCGGAAAATGGCGCGTTCATAGAAGCGCCATCTTCTGGCGCTGTACCCAACTCATCCAGGGCCCTGGTGCGGTGGCTCACTGGGTAATAAAGGGGTTAGGGCCAGCTTGGTATTATCAGCTGGCCCCAAGCCCAAAATTCATGGGGTCACGCCAGTATTAGACATGACCGCCATGAATTTCTAGTAAAGTATTTAAAAAAAACACAACACCCAGAATAAAGTCCTTTAATTGAAATAAACACACAATTCTTTATTGTTCTAAATTAAACCATACTTACCATCACGCCCATTCCAGCTGAAGCCAACGATCTCCTGCAATAAAAGAAAAATAATAAACCAACCTCATCCTTACCTTTCCATGGTTCCCACGACAGCTTCAGCTCTGCTACATCGAGAAGACAGGCTGGACCGCAGCAGAACGCCGCCATCCAGCCTGTCATCCCGCAGACACTGAGAAGAGCAGGCATGCTTGCGCTCCTCAGTGTCTGGCTGTGACGGCATAAAGATGAGCCGAGGTCATGTCCAATGAACTCGGCTCACCTCATGCACGTCACTGACAGCGTGGGAAAATTCTCACGCTGAAGTGCTGAGTGCAGGAGAATTCTCCCACGCTGTCAGTGACGTGCATGAGGTGAGCTCATGTCCAATGAACTCAGCTCACCTCATGCACGTCACTGACAGCGTGGGAAAATTCTCACGCTGAAGTGCTGAGTGCAGGAGAATTCTCCCACTCTGTCAGTGACGTGCATGAGGTGAGCTCATGTCCAATGAACTCAGCTCACCTCATGCACGTCACTGACAGCGTGGGAAAATTCTCCTGCACTCAGCGCTTCAGCGTGAGAATTCTCCCACGCTGTAAGTGACGTGCATGAGGTGAGCCGAGTTCATTGGACATGACCTCGGCTCATCTTTATGCCGTCACAGAGAGACAATGTGGAGCGCAAGCATGCCTGCTCTTCTCAGTGTCTGCGGGATGACAGGCTGGATGGCAGCTTTCTGCTGCGGTCCAGCCTGTCATCTCGATGTAGCAGAGCTGAAGCTGTCGTGGGAACCATGGAAAGGTAAGGATGAGGTTGCTTTATTATTTTACTTTTATTGCAGGAGATCGTTGGCTTCAGCTGGAATGGGCGTGATGGTAAGTATGGTTTAATTTAGAACAATAAAGAATTGTGTCTTTATTTCAATTAAAGGACTTTATTCTGGGTGTTTGTGTTTTTTTTAACTTTGACTATGGGGTTAGTAATGGGGGTGTCTTATAGACGCCTCTCCATTACTAACCTGGGCTTGATGTCAGCTGGCATTATAAGCTGACATCAACCCCAGCCCTATTACCCCCTGCCACCGCACCAGGGCAGCGTGGAAGAGCGAGGCTAAGTGCCAGAATTGGCGCATCCTATGAATGCGCCATTTCTGGGGCGGCTGACGGCTGGTGTTTCTAGCCTGGGAGGGGGCCAATATTCATGGCTCCCTTCCTGGGCTATTAATATCAGCCCCCAGCTGTCTGCCTAGCCTTTGCTAGCTATTAAATTAGGTTGGACCCCACGTCATTTTTTTGGGGGGGTCCCCCATTTTAATAGCTAGTAAAGGCAATGTATTCAGCTGGGGGCTGATATTAGTAGCCTGGGAAGCTCCGTGGGTATTACCCCCTTCCCAGGCTTCAAACATCTGCCCCAGCTGTCTGCTTAACCTCCGCTAGAGCCTAAAATTAAGGGGAACCCCACGCCAATTTTTTTAATAATAAATCCTTTATTTTAATACTAAATGACAAGTACAGTAACCAACACTATCACTGTACTTCATATATATGTGACTGACATGTTTCTATCTATCTAATCTATGTGTGAAGCTCTATTCTGTCTGTTATAAATTGTCGGGTACCGCAGCTGAATTGCCGGCCGGCTTTCTTAAAGAGACAGTGCTTGAAAACACTATTATTTTTTTTAATAAATCCTTTACACTAAATGACAAGTACAGTAAGCAACACTGTCACTGTACTTCATATATATGTGACTGACATGTTTCTATCTATCTAATCTATGTGTGATTCTCTATTCCTTCTATTCTAAATTGTTGGGTACAGATGCTGAATTGCCGGCCGGCTTTTTTAAAGAGACGGTGCATGAAAACACTATTATTTTTTTTGATAAATACTTTACGCTAAATGACAAGTACAGTAATCAACACTGTCACTGTACTTCATATATATGTGACTGACATGTTTCTATCTATCTAATCTATGTGTGATTCTCTATTCCTTCTATTCTAAATTGTCGGGTACCGCTGCTGAATTGCCGGCCGGCTTTTTTAAAGAGACGGTGCATGAAAACACTATTATTTTTTTTGATAAATCCTTTACGCTAAATGACAAGTACAGTAAGCAGCACTTTCACTGTACTTCGTAAATATGTGGCTGACATGTTTATATCTATCTAATCTATGTGTGAAGCTCTATTCTTTCGGTTTTAAATTGTCGGGTACCGGTGTATGCCGCTGCTGAATTGACGGCTTTTCATGTTTCACTGTGAGCACTGTTCCCATCGATTTGGGCAACCACTGTAATGCCACAACCACCATGGCTGTGGCATTACAGTGAGTGGCAGACAATCCCTGCATGATTGGTGCTCTAAATAGCACCAGACATGCAGGACACGCTTTTGGTGCACGAACAGTTATCGAACATAACCTCGAACAGCCGAATTTTTTGCAAATCGTTCGGGTTCGTCGAACAACTAGAACACCGCCCAAAACAGCTCGAATTTGAGATTGGCGAACAGTTCTAGTCGAACACCGCTCATCTCTATTGTTGAGTACTAGCATCAACAAGGCCGTTGGTATTCAGTTCAGACACCACACATAAGACCTCAGGAGTGGACATGGATGTCAGACATATGTACCATCCTCCAAAACTTTGAGGACTCCACCAAGATGGTGAGCGGCGATGACGCCATAATTATCGTCACCATCCCGCTTCTCTGTCTTCTGAAATGCTCTGCTCACAATCAAAGAGGATGCATTGCAGGCGGAGCACGATGAGATGGAGCAAGGAACCATACAGGGTGATTACACACAGCCAAGCCTCATCTCATCCCAATGTGGATTGGGTGACAATGAGGAAGAGGAGGAGGAGGAGGAAGGACAGGAGCTAGTTTCATGCACTATAGATGGTACTACCTGCACAGCTGTCATACCGTCTGTTCAGCGTGGATGGCCAGAGGACAGAGAGGAGGAGAGCATGGTCAGTCATCCTCTTGGTGAGGACATGGAATTCTTGCCTGTTAGTAGTCTGGCACGCATGGCTGAGTTTCTGTTACGCTGCCTTTCCCATGACCCTCGCGTTCTCAAAATTTTGGGTGACAGTCATTACTGGTTGGTGACATTTCTAGACCCATGCTACAAGGAGAACTTTATATCTCTTATTCCTGAGGCGGACAGGTCTACAAAATTGGGGCAGCACCAGAAGGCCCTTGTTACGGAACTATTAAAAAAATTCCCATCTGAAAACGCTGGCAGCAGAGGGCACACTTCCTTGGACAACCAAGGAGTACAGGCGAGAGAGACACAACTTCAATCCAGCAGAGGCAGGGGAACACTGTCAAAGTTCTGGGAGAGTTTTCTCAGACCATCCCATCGCCCAGGCCCTGAGGCGCGGGGTACTCTCACAAGGAGTGCACAGTTTGGGAAGATGCTGAGGGAGTACCTTGCCGACCGTACCAACGTCCTCCGTGATTCCGCTGTGCTTTATAATTATTGGGTATCCAAGGTGGATATGTGGAATGAACTGGCTCTCTATGTCTTGGAGGTCCTGGCCTGCCCTGCCGCCAGCGTTTTATCAGAGCGGGTTTTTAGTGCTGCTGGTGGAATTATAACTGATAAGTGCATCCGCCTGTCAACTGAAAATGCTCACAGGCTGACGCTTATAAAAATGAACAAGGGCTGGATTGGGCCAGACTTCTCAACACCACCGAATGATAGCAGCGTAACATAAACTCAAATCCAGTGTCTTTTCTTGGGAGGTGTATTCCCATGCACCTTTTCACACCCACACATGGGTATACGCTTTCTGATTTTGTCTATTTCCTCTTGTCCTCCTCCTTCTCCTCATCCTCCACCACCATATCACCAGGGTGACCGTGGTCCATGATGCAACATCCACATAATTTTTTTAAAGGGTGTTTATGATGCCCGTAAAAAAAAAAAATTTTTATACAGTATATTCATGTATACCCCCCAGGGGTAAATGTTTGTCAGCCCATACACTTAGTGCATGGGCATTACAAGTATAGGAGGCCCGCTCCTTTATAATGGGAACATTATTTTATGAGGCCCTCCTTCACGTCTCTTCCAAGGGCCATTGAAGTGCCTATAAATTTTTGGCAGCCCTTGCATTCACTGCATAGGCCAACACTATGGGAGACTCTATCCTTTCTAATGGGAATTTGTCATTACTGTGGCCCTGCTCTGTGTGTCTTTAAATTCTTAGTGGGATTTTTCCTGAAATTGGTCAGCCATTGGACTCACTGCATACCCTATAACTGTATAGCAGACCCTCTCCATTCTAATGGGAACATGTCGTACTTGTTACTGTGGCCCTGCTCTGTGTGTCTTTAAATTCTTAGTGGGGTTTTTTCCTAAAATTGGTCAGCCGTTGGACTCACTGCATACCCTATAACTGGATAGCAGACCCTCTCTTTTCTAATGGGAACATGTCGTACCTTGTTACTGTGGCCCTGCTCTATGTGTTTTTAAATTCTTAGTGGGGTTTTTCCCAAATTTTGGCAGCCCTTGCAGTCACAGCACGGGCATTACCACTATAGGAAACCCGCTCCTTTATAATGGGAACAATTTTTTTACTGAGACCCTCCTCTATATCTCTTCAAAGGGGTATTGGGTTGCGTCCAAATTTTTATTCAGCCCTTGCAGTCACTGGATACGCAATAACAGTATAGGAGACCCATTTGTTAATAATGGGAACAACAAAGCATAGCCAGCTGATGGCTCTCTAACAAAAGCTAGGGCCGACTGCTGGCCTTTCAAGAATAGTAAGGGTCGTCTGATGTCCCTATAAAAATAGGCTTTATGACTTTCAGAGTCCCTCCATCATAAATAAAAAGGATGTGTCTGATGATGTGTCACACACCACATTGCCAGATAAGGTTGTAAAATGTTAAAATGACATTTCCCGGTGAATGCATTTGTCTTCAAAAATAGCGTAAAAAAACAAAACAATAGGATCTTTCTTTAGTATAAAAAACAGCGTCACCAATTTTACCTCAATGTAATCACATTGTTCAGCTCATGCACCTCCTCCTCCATCTCCGAAATGACCAGATCAGTCACAAGCTGACAGCACTGCAGCACTGCCTTGGCCAAGCGGCAACAGGCTGTGCTGAAGATAACATGCTTAATTGACAAACCGCCCTGCACTGCAGAGTTATTGAAAGCTGTAACACAGCAGCCTGATCTGTGGCTCTCACCGCTGAACATACAGCTAGGCATGGTCGTGTGTGACAATGGGCGGAACCTGGTGACAGAGAAATGACAGCCGGGGTAGATGCAGTTTCCCTGTATGCCAGTCCTTTCACTGAGCTAAAGATTATGGCTGTGGTGAAATACAACTCTTACTGAGAAGCTGTTTAAGATTGAAAAACATTGTGCCCACCAGAGGATTTGATTCTGAGGGTTAACCTTTCTCAACCGCTCAAGAGCCCCATAGCAGCTGCAAAGTTAGCGCTATCATGAACTCTCCTTAGGTAAAAGCCAAGGCACTAGAGATGAGCGTTGTTCTACTCGAACTGTTCGCCAATCTCAAATTCGAGCTGTTTTGGGCGGTGTTCGAGCCGGTCGGCGAACACGAACAATTTGAGAAAAATTCGGCTGTTCGAGGTTATGTTCGATAACTGTTCGTGCACCAAAATCATAACTGGATTTTTTCTCAGTAATGATGAAAATTAATGTTAATACGCAGTTTGAGTGTACAGCGGGGCGGGGGGAGGGGCAGGGGATGGATCTCTGCAGGAACAATGAAGATCTCCATTTTTTTTTCTCTTTCCCGCATTTGCAGTGGGGAGGTGCAATCTGTCAGCCTATCAGCAGCGCACACACGGAGCGAAGTGCTTTTTTTCACACAAGCAAGGGCATGTGTGATTGGCAGTGTATGTCACATGTCCTTGCCCTATAAGACCAAGCCATTTTCCCCGTCGCCACCATTTTCTCACTGCTGCAGCTGCGTGTTAGACGGCACCGCTGTTGCTGTGTGCGCTATACCTTGTTAATTTCAAGCCAATTTTCGCACAAATATACAGATAGCTTGGGAGTAGGGAATAGTTGTGATTGCAGTCCTTTTAAGGACTAGGTTACAGCATTTCCTACGACTTTTATCAGGCAGGTCTGTGCTCTTAAATAGATAGATTGTGGGAGTAAAGACTAATTGTAATTGGAGTCCTTTTCAGGACTAGGTTACATCAGTTCCTATCAGTTTTTGCCAGGCAGGTCTGTGCCAGTGCTGTGCAAGTTTTTTTCACAGCATTTGGCTGAATCTAGCAAAGCTAATCCTTTTTGGCCTATTGCAGAGTGTGTTAGTCAGTGGAGTAGCCTATCTGTGTTGCAAGATATACCACCTGTGTATAGAATACCAATTTTTTTACTGCACCTAGTGAAGTAAAATCTTTTGGGCATAGCATCATTCTATTAGTCCATCTATACTGACCTCCATCAGGTTGCAAACTGAATATAATTTTTTTCTGCATCTAGCTCTGAAAAAATATTTGGGCTTCTAGCAGTGTGTGGGACTTGGTCTATTAGTCCATCTATACTGACCTCCATCAGGTTGCAAATTAAAAATATTTTTTTTCTTCATTTAGCTCTGAAAAAATATTTGGGCTTCTAGCAGTGTGTGGGACTTGTTCTATTAGTCGTTCTATACTGACCTCCAGCAGGTTGCAAATTGAATATAATTTTTTTCTGCATCTAGCTCTGAAAAAATATTTGGGCTTCTAGCGGTGTGTGGGACTTGATCTATTAGTCCATCTATACTGACCTCCATCAGGTTGCAAATTAAAAATAATTTTTTTCTGCATCTAGCTCTGAAAAAATATTTGGGCTTCTAGCAGTGTGTGGGACTTGGTCTATTAATCCATCTATACTGACCTCCATCAGGTTGCAAATTAAAAATAATTTTTTTCTTCATTTAACTCTGAAAAAATATTTGGGCTTCTAGCAGCGTGTGGGACTTGTTCTATTAGTCCATCTATACTGACCTCCATCAGGTTGCAAATTAAAAATAATTTTTTTCTGCATCTAGCTCTGAAAAAATATTTGGGCTTCTAGCAGTGTGTGGGACTTGGTCTATTAGTCCATCTATACTGACCTCCATCAGGTTGCAAATTAAAAATAATTTTTTTCTGCATCTAGCTCTGAAAAAATATTTGGGCTTCTAGCAGTGTGTGGGACTTGGTCTATTAGTCCATCTATACTGACCTCCATCAGGTTGCAAATTGAATAAAAAAATTTTCTGCATCTAGCTCTGAAAAAATATTTGGGCTTCTAGCGGTGTGTGGGACTTGGTCTATTAGTCCATCTATACTGACCTCCATCAGGTTGCAAATTAAAAATAATTTTTTTCTGCATCTAGCTCTGAAAAAATATTTGGGCTTCTAGCAGTGTGTGGGACTTGGTCTATTAGTCCATCTATACTGACCTCCATCAGGTTGCAAATTAAAAATAATTTTTTTCTTCATTTAGCTCTGAAAAAATATTTGGGCTTCTAGCAGTGTGTGGGACTTGTTCTATTAGTCCTTCTATACTGACGTCCAGCAGGTTGCAAATTGAATATAATTTTTTTCTGCATCTAGCTCTGAAAAAATATTTGGGCTTCTAGCGGTGTGTGGGACTTGGTCTATTAGTCCATCTATACTGACCTCCATCAGGTTGCAAATTAAAAATATTTTTTTTCTTCATCTAGCTCTGAAAAAATATTTGGGCTTCTAGCAGTGTGTGGGACTTGGTCTATTAGTCCATCTATACTGACCTCCATCAGGTTGCAAATTAAAAATAATTTTTTTCTTCATTTAGCTCTGAAAAAATATTTGGGCTTCTAGCAGTGTGTGGGACTTGTTCTATTAGTCCTTCTATACTGACCTCCAGCAGGTTGCAAATTGAATATAATTTTTTTCTGCATCTAGCTCTGAAAAAATATTTGGGCTTCTAGCGGTGTGTGGGACTTGGTCTATTAGTCCATCTATACTGACCTCCATCAGGTTGCAAATTAAAAATAATTTTTTTCTGCATCTAGCTCTGAAAAAATATTTGGGCTTCTAGCAGTGTGTGGGACTTGGTCTATTAGTCCATCTATACTGACCTCCATCAGGTTGCAAATTGAATAAAAAAAATTTCTGCATCTAGCTCTGAAAAAATATTTGGGCTTCTAGCGGTGTGTGGGACTTGGTCTATTAGTCCATCTATACTGACCTCCATCAGGTTGCAAATTAAAAATAATTTTTTTCTGCATCTAACCCAGCCAATAGTTTTGGCCTAATACCACAGTTTGGCCACTCAGCTCTGCTCGGTTACCATCCATTGTTTTTTTGTGCAAACAACTCCAGAGTTGTGAATTAGTTAACCACCAAAATGAGTGGAAAAAGGCCTGCTGCTGGTGGAAAGGGGAATAGGCGTGTTGGGAAGGGGAAAAAAGGTTGTGTCCGTGGGGTAGGTGCAGAAGAAAGACCATCTTCCAGCCAAACTAAAATGTCTACTTCTTTTAGCGGACAATGTGATAAGATCCCTTTCTTACGGCCACGCCAATCGCTACAAATTCCAGATGAGGCACAAAAACAGCAGGTGCTTCAACGGATATCAAGTGCTCCTTTAAGTGGGCTCTCCTCCACATCAACTTCAACATCACAAATACTCCAGTCCTCAAAGGTGTCACCCAAATCGCACTTGCTTCCTCACAGCTCCCAAATCTCCAGCTGCCCGTCTGAGTATGAGGTAGAACAGATGGTTGAGTCTGCAGAGCTGTTTACTCATACTATAGCCTGGGAATCAGAGGTCGACTCCAGCGCTTCTGTGAATCCAGACGAGGAAATGATCTGTACTGATGCCCAGAATCTTTATGAGTCGGATCCAGGACCAGACGCAGAAGGTTCTGACCATAATGTAGACCCTCATTCCCAAACTGTAACTCCTGTTGGTGGAGACAATGAGGAAGACGATGATAAGACTCAAATACCTGATTGGAGCGACAACTTTAGTTTTTTGTCAGGGCAGGAACAGGTTGGCTCTGAGGACGACGGGTGTGATAACGCACAGGGTGATGATGATGAGGTCGGAGATCCCACTTACTGTCAACCCACAGTCAGCCAAGAGATGAGGTCAGCAGAGGAGGTGGAGGAAGATGCTAGTGACGACGAGGTCAGGTTGCGCCTTCCTGGACAGAGACGTAGTACTGGAAGCACGTCAACAACTGCATCCTCAAACACAACTCTGCCTCTCACCACAAGTCGTGGTGGCTCTTCAGGTCGCATGGGTGCTAAGCCTTGCATAGCCTGGGCATTTTTTCAGATCGATAAAGATGACCCAACTCGTGTTATCTGTAACATTTGTCAGCAAAAGCTAAGTAGAGGCCAAAAAATACATAGTTTGAGTACTTCATGCATGAACCGGCACATGGACATGAAGCATAAGTTGCAGTGGGAAGCTCAGTGTGCTACAATGCGGTCTAGCCGGCCGGGCCAACCACCGTCTGCCATACCTTGTGCATCCGCGGCCTCTTCATCCTCTGTGACTGGGGGGACAGCAGTCACACCTGTTTTGGGGCGCAGACCTGCCACCTCTTTACCCGCAACAGCCAGCGTGATTGGCAGGTCATCATTTTCTTTGGAGGTGGTAACACCAGCTGGTCTTGAGCGCTGTCCGACATCGATAGCACCACCTTTGGATCAAGGCAACCTAACATGTCCGCCTGCATCTTCCTCACAGACCGGCAGTTTGCCGGGGATACCCTTATCAACCCCGTCTAAGCACAATAGCCAGCCCTCGGTCCCTCAGATGTGGACAAGTAAAAGACCATTTCCTCCTAGCCATGAGAAAGCTAAGAGGTTGAATTTCACCATCTGCAAGCTCTTGGCTACAGAAATGCTGCCTTTCCGCCTGGTGGACACAGAGGATTTTCGAGACCTTATGTCCGTCGCAGTGCCCCAGTACCAGATGCCCAGTCGGCACTACTTCTCAAAGAAAGGTGTGCCTGCGCTCCACCAGCATGTCGCACACAACATCACCGCTTCTTTGAGAAACTCTGTGTGTGACAGGGTGCATTTCACCACAGACACTTGGACGAGTAGGCATGGACAGGGGCGTTACATGTCGCTGACTGGGCACTGGGTAACTATGGTGACAGCAGGACAAGGGGCTGCTGTCCAAGTCTTGCCGTCCCCACGAGTTGTGCGTCAATCCTCTTTATGTCATTTTTCCTCCACTGCTTCTGCCTCCTCAACCTCCTCTCGGTCTTCCACCTGCACCCAAAGCCTGTCTGGTCATGCCACAAGCTTTCTAACTGCGCAGAAGGGATCCTGCACACCTCCTTACTATGCTGGCCGTAGGGCTCAACGTCATCAGGCGGTTTTTACATTGAAATGTCTGGGAAATGTGAGTCACACAGCTGAGGAGTTGTGGTCAGCTCTGGAGAACCAATTTCATGAATGGTTGTCTCCACTGGACCTGAAACCAGGGAAGGCCGTGTGCGACAATGCTGCAAACCTGGGTGCGGCCCTTCGCCGGGGCAATGTCACACACGTGCCTTGTATGGCTCACGTGTTGAACCTGGTTGTCCAGCAATTTTTAGCCCACTATCCCAGACTAGATGGCCTTCTGCAGAGGGCACGGTCGCTGTGTGCTCACTTCCGCCGTTCGCATCCCGCAGCTCAGCGACTTACATCTCTACAGAAGTCGTTGGGCCTGCCACTTCACCGGCTAAAATGCGATGTGCCTACCCGGTGGAATTCAACTCTGCACATGTTGCAGCGACTGTGGCAGCACCGACAAGCCCTGGTGCAATACGTTCTGACGTATAGCCTGGGCCAACGAGATTCAGAGGTGGGGCAAATCACGCTGGAGGAGTGGTCTCAGATCAGGGACCTATGCACCCTTCTGCACAGTTTTGAAATGGCGACGAAGATGTTTAGTGCTGACGATGCCATTATCAGCATGACTATTCCGGTGATTTACATGCTGGAGCACATGTTAAACAGAATTCGGAGTCAGGTGGTGGCACAAGAGGAGGTGGAGGAAGTAGAGGAGGAGGAGTTGTATGCGGAAGGGCTAACATCTGCAAGGTCCAGACGGTCGGCAGCACCAAGGAGGCAGGCATGTGAGGGTGGGGGAGATGGTTTTACCAGGGCGCATGGTAGCAGCCAAACTAGTGAGGAAGGTGCAGGAGCCCAGGAAGAAGTGGAGGACGAACTGATGGAAGACTCATCAGATGAGGGAGACCTTGATCACATTTCTGTTGTGCGAGGTTGGGGGGAGAGGACAGAGGAAGGAAGCATGATTGTTACCTCGCCACCAACACAACAGGGACTTGGTGCTCCTGGATGCGCAACACACATGAGTGCCTTCTTGCTGCACTACCTACAACATGACCCTCGAATTGTGAGAATTAGAAATAATCCTGACTACTGGGTTGCCACACTGTTAGATCCCCGGTACAAAAGTAAATTTGCAGAAATTATTCCTGCCATAGAAAGGGATGCACGCATGCAGGAGTATCAGCAGAGACTGTTGCAGAATCTTACATGTGCTTTTCCACAAAATACCAGTGGTGCACGTAGTGAATCTCACAGTTCCAACTTGCCAACCGTGGGACCTTCAAGTGTTCAGCACTCAAACCGTAACAGAACCACAGTATCTGCTGGTAACATCAATTTTGCGGAATCATTTCACCACTTTTTTAGCCCATCCTTTGCAAGGCCACAGGAGACAAGAAGTCTGACACATAGTCAACGCCTAGAGACGATGGTACAGGAGTATCTCCAAGTAAACATTGAAGCCACGACTGTGTCACTGGACCCTTGCTCTTTTTGGGCTTCCAATCTGGATAAATGGCCGGAGCTAGCCACTTACGCCTTGGAGATCTTGTCATGCCCCGCAGCCAGCGTTCTGTCTGAACGTGTGTTCAGCGCTGCTGGTGGTGTGCTGACAGATAAGCGCACGCGGCTCTCCACTGATAATGTAGACAGACTCACGTTCATAAAGATGAACAAATCATGGATCCGAAACGACTTTTCTACCCCTGTGTCATCCTGGGGAGAGTAAAAGCTTGATGATTGTTTAAAATCACCCTACCAACCGTTTTAAGCTTTCAAATTACTAATCATGTTTATCTGTATCTTGACTGGAAAATAAATTGGGCTTTGTAGCAGTGTGCAGCACTGATCCTATTAGGCCATCTATAATAAGCTCCACCAGATTTAAAATTAAAAATAATTTTTAGCTGCATCTAGCCCGGAAAATAATTTTGGGGCTCCGAGATGCGCAAGACACATAAGTGCCTTCTTGCTGCACTACCTGCAGCATGACCCTCATATTGTCAGAATTCGAAGTAATCATGACTACTGGGTTGCCACACTCTTAGATCCCCCAAACTTTTCGATCAACCTTTTCATTTTAATAAAGACCAAAAAAATGGTCATTTTTGAAATTATAAGCATTAGCAGGTTGTTAGAAACTGAAATCAAACAGTTTTCAACTCAAAACTTTATTCTAGGTGATGTTACATTTTCACATAGACCCCTTGTTCGAAAGGAGCTTCTGAACTCTCTCGTCCATTGAATTTGTCAGGTTTTGGATGGTTTCTGCTTCAATTGTTTTGCATGAGAACAGAATACCCTCCCAGAGCTGTTGCTTAGATGTGAACTGCCTCCCGCCATCATAGACACTCCTTTTAATGATGCTCCAAAGGTTCTGAATGGGGTAGAGGTCAGGGGAGCATGGGGGTCACACCATAAGTTTGTCCCCTTTTATGCCCATATCAGCCAGAGATGCAGATGTTTTATGTGCAGCATTAGATGGTGCATTATCATGCAGAAAAATGATCTTGCTGTGAAATACACGGTTCTTCTTCTTGAACCATGGCAGGAAGTGCTGTTTGAGAAAATCCACATACATTATGGAGTTCATCTTTAGCGCCTTCAGGGATCCTAAAGGGGCCGACAATCTCTCTCCCCATGATTCCAGCCCAAAACATTACTCCACCTCCTCCTTGTTGGCGCTGTAGCCGTGTTTGCGTGGGGTGTCCATCAACCAGCCATCCTCCACTCCATCCATCTGGACCATCGAGCACTGCACGGCACTCATCCGTGAACAAAACAGTTTTGAAATCAGTCTTCATGTAATGTTTGGCCCACTGGAGCCGTTTCTGCTTGTGTGAAGTGGATAGAGGAGGTCGACAGGATGGCGTATGCACAGCTGCAAACCTCTGAAGGACCCTGCATCTTGTTGTTCGGGGGACGTTGGAGGCACAAGCAGCTTCAAAAACTTGTCTGCTGCTATGACAAGGCTTTTTTGCCGCTGCTCTTTCAACCTGACGTAATTGCCTGTAGGAAAGAGTCCTCAATTTGCCCTTATCAGCACGCACACGTGTGTACTGTGAATCAGCTACATACTTCTTGATTGCCAAGACACTTCATCCTGATCATCGCACAATGTTGATTGTAGTCATGCCTTGACCTAAACACTCCACAATTTGTTGCTTCTCAGCAGCCGACACATCCTTTTTCTTTCCCATTTTGGCAGAAAATGTAGGCTGCTGAATAATGTGAGAGAGCCTTCTTAAGTAGTCTTGCCTTTCATTGGACACACCTGACAAACTAATTAGCACTGGTGTCTGCAATTGCTTACAGTGATATAAAGAGCCCTGACACACATCACCATCAATGAGTTTAACTGACAAACAAACAAATTCTTCCCTTATCACTCCTAAACAGTGTACATGTGCTTTTCCACAAAACACCAGTGGTTCACGTAGTGAATCTTACAGTTCTAACTTGCCAACCGTGGTCTGTATGGAGTTGTTCAATAAAGGGCCCAAAATTAAGATAACATAGATGGGAGAGGTCTCTATGAATAGGAATTCCTAAGTATTTGATACCCTGTGAGGGCAAGGCAAAGGGAAAGTTGGACTGGATGGAATCCTATATGGATTTAGGGAGGGAGACATCGAGGGCCTCAGACTTCGCTGCATTGATTTTAAAATTTGACCATGTAACAAAGTGATCTATTTCAGCCATAACAGCATGGATGGATATATGTGATTGAGTGATATATACTAGGACATCATCAGCAAATAGAGAGCACTTGTACTCGGTGCCTCCCACCTCAATCCACCTAATATTGGGGTTATGGCGAATTGATGAGAGCAGGTGCTCCGTCACTAGGATGTATAAGAGAGGGGACAGAGAACATCCCTGCCTTGTCCCATTGGTGATTGTGAAAGGTGATGAAAATGTTCTGACGCGCCCCCTGGGCCTTGGGACACCCGGAGCCGGACCCTTTTTGGTGGATGCTGGTGGTTGTAGTCTTCGTGGCGGCGATCCGGTTCCGTGGCTCAGGGCGGTCAAACCAGTGGCGGAACTATTTATGTGGTTTTGATGTTTAAATGTCCGACTACGCCACCCGTGGATTGCGGTCAGAGTGAACCGCCGCTACAGGGCAGACCGCTAAGGCTGGTGTTGTGGGTGCAGCAGAGCGTAGCATAACTCCCCACGGGAGGAGTATAGCCTCAGGGCAGTGTATGCGGAGGATGGGGGTGATGGTGCAGGGCAGCAGCAGTAACGACACGGAGTCAGTGATGCAGTTCAGGGCCTTTACTCACAGTTCTTATTATCCAGACCACGTCTGCAGGTAACGGCTGCCCACGTCGTACTGTGCTCACCAGGTGAGGGGCTCAGACAACTCCCAGATAACTTTGGAGCGCTTCACAGGACCCCCTTTGTGTGTCCTTTGTCTGGCCTTTCTTACCAACACTTCTGTCCGGCTGCCTCGGGCCTCCTCTTGGTAAACTTGGCGCCAGTTTCCCTGACCCTATGTGGTGCCTTCCTAGCGGGTGGAGCAAGGGGCTGCGCCACATAAAATGTCAGAGCCTCCGGTTTCTAGCTGAGGGTCGTTTCCTGCCTCCACTAGTTCGGGGACCGGTCTCCCCCTTTGGCCTGACCCCTCCACGCAGGTGGATTCGGGCGTGCGGTGGCGACTCGCCCGTCCGCACCCCTGGGATCCCTTCATTCCTCGTTCCTGGAGCCTTCTCCGCTCCTCTTCCTTCCTTCTCCCTCTTGCAGGCCTGGGCCTCTGTTACTAGGCCCGCCTCCGGAGCAGAGCTCATGCAGAGCCCCTGCTCCCTGCCACTTCTGCTCAGACTTCTCTGCACTGAACTAAGATGGTGCCCACCTTTTATACTCCCTTCTCAATGCACCCAGGAACTGCTTCCTCCCTGCTCCTGCACTGCAGGGTTCCCCTTCCTCAGTGTTCCCTCCCCCCACTCCAGCCAGGGACAGGGACTGTCGTGCCCATCTCAGGGGCATATTGGTCGCCCTGCCCCACGGCAATGTGGTGTAATGCATGCAGGTGTCGGGTCCTGATCCACACTCCATCCTTATCTGAGAGTGAGATATCACACCTCTGGGTGAGGTGCAATACGTCTGTAGCAACCGAGCCCTCGGTGCTACAGTTCCATTTATCTTCAGCCTAGGTGACGTATTGTGATACAGGGCCGTGATTTTGGCTATAAAAGGGTCCCCTAGACCCCTACCCCAAGCTTTTTAAGAGAATCATATATGGCGTGCCAGGAGACTCTATGGAATGCTTTCTCAGCATCCAACGAGAGTATCTACTTACAAATTTTTAACTGCATCTAGCCCAGGAAATACTTTGTGCCTAGTAGCAGTGTCTGCTAGTCAGCGGATTATCCCGGCTGTTAAGCAAGCTACACCACCTGTAGTTTGGACACTTAATTTTTTCAAAGGAAATGCTTCGGGACCACGGGATACTTAGTGAAGAGCATCAGGAGGCACCCCAAGGCATAGGGGCTGGGACTGGCACTAGGATGCCTTGCGGTGGACAGCCGAGCTCGATCCTTATAAAAGCTTTTTAACTGCAGCAGCTTTAGTGGACGCTACTGGAGCTGGAATTACGCGGCTGCTGGCATGAGACTTGCCCTCCAATAGATCCTTGTAAATGGATTTAAAGTGTATTCATTCAAATTAGAGGGACAATTTAAATTAAAAAGCTTAGAGCTGCCTCCACCACAGGGGGGCTCTCTCGACCCACCAGCGGACAGGCACCAGTATTGGGAGAGGGGGGCTGGCCGTCAGGGTTCACCGCGGCTCTGGCACAAACCCGGCGACACGGAGGTGGCACGGGCAGGAGCGGACTGGCCGTCTCGGCTTCTCACTTTTTGGATTTTAGAAGGGCATGACATGCCTATATCTGTGTCTCCCCCTCCTTTTACTCCTCCACCTCTTTTCTTTTCGCATGACTATATGTACTTGTCACTTTTCCATGTGTTAGTTGTGTCTTCTGAGCAGTTTGTCAGCTTTTGGACACCTTTGAAGGTGTTTTCTATGTGTTTCTATGTGTTTTTGTTTGCCTGCCATTGGTTTTAACGGTGTTCGAAGGTGTTCGACGAACAGTTCGGCGAACACACGGGTGTTCGACGAACCGAACCGAACTCGAACACTACGGGGGTGGCTCAACACTACAAGGCACACCAGAGGATTCTCTGGTAGGACCGTCCAACCCAGTCGAGAAGCATTCTTGGCTAAGAAAAGTGTGTGGGAAGGTTCCCGGACACTCTATGGCTGCTTTTTTACTGAGGAGCAAACACACGCAAACACGGGGAGAGCATACAAAGTCCTTGCAGATGTTGTCCTTGCTGGGATTTGAACCCAGGATCCCAGTGCTGCAAGGCTTCAGTGCTAACCACTGATCCAATGTGCTGCCGTTCACCCTCTAATATCTAACAGGTTGGAGAAACTTGCACCTACTGCCACTCTATCTTCAGCTCATTTGTGAGAAAATTTATTTGGGCAGCCACTCAGTCTACCAAATAAAATTCCTGAGAAGGAAATTGGGAATGGCTTCGCTACTAGTATTGGGGGCAGGGCTAATACCATGGCGTCGTACCATAGTTTGCTGGAAATATTCCAGGCTGGTAGGAGGCAAGTTCCCACAGAAAAGTACCAGCAGTAATGTTCAGGCCACATTTCAAGTGCAAGCAGCTTTAGAGGACTTCCTGAGAGAAATGACACGCAGGGTAGATACGGTTTCCCTCTATGCCAGTCCTTTCACCGAGGTAAATACGACTCTCAGCAAAAAAATTTGTGGACTGGCTCCGTACCATCCCTAAGGTGAAAAACGAGTGGCCATCATTACTTTAAGAAATGAAGGTCAGTCAGTCCGAAAAATTGGGCAAACTTTGAAAGTGTCCCCAAGTGCAGTTGCAAAAACCATCAAGCGCTGCAAAGAAACTGGCTCACATGAGGACCGCCCCAAGAAAGGAAGACCAAGAGTCACCTCTGCTTCTGAGGATAAGTTTATCTGAGTCACCAGCCTCAGAAATCGCAGGTTAACAGCAGCTCAGATTAGAGACCAGATCAATGCCACACAGAGTTCTAGCAGCAGACACATCTCTTCAACAACTGTTAAGAGGAGACTTTGTGCAGCCGGCCTTCATGGTAAAAGAGCTGCTAGGAAACCATTGCTAAGCACAGGAAACAAGCAGTAGAGATTTGTTTGGGCTAAAGAACACAAGGAATGGACATTAGACCAGTGGAAATCTGTGCTTTGGTCTGATGAGTCCAAATTTGAGATCTTTGGTTCCAACCACCGTGTCTTTTTGCGACGGAGAAAAGGTGAACAGATGGACTCTACATGCCTGGTTCCCACCGTGAAGCATGGAGGAGGAGTTGTGATGGTGTGGGGGTGCTTTGCTGGTGACTCTGTTGGGGATTTATTCAAAATTGAAGGCATACTGAACCAGCATGGCTACCACAGCATCTTGCAGCGGCATGCTATTCCATCCAGTTTGCACTTAGTTGGACCATCATTTATTTTTCAACAGTACAATGACCCCAAACACACCTCCAGGCTGTGTAAGGGATATTTGACCAAGAAGGAGAGTGATGGGGTGCTACGCCAGATGACCTGGCCTTCACGGTCACCAGACCTGAACCCAATCGAGATGGTTTGGGGTGAGCAGGACCGCAGAGTGAAGGCAAAAGAGCCAACAAGTGCTAAGTATCTCTGGGAACTCCTTCAAGATTGTTGAAAGACCATTTCCGGTGACTACCTCTTGAAGCTCATCAAGAGAATGCCAAGAGTGTGCAAAGCAGTCATCAAAGCAAAAGGTGGCTACTTTGAAGAACCTAGAATATAAGACATATTTTCAGTTGTATAACACTTTTTTGTTAAGTATATAATTCCACATGTGTTAATTCATAGTTTTGATGCCTTCAGTGTGAATGTACAATTTTCATAGTCATGAAAATACAGAAAAATCTTTCAATGAGAAGGTGTGTCCAAACTTTTGGTCTTTACTGTATATATATATATATATATATATATATTGTGGAAAACCTAGACTAACATGATGTTCAATGGACCCTCTTGCTACATGCACTGCAGTCTGCCACATACACTGATGAGGGCTTATTTTTTTGTGCGCCGAGCTGGCGTTTTTATTGATACCATTTTGGGATAGAGCCAATGTTTTGATCGCCCATTATTTCATTTTATTGCAATGTTGTGCCAACCAAAAAAAAGTAATTCTGGCGTTTAGATTTTTTTTCTCGTTATGCCGTTTACTGATCGGATTAATTATTTTTAATATTGATAGATCGGGCAATTCTGAACGTGGCGATACCAAATATGTGTATGAGTGTTTTTTTTTTACTGTTTTATTTTGAATGGGGCAAATTTTTTTTATATTTTTAAAAACTTTTTTTTACACTTTTGCATGCTTCAATAGTCTATGTGGGAGACTAGAAGCAGCACTTGTCTGATCTCTTGTACTACACACAGGTGATGATCAGATCGCCTGTGTGTAGCAGATTTGCTCACTTTCTATGAGCGTCGACCGCTGGTGTAAATAGATAGATAGCGCATTAGTGCCACAGATCCTAGAGGGGTGCATGGACGGATTCCTCCACAAGAGGCCCTCACAGCATACACACACCTCCACCTTCCACCTCAGACCACCAGAGGGAGCCCGTTAGGGATATAAATAGGGAAGGTGGAGCTAGGCAGTTCAGTCTGGTCTGAAGTCAAGTCTGTAAGGAGTTCAGTTACAGTCAGTCTGGAATCTACAGGCAGCCTGCTGCAGCCAGAGAGGTTGGCAGTCCAGCCCAGACTCAGGGAGCTCAGGTTGGTGAGCCTAAGGCGTGCCGACGCCATAAGAGCGGTGAAGAGTAGCGAGGCCTACTGCCAGTGTGAAGCCTAGTGAGGGTCCCGAGCAGCCGAAGGCAAGTGGAGTAAGCGAGCTACATAGGGGGCAGAGGAGCTTAACCAGCTCACCCCACAATCATATACCGGACACCGGGTCCGTGTCTGCAAAGATCTCTAGGACAAGCAGAAACAACCGGAACCCCTGGCGAACTACATGCCCCAGGAACACCAGAAGCTGACCAGGGTCAGGAATCACAGAGGCAGAAGAGACCAGGGAGTGTGATCTCCAACAGAAGGCCCTACCACCAGGTCAGCAGGTGCAAGACAGAGACCAAGTTAGGCCTAGCTCCAGGCAGGTCATAAACTTATCAGGAAAAGGCAAGAAACAGGAGGCCCCACACCCACTCAGTGGGGAGAGTCCTGAAATGCACCCTTCACCCTACAGTGCCCTGGATCATGCCTGAAACACCACCAGTAAAGGTACTGAAGTGAACTGTCGTGCGTGTGCCTATCCTTCTTCCGACCCTGCTGGTTCCCCTCTGTCCTGCATCCCTTTTCCTACGCTGCCCTGAGGCTCCTCTCCACCTGTGGGGAGCTGCACCAACTAAGCTGCCTGACCACCGCCCTCAGAGGACTGTAGCAGCGCTGGTGATCCTCACCAGACACCACGGGTGGCGTCACAAGCTTTTCCTATCCCATACACCTTTCCCCCATTATTCCCCCCTTTTTAAGAGTGACCCCAGTGTATGGGCCCAGGAGCCGGCCACCACGGCATCCCCCAAAACCAACAACAAGGCCCGGGTGCCAAGTCGTCCCCATCCCCTGGGCGCGTCATCTCTTCCTGGCGTCAAGAACAGGATTCCATGCCTGCTGTTGTGCCCGTTGCCACCGGGTACTGTGCGCCTTTAATCAAAAACTGTGTATTTAACTGTGGCGAAGATAGCCGCCATTGTTGTGCCGCCGAGCGGGAAGAACGGCGTAACCGCGGGAAACTGAGAGGCGTACCCGCTGAAGCGCGCGAAGCTCTGGACACGCCCCACGCCTCGACGTCAAACCAGGAAGCGCCAGGTCCTGGAAGGAGCCCCAGTGAGCGCTCTGAAGTAGGACGCAAGCGACTCAAGGTCCTGAAGGAAGACCGTCACCTGCGGAGCTGCGGCCTACTGGAAGAAAAGAAAAGAACGTAGGCCACGGTTTGCTAGGGGGGCGCCAGAATGTCCGAAGAACAGCACAACGCCGGAGTACCGGTTACCGGCTCTGATGTTCAACCCGCGCCCGGCGCCGAGCAGGCCGGAGCAGTCGCTCCACCAGCAGGGCTTGTAACCCCTGTCATACCCATGGCCCTACCGTACATCCCTGGAGCGAAGTGGCTCCCCCAGTACAGCGGCAAACCAGATACCCTGTCTGGATTCAAAAGGAAAATATGCGGTATACTGGACATGTACTCTATGACAGGCAAGCAAAGAGTCACTGTTGTATTGGGACAATTGACAGGTGCTGCGGAGTGAGAAGCAGAAACCTGGTCGGCCGCAGACCAGGAGTCAGTGTCCGCAATATTTAAAAAGTTACAGACTGTCTTTGAGGATTGACTGAGACAGACCTCTGGATGAGGTTCTACAACTGCTCTCAGCAACCGGAGGACAGTGTTCGGAACTATGCCTGGCGTTTACAAGGGGCCCTGCAAGCTCTGAAACAGGTTAGTCCAACCAGCATCAACAATGAGAATAAAATGCTGAAGGAACAGTTTATCTGGGGACTGAGGTCTCAAGAGGAGAGCAGGACTCTGTGACTCGCCCCCTGGGCCGTGGGGCACGCGGATCCGGGCGATAGGGGAATGACGGGGGTAGTAGTAGTGGCGGCCCGGTCCCGCGGCTCAGGGTGGTCAGGCCATTGGTAGTCTGCTACGTACTTGAGATAATGTCCGACTACGCCACCCGTGGATTGCGGTTATTAGGAACCGCCGCTGCATACAGACCGCTGGGGCTGATGAAGTGTACAGCTAGGGTAGTGTGACTCCCCACGGGAAGAGTGCGGCCCCAGGGCAGTGTAGTGGCTGGTGGAAGTGATGGTGGTGAGAGTCCCAGTACCGGTAGTGCCGGAGGAGCGAAGGAGCACACGGACAACAAGTTACAGTCCAGGGTCTTTACTCACAGTTCGTTTGCACCGGGTCACTTCCGTCGGCAGTGACCGCCAGAGCCGTGCTGCGTCCACCAGGTGAGGGGCTCGGTCAACTCCCAGGCAGTTCAGGAGAATGGCACAGGACCCCCTCTAATCCTTTCTCTGGCCTGCCTCACCAGTGACCCACTTTTGTCCGGCTGCCGCGGACTTGTGCGGTTAAACGTGGGCCCCGTCCTCCGCTGTCCTATATGGTGCCTTCCTAGCAGGTTTGATGAGGTGTCGCACCAATAGATGATCACGACGACCGGTCTTTGGCTGAGGGTTGTTTCTCCTCCACCAACTTGGGATCCGGTACCCTTAATCTGCCTGACCCTGCACCCTGGATTCTCGTGGGTTCTTAGGGTCCCTTCCACCTTCTTGTTCCTGAGCCCTTCTGTTTCTCTGTCTCTTCTTCTCTTTCTTTCCTGTTCTGTTCCTTTCTGTTCCTTTCTCTTGGAGCTGAGATGAGCCAGAATCTCAGCTCCCCTTCACCTCCTCCTTGGCCTCTCACTAGGCCCTCCTGGAGTAGAGCTCCTACGGAGCCTCTACTCCCTGTCTTCTCCTCTGGCTGAACGAACCCAGAACTAAGATGGTGCCCACCTTTTATACCTCCCTCTGACCATGAGCCCAGGTGACCAGCAACCAATGGGCTCCTACCTACGCTCAGGAACCGCCCCCTATCTGCCCCTACAGCACTGGGTGTTCCACCCCTCCCTCCCCACTCCAGCAGGGACATGGTCGGTCGTGCCTGCACTTATGTCTAGTGGGAGCACCGTTGAGCTGTCCCTCGGAAATGGGGTGTGTGTGCTGCATGCAGCTAACTGAGCCCTGGTCCATACTCCATCCTTACCCGGGAGTGGAATATCACACCTCTGGACTGAGGTGCAATACCCCTGTAGCGGCCGAACCCTCGGGGCGCTACATCTGCGTTGGTGGTCCCTGGATCATCCAGATGCCACCTTTGACACCGTTAAGGACATGGCTATAAAAGGACTGCAGCCCCTGGAAACAACTGCTATCCAATGTTACCAGGGTGGGACCACCCCAGTGCCTGCAGCATCTTCCTTTTCCCCGGTGGCTGCTGAAGCCAAGGTTCTAGCAATGTCCACTAGTGAGATGGACAGCCTGAGCTCTGAAGTGCGTCAGTTGAGCAAAACTCTAACTACTGTACTGAGTGCCCTGCAGCTGCGGACAGAGCCCGAGGAGGAAGGAAGGATCCTGCTAGCCGACAGCCCTGAGGATGTCCCCTGGATGAGAAGGAGGAGGAGGGCAATGCCACCCCCTGGGAGGACCACCGACCAACGCCGCCCACCGAAGGACCCTGTCTGCCACCGCTGCCACAAGACAGGTCACGCCGTCCAGAGCTGTCCTTTAAACGAGCAAACCCTGGGGCCGAGGGTCAACACCCAGGAGTAGACCCCTCAGGCCAATCAAACTGGTACCACAGGTTCGTGGGAGGAAGACCTTTCCTGTCCATCGTGCTGGACGGCATTGCAACACCTGCTCTGCTGGACACAGGATCTCAGGTAACCATCATGCCTGATGTCCTCTACAAAAGGTTCTGGTCCATAGACGAACTTCACCCACCAGATCCAAATCTTTCCGTGTATGCCTCAAACGGCCTCCCCCTTGACCTAGTCGGGGTTAAGGATGTGGCCGTAAAGGTGGGAAGAGTGGAACTGAAGAACTAGGGACTAATTGTAGTAGAGACTAATCCTGATGATACAGACTTGTATATGGCACTTGGCACAAATATTGTTAGTAACTGTTTGGGAGAAGTGGTGTTCTTGCTCCAACAGATAGCTGACACTGCTAGACCAGGGCAGAGGAGGGCGCTCCAGAAAGAGATCTGAGCCCTTATGTACTAGAAACAGGTAAAGCTAACAGGGGGTGAAATTTGTAAAGTACGGGTGACAGACCCAGTACCCATTGTGATTCCCCCGATGAGTGAAATGCTGATTTGGTGTAGAGCAGCAATAGGTCTCAAAGGACGGAACTACCAGGCGGTATTAGACCCCCTTAGCTCAGAGCATAGACCTACAATCTTAACTGGCAGAGGGGTAGTGGATGTACGCAAAGGGAGGGTGCCCGTATGCCTCCTAAACTATGGGGAGGACGAGGTTAGATTACCACGCTATGCCACTGTTGTCAAATTGTACACAGTAAATAACAACTCCATACACACGGCGGAGTCCTTAATCTCACCAGATGAAGTGGAGGATAATGACCCGGCAACCCAGGTGGAGGATTGGTGTCAACAGCTCCATGTTGGGATGGATACCACTCCTGCCCATCAGAAGCAGGGTGTACACAGGGTGGTTCAGGAATACAAGCAGGTATTCAGTAAACACCCACTTGACTTTGGGACTATTAAGGGGGTTCAACACCACAGGTGACCATCCACCCATCAAAGAATGTTACAGGCCTATACCACCAGCACACTACCAGAAGGCGAAGAAGATGTTGCACGACATGAAGAAGGCAGGGATAGTAAGGGATAGTTGTAGTCCCTGGGCAGCTCCCCTAGTTCTAGTCAGGAAAAAGGACGGAAGCATGAGAATGTGTGTAGATTACAGACAAGTGAATCGCATTACACATAAAGATGCATACCCTTTACCACGTATAGAGGATTCCCTGGCTGCCTTGAAGTCTGCAAATTACTTCTCCACCCTTGACTTCACTAGTGGGTACTGGCAAGTAGCTGTTTCTGAGGAAGATCGGGAGAAGATGGCCTTCACCACCCCGATGGGACTCTGCGAGTTCAATAGTATGCCGTTTGGACTCTGAAACACCCCCGGAACGTTCCAGAGATTGATGGAGTGCTGCCTGGGACACCGCAACTTCGAGACTGTACAACTATACCTGGACGACGTGATAGTGTACTCCAAGACGTATGAGGACCACTTGAAGCACCTGGCGGAGGTATTTGAGTTGCTGTCCCGGTATGGGATGAAGCTGAAGCCCTCAAAGTGCCACCTGCTCAAGCGAAAGGTACAGTACCTGGGACACATATTTAGTCCAAAGCGAGTAGCACCAGACCCGGAGAAGGTCACTGCCATCCAGAAATGGCCAGAGCCGAAGAGCCTCAAGGAGGTACGTCAGTTCTTGGGACTAGTCGAGTATTACCAGAGGTTTGTGAAGGACTATACCAAGAAAGCGGCGCCTTTGCAAGATCTCCTGGTAGGACAGTCCAGGAAAGGCAGAACCCCCCCGTTCCAGTGGGGTAAGGAACAAGCTGAATCCTTTAAGGTGACGAAGGAGATCCTGACCAGCGAAGAGATCCTAGCCTACCCTGACTACAGCCAACCATTCCTGCTGTACACTGATGCCAGCAACGAAGGATTAGGAGCTGTACTAAGTCAGAAGCAGAATGGCCGAAAGAAGGTGATCGCCTATGCAAGCAGGAAGCTCCGCCCGACCGAGAGGAACCCGGAGAACTATAGCAGCTTCAAGTTAGAGTTCCTGGCCCTGGTCTGGGCCATCACCGAGCGGTTCAAGCACTACCTAGCCTTCAGTAAGTTCACTGCCTACACTGATAACAACCCCTTGACTCATCTAGAAACAGACAAGCTAGGAGCCATGAAGCAATGATGGATGTCTCGGCTGTCAAACTACTAATTCACAGGGCGGGCCGCAAGAACGCCAACGCCGATGCCCTGTTCAGGTTGCCTCACCAGTCGGACACTGAAGAAGAAGTGGATGACCTGGAGGAGATTGAACTACCTGCCTTTCATCGGAATGGGATGGTCAACGAGCAACGAGCCTCCAGGAGGCAACATGGTAAGACGTTAAACCCCCTGCCTCACCACAGATTGAAGGAGACCCAGGACAGTGACCCAGTTGTCAGCCGTATCAAAGAACTGATAACCAAGGAAGGTTCCTCCCTGGAGAAGGAAGCATCTCTCCAAGCCAAGCAGCTGTGGAATGAGAAGAGCCGGCCGTTCATCTATAGAGAGAAGCTGTGCCGGAGGTACGTCAACCCCAAAGCCCATGAGATGGTATGGCAGATAGTGGTGCCCAAGACAGACATCCAGATGGTGTTGGAAGCCTACCACGATCAGGCGGGGTACTTTGGGTGGAAGAATCTAGAAACCCTGCTGAAGTGTTGGTTTTACTGGGTTGGAATGCGCAGTTCCATTGAGAGGTGGTGCCAGAATTGTGGACCCTGTAGCCTCAGAAGAAAAGACTACAGCAGCCAGAAGGCACCCCTGCAACCCATCAAGATGACTCATCCCCTGGAGATCATGGCCCTGGATCATGTCAAGCTGTCACCCAGCAGGTCAGGATATTCCTATGCCCTGACCATGATGGATCACTACTCCCGGTTCCTGGTGGTCGCCCCCGTCAAGGATCTGATGGCAGAGACAGCAGTGAGGACGTTTCAGGCGTACTTCTGCAGGCCCCATGGATACCCGGAGCAGGTGGTGACAGATCAAAGCTCAGCCTTCGAGGCTGAATTGTTCAAGGAGTTCTGCCATCTGTACGGGTGTAAAAAGATCAGGACTACACCATACCACCCCCAAACCTACGGTCTCTGTGAAAAGATGAATAACACCGTCATCGACCTGCTGAAGTCCTTACCACTAGAGGAGAGAAATCAGTGGCCAGACCTACTACCTGACCTCGTAGATCAGTACAACCACATACCTGTGAGCTCCACCAATTGTACTCCAGCATATCTCATGCGAGCCAGACCCGGGAAGTTGCCCATGGACCTGGAGCTTGGTGTAGTAGAACCAGAAGCAGATATGTCCACTGAGGACTGGGACACGACCAAACAGGAGTAGTACAGAAGAGTACAGGCCTGTGTCGAAGACAGTCTCACTCGGGACAAGCACTAAGGCCACTACAATAAAAGTGCCCCCGCAGAACCCTTCACACCAGGAGAAGTGGTGTTAAAGAGGAAAAGGAGAAACCACAAACTTGATGACCAGTGGGAGAGAGAACCCTACACTGTGTTAAATTCAAGGTTTGATAGCAAGAAGACCTGTTTGATTAGCAAAGACGGAGGAATAACGACTGCAACGGTATCTAGAGACCATCTGAAGTTGTGTCCAGACCTGCTAAAGCCCCAAGAAGAAGTGCCTTTCACCGTACCGGAGGAGCCTAAAAATGCAATACTCCATACTGACTTAGGAGATTTCCCGGCAGATTGGCCTCAACTAGGAGGAGCAGTAATAATACCTGTGATCCACTTCTTTCAACAGCCAGAAGACCCTCCACAGCAAGTAGAATCTGTAAGTGCTTCAGAAGAGCCTGCTCAAGAAGAATCCCCGGAAGAAGGATCCCCGGTTGGAGCAGAGCAAGAAGGCCCAGTCAATGGTATACTTGCCAGTCCTGTAGTGAGGTTAAGGCAACCCTGCAGTCTCCCAACACTTAGAACTTACAGAATGGGAGGTAGTGCAAATACTAATGCCTCACGCATCCCAGTACCACGTAGGTCGACATGTAGCACACGAGGTCAGATCTCTGTCAGATACAGAGAATAGAGAAGGAAACTTTGACAGTGTAGATAGTTGCCCCTGGGGTATTGTCTTGTGTATTTTCATGTATATGTATTTATTACTTTGTGTTATGCTTGCAATGGACAATTTAAGTGATATGGACACTTCCCTTGTTCTCTCTAGTTACCCGTAAGGGTACATAAAGAACTTTGTGGCTGAGGACTGTGTGCAGCCCAAAAACTGTTTGCTGTAAATAATTGCACTCCCTGGAGTGCCCCTTTAGGTAACCTCAGAACAAAAACCTGTCTGGCATGGCACAAGCGGAGGTCCAACTCAGGATCGCCATGCCCTGCAGCCACCCCAGGGCCTACGTTGAGGGTTTGCTTTGGACAGGTCCCTCAAGCTACCAAGTACTTTAACCTGTGAGATGGACACCCTGCTAGGGGACCTCACCGGAACAGACTTGAATTCTGAGGTTGCTTATTGAATTGTACATATCTATTTATTATCTCTAATGTTTTATATGCAATGTTTAAGCAAAGTGCCTCCCATAAAGGGAAGAGTTATTGTTGTTATAAAAATTACTTCAGTCCGGGAGTACTGAGCTTTGCTAGGGGGGAATGTGGCGCCCTGCTGCGCATTGGTGCCACAGATCCCAGAGGGGTGCATGGACGGATTCCTCCACAAGCGGCCCTCATAGCATTCACACACCTCCACCTTCCACCTCAGACCAGCAGAGGGAGCCCATTAGGGATATAAAAAGGGAAGGTGGAGCTAGGCAGCTCTGTCTGGAGTATGCAGTCAGGAGTATGCAGTCTGGAGTATGCAGTCTAAAGTCTGCTGCAGCCAGAGAGGTTGTCAGGTCAGTTCAGACTCTGAGAGCTCAGTTAGTGAGCATAAGGCGTGCCGAGGCCATAAGAGCGGTGAAGAGTAGCGAGGCCTACTACCAGTGTGAAGCCTAGTGAGGGCCCCGAACACGGCCGAAGGCAAGTGGAGTAAGCAAGCTACATAGGGGGCAGAGGAGCTTAGCCAGCTCACCCCAAGATCATTTACCGGACATCGGGTCCACGTCTACAGGGATCTCTATTACCAGCAGAGACAACCGGAACCCCTGGCGAACTATATGTCCCAGGAACACCAAAAGCTGACCGTTATACCAGGGTCAGGAGTCACAGAGGCCCAAGAGACCAGGGAGTGTGATCTCCAACAGAAGGCCCTACCACCAGGTCAGCCAGTGAAAGACAGAGACCAAGTTAAGCCTAGCTTCAGGCAGGTCATTAACTTATCAGGAAAAGGCAAGAAACAGGAGGCCCCACACCCGCTCACTGGGGAGAGTCCTGAAATGCACCAGTCACCCTACAGTGTCCTGGATCGTGCCTGAAACACCACCAGTAAAGGTACTGAAGTGAACTGTTGTGAGTGTGACTATTCTTCTTCTGACCCGGCTGGGTCCCCTCCGTCCTGCATCCCTTTTCCTACGCTGCCCTGAGGCTCCGCTCCACCTGTGGGGAGCCGCATCAACTAAGCTGCCTGAACACCGGCCTCAGAGGACTGTCGCAGTGTTGGTGATCCTCACTAGACACCACGGGTGGCGTCACAAACAATTCCCCCTTTCCTATACACCTTTTCCCCTTTCCCTTGCTTTTAAGAGTGACCCCAGGGTACGGGCCCGGGAGCCGACCACCGCGACATCCCCCAAAACTAACAGCAAGGCTCAGGCGCCGAGTAGTTATCCCCTGGGCACGTCACAGACCATAATTTCTACTATATACAAAACCTTGGTATTGTTGTATGTAGTGCAAGTGATTGGATGATCGCAGGTTCAAATATCCTACAGGAACTAGAAAAAAAAACAGTAAAAATTTAAAAAATTGTTTTTGTAAAGAATAAAATATATAAACATTTGAATCACTCCACCTTTTTCTCCATTAAAAATCTGATCAATCAAAATATAAAATTCACCACATCAAAAAACACCACAGTATGAAAAAAGAAAAAAAATCGAAACGCTGGAATTGTGGGTTTCAAAAATTGCAATAAGAACCGATCAAAGCATGTCTAGCTCTAATTGCTATCAATAAAAACCTCAGCTTGCTCCATGAAAAATAAGCCCTCAAACAACTGCATTGAGTGAAAAATAAAAGGATTACATCAACATTTTTATGATCTGATAAAGTAAATTCAGCTATTTCCGTCCAAAAATATTGAATAGCTTACAGTCTCAAATCAGGAGCCAGCAATCTGCAGATGAAGTTCCACACTTTGGTCAAAGAGTATCCACATTGCATACAGATGTCATACGGATGCTAGATGAGAAAAAAATCACACTGTACTTGCATGACACTCATCCTACTTTTCAGGAACAACATCGGACCGTCTTTTTTCTCGCAGATGAGTAGGAACCCATACACTGATAATGGGATGCTAGTCTCAGCTTATGAATAATAAACCAAAAATTCAAGTGATATATGAAGGTCCTGTACCTGCATAGTCACTCAGTGTGAATGTGAATTGATTGATGTGTGATATATTGTAATAACAGAATCTTAATAACAGCATTTTTTTATTCTTCACAAACTTCAAAGAAGGAGGCCATTCTAATACCCCTTTGTCCTAATTTTGCTGTTAAGCAAAAATCCTGAAACCAAGGCCCTGATTCATTAAGCGTGGCATTCATTTTGTACTCCAGTCTTAATGAGGGACGTGATGGAATAAGGTTCATTGATTTCACTAAGAGGTGCACGCTACTTAATGAATTTGGTGCAACTTATCAGTGGCATGCCTGTCACCCGAAATGTAAAGAACACCAGCACTTTTGATGGTTAGGTGGACGTTACCATGTTGTCCCATCCATTCTCCTTTCCAACTCCGCTCACTCTGCCCGGAAGCGCCATGAAAACGCCAAAAGTTAAAATTTTGAAGCAAATCCATCAGACTGGGCAAACCAGGGCTCATATATATCTAATATATTTTGTGACTAGTTGATGATGGTCCTGAATAGGCTGCTAATATTTTAAAAAGCGTTTTCTATCCCCAGCATCCTTGCAATACATTCCTTCTTTAAGCACATATACAATTTACATATACTTTGGGTTTTTAATTATTATATATTTTTTAATCTAGAATCCTTGGCAAGTTTGTGTAATAACTAGTGTTGAGCATTCCGATACTGAAATATCGGGTATCGGCCGATAATCGCGGTATAGGAATTCCGATACTTAATTCCGATACTTTTAGAATATCGTATGCAATGAGCCAGTTTAATTTTATTCAGCCAATGAGGATCCTAAGAAGTGTGGGCACATCCTGTAAGGCATGTAGGCATGTTAACTAATGGCATGGCTGTGATTGGCTGCTGAAATGATGTCATGATGCACTATAAAAGCTGCCGCCTAGTGCACAGTTCTCTGTGCTGTTCACTGCTGTCTGCAAGGTCTCTGTGTGTGAGTGCAGCTCACCCTGTAGTGTGTGCTTCAGCCACGTCTGGTTGTAGTGCACTCAGCATGCGTCACTGCCTCATACATTGTCCTTTTTTGCTAATTGATCATTTTTCCTGATTTCTCCTATTAGTGTGGTGGTTCCATCCGTATTCAGCTAAATTGGTTCCAAACACACTATATAGGAGTAGATAGAGAATTTTTTTTTTGTCTTGCAGCACTAGTGCACAGTGCTCTGCATCTGCACTGTTCACGGCTGTCTGCAAGGTCTCTGTGTGTGAGTGCAGCTCATGCTGTAATGTGTGCTTCAGCCACGTCTGGTTGTAGTGCGCTCAGCGTGCGTCACTGCCTCATACATTGTCCTTTTTTGCTAATTGATCATTTTTCCTGATTTCTCCTATTAGTGTGGTGGTTCCATCCGTATACAGCTACATTGGATCCAAACACACTATATAGGAGTAGATAGAGGAGCCTTTCTGCAGCATTGTGCCCTGCAGCCCAGCCAGATCAGTATTAGCCTATTTTTTGCAGCCTCATCTATAGCATTGTATGTTACCTTCCTGCATTGTAATAGCTACAAAAAGTTTGTGATGCTATCGGTATTACATCTTTGGGCACATCCAGTGTCTTTTTGTGACAAAAAAAACCTAAATAAAGTTCACCAAACACTCCACTTTACAGTTGTGTAGGCCACATTAGCTCATATTAAAGTCTAGTCCACACTTTATAAAATTAGTGTTTTTTATACCTGTTAGCAGCTGTTCAGGAATAAGCACACTAAGCCCTTAGTACTTATCTGCCTATCTTTATCAGTCTACCAAGATGAAGAAGGCAGGGATAAAGGCATGTGGTCGTGGGCATGGGCGTGGGCGTGGAGTTTCTGCAGGGAGAGGACATGAGGATTCTGTGCCTGCAGGCAGAAGACGTGGGGATTCTGTGCCTGCTACAAGCACCAGTGACTCAGCATCCCCCAGTTTTACCAGGGAACAGTCCTTTAAGGCAGCTTTGTAGGAGCTAGCCGTACCCCACTGCTGCGGGAGGACAAAATTGAAGCCGTTGTCGGATGGATGGCAGCTAACTCATCGACTTCAATTAGTTCCAGATCCTCTCAGGTCCTGAACACTGAAGAGCACCCATCTGTCTCTTCACCACCTGCCAAATTGCCAAGGCAGTCAGAGAGCCCTGGACAGGAGCCATCTCTACTTCTGTTCTCTGAATCTCTTGGCTTGGAAAGAGGGGGCCAGCCAAGCAGAATTCGAGAATTTGAAGAAGAGGTAGTATGCAGTGATGCGCAACCGTTTTGTCTCTCTGAACCTGGAGAGGCGGGTGGGCCAGTGCCTATGGTCAGCAGCACACCTCAGTACGCATCTGATGATGAGACTCAGGTGCCAATTTCTGGTGCGTACTGTGCAGTCGAGACTACCCAGGAGAAGCAGTAGTTTGAAGAGAGTGGTGTAGATGATGAGGTCCTTGACCCATCATGGCGTGAGGGACAGGAGATGGTGGGAGCAGCTCTGAGGAAGAGATTCCCCGAACGGCCCAAAAAGGAGGGAGAGGGAGGGGGCAGACTTGGTTGCCTGTAGCATCCATTTCGGCACCCATTAGGAGCATGGCCCTTCCAAAATCCAAAGCGGGCGCTCCCAAGACTTGTAGTGCCTGGTCCTTTTTTGACACAGTTGCAGATGACATTTGCTTTGTCAAATGCAAGCTGTGTAATCAGAAGGTGAAAAGAGGGAAAAGTGTCAGCAACCTCAATACCACAAATATGTGGAAACATGTGCGGACCAAGCACGTGGTGGAGTTACAAAAACACACTGAAGACCTAGGCCAACCTTCAGCGCCACCTACCACCTCATCAGCTCATGTTGTAGATTCTTCCTCCAGCTCACACACAGCTGGTTCGGCTTCCTCACATGATCGCCATGGAAGAACCTCTGGCACTGTTGTACAGAGACACAGTGTAATTCCACCCACAGTACCACTTTCCCTGTCATCCTCACACTCCCAGCTCAGTCTACAGCCATCGTTAGCACAGGCATGGGAGAAAAGGCGCCCATACTCGGCAAACCACCCCCGAGCATAGGCTCTGAATGTTGGCATTGCAAAACTACTGGCCCTTGAAATGCTATCATTCAGGCTTATGGAGACTGACACCTTCCGTAACTTTATGGCATTGGCAGTCCCACAATACATCGTGCCCAGTCGCTTTTATTTCAGCAGGCAAGCAGTCCTTGCCCTGCAACAGCATGTGGAGGGAAAAATTAAACATGCGCTACAAAACGCCATCAGTAGCAAGGTCCACCTGACCACCGATGCGTGGACCAGTAAGCATGGACAGGGATGATACGTTTCCCTCACTGCCCATTGGGTAAATGTTGTGGAGCCGGGTACAGATCTTGAGAGTGGCGCTGTACATGTTCTGCCAACTCCAAGGATTGCAGGAATCCAGTCTGTACACATTGACTCCTCCTCATACTCCAGTTCCTCTGAATCAGCCCTGCAGGAGCCATCACGGTCTACCTCCACATCGACCTGTGAATGGTTACCTGTTATGATGACCGATATGAGCACAGCCGTGGCCAAACGTCAACAGGCCGTATTAAAATTAATTTCTTTGGGGATTCGAAGCCACACAGAGCAGGAGCTCTGGAATGCCATTAAGCAGCAGAGCGATGTGTGGTTTGTGCCAGCGAATCTCCAGCCAGGCATGGTAGTGTGTGACATTGGCCGAAATCTGGTGGCAGCTCTGGGCCTAGGCAACCTCACTCACATCCCATGTCTGGCACATGTGCTCAACTTGGTCATGCAGAGTTTTTTGAGGGACTATCCGGATCTTGATGCACTGCTGCACAAGGTCCGCATAGAGTGCGCTCACTTGCGGCGTTCCAGCAACGCAAGATTGCGCATTGCAGCTCTGCAGCACCGATTACGTCTTCCGGAACATCGCATCATATGTGACCTACCCACCAGGTGGAATTCAACGTTACATATGTTGGAGAGGTTATGTGAGCAGCAGGCAGCATTAATGGAGTACCAGCTGCAGCAGGCGCAAACAAGTCGCAGTGCGCGCCGTTCACACTTCACCACCACTGAGTGGGCCTCTATGAAGGACATTTGCCACGTTTTGCGTGCCTTCGATTATTCAACGCGGATGGCGAGTGCAGATGATGCACTAGTCAGCATGACTATCCCCCTTATCTGTCTGCTTGAAAAAACAGTGCAAGCACTAAGGGAGGAGGTTTTGGAAGAGGTGGAGGATGAAGAGTCACAAATGCCATCTGCTTCTGTACAGTCTGAGCAACGTGGTTCCTCATAAAGGGCCTAGGCAAGAGACACTTTGTGAGGAGGATGAGGATGAGTCAATGGAGGAGGAAGACATCTGTCCAGAGGAGGGAGGTACACAATGCTCTAGTAGTCAGTATCTAGAGCGAGGGTGGGGTGATGCAGAACAGGCAGAGATAACGCCTCAAGCAGGGGACAGCGTTTCTTGGCCAGTTGGCAGTCAGCAGCACATGGTTGATTTCATGCTGCAGTGCCTGAGAAACGACCGCCGCATCACCCACATTCTCAACATGGCTGATTATTGGGTGTCCACCCTCCTAGATCCTCGCTACCGGGACAACTTACAAAGCCTCATAACACCGTTGAACCGCGAGCGTAAAATGCCGGAGTACCAAGACGCACTGGTGCATTCCATCATGTTCTCCATTCCAACCGAGAGCAGTGCTGCTAGTGCTTTACAATGCAGCTCAGTGCGTCGAGGCAGTGGAGGAAGCTCTGCACAAAGAGGGAGCACAAGCAGCGCCTCAGCACAAGGCAAGACCAGTATGGCCCAAATGTGGCAAAGTTTTGTGTCCCCGTCGCGACAAATGTCTACACCATCACAGACGGCTCCAGTCAGCAGGAGGCAACGATTCCGTCAGATGGTGACAGACTACATGTCTTGCCCTCTCAGTGTACTCCCAGACGGCTCTTCCCCCTTCAAGTTTTGGGTCTCTAAGCTGGATACATGGCCAGAGCTTATCCAGTATGCATTGGAGGTGCTGGCTTGCCCTGCTGCTAGTGTATTATCGGAACGCGTCTTTAGTGCCGCAGGTGGTGTACTAACAGACCGTCGCATGCGCCTATCCTCCGATAACGTTGACCGGCTTACTTTTCTGAAAATGAACAAGGCCTGGATCTCGCATCAATTTGCCAGTCCTCTTCCAGAATAAATAATTGGCTGGCAAGAGTATCCAGGTCTCATGTTGTGTTCATGTTTCTACCACCTGAACTGTAATCCCTGAGCTCCAACACTGCCAGCTGCTGCTCAGAAGTGCCGTCTGCACAGTCAACGCTTGCTCCAGTGTTATTGGGGCTCAGTAACGTCAACTGATCCCCAGCTGTGTGTCCGGCAAATTCTCCTGCTCTGTCCACATCCACTGTACTACTACTAATTTAAAACTTGCTCCAATTATACCTCTGGCGGCTCTGTTTTAGTATTTACCCTGGGCTCCAACACCGCTAGTTGCTGCTCAGAAGTGCCGTTTGCACTGTCAACGCTTGCTCCAGTGTTTTTCGGGTTCAGTAACGTCAGCTGATCCCCAGCTGTGTGTCCGGTAAATTCTCCTGCTCTATCCACATCCACTGTACTACTACTAATTTAAAACTTGCTCCAATTATACCTCTGGCTCCTCTGTTTTTAGTATTTACCCTGGGCTCCAACACCGAAGTTGCTGCTCAGTAGTGCCGTCTGCACAGTCAACGCTTGCTCCTGTGTTATTGGGGTTCAGTAACGTCAGCTGATCCCCAGCTGTGTGTCCGGCAAATTCTCCTGCTCTGTCCACATCTACTGTACTACTAATTTAAAACTTGCTCCAACTATACCCCTGGCTCCTCTGTTTTTAGTATTTACCCTGGGCTCCAACACCGCTAGTTGCTGCTCAGAAGTGCCATCTGCACAGTCAACGCTTGCTCCAGTGTTATTCGGGTTCAGTAACGTCAGCTGATCCCCAGCTGTGTGTCCGGCAAATTCTCCTGCTCTGTCCACATCCACTGTACTACTACTAATTTAAAACGTGCTCCAATTATACCTCTGGCTCCTCTGTTTTTAGTATTTACCCTGGGCTCCAACACCGCTAGTTGCTGCTTAGTAGTGCCGTCTGCACAGTGAATGCTTGCTCCAGTGTTATTGGGGTTCAGTAACGTCAGCTGATCCCCAGCTGTGTGTCCGGCAAATTCTCCTGCTCTGTCCACATCCACTGTACTACTGCTAATTTAAAACTTGCTCCAATTATACCTCTGGCTCCTCTGTTTTTAGTATTTACCCTGGGCTCCAACACCACTAGTTGCTGCTCAGAAGTGCCATCTGCACAGTCAACGCTTGCTCCAGTGTTATTCGGGTTCAGTAACGTCAGCTGATCCAGAGCTGTGTGTCCGGCAAATTCTCCTGCTCTGTCCACATCCACTGTACTACTACTAATTTAAAACGTGCTCCAATTATACCTCTGGCTCCTCTGTTTTTAGTATTTACCCTGGGCTCCAACACCGCTAGTTGCTGCTTAGTAGTGCCGTCTGCACAGTGAATGCTTGCTCTAGTGTTATTGGGGTTCAGTAACGTCAGCTGATCCCCAGCTGTGTGTCCGGCAAATTCATCTGCTCTGTCAACATCCACTGTACTACTGCTAATTTAAAACTTGCTCCAACTATACCCCTGGCTCCTCTGTTTTTAGTATTTACCCTGGGCTCCAACACCGCTAGTTGCTGCTCAGAAGTGCCGTCTGCATAGTCAACGCTTGCTCCAGTGTTATTTGGGTTCAGTAACGTCAGCTGATCCCCAGCTGTGTGTCCGGCAAATTCTCCTGCTCTGTCCACATCCACTGTACTACTACTGATTTAAAACGTGCTCCAATTATACCTCTGGCTCCTCTGTTTTTAGTATTTACCCTGGGCTCCAACACCGCTAGTTGGTGCTTAGTAGTGCCGTCTGCACAGTCAATGCTTGCTCCAGTGTTATTGGGGTTCAGTAACGTCAGCTGATCCCCAGCTGTGTGTCCGGCAAATTCTCCTGCTCTGTCCACATCCACTGTACTACTGCTAATTTAAAACTTGCTCCAATTATACCTCTGGCTCCTCTCTTTTTAGTTTTTACCCTGGGCTCCAACACCGCTAGTTGCTGCTCAGAAATGCCATCTGCACAGTCAACTCTTGCTCCAGTGTTATTGGGGCTCAGTAACGTCAGCTGATCCCCAGCTGTGTGTCCGGCAAATTCTCCTGCTCTGTCCACATCCACTGTACTACTACTAATTTAAAACTTGTTCCAGTTATACCTCTGGCTCTTCTGTTTTTAGTATTTACCCTGGGCTCCAACACCGCTAGTTGCTGCTCAGAAGTGCGGTCTGCACAGTCAACGCTTGCTCCAGTGTTATTGAGGCTCAGTAACATCAGCTGATCCCCAGCTGTGTGTCCGGCAAATTATCCTGCGCTGTCCACATCCACTGTGCTACTACTAATTTAAAACTTGCTCCAATTATACCTCTGGCTCCTCTGTTTTTAGTATTACCCTGGGCTCCAACATCGCTAGTTGCTGCTCAGCAGTGCCGTCTACACAGTCAACACTTGCTCCAGTGTTATTGGGGTTCAGTAACATCAGCTGATCCCCAGCTGTGTGTCCGGCAAATTCATCTGCTCTGTCAACATCCACTGTACTCCTGCTAATTTAAAACTTGCTCCAATTATACCCCTGGCTCCTCTGTTTTTAGTATTTACCCTGGGCTCCAAAACTGCTAGTTGCTGCTCAGAAGTGCCGTCTGCACAGTCAATGCTTGCTCCAGTGTTATTCGGGTTCAGTAACGTCAGCTGATCCCCAGCTGTGTGTCCGGCAAATTCTCCTGCTCTGTCCACATCCACTGTACTACTACTAATTTAAAACGTGCTCCAATTATACCTCTGGCTCCTCTGTTTTTAGTATTTACCCTGGGCTCCAACACCGCTAGTTGGTGCTTTGTAGTGCCGTCTGCACAGTCAATGCTTGCTCCAGTGTTATTGGGGTTCAGTAACGTCAGCTGATCCCCAGCTGTGTGTCCGGCAAATTCTCCTGCTCTGTCCACATCCACTGTACTACTGCTAATTTAAAACTTGCTTAAATTATACCTCTGGCTCCTCTGTTTTTAGTTTTTACCCTGGGCTCCAACACCGCTAGTTGCTGCTCAGAAATGCCGTCTGCACAGTCAACTCTTGCTCCAGTGTTATTGGGGCTCAGTAACGTCAGCTGTTCCCCAGCTGTGTGTCCGGCAAATTCTCCTGCTCTGTCCACATCCACTGTACTACTACTAATTTAAAACTTGTTCCAGTTATACCTCTGGCTCTTCTGTTTTTAGTATTTACCCTGGGCTCCAACACCGCTAGTTGCTGCTCCGAAGTGCGGTCTGCACAGTCAACGCTTGCTCTAGTGTTATTGAGGCTCAGTAACATCAGCTGATCCCCAGCTGTGTGTCCGGCAAATTATCCTGCTCTGTCCACATCCACTGTGCTACTACTAATTTAAAACTTGCTCCAATTATACCTCTGGCTCCTCTGTTTTTAGTATTTACCCTGGGCTCCAACATCGCTAGTTGCTGCTCAGCAGTGCCGTCTACACAGTCAACACTTGCTCCAGTGTTATTGGGGTTCAGTAACATCAGCTGATCCCCAGCTGTGTGTCCGGCAAATTCATCTGCTCTGTCAACATCCACTGTACTACTGCTAATTTAAAACTTGCTTCAACTATACCCCTGGCTCCTCTGTTTTTAGTATTTACCCTGGGCTCCAAAACCGCTAGTTGCTGCTCAGAAGTGCCGTCTGCACAGTCAACGATTGCTCCACTGTTATTCGGGTTCAGTAACGTCAGCTGATCCCCAGCTGTGTGTCCGGCAAATTCTCCTGCTCTGTCCACATCCACTGTACTACTACTAATTTAAAACGTGCTCCAATTATACCTCTGGCTCCTCTGTTTTTAGTATTTACCCTGGGCTCCAACACCACTAGTTGCTGCTCAGTAGTGCCATCTGCACAGTCAATGCTTGCTCCAGTGCTATTCGGGTTCAGTAACGTCAGCTGATCCCCAGCTGTGTGTCCGGCAAATTCTCCTGCTCTGTCCACATCCGCTGTACTACTACTAATTTAAAACTTGCTCCAATTATACCTCTGGCTCCTCTGTTTTTAGTATTTACCCTGGGCTCCAACACCGCTAGTTGCTGCTCAGAAATGCCGTCTGCACAGTCAACGCTTGCTCCAGTGTTATTGGGGCTCAGTAACGTCAGCTGATCCCCAGCTGTGTGTCCGGCAAATTCTCCTGCTCTGTCCACATCCACTGTACTACTACTAATTTAAAACTTGTTCCAGTTATACCTCTGGCTCTTCTGTTTTTAGTATTTACCCTGGGCTCCAACACCGCTAGTTGCTGCTCAGAAGTGCGGTCTGCACAGTCAACTCTTGCTCCAGTGTTATTGAGGCTCAGTAACATCAGCTGATCCCCAGCTGTGTGTCCGGCAAATTCTCCTGCTCTGTCCACATCCACTGTGCCACAACTAATTTAAAACTTGCTTCAATTATACCTCTGGCTCCTCTGTTTTTAGTATTTACCCTGGGCTCCAAAACTGCTAGTTGCTGCTCAGAAGTGCCATCTGCACCGTCAACGCTTGCTCCAGTGTTATTGGGGTTCAGTAACATCAGCTGATCCCCAGCTGTGTGTCCGGCAAATTCTCCTGCTCTGTCAACATCCACTGTACTACTGCTAATTTAAAACTTGCTCCAATTAAACCTCTGGCTCCTCTGTTTTTAGTATTTACCCTGGGCTCCAACACCGCTAGTTGCTGCTCAGAAGTGCCGTCTGCACAGTCAACCCTTGCTCCAGTGTTATTGGGGTTCAGTAACGTCAGCTGATCCCCAGCTGTGTGTCCGGCAAATTTTCCTGCTCTGTCAACATCCACTGTACTACTGTTAATTTAAAACTTGCTCCAATTATACCTCTGGCTCCTCTGTTTTTAGCATTTATCCTGGGCTCCAACACCGCTAGTTGCTGCTCAGAAGTGCCGTCTGCACAGTCAACGCTTGCTCCAGTGTTATTGGGGTTCAGTAACGTCAGCTGATCCCCAGCTGTGTGTCCGGCAAATTCTCCTGCTCTGTCCACATCCACTGTACTACTACTAATTTAAAACTTGCCCCAATTATACCTCTGGCTCCCCTGTTTTTAGTATTTACCCTGGGCTCCAACACCGCTAGTTGCTGCTCAGAAGTGCCGTCTGCACAGTCAACGCTTACTCCAGTGCTATTGGAGCTCAGTAACGTCAGCTGATCCCCAGCTGTGTGTCAGGAAAATTCTCCTGCTCTGTCCACATCCACTGTACTACTAATTTAAAACTTGCTCCAATTATACCTCTGGCTCCTCTGTTTTTAGTATTTACCCTGGGCTCCAACACTGCTAGTTGCTGCTCAAAAGTGCCGTCTGCACAGTCAACGCTTGCTCCAGTGTTATTGGGGTTCAGTAACGTCAGCTGTTCCCCTGCTGTGTGTACGGCAATTTCTCCTGCTCTGTCCACATTTACACTACTACAGATTTTAAAGTTACTCCAATTACACCTCTGGCCCCTCTGTTTTCAGTATTATCCCTGAGCTCCAACACCGCCAGTTGGCGCTCAGAAGTGCTGTCTTCACAGTCAACACTTGCTGCCGTGTTATTGGGGTTCAGTAACGTTAGCTGTTCCCCTGCTATGTGTACGGCAATTTCTCCTGCTCTGTCCACATTCACACTACTACAGATTTTAAAGTTACTCCAATTACACCTCTGGCTCCTCTGTTTTCAGTATTATCCCTGAGCTCCAACACCACCAGTTGGCGCTCAGAAGTGCCGTCTGCACAGTCAACACTTGCTGCCGTGTTATTGGGGTTCAGTAGCGTCAGCTGTTCCCCCTGCTGTGTGTATGGCAATTTCTCCTGCTCTGTCCACATTCACACTACTACAGATTTTAAAGTTGCTCCAATTACACCTCTGGCTCCTGTTTTCAGTATTATCCATGAGCTCCAACACCGCCAGTTGGCACTCAGAAGTGCCATCTGCACAGTCAACACTTGCTGCCCTGTTATTGGGGTTCAGTAATGTCAGCTCTTCCCCTGCTGTGTGTACGACAATTTCTCCTGCTCTGTCCACATTCACACTACTAGTCTACTACTGATTTTAAAGTTGCTCCAATTAGGCCTCTGGCTCCACTCTATTTTTAGTATTTACCCTGTGTTCCAGCACCGCCAGCTGTTTCCCAGCAGTGTCTTTTGCACGGGTACTCCCTCCTTCCCAGCCTGGTTCCAGCACGCCAGCTGTTTCCGGGTAGTGTCAACGTCACTTTGCCTCCAATACGTTGTCCTGTCGTGTTACGGTCGGGTTAGCCGACTCTGTGGTGCCTGCAGTTTAGGTGACTCCTATGTGGGCTGCGGGATCTGGCAATGAAGGCTGGTTCCATAGTGCCAATAGGACAAGCACTCCCTGTAGGACTGTGGGTTCTGGTAACTGCGGCCGGCTCGCGGCCTTGCAACTTTTTTTTCATGGGTACCTTCTGCTACCCATCCGAGTTCCAGCACCGTTCTCGGCAGTGCCTTTGGCTTAGGTGCCTCCTTCTCGGTATCCAAGTTCCACCAACGTCTGCTGGTCCTTGGTAGTGCTTTCTGGCACAGGTACCTCCTGCTTAGTAACCGGGTTCCAGTACCGTCAGCTGGTCCTCGGTAGTTCCATTGGCACTTGCACCTTCTGCTACCCATCCGGGTTCCAGTACCGTCAGCTGGTTCTCTGCAGTGCCTTTGGCTTAGGTGCCTCCTTCTCGGTATCCAAGTTCCACCAACGTCTGCTGGTCCATGGTAGTGATTTCTGGCACAGGTACCTCCTGCTTAGTAACAGGGTTCCAGTACAGTCAGCTGGTCCTCGGTAGTTCCATTGGCTTTTGTACCTTCTGCTACCCATCCGAGTTCCAGTACCGTCAGCAGGTTCTCGGCAGTGTCTTTGGCACGGGTACTCCCTCCTGCCCAGCCTGGTTCCAGCACGCCAGCTGTTTCCGGGTAGTGTCAACGTCACTTTGCCTCCAATGCGTTGTCCTGTCGTGTTGTGGTCGGGTTAGCCGACTCTATGGTGCCTGCAGTTTAGGTGACTCCTATGTGGGCTGAGGCATCAGGCAATGAAGGCTGGTTCCATAGTGCCAATAGGACAAGCACCCCCTGTGGGACTGTGGGTTTTGGCAACTGCGGCCGGCTCGCGGCCTTGCAACTTTATTTTTCATGGGTACCTTCTGCTACCCATCCGAGTTCCAGTACCGTCAGCTGGTTCTCGGCAGTGCCTTTGGCTTAGGTGCCTCCTTCTCGGTATCCAAGTTCCACCAACGTCTGCTGGTCCTTGGTAGTGCTTTCTGGCACAGGTACCTCCTGCTTAGTAACCCGGTTCCAGTACCGTCAGCTGGTCCTCGGTAGTTCCATTGGCTCTTGTACCTTCTGCTACCCATCCGGATTCCAGTGCCGTCAGCTGGTTCTGGGCAGTGCCTTTGACTTAGGTGCCTCCTTCTCGGTATCCAAGTTCCACCAATGTCTGCTGGTCCTTGGTAGTGCTTTCTGGCACAGGTACCTCCTGCTTAGTAACTGAGTTCCAGTACCGTCAGCTGGTCCTCGGTAGTTCCATTGGCCCTTGTACCTTCTGCTACCCATCTGGGTTCCAGTACCGTCAGCTGGTTCTCGGCAGTGCCTTTGGCTTAGGTGCCTCCTTCTCGGTATCCAAGTTCCACCAACGTCTGCTGGTACTGGTAGTGCTTTCTGGCACAGGTACCTCCTGCTTAGTAACCTTGTTCCAGTACCGTCAGCTGGTCCTCGGTAGTTCCATTGGCTCTTGTACCTTCTGCTACCCATCTGGATTCCAGTGCCGTCAGCTGGTTCTGGGCAGTGCCTTTGACTTAGGTGCCTCCTTCTCGGTATCCAAGTTCCACCAACGTCTGCTGGTCCTTGGTAGTGCTTTCTGGCACAGGTACCTCCTGCTTAGTAACTGAGTTCCAGTACCGTCAGCTGGTCCTTGGTAGTTCCATTGGCCCTTGTACCTTCTGCTACCCATCTGGGTTCCAGTACCGTCAGCTGGTTCTCGGCAGTGCCTTTGGCTTAGGTGCCTCCTTCTCGGTATCCAAGTTCCACCAACGTCTGCTGGTCCTGGTAGTGCTTTCTGGCACAGGTACCTCCTGCTTAGTAACTGAGTTCCAGTACCGTCAGCTGGTCCTCGGTAGTTCCATTGGCTCTTGTACCTTCTGCTACCCATCCGGGTTCCAGTAACGTCAGCTGGTTCTCGGCAGTTCCTCAGCCTTCTGGTACCTTCTGCTACATTTCCAAGTTCAAGATTTTTGAAATGGTTCTTGGTAATCACTCTGGATCTCCCTGATGTGGACCCTGAAGACGAGGACCCTGAAGATCACCCCGAAGAAGACGAGGACCCCGAAGACGACGACCCTGAAGACGAGGACCCTGAAGACCACCCCGAAGAAGACGAGGACCCGAAGACAATGACCTTTAAGACGAGGACCCTGAAGACCACCCCGAAGAAGACGAGGACCCCGAAGATGACGACCCTGAAGACGAGGACCCTGAACACCACCCCGAAGAAGACGAGGACCCCGAAGACGACGACCCTGAAGACGAGTAACCTGAAGACCACCCCAAAGAAGACGAGGACACCGAAGACGACGACCCTGAAGACGAGGACCCTGACGACCACCCCGAAGAAGACGAGGAACCCGAAGACGACGACCCTGAAGACGACGACCCTGAAGACCACCCCGAAGAAGATGAGGACCCCGAAGATGATGACTCTGAAGACGACGACCCTGAAGACCACCCCGAAGAAGACGAGGACCCCGAAGATGACCCTGAAGACGGCCACCCTGAAGACCACCCCGAAGAAGACGAGGACCCCGAAGACGGCGACCCTGAAGACGACCCTGAAGACCACCCCGAAAAAGACCAAGAAAGTGACCTGAAGAAGATGACCAAGGGGACAAAGAACAAGAAGACAACCACCAAGATACAGAAGAACAAGAGACAGAAAACCAAGAAGCAGAAGTACAAGAAGCTGCAGAACAAAAAGAGGAAGAACATTAAGCATAAGACTAAAAATTAGAGCAAAAGATATTATCTAAATTATAAGCAGAAGAAGACTAAGCAGTGTATGGGGGTGAGTCCGTTCCTCCTCGTGGTGCCCGTGGAAAGGTCCTGCTGCTGCAGGCCAAACTGAACGCGGACAAATCCTGTTGTAAATCTTTTGTGACGGGCAGAACGAAAGGTGTAATGTTCAAACTTTCATAGATAACAACTACAGGAATGCCTGTCACAAATAAGAATATGATGAAGAAGAAGAATATGAAGAAGATGAAGAAGTAGAATATGAGGAAGAATAATAGTTGAATAAGAAGAATATGAAGAATGTAAAAAAATAGAATAATACGAAGAAGGTGAAGAAGAAGAAGATGAAGAAGGTGAAGAAGTTGATGAAAAAGATGCTGATGCTGAGGATGATGAAGGAGAAAGTGTGGGAGAAGTAAAAAAGAAGGTGAAGAGCATGGAAGTAGTGAAACATAAATATCTGACAAAATATAAAAAAACCTAACATAGTCAATATTTCCGTAACTCAGAACGTCTAAAAAAAAATATTAATTCCTGCTATTCCATTTGATTGGGCTAAACCTCTATGCCTTTATTGTCTCCCCCACCTCCCCCAATACATTCTACATTATTCTTAGTTGTTTTCCTTCATGTAGAGTTAACCTACAAGGAAAGAAAGGGTTTATTTTCCTTCCAATATTTGTGTCCCATTGACTTGCATTGGTTTCCGGTATCGGAATCGGCGATATCCGATATTTTTTGGGTATCGATCTGATACAATCCGATCCGATATTTCCCGATGTCGGAAGGTATCGCACAACACTAGTAATAACTATTTTGTGGTTTCTACTATAATAAGGTAAATGTAAGGATCTAAGAACATCTACAAACAATACTAGAAGTTGTCCTTTTTTTGTATTCATTACATGCTTTACAAATTAAAAACAATACTATTTTGGAGTCTTGTTCAATATTTATAGGCAATTTGAGAATAGTACACATTTCACTATGACACTAGGAAGCATATCATCCTTCAGAAATCAAAAGGTCATGTTTAATATCAAGAAGGCAGCAATGTACACATTATTCTATAGTACAAATATAAAAGCACTTAGAGGGATTTTAAATCTTCAAGCATTTAATCATAATAAATCATATTGATCATTTCCTTCCAAGAAGGCGGCAATTACTTATCCCCTTGTAGTTGTAAATTGCTTCCTTGGTAAGACAAATTTTTAATAGTATCAATTCTAAAAAAAAACAAAAAACATTTCAATGTTGATACTATTAATTGACTTGTTTTAATATAAATAATCAATTACTAAAAACTTCTTGCTGCAAGTTACCATGTCAAGACTAGGGTTGAGCCACCCCCGTAGTTTTCGAGTTTGGTTCGGTTCGTCGAACACCCGTGTGTTCGCCGAACTGTTCGTCGAACTGTTCATCGAACACCTTCGAACACCGTTAAAAACAATGGCAGGCAAACAAAAACACATAGAAACTCATAGAAAACACCTTCAAAGGTGTCCAAAAGCTGACAAACTGCTCAGAAGACATAACTAACACATGGAAAAGTGACAAGTACATATAGTCATGCGAAAATAAAAGAGGTGGAGGAGTAAAAGGAGGGGGAGACACAGATATAGGCATGTCATGCCCTTCTAAAATCCAAAAAGTGAGAAGCCGACACGGCCAGTCCGCTCCTGCCCGTGCCACCTCCGTGTCGCCGGGTTTGTGCCAGAGCCGCGGTGAACCCTGACGGCCAGCCCCCCTCTCCCAATACTGGTGCCTGTCTGCTGGTGGGTCGAGCGAGCCCCCCTGTGGTGGAGGCAGCTCTAAGCTTTTTAATTTAAATTGTCTCTCTAATTTGAATGAATACACTTTAAATTCATTTACAAGGATCTATTGGAGGGCAAGTCTCATGCCAGCAGCCGCGTAATTCCAGCTCCAGTAGCGTCCACTAAAGCTGCTGCAGTTAAAAAGCTTTTATAAGGATCGAGCTCGGCTGTCCACCGCAAGGCATCCTAATGCCAGTCCCAGCCCCTATGCCTTGGGGTGCCTCCTGATGCTCTTCACTAAGTATCCCATGGTCCCGAATCATTTCCTTTGAAAAAATTAAGTGTCTAAACTACAGGTGGTGTAGCTTGCTTAACAGCCGGGATAATCCGCTGACTAGCAGACACTGCTACTAGGCACAAAGTATTTCCTGGGCTAGATGCAGTTAAAAATTTGTAATTAGATACTCTCGTTGGATGCTGAGAAAGCATTCCATAGAGTCTCCTGGCACGCCATATATGATTCTCTTAAAAAGCTTGGGGTAGGGGTCTAGGGGACCCTTTTATAGCCAAAATCACGGCCCTGTATCGCAATACGTCACCTAGGCTGAAGATAAATGGAACTGTAGCACCCTGAGGGCTCGGTTGCTACAGACGTATTGCACCTCACCCAGAGGTGTGATATCTCACTCTCAGATAAGGATGGAGTGTGGATCAGGACCCGACACCTGCATGCATTACACCACATTGCCGTGGGGCAGGGCGACCAATATGCCCCTGAGATGGGCACGACAGTCCCTGTCCCTGGCTGGAGTGGGGGGAGGGAACACTGAGGAAGGGGAACCCTGTAGTGCAGGAGCAGGGAGGAAGCAGTTCCTGGGTGCATTGAGAAGGGAGTATAAAAGGTGGGCACCATCTTAGTTCAGTGCAGAGAAGTCTGAGCAGAAGTGGCAGGGAGCAGGGGCTCTGCATGAGCTCTGCTCCGGAGGCGGGCCTAGTAACAGAGGCCCAGGCCTGGAAGAGGGAGAAGGAAGGAAGAGGAGTGGAGAAGGCTCCAGGAACGAGGAATGAAGGGATCCCAGGGGTGCGGACGGGCGAGTCGCCACCGCACGCCCGAATCCACCTGCGTGGAGGGGTCAGGCCAAAGGGGGAGACCGGTCCCCGAACTAGTGGAGGCAGGAAACGACCCTCAGCTAGAAACCGGAGGCTCTGACATTTTATGTGGCGCAGCCCCTCGCTACACCCGCTAGGAAGGCACCACATAGGGTCAGGGAAACTGGCGCCAAGTTTACCAAGAGGAGGCCCGAGGCAGCCGGACAGAAGTGTTGGTAAGAAAGGCCAGACAAAGGACACACAAAGGGGGTCCTGTGAAGTGCTCCAAAGTTATCTGGGAGTTGTCTGAGCCCCTCACCTGGTGAGCACAGTACGACGTGAGCAGCCGTTACCTGCAGACGTGGTCTGGATAATAAGAACTGTGAGTAAAGGCCCTGGACTGCATCACTGACTCCGTGTCGTTACTGCTGCTGCCCTGCACCATCGCCCCCATCCTCCGCATACACTGCCCTGAGGCTATACTCCTCCCGTGGGGAGTTATGCTACGCTCTGCTGCACCCACAACACCAGCCTCAGCAGTCTGCCCTGGAGCGGCGGTTCACTCTGACCGCAATCCACGGGTGGCGTAGTCGGACATTTAAACATCAAAACCACATAAATAGTTCCGCCACTGGTTTGACCGCCCTGAGCCACGGAACCGGGTTGCCGCCACGGAGACTACAACCACCAGCATCCACCAAAAAGGGTCCGGCTCCGGGTGTCCCAAGGCCCAGGGGGCTCGTCAGAACATTTTCATCACCTTTCACAATCACCAATGGGACAAGGCAGGGATGTTCTCTGTCCCCTCTCTTATTTCATCCTAGTGACGGAGCACCTGCTCTCATCAATTCGCCATAACCCCAATATTAGGTGGATTGAGGTGGGAGGCACCGAGTACAAGTGCTCTCTATTTGCTGATGATGTCCTAGTATATATCACTCAATCACATATATCCATCCCTGCTGTTATGGCTGAAATAGATCACTTTGTTACATGGTCAAATTTTAAAATCAATGCAGCGAAGTCTGAGGCCCTCGATGTCTCCCTCCCCAAATCCATATAGGATTCCAACCAGTCCAACTTTCCCTTTGCCTGTCCCTCACAGGGTATCGAATACTTAGGAATTCCTATTCATAGAGACCTCTCCCATCTATGTTATCTTAATTTTGGGCCCTTTATTGAACAACTCCATACAGACCACGGTTGGCAAGTTAGAACTGTAAGATTCACTACGTGAACCGCTGGTGTTTTGTGGAAAAGCACATGTACACTGCGTTCCAAATTATTATGCAAAAAGTGTTTAGGAGTGATAAGGGAAGAATTTGTTTGTTTGTCAGTTAAACTCATTGATGGTGATGTGTGTCAGGGCTCTTTATTAGTGTTGAGCCACCCCCGTAGTGTTCGAGTTCGGTTCGGTTCGTCGAACACCCGTGTGTTCGCCGAACTGTTCGTCGAACTGTTCGTCGAACACCTTCGAACACCGTTAAAACCAATGGCAGGCAAACAAAAACACATAGAAACACATAGAAAACACCTTCAAAGGTGTCCAAAAGCTGACAAACTGCTCAGAAGACATAACTAACACATGGAAAAGTGACAAGTACATATAGTCATGCGAAAATAAAAGAGGTGGAGGAGTAAAAGGAGGGGGAGACACAGATATAGGCATGTCATGCTCTTCTAAAATCCAAAAAGTGAGAAGCCGACACGGCCAGTCCGCTCCTGCCCGTGCCACCTCTGTGTCGCCGGGTTTGTGCCAGAGCCGCGGTGAACCCTGACGGCCAGCCCCCCTCTCCCAATACTGGTGCCTGTCCGCTGGTGGGTCGAGCGAGCCCCCCTGTGGTGGAGGCAGCTCTAAGCTTTTTAATTTAAATTGTCTCTCTAATTTGAATGAATACACTTTAAATCCATTTACAAGGATCTATTGGAGGGCAAGTCTCATGCCAGCAGCTGCGGTAATTCCAGCTCCAGTAGCGTCCACTAAAGCTGCTGCAGTTAAAAAGCTTTTATAAAGATCGAGCTCGGCTGTCCACCGCAAGGCATCCTACTGCCAGTCCCAGCCCCTATGCCTTGGGGTGCCTCCTGATGCTCTTCACTAAGTATCCCATGGTCCCGAAGCATTTCCTTTGAAAAAATTAAGTGTCTAAACTACAGGTGGTGCAGCTTGCTTAACAGCCGGGATAATCCGCTGACTAGCAGACACTGCTACTAGGCACAAAGTATTTCCTGGGCTAGATGCAGTTAAAAATTTGTAATTAGATACTCTCGTTGGATGCTGAGAAAGCATTCCATAGAGTCTCCTGGCACGCCATATATGATTCTCTTAAAAAGCTTGGGGTAGGGGTCTAGGGGACCCTTTTATAGCCAAAATCACGGCCCTGTATCGCAATACGTCACCTAGGCTGAAGATAAATGGAACTGTAGCACCCTGAGGGCTCGGTTGCTACAGACGTATTGCACCTCACCCAGAGGTGTGATATCTCACTCTCAGGTAAGGATGGAGTGTGGATCAGGACCCGACACCTGCATGCATTACACCACATTGCCGTGGGGCAGGGCGACCAATATGCCCCTGAGATGGGCACGACAGTCCCTGTCCCTGGCTGGAGTGGGGGGGAGGGAACACTGAGGAAGGGGAACCCTGTAGTGCAGGAGCAGGGAGGAAGCAGTTCCTGGGTGCATTGAGAAGGGAGTATAAAAGGTGGGCACCATCTTAGTTCAGTGCAGAGAAGTCTGAGCAGAAGTGGCAGGGAGCAGGGGCTCTGCATGAGCTCTGCTCCGGAGGCGGGCCTAGTAACAGAGGCCCAGGCCTGGAAGAGGGAGAAGGAAGGAAGAGGAGCGGAGAAGGCTCCAGGAACGAGGAATGAAGGGATCCCAGGGGTGCGGACGGGCGAGTTGCCACCGCACGCCCGAATCCACCTGCGTGGAGCGGTCAGGCCAAAGGGGGAGACCGGTCCCCGAACTAGTGGAGGCAGGAAACGACCCTCAGCTACAAACCGGAGGCTCTGACATTTTATGTGGCGCAGCCCCTCGCTACACCCGCTAGGAAGGCACCACATAGGGTCAGGGAAACTGGCGCCAAGTTTACCAAGAGGAGGCCCGAGGCAGCCGGACAGAAGTGTTGGTAAGAAAGGCCAGACAAAGGACACACAAAGGGGGTCCTGTGAAGTGCTCCAAAGTTATCTGGGAGTTGTCTGAGCCCCTCACCTGGTGAGCACAGTACGACGTGGGCAGCCGTTACCTGCAGACGTGGTCTGGATAATAAGAACTGTGAGTAAAGGCCCTGAACTGCATCACTGACTCCGTGTCGTTACTGCTGCTGCCCTGCACCATCACCCCCATCCTCCGCATACACTGCCCTGAGGCTATACTCCTCCCGTGGGGAGTTATGCTACGCTCTGCTGCACCCACAACACCAGCCTCAGTGGTCTGCCCTGTAGCGGCGGTTCACTCTGACCGCAATCCACGCGTGGCGTAGTCGGACATTTAAACATGAAAACCACATAAATAGTTCCGCCACTGGTTTGACCGCCCTGAGCCACGGAACTGGGTCGCCGCCACGAAGACTACAACCACCAGCATCCACCAAAAAGGGTCCGGCTCCGGGTGTCCCAAGGCCCAGGGGGTGCGTCAGAACATTTTCATCACCTTTCACAATCACCAATGGGACAAGGCAGGGATGTTCTCTGTCCCCTCTCTTATACATCCTAGTGACGGAGCACCTGCTCTCATCAATTCGCCATAACCCCAATATTAGGTGGATTGAGGTGGGAGGCACCGAGTACAAGTGCTCTCTATTTGCTGATGATGTCCTAGTATATATCACTCAATCACATATATCCATCCATGCTGTTATGGCTGAAATAGATCACTTTGTTACATGGTAAAATTTTAAAATCAATGCAGCGAAGTCTGAGGCCCTCGATGTCTCCCTCCCCAAATCCATATAGGATTCCATCCAGTCCAACTTTCCCTTTGCCTGGCCCTCACAGGGTATCAAATACTTAGGAATTCCTATTCATAGAGACCTCTCCCATCTATGTTATCTTAATTTTGGGCCCTTTATTGAACAATTCCATACAGACCACGGTTGGCAAGTTAGAACTGTAAGATTCACTACGTGAACCGCTGGTGTTTTGTGGAAAAGCACATGTACACTGCGTTCCAAATTATTATGCAAAAAGTGTTTAGGAGTGATAAGGGAAGAATTTGTTTGTTTGTCAGTTAAACTCATTGATGGTGATGTGTGTCAGGGCTCTTTATTAGTGTTGAGCCACCCCCGTAGTGTTCGAGTTCGGTTCGGTTCGTCGAACACCCGTGTGTTCGCCGAACTGTTCGTCGAACTGTTCGTCGAACACCTTCGAACACCGTTAAAACCAATGGCAGGCAAACAAAAACACATAGAAACACATAGAAAACACCTTCAAAGGTGTCCAAAAGCTGACAAACTGCTCAGAAGACATAACTAACACATGGAAAAGTGACAAGTACATATAGTCATGCGAAAATAAAAGAGGTGGAGGAGTAAAAGGAGGGGGAGACACAGATATAGGCATGTCATGCTCTTCTAAAATCCAAAAAGTGAGAAGCCGACACGGCCAGTCCGCTCCTGCCCGTGCCACCTCTGTGTCGCCGGGTTTGTGCCAGAGCCGCGGTGAACCCTGACGGCCAGCCCCCCTCTCCCAATACTGGTGCCTGTCCGCTGGTGGGTCGAGCGAGCCCCCCTGTGGTGGAGGCAGCTCTAAGCTTTTTAATTTAAATTGTCTCTCTAATTTGAATGAATACACTTTAAATCCATTTACAAGGATCTATTGGAGGGCAAGTCTCATGCCAGCAGCTGCGGTAATTCCAGCTCCAGTAGCGTCCACTAAAGCTGCTGCAGTTAAAAAGCTTTTATAAGGATCGAGCTCGGCTGTCCACCGCAAGGCATCCTACTGCCAGTCCCAGCCCCTATGCCTTGGGGTGCCTCCTGATGCTCTTCACTAAGTATCCCATGGTCCCGAAGCATTTCCTTTGAAAAAATTAAGTGTCTAAACTACAGGTGGTGCAGCTTGCTTAACAGCCGGGATAATCCGCTGACTAGCAGACACTGCTACTAGGCACAAAGTATTTCCTGGGCTAGATGCAGTTAAAAATTTGTAATTAGATACTCTCGTTGGATGCTGAGAAAGCATTCCATAGAGTCTCCTGGCACGCCATATATGATTCTCTTAAAAAGCTTGGGGTAGGGGTCTAGGGGACCCTTTTATAGCCAAAATCACGGCCCTGTATCGCAATACGTCACCTAGGCTGAAGATAAATGGAACTGTAGCACCCTGAGGGCTCGGTTGCTACAGACGTATTGCACCTCACCCAGAGGTGTGATATCTCACTCTCAGGTAAGGATGGAGTGTGGATCAGGACCCGACACCTGCATGCATTACACCACATTGCCGTGGGGCAGGGCGACCAATATGCCCCTGAGATGGGCACGACAGTCCCTGTCCCTGGCTGGAGTGGGGGGAGGGAACACTGAGGAAGGGGAACCCTGTAGTGCAGGAGCAGGGAGGAAGCAGTTCCTGGGTGCATTGAGAAGGGAGTATAAAAGGTGGGCACCATCTTAGTTCAGTGCAGAGAAGTCTGAGCAGAAGTGGCAGGGAGCAGGGGCTCTGCATGAGCTCTGCTCCGGAGGCGGGCCTAGTAACAGAGGCCCAGGCCTGGAAGAGGGAGAAGGAAGGAAGAGGAGCGGAGAAGGCTCCAGGAACGAGGAATGAAGGGATCCCAGGGGTGCGGACGGGCGAGTTGCCACCGCACGCCCGAATCCACCTGCGTGGAGCGGTCAGGCCAAAGGGGGAGACCGGTCCCCGAACTAGTGGAGGCAGGAAACGACCCTCAGCTACAAACCGGAGGCTCTGACATTTTATGTGGCGCAGCCCCTCGCTACACCCGCTAGGAAGGCACCACATAGGGTCAGGGAAACTGGCGCCAAGTTTACCAAGAGGAGGCCCGAGGCAGCCGGACAGAAGTGTTGGTAAGAAAGGCCAGACAAAGGACACACAAAGGGGGTCCTGTGAAGTGCTCCAAAGTTATCTGGGAGTTGTCTGAGCCCCTCACCTGGTGAGCACAGTACGACGTGGGCAGCCGTTACCTGCAGACGTGGTCTGGATAATAAGAACTGTGAGTAAAGGCCCTGAACTGCATCACTGACTCCGTGTCGTTACTGCTGCTGCCCTGCACCATCACCCCCATCCTCCGCATACACTGCCCTGAGGCTATACTCCTCCCGTGGGGAGTTATGCTACGCTCTGCTGCACCCACAACACCAGCCTCAGTGGTCTGCCCTGTAGCGGCGGTTCACTCTGACCGCAATCCACGCGTGGCGTAGTCGGACATTTAAACATGAAAACCACATAAATAGTTCCGCCACTGGTTTGACCGCCCTGAGCCACGGAACTGGGTCGCCGCCACGAAGACTACAACCACCAGCATCCACCAAAAAGGGTCCGGCTCCGGGTGTCCCAAGGCCCAGGGGGTGCGTCAGAACATTTTCATCACCTTTCACAATCACCAATGGGACAAGGCAGGGATGTCCTCTGTCCCCTCTCTTATACATCCTAGTGACGGAGCACCTGCTCTCATCAATTCGCCATAACCCCAATATTAGGTGGATTGAGGTGGGAGGCACCGAGTACAAGTGCTCTCTATTTGCTGATGATGTCCTAGTATATATCACTCAATCACATATATCCATCCATGCTGTTATGGCTGAAATAGATCACTTTGTTACATGGTAAAATTTTAAAATCAATGCAGCGAAGTCTGAGGCCCTCGATGTCTCCCTCCCCAAATCCATATAGGATTCCATCCAGTCCAACTTTCCCTTTGCCTGGCCCTCACAGGGTATCAAATACTTAGGAATTCCTATTCATAGAGACCTCTCCCATCTATGTTATCTTAATTTTGGGCCCTTTATTGAACAACTCCATACAGACCACGGTTGGCAAGTTAGAACTGTAAGATTCACTACGTGAACCACTGGTGTTTTGTGGAAAAGCACATGTACACTGCGTTCCAAATTATTATACAAAAAGTGTTTAGGAGTGATAAGGGAAGAATTTGTTTGTTTGTCAGTTAAACTCATTGATGGTGATGTGTGTCAGGGCTCTTTATATCACTGTAAGCAATTGCAGACACCTGTGCTAATTAGTCTGGCAGGTGTGTCCAATGAAAGGCAAGACTACTTAAGAAGGCTCTCTCACATTATTAAGCAGCCTACATTTTCTGCCAAAATGGGAAAGAAAAAGGATGTGTCAGCTGCTGAGAAGCAACAAATTGTGGAGTGTTTAGGTCAAGGCATGACTACAATCAACATTGTGCGATGATCAGGATGAAGTGTCTTGGCAATCAAGAAGTATGTAGCTGATTCACAGTACACACATGTGCGTGCTGATAAGGGCAAATTGAGGACTCTTTCCTACAGGCAATTACGTCAGGTTGAAAGAGCAGCGGCAAAAAAGCCTTGTCATAGCAGCAGACAAGTTTTTGAAGCTGCTTGTGCCTCCAACGTCCCCCGAACAACAAGATGCAGGGTCCTTCAGAGGTTTGCAGCTGTGCATGCGCCATCCTGTCGACCTCCTCTATCCACTTCACACAAGCAGAAACGGCTCCAGTGGGCCAAACATTACATGAAGACTGATTTCAAAACTGTTTTGTTCACGGATGAGTGCCGTGCAGCGCTCGATGGTCCAGATGGATGGAGTGGAGGATGGCTGGTTGATGGACACCCCACGCAAACACGGCTACAGCGCCAACAAGGAGGAGGTGGAGTAATGTTTTGGGCTGGAATCATGGGGAGAGAGATTGTCGGCCCCTTTAGGATCCCTGAAGGCGCTAAAGATGAACTCCATAATGTATGTGGATTTTCTCAAACAGCACTTCCTGCCATGGTTCAAGAAGAAGAACCGTGTATTTCACAGCAAGATCATTTTTCTGCATGATAATGCACCATCTCATGCTGCACATAAAACATCTGCATCTCTGGCTGATATGGGCATAAAAGGGGACAAACTTATGGTGTGACCCCCATGCTCCCCTGACCTCTACCCCATTCAGAACCTTTGGAGCATCATTAAAAGGAGTGTCTATGATGGCGGGAGGCAGTTCACATCTAAGCAACAGCTCTGGGAGGGTATTCTGTCCTCATGCAAAACAATTGAAGCAGAAACCATCCAAAACCTGACAAATTCAATGGACGAGAGAGTTCAGAAGCTCCTTTCGAACAAGGGGTCCTATGTGAAAATGTAACATCACCTAGAATAAAGTTTTGAGTTGAAAACTGTTTGATTTCAGTTTCTAACAACCTGCTAATGCTTATAATTTCAAAAATGACCATTTTTTTGGTCTTTATTAAAATGAAAAGGTTGATCGAAAAGTTTGGGGGATCTAAGAGTGTGGCAACCCAGTAGTCATGATTACTTCGAATTCTGACAATATGAGGGTCATGCTGCAGGTAGTGCAGCAAGAAGGCACTTATGTGCCTTGCGCATCTCGGAGCCCCAAAATTATTTTCCGGGCTAGATGCAGCTAAAAATTATTTTAAATTTTAAATCTGGTGAAGCTTTAGTATAGATGGCCTAATAGGATCAGTGCTGCACACTGCTACAAAGCCCAAATTATTTTCCAGTCAAGATACAGATAAACATGATTAGTAATTTGAAAGCTTAAAACGGTTGGTAGGGTGATTTTAACCAATCATCAAGCTTTTACTCTCCCCAGGATGACACAGGGGTAGAAAAGTCGTTTCGGATCCATGATTTGTTCATCTTTATGAACGTGAGTCTGTCTACATTATCAGTGGAGAGCCGCGTGCGCTTATCTGTCAGCACACCACCAGCAGCGCTGAACACACGTTCAGACAGAACGCTGGCTGCGGGGCATGACAAGATCTCCAAGGCGTAAGTGGCTAGCTCCAGCCATTTATCCAGATTGGAAGCCCAAAAAGAGCAAGGGTCCAGTGACACAGTCGTGGCTTCAATGTTTACTTGGATTTACTCCTGTACCATCGTCTCTAGGCGTTGACTATGTGTCAGACTTCTTGTCTCCTGTGGCCTTGCAAAGGATGGGCTAAAAAAGTGGTGAAATGATTCCGCAAAATTGATGTTACCAGCAGATACTGTGGTTCTGTTACGGTTTGAGTGCTGAACACTTGACGGTCCCACGGTTGGCAAGTTGGAACTGTGAGATTCACTACGTGCACCACTGGTATTTTGTGGAAAAGCACATGTAAGATTCTGCAACAGTCTCTGCTGATACTCCTGCATGCGTGCATCCCTTTCTATGGCAGGAATAATTTCTGCAAATTTACTTTTGTACCGGGGATCTAACAGTGTGGCAACCCAGTAGTCAGGATTATTTCTAATGCTCACAATTCGAGGATCATGTTGCAGGTAGTGCAGCAAGAAGGCACTCATGTGTGTTGCACATCCAGGAGCACCAAGTCCCTGTTGTGTTGGTGGCGAGGTAACAATCATGCTTCCTTCCTCTGTCCTCTCCCCCCAACCTCACACAACAGAAATGTGATCAAGGTCTCCCTCATCTGATGAGTCTTCCATCAGTTCGTCCTCCACTTCTTCCTGGGCTCCTGCACCTTCCTCACTAGTTTGGCTGCTACCATGCGCCCTGGTAAAACCATCTCCCCCACCCTCACATGCCTGCCGCCTTGGTGCTGCCGACCGTCTTGACCTTGCAGATGTTAGCCCTTCCGCATACAACTCCTCCTCCTCTACTTCCTCCACCTCCTCTTGTGCCACCACCTGACTCCGAATTCTGTTTAACATGTGCTCCAGCATGTAAATCACCGGAATAGTCATGCTGATAATGGCATCGTCAGCACTAAACATCTTCGTCGCCATTTCAAAACTGTGCAGAAGGGTGCATAGGTCCCTGATCTGAGACCACTCCTCCAGCGTGATTTGCCCCACCTCTGAATCTCGTTGGCCCAGGCTATACTTCAGAACGTATTGCACCAGGGCTTGTCGGTGCTGCCACAGTCGCTGCAACATGTGCAGAGTTGAATTCCACCGGGTAGGCACATCGCATTTTAGCCGGTGAAGTGGCAGGCCCAACGACTTCTGTAGAGATGTAAGTCGTTGAGCTGCGGGATGCGAACGGCGGAAGTGAGCACACAGCGACCGTGCCCTCTGCAGAAGGCCATCTAGTCTGGGATAGTGGGCTAAAAATTGCTGGACAACCAGGTTCAACACGTGAGCCATACAAGGCACGTGTGTGACATTGCCCCGGCGAAGGGCCGCACCCAGGTTTGCAGCATTGTCGCACACGGCCTTCCCTGGTTTCAGGTCCAGTGGAGACAACCATTCATGAAATTGGTTCTCCAGAGCTGACCACAACTCCTCAGCTGTGTGACTCACATTTCCCAGACATTTCAATGTAAAAACCGCCTGATGACGTTGAGCCCTACTACCAGCATAGTAAGGAGGTGTGCAGGATCCCTTCTGCGCAGTTAGAAAGCTTGTGGCATGACCAGACAGGCTTTGGGTGCAGGTGGAAGACCGAGAGGAGGTTGAGGAGGCAGAAGCAGTGGAGGAACTTTGACATAAAGAGGATTGACGCACAACTCGTGGGGATGGCAAGACTTGGACAGCAGCCCCTTGTCCTGCTGTCACCATAGTTACCCAGTGCCCAGTCAGCGACATGTAACGCCCCTGTCCATGCCTACTCGTCCAAGTGTCTGTGGTGAAATGCACCCTGTCACACACAGAGTTTCTCAAAGAAGCGGTGATGTTGTGTGCGACATGCTGGTGGAGCGCAGGCACACCTTTCTTTGAGAAGTAGTGCCGACTGGGCATCTGGTACTGGGGCACTGCGACGGACATAAGGTCTCGAAAATCCTCTGTGTCCACCAGGCGGAAAGGCAGCATTTCTGTAGCCAAGAGCTTGCAGATGGTGAAATTTAACCTCTTAGCTTTCTCATGGCTAGGAGGAAATGGTCTTTTACTTGTCCACATCTGAGGGACCGAGGGCTGGCTATTGTGCTTAGACGGGGTTGATAAGGGTGTCCCCGGCAAACTACCGGTCTGTGAGGAAGATGCAGGCGGACATGTTAGGTTGCCTTGATCCAAAGGTGGTGCTATCGATGTCGGACAGCGCTCAACACCAGCTGGTGGTCCCACCTCCAAAGAAAATGATGACCTGCCAATCACGCTGGCTGTTGCGGGTAAAGAGGTGGCAGGTCTGCGCCCCAAAACAGGTGTGACTGCTGTCCCCCCAGTCACAGAGGATGAAGAGGCCGCGGATGCACAAGATATGGCAGACGGTGGTTGGCCCGGCCGGCTAGGCCGCATTGTAGCACACTGAGCTTCCCACTGCAACTTATGCTTCATGTCCATGTGCCGGTTCATGCATGAAGTACTCAAACTATGTATTTTTTGGCCTCTACTTAGCTTTTGCTGACAAATGTTACAGATAACACGAGTTGGGTCATCTTTATCGATCTGAAAAAATGCCCAGGCTATGCAAGGCTTAGCACCCATGCGACCTGAAGAGCCACCACGACTTGTGGTGAGAGGCAGAGTTGTGTTTGAGGATGCAGTTGTTGACGTGCTTCCAGTACTACGTCTCTGTCCAGGAAGGCGCAACCTGACCTCGTCGTCACTAGCATCTTCCTCCACCTCCTCTGCTGACCTCATCTCTTGGCTGACTGTGGGTTGACAGTAAGTGGGATCTCCAACCTCATCATCATCACCCTGTGTGTTATCACACCCGTCGTCCTCAGAGCCAACCTGTTCCTGCCCTGACAAAAAACTAAAGTTGTCGCTCCAATCAGGTATTTGAGTCTTATCATCATCTTCCTCATTGTCTCCACCAACAGGAGTTACAGTTTGGGAATGAGGGTCTACATTATGGTCAGAACCTTCTGCGTCTGGTCCTGGATCCGACTCATAATGATTCTGGGCATCAGTGCAGATCATTTCCTCGTCTGGATTCACAGAAGCGCTGGAGTCGACCTCTGATTCCCAGGCTATAGTATGAGTAAACAACTCTGCAGACTCAACCATCTGTTCTACCTCATACTCAGACGGGCAGCTGGAGATTTGAGAGCTGTGAGGAAGCAAGTGCGATTTGGGTGACACCTTTGAGGACTGGAGTATTTGTGATGTTGAAGTTGATGTGGAGGAGAGCCCACTTAAAGGAGCACTTGATATCCGTTGAAGCACCTGCTGTTTTTGTGCCTCATCTGGAATTTGTAGCGATTGGCGTGGCCGTAAGAAAGGGATCTTATCACATTGTCCGCTAAAAGAAGTAGACATTTTAGTTTGGCTGGAAGATGGTCTTTCTTCTGCAGATGTTACTGTTGCTTTAACACCTACCCCACGGACACAACCTTTTTTCCCCTTCCCAACACGCCTATTCCCCTTTCCACCAGCAGCAGGCCTTTTTCCACTCATTTTGGTGGTTAACTAATTCACAACTCTGGAGTTGTTTGCACAAAAAAACAATGGATGGTAACCGAGCAGAGCTGAGTGGCCAAACTGTGGTATTAGGCCAAAACTATTGGCTGGGTTAGATGCAGAAAAAAATTATATTCAATTTGCAACCTGATGGAGGTCAGTATAGATGGACTAATACAACAAGTCCCACACACAGCTAGAAGCCCAATATTTTTTCAGAGGTAGATGCAGAAAACAATATATTCAGTTTGCAACCTGATGGAGGTCAGTATAGGTGGACTAATAGAACAAGTCCCACACACTGCTAGAAGGCCAAATATTTTTTCAGAGCTAGATGCAGAAAAAAATTATATTCAGTTTGCAACCTGATGGAGGTCAGTATAGATGGATTAATAGAACAAGACCCACACACAGCTAGAAGCCCAATATTTTTTCAGAGCTAGATGCAGAAAAAAATTATATTCAGTTTGCAACCTGATGGAGGTCAGTATAGATGGATTAATAGAACAAGACCCACACACAGCTAGAAGCCCAATATTTTTTCAGAGCTAGATGCAGAAAAAAATTATATTCAGTTTGCAACCTGATGGAGGTCAGTATAGATGGATTAATAGAACAAGACCCACACACAGCTAGAAGCCCAATATTTTTTCAGAGCTAGATGCAGAAAAAAATTAGATTCAGTTTGCAACCTGATGGAGGTCAGTATAGATGGATTAATAGAACAAGACCCACACACAGCTAGAAGCCCAATATTTTTTCACAGGTAGATGCAGAAAAAAATATATTCAGTTTGCAACCTGATGGAGGTCAGTATAGATGGACTAATACAACAAGTCCCACACACAGCTAGAAGCCCAATATTTTTTCAGAGCTAGATGCAGAAAAAAATTATATTCAGTTTGCAACCTGATGGAGGTCAGTATAGATGGATTAATAGAACAAGACCCACACACAGCTAGAAGCCCAATATTTTTTCAGAGCTAGATGCAGAAAAAAATTATATTCAGTTTGCAACCTGATGGAGGTCAGTATAGATGGATTAATAGAACAAGACCCACACACAGCTAGAAGCCCAATATTTTTTCAGAGCTAGATGCAGAAAAAAATTATATTCAGTTTGCAACCTGATGGAGGTCAGTATAGATGGATTAATAGAACAAGACCCACACACAGCTAGAAGCCCAATATTTTTTCAGAGGTAGATGCAGAAAAAAATATATTCAGTTTGCAACCTGATGGAGGTCAGTATAGATGGACTAATACAACAAGTCCCACACACAGCTAGAAGCCCAATATTTTTTCAGAGGTAGATGAAGAAAAAAATATATTCAGTTTGCAACCTGATGGAGGTCAGTATAGGTGGACTAATAGAACAAGTCCCACACACTGCTAGAAGGCCAAATATTTTTTCAGAGCTAGATGCAGAAAAAAATTATATTCAGTTTGCAACCTGATGGAGGTCAGTATAGATGGATTAATAGAACAAGACCCACACACAGCTAGAAGCCCAATATTTTTTCAGAGCTAGATGCAGAAAAAAATTATATTCAGTTTGCAACCTGATGGAGGTCAGTATAGATGGATTAATAGAACAAGACCCACACACAGCTAGAAGCCCAATATTTTTTCAGAGCTAGATGCAGAAAAAAATTATATTCAGTTTGCAACCTGATGGAGGTCAGTATAGATGGATTAATAGAACAAGACCCACACACAGCTAGAAGCCCAATATTTTTTCAGAGCTAGATGCAGAAAAAAATTAGATTCAGTTTGCAACCTGATGGAGGTCAGTATAGATGGACTAATAGAATGATGCTATGCCCAAAAGATTTTACTTCACTAGGTGCAGTAAAAAAATTGGTATTCTATACACAGGTGGTATATCTTGCAACACAGATAGGCTACTCCACTGTCTAACACACTCTGCAATAGGCCAAAAAGGATTAGCTTTGCTAGATTCAGCCAAATGCTGTGAAAAAAACTTGCACAGCACTGGCACAGACCTGCCTGGCAAAAACTGATAGGAACTGATGTAACCTAGTCCTGAAAAGGACTCAAATTACAATTAGTCTTTACTCCCACAACCTATCTATTTAAGAGCAAAGACCTGCCTGATAAAAGTCGTAGGAAATGCTGTAACCTAGTCCTTAAAAGGACTGCAATCACAACTATTCCCTACTCCCAAGCTATCTGTATATTTGTGCGAAAATTGGCTTGAAATTAACAAGGTATAGCGCACACAGCAACAGCGGTGCCGTCTAACACTCAGCTGCAGCAGTGAGAAAATGGTGGCGACGGGGAAAATGGCTTGGTCTTATAGGGCAAGGACATGTGACATACACTGCCAATGACACATGCCCTTGCTTGTGTGAAAAAAAGCACTTCGCTCCGTGTGTGCGCTGCTGATAGGCTGACAGATTGCACCTCCCCACTGTAAATGCGGGAAAGAGAAAAAAAAATGGAGATCTTCATTATTCCTGCAGAGATCCATCCCCTGCCCCTCCCCCCGCCCCGCTGTACACTCAAACTGCGTATTAACATTAATTTTCATCATTACTGATAAAAAATCCAGTTATGATTTTGGTGCACGAACAGTTATCGAACATAACCTCGAACAGCCGAATTTTTCTCAAATTGTTTGTGTTCGCCGAACGGCTTGAACACCGCCCAAAACAGCTCGAATTTGAGATTGGCGAACAGTTCGAGTAGAACAACGCTCATCTCTAGTCAAGACATGATGGCACCTAAGCACATTATGACCTGCCAGACCATGTGACTCATGACCTAATGCTATACAGTCAGTGAAGAGCTTGTCATCCCAAATTATAGTACAATTAAATATATATATTACATTTATTATTTACACGTAAATAAATAAACTATCATTTATTCAATTATCCCAATTTCTAGATACAGTGCTGAGGGAGAGGTGCAAGTGCTGACGAACAAGTGAAATTGGTACGTAAATGGCCACTAAGGTGGTCTGATTAGCTGACCTATTACAACATCTGGTCAGTTGACCAGTCAAGATTCAGTGACCAATAGGCTCTCAAGGCTGTATGTTTTAATGGCCAATGTTCTGTCGATTGTGCCAGCTTTTGTAAGTACTTTGAATATTAGACTGATGCTCTGATCCAACTGACTTGTTAAACATTCTCATTATTAGTGATGAGTAGTGATGAGCGAGCACTAAAATGCTCAGGTACTCGTTGCTCAGGTCGAGCAAATTGGAATACTCGGGTGCTCGACCCAAGCAACGAACCCAATGTAAGTCTATGGGAAACTCGAGCATTTTTCAGGCGGCTCCCCCCGGCGGTCTGCAGAGGGCCTAGAAATTGCCTAAATCGATGGGATCAGTGCTCAAATGACATGGGAACAACATGGGGAAGACCCCTGGAAGCATCTCTGACTCCCAGATCACTGCTGTCAGCAACGTGGTCAGAATATTACGCCACTTTTACGGACTCACAATAAAACATACAAAAACTAAACCAAAATGGATTTTCCTGGGAAATATGTTAAGGAATATCCTTTCCAGGGTAATGACTTGCATATGAGGCAAAATAAATAACCAAAAACAAAAATACACCTCCACAACTTGGGCTATGTTCACACGTAGAGTTTTTGATGCGTTTTTGCACTTTTGAATTGCTTTCAACCAAGACAAATGCATTCACCAGGAAATGTCATTTTAACATTTTACAACCTTATCTGGCCATGTGGTGTGTGACACATCATCAGACACATGCATACAGTGCTGAAAAGACATGGGAACAGCATGGGGAAGACCTCTGGAAGCATCTCTGACTCCCAGGTCACTGCCTAAAAGTGTGCCCATCATAAGTGATCCTTGGCGCATGCGAAGATGCCTCCCACCATGCACCTGTCGTTGCAGACTTGCAACAATCACCGTCTACATCCTTGTCCCACTGCAGCGTTCAGTTGTCCCTACCCCATTCCTTGGAATGCAAGCGCAAGTATGCAGGCAGCCACCCTCCCACCCACAAGCTGCAATACTATACTGCCAAATTTTTGACAGCTGCTTGCACTTGAAATGTGGCCTTTTAGGCTCGTGGAGACGGAAGCTTTTCACAATATCATGCCGGCGGCGGCCGGGTGTCCATACTCGGTCCCCAGCCGCCACTATGTATCCCAGTATCGCCTCCGCCTTCCACAAGCATGGGTCCCACAACATTACCCGTGCCCTCCCCAGACCACTTACTGGGAAGGACCGCCTAACCACAAACATGTGGACAGGTGAATGTGGCCAGGGACGCTACGTAGCCAGTCCACAACTTTTTTTGCTAAGAGTTGTATTTAGCTCGCTGAAAGGACTGGCATAGAGGGAAACCGTATGTATCCTGCGTGTCATTTCTCCCAGGAAGTCCTGTAAATGAGCTTCTTGCAGAAGCAATGTCAGCCCGTCCAACATCAACTCGTACTTCTCGGTGGTGCTTTGACACACACCCATCTTTCTTTGCTCATTTAATTTCTTGAATACAGAGTTGGACAATGGCCTGATCTGTAATGCGTTTTGAGAAATAACATGCATAAGCATTGCCGATCCACATTAAAAAAGCAGCCATAGAGTATCCGGGAACCTTCCCCCACACTTTTCTTAGCCAGGGATGCTTTTCGGCAGGGTGGGACGGGCCCAGCAGAGAACTGGAGACACCTCCGGCGGGCCCTGGCTTCTCCTTCAGGAGAGTTCATAGTGTTGAGGTGAGGCCATGATGATGATAAAGGCCATCATCTGCTTAGTTTTCTGTTACTTGGAATGCAAGTGCAAGTAAGCAGCCAGCGAGCCACCCACCCACCCACAGGCTGCAACACTAAACTGCCTGATTTCTGGGCAGCTCTTTGCACTTGAAATAAGGCATTTTAAGATCGTGGAGGCGGAAGCTTTTTACAACCTCATGTCGGTGGCGGCCGGGTGTCCATACTCGGTCCCCAGCCGCCACTATATTTCCCGGTATTGCCTCCGCCTTCCACAAGCACGGGTCCCACAGCATGACCCATGCCCTCCCCAGTGCACTTACTGGGAAGGACCGCCTAACCACAAACACGTGGACAGATGAATGTGGCCAGGGACGGTATGGAGCCATTCCACAACTTTTTTTGCTGAGAGTTGTATTTAGCTCGGTGAAAGGACTGGCATAGAGGGAAACCGTATCTACCCTGCGTGTCATTTCTCCTAGGAAGTCCTCTAAAGCTGCTTGCACTTGAAATGTGGCCTGAACATTACTGCTGGTACATTTCTGTGAGAATTTGCTTGCCTCCTACCAGCCAGGAATATTTCCAGCAAACTATGTTACGACGCCATGGTATTAGCACTGCCCCCAGTACCAGTAGCGAAGCCATCCCCAATTTCCCTCTCAGGAATTTTATTTGGTAGACTGAGTGGCTGCCCAAAAACATTTTCTCTCAAAGGAGCTGAAGATAGAGTGGCAGTAGGTGCAAGTTTCTCCAGCCTGTTAGATATTAGAGGGTGAAGGGCAGCACATTGGATCAGTGGTTAGCACTGAAGCCTTGCAGCACTGGGATCCTGGGTTCGAATCCCAGCAAGGACAACATCTGCAAGGACTTTGTATGTTCTCCCTGAGTTTGCGTGTGTTTCCTACTCAAAATCAGCCAAAGAGTGTCCGGGAACCTTCCCACACACTTTTCTTAGCCAGGACTGCTTCTCGGCAGGGTTGGACGGTCCCACCAGAGAATCCTCTGGTGTGCCTTGGCTTCTACCTCAGGAAAGTTCATGATAGCACTAACTTTGCAGCTACTATGGGTCTCTTGAGTGGGAGAGAACGGTTAGCCTTCAGAATCAAATTCTCCGGTGGGCACAATGTTTTTCAATCTGAAGCAGCTTCTCAGTGGGAGTTGTATTTCACCACAGCCAAATTCTTTAGCTCGGTGAAAGGACTGGCATAGAGGGAAACCGTATCTACCCTGGCTGTCATGTCTCCGTCACCAGGTTCCGCCCATTGTCACACACGACCATGCCTGGCTGTATGTTCAGCGGTGAGAGCCACAGATAAGGCTCCTGTGTTACAGCTTTCAACAACACTGCAGCGCTGGGTGGTTAAGAAAGATCCTATTGTTTTGTTTTTTTTTTACATTATTTTTTAAGACAAATGCATTCACCGCGAAATGTTATTTTAACATTTTACAACCTTATCTGGCAATGTGGTGTGTGACACATCATCAGACACATCCTTTTTATTTATGATGGAGGGACTCTGAAAGTCATAAAGCCTATTTTTATAGGGACATCAGACGGCCCTTACTATTCTTAAAAGGCCAGCAGTCGGCCCTAGCTATTGTTAGAGAGCCATCAGCCGGCTATGCTTTGTTGTTCCCATTATTAACAAGTGGGTCTTCTATACTGTTATTGCATATCCAGTGACTGCAAGGGCTGCCAAAAATTTGGACGCAACCCAATACCCCTTTGAAGAGACATAGAGGAGGGTCTCAGTAAAAAAAAATGTTCCCATTATAAAGGAGCGGGTCTCCTATAGTAGTAATGCCCATGCTGTGACTGCTAGCGCTGCCAAAATTTGGGAAAAACCCCACTAAGAATTTAAAGACACATAGAGCAGGGCCACAGTAACAAGATATGACATGTTCCCATTAGAAAGGAGAGGGTCTGTTATACAGTTATAGGAAGCGTTTACCCATGTGTGGGTGTGAAAAGGTGCATGGGAATACACCTCCCAAGAAAAGACACTGGATTTGAGTTTATATTACGCTGCTATCATTCAGTGATGTTGAGAAGTCTGGCCCAATCCAGCCCTTGTTCATTTTTATAAGAGTCAGGCTGTCAGTATTTTTAGTTGACAGGCAGATGCGCTTATTAGTTATAATTCCACCAGCGGGACTAAAAACCCGCACTGATAAAACGCTGGCGGCAGGGCAGGCCAGGACCTCCAAGGCATAGAGAGCCAGTTCATTCCACGTATCCAGCTTGGATACCCAATAATTATAAGGCACAGAGGAATCACAGAGAACATTAGTATGGTCGGCAAGGTACTCCCTCAGCATCTTCCCAAACTTTGCACTCCTTGTGAGCGTACCCCGCGCCTCAGGGCCTGTGCGATGGGAGGGTCTGAAAAAACTCTCCCAGAACTTTGACAGTGTTCCCCTGCCTCTGCTGGATTGAAGTTGTGTCTCTCTCGCCTGTACTCCTTGGTTGTCCAAGGAAGTGTGCCCTCTGCCGCCAGCGTTTTCAGATGGGAATTTTTTTAATAGTTCCGCAACAAGTGCCTTCTGGTACTGCCCCATTTTTGTAGACCTGTCCACCTCAGGAATAAGAGATATAAAGTTCTCCTTGTAGCGTGGGTCTAGAAGTGTCACCAACCAGTAATGACTGTCACCCAAAATTTTGAGAACGCGAAGGTCATGGGAAAGACAGTGTAACATAAACTCAGCCATGCGTGCCAGACTGCAAACAGGCAAGACTTCCGTGTCCTCACCAAGAGGATGACTGACCATGCTCTCCTCCTCCTCATTCTCCTCCTCTATGTCCTCTGGCCATCCACACTGAACAGACAGTATGACAGCTGTGCAGGTAGTACCGTCTATAGTGCATGAAACTAGCTCCTGTCCTTCCTCCTTCTCCTCCTCTTCCTCATTGTCACCCAACCCACGTTGGGATGAGATGAGGCTTGGCTGTGTGTAATCACCCTGTATGGTTCCTTGCTCCATCTCATCGTGCTCCGCCTGCAATGCATCCTCTTTGATTGTGAGCATAGAGCGTTTCAGAAGACAGAGAAGAGGGATGGTGATGCTAATTATGGCGTCATCGCCGCTCACCATCTTGGTGGAGTCCTCAAAGTTTTGGAGGATGGTACATATGTCTGACATCCATGTCCACTCCTGAGGTCATCCCGGAAATGATGATGGAAGTGATAAGTAGTGATGAGCGACCATGTTCTCTACTGCTCGGTGCTCGCCCGAGCCTCTCACTGCTCGAGATACTCGCCGAGTATTTCCGGGTTGCCCGGGCGGGAACTCGGGTCCCCTCCGTGCATGTTTGGCGCATGCATGGATTGCCTGCCATGCACTGTAATGCCGTAGCCATGTTGATTGTGGGCATTACAGTGATTGGCTGGCCGCACAGCGTCATCAGATCTATATCAGACCTGGCGCCGCCATGCTCGTCACATTCATTCCGGATGAGACAGTGTAGGGAGAGCTGCTGCTGTGTCAGGGAGAGATTTGATTGTGTATTAGGTAGTGTAGGGAGAAAAAACGTACATTACACATATCCATCTTAACAAGCAGTCCTTCTGAGGACTAATCCATCTGCAGAGATATCAGGCAGGCACGGTGTATAGGCAGGCGGTGTATATAGCAGACTGCAGTGCATATAGCACAAGAGGCTCCATTCCAATTCTGCCTTCTGCTGCTGTTAGATATTTCTATACAAAGGCCAAGGTCTCAGGGGCCAGGAATACTTTTCTTTGGATCTTAATCCTCATTACTTGCTTAAAAAGCAATCCAGAGAACACTATTTTTTCTGTGCCATTTGCTTGTTGGCACCTCAGAACACAGCCAGGCCCTTTCCATATTAGAGCGCTAGAAATACAGCTATTAAAAACTATGTTTTCTCCGTCAAATGGATCACATATACGTTGTCAGAAAATGCTGCCATTTCTGGCCTCCATTAAAAATTTCCTTTAGTGTGTCACAATTGCAGAAATACACTTGCATTTTTTTGTTGAGTGCATTTTAACCCCTTAACAACATTAGACTTACTAATACGCGTCTGTGCCCTGGGACTTAAGAGCCAGACCCGTATTAGTACATCATCGCGATCGCGCACGCACACAGGCTGTGCGGGCACGATCGCCGCCGGGTGTCAGCTGATTGTCACAGCTGACACCCGGTACTATGTGCAGGGAGCGGTCCCGCACCATTCCCAGCACATTAACCCCCAAAATGCTGCGATCGAAGTCGATCGCAGCATTGCGGTGGTAAGGGGAGGTGATCGCAGATACTCACCTCCTCTTCCGGCCTCCAGCGCTGTCTGCCGTGGTTTCCAGGATGTTGCCATGACGACCTGATGTCGTCATGACAACATCCGGGTCACCAGACAACAGGAAGATTGTTTGGACATGCGCGGTGCATCTCCAAACTATCTTCTCCCTGTCCAGCGCTGACAGCCTGCATGGCACAGGGATGGTGCTGCATTCCTGTGCCATGCAGGCGATCAGAATAAAAAAAGTGAAAGTCCCAGAGTGGGACAGAGTAAAAAAGTGTAAAAACTGTCAGAAAGTGAAAAAAAATGAAAAAAAAATTGTAAAAATATAAAAAAAAAAAAAAAAAAATAATCCACCAAAAATAAAAATATAATGTACCCATAAATAAATATTATTATAAAAAAAATAATAAAAGTACACATATTTGGTATCGCCGCGTCCGGAACAACCTGACCTATAAAACTGTCCCACTAGTTAACCCCTTCAGTGAACACGGTAAAAAATAAAAATAAAAAACGAAGCAAAAAAAAATGCTTTATCATCATACTGCCAAACAAAAAATCGAATGACACGCGATCCAAAAGACAAATATAAATACAAATGGTACCGCTGAAAATGTCATCTCGTCCCACAAAAAACAAGCCACCATACAGCTCCATGAGCTGAAAAATAAAAAAGTTATAGCTCTCAGAATAAAGCTATGCAAAAAAATATTTTTTTCTATAAAATTGCTTTTATTATGTAAAAGTGCAAAACATAGAAAAACGATATAAATGTGGTACCGCTGTAAACGTAATGACCCGAAGAATAAAGCTGCCTTATCAATTTTACCACACGCGGAATAGAATAAAAAAAAAAAAACAAAAAACAATTCCTGAATTGTTGGTTTTTGTTTATTCTGCCTTCCAAAAATCAGAATAGAAAGCGATCAAAAAATGTCACGTGCCTGAAAATGGCACCAATAACAACGTCAACTCATCCCGCAAAAAACAAGCCATCACATGACTGTCTGCCAAAATCTGGAAAAATTATAGCTCTCAAAATATGGCGATGCAAAAACTAGATTTTACAAAAAATGCGTCTTTTAGTGTGTGACAGCTGTCAATCATAAAAACCCCATATGATTGTGGTATCGCTGTAATCGCACCGACCCGAAGAATAAAGTCGTCTAATCACTTATACCGCACGAGGAACGGCGTAAAAAATAAACTCTCGGGTTAGGGTTGGGCTAGGGTTAGGGCTAGGGTTAGGGCTGAGTTTGGGGTTAGGGTTGTGATGGGGTTGGGATTTTTTTCAAAAGTAAGAAAAAAAGATGACGATATGGCGACTAGTGTTGAGCGCAAGTGCTCGCTACTTGAGTTTGCATCGGGTGCTCGGGTATGCATTGAGTATCGTGGGTATTTGAGTGACATGCTCGAGTCTCCGCCCCATATGCTTCACGGACAAAAAAACTTTGCGGGGATTGCCTGCCATGCACGAGCGATCCCCGCATGTTTTTTTTTGGGTGTCTAATAACTGTGAAACATGCGGGGCAGGGACTCGAGCATGTCACTCGAGCACACGCAGTACATGGTGCATACCTGAGTACCCGATGCAAACTCAAGTAGCGAGCCCTTGCTCTCAAGACTAATGACAACTTATTCAATATGATGACCTAATGTTATCAAATTCTATGTCGTACCTCTGGGTTCAAAATGTTCACTATACACCTTAATAAAATCCTTGAGGGGTATAGTTTCCAAAATGAGGTCACTTGTGGGGGAGCTCCACTGTTTGGGCACACAGGGGCCCTCCAAACGCAACATGGTGTCCGCTAACAATTTGAGCCGATTTTCCATTCAATTTGTTAGCAGACACCATGTTGCATTTGGAGAGTCCCTGTGTGCCCAAACATTGTAGCTCCCCCACAAGTGACCCCATTTTGGAAACTAGACCCTCCAAGGCACCTATCTAGATGCATAGTGAGCACTTGGAACCCCCAGGTGCTTCACAAATTGATTCATAAAAATGAAAAAGTGTTTTTTTTTTCACTTTTTCATTTTTACGAATCAATTTGTGAAGCACCTGGGGGTTCCAAGTGCTCACTATGCATTTAGATAGGTGCCTTGGGGGGTCTAGTTTCCAAAATGGGGTTACTTGTGGGGGAGCTCCAATGTTTGGGCACACAGAGGCTCTCCAAACGCAACAAGGTGTCCGCTAACAATTTGAGCCGATTTTCCATTCAATTTGTTAGCGGACACCATGTTGCATTTGGAGAGTCACTGTGTGCCCAAACATTGGAGCTCCCACACAAGTGACCCCATTTTGGAAACTAGACCCCCCAAGGCACCTATCTAGATGCATAGTGAGCACTTGGACCCCCTAGGTGCTTCACAAATTGATTCATAAAAGTGAAAAAGTGAAAAAAAAAACACTTTTTAATTTTTACGAATCAATTTGTGAAGCACCTGTGGGTTGCAAGTGCTCACTATGCATCTAGATAGGTGCCTTGGGGGGTCTAGTTTCCAAAATGGGGTCACTTGTGGGGGAGCTCCAATGTTTAGGCACATCAGGGGCTCTTCAAACGCAACATGGCGTCCGCTAATTATTCAAGCAAATTTTACAATCAAAAAGTCAAATGGCGCTCCTTCCCTTCCGAGCCCTGCCGTGCCCCAAACAGTGTTTTTTCCCTACATATGGGGTATCTGCATGCCCAGGGGAAATTGCACAACAAATTTTGGGGTCCATTTTTTCTTGTTACCCCTGTTAAAATAAAAAAAATGGGTCTAAAGTAACATTTTTGTGAAAAAAGTTAAATGTTCATTTTTTTCTTCCACATTCCAAAAATTCCTGTGAAGCACCTGAAGGGTTAATAAAGTTCTTGAATGTGGTTTTGAGCACCTTGAGGGGTGCAGTTTTTAGAATGGTGTCACTTTTGGGTATTTTCTGTCATAAAGATCTCTCAAAGTGACTTCAAATGTGATGTGGTCCCTAAAAAAATGGTTTTGTAAATTTTGTTGGAAAAATGAGAAATCGCTGGTCAAATTTTAACCCTTTTAGCTCCCTAACAAAAAAAAATTTTGGTTCCAAAATTGTGCTGATGTAAAGTAGACATGTGGGAAATGTTATTTATTAACTATTTTGTGTGACATATCTCTCTGATTTAAGGGCATAAAAATTCAAAGTTTGAAAATTGCAAAATTTTCTAAATTTTCGCCAAATTTCCGTTTTTTTCACAAATAAACACAAGTGATATTGAAGAAATTTACCACAATCATGAAGTACAATATGTCACAAAAAAACATTCTCAGAATCAGGGGGACCCGTTGAAGCATTCCAGAGTAATTACCTCATAAAATGACAGTGGTCAGAATTGTAAAAATTGGCCTGGTCATTAACGTGCAAACCACCCTCGGGGGTTAAGGGGTTAAGGTGTGAAAGTGAAGGAGTTATATATTTAATTCAGTGCCCATGCTCAAAGCAATATATTGGCAGGACTCTGAGACCTCTTAAAAAGGAGAGGAGAACAGATTAATAAGAATAGAATTTTTTTTTTGTTAAACATGCACTTTTCAATCATTTCAAAACATTTCATAACAGCAATTCAAATGGCTATATCTATATACGAGTATAGGAGGAAATAATCTATCACAAATGTCCAGAGCTGAATCTAGAAAGAAATTAGGCTTTAAAACACTAGCGCCGAAAAAAGGGGAGTGAGTATTGCTGAAAGCTGCTGATAGATTAGAGGGTCCTGTGTGAAAACCCGTAAGGAAGAATGGCTACTAGATAAAGGATTGATACTATCACGCTAAACAGCTGCTGAACAGAGCAGGATAAATGAAAGGAATAACAGATATAGAAATAATGTTTCACCAAAATGGGTTGAATGTCCCCCTTTCTTGGTATGTAAATTTTTCTTAAGATTACCGGATAATGATTTGCAGCTATGAAAGTTAATAGATGGTTCCCTGGGTTGTGATAATCTATGGATAATTGGTCGGGTGGTACCTAGCTTCTGGTACACATAGAGGCAGCTAGTGATTGGACGTTTTCCATCTATATATCCTCCTCTTACCATGTTTTTTCACCCTTCCATTGACACGACAACATTATTACTGAACACATAAACTCTATCCTTTATATATACAGTATATAATTTCAAGGGAAAAAGCGTTTTAAAAAAGGGTTTTAAAAAATGTATTATTAATTTAATTTCATCCTGTTTTATTTTTTATATTCTATATATATTTATATTTTTAATGATTTATTGTACTACAGTGCTGCTCACCATTCCTGTCACGCCTTCATTTTTTCGTAGACTGTACAATATCTTCAGAAATAAATGGAAATGTAACAAAGTTATATCCTCAGGATTTGTGGTCCAAAGTAATACAACAATAGAATATTGTTTTTCAACTTCCATGTTGCAATTTCAAGGAAAAAACTGAATGTGCCACTGACTCGCCCAGGGGGATGGGGATTACTCGGTTACCCGGGCCTTTAGCCTGCCTTAGGGATGTTGCTGTGGTCGGCTCCCGGGCCCGTACCCTGGGGTCTCTCTTTAAAAGCGTTGAAAGTTGTTAATTTTATAAAAGTTCGTGACGCCACCTGTGGCTTCTGGTGAGAATCACCAGAGGTGCGCAGTCCACTGAGGCCGATGATAAGGCAGCTCGATGGTATAGCTCCCCACAGGTGGAGCTAGGCCTCAGGGCAGCGTCTGAAGGGAGATGCAGGACAGGCGAGACCCAGCCGGGTCAGAGCAAGAACAGGGACAGACACGATAGTCACTTCAGTACCTTTTACTGATGGAAATTCAGGCACGTCCCGGAGCACTGTAGGGTGAAGGGTGCATGTCAGGATCCTCCCCAATGAGTGGGTGTAGGGCCTCCTGTTACTTGCCTCTGCGTAGTAAGTTTCTGACCTGCCTGGAGCTAGGCCTAACTTTGTCTCTGTCCTGCGCTGGCTGACCTTGTGGTAGGGCCTTCTCTTGGAATACACGCTCCCAGCTTACGGGGCCTATGTGTCTCCTGGCTCTGTTACGTATCAGCACTTTAGTGATCCTGGGACCTGTAGTTATCCAGGGATTCCAGTTGTGCCTTACTGGGTCATAGAGATCCCGGTAAGCTTCGGACCCGGTGTCCGGTAAATGCTTTGGGGTGAGCTGGTTAAGCTCCTCTGCCCCCTATGTACTAACTCTCCACTCGCCTTCGGCCTACTCGGGCCCTCACTAGGCTACTCACACTAACGGCAGCTTGCCGCGCTTCACCGATCTTATGGCGCCGGCACCCCTAAAGCTCTAACTGAGCTACAACTGAGTCTGGAACATACTCCACTGCAGACTGATCTCTCTCAGGCTTCTCTACTGCAGGAACTCTCTCAACAGACTAAACTGCCTGGCTCCACCTTCCCTATTTATCTATCCCTAACGGGCTCCCTCTGCTGGTTTGAGGTGGAAGGTGGAGATGTGTGAATGGTTATGGGGGCCTCTTGTGGAGGAATCCATCAATGCACTCTTCTAGGATCTGTGATACCAAGCGCAACTGGGCGTCACACCACAATAATGGCACCCCTAATTAATACTTGCTTGCATACCCTTTGTCATTGTTGACAGCCTCCAAACGTTTTTTGTAGCCATCTGTAAGCTTCTTCCACTTCTCAGCTGGAATTTTCTCCCACTTTTCTTTTGCAGTTTGTTCAAGCTCTTGAATGTTTGCAGGGTTCTTTTTCCCAATGGCAGATTTCAGCTCACCCCTAAGATTTTCAATGGGATTGAGGTCAGGACTCATTGCTGGCCATTTTAAAACAGTCCATTTTTATTTTTCAACCATTCGTGTGTACTTTTGGATGTGTGCTTTGGGTCATTGTCTTGCTGGTGGACCCATGATCTTTGACTCAAACTAAGTTTTCTTACACTGGGTTGGACATTTCATTCTAAAATCTCTTGATAATTCTCTGATTTCATGATTTCTGTGATACGGTCAAGGCCTCCAGTACCAGATGCAGCAAAGCAACCCCACAGCATTATGGATCCTCCACCATGCTTAACTGTTGATAAGGTGTTCTTTCCTTAAAAGCTTCATTGCACCCTCTGTAAACAAACTGTTGTTTTGCATTGCCAAAAAGTTCTATTTTTGTTTCATCTGTCCACAGAACATTTTCCCAGAAGGATTGTGGTTAGTCAAGGTACTCTTTGGCAAAGATCAATCATTCCTTTTTATGTCTTTTCTTCAGCAATGGTTTCTTTCTTGACCTTCACCCATAAAGCTCTGCTTGGTTTATTGTGTGGCGTATGGTGTTTGTTGAAACCATGACCCGGGTTGGCCTTCAGGTCTTTGGATGATTAGCGTGGTGGTTTTTCAACCATTCGCACCAACCTTCAAAGACATCTCTTGTCAATTTCCTCGTTCCCCCACACCCAGGTACATTCTTGACAGTTCCATGCTTGGCAAACTTCTTAATAACATTGTGCACTGTTGAAACTGTGATAACAAAGTCTTTGGAGATGGCCTTATATCCTTTGGAAGTCTTGTGTTTGCTAATAATAGCAGTTATAATGTCTTCACCATTGTGACAAAAGAATAGAGCCTACCATGTGGCTTTTTAAAACACTGAAGTCATCATTCATTGGCTAATTCATGTCACATGGGCTCGGATAATTAATCACAGGTGAATCTCTTTTGTGATTTACCACAGGTAATACATACTAAATTAATGTAAAGGGTGCCAATACCAGTGACACAGCAAGCTTTAGGTTTTTCTATCCCACTAATTATTTTTTGTTTTTAATTATTTTTTATCATTTGCTCTTTTGTATTTAACATGAGTGCTCTATACAAAAAACTGCTTCAATTGATTCATTTTTTTTCAGGAGTCATTCCACATTATGTACCTCATCTTCATGGGTGCTAATAATGATGAGCAGGACTGTATATTGTATTGTATTAGTGCATTATACCTCCTATTTCTTATTTCTACGCTCTGTACTAACATTTATTACACACATAATCCACTCGATATGCTTGGATGCTATGTTTGGATTTCTTTTTCCCTTTATAATAAAGATCTTCATTTAAAGACTGCATTTTGAGTTTACTTGTGTTATCTTTGTGTAATATTTCCATTTGTTTTGTGATCTGAAACATTTAAGTGTGACAAAGATGCAAAAGAATAAGAAATCAGGAAGGGGGCAAACACTTTTTCACACCACTGTATGTGTGAAGTGTAAAGTAAATTCTACAAGGTTTTCTATATATTGAGAAAATATAAATCTGATAACTGTGACTTGCATTTGTATTTATCCCACCGGAGTAAATAGTTTGTAGGACCACCTTTCGCTGCAGTTACTGCTGCAAGTCTTTTCAGGTATGTCTCTACCAGCTTTGCACATCTAGAGGTGACATTTTCTCCCATTCTTCTTTGTAAATGCTCTATCTCAGTGAGATTGGATGGAGACGTCTGTGAACAGCAATTTCAAGTCTTGCCACAGATCCTCAATGGGATTTCGGTCTGGCCTTTGGGCCATTCACACTCATGAATCTGCGGTGAGGGGTTCAGCATGAGGCTGCGGTATGTGCATTGCATTACACACATCTATTGCCTGGTACATTCTCATACTTACCACAATGCTCTTCAATTCTATAAAATGTCAATCTGACATTTACAGAGTCACTTTTATCCCAAGCTTCAGAGCTACAACTAGAAGATGATTCCAAAAGTATAGTATCCAGAATATTAGTAATATACAGTGAACAGAAAAATAAGATTATCCCAAGATAATAGGACAAAACACCAACATAAAGTGTCATGCAGTGCTCCATCATTAGTGGCAAATGCTGCCCATGTCAGTAATGTCATACAGAGCCCATAAGAATATATTCACCATCAATACTATAAACCCAGGTATGACAATAGTCATTATGGCACATTATAACGATACATGTGTAGGCTCCGCATGGTGCTGGAATTCAGAAGTTCAAAGTGCACATTTCTTATAGCTCCTATATTGTACATATGGCAACTATATGGCACAGTTGAATGGCATTACCCATAGGGGCAGTTCATGGCACTAGTTATATTCCCAGTATATGGTAACAGAATTGTATCCACCTGTATTTTATATTTAAAGTGCTGTCTATAAAAGGATAGTGTTTTACATCAGTCAGATTAATTACATTATTAAAAGGCTATACGCAATTTCTTAATTGGGTAAAATTGCAAAGTGCTTGTAAAAATAGGGAACTATACAAATAACCCCTTTTTAAAAATTCTCTTCATTTCTCATGAGAGGAGGTATTTTTAATTCTAGAACTTGCTTGTTGCCTAGGTCAGCCACCATTCTGTCTGTCAGAGTTGACTGATCTCCCAAACAAGGAGGACAGCGCTTACAAGTTGTTTTCTATAGAGCTTGTGAGTGCTGCTGAGAAGCTGTCTAGATACCTGGATTCAGCCACCTTCAGGGTCCTTGAGCTCCTCCGATGCCTCATGCCACATCCAAGCACTGATTTTACAATACATACTGCTTATATTATTATATATTATTATACAAATCTGTTAGCCCAGATGAGGCTGGTGTACTTGTCAGCATATGCATAAGGATGGCTGTATAATCCTTTGTGAAACTTTTCCTTTATCACATTAAAATAAGGATAAAATGCTCCTCTTAACATCAGGATGGCACAAAAATGTGAATTTTCAGAGTACGTACATCAGCCCCATCTGGTCCGAGATCTGATTAATAGTATTTTTACAGTTTGCTTTGTGAAACCTGGTCACATAACTGCTTGAAAGTGTGAGTGCTGTGCTGTAAGAGGACGGACACCGAGACAGCTTGAGACTCTGCGGAGGAGCCTTCCAGCAGGTGGTGTAAAGTTTGGAAAGTGGAAGCCCAGCGTAAATGTTTTTGCCAATCATCTATCTGTGGTGAAGCTGTTCCCCTACTTAAGAGTATTTGTAGTTATGAAGCATGTTGGCGTCTCGGAGACTCTGTGACCAGTAAGCTTGTTGCCTCTTTTCAGTAACATTATCCTAAACTGTCACCAGTATGTGCCTGAATTACTTCTGCCGTCCTTTAGTGGTGACACCAGATTCCAGTCTGCCACCAATGTCATTGTATCCTAAAGAAATGTTCTAAAGCATCCCCACCCCATAATCACACTGTGCCTTACAGGCATTTACTGTTCATAGAGAAGGTCGTCTACTCTGGAGCAATGGACATCATGAAGCTTCACTAGAAGAGCATCTATCCCTTCTGTAAGCCCAATTATTCTACGCATTACAGCTATTTAGTTACACAGCAAATATGTAATTCTACATTGACAGCTCAGGCCAGAAGTGGCATGCTGGGTCATTTAATAAGGGTCTGTGTTATTGAAACAAATTGTTTCCATTAAAATTGTACTAAATATTATTTTTAAGTCAAAGTAAAATGTATAATACAAAATCGTCATCATGATCTTTATCAAACATTCACTGTAAAAAATAATAATGTGACATAAGAAAAAAATATGAAGAACTTCCAATATACATCTAAGACAAAATGTATAATCTAGAATATATTGAATAAGCGAATACTATTGAGAAGCGAATATCAAGTATAAGCAAATAATCCCCATTAGGGTTTAGCAAAAAATTACAAAAAACATGCTAATATGTCGAGACACTAGCAATGACTAATCTAGGATTCAGCAGAAAGAACAATCTGTATGCACCAAATGTGGAATTAAATTACAAATAACTCCAGTCCTTATACTGATAATCCAATTTATCACAGGAAAATAGTTATATGTGAAAAAAGTATGTAGTATAGTGTAAAAAATATATCCCACCAATATTATTGCTATTGGCAAATAAAATCCTTGTGTCCGGTCTAGGAGGGCAGTATTTCCCTATTTACACTAATAAAAAGCGCGATCATTGCCTTGTCATTTCCTATAGTATTAACACCAGAATGAGTATCCACAGCGGCATCTCAAGTTCAGACTTACCCTATTTTTGATGGACTAGAAGCCAAGGGCATGTTCACATGTTGCATTTTTGCCGTATTTTCCAAAATTATTTCCACACGTTCTTTGCATGAAATAACGCAGTGTTTTAATGTACTAGCAAAGTCAATGAGATTCATGAAATCTCATGTACATTCTGCTTATTTTTTCCTTGCGGATTTGAAGAAGTTTCATATCTTCTGCATGTCAATTCTTTAAGCGTTTTCGCACATATTTTAGGCAGCATTTTACCCGCCAACACTCTAGTATTTCTTTTCCTCTACAAATAATAACCGTGTGCACATCCCCTAAATGCTGCAAAACAGCGTCAGAAGGAAAATGGTGGCAAAGAGCGTTCTGCAAAACAGCAAACTCATACATGTGGGTTTTCTAAGAAACATTTATAGTAACTAGAAATTATTCTTTAGAAACCTATAGTTGTCATTACGTGTAAATATTACTATCGAGATTGCTACAAAATATGCTCAAGTCTTAACCTGAAAATGTGAAAAAGATCTGGATATTTGAGTCTTTCTATAGGAAAAAAGGCAGCAGAAAAGCTAAAATAAACCTCTATCTGTGAGCTTGGCCTAATACTATGTGATATGATAAGAATAAAATAGAAAAACACCAATATCTGTTTAACTCATATATATGACTGCTTATGGTCAATTACTGTCACATGACCAGTGAGCACATTGGAATGTTGCCGGTTGGCAGTTGGAGAGTTGCAGTTGGCTTGCATGCGGATGAGGAGGAGCTGCCTTCAGCAAAGCGACATTATGGAGATTAAAGAGGAGGACTTTAGGATGAGAGGGAAGAAAAGGAGAAGAAATGTTTTGGACTCATCGGATGATGAGAAGCCGTCCATCAAGAAGAGCCATCGGAGAGGAGAGAAGAGAAATGGCTCAGAGTTGGAGATCGTCTCCCAGAAGATTGATCACCAAGGCCAGAAAGAAGAACACGAATGTCATCAAGAGGTCCTAGCTAGAAGAAGTGGAGCCAAGAGAAGACAAATCTTTGGCTCATCACAAGAAAACTCTTCAATCAAGAAAGAAGAAGAAGGGCAGAAGACCACCAAGGGCACATTTAATACTATACATCAGCTTACCACAGGGAGCACCATGACATGTAGCTTCTCATGCCCACACTTACAGATCAGGGCAATGTTGTCACTTTACACAAGTTACACATCTTTTAAATCTGACAGGTGGAGGATGTGATACATGAGCAAGATCTGAAGCTGGAGGGTTATAGAACTGTTCCCCAGTCCATTTATATATATGTATATATTCAGTACTTTGTTAAACCCCTACATTATCAGGCCATTTTTCCCCATTCTTGCCAAGGCACATTTTTTTCCTATTTTCATACATAAGGTTTAAAAAACTGTAAAACATTGTAATGTTTGGATATTTAAATATTTTTTTGTGAAACATCGAGTCTAAATTTTACAATATTTTAATATTATTTTATTTTTTTTCTGGTAATATCTGTAGTAAATAAAAGATTTATGTGTCTGTGTTAACATTTTTGTTTCTGACCGCAAGGAATCACTAAAATACATTTTAAAATGTGTTCCCCTCTCAGTATCAATTATTTTTATATATTAGATACATGTTTTTTTGTTAGGTATGGGGCTTGTAAAAGCAATTTGGACAGTCAGTGTTTTTTTATTTATTTATTTTTTCCTGTTTTTTTTTCTCTTTATTTCAATGATTTTACACAGGTGTTGTCTAACTTTTGAAACATTTGTTTTTTTCTTGCTTGAATGGATAAAAAAATATTTACAATTGTGTTTCATTAAACAATTTGAGTCGTTTGCCTCCTATAGTCTTTGTTTTGCGCTGTCTATTGCTGGCTGCAGAATTAGTTAATGAGGTTGACCATTTTATCTTTACTTTAACAGATGTGTTGGGGACATGATTTTGTGGCATTTGCTATGATATACTGTAGGTATGTCCGATTCTCCTCCTGCTCTTGTTACTGCAGCTTTCCTTACAGACTGCCCAGCTCTCTAGTCTATAATATGGCTGCTGGTGGAGGAGCAGTGACCAGACCTGTCCGTCAGTCTACGTCACTATAAAAGCATCTTTCTCGTGAGGTTTTCAATAGGACAAGGCTGATGGAGTGGTCTGGTTACATGCTCCTCCATCAGTGACCATTGTATGGACTGGAGAGCTGTGCAGTATGTGAGGAAAGCTGATCTAACAAGTGCAGGAGGAGAACCTGCCATACTTATATAATAGTAATTGTTAATAAACCTGTGTCCCAAACACATCTGCTGGTATATTGATCCTAGTTACAGGGGAAATTCAGCCTACTGCCTATATAGCAGGGTTGACTGGGTCTCCTAGGACCCAGAAGCTCTTGCTCTTTCCCTACACCCGGCCATCACATGATCTCTGGGTCTGGAGCAGGAAGCGCTATCTGCGCTTACCATACTGAATACACAGAACTTGTTCAGAGCTGTGTACACAGTAATTGAAAAGGCAGAGACGGTAATAAATCCTCTCTACCTTCTCTATAGGGAGTATCCAAAAAGAAAAGAGTCGGTCCCTATAAATGCTCTTCCATAACTATATAACCCAAAAAGAGAAAAATGGAAACAGGAGCAAATCCAATAAAAGTTAAATTTTTATTACAAAAATGTAAGTAAAATCAGACATAATCAAAAGAGATAAAAAATCCAAGGGAAAGGTGACAACAAAGTGCCACGGAACCACAGGAATAAACCAATGTAGGGCAAGAGACAATATATCTATATATATATATGTATATATATGTAAATATATATACATATATATACAGTGTGGGCCATTTATATGGATACACCTAAATTAAATGGGAATGGTTGGTGATATCAACTTCCTGTTTATGGCACATTAGTATATGGGAGGGGGAAAACTTTTCCAGATGGGTGGTGACCATAGCAGCTATTTTGAAGTCGGCCATTTTGGGTCCAACTTTATTTTTTTCAATGGGAAGAGAGTCATGTGACACATCAAACTTATTGAGAACTTCATAAGAAAAACAATAGTGTACTTGGTTTTAACGCAACTTTTTTCTTTCATGAGATTTTTACATGTTTATGACCACTTATAAAATGTGTTCAAAGTGCTGCCCATTGTGTTGGATTGTCAATGCAACCCTCTTCTCCCACTCTTGACAAACTGATAGCAACGCCGCAGAAGAAATGCTAGCACAGGCTTCCAGTATCCGTTGCTTCAGATGCTGCTCATCTATCTTTTCCCCCTCCCATCTACTAATGTGCCACAAACAGGAAGTTTATATCACCAACCATTCCCATTTAATTTAGGTATATCCATATAAATGGCCCACCCTGTATATATATACAGTACAGACCAAAAGTTTGGACACACCTTCTGATTTAAAGATTTTTCTGTATTTTCATGACTTTGAAAAATGTACATTCACACTGAAGGCATCAACAGTATGAATTAACACATGTGGAATTATATACTTAACAAAAAAGTGTGAAACAACTGAAAATATGTCTTATATTCTAGGTTCTTCAAAGTAGCCACATTTTGTTTTGATGACTGCTTTGCACACTCTTGGCATTCTCTTGATGAGCTTCAAGAGGTAGTCACCAGAAATGGTCTTCCAACAATCTTGAAGGAGTTCCCAGAGATGCTTAGCACTTGTTGGCCCTTTTGCCTTCACTCTGAGGTCCAGCTCACCCCAAACCATCTCGATTGGGTTCAGGTCTGGTGACTGTGGAGGCCAGGTCATCTGGCGTAGCACCCCATCACTCTCCTTCTTTGTCAAATAACCCTTACACAGCCTGGAGGTGTGTTTGGGGTCATTGTCCTGTTGAAAAATAAATGATGGTCCAACTAAACGCAAACCGGATGGAATAGCATGCTGCTGCAAGATGCTGTGGTAGCCATGCTGGTTCAGTATGCCTTCAATTTTGAATAAATCCCCAACAGTGTCACCAGTAGTGTTAAGCCACCCCCGTAGTGTTCGCGTTCGGTTCGGTTCGTCGAACAACCGTGTGTTAGCCGAACTATTCGTCGAACACCTTCGAACACCGTTAAAACCAATGGCAGGCAAACAAAAACACATAAAAACACATAGAAAACACCTTCAAAGGTGTCCAAAAGCTGACAAACTGCTCAGAAGACATAACTAACACATGGAAAAGTGACAAGTACATATAGTCATGCGAAAATAAAAGAGGTGGAGGAGTAAAAGGAGGGGGAGACACAGATATAGGCATGTCATGCCCTTCTAAAATCCAAAAAGTGAGAAGCCGACACGGCCAGTCCGCTCCTGCCGGTGCCACCTCCGTGTCGCCGGGTTTGTGCCAGAGCCGCGGTGAACCCTGACGGCCAGCCCCCCTCTCCCAATACTGGTGCCTGTCCGCTGGTGGGTCGAGCGAGCCCCCCTGTGGTGGAGGCAGCTCTAAGCTTTTTAATTTAAATTGTCTCTCTAATTTGAATGAATACACTTTAAATCCATTTACAAGGATCTATTGGAGGGCAAGTCTCATGCCAGCAGCCGCGGTAATTCCAGCTCCAGTAGCGTCCACTAAAGCTGCTGCAGTTAAAAAGCTTTTATAAGGATCGAGCTCGGCTGTCCACCGCAAGGCATCCTACTGCCAGTCCCAGCCCCTATGCCTTGGGGTGCCTCACTAAGTATCCCATGGTCCCGAAGCATTTCCTTTGAAAAAATTAAGTGTCTAAACTACAGGTGGTGTAGCTTGCTTAACAGCCGGGATAATCCGCTGACTAGCAGACACTGCTACTAGGCACAAAGTATTTCCTGGGCTAGATGCAGTTAAAAATTTGTAATTAGATACTCTCGTTGGATGCTGAGAAAGCATTCCATAGAGTCTCCTGGCACGCCATATATGATTCTCTTAAAAAGCTTGGGGTAGGGGTCTAGGGGACCCTTTTATAGCCAAAATCACGGCCCTGTATCGCAATACGTCACCTAGGCTGAAGATACATGGAACTGTAGCACCCTGAGGGCTCGGTTGCTACAGACGTATTGCACCTCACCCAGAGGTGTGATATCTCACTCTCAGGTAAGGATGGAGTGTGGATCAGGACCCGACACCTGCATGCATTACACCACATTGCCGTGGGGCAGGGCGACCAATATGCCCCTGAGATGGGCACGACAGTCCCTGTCCCTGGCTGGAGTGGGGGGAGGGAACACTGAGGAAGGGGAACCCTGTAGTGCAGGAGCAGGGAGGAAGCAGTTCCTGGGTGCATTGAGAAGGGAGTATAAAAGGTGGGCACCATCTTAGTTCAGTGCAGAGAAGTCTGAGCAGAAGTGGCAGGGAGCAGGGGCTCTGCATGAGCTCTGCTCCGGAGGCGGGCCTAGTAACAGAGGCCCAGGCCTGGAAGAGGGAGAAGGAAGGAAGAGGAGCGGAGAAGGCTCCAGGAATGAGGAATGAAGGGATCCCAGGGGTGCGGACGGGCGAGTCGCCACCGCACGCCCGAATCCACCTGCGTGGAGGGGTCAGGCCAAAGGGGGAGACCGGTCCCCGAACTAGTGGAGGCAGGAAACGACCCTCAGCTAGAAACCGGAGGCTCTGACATTTTATGTGGCGCAGCCCCTCGCTACACCCGCTAGGAAGGCACCACATAGGGTCAGGGAAACTGGCGCCAAGTTTACCAAGAGGAGGCCCGAGGCAGCCGGACAGAAGTGTTGGTAAGAAAGGCCAGACAAAGGACACACAAAGGGGGTCCTGTGAAGTGCTCCAAAGTTATCTGGGAGTTGTCTGAGTCCCTCACCTGGTGAGCACAGTACGACGAGGGCAGCCGTTACCTGCAGACGTGGTCTGGATAATAAGAACTGTGAGTAAAGGCCATGGACTGCATCACTGACTCCGTGTCGTTACTGCTGCTGCCCTGCACCATCACCCCCATCCTCCGCATACACTGCCCTGAGGCTATACTCCTCCCGTGGGGAGTTATGCTACTCTCTGCTGCACCCACAACACCAGCCTCAGCGGTCTGCCCTGTAGCGGCGGTTCACTCTGACCGCAATCCACGGGTGGCGTAGTCGGACATTTAAACATCAAAACCACATAAATAGTTCCGCCACTGGTTTGACCGCCCTGAGCCACGGAACCGGGTCGCCGCCACGAAGACTACAACCACCAGCATCCACCAAAAAGGGTCCGGCTCCGGGTGTCCCAAGGCCCAGGGGGTGCGTCAGAACATTTTCATCACCTTTCACAATCACCAATGGGACAAGGCAGGGATGTCCTCTGTCCCCTCTCTTATACATCCTAGTGACGGAGCACCTGCTCTCATCAATTCGCCATAACCCCAATATTAGGTGGATTGAGGTGGGAGGCACCGAGTACAAGTGCTCTCTATTTGCTGATGATGTCCTAGTATATATCACTCAATCACATATATCCATCCCTGCTGTTATGGCTGAAATAGATCACTTTGTTACATGGTAAAATTTTAAAATCAATGCAGCGAAGTCTGAGGCCCTCGATGTCTCCCTCCCCAAATCCATATAGGATTCCATCCAGTCCAACTTTCCCTTTGCCTGGCCCTCACAGGGTATCAAATACTTAGGAATTCCTATTCATAGAGACCTCTCCCATCTATGTTATCTTAATTTTGGGCCCTTTATTGAACAATTACATACAGACCACGGTTGGCAAGTTAGAACTGTAAGATTCACTACGTGAACCACTGGTGTTTTGTGGAAAAGCACATGTACACTGCGTTCCAAATTATTATGCAAAAAGTGTTTAGGAGTGATAAGTGAAGAATTTGTTTGTCAGTTAAACTCATTGATGGTGATGTGTGTCAGGGCTCTTTATATCACTGTAAGCAATTGCAGACACCTGTGCTAATTAGTTTGGCAGGTGTGTCCAATGAAAGGCAAGACTACTTAAGAAGGCTCTCTCACATTATTAAGCAGCCTACATTTTCTGCCAAAATGGGAAAGAAAAAGGATGTGTCGGCTGCTGAGAAGCAACAAATTGTGGAGTGTTTAGGTCAAGGCATGACTACAATCAACATTGTGCGATGATCAGGATGAAGTGTCTTGGCAATCAAGAAGTATGTAGCTGATTCACAGTACACACGTGTGCGTGCTGATAAGGGCAAATTGAGGACTCTTTCCTACAGGCAATTACGTCAGGTTGAAAGAGCAGCGGCAAAAAAGCCTTGTCATAGCAGCAGACAAGTTTTTGAAGCTGCTTGTGCCTCCAACGTCCCCCGAACAACAAGATGCAGGGTCCTTCAGAGGTTTGCAGCTGTGCATACGCCATCCTGTCGACCTCCTCTATCCACTTCACACAAGCAGAAACGGCTCCAGTGGGCCAAACATTACATGAAGACTGATTTCAAAACTGTTTTGTTCACGGATGAGTGCCGTGCAGCGCTCGATGGTCCAGATGGATGGAGTGGAGGATGGCTGGTTGATGGACACCCCACGCAAACACGGCTACAGTGCCAACAAGGAGGAGGTAGAGTAATGTTTTGGGCTGGAATCATGGGGAGAGAGATTGTCGGCCCCTTTAGGATCCCTGAAGGCGCTAAAGATGAACTCCATAATGTATGTGGATTTTCTCAAACAGCACTTCCTGCCATGGTTCAAGAAGAAGAACCGTGTATTTCACAGCAAGATCATTTTTCTGCATGATAAGCCACCATCTCATGCTGCACATAAAACATCTGCATCTCTGGCTGATATGGGCATAAAAGGGGACAAACTTATGGTGTGACCCCCATGCTTCCCTGACCTCTACCCCATTCAGAACCTTTGGAGCATCATTAAAAGGAGTGTCTATGATGGCGGGAGGCAGTTCACATCTAAGCAACAGCTCTGGGAGGGTATTCTGTCCTCATGCAAAACAATTGAAGCAGAAACCATCCAAAACCTGACAAATTCAATGGACGAGAGAGTTCAGAAGCTCCTTTCGAACAAGGGGTCCTATGTGAAAATGTAACATCACCTAGAATAAAGTTTTGAGTTGAAAACTGTTTGATTTCAGTTTCTAACAACCTGCTAATGCTTATAATTTCAAAAATGACCATTTTTTTGGTCTTTATTAAAATGAAAAGGTTGATCGAAAAGTTTGGGGGATCTAAGAGTGTGGCAACCCAGTAGTCATGATTACTTCGAATTCTGACAATATGAGGGTCATGCTGCAGGTAGTGCAGCAAGAAGGCACTTATGTGTCTTGCGCATCTCGGAGCCCCAAAATTATTTTCCGGGCTAGATGCAGCTAAAAATTATTTTTAATTTTAAATCTGGTGGAGCTTATTATAGATGGCCTAATAGGATCAGTGCTGCACACTGCTACAAAGCCCAAATTATTTTCCAGTCAAGATACAGATAAACATGATTAGTAATTTGAAAGCTTAAAACGGTTGGTAGGGTGATTTTAACCAATCATCAAGCTTTTACTCTCCCCAGGATGACACAGGGGTAGAAAAGTCGTTTCGGATCCATGATTTGTTCATCTTTATGAACGTGAGTCTGTCTACATTATCAGTGGAGAGCCGCGTGCGCTTATCTGTCAGCACACCACCAGCAGCGCTGAACACACGTTCAGACAGAACGCTGGCTGCGGGGCATGACAAGATCTCCAAGGCGTAAGTGGCTAGCTCCGGCCATTTATCCAGATTGGAAGCCCAAAAAGAGCAAGGGTCCAGTGACACAGTCGTGGCTTCAATGTTTACTTGGAGATACTCCTGTACCATCGTCTCTAGGCGTTGACTATGTGTCAGACTTCTTGTCTCCTGTGGCCTTGCAAAGGATGGGCTAAAAAAGTGGTGAAATGATTCCGCAAAATTGATGTTACCAGCAGATACTGTGGTTCTGTTACGGTTTGAGTGCTGAACACTTGACGGTCCCACGGTTGGCAAGTTGGAACTGTGAGATTCACTACGTGCACCACTGGTATTTTGTGGAAAAGCACATGTAAGATTCTGCAACAGTCTCTGCTGATACTCCTGCATGCGTGCATCCCTTTCTATGGCAGGAATAATTTCTGCAAATTTACTTTTGTACCGGGGATCTAACAGTGTGGCAACCCAGTAGTCAGGATTATTTCTAATTCTCACAATTCGAGGGTTATGTTGCAGGTAGTGCAGCAAGAAGGCACTCATGTGTGTTGCGCATCCAGGAGCACCAAGTCCCTGTTGTGTTGGTGGCGAGGTAACAATCATGCTTCCTTCCTCTGTCCTCTCCCCCCAACCTCGCACAACAGAAATGTGATCAAGGTCTCCCTCATCTGATGAGTCTTCCATCAGTTCGTCCTCCACTTCTTCCTGGGCTCCTGCACCTTCCTCACTAGTTTGGCTGCTACCATGCGCCCTGGTAAAACCATCTCCCCCACCCTCACATGCCTGCCGCCTTGGTGCTGCCGACCTTCTGGACCTTGCAGATGTTAGCCCTTCCGCATACAACTCCTCCTCCTCTACTTCCTCCGCCTCCTCTTGTGCCACCACCTGACTCCGAATTCTGTTTAACATGTGCTCCAGCATGTAAATCACCGGAATAGTCATGCTGATAATGGCATCGTCAGCACTAAACATCTTCGTCGCCATTTCAAAACTGTGCAGAAGGGTGCATAGGTCCCTGATCTGAGACCACTCCTCCAGCGTGATTTGCCCCTCCTCTGAATCTCGTTGGCCCAGGCTATACGTCAGAACGTATTGCACCAGGGCTTGTCGGTGCTGCCACAGTCGCTGCAACATGTGCAGAGTTGAATTCCACCAGGTAGGCACATCGCATTTTAGCCGGTGAAGTGGCAGGCCCAACGACTTCTGTAGAGATGTAAGTCGCTGAGCTGCGGGATGCGAACGGCGGAAGTGAGCACACAGCGACCGTGCCCTCTGCAGAAGGCCATCTAGTCTGGGATAGTGGGCTAAAAATTGCTGGACAGGTTCAACACGTGAGCCATACAAGGCACGTGTGTGATATTGCCCCGGCGAAGGGCCGCACCCAGGTTTGCAGCATTGTCGCACACGGCCTTCCCTGGTTTCAGGTCCAGTGGAGACAACCATTCATGAAATTGGTTCTCCAGAGCTGACCACAACTCCTCAGCTGTGTGACTCACATTTCCCAGACATTTCAATGTAAAAACCGCCTGATGACGTTGAGCCCTACTGCCAGCATAGTAAGGAGGTGTGCAGGATCCCTTCTGCGCAGTTAGAAAGCTTGTGGCATGACCAGACAGGCTTTGGGTGCAGGTGGAAGACCGAGAGGAGGTTGAGGAGGCAGAAGCAGTGGAGGAACTTTGACATAAAGAGGATTGACGCACAACTCGTGGGGACGGCAAGACTTGGACAGCAGCCCCTTGTCCTGCTGTCACCATAGTTACCCAGTGCCCAGTCAGCGACATGTAACGCCCCTGTCCATGCCTACTCGTCCAAGTGTCTGTGGTGAAATGCACTCTGTCACACACAGAGTTTCTCAAAGAAGCGGTGATGTTGTGTGCGACATGCTGGTGGAGCGCAGGCACACCTTTCTTTGAGAAGTAGTGCCGACTGGGCATCTGGTACTGGGGCACTGCGACGGACATAAGGTCTCGAAAATCCTCTGTGTCCACCAGGCGGAAAGGCAGCATTTCTGTAGCCAAGAGCTTGCAGATGGTGAAATTCAACCTCTTAGCTTTCTCATGGCTAGGAGGAAATGGTCTTTTACTTGTCCACATCTGAGGGACCGAGGGCTGGCTATTGTGCTTAGACGGGGTTGATAAGGGTGTCCCCGGCAAACTGCCGGTCTGTGAGGAAGATGCAGGCGGACATGTTAGGTTGCCTTGATCCAAAGGTGGTGCTATCGATGTCGGACAGCGCTCAACACCAGCTGGTGTTACCACCTCCAAAGAAAATGATGACCTGCCAATCACACTGGCTGTTGCGGGTAAAGAGGTGGCAGGTCTGCGCCCCAAAACAGGTGTGACTGCTGTCCCCCCAGTCACAGAGGATGAAGAGGCCGCGGATGCACAAGATATGGCAGACGGTGGTTGGCCCGGCCGGCTAGGCCGCATTGTAGCACACTGAGCTTCCCACTGCAACTTATGCTTCATGTCCATGTGCCGGTTCATGCATGAAGTACTCAAACTATGTATTTTTTGGCCTCTACTTAGCTTTTGCTGACAAATGTTACAGATAACACGAGTTGGGTCATCTTTATCGATCTTAAAAAATGCCCAGGCTATGCAAGGCTTAGCACCCATGCAACCTGAAGAGCCACCACGACTTGTGGTGAGAGGCAGAGTTGTGTTTGAGGATGCAGTTGTTGACGTGCTTCCAGTACTACGTCTCTGTCCAGGAAGGCGCAACCTGACCTCATCGTCACTAGCATCTTCCTCCACCTCCTCTGCTGACCTCATCTCTTGGCTGACTGTGGGTTGACAGTAAGTGGGATCTCCAACCTCATCATCATCACCCTGTGTGTTATCACACCCGTCGTCCTCAGAGCCAACCTGTTCCTGCCCTGACAAAAAACTAAAGTTGTCGCTCCAATCAGGTATTTGAGTCTTATCATCGTCTTCCTCATTGTCTCCACCAACAGGAGTTACAGTTTGGGAATGAGGGTCTACATTATGGTCAGAACCTTCTGCGTCTGGTCCTGGATCCGACTCATAAAGATTCTGGGCATCAGTGCAGATCATTTCCTCGTCTGGATTCACAGAAGCGCTGGAGTCGACCTCTGATTCCCAGGCTATAGTATGAGTAAACAGCTCTGCAGACTCAACCATCTGTTCTACCTCATACTCAGACGGGCAGCTGGAGATTTGAGAGCTGTGAGGAAGCAAGTGCGATTTGGGTGACACCTTTGAGGACTGGAGTATTTGTGATGTTGAAGTTGATGTGGAGGAGAGCCCACTTAAAGGAGCACTTGATATCCGTTGAAGCACCTGCTGTTTTTGTGCCTCATCTGGAATTTGTAGCGATTGGCGTGGCCGTAAGAAAGGGATCTTATCACATTGTCCGCTAAAAGAAGTAGACATTTTAGTTTGGCTGGAAGATGGTCTTTCTTCTGCAGATGTTACTGTTGCTTTAACACCTACCCCACGGACACAACCTTTTTTCCCCTTCCCAACACGCCTATTCCCCTTTCAACCAGCAGCAGGCCTTTTTCCACTCATTTTGGTGATTAACTAATTCACAACTCTGGAGTTGTTTGCACAAAAAAACAATGGATGGTAACCGAGCAGAGCTGAGTGGCCAAACTGTGGTATTAGGCCAAAACTATTGGCTGGGTTAGATGCAGAAAAAAATTATATTCAATTTGCAACCTGATGGAGGTCAGTATAGATGGACTAATACAACAAGTCCCACACACAGCTAGAAGCCCAATATTTTTTCAGAGGTAGATGCAGAAAAAAATATATTCAGTTTGCAACCTGATGGAGGTCAGTATAGATGGACTAATACAACAAGTCCCACACACAGCTAGAAGCCCAATATTTTTTCAGAGGTAGATGCAGAAAAAAATATATTCAGTTTGCAACCTGATGGAGGTCAGTATAGATGGACTAATACAACAAGTCCCACACACAGCTAGAAGCCCAAATATTTTTACAGAGGTACTGTAGATGCAGATAAAAATTATTTTTAATTTGCAACCTGATGGAGGTCAGTATAGATGGACTAATAGAGAAAGTCCGACACACTGCTAAAAGGCCAAATATTTTTTCAGAGCTAGATGCAGAAAAAAATTAGATTCAGTTTGCAACCTGATGGAGGTCAGTATAGATGGACTAACAGAGAAAGTCCCACACACTGCTAGAAGGCCAAATATTTTTTCAGAGCTAGATGCATACAAAAAATTATTTTGAATTTGCAACCTGATGGAGGTCAGTATAGGTGGACTAATTGAACAAGTCCCACACACTGCTAGAAGGCCAAATATTTTTTCAGAGCTAGATGCAGAAAAAAATTATATTCAGTTTGCAACCTGATGGAGGTCTGTATAGATGGATTAATAGAACAAGACCCACACATAGCTAAAAGCCCAATATTTTTTCAGAGGTAGATGCAGAAAAAAATATATTCAGTTTGCAACCTGATGGAGGTCAGTATAGATGGACTAATACAACAAGTCCCACACACAGCTAGAAGCCCAATATTTTTTCAGAGGTAGATGCAGAAAAAAATATATTCAGTTTGCAACCTGATGGAGGTCAGTATAGATGGACTAATACAACAAGTCCCACACACAGCTAGAAGCCCAAATATTTTTACAGAGGTACTGTAGATGCAGATAAAAATTATTTTTAATTTGCAACCTGATGGAGGTCAGTATAGATGGACTAATAGAGAAAGTCCGACACACTGCTAGAAGGCCAAATATTTTTTCAGAGCTAGATGCAGAAAAAAAATAGATTCAGTTTGCAACCTGATGGAGGTCAGTATAGATGGACTAACAGAGATAGTCCCACACACTGCTAGAAGGCCAAATATTTTTTCAGAGCTAGATGCATACAAAAAATTATTTTGAATTTGCAACCTGATGGAGGTCAGTATAGGTTGACTAATAGAACAAGTCCCACACACTGCTAGAAGGCCAAATATTTTTTCAGAGCTAGATGCAGAAAAAAATTATATTCAGTTTGCAACCTGATGGAGGTCTGTATAGATGGATTAATAGAACAAGACCCACACAAAGCTAGAAGCCCAATATTTTTTCAGAGGTAGATGCAGAAAAAAATATATTCAGTTTGCAACCTGATGGAGGTCAGTATAGATGGACTAATACAACAAGTCCCACACACAGCTAGAAGCCCAATATTTTTTCAGAGGTAGATGCAGAAAAAAATATATTCAGTTTGCAACCTGATGGAGGTCAGTATAGATGGACTAATACAACAAGTCCCACACACAGCTAGAAGCCCAAATATTTTTTCAGAGGTACTGTAGATGCAGATAAAAATTATTTTTAATTTGCAACCTGATGGAGGTCAGTATAGATGGACTAATAGAGAAAGTCCGACACACTACTAGAAGGCCAAATATTTTTTCAGAGCTAGATGCAGAAAAAAATTATATTCAGTTTGCAACCTGATGGAGGTCAGTATAGATGGATTAATAGAACAAGACCCACACACAGCTAGAAGCCCAATATTTTTTCAGAGGTAGATGCAGAAAAAAATATATTCAGTTTGCAACCTGATGGAGGTCAGTATAGATGGACTAACAGAGAAAGTCCCACACACTACTAGAAGGCCAAATATTTTTTCAGAGCTAGATGCAGAAAAAAATTATATTCAGTTTGCAACCTGATGGAGGTCTGTATAGATGGATTAATAGAACAAGACCCACACACAGCTAGAAGCCCAATATTTTTTCAGAGGTAGATGCAGAAAAAAATATATTCAGTTTGCAACCTGATGGAGGTCAGTATAGATGGACTAATACAACAAGTCCCACACACAGCTAGAAGCCCAAATATTTTTTCAGAGGTACTGTAGATGCAGATAAAAATTATTTTGAATTTGCAACCTGATGGAGGTCAGTATAGATGGACTAATAGAGAAAGTCCGACACACTGCTAGAAGGCCAAATATTTTTTCAGATCTAGATGCAGAAAAAAATTATATTCAGTTTGCAACCTGATGGAGGTCAGTATAGATGGACTAATAGAATGATGCTATGCCCAAAAGATTTTACTTCACTAGGTGCAGTAAAAAAATTGGTATTCTATACACAGGTGGTATATCTTGCAACACAGATAGGCTACTCCACTGACTAACACACTCTGCAATAGGCCAAAAAGGATTAGCTTTGCTAGATTCAGCCAAATGCTGTGAAAAAAACTTGCACAGCACTGGCACAGACCTGCCTGGCAAAAACTGATAGGAACTGATGTAACCTAGTCCTGAAAAGGACTCCAATTACAATTAGTCTTTACTCCCACAACCTATCTATTTAAGAGCACAGACCTGCCTGATAAAAGTCGTAGGAAATGCTGTAACCTAGTCCTTAAAAGGACTGCAATCACAACTATTCCCTACTCCCAAGCTATCTGTATATTTGTGCGAAAATTGGCTTGAAATTAACAAGGTATAGCGCACACAGCAACAGCGGTGCCGTCTAACACGCAGCTGCAGCAGTGAGAAAATGGTGGCGACGGGGAAAATGGCTTGGTCTTATAGGGCAAGGACATGTGACATACACTGCCAATGACACATGCCCTTGCTTGTGTGAAAAAAAGCACTTCGCTCCGTGTGTGCGCTGCTGATAGGCTGACAGATTGCACCTCCCCACTGTAAATGCGGGAAAGAGAAAAAAAAATGGAGATCTTCATTGTTCCTGCAGAGATCCATCCCCTGCCCCTCCCCCCACCCCGCTGTACACTCAAACTGCGTATTAACATTAATTTTCATCATTACTGAGAAAAAATCCAGTTATGAGTTTGGTGCACGAACAGTGATCGAACATAACCTCGAACAGCCGAATTTTTCTCAAATTGTTCGTGTTCGCCGAACGGCTCGAACACCGCCCAAAACAGCTCGAATTTGAGATTGGCGAACAGTTCGAGTAGAACAACGCTCATCTCTAGTCACCAGCAAAGCACCCCCACACCATCACAACTCCTCCTCCATGCTTCATGCTGGGAACCAGGCATGTAGAGTTCACCTTTTCTCCGTCGCAAAAAGACACGGTGGTTGGAACCAAAGATCTCAAATTTGGACTCATCAGACCAAAGCACAGATTTCCACTGGTCTAATGTCCATTCCTTGTGTTCTTTAGCCCAAACAAGTCTCTTCTGCTTGTTGCCTGTCCTTAGCAGTGGTTTCCTAGCAGCTATTTTACCATGAAAGCCTGCTGCACAAAGTCTCCTCTTAACAGTTGTTGAAGAGATGTGTCTGCTGCTAGAGCTCTGTGTGGCACTGACCTGGTCTCTAATCTGAGCTGCTGTTAACCTGCGATTTCTGAGGTTGGTGACTCGGTTAAACTTATCCTCAGAAGCAGAGGTGACTCTTGGTCTTCCTTTCCTGGGGCGGTCCTCATGTGAGCCAGTTTCTTTTTAGCGCTTGATGGTTTTTGCAACTGCAATTGGGGACACATTCAAAGTTTGCCCAATTTTTCGGACTGACTGACCTACATTTCTTAATGGCCACTCGTTTTTCTTTACTTAGCTGCTTTTTTCTTGCCATAATACAAATTCTAACAGTCTATTCAGTAGGACTATCAGCTGTGTATCCACCTGACTTCTGCACAACACAACTGATGGTCCCAAACCCATTTATAAGGCAAGAAATTTCACTTATTAAACCTGACAGGGCACACCTGTGAAGTGAAAACCATTTCCGGTGACTACCTCTTGAAGCTCATCAAGAGAATGCCAAGAGTGTGCAAAGCAGTCATCAAAGCAAAAGGTGGCTACTTTGAAGAACCTAGAATATAAGACATATTTTCAGTTGTTTCACACTTTTTTGTTAAGTATATAATTCCACATGTGTTAATTCATAGTTTTGATGCCTTCAGTGTGAATGTACAATTTTCAAAGTCATCAAAATACAGAAAAATCTTTAAATGAGAAGGTGTGTCCAAACTTTTGGTCTGTACTGTATATATATATATATATATATATATATATATATATATATATATATATATACATACAGTTAAGCGTCTATAAAGAAGGAATAATCAATAAGTGTTGTTAAGGCATGATTCGTCCCAAGGGAGGCAGAGAAAAATTAATAAATACGTTCAATTGATTCATTAACATACTTACTGCATCCCATGCACAAAGGTTAATGATACACTAAATCAGGGATAAGACATAGAGCAACTGGAAAAGAATGTATCAGAGTCCAGATCACAAGTAAACCATATAAAGTACGAGTGCACAGTAGGAACTAAGTATACAGTACAAGTTGCTAATATCCAGATAATGAGAAGAATCATGCCTATGACACAGATGTCACAACATAAGTATATCTTCTAGTGAGAGTAATACACAGTGACACATATAGAAAGTTATGGTCCCACATAAAATGAGAGTACAGCTCAGTTACAACCTGTGGATGGCGTGAAAGCGGCCCTGACGCGCGTTTTGAGTCCGGCTTCTTCATGTGGCGATTGTGTATGGGTGACAGGCAGGGGGTATATATATCCAAAGTATATTGGCACATGTAGCGGGGGTACAACGGCGCCGGAAGTCAGGTAGTCAGTGTCCAATGCAGCAGGTACCCGCACCCCGCTGACACGTCAGTGAGGAGGGCCCGAAGTGCCACATCATAGGGACGCAACCAGGTGCTTGCCGGCTGGCAGAATGCGCACATTCATCAGGATGCCAAGAGATGCAGACATAGTTAGAGGGAGAGAAATAAATTGCGGAAAACATTACCGGCCCATACCTGGTGTAAGTTAATCATGACTTTCTATGTATATACTGTATATATACACAAATATACAAAAATACAATGATGTAGATAAAAGAGGGAAAATAATATATGAAAACACACAAGCAGGAAAATATAGACATCATATTGTGAGAATTATATACAACATATGTGTATAAAGTATAATGTCCACCAAGTAATACCCAAAGTATCATTATTAAATATAAAGGAGTATATATAGAGAGAGAGTCATGAGACAATATAATATAATATGTACTCAATATGGTACAGAGAATATGGGAATACCATGTGTATCAACAGAACAAAGTTATAAATTGTGCATAAATGTGCAAAACTAATGGTGGTAAAAAAGAGGGGAGGGAAGGGAAAGGGAAAAGGAAGAAAAAATGAAGATGTGACAAGTGAATGAAAACATGGAAACAATAATAAACAGAGAGTACACGAATTGTGTGAATATTTTTTATTATTATTTCGTGACCAAGCCCATGTGGTGCAGATGACGGATGCATCCAATGGCAACCAGAATCACAGCAACGTAAAAAACCACATATGTTACGTGAAAGTGTTACACTAGTGAGTAGTGATGAGCGAGCATGTTCGTTACTCGAGATTTATGAGCATGCTCGGGTGTTTTCCAAGCATCTTCAGTGTGCTTGAATATGATGACTGTTTGTTAGGCTTTTCTCACATGTATTAAAGCTGTCAAACAGTCGCAAATCATGCACACACAATAACTCAAACATAACACCTCAGCACACTGAAGATACTGGGCGAGCACCCATGCTCGCCGAAAGGGTTAACAAAACACGCTCGCTCATCACTACTAGTGAGACCAATCACAGGTAAAATAAATATAATAAATAGCAATAGTATGAAGAGATAGTTATTGTCACAATACAAATGTATGTGTGCCCTTCACATACGAGTGAGTATAGACATGTGTTATATAGTAACATAGCTACTGACATCAGTATAATGGAAAATGCACAATAAAGTGCCCGTGCGCTAAAAAAATAAAAAATCGGAAAATTAAAAGCCACAATGGGCAAGAGGAATCGAAAAAATAAAATAAAAAATATACAAGTGATAGGAATACTGACGTGTCAGTGTGACACAGGAAGTGCATCTTAAAGTGCCCTTTTTTGTGCATCCAAAGTCACAGATTTAAAGCAACAATAAACAAAGAGTAAAAGCCGATGAATAACAATAGTGAGTAAAATATTTTATAAAAAATACTCATAGCAGATGGAATCAATTAGTGGCACACCGCACAGAAAAATACCAATTGGAACAGACAGGTCCAAAAAAGAGAGAGCAGCAGGGCGGGATGCTGCTCAAAGGTGAGCACATATCCATGAAAAGGGAGACGCGTGGAGCGCTGGCCTGCAAGGACAATCAGGCACCCGGTCAGCCGGTACTGTACACATCCCCGAGGGGGATAGAAAAAGGGAGGGAGGGAAGGTTGAAGAAGATCCTCTAAGTGAGTGGTGGTCCAGCATCTGTCTCACAGTAGAGTGTACAAAAATAGTGGATACCCTGCTTGTAAATAAAAAAGTGAGAAGTTAAAAACAGCATAAAACATAAGTAAAACCTAAACACAATAGCACATTACAAGAAAGGGACAAAACTGAGGACCTCGTTGAGGCCTTTGGGGCATATGCAATCAATTTTCATAATCCACCGAGTTTCCAACTGGGCAACGGTCTTTCTCCAATTTCCCCCCGCTTGTCAATTAATACGAGGTCAATGCCCCAAATTTGGAGGAGGCTAGCATCACACCCATGTTTTAACTTGAAATGCCTTGGGATAGGCTTCAATACAGTATCGTCAAGAGATTCTGATGCATTATTACTATCTCGCACGTGCTCCCTCACACGCACTCTCAGTTGGCGAAAAGTAAGACCCACATAGATGAGGCTACATGGACACAAGGCGTGGTAGATTACGCCTTCTGTATTGCAAGATGTATGCTGTGTGATTTGAAACTCCTTATGACCATCACTTGATGGGAAGGATGTACACCACACCAGATTTGCACAGGCCGCACAGTTCTTGCATGGATAGAAGCCCCATCTGGGGCCTTTTCAGCTGAAGGCTTTCCAGGATCTTTATGGTAACTATGTACCAGCAAGTCCCTCAGGTTCTAAGCCCTTCTATAGGTGGTGGAAGGGACTGGTGTAGTACATTTGGAAAGGACTAAGTCTTGCTTCAAAATGGACCAATATTTCCCCAATGCATTTCTAACATCTATCACAGTAATTGAAAAGGCAGAGATGGTAATAAATCCTCTCTACCTTCTCTATAGGGAGTCCGAATGTGACTGCCGGTAGGCTCCCTGCTGAGGTAACTGCACAATCTGGTGCAGGTGTTATACAATGTAGTGTTGTTTTAGAACAGACCTGCACAACATACCGCTAATGTACCGCATGCAGCCCACCAAAGTTTTGCTGCAGCCCATGCAGCCATCCAGGATATGGAGCTCCCTACTTCTTATATTCAAAAGTTTCAGACGCAAACATATTTGAACACTGTCATCAGGACTAGGGTAAAGCAGCGCTCGTCAGTCCCAGCCTCGACATACAGCGGCATGATGAGGTCAGCACGATGCTGACATCATCATACTATTGTCGGCACCCAAACACCTCAGAGGAGAAGAGATGGCACAGCCAATAGTAAGTCAAGGAGCCAAAGATTAAATTAATTATATCATTATGGATGAGGAAGGAAGGGGCTAGTGTTACAGTGAGGGCACATAATGAGGTTGACAATTGTCCAAGGGGGCACAATTGTGGTGGGTGGGTCCTTCATTCAGTAGGGAAATGTACGGGGGAATATTTTGGAGAGGGGCAGTTTGTGGGCATACAGTGGGTACGGAAAGTATTCAGACCCCTTTAAATTTTTCACTCTTTGTTTCATTGCAGCCATTTGGTAAATTCTAAAAAGTTCATTTTTTTTCTCATTAAAGTACACTCTGCACCCCATCTTGACAGAAAAAAATCAGAAATGTAGAAATTTTTGCAAATTTATTAAAAAAACAACAACCCTGAAATATCACATGGTCATATGTATTCAGATCCTTTGCTCAGTATTGAGTAGAAGCACCCTTTTGAGCTAGTACAGCCATGAGTCTTCTTGGGAATGATGCAACAAGTTTATCACACCTGGATTTGGGGATCCTCTGCCATTCTTCCTTGCAGATGCTCTCCAGTTCCGTCAGGTTGGATGGTGAATGTTGGTGGACAGCCATTTTCAGGTCTCTCCAGAGATGCTCAATTGGGTTAAGGTCAGGGCTCTGGCTGGGCCAGTCAAGAGTGGTCACAGAGTTGTTCTCAAGCCACTCCTTTGTCATTTTAGCTGTGTGCTTAGGGTCATTGTCTTATTGGAAGGTGAACCTTCGGCCAAGTCTGAGGTCCAGAGCACTCTGGAAGAGGTTTTCATCCAGGATATCTCTGTACTTGGCCGCATTCATGTTTCCTTCAAGTGCAACCAGTCTTCCTGTGCCTGCAGCTGAAAAACACCCCCACAGCATGATGCTGCCACCACCACGTGTCACTGTTGGGATTGTATTGGGCAGGTGATGAGCAGTGCCTGTTTTTCTCCACAAATACCACTTAGAATTATTACCAAAAAGTTCTATCTTCATCTCATCAGACCAGAGAATCTTATTTCTCATAGTCTGGGAGTCCTTCATGTGTTTTTGAGCAAACTCTATGCAGGCTTTCATATGTCTTGCAATGAGGAGAGACTTCCGTCAGGCCACTCTGGCATAAAGGCCCGACTGGTGGAGGGCTGCAGTGATAGTTGACTTTGTGGAACTTTCTCCCATCTCCCCACTGCAACTGTGGAGCTCAGCCACAGTGATCTTGGGGTTCTTCTTTACCTCTCTCACCAATGCTCTTCTCCCACGATTGCTCAGTTTGGCTGGACGGCCAGGTCTAGGAAGACATCTGGTGGTCCCAAACTTCTTCCTTTTAAGGATTGTGGAGGCCACTGTGCTCTTAGGAACCTTGAGTAATGCAGAAATTCTTTTATAATCTTGGCCAGATCTGTGCCTTACCACAATTCTGTCTCTGAGATCCTTAGGCAGTTAATTTGAGCTCATGATACTCATTTGGTCTGACATGCACTGTGAGCTGTGAGGTCTTATATAGACAGGCATGTGCCTTTCCAAATCAAGTCCTATCAGTTTAATTAACACAGCTGGACTCCAATGAAGGAGTAGAACCATCTCAAGGAGGATCACAAGGAAATGGACAGCATGTGACTTAAATATGAGTGTCTGAGCAAAAGGACTGAATACTTATGACCATGTGATATTTCAGTTTTTCTTTTTTAATAAATTTGCAAAAATTTTGACATTTCTGTTTTTTTCAGTCAAGATGGGGTTCAGAGAGTACTTTAATGAGAAAAAATGAACTTTTTAGAATTTACCAAATGGCTGCAATGAAACAAAGAGTGAAAAATTTAAAGGGGTCTGAATACTTTCCGTTCTCACTGTATTTTGCAGAAAGGCAGTGTGCGAAGTACATTTTGCAGAGGTGCAGTGTGGTAGGGATATTTTGCAGAGGGTCATTGTGCGGGGGACATTTTGCAGAGGGGCAGGGTACAGGGGACATTTTGCAGAGGGGCAGTGTGGGGGATATTTTGTGCAGGAAGCACAAGCAATTAGTTATTCATGGGCACAACATGGAAGATATTTTTTATTTATGGGGCAGTATAATGATACTTTTACTTTTAAGGGCACTGTGTCGGGATGTGCTGCTGAAGACAGAGAAGAGGAAAACCTGCAGAGACAAGCTCTGCTTGTGAAATCTCATAATGGGGTCTGTACCACATGGAGACAAAAAGAGATGGAAATGAATTCAATCAGGGAAGATGACAAATATAAGGTTCCTGGATGTATTCCTGCTTCTCTTCAGTGCTGTGGTTCCTGTATGATCCACAGTCTGATGATGACTGTTAAGAACAACTCCCAGTATCTCCTTACCATTGTTAAAGACATACTGGGAGTTGTAGGTTCATGCAATGCAATTGTACATGGGGCTGACCTGTCATTGCAACTGATCGCTGTACTAAGCTTTTTGTACTTGGTGTATTCACGTACTGATGGTGGTTCTGGTGCATTTATGTGCTAACAGTGGTTCTGATCTTGTACACATGTGGCAATCCAAAATGTGCTTCATGGCTATGTTAATCTCAAAATTCTTAAGCCATAATCATCAACATTATCAGAAATAAACACTTGAAATAGATCACTCTGTTTGTAATGACTCTATATAATATATGAGTTTCACTTTTTGTATTGAAGAACTGAAATAAATGAGCTTTCTGATGATATTCTAATTTAGTGAGATGCTCGTGTATATAGCCTCTATTTCTTTAGTGTTGTAAGTACCATTTTGAGGGTATGTACCATTATTATTCATAGTAGCAAAATGGGAAACAGAGAAAATCCACTACTGTTGTTGCAGATTCATGGTTTTGCATAGCAGTTTCTCTCCTGCACTGATTATGGGGGCAGAAACCTCAGGGTGAAAATCTTTTATCTTGCACCATTTATACTCAAAAAATCACATTTCCAACAAATTCATATAAAATTCCCCTCCTTGCTACTTTTTTTTCTTAAAGATTACAAATAGTTTATTAAATAGTAATATGTTGCAATAATCTCATTTATTTTAATGCAGTTATAGCACTTCACATATAACATTTATTTATATTCTCTAATATACAATAAATATCCATACTCTTCAATCATCTGTTTAAGAAAAACAAAATGGAACAAATATTAACCCTTCCATATTATTCCATCATCCCTCCTCCCTTGAATCAAAACAAACCCCACCTGCACCCCCAAACTGAAGGGGAGGATACAAGGAAAACCCTTCATCCCATAACTAGCATTGCTCTACACCTGTCCATTCTTCCCAGATATGCTCATAAACAGTTGTCTGATTTTTATTATCGTAGACCACTTTCTCTTTTTTCGCTTATTAATTAATTTAATTCAGGTTGTTCTTTTACCTTCCATTTCCTCATAACTGCAAACAGTGTTTGAAACAAAATACGTATTAATAAGATCTTATTACTACTTCTTTTAAGACTCAAATATCTACATCTAATAAAGAATTTTTAGGGTCATTTTATAAATGCACTTAAACATTATTTAATACACTATTGAATTACCATACAATATCTTACTAATGTTTTTCTTAAATTCTGTGTCAGTGGCTAATCTAAGGGTTTTTGAGATGTAAATAGAGAGATATTCTCCCTTACAATTCATTATGGAAGATTCATTTATTTAAGGCAGGTTAGTTGGAGGGTGGGTGGATGTCTGGTTGAGGAGTTCTCTAAGGGCTCGTTCACACTGCTGTATGACATAGTAGAGTGCTCTCTGATGTTTTATCAGATAGCACTCGGCCCAATATTATACTATGGGGCAGTGCAGATCTGCAATTTTTTAGCTCATGACGATTTGGCATGGGAAAACAATTGCAGCACGCTGGGAGTGGCTCAGCAAATCGGATCACATGCACCCATACAAGTCTATGGGTGCGTGTAAAACCTTGGCCCAGACTTGGATTTCATTCCAGTGCAGTTCGATTTATGCAGACACAGACAATGGAAAAGCTGGAGAAATGAAGTTCTCCATCCTCTCCGCACCTGTAATATGATTGTCTCAAACAAGAGAAACGGATCCCAGTAAACTGACACTCGGCTCAAACTCTGGTCAGAGCTTGAGCCTAGTGTCATTAGCATAAATGATCCAATTCTCTCACATGAGAGAATCAACACTTGTGTGACCCGGCCTAACGTGTAGTTGGGGAGCTAAGAGTGGGAGATGGTTTGAAGGGGTGAAGTGGAAGGTGGAGTGGGGGAGGTATCAGAAGAGGAGTGATATTTTAATTTAATTATTATTTTAATATGGTGAAAGTTATCTAATTTAATGTTAGAAGGGTTTAAGATAAGTTGAAATGGTATGCTGTCTTTGATTGGATGAGAAGAGATCTGGCGTCTCTGATATGTCTTCAAAAGACACATTCAGATAGTGATTCAAGAGAGTAGCTAAAAGTGGGTTGTCAAGTACATGTATATCATGCTGTACATAATATCTACTCACGAAGGTCTTTATCCCTGTTCAAAGGGGTTTAAAATTAAGTATATATTACACATGGCAGAAGTAAGATATATATATATATATATATATATATATATATATATATATATACTTTTGAAATGTAAAATTAACAACATAAGTTTAGAAATTGCAAACACCTGTATTCCTCTCCCATATAAATCTAAGCTTCACTATGAAGAAAGTGAAAACTTGCAATATCTGATTTTGATTGTAGGAGATTTTAATACTGTAATTGACTTTACCTGTAAGAGAAGATCATGTAGATGTGCGGCAAAGTCTAGAGATACAACATCTTTTCCAATCCTCTGGAAGAATTTTTTGGGGAAGAGGCTTATAAATCCCAAGGATTATCAGGATTCATGTTACTCTAAGACTTAGCAATCCTGATTCCATATTGATATTGATTTTGGCAAAGGAGAAATTTTGTATAAACTCCTTTAAGGAGGTTGGTACTCACTCAGCAGCTTTTACAGGGATCTCCCTGGGCAACCCAGGCTTGCACCGACTTTGGAAGGGAGTGGATGAACCTGTCCATGACGACCTTTTCCACCATCTGTGCTGGGGAGGAAAATTCATGTTACAACCACTTTGAACCAGGTGTAGGAGGTCGAACATTTGGGACCTGGGAGATTTGTCACTGCAATAAGCCCAGTGGCGCACCCGTTGCACCCTGACAGTCAGAGTCACTCCCACGCGTGCCAAAATTTCCATTTTTAATTTGGCATACTCCTTTGCGTCCTGCAGGGCCAAGCAAGTCATAATGGGCTTTCTGCGGCTGGCCCGTTAAATATGGCACCAGCACCTCCGCCCACTGCTCCGGAGGCAATCTCACCCGCTCCGCCACCCTCCCAAAGAACGTCAGGAACACCTCGAAGTCATCACCTGGAGTCATCTTTTGCAATGCTCTTCTTACCGTCTTCCTGACGTGTGAATCATTACCTGCAGTTGGGGGAGGGATGGCCTCTCTGCTGCGAACTTTCCCCGCTAGAAGTTCCATCTGCCGTTGTTGCTGCTGAATCTGCTGCATCTGGAGTTTATTAGTCTCTTGCTGCATCTGTTGCTGCTCCCAGTGCTGCTGTTGCAGGCTCTGCTGGCTCTGCAAGTGCTGCTGGTGCTGCTGTTGTTGGCTTTGCAGCAGGTGTTTGAGTGGCTCCTTCATGGTGCCGGACATCTCTGGCTGACTGGCGGCCTTTACCCAGGACATCCATCGATCTCTGTGGCAGGTACACATTTTCTTGGAATCTTGCCCACATTCTCCACTAATTGTAAGAGGGTTGGTACTCACTCAGCCACTTTTAAGATAGTCACAGGAGTCAGTTTCTTTAAAAATGTCCAAGGTGGGTTTATTCGGACTTCATAAACTGCACTCTCCAGGTAAATGAAATATAGCCTTGTCCGGCACTAAGTAACAAAACAGTCCATACAAAACTGCGGGTTTGCCCGCTACCAGTCAGTGTCCTGTAGCACAGACATGCTGGAGGTCTCCACACCTCCAGCCACAGACACTGAATGAGACACTCGGTCTCCATTTTATACACAGACCCTGGGGTGAGGATATGTGAGCAGCCAATCCCACCCAACTCTTATGACTGCTCATAATGATTGGCCCTGACAGGCCCTATTAAACCTCTCAGCAAAAAACGTGCTGGAGCATGCTTTCGCAGTTTTACATCACCATCTAGCTGCAAACTTACTTGTTTTTATTGCAATATCTACATAGGTGTATAGAAGCCCATTTCCAAAAACCACCACTCCAGTGTTTTAATGGTACATTGTGTTTGCTAACTGTGCAAGAAGGCTAATGGATGTTTAGAAAACCCTAGAAAACCCTTGCACAAGTATGTTAGCCCAGCTGAAAACGGTTTGGCTGATTTGAGAAGCTATACAATTGACCTTCCTTTGAGCTAGTTGAGAATCTGGAGCATTACATTTGTTTGTTCTATGAAACTCTCAAAATGGCCAGAAAAAGAGAACTTTCATGTGAAACTCGACAGTCTATTCTTGTTCTTAGAAATGAAGGCTATTCCATGTGAGAAGTTGCCAAGAAACTAAAGATTTCCTACATTGGTGTGTACTACTCCCTTCAGAGGAGAGCGCAAACAGGCTCTAACCAGAGTAGAAAGAGTAGTGGGAAGCCCCCCTCTGCACAACTGAGCAACAAGACAAGTATATTAGAGTCTCTAGTTTGAGAAATCGACACCTCATAGCTCCTCAACTGGCAGCTTCATTAAATAGTACACGCAAAAGTCCAGTGTCAACGTCTACAGTGAAGAGGTGACTCCGGGATGCTGGCCTTCAGGGCAAAGTGGCCAAGAAAAAGCCATATCTGAGACTGGCTAATAAAAGGAAAAGATTAATATGATCAAAAGAACTCAGTTATTGGACAGAGGAAGATTGGAAAAAAGTTTTATGGACAGACAAATCAAAGTTTGAAGTGTTTGGATCACACAGAAGAACATTTGTGAGATTCAGAACAACTGAAAAGATGCTGGAAGAGTGCCTGATGCCATCTGTCAAGCATGATGGAGGTAATGTGATGGTCTGGGGTTGCTTTGGTGCTGGTAAAGTGGGAGATTTGTACAAGGTAAATGGGATTTTGAATAAGGATGGCTATCACTCCATTTTGCAAAGCCATGCCATACTCTGTGGACAGCGCTTGATTGGAGCCAATTTCACCCTACAACAGGACAATGACCCAAAGCACACCTAGAAATTATGCATGAACTATTTAGGGAAGAAGCATGCAGCTGGTATTCTATCTGTAATGGAGTGACCAGCGCAGTCACCAGATCTCAACCCCATTGAGCTGTTGTGGGAGCAGCTTGACCGTATGGTACGCAAAAAGTGCCCATCAAGCCAATCCAACTTGTAGGAGAGGCTTCAGGAAGCATGGGGTGAAATTTCTCAAGATTACCTCAGCAAATTAACAGCTAGAATGCCAAAGGTCTGCAATTCTGTAATTTCTGCAAAGGGAGCATTCTTTGACGAAAGCAAAGTTTGAAGGAGAAAATTATTCTTTCTAACAAAAATCATTATTTCTAACCTTGTCAATGTCTGGACTATATTTTCTAATCATTTTGCAACTCATTTTATAAATAAAAGTATGAGTTTTCCTGGAAAATACAAAATTGTCTGGGTGACCCCAAACTTTTGAACAGTAGTGTATATCTCCCGTCAAGGACCTGTCCGGCAGCCATCTTACACTCCATTAAGTGAAATATACTACTATGTCATTATCAGACCATTCTCCGGCAATAATACAAGTTAATTTAAAGAAGACCAATCAACTGGGTTAAATTAGGTCACTCCACAACTAAATACATATCCTACACAAAAACAGAGTGAATTGCCAAAGTAGATAAAAAGTACAATTTTATTTATGTATACAACATACAATTCATATATATTTTATCTATATATATAAATAAAAATATAAATGTTCGTTTGTTCAAAATCTTAAATCTCCGAAAGTTCTTCACCGATTGCTTTGAAATTTTGACACAACGTTGCATTCGAATACACACGTTTTTATATGCCTACTATGTTTTTATATACCAGCTGTTGGACGTAAAAGCAACAGCGAGAGGGGTGTTACGAGCTCAGTCCCAGGCTGACTTTCCCCGGCCGCCCGGCATTCTCCCCCCCTTAGTGACATCTCATTAATAAACCCTTCTCCCTCTCCTTCATTCGCCCCAGCTTCTGCCTGTGCTCTGCTCCTTTCATATACCCTGTGGGGGTTGGGGGGAAAGGGAATGATGAGACTGTCTGTTCGAGGTTGAAAGACATTGCTGCTCATCACCACCACCGCCTGAGAGCCTTTGCTCTCCGAAACCGCTGCTGCTGCGGCTTCTTTTCCGGCAGGTGAGTGGCTTATTTCCGACTGCGCAACAATAAGCAGTGGAGGGAGGGAAGGAGAGAGGAAGGCTGCATGGAGAGGTGTAGGCCACGGCCTCTGCTCTGGGCACTGAGCTGGGCCCAAGCCTCGCAGTAGTGGGCGGATAGTGAGTGAGTCCAAATCCCAGATTCTGCAATAACATTTGATTGCATGGAATAGGCTTATTTGTGGGAAATATTGGATAGACTTGGTCCAGAATGTATTAGGTGGATTAGACTCTAATATACAAATCCCCAAGCCAGTGTGGCGGTGCATGGGGTTATACGAATTTCAAAAAGAAAAGAAGACATGCATCTAAGGAGTGATCACCTGAAGAAATAATGACGGAATATTTGAATATAAATTACATCAATTTATTACAGTATCTCCTGACACATATATAAGAATACGGACAAAAGAAATGTATTTTAAAACACCATTAAAAATAGTGGCGGAATCCACTGCTTGAGGAACCCACTACTTTAGAGACCTTCCCATATTATAATAATAGAAAATACAATAAAGTGCAGTCAAATAGATGAACTCTAACAGGCTATATAGAATATCTATGGTGGTCAATATTGCATAAGCCCAAAGTATTCTATATAAATAGAGAATACACAAAAAACAATATGTATATAAAGTGCAACAACAGGTATCTGTGTGAAAATCAATATGGTGTTCCTGTATACAGGGTAATAGGTCAATAGAACAGTATAATTGTAAACTGGCGATTCCCAATAGACCCTTTTACCTCACACTGGAGATGACTACTCCATAACCACTCCATCACATACACTCAATTGTGGCAACCCGTGCTACCCCAACAAAAAATAATAATAGAGCCAATTAAACAATATGATCATAGAAAGCAAATACTCAATCAAATCAGCCTGTAAATGGGAAGGTGCAGATGAGACCTCAGTGCCCAACGCGTGTCGCCACACACGGTGGCTTCATCAGGGGCATTTAAAGTACATAACCTCGTGTCCCTGTATATATGTAGCCTAGAATCAAAATAATTACTAAGAAAACAGCTGTGTTGTGAGAGACACCGGAGCTCCGGGCATCCAAAACAGGAAATGCAGGACGCAAAGCCGAAAAACCTCCCCTCAGCGCAGGCGCACAATGTGCCTCCTGCATCATGTGTATGTCGCCCGTTGCTATGGAGACCCACGCCTACAGGTCAATCTAATCCCCGTATACTAGCGCATGCGCAACCAATAGCACTATCACCACCGACTGTACCGTGGACCTGGAGCTGCACCTGTCAGGCAGGAGTTTGCAGTCTCCTACCAGGACTCCATATGTGCAAAGCACTAATCGACCAATTAGCTTGCAGGGATGAATACCCAACTGTATTGTGAGAAGCATAACCAATTAATAAAAAGAAAAAAGAAAAAGATACGGGTCCCCAAATAAAATCGTACATAATGTATACATTGCTGACTAGATTGTATATATGAACATAGCCCCCTTGTCTAAAAAATAGAGGCGTGGGAAAAGTAAAGGGGGTGCCTGTTGACACAGATCTGTTACACGTTTTTATAAGGCATCCAAATCCCACAGATATGATCTGTGGGGTAATGAGAATGTGCATATAAATGAGACACCATAAACCCTGAATAAGAATAAATGAATCACGTGCCCACCATGATAAAGGCTTATATCCCAAGCATATAAGGTCTATAGAGGAGTGCATTGATTTAATTATTCCTCAATAATATGCTTTAATCCCCACAAGGTATACTAGGGTGGGCACCCAAGATACCTAGCGAGGGATGCTTAAAAAAAAAAAAAAAACACCTCCCAAATTCCACAGCGGGTCCATAGAGCTAAAGGATGTCTGTATCATGCACTCTATATAGGAAATCACAAACCCCCCATCCATCCCATAGCTTGACCACAAAGTGTATCGAATGAGCCTATATTAGCTAAAGTTTAAATATACTAATTTTTATTAGTCGTCAGTGCAATGCATTGGCCTGCAAATGACATAGAAGGGTGTGCACCTCAAGCGTCTCACAGTAGAGATTTAACAAATGGTGATAAATGACAAAATTATGCTGGACCAACGCTAAAACAGTATCATCAATATTGACCACCACAGACCTATCCAGACACAAAAAACAAATTGACAAAAACTAAGGAGCCAGAGGTGCCAACCAAAAACAAATTGCCCACTAGATCAATAAGAGAACGCGGAATGATCTCCCAATGGATTTCCCATAAAGTCCACAAGTCCATCATATATGTTCTATTCGTCGTCCACATTCCATTTTGTCATAGGTCCCGGGTATATCCTGTAGAATGGCAACCATTTTTGGTTCACTCTTTCCAAATTTTTGGTCCATAATTCGATTTGATGCTGATTTTATGAGCCATCCTTTGTTTTCCCTCTTCTTTTCTTTTCTCTCTTTTTTGGCCACACCCTAGCTGCTTGCCCCGGAATTTGTGAGCATCCTCTCTTCTTCCATAAATGGTCCATTTTTATATTCGTCCAATATATCCTACGAGGTAGATGTTGGTTTTGGTCTAAAAAACACCGACCGATACTGCTCAGACCGCATGCCTTAAAAGAAAAAAACAGACAAAAGAATAAGGATGTGTACCGGACCATCTCACAACTGTTTGTAGAAGCCTGTGAATAGGAGTTCCTCATTTAAGCCCTGAGGAGGCAGACTTTGTAAATTGTAAATCTATTGGGATTCATACCTCAAAAGGGCATTCGTGCGGTCTCCTCCCCTCATATTTGTTCTTATCTGTTCCAGTCCCATTACCTGTAAGGTAGGTTTCCGGCTTTGCGTCTTGCATTTCCGGTTTTGGATGCCCGGAGCTCCGGTGTCTCTCACAACACAGCTGTTTTCTCGGTAATTATTTTGATTCTAGGCTACATATATACAGGGACACGAGGTTATGTACTTTAAATGCCCCTGATGAAGCCACCGTGTGTGGCAACACGCGTTGGGCACTGAGGTCCCATCTGCACCTTCCCATTTACAGGCTGATTTGATTGAGTATTTGCTTTCTATGATCATATTGTTTAATTGGCTCTATTATTATTTTTTGTTGGGGCAGCACGGGTTGCCACAATTGAGTGTATGTGATGGAGTGGTTATGGAGTAGTCATCTCCAGTGTGAGGTGAAAGGGTCTATTGGCAATCGCCAGTTTACAATTATACTGTTCTATTGACCTATTACCATGTATACAGGGACACCATATTGATTTTCACACAGATACCTGTTGTTGCACTTTATATACATATTGTTTTTTGTGTATTCTCTATTTATATAGAATACTTTGGTCTTGTGCAATGTTGACCACCATAGATATTCTATATAGCCTGTTAGAGTTCATCTATTTGATTGCACTTTATTGTATTTTCTATTATTATAATATGGGAAGGTCTCTAAAGTAGTGGGTTCCTCAAGCAGTGGATTCCGCCACTATTTTTAATGGTGTTTTAAAATATATTTTTTTTGTCCGTATTCTTATATATGTGTCAGGAGATACTGTAATAAATTGATGTAATTTATATTCAAATATTCTGTGATTATTTCTTCAGGTGATCACCGCTTAGGTGCATGTCTTCTTTTCTTTTTGAAATTCGGATGATGTTGTATGACATGTTGCAGGTAGATCCCAGTTATTAGATGGTTCCCTCCTAAAGTAGTAGGTGCATGGGGTTATGTCCCAGCTTTTTGTCCTTTTTAGGGGCACAAGACATGGATTTCCTAATCCAAACTGCTCTTTGCCCTACCTATTGACCATATATAAGGTTGTAAAGGAATAAGGGGTTCTCAGTTTGGGACTCAGGAGGAAATGTTAGCAATGTACGCAGGTGATTTGTTATTATTTTAAGGTAATGTAAAGGAAGATCTAAGGACAATTATTAAATTGGTGAAAGGAAATGGTATTTATTCTGGATTGAAGATTAATTGGAATAAGTCACATATCGTTACTGGACAAGAATTTACAAATTATAGAGGGTGATATACTTATTATCCAAGAGGGCAACAGTTTGAAATATTTGGCATTAAATATATCACATAAGATGGTGAACTATGTAGAAGTGAATGTCATACCGGTGTTGAGTCATTTTAGCAGAATGGCAAAAATGTGGAGGAACAAGGAAGAATGAAACTGATTAAAATGTATTTGTTTTTTATGAATATTTAATAAATTCCCCTCTTTGCTACTTAGTGACTGAGTAAAGCAAAAAATGTATATTAAAGCAACCTTATACCCTGAGACTGAAAAGTTACTACACTTTGTAAATATACAGTCATCCTTCCTGACGCCATTCTTTTGCCTCCCGCGACCTCTATTGCTTAGATCTGTGTTCTGTTCCTCCTACCTCCAAGATGGCCACCAGTTTGGTAAGTCTAAACCACATCTTCCCTGTCTTTTCTGTGCTGTGGGATGGGAAAGGAAAGGCAGGAGAGGTTTAGATTTACCAGTGTACTCCATGCTGCTATGGCCGTCATCTTGGAAGCAGGAGGAAAGGAACGCCTATCCCAGCAGAGGAGGCATCAGGGAGCAAATGGAGGGCTTCAGGTAGAGTGCCTATACATGCGAAACGTATACCCACTTCTCAGTGGCAGGGGCAGGGGCCCTTTAAGACTGTTGCAGGACAATATTAGCGTTGAGCTGTAATTGTTTTCTAAGGCAGTACACTTAATATAGGACAATCACTGTGCTACCATTATTATTCTGCACATAAATGATACTGATTCTCCATTTTGTAATAACATAATTAACCCTTTGTGCTAAACTGAATAGTAAATTTTAGTCTGTTTTTCAATTAACAGCATAAAGCAATATGTTTACAAAGATGAATACTCCAATGCTGACCAAAACTGAATTCTCTGCTAAGGTTACAAAATAACCAACACATTATACATGGACAGTAAATTCTTTTTCTAATTTCTCGTCTTATTTCTGTTTGCCATTTTAGGAGACAGTGGTGTGGGGCCATCTCTCCCCGGCAGCACAATCTCTGACAACATCAAGAGATTAGATTTTCATCAAGTGCTTGGCCGGGGGAGTTTTGGAAAGGTAAGAACCTATAACATTACGAGCCCAGATTGTATATTGTTTGCTATACAATATAAGATCATGAATGAAGTAGAGAATAACACTGTTAATAACCATCTTAGATCCCCAAATTCAGGTGTTTCTGACAAAGGCAGATGCAGGGCGGTTTCCAAATGTGTTGCTACCTATATAAGTGTAATAGTGTTTTCTGATAGTCTACAGTGGGTTAAAGTGTTTTTCTGGTGACCCTCACTTCTGCACTAGGAAGTTGCAGGTGCTGCTGTTTTCCCCACATGCCTGCACCTTGGAAACTTGGATGGCCAGCAGATAACAACATCTATTTTTCAATACAGGTGCACGATTCTGTTGGCTGTGCAAGTGTGGGCCAGACACCTGTTTAGACAACATCATGCAGAAGTGATGGCTGCCATAGAAACTCTACATGTAAATATCTGACCAGAGCACATTCATCCACCTTTATCCATGCTGGCTGTGTCACCCACATAGAATGTGGAAGAATGTGCTCTGGTCAGATGAGACCAATAATTTACATTTTTTTGCTAAATGAAAAAACACTAAGTGTGGAAGAAAACTAACACTGCAGATCACCCTGAAAACACCATCCCCACCGTCAGACATGGTGGAGGAAGCATCATGCAGTGGGGATGCTTTTATTCAACAGGGATGCTCGCCAGAGTTGATTAGAAGATGGATGGAGCTAAATACAAGACAATCTTGTAGGAAAAACCTGTTAGAGGCTGGAAAAACTTGAGACAGGGATGAAGGTTCACCTTCCAGCAGGGCAACGACTCTAAACATACTTCAAGAGCTACAATAAGATGGTTTAAATAAAAACATACTCATGTGTTTATATAACCCAGTTAAAGTCCAGACATAAATCTCATTGAGAATTTGTGGCAAGACTTAAAAATTGTTGTTCACAAACACTTTCTATCCAATCTCACTGAGCTACTGCTAGTTTACAAAGAAGAGTGGGCAACAATTTTAACCTATAGTGCAAAGCTGGTAGAAAAATACCTAAAAAAACTTGCAGCAGCAATTGCAGCAAAAGGTGGTCCTACAAAGTGTTGACTCAGAGGGGCTGAATACAAATGCACGTCACAATTTTCAGATTTATATTTTTAAAATATTTAGAAAAACATGTATCATTTCCTTTACACTTCACAAATACTTGCTACTCTGTGTTGGTATATCACATAAAATTCCAATAAAATACATTTAAGTTTTTGCATGTAACTTGAAAAAATGTGGAAAAGTTCACAGGATATGAATACTTTTTCAAGGCACTATATTGTACATCTGCATGTACATAGGTACATAAGCATGAGTAAATATATGTGTGTGTACTGAGAATGACATTTATTAAAGATATTGTCCACAGTTAAAAAGTAATAATTCAAAAAATTCCGTGTCAGCAGTGGTGACGTCTCATACATTCTCCTGATTGCTAGCCAATGACTCGTCTCAATGGTTTTGTCCAATAAATGGAGACATCCTCAATGAGACCAGTGATTGTCTGCAGCAAGGTAAACAAGTACAGGTTTGGACTACTGTGCCGGGCTCTGGAATAGCAAAGGATTTGTCAGGGTAGTATTGTTTTATTTTTTAATCATACTATTCCCTGAAGTTAGGACAAAAATGGAATTGAGGACAAACCTCTTAATACTATTACTTCCAACTCTCAGAATTTTTAGGACATTCCTGAAAAAAGGAGAGAGCTCCTTGATTACCAGAGAAGCCAGCAAATATCCCAAAGCATAGTCTTCACAATATATTCACCTCTCATGTTTTCTGCAATTCTTATAACTCCTGGCATCACTGCAACATAAAACCTGACACCAGTGGTGCTGTGGAGTGAAAACGAGTTTAGGATCAGGACAAAGTGTCTGCAAATGTAGTCTCAGGTCTGTGCTGCAGATTAAGGTGTATTCACACTGAGCAGTTATCGGAAACAGGGCCGGCGTCAGCACCCGGCGCACCCGGGCAAATGCCGGGGCCCTGAGCAGGCAGAGGGGCCCACTGGCGGTCGCGCACCCCGCTGGGCTATGGGCGGAGGAGAGCGGTGTCAGCGCCCGCCCTTCTCCGCCGCTTGCTCAGGGCCCCGGCAGCTGGATACTTACCTCTCCCCGTGCCTCCGCAGATCATCTGTCTTCCTGCTCTGCGCTCCCTGTGACGTCTCAGGTCAGAGGGCGCGGTGACGTCTTTACACCGCGCCCTCCCCTGAGCCGTCACAGGGAGCGCTGAGCGGGTAGACGCCGACAACGCAGGTGTTCGGACCCGAGCCGCGGGCAGCAGGTAGCAGGTGAGGAGAAGGGAGGTGAGTATTTGATTTTTTTTTTTTAATGTATGGAGGCATGGGGCAGTATAAAGAGAAGGGGGGGGCATCCTGCATGGGGCATTATAAAGAGGGGGGGTGACATCCTGCATGGGGCATTATAAGGTGGGGAACAGCCTGCATGGGGCATTATAAAGGGGCGGGCAGCCTGTATGGGGCATTATGTGGGGGGTAACAGCCTGCATGGAGCATTAAAAGGGGGGGAGGCTGTATGGGGCATTATGTGGGGGGTAACAGCCTGCATGGAGCATTATAAGGGGGGGGACAGCCTGTATGGGGCATTATGTGGGGGGTAACTGCCTGCATGGAGCATTAAAAGGGGGGGGGGGCTGTATGGGGCATTATGTGGAGGGTAACAGCCTGCATGGAGCATTATAAGGGGGGAACAGCCTGTATGGGGCATTATGTGGAGGGTAACAGCCTGCATGCAGCATTATATGGGGGCCAGTATCCTATATGGAGCGTTATAAGGGGACCGGTATCCTGTATGGAGCGTTATATGGGGGCCAGTATCTGTATGGAGTTTTATAAGGGGACCAGTATCCTGTATGGAGCGTTATATGGGGGCCAGTATCCTGTATGGAGCTTTATAAGGGGACCAGTATCCTGTATGGAGCGTTATATGGGGGCCAGTATTCTGTATGGAGCCTTATATGGGGGCCAGTATTCCGTATGGAGCCTTATATGGAGGCCAGTATTCCGTATGGAGCCTTATATGGGGGCCAGTATTCCGTATGGGGCCTTATATGGGGGCCAGTATTCCGTATGGAGCTTTACATGGGGGCCAGTATTCCGTATGGAGCCTTATATGGGGGCCAGTATGCCATATGGAGCCTTATATGGGGGCCAGTATTCCGTATGGAGCCTTATATGGGGGCCAGTATTCCGTATGGAGCCTTATATGGGGGCCAGTATTCCGTATGGGGCCTTATATGGGGGCCAGTATTCCTTATGGGGCCTTATATGGGGGCCAGTATTCTGTACGGGGCCTTATATGGGGGCCAGTATTCCGTATGAAGCGTTATATGGGGGCCAGTATTCCGTATGGAGCCTTATATGGGGGCCAGTATTCTGTGTGGAGCGATTCACCGGTTTCTGAGCTATTGTGGAATTTACAATAGATATCACTCATGTAATGTAAGAAGTGAAATCTATGCATTGTACTATATATATATATATATATATATATATATATATATTTCTCCGCCGTATCTCTGCATCATGAATCGTGGTATGTGTTAAAGGGGCCCACTGAGACTCTTTCGCCCGGGGCCCAGAAAAACCTGGAGCCGGCCCTGATCGGAAACCAGTGGAAACAGGCTGACGTTCGCCTGACAAACAAGCAAAGTGGTCTTTCATAGGGTAAAATGATCTTTTGTTTTGCTTAAATCTTTATCGATCTTGAAATAACCTATACAAAAAACTATGAGCAATAGCCAAGGTAGCATAAAAGATATATATTTTATTAGTACAATTTAGACACATGATAAAATCAGATAAAAAAAGAGAAAATCAGATAAGGCTAAAAACACAGGCAACCCTCATGGTGCGTAACAAAAGAATATGCAGCAATATTAAGTAATGTATTCACAATAGGCTATTAGAAAAAGGTATGTTGGGTGGAAATAAATCCTACACACATATAAAGTGTAATAGACGCCAAATGTGATAAAGTATATATGCTGCACAAAATAACCCTAGTATAGATAGGCATACATTTGCACCATGGTCTTTGATGCCAGCATCTATGTACAGCTGAGCTCTGCACCCCAACACAGTCTGTTTATATTGATTCTCATCTCAGCTTTTCATGGCTGACACAGGAATAATGCCGATCAGCTCTGGAGTTGTAGTTATTCCTGTCTCAATCATGCATGGCTAGGACTGAAATAATCCTTTAACCTCCTAGCTTTAATGGGTAATTCTAGTGGGGTTATTTCTCAGTGCCCATGTTTATATCTATTAGATCTCCTGTATGTAAGCTAGTAAGAAACTGTAGAAATATAAAATTATAATAAAAGAAATAGCAATGGTGTCACTTTCCTGCTCCCCTCCACACTTATTTCAATGAGTTGTTCGGCCTTAGGGTACAAGTCTGCAGTAACTATGTGACTACAGACTTGTGAGTCCTCACAGTGTGCAGTGTGTGTGCTGTTTCTCCAGTGCCGGTGCCAGGTATGGGCAGGAGCATAACTGCAGGTATGCAGTTTGCATACATGTGGTCATGTGCCGACGAGACATGTGCAGCTGTAGGGTGCCTGAGAGCGGCGGTCGTGGACGAGCTGCTGCTCCATGTCGCCCTGGGAGTTTACAGAAAAATTGTGTGCCAGTTCAAATGTGCCGTTTCATGTAGGGTGCGTTACACTCACTTGTAGGCCACAGGCCCAGCTGTCTCCAGGTCTTCAACTTAAGGAGCTGCCGCACATAGATTAGGGAACACTCAGTTCATTTCAACACACAGAAGTTTACTCGACAGTTCAATTGCATCAGATTGTAATACACAGTATCGGACACAACATTCTCCATTTCTTATTTCCATAGTACAGTACATTTTCAGCATTTATTTACACTCTAACTTGACTATCCCAATGTTCACTGATCCTATCAGCCCCAGGAATTCCCAGTTGAGTTCCACAATACACCCGAGATCTGTTACATTCCCCATACGCAATTGCACGTCCATCTTCCTCTGTATGTAAAGGGGTGAGGTGCTTGCCATGGCACCTGAATCGAGCTTTGATCTCCGGACATTGCAGGAATGTCTGCAGGGAATTTTTGTAAGGCCTCATACCACCCAGAACAATATGTACTCACTCTTGATATCAGCCCCAACTGCCCTTGAATTTGATCTTATATCACTCATGAACGCTCTACAAACAGGAAGCAGTCTCCTTTAACTGGCACTTTTCCCTCCCACTATGAGCTAGTCCGAAACATTAACACTTTCTTACACTATTCTCATCCTACCTATGTCAACTCCTAAGTCCTAAACTATGTCTTATCTTGCGCATTCCTATGCTGTACACTATACATTTTACATATGACCATATCACACTCTATATTACAATATATTGCAATTCACATATCACATACTGTAACTATGTAATTACACCATATATACTGAAAACTGCAGGACATAGTTTACACTACAATACAACACGATTGGTGTCTTCAGGGGTATGAAAGTGACGGTCCAGTCAACACCCCCTTACACAGGCTCGCTCAATACAAGGGAATTGAGAGAGGCCGGATAAATGACCATACGCTCCCAACACTGGAGAATCCTCATGACTCTACACTCACATAAAATGTCAGCAGACTTGTACCCCAAGGCCAGACAACCCCTTTAATGAAGATCACCAACTAATGACTATTATTTTCTAGGTGGTGCTGGCGGAAGATAGATATACCCGCCAGCAATTTGCTGTAAAAGTCATCACAAAGAGGAACCTGCTAGCTGAAGGAGAAGAGCGCGCGTTGGTGGAGCGGCGTGTGTTACAACTTGCATCTGGAAGCCCCTTCCTTCTTCATGGCACATTCGCCTTTCAGACCAAGGTAAAATTGTGACCTGTTCATTAAAATTAGATAAAGAATAAAGTGCACTCACCTATATGCACAGGATATATCCACATTTACAAAGGGTGTTTGTTAACATTTCAGCATTGAAAAGATTTTAATGTCCTGCTCCTTGTATGTGTAGCTGTTACCTACTTTGGGAACACTGGACAAACCCTGGGAACCAGGCAATGTGCCTAGAAATATGATGCTGACGGTTAACTTTTTTGGTTTCTTTATTGAAGTCTATGGAAAATCTTGGAGTGGTCCAACTGGCTCCCAATATCTGAAGTCATTTGTCCACCCCTATGGATGTCATTCTTAATGAGTACTTCATAATGGTGAGAAATGCAGAAGGAAACATTACAGTGAAAAGTAATGCTGTACATTTACATCACATTCTACATATGTAGATATATCTTCTAGATGTGTATACTTAGAATAACTAATAAACACATAGTAAAAAGTATAAAGTATCATTATTGCTATTATTATGTAACTATATCTCTACGAGTAAGTGGAACAGAGATTAATCATAGAAGAAATCGCAGAAGAAATCACTGATTATTGAGTGTTAGTAAATGTATGACTGCTACAATGACTTTATCATACGACTGATTTCTACGTCTTGTCTGACAGGAGCTTGTGTTTCTTGGGATGGAGTATGTCACCTGTGGCGAATTCAACCATCTCCTGATGAGGAAGGGGTGTCTTGACATCCCCAGTGCACGGTACAGTATTCACAGTCTAAGCCATACAGCTGTGTATTATCTAAATGAGACTGACTAGATTGATTCGATTGTTAGCCTTAACGTTCACGTAAATTCATATCTTCCATTCACAGGGATGTTATTAGGGAAACACTTAGAAAAATACAGCTCTAATTTTTATTTCCAAGAATAGCACCGCACCTGTCCACAGGTTGTGTGAGGCATCGCCGCTCATCCTCATTCACATTAGTCATGTGGCGTTATTTTTTAAAGAAAGACACCATTTTTTTCTGATCCTGGATAACCCTTTAACACCATATGAATATACATTGTAATAGTAGCAATTGTGTATCCCTATAGGCAAGAAGGAACTTAAAGAGGCTATCCACTACTTTAACAATGATGTCCTATACTTAGGATGAGCAGGTCCAGGTGCCTTATAATCAGTACAATATGTGCGACTGCCCTTCTAGACCATTATAATAATATAAATATCTGTATATAATAACCATAAATATAAAATCTTGAAAAGTTCTGTCACTCTAGTCTTTTGGGCAATATATATTTCTGAGTTTCTCATTCACTAAATACTATTCTCTCCTCTTTTCTTTCGGCCAGATTCTACGCCGCAGAACTTGTGTGTGGAATTCAACACCTGCATTCTAAGGGCATCATCCACCGGTAACTAGAAATACATCTAATCCTCCACCACCAGTGATGCCTATAACTATACACAGCAATACTGAGAATTATACAGCGGACACTGATAAGAATCCATTTGTCTTCTTCACAGAGATCTCAAGCCTTCTAACATCTTGGTGGCTGCGACGGGCCATATAAAGATTGCCGACTTCGGTCTGGCACTTGAGAACATCTATGGAGACCGGACAGCCACCGAATACGCTGGGACACCAGGCTTCATGGCTCCTGAGATGCTGGCTGCGGAGGAGTACAATGCTGGGGTAGACTGGTATGCATTTGGCATCATTTTGAACATCATGATTACCAGCAGGTCCAAATACCATCGAGGACTATTCAATGCTTCCAGCAAGGAGGCGAAGAACATCATTAAAAAGGTCAGCACATGATATAAGTTGTATTACTTTTATATTATTGTATGATTCATTGTGATGTTAGCGGTAATTTACAATTATATTCAGCTCCGTTGGTGGAAGGGAGTGGAATCTCATGTTAGGTCAAGGGTTTACGTGTTCAATATAACACATAAACACTTGTAGGGTTGACGTGATGGTATATATTACCTGTCATGTATTATTGAAGATGTCAGAATAAAAACACTAATATTAGGCTTTTTTTTTTTTAAATATGTATATAAAATTTATTTTTTTTAATTACATTTTATTTATGAAGCTGTTATATAAATATAAACATTTTTTTTTCTTCTTTTGTAGCTCCTCCGGGAAGATCCTGCCAGGCGCCTCGGAGTCCATGGTAACATCAGAGCCCATAGGTTTTTCCAGCGTATTGACTGGGACTCGGTGGAAGCCCTTAGAATGTGTCCCCCACATGTTCCTGTGCCAGTAAGTATTAGAGGAGATGTTTTACACCGACTCATTTATGAATAGTTTCACATAGCTTTAATCTCTTTTTCCCAATTCATCAGATTACTAATAACAGTGAAGGTCGCTGATCTGAGCCGCAGTACTGCTCGGATGAGGCTTATCCCACTAATGTTTCCTTTCAGATGTCAAATTTGTCAGTGGAGAGATTGTAAGCCCCCATACATGTTAAATGATCAGCAGATAGTGACAAAATCTGCCGATCATTGGTTGACATATGTAGAGAGCCTCTAGCTTTCCTGAACTTTACTATATACTGTTCTTATGTAATCACCTTCTTGTGTTTTCTTTTTCTCTTACAGCCAAGCAACATCCAGCGCGGCTCCAGACCATTCAATCTTCAAATTCTGGAAGCAGCAGAGGCTAACAACTCAGCCCTCTCAGCAGACCACCAGGCCTTATTCACGGGGTTTTCATTTACCAACATCAGCTGGAAAACCCCAAACCATCCACCGACTCTTTAATACCATCAGAGCAAGCTGTCTTCCTAAGCCCCAAGAAGAACATCAAAATAAGAAGATCCGGATGAGCAAGCAGGACCTGGACAAGCAAGAAATAAGGATGTCAGGACTCAAGCCAGGATCAGGACCCCAGAAGAACACCGAAGATATCCCTGTTCAAAAGGATGGCCACAAAGATGGATGAGGCAAGGGAGGTAAGTGCCCAGTAGGGACTTTTATGTGTGGCATTATGGTGTGGCTGGGAATACCAGGCACACTACATGCCCCTGACAATAACAGCCTTATGATACTATATGTATAGTGTTACGCTATGTATATAGTACATAAGAGAAAAAATATTCTAGTTATATTTACCGGTGACTACCGGTGACTATAATTACACTTTTCCCCTTCCTCCATAACAACTCATTGAGCTGTCCTGGGCGACGGGGAACTAAGGTGTGTGATGGCTGGCTATTAAGGGGTGGAAGGAGGCCAGTTTTTTTTTTTTTTTTTTTTTTTTTTAATCATAGCATTTAAAGCTATATTGCTTTGCTATGTAAAATAATTATATTTACCGGTGGCTACCGGTGACTATAGTTACAATTTTCCCCCTCCTCCATAACAACTCACTGAGCTGTCCTGGGTGACGGGGAAATAAGGTGTGCGATGGCTGGCTATTAAGGGGTGGAAGGAGGACAGTTTTTTTTTTTTTTTTTTTAAATCATAGCATTTAAAGCTATATTGCTTTGCTATGTAAAATAATTATATTTACCGGTGGCTACCAGTGACTATAGTTACACTTTTCCCCCTCCTCCATAACAACTCATTGAGTTGTCCTGGGCGACGGGGAAATAAGGTGTGTGATGGCTGGCTATTAAGGGGTGGAAGGAGGCCAGTTTTTTTTTTTTTTAAATCATAGCATTTAAAGCTATATTGCTTTGCTATGTAAAATAATTATATTTACCGGTGGCTACCGGTGACTATAGTTACACTTTTCCCCCTCCTCCATAACAACTCATTGAGCTGTCCTGGGCGATGGGGAAATAAGGTGTGTGATGGCTGGCTATTAAGGGGTGGAAGGAGGCCAGTTTTTTTTTTTTTTTTTTAAATCATAGCATTTAAAGCTATATTGCTTTGCTTTGTAAAATAATTATATTTACCGGTAGCTACCGGTGACTATAGTTACACTTTTCACCCTTCTCCATAACAACTCATTGAGCTGTCCTGGGCGACGGAGTAATAAGGTGTGAGATGGCTGGCTATTAAGGGGTGGAAGGAGGCCAGTTTTTTTTTTTTTTTAAATCATAGCATTTAAAGCTATAATGCTTTGCTATGTAAAAAAATTATATTTACCAGTGACTACTGGTGACTATAGTTACACTTTTCCCCCTCCTCCATAACAACTCATTGAGCTGTCCTGGGCGATGGAGTAATAAGGTGTGTGATGGCTGGCTATTAAGGGGTGGAAGGAGGCCAGTTGTTTTTTTTTAAATCATAGCATTTAAAGCTATATTGCTTTGCTATGTAAAAAAATTATATTTACCAGTGACTACCGGTGACTATAGTTACACTTTTCCCCCTTCTCCATAACAACTCATTGAGCTGTCTTGGGCAATGGGGAAATAAGGTGTGTGATGGCTGGCTATTAAGGGGTGGAAGGAGGCCAGTTTTTTTTTTTTTTTTAAATCATAGCATTTAAAGCTATATTGCTTTGCTATGTAAAATAATTATATTTACCGGTGGCTACCGGTGACTATAGTTACACTTTTCCCCCTCCTCCATAACAACTCATTGAGTTGTCCTGGGCGACGGGGAAATAAGGTGTGTGATGGCTGGCTATTAAGGAGTGGAAGGAGGCCAGTTTTTTTTTTTTTTAAATCATAGCATTTAAAGCTATATTGCTTTGCTATGTAAAATAATTATATTTACCGGTGGCTACCGGTGACTATAGTTACACTTTTCCCCCTCCTCCATAACAACTCATTGAGCTGTCCTGGGCGATGGGGAAATAAGGTGTGTGATGGCTGGCTATTAAGGGGTGGAAGGAGGCCAGTTTTTTTTTTTTTTTTTTAAATCATAGCATTGAAAGCTATATTGCTTTGCTTTGTAAAATAATTATATTTACCGGTAGCTACCGGTGACTATAGTTACACTTTTCACCCTTCTCCATAACAACTCATTGAGCTGTCCTGGGCGACGGAGTAATAAGGTGTGAGATGGCTGGCTATTAAGGGGTGGAAGGAGGCCAGTTTTTTTTTTTTTTTAAATCATAGCATTTAAATCTATAATGCTTTGCTATGTAAAAAAATTATATTTACCTGTGACTACTGGTGACTATAGTTACACTTTTCCCCCTCCTCCATAACAACTCATTGAGCTGTCCTGGGCGACGGAGTAATAAGGTGTGTGATGGCAGGCTATTAAGGGGTGGAAGGAGGCCAGTTGTTTTTTTTTAAATCATAGCATTTAAAGCTATATTGCTTTGCTATGTAAAAAAATTATATTTACCAGTGACTACCGGTGACTATAGTTACACTTTTCCCCCTTCTCCATAACAACTGATTGAGCTGTCTTGGGCAATGGGGAAATAAGGTGTGTGATGGCTGGCTATTAAGGGGTGGAAGGAGGCCAGTTTTTTTTTATATCATAGCATTGAAAGCTATATTGCTTTGCTATGTAAAATAATTATATTTTCCGGTAGCTACCGGTGACTATAGTTACACTTTTCCCCCTCCTCCATAACAACTCATTGAGTTGTCCTGGCCGACGGGGAAATAAGGTGTGTGATGGCTGGCTATTAAGAGGTGGAAGGAGGCCAGTTTTTTTTTTTTTTTTAAGTCATAGCATTTAAAGCTATATTGCTTTGCTATGTAAAATAATTATATTTACCGGTGGCTACCGGTGACTATAGTTACACTTTTCCGCCTCCTCCATAACAACTCATTGAGCTGTCCTGGGCGATGGGGAAATAAGGTGTGTGATGGCTGGCTATTAAGGGGTGAAAGGAGGCCAGTTTTTTTTTTTTAAATCATAGCATTTAAAGCTATATTGCTTTGCTATGTAAAATAATTATATTTACCGGTGGCTACCGGTGACTATAGTTACAATTTTCCCCCTCCTCCATAACAACTCATTGAGCTGTCCTGGGTGACGGGGAAATAAGGTGTGCGATGGCTGGCTATTAAGGGGTGGAAGGAGGCCAGTTTTTTTTTTTTTTTTTTTTAATCATAGCATTTAAAGCTATATTGCTTTGCTATGTAAAATAATTATATTTACCGGTGGCTACCAGTGACTATAGTTACAATTTTCCCCCTCCTCCATAACAACTCATTGAGCTGTCCTGGGTGACGGGGAAATAAGGTGTGCGATGGCTGGCTATTAAGGGGTGGAAGGAGGCCAGTTTTTTTTTTTTTTTAAATGATAGCATTTAAAGCTTTATTGCTTTGCTATGTAAAATAATTATATTTACCAGTGGCTACCGGTGACTATAGTTACACTTTTCCCCCTCCTCCATAACAACTCATTGAGTTGTCCTGGGCGACGGGGAAATAAGGTGTGTGATGGCTGGCTATTAAGGGGTGGAAGGAGGCCAGTTTTTTTTTTTTTAAATCATAGCATTTAAAGCTATATTGCTTTGCTATGTAAAATAATTATATTTACCGGTGGCTACCGGTGACTATAGTTACACTTTTCCCCCTCCTCCATAACAACTCATTGAGCTGTCCTGGGCGATGGGGAAATAAGGTGTGTGATGGCTGGCTATTAAGGGGTGGAAGGAGGCCAGTTTTTTTTTTTTTTAAATCATAGCATTTAAAGCTATATTGCTTTGCTATGTAAAATAATTATATTTACCGGTGGCTACCGGTGGCTATAGTTACACTTTTCCCCCTCCTCCATAACAACTCATTGAGCTGTCCTGGGCGACGGGGAAAAAAGGTGTGTGATGGCTGGCTATTAAGGGGTGGAAGGAGGCCAGTTTTTTTTTTTTTAAATCATAGCATTTAAAGCTATATTGCTTTGCTTTGTAAAATAATTATATTTACCGGTAGCTACCGGTGACTATAGTTACACTTTTCACCCTTCTCCATAACAACTCATTGAGCTGTCCTGGGCGACGGAGTAATAAGGTGTGAGATGGCTGGCTATTAAGGGGTGGAAGGAGGCCAGTTTTTATTTTTTTTTAAATCATAGCATTTAAAGCTATATTGCTTTGCTATGTAAAAAAATTATATTTACCAGTGACTACCGGTGACTATAGTTACACTTTTCCCCCTTCTCCATAACAACTCATTGAGCTGTTTTGGGCAATGGGGAAATTAGGTGTGTGATGGCTGGCTATTAAGGGATGGAAGGAGGCCAGTTTTTTTTTTAAATCATAGCATTGAAAGCTATATTGCTTTGCTATGCAAAATAATTATATTTACCGGTGACTACCAGTGACTATAGTTACACTTTTCCCCCTCCTCCTTAACAACTCATTGAGCTGTCCTGGGCAATGGGGAAATAAGGTGTGTGATGGCTGGCTTTTAAGGGGTAGAGGAGGCCAGGTTTTTTTTTTTTTTTTTAAATCATAGCATTATATCTAGCAACACTGCTAGATATAATCATAACAAAAGCATAAGGACATAAACATATGACGGTGCCTGGAGAGCCGGACGAGGCCGCAGTTGGTGAAATGCATGTCGAGGCTCACGCACACCATCTGGATGCTCCTGTGCTTCCTGTGAGACATGGTACTGGTGCACATACTTTATGACTGATTATCTTCGGGCTCTCCTGATACCGTCGTATGTTTATGTCTTTATGCTCTTGTTATGATTATATCTACCAGGGTTAATTGGCTTCATTATTTTCACCTGCACCCTATATTGGGGATTAGCATCTACTGCGGCCAGCTGGTCTTTTGACCAACTTCTGATTATTATATAGATATTGCAGGGGTAATATACAGGCAAAGTTTAAAGTTTTGCCTTCCTGCTCTCTACTATGTATTTATTTAACTGACTGCAATACATGCCACTTATAAGACACAAGTGCTGTAGAACATCAGGGTTGCTTCACCTATAGTTTGCATACTGTTAAAATGTATTATAAACATCGAGCCTTTTTTCCGGGTTCTTATTAAAACTATGGCCACTCACAATTGATCAGCTATACTCTCTGACATTTATACCTTATATAATTGTGAGTTGGCTGCGAGGTTTTAGTATTTCATTTATTTAATTATACCGGATTATATGCTTGCATATTCTACTTGTTAGTATACTTCTTTTGCAGGTATATTCATATTTTTTCCTGTTTTTTTTATAGACTATTCATCATATTTCTTAGTCTCGCAGTTTGCAGTAATTACTAGCCCGCCCTAATTGTGTTTGCCCCTAGAACTCACAGGAGCTCCTCATTATCTGGTTCTTTCCTTATATTCAGGGATTGTTTCCATCCTTCCTGTTTTTTAATTGTACTTCTCCCCCTTAACTTGTATTGTTGTATTATTGATATTATATTTATAATTGTTGTATAATAAAATGGTTTATATATTTACCAAACCTTTGTTTTCGTTTGGGTCTCTATCGCCTCCATATTTATTAATATTATATATATTGAGAGGTATTTGACTAGGATTCCCTTCTTTTTGGTTTTGAAATCTTCTTAGGGATACATCACACTTCTCTTTAGTGATATCTCTTATGTAGGTTTACATGTGTAGATACAGGTCTGGTGACGAATTCTGCGTGGCTCTATAAGTGTGCTGCAGTAATACAGTGGGTACGGAAAGTATTCAGACCCCTTTAAAATTTTTACTCTTTGTTTCATTGCAGCCATTTGGTAAATTCTAAAAAGTTCATTTTTTTCCTCATTTACATACACTCTGCACCCCATCTTGACTGAAAAAAAACAGAAATGTAGACATTTTTGCAAATTTATTAAAAAACAAAAACTGAAATATCACATGGTCATAAGTATTCAGAACCTTTGCTCAGTACTGAGTAGAAGCACCCTTTTGAGCTAGTACAGCCATGAGTCTTCTTGGGAATGATGCAACAAGTTTTTCACTCCTGGATTTGGGGATCCTCTGCCATTCTTCCTTGCAGATCCTCTCAAGTTCCGTCAGGTTGGATGGTGATTGTTGGTGGACAGCCATTTTCAGGTCTCTCCAGAGATGCTCAATTGGGTTTAGGTTAGGGCTCTGGCTGGGCCAGTCAAGAATGGTCACAGAGTTGTTCTCAAACCACTCCTTTGTTATTTTAGCTGTGTGCTTAGGGTCATTGTCTTGTTGGAAGGTAAACCTTCGGCCAAGTCTGAGGTCCAGAGCACTCTGGAAGAGGTTTTCATCCAGGATATCTCTGTACTTGGCCGCATTCATGTTTCCTTCAATTGCAACCAGTCATCCTGTCCCTGCAGCTGAAAAACACCCCCATAGCATGATGCTACCACCACTATGTTTCACTGTTGGGATTGTATTGGGCAGGTAATGAGCAGTGCCTGGTTTTCTCCACACATACTGCTTAGAATTATCACCAAAAAGTTCTATCTTCGTCTCATCAAACCAGAGAATCTTATTTCTCATAGTCTGGGAGTTCTTGACTGGTGGAGGGCTGCTGTGATAGTTGACTTTGTGGAACTATCTCCCATCTCCCTATTGCATCTCTGGAGCTCAGCCACAGTGATCTTGGGGTTCTTCTTCAAATTATCAAATTAATAAATGTTAACAGGGCATATTATTGCATATATATTCACCGATTATACGCTACAAAAAATATCTTTATTGGTATTTATTAAAAACCTATAAATTCTAGAATATAAATACAAATACACCTCAAAGCATAACTCAAAGTGATAATATAAAAAAATATCAAGTTGTCAAGAGTAAGGGGGGAGGGAATCACCCTATTTGTCAACTACTCTTGTTCTTCCTACCTGTCCGCAGAGGTTGGCATCATCTTGATATGCAACTGGCATATCCTTGTCGACTAGCCCTGGTTGTCCTCGCCACCGCCTCCTCGGCCTCCCCCTGCCGGTTGCAGCCTTCCCTCAGCACCAGCCTCACCCTGCCGGACGCAGCCTCCCCTCAGAAACAGGCCCCCTCAGCACCAGCAGCAGCCTCACCTCAGCACCAGCAGCAGCCTCCCCTCATCACCAGCAGCAGACTCCCCGCAGCAGAAGCCTCCCCTCACCACCACGAGCAGACTCCACTCACCACCACCAGCAGCCTCCTCTCACCACCACCAGCCACCTCCCCTCACCACCAGCAGCCTCCCCTCACCACCACCACCAGCAGCCTCCCCTCATCACCAGCCTCCCCTCACCACCAGCAGCAGCCTCCCCTCATCACCAGCAGCAGCCTCCCCATCAGCCTCCCCTCAGCACCAGCAGTAGCCTCTCCTCAGCACCAGCCACCCCTCAGCACCAACCTCCTCCCATCAGCAGCAGCAGCCTCCCCTAATCACAAGCAGCAACCTCCCCTCAGCACCAGCACCAGCCTACCCTCACCACTATCAGCAGCCTTCCCTCACCATCACCAGCAGCCTCTCCTCAGCACTAGCAGCAGCCTCCCCTCAGCAGCGGCAGCAGCAGCCTCCCCTCACCACCACCAGCCTCCCCTCCCCACCAGCCTCCTCTCACCACCAGCAACAGCCTCCCCTCAGCACCAGCAGTAGCCTCCCCTTTGCACCAGCAGCAGAATCCCCTCAACACCAGCAGCAGCCTCCCCACAAGCCTCCCCTCAGCACCAGCAGCCTCTCTTCTGCACCAGCAGCAGCCTCTCCTTGGCACCAGCAGCAGCCTCCCCTCAGCACAAGCAGCTGCCTCCCCTCAGCACCAGCAGTAGCCTCCCCACAGAACCAGCAGCAGACTCCCCACAAGCCTCCCCTCAGCACCAGCAGCATCTCCTCTGCACCAGCAGCAGCCTCTCCTCGGTACCAGCAGCAGCCTCCCCTCGACACCAGCATAAGCCTCCCCTCGGCACCAACATCCTCACAAGCCTCCCCTCAGTAGGAGCAGCCTCTCCTCTGCACCTGCAGCAGCCTCTCCTCGACACCAGCAGCAGCCTCCCCTCCGCACCAGCACCAGTTTCCCCTCGGCACCAGTAGCAGCCTCCCCTCAGCACCAGCAGCTGCCTCCCCACAAGCCTCCCATCAGCACCAGTAGCCTCTCCTCAGCAGCAGCAGCAGCCTCCCCTTGGCAGCAGCCTCCCCTCAGCATCAGCCTCCCCTCAGCACCAGCAGCAGCTTCTCCTCAGCACCAGCAGCAGCCTCCCCTCAGCACCAGCAGCAGCCTCCCCTCACAACCAGAAGCAGCCTCCCCTCATCTCCATTAGCAGCCCCCCCACCTCCATCAGCAGGCCCCCCATCACCATCAGCAGGCCCCCCCAACCACAATCAGCAGGCCCCCCATCACCATCAGCAGGCCCCCCCAACCACAATCAGCAGGCCCCCCCACCACCATCAGCAGGCCCCCCATCAGCAGGCCCCCCGACCACCATCAGCAGGCCCCCCCATCAGCAGGAGCCCCCATCACCATCAGCAGGACGTCCATCACCATCAGCTGGTCCCGCCATCACCAGGCCCCCCACAACTCTCAGCAGGCCTCTGCATCAGCATGAGAAGGCCCCCTCATCACCATCAGCAGGCCCCTCTGAGCACCACCAGGCCCCACTCACCACCAAACTCAGCAGCAGCTTCGTCCTCCTGCTGCTCACATACCGGCCGCCGCCTCCGAGACACGCTGCTCTGCTCAGGAATGAAGATGAGCATGCAGTGTGTCAGGAGATTGGAGTCAGGACCATGATGCACCTGGCTGCTTCTTAAAGGTAAAGCACCCATTTCCGTCCGCCAGGTGCATCGGGAACTTAACTGTTATCCCTGAGGCCCGGTAAGAAGAAGCAAAGAGAGGGGCCCCGGGCTGCCAGCGTGCCTGCCCCCTTCTTGCTTCTTTTCACCAGGCCCCATACAGTAGTAAGAGTAATAATGCCCTGATGGCGGCCCTGGGGTCATGGAGCGGAATTGGAAGAAAACACATTCGCAAGATGACTTCTCTGCATTAAAACAAGCAACACTCGCTTTCAAATCAGCCCTTACTTCTGCTAAACAGGCTTACTTCACAACCCTCATATCTTCCTTATCCAGGGTCACACTAGGGTGTCTGGGGCCCACAGGGGAAATTGACCCTAGGGGCCCACCCTACAGCTATATGCACATACCTGTTAGCCATTATCCCTGTTATAGTGGAGCGTCGCCTATAAAACACAGGCGGCTCCTGCACATCTACTGTCCGCCACCATAACTGGGATGTACAATTACTGTAGTTTGCATTAAAGGGTTCTTTGATGAAAACAAATCATCACCGATCCACAGGTTAGGTAGGTCATAACCTGGATCGGTGGAATCCAACCATTGGAAACCGAACTGATTGAAAGAATGGGGAACTTTTATCCCTGACAGGACACTTTTATCCCCATTTTAAAATGGAGCGGCAGGTGAGAGGTCTGACCGCAGCTCCATTCATCCTCTTTGGGGGCATCCAGAGAAAGCCAAGTGCAGCCCCTTAGGGAATGAATGGATCAGTGGTCGAGTCGTACATGCCGCTCCATACTAATGGGGATAAAAACTGCACATTCTGCAGGTCCCAGCAGTCGGACCACCACCAATCAATAACTTATTTATCCTTTGGCCACGTTCACACGATCAACATTTGGTCAGTATTTTACATCAGTATTTGTAAGCCAAAACCAGGTGAGGAACAATCAGAGGAAAAGTAAAATAGAAAGATGTCACTACTTCTGCATTTTTCACCCACTCCTGGTTTTGTCTTACAAATACTGATGTAAAATACTGACCATATGCTGAACGTGTGAACATGGCCTTAGGATAGGTGATTACTTGTTTTTACCGTAGAACCCCTGTAAGTGCATATTTGCTACTGTGTAGTAGCTACAGGACAGGGAGGGGTTAAACATCCAAGTATTTAATCTCCATTGGAAATCAAGAATCTTCCCCTTATTGATATCAAAGGGAACAAGTGACCTCCATACACAACACAATCCACTATACCAAGACCAATGCCACCACATACAAGGGATAAATACCGCCACACCATGACCAGACCACATATTACCTCCACATAGTGACTGAATAATACTGTCACACCATGACCAGAGCAGGTATTACCACCACATAGTGATCGAATAATACCACATACAGTACAAGGAACAAATACCTCCACACCATGACCAGATCATATATTACCACCTCAGAGTGACCGAATAATACAATACTGATCATTAATAAAAAGCACAATACTAATAACGCTAATATTACCACTGGTGACATAATACACAGGAGCTCTATAAATAGTGTCGGTGTACAGGTAATACAGTGATCAACAAGTGAAATTACAGCAAATACAGAGTACCTATATATGCTGTAATACAGAACTATACAGGTAATACAGTGACTACCTCCATACAGAATTATGGGCCCCATGTAATGCTGCTCCATACAGTATAATGGCCCAATGTAATGCTGCTCCATACAGTATATTGGCCCCATATGATGCTGCTCCAAACAGAATATTGGCCCCATATGATGCTCCTCCATACAGTATATTGGCCCCATGTAATGCTGCTCCATACAGTATATTGGCCCAATGTAATGCTGCTCCATACAGTATATTGGCCCCATATGATGCTGCTCCATACAGAATATTGGCCCCATATGATGCTGCTCCATACAGTATATTGGCCCCATATGATGCTGCTCCATACAGTATATTGGCCCCATGTCATGCTGCTCCATATAGTATATCGGCCCCATACGATGCTGCTCCAAACAGAATATTGGCCCCATATGATGCTCCTCCATACAGTATATTGGCCCCATGTAATGCTGCTCCATACAGTATATTGGCCCAATGTAATGCTGCTCCATACAGTATATTGGCCCCATATGATGCTGCTCCATACAGAATATTGGCCCCATATGATGCTGCTCCATACAGTATATTGGCCCCATATGATGCTGCTCCATACAGTATATTGGCCCCATGTCATGCTGCTCCATATAGTATATCGGCCCCATACGATGCTGCTCCATACAGTATATTGGCCCCATGTAATGCTGCTCCATACAGTATATTGGCCCCATATGATGCTGCTCCATACAGTATATTGGCCCCATATGATGCTGCTACATACAGTATATTGGCCCCATGTCATGCTGCTCCATACAGTATATCGGCCCCATACGATGCTGCTCCATACAGTATATTGGCCCCATGTCATGCTGCTCCATACAGTATATTGGCTCCATATGATGCTGGTCCATACAGTATATTGGCCCCATGTAATGCTGCTCCATACAGTATATTGGCCCCATATGATGCTCCTCCATACAGTATATTGGCCGCATGTAATGCTGCTTCATACAGTATGTTGGCCCCATATGATGCTGCTCCATACAGTATATTGGCCCCATGTCATGCTGCTCCATACAGTATATCGGCCCCATATGATGCTGCTCCATATAGTATATTGGCCCCAAGTAATGCTGCTCCATACAGTATATTGGCCGCATATGATGCTGCTCCATACAGTGTATTGGCCCCATATGATGCTGCTCCATACAGTGTATTGGTCCCATATGATGCTGCTCCATACAGTATATTGGCTCCATATGATACTGGTCCATACAGTATATTGGCCCCAAGTAATGCTGCTCCATACAGTATATTGGCCGCATATGATGCTGCTCCATACAGTATATTGGCCCCATATGATGCTGCTCCATACAGTATATTGGCCGCATGTAATGCTGCTCCATACAGTATATTGGCTCCATATGATGCTGCTTCATACAGTATATTGGCCCCATGTAATGCTGCTCCATACAGTATATTGGCTCCATATGATGCAGCTCCATACAGTGTATTGGCTCCATGTAATGCTGCTCCATACAGTATATTGGCCAAATATGATGCTGCTCCATACAGTATATTGGCCCCATATGATGCTGCTCCATACAGTATATTGGCCCCATATGATGCTGCTCCATACAGTATATTGGCCCCATATGATGCTGCTCCCTACAGTATATTGGCCCCATATGATGCTGCTTCATACAGTATATTGGCCCTATGTCATGCTGCTTCATACAGTATATTGGCCCATGTCATGCTGCTCCATACAGTATATTGGCCCCATATGATACTGCTCCATTCAGTATATTGGCCCCCATGATGCTGCTCCATCCATTATCTTGGCCCCATACGATACTGGTCCATACAGTATATCGGCCTCATATGATGCTGCTCCATACAGTATATTGGCCCATAATGCTGCTCCATATAGTTTATTGGCCCCATATGATGCTGCTCCATACAGTATATCGGCCTCATATGATGCTGCTCCATACAGTATATTGGCCCATAATGCTGCTCCATATAGTTTATTGGCCCCATATGATGCTGCTCCATACAGTATATGGTCCCATTGCAATGCTGCTCCATACAGTATTTTGGCCCCTATGATGCTGCTCCATACAGTTTATTGGTGCCATGTAATGCTGCGCCATACAGTATATTGGCCCCATATCATGCAGCTCCATACAGTATATTGCCCCCCATGATGCTGCTCCTTACAGTATATTGGCTCCAGATGATGTTGCTCCATACAGTATATTGGCCCCATGTAATGCTGCTCCATACAGTATATTGGCCCCATGTAATGCTGCTCCATACAGTATATTGGCCCCATGTAATGCTGCTCCATACAGTGTATCGGCCTCATATGATGCTGCTCTATACAGAGTATTGGCCCCATGTAATGCTGCTCAATACAGTATATTGGCCCCCCATGATGCTGCTCCTTACAGTATTTGGTCCCCATGATGCTGCTCCATACAGTATATCGGCCTCATATGATGCTGCTCTATACAGAGTATTGGCCCCATGTAATGCTGCTCAATACAGTATATTGGCCCCCCATGATGCTGCTCCTTACAGTATTTGGTCCCCATGATGCTGCTCCATACAGTATATGGGCCTCCATGATGCTGCTCCATACGGTATATGGGCCCCATGATGCTGTATACATAAAAAAAAATCAAATACCTCTCCAGTTTCCAGCAGGTCCGGTGTACTCAGCACGTCATCTTCTGACTCTGCAGTGCTCAGAGCAGAGGGCGGTAGTGACGTTACCTCGCCCTCTGCCCTGAGACGTCAGAATCAGAAGACGCTAACATCACTGGAGCTGCAGGGAACGAGGAGGAGAGGTAAGTATTTGTGGAGGAGAGGTAAGGGTGGGGGTTCTCCCTCCCGAAGGGGGTGCTCTCCCTCTCAGAAGGGGGGCTCTCCCTCCCCCGACTCATAGGCCCAGTAGCGTGCCGGTGTTCCTTCCTCCCGGGGCTGCAACACTTACTTGGGTGCGCCGAGTGGCGGTGACGCCGGCCATGTTCATCGCGGCGAGTCAGGTCTGCATTCGTGCGCTTCTGCCTCCCGCACTTTTAAAAGTCCCATATACTTAAAAAAAAAATGTTTTTTTCCTCCCCTTCTGTGGGGCTCATCGGGCATTTCACCGACACCCCGCCAGGCGAGTCCAACCCTGTCCTTATTTTTCAACTCCAAACAGTTATTTAATAGTTTTAACTCCCTCCTCTGCCCACCACTGCCCCCTCCAACCCCCTCATCTCTGCCGAGGACTGTGCCACTCACTTCAAAAATAAGATCGACCAAGCAAGGCAAGGTTTTTTTGTCGACCGCCGCAACCCCTTTGTATGTCAGACTCATGCCCTTCCCACATAACCTCCCTCTCCAACATCGCTGAAGGAAAGCTTACTCGCCTCCTCTCCAAATCACACCTCACCACTTGTGCACTGGATCCCATCCCATCCCACCTCCTCCCCAATCTCACCACCATACTTATCACATCCCTAACCCATCTCTACAACCCATCACATACTTCTGGTGCCTTCCCTTCTGCTTTCAAACATGTCACAACCATGCCTATCCTCAAAAAGCCATCCCTCGACTCGTCTGCTTTGTCAAGCTATCGCCCATATCGCTGCTCCCATTTGCTTCCAAACCCCTTGAGAAGCATGTCCACATTTAACCTTCCTCCTACCTCTCATCTAACTTTTTCTTTGACAACCTACAATCTTGTTTCTGTCCCCATCATTCCACTGAAACTGCCCTGACCAAAATTAATAATGACCTACTTACATCTAAAGCTAACAGACAATTCTCTATACTCCTCCTTCTAGACCTGTCCTCCACCTTTGACACAGGTGACCACTGCCCCTCCTACTACAGATCCTCTCTTCCTTTGGCATCAAAAACCTTGCCCTATCCTGGATCTCCTCATACCTTTCCAACCGCACCTTCAGCGTCTCTCACTCCCACACTACCTCTTCTTCCCGCCCTTTCTCTGTTGGAGTCCCTCAAGGCTCTCTCCTAGGACCCCTACTCTTCTCCATCTATACCCTTTGCGCCACCATAACTGGGATGTACAATTACTGTAGTTTGCATTAAAGGGTTCTTTGATGAAAACAAATCATCACCGATCCACAGGTTGGGTAGGTGATAACCTGGATCGGTGGAATCCAACCATTGGAAACCGAACTGATTGAAAGAATGGGGAACTTTTATCCCTGACAGGACACTTTTATCCCCATTTTAAAATGGAGCGGCAGGTGAGAGGTCTGACCGCAGCTCCATTCATCCTCTTTGGGGGCATCCAGAGAAAGCCAAGTGCAGCACCTTAGGGAATGAATGGATCAGTGGTCGAGTCGTACATGCCGCTCCATACTAATGGGGATAAAAACTGCACATTCTGCAGGTCCCAGCAGTCGAACCCCCACCAATCAATAACTTATTTATCCTTTGGCCACGTTCACACGATCAGCATTTGGTCAGTATTTTACATCAGTATTTGTAAGCCAAAACCAGGTGAGGAACAATCAGAGGAAAAGTAAAATAGAAAGATGTCACCACTTCTGCATTTTTCACCCACTCCTGGTTTTGTCTTACAAATACTGATGTAAAATACTGACCATTTGCTGAACGTGTGAACATGGCCTTAGGATAGGTGATTACTTGTTTCTACCGTAGAACCCCTGTAAGTGCATATTTGCTACTGTGTAATAGCTACAGGACAGGGAGGGGTTAAACATCCAAGTATTTAATCTCCATTGGAAATCAAGAATCTTCCCCTTATTGATATCAAAGAGAACAAGTGACCTCCATACACAACACAATCCACTATACCAAGACCAATACCACCACATACAAGGGATAAATACCGCCACACCATGACCAGACCACATATTACCTCCACATAGTGACTGAATAATACTGTCACACCATGACCAGAGCAGGTATTACCACCACATAGTGACCGAATAATACCACATACAGTACAAGGAACAAATACCTCCACACCATGACCAGATCATATATTACCACCTCAGAGTGACCAAATAATACAATACTGATCATTAATAAAAAGCACAATACTAATAACACTAATATTACCACTGGTGACATAATATACAGGAGCTCTATAAATAGTGTCGGTGTACAGGTAATACAGTGCTCACCAGTGAAATTACAGCATATACAGAGTACCTATATATGCTGTAATACAGAACTATACGGGTAATACAGTGACCACCTGCATACAGAATTATGGGCCCCATGTAATGCTGCTCCATACAGTATATTGGCCCAATGTAATGCTGCTCCAAACAGAATATTGGCCCCATATGATGCTGCTCCATACAGTATATTGGCCCCACGTAATGCTCCTCCATACAGTATATTGGCCCAATGTAATGCTGCTCCATACAGTATATTGGCCCCATATGATGCTGCTCCATACAGAATATTAGCCCCATATGATGCTGCTCCATACAGTATATTGGCCCCATGTAATGCTGCTCCATACAGTATATTGGCCCCATGTAATGCTGCTCCATACAGAATATTAGCCCCATATGATGCTGCTCCATACAGTATATTGGCCCCATGTCATGCTGCTCCATACAGTATATCGGCCCCATATGATGCTGCTCCATACAGTATATTGGCCCCATGTCATGCTGCTCCATACAGTATATTGGCTCCATATGATGCTGGTCCATACAGTATAGTGGCTCCATGTAATGCTGCTCCATACAGTATAGTGGCCCCATATGATGCTGCTCCATACAGTATATTGGCCCCATATGATGCTGCTCCATACAGTATATTGGCCGCATGTAATGCTGCTCCATACAGTATATTGGCTCCATATGATGCTGCTCCATACAGTATATTGGACCCATGTAATGCTTCTCCATACAGTATATTGGCCCCATGTAATGCTGCTCCATACAGTATATTGGCTCCATATGATGCTGCTCCATACAGTATATTGGCTCCATGTAATGCTGCTGCATACAGTATATTGGCCCCATATGATGCTGCTCCATACAGTATATTGGCCCCATATGATGCTGCTCCATACAGTATATTGGCCCCATATGATGCTGCTTCATACAGTATATTGGCCCTATGTCATGCTGCTTCATACAGTATATTGGCCCATGTCATGCTGCTCCATACAGTATATTGGCCCCATATGATGGTGCTCCATTCAGTATATTGGCCCCCATGATGCTGCTCCATCCATTATCTTGGCCCCATATGATACTGGTCCATATAGTATATTGGCCTCATATGATGCTGCTCCATACAGTATATTGGCCCATGATGCTGCTCCATACAGTATATTGGCCCCATATGATGCTGCTCCATACAGTATATGGTCCCATTGCAATGATGCTCCATACAGTATATTTGCCTCTTTGATGCTGATCCATACAGTATATTGGTGCCATGTAATGCTGCGCCATACAGTATATTGGCCCCATATCATGCAGCTCCATACAGTATATTGCCCCCCATGATGCTGCTCCATACAGTATATTGGCTCCATATGATGCTGCTCCATACAGTATATTGGCCCTATGTAATGCTGCTCCATACAGTTTATTGGCCCCATGTTATACTGCTCCATACAGTATATTGGCCCCATGTAATGCTGCTCCATACAGTATATTGGCCCCATGTAATGCTGCTCCATACAGTATATCGGCCTCATCTGATGCTGCTCTATACAGAGTATTGGCCCCATGTAATGCTGCTCAATACAGTATATTGGCCCCCCATGATGCTACTCCTTACAGTATTTGGTCCCCATGATGCTGCTCCATACCGTATATGGGCCTACATGATGCTGCTCCATACAATATATGGGCCCCCATAATGCTGCTCCATACAGTATATGGGCCCCCATGATGCTGTATACATAAAAAAAATCAAATACCTCTCCAGTTTCCTGCAGGTCCGGTGTACTCAGCCCGTCGTCTTCTGACTCTGCAGTGCTCAGAGCAGAGGGCGGTAGTGACGTCACCTCGCCCTCTGCCCTGAGACGTCAGAATCAGAAGACGCTAACATCACTGGAGCTGCAGGGAACGAGGAGGAGAGGTAAGTATTTGAGGAGGAGAGGTAGGGGTGGGGGCTCTCCCTCCCGAAGGGGGCACTCTCCCTCTCAGAAGGGGGCTCTCCCTCCCCCGACTCATAGGCCCAGTAGCGTGCCGGTGTCCCTTCCCCCCGGGGCCGCAACACTTACTTGGGTGCACCGAGTGGGGGTGACGCCGGCCATGGTCATCGCGGCGAGTCAGGTCTGCATGCGCGCGCTCCTGCCTCCCGCACTTTTAAAAGGCCCATGTCCTTAAAAAAAATTTTTTTTTCCTCCCCTTCTGTGGGGCCCATCGGGCATTTCACCGACACCCCGCCAGGCGAGTCCAACCCTGTCCTTATTTTTCAACTCCAAACAGTTATTTAATACTTTTAACTCCGTCCTCTGCCCACCACTGCCCCCTCCAACCCCCTCATCTCTGCCGAGGACTTTGTCACACAATTCAAAAATAAGATCGACCAAGCAAGGCAAGTTTTTTTTGTCGACCACCACAACCCCTTTGTATGTCAGACTCATGCCCTTCCCACATAACCTCCCTCTCCAACATCGCTGAAGGAAAGCTTACTCGCCTCCTCTTCAAATCACACCTCACCACTTGTGCACTGGACCCCATCCCATCCCATCCCACCTCCTCCCCAACCTCACCACCATACTTATCACATCCCTAACCCATCTCTACAATCCATCACTAACTTCTGGTGCCTTCCCTTCTGCTTTCAAACATGTCACAACCACGCCTATCCTCAAAAAGCCATCCCTCGACTCGTCTGCTTTGTCAAGCTATCGCCCATATCGCTGCTCCCATTTGCTTCCAAACCCCTTGAGAAGCATGTCCACATTTAACCTTCCTCCTACCTCTCATCTAACTTTTTCTTTGACAACCTACAATCTTGTTTCTGTCCCCATCATTCCACTGAAACTGCCCTGACCAAAATTAATAATGACCTACTTACATCCAAAGCTAACAGACAATTCTCTATTCTCCTCCTTCTAGACCTGTCCTCCCATGGATAATGATGAAGACTCCACTGTAGGTGCAGTCAAAATGTTCCAATAGGCTCGCATGTGATTGCTCAAAAGCGCATAGGTACAAGTTATAAAAATTTATTTTGGATTAAAACCACTCAAGGGATGAGTGGTTAGCATATAATAGCATATAATGGCACAACACGTTTCTGCTCTCAAGGAGCCTTCATCAGGTGCATGTTGAGCTATACAATATGCAAGCTTTAAATACCCTATTTGTATAGTAAGGGGTGGGGCGGTCTCCCCCTGCATTGAGCTGAACTTCATTATATCAAACAGCCGACACCATCCCTCTCGCACACAGGCTGCAAGAACACTCCATCCAAACCACATTTAGAAAAAAAACACATAAATAAAAATAAATAAAAATAAAAAGGGGACTCATCTCATTTATTTCATAAGGAAAGACCTACTACAGTTGTAATAAATTACCAATCACAAGTACGAAATATACGTACCTGACTCTGTTATATCTGAAACAAACAGGATTTTTATTTTGACTGTGTGTGATTTATTCCGTCTACTATTGACTCGCCCCCTGGGCCGTGGGGCCCCCGGAATCGGGCTTCTGTACGATGCTGGGGGAAGTAGTGGCATCCCGATCCCGTGGCTCAGGGTGGTCAGACCAAATACTGTGGCAGTCTATTTACAGAGTTATGAATGTCCGACTAATCCACCTGTGGATTGCGGTCAGAGATAACCGCTGCTGCAAGGCAGACCGCTGAGGCTGGTGTTGGTGTGCAGCACAGGGATAGGATAACTCCCCACAGGAAGAGTGTAGCCTCAGGGCAGCATATGTGAATACTGGGGGTGATAGTGCAGGCCGCAATAATAAGAGTTCAGAGTCCGTTTCAAACAGTCCAGGGTCTTTATTGCAGATGTTATTACTGACCCAATAGGAGTACCGGGTAGGAATGGGCCTGGGTGTCTGAGAGCATTCGGGTGAGCCCCACTGGTCAGGGTGAGTGTGAAGGCATACCGTTCTCTCTCTGCCCTTGCTGACTATCCCCCTTTTCGTGGTGTAATAGCCCACGTCCCTGAGCTGGCAGTGTACTTTGCCTGTATGGCTTGCGACTCGGGCCTTAGGTACCTTTTGCTTCTCCTTGGTGTACTGGTCCCTCTGTGTGGCGGAGCCTCCAGGCTTCTTAGGCCAAGGGACCTGAAATCCTTTGCGGGTTGGTTCTCTGCTGCTGGGCTTGCAACCCTGACAGCCTCGGACCCCAATGTCCGGTAGTGTGGTTCTCTCAGCCAGGACCGGCTCTCGTCGCCTCTGTCCCTGGCTTGCAGTGCCTCCTCTGCCTCACGGACTCCTTGGCTACAGCTGAACTGTCCCTCCTTCTCTGGGACTAGTCTTAGTCCTGAGCTAGGTCGTCCAGTTCTCTCTAACCCTGCCCCCAGTTCCAGCTTTTATAGGGGCAGCCAGCTCCCCCTACTGGCCTGGGACAGGAGGTGCTGTATGCTAATTGTCCCTGAAAAGGGAACCTCCCTCCTGCTCTCAGACACAGGCTTTAATATTTGTGGCATCCAGGCCTGGGGTGACACATTCCCCCCTAGTAAAGTTTAGTACTCCGGGACTAAGCCTTTTTGGCCAACAACAAACAGGGTATAAACAATAACATATTTACAAGTGCATTTTGTCCATATCACCCAACTAGGTGTAGTCTTCCACAATGTGGGAACCTGTCCCTATAAACCCCAAGTTCCTGGCCTTGGGCGTGGCGGCAAGGTAAAAGCTAACTATTTTGGACCACAAGGGAGCCACGCCGGACAGGTTTTTCTTCCGTGGTCATCTTCGAAAGAGGGCACCAAGTGCAACTATTTACAACTCAGTTCCGGCCATTCAGTGTCCATGACCTGTTAGTCCATTGTATCTAGAAAAAGTGGGAAAACAGTATTAATAACCAGGGTACAAACATAAAACATTAAATATATAAACTGTGCATTTAGATCTTCCAGCGAGCTGGTATTTGACCCCTAGTGATCCGGGTTGACCTCCGTAACCCACTGTCTGGTGGTGATCTAACCTGGCTTTCCCCACTATCATTTAGGGTACAGCTACTAGCTGGGTTTACAGTAGCAAAAAAGAAGCAAGACAAAAATATATCTCATACCCTACCATAATTATATATAAATGTAAAGCAAAATTGCATAATAAATATAGGGTACTTAGTGAACTATTTTTGATCAAAAAAAGTATACAAGCCGTCCCACCAGCGGCAAGGTGACCCTAAATTGGGACGGTACCTATACTGCCTATATTAAAAACCTTACTGTATATCAAAGTTGAAGTAATGCATATAAAAGGGTAGACAAATAGGACCGGGTCCCAACTCCAGACCACCTAGGCCCATGGTAAGCTACATATATACCAATCAGCTCAACAAAGGGCATGCCACACCCTTAAATTGCACAGAATGCAAACAAGTCAAAAAACCAGACAATGTGAACTGAGGTCTAAGATGGCAGACATACAAGAAACAGACGCATGTTCACACTAGCAAAAAAGAAGCAAGACAAAAATATATCTCATACCCTACCATAATTATATATAAATGTAAAGCAAAATTGCATAATAAATATAGGGTACTTAGTGAACTATTTTTGATCAAAAAAAGTATACAAGCAGTCCCACCAGCGGCAAGGTGACCCTAAATTGGGACGGTACCTATACTGCCTATATTAAAAACCTTACTGTATATCAAAGTTGAAGTAATGCATATAAAAGGGTAGACAAATAGGACCGGGTCCCAACTCCAGACCACCTAGGCCCGTGGTAAGCTACATATATACCAATCAGCTCAACAAAGGGCATGCCACACCCTTAAATTGCACAGAATGCAAACAAGTCAAAAAACCAGACAATGTGAACTGAGGTCTAAGATGGCAGACATACAAGAAACAGAGGCATGTTCACACTAGCAAAAAAGAAGCAAGACAAAAATATATCTCATACCCTACCATAATTATATATAAATGTAAAGCAAAATTGCATAATAAATATAGGGTACTTAGTGAACTATTTTTGATCAAAAAAAGTATACAAGCCGTCCCACCAGCGGCAAGGTGACCCTAAATTGGGACGGTACCTATACTGCCTATATTAAAAACCTTACTGTATATCAAAGTTGAAGTAATGCATACAAAAGGGTAGACAAATAGGATCGGGTCCCAACTCCAGACCACCTAGGCCCGTGGTAAGCTACATATATACCAATCAGCTCAACAAAGGGCATGCCACACCCTTAAATTGCACAGAATGCAAACAAGTCAAAAAACCAGACAATGTGAACTGAGGTCTAAGATGGCAGACATACAAGAAACGGAGGCATGTTCACACTAGCAAAAAAGAAGCAAGACAAAAATATATCTCATACCCTACCATAATTATATATAAATGTAAAGCAAAATTGCATAATAAATATAGGGTACTTAGTGAACTATTTTTGATCAAAAAAAGTATACAAGCCGTCCCACCAGCGGCAAGGTGACCCTAAATTGGGACAGTACCTATACTGCCTATATTAAAAACCTTACTGTATATCAAAGTTGAAGTAATGCATATAAAACAAGTCAGTAAGGTTTTTAATATAGGCAGTATAGGTACCATCCCAATTTAGGGTCACCTTGCCGCTGGTGGGACGGCTTGTATACTTTTTTTGATCAAAAATAGTTCACTAAGTACCCTATATTTATTATGCAATTTTGCTTTACATTTATATATAATTATGGTAGGGTATGAGATATATTTTTGTCTTGCTTCTTTTTTGCTAGTCTGAACATGCCTCTGTTTCTTGTATGTCTGCCATCTTAGACCTCAGTTCACATTGTCTGGTTTTTTGACTTGTTTGCATTCTGTGCAATTTAAGGGTGTGGCATGCCCTTTGTTGAGCTGATTGGTATATATGTAGCTTACCACGGGCCTAGGTGGTCTGGAGTTGGGACCCGGTCCTATTTGTTTACCCTTTTATATGCATTACTTCAACTTTGATATACAGTAAGGTTTTTAATATAGGCAGTATAGGTACCGTCCCAATTTAGGGTCACCTTGCCGCTGGTGGGACGGCTTGTATACTTTTTTTGATCAAAAATAGTTCACTAAGTACCCTATATTTATTATGCAATTTTGCTTTACATTTATATATAATTATGGTAGGGTATGAGATATATTTTTGTCTTGCTTCTTTTTTGCTAGTGTGAACATGCCTCTGTTTCTTGTATGTCTGCCATCTTAGACCTCAGTTCACATTGTCTGGTTTTTTGACTTGTTTGCATTCTGTGCAATTTAAGGGTGTGGCATGCCCTTTGTTGAGCTGATTGGTATATATGTAGCTTACCACGGGCCTAGGTGGTCTGGAGTTGGGACCCGGTCCTATTTGTCTACCCTTTTATATGCATTACTTCAACTTTGATATACAGTAAGGTTTTTAATATAGGCAGTATAGGTACCGTCCCAATTTAGGGTCACCTTGCCGCTGGTGGGACGGCTTGTATACTTTTTTTGATCAAAAATAGTGCACTAAGTACCCTATATTTATTATGCAATTTTGCTTTACATTTATCTATAATTATGGTAGGGTATGAGATATATTTTTGTCTTGCTTCTTTTTTGCTAGTGTGAACATGCCTCTGTTTCTTGTATGTCTGCCATCTTAGACCTCAGTTCACATTGTCTGGTTTTTTGACTTGTTTGCATTCTGTGCAATTTAAGGGTGTGGCATGCCCTTTGTTGAGCTGATTGGTATATATGTAGCTTACCACGGGCCTAGGTGGTCTGGAGTTGGGACCCGGTCCTATTTGTCTACCCTTTTATATGCATTACTTCAACTTTGATATACAGTAAGGTTTTTAATATAGGCAGTATAGGTACCGTCCCAATTTAGGGTCACGTTTCCGCTGGTGGGACGGCTTGTATACTTTTTTTGATCAAAAATAGTTCACTAAGTACCCTATATTTATTATGCAATTTTGCTTTACATTTATATATAATTATGGTAGGGTATGAGATATATTTTTGTCTTGCTTCTTTTTTGCTAGTGTGAACATGCCTCTGTTTCTTGTATGTCTGCCATCTTAGACCTCAGTTCACATTGTCTGGTTTTTTTACTTGTTTGCATTCTGTGCAATTTAAGGGTGTGGCATGCCCTTTGTTGAGCTGATTGGTATATATGTAGCTTACCACGGGCCTAGGTGGTCTGGAGTTGGGACCCGGTCCTATTTGTCTACCCTTTTATATGCATTACTTCAACTTTGATATACAGTAAGGTTTTTAATATAGGCAGTATAGGTACCGTCCCAATTTAGGGTCACCTTGCCGCTGGTGGGACGGCTTGTATACTTTTTTTGATCAAAAATAGTTCACTAAGTACCCTATATTTATTATGCAATTTTGCTTTACATTTATATATAATTATGGTAGGGTATGAGATATATTTTTGTCTTGCTTCTTTTTTGCTAGTGTGAACATGCCTCTGTTTCTTGTATGTCTGCCATCTTAGACCTCAGTTCACATTGTCTGGTTTTTTGACTTGTTTGCATTCTGTGCAATTTAAGGGTGTGGCATGCCCTTTGTTGAGCTGATTGGTATATATGTAGCTTACCACGGGCCTAGGTGGTCTGGAGTTGGGACCCGGTCCTATTTGTCTACCCTTTTATATGCATTACTTCAACTTTGATATACAGTAAGGTTTTAAATATAGGCAGTATAGGTACCGTCCCAATTTAGGGTCACCTTGCCGCTGGTGGGACGGCTTGTATACTTTTTTTGATCAAAAATAGTTCACTAAGTACCCTATATTTATTATGCAATTTTGCTTTACATTTATATATAATTATGGTAGGGTATGAGATATATTTTTGTCTTGCTTCTTTTTTGCTAGTGTGAACATGCCTCTGTTTCTTGTATGTCTGCCATCTTAGACCTCAGTTCACATTGTCTGGTTTTTTGACTTGTTTGCATTCTGTGCAATTTAAGGGTGTGGCATGCCCTTTGTTGAGCTGATTGGTATATATGTAGCTTACCACGGGCCTAGGTGGTCTGGAGTTGGGACCCGGTCCTATTTGTCTACCCTTTTATATGCATTACTTCAACTTTGATATACAGTAAGGTTTTTAATATAGGCAGTATAGGTACCGTCCCAATTTAGGGTCACCTTGCCGCTGGTGGGACGGCTTGTATACTTTTTTTGATCAAAAATAGTTCACTAAGTACCCTATATTTATTATGCAATTTTGCTTTACATTTATATATAATTATGGTAGGGTATGAGATATATTTTTGTCTTGCTTCTTTTTTGCTAGTGTGAACATGCCTCTGTTTCTTGTATGTCTGCCATCTTAGACCTCAGTTCACATTGTCTGTTTTTTTTACTTGTTTGCATTCTGTGCAATTTAAGGGTGTGGCATGCCCTTTGTTGAGCTGATTGGTATATATGTAGCTTACCACGGGCCTAGGTGGTCTGGAGTTGGGACCCGGTCCTATTTGTCTACCCTTTTATATGCATTACTTCAACTTTGATATACAGTAAGGTTTTTAATATAGGCAGTATAGGTACCGTCCCAATTTAGGGTCACCTTGCCGCTGGTGGGACGGCTTGTATACTTTTTTTGATCAAAAATAGTTCACTAAGTACCCTATATTTATTATGCAATTTTGCTTTACATTTATATATAACTATGGTAGGGTATGAGATATATTTTTGTCTTGCTTCTTTTTTGCTAGTGTGAACATGCCTCTGTTTCTTGTATGTCTGCCATCTTAGACCTCAGTTCACATTGTCTGGTTTTTTGACTTGTTTGCATTCTGTGCAATTTAAGGGTGTGGCATGCCCTTTGTTGAGCTGATTGGTATATATGTAGCTTACCACGGGCCTAGGTGGTCTGGAGTTGGGACCCGGTCCTATTTGTCTACCCTTTTATATGCATTACTTCAACTTTGATATACAGTAAGGTTTTTAATATAGGCAGTATAGGTACCGTCCCAATTTAGGGTCACCTTGCCGCTGGTGGGACGGCTTGTATACTTTTTTTGATCAAAAATAGTTCACTAAGTACCCTATATTTATTATGCAATTTTGCTTTACATTTATATATAATTATGGTAGGGAATGAGATATATTTTTGTCTTGCTTCTTTTTTGCTAGTGTGAACATGCCTCTGTTTCTTGTATGTCTGCCATCTTAGACCTCAGTTCACATTGTCTGGTTTTTTGACTTGTTTGCATTCTGTGCAATTTAAGGGTGTGGCATGCCCTTTGTTGAGCTGATTGGTATATATGTAGCTTACCACGGGCCTAGGTGGTCTGGAGTTGGGACCCGGTCCTATTTGTCTACCCTTTTATATGCATTACTTCAACTTTGATATACAGTAAGGTTTTTAATATAGGCAGTATAGGTACCGTCCCAATTTAGGGTCACCTTGCCGCTGGTGGGACGGCTTGTATACTTTTTTTGATCAAAAATAGTTCACTAAGTACCCTATATTTATTATGCAATTTTGCTTTACATTTATATATAATTATGGTAGGGTATGAGATATATTTTTGTCTTGCTTCTTTTTTGCTAGTGTGAACATGCCTCTGTTTCTTGTATGTCTGCCATCTTAGACCTCAGTTCACATTGTCTGGTTTTTTGACTTGTTTGCATTCTGTGCAATTTAAGGGTGTGGCATGCCCTTTGTTGAGCTGATTGGTATATATGTAGCTTACCACGGGCCTAGGTGGTCTGGAGTTGGGACCCGGTCCTATTTGTCTACCCTTTTATATGCATTACTTCAACTTTGATATACAGTAAGGTTTTTAATATAGGCAGTATAGGTACCGTCCCAATTTAGGGTCACCTTGCCGCTGGTGGGACGGCTTGTATACTTTTTTTGATCAAAAATAGTTCACTAAGTACCCTATATTTATTATGCAATTTTGCTTTACATTTATATATAATTATGGTAGGGTATGAGATATATTTTTGTCTTGCTTCTTTTTTGCTAGTGTGAACATGCCTCTGTTTCTTGTATGTCTGCCATCTTAGACCTCAGTTCACATTGTCTGGTTTTTTGACTTGTTTGCATTCTGTGCAATTTAAGGGTGTGGCATGCCCTTTGTTGAGCTGATTGGTATATATGTAGCTTACCACGGGCCTAGGTGGTCTGGAGTTGGGACCCGGTCCTATTTGTCTACCCTTTTATATGCATTACTTCAACTTTGATATACAGTAAGGTTTTTAATATAGGCAGTATAGGTACCGTCCCAATTTAGGGTCACCTTGCCGCTGGTGGGACGGCTTGTATACTTTTTTTGATCAAAAATAGTTCACTAAGTACCCTATATTTATTATGCAATTTTGCTTTACATTTATATATAATTATGGTAGGGTATGAGATATATTTTTGTCTTGCTTCTTTTTTGCTAGTGTGAACATGCCTCTGTTTCTTGTATGTCTGCCATCTTAGACCTCAGTTCACATTGTCTGTTTTTTTGACTTGTTTGCATTCTGTGCAATTTAAGGGTGTGGCATGCCCTTTGTTGAGCTGATTGGTATATATGTAGCTTACCACGGGCCTAGGTGGTCTGGAGTTGGGACCCAGTCCTATTTGTCTACCCTTTTATATGCATTACTTCAACTTTGATATACAGTAAGGTTTTTAATATAGGCAGTATAGGTACCGTCCCAATTTAGGGTCACCTTGCCGCTGGTGGGACGGCTTGTATACTTTTTTTGATCAAAAATAGTTCACTAAGTACCCTATATTTATTATGCAATTTTGCTTTACATTTATATATAATTATGGTAGGGTATGAGATATATTTTTGTCTTGCTTCTTTTTTGCTAGTGTGAACATGCCTCTGTTTCTTGTATGTCTGCCATCTTAGACCTCAGTTCACATTGTCTGTTTTTTTGACTTGTTTGCATTCTGTGCAATTTAAGGGTGTGGCATGCCCTTTGTTGAGCTGATTGGTATATATGTAGCTTACCACGGGCCTAGGTGGTCTGGAGTTGGGACCCGGTCCTATTTGTCTACCCTTTTATATGCATTACTTCAACTTTGATATACAGTAAGGTTTTTAATATAGGCAGTATAGGTACCGTCCCAATTTAGGGTCACCTTGCCGCTGGTGGGACGGCTTGTATACTTTTTTTGATCAAAAATAGTTCACTAAGTACCCTATATTTATTATGCAATTTTGCTTTACATTTATATATAACTATGGTAGGGTATGAGATATATTTTTGTCTTGCTTCTTTTTTGCTAGTGTGAACATGCCTCTGTTTCTTGTATGTCTGCCATCTTAGACCTCAGTTCACATTGTCTGGTTTTTTGACTTGTTTGCATTCTGTGCAATTTAAGGGTGTGGCATGCCCTTTGTTGAGCTGATTGGTATATATGTAGCTTACCACGGGCCTAGGTGGTCTGGAGTTGGGACCCGGTCCTATTTGTCTACCCTTTTATATGCATTACTTCAACTTTGATATACAGTAAGGTTTTTAATATAGGCAGTATAGGTACCGTCCCAATTTAGGGTCACCTTGCCGCTGGTGGGACGGCTTGTATACTTTTTTTGATCAAAAATAGTTCACTAAGTACCCTATATTTATTATGCAATTTTGCTTTACATTTATATATAATTATGGTAGGGTATGAGATATATTTTTGTCTTGCTTCTTTTTTGCTAGTGTGAACATGCCTCTGTTTCTTGTATGTCTGCCATCTTAGACCTCAGTTCACATTGTCTGGTTTTTTGACTTGTTTGCATTCTGTGCAATTTAAGGGTGTGGCATGCCCTTTGTTGAGCTGATTGGTATATATGTAGCTTACCACGGGCCTAGGTGGTCTGGAGTTGGGACCCGGTCCTATTTGTCTACCCTTTTATATGCATTACTTCAACTTTGATATACAGTAAGGTTTTTAATATAGGCAGTATAGGTACCGTCCCAATTTAGGGTCACCTTGCCGCTGGTGGGACGGCTTGTATACTTTTTTTGATCAAAAATAGTTCACTAAGTACCCTATATTTATTATGCAATTTTGCTTTACATTTATATATAATTATGGTAGGGTATGAGATATATTTTTGTCTTGCTTCTTTTTTGCTAGTGTGAACATCCTCTGTTTCTTGTATGTCTGCCATCTTAGACCTCAGTTCACATTGTCTGGTTTTTTGACTTGTTTGCATTCTGTGCAATTTAAGGGTGTGGCATGCCCTTTGTTGAGCTGATTGGTATATATGTAGCTTACCACGGGCCTAGGTGGTCTGGAGTTGGGACCCGGTCCTATTTGTCTACCCTTTTATATGCATTACTTCAACTTTGATATACAGTAAGGTTTTTAATATAGGCAGTATAGGTACCGTCCCAATTTAGGGTCACCTTGCCGCTGGTGGGACGGCTTGTATACTTTTTTTGATCAAAAATAGTTCACTAAGTACCCTATATTTATTATGCAATTTTGCTTTACATTTATATATAATTATGGTAGGGTATGAGATATATTTTTGTCTTGCTTCTTTTTTGCTAGTGTGAACATGCCTCTGTTTCTTGTATGTCTGCCATCTTAGACCTCAGTTCACATTGTCTGGTTTTTTGACTTGTTTGCATTCTGTGCAATTTAAGGGTGTGGCATGCCCTTTGTTGAGCTGATTGGTATATATGTAGCTTACCACGGGCCTAGGTGGTCTGGAGTTGGGACCCGGTCCTATTTGTCTACCCTTTTATATGCATTACTTCAACTTTGATATACAGTAAGGTTTTTAATATAGGCAGTATAGGTACCGTCCCAATTTAGGGTCACCTTGCCGCTGGTGGGACGGCTTGTATACTTTTTTTGATCAAAAATAGTTCACTAAGTACCCTATATTTATTATGCAATTTTGCTTTACATTTATATATAATTATGGTAGGGTATGAGATATATTTTTGTCTTGCTTCTTTTTTGCTAGTGTGAACATGCCTCTGTTTCTTGTATGTCTGCCATCTTAGACCTCAGTTCACATTGTCTGGTTTTTTGACTTGTTTGCATTCTGTGCAATTTAAGGGTGTGGCATGCCCTTTGTTGAGCTGATTGGTATATATGTAGCTTACCACGGGCCTAGGTGGTCTGGAGTTGGGACCCGGTCCTATTTGTCTACCCTTTTATATGCATTACTTCAACTTTGATATACAGTAAGGATTTTAATATAGGCAGTATAGGTACCGTCCCAATTTAGGGTCACCTTGCCGCTGGTGGGACGGCTTGTATACTTTTTTTGATCAAAAATAGTTCACTAAGTACCCTATATTTATTATGCAATTTTGCTTTACATTTATATATAATTATGGTAGGGTATGAGATATATTTTTGTCTTGCTTCTTTTTTGCTAGTGTGAACATGCCTCTGTTTCTTGTATGTCTGCCATCTTAGACCTCAGTTCACATTGTCTGGTTTTTTGACTTGCTTGCATTCTGTGCAATTTAAGGGTGTGGCATGCCCTTTGTTGAGCTTATTGGTATATATGTAGCTTACCACGGGCCTAGATGGTTTGGAGTTGGGACCCGGTCCTATTTGTCTACCCTTTTATATGCATTACTTCAACTTTGATATACAGTAAGGTTTTTAATATAGGCAGTATAGGTACCGTCCCAATTTAGGGTCACCTTGCCGCTGGTGGGACGGCTTGTATACTTTTTTTGATCAAAAATAGTTCACTAAGTACCCAATATTTATTATGCAATTTTGCTTTACATTTATATATAATTATGGTAGGGTATGAGATATATTTTTGTCTTGCTTCTTTTTTGCTAGTGTGAACATGCCTCTGTTTCTTGTATGTCTGCCATCTTAGACCTCAGTTCACATTGTCTGGTTTTTTGACTTGTTTGCATTCTGTGCAATTTAAGGGTGTGGCATGCCCTTTGTTGAGCTGATTGGTATATATGTAGCTTACCACGGGCCTAGGTGGTCTGGAGTTGGGACCCAGTCCTATTTGTCTACCCTTTTATATGCATTACTTCAACTTTGATATACAGTAAGGTTTTTAATATAGGCAGTATAGGTACCGTCCCAATTTAGGGTCACCTTGCCGCTGGTGGGACGGCTTGTATACTTTTTTTGATCAAAAATAGTTCACTAAGTACCCTATATTTATTATGCAATTTTGCTTTACATTTATATATAATTATGGTAGGGTATGAGATATATTTTTGTCTTGCTTCTTTTTTGCTAGTGTGAACATGCCTCTGTTTCTTGTATGTCTGCCATCTTAGACCTCAGTTCACATTGTCTGGTTTTTTGACTTGTTTGCATTCTGTGCAATTTAAGGGTGTGGCATGCCCTTTGTTGAGCTGATTGGTATATATGTAGCTTACCACGGGCCTAGGTGGTCTGGAGTTGGGACCCGGTCCTATTTGTCTACCCTTTTATATGCATTACTTCAACTTTGATATACAGTAAGGTTTTTAATATAGGCAGTATAGGTACCGTCCCAATTTAGGGTCACCTTGCCGCTGGTGGGACGGCTTGTATACTTTTTTTGATCAAAAATAGTTCACTAAGTACCCTATATTTATTATGCAATTTTGCTTTACATTTATATATAATTATGGTAGGGTATGAGATATATTTTTGTCTTGCTTCTTTTTTGCTAGTGTGAACATGCCTCTGTTTCTTGTATGTCTGCCATCTTAGACCTCAGTTCACATTGTCTGGTTTTTTGACTTGTTTGCATTCTGTGCAATTTAAGGGTGTGGCATGCCCTTTGTTGAGCTGATTGGTATATATGTAGCTTACCACGGGCCTAGGTGGTCTGGAGTTGGGACCCGGTACTATTTGTCTACCCTTTTATATGCATTACTTCAACTTTGATATACAGTAAGGTTTTTAATATAGGCAGTATAGGTACCGTCCCAATTTAGGGTCACCTTGCCGCTGGTGGGACGGCTTGTATACTTTTTTTGATCAAAAATAGTTCACTAAGTACCCTATATTTATTATGCAATTTTGCTTTACATTTATATATAATTATGGTATGGTATGAGATATATTTTTGTCTTGCTTCTTTTTTGCTAGTGTGAACATGCCTCTGTTTCTTGTATGTCTGCCATCTTAGACCTCAGTTCACATTGTCTGGTTTTTTGACTTGTTTGCATTCTGTGCAATTTAAGGGTGTGGCATGCCCTTTGTTGAGCTGATTGGTATATATGTAGCTTACCACGGGCCTAGGTGGTCTGGAGTTGGGACCCGGTCCTATTTGTCTACCCTTTTATATGCATTACTTCAACTTTGATATACAGTAAGGTTTTTAATATAGGCAGTATAGGTACCGTCCCAATTTAGGGTCACCTTGCCGCTGGTGGGACGGCTTGTATACTTTTTTTGATCAAAAATAGTTCACTAAGTACCCTATATTTATTATGCAATTTTGCTTTACATTTATATATAATTATGGTAGGGTATGAGATATATTTTTGTCTTGCTTCTTTTTTGCTAGTGTGAACATGCCTCTGTTTCTTGTATGTCTGCCATCTTAGACCTCAGTTCACATTGTCTGGTTTTTTGACTTGTTTGCATTCTGTGCAATTTAAGGGTGTGGCATGCCCTTTGTTGAGCTGATTGGTATATATGTAGCTTACCACGGGCCTAGGTGGTCTGGAGTTGGGACCCGGTCCTATTTGTCTACCCTTTTATATGCATTACTTCAACTTTGATATACAGTAAGGTTTTTAATATAGGCAGTATAGGTACCGTCCCAATTTAGGGTCACCTTGCCGCTGGTGGGACGGCTTGTATACTTTTTTTGATCAAAAATAGTTCACTAAGTACCCTATATTTATTATGCAATTTTGCTTTACATTTATATATAATTATGGTAGGGTATGAGATATATTTTTGTCTTGCTTCTTTTTTGCTAGTGTGAACATGCCTCTGTTTCTTGTATGTCTGCCATCTTAGACCTCAGTTCACATTGTCTGGTTTTTTGACTTGTTTGCATTCTGTGCAATTTAAGGGTGTGGCATGCCCTTTGTTGAGCTGATTGGTATATATGTAGCTTACCACGGGCCTAGGTGGTCTGGAGTTGGGACCCGGTCCTATTTGTCTACCCTTTTATATGCATTACTTCAACTTTGATATACAGTAAGGTTTTTAATATAGGCAGTATAGGTACCGTCCCAATTTAGGGTCACCTTGCCGCTGGTGGGACGGCTTGTATACTTTTTTTGATCAAAAATAGTTCACTAAGTACCCTATATTTATTATGCAATTTTGCTTTACATTTATATATAATTATGGTAGGGTATGAGATATATTTTTGTCTTGCTTCTTTTTTGCTAGTGTGAACATGCCTCTGTTTCTTGTATGTCTGCCATCTTAGACCTCAGTTCACATTGTCTGGTTTTTTAGCTGGGTTTACAGGCAGGGCATGCAGCTGTCTGCGGGTCCTTTGGCTTACCGCAGGCATGGCAGGCTCACTGTCAGCAGAGGGTTGACTCTCCTGGGCTGTTGGCATGCGTTCTTCTGCCTCCGGGGCTGCTTGTTCCTCTTGTTCTTCCTGCTCTTCTGTAGGTTCCTGCTGGGTAGGTTGAAGGAAGTGTAGGACGGGTACCACTATCGTGTCATTTATCCGAGTCCAGGTCCGGGGGAACTTTCCAAGAACGGTGCTGATCATTTCTTCCTTGTCCACTGCGGGCTCAAGGTCGTCTTGATCTTCTCTTGGACTCTGCAGTTGCTCGGGGCACCGTTTTAGGTGGTCTCTGGAGACGGTGCTAGTGGTTTCTCCTCCATCCTTGGTAATCACACATACCTTTGGGTTGTTGTGGTCGGACTGCAGTACTGTGTACGGGTCTCTCTCCCACTGGTCGTCCAGCTTGTGAAGCCTTCTCTTCCGCTTCAGGACCTGCTCACCAGGTTCCAGGGGGCCAGCAGGGGCGTGTTGGTTGAAGAGCCTCTCCTGCTTTTCTCTCGCTTGAGCCAGACTCCTCTCCACACTCTCCTGTACCTTCTTGTACTGTAGCCGCCGTTCCGTATCCCAGTCCGCGTCTTGGGAGGTGTCCTCGGGTGTCAGGACTCCCATCTCCAGGTCTATCGGTAGCATACTTGGCCTTGACCGCATCAGGTAAGCCAGGGTGCAATTTGTAGCATTTACCGGGATATGGTTGTACAAGTCAATCAGATCTGGCAGCTTCTCCGGCCACAGGCTGTGTTCTTCCAGGGACAACGTCTTGAGGAGATCAATGATGATATTGTTCATTTTCTCACACAGCCCGCTGGTTTGCGGGTGGTAGGGCGTTGTCCGAATCTTCCTACAGCCGTAGAGGTTGCAGAACTCCTGGAAGACTTCTGCCTCAAGCGCTGGACCTTGATCTGTCAAGACCTGTTCCGGATACCCGTGTGGACGGCAGAAGTGTTGTTGGAAGGCTCTGGCCGCCGTTTGGGCTGTCAAGTCTTTAACAGGAACCACCACTAGGAACCGGGAGTAATGGTCCACAATCGTGAGGGCATAGATGTAGCCGGACCGACTTGGAGCCAACTTCACATGGTCCAGAGCTACCAGCTCCAGAGGCTGCCTGGTGACGATGGGCCTCAAGGGTGTCTTCTGGCTGGTATGGTTCTTCCTTCTGAGGTTACATGGGCCGCAGTCCCTGCTCCACTTCTCTATGGCCCCTCTCATACCAACCCAGTAGAACCGCTCTCTCAGTAGGAACTCCAGTTTTTTCCAGCCGAAGTGTCCCGCTCTGTCATGGTAGGCCTCCAGGACCATTGCTGCATCTCGTCTTGGGACCACTACCTGCCAGGTCAGCTCGTGCGTCCGGTGGTTGACAAGCCTTCTGCACAGCTTACCTTCATAGAGGAATAGCCTGCTTTTTTCCATAACTGCTTGGCTTCCTCTGGAGCGTCCGGGCCAGGGCTAGCGTCTGCCTGGGTTAGCATGTCTTTCACCAGGCGTATTGCCGGGTCACTATCTTGCGTTTCAGCCCAGCCGTGGTGGGGTAAGGGGTTGAACATGACGGTGTTCAAGTCTTTGTCTCTTACCCGGTGAGAATACTGGGTGGACCCATACCGGTGGAACACAGGGAGCTCGACTTCCTCCAGCTCTTCCGAGTCCTCTTCTCCTTCGGGTAGGTGGGGCATTCTTGATAGGGCGTCTGCATTGGCGTTGGTTCTGCCTGCCCGGTATTTGATTGTGAAGTCATAATTTGATAGCCGGGCCATCCACCGCTGTTCTATGGCACCTAGTCTTGCATTGTCCAGGTGTGTAAACGGGTTGTTGTCCGTGTACACAGTGAACTTTGCGGAGGCCAGGTAATGTTTAAACCGTTCTGTGACGGCCCACACCACTGCCAAGAATTCTAGCTTGAAGGAGCTGTAATTCTCCGGGTTTCTTTCAGTGGGCCTCAGCTTCCGGCTGGCATATGCTATCACTCGTTCCCTGCCCTGTTGGTTTTGGGACAGTACGGCTCCTAGCCCCACATTACTGGCATCGGTGTGGAGGATAAAAGGCTGGCCATAATCAGGGTAGGCCAGGATCTCATCCCCCGTGAGGGCCATTTTCAGCTGGCGGAAGGACTCCTCTTCCGGCTTGTCCCACTTGAAGGGTTGCTTTTGGCTTCTGGTCTTAGATTGTCCTATCAGGAGGTCCTGCATTGGGGCTGCCATCTTGATGAACGTGGGGATGAACCTTCAGTAGTAGCCTACCAACCCGAGGAACTGCCTCACTTCTTTGATATTAGAGGGGCTTGGCTAGCTTTTGATTACCGTGACCTTGTCGGGGTCGGGGGCTACTCCCTCTGCACTCACCACGTGTCCTAGGTACTGCACCTTTGGTTTCAATAGGTGACACTTTGAGGGTTTCACCTTCAGGCCATAGCCTGCCAGGGCTTCGAACACCTCGGCCAGGTGCTTTAGATGGTCCTCGTAAGTCTTCGAATAGACAATCACGTCGTCCAGGTAAAGTAGGACCGTCTTGAGGTTTCGGTGCCCTAGACAGCATTCCATCAGCCTTTGCAAGGTCCCGGGTGCATTGCAGAGCCCGAATGGCATACAGTTGAATTCGCTCAATCCCATCGGGGTGGTGAAGGCGGTCTTCTCCTTGTCAGCCTCTGCCACAGGAACCTGCCAGTACCCGCTAGTAAGGTCCAAAGTAGAGAAGAAATTAGCTGATTTTAGTGTGGCCAAAGACTCCTCTATCCTAGGTAGCGGGTACGCGTCTTTATGGGTAATACGATTGAACTTTCTATAGTCCACGCACATTCTCATGGTACCGTCTTTCTTTTTTACCAAAACTAAGGGAGCTGCCTAGGGGCTACAGCTATCTCTAATAACCCCAGCTTCTTTCATTTCCCTCAGCATGCCCTTTGCGTTCTGATAATGTGCAGGGGGTACAGGCCTGTGTCTTTCTTTTATTGGTGGGTGGCTCCCCGTGGGGATGTGGTGTTCCACTCCCTTTACTTGGCCGAAGTCTAGCGGGTGCTTACTAAAGATTCTCTCGTACTCCTGAACCCCCCGGTAGACTCCTTGTTTTTGGTGCAGGGGAGTAGAGTCAGCACCCACATGGAGTTTCTGGCACCTGTCCTCCTTATGTTTCTGGGAGCCATTATCCTCCACCGGGGGAGATGGAGGCAAGGGTTCCACGACCCTGAGAGCATTGTGTTCGACGGCATACAATTTGGCTAGTATAGCGTACCGGGGCAAGTGTACTTCCCTTTCCCCGATGTTTAAGATCCGGACGGGCACCCTTCCATGGCAGACATCAACCACCCCCCGGGCTGTCAAAATGGTGGGCCTGCTGTCTGAGTACACTGGTTCTACCATGGCTTGGTAGTCTCTCCCTCTTAACCCGATTGCAGTCCGACACCAGATCATCATTTCACTTTTGGGAGGCATGGCAATGGGGAATGGGTCGCTCATCCTCACGCTACCAATCTCACCACCAGACAGTTCTACCTGTTGCCGTCTCATCAGGGCTCTTATCTCTTTCTGGAGGACCCTCTGTTGGCTGGAGTTCGCATTCATCGCCACCTGCTGCAAAATCACAATTACTTCTGAAAGACAATTTTCAATCACGTTAGTACCCAAGGTTATTTTAGGGTGAGTTTCACGACGGTCAATGTCCACAATGATCACTCCCTATGCCGGCAGCTCAACTTTACCAATCTTAATGGTCATCTCTCTGAACCCCATCTGCGGCACGGGCTGGCCATTGCTGGCGGTGATGCTCAAGTCATTGTCTGGATAGCGGGTTATGTCAGTGCCACTCCAATACTGTTTAAAAAGTACATAGGGGATGGTAGTTACTTGTGACTCGGTATCCAGCAGTGCACTCATGGGGATACCGTCCAGCACTATGGGTAAAACTGGACGTCCCCCCACGTACTTATCACGCCAATTAGACGGGCCTGATGACCTTATGCCTGGGGGTTGGCCCTCTGCCCTAGGTCGGACCCGTTTAAAGTACAGTACCTGGCTACGTGTCCCGACTGGCTGTAACGGTCGGTGGGCCTCCCTCTGAACTACGGGATCCTCCTCTGTCGACGCCATGGGACATCCTCCGGACTGGAAGCCAGCTTGATTGGTCCTGACTAGAGATGAGCGGTGTTCGACTAGAACTGTTCGCCAATCTCAAATTCGAGCTGTTTTGGGCGGTGTTCGAGTTGTTCCACGAACCCGAACGATTTGCAAAAAATTCGGCTGTTCGAGGTTATGTTCGATAACTGTTCGTGCACCAAAAGCGTGTCCTGCATGTCTGGTGCTATTTAGAGCACCAATCATGCAGGGATTGTCTGCCACTCACTGTAATGCCACAGCCATGGTGGTTGTGGCATTACAGTGATTGCCCAAATCGATGGGAAGAGTGCCAACAGTGAAACATGAAAAGCCGGCAATTCAGCAGCGGCATACACCGGTACCCGACAATTTAGAACCGAAAGAATAGAGCTTCACACATAGATTAGATAGATATAAACATGTCAGCCACATATATACGAAGTACAGTGAAAGTGCTGCTTACTGTACTTGTCATTTAGCGTAAAGGATTTATCAAAAAAAATAATAGTGTTTTCATGCACCGTCTCTTTAAAAAAGCCGGCCGGCAATTCAGCAGCGGTACCCGACAATTTAGAATAGAAGGAATAGAGAATCACACATAGATTAGATAGATAGAAGCATGTCAGTCACATATATATGAAGTACAGTGATAGTGTTGGTTACTGTACTTGTCATTTAGTATTAAAATAAAGGATTTATTATTAAAAAAATTGGCGTGGGGTTCCCCTTAATTTTAGGCTCTAGCGGAGGTTAAGCAGACAGCTGGGGCAGATGTTTGAAGCCTGGGAAGGGGGTAATACCCACGGAGCTTCCCAGGCTACTAATATGAGCCCCCAGCTGAATACATAGCCTTTACTAGCTATTAAAATGGGGGACCCCCCCAAAAAAATGACGTGGGGTCCCCCCTAATTTAATAGCTAGCAAAGGCTAGGCAGACAGCTGGGGGCTGATATTAATAGCCCAGGAAGGGAGCCATGAATATTGGCCCCCTCCCAGGCTAGAAACACCAGCCGTCAGCCGCCCCAGAAATGGCGCATTCATAGGATGCGCCAATTCTGGCACTTAGCCTCGCTCTTCCACGCTGCCCTGGTGCGGTGGCAGGGGGTAATAGGGCTGGGGTTGATGTCAGCTTATAATTAGAGATGAGCGTTGTTCTACTCGAACTGTTCGCCAATCTCAAATTCGAGCTGTTTTGGGCGGTGTTCGAGCCGGTCGGCGAACACGAACAATTTGAGAAAAATTCGGCTGTTCGAGGTTATGTTCGATAACTGTTCGTGCACCAAAATCATAACTGGATTTTTTCTCGGTAATGATGAAAATTAATGTTAATACGCAGTTTGAGTGTACAGCGGGGCGGGGGGAGGGGCAGGGGATGGATCTCTGCAGGAACAATGAAGATCTCCATTTTTTTTTCTCTTTCCCGCATTTGCAGTGGGGAGGTGCAATCTGTCAGCCTATCAGCAGCGCACACACGGAGCGAAGTGCTTTTTTTCACACAAGCAAGGGCATGTGTGATTGGCAGTGTATGTCACATGTCCTTGCCCTATAAGACCAAGCCATTTTCCCCGTCGCCACCATTTTCTCACTGCTGCAGCTGCGTGTTAGACGGCACCGCTGTTGCTGTGTGCGCTATACCTTGTTAATTTCAAGCCAATTTTCGCATAAATCTACAGATAGCTTGGGAGTAGGGAATAGTTGTGATTGCAGTCCTTTTAAGGACTAGGTTACAGCATTTCCTACGACTTTTATCAGGCAGGTCTGTGCTCTTAAATAGATAGATTGTGGGAGTAAAGACTAATTGTAATTGGAGTCCTTTTCAGGACTAGGTTACATCAGTTCCTATCAGTTTTTGCCAGGCAGGTCTGTGCCAGTGCTGTGCAAGTTTTTTTCACAGCATTTGGCTGAATCTAGCAAAGCTAATCCTTTTTGGCCTATTGCAGAGTGTGTTAGTCAGTGGAGTAGCCTATCTGTGTTGCAAGATATACCACCTGTGTATAGAATACCAATTTTTTACTGCACCTAGTGAAGTAAAATCTTTTGGGCATAGCATCATTCTATTAGTCCATCTATACTGACCTCCATCAGGTTGCAAACTGAATATAATTTTTTTCTGCATCTAGCTCTGAAAAAATATTTGGGCTTCTAGCAGTGTGTGGGACTTGGTCTATTAGTCCATCTATACTGACCTCCATCAGGTTGCAAATTAAAAATAATTTTTTTCTTCATTTAGCTCTGAAAAAATATTTGGGCTTCTAGCAGTGTGTGGGACTTGTTCTATTAGTCCTTCTATACTGACCTCCAGCAGGTTGCAAATTGAATATAATTTTTTTCTGCATCTAGCTCTGAAAAAATATTTGGGCTTCTAGCGGTGTGTGGGACTTGGTCTATTAGTCCATCTATACTGACCTCCATCAGGTTGCAAATTAAAAATAATTTTTTTCTGCATCTAGCTCTGAAAAAATATTTGGGCTTCTAGCAGTGTGTGGGACTTGGTCTATTAGTCCATCTATACTGACCTCCATCAGGTTGCAAATTAAAAATAATTTTTTTCTTCATTTATCTCTGAAAAAATATTTGGGCTTCTAGCAGCGTGTGGGACTTGTTCTATTAGTCCATCTATACTGACCTCCATCAGGTTGCAAATTAAAAATAATTTTTTTCTGCATCTAGCTCTGAAAAAATATTTGGGCTTCTAGCAGTGTGTGGGACTTGGTCTATTAGTCCATCTATACTGACCTCCATCAGGTTGCAAATTAAAAATAATTTTTTTCTGCATCTAGCTCTGAAAAAATATTTGGGCTTCTAGCAGTGTGTGGGACTTGGTCTATTAGTCCATCTATACTGACCTCCATCAGGTTGCAAATTGAATAAAAAAATTTTCTGCATCTAGCTCTGAAAAAATATTTGGGCTTCTAGCGGTGTGTGGGACTTGGTCTATTAGTCCATCTATACTGACCTCCATCAGGTTGCAAATTAAAAATAATTTTTTTCTGCATCTAGCTCTGAAAAAATATTTGGGCTTCTAGCAGTGTGTGGGACTTGGTCTATTAGTCCATCTATACTGACCTCCATCAGGTTGCAAATTGAATAAAAAAATTTTCTGCATCTAGCTCTGAAAAAATATTTGGGCTTCTAGCGGTGTGTGGGACTTGGTCTATTAGTCCATCTATACTGACCTCCATCAGGTTGCAAATTTAAAAATAATTTTTTTCTGCATCTAACCCAGCCAATAGTTTTGGCCTAATACCACAGTTTGGCCACTCAGCTCTGCTCGGTTACCATCCATTGTTTTTTTGTGCAAACAACTCCAGAGTTGTGAATTAGTTAACCACCAAAATGAGTGGAAAAAGGCCTGCTGCTGGTGGAAAGGGGAATAGGCGTGTTGGGAAGGGGAAAAAAGGTTGTGTCCGTGGGGTAGGTGCAGAAGAAAGACCATCTTCCAGCCAAACTAAAATGTCTACTTCTTTTAGCGGACAATGTGATAAGATCCCTTTCTTACGGCCACGCCAATCGCTACAAATTCCAGATGAGGCACAAAATCAGCAGGTGCTTCAACGGATATCAAGTGCTCCTTTAAGTGGGCTCTCCTCCACATCAACTTCAACATCACAAATACTCCAGTCCTCAAAGGTGTCACCCAAATCGCACTTGCTTCCTCACAGCTCCCAAATCTCCAGCTGCCCGTCTGAGTATGAGGTAGAACAGATGGTTGAGTCTGCAGAGCTATTTACTCATACTATAGCCTGGGAATCAGAGGTCGACTCCAGCGCTTCTGTGAATCCAGACGAGGATATGATCTGCACTGATGCCCAGAATCTTTATGAGTCGGATCCAGGACCAGACGCAGAAGGTTCTGACCATAATGTAGACCCTCATTCCCAAACTGTAACTCCTGTTGGTGGAGACAATGAGGAAGACGATGATAAGACTCAAATACCTGATTGGAGCGACAACTTTAGTTTTTTGTCAGGGCAGGAACAGGTTGGCTCTGAGGACGACGGGTGTGATAACGCACAGGGTGATGATGATGAGGTCGGAGATCCCACTTACTGTCAACCCACAGTCAGCCAAGAGATGAGGTCAGCAGAGGAGGTGGAGGAAGATGCTAGTGACGACGAGGTCAGGTTGCGCCTTCCTGGACAGAGACGTAGTACTGGAAGCACGTCAACAACTGCATCCTCAAACACAACTCTGCCTCTCACCACAAGTCGTGGTGGCTCTTCAGGTCGCATGGGTGCTAAGCCTTGCATAGCCTGGGCATTTTTTCAGATCGATAAAGATGACCCAACTCGTGTTATCTGTAACATTTGTCAGCAAAAGCTAAGTAGAGGCCAAAAAATACATAGTTTGAGTACTTCATGCATGAACCGGCACATGGACATGAAGCATAAGTTGCAGTGGGAAGCTCAGTGTGCTACAATGCGGTCTAGCCGGCCGGGCCAACCACCGTCTGCCATATCTTGTGCATCCGCGGCCTCTTCATCCTCTGTGACTGGGGGGACAGCAGTCACACCTGTTTTGGGGCGCAGACCTGCCACCTCTTTACCCGCAACAGCCAGCGTGATTGGCAGGTCATCATTTTCTTTGGAGGTGGTAACTCCAGCTGGTCTTGAGCGCTGTCCGACATCGATAGCACCACCTTTGGATCAAGGCAACCTAACATGTCTGCCTGCATCTTCCTCACAGACCGGCAGTTTGCCGGGGACACCCTTATCAACCCCGTCTAAGCACAATAGCCAGCCCTCGGTCCCTCAGATGTGGACAAGTAAAAGACCATTTCCTTCTAGCCATGAGAAAGCTAAGAGGTTGAATTTCACCATCTGCAAGCTCTTGGCTACAGAAATGCTGCCTTTCCGCCTGGTGGACACAGAGGATTTTCGAGACCTTATGTCCGTCGCAGTGCCCCAGTACCAGATGCCCAGTCGGCACTACTTCTCAAAGAAAGGTGTGCCTGCACTCCACCAGCATGTCGCACACAACATCACCGCTTCTTTGAGAAACTCTGTGTGTGACAGGGTGCATTTCACCACAGACACTTGGACGAGTAGGCATGGACAGGGGCGTTACATGTCGCTGACTGGGCACTGGGTAACTATGGTGACAGCAGGACAAGGGGCTGCTGTCCAAGTCTTGCCGTCCCCACGAGTTGTGCGTCAATCCTCTTTATGTCATTTTTCCTCCACTGCTTCTGCCTCCTCAACCTCCTCTCGGTCTTCCACCTGCACCCAAAGCCTGTCTGGTCATGCCACAAGCTTTCTAACTGCGCAGAAGGGATCCTGCACACCTCCTTACTATGCTGGCAGTAGGGCTCAACGTCATCAGGCGGTTTTTACATTGAAATGTCTGGGAAATGTGAGTCACACAGCTGAGGAGTTGTGGTCAGCTCTGGAGAACCAATTTCATGAATGGTTGTCTCCACTGGACCTGAAACCAGGGAAGGCCGTGTGCGACAATGCTGCAAACCTGGGTGCGGCCCTTCGCCGGGGCAATGTCACACACGTGCCTTGTATGGCTCACGTGTTGAACCTGGTTGTCCAGCAATTTTTAGCCCACTATCCCAGACTAGATGGCCTTCTGCAGAGGGCACGGTCGCTGTGTGCTCACTTCCGCCGTTCGCATCCCGCAGCTCAGCGACTTACATCTCTACAGAAGTCGTTGGGCCTGCCACTTCACCGGCTAAAATGCGATGTGCCTACCCGGTGGAATTCAACTCTGCACATGTTGCAGCACCGACAAGCCCTGGTGCAATACGTTCTGACGTATAGCCTGGGCCAACGAGATTCAGAGGTGGGGCAAATCACGCTGGAGGAGTGGTCTCAGATCAGGGACCTATGCACCCTTCTGCACAGTTTTGAAATGGCGACGAAGATGTTTAGTGCTGACGATGCCATTATCAGCATGACTATTCCGGTGATTTACATGCTGGAGCACATGTTAAACAGAATTCGGAGTCAGGTGGTGGCACAAGAGGAGGTGGAGGAAGTAGAGGAGGAGGAGTTGTATGCGGAAGGGCTAACATCTGCAAGGTCCAGACGGTCGGCAGCACCAGGGCGGCAGGCATGTGAGGGTGGGGGAGATGATTTTACCAGGGCGCATGGTAGCAGCCAAACTAGTGAGGAAGGTGCAGGAGCCCAGGAAGAAGTGGAGGACGAACTGATGGAAGACTCATCAGATGAGGGAGACCTTGATCACATTTCTGTTGTGCGAGGTTGGGGGGAGAGGACAGAGGAAGGAAGCATGATTGTTACCTCGCCACCAACACAACAGGGACTTGGTGCTCCTGGATGCGCAACACACATGAGTGCCTTCTTGCTGCACTACCTGCAACATGACCCTCGAATTGTGAGAATTAGAAATAATCCTGACTACTGGGTTGCCACACTGTTAGATCCCCGGTACAAAAGTAAATTTGCAGAAATTATTCCTGCCATAGAAAGGGATGCACGCATGCAGGAGTATCAGCAGAGACTGTTGCAGAATCTTACATGTGCTTTTCCACAAAATACCAGTGGTGCACGTAGTGAATCTCACAGTTCCAACTTGCCAACCGTGGGACCGTCAAGTGTTCAGCACTCAAACCGTAACAGAACCACAGTATCTGCTGGTAACATCAATTTTGCGGAATCATTTCACCACTTTTTTAGCCCATCCTTTGCAAGGCCACAGGAGACAAGAAGTCTGACACATAGTCAACGCCTAGAGACGATGGTACAGGAGTATCTCCAAGTAAACATTGAAGCCACGACTGTGTCACTGGACCCTTGCTCTTTTTGGGCTTCCAATCTGGATAAATGGCCGGAGCTAGCCACTTACGCCTTGGAGATCTTGTCATGCCCCGCAGCCAGCGTTCTGTCTGAACGTGTGTTCAGCGCTGCTGGTGGTGTGCTGACAGATAAGCGCACGCGGCTCTCCACTGATAATGTAGACAGACTCGCGTTCATAAAGATGAACAAATCATGGATCCGAAACGACTTTTCTACCCCTGTGTCATCCTGGGGAGAGTAAAAGCTTGATGATTGGTTAAAATCACCCTACCAACCGTTTTAAGCTTTCAAATTACTAATCATGTTTATCTGTATCTTGACTGGAAAATAATTTGGGCTTGGTAGCAGTGTGCAGCACTGATCCTATTAGGCCATCTATAATAAGCTTCACCAGATTTAAAATTAAAAATAATTTTTAGCTGCATCTAGCCCGGAAAATAATTTTGGGGCTCCGAGATGCGCAAGACACATAAGTGCCTTCTTGCTGCACTACCTGCAGCATGACCCTCATATTGTCAGAATTCGAAGTAATCATGACTACTGGGTTGCCACACTCTTAGATCCCCCAAACTTTTCGATCAACCTTTTCATTTTAATAAAGACCAAAAAAATGGTCATTTTTGAAATTATAAGCATTAGCAGGTTGTTAGAAACTGAAATCAAACAGTTTTCAACTCAAAACTTTATTCTAGGTGATGTTACATTTTCACATAGGACCCCTTGTTCGAAAGGAGCTTCTGAACTCTCTCGTCCATTGAATTTGTCAGGTTTTGGATGGTTTCTGCTTCAATTGTTTTGCATGAGGACAGAATACCCTCCCAGAGCTGTTGCTTAGATGTGAACTGCCTCCCGCCATCATAGACACTCCTTTTAGTGATGCTCCAAAGGTTCTGAATGGGGTAGAGGTCAGGGGAGCATGGGGGTCACACCATAAGTTTGTCCCCTTTTATGCCCATATCAGCCAGAGATGCAGATGTTTTATGTGCAGCATGAGATGGTGCATTATCATGCAGAAAAATGATCTTGCTGTGAAATACACGGTTCTTCTTCTTGAACCATGGCAGGAAGTGCTGTTTGAGAAAATCCACATACATTATGGAGTTCATCTTTAGCGCCTTCAGGGATCCTAAAGGGGCCGACAATCTCTCTCCCCATGATTCCAGCCCAAAACATTACTCCACCTCCTCCTTGTTGGCGCTGTAGCCGTGTTTGCGTGGGGTGTCCATCAACCAGCCATCCTCCACTCCATTCATCTGGACCATCGAGCGCTGCACGGCACTCATCCGTGAACAAAACAGTTTTGAAATCAGTCTTCATGTAATGTTTGGCCCACTGGAGCCGTTTCTGCTTGTGTGAAGTGGATAGAGGAGGTCGACAGGATGGCGTATGCACAGCTGCAAACCTCTGAAGGACCCTGCATCTTGTTGTTCGGGGGACGTTGGAGGCACAAGCAGCTTCAAAAACTTGTCTGCTGCTATGACAAGGCTTTTTTGCCGCTGCTCTTTCAACCTGACGTAATTGCCTGTAGGAAAGAGTCCTCAATTTGCCCTTATCAGCACGCACACGTGTGTACTGTGAATCAGCTACATACTTCTTGATTGCCAAGACACTTCATCCTGATCATCGCACAATGTTGATTGTAGTCATGCCTTGACCTAAACACTCCACAATTTGTTGCTTCTCAGCAGCCGACACATCCTTTTTCTTTCCCATTTTGGCAGAAAATGTAGGCTGCTTAATAATGTGAGAGAGCCTTCTTAAGTAGTCTTGCCTTTCATTGGACACACCTGCCAAACTAATTAGCACAGGTGTCTGCAATTGCTTACAGTGATATAAAGAGCCCTGACACACATCACCATCAATGAGTTTAACTGACAAACAAACAAATTCTTCCCTTATCACTCCTAAACACTTTTTGCATAATAATTTGGAACGCGGTGTACATGTGCTTTTCCACAAAACACCAGTGGTTCACGTAGTGAATCTTACAGTTCTAACTTGCCAACCGTGGTCTGTATGGAATTGTTCAATAAAGGGCCCAAAATTAAGATAACATAGATGGGAGAGGTCTCTATGAATAGGAATTCCTAAGTATTTGATACCCTGTGAGGGCCAGGCAAAGGGAAAGTTGGACTGGATGGAATCCTATATGGATTTAGGGAGGGAGACATCGAGGGCCTCAGACTTCGCTGCATTGATTTTAAAATTTTACCATGTAACAAAGTGATCTATTTCAGCCATAACAGCAGGGATGGATATATGTGATTGAGTGATATATACTAGGACATCATCAGCAAATAGAGAGCACTTGTACTCGGTGCCTCCCACCTCAATCCACCTAATATTGGGGTTATGGCGAATTGATGAGAGCAGGTGCTCCGTCACTAGGATGTATAAGAGAGGGGACAGAGGACATCCCTGCCTTGTCCCATTGGTGATTGTGAAAGGTGATAAAAATGTTCTGACGCACCCCCTGGGCCTTGGGACACCCGGAGCCGGACCCTTTTTGGTGGATGCTGGTGGTTGTAGTCTTCGTGGCGGCGATCCGGTTCCGTGGCTCAGGGCGGTCAAACCAGTGGCGGAACTATTTATGTGGTTTTGATGTTTAAATGTCCGACTACGCCACCCGTGGATTGCGGTCAGAGTGAACCGCCGCTACAGGGCAGACCGCTAAGGCTGGTGTTGTGGGTGCAGCAGAGCGTAGCATAACTCCCCACGGGAGGAGTATAGCCTCAGGGCAGTGTATGCGGAGGATGGGGGTGATGGTGCAGGGCAGCAGCAGTAACGACACGGAGTCAGTGATGCAGTTCAGGGCCTTTACTCACAGTTCTTATTATCCAGACCACGTCTGCAGGTAACGGCTGCCCACGTCATACTGTGCTCACCAGGTGAGGGGCTCAGACAACTCCCAGATAACTTTGGAGCGCTTCACAGGACCCCCTTTGTGTGTCCTTTGTCTGGCCTTTCTTACCAACACTTCTGTCCGGCTGCCTCGGGCCTCCTCTTGGTAAACTTGGCGCCAGTTTCCCTGACCCTATGTGGTGCCTTCCTAGCGGGTGGAGCAAGGGGCTGCGCCACATAAAATGTCAGAGCCTCCGGTTTCTAGCTGAGGGTCGTTTCCTGCCTCCACTAGTTCGGGGACCGGTCTCCCCCTTTGGCCTGACCCCTCCACGCAGGTGGATTCGGGCGTGCGGTGGTGACTTGCCCGTCCGCACCCCTGGGATCCCTTCATTCCTCGTTCCTGGAGCCTTCTCCGCTCCTCTTCCTTCCTTCTCCCTCTTGCAGGCCTGGGCCTCTGTTACTAGGCCCGCCTCCGGAGCAGAGCTCATGCAGAGCCCCTGCTCCCTGCCACTTCTGCTCAGACTTCTCTGCACTGAACTAAGATGGTGCCCACCTTTTATACTCCCTTCTCAATGCACCCAGGAACTGCTTCCTCCCTGCTCCTGCACTGCAGGGTTCCCCTTCCTCAGTGTTCCCTCCCCCCACTCCAGCCAGGGACTGTCGTGCCCATCTCAGGGGCATATTGGTCGCCCTGCCCCACGGCAATGTGGTGTAATGCATGCAGGTGTCGGGTCCTGATCCACACTCCATCCTTATCTGAGAGTGAGATATCACACCTCTGGGTGAGGTGCAATACGTCTGTAGCAACCGAGCCCTCGGTGCTACAGTTCCATTTAACTTCAGCCTAGGTGACGTATGGTGATACAGGGCCGTGATTTTGGCTATAAAAGGGTCCCCTAGACCCCTACCCCAAGCTTTTTAAGAGAATCATATATGGCGTGCCAGGAGACTCTATGGAATGCTTTCTCAGCATCCAACGAGAGTATCTACTTACAAATTTTTAACTGCATCTAGCCCAGGAAATACTTTGTGCCTAGTAGCAGTGTCTGCTAGTCAGCGGATTATCCCGGCTGTTAAGCAAGCTACACCACCTGTAGTTTGGACACTTAATTTTTTCAAAGGAAATGCTTCGGGACCACGGGATACTTAGTGAAGAGCATCAGGAGGCACCCCAAGGCATAGGGGCTGGGACTGGCACTAGGATGCCTTGCGGTGGACAGCCGAGCTCGATCCTTATAAAAGCTTTTTAACTGCAGCAGCTTTAGTGGACGCTACTGGAGCTGGAATTACGCGGCTGCTGGCATGAGACTTGCCCTCCAATAGATCCTTGTAAATGGATTTAAAGTGTATTCATTCAAATTAGAGGGACAATTTAAATTAAAAAGCTTAGAGCTGCCTCCACCACAGGGGGGCTCTCTCGACCCACCAGCGGACAGGCACCAGTATTGGGAGAGGGGGGCTGGCCGTAAGGGTTCACCGCGGCTCTGGCACAAACCCGGCGACACGGAGGTGGCACGGGCAGGAGCGGACTGGCCGTCTCGGCTTCTCACTTTTTGGATTTTAGAAGGGCATGACATGCCTATATCTGTGTCTCCCCCTCCTTTTACTCCTCCACCTCTTTTCTTTTCGCATGACTATATGTACTTGTCACTTTTCCATGTGTTAGTTGTGTCTTCTGAGCAGTTTGTCAGCTTTTGGACACCTTTGAAGGTGTTTTCTATGTGTTTCTATGTGTTTTTGTTTGCCTGCCATTGGTTTTAACGGTGTTCGAAGGTGTTCGACGAACAGTTCGGCGAACACACGGGTGTTCGACGAACCGAACCGAACTCGAACACTACGGGGGTGGCTCAACACTACTTATAATGCCAGCTGACATCAAGCCCAGGTTAGTAATGGAGAGGCGTCTATAAGACACCCCCATTACTAACCCCATAGTCAAAGTTAAAAAAAACACAAACACCCAGAATAAAGTCCTTTAATTGAAATAAAGACACAATTCTTTATTGTTCTAAATTAAACCATACTTACCATCACGCCCATTCCAGCTGAAGCCAACGATCTCTTGGAATAAAAGAAAAATAATAAAGCAACCTCATCCTTACCTTTCCATGGTTCCCACGACAGCTTCAGCTCTGCTACATCGAGATGACAGGCTGGACCGCAGCAGAACGCCGCCATCCAGCCTGTCATCCCGCAGACACTGAGAAGAGCAGGCTTGCTTGCGCTCCACATTGTCTCTCTGTGACGGCATAAAGATGAGCCGAGGTCATGTCCAATGAACTCGGCTCACCTCATGCACGTCACTGACAGCGTGGGAAAATTCTCATGCTGAAGCGCTGAGTGCAGGAGAATTTTCCCACGCTGTCAGTGAGGTGCATGAGGTGAGCTGAGTTCATTGGACATGAGCTCACCTCATGCACGTCACTGACAGCGTGGGAGAATTCTCCTGCACTCAGCACTTCAGCATGAGAATTTTCCCACGCTGTCAGTGACGTGCATGAGGTGAGCCGAGTTCATTGGACATGACCTTGGCTCATCTGGATGCCGTCACAGCGAGACACTGAGGAGCGCAAGCATGCCTGCTCTTCTCAGTGTCTGCGGGATGACAGGCTGGATGGCAGCGTTCTGCTGCGGTCCAGCCTGTCATCTCGATGTAGCAGAGCTGAAGCTGTCGTGGGAACCATGGAAAGGTAAGGATGAGGTTGGTTTATTATTTTTCTTTTATTGCAGGAGATCGTTGGCTTCAGCTGGAATGGGCGTGATGGTAAGTATACTTTAATTTAGAACAATAAAGAATTGTGTGTTTATTTCAATTAAAGGACTTTATTCTGGGTGTTGTGTTTTTTTTAAATACTTTACTAGAAATTCATGGCGGTCATGTCTAATACTGGCGTGACCCCATGAATTTTGGGCTTGGGGCCAGCTGATAATACCAAGCTGGCCCTAACCCCTTTATTACCCAGTGAGCCACCGCACCAGGGCCCTGGATGAGTTGGGTACAGCGCCAGAAGATGGCGCTTCTATGAACGCGCCATTTTCCGGGGTGGCTGCGGACTGCAATTTGCAGCGGGGGGGGCCCAGAAAGCTTGGGCCTCCCTGCGCTGCAGATTCCAGCCCCCAGCTGCCTAGTTGTACCTGGCTGGACACAAAAATAGGGCGAAGCCCCATGTATTTTTTTTTTAATTATTTCATGAAATTCATGAAATAATTATGAAAAAAAGGCCTTCCCTATATTGTTGTGTCCGGCCAGGTACAAATAGGCAGCTGGTGGTTGGGGGCAGCCCATTCCTGCCTGCTGTACCTGGCTGGACACAAATATAGTGCGAAGCCCCACTTCAATTTTTTTAAATTATTTCAGGAAATTCATGAAATAATTTAAAGAAAATTGACGTGGGGCTTCGCCCTGTTTTTGTGTCCAGCCAGGTACAACTAGGCAGCTGGGGGCTGGAATCCGCAGCGCAGGGAGGCCCAAGCTTTCTGGGCCACCCCCGCTGCAAATTGCAGTCCGCAGCCACCCCGGAAAATGGCGCGTTCATAGAAGCGCCATCTTCTGGCGCTGTACCCAACTCATCCAGGGCCCTGATGCGGTGGCTCACTGGGTAATAAAGGGGTTAGGGCCAGCTTGGCATTATCAGCTGGCCCTAAGCCCAAAATTCATGGGGTCACGCCAATATTAGACATGACCACCATGAATTTCTAGTAAAGTATTTAAAAAAAACACAACACCCAGAAAAAAGTCCTTTAATTGAAATAAACACACAATTCTTTATTGTTCTAAATTAAACCATACTTACCGTCACGCCCATTCCAGCTGAAGCCAACGATCTCCTGAAATAAAAGAAAAATAATAAAGCAACATCATCCTTACCTTTCCATGGTTCCCATGACAGCTTCAGCTCTGCTACATCGAAATGACAGGCTGGACCGCAGCAGAACGCTGCCATCCAGCCTGTCATCCCGCAGACACTGAGAAGCGCAGGCTTGCTTGCGCTCCACAGTGTCTCTCTGTGAGGGCATCCAGATGAGCCGAGTTAATGTCCAATGAACTCGGCTCACCTCATGCACGTCACTGACAGCGTGGGAAAATTCTCCTGCACTCAGCGCTTCAGCGTGGGAGAATTCTCACGCTGAAGCGCTGAGTGCAGGAGAATTCTCCCACGCTGTCAGTGACGTGCAGGAGGTGAGCTGAGTTCATTGGACATGAGCTCACCTTATGCACGTCACTGACAGCGTGGGAGAATTCTCCTGCACTCAGCGCTTCAGCGTGAGAATTTTCCCACGCTGTCAGTGACGTGCATGAGGTGCGCCGAGTTCATTGGACATGAACTCGTCTCATCTTTATGCCGTCACAGCCAGACACTGCAGAGCGCAAGCATGCCTGCGCTTCTCAGTGTCTGCGGGATGACAGGCTGGATGGCAGCGTTCTGCTTCGGTCCAGCCTGTCATCTCGATGTAGCAGAGCTGAAGCTGTCGTGGGAACCATGGAAAGGTAAGGATGATGTTGCTTTATTATTTTTCTTTTATTGCAGGAGATCGTTGGCTTCAGCTGGAATGGGCGTGATGGTAAGTATGGTTTAATTTAGAACAATAAAGGATTGTGTCTTTATTTCAATTAAAGGACTTTATTCTGGGTGTTTGTGTTTTCTTTTAACTTTGACTATGGGGTTAGTAATGGGGGTGTCTTATAGACGCCTCTCCATTACTAACCTGGGCTTGATGTCAGCTGGCATTATAAGCTGACATCAACCCCAGCCCTATTACCCCCTGCCACCGCTACAGGGCAGCGTGGAAGAGCGAGGCTAAGTGCCAGAATTGGCGCATCCTATGAATGCGCCATTTCTGGGGCGGCTGACGGCTGGTGTTTCTAGCCTGGGAGGGGGCCAATATTCATGGCTCCCTTCCTGGGCTATTAATATCAGCCCCCAGCTGTCTGCCTAGCCTTTGCTAGCTATTAAATTAGGGGGGACCCCACGTCATTTTTTTGGGGGGGTCCCCCATTTTAATAGCTAGTAAAGGCTATGTATTCAGCTGGGGGCTCATATTAGTAGCCTGGGAAGCTCCGTGGGTATTACCCCCTTCCCAGGCTTCAAACATCTGCCCCAGCTGTCTGCTTAACCTCCGCTAGAGACTAAAATTAAGGGGAACCCCACGCCAATTTTTTTTAATAATAAATCCTTTATTTTAATACTAAATGACAAGTACAGTAACCAACACTATCACTGTACTTCATATATATGTGACTGACATGTTTCTATCTATCTAATCTATGTGTGAAGCTCTATTCTGTCTGTTATAAATTGTCGGGTACAGATGCTGAATTGCCGGCCGGCTTTTTTAAAGAGACGGTGCATGAAAACACTATTATTTTTTTTAATAAATCCTTTACACTAAATGACAAGTACAGTAAGCAACATTGTCACTCTACTTCATATATATGTGACTGACATGTTTCTATCTATCTAATCTATGTGTGAAGCTCTATTCTGTCTGTTATAAATTGTCGGGTACAGATGCTGAATTGCCGGCCGGCTTTTTTAAAGAGACAGTGCATGAAAACACTATTATATTTTTTAATAAATCCTTTACACTAAATGACAAGTACAGTAAGCAACACTGTCACTGTACTTCATATATATGTGACTGACATGTTTCTATCTATCTAATCTATGTGTGAGGCTCTATTCCTTCTTGTCTAAATTGTCGGGTACCGGTGTATGCCGCTGCTGAATTGCCGGCCGGCTTTTTTAAAGAAAGCGTCTTCTGAGCAGTTTGTCAGCTTTTGACACCTTTGAAGGTGTTTTCTATGTGTTTATATGTGTTTTTGTTTGCCTGTCATTGTTTTTAACGGTGTTCGACGGTGTTCTAAGGTGTTCGACGAACAGTTCGACGAACAGTTCCTCGAACATCCCGGTGTTCGACGAACCGAACCGAACCCGAACACTACGGGGGTGGCTCAACACTAGTCCTGACGGTTCCATCTGCAACGACTGTACGGTCCTGGTCAATGCAGCCACACTCTTTGTTAGTTCTTGGACCTGATGGTGCAGGTTTGCAGGTTGGGATGGATTTAGGGCCTGCGCATCAGCCCCCACAAGGTCTGCGGGGTAGGGCGCCGCCCCCCTGGTGGTAAGTGATGGCAGGGCGCCGGGAAGCTACAGCGCCCCCTGGTGCGGGTTCTCGGAGCACCCGAATTGCCCTATCTTTGAACTATGCAAAAGTCAAATTGGGGTTCTGTAGGGCCATCAGGTGCATCTGGGTTCTGTGGGCGCTGGACAGCAGACCTTCTATGAACTGGTCAGTCAACAGTTTATCGGCGTCCTGCACGCTGCCAGGGTCAGCTTGTTTGATTGCTCCCAGAGCTTCTTGCAGGTTTAATGCATAGTTTCTGATACTATCTTGGGCTCGCTGCTTACAGCCATAGAAGCGCATTTTGATTTCTGCTGAGGCACGGGTGTCAAAGGTGTCCCACAGACGGGTCAGAACCCGCTTTACAGTCCTTTTCTCCTCAGCTGTCCAAGACTTTACCTCCCGCTGGGCCGCTCCAGTTAACTGCCCTATCAGTATGCTTACTTTCTGTTCTTCAGTCAGGGGATAAACTTTGAATAAGCTATACAGTCTTTCTTTAAAGTCGCCCAAGGTATGCGACTCGCCAGCATACTGTGGCAGCCAGGCCACTCCGGGGATATAGGGCATGGAAAACGGCATCACAGCTGTAGCGACTACGCTGGTGGTAGAGGGTCCCTCCACGTCCGACATCTTCCTCCCCCCTAGTTAACCGTGGCCTACCTTCCGACGATCCTCTTCTGTAGGCCGCGGCTCCGCTCGCGATGCTCTGGGTGAGGACCTTGCGTCGCGTCCTGGTGACGTCAGCGCCGCTCTCTCTCCTTCTAGGACCTTGCGCAGCGTCCAGACGTAGGGCGGGGTTTCAGGTCTCGCACGGTTTTGACATCCACGCCCATCTTCTTCCCAAGCGGCGTCCCGAAGATGGCGTCCGATGGCGGGAAAAAGGCTGAAGATGGCGGGAAACGGCTCTAGATGGCGGGAAATCTCTTTTTAAGGTACGTATACAGTCTTTTCAGGCGCGCAATACCCGTTTGTGGCGGGTTGGTCACAATCCTGCCGACTGCGCCAAAGCTGACTCGCCCCCTGGGCCGTGGGGCATCCGGAACCGGGATTCTGTACGTTGCTGGGGGTAGTAGTGGCAACCCGATCCCGTGGCTCACGGTGGTCAGACCAAATACTGTGGCTGTCTATTTACAGAGTTATGAATGTCCGACTACGCCACCCGTGGATTGCGGTCAGAGATAACCGCTGCTGCAAGGCAGACCGCTGAGGCTGGTGTTGGTGTGCAGCACAGCGATAGGATAACTCCCCACAGGAAGAGTGTAGCCTCAGGGCAGCGTATGTGAATGCTGGGGGTGATAGTGCAGGCCGCAATAATAAGAGTTCAGAGTCTGTTTCAAACAGTCCAGGGTCTTTATTGCAGATGTTATTACTGACCCAATTGGAGTACCGGGTAGGCATGGGCCTGGGAGTCAGAGAGCATTCGGGCGAGCCCCACTGGTCAGGGTGAGTGTGAAGGCCTACCGTTCTCTCTCTGCCCTTGCTGACCATCCCCCTTTTCGTGGTGTAATAGCCCACGTCCCTGAGCTGGCCGTGTACTTTGCCTGTATGGCTTGCGACTCGGGCCTTAGGTACCTTTTGCTTCTCCTTGGTGTACTGGTCCCTCTGTGTGGCGGAGCCTCCAGGCTTCTTAGGCCAAGGGACCTGAAATCCCTCGCGGGTTGGTTCTCTGCTGATGGGCTTGCAACCCTGACAGCCTCGGACCCCAATGTCCAGTAGTGTGGTTCTCTCAGCCAGGACCGGCTCTCGTCGCCTCTGTCCCTGGCTTGCAGTGCCTCCTCTGCCTCACGGACTCCTCGGCTACAGCTGAACTGTCCCTCCTTCTCTGGGACTAGTCTCAGTCCCGAGCTAGGTCGTCCAGTTCTCTCTAACCCTGCCCCCAGTTCCAGCTTTTATAGGGGCAGCCAGCTCCCCTACTGGCCTGGGACAGGAGGTGCTGTATGTTAATTGTCCCTGACCAGGGAACCTCCCTCCTGCTCTCAGACACAGCCTTTAATATTTGTGGCATCCAGGCCTGGGGTGACACACTATTAAAGGATGGTATTAGACGGACTCTACAACCTCATTTATACCGTTCAGATTGAGTCTCCCAGGCTTAAAAATCCAGAAGGATTCTTTGGAATTGAGTGTGTAGCTCATCAGTTGTTTACTGGGAGAAGGCGTTGTCCACGTTAGGAGCTGTACATGGAGCAAAATGGACTATTATTCTACCAGAATTGAGTTGCGAAAAAACCTTAATGCCTCTCTGATGAATAAAGAGGAATTTACAGATTTGAACATTAAGACAAATCAAGGTTTGGAACCGGTGCCTGACTTACACACTATTATACATGGGATTTTTTTCAAAATTCGAAAATAATATGAAAACTGAAATGAAACATGAAATAGATGCAGATTTTTGGGAGTTGTGCTTGACCAAAAATTAAGTCCCAAAGGGTCTGCAGGTCAGTATTTCATCGACTTTTCATAATGACTCAGAATTTACCAAAATATGGGCTGACCACTGTTACGGGTCCGGTTGGTGGAACCTCTGTGCCCTGGTGCAAGGAGGGACCCAGAGGAAGACTCAGGGGACGACCTTGTAAGAGAGCAGGTGGCTCCCATGGGTCAGATGGCTGGAACTAACCGGTATAGCGGAAGGACACAGCAGCCAGAAGTCTCTAGGTAGCTGACAGGTGGTCACGGTACGTGACGGCAGAGCAGGTAGAAGTCTCTTGGCTAGCAGACAGGTGATCACGGCAAGTGACAGCAGAGCAGGTAGAAGTCTCTTAGCTAGCAGGCAGGTGGACAGCAGAGTGGGTAGAAGTCTCTTGGCTAGCAGGCAGGTGGTAACGGCAAGTGACAGCAGAGCAGGTAAAAGTCTCTTGGCTAGCAGGCAGGTGGTCACGGCAAGTGACAGCAGAGCAGGTAAAAGTCTCTTGGCTAGAAGGCAGGTGGTCACGGCAAGTGACAGGAGGCAGGCAACAGGTGAGTGCTCCCAGGTGAGCGGGCTAGCAGGCAAGGCAGGTAGCAGACAGGTGACTGGCGGGTGCTTCCTGGTAAGCGGGTGGACTTGCCCATAGACAGACTGGCGGATGACTGGAGGCAGACTGTCGGGCAGGAGAGTAGTTAGGCTGGCAACGGGACCTGAGGGCTGAAGCAGAGGTGAGTATACTGTGCAACAACTTTGCTCGGGCACCTCCATTTTGGAGGAGGTGCCTTATATATGGGAGGTCCTCCGGCAATTGGCCAGGGACTCCTTAGGACGGCGCGCGCTGTCCCTTTAAGAGAGGGGGAGCACGAGCGCGCCCTAAGCACAGTGCCGGGGAAGGAGCGCGCGCCAACAGCAGCGGGGAGAGGAGCACTGGAGGACGCCGCGCCAGGAGCGGGAAGGTGAGAGGGACGGCGCCTCTGCCTAGCAGGGGGCCGAGACGCCGATGCTACAGCCACTTGCACATATTGCATATTTTGATAGAAAAACGTAGGAATCTAGCAAGGTCCGCAACTATATTGTGCAATGAATGTGTGAAGGACCTTGACAAATATTCGAATGTGTCCTTATTCCTTATGTACCTTACCGGCCCCCCCTGGGGGACACCCCACCTGTTCCTCCATCCCACCTGGTTACAAACAATTCCTTATCTGTCCTCAATACACACAATATACTGGTGGTTGTGGATCCCTCCAGCTATCCCACACCCAATCCAAATTTACCAGCACTCATCACTACTAGTGTTGAGCGAGCACTAAAATGCTCAGGTGCTCGAAGCTCAAGCCGAGCTCACCGTGATACTTGGGTGCTCGACCCAAGCAATGAGCCGAATGTTAGTCTATTGGAGACCCGAGCATTTTTGCGGCGGCACACCCGGCAGTCTGTAGAAAGCCTAAAAAGTGCCCAAAATGATAGTGACAGTGCTCAAATGACATGGGGACAGCATGGGGATCGCCCCAGGAAGCATTTATGACCCCCAGGTCACTGCTGTTAACAACGTGGTCAGAGGTATTAAGCCACTTTTATGGGCTCACAATAAAACGTTCAAAAATTAAACTGAAACTGCTTTCTTGTGAAATATGTTAAGGAACATAATTTACAGGGTAAAGACTTGTGTATAAGGTAAAATATATAACCAAAAACAAAAAAACTCCTCCACACCTTGGGCTATGTTCACAAGTAGCATTTTTTATGCATTTTTGCACTTTTATATTGCTTTCGACCGTGACAAATGCATTCACCGGGAAATGTCATTTTAACATTTTACAACCTTATCTGGCCATGTGCTGTATGACACATGCATACAGTGCTGAAAAGACATGGGAAAAGCATGGGGAAGACCCCTGGAAGCATCTCTGACACCCAGGTCACTGCCTAAAAGTGTGCCCATCAGAAGTGATCCTTGCCGCATCAGAAGATGCAGACTTGCAACTATCCCCGTGCAAGTCCTTGTCCCAGGGCAGTGTTCAATTGTACCTCCCCCATTCCATGCATTGCAAGCGCAAGTATGCAGCCTGCCACCCACCCAACCCCAGGCTGCAATACCATACTGCTTGCTTGCACTTGAAATTGGGCCTTTTGGGCATGTGGGCAGGCGGAATCTGGCCACCACGTCATGGCTGCGTCGGCGGCCTGGTATCCATACTCGGTCCCGAGCCACCCCACGGCTAGGTGCCCACACACGGTCCCCAGCCGCCTGGGGGTGGCCGAGTGTTCATAAACAGTCCCCAGCCACTCCTATTTGAACCGGTGCGCCTTATACACAAGCGCGCATACCAAAACATTACCTGTGCCCTCCCCAGTGCATTTAGTGGGAAGGATAGCCTAACCACAAACACGTGGACAAGTGAATGTGGGCATGGATGGTCCATCTCACTGATGCCTTCACACTGGGTTAATATTGTGGAAGCAGGGACACAGTTGGACACTGGGATGCAACACGTCCTCCACACATAGAGGATTGCGGGTCCTGGGTCAATCAGGCTTCAACACAAAGTTCAGAAGGTAGACAGCAGCAGCGGTCGGCCTCCTACACAAGGAATAAATTATTCATGATCATGAGGCCATCCATCTCCTTAGCTTTCTGTTCCTTGGAATGCAAGCGCATGTATGTAGTAGCGGCTAGACCTGAGGTGGTTAGCGTTTTGGCGCATATCCTTCCTCCTCCGAGGATTTCTTGATGTTTTTGTTAGGATCTGCAACATAAACTAAGGAAAGAATGGGAAAAGCTGTCCTTACAGTAAGACTAAGCTGAATTCCTACGATGTAGCGGGCAGCCTGTTCCTTCTGAACAGACCCGCCTTCGTCCTCGGCTAGTCTGAACGGAGACCTATAGAATAAAGGGAGGGGTCCGTAAAAGAACTAAGGACTGGGACAAAAATGGGACACCTCCTAAGAGAAGTTGTTGCAGAGCAAAAAGACAAACTGACAGAAAGTACTAGAGGTCCCAGAGGACCAAGCAAACTAGACAGAGATAGGCACCGAAGCACCTGGCTAGAGAGACAGGCAAAAAACACTGAAGTCCAGCAAAGCCAGAAGGGCGGAGCTGGAATTTATAGGCAGTTGGTCACGTGACTGCAAAACACAAGATAGCAAAAACTAACAGGAGGGTTCTAACAGTTTTCCTGCTACTATCCCAGTTCTATGACTCCCGTTAAAACAAAGCTTCAGGTGATGAATGATGGATGAGGTGGTGGCAAAGGAGAAAGAGCAGGAGAAACAGGGACCATTCACATCAATATCAGGCCAGTCAACCACACATGTCTTGTAGGATATGTTTCTGTACCAAAAGGAGCGGTTCGGCTAAACAGTTATAGGGCATACAGTGAGTGCAATGCCTACCAAAAATTTCGAGGCACTCCAATGCCCGTTGGAAGTGACATGGAGGTCAAAGGGCCTTAATTAAACCGTTTTTTCCATTTATAGCAACTGGGTCTCCTGTATACTGTTGGCCTAAGCAGTGAATGGAAGGCTTTCCAAAAATTATGAAGAACTGCAATGCCCCTTGAAACAGACGTGGATTACAGCGTACTAAAAACCTTCTATACATTATTGGGGAGTGGGTCTCCCTTAGTGTTCGCCTATGCATTGAAAACCAAAAGCAGACTAAAATTAGGAGGAAATGCAATGCCCGTTGGAAGAGTCGTGGAGGTTAGAGTTAATTAAAAGCAACATTTCAATGCCTCTTGGAAGAGCTGTGGAGTTCAGAGTGGTTTAACAAGATGGTTTTAATGCCCCTTGGAAGAGACGTAGAGGTCACAGTAGCTGAACAAGACAGTTTTAATGCCCCTTGGAAGAGACGTGGAGTTCAGAGTGGTTTAACAAGATGGTATTAATGTCCCTTGGAAGAGACGTGGAGTTCACAGTAGCCTAACAAGACGGTTTTAATGCCCCTTGGAAGACACGTGGAGCTCAGAGTGCTTTAATAAAACGGTTTTAATGCCCCTTGGAAGGGACGTGGTGGTCAGAGTAGCTTAACAAGACGGTTTTAATGCCCCTTGGAAGGGACGTGGAGGTTAGAGTAGCATAACAAGATGGTTTTAATGCCCCTTGGAAGAGATGAGGAGGTCAGAGTGGTTTAACAAGATGGGTTTAATGCCCCTTGGAAGAGACGTGGAGGTCACAGTAGCTTAACAAGACAGTTTTAATGCCCCTTGCAAGAGACGTGGAGGTCACAGTAGCTTAACAAGATGGTTTTAATGCCCCTTGGAATAGACGTGGAAGTCAGAGAAGTTTAACAAGATGGTTTTAATGCCCCTTGGAAGAGACGTGGAGGTCATAGTAGCTTAACAATACGGTTTTAATGCCCCTTGGAAGAGACATGGAGGTTACAGTAGCTTAACAAGACGGTTTTAATGCCCCTTTGAAGAGTCGTGGAGGTTACAGTAGCTTAACAAGACGGTTTTAATGCCCCTTGGAAGCGACGTGGAGGTCACAGTAGCTTAACAAGACGGTTTTAATGCCCCTTGTAAGGGACGTGGAGGTTAGAGTAGCATAACAAGATGGTTTTAATGCCCCTTGGAAGAGATGTGGAGGTCAGAGTGGTTTAACAAGATGGGTTTAATGCCCCTTGGAAGAGACGTGGAGGTCACAGTAGCTTAACAAGACAGTTTTAATGCCCCTTGGAAGAGACGTGGAGGTCACAGTAGCTTAACAAGATGGTTTTAATGCCCCTTGGAATAGACGTGGAAGTCAGAGAAGTTTAACAAGATGGTTTTAATGCCCCTTGGAAGAGACGTGGAGGTCATAGTAGCTTAACAATACGGTTTTAATGCCCCTTGGAAGAGACGTGGAGGTTACAGTAGCTTAACAAGACGGTTTTAATGCCCATTTGAAGAGTCGTGGAGGTTACAGTAGCTTAACAAGACAGTTTTAATGCCCCTTGGAAGCGACGTGGAGGTCACAGTAGCTTAACAAGACGGTTTTAATGCCCCTTGGAAGAGACGTGGAGGTCAGAGTGGTTTAGCAAGATGGTTTTAATGCCCCTTGGAAGAGACGTGGAGGTCACAGTAGCTTAACAAGACGGTTTTAATGCCCCTTGGAAGAGACGTGGAGGTTACAGTAGCTTAACAAGACGGTTTTAATGCCCCTTGAAAGAAACGTGGAGGTCAGAGTGGTTTAACAAGATGGTTTTAATGCCCCTTGGAAGAGACATGGAGGTCACAGTAGCTTAACAAAATGGTTTTAATGCCCCTTACAAGAGCCATGCAGTGCAGCATATTAAAAACATTATTCCCATTATTGGGGAGTGGGTCTCCCTTAGTCTTTGCCTATGCCTTCCAAGCAAAAGCTGCCAAAAATTAGGGTGGAGGAACTTGCAATGCCCCTTACAAGAGACATGCAGTACAGCATATTAAAAACATTATTCCCATTATTGGGGAGTGGGTCTCCCACAGTCTTTGCCTGTGCCTTCCAAGCAAATGCTACTAAAAATTAGGACGGAGGAACTTGCAATGCTGGCAACACGGACAATGGAGGCTGAGGATAATGAGAAGAGCAAAAAACAGCCGAAATGAGGAAGCGTATACCCATGTGTGGGTGTGAAGCGGTGCATGGGAATACACCTCCCAAAATAACACAGTGGATTTGACTTTATGTTACTCTGCTGTCCTTTGGTGGTGATGAGAAGTCTGGCCCAATCCAGCCCTTGTTCATTTTGATAAGGGTCAGCTTGTCAGCAATGTCAGTTGACAGGCGAGTGCGCTTATCAGTTATAATTCCCCCAGCGGCACTAGAAACACGCTCCGATAACACACTTGCGGCAGGGCAGGCCAGGACCTCCAAGGCATACAGAGCGAGTTCATTCCAAGTGTCCAGCTTGGATACCCAATAATTAAAAGGCACAGAGGAATCACGGAGGACTCTGGTACAGTCGGCAAGGTACTCCCTCAACATCTTTTGAAACTGTCCACTCCTTGTGAGAGTACCCGGCGCCTCAGGGCCTGTAAGCTGGGCGGGTCTCAGAAAACTGTCCCAGAACATTGACAGTGTTCCACTGCATCTGCTGGATTGGAGTTGCGTCTCTCTCGCCTATACGCCTTGGTTGCGCAACAAACTGTGACCTCTGCCGCTAGCATGTTCAGATGGGAATTTTTTTAACAGTTCTACAGCAAGGGCCTTCTGGTACTGCCCCATTTTTGTTGACCTCTCTACCTCAGGAATAAGAGAGTGAAAGTTCTCCTTGTAGCGGGGGTCTAAAAGTGTCACCAACCAGTAATGACTGTAACCCAACATTTTGACAACGCGAGGGTCACGGTTAAGGTAGCTTAACATAAAGTCAGCCATGCGTTCCAGACTGGTAACGGGCAAGACTTCCATGTCCTCACCAAGATGACGACTGACCATGCTCTCCTCCTCCTCCTCCTCCCCCCTGTCCTCAGGCCACCCACACTGAACCGACTTTATGACAGTTGTACAGGTACTACCGTCTACAGCGCATGATAGCAGCTCTTGTTCTTCCTCCTCCTCCTCCTCTCCCTCATTGTCTCCCAATGCACGTTGGGATGAGATGAGGCTGGGCTGTGTGTATTCACCCGCTAAGGCTTCTTGATCCATCTTATCATACTCTGGCTGCAATGCCTCCTCTTTAATTCTCTGCAGAGAGCGTTGCAACAGACAGACCAGTGGGATGCTGATGCTAATGATGGCATCATCACCACTCACCATCTTGGTTGACTCCTCAAAGTTTGTCAGGATGGTACATATGTCAGACATCCAGGTCCACTCCTGAGGTCTTATGTGTGGAGTCTGACCTGAATATCGACGGCCTTGTTGCAGCTGGTACTCCACAACTGCTCTCTTCTGCTCACAAATCCTTTGCAACATGTGGAGGGTAGAGATCCAACGTGTGGAGACATCACACACCAGTGCCGTAAGCTGCAAACGCTGCTGCAACACAGCAAGGGCGGCGGAAGTTGTAGCCGACTTCCGAAAATGAGTTGACAGGCGGCATACTTTGAAGAGCAGATCTGGCAACTTGGGGTACGATTCTAGCTATCTGGCTTACACCAGACTCTTTTAAACAGATATTTTTGTCTGAACAGTCAGCGAGACACTGAAACAGTTTTTTTTATTGAAAAAAGGCAAAATAGTGGATAATACAGAGATTTGAACCGTGGAACTGCAAAATCACAATTCTAGTTATCTGGCCTACACCAGAATCTTTTAAACAGATATACTTCTGTCTGAACAGTCAGCGAGACACTCAAAATGTTTTTTTTTTTTATTCAAAAAGGTGGATTACACCCAGATTTGAACCGTGGAAGAAGAAAACCACAGTTCTAGTTATCTGTCCTACACCAGAATCTTTTAAACAGATATACTTCTGTCTGAACAGTCAGCGAGACACTCAAAATATTTTTTTTATTGAAAAAAGGCAAAAAAGTATATAATACAGAGATTTGAACTGTGTAACTGCAAGATCACAGTTCTAGTTATCTGGCCTACACCAGAATCTTTTAAACAGATATATTTGAGTCAGAACAGTCAGCGAGACGCTCAAAATGTTTTTTTTTATTGAAAAAAGGCAAAAAAGTGGATAATACAGAGATTTGAACCATGGAAGAGGAAAACCACAGTTCTAGTTATCTGGCCTACACCAGAATCTTTTAAACAGATAAATTTGTGTCTGAACAATCAGCGATGGGGGGTAAGATTGGCATGCACTCTGTCACAGGTTGAGGTGCAGATGTAATGGGCCAGTAAGCCCAGGTTGAGTGTGGTAGAGTTAATACATCGCACTCTCGTATAGATGCAAAGTGTGGTTTATTAAAACAGCATAAGTAGAAATACTTAAACCAGACCAGTAGTAGAAGGCGACAATGCAAAGAATATAGCGAACAGTGAAGATGTTTCGGCCCACTCGGCCTTATTCAATTCAGTCGCTACTAAACGACAAAAAAGTGTGTATCAATATAGGTTGGTATATACAAGTATATTCATGGAATGGTGCATACAGAATATATACGGAAATTATATACAAATATACAAAGAAAAAATTCCATATTAAAAGGGGGGAGGGGGGGAGAGCATGAATTCCAGGAACAAGAAGAAGGAAAGAAGGGTAGGGGATGGTATGGGGGAGAAGGGAAGAGGAGAGGTTTAAGGAAGGTGGGAGACATAGGTTGGTAATCATCAATTCACAATATAGACTGGGTATATGTCACATGTCTGGTAGAGATGAGGAGACAGAAAAAAGTAGAGACTTACTTTCTACTGGTTAGTATATGTATAGAATTTATAGCTGTGTATTCAGGTAGGTAGGGTTCGTTAGAAGCTAGACTGTGGAGTAGAGATATTGTAATAATCAGTAGTCTGTTACTCAATATATGCAGAGGAAAGAGAGAGAGAGAAGGTCCAGGTACCTCTTAGTCCAGGTAAGCGTGTAGGGACCGGTAAAACATCCAGCTATAGGCTGTCAGGAAATGCTGCCAGCACCTTGCTCTGTGGATCAGCTGTGATCCCCTAATGAAAAGGGCGCCTTTTTAAGCATCCGAGTAGGGGCTGGACTGGAAGGGGGCGTGCCTAAAATTAAGGTCCTGAATGTGTGTGTATAGTAATTTGAGGACCTTGGGAGCGGTCATGTGATCGGAAGGGGCGGGCCAATGGGTCCGGCCGTTGCTTAGGGGATTAAAGTAACAGTCTAGCGTTCACATTATAGGATCGTATGGGGTTATAGAAAATCTAGGCATAATATTAGGTACATATGATAATCTAGGGACATAGATTATTTTGGAAGGGGCGGGCCACCTAGTGTGTATAGTGTTACTTTGAGGACCTTAAGAGCGGTCATGTGATCGGAATGGGCTGGGCAAATGGGTCCGATTGTTGCTATGGGGATTGGAGTAACAGTGGTTATTGCATTAAGAATAACGTTCACATTTAATTTATAGCATCATGTGGGGTTATAGGAGATCTAGGTATATATGATAATCAAGGGACGTACATTAATTTGGAAGCGGCGGGCCACCAGGTCCGGCTGTTGCTATGGGGACTGGATCAACAGTGGCTTTGTATTAATACAGCATCATGTGGAGTAGGGCTAGTGGGGGTATGTCAGAATGACTAGGTATGTGGCAGTATGTGGGTTAGTATTATTCAAGATTTAAATGGATAGGCTACTTACCCCTATGGAGAGGTTGGATCATTGTGTCTGAAAGGGAGAAAACGTATACTGTTATTTAATAGTCATATACTGGATCGTTATGTAGGTAGGATAGGCACAAGTTAATTGATCCAATTTAATTCCCTATTAAGACCTTTTGGGGAAAGTGTTTGTAGGGTATAGATCCAGAAAGTTTCCCGATCCTTAAGCAACTGAATGTGGTTGCCTCCCCTTCTTCGTCTTGGGACTTGTTCTATGACCTGGAATCGTAATTGAGCTATGTTGTGTTTGTGTTTGGTGAAATGATCCGATAGGGGGAGCCAGTTTTTTCCACAGTGAATGGTAGATTTGTGGCTGGCGATGCGGTCCCTCACGTGTTGGGTTGTTTCTCCTACATAAAGTAAGCCACATGGACATTTAATGACATATATCACAAAATTAGAATCATAGGTGAAGAACCCCTTAATTGGGTAGCTTTTACCTGTCCTAGGGTGCGTGACAGTATCAGACTTGGTTACATTTGAGCAGGCCGCACAGTTGAGACAGGGAAGGCTACCGTGTCTCCTTGTCCTGAGGAGGCGCTGTGTGGCGGTGATGCTTGAACTACCCAAGTCAGCCTTAATGATTCTATCCTTGATATTGGGGGCTCTTCTAGTGCACATAAAAGCAGGGTTGGAAAATGCTGGGATTTCCGGGTAGGCCCTGGAGAATAATGGCCAATGTTTCCTGATAGTAGTATGAATTTTAGACATTAGAGGATGGTAAGTATGTACAAATGGGACCCGTTCCCTTTTGGGGGAGGGGGATCGTTGTTGTTTAGGTTGTAGTGCCCTTGATTTCTCTTCATTGAGGAGTTTGATAGGATAATGTCGGTCTTGGAATTTTTGTGACATAGTTTGCAGTCGTTCCAGTAGAAGGTCTGGGTTGCTGACGATACGTGTGACTCAATAAAATTGGGAACGGAGTAGGCTATTTTTGATGGTCCTAGGATGACCACTGGAAAAGTGTAAGAGGCTGTTACAGTCTGTGGGTTTAGAGTATGGGTCTGTGGTAAGGTGACCATCAGAGTCCTTTAGGACCACCGTGTCCAGAAAGCAAATCTGTGTAGGATCGTGATTCAATGTAAATTGGAGTTCCGATCGGACTGAGTTGAGTGAGGAAAAGAATGTAGTCAACGTGTTTATAGGTCCTTGCCAGATGAGGAAGATGTCATCTATGTAGCGATGATATGTGATGCAGTATTGTGTGAACAGTTCATTGGGATAGACAAAGTCGACCTCAAACTTGTGCATATATGCGTTTGCATAAGCCGGTGCCACATTAGAGCCCATCGCGGAGCCACGCTTCTGTAGATAGAAGTCATCTCTGAACATGAAGTAGTTTTCATGTAATACCAGGGAGAGTAGTTCTAGACAAAGCTGGATTGAGTTAGGTGATAGAATAGATAAAGATAATAGGTAGGAGGTAGCTTCTAGCCCTTTGTCGTGGGAAATAGAGGTGTATAAGCTGTTGACATCCAATGTGACCAATACGCTGTCAGGGGAAACACTATGGGTATTCCTGATGATGTCTAGAAATTGGTTGGTGTCGAGTAGAAAGGCCTTTGTTTTATGGACCATGGGTGTGAGGATCTTCTCCAGATATTTGGCCAAAGGTGATAGGATAGAATCAGTGGAGGCCACAATGGGGCGGCCAGGTGGGTTGGTAAGTGACTTGTGAATTTTGGGTAATATGTAAAAAAACGGAATAACGGGTTGTAGACTGGTCAAAAAAGTGATAGTTTTAGAGTCAATAGTGTTGAGAGTGTGGTATCTTTTGAGTACATCTTGCATTTTGGAGTGAATTGCAGAAGTGGGGTCGTTTTGGATTCTGACATATGTGTCTGTATCTGATAGTTGGAATATGGAATTTCTTCTTTGTATATTTGTATATAATTTCCGCATATATTCTGTATGCACCATTCCATGAATATACTTGTATACACCAACCTATATTGATACACCATTTTTTGTCTTTTAGTAACGACTGAATTGAATAAGGCCGAGTGGGCCGAAACGTCTTCACTGTTCGCTATATTCTTTGTATTGTCGCCTTCTACCACTGGTCTGGTTTAAGTATTTCTACTCATGCTGTTTTAATAAACCACACGATGCATCTATACGAGAGTGCGATGTATTAACTCTACTATACTCAACCTGGGCTTACTGGCCCATTACATCTGCACCTCAACCTGTGACAGAGTGCACGCCAATCTTACCCCCCATTGATGATTTATTGGGCGCTTGCACCAGTCCACCAATGACATCTAATACCTTCGCATATGATAACGCCACCAGTAACAATATACTATCACTTGTTACTACATCTAATGATTTCCTCAGAATCCCTTCTGAAGAAATCCATACTAGAGATTACGAAAAGGAAAGACGAAGGTTGGTCTCCTATGACCTAAACCTTACCACCCTTGCAGAATATCACAGACAAGGAAAAATCCCCAGGGGCTTACGGAGTCACCTCCACCCCACTCTGTTCTCAGATAATACCGAATACTGTGACACATTTAAAAGAATTTTGAATAAGTGTTCACTTGACATAATCATCTTAACCATTGAACACCTACAGAGAGCTATTAAGGATACAGAAAAGAGTATTGTGGCAACGGAAACACAACTAGCAGCTAACCTGTCTCTATTGGACTGGAATAACCTCAAATCTAAAATGGACAAAGTTATTCTGGAACACCAGAAAGCATTACAGGAACAAAAACGGCAAAAGTTTCAGCGCGATAACGACGACTATGCCAACGACCAAGTCTACCGATGGAACACCTCTTCCGCCAACTACTCTCATCGGCAACATACACAGCGCAACCTTGGCTCCTTCAGTTCCGGAAGTGACTCATCCACTGGCCACAAAGGACAATGTTTTTTATGGAAAGGCAGACGAGGGGGCCGGCAACGCATAGACCCACCAGAAGATCTCGGAGGACAAAGGATGACCACCCGGTCCCAGGTAAGACGACCAACCTGGTGAGGAACATTTCGAGTCACACCCTTACTCCCACAGAGTTACAAGTTCTACAGAAAGGCCTTTCCTTTAGCCCCACACCCAACTGGGATGCTTTCCAGTTGGAGAAGGACCTACAGCGGTTTTACCGCTCTATACGCCTTAAGACTCATTTTGGACTTGCTGTTGAGACATCCGCCACAGAATACCTCCAATAGGGGGTACAACTGTACCGGAACTCTCGATCACATCTTTAGGGCTACGGAATGTAAGCTCATTTATGCCACCGCACACCAGCCACGCAGCTGAGACCAATATTTCTCTCATTGATAAAGACATCAAAGGCCTATTACATGAACAACGCCTAGGTTTCTATCGTACACACCAGAATCTCTCTAATGATGAAAAACAGGCCTTAAAACCCTTCAAAACAATAAACAAATAGTAATTAAACCGGCAGATAAGGGAGGGGCAATGGTCATCATGGACCAATCATATTATGTGAGTGAAATCAATCGCCAACTATCAGATACAGACACATATGTCAGAATCCAAAACGACCCCACTTCTGCAATTCACTCCAAAATACAAGATGTACTCAAAAGATACTATACTCTCAACACTATTGACTCCAAAACTGTCACTTTTTTGACCAATCTACACCCCGTTATTCCGTTTTTTTACATATTACTAGTGTTGAGCGAACATGCTCGACACTGCTCGGTACTCGCCCGAGCATCACGCTACTCGGGATGCTCGGCGAGCACCGAGCATTTCCGGGTTACTCGGGCGGGAGCTCGGGTCTCTGCCCTGCATGTTTGGCGCTCTTTACAGAGCCAATGAACATGCAGGGATTGCCAGCCAGTCACTGTAATGCCGCAGCCATGTTGTTTGTGGGCATTACAGTGATTGGCTGGCCGCACAGCATCAGCTCGAGTATTTAAAACCGGGCGCCGCCATCTTGGACACAGTCGCTCCGGATCAGACAGTGTTGGGACAGCGCTGCTGATTTAGGGAGAGATATATCCTGCAAAATAGTTAGTGTAGGGTCTGTAAAGGCTGCCAGATCAAACAAACAGTCCTTCTCAGGACTAATATCCATCCCAGGTATATCAGGCAGGCAGGCTGTATAGGAGACGCAGTGGTTATACCAGCAAACGCTGCATTACAGTCCTGTGTGCTGCTCCTGTTGCTGAAATTGCTGGACTTAGCTCCAGGTCCCGGGGGCCAGGAAAAAATCCTTTTTTTTATCTAAATCCTCTTTTTTTTTTTCCTCCTTCACAATGTACAAATACCCATCTTATTAACCTTTTGGTGTCCCCCCCCCCCCCAAAAAAAAAAAAATGTGCCTCTGATTTTTCACACAAATATATCTGTTGAAAATAGTCTGGTGTAGGCAAGAGAAATAGAAGTGTGGTTTTGCAGTTCTATGGGCCATTTGTATCTAAAAAAAACAGTTTGAGTGTGTCGCTCACTGTTCAGCAGCAAATATACATATATTTTTAAAAGCCTGGTATACACCAGTAAATTATTACTGTGGTTTTGATGTTCCACGGTAAAAATCTCTATTATCCTATTTTGGCATTTTTTGCTGTATAAAAATAATAATAGTGTCTCCCTGATTTTTCAGACACAAATATATCTGTTGAAAATAGTCTGGTGTAGGCCCAAGAAATACAAATGTGGTTTTGCAGTTCCACGGTACAAACCTCTGTATTATCCACTTTTGGGCCATTTGTATCTAAAAAAAACAGTTTGAGTGTGTCGCTCACTGTTCAGCCGCAAATATATATATATTTTAAAAAGCCTGGTATACACCAGTAAATTATAACTGTGGTTTTGCTGTTCCACGGTAAAAAATCTCTATTATTCAGGTTTTGGTAGTTTTTTCCGTAAAGAAAAACAGTAGTGTCTCCTGACTGTTGTCACACAAAAATATATCTGTTGAAAATAGTCTTGTGTAGGCCCGACATCCCAGTGTGGTTTCGCAGTTCCACGGGTCAAATCGCTGTACTATCCAGTTTTGGGCCTTTGGTATCTAAAAAAAAAGCAGTTTGAGTGTGTTGCTCACTGTTCAGCCGCAAATATCTCTATTTAAAAAAGTGTGGTATACCCCAGTAAAATATAACTGTGGTCTTCCTCTTCCACGGTTCTAATCTACTCTTTATTACCCTTTTTCCATTGATAGTGCAAGTGTAAGCTATTTTACTTCATTTACAATGGGCGAGGCGCGTGGCAAGGGACGTGGAAGTGGACTTTCTGGTGATGGTTCGTGCAGAGGACGGGGCCGTGGCCAAGGTGAAAATGTGCCACAACCAACAGCCACATCTTCTCGCTCCCACTTCTTTACCGAATTACAAGGGAAGCACAGAACAACACCAGTATTGAGAACTGATCAGTGTGAACAGGTTATTAATTGGATAGCAGATAATACTTCCAGTTACCTGGGCACCACCACCTCTGGTCTGTGTTCCACATGGTCAACTCTTAGTAGCCGTGAGTCTCGACCGCATACTCCTCCTCACCCTGATGCTCCTTCCTCCCACCATGACGAATGTCGTCAGACAGCAAGTGATCCCACACTTGGACACTCTGAAGAGCTGTTCACTGGTCCATTTCCATATTTGGGCCCCTCGCCTGATACGCTTGAAGTGGTGGAAGAGGAGATCCCATGTTGCGATGCCCAAATATTTGAACAGCCACGGCCACAGGAAGTCGACGTTGGCAATCTGTCACAAGAGGTGGACGATGACGAGACACAATTGCCAGGAAGTGAGGAGGAGGATCGTGGTGCGCAAGTGGAAGAGGAGGAGGTGGTGGATGATCTAGTAACTGACCCAACGTGGAAGGAGGACATGCAGATTGAGGCCAGCAGCACACAGGGGGAGGGAGGCAGAGTACCCCAACAGGCAGGAAGAAGCAGTGTGGTGGCCACAGACAGAAGGCAGGCAACCGTTCCCCGTAACATCAACACGAGGGACGTTGCCAGTACAAGCGGTAGGTCTTCCAGAGTCTGGAATTTTTTTAAAGACTCTGCTGATAACCCCAAAAAGGCCATATGTTCCACCTGCCATGCCAGCATCAGCAGGGGTGTCAAAACTACCAGCCTGACCACCACCAGCATGATCAGGCACATGGCAGCAAAGCACCCGACTTTGTGGGGCGAAACCCAGGGTCCACGACCAGTGTCAGCGGGTGTCACCACTGCTTCTTCCACTGTTGTGCGAGCAATAGAACCCCCTGTTGTGTGTGCAAGGCAATCCCCTGTCCATACTGCATGTAAAGATGCCCCCTCCTCTCAGTCTTCACTTGTTATGGCAGTTTCTCAAGAAACAGCATCAACGTCCACTTCCACGTCTCACCGCAGCGTTCAATTGTCCATATCCCAGACCTTTGAACGAAAGCGGAAATTCGCAGCTAGCGCCCCACAGGCCACAGTCCTAAATTCGCACATTTCACGACTGCTTGCATTGGAAATGCTGCCTTTTAGGCTGGTGGAGACGGAATCCTTCCGCAATCTTATGGCAGTGGCCGTCCCTCGGTACTCGGTCCCCAGCCAACACTATTTTGCCCGGTGTGCCATCCCCGCACTACACAAGCACATGTCCCAAAGCATCTGCCGTGCCCTCAACAACGCAGTTACTGGGAGAGTCCACCTGACAACGGACACGTGGACAAGTGCTTGTGGCCAGGGACGGTACATCTCTCTGACGGCACACTGGGTAAACATAGTGGAAGCCGGGACCCAGTTGGACCTTGGGACGGAACACATCCTCCCCACACCGAGGATTGCGGGCCGTATGTCAGTCAGAGTTGCCCCCACAGTGTACAACTCCTGCGCATCCTCCTCCTCCTCCTTCTCCTCATGTTCAGCCTCCATCTCAGATATCACCACATCAGTTACAAGCTGGAAGCATTGCAGTACTGCCTCCGCCAAGCGGCAACAGGCTGTGCTGAAACTCATAAGCTTAGGTGATAAACCTCACACTGCTTGTGAGTTGTGGACAGCTGTGAAAGAGCAGGCAGATCTGTGGCTGAGACCGCTGAACCTACATCCCGGCATGGTCGTGTGTGACAATGGCCGTAACCTGGTGGCGGCTCTGAGGCGAGGTGAGATCACACACGTACCATGCCTGGCTCATGTGCTTAACCTCGTGGTTCAGCGGTTTCTTAAATCGTACCCCGAGTTGCCAGATCTGCTCGTGAAAGTACGCCACCTGTCAGTTCATTTTCGCAAGTCGGCTACAACTTCCGCCGCCCTTGCTGTGTTGCAGCAGCGTTTGCAGCTTCCGGCACACCGACTGGTGTGTGATGTCCCCACACATTGGAACTCTACCCTCCACATGTTGCAAAGAATTTGTGAGCAGAAGAGAGCAGTTGTGGAGTACCAGCTGCAACAAGGCCGTCGATATTCAGGTCAGACTCCACACATAAGACCTCAGGAGTGGACCTGGATGTCTGACATATGTACCATCCTGACAAACTTTGAGGAGGCCACCAAGATGGTGAGTGGCGATGACGCCATCATTAGTGTCAGCATCCCACTTGTCTGTCTTTTGCAACGCTCTCTGCAGAGAATTAAAGAGGAGGCATTGCAGCCAGAGTATGATGAGATGGATCAAGAAGCCGTAGCGGGCGATTACACACAGCCCAGCCTCATCTCATCCCAACGTGCATTGGGGGACAATGAGGGAGAGGAGGAGGAGGAGGAGGAGGAGGAAGAACAGGAGCTGCTATCATGCGTTGTAGACGGTAGTACCTGTACAAGTGTCATACCGTCGTTTCAGCGTGGGTGGCCTGAGGACAGGGGGGAGGAGGAAGAGGAGGAAGAGGAGAAGGAGGAGGAGAGCATGGTCAGTCGTCATCTTGGTGAGGACACGGAAATCTTGCCCGTTACCAGTCTGGCACGCATGGCTGACTTTATGTTACGCTGCCTTAACCATGACCCTCGCCTTGTCAAAATGTTGGGTGACAGTCATTACTGGTTGGTGACACTTGTAGACACCCGCTACAAGGAGAACTTTCACTCTCTTATTCCTGAGGTGGAGAGGTCTACAAAAATGGGGCAATACCAGAAGGCCCTTGCTGCAGAACTCTTAAAAAAATTCCCATCTGAACACGCTAGCGGCAGAGGTCACAGTTCGTTGCCCAACCAAGGCGTACAGGCGAGAGAGATGCAACTCCAATCCAGCAGAGGCAGGGGAACGCTGTCAACGTTCTGGGACAGTTTTCTGACACCCGCCCAGCTTACAGGCCCTGAGGCGCGGGGTACTCTCACAAGGAGTGGAAAGTTTCAAAAGATGGTGAGGGAGTACCTTGCCGATCGTACCAGCGTCCTCCGTGATTCCTCTGTGCCTTTTAATTATTGGGTATCCAAGCTGGACAGTTGGAATGAACTCGCTCTGTATGCCTTGGAGGTCCTGGCCTGCCCTGCCGCTAGCGTGTTATCGGAGCGTGTTTTTAGTGCCGCTGGGGGAATTATAACTGATAAGCGCACTCGCCTGTCAACTGACAATGCTGACAAGCTGACCCTTATCAAAATGAACAAGGGCTGGATTGGGCCAGACTTCTCATCACCACCAAATGACAGCAGAGTAACATAAAGTCAAATCCACTGTGTTATTTCGGGATGTGTATTCACATGCACCGCTTCACACCCACACATGGGTATACGCTTCCTCGTTTCGGCTGTTTAATCTTCTTCTCCATATCCTCAGCCTCCACCACCACTATATCACCAGGGTGCCAGCATTGCAAGTTCCTCCGTTCTAATTTTTGGCAGCTTTTGCTGGGAAAGCATAAGCAAATACCATGGGACACCCTCTCCCCAATAATGGGACTTATGTTTGTAATATGCTGTACTGCATGGCTCTTGTAAGGGGCATTGCAAGTTGCTCCATCCTAATTTTTGGCAGCTTTTGCTTGCAAGGCATAAGCAAATACTATGGGACACCCACTCCCCAATAATGGGACTTATGTTTGTAATATACTGTACTGCATGTGACGCGCCCCCTGGGCCGTGTGTACACGTGTGTGGGATACCCGGTGCCGGGTCTCTGGGGTCTGTAGTCTCCGTGGCGGTGACCCGGTCCCGTGGCTCAGGCTGGTCAAACCAGTGGCAGTGTTTCTTAGGTTTTGAGGTTAATTGTCCGACTGCTCCTCCCGTGGATTGCGGTCAGGGAGTACCACCGCTGCGAGGCAGACCGCTGAGGCTGGTGTTGTGTGCGCAGCATAGAATGGGATAACTCCCCTTGGGAGGAGTATAGCCTCAGGGCAGTGAGTGTGGATGATGGTGCATGAGCGCAGCAGGAACGACTCAGAGTCTTTGCAGTGCAGTTCAGTGTCTTTACTGATGATTATAAGGTAGACCCTCCCAGGAGTACAGGCTAGCATAAGAGGCCTGGTCAGTCTGTGAGCAAGCAGGAGTTCCCCTGGCCAGGTGGAGTTGTAGTCCTCCCCGTCTGTCTGCACTCTTCCTGGCTACCTTGCTGTAAGCGGGTAGAAGTAGCCCACGTCCCTGAGTGTACCGTGCAGTGCTCACCCGTATGGCTGGTGACTTGGGGCCTTCTGTTAGTCTCTGCTCCACGACGGCGGTGCTGGTCCCTTGCTTGTGACTGAGCCTCCGGGCTTCTATGGCCAGAGGACCTGAAATCCCCTGCCGGCTGGATTCTGCTGCTGGATATATAAGTCCTCACAGCTTCGGACTCCTGTGTCCTGTTCCTATTGTCTTCTGCCAGGGCGAGCTCTGCTCAGCTTCCAGCCCCTGGTCTTTAGCTCCTAGCTCCTACAGAGCTCCTTGCTGTTACTTTCCCTTGCTCTCACTCTGACTCTGACTGTTCTCTGACTCACTCAACCCCGCCCCAGATCCAGTTTATAAGGGCAGAATTCTCCCCTCCCAGGACTGGGGCAGGAGGATGTTGCGTGTTTAAGGGATCCTGACCAGGAAACCTCCCACTTGCTCTCCGACATAATATCTCTATTACTGTGGTGACCAGACCCCTGGGGTGCCACACATGGCTCTTGTAAGGTGCATTGCAGTTCCTCATAATTTTTGGAAAGCCTTCCATTCACTGCTTAGGCCAACAGTGCACGGGAGACCCAGTTGCTATAAATGGAAAAAAAGGTTTAGTTAACGCCCTCTGACCTCCATGTCATTTCCAAGGGGCATTGGAGTGGCTCGAAATTTTTGGTAGGCATTGCACTCACTGTATGCCCTATAACTGTGTAGCCGAACCGCTCCTTTTGTTACAGAAACATATCCTACAAGACATATCTGGTTGAGTGGCCTGATATTGATGTGAATGGTCCCTGTTCTTCCTGCTCTTTCTCCTTTGCCACCACCTCATCCATCATTTATCACCTGAAGCTTTGTTTTAACGGGAGTCATAGAACTGGGATAGTAGCAGGAAAACATCCAGCAATCCTCGGAGAAGGTAGGATATGTGCCAAAACGCGGACCACCTCAGGCCTAGCCGCTACTACATACATGCGCTTGCATTCCAAGAAAACAAAGCAGATGCTAACTTCTATCATCATCATCATGCTCCTCACCTAGGCACTCTCAGCTCCCCTGATGGAGAAGCCAGGGCCCACCGGAGGAGTCTGGTTCTCTGGTGGGCTCGTCCAATGCTGCCCTAAAGCAGGCCAGGCTAAGAAAAGTGTGGGGGAAGGTGACAGGAGAAATCAGGGTGGCTGGGGACCGAGTATGGACACCTGGCCGCCACCTGGCGGCTGGGGACCGAGCGTGGACACCCGGCCGCCGGGCGGCTGGGGACTGAGTATGGATACCTCGCTGCCGAAGCGGCCATGAGGAAGTGGCCAGCTTCAGCCTCCTCCAAACTAAAAGGCCCCATTACAAGTGAAAGCTAGCAGTATGGTATTGCAGCCTGTGGGTGGGTGGGTGGTTGGCTGCATATTTTCGCTTGCATTGCAAGGAATGGGCGAGGTACAATTGAACACTGCCTTGGGACAAGGACTTGCACGGGGATAGTTGCAAGTCTGCATCTTCTGATGCGGCAAGGATCACTTCTGATGGGCACACTTTTAGACAGTGACCTGGGGGTCAGAGATGCTTCCAGGGGTCTTCCCCATGTTGATCCCTTGTCTTTTCAGCACTGTATGCATGTGTCACACAGCACATGGCCAGATAAGGTTGTAAAATGTTAAAATGACAATTCCCGGTGAACGCATTTGTCATGGTTGAAAGCAATACAAAAGTGCAAAAACACATGAAAAATGCTACTTGTGAACATAGCCCAAGGTGTGGCGGAGTATTTTTGTTTTTGGTTATTTGTTTTACCTTATACACAAGTTTTTACCCTGGAAAGGAAATTCCTTAACATATTTCACAGGAAAACCGTTTCAGTTTCGTTTTTGAACGTTTTATTGTGAGCCCGCAAAAGTGGCTTAATACCTCTGACCACGTTGTTGACAGCAGTGACCTGGGGGTCAGAAATGCTTCGAGTGGCGATCCCCATGCTGCCCCCATGTCTTTTGAGCACTGTCACTATCGTTTTGGGCACTTTTTAGGCTTTCTACAGACTGCCGGGGTTGCTGCCGCAAAAATACTCGGGTCTCTCATAGACTAACATTGGGCTCGTTGCTCGGGTCGAGCACCCGAGTATCACGGTAAGCTCGGCCCGAGCTTCGAGCACCCAAGCATTTTAGTGATCACTCAACACTATCAGTCGTCATCTTGGTGAGGACACGGAAGTCTTGCCCGTTACCAGTCTGGCACCCATGGCTGACTTTATGTTACGCTGCCTTAACCCTGACCCTCACATTGTCAAAATGTTGGGTGACAGTCATTACTGGTTGATGACACTTTTAGACCCCCTCTACAAGGAGAACTTCCACTCTCTTATTCCTGAGTTGGAGAGGTCTACAAAAATGGGGCAGTACCAGAAGGCCCTTGCTGCAGAACTATTAAAAAAATTCCCATCTGAACACGGTAGCGGCAGAGGTCACAGTTCGCTGCCCAACTAAGGCATAGAGGCGAGGGAGACGCAACTCCAATCCAGCAGAGGCAGGGGAACACTGTCAATGTTCTAGGACAGTTTTTTGAGACCTGCCCAGCTTACAGGCCCTGAGGCGCAGGGTACTCTCACAAGGAGTGGAAAGTTTCAAAAGATGGTGAGGGAGTACCAGCATCCTCCGTGATTCCTCTGTGCCTTTTAATTATTGGGTATCCAAGCTGGACACTTGGAATGAACTCACTCTGTATGCCTTGGAGGTCCTGGCCTGCCCTGCCGCTAGCGTGTTATCGGAGCGTGTTTTTAGTGCCACGGGGGGAATTATAACTGATAAGCGCACTCGCCTGTCAACTGACAATGCTGACAAGCTGACCCTTATCAAAATGAACAAGGGCTGGATTGGGCCAGACTTCTCATCACCACCAAATGACAGCAGAGTAACATAAAGTCAAATCAACTGTGTTATTTCGGGAGGTGTATTCCCATGCATCGCTTCACACCCACACATGGGTATACTCTTCCTCATTTCGGCTGTTTTTTGCTCTTCTCCTTATCCTCAGCCTCCACGACCACTATACCACCAGGGTGACCGTGGTCCATGTTGCCAGCATTGCAACTTCCTCTGTCCTAATTTTTGCCAGCTTTTGCTTGGAAGGCATAGGCAAAGACTATGGGAGACCCACTCCCCAATAATGGGAATAATGTTTTTAATATGCTGTACAGCATGGCTCTTGTAAGTAGAGATGAGCGGTGTTCGACTAGAACTGTTCGCCAATCTCAAATTCGAGCTGTTTTGGGCGGTGTTCGAGTTGTTCGACGAACCCGAACGATTTGCAAAAAATTCGGCTGTTCGAGGTTCTGTTCGATAACTGTTCGTGCACCAAAAGCGTGTCCTGCATGTCTGGTGCTATTTAGAGCACCAATCATGCAGGGATTGTCTGCCACTCACTGTAATGCCACAGCCATGGTGGTTGTGGCATTACAGTGATTGCCCAAATCGATGGGAACAGTGCTCACAGTGAAACATGAAAAGCCGGCAATTCAGCAGCGGCATACACCGGTACCCGACAATTTAGAACCGAAAGAATAGAGCTTCACACATAGATTAGATAGATATAAAAATGTCAGCCACATATATACGAAGTACAGTGAAAGTGCTGCTTACTGTACTTGTCATTTAGCGTAAAGGATTTATCAAAAAAAATAATAGTGTTTTCATGCACCGTCTCTTTAAAAAAGCCGGACGGCAATTCAGCAGCGGTACCCGACAATTTATAATAGAAAGAATAGAGCATCACACATAGATTAGATAGATAGAAACATGTCAGTCACATATATATGAAGTACAGTGACAGTGTTGATTACTGTACTTGTCATTTAGTGTAAAGGATTTATCAAAAAAAATAATAGTGTTTTCATGCACCGTCTCTTTAAGAAAGCCGGCCGGCAATTCAGCATCTGTACCCGACAATTTATAACAGACAGAATAGAGCTTCACACATAGATTAGATAGATAGAAACATGTCAGTCACATATATATGAAGTACAGTGATAGTGTTGGTTACTGTACTTGTCATTTAGTATTAAAATAAAGGATTTATTATTAAAAAAATTGGCGTGGGGTTCCCCTTAATTTTAGGCTCTAGCGGAGGTTAAGCAGACAGCTGGGGCAGATGTTTGAAGCCTGGGAAGGAGGTAATACCCACGGAGCTTCCCAGGCTACTAATATCAGCCCCCAGCTGAATACATAGCCTTTACTAGCTATTAAAATGGGGGACCCCCCCAAAAAAATGACGTGGGGTCCCCCCTAATTTAATAGCTAGCAAAGGCTAGGCAGACAGCTGGGGGCTGATATTAATAGCCCAGGAAGGGAGCCATGAATATTGGCCCCCTCCCAGGCTAGAAACACCAGCCGTCAGCCGCCCCAGAAATGGCGCATTCATAGGATGCGCCAATTCTGGCACTTAGCCTCGCTCTTCCACGCTGCCCTGGTGCGGTGGCAGGGGGTAATAGGGTTGGGGTTGATGTCAGCTTATAATGCCAGCTGACATCAAGCCCAGGTTAGTAATCGAGAGGCGTCTATAAGACACCCCCTTTACTAACCCCATAGTCAAAGTTAAAAAAAACACAAACACCCAGAATAAAGTCCTTTAATTGAAATAAAGACACAATTCTTTATTGTTCTAAATTAAACCATACTTACCATCACGCCCATTCCAGCTGAAGCCAGCGATCTCCTGTAATAAAAATAAAATAATAAAGCAACCTCATCCTTACCTTTCCATGGTTCCCACGACAGCTTCAGCTCTGCTACATCGAGATGACAGGCTGGACCGCAGCAGAACGCCGCCATCCAGCCTGTCATCCCGCAGACACTGAGAAGAGCAGGCATGCTTGCGCTCCACATTGTCTCTCTGTGACGGCATGAAGATGAGCCGAGGTCATGTCCAATGAACTCGGCTCACCTCATGCACGTCACTGACAGCGTGGGAAAATTCTCACGCTGAAGCTCTGAGTGCAGGAGAATTTTCCCACGCTCTCAGTGAGGTGCATGAGGTGAGCTGAGTTCATTGGACATGAGCTCACCTCATGCACGTCACTGACAGCGTGGGAGAATTCTCCTGCACTCAGCACTTCAGCGTGAGAATTTTCCCACGCTGTCAGTGACGTGCATGAGGTGAGCCGAGTTCATTGGACATGACCTCGGCTCATCTGGATGCCGTCACAGCGAGACACTGAGGAGCGCAAGCAAGCTTGCTCTTCTCAGTGTCTGCGGCATGACAGGCTGGATGGCAGCGTTCTGCTGCGGTCCAGCCTGTCATCTCGATGTAGCAGAGCTGAAGCTGTCGTGGGAACCATGGAAAGGTAAGGATGAGGTTGGTTTATTATTTTTCTTTTATTGCAGGAGATCGTTGGCTTCAGCTGGAATGGGCGTGATGGTAAGTATAGTTTAATTTAGAACAATAAAGAATTGTGTGTTTATTTCAATTAAAGGACTTTTTTCTGGGTGTTGTGTTATTTTTAAATACTTTACTAGAAATTCATGGCGGTCATGTCTAATACTGGCGTGACCCCATGAATTTTGGGCTTGGGGCCAGCTGATAATACCAACTGGCCCTAACCCCTTTATTACCCAGTGAGCCACCGCACCAGGGCCCTGGATGAGTTGGGTACAGCGCCAGAAGATGGCGCTTCTATGAACGCGCCATTTTCCGGGGTGGCTGCGGACTGCAATTTGCAGCGGGGGGGCCCAGAAAGCTTGGGCCTCCCTGCGCTGCAGATTCCAGCCCCCAGCTGCCTAGTTGTACCTGGCTGGACACAAAAATAGGGCGAAGCCCCACGTATTTTTTTTTTAAATTATTTCATGAAATTCATGAAATAATTAAGAAAAAAAGGCATTCCATATATTGTTGTGTCCGGCCAGGTACAAATAGTCAGCTGGTGGTTGGGGGCAGCCCGTTCCTGCCTGCTGTACCTGGCTGGACACAAATATAGTGCGAAGCCCCACTTCAATTTTTTTTAATTATTTCATGAAATTCATGAAATAATTAAGAAAAAAAGGCCTTCCCTATATTGTTGTGTCCGGCCAGGTACAAATAGGCAGCTGGTGGTTGGGGACAGCCCATTCCTGCCTGCTGTACCTGGCTGGACACAAATATAGTGCGAAGCCCCACTTCAATTTTTTTAAATTATTTCAGGAAATTCATGAAATAATTAAAAAAAAATTGATGTGGGGCTTCGCACTATATTTGTGTCCAGCCAGGTGCAGCAGGCAGGAACGGGCTGCCCCCAACCACCAGCTGCCTATTAGTACCTGGCCGGACACAACAATATAGGGAAGCCCTTTTTTTCTTAATTATTTCATTAAATAATTTAAAGAAAATTGACGTGGGGCTTCGCCCTGTTTTTGTGTCCGGCCAGGTACAACTAGGCAGCTGGGGGCTGGAATCCGCAGCGCAGGGAGGCCCAAGCTTTCTGGGCCACCCCCGCTGCAAATTGCAGTCCGCAGCCACCCCGGAAAATGGCGTGTTCATAGAAGCGCCATCTTCTGGCGCTGTACCCAACTCATCCAGGGCCCTGATGCGGTGGCTCACTGGGTAATAAAGGGGTTAGGGCCAGCTTGGCATTATCAGCTGGCCCTAAGCCCAAAATTCATGGGGTCACGCCAATATTAGACATGACCACCATGAATTTCTAGTAAAGTATTTAAAAAAAAACACAACACCCAGAAAAAAGTCCTTTAATTGAAATAAACACACAATTCTTTATTGTTCTAAATTAAACCATACTTACCATCACGCCCATTCCAGCTGAAGCCAACGATCTCCTGAAATAAAAGAAAAATAATAAAGCAACATCATCCTTACCTTTCCATGGTTCCCATGACAGCTTCAGCTCTGCTACATCGAGATGACAGGCTGGACCGCAGCAGAACGCCGCCATCCAGCCTGTCATCCCGCAGACACTGAGAAGCGCAGGCTTGCTTGCGCTCCTCAGTGTCTCTCTGTGAGGGCATCCAGATGAGCCGAGTTAATGTCCAATGAACTCGGCTCACCTCATGCACGTCACTGACAGCGTGGGAAAATTCTCCTGCACTCAGCGCTTCAGCGTGGGAGAATTCTCACACTGAAGCGCTGAGTGCAGGAGAATTCTCCCACGCTGTCAGTGACGTGCAGGAGGTGAGCTGAGTTCATTGGACATGAGCTCACCTTATGCACGTCACTGACAGCGTGGGAGAATTCTCCTGCACTCAGCGCTTCAGCGTGAGAATTTTCCCACGCTGTCAGTGACGTGCATGAGGTGCGCCGAGTTCATTGGACATGAACTCGTCTCATCTTTATGCCGTCACAGCCAGACACTGCAGAGCGCAAGCATGCCTGCGCTTCTCAGTGTCTGCGGGATGACAGGCTGGATGGCAGCGTTCTGCTTCGGTCCAGCCTGTCATCTCGATGTAGCAGAGCTGGAGCTGTCGTGGGAACCATGGAAAGGTAAGGATGATGTTGCTTTATTATTTTTCTTTTATTGCAGGAGATCGTTGGCTTCAGCTGGAATGGGCGTGACAGTAAGTATGGTTTAATTTAGAACAATAAAGGATTGTGTCTTTATTTCAATTAAAGGACTTTATTCTGGGTGTTTGTGTTTTCTTTTAACTTTGACTATGGGGTTAGTAATGGGGGTGTTCTATAGACGCCTCTCCATTACTAACCTGGGCTTGATGTCAGCTGGCATTATAAGCTGACATCAACCCCAGCCCTATTACCCCCTGCCACCGCACCAGGGCAGCGTGGAAGAGCGAGGCTAAGTGCCAGAATTGGCGCATCCTATGAATGCGCCATTTCTGGGGCGGCTGACGGCTGGTGTTTCTAGCCTGGGAGGGGGCCAATATTCATGGCTCCCTTCCTGGGCTATTAATATCAGTCCCCAGCTGTCTGCCTAGCCTTTGCTAGCTATTAAATTAGGGGGGACCCCACGTCATTTTTTTTGGGGGGGTCCCCCATTTTAATAGCTAGTAAAGGCTATGTATTCAGCTGGGGGCTCATATTAGTAGCCTGGGAAGCTCCGTGGGTATTACCCCCTTCCCAGACTTCAAACATCTGCCCCAGCCGTCTGCTTAACCTCCGCTAGAGACTAAAATTAAGGGGAACCCCACGCCAATTTTTTTTAATAATAAATCCTTTATTTTAATACTAAATGACAAGTACAGTAACCAACACTATCACTGTACTTCATATATATGTGACTGACATGTTTCTATCTATCTAATCTATGTGTGAAGCTCTATTCTGTCTGTTATAAATTGTCGGGTACCGGTGTATGCCGCTGCTGAATTGCCAGACGGCTTTTTTAAAGAAAGCGTCTTCTGAGCAGTTTGTCAGCTTTTGGACACCTTTGAAGGTGTTTTCTATGTGTTTCTATGTGTTTTTGTTTGCCTGCCATTGGTTTTAACGGTGTTCGACGGTGTTCTAAGGTGTTCGACGAACAGTTCGACGAACAGTTCCTCGAACATCCCGGTGTTCGACGAACCGAACCGAACCCGAACACTACGGGGGTGGCTCAACACTACTTGTAAGGGACTTTGCAAGTTCCCCCTTCCTAATTTTTGGCAGCTTTTGCTTGGAAGGCATAGGCAAAGACTATGGGAGACCCACTCCCCAATAATGGGAATAATGTTTTTAATATGCTGTACTGCATGGCTCTTGTAAGGGGCATTAAAATCATCTTGTTAAGCTACTGTGACCTCCACGTCTCTTCCAAGGGTCGTTAATATTGTCTTTTTATTCCACTGCGACCTCCACCACTCTTCCAAAGGGCATTAAAAGCGTCTTGCTAAGCTACTGCGACCTCCACGTCTCTTCCACAGGGCGTTGATATTGTCTTTTTATTCCTCTGTAACCTCCACCACTCTTCCAAGGGGCATTGATATTGTCTTTTTATTCCACTGCGACCTCCACCACTCTTCCACGGGGCATTAAAACCGTCTTGTTAAGCTACTGTGACCTCCACGTCTCTTCCACGGGGCATTGATATTGTCTTTTTATTCCACTGTAACCTCCACCACTCTTCCAAGGGGCATTAAAACTGTCTTGTTAAACCACTCTGAACTCCACGTCTCTTCCAAGGGGCATTAAAACTATCTTGTTAAGCTACTGTGACCTCCACATCTCTTCCAAGGGGCATTAAAACCGTCTTGTTAAACCACTCTGAACTCCACAGCTCTTCCAAGGGGCATTGACATGTTGTTTTTAATTACCTCTAACCTCCACGACTCTTGCAACGGGCATTGCATTTCCTCCTAATTTTTGTCAGCTTTTGCTTTTCAATGCATAGGCGAACACTAAGGGAGACCCACTCCCCAATAATGGGTAGAAGGTTTTTAATACGCTGTAATCCACGTCTGTTTCAAGGGGCACTGCAGTGCCTAATAATTTTTGGAAAGCCTTCCATTCCCTGCTTAGGCCAACAGTGTACAGGAGACCCAGTTGCTATAAATGGAAAAAACGGTTTAGTTAAGGCCCTTTGACCTCCATGTCACTTCCAAGGGGCATTGGAGTGCCTCGAAATGTTTGGTAGGCATTGCATTCACTGTATGCCTTATAACTGTGTAGCTGAACCGCTCCTTTTGGTACAGAAACATATCCTACAAGACATGTGTGGTTGGCTGGCCTGATATTAATGTGAATGGTCCCTGTTCCTCCTGCTCTTTCTCCTTTGCCACCACCTCATCCATCATTCATCACCTGAAGCTTTGTTTTAACGGGAGTCATAGAACTGGGATAGTAGCAGGAAAACATCCAGCAATCCTCGAAGGAGGTAGAATATGCGCCAAAACGCTGACCACCTCAGGCCTAGCTGCTACTACATTCATGCGCTTGCATTCCAAGGAACAGAAAGCTAAGGAGATGGATGGCCTCATGATCATGAATAATTTACTCGTTGTGTAGGAGGCCGACCACTGCTGCTGTCTACCTTCTGAACTTTGTGTTGAAGCCTGATTGACCCAGGACCCGCAATCCTCTTTGTCTGGAGGACGTGTTGCATCCCAGTGTCCAACTGTGTCCCGGCTTCCACAATATTAACCCAGTGTGAAGGCGTCAGTGAGATCGACCATTCCTGGCCACATTCACTTGTCCACGTGTTTGTGGTTAGGCTGTCCTTCCCACTAAATGCACTGGGGAGGGCACAGGTAATGTTTTGGTATGCGCGCTTGTGTATAAGGCGCACAGGGACAAATAGTGGCGGCTGGGGACCGTCTATGGACACCCGGCCACGCCCACGCAGCTGGGACTGTGTGTGGGCACCCGGCCGCGGGGCGGCTGGGGACTGAGTATGGACACCCGGCCGCCCCCTGGCGGCTGGGGACCAAGAGTGGACACCCGGCCGCCGGGCGGCTGGGGACTGAGTATGAATACCAGGCTACCGAAGCAGCCATAACTTGGTGGCCAGATTCCACCTCCACATGCCTAAAAGGCCCAATTTCAAGTGCAAGCAAGCTAGCAGTATGGTATTGCAGCCTGGGGGTGGGTGGGTGGCAGGCTGCATACTTGCGCTTGTATTGCAAGTTATGGGGGAGGTACAATTGAACACTGCCCTGGGACAAGGACTTGCACGGGGATAGTTGCAAGTCTGCATCTTCTGATGCGGCAAAGATCACTTCTGATGGGCACACTTTTAGGCCGTGACCTGGGTGTCAGAGATGCTTGCAGGGGTCTTCCCCATGCTGTTCCCATGTCTTTTTAGCACTGTATGCATGTGTCACACAGCACATGGCCAGATAAGGTTGTAAAATGTTAAAATGACATTTCCCGGTGAATGCATTTGTCACGGTTGAAAGCAATACAAACGTGCAAAAACGCATAAAAAATGCTACTTGTGAACATAGCCCAAGGTGTGGAGGAGTATTTTTGTTTTTGGTTAGTTATTTTACCTTATACACATGTCTTTACCCTGGAAAGGATGTTCCTTAACCCCTTTCCGACCTGGTCAGTAATAGTACGCACCAGGTCGGGAAGGCCGGTTCAGCGGGGGCTCTGGCGGTGAGCCCGCACTGAAGCGAGCACATGTCAGCTGATTATTGGAATCGCAATCCACCCGCGGCTGTTAACATGTTAAATCTCTGACAGTGGCATTTAACTCGCGCTTCCGGGAGTCCTAAGTAGTGTTGAGCCACCCCCGTAGTGTTCGAGTTCGGTTCGGTTCGTCGAACACCCGTGTGTTCGCCGAACTGTTCGTCAAACTGTTCGTCGAACACCTTCGAACACCATTAAAACCAATGGCAGGCAAACAAAAACACATAGAAACACATAGAAAACACCTTCAAAGGTGTCCAAAAGCTGACAAACTGCTCAGAAGACACAACTAACACATGGAAAAGTGACAAGTACATATAGTCATGCGAAAAGAAAAGAGGTGGAGGAGTAAAAGGAGGGGGAGACACAGATATAGGCATGTCATGCTCTTCTAAAATCCAAAAAGTGAGAAACCGACACGCTCAGTCCGCTCCTGCCCGTGCCACCTCCGTGTCGCCGGGTTTGTGCCAGAGCCGCGGTGAACCCTGACGGCCAGCCCCCCTCTCCCAATACTGGTGCCTGTCCGCTGGTGGGTCGAGCGAGCCCCCCTGTGGTGGAGGCAGCTCTAAGCTTTTTAATTTAAATTGTCTCTCTAATTTGAATAAATACACTTTAAATCCATTTACAAGGATCTATTGGAGGGCAAGTCTCATGCCAGCAGCCGCGTAATTCCAGCTCCAGTAGCGTCCACTAAAGCTGCTGCAGTTAAAAAGCTTTTATAAGGATCGAGCTCGGCTGTCCACCGCAGGCATCCTACTGCCAGTCCGAGCCCCTATGCCTTGGGGTGCCTCCTGATGCTCTTCACTGAGTATCCCGTGGTCCCGAAGCATTTCCTTTGAAAAAATGAAGTGTCCAAACTACAGGTGGTGTAGCTTGCTTAACAGCCGGGATAATCCGCTGACCAGCAGACCCTGCTACTAGGCACAAAGTATTTCCTGGGCTAGATGCAGTTAAAAATTTGTAATTAGATACTCTCGCTGGATGCTGAGAAAGCATTCCATAGAGTCTCCTGGCACGCCATATATGATTCTCTTAAAAAGCTTGGGGTAGGGGTCTAGGGGACCCTTTTATAGCCAAAATCACGGCCCTGTATCGCAATACGTCACCTAGGCTGAAGATAAATGGAACTGTAGCACCCTGAGGGCTTGGTTGCTACAGAGGTATTGCACCTCACCCAGAGGTGTGATATCTCACTCTCAGGTAAGGATGTAGTGTGGATCAGGACCCGACACCTGCATGCATTACACCACATTGCCGTGGGGCAGGGCGGCCAATATGCCCCTGAGATGGGCACGACAGTCCCTGTCCCTGGCTGGAGTGGGGGGGAGGGAACACTGAGGAAGGGGAACCCTGTAGTGCAGGAGCAGGGAGGAAGCAGTTCCTGGGTGCATTGAGAAGGGAGTATAAAAGGTGGGCACCATCTTAGTTCAGTGCAGAGAAGTCTGAGCAGAAGTGGCAGGGAGCAGGGGCTCTGCATGAGCTCTGCTCCGGAGGCGGGCCTAGTAACAGAGGCCCAGGCCTGGAAGAGGGAGAAGGAAGGAAGAGGAGCGGAGAAGGCTCCAGGAATGAGGAACGAAGGGATCTCAGGGGTGCGGACGGGCGAGTCGCCACCGCACGCCCGAATCCACCTGCGTGAAGGGGTCAGGCCAAAGGGGGAGACCGGTCCCCGAAACTAGTGGAGGCAGGAAACGACCATCAGCTAGAAACAGGAGGCTGTGACATTTTATGTGGCGCAGCCCCTCACTACACCTGCTAGGAAGGCACCACATAGGGTCAGGGAAACTGGCGCCAAGTTTACCAAGAGGAGGCCCGAGGCAGCCGGACAGAAGTGTTGGTAAGAAAGGCCAGACAAAGGACACACAAAGGGGGTCCTGTGAAGCACTCCAAAGTTATCTGGGAGTTGTCTGAGCCCCTCACCTGGTGAGCACAGTACGACGTGGGCAGCCGTTACCTGCAGACGTGGTCTGGATAATAAGAACTGTGAGTAAAGGCCCTGGACTGCATCACTGACTCCGTGTCATTACTGCTGCTGCCCTGCACCATCACCCCCATCCTCCGCATACACTGCCCTGAGGCTATACTCCTCCCGTGGGGAGTTATGCTACGCTCTGCTGCACCCACAACACCAGCCTCAGCGGTCTGCCCTGGAGCGGCGGTTCACTCTGACCGCAATCCACGGGTGGCGTAGTCGGACATTTAAACATCAAAACCACATAAATAGTTCCGCCACTGGTTTGACCGCCCTGAGCCACGGAACCGGGTTGCCGCCACGGAGACTACAACCACCAGCATCCACCAAAAAGGGTCCGGCTCCGGGTGTCCCAAGGCCCAGGGGGCGTGTCAGAACATTTTCATCACCTTTCACAATCACCAATGGGACAAGGCAGGGATGTTCTCTGTCCCCTCTCTTATACATCCTAGTGACGGAGCACCTGCTCTCATCAATTCGCCATAACCCCAATATTAGGTGGATTGAGGTGGGAGGCACCGAGTACAAGTGCTCTCTATTTGCTGATGATGTCCTAGTATATATCACTCAATCACATATATCCATCCATGCTGTTATGGTTGAAATAGATCACTTTGTTACATGGTCAAATTTTAAAATCAATGCAGCGAAGTCTGAGGCCCTCGATGTCTCCCTCCCCAAATCCATATAGGATTCCATCCAGTCCAACTTTCCCTTTGCCTGGCCCTCACAGGGTATCAAATACTTAGGAATTCCTATTCATAGAGACCTCTCCCATCTATGTTATCTTAATTTTGGGCCCTTTATTGAACAACTCCATACAGACCACGGTTGGCAAGTTAGAACTGTAAGATTCACTACGTGAACCACTGGTGTTTTGTGGAAAAGCACATGTACACTGTGTTCCAAATTATTATGCAAAAAGTGTTTAGGAGTGATAAGGGAAGAATTTGTTTGTTTGTCAGTTAAACTCATTGATGGTGATGTGTGTCAGGGCTCTTTATATCACTGTAAGCAATTGCAGACACCTGTGCTAATTAGTTTGGCAGGTGTGTCCAATGAAAGGCAAGACTACTTAAGAAGGCTGTCTCACATTATTAAGCAGCCTACATTTTCTGCCAAAATGGGAAAGAAAAAGGATGTGTCGGCTGCTGAGAAGCAACAAATTGTGGAGTGTTTAGGTCAAGGCATGACTACAATCAACATTGTGCGATGATCAGGATGAAGTGTCTTGGCAATCAAGAAGTATGTAGCTGATTCACAGTACACACGTGTGCGTGCTGATAAGGGCAAATTGAGGACTCTTTCCTACAGGCAATTACGTCAGGTTGAAAGAGCAGCGGCAAAAAAGCCTTGTCATAGCAGCAGACAAGTTTTTGAAGCTGCTTGTGCCTCCAACGTCCCCCGAACAACAAGATGCAGGGTCCTTCAGAGGTTTGCAGCTGTGCATACGCCATCCTGTCGACCTCCTCTATCCACTTCACACAAGCAGAAACGGCTCCAGTGGGCTAAACATTACATGAAGACTGATTTCAAAACTGTTTTATTCACGGATGAGTGCCGTGCAGCGCTCGATGGTCCAGATGGATGGAGTGGAGGATGGCTGGTTGATGGACACCCCACGCAAACACGGCTACAGCGCCAACAAGGAGGAGGTGGAGTAATGTTTTGGGCTGGAATCATGGGGAGAGAGATTGACGGCCCCTTTAGGATCCCTGAAGGCGCTAAAGATGAACTCCATAATGTATGTGGATTTTCTCAAACAGCACTTCCTGCCATGGTTCAAGAAGAAGAACCGTGTATTTCACAGCAAGATCATTTTTCTGCATGATAATGCACCATCTCATGCTGCACATAAAACATCTGCATCTCTGGCTGATATGGGCATAAAAGGGGACAAACTTATGGTGTGACCCCCATGCTCCCCTGATCTCTACCCCATTCAGAACCTTTGGAGTATCATTAAAAGGAGTATCTATGATGGCGGGAGGCAGTTCACATCTAAGCAACACCTCTGGGAGGGTATTCTGTCCTCATGCAAAACAATTGAAGCAGAAACCATCCAAAACCTGACAAATTCAATGGACGAGAGAGTTCAGAAGCTCCTTTCGAACAAGGGGTCCTATGTGAAAATGTAACATCACCTAGAATAAAGTTTTGAGTTGAAAACTGTTTGATTTCAGTTTCTAACAACCTGCTAATGCTTATATTTTCAAAAATGACCATTTTTTTGGTCTTTATTAAAATGAAAAGGTTGATCGAAAAGTTTGGGGGATCTAAGAGTGTGGCAACCCAGTAGTCATGATTACTTCGAATTCTGACAATATGAGGGTCATGCTGCAGGTAGTGCAGCAAGAAGGCACTTATGTGTCTTGCGCATCTCGGAGACCCAAAATTATTTTCCGGGCTAGATGCAGCTAAAAATTATTATTAATTTTAAATCTGGTGAAGCTTTAGTATAGATGGCCTAATAGGATCAGTGCTGTACACTGCTACAAAGCCCAAATTATTTTCCAGTCAAGATACAGATAAACATGATTAGTAATTTTAAATCTGGTGGAGCTTATTATAGATGGCCTAATAGAATCAGTGCTGCACACTGCTACAAAGCCAAATTATTTTCCAGCCAAGATACAGATAAACATGATTAGTAATTTGAAAGCTTAAAACGGTTGGTAGGGTGATTTTAACCAATCATCAAGCTTTTACTCTCCCCAGGATGACACAGGGGTAGAAAAGTCGTTTCGGATCCATGATTTGTTCATCTTTATGAACGTGAGTCTGTCTACATTATCAGTGGAGAGCCGCGTGCGCTTATCTGTCAGCACACCACCAGCAGCGCTGAACACACGTTCAGACAGAACGCTGGCTGCGGGGCATGACAAGATCTCCAAGGTGTAAGTGGCTAGCTCCGGCCATTTATCCAGATTGGAAGCCCAAAAAGAGCAAGGGTCCAGTGACACAGTCGTGGCTTCAATGTTTACTTGGAGATACTCCTGTACCATCGTCTCTAGGCGTTGACTATGTGTCAGACTTCTTGTCTCCTGTGGCCTTGCAAAGGATGGGCTAAAAAAGTGGTGAAATGATTCCGCAAAATTGATGTTACCAGCAGATACTGTGGTTCTGTTACAGTTTGAGTGCTGAACACTTGACGGTCCCACGGTTGGCAAGTTGGAACTGTGAGATTCACTACGTGCACCACTGGTATTTTGTGGAAAAGCACATGTAAGATTCTGCAACAGTCTCTGCTGATACTCCTGCATGCGTGCATCCCTTTCTATGGCAGGAATAATTTCTGCAAATTTACTTTTGTACCGGGGATCTAACAGTGTGGCAACCCAGTAGTCAGGATTATTTCTAATTCTCACAATTCGAGGGTCATGTTGCAGGTAGTGCAGCAAGAAGGCACTCATGTGTGTTGCGCATCCAGGAGCACCAAGTCCCTGTTGTGTTGGTGGCGAGGTAACAATCATGCTTCCTTCCTCTGTCCTCTCCCCCCAACCTCGCACAACAGAAATGTGATCAAGGTCTCCCTCATCTGATGAGTCTTCCATCAGTTCGTCCTCCACTTCTTCCTGGGCTCCTGCACCTTCCTCACTAGTTTGGCTGCTACCATGCGCCCTGGTAAAATCATCTCCCCCACCCTCACATGCCTGCCGCCCTGGTGCTGCCGACCGTCTGGACCTTGCAGATGTTAGCCCTTCCGCATACAACTCCTCCTCCTCTACTTCCTCCACCTCCTCTTGTGCCACCACCTGACTCCGAATTCTGTTTAACATGTGCTCCAGCATGTAAATCACCGGAATAGTCATGCTGATTATGGCATCGTCAGCACTAAACATCTTCGTCGCCATTTCAAAACTGTGCAGAAGGGTGCATAGGTCCCTGATCTGAGACCACTCCTCCAGCGTGATTTGCCCCACCTCTGAATCTCGTTGGCCCAGGCTATACGTCAGAAGGTATTGCACCAGGGCTTGTCGGTGCTGCCACAGTCGCTGCAACATGTGCAGAGTTGAATTCCACCGGGTAGGCACATCGCATTTTAGCCGGTGAAGTGGCAGGCCCAACGACTTCTGTAGAGATGTAAATCGCTGAGCTGCGGGATGCTAACGGCGGAAGTGAGCACACAGCGACCGTGCCCTCTGCAGAAGGCCATCTAGTCTGGGATAGTGGGCTAAAAATTGCTGGACAACCAGGTTCAACACGTGAGCCATACAAGGCACGTGTGTGACATTGCCCCGGCGAAGGGCCGCACCCAGGTTTGCAGCATTGTCGCACACGGCCTTCCCTGGTTTCAGGTCCAGTGGAGACAACCATTCATGAAATTGGTTCTCCAGAGCTGACCACAACTCCTCAGCTGTGTGACTCACATTTCCCAGACATTTCAATGTAAAAACCGCCTGATGACGTTGAGCCCTCCTGCCAGCATAGTAAGGAGGTGTGCAGGATCCCTTCTGCACAGTTAGAAAGCTTGTGGCATGACCAGACAGGCTTTGGGTGCAGGTGGAAGACCGAGAGGAGGTTGAGGAGGCAGAAGCTGTGGAGGAACTTTGACATAAAGAGGATTGACGCACAACTCGTGGGGACGGCAAGACTTGGACAGCAGCCCCTTGTCCTGCTGTCACCATAGTTACCCAGTGCCCAGTCAGCGACAAGTAATGCAACTGTCCATGCCTACTCGTCCAAGTGTCTGTGGTGAAATGCACCCTGTCACACACAGAGTTTCTCAAAGAAGCGGTGATGTTGTGTGCGACATGCTGGTGGAGCGCAGGCACACCTTTCTTTGAGAAGTAGTGCCGACTGGGCATCTGGTACAGGGGCACTGCGACGGACATAAGGTCTCGAAAATCCTCTGTGTCCACCATGCGGAAAGGCAGCATTTCTGTAGCCAAGAACTTGCAGATGGTGAAATTCAACCTCTTAGCTTTCTCATGGCTAGGAGGAAATGGTCTTTTACTTGTCCACATCTGAGGGACCGAGGGCTGGCTATTGTGCTTAGACGGGGTTGATAAGGGTGTCCCCGGCAAACTGCCGGTCTGTGAGGAAGATGCAGGCGGACATGTTAGGTTGCCTTGATCCAAAGGTGGTGCTATCGATGTCGGACAGCGCTTAACACCAGCTGGTGTTACCACCTCCAAAGAAAATGATGACCTGCCAATCACGCTGGCTGTTGCGGGTAAAGAGGTGGCAGGTCTGCGCCCCAAAACAGGTGTGACTGCTGTCCCCCCAGTCACAGAGGATGAAGAGGCCGCGGGTGCACAAGATATGGCAGATGGTGGTTGGCCCGGCCGGCTAGGCCGCATTGTAGCACACTGAGCTTCCCACTGCAACTTATGCTTCATGTCCATGTGCCAGTTCATGCATGAAGTACTCAAACTATGTATTTTTTGGCCTCTACTTAGCTTTTGCTGACAAATTTTACAGATAACACGAGTTGGGTCATCTTTATCGATCTGAAAAAATGCCCAGGCTATGCAAGGCTTAGCACCCATGCGACCTGAAGAGCCACCACGACTTGTGGTGAGAGGCAGAGTTGTGTTTGAGGATGCAGTTGTTGACGTGCTTCCAGTACTACGTCTCTGTCCAGGAAGGCGCAACCTGACCTCGTCGTCACTAGCATCTTCCTCCACCTCCTCTGCTGACCTCATCTCTTGGCTGACTGTGGGTTGACAGTAAGTGGGATCTCCAACCTCATCATCATCACCCTGTGCGTTATCACACCCGTCGTCCTCAGAGCCAACCTGTTCCTGCCCTGACAAAAAACTAAAGTTGTCGCTCCAATCAGGTATTTGAGTCTTATCATCGTCTTCCTCATTGTCTCCACCAACAGGAGTTACAGTTTGGGAATGAGGGTCTACATTATGGTCAGAACCTTCTGCGTCTGGTCCTGGATCCGACTCATAAAGATTCTGGGCATCAGTGCAGATCATTTCCTCGTCTGGATTCACAGAAGCGCTGGAGTCGACCTCTGATTCCCAGGCTATAGTATGAGTAAACAGCTCTGCAGACTCAACCATCTGTTCTACCTCATACTCAGACGGGCAGCTGGAGATTTGGGAGCTGTGAGGAAGCAAGTGCGATTGGGGTGACACCTTTGAGGACTGGAGTATTTGTGATGTTGAAGTTGATGTGGAGGAGAGCCCACTTAAAGGAGCACTTGATATCCGTTGAAGCACCTGCTGTTTTTGTGCCTCATCTGGAATTTGTAGCGATTGGCGTGGCCGTAAGAAAGGGATCTTATCACATTGTCCGCTAAAAGAAGTAGACATTTTAGTTTGGCTGGAAGATGGTCTTTCTTCTGCAGATGTTACTGTTGCTTTAACACCTACCCCACGGACACAACCTTTTTTCCCCTTCCCAACACGCCTATTCCCCTTTCCACCAGCAGCAGGCCTTTTTCCACTCATTTTGGTGGTTAACTAATTAACAACTCTGGAGTTGTTTGCACAAAAAAACAATGGATGGGAACCGAGCAGAGCTGAGTGGCCAAACTGTGGTATTAGGCCAAAACTATTGGCTGGGTTAGATGCAGAAAAAAATGATATTCAATTTGCAACCTGATGGAGGTCAGTATTGATGAACTAATAGAGAAAGTCCCACACACTGCTAGAAGGCCAAATATTTTTTCAGAGCTAGATGCAGATAAAAATTATTTTTAATTTGCAACCTGATGGAGGTCAGTATAGATGGACTAATAGAGAAAGTCCCACACACTGCTAGAAGGCCAAATATTTTTTCAGAGGTAGATGCAGAAAAAAATATATTCAGTTTGCAACCTGATGGAGGTCTGTATAGATGGATTAATAGAACAAGTCCCACACACAGCTAGAAGCCCAATATTTTTTCAGAGGTAGATGCAGAAAAAAATATATTCAGTTTGCAACCTGATGGAGGTCAGTATAGATGGACTAATACAACAAGTCCCACACACAGCTAGAAGCCCAATATTTTTTCAGAGGTAGATGCAGAAAAAAATATATTCAGTTTGCAACCTGATGGAGGTCTGTATAGATGGATTAATAGAACAAGTCCCACACACAGCTAGAAGCCCAATATTTTTTCAGAGGTAGATGCAGAAAAAAATATATTCAGTTTGCAACCTGATGGAGGTCAGTATAGATGGACTAATACAACAAGTCCCACACACAGCTAGAAGCCCAATATTTTTTCAGAGGTAGATGCAGAAAAAAATATATTCAGTTTGCAACCTGATGGAGGTCTGTATAGATGGATTAATAGAACAAGTCCCACACACAGCTAGAAGCCCAATATTTTTTCAGAGGTAGATGCAGAAAAAAATATATTCAGTTTGCAACCTGATGGAGGTCAGTATAGATGGACTAATACAACAAGTCCCACACACAGCTAGAAGCCCAATATTTTTTCAGAGGTAGATGCAGAAAAAAATATATTCAGTTTGCAACCTGATGGAGGTCTGTATAGATGGACTAATACAACAAGTCCCACACACAGCTAGAAGCCCAATATTTTTTCAGAGGTAGATGCAGAAAAAAATATATTCAGTTTGCAACCTGATGGAGGTCTGTATAGATGGACTAATACAACAAGTCCCACACACAGCCAGAAGCCCAATATTTTTTCAGAGGTAGATGCAGAAAAAAATATATTCAGTTTGCAACCTGATGGAGGTCTGTATACATGGATTAATAGAACAAGTCCCACACACAGCTAGAAGCCCAATATTTTTTCAGAGGTAGATGAAGAAAAAAATATATGCAGTTTGCAACCTGATGGAGGTCAGTATAGATGGACTAATACAACAAGTCCCACACACAGCTAGAAGCCCAAATATTTTTTCAGAACTAGATGCAGAAAAAAATTATATTCAATTTGCAACCTGATGGAGGTCAGTATAGATGGACTAATAGAATGATGCTATGCCCAAAAGATTTTACTTCACTAGGTGCAGTAAAAAAATTGGTATTCTATACACAGGTGGTATATCTTGCAACACAGATAGGCTACTCCACTGACTAACACACTCTGCAATAGGCCAAAAAGGATTAGCTTTGCTAGATTCAGCCAAATGCTGTGAAAAAAACTTGCACAGCACTGGCACAGACCTGCCTGGCAAAAACTGATAGGAACTGATATAACCTAGTCCAGAAAAGGACTCCAATTACAATTAGTCTTTACTCCCACAATCTATCTATTTAAGAGCACAGACCTGCCTGATAAAAGTCATAGGAAATGCTGTAACCTAGTCCTTAAAAGGACTGCAATCACAACTATTCCCTACTCCCAAGCTATCTGTAGATTTGTGCGAAAATTGGCTTGAAATTAACAAGGTATAGCGCACACTGCAACAGCGGTGCCGTCTAACACGCAGCTGCAGCAGTGAGAAAATGGTGGCGACGGGGAAAATGGCTTGGTCTTATAGGGCAAGGACATGTGACATACACTGCCAATGACACATGCCCTTGCTTGTGTGAAAAAAAGCACTTCGCTCCGTGTGTGCGCTGCTGATAGGCTGACAGATTGCACCTCCCCACTGTAAATGCGGGAAAGAGAAAAAAAAAATGGAGATCTTCATTGTTCCTGCAGAGATCCATCCCCTGCCCCTCCCCCCACCCCGCTGTACACTCAAACTGCGTATTAACATTAATTTTCATCATTACTGAGAAAAAATCCAGTTATGATTTTGGTGCACGAACAGTTATCGAACATAACCTCGAACAGCCGAATTTTTCTCAAATTGTTCGTGTTCGCCGAACGGCTCGAACACCGCCCAAAACAGCTCGAATTTGAGATTGGTGAACATTTCGAGTAGAACAACGCTCATCTCTAGTCCTAAGCCCCGCCGATCAGTGACCCCGTCACGTGATCGCGGGTCACCAATGGGTGGGCATGACAACTCAGGGTCTGCAGCAGACGCCTGTGCTTGTCATGTCTCAATTGCTATGAGCGCCACCTAGTGGTCAGCGCTCATAGCAAGTGAGCATTTCTCCTGCATACAAGCGATCTGCTCATCGCTTGTATGCAGTAGAAGCAATCAGACAACTGCTGCTTCTAGTCTCCTCTGGAGACTATAGAAGCAAGCAGAAAGTGTAAAAAAAAAAGTTTTTAAAAATATTAAAAAAATAAAAAATATATAAAAGTTTAAGTCACCCCCCTTTCGCACCATTCAAAATAAAATATATATATATAAAAAAAAACACATACACATATTTGGTATCGCCGCGTTCAGAATCGCCCGATCTATCAATATGAAAGAAGAATTAATACAATCAGTAAACGGCGTAACGAGAAAAAAAATTTAAACGCCAGAATTAAGTTTTTTTGGTCGCTACAACTTTGCAATCAAATGCAATAACGGGCGATCAAAACATCGGATCTACCCCAAAATGGTATCAATAAAAACGTCAGCCCGGCACGCAAAAAATAAGCCCTCAGCTGGCCCCAGATCCCGAAAAATGGAGAAGCTAGGGGTCTCGGAAAATGGCGTCATTTTTTTTTGTTTTTTTAGCAAGCTTTGGATTTTTTTTTCACCACTTAAATAAAAAAGAACCTATACATGTTTGGTGTCTATGAACTCGTAACGACCTGGAAAATAATGATTGCAGGTCAGTTTTAGCAATCTGTGAACGTGGTAAAAAAAGGACCCAAAAAACAACTGTGGAATTGCATTTTTTTTGCAGTTTCACTGCACTTGGAATTTTTTTCCCATTTTCCAGCACACGATATGGTAAAACCAGTGATGGTGTTTAAAAGTACAACTCGTCCCGCAAAAAATAAGCCCTCAAATGGCCATATTGAGCGAAAATTAAAAAAGTTCTGGCTCTGGGAAGAAGGGGAGCAAAATAGGAAAACACAAAAACAGAAAGACACATGGTCGTTAAAGGGTTAACATATTTCACAGGAAAGCACTTTCACTTTCGTTTTTGAACGTTTTATTGTGAGCCTGTAAAAGTGGCTAAATACCTCTGACCACGTTGTTGACAGCAGTGACCTGGGGGTCAGAAATGCTTCCAGGGGCGATCCCCATGCTGTCCCCATGTCATTTGAGCACTGTTACTATCGTTTTGGGCACTTTTTAGGCTTTCTACAGACTGCCGGGGGAGCCGCCGCAAAAATGTTCGGGTCTCCCATAGACTAACATTGGGCTCGTTGCTCAGGTCGAGCACCCGAGTATCACGGCAAGCTCGGCCCGAGCTTCGAGCACCCGAGAATTTTAGTGCTCGCTCAACACTACATATTACCCAAAATTCACAAGTCACTTACCAACCCACCTGGCCGCCCCATTGTGGCCTCCACTGATTCTATCCTATCACCTTTGGCCAAATATCTGGAGAAGATCCTCACACCCATGGTCCATAAAACAAAGGCCTTTCTACTCGACACCAACCAATTTCTAGACATCATCAGGAATACCCATAGTGTTCCCCCTGACAGCGTATTGGTCACATTGGATGTCAACAGCTTATACACCTCTATTTCCCACGACAAAGGGATAGAAGCTACCTCCTACCTATTATCTCTATCTAATCTATCACCTAACTCAATCCAGCTATGTCTAGAACTACTCTCCCTGGTATTACATGAAAACTACTTCATGTTCAGAGTTGACTTCTATCTACAGAAGCGTGGCACCGCGATGGGCTCTAATGTGGCACCGGCTTAAGCAAACACATATATGCACAAGTTTGAGGTGGACTTTGTCTATCACAATGAACTCTTCAAACAATACTGCATCACATATCATCGCTACATAGATGACATCTTCCTCATCTGGCAAGGACCTATAAACACGTTGACTACATTCTTTTCCTCACTCAACTCTGTCCGATCAGAACTCCAATTTATAATGAGTCACGATCCTACAAAGATTTGCTTTCTGGACACGGTGGTCCTAAAGGACTCTGATGGTCACCTTACCACAGACCTATACTCTAAACCCACAGACTGTAACAGTCTCTTACACTTTTCCAGTAGTCATCCTAGGACCACCAAAAATAGCCTACCCCGTTCCCAATTTCATCGAGTCACACGTATCGTCGGCAACCCAGACCTTCTACCGGAATGACTGCAAACTATGTCACAAAAATTCCAAGACTGACATTATCCTATCAAACTCCTCAATGAAGAGAAATCAAGGGCACTACAACCTAAACAACAGCGATCCCCCTCCCCCAAAAGGGAACGGGTCCCATTTGTACATACTTACCATCCTCTAATGTCTAAAATTCATACTACTATCAGGAAACATTGGCCATTACTCTCCAGGGCCTACCCGGAAATCCCAGCATTTTCCAACCCTGCTCTTATGTGCACTAGAAGAGCCCCCAATATCAAGGATAGAATCATTAAGGCTGACTTGGGTAGTTCCCGCATCCCCGCCACACAGCGCCTCCTCAGCACAAGGAGACACGGTACCTTTCCCTGTCTCAACTGTGCGGCCTGCTCAAATGTAACCAAGTCTGATACTGTCACGCACCCTAGGACAGGTAAAAGCTACCCAATTAAGGGGTTCTTCACCTGTGATTCTAATTTTGTGATATATGTCATTAAATGTCCATGTGGCTTACTTTATGTAGGAGAAACAACCCAACACGTGAGGGACCGCATCACCAGCCACAAATCTACCATTCGCTGTGGAAAAAACTGGCTCCCCCTACCAAATCATTTCACCAAACACAACGTAGCTCAATTACGATTCCAGGTCATAGAACAAGTCCCAAGACCAAGAAGGGGAGGCAACCACATTCAGTTGCTTAAGGATCGGGAAACTTTCTGGATCTATACCCTACAAACACTTTCCCCAAAAGGTCTTAATAGGGAATTTAAATTGGATCAATTAACTTGTGCCTATCCTACCTATGTAACGATCCAGTATATGACTATTAAATAACAATATACGTTTTCTCCCTTTCAGACACAATGATCCAACCTCTCCATAGGGGTAAGTAGCCTATCTTTTTAAATCTTGAGTAATACTAACCCACATACTGCCACATACCTAGTCATTCTGACCTAACCCCACTAGCCCTACTCCACATGATGCTGTATTAATACAAAGCCACTGTTGATCCAGTCCCCATAGCAACAGCCGGACCTGGTGGCCCGCCCCTTCCAAATTAATGTACGACCCTTGATTATCATATATACCTAGATCTCCTATAACCCCACACGATGCTATAACTTATATGTGAACGCTATTCTTAATGCAATAACCACTGTTACTCCAATCCCCATAGCATCAATCGGACCCGTTGCCCCGCCCCTTCCGATCACATGGCCGCTCTTAAGGTCCTCAAAGTAACACTATACACACTAGGTGGCCGGTCCCTTCCAAACTAATGTATGTCCCTAGATTATCATATGTACCTAATATTATGCCTAGATTTTCTATAACCCCATACGATCATATAATGTGAACGCTAGACTGTTACTCTAATCCCCTAAGCAACGTCCGGACCCATTGGCCCGCCCCTTCCGATCACATGACCGCTCCCACGGTCCTCAAATTACTATACACACGCATTCAGGACCTTAATTTTAGGCACGCCCCCTTCCAGTCCAGCCCCTACTCGGACGCTTAAAATGGCGCCCTTTTCATTAGGGGATCACAGCTGATCCACAGAGCAAGGTGCTGGCAGCACCGCTATCCACCATTACCTGACAGCCTTTAACCAGATGTTTTACTGGTCCCTACACGCTTACCTGGACTAAGAGGTACCTGGATCTTCACTCTCTCTCTTTCCTCTGCATATATTGAGTAACAGACTACTGATTATTACAATATCTCTACTCCACAGTCTAGCTTCTAACGAACCCTACCTACCTGTATACACAGCTATAAATTCTATACATATACTTACCAGTAGAAAGTAAGTCTCTGCTTTTTTCTGTCTCCTCATCTCTACCAGACATGTGACTTATACCCAGTCTATATTGTGAATTGATGATTACCAACCTATGTCTCCCACCCTCCTTAAACGTCTCCTCTTCCCTTCTCCCCCATACCATCCCCTACCCTTCTCTCCTTCTTCTTGTTCCTGGAATTCATGCTCTTCCTTCCCCCCCCTTTTAATATGGATTTTTTTCTTTGTATATTTGTATATAATTTCCGTATATATTCTGTATGCACCATTCCATGAATATACTTGTATATACCAACCTATATTGATACACACTTTTTTGTCTTTTAGTAACAACTGAATTGAATAAGGCCGAGTGGGCTGAAACGTCTTCACTGTTCACTATATTCTTTGCATTGTCGCCTTCTACCACTGGTCTGGTTTAAGTATTTCTACTTATGCTGTTTTAATAAACCACACTTTGCATCTATACGAGAGTGCGATGTATTAACTCTACTGAACACTCAGCGAGACGCTCAAAATGTTTTTTTTTATTGAAAAAAGGCAAAAAAGTGCATAATACAGATATTTGTAACCGTGGGAGAGGAAAACCACAGTTCTAGTTTTCTGGCCTACACCACACTCTTTTAAACAGATATATTTGGGTCTGAACAGTCAGAGAGACACTCAAAATGTTTTTTTTTATGCAAAAAGGTGGATTACACCCAGATTCGAACCATGGACGAGGAAAGTCACAGTTCTAGTTATATGGCCTATGCCAGAATCTTTTAAACAGATATATTTGTGTCTGAACACTCAGCGAGACACTTAAAATGTCTTTTATTTTCTGGAAAAAGGTGGTTTACACCCAGATTCAAACCGTGGAAGAGAAAAACCACAGTTCTAGTTATCTGGCCTACACCAGAATCTTTTAAACAGATATATTTGTGTCTGAACACTCAGCGAGACACTCAAAATGTTTTTTTTTATTAAGAAAAGGTGGTTTACACCCAGATTTGAACCGTGGAAGAGGAAAACCACAGTTCTAGTTATCTGGCCTATACCAGAATCTTTTAAACAGATATATTTGTGTCTGAACAGTCAGCGAGACACTCAAAATGCTTTTTTTATGGAAAAAAGGCAAAAAAGTGGATAATGCAGAGATATGAACCATGGAACTGCAAAACCACAGTGCTAGTTATCTGACCTACACCAGAATCTTTTAAACAGATATATTTGTGTCTGAACAGTCAGCAAGACACTCAAAATGTTTTTTTTATGCATTAAGGAGGATTACACCCAGATTTGAACCGTGGAAGAGGAAAACCACAGTTCTAGTTATCTGGCCTACACCAGACTCTTTTAAACAGATATGTTTGTGTCTGAACACTCAGCGAGACACTCAAAATGGCTTTTTTATGCAAAAAGATGGATTGCACCCAGATTTGAACCGTGGAAGAGGAAAACCACAGTACTAGTTATCTAATCAAAGATTACTTCTCTAGCGGAAAAAGAAATAAGACTGTTTTGTACAGTTAAATCCCTAAAATCTTCTATTGACTCAGACAGATTTCCACGAGGACTCCGAGTCTATAAGGAGATTTCCCAGTTTAAAGAAGATGAAACCTTCCAGAGCGAATGGGAAAAGGCACATCTAAACTGTTCCCTAGAAATGCTAAAACTAGTATTGGCCAGAAATTAGCAAGAACTAATTAATATCACCACACTTTTAGATAACGCTAAATCAGAACTTGCTTCTAGATTTATGGAAAACCAAATGAAAACCTTTCTGACCAAACTTGATAAGAAATTAGTTCCCCTGCAAGCAGACATAAAACAGAGGAAAAAAGAAAAATTCCTTAGAGATAAAAAGGACTATGAAACGAATATGGTATTTAAATGGAATAAAAATTCACAAAACACAAATAAGAAGACGTTCAGAACACGCAGATTTTTTAATACCAATTTCAGGAAGAAGAGAAGAATGGATTATGATGGTTGGACCACTGACTCAGATTCAAGTGGGATTGAGGAAAATCATCGGATGGAATGTATGGATACAGCGCAATTAGAATCTGGTTCAAAAAACTTCAATCCCCCTCCAAGCGGATCCGGAGAGGAGGGAAACATTGGAAAAGGAGGAAGAAATATGCCAGCAGGTGGCACGAAACGCAAGCAAGTTTCCTGGAGGAAATAACGGACACAAATATTGTGAATAATGAAATCATTAATTTATCAGACCGAACATTATCTTCTGAGCATACTAAAAAAGGGTTTAAATTTTTGTATCCCTGAACAGTTCGATTCAACGGACTTTAAAATAGATCCTTATAAATCCACGCGAAAAATGCATTTGCACAAATTGTTTATAAATAAAGATCAGAGCACAATAATCCCCGCTATAGGTGAAATTCCGACCACTATTGATCAATTTGGATATAGTACGTTAGCTCAAGATCACATACCACGAGAGGAAGTAGAGTTGCTACTTAGTCTGAACGATCCCCCTTCCACAAATAATAAAAGCCCTGCATCTGCACAATACACACCATTCACAGGTGGTATCAAATCAACCTTTGTCCTACCAGTGAATCCAGGCAATGTGATTGATCTGTTCCAAGAGAAAGTTATTACAGATGCACAAGCATTGATCTATAAAAAAACAGTAGATAATTTAACCATAAGAGAGAAAGAGGCTATAAAAGAATTAAGAAACTGGAATGATGTGATATTCCGTAAAGCGGATAAAGGGGGAAATATAGTTCTACTAAAAAAATCAGTTTATTTAAGGGAGGCTCTGAGACAGCTATCAGATGAAAATACTTATAAAAAATTGTCAGGGGACCCTACGCACAAATATAAAGAGCAGTTACGTTCATTATTGAGGAGGGCTGTTGATAATGGTACTTTATCAAAAAAAGTGGCTGATAAATTATTACCAGACTTTCCACGCAAACCGCATTGGTACTATTTGCCTAAAGTCCATAAAAATTCACATAAGCCCCCGGGACGCCCGATAATCTCGGGGATAGGCTCCATCACAGAACCTCTATCAAAATATATAGATTGCTTATTGAAACCATTATTAAAAGAGATACCTTCACATGTAAAAGATACAGGAGATTTTTTAAACATCTTGCAGGAGATTGAATGGCAAGACGATTGGTCATTAGCATCCCTTGACGTTGAAAACCTGTACACGCGCATCCCTCAGCATGCGAGTGTACAGGCGATTGGTAAAATCCTGGAAAAAGCTGGCAATGAAACGAGTTATATAGATTTTGTAAAAAACAGCCTCTCTTTTATACTCACCCATAATGCTTTCAAATTTGGGAATGAATGGTATACACAAACAACAGGCACTGCAATGGGTACGCCCGTCGCTTGTACCTTCGCTAACTTATTTTTAGCTGTCTTGGAAGAAACATTTATTCTGAGTGGTGTTAATCCTTACCTGAGATATATTAAGGCATACCACAGATATGTGGATGACATTTTCTTGGTATGGGCTGGGACAAGAGTGCAATTTGAAGAATTTGTGACTCTTCTTAATTCAGAGAATTTAGAAAATATGAGGTTCACCTCCACTTTTGGAGGTCATGTGTTAAATTTTTTAGATGTGCATGTATCCATTCAGGAAGGTACTATTGTGACAGAATCGTTTCAGAAAGACACTGCCACTAATATGTTATTACATTTTAATAGTTATCGTCCGAATCATGCAAAACGTGGACTGCCTTACAGTCAATTTTTAAGACTTCGAAAAATTAATAACTCTAATAAAAAATTTGAAGAACAGTCATATGACCTCTCAAAAAGATTTCTTGATAGAGGATATCCCATTCAAGAAGTAAATTCAGCTCGCGCTAAAGCCGATAAAAAAACTCAAAAAGAATTATTAAAAGGACAAAAAAGAGTGTCCAAAAAAGATCAAAAATTCATTCTAACTTTCAAATTTAGTCCGATGTCAGATATAATTAAAAAGGCTATTAACAATAATTGGCACCTTCTGGAGAGTGACAAAGATCTGACTGAAAGAGCCAGCAAAAAATCAATTGTTTCCTATAGATGTAGCTGCAATCTGGGAGACATCCTGGTGCACAACAGATTCCAAGAGGATTCTGTTAACTGGTTAGAAAGTGGTACTCCAAAGGGGAACTTTAAGTGTGGGCATTGCTCCTTTTGTAAATTTCATAGAATCGATAAATCTTTTAGAACAGGACATTTATCACACACAGTCAAGGATTTTATTTCTTGTAGAACGAATTATGTAGTTTACATAATTACATATTCCTGCCAGTTTTATTATATTGGCAAAACTATCAGACCTTTATTTATTCGGTTCAGGGAACACTATAATTCTATAGTATCAAAGAAAGGTTCCCCTAGATTAATTCAACATATCTCTGAATGCCATAATGCTGAGCCGACTGTGTTATGTTTTGCAGGGTTAGAACATGTTAGACTGCCAAGGGAAGGAGGAGACCGCAAAAAAATACTATTGCAACATGAGGCTAGATGGAAATTAAATTCTGAAGCCCAGGGCCCATTAGGGTTGAATGAGAAGGTAGAACTGTCAGTTTTCTTATGATACCGCTATTTACTTGTTTGCTTCATCTTATAATGTTTTTTCAGCTTAATGATGGAAAATGTTTTTATGCATATCATTATGTTTTAATTTATTCACACATGTGTTTGTATTGGTTTAAAAGGAAGTGAACAGGTGTGTCACTTACTTTGGACCCGTTGAAGCGCCGGAAGGCAGCGAAACGGCCGTTGTCCCTTTTTTCCTCTCCCCGCATACCCTTTGGGGTCTCAGTCCAATGCTGCACGCTGAAATGCTTCGCACACAAAAATAAAGGAACGTTTTAAAGAAGACTGGGTGAGTGCTGCCTTTCCTTCTATTCTTGCTTGTGATTGAAATATTTCTTGGATGTGCACCACCGTCTAAGTCTTGAAGCACACAGTCTGAATTATGCCCTGGTGATTGATCCTTTGAAAAAACAGCGTGATGCCAGAATGTTTCTCTTGCATTTGAACTACTTATCTGGCCTACACCATAATCTTTTAAACATATATATTTGTGTCTGAACAGTCAGCGAGACACTCAAAATGTCTTTTTTTATGCAAAAAGGTGGATTACACGCAGATTCGAACCGTGGAAGATGAAAACCACAGTTCTAGTTATATGGTCTATACCAGAATCTTTTAAACAGATATATTTGTGTCTGAACAGTGAGCGAGACACTCAAAATGGTTTTTTTTATGGAAAAAAGGCAAAAAAGTGGATAATACAGAGATTTGAACTGTGGAACTGCAAAACCACAGTACTAGTTATCTGGCCTACACCAGAATCTTTTAAACAGATATATTTGTGTCTGAACAGTCGGCGAGACACTCAAAATGTTTTTTTTAAGCAAAAACGTGGATTACACCCAGATTTGAACCGTGGAAGAGGAAAACCACAGTTCCAGTTATCTGGCCTATACCAGAATCTTTTAAACAGATATATTTGTGTCTGAACACTCAGCGAGACACTCAAAATATTTTTTTTATTGAAAAAAGGCAAAAAAGTGGATAATGCAGAGATTTGAACCGTGGAAGAGGAAAACCACAGTTCTAGTTATCTGGCCTACACCAGAATCTTTTAAACAGATATATTTGTGTCTGAACACTCAGCGAGACTCTGAAAATGTTTTTTTTTATGGAGAAAAGGCAAAAAAGTGGATAATACAGAAATTTGAACCATGGAACTGCAAAACCACAGTTCTAATAATCTGGCCTACGCCAGACTCTTTTAAACAGATATATTTAGGTCTGAACACTCACAGACACACTCAATTTTTTTTGGGGGGGAGGAAATACCAAAAGGTTAATAAGACGGGTATTTGTACAGTCTGACTGAGGGAAAAAAATAAAAAAGAGGATTTAGATGAAAAAAAAAAGGATTTTTCCTGGCCCCTGAGACCTGGGGCTAAGTCTATCAATTTGAAAAGCTGCACACAGGACAGTAATGCAGTGTTTGTTGGTATAACCACTGTGTCCCCTATACAGCCTGCCTGCCTGCCTGATATCTGGGATGAATATTAGTCCTGAGAAAGACTGTTCGTTTGATTTTGCAGGTTTTAGAGACCCTACACTACCTATTTCGCAGTATAATTCTCTCCCTAACTCAGCAGCACTCTCCCTACACTGTCTGATCCGGAGCGACTGTGTCCAAGATGGCGGCGCCCGGTTTTAAATACTCGAGGTGACGCTGTGCGGCCAGCCAATCACTGTAATGCCCACAACCAACATGGCTGCGGCATTACAGTGACTGGCTGGCAATCCCTGCATGTTCATTGGCTCTGTAAAGAGCGCCAAACATGCAGGGCAGAGACCCGAGCTCCCGCCCGCGTAACCCGGAAATGCTCTGTGCTCGCCGAACATCCCGAGTAGTGAGATGCTCGGGCGAGTACCGAACAGTGTCGAGCATGCTCGCTCAACACTAATCACTACTAAAAAGGAGATACCCCCTTATCTTCTGGATCTGGTAATCTTTCTCCTATTAATCTCAGCAATATCTCTGTTTATGACACTTCAGCCTATTCTTCTTCACAAAATACCATAGTTCCCACGAATATCACACCTCCGTCCTCCCGGTCTCCCCAATCATCTTCATCCTCAGTCGCATCCACATTCAGCAATGCATCCGACATTTATTTTTTAGGATTGGGCCCCACACGCCTGTCCTTGACATTTTCAGGGCATATATGCCCCACCACTCCCCTCCCTCCTCCTCTATCCCTCCAGTCACACTCCATAACAATGTTCTTTCCACCACTCAAATCATCCTGAAAAAGAAAAGAACATTGCGGGGAAAACAAGGAGGAAGAAAACACCAACAGTCCCCCAAAATACGCCGCCACAAAAAAAGCTCTCAAACTGTAAAGATTTTCAACTTATCACAACATAGACTCGATGACTTTGAAACTAATCTCCTGACCAAAGGGTTAAAATTTTGTCCCTCACAACAAGCTAGTGAATATTAACTATTCCTGGATATAAATAGGTTTGTTCGCAAACTCACCCTAGACAGACACTTCCAGATTGAAAAAAACAAAGTGAAATCTGAACCTTTGGCTTTAGGCTGCGTGCCCACAAAGCATTTTCCAAACATTTACGCTGCGGAATTTCCGCAGCATAAACGCTTGGGAAACGCTTGGTAATCCGCCTCCCATGGTCCCCAATGACAAGCCGCAATGTCAATGCCCATGCTGCGGATTTTTGCGCAGCATTTATGCTGCACTCAAAAATCCACAGCATGTCCATTAATTTTGCGGACACGCAGCGTAATCGCCGCCATTGACTTGCATTGGACAGCGTGACATCCGCATCACTACGTGGATATCACACGGTTCAATGTGCGGATGGCACCCAGGCCTGGAGGAGAGGAGACTCTCATCCAGACCTGGGTACCATAGAAACTGTAAAAAAAATAAAAAATAAAGATTATACTCACCTACCGGTGTCTTCCAGGTGTTTTGTCTGCTGCGTCCGGCCTCTTGCATTGCTCGCGCTGTTGTGAAGGACCTGCCATGACGTCATTGAGTCATGTGACCTGACACATGACAGAATGACGTCACCACAGGTCCTTCACAACAGCTTGAGCAATGGAAGAGACCGGATGCAGCTGAGATAACACCGGGAGGACATCGGAAGGTGAGTATAATCTTTATTTTTTATTTTTTTACTATTCTCATTCTTTTTTTTTAACTAACTTGGTCACACTACTATAAATCCATGCCGGTTGCATGGATTTATATAGTGTGAACAAGTTATCAAGCACTTTTCCAAGTGATGCTAAAATCGCTTGGAAAAGTGCTTGATAACCCGCATGCAGAAATGCATGCAAAAACGCTTGACAAACGCTTCTACCTGGCGGGAAAAACGCATGTAAAAACCGCATGCGTTTTTCCTGCCAGGGAGAAGCGTAAAAAATATGAAGCATTTCTGCATTGTGGGCACATAGCCTTAGAGTCAGATGTATGCATACATCAACCAGTTGCACCATAATCCCAATTTTATCCTCTGCATCATAGAGGACACTTTCTTGGAACCTTTTATCCCCTTGTCATGGGAGAGTTCGAAAGTATTAATAAAACTAAAGCAAGTATATACAATTTATGAAAAGGGGAAAGTTTGGCTTTACAATGGCTACAAAATAACACCAAAATTGTCATAAGACAAGCTGACAATGGAGGGGGGTGGTTGTACAAGATTGAGATGATTATATCAAGGAAGCATTAAATATTCTGTCTGATAATAAATACTACAAAATTGTTACAGTAGATCCTACCAAATCCTATGAAAAAGAATATAACATCCTGATAAATTGAGCGTATCAAGCAAAAGTACTCAGCAAAAAAGAAAAACGGTTCTTAACCAATAATCATTCTAATTAGGCAATATTTTACCATTTACCCAAAATTCATAAAGACAATAAAACTCCCCCGGGAAGACCCATCATTTCCCGAATTGGTTCCTTAACCAGCTCCTTTTCCCATTATGTTGATTAATTCTTACAGGGTTATGTATCAAAATTACCCCCAAACCTTAAAGATTCCATACAATTGATATTGTAAACTAGAGGTATAGAATGGGAGACCAATGTTCTTTCTTTGACCCTTGACATTTGTGCGCTGTATTCAAATATAGATCACGACCTGGGTATCGAATCTATAGATTATTATTTATCAAACGACGCAGCGGTGTTGATGGAACAAAAAATCTTTCTGCTCAAAAGTCTGAGACTTATCCTCGAACACAATCTTTTTTGGTTCCAAAACACACTGTACCTGCAGCAGTTCGGGACTGTGATGGGCACTCAGGTCACACCCAGTTTTGCAAATTTATTCATGGGGCGACTCGAGTCCCTGTCGCCACTCACAGCCCCCAAAAATACAAGGATCACATTCGATATTATCGCAGATATATCGATGATCTAATTATAATATGGAGGGGCACAACAAGTGAAGCAGAGTCCTTTGTGAAAGAGTTAAACCAAAATGATTGGAGCTTATCGTTCACTAGCAATACATCTAAAGAAAAAATAGTTTATTTGGATCTTGAATAGTGATGAGCGAGCATGCTCGCTACTGCATGGTACTCGCCCGAGCATCTCACTGCTCGAGATGCTCGGCGCTCGCCGAGTATTTCCGGAGTTGCTCTATGGGAGCTCGGGTCCCCTCCCTACATCTTTGGCGCTCTTTAAAGTGCCAATCAACTTGCAGGGTTTGCCTGCCACTCATTGTAATGCCGAAGCCCTAGTGATTGTGGCATTACAGTGATTGGATGGCCGCACAGCGTCATCAGGTCTATATCAGACTTGGCACCGCTGTGCTCGTCACAGTCACTCCGGAATCAGGCAGAGTAGGGAGAGGTGCAGCTGCGTCAGGGAGAGATATGCTTGTGTATTAGGTAGTGAAGGGAGAAAAACCGTACATTACACATATCCATCTTAACAAACAGTCATTTTGAGGACTAACTAATCCATCTGCAGAGATATCAGGCAGGCAGTGTATATAGGCAGGAAGGGTATAAACCAGACTGCAGTGCATATAGCACAAGAGGCTCCATTCCAATTCTGCCTTCTGCTGCTGTTAGATATTTCTATACATAGGCCCAGGTCTCAGGGGCCAGGATTCCTTTTTTTGGATCTTAATCCTCATTATTTGCTTAAAAAGCAATCCAGAGAACACTGTTTTTCTGCATCATTTGCTTGTTGGCACTGCAGAATACAGCCAGGTCCTTTCCATATTACAGCGCTAGAAATCCAGCTATTTAAAACTGTTTTATCTCCGTCACACGGATCACATATACGTTTTCAGAAAATACTGCAATTTTTGGCCTCCATTCCAATTTTTTTTCACTGTGTCAGCGAGATTTTTGATACCGGTTTGCTGTTCAAACTAATTACCTACAGGCTAGGTATTTAAAACTCTGTTTTCTCCGTCACACGGATCACATATACATTGTCAGAAAATACTGCCATTTCTGGCCTCAATTAAAAATTTCTTTCAGTGTGTCAGTGAAGCAATTCACACCAGTTTGCTGTTCAAACTACTTACCTACAGGCCAGGTATTTAAAACTCTGTTTTCTCCATCACACGATCACATATAAGTTCGCTCCAAACTCAGTCATTTGTAGTGAGCGTGGAAGATACTGTCCTCCATTTAAATGGGCAAGTCACGTGGCAAGGGACGGGGAACAGGACGTGATGGTGATGGTGCATGCAGAGGCCGAGGACAAGGCCGTGGGCAAGCTGAAACTGTGCCACAACAAACACCCACATCTTCTCGCCCGACCTTCCTGTCCCAGTTCCTAGGGGACCGCAGCACACCACTATTGAACCCAGAGCAGTGTCAAAAGGTTGTTGGTTGGATTGCGGATAATGCTTCCAGTCACTTAGCCACCACCACCACCCTGTCTTCCACACGGTCAAGTCTCAGTAGCCGTGAGTCTGGACCGCATATTCCTCACCCTGATCCTCCTTCCTCCCACCATGCCGAGTGCCCAGAGACAACTGATCCCACACTTGGACACTCTGAAGAGCTGTTCACTTTTCCATTAATAGATTCGGGCCTCTCGCCCAGTCCACTTGAAGCGGGGGAAGAGGAGATCATGTGTATCAATGCCCAAATATTTGAGTAGCCACGGTCACACAAAGGCGACGGTGGGAAAGTGTCACAAGAGGTGGACGATGATGAGACATAATTGCCTGAAAGTCAGGAGGAGAACAAGGGTGCGGAAGTGGAAGACGAGGTTGTGGATGATATAGTAACTGACCCAACCTGGCAGCAGGACATGCAGAGCGAAGACAGCAGCACACAGGGGGAGGGAGGCAGAGCACCCCAACAGGCAGGAAGAAGCAGTGTGGTGGCCGCAGACAGAAGGCAGGCAACCGTTCCCCGTAACACCAACACGAAGGAAGTTGCCAGTACAACTGTTAGGTCTTCCCGAGTCTGGTTGTTTTTAAAAGACTCTGCCTATAACCCCAAAAAGGCCATTTGCACCACCTTCCAGGCCAGCATCAGCAGGGGTGGCAAAACGACCAGCCTGACCACCACCAGCATGATCAGGCACATGGCAGCAAAGCACCCGACTTTGTGGGCCGAACACCAGGGTCCAGGAACAGTGTCTGCGGGAGGCACCATTGCTACTTCCACTGTTGTGCATGCAAGCCAATCCCCTGTCCATGGTGCATGCGAAGACGCCTTCTGCCCTGCACCTGTCGTTGCACACTCTCAAGTAGCAGCAACAGGAAGCACGTCCATGTCCTTCTCCCAGCGCAGCGTTCAGTTGTCCATACCCCAGTCCTTGGAACGCAAGCGCAAATAGGCAGCCAACGCCCCACAGGCCACACTCACATTTCACGACTGCTTGCGCTCAAAATGTTGCCTTTTAGGCTCGTAGAGACGGAAGCATTCCGCAACCTGATGGCGGCGCCGTCCCTCGGTACTTGGTCCCCAGCCGCCACTATTTCTCCAGGTGTGCCGTCCCCGCATTACACAAGCACGTGTCAAAAAACATTAGCCGTGCTCTCAACAACGCAGTTACCGGTAAAGTCCACGTAACCATGGACACGTGGACAAGTGCTTGTGGGCAGGGAAGGTACATCTCGCTGACGGCACACTGGGTTAACATAGTGGAGGGCGGGACCCAGTTGCACCTTGGGATGGAACACGTCCTCCCGACGCCAAGGATTGCGAGCCCTAGGTCAATCAGGGTTGCCCCCACGGTCTACAGCTCCTGCACCTCATCCTCTTCACCCTCTTCCTCCTCTTCAGCCTCCATCTCCAAAATGACCACATCAGTCACAAGCTGGAAGCACTGCAGCACTGCCTCGGCCAAGCAGCAACAGGCTGAGCTGAAGCTAATATGCTTGGGTGAAAAACCGCACAATGCTGAAGAGTTGGTGACAGCTCTGAAAGAGCAGGCAGATCTGTTGCTCTACCGCTGAACCTACAGGCAGGCATGGTCGTGTGTGACAATGGCCGGAACCTGGTGGTGGCTCTGAGGCGAGGCGAGCTCACACACGTACCATGCCTGGCCCATGTGCTTAACCTCGTGGTTCAGCGGTTTCTCAAATCCTACCCGGAGCTGCCGGATGTGCTTGTTAAAGAATGCCGCCTGTGTGCCCATTTTAGAAAGTCAGCTACAGCTTCCGCCGCCCTTGCTGTATTTCAGCAGCGTTTGCAGCTTCCGGCTCACAGACTGGTATGTGAAGTCCCCACGCAATGGAACTCTACACTGCAGATGTTGGGAAGGATTTGTGAGCAGAAGAGGGCAGTTGTTGAGTACTAGCATCAACAAGGCCGTTGGTATTCAGTTCAGACACCACACATAAGACCTCAGGAGTGGACATGGATGTCAGACATATGTACCATCCTCCAAAACTTTGAGGACTCCACCAAGATGGCGAGCGGCGATGACGCCATAATTATCGTCACCATCCCGCTTCTCTGTCTTCTGAAATGCTCTATGCTCACAATCAAAGAGGATGCATTGCAGGCGGAGCACGATGAGATGAAGCAAGGAACCATACAGGGTGATTACACACAGCCAAGCCTCATCTCATCCCAATGTGGATTGGGTGACAATGAGGAAGAGGAGGAGGAGGAGGAAGTACAGGAGCTAGTTTCATGCACTATAGATGGTACTACCTGCACAGCTGTCATACCGTCTGTTCAGCGTGGATGGCCAGAGGACAGAGAGGAGGAGGAGGAGAGCATGGTCAGTCAACCTCTTGGTGAGGACATGGAATTCTTGCCTGTTAGTAGTCTGGCACGCATGGCTGAGTTTCTGTTACGCTGCCTTTCCCATGACCCTCGCGTTCTCAAAATTTTGGGTGACAGTCATTACTGGTTGGTGACATTTCTAGACCCATGCTACAAGGAGAACTTTATATCTCTTATTCCTGAGGCGGACAGGTCTACAAAAATGGGGCAGCACCAGAAGGCCCTTGTTACGGAACTATTAAAAAAATTCCCATCTGAAAACGCTGGCAGCAGAGGGCACACTTCCTTGGACAACCAAGGAGTACAGGCGAGAGAGACACAACTTCAATCCAGCAGAGGCAGGGGAACACTGTCAAAGTTCTGGGAGAGTTTTCTCAGACCCTCCCATCGCACAGGCCCTGAGGCGCGGGGTACTCTCACAAGGAGTGCACAGTTTGGGAAGATGCTGAGGGAGTACCTTGCCGACCGTACCAACGTCCTCCGTGATTCCGCTGTGCTTTATAATTATTGGGTATCCAAGGTGGATATGTGGAATGAACTGGCTCTCTATGTCTTGGAGGTCCTGGCCTGCCCTGCCGCCAGCGTTTTATCAGAGCGGGTTTTTAGTGCTGCTGGTGGAATTATAACTGATAAGTGCATCCGCCTGTCAACTGAAAATGCTCACAGGCTGACGCTTATAAAAATGAACAAGGGCTGGATTGGGCCAGACTTCTCAACACCACCGAATGATAGCAGCGTAACATAAACTCAAATCCAGTGTCTTTTCTTGGGAGGTGTATTCCCATGCACCTTTTCACACCCACACATGGGTATACGCTTTCTGATTTTGTCTATTTCCTCTTGTCCTCCTCCTTCTCCTCATCCTCCACCACCATATCACCAGGGTGACCGTGGTCCATGATGCAACATCCACATAATTTTTTTAAAGGGTGTTTATGATGCCCGTAAAAAAAAAAAAATTTTATACAGTATATTCATGTATACCCCCCAGGGGTAAATGTTTGTCAGCCCATACACTTAGTGCATGGGCATTACAAGTATAGGAGGCCCGCTCCTTTATAATGGGAACATTATTTTATGAGGCCCTCCTTCACGTCTCTTCCAAGGGCCATTGAAGTGCCTATAAATTTTTGGCAGCCCTTGCATTCACTGCATAGGCCAACACTATGGGAGACTCTATCCTTTCCAATGGGAATTTGTCATTACTGTGGCCCTGCTCTGTGTGTCTTTAAATTCTTAGTGGGGTTTTTCCTGAAATTGGTCAGCCGTTGGACTCACTGCATACCCTATAACTGTATAGCAGACCCTCTCCATTCTAATGGGAATATGTCGTACTTGTTACTGTGGCCCTGCTCTGTGTGTCTTTAAATTCTTAGTGGGGTTTTTTCCTAAAATTGCTCAGCCGTTGGACTCACTGCATACCCTATAACTGGATAGCAGACCCTCTCCTTTCTAATGGGAACATGTCGTACCTTGTTACTGTGGCCCTGCTCTATGTGTTTTTAAATTCTTAGTGGGGTTTTTCCCAAATTTTGGCAGCCCTTGCAGTCACAGCACGGGCATTACCACTATAGGAGACCCGCTCCTTTATAATGGGAACAATTTTTTTACTGAGACCCTCCTCTATATCTCTTCAAAGGGGTATTGGGTTGCGTCCAAATTTTTATTCAGCCCTTGCAGTCACTGGATACGCAATAACAGTATAGGAGACCCATTTGTTAATAATGGGAACAACAAAGCATAGCCAGCTGATGGCTCTCTAACAAAAGCTAGGGCCGACTGCTGGCCTTTCAAGAATAGTAAGGGCCGTCTGATGTCCCTATAAAAATAGGCTTTATTACTTTCAGAGTCCCTCCATCATAAATAAAAAGGATGTGTCTGATGATGTGTCACACACCACATTGCCAGATAAGGTTGTAAAATGTTAAAATGACATTTCCCGGTGAATGCATTTGTCTTCAAAAATAGCGTAAAAAAACAAAACAATAGGATCTTTCTTTAGTATAAAAAACAGCGTCACCAATTTTACCTCAATGTAATCACATTGTTCAGCTCATGCACCTCCTCCTCCATCTCCGAAATGACCACATCAGTCACAAGCTGACAGCACTGCAGCACAGCCTTGGCCAAGCGGCAACAGGCTGTGCTGAAGATAACATGCTTAATTGACAAACCGCCCTGCGCTGCAGAGTTGTTGAAAGCTGTAACACAGCAGCCTGATCTGTGGCTCTCACCGCTGAACATACAGCTAGGCATGGTCGTGTATGACAATGGGCGGAACCTGGTGACAGAGAAATGACAGCCGGGGTAGATGCAGTTTCCCTCTAAGCCAGTCCTTTCACTGAGCTAAAGAATATGGCTGTGGTGAAATACAACTCCTACTGAGAAGCTGTTTAAGATTGAAAAACATTGTGCCCACCAGAGGATTTGATTCTGAGGGTTAACCTTTCTCAACCGCTCAAGAGCCCCATAGCAGCTGCAAAGTTAGCGCTATCATGAACTCTCCTTAGGTAAAAGCCAAGGCACACCAGAGGATTCTCTGGTAGGACCGTCCAACCCAGTCGAGAAGCATTCTAAGAAAAGTGTGTGGGAAGGTTCCCGGACACTCTATGGCTGCTTTTTTACTGAGGAGCAAACACACGCAAACATGGGGAGAGCATACAAAGTCCTTGCAGATGTTGTCCTTGCTGGGATTTGAACCCAGGATCCCAGTGCTGCAAGGCTTCAGTGCTAACCACTGATCCAATGTGCTGCCGTTCACCCTCTAATATCTAACAGGCTGGAGAAACTTGCACCTACTGCCTCTCTATCTTCAGCTCATTTGTGAGAAAATTTATTTGGGCAGCCACTCAGTCTACCAAATAAAATTCCTGAGAAGGAAATTGGGAATGGCTTCGCTACTGGTATTGGGGGCAGGGCTAATACCATGGCGTCGTACCATAGTTTGCTGGAAATATTCCAGGCTGGTAGGAGGCAAGTTCCCACAGAAAAGTACCAGCAGTAATGTTCAGGCCACATTTCAAGTGCAAGCAGCTTTAGAGGACTTCCTGAGAGAAATGACACGCAGGGTAGATACGGTTTCCCTCTATGCCAGTCCTTTCACCGAGGTAAATACGACTCTCAGCAAAAAAATTTGTGGACTGGCTCCGTACCATCCCTGGCCACATTCACCTGTCCACGTGTTTGTGGTTAGGTGGTCCTTCCCAGTAAGTGCACTGGGGAGGGCACGGGTAATTCTGTGGGACCCGTGCTTGTGGAAGGCAGAGGCGATACCGGGAAATATAGTGGTGGCTGGGGACCGAGTATGGACACCCGGCCGCCGCTGACACGAGTTTGTGAAAAAGCTTAAAAGGCCATATTTCAAGTGCAACGAGATGCCCAGAAATCTGGCAGTTTAGTGTTGCGGCCTGTCTGGGTGACTGGCTGCCTACTTGCACTTGCATTCCAAGTAACAGAAAACTAAGCAGATGGTGGCCTCTATCATCATCATGGCCTCACCTCAACACTATGAACTCTCCTGAAGGAGAAGCCAGGGCCCGCCGGAGGAGTCTCCGATTCTCTGCTAGGCCCGTCCAACCCTGCCGAAAAGCAGCCCTGGCTAAGAAAAGTGTGGGGGAAGGTTCCCGGACACTCTATGGCTGCTTTTTTAATGTGGATCAGCCATGCTTATGCATGTTATTTCTCAAAACGCATAATAGATCAGGCCATTGTCCAACTCTGTATTCAAGAAATTAAATGCGCAAAGAAATATGTGTGTGTGTCAAAGCACCACCGACAAGTGCGAGTTGATGTTGGACGGGCTGCCATTGCTTCTGCAACAAGCTCAATTACAGGACTTCCTGGGAGAAATTACACGAAGGGTACATTCAGTTTCCCTCTATGCCAGTCCTTTCACCGAGCTAAATACAACTCTTAGCAAAAAAAGTTGTGGACTGGCTCCGTACCGTCCCTGGCCACATTCACCTGTCCACATGTTTGTGGTTAGGCGGTCCTACCCAGTAAGTGCACTGGGGAGGGCACGGGTAATGTTGTGGGACCCGTGCTTGTAGAAGGCGGAGGCGATACCGGGAAATATAGTGGCGGCTGGGGACCAAGTATGGACACCCGGCCGCCACCGGTATGAGGTTGTGAAAATCTTCCACCTCCCCGAGCCTAAAAGGCCACATTTCAAGTGCAAGCAGCTGTCAAAAATTTGGCAGCATAGTATTGCAGCCTGTGGGTGGGTGGGTTGCTGCCTGCATACTTGCACTTGCATTCCAAGGAATGGGGTAGGGACAACTGAACGCTGCAGTGGGACAAGGACGTGGACGGTGATTGTTGCAAGACTGCAACAACAGGTGCATGGCGGGAGGCATCTTCGCATGCGCCAAGGATCACTTATGATGGGCACACTTTTAGGCAGTGACCTGGGAGTCAAAGATGCTTCCAGAGGTCTTCCCCATGTTGTTCCCATGTCTTTTCAGCACTGTATGCATGTGTCTGATGATGTGTCTCACACCACATGGCCAGATAAGGTTGTAAAACGTTAAAATGACATTTCCTGGTGAATGTATTTGTCTTGGTTGAAAGCAATTCAAAAGTTCAGAAACGCATAAAAAACGCTACGTGTGAACATAGCCCTATTTGTGGAGGAGTATTTTTGTTTTTGGTTATTTATTTTGCCTTATATACAAGTCATTACCCTGGAAAGGATGTTCCTTAACATATTTCCCAGGAAAATCTATTTTGGTTTCATTTTTGTATGTTTTATTGTGAGTCCGTAAAAGTGGCGTAATACTCTGACCACGTTGCTGACAACAGTGATATGTGTGTCAGAGATGCTTCCAGGGGTCTTCCCCATGCTGTTCCCATGTCATTTGAGCACTGTTCCCATCGATTTGGACCATTTTTAGGCCCTCTGCAGACCGCCGGGGGGAGCGGCCTGAGAAATGCTCGAGTTTCCCATAGACTTACATTGGGCTCGTTGCTAGGGTCGAGCACCCGAGTATTCCAATTTGCTCGACCTGAGCAACGAGTACCCGAGCATTTTAGTGCTCGCTCATCACTAATGATGAGTCAATCTGCTTAAATTTAAATTAAGCAGTTCGCTCAAACTTTACCAAGAAATTCAAATCACATCAAAATGTTTATTATGTCCTGGGGTGTTAAATAAAAATTAATACTCACATCGCTGCTAATCTATTCCGTCATTGCAGCAGCCCTCCATCTAGTTCTAAGTAAAACCTTATCAGCCTCTTATTTCCTTGGCACACCATACATTCCAGCATCTGTACTATGATCTGAGTTTTCTGGCACTGAATAGGCATCTGATATGAAAATTTTCACAACATCTCGAGGTGCAATGCTCAAAACACAGACTAGGCCTCAAGTGACAAATGTTGTTATATCTGAGGCCTACTCTGCACCTTAAACTATGGCGCATAGTGAAGATGCTGGAAGAGGAGGTTCTTCACTGAAAGAAAGAAGAGGCTGGATGTAAATTGGGAGAAGGACGTACTGGGAGGGGCAGCAGCATGATAGGTGAGTGTCGAAGTGAGTATTCATTTTTTTTTACCCCTTTCCTGGTATTCTATTGTTCAGCAAAATTATATTTTTTCCGAATTCACAAAAACAGAAGTACAAAAATTTGGATTCTGAGAGAATCTGAATAATAGCTTTATATTCAGAGGGGAGAAATCTGACAGGAAATGGAGACAATTTTGTAGACACTCCTCTCTCTTTCTTCAATATGGTATGGTTTATTTACCCAGGCTAATAGTTTCAGTCTCAACAGAATGAACAGGAAAACTATACGCTAGTGATGAGCGAGTACCGTAATATTCGTAATCGCTATACTCGTAACTAGTGTTGAGCATTCCGATACTTAATTCCGCTACTTTTGCAATATCGTATACCGGAATCGGAAGTTCCCATAATGCAATGAGCCATTTTCATTTTATTCAGCCAATGAGGATCCTAAGAAGTGTGGGCACATCCTGTTAGGCATGTAGGCATCTTAACTAATGGCATGGCTGTGATTGGCTGCTGAAATGATGTCATGATGCACTATAAAAGCCGCCGCCGCCATTTTGAGCTCACTCTGCTGTGAATTCAGTTAGGGATAGGACGCTGTTGTTCTGAGGGACAGTTTTAGCTACCTATTTGGTCTATTCTGCTTTACCCAAGCTACTTTATAAATCGCTGTGCCTTGCAGTGCTAGTGCACAGTTCTCTGTGCTGTTCACCGCTTTCTGCAAGGTCTCTGTGTGTGAGTGCAGCTCACCCTGTAGTGTGTGCTTCAACCACGTCTGGTTGTAGTGCACTCAGTGTGTGTCACTGCCTCATACATTGTCCTTTTTTGCCAATTCATAATTTTTCCTGATATCTCCTATTAGTGTGGTGGTTCCATCCGTATTCAGCTAAATTGGTTCAAAACACACTATATAGGAGTAGATAGAGAAATTTTTTTGGTCTTGCAGCGCTAGTGCACAGTGCTCTGCATCTGTACTGTTCACCGCTGTCTGCAAGGTCTGGTGTGTGAGTGCAGCTCACCCTGTAGTATGTGCTTCAACCCCGTCTGGTTGTAGTGCACTCAGTGTGTGTCACTGCCACATACATTGTCCTTTATTGCCAATTCATAATTTTTCCTGATATCTCCTATTAGTGTGGTGGTTCCATCCGTATTCAGCTAAATTGGTTCCAAACACACTATATAGGAGTAGATAGAGAATTTTTTTTGGTCTTGCAGCGCTAGTGCACAGTGCTCTGCATCTGTACTGTTCACTGCTGTCTGCAAGGTCTGGTGTGTGAGTGCAGCTCACCTTGTAGTGTGTGCTTTAACCCCGTCTGGTTGTAGTGCACTCAGTGTGTGTCACTGCCACATACATTGTCCTTTATTGCCAATTCATAATTTTTCCTGATATCTCCTATTAGTGTGGTGGTTCCATCCGTATTCAGCTAAATTGGTTCCAAACACACTATTAGTGTTGAGCCACCCCCGTAGTGTTCGAGTTCGGTTCGGTTCGTCGAACACCCGTGTGTTCGCCGAACTGTTCGTCGAACTGTTCGTCGAACACCTTCGAACACCGTTAAAACCAATGGCAGGCAAACAAAAACACATAGAAACACATAGAAAACACCTTCAAAGGTGTCCAAAAGCTGACAAACTGCTCAGAAGACACAACTAACACATGGAAAAGTGACAAGTACATATAGTCATGCGAAAAGAAAAGAGGTGGAGGAGTAAAAGGAGGGGGAGACACAGATATAGGCATGTCATGCCCTTCTAAAATCCAAAAAGTGAGAAGCCGAGACGGCCAGTCCGCTCCTGCCCGTGCCACCTCCGTGTCGCCGGGTTTGTGCCAGAGCCGCGGTGAACCCTGACGGCCAGCCCCCCTCTCCCAATACTGGTGCCTGTCCGCTGGTGGGTCGAGAGAGCCCCCCTGTGGTGGAGGCAGCTCTAAGCTTTTTAATTTAAATTGTCCCTCTAATTTGAATGAATACACTTTAAATCCATTTACAAGGATCTATTGGAGGGCAAGTCTCATGCCAGCAGCCGCGTAATTCCAGCTCCAGTAGCGTCCACTAAAGCTGCTGCAGTTAAAAAGCTTTTATAAGGATCGAGCTCGGCTGTCCACCGCAAGGCATCCTAGTGCCAGTCCCAGCCCCTATGCCTTGGGGTGCCTCCTGATGCTCTTCACTAAGTATCCCGTGGTCCCGAAGCATTTCCTTTGAAAAAATTAAGTGTCCAAACTACAGGTGGTGTAGCTTGCTTAACAGCCGGGATAATCCGCTGACTAGCAGACACTGCTACTAGGCACAAAGTATTTCCTGGGCTAGATGCAGTTAAAAATTTGTAAGTAGATACTCTCGTTGGATGCTGAGAAAGCATTCCATAGAGTCTCCTGGCACGCCATATATGATTCTCTTAAACAGCTTGGGGTAGGGGTCTAGGGGACCCTTTTATAGCCAAAATCACGGCCCTGTATCACAATACGTCACCAAGGCTGAAGATAAATGGAACTGTAGCACCGAGGGCTCGGTTGCTACAGACGTATTGCACCTCACCCAGAGGTGTGATATCTCACTCTCAGATAAGGATGGAGTGTGGATCAGGACCCGACACCTGCATGCATTACACCACATTGCCGTGGGGCAGGGCGACCAATATGCCCCTGAGATGGGCACGACAGTCCCTGTCCCTGGCTGGAGTGGGGGGAGGGAACACTGAGGAAGGGGAACCCTGCAGTGCAGGAGCAGGGAGGAAGCAGTTCCTGGGTGCATTGAGAAGGGAGTATAAAAGGTGGGCACCATCTTAGTTCAGTGCAGAGAAGTCTGAGCAGAAGTGGCAGGGAGCAGGGGCTCTGCATGAGCTCTGCTCCGGAGGCGGGCCTAGTAACAGAGGCCCAGGCCTGCAAGAGGGAGAAGGAAGGAAGAGGAGTGGAGAAGGCTCCAGGAACGAGGAATGAAGGGATCCCAGGGGTGCGGACGGGCGAGTCGCCACCGCATGCCCGAATCCACCTGCGTGGAGGGGTCAGGCCAAAGGGGGAGACCGGTCCCCGAACTAGTGGAGGCAGGAAACGACCCTCAGCTAGAAACCGGAGGCTCTGACATTTTATGTGGCGCAGCCCCTTGCTCCACCCGCTAGGAAGGCACCACATAGGGTCAGGGAAACTGGCGCCAAGTTTACCAAGAGGAGGCCCGAGGCAGCCGGACAGAAGTGTTGGTAAGAAAGGCCAGACAAAGGACACACAAAGGGGATCCTGTGAAGCGCTCCATAGTTATCTGGGAGTTGTCTGAGCCCCTCACCTGGTGAGCACAGTACGACGTGGGCAGCCGTTACCTGCAGACGTGGTCTGGATAATAAGAACTGTGAGTAAAGGCCCTGAACTGCATCACTGACTCCGTGTCGTTACTGCTGCTGCCCTGCACCATCACCCCCATCCTCCGCATACACTGCCCTGAGGCTATACTCCTCCCGTGGGGAGTTATGCTACGCTCTGCTGCACCCACAACACCAGCCTTAGCGGTCTGCCCTGTAGCGGCGGTTCACTCTGACCGCAATCCACGGGTGGCGTAGTCGGACATTTAAACATCAAAACCACATAAATAGTTCCGCCACTGGTTTGACCGCCCTGAGCCACGGAACCGGATCGCCGCCACGAAGACTACAACCACCAGCATCCACCAAAAAGGGTCCGGCTCCGGGTGTCCCAAGGCCCAGGGGGTGCGTCAGAACATTTTCATCACCTTTCACAATCACCAATGGGACAAGGCAGGGATGTCCTCTGTCCCCTCTCTTATACATCCTAGTGACGGAGCACCTGCTCTCATCAATTCGCCATAACCCCAATATTAGGTGGATTGAGGTGGGAGGCACCGAGTACAAGTGCTCTCTATTTGCTGATGATGTCCTAGTATATATCACTCAATCACATATATCCATCCCTGCTGTTATGGCTGAAATAGATCACTTTGTTACATGGTAAAATTTTAAACTCAATGCAGCGAAGTCTGAGGCCCTCGATGTCTCCCTCCCTAAATCCATATAGGATTCCATCCAGTCCAACTTTCCCTTTGCCTGGCCCTCACAGGGTATCAAATACTTAGGAATTCCTATTCATAGAGACCTCTCCCATCTATGTTATCTTAATTTTGGGCCCTTTATTGAACAATTCCATACAGACCACGGTTGGCAAGTTAGAACTGTAAGATTCACTACGTGAACCACTGGTGTTTTGTGGAAAAGCACATGTACACCGCGTTCCAAATTATTATGCAAAAAGTGTTTAGGAGTGATAAGGGAAGAATTTGTTTGTTTGTCAGTTAAACTCATTAATGGTGATGTGTGTCAGGGCTCTTTATATCACTGTAAGCAATTGCAGACACCTGTGCTAATTAGTTTGGCAGGTGTGTCCAATGAAAGGCAAGACTACTTAAGAAGGCTCTCTCACATTATTAAGCAGCCTACATTTTCTGCCAAAATGGGAAAGAAAAAGGATGTGTCGGCTGCTGAGAAGCAACAAATTGTGGAGTGTTTAGGTCAAGGCATGACTACAATCAACATTGTGCGATGATCAGGATGAAGTGTCTTGGCAATCAAGAAGTATGTAGCTGATTCACAGTACACACGTGTGCGTGCTGATAAGGGCAAATTGAGGACTCTTTCCTACAGGCAATTACGTCAGGTTGAAAGAGCAGCGGCAAAAAAGCCTTGTCATAGCAGCAGACAAGTTTTTGAAGCTGCTTGTGCCTCCAACGTCCCCCGAACAACAAGATGCAGGGTCCTTCAGAGGTTTGCAGCTGTGCATACGCCATCCTGTCGACCTCCTCTATCCACTTCACACAAGCAGAAACGGCTCCAGTGGGCCAAACATTACATGAAGACTGATTTCAAAACTGTTTTGTTCACGGATGAGTGCCGTGCAGCGCTCGATGGTCCAGATGAATGGAGTGGAGGATGGCTGGTTGATGGACACCCCACGCAAACACGGCTACAGCGCCAACAAGGAGGAGGTGGAGTAATGTTTTGGGCTGGAATCATGGGGAGAGAGATTGTCGGCCCCTTTAGGATCCCTGAAGGCGCTAAAGATGAACTCCATAATGTATGTGGATTTTCTCAAACAGCACTTCCTGCCATGGTTCAAGAAGAAGAACCGTGTATTTCACAGCAAGATCATTTTTCTGCATGATAATGCACCATCTCATGCAGCACAAAAAAAATCGGCATCTCTGGCTGATATGGGCATAAAAGGGGACAAACTTATGGTGTGACCCCCATGCTCCCCTGACCTCTACCCCATTCAGAACCTTTGGAGCATCATTAAAAGGAGTGTCTATGATGGCGGGAGGCAGTTCACATCTAAGCAACAGCTCTGGGAGGGTATTCTGTCCTCATGCAAAACAATTGAAGCAGAAACCATCCAAAACCTGACAAATTCAATGGACGAGAGAGTTCAGAAGCTCCTTTCGAACAAGGGGTCCTATGTGAAAATGTAACATCACCTAGAATAAAGTTTTGAGTTGAAAACTGTTTGATTTCAGTTTCTAACAACCTGCTAATGCTTATAATTTCAAAAATGACCATTTTTTTGGTCTTTATTAAAATGAAAAGGTTGATCGAAAAGTTTGGGGGATCTAAGAGTGTGGCAACCCAGTAGTCATGATTACTTCGAATTCTGACAATATGAGGGTCATGCTGCAGGTAGTGCAGCAAGAAGGCACTTATGTGTCTTGCGCATCTCGGAGCCCCAAAATTATTTTCCGGGCTAGATGCAGCTAAAAATTATTTTTAATTTTAAATCTGGTGAAGCTTATTATAGATGGCCTAATAGGATCAGTGCTGCACACTGCTACAAAGCCCAAATTATTTTCCAGTCAAGATACAGATAAACATGATTAGTAATTTGAAAGCTTAAAACGGTTGGTAGGGTGATTTTAACCAATCATCAAGCTTTTACTCTCCCCAGGATGACACAGGGGTAGAAAAGTCGTTTCGGATCCATGATTTGTTCATCTTTATGAACGTGAGTCTGTCTACATTATCAGTGGAGAGCCGCGTGCGCTTATCTGTCAGCACACCACCAGCAGCGCTGAACACACGTTCAGACAGAACGCTGGCTGCGGGGCATGACAAGATCTCCAAGGCGTAAGTGGCTAGCTCCGGCCATTTATCCAGATTGGAAGCCCAAAAAGAGCAAGGGTCCAGTGACACAGTCGTGGCTTCAATGTTTACTTGGAGATACTCCTGTACCATCGTCTCTAGGCGTTGACTATGTGTCAGACTTCTTGTCTCCTGTGGCCTTGCAAAGGATGGGCTAAAAAAGTGGTGAAATGATTCCGCAAAATTGATGTTACCAGCAGATACTGTGGTTCTGTTACGGTTTGAGTGCTGAACACTTGACGGTCCCACGGTTGGCAAGTTGGAACTGTGAGATTCACTACGTGCACCACTGGTATTTTGTGGAAAAGCACATGTAAGATTCTGCAACAGTCTCTGCTGATACTCCTGCATGCGTGCATCCCTTTCTATGGCAGGAATAATTTCTGCAAATTTACTTTTGTACCGGGGATCTAACAGTGTGGCAACCCAGTAGTCAGGATTATTTCTAATTCTCACAATTCGAGGGTCATGTTGCAGGTAGTGCAGCAAGAAGGCACTCATGTGTGTTGCGCATCCAGGAGCACCAAGTCCCTGTTGTGTTGGTGGCGAGGTAACAATCATGCTTCCTTCCTCTGTCCTCTCCCCCCAACCTCGCACAACAGAAATGTGATCAAGGTCTCCCTCATCTGATGAGTCTTCCATCAGTTCGTCCTCCACTTCTTCCTGGGCTCCTGCACCTTCCTCACTAGTTTGGCTGCTACCATGCGCCCTGGTAAAATCATCTCCCCCACCCTCACATGCCTGCCGCCCTGGTGCTGCCGACCGTCTGGACCTTGCAGATGTTAGCCCTTCCGCATACAACCCCTCCTCCTCTACTTCCTCCACCTCCTCTTGTGCCACCACCTGACTCCGAATTCTGTTTAACATGTGCTCCAGCATGTAAATCACCGGAATAGTCATGCTGATAATGGCATCGTCAGCACTAAACATCTTCGTCGCCATTTCAAAACTGTGCAGAAGGGTGCATAGGTCCCTGATCTGAGACCACTCCTCCAGCGTGATTTGCCCCACCTCTGAATCTCGTTGGCCCAGGCTATATGTCAGAACGTATTGCACCAGGGCTTGTCGGTGCTGCCACAGTCGCTGCAACATGTGCAGAGTTGAATTCCACCGGGTAGGCACATCGCATTTTAGCCGGTGAAGTGGCAGGCCCAACGACTTCTGTAGAGATGTAAGTCGCTGAGCTGCGGGATGCGAACGGCGGAAGTGAGCACACAGCGACCGTGCCCTCTGCAGAAGGCCATCTAGTCTGGGATAGTGGGCTAAAAATTGCTGGACAACCAGGTTCAACACGTGAGCCATACAAGGCACGTGTGTGACATTGCCCCGGCGAAGGGCCGCACCCAGGTTTGCAGCATTGTCGCACACGGCCTTCCCTGGTTTCAGGTCCAGTGGAGACAACCATTCATGAAATTGGTTCTCCAGAGCTGACCACAACTCCTCAGCTGTGTGACTCACATTTCCCAGACATTTCAATGTAAAAACCGCCTGATGACGTTGAGCCCTACTGCCAGCATAGTAAGGAGGTGTGCAGGATCCCTTCTGCGCAGTTAGAAAGCTTGTGGCATGACCAGACAGGCTTTGGGTGCAGGTGGAAGACCGAGAGGAGGTTGAGGAGGCAGAAGCAGTGGAGGAAAAATGACATAAAGAGGATTGACGCACAACTCGTGGGGACGGCAAGACTTGGACAGCAGCCCCTTGTCCTGCTGTCACCATAGTTACCCAGTGCCCAGTCAGCGACATGTAACGCCCCTGTCCATGCCTACTCGTCCAAGTGTCTGTGGTGAAATGCACCCTGTCACACACAGAGTTTCTCAAAGAAGCGGTGATGTTGTGTGCGACATGCTGGTGGAGCGCAGGCACACCTTTCTTTGAGAAGTAGTGCCGACTGGGCATCTGGTACTGGGGCACTGCGACGGACTTAAGGTCTCGAAAATCCTCTGTGTCCACCAGGCGGAAAGGCAGCATTTCTGTAGCCAAGAGCTTGCAGATGGTGAAATTCAACCTCTTAGCTTTCTCATGGCTAGGAGGAAATGGTCTTTTACTTGTCCACATCTGAGGGACCGAGGGCTGGCTATTGTGCTTAGACGGGGTTGATAAGGGTGTCCCCGGCAAACTGCCGGTCTGTGAGGAAGATGCAGGCGGACATGTTAGGTTGCCTTGATCCAAAGGTGGTGCTATCGATGTCGGACAGCGCTCAAGACCAGCTGGTGTTACCACCTCCAAAGAAAATGATGACCTGCCAATCACGCTGGCTGTTGCGGGTAAAGAGGTGGCAGGTCTGCGCCCCAAAACAGGTGTGACTGCTGTCCCCCCAGTCACAGAGGATGAAGAGGCCGCGGATGCACAAGATATGGCAGACGGTGGTTGGCCCGGCCGGCTAGACCGCATTGTAGCACACTGAGCTTCCCACTGCAACTTATGCTTCATGTCCATGTGCCGGTTCATGCATGAAGTACTCAAACTATGTATTTTTTGGCCTCTACTTAGCTTTTGCTGACAAATTTTACAGATAACACGAGTTGGGTCATCTTTATCGATCTGAAAAAATGCCCAGGCTATGCAAGGCTTAGCACCCATGCGACCTGAAGAGCCACCACGACTTGTGGTGAGAGGCAGAGTTGTGTTTGAGGATGCAGTTGTTGACGTGCTTCCAGTACTACGTCTCTGTCCAGGAAGGCGCAACCTGACCTCGTCGTCACTAGCATCTTCCTCCACCTCCTCTGCTGACCTCATCTCTTGGCTGACTGTGGGTTGACAGTAAGTGGGATCTCCGACCTCATCATCATCACCCTGTGCGTTATCACACCCGTCGTCCTCAGAGCCAACCTGTTCCTGCCCTGACAAAAAACTAAAGTTGTCGCTCCAATCAGGTATTTGAGTCTTATCATCGTCTTCCTCATTGTCTCCACCAACAGGAGTTACAGTTTGGGAATGAGGGTCTACATTATGGTCAGAACCTTCTGCGTCTGGTCCTGGATCCGACTCATAAAGATTCTGGGCATCAGTGCAGATCATTTCCTCGTCTGGATTCACAGAAGCGCTGGAGTCGACCTCTGATTCCCAGGCTATAGTATGAGTAAACAGCTCTGCAGACTCAACCATCTGTTCTACCTCATACTCAGACGGGCAGCTGGAGATTTGGGAGCTGTGAGGAAGCAAGTGCGATTTGGGTGACACCTTTGAGGACTGGAGTATTTGTGATGTTGAAGTTGATGTGGAGGAGAGCCCACTTAAAGGAGCACTTGATATCCGTTGAAGCACCTGCTGTTTTTGTGCCTCATCTGGAATTTGTAGCGATTGGCGTGGCCGTAAGAAAGGGATCTTATCACATTGTCCGCTAAAAGAAGTAGACATTTTAGTTTGGCTGGAAGATGGTCTTTCTTCTGCACCTACCCCACGGACACAACCTTTTTTCCCCTTCCCAACACGCCTATTCCCCTTTCCACCAGCAGCAGGCCTTTTTCCACTCATTTTGGTGGTTAACTAATTCACAACTCTGGAGTTGTTTGCACAAAAAAACAATGGATGGTAACCGAGCAGAGCTGAGTGGCCAAACTGTGGTATTAGGCCAAAACTATTGGCTGGGTTAGATGCAGAAAAAAATTATTTTTAATTTGCAACCTGATGGAGGTCAGTATAGATGGACTAATAGATGAAGTCCCACACACCGCTAGAAGCCCAAATATTTTTTCAGAGCTAGATGCAGAAAATTTTTTTATTCATTTTGCAACCTGATGGAGGTCAGTATAGATGGACTAATAGACCAAGTCCCACACACTGCTAGAAGCCCAAATATTTTTTCAGAGCTAGATGCAGAAAAAAATTATTTTTAATTTGCAACCTGATGGAGGTCAGTATAGATGGACTAATAGACCAAGTCCCACACACCGCTAGAAGCCCAAATATTTTTTCAGAGCTAGATGCAGAAAAAAATTATATTCAATTTGCAACCTGCTGGAGGTCAGTATAGAAGGACTAATAGAACAAGTCCCACACACTGCTAGAAGCCCAAATATTTTTTCAGAGCTAAATGAAGAAAAAAATTATTTTTAATTTGCAACCTGATGGAGGTCAGTATAGATGGACTAATAGACCAAGTCCCACACACTGCTAGAAGCCCAAATATTTTTTCAGAGCTAGATGCAGAAAAAAATTATATTCAGTTTGCAACCTGATGGAGGTCAGTATAGATGGACTAATAGAATGATGCTATGCCCAAAAGATTTTACTTCACTAGGTGCAGTAAAAAAATTGGTATTCTATACACAGGTGGTATATCTTGCAACACAGATAGGCTACTCCACTGACTAACACACTCTGCAATAGGCCAAAAAGGATTAGCTTTGCTAGATTCAGCCAAATGCTGTGAAAAAAACTTGCACAGCACTGGCACAGACCTGCCTGGCAAAAACTGATAGGAACTGATGTAACCTAGTCCTGAAAAGGACTCCAATTACAATTAGTCTTTACTCCCACAATCTATCTATTTAAGAGCACAGACCTGCCTGATAAAAGTCGTAGGAAATGCTGTAACCTAGTCCTTAAAAGGACTGCAATCACAACTATTCCCTACTCCCAAGCTATCTGTATATTTGTGCGAAAATTGGCTTGAAATTAACAAGGTATAGCGCACACAGCAACAGCGGTGCCGTCTAACACGCAGCTGCAGCAGTGAGAAAATGGTGGCGACGGGGAAAATGGCTTGGTCTTATAGGGCAAGGACATGTGACATACACTGCCAATCACACATGCCCTTGCTTGTGTGAAAAAAAGCACTTCGCTCCGTGTGTGCGCTGCTGATAGGCTGACAGATTGCACCTCCCCACTGCAAATGCGGGAAAGAGAAAAAAAAATGGAGATCTTCATTGTTCCTGCAGAGATCCATCCCCTGCCCCTCCCCCCGCCCCGCTGTACACTCAAACTGCGTATTAACATTAATTTTCATCATTACTGAGAAAAAATCCAGTTATGATTTTGGTGCACGAACAGTTATCGAACATAACCTCGAACAGCCGAATTTTTCTCAAATTGTTCGTGTTCGCCGACCGGCTCGAACACCGCCCAAAACAGCTCGAATTTGAGATTGGCGAACAGTTCGAGTAGAACAACGCTCATCTCTACACACTATATAGGAGTAGATAGAGAATTTTTTTTGGTCTTGCAGCGCTAGTGCACAGTGCTCTGCATCTGTACTGTTCACCGCTGTCTGCAAGGTCTGGTGTGTGAGTGCAGCTCACCCTGTAGTGTGTGCTTCAACCCCGTCTGGTTGTAGTGCACTCAGTGTGTGTCACTGCCACATACATTGTCCTTTATTGCCAATTCATAATTTTTCCTGATATCTCCTATTAGTGTGGTGGTTCCATCCGTATTCAGCTAAATTGGTTCCAAACACACTATATAGGAGTAGATAGAGGAGCCTTTCTGCAGCATAGGGCCCTGCAGCCCCAGCCAGATTAGTATTAGCCTATTTTTTGCAGCCTCATCTATTGCATTGTAGGTTACCTTCCTACATTGTAATAGCTACAAAAAGTTTGTGATGCTATCGTTATTACATCTTTAGGCACATCCAGTGTCTTTTTGTGACAAAAAAAACCTAAATAAAGTTCACCAAACACTCCACTTTACAGTTGTGTAGGCCACATTAGCTCATATTAAAGTCTAGTCCACACTTTATAAAATTAGTGTTTCTTATACCTGTTAGCAGCTGTTCAGGAATAAGCACACTAAGCCCTTAGTACTTTTCTGCCTATCTTTATCAGTCTACCAAGATGAAGAAGGCAGGGAGTAAGGCATGTGGTCGTGGGCGTGGGCGTGGGCGTGGAGTTTCTGCAGGGAGAGGACGTGAGGATTCTGTGCCTGCAGGGAGAGGACGTGGGGATTCTGTGCCTGCTGCGGGCACCAGTGACTCAGCATCCCCCAGTTTTACCAGGGAACAGTTCTTTATGCGCAGCTTTGTAGGAGCTAGCCGTACCCCACTGCTGCGTGAGGACCAAATTGAAGCCGTTGTCGGATGGATGGCAACTAACGCATCGACTTCAATTAGTTCCAGATCCTCTCAGGTCCTGAGCACTGAAGAGCACCCATCTGTCTCTTCACCACCTGCCAAATTGCCAGGCAGTCAGAGAGCCCTGGACAGGAGCTATCTCTACTTCTGTTCTCTGAATCTCTTGGCTTGGAAAGAGGGGGCCAGCCAAGCAGAATTCTAGAATTTGAAGAAGAGGTAGTATGCAGTGATGCGCAACCGTTTTGTCTCTCTGAATCTGTAGAGGCGGGTGGGCCAGTGCCTATGGTCAGCAGCACACCTCAGTACGCATCTGATGATGAGACTCTTTCTGGTGCGTACTGTGCTGTCGAGACTACCCAGGAGAAGCAGTTGTTTGAAGAGGGTGGTGTAGATGATGAGGTCCTTGACCCATCATGGCGTGAGGGACAGGAAGGTGGTGGGAGCAGCTCTGAGGAAGAGATTCCCCGAACGGCCCAAAAAGGAGGGAGAGGGAGGGGGCAGACTTGGTTGCCTGTAGTCTCCACTTCGGCACCCATTAGGAGCATGGCTCTTCCAAAATCCAAAGCGGGCGCTCCCAAGACTTGCAGTGCCTGGTCCTTTTTTGACACAGTTGCAGATGACATTTGCCAAATGCAAGCTGTGTAATCAGAAGGTGAAAAGAGGGAAAAGTGTCAGCAACCTCAATACCACAAATATGTGGAAACATGTGCGGACCAAGCACGTGGTGGAGTTACAAAAACACACTGAAGACCGAGGCCAACCTACAGCGCCACCTACCACCTCTTCAGCTCGTGTTGTAGCCTCTTCCTCCAGCTCACACACAGCTGGTTCGGCTTCCTCACAGGAACGCCATGGAAGAATCTCTGGCACTGTTGTACAGAGACACAGTGTAATTCCACCCACAGCACCACTTTCCCAGTCATCCTCACACTCCCAGGCCAGTCTACAGCCATCGTTAGCACAGGCATGGGAGAAAAGGCGCCCATACTCGGCAAACCACCCCCGAGCACAGGCTCTGAATGCTGGCATTGCTAAACTACTGGCCCTTGAAATGCTATCATTCAGGCTGGTGGAGACTGACACATTCCGTAACTTTATGGCATTGGCAGTCCCACAATACAACGTGCCCAGCCGCTTTTATTTCAGCAGGCAAGCCGTCCCTGCCCTGCAACATCATGTGGAGGGAAAAATTAAACATGCGCTACAAAACGCCGTCAGTAGCAAGGTCCACCTGACCACCGATGCGTGGACCAGTAAGCATGGACAGGGACGATACCTTTCCCTCACTGCCCATTGGGTAAATGTTGTGGAGCCGGGCACAAATCTTGAGAGTGGCGCTGTACGTGTTCTGCCAACTCCAAGGATTGCAGGAATCCAGTCTGTACACATTGACTCCTCCTCATACTCCAGTTCCTCTGAATCAGCGCTGCAGGAGCCGTCACGGTCTACCTCCACATCGACCCGTGAACGGTTACCTGTTATGATGACCGATATGAGCACAGCCGTGGCCAAACGTCAACAGGCCGTATTAAAATTAATTTCTTTGGGGAATCGAAGCCACACAGAGCAGGAGCTCTGGAATGCCATCAAGCAGCAGAGCGACGTGTGGTTTGTGCCAGCGAATCTCCAGCCAGGCATGGTAGTGTGTGACAATGGCCGAAATCTGGTGGCAGCTCTGGGCCTAGGCAACCTCACTCACATCCCATGTCTGGCACATGTGCTCAACTTGGTTGTGCAGAGTTTTTTGAGGGACTATCCGGATCTTGATGCACTGCTTCACAAGGTCCGCATAGAGTGCGCTCACTTGCGGCGTTCCAGCAATGCAAGATCACGCATTGTAGCTCTGCAGCGCCGATTACGTCTTCCGGAACATCGCATCATATGTGACCTACCCACCAGGTGGAATTCAACGTTACATATGTTGGAGAGGTTGTGTGAGCAGCAGGCAGCAGTAATGGAGTACCAGCTGCAGCAGGCGCAAGCAAGTCGCAGTGCGCGCCGTTCACACTTCACCACCACTGAGTGGGCCTCTATGAAGGACATTTGCCACGTTTTGCGTGCCTTCGATTATTCCACGCGGATGGCGAGTGCAGATGATGCAATAGTCAACATGACTATCCCCCTTATCTGTGTGCTTGAAAAAACACTGCAAGCACTAAGGGACGAGGTTTTGGAAGAGGTGGAGGATGAGGAGTCACAAATGCCATCTGCTTCTTTACAGTCTGCGCAACGTGGTTCCTCACAAAGGCCAAGGCAGGGGACACTTTGTGAGGAGGATGAGGAGGAGTCAATGGATGAGGAAGACATCTGTCCAGAGGAGGGAGGTACACAATGCTCTAGTAGTCAGTATCTAGAGCGAGGGTGGGGTAATGCAGAGCAGGCAGAGATCACGCCTCAAGCAGGGGACAGTGTTTCTTGGCCAGTTGGCAGTCTGCAGCACATGGTTGATTTCATGCTGCAGTGCCTGAGAAACGACCGCCGCATCGCCCACATTCTCAACACGGCTGATTATTGGGTGTCCACCCTCCTAGATCCTCGCTACCGGGACAACTTACAAAGCCTCATAACACCGTTGAACCGGGAGCGTAAAATGCGGGAGTACCAAGACGCACTGGTGCATTCCATCATGTTCTCCATTCCAACCGAGAGCAGTGCTGCTAGTGCTTTACAAAGCAGCTCAGTGCGTCGAGGCAGTGGAGGAAGCTCTGCACAAAGAGGGAGCAGAAGCAGCGCCTCAGCACAAGGCAAGACCTGTATGGCCGAAATGTGGCAAAGTTTTGTGTCCCCGCCACCACAAATGTCTACACCATCACAGACGGCTCCAGTCAGCAGGAGGCAACGTTTCCGTCAGATGGTGACAGACTACATGTCTTGCCCTCTTAGTGTACTCCCAGACGGCTCTTCTCCCTTCAAGTTTTGGGTCTGTAAGCTGGATACATGGCCAGAGCTTAGTCAGTATGCATTGGAGGTGCTAGCTTGCCCTGCTGCTAGTGTATTATCGGAACGCGTCTTTAGTGCCGCAGGTGGTGTACTAACAGACCGTCGCATGCGACTATCCTCCGATAACGTTGACCGGCTTACTTTTCTCAAAATGAACAAGGCCTGGATCTCTCATGAATTTGCCAGTCCTCTTCCAGAATAAATAATTGGTTGGCAACAGTATCCAGGTCTCCTGTTCTGTTCATGTTTCTACCACCTGAACTCTAATCCCTGAGCTCCAACACCGCCAGTTGGCGCTCGGAAGTGCCGTCTGCACAGTCAACACTTGCTGCCATGTTATTGGGGTTCAGTAACGTCAGCTGTTCCCCTGCTGTGCGGACGGCAACTTCTCCTGCTCTGTCCACATTCTCACTACTACAGATTTGAAAGTTTCTCCAATTACACCTCTGGCTCCTCTGTTTTCAGTATTATCCCTGAGCTCCAGCACCGCCAGTTGGCGCTCGGAAGTGCTGTCTGCACAGTCAACACTTGCTGCCGTGTTATTGGGGTTCAGTAACGTCAGCTGTTCCCCTGCTGTGCGGACGGCAATTTCTCCTGCACTGTCCACATTCTCACTACTACAGATTTGAAAGTTTCTCCAATTACACCTCTGGCTCCTCCATTTTTAGTATTTACCCTGGGCTCCAATACCGCTAGTTGCTGCTCAGAAGTGCCGTCTGCACAGTCAACGCTTGCTCCAGTGTTATTGGGGTTCAGTAACGTCAGCTGATCCCCAGCTGTGTGTCCGGCAAATTCTCCTGCTTTGTCCACATCCACTGTACTACGGATTTAAAACCTCCTCCAAATACACCTCTGGCTCCTCCGTTTTTAGTATTTACCCTGGGCTCCAATACCGCTAGTTGCTGCTCAGAAGTGCCGTCTGCACAGTCAACGCTTGCTCCAGTGTTATTGGGGTTCAGTAACGTCAGCTGATCCCCAGCTGTGTGTCCGGCAAATTCTCCTGCCTTGTCCACATCCACTGTACTACGGATTTAAAACCTCCTCCAAATACACCTCTGGCTCCTCCGTTTTTAGTATTTACCCTGGGCTCCAATACCGCTAGTTGCTGCTCAGAAGTGCCGTCTGCACAGTGAACGCTTGCTCCAGTGTTATTGGGGTTCAGTAACGTCAGCTGATCCCCAGCTGTGTGTCCGGCAAATTCTCCTGCTTTGTCCACATCCATTGTACTACGGATTTAAAACCTCCTCCAAATACACCTCTGGCTCCTCCGTTTTTAGTATTTACCCTGGGCTCCAATACCGCTAGTTGCTGCTCAGAAGTGCCATCTGCACAGTCAACGCTTGCTCCAGTGTTATTGGGGTTCAGTAACGTCAGCTGATCCCCAGCTGTGTGTCCGGCACATTCTCCTGCTTTGTCCACATCCACTGTACTACGGATTTAAAACCTCCTCCAAATACACCTCTGGCTCCTCCGTTTTTAGTATTTACCCTGGGCTCCAATACCGCTAGTTGCTGCTCAGAAGTGCCGTCTGCAAAGTCAACGCTTGCTCCAGTGTTATTGGGGTTCAGTAACGTCAGCTGATCCCCAGCTGTGTGTCCGGCAAATTCTCCTGCTTTGTCCACATCCACTGTACTACGGATTTAAAACCTCCTCCAAATACACCTCTGGCTCCTCCGTTTTTAGTATTTACCCTGGGCTCCAATACCGCTAGTTGCTGCTCAGAAGTGCCGTCTGCACAGTCAACGCTTGCTCCAGTGTTATTGGGGTTCAGTAACGTCAGCTGATCCCCAGCTGTGTGTCCGGCAAATTCTCCTGCTTTGTCCACATCCACTGTACTACGGATTTAAAACTTGCTCCAATTACACCTCTGGCTCCTCCGTTTTTAGTATTCACCCTGGGTTCCAGCACCGCCAGCTGGTTCTCGGCAGTTCCATTTGCTCTTGTACCTTCTACTACCCATTCGGGTTCCAGTACCGTCAGCTGGTTCTCGGCAGTGCCTTTGGATTAGGTGCCTCCTTCTCGGTATCCAAGTTCCACCAACGTCTGCTGGTCCTTGGTAGTGCTTTCTGGCACAGGTACCTCCTGCTTAGTAACTGAGTTCCAGTACCGTCAGCTGGTGTTCGGCAGTTCCATTGGCTCTTGTACCTTCTGCTACCCATCCGGGTTCCAGTACCGTCAGCTGGTCCTCGGTAGTTCCATTTGCTCTTGTACCTTCTACTACCCATCCGGGTTCCAGTACCGTCAGCTGGTTCTCGGCAGTGACTTTGGCACGGGTACTCCCTCCTGCCCAGCCTGGTTCCAGCATGCCAGCTGTTTCCGGGTAGTGTCAACGTCACTTTGCCTCCAATCCGTTGTCCTGTCGTGTTGCGGTCGGGTTAGCCGACTCTATGGTGCCTGCAGTTTAGGTGACTCCTATGTGGGCTGCGGGATCTGGCAATGAAGGCTGGTTCCATAGTGCCAATAGGACAAGCACCCCCTGTAGGACTGTGGGTTTTGGTAACTGCGGCCGGCTCGCGGCCTTGAACTTTTTTTTACATGGGTACCTTCTGCTACCCATCCGGGTTCCAGTACCGTCAGCTGGTTCTCAGCAGTGCCTTTCGATTAGGTGCCTCCTTCTCGGTATCCAAGTTCCACCAACGTCTGCTGGTCCTTGGTAGTGCTTTCTGGCACAGGTACCTCCTGCTTAGTAACCGAGTTCCAGTACCGTCAGCTGGTGTTCGGCAGTTCCATTGGCTCTTGTACCTTCTGCTACCCATCCGGGTTCCAGTACCGTCAGCTGGTCCTCGGTAGTTCCATTTGCTCTTGTACCTTCTACTACCCATCCGGGTTCCAGTACCGTCAGCTGGTTCTCGGCAGTGACTTTGGCACGGGTACTCCCTCCTGCCCAGCCTGGTTCCAGCACGCCAGCTGTTTCCGGGTAGTGTCAACGTCACTTTGCCTCCAATGTGTTGTCCTGTCGTGTTGCGGTCGGGTTAGCCGACTCTATGGTGCCTGCAGTTTAGGTGACTCCTATGTGGGCTGCGGGATCTGGCAATGAAGGCTGGTTCCATAGTGCCAATAGGACAAGCACCCCCTGTAGGACTGTGGGTTTTGGTAACTGCGGCCGGCTCGCGGCCTTGAACTTTTTTTTACATGGGTACCTTCTGCTACCCATCCGGGTTCCAGTACCGTCAGCTGGTTCTCGGCAGTGCCTTTGGATTAGGTGCCTCCTTCTCGGTATCCAAGTTCCACCAACGTCTGCTGGTCCTTGGTAGTGCTTTCTGGCACAGGTACCTCCTGCTTAGTAACCGAGTTCCAGTACCGTCAGCTTGTCTTCGGCAGTTCCATTGGCTCTTGTACCTTCTGCTACCCATCCGGGTTCCAGTACCGTCAGCTGGTCCTCGGTAGTTCCATTTGCTCTTGTACCTTCTGCTACCCATCCGGGTTCCAGTACCGTCAGCTGGTTCTCGGCAGTGCCTTTGGATTAGGTGCCTCCTTCTTGGTATCCAAGTTCCACCAACGTCTGCTGGTCCTTGGTAGTGCTTTCTGGTACCTCCTGCTTAGTAACCGAGTTCCAGTACCGTCAGCTGGTCTTCGGCAGTTCCATTGGCTCTTGTACCTTCTGCTACCCATCCGGGTTCCAGTACCGTCAGCTGGTCCTCGGTAGTTCCTCAGCTTTCTTGTACCTTCTGCTACATTTCCATGTTCAAGCATTTTGAAATGGTTCTTGGTAATCACTCTAGATCTCCCTGACGAGGACCCTGAAGATGAGGACCCTGAAGACCAACCCTAAGAAGACGAGGACCCCGAAGACGACGACCCTGAAGACGAGGACCCTGAAGACCACCCCGAAGAAGACGAGGACCCTGAAGACCACCCTGAAGAAGACGAGGACCCTGAAGACCACCCCGAAGAAGACGAGGACCCCGAAGACGAGGACCCAGAAGACCAACCCGAAGAAGACGAGGACCCCGAAGACAAGGACCCCCGAAGACGACGACCCTGAAGACCACCCCGAAGAAGAAGTTGACCAAGACGACAAAGAGGAGAAGACAAGCACCAAGATGCAGAAGAACAAGAGACAGAAAACCAAGAAGCAGAAATACAAGAAGCTGCAGAACAAAAAGCGGAAAAACATTAAGCATAAGACTAAAAATCAGAGCAAAAGATAATATCTAAATTATAAGCAGAAGATGACTAAGCAGTGTATGGGGGTGAGTCCGTTCCTCCTCGTGGTGCCCCTGGAAAAGACCTGCTGCTGCAGGCCAAACTGAACGCGGACAAATCCTGTTGTAAATATTTTGTGACGGGCAGAACGAAAGGTGTAATGTCCAACCTTTCAGAGATAACAACTACAGGAATGCCTGCCACAAATAAGAATATGATGAAGAAGAAGAAGATGAAGAAGATGAAGAAGTAGAATATGAAGAATGTAAAAAAAAAGAATAATACGAAGAAGGTGAAGAAGAAGAAGAAGATGAAGAAGAAGTGGATGAAAAAGATGCTGATGCTGAGGATGATGAAGGAGAAAGTGTGGGAGAAGTAAAAAAGAAGGTGAAGAGCATGGAAGTAGTGAAACATAAATATCTGACAAAATATAAAAATACTTAACATAGTCAATATTTCCGTAACTCAGAACGTCTTAAAAAAAATATTAATTCCTGCTATTCCATTTGATTGGGCTAAACCTCTGTGCCTTTATTGTCTCCCCCACCTCCCCCAATACATTCTACATTATTCTTAGTTGTTTTCCTTCATGTAGAATTAACCTACAAGGAAAGAAAGGGTTTATTTTCATTCCGATATATTCTGTCCCATTGACTTGCATTGGTTTCCGGTATCGGAATCGGCGATATCCGATACTTTTTCGGTATCGGTCCGATCCAATCCGATCCGATATTTCCCGATATCGGAAGGTATCGCTCAACACTACTCGTAACGAGTACTTTGTAATAATCGCGTATTCGCTCCGAATAGCGAGTACAATGTAAGTCTATGGGAAATGCGAGTAATTTTCTGCTGGACCCTACAAAGAGGTCTGGGGGGGTCTGAGGACCAACTACCAAACCTAACCTAAATCGCATTTAGCAGGCCAAAAAGGTTAAGAAACAGTTTTTCCTGCATAATTACTTGTATATAAGGCTAAATAAACCAGGGAAACCAAAAACTATCCCTTTAGCGTTTGTTCACACATACTGTGGTGGCTTTTTTTTGCCTTTTACAATTGGGAGGGCCCTGACTTATACATTTTGTACGTCCCTTTGTCATACATCATTTTTAGTTCGCTATTCTCCAGCACTTTACAAGCACAGCTAGAACGCACCAGTAGGTATGTTGATCTCTGACCTGAGAGGCCTCAGGTGGCTCTGTAACATGCGTTTTGGAGGGACAGCTGTTACTTAGACATTTGGGCGGTCCCTCCATCATTGACATTCAGATAGTGGAATAAATATTCCATAGCAGTTTAAAATATACCCATTTTAGCGTTGGGCTTGACCCTCCTCCTCTTCCTCCTCCACCACCATGTGATATTGCGGCCTTAAATTCAAATGTTCAGAGGGCCTGCAGTAGACAGGAAAGCTGAGTTTTGTGAGAGCACTTGTTTGGCCCTGTAACATACATTTTGAAGTGCCTTCCTCTAGAAATTTTGGAGGTCCCTCTTGTGTATATTTGAGAGTGCCCTCACTTATTCATATTGTAGGGCCCTCACTCTATTATTTAATTCATTTAAGGGGAGAGACTACAGAGAAAAAGGCCAAGAGATATGGAGTACTAGAAGGTAGCAGAGAGTGTGGCCTGTGATCCTCAGGTATGGCTGAACTCTGTGAACCGGGAAAATAAACCTGCACTAGTCAACTGGATGACGAGCTCAAATATATCACTTATGCAAGTCAATGGACAAAGGATATATGGTGCCCCCACTCCAGGATGGCTTGGAGAAGCTTCTCCAAATGACTCAGAGATTTTGATTATCAATATTCCCCAGATTATATAGCAAGAGAAGACTTCTTGATACTGTACTACTGGGTCAAGTGCAGAATGTGCATTGTATTTCCAAAAATTAATCATGGGAGCTGTGTCATAGGTGCAGGAAGATTCCATGACAAGGGCATCCCTTGACAAACATTATCTACGATGGATCTCTGGAGTACGGTAGTAGTTGTGGCCCTCAATTCAAGTTTTCAGTCAGTCATCAACAGTCAGTGTAAATTTCTATTGTATATATGGAATATATACAATAATCCTATGCACATTGTGCAGTGGACAAACCTGGACAGTAGTCCTACTCCAGACTAACTACTATTTGTGATTGGAGGCCATTGGAATGGTGGCTTCCTACTTCAACCATGACTCAGCCCATAGGGTTAATTTTTACAAACCCTATGCACATTGTGCAGTGGACAAACCAGGACACTATTACTACTCCAGCCTAACTACTATTTGTGATTAGAGGCCCTTGGGATGGTGGCTTCCTGCGTCAACCATGACTCAGCCCATAGGGCAAATTTTTACAAACCCTATGCACATTGTGCAGTGGACAAACTAGGAAAGTATTCATACTCCAGTCTAACTACTATTTGTGATCGGTGGCCCTTAGGATGGTGGCTCCCAAAATAGTGGGTAAAATGGCCTGGTGCGTGCTTGGTAGCAGGCAGTAGGAAATGTTTGGACTACTGCTTTGCGTAGGGCACTAAACGCTTTTTTAAGTGGTTTGTAATGTTGAGCCACCCCCGTAGTGTTCGAGTTCGGTTCGGTTCGTCGAACACCTTCGAACACCGTTAAAACCAATGGCAGGCAAACAAAAACACATAGAAACACATAGAAAACACCTTCAAAGGTGTCCAAAAGCTGACAAACTGCTCAGAAGACACAACTAACACATGGAAAAGTGACAAGTACATATAGTCATGCGAAAAGAAAAGAGGTGGAGGAGTAAAAGGAGGGGGAGACACAGATATAGGCATGTCATGCCCTTCTAAAATCCAAAAAGTGAGAAGCCGACACGGCCAGTCCATTCCTGCCTGTGCCACCTCTGTGTCGCCGTGTTTGTGCCAGAGCCGCGGTGGACCCTGACGGCCAGCCCCCCTATCCCAATACTGGTGCCTGTCCGCCGGTGGGTCGAGGCCCCCCACGGTGGGGGGGGGAGTAACATCTGCAGAAGAAAGACCATCTTCCAGCCAAACTAAGATGTCGACTTCTTTTCGTGGACAATGTGATACGAATCCCATTCGCTGCAAATTCTAGATGAGGCACAAAAACAGCAGGTGCTTCAACGGATATCAAGTGCTCCTTCAAGTGGGCTCTCCATCACCTCAATTTCAACATCACAAATACTCCAGTCCTCAGAGGTGTCACCCCAATCGCACTTGCTTCCTCACAGCTCCCAAGTCTCCAGCTGCCCGTCTGAGTATGGGGTAACACAGATGGCTGAGTCTGCCCAGCTGTTTACTCATACTATAGCCTGGGAAACGGAGGTCTGCTCCAGAGCTTCTGTTAATCCAGATGAGGAAATGATCTGATCCGATGCCCAGAATCTTTATAAGTTGGATCCAGGACCAGATGAAGAAGGTTCTGAGCATAATGTAGACCCTTGTTCCCAAACTGTAACTCCTGTTGGTGGAGACAATGATGAAGACGATGATGAGACTCAAATACCTGATTGGAGCGACAACTTGACTTTTCGGTCAGGGCAGGAAGAGGTTGGCTCTGAGGGCGACGGGTGTGATAACACACAGGGTGATGATGACGAGGTTGGAGATCCCACTTACTGTCAACCCACAGTCAGACAGTCGATGAGGTCAGCAGAGGAGGTGGAGGAGGATGTGACTAGCCCTGGGGATGGGGATGACTCGGTACCCGGGCATTTGCCGGGCCTTGGGGATGTCGCGGTGGTCGGCTCCCTGGCCCGTACCCTGGGGTCTCTCTTTAAAAGGGTGGATAATTGTTAATTTTATAAGAGTTCATGACGCCACCTGTGGTATCTGGTGACAAGCACCAGCGCTGCAGCAGTCCACTGAGGCCGGTGATAAGGCAGCTCGATGGTATAGCTCCCCACAGGTGGAGCTAGGTCTCAGGGCAGCGTATGCAGAGGGAATGCAGGACAGGCGAGACCCAGCTGGGTCAGAGCAAGAACGGGAACGGACACGGTAGTCACTTCAGTACCTTTTACTGGTGGAAATTTAGGCACATCCCGGAGCACTGTAGGGTGAAGGGTGTATATCAGGATCCTCCCCAATGAGCGGGTGTAGGGCCTCCTGTTTCTTGCCTCTGCGTAGTAAGTTTCTGACCTGCCTGGAGCTAGGCCTAACTTTGTCTCTGTCCTGCGCTGGCTGACCTTGTGGTAGGGCCTTCTCTTGGAGTTCACGCTCCCAGTATGCGGGGCCTAAGCGTCTCCTGGCTCTGTTACATATCAGCACCTTAGCGATCCTGGGACTTGTAGTTCTCCAGGGATTCCGGTTATGCCTTACTGGGTCATAGAGATACCGGTAAGCTCGGATCCTGTGTCCGGTAAATGCTTCGGGGTGAGCTGGTTAAGCTCCTCTGCCCCTTATGTACTAACTCGCCACTCGCCTTCGGCCTACTCGGGCCCTCACTAGGCTATACACACTAACGGCAGCTTGCCGCGCTTCACTGATCTTACGGCACCGGCACACCTTAAGCTCTATCTGGACTCCCTGAATCTAGCAAGCAGGAGCCTCGTGCTCCACTGCTGAACTATTAACTGCGTTCTCTAGACTAGACTGAGCTCCACTGCAGACTGACCTCTCTTAGGCTTCTCTACTGCAGGAACTCTTCAGAGGAACTGAACTGCCTAGCTCCACCTTCCCTATTTATATCCCTAACGGGCTCCCTCTGCTGGTCTGAGGTGGAAGGTGGAGATGTGTGAATGTTTATGGGGGCCTCTTGTGGAGGATTCCATCAATGCACTCTTGTAGGATCTGTGATACCAAGCGCAGCGGGGCATCACAGATGCTATTGACGACGAGGTTAGGTTGCGCCTTCCTGAACAGAGACGGAGTACTGGAAGCACGTCAACAACTGCATCCTCAACCACAACTCTGCCTCTGACCACAAGTCGTAGTGGCTCTTCAGGTCACATGGGCTCTAAGCCTTGCATAGCCTGGGCATTTAATCAGATCGATAAGGATGACCCAACTCGTGTTATCTGTAATATTTGTCAGCAAAAGCTAAGTAGAGGCCAAAAAATACATAGTTTGAGTACTTCATGCAAGTACCGTCACATGGATATGAAGCATAAGTTGCAGTGGGAAGCTCACTGTGCTACAATGCGGCCTAGCCGGCTGGGCCAACCACCGTCTGCCCCATCTTGTGCAACCGCAGCCTCTTCATCCTCTGTGTCTGGGGGGACAGCAGTCACACATGTTTTTGGACGCAGACCTGCCACCTCTTTACCGGCAACAGCCAGTGTGATTGGCAGGTCGTCAGTTCATTGGGAAGTGGAAACACCTGCTAGTGTTCAGCGCTCTCCGACATCGAGAGCACCACCTTTGGATCAAGGCAACCTAACATGTCCGCCTGCATCTTCCTCACAGACCGGCAGTTGCCGGGGACACCCTACTCAACACCGTCTAAGCACAACAGCCAGCCCTCGGTCATTCAGATGTGGAAAAGTAAAAGACCATTTCCTCCTAGCCATGAGAAAGCTAAGAGGTTGAATTTCACCATCTGCAAGCTGTTGGCTACAGAAATGCTGCCTTTCCACCTGGAGGACACAGAGGATTTTCAAGACCTTATGTCCGTCACAGTGCCCCAGTACCAGATGCCCAGTCGGCACTACTTCTCAAAGAAAGGTGTGCCTGCGCTCCACTAGCATGTCGCACACAACATCACCGCTTCTTTGAGAAACTCTGTGTGTGACAGGGTGCACTTCACCACAGACACTTGGACGAGAAGGCATGGACAGGGGCGTTACATATCGCTGACTGGGCACTGGGTAACTATGGTGACAGCAGGACAAGGGGCTGCTGTCCAAGTCTTACCGTCCCCACGAGTTGTGTGTTAATCCTCTTTATCTCGAACTTCCTCCACTGCTTCTGCCTCCTCATCCTCCTCTCCGTCCTCCACCTGCACCCAAAGCCTGTCTGGTAATGCCACCTGCTTTCTAACTGCGCAGAAGGAATCCTGCACACCTCCTTACTATGCTGACAGCAGGGCTCAACGCATCAGTGTTTACATTGAAATGTCTGGGAAATGTGAGTCACACAGCTGAGGAGTTTTGGTCAGCTCTGGAGACCCAGTTTCATGAAAGGTTGTCTCCACTGGACCTGCAACCAGGGAAGGCCGTGTGCGACAATGCTGCAAACCTGGGTGCGGCCCTTCGCCGGGGCAATGTCACACACGTGCCTTGTATGGCTCACGTGTTGAACCTGGTTGTCCAGCAATTTTTAGCCCACTATCCCGGACTAGATGGCCTTCTGCAGAGTGCACGGTCGCTGTGTGCTCACTTCCGCCGTTCGCATCCCGCAGTTCAACGACTTACATCTCTACAGAAGTTGTTGGGCCTGCCAGTTCACCGGCTGAAATGCGATGTGCCGACACGGTGGAATTCAACTCTGCACATGTTGCAGCGACTGTGGCAGCACCGAGAAGCCCTGGTGCAATACGTTCTGACGTATAGCCTGGGCCAACGAGATCCAGAGGTGGGGCAAATCACGCTGGAGGAGTGGTCTCAGATCAGGGACCTATGCACCCTTCTGCACAGTCTTGAAATGGCGACGAAGATGTTTAGTGCTGACGATGCCATTATCAGCATGACTATTACGGTGATTTACATGCTGGAGCACATGTTAAACAGAATTCGGAGTCAGGTGGTGGGACAAGAGGAGGTGAAGGAAGTAGAGGAGGAGTCGTATGCGGAAGGGATAACATCTCCAAGGTCCAGACGGTTGGCAGCACCAAGGCGGCAGGCATGGGAGGGTGGGGGAGAGGGATTAACCAGGGCGCATGGTAGCAGCCAAACTGTTGAGGAAGGTGCAGGAGCCGAGGAAGAAGTGGAGGACGAACTGGCAATGGGCATGGAAGACTCATCAGATGAGGGAGACCTTGATCACATTTCTGTTGTGCGAGGTTGGAGGGAGAGGGCAGAGGAAGGAAGCATGATTCTTACCTCGCTACTAACACAACAAGGACTTGGTCCTTCTGGATGCGCAAGACACATGAGTGCCTTCTTGCTGCACTACCTGCAACATGACCCCCGGATTGTCAGAATTCGAAGTAATCCCGACTACTGGGTTGCCACACTCTTAGATCCCCGGTACAAAGGTATATTTGCCGAAATAATTCCTGCCATAAAAAGGTATTGACGAATGCAGGAGTATCTGTTGCAGAATCTTACATGTGCTTTTCCACAAAACACCAGTGGTGCACGTAGTGAATCTCACAGTTCTAACTTGCCAACGGTGGGACTGTCGAGTCTTCATCACTCAAACAGTAACAGTAACACAGTATCTGCTGGTAACAGCAATTTTGTGGAATCGTTTCACCACTTTTTTAGACCATCCTTTGCAAGGCCACAGGAGACAAGAAGTCTGACACATAGTCAATGCCTAGAGAGGATGGTACAGGAGAATCTCCAAGTGAACATCGAAGCCATGACTGTGTCACTGGACCCTTGCTCATTTTGGTATTCCAATCTTGAAAAATCGCCGGAGCTCGCCACTCACGCCTTGGAGATCTTGTCATGCCATGCAGCCAGCGTTCTCTCTGAACGTGTGTTCAGCGCTGCTGGTGGTGTGCTGACAGATAAGCGCACGCGGCTGTCCACTGAGAATGTAGACAGACTCACGTTCATAAAGATGATCAAATCATGGATTCGCAAGGACATTTCTACCCCTGTGTCATCCTTGGGAGACTAAAAGCTTGGGGATTTGGTAAAATCACCTCACCAACCGTTTTAAGCAACAGTGGGGCAATTGATGCCACTTAACCCTAGAACGCATGACCATAAAAATCTACACTTTCACATACCTGGGGCCCTTTAGGCCCATGTGCAAATAACATGGAATAACTCAAACTCAAATGACAAACAACTATATACATGAAGAATACCTAGAGTTTCAAAATTCTAACTAAAGCAATCTTGCAGAAAACAGAAAACAATTAACTGGGCGGGCCTGCAAGGCCACAGGTATGCGTTCTAGGTTTAAGTGGTGTCTGTGCCACAATTTTGGGAGTCCCCTTGCTGTGTCTTACGTGACGTTGGCATCGTCAATTCCAGGTGGGTTGGGTCGCACCCCCCCCTTTTAACTGTAAGAAACTACATACACTATGGCTTGGGGTAACACAGATGGTTGAGTCTGAAGAGCTGTTTACTCAGAGGTCTGCTCCAAATCTTCAGTGTCTGCTAGTCAGCGTAGAATTTTTAACTGCATCTAGCCTAGGCAATACTTTGAGCGTAGTAGCCCAGCTGCGAAGCAAGCTGCACCGCCTGTGTATCTAATAAGAATTTTTAAATTAATCTAGCCTAGGCAGACTGTGGGGACCCCCAACCAAACCCAGATGCTCAGCCCCCCTACCGCCCCCCTTTCATGGACATCCCAATAATGTAACTCTTACAACTGGATGGGTGAGGATCGGTCACAGCTTTATTAACTCTTTATACTCATTCCATTAGAAAGGCATTTTATTTCTAAAATAATTCAGCTTGTTGCAGCATGCCCTGGGTCCCCACTCCGGCAAGTTGGCCAACAAGTGTAACTCTCCAACATGTCCTTTCTATTTCCACGCCACGGAGGATACAGCGTACTCGTATGCAGGACTCTGACCCCCACCCATCACTCTTAACGCTTGTTCCACTCCGTCCTGGAGTCCTGACAGGAATATGTCCAGTCCAATATCTATTAAGTGAACACCGTCGGGCCGTATGAGGCCTGCTTTATCTCCTTCAAGTTGTCGGTGTCGTATCACTACACCGCCTCTGTCTCTTCTAAATTTTGCCATCCGAATATTTATTACCCGCCTTGTCCATTCGATGGCCGTGATGTCTCGCGCACCTTGCCATACCGCTATCGGCACAATCTCTGACCATACTATAGCTAATTTTGTGAAAAATTCTCTGAAGCGCTCAGTGTCTAGTTTCATTATTGCCATTAGTTATGCGCTCTTGTGATGACCTAGGTTGTTTCCCCCGGCCTGTATAACTAAGATGACCGGACCTCTTGCCTCTCTCCCTACCTTGATTACCTCCATTAGTACTTGTGGCCATAGCAGGCCTCTAATACCTCTCCAGTTGAAATATGTGTCATGAAACTCTAATTTCCTCCCGCCTGGGCGGACTTTCGCCCTTTTTTGTGCCCAATATATATACGAGTGGCCTATCACTCACACTGTTGGCTTAGCGCCACCTGTAAAAGAAATAAACCACGTTAGGATAACAAGCCCGGTCTTATGTATCTCGCCAAACACGTGGATCGCCATCTCCCTATCCTCTGAACTTCCGTTTCTGACAGTCCTGCTCTTGCTGCTTCCGTGTCCGCACCTATGCGGAATGAGTGTGTCCCGTAATCTTTGGGGTGGTTCCCTGCCGATGTTATGCATTTATTAAATATAGCTTGGAACAGGTATCTTGATAATGGCGTTCCATCAATGTGTGATACGAAGAAATTACTTTGTGATCTGATGGTTAGATATATTTTTACTATTGTTACCCAACTCAGTGTACCGTTTGTGGGTTGTAGAAGTACCCAAGTACCCCTGCCCGCTGGAACCGTTTTCGATTGGTGTATGCGTACACGTATTGCATTATTGGCTATGACTACTTCCTGGTGTAATAAGCGTCCACTGGTGGTAATTTTGGATTGAGGGACTAATTCGCTTATACATAGCGCCCCGAAGAAGGCGATCACAAATGCAGTAGACATTAGTGTTGCTTCAAATTGTGAGTGTCATGTTAATGGTGTTAGGGATAAGATGTGAGAAATCAGTTTTAGTGACACGGGACGGGACGTCTACATTCCTGACTTGGCTGACCCCTTTTCCACCCTTTTATGGATTGTCTGATGATGAATCTTTGTCACATCTCCCCAATTCAGTAGTTGGAAGTGAAATGCTACTCCGGTCAGACACCGCTGCGCTGACGCCCCTGATATGCCCCTCATCATTAGCTGGTGGAGAAATTCTATGGTGACTTGTGATCTGGCTTGTTCACATTGGTCATCCCGTCTGCCTGCTACTAGTCGTGTCCACTCTTCCCATGCCTTACCGTATGCTTGCCACGTCGACGGGGCAACTGACGCTCTGATTAATGGCATCAACTATTCGCCACTAGATCCCATAGGGAGGGTGGGCAACTGTTGCCCGATGGGTGGGCGTTGTGGAAGAGCTCTGTGAAAATCTGCCAATTGAATTGTTATAAAGCGTTAGCAGCAGCTTTATACCCCTCAGCATAGTGGCTAGCGCGGACCCATACATTGTGTTTTAGGCACAGGAATACTAGCCTGCGTAGTAGGCCTAGCACTGGGAGAGACGATGATGCCATCTTATTAATGCAGTGCGCTAGGCTGGTGTTTTGTGTTATGAAGCGTATATTTTTGTTAGCCAGGCGCGCGCCCCATATTTCTATTGCTACCACTATTGGGAAAAATTCTTTTCAGGGCTAGATGCAGCTAAAAATTATTATTAATTTCAAAGCTGGTGGAGCTTGGTATAGATGGCCTAATACAATGAGTCCCACACACTGCTAGAAGCCCAAATATTTTTTCAGAGGTAGATGCAGATAAAAATTATTTTTAATTTGCAACCTGATGGAGGTCAGTATAGATCGACTAATAGAGAAAGTCCCACACACTGCTAGAAGGCCAAATATTTTTTCAGAGCTAGATGCAGATAAAAATTATATTCAATTTGCAACCTGATGGAGGTCAGTATAGATGGACTAATAGAACAAGTCCCACACACAGCTAGAAGCCCAAATATTTTTTCAGAGGTACTGTAGATGCAGATAAAAATTATTTTTAATTTGCAACCTGATGGAGGTCAGTATAGATGGACTAATACAACAAGTCCCACACACAGCTAGAAGCCCAATATTTTTTCAGAGCTAGATGCAGACAAAAAATTATTTTGAATTTGCAACCTCATGGAGGTCAGTATAGATGGACTAATAGAGAAAGTCCCACACACTGCTAGTGTTAGAACCTTGCTCTTAGGTTTTTTTTCCTTTGCTGGTCACATGACCTTGTTGGCCTATTTAATCCTGCTCCGCCCTTCTGGCTTTGCTGGACTTCATTGTATATCTACTTTCTAGCTAGCCTGTGCTCTGTGTCTTGCTCTGTTAGTTTGCTTGGTCTTCTGACCTCTATGTTCTATATATTTTGTTTGTTCGTCTGTCTGCTACTATTTCTGTTAGGAGGTGTCCCATATTCCTCCCAGTCCTTAGTACTTGTAGGGATTCCTTCCCCACATCTATAGGTCTCCGTACAGACTAGCTTAGGACTTTAGCAGGTCTGATCGCAGGATCAGGTCCCCTGTTACATCGTAGGGATTAAGCTGAGTTCTATCGTAGGGACAGATCTCCTCTCTTTCCTTAGCTCTGGTAGCAGAACATAACAGTAAGTCCAGCCAGCAAATTCTCTAAGGAAAGATTTTTCTGTTCCATCATGGCGTCGGTTCAGGATTTGGTTCATCGCCTGCAGGGACTCTCTCTGGAGGTGGCCGATCTCCGTTAGCACGTGAGTAACTGTCCTGGAGCACATTTCTTGGAGCCTAAGGTATGTTTGCTGGATTTATTTTTTGGTGAACACCGAGAATTTTTTTCATTTAAAAATGCTTGCTTATTGTAGTTTCGTTTGAGACCCAAGTCCTCAGGGGATGAATCCCAGCGCGTAGGGTTCATAATGTCACTTTGGCGCAAAGAGCCTCAGGAGTGGGCCTTTTCTTTGCAACCTAGTGATACATGCTTCAGATCAGTGGATAGTTTTTTTTCTTCTTTGGGACTATTATATGATGATCCTGACCGTGTCGCATCAGCTGAGACTGAGTTGAGACGTTTAAAACAGGGATCAGGTAATGTGGAAAAATATTGTACTCATTTCCGTCGTTGGTCTACTCAAGCAGGGTGGAACGATTCTGCTCTGAAAAGTCTATTTCTTGCTGGGCTCAGTGAAAGGGTTAAAGACCTGCTAATTGCTTATCCTACACCTGAAGATTTGCAACAGGCTATGCAATTAGCTATACGGGTGGATAGAAGACTGCGTGCAAGGGTTAATGAGAGCAAATCCTCTGCTATGTCAGTTTCTGGTTATGAGAATGTGTGTACTAACAGTGGTGAACCGATGGAGATTGGATCGGTGGCACCTCGCTCTCAAGAAAAAGACCGTCGATTTTCTGAAGGCTTGTGTTTCTATTGCGGAAAATCTGGTCATTTGATTAAAGGCTGTGAGCTTCGGATGAAGAAAGAAAAAAAAATGGTCAGTCACGCCCGTATTGCCTGTTTAAATTCCAAGGGTATATTTTTAGCTGCTTCCACGATTGCTCAGAAAAAATTAATGGAATTTCGGGTGTTTGTTGATTGCGGGTCTACTCTGAATGTAATTGATGGGGGATTCGTGGAAAGACTCAATTTAAAACCTGAACCTTTATCATCCCCCATTGCTGTGGTTTCTGTGGATGGTTCCCCTTTGAAGAATATTACTCTCAAGGTCTGTGAATTTCCTCTCACTATTAATGGTGTTCACCATGAGAAATTGGATTTGGTAGTGTTGAATAACTTGCCTTCTCCAGTAATATTGGGATTGCCCTGGTTAAAATTTCACAATCCTGTACTGGATTGGTCTACCAGTGAAATTAAATCCTGGAGCCATAAATGTTATGACAAGTGTTGTAACGGGCGTATTGCAGCTTTGGATAGGGGAGAATTGCCTGTTCCTATTCAGGATTTTTGGAGAGTTTTTTCTGAGAAGGAATCGCAGGTTTTGCCTCCCCATAGAGACTATGATTGTTCTATTGAATTTGTCCCTGGAGCGACTCTTCCTAAAAGTCGTTTATTTAACCTTACTATTCCTGAGAGGAAGGTTTTGGAGGAATACATACAGACAAGTTTGGCCGCCGGTCACATTAGGCCCTCTAAGTCTCCTGTGGCGGTTGGATTTTTTTTTGTAAAAAAAAGGACGGCGGTTTACGTCCTTGTCTGGAAATTCGTGAGATTAACATAATTACTGTACGCAATCCTTACCCACTGCCATTGATTCCTGATCTGTTTAACCAGTTAATGGGGGCCAAGTGGTTCTCTAAAATTGACCTAAAGGGGGCATACAATCTGTTGCGCATGAAGGAGGGTGACGAATGGAAGACTGCTTTTAACACTCCTGTGGGTCATTTTGAGAATCTGGTTATGCCTTTTGGTCTTACTAATGCTCCTGCATTTTTTCAGAATCTGATTAATGACATCCTTAGACCTTTGATCGGCAAAAATGTGGTTGTGTATTTGGATGACATTTTGATTTATTCGCCGGATCTGGAGTCTCATTGGCGGAGCGTGCGTGAGGTATTACAGTTATTAATGGACAATTCGCTTTTTGCTAAGCTGGAGAAATGTGAGTTCGCTGTACAGAGAATTAGTTTTTTGGGCTACATTATCTCCAGCAAAGGTTTTGAGATGGATCCGGTTAAGGTTCAGGCTGTGCAGGAATGGCCTAGGCCTATTGGTTTGAAATCGATACAGAGGTTTTTGGGTTTCGCCAATTACTACAGAAAATTCATAAAAAATTTTTCTAGTATTGTCAAACCTCTGACTGATCTCAACAGGAAAGGTGCTGATGCGGTTCAGTGGTCTTCTGAGGCCATTGAAGCTTTTGTGTATCTCAAGGAGAGGTTCACCTCTGCTCCCATCCTTATGCAGCCTGATGTTACTAGGCCGTTTTTGGTTGAGGTTGATGCTTCCTCTGTGGGGGTTGGCGCAGTATTGTTTCAGGATAACGGGGATGGATTACATCCCTGTGCCTTTTTTTCAAAAAATTTTTTCGGAGACTGAACTGAATTACGATATTGGTAATCGAGAATTATTGGCTATTAAACTCGCATTTGAACACTGGCGCCACTTCTTGGAAGGTGCGGAATTTCCCGTTCAGGTTCTTACGGATCATAAAAATCTGATATATCTTGATGCTGCCAAGCGCCTGAATGCCCGTCAGGCTAGGTGGGCACTGTTTTTCTCGCGGTTTAATTTCTCCGTTACTTACATCCCTGGTACTAAGAATGTTAAGGCGGATGCCTTGTCTCGCAGTTTTTCTCCCATAGTCGGTGCTGAGAAAGAGGAGAACATTTTACAAGAAGGTGTTGTGATAGCTGCTTTGGACTCCGTTTTGGAAAATGAGATTCTTAAAGCACAGGAGAATGCCCCTTCTAACACTCCTCATGGGAGGTTGTTTGTGCCTGGGACCTTTAGGAGAGATTTGTTTGTTGAGTGTCACGAATCTCGGTGGGCAGGTCATCCCGGAATCTCTGAGACCAAGAGACTGGTGGGTCGCAGTTTTTGGTGGCCTGGATGGCAGAAGGAAGTCATTAAGTGGGTGCGTCAATGTACTATATGTGCTAGATCTAAGTCCTCACATACTCCTGCTGCGGGGTTGCTTTGTCCTTTGGAGGTTCCCAGTGCTCCTTGGACACATTTGGCTATGGACTTTATAACTGACCTTCCCCCTCTGAGGGTTTTACTGTCATCTGGGTGGTCGTGGACCGTTTTAGCAAGATGTGTCACTTGGTTCCTTTCGTCAAACTGCCCTGCGCTAAAACTCTCGCTAAGGCCTTTGTCAAGGAAATTGTCAGACTTCATGGCGTTCCTACTGACATTGTTTCTGATAGGGGTCCTCAGTTCGTGGCTCGTTTTTGGCGTGCCTTTTGTGATAGGTTGGGAGTTCATTTGTCGTTCTCGTCCGGATATCATCCTGAATCTAATGGCCAGACAGAAAGGAAAAACCAGGATGTTGAGCAGTTCTTGCGTTGTTTTGTGGCAGACAATCATGAGGGGTGGTCTGAGTTTCTGCCACTTGCTGAATTTGCTCTGAACAATCATACATCTTCTTCTGCTGGTTGTTCGCCTTTTTTTTGTTGTTCTGGTTGACATCCGTCGTTTGGGTCGTTCTCCAAGTTGGGATCTGCCGTGCCTGAGGAGGAGAATTTTTCCGGTGATTTGGAGAGAGTTTGGACGGATGTGCGTGGTAATCTTCAGGAGGCCAACAGAAAATCTAAAGACTACTTTGATAGGAAACGACAGGAGGTTTTGTTCGCTGTTGGTGACATGGTTTGGTTGTCCTCTAGGAATCTGCGGTTGAGGATTCCTTCAAAGAAATTGGGTCCCAAGTTTGTAGGGCCCTTTAAGGTGCTTCAGGTTGTCAACCAATCTGCTGTTAGGTTGGAGGTTCCTACCTCCTGGAGAATTAATCCGGTATTTCATGTCTCTCTGTTGAAAAAAGCTGTTGTATCGGATTGTGACGCCTCTGCCTCTGTTCCTCCGGTGGTGGAGGACGGGGAATATGAAATTTCTTGCATCCTTAACTCTAGACGGTATAGAGGTAGTTTGCAGTATCTTGTGGCCTGGAAAGGTTTCGGTCCCGAGGATAACTCTTGGGTGAGGTCGGATGATGTTTCCGCGTCCAGACTTATCAGAGCGTTTCACAGGAGATTTCCTGATAAGCCTGGTCCTAGGGGATCCGGAGGATCCTCTTAGAAGGGGGGGTACTGTTAGAACCTTGCTCTTAGGTTTTTTTTCCTTTGCTGGTCACATGACCTTGTTGGCCTATTTAATCCTGCTCCGCCCTTCTGGCTTTGCTGGACTTCATTGTATATCTACTTTCTAGCTAGCCTGTGCTCTGTGTCTTGCTCTGTTAGTTTGCTTGGTCTTCTGACCTCTATGTTCTATATATTTTGTTTGTTCGTCTGTCTGCTACTATTTCTGTTAGGAGGTGTCCCATATTCCTCCCAGTCCTTAGTACTTGTAGGGATTCCTTCCCCACATCTATAGGTCTCCGTACAGACTAGCTTAGGACTTTAGCAGGTCTGATCGCAGGATCAGGTCCCCTGTTACATCGTAGGGATTAAGCTGAGTTCTATCGTAGGGACAGATCTCCTCTCTTTCCTTAGCTCTGGTAGCAGAACATAACAGCTAGAAGGCCAAATATTTTTTCAGAGCTAGATGCAGAAAAAAATTATATTCAGTTTGCAACCTGATGGAGGTCAGTATAGATGGACTAATAGAGAAAGTCCCACACACTGCTAGAAGGCCACATATTTTTTCAGAGGTAGATGCAGAAAAAAATATATTCAGTTTGCAACCTGATGGAGGTCTGTATAGATGGATTAATAGAACAAGTCCCACACACAGCTAGAAGCCCAATATTTTTTCAGAGGTAGATGCAGAAATAAATATATTCAGTTTGCAACCTGATGGAGGTCAGTATAGATGGACTAATACAACAAGTCCCACACACAGCTAGAAGCCCAATATTTTTTCAGAGGTAGATGCAGAAAAAAATATATTCAGTTTGCAACCTGATGGAGGTCTGTATAGATGGATTAATAGAACAAGTCCCACACACAGCTAGAAGCCCAAATATTTTTTCAGAGGTAGATGCAGATAAAAATTATTTTTAATTTGCAACCTGATGGAGGTCAGTATAGATGGACTAATAGAGAAAGTCCCACACACTGCTAGAAGGCCAAATATTTTTTCAGAGCTAGATGCAGATAAAAATTATATTCAATTTGCAACCTGATGGAGGTCAGTATAGATGGACTAATAGAACAAGTCCCACACACAGCTAGAAGCCCAAATATTTTTTCAGAGGTACTGTAGATGCAGATAAAAATTATTTTTAATTTGCAACCTGATGGAGGTCAGTATAGATGGACTAATGCAACAAGTCCCACACACAGCTAGAAGCCCAATATTTTTTCAGAGGTAGATGCAGAAAAAAATATATTCAGTTTGCAACCTGATGGAGGTCTGTATAGATGGATTAATGGAACAAGTCCCACACACAGCTAGAAGCCCAATATTTTTTCAGAGGTAGATGCAGAAAAAAATATATTCAGTTTGCAACCTGATGGAGGTCAGTATAGATGGACTAATACAACAAGTCCCACACACAGCTAGAAGCCCAATATTTTTTCAGAGCTAGATGCAGAAAAAAATTATATTCAATTTGCAACCTGATGGAGGTCAGTATAGATGGACTAATAGAATGATGCTATGCCCAAAAGATTTTACTTCACTAGGTGCAGTAAAAAATTGGTATTCTATACACAGGTGGTATATCTTGCAACACAGATAGGCTACTCCACTGACTAACACACTCTGCAATAGGCCAAAAAGGATTAGCTTTGCTAGATTCAGCCAAATGCTGTGAAAAAAACTTGCACAGCACTGGCACAGACCTGCCTGGCAAAAACTGATAGGAACTGATATAACCTAGTCCTGAAAAGGACTCCAATTACAATTAGTCTTTACTCCCACAACCTATCTATTTAAGAGCACAGACCTGCCTGATAAAAGTCATAGGAAATGCTGTAACCTAGTCCTTAAAAGGACTGCAATCACAACTATTCCCTACTCCCAAGCTATCTGTAGATTTGTGCGAAAATTGGCTTGAAATTAACAAGGTATAGCGCACACTGCAACAGCGGTGCCGTCTAACACGCAGCTGCAGCAGTGAGAAAATGGTGGCGACGGGGAAAATGGCTTGGTCTTATAGGGCAAGGACATGTGACATACACTGCCAATGACACATGCCCTTGCTTGTGTGAAAAAAAGCACTTCGCTCCGTGTGTGCGCTGCTGATAGGCTGACAGATTGCACCTCCCCACTGTAAATGCGGGAAAGAGAAAAAAAAAATGGAGATCTTCATTGTTCCTGCAGAGATCCATCCCCTGCCCCTCCCCCCACCCCGCTGTACACTCAAACTGCGTATTAACATTAATTTTCATCATTACTGAGAAAAAATCCAGTTATGATTTTGGTGCACGAACAGTTATCGAACATAACCTCGAACAGCCGAATTTTTCTCAAATTGTTCGTGTTCGCCGAACGGCTCGAACACCGCCCAAAACAGCTCGAATTTGAGATTGGCGAACAGTTCGAGTAGAACAACGCTCATCTCTAGTGGTCTGATGTGGACAGAAGGCAGGCTGACACCACAAAAATAGCAGGGACAAGGGTCATGCAAATTATTATTTTGCTGATCTCTAAAGGTTAGCTTGTTTTTCGTGTGTCATCCCTTAATACTATTCAGTACTTTGCTACTAGTGTTGAGCCACCCCCGTAGTGTTCGAGTTCAGTTCGTTTCGTCGAACACCCGTATGTTCGCCGAACTGTTCGTCGAACTGTTCGTCGAACACCTTCGAACACCGTTAAAACCATTGGCAGGCAAACAAAAACACATAGAAACACATAGAAAACACCTTCAAAGGTGTCCAAAAGCTGACAAACTGCTCAGAAGACACAAATAACACATGGAAAGGTGACAAGTACATATGGTCATGCGAAAAGAAAAGAGGTGGAGGAGTAAAATGAGGGGGAGACACAGATATAGGCATGTGATGCCCTTCTAAAACAAAAAAAGTGCGAAGCCGACAAGGCCAGTCCGTTCCTGCCCGTGTGACCTCCGTGTCGCCGGGATTGTGCTAGAGCCGTGGTGGACCCTGACGGCCAGCCCCCCTCTCCCAATACTGGTGCCTGTCCGTTGGTGGGTCGAGCCCCCCCGCGGTGGGGGGGAGTAACATCTGCAGAAGAAAGACCATCTTCCAGCCAAACTAAGGTGTCTACTTCTTTTCGTGGACAATGTGATACGATCCCTTTCTTATGGACATGCCCATAGCTACAAATTCCAGATGAGGCACAAAAACAGCAGGTCCTTCAATGGATATCAAGTGCTCCTTCAAGTGGGCTCTCCTCCACCTCAACTTCAACATCACAAATACTCCAGTCCTCAGAGGTGTCACCCCAATCGCACTTGCTTCCTCACAGCTCCCAAGTCTCCAGCTGCCCGTCTGAGTATGGAGTAATACAGATGGTTGAGTCTGCACAGCTGTTTACTCATACTATAGCCTGGGATATGGAGGTCTGCTCCAGAGCTTCTGTTAATCCAGACGAGGAAATGATCTGCACTGATGCCCAGAATCTTTATAAGTCGGATCCAAGACCAGATGAAGAAGGTTCTGAGCATAATGTAGACCCTCATTCCCAAACTGTAACTCCTGTTGGTGGAGACAATGATGAAGACGATGATGAGACTCAAATACCTGATTGGAGCGACAACTTGACTTTTTGGTCAGGGCAGGAAGATTTTAGCTCTCAGGACGACGGGTGTGATAACACACAGGGTGATGATGACGAGGTTGGAGATCCCACTTACTGTCAACCCACAGTCAGACAGTCGATGAGGTCAGCAGAGGAGGATGTGACTAGCCCAGGGGATGGGGATGACTCGGTACCCGGGCCTTTGCCTGGCCTTGGGGATGTCACGGTGGTCGGCTCCCTGGCCGGTACCCTGGGGTCACTCTTTAAAAGGGTGGATAATTTTTTTTTAAATTTTATAAGAGTTCATGACGCCACCTGTGGTATCTGGTGAGAAGCACCAGCGCTGCAGCAGTCCACTGAGGCCCGTGATAAGGCAGCTCGATGGTATAGCTCCCCACAGGTGGAGCTAGGTCTCAGGGCAGCGTATGCAGGGGGAATGCAGGACAGGCGAGACCCAGCTGGGTCAGAGCAAGAACGGGAACGGACACGGTAGTCACTTCAGTACCTTTTACTGGTGGAAATTCAGGAACATCCCGGAGCACTGTAGGGTGAAGGGTGCATATCAGGATCCTCCCCAATGAGCGGGTGTAGGGCCTCCTGTTTCTTGCCTCTGCGTAGTAAGTTTCTGACCTGCCTGGAGCTACGCCTAATTTTGTCTCTGTCCTGCGCTGGCTGACCTTGTGGTAGGGTCTTCTCTTGGAGTTCACGCTCCCAGTATGCGGGGCCTAAGCGTCTTCTGGCTCTGTTACGTATCAGCACCTTAGCGATCCTGGGACTTGTAGTTCTCCAGGGATTCCGGTTATGCCTTACTGGGTCATAGAGATCCCGGTAAGCTTGGATCCGGTGTCCGGTAAATGCTTCGGGGTGAGCTGGTTAAGCTCCTCTGCCCCTTATGTACTAACTCGCCACTCGCCTTCGGCCTACTCGGGCCCTCACTAGGCTATACACACTAACGGCAGCTTGCCGCGCTTCACCGATCTTATGGGGCCGGCACACCTTAAGCTCTATCTGGGCTCCCTGAATCTAGCTAGCAGGAGCCTCGTGCTTCACTGTTGAACTATTAACTGAGTTCTCTAGAATAAACTGAGCTCCACTGCAGACTGACCTCTCTTAGGCTTCTCTACTGCAGGAACTCTTCAGAGGAACTGAACTGCCTAGCTCCACCTTCCCTATTTATATCCCTAACGGGCTCCCTCTGCTGGTCTGAGGTGGAAGGTGGAGATGTGTGAATGTTTATGGGGGCCTCTTTTGGAGGATTCCATCAATGCACTCTTCTAGGATCTGTGATACCAAGCGCAGCGGGGCGTCACAGATGCTATTGACGATGAGGTTAGGCTGCGCCTTCCTGGACAGAGACGGAGTACTGGAAGCACGTCAACAACTGCATCCTCGACCACAACTCTGCCTTTGACCACAAGTCGTAGTGGCTCTTCAGGTCGCAGGGGCTCTAAGCCTTGCATAGCCTGGGCATTTTGTCAGATCGATAAGGATGACCCAACTCGTGTTATCTGTAATATTTGTCACCAAAAGCTAAGTAGAGGCCAAAAAATCCATAGTTTGAGTACTTCATGCATGTACCGTCACATGAATATGAAGCATAAGTTGCAGTGGGAAGCTCACTGTGCTACAATGCGGCCTAGCGGGCCGGGCCAACCATCGTCTGCCCATCTTGTGCAACCACAGCCTCTTCATCCTCTGTGACTGGGGGGGTCAGCAGTCACACATGTTTTTGGACGCAGACCTGCCACCTCTTTACCAGCAACAGCCAGTGTGATTGGCAGGTCGTCAGTTCATTGGGAAGTGGAAACACCTGCTGGTGTTGAGCGCTCTCCGACATCGAGAGCACCACCTTTGGATCAAGGCAACCTAACATGTCCGCCTGCATCTTCCTCACAGACCGGCAGTTTGCCGGGGACACCCTACTCAACCCCGTCTAAACACAACAGCCAGCCCTCGGTCCCTCAGATGTGGAAAAGTAAAAGACCATTTCCTCCTAGCCATGAGAAAGCTAAGAGGTTGAATTTCACCATCTGCAAGCTGTTGGCTACAGAAATGCTGCCTTTCCGCCTGGAGGACACAGTGGATTTTCGAGACCTTATGTCCGTCGCAGTGCACCAGTACCAGATGCCCAGTCGGCACTGCTTCTCAAAGAAAGGTGTGCCTGCGCTCCACCAGCATGTCGCACACAACATCACCGCTTCTTTGAGAAACTCTGTGTGTGACAGGGTGCATTTCACCACAGACACTTGGACGAGGAGACATGGACAGGGGCGTTACATGTCGCTGACTGGGCACTGGGTAACTATGGTGACAGCAGGACAAGGGGCTGCTGTCCAAGTCTTGCCGTCCCCACGAGTTGTGCGTCAATCCTCTTTATCTCGAAGTTCCTCCACTGCTTCTGCCTCCTCAGCCTCCTCTCGGTCCTCCACCTGCACCCAAAGCCTGTCTGGTAATGCCACCTGCTTTCTAACTGCACAGAAGGAGTCCTGCACACCTCCTTACTATGCTGGCAGCAGGGCTCAACGGCATCAGTGTTTACTTTGAAATGTCTGGGAAATGTGAGTCACACAGCTGAGGAGTTGTGGTCAGCTCTGGAGACCCAGTTTCATGAATGGTTGTCTCCACTGGACCTGCAACCAGGGAAGGCCGTGTGCGACAATGCTGCAAACCTGGGTGCGGCCCTTCGCCGGGGCAATGTCACACACGTGCCTTGTATGGCTCACATGTTGAACCTGGTTGTCCAGCAATTTTTAGCCCACTATCCCGGACTAGATGTCCTTCTGCAGAGGGCACGGTCGCTGTGTGCTCACTTCCGCCGTTCGCATCCCGCAGCTCAACGACTTACATCTCTACAGAAGTCGTTGGGCCTGCCAGTTCACCGGCTGAAATGCGATGTGCCGACACGGTGGAATTCAACTCTGCACATGTTGCAGCGACTGTGGCAGCACCGACAAGCCCTGGTGCTATACGTTCTGACGTATAGCCTGGGCCAACGAGATCCAGAGGTGGGGCAAATCACGCTGCAGGAGTGGTCTCAGATCAGGGACCTATGAAGTTGATGCGCCCCCTGGGCCATGGGGTACACGGAGCCGGGCCGGGAGACGCTGGGGGTTGTAGTCACTGTGGCGGTGACCCGGTCCGTGACCCAGGGCGGTCAATCCAAGGGTAATTTGTATATATGGGTTTTATATTGTCCAACTACGCCACCTGTGGAGTGTGGCCAAAGGGGCCTCCGCTGCTCTGAAGCTGGTGGTTTTGCAGCAATGGTATTATTACTCCCCACAGGAAGAGTGTAGCTTCAGGGCAGTGTGGGTGGATGATGGTGGTTGTAGTGCAGGGAGTCAGTAATGAACACAGAGTCCGTGTGATGCAATCCCAAGATCTTTACTCACAGTTGTTGCAGTCCAGATTACAGGTACCAGAGCAATCTCCCCTGTCGTGCTGTGCGTACTCAGTGAGGGGCTCAGTCCACCCCCAGATTGCTCCGGAGTACATAGCAGGACCCCCTTCTGTGTGTCCTTTCTCTGGCCTTCTCCCTGCACCTCACACCCAGTGACACTTCTATCCGGTATCCTCGGGCCTTGGCGGGCGACGTGTGTTCCGTCCCCTGGGTCCTGTGTGGCTACCTTCTTAGTGAGACTGGTGTGGACTTTGGCCTGCAGTACATGAAATGCTGCAGCCTCCGTTTTCTAGTTGAGCTTTGCTGTTTCTCCGCTAGTTGAGGGACCGGTTCCCCTTATCTGGCCTGACCCCTTTACCTCCTGGTAGCAGCGGGAGTACGGGTGGCCTTCTGCATGGCCCTTACCCTTAGGGTTCCTTCGGTTCCTGGAGCCTTCCTGCTCCCACTCCTCTATTCTCTCCTTCAGTCCTGGGCCTCCCAGGCTAGGCCCGCCTCCGGAGCAGAGGTCATGCAGAGCCTCTGCTCCTGTCACTTTTCCTCCTCTGACTGGCTTGCTCTTTTTAACATGGCTTCCTATTTATACTCTCCCTGTCATGTGCTCCCCTGAGCTGCTCCCCTAAGCACCCACTACATAGGACCCTCCCGCCAGCTAGGGACCAGGGACTGTGCTCTCCCTTAGGAGCAATCTTGCCCTACCCCCACTGCGGGTATGTGTTGGATGCAGGTGTTAGGGTCCCGAGCCACACGCCTTCCTTACCTGAGGGTGAAATACCACACCTCTGGGTGAGATGCAGTAACTCTGTGGCGACTGAACCCTCAGGGGCGCCACACACCCTTCTGCACAGTTTTGAAATGGCGACGAAGATGTTTAGTGCTGACGACGATGCCATTATCAGCATGACTATTCCGGTGATTTACATGCTGGAGCACACATTAAACAGAATTCAGAGTCAGGTGGTGGGACAAGAGGAGGTGGAGGAAGTAGAGGAGGAGTCGTATGCGGAAGGGATAACATCTCCAAGGACCAGACGGTCGGCAGCACCAAGGCGGCAGGCATGGGAGGGTGGGGGAGAGGGATTTACCAGGGCGCATGGTAGCAGCCAAACTGTTGAGGAAGGTGCAGGAGCTGAGGAAGAAGTGGAGGACGAACTGGCGATGGGCATGGAAGACTCATCAGATGAGGGAGACCTTGATCACATTTCTGTTGTGCTAGGTTGGGGGGAGAGGGCAGAGGAAGGAAGCATGATTCTTACCTCGCTACGAACACAAAAAGGACTTGGTCCTCCTGGATGCGCAAGAGACATGAGTGCCTTCTTGCTGCACTACCTGCAACATGACCCTCGGATTGTCAGAATTCGAAGTAATCCCAACTACTGGGTTGCCACACTCTTAGATCCCTGGTACAAAAGTAAATTTGCCGAAATAATTACTGCCATAAAAAGGGATTTACGCATGCAGGAGTATCTGCAGACGCTGTTGCAGAATCTTACATGTGCTTTTCCACAAAACACCAGTAGTGAATCTCACAGTTCTAACTTGCCAACCGTGGGACTGTCGAGTCTTCATCACTAGAACCGTAACAGTAACACAGTATTTGCTGGTAACAGCAATTTTGTGGAATAGTTTCACCACTTTTTTAGACCATCCTTTGCAAGGCCACAGGAGACAAGAAGTCTGACACATAGTCAACGCCTAGAGAGGATGGTACAGGAGTATCTCCAAGTGAACATCGAAGCCATGACTGTGTCACTGGACCCTTGCTCATTTTGGGATTCCAATCTGGAAAAATGGCCGGAGCTCGCCACTCACGCCTTGGAGATCTTGTCATGCCCTGCAGCCAGCGTTCTCTCTGAACGTGTGTTCAGCGCTGCTGGTGGTGTGCTGACAGATAAGCGCACGAGGTTGTCCAATGAGAATGTAGACAGACTCACGTTCATAAAGATGAACAAATCATGGATTCGCAAGGACTTTTCTACCCCTGTGTCATCCTGGGGAGACTAAAAGCTTGAGGATTTGGTAAAATCACCTCACCAACCGTTTTAAGCAACTGTGGGGCAATTGATGCCACTTAACCCTAGAATGCATGACCATAAAAATCTACACTTTCACATACCTGGTGCCTTTTAGGCCTGTGTGCAAATAACATGGAATAACTCAAACTCAAATGACAAACATCTATATACATGAAGAATACCTAGAGTTTCAAAATTCTAACTAAAGTAATCTTGCAGAAAATAGAAAACAATTAACAGGGCGGGCCTGCGAGGCCCCAGGTATGCGTTTTAGGGTTAAGTGGTGTCTGTGCCACAATTTTGGGAAAAAATGGAGACTCTTTTTGGAGTCCCCTTGCTGTGTCTTACGTGACGTTGGCATCGTCAATTCCAGGCGGGTTGGGTCGCTCCCCCACCCCTTTTAACTGTAAGAAACTACATACACTATGGCTTGGGGTAACACAGATGGTTTAGTCTGAAGAGCAGTTGACTCAGAGGTCTGCTCCAAAGCTTCAGTGTCTGCTAGTCAGCGTCGAATTTTTAACTGAATCTAGCCTAGGCAATACTTTGGGCGTAGTAGCCCAGCTGCGAAGCAAGCTGCACCGCCTGTGTATCTAATAAGAATTTTTAAATGCATCTAGCCTAGGCAGACTGTGGGGACCCCCAACCAAACCCAGATGCTCAGCCCCCCCTACCGCCCCCCTTTCCTTGACAATACAATAATGTAACTCTTACAACTGGATGGGTGAGGATCGGTCACAGCTTTATTAACTCTTTATACTCATTCCATTAGAAAGGCATTTTATTTCTAAAATAATTCAGCTTGTTGCAGCATGCCATGGGTCTCCACTCCGGCAAGTTGGCCAACAAGTGTAACTCTCCAACATGTCCTTTCTATTTCCAGGCCACGGAGGATCCTGCGTACTCGTATGCAGGACTCTAACCCTCACCCATCACTCTTAACGCTTGTTCCACTCCGTCCTGGAGTCCTGACAGGAATATGTCCAGTCCAATATCCATTAAGTGAACACCGTCGGGCCGTATGAGGCCTGCTTTATCTCCTTCCAGTTGTCGGTGGCGTATCACTACACCGCCTCTGTCTCTTCTAAATTTTGCCATCCGAATATTTATAACCCGCCTTGTCCATTCGATGGCCGTGATGTCTCGCGCACCTTGCCATACCGCTATCGGCACAATCTCTGACCATACTATAGCTAGTTTTGTGAAAAATTCTCTGAAGCGCTCAGTGTCTAGTTTCATTATTGCCATTAGTTATGCGCTCTTGTGATGACCTAGGTTGTTTCCCCCAGCCTGTATAATTAAGATGACCAGACCTCTTGCCTCTCTCCCTACCTTGATTACCTCCATTAGTACCTGTGGCCATAGCAGGCCTCTAATACCTCTCCAGTTGAAATATGTGTTATGAAGCTCTAATTTCCTCCCGCCTGGGTGGACTTTCGCCCAATATATATATACGAGTGGCCTATCACCCACACTGTTGGCTTAGCGTCACCTGTAAAAGAAACAAACCACGTTAGGATAACAAGTCCGGTCTTATGTATCTCGCCAAACACGTGGATCGCCATTTCCCTATCCTCTGAACTTCCGTTTCTGACAGTCCTGCTTTTGCTGCTTCCGTGGCCGCGCCTATGCGGAATGAGTGTGTCCCGTAATCTTTGGGGTGGTTCCCTGCCGATGTTATGCATTTATTAAATATAGCTTGGAACTGGTATCTTGATAATAGGAATGTGTGATAGGAAGAAATTACTTTGTGATCTGATGGTTAGATATGTTTTTACTATTGTTACCCGACTCAGTGTACAGTTTGTGGGTTGTAGAAGTACCCAAGTGCCCCTGCCCGCTGGAACCATTTTCGATTGGCGTATGCGTAGACGTATTGCATTATTGGCTATGACTACGTCCTGGTGTAATAAGCCTCCACTGGTGGTAATTTTGGATTGAGGGACTAATTCGCTTATGCATAGTGCCCCGAAGAAGGTGATCACAAATGCAGTAGACAGTAGTGTTGCTTCAAATTGTGAGTGTCATGTTAATGGTGTTAGGGATATGATGTTAGAAATCAGTTTTAGTGACACGGGACGGGACGTCCACACTCCTGACTTGGCTGACCCCTTTTCCACCCTTTTATGGATTGTCGTTGGGTACAGCCGGGACCAGCTGCTTGGAAAGCATCGCCAAACCGCGAGCCGTTAGGCACGCAAATTTGTTTAATTTGTTTATCCTAGGGTATCACAAGAAAGAAGACAGACATCAAGTAAGCAGGGATAAGGAGCAGCATGGCAGATGTGACAACCTACATGGTGAGCTGCAACATGTGCTACATGTTCACAGATCTACCAGAAGCTGAAACCAACTTCACCTGCCAGAAGTGTAGACTACTGGCTCTTTTAGAAGAAAAGGTGCGGGGACTGGAAGAAAGAATTGCGACATTAAAACTCATCAAGGAAAATGAAGACTTCCTGGACAGCACAGAAGCGTCACTACTGGTCACGGAAAGTCAAGGAAGCATCAGAGAACCTCCAGAGGCAGACAAGTGGAGGAAAGTGACCAAAAGAAGCAAGAAGACCATGGAGACACCACCAACCACACAACTGAGAAACAGATTCCAAGGACTTGTGGAGGACGAAGATGGCACACCTAAGGATGAGGAACTACCAGCAAGCAAAAAAGAAAAGAGCACCCAGAAACACCCAGAAGCGACAAGAAAAAGGACAGCCAAGAAGGGAAGAAGAATGGTGGTGGTGGGAGACTCACTACTGAGAGGAACAGAAGCGGCTATCTGCAGACCGGACATAACCGCAAGAGAAGTATGCTGCCTCCCAGGGGCGAAGATCAAGGATGTTACCGATAGGATACCGAAGCTCATCAGTTCCAAGGATGTCCACCCATTTCTTCTGATACATGTTGGCACCAATGACACAGCAAAGAAGGACCTACCGACAATCTGCAAGGACTTTGAAGCATTGGGGAAGAAAGTAAAAGAACTGAATGCGTAGGTAGTTTTTTCTTCTATCCTTCCAGTAGACGGGCATGGCATCAGGAGATGGAACAGGATCCTTGATGTGAACAACTGGCTGAGACAATGGTGCAGACAACAAGGATTTGGATTCCTGGACCACGGTGTGAATTACCTCTATGGCGGACTCCTTGCCAGAGACGGACTACACCTCAACAAACCCGGGAAACACACATTCGCCAGGAGACTCGCAACACTCATCAGGAGGGCGTTAAACTAGAAAAAAAGGGGATGGGAAGAAAAACGCGGGACACGAACATGCAACCAGAGAACATACTAATGAAAGATATGAAGTGCGACAAAGAAGGTCCAAGACAAGATACTTGGAAGGGAGGTAAGAAAATTTCTAATACAATCCACAGGGAGAAGATTGGAATAAAACAAAATCGTGTAAACTGCGTGCTAGCAAATGCCAGGAGCCTGACAAACAAGATGGATGAACTGGAAGCAGAAATATCTACAGGTAACTATGACATAGTGGGAATAACCGAGACATGGTTAGATGAAAGCTATGACTGGGCAGTTAACTTACAGGGTTACAGTCTGTTTAGAAGGGATCGAAGAAGTCAGAAAGGGGGTGGAGTCTGTCTATATGTAAAGACGTGTCTAAAGCCTACAATACGGGAGGATGTATGGGAGGGAAATGAGGAGGTCGAGTCCTTATGGGTGGAGATACATGGGGCAAAAAACAATAATAAAATTATCATAGGAGTCTGTTATAAACCACCAAATATAGCAGAAGCCACGGAAAGTCTATTAATGAGACAAATAGACGAAGTAGCAAAAAATAACGAGGTGATTATTATGGGGGACTTCAACTACCCCGATATAGACTGGGAAACCGAAAGCTGTAGATCTCAGAAAGGAAACAGGTTTCTGTCAATTATCAAAGACAATTATTTGTCACAACTTGTGCAGTAACCAACTACAGGGACGGCCCTTTTAGACTTAATATTAACTAACAGGCCAGACAGAATAGCTGAGGTGCAGGTCGGGGGGCACCTGGGAAATAGTGACCACAACATTATACAATTCCACATGTGCTTCAGTAGGGTGCCCAGCAAGGGAGTCACAAAAACACTGAACTTCAGGAGGGCAAAGTTTGATCAGCTAAGAGATGCCCTTCACCTTATAGACTGGGATAGTATCTTTAGTAATAGGAGCTCGGATAGAAAATGGGAAATTTTCAAAACAGTCCTACATAGTCACTGTAGAAGGTACATACCTTATGGGAATAAAAGGGCTAGGAATAGGAGGAAGCCAATGTGGCTAAATAAGGAAGTCAAGAGGGCAATGAAAAACAAAAAAAGGGCTTTCGGTAAACTTAAACAAGAAGGCAGCGAGGAAGCGCTAATATCTTATAGGGAAAAAAACTAAATCTGTAAGAAACAAATAAGAATAGCAAAAGAGGAAACAGAGAGACTAATTGTTAAGGAAAGTAAAACGAATCCCAAACTGTTCTTTAACTATATAAACAGTAAAAGGATTAAAACTGATGGCGTTGGCCCATTGAAAAATAACCTGGGTAAAATTATAGAGGGCGATGAGGGTAAAGCAAACCTACTCAATAGCTTCTTCTCCACTGTTTTCACAAAAGAAAACAATTTATCGGAGGAAATGCAGAGTGATAAAGTAAACCCTCTGCTAAATATAACCCACCTAACCCAGGAGGAAGTTCAGAAACGCCTAAATAATATCAAAATAGACAAGTCACCAGGCCCAGATGACATACACCCCCGGGTACTAAAAGAATTAAGTAATGTGATAGACAGGCCGCTGTATCTTATATTCAAGCACTCTTTATGGACAGGGATGGTCCCACTAGACTGGCGCCAAGCAAATGTGGTAGCAATATTCAAAAAGGGGTCTAAAAGTGACCCTGAGAACTATAGACCAGTCAGCTTAACGTCTGTTGTGGGTAAATTGTTTGAAGGATTTCTTAGAGATGCTATTGTAGAATATCTTAATGATAATAACTGTCTAACTCCATATCAACATGGATTCATGAGGGATCGCTCCTGCCAAACAAACCTGATCGCCTTCTACGAGGAGGTGAGCTCACAGCTGGACTGGGGAGAGTCAGTGGATGTTGTATACCTTGACTTCTCCAAAGCGTTAGATAGCGTGCCACACAAAAGGTTGGTATATAAAATGAGAATGCTTGGTCTGGGGGATAATGTGTGCAAGTGGGTAAATAGCTGGCTGAGTGATAGAAAGCAGAGGGTGGTTATCAATGGAGTAAGCTCAGGGTGTGTCAGGGTTACTAGCGGGGTGCCTCAAGGGTCTGTCTTGGGCCCTATATTATTTAATATATTTATTAATGATCTAGTGGAAGGGTTGCACAGTAAAATAGCAATATTTGCAGATGATACTAAACTTTGTAAAGTAGTTAATACAGATGAGGATAGGGCACAGCTACAGGAGGATTTAGATAAATTGGGGAGTTGGGCCAAAAAATGGCAAATGGGGTTCAATGCCGATAAATGTAAGGTCATGCACATGGGAAAGAAAAACAGCAGTCACCCATACATATTAAATGGGAAACCGTTGGGGAAATCTGACATGGAGAAGGACCCGGGCGTCTTGGTTAATAGCAAATTAAATTGGAGTGCCCAGTGTCAGGCAGCAGCTGCGAAGGCAAATAGAGTCATGGCATGCATCAGAAGAGGAATAGGGGCATATGATGAGAACATTGTTCATCCTCTGTATAAAGCGCTGGTAAGGCCGCACTTAGAATATTGTGCACAGTTCTGGGCTCCGGTGCTCAGGAAAGACATATTGGAGCTAGAGAGGGTACAAAGGAGGGCGACTAAGGTAATAAAGGGAATGGAGGGACTAGAATACCCAGAGAGGTTGTCAAAATTAGGCCTATTTACATTGGAAAAGAGAAGGCTTAGAGGAGACCTCATAAACATGAATAAATACATCAGGGGGCAGTACAGAGATCTCTCCCATGACCTGTTTATACCAAGGATGGTGACAAAGACGAGGGGGCACACTATGCGTCTGGAGGAAAGGAGGTTCCTGCACCAGCATAGAAGGGGATTCTTTACGGCAGAGCCGTGAGACTCTGGAACTCTCTGGGAGAGGAAGTGGTGATGTCCAACTCACTTAATGAATTCAAGAGAGGCCTGGACGCCTTTCTTGAGAACAATAAAATTACATCTTATGCTTAGTTAATTAATCCAGGGATTTAATCTGACTGCCAGATTGGTGTCGGGAAGTGAATTTTACCTCAATGATGAAAATTGGCCTATAACGCATGTTTTTTTGTTGCCTTCCCCTGGATCAACGCTGCGGAGTAGCTGCAGTGCACAAGAAATAGGCTGAACTGGATGGAGGCTTGTCTTTTTTCAGCCTTATAAACTATGTATGTAACTATGTCTGATGATGAATCTTTGTCACATCTCCCCAATTCAGTAGTTGGAAGTGAAATGCTACTCTGGTCAGACAACGCTGCCCTGACGCCCTTGATATGCCCCTCATCATTAGCTGGTGGAGAAATTCTATGGTGACTTGTGATCTGGCTTGTTCACATTGGTCAACCCGTCAGCCTGCTACTAGTTGTGTCCACTCTTCCCATGCCTTACCGTATGCTTGCCACGTCGACGGGGCAACTGACGCTCTGATTAATGGCATCAACTATTCGCCACTAGATCCCATAGGGAGGGTGGGCAACTGTTGACCGATGGGTGGGCGTTGGGGAAGAGCTCTGTGAAAATCTGCCAATTGAATTGTTATAAAGCGTTAGCAGCAGCTTTAGACCCCTCAGCATAGTGGCTAGCGCGGACGCATACATTGTGTTTTAGGCACAGGAATGCTGGCCGGCGTAGTAGGCCTAGCACTGGGAGAGATGATGATGCCCACTTATTAATGCAGTGCGCTAGGCTGGTGTTTTTTGTTATGAAGCGTATATTTTTGTTAGCCAGGCGCGCGCCCCATATTTCTATTGCTACCACTATTGAGAAGAAAAATTATTATCAGGGCTAGATGCAGCAAAAAATTATTATTAATTTCAAAGCTGGTGGAGTTTGGTATAGATGGCCTAATACAATGAGTACCACACACTGCTACAAGCCCAAATATTTTTTCAGAGCTAGATGCAGATAAAAATGATTTTTAATTTGCAACCTGGTGGAGGTTAGTATAGATGGACTATAGACCAAGTCCCACACACTGCTAGAAGCCTAAATATTTTTTCAGAGCTAGATGCAGAAAAAAATTATACTGAATTTGCAACCTGATGGAGGTCAGTATAGATGGACTGAAAGAACAAGTCCCACACACTGCTAGGAGCCGAAATATTTTTTCAGAGCTAGATGCAGAAAAAAATTATATTGAATTTGCAACCTGATGGAGGTCAGTATAGATGGACTAATAGAACAAGTCCCACACACTGCTAGAAGCTGAAATATTTTTTCAGAGCTAGATGCAGAAAAAAATTATATTGAATTTGCAACCTGATGGAGGTCAGTATAGATGGACTAATAGAACAAGTCCCACACACTGCTAGAAGCCCAAATATTTTTTCCGAGCTAGATGCAGATAAAAATTATTTTTAATTTGCAACCTGATGGAGGTCAGTATAGATGGACTAATAGACCAAGTCCCACACACTGCTAGAAGCCTAAATATTTTTTTAGAGCTAGATGCAGATAAAAATTATATTGAATTTGCAATCTGATGGAGGTCAGTATAGATGGACTAATAGAACAAGTCCCACACACTGCTAGAAGCCCAAATTTTTTTCAGAGCTAGATGTAGAAAAAAATTATATTGAATTTGCAACCTGATGGAGGTCAGTATAGATGGACAAATAGACCAAGTCCCACACACTGCTAGAAGCCCAAATATTTTTCAGAGCTAGATGCAGATAAAAATTATATTGAATTTGCTACCTGATGGAGGTCAGTATAGATGGACTAATAAAACAAATCCCACACACTACTGGAAGCCCAAATATTTTTTCAGAGCTAGATGCAGAAAAAAATTATATTCAATTTGCAACCTGATGGAGGTCAGTATAGATGGACTAATAGAACAAGTCCCACAAACTGCTAGAAGCCCACATTTTTTTCAGAGCTAGATGTAGAAAAAAATTATATTGTATTTGCAACCTGATGGAGGTCAGTATAGATGGACTAATAGACCAAGTCCCACACACTGCTAGAAGCCCAAATATTTTTTCAGAGCTAGATGCAGATAAAAATTATATTGAATTTGCTACCTGATGGAGGTCAGTATAGATGGACTAATAGAACAAATCCCACACACTGCTAGAAGCCCAAATATTTTTTAGAGCTAGATGCAGAAAAAAATTATATTCAATTTGCAACCTGATGGAGGTCAGTATAGATGGACTAATAGAACAAGTCCCACACACTGCTAGAAGCCCACATTTTTTTCAGAGCTAGATGTAGAAAAAAATTATATTGAATTTGCAACCTGATGGAGGTCAGTATAGATGGACTAATAGACCAAGTCCCACACACTGCTAGAAGTCCAAATATTTTTTCAGAGCTAGATGCAGATAAAAATTATATTGAATTTGCTACCTGATGGAGGTCAGTATAGATAGACTAATAGAACAAATCCCACACACTGCTAGAAGCCCAAATATTTTTTCAGAGCTAGATGCAGAAAAAAATTATATTCAATTTGCAACCTGATGGAGGTCAGTATAGATGGACTAATAAAACAAATCCCACACACTGCTGGAAGCCCAAATATTTTTTCAGAGCTAGATGCAGAAAAAAATTATATTCAATTTGCAACCTGATGGAGGTCAGTATAGATGGACTAATAGAACAAGTCCCACACACTGCTAGAAGCCCACATTTTTTTCAGAGCTAGATGTAGAAAAAAATTATATTGAATTTGCAACCTGATGGAGGTCAGTATAGAAGGACTAATAGACCAAGTCCCACACACTGCTAGAAGCCCAAATATTTTTTCAGAGCTAGATGCAGATAAAAATTATATTGAATTTGCAACCTGATGGAGGTCAGTATAGATGGACTAATAGAACAAGTCCCACACACTGCTAGAAGCCCAAATTTTTTTCAGAGCTAAATGTAGAAAAAAATTATATTTAATTTGCAACCTGATGGAGGTCAGTATAGATGGACTAATAGACCAAGTCCCACACACTGCTAGAAGCCCAAATATTTTTCAGAGCTAGATGCAGATGAAAATTATATTGAATTTGCAACCTGATGGAGGTCAATATAGATGGACTAATAGAACAAGTCCCACACACTGCTAGAAGCCCAAATTTTTTTCAGAGCTAGATGTAGAAAAAAATGATATTGAATTTGCAACCTGATGGAGGTCAGTATAGATGGACTAATAGACCAAGTCCCACACACTGCTAGAAGCCCAAATATTTTTTCAGAGCTAGATGCAGATAAAAATTATATTGAATTTGCAACCTGATGGAGGTCAGTATAGATGGACTAATAGACCAAGTCCCACACACTGCTAGAAGCCCAAATATTTTTCAGAGCTAGATGCAGATAAAAATTATTTTTAATTTGCAACCTGATGGAGGTCAGTATAGATGGACTAATAGAACAAGTCCCACACACTGCTAGAAGCCCAAATATTTTTTCAGAGCTAGATGCAGAAAAAAATTCTATTCAATTTGCATCCTGATGGAGGTCAGTATAGATGGACTATTAGAACAAGTCCCACCCACTGCTAGAAGCCCAAATATTTTTTAAGAGCTAGATGCAGAAGAAAAATTATATTCAATTTGCAACCTGATGGAGGTCAGTATAGATGGACTAATAGAACAAGTCCCACACACTGCTAGAAGCCCAAATATTTTTTCAGAGCTAGATGCAGAAAAAAATTATATTCAATGTGCAACCTGGTGGAGGTCAGTATAGATTGACTAATAGACCAAGTCCCACACACTGCTAGAAGCCCAAATATTTTTTCAGAGCTAGATGCAGATAAAAATTATTTTTAATTTGCAACCTGATGGAGGTCAATATAGATGGACTAATAGACCAAGTCCCACACACTGCTAGAAGCCCAAATATTTTTTCAGAGCTAGATGCAGAAAAAAATTATATTGAATTTGCAACCTGATGGAGGTCAGTATAGATGGACTAATAGACCAAGTCTCACAAACTGCTAGAAGCCCAAATATTTTTTCAGAGCTAGATACAGATAAAAATTATACTGAATTTGCAAACTGATGGAGGTCAGTATAGATGGACTAATAGAACAAGTCCCACACACTGCTAGAAGCCCAAATTTTTTTCAGAGCTAGATGTAGAAAAAAATTATATTGAATTTGCAACCTGATGTAGGTCAGTATAGATGGACTAATAGAACAAATCCCACACACTGCTAGAAGTTCAAATATTTTTTCAGAGCTAGATGCAGAAAAAAATTATATTCAATTTGCAACATGATGGAGGTCAGTATAGATAGACTAATAAAACAAATCCCACACACTGCTAGAAGCCCAAATATTTTTTCAGAGCTAGATGCAGAAAAAAATTATATTCAATTTGCAACCTGATGGAGGTCAGTATAGATGGACTAATAGAACAAGTCCCACACACTGCTAGAAGCACAAATATTTTTTCAGAGCTAGATGCAGAAAAAAATTATATTCAATTTGCAACCTGATGGAGGTCAGTATAGATGGTCTAATAGAACAAGTCCCACACACTGCTAGAAGCCCATATATTTTTTTCAGAGCTAGATGCAGAAAAAAATTATTTTTAATTTGCAACCTGATGGAGGTCAGTATAGATGGACTTATAGACCAAGTCCCACACACTGCTAGAAGCCCAAATATTTTTTCAGAGCTAGATGCAGAAAAAAATTATATTCAATTTGCAACCTGATGGAGGTCAGTATAGATGGACTAATAGACCAAGTCCCACACATTGCTAGAAGCCCAAAAATTTTTTCAGAGCTAGATGCAGAAAAAAATTATATTCAATTTGAAACCTGATGGAGGTCAGTATAGATGGACTATTAGAACAAGTCCCACGCACTGTTAGAAGCCCAAATATTTTTTCAGAGCTAGATGCAGAAAAAAATTATATTCAATTTGCAACCTGATGGAGGTCAGTATAGATGGTCTAATAGAACAAGTCCCACACACTGCTAGAAGCCCAAATATTTTTTCAGAGCTAGATGCAGAAAAAAATTATATTCAATGTGCAACCTGGTGGAGGTCAGTATAGATGGACTAATAGACCAAGTCCCACACACTGCTAGAAGCCCAAATATTTTTTCAGAGCTAGATGCAGATAAAAATTATTTTTAATTTGCAACCTGATGGAGGTCAGTATAGATGGACTAATAGACCAAGTCCCACACACTGCTGGAAGCCCAAATATGTTTTCAGAGCTAGATGCAGAAAAAAATTATATTGAATTTGCAACCTGATGGAGGTCAGTATAGATGGACTAATAGACCAAGTCTCACAAACTGCTAGAAGCCCAAATATTTTTTCAGAGCTAGATGCAGATAAAAATTATATTCAATTTGCAACCTGGTGGAGGTCATTATAGATGGACTAATAGAACAAGTCCCACACACTGCTAGAAGCCCAAATATTTTTTCAGAGCTAGATGCAGAAAAAAATTATATTCAATTTGCAACCTGATGGAGGTCAGTATAGAGGGACTAATCGAATGATGCTATGCCCAAAAGGCTTTACTTCACTAGGTGCAGTAAAAAAATTGGTATTCTATACACAGGTGGTGTAGCTTGCAACACAGATAGGCTACTCCACTGACTAACACACTCTGCAATAGGCCAAAAAGGATTAGCTTTGCTAGATTTAGCCAAATGCTGTAAAAAAAACTTGCACAGCACAGGCACAGACCTGCCTGGCAAAAACTGATAGGAACTGATGTAACTTAGTCCTGAAAAGGACTGCAATTACAATTAGTCTTTACTCCCAACCTATCTATTTAAGAGCACAGACCTGCCTGATAAAAGTCGTAGGAAATGCTGTAACCTAGTCCTTAAAAGGACTGCAATCACAACTCTTCCCTACTCCCAAGCTATCTGTAGATTTGTGCGAAAATTGGCTTGAAATTAACAAGGTATAGCACACTCAGCAACAGCGGTGCCGTCTAACACGCAGCTGCAGTAGTGAGAAAATGGTGGCGACGGGGAAAATGGCTGGGTCTTATTGGGCAAGGGCATGTGACATACACTGCCAATGACTCATGCCCTTGCTTGTGTGAAAAAAAGCACTTCGCTCCATGTGTTCGCTGCTGATAGGCTGACAGACTGCACCTCCCCACTGTAAATGCGGGAAAGAGAAAAAAAAATGGAGATATTCATTATTCCTGCAGAGATCCATCCCCTGCCCCTCCCCCCGCCCCGCTGTACACTCAAACTGCGTATTAACATTAATTTTCATCATTACTGAGAAAAAATCCAGTTATGATTTTGGTGCACGAACAGTTATCGAACATAACCTCGAACAGCCAAATTTTTTTCAAATCGTTCGCGTTCGCCGACGGCCTCGAACACCGCCCAAAACAGCTCGAATTTGAGATTGGCGAACAGTTCGAGTCGAACAACGCTCATCTCTAGCTATCGCCTCACTTCACTTATCTAACTATCCCAGTTTGGCCCATACAAAATTTTCTTCAAAATCATAACTCCGGTAGCATCTGTTCACAACCTCCATTCTCTTAATAGCCATCTGTGTCTGTACTGTACATGACGCGCCCCTGGGCCTGCTGTGTCGCGCAGCGTCTCGCGCACGGGGGCTTACCCGGAACCGGATCAGATGAGGGTTGTAGTCTCCGAGTGGCGGGGACCCGGTCCGTGCCCAGGGAGTCAGACTCAGTGTGTGGCAGTCTTGATATATGTTATTTGCGTGTCGACTACGCCACCCGTTGATTTGCAGCTATGGAGCTGCCGCTGCAGGGCAGACCGCTGAGGCCGGTGTAGAATTGTGCAGCGTGATAGCATAACCCCCAACGGGAGGGGTATGGCCTCAGGGCAGCCGACGTGGAAGATGGGGGTAGCAGGAACCACTCAGAGACGGTGCGGTGTAATTCAGGGTCTGGTAACAACGATAGACCCTCCCGGAGTACTTGCTAGCGAACGAGGCCTGGTCAGTCCTTGAGCAGATGGGATCTCCCCTGGCCAGGCGGAGTTGTAGGCCTCCCAAACTGACTGTACTATTCTGGCTACCTTGCTAGAAGCGGATATAAGTAGCCCACGTCCCTGAGTGTACCGTGTGGTGCTCACCCGTATGGCCGGTGACTCGGGGCCTTCTATTGGCTTCCGCTCCACGATGGCGGTGCTGGTCCCACACGTGTGACCGTGCCTTCGGGTTTCTGGGCCTGAGGACCTGAAATCCCCTGCCGGTCGGCTTCTGCTGCTGGGTAAGAGTTAGTCCCCACAGCCTCGGACGCCGGGTCCGGTAAGAAAGCTTCTCAGTCAGGGCGAGCTCTGCAGCTGCCAGCCCCTGACTCGTAGTAGTATTGCTCCCACTGAGCTCCTGCTGTTTCTTCCTATGACTGTTTCTTGTCTCTACTCTCCTTGACTCCTCACCCTGCTTCAGCCCCGGGTTTATATAGGGGAAGTCCTTCCCCTCCCAAGACTGGGCAGGAGGTGTGGCATGCACAGGATCCCTGACCAAAGGACCTCCCACCTGCTCTCAGACATAATATCTCTATCACTGTGGCAACCAGACCCCTGGGGTGTCACATACACATACTGTCTGGCAACCTGTTCATGTAGCGTTATGTGCATACCCTATTTAATATATTATGGATGTATTGTACAATATAAGCACATTTTACCATTTGCCTTTCGCGTGCCACTACTTCCTCATAGATTGTAAGCTTGCGAGCAGGGCCCTCACGCTTTTTGATATCTGAGTTATGTGTTATTCTGTAATGTCTTTATTTCCTGTACAATGCCCCTGTAAAATTGTAAAGTGCTGCGGAATATGTTGGCACTATAAAAATAAAAATTATTATTATTAATTTCAACAATCTGAGATTTATTAAACCCCTACATGCCAAGTCTTTTAATACTTAGCCGAGCAACTCTGGCTATTATGAGCTGCTTCAATCTGTTTAGAGTATAGAGATAAGAGTATCTTTTGAATTCAAATATGGCAGCTTCATTGAATTTTTCCCCAAAATTTGATTAGTGGCAAATAAATTTGAATGAATCTCAATGCTGAAAAGCATGTAATTGTTCGAAAAATACACATGGAGAGAGAGAACACGCAGCTGCTTACACTTGACTGGAGATAGAGAGAACCCCATTAACCATAAGAGCTTACACTCTACAGGAGAGAGATACTTACTCAGTGATTTTGGAGATGGTAAATGACTGTGCCACACAAACTGTGTATTGTTGTGCAGTTTCTCCTGAGTACTCTCATACCCCATATGTAGAGGAAAACTATTGTTTCAGTTCACAGCAGGGCTTGGAAGGGAAGGAGCACCATTAGACTTTTTGAATGCAAAATTTGCTGGAACAAATAGTGAACACCATGTCACGTTTTGAGAGCCCCTGATGTGCCTAAAGAGTGGAAACCCCTCACAAGTGACCCGATTTTGGAAACTAGACCCCTCAAGGAATTTATCAAACATGTTGTGGGCACCTTGAATTTTACAAATTTGATCTGTGAAAATGAAAAAATATATATTTTTCCCCAAAAAAATTTGTTTTAGCTCCAAATGTTTTCACAAGGATAGCAGGAGAAAATTGACCCCAAAACTTGTTCAGTACACTGATACCCCATATGTGGTCGAAAACTACTTTTGAGGCACCGCTCCTGGCACTGAGTGCTGGGTGTCATCTGTCAGAAGCTGCTGACACCTGGTGGGGATTACCTGGACGTTCTCAATACGTCTAAGGTCGGTAAGTACTTACCAACAAGGACGTACTGAGCACTTCCAAGGTTGGGAAGGGGTTAAACCAAAAAGACTCAACCTTTGCTTGGTGACCTAAGTGGTTTGTGTACAAAGTGGAAGTTAAACAATAGGAGTTGAGAGCAGGAGTTCAACACTAATAAGTACCGTATTTTGCACCTCAAATTTTGGGAAGAAAAATGGGAAAAAACTTTTTAATAAAATTGTGGTGAATCTTATAGTCAGTGTGTCTTATTGCTTACCAGCGGTGGGGTGGAGAAGGGTCCCAGGGTGACTGCTGCAGAAAGCTAGGCATAGCAGGAGTGAGGCGATGCTGTGGCCCTCAGACTGGGTGGAGGGGCTGGGTGTTCAGTGGTGCAGGGGCTCCACCGACATTTTGTGAAAGCCCAGAGCCCCCACACTTACATGGTATACAATGATGTGGACTCCGGGAAAATGGCCACTGTGGACGGCGCATTCGCAGATTGAGATCTCGGCACCTAGATCTCTGGAGACAAGATCATGTTGCCGAGATCTCAATCTGCATATGGGCCGCCCACAGCAGCCATTTTCCTGGAGTCCACAGTATTATATAATATGTAAGTGCGGGGGCACCGGGATTTCTCCAAATGTCGGTGGAGCTCCAGCACTGACGAACACCCGCAGCGTCGCACATCCAAACACCTCTTCCTCCTAGCGTGGGGCCCGCAGCATCGCCCATTTCCTGCCTCCTCCACCGCCAACAGCAGTGACCCTGGGACCCTGCTCCACCGCAGCCGGTAAGGTATATAACCACTATAAGATGCCTCCCTATTTTCCCTCCAAATCTGGGGGGTAAAAAGTGCATCTAATAAAGCGAAAATTATGGTACTTAATTTTTCCATGGCTTTTATTATTCTTTACTGTTTTTAGTTTCATTGGATAATGAATACCAGGATTAGAGGTTTACGTTTGTGTCTATGAATGTATAACTGGAGTAGGAGCTTGTCATGGCCCCACTATCAGTATTTGGTCAGTATTCGGTCAGTATTTTTTCTCAGAAGTGGGAGCCAAAACCAGGTGAGGAACAATCAGTGAAAAGGTATAATAGAAACAAGTCATCAATTCTGCATTTATCACCCACTCCTGATTTTGGCTTGGCCTGAGGGTGAATACTGCTGTGGTGAATATGAGCATATTGTCCAACAGGAAGTTCTTATTATAGATCTGGAAGAGCAAAATGCGGCACTGAGTGCAACTGACAGTCTTGAGAAGAGTATGCTTCTCATTGAGGTTTCAACTGATGCTGTAGATATGGATGGTGGAGAAATGAGACAGGAAGAGCAGGGAAGTAGACGGTTTCATGTAGTAAAGATGAGTGGAAAGAGTTCTAAGAAAATGAAGGCTGCTCCTTTTTTTGTGCTTCCAAGCATAATTGTCAAATTGGGTGATGCTGCAAGATGTAAGTCTCTGAAATGGCAACCCTAGTGGATACTGCTTTTCCTAACAGCTGGGAGAACAACTCAGCTATTAGCCATGATAATGGTAATGTAACAAGGGCTAGACTGTGGCACCATGCTCTACACAGGTACCACACGACCCAGGATGCATGGATGGACTTCTCCACAAGAGGCCCTCACTACATACAAACACCTCCACCCTTCCACCTCATACCACCAGAGGGAGCCTGTTAGGGATATATATATGGAGGGTGGAGTTAGGCAGTCAGTTATCTGTTGAGAGCGTGCTGACGCTGAGAGCAGCGAAGATGCAGCACGTCTGCTGCTCAGTTGTGAAGGCCCCGAGTGTGGCCAATGGCAAAGAGGAGAGGAGTTGAAGGGGCAGAGGAGCATCCTAGGCTCACCCCGAAGATATAAACCAGACACCGGGCCCGCGCCTACAGGGTCCTTTATACCCAGTAGGGACCACCGTCATTCCAGGAGAACTACAAGTCCCTGGCAGACCTGAAGCTAAACCCTTAACAGGACCAGGAACCACGAAGGCCCCAGTATTACTAGGGATAGTGGTTGCCAGCAGAAGGTCCTACTACAAAGCGACAGGTGAAGGAACAGCACGACACATAAGCTAGGCCCAGTTGCAGGCTGGCCAGGAGCATTCAGAGAGGCAGACACGGACCAGGAGGCCTTATACCCGCTCACTGGGGAGAAGTCCTGAAGTGCACCCATCCTACTGAGTACCCTGGACCGTACCTGACATCCGCACCAGTAAAGGTATTGAAGCGAATCCCCTGTCTCTGTCAGTTACTCCTGCTGCGCCATCCCGCCTGCACTACAAGTCCCAGCATCACCACCCACCAAACTCCACACTGCCCCGGGGGCCCGCTCCACCTGTGGGGAGCAGAAACATCCCAGCTGCCATTCCATCACCCACCGGATGTCTGCAACAGCTCTGGTAATCCTTACCAGGTACCACAGGTGGCATCACAAACTATTTACTTTATTTTTATTTTCATCCAAGTTCCAATCCCCTTTTTCAAGAGTGACCCCAGGGTACTGGCCCGGGAGCCGACCACCGCGACATCCCCAAAACCAGGCAAAGGCCCGGGTACCAAGTCATCCCCATCCCCTGGGTGCGTGATACTCTTCCTGGCATCACGAACAGGATTGCGTGCCCGTTGCCACCAGGTACTGTGCGCCTTAAAGAACTGTGTCACATACCATGGTGAAGTTTTCCCACCAATTGCCGCTGTTTCCCGCCATTGTCTGCCATTTTCGAGTCGCCGCGCGGGAAGAAGAGGGGCGTAACCGCGGGAATCGGAAAGGCGTGACTACTGGAAGAGTACGAAGCTCAAGCCCCGCCTTGCGCTCTGATGCAGCACCAGGAAGCATCAGGTCCTGGAGGGAGACCGTCATCTGCGGAGCTGCGGCCTACCCGATTAAAGAAACAGGAGTCAGGCTACGGTTCACTAGGGAGGCGCAACCATGGCCAATGACCAGGGGGACGCCAGAGCACCGGATAATGCTCCTGATGCTCAACTTGCGCCCGGCGCTGCTCAGGCTGGAGCGGCTGCCCCACCAGCAGGGGTCGTGACTCCGTTGATACCCATGGCCCTGTCGTATATCCCTGGAGCAAAATGGCTTCACCAGTATAATGGCAAACCAGACACCCTGTCTGGATTCAAAAGGAAGATATGCGGTGTACTGGATATGTACTCAATGACTGGTAAAGAGAGAGCCGCTGTTGTCCTGAGACAATTGACTGGTGCCGCAGAGTGGGAAGTTGAAACCTGGCCAGCCGCAGACCAGGAATCAGTATCAATTATCTTTAAGAGACTGCAAACTGTCTTTGAAAACTGCACTGAGACAGATCTCCGGATGAGGTTCTACTACTGTACCCAGAAACCTGAGGACAGTATCCGGGACTATGCCTGGTGCTTACACGAAGCCTTGCGGGCCCTGAAACTGGTTAGTCCAGCCAGCATACAGGATGAGAATAAAATGCTGACAGAACAATTCATCCAGGGGTTGAGGTCCCAGGAGGAGAGCAGATCCGTACGGTGGTGGGCCTTAGATCATCCAAATGCCACCTTTGACACCCTGAAGGACATGGCTATTAAGGGCCTTCAGCCCCTGGAAACACCAGGGACTGCTATCCAGTGTTACCCGGGTGGGGCCACCCCAGTGCCCGCATCACCCACTGCTCCTTCATTAACGTCTGAAACAAAAACGCAACAGTGCCCCCTAGTGAGCTGGACAGCCTGCGCTCTGAAATGCGTCAGCTAAGTAAAACCCTGGCCACTGTCCTGAGCACCCTGCAGCTACAGACGGAGCCAGAGCCGGAAGGAAGGATCCTACTCGCCGACAGTACTGAGGATGTCCCCTGGATGAGGAGAAGGAGGAAGACACCACCCCATAGGAGGACATCACCCCGTGGGAGGACCAACGACCAACGTCGCCCTCCAGGAGACTTCATCTGCTACCGTTGCCACAAGGCAGGCTACACAGTGCGGAACTGTCCTTTAAACGGGCAAACCCTGGGGCCGAGGGCCGACACCCAGGAGTAAATCAACCAGGCCCATCAAGCTGGTACCACCGGTTCGTAGGAGGAAGGCCGTTCCTGTCCATCGTGCTGGACGGCATAGCACCACCTGCGTTACTGGACACCGGCTCACAGGTAACCATCATACCTGATGTCCTCTACAAAAGGTACTGGTCCATAGATGAACTCCACCCGCCAACCCCGAACCTCTCTGTGTATGCCTCTAATGGCCTTCCTCTTAACCTAGTAGGGGTTAAGGACGTGACAGTGAAGGTGGGGAAAGTGGAACTAAAGGACCAAGGACTAATTCTCATAGAATCTAACCCTGGTGATACCGACTTGTATATGATACTTGGTACAAATATTGTTGGTAACTGTTTTGGAGAAGTGTTGTTTCTGCTCCAACAGATTGCTGACACTGCCAAACCAGGGCAGAGGAAGGTGCTCCAGAGAGAGATTCAAGCCCTCCTGTACCAGCAACTGGTAAAGCTAACAGGTGGTGAGATTGGTAATGTACGGGTGACAGACCTGATACCCATTGTGATTCCCCCAATGAGTGAGATGCTGATTTGGTGTAGGGCAGCAATAGGTCTCAAGGGACAGAACTACCAGGAGGTAGAGGAGCCCATTAGCTCAGAGTACAGACCTACACTCCTAACTGCTAGAGGGGTAGTTGATGTAAGAAATGGGAGGGTGCCTGTACGTCTCCTAAATTGTGTGGAGGAGGAAGTCAAATTGCCAAGGTATGCCACTGTTTCTAGATTGTATACTGTGAATGATGATGCCATACGCACAGTGGAATCCTTGACCCCACCAGATACAGTGGAGGACAACGACTTCGAAGCTGAGCTGGAGGATTGATGTCAACAGCTCCATGTTGGGACTGACGCCACTCCTGTCCATCAGAAGCATGGTGTTTACAGAGTGGTTCAGGAATATGAACAAGTGTTTAGTAAACACCCACTTGACTTTGGAAGGGTTAAAGGGGTACAACACCACATACCCACCGGTAACCATCCACACATTAAGGAGCGTTACCGACCCATACCACCAGCACATTATCAGAAAGCCAAGGAAATGTTGCGTGACATGAAAAAGGCAGGGGTAGTAAGGGATAGCTGTAGCCCTTGGACAGCTCCCCTGGTCCTGGTCAGGAAAAAGGACGGTAGCATGAGGATGTGTGTAGATTATAGACAGATTAATCGCATAACACATAAAGATGCTTACCCTTTGCCCCGTATAGAGGAATCCCTGGCTGCACTAAAATCTGCCAATTACTTCTCTATACTGGATCTCACTATCTGGTACTGGCAAGTCTCTGTTGCTGAGGAAGACCGGGAGAAGATGGCCTTCACCACCCCTATGGGACTGTATGAGTTCAACAGTATGCCGTTTGGACTCTGCAATGCACCCGGAACATTCCAGAGGCTGATGGAGTGTTGCTTGGGACATCAGAACTTCGAGACAGTGCTGTTGTACCTGGATGACGTTATCGTGTACTCGAGGACGTATGAGGACCATCTGAAGCACCTGGCGGAGGTATTTGAAGCATTGTCCCAGTATGAGATGAAACTAAAGCCTTCTAAATGCCACTTGCTCAAGCAGAAGGTTCAGTACCTGGGGCATGTAGTCAGCTCGGAGGGAGTAGCACCAGACCCGGAGAAGGTCACTGCCATACAGAAGTGGCCTGAACCGAGAAGCATCAAAGAAGTATAGCAATTCCTGGGACTAGTCGGGTACTACAGGAGGTTCATAAAGGACTATACCAAAAAGGTAGCACCTCTACAAGACCTCCTGGTAGGACAGTCCAAAAGAGGAAAGAGTCCCCCATTCCAGTGGGGCAAAGAACAGGCTGAATCCTTTGCAGTAATGAAGGAAATCCTGACTGGTGAAGAAATCCTGGCTTACCCTGACTACAGCCAGCCTTTCCTGCTGTACACCAACACCAGCAACGAGGGACTGGGAGCTGTGTTGACCCAGAAGCAAAATGGCATAGAAAAGCTAATTGGGTATGCCATCAGGAAGCTACGCCCTACCGAGAGGAACCCGGAGAACTACAGTTCCTTTAAGCTGGAGTTCCTGGCCTTGGTCTGGGCTATCATGGAAAGGTTCAAGCATTACCTAGCCTCAGCTAAGTTTACAGCTTTTACTGACAACAATCCCTTGACACACCTGGAGACAGCCAGGTTGGGAGCCATGAAACAGCGTTGGGTGGCCAGACTGTGAAATTATGAGTTCACCATCAAGTACCGGGCAGGTCACAAGAACACCAATGCTGATACCCTGTCAAGGATGCCTCATCAGTCAGACACTGAGGATGAAGTGGATGATTTAGAGGAAGTTGAATTACCTGCTTTCCACCAAAGCGGAGTGGTCCATGAACAACACATCACCAGAAGACGTCAGGGAAGAACGCTGAATCCTCTACCCCACCACAGTTGGAAGGAGACCCTGGACAGTGACCCGGTTGTCAGCCTTATCAAAAGACTGATCACCCAGGAAGGTTCTCACCTGGAGAAGGATGCTCCTCCACAAGCCAAGCAACTGTGGAATGAAAGAAGCCGGCTGTTCATCTACAGAGAGAAGATGTGCAGAAGATATGTCAACCCCAAGATCCATGAAATGGTGTGTCAGATTGTTGTACCCAGGACGGATATCCAGATGGTGTTGGAGGCCTACCATGATCAAGCAGGTCACTTTGGCTGGAAGAAGCTGGAAACCCTGCTGAAGGACCGGTTCTACTGGGTTGGAATGCGGAGCTCCATAGATAGGTGGTGCCGGAATTGTGGGCCCTGTAGCCTCAGAAGAAAAGACTACGGCAGCCAGAAGCACCCTTGCAGTCCATCAAGACAACCCAGCCCCTGGAGATCGTCGCTCTGGATCACGTCAAGCTGTCACCCAGCAGGTCAGGCTACTCCTATGCCCTGACCATGGTGGATCACTATTCCCGGTTCCTGGTGGTAGCCCCTGTCAAGGACCTGACAGCAGAGACTGCAGCAAGAACATTCCAAGCATACTTCTGCAGGCCCCATGGATCCCGGGACAAAGTGCTGACGGATCAAGGCCCTGCCTTTGAAGCCGAGCTGTACGGGTGCAAAAAGATCCAGACTACGCCGTACCAACCTCAGACCAATGGTTTGTGTGAGAAAATGAACAAATCGTCATAGACCTGCTGAAAACCTTACCCTTAGAAGAAAGGAACCAGTGGCCAGAAAAGCTGCCTGACTTAGTGGACCTGTATAACCACATACCCGTGAGTTCTACAAATTGTACCCCAGCGTACCTCATGAGAGCAAGACCTGGGAAATTGCCCATGGACCTGGAAATCGGAGTGGTAGAATCGGAAGCAGATATGTCCACTGAAGACTGGGATACAAATCGGCAAGAGCAGTACAGGAGAGTACAGGCCTGTGTCGAAGACAGTCTGAACAGAGTAAGGTAAAGACAGGAAGAGCAGTACAATAAACATGCACCAGCAGAACCCTTGGCACCTGGAGAAATAGTGCTAAAGCGGAAGAGAAGAAGTCACAAGCTCGATGACCAGTGGGAAAGAGAGCCCTACAAAGTGCTGAACTCCAAGTTTGACAACAGAAAAACCTGCCTGATTAGCAAAGATGGAGGTAAAACAACTGCAATAGTCTCAAGAGACCATCTTAAAGTGTGCCCAAGTCTACTGAAGACAACGGAAGAAGAAGTACCTCCTATAGCACCAGAAGAACCCAAGGAAGACGTGCTTCACACAGTTCTAGGAGATTTCCCTGCGGAATGGCCTTAATTTGATGGAGCAGTGATTATACCCATAATACACTTCTATCAGCCACAAGAAGAACCTTGAGCGCTCTAGAAGGACCTGCTCAGGAACAGGAAGAGTCCCCAGGAAGAGGAGGATCACCCGTTGAGACAGAGCCTGAAGGCCCAGTGGACAGTGTACTTGCCAGTCCCTTAGAGAGATTAAGGCAGTTCTATAATCTACCAGCATGTACGCCTGCTAGATTAACAGAGAGGGCACGCACAGACACTAGTGACACCCCAGTGCTACGAAGGTCCACACGCAGCACACAAGGACAAATCCCTGCCTGGTTTAGAGAATAAGCACGAAGTGTCTTCCATGTAAATAGTTACCCAGTCGGGTATTGCCTATTATTTATTGTATAAACTGTCAATAATATGTGTGCATTCAGTTACCCGTCAGGGTACAAAGGCTTGTAGGCTGAGGACTGTGAGCAGCCAAAAACTGTTCTTGTATACAGTTTGCACTTATCAAAGTTACCCCTTAAATGACCACAGAACAAAAACCCGTTTGGCGTGGCCGAAAACGTGGTCCAGCACCTGGATCACTTATGCCCTGTAGCCACGCCCAGAGCTTACGTTGAGGGTTTTCAGGTGGGTCACTCATGTTTCTCCCTGTTACACTTTCTTCGGTGAAATGGACACTAGTGTTGAGCCACCCCCATAGTGTTCGGGTTCGGTTCGGTTCGTCGAACACCGGGATGTTCGTGGAACTGTTCGTCGAACACCTTAGAACACTGTCGAACACCGTTGAACACCGTTAAAACCAATGGCAGGCAACTAAAAACACATATAAAACACCTTCAAAGGTGTCCAAAAGCTGACAAACTGCTCAGAAGACACTCTCTTTAAAAAAGCCGGACGGCAATTCAGCATCGGTACCCGACAATTTAGAACAGAAAGAATAGAGCATCATACATAGATTAGATAGATAGAAACATGTCAGTCACATATATATGAAGTACAGTGACAGTGTTGGTTACTGTACTTGTCATTTAGTATTAAAGGATTTATTAAAAAAATAATAGTGTTTTCATGCACCGTCTCTTTAAAAAAGCCAGCCGGCAATTCAGCATTGGTACCCGACAATTTAGAACAGAAAGAATAGATCATCACACATACCGTAGATTAGATACATAGAAACATGTCAGTCTCATATATAATAAGTACAGTGATAGTGTTGATTACTGTACTTGTCATTTAGTGTTAAAATAAAGGATTTATTAAGAAAAAAATTGGCGTGGGGTTCCCCGTAATTTTAGTCTCTAGCTGAGGTTAAGCAGACGGCTGGGGCAGATGTTTGAAGCATGGGAAGAGGGTAATACCCACGGAGCTTCCCAGGCTGCTAATATCAGCCCCCAGCTGCTAATATCAGCTGAATACCTAGCCTTTACTAGCTATTAAAAAGGGGGACCCCCCAAAAAATGACGTGGGGTCCCCCCTATTTTATTAGCTAGCAAAGGCTAGTCAGACAGCTGGGGGCTGATATTAATACCCAGGAAGGGTGCCATGAATATTGGCCCGCTCCCAGGCTAGAAACACCAGCCGTTAGCCACCCCAGAAATGGCACATCCATAGGATGCGCCAATTCTGGCACTTAGCCTCGCTCTTCCCACTGCCCTGTAGCGGTGGCAGTGGGGTAATAGGGCTGGGGTTGATGTCAGCTTATAATGCCAGCTGACATCAAGCCCAGGTTAGTAATGGAGAAGCGTCTATAAGACACCCCCATTACTAACCCCATAGTCAAAGTTAAAAAAAACCACAAACATCCAGAATAAAGTCCTAACACACAATTCTTTAATGTTCTAAATTAAACCATGCTTACCATCACGCCCATTCCAGCTGAAGCCAATGTCTTCTACAATAAAAGTAAAATAATAAACCAATCTCATCCTTACCTTTCCATGGTTCCCAGGATGGCTCCAGCTCTGCTACATTCACATGACGGGCTGGATCGCAGCCGAAAGCTGCCATCTAGCTTGCCATGCCGCAGACACTGAGAAGCGCAGGCATGCTTGCGCTCCTCAGTGTCTGGCTAAGTGCCAGAATTGGCGCAACCTATGGATGCGCCATTTCTGGGGTGGCTGACGGCTGGTGTTTCTAGCCTGGGAGGGGGCCAATATTCATGGCACCCTTCCTGGGCTATAAATATCAGCCCCGAGCTGTATGCCTAGCCTTTGCTAGCTATTAAATTAGGGAGGACCCCATGTCATTTTTTTGGGGGGTCCCCCTTTTTAATAGCTAGTAAAGGCTAGGTATTCAGCTGGGGGATGATATTAGTAGCCTGGGAAGCTCTGTGGGTATTACCCCCTTCCCAGGCTTCAAACATCTGCCCCAGCCGTCTGCTTAACCTCAGCTAGAGAAAAAAATTACGGGGAACCCCACGCCAATTTTTTTTTTAAAAAAATCCTTCATTTTAACACTAAATGACAAGTACAGTAATCAACACTATCACTGTACTTATTATATATGTGAGTGAAATGTTTCTATCTATCTAATCTATGTGTGATGCTCTATTCTTTCTGTTCTAAATTGTCGGGTACCAATGCTGAATTGCCGGCTGGCTTTTTTAAAGAGACGGTGCATGAAAACACTATTATTTTTTTAATAAATCCTTTAAGACTAAATGACAAGTACAGCAACCAACATTGTCACTGTACTTCTTATATATGTGACTGACATGTTTCTATCTATCTAATCTATGTGTGATGCTTTATTCTTTCTGTTCTAAATTGTCGGGTACCAGTGTATGCCGCTGCTGAATTGCCGGCTTTTCATGTTTCACTGTGAGCACTGTTCCCATCGATTTGGGCAACCACTGTAATGCTACAACCACCATGGCTGTGACATTACAGTGAGTGGCAGACAATCCCTGCATGAAGTGAAAAAATCCAGTTACGCATTTGGTGCACGAACAGTTTTCGAACATAACCTCGAACAGCCGCATTTTTTGCATACCGTTCGCGTTCGTCGAACGACTCAAACACCACCCAAAACAGCTCGAATTTGAGATTGGCGAACGGTTCTAGTCGAAAAACGCTCATCTCAAATGGACACCTGGTTACGGGACATACTGTAACTTAATTGTTGTTATTATTAATTGTTGTTATTGTTGTAACCTGTTATAAATTGCTTCAGTCCAGGAGTACTGAATTGTACTAGGGGGGTATGTGGCACCCTACTGTTCACAGGTACCACACGACCCAGGGTGCATGGATGGACTTCTCCACAAGAGGCCCTCACTACCTCACTACATACAAACACCTCCACCCTTCCACCTCATACCACCAGAGGGAGCCCTTTAGGGATATATATATGGAGGGTGGAGTTAGGCAGTCAGTTACTTGTTGAGAGCATGCTGACGCTGAGAGCAGCGAAGATGCAGCACGTCTGCTGCTGAGTTGTGAAGGCCCCGAGTGTGGCCGACGGCAAAGAGGAGAGGGGAGAGGAGTTGAAGGGGTAGAGGAGCATCCTAGGCTCACCCCGAAGATATAAACTGGACACCGGGCCCGCGCCTACAGGGTCCTTTATACCCAGTAGGGACCACCAGCATTCCAGGAGAACTACAAGTCCCTGGCAGACCTGAAGCTAAACCCTTAACAGGACCAGGAACCACAAAGGCCCCAGCATTACTAGGGATAGTGGTTGCCAGCAGAAGGTCCTACTACCAAGCCACAGGTGAAGGAACAGCACGACACATAAGCTAGGCCCAGTTGCAGGCTGGCCAGGAGCATACAGAGAGGCAGACACGGACCAGGTGGCCTTATACCCGCTCACTGGGGAGAAGTCCTGAAGTGCACCTATCCTACTGAGTATTTAGGGAGGGATATATACTGCGAAATAGTTTAGTGTAGGGTCTGTAAAGGCTGCCAGATCAAACAAACAGTCCTTCTCAGGACTAATATCCATCCCAGATATCAGGCAGGCAGGCAGGCTGTATAGGAGACACAGTGGTTATACCAGCAAATGCTGCATTACAGTCCTGTGTGCTCCTGTTGCTGAAATTGCTGGACTTAGCTCCAGGTATCGGGGGCCAGGAAAAATCCTTTTTATTTCATCTAAATCCTTCTTTTTTTCACTCCTTCACACAGTACAAATACCAGTCTTAATAACCTTTTGGTGTCCCCCCCCCCCAAAAAAAAAAAAAAAGTGTGTCTCTGATTTTTCAGACACAAATATATCTGTTGAAAATAGTCTGGTGTAGGCTAGAGAAACAGAAGTGTGGTTTTGCAGTTCCATGGTTCAAACCTCTGTATTATCCACTTTTGGGCCATTCGAATCTAAAAAAAAACAGTTTGAGTGTGTCGCTCACTGTTCAGCCCAGCTGCAAATATATATATTTTAAAAAGTCTGGTATACACCCGTAAATTATAACTGTGGTTTTGCAGTTCCACGGTAAAAAATCTCTATTATCCAGCTTTTGTTATTTTTTCCGTAAAGAAAAACTGTAATAGTTTCTCCCTGATTGTTCAGATTGTTTAAAAGAGTCGGGTGTAGGCCAGAGAAAAAGAACTGTGGTTTTCCTCTTTCACGGTTCTAATCTACTTTTTATTACCCTTTTTCCATTGATAGTGCGAGTGTAAGCTATTTTACTTCCTTTACAATGGGCAAGGCGCGTGGCAAGGGACGTGGAACTGGACGTTCTGGTGATGGTGCGTGCAGAGGACGGGGCCGTGGCCCAGGTGAAAATGTGCCACAACCAACAGCCACATCTACTCGCTCCCATTTCTTGACCGAATAACTAGGGAAGCACACAACAACACCAGTATTGCAAACTGATCAGTGTGAACAGGTTATTAATTGGATAGCAGATAATACTTCCAGTTATCTAGGCACCACCACCTCCGGTCTGTCTTCCACACAGTCAAATCTTAGTAGTCGTGAGTCTCGACTGCATACTCCTCCTCACCCTGATGCTCCTTCCTCCCACCATGCTGAGTGTCGTCAGACAGCAACTGATCCCACACTTGGACACTCTGAAGAGCTGTTCACTTGTCCATTTCCAGATTTGTGCCCCTCGCCTGCTCCGCTTGAAGTGGTGGAAGAGGAGATCCCATGTAGCGATGCCCAAATATTTGAACAGCCACGGCCACAGGAAGTAGACGCTGGCAATTTGTCACAAGAGGTGGACGATGACGAGACACAATTGCTAGGAACTGAGGAGGAGGATCGTGGAGCGCAAGTGGAAGAGGAGGAGGTGGTGGATCATCTAGTAACTGACCCAACGTGGCAGGAGGACATACAGAGCGAGGCCAGCAGCACACAGGTTGAGAGAGGCAGAGTACCCCAACAGGCAGGAAGAAGCAGTGTGGTGGCCACACACAGAAGGCAGGCAACAGTTCCCCGTAACACCAACACGAGGGACGTTGCCAGTAAAACCTGTAGGTCTTCCAGAGTCTGGAAATTTTTTAAAGACTCTGCTGATAACCCCAAAAATGCCATTTGTACCACCTGCCATGCCAGCATCAGCAGGGGTGACAAAACTACCAGCCTGACCACCACCAGCATGATCAGGCACATGGCAGCAAAGCACCCGACTTTGTTTGGTGAACCCCAGGGTCCACGTCCAGTGTCAGCGGGTGTCACCACTGCTTCTTCCACTGTTGTGCGTGCAATAGAACCCCCTGTTGTGTGTGCAAGGCAATCCCCTGTCCATACTGCATGCAAAGATGCTCCCTCCTCTCAGTCTTCACTTGTTATGGCAGTTTCTGAAGAAACAGCATCAACGTCCACATCCACATCCCACCGCAGCGTTCAATTGTCCATATCCCTGATCTCTGAATGAAAGTGGAAATTCGCAGCTAACGCTCCACAGGCCACAGTCCTAAATTTGCACATTTCACGACTGATTGCCTTGGAAATGTTGCCTTTTAGGCTGGTGGAGACAGAATCCTTCCGAAACCTTATGGCGGTGGCCGTCCCTCAGTAGTCGGTCCCCAGCCAACACTATTTTGCCCAGTGTGCCATCCCCGCACTACACAAGCACTTGTTCCAAAACATCTGTCATGCCGTCAACAGCGCAGTTACTGGGAGAGTCCACCTGACAACGGACACGTGGACAAGTGCTTGTGGCCAGGGCCGGTACATCTCCCTGACGGCACACTGGGTAAACATAGAGGAAACCGGGACCCAGTCGGACCTTGGGACTGAACACATCCTCCCCACACCGAGGATTGCGGGCCCTATGTCAGTCAGAGTTGCCCCCACAGTGTACAACTCCTGCGCATCATCCTCCTCCTCCTCATGTTCAGCCTCCATCTCAGATATCACCACATCAGTTACAAGCTGGAAGAACTGCAGTACTGCCTCCCCCAAGCGGCAACAGGCTGTGCTGAAACTCATAAGCTTAGGTGAGAAACCTCATACTGCTTGTGAGTTGTGGACAGCTGTGAAAGAGCAGGCAGATCTGTGGCTGACACCGCTGAACCTACATCCAGGCATGGTCGTGTGTGACAATGGCCGTAACCTGGTGGCGGCTCTGAGGCGAGGCGAGATCACACACGTACGATGCCTGGCTCATGTGCTTAACCTCGTGGTTCAGCGGTTTTTTAAATCGTACCCCGAGTTGCTAGATCTGCTCGTCAAAGTACGCCGCCTGTCAGCTCATTTTCGCAACTCGGCTACAGCTTCCGCCGCCCTTGCTGTGTTGCAGCACTGTTTGCAGCTTCCGTCATACCTGGTGTGTGATGTCCCCACACGTTGGAACTCTACCCTCCACATGTTGCAAAGGATTTGTGAGCAGTTGTGGAGTACCACCTGCAACAAGGCCGTCGATATTCAGGTCAGACTCCACACATAAAACCTCAGGAGTGGACCTGGATGTCTGACATATGAACCATCTTGACAAACTTTGAGGAGTCCACCAAGATGGTGAGTGGCGATGACGCCATCATTAGCGTCAGCATTCCACTTATCTGTCTTTTGCAACGCTCTCTGCAGAGAATTAAAGAGGAGGCATTGCAGCCAGAGTATGATGAGATGGATCAAGAAGCCGTAGCGGTCGATTACACACAGCCCAGCCTAATCTCATCCCAATGTGCATTGGGGGACAATGAGGGAGAGGAGGAGGAGGAGGAAGAACAGGAGCTTGTGTCATGCGCTGTAGATGGTAGTACCTGTACAACTGTCATACCTTCGGTTCAGCATGGGTGGCCTGAGGACAGGGGGAAGGAGGAGGAGAGCATGGTCAGTCGTCATCTTGGTGAGGACACGGAAGTCTTGCCTGTTACCAGTCTGGCACGCATGGCTGACTTTATGTTACGCTGCCTTAACCGTGACCCTCGCGTTGCCAAAATGTTGGGTGACAGTCATTACTGGTTGGTGACACTTTTAGACCCCTGCTACAAGGAGAACTTTCACTCTCTTATTCCTGAGGTGGAGAGGTCTACAAAAATGGGGCAGTACCTGAAGGCCCTTGCTGCAGAACTGTTAAAAAAATTCCCATCTGAACACGATAGCGGCAGTGGTCACAGTTCGTTGTTGCCCAACCAAGGCGTACATGCGAGAGAGACGCAACTCCAATCCAGCAGAGGCAGGGGAACACTGTCAACGTTCTGGGACAGTTTTATCAGACCCTCCCTTCGGACAGACCCTGAGGTGCGGGGTACTATCACAAGGAGTGGAAAGTTTCAAAAGATGGTGAGGGAGTACCTTGCCGACCGTACCAGCATCCTCCGTGATTCCTCTGTGCCTTTTAATTATTGGGTATCCAAGCTGGACACTTGGAATGAACTCGCTCTGTACGCCTTGGAGGTCCTGGCCTGGCCTGCCACAAGCGTGTTATCGGAGCGTGTTTTTAGTGCCGCTGGGGGAATTATAACTGATAAGTGCACTCGCCTGTCAACTGACAATGCTGACAAGCCGACCCTTATCAAAATGAACAAGGGCTGGATTGGGCCAGACATCTCATCACCGCCAAATGACAGCAGAGTAACATAAAGTCAAATCCACTGTGTTATTTTGGGAGGGGTATTCACGTGCACCGCTTCACACCCACACATGGGTTTACGCTTCCTCATTTCGGCTGTTTTATGTTCTTCTCTTTATCCTCAGCCTCCACCACCACTGTACCACCACAGTGACCGTGGTCCGTGTTGCCATTTTTGAAAGTTTCTCCTTCCTTTTTTTTGTCAGCTTTTGCTTGTAAGGCATAAGCAAAGACTGTGGGAGACCCACTCCCCAATAATGGGAATAATATTTTTAAGATGCTGTACTGTATGGCTCTTGTAAGGGGCATTAAAACCGTCTTGTTAAGCTACTGCGACCTCCACCACTTTTCCAAGGGGCATTCAAACCATCTTGTTAAGCTACTGCGACCTCCACCACTTTTCTGAGGGGCATTAAAACCGTCTTGTTAAGCTACTGCGACCTCCACCACTTTTCCAAGGGGCATTCAAATCATCTTGTTAAGCTACTGCGACCTCCACCACTTTTGCGAGGCACATTAAAACCGTCTTGTTAAGCTCCTGGGACCTCCACGTCTCTTCTGAGGGGCATTAAAAGCGTCATGTTAGACCACTCTGAACTCCACAGCTCTTCCAAGGGGCATTGAAATGTTGTTTTTAATTAACTCTAATGTCCACGACTCTCCGAAGGGGCATTGCATTTCCTCCTAATTTTTGGCAGCTTTTGCTTGGAAGGCATAAGCAAAGATTATGGGAGACCCACTCCCCAATAATGGGAATAATGTTTGTAATATGCTGTACTGCTTGGCTCTTGTAAGGGGCATTGCAAGTTCCTCCATCCTAATTTTTGGCAGCTTTTGCTTGGAAGGCATAAGAAAAGACTATGGGAGACCCACTCCCCAATAATGGGAATAATGTTTGTTATATGCTGTACTGCATGGCTCTTGTAAGGGGCATTAAAACTGTCTTGTTAAGCTACTGTGACCTCCACGTCTCTTTCAAGGGGCACTAAAACTGTCTTGTTAAGCTACTGTGACCTCCAGTTCTCTTCCAAGGAGCATTCAAACCGTCTTGTTAAGCTACTGCGACCTTCCCCACTTTTCCAAGGGGTATTTAAACCATCTTGTTAAGCTACTGCAACCTCCACCACTGTTCCGAGGGGCATTAAAACCGTCTTGTTAAGCTACTGCGACCTCCACCACTTTTCCGAGGGGCATTAAAACCGGCTTGTTAAGCTACTGGGACCTCTACGTCTCTTCTGAGGGGCAGTAAAAGCATCTTGTTAAACCACTCTGAACTCCACAGCTCTTCCAAGGGGCATTGAAATGTTGTTTTTAATGAACTCTAACCTCCACGACTCTTCGAACGGGCATTGCATTTCCTCCTAATTTTTGGCAGCTTTTCCTTGGAAGGCATAAGCAAAGACTATGGGAGACCCACTCCCCAATAATGGTAATAATGTTTGTAATATGCTGTACTGCATGGCTCTTGTAAGGGGCATTGCAAGTTCGTCCATCCTAATTTTTCGCAGCTTCTGCTTGGAAGGCATAAGCAAAGACTATGGGAGACCCACTCCCCAATAATGGGAATAATGTTTGTAATATGCTGTACTGCACGGCTCTTGTAAGGGGCATTGCAAGTTCCTCCGTCCTAATTTTTGGCAGCTTTTGCTTGGAAGGCATAAGCAAAGACTATGGGAGACCCACTCCCCAATAATGGGAATAATGTTTGTAATATGCTGTACTGCATGGCTCTTGTAAGGGGCATTTAAACCATCTTGTTAAGCTACTGTGACCTCCACGTCTCTTTCGAGGGGCATTAAAACCATCTTGTTAAGCTACTGGAACCTCCACGTCTCTTCTGAGGGGCAGTAAAAGCGTCTTGTTAAACCACTCTGAACTCCACAGCTCTTCCAAGGGGCATTGAAATGTTGTTTTTAATGAACTCTAACCTCCACGACTCTTCGAACGGGCATTGCATTTCCTCCTAATTTTTGGCAGCTTTTCCTTGGAAGGCATAAGCAAAGATTATGGGAGACCCACTCCCCAATAATGGGAATAATGTTTGTAATATGCTGTACTGCATGGCTCTTGTAAGGGGCATTGCAAGTTCCTCCATCCTAATTTTTGGCAGCTTTTGCTTGGAAGGCATAAGAAAAGACTATGGGAGACCCACTCCCCAATAATGGGAATAATGTTTGTTATATGCTGTACTGCATGGCTCTTGTAAGGGGCATTAAAACCGTCTTGTTAAGCTACTGTGACCTCCACGTCTCTTTCAAGGGGCACTAAAACTGTCTTGTTAAGCTACTGTGACCTCCAGTTCTCTTCCAAGGAGCATTCAAACCGTCTTGTTAAGCTACTGCGACCTTCCCCACTTTTCCAAGGGGTATTTAAACCATCTTGTTAAGCTACTGCAACCTCCACCACTGTTCCGAGGGGCATTAAAACCGGCTTGTTAAGCTACTGCGACCTCCACCACTTTTCCGAGGGGCATTAAAACCGGCTTGTTAAGCTACTGGGACCTCTACGTCTCTTCTGAGGGGCAGTAAAAGCGTCTTGTTAAACCACTCTGAACTCCACAGCTCTTCCAAGGGGCATTGAAATGTTGTTTTTAATGAACTCTAACCTCCACGACTCTTCGAACGGGCATTGCATTTCCTCCTAATTTTTGGCAGCTTTTCCTTGGAAGGCATAAGCAAAGACTATGGGAGACCCACTCCCCAATAATGGTAATAATGTTTGTAATATGCTGTACTGCATGGCTCTTGTAAGGGGCATTGCAAGTTCGTCCATCCTAATTTTTCGCAGCTTCTGCTTGGAAGGCATAAGCAAAGACTATGGGAGACCCACTCCCCAATAATGGGAATAATGTTTGTAATATGCTGTACTGCACGGCTCTTGTAAGGGGCATTGCAAGTTCCTCCGTCCTAATTTTTGGCAGCTTTTGCTTGGAAGGCATAAGCAAAGACTATGGGAGACCCACTCCCCAATAATGGGAATAATGTTTGTAATATGCTGTACTGCATGGCTCTTGTAAGGGGCATTAAAACCATCTTGTTAAGCTACTGTGACCTCCACGTCTCTTTCGAGGGGCATTAAAACCATCTTGTTAAGCTACTGGAACCTCCACGTCTCTTCTGAGGGGCAGTAAAAGCGTCTTGTTAAACCACTCTGAACTCCACAGCTCTTCCAAGGGGCATTGAAATGTTGTTTTTAATGAACTCTAACCTCCACGACTCTTCGAACGGGCATTGCATTTCCTCCTAATTTTTGGCAGCTTTTCCTTGGAAGGCATAAGCAAAGACTATGGGAGACCCACTCCCCAATAATGGGAATAATGTTTGTAATATGCTGTACTGCATGGCTCTTGTAAGGGGCATTAAAACCATCTTGTTAAGCTACTGGAACCTCCACGTCTCTTCCGAGGGGCATTCAAACTGTCTTGTTAAGCTACTGCAACCTCCACCACTTTTCCAAGGGGCATTAAAACCGTCTTGTTAAGCTACTGTGACCTCCACGTCTCTTCCAAGGGGCATTCAAACAGTCTTGTTAAGCTACTGGGACCTCCACTACTCTTCCAAGGGGCATTCAAACCATCTTGTTAAGCTACTGCGACCTCCACCACTTTTCCAAGGGGCATTCAAACCGTCTTGTTAAGCTACTGCGACCTCCACCACTTTTCCGAGGGGCATTAAAACCGTCTTGTTAAGCTACTGCAACCTCCACCACTTTTCCAAGGGGCATTCAAATCGTCTTGTTAAGCTACTGCGACCTCCACCACTTTTCCGACGCGCATTAAAACCGTCTTGTTAAGCTCCTGGGACCTCCACGTCTCTTCTGAGGGGCATTAAAAGCGTCATGTTAGACCACTCTGAACTCCACAGCTCTTCCAAGGGGCATTGAAATGTTGTTTTTAATTAACTCTAACCTCCACGACTCTTCGAACGGGCATTGTATTTCCTCCTAATTTTTGGCAGCTTTTGCTTGGAAGGCATAAGCAAAGACTATGGGAGACCCACTCCCCAATAATGGTAATAATGTTTGTAATATGCTGTACTGCATGGCTCTTGTAAGGGGCATTAAAACCGTCTTGTTATGCTCCTGTGACCTCCACGTCTCTTTCAAGGGGCATTACAACCGTCTTGTTATGCTACTGGGACCTCCACATCTCTTCCGAGGGGCATTCAAACCATCTTGTTAAGCTACTGCAACCTCCACCACTTTTCCAGGGGGCAATAAAACCGTCTTGTTAAGCTACTGTGACCTCCAGTTCTCTTCCAAGGGGCATTCAAACCGTCTTGTTAAGCTACTGGGACCTCCACTTCTCTTCCAAGGGGCATTCAAACCGTCTTGCTAAGCTACTGCGACCTCCATCACTTTTCCGAGGGGCATTAAAACCGTCTTGTTAAGCTACTGCGACCTCCACCACTTTTCCGAGGGGCATTAAAACCGTCTTGTTAAGCTACTGGAACCTCCACGTCTCTTCCGAGGGGCATTCAAACCATCTTGTTAAGCTACTGCAACCTCCACCACTTTTCCAAGGGGCATAAAAACCGTCTTGTTAAGCTACTGTGACCTCCACGTCTCTTCAAGGGGCATTCAAACAGTCTTGTTAAGCTACTGGGACCTCCACTTCTCTTCCAAGGGGCATTCAAACCGTCTTGTTAAGCTACTGCGACCTACACCACTTTTCCGAGGGGCATTAAAACCGTCTTGTTAAGCTACTGGGACCTCCACGTCTCGTCCGAGGGGCAATAACACTGTCTTGTTAAGCTTCTGTGATCTCCACGTCTCTTCAAAGGGGTATTAAAAGCGTCTTCTTAAGCCACTCTGAACTCCACAGCTCTTCCAAGGGGCATTGAAATGTTGTTTTTAATTACCTCTAACCTCCACGACTCTTCCAACGGGCATTGCATTTCCTTGTAATTTTAGTCAGCTTTTGCTTTTTAATGCAAAGGTGAGAACTAAGGGAGACCCACTCCCCAATAATGGGTAGAAGGTTTTTAGTACGCTGTAATCCATGTCTGTTTCAAGGGGCAGTGCAGTTCCTCAATTTTTGGAAAGTCTTCCACTCATTGCTTAGGCCAACAGTGTACAGGAGACCCAGTTTCTATAAATGGAAAAAATGGTTTAGTTAAGGCCCTCTGACCTCCATGTCATTTCCAAGGGGCATTGGAGTGCCTCGAAATTTTTGGTAGGCATTGCACTCACTGTATGCCCTATAACTGTGTAGACGAACCGCTCCTTTTGTTACAGAAACATATCCTACAAGACATATGTGGTTTACTGGCCTGATATTGATGTGAATGGTCCCTGTTCCTCCTGCTCTTTCTCCTTTGCCACCACCTCATCCATCATTTATCACCCGAAGCTTTGTTTTAACGGGAGTCATAGAACTGGGATAGTAGCAGGAAAACAACCAGCAATCCTCGGAGGAGATAGGATATGCGCCAAAACGCTGACCACCTCAGGCCTAGCCGCTACTACATACATGCGCTTGCATTCCAAGAAAACAAAGAAGATGCTAACTTCTATCATCATCATCATGCTCCTCACCTTGGCACTCTCAACTCCCCTGATGGAGAAGCCAGGGCCCACCGGAGGAGTCTGGTTCTCTGGTGGGCTCGTCCAATGTTGCCCTACAGCAGGCCGGGCTAAGAAAAGTGTGTGGGGGGAAGTTGACAGGAGAAATAGGGGCGGCTGGGACCATTTATGGACACCCGGCTGCCCCCAGGTGGCTGGGAACCGTGTGTGGACACCCGGCCGTGGGGCGGCTGGGGACCGAGTATGGATACCAGGCCGCCAACGCAGCCATGACGTGGTGGCCAGATTCCACCTCCACATGCCTAAAAGGCCCAATTTCAAGTGAAAGCAAGCAGTATGGTATTGCAGCCTGGGGGTGGGTGGGTGGCAGGCTGTATACTTGCACTTGCATTGCAAGGAATGGGGGAGGTATATTTGAACACTGCCCTAGGACAAGGACTTGAATGGGGATAGTTGCAAGTCTGCAACAACATGTGCAGGGTGGGAGGCATCTTCGCATGTACCATGAACAAGTGTTTGGCATGCACACACTACAGCGGAATAGGCTGTCCTTCCCACTAAATGCACTGGGGAGGGCACAGGTAATGTTTTGGTATGCGTGGTTAATCTTATGTATAAGGCACACCGGGACAAATAGGAGCAGCTGGGGACTGAGTATGGATACCTCGCTGTCGAAGCAGCCATGAGGTAGTGGCCAGCTTCGGCCTCCTCCAAACTAAAATGCCCCATTTCAAGTGCAAGCTAGCAGTATGGTATTGCAGCCTGGGGGTGGGTGGGTGGCAGGCTGCACACTTACGCTTGCATTCCAAGAAAACAAAGCAGATGCTAACTTCTATCATCATCATCATGCTCCTCACCTAGGCACTCTCAACTCCCCTGATGGAGAAGCCAGGGCCCATCGGAGGAGTCTGGTTCTCTGGTGGGCTCGTCCAATGCTGCCCTAAAGCAGGCCAGGCTAAGAAAAGTGTGTGGGAAGTTGACAGGAGAAATAGGGGCGGCTGGGGACCGTTTATGGACACCCGGCTGCCCCCAGGCAGCTGGGCACCGTGTGTGGACAACCGGCCGCGGGGCGGCTGGGGACCGAGTATGGACACCCGGCCGCCCCCTGGCGGCTGGGGACCGAGTGTGGACACCCGGCCGCCAGGCGGCTGGGGACTGAGTATGGATACCAGGCTGCCAACGCAGCCATGACGTGGTGAACAGATTCCGCCTCCACATGCCTAAAAGGCCCAATTTCAAGTGCAAGCAAGCAATATGGTATTGCAGCCTGGGGGTGGGTGGCTGCATATATGCGCTTGCATTGCAAGGAATGAGGGAGGTACAATTGAACACTGACCTAGGACAAGGACTTGAACGGGGTTAGTTGCAAGTCTGCATCTTCTGATGCGGCAAGGATGACTTCTGATGGGCACACTTTTAGGCAGTGACCTGGGTGTCAGAGATGCTTCCAGGGGTCTTCCCCATCCTGTTCCCATGTCTTTTCAGCACTGTATGCATGTGTCACACAGCACATGGCCAGATAAGGTTGTAAAATGTTAAAATGACATTTCCCTGTGAATGCTTTTGTCACGGTTGAAAGCAATACAAAAGCACAAAAACGCATAAAAAATGCTACTTGTGAACATAGCCCAAGGTGTGGAGGAGTATTTTTGTTTTTGGTTATTTATTTTACCTTATATACAAGTCTTTACCCTGGAAAGGAACTTCCTTAACATATTTCACAGGAAAGCAGTTTCAGTTTTGTTTTTGAACGTTTTATTGTGAGCCCTAAAAAGTGGCTTAATACCTCTGACTATGTTGTTGACAGCTGTGACCTGGGGGTCAGAAATGCTTCCTGGGGTGATCCCCATGCTGTCCCCATGTCAGTTGAGCACTGTCACTGTCGTTTTGGGCACTTGTTAGGCTTTTTAAGGACTGCCAGGGGGTGCCGCCGCAAAATTGCTCGGGTCTCCCATAGACTAACATTGGGCTCGTTGCTCGGGCATTTTAGTGCTCGCTCAACACTAATTATTACATATTAACATTAAATATATATGTTATTCTGCACAGTAAAAAAAATAGCAATACATAAATTTGATATTGTTAATCATTCTAACATACCAAATAAACTTACCATATTTTTCAAATTATAAGATGCACCTTTTTTCCTCCAAATTTGGGAGGAAAATGGGGGTGCGTTTTATAATCCGAAGTGAGCTTACCGGGGGCGGGGGCGGCGGTGGTGGTGCGGGGTCACAGGTGGCAGGTTTGCTGCTTCAGGAGGTGGTGGTGGCGGCCAAAGCTGGGCATTCCAGTACCTGGGATCTCAGATGGTGTCTGGTGCCGTTGAGTGGAGTCCATTTTCCCTCTGATATCCCTGCAGTGGGCTTCGGGAAAATGGCTGCCAGAGGTAGTGCATGTGCAGATGGAGATCTCCCATGATCTCAATCTGGGCTTGAAGAGACCCCCAAAAAGCATTATAAGGGATATTAAATTTGTGGAAAATAACTGCTTATTTCCTGGGAAAACAATGCACGAACAGGAACATTAAAATTTTTCATGATTCGCTCATCTCTACTCAAGACTAGTGTTGAGCATTCCGATACTGTAATATCGGGTATCGGCCGATATTCGCGGTATCGGAATTCCGATACTTAATTCCGATACTTTTACAATATCGGATACCGGAATCGGAAGTTCCCATAATGCCTGCGCTCTGTAGTGTCTGTGAAGGATGACAAGTTGGATGGCAGCGCGATCCAGCCTGTCATCAGAATGCCATCCCAGCGGGGGAGAATTCTCCTGATTGTTTAAAAGCCGGCGGGCGGTATAAAGCCGCCGGCTTTTAAACAATCACACAGCCCCATACTGCTTCCCCGCAGCCTCCCACCCCGATCCTCCGCTCCCCTCGCCACCTCCCATCCCGATCGTAAGTTAGGACCGGGCGGGGAGCGCAGCTCCAAGGAGCGGGGAGTGAAGGACCCGGGCGGGGAAGCCGGCAGTGAAAAGACTTCACCGCCGGCTTTCCCGTTCTGTGCTGCGCTTTCCCGCCGGTTATTTCAAATGAACAGCTGAGGTATCAGGTGATGCCGATCAGCTGTTCATTTGAAGTCGCCACGCTGCCCTCAGAGGGTTCATGTGAGTTCATGCTTGACTGCATGAACTCACATGAACTTTCCCACGGCCGCACAGGTCAGCCTCACCTCCCAGACCCGTCATGATTAGTGTGTGTGCGGGGTGTGTGCGCGATGTTTGTGCGGGTGTGCGCGGTGTCTGTGCGATGTGTGCGGGGTGTGTGTGCGGGGTGTGTGTGCGGGGTGTGTGTGCGGGGTGTGTGTGCGATGTGTGCGGGTGTGTGCGGTGTGTGTGCGTGCAGGCAGACATAGGCCGATGTGACACTACTACTCCCATCGGCCTATGTCTGTCCCCCGTCCACTCCTGCCAGCAGGATCAGCTCGATGGGAGCAGTAGTTCCCATCAGACTGATCCTGCTATTTAAATTGCCCTACTGTGTCCCCAATAAATGTTAAATACATGTCATTGGTGGCCAGTGGTTACCTAAAAGAAATTAGTTCATACATTACCTGTCCCCGCCGATCGCCACCTAAAATAAAGTAAAAAATAAAAAACTACACCTATACTCACCAAGACACCTAATTCCCCGAAGCCATCGATCTCCTGTAATAAAATATAAAATAATAAACCACAACCTTATCCTTACCCCTCCGTAGTAGTCCACGAGTGTCCCACGAAGATCTCCAGTTCAGAGCAGCCACATAGAATGTGACCGCTCTGAACCGCTGCCGCCGCTAGAATGACAGCATAAGCGGGTTCACCGGAGTTCAGGCAGCGCTGCTCCGGTTAGCTGCTTTACGGCCCTGCTGTATAGTGAGAAATTCCCACGGTACAGCAGTGCCGTAAAGGAGGTCTCCGGAGCTGCGCTGACTGAATGCACTCCGGTGACCTCAGTCAGTGGCTCCCGCTGCCGGGAGCGGACGTGTTCCTGGCAGCGTGAGCTTACAGCAGCCATGCACAGCTGTCACCATCTCCAGATGTGACAGCTGTGCATGGGAGATCAGCGCAGGAACGTGGACAGGTAACTATTATTTTTAGTAAACTAAGAATTAAATAAAATTGTGTGTTTTATTTCAAATAAATTATTTTTTTCTGGGTGTAGTGTGTGTTTTTTCTTTTTAACACTTTGTAGGTTAGTAATGGGGGTGTCTTATAGACGCCCATCATTACTAACCTGGGCTTCATGGCAGCTGGCGCTGACATGAACCCCACCACTATTACCCCCTGCCACCGCACCAGGGCAGCGTGGAAGAGCGAGGCTAAGTGCCAGAGTTGGCGCATCCTATGGATGCGCCATTTCTGGGGCGGCTGACGACTGGTGTTTCTAGCCTGGGAGGGGGCCAATATTCATGGCACCCTTCCTGGGCTATTAATATCAGCCCCCAGCTGTCTGCCTAGCCTTTGCTAGCTATTAAAATAGGGGGGACCCCACATCATTTTTTTTGGGGGGGTCCCCCATTTTAATAGCTAGTAAAGGCTAGGTATTCAGCTGGGGGCTGATATTAGTAGCCTGGGAAGCTCCGTGGGTTTTACCCCCTTCCCAGGCTTCAAACATCTGCCCCAGCCGTCTGCTTAACCTCCGCTAGAGACTAAAATTATGGGGGATCCCACGCCATTTTTTTTTTAAATAAATCCATTATTTTAACACTAAATGACATTTGAGGAGTTAATAAAGATGCAGTCCCTAAATTATTATTTATTTTTTAATTAATTTTTCCCAAAACTTTTGACGTGGGCTTCGCCATATTTTTGTATGCCAGCCAGGTACAGCATCCAGCTTCTATGAACGCGCCATTTTCCGGGGCGGCTGCGGACTGCAATTTTCAGCGGGGGGCAGAAAGCTTGGGCCTCCCTGCGCTGCAGATTCCATCCCCCAGCTGCCTAGTTGTACCTGGCTGGACACAAAAATAGGGAGAAGCTCCACGTTTTTTTTTTTTTAATTATTTCATGAAATTCATGGAATAATTAAGAAAAAAAGGGCTTCCCTATATTGTTGTGTCCAACCAGGTACAAATAGGCAGCTGGTGGTTGGGGGCAGCCCGTTCCTGCCTGCTGTACCTGGCTGGACCCAAATATAGTGCAAAGCCCCAAGTCAATTTTTTTTTAATTATTTCAGGAAATTCATGAAATAATTAAAAAAAAATTATGTGGGGCTTCGCCCTATATTTGTGTCCAGTCAGGTACAGCAGGCAGGAACGGCTGCCCCCAACCACCAGCTGCCTATTTGTACCTAGCCGGACACAACAATATAGGGAAGCCCTTTTTTTCTTAATTATTCCATGAATTTCATGAAATAATTAAAAAAAAAAATACGTGGGGCTTCGCCCTATTTTTGTGTCCAGCCAGGTACAACAAGGCAGCTGGGGGCTGGAATCCGCAGCGCAGGGAGGCCCAAGCTTTCTGGGCCCCACCCGCTGCAAATTGCAGTCCGCAGCCGCCCCGGAAAATGGCGCGTTCATAGAAGCGCCATCTTCTGGCGCTGTACCCAACTCATCCAGGGCCCTGATGCGGTGGCTCACTGGGTAATAAAGGGGTTAAGGCCAGCTTGGCATTATCAGCTGGCCCTAAGCCCGAAATTCATGGGGTCACGCCAATATTAGACATGACCACCATGAATTTCTAGTAAAGTATTTAAAAAAAACACAAACACCCAGAAAAAAGTCCTTTAATTGAAATAAAGACACAATTCTTTATTGTTCTAAATTAAACCATACTTACAGTCACGCCCATTCCAGCTGAAGCCAACGATCTCCTGCAATAAAAGTAAAATAATAAAGCAACCTCATCCTTACCTTTCCATGGTTCCCAGGACAGCTTCAGCTCTGCTACATCGAGATGACAGGCTGGACCGCAGCAGAACGCTGCCATCCAGCCTGTCATCCCGCAGACACTGAGAAGCGCAGGCATGCTTGCGCTCCTCAGTGTCTCGCTGTGACGGCATCCAGATGAGCGGAGGTCATGTCCAATGAACTCAGCTCACCTCATGCACGTCACTGACAGCGTTGGAAAATTCTCCTGCACTCAGCGCTTCAGCGTGAGAATTTTCCCACGCTGTCAGTGACGTGCATGAGGTGCGCCGAGTTCATTGGACATGACCTCACCTCATGCACGTCACTGACAGCGTGGGAAAATTCTCACGCTGAAGCGCTGAGTGCAGGAGAATTCTCCCACGCTGTCAGTGACGTACATGAGGTGAGCCGAGTTCATTGTCGGCTCATCTGGATGCCGTCACAGCCAGACACTGAGGAGTGGAAGTATGCCTGCGCTTCTCAGTGTCTGCGGGATGACAGGCTGGATGGCAGCGTTCTGCTGCGGTCCAGCCTGTCATCTCGATGTAGCAGAGCTGGAGCCGTCGTGGGAGCCATGGAAAGGTAAAGATGAGGTTGGTTTATTATTTTTCTTTTATTGCAGGAGATCGTTGGCTTCAGCTGGAATGGGCGTGATGGTAAGTATGGTTTAATTTAGAACAATAAAGAATTGTGTGTTAATTTCAATTAAAGGACTTTTTTCTGGGTGTTTGTGTTTTTTTTAAATACTTTACTAGAAATTCATGGTGGTCATGTCTAATATTGGCGTGACCCCATGAATTTCGGGCTTAGGGCCAGCTGATAATGCCAAGCTGGCCTTAACCCCTTTATTACCCAGTGAGCCACCGCACCAGGGCCCTGGATGAGTTGGGTACAGCGCCAGAAGATGGCGCTTCTATGAACGCGCCATTTTCCGGGGCGGCTGCGGACTGCAATTTTCAGCGGGGGGGGGGGGGGGGCAAGAAAGCTTGGGCCTCCCTGCGCTGCAGATTCCATCCCCCAGCTGCCTAGTTGTACCTGGCTGGACACAAAAATAGGGAGAAGCTTCAAGTATTCATGGCACCCTTCCTGGGCTATTAATATCAGCCCCCAGCTGTCTGCCTAGCCTGTGCTAGCTATTAAATTAGGGGGGACCCCACGTTATTTTTTTTGGGGGGTTCCCCCATTTTAATAGCTAGTAAAGGCTAGGTATTCAGCTGGGGGCTGATATTAGTAGCCTGGGAAGCTCCGTGGATATTACCCCCTTCCCAGGCTTCAAACATTTGCCCCAGCTGTCTGCTTAACCTCCGCTAGAGCCTAAAATTAAGGGGAACCCCACGCCAATTTTTTTTTAAATAAATCCTTTATTTTAACACTAAATGACAAGTACAGTAATCAACACTATCACTGTACTTCATATATATGTGACTGACATGTTTCTATCTATCTTATCTATGTGTGATGCTCTATTCTTTCTATTCTAAATTGTCGGGTACAGATGCTGAATTGCCGGCCGGCTTTCTTAAAGAGACGGTGCATGAAAACACTATTATTTTTTTAAATAAATCCTTTACACTAAATGACAAGTACAGTAAGCAACACTGTCACTGTACTTCTTATATATGTGGCTGACATGTTTCTATCTATCTAATCTATGTGTGAAGCTCTATTCTGTCTGTTATAAATTGTCGGGTACCGCTGCTGAATTGCCGGCCGGCTTTTTTAAAGAGACGGTGCACGAAAACACTAATATTTTTTTTAATAAATCCTTTACACTAAATGACAAGTACAGTAAGCAGCACTGTCACTGTACTTCATATATATGTGACTGACATGTTTCTATCTATCTAATCTATGTGTGATGCTCTATTCTTTCTGTTGTAAATTGTCGGGTACCGGTGAATGCCGCTGCTGAATTGCCGGCTTTTCATGTCATTCTACATTATTCTTAGTTGTTTTACTTCATGTAGAATTAACCTACAAGGAAAGAAAGGGTTTATTTTCATTCCGATATTTGTGTCCCATTGACTTGCATTGGTTTCCGGTATCGGAATCGGCGATATCCGATACTTTTTGGGTATCGGCCCGATCCAATCCGATACGATATTTCCTGATATCGGAAGGTATCGCTCAACACTACTCAAGACTTAAAAACACACATTGATTTTGTTCAGAAAAAGTCAAGTACAGCACTTGGCTACTTTTTGCAGTCACATAAAGAATTAATGAACCAGAGGCGCACATGCTTAATTCCGATGGGGGTTCTATATAGCCCTGTTTTTGGGTTTGCTGATGGTGGTATGGAAAGAGAATGAATTTTAACCTTGAATAATCCCTTATAAACTGACATGAGACATTAGACCTGAGGTTTTTGATTTAATGCTTTACTATATTTTTAGACAGTTGTTTTTTGGTTAAACAATGGTTTTTTATGCATCAATAGAACTTTGATCAGTAATTTCATGTTTTAGTAGCTTTAATGTCCATTTACTATCAGGCATGCAGTTGTGGCGCCTCTGTGGGTTCAGTCGCCACAGAGATACTGCATCTCAAACAGAGGTGTGGTACCCCACTTTCAGGTAAGGAGGGAGTACTGCCCGGGACCCACTCACCTGTATCCAACACTACACCATTCCAGACCAGCAGGCGGGGCAAGATGCACTGGCTTATACTGAGCCCTGTCCCTGGTTGGAAGTGGGCTGAACCGAGAGAGGGAGGACCAAGTCGTGGGTGTGGGTGGAGGAAGCATAACAGGGGAGCACTTGAGTAGGAGTATTAAAAGGGGAACCATCTTGGGAAAGAGAGTTCAGTCTGAGGAGGAGTCCAGTCTGAGAGGAGAAGGAGTGGGAGCAGGATCTCTGTAGGAGCTCTGCTCAGGAAGAGAGGAGCGACCTAGACTGAGAGGCCCAGGAGGACAGGCTGGCAGAGGATGGGAGCAGAGCAAAGGCTCCAGGAACAAGGGGATCCCAGGGGCACGGTGAGTGCGGAAGCCGCCCGTGCGCCCGAAACTACAAGAATGTGGAGGGATCAGGCCGCAAAGGGAACCGCCCCTAACTAGTGGAGAACTACAAGGCTCATCTAGGAACCGGAAGCTACTGTACTTTCAGGGTGCAGCTGCTCACTATCGCAACTATATCGTCAAAAAGGTGGCCGCATAGGATTCAGGGGACTGCAGGTTGCCCGCCAAAATCTGAGGCTACCTGCTTGGGACACTGGTTGCGAGGCGCGTGGCAGGAGGGTGAGAGCCAGCGCAGGAAGACGACCGAGGAAGGCACACAGAATGGGGTCCCGTTAAGTACTCCTGAAATACCTGGGAGACTGCTGAACCCCTCCCTTGGTGAACCCAGGACGGCGTGGGAAGTTACCCTGGCGCTGGTAACCTGGAGACTGACAACTGTGAGTAAATCTGAAAGACTGCACCCCACTGTGTCTTGGAATTATTATCTTCGCCATCACCTGCATTACACAGCACCAATCGCACCTACCTCATAGTATCACTACATTCTGCCCTGGAGCTAAGCTCTGCCTGTGGAGAGCTGAACCAACTCTGCTGCGTCACCATCAGCTCCAGAGGATCTGCACCGCAGCAGCGCTCCATATAGCCGCATACCACAGGTGGCGTCATGAACAATATATATTAAAACTTTATTCTCCTTTTACTAATCCACTTTTACTGACCTCCCTGGGTCACGGACCGGGTCACCGCCACAGTGACACCCCCAGCATCGACGAGCCCAGCTACCGATTACCCCATGGCCCAGGGGGCATGTCACAGTCTCCTGCTGTTCTTCTTGTGCTTAAAATGTACCTGGCACTACTGTAAAAGCACCCATACTAATTAGACTAACGTCGACACGCTAACATGTATGGGTTTGGACATGTCTGATTCGGACTGCCGATTGCTTTGTTTTCATGGAGATAAGTTGATGACAGAGATGTCAAAAGCTTTCTCATGGAGAACACAGGAGCTCAGGGCTAAATGAGCACTTCTGTGTAGGGGACAGCCGGCCAAGATGTTTGTTGGCCGAGCCATCGGCCAAAGCATTGTTCTAGAGAAAATATGTCACCTTCAACAAAGAAATTTTTTCATTACTGTGAAAGTGTAAGGGGGAAGACCGGGGTGTAAATACTTTCAGAACAAGGGATCCGGAACTGCCGGGGCCGTACCTCTGGTTGCAGGGGGAAGGCAGACTGTGAGCACAGGAGTCATGTGACTGGGAAGCTGGGGGCGTGTCCAGAGTGAGAGCTGGCAGGTCAGGTGACCGGGAAACTGGTGGCATGGCTAGACAGGGGGGGAGATGAGGACTTTTGCACGGGAAAGTGGCAGGAGAGTCCCCCTCAGGAGAGCAGTGTGAGAGGGTCCATGCTCTTGGCTCCAGTACTTGGAGCAAGATCAGAGAGCAGTGGACCGGAGGAGTCAAGCCGACTAGAGGGAGAAGAGATGCAGGTTCCATGGAGCCGGGCACGTGAGGTGCCGTGTTATGGACTAGGGGCTCAGCGGGTAAAACCGGAGACTGCCCGCTGCCGCCAGAAAACAGAGCATTGTTTGGGTGGGGAAGCCTGAAGAAAGCAACACCGGCGTCATCTGGCAACTGCCTTGCGGAGGATAAGAGTCAGCTAAGTGTAAAAACTGTTGATTACAACCGGTTTGACTCTGCTACATCTAGTTAAACTGTGAACTGTCAGTTATAGACTTTTACCTCTACTTCCCATGTTTTTCCCCATATTTTCCCCTTTTACTCCCTGCGTGGAGATTGACCCTGTTATCATAAACCTCCCCTATTTATTAACCCTGTATTGGCTGCTTTGTGTTTCTGTGTCACTGCATCTAAAGTACCCGTGTTATATTTGGCGTAGTCGGCGGGATGCAGTCATTAGACACAGACACTGCAGAGCAGTCCGTCCTGGTAGCTCCTAAATCTAGATTGCCGCTGGGGGCCAAGCTCAGCAATCTCTCAAAGTTCACCGGGGACAATATGATGCTGTGGGACTGGATTGAGAGAGCTAGGAGTATGTTATGTATGCATCCGATGACCCCAGATATGCAAGCCGAAATAGACTTACTGGCCCTGGACGGTGAGGCCCGACAATCCGTGATGTACCGCTCTCCCCATGACCGGGATACTGTAGAAACAGTGGTGCGGATACTGGAGGAGATGCATGGGGATACCACCAAGTGCAGCAGGAGGGGGAGACTGTGATGCAGTATGTTAATGCCTTACAGAGTGTGCATGCCTACAGTGCTGGCCAAAAGTATTAGCACCCCTGCAATTCTGTCAGATAATACTCAGTTTCTTCCAGAAAATGATTGCAATCACAAATTCTTTGGTATTATTCTCTTCATTTAATTTGTCTTCAATGAAAAAAACAGAAAAAGAATTGTCCTAAATCCAAATTGGATATAATTCCACACCAAACCTAAAAAAGGGGGTGGACAAAAGTATTGGTACCCTTTGAAAAATCATGTGATGCTTCTCTAATTCGTGTAATTAACAGCACCTGTAACTTACCTGTGGCACCTAACAGGTGTTGGCAATAACTAAATCACACTTGCAGCCAGTTAACATGGATTAAAATTGACTCAACCTCTGTCCCGTGTCCTTGTGTGTACTACATTGAGCATGGAGAAAAGAAAGAAGACCAAAGAACTGTCTGATGACTTGAGAAACCAAATTGTGAGAAAGCATGAGCAATCTCAAGGCTACAAGTCCATCTCCAAAGACCTGAATGTTCCTGTGTCTTCCGTGCGCAGTGTCATCAAGAAATTTAAAGCCCATGGCACTGTGGCTAACCTCCCTAGATGTGGACGGAAAAGAAAAATTGACAAGAGATTTCAATGCAAAATTGTGCGGATGGTGGATAAAGAACCTTGACTAACATCCAAACAAGTTCAAGCTGCCCTGCAGTCCGAGGGTACAACCCGTACTATCCGTCGACGTCTGAATGAAAAGGGACTGTATGGTAGGATACCCAGGAAGACCCCACTTCTTACCCCGAGACATAAAAAAGCCAGGCTGGAGTTTGCCAAAACTTACCTGAGAAAGCCTAAAACATTTTGGAAGAATGTTCTCTGGTCAGATGAGACAAAAGTAGAGCTTTTTGGGAAAAAGCATCAACATAGAGTGTACAGGAAAAAAAAGAGGCATTCAAAGAAAAGAACACGGTCCCTACAGTCAAACATGGCGGAGGTTTCCTGATGTTTTGGGGTTGCTTTGCTTACTCTGGCACTGGACTGCTTGACCGTGTGCATGGCATTATGAAGTCTGAAGACTACCAACAAATTTTGCAGCATAATGTAGGGCCGAGTGTGAGAAAGCTGGGTCTCCCTCAGAGGTCATGGGTCTTCCAGCAGGACAATGACCCAAAACACACTTCCAAAAGCACTATAAAATGGTTTTAGAGAAAGCACTGGAGACTTCTAAGGTGGCCAGCAATGAGTCCAAACCTAAATCCCATAGAACACCTGTGGAGAGATCTCAAAATGGCAGTTTGGAGAAGGCACCCTTCAAATATCAGGGACCTGGAGCAGTTTGCCAAAGAAGAATGGTCTAAAATTCCAGCAGAGCATTGTAAGAAACTCACTGATGGTTACCGGAAGCGGTTGTTCGCAGTTATTTTGGCTAAAGGTTGTGCAACCAAGTATTAGGCTGAGGGTGTCAATACTTTTTTACAGCCCTTTTTTGGAGTTTTGTGTGAAATGATCAATGATTTGATTTTTGCTTCATTCTCTTTTGTGTTTTTTCCTTGCAAGCAAATTAAATGAAGAGAATAATACCAAAGAATTTGCGATTACAATCATTTTCAGGAAGAAACTGAGTATTATCTGACAGAATTGCAGGGGTGCCAATACTTTTGGCCAGCACTGTATATCACTAGAAAAGACGACTTGGGGAATTTGGGAATGGGCCCCCCTGACGAGATCTTAAGGGACCAGTTTGTGGCAGGCCTCAGGGATGTGCAGCTGAAGCAGGCCTTGCGGGAGCGCCTGCGCGCCAACCCAGGTATGACTTTTCTAGAAGTGGGGGCGGAGGTACGTGTGAGAGAGCAGGAGATGGGGGTGACGGCCCTGGCAAGGATGGTCCGGAGTAACGAGGTACCCACCCCACCTGCAGCTGAACCCGATTGGGCTTGAGAGATGTGAAAGGAGATACGGGAGATGCGGGATGAATGGTCCAGTCTCAAGAAGACCCCTGCCCTGACACCAGAGATACCCAGATCGATTGTCCCAGTTATGGAAAGCATTGAATTCAGGCCCCCCCTGCAGGAGAGTTCCGTAGAGAAGTGAGTCAGCCGTACACAGACAGAAACACGACCTGCTGGAAGTATGGAGGCGCAGGACATTAATCCAGGGGCTGTGCTAGCCGAGGGCAGCCCCTGTCACGGCAGCCGTTAAACTAGCGGGATCCATGTTTGGGGGACACAGCCCGGAGCCTGAGGAAGGGGAAAGAAAAAGAGGAAGTCCCTAGGACCTGGTTTCCACAAGCCCAACTGTCTGGGCTGAAATAAGCGGTCCGGCTGTTCACTGCCTGATTGACACGGGATCCCAGGTGACTACAATGACAGAAGCCTACTTTCAACAGCGATTTCCAGAGATAGCGCGGCCTGAATGGGGACCAGTAATTTGATTAGCTGCCGTGAGTCTATTACCCATCTCAGTCGCAGGGGTGGTGTGGATGAAGACCCGAGTGTGTGGAAAAGATGTGGGAAAAAAAGGAGTCGTCCTGGTCGCAGGGGGAACCAGAAGTGGACCCCCGGTGACCCTCGGAATGAATGTGCTGAAGAGATCGGGCAAATCCTGATTAGTGAGCCGAAGGAGATTCCTCTAGACCAGTGGGACCCGTGAACACCCCAAAGGAGGGTCTTTCAACAACTAATCCGAGCTGCCCAGGCTCAGGAGACGTTAAGTGAAGGGAAGATCCTACGGAAAATAATAGTGCCAGCAGCTACGGTGATCACCTTATGGCCCGGACAAACTGTACTCACGTTATCTGCACGGGCCTGCACACCTCTTGAGGGGGTCGAAGTTCAGATAGAACCAACATCGATGGACAAAGTACCCCCCGGACTCTTGGTGGCTCGGACACTGGCCACCGTTCAAGGTGGCAATGTTATAGTGCTGTGTGTTAATCAGGGCGAAGATGATCTCACACTCCCTCCCAGGGCGGAAATAGCCCAGATTCTGGGAATGCCAGGGAAGTTGGTGTGACCTGATATGGTACAGCTGTCCGCTGTAGGAGGAGATCCCTGGACTCTGGCAGTCACTTTGCCGCCGGAATCCCACAGGGCTAGTGCGAAGGGGGGGGGGGCGAAAAATCCTAGAACGAATGCGGGCTGAATTGACGGAACTTACACCTCGACAGGTGCAGCAGGATGAGAAGGTACTGGAGTGGTACCAGGAAGTCTTTGCTCACCATGACGATGATTTTGTTTGCACCGAAGCCATTACCCACGAGATTCCCAAGGGGAGCGCTGCCCCAGTGCGGGAGAGATACCGGCAGATACCTCCCCAGATGTATAAAGAGGTTAAGGAGATGCTAGCCCATATGTTACAGAATGGTGTGATATGGGAGAGTCAGAGTCCACGGGCAGCCCCAATTGTCCTGGTCCGGAAGAAAGATGGGACCCTGCGGTTCTGTGTGGACTTTAGACGACTGAATGCCTGTACAGTACCAGACTCTTACCCACTACCCCGAATTGAAGAGTCCCTGTCAGCCTTAGGGAAGGCAAGATACTTCTCCTACTTGGATCTGGCCAGTGGGTACTGGCAGGTGCCCGTGGCCGAACATGACCGTGCGAAGACGGCGTTCATATTACCCATGGGACTGTTCGAATTCAATCGGATGCCCTTCGGCCTGACTAACGCCCCCGGGACATACCAGCGTCTGATGGAGAGGTGCCTGGGCAATTTGAACTTCGAGGCGACACTGATTTACCTTGTTGACATAATTGTCTATGCCGCCACCTTTGGGTAGCACCTCTAGTGACTGGAGCAAGTACTAGGTCGCCAAAAGAGTCATGACCTAAAGGTGAAGCCCCAGAAGTGCCACCTGTTCCGCAAACAGATCGAATATCTCGGTCATACTGTGTCCGGTGAAGGAGTCAGGCCCACCCAGGAAAAGGTGGCCACCGTACAGGCGTGGCCTACCCCGAAGACAGTGAAGGACGTTCGGGCCTTCCTGGGACTTGCCGGATACTACCAAAGATTCGTGAAGAACTTCACCCGGATAGCTAACACATTGCTGGAGCTACTTAAGGGAGTGCCGGTGGGCTCCAAGAATCAGGCGATTCGGTGGGGAAGCAGCCAGGTAGAGGCCTTACGTGCCCTAAAAATGGCCCTGACTGAGGCCCCAATACTTGCCTATGCGGATTTCTCCCAACCATTCATACTCCACACTGATGGGAGCCTACATGGTCTGGGAGTCGTGTTATCCCAAGTACAGGAGGGGAAAGAGCGCGTGATTGAGTACGTCAGCCGCTCCCTTCACGACTCCGAGAGGAACCCGGATAATTATAGCTCTTTCAAATTAGAGTTGCTGGCTCTGGTTTGGGCAATGACCGAGAAGTTTGCAGAGTATTTGTCTGGGTCCGAAGTACTGGTGAGAACAGATAACAACCCGCTGGCCCACCTGGAGAATGCGAAATTGGGGGCCCTGGAGCAGCGGTGTGTGGCCCGCATGGCCAGGTACCGGTATACGATTGCCTACCGGCCTAAGGCAGAGAATACTCACGCCGACGCCCTCTCCAGAGTGACATATGAACAGCCTGATCATGACCACGATGAAGATTTTGAGGCAGATGAGACCCCTGGCTTCCGAAGTTTCGTAGGACTGCTGGCCGCGGCGCAGGGACAGATCGGAGAGACGTCGGAAGAACAAGTGCTAGGGCGGCCAAGAGATGACTGGATCCGACTTTAACAGACTGACAGAGAAGTTGCTCAATTCCGTCAATGGGTGGCTTTGCGGCAAGTCCCCAGTAGTGTTGAGCCACCCCCGTAGTGTTCGAGTTCGGTTCGGTTCGTCGAACACCCATGTGTTCGCTGAACTGTTCGTCGAACTGTTCGTCGAACACCGTTAAAACCAATGGCAGGCAAACAAAAACACATAGAAACACATAGAAAACACCTTCAAAGGTGTTCAAAAGCTGACAAACTGCTCAGAAGACATAACTAACACATGGAAAAGTGACAAGTACATATAGTCATGCGAAAAGAAAAGAGGTGGAGAAGTAAAAGGAGGGGGAGACACAGATATAGGCATGTCATGCCCTTCTAAAACCCAAAAAGTGAGAAGCCAACACGGCCAGTCCGTTCCTGCCCGTGCGACCTCCGTGTCGCCGGGTTTGTGCCAGAGCCGCGGTGGACCCTGACGACCAGCCCCCCTCTCCCAATACTGGTGCCTGTCTGCTGGTGGGTCGAGCGAGCCCCCCTGTGGTGGAGGCAGGTCTAAGCTTTTTAATTTAAATTGTCTCTCTAATTTGAATGAATACACTTTAAATCCTTTTACAAGGATCTATTGGAGGGCAAGTCTCATGCCAGCAGCCGCGTAATTCCAGCTCCAGTAGCGTCCACTAAAGCTGCTGCAGTTAAAAAGCTTTTATAAGGATCGCGCTCGGCGCTCCACCGCAAGGCGTCCTACCGCCAGTCCCAGCCCCTATGCCTTGGGGTGCCTCCTGATGCTCTTCACTGAGTATCCCGGGGTCCCGAAGCATTTCCATAGAAAAAATTAAGTGTCCAAACTACAGGTGGTGTAGCTTGCTTAACAGCCGGGATAATACGCTATTAGCAGACAATGCTACTAGGCACAAAGTATTTCCTGTACTAGATGCAGTTAAAAATTTGTAATTAGATACACTCGTTGGATGCTGAGAAAGCATTCCATAGAGTCTCATGGCACGCCATATGTTATTCTCTTAAAAAGCTTGGGGTAGGGGTCTAGCGGACCCTTTTATAGCCAAAATCACGGCCCTGTATCGCAATACATCACCTAGGCTGAAGATAAATGGAACTGTAGCACCCCGAGGGCTCGGTTGCTACAGAGGTATTGCACCTCACCCAGAGGTGTGATATCTCACTCTCAGGTAAGGATGGAGTGTGGATCAGGACCCGACACCTGCATGCATTACACCACATTGCCGTGGGGCAGGGCGACCAATATGCCCCTGAGATGGGCACGACAGTCCCTGTCCCTGGCTGGAGTGGGGGGAGGGAACACTGAGGAAGGGGAACCCTGTAGTGCAGGAGCAGGGAGGAAGCAGTTCCTGGGTGCATTGAGAAGGGAGTATAAAAGGTGGGCACCATCTTAGTTCAGTGCAGAAAAGTCTGAGCAGAAGTGACAGGGAGCAGGGGCTCTGCATGAGCTCTGCTCCGGAGGCGGGCCTAGTAACAGAGGCCCAGGCCTGGAAGAGGGAGAAGGAAGGAAGAGGAGCGGAGAAGGCTCCAGGAATGAGGAACGAAGGGATCCCAGGGGTGCGGACGGGTGAGTCGCCACCGCACGCCCGAATCCACCTGCGTGGAGGGGTCAGGCCAAAGGGGGAGACCGGTCCCCGAAACTAGTGGAGGCGGGAAACGACCCTCAGCTAGAAACTGGAGGCTGTGACATTTTATGTGGCGCAGCCCCTCGCTACACCCGCTAGGAAGGCACCACATAGGGTCAGGGAAACTGGCGCCAAGTTTACCAAGAGGAGGCCCGAGGTAGCCGGACAGAAGCGTTGGTAAGAAAGGCTAGACAAAGGACACACAAAGGGGGTCCTGTGAAGCGCTCCAAAGTTATCTGGGAGTTGTCTGAGCCCCTCACCTGGTGAGCACAGTACGACGTGGGCAGCCGTTACCTGCAGAAGTGGTCTGGATAATAAGAACTGTGAGTAAATGCCCTGGACTGCATCACTGACTCCGTGTCATTACTGCTGCTGCCCGGCACCATCACCCCCATCCTCCGCATACACTGCCCTGAGGCTATACTCCTCCCATGGGGAGTTATACTACGCTCTGCTGCAACCCACAACACCAGCCTCAGCGGTCTGCCCTGCAGCGGCGGTTCACTCTGACCGCAATCCACGGGTGGCGTAGTCGGACGTTTAAACATCAAAACCGCATAAATAGTTCCGCCACTGGTTTGACCGCCCTGAGCCACGGAACCAGGTCACCGCCACGGAGACTACAACCACCAGCATCCACCAAAAATGGTCCGGCTCCGGGTGTCCCAAGGCCCAGGGGGCGCGTCAGAACATTTTCATCACCTTTCATCATCACCAATGGGACAAGGCAGAGATGTCCTCTGTCCCCTCTCTTATACATCCTAGTGACGGAGCACCTGCTCTCATCAATTCGCCATAACCCCAATATTAGGTGGATTGAGGTGGGAGGCACCGAGTACAAGTGCTCTCTATTTGCTGATGATGTCCTAGTATATATCACTCAATCACATATATCCATCCCTGCTGTTATGGCTGAAATAGATCACTTTGTTACATGGTCAAATTTTAAAATCAATGCAGCGAAGTCTGAGACCCTCGATATCTCCCTCCCCAAATCCATACAGGATTCCATCCAGTCCAACTTTCCCTTTGCCTGGCCCTCACAGGGTATCAAATACTTAGGAATTCCTATTCATAGAGACCTCTCCCATCTATGTTATCTTAATTTTGGACCCTTTATTGAGCAACTCCATACAGACCATGGTTGGCAAGATGGCGGGAGGCAGTTCACATCTAAGCAACAGCTCTGGGAGGGTATTCTGTCCTCATGCAAGACAATTGAAGCAGAAACCATCCAAAACCTGACAAATTCAATGGACGAGACAGTTCAGAAGCTCCTTTCGAACAAGGGGTCCTATGTGCAAATGTAACATCACCTAGAATAAAGTTTAGAGTTGAAAACTGTTTGATTTCAGTTTCTAATAACCTGCTAATGCTTATAATTTCAAAAATGACCATTTTTTTGTTCTTTATTAAAATGAAAAGGTTGATCGAAGAGTGTGGGGGATCTAAGAGTGTGGCAACCCAGTAGTCAGGATTACTTCGAATTCTGAGAATCTGAGGGTCATGTTGCAGGTAGTGCAGCAAGAAGGCACTCATGTATCTTGCGCATCTAGGAGCCCCAAAATTATTTTCCGGGCTAGATGCAGCTAAAAATTATTATTATTAATTTTAAATCTGGTGGAGCTTAGTATAGATGGCTTAATAGAATCAGTACTGCACACTGCTACAAAGCCCAAATTATTTTCCAGCCAAGATACAGATAAACATGATTAGTAATTTGAAAGCTTAAAATGGTTGGTGAGGTGATTTTAACAAATCATCAAGCTTTTACTCTCCCCAGGATGACACAGGGGTAGAAAAGTCGTTTCAGATCCATGATTTGTTCATCTTTATGAACGTGAGTCTGTCTACATTATCAGTGGAGAGCCGCGTGAGCTTATCTGTCAGCACACCACCAGCAGCGCTGAACACACGTTCAGACAGAACGCTGGCTGCAGGGCATGACAAGATCTCCAAGGCGTAAGTGGCGAGCTCCGGCCATTTATCCAGATTGGAAGCCCAAAAAGAGCAAGGGTCCAGTGACACAGTCATGGCTTCAATGTTTACTTGGAGATACTCCTGTACCATCGTTTCTAGGCGTTGACTATGTGTCAGACTTCTTGTCTCCTGTGGCCTTGCAAAGGATGGGCTAAAAAAGTGGTGAAATGATTCCGCAAAATTCATGTTACCAGCAGATATTGTGTGTCTGTTACGGTTTGAGTGCTGAACACTCGACGGTCCCACGGTTGGCAAGTTGGAACTGTGAGATTCACTACGTGCACCACTGGTGTTTGTGGAAAAGCACATGTAAGATTCTGCAACAGTCTCTGCTGATACTCCTGCATGCGTGCATCCCTTTCTATGGCAGGAATAATTTCTGCAAATTTACTTTTGTACCGGGGATCTAACAGTGTGGCAATCCAGTAGTCAGGATTATTTCTAATTCTCACAATTCGAGGGTCATGTTGCATGTAGTGCAGCAAGAAGGCACTCATGTGTCTTGCGCATCCAGGAGCACCAAGTCCCTATTTTGTTGGTGGCGAGGTAACAATCATGCTTCCTTCCTCTGTCCTCTCCCCCCAACCTCGCACAACAGAAATGTGATCAAGGTCTCCCTCATCTGATGAGTCTTCCATCAGTTCGTCCTCCACTTCTTCCTGGGCTCCTGCACCTTCCTCACTAGTTTGGCTGCTACCATGCGCCCTGGTAAAACCTTCTCCCCCACCCTCACATGCCTGCCGCCTTGGTGCTGCCGACCGTCTGGACCTTGCAGATGTTAGCCTTTCCGCATACAACTCCTCCTCCTCTACTTCCTCCACCTCCTCTTGTGCCACCACCTGACTCCGAATTCTGTTTAACATGTGCTCCAGCATGTAAATCACCGGAATAATCATGCTGATAATGGCATCGTCAGCACTAAACATCTTCGTCGCCATTTCAAAACTGTGCAGAAGGGTGCATAGGTCCCTGATCTGAGACCACTCCTCCAGCGTGATTTGCCCCAACTCGGGATCTCGTTGGCCCAGGCTATACATCAGAACGTATTGTACCAGGGCTTGTCGGTGCTGCCACAGTCGCTGCAACATGTGCAGAGTTGAATTCCACTGGGTAGGCACATCGCATTTTAGCCAGTGAAGTGGCAGACCCAGCGACTTCTGTAGAGATGTAAGTCACTGAGCTGCGGGATGCGAACTGCGGAAGTGAGCACACAGCGACCGTGCCCTCTGCAGAAGGCCATCTAGTCCGGGATAGTGGGCTAAAAATTGCTGGACAACCAGGTTCAACACGTGAGCCATACAAGGCACTGTGTGACATTGCCCCGGCGAAGGGCCGCACCCAGGTTTGCAGCATTGTCGCACACGGCCTTCCCTGGTTTCAGGTCCAGTGGAGACATCCATTCATGAAATTGGTTCTCCAGAGCTGACCACAACTCCTCAGCTGTGTGACTCACATTTCCCAGACATTTCAAAGTAAAAACCGCCTGATGACATTGAGCCCTGCTGCCAGCATAGTAAGGAGGTGTGCAGGATCCCTTCTGTGCAGTTAGAAAGCTTGTGGCATGACCAGACAGGCTTAGGGTGCAGGTGCAGGACCGAGAGGAGGTTGAGGAGGCAGAAGCAGTGGAGGAACTTTGAGATAAAGAGGATTGACGCACAACTCGTGGGGACGGCAAGACTTGGACAGCAGCCCCTTGTCCTGCTGTCACCATAGTTACCCAGTGCCCAGTCAGCGACATGTAACGCCCCTGTCCATGCCTACTCGTCCAAGTGTCTGTGGTGAAATGCACCCTGTCACACACAGAGTTTCTCAAAGAAGCAGTGATGTTGTGTGCGACATGCTGGTGGAGCGCAGGCACACCTTTCTTTGAGAAGTAGTGCCGACTGGGCATCTGGTACTGGGGCACTGCGACGGACATAAGGTCTCGAAAATCCTCTGTGTCCACCAGGCAGAAAGGAAGCATTTCTGTAGCCAAGAGCTTGCAGATGGTGAAAATTCAACCTCTTAGCTTTCTCATGGCTAGGAGGAAATGGTCTTTTACTTGTCCACATCTGAGGGACCGAGGGCTGGCTGTTGTGCTTAGACGGGGTTGAGAAGGGTGTCCCCGGCAAACTGCCGGTCTGTGAGGAAGATGCAGGCGGACATGTTAGGTTGCCTTGATCCAAAGGTGGTGCTATCGATGTCAGACAGCGCTCAACACCAGCTGGTGTTTCCACCTCCAAAGAAAATGATGACCTGCCAATCACGCTGGCTGTTGCGGGTAAAGAGGTGGCAGGTCTGCGTCCCAAAACAGGTGTGACTGCTGTCCCCCCAGTCACAGAGGATGAAGAGGCCGCGGATGCACAAGATGTGGCAGACGGTGGTTGGCCCGGCCGGCTAGGCCGCATTGTAGCACAGTGAGCTTCCCACTGCAACTTATGCTTCATGTTCATGTGCCGATTCATGCATGAAGTACTCAAACTATGTATTTTTTGGCCTCTACTTAGCTTTTGCTGACAAATGTTACAGATAACACGAATTGGGTCATCTTTATCAATCTGAAAAAATGCCCAGGCTATGCAAGGCTAAGCTCCCATGCGACCTGAAGAGCCACCACGACTTGTGGTCAGAGGCAGAGTTGTGTTTGAGGATGCAGTTGTTGACGTGCTTCCAGTACTACGTCTCTGTCCAGGAAGGCGCAACCTGACCTCGTCATCACTAGCATCCTCCTCCACCTCCTCTGCTGACCTCATCTCTTGGCTGACTGTGGGTTGACAGTAAGTGGGATCTCCAACCTCATCATCATCACCCTGTGTGTTATCACACCCGTCGTCCTCAGAGCCAACCTGTTCCTGCCCTGACAGAAAACTAAAGTTGTCGCTCCAATCAGGTATTTGAGTCTCATCATCGTCTTCCTCATTGTCTCCACCAACAGGAGTTACAGTTTGGGAATGAGGGTCTTCATTATGGTCAGAACCTTCTGCGTCTGGTCCTGGATCCGACTCATAAAGATTCTGGGCATCAGTGCAGATCATTTCCTCGTCTGGATTCACAGAAGCTCTGGAGCCGACCTCTGATTCCCAAGCTATAGTATGAGTAAACAGCTATGCAGACTCAACCATCTGTTCTACCCCATACTCAGACGGGCAGCTGGAGATTTGGGAGCTGTGAGGAAGCAAGTGCGATTGGGGTGACACCTCTGAGGACTGGAGTATTTGTGATGTTGAAGTTGAGGTGGAGGAGAGCCCACTTAAAGGAGCACTTGATATCAGTTGAAGCACCTGCTGTTTTTGTGCCTCATCTGGAATTTGTAAAGATTGGCGTGGCCGTAAGAAAGGGATCTTATCACATTGTCCGCTAAAAGAAGTAGACATTTTAGCTTGGCTGGAAGATGGTCTTTCTTCTGCAGATGTTACTGTTGCTTTAACACCTACCCCATGGACACAACCTTTTTTCCCCTTCCCAACACGCCTATTCCCCTATCCACCAGCAGCAGGCCTTTTTCCACTCATTTTGGTGGTTAACTAATTCACAACTCTGGAGTTGTTTGCTCAAAAAAACAATGGATAGGAACCGAGCAGAGCTGAGTGGCCAAACTGTGGTATTAGGCCAAAAGTATTGGCTGGGTCAGATGCAGATAAAAATGATATTGAATTTGCAACCTGGTGGAGGTTAGTATAGCTGGACTAATAGAACAAGTCCCACACACTGCTAGAAGTCCAAATATTTTTTCAGAGCTAGATACAGATAAATATTATTTTTAATTTGCAACCTGGTGGAGGTTAGTATAAATGGACTAATAGACCAAGTCCCACACACTGTTAGAAGCCGAAATATTTTTTCAGAGCTAGATGCAGATAAAAATTATTTTTAATTTGCAACCTGGTGGAGGTTAGTATAGATGGACTAATAGACCAAGTCCCACACACTGCTAGAAGCCGAAATATTTTTTCAGAGCTAGATGCAGAAAAAAATTATATTGAATTTGCAACCTGATGGAGGTCAGTATAGATGGACGAATAGAACAAGTCCCACACACTGCTTGAAGCCCAAATATTTTTTCAGAGCTCGATGCAGAAAAATATTATATTGAATTTGCAACCTGGTGGAGGTTAGTATAGATGGACTAATAGAATGATGCTATGCCCAAAAGGTTTTACTTCACTAGGTGCAGTAAAAAAATTGGTATTCTATACACAGGTGGTGTAGCTTGCAACACAGATAGGCTACTCCACTGACTAACACACTCTGCAAAAGGCCAAAAAGGATATGCTTTGCTACATTTAGCCAAATGCTGTGAAAAAAACTTGCACAGCACTGGCACAGACCTGCCTGGCAAAAACTGATAGGAACTGATGTAACTTAGTCCTGAAAAGGACTGCAATTACAATTAGTCTTTACTCCCAACCTTTCTATTTAAGAGCACAGACCTGCCTGATAAAAGTCGTAAGAAATTATGTAACCTAGTCCTTAAAAGGACTGCAATCACAACTCTTCCCTACTCCCAAGCTATCTGTAGATTTGTGCGAAAATTGGCTTGAAATTAACAAGGTATAGCGCACACAGCAACAGCGGTGCCGTCTAGCACGCAGCTGCAGCAGTGAGAAAATGGTGTCGACGGGGAAAATGGCTGGGTCTTATAGGGCAAGGACATGTGACATACACTGCCAATGTCACATGCCCTTGCTTGTTTGAAAAAAATAGCAGTTCGCTCCGTGTGTGTGCTGCTGATAGGCTGACAGATTGCACCTCCTGACTGTAAATGCGGGAAAGAGAAAAAAAAATGGAGATCTTCATTATTCCTGCAGAGATCCATCCCTTGCCCCTCCCCCCGCCCCGCTGTACACTCAAACTGCGTATTAACATTAATTTTCAGCATTACTGAGAAAAAATCCAGTTATGATTTTGGTGCACGAACAGTTATCGAACATAACCTCGAACAGACGAATTTTTTTCAAATCGTTCGTGTTCGCTGAACGGCTCGAACACCGCCCAAAACAGCTCGAATTTGAGAATGGCGAACAGTTCGAGTCGAACACCGCTCATCTCTAGCCCCTACCAGAGTGGTTCATCGTAGTATGCTGCGACCCTGTCTGTCTAAAGATGACGAGGATGGAGAAGAATCACCTGCTTCTAGAGAGGGTCCTGTCACTGTTGCCCCAAGCCACGATGTAGACGAAGAAGAATTATTAATTCTACCTCCGATCCCCAGCACTCGATTACCTGCAGTCCCCAGTACAGGCAGAGAGGGAACAACATCGGTTGAAGCCACCGGACAGGCGGAGATTGGGAATCCGAGTGACCCTGCACCCCCCCATTGGTCATACTGAGTTACGCAGGTCAGAGCGGACAACAGCAGGCGTGCCCCCTCACCGTTACGAACAAGATCAATTCATATGGCACCGTATCGTCCAGGAACTCCAAGAATGTGAACGTTTGGTGAAGGAACTCTCGCCCGTGGAATGGCTAGTTAAAGGAGAGCGGGGGTGTTATGGGGAAGACCGGGGTGTAAATACTTTCAGAACAAGGGATCCGGAACTGCCGGGGCCGTACCTCTGGTTGCAGGGGGAAGACAGACTGCGAGCACAGGAGTCAGGTGACTGGGAAGCTGGGGGCATGTCCAGAGTGAGAGCTGGGAGGTCAGGTGACCAGGAAACTGGTGGCATGGCTAGACTGAGGGAGAGACAAGGACTTTTGCATGGGAGAGCAGTGTGAGAGAGTCCAGGCTCTTGGCTCCAGTACTTGGAGCAAGATCAGAGAGCAGCGGACCGGAGGAGATAGGCCAACTAGAGGGAGAAGAGATGCAGGTTCGGTGGAGCTGGGCACATGAGGTGCCGTGTTATGGACTAGGGGCTCAGCGGGTAAAACCGGAGACCGCCCGCTGCCGCCAGAAGACGGAGCATTGTTTGAGTGGGGAAGCCTGAAGAAAGCAACACTGGCATCATCTGGCAACTGCCTTGTGGAGGAAAAGAGTCAGCTAAGTGTAAAAACTGTCGATTTATAACTGGTTCGACTCTGCTACATCTAGTTAAACTGTGAACTGTCAGTTATAGACTTTTACCTCTACTTCCCTTGTTTTTCCCCATATTTTCCCCTGTTACTCCCTGCGTGGAGATTGACCTTGTTATCATAAACCTCCCCTGTTTGTTAACCCTGTATTGGATGCTCTGTGTTTCTGTGTCACTGCATCTAAAGTACCTGTGTTACAAAAGCAGTGAGACTACAGATGTATTAGCAGCCAGTATGAGTATGTGATTCTATGCCATATTTAGAGCAAGAAAGGTAATTGATCTGAAATGAGAAAAATGGACTTATAAAGGAGTCAGCACCCAAATTTTACAGTAGAGACAAAATTAATTTTAGTGCTGATGCTCAAGTTAATAACCTCAATTGCTCCCACTTGAAAAAGGAACAATTTGGGTAACAGGTACAAATAAGTAAATTGCTCAGATTTCAGTTATATTTGACCTTCAAGAAGTGATCACTTCATTTATAAAATAGTTGTAAAGTGAAAATACATAGCAGGTAATTCTGATAGTTAATTATTTGAGTGTAAGGTAATCTGGAGCCCTCTTTTGTCATAATAATGTCATGTATGAATGAAATACAATGCAATGGTTGTCTTTATTATGTAACATGTTATTTGAGAGTCTCTGCAATTGCAAAAGTATGACAAATGGGAACATGTCACAACCTTCAGGTCATGTTTAATGTCAGTGAGGTGCTGACAAGTCCATCATTCTAAGGTATAAATACAATAGCGTTAGGGATGGTTTCACAGACCTCAAGCTATTTAGCATCTACATAACTGACTAAGCAGCAATTTCCATTGTCTCCCATCATGAAGGCTGCAGTTGCTTTCCTCTTTGTGGCCCTCAACTGCTACTTTGGTAAGTATATATTCATCAGAGTTTTATTGACGCTATTAAATTATTATTGAAGAGCTACTGTAACTTAATCAAAACTTAATGAGAAACTACTGATTTACTGTTCAGAAATTGACTGATTGCATTTCAAATGTACAATGGATGACAAAATATTGTTTTTCTCTCCTATATTCTACAGGATTTGGAAATGCAGGGGCCATTGCTACTGGTGGGGTTCAGCCAGGTGAGTAGTTACATATTTATATACATTTCCTTTTGTGGAATTTTTTTTCCTTTTACGCTATATAATTAGCATTGGTTTAAATATTACATGTGAAGAGAGCAGGAACTCTTTCTAACATTTCAATTATTGTCTGGCAATATTAGATTATTTTCGAAATTGACTTATTAGCAAACCAATAAATTTCGTGACTTTTAGGGCTGCTTATATGCAATTTAATTTAATGTTTTCATTTTGCTTATGGTTCTACTTTATAATGGTTTTTATGCAGATATACCCATCATCCCAAAAGATTGCCTTAAGAAGTTAATTCAGGTAAGAATTGAAGCTATTATTATCATTGTTATTGGCTTATCAGAGCTCATACAATGCTGTGTGACACTTAAGGCCCTGTCACACATAACGAGATCGCTAGCGAGATCGCTAGCGAGATCGTTATTGCGTCACGGTTTTGGGATTGCTGGGGAGATGTCAAACATGCAGAACTTTCCAACGATCTCGGCCGCCCCAGCGATCTAACCAACGATCTCGGTGGTCGTTGGGACGCTTTCACACAGCAGCTATTTCAACGATCCACACCTTGATAGGGACTGTACTGTGTCAGAAAGGCGTGCATAAAATTGCTTTTCCGCGCCCCCCTCATCTCCAGTTGGTGGACGCTACTGCATTCAGATTGGGTGGCCTTGGTTTAACACTGCGTCTCCGGTCAGATGGGATCTCTACTGCATCTCCATTAAAAATGAAAACTCATTTGAGACCCCAAACAATACCTACCTCGCTAAAGATGCCTGATTTCTTCAAAGTGGAGTCACAGCCGGAGAACGCTGGTGGGATCTGAGAAAACAAGGATGCAGTAATGACCACCAATCGGGGACGAGGAGCGCAGAAAAGTCCAATTTATGCACGCCTACGTGTCTCAGTTCTGAATCGCTAACGAGGTCGTTGATAAGGTGTCAAATACAGCGATGCACACTGCCCAGCGGGAGCGCAACGACCCAGGAATGGTCCAGGAAGCTTTGTAACGATCAGCGATCTCACAGCAGGGGCCTGATCGTTGCTACCTGTCAGACATAACGAGATCGCTAGCGAGATCGCTATTGCGTCACCAAAATCGTGACTCATTAGCGATCTCGCTAGCGATCTCGTTATGTGTGACGGGGCCTTTAGCTCTTCCAACATAAGATTACACTGCAGTTTCTGATGCAAAAATGACATTTGACACAATGTAAATCATAAGATCCACGTTGCAACAGACATTTTTTCAAACTATTCAGTTCTTAGTAGATAAATATTAGATTACTTGGCATCCAACTACTAGACTCTCCATAACCACATTTCCATGATGAGGAAAACTTTTAGAAACATCAAAGATGAATATGACAGATTTCCTTACCTCAAATTTTTCCAAACTGTATTCCAAGGGTTTCCATTTGATACAAAGTTTATATATGAATAAAATAAATGTAATAGATTTTTTGACTGACTCAAAGATTTAATGAGCCATGAAAGTAGAAAACAGAATCAGTTAACTCATGAGAATGTAATTAAATTGTGATCAAAGTTTATTACAAGTTCTAAAGTTACAGGAGACAAATATTAATTTTGTATTTGAACTAATAGGATAACAAAGATACTAGTAACATTTTGGCAAAATCTTATAACTAAGTTCATTCTGCATTGTGAGAATGAATAATAGTTTTCTCAACCATTTATATTAATTTCTAAAATATGTATTCTAGATGAACATGCATGGTTTTTCTATGACATTGTTAACTATACGTGTTCTCAATAGGTTAATGTTCCAGAATTGCTTGCCAAACTCCAACAATTGCTCTGTCTGTACATGAAAGGAAAGGTATGTATAGATATATATAGACTTAGACCATGTTGTTCTTTTACTAAGCATTTACAACAACCCAGTAAACAGTAAAATAAGCCCAGATTATAGTCGGATATTTGTGCAAATTTCCAAAACTTCAATTTGTGAACAATCTTTTCAAAAGATATAGATCCCTATATTATCGGCAGGTATCGTAGCCTTGTCCTATTCATTAGAATCGAACACATGCATCTTAGTTGCCAGTCATTCATTTCATACATAGCAGTAACATATTTTGAGGTGGTATAAAAGTGAAAAGTCATATTTAAAAGAAATATATATTTTTTTCATTTTGCAGAAAGAAAATAATGAGGCTCTATACAAACAGTTTTTAGAGGAATTGCATGATGCTTTGGTAAATAGAACTTTATTAAAAGATTTGTGTATAACTTGTTAATGCAATATACTTTCTAAAACAAATGAAGACAATATGTTAAACTAGTCAGTAGGTGCTGAAATTTTAAATTCTATGCCAATTAGTAAATGTATAATGTGTCTTTCTTGGCCAGTCAAACATATAGTATAGCAAATTACTTGCTCATAATAAAGCGGAATTTCCTAATTTTGTATTAACTTATAGTGTATTATGTTATCTATTTTGTTTTCTATATTTTGTCTATCTAGAAAAATGTAGGTTGTACAGTAGATGAAATCCTGAGCCTTGAAGACTTCCTGGTAATTATATTCTGAGCTCCTAATTTACAGTTTTGTGGTATATCTAACTACATAAAAATACCCTGTTTTTTTCCATTACAATTATTTGGTTTTATTGATTTATAGGAAAAGGTAGGAGATCAGGTTGGAGAAGTAGCTGAAAAGCTTGGCGTGGAAATTCTAAAATTAGTGGTAAGTGCTTCTTTTACTGACTAAATATAATTGAATCAGATTTTTTTATTACATAAAATAGTTAATCTAGATTTATTTATTTTTATATACATAAAATTATTAGAAGTGTCAATCAAATGCAATGTTTGTGCACTGCTCAAAAAAATAAAGGGAACACTTAAACAACAGAATATAACTCCAAGTAAATCAAACTTCTGTGAAATCAAACTGTCCACTTAGGAAGCAACACTGATTGACAATCAATTTCACATGCTATTGTGCAAATGGAATAGACAATAGATGGAAACTATTGGCAATTATCAAGACACCCTCAATAAAGGAGTGGTTCTGCAGGTGGGGACCACAGACCACATCTCAGTACCAATGCTTTCTGGCTGATGTTTTGGTCACTTTTGAATGTTGGTTGTGCACTCACACTCGTGGTAGCATGAAACGGACTCTACAACCCACAGAAATTGCTCAGGTAGTGCAGCTCATCCAGGATGGCACATCAATGCGAGCCGTGCCAAGAAGGTTTGCTGTGTCTGTCAGCGTAGTGTCCAGAGGCTGGAGGCGCCTCCAGGAGACAGGCCAGTACACCAGGAGACGTGGAGGGGGCCATAGGAGGGCAACAACCCAGCAGCAGGACCGCTACCTCCGCCTTTGTGCAAGGAGGTACAGGAGGAACACTGCTAGAACTCTGCAAAATGACCTCCAGCAGGCCACAAATGTGCATGTGTCTGCACAAATGGTTAGAAACCGACTCTATGAGGGTGGTATGAGGGCCCGATGTCCACAGATGGGGGTTGTGCTCACAGCCCAACACCGTGCAGGACACTTGGCATTTGCCACATGACACCACAATTGGCAAAGTCGTCACTGGCACCCTGTGCTCTTCACAGATGAAAGTAAGTTCACACTGAGCACATGTGACAGACGTGACAGAGTTTGGAGACGCCGTGAAGAGCGATCTGCTGCCTGCAACATCCTTCAGCATGACTGGTTTGGCAGTGGGTCAGTAATGGTGTGGGGTGGCATTTCTCTAGAGGGCCGCACAGCCTTCCATGTGCTCACCAGAGGTAGCCTGACTTCCATTAGTTCCGAGATGAGATCCTCAGACCCCTTGTGAGACCATATGCTGGTGCGGTTGGCCCTGGGTTCCTCCTAATGCAGGACAATGCCAGACCTCATGTGGCTGGAGTGTGTCAGCAGTTCCTGCAAGATGAAGGCATTGAAGCTATGGACTGGCCCGCCCGTTCTCCAGACCTGAATCCAATTGAGCACATCTGGGACATCATGTCTTGCTCCATCCACCAACGTCATGTTGCACCACAGACTGTCCAGGAGTTGGCGGATGCTTTAGTCCAGGTCTGGGACGAGATTCCACAGGAGACCATCCACAACCTCATCAGGAGCATGCACAGGCATTGTAGGGAGGTCATACAGGCACGTGGAGGCCACACACAATACTAAGCCTCATTTTGACTTGTTTTAAGGACATTACATCAAAGTTGGATCAGCCTGTAGTGTGTTTTTCCACTTTAATTTTGGGGGTGACTCCAAATCCAGGCCTCCATTGGTTAATAAATTTGATTTCCATTGATGATTTTTGTGTGATTTTGCTGTCAGCACATTCAAATTTGTACAGAACAAAGTATTCAATGAGAATATTTCATTCATTCAGATCTAGGATGTGTTATTTGAGTGTTCCCTTTATTTTTTTGAGCAGTGTATATTAAAATTCAATATTTAGCCATAATATGAATTTTTAACTATAAAAATGAATAAGAAAGTCACTTGATTTAAAAATACACACATTTTCATAACACAAAATAAATATCTCAAGGTTTAAATCTAAATATTCTTCAACTGAATTTTAGGAGGAGCTTGGAGTAAGCGATGTGGTCCTGAATATTTTATGTGAATTGCTGGTAAGATAAAGTTATACATAAAAAAACAAAACTCTTCTATGATATTTTATTAATCTATTAAAAAATGAATGTTTGTATTTTGTACTTATTTTATAGGGAGAGACGCTTAAAAGCCTGAGCGATTCACTGGTAAGATATTTTTCTAGTTTTCATTTATAGATGCCTATACATATAAAAATTGTTAGCACGCTGTTATATTTTGACTTCATATGTCATTATTAGTATTTGAAATGTTTGGACTTTTATCAATCACTGAACTTGTTTCTAATTTTCTATGTTGCGCTCACATTTGTCTTTGAACAATATTTTTTACATTAGGGTGGTTTGGGTGGAGCTACTAATATTTTGAAAGGAATCCTAGGCTGAGGAAAAAAATCTTAACGTGAGTTATTCTTTTTTATGTAAATATTTAATGTTATATCTTATTGTACAGTGATAGATATAGCACCAACATGTTATGTTATGCTTTGTCAATTTATGCTATGTTATGTCTATCAAGTAGAAATAAGGTCCATAAAATCCTTAAGGTGCTACACAACCATTCAACATCATAAATGGAAATATTCTCCCTAGAAGCTATGCTTGTAAATGAGAATATCTCTATAACACAGTGAGGATAATGTAGATATTAAGTATGCTCAATGTGGAAGCAAAAAGTACATTAGCACTTCATCATTGGGAAGAATATAGCAAGTCTCCTCTTAAGTTAGACTTTACCCACTTCCATATGCAAGTAGACGTTTGCACTAATAAATTAAAACCAGTAGCAGTAAAAATCTTTCTCCTACAGTTTTTTTGTGTGCAAGATTAAGTAGCAAAACTACAAAATAAAATAAAAAACCATTAGCAATAATAGGTGTCATTGTGCTTTAATAAGATAAACTCTGTATAATTTATTTAGTTATTGTTTGATTTACTTATCGAATCTTAATTTTTATTCATTCAGGCTTGTCAAATTTGAAGCCATCAATTAAACTGGATCAACAATCAAGTTCTACCAAGTGATATTGTTCATATACATGATTAATAAGTAATTTGGATTTTAATAAAAATACTATTCATCATAAATTTTCTCTTTTGATTTTATGATCTCCCAGTTTATAAACACTGGACTTCTCTAAGTCCTCTTCACTACACCTTCATAAAATCACCAGTTCCCAATTAAAAACCCTTGTAAAAATGCTGGTGATTCTTGTTCATCGGATAATCAGATCCTTTATACGGGCATACAAGGCATTACTATTTGCAGCAGACAACCGAGTATAAACGGTGAATGTGCTGATGATGACATGATGCTGTAAGGGCACATCAGCCTATATAAACAAGCAAGTCTGCAAATGAGATACACTTGTGTATAGTCAATCAGGACTTGTTAGTGGACTGAGATCATCCTGTTTAAATAGGCCAATATGAAGGCCAAATTTTATTTGATGGATTTTCCTATGCAAATCTAACCATAATTTGTTCTGCTGATAAAACCCCTACCAATCTGACGTAATCTTCTGGAGAACCTATATGCAAGTGTTCAATTTCCCTGCAACAGGGGAAACTAAACATTTCATAGTTCTTATTAAAATCAGTAAGCTGTATACTGACATCATTAGACTTCCAGAGAGGAAGGCAAACTTTGGTTAGCTACTCTCAACTTTTACTAATGAGGGTGTTGAACAGCAGAACTGTTATCTACAACAGAAGATTGGTCACCACTTCTCTGCTGCACTCTCTGAAGGCAGCAAAACGTAATGACATACATGTTCATTTTAGTACTCGGTTTTATGTGTTTTCTCTTTAATTTAGGAGAAATGTATATGTAATTGCAGCACTTGCATCATAGCCATGAGCTGTGGGATAAGTCCCGCAGTCCCTCTTCTAAGGAGTTAGTCCACAGTTTATGATTTCTTAGGACTTCATTTTCATTCACATATTTTGAGAAAGCTCCTACCTCATCAACACTGCAACTAATAAAGAGTACATTTCTATAGAATTACAGAGCAAGACAATTCACCAAGTAGGATACCAAAAAATTCAAATAACCGGATTACCAATTTACCATTTATAAACTGCACATATATAGTGAATGTTACATTAAAAAATACATGCATAAATGAATAACATTGTTGAATTCAAAGCTGAATAAATAATACAGTAGCAACAAAAAGTCAGATATTGATATGACAAAATATAGAAAGACAAAGGCATCGATTCATCAAGACCGGTGATTTTCACCCCCTTGCTGGTCTTGAAGAGGGGGCATGTAGGCGCACGTCTTTTCATGAATTACGAGTGTCTGACAAGTGGCATGTACCTCACTACAAATCTTACTTCAGACAATGAGTGGAGTAAGATTATTTTCATGGAGAATGTCATAGCTCATCATGAATTAGACTAGCTGTGGTGTCATCCCATTGCCATGCCCTTGTCTTCCCCAGCTCTGCCTATGTTGGTAGAGCTGGGAGAAGCTGCTGTGAAAATGTTAAAAGTTACAAAATTTCTGTGCAACTACGAGTTGCGCAAAAATTATGTGAATTTTCAAAGCAATTTACACCAGAATTCTGTCAAAACTGCTTTGATGAATCGTGGCCAAAGAGTTTTGGATGGATGTCCTAAGGGCCTATAAGTAAAATTGATTATGGGTGCACACTCTGCCGCTGAAGGAAAACAATACATGACCCTCATTCTCAAACACCCGGACAACACATTTAAATGGAATGGTCACTGAGGTTGGAGCCATTTCTCCACTTAAGAATATGGAGAATGTGGCAAACAGGAATGTATGGAATCTCATTCACTCAAGTGGCGAGGATTTTAAAGAAAGCATTTTCCAGTGAAGGGTAAGTGCACAAGTAGGAGCCAAAGAGTTGTCAATATCTTCGTCAGCCTGCAGTTTTAACACTCAGAATTACAGATGATCAAATCAAATCTCTGCGAATTGACTTTGAGTCAAATTTTCAAGAAATGCACTGGTCCCAGTGAATTCAAACAATTTGCGATTCGATTCAGGTAGATCACTAAGAAAAAAATGTCTGGGGCCATTTAACACATTGATAAAGATTGCATCAGTCACATCAAGCTCACATGACATCAAGTGCAGTAGTGCAGAATTCCTCATAATATTTTGCTGCTATTACATTACATGGTCGAGTACAACCAATCAGGGGAGTTTATCACAGCCATAATAAATGAAAAGTTAGGAAAAGAAGTGGCCATTTTAGGTTTTCATAGCCTGGGGATAGAACGTTAAAGCGCACAGCTCATTAATAAAGAACGGAAGTGTTAGGAGGGCGGTTGCAGACAACTTTATTAAATGGAACGCAACCGACCCCGGGATCCGTGATGCAGCCAAGAGGACTGCTGCGGAACACTTTCCGGGTGGAAAGTAAAGTAACCAACTTAAAGATAACCCTTCCGTGTTAACTACACACCGGACAGGGTATAGCGGTACGCTCTATCTCCGTTTACTGCACTGAGTAGAGAGCGACCGGCGACGCACCTAACAAATATCTTAGCCCTTCGTGTTAACGCACACGGAAGGGTAAGACGGTACGCACAATCTCCAAGAACCTCAGGGAGACGTGCGTCCGTGGGAACAGCAGTAGCCTTGTCTTTGATACAGGCGCTACGCTATGGGGATTGGCGCTAAAGCGGTTCACACAATCTCCAAGAACCGCAGGGAGACGTGTGACCGGACTATGAGCAGTAGCCCTGTCTTCGGTACAGGCGCTACGCTATAGGAGACGGCGCTAGCGTGCAGGTGATTCCCGCCGGGTACTCGAGCACTCAGCCGGCGTGCCACCAGACTGAGCAAACCCGCTCTATTTAATTCACAGGCGGCTCGGGGTGTAAGGGCGAACCCCCAGGTTAGAGCCAGTCAGCGAAGCGAAGCTACCTGCCTCTATGGAGCTAAACCTGCCAAGCGGAAACTATGGCTCTTTGAGCCCGGAGTCAGCGTGCACACCACACACAGCTAGCTCAAATGATCTGAGCGCACCGCCATGTTTGTGGGCGGGCCTTTTAAAGATTAAGCCCTGCCCCACTGTCGCACCATTGGTTACGACACCCGTGACCAATCAGGTGGTGCCAGGTCACCGGGTCAGGTGGGTGCCAAACCACCAATCATGATCCGCCAGGTCACGGACATACTCAGTGCGGCGAATCCTGGACTTAGACTCCACGAGCCCTGTCTCCCTCTGCAGCCTATGCTTACCACTGCTAGGCACAAATGCCTGGGAGACAATCTGCAGGGCTCGTGGAACAGCTAGGCGTTGAGGCTGACAACAATGCTGAGCAGTATCAGCCCTGGCTGGCCTGGAATGGGAGACAACAGAAGGTCCTGGACCCATTTGAATCCAGCCCCAGACCAACACCTAACAGGAAGTCCTAAAACAGAGTGTCAAGATACCAGGAAAGCAGATTTTCCAGTAAAGGATCCAAAGATTAAAAGTGGTTACATGTCAACACGTTTCAAAGTCAACTGCCTCCTTCTTCAGGACATGTACTGTTACTGCAGCAGATCACATATTAGCCAGTGCACAGTCACTCTGGGTGACTTTACAGATACAGCACTTACCTACAGTACAGACCAAATGTTTGGACACACCTTCTCATTTAAAGATTTTTCTGTATTTTCATGACTATGAAAATTGTACATTCACATTGAAGGCATCAAAACTATGAATTAACACATATGGAATTATATACTTAACTAAAAAGTGTGAAACAACTGAAAATATGTCTTATATTCTAGGTTCTTCAAAGTAGCCACCTTTTGCTTTGATGACTGCTTTGCACACTCTTGGCATTCTCTTGATGAGCTTCAAGAGGTAGTCACCGGAAATGGTTTTCACTTCACAGGTGTGCCCTGTCAGGTTTAATAAGTGGGATTTCTTGCCTTATAAATGGGTTTGGGACCATCAGTTTTGTTGTGCAGAAGTCTGGTGGATACAAAACTGATAGTCCTACTGAATAGACTGTTAGAATTTGTATTATGGCAAGAAAAAAGCAACTAAGTAAAGAAAAATGATCGGCCATCATTACTTTAAGAAATGAAGGTCAGTCAGTGCGAAAAATTGGGAAAACTTTGATAGTGTCCCCAAGTGCAGTTGCAAAAACCATTAAGAGCTACAAAAAAACTGGCTCACATGAGGACCGCCCCAGGAAAGGAAGACCAAGAGTCACCTCTGCTTCTGAGGATAAGTTTATCCAAGTCACCAGCCTCAGAAATCGCAGGTTAACAGCAGCTCAGATTAGAGACCAGGTCAATGCCACACAGAGTTCTAGCAGCAGACACATCTCTACAACAACTGTTAAGAGGAGACTTTGTGCAGCAGGCCTTCATGGTAAAATAGCTGCTAGGAAACCACTGCTAAGGACAGGCAACAAGCAGAAGAGACTTGTTTGGGCTAAAGAACACAAGGAATGGACATTAGACCAGTGCAAATCTGCGCTTTGGTCTGATGAGTTCAAATTTGAGATCTTTGGTTCCAACCACCGTGTCTTTGTGCGACGCAGAAAAGGTGAACGGATGGACTCTACATGCCTGGTTCCCACCGTGAAGCATGGAGGAGGAGGTGTGATGGTGTGGGCGTGCTTTGATGGTGACTCTGTTGGGGATTTATTCAAAATTGAAGGCATACTGAACCAGCATGGCTACCACAGCATCTTGCAGAGGCATGCTATTCCATCCGGTTTGCGTTTAGCTGGATCATCATTTATTTTTCAACAGGACAATGACCCCAAACACACCTCCAGGCTGTGTAAGGGCTATTTGACCAAAATGGAGAGTGATGGGGTGCTACGCCAGATGACCTGGCCTCCACAGTCACCAGACCTGAACCCAATCGAGATGGTTTGGGGTGAGCTGGACTGCAGAGTGAAGGCAAAAGGGCCAACAAGTGCTAAGCATCTCTGGGAACTCCTTCAAGATTGTTGGAAGACCATTTCCGGTGACTACCTCTTGAAGCTTATCAAGAGAATGCCAAGAGTGTGCAAAGCAGTCATCAAAGCAAAAGGTGGCTACTTTGAAGAACCTAGACTATAAGACATATTTTCAGTTGTTTCACACTTTTTTGTTAAGTGTATAATTCCACATGTGTTAATTCATAGTTTTGATGTCTTCAGTGTGAATGTACAATTTTCATAGTCATGAAAATACAGAAAAATCTTTAAATGAGAAGGTGTGTCCAAACTTTTGGTCTGTACTGTATGTTATTTGAATCTTCAGCACTTGTGATTCAGCACTGAAGTAGCAAACCACAAACAGGTTAGGCCTTTTTCTCACTGTATGTGAAATGAGCTGTGCGCTCTGACCTCATATCCCTACTCTGCATAAACCTAAAATGGCAATGCTTGTTCTACCCCTATCTTTTATACTGGCTGTAATAGTATACCCTGATTGGCTGGGATAGATTATGTGATGTCATAGCTGCAGGACATTATGGGGAAGCATGATGTCATTAGTCTAGTCTCTGTGTCATCAACAATATGTGAAATGGCACCAGGTATTTTTTTGGCAGTCCTTGTGAATCAAATTGCAAATTGTTCTAATTTGTGTGAACCTGCAAATTTCAGAAAATTAGACTTGAAGTTGACCCTCCTTGGATCGATATGCTCATCCCTACTCCTAAACATTCAACAATCAACTGGGAGTGGTATTATAGCAAAGCAAAATCATTTACAAATGACACAGTGGCAAACCACATTGAGAAAGATTGCAGTGTTGTAGGGTACTGTAAATTACTGTGTATAAAAGTTTTCAAAACTCTGCTGTTTCAATAATTGCAGAGGTTCAATCCTTTTCTGATATTTACATCAGCACAAAAATATGTCCCAATACTTTTGTTCTATAGTGTGTTTGGCAATGGTGTGGTCAATGTTGTGGTTGTGACAGTCCTCATTGGAACAGGCTCCTTACTAATGTACTTAATCTAGACATGCTGTCACAGACACAATAGAGATGATTTTTCAGTTTATTTAGAAATAATTATTTTATCATAATGACTACCAGCAAAACTTTCTGTGCTCCTTGTAACTTGAAAAATAGACCAAACCACATAAACTTGACCTTAACATGTAATTCCAGCCTAATCAACTATATACTGTATATGTCCTCTGGGATAAGTGTGGCAAGGTTTAAATGTGAAAAAGGTGAAGGAATAAAGAACATCAAATACTATGTTGCTAATATTGAACTGGGCTCATTTCATTTTTTCCACATAACTAAAAACATAAAAAATATTGACACATGCTATATAAATAAACCTGAGTAAATGTTATAAGCTGTTAAATCGTTGCTTAAAGAGTAGACTGCCCAATCAAGCCTCTAAGTTGCAATATAAATAGGTCCGTTAATTAATCCACTGTAACCACTTATTTCAAGACTGCAGACAAAAGTCATAAAACAATGAAATTTGCAGCAATATTTCTTTTGGCAACTTTTGCCTCCACTTTGGGTAATTACTTTCTTTTACTTTATTGTGTTTCAGCAATGCTATGGAAGTGCTGTTTCATTCTCTTTTATACAAACATTAGGAGTATGCTAGCATGCGGTAGAGCTCACTCATTTACAATATACATAACCATGTGCATAAAACTGCAACAACCTTATTTAAATTAATGGATTTTTAGTTTTTCGACATTTCTGCAACTAATGTAAAACTATGATTTAAGTGAAAATTTAGATTATATTTTGTAAAATGTGTAATGTGTTATTTTGGTTTATTCAGATCTATCGACTGGTACTGTTCAAAATACCTGCCTCCAACAACTGCTTAAAGTATGTAGCCTCTGTTACCTACCATATATAAAATCAAAGAATTAAATAACTATATCTATGATTATTATTGTAATGCGTTCCTTATGTCTCATAATATTTAGGAAGCCACATAATATGCTTATATATTGCAGAATGATGCTCCTAAATTTATTCAGGAACTGGGAAATCTCCTTTGCAAATATCAACTCGCTAAGGTAATGTGAATTGTTTATCTGGAAAAGTTATTAAAATCACATATAGTTTTCAACTTTAACCAACAAGGGTTTTAAAAGATCAGAGGTGCAAGCCCTAAGGCATATTCCTTCTCTAAAAAACCCCAAACTAATAAAATGACACTTGTAACATATGACAGGCTTGCACCACCACAGCAGCGCACTGTCCCAGGATATACTTTTTAATGAAAAATAGCACTGTTGGTCAGCAAATATTTTGTCTTTTACAAAGGATTAATGTATTTATGATGTTATACATCTACCTAATAGTCATACAGTTGCCAAATATTGCTACTAGTGCTACACACAGAGCATATATTTCGACTATACTGTTAATGAATAAAACCCAGTATACTAAGACAAATATTATTAATAGCAATATTATGTAAGATGAAAAAAACATGGACAATAGTCACATATCACTACTGCATAGTGACTGGCTAATACTAACATACTCTCATTAAATAAAAAAATACTGATATAACCACCATGTCATAATAGATAGAAATTATGCAAAGGTACCCATATAAGTGAATACAGTACAAATTTATCCGGTGACTCACGTTATGTCTTCTTTGATTTTATTTTCTTCTCCACGTGGTCAATACTGTTTGGCCAACTTTTTTCAGCCATGACTTCACGACTTTGGAGTTTGCTGCCAAGATATTTTTGCCATTTTATTTTTTAAGCACCCTCCCTACCTCTAGAAAAACTCTCCATTCATAGAACCCCAAATGGTATTTGTGGCCCCTCTATGATAGTATAACCTTTTGTACCAATGGCTCTATGCTCACTCACAGTTTTTATCTCTATCTGCAGAGACACATCCAAATAACCTCTTGAGAGAGGAAGAGTATAGTAACTCTAGTGTAACCTATTGGAGGTAGCAATATTAAAAATCAATATTGACCCTTTAAGAGCCTTGCAACATAACTTAGGATAAGCAGTAGATTCAGGCAATACATTTGTAAACATATGTTTTGGGGTATTTGCCCCTCATCAGTGCAAAGCAGTACTTGGCTGCATGAGAGGCATCTGACAGGGTAAATTGTATGGCGTATAAGTCTCCTTACACCAACTTGGCGTTCTCTGCAAGAAGAAACTTTACCCCATATATCTGCAGAGACACAGATACAATATGTTGATCTTTGCTATAATAAATGTGTTTTGTCCAATTCTAGACATCGCAAAACCAAGAATTATTTATGCAATTTCTAGAAGGAGTCAACACATTATTGGTAAGTTTTTTTGATTATACAGAACATACAGTTATATGAAAAAGTTTGGGCACCCCTATTAATCTTAAGCTTAATGTTTTATAAAAATTGGTGTTTTTGCAACAGCTATTTCAGTTTGATATATGTAATAACTGTTGGACACAGTAATGTTTCTGCTTTGAAATGAGGTTTATTGTACTAACAGAAAATGTGCAATCTGCATTCAAACAAAATTTGACAGGTGCATAAGTATGGGCACCCTTATCATTTTCTTGTTTTAAATACTCCTACCTACTTTTTACTGACTTACTAAAGCACTTTTTTTGGTTTTGTAACCTCATTGAGCTTTGAACTTCATAGCCAGGTGTATGCAATCATGAGAAAAGCTAATTAAAGTGGCCACTTGCAAGTTGTTCTCCTGTTTGAATCTGCTCTGAAGAGTGGCATCATGGGCTCCTCAAAACAACTGTCAAATGATCTGAAAACAAAGATTATTCAACATAGTTGTTCAGGGGAAGGATACAAAAAGCTGTCTCAGAGATTTAACCTGTCAGTTTCCACAGTGAGGAACATAGTAAGGAAATGGAAGAACACAGGGACAGTTCTTGTTAAGGCCAGAAGTGGCAGGCCAAGAAAAACATCAGAAAGGCAGAGAAAAATGGTGAGATCAGTCAAGGACAATCCTCAGACCACCTCCAGAGAGCTGCAGCATCAACTTGCTGCAGATGGTGTCACTGTGCATTGGTCAACTATACAACGCACTTTGCACAAGGAGAAGCTGTATGGGAGAGTGATGCGAAAGAAGCCGTTTCTGCAAGCACGCCACAAACAGAGTTGGCTGAGGTATGCAAAAGCACATTTGGAGAAGCCAATTTCTTTTTGGAAGAAGGTCCTGTGGACTGATGAAAGCAAGATTGAGCTGTTTGGTCATACAAAAAGGCATTATGCATGGCGGCAAAAAAACACAGCATTCCAAGAAAAACTCTTGCTACCCACAGTAAAATTTGGTGGAGGTTCCATCATGCTTTGGGGCTGTGTGGCCAATGCCGGCACCGGGAATCTTGTTAAAGTTGAGGGACGCATGGATTCCACTCAGTATCAGCAGATTCTTGACAATAATGTTCAAGAATCAGTGACAAAGTTGAAGTTACGCAGGGGATGGATCTTTCAGCAAGACAATGATCCAAAACACTGCTCCAAATCTACTCAGGCATTCATGCAGAGGAACAATTACAATGTTCTGGAATGCTCATCCCTGTCCCCAGACTAGAGATGAGCGTTGTTCTACTCGAACTGTTCGCCAATCTCAAATTCGAGCTGTTTTGGGCGGTGTTCGAGCCGGTCGGCGAACACGAACAATTTGAGAAAAATTCGGCTGTTCGAGGTTATGTTCGATAACTGTTCGTGCACCAAAATCATAACTGGATTTTTTCTCAGTAATGATGAAAATTAATGTTAATACGCAGTTTGAGTGTACAGCGGGGCGGGGGGAGGGGCAGGGGATGGATCTCTGCAGGAACAATGAAGATCTCCATTTTTTTTTCTCTTTCCCGCATTTGCAGTGGGGAGGTGCAATCTGTCAGCCTATCAGCAGCGCACACACGGAGCGAAGTGCTTTTTTTCACACAAGCAAGGGCATGTGTGATTGGCAGTGTATGTCACATGTCCTTGCCCTATAAGACCAAGCCATTTTCCCCGTCGCCACCATTTTCTCACTGCTGCAGCTGCGTGTTAGACGGCACCGCTGTTGCTGTGTGCACTATACCTTGTTAATTTCAAGCCAATTTTGGCACAAATATACAGATAGCTTGGGAGTAGGGAATAGTTGTGATTGCAGTCCTTTTAAGGACTAGGTTACAGCATTTCCTACGACTTTTATCAGGCAGGTCTGTGCTCTTAAATAGATAGATTGTGGGAGTAAAGACTAATTGTAATTGGAGTCCTTTTCAGGACTAGGTTACATCAGTTCCTATCAGTTTTTGCCAGGCAGGTCTGTGCCAGTGCTGTGCAAGTTTTTTTCACAGCATTTGGCTGAATCTAGCAAAGCTAATCCTTTTTGGCCTATTGCAGAGTGTGTTAGTCAGTGGAGTAGCCTATCTGTGTTGCAAGATATACCACCTGTGTATAGAATACCAATTTTTTTACTGCACCTAGTGAAGTAAAATCTTTTGGGCATAGCATCATTCTATTAGTCCATCTATACTGACCTCCATCAGGTTGCAAACTGAATATAATTTTTTTCTGCATCTAGCTCTGAAAAAATATTTGGGCTTCTAGCAGTGTGTGGGACTTGGTCTATTAGTCCATCTATACTGACCTCCATCAGGTTGCAAATTAAAAATATTTTTTTTCTTCATTTAGCTCTGAAAAAATATTTGGGCTTCTAGCAGTGTGTGGGACTTGGTCTATTAGTCCATCTATACTGACCTCCATCAGGTTGCAAATTGAATAAAAAAAATTTCTGCATCTAGCTCTGAAAAAATATTTGGGCTTCTAGCGGTGTGTGGGACTTGGTCTATTAGTCCATCTATACTGACCTCCATCAGGTTGCAAATTAAAAATAATTTTTTTCTGCATCTAGCTCTGAAAAAATATTTGGGCTTCTAGCAGTGTGTGGGACTTGGTCTATTAGTCCATCTATACTGACCTCCATCAGGTTGCAAATTAAAAATAATTTTTTTCTTCATTTAGCTCTGAAAAAATATTTGGGCTTCTAGCAGTGTGTGGGACTTGTTCTATTAGTCCTTCTATACTGACGTCCAGCAGGTTGCAAATTGAATATAATTTTTTTCTGCATCTAGCTCTGAAAAAATATTTGGGCTTCTAGCGGTGTGTGGGACTTGGTCTATTAGTCCATCTATACTGACCTCCATCAGGTTGCAAATTAAAAATAATTTTTTTCTGCATCTAGCTCTGAAAAAATATTTGGGCTTCTAGCAGTGTGTGGGACTTGGTCTATTAGTCCATCTATACTGACCTCCATCAGGTTGCAAATTAAAAATAATTTTTTTCTGCATCTAGCTCTGAAAAAATATTTGGGCTTCTAGCAGTGTGTGGGACTTGGTCTATTAGTCCATCTATACTGACCTCCATCAGGTTGCAAATTAAAAATAATTTTTTTCTTCATTTAGCTCTGAAAAAATATTTGGGCTTCTAGCAGTGTGTGGGACTTGTTCTATTAGTCCTTCTATACTGACCTCCAGCAGGTTGCAAATTGAATATAATTTTTTTCTGCATCTAGCTCTGAAAAAATATTTGGGCTTCTAGCGGTGTGTGGGACTTGGTCTATTAGTCCATCTATACTGACCTCCATCAGGTTGCAAATTAAAAATAATTTTTTTCTGCATCTAGCTCTGAAAAAATATTTGGGCTTCTAGCGGTGTGTGGGACTTGGTCTATTAGTCCATCTATACTGACCTCCATCAGGTTGCAAATTAAAAATAATTTTTTTCTGCATCTAGCTCTGAAAAAATATTTGGGCTTCTAGCAGTGTGTGGGACTTGGTCTATTAGTCCATCTATACTGACCTCCATCAGGTTGCAAATTGAATAAAAAAAATTTCTGCATCTAGCTCTGAAAAAATATTTGGGCTTCTAGCGGTGTGTGGGACTTGGTCTATTAGTCCATCTATACTGACCTCCATCAGGTTGCAAATTAAAAATAATTTTTTTCTGCATCTAACCCAGCCAATAGTTTTGGCCTAATACCACAGTTTGGCCACTCAGCTCTGCTCGGTTACCATCCATTGTTTTTTTGTGCAAACAACTCCAGAGTTGTGAATTAGTTAACCACCAAAATGAGTGGAAAAAGGCCTGCTGCTGGTGGAAAGGGGAATAGGCGTGTTGGGAAGGGGAAAAAAGGTTGTGTCCGTGGGGTAGGTGCAGAAGAAAGACCATCTTCCAGCCAAACTAAAATGTCTACTTCTTTTAGCGGACAATGTGATAAGATCCCTTTCTTACGGCCACGCCAATCGCTACAAATTCCAGATGAGGCACAAAAACAGCAGGTGCTTCAACGGATATCAAGTGCTCCTTTAAGTGGGCTCTCCTCCACATCAACTTCAACATCACAAATACTCCAGTCCTCAAAGGTGTCACCCAAATCGCACTTGCTTCCTCACAGCTCCCAAATCTCCAGCTGCCCGTCTGAGTATGAGGTAGAACAGATGGTTGAGTCTGCAGAGCTATTTACTCATACTATAGCCTGGGAATCAGAGGTCGACTCCAGCGCTTCTGTGAATCCAGACGAGGAAATGATCTGCACTGATGCCCAGAATCTTTATGAGTCGGATCCAGGACCAGACGCAGAAGGTTCTGACCATAATGTAGACCCTCATTCCCAAACTGTAACTCCTGTTGGTGGAGACAATGAGGAAGACGTTGATAAGACTCAAATACCTGATTGGAGCGACAACTTTAGTTTTTTGTCAGGGCAGGAACAGGTTGGCTCTGAGGACGACGGGTGTGATAACGCACAGGGTGATGATGATGAGGTCGGAGATCCCACTTACTGTCAACCCACAGTCAGCCAAGAGATGAGGTCAGCAGAGGAGGTGGAGGAAGATGCTAGTGACGACGAGGTCAGGTTGCGCCTTCCTGGACAGAGACGTAGTACTGGAAGCACGTCAACAACTGCATCCTCAAACACAACTCTGCCTCTCACCACAAGTCGTGGTGGCTCTTCAGGTCGCATGGGTGCTAAGCCTTGCATAGCCTGGGCATTTTTTCAGATCGATAAAGATGACCCAACTCGTGTTATCTGTAACATTTGTCAGCAAAAGCTAAGTAGAGGCCAAAAAATACATAGTTTGAGTACTTCATGCATGAACCGGCACATGGACATGAAGCATAAGTTGCAGTGGGAAGCTCAGTGTGCTACAATGCGGTCTAGCCGGCCGGGCCAACCACCGTCTGCCATATCTTGTGCATCCGCGGCCTCTTCATCCTCTGTGACTGGGGGGACAGCAGTCACACCTGTTTTGGGGCGCAGACCTGCCACCTCTTTACCCGAAACAGCCAGCGTGATTGGCAGGTCATCATTTTCTTTGGAGGTGGTAACACCAGCTGGTCTTGAGCGCTGTCCGACATCGATAGCACCACCTTTGGATTAAGGCAACCTAACATGTCCGCCTGCATCTTCCTCACAGACCGGCAGTTTTCCGGGGACACCCTTATCAACCCCGTCTAAGCACAATAGCCAGCCCTCGGTCCCTCAGATGTGGACAAGTAAAAGACCATTTCCTCCTAGCCATGAGAAAGCTAAGAGGCTGAATTTCACCATCTGCAAGCTCTTGGCTACAGAAATGCTGCCTTTCCGCCTGGTGGACACAGAGGATTTTCGAGACCTTATGTCCGTCGCAGTGCCCCAGTACCAGATGCCCAGTCGGCACTACTTCTCAAAGAAAGGTGTGCCTGCGCTCCACCAGCATGTCGCACACAACATCACCGCTTCTTTGAGAAACTCTGTGTGTGACAGGGTGCATTTCACCACAGACACTTGGACGAGTAGGCATGGACAGGGGCGTTACATGTCGCTGACTGGGCACTGGGTAACTATGGTGACAGCAGGACAAGGGGCTGCTGTCCAAGTCTTGCCGTCCCCACGAGTTGTGCGTCAATCCTCTTTATATCATTTTTCCTCCACTGCTTCTGCCTCCTCAACCTCCTCTCGGTCTTCCACCTGCACCCAAAGCCTGTCTGGTCATGCCACAAGCTTTCTAACTGCGCAGAAGGGATCCTGCACACCTCCTTACTATGCTGGCAGAAGGGCTCAACGTCATCAGGTGGTTTTTACATTGAAATGTCTGGGAAATGTGAGTCACACAGCTAAGGAGTTGTGGTCAGCTCTGGAGAACCAATTTCATGAATGGTTGTCTCCACTGGACCTGAAACCAGGGAAGGCCGTGTGCGACAATGCTGCAAACCTGGGTGCGGCCCTTCGCCGGGGCAATGTCACACACGTGCCTTGTATGGCTCACGTGTTGAACCTGGTTGTCCAGCAATTTTTAGCCCACTATCCCAGACTAGATGGCCTTCTGCAGAGGGCACGGTCGCTGTGTGCTCACTTCCGCCGTTCGCATCCCGCAGCTCAGCGACTTACATCTCTACAGAAGTCGTTGGGCCTGCCACTTCACCGGCTAAAATGCGATGTGCCTACCCGGTGGAATTCAACTCTGCACATGTTGCAGCGACTGTGGCAGCACCGACAAGCCCTGGTGCAATACGTTCTGACGTATAGCCTGGGCCAACGAGATTCAGAGGTGGGGCAAATCACGCTGGAGGAGTGGTCTCAGATCAGGGACCTATGCACCCTTCTGCACAGTTTTGAAATGGTGACGAAGATGTTTAGTGCTGACGATGCCATTATCAGCATGACTATTCCGGTGATTTACATGCTGGAGCACATGTTAAACAGAATTCGGAGTCAGGTGGTGGCACAAGAGGAGGTGGAGGAAGTAGAGGAGGAGGAGTTGTATGCGGAAGGGCTAACATCTGCAAGGTCCAGACGGTCGGCAGCACCAAGGCGGCAGGCATGTGAGGGTGGGGGAGATGATTTTACCAGGGTGCATGGTAGCAGCCAAACTAGTGAGGAAGGTGCAGGAGCCCAGGAAGAAGTGGAGGACGAACTGATGGAAGACTCATCAGATGAGGGAGACCTTGATCACATTTCTGTTGTGCGAGGTTGGGGGGAGAGGACAGAGGAAGGAAGCATGATTGCTACCTCGCCACCAACACAACAGGGACTTGGTGCTCCTGGATGCGCAACACACATGAGTGCCTTCTTGCTGCACTACCTGCAACATGACCCTCGAATTGTGAGAATTAGAAATAATCCTGACTACTGGGTTGCCACACTGTTAGATCCCCGGTACAAAAGTAAATTTGCAGAAATTATTCCTGCCATAGAAAGGGATGCACGCATGCAGGAGTATCAGCAGAGACTGTTGCAGAATCTTACATGTGCTTTTCCACAAAATACCAGTGGTGCACGTAGTGAATCTCACAGTTCCAACTTGCCAACCGTGGGACCGTCAAGTGTTCAGCACTCAAACCGTAACAGAACCACAGTATCTCCTGGTAACATCAATTTTGCGGAATCATTTCACCACTTTTTTAGCCCATCCTTTGCAAGGCCACAGGAGACAAGAAGTCTGACACATAGTCAACGCCTAGAGACGATGGTACAGGAGTATCTCCAAGTAAACATTGAAGCCACGACTGTGTCACTGGACCCTTGCTCTTTTTGGGCTTCCAATCTGGATAAATGGCCGGAGCTAGCCACTTACGCCTTGGAGATCTTGTCATGCCCCGCAGCCAGCGTTCTGTCTGAACGTGTGTTCAGCGCTGCTGGTGGTGTGCTGACAGATAAGCGCACGCGGCTCTCCACTGATAATGTAGACAGACTCACGTTCATAAAGATGAACAAATCATGGATCCGAAACGACTTTTCTACCCCTGTGTCATCCTGGGGAGAGTAAAAGCTTGATGATTGGTTAAAATCACCCTACCAACCGTTTTAAGCTTTCAAATTACTAATCATGTTTATCTGTATCTTGACTGGAAAATAATTTGGGCTTTGTAGCAGTGTGCAGCACTGATCCTATTAGGCCATCTATAATAAGCTTCACCAGATTTAAAATTAAAAATAATTTTTAGCTGCATCTAGCCCGGAAAATAATTTTGGGGCTCCGAGATGCGCAAGACACATAAGTGCCTTCTTGCTGCACTACCTGCAGCATGACCCTCATATTGTCAGAATTCGAAGTAATCATGACTACTGGGTTGCCACACTCTTAGATCCCCCAAACTTTTCGATCAACCTTTTCATTTTAATAAAGACCAAAAAAATGGTCATTTTTGAAATTATAAGCATTAGCAGGTTGTTAGAAACTGAAATCAAACAGTTTTCAACTCAAAACTTTATTCTAGGTGATGTTACATTTTCACATAGGACCCCTTGTTCGAAAGGAGCTTCTGAACTCTCTCGTCCATTGAATTTGTCAGGTTTTGGATGGTTTCTGCTTCAATTGTTTTGCATGAGGACAGAATACCCTCCCAGAGCTGTTGCTTAGATGTGAACTGCCTCCCGCCATCATAGACACTCCTTTTAATGATGCTCCAAAGGTTCTGAATGGGGTAGAGGTCAGGGGAGCATGGGGGTCACACCATAAGTTTGTCCCCTTTTATGCCCATATCAGCCAGAGATGCAGATGTTTTATGTGCAGCATGAGATGGTGCATTATCATGCAGAAAAATGATCTTGCTGTGAAATACATGGTTCTTCTTCTTGAACCATGGCAGGAAGTGCTGTTTGAGAAAATCCACATACATTATGGAGTTCATCTTTAGCGCCTTCAGGGATAATAAAGGGGCCGATAATCTCTCTCCCCATGATTCCAGCCCAAAACATTACTCCACCTCCTCCTTGTTGGCGCTGTAGCCGTGTTTGCGTGGGGTGTCCATCAACCAGCCATCCTCCACTCCATTCATCTGGACCATCGAGCGCTGCACGGCACTCATCCGTGAACAAAACAGTTTTGAAATCAGTCTTCATGTAATGTTTGGCCCACTGGAGCCGTTTCTGCTTGTGTGAAGTGGATAGAGGAGGTCGACAGGATGGCATATGCACAGCTGCAAACCTCTGAAGGACCCTGCATCTTGTTGTTCGGGGGACGTTGGAGGCACAAGCAGCTTCAAAAACTTGTCTGCTGCTATGACAAGGCTTTTTTGCCGCTGCTGTTTCAACCTGACGTAATTGCCTGTAGGAAAGAGTCCTCAATTTGCCCTTATCAGCACGCACACGTGTGTACTGTGAATCAGCTACATACTTCTTGATTGCCAAGACACTTCATCCTGATCATCGCACAATGTTGATTGTAGTCATGCCTTGACCTAAACACTCCACAATTTGTTGCTTCTCAGCAGCCGACACATCCTTTTTCTTTCCCATTTTGGCAGAAAATGTAGGCTGCTTAATAATGTGAGAGAGCCTTCTTAAGTAGTCTTGCCTTTCATTGGACACACCTGCCAAACTAATTAGCACAGGTGTCTGCAATTGCTTACAGTGATATAAAGAGCCCTGACACACATCACCATCAATGAGTTTAACTGACAAACAAACAAATTCTTCCCTTATCACTCCTAAACACTTTTTGCATAATAATTTGGAACGCGGTGTACATGTGCTTTTCCACAAAACACCAGTGGTTCACGTAGTGAATCTTACAGTTCTAACTTGCCAACCGTGGTCTGTATGGAATTGTTCAATAAAGGGCCCAAAATTAAGATAACATAGATGGGAGAGGTCTCTATGAATAGGAATTCCTAAGTATTTGATACCCTGTGAGGGCCAGGCAAAGGGAAAGTTGGACTGGATGGAATCCTATATGGATTTAGGGAGGGAGACATCGAGGGCCTCAGACTTCGCTGCATTGATTTTAAAATTTTACCATGTAACAAAGTGATCTATTTCAGCCATAACAGCAGGGATGGATATATGTGATTGAGTGATATATACTAGGACATCATCAGCAAATAGAGAGCACTTGTACTCGGTGCCTCCCACCTCAATCCACCTAATATTGGGGTTATGGCGAATTGATGAGAGCAGGTGCTCCGTCACTAGGATGTATAAGAGAGGGGACAGAGGACATCCCTGCCTTGTCCCATTGGTGATTGTGAAAGGTGATGAAAATGTTCTGACGCACCCCCTGGGCCTTGGGACACCCGGAGCCGGACCCTTTTTGGTGGATGCTGGTGGTTGTAGTCTTCGTGGCGGCGATCCGGTTCCGTGGCTCAGGGCGGTCAAACCAGTGGCGGAACTATTTATGTGGTTTTGATGTTTAAATTTCCGACTACGCCACCCGTGGATTGCGGTCAGAGTGAACCGCCGCTACAGGGCAGACCGCTAAGGCTGGTGTTATGGGTGCAGCAGAGCGTAGCATAACTCCCCACGGGAGGAGTATAGCCTCAGGGCAGTGTATGCGGAGGATGGGGGTGATGGTGCAGGGCAGCAGCAGTAACGACACGGAGTCAGTGATGCAGTTCAGGGCCTTTACTCACAGTTCTTATTATCCAGACCACGTCTGCAGGTAACGGCTGCCCACGTCGTACTGTGCTCACCAGGTGAGGGGCTCAGACAACTCCCAGATAACTTTGGAGCGCTTCACAGGACCCCCTTTGTGTGTCCTTTGTCTGGCCTTTCTTACCAAGACTTCTGTCCGGCTGCCTCGGGCCTCCTCTTGGTAAACTTGGCGCCAGTTTCCCTGACCCTATGTGGTGCCTTCCTAGCGGGTGGAGCAAGGGGCTACGCCACATTAAATGTCAGAGCCTCCGGTTTCTAGCTGAGGGTCGTTTCCTGCCTCCACTAGTTCGGGGACCGGTCTCCCCCTTTGGCCTGACCCCTCCACGCAGGTGGATTCGGGCGTGCGGTGGCGACTCGCCCGTCCGCACCCCTGGGATCCCTTCATTCCTCGTTCCTGGAGCCTTCTCCGCTCCTCTTCCTTCCTTCTCCCTCTTGCAGGCCTGGGCTTCTGTTACTAGGCCCGCCTCCGGAGCAGAGCTCATGCAGAGCCCCTGCTCCCTGCCACTTCTGCTCAGACTTCTCTGCACTGAACTAAGATGGTGCCCACCTTTTATACTCCCTTCTCAATGCACCCAGGAACTGCTTCCTCCCTGCTCCTGCACTGCAGGGTTCCCCTTCCTCAGTGTTCCCTCCCCCCACTCCAGCCAGGGACAGGGACTGTCGTGCCCATCTCAGGGGCATATTGGTCGCCCTGCCCCACGGCAATGTGGTGTAATGCATGCAGGTGTCGGGTCCTGATCCACACTCCATCCTTATCTGAGAGTGAGATATCACACCTCTGGGTGAGGTGCAATACGTCTGTAGCAACCGAGCCCTCGGTGCTACAGTTCCATTTATCTTCAGCCTAGGTGACGTATTGTGATACAGGGCCATGATTTTGGCTATAAAAGGGTCCCCTAGACCCCTACCCCAAGCTTTTTAAGAGAATCATATATGGCGTGCCAGGAGACTCTATGGAATGCTTTCTCAGCATCCAACGAGAGTATCTACTTACAAATTTTTAACTGCATCTAGCCCAGGAAATACTTTGTGCCTAGTAGCAGTGTCTGCTAGTCAGCGGATTATCCCGGCTGTTAAGCAAGCTACACCACCTGTAGTTTGGACACTTAATTTTTTCAAAGGAAATGCTTCGGGACCACGGGATACTTAGTGAAGAGCTTCAGGAGGCACCCCAAGGCATAGGGGCTGGGACTGGCACTAGGATGCCTTGCGGTGGACAGCCGAGCTCGATCCTTATAAAAGCTTTTTAACTGCAGCAGCTTTAGTGGACGCTACTGGAGCTGGAATTACGCGGCTGCTGGCATGAGACTTGCCCTCCAATAGATCCTTGTAAATGGATTTAAAGTGTATTCATTCAAATTAGAGGGACAATTTAAATTAAAAAGCTTAGAGCTGCCTCCACCACAGGGGGGCTCTCTCGACCCACCAGCGGACAGGCACCAGTATTGGGAGAGGGGGGCTGGCCGTCAGGGTTCACCGCGGCTCTGGCACAAACCCGGCGACACGGAGGTGGCACGGGCAGGAGCGGACTGGCCGTCTCGGCTTCTCACTTTTTGGATTTTAGAAGGGCATGACATGCCTATATCTGTGTCTCCCCCTCCTTTTACTCCTCCACCTCTTTTCTTTTCGCATGACTATATGTACTTGTCACTTTTCCATGTGTTAGTTGTGTCTTCTGAGCAGTTTGTCAGCTTTTGGACACCTTTGAAGGTGTTTTCTATGTGTTTCTATGTGTTTTTGTTTGCCTGCCATTGGTTTTAACGGTGTTCGAAGGTGTTCGACGAACAGTTCGACGAACAGTTCGGCGAACACACGGGTGGTCGACGAACCGAACCGAACTCGAACACTACGGGGGTGGCTCAACACTACCCCAGACCTGAATATCATTGAACATCTGTGGGATCATTTGAAGAGGGCTGTCCACGCTCGGCGACCATCAAACATAACTGAACTGGAATTGTTTTGTAAAGAGGAATGGTGAAAAATACCTTCATCCAGGATCAATGAAATCATTAAAAGCTACAGGAAGCGACTAGAGGCTGTTATTTTTGCAAAAGGAGGATCTACTAAATATTAATGTCACTTTTCTGGTGAGGTGCCCATACTTAAGCACCTGTCAAATTTTGTTTGAATGCAGATTGCACATTTTCTGTTAGTACAATAAACCTCATTTCAAGGCAGAAACATTACTGTGTCCAACAGTTATTACATATATCAAACTGAAATAGCTGTTGCAAAAACACCAATTTTTATAAAACATTAAGCTTAAGATTAATAGGGGTGCCCAAACTTTTTCATATAACTGTATATATATATCTCTGTTTTACTACCCCTTTACCAATCAGGGAGGATATGTGCTCTCTAATGTCATGTTTAGTACATGATCAACAGGACTGCTGTCAACTCCATGACTCCATGAGTCCTTCACAGTTTACTGTAAAGTGTATGTCAAAGATTTTTGGTCTATTCAGTATTTTAGAAAATGTGAAAGAATATAATTAATTTCAGGCTTATAAGTTGCACAGATATTGACTGTAAGCTTATGTTTAAGTCATACTGTATATCCCAAATGTATAGTAGCAGATAACGGAATTACAATGTAAAAGTAGTTATGAGGTAATGATAGCCTTGACCTTGATAATTGCATAATGCCTTAAAACTATAAGCTGGATTTAATGAGTAGTCAGGATTATTAACAATATTTCATTTTTTTATTTCAATTTTACATTTCATTTTTTATATAAAAAAAAAAATCAGAAATCTAGAAAATTTTCACACTGATCTCTAGGCCAAATAGTAGACTCAGGGTTCCATTCTTTTAAACAGCCATATGGCTAATTATCATAAAACGAGCATTGCTAGAAATCCTCGTTCTTGATAATAAGCCAGTGTAAATGCACCTTTAGATGTTCATAGTAGGGTCCAGATGGAGTTAAATGAAAAATACCTTACATAATGGCATATCGATTTTGTAGTAGGGGTACACTTCAAACCACCTGTATGAGCCGATAGAAAGGAACATCATAAAGCTATGTACATTAACCCCTTCACGATCTTTGACGCATATTTACATCATATGTCGGAACCCTGCCTTTGATGTGTGCTAGCATGCCTTCAATATTATAATAATACCCAACTCTGGAGTACTACATAGTTATTGTATAAAAAAGAATAAAACATAAATAACACAACATAAATTTGTTATAATAATTGCATTGAGCAGCAGAATAAATGTAACACTTCGTTTGTGCAGCATTTCAAGTGTATAACATTTTCTAAAAAGTCAAACTGCAACACCAAAATTTGCAGTTTTTTTTCTATTTATACACATAGAGTTAAAAAGTTAAGCAATAAGTTACATATACCCCAAATTAGGGCTATGGACAACTACTACTCATCTTGCAAAAAACAAGGCCAAGTTCTTATAGAGTAACATCCACAAATAATAAAAATATATACACTGCTCAAAAAAATAAAGGGAACACTCAAATACCACATCCTAGATCTGAATGAATGAAATATTCTCATTGAATACTTTGTTCTGTACAAAGTTGAATGTGCTGACTACAAAATCACACAAAAATCATCAATGGAAATCAAATTTATTAACCAATGGAGGCCTGGATTTGGAGTCACCCCCAAAATTAAAGTGGAAAAACACACTACAGGCTGATCCAACTTTGATGTAATGTCCTTAAAACAAGTCAAAATGAGGATCAGTATTGTGTGTGGCCTCCACATACCTATATGACCTTCCTACAACACATAGGGCATGCTCCTGATGAGGTTGCAGATGGTCTCCTGTGGTATCTCGTCCCAGACCTAGACTAAAGCATCCGCCAACTCCTGGACAGTCTATGGTGCAACGTGATGTTGGTGGATGGAGCGAGACATGATGTCCCAGATGTGCTCAATCGGATTCAGGTCTGGGGAACAAGCGGGTCAGTCCATAGCTTCAATGCCTTCATCGTGCAGGAACTGCTGACATACTCCAGCCACATGAGGTATTGCATTCCTGCAATAGGAGGAACCCAGGGCAAACCGCACCAGTATATGGTCTCACAAGGGGTCTGAGGATCCCATCTCGGTACCTAACGGCAGTCAGGCTACCTCTGGCGAGCACATGGAGGGCTGTGCGGCCCTCCAAAGAAATATGACCCCACATCATTACTGACCCACTGCCAAACCGGTCATGCTGAAGGATGTTGCAGGCAGCAGATCACTCTCCATGGCGTCTCCAGACTCTGTCACGTCTGTCACATGTGCTCAGTGTGAACTTGCTTTCATCTGTGAAGAGCACAGGGCACCAGTGACGACTTTGCCAATCGTGGTGTTCTGTGGCAAATGCCAAGCGCCCTGCACGGTGTTGGGCTGTGAGCACAACCCCCATCTGTGGACGTTGAGCACTCATACCACCCTCATGGAGTTGGTTTCTAACAATTTGTGCAGACACATGCACATTTGTGGCCTGCTGGAGGTCATTTTGCAGGGCTCTGGCAGTGCTCCTCCTGTACCTCCTTGCACAAAGGTGGAGGTAGCGGTCCTGCTGCTGGATTGTTGCCCTCCTATGGCCCCCTCCACGTCTCCTTGTGTACTGGCCTGTCTCCTGGTAGCGCCTCCAGCCTCTGGACACTATGCTGACAGACACAGCAAACCTTCTTGTCTCGCATTGATGTGCCATCCTGGATGAGCTGCACTACCTGAGCAACTTCTGGGGGTTGTAGAGTCCGTCTCATGCAACCACGAGTGTGAAAGCACAACCAACATTCAAAAGTGACCAAAACATCAGCCAGAAAGCATTGTTACTGAGATGTGGTCTATGTTCCCCATCTGCAGAACCACTCCTTTATTGAGGGCGTCTTGATAATTGCCAATAATTTCCATCTATTGTCTATTCCATTTGCACAATAGCATGTGAAATTGATTGTCAATCAGTGTTGCTTCCTAAGTGGACAGTTTGATTTCACAGAAGTTTGATTTAATTGGAGTTATATTCTGTTGTTTAAGTGTTCCCTTTATTTTTTTGAGCAGTGTATATTATTGCTTCCTGAATATGACTATGAAAAAAAAGCTTTTTTCTTAAGGTACAAAAAGGCTGAAGGGTTTAATATCCTTTGTGCTGTGTTAACATTTTAATAACGATTAGTTGGTAAATTTATATTATTTTCTAATTCAGAATTTTAATAAAAAATAATTAAAATAATTTTATATTATAATGTATTGGAGTACATCGTTTATATAACTTTTTTTGCATTATTTTTTTATAGGAAGATGCGGGATGCACCCTGGACAGTTTGCTTGGAATAAGAGTGGTAACTTCCAAAATATATTAGTTTGTATGAAGGATAGGGGCTCATGGAGCCTAATGATCTGTTCACACTGCATTGTGGACAAATGTTTAGCATATGGGTCAACTAATGTCTGCACATTCAACTCCAGGATACCTATTTTGTATTTTAATTTAGGTACCAACGCTTGAAAATTGTGAACAAATTGCCGATCAAGTTGCTAGCATACTATTTGGCTTTCTGGTAATTTTTTTTTATTTTAAGAAATAATATTGTTACTAGAATTCAATGAGTGTTAGATAATTGTGTTAGATAGAAAACCATACAATGGTTAATGTTGCGTATTAGAATATTGATAACTTTTAAGCGTAAGTTAAGTTAAATACTGTAAGTGATTACTTTTATATTATAGAATTTTAAACTTAGGCTCAAAATTAACATGGAATGACGTATCCTTTTAAAAACTATTTTAAACTATTAGGTATCAATTGTAATATTTTCATTGAGAGTATTTATATTGTTTTGTTATGCAGCAATATATGTTGCATATAAATTAGCCAAGCCCATACTGGAAATAGTGAGTAAAGAGAAAAAAAAAACTATAAAGATTTTATTATTATCAAGAAATAAAAATGCTCACTGACATCCCCATACATAATAGTTACAACGCAACATGATAAAGTGTCAGGAGATATACAGAAGATAAAGATCACCTATAGGGGCCACGGTAAGTGTATATCCATTAAAGGGGTATTCCTATCTCCAAGATCCTATCCCAATATGTAGTAGGTGTAATAATAATAATATTAGCAAGTACCTCCAATAAGAAATGTAGTATAGTTCTTTGTCTCTTTCCTCATGTGGAGGCATTGCTTAGGTATCCATGGTTGCGACCACAAGCAACTAGCTAACTAACTGACAATATATGAATGGTTGTAACCATGAATACCTAAGCTACTGCAATGCCCTGCACATGAGGAAAGAGACATAGCAAATCAGAAGAACTGTACTAAATTTCTAACTGAAAAAACACAAAATTTGAGCTTGGTTTAAGTTGATATAAAGGCAGCACACAAATGCATGTTCATAATGGCCATGAATCAGAAAAAAACCTACAAGAAGCCAAATGAATATGTGCATTTAAATAACACTGTTTTTGATCAAAAATAGCATGAAATCTACCTCACCAAGGCAAGGCGACCCCATTCGGGATAGTCTACATTTCTAATTGGAAGTATTTGCTAATATTATTATTATTACATCTACTACATTTTGGGAGAGGATCTTGGAGATGGGACAACCTCTTTAACACTTTATCAAGCAGTAACTATTGTGTATGGGGATGCCATTGAGCATTTTTGTTTCTTGAAAATAATAAAATCTTGTTAGATGTTTTTTCTATTTGTTATTTCCACTTAGTTGGGACTCCTAATGTTATCATTTATTTTTTTTCAGCCTCTATTTCTCAAACCCATAATGCTGACTTTGTTTGTCTATGGAGAGTGCATGATGCTGTGCTTGAATTTATTCTCCTGTATGAAATTGCTATGGCGAAACATCTAAACTGAATAATTAAGAGAGTTGTCCATATGCTTTTGGCCCTGCAGTTCAGCTGTAAATGGAGCAGAGATAGCAGTCACAACTGGGTACTACATAAAAAGGACACCAATATTATTAGTATTATAAATGGCACATGGTATATATTGTTTTCTGTTACAGCTTTGCATTGGTGTCCGACAATATTAGTAATGTATCTATCAGTTAACTGACTGATAGCTTTCATTGTATTTTTATTAAATACTGATTTTTTCTTCTCATTGTAGAATCATATCCTGGCAATAGTATCTGATGTCCTGGTAAGACGTGTATATGTCTAAAGAACTGAATTGCGTCTAAATTATTTTAATATTTTAGTCTAATAACTGAAAATAAATATATTATGATTTAAAATATGATAGGCCATTTGGTTATACTTAGAAGTGGTAATTAGTGTTGAGCCACCCCCATAGTGTTCGAGTTCGGTTCGGTTTGTCGAACACCGGGATGTTCGAGGAACTGTTCATCGAACTATTTGTCGAACACCTTAGAACACCGTCGAACACTGTTAAAACCAATGGCAGTTAAACAAAAACACATAGAAACACATAGAAAACACCTTCAAAGGTGTCCAAAAGCTGACAAATTGCACAGAAGACACTATCTTTAAAAAAGCCAGCCGGCAATTCAGCAGCAGTACCCGACAATTTAGAACAGAAAGAATAGAGCTTCACACATAGATTAGATAGATAGAAACATGTCAGTCACATATATAATAAGTACAGTGACAGTGTTGCTTACTGTACTTGTCATTTAGTGTAAAGGATTTATTTAAAAAAATAATAGTGTTTTCATGCACCGTCTCTTTAAAGACGCCGGCCGGCAATTCAGCAGCGGTACCCGACAATTTAGAACAGAAAGATAGAGCATCACACAAAGATTAGATAGATAGAAACATGTCAGTCACATATATAAGAAGTACAGTAACAGTGTTGATTACTGTACTTGTCATTTAGTGTTAAAATAAAGGATTTATTAAAAAAAAATTGGCGTGGGGTTTCCCGTAATTTTAGTCTCTAGCGGAGGTTAAGCAGACGGCTGGGGCAGATGTTTGAAGCCTTGGAAGGGGGTAATACCCATGGAGCTTCCCAGGCTACTAATATCAGCCCCCAGCGGAATACCTAGCCTTTACTAGCTATTAAAATGGGGGACCCCCCCAAAAAAATGATGTGGGGTCCCCCCTAATTTAATAGCTAGCAAAGGCTAGGCAAACAGCTGGGGGCTGATATTAATAGCCCAGGAAGGGTGCCATGAATATTGGCCCCCTCCCAGGCTAGAAACACCAGCCGTCAGCCGTCCCAGAAATGGCGCATCCCTAGGATGCGCCAATTCTGGCACTTAGCCTCGCTCTTCCCACTGCCCTGTAGCGGTGGCAGTGGGGTAATAGGGTTGGGGTTGATGTCAGCTTATAATGCCAGCTGACATCAATCCCAGGTTAGTAATGGAGAGGCGTCTATAAGACACCCCCATTACTAACCCCATAATCAAAGTTAAAAAAAAACACAAACACCCAGAATAAAGTCCTTTAATTGAAATAAACACACAATTCTTTATTGTTCTAAATTAAACCATACTTACCATCACGGCCATTCCAGCTGAAGCCAACGATCTCCTGCAATAAAAGAAAAATAATAAGGCAACATCATCCTTACCTTTCGATGGTTCCCAGGACAGCTCCAGCTCTGCTACATCGAGATGACAGGCTGGACCGCAGCAGAAAGCTGCCCTCCAGCCTGTCATCCCGCAGACACTGAGAAGCACAGGCATGCTTGCGCTCCTCAGTGTCTCGCTGTGACGGCATCCAGATGAGCCGACAATGAACTCAGCTCACCTCATGCACGTCACTGACAGCGTGGGAAAATTCTCCTGCACTCACCGCTTCAGCGTGAGAATTTTCCCACGCTGTCAGTGACGTGCATGAGGTGAGCTCATGTCCAATGAGCTCAGCTCACCTCATGTACGTCACTGACAGCGTGGGAGAATTCTCACGCTGAAGCGCTGAGTGCAGGAGAATTTTCCCATGCTGTCAGTGACGTGCATGAGGTGAGCCGAGTTCATTGGACATGAACTCGGCTCATCTGGATGCCGTCACAGCGAGACACTGAGGAGTGCAAGCATGCCTGCGCTTCTCAGTGTCTGCGGGATGACAGGCTGGATGGCAGCTTTCTGCTGCGCTCCAGCCTGTCATCTCGATGTAGCAGAGCTGAAGCTGTCGTGGGAACCATGGAAAGGTAAGGATGATGTTGCTTTATTATTTTACTTTTATTGCAGGAGATCGTTGGCTTCAGCTGGAATGGGCATGATGGTAAGTATGGTTTAATTTAGAACAATAAAGAATTGTGTGTTATTTCAACTAAAGGACTTTATTCTGGGTGTTGTGTTTTTTTTTAAATACTTTACTAGAAATTCATGGCGGTCATGTCTAATATTGGCGTGACTCCTTGAATTTCGGGCTTAGGGCCAGCTGATAATACCAAGCTGGCCCTAACCCCTTTATTACCCAGTGAGCCACCGCCCCAGGGCCCTGGATGAGTTGGGTACAGCGCCAGAAGATGGCGCTTCTATGAACGCGCCATTTTCCGGGGTGGCTGCGGACTGCAATTTGCAGCGGGGGGTCGGCCCAGAAAGCTTGTGCCTCCCTGCGCTGCAGATTCCAGCCCCCAGCTGCCTAGTTGTATCTGGCTGGACACAAAAATAGGGCGAAGCCCCACGTATTTTTTTTTAATTATTTCATGAAATTCATGAAATAATTAAGAAAAAAGGCCTTCCCTATATTGTTGTGTCTGGCCAGGTACAAATAGGCAGCTGGTGGTTGTGGGCTGCCCGTTCCTGCCTGCTGTACCTGGCTGGACACAAATATAGTGCGAAGCCCCACGTCAATTTTTTTAAATTATTTCATGAAATTCATGAAATAATTTTAAAAAAATTGACATGGGGCTTCGCACTATATTTGTGTCCAGCCAGGTACAGCAGGCAGGAAGGGGCTGCCCCCAACCACCAGCTGCCTATTTGTACCTGGCCGGACACAACAATATAGGGAAGCCCTTTTTTTTTTAATTGTTTCATGAAATAATTAAAAAAAAATTGACGTGGGGCTTCGCACTATATTTGTGTCCAGCCAGGTACAGCAGGCAGGAACGGGCTGCCCCCAACCACCAGCTGCCTATTTGTACCTGGCCAGACACAACAATATAGGGAAGCCCTTTTTTTTAAATTATTTCATGAAATAATTAAAAAAAAATTGACGTGAGGCTTCGGACTATATTTGTGTCCAGCCAGGTACAGCAGGCAGGAACGGGCTGCCCCCAACCACCAGCTGCCTATTTGTACCTTGCCGGACACAACAATATAGGGAAGCCATTTTTTTCTTAATTATTTCATGAATTTCATGAAATAATTAAAAAAAAAAATACGTGGGGCTTCGCCCTATTTTTGTGTCCAGCCAGGTACAACTAGGCAGCTGGGGGCTGAAATCCGCAGCGCAGGGAGGCCCAAGCTTTCTGGGCCCCCCCCCGCTGCAAATTGCAGTCCGCAGCCACCCCGGAAAATGGCGCGTTCATTGAAGCGCCATCTTCTGGCGCTGTACCCAACTCATCCAGGGCCCTGGTGCGGTGGCTCACTGGGTAATAAAGGGGTTAGGGCCAGCTTGGCATTATCAGCTGGCCCAAAGCCCGAAAATCATGGGGTCACGCCAATATTAGACATGACCACCATGAATTTCTAGTAATGTATTTAAAAAAAACACAACACCCAGAAAAAAAGTCCTTTAATTGAAATAAACACACAATTCTTTATTGTTCTAAATTAAACCATACTTACCATTAGAGATGAGCGGTGTTCGACTAGAACTGTTCGCCAATCTCAAATTCGAGCTGTTTTGGGCGGTGTTCGAGTTGTTCGACGAACCCGAACGATTTGCAAAAAATTCGGCTGTTCGAGGTTATGTTCGATAACTGTTCGTGCACCAAAAGCGTGTCCTGCATGTCTGGCGCTATTTAGAGCACCAATCATGCAGGGATTGTCTGCCACTCACTGTAATGCCACAGCCATGGTGGTTGTGGCATTACAGTGATTGCCCAAATCGATGGGAACAGTGCCAACAGTGAAACATGAAAAGCCGGCAATTCAGCAGCGGCATACACCTGTACCCGACAATTTAGAACCGAAAGAATAGAGCTTCACACATAGATTAGATAGATATAAACATGTCAGCCACATATATACGAAGTACAGTGAAAGTGCTGCTTACTGTACTTGTCATTTAGCGTAAAGGATTTATCAAAAAAAATAATAGTGTTTTCATGCACCGTCTCTTTAAAAAAGCCGGCCGGCAATTCAGCAGCGGTACCCGACAATTTAGAATAGAAAGAATAGAGAATCACACATAGATTAGATAGATAGAAACATGTCAGTCACATATATATGAAGTACAGTGACAGTGCTGCTTACTGTACTTATCATTTAGCGTAAAGGATTTATCAAAAAAAATAATAGTGTTTTCATGCACCGTCTCTTTAAAAAAGCCGCTGGCAATTCAGCAGCGGTACCCGACAATTTATAACAGACAGAATAGAGCTTCACACATAGATTAGATAGATAGAAACATGTCAGTCACATATATATGAAGTACAGTGATAGTGTTGGTTACTGTACTTGTCATTTAGTATTAAAATAAAGGATTTATTATTAAAAAAATTGGCGTGGGGTTCCCCTTAATTTTAGGCTCTAGCGGAGGTTAAGCAGACGGCTGGGGCAGATGTTTGAAGCCTGGGAAGGGGGTAATACCCACGGAGCTTCCCATGCTACTAATATCAGCCCCCAGCTGAATACATAGCCTTTACTAGCTATTAAAATGGGGGACCCCCCAAAAAAAATGACGTGGGGTCCCCCCTAATTTAATAGCTAGCAAAGGCTAGGCAGACAGCTGGGGGCTGATATTAATAGCCCAGGAAGGGAGCCATGAATATTGGCCCCCTCCCAGGCTAGAAACACCAGCCGTCAGCCGCCCCAGAAATGGCGCATTCATAGGATGCGCCAATTCTGGCACTTAGCCTCGCTCTTCCACGCTGCCCTGGTGCGGTGGCAGGGGGTAATAGGGTTGGGGTTGATGTCAGCTTATAATGCCAGCTGACATCAAGCCCAGGTTAGTAATGGAGAGGCGTCTATAAGACACCCCCATTACTAACCCCATAGTCAAAGTTAAAAAAAACACAAACACCCAGAATAAAGTCCTTTAATTGAAATAAAGACACAATCCTTTATTGTTCTAAATTAAACCATACTTACCGTCACGCCCATTCCAGCTGAAGCCAACGATCTCCTGCAATAAAAGAAAAATAATAAAGCAACCTCATCCTTACCTTTCCATGGTTCCCACGACAGCTTCAGCTCTGCTACATCGAGATGACAGGCTGGACCGCAGCAGAACGCTGCCATCCAGCCTCTCATCCCGCAGACACTGAGAAGCGCAGGCTTGCTTGCGCTGCTCAGCGTCTCTCTGTGACGACATCCAGATGAGCCGAGTTCATGTCCAATGAACTCGGCTCACCTCATGCACGTCACTGACAGCGTGGGAAAATTCTCACGCTGAAGCGGTGAGTGCAGGAGAATTCTCCCACGCTGTCAGTGACGTGCATAAGGTGAGCTCATGTCCAATGAACTCAGCTCACCTCCTGCACGTCACTGACAGCGTGGGAGAATTCTCCTGCACTCAGCGCTTCAGTGTGAGAATTCTCCCACGCTGAAGCGCTGAGTGCAGGAGAATTTTCCCACGCTGTCAGTGACGTGCATGAGGTGAGCCGAGTTCATTGGACATTAACTCGGCTCATCTGGATGCCCTCACAGAGAGACACTGTGGAGCGCAAGCAAGCCTGCGCTTCTCAGTGTCTGCGGGATGACAGGCTGGATGGCAGCGTTCTGCAGCGGTCCAGCCTGTCATCTCGATGTAGCAGAGCTGAAGCTGTCATGGGAACCATGGAAAGGTAAGGATGATGTTGCTTTATTATTTTTCTTTTATTTCAGGAGATCGTTGGCTTCAGCTGGAATGGGCGTGATGGTAAGTATGGTTTAATTTAGAACAATAAAGAATTGTGTGTTTATTTCAATTAAAGGACTTTTTTCTGGGTGTTGTGTTTTTTTTAAATACTTTACTAGAAATTCATGGTGGTCATGTCTAATATTGGCGTGACCCCATGAATTTCGGGCTTAGGGCCAGCTGATAATGCCAAGCTGGCCCTAACCCCTTTATTACCCAGTGAGCCACCGCATCAGGGCCCTGGATGAGTTGGGTACAGCGCCAGAAGATGGCGCTTCTATGAACGCGCCATTTTCCGGGGTGGCTGCGGACTGCAATTTGCAGCGGGGGTGGCCCAGAAAGCTTGGGCCTCCCTGCGCTGCGGATTCCAGCCCCCAGCTGCCTAGTTGTACCTGGCTGGACACAAAAATAGGGCGAAGCCCCATGTCAATTTTCTTTAAATTATTTCATGAAATAATTAAGAAAAAAAGGGCTTCCCTATATTGTTGTGTCCGGCCAGGTACAAATAGGCAGCTGGTGGTTGGGGGCAGCCCGTTCCTGCCTGCTGTACCTGGCTGGACACAAATATAGTGCGAAGCCCCACGTCAATTTTTTTTAAATTATTTCATGAATTTCCTGAAATAATTTAAAAAAATTGAAGTGGGGCTTCGCACTATATTAGTGTCCAGCCAGGTACAGCAGGCAGGAACGGGCTGCCCCCATCCACCAGCTGCCTATTTGTACCTGGCCGGACACAACAATATAGGGAAGCCCTTTTTTTCTTAATTATTTCATGAATTTCATGAAATAATTAAAAAAAATTGAAGTGGGGCTTCGCACTATATTTGTGTCCAGCCAGGTACAGCAGGCAGGAACGGGCTGCCCCCAACCACCAGCTGCCTATTTGTACCTGGCCGGACACAACAATATAGGGAAGGCCTTTTTTTCTTAATTATTTCATGAATTTCATGAAATAATTAAAAAAAAAGTACGTGGGGCTTCGCCCTATTTTTGTGTCCAGCCAGGTACAACTAGGCAGCTGGGGGCTGGAATCTGCTGCCCAGGGAGGCCCAAGCTTTCTGGGCCCCCCCCCCGCTACAAATTGCAGTCCGCAGCCACCCCGGAAAATGGCGCGTTCATAGAAGCGCCATCTTCTGGCGCTGTACCCAACTCATCCAGGGCCCTGGTGCGGTGGCTCACTGGGTAATAAAGGGGTTAGGGCCAGCTTGGTATTATCAGCTGGCCCCAAGCCCAAAATTCATGGGGTCACGCCAGTATTAGACATGACCGCCATGAATTTCTAGTAAAGTATTTAAAAAAAACACAACACCCAGAATAAAGTCCTTTAATTGAAATAAAGACACAATTCTTTATTGTTCTAAATTAAACCATACTTACCATCACACCCATTCCAGCTGAAGCCAACGATCTCCTGCAATAAAAGAAAAATAATAAACCAACATCATCCTTACCTTTCCATGGTTCCCACGACAGCTTCAGCTCTGCTACATCGAGATGACAGGCTGGACCGCAGCAGAACGCTGCCATCCAGCCTCTCATCCCGCAGACACTGAGAAGCGCAGGCATGCTTGCGCTCCTCACTGTCTCGCTGTGACGGCATCCAGATGAGCCGAGGTCATGTCCAATGAACTCGGCTCACCTCATGCACGTCACTGACAGCGTGGGAAAATTCTCACGCTGAAGCGGTGAGTGCAGGAGAATTCTCCCACGCTGTCAGTGACGTGCAGGAGGTGAGCTGAGTTCATTGGACATGAGCTCACCTTATGCACGTCACTGACAGCGTGGGAGAATTCTCCTGCGCTCACCGCTTCAGCGTGAGAATTTTCCCACGCTGTCAGTGACGTGCATGAGGTGAGCCGAGTTCATTGGACATGAACTCGGCTCATCTGGATGTCGTCACAGAGAGACGCTGAGCAGCGCAAGCAAGCCTGCGCTTCTCAGTGTCTGCGGGATGACAGGCTGGATGGCAGCTTTCTGCTGCGGTCCAGCCTGTCATCTCGATGTAGCAGAGCTGAAGCTGTCGTGGGAACCATGGAAAGGTAAGGATGAGGTTGCTTTATTATTTTTCTTTTATTGCAGGAGATCGTTGGCTTCAGCTGGAATGGGTGTGATGGTAAGTATGGTTTAATTTAGAACAATAAAGGATTGTGTCTTTATTTCAATTAAAGGACTTTATTCTGGGTGTTTGTGTTTTTTTTAACTTTGACTATGGGGTTAGTAATGGGGGTGTCTTATAGACGCCTCTCCATTACTAACCTGGGCTTGATGTCAGCTGGCATTATAAGCTGACATCAACCCCAACCCTATTACCCCCTGCCACCGCACCAGGGCAGCGTGGAAGAGCGAGGCTAAGTGCCAGAATTGGCGCATCCTATGAATGCGCCATTTCTGGGGCGGCTGACGGCTGGTGTTTCTAGCCTGGGAGGGGGCCAATATTCATGGCTCCCTTCCTGGGCTATTAATATCAGCCCCCAGCTGTCTGCCTAGCCTTTGCTAGCTATTAAATTAGGGGGGACCCCACGTCATTTTTTTGGGGGGTCCCCCATTTTAATAGCTAGTAAAGACTAGGTATTCAGCTGGGGGCTGATATTAGTAGCCTGGGAAGCTCCGTGGGTATTACCCCCTTCCCAGGCTTCAAACATCTGCCCCAGCCGTCTGCTTAACCTCCGCTAGAGCCTAAATTAAGGGGAACCCCACGCCAATTTTTTTAATAATAAATCCTTTATTTTAATACTAAATGACAAGTACAGTAACCAACACTATCACTGTACTTCATATATATGTGACTGACATGTTTCTATCTATCTAATCTATGTGTGATGCTCTATCTTTCTGTTCTAAATTGTCGGGTACCGCTGCTGAATTGCCGGCCGGCTTTTTTAAAGAGACAGTGCATGAAAACACTATTATTTTTTTAAATAAATCCTTTACACTAAATGACAAGTACAGTAAGCAACACTATCACTGTACTTCATATATATGTGACTGACATGTTTCTATCTATCTAATCTATGTGTGAAGCTCTATTCTTTCTGTTCTAAATTGTCGGGTACAGATGCTGAATTGCCGGCCGGCTTTTTTAAAGAGACGGTGCATGAAAACACTAATATTTTTTTTAATAAATCCTTTACACTAAATGACAAGTGCAGTAACCAACACTGTCACTGTGCTTCTTATATGTGTGACTGACATGTTTCTATCTATCTAATCTATGTGTGATGCTCTATTCCTTCTTGTCTAAATTGTCGGGTACCGGTGTATGCCGCTGCTGAATTTGCCGGCCGGCTTTTTTAAAGAGAGTGTCTTCTGAGCAGTTTGTCAGCTTTTGGACACCTTTGCAGGTGTTTTCTATGTGTTTCTATGTGTTTTTGTTTGCCTGCCATTGGTTTTAACGGTGTTCGACGGTGTTCTAAGGTGTTCGACGAACAGTTCGACGAACAGTTCCTCGAACATCCCGGTGTTCGACGAACCGAACCGAACCCGAACACTACGGGGGTGGCTCAACACTACTTACCATCACGCCCATTCCAGCTGAAGCCAACGATCTCCTGCAATAAAAGTAAAATAATAAAGCAACATCATCCTTACCTTTCCATGGTTCCCACGACAGCTTCAGCTCTGCTACATCGAGATGACAGGCTGGACCGCAGCAGAACGCTGCCATCCAGCTTGCCATGCCGCAGACACTGAGAAGCGCAGGCATGCTTGCGCTCCTCAGTGTCTCGCTGTGACGGCATCCAGATGAGCCGAGTTCATGTCCAATGAACTCGGCTCACCTCATGCACGTCACTGACAGCATGGGAAAATTCTCCTGCACTCAGCGCTTCAGCGTGAGAATTCTTCCACGCTGTCAGTGACGTGCATGAGGTGAGCTCATGTCCAATGAACTCAGCTCACTTCATGCACGTCACTGACAGCGTGGGAAAATTCTCCTGCACTCAGCGCTTCAGCGTGAGAATTTTCCCACTCTGTCAGTGACGTGCCTGAGGTGAGCCGAGTTCATTGGACATGACCTCGGCTCATCTTTATGCCGTCACAGCGAGACACTGAGGAGCACAAGCATGCCTGCGCTTCTCAGTGTGTGCAGCATGGCAAGCTGGATGGCAGCGTTCTACTGCGATCCAGCCTGTTATGTGAATGTAGCAGAGCTGAAGCCATCGTGGGAACCATGGAAAGGTAAGGATGATGTTGCTTTATTATTTTATTTTTATTGCAGAAGACATTGGCTTCAGGTGGAATGGGCGTGATGGTAAGTATGGTTTAATTTAGAACAATAAAGAATTGTGTCTTTATTTCAATTAAAGGACTTTATTCTGGGTGTTTGTGTTTTTTTTAACTTTGACTATGGGGTTAGTAATGGGGGTGTCGTATAGACGCCTCTCCATTACTAACCTGGGCTTGATGTCAGCTGGCATTATAAGCTGACATCAACCCCAGCCCTATAACCCCACTGCCACCGCTACAGGGCAGTGGGAAGAGCGAGGCTAAATGCCAGAAATGGCGCATCGGATGCGCCATTTCTGGGGCGGCAGACGGATGGTGTTTCTAGCCTGGGAGGGGGCCAATATTCAAGGCACCCTTCCTGGGCTATTAATATCAGCCCCCAGCTGTCTGCCTAGCCTTTGCTAGCTATTAAAATAGGGGGGACCCCACATCATTTTTTTGGGGGGGTCCTCCATTTTAATAGCTAGTAAAGGCTAGGTATTCAGCTGGGGGCTGATATTAGTAGCCTGGGAAGCTCCATGGGTATTATCCCCTTCCCAGGCTTCAAACATCTGCCCCAGCCGTCTGCTTAACCTCCGCTAGAGCCTAAAATTATGGGGAACCCCACGCCAATTTTTTTTTAAATAAATCCTTTATTTTAACCCTAAATGACAAGTACAGTAATCAACACTGTCACTGTACTTCATATATATGTGACTGACATGTTTCTATCTATCTAATCTATGTGTGATTCTCTATTCCTTCTATTCTAAATTGTCGGTACCGCTGCTGAAATGCCGGCTGGCTTTTTTAAAGAGACGGTGCATGAAAACACTATTATTTTTTTTAATAAATCCTTTACACTAAATGACAAGTACAGTAAGCAACACTGTCACTGTACTTCTTATATATGTGACTGATAAGTTTCTATCTATCTAATCTATGTGTGATTCTCTATTCTTTCTGTTCTAAATTGTCGGGTACCGGTGTATGCCGCTGCTGAACTGCCGGCTTTTCATGTTTCACTGTGAGCACTGTTCCCATCGATTTGGGCAATCACTGTAATGCCACAACCACCATGGCTGTGGCATTACAGTGAGTGGCAGACAATCCCTGCATGATTGGTGCTCTAAATAGCGCCAGACATGCAGGACACGCTTTAGGTACATGAACAGTTATCGAACATAACCTCGAACAGCCGAATTTTTTGCAAATCGTTCGGGTTCGTCGAATGACTCGAACACTGCCCAAAACAGCTCGAATTTGATATTGGCGAACAGTTTTAGTCGAACACCGCTCATCTCTAGTGGTAATAGCACTAATTCTGGTGACAAGATTAATGAACGCTATAGTACTAATCTGAAAAAATATTGATCTCTTTATTTTCCAGAACAGTCTTCCATCTCTAGTGTCGGATATAGTGGTAAGAAATTATTTATACAATTTATTATAATACATTTAATTCTACAATGTTTACATTTTATTTTTTTATAACCAAGTTTTTTATTCTTGAATGAAAAAAATACAACTCAAACTTCCCTTTAAATGTCACAACAAAATCAATCTATTAAACAGTAAATAGAAGACATTACGTGTTCCTCAGTGAGTGTGTGTACTTTCTTGAGGGTGTGCTTGCATACATGTGTGCATCCTCAGGGACCAGATGGGTATAGTATCTGATTGTTCAACGCACATAGCCCGCATTTTAAAACAATCAATTCAATACATCACTCACTTCATAGAATATAAATATTCACTGTACATTTAGAGAAACAAAAAAAGGAAAAAATCTTGGTTGGACAATGTCTAATACAACTTTATGTTATTATTTTTTTGTAATGATAGGACTAAAATTGAAATTTAAATTCCAACCAAAAGTAAATATGTTAAATCCAATTATCCTTTGAAGGACTTTGGGTCTTCAGGACACATTGATATTTTATTTATTGATTTTTATTTTTTATTTTATGTTACTATTTCCCTGATTCATCATTGACTTTGCACCTTATTTTTGTCTACTTTCGCGCATTTTGCACCTTTTGTTGTTTGCTCCAAATTCATTCTTCTATTTGTACCTTTTTTAAGTCTATATCATATGTTGCCAATTGTGGGTTTTTTTTCTCTTTGTGGACAGAGTTTAGCAATTTCAGATGTTTTCGGCTGATTCATCATTTGCAACTTTTTAAGTCTCAAAATTTGGCGTGACTTCACTCCAGTACCCACAGGAGTATTTTTGAGTACCAAGACTTTTTGGCTCAGTTTTTGCCCATTTTTGACTTTGCATCAAATTCATGAATTGCGTGCACCATGTAAATACATTTTTCCACCAAAAACGGCAACTAATACAAGATAAAAAAGGAGATGGCAGTTGAGGTAGACATATAAGAATTTGTTTGTTGAGATATGAGTTGTATTTTTAATGGCATTATTTTGTGTTATATACAATTTGTTGTAAAAATGTAACTATTTTTTTTGGCAAGAGAAATAGAAAAAAAATTGCATTGCTGCATTTATTTATTTTTTGCTTTTTTGTGAAATTTGAGTAGAATTAAATTCCACTTGAATAAATTCTCTCATCTCTAGTAGCACTAGTTCACTTTTTAAAGCCTATTTGATACATGTGTGTGTCAATCTTGAACATGTTCAAGACCTCTAGTTGGAAAAATAAAAGACAAAAATTATACCTTTAAAATATAAAAAAAAAAAAAAACACAAGAAAATTTTTCCCCAAAAATATATGGTATCGCCATCAGAATAATATCACAATATTTATAATAAACCAAACTGTAAATCTCTAAAGTTACTTAACGCACCTCATAAAAAGGAAATGAATAGTGATCAAAAAGTCCTCTGTACCATAAAATGGTGTCAATAGAAACATCACCTCATCCCACACAAAAAAATTCTTCATACAGTTCTGTTGGTGGAAAAAATCTAAAAGTTATAATTCTCAGAATGTGTTAACACACGTTAGGGGTTTGGTACTCTCTTAGCCGCGGTTCAGATAGCAACAGGAAACGTTTTTAGAAAAATGTTATTCTGACTTCATAAACCACTTAGCATAGGCAAAAACAAAGACAGCCTTTTCCGGCACAAAGGGAAAACACAAGCAAAATGTCCATGCAATGGTGCGGGTTCGCCCGCTAGTGGTCAGTGTCCAGTTCTCACGGCCTTAGCACAGACCAACACACTGGAGATCCACACGTCTCCAGACACAGACCCCAAATGAGACATTTTTAGAAAAATGTTATTCTGACTTCATAAACCACTTAGCATAGGCAAAAACAAAGACAGCCTTTTCCAGCACAAAGGGAAAACACAAGCAAAATGTCCATGCAATGGTGCGGGTTCGCCCGCTAGTGGTCAGTGTCCAGTTCTCACGGCCTTAGCACAGACCAACACACTGGAGATCCACACGTCTCCAGACACAGACCCCAAATGAGACACTTACCCTCCATTTTATTTACAACAAATGACGCCTCAGCGTGGGGATATGTGAGCAGCCACTCCCACCCATCTCTTATGACTGCTCATAAAAACCGGCCCTGATACACCCTATTAACCCTCTCAGACTATGTGTGCTGGAGCATGCTTTCCCGGTTTTACATCACTGAAGCTGCTAACTTCAGCGATACATATCTCCCCTCAAGGACATGTCCGGCAGCCATCTTACAACACAAATTTATTATTTTTTTAAAAAATGTTGTTGTGTAAGTGTAGTACAACGTAAAAAGCAATGTACATCTGGTACCTTAATTTTACAGACTAATAGCACAAAGTAAATGTGTCCTTTATAGCCTCCCCGCCAAAAAAAATTTGAAAAAAGATGTTGATAATATTTTTCCCCCAAAAAAATTATTAAACTTTTTTTTCAATATATTGTGCATACCCCAAAATACTGCTCTTATAAGCTACTATTCGTCCTGAAATAAACCCCTCAAAGGCAATAATGACTGAAAGAGTTATGATTTGAACATGACAGGTTTTTAAATAAAATTACTTTTAGACTGGTAAACTAATCATAAAATATCAGAAACCATAAACATTAAAATAATCAATTTTTTAAAATCAAATAACATAAAAAAACTCTTTATGACTCTCAATTTTCCCCAGTAACTTCTTTCTTGCTTACAGAATTGTACAGTAGAAGCATAGGAAAGAGATTTCACATTTTATATTATGCTGTAGAATATTATGATATAATTAATAATGAAAAACCTAGGAATAACAGCAATATGCATACTATATATTGCTAAAATAATCTATTTACTGTTCCATAGTTCTTAGCTGATCACATTAACATAACTTTTCTCTTTTTATATCCATTATTATATTAGGACAGACTTGTGCCAGAACTAGGAGCAGTGTTGGTAAGAATGCATGTGTTTTATCAGTATATACTGTAATATCTGAAAGGAAATGAAAGACATAAAAGTAAATTCATAGATTTGACTTGAATCTGTTTAAATTTAACTAAGTTAATATATAGAGAAATGGCAGCCTTCATGCACATAAAATATACTAAATTTAAGATTCATTTAGAATTACATTTGTGAAAGAGGAATATGTTTCTTACCTTTGTTTTTTGGCAATAGTCATATCAGATACCTACACGTCCCTCCTGTAATGTTTGGGGGAGGGGATGTGTGGTTTATTACAGCTGCAATGAATGGACATTAATTGTGAAAGAAATGTTATAGCTGTATACAGTCTAAAACCCTGAATAATTACATTTAATTTTAGGCATAATTATATAAAAATTACAAACAAAAAAAAGCAAGCTTGTAATAAAAAACTTACTATATGTGTTCATGGTTAGAGACAAGAAACATACGCTGAGCAAAGTTAGGTAAAAGTGTTTTACAGATATATAAAATGAATTATTTTATTTTAGAATATTCTAGGTCATATTCAACACGTTAAGAATATTGCTTGTGATGTATTGGTAAGTACATTAATTCCAATTAGGTAATTAGGAATAGAGATGAGCGTTGTTCTACTCGAACTGTTAGCCAATCTCAAATTCGAGCTGTTTTGGGCGGTGTTCGAGCCGTTCGGCGAACACGAACAATTTGAGAAAAATTCGGCTGTTCGAGGCTATGTTCGATAACTGTTCGTGCACCAAAATCATAACTGGATTTTTTCTCAGTAATGATGAAAATTAATGTTAATACGCAGTTTGAGTGTACAGCGGGGTGGGGGGAGGGGCAGGGGATGGATCTCTGCAGGAACAATGAAGATCTCCATTTTTTTTTCTCTTTCCCGCATTTACAGTGGGGAGGTGCAATCTGTCAGCCTATCAGCAGCGCACACACGGAGCGAAGTGCTTTTTTTCACACAAGCAAGGGCATGTGTCATTGTCAGTGTATGTCACATGTCCTTGCCCTATAAGACCAAGCCATTTTCCCCGTCGCCACCATTTTCTCACTGCTGCAGCTGCGTGTTAGACGGCACCGCTGTTGCTGTGTGCGCTATACCTTGTTAATTTCAAGCCAATTTTCGCACAAATATACAGATAGCTTGGGAGTAGGGAATAGTTGTGATTGCAGTCCTTTTAAGGACTAGGTTACAGCATTTCCTACGACTTTTATCAGGGAGGTCTGTGTTCTTAAATAGATAGGTTGTGGGAGTAAAGACTAATTGTAATTGGAGTCCTTTTCAGGACTAGGTTACATGAGTTCCTATCAGTTTTTGCCAGGCAGGTCTGTGCCAGTGCTGTGCAAGTTTTTTTCACAGCATTTGGCTGAATCTAGCAAAGCTAATCCTTTTTGGCCTATTGCAGAGTGTGTTAGTCAGTGGAGTAGCCTATCTGTGTTGCAAGGTATAACACCTGTGAATAGAATACCAATTTTTTTACTGCACCTAGTGAAGTAAAATCTTTTGGGCATAGCATCATTCTATTAGTCCATCTATACTGACCTCCATCAGGTTGCAAACTGAATATAATTTTTTTCTGCATCTAGCTCTGAAAAAATATTTGGGCTTCTAGCAGTGTGTGGGACTTGGTCTATTAGTCCATCTATACTGACCTCCATCAGGTTGCAAATTAAAAATAATTTTTTTCTTCATTTAGCTCTGAAAAAATATTTGGGCTTCTAGCAGTGTGTGGGACTTGTTCTATTAGTCCTTCTATACTGACCTCCAGCAGGTTGCAAATTGAATATAATTTTTTTCTGCATCTAGCTCTGAAAAAATAGTTGGGCTTCTAGCGGTGTGTGGGACTTGGTCTATTAGTCCATCTATACTGACCTCCATCAGGTTGCAAATTAAAAATAATTTTTTTCTGCATCTAGCTCTGAAAAAATATTTGGGCTTCTAGCAGTGTGTGGGACTTGGTCTATTAGTCCATCTATACTGACCTCCATCAGGTTGCAAATTAAAAATAATTTTTTTCTGCATCTAGCTCTGAAAAAATATTTGGGCTTCTAGCGGTGTGTGGGACTTGGTCTATTAGTCCATCTATACTGACCTCCATCAGGTTGCAAATTAAAAATAATTTTTTTCTGCATCTAGCTCTGAAAAAATATTTGGGCTTCTAGCAGTGTGTGGGACTTGGTCTATTAGTCCATCTATACTGACCTCCATCAGGTTGCAAATTAAAAATAATTTTTTTCTTCATTTAGCTCTGAAAAAATATTTGGGCTTCTAGCAGTGTGTGGGACTTGTTCTATTAGTCCTTCTATACTGACCTCCAGCAGGTTGCAAATTGAATATAATTTTTTTCTGCATCTAGCTCTGAAAAAATAGTTGGGCTTCTAGCGGTGTGTGGGACTTGGTCTATTAGTCCATCTATACTGACCTCCATCAGGTTGCAAATTAAAAATAATTTTTTTCTGCATCTAGCTCTGAAAAAATATTTGGGCTTCTAGCAGTGTGTGGGACTTCGTCTATTAGTCCATCTATACTGACCTCCATCAGGTTGCAAATTAAAAATAATTTTTTTCTGCATCTAGCTCTGAAAAAATATTTGGGCTTCTAGCGGTGTGTGGGACTTGGTCTATTAGTCCATCTATACTGACCTCCATCAGGTTGCAAATTAAAAATAATTTTTTTCTGCATCTAGCTCTGAAAAAATATTTGGGCTTCTAGCAGTGTGTGGGACTTGGTCTATTAGTCCATCTATACTGACCTCCATCAGGTTGCAAATTAAAAATAATTTTTTTCTGCATCTAGCTCTGAAAAAATATTTGGGCTTCTAGCGGTGTGTGGGACTTGGTCTATTAGTCCATCTATACTGACCTCCATCAGGTTGCAAATTCAAAATAATTTTTTTCTGCATCTAGCTCTGAAAAAATATTTGGGCTTCTAGCAGTGTGTGGGACTTGGTCTATTAGTCCATCTATACTGACCTCCATCAGGTTGCAAATTAAAAATATTTTTTTTCTTCGTTTAGCTCTGAAAAAATATTTGGGCTTCTAGCAGTGTGTCGGACTTGTTCTATTAGTCCTTCTATACTGACCTCCAGCAGGTTGCAAATTGAATATAATTTTTTTCTGCATCTAGCTCTGAAAAAATAGTTGGGCTTCTAGCGGTGTGTGGGACTTGGTCTATTAGTCCATCTATACTGACCTCCATCAGGTTGCAAATTAAAAATAATTTTTTTCTGCATCTAGCTGTGAAAAAATATTTGGGCTTCTAGCAGTGTGTGGGACTTGGTCTATTAGTCCATCTATACTGACCTCCATCAGGTTGCAAATTAAAAATAATTTTTATCTGCATCTACAGTACCTCTGAAAAAATATTTGGGCTTCTAGCAGTGTGTGGGACTATTTGTATTAGTCCATCTATACTGACCTCCATCAGGTTGCAAATTCAAAATAATTTTTTTCTGCATCTAACCCAGCCAATAGTTTTGGCCTAATACCACAGTTTGGCCACTCAGCTCTGCTCGGTTACCATCCATTGTTTTTTTGTGCAAACAACTCCAGAGTTGTGAATTAGTTAACCACCAAAATGAGTGGAAAAAGGCCTGCTGCTGGTGGAAAGGGGAATAGGCGTGTTGGGAAGGGGAAAAAAGGTTGTGTCCGTGGGGTAGGTGTTAAAGCAACAGTAACATCTGCAGAAGAAAGACCATCTTCCAGCCAAACTAAAATGTCTACTTCTTTTAGCGGACAATGTGATAAGATCCCTTTCTTACGGCCACGCCAATCGCTACAAATTCCAGATGAGGCACAAAAACAGCAGGTGCTTCAACGGATATCAAGTGCTCCTTTAAGTGGGCTCTCCTCCACATCAACTTCAACATCACAAATACTCCAGTCCTCAAAGGTGTCACCCAAATCGCACTTGCTTCCTCACAGCTCCCAAATCTCCAGCTGCCCGTCTGAGTATGAGGTAGAACAGATGGTTGAGTCTGCAGAGCTGTTTACTCATACTATAGCCTGGGAATCAGAGGTCGACTCCAGCGCTTCTGTGAATCCAGACGAGGAAATGATCTGCACTGATGCCCAGAATCTTTATGAGTCGGATCCAGGACCAGACGCAGAAGGTTCTGACCATAATGTAGACCCTCATTCCCAAACTGTAACTCCTGTTGGTGGAGACAATGAGGAAGACGATGATAAGACTCAAATACCTGATTGGAGCGACAACTTTAGTTTTTTGTCAGGGCAGGAACAGGTTGGCTCTGAGGACGACGGGTGTGATAACGCACAGGGTGATGATGATGAGGTCGGAGATCCCACTTACTGTCAACCCACAGTCAGCCAAGAGATGAGGTCAGCAGAGGAGGTGGAGGAAGATGCTAGTGACGACGAGGTCAGGTTGCGCCTTCCTGGACAGAGACGTAGTACTGGAAGCACGTCAACAACTGCATCCTCAAACACAACTCTGCCTCTCACCACAAGTCGTGGTGGCTCTTCAGGTCGCATGGGTGCTAAGCCTTGCATAGCCTGGGCATTTTTTCAGATCGATAAAGATGACCCAACTCGTGTTATCTGTAACATTTGTCAGCAAAAGCTAAGTAGAGGCCAAAAAATACATAGTTTGAGTACTTCATGCATGAACCGGCACATGGACATGAAGCATAAGTTGCAGTGGGAAGCTCAGTGTGCTACAATGCGGCCTAGCCGGCCGGGCCAATCACCGTCTGCCATATCTTGTGCATCCGCGGCCTCTTCATCCTCTGTGACTGGGGGGACAGCAGTCACACCTGTTTTGGGGCGCAGACCTGCCACCTCTTTACCCGCAACAGCCAGCGTGATTGGCAGGTCATCATTTTCTTTGGAGGTGGTAACACCAGCTGGTGTTGAGCGCTGTCCGACATCGATAGCACCACCTTTGGATCAAGGCAACCTAACATGTCCGCCTGCATCTTCCTCACAGACCGGCAGTTTGCCGGGGACACCCTTATCAAACCCGTCTAAGCACAATAGCCAGCCCTCGGTCCCTCAGATGTGGACAAGTAAAAGACCATTTCCTCCTAGCCATGAGAAAGCTAAGAGGTTGAATTTCACCATCTGCAAGCTCTTGGCTACAGAAATGCTGCCTTTCCGCCTGGTGGACACAGAGGATTTTCGAGACCTTATGTCCGTCGCAGTGCCCCAGTACCAGATGCCCAGTCGGCACTACTTCTCAAAGAAAGGTGTGCCTGCGCTCCACCAGCATGTCGCACACAACATCACCGCTTCTTTGAGAAACTCTGTGTGTGACAGGGTGCATTTCACCACAGACACTTGGACGAGTAGGCATGGACAGGGGCGTTACATGTCGCTGACTGGGCACTGGGTAACTATGGTGACAGCAGGACAAGGGGCTGCTGTCCAAGTCTTGCCGTCCCCACGAGTTGTGCGTCAATCCTCTTTATGTCAAAGTTCCTCCACTGCTTCTGCCTCCTCAACCTCCTCTCGGTCTTCCACCTGCACCCAAAGCCTGTCTGGTCATGCCACAAGCTTTCTAACTGCGCAGAAGGGATCCTGCACACCTCCTTACTATGCTGGCAGTAGGGCTCAACGTCATCAGGCGGTTTTTACTTTGAAATGTCTGGGAAATGTGAGTCACACAGCTGAGGAGTTGTGGTCAGCTCTGGAGAACCAATTTCATGAATGGTTGTCTCCACTGGACCTGAAACCAGGGAAGGCCGTGTGCGACAATGCTGCAAACTTGGGTGCGGCCCTTCGCCGGGGCAATGTCACACACGTGCCTTGTATGGCTCACGTGTTGAACCTGGTTGTCCAGCAATTTTTAGCCCACTATCCCAGACTAGATGGCCTTCTGCAGAGGGCACGGTCGCTGTGTGCTCACTTCCGCCGTTCGCATCCCGCAGCTCAGCGACTTACATCTCTACAGAAGTCGTTGGGCCTGCCACTTCACCGGCTAAAATGCGATGTGCCTACCCGGTGGAATTCAACTCTGCACATGTTGCAGCGACTGTGGCAGCACCGACAAGCCCTGGTGCAATACGTTCTGACGTATAGCCTGGGCCAACGAGATTCAGAGGTGGGGCAAATCACGCTGGAGGAGTGGTCTCAGATCAGGGACCTATGCACCCTTCTGCACAGTTTTGAAATGGCGACGAAGATGTTTAGTGCTGACGATGCCATTATCAGCATGACTATTCCGGTGATTTACATGCTGGAGCACATGTTAAACAGAATTCGGAGTCAGGTGGTGGCACAAGAGGAGGTGGAGGAAGTAGAGGAGGAGGAGTTGTATGCGGAAGGGCTAACATCTGCAAGGTCCAGACGGTCGGCAGCACCAAGGCGGCAGGCATGTGAGGGTGGGGGAGATGGTTTTACCAGGGCGCATGGTAGCAGCCAAACTAGTGAGGAAGGTGCAGGAGCCCAGGAAGAAGTGGAGGACGAACTGATGGAAGACTCATCAGATGAGGGAGACCTTGATCACATTTCTGTTGTGCGAGGTTGGGGGGAGAGGACAGAGGAAGGAAGCATGATTGTTACCTCGCCACCAACACAACAGGGACTTGGTGCTCCTGGATGCGCAACACACATGAGTGCCTTCTTGCTGCACTACCTGCAACATGACCCTCGAATTGTGAGAATTAGAAATAATCCTGACTACTGGGTTGCCACACTGTTAGATCCCCGGTACAAAAGTAAATTTGCAGAAATTATTCCTGCCATAGAAAGGGATGCACTCATGCAGGAGTATCAGCAGAGACTGTTGCAGAATCTTACATGTGCTTTTCCACAAAATACCAGTGGTGCACTTAGTGAATCTCACAGTTCCAACTTGCCAACCGTGGGACCGTCAAGTGTTCAGCACTCAAACCGTAACAGAACCACAGTATCTGCTGGTAACATCAATTTTGCGGAATCATTTCACCACTTTTTTAGCCCATCCTTTGCAAGGCCACAGGAGACAAGAAGTCTGACACATAGTCAACGCCTAGAGACGATGGTACAGGAGTATCTCCAAGTAAACATTGAAGCCACGACTGTGTCACTGGACCCTTGCTCTTTTTGGGCTTCCAATCTGGATAAATGGCCGGAGCTAGCCACTTACGCCTTGGAGATCTTGTCATGCCCCGCAGCCAGCGTTCTGTCTGAACGTGTGTTCAGCGCTGCTGGTGGTGTGCTGACAGATAAGCGCACGCGGCTCTCCACTGATAATGTAGACAGACTCACGTTCATAAAGATGAACAAATCATGGATCCGAAACGACTTTTCTACCCCTGTGTCATCCTGGGGAGAGTAAAAGCTTGATGATTGGTTAAAATCACCCTACCAACCGTTTTAAGCTTTCAAATTACTAATCATGTTTATCTGTATCTTGACTGGAAAATAATTTGGGCTTTGTAGCAGTGTGCAGCACTGATCCTATTAGGCCATCTATACTAAAGCTTCACCAGATTTAAAATTAAAAATAATTTTTAGCTGCATCTAGCCCGGAAAATAATTTTGGGGCTCCGAGATGCGCAAGGCACATAAGTGCCTTCTTGCTGCACTACCTGCAGCATGACCCTCATATTGTCAGAATTCGAAGTAATCATGACTACTGGGTTGCCACACTCTTAGATCCCCCAAACTTTTCGATCAACCTTTTCATTTTAATAAAGACCAAAAAAATGGTCATTTTTGAAATTATAAGCATTAGCAGGTTGTTAGAAACTGAAATCAAACAGTTTTCAACTCAAAACTTTATTCTAGGTGATGTTACATTTTCACATAGGACCCCTTGTTCGAAAGGAGCTTCTGAAGTCTCTCGTCCATTGAATTTGTCAGGTTTTGGATGGTTTCTGCTTCAATTGTTTTGCATGAGGACAGAATACCCTCCCAGAGCTGTTGCTTAGATGTGAACTGCCTCCCGCCATCATAGACACTCCTTTTAATGATGCTCCAAAGGTTCTGAATGGGGTAGAGGTCAGGGGAGCATGGGGGTCACACCATAAGTTTGTCCCCTTTTATGCCCATATCAGCCAGAGATGCAGATGTTTTATGTGCAGCATGAGATGGTGCATTATCATGCAGAAAAATGATCTTGCTGTGAAATACACGGTTCTTCTTCTTGAACCATGGCAGGAAGTGCTGTTTGAGAAAATCCACATACATTATGGAGTTCATCTTTAGCGCCTTCAGGGATCCTAAAGGGGCCGACAATCTCTCTCCCCATGATTCCAGCCCAAAACATTACTCCACCTCCTCCTTGTTGGCGCTGTAGCCGTGTTTGTGTGGGGTGTCCATCAACCAGCCATCCTCCACTCCATCCATCTGGACCATCGAGCGCTGCACGGCACTCATCCGTGAACAAACAGTTTTGAAATCAGTCTTCATGTAATGTTTGGCCCACTGGAGCCGTTTCTGCTTGTGTGAAGTGGATAGAGGAGGTCGACAGGATGGCGCATGCACAGCTGCAAACCTCTGAAGGACCCTGCATCTTGTTGTTCGGGGGACGTTGGAGGCACAAGCAGCTTCAAAAACTTGTCTGCTGCTATGACAAGGCTTTTTTGCCGCTGCTCTTTCAACCTGACGTAATTGCCTGTAGGAAAGAGTCCTCAATTTGCCCTTATCAGCACGCACACGTGTGTACTGTGAATCAGCTACATACTTCTTGATTGCCAAGACACTTCATCCTGATCATCGCACAATGTTGATTGTAGTCATGCCTTGACCTAAACACTCCACAATTTGTTGCTTTTCAGCAGCCGACACATCCTTTTTCTTTCCCATTTTGGCAGAAAATGTAGGCTGCTTAATAATGTGAGAGAGCCTTCTTAAGTAGTCTTGCCTTTCATTGGACACACCTGCCAAACTAATTAGCACAGGTGTCTGCAATTGCTTACAGTGATATAAAGAGCCCTGACACACATCACCATCAATGAGTTTAACTGACAAACAAACAAATTCTTCCCTTATCACTCCTAAACACTTTTTGTATAATAATTTGGAACGCAGTGTACATGTGCTTTTCCACAAAACACCAGTGGTTCACGTAGTGAATCTTACAGTTCTAACTTGCCAACCGTGGTCTGTATGGAGTTGTTCAATAAAGGGCCCAAAATTAAGATAACATAGATGGGAGAGGTCTCTATGAATAGGAATTCCTAAGTATTTGATACCCTGTGAGGGCCAGGCAAAGGGAAAGTTGGACTGGATGGAATCCTATATGGATTTGGGGAGGGAGACATCGAGGGCCTCAGACTTCGCTGCATTGATTTTAAAATTTTACCATGTAACAAAGTGATCTATTTCAGCCATAACAGCATGGATGGATATATGTGATTGAGTGATATATACTAGGACATCATCAGCAAATAGAGAGCACTTGTACTCGGTGCCTCCCACCTCAATCCACCTAATATTGGGGTTATGGCCAATTGATGAGAGCAGGTGCTCCGTCACTAGGATGTATAAGAGAGGGGACAGAGGACATCACTGCCTTGTCCCATTGGTGATTGTGAAAGGTGATAAAAATGTTCTGACGCACCCCCTGGGCCTTGGGACACCCGGAGCCGGACCCTTTTTGGTGGATGCTGGTGGTTGTAGTCTTCGTGGCGGCGACCCAGTTCCGTGGCTCAGGGCGGTCAAACCAGTGGCGGAACTATTTATGTGGTTTTCATGTTTAAATGTCCGACTACGCCACCCGTGAATTGCGGTCAGAGTGAACCGCCGCTACAGGGCAGACCACTGAGGCTGGTGTTGTGGGTGCAGCAGAGCATAGCATAACTCCCCACGGGAGGAGTATAGCCTCAGGGCAGTGTATGCGGAGGATGGGTGTGATGGTGCAGGGCAGCAGCAGTAACAACACGGAGTCAGTGATGCAGTTCAGGGCCTTTACTCACAGTTCTTATTATCCAGACCACGTCTGCAGGTAACGGCTGCCCACGTCGTACTGTGCTCACCAGGTGAGGGGCTCAGACAACTCCCAGATAACTTTGGAGCACTTCACAGGACCCCCTTTGTGTGTCCTTTGTCTGGCCTTTCTTACCAACACTTCTGTCCGGCTGCCTCAGGCCTCCTCTTGGTAAACTTGGCGCCAGTTTCCCTGACCCTATGTGGTGCCTTCCTAGCGGGTGTAGCGAGGGGCTGCGCCACATAAAATGTCAGAGCCTCCGGTTTCTAGCTGAGGGTCGTTTCCTGCCTCCACTAGTTCGGGGACCGGTCTCCCCCTTTGGCCTGACCCCTCCACGCAGGTGGATTCGGGCGTGCGGTGGCGACTCGCCCGTCCGCACCCCTGGGATCCCTTCATTCCTCGTTCCTGGAGCCTTCTCCGCTCCTCTTCCTTCCTTCTCCCTCTTCCAGGCCTGGGCCTCTGTTACTAGGCCCGCCTCCGGAGCAGAGCTCATGCAGAGCCCCTGCTCCCTGCCACTTCTGCTCAGACTTCTCTGCACTGAACTAAGATGGTGCCCACCTTTTATACTCCATTCTCAATGCACCCAGGAACTGCTTCCTCCCTGCTCCTGCACTACAGGGTTCCCCTTCCTCAGTGTTCCCTCCCCCCACTCCAGCCAGGGACAGGGACTGTCGTGCCCATCTCAGGGGCATATTGGTCGCCCTGCCCCACGGCAATGTGGTGTAATGCATGCAGGTGTCGGGTCCTGATCCACACTCCATCCTTACCTGAGAGTGAGATATCACACCTCTGGGTGAGGTGCAATACGTCTGTAGCAACCGAGCCCTCAGGGTGCTACAGTTCCATTTATCTTCAGCCTAGGTGACGTATTGCGATACAGGGCCGTGATTTTGGCTATAAAAGGGTCCCCTAGACCCCTACCCCAAGCTTTTTAAGAGAATCATATATGGCGTGCCAGGAGACTCTATGGAATGCTTTCTCAGCATCCAACGAGAGTATCTAATTACAAATTTTTAACTGCATCTAGCCCAGGAAATACTTTGTGCCTAGTAGCAGTGTCTGCTAGTGAGTGGATTATCCTTGCTGTTAAGCAAGCTGCACCACCTGTAGTTTAGACACTTAATTTTTTCAAAGGAAATGCTTCGGGACCATGGGATACTCAGTGAAGAGCATCAGGAGGCACCCCAAGGCATAGGGGCTGGGACTGGCAGTAGGATGCCTTGCGGTGGACAGCCGAGCTCGATCCTTATAAAAGCTTTTTAACTGCAGCAGCTTTAGTGGACGCTACTGGAGCTGGAATTACCGCGGCTGCTGGCATGAGACTTGCCCTCCAATAGATCCTTGTAAATGGATTTAAAGTGTATTCATTCAAATTAGAGAGACAATTTAAATTAAAAAGCTTAGAGCTGCCTCCACCACAGGGGGGCTCGCTCGACCCACCAGCGGACAGGCACCAGTATTGGGAGAGGGGGGCTGGCCGTCAGGGTTCACCGCGGCTCTGGCACAAACCCGGCGACACGGAGGTGGCACGGGCAGGAGCGGACTGGCCGTGTCGGCTTCTCACTTTTTGGATTTTAGAAGGGCATGACATGCCTATATCTGTGTCTCCCCCTCCTTTTACTCCTCCACCTCTTTTATTTTCGCAAGACTATATGTACTTGTCACTTTTCCATGTGTTAGTTATGTCTTCTGAGCAGTTTGTCAGCTTTTGGACACCTTTGAAGGTGTTTTCTATGTGTTTCTATGTGTTTTTGTTTGCCTGCCATTGGTTTTAACGGTGTTCGACGAACAGTTCGACGAACAGTTCGGCGAACACACGGGTGTTCGACGAACCGAACCGAACTCGAACACTACGGGGGTGGCTCAACACTAATTAGGAAGCCATTTATGAAAAAAAAACTTTTAAATACGTTCTATAAGTACTTATTTTAACTGTCTGGTTGCTTATAGCAACCAATTAGAACCAGGTTTTTATTTTAAATTGGCAATTCCTAGCTCATCAAGTGATGACATATTGCTAGGATATGTCATTTCTTTATGATTAGAGGTGATCTTAATGTTGGGCCCTGCTTAATATGAGAATAAAGCACCACACACAATTGGTAATACACTCTCTGCTAAGTTTTGATGCACAGTGATGCTCCTACTCACGGCTAAATACCCCTCAGTCTTGGAACTGCTATGGGTTCCAAAGGGCAGACACCTAACTATCAGTCATAACTTTATGAGATGGTAAAACTATGCACTCTCATAATTCCTACCTGTGCTTATAAAATGCATCATAATTCAATTGTTATGGGATGTCATGGGTAACATTATTTTATTGAAAGTATCAATCCTAAATGTCAAAATCAAGTCTTTAAAGAGCCTTGCTAAATGACTTCCAGGTTCTAGTTTACGGTATATCCTATTTGCAGACATGTATCTCAAGGGATTTGCTCCTCATCAGTGCAAAGCAAGAGAACTGGTTGGTTGGATGTGAGGTATTTAACAGGTGATCCAAAAGGTAAAGTTGGTATACGTAGAATTAATTTAAAATGTAGCAATAGCCTCTTCACAGAAAAATATAGCCTATAATTCCATTTTCCTTTTCATCCTTTGTTAAAGGATCGACCAGTTTGCACTCATAATAAGCAAAACCGCAAAAATACATATGTAGTACTGGAAGTTCTGGTTTGAATGTATGCATATCTTATGTGGCAATGACCTTGGAATGCTTCTAAATATCTCAATGACATTGAGTCTCTTTTTAATGACACATTGTACTTTATGTCTGTGGGAAATGTAGGACAATATATTTTTACTTACTCATAAAAATATCTGAAATTTGCCAAACATTTAATATATATGTAATTTTCAAACTTATAATTTATATGCCCTTAACAGAGATATTCATAACATGCAAAAAATAATAGCTAACATTTCCCATGTATCGACTTTACATGAGCATAATTTATCCAATTTCCTTATATTTTGTTGGAAAAATAGTAAACTTAAAAGTTTAGTTGCAAATTTAATTTTTTTTTCCAGGAAATTGACAAAGTCATTTTTTTAGGGACCTATTCACTTTTCAAATTACTTTGAGGGGAAAATATATTGGAAATGATACAATTTTTAAAAAAATTCTCAAAGTTCTCAAGACTAATGTCAGGAAGTTTGTATAACCTTCAGGTGTTTCATTGGAAGTAATGTCATGTAGTAGTAATGCAAAGTAGAATAAATGGAATAAGAGAATATTTATCTTCCCTTAAAAAGTTAGTTTAGTCCCAATTTTTTATTTTAACAAAGAACCCCACAATGTGTTACATAATTCTTCAAAGGGTAGCATTATCCTATATTTGGTCAAAAACTACTGTTTGTGTACATGACAAGGCTCAGAAGAAAAAAAAGTGCTGTTTGATTTTTGGGGTGCAAATTTGGCTGCAATAGATTGCAAACGCCCTGTCGAATTCGCAGTCCTTTAGGTTCCAAAACAGCAAAATTCCACCATACATACAAGAAACCCCATCTTAGAAACTCAAAGAATTAATCCAGAGGAGTGGTGAACATTGCGAATGTACAAGTGCTTCACAGAATTTTATCAGATTGGGCAATAAAATAATAAAAAAAAAAATTCCCCAAAGAAATGTTGTCACAATTTTTTTATTTTCATGAAGGATAATAGGAGAAAATGGGCCACATAATCTGTTGCTCAATTTCTTCTGAATGAGGCAATATCCCAAATATTGTTGAACACTACTGTTTGGACACACGGCAGGCCTCAAAAGGGAAAGAGCACTATTTGACTGTTCGGATGCAGGTTTTGCTGGGATAGTTATTGGTTGCCACTTGCAGCATCCCTGAGTTTTTCAGAAAAGCAGAAAATTCCACACAAGTGATTCCAGTTTGAAAACTACACCCAAGCAAAAGACTATATAGACATTACAACAGGGGGTCACAGCTGATTCTTTCTTAGAGGTAAAACATTGCTTAAAAACAGGCAGATAAATGTTTAACCTTACAGAAAGAATCAGTTGCGATCCCCTGCTGTAATATCTGTATTGTCTTTTTCTTCCTCCCCTGCCCAGGAGCTGTGGTATCATCAGACCAGGTCCCTGCAGGGTCAGACACAGCCATTACACAGTACACAGCAGGGACACATTTATAAGATTATCTCAGCACAGGAACATTTTTTTAAACACATCCAATTGTGGAACTTATTATTTTTCCAATATCTAGTGGTTAGGTACTTTGTTCATGGGAAAACCCCTTTAATTGTGCTGTAGAAATGTAATGTTAACTCTATTAGTCAGGTCATTGGTGACGCCAAATATCTATAGTTTTTTTTTAAGGTTTGCTATTTTTGCACAATATAAGCTTGTTTTATGTAAAATAGCATGGATTCTTTATAATACATGGTATTTTACTTTTTAGTTTACATTTAACCCTCATAAAATAAATTGAAACACTCCTGTAATGCAATGTTTTATGCCTGTGGGTTTTACTCTGGCATGTAATCTAGGCCATACAGTCATGGGTCACGGCAGGCCTGTGAGGCCCTCATATACCCCTAAATGCTATGGCAACCAATCCCCCTATGATTATGCCAATATAGTGTGCCCAAGGGAACTCCCTTGACATTCCCTGATGATGTGAGGGCTGCCATCCCCAATACAGTACATTTACAGCACTGTGCAAAAATTGCATCCCACCAGGATTTAAAATGTTTAAATGTATGGTGCAGTGTAGGGAGGGGTAAAGTTTGGTTTATTTCTGTGTAAATGAAACATTTGGATATGCCATTGGTTATTTTCGAACTTCTGTTTATATGACATTGTATTTATTCTTTTTTTTTAATATACAGGAAGATATACTTCCAACAGTGGCTGAAGTAATGGTAATAACAAACTAGAACAGTTTATATATAAAAACATTTTTTATATAATCTTCTCTACAAAAATATTATATAGTTTGACTTTAATTTAAGCTCATGTCTATAGTGAAAACCATATCATGGTCCTGCTTGACATCAAGTAAAGGTCTATAGACAGTGTTATTCTTGTACTTATAAATATTAGAATGGTAGATAAAAGCCCTGGTCACTAATGCAGATGTGAACAAAGTCCAACAATAAATGACCAGGAAAGTTACTCTGAAAGCAATATTCATTACAATGCATCAGTTGATATGTAAAATAATAACACCCCTTTTGCAGTATAAATTAATATCTTGTGACTAACATCAGGTGAATATGGTAAGAAACATGATGTTTTATTTTTTCATATTTTTGCAATAGAGCATAGGCGGAGAGGTCTTGGATCGCATATTGGTAAGCATGCATAACTAGTATAATTTACTTTTGACATCTCTTATGAAAATCTTAAATCATTTTAACGACTTTGTAATTTTCTTGGTAGAATGACCTAGATCTTGTACAAGTTCACCCTGTAGCCTGAATTTTGAAAAAGAGTGAAAAGAACTAAAACAACACAGGTAAAAGAAGCACACGGAAAATGATAATTAAAAAGGGCCAATAAGGCCCCCATATTTATATTTATATAATTTCTACCCTCTTAAAGAAAACTTGTCATAAAAAAATAATCTATTGTTTAAATCGGGTTTTTTAATAAATGTATTTTTAAACATTTTTTGCCAATTTTTTTACATATCACAATCTGAACTAAAAATAATAAAAAAGGAAACTTGCAATTTTCACACTAGACGTTGTGCTTTTTTACGCTCCAACTTCCTGTTTCAGGAAACAACACATGTACATAGTCACAAAGGTCAGATCCTGACCTTATCTTTTGTATTGAAGTGTCCAATGAGCCTACAGAAAGATCATTGTGAAGGGAGGTGGAACAGGGTCAGCTGTGACATCACTTATTGTGACTGGTGGACAGAGAAGTTACCTGTCATTGTAATCCTGTTTCTAATAATATAGAGCCTTTCTGTAAACTGTAATAAAGGCCCCATGGCTAGTGTGAAAATTGCAGGATTACTATTTATTTCAATAAAGATCATAATATGACAAAAAAATCAAATTTTGTTACTTGTGTTATTTTTTAAATAACGCACATGTAACAGAAAAAAACAACAAAAAAACAACAGGTCATTGCTCATCATTCACACCAAGGCAGTGGCCACTTATGACATCATGCACTCATGCGCTTGATAGAGGCAACATAGCTGAAGAGGTGCACACTAAAGAAAAAGTCCACTTAATAGTAAGGGGTAGTAAATGGGGCACTCACTACTTGGCATTTAAAAAATCTTTATTTCTGTTCCACATAGATAACATGGAATGTTAAGACAAACTTGTCTAACAGACATTTGCAGTAGAGATAATGCTTTTGAGCCATCATCAGAGGAAGCCTCATCTCCAAACTAAAATGGTTGAATCCCCTATGCCCTATGTCTTTGACAGCATTAAAATATACAGATTATTTATTATATAAGGTAAAATTTCTTATTTTGTCCTTTGTTAATGCATTATGGCTCTTTTTTAGGTGGTGCATGACCTTGGCTCTTCCATCAAACTTTTTTTTATGAACCTGGGTTCTTCTCTCATTCTTTTGCAAATAACTTTGCACAATTTTATTTCTGCCATGTTACATTAAACATTTTAAAATCTGTGTAATTACTTATTTCATGAGGTTGCATAATTATAAAATAAGACAGCAAAATTATTTTTTAAGGGTGACTGACTGTTGAATGGTAATTGTTTAAAAGCGGAAAAAATGTAATTTTCAAATTAACAAAAGAAACCAAAAGCAAAGAAAAAATAATCATTCATTATTTGATGTTTCTATCAATGTTAGGAAATAAGGTATGATAAATTAAACAAGCTGTGCTCACTTTAATAACTCCTTCCCTACCGGGCACATTTAATTTAAGATTTTGACTTTTACTACTCTTTTTCCAAGAGTCATAACTTTTTTATATTGGCATTTACATACCCATGTAAAAGCTTTTTTTGTGGGACAAGTCGTAGTTTGAATGACACCATTTGTTTTACCACATAATGCACTGAAAAAAAAACCAGGAAACAAATTCTAATAGTGGTAAATTGGTAAAAAAAAAATCCAATTATGCCATTGTTTTTTTGTTCCGTTTTTCCTGTGTAAATTTCATGGTAAAAATGAACATGATTCTCAAGGTCCGTACAATAACTATAATAACAAACTTGTACTTTTTTTTATATTTTAGTGAAGGGGTAGGGAGTCTTTTTTCTGCCAAGGGCCATTTGGATATTTACCGTATAACCTTACACGTGGGCCATACAATATTATCAACTTGAAATGTACCCTGCTATATTTGGTCAAACACTTAATTAACTCACCCCAAATGTGATGGCTGGAGCTGTTTCTATTTGGTGACACATTACATGTTAGGTGGTATTGATGGTGTTGCTACTCGAACTACTTTTCCAGGTTTGCATCAGTCTGGAGTGGAGTTGACTCATTGTGATAAGTTTTGTAAGAAACAGCTCACAGCAGTAAGTTGTACCAAACACAGATGTATATTAATTACTCTGCAATCTCCTCAAAGTGGGAAATAAATCACTGCTTATGTTACATTTATAAAACTCTAGAAGTGGGAGGTCTGCTGTACACATTATGTAGGGTACACTTGGGCTGCTACATATACACATCACATAGGAGACACTGAGACTGCTGTATACATCACAAAGGGGACACTGTGGCTGCTATATAAACACAACACATAGGAAACACCAAGAGAGTTGTATATACATCACATAGAATACCCTCTAGGATTGGTTAATATACATAACATAGGAGATGCTGGAGCATATACATCATGTAGGATACACTGGGGCTGTAGCATAAACATTACATGAGAGACACCGGGGAAAGAGTATTTGCAACACATAGGATACACGGGGAAATATACATCACGTATGAGATGCTGGGACTGTAGCATTTACATCATATGGGAGATGTTGGGCTGCAGCCTATACATCACATGGTTGATGCAGGGGTTGCAGCTTATATATTACATGGGAGATCCTGGGGCTGCAGCCTATACATCACATGGATGATGCTGGAGCTGCAGCTTATAGATTACTTAAGAGATGCAGGATTTCAGCCTATACATTACATGGAAGACACTAGAGCTGCAGCCTATACATCACATGGATGACACTAAGGCCGCTCTCATGTGCCAGCTATACCACTAGGTTGAGATGTACTCCTTCATTGCCTGCACCACAGCATTCTGTAGTGAATGTTGCGTGCATGTGCTCTCTGTGTAAAGAGGAATTAAAGGGCCTGCAGCCAGCAAAACAGATCAGCCAGCCTGAGCATTGCGGTGACTGGGAATCTGCCTGGGGTCCAGAGAAAAGGACATTGCAGGCTGCATAATGCCAGCAGGCCGAAGGTTATCAACCCCTGTTTTAGAGAAACAAAGACAAGCCATATATACAAAGTGCCTAAATTATATATTTATAGTCGATAATATTGTATAATGTCTCCAGGTATTAAAGTTAGGCAACAGGATATTTATATCCAGACAATACACCACATGCATAAAGGGCCTATTCACAAAAGATATAGAGTCATAGGATATATAAATATTACATTTTATTAATTACATCATAACATACATAATAAAAGGTTAGAAAACAAATAGAGTGTACAAATGAAAGCGACAAACCATAGCAGTAGCAGATGGTACTAGGTTAGATGTTAGCTATAATGCATAAACACATACCCTGTAAATTGTAGTGTATACACACACATACAGTATATATATATATATATATATATATATATATATATATATATATATATATATATATATATATACACACACTTATATATATATATGATACCACTGATATTGCGTTACAATAAATATTGTCAGATCCAACATATATGAAAATACCTCAGGCTCAGTGTACCACCGTATGTGCTGCATATCTAAGGTTCAATGTACAACTAACAAATAAAGTAGCACTCTGTAGCGCTATAGTATGCAAATATGAAGTATATGAAATTTGAATAGCAATACTGCTCAAGAAAATAGAAATAATTGAGAAATCTTAGTGCATAAATTGACCAATTCATGTGTACCTGTTAGCCGCGGTAAGGCGCTTCTCATTGTCAAGAACCTACCAATGTGTTTCCGCTCTTAGAGACTAAAGTCTGCATGTGTATGGGAAGGTAAGAACCTACTGTAATTAAAACCGCCTGTGGCTTAGGGGTGGAGTGCTCAGTCAGAAAGCCTATGCATATAAACAAAAAAGACTGACCGTCACTTCCAAAACAGAAAACTGGTGTGTACAGGTGCTTACTGAGAGTAGCCATCTCCATATACAACTAACACATAAAATAGCACTCTGTAGTGCTAAGTATGCGAACATGAAATATGTGAAACTTGAATTTGAGTGTGATAGCATGGCTTCCAAAGGCACTTGGTCTCTAGTGGTTATTGATGATGTGACTGAAGGCAGAAGCACACGGATGAATTCTGAAGTGTACAGGGCTATTTCCAATGCTTAAGATACAAAACTTAAGGCAAAAAGACCCTCAAACAAGTAACAACTGAAGTCAGCTGCTGTAAAGGCCTGGTAAATCATCAAAAAGGAGGAAACCCAATGTTTGGTGACATCCATGGCTTCCAGACTTCAGGCAGTCATTGCCTGCAAACGATTCTCTATGAAGCATTAAAAATGAACATTTTATTTATGATAATGTTAATTTGTCCAATTACTTTTGAACCCCTGAAATTAAGAGGCTTTGCAGAAAAATAGTTGCAATTCCTAAACATTTCACAGGATAGTTTGTTCATCCCCTTTAATTAAATCAGAAAGTCTACACTTCATTTGCATCTCAGTTGTTTCATTTTAAATCCAAAATATTGACAAGTGGAGCCCAAATCATGAACATTTGGACCTAGTTGTCTACTGAACTGCATCTTTCAGAGCTCCTCTGTAACTTTCAGGTACTATGATTTTCTCTTTTGAGCTGAATTTGAGTGTACCTGTCTTAAAAAACTAATTTCACTATTGTACTGATGCTGAAATAAATTTGCTCAGTCATGCTTTTGATTTTTCAAATATGTTTCTTAAGGTAGTGGTGTGACATCCTACAAATGGCCACTATAAAGAAAAGAAAAGAAAAGTTGATGCAGAGTGTCAAGCTTTTCAAGATAAATGGACAAATGATTATTTTTTTGTTGTTGAAGTCAAATGCAAACCTGTGTGCCTGGTTTGTGGTGATGCATTATCAGTAATGAAAAAACCCAATCTGGAGTGTCATTACAGCTCAAAACATGCAAAACCCAATCAATTGGAAGTCCAAATGTGTCTGGATAAAATCTATGCACTAAAGCGAAGTTTGAAATCACAACAAGCCTCTTCTACTAGGCCTCGTTGTGACAGTGACTTACGTTATTCAGATAAGTTATGTAGTGAGCAAGCTAATTGCAAAAAAGCTGGGTCCTCATGTAGAGGTAGAGTTTGAGAAAGATTGAATGATAGCTGCTGCAGAGTTGTTAACACCAGACAAAGTAAAATGTATTCAGAATGTCTCGGAGTTTGTCTCGGAGAACCGTCTCAGATCAGATTACTGATTTAGCACAAGACATTGATAAAACACTCAAGAATTCAGTAGGAGATTTTCAATTTTTCTCTCTGGCTTGTGATGAGACAACGGATATAACAAATGTTGCCCAACTGGCCATTTTCATTCAAGGGATAACTGCAGAGTTTGACACATGAGAATAACTTCTGTCACTGAAAACCATGCATGGCAGTACAAGATGTGAAGACTAGTTTGAGAGACTTGCTTTATCAATGAAAAAACTTGAGCTATCATTTGAAAAGTTAACTAGCCTTACTACAGATGGAGCTCCTGCCATGGTTGGCTCACAAAAAGAGTTAATTGCATTTGTCAAGAAATAAATTAATCGTCTTAGTCTTGGTGCAAGTGATTTAATTATATGCCACTGCATCATACACCAAGAAAGTCTCTGTGCAGTCATTGCGGCTCAACAATGTGATGTCAACAGTAGTGTCATGCATAAACTTTATCAAAAGCAGAACCCTGAACAGTCGCCAGTTTAAGGAGTTACTGAACGATCTTGAATCTGAATACGGTGATTTTGTTTATCACTGGGAAGTGCGGTGGCCAAGTCGCGGGAACATGCTCATGAGGCTTTACGAACAGCAGGAAAAGGTGAAGCAGTTCATGGAAATGAAGGGGAAACCTGTCAGTGAACCCAATGATAGCAAGTGGCAGTGTGATCTAGCGTTCATGGTGGACATTACTAAGTACCTCTCAGAGCTGAAGGTTAAATTGCCGGGTCCCATTCAGCTTCTCAGGTTTCTGCTTTCAAATGTTAACTCATTTGGAGCTAAACTAAGGCTGTGGAAAGTGCAACTTGAGAGGAATAACACAGTGTATTTCTCTATATTGGAAAGACAAAAGCTCTCTACAAGACTTGAAGATGCTAGTGAATGTGCAAAACTAATTGAAGCACTACATGAAATATTCAAGGATGTCAAAAGTGAACAAATGAAATTAAATATCTTTGCTACACCATTCAATGTAGAACCAGCTGATGTGCCAGATAACCTACATCATTCAGCTGTAAAACGATGATGAGTTGAAAGCTAAGTACAACAATCTCACACTGCTTGAGTTCTATAAACGTTATGTGAACAATGATAATTTTCCTACTGTGAGGAGACATGCATTGAAATATGTATCTGTGTTCGAAAAAAGTATTGCTGCATGAGCAATTGTTTTCAAAATTTTCCATCGCAAAGATTCGACTTCGCTCAAGACTGACCGATGCAAACTTGGAAAAGCAGCTGCGAGTAGTAAGATCATCAATACCTCCGAACATCAAACGCCTCACCAAACAGAAGCCGTTCCAGCCATCACATTAAATGGGAGTTATTTTAAATGTTCGACTAAATATAGTGGGCTAATATTGAATATAGTGGACTAAGTTGATAATTATTTTTATATTTATAACAAATTATGTTTTAAATATCCAAATAGCCCTTGGCAGAAAAAAAGTTCCCCACTCCTGGAGTAGGTAATCTCTATTTTAAAAAGCCTTGAAAAGATCAGTGGATAGGTACACCACCTTGGAAGTAGCCACACCTTTTAATGCAAATTACAGAAAATAAACATACAAATTCGCCAGCACCACCTATAGTGGTTATTAAATAAGTAGGCACATGTATGATGTGTCACCAAGGCAAACGTAGATACAAGCACTTGCGGATATTATATATAGAAATTCGACTATTGCTACGAACTGTAATTAAAAGTGTGAGGTCATTTGCACATATTTGATCAAATTATGTGAGACCATCTACTAACGACAAGGTGATTTTTTGAAGGGACCCTATATTAAAATTCTGTTCTCTTTGTACTTAGGCTTAAAATGAACTGCATAAGCATATGATCTAACTATACTTTGTTATAATTACAAAAACTATTTTTCGAAGACTGTTTTCACCCATGCATCTTTCCATGCTTCCCTAGTTCATTTAGGTTTGCATAATTTGATCAAATACACATGTAGTCAAAATTATTGGTACCCCTCGTTTAATGAAAGAAAAACCCACAATGGTCACAGAAATAACTTGAAACTGACAAAAGTAATAATAAATTAAAAATCTATGAAAATGAACAAATGAAAGTCAGACATTGCTTTCCAACCCTGCTTCCACAGAATTTAAAAAAAATTAAACTCATGAAATAGGCCTGGACAGAAATAATGGTACCTCTGAAAATAATGTGACAAAAGGGACATGTTAAATCAAGTTGTGTTCACTAATTAGCATCACAGGTGTCTACAATCTTGTAATCAGTCAGTGGGCCTGTATATAGGGCTACAGATACTCACTGTGCGGTTTGGTGACATGTTGTGTATCACACTCAACATGGACCAGAAGAAGCAAAGGAAAGAGTTCTCAGGAGATTAAAAAGAGAATTATAGGCAAGCGTGTTAAAGGTAAATGTTATAAGACCTTCTCCAAGCAGCTTGATGTTCCTGTAACTACAGTTGCACATATTATTCAGAAATTTAAGATCCATGGGACTGTAGCCAACCTCCCCGTGGCCGCAGGAGGAAAATTGATGACAAATCAAAGAAATGGATAATACGAATGGTAACAAAAGAGCCCAGGATAACTTCTAAAGAGATTAAAGTTGAACTTCAAGCTCAAGGAACATCAGTGTAAGATCGCACCATGCGTCATTATTTGATCCGAAGTGGACTTCATGGGAGATGACCAAGGATGGAAAAATGAAGCATATCAAGAAAAAACATTGTCCCTATTGTGAAACATGGAGGAGGATCTGTTATGTTCTGGGGCTGCTTTGCTGCATCTGGCACGGGTGTCTTGAATCTAGCAAGAAATATGCTGCCCAGTGTCAGAAAGCTTGGTCTCAGTCGCAGGTCATGGGTCTTGCAACAGGATAATGACCCAAAACACAGCTAAAAACACCCAAGAATGGCTAAGAGGAAAACATTGGACTATTCTGAAGTGGCCTTCTATGAGCTCTGACCTAAATCCTATTGAGCATCTTTGGAAAGAGCTGAAAAATGCCGTCTGGAAAAGGCAACCTTCAAACATGAGACAACTGGAGCAGTTGCTCATGAGGAGTGGGCCAAAATACCTGTCAAGAGGTGCAGAAGTCTCATTGACAGTTACAGGAATCATTTGATTGCTGTGATTGCCTCAAAAGGTTGTTCAAAAAAATATTAAGTTAAGAGTACCATCATTTCTGTCCAGGCCTATTTCATGAGTTTAATTTTTTTTTAAATTTTGTGGAAGCATGGATGAAAAGCAATGTCTGACTTTCATTTGTTTATTTTCATAGATTTTTAATTTATTATTACTTTGTCAGATTCAAGTTATTTCTATTACCATTGTGGGTTTTTCGTTAATTAAACAAGGGGTACCAGCAATTTTGACCATTTTGTCAACGATTTTGTGTATGTGCAAAAAAAACTAACATTTTTACGTTTGTAGCAAGTACTACATCCACACATTGAAAAAACTACTGGCATTAAAATTATTAATAAATGTAAAATTGAGGCAAGAACTACTGTTGGTGGACATGTGCATGGGCTCAGAGCAGAGAACCCCCTTCTATGACAGTCCATATATCCTACATACATTTACATGTATATTTTACAGCAGCATTAAGGCCATAGTCAGTGGGCGAACTTCAGCCCACTATAAAGAGGTGCAGAAACAAATTTTTCACCAGCTTAACGGGCAGTACCGCTTAACAGGTAGTGCCACATCTATGCAATTTTGTGTAGTAAGCCCTTTCTCCTTCAATTTGAGAGACGCCTGCTGCATACGATCTAAGGGAAGATTTATCATGAGAGAAATTTTTTAAGTCGTTTTTTTTAAGATTATAACAAGAAGGAATCATTTTAATAAATCAATAGAACAAAAGGAAATACAAATACAACAGCATTCCACATTTGAAGTTTTTAAATTGTACAAATGTTGCCAAAGTGGCACAATCAGAGATTCATATACAGCAAAAGTATATTGTAATAAGGATTTTTGTTAAATCAGAACTATGAGTAATTTGTTAAACATAAATATATTCTATAACCTTCATATAAGTTACTGTAGATATACAGTACATATAGTCATACCCACTACTTTTTTTCTAATTACACTATGTCCATGGATGTAGCTTTGTTGGAGACCCTAATCTAACCAAATCTTGCCAAATATTTGTGGATCATATACAATATTTTGTAGTTGGGGAAATATGATTTCACTATTTGAGGCCACTGTAACAGGGAGGGAGGACCAGTGGATTTCCATATAATGAAGATAATGATTTTATGAGCACAAAAAAAGGAGACATCTAAAAATATTTTGGTGCCAAATACTATGATGTCAAGTGTAACCAATGAGCATACTTGCAAAATCAAAGTTGGTATTTTAATTCACTCATGTTTCAGTGCCTGTCAGTCAGAGACAGGAGGCAGGCAGGGGCCGGGGAATAGGCAGAAGCAGGAGAGCTTTAAATACAGTGTCCACCCCACCGCACTTGTGGATTTCACTAAAACAGCTAAATTAATTTCTACAAGAAAAGTAAGGATTAAAATCAGAAATAAAACACCTTTACATACATGCCATTAGTTTGGGGTCTATAATCTTGCTGACAAGTTCTCTTTGAAAAGACCAGAACTGAAGACCATAATTGGAAAATGGCTTCAGACTCGGGACCGGATGGTATGTATGAGTTATACATATCTCCGGCCTGTGGACATGGCCTCGTTCCATACACTTGTATTGAGGGAGGCCATGCCGCGTCTAGTGATGCAACCGGCCAGTGAGTGTTTTCAACGATAGGGCGTGGCCTCGCTCCATACAAGTGTATGGAGAGCGAGGCTGAGCTCATGGGTGCTCTCCAGTCCCAGGTCTGAAACCAGCGCATCCCCGCAGCACACAGTGCTTGTGCTGGGGGGAATTAATAAACTACACAGAGTGACTGCAGACTTATTGGTTTTTACCAGACAACCCCTTTAAGATATTACAATTCTGTATTCAAATGTTGATCCACTTCTCAGTTATTCCACTTTTTATTTCAACCTCCCCTTCTCCCCATTGGAGTGTGTATGTAACTTTCAGTGCACTATATTAAAAGTTATAAATCATGTATATGGTGAGGGGTGGACAATAACAGCTTAGGGTCACTGTGCAAGAAATGTGTTTGGGCTCCCCTCCTTTTATAGCAACCAAGCCATAGAGATATATATACAGTATGTCACATAGTCTCCTATCAATATGAATATTACTGCCCCTTATTACATAGTGCCCTCTTTTATTATGTACAGCACCATATTTTAAATATTGGATTCTCTTGTTGTTTTTGTCATTTATAGCACCCTGTCTTTATTTCATAGCGTCCTCTCTTGTAAGATATTGTCACACTGTCACAGAATACTGGAGGTAGGGGGCCTAAGCTGACCCTAAGCTGGGGCCCTGACTAATCCCTCATCCTGGAGGTACTGTTAAAGGTACAGAGGTCCAGGCCGCCAGCGTAACCCCTACCTCCTGAGGATCCCTGCACCACAGTAATCTAGTCCTGAGAAGGACCCCGATCACAACAATTGGGAACCAGCGATAATATGCCCACACACAGTATTTAGACGAACGAGACAGTACAAGGGAAAAACCAAAACCACCTTGCATACAACTTCAACAAAACTACAACAGAGGGAACACCAACGGGAAAGGAGATAAATGATAAAGCGAGGAAAGGGAAATAACACTTTCAAATACACTTATCTCAGCAACTCCAAACACCACGATCCGCTCTGTAAGTCTGAATGAAAAGCTTTCACCGACACCTCACAAACAGACCTGCAGGAATATAAAGGAGTCTCACTAACGAAGCATTGATTGCAGCTGGGCGAGGCTGGACCTCAGCTAGCCCAGAGAGAGAGAGAATTAACTCCTTCACTGCCGAGAAAACACAAAGCACCAACAAGTCAGCTGCGAGAAGTCAGGCTGTGTACTCGTGACGATCTTCGTGGCAACACACCCGTGACAGATATAATAGGAAATGACTGATGATGGAACAAGGTAAAGGTTCTTTTCTAATGACGGAGGCTGATGGACTGCTATTGTAATAAGATGCTGCTCCATCAGCAGTCATTTTACATCTAACAAGAGAAGACTCTATGTAATAAAGAGAAGGCGTTGTGTACAACAAAATAATGAGAATACACAGTGTACATAACAAGAGATATTACTATGTCATAATGGATGGCGCTGTAAATAAAGGACTCTATATAATAAAGGAAGGAGACATACATAACTAGAGAGGATGCTACATAATAAAGGATGGCGTTATACATAATAAAATAATTAGGGAGTGAGAGAAGACGGTATCTGGGTTATATAATGCATTGGAGGATGGGAGAGAAAGCGATCAGATACTTGCAAAATTTGGACCTGAGCCCCCCACTTGCAAGTTAGTCAGATGTGTGGGCCCTTGTAGCAGGGGCGTACATAGAAATCATGGGGCCCCATAGCAGGAGCTCTAATTGGGCACCCCCTTAAATAAATAAATATTTGTCTGTGTCACAGAAGAGCAGATCTCACAACTTTCCAGCCTTTACTTAGTAATTTTCCTCCTGCTAAAGTCCTAGATCCCTCTTTCATTTCCCCATAAAGTATGATGCCAACAAAAGTGCCCCCAAACACAGTATGATACCCCCATGGTGCATTACTCCACATTAGCCTCCACATGCACAGTATACTGACCCTACTGTACCCCACTTCAACTCCCAAGGCAAAGTATGGTGACACCAACACAGTATGATCCCCCAACTGTGACCACCACAGAGCCCTCCATACACTACAATGGGCTTACATATAGTATAATGGCCTGCACTAACCCTCCAAACAGTATAATGGTCCCCCACATAGCCCTCAAAATATTATAATGGCCCCACATAGCCTTCCATATAGTATAATATGCCACTGATAATCCTCCATATAGTGTAATGCGCCCCCATAATCATCCATATAGTATAATGCGCCCCCCATAATCCTTCATATAGTATAATGAACTTCCCATGGTCCTCCATAGAATATAATTCACTCCCCACAGTCCTCCATACAATATATTACACACCCCATAGGGTAAAATGCAGCTCCCATATAGTATAATGCACCCCACAGTCCTGCAGTATTATGGGCACCACATACTCACTGATTTTTAAAATACCATATATTTTAAATAAGCCGACCCGAGTATAAGCCGAGGCCCCTAATTTTTCTACAAAAAAAATGGAAAAACGTATTGACTCGAGTGTAAGCCTAGGGTGGGAAATGAAGCAGCTAATAGTAAATTTCCCAATCCTGGTATGTATGGCACCCCTCATCCCCCAATCCTGGTATGTGTGGCCTCCTCAATCCCCCAATCCTGGTATGTGTGGCCTCCTCAATCCCCCAATCCTGGTATGTGTGGCCTCCTCAATCCTGGTATGTGTGGCCTCCTCAATCTCCCAATCCTGGTATTTGTGGCCTCCTCAATCCCCCAATCCTGGTATGTATGGCCTCCTCAATCCTGGTATGTGTGGCCTCCTCAATCCCCCAATCCTGGTATGTGTGGTCTCCTCAATCCTGGTATGTGTGGTCTCCTCAATCCCCCAATCCTGGTATGTGTGGCCTCCTCAATCCCCCAATCCTGGTATGTGTGGCCTTCTCAATCCCCAATCCTGGTATGTGTGGCCTCCTCAATCCCGCAAAACTGGTATGTGTGACCTCTTCAATCAGCTAATCCGGGTATGTGTGGTCTCCCCAATCCCCCAATCCTGGCATGTGTGGCCTCCTCAATCCCCCAATCCTGGTATGTGTGGTCTCCTCAATCCCCCAATCCTAGTATGTGTGGCCTCCTCAATCCCCCAATCCTGGTATGCGTGGCCCCCTCAATCCCCCAATCCTGGTATATGTGGTCCCCTAAATCCCCCAATCTTGATATGTGTGGTCCCCCAAACTCCCAATACTGGTATATATGCCCCCCTCATCCCCCAATCACTGCACACTAGTGTTGAGCATTCCGATACTGAAATATCGGGTATCGGCCGATATTCGTGGTATCGGAATTCCGATACTTAGTTCCGATACTTTTAGAATATCGGATACCGGAATCGTAAGTTTCCATAATGCAATGAGCCAGTTTCATTTTATTCAGCCAATGAGGATCCTAAGAAGTGTGGGCACATCCTGTTAGGCATGTAGGCATGTTAACTAATGGCATGGCTGTGATTGGCTGCTGAAATGATGTCATGTTGCACTATAAAAGCCGCCGCCGCCATTTTGAGCTCACTCTGCTGTGAATTCAGTTAGGGATAGGACGCTGCTGTTCTGAAGGACAGTTTTAGCTACCTATTTGCTCAATTCTGCTTTACCCAAGCTACATCTGGTTGTAGTGCGCTCAGTGTGCATCACTGCCTCATACATTGTCCTTTTTTGCTAATTGATCATTTTTCCTGATTTCTCCTATTAGTGTGGTGGTGCATCCATATCCAGCTAGATTGGTTCCAAACACACTATATAGGAGTAGATAGAGAAGTTTTATTTTGTCTTGCAGCGCTAGTGCACAGTGCTCAGCATCTGCACTGTTCACGGCTGTCTGCAAGGTCTCTGTGTGTGAGTGCAGCTCATGCTGTAGTGTGTGCTTCAGCCACGTCTGGCTGTAGTGCGCTCAGCGTGCGTCACTGCCTCATACATTGTCCTTTTTTGCTAATTGATCATTTTTCCTGATTTCTCCTATTAGTGTGGTGGTTCCATCCGTATCCAGTTAGATTGGTTCCAAACACACTATATAGGAGTAGATAGAGGAGCCTTTCAGCAGCCTTGTGCTCTGCAGCCCCAGCCAGATTAGTATTAGGCTATTTTTTGTAGCCTCATCTATTGCATTGTAGGTTACCTTGCTGCATTGTAATAGCTACAAAAAGTTTGTGATACTATCGGTATTACATCTTTGGGCACATCCAGTGTCTTTTTGTGACAAAAAAAACCTAAATAAAGTTCACCAAACACTCCACTTTAAAGTTGTGTAGGCCACATTAGCTCATATTAAAGTCTAGTCCACTCTTTATAAAATTGGTGTTTCTTATACCGGTTAGCAGCTGTTCAGGAATAAGCACACTAAGCCCTTAGTATTTTTCTGCCTATCTTTAGCAGTCTACCAAAATGAAGAAGGCAGGGAGTAAGGCATGTGGTCGTGGTCGTGGGCGTGGAGTTTCTGCAGGGAGAGGACGTGAGGATTCTGTGCCTGCAGGGAGAGTACGTGGGGATTCTGTGCCTGCTGTGGGCACCAGTGACTCAGCATCCCCCAGTTTTACCAGGGAACAGTCCTTTATGCGCAGCTTTGTAGGAGCTAGCCATACCCCACTGCTGTGGGAGGACCAAATTGAAGCGGTTGTCGGATAGATGGCAGCTAATGCATCGACTTCAATTAGTTCCAGATCCTCTCAGGTCCTGAGCACTGAAGAGCACCCATGTGTCTCTTCACCACCTGCCAAATTGCCCAGGCAGTCAGAGAGCCCTGGACAGGAGCCATCTCTACTTCTGTTCTCTGAATCTCTTGGCTTGGAAAAAGGGGGCCAGCCAAGCAGAATTCTAGAATTTGAAGAAGAGGTAGTATGCAGTGATGCGCAACCGTTTTGTCTCTCTGAATCTGAAGAGGCGGGTGGGCCAGTGCCTATGGTCAGCAGCACACCTCAGTACGCATCTGATGATGAGACTCAGGTGCCACTTTCTGGTGCATACTGTGCTGTCGAGACTACCCAGGAGAAGCAGTTGTTTGACGAGGGTGGTGTAGATGATAAGGTTCTTGACCCATCATGGCGTGAGGGACAGGAAGGTGGTGGGATCAGCTCTGAGGAAGAGATTCCCCGAACGGACCAAAAAGGAGGGAGAGGGAGGGGGCAGACTTGGTTGCCTGTAGCCTCCATTTCGGCACCCATTAGGAGCATGGCTCTTCCAAAACTCAAAGCGGGCGCTCCCAAGACTTGCAGTGCCTGGTCCTTTTTTGACACAGTTGCAGATGACATTTGCTTTGTTAAATGCAAGCTGTGTAATCAGAAGGTGAAAAGAGGGAAAAGTGTCAGCAACCTCAATACCACAAATATGTGGAAACATGTGCGGACCAAGCACGTGGTGGAGTTACAAAGACACACTGAAGACCTAGGCCAACCTACAGCGCCACCTACCACCTCTTAGCACTCTCTCTTAGCCTCTTCCTCAAGCTCACACACAGCTGGTTCGGCTTTCTCACAGGACAGAGTACAGTGTCATTCCACCCACAGCATCACGTTCCCGGTCATCCTCACACTCCCAGGCCAGTCTACAGCCATCGTTAGCACAGGCATGGGAGAAAAGTCGCCCATACTCGGCAAATCACCCCCAAGCACAGGCTCTGAATGCTGACACTGCAAAACTACTGGCCCTTGAAATGCTATGATTCTGGCTCGTGGAGACTGACACCTTCCGTAACTTGATGGCATTGGCAGTCCCACAATACAACGTGCCCAGCCGCTTTTATTTCAGCAGGCAAGCCGTCCCTGCCCTGCAACAGCATGTGGAGGGAAAAATTAAACATGCGCTACAAAACGCTGTCAGTAGCAAGGTCCACCTGACCACCGATGCGTGTACCAGTAAGCATGGACAGGGACGATACCTTTCCCTCACTGCCCATTGGGTAAATGTTGTGGAGCCGGGTACAGATCTTGAGAGTGGCGCTGTACGTGTTTTGCCAACTCCAAGGATTAACAAATCAGGAGAAATACGGAGTATTATAGATGCAAATAAAAAGAATTTTTATTGGATATATATTAAAAGACATGAATAGATAAATTGCAGACAGAACAGACAGAAAAATTAGTACAAAATGTGTGCACAGCAATGCATATGGTTATAAGTGTATATATATTTCAATCCTGCACAGACCTATACTAGAATTTTTTTTTTCCCCTTTTCCTTTAAGCAACACAGGTGTGTATATCCCAAAAATGGGCTTTAAATTAGCAGATTAACACCACACAGGGTGATGAATCATAATAACACCAATGTTTCATGATAGGCATAACCAGGTCATTATAAAACTGTTATGAGTACATAGATAATATGTCTATCCAATATAATGACCATGGCTTACCAGAGAGCAGGATGAGGAAAAAGAACAGTGCAGCAGGCTGGCACACAGGAACCCCCTTGGACCCCAACGCACGTTTCACTTTTCAGTGTTACTGCTTCATCATGGGGGATATGGCACTAAGCCAGAACAGGACCTTAAATTCTCATGGTACCAAGTCACATGGTGTAAAAGTGACGAATGATACAGCCTTCCCAGCGCATGTGTACTGTAAATCTCGACCAACAAGGACCTGAAGTGTAGGTCACATGGAAACAACACACCATTCCCATATTGAAGACGCTCGTCGGCGCATGCGCGCCCGGGCACACGCAGCCCGGCGATCCATCAGAGGCGTCACCGTCAGCGCGCGCGCGCGGGAACCGGGACACGTCACCATGGCACCCGAGCACGCGCACATCAGCACAAGACGCCCCGTGTATCCCGGACATAGGGCGGCCGGCGCACGCACGCGCACTGCGTCACAGAACAATACAGCAACATAACCATGGATCCCAGAGCATAATTAATATAATACAACCTTTCAGTATATATATGAATAACCACATATGAGGGGGAAAAAAAAAATAATAATAATTTTTTCTAGTATAGGTCTGTGCAGGATTGAAATATATATACACTTATAACCATATGCATTGCTGTGCACACATTTTGGACTAATTTTTCTGTCTGTTCTGTCTGCATTTTATCTATTCATGTCTTTTAATATATATCCAATAAAAATTCATTTTATTTGCATCTATAATACTCCGTATTTCTCCTGATTTGTTAATGTCTTAACTTGGAGTTGGATGGGGTTGCAGGGCCGTGATTCCCCGGCTGTGCCCCCCGGTATTTATATAAATAATGCCTGATCTGGGATTTTTTGTGTTAATTTGTCTCTCTGTGTTATCCACAGTATCGCCCAGGGCCGTTATGGACTTTAGGACACGCGAGGAGGCGTGGGCCCTCCAATTACATGATGTTTTTAAAGATGGTGACGACATAGAGCTTGGCATTAATGGTATTCGTCTACAGGAAAAATTGACTAGATATAAGGAACTTACCATAAAACGGACACGCACATGGAGGAATCGGGCTTTTCTTGAAAAATACATCTCTAAGAGCCTTATACCTAGAGGTCTCAGAATACAGGTGTTCCCCTCATTTCCTATTGATAGCCCTGGGTTTAAGGAGAAATGGGAAGAACTATCAAATACTTGTTCCAACGGTTTTATGAGACTTTTGTCTGAATTAAACTCCTCGTCCCTTACTGAGATGGAGCTTGAAATGGAAGACCTACAAAACTCCATTAAAAGTGAACTTTCAGTGGAGGCTCTAAAGAAATTTAATGAGAGTCTGGATCAGGACTATCAGAAATGGGAAAAAGAGGTGAGGGAATTGAAAATGAAAAAATTCTAGAGGGACACTAATGATCTACAAATGGAGATAGTATACAAATGGCGAAATTTAAATAGTCGCTCTAGGGCCCCATCGAGGTCTGGTTCAAGTATTCGATCACGCTCTGCATCAATCAAATCGAGCTCGTCAGTGGAAGAATCCATTATGGGGGCTACGTCTAAAATTAGAAATGTGGAGACTGAGTTATCCATGGCAGCCACCAGGAATCGGGCGAAGCCAAATACACGCACTACGTCCAACACTAAAAATAATAAAAATGCATTACAGGTGATTAACCTTTCTAACCATCTATTGTCTGAAGCACAGATTGAAGTCCTTTCTAAAGGACTAACATTTGCACCTACTAATTCTTTCAACTTTTTTGCAGCATTGAAGGATCTACATATTTTTTCTCGTAAATTGATTTTGAGGAGGTTGTACTACAATAGACAAATGAACATATATGGTTTGGACACTCCAGCCAAAGTTGAAGCCCTTAGAACCCTTGAGGATCTCCTTAGGGAACAGATGCCTGACCAGGAAGGTATGTTTCCTACTAATATTTTGCCCCGATCAACCAGGTTCCACCCCCGTCCCTTTGTGCTCCTGTGGAGATTCTTACTAAATTGGTCTCTGAGGAATTCAGAAAGATATCCACAAGAAGACGGTATGACAATCTCACACACCGTCAGAGGGAGGCTCTAGCAGAACTGCAATCACTTGATGATGTGGTAATTAAGGCAGCAGACAAGGGAATGTGGTGATCTGGCCAAATATCCTATATGAAAAGGAAGCCTTCCGCCAATTACGGGATAAAACTACTTATATTAAATTGTCTTACAATCCCCTTCCATCCTTCTCCTGTATGCTGTTGGAAATTTTAACTAGAGCTTTGAACAATGGCATCATTACTAAAAAAGTTTTTGAAGGACTATTGATCCCTTATCCTAAGATCCCCACCTTTTACTTTTTGCCCAAGATCCACAAGGACCCCGTGGCCCCTCCGGGACGTCCGATCGTGTCAGGGATAGATGGTCTATGTAACCCTATCTGCAAGTTCATTGATTATTACTTAAAACCTTTGGTGGCAACTCTTCCTTCTTATGTAAAAGACACGACGGACATCCTGAATAGGGTAAATGGGGTCTTTGTGGATCCGGACTGGATCATTGTGACAGCAGATACGGAGTCACTTTATACCTGTATTAACCATAAAGATGGACTTGAGGCGGTCCATTTCTTCCTGGGGGGGACTGATCGTGATGGCTCTTTGTGTAACCTGGTGGTTGAGCTCCTTCAGTTCGTGCTCATGCATAATTTTTTTGTCTTTAAAGATTGTTTTTACCTTTAGCAGCGCGGCACTGCCATGGGCACGGCCTGTGCGCCCTCTTACGCCAACCTCTTCTTGGGATACTGGGAGAGGAATATTGTTGGCGATGAGGGCGTGCATGCCGCTGACCGTGTGCAGTGCTGGCTGAGGTAAATTGATGATGTTTTATTTTTTGGCGGGGCACGGCTGGGGAGCTCGATGCATTCATGGAGGAGTTGAATCAGAACACGATGAATATTAAACTCACATATAAGTACCATTCACGTTATATTGAGTTTTTGGACATCGGTCTGGAGGTTGATGTCGATGTGTCCCTCCAGACCAATGTCTTCAGAAAATCGACTTCTGTCAATTCTCTCCTCCATGCCTCTTCAGCCCACCATGCTTCCACCATTAGGGCTGTCCCGATTGGTCAATTCCTTCGGACGAAATGGATCTGCTCTATGGAAGAAAGATTTCAGATGCAGGCAGATGATCTCAGAAGTCGCTTTCCCCAGAGGGGCTATAGTAGGTGAAATATTAGAGCTGGATATAATAGGGCCAAAAAAGTCCCTCGTGGCCAGCTGCTTCAGTCCAGAAACAAGAAGAGTGGGTCTGACCAAACAGTCAGATTTATCTCTACATATAACCATGAATGGGAAACCATGAGGTTGGCTATGTTGAAACACTGGCAAATCCTCAGGACGGAACCATACTTTACAGAATGTCTAGGTGAGGGGCCATCAATGACCCCAAGACTCAGTAAAAATTTGAAGGATTTATTGACACGTAGTCATTATGCTCCCCCGGTTCCTGGATTATTTGGCTCCCGACGGCCTCTTCTGGGCTGTTTCCCTTGCGGCCATTGTGTCGCTTGTGCCAACATTATTCGCTCTACATCTTTTGCTTCCGTGGATGGCACACAAACTTTTAAAATTAAACAATATATAACGTGTAGTACGACACACGTTGTATATTATGCAACTTGCGATTGTCCAAAAGTATATGTAGGACTCACTTCAAGGGAACTACGAGTTAGGACAAGGGAACATGTTCGGGATATTGAGGCCGCCGGAACAATATCTGATTTTTCTACCTTAAAAACATTGCCACGTCATTTTAGGCAATTCCACAAATGCAACGCGAAATCATTACGTATAAGGGGCATTGATGTGGTCCATGCCGGCATTAGAGGTGGCAATTTAAAGGAAATGCTCGCACAAAAGGAAGCACGGTGGATCACCGTACCGGGATCTATCACCCCGCACGGCCTCAATGAGACCGTAAATTTTGCATATTTCCTGTAGACCATCCTTTAATTCTCAGCTCTTTTTATTTATCCCTTCCTTTTTCCCTTGTTTGTATTTCATGTCTATTGTATGTTAATTTTGTAGTTCTAATTTTATATTTTTTTCTTTTGTATATTAGTGACCAATTCTCATGGTCATTTGAATTGGATCAATACCTCACTCAATTTTTCCCGGGGCAATTGGACGCTATCATTGGTGTTTAGAACATATGGATCACCCCTCTTCTCATGCAAAACATCTACTCCAGGCAACATCATATAATAATAATATTACTGTTGATTTGTTATTTGTTATTTGCCTTTGTGCAGGGGGCACCATATGTGGTTATTCATATATATACAGAAAGGTTGTATTATATTAATTATGCTCCGGGATCCATGGTTATGTTGCTGTATTGTTCTGTGACGCAGTGCGCGTGCCTGCCACCGTATGTCGGGGATTCACGGGGCATCTTGTGCTGTTGTGCACGTGCGCAGGTGCCATGGTGACGTGTCTCGGCTCCCGCGCGCGCTGATGGTGATGCCTCTGATGGACCGCCGGACTGCGTGTGCCCGGGCGCGCACGTGCCGACGAATGTCATCAATATGGGAGTGGTGTGCTATTTCCGTGTGACCTACACATCAGGTCCTTGTTGGTCGCGATTGACAGTGCACATGCGCTGGGAAGGCTGTATCATTGGTCACTTTTACACCATGTGACCTGGTACCATGAGAATTTAAGGTCCTGTTCTGGCTTAGTGCCATATCCCCCATGATGAAGCAGTAACACTGAAAAGCGAAACGTGCGTTGAGGTCCAAGGGGGTTCCTGTGTGCCAGCCTGCTGTACTGTTCTTTTTCCTCATCCTGCTCTCTGGTAAGCCATGGTCATTATATTGGATAGACATATTATCTATGTACTCATAACAGTTTTATAATGACCTGGTTATGCCTATCTGACTCATGAAACATTGGAGTGTTATTATGATTCATCACCCTGTGTGGTGTTAATCTGCTAACTTAAAGCCCATTTTTGGGATATACACATCTGTGTTGCTTAATGGAAAAGGGGAAAAAAAAATTCTAGTATAGGTCTGTGCAGGATTGAAATATATATACATTTCTAACCATATGCATTGCTGTGCACACATTTTGGACTAATTTTTCTGTCTGTTCTGTCTGCATTTTATCTATTCATGTCTTTTAATATATATCCAATAAAAATTGTTTTTATTTGCATCTATAATACTCCGTATTTCTCCTGATTTGTTAATGTCTTAACTTGGAGTAGGATGGGGTTGCAGGGCCGTGATTCCCCGGCTGTGCCCCCCGGTATTTATATAAATAATGCCTGATCTGGGATTTTTTTTGTCAACTCCAAGGGTTGCAGGAATCAAGTCTGTACACATTGACTCCTCTTCATACTCCAGTTCCTCTGAATCATCCCTGCAGGAGCCGTCACGGTATACCTCCAAATCAACCCGTAAACGGTTACCTGTTACGACCGGTATGAGCACAGCCGTGGCCAAACGTCAACTGGCCGTATTAAAATTAATTTCTCGGGGGAATCGAAGCCACACAGCGCAGGAGCTCTGGAATGCCATCAAGCAGCAGAACGACGTGTGGTTTGTGCCAGCGAATCTCCAGCCTGGCAAGGTAGTGTGTGACAATGGCCGATATCTGGTGGCAGCTCTGGGCCTAGGCAACCTCACTCATATCCCATGTCTGGCACATGTGCTCAACTTGGTTGTGCAGAGTTTTTTGAGGGACGATCCGGATCTTGATGCACTGCTGCACAAGGTCTGCATAGAGTGTGCTCACTTGCAGCGTTCCAGCAACACAAGATCGCTCATTGCAGCTCTGCAGCGCCGATTATGTCTTCCGGAACATCGCATCATATGTGACCTACCCACCAGGTGGAATTCAACGTTACGTATGTTGGAGAGGTTGTGTGAGCAGCAGGCAGCAGTAATGGAGTACCAGCTGCAGCAGGCGCAAACAAGTCACAGTGCGCGCCGTTCACACTTCACTACCACTGAGTGGGCCTCTATGAAGGACATTTGCCACGTTTTGTGTACCTTCGATTATTCCACGCGTATGGCGAGTGCAGATGATGCACTAGTCAGCATGAATATCCCCCTTATCTGCCTGCTTGAAAAAACACTGCAATCACTAAGGGAGGAGGTTTTGGAAGAAGTGGAGGATGAGGAGTCACAAATGCCATCTGCTTCTGTACAGTCTGCACAACGTGGTTCCTCACAAAGGCCTAGGCAGGGGACACTTTGTGAGGAGGATGAGGAGGAGTCAATGGAGGAGGAAGACATCTGTCCAGAGGAGGGAGGTACACAATGCTGTAGTAGTCAGTATCTAGAGCGAGGGTGGGGTGATGCAGAGCAGGCAGAGATCACGCCTCTAGCAGGGGACAGCGTTTCTTGGCCAGTTGGCAGTCTGCAGCACATGGTTGATTTCATGCTGCTGTGCCTGAGAGACGACCGCCGCATCGTCCACATTCTCAACACGGCTGATTATTGGGTGTCCACCCTCCTAGATCCTCGAACCGGGACAACTTATAAAGCCTCATAACACCGTTGAACCGGGAGCGTAAAATGCGGGAGTACCAAGATGCACTGGTGAATTCCATCATGTTCCTCCCGAGAGAAGTGCTGCTAGTGCTTTACAAAGCATGTCAGTGCATCGAGGCAGTGGAGGAAGCTCTGCACAAAGAGGGAGCAGAAGCATGGCCTCAGCACAAGGCAAGACCAGTATGGCCCAAATGTGGCAAAGTTGTGTTTCCCCGCCACAAATGTCTACACCATCACAGACGGTTCCAGTCAGCAGGAGGCAACGTTTCCGTCAGATGGTGACACACTACATGTCTTGCCCTTTCAGTGTACTCCCAGATGGCTCTTCCCCTTTCAAGTTTTGGGTCTCTAAGCTGGATACATGGCCAGAGCTTAGCCAGTATGCATTGGAGGTGCTGGCTTGCCCTGCTGCTAGGTGGTGTACTAACAGACCGTCGCATCCGACTATCCTCCGATAACGTTGACGGGCTTACTTTTCTGAAATTGAACAAGGCCTGGATCTCGCATGAATTTGCCAGTCCTCTTCCAGATTAAATAATTGGTTGGCAACAGTATCCAGGTCTCCAGTTGTGTTCATGTTTCTACCACCTGAACTGTAATCCCTGGGCTCCAACACCGCCAGTTGCTGCTCAGAAGTGCCGTCTGCATAGTCAACACTTGCTCCAGTGTTATTGGGGTTCAGTAACGTCAGCTGATCCCCAGCTGTGTGCCCGACAATTTCTCCTGCTCTGTCCACATTCACACTACTACTGATTTTAAACTTGCTCCAATTAGGCCTCTGGCTTCTCTGTGTTTTCACTATTTACACTGGGCTCCAACAACGCCAGTTGCTGCTCAGAAGTGCCGTCTGCACAGTCAACACTTGCTCCAGTGTTATTGGGGTTCAGTAATGTCAGCTGATCCCCTGCTGTGTGCACGGCAATTTCTCCTGCTCTGTCCACATTCACACTACTACGGATTATAAAGTTACTCCAATTAGGCCTCTGGCTCCTCTCTGTTTTCACTATTTACCCTGGGCTCCAACACCGCCAGTTGCTGCTCAGATGTGCCGTCTGCACAGTCAACACTTGCTCCAGTGTTATTGGGGTTCAGTAACGTCAGCTGATCCCCTGCTGTGTGCCCGGCAATTTCTCCTGCTCTGTCCACATCCATTCTACTACAGATTTAAAACTTGCTCCAATTACACCTCTAGCTCCTCTCTGTTTTCAGTATTTACCCTGAGCTCCAACACCGCCAGTTGCTGCTCAGAAGTACTGTCTGCACAGTCAACACTTGCTGCCGTGTTATTGGGGTTCAGTAACGTCAGCTGATCCCCAGCTGTGTGTCCGGCAAATTCTCCTGCTCTGTCCACATCCACTCTACTACAGATTTAAAACTTGCTTCAATTACACCTCTGGCTCCTCTCTGTTTTCAGCATTATCCCTGAGCTCCAACACCGCCAGTTGCCACTCATAAGTGCCGTCTGCACAGTAAATGCTTGCTCCAGTGTTATTGGGGTTCAGTAACATCAGCTGATCCCCAGCTGTGTGTCCGGCAAATTGTCCTGCTCTGTCCACATCCACTCTACTACAGATTTAAAACTTGCTCCAATTACACCTCTGGTTCCTCTCTGTTTTCACTATTTACCCTGGGCTCCAACACCGCAGTTGCTGCTCAGAAGTGCCGTCTGCACAGTCAACACTTGCTCCAGTGTTATTGGGGTTCAGTAATGTCAGCTGTTCCCCTGCTGTGTGTCCGGCAATTTCTCCTGCTCTGTCCACATTCACACTACTACTGATTTTAAACTTGCTCCAATTAGGCCTCTGGCTCCTCTCTGTTTTCACTATTTACCCTGGGCTCCAACACCGCTAGTTGCTGCTCAGAATTGCTGTCTGCACAGTCAACACTTGCTGCCGTGTTATTGGGGTTCAGTAACGTCAGCTGATCCCCTGCTGTGTGTCCGGCAATATCTCCTGCTCTGTCCACATCCACTTTACTACAGATTTAAAACTTGCTCCAATTACACCTCTGGCTCCTCTCTGTTTTCAGTATTATCCCTGAGCTCCAACACCGCCAGTTGCCGCTCAGAAGTGCCGTCTGCACAGTCAACACTTGCTCCAGTGTTATTGGGGTTCAGTAACGTCAGCTGATCCCCAGCTGTGTGTCCGGCAAATTCTCCTGCTCTGTTCACATCCACTCTACTACAGATTTAAAACTTGCTCCAATTACACCTCTGGCTCCTCTTTGTTTTCAGTATTATCCCTGAGCTCCAACACTGCCAGTTGCCGCTCAGAAGTGCCGTCTGCACAGTCAACACTTGCTCCAGTGTTATTGGGGTTCAGTAACGTCAGCTGATCCCCTGCTGTGTGTCCGGCAAATTCTCCTGCTCTGTCCACATCTACTCTACTACAGATTTAAAACTTGCTCCAATTACACCTCTGGCTCCTCTCTGTTTTCAGTATCATCCCTGAGCTCCAACACCGCCAGTTTCCGCTCAGCAGTGCCGTCTGCACAATCAACTCTTGCTGCCATGTTATTGGGGTTCAGTAACGTCACCTGAGCCCCAGCTGTGTGTCCGGCAAATTCTCCTGCTCTGTCAATATTCTCACTACAACTACAGATTTAAAACTTGCTCCAATTACACCTCTGGCTCCACTCTTTTTTCAGTATTTACCCTGGGTTACAGCCCCGCCAGCTGTTTTCCGGCAGTGTCTTTGGCACGGGTACTCCCTCCTGCCCAGCCTGGTTCCAGCATGCCAGCTGTTTCCGGGTAGTTTCAACGTCACTTTGCCTCCAATACGTTGTCCTGTCGTGTTTCGATCGGGTTAGCCAAGTCTATGGTGCCTGCAGTTTAGGTGACTCCTATGTGGGCTGCGGGATCTGGCAATGAAGGCTGGTTCCATAGTGCCAATAGGACAAGCACCCCCTGTAGGACTATGGGTTTCGGTAACTCAGGCCGGCTCGCAGCCTTGCAACTTTTTTTTTCATGTGTACCTTCTGCTACCCATCAGGGTTCCAGTACCGTCAGCTGGTTCTCGACAGTTCCTCAGCCTTCTTATACCTTCTGCTACATTTCCAAGTTCAAGCTTTTTGAAATGGTTCTTGGTAATCACTCTGGATCTCCCTGACGACGACCCTGAAAACAATGACTCTGAAGACCACCCCGAAGAAGACAAGGACCCCGAAGATGACGACCCTGAAGATGAGAACCCTGAAGACCACCCCGAAGAAGACGAGGACCCCGAAGACGACGACCCCGAAGACGAGGACCCTGAAGACGAGGACCCTGAAGACCACCCTGAAGAAGATGAGGACCCCGAAGATGACGACCCTGAAGACGAGGACCCTGAAGACCACCCCGAAGAAGACGAGGACCCCGAAGAGGACGACCCTGAAGACGACGACCCTGAAGACCACTCCGAAGAAGACCAAGAAGATGACCCTGAAGAAGATGACCAAGAGGACAAAGAACAAGAAGACAACCACCAAGATACAGAAGAACAAGAGACAGAATACCAAGAAGCAGAAGAACAAGAAGCTAAGGAACAAAAAGAAGAAGAACATTAAGCATAAGACTAAAAATCAGAGCTAAAGATATTATCTAAATTATAAGCAGTAGAAGACTAAGCAGTGTATGGGGGTGAGTCCGTTCCTCCTCGTGGTGCTCCTGGAAAAGACCTGCTGCTGCAGGCCAAACTGAACGCGGACAAATCCTGTTGTAAACCTTTTGTGACAGGCAGAACGAAAGGTGTAATCTTCAAACTTTTATAGATAATAACTACAGGAATGCCTGTCACAAATAAGAATATGATGAAGAAGAATATGAAGAAGATGAAGAAGTAGAATATGAAGAAGAATAATAGTTGAATAAGAAGAATAATACGAAGAAGGTGAAGAAGAAGAAGATGAAGAAGGTGAAGAAGAAGTTGATGAAAAAGATGCTGATGCTGAGGATGATGAAGGAGAAAGTGTGGGAGAAGTAAAAAAGAAGGTGAAGAGCATGGAAGTAGTGAAACATAAATATCTGACAAAATATAAAAAAACTTAGCATAGTCAATATTTCCGTAACTCAGAACGTCTTAAAAAAAATATTAATTCCTGCTATTCCATTTGATTGGACTAAACCTCTATGCCTTTATTGTCTCCCCCACCTCCCCCAATACATTCTACATTATTCTTAGTTGTTTTCCTTCATGTAGAATTAACCTACAAGGAACGAAAGGGTTTAATTTCATTCCGATATTTGTGTCCCATTGACTTGCATTGGTTTCCGGTATCGGAACGGCGATATCCAATATTTTTTGGGTATTGGTCCAATCCAATCCGATCCGATATTTCCCGATATCGGAAGGTATCGCTCAACACTACTGCACACACAAAAAAAATAAACACAAATACTCACCTTCCTTCCTCACCTCTCCTCCAGCACTGCGTCCTGTCAGCTGTAGCTCACGTCGGCATCTGAGCAACACGCATTCTCAGATCCTGAGGTGAGCTGCTGCTGGCATATTCACTCCTCTCCACACCAGGATTATGGGCGTGGAGAAGCGTGAATATGCATTCTCTTTAATAGCAGGCACTGTCAGCAGGAGCTGAGACTCAGCGCTCCTCCGTGCCCACTACTAAAGAGAATGAATATTCATACTTCTCCACGCCCATGGGAGTGGAGAAAAGGGAATATTCATGTCCTTTTAGCAGCGGGCACACGTGATAGCTGCTTCAGCGGCTACTGTGTGTGCTCCGCCACAACCTCCCTTCCCCCCACCACTATCCACCAATACTCACCTATACAACTCGTCCCCACGCTGCTTGGGTCCCCCCGCTGCTTGGGGCCCCTCGGCTCACGGGCCTCCCGCGGTCACGAGCCCCATAGCAGTGGCGTGGTCTGCCGCCATTGGCAGTACGCCACTGCCTTGCAGCAATTTAGATCATATAAAGACATACAGTCATGGCCGAAAGTGTTGACACCCTTGGAAGTATTTCAGAAAATTAAGTATTTCTCCCAGAAAATTATTGCAATTACACATGTTTCATTATACACTTGTTTATTCCTTTTGTGTGCATTGGAATAACACAAAAAAACTGAGAAAAAAAGGCAAGTTGGACATCATTTCATACAAAACCCACAAATTGTTGGCCCCTTTCCTTAAGACTCTCACTTATGTATGGTTGTCCTGAGGAAGGAGTTGGTGTGACTCTGAAAAGCGTTACCAATTAACTATCAGACTATATCCAAGTGTGGATATCATTCTTCCATTCTTCAGATTACTTCCATTTTCTTGGCAATCAACAAAGAAGAACTTTACTACAGTATATCTTTCTCCTCATGCTCTGGACACATTATCTGCACATTCAAGTCACATTCAGATCTGTCCTTACTTTGGTCCCTTTTACACATACCATTTTATTGTACGTGTTCTATGCATGTTTTTTAATGGATAAAACACATACTAAGGGACTAATCGCAAGTTTTTTGTGGAACAATCATCTGCAAAAAAAAGGCCATGTCTGATTTTAATTCAATGAACAAACACAGCCATTTAAAGCAAGTGGGTCAGTGAAAAAAGAACATCACTCTCATAGCTTCCTTTTTGCATCTTAGTGCTGTATGTTTTTCACTGACTAATAGGATAAGCTTGAGATACTTCAATCAGTTTTTTTGTTTTTGCATGAGAAAAACAGCTGATTGTCTGATGAACTGACATAGTGCTCAAAAGATGAAAAAAAAATCTCATCCAGCAGACCAATGAAATCAGTCTGCTTTTTATATACGCAAAAAGGACACGTGAAACTGGTCTCATTTGTCCTCCCTGGGCATCAATGTTCAATCCATGTACTGTCCTGTTAACACTTCAAAATATAGGAGAAGCTTTGAAATTTATTTATCCATATTTGAAAAAAACGAAACACTGATTGTAAAAACACTGATAAAAATCGGCTCCAAAACACTGATGACCCTCATACCATTTTTTGATATGTGAATTAACATGGACGTCTGAAAGAGGCCTAAAGGTACTTTTTATCTGTGATTCCAATCAAAAATGGACGTCTTTGTGATCTTTTTGCCAACACACGTAGTGCAAAAAAATGGACATGTGAATAGCACCACAAACTTTAATGCATCGGAATGAGGACTAAGTAATAAGTAAGTCCCTGATTCAAAGCATTCACACTTCTATAAGTCTAAATGCACACACAGATTTATAGAGGACCTTTCACCAGCTAGAGCATGTTAAACTGGCCACATCAAGGAATGGTGGCCGCATAGCTGAGTAAAACGAAGTTCTTATTTTTTAATTTCTCCTCTCCGTTGAGGAGATATTGACTTGTAAAGTTTAGGTTATAATTTATCCTAAGTCCAAGGGGCATTACCACAGATTTTTTTTCTAGGGACATGTACTTCTTCCCCTGCATGAGGTTGATCATTCAGAAGCAAAAAAGAACATGCCCCATAATAGCTTAGAATAGGTTAATAGATTTCTCAAAGTGAGACATATAATGACAGACAATCTGACCTTCTCACTGCAGAGCTGTGTGAGATTACACAGTGCTGGGAGTAGAGCAGGGAGGAGTGAGATTACATACACCTTTCAGCTTTCATCTCATGGCTGTCAGTCAGCGGGGAGGAGGGACAGTAAAGCAGAGCTGAGCTTTGTCTCACTACAACAACCTCTGCAAAACTCCAGCTCTCCTCTCAAAGAGCTGTTTGCTCTGCCCCTTCCCCAACACTGAATGCCATGAGAGGAAAGCTGAAAAGTGTTAGTAATCTCTGGCCTACAGTTAGTAATCACAAATAACTCTGCGGTGAAACAAGTGAGAACAGGGCTGTCTGTCATTACATGTCCCATACTGAGAAACAAGAAGCTATTTTAAGGGCATGTTCTTTTTTGCTCAGTATGTTGCTGCCTGCTTACAATTGGTCAACCTCCTGCAGGGGAAAACACGCCTCCAGAAAAAAATTCTGTTAACAGCAGTTGGTATTTTCATAAATTATAATGTAAACTTTACAAGGTAATATGTCCGCAAAGAAGGGGAGACATTAAAAGATAGAAACTATGTTTTATTCAACCATGAAGCCACTATTCCATAATGTGGCCAGCTTAAGATACTAAAACTGATGAAAGGACCTCTTTAACAAGTTTTTGGTGTCTTTTTCATTGGCATTGTACATTAATTATCTTCTAAAATTCATCTACCAAATTATACTTTAAAGTGACAAATCAATGGATAGTCTACAAAGCCTTCTTTTCTTTTGGCTTTTTGTTGAATTTTTGTGGTCAGTTTTTCGTGGTAGACTTTTTTCAAAACATAGCATGGTATAGGTATGGAGATTTTTGTAGACAATAAAAGAAACAGCGCAAGTTACAAAATAAAAAATGGTATTAAAAACTTTTGAAATATATGCTATTTTTGCAAGTATTTTTTTTTTAATTTGAAAAGGAGTCTAGGAAAAAGCCTTAATGCAGCTTTTATTAGAAGGTATATACTTAGTGCTACAAACTGTTCATACTTTTCTCAATTATTAATCAATGTAGTTCTTTAAACTGGGAAAATTATTATCTTTTCATAACATTAGACATGAACGCTCTGTACTTCAATTTAAAACATAATATGGGAGTTGAAGCAGTATCACTCTATTAATCTGAGATTCCGAAGATGCCGCTGGCCCAGAGAGATTTCCTTCTATGATGCTTAAGGTTTATATTGGAGCATAATGTTTTTGAATTCCAGGGTGAGTTGTTCCTGCAGCAGTTTGGCACCGCGATGGGGACTCAGGTCGCGCCAAGTTTCGCAAATCTTTTTATGGGGCGATTCGAGTCCTCATTGCCCATCAGCCAAACACCACATAAGGAAAACATATTGCTATACAGGCGCTATATAGATGACTTAATCATCTTTTGGAAGGGCACAGAAAAACAAGCGATTTCTCTTATAGAGGAACTTAACAAAAATAGTTGGGGTATTTTATTCACATATAATATGGATAATATGGATAAAGAAAAAGTCCTTTATCTGGACCTAGAAATTAGCCACTCTAATAATAAAATTATAACTAAAACCTTTTTCAAAGAAACAGAATCTAATGGATTTTCGGACTTTCGGAGCGCACATTACCCAAAATGGAAGCAGAACATACCGTTCAGCCAATATCTGCGCATCCGAAAGAACAATATGAAAGATACAGATCATGTGGAACAATCCAAAATCCAGACTAAAAAATTCTTGAATAAAAAATACCCCAAAAAACTGATAGCAGAAGCCTATGAAACTAACCTGAAAAAAACTCAAAATAAATGTCTGTATGAAAAACGAACAGAAAAAAACAGTGCTCTGTTATAGACACTGAACAAACAAATATGTACAAAAACAGAACTAAAAAGGACAAAGAAAAGAATACAAGATGGCATTACAATTTTATTACTGCTTTTAACCAGGGAAGTGTGAAAATAAGACAGATTTTAAAAAAAGTATTGGCACATTCTGAGAAAGGATTCCTTTCCCAAAAAGTGGCTACCAGAGAATCCTGGTATCACATTCCGGAGGGGGGTTACAATTAGACATTAATTAACAATTACAATTAGACATTAAACATTATTGCGCCTAGTGTCTTAAGGAAACCCCTCTCTCCTTCAAGATCAAAAAAGACTCCTATACAAAACCCCTATGGAGTTTTTAGATGTGGATCAAAAAAATGTCATTGCTGTGATATCATTAGTCATGAACAAAAATGTATTATATCGAGCAGCACAGGAGAGACAATAAACATAAACCAGCACCTTACTTGTGAGAGTGACCACATTATCTACGTGATCAGTTGTGCCTGTGGTCTTCAATACGTGGGCCGCACTACACAGACAGTGCGGTCAAGTATGAATGGCCACAGACACAACACTAAAAAAGGTTTTTTAAAACACAGTTTGTCCAGACATCTTTTAGTTAAACATCACAAAAAAATTGACATAAGGGTATGTGCACACGATGCAGAAATGAAGCAGAAAATTTCTGCATCATTTCTGCATCTCCCTGGCAGAAAAAACGCATGCAGATTGTGCATGCGTTTTTCCTGCAGAATACATGCGGATCCACATGCAGATTCACATGCGTTTCCGCATGCAGATTGACAAGCGCTTTCCAGGCGATGTTAGCATCACCTGGAAAGTGCTTGATAACTAGGTCACACTGTATAAATCCATGCAAACAGCATGGATTTATACAGTGTGAACCGAGAGAGTGTATATACTTACCTCCGATGGCCCGCGCTGTCCTGCTCACTCCGTTCTCCCGGCTGCCGGCAACTTTGAATTGAAAGACCTGCCGACGTCAGCGTCACGTGACCCGTCACATGACTCTGACGTCACCGCAGGTCCTACAACTCACTGCAAGTGCCGGGAACCAAGCGGGAGCGCTGCGCGGGCCGACAGATGGTAAGAATACATTTATTTTTTATTTTATTCTTCTTTTTACAGCTTTTTTAATGGTACCTGGGTGTGGATGAGACTCTCCTCTCCTCCACACCCGGGTACCATCCGCACATTAGAACGCACCAATTACGCAAGTACAAATGCTGTCTTGCGGAATTGGCGCGTTCTAATGCAAGTCAATGGCGGCGAAATCGCCGCGTTTCCGCAAAATTAATTGACATGCTGCGGATTTTTGACCGCAGCGTTAACGCTGCGGAAAAATCCGCATCATGGGCACAGCACATGCGGATTTCCATTGGGGAACATTGCTGCCCTTCTACCATGCGTTTTTCATGCGTTTCCGCGGCGTTTACGCAACTGCAAAAACGCCGCGGAAACGCATGAAATACGCATCGTGTGAACACAGCCTAAAGGTAACTCCTGTTGAACAAATACCACAGAATGACATAAATAGGATCCAGAAATTAAACAAAAAAGAGTCTTACTAGATCTTTCGATTGAAAACCCTATATCCAGACGGTCTTAACGATATAGTTCAAAATGTGTGTTAAAAGTAAGATCTCATTTCTGTAAAATTAACGGTCATACTTCATGAATTTTATGAATTTTTACATACTAGATTAATAATCATTATGTATTTTTATGATCAATACCATGTAATTTTTATAACCATCACCAGGTATATTTTAATCACAACTATGTATTTTAAAATTACCATTATATTATATATTATATATATTGAAAGAGAAAGAGAAACAAAGAGAAAGAGAAACAAAGCTGGGGAAAGGGAAGGTAATGAAAAGTGAAAGGAATTTTTTATTTTACATATGTTCATTCTAATATTAAAAAATATACCATTCTAGTACTCAGAATGATGTTAGAGTGTAATGGTGAACAACTACCCACTCTCCTAACCTAATTAGGGTGTGATGTCAATCCTAATTAACCCCTTCCCGACCGCCTGGGCTCCGTGCAGCGCCAACGTTTATAAACGGTCGGTGGTCCTGCAGCGCTCAGGACCCCCAGGGTCCTGCAAGTGCTGCGGGTGCGGTGCAGATCAACAGCTCTGACAGGGGACATCATCGGGACCTGATTGGATCAGGTCCCAATGATGTTAACCCTTTGCTATAGCGATCGCAGAATTTAGAAGACAGTGAGAGGAAAGGGGGTTGTCCACTTACCTCTCCGACGGCCCCCTGATGTCTGAGAGGACCTGGCACTGTCATGGAAAGCCGGAGGTCACATGACCGCCTCCGGGTCTGCCATGTACGGTGTCCTGCTAGGCTCAGCCTGCAGCTGAGTCTAGCTGGAGATAATGACAGTTTTATACGGTCAGCAGAGCTCTCATGCAATGCAATACATGTCTATTGCATTGCACGAGAACAGTGATTAGAAAAATAAAAATTGATGTCCCATTCAGGGACTAAGTAAAAATGTAAAAAAAAAGTCTAAAAAATGTTTTCAAACTGTTAAAAAAAAATCAGAAAATAAATAAAAATAAATAAATAAAATATTAAACCAATAAATCCGTAAAATTATACAAAAACAAAAAAAGTGCACATATTTGGTATTGCCACGTCTGAAACAACCCGATCTATAAAACTGTCACACTAATTAACTCTTTCTGTGCACACCATAAAAAAAACGCAGCAAAAAACTATGCTTTTTCATCATATCACCAAATAAAAAGTGGAATAAAATGCGATCAAAAAGCCAAATGGAAATAAAACTGGTATCGCTGAAAATGTCATCTTGTTCCGCAAAAAAAAAGCTGCCATACAGCTCCATCAGCCGAAAAACAAAAAAGTTATAGGTCTCAGAATAAAGCGATGTACAAAAAATATTTTTTCTATAAAATTGTTTTATTGTGTAAAAGCACTAAAACATAAAAAAAATATACGGTAAGTGTAGTATCGCTGTAAACGTACTGACCCAAAGAATAATGCTGCCTTATCACTTTTACCACACGCAAAATAGCATAAAAAAAAACCTCAAAAAACAATTCCTGAATTGTTGGTTTTTGTTCATTTTACCTCCCAAAAAACGGAATACAAAAGCGATCAAAAAATGTCACGTACGCAAAAATGGTACCAATAAAAATGTCAACTCGTCCCACAAAAAACAAGCCCTCACATGACTCTGTCGGCCAAAATATGGAAAAATATGGAAAATTATAGCTCTCAAAATATGGCGTTGCAGAAAATAGATTTTGCAAAAAAAAGCATCGAGTGTGTGTGACATCTGTCAGTCATAAAAACCCGATATAAATCTGGTAGCGCTGTAATCGCACCGACCCGAACAATAAAGTAATCTAATCACTTATACCACACCTGCTACTGATTTGTTTATTATGTCTCCCAAAGATAGCAGTAAGGCTCTGCTCACATTTATCCTGTGTTCTGCGCTGAGCACTTACGCCAGAGTTTCCGTGTAAATCTCTGAAATACATGATTCAGACAGAACCCATGATGGAAGATTCTCTGTAATAAGGCAGATGGAGACACTATGGATGCTGTCTGGCCTGTGATCCACCGGTGTCAGTTTTTTTAGGCGTGCATATAAGTGCAGTTGGCCACGATTTTGTGCACTTCTAAAAAAAGGACACCGCAAAACAGAGGCCAGACAAAGTCCAGAGTAACTCTGCTGCCTCATTATAGTGAATGGATCCCTCAGGGGTTTCATCTGAATTACATCACTTGAAAATTTAGATGGAAACCTCGATGTAAGTGCTCAGCCTAGAATGCCGGATAAATGTTATGTAACATGTTCCCAATAAAAGGTTCAACTCAGTCCTCAAAAAAAGCTAGTCCCCACTCAGGTCCATTATCTGTTAAAAATATAAGGGACTTCCAAGTTACTGGTAGCAGAAAGGCTCTGGAAAAGTGAAATGGCCCTTGCCCTTCAAAAGAAATTCAGAAAATTTTGTGCTCCCAAATCCAAGTGCGTCCCTCCTGAGCCCCACAGTGCCTAAACTACATTTAGAGGCCACATGTTTGGCATTCCTGTAGTGATGAGAGCTTGCCTAATTTACAGGTGCATGTCTCCAGAAGCACGAGCTGGGCCCAATGTACTGGTCACTACAGCGTACTGGTCACTTCAACGGCAGTTTGAAATTTTCCCTCAGCAACATCCACTGCTGCTTGTTTCTCGAAAAGAAATCAAAATCTCAAAATCATCACTACACCTGTAGGTAAATTCCCAAAGGGGTATAATTTCCAAAATGGGGTCACTTGAGTGGGGATTCTGCTCTTCTAGCACTTAAGGGCTGTGTATATGGAGTCCGCAAACTATTCTACAATAATTTGTTCTCCAAGAGTCAAATAGCGCTCCGTCCCTCCCGGATCTCGCCATATGACTAAGTGGTACGGTAAAGCCACATATGGGGTATTACCACGTTTAGAAGAAATTGTGTGACACATTTCGACACCATTTTTACCCATTGCCCTGTGTGAAAATGTAAAATCTGAGAGTAAAACATTTTTTTGTGGTAAAAATATAATTATGTTTTCTTCACTGCCCAATGGTATAAATTTAAAAATTAAAAAATACTCACTACTTCCCTAGATGAATTCCTTGAGAAGTGTAGTTTACAAAATGGGGTCACTTGTGGGGGTTTCTGCTGTTTCGGCATGTCAGCGACTCAGGAGCTCCCCAAATGCGATATGGCGTCTGCTAATTATTCAAACAAATTTTACATTCATAAAGTCAAATGGCGCTCCTTCCCTTCCGAACCCTGCAGTGCACCCAAACAGTGGTTTTCCCCCACATATGGGGTATCGGCATACTCAGGAGAAATTGCACAACAAATTTCATGGTGCAATTTCCCGTTACCCTTATGATAATGCAAAATTAGAAGATGGAAAACATTTTTGTGGGAAAAATGAGAAAATTTTATTTTTATGGCTCAATATTATAAACTTCTGTGAAGCACCTGGGGGTGCAAGGTGCAAGGTGCTCATCACACATCTAGATAAGTTCCCTAAGGGGTCTAGTTTCCAAAATGGTGTCACTTGTGGGTGGTTTCCACTGTTTAGGCACTTCAGGTGCTCCCCAAATGCGACATGGTGTCTGCTAATTATTCAAACAAATTTTACATTCAAAAAGTCTAATGGCGCTCCTTCCCTTCCGAACCTTGCCGTACACCCAAACAGTGGTTTTCTCCCACATATGGGGTATCAGCGTACTCAGGAGAAATAGAACTACAAATTGTGTAGTCCATTTTTTCCTGTTACCCTTGTGAAAATAAAAAAATTGGTAAAGTAACATTTTTGTGAAAAAAAGTTAAATGTTCATTGGTTTCTTCCACATTCCAAAAATTCCCGTGAAGCACCTGACGGGTTAATAAACTTTGTGAATGTAGTTTTGAGCTCCTTGAGGGGTGCAGTTTTTAGAATGGTGCCACTTTTGGGTATTTTCTGTCATAAAGGCCCCTCAAAGTCACTTCAAATGTGATGTGGTCCCTAAATAAATGTTTTTGTAAATTTTGTTGGAAAAATGAGAAATCACTGGTCAACTTTTAACCCTTAGAACTTCCCAAAAAAAAATGTTGGTTCCAAAATTGTGCTGATATAAAGTAGACATGTGGGAAATGTTATTTATTATTTTGTGTGACATATCTCTCTGATTTAAGGGCATGTAAATTCAAAGGTTGAAAATTGCAAAATTTTCAAAATTTACGCCAAATTTCCGATTTTTTCACAAATAAACGCAAGTGATATCGAAGAAATTTTACCACTGTTATGAAGTACAAGATGTCACAAAAAGCAATCTCAGAATCAGGGGAATCAGTTGAAGCGTGCCAGAGTTTTTACCTCATAAAGTGACAGTGATCAGAATTGAAAAACTTGGTCTGGTCACGAAGGCGAAAACAGGCTCTGGCGTGAAAAGGTTAATCTAACTAAAGAAAGGGAAGGAGAAAGAAGGAAAAAAAAGGGGGGGGGAGGGAGGGGGGAATAAAAAGGAGAAAAAAACATGACATCTTAAGAGTAACCAGTCAATAAAGATTGTCTTCCTTTGAAGTCCTTACAAGTGCATATTATACCTGATGAAGGCTGTTGCTGGCAGAAAAGTGTTGTTTGTTCTTAGAAAAATGTTTGAATAAATCTGATATTGAGAAAAATAATTAATCTTTAACCATCCTTATCCTCCGGAAGCGCAGAAAAAGGGAAACCTTCTCTTCACTACAATTATTTTTTAAAGAAATTCTTTCAAGCTACCATATAATCTGATGATTTACATTTTTGAAACACTACAGAAATATTAAGGACATCTGATTCATAGCTTCAGTCTGATGACTGTATTTGCCATCCATAACTTATGGATCTCGAATACAATGTACATTAATACAATATCTAAAACTCAGCTTTCACTGTAAAAGGTTCATCAACGTTCATCTGCCTTATTCACGCAATGCAATTCTTTATTTTTATTCAGTATCCCCATAAAAATAACCTTTACAAAAATAAATAAGATAACAAGACTGCGTAGGTAGAAGATAAACTCTTGGAACAATGCCTTCTAATGCATTAATAAAATAATCTTTATCAAATATTTAATTAAGCAATATTTTACTATTAAGATTACAGATCCCATTGAATAAAAATCACAAAACGCTAAACTACATAACAAAAAGACTAGGATTAAAGGGATTTTTCAGGACATAAAAATAAAGTTGTAAAAAATATGGAAAAAAAAACACCAATCTTTTTGATCACTTACCATTCCTATTCCTATTTGTTTATCACTACAGGGTGGGCTATTTATAAGAATACACCTAAATTACATGGGAATGGTTGGTGATATCAACTTCCTGTTTGTGGCACATTAGTATATGGGAGGGGGAAAACTTTTCCAGATGGGTGATGACCATGGTGGCCATTTTGAAGTCAGCCATTTTGGATCCAACTTTATTTTATTAAATGGGAAGAGGGTCATGTGACACGTCAAACTTATTGTGAATTTCATAAGAAAAACATGGTGTGCTTAGTTTTAACGTAACTTTATTCTTTTATGAGGTTTTTAGAAGTTTATGACCACTTATAAAATGTGCTCAAAGTGCTGCCCATTGTGTTGGATTGTCAATGTAACCCTCTTCTCCCACTCTTGGCACACTGATAGCAACACTGCAGAAGAAATGCTAGCACAGGCTTCCAGTATCTATAGTTTTAGATGCTGCACATCTCGCATCTTTACAGCATAGACAATTGCCTTCAGATGACCCCAAAGATAAGAGTCTAAGGGGGTCAGATCAGGAGACCTTGAAGGCCATTCAACTGGCCCACGACGACCAATCCACTTTCCAGGAAACTGTTCATGTAGGAATGCTCGGACCTGACACCCATAATGTGGTGGTGCACCATCTTGTTGGAAAAACTCAGGGAACATGCCATCTTCAGTGCATAAAGAGGGCAACACATTATCATATAGCAATTTCAGATATCCAGTAGCATTGAGGTTTCCATTGATGAAGAATGCCCCCCCCATCTTTGTACCCCATATACCACACCTTACCATAAAGATACGAGATATGCAACATTTGAAACAACGGAAACTGGAAGCCTGTGCTAGCATTTCTTCTGCGATGTTGCTATCAATGTGTCAAGAGTGGGAGAAAAGGATTGCATTGACAATCCAACACAATGGGCAGCACTTTGAACACATTTTATAAGTGGTCATAAACTTGTAAAAAACTCATGAAAGAATAAAGGTATGTTAAAACAAAGCACACCGTTGTTTTTCTTATGAAATTCTCAATAAGTTTGATGTGTCACATGACCCTCTTCCCATTGAAAAAAATAAAGTTGGATCCAAAATGGCTGACTTCAAAATGGCCGCCATGGTCACCACCCATCTGGAAAAGTTTTCCCCTTCCCATATACTAATGGGCCACAAACAGGAAGTTGATATCACCAACCATTCCCATTTAATTTAGGTGTATCCATATAAATGGCCCACCCTGTATTGTAATATGACCACGACTCCCAATTGCTGCTGCATGATGTGGTGTTTCTATAGCTATTCTGATCTAGAAATAGTCTTTGGATGTGAGTTAAAAATAGCCTAACTGATCAAAATCTTAAAAATGTCCATTTTTCGACAATAAATCACATCAATTCATTCACATCTGAAGTCAAATTTGCAGATCAAAGAAACTGGAGCTAAGAGATATGAGGAGTTGCTTTACATGATATGTGAAAAGGAGAGTTATTTTAGCTGTCTCTTACTTTGAAACTATACCTTAATAGGGTAACATCAATAAAGACCCAAAATCTTAAAAATGCATGTATCCTAGAATTTTGTTAGCATTATAGAGTTTTGTTGCTATACACTATATTCTGCATTGTATTATCCACAAGTCAAAATGTTAATGGGAAAATAGAGGGCATATTCAAAATTCTTATTACTGCAGTCTCAAAAATAGCACTGCTCTATTTTAACACAACTAAAACATGGTAGTATATTTTTCATACATACAGCATAATATTGCAAGACAAATAAGCACTACACAGCTCCAATTTTCCAAACCAAATCATCCCTCAAAGCTTAAAATATTTTTCCCAATCTTCATTTACAGAATCTTTGTGGATTTTTCCATTAAAAATTTGCATGCACTTAGGTATCATCGCCTGCCATGTTACAGATACAGTGGAGCTGCAGACCTGTCAAGGTCACTGTTTTTGCAAGATTGCTACTTCACATTAGACTTGCAGCCCTGGCCACTTTCCCCTCTGCTAACTACAGAGTTTCAAAGTTCTTCTTTACTTAACATCAGTACAAAACTGTATGCTGAGGACTTCATGACATTGATTTCCATGGCTGAGCAGATGTATGCAAGCCTCACCTTACCAAGCACAAGGCCAAGCATTGGAAGGAGTGGTATAAAGTATGTCACCACTGGACTTTGGAGCCATTGATAAGTAATGTTTTGTAGAGTGATGGATCACAGTTTTCTCTCTAGCTGTCTGATAGATGAGTCTGTTACTAATCTGACTGCATAGTGGCAACTGTAAAATGTGGTGTAAAGGGATAATACATACAATGGGGTTGTTTTTCAGGGTTTGGCATAGACCCTTTAGTTCCAGTAAAAATAGATCTTAATGCTTAAGCATACTACGTCATTTTGGACAATTGTATTCTTCCAACTTTGTGAGAAAAATTTGGGAAGACTCTTTCTTGTTTCAGCAATACTGTACTCCAGTGCATAATGCATAGCTCCCAACCGTCCCATTTTCCACTGGACTTTCCTGCTTTGAGGGCTCAGTCCCGTGTCCGGTCATGGCTCAGCTATTCTCCCGGCTGTGGAGGGTGGTGGGGCGAGTTGAGGCGGTGGAGCAGAGGGCACAGGTAGTAACCGGCAGCTGCAGCTACCACGTGTGCCCACTGATAAAGAGAATGAATATTCACTCCTCTCCATGCCCATGGGAATGGAGAGGAGTGAATATTCATTTTCCTTAATAGTGCACACTGTCAATCGCAGCGGCTAGCTTCCTGCTGCGGCTCTGCAATTCTGTGTACCCGCTATAAGAGAGAATGAATATCCACTCTTCTCCACTCCCATGGGCGTGGAGAGGAGTGAATATTCATTCCCTCTAGTAGTGGGCACAGAGGATCACTGAGCTGCAGCCGTGCTAACAGGGCATGCTATTAAGGAGAATGACTATTCACTCCTCTACACTCCCATAGTCCCGGCGTGGAGAGGAGTGAATATCCCCGCAGTTCACCTCAGCACCTGAGGGCGCATGGCAGTAATGTCATGCACTGCTCAGATGCTGAGATCAGCCACGGACAGACAGGATGCAGCGCTGGAGCAGTGGTGAGGAAGGAAGGTGAGTAGAAGTGTTTATTTTTTTCATGTGTGCAGTGATGGGAGCCATGCATACCAGGATTGGGTCTGAGGGGCCCATGCATACCAAGCTTGGAGATTAGGGGGCCATGCATACCAGAATTAGGTCTGAGGGGGCTATGCATACCAGGATTGGGTCTGAGGGGGCCATGCATACCAGGATTGGGTCTGAGGGGGCCATGCACACCAGGATTGGGTCTGAGAGGGCCATGCATACCAGGATTGGGTGTGAGGGGGCCATGCATACCAGGATTAGGTCTGAGGGGACCATGAATACCAGGATTGGGGATCAGGGGGCCATGAATACCAGAAAGGGGATAAGGGCAGTCAGCTGAATGCCCCTCATTACCAGTACCCCTCTGACAACTCCTCTTGCCAGGGGAGAAATAAATGTTAAATGGGCATGGAGTGGGGTGTAGCCAGGGTCGTGGCCAAAATTTGCCACATGATCTGTCCCTCTTTCTCTTCTTCAAAAGTTGTGAGGTATGCATAATGCAAGGTTCATAAAGACATGGTTGCGGGAGTCCACTGGAAAAGAACTTTAATACCTTGCTTTTAGACTAGATTTCAACCCCATTGTACACCTTTGGGATGAATAAGACAGAGATTATGAGCCAGGCCTTTTAATCGAACATCAGTGTCAGAAATTATGAACTCTCTTCTAGATTACATGGGCAATAATGTCCACATACGGTACTCTCTCCAAAATCTTATAGGAAACCTTCCCAGATGAGTGGAAGTTTTTTTTTGTGGACAGGGGGGGCTAATTTCATATTAACTCTGATCGACTTAGTATGACCACTTCGCCACTGGCAGTGGTGTGAAACAGGACCCCCACTCCAGTGATAAATGTAAGTTCCACTGGTAAGACAAACGATACATTTATGCCATACAATGCTGTGTCCATTCAGTAACAGAGAAAAGGCAAGGAAGGCTTTGTTCAGACATAGCACATCAGTCTCAATGCCATCTCAACAGCTATTTTGGACATGAAGAAAAAGAGCATCAAGCTAGCACAGAATGCTTGGAGAATTCTGTTCAGAAGTCTGAAAAATTATAAAATGGATTATGAAGGCAAGATAACTTTGGGACATCTGTTACTCAACACAAAATTATTAGGGAAATTTATTTGTGAAGTTGTGTAAGGTTTTACTTAAATTATGTATAATGTAAATGTAGCACCCTGGGGGTTCAGTTGCTACAGAGGTATTGCATCCCATCCAGGTATGCGATATCTCACTCTCAGGTAAGGATGGAGTGTGGATCAGGACCCCGACACCTGCATGCATTACACCACATTTCCGGGGGCAGGGCGACCGATATGCTCCAAGTAGAGCGCGACAGTCCCTTTCCCTGGCTGGAGTGGGGGGAGGGAACACCTAGGAAAGGGGGAAACCCTGCAGTGCAGTGGCAGGGAGGAAGCAGTTCCTGGGTGCACCTAGAGGGAGGTACAAAAGGTGGGCACCATCTTAGTTCAGAGAGAAGTCGGGTCAGTTGAGTCAGAGAGAAGATGTGACAGAGCAGGACTCTGTGAAGCTCTGCTCCAGACGCGGGTCTAGCCTGTGAGGCCCAGTCAGCACTGAAAGGAGAGAGAAAGAGCTGGGGAGAAGGAATGAAGAAGAGCGGAGGAGGTTCCAGGAACACAGAGGAAAGAAGGGACACCAGGGGTGTGGACCGGCTGGTAGCCACCATACGCCCGCATCTACCTGAGTAGAGGGGTCAGGCCAAGGGGGAGACCGGTCCCCGAAACTAGTGGAGGCGGGGAACTACCCTCAACTAGAAACCGGAGGCTGTGACATTTTATATGGTGCAGCCCCTCACTACACCCGCTAGGAAGGCACCACATAGGGTCAGGGAAACTGGCGCCGAGGTTTACCCAGAGAAGGCCCGAGGCAGCCGGACAGAAGCGTGGTCACTGGTGGGGTATGACAGGCCAGAGGAAGGACACGAAAAGGGGGTAGTGCGAAGCGCTCCAAAATTATCTGAGAGTTGGCCGAGCCCCCTCACCTGGTGAACATGGTGCGACGCGGGAAGTTACAGCCGGCCGGAGTAACGTGGAGTAACGAACTGTGAGTAAAGATCCTGGACTGCATTACAGAGACTCTGAGTCATTATTCCCTCGCACCATCACCCCCATCATTCACCTACACTGCCCTGGGGCTACACTCTTCCCGTGGGGGGTTATACCATTCCTGTGCTGCTCACCAACACCAGCCCTAGCGGTCTTCCCTGCAGCGGCGGTTCATCCTGACCGCAATCCACGGGTGGGGTAGTCGGACATTTGAAAATAATGAAAACCATATCAATCGACTGCCACTGGTTTGACCACCCTGAGCCACGGGACCGGGTCATCGCCATGGTGAATACAACCCCCAGCATCCCACAAAAGGCCCGGTTCCGGGTTCCCCACATGGCTCAGGGGGCGCGTCATAAAGCCATACACTTTAGATAGCTTTCTGCCTAGCAATGTTTCAGCAGTTCGTATATCCGGCAGCTATCTTCTCTGACTCTTCCATACACAGAAGTGTTTAGCTGGCAAAGTGCTTTTGTGTTCTCTATGAGAAAGCTGTTGCCAGGCATCTCTAATGGCGGTTATCTCTTACGGAAAAAAAAAGGATTCCGAAATTAGACATGCGGGATTCATAAGACCCCCTATCATCTATCAGGGGACAGTCATAAACATTAGATTGTGGGCCAAACCAGTTGATAGTAGCAGTTAGGGACAACATTATTCTAATGTGTACAGGGGCCTTAGCATAATATTCTTATTTCTGCTTTAAATTATATGAAAGGACACAATTTATAACCTTTACACAACAAAAAATAAGTTTCTTATCAACAGCCTATGGGAAAAGAAAAATTACATGAAATATTTATTGTCACATTTTAAAACCCACACACGTTTCACTGATAAGAAAATGATAGAGATTTTGGCACCATCGACGTGTCCTTTTCACCTTGCGCCAGTATAAAGACAGGGCGCTGTCAAACTATGATTCGCACAGTTCTTGTTTGGTGCTGGTTTTCACGGCTTACTACCAAGAACAATACCACCATGAAGATCACTATTGCCTTTCTCCTGTTGTCTTTAAGCTGCTGCTTTACTCTACCAGTTGAGAAAAAAGGTTAGTAAAATAAATGCAGATAAGCATAAAATAATAAGAGATGTTTCATATTTTTGCTATGTCTTTTTGTAGATGAACCAGCTGCACCTGTGCCAAAACCTGTAGCAAAGCCTGAACCAAAAGTTCCACAAACTGAACCAAAACCTGTTCCAAAAGTACCCCAGTCTATTCCTAATCAACCCCAGCCTGTTCCTAATCAACCCCAGCCTGTTCCCAAGCAACCACAGCCTGCTCCAAAACCAGTCCCTAAACTGGACTGTCTCATACAGCTGTTGAAGGTATGCATTACATAATTATAAAAGCTTATCGAAATAATAAAAAAGACCATAATAACACAAACTACTGAAAAGGGACCTTTAATTCTGCTAATTATACCATCTGGGCTTTGGGATGATGGTCAATACTCCTGAAGCTCTTCCGGATTATTATGTTATTAATCGTGCAAGGAGAATTTTTATGCAAGGGAATCTGTCATTTTTCCTTAGACTGCAGTAATCAATGAACAGTTTAAAAGGAAACTGTCAACATTGTTTTACATATAGAAGTAGGGTACAGATGCTTGTCCAGTAATAAAAAATATACCTTTTGTATATAGATCCAATATGCCCATCATGGGAAATCCTTTGTAGAAGACATTTGCGAATCAGGCTGGAAGTGCACTGGTGGAGTGCTTCATCCCTTACCCACTCCCAGTGTACGTCCTGCATTATTTTCATATGGCTTCCACAAACTACAGACTAAAACCAGAGTATAGCTGGGGTCAGAACCAGGAGGACACAATCAGTGCAGGAGCAGGGTTAAATCAGTCCAGGATTAGCCACAGGTAGCTATCCAAAGGTCAGACATGGACAGCTAAAACACTCTGGGTCAGGAATCAGAAAACAGGTATTAACATGCAAGAGATAGTTGCATCTATAACTGGTAAAGACTGAGCGTCAAAAATTGTAGTAGACATATGCAAATGAGGCTGGAAGTGCACGGGGGCGTCTCACTGCATTTGCTATGCTTCTTCCAAGTGAATGACACTACTACCCACCCCAGTGTACTTCTGGCATGATTCGCATATTCCTTCCACAAACTACAGTCTAAAACCAAAATATAGCTTGGGGCAGAACCAGTAGGAGGGAATAAGTGCAGGAGCAGGGTTCAATTAGTCGGGGATCAGCCACAAGTAGCAATATAAAAGACAGAAAAGGGCAGCGAAAACACTCTGGGTCAGGTATCAGAATCAGGAATCAGGTAGGACCATGCTAGAGTCAGTATAAACCTATAACTGGCAGAGACTGAGTGTCAGGCTGTTGTGCTGACTGCTGACCCACCCCTCTTGATTAATAAAAAAAAAAAAAGTTGGAGTCTCAAATAGCATACATAGATCGTGCTTTATATGGGGAACATCTATGCCATTTGAATTGCTAATTGTAGAATTGCACAAGTGCGGAATGATCTTGTTTTATTTCTGCAAAATGTTATTGGATCATTTGAATTCATCCACCAAATCTAAATCTGAATTGTTGGGCAATATTAAAAAGGCTAATAGATAGCCATTATATATGGACTGTACTCTTAGTGTGTACCGTTCAATCCAGGTATGCTCCTAGCTTAATATAAATGTAATTTTATGGAATTTACAAAGTCATAGATGCTGCATTCAAAGCTCTGTGTGGAGATTGTCAATCATAGACATCCACACAGGTAAACTTTTGAAATTTCAATTAATACAGGTATTATTCTTAAGCAAAATGTACTTTGAAATACTTCATCACATATTAACCTTTCTTTTATAAAAAAAAACAATTACAGAAAGATGCTCCAGCACTTCTGAAGAATTTAGGAAACCTCCTATGTAACTACAAAGTAGCACAGGTAAGGATTTCCATTGGTTACAGTGTTTATGGATATAATTCTCATTTGGTTTGGGCAGGTCCTATCTATACATATACCAGTTGTTTCAATTTTTTTTTAAATAAATCAATAGTAGAAGTGAAGAAACTTTTTAACACTGTGGAGACTATAAGCCACTTTTGTTCTCTTGGACTGATATTTTACTCTCAACTCATCTGTAAAATCTGAATTCAGTTCACTGAGAAATGAGTTGACAGTTGCTGCCTGTAAGGGTCTATGGAGAGAAGAGGGGGAGGAGAATGGATCAGTTACAGGGAAACAAAGACAGAAGCACAAACAGGAAAGGTCACCAAAAAGAACAGTTAAACTTCAAATATTCAGACTAATCAAAAAGTAATTCTAACAAATGATGTATGTTATTAAAGTGTATAAAAGAAAATCAGATCAATCTATGATGCAATTATAGTTGCATTTTTATTAAATTCCACAAAAAACAATGAATCGGTTACTGTACCAGAGGTAAAATGATTGTGGCAAGTATCTATTCTCCTGCACCTTTGTTCATGCTGTTACAAAATGAGTAAAAAAGTAGTAATAGATGGCAGGGGCTTATAGCAACACATTTCATATTACTGTTGCGATATCCCTCCCTTAGGACATCCACTCCACCCCCCCACCCCACATTCCAGTGTGTAGCTCATTACTATGATCACTATTGGAATTACTGTATAGACATAATAAACCAAACCAATTCCAAAAAGTTGTGACACTATAGAATGTAAAGAAAAATAGTAGGCAATAGTTTGGAAATCTCTTAACACCATATTTTATTCAGAGAATAAAAAAACATAGGACACATATCTTAAGTTTAATAAAAATTCTGTTATATTTGAAAAAATAAACTCATGTAGAAATTGATGACAGCAACAAATCTTGAAAAAGTTGGGACAGGGACATGTCTATCATATTATATAATACCCCCTCTTGTTTTTACAACAGTCTGGGAAGTGAAGAGCCCAACTACTGGAATTTTGGGAGAGGAATATTGTTCCATTCTTGTCTGATATAGGATTCTAGCTGCTCAGCAGTCCTTGCTCCTCTTAACAAATTTGGAGCATCGTACACCTGCTTTGCGCTTTCACAACAAATTGTACTCCAGGCAAGGCTGATGTACTTTTCTTGTGTAATTTATGCTACTTTTGTGGTGTAAATTTTTATGAATTTGCAAGGTGGACTTTGCCATGCTCCACCCTATCTGGCTGGCAAGGACTTGTGCAAAAACTCCAAAAGTTGCATTTTTTTGCCCAACATCAACTTTTATAAAGATTTTGTGACATTTAAAGGTGTTTTATGACATAATTATGGTAAAACACCTTAATTAATTGGGTCCTCTATATCTAAGCCAAACATATAATTGGTTACAATGCTACTTACTAATGTATAACACTAGCTCTCCCTCAATGTGATAACTTATGCAGGACAAGCTGTATAAATGGTATATACACCCCTAATTACTTTTTAATATTACTTTTTTTGTGCATTGACTCATAAGAAATGTTTTAATGCTTTATTTTTTTTTTTTAGAGAGATCAAAATGTCAATTACTTTCTTTCCTTCCTGCAACAAGTAGACAATATACTGGTAAGAATTTTGTTATCTGCAAAATCAATAATAGGTGGACTAGAGGCAGACTTCATTCTGTATGCACGCCCTTGTGCCCGAGGGAACCCAAAACTTCCTCTGCAACATAAGAGTACCAAACAAGCATTTGTTACCTAACTAGAGGTGGATATAGACAGAAGAGGGTTCCTGTACAAGAACATTGTATGAGACCATGGCAGTCCAACAGTTCATCATAATGTGCAATCCACATGCTTTGGAGGTAGAAGTTGGCCCCCTTACCTCTTGGGCCCCTGTGCGACTGAATAGGTTGCAAAACTGGTGTGCCCATCCCTGACCTAAACACTGGTGGTAGAAAAATAAACCTTTAATTCCATCCTGGTTATACTTATATATCAACTGTTGCAAAAGCTAGATGAAGACCAAATAACTGTACAGTAATCTACAGTACCCACAATTATCATTCCTATAGTAGAAATATTTTCCGATTCTTACCATTGAGTTTACCACTGTAGGCAACATTATTATATCAGAATTTCATAATCACATGTATTATATTAAAAGAAAAGAATATTATAGTTGACTTAGTAATTGCAATATGAGAAATGCAACATAAATATACATTTTAATATTTTATATAGAAGAATAAAGAAGTAGTGGAACATAGGCCCTTTATTGTATTGTGACTCAGTCCTGTTCATTTGACTGGACTGGGGTGCGCACTGTCACTGTGTCGTGACTGCAGTGACAGTTCACTTTGCTGATCTATGGGGCCACAGGGGTTTGAACTCTACAATCAAAGCAAAGCAAAATGTTACTGCAGACCTGACACTGTAATGCTATGTGTTCAGCACTGTGTTTATTCCTACCACTCATATTGATGGGCTATCATGAGATTATACCATCAATATAAAATCCAAGAAAATCACATTAACATTGAATAACATTAACAAGTAAATTTTACATAATACACATGTTATCTTTATATAATTTAACACATATTGTTGTATTTTACAGTTTAGTAAAAAAAAATAAAAAAGACTAGAAGACAACACTTGAAGATTAATGTTATACAGAAGCCAATGTACCATACTGAAATGATATTTAATGACATTTATAAGAGGATTCTAATATTTTCCCATTGATATCACTTAGCAAGAAGTTGGCTGCACTATAAGCAACCTTCTGGGCACTTCAGTGGTAAGAGGACCTCATTTTTCTATCAGTTGTTAATATTTGCTCAGATAATAAGGTTGGAGAGATTGCCAAAATATGTCACTGATTGCTCACAACATATTACATTGCAATAATCCAAATAGTAAGGGTAAATAAAAGGTGTAGAAATAGAAAAACTTGATGAAAGAAGTGCTTACATGGTATTAACCCGAGAGCCCTGCCATGATGATAGAATAACACTAAGTCAAGTATTTGTGCTGGGAAATTGTAAACATATCTGATTGAATAACATCTAGACAGCTGTATTTTTACTGTAATAGTATTCTAAAAACAGCACAAAAAGATAAAATAATAACAAAAACACAAAATACCTACACAATTATGTGATTCCAACCAGCTGGTCTATGAAGTCTTGCACTTCATGAAAAAATATTACTGTTAAGATGAAATCTTTGAAACAGGGACGTATCTTATTGGGGTGTAACGATATAAGCTAAACCTAGGCTTTGGTGCCCGAGAGGGCATAACGCAGCAGATCCATTCCTTATGTTAATTTCTTTGTTTATTTGTGCCAGTTAATATAATAACTAGTTTGGTCTGCCATGAGAATATGCTGATTTGATGTAGCTCATTCTACACATTTTTCTTCTGCCTGTTACATCTGACCATACTAATTTTACACCCACTGAATGGCACAAAGTTATTCCAAGTTTGGGGCCATAGCAAAAAAAAGGATTCCAACTAGGGGTGGATATCATAATATTTGGATTAATTTAAGAAAGAAAAAAAAGAGAGAGAAAATTTAAATTCACAAAAACATTGAGGCCAGGATTAATAGTAGCATTGGTGTTTGAAAATATGAAGTTTTTATATTTTTGAATGTGGCATAAATTTACCCCTGTTGCATTTTTCCAAAAATAGCATCCCGTATATGTAAAATTTTTGTTGGGTTTTCCACCTACACACCTATTTTTTTTAGTTGGGGAAAATGCCTTATACTTTGAAACCTTCTTCATGAATAGGTTCACTAAGAAGACCTGTTTAATTCTGCCACTTGTGTATATTTGAATCAGATACATTTTATGTCTACATTAGGTAATGAGTCTGACTGCTTTTCCTACCAGAAAATCACCAGATTTGAAAAAAAAGATGATATTTAATAATCTCATGCAAACACAATTTTGACTACTTTTTACAGACAATCGATGCTCAAAATGCTGCACAACTAGCTAATGAAGTTTCCCTTGTCCTGTTCCAATTCCTGGTAAGAATTATCTTTGAGTCTTTTACATGTATATTTTTCTCTAAATGTTTATTTGCTTTACTTAACCCACTTTCTTTGACGAATACTTAAAATTCAGTATAGTAATTCTCTTGTTTTGCTATTTTTGTTGTAGAATGCACATAAAATAAAACTTATGCAATGCTTTTTGCTTCCCTATAGCAAGACATCATTGAAAAAGTCATGAAGATCTTGGTAAGATGCAGTCTTTATAACTGTTAAACATTTTTTTTATTCTTGTATAACTGGCATAAAAGATAAATGATAATTATATAAATTCATATTGTAACCACAAAAAAATCTTCCTTTTAAAGTCTCAATGTTGGCAAAAGTCTCAGTGCAGATCTCTAAAATATATCGGACGTTGACCTTAAAAAAGTTTACCAGGCTGTATACAATTATTATTTTGCAAAAAGTTATATTGAAAAGCCTAGTTACCTATGTTGATCCATACTGTAGATGCAAGGGTCTACAAACATTAAATTCCTTGGTGGCATACACTTTTCAATGCATTAGATATGGTGCTATTATCAAGTAGCAAAGTTTTTGTGTGAACAAGATAACCCATGGGTGTCATTGACAGCCACCACCTCACCGACGACCTGGATTGACAACTGCTTGTTTCTTTCGCATTCCTTACATGTATTACAGCTGTCAAACAGTCGCAAATCATGCACACGGGAGTGATTCAAACATATCACCGAGTAAGTTGAAGATACTTGGTATTCGCCCGAGTATACTATCTGAAAGGGTTAACTGAACATACTCGCTCATCACTACAGTATATAAAAAAGTGATAAGACAACTGCAAATTCAAGTTTTGTAAGGAAACTAAAAAGTAATTTAAAAATAAATAAAAATTAAAAAAAATTATAAAAAGTGAAAAGACAAATATGAAGAAAATGAAAATATTAATATTTGAATCTCTTATCTTTCTTCATTAATAATAAAAAACTAAGAAAAGCATTTTAGTATCGCTACTTTCATAAAAGTTTGATATAACAAAATACTAAATGAATTATTACAAATAGTAAAACACTGTAATAAAAGAAAAATCTAAACATCAGAATTGCATTTTTTGGGGGTCACCACACGTCCCTAAAAAAATGCAATAAAAAATTCTGCTCAAAATGACATCAATAAAAATGTCAGCTTACCATTAGTGTTGAGCGAATTTGTTCGACATTTCAAATTCATGTTCGGGGTTCCAGCTGGTTCATGCCAAAAATCGGCTCCGTCCATGAACATCCCTGACTTGCCACGCTGTCACGCACATAACGTCAACTCTGCGTGACAGCGTGACAAATCAGGGATGTTCATGGGCGGAGAGGATTTTTTGGCGCGAACAAGCCGGAACCCCGAACACGAACACGAATTTGAGATGCCGAACAAATTCGCTCAACACTGCTTACCACACAAAAATCAAGACCTTGCACAGCTCAATCGATGAAAAATAAAAAACTCAAGACTCAATTTTTTTTAAACAAAATTTCACATTTTTCTTTTTCTCATATTAATAAAAATTATATATATATATAATATATGTGTAGTATCACGGTAATCATACTGACCTGGAGAATCGTGTTGTCATGCTATTTTAACCACACAGTGAACATTATAAAAAGAAAACACAATAAAACAAAGGCTAAATTGAGATTTTTTGCCATTTCACTGTATCTAAAATATGTTCCCCATTTTCCAGTACATTGTGTGGTAAAGTAAATGGTGCTATTCAAAACTACAACTTGCCCTGCAAAAATCAAGCCCTCGTTTGGCTATGTATGTGGGAAAAAAGTTATGGCTCTTGGAAGAAAGGGAGGAAAAAATAGAATGCCTTGGTCAGGAAGTGGTTATAGAATTTTTTATTGTGCAAAGCGAGAACCAAAAGAATAAATAATTATCAGTGTTAGGATTGTTACATTACATTGCTGGAAAAATAAAATAGATGGCTCTTGGACAAAGCAAAAAAAAACAAACCCTGCATTTTCCAATAATTGCTATGGGTTAAGGACACTCTTATAGATCCTAAACATACCTACATCTACATTTATACAGTGATTAGTTTATTTCTATATACTGCACCTAGTATTTTTCTATAATATTTTATGATCAAGAATGCTTAGCAAAAAGCATTTGGTAAATCAGTATTTAACACTGGAGTTATTTTATATACTATTGTTTTTTAGGAAGACATTCCCCTTATTGGTGACCTAATCGTAAGTCAAAAGTCTTAATTTTTCAGAAAAATTTCACAAATTATTAAATGCAATCTGAGAACATACTCTGCATTTTTAATATCATTTTAGAATGATGTTCCTCTTACACAAGATGTCCAAGATCTTGCCTGCAGTGTGCTGGTAAGAATATTCACAAATGCTATAATTTCATAATTAGGTTTAATTATTTAAAATTATTATAATGGCATATAAATACTTTAAAATTATATATTTTAATCTGTGAAATCTTCTTATCAATATAGAACCATTACCTTACAAAGATTGCCAGCATTCTGGTAAGTTTTTCAAGTTGTATTAATCTTTTCAAAGAAATGGATGTCCACTACACTGTATTTTAACTTGCCAAACTAGTTTATGTAACCACAGCCATTCATCGGTCTCTAGATGTACACAAGAGCTTCATATACTATTCTAACCAGGGAAGTGTTCTGCAGGTTGTGCTATAAAGCTGCGTACAGTATGCTGTTTCGGGCAAGGATTAATTCTGCAGATTGTTCTGTAAACAGTCTGACAGTAAAAGGATTGGGCTGGTATTGTAGTAATCAAACAGGTATGTGGCACACTCAGTGAAATAGGGTTAGCTTGAGAAGGATGATAGTTCCTCTGGAGCCAACCACTGAGCTCTTGTAGACCAATAGTAAACAGAGTGAAGGAACTGCACACCTAAAAGCACTTGGAGATGCTTCAAATAGGACTTATTGTCCGTATTTCATATCCATTGGTTACACCGTGGTAAGTACAGTATTACGTTAACATATCGGAAGACGACCCTTCATCAGGTGTATAATCTATGTTCACTGCATATAGGTCAAACTGTGGTCAAACAGGTCAGACTGTGGGGTGGGATTCCCCTAAAAAGGGACAACCAGGATCCAGCTGTTTTAAGGCCTGCAGTGGATGACATACACTGTAGGCCTTGATACAGCTATATTGCTGTATCCTGTTTAGGGTAATCTCACCCCGCAGTCTGAATCTTTTTGACCTATATGCATTAAACATAGCCTATACGTCTGATGAAGGGTCCTCTTCCGAAACGTTAATGTAATACTGTACTTACCACGGTGTAACCAATGGATATAAAATCTTGGCAATAAATCCTATTTGAAGGTTCTCCAAGTGCAGTTAGGTGTGCAGTTCCTTCCCTCTATCTACCATTGGGCTGGTACTGTGTTTCACCATACCAAGTTGATAAGGAGCTAAAAGGATCAGGTTTCTGTAACAGAAAGTGTTACATACAGCAGTATCTGGAGTTTTTTGTTTGCTACTGGGGCTTGAGTATGGAAAGTTTCCATCCTGAATTTTGTCATTGCTGTAGAAACATGTAATGTCATGATGATGCCATACACACCGGTGACATCATTTTCTTTTTGTTACATATGGAGTTTTGGAAAACTGAATTGCCTATCAGTAAAAAAAAAACTATTTGGGTGCATACATCAACTATTTTACATGTTTTTGCTGTATAGTTGTGTTAGAGCTGCATACATGATCATTATACACTATAGCTCTGTAGTATACAGCCACAGAGAATCTTTTTGACATCATACAGGCTCCTTTATGTGCATTTATATGAAGATATTAATTCATTAAAAGACTAAACATTAATTCAATATTTAGACCCTGGTAAATTTTGAAAAAAATGTAAAACGCTGCTATATTTTAAGTAAGCTCCATCGGTAAACAAATCGTGGACCATGTTTTTCACGCGAGTCTTGATGAGCAGACAAATTAATCCGGCACATCTAAAAAGTGGCACATGCCTCAGTGTGCACCTCACCGCAAATTTTACACCAGTCAGGGACTGGAGTGAGATTTCTGGTAGAAGGAACGCCACCACTTGTCATGAATTTTATGAGTAGGGGTTAGCATGCCCTGTCCTGCCACAGCTCCACTTACTTTGACAGAGCTGAGTGAAAATGGAGTGAGACCACCAAAAGTCACAAAATTTTAGCGCAGACTTGAAATGCCACAGCATTGTGTGATTTTTTACAGCTTTTTAAACCAGAATTTTGGCTTGAAAGCTTTAATGAATTGGGTCCATCATGTATATGAAATAAAAATTTATTTTTGATCTTTCTATTCTAAAGACCATTGTTGGTGATGTTACCGGAGGACTCACAAAGATCATCGCTGGGCTGTAGAGAGGCACAAAGCGTTTTGAAACTAACCATGAATAGTAAGTATGATACCTTACAAAAACGTAATATCCACTGTATAAGCAAATTTTCATTTACAATGAGCTCATTAAAGTTTATTTAGGTGCAAATTTAAGACTACCTTGCAAATAAAAAAAAATCATAATCTATTAGCCTATCCAAAGCCTATTCAACAACAGAGACATTGATGTTAAGGTCCAAATGGCATCAATTGTAAGCAAAAAATGAAATCTTTGCCATGGATACAATTGACAAATTGTAAAAAAAAGCGAAAACAGTGGGGTAGCTACATAAAAATATGGACAAAAAAAAAATCACATTAGTGAAGTCCTTGCAGCACAGTTAAATTGAGCAGAACATTAAAAAGAAAAATTAATGCTAACACACCAGACGAGATGCACCAAAATATACATAATCATTTTACACAACTTTTTATATTCACCTAAGAGCTCGCACAGACTACCACGTAGCCAGTGTATAACTCGGAAGAGTGCCATCCTATGGTTCATCAGATAGCACTTGCTCGAATGTTATACTATGGAACAGTACCGACTAGAAATTATTTTCTCACGCCAAGTTGCCATGAGAAAAAAATTGTTGCATGCTGCGATTGGCAGCATACAGTACAGACCAAATGTTTGAACGCACCTTCTCATTTAAATATTTTTCTGTATTTTCATGACTATGAAAATTGTACATTCACACTGAAGGCATCAAAACTATGAATTAACACATGTGGAATTATATACTTAACAAAAAAGTGTGAAACAACTGAAAATATGTCTTATATTCTAGGCTCTTCAAAGTAGCCACCTTTTGCTTTGATGACTGCTTTGCACACTCTTGGCATTCTCTTGATGAACTTCAAGAGGTAGTCACTGGAAAAGGTTTTCACTTCACAGGTGTGCCCTGTCAGGTTTAATAAGTGGGATTTCTTGCCTTATAAATGGGGTTGGGACCATCAGTTGTGTTGTGCAGAAGTCACGAGGATACACAGCTGATAGTCCTACTGAATAGACTGTTAGAATTTGTTTTATGGCAAGAAAAAGCAACTAAATAAAGAAAAACGAGTGGCCATCATGACTTTAAGAAATGAAGGTCAGTCAGTGCGAAAAATTGGGCAAACTTTGAAAGTGTCCCCAAGTGCAGTTGCAAAAACCATCAAGCGCTACAAAGAAACTGGCTCACGTGAGGACCGCCCCAGGAAAGGAAGACCAAGAGTCACCTCTGCTTCTGAGGATAAGTTTATCCGAGTCACCAGCCTCAGAAATCGCAGGTTAACAGCTGCTCAGATTAGAGACCAGGTCAATGCCACACAGAGTTCTAGCAGCAGACACATCTCTTCAACAACTGTTAAGAGGAGACTTTGTGCAGCAGGCTTTCATGGTAAAATAGCTGCTAGAAAACCACTGCTAAGGACAGGCAACAAGCAGAAGAGACTTGTTTGGGCTAAAGAACACAAGGAATGGACATTAGACCAGTGGAAATCTGTGCTTTGGTCTGATGAGTCCAAATTTGAAATCTTTGGTTCCAACTACCGAGTCTTTGTGCGACGCAGAAAAGGTGAACGGGTGGACTCTACATGCTTGTTTCCCACCGTGAAGCATGGAGGAGGAGGTGTGATGGTGTGGGGGTGCTTTGCTGGTGACACTGTTGGGGATTTATTCAAAATTGAAGGAATATTGAACCAGCATGGCTACCACAGCGGCATGCTATTCCATCCGGTTTGCGTTTAGTTGGACCATCATTTATTTTTCAACAGGACAATTACCCCAAACACACCTCCAGGCTGTGTAAGGGCTATTTAACCAAGAAGGAGAGTGATGGGGTGCTATGCCCGATGACCTGGCCTTCACAGTCACCAGACCTGAACCCAATCGAGATGGTTTGGGGAGAGCTGGACCGCAGAGTGGAGGCAAAAGGGTCAACAAGTGCTAAGCATCTCTGGGAACTCCTTCAAGATTGTTGGAAGACCATTTCCGGTGACTACCTCTTGAAGCTCATCAAGAGAATGCCAAGAGTGTGCAAAGCAGTCATCAAAGCAAAAGGTGGCTACTTTGAAGAACCTAGAATATAAGACATATTTTCAGTTGTTTCACACTTTTTTGTTAAGTATATAATTCCACATGTGTTAATTCATAGTTTTGATGCCTTCAGTGTGAATGTACAATTTTCATAGTCATGAAAATACAGAAAAATCTTTAAATGAGAAGGTGTGTCCAAACTTTTGGTCTGTACTGTATATCAGACAGTGCGCACCCATACAAGTCAATGGGTATGTGCAAAGCATCGGACTGCACTGGGATATCATCTGAGTGCCATCTGATATACGCGGACTCACAGAATGGAGAAGATAGAGAAATTAAGTTCTCCATTTTCTCCGCACCTATGATCTGATACTTGTATGCGAAAGAAATGAATCACAGTAAAATGACACTCAACTCACGCTCGCAGAAGAGTTTAAGCCGAGCGTCATTTGCATATAGCATCCGATTCTCTCGCATGAGAGAATCATCGGATGCTATTCGCCAGTGTGAACAAGCCCTAAGACCATACATAGAAAAGAAAATCAATTAAAAAAATTCTGTGACTAATTAATAAAATACATAGTGCTGGATGAATAATAATGGCAGGACTGTAAACTAGAGACATTTTGAATTCACCAGCCTATTTTTTTTCCAATGCATCCCAGGTCAAAAAATGCAAGGAAACAGGAGTGTGAATGATAGCTTAGAAATCTCATTCATTTTGCTGTTACTGTATTATGCTGCATATTTTTCTGCACACAAAAAAACATGGAAATACATATAAAAAAATTTGGGGTGAAAAAAGTCTTAGACACACATCCTTTTTCAGGCACTTTCCAAAAGTTTCTACGAAGTTGCAAAAAGTGTCTAAAACCCTCAATAAACATGGCACATGGTTTGCCTACCAGAACTCTAGCTCAATTGTATTTTTGTTAATAAATCTCCCCCGATGTCTGTTGAGTCTTGCTTCCTTAATTTTGTTAATAATTGATATATTCACTAATGAATGCAAATTGTCTGAAACGTATACAATGTAAATTGCAACATTTCACATATTAAGATATTTATATGATTGTGTAAAAACATATTTGACTTCACATTGATAGGGATAACTTATGACATTGATAACATCTGCTAGCCTAAACAATTTGGCACATTTGTGATTAATAAACTACTTGTATTAATTCTAACAATTCTTTTTCAGGCAGCATCGTGGTGGCCGATGATACATTTTTCCAATCTCCATCCCATTCTATTTTCACAACTAACTGTCTCCTGTTTATGCATATCATATAATTTGTATATACATGTATGGCAGACCTATGTTCATCAATGTCTAAATAAATAAGCCTCTATGCAAACCTGTGTCCTTAATGTCTGAAACAAAACTTACTGTGTATTTCAGTTAATATTGATGAAATGTAAGTGTATGTTATTTACAAAGTTGCATTTCTATTATATCTTTTTTTTATAATGTTAGAATAGTAAGTTCCTGATGGATTTGAGGTTTACAAAAATGGTCAATACTCAACTAATCTCGAACTAATCATCATATGTTTTATGGTGAACTATTTAAATAGACAGTGAACCCTTAAATTAAGAAAATCATTTCAAAGAGCTTCATTAGCACTTTAGATTAATATATTTGTTAGCTAACCGAATTGAACCTACACATAAAAAAAAATGTGTCCTTCCTCGGGCTGGTGGCCACTGAAACAATTTCTTCTGACTCCCCTCTTACATGCACATAAGAGAATCAATCAGGTGTTTTTATTAAAAAGAGATGATTAGGCACTGATAATTAGGCAGTTGTAATCCAGTTGGGTGATCCATACCTCTCCTGATATCTTTGCTTGAGATAATAATGAACTAACTGTATTACATTTAGTTTCGGTTTTGTTTTTAAGGAGTTGGTCAGGTTTTCATGAAAGTTTGCAGTCATTCTATGTGACTGCAGACTTGTGAATCCTCACATCATGGGTAGTGCATGCTGTCAGGATTCTCTGGAGGAGTTGGTGATATGCATACTTCCAGCTACATTCTGAACACGGGCATGGCATCGTTCAGTACAAGTGAATTGAGCGAGGCTGTGGACATATAGTTGAAACATGTAGTTGGAACGTGGCATATGCATATCACATACTTATGGTCACATGACCTCTTGGTCTCGCCAACAGCACCGGAAAATCCTCACAGTGTACACTGTGCACAATGTGAGGATTTGCAAGTCTACAGTTACAACAGAATTTCATGATAAATCTGGACAACACATTGAAGACCCATGTTTTTTACACAAAGGTGATCCTAATTTAGAGATGTGTTTTTACTTGGACATTACTTCGAATTACAATTTGCTACTTGGATAGCCACAACATAAAGTCATTAACATACAGTATTTGAATATTTTAAGCTGCTACCCAGAGCTTTTGCTCACCACTTATTGGACCAAAATATATTTTCACCTCATTGGCTAGGGTTATGATCTAAAGTTCCTCTTCACTTTCCCAGTCAAGTATACTCAGATCCAGCACTAGAAATTAAAGGAAACTGTAACATTACGACTAATGTGAGTGGCTCCGTGTAGATGGAGTGCAATGCACAAGAAAGTGGAGACTAATGGTGGGTTTACATTAAACAATTGACATCATTAAATATTTACCAATTGGCCATCATTTAATAGCCTGTTTAGACAGACAAACCAAAGTAAGCTATGCTCAATGAAAGATATGTGTTAGATTATTCAGTACGCATAGGCTGCCATTGTTCTCGGGAGCATCATCCTTGTTAACACTGGATAATGTGCTGCTGAGAGCGATGATATTTTGTCCAGCACAAAAAAATAATTTTACCTGATGACCCGTGATTTTCAGCCTCTTTACGCTGCAAGATTGTCGTGAAATGAGCATTCGTATGAATGATCGATCACAATAATCTTTCAGTGCAAATGCATCTTTGCCCTTCAATGACTATGGGAATAGATAGGGAGGAGTGCAACCTGGAACAGATGTCAGCAATGGATGATGGAAACTGTACTCTGCCATCCAAATGGCTGCTGCTGAAGCCGAAGCCACTCTTGCAATGCTAAGGAGCACACAAGGAGCCAAAGTATGACAAATAAAAATAACTATACTTCTTAAGGATATAGTTTAAGTGTTGTATTGTAATTCTGTGTGCAGTAACCCTGCAGACCTCTGTTAAACTTCTCATCTTTATGGCAGAATATGCCGTCAAGAGCAATTTAGAACAGTTCCCAAGCTAAACTAAATTATGAAAGATAGAGTCTAAGTTCAACTTCATAGAAAACTAGAATTTCTATTACCCTTTTGATCACTCTTGCTATTTCAATCCAAATAACATTATGACATAATGCAGTTGATATATCAAAAGCAAAAAATAATTGCAAAAGATGGTGCAATTCAAAATAATAACTAGGGATTAGCAAAACCCTAGAAGTTCGGGTTCGTCGAGTGTGGATGACCTTAAGTCCAAAGTTCGATTCGGGTACCAGAACTTGATCACGAATCCGGACCCCATATAAGTGAATGGGGACCTGAACTTTGGTGCTGTAAAATGGCTGTAAAATGGTCATAGTAAGGTCAAGGGGGCTGCAAAAGGAAGCAAAATTTTGGTAAGAGCAGGACAATTGTCATGCAAACAAACATGGATAGGAAAATGACTAGCAATAATTTTTTATTTTATACTGTCAGGCAAGGTCACATGGTGTGCAGGCCAATCACAACCATGTCATTATTTGGCATGGCTGTGATTGGGCTGTAAGTGCCCACAGCCTTAAAGCTTGTTGATTTGCCTCCATTTTCTCCATTCTGTCATCCGAGTACAATCTGATGTTTTTATGGACTCATTGAATATCGGATGCAAATTGAGCATGCTGTGATTTCTTTCCTCTGTTAGAGGAAAACAATTGAACATGTACAAGGCCCCATGGAATAATATTGGTCCATGAGTGATCCAATGTCTTGTTGGATTGCATTCAGAATGAAAATACGGTCATCTGCACAAGCCCTTTGTTAGGCCGGTACGCAGGAGAAGGGCTTTCTCCAGTAATTGTCAGCATTTAGGTTTCGTTCTAGGGATTCTAAGTGTGGGTTCTGCGTTTTGGCTCATGTGCCGCTAAGCCACGCCTCCTTGTGGTCACGTGTCGAGAAGCCATGCCCCTTGCGGGCATGTACCACTAAGCCAAGCCCCCTGCTGTCTGGTACAGTGTGGTTGGTTGTCCTGGGGGGGCTGGGGCTGTCTCTAGTGTATTTAAGGGCTCCATGGGCTCCACCCCGGTGCCTAGTCTATCTCTTTCTAACCTGGGGTGAGGTCTCTGGCAGTGAATGCAGTGTGTGAGAGTCATTGTCAAGGGTCCCTGCTGAAAGCTCCCTAGTCATCCTAGCTATCAATTAGGGCTAGGGGAATGCTGTGAGCAGCATGCTCTACCGTGTCGGTTCACCGGCTGGTGTCCACGCCATGGAGGCGTCCTTGCTACCGATCCAGCATTTCAGGGTTCGCCATTGTATGTGTGGTCACACTGCCACTTTTACACCCACGTGTTGGGTGCTGCAGAGATCCTCCTCCTTTTTAGGAACTTAGGTTCCAGCCTTTTCCTGGCCTTCAGCTATCTGCAGCTCTATACGCCGCCATCTAGTGCTCAGGCGTTTCATGCTGCCAAATCCTTCCTGCTCTGCACAGCGGTGTCTTGCATTGCAGAAGGTTGTTAGTTTTGTTTCTGGAGTGTTGCTAACTCCCAGCATTGTACCTTGATAAGTTACTACTAGTGTGTGCACTTAACACACTAGTTTATTTCTTTCTCTGTGCTTAGCTGGACATTCCTTTGGACTCAGCTGCTGCAGCTCCTTTGCAGTATGGTGGACCCCGACGAGTCCTTTAAGTTTTATTTTATTTTATTAAAGGACATGCCAGCATAATATTAGACTAGGCCAGAGTCTGGCTAAGTATGTCGGCTACTGCACAGAGTCAGAACGGCTCATCCTCGATGCAACGCTATATCCAGCAGCTGGAGTCTCGGTTGTAACGAGTAGAACAATGTGCCCCGACTCTGGACATTCCAACTCTGACCTCTCAGGCTGTGGGCCAGACGGTAGCCGCCCTAATACCCTCCCCTGTCCAAACTCCTCTTCTAGCACTTCCAAGTAAGTTTTCTGTGAGTGCTCGGACCTGTCGGGGGTTTCTCATATCAATGTGCGGTGCACTTCGAGTTACAACCGCAGGTGTACCCCACTGATAGGTCTAGAGTGGGATTTATATTTTCCTTGCTCTCCGAGTGGGTGCTGGAGTGGGCTACTCCACTCTGGAAACGGTCGTATCCAGCTGTACAGACTGTAGTCGGTTTCACAACAGCCCTCAAACAGGTCTTTTGGGGTCCTGAGGTCACCAATGACACTGCCATGCGTCTTCTCGCTCTTAGTCAGGCTACGTCATCTGTAAGCGACTATGCGGTGCGTTTCCGCACCCTAGCAGCTGAGTTGGATTGGTCAGACAAAGCTCTAATTCCCATTTTCTGGAGAGGTCTGGCCTCCCATGTAAAAGATGCGTTGGCTACCCGAGAGGTGCCAGTAGCAATTGAGGCATTGATTAATCTTGCTACCAGAATTGACCTTCGGTTTGACGAGAGACGACTGGAGGTGACTGCTGAGAAGCTACGGGAGCATTCTGCTCCTACCTTCTCAGAGCCTCTGAGTGAGGGTTCGGACAATTTTGACCCCTCTGTGCCCATGGAGGTGTCATACACAGAGGGTCTTTGTCCTCCCAAACAGTCTATAAAATCCGGTCTATCGTCCCACACCCCTCGGGGGCCAGGGCGATGTGCCAGTTGCTCTCCGCATGTTAAACAGGGAGTTCTAGTGTCTGTTGGAAGCGAGCCACTAGAAAATGAATTTCTTTCCTCCAAAATTCTGTTGCCTTCCTCAGTCATTCTTGATGAGAAGACTGTGGAGATAGGAGCTTGTGTGGACTCGGGAGCAGAGGCAAACTTTATGTGCACGTCTTTCGCTCAGAGCCACTCAGTTACATTAAATTTACTTCCTAATCCAGTTAAAATCCGAGTAGTTAACGGGTTTGTTCTGCCTAAGGAGCTTACCCATCGTACTGAGGCTATACAGCTCCAGATAGGAGCTAGCCATTACAAATCTATTTCTTTCCTGGTGATGGAGGAGAGGGTGGATTCGGTACTTTTGGGCCTGCCCTGGCTCCGGAGGCATTCCCCCCATCTGGACTGGTCGACTGGTCAGGTTATCCAGTTGAGCTCTTCCTGCCAGGGGCATTGTATTCGCCCAGCGCTTCCAGTTTCTCATTCTGATTTACCTCCGGAGCGGTCAGCGTTACCCGTTCAATACGCGGAGGATGCAGATGTTTTCTCCAAAAAAGCTGCAGAGACTCTACCTCCTCACCGGGCGTATGATTGCGCCATTAGTTTATTGCCGGGTTCGGAACCCCCAAGAGGCAGGGTATATCCTTTGCCGGTCACTGAGACAAAAGCAATGTCAGAATACATTGTAGATAATCTGGCAAGGGGGTTTATCTGTAAATCTAATCCACGGGCAAATGCTCTGTCTCGCTCTCTTGACCCCCTGGGTGAAGAGCCGGAACCGCGGCTTATTGTCCCATCCGAGAGTTTACTCTCTGTGAACCCTGTCACCTTGCAGGGACTTCCGCCTGGGAGGACCTTTGTGCCAGAGTCCCATAGGCAAGAGGTTCTCCATTGGGGTCACTCCTTAAAGATTGTAGGGCACTTTGGGGACAAACGGACCAAAGAGCTAATTTCTCGGTCCTATTGGTAGCCCAAGATGTTTACTGATATCTCCAATTTTGTCGCCGCCTGCGTCTCTTGTGAATGAATTAAGCTGTCTAGGGAACGGTCGGCGGGGCTTCTTATGCCTCTTCCCGCTGTGGAGGATTGGGCAACGAATGCCAGGGATATCGGGGATCAGACTCAGGAGTCTTTGCATGCTTCTAAGGAGCGCATGAGGGTCACGGCCAATAGGCATCGACATCCTGCTCCAAGTTATGCTCCTGGGGACTTGGTGTGGCTTATTTGGGGCCATTTAGAATCTTGGCCAAAGTGAATGATGCAGCCTATCGGCTGAAATTGCCCGCCGCTTGGCGAATTTCTAACACCTTCCATGATTCTTTAATCAAGCCGGTTACTCTTAATGAATTCTCTGGTTCCTTTCCGGCTGAATCGGAATCTGCACAGGAGCCGGTAGCCAATATCAATGCTCCGGATCTTATTGCTGCTTTTGAGGGTATCCATAATTCAGGGGGGGGGGAGCCCTAGAGAGGGGGGTAATGTTAGGCCGGTACGCAGGAAAAGGGCTTTCTCACGGCGTATGGCCAGGCCCTTTCCTGCTGGTCAGTAATTGTCAGCATTTAGGTTTCGTTCTAGGGATTCTAAGTGTGGTTTCTGCGTTTTTGCTCATGTGCCACTAAGTCACGCCTCCTTGCGGTCACGTGTCGATAAGTCACGCCACCTTGCAGGCATGTGCCGCTAAGCCACACCCCCTGCTGTCTGGTACAGCGTGGTTGGTTGTCTTTGAGGTGGGGCTGTCTATAGTGTATTTAAGGGCTCCGTGGGCTCCGTCCCGGTGACTAGTCTATCTCTCTTTAACCGGGGGTCAAAACACGTTGGCGAATTGAGTCCTCATCTCTAAGAGCGTTGAATGTCAATAATTGCATTGCAGTCTAGCTATGTATAACATCACATAAACATATTGTAAGGCAGCGCTATTCATCATGCTGAGGGGCACTCGCTTCACCGGGTCAATTAAAGCACACATGCAACGTCTTTCCGGTATTTCACAATCCACCAGTTAATTACTTATCATAAACCGCTCATAACATAGTCCATCTCAGTGGCTCGCCGACATATTACACATGTAATGTCCAAGAGCCTTTCCAGTGACAGATATGTCCACTTGGCTTAGAGGTATAGCCTTCAGCAAGGTAACAATTTCAATGTCCACATCAAGCAGCGTTTTTACCTTTGCCGGGTTTTAGCTGCGTCTCTCAGCTCGGTTCTGCCACCGCTGTGGCTTTACGGCTTCCCAGACATGGTCGCCAGGCCTCGTACCTTCCAAGGCTACTGGTATGTTTACACACATAACATCCAGCCTCTGCCTTCCAGGACTCTTGCCTTCCAAGCCTCTTGCCTTCCAAGGCTACTGGGATCCCCCACACACCCAGGGATCCAGCCTCTGCCTTTCAAGATTCACCAGGCTTCACCAGGCCTCACTCTCTCTCTAGCCTCTCCAGGCTAACGGTGTCCCACACACCGGGAACAGGCCTCACGCCTTTTTCACACTGTTACAAAAAGCACCAGGATTGATATATCCTTCAGCACACACAGGACCTGTGATGATGCCACAGTCATGTGATCAGTCCTTCTGTGTGCACAGGACCTGTGATGATGTCACAGTCATGTGATCAGTCACCTGAGGGAGAGGTACATGGTCAGCCAGAACACACCCTGGACCATTACAGTAATGCCGCAAGCCGCTGCATTACAATATATACAGTGGTGGCCAAAAGTATTGGCACCCCTGCAATTCTGTCAGATAATACTCAGTTTCTTCCTGAAAATGATTGCAATCACAAATTCTTTGGTATTATTATCTTCATTTAATTTGCTTGCAAGGAAAAAACACAAAAGAGAATGAAGCAAAAATCAAATCATTGATCATTTCACACAAAACTCCAAAAATGGGCCAGATAAAAGTATTGGAACCCTCAGCCTAATACTTGGTTGCACAACCTTTAGCCTAAATAACTGCGAACAACCGCTTCCGGTAACCATAAATGAGTTTCTTGCAATGCTCTGCTGGAATTGTAGACCATTCTTCTTTGACAAACTGCTCCAGGTCCCTGATATTTGAAGGGTGCCTTCTCCAAACTGCCATTTTGAGATCTCTCCACAGGTGTTCTATGGGATTCAGGTCTGGACTCATTGCTGGCCACCTTAGAAGTCTCCAGTGCTTTCTCTCAAATAGAGATGAGCGGTGTTCGACTAGAACTGTTCGCCAATCTCAAATTCGAGCTGTTTTGGGCGGTGTTCGAGTTGTTCGACGAACCCGAACGATTTGCAAAAAATTCGGCTGTTCGAGGTTATGTTCGATAACTGTTCGTGCACCAAAAGCGTGTCCTGCATGTCTGGCGCTATTTAGAGCACCAATCATGCAGGGATTGTCTGCCACTCACTGTAATGCCACAGCCATGGTGGTTGTGGCATTACAGTGATTGCCCAAATCGATGGGAACAGTGCCAACAGTGAAACATGAAAAGCCGGCAATTCAGCAGCGGCATACACCTGTACCCGACAATTTAGAACCGAAAGAATAGAGCTTCACACATAGATTAGATAGATATAAACATGTCAGCCACATATATACGAAGTACAGTGAAAGTGCTGCTTACTGTACTTGTCATTTAGCGTAAAGGATTTATCAAAAAAAATAATAGTGTTTTCATGCACCGTCTCTTTAAAAAAGCCGGCCGGCAATTCAGCAGCGGTACACAACAATTTAGAATAGAAAGAATAGAGAATCACACATAGATTAGATAGATATAAACATGTCAGTCACATATATATGAAGTACAGTGACAGTGCTGCTTACTGTACTTGTCATTTAGCGTAAAGGATTTATCAAAAAAAATAATAGTGTTTTCATGCACCGTCTCTTTAAAAAAGCCGGCCGGCAATTCAGCATCTGTACCCGACAATTTATAACAGACAGAATAGAGCTTCACACATAGATTAGATAGCTAGAAACATGTCAGTCACATATATATGAAGTACAGTGATAGTGTTGGTTACTGTACTTGTCATTTAGTATTAAAATAAAGGATTTATTATTAAAAAAATTGGCGTGGGGTTCCCCTTAATTTTAGGCTCTAGCGGAGGTTAAGCAGACGGCTGGGGCAGATGTTTGAAGCCTGGGAAGGGGGTAATACCCACGGAGCTTCCCAGGCTACTAATATCAGCCCCCAGCTGAATACATAGCCTTTACTAGCTATTAAAATGGGGACCCCCCAAAAAAAATGACGTGGGGTCCCCCCTAATTTAATAGCTAGCAAAGGCTAGGCAGACAGCTGGGGGCTGATATTAATAGCCCAGGAAGGGAGCCATGAATATTGGCCCCCTCCCAGGCTAGAAACACCAGCCGTCAGCCGCCCCAGAAATGGCGCATTCATAGGATGCGCCAATTCTGGCACTTAGCCTCGCTCTTCCACGCTGCCCTGGTGCGGTGGCAGGGGGTAATAGGGTTGGGGTTGATGTCAGCTTATAATGCCAGCTGACATCAAGCCCAGGTTAGTAATGGAGAGGCGTCTATAAGACACCCCCATTACTAACCCCATAGTCAAAGTTAAAAAAAACACAAACACCCAGAATAAAGTCCTTTAATTGAAATAAAGACACAATCCTTTATTGTTCTAAATTAAACCATACTTACCGTCACGCCCATTCCAGCTGAAGCCAACGATCTCCTGCAATAAAAGAAAAATAATAAACCAACCTCATCCTTACCTTTCCATGGTTCCCACGACAGCTTCAGCTCTGCTACATCGAGATGACAGGCTGGACCGCAGCAGAACGCTGCCATCCAGCCTCTCATCCCGCAGACACTGAGAAGCGCAGGCTTGCTTGCGCTGCTCAGCGTCTCTCTGTGACGACATCCAGATGAGCCGAGTTCATGTCCAATGAACTCGGCTCACCTCATGCACGTCACTGACAGCGTGGGAAAATTCTCACGCTGAAGCGGTGAGTGCAGGAGAATTCTCCCACGCTGTCAGTGACGTGCATAAGGTGAGCTCATGTCCAATGAACTCAGCTCACCTCCTGCACGTCACTGACAGCGTGGGAGAATTCTCCTGCACTCAGCGCTTCAGCGTGAGAATTCTCCCACGCTGAAGCGCTGAGTGCAGGAGAATTTTCCCACGCTGTCAGTGACGTGCATAAGGTGAGCTCATGTCCAATGAACTCAGCTCACCTCCTGCACGTCATTGACAGCGTGGGAGAATTCTCCTGCACTCAGCGCTTCAGTGTGAGAATTCTCCCACGCTGAAGCGCTGAGTGCAGGAGAATTTTCCCACGCTGTCAGTGACGTGCATGAGGTGAGCCGAGTTCATTGGACATTAACTCGGCTCATCTGGATGCCCTCACAGAGAGACACTGTGGAGCGCAAGCAAGCCTGCGCTTCTCAGTGTCTGCGGGATGACAGGCTGGATGGCAGCGTTCTGCTGCGGTTCAGCCTGTCATCTCGATGTAGCAGAGCTGAAGCTGTCGTGGGAACCATGGAAAGGTAAGGATGATGTTGCTTTATTATTTTTCTTTTATTTCAGGAGATCGTTGGCTTCAGCTGGAATGGGCGTGATGGTAAGTATGGTTTAATTTAGAACAATAAAGAATTGTGTGTTTATTTCAATTAAAGGACTTTTTTCTGGGTGTTGTGTTTTTTTTAAATACTTTACTAGAAATTCATGGTGGTCATGTCTAATATTGGCGTGACCCCATGAATTTCGGGCTTAGGGCCAGCTGATAATGCCAAGCTGGCCCTAACCCCTTTATTACCCAGTGAGCCACCGCATCAGGGCCATGGATGAGTTGGGTACAGCGCCAGAAGATGGCGCTTCTATGAATGCGCCATTTTCCGGGGTGGCTGCGGACTGCAATTTGCAGCGGGGGTGGCCCAGAAAGCTTGGGCCTCCCTGCGCTGCGGATTCCAGCCCCCAGCTGCCTAGTTGTACCTGGCTGGACACAAAAACAGGGCGAAGCCCCACGTCAATTTTCTTTAAATTATTTCATGAAATAATTAAGAAAAAAAGGGCTTCCCTATATTGTTGTGTCCGGCCAGGTACAAATAGGCAGCTGGTGGTTGGGGGCAGCCCGTTCCTGCCTGCTGTACCTGGCTGGACACAAATATAGTGCGAAGCCCCACGTCAATTTTTTTTAAATTATTTCATGAATTTCCTGAAATAATTTAAAAAAATTGAAGTGGGGCTTCGCACTATATTTGTGTCCAGCCAGGTACAGCAGGCAGGAACGGGCTGCCCCCATCCACCAGCTGCCTATTTGTACCTGGCCGGACACAACAATATAGGGAAGCCCTTTTTTTCTTAATTATTTCATGAATTTCATGAAATAATTAAAAAAAATTGAAGTGGGGCTTCGCACTATATTTGTGTCCAGCCAGGTACAGCAGGCAGGAACGGGCTGCCCCCAACCACCAGCTGCCTATTTGTACCTGGCCGGACACAACAATATAGGGAAGGCCTTTTTTTCTTAATTATTTCATGAATTTCATGAAATAATTAAAAAAAAAGTACGTGGGGCTTCGCCCTATTTTTGTGTCCAGCCAGGTACAACTAGGCAGCTGGGGGCTGGAATCTGCAGCGCAGGGAGGCCCAAGCTTTCTGGGCCCCCCCCCGCTACAAATTGCAGTCCGCAGCCACCCCGGAAAATGGCGCGTTCATAGAAGCGCCATCTTCTGGCGCTGTACCCAACTCATCCAGGGCCCTGGTGCGGTGGCTCACTGGGTAATAAAGGGGTTAGGGCCAGCTTGGTATTATCAGCTGGCCCCAAGCCCAAAATTCATGGGGTCACGCCAGTATTAGACATGACCGCCATGAATTTCTAGTAAATTATTTAAAAAAAACACAACACCCAGAATAAAGTCCTTTAATTGAAATAAAGACATAATTCTTTATTGTTCTAAATTAAACCATACTTACCATCACACCCATTCCAGCTGAAGCCAACGATCTCCTGCAATAAAAGAAAAATAATAAACCAACCTCATCCTTACCTTTCCATGGTTCCCACGACAGCTTCAGCTCTGCTACATCGAGATGACTGGCTGGACCGCAGCAGAACGCTGCCATCCAGTCTGTCATCCCGCAGACACTGAGAAGCGCAGGCATGCTTGCGCTCCTCACTGTCTCGCTGTGACGGCATCCAGATGAGCCGAGGTCATGTCCAATGAACTCGGCTCACCTCATGCACGTCACTGACAGCGTGGGAAAATTCTCACGCTGAAGTGCTGAGTGCAGGAGAATTCTCCCACGCTGTCAGTGATGTGCATGAGGTGAGCTCATGTCCAATGAACTCAGCTCACCTCCTGCACGTCACTGACAGCGTGGGAAAATTCTCCTGCAATCAGCGCTTCAGCGTGAGAATTTTCCCACGCTGTCAGTGACGTGCATGAGGTGAGCCGAGTTCATTGGACATGAACTCGGCTCCTCTGGATGTCGTCACAGAGAGACGCTGAGCAGCGCAAGCAAGCCTGCGCTTCTCAGTGTCTGCGGGATGACAGGCTGGATGGCAGCGTTCTGCTGCGGTCCAGCCTGTCATCTCGATGTAGCAGAGCTGAAGCTGTCGTGGGAACCATGGAAAGGTAAGGATGAGGTTTCTTTATTATTTTTCTTTTATTGCAGGAGATCGTTGGCTTCAGCTGGAATGGGCGTGATGGTAAGTATGGTTTAATTTAGAACAATAAAGGATTGTGTCTTTATTTCAATTAAAGGACTTTATTCTGGGTGTTTGTGTTTTTTTTAACTTTGACTATGGGGTTAGTAATGGGGGTGTCTTATAGACGCCTCTCCATTACTAACCTGGGCTTGATGTCAGCTGGCATTATAAGCTGACATCAACCCCAACCCTATTACCCCCTGCCACCGCACCAGGGCAGCGTGGAAGAGCGAGGCTAAGTGCCAGAATTGGCGCATCCTATGAATGCGCCATTTCTGGGGCGGCTGACGGCTGGTGTTTCTAGCCTGGGAGGGGGCCAATATTCATGGCTCCCTTCCTGGGCTATTAATATCAGCCCCCAGCTGTCTGCCTAGCCTTTGCTAGCTATTAAATTAGGGGGGACCCCACGTCATTTTTTTTGGGGGGTCCCCCATTTTAATAGCTAGTAAAGGCTATGTATTCAGCTGGGGGCTGATATTAGTAGCCTGGGAAGCTCCGTGGGTATTACCCCCTTCCCAGGCTTCAAACATCTGCCCCAGCCGTCTGCTTAACCTCCGCTAGAGCCTAAAATTAAGGGGAACCCCACGCCAATTTTTTTAATAATAAATCCTTTATTTTAATACTAAATGACAAGTACAGTAACCAACACTATCACTGTACTTCATATATATGTGACTGACATGTTTCTATCTATCTAATCTATGTGTGATGCTCTATCTTTCTGTTCTAAATTGTCGGGTACCGCTGCTGAATTGCCGGCCGGCTTTTTTAAAGAGACAGTGCATGAAAACACTATTATTTTTTTAAATAAATCCTTTACACTAAATGACAAGTACAGTAATCAACACTGTCACTGTACTTCATATATATGTGACTGACATGTTTCTATCTATCTAATCTATGTGTGAAGCTCTATTCTTTCTGTTCTAAATTGTCGGGTACAGATGCTGAATTGCCGGCCGGCTTTTTTAAAGAGACGGTGCATGAAAACACTAATATTTTTTTTAATAAATCCTTTACACTAAATGACAAGTGCAGTAACCAACACTGTCACTGTGCTTCTTATATGTGTGACTGACATGTTTCTATCTATCTAATCTATGTGTGAGGCTCTATTCCTTCTTGTCTAAATTGTCGGGTACCGGTGTATGCCGCTGCTGAATTTGCCGGCCGGCTTTTTTAAAGAGAGTGTCTTCTGAGCAGTTTGTCAGCTTTTGGACACCTTTGCAGGTGTTTTCTATGTGTTTCTATGTGTTTTTGTTTGCCTGCCATTGGTTTTAACGGTGTTCGACGGTGTTCTAAGGTGTTCGACGAACAGTTCCTCGAACATCCCGGTGTTCGACGAACCGAACCGAACCCGAACACTACGGGGGTGGCTCAACACTACTCTCAAACCATTTTATAGTGCTTTTGGAAGTGTGTTTTGGGTCATTGTACTGCTGGAAGACCCATGACCTCTGAGGGTGACCCAGCTTTCTCACACTGGGCCCTACATTATGCTGCAAAATTTGTTGGTAGTCTTCAGACTTCTTAATGCCATGCACACGGTCAAGCAGTCCAGTGCCAGAGGCAGCAAAGCAACCCCAAAACATCAGGGAACCTCCGCCATGTTTGACTGTAGGGACCGTGTTCTTTTCTTTGAATGCCTCTTTTTTTTTCCTGTACATTCTATGTTGATGCTTTTTCCCAAAAAGCTCTACTTTTGTCTCATCTGACCAGAGAACATTCTTCCAAAATGTTTTAGGCTTTCTCAGGTAAGTTTTGGCAAACTCCAGCCTGGCTTTTTTATGTCTCGGGGTAAGAAGTCGGGTCTTCCTGGGTATCCTACCATACAGTCCCTTTTCATTCAGAAGCCAACGGATAGTACGGGTTGACACTGTCGTACCCTCCGACTGCAGGGCAGCTTGAACTTGTTTGGATGTTAGTCGAGGTTCTTTATCCACCATCCGCACAATCTTGCGTTGAAATCTCTCATCAATTTTTCTTTTCGTCCACATCTAGGGAGGTTAGCCACAGTGCCATGTGCTTTAAACTACTTGATGACACTGCGCACGGAAGACACAGGAACATTCAGGTCTTTGGAGATGGACTTGTAGCCTTGAGATTGCTCATGCTTCCTCACAATTTGATTTCTCAAGTCCTCAGACAGTTCTTTGGTCTTCTTTCTTTTCTCCATGCTCAATGTGGTACACACAAGGACACAGGACAGAGGTTGAGTCAACTTTAATCCATGTTAACTGGCTGCAAGTGTGATTTAGTTATTGCCAACACCTGTTAGGTGCCATAGGTAAGTTACAGGTGCTGTTAATTACACGAATAAGAGAAGCATCACATGATTTTTCAAACAGTGCCAATACTTTTGTCCACCCCCTTTTTTAGGTTTGGTGTGGAATTGTATCCAATTTGGCTTTAGGACAGTTCTTTTTGTGTTTTTTCATTGAAGACAAATAAAATGAAGATAATAATACCAAAGAATTTGTGATTGCAATCATTTTCAGGAAGAAACTGAGTATTATCTGACAGAATTTCAGGGGTGCCAATACTTTTGGCCACAACTGTACATGAAACAATTGTTAAAACCACCTAGCAAATACCAGGGAAAAGCTTTACATTGTTGTCACTGTTACCTTGCTGACCACAACTGTATTCAGATATGCACAACCTATTTGCATTAACAATAGCTTTAATCTAACAGAGTCTCATCTTTCTCATGCTAAAGTCTGACGGGGAGTGGAGATTTTGCAACGACTACCACAGGCTGAATGAAGTATCTAAGTGTGAGGCATATACAATGCTCCATGTCGATGAACCCATTGAGAGGCTTGGACCTGCAAGGTGCAGTACCACCCTTGACCTGATGAAGAGCTACTGGCAGATCCCCATGTCCCAGAGGGCCAAGGAAAAGATGGCTTTCTCGACACCTGATGAGTGTTTTCAATACACTAGAATGCCTTTCGGACTGCAGGGGGCCCCAGCCACCTTCCAGAGGGCCATGGATCAGATCCTAGCTCCACATATGTATGCCACTGCCTACCTTGATGACATTGTGGTCTTTAGCCCTGGACTGGGGTTGTCATCAACCAAAGGTACAGGCAATTTTTCATGCTCTGAGAAAGGTGGGGTTTACTATAAATCCAAAAAAAGTGACATTGGGAAGGAAGAGGCCAAGTACTTAGGATATATCATTGACAGAGGCAAAATCAAGCACCAAGTAAACAAGGTCGAGGCAATCCAGAAGTGGCTGCAACCGCTCTCCAAGAAGCAGGTGAGGGCGTTTCTTGGAATTGTGGGATATTACCGGCGGTTTATCCCAAATTTCACAGTGATGGCTGCACTACTGATGGATCTTCCTAAAGGCACCAAGTCAATGATGGCCAAATGGACAGCTGAAACGGAGACGGCATTCCAAGAGCTGAACTGGCACTATGTAAGCAGTCGGACCTGGTCGCACCGGACATTAGTAAAAAATTAGTGGTCCAGACTAGTGTTGAGCCACCCCCGTAGTGTTCGGGATCGGTTCGGTTCGTCGAACACCGGGATGTTCGAGGAACTGTTCGTCGAACTGTTCGTCGAACACCTTAGAACACCGTCGAACACCGTTAAAACCAATGGAAGGCAAACAAAAACACATAGGAACACATAGAAAACACCTTCAAAGGTGTCAAAAAGCTCACAAACTGCTCAGAAGACGCTTTCTTTAAAAAAGCCGGCCGGCAATTCAGCAGCGGCATACACCGGTACCCGACAATTTAGACATGAAGGAATAGAGCATCACACATAGATTAGATAGATAGAAACATGTCAGTCACATATATATGAAGTACAGTGACAGTGTTGCTTACTGTACTTGTCATTTAGTGTAAAGGATTTATTAAAAAATATAATAGTGTTTTCGTGCACCGTCTCTTTAAAAAAGCCGGCCGGCAATTCAGCAGCGGTACCCGACAATTTATAACAGACAGAATAGAGCTTCACACATAGATTAGATAAATAGAAACATGTCAGTCACATATATATGAAGTACTGTGACAGTGTTACTTACTGTACTTGTCATTTACTGCAAAGGATTTATTAAAAAAAATAATAGTGTTTTCATGCACCGTCTCTTTAAAAAAGCCGGCTGGCAATTCAGCATCTGTACCCGACAATTTAGAATAGAAGGAATAGAGAATCACACATAGATTAGATAGATAGAAACATGTCAGCCACATATATATGAAGTACAGTGACAGTGTTGCTTACTGTAATTGTCATTTAGTGTAAAGGATTTATCAAAAAAAATAATAGTGTTTTCATGCACCGTCTCTTTAAAAAAGCCGGCCGGCAATTCAGCATCGGTACCCGACAATTTATAACAGACAGAATAGAGCTTCACACATAGATTAGATAGATAGAAACATGTCAGTCACATATATAATAAGTACAGTGATAGTGTTGGTTACTGTACTTGTCATTTAGTATTAAAATAAAGGATTTATTATTAAAAAAAATTGGCGTGGGGTTCCCTGTAATTTTAGTCTCTAGCGGAGGTTAAGCAGACAGCTGGGGCAGATGTTTGAAGCCTGGGAAGGGGGTAATACCCACGGAGCTTTCCAGGCTACTAATATCAGCCCCCAGCTGAATACCTAGCCTTTAAAAGCTATTAAAATGGAGGACCCCCCCCAAAAAAATGACGTTGGGTCCCCCCTAATTTAATAGCTAGCAAAGGCTAGGCAGACAGCTGGGGGCTGATATTAATAGCCCAGGAAGGGAGCCATGAATATTGGCCCCCTCCCAGGTTAGAAACACCAGCCGTCAGCCGCCCCAGAAATGGCGCATCCATAGGATGCGCCAATTCTGGCACTTAGCCTCGCTCTTCCACGCTGCCCTGGTGCGGTGGCAGGGGGTAATAGGGTTGGGGTTGATGTCAGCTTATAATGCCAGCTGACATCAAGCCCAGGTTAGTAATGGAGAGGCGTCTATAAGACACCCCCATTACTAACCCCATAGTCAAAGTTAAAAAAAAAACACAAACACCCAGAATAAAGTCCTTTAATTGAAATAAAGACACAATTCTTTATTGTTCTAAATTAAACCATACTTACCATCACGCCCATTCCAGCTGAAGCCAACGATCTCCTGCAATAAAAGAAAAATAATAAAGCAACATCATCCTTACCTTTCCATGGTTCCCAGGACAGCTTCAGCTCTGCTACATCGAGATGACAGGCTGGACCTGCAGAACGCTGCCATCCAGCCTGTCATCCCGCAGACACTGAGAAGCGCAGGCATGCTTGCGCTACTCAGTGTCTGACTGTGACGGCATCCAGATGAGCCGACAATGAACTCGGCTCACCTCATGTACGTCACTGACAGCGTGGGAAAATTCTCCTGCACTCAGCGCTTCAGCGTGAGAATTTTCCCACGCTGTCAGTGACGTGCATGAGGTGCGCAGAGTTCATTGGACATGACCTCGGCTCATCTGGATGCCGTCACAGCCAGACACTGAGTACCGCAAGCATGCCTGCGCTTCTCAGTGTCTGTGGGATGACAGGCTGGATGGCAGCGTTCTGCTGCGGTCCAGCCTGTCATCTCGATGTAGCAGAGCTGAAGCTGTCGTGGGAGCCATGGAAAGGTAAGGATGATGTTGCTTTATTATTTTACTTTTATTGCAGGAGATCATTGGCTTCAGCTGGAATGGGCGTGATGGTAAGTATGGTTTAATTTAGAACAATAAAGAATTGTGTGTTTATTTCAATTAAAGGACTTTTTTCTGGGTGTTGTGTTTTTTTTAAATACTTTACTAGAAATTCATGGTGGTCATGTCTAATATTGGCGTGACCCCATGAATTTCGGGCTTAGGGCCAGCTGATAATGCCAAGCTGGCCTTAACCCCTTTATTACCCAGTGAGCCACCGCACCAGGGCCTTGGATGAGTTGGGTACAGCGCCAGTAGATGGCGTTTCTATGAACGCGCCATTTTCCGGGGCGGCTGCGGACTGCAATTTGCAGCGGGTGGGGCCCAGAAAGCTCGGGCCTCCCTGCGCTGCAGATTCCAGCCCCCAGCTGCCTAGTTGTACCTGGCTGGACACAAAAATAGGGCGAAGCTCCACGTATTTTTTTTTTAAATTCATGAAATTCATGGAATAATTAAGAAAAAAAGGGCTTCCCTATATTGTTGTGTCCGGCTAGGTACAAATAGGCAGCTGGTGGTTGGGAGCAGCCCGTTCCTGCCTGCTGTACCTGACTGGACACAAATATAGGGTGAAGCCCCACATCAATTTTTTTTTCGTTATTTCATGAATTTCCTGAAATAATTTAAAAAAAATTGACGTGGGGCTTCGCCCTATATTTGTGTCCAGTCAGGTACAGCAGGCAGGAATGGGCTGCCCGCAACCACCAGCTGCCTATTTGTACCTGGCCAGACACAACAATATAGGGAAGCCCTTTTTTAAAAAAATTATTTCATGAAATAATTAAAAAAAAATTGACGTGGGGCTTCGCACTATATTTGTGTCCAGCCAGGTACAGCAGGCAGGGACGGGCTGCCCCCAACCACCAGCTGCCTATTTGTCCCTGGTTGGACACAACAATATAGGGAGGCCCTTTTTTTCTTAATTATTCCATGAATTTCATGAAATAATTTAAAAAAAAAATGTGTGGGGCTTCGCCCTATTTTTGTGCCCAGCCAGGTACAACTAGGCAGCTGGGAGCTGGAATCCGCAGCGCAGGGAGGCCAAAGCTTTCTGGGCCCTACCCGCTGCAAATTGCAGTCCGCAGCCGCCCCAGAAAATGGCGCGTTCATAGAAGCGCCATCTTCTGGCGCTGTACCCAACTCATCCAGGGCCCTGGTGCGGTGGCTCACTGGGTAATAAAGGGGTTAAGGCCAGCTTGGCATTATCAGCTGGCCCTAAGCCCGAAATTCATGGGGTCACGCCAATATTAGACATGACCACCATGAATTTCTAGTAAAGTATTTAAAAAAACACAACACCCAGAATAAAGTCCTTTAATTGAAATAAACACACAATTCATTATTGTTCTAAATTAAACCATACTTACCGTCACGCCCATTCCAGCTGAAGCCAATGTCTTCTGCAATAAAAGTAAAATAATTAAGCAACCTCATCCTTACCTTTCCATGGTTCCCACGACAGCTTCAGCTCTGCTACATCGAGATGACAGGCTGGACCGCAGCAGAAAGCTGCCATCCAGCCTGTCATCCCGCGGACACTGCGAAGCGCAGGCATGCTTGCGCTCCTCAGTGTCTCGCTGTGACGGCATAAAGATGAGACAAGTTCATGTTCAATGAACTCGGCGCACCTCATGCACGTCACTGACAGCGTGGGAGAATTCTCCTGCACTCAGCACTTCAGCGTGAAAATTCTCCCACGCTGTCAGTGACGTACATGAGGTCAGCTGAGTTCATTGGACATGAATGAGCTCACCTCATGCACGTCACTGACAGCGTGGGAAAATTCTCACGCTGAAGCGCTGAGTGCAGGAGAATTTTCCCATGCTGTCAGTGACGTGCATGAGGTGAGCTCATTCATGTCCAATGATCTCAGCTCACCTCATGCACGTCACTGACAGCGTGGGAAAATTCTCCTGCACTGAGCGCTACAGCGTGAGAATTCTCCCACGCTGTCAGTGACGTGCATGAGGTGAGCTCATTCATGTCCAATGAACTCAGCTGACCTCATGTACGTCACTGACAGCGTGGGAAAATTCTCCTGCACTCAGCGCTACAGCGTGAGAATTCTCCCACGCTGTCAGTGACGTGCATGAGGTGAGCTCATTCATGTCCAATGAACTCAGCTGACCTCATGCACGTCACTGACAGCGTGGGAGAATTCTCACGCTGAAGTGCTGAGTGCAGGAGAATTCTCCCACGCTGTCAGTGACGTGCATGAGGTGCGCCGAGTTCATTGGACATGACCTCGGCTCATCTGGATGCCGTCACAGCCAGACACTGCAGAGCGCAAGCATGCCTGCGCTTCTCAGTGTCTGCGGGATGACAGGCTGGATGGCAGCGTTCTGCTGCGGTCCAGCCTGTTATCTCGATGTAGCAGAGCTGAAGCTGTCGTGGGAACCATGGAAAGGTAAGGATGAGGTTGCTTTATTATTTTTCTTTTATTGCAGGAGATCGTTGGCTTCAGCTGGAATGGGCGTAACGGTAAGTATGGTTTAATTTAGAACAATAAAGGAATGTGTCTTTATTTCAATTAAAGGACTTTATTCTGGGTGTTTGTGTTTTCTTTTAACTTTGACTATGGGGTTAGTAATGGGGGTGTCTTTTAGACGCCTCTCCATTACTAACCTGGGCTTGATGTCAGCTGGCATTATAAGCTGACATCAACCCCAACCCTATTACCCCACTGCCACCGCTACAGGGCAGTGGGAAGAGCGAGGCTAAGTGCCAGAATTGGCGCATCCTAAGGATGCGCCATTTCTGGGGCGGCTGACGGCTGGTGTTTCTAGCCTGGGAGGGGGCCAATATTCATGGAACCCTTCCTGGGCTATTAATATCAGCCCCCAGCTGTCTGCCTAGCCTTTGCTAGCTATTAAAATAGGGGGGACCCCACGTCATTTTTTTGGGGGGTCCCCCATTTTAATAGCTAGTAAAGGCTAGGTATTCCGCTGGGGGCTGATATTAGTAGCCTGGGAAGCTCCGTGGGTATTACCCCCTTCCCAGGCTTCAAACATCTGCCCCAGCCGTCTGGTTAACCTCCGCTAGAGCCTAAAATTATAGGGATCCCCACGCCAATTTTTTTTTTAATAAATCCTTTATTTTAACACTAAATGACAAGTACAGTAATCAACACTGTCACTGTACTTCATATATATGTGACTGACATGTTTCTATCTATCTAATCTATGTGTGATTCTCTATTCCTTCTATTCTAAATTGTCGGGTACATATGCTGAATTGCCGGCCGGCTTTTTTAAAGAGACGGTGCATAAAAACACTATTATTTTTTTAAATAAATCCTTTACACTAAATGACAAGTACAGTAAGCAACACTGTCACTGTACTTCATATATATGTGACTGACATGTTTCTATCTATCTAATCTATGTGTGATTCTCTATTCCTTCTATTCTAAATTGTCGGGTACAGATGCTGAATTGCCTGCCGGCTTTTTTAAAGAGACGGTGCATGAAAACACTATTATTTTTTTTTTAATAAATCCTTTACACTAAATGACAAGTACAGTAAGCAACACTGTCACTGTACTTCATATATATGTGACTGACCTGTTTCTATCTATCTAATCTATGTGTGATTCTCTATTCCTTCTATTCTAAATTGTCGGGTACAGATGCTGAATTGCCGGCCGGCTTTTTTAAAGAGACAGTGCATGAAAACACTATTATTTTTTTTAATAAATCCTTTATACTAAATGACAAGTACAGTAAGCAACACTGTCACTGTACTTCATATATATGTGACTGACATGTTTCTATCTATCTAATCTATGTGTGATTCTCTATTCCTTCTATTCTAAATTGTCGGGTACATATGCTGAATTGCCTGCCGGCTTTTTTAAAGAGACGGTGCATGAAAACACTATTATTTTTTTTTAATAAATCCTTTACACTAAATGACAAGTACAGTAAGCAACACTGTCACTGTACTTCATATATATGTGACTGACCTGTTTCTATCTATCTAATCTATGTGTGATTCTCTATTCCTTCTATTCTAAATTGTCGGGTACAGATGCTGAATTGCCGGCCGGCTTTTTTAAAGAGACAGTGCATGAAAACACTATTATTTTTTTTAATAAATCCTTTATACTAAATGACAAGTACAGTAAGCAACACTGTCACTGTACTTCATATATATGTGACTGACATGTTTCTATCTACCTAATCTATGTGTGATTCTCTATTCCTTCTATTCTAAATTGTTGGGTACAGATGCTGAATTGCCGGCTGACTTTTTTAAAGAGACGGTGCATGAAAACACTATTATTTTTTTTAATAAATCCTTTACACTAAATGACAAGTACAGTAATCAACACTGTCACTGTACTTCATATATATGTGACTGACATGTTTCTATCTATCTAATCTATGTGTGAAGCTCTATTCTGTCTGTTATAAACTGTCGGGTACCGCTGCTGAATTGCCGGCCGGCTTTTTTAAAGAGACGGTGCATGAAAACACTATTATTTTTTTTGATAAATCCTTTACACTAAATGACAAGTACAGTAAGCAACACTGTCACTGTGCTTCTTATATGTGTGACTGACATGTTTCTATCTATCTAATCTATGTGTGAAGCTCTATTCTTTCGGTTCTAAATTGTCGGGTACCGGTGTACGCCGCTGATGAATTGCCGGCTTTTCATGTTTCACTGTTGGCACTGTTCCCATCGATTTGGGCAATCACTGTAATGCCACAACCACCATGGCTGTGGCATTACAGTGAGTGGCAGACAATCCCTGCATGATTGGTGCTCTAAATAGCGCCAGACATGCAGGACACGCTTTTGGTGCACGAACAGTTATCGAACATAACCTTGAACAGCCGAATTTTTTGCAAATCGTTCGGGTTCGTCGAAGAACTCGAACACCGCCCAAAACAGCTCGAATTTGAGATTGGCGAACAATTCTAGTCGAACACCGCTCATCTCTAGTCCAGACTAGTGATGAGCGAAAGTGCTCACCACTGCTTGGTACTCACCCGAGCATCACTGTGCTCGACGAGCTCGGCACTCGACGAGTGTTTCCAGGTTGCTAGGATGGGAACTCGGGTCCCCTCCCTGCATGTTTGGCGCTCTTTAGAGAGCCAATGAACATGCAAGGATTGTCTGCCATGCACTGTAATGCTGTAGCCATGTTTGTTGTAGGCATTACAGTGATTGGCTGGCTGCACAGCATCATCAAGTGTATATAAAACCGGGCGCTGCCATGCTCGTCACAGTTTACTCTGGAACCAGGCACATTAGGGAGAGCTGCTATTGCGTCAGGGAGAGATTTGCTTTTTCATAGTTAGTATAGGTATTCCACAACATATATATATATCTAACTGAACTAACAGTCCTTCTGAGGACTAATCCAGCTGTATAAATTCAGTGGTAATAGCAGGAGTTAGGCAAGTAGGCAGTGTATGTGGCAGACTGCAGTGCATGATAGAGCTCACGAGGGTCAATTGAACGTCCTGTTAGTATAGGTATTCCGCAACATATACACTGCTCAAAAAAATAAAGGGAACACTCAAATAACACATCCTAGATCTGAATGAATGAAATATTCTCATTGAATACTTTGTTCTGTACAAATTTGAATGTGCTGACAACAAAATCACACAAAAATCATCAATGGAAATCAAATTTATTAACCAATGGAGGCCTGGATTTGGAGTCACACCAAAATGAAAGTGGAAAAACACACTACAGGCTAATCCAACTTTGATGTAATGTCCTTAAAACAAGTCAAAATGAGTCTCAGTATTGTGTGTGGCCTCCACGTGCCTGTATGACCTCCCTACAATGCCTGGGCATGCTCCTAATGAGGTTGCGGATGGTCTCCTGTGGGATCTCCTCCCAGACCTGAAATAAAGCATCCGCCAACTCCTGGACAGTCTGTGGTGCAACGTGACGTTGGTGGATGGAGTGAGACATGATGTCCCAGATGTGCTCAATAGGATTTAGGTCTGGGGATGGGTGGGGCAAATCCATAGCTTCAATGCCTTCATTTTGCAGGAACTGCTGACACACTCCAGCCACATGAGGTCTGGCATTGTCCTGCATTAGGAGGAACCCAGGGCCAACTGCACCAGCATATGGTCTCACAAGGGGTCTGAGGATCTCATCTTGGTACCTAATAGCAGTCAGGCTACTTCTGGCGAGCACATGGAGGGCTGTGTGGCCCTCCAAAGAAATGCCACCCCACACCATTACTGACCAACTGCCAAACCGGTCATGCTGAAGGATGTTGCAGGCAGCAAATCACTCTCCACGGTGTCTCCAGACTCTGTCACGTCTGTTACATGTGCTTAGTGTGAACCTGCTTTCATCTGTGAAGAGAAAAGGGTGCCAATGGCGACTTTGCCAATACTGGTGTTCTGTGGCAAATGCCAAGCGTCCTGCACAATGTTGAGCTGTGAGCACAACCCCCATCTGTGGACGTTGGGCCCTCATACCACCCTCATGGAGTCAGTTTCTCACATGCACATTTGTGGCCTGCTGGAGGTTATTTTGCAGGGCTCTGGAAGTGCTCCTCCTGTTCCTCCTTGCACAAAGGCGGAGGTAGCGGTCCTGTTGCTGGGTTGTTGCCCTCTTATGGCCCCCTCCACGTCTAATGGTGTACTGGCCTGTTTCCTGGTAGTGCCTCCAGCCTCTGGACACTACGCTGACAGACACAGCAAACCTTCTTGCTACAGCTCGCATTGATGTGCCATGCTGGATGAGCTGCACTACCTGAGCAACTTCTGTGGGTTGTAGAGTCCGTCTCATGCTACCACAAGTGTGAAAGCACAACCAACATTCAAAAGTGACCAAAACATCAGCCAGAAAGCATTGGTACTGAGATGTGGTCTGTGGTCTTCACCTGCAGAGCCACTCCTTTATTTAGTGTGTCTTGATAATTGGCAATAATTTCCATCTATTGTCTATTCCATTTGCACAACAGCATGTGAAATTGATTGTCAATCAGTGTTGATTCCTAAGTGGATAGTTTGATTTCACAGAAGTTTGATTTACTTGGAGTTATATTCTGTTGTTTAAGTGCTCCCTTTATTTTTTTGAGCAGTGTATATATATTCATCTGAACTAACAGTCCTTCTGAGGACTAATCCAGGTGCATATATCCAGTGGTGATAGCAGGAATTAGGCAGACAGGCAGTGTATGTGGCAGACTGCAGTGCATATAGTGCAAGAGGGTCTATTGAACATTCCTGCTGCTGCTGTTTTTCCAGATATTTGTACACATAGCCCCAGATATCAAGGGCCAGCGAATTTTTTTTTATCATAATCCTGGTTATTTGCTTAAAAATCAATCCAGAGTACACCATTTTTCTGCTCCATTTGCTTGTTCTCACTGCAGAATAAAGCCATATCTGTTCCATATTTCAGCGATAAAAATCCAGAAATTTAAACTGAATGTGGAAAATATTGGCCTCCTTTTCCATTCTGTTGTAGTGCAAGCAATTTACACTAGGTGTCTGTCAAGAATAATATTAGTAAATTACAATGCCTGCTATTTAAAACCGTGGTTCTCTGTCTGACATAAAAACTATAAGAGTGTTCCAAAATCAGACATTTCTTTCATTTACATTCCCTTGCAGTGAGTCGGTCAAGCTATTCACACTAGGTGTCTGTAAAGGATAGTATAAGTAAATTACAGGTCTGATATTTAAAACCGTGGTTCCCTGTCAGACATAACACCTATCAGAGTGTTTTTAAATCAGACATTTCTTTCATTTTCATTTTGTTGCAGTGTGTCGGTCAAGCTATTCACACTAGGTGTCTGTGAAAAATAGTATTAGTAAATTACAGGCCTGCTATTTAAAACCGTGGTTCTCTGTCAGACATAACACCTATAAGAGTGTTCCAAAATTAGACATTTCTTCCATTTTCATTCCATTGCAGTGTGTCGGTCAAGCTATTCACACTAGGTGTCTGTGAAGGATAGTATTATCAAATTATAGGCCTGCTATTTACTGTAAAATTGTGGTTCTCTGTCAGTTGTATCACATATAACTGCGTTCCAAAATCAGCCATTTCTCGTGATCGTGGAAAATATTGTCCTCCATTTAAAATGGGCAAGGTGCATGGCAAGGACCGGGGAAGTGGACGTGATGGTGATGGTGCATGCAGAGGCTGAGGATGTGGCCGTAGGCAAGCTGAAATTGTGCCACAACAAACACCCACATCTTGTTGCTGACCTTCCTGTACCAATTACTAGGGGACCGCAGAATACCACTATTGAACACAGAGCAGTGTCAAAAGGTTATTGGTTGGATAGCAGATAATGCTTCCAGTCACTTAGCCACCACCACCCTGTCTTCCACACAGTCAAGTCTCAGTAGCCATGAGTCTGGACCACATATTCCTCACCCTGATCCTCCTTCCTCCCACCATGCCGTGTGCCTGGAGACAATTGATCCCACATTTGGACACTCAGAAGAGCTGTTCACTTTTCTATTTGCCGATTCGGGCCTCTCGCCCAGCCAGCTTCAAGCGAGTCAAGAGGAGAACGATGCTCAAATATTGGAGCAGACACAATCACACAAAGGCGATGGTGGGACAGTGCAATTACTGTCGCAAGAGGTGGATGATGATGATGATGAGACACAATTGCCAGAAAGTCAGGAGTAGTGTTGAGCCACCCCCGTAGTGTTCGAGTTCGGTTCGGTTCGTCGAACACCCGTGTGTTCGCCGAACTGTTCGTCGAACTGTTCGTCGAACACCTTCGAACACCGTTAAAACCAATGGCAGGCAAACAAAAACACATAGAAACACATAGAAAACACCTTCAAAGGTGTCCAAAAGCTGACAAACTGCTCAGAAGACACAACTAACACATGGAAAAGTGACAAGTACATATAGTCATGCGAAAAGAAAAGAGGTGGAGGAGTAAAAGGAGGGGGAGACACAGATATAGGCATGTCATGCCCTTCTAAAATCCAAAAAGTGAGAAGCCGAGACGGCCAGTCCGCTCCTGCCCGTGCCACCTCCGTGTCGCCGGGTTTGTGCCAGAGCCGCGGTGAACCCTGACGGCCAGCCCCCCTCTCCCAATACTGGTGCCTGTCCGCTGGTGGGTCGAGAGAGCCCCCCTGTGGTGGAGGCAGCTCTAAGCTTTTTAATTTAAATTGTCCCTCTAATTTGAATGAATACACTTTAAATCCATTTACAAGGATCTATTGGAGGGCAAGTCTCATGCCAGCAGCCGCGTAATTCCAGCTCCAGTAGCGTCCACTAAAGCTGCTGCAGTTAAAAAGCTTTTATAAGGATCGAGCTCGGCTGTTCACCGCAAGGCATCCTAGTGCCAGTCCCAGCCCCTATGCCTTGGGGTGCCTCCTGATGCTCTTCACTAAGTATCCCGTGGTCCCGAAGCATTTCCTTTGAAAAAATTAAGTGTCCAAACTACAGGTGGTGTAGCTTGCTTAACAGCCGGGATAATCCGCTGACTAGCAGACACTGCTACTAGGCACAAAGTATTTCCTGGGCTAGATGCAGTTAAAAATTTGTAAGTAGATACTCTCGTTGGATGCTGAGAAAGCATTCCATAGAGTCTCCTGGCACGCCATATATGATTCTCTTAAAAAGCTTGGGGTAGGGGTCTAGGGGACCCTTTTATAGCCAAAATCACGGCCCTGTATCACAATACGTCACCTAGGCTGAAGATAAATGGAACTGTAGCACCGAGGGCTCGGTTGCTACAGACGTATTGCACCTGACCCAGAGGTGTGATATCTCACTCTCAGATAAGGATGGAGTGTGGATCAGGACCCGACACCTGCATGCATTACACCACATTGCCGTGGGGCAGGGCGACCAATATGCCCCTGAGATGGGCACGACAGTCCCTGTCCCTGGCTGGAGTGGGGGGAGGGAACACTGAGGAAGGGGAACCCTGCAGTGCAGGAGCAGGGAGGAAGCAGTTCCTGGGTGCATTGAGAAGGGAGTATAAAAGGTGGGCACCATCTTAGTTCAGTGCAGAGAAGTCTGAGCAGAAGTGGCAGGGAGCAGGGGCTCTGCATGAGCTCTGCTCCGGAGGCGGGCCTAGTAACAGAGGCCCAGGCCTGCAAGAGGGAGAAGGAAGGAAGAGGAGCGGAGAAGGCTCCAGGAACGAGGAATGAAGGGATCCCAGGGGTGCGGACGGGCGAGTCGCCACCGCACGCCCGAATCCACCTGCGTGGAGGGGTCAGGCCAAAGGGGGAGACCGGTCCCCGAACTAGTGGAGGCAGGAAACGACCCTCAGCTAGAAACCGGAGGCTCTGACATTTTATGTGGCGCAGCCCCTTGCTCCACCCGCTAGGAAGGCACCACATAGGGTCAGGGAAACTGGCGCCAAGTTTACCAAGAGGAGGCCTGAGGCAGCCGGACAGAAGTGTTGGTAAGAAAGGCCAGACAAAGGACACACAAAGGGGGTCCTGTGAAGCGCTCCAAAGTTATCTGGGAGTTGTCTGAGCCCCTCACCTGGTGAGCACAGTACGACGTGGGCAGCCGTTACCTGCAGACGTGGTCTGGATAATAAGAACTGTGAGTAAAGGCCCTGAACTGCATCACTGACTCCGTGTCGTTACTGCTGCTGCCCTGCACCATCACCCCCATCCTCCGCATACACTGCCCTGAGGCTATACTCCTCCCGTGGGGAGTTATGCTACGCTCTGCTGCACCCACAACACCAGCCTTAGCGGTCTGCCCTGTAGCGGCGGTTCACTCTGACCGCAATCCACGGGTGGCGTAGTCGGACATTTAAACATCAAAACCACATAAATAGTTCCGCCACTGGTTTGACCGCCCTGAGCCACGGAACCGGATCGCCGCCACGAAGACTACAACCACCAGCATCCACCAAAAAGGGTCCGGCTCCGGGTGTCCCAAGGCCCAGGGGGTACGTCAGAACATTTTCATCACCTTTCACAATCACCAATGGGACAAGGCAGGGATGTCCTCTGTCCCCTCTCTTATACATCCTAGTGACGGAGCACCTGCTCTCATCAATTCGCCATAACCCCAATATTAGGTGGATTGAGGTGGGAGGCACCGAGTACAAGTGCTCTCTATTTGCTGATGATGTCCTAGTATATATCACTCAATCACATATATCCATCCCTGCTGTTATGGCTGAAATAGATCACTTTGTTACATGGTAAAATTTTAAAATCAATGCAGCGAAGTCTGAGGCCCTCGATGTCTCCCTCCCTAAATCCATATAGGATTCCATCCAGTCCAACTTTCCCTTTGCCTGGCCCTCACAGGGTATCAAATACTTAGGAATTCCTATTCATAGAGACCTCTCCCATCTATGTTATCTTAATTTTGGGCCCTTTATTGAACAATTCCATACAGACCACGGTTGGCAAGTTGGAACTGTGAGATTCACTACGTGCACCACTGGTATTTTGTGGAAAAGCACATGTAAGATTCTGCAACAGTCTCTGCTGATACTCCTGCATGCGTGCATCCCTTTCTATGGCAGGAATAATTTCTGCAAATTTACTTTTGTACCGGGGATCTAACAGTGTGGCAACCCAGTAGTCAGGATTATTTCTAATTCTCACAATTCGAGGGTCATGTTGCAGGTAGTGCAGCAAGAAGGCACTCATGTGTGTTGCACATCCAGGAGCACCAAGTCCCTGTTGTGTTGGTGGCGAGGTAACAATCATGCTTCCTTCCTCTGTCCTCTCCCCCCAACCTCGCACAACAGAAATGTGATCAAGGTCTCCCTCATCTGATGAGTCTTCCATCAGTTCGTCCTCCACTTCTTCCTGGGCTCCTGCACCTTCCTCACTAGTTTGGCTGATACCATGCGCCCTGGTAAAATCATCTCCCCCACCCTCACATGCCTGCCGCCCTGGTGCTGCCGACCGTCTGGACCTTGCAGATGTTAGCCCTTCCGCATACAACTCCTCCTCCTCTACTTCCTCCACCTCCTCTTGTGCCACCACCTGACTCCGAATTCTGTTTAACATGTGCTCCAGCATGTAACTCACCGGAATAGTCATGCTGATAATGGCATCGTCAGCACTAAACATCTTCGTCGCCATTTCAAAACTGTGCAGAAGGGTGCATAGGTCCCTGATCTGAGACCACTCCTCCAGCGTGATTTGCCCCACCTCTGAATCTCGTTGGCCCAGGCTATACGTCAGAACGTATTGCACCAGGGCTTGTCGGTGCTGCCACAGTCGCTGCAACATGTGCAGAGTTGAATTCCACCGGGTAGGCACATTGCATTTTAGCCGGTGAAGTGGCAGGCCCAACGACTTCTGTAGAGATGTAAGTCGCTGAGCTGCGGGATGCGAACGGCGGAAGTGAGCACACAGCGACCGTGCCCTCTGCAGAAGGCCATCTAGTCTGGGATAGTGGGCTAAAAATTGCTGGACAACCAGGTTCAACACGTGAGCCATACAAGGCACGTGTGTGACATTGCCCCGGCGAAGGGCCGCACCCAGGTTTGCAGCATTGTCGCACACGGCCTTCCCTGGTTTCAGGTCCAGTGGAGACAACCATTCATGAAATTGGTTCTCCAGAGCTGACCACAACTCCTCAGCTGTGTGACTCACATTTCCCAGACATTTCAATGTAAAAACCGCCTGATGACGTTGAGCCCTACTGCCAGCATAGTAAGGAGGTGTGCAGGATCCCTTCTGCGCAGTTAGAAAGCTTGTGGCATGACCAGACAGGCTTTGGGTGCAGGTGGAAGACCGAGAGGAGGTTGAGGAGGCAGAAGCAATGGAGGAAAAATGACATAAAGAGGATTGACGCACAACTCGTGGGGACGGCAAGACTTGGACAGCAGCCCCTTGTCCTGCTGTCACCATAGTTACCCAGTGCCCAGTCAGCGACATGTAACGCCCCTGTCCATGCCTACTCGTCCAAGTGTCTGTGGTGAAATGCACCCTGTCACACACAGAGTTTCTCAAAGAAGCGGTGATGTTGTGTGCGACATGCTGGTGGAGCGCAGGCACACCTTTCTTTGAGAAGTAGTGCCGACTGGGCATCTGGTACTGGGGCACTGCGACGGACATAAGGTCTCGAAAATCCTCTGTGTCCACCAGGCGGAAAGGCAGCATTTCTGTAGCCAAGAGCTTGCAGATGGTGAAATTCAACCTCTTAGCTTTCTCATGGCTAGGAGGAAATGGTCTTTTACTTGTCCACATCTGAGGGACCGAGGGCTGGCTATTGTGCTTAGACGGGGTTGATAAGGGTGTCCCCGGCAAACTGCCGGTCTGTGAGGAAGATGCAGGCGGACATGTTAGGTTGCCTTGATCCAAAGGTGGTGCTATCGATGTCGGACAGCGCTCAAGACCAGCTGGTGTTACCACCTCCAAAGAAAATGATGACCTGCCAATCACGCTGGCTGTTGCGGGTAAAGAGGTGGCAGGTCTGCGCCCCAAAACAGGTGTGACTGCTGTCCCCCCAGTCACAGAGGATGAAGAGGCCGCGGATGCACAAGACATGGCAGACGGTGGTTGGCCCGGCCGGCTAGACCGCATTGTAGCACACTGAGCTTCCCACTGCAACTTATGCTTCATGTCCATGTGCCGGTTCATGCATGAAGTACTCAAACTATGTATTTTTTGGCCTCTACTTAGCTTTTGCTGACAAATGTTACAGATAACACGAGTTGGGTCATCTTTATCGATCTGAAAAAATGCCCAGGCTATGCAAGGCTTAGCACCCATGCGACCTGAAGAGCCACCACGACTTGTGGTGAGAGGCAGAGTTGTGTTTGAGGATGCAGTTGTTGACGTGCTTCCAGTACTACGTCTCTGTCCAGGAAGGCGCAACCTGACCTCGTCGTCACTAGCATCTTCCTCCACCTCCTCTGCTGACCTCATCTCTTGGCTGACTGTGGGTTGACAGTAAGTGGGATCTCCGACCTCATCATCATCACCCTGTGCGTTATCACACCCGTCGTCCTCAGAGCCAACCTGTTCCTGCCCTGACAAAAAACTAAAGTTGTCGCTCCAATCAGGTATTTGAGTCTTATCATCGTCTTCCTCATTGTCTCCACCAACAGGAGTTACAGTTTGGGAATGAGGGTCTACATTATGGTCAGAACCTTCTGCGTCTGGTCCTGGATCCGACTCATAAAGATTCTGGGCATCAGTGCAGATCATTTCCTCGTCTGGATTCACAGAAGCGCTGGAGTCGACCTCTGATTCCCAGGCTATAGTATGAGTAAACAGCTCTGCAGACTCAACCATCTGTTCTACCTCATACTCAGACGGGCAGCTGGAGATTTGGGAGCTGTGAGGAAGCAAGTGCGATTTGGGTGACACCTTTGAGGACTGGAGTATTTGTGATGTTGAAATTGATGTGGAGGAGAGCCCACTTAAAGGAGCACTTGATATCCGTTGAAGCACCTGCTGTTTTTGTGCCTCATCTGGAATTTGTAGCGATTGGCGTGGCCGTAAGAAAGGGATCTTATCACATTGTCCGCTAAAAGAAGTAGACATTTTAGTTTGGCTGGAAGATGGTCTTTCTTCTGCACCTACCCCACGGACACAACCTTTTTTCCCCTTCCCAACACGCCTATTCCCCTTTCCACCAGCAGCAGGCCTTTTTCCACTCATTTTGGTGGTTAACTAATTCACAACTCTGGAGTTGTTTGCACAAAAAAACAATGGATGGTAACCGAGCAGAGCTGAGTGGCCAAACTGTGGTATTAGGCCAAAACTATTGGCTGGGTTAGATGCAGAAAAAAATTATTTTTAATTTGCAACCTGATGGAGGTCAGTATAGATGGACTAATAGACCAAGTCCCACACACCGCTAGAAGCCCAAATATTTTTTCAGAGCTAGATGCAGAAAATTTTTTTATTCAATTTGCAACCTGATGGAGGTCAGTATAGATGGACTAATAGACCAAGTCCCATACACTGCTAGAAGCCCAAATATTTTTTCAGAGCTAGATGCAGAAAAAAATTATTTTTAATTTGCAATCTGATGGAGGTCAGTATAGATGGACTAATAGACCAAGTCCCACACACCGCTAGAAGCCCAAATATTTTTTCAGAGCTAGATGCAGAAAAAAATTATATTCAATTTGCAACCTGCTGGAGGTCAGTATAGAAGGACTAATAGAACAAGTCCCACACACTGCTAGAAGCCCAAATATTTTTTCAGAGCTAAATGAAGAAAAAAATTATTTTTAATTTGCAACCTGATGGAGGTCAGTATAGATGGACTAATAGACCAAGTCCCACACACTGCTAGAAGCCCAAATATTTTTTCAGAGCTAGATGCAGAAAAAAATTATTTTTAATTTGCAACCTGATGGAGGTCAGTATAGATGGACTAATAGACCAAGTCCCACACACCGCTAGAAGCCCAAATATTTTTTCAGAGCTAGATGCAGAAATTTTTTTTATTCAATTTGCAACCTGATGGAGGTCAGTATAGATGGACTAATAGACCAAGTCCCACACACTGCTAGAAGCCCAAATATTTTTTCAGAGCTAGATGCAGAAAAAAATTATTTTTAATTTGCAACCTGATGGAGGTCAGTATAGATGGACTAATAGACCAAGTCCCACACACTGCTAGAAGCCCAAATATTTTTTCAGAGCTAGATGCAGAAAAAAATTATTTTTAATTTGCAACCTGATGGAGGTCAGTATAGATGGACTAATAGACCAAGTCCCACACACTGCTAGAAGCCAAATATTTTTTCAGAGCTAGATGCAGAAAAAAATTATTTTTAATTTGCAACCTGATGGAGGTCAGTATAGATGGACTAATAGAACAAGTCCCACACGCTGCTAGAAGCCCAAATATTTTTTCAGAGATAAATGAAGAAAAAAATTATTTTTAATTTGCAACCTGATGGAGGTCAGTATAGATGGACTAATAGACCAAGTCCCACACACCGCTAGAAGCCCAAATATTTTTTCAGAGCTAGATGCAGAAAAAAATTATATTCAATTTGCAACCTGCTGGAGGTCAGTATATAAGGACTAATAGAACAAGTCCCACACACTGCTAGAAGCCCAAATATTTTTTCAGAGCTAAATGAAGAAAAAAATTATTTTTAATTTGCAACCTGATGGAGGTCAGTATAGATGGACTAATAGACCAAGTCCCACACACTGCTAGAAGCCCAAATATTTTTTCAGAGCTAGATGCAGAAAAAAATTATATTCAGTTTGCAACCTGATGGAGGTCAGTATAGATGGACTAATAGAATGATGCTATGCCCAAAAGATTTTACTTCACTAGGTTCAGTAAAAAAATTGGTATTCTATACACAGGTGGTATATCTTGCAACACAGATAGGCTACTCCACTGACTAACACACTCTGCAATAGGCCAAAAAGGATTAGCTTTGCTAGATTCAGCCAAATGCTGTGAAAAAAACTTGCACAGCACTGGCACAGACCTGCCTGGCAAAAACTGATAGGAACTGATGTAACCTAGTCCTGAAAAGGACTCCAATTACAATTAGTCTTTACTCCCACAATCTATCTATTTAAGAGCACAGACCTGCCTGATAAAAGTCGTAGGAAATGCTGTAACCTAGTCCTTAAACGTACTGCAATCACAACTATTCCCTACTCCCAAGCTATCTGTATATTTGTGCGAAAATTGGCTTGAAATTAACAAGGTATAGCGCACACAGCAACAGCGGTGCCGTCTAACACGCAGCTGCAGCAGTGAGAAAATGGTGGCGACGGGGAAAATGGCTTGGTCTTATAGGGCAAGGACATGTGACATACACTGCCAATCACACATGCCCTTGCTTGTGTGAAAAAAAGCACTTCGCTCCGTGTGTGCGCTGCTGATAGGCTGACAGATTGCACCTCCCCACTGCAAATGCGGGAAAGAGGAAAAAAAATGGAGATCTTCATTGTTCCTGCAGAGATCCATCCCCTGCCCCTCCCCCCGCCCCGCTGTACACTCAAACTGCGTATTAACATTAATTTTCATCATTACTGAGAAAAAATCCAGTTATGATTTTGGTGCACGAACAGTTATCGAACATAACCTCGAACAGCCGAATTTTTCTCAAATTGTTCGTGTTCGCCGACCGGCTCGAACACCGCCCAAAACAGCTCGAATTTGAGATTGGCGAACAGTTCGAGTAGAACAACGCTCATCTCTAGTCAGGAGGAGGACAAGGCTGTGGAAGCGGAAGACGAGGTAGTGGATGATATAGTTACTGACCCAACCTTGCAGGGGAATTTACAGAGCGAGGACAACAGCACACAGGAGGAGGGAGGAGTAGCACCACAACAGGCAGGAAGAAGCAGTATGATGGCCGCAGACACAAGGCGGGAAAGTTTTCCTCGTAACGCCAAAACGACGGAAGGTCAACTGTTAGGTCTTCCCGAGTCTGAATATTTTTTAAAGACTCTGCAGATAAACCCAAAAAGGCCATTTGCAACACCTGCCAGGCCAGCATCAGCAGGGCTAGCAAAATTAGCAGCCTTAACACTACCAGCATGATCAGGCACATGGCAGCAAGGCACCCGACTAAGTGGGCCAAACCCCAGGGTCCAGCATCAGTGTTTGCAGGTGACAACACTGCTTGATCCACTGTTGTGCGTGCACGCCAATCCCCTGTCCATGGCCCATGCCGAAATGCCTCCCACCCTGCACCTGTCACTGCACACTCTCAACTAGCATCATCAGCAAGCACATCCACGCAGCGTTCAGTTGTCCCTACCTCAGTCCTTGGAACACAAGCGCAAATACGCAGCCAATGCCCCACAGGCCACACTGCTAAATTCACAGATTTTGTGACTGCTTATGCTCGAAATGTTGCCTTTTAGGCTCATGGAGATGGAAGCTTTCCGCAACCTGATAGCAGTGGCCATCCCTCGGTACTCGGTCCCCAGTTGCTACTATTTCTCCTGGTGTGCCATCCCTGCATTATACGAGCACGTGTCCCACAACATTAGACGTGTCCTCAACAACGCAGTTACTGGGAAAGTCCACCTAACCACGGACACGTGGACAAGTGCTTGTGGGCAGGGATGGTACATCTCGCTGATGGCACACTGGGTTAATATAGTGGAAGCTCTGACCCAGTCGGACCTTGGGATGGAACACATCATCCAGACGCCGTGGATTGTGGGCCCTGGGTCAATCAGGGTTGCCCCCACATTCTACAGCTCCTGCACCTCCTCCTTCTCCTCTTTAGCCTCCATCTCTGAAATGACCACATCAGTCCGAAGCTGGAAGCAATGCAGCACTGCCTCGGCCATGAGGCAACAGGCTGTGGTGAAGCTAATATGCTTAGGTGCCAAACCACACATTGCTGAAGAGTTGTGGACAGCTCTGAAAGAGTACACAGATCTGTGGCTGACACTGCTGAACCTACAGCCAGGCATGGTCATGTGTGACAATAGTCGGAACCTGGTGGCGGCTCTGAGGCGAGCTCACACATGTACCATGCTTTGCCCAAGTGCTTAACCTCATGGTTCAGCGGTTTCTCAAAACCTTCCAAAATCTGCCGGATCTGATTGTTAAAGTATGTCGCCTGTGTGCACATTTTAGAAAGTCAGCTACAGCTTCTGCCGCCCATGCCGTGCTTCAGCAGCGTTTGCAGCTTCCAGCTCACCGACTGATCTGCGATGTTCCCACGCATTGGAACTCTACATTGCAGATGTTAAAAAGGATTTGTGAGCAGAAGAGTGCAGTTGTTGACTAGCATCATCAACAAGGCTGTTGGTATTCAGTTCAGACTCCACACATAAGACCTCAGGAGTGGACATAGATATCAGACATATGTACCATCCTCCAAAACTTTGAGGACTCCATCAAGATGGGGAGCGGCGATGATGCCATAATTAGCGTCACCATCCCGCTTCTCTGTCTTCTGAAACGCTCTCTTCTCACAAATAGTGTTGAGCCACCCCCGTAGTGTTCGAGTTCGGTTCGGTTCGTCGAACACCCGTGTGTTCGCCGAACTGTTCGTCGAACTGTTCGTCGAACACCTTCGAACACCGTTAAAACCAATGGCAGGCAAACAAAAACACATAGAAACACATAGAAAACACATTCAAAGGTGTCCAAAAGCTGACAAACTACTCAGAAGACACAACTAACACATGGAAAAGTGACAAGTACATATAGTCATGCGAAAAGAAAAGAGGTGGAGGAGTAAAAGGAGGAGTAAAAGGAGGGGGAGACACAAATATAGGCATGTCATGCCCTTCTAAAATCCAAAAAGTGAGAAGCCGACACGTTCAGTCCGCTCCTGCCCGTGCCACCTCCGGGTCGCCGGGTTTGTGCCAGAGCCGCGGTGAACCCTGACGGCCAGCCCCCCTCTCCCAATACTGGTGCCTGTCCGCTGGTGGGTCGAGCGAGCCCCCCTGTGGTGGAGGCAGCTCTAAGCTTTTTAATTTAAATTGTCTCTCTAATTTGAATGAATACACTTTAAATCCATGTACAAGGATCTATTGGAGGGCAAGTCTCATGCCAGCAGCCGCGTAATTCCAGCTCCAGTAGCGTCCACTAAAGCTGCTGCAGTTAAAAAGCTTTTATAAGGATCGAGCTCGGCTGTCCACCGCAAGGCATCCTACTGCCAGTCCCAGCCCCTATGCCTTGGGGTGCCTCCTGATGCTCTTCACTGAGTATCCCGTGGTCCCGAAGCATTTCCTTTGAAAAAATTAAGTGTCCAAACTACAGGTGGTGTAGCTTGCTTAACAGCCGGGATAATCCGCTGACTAGCAGACACTGCTACTAGGCACAAAGTATTTCCTGGGCTAGATGCAGTTAAAAATTTGTAATTAGATACTCTTGTTGGATGCTGAGAAAGCATTCCATAGAGTCTCCTGGCACGCCATATATGATTCTCTTAAAAAGCTTGGGGTAGGGGTCTAGGGGACCCTTTTATAGCCAAAATCACGGCCCTGTATCACAATACGTCACCTAGGCTGAAGATAAATGGAACTGTAGCACCCTGAGGGCTCGGTTGCTACAGAGGTATTGCACCTCACCCAGAGGTGTGATATCTCACTCTCAGGTAAGGATGGAGTGTGGATCAGGACCCGACACCTGCACGCATTACACCACATTGCCGTGGGGCAGGGCGACCAATATGCCTCTGAGATGGGCACGACTGTCCCTGTCCCTGGCTGGAGTGGGGGGAGGGAACACTGAGGAAGGGGAACCCTGTAGTGCAGGAGCAGGGAGGAAGCAGTTCCTGGGTGCATTGAGAAGGGAGTATAAAAGGTGGGCACCATCTTAGTTCAGTGCAGAGAAGTCTGAGCAGAAGTGGCAGGGAGCAGGGGCTCTGCATGAGCTCTGCTCCGGAGGCGGGCCTAGTAACAGAGGCCCAGGCCTGGAAGAGGGAGAAGGAAGGAAGAGGAGCGGAAAAGGCTCCAGGAACGAGGAATGAAGGGATCCCAGGGGTGCGGACGGGCGAGTCGCCAGCGCACGCCCGAATCCACCTGCGTGGAGGGGTCAGGCCAAAGGGGGAGACCGGTCCCCGAAACTAGTGGAGGCAGGAAACGACCCTCAGCTAGAAACCGGAGGCTCTGACATTTTATGTGGCGCAGCCCCTCGCTACACCCGCTAGGAAGGCACCACATAGGGTCAGGGAAACTGGCGCCAAGTTTACCAAGAGGAGGCCCGAGGCAGCCGGACAGAAGGGTTGGTAAGAAAGGCCAGACAAAGGACACACAAAGGGGGTCCTGTGAAGCGCTCCAAAGTTATCTGGGAGTTGTCTGAGCCCCTCACCTGGTGAGCACAGTACGACGTGGGCAGCCGTTACCTGCAGACGTGGTCTGGATAATAAGAACTGTGAGTAAAGGCCCTGGACTGCATCACTGACTCCGTGTTGTTACTGCTGCTGCCCTGCACCATCACCCCCATCCTCCGCATACACTGCCCTGAGGCTATACTCCACCCACAGCACCAGCCTCAGCGGTCTGCCCTGCAGCGGCGGTTCACTCTGACCGCAATCCACGGGTGGCGTAGTCGGACATTTAAACATCAAAACCACATAAATAGTTCCGCCACTGGTTTGACCACCCTGAGCCACGAAACCGGGTCGCCGCCACGAAGACTACAACCACCAGCATCCACCAAAAAGGGTCCGGCTCCGGGTGTCCCAAGGCCCAGGGGGTGCATCAGAACATTTTCATCACCTTTCACAATCACCAATGGGACAAGGCAGGGATGTCCTCTGTCCCCTCTCTTATACATCCTAGTGACGGAGCACCTGCTCTCATCAATTCGCCATAACCGCAATATTAGGTGGATTGAGGTGGGAGGCACCGAGTACAAGTGCTCTCTATTTGCTGATGATGTCCTAGTATATATCACTCAATCACATATATCCATCCATGCTGTTATGGCTGAAATAGATCACTTTGTTACATGGTCAAATTTTAAAATCAATGCAGCAAAGTCTGAGGCCCTCGATGTCTCCCTCCCCAAATCCATATAGGATTCCATCCAGTCCAACTTTCCCTTTGCCTGGCCCTCACAGGGTATCAAATACTTAGGAATTCCTATTCATAGAGAGCTCTCCCATCTATGTTATCTTAATTTTGGGCCCTTTATTGAACAACTCGATACAGACCACGGTTGGCAAGTTAGAACTGTAAGATTCACTACGTGAACCACTGGTGTTTTGTGGAAAAGCACATGTACACTGTGTTGCAAATTATTATGCAAAAAGTGTTGAGGAGTGATAAGGGAAGAATTTGTTTGTTTGTCAGTTAAACTCATTGATGGTGATGTGTGTCAGGGCTCTTTATATCACTGTAAGCAATTGCAGACACCTGTGCTAATTAGTTTGGCAGGTGTGTCCAATGAAAGGCAAGACTACTTAAGAAGGCTGTCTCACATTATTAAGCAGCCTACATTTTCTGCCAAAATGGGAAAGAAAAAGGATGTGTCGGCTGCTGAGAAGCAACAAATTGTGGAGTGTTTAGGTCAAGGCATGACTACAATCAACATTGTGCGATGATCAGGATGAAGTGTCTTGGCAATCAAGAAGTATGTAGCTGATTCACAGTACACACGTGTGCGTGCTGATAAGGGCAAATTGAGGACTCTTTCCTACAGGCAATTACGTCAGGTTAAAAGAGCAGCGCCAAAAAAGCCTTGTCATAGCAGCAGACAAGTTTTTGAAGCTGCTGGTGCCTCCAACGTCCCCCGAACAACAAGATGCAGGTTCCTTCAGAGGTTTGCAGCTGTGCATACGCCATCCTGTCGACCTCCTCTATCCACTTCACACAAGCAGAAACGGCTCCAGTGGGCCAAACATTACATGAAGACTGATTTCAAAACTGTTTGTTCACGGATGAGTGCCGTGCAGCGCTCGATGGTCCAGATGGATGGAGTGGAGGATGGCTGGTTGATGGACACCCCACGCAAACATGGCTACAGCGCCAACAAGGAGGAGGTGGAGTAATGTTTTGGGCTGGAATCATGGGGAGAGAGATTGTCGGCCCCTTTAGGATCCCTGAAGGCGCTAAAGATGAACTCCATAATGTATGTGGATTTTCTCAAACAGCACTTCCTGCCATGGTTCAAGAAGAAGAACCGTGTATTTCACAGCAAGATCATTTTTTTGCATGATAATGCACCATCTCATGCTGCACATAAAACATCTGCATCTCTGGCTGATATGGGCATAAAAGGGGACAAACTTATGGTGTGACCCCCATGCTCCCCTGACCTCTACCCCATTCAGAACCTCTGGAGCATCATCAAAAGGAGTGTCTATGATGGCGGGAGGTAGTTCACATCTAAGCAACACCTCTGGGAGGGTATTCTGTCCTCATGCAAAACAATTGAAGCAGAAACCATCCAAAACCTGACAAATTCAATGGACGAGAGAGTTCAGAAGCTCCTTTCGAACAAGGGGTCCTATGTGAAAATGTAACATCACCTAGAATAAAGTTTTGAGTTGAAAACTGTTTGATTTCAGTTTCTAATAACCTGCTAATGCTTATAATGTCAAAAATGACCATTTTTTTGGTCTTTATTAAAATGAAAAGGTTGATCGAAAAGTTTGGGGGATCTAAGAGTGTGGCAACCCAGTAGTCATGATTACTTCGAATTCTGACAATATGAGGGTCATGTTGCAGGTAGTGCAGCAAGAAGGCACTTATGTGTCTTGCGCATCTCGGAGCCCCAAAATTATTTTCCGGGCTAGATGCAGCTAAAAATTATTATTAATTTTAAATCTGGTGGAGCTTAGTATAGATGGCCTAATAGGATCAGTGCTGCACACTGCTACAAAGCCCAAATTATTTTCCAGACAAGATACAGATAAACATGATTAGTAATTTTAAATCTGGTGGAGCTTATTATAGATGGCCTAATAGAATCAGTGCTGCACACTGCTACAAAGCCCAAATTATTTTCCAGCCAAGATACAGATAAACATGATTAGTAATTTGAAAGCTTAAAACGGTTGGTAGGGTGATTTTAACCAATCATCAAGCTTTTACTCTCCCCAGGATGACACAGGGGTAGAAAAGTCGTTTCGGATCCATGATTTGTTCATCTTTATGAACGTGAGTCTGTCTACATTATCAGTGGAGAGCCGCGTGCGCTTATCTGTCAGCACACCACCAGCAGCGCTGAACACACGTTCAGACAGAACGCTGGCTGCGGGGCATGACAAGATCTCCAAGGCGTAAGTGGCTAGCTCCGGCCATTTATCCAGATTGGAAGCCCAAAAAGAGCAAGGGTCCAGTGACACAGTCATGGCTTCAATGTTTACTTGGAGATACTCCTGTACCATCGTCTCTAGGCGTTGACTATGTGTCAGACTTCTTGTCTCCTGTGGCCTTGCAAAGGATGGGCTAAAAAAGTGGTGAAATGATTCCGCAAAATTGATGTTACCAGCAGATACTGTGGTTCTGTTACGGTTTGAGTGCTGAACACTTGACGGTCCCACGGTTGGCAAGTTGGTACTGTGAGATTCACTACGTGCACCACTGGTGTTTTGTGGAAAAGCACATGTAAGATTCTGCAACAGTCTCTGCTGATACTCCTGCATGCGTGCATCCCTTTCTATGGCAGGAATAATTTCTGCAAATTTACTTTTGTACCGGGGATCTAACAGTGTGGCAACCCAGTAGTCAGGATTATTTCTAATTCTCACAATTCGAGGGTCATGTTGCAGGTAGTGCAGCAAGAAGGCACTCATGTGTGTTGCGCATCCAGGAGCACCAAGTCCCTGTTGTGTTGGTGGCGAGGTAACAATCATGCTTCCTTCCTCTGTCCTCTCCCCCCAACCTCGCACAACAGAAATGTGATCAAGGTCTCCCTCATCTGATGAGTCTTCCATCAGTTCGTCCTCCACTTCTTCCTGGGCTCCTGCACCTTCCTCACTAGTTTGGCTGCTACCATGCGCCCTGGTAAAACCATCTCCCCCACCCTCACATGCCTGCCGCCTTGGTGCTGCCGACCGTCTGGACCTTGCAGATGTTAGCCCTTCCGCATACAACTCCTCCTCCTCTACTTCCTCCACCTCCTCTTGTGCCACCACCTGACTCCGAATTCTGTTTAACATGTGCTCCAGCATGTAAATCACCGGAATAGTCATGCTGATAATGGCATCGTCAGCACTAAACATCTTCGTCGCCATTTCAAAACTGTGCAGAAGGGTGCATAGGTCCCTGATCTGAGACCACTCCTCCAGCGTGATTTGCCCCACCTCTGGATCTCGTTGGCCCAGGCTATACGTCAGAACGTATTGCACCAGGGCTTGTCGGTGCTGCCACAGTCGCTGCAACATGTGCAGAGTTGAATTCCACCGGGTAGGCACATCGCATTTTAGCCGGTGAAGTGGCAGGCCCAACGACTTCTGTAGAGATGTAAGTCGCTGAGCTGCAGGATGCGAACGGCGGAAGTGAGCACACAGCGACCGTGCCCTCTGCAGAAGGCCATCTAGTCTGGGATAGTGGGCTAAAAATTGCTGGACAACCAGGTTCAACACGTGAGCCATACAAGGCACGTGTGTGACATTGCCCCGGCGAAGGGCCACACCCAGGTTTGCAGCATTGTCGCACACGGCCTTCCCTGGTTTCAGGTCCAGTGGAGACAACCATTCATGAAATTGGTTCTCCAGAGCTGACCACAACTCCTCAGCTGTGTGACTCACATTTCCCAGACATTTCAAAGTAAAAACCGCCTGATGACGTTGAGCCCTACTGCCAGCATAGTAAGGAGGTGTGCAGGATCCCTTCTGCGCAGTTAGAAAGCTTGTGGCATGACCAGACAGGCTTTGGGTGCAGGTGGAAGACCGAGAGGAGGTTGAGGAGGCAGAAGCAGTGGAGGAACTTTGACATAAAGAGGATTGACGCACAACTCGTGGGGACGGCAAGACTTGGACAGCAGCCCCTTGTCCTGCTGTCACCATAGTTACCCAGTGCCCAGTCAGCGACATGTAACACCGCTGTCCATGCCTACTCGTCCTAGTGTCTGTGGTGAAATGCACCCTGTCACACACAGAGTTTCTCAAAGAAGCGGTGATGTTGTGTGCGACATGCTGGTGGAGCGCAGGCACACCTTTCTTTGAGAAGTAGTGCCGACTGGGCATCTGGTACTGGGGCACTGCGACGGACATAAGGTCTCGAAAATCCTCTGTGTCCAACAGGCGGAAAGGCAGCATTTCTGTAGCCAAGAGCTTGCAGATGGTGAAGTTCAACCTCTTAGCTTTCTCATGGCTAGGAGGAAATGGTCTTTTACTTGTCCACATCTGAGGGACAGAGGGCTGGCTATTGTGCTTAGACGGGGTTGATAAGGGTGTCCCCGGCAAACTGCCGGTCTGTGAGGAAGATGCAGGCGGACATGTTAGGTTGCCTTGATCCAAAGGTGGTGCTATCGATGTCGGACAGCGCTCAACACCAGCTGGTGTTACCACCTCCAAAGAAAATGATGACCTGCCAATCACGCTGGCTGTTGCGGGTAAAGAGGTGGCAGGTCTGCGCCCCAAAACAGGTGTGACTGCTGTCCCCCCAGTCACAGAGGATGAAGAGGCTGCGGATGCACAAGATATGGCAGATGGTGGTTGGCCCGGCCGGCTAGGCCGCATTGTAGCACACTGAGCTTCCCACTGCAACTTATGCTTCATGTCCTTGTGCCGGTTCATGCATGAAGTACTCAAACTATGTATTTTTTGGCCTCTACTTAGCTTTTGCTGACAAATGTTACAGATAACACGAGTTGGGTCATCTTTATCGATCTGAAAAAATGCCCAGGCTATGCAAGGCTTAGCACCCATGCGACCTGAAGAGCCACCACGACTTGTGGTGAGAGGCAGAGTTGTGTTTGAGGATGCAGTTGTTGACGTGCTTCCAGTACTACGTCTATGTCCAGGAAGGCGCAACCTGACCTCGTCGTCACTAGCATCTTCCTCCACCTCCTCTGCTGACCTCATCTCTTGGCTGACTGTGGGCTGACAGTAAGTGGGATCTCCAACCTCATCATCATCACCCTGTGCGTTATCACACCCGTCGTCCTCAGAGCCAACCTGTTCCTGCCCTGACAAAAAACTAAAGTTGTCGCTCCAATCAGGTATTTGAGTCTCATCATCGTCTTCCTTATTGTCTCCACCAACAGGAGTTACAGTTTGGGAATGAGGGTCTACATTATGGTCAGAACCTTCTGCGTCTGGTCCTGGATCCGACTCATAAAGATTCTGGGCATCAGTGCAGATCATTTCCTCGTCTGGATTCACAGAAACGCTGGAGTCGACCTCTGATTCCCAGGCTATAGTATGAGTAAACAGCTCTGCAGACTCAACAATCTGTTCTACCTCATACTCAGACGGGCAGCTGGAGATTTGGGAGCTGTGAGGAAGCAAGTGCGATTGGGGTGACACCTTTGAGGACTGGAGTATTTGTGATGTTGAAGTTGATGTTGAGGAGAGCCCACTTAAAGGAGCACTTGATATCCGTTGAAGCACCTGCTGTTTTTGTGCCTCATCTGGAATTTGTAGCGATTGGCGTGGCCGTATGAAAGGGATCTTATCACATTGTCCGCTAAAAGAAGTAGACATTTTAGTTTGGCTGGAAGATGATCTTTCTTCTGCAGATGTTACTGTTGCTTTAACACCTACCCCACGGACACAACCTTTTTTCCCCTTCCCAACACGCCTATTCCCCTTTCCACCAGCAGCAGGCCTTTTTCCACTCATTTTGGTGGTTAACTAATTCACAACTCTGGAGTTGTTTGCACAAAAAAACAATGGATGGGAACCGAGCAGAGCTGAGTGGCCAAACTGTGGTATTAGGCCAAAACTATTGGCTGGGTTAGATGGAGAAAAAAATTATATTCGATTTGCAACCTGATGGAGGTCAGTATAGATGGACTAATAGAACAAGTCCCACACACAGCTAGAAGCCCAAATATTTTTTCAGAGGTAGATGCAGAAAAAATATATATTCAGTTTGCAACCTGATGGAGGTCAGTATAGATGGACTAATAGAGAAAGTCCCACAAACTGCTAGAAGGCCAAATATTTTTTCAGAGCTAGATGCAGATAAAAATTATTTTTAATTTGCAACCTGATGGAGGTCAGTATAGATGGACTAATAGAGAAAGTCCCACACACTGCTAGAAGGCCAAATATTTTTTCAGAGCTAGATGCAGATAAAAATTATTTTTCATTTGCAACCTGATGGAGGTCAGTATAGATGGACTAATAGAGAAAGTCCCACACACTACTAGAAGGCCAAATATTTTTTCAGAGCTAGATGCAGATAAAAATTATATTCAGTTTGCAACCTGATGGAGGTCTGTATAGATGGATTAATAGAACAAGTCCCACACACAGCTAGAAGCCCAATATTTTTTCAGAGGTAGATGCAGAAAAAAAATATATTCAGTTTGCAACCTGATGGAGGTCTGTATAGATGGATTAATAGAACAAGTCCCACACACAGCTAGAAGCCCAATATTTTTTCAGAGGTAGATGCAGAAAAAAAATATATTCAGTTTGCAACCTGATGGAGGTCAGTATAGATGGACTAATAGAGAAAGTCCCACACACTGCTAGAAGGCCAAATATTTTTTCAGAGCTAGATGCAGAAAAAAATTATATTCAGTTTGCAACCTGATGGAGGTCAGTATAGATGGACTAATAGAACAAGTCCCACACACAGCTAGAAGCCCAAATATTTTTTCAGAGGTAGATGCAGATAAAAATTATTTTTAATTTGCAACCTGATGGAGGTCAGTATAGATGGACTAATAGAGAAAGTCCCACACACTGCTAGAAGGCCAAATATTTTTTCAGATCTAGATGCAGATAAAAATTATTTTTAATTTGCAACCTGATGGAGGTCAGTATAGATGGACTAATAGAGAAAGTCCCACACACTGCTAGAAGGCCAAATATTTTTTCAGAGCTAGATGCAGAAAAAAATTATATTCAGTTTGCAACCTGATGGAGGTCAGTATAGATGGACTAATAGAACAAGTCCCACACACTGCTAGAAGCCCAAATATTTTTTCAGAGCTAGATGCAGAAAAAAATTATATTCAATTTGCAACCTGATGGAGGTCAGTATAGATGGACTAATAGAATGATGCTATGCCCAAAAGATTTTACTTCACTAGGTGCAGTAAAAAAATTGGTATTCTATACACAGGTGGTATATCTTGCAACACAGATAGGCTACTCCACTGACTAACACACTCTGCAATAGGCCAAAAAGGATTAGCTTTGCTAGATTCAGCCAAATGCTGTGAAAAAAACTTGCACAGCACTGGCACAGACCTGCCTGGCAAAAACTGATAGGAACTGATGTAACCTAGTCCTGAAAAGGACTGCAATTACAATTAGTCTTTACTCCCACAATCTATCTATTTAAGAGCACAGACCTGCCTGATAAAAGTCGTAGGAAATGCTGTAACCTAGTCCTTAAAAGGACTGCAATCACAACTATTCCCTACTCCCAAGCTATCTGTAGATTTGTGCGAAAATTGGCTTGAAATTAACAAGGTATAGCGCACACAGCAACAGCGGTGCCGTCTAACACGCAGCTACAGCAGTGAGAAAATGGTGGCGACGGGGAAAATTGCTTGGTCTTATAGGGCAAGGACATGTGACATACACTGCCAATGGCACATGCCCTTGCTTGTGTGAAAAACAGCAGTTCGCTCCGTGTGTGCGCTGCTGATAGGCTGACAGACTGCACCTCCCCACTGCAAATGCGGGAAAGAGAAAAAAAAATGGAGATCTTCATTATTCCTGCAGAGATCCATCCCCTGCCCCTCCCCCCACCCCGCTGTACACTCAAACTGCGTATTAACATTAATTTTCATCATTACTGAGAAAAAATCCAGTTATGATTTTGGTGCACGAACAGTTATCGAACATAACCTCGAACAGCCGAATTTTTCTCAAATCGTTCGTGTTCGCCGAACGGCTCGAACACCGCCCAAAACAGCTCGAATTTGAGATTGGCGAACAGTTCGAGTAGAACAACGCTCATCTCTACTCACAAATAAAGAGAATGCATTGCAGGCGGAGTACGATGAGATGGTGCAAGGAACCATACAGGGTGATTCCTCACAGCCCAGCTTCATCTCAGGAGGAGGAGGATGAGGAGGAGAGCATGGTCAGTCTTGCCTCTTTGCAGTCTGGCCCTCGCGTTCTCCAAATTTTGGGTGACAGTCATTACTGGTTGGTGACACTTCTAGAACCACGCTACAAGGAGAACTTCCTGTCTCTTATTCCTGCACAGGACAGGCCTAATAAAATGGCACAGTATGAGAAGGCCCTTGTTGTGGAATTATTTAAAAAATTCCCATCTGAAAACGCTGGCGGCAGAGGCCCCAGTTCGTTGGACAACCAAGGAGTGCAGGCAAGAGAGAATCAAATGCAATCCAGCAGAGACAGGGGAACACTGTCAAAGTTCTGGGACCGTTTTCTCAGACACACCCATCGCACAGGCCCTGAGGCACGGGGTAATCTTTCCAAAGAGGGAAAAGTTTAGGAAGATGAAGAGGGAGTACCTTGCCGACCATACCAACGTACTCCGTGATACCTCTATGCCTTATAATTATTGTGTATCCAAGCTGGACACGTGGAATGAACTGGCTCGCTACGCCTTGGAGGTATTGGCCTGCCCTGCCGCTAGCGTTTTGTCAGAGCTGGTTTTTAGTGCTGCCGGTGGAATTATAACCGATAGGCGCATCCGCCTGTCAACTGAGAATGCTGACAGGCTGACTCTTATAAAAATGAACAAGGGCTGGATTGGGCCAGATTTCTCAACACCACCGAAAGATAGCAGCGTAACACAAACTCAAATACAGTGGTTTTTTTGGAAGGTCTAACTCTATTCCCATGCACCTCTGTCTTCACACTTAGACATGGGTATATGCTTCCTCATTTTGTGTATTTGTTCTTGTCCGTCTCCTTCTACTCATCCTCCACATCCTCCTCCATATCAATACCATATCTACCATATCACCATATCTACGTCTCTTGCAAGGGACATTGGAGTTCCTCCAAATTTTTGGCAACCCTTGCATTCACTGCATAGGCAAACAGTATCGGAGACCCACTTCCTAATAATGGGAACATTGTTTTCAGGAGGCCCTCCAACCTCTACATCTCTCTCAAGGGGCATTGGAGTGCCTCCAAATTTTTGGCAGCCATTGCATTCACGGCACAGGCAAACAATATGGTAGACCCACTTCCTAATAATGGTTATATTGTTTTCAGGAGGCACTCTGACCTCTACGTCTCTTGCAAGGGGCATTGGAGTGCCTACAAATTTTTGGCAGCCGTTGCATTCACTCAATAGGCAAACAGCATAGGAGACCCACTTCCTAATAATGGTGACATTGTTTTCTGGAGGCCCTCTGACCTCTACGTCTCTTGTAAGGTGCATTGGAGTGCCTCCAAATTTTTGGCAGCAGTTGCATTCACTGCATAGGCAAACAGTATCGGAGACCTACTTCCTATTAATGGGAACATTGTTTTCAGGAGGCCCTCCGACCTCTACGTCTCTTGCAAGGGGCATTGGAGTGCCTCCAAATTTTTGGCAGCCGTTGCATTCACTGCATAGGCAAATAGTATGGGAGAACCACTTCCTAATAATGGGAGCATTTTTTTCAGGAGGTCCTCCAACCTCTACGTCTCTTGCAAGGGGCATTGGAGTGCCTCCAAATTTTTGGCAGCCATTGCATTCACTGCATAGGCAAACAGTGTGGGAGACCCAATCCTTTTTAATGGGAAAATGTCGTACTCGTTACTGTAGCCCAGCTCCATGTGTCTTTAAATTGTTAGTGGGGTTTTTCCTAAATTTTGGCAGCCGTTGGACTCACTGCATACCCTATAACTAGATAGCAGACCCTCTCCTTTCTAGTGGGAACATGTTGTTACTTTGGCCCAACTCTATGTGTGTTTAAATGGTTAGTGGGGTGTTTTCTAAATTTTGGTAGCCTTTTGACTCACTGCATACCCTATGACTGGAGACCTGCTCCTTTCTAATGGGAACATGTCGTTTCTGAGGCCCACCTCTATGTGTCTTTAAATTGTTATTGGGGTTTTTCCCAAATTTTGGCAGCCCTTGCAGTCACTGCATGGACATTACCACTATAGGAGACCCACTCCTTTATAATAGGAACATTTTTTTACTGAGACCCTCCTCTATGTCTCTTCAAAGGGGAATTAGAATGCGTTTAAATTTTTGGCAGGCCTTGCAGTCACTGCATACGCAATAACAGTACAGGAGACCCACTTTTTAAGAATGGGAACAACAAAGCATAGCCGACTGCTTGCCCTTTAAGAATAGTAAGGCTGTAAAAATAGTGTTTGTGACTTTCACAATCCCTCCTTCATAAATCAAACAGGATGTGTCTGATGATATGTCACACACCACATGGCCAGTTAAGGTTGTAAAATGTTAAAATGACATTTCCCGGTGAATGCATTTGTCTTGGTTGAAACCAATGCAAAAATGCATCAAAAACGCTACGTGTGAACATAGCCCAAGGTGTAATGGAGCATTTTTGTTTTTGATTATGTATTTTGCCTTATATACAAGTCATTTTCCCGGAAAGGGTGTTCCTTAACATATTTCCCAGGAAAATCCATTTTGGTTTTATTGTGAGTCCATAAAAGTGGCGTAAGACAACTGTGTCACCCTGGCCTGGATGCCACAAAATGTAATAAAGCTGTGTCTGAGAGCAAGGGGGAGGTTCTCTAGTCAGGGGAACATTAGCATGCAATGCCTCCTGTCTCAGGCCAGTAGGGGGAGCAGGCTGCCCCTATAAAAGCTGGTGCTGGGGGCAGGGTTAGTGAGAACTGGATGGCCTGTCTCAGCATTGAGACTTGTCCCAGAGCAGAACAGGGACAGACAGTTGCACTGCACCTAAGAGGAAGTGTGGCAGGAGGAGAGCCACAAGCCAGAGACAAGAGGCGAAGAGAGCCTGTCTTGGCAGAAAGAGGACTTAATTTACCAGACTTTGGTGTCTGAGGCTGAGAGGATTCTACATCCCCCAGCAGAGAACCAGTCCGCAAGGGACTGTACATTCCTTGGCCTGAGAAGCCTGGAGGCTCTGCCACAACCGAAGGGACCAGTAAAGCCGTACAAGGCTGGGAGCAGAAAGGAACCCACGTCGCAGGCCATACAGGCGAGAATACACGGAAAGCTCGGAAACGTGGGCTGTTACCCTATAACAAGGAGATAGCCAGAAGGAGCGCAGAAAGCACGGTAGGCCTACACCCTCACCCTGACCAGGGCCAATTTCCCCGTTGCTCTCAGACATCCAGGTCCCCTCCTAGCTGGGACTGTTTATGGGTCAGTTTACCTGTTTCAGTAAAGACCCTGGACTGCAACCTATTGTCTGTGTGCTCCTTCGCGTCTCCAGCACTACCGGCACTGGGAACCTCACTACCATCACTCCCACCATCCACTATAGTGCCCTGGGGCCGCACTCTTCCCGTGGGGAGTCACACTACCCTAGCTGCACACCTCATCAGCCCCAGCGGTCTGCATGCAGCGGCGGTTCCTAATAACCGCAATCCACGGGTGGCGTAGTCGGACATTATCAGCAGAACGTAGCAGACTACCATTGGCCTGACCACCCTGAGCCACGGAACCGGGTTGCCACTACTACTCCCATCGTTCCCTATTGCCCGGATCCGAGTGCCCCACGGCCCAGGGGGCGAGTCAGCTTTGGCGTAGTCGGCAGGATTTCGTGCCCGCAACCACCGGGTACTGCGTGCCTGAAAAAGACTTTTGTAACTTACCTGTGGCGAAGTTTCCCGCCGTCCGGAGTCATTTCCCGTCATCCGGAGCCGATTCCCGCCATCAGACGCCATCTTGGACCGTTTCCCGCCGTCTTCTGCCGTCTTCCCTCCATCCGCAGCTGTTTCCCGCCATCGGATGCCATCTTCAGGACGCCGCGCGGGAAGAAGAGGGGCGTGGACGTCAAAACCGCGCGAGATCCGAAGCTCCGCCCCACGCACCGACGCTGCGCAAGGTCCTGGAAGGGAGAGAGAGCGACGCTGACGTCATCAGGACGCGACGCCAGGTCCTCGTCCATAGCAGCAGCAGCGGAGCCGCGGCCTACAGAAGAGGATCGTCGGAAGGTAGGCCACGCTTGACTAGGGGGGAGGAAGATGTCGGACACAGAGGCCCCCACTACCACCAACGCAGCTGCAGCAGCGGTGATGCCCTTTTCCCTGCCCTACATCCCTGGAGCGGCCTGGCTGCCCAAATACTCAGGTGAGCCCCATGCCCTAACTGACTTCAAGGAAAGGCTATACAGTTTGTTCCACGTTTACCCCCTGACAGAGGAACAGAAGGTCAGCATATTAACAGGGCAGTTAACTGGCGCAGCCCAGAGGGAGGTAAAATTATGGCCCACTGAGGAGAAAAGGACTGTGAAGGGTATTCTGGCCCGGCTGCGGGGTACCTTTGACACACGTACCTCCGCTGAAATTAAAATGAGGTTCTATGGATGTAAGCAGCGGGCACAGGACAGCATCAGAGACTATGCCCTAAATCTGCAGGAAGCCTTGAGGGCTATCCAACACACTGACCCTGGCAGTGTGCAGGAAACGGATAAACTACTAAAAGAACAATTCATAGAAGGTCTGCTGTCCAGCGCCCACAGGGCCCAGCTGCGCCTCATGTTCTTTCAGAACCCCGACCTGACCTTTGCCCAATTTAAGGACAGGGCCATAAGGGTGCTCCGTGAATCTGCAACCAGTGGCGCTATAAACCCCCGGCGCCCTGCTCTCACCTACCACCAGGAGGCGGCGCCCTCCTCTATGGACCCCGTGGGGGCTGATGCACAGGCCCTGAACCAAGCCCCGTCGAAAGACCTGCACCACCAAGTCCAGGAGCTGACCAGGAGCTTTGCGGCGTTGACCAGGACCGTCCAGGCGTTGCAAGTGGACCCGGCAAGACCCATCGAGCTGGCTTCAAGTCCGGAGGATGTCCCGTGGCGTCGACAGAGGAGGATCCCGTCGTTCCGAGGGAGGCCCACAGACCACTTGCCGTCGATGCAACCAGCCCGGACACATTTCCAGGTACTGTAATTTAAACGGGTCCAACCTGGGGCAGAGGGCCAACCCCCAGGCATAAGATCACCAGGCCATTATAATTGGCGTGATAAGTACGTTGGGGGGCGCCCGGTTTTACCCGTGGTGCTGGACGGTATCCCCATGAGCGCCTTGCTGGATACTGGGTCGCAAGTAACCACTATCCCTTATGTACTTTTTAAGCAGTATTGGACTGATGCTGATATCACACGGTATCCAGACAGTAACTTGAGCATCATCGCCAGTAATGGCTTACCCGTGCAGCAGATGGGGTTCAAGGAGATGACCATTAAAATTGGCAAAGTTGAACTGCCGGCACAGGGAGTAATTATTGTGGACATTGACCGTCGTGAAAGTCACCCTAAAATAACTGTGGGTACTAACGTAATTGAAAATTGTCTTTCAGAGGTAATTGTAATCTTACAACAGGTGGCGGTGAATGCTAGTTCCAGCCAACAGAGAGTCCTCAACAAGGAGATAAAAGCCCTGATGAGACGGCAGCAGGTAGAACTGTCTGGTGGTGAGATCGGTAGCGTAAGACTGAGTGACCCATTCCCCATTTCCATGCCTCCCAAAAGTGAAATGATGATCTGGTGTCGGACTGCAATCGGGTTGAGAGGTAGAGACTGCCAAGCCATGGTAGAACCCTTGAACTCAGACAGCAGGCCCACCATTTTGACAGCCCGGGGGGTGGTTGATGTCCGTCATGGGAGGGTGCCCGTCCGCATCCTCAACATTGGGGAGAGGGAAGGACACTTACCCAGGTATGCTCTACTCGCCAAACTGTTTGTTGTCGAACACAAAGCTATCAGGGCCGTGGAACCCTTGCCTCCATCTTCACAGGCGGAGGGTAATGGCTCCCAGAAACAAAAGGAGGACTGGTGCCAGAAACTCCACGTGGGTGCTGACTCCACTCCCCTGCACCAAAAACAAGGAGTCTACCGGGTGATACAGGAGTACGAGAGAGTCTTTAGTAAGCACCCGCTAGACTTCGGCAGAGTAAAGGGGATAGAACACCACATCCCCACAGGGAGCCACCCACCGATAAAAGAAAGACACAGACCTGTACCCCCTGCACATTATCAGAACGCAAAGGGCATGCTAAGAGAAATGAAAGAAGCTGGGGTCATTCGAGATAGCTGTAGCCCCTGGGCAGCCCCCTTGGTTCTGGTGAAAAAGAAAGACGGCACCATGAGAATGTGCGTGGACTACAGACAAATCAACCGTATCACCCACAAAGACGCATATCCGCTGCCTAGAATAGAGGAGTCTTTAGCCGCACTAAAATCAGCTAACTTCTTTTCTACTTTGGACCTTACTAGCGGGTACTGGCAGGTTCCTGTGGCAGAGGCTGACAAGGAGAAGACCGCCTTCACCACCCCGATGGGACTGAGTGAGTTCAACTGTATGCCTTTCGGGCTCTGCAACGCACCAGGGACCTTCCAGCGGCTGATGGAATGCTGTCTAGGGCACCGAAACTTCGAGACGGTCCTCCTTTACCTGGACGACGTGATCGTCTATTCAAAAACCTACGAGGACCATCTAAAGCACCTGGCCGAGGTGTTCGAAGCCCTGGCAGGCTATGGCCTGAAGGTGAAACCATCGAAGTGTCACCTGCTGAAACCAAAGGTCCAGTACCTAGGGCACGTGGTAAGCGCGGAAGGAGTGGCCCCCCGACCCTGACAAGGTCACGGCAATCAAGAGCTGGCCAAGCCCCTCGAACATCAAAGAGGTGAGACAGTTTCTCGGGTTGGTAGGCTACTACCGAAGGTTCATCCCCGGGTTCACTAAGATGGCAGCTCCTATGCAGGACCTCCTGATCGGACAGTCTAAGTCCAGGAGTCAAAAGCCACCCTTCAAGTGGGATAAACCGGAAGAGGAGTCCTTCCGCCAGTTGAAGATGGCCCTCACGGGGGATGAGATCCTGGCCTACCCTGATTATGGCCAGCCTTTTATCCTTCACACAGACGCCAGTAATGTGGGACTGGGAGCCGTACTGTCCCAAAACCAACAGGGCAGAGAAAGGGTGATCGCTTACGCCAGCCGGAAGCTGAGACCCACCGAGAGGAACCCGGAGGATTACAGCTCCTTCAAGCTAGAATTCTTGGCGGTGGTGTGGGCCGTGACAGAACGCTTCAAGCATTACCTGGCCTCCGCAAAGTTCACCGTGTACGCGGACAACAACCCGTTGACACACCTGGACAATGCAAGACTGGGTGCCCTGGAACAGCGGTGGATGGCCCGTCTCTCCAACTATGACTTCGTGATCAAGTACCGGGCAGGCAAAACCAATGCCAACGTGGACGCCCTATCAAGAATGCCTCACTTACCTGAGGGTGACGAAGACCCAGAAGAGCTGGAGGAGGTAGAAATCCCCGCGTTTCACCGGTATGGAGCCGCTCAACACTCTCACCGCGTGAAGGAGGAGGATCTAACAACTGTGATGATCAATCCCCTACCTCACCACAGCTGGGCCGAGACCCAAGATAGTGACCCTGCAATCCGCCTGGTGAAAGATCTGCTGACCCGGGAAGATGCCCGCTTGGATCCAGATGCCCCAGAGGAAGCCAAGCAGCTATGGAAGGAGAAGAGCAAGCTGTTCCTCTACGAAGGCAAGTTGTGCAGAAGGATTGTTAACCACCGGACGCACGAGCTGACCTGGCAAGTCGTGGTCCCAAGGCGGGATGCAGCTATGGTCCTGGGGGCTTACCATGACAGAGCGGGACACTTCGGTTGGAAGAAACTGGAGTTCCTGCTAAGAGGAAGGTTCTTTTGGGTCGGCATGAGAGGAGCTGTAGAAAAATGGTGCAGAGACTGTGGCCCTTGTCACCTAAGGAGGAAGGACCGCACCAGCCAGAAGACACCCTTGAGGCCCATCGTCACCACGCAGCCTCTAGAGCTGGTAGCTCTGGACCATGTCAAATTGGCTCCCAGCCGGTCAGGATACATCTATGCCCTGACAATCGTGGACCGCTATTCCCGTTTTCTAGTGGTGGTCCCGGTAAAGGACTTGACAGCCCAAACAGTGGCCAGAGTCTTCCAGCAATACTTCTGCCGTCCACACGGGTATCCGGAACAGGTCCTGACAGACCAGGGTCCAGCGTTCGAGGCTGAAATCTTCCAGGAGTTCTGCAACCTCTATGGCTGTAAGAAGATTCGTACAACGCCTTACCACCCCCAAACCAACGGTATGTGTGAGAAGATGAACAATATAGTCATTGATCTCCTGAAGACATTGCCCCTGGAGGAACGCAGCCTGTGGCCAGAAAAACTGCCGGACCTGATAGACCTATACAACAATATCCCGGTGAATGCTACAAACTGCACCCCGGCATACCTGATGCGAGCTAGACCAGGTAAGCTGCCCGTAGACCTGGAGATGGGAGTCCTAATACCTGAGGACACCTCCCCGGATGCGGACTGGGATACGGAAAGGCAACTGCAGTACAAGAAGGTACAGGAGAGTGTGGAGAAGAGCCTGGCCCAGGTGAGAGAGAGGCAAGAAAAACTCTTCAATCAACACACCCCTGCTGGTCCCCTAGAACCTGGTGAGCAAGTCCTAAAGCGAAAAAGAAGGCTACATAAGTTGGACGACCAGTGGGAAAGGGAACCCTACACCGTACTGCAGTCTGACCATGACAACCCAAAGGTGTGCGTAATCACCAAGGACGGAGGAGAAACCACTAGTGTCGTCTCCAGAGACCACCTCAAAAGGTGCCCCGAGCAACTCCGTAGTGCAGAAGAGGATCAGAGTGACCTTGAACCCGCAGAGGACAAGGAAGAAATGATCAGCACCGTTCTCGGAGAGTTCCCTCAGTCCTGGACTCGCATAAATGATGCCATAGTGGTACCCGTCCTGCATTTCCTGCAACCGGCACAGCAACAACCAACACCAGAGCCGGAAGGTGAAGAGGAGCAAGCGGTTCCAGAGGCAGAAGAGCCTGTACCAGCAGCCCAGGAGAGTCAACCCTCTGCTGACAGTGAGCCTGCCATGCCTGCGGTAAGCCAAAGGACCCGCAGACAGCTGCCTGCCCTACCTGTACACCCAGCTGGTAGCTGTACCCCTAACGCTAGTGGGGAAAGCCAGGTTGGTTCACCACCAGACAGTGGGCTACGTAGATCAACCAGGAGCACAAAGGGGCAGATACCCGCTCGCTGGAAAATATAGAGTGTACTAAAATTGTAAATAATCCTGTTGCCAAATGTTGAAATGTTTGCCAAGTTACATGCTTGTTTGGTAATTCTGTGTTTCAGTTTCTTGCAGCTACCGTAAGGACTCAAAGGTTATGGACTTTTTGTAACCGGGACCTTGTATGGACTGCGTTCGGAGCTTAACCAAGGAATGAACTAAGACTGTAAAGGACTTGGGGTAGGACAGACCCCCACCTGGTTAAGGCTCCCATTTGTGTTGGTGATATGGACACCCGGTCACAGGCCACACTGTGACCTTAAGAACTCAATTTGTGCATCGTCTGTCTATTAATGTCTATTAATGTTTTATTGTCTTTGTTTATTGTTTAGTCCCGGAGTACTAAATTTCACTAGGGGGGAATGTGTCACCCTGGCCTGGATGCCACAAAATGTAATAAAGCTGTGTCTGAGAGTAACGGGGAGGTTCTCTAGTCAGGGGAACATTAGCATGCAATGCCTCCTGTCTCAGGCCAGTAGGGGGAGCAGGCTGCCCCTATAAAAGCTGGTGCTGGGGGCAGGGTTAGTGAGAACTGGATGGCCTGTCTCAGCATTGAGACTTGTCCCAGAGCAGAACAGGGACAGACAGTTGCACTGCACCTAAGAGGAAGTGTGGTAGGAGGAGAGCCACAAGCCAGAGACAAGAGGCGAAGAGAGCCTGTCTTGGCAAAAAGAGGACTTAATTTACCAGACTTTGGTGTCTGAGGCTGGGAGGATTCTACATCCCACAGCAGAGAACCAGTCCGCAAGGGACTGTACATTCCTTGGCCTAAGAAGCCTGGAGGCCCTGCCACAACCGAAGGGACCAGTAAAGCCGTACAAGGCTGGGAGCAGACAGGAACCCACGTCGCAGGCCATACAGGCGAGAATACACGGAAAGCTCGGAAACGTGGGCTGTTACCCTATAACGAAGAGATAGCCAGAAGGAGCGCAGAAAGCACGGTAGGCCTACACCCTCACCCTGACCAGGGCCAATTTCCCCGTTGCTCTTAGACATCCAGGTCCCCTCCTAGCTGGGACTGTTTATGGGTCAGTTTACCTGTTTCAGTAAAGACCCTGGACTGCAACCTATTGTCTGTGTGCTCCTTCGCGTCTCCAGCACTACCGGCACTGGGACCCTCACTACCATCACTCCCACCATCCACTATACTGCCCTGGGGCCGCACTCTTCTCGTGGGGAGTCACACTACCCTAGCTGCACACCTCATCAGCCCCAGCTGTCTGCATGCAGCGGAGGTTCCTAATAACCGCAATCCACGGGTGGCGTAGTCGGACATTATCAGCAGAACGTAGCAGACTATCATTGGCCTGACCACCCTGAGCCACGTAACCGGGTTGCCACTACTACTCCCATCGTTCCCTATTGCCCGTATCCGAGTGCCCCACGGCCCAGGGGGCGAGTCACAACGTTGTTGACAGCAGTGACTTGGGAGTCAGAAATGCTTCCAGTGGTCTTCTCCATGCTGTTGACATGCCATTTGAGCACTGTTTCAATCGATTTGGGCAATTTTTAGGCCCTCTGCAGACCACCGGGGGGAGCTTACAGAAAAATGCTCGAGCTTCCCAAAGACTTACATTTGGCTCATTACTCGGAAAGCGCACTTGAGAATTCCAATTTGGTCGCCCCGAACAACGAGTACCCGAGCATTTTAGTGCTCGCCCATCACTATTCCTATGTCTACCTTTGAAAACAGCTGATTGAGTCAAGCTACCACACAGGGAATAATAAAACATAAAAATCATTTACTGTATTTGAAACAATTTTCATAAACCAAAATTTTGCATGCCTGTGTAATTGTTCTGTGAAAGGCTAGGGTCACACGACAGTATAAAAATTGGTCCAATTTTCATCCAGAAAAGTGAGATGATCATTTTTCTCATCCCTGTGCAGTCCGTATGCATCTGTTTTTTTAATCAGCAGCTATTAATCATTTACAGGACCATGTACAGTTTTCCATCTTACAAAATTGGAATGTATCCTTAAAAAATTGCATGTTATTCTGTGGCTCTGTAAAGCATCTGATTTTTTTGTCTCACCCATAGAATTGAATGGGTGAGTATCATTTGATTTTCGAAGGAAAATTGTGAATGCTGTGATTTTTTTCATACGCAGATATGGTCAAGGAAAAAAATCGTTCATTTATACTTCCCTATTCAGTAACATTGGTCCGAGTACGATCCATTTTTTAACGGAAAGCACTTGGACCAAATATACGGTCGTGTGCACGAGCCCTAAGGCCACATTCACACGTTCAGTATTTGGTCAGTATTTTACATTTGTATTTGTAAGCCAAAATTAGGAATGGAACAATCAGAAGGAAAGTATAACAGAAACACGTACACCACTTCTGCATTTTTCACGCATTCCTGGTTTTCGCTTACCAATACTGATGTAAAATACTGACCAAATACTGAATATGTGAGCATGGCCTAAATCTGAGACTTTTGAGTGCACCAAATGACCAGACCAGGAAAACTGTAAGCTCCTTTACTGGTGGCTGTCTTTGGAAGGAAAATACATATCTGTATAACTGGCTTCTCACAGGAATCATGGTACCTGTCTTAGCCGTAAAGAGGACCTATCGATTATGTGAAAAACATAAAGAGTGACAGTGCATGACATTGTAAGACTTTTGTCAAATACATATATAAGCAAATCAGGAATTATTTAGTTTTCCTAATTATATATATTTTAGAAAGATTTTCTATTTTGGTCTCCTTTTTTCATACATTTTTATTAGAGGTGATAAGTCCTCTCTTTAATGTTTCTAGGGCCCCTTACTTTTTATTGCTTGCCAGTGGTCTAGAATGAGTCACACATGAAACTTTTGTCATCCTTTTTGATGGCAAATGACTGAGGTATCCCCTTCATCATTTGGTATTTTATATTCATAAGTGTTTTTTCCATCTTTGCATTTCCATCGTTCCATGTTCAAAAACTCATGATAAGCAAATGCAACATTTTCCATTTAAATGATTTTCTGTAATTCAGAGAGCATTAAAAAAAACAGTGTGTCCTTATAAATCAGGATCCATGGGGTAACGTTACTCCTTACAGAGATGGACATGTATAGCCTGACATGCTCAGTTGAGGAGACTTTTAAGCCGCATTGCTCCTCTGGGAAATATGCAAATTGTCTCTTCAGAGAGAAAGAGGACTAGAACTCTACTGCCACCTATAGGAAGTAGCAATCCTAAAAGTCAATATCAACTTTCTAACAAGCCTTGTCACATGACTTAGGATTAAAGCCAAAACAAAAATCTCAATTTGCGGACACTGTGTTTCGGGGTACTGCACCCTTGTCACTGCAAAGTGTGAGATCTGGTTTGGCTAGGTGAGAGATGTCTGTCTGGGATCCAAGGGGTAACGTTTCTCCTTGCAGAGATTGACATGTCAAGCCTGACATGCCAATGTGAGGAGACTTTTAAGCCGCAATGCTCCTCTGGGAAATATGCAAATTGTCTCTTCAGAGAGGAAAACAACTAGAAGTCTACTGCCATATATAGGAATTATAATCAATAGGGAGAATTAGTTGTCCTAGAACTTGTACTGTTAATTTACTGCGCATGTAGTGTGGATACAGAGCGAGCATATGGTCCCTCCACCCCCCACCCCCAGGATAGTGTGTATCCACACTACAACTATTACACCTATGTATGGTATATTTGATTCTATCTGCATTATGTGTTATTTCCCTGGTTTTGCAATTGTGTAGCTTTACAAGCACTAATTTGATATACTGATTGGGGATTATCAACTTGCATTTAGAGCTGGTCATTTAAGTATTTATAGACAAGTGTAGTGGATTCTACTAATGTTATTGCTATTATTGGGATACTGTTAAATGCTATTGTGTTAGAAAGCATGGTATGGTCCCTCAAAGTCTGAGGTGCATTTTATCCTTTAATTTATATGTGTTTTTGTATTTGTCTTCTATGATTAATAAAAGAGATTTGTTTACTTTTAACCTTGCTGTTGTGGTTTGGTCAATGATCTAACTACCAGATCTAGTACCTTACGTTTGATTTTCATGCCACCTATAGGAAGCAGCAATCCTGAAAGTCAATATCAACATACTAATGAGCCTTGTCATATTACTGAGGATTAAAATCTCAATTTGCAGACACTGTGTTTTGGGGTACTCACAGTGTCTGCAAATTGAGATTTTGATTTTGGCTTTAAGTCATGTGATAAGGCTCGTTAGAGAGTCATATTGAGATTTAGGAATGCTACTTCCTATAGGTGGCAGTAGAGTTCTAGTCCTCTTCCTCTCTGAAGAGACACTTTTCTTATAAATAGAAATGGGACTTAGAAATGAGTGGATTGATTGAAGTTGGAAATCAACCCAAAAATTTGATTTAGGGCAAATTAAATTTCCTTGAATTGCAATACTTCAAAACTTCTGACTGCTCAGAGAATATGCAAACTTCTAGAGCTGTTTGAACCACATTTGAAAAATATAGAATCAACCAGAAATGTTAGGCCGAGTTCAAAACACCCAGAAAAGCTACTGAGAATTTAAACAGATGTGCAGAAACAGACCTGCACTGTTAAATATGTCAATTTGTTGTAATAATCTGTTTGCATATTTCAGTTTATAGCAGATTAATTTTGTCTGCACAAAAAGGACCAAATATTAACAAGTGTCAGGAGGTAGGAACATGGCCTAAAATAATTTAATAGCCCACACTATAGTTGTAGGGTGTTCAGTTGTGTCAAATTGTAGTATTAAAACACTAATATAAAAAGTAAAATGTGTGTATAATATTTTCAAATTTATATTTTTTATATTAAAACACTATTATCCTCCCCTCTGACAAAAAAACGTAACCCAGAATTTTACATTGGCTGGTGAGTGCACGCATGTAAAGCAACTTGTGGCAATGACAGCAGTATTTTTGTGGTACTTACACTTATTATATTGTGCTAGTAAGAAAGTTGCTAAAAAATGACCCTTTTTTATTTAAAAGATATTTTTTATTATTATTATTATTATTTTATAGGTAAATTACTGGATTATGGAGATTTTTCTTTTGTCTTTAAAAACAAAAAAAATATGGTTTGACCATCTCACACTCCAAGAACAGATCCTTTGACACACAGGCCTTGGTGTCAGGATTATTGTTTAGCGCAAAATTAGGACACAGCAGTATTAGGCTATGTTCACACATTGTGTTTTTGCTTTTTTTTCCCAGCAATATTTTCAGCAAATTAAAGTTGTTTTTTATAGTACCAGCAAAAGCTATGAGTTTCAGAAATCTCACGTATTAAAAAGTTATAAAAATGCTGTTACTGCAGTGCATCACAGATCAATCAATTAAATTAGTGACTATTAGTGACTATACTGTAACGCTCATCGAAATGGACCCATTGCACCATGGGCCGGGCTTACCCTAGGGGGACATAACTAAGTGACTTCTGGGTATTCATCAGAGCCTCTGATGCTGAGGATAGGCTTTGTTGCCAGTAGTCACCAGGAACCACTCCAGCGCAGTTCCTGAGTCTACAGTAGATGACCGGAGGGTCAGAGGCGCGGGTGCGAGATACAGAAGAGCGAGATAAAGGCGTAGTTAGACGGTCCAAGGTCAGGGCAGGCCAAGCTGGGTTGTTAATGGGATACAGAATATGGAGGAATGATAAATGGGTGCTATCAGGATAGGAGCCAATGTTCGGGCGGGGAGTGGTAGGAGGAGCTGCTTAATAAAGGTTCCTAATCTGTGCAGGAAACAGCAGAGTTAAATTCCTGCAGATACCGGCCACACACCCTAAAGGCTAAATGAATGCCACAACCAGATGCCGCAGTGCTGTAAGAAGCAGACTTAGTGGAGCGGCCTGACGCAAGGAGAAAATGCACGGTGAGTAGAGCGGCACTGAGGAGGAATGCAAGTTAACGCCATGACATATACTAGTAGAGCACCACATAATACTTACATTTTTAAATTATTATTCCCAGACTGAGACTGGCATTCTTATTTACAATGTGGTTCAGCACTGAAGTAGTACGCCACAATTAGATTAGGCCTTTTTCTATTCCTATGTGGAATGAATTGTGTGCTCTGGCCTCCTATAGCGAACACAATGAAATCTTAAATTGGTACTCCTTGGCTGGCCCTCATCATTTATACTCCCTGCCCTGTGGTAGTCCCCTTGATTGGCTGCGCTAGCCCATGTGATGTAATAGCTGCAAGGCATTATGGCGTAGCCCATGCACAACAGCTATTTGAATCTTCATCAGTATGTGAAATGTTGCCAAATATTTATTTTTGCAATCTTTGCAAATCAAATCACAAGGTGCTTGAATTTGTGGAGACCTGCAAATTTGAGAAAATGTGACTTGAGGTCCATCCTACGTGGATCAATCCGTTTATCTCTAATAAGTATTTAATATTACACTGAAACTTTAGTCCACTGACACATTCTCTCACTTTTCACTCAAAATGCCTGATCTATCAAAGCTTTCAAGCCAGTAATCTCTATTTCTTAAAGCAAAATCGATGTGTAGATGAGTACCACTTATCCAAGGTTGGTGACAGTGGCAGACAAAAACCCAGTAACTTCGTTGATTAAAGTTCTATAAGAGAGAAAGCAGTGTTAGAAAAATAGTTCTAATAAATAACTATATTAAACATCATTTTTCTGTCTTGGGTCAAATACAGAGAAGTAGAATTTGACAGAATGGTAGCCCACCCATACTCACAAACTTCTAGAGTGGCCGTACATATCAAAACCACAATTCAATAAACCAAAAAATAAAAGCATAGAGTTATATTATCTAAGTCACAAATAGCACGAGAGGGACTGTCTCAAGCAAACACACATGAATATCATTAAAGAGGGCCTAAATCTCTAGTTATAGAAATGATTGTAGATCGTAGTCCCTATTGAGATCTCTTGATGCTAGTGCTTGCAATTCATGTATTCAATAGGCTTCCCGTCTTTTTAGGGTCAGAAGAAGATCCCCTCTCCTTCTCGACTGTGTGATTAGCTCAAGGACTTGATATTTCAATTAAGCTATTGTGTGCGCAGCATTGTGGAAATGATATGGAATAGGCAGCATCAAATTTTTACACTTAATCGTGGATTTATGTTTGGAGATGCGGTCTCTTATATGCTGTGACCGAACCACTGCACAGCCAGATAATAATTGCATTGCTATAAAAAGGTCTTGGAAATGTTTATCCTAAAAATGAGTTTTCGTAAAATATGTTTATCATCTTGTAAGGTTAGAGATTCCAAGTATATGAAACAACAACCCCAATAGACTTTAAAGATTTCATGGTGCTCTAATTTTGTGTTGGTAGAACTCAAGGGTCTGGAAATATGGTTATTCAAGCAGAGTAGAAGAGAATTGGAATAACACAATTCCAAAAAGCTCTATTGTTCTTTTGATAAGATTAAACATGGATAGTGACAAGAGCAAAAAACCAAGGAGATAGGGTAAAATCAGCAATGCAACGTCCAAAGGCTCATGTAGACAAGTTGATAATTACTCAGATTTGAATGTTGGAGACTCAATAATGCTTGAGACTCAATAATTGGGTAACGTAAATGGGTTAAACGACCAAACGATATGGCCAAAAAAGCTAATTCGTAGTGCAATGTATAAAGAAATTGTGTGATCTTTCAACAATCTGCTAAAAGCTTGCAAAGTGTGATGATTATGCAAATAAATTGGAGTCATGTGACCTCTTCTGATTGGTTAATCAGGCATGGCTCCAATTTTTAACAGAAGTATCTACGTATTTTCTGAAGCTGATTACTTGCAGTTGGCGTCCTGAATGACATTGGATTGAGCAATAAAACTTAAGAGCGATGATGAATGATTTTTTACACAATTATCCTTACATCTAAATGTCTGTCTGGCACTAACATTAGATTGTTTATTAATTTTTCATTATTAATCCCTTACATAATAATCTACTTGTCTAAATAGCCCTTAAGGGTATAAAAACAAATCTAGGTATTAATTTTAAACATAGTAGTAAGATGAAGATGTAGTCTTATCTGCTCATGGTAAAGGTGGGTTATAACACATAGATGTATATAATCCCTTAGCTTTCCTAGAGTTCTGTGCAGCAAGTCTACAAGCACTTCATTCCCTATGGGGCTACCAATCACTGCACTCGGCTTTTTCTGGCAGTCCCATAGAGAATTATTGAAGCAGCGGTCGGGCATCTGACTTGCTGCACTAATCTGTAACAGTGATAATAGTTACTGCTAATTGATACTGTTACTGCTTCACATCTCGTATCTTGATGGTATGGTGTGGTATATGGGGTACAAAGATAGTGGGGCCATTCTTCATCAGTGGAAACCTCAATGCCACTGGATATCTGAAATTGCTACATGATGATGTGTTGCCCTCTTTATGCACTGAAGATGGTACGTTCCCTGAGTTTTTCCAAGAAGATGGTGCACCACTACATTATGGGTGTCAGGTCCGAGCATTCCTACATGAACAGTTTCCTGGAAAGTGGAATGTTCGTCGTGGGCCAATTGAATGGCCACCAAGGTCTCCCGATCTGACCCCCTTAGATTTTTATCTTTGGGGTCATCTGAAGGCAATTGTCTTCTGCAGTGTTGCTATCAGTGTGTCAAGAGTGGGAGAAGAGGGTTGCATTAACAATCCAACACAATGGGCAGCACTTTGAACACATTTTATAAGTGGTCATAAACTTGTAAAAAACTCATGAAAGAATAAAGCTATGTTAAAACCAAGCACACTCTTGTTTTTCTTATGAAATTCTCAATAAGTTTGATATGTCACATGATCCTTTTCCCATTGAATAAAATAAAGTTGGATCCAAAATGTCCGACTTCAAAATGGCCACCATGGTCACCACCCATCTGAAAAAGTTTTCCCCCTCCCATATACTAATGTGCCACAAACAGGAAGTTGATATCACCAACCATTCCCATGTAATTTAGGTGTATCCATATAAATGGCCCACCCTGTAGTGTACTGGAAAACGGTAAAAAAAATTAAAGTGTGGAAAAATATAAAAAAAAAAAAACACAATTCTGCCATTGGTTTTTGGGATATTGTTTTTACAGTGTACATTTTGTGGTAAAAAATGACCTTGCAATATGATTCTGCTCTCTGTACGATTACGGTGATACTAAACATGTCCAGTTTTTTTTTTATTATTTTAGTGGTGAAAAAGAAATCAGAAGTTTGCAAAAAAAAAATTGGGATTGAGTCGCCATTTTACAAGACCCATAATGTTTTTATTTTTCTGTCGATAGAGCTGTATGATGGCTCTTTTTTTTCAGGACAAGATGACATTTTTATTGATACCATTTTGGGATGGGTGTGACATTTTTTATCATTTGTTACGACATTTGTTATCATTTGTTACATTTGTTGTGGAATTGCAGCGACCACAAAAACGTAATTTTGGCAATTTTTCTTTGTTTATGATGTTTACCGATCAGGTTAATTATTTTTATATTTTGATAGATCGGACTTTTCTGAATATGTCGATGCCACATATGTTTTTTTTAATATCTTTATTTTTAATGGGGAAAAGAATAGTGATTTGAACTTTTATGTTTTTTTTTATTTTTAAGACTTTTTTTTACTATTCACTGTACTTGTTAGTCCTCAAGGGGACTTGAAGCTGCGATTGTCCGATCGCTTGTGCTATATGCAGCAATGCCACAGCATTGCTGCATATAGTAATAATCACAGTCTCCTTTGAAACCTGGCCACAGGCAGCGTTTCAAAGGAGCTCCATAATAACAAGCATGGGGGTCTTCAGCAGATCCCCAGCTGTTATAGCAATTCATCGTGACCCATGATCACGCCGATGGGTGCATTGAAAAACACGCCCCCATTCCGGCATGTGTTGATCTGCTCCACCCGCGATTGCTAGAGGCAACACATAGCCATGATTTGCGAGATATGGGGCTTCATACACCCACTTTTGACTTTTGATGTACCTGTATGGCGGATGTCGTGATGGGGTTACCCTTTTATATAGCTCAACAGCAGTGCAGATGTTGCATAGCTGTGTTTGGAATTTCTCACACTCCTTATGACATTTTGTTCATAATCTAATGTTTTGTTTGTTTGTTTTTATTAGAAAGATGGTAAATCTACTATATTGTAGATAGCAATTAGCCCAAAAGGTGCGTATTACAAAACATCTTTGCTATACAATATCTGATCAACTCATTATTAACTGCAAATGACCATCTACCAGTAGCAGTGTTCCCCAACTCTAGTTCTCAAGGCCCACCATGACCCACTCATGTTTTCAGGATTTCCTTAGTATTGCACAGGTGATGGAATTATTGCCTGTGCTGGTGATGGAATTATCACCTGTGCAATACTAAGGAAATCCTGAAAACATGGCCTGTTGGTGGGCCTTGAGGACTGGAGTTGGGGAACCCTGACCTATAGGATAAGTATAATAACAGAATACCTTTTGGCATGCAATGGATGAATCAATCACAAGGCCACAACCACCTAACAAAATTGATATTCTATTTTGGAGTGCTGAAACGGAATATCTGCAGTATGGGACATCAAGTAGATGCTTCAATGTAAGCCCAGGACCAGATGCCGATGATAATCACTGCAGTGGATCTTGCTGTGAATCTGCAGTAAATCTGCAATTACTCCACAGCAGAACAAACTTTTAGGGTGGATTCATGCAAGCATTTGAAAAATCGTCTGATTTACATCCAAAAATACCCCATAGATTTTGATCCATAATGCCATCCATATTCCATTCGCCAGCCACCAGTGTTTCATCAGTATGTTCGTTTTTACATTTGTTTGGCTTCCGTATGGCATCCAATTTTATACATCAAATTTACAAGATCTAATACAGTTTTCGATGTTAAGAAATGCAATGTATCCATAAAAATCAGATGCAATACAGATGAAGTGATCTGTTTTTTTATGCCTAAAAACTTGAATAGGAAAGTCTCATCCATATCTCATGGATATGACTAGTGCATGTTATGATTTTTTTTTTCACACAGACACTTCTATACCCTCGTCTGAATGAGCCCTTAAACTGAGGGGGAAATCCACACCATTTCCACTAGAGAATGAGCATGCTGCAGATTTTTTTTTTACTATTAGTTCCCCCTCTTTTGTATGAAGGCCATAGTTCACTGAATCCCCAACTTTTATAAATTAAATAAACTAAAATACATCCAAATTAATGTTAGATTATGTTCAAGGGCAAATCAGCACTTTAACCAACATTGCCTGATATGTTATAATAGGTATGTATTTTCCAAAACTGATATCTCTTTCAAAGGTAAAGATTTGCAGATCAGAATCAAAATAGAACAGATAGTACCAACTTACGCTAAGCTGTGCTCATATCAGGACAAGTCTTTATCAAAAATAAAACAGAAAATGTCATGCAATAGAAGTCATGGCACTTGGTTCCCACAGGATATACAGTAGATATAGTCGGCACAATAATTGCCCTTTGAACTCTTTAGTTCCATATAAATTGAACAATCTCAAGTTGACTTTACATTACGTTTCAGCTCAAAACGTGAGACTTGTCCCATCATCAAAATGAAAATAGCTGTTGTGTTTCTAATTGCGGCTTTCGCCAGCTCTTTCGGTAAGGAAATGTTTTTAAATATTGGGGAAATCAAGGTGACGTACTTCCGATCAGTATGTGGTATAGTAGGATTTAGAAGATAATATTACCTGGAAATGCCACTAATTTTCAAAACTGAGCTTAGCTACGTAATAAAAGGGTTTGGAAACATTATAAGAGAACTTTAGGTTTTTCAGTTACTTGTGGGGACTAAGATTACTGACGTTACCCAATGTTACTCCCATCACCCAATGTTATCTCTCTATTTTAGGGTTACAGCAACACACAGCAATGAAAATTGGTGCACAAATTAGTAAAAGAGATGATTAAATGAGTTTGAAGACATCATTAATTTTTAATGCACCTAAGGACAAAGTCAGAAGAGCTTGTGAAAAATCGTCCAATTTTCACGTAGAAAACTTGGATGATTTACATTCATAATGGAATCCATATTTATACACCAACATTTTAAGATGTACATGATCAAATACTTAAGTTATAAATGGCACTATATCTGTTAAAATCGGATACAATATAGATGTTTCCTATGGGACCCAATTTTTTTTTTGTGCACCCATAAAATTAAATGGGTGAGTCTCATCCAATACTCAGAAAAAAAGTGCATGCTTTGATTTTTTTTTCACATGGACACTTAGTCCATATGACATGACAATTTGTCATCTGAACAGCCCCATTGAATTACATTGGTCATCGTGCTGTCCGATTATTACTCAGACAGCACTCATCTGTTAAATACGCTTGTCTGAACGAGCCTTAAAGACAGTTGGTATATCAGTGTGCAATAATGTATTTCTACTGAGTGCTCACCAAACCTCAGCCTGATGAAGGGCAATCATTCACCTGAAACGTTGCTGACTGTGCACTGATATAACTACTTCATAAAAATGATTTTTCAAAGATATATTGTGGTGCAATTTTCTTAACAGTTTAAATAATGATTTTTACAGAAGATTTATAGCTGTCAGTTATCACTAATAAAGCTTATTGTATTAAAAAATGTATGTTCTCAGCAGAGAAGGATCAGAACTACTGTCATAGGAAAATAATATATTGGTTAAATTGTTATATATAAAAATAAAGCAAGAAATGCAATTATTACTTAGTTTTGTAATTACAGTAAGAATAGCTCATATAACAATCACAGAATGTTAACTAAGTATTGTAGATAATATATTTCTCTATGTATTTAATACTAAAATATGAGACTTTTATTATTTAGTTTTAAAATAATTAAGTCTAACATTGTGTTATCTCTTTTATTTTCTATACAGAAGCTATACAAGTCTCACAGTATAATTGCCTTGAACAGCTATTTAAGGTAGCAATCATAATGTCATAGTGTAACTTGCAATTCATCTGCTTGCTTTTGTCATTCTTAATTGACCACAATGGGTTGGGTCATTTCCCTAAATGCGGAACAAATACGGTAGATTTAGGACAGAAACTAGAATTGATATGGGTCATTTTCAGATTATGCTACTGTATAATTATATACTGTATGTCCCAATTATTACACACCTTAATCTCATAATCCAAAATCAGAGTTCTATTATATGTCCCACTCTTGATGACAATGACCAAAATTGCAGTCAACGACAGTGATTCAAATCTTGTGCCACTAGCAAAAAAAAGACACTGATTTAGTATAAAATAGCTTATGATGTTAAAGCTGAGCTGTACTATTTCAATACACAAGGATTTGTAAAGCTTTATAATACAGGTTTAATATCTGTCCATTTAATATTGCAGCAAGATGCCCCTGTTCTTCTTCAAACTATGTCCGATCTTCTCTGTGACTACAAACTAGCAAAGGTAACTTGTTATGAGATACATGTTGTAATCATGGAGCTGTATAATTTGTGATGTAATACCTGTTTTCATTTAACATATAAATACATAAAATAAATAAAAAATTTAAATAAATAATGTCAACTGTTTTCAAGGTAATTTTCATATTTTATAACGTAAAGTCTTGGGGCTAATACACATGGCCATAACATGGCTTCTTTCAGAAACCATTAAATGATTTCATAAAACCATTTCAACTGGTCTGGGAAGAATTTCCTGATCTTGGCTCTAAATGTACAGTTTCTATTCTGCATGAGCATGTTTTACAGATATATGAATTAGACCTTAAACAGAGGCCTAAAAGCCCAAAGATATTAGCTAACCGATGAATGATAAGTGGCTGAAATGCCATACTACATCTGACAGCAATCTAATGTGTATGACGAACTTAAGGCTGGACCTACATGGGGGCTATGGCCATGACACAGGTCGGGTGGCCAAATATTGCTATATATCGTTGCTACATATATCATTGCTAAATTGCAGCATAATGTAGGGGAAAGTATTGCCTAGCACACTGAAACCATGATGAGCAAGTTGCAAAAAGTGAAATCTAGGCGGATGTTTTGCAATTTGCTTGTTACAGTTGTGGTACCTGAGGGGTCACAATGACACCACTTACACGTGTGTGATGCTGCAAAGTCGCCATGTAGCCCCAGCCTAAAGATTATACTTTAAACCAATCGTTGACTATTAGCCACCTACATATTTGTTTATCGCATAGAACCAACAATAAATTTATCTGCTTGCACATGTTTCTATAGGCATGGATATACAGTCCAACATTGCTTGAAACATACAGCATACATTTGATATGTATACATATAAACATAATGAAGAATACTATAACCCTACAAACAAGTTGGGACACAGATGCGTTAGACATCAATTATTTGTATTGAGGCTAAATATTTAATATGCAAGTTTAAAACTTTTCATAAAATACTTTTGTTTCCTCGAGATTTTCTTTCCTCCAGTTTTCTCTACCGTAGGCCTGTTTTACTTTCACAAATAAAGGGAACCTGTCACCATGAAAATACCGTCCAGACTGCAGACATCATGTTATAGATCAGGGCAAGCTGAGAATATTGATCTAGGATTTTGTGAGACAAGATTCAGTACAAACTGTATTTTCACCATTTAATCCTCTGATCTTTCTGGGATTTGCAATCCAGTGGGCGGTCCTAATATTGATTGACATATCTATGTGCACACTTATACACAGAAAGCTGTCAGTCACTGATAGGACCACCTGCTGGACCCAAAATCCCAGATAGAGCAGAGGATTAAATGAATAAAACACAGATTATAATGATTTTTTTCCTACAAAATCATATATCAATCGGCATAGCTTTATCTGCTCTATAACATGGTGTCTGCAGATTGTACTGCATTTTCATGGTGACAGGTTCTTCATATTTTTAATGACTGTGCTTAAATAGCTTAATGTATTGTCTAAAAACATCCAGGAAGCATAACAAAAGTAATATTATTTCCCTTCTCTTTAGTCACAACAAAATGCTGAGCTATTTGAACAATTTCTTCTAAAAGTAAATGTTCTTCTGGTAAGTTGACTGCTCCATCAGCACTGCATACAAAACTCTCCATATTTACTAGCTAAACCACTACTTAAAGGGAACATGTCATGTGAAATAACATTATTAGCCTGCAGACATGGGGTTATTCTTGAGATTAATAATGTTCTGACACCATGCAGCATCTGCACTTAGAGCCCTGCTGCCATACATATACAGTTAGGTCCATATATATTTGGACAGAGACAACATTTTTCAAATTTTGGTTCTAGACATTACCACAATGAATTTTAAACAAAACAATTCAGATGCAGTTGAAGTTCAGACTTTCAGCTTTCATTTGAGGGTATCCACATTAAAATTGGATGAAGGGTTTAGGAGTTTCAGCTCCTTAACGTGTGCCACCCTGTTTTTAAAAGGACCAAAAGTAATTGGACAATTGACTCCAAGGCTATTTCATGGACAGTTGAGGGAAATCCCTTCGTTATGTCATTCTCAATTAAGCAGATAAAAGGTCTGAAGTTGATTTGAGGCATGGTGCTTGCATTTGGAAGGTTTTGGTGTGAAGTAAACATGCGGTCAAAGGAGGTCTCCATGCAGATGAAACAAGCCATCCTTAAGCTGCAAAAACAGAAAAAAAGCATCCGAGAAATTGCTACAATATTAGGAGTGGCAAAATCTACAGTTTAGTGCATCCTGAGAAATAAAGAAAGAAAGCACTGGTGAACTCATCAATGCAAAAAGACCTCGGCACCCACGGAAGACAACAGTGGTGGATGATCGCAGAATAATCTTCATGGTGAAGAGAAACTCCTTCACAACAGCCAACCAAGTGAACAACACTCTCCAGGAGGTAGGTGCATCAATATCCAAATCTACCATAAAGAGAAGACTGCATGAAAGTAAACACAGAGGGTTCACTGCATGGTGCAAGCCACTCATAAGCATCAAGAATAAAAAGGCTAGACGGGACTTTGCTAAAAAACATCTAAAAAAGCCAGCACAGTTCTGGAAGAACATTCTTTGGACAGATGAAACCAAGATCAACCTCTACCAGAATGATGGAAAGAGAAAAGTATGGCAAAGGCGTGGTACAGCACATGATCCAAAGCATAACACATCATCTGTAAAACAAGGCGGAGGCAGTGTGATGGCTTGGGCATGCATGGCTGCCAGTGGCACTGGGTCACTAGTGTTTATTGATGATGTGACACAGGACAGAAGCAGCCAAATGAATTCTGATGTATTCAGAACCATACTGTATGCTCATTTCCAGCCAAATGCAGCCAAACTGATTGGTCGTCATTTCATACTACAGATGGACAATGACCCAAAACATAAAGCCAAAGCAACCCAGGAGTTTATTAAAGCAAAGAAGTGGAATATTCTTGAATGGCCAAGTCAGTCACCTGATCTCAACCCAATTGAGCATGCATTTCACTTGTTAAAGACTAAACTTCAGACAGAAAGGCCCACAAACAAACAGCAACTGAAAACCACCGCAGTGAAGGCCTGGCAGAGCATCAAAAAGGAGGAAACACAGCGTCTGGTGATGTCCATGAGCTCAAGACTTCAGGCCGTCATTGCCAACAAAGGGTTTTCAACCAAGTACTAGAAATGAACATTTAATTTACAATTATTTAATCTGTCCAATTACTTTTGGTCCCTTTAAAAACAGGGTGGCACATGTTAAGGAGCTGAAACTCCTAAACACTTCATCCAATTTTAATGTGGATACCCTCAAATGAAAGCTGAAAGTCTGAACTTCAACTGCATCTGAATTGTTTTGTTTAAAATTCATTGTGGAAATGTCTAGAACCAAAATTAGAAAAATGTTGTCTCTGTCCAAATATATATGGACCTAACTGTATATACATCTACACTGGGGTCCATATGTGTTTTAGGAATTCAGAATCTGAGCTAGCTCCACGCTCAATATATGTTGGCTTTGTTATATACCTAGTTAGATACTGCTGTCAATTTGTGACAGAGGCATTTAAATGAACAAGATCACGGGTACAGATGAGTTACCATGGAAGCTGGGTGCCTAGAGATGGCCCCCATGGTGGCCATCTTGATACTCCTGTGAAGTCTTGTTGAGCTTCATATGAGACCTCCATTTACACTATACACTGCAATACTGTTGTAGAACAAGCGATCACAGGCTCATGATCTCTAAGATTAAAAATTAAGGTAAAAAAGATTTAAAAAAAATATAAAAACTGAGAAAAAAATTAAAAGAATTAAATCACCCTACCTTTCCCCTTGTTAAAATTAAAGAAATAAAAGAAGCACATTTGGCATTGCTGCATCCAAAAAAAATTTGATCTAATGTGATTGAGATGTTTTTTTACCTATCTACTTAAAATACAATAATAAGCGATCAAAATATTATATTTACACCAAATTGCTATCAATGTTACATCATGCATTGACTCTGCCCTATATTTTTCAGGGTTTCCCACAAATGCTCCACCATCAATTTTAATGATTTTTTTTCGTCTGTATGGCTGGGATTACTTGCACTTACTGTTTTTATGAATTGCATTTAATAAAGATTATGATTTTTTAATATCTTGGAATGATTATTTTTGTCCTGGCACTTTGTTATTTTTTCATTTTTTCAATAAAAACATTTAATAATTATGTAAAAATAAAAACATTACATAATGGTGACAAAATAAAAATTGAATACTCTTGGAGGAAGGCAAGAAAAAAAGTGCAAAAATGAAAAATCAACTAGTCCTTAACCCTTCAGTTAGTCGAGCCAAAATACACCATATATTAAAGAAGAATTTTTACTTTATTTTTTATTTTATTTAGGAACTTAAGGTACATGTTAGCTAAACGATAATATAACATTTTTAGTAATCAACAAAATTTCAACATCTACTTATGTACTGTGAAAAAACAAGTAATTATTTAGCACAAGAATTACATATCTTATATAGCTCACATAGTTAGGAAGTTATCGAAACCTACCTACCTTCCATACTTGTGGAAATGTTATGAAAGCAAACTCGCTTGGGTCCAAAGGACCCCACACAACCAATTAAAGGTTAAAGGGCTAAATGGAACATGTCATCAGAAAATGAGCTCCTGTTCAAATCAGGTTTATGTTACATGTGCTTTTTTAAACTTTTTAATAATAGCGTTTGATTTTTTTTTTCTTTATTTTTCTTAATTTTTTAGGAAAAAGTTGGATGCACAATTGATAACATTCTGGGAACACATGTGGTAATGTCATTTGATTTCATATTTTCATATTTTCCTCTATATATTATTTTTAAAATGGAAAATTATAATGTTCTTGTGGTGCATGGAAATCATAAACCTTTTTATATAACTTATTTCTTTTATATTGAAATTATTTGATACATAACATTTCTGACAAAATGTTTACACATTATATAGTATTTCTATATCACAAATAGTATTACAAATATCATTGATTCATTTTTTTCTTAAATTCTTTTCACTACAGACCATTACCCTTCAAGATGCTGAACAGCTGGGAGACAATGTTGCAAATATTCTGTTTGGATTTGTGGTAAGAAAACAAATTTCCATTTATCATAATACAGATATAACTGAGCTGAACTCTAATAAGGAGTAAATCATTAAAACAGTTATACATTATTTATGTACCCAAGTTGGACATGCATTCACACTTGTAAATAATATGTAGAGAGTATTTACTAACTATATTTTTATTAGAAAAAACTTAGAACAACAATTTATTAGAGTATTAGTATTGACATTGGGTACAGGTATTATGGTTATAATTACAGAGCTGTGTAAGAACAGTAAAATGATGCGAATTGAGTACTAAATGTAATTTCTTCATTTTCAAATAGGAAAGCATCATTGCAAAAGTGACCAAGGTTTTGGTAAGTATAATACATCTGCACTGCCATGAATGCAATTTACATGGAGATAATTGATGGTGATTTCTGTCATGCCACTGTTAGAAATCATATATAGTACTTTGTTGGTAAATCTGTCTGCATGTTGTATTTAGGTAAGACAAGGTACAACTTAAAGAGGTTGTCCACTACTTTATCATTCATGATCTATCCTCAGGATAGGTCATCATTGTCTGATTGGTCAGGGTCCAACACCGGGCACTCACGCTGATCAGCTGTTCTCAGTGTTGTCGTTGGCCGCTGGCCAGAGATGCTCAATGGCAGAGCTGCTCTGTCTCCTGATAGTGGCCGTGACTGGGTACTGCACATCCGCCTCCTATTCAAGTCAATAGAAGGCGGAAATGCAGTACATAGCCATGGTCACTGGCAGAAGATGGAGCAGCTCCATCATTGAGCATTTCCGACCATCACCCATCGCCGAAACCAAGAACAACTGATCGGCGTGAGTGCCGGGTGTTGAACCTGACCGACCAGACATTGATGACCTATCCTGAGGACAGGTCATGAATGATAAAGTAGTGGACAACCTCTTTAACCCCTTTACCTCCGAGGGTGGTTTGCACATTAATGACTGGGACAATTTTTACAAATCTGACCACTGTCACTTTATGAGGTAATACTTCTGGAATGCTTCAACGGATCCCGCTGAGTCTGAGATTGCTTTTTCGTGACATATTGTACATATTTGTGAAAAATCGGAAATTTGTTGAAAATTTTGAAAATTTTGCACTTTTCAAAATTTTAATTTTTATGTCCTTAAATCAGAGAGATATATCTCACAAAATAGTTAATAAATAACATTTCCCACATGTCTACTTTACATCAGCACAATTTTGGAACCAAAATATTTCTTTTTATTAGGGAGCTATAAGGGTTAAAAGTTGACCAGCGATTTCTCATTTTTACAGCAAAATTTAAAAACCATTTTTTTAGGGACCACATCACATTTGAAGTGACTTTGAGGGGCCTTTATGTCAGAAAATACCCAAAAGTGACACCATTCTAAAAACTGCACCAAGGTGCTCAAAACCCCATTTTTTTTTATTTTTGCAGGGGTAACAGGAAAAAATGGACCCTAAAATTTGTTGTGCAATTTCCCTTGAGCACGCAGATACCCCATATGTGGTGAAAAAAACACTGTTTGGGTGCACAGAAGGGCTCAGAAGGGAAGAAGCGGCATTTGACTTTTTGAATGTAAAATTTGCTTGAATAATTAGCGGACGCCGTGTTGCATTTGGAGAGCCCCTGATGTGCCTAAACAGTGGAAACCCCCAACAAGTGACACCATTTTGGAAACTAGACCCCCCAGGGATCTTATCTAGATATGTGGTGAGCACTTTGAACCCCTAGGTGCTTCACAGAAGTTTATAACATGGAGCCGTGAAAATAAAATTTTCATATTTTTCCCACAAAAATGTTTTTCAGCCCCCAGTTTTGCAATTTCATAAGGGTAACAGGAGAAATTGCACCATGCAACTTGTTGTGCAATCTCTCCTGAGTAAGTCGATATCCCATATGTGGGGAAAATACACTGTTTGGGAGCACGTCAGGGTTCAGAATGGAAGGAGCACTGTGTGACTTTTTGAACGCAAAATTGGCTGGAATCAAGAGCGGACGCCATGTCGCATTTTGGGAGCCCCTGATGTGCCTAAATAGTGTAAACTCCTCACAATTGACTCCATTTTGGAAACTAGACCCCTCAAGGATTTTATCAAGGGGTATAGTTTACATTTTGAACCCAGAGGTACGACAGAATTTGATAACATTAGGTTATCATATTGAATAAGTTGTCATTAGTCTTGAGCGTAAGTGTTCGCTACTTGAGTTTGCATCGGGTACTCGTGTATGCACCATGTATTACGGATGCTCAACTGACATGTTCGAGTCCCCACCCCGCATGTCTCAAGGTTGTTAGACACCCAAAAAAAAACATGCGAGGATCGCTCGTGCATGGCAGGCGATCACAGCAACGTTTTTTTTGGCCATGAAGCATATGGAGCAGAGACTCGAGCATGTCACTCGAACACTCGCGATACTCAGTGCATACACGAACACCCGATGCAAACTCAAGAAGCGAGCACTCAACACTGGTCGCCATATCGTCATCATTTTTCTTCTTTACTTTTGAAAAAAAACAACCCTAACCATAGCCCTAGCACAACCCTAACCCTAGAGTTTATTTTTTTACGCCATTCCTCGTGTGGTGTAAGTGAGTAGACAACTTTATACTTCGGTTCGGTGCGATTACAGCGATACCAGGTTCATATTGTGTTTTTATGATTGACAGCTGTCACACACTAAAAGACGCTTTTTTTTGCAAAGACTAGTTTTTGCATCGCCATATTTTGAGAGCTATAATTTTTCCATATTTTGCCAACAGAGTCATGTGATGGCTTGTTTTTTTGCGGGACAAGTTGACGTTTTTATTGGTACCATTTTCGGGCATGTGATATTTTTTGATTGCTTTCTATTCCGATTTTTTGGAGGTAGAATAAACAAAAATCAGCAATTCCGGAATTGTTTTTTTGTACTTTTTAATGCCATTCCGCGTGTGGTAAAATTGATATGGCAGCTTTATTCTTCGGGTCAGTACGTTTACAGCGGTACTGCATTTATATAGTTTTTTATGTTTTTACACAATATAAACTATTTTCTAGAAAAAATAATTTTTTTGCATCGCTTTATTCTGAGAGCTATAACTTTTTTAGTTTTCGGATTCGGATGATAGAGCTGTATGGCAGCTTGTTTTTTGCAGGACAAGATGACGCTTTCAGCGGTACCATTTTTATCTACATTTATCTTTTTGATCGCGTGTTATTCCATTTTTTGTTTGGCGGTATGATGATAAAGCATTGTTTTTTGCTTGTTTTTTTTTTTTACCGTGTTCACTAAAAGGGTTAACTAGTGGGACAGTTTTATAGGTCAGGTCGTTCTGGACGCGGCGATACCAAATATGTGTACTTTTATTGTTTTTTTTAATTTTTTTCATAATAAAAAAATATTTATGGGTACAATATATTTTTATTTTTGGGGGATTCTTTTTCCATTTTTTTTTAAAGATTTTTACTTTTTTTTTTACTTATTTTTTTCATTTTCCTACCATTTTTTCACTTTTACACTATGTCCCATAATGGGACTTTCACTTTTTGCAGCCTCATCGGCTGCATAGCATAGAAAGCAGCAACTCCCTATGCCATGCAGCCTGTCAGCGCTGCACACAGGGGAGACATTATTTTGGTCATGCAATGCACATGAGCAAAGTAATTTCCTGCCTCTTAGTGACCTCGGGTCGTCATGACAACATCCGGAAGACGACGCAGACATTGCTGGAGGCCGGGAGAGGAGGTGAGTATCGCGCTTACCTCCCCCCTTGCCCCCGCAATGCTGCGATCGATTTCGATAGCAGAATTGCGGGGGTTAATGTGCTGGGAGCGGTGCAGGACCACTCCCTGCATATTGTCACAGCTGACACCCGGTGCTATCAGCTGACACCCGACGCCGATCACCCTGCACCGCTTGTGTACGGGCAGGATCGCCGCACGCGTAATAGTACGTAGCTGGTCCATAAGTCCCAGCGCTCAGCTATGTACTATTACTGACCTGGTCGGAAAGGGGTTAATTGGCAGCTCTTCAGAATCAATTAAAACCTTGTGGACATTCCCATCACATCAAGAATAATGCAAGAAGTCAGACTTGCTGGAGAAGCTCTAGCACTGTATTCACTAAAGTTTACGTATTAAATGCTGTAATACTTCACATAAAGAGTTTTTAATATAGTACTCATTACAATACATTACAATGTAAGTTGGATTTTTACACATCATTTAGGCAATTCTTTGGATGTTTTCTCTTACCCAAAAATGCTATGGCCAAATGTAGTGAAAATAATTTATATGCATGTTATTATTTTTTGAAAAGTGATAACAAATGCATGTTTTTGAATTCTTTAGGATGATATACCTTTCTTGGGTGACATTCTGGTAAGTAAAAACTGTCTAATATTCTTACATGTTCTCCACGACATCTATTAGGGACATGTGTAATGTCATGATAAAACTGTAGACTATTTGGGAAACCAAGTACAAAAAGTAAAAGAAAAAGTGCAAGAGCTTAAATCAGGAAGAATTTCAAGTTAAAGCACCACTCCAGAGGGTGTTTTTTATTTCAGTGCTGAAGTGGTGCCACTAAATTAAGTTTCCTGACCCTAGTATTATACTTACCAGCCACTGTCTTCAGCTCTTCTTGGCACTGCTCTGGTTTTCCGCCGCCATCATGTGCCCACAACTTCTAACTTAACGGACATCAGAGGTAACAGTCACAAGCTCTGAATGTAAGCCCATGAGAGCCTGATTCTGGCCTCTTTCTAGCTCACCCAACAAACACTGGAGCAGTCCAGCAGGTCACAAACTAGTGGAGATGGGAGCGACACAGAAAATAGAAAACAGCGGCTGGTAAGCTTGATACTAAGTACAGAGAACTTAGATTAGTGGCACCACTCCAACGGTAAAAAAAAAACACAGGAGTTGTGCTTCAAAATCAAGTTTATTTTCTGGTAAGAATTGCCCATTTTTATATTCTGCAACAACAAAAAAAATTGCCATCAGAAAATAAAGCAAATGAGAAAAAAACAACATATTTCATATCTGGTAGAATTTCTTCTTACTAAAATATAAATTATGTGAATTAGTAAAATGTATAGGTGCCCCTATATATTAGATGAACCGTGGCTGAAACCACCAAATTTAGCGGGATCGACCTATGATCTAATGTGCTTGAACATCTTCCAACTAATTTGCAACAGTAGATGTCAGCGAAAAGAAGATTTGGGCATGCTAAATTTCAATATGTCTGACTCTTTGTTTTCATGGGGGCTAAATAGTTTTTTTCCTTATTTCTACTGTTGCTCATATACACACCTAGTTGTTTATAGGTTAGCCAACAGTTAACTAGACTGTTAATGTCAGCACATTTACCTCTTTCTTTTCTTACAGAATGATAAACCCCTCTCTCAGGACATCAGAGTTGTTTCTTGTGGAGTACTGGTAAGAGAACTATTTTTTTAAACTGAATATTTGCTTATTTATAATTTCTGTTTTCCATCCAGGTCATCTTTATTCTGTTTGATTTTTTATTTTTGTTTTGTTTACTTGTTTTTTTTTTAATTATCATAATTCCCAGGCTTTATGAAGCTATATAAAGACTACCAAAGATCCCTTTGGAAGTGCATTGAGCTGTAGGGTGTATTGCTGCTAAAAGGGAAAAAAAAAACACTTTAAATCTTCTTCCTTAGCGAGTGGACGGGAGTGTAAGTGCAAATGGAAGTAAGTGTGTGACTTGTTTTTCAGTGAATAGGTAATTGGGAATCCTGCAGAAAATACCTGTGTGAATTGCAGTGAGTTGTTGAATTGTGAACTGCTGAGTGCTTTTCTACCTGTTTAGTTTTACTGGGCTTTTTAAAACCTATTTTCTCTCTACAGTTTTACAGTCTCTTATTTTACTACCTGTGTATTTAAGGGTTAACAGCATTGCATTTAAATCCTGAGGTGTAGCTACACTCACAAGGGGTTAATTAAGGGTGAGGGGTCATAATTAAGGGTTTATAAGTGGCAGCTGGTTGGGGCTTCCAGTCCTTTGGTAGTGCATTGAGCTGTAGGGTGGATTGCTGCTAAAAGGGAAAAAAACAACAACTCTTTAATAAATCTTCTTCCTTAGCGAGTGTGAATGAGCTGAGTATGACCGGAGTGTAAGTGCAAACAGAAGTAAGTGTGTGACTTGTTTTTCAGTGCCTTGGATTCAGGGAGTTTGGAAGGGAGGAATTTGGACTGAATTGCTGTCTGTATTTTATTAATTCTTTACATTTCTTTTTACTTAACATTTCTGTCTAGTACAATCCCCATAAGGAAATGAGCTCCATTATTGACAATGCTATCCAGTGTACATCTTGCCACATGTATGCAATCCTTGAACAGCCTGTCGTGGATGCATACTGCTGTACGAGATGAGTGCACGTTGTGCATTTGGAAGCCCAGGTACTGGATCTAAATGAGCAGCTGGCAACACTGAGATCCATTGACAATATGGAAAGGAGTCTGCTGCTCACTGAGCAGCTGCTCACTGGGGTAGATGTGGGAGAGGATGGTAGTATGGAGCTGCAGGACAGTGAGGTAGCTAGCTGGGTGACAGTTAGAAGGGGGGATAGAGGGAAGAGTGCCAGGGAGGCTAGTCCTGATCTGGCACACCCCAATAAGTTTGCAAAGTTGGCAGATGAGGGGGTGTCAGTACAGGGGTAACACTGCTGTAGCAAGGCATGTCCTCTGAAAGCTGGAGGAGTGGTCAGCTCCAGAAAGGGGGGAAATAGGAGAGCAGGGCAGGCCAGGCAGGTGCTGGTAGTGGGGGACTCAATTATTAGGGGAACAGATAGGGCAATCTGTCACAAAGACAGGGATCGTCGAACAGTGTGCTGCCTACCTGGCGCTCGAGTCCGGCACATCGCTGATCGGGTTGACAGATTACTGGGAGGGGCTGGTGAGGACCCAGCAGTCATGGTGCACATTGGCACAAATGACAAAGTTAGAGGTAGGTGGAAGGTCCTTAAAGATGATTTCAGGGAATTAGCCTGCAAGCTTAAAGCAAGGACCTCCAAGGTGGTATTCTCTGAAATACTACCTGTACCACGTGCCACGCCAGAGAGGCAACCTGAGATTAGGGAGATAAATAAGTGGCTCAGGAACTGGTGTAGGTAGGAGGGGTTTGGGTTCCTGGAGAACTGGGCCGACTTCTCAGTTGGCTACAGATTCTACGCTAGGGACAGGCTGCACCTCAATGGGGAGGGTGCAGCTGTGCTGGGGGAGAGAATGGCTAGAAGGTTGGAGGAGTGTTTAAACTAGAGATTGGGGGGGCATTCATTTTATAGGTGGGGAAGATAGTGACCTGGGCACAAATAAAGAAATTGGGAGTGGTGTTAGAAGAGTCAATATAGTAAGAAGGAATAGAGGTACAGAGAGATACATAAAATGCATGTAAACTAATGCCAGAAGCCTCACCAACAAAATGGAGAAATTAGAATTAATTTTGTTGGAAAATAATTATGACATGGAGGGGATATCTGAGACATGGCTGAACGAGAGCAGTTAATTTACAGGGCTATACTCTGTTCAGAAATGACCATACAAACAAGCGAGGGGGGGTGTGTGTTTATATGTAAAATCATCCTTAAACTCATCTTGCGTGAGAATATATGTGAAACTAATGAAAATGTAGAGTCCCTGTGGGTGGAGATAAGGGGAGGGGGAAAAAATAATAAACTGCTGATAGGGTTTTGTTATAAGTCTCCAAAAAATAATGGAAGCAGCGGAGAACATCCTCATAAAGCAAATAGATGAAGCAGCAACTCAAGGAGAAGTCATTACTATGGGGGACTTCAACTACCCTGAAATACATTGGGGAACAGGAACCTGTAGTTCAAGCAAAGGTAATAGGTTTTTGACAACTTTGAGAGACTATTACCTTTCACAACTGGTTCAGGACCCAACAAGAAGGGGGGCACTGCTAGACCTAATATTAACCAACAGGCCAGACCGCATATCAAATATACGAGTTGGGGGTCACTTGGGTAATAGCGATCACAAAAAAATAAGTTTTCATTTATCCTTTAATAAGATGTGTAGTATAGGGGTTACAAGGACACTAAACTTCAGGAAGGCAAATTTCCAACAGTTGAGAGATGATCTTAGTGCAATAAACTGGGAAGATATTCTGAGACATAAAACTACACAAAGCAAATGGGAGACATTTATTAGCATCCTGAATAGTACCTGTGCACAATATATACCCTATGGGAATAAACATGCTAGAAATAGGAGGAAACCACTATGGCTAAATAGAGCTGTAAGGGGCGCAATAAGTGACAAAAAAAAGCATTTAGTGAACTAAAGCAAGTAGGTAGTGATAAGGCATTAAATAAATACAGAAAATTAAATAAATTCTGTAAAAACCAAATCAAGGCAGCAAAGATTGAGACAGAGAGACTCATTGCCAGAGAAATTAAAAATAATCCCAAAATATTATTTAACTACATAAATAGTACAAAACTAAAAAATGATAGTGTTGGCCCCCTTAAAAATAGTCTGGGTGAAATGGTGGATGAGGATGAGGAAAAAGCCAATATGCTAAATGATTTTTTTTCAACAGTATTTACACAAGGAAATAGCATGACAGAAAACATGATCAGTGATGACAAAAATTCTCCATTAAATGTCACTTGCTTAACCCAGCAGGAAGTACAGTGGCATCTAAAAATCACTAAAGTTGACAAATCCCCGTGCCCGGATGGGCAGGAATTAAGTAACGTCATAGATAGACCATTATTTTTAAAGATCTTTAAGGATTCCATAATAACAGGGTCTGTACCACAGGACTGGCATATAGCAAATGTGATGCCAATATTCAAAAAGGGGACAAAAACGGAACTTGGAAATTATAGGACAGTAAGCTTAACCTCTACTGTGGGTAAAATCCTGGTGGGTTTCCTAAGAGATGCTATACTAGAGTATCTGAAGAAGAATAACCTCATGACCCAATATCAACATGGGTTTACGAGGGACCGTTCCTGTCAAACTAATCTTATTAGCATTTATGAGGAGGCAAGTTCTGGACTGGACCAAGGAAATGCAGTGGATGTTGTGTATATGAACTTTTCAAAAGCTTTTGATACGGTTCCACACAAAAGGTTGATACATAAACTGAGAACAATGGGGATAGGGGAAAATATATGTATGTGGGTTAACAACTGGCTCGGTGATAGGAAACAAAGGGTGGTTATTAATGGAACACACTCAGACTGGGTCTCAGTTAACAGTGGGGTACCACAGGGGTCAGTATTGGGCCTGCTTCTTTTTAACATATTTATTAATGACCTTGTAGGGGGCATACAGATTAGTATTTCAATATTTGCAGATGACACTAAACTCTGCAGGGTAATCAACACAGAGGAGGACAATTTTATATTACAGGAGGATCTATGTAAACTAGAAGCTTGGGCTAATAAATGGCAAATGAGCTTTAATGGGGATAAATGTAAGGTAATGCACTTTGGTAGAGGAAATAAAATGTATAATTATATGCTTAATTGTAAAACACTGGGCAAAACTGTCACTGAAAAAGACTTGGGTGTATTGGTGGATGACAAGCTTACGTTTGGTGGCCAGTGTCAGGCAGCTGCTGCAAAGGCAAATAAAATAATGGGATGCATTAAAAGAGGCATAGATGCTCATGAGGAGAATATAATTTTACCTCTATACAAGTCACTAGTGCGACCACACTTAGAATACTGTGTACAGTTCTGGTCTCCGGTGTATAAGAAAGACATAGCTGAACTAAAGCGGGTGCAGAGAAGAGGGACCAAGGTTATTAGAGGACTGGGGGGTCTGCAATACCATGACATGTTCTTACACTTGGGGTTATTTACTTTGGAAAAACGAAGGCTTAGGGGTGATCTTATTACTATTTACAAGTATATGAGGGGAAAGTACAAAGACCTTTCTATTGATCTTTTTACTTTGAGGCCTGAGACGGGGACAAGGGGGCATCTTCTACGTCTGGAGGAAAGAAGGTTTAATCATAATCACAGATGCGGATTCTTTACTGTAAGAGCAGTGAGACTATGGAACTCTCTGCCGCATGATGTTGTAATGAGTGATTCACTACTAAAATTTAAGAAGGGAATGGATGCCTTTCTTGAAAAGTATAATATTACAGGTTATATATACTAGATTCCTTGATAGGGCGTTGATTCAGGGAACTAGTCTGATTGTTGTATGGAGTCAGGAAGAATTTATGTTCCCCAATATGGAGCTTGGTGTTTGCCACATGTTTTTTTTTTGCCTTCCTCTGGATCAACATGTTAGGCTATGGGTTGAACTAGATGGACTTAATCTTCCTTCAACCTTAAAAACTATGTTACTATGTTATTACATGTGTTTAGTCAAACATTTTAGGACAATGATCAAACATTTACATTGATAATATAATATGTAGGAAAAGTTTCACTGAATTTCAAGTTTTCTTCTCCAAATAAAAACATTCATATGGAAATAGAGTTAGCATCCCTGTAAAAATGCAACATTACTGGTTAAAAGCTTTTTTTAGCATTAGATGTTAGTATTAAATGGTAGGAACTTCTGATAGGAACTATAGCAGAAGCCCAAATTGATATATTTAAAGTGTATGGATCTCACCCTATTAATTGAACAGTTATATTCTGTAAGTCTGAGCATAGATCACTTTAAAAGGGTTGTGCATTGCGAATATGATTTTGCGACACTAATATATAAGTATTACAATTTCTCCTTCTGCACTTACTAGAGCAACTTGTTTCCTCACAGACTGTCCAAAAATTGTCTGATGATGGATAAAAATGTGACTAGATTTGTCCACTAGTTTTCTTCAAATGAAAAGCAGCTTTGTGTATTCTTCAATTGATCACAGGTCTGGTCACATTCCCCTCTAGAAATTGTCATTTTGGAGAATAGAACACTGTGCAGCATATGAGAAGAAAATTTGTATATATATAGAGCTCAGTATTAATAAGTACACCCCAACAGATTTGTCAGAAAACTTTGTTTTCTTTTAGAATAATCATTTTCTATGGCATACCACACTACAAAATACTCACAAATGTTGGCCATAGATTGCAAACAAGAGATTTGTTATTTTGCACTGCTCAAAAAAGTAATTTTCCTAGCAAAATCATTCAAGACCATGTTACAAAAATGAGTACACCCCAATGAAAGTCTTAGGAGCAAGATTAAAGTTTGGACTACAAAATTCAAATTAACAAGAATTCAACCACTGGTAAGTCTTCATTACACAGGTGTCCAGCAGGTAGTTGACTATAAAAGGGCATTAACAAAGAAAACTCCTTCCTATTTCATACTGTCAGCAATGGCACCAAGAGGAAGAGAAATGTCACAAGACCTAAGAAAGAGAAAAATTTCTTTACACAAGAAAAGTGAAAGCTACAAGAAGATCAGCAAATCATTACTTTTCAGTCAGAATGCTGTACCAAAAGTGATACAAAAATTTAATAAAGATGGAACTTCAATCATCTCACAGAGATGTTCAGGTCAAATATGGAAGTTCACATCTAAACAGAAGTGCCATCTAATGAGAAGGGATAAAGAAAATCGACATGCAAGTTTACTTCAGTTAGATAAAGAATTAGAAAGTCAAACCTGGGTGAGTGTTTCCCATGACACAAAATGGGGTACACTGCAGAGGGATAGCATGCATTTGTGTTGTCCAAGAAGAAAGCCTCTCCTAAAGCCCATGCTGAAAAATATGAAGACTACTAGGACTCTATAATGTGGTGGAGGCAGTGTCCTTACAGTGGCATGTTCAAGTTTGGGCACCCCTAATCAAAATTACTGTTATTGTGAACAGTTAAGCAAGTTGAAGATGAAATAATCTCTAAAAGGCTGTATGTGAGGCTGCATGAGTGCTGCTGGTGTCGGGGAGCTACATTTCCTTGACAGTATCATGAATTCACAAATGTACTGGCTCTATATTGAAAGACAAGATGCTACCATCACTCTATATCCTTTATAGATGTGCACTTTTCTAACAATACAAAGATCCAAAACACACATCTGTTGCATTTCTGAAGAAGAACAGGGTGAAAGTGATTCAGTGTCCAAGTATGTCTCTTGATCTGAACCCAACCGAAACACCTATCGGGATTTCTGAAAAGACAAGTTGAGCATCACTTTTCATTCAGCATCCAAGCTCAAAAAGAGATCGTTATTGATGAATGGAAAAAGAGATATTGTAATATGTCGCCAACTTGTTCATTCCATGACTAGAAGACTTGGTGCTGTAGTGAAAAATCATGGCGGTCATACATAATTCTTGATGTAGTAGTTTTTAATGTGGGGTGTATTCATTTTTGCACTAACTAATTTGAGTAAAACTGAAAATTTTGTGATGAAAGTTGTATTATAACCTTATTGTCATGTTACAGGTTAAAAAATGTTTTCTGAAACCCAGTCTGGTCAAAATTTTGGAAACTGATCTTGTGTTCAGTGAGAAAGAGGGTTTACTCATTTATTCTGAACATTACATATATGTAATGCCAACACATTTCTTAAAAAAAGTAGAGATTACCTTTAATGTTCCCACATCCAATTTTGTAATTGCAAATGAAACTTCTTATTTTAGTTAATTTCCCGTCCTCTCATTAATAGGTTGATGTCATTACTGATCTGGACAAAGTTCTGGTAAGGAGAAATCTTATGTTCAAATTGTTTGTTTCAACAAATATATTTATTTAATGTGATTTAACTGTTTGAACAAGTGAGAGGTTGTAATTTAACTAATAAATTAATTTATATTTACTTGTTTTTCAGAAATTTGTTTCCAATATTGTGGGAAATCTTGCACAGAGACAGTAAGACTAGTGTATGGGCCAGATAGAAGTGAATCCAATTGAACTTGTAAGTATAATACCTAGAAAAAGTTGAGGCTGTCTGATGTCTTCCTAGTGCCTTAAAAATGCACACATTATGTAGAGCACTTAAAGGGGTTCTCTCATGAAGACTTTAAATGTGAGAGCACATGCATATCATTGGGGGAGGATCACTCACTCTGTGATCTAGAGCTAAGAGCTGCTCCCAAAAAGTAATCATAGTTGACTAGAATTTACTACCACATACTCATTTAAATGTCCTCTTTAAGGGAAAATTAATGATTTGCTGAAGCTTTCTTTGACAATAACAACTAAATACCCAGGGTTTAACTGTTAATTGCTAGACTGGCTTCAATTAATGGCCACAATGAATGGCTATTTCATAATAGATTTGTTTTCCTAGGTAAACAGATTAGAAAACTCTAAAGTTTGAAGCATATTTCAAAATATATGTAACTATCTCAATTTCCAGCATTAAACATAACTAAGGTTCTGAAAAACTAAGCCATCAATGAGTTGGTTTAACAAGAACTCCCATCAAAATTTTTACCCTCTTAATATATTGCAGTCATCATATTATATGTCTATATGTACTTACAATTGCTCATTTTGCCATTCTTCCCAGTTAATTCTTCTCTTTTCTCTGCTCTATGTAGAAACAGGAAATCTCTCGTCCCTGCATTTGGCATTCCCCTCTCCAGTTCCTGAGCCAGCTGCTCCTCCTCCATGCCAGGGTCTTTTGCAGTGACTTATGACTCATACAGGGAAAATTGACCTCCTATTTCTACATAAAGCATAAAAGGATTCAACTAGTCAGTTGTTAGTCATGTGATGACATAGACCTAATGGAAAAGAAAATAATTAACTTGGTAGAAGGGCAAAATCAGCAACTGTAAGTACACAGTGCTATACATGATTGCAATATATTAAGATAAGTGAATAAAAACTTTGATGGGAGTGCTTCTTTAAGCTAGACCTCTAGGTGTATACTTAAAGGAACACTATCATCAGAAAATGACCTATTGTTTAAATCAGGCTTTTGTGTTACACTTTTTTTTTTACTTATAGCAATTTTTTATCTGTTACATTATTATTTTTTTAAATTAGTGTGGAGACACGGTGGTCTCCTGTGGGCAGAATGCTACTCAGACAACACAGGGTGAGGGTAAAACCAGTGTGGCAATATACTTATTCAATCACCAAACAGACAATAACATATGCAACAGTCCCAGCAAATACACAAGATGGTGCAAAATTACTGTCTCACCCTTCCGCTGACTCACCAGGATTTGAGCAACTGCAACTTTGGGGCTTCCTGGGCCGACTATGCCCACCAATGGCACCTTGCTTTTGGCAGGCACCCACAGAGAGGAGGTAATGACAAGCTTAGGCAGCTGACAGTCCATTACGGTACATGGCCAGGAGACCCGATGGTTCCAATCTGGCTTTTCCGAACATATTCATGGGATCAGGTGATTGGATAGTCTCGACCTGGTTTTCCCAAATGTTTCCATGGGGCTGGGTGACCAGAGGGTCCCAGCCTGGTTTCTCTGAGTGTATCCATGGGGCCAGGTGATGAGGGTCCCCACCTGGCTACCCCAAACATATCCATAGGGCCAGGTGACCAGATGGTCCCAACCTGGCTTCTCCGAACATATCCATGGGTTCTGTGATAGTCAATGGAGCAGGTCTGTATTCCTCCAAGCCAGGGCGGTGGTCCCTTAGGCTGGCATTCTGTAGAATCCAAATCTGTTTTCCTCTTGATGGAGCCATGGTGTCTTGTAGAGCTGTCATGTAGAGTGTTCCTGGCTGAGGTTTTGTAAAAGACTCTCTGATAGAGAGGCATATCCCCCTTATATAGTTCACAACTGTCCTTCAAGACATCATCCACAGGTCAGAGAGAAGGTGGCAAAAGCACATCTCTCATTGTTTAAGCATTTAATCAATTTGCATAGTTTGTCCTCCATTGCTCTGCAGGTCAACAAGCCACATGGATTTATACAATGGTAATCAACATATTTCACAAACATCCATTTTTCAATGACCCTGAGTTCCTGTCTTGCAAAGATAGCAGTATAATAAACAGTAGGAGCTGATATAAGAGACAAACGGCAGCAATTCAACAATTTACAAATATAAATTCAACCTACAAGAAGAGTCAACATTGAGACTCATGAATAATAAATAGTCCATGTGTCTTGACTTACTCAAAATAGACATCTGTATAATTAATATTAAATGCTATGTTGTCACAATTAGTAATGAGGCATTTTTTATACTGCCATTGGGGCTGTTTTAAACTCGTACCTTTTATTCTTTTAAGACTTGTTTTCAGCAAGTCTACATATTGAGGCAGGACTACAATGACAAGTAACACTTATACACACAGCTGATAACACAGGATGCATCAATCACAATAGGTGATGTCCCAGCTGACCCTGCTCTCCATCCCTTCACATTGGCTTTATCACAGGCTTATTAGACAGTTCAATACAAAAGATCGGGTCAGAGTCTGTTCATTGTGGTCAAGTACATGTGTTATTTCATGAGACAACAAGAACTATGAGTTTAAAAAAGTCCCAGTGGCCAGTAATAAAATGTGTGCCAATCAGGAGTCATTTAATACAGTATCTTCAACCATGTTCACAATGCATGCAGAACGATCAGTAACATATCATTCTGTGCACAAAGGCTGTAATTGTTCTTGGCAGGACATGATCTTTTAATAAAAAATGATGTGCTGCCGAGAACAATGATTTTTTTAAGCAAGCTTACAGGTTATTTCACCAAACAAACAAGTATTTGGCTTGTTCATTGGGTGATCTTCAGCCTGCTTACACTGCACGATTATTGGGAAATTAAATGAGAGTTCCTAGAGAAGCTCATTTCTGATTATGTAATGTAAATGCACTTTTAGTGGGGATTTACCAATAAAGCAAAATGTCTTTTTAATTAAAGGTTTGCATTCCTTAGTCAATAGAGCAATAGCTCCTTCTGGAACCTTGCAACTGCCAATTCAGAAGTATCTTCAGATGCAATAATTCTGTTATTACCTGTTTGTCATCTCTAGGAAAAGCCTGATTTTAAAGTATAATTTTATTTTCTTTCCAGAAAAAAAGAATGAAGTTCTTTCGTTGAAGAGTTTTACATCCTCATAATTGCATTTATTATCAATAATAAACCAGTATAATGCAAATAAAGTGTTGCCTTCTTCTTTACGAAGTAAAAAATCTTAGAATCATAGAATGTTAGAGTTGTAAGGGACCTCCGGGATCATCGTGTCCAACCCCCTGCTCAATGCAGGATTCACTAAGCCATCTCAGACAGATGTCTGTCCAGCCTCTGTGTGCAGACTTCCATTGAAGGGGAACTCACCACCACTCGTGACAGCCTATTCCACTCATTGATCACCCACACTGTGAAAAGTTTTTTTCTAATATGTAATGTGTATCTTCTCCCACTCAGTTTTACTCCATTGTTTCTCGTGTTTCCATGTGCAAATGAGAATAAAGATGATCAGTATACACTATGACTTCCCTTATGATATTTGTAGAGAGCTATTAAAGGGGTTGTCTGGTCAAAAGCAATAGGTCTGCAGTCACTCTGTGCGACTGCAAACTTATGAATTTCCCCCGCGCACGCACTGTGCGCTTCAGGAATTCGCTGATATGAGACCCGGTAACAGGGGGTATGTATGTGCTATACATACCCTGGCCAGTGGGCGCGGCCTCGCTCTCCATACACTTATATTGAGCAAGGCTGCACCTTCTAGTCGGATGCGCCCACTGGCCGTTCACGTCACTACACAAGTGTATGGAGCGATGCGACGCTGAATGGCCAAGGATATGTATAAAGTATACATAGCCTCCGGTCCTGGGTCTCATACCGGTGAATCCCCACAGTGCACAGTGCCTGCGCTGGGGGGATTAATAAATCTGCAGTCACACAGAGTTACTGCAGACTTATCACTTTTGACCAGACAACCCCTTTAAGTCTCCTCTGAACTTTTTTTTTGCAAGCTAAACATTCCCAGATCCTTTAACCGTTCCTTGTAGGACATAGTTTGCAGTCCACTCACCATCCTGGTAGCTCTTCTCTGAACTTGCTCCAGTTTTTCGATGTCTGTTTTAAAATGTGGTGCTTAGAACTGGACACAGTATTCCAGATGATGTCAGACCAATGAGGAGTAGAGGGGGATAATTGCTTCATGTGATCTAGACTCTATGCTTCTCTTAATACATCCCATAAATGGATACTACCCATACATAAATACCCATAAACAAATCTATGACCTTTATAATTAAAGAAATACTGTTCCTTTTTATTTTGTGCTACTTTTTATGCTGCTGCAGGACACGGGTCGAAGAGACCAAAGAGTTTGTTGATTCAGGTATGGTGTGTCTATATCTTTGCTAAGGGGGATTTTATTACAGTATTCAGTGGGGGGTGCATCTGTAGGATACTCTATATTATTAGTGTGTGAATAACGCCCCTTGGTAAAGACCATAAAAATTAGCCACAAATAAGAAGGCTCATATATGTGGAATAGTATGACAGATTTAAAATAAAAAACACAAAACAAAGGGGAGTGGTGGCAATAAAATAAAGGTAAAAACTGGTCACTTTTGACCTAGTGACTCTTTAAAACAAGAAAGCTACTTCCTAAAACAACCCTAGAGATAACACATACATGTTGGTGACAAGGTAATAAAGACAGCATACAAAAAATCTACCATATTAATTGCAAAAAAGTAAGCCAAAATATTAAAATTCATGTAACCTAGAAGCTAGTTAATATTGAAATCTAGCTGGATTGATACCAGGGTTGCCAACCTGATTTTTTTTCTGGACAACTTTATAATAATACAATCAAAATATTATGTACAACCTCCCCCAGCTTTGAAATTATTATTATTTTTTTTAACTGCCTTTGGCTCGATCTCGGGCCATGGCGGCTTGATAGATGAACGATCTGTTGAAAGATCAATCTTGTTCAAGCTTAGATATGTCCACCAGGGTTTTCTCCGCTGTTATCTTAATTGTATCAAGCCATCAGGTTGCTGGTCTTCCTCTTCACCCTGTTTCTTCTATTCTTTTGACCATGATGTCCTTCTCCAGTGATTGTTCTCTTCATATGATGTTTCCAAAGTAGGCAAGTCATATCTTGGTGATCCTAGCTTTGAGTGACATGTCTGGCTTGATTTGTTCCAAAATTGATTTATTTGTTTTTCTTGCCATCTCCAGTACCACATTTCAAAGGCGTTGATTCTTCTTCTGTCTTCTTCCTTTATTGTGCAGGTTTCGCATCCGTATGTTACCACAGAAAAGGCCAAATTATCTATGAGTCGTGTATTTATCGCCAGTGAAATTTTCCTTAATTTGAAGACCTTGTTCAGTGACTTCATTGCTGATTGGCCCATATCTATTCTAATGTTGTCATTGCATCTTGAGTGATCATTGATCCGAGTAGGATGAAGTCCTTTACAACTTTCAGTTCGTTGCCATCCATCTCAAGTGTGTCCAGGTTGTACCTGGCAGTAGTCAATATCTTTATTTTCTTTGTATTGAGTAGCAGCCCCATGTTCGAGCTTTCCATCTTGACATAATAAGTCCTTCATTCCATCTACGCTTGCTGCTATTAATCATGTATCGTCTGTGTTTTTAAGATCGTTGATGATTCATCCAGCAATTTTGATTCATTCTTCTTTTTTGGCGAGTCCAGCCTTCCTGAAAATAGCTTCTGCATATAAATTGAAGATAAATGGTGATAGGATGCAGCTTTGCCTGACTCCTCACTCTTCTTTAAACCATGCCATGTCACCATATTGAACCGGTCAGACTTGAAATAATTACATAAGTAATTGACGCGCCCCCTGAGTCGTGGGGTACTCAGTATCCGGGTCGGTCGATGCTGGGGGATGTCACAGTGGCAGTGACCCGGGGCGGTCAATTAAAGGGAAAGTAAAAGGGGAATAAAGTTTTAGAGATAATGTTCGTGACGCCACCTGTGGTATGCGGCTATATGGGGCCGCCGCTGCAGTGCAGATCCCCTGGAGCTGATGGTCACGCATCAGAGTTGGTTCAGCTCTCCACAGGCCGAGCTAAGCTCCAGGGCAGTGTAGATGATTTGAAGAGTAGATGTTGTCGGCTGGGACAGTGTCGTGCAGGTGTCGTGCAATGTGAACAGATAACACATTAATGGCGGTTTCCTCTAGCTTTACTTGTGGTTTGTCTGAGCAGACCGGGGCACTGGTACTAGCTGGAAGTAAAGGTCCGGGCAGCCTAGAAGCAGGTCGGGGATCCACCTCGCCAGGTGGAGTTGTAGGCCTTCCCTCTGCGCTATTCTCTTTGGCCCTGCTGCTTGAAGCTTTGCTGCGGCCCTCGTCCCAGAGTAAATGTCTTTTTCCTCACTCGTATGGCAGGCAGCTTGGGCCTTCCTCAAGTGTCGCTCTCACGTGGCAGTGCTGTGCCCTATGATGCTGCTGTGCCACCGAGCGTCTGGCGGGGCCAGGAGACCTGCAGTCTCCTGCCCTCCGAATTTAGTTGCTGGGCCTTCAGTGCCCCACAAAAGTGGACTCCGATGTCCGGATCACCTGCGCTTCCCTCCTGGGGCGAGCTTTTCCACAGCTCCCTTCCTCAGGTCCTTCCTCCTCGCTCGCCTGTCTCCAACTCCTTTCAACTCACTTTTTCTAACCCCGCCTCCAGGTTCCAATTTAAAGGGGAGGAGCTCCCCTTTCTGGTCTGGAGTCAGGAAAGTGTTGGATGCTGATATACCTGATTAGGGGACCCCTCCTTGCTTCTAGGCATGGCATCACCCCCTATGAGGGAGGCAATGCCACTGTGGCAACCGGACCCCTGGGGTGCCACATAATAAATTACATAAGTACATAAATCTTGAATGTTACTTATTCTTAAATTAGATGGTTGGAGGTTTTACTGAGGTTACATAATTCTGAACTCAATTTGAAGTTTAAATGCATTTTAGTCCCAGAAAACAAGGTGAACTCTCTTACAGTAAGCACAGCACTTGCAAACTTACAAAACACATTGACCTAAATTCATCAATATTGGCAATTTTCTCACAGCTCTTGATGAAGGGGTATTATTGGAGTCAGATGTCAAGGAATCATTAATAGGTGTGTCTAAAAAGTGTTGAGCGCATTTTTGCACCACACAAGAAATCTTATTCTAGCTCTTGACTCAGGTCTATGCACGCTGGTTATTCTGGCAACACACACTGACAGTGAGCTCTGTTACCAGCTCATTACTGCTGATCTAAGCCTGTGATAGAACACGCTGTCATTGTGTTCATCACACAGTGCACATCACACAGGGATTAGCCCAGCCTCTGAAACAAAAGTCACTGATGATGCTTATTTCAGGGAACGGGCAGAGGGTACGGCAGTGTCCACAGTCTCTGCCCCTGATGCCGCTTCATTTCAGCATTTGAGTATTCCAGAATGCACTAGGAAAAGTAGAAAAAATTAAAGAACAGCAGTTACTGTAAATAATGTAGAAGGGAAGAATGGGGAATTTTGAATTCAAGAATATTTGAAAATAGTTTAGATTATGGCCTTAAAAAGATTTAGAATGAAAATGAATTTATATTTTGGACCACTTCTTTAACTTTTTACTGTATTTTGGGGGAACATCAAATAGGCTCATTTTAGCTGTGGATAAAAAGATACAGTGGGGAAAATAAGTATTTGATACACTGACAATTTTGCAAGTTTTCCCACCTACAAAAAAATGGAGAGGTCTGTGTAATTTTTTTCTCAGGCACACTTCAACTGTGAGAGACAGAATCTAAAAAAAAAATTCAGAAAATCACAATTTATGATTTTTACATAATTAATTTGCATTTTATTGCTTGAAATAAATATTTGAAACAATAGAAAAACAGAACTTAATATTTAGTACAGAAATCATTATGTGCATTGCAGAAATCACACGTTTCCTGTAGTTCTTGACCAAGTTTGCACACACTGCAGCAGGGATTTTGGCCCACTCCTCCATACAAATCTTTTCCAGATCTTTCAGGTTTCGGAGCTGTCACTGGGCAACATTGAGTGTTAGCTCCCTCCAAAGATTTTCTATTGGGTTCAGGTCTGGAGACTGGCTAGGCCACTCCAGGACCTTGAAATACTTCTTATGGAGCCACTCCTTAATTGCCCTGGCTGTGTGTTTCAGGTCATTGTCATGCTGGAAAACCCAGCCATGACCCATCTTCAATTCTCTTACTGAGGGAAGGAGGTTGTTGGCCAAAATATCGCGATACAGGACCCATCCATCCTTCCTTCAATACGATGCAGTCATCCTGTCTCTTTTGCAGAAAAGCACCTTCCAAAGTATGAAATTTCCCCCACCATGCTTCACAGTTGGGATGCTGTTCTTGGGGTTGTACTCATCCTTTTTCTTCCTCCAAATACGGCAAGTGGAGTTAATACCCAAAAGTTCTATTTTGGTCTTGATGCGCCCCCAGGTCCGTGGGGTACTCGCAGCCGGGCCTCTGGCTGCTGGGGGAGATCATGGTGGCTGGCCCGGTACGTGACCCAGAGCAGTCAGTGCAAAAGGGGGATTTTTTTTGGAAAGTTCGTGACACCACCTGTGGTGCCTGGTGAGGATCACCAGCGCTGCAACAGTCCTCTGAGGTAGATGTTAGGGCAGCTTATGATGGAACGGCTCCCCACAGGTGGAGCAGGCCTCAGGGCAGAGCGTGGGTGCGCTCGGGTGCTCTGAAGTCCTTCCTGTATGTCAGATCCCAGACCTGCTTGAACCTCCTGGGGATTAGAATTCGGCTTATGATCCCCCTGTCTTCTGACAGGTGCGGGGCATACGGGTGCCTTCCTGCACTCGCCGTACCCCCTAGGATCCCTCCTTAGAATGGAGCCTGCTCCTCTGCTCCCCTCCTGGGCCTACAGACCTGGCCCTACTTGTAGAGCAGAGCTCCTAATGAGACTCTGCTCCCGGACGTTCTTCTGAACTGTCCCGAGCTGTTCTTCTGAACTGCTCTCCTCTGACTGAACTACTACCCTATCTTATCTGCCACCCTAAGATGGTTTCCCTATTTATACTCCTACCAAAGTTCTCCCTCTAACTACTTCCTCCACCCACACCCACTACTGGTTCCCCCTACCTTTGGGTTCCCCCCACTCCAGCCAGGGTCAGGGCTCAGCAGCTGCACTCTGCATGTTGCCCCTCCAGCCGGCCTGGAGCAGTGTAGTGTTGGATGCAGGTGTTTGGGGTTCCGGGCAGCACTCCCTCCTCACCTGAGAGAAGAAAGAGATCACACCTCTGGATGAGGTCAGTGCCTCTGTGGAGACTGAACCCTCAGGGGCGCCACAGTCTCAACTGACCACATGACCTTCTCCCATGCCTCCTGTTATGATCAGCAACATGAACTAAGGAAAGATAGGTGAAAGCTGTCCCTACAGTAAGACTAAGCTGAATCCCTACGATGTAGCGGGCTGCCTGTTCCTAGCGAACAGACCCGCCTTTGTCCTCGGCTAGTCTGAACGAAGACCTATAGCATTAAGGGAGGGGTCCCTAAAAGAACTAAGGACTGGGACAAAAATGGGACACCTCCTAAACAGAGAAGTTGATGCAGAACGCAAAAAGAAAAACTGACAAAAAGTACTAGAGGTCCCAGAAGGACAAAGTGAACTGACAGAGAAAGGCACCGAAGCACCAGGCTAGAGAAACAGTCAAACACTGAAGTCCAGCACAGCCAGAAGGGCGGAGCTGGAATATAAAGGCAGATGGTCACGTGACTGCAAAACACAAGATGGAAAGAACAAACAGGAGGGTTCTAACACCTTCTCTGGATCATCCAAATGGTCATTGGCGAACTTCAAATGGGCCTGGACATGTGCTGGTGTGAGCAGGGGGACCTTGCGTGCCCTGCTGTATGTTAACCCATGACAGCATAGTGCGTTAATAATTGTAATGTTTCAGACTGTGGTCCCAGCTCTCTTCAGGTCATTGACCAGGTCGTCCAATGTAGTTCTGGGCTGATTCCTGACCTTTCTCATAATCATCCTTCCCCCCCGTAGGGCAACATCTTGCATGAAGCCCCAGACCGAGGAAGACTGACTGAAGTCATCTTGTGCTTCTTCCATTTTCTAATAATTGCACCAACAGTTGTTACCTTCTCAAAAGCTGCTTGCCTATTGTACTGTAGCCCATCCCAGACTTGTGCAGGTCTACAATATTGTCCCAGGTGTCTTTAGACAGCTCTTTGGTCTTCGCCATGGTGGAGAGGTTGGAGTGTGATTGATTGAGTGTGTGGGCAAGTGTCATTTATAAAAGTAACAAGTTCAAACAGGTGCAATTAATACGTAAGTAATAAGCGCAGAGTAAGCAGACATCTTAAAGAAAAACTAACAGGTCTGTGAGAGCTAGAATTCTTGCTGTTTGGTAGGTGATCAAGCATTAAAATGCAATTTAATTATGTAAAAATCAAACAATGTGATTTTCTGGATATTTTTTTAGATTGTCTCTCACAGTTGAAGTGTACCTACGATAGAAATTACAGACCTCTCCATTCTTAGTAGGTGGGAAAAATTAGCAAAATTGGCCGTGTATCAAATACTTATTTTCCCCACTGTATGTCATATGCTGCTGTCATTCTAGAGAAATATTGGTCTCCTTTTCAAATTCCATAATGAGGTTCGGATTCTAAAATGTTTGGCCACAGGTAGAGTTATTTCTTTTTCTTTTTTTGCGTGGCTGTGAGAATTGAATTTTCATCACCACGAAATGAAAAAAAAACAGAAAAAAGATCTACCTATGGACAAACATTTTTGTAGCCCTGATCACAGCATCATGAATATGAAATTGCTAGTATTTAAAGGAAACTTCAAATCTCAGAGAGACAGAAGAGTCTGGCAGTACAAAATTATGACAACCTTTGATAAATATGTAACTCTTCAGATTTTGTGTTATATTGAGCCTAATGAAGAGACCTGAGTAGTGTCAAAAGGTTCATTACCATCTTTACTGTTAGCCATTAAAAGGTATCAACCACTGAGGACTCTCAAATTTTAATATTTGACAGTTTTTGACAAACTCAGAGCACAAATGAATGTGTTGCAAAGATTTATGTCTTTCTACATCAATTAAGGAATGTGCTCATCAGACCTTGTGGGGCATCACTACCCTTGACCAGACCTCAATCAGGGGACAATAATACTTCACATGCCTTATCTATGAACTGCGCCAATATTTACTGCTACAACTGTTTCTCCCCTTCCCCTTGAGTGTTCCCTTCCCCCTGCTTCACATCACTTGTCTTATTTGCTGCACTATCCCCATGTAATGTTGTATACTGTGGCAAGTCGACTCGCTCGGCTCTCCTGGAGGCAGACTCAGGACACACGTTCTCAGGTTTCCTCTCTGCTGGTTTATTATCAGCCATAAACTCCTGCAGGTTTCACAGGAAAAACAAACATTGACCCCTCTGGGTTAAACGGAAAACCAACAAAACAAAGTATAACTCAGTCCATAGATGAGCGGGTTCCGCCCGCTCTCGGTAGCATAAGCTGCACTGCTAAAGTCCATGTGAAAAGCTCTGCAGCTTCCACAATACTGTCTAGAGACTTCCCTCTCCAGACCACACACCACAGGAAAAAAAAACAGGACTGAGCTTTTACACATTGCTCAGCCACACCCTGAGGAGAGGTAGGGGGAATGGCGTCCCGCCCTCTTTGCCATTCCCATAAAACCGCACACCCTTTAACAGAGTAAAACTGCCAGCATATAACACGCTGGCAGAAAAATAAAGTAGGTCTTAGTTCACACAGGAGAGCATCCTGAGTGACACATACCTCCCCTCACATATAAAACCAGTGACACTGTCACATATTCCCCCCCTCTGCCCAAAGCCGGGGGTTTGGGCACCTTCTGATACCAGGCAGGGAATCCTAGAGAGGGCATCTGCATTCCCATGTAACTTCCCGGGCCTATGCTCCACGTGAAAGTTGAACTCTTGAAGTCCTAGGAACCATCTAGTTACCCTGGCATTTTTACCCCTCTTCTCCCTCAACCATCTCAACGGGGCATGGTCTGATACTAATCTAACCTTCCGGCCTAGTAGGTAATATTTCAGTGTATCCACGGCCCATTTTATGGCTAAACACTCTTTCTCTACTATGGCGTAGTTCTTCTTGCATGAGGACAGCTTTCGGCTTAGATAGAGAATGGGATGTTCTTCCCCATTTATCTCTTGGGAGAGTACAGCCCCTAGACCAACCTCTGAAGCGTCCGTCTGGACCACAAATTCTTTCTTGAAGTCTGGCGCCACCAGGACCGGCTGCTTGCACAGTGTTAGCTTCAACTGTTGAAACGCAGTCTCTGTTTCTTTTGTCCATTTCACCATGGTTGATTTGGTGCCTTTTAGAAGATCCGTTAGTGGTGCGGCAATCATGGCGAAATTCGGGATAAACCGCCGGTAGTATCCTACCATTCCTAGGAACGCTCTCACCTGCTTCTTCGAGAGTGGTTGCGGCCAGGTTTGAATTGCCTCCACTTTCTTGATTTGCGGCTTTATTTCGCCTCTCCCCACAACATAGCCCAGGTACTTGGCCTCCTCCTTCCCGATGGCACACTTTCTCGGATTTATGGTAAATCCTGCCTTCCTTAGCGCGTCCAGAACGGCCTGTAGTTTAGGTAGGTGACTAGCCCAGTCTGGGCTAAAGACCACAATGTCGTCGAGATAGGCTGCGGCATACTTCTTATGTGGGGCTAGGATCCGATCCATAGCCCTCTGGAAAGTGGCTGGGGCCCCCTGTAGTCCGAACGGCATCCGCGTGTATTGAAAACACCCATCAGGTGTTGAGAAAGCCGTCTTCTCCTTAGCCATCTGGGACATGGGGATCTGCCATTAGCCCTTCGTCAGGTCGAGAGTGGTGATGTACCTCGCCGGTCCAAGCCTCTCGATGAGTTCATCGACGCGGGGCATCGGGTATGCGTCACACTTGGATATCTCATTCAGCCGGCGGTAGTCATTACAAAACCTCCACTCTCCATTGGGTTTCGGCACGAGGACGATTGGGCTCGACCACCCACTCTTAGACACCTCTATTACTCCGAGGTCTAACATCCTCTTCACCTCGGTCGAGATCACCTCCCAGCGTGCTTCCGGAATCCGATACGGCTTCAGATTCACTCGTACGTGCGGCTCTGTCAGCACATCATGCTCTACCACTTGAGTATGCCCCGGCAACTCTGAGAACAGCTCCCGATTCCGCTGTAGCAATTCTCGACACTGTTGCTTCTGGGCCGATGATAGAGCATCTGCAATAGTGACCTCCTCCACCTTGCCTTCTGGTGCGGCTCCCAGGCAAGGAGTTTCCACAGTTTCACGGTCCCGCCACGGCTTGAGCAAATTTACTTGATATATTTGATGCGGCTTTCTTCGGCCAGGCTGGTAGACTTTATAATTAACCTCGCTGACTTTCTCCACCACCTCGTATGGACCTTGCCACTTGGCGAGGAACTTGCTCTCGATGGTAGGGATCAGCACCAAAACACTGTCCCCGGGCTGGAACTGTCTTAGTCTCGCCGACCGGTTATAGACCCTCGCCTGGGCTTCCTGCACCTGGAGGAGATGTTCCTTCACGATGGGCATCACCTTTGACATTCTCTCCTGTAATTGGGCGACATGTTCAATGATACTCCGGTGTAGTGTGACTTCAGCCTCCCAAGTTTCCTTGGCGATGTCTAGGAGACCTCTTGGATGCCGCCCATATAGGAGCTCAAATGGAGAGAAGCCAGTGGAGGTTTGAGGAACTTCTCTGACCGAGAAAAGCAGAAATGGGAGCAGGTAGTCCCAGTCTCGCCCATCCTTTTCAATGACCTTCTTCAGCATCGCCTTTAAGGTCTTGTTGAAGCGTTCCACTAGGCCGTCCGTCTGGGGATGATAAACCGAGGTCCGAAGCTGAGTTATCTGAAGGACTCTGCAAAGCTCCTTCATCACCTTGCCCATGAAGGGGGTTCCTTGGTCTGTCAGAATCTCTTTTGGTAGACCTGTCCAAGCAAAAATATGGACCAGCTCTCGGGCTATACTTTTACTGGACATGTTCCTTAGGGGAACCGCTTCCGGATACCGAGTCGCATAGTCCATGATGACCAGGATATATTGGTGGCCCCGAGCTGATTTAACTAAGGGGCCCATGAGGTCCATGGCAATCCTCTCAAAGGGAACCTCTATCACAGGTAGTGGTACTAAGGGGCTACGGAAGTGGGAGGAGGGAGCGGTTATTTGGCAGGTGGGGCAGGACCTACAATAGTTTTGAACTTCTCGATAACACCCTGGCCAATAAAACCTTCTCAATATCCTCTCCTGAGTTTTCTCGACCCCTAGGTGTCCCCCCAGAACATGTGAATGGGCCATATATAGCACCCGCCGTCTGTATGGCCCCGGCACTAACAGCTGTTCCACTATCTCACCGCCCCTCAGTTTGGCCACCAGATATAGCAACTCCCCCTGCACTGCAAAGTGGGGGAATCTGGTGTCGGCCCCCGGCTCTTGGGCAACCCCATTACATACAGTAACCTGGTCGAACGCCCCTTTTAAGGTCAGGTCTCGAACTTGAGCAGTCCCAAAGTTCTCTTTGGACAAATCTAAAGCAGGGAGGTTGGACTCCTCGGTCACCGTCTCACCCTCATCACCGACAAGGACGTACAGTGGGAACTCCTCCATCTGAGACTTCGTCGGGGGTTCTTCTTCAAGGACCTGGCGTTTCCCCATACTACTTAGTCCAGTTCCCTTCCCCCACAAGTCCCAGAATAAGGAAAGATCGCGGCCCAATATGACGGGATGTATCAGGTCCTTTACTACCCCGACTTCATGGGACTGGGCACCACAGTCTGTCCCCACTGTTACTGTGGCCACGGGATAGTCCTTGGCATCACCATGGATGCACCGAACGCCCAGGGTTTTGGAAGGGATCAACTGGTGGGGAAGGGATGCTCTGATCAAGGTCACCAGACTCCCGGAGTCCAACAGCCCAAGCACCTTTACTCCATTAATGGACACTGCACACGCCTGCGGCCCCTCGCTGGGTTGACAGTCCACGCTACAGGCTGGATAGGCATAATAGGAGACCCGTCTACCTAGGCTGCAGTCCATGGGCTCAGGGGATATTTGACACCTGGCGGCTACATGTCCAGGGTTGTGACACCGCCAGCAAACTATATCTTTACCCACTGTTCTAAAGGCACCTTCAGTAGGAGTGGGACGTCCCCCAGTGGTGGCTCTAGACCCCTTCCGTGGTGAACCCGCCCCCTTTTGGGTATCCCAGTAGGGAGAAGTGACTGCATCCGGTTTCCCAAGAGATCTCTCGACTACCTGGTACCTCTCTACCAGGCTGATGAAGTATTCTGCGTTCTGGGGATCACCCTGGGCAACCCAGGTCTGTACTGGCTTGGGAAGGGAATGCATGAACCTGTCAATCACCACCCGCTCAACCATCTGGGCCGGAGTGGAGGACTCCGGTTGTAGCCACTTCTGAACAAGATGCAGGAGGTCAAACATCTGCGAGCGGGGGGGTTTGTTGCTAGCATACGCCCAGTGATGAACTCTCTGGGCTCTTACCGCCATATTTACTCCTAGATGTGCTAAGATCTCTGTCTTTAGTTTGGCATATTCCTTAGCATCTTGCAGCGCCAAGTCAAAATACACCTTCTGGGGTTCACCCGATAAATATTGTGCCATAACCTCTGCCCACTGTGCTGGAGGAAGTCTCTCATGATCAGCCACCCTCTCAAAAACAGTCAGAAATGCTTCTACATCATCCCCAGGGGTCATCTTCTGCATGGCCCGCCTTACCGCCTTCCTGACATGAGAATCATCAGTCGGCCCTCGGGGTGGGGCGGCTGCCCTGCTCTGGATGGCGTCCGCCAAAAGCTGTATCTGCTGTTGCGCCTCCTGCTGGTGCTGCTGTGCCTCCTGCTGGTGCTGCTGCTGTGACTTTTGCTGCAACTGGATCTGCTGAAGCAACAGTTTGGTCGTCTCCTGGTGCTGCTGCATGTTCTGTTGGGCCTGGATCAGGTGCTTAACAAGCTCCTCCATGCTGCTGAACTTCCCTGGCTGGCTGGCGGCCTTCACCCAGGACATCCACCAGTCTTTGCAGCAGGTACACGTGTTCCTGGAATCCTGCACGCACTCTCACACCAACTGTGGCAAGTCAACTCGCTCGGCTCTCCTGGAGGCAGACTCAGGACACACGTTCTCAGGTTTCCTCTCTGCTGGTTTATTATGAGCCATAAACTCATGCAGGTTTCACAGGAAAAACAAACATTGACCCCTCTGGATTAAACGGAAAAACAACAAAACAAAGTATAACTCAGTCCATAGATGAGCGGGTTCCGCCAGCTCTCGGTAGCATAAGCTGCACTGCTAAAGTCCATGTGAAAAGCTCTGCAGCTTCCACAATACTGTCTAGAGACTTCCCTCTCCAGACCACACACCACAGGAAAAAAAAACAGGACTGAGCTTTTACACATTGCTCAGCCACATCCTGAGGGGAGGTAGGGGGAATGGCGTCCCGCCCTCTTTGCCATTCCCATAAAACCGCACACCCTTTAACAGAGTAAAACTACCAGCATATAACACGCTGGCAGAAAAATAAAGTAGGTCTTAGTTCACACAGGAGAGCATCCTGAGTGACACATACCTCCCCTCACATATAAAACCAGTGACACTCTCACAATAGAAATATGCGACTCTTCAGATTTTGTGTTATACTATGCGTCATTAAAGAAGTTGTCCACTACTTTATATGAACCCCCCAATGTATCCCCCCGGGGCCCAAAAGTGTTTTGATAAATACCTTGCGGTGTCTTTTCTGCCTCTGAGCGGTGCTCTCACTGGCCGCTCAGAGGCATCAAATGACCCATCACTGATGTCACGTCAAGTTAGGTGTGACATCAGTGATGCTATCCCCGAGGTGAATGCTGGGCTGTAGGCGGGGCTACCCCATGCATCACATCCAGCATCCAACGCACGTTTTCCCAGTGAATGAGGAGAGGGAGAGCGCGTCGTGGATGCTGGTTATGATGTGCGGGATAACCCCTCCCACAGCCTAGCGTCCACTGTGGAATGCAAAAGTGAGCACCCCTTACTGCAGCCAGAACTTGACGTGACATCAGCGGATATCAGAGCCGGCTGCAACCGGGGGTCACGTGATGCCTGTGAGTGGCCAGTGATAGTGCCGCTTACAGGCAGAAAAGGCACCACAAGGTATTTAGAGAAACACTTATGGGACCTGGAGGAATATATTGGGGGATCATATAAAGTAGTGGACAACTCCTTTAAGAGTCTTGAGTAGGAAAAAGACTGACTGTAACTTCAAAACCAGAAAACTGGGGTTTACAGGTGCGAACTGAGAGTAGCCATCTCTATACATAACAAGTAAAGTTGCACTCTGCAGTGCTAAAGCATATAAACATGAAATATATGAAATTTGAATAGCATTACTGCTCTAGATAATAAGAAAAAGGAGATGCTTAGGACATAATTTGGCCAATTCATGCATGCCCAGCAGCGAACGACAAGGCTATCTCCAGTTTGCTGGGAAACTATCTAGTGAGAATGTGACGCCTCATTCTCGAAAGAGCCCTTTAATTTTTGAGTTTACCCTGGGTGATGGGGGACTCGGTGTCGGGTCCTGTGACGAAGAGATGGGATGTAGCCGTGGCCCGGACCCGACCTGAGCTCAGAGCCGTCACATGAAAAGGAAGATGTTGTGGGCTCGTTCGGGTTGAGTGGCTTATTTTAACGACTAAGCCACCTGTGGTGTCTGGTGAAGGGCCACCAGCGCCGCTGCAGTCCGCTGAGGCATGGTGTTACCGCGGCCAAAGTTCTTACTACTCCCCACAGGCGGAGCAAGGCCTCAGGGCAGAGGGACAGGATGGAGGGGATAATAGTAGAGGAGAAGGGATCCCGCGTCCCACGGTGTGGCGCATAAATAACAGTCCGGAGGCCATAGAGGTGAACTTCCAAGGCTTTACTCACTTGGATGGCAAAGGAAGGCAACTCCCTGCTCCCTCTGAATATATCAGGTAGGCGAGAACAGGTGGCGTATACCGCTCCATCTGCATCCTGCCTGGGATCCATTTGCTGTGGAGCCACACTCCTAGGCTCCGGGCCTTCTTGATCCTGGTCCTCGGCCGGGTTGAGACATTCCCCGTCTGCAACCTTCCTCTCGTCCCAAGACCAGGGTACGAGTGCTGCGTCCCTTACCGGTGCAGACCCACACAGGATCTGCACTCCCGGAGGGTAGTCACATTAACACACAGTCCATGACAGCACACAGCAGCAAAGGCTGACTAGCCAGGTTGTGCCAAGATGCACTAAACTGACTAACTGAATCAATCAATTCTCCCCTAATGAATGATCTGACTCTTCTCAACAATGATCAAAGATGGCTTTGTATTAAATATGAAATCTCAAGTGTAACTAACTAGTAAGTCCTCCACCCTCACCCACTAACTGGTTCCTACCACTTTGTGTTCCCCAGTCTCCCTGTAACCAGGGGAGCAGCACCTAGTGCATACCAGCTCCCTCTGGTGGAGAAGTGTGGTGTTGGATTGAAAAGGTTTAGGTCACGACTATCACACTGGCCTTACCTCAGAGGAGGAACACTACACTCCATTAGAGAAGTGCAGCATTCCTGTGACGGTTGAACCCTCAGGGGCACCACATTCCCCCCTGGTAAAACACAGCACGTCCGCGGGCTGCAAAAGAAGCAACACCCAGGAAATTCTTCTTATAATAACAAGAAAACTATCATCCCTTTATGGGATGCACATATCTTAAACGTTGCATAACAAGGTATAAAGTATAAAAGTTCAAAAGTATAAAATTATAAAATTGTAAAAGTGCTAGCATTTTCCAGAGACGTTATTGCAAACAGACAGATAAAGTGCACGGACGCAGAGTCAGTTCTTTTGAGGTAGAAATTATCCGCGGTTTTGGTATAAAACCAATATGGAGCACCTAAAAGATGCAAACTATATACAAGGGGAAAGAGTCTATCTGCTGCAAGTCTGCAGGGACACGTGTCTCTAGAAACTGGGTAGAAATCAAACATAATAGAAAAGTCAACTTTTAAACTTGTAAACAAAACTGTAACAACAGCCGGGGGCTGCTTTAAACCTCGGGCTGCCTTATTGGAAAAGGCTCATTCCTCCTGACGGAGGCTAGCCGGTCACCTGAGGCTGAGTGCGGGGTGGCATCGCTCCCAGACACTTTGTGGACGTCCAGGGCGTACCACCCACGCTCCCCCTGGTGGCGAAAGTCACTGTGTCGCCCGGGAGGAGGTTCCGACCGGGGTGTCCCTTCTTGAGGCGCGGCTCAATGTCCCGCCGGCTGACGAACAACGGACAACGGATGAACCTCCACCCCGCCTCATGATGAAAACGGACGACTTGGCCTTCGTACCGGGGACTTGGACGGGTGGCCTCCTCCTGACGCGCTCGAGTCTTTGCAGCTTTGGTCCTGACCTCGAGGCGCTCGCAGCGCTGCTCCCGCCGACGCTGTTCCCATGCAAGCTGGAATATCTGGTCGCTGCACCACTGGCTCCTCCTCCGCGCTTCAGCCCGGGTCTCCCGAGGGAAGCCCATTAGGTCGCCCCACTGGTTTTCCCAGGCCCACTCCTCAGCCTCGGGCCAGGTTACTGCTGGTGCGGGTAGCGGGGTAAGAACGGGTTGCTGCGAGTCCTCTGTAGACACAGACAAGTCCGGGTTGGAGCCGGTAGTTTCCTCCGCAGCTTCAGGCACCTCCGAATCAGGGTTTGGGCGGCATCGCAGGTCCCCACCAATGGCTGCCGATTGCAGCTCTGGAGCCAACGCTTTCCCCCAGGTGACCACGTGGGGAACTAGGTACTCCGACATGAGGTCCAGAACAGTCACGGTAGGCTCTGCAGCCGGGGCAGGGGTTGCACACTCACCCGCCGCCAGGTCACCCTCGACCTCTGTCACCGAGTCGACTTGTCCTGGGACCTCAACTCCTTGGCGGCGGTCCCGGATACGCCGCAGCATCTCCTCCCGCCACGCAGCCGTCGCCGCCTCTTGGGCCTCTCTCTGCCTTCTAAGGAGTTCTGTTTTTAGTTTTTGGGATATGGACCTGTGTGAGGGCTTGTTGTTTTGCACCCTTAGTCAATGTTTTTATTTATATAATTTTTTGGTAGGTATGATGTTTTGATCGCCTGTTGCTCCATTTTTTCTTTTGTTGCAACAGCAGAAACACTGCAATTCTGGCATTTTCATTTTTCTTCACCCCATTTACCGATTAATTAAATTTATATTTTGATAGATTAGACTTTTACGAAGACAGCAATATGTGCAGTTTTTCATTTTTTTATTTCTTAATTTTTAATGGGGTAAAATGGATGTGATTTGAACTTTTATTTTTCTTATTTTTTCATATTTTTTCATATGTCTTACTTTCCATAGTATTTGTTTGTCACCTAAGGGAACTTGAACCTAAGATCATCTGATCGCTTGCACTATATATATCAGTGCCACAGCATTGGGGCATATAGAAGTAATCACGGTCTCCTAAGAACACCAGCTGGTTATCACAGTATGGCAACACATTGGCATCCTGTGATCACACCATGTCGGTGCTGTTGAAGGGATAGGTCTGTGCTCCCCCTGATGGCGCGGTGTTAATGCCACTGTCACAGATTTACAGTGGCATTTAAAAGGTTAACAGCTGTGAATGAAGCCAGGAAAGGTGCGGGCTCAGTATGCGAGACTGCATCAAAGGCATGTAGACGACTTATGACTAGAGATGAGCGTTGTTCGACTCGAACTGTTCGCCAATCTCAAATTCGAGGTGTTTTGGGCGGTGTTCGAGCCGTTCGGCGAACACGAACGATTTGAAAAAAAATTGGCTGTTCGAGGTTATGTTCGATAACTGTTCGTGCACCAAAATCATAACTGGATTTTTTCTCAGTAATGCTGAAAATTAATATTAATACGCAGTTTGAGTGTACAGTGGGGCGGGAAGAGGGGCGGGGGGAGGGGCAGGGGATGGATCTCTGCAGGAATAATTAAGATCTCCATTTTTTTTTCTCTTTCCTGCATTTACAGTGGGGAGGTGCAATCTGTCAGCCTATCAGCAGCGCACACACGGAGCGAACTGCTTTTTTTCACACAAGCAAGGGCATGTGTCATTGACAGTGTATGTCACATGTCCTTGCCCTATAAGACCCAGCCATTTTCCCCGTCGCCACCATTTTCTCACTGCTGCAGCTGCGTGTTAGACGGCACCGCTGTTGCTGTGTGCGCTATACCTTGTTAATTTAAAGTCAATTTTCGCACAAATCTACAGATAGCTTGGGAGTAGGGAATAGTTGTGATTGCAGTACTTTTAAGGACTAGGTTACAGCATTTCCTACGACTTTTATCAGGCAGGTCTGTGATCTTAAATAGATAGGATGGGAGTAAAGACTAATTGTAATTGCAACCCTTTTCAGGACTAAGTTACATCAGTTCCTATCAGTTTTTGCCAGGCAGGTCTGTGCCAGTGCTGTGCAAGTTTTTTCACAGAATTTGGCTAAATCTAGCAAAGCAAATCCTTTTTGGCCTATTGCAGAGTGTGTTAGACAGTGGAGTAGCCTATCTGTGTTGCAAGCTACACCACCTGTGTATAGAATACCAATTTTTTACTGCACTTAGTGAAGTAAAACCTTTTGGGCATAGCATCATTCTATTAGTCCATCTATACTGAACTCCATCAGGTTGCAATTTGAATATAATTTTTTTCTGCATCTAGCTCTGAAAAAATATTTGTGCTTCTAGCAGTGTGTGGGACTTGTTCTATTAGTGCATCTATACTGACCTCCATCAGGTTGCAAGTTGAATATAATTTTTTTCTACATCTAGCTCTGAAAAAATATTTGGGCTTCTAGCAGTGTGTGGGACTTGTTCTATTAGTCCATCTATACTGACCTCCATCAGGTTGCAAATTGAATATAATTTTTTTCTACATCTCGCTCTGAAAAAAATTTGGGCTTCTAGCAGTGTGTGGGACTTGTTCTATTAGTCCATCTATACTGACCTCCATCAGGTTGCAAATTGAATATAATTTTTTTCTACATCTCGCTCTGAAAAAAATTTGGGCTTCTAGCAGTGTGTGGGACTTGTTCTATTAGTCCATCTATACTGACCTCCATCAGGTTGCAAACTGAGTATAATTTTTTTCTACATCTAGCTCTGAAAAAAATTTGGGCTTCTAGCAGTGTGTGGGACTTGTTCTATTAGTCCATCTATACTGACCTCCATCAGGTTGCAAATTGAATATAATTTTTTTCTACATCTAGCTCTGAAAAAAATTTGGGCTTCTAGCAGTGTGTGGGACTTGTTCTATTAGTCCATCTATACTGACCTCCATCAGGTTGCAAATTGAATATAATTTTTTCTGCATCTAGCTCTGAAAAAATATTTGGGCTTCTAGCAGTGTGTGGGACTTGGTCTATTAGTCCATCTATACTAACCTCCGCCAGGTTGCAAATTAAAAATAATTTTCATCTGCATCTACCTCTGAAAAAATAGTTGTGCTTCTAGCAGTGTCTGGGACTTGTTCTATTAGTCCATCTATACTGACCTCCATCAGGTTGCAAATTGAATATAATTTTTTTCTGCATCTAGGTCTGAAAAAATATTTGTGCTTCTAGCAGTGTGTGGGACTTGGTCTATTAGTCCATCTATACTGACCTCCACCAGGTTGCAAATTGAATATAATTTTTTTCTGCGTCTAGCTCTGAAAAAATATTTGGGCTTCTAGCAGTGTGTGGGACTTGGTCTATTAGCCCATCTATACTGACCTCCATCAGGTTGCAAATTGAATATAATTTTTTCTGCATCTAGCTGTGAAAAAATATTTGGGCTTCTAGCAGTATGTGGGACTTGGTCTATTAGTCCATCTATACTAACCTCCACCAGGTTGCAAATTAAAAATAATTTTTATCTGCATCTACCTCTGAAAAAATATTTGTGCTTCTAGCAGTGTGTGGGACTTGTTCTTTTAGTCCATCTATACTGACCTCCATCAGGTTGCAAATTGAATATAATTTTTTTCTGCATCTAGCTCTGAAAAAATATTTAGACTTCTAGCAGTGTGTGGGACTTGGTCTATTAGTCCATCTATACTGACCTCCATCAGGTTGCAAATTGAATATAATTTTTTTCTGCATCTAGCTTTGAAAAAATATTTGGGCTTCTAGCAGTGTGTGGGACTTGTTCTATTAGTCCATCTATACTGACCTCCATCAGGTTGCAAATTGAATATAATTTTTTTCTGCATCTAACCCAGCCAATAGTTTTGGCCTAATACCACAGTTTGGCCACTCAGCTCTGCTCGGTTCCCATCCATTGTTTTTTTGTGCAAACAACTCCAGAGTTGTGAATTAGTTAACCACCAAAATGAGTGGAAAAAGGCCTGCTGCTGGTGGAAAGGGGAATAGGCTGTCACGCTGTCTCTGCGTACAGGATGTCAGGGGCCTAAGCTGACCCTAAGCTGGGGCCCTGACTAATCCCTCTACCTGGAGGTACTGTTAAAGGTCCAGAGGTCCAGGCCGCCAGCGTAAAACCTACCTCCTGAGGATCCCTGCACCTCAGTAATCTAGTCCTGAGAAGGACCCCGATCACAACAATAGGGGACAGGAAATAATATGCCAACACTCAGTACTTAGACGAACGAGACAGTACAAGGGTCAAACCAAAAACCACCTTGCATACAAAAACTACTCACGACAACAGAAGGAACACCAACGGGAAAGGAGATAAATGATAAAGCGAGGAAGGGAAAAATCACACCAAATACACTTAGCTCAGAACTCCAAAACACCACGATCCGCTCTGTTTGTCTGTATGTAATGCTTTCACCGACACTTCCCTAACAGACCGGCAGGCATTTGAAGGAGTCCCACTACAGCAGCATTGATTGCAGCTGGGCGAGGCTGGACCTGTCTAGCAAAGAGAGAGAGAGAGTTAACTCCCTCACTGCCAAAAAACACAAAGCACCAAAAACTCAGCTGAGAGAAGTCAGGCTGTGTAATCGTGACGATCTTCGTGGCGACACACCCGTGACAGTACCCCCCCTTCTACGAGGGGCCTCCGGACCCTCAGGGCCAGGTTTATCCGGGTGAGTCGTGTGGAAGGCCCGAACTAATCGGTCTGCGTTAATATCCGACGCAGGAACCCACATCCTCTCCTCAGGACCATACCCCTTCCAATGAACCAGGTACTGAAGGGACCGGCGATTAAAGCGTGAATCGATGACCCTCGATGTTAGAACCTTGCTCTTAGGTTTTTTCCTTTGCTGGTCACATGACCTTGTTGGCCTATTTGATCCTGCTCCGCCCTTCTGGCTTTGCTGGACTTCATTGTATAACTACTTTCTAGCTAGCCTGTGCTCTGTATCTAACTCTGTTAGTTTGCTTGGTCTGCGGACCTCTATGTTCTATATATTTTGTTTGTTCGTCTGTCTGCTACTATTTCTGTTAGGAGGTGTCCCATTTTCCTCCCAGTCCTTAGTACTTGTAGGGATTCCTTCCCAACATCTATAGGTCTCCGTACAGACTAGCTTAGGACTTTAGCAGGTCTGATCGCAGGATCAGGTTCCCTGTTACATCGTAGGGATTCAGCTGAGTTCTATCGTAGGGACAGATCTCCTCTCTTTCCTTAGCTCTGGTAGCAGAACATAACAGTAAGTCCAGCCTGCAAATTCTCTAAGGAAAGATTTTTCTGTTCCATCATGGTGTCGGTTCAGGATTTGGCTCATCGCCTGCAGGGACTCTCTCTGGAGGTGGCCGAGCTCCGTCAGCACGTGAGTAACTGTCCTGGAGCACATTTCTTGGAGCCTAAGGTATGTTTGCCGGATTTATTTTTTGGTGAACACCGAGAATTTTTTTCATTTAAAAATGCTTGCTTATTGTATTTTCGTTTGAGACCCAATGTTATGTTCTGCTACCAAAGCTAAGGAAAGAGAGGAGATCTGTCCCTACTATAAGACTCAGCTGAATCCCTACGATGTAACAGGGAACCTGATCCTGCGATCAGACCTGCTAAAGTCCTAATCTAGTCTGTACGGAGACCTATAGATTTGGGGAGGGAATCCCTACAAGTACTAAGGACTGGGAGGAATATGGGACACCTCCTAACAGAAATAGTAGCAGACAGACGAACAAACAAAATAGATAGAACCTAGAGGTCCGTAGACCAAGCAAACTAACAGAGTTAGATACAGAGCACAGGCTAGCTAGAAAGTAGATATACAATGAAGTCCAGCAAAGCCAGAAGGGCGGAGCAGGATTAAATAGGCCAACAAGGTCATGTGACCAGCAAAGGAAAAAAAACCTAACAGCAAGGTTCTAACAGTACCCCCCCTTCTAAGAGGATCCTCCGGATCCCCTAGGACCAGGCTTATCAGGAAATCTCCTGTGAAACGCTCTGATAAGTCTGGACGCGGAAACATCATCTGACCTCACCCAAGAGTTATCCTCGGGTCCGAAACCTTTCCAGGCCACAAGATACTGCAAACTACCTCTATACCGTCTAGAGTCAAGGATGCGAGAAATTTCATATTCCCCGTCCTCCACCACCGGAGGAACAGAGGCAGAGGCGTCACCATCCGACACAACAGCTTTTTTTAACAGAGAGACATGAAAGACCGGATTAATTCTCCAGGAGGTAGGAACCTCCAACCTAACAGCAGATTGGTTGACAACCTGAAGCACCTTAAAGGGCCCTACAAACTTGGGACCCAATTTCTTAGAAGGAATCCTCAACCGCAGATTCCTAGAGGACAACCAAACCATGTCACCAACAGCGAACAAAACCTCCTGTCGTTTCCTATCAAAGTAGTCTTTAGATTTTCTGTTGGCCTCCTGAAGATTACCACGCACATCCGTCCAAACTCTTTCCAAATCACCGGAAAAATTCTCCTCCTCAGGCACGGCAGATCCCAACTTGGAGAACGACCCAAACGACGGATGTCTCCCAGAACAACAAAAAAAAGGCGAACAACCAGCAGAAGAAGATGTATGATTGTTCAGAGCAAATTCGGCAAGTGGCAGAAACTCAGACCACCCCTCTTGATTGTCTGCCACAAAACAACGCAAGAACTGCTCAACATCCTGGTTTTTCCTTTCTGTCTGGCCATTAGATTCAGGATGATATCCGGACGAAAACGACAAATGAATTCCCAACCTGTCACAAAAGGCACGCCAAAAACGAGCCACGAACTGAGGACCCCTATCAGAAACAATGTCAGTAGGAACGCCATGAAGTCTGACAATTTCCTTGACAAAGGCCTTAGCGAGAGTTTTAGCGCAGGGCAGTTTGACGAAGGGAACCAAGTGACACATCTTGCTAAAACGGTCCACGACCACCCAGATGACAGTAAAACCCTCAGAGGGGGGAAGGTCAGTTATAAAGTCCATAGCCAAATGTGTCCAAGGAGCACTGGGGACCTCCAAAGGACAAAGCAACCCCGCAGCAGGAGTATGTGAGGACTTAGATCTAGCACATATAGTACATTGGCGCACCCACTTAATGACTTCCTTCTGCCATCCAGGCCACCAAAAACTGCGACCCACCAGTCTCTTGGTCTCAGAGATTCCGGGATGACCTGCCAACCGAGATTCGTGACACTCAACAAACAAATCTCTCCTAAAGGTCCCAGGCACAAACAACCTCCCATGAGGAGTGTTAGATGGGGCATTCTCCTGAGCTTTAAGAATCTCATCTTCCAAAACGGAGTCTAAAGCAGCTATCACAACACCTTCTTGTAAAATGTTTTCCTCTTTCTCAGCACCGACTATGGGAGAAAAACTGCGAGACAAGGCATCCGCCTTAACATTCTTAGTACCAGGGATGTAAGTAACGGAGAAATTAAACCGCGAGAAAAACAGTGCCCACCTAGCCTGACGGGCATTCAGGCGCTTGGCAGCGTCAAGATATATCAGATTTTTATGATCCGTAAGAACCTGAACGGGAAATTCCGCACCTTCCAAGAAGTGGCGCCAGTGTTCAAATGCGAGTTTAATAGCCAATAATTCCCGATTACCAATATCGTAATTCAATTCAGTCTCCGAAAATTTTTTTGAAAAAAATGCACAGGGATGTAATCCATCCCCGTTATCCTGAGACAATACTGCGCCAACCCCCACAGAGGAAGCATCAACCTCAACCAAAAATGGCCTAGTAACATCAGGCTGCATAAGGATGGGAGCAGAGGTGAACCTCTCCTTGAGATACACAAAAGCTTCAATGGCCTCAGAAGACCACTGAACCGCATCAGCACCTTTCCTGGTGAGATCAGTCAGAGGTTTGACAATACTAGAAAAATTTTTTATGAATTTTCTATAGTAATTGGCGAAACCCAAAAACCTCTGTATCGATTTCAAACCAATAGGCCTAGGCCATTCCTGCACAGCCTGAACCTTAACCGGATCCATCTCAAAACCTTTGCTGGAGATAATGTAGCCCAAAAAACTAATTCTCTGTACAGCGAACTCACATTTCTCCAGCTTAGCAAAAAGCGAATTGTCCATTAATAACTGTAATACCTCACGCACGCTCCGCCAATGAGACTCCAGATCTGGCGAATAAATCAAAATGTCATCCAAATACACAACCACATTTTTACCGATCAAAGGTCTAAGGATGTCATTAATCAGATTCTGAAAAAATGCAGGAGCATTAGTAAGACCAAAAGGCATAACCAGATTCTCAAAATGACCCACAGGAGTGTTAAAAGCAGTCTTCCATTCATCACCCTCCTTCATGCGCAACAGATTGTATGCCCCCTTAAGGTCAATTTTAGAGAACCACTTGGCCCCCAATAACTGGTTAAACAGATCAGGAATCAATGGCAGTGGGTAAGGATTGCGTACCGTAATTTTGTTAATCTCACGAAAATCTAGACAAGGACGTAAACCGCCGTCCTTTTTTTTTACAAAAAAAAATCCAACCGCCACAGGAGACTTAGAGGGCCTAATGTGACCGGCGGCCAAACTTGTCTGTATGTATTCCTCCAAAGCTTTCCTCTCAGGAATAGTAAGGTTAAATAAACGACTTTTAGGAAGAGTCGCTCCAGGGACAAATTCAATAGAACAATCATAGTCTCTATGGGGAGGCAAAACCTGCGATTCTTTCTCAGAAAAAACTCTCCAAAAATCCTGAATAGGAACAGGCAATTCTCCCCTATCCAAAGCTGCAATACGCCCGTTACAACACTTGTCATAACATTTATGGCTCCAGGATTTAATTTCACTGGTAGACCAATCCAGTACAGGATTGTGAAATTTTAACCAGGGCAAACCCAATATTACTGGAGAAGGCAAGTTATTCAACACTACCAAATCCAATTTCTCATGGTGAACACCATTAATAGTGAGAGGAAATTCACTGACCTTGAGAGTAATATTCTTCAAAGGGGAGCCATCCACAGAAACCACAGCAATGGGGGATGATAAAGGTTCAGGTTTTAAATTGAGTTTTTCCACGAATCCCCCATCAATAACATTCAGTGTAGACCCGCAATCAACAAACACCCGAAATTCCATTAATTTTTCCTGAGCAATCGTGGAAGCAGCTAAAAATATACCCTTGGAATTTAAACAGGCAATACGGGCGTGACTGACCATTTTTTTTTCTTTCTTCATACGAAGCTCACAGCCTTTAATCAAATGACCAGATTTCCCGCAATAGAAACACAAGCCTTCTGAAAAACGACGGTGTTTTTCTTGAGAGCGAGGTGCCACCGATCCAATCTCCATCGGTTCACCACTGTTAGTACACACATTATCATAACCAGAAACTGACATAGCAGAGGATTTGCTCTCATTAACCCTAGCACGCAGTCTTCTGTCCACCCGTATAGCTAATTGCATAGCCTGTTGCAAATCCTCAGGTGTAGGATAAGCAATTAGCAGGTCTTTAACCTTTTCACTGAGCCCAGCAAGAAATAGACTTTTCAGAGCAGAATCGTTCCACCCTGTTTGAGTGGACCAACGACGAAAATGTGTACAATATTTTTCCATATTACCTGATCCTTGTTTTAAACGTCTCAACTCAGTCTCAGCTGATGCCACACGGTCAGGATCATCATATAATAGTCCTAAAGCAGAAAAAAAACTATCCACTGATCTGAAGCATGTATCACTAGGTTGCAAAGAAAAGGCCCACTCCTGAGGCTCTTTGCGCAAAAGTGACATTATGAACCCTACGCGCTGGGATTCATCCCCAGAGGACTTGGGTCTCAAACGAAAATACAATAAGCAAGCATTTTTAAATGAAAAAAATTCTCGATGTTCACCAAAAAATAAATCCGGCAAACATACCTTAGGCTCCAAGAAATATGCTCCAGGACAGTTACTCACGTGCTGACGGAGCTCGGCCACTTCCAGAGAGAGTCCCTGCAGGTGTTTAGCCAAATCCTGAACCGACACCATGATGGAACAAAAAAAATCTTTCCTTAGAGAATTTACAGGCTGGACTTACTGTTATGTTCTGCTACCAAAGCTAAGGAAAGAGAGGAGATCTGTCCCTACTATAAGACTCAGCTGAATCCCTACGATGTAACAGGGAACCTGATCCTGCGATCAGACCTGCTAAAGTCCTAATCTAGTCTGTACGGAGACCTATAGATTTGGGGAGGGAATCCCTACAAGTACTAAGGACTGGGAGGAATATGGGACACCTCCTAACAGAAATAGTAGCAGACAGACGAACAAACAAAATAGATAGAACCTAGAGGTCCGTAGACCAAGCAAACTAACAGAGTTAGATACAGAGCACAGGCTAGCTAGAAAGTAGATATACAATGAAGTCCAGCAAAGCCAGAAGGGCGGAGCAGGATTAAATAGGCCAACAAGGTCATGTGACCAGCAAAGGAAAAAAAACCTAACAGCAAGGTTCTAACACCCAAGTCCTCTGGGGATGAATCCCAGCGCATAGGGTTCATAATGTCACTTTTGCGCAAAGAGCCTCAGGAGTGGGCCTTTTCTTTGCAACCTAGTGATGCATGCTTCAGATCAGTGGATAGTTTTTTTTCTGCTTTGGGACTATTATATGATGATCCTGACCGTGTCGCATCAGCTGAGTCTGAGTTGAGACGTTTGAAACAGGGATCAGGTAATGTGGAAAAATATTGTACTCATTCCCGTCGTTTGGGTCGTTCTCCAAGTTGGGATCTGCCGTGCCTGAGGAGGAGAATTTTTCCGGTGATTTGGAGAGAGTTTGGACGGATGTGCATGGTAATCTTCAGGAGGCCAACAGAAAATCTAAAGACTACTTTGATAGGAAACGACAGGAGGTTTTGTTCGCTGTTGGTGACATGGTTTGGTTGTCCTCTAGGAATCTGCGGTTGAGGATTCCTTCTAAGAAATTGGGTCCCAAGTTTGTAGGGCCCTTTAAGGTGCTTCAGGTTGTCAACCAATCTGCTTTTAGGTTGGAGGTTCCTACCTCCTGAAGAATTAATCCGGTATTTCATGTCTCTCTGTTAAAAAAAGCTGTTGTGTCGGATGGTGACGCCTCTGCCTCTGTTCCTCCGGTGGTGGAGGACGGGGAATATGAAATTTCTCGCATCCTGAACTCTAGACGGTATAGAGGTAGTTTGCAGTATCTTGTGGCCTGGAAAGGTTTCGGACCCGAGGATAACTCTTGGATGAGGTCAGATGATGTTTCCGCGTCCAGACTTATCAGAGCGTTTCACAGGAGATTTCCTGATAAGCCTGGTCCTAGGGGATCCGGAGGATCCTCTTAGAAGGGGGGGTACTGTTAGAACCTTGCTCTTAGGTTTTTTCCTTTGCTGGTCACATGACCTTGTTGGCCTATTTGATCCTGCTCCACCCTTCTGGCTTTGCTGGACTTCATTGTATAACTACTTTCTAGCTAGCCTGTGCTCTGTATCTAACTCTGTTAGTTTGCTTGGTCTGCGGACCTCTATGTTCTATATATTTTGTTTGTTCGTCTGTCTGCTACTATTTCTGTTAGGAGGTGTCCCATTTTCCTCCCAGTCCTTAGTACTTGTAGGGATTCCTTCCCAACATCTATAGGTCTCCTTACAGACTAGCTTAGGACTTTAGCAGGTCTGATCGCAGGATCAGGTTCCCTGTTACATCGTAGGGATTCAGCTGAGTTCTATCGTAGGGACAGATCTCCTCTCTTTCCTTAGCACTGGTAGCAGAACATAACACTCGATACCTGGAACCCCAAGTTACCATTGACCACCACTGGAGGGGGAAGTAAAGGTGACGGTACCACCGGCGCCACATACCTCTTAAGCAATGATCTTTGGAACACGTTGTGAATTTTAAACGTAGGGGGGAGGTCAAGACGGAATGCCACCGGATTAATTATAGAACTGATCCTGTACGGCCCGATGAACCTGGGACCCAGTTTCCAGGAGGGAACCTTAAGTTTTATATTCCTGGTAGACAACCATACCCGATCGTTCACACTTAGGTCCGGACCAGACACTCTCCTCCTATCAGCCATACATTTGTATCGGCTCCCCATAGTATTCAGATTCTTCAGCACCCCTCTCCATACTGAAGTGAGTGATGAGGAAAATCGTTCCTCCTCAGGAACCCCCGAAGAGCCCCCCCTACTGAAAGTACAAAACTGGGGGTGAAAACCATATGCCCCAAAAAACGGGGACTTACCAGTGGACTCGCTCCGCCTATTATTAAGAGCAAACTCTGCCAGAGGTAAGAAAGAAGCCCAGTCCTCCTGGTTCTCTGACACAAAACACCGGAGATATGTCTCCAAGCTCTGGTTCATACGTTCCGTCTGACCATTGGTCGGTGAAAATGTCACGCTCTCTCTGCGTACAGGAGGTCAGGGGCCTAAGCTGACCCTAAGCTGGGGCCTTGACTAATCCCTCTACCTGGAGGTACTGTTAAAGGTACAGAGGAGCTAGGGGCCACCAGCGTAACCCCTACCTCCTGAGGATCCCTGCACCTCAGTAATCTAGTCCTGAGAAGGACCCCGATCACAACAATAGGGGACAGGAAATAATATGCCAACACTCAGTACTTAGACGAATGAGACAGTACAAGGGTCAAACCAAAAACCACCTTGCATACAAAAACTACTCACGACAACAGAGGGAACACCAACGGGAAAGGAGATAAATGATAAAGCGAGGAAGGGAAAAATCACACCAAATACACTTAGCTCAGAACTCCAAAACACCACGATCCACTCTGTTTGTCTGTATGTAATGCATTCACCGACACTTCCCTAACAGACCGGCAGGCATTTGAAGGAGTCCCACTACAGCAGCATTGATTGCAGCTGGGCTAGGCTGGACTTGTCTAGCACAGAGAGAGAGAGCGTTAACTCCCTCACTGCCGAAAAACACAAAGCACCAAAAACTCAGCTGCGAGAAGTCAGGCTGTGTAATAGTGACGATCTTCGTGGCGACACACCCGTGACATAGGCGTGTTGGGAAGGGGAAAAAAGGTTGTGTCCATGGGGTAGGTGTTAAAGCAACAGTAACATCTGCAGAAGAAAGACCATCTTCCAGCCAAACTAAAATGTCTACTTCTTTTAGCGGACAATGTGATAAGATCCCTTTCTTACGGCCACGCCAATCGCTACAAATTCCAGATGAGGCACAAAAACAGCAGGTGCTTCAACGGATATCAAGTGCTCCTTTAAGTGGGCTCTCCTCCACATCAACTTCAACATCACAAATACTCCAGTCCTCAGAGGTGTCACCCCAATCGCACTTGCTTCCTCACAGCTCCCAAATCTCCAGCTGCCTGTCTGAGTATGGGGTAGAACAGATGGTTGAGTCTGCAGAGCTGTTTACTCATACTATAGCTGGGAATCAGAGTTCGGCTCCAGCGCTTCTGTGAATCCAGATGAGGAAATGATCTGCACTGATGCCCAGAATCTTTATGAGTTGGATCCAGGACCAGATGCAGAAGGTTCTGACCATAATGAAGACCCTCATTCCCAAACTGTAACTCCTGTTGGTGGAGACAATGAGGAAGACGATGATGAAACTCAAATACCTGATTGGAGCGACAACTTTATTTTTTTGTCAGGGCAGGAATAGGTTGGCTCTGAGGACGACGGGTGTGATAACACACAGGGTGATGATGATGAGGTTGGAGATCCCACTTACTGTCAACCCACAGTCTGCCAAGAGATGAGGTCAGCAGAGGAGGTGGAGGAGGATGCTAGTGACGATGAGGTCAGGTTGCACCTTCCTGGACAGAGACGTAGTACTGGAAGCACGTCAACAACTGCATCCTCAAACACAATTCTGCCTCTGACCACAAGTCGTGGTGGCTTTTCAGGTCGCATGGGTGATAAGCCTTGCATAGCCTGGGCATTTTTTCAGATCGATAAAGATGACCCAACTCGTGTTATCTGTAACATTTGTCAGCAAAAGCTAAGTAGAGGCCAAAAAATAGATAGTTTGAGTACTTCATGCATGAACAGGCACATGGACATGAAGCATAAGTTGCAGTGGGAAGCTCACTGTGCTACAATGCGGCGTAGCCGGCCGGGCTAACCACCTGCTGCCCCATCTTGTGCATCTGCAGCCTCTTCATCCTTTGTGACTGGGGGGACAGGAGTCACAACTGGTTTGGGAGACCAGCCACCTCTTTACTCGCAACAGCCAGCGTGATTGGCAGGTCATCATTTTCTTTGAAGGTGGTAACACCAGATGGTGTTGAGCGCTGTCCGACATCGATAGCACCACCTTTGGATCAAGGCAACCTAACATGACCACCTGCATCTTCCTCACAGACCGGCAGTTTGCCGGGGACACCCTTATTAACCCCGTCTAAGCACAACAGCCAGCCCTCGGTCCCTGAGATGTGGACAAGTAAAAGACCATTTCCTCCTAGCAATGAGAAAGCTAAGAGGTTGAATTTCACCATCTGCAAGCTCTTTGTTACAGTAATGCTGGCTTTCCGCCTGGTGGACACAGAGGATTTTCGAGACCTTATGTCCGTCGCAGTGCCCCAGTACCAGATGCCCAGTCGGCACTACTTCTCAAAGAAAGGTGTGCCTGCGCTCCACCAGCATGTCGCACACAACATCACCGCTTCTTTCAGAAACTCTGTGTGTGACAGGGTGCATTTCACCACAGACACTTGGACGAGTAGGCATGGACAGGGGCGTTACATGTCTCTGACTGGGCACTGGGTAACTATGGTGACAGCAGGACAAGGGGCTGCTGTCCAAGTATTGCCGTCCCCACGAGTTGTGCGTCAATCCTCTTTATCTCAAAGTTCCTCCACTGCTTCTGCCTCCTCAACTTCCTCTCGGTCCTCCACATGCACCCAAACCCTGTCTGGTCATGCCACAAGCTTTCTAATTGCACAGAAGGGATCCTGCACACCTCCTTACTATGCTGGCAGTAGGGCTCAACGTCATCAGGCAGTTTTTACTTTGAAATGTCTGGGAAATGTGAGTCACACAGCTGAGGAGTTGTGGCCAGCTTTGGAGAACAAATTTCATGAATAGTTGTCTCCACTGGACCTGAAACCAGGGAAGGCCGTGTGCGAGAATGCTGCAAACCTGGGTGCGGCCCTTCACCGGGGCAATGTCACACATGTGCCTTGTATGGCTTACATGTTGAACCTGATTGTCCAGCAATTTTTAGCCCACTATCCCAGACTAGATGGCCTTCTGCAGAGGGCACGGTCGCTATGTGCTCACTTCCGCCGTTCGCATCCCGCAGCTCAGCGACTTACATCTCTACAGAAGTCGTTAGGCCTGCCACTTCACTGGCTAAAATGCGATGTGCCTACCCGGTGGAATTCAACTCTGCACATGTTGCAGCGACTGTGGCAGCACCGACAAGCCCTGGTGCAATACGTTCTGACGTATAGCCTGGGCCAACGAGATCCAGAGGTGGGGCAAATCACGCTGGAGGAGTGGTCTCAGATCAGGGACCTATGCACCCTTCTGCACAGTTTTGAAATGGCGGCGAAGATGTTTAGTGCTGATGATGCCATTATCAGCATGACTATTCTGGTGATTTACATGCTGGAGCACATGTTAAACAGAATTCGGAGTCAGGTGGTGGCACAAGAGGAGGTGGAGGAAGTAGAGGAGGAGGAGTTGTATGCGGAAGGGCTAACATCTGCAAGGTCCAGACGGTCGGCAGCACCAAGGCGGCAGGCATGTGAGGGTGGGGGAGATGGCTTTACCATGGGTGCATGGTAGCAGCCAAACTAGTGAGGAAGGTGCAGGAGCCCAGGAAGAAGTGGAGGACGAAGTGATGGAAGACTCATCAGATGAGGGAGACCTTGATCACATTTCTGTTGTGCGAGGTTGGGGAGAGAGGACAGAGGAAGGAAGCATGATTGTTACCTCGCCACCAACACAACAGCGACTTGGTGCTCCTGGATGCGCAACACCCATGAGTGCCTTCTTGCTGCACTACCTGCAACATGACCCTCGAATTGTGAGAATTAGAAATAATCCTGACTACTGGGTTGCCACACTGTTAGATCCCCGGTACAAAAGTAAATTTGCAGAAATTATTCCTGCCATAGAAAGGGATGCACGCATGCAGGAGTATCAGCAGAGACTGTTGCAGAATCTTACATGTGCTTTTCCACAAAACACCAGTGGTGCACGTAGTGAATCTCACAGTTCCAACTTGCCAACCGTGGGACCGTCGAGTGTTCAGCACTCAAACCATAACAGAAACACAGTATCTGCTGGTAACATCAATTTTGCAGAATCATTTCACCACATTTTTAGCCCATCCTTTTCAAGGCCACAGGAGACAAGAAGTGTGACACATAGTCAATGCCTAGAGACGATGGTACAGGAGTATCTCCAAGTAAACATTGAAGCCATGACTGTGTCACTAGACCCTTGCTCTTTTTGGGCTTCCAATCTGGATAAATGACCGGAGCTTGCCACTTACGCCTTGGAGATCTTGTCATGCCCCGCAGCCAGTGTTCTGTCTGAACGTGTGTTCAGCGCTGCTGGTGGTGTGCTGACAGATAAGCGCACGCGGCTCTCCACTGACAATGTAGACAGACTCACGTTCATAAAGATGAACAAATCATGGATCCAAAACGACTTTTCTACCCCTGTGTCATCCTGGGGAGAGTAAAAGCTTGATGATTTGTTAAAATCACCTCACCAAACGTTTTAAGCTTTCAAATTACTAATCATGCTTATCGGTATCTTGGCTGGAAAATAATTTGGGCTTTGTAGCAGTGTGCCGTACTGATTTTATTAGGCCATCTATACTAAGCTCCATCAGATTTAAAATTACTAATCATGTTTATCTGTATCTTGGCTGGAAAATAATTTGGGCTTTGCAGCAGTGTGCAGTACTGATTCTATTAGGCCATCTATACTAAGCTCCACCAGATTTAAAATTAATAATAATTTTTAGCTGCATCTAGCCCGGAAAATAATTTTGGGTCTCCGAGATGCGCAAGACACATAAGTACCTTCTTGCTGCAATACATGCAACATGACCCTCAGATTGTCAGAATTCGAAGTAATCATGACTACTGGGTTGCCACACTCTTAGATCCCCCACACTCTTCGATCAACCTTTACATTTTAATAAAGACCAAAAAAATGGTCATTTTTGAAATTATAAGCATTAGCAGGTTATTAGAAACTTAAATCAAACAGTTTTCAACTCAAAACTTTATTCTAGGTGATGTTACATTTGCACATAGGACCCCTTGTTCGAAAGGAGCTTCTGAACTCTCTCGTCCATTGAATTTGTCAGGTTTTGGATCGTTTCTGCTTCAATTGTTTTGCATGAGGACAGAATACCCTCCCAGAGCTGTTGCTTAGATGTGAACTGCCTCCCGCCATCATAGACACTCCTTTTGATGATGCTCCAGAGGTTCTGAATGGGGTAGAGGTCAGGGGAGCATGGGGGTCACACCATAAGTTTGTCCCCTTTTATGCCCATATCAGCCAGAGATGCAGATGTGTTATGTGCAGCATGAGACGGTGCAGTACCATGCATGAAAATGATCTTGCTGTGGAATACACGGTTCTTCTTCTTGAACCATGGCATGAAGTGCTGTTTTAGAAACTTCACATACATTATGGAGTTCATCTTTACCCCTTCAGGGATCCTAAAGGGGCCGACAATCTCTCTCCCCATGATTCCAGCCCAAAACATTACTCCACCTCCTCCTTGTTGGCGCTGTAGCCGTGTTTGCGTGGGGTGTCCATCAACCAGCCATCCTCCACTCCATCCATCTGGACCATCGAGCGTTGCACGGCACTCATCCGTGAACAAAACAGTTCTGAAGTCAGTCTTCATGTATTGTTTGGCCCACTGGAGCCGTTTCTGCTTGTGTGCAGTGGATAGAGGGGGTCGACAGCTGCAAACCTCTGAAGGACCCTGCATCTTTTTGTTCCGGGGACGTTGGAGGCACCAGCAGCTTCAAAAACTTGTCTGCTGCTATGACAAGGCTTTTTTGCCGCTGCTCTTTTAACCTGACGTAATTGCCTGTAGGAAAGAGTCCTCAATTTGCCTTTATCAGCATGCACACGTGTGTACTGTGAATCAGCTACATACTTCTTGATTGCCAAGACACTTCATCCTGATCATCGCACAATGTTGATTGTAGTCATGCCTTGACCTAAACACTCCACAATTTGTTGCTTCTCAGCAGCTGACACATCCTTTTTCTTTCCCATTTTGGCAGAAAATGTAGGCTGCTTAATAATGTGGGACAGCCTTCTTAAGTAGTCTTGCCTTTCATTGGACACACCTGCCAAACTAATTAGCACAGGTGTCTGCAATTGTTTACAGTGATATAAAGAGCCCTGACACACATCACAATCAATGAGTTTAACTGACAAGCAAACAAATTCTTCCCTTATCACTCCTAAACACTTTTTGCATAATAATTTGGAACACAGTGTACATGTGCTTTTCCACAAAACACCAGTGGTTCACGTAGTGAATCTTACAGTTCTAACTTGCCAACCGTGGTCTGTATGGAGTTGTTCAATAAAGGGCCCAAAATTAAGATAACATAGACGGGAGAGGTCTCTATGAATAGGAATTTCTAAGTATTTGATACCCTGTGAGGGCCATGCAAAGGGAAAGTTGGACAGGATGGAATCCTGTATGGATTTGGGGAGGGGGACATCGAGGGCCTCAGACTTCGCTGCATTGATTTTAAAATTTGACCATGTAACAAAGTGATCTATTTCAGCCATAACAGCAGGGATGGATATATGTGATTGAGTGATATATACTAGGACATCATCAGCAAATAGAGAGCACTTGTACTCGGTGCCTCCCACCTCAATCCACCTAATATTGGGGTTATGGCGAATTGATGAGAGCAGGTGCTCTGTCACTAGGATGTATAAGAGAGGGGACAGGGGACATCCCTGCCTTGTCCCATTGGTGATTATGAAAGGTGATGAAAATGTTCTGACGCGCCCCCTGGGCCTTGGGACACCCGGAGCCGGACCCTTTTTGGTGGATGCTGGTGCTTGTAGTCTCCGTGGCGGCGTCCCGGTTCCGTGGCTCAGGGCGGTCAAACCAGTGGCGGAACTATTTATGTGGTTTTGATTATTAAATGTCCGACTACGCCACCCGTGGATTGCGGTCAGAGTGAACCGCCGCTGCAGGGCAGACCGCTGAAGCTGGTGTTGTGGGTGCAGCAGAGCGTAGCATAACTCCCCACGGGAGGAGTATAGCCTCAGGGCAGTGTATGCGGAGGATGGGGGTGATGGTGCAGGGCAGCAGCCGTAACGACACGGAGTCAGTGATGCATTCCAGGGCCTTTACTCACAGTTCTTATTATCCAGACCACTTCTGCAGGTAACGGCTGCCCATGTCGTACTGTGCTCACCAGGTGAGGGGCTCAGACAACTCCCAGATAGCTTTGGAGCGCTTCACAGGACCCCCTTTGTGTGTCCTTTGTCTGGCCTTTCTTACCAACCCTTCTGTCCGGCTGCCTCGGGCCTCCTCTTGGTAAACTTGGGGCCAGTTTCCCTGACCCTATGTGGTGCCTTCCTAGCGGGTGTAGCGAGGGGCTGCGTCACATAAAATGTCACAGCCTCCGGTTTCTAGCTGAGGGTCGTTTCCCGCCTCCACTAGTTTCGGGGACAGGTCTCCCCCTTTGGCCTGACCCCTCCACGCAGGTGGATTCGGGCGTGCGGTGGCGACTCGCCCGTCCGCACCCCTGGGATCCCTTCGTTCCTCGTTCCTGGAGCCTTCTCCGCTCCTCTTCCTTCCTTCTTCTTCTTCCAGGCCTGGGCCTCTGTTACTTGGCCCGCCTCCAGAGCAGAGCTCATGCAGAGCCCCTGCTCCCTGTCACTTCTGCTCAGACTTCTCTACACTGAACTAAGATGGTACCCACCTTTTATACTCCCTTCTCAATGCACCCAGGAACTGCTTCCTCCCTGCTCCTGCACTACAGGGTTCCCCTTCCTCAGTGTTCCCTCCCCCCACTCCAGCCAGGGACAGGGACTGTCGTGCCCATCTCAGGGGCATATTGGTCGCCCTGCCCCACGGCAATGTGGTGTAATGCATGCAGGTGTCGGGTCCTGATCCACACTCCATCCTTACCTGAGAGTGAGATATCACACCTCTGGGTGAGGTGCAATACCTCTGTAGCAACCGAGCCCTCAGGGTGCTACAGTTCCATTTATCTTCAGCCTAGGTGACGTATTGCGATACAGGGCCGTGATTTTGGCTATAAAAGGGTCCCCTAGACCCCTACCCCAAGCATTTTAAGAGAATAATATATGGCGTGCCAGGAGACTCTATGGAATGCTTTCTCAGCATCCAACGAGAGTATCTAATTACACATTTTTAACTGCATCTAGCCCAGGAAATACTTTGTGTCTAGTAGCAGTGTCTGCTAGTTAGCGGATTATCCCGGCTGTTAAGCAAGCTACACCACCTGTAGTTTGGACACTTAATTTTTTCAAAGGAAATGCTTCAGGACCACGGGATACTCAGTGAAGAGCATCAGGAGGCACCCCAAGGCATAGAGGCTGGGACTGGCGGTAGGACGCCTTGCAGTGGACAGCCAAGCTCGATCCTTATAAAAGCTTTTTAACTGCAGCAGCTTTAGTGGACACTACTGGAGCTGGAATTACGCGGCTGCTGGCATGAGACTTGCCCTCCAATAGATCCTTGTAAAAGGATTTAAAGTGTATTAATTCAAATTAGAGAGACAATTTAAATTAAAAAGCTTAGAGCTGCCTCCACCACAGGGGGGCTCGCTCGACCCACCAGCGGACAGGCACCAGTATTGGGAGAGGGGGGCTGGCCGTCAGGGTCCACCGCGGCTCTGGCACAAACCCTGCGACACGGAGGTGGCACGGGCAGGAACAGACTGGCCGTGTCGGCTTCTCACTTTTTGGATTTTAGAAGGGCATGACATGCCTATATCTGTGTCTCCCCCTCCTTTTACTCCTCCACCTCTTTTCTTTTCTCATGACTATATGTACTTGTCACTTTTCCATGTGTTACTTATGTCTTCTGAGCAGTTTGTCAGCTTTTGGACACCTTTGAAGGTGTTTTCTATGTGTTTTTGTTTGCCTGCCATTGGTTTTAAAGGTGTTCGAAGGTGTTCGACGAACAGATCGGCGAATACACGGGTGTTCGACGAACTGAACCGAACTCGAACACTACGGGGGTGGCTCAACACTACTTATGACTTACATGCTCTGAATAAAAGTTTATAATACTGGGATGCAAAAAATAAAAATATTAATTTTTTCCATGTAGATATTCCTTTAGCTCCAAATGTTTAATTTTCACAAGCGTGACAGTAGAACATGGACCCCATAATGTTGTGCAATTTCTCTTAAAAGCTGATACTCCAGATTTGGTTGGAAACTACTTTTTGGGCACATGGCAGGGTTTGGAAAGGAAAGATCATTATGCAAGGATGTGACAGAGGCTGTCATGTGTGTCTCCCTTGCTAAACAGTTTTTGTTCTTTATGGATCTCTAATAAAATATATAATGCTATTTTATATGGTATACAGAGAAAGTATAGGACATTGCTTAGTGTTTGGTTAGTGATAGTTAAAAACATTAGGGCTGATAAGGAAAGGTGGACCTAATGGGATTTAGGGCATAGTTTACAGTATAGAAAGTTCAGTGTACGTTATTAGTGGGTGAATACTGCAGTTCATTGGTGAAGGGAATAGTTTACCCAGCAACCTCAGGAGACGTGTACGGCCTGTAGAAGGACTGATGGAGCCAGCCGTCACTACTCCCAAGGAGGGGAGAATGGACGGGGACATGTCTGAGGAGAGTAGGACAGTGTTCTGGGAAGATGCAGTACCGGGGAAACCAACTCTGAGGTTAGGACAGGAAGTGACAAGAGAGGATTAAAAAACTGTAATGGTGATGCTTAAAGTAACTGTAACTCTGACCAGAACTGAACTAAAGAAGTTAAGTAAAGTTATTTTTTTATTAAAAAGAGATGGAGTGTGAAAGTGGTTGTTTGCCTTTAATTTCTGGACTCCTAAAGAAGATGGAGACTTTCCAAAAAACTGTAAGTGTTTTACACCACATGCAAATCACCAGACAACTGGGACATTATCCTTTAAATGTGGGCAGTCAGTGTGAGGATACACAATGACAACAACAGTCCCTCGCCACTACTGCCACCCTGCACCCCTCACAATTATTTGACTTTTTGAGCACATTTTTGGTTGGAATAAATTGTGAACGCCAATGTCACATTAGCAGAGCCTCTGATAAGCCCAAACAGCAAATACTAGTGATGGGCGAGAACTAAAATGCTCGGGTCAAGCACATTGGAATACTCAGGGGGTGCTCGACCCGAGCAACGAGCCCAATGTAAGTCTATGGGAAACTTGAGCATATTTCAGGTGGCTCCCTCCGGCGGTCTGCAGAGGGCTTAAAAATTGCCCAAATATATGGGAACAGTACTTAAATTACATGGGAACAGCATGGGGGAAGACCCCTGGAAGCATTTCTGACTCCCAGGTCACTGCTGTGAACAATGTTGTCAAAGGTATTATGCCACTTTTACGCATTCATAATAAAACATACAAAAGCGAAACCAAAATGGATTTTCCTGGGAAATATGTTAAGGAACATCCTTTCCAGGTTAATGACTTTGATAAATAATCAAAAACAAAAATACTCCTCCACACTTTGGGCTATGTTCACACGTAGCGTTTTTGATGCATTTTTGCACTTTTGCATTGCTTTCAACCGTGACCAATGCATTCACCGGGAAACGTCATTATAACATTTTACAACCTTATCTGGCCATGTGGTGTGTGACACATCATCAGACATATCCTGTTTCATTTATGAAGGAGGGACCCTGAAAGTCACAAAGCCTATTTTTATAGGGCCATCAGATGGTCTTTACTATTCTTAAAGGGCCAGCAGTCGGCCCTCACTACTGCTAGAGAGCCATCAGCCAGCTATGCTTTGTAGTTCCCTTTACTAAAGAGTGGGTTTCCTATACTGTTATTGCATATGCAGTGAGTGGCAGGGCGGCCCAAAATTTGGATGCACCCCAATACCCCTTTGAAAATTTGGATGCAACCAAATACCCCTTTGAAGACACTTAGAGGAGGGCCTCCTGAAAACAATATTCCAATTATTAGGAAGTGGGTCTCCCATAGTGTTGGCCTATGCAGTGAATGTAAGGGCTGCCAAAAATTTGGAGGCACTCCAATGCCCCTTGCAAGAGACGTGGAGGTCAGAGGGTCTCCTGAAAACAATGTTACCATTATTAAGAAGTAGGTCTCCTATTGTGTTTGCCTATGCAGTGAATGCAAGGGTTGCCAAAAATTTGGAGGCACTCCAATGCCCCTTGGAAGAGACGTGAAGGCCAGAGGGCCTCCTGATAACAATGTTCCCATTATTAGGAAGTGGGTCTCCCATTGTGTTTGCTATGCAGTGAATGCAAGGATTATGAAAAATTTGGAAGCACTCCAATGCCCCTTGGAAGAGATGTGGAGGTCAGAGGGTCTCATGAAAACAATGTTCCCATTATTAGGAAGTGGGTCTCCCATACTGTTTGCCTATGCAGTGAATGGAAGGGCTGCCAAAAATTTGAACCTACTCCAATGCCCCTTGGAACAGACGTAGAGGAGGGCCTCCTGAAAAGAAATGCTCCCATTATTAGGCAGTGGGTCTCCCATTGTGTTTGCCTATGCAGTGAATGCAAAAGCTGCCAAAAAATTGGACCTACTCCAATGCCCCTTGAAAGAGACATAGAGGAGGGCCTCCTGAAAAAAAATGTTCCCATTATTAGGAAGTGGGTCTCCCATAGTGTTTGCCTATGCAGTGAATGCAAAAGCTGCCAAAAATTTGGAGGCATTCCAATGCCACTTGGAAGAGACATAGAGGTCAGAGAGCCTCCTAAAAACAATGTTCCCATTATTAGGAAGTGGGTCTCCCATAGTATTTGTCTATGCAGTGAATGCAAAGGCAGCCAAAAATTGGGAGGCACACCAATCCCCCTTGGAAAAGACGTGGAGGAGGGCCTCATAAAAAAATGTTCCCATTAGAAAGGAGCGGGTCTCCTATACTTGTAATGCCCATGAACTGAGTGTATGGGCTGACAAATATTTACCCCTGGGGGGTATGCATGAACATACTGTATTATTTTATTTTTTTTTTACGGGCATCATAAACACCCTTTAAAAAAATTATGTGGGTGTTGTATCACGGACCATGGTCACCCTGGTGATATGGTGCTGGAGGATGAGGAGAAGGAGGAGGACAAGAGCAAATAGCCAAAATCAGGAAGCGTATACCCATGTGTGCGTGTGAAGTGGTACATGGGAATACACCTCCCAAAAAAAGACACTGCAAATGAGTTTATGTTACGCTGCTATCATTCGGTGGTGTTGAAAAGTCTGTCCCAATCCAGCCCTTGTTCATTTTTAAAAGAGTCAGCCTGTCAGTATTTTCAGTTGACAGGTGGATGCTCTTATCAGTTATAATTCCACCAGCGGCACTAAAAATCCACTCTGATAAAATGCTAGCAGCAGGGCAGGCCAGGACCTCCAAGGTGTAGAGAGCCTGTTCATTCCACGTATCCAGCTTCGATACACAATAATTATAGGGCAGAGAGGAATCACGGAGGACGTTGTTACGGTCGGCAAGGTACTCCCTCAGCATTTTCCCAAACTTTGCACTCCATGTCAGAGTACCCCGTGCCTCAGGGCCTGTGCGATGGGAGGGGCTGATAAAACTCTCCAAGAACTTTGACAGTGTTCCCCTGTGTTAAGGGGACGGTTGCAAACAACTTCATTAAATTATGGAAAGCAACCGATCCCAGGGTCCGCGATGCAGCCAGGAGGACTGCGACCAAACACCTTCCGGGTAAGAAGGTAAAACAACCAACTGAAATAACAATCCCTTCCGTGTTTCTGCACACCGGAAAGGGAATAGGGATTCACACTATCTCCGTTAAATGCATGAGAGATGTGCGATAAATAATGCATCTGTAGCCCTGTTTACAGCACAGGGACTACACAGCAAGTGCTAGGATGCGTGTGTGATACACGCCGGCGTATACGTGCTCCCAGCCGGCATGCTACCAGACTGAGGAGTATCTCTCCACATGGCATACAGGCGGTGTCGGGAATACGGCGTCTGCAGACTGCTAGGGGTGTATGGCGACCCCTTTGTCAGAGCCAGACTGTCAGACGAAGCTACCTGCCTCCCTCCATCTAAGGCTGCCTATCCCCCGCTAAACCTGCCTGACAGAAGCTAAAGCACACGTGGAGCCCAAACCACCAAGCGTCCACACAACAACACCATCACAGCTCAATGATCAGAGCGCGCCACCATGTTTGTTGGGCGGGCTATTTAAAGATTAAGCCCTGCCCACCGTCGCACTATTGGTGACATCACCTGTGACCAATCAGGCGGTGCCAGGTTACCGGATCAGCTGACTCCCAAACCACCAATCACGGTCCGCCATGTCACGGGCATGCTCAGTGCAGTGAATCCTGGACTTAGGCTGTAGCAGCCCTGTTTCCCTCCGCAACCTACGCTTCATATTGCTGGGAACAAAAGCCCAAGCGACAACGTGTACATCTCGTGCACCAGCTAGGTGTTGGGACTGATGATGATGTTGACCAGCATCAGCCCTGGCTGGACCAGAATGGGAGACCACAAAATCCATTGATGGTTCTGAACCCATTACAAATCCAGCAATCGCCCGACTTCTAACATTATCCCCCTCCACTTGACGCTCATATTCCTCAACAAGCAGGGGAGCATGAATGTGGTCCACCGGTTCCCAGGGATGATCCTCAGATCAATGGCCCATCCAGTGTACTGGGTAATCTTTTTTTCCACTAACCATCTTAGACCCCAAAATAGCCTGCACCTTGAGATTATCACCCCTGGTGTCTGTAGCAGGTTGGGGTTCAGCGAGTTTTGTCAGGCAAACGGGTTTAAGGAGCGACACATGAAAAATGTCGTGACTCCTCAGGTGTCATGGTCACTGTAAACGGTACATTACTGGGTTTACTTGGGCCAAAATTTTGAAAGGACCAATAAAGCGGGGGGCAAACTTAGCAGATTCCCCGTGTACTTTCATATTGTGAGCCGTGAGCCACACTCTGTCGCCCGGATAAAATACGGGAGCAGGACGACGAAGAGTGTCAGCCGACTCTCTCATTCGATTCTTGGAGGCCAATAGCATCCTGGGTATGGTCCCAAACCTCCCGCGCTTCCAGAGCCAAATCTCTTACCCCAGGTTCCATAGAGGGAAATGGCATAGGAACCGGAATGCGTGGATGTTGCCCATTATTCAGAAGAAGCGGAGTCAGATCTGTGGAATCCGCCACGGGTAACGGGTGGAGAAGACCATCTGGACTTTGACGGGATGATTTATCTCTCGCACAGGAGACACAAGCTAGAACATATTCCTTAACGTCCTGGCGCCACCGGGGCCACCAATACTACCGTTGAAAGAACTTTTTGGTACGTTTGACCCCAAAATTACCTCCGGTCTTAGGGGCATGTGCCCAGGAGAGCACCTCATTTTGTAGATTAGGGGGAACGAACGTCCTCCCAGAAGGAAGAGTGAGCCTGGGCTCGCAATCGTCCTCAGCCATATCCATGGACCGGGACAAAAGGTCTACCCGAGGGTTCTTTTTGATATAATCTGACAAGACCTGGGTCTCGGGGACAGACAGAGGATCTGTGCCGGGGCCAAATCATAGGACAGCCATACGGTCGGTGGCGAGGTAAAGTGTCTGCAGCCTGTTTGGGAAAGACATCCGCAAAGGTCTGATTTTGCACAGGGAGAGCGGCCAAGTCGGAAGAAGGCTCAGAGACTACCCTCCGGGTGACTGTAACCATACACTAAGACACACAATTCTCACTCCAGGAAGAAATTCTCCCCGAATTCTAGTCAAAGTGTGGAGTGTGACAACGTAACCACGGAAGACCCAATAGCACCTCATCTAATCCACCGGGAATAATAAGAAAGGAGATAACCTCCCGGTGACCCTGAGGAAATGACATGGTGAGGGCAATTGATTGGTGGGTGATTTGTGTGTCCAGTAGTGAACCGTTGACTACCCTAATGTTCATTGGTTTTAGAAGTAACTCCATAGGAATGGCGTACTTCTGGGCAAACGTAGATGACAAAAAATTGTCATCGGCACCAGAATCCACCCATGCCTTGGCAGTAACCGTGGTTGTTCTGAAGAACAATGTCACCTTATACAATAATTTGGAAGAAGGAGCCCCGGAATCTAACACACTTCCTCCAACAGGGGTTAGACACACTCATTTTCCCGACTGCTTGGAACCCTTATTAATGGGGTACTCCAAGAGATGTGCAGGTCAGGAACGAGAGGGGCTAGACTCCGTTCGGGATACATCCATAGACTCAGGCTCCGAGTCGGGAGTCGCAGGTTGGAAATGAGTCTAGAGAATGAAGGTGCCAACCGACACTGAGGTCTGGGGACCTCCAGCTCTAACTTATGTTCTGCATGACGCAAATCTATTCGGTTAACGAGAGAGATTAACTACTCCAGGGAGGTTGGAATCTCTCTGGTAGATAGAGCATTTTTAATATGCCCAGCTAGACCCTTCCAGAACACCGGGATTAAAGACTGCTCAGACTAATCCAATTCAGCCGCTAAGGTTCAGAACTGGATGGCATAGTGGCTGGCGGTGATCGAACGTGCTCCCAGCCGGCGTGCTAACGGACTGAGGAGTATCTCTCCATGTGGCTTACAGGCGGTGCCGGGAATACGGTGTCTGCAGACTGCTTGGGGTGTATGGCGACTAGTGTTGAGCATTCCGATACTGAAATATCGGGTATCGGCCGATATTCGCGGTATCGGAATTCCGATACTTAATTCCGATACTTTTGTAATATCGTATACCGGAATCGGAAGTTCCCATAATGCAATGAGCCATTTTCATTTTATTCAGCCAATGAGGATCCTAAGAAGTGTGGGCACATCCTGTTAGGCATGTAGGCATCTTAACTAATGGCATGGCTGTGATTGGCTGCTGAAATGATGTCATGATGCACTATAAAAGCCGCCGCCGCCATTTTGAGCTCACTCTGCTGTGAATTCAGTTAGGGATAGGATGCTGTTGTTCTGAGGGACAGTTTTAGCTACCTATTTGGTCTATTCTGCTTTACCCAAGCTACTTTATAAATCGCTGTGCCTTGCAGTGCTAGTGCACAGTTCTCTGTGCTGTTCACCGCTTTCTGCAAGGTCTCTGTGTGTGAGTGCAGCTCACCCTGTAGTGTGTGCTTCAGCCACGTCTGGTTATAGTGCACTCAGTGTGTGTCACTGCCTCATACATTGTCCTTTTTTGCCAATTCATAATTTTTCCTGATATCTCCTATTAGTGTGGTGGTTCCATCCGTATTCAGCTAAATTGGTTCCAAACACACTATATAGGAGTAGATAGAGAATTTTTTTTGGTCTTGCAGCGCTAGTGCACAGTGCTCTGCATCTGTACTGTTCACCGCTGTCTGCAAGGTCTGGTGTGTGAGTGCAGCTCACCCTGTAGTGTGTGCTTCAACCACGTCTGGTTGTAGTGCACTCAGTGTGTGTCACTGCCTCATACATTGTCCTTTTTTGCCAATTCATAATTTTTCCTGATATCTCCTATTAGTGTGGTGGTTCCATCCGTATTCAGCTAAATTGGTTCCAAACACACTATATAGGAGTAGAGAAATTTTTTTGGTCTTGCAGCGCTAGTGCACAGTGCTCTGCATCTGTACTGTTCACCGCTGTCTGCAAGGTCTGGTGTGTGAGTGCAGCTCACCCTGTAGTGTGTGCTTCAACAACGTCTGGTTGTAGTGCACTCAGTGTGTGTCACTGCCTCATACATTGTCCTTTTTTGCCAATTCATAATTTTTCCTGATATCTCCTATTAGTGTGGTGGTTCCATCCGTATTCAGCTAAATTGGTTCCAAACACACTATATAGGAGTAGTTAGAGGAGCCTTTCTGCAGCATTGGGCCCTGCAGCCCCAGCCAGATTAGTATTAGCCTATTTTTTGCAGCCTCATCTATTGCATTGTAGGTTACCTTCCTACATTGTAATAGCTACAAAAAGTTTGTGATACTATCGTTATTACATCTTTAGGCACATCCAGTGTCTTTTGTGACAAAAAAAAACTAAATAAAGTTCACCAAACACTCCACTTTACAGTTGTGTAGGCCACATTAGCTCATATTAAAGCCTAGTCCACACTTTATAAAATTAGTGTTTCTTATACCTGTTAGCAGCTGTTCAGGAATAAGCACACTAAGCCCTTAGTACTTTTCTGCCTATCTTTATCAGTCTACCAAGATGAAGAAGGCAGGGAGTAAGGCATGTGGTCGTGGGCGTGGGCGTGGGCGTGGAGTTTCTGCAGGGAGAGGATGTGATGATTCTGTGCCTGCAGGGAGAGGACGTGGGGATTCTGTGCCTGCTGCGGGCACCAGTGACTCAGCATCCCCCAGTATTACCAGGGAACAGTCCTTTATGCGCAGCTTTGTAGGAGCTAGCCGTACCCCACTGCTGCGGGAGGACCAAATTGAAGCCGTTGTCGGATGGATGGCAGCTAACGCATCGACTTCAATTAGTTCCAGATCCTCTCAGGTCCTGAGCACTGAAGAGCACCCATCTGTCTCTTCACCACCTGCCAAATTGCCCAGGCAGTCAGAGAGCCCTGGACAGGAGCCATCTCTACTTCTGTTCTCTGAATCTCTTGGCTTGGAAAGAGGGGGCCAGCCAAGCAGAATTCGAGAATTTGAAGAAGAGGTAGTATGCAGTGATGCGCAACCATCTTGTCTCTCTGAATCTGAAGAGGCGGATGGGCCAGTGCCTATGGTCAGCAGCACACCTCAGTACGCATCTGATGATGAGACTCAGGTGCCACTTTCTGGTGCGTACTGTGCTGTCGAGACTACCCAGGAGAAGCAGTTGTTTGAAGAGGGTGGTGTAGATGATGAGGTCCTTGACCCATCATGGCGTGAGGGACAGGAAGGTGGTGGGAGCAGCTCTGAGGAAGAGATTCCCCGATCAGCCCAAAAAGGAGGGAGAGGGAGGGGGCAGACTTGGTTGCCTGTAGCCTCCACTTCGGCACCCATTAGGAGCATGGCTCTTCCAAAATCAAAAGCGGGCGCTCCCAAGACTTGCAGTGCCTGGTCCTTTTTTGACACAGTTGCAGATGACATTTGCTTTGTCAAATGCAAGCTGTGTAATCAGAAGGTGAAAAGAGGGAAAAGTGTCAGCAACCTCAATACCACAAATATGTGGAAACATGTGCGGACCAAGCACGTGGTGGAGTTACAAAAACACACTGAAGACCTAGGCCAACCTACAGCGCCACCTACCACCTCTTCAGCTCGTGTTGTAGCCTCTTCCTCCAGCTCACACACAGCTGGTTCGGCTTCCTCACAGGATCGCCATGGATGAATCTCTGGCACTGTTGTACAGAGACACAGTGTAATTCCACCCACAGCACCATTTTCCCAGCCATCCTCACTCTCCCAGGCCAGTCTACAGCCATCGTTAGCACAGGCATGGGAGAAAAGGCGTCCATACTCGGCAAACCACCCCCGAGCACAGGCTCTGAATGCTGGCATTGCTAAACTACTGGCCCTTGAAATGCTATCATTCAGGCTGGTGGAGACTGACACATTCCGTAACTTTATGGCATTGGCAGTCCCACAATACAAAGTGCCCAGCCGATTTTATTTCACGAGGCAAGCCGACCCTGCCCTGCAACAACATGTGGAGGGAAAAATTAAACATGCGCTACAAAACGCCGTCAGTAGCAAGGTCCACCTGACCACCGATGCGTGGACCAGTAAGCATGGACAGGGACGATACCTTTCCCTCACTGCCTCATTGGGTAAATGTTGTGGAGCCGGGTACAGATCTTGAGAGTGGCGCTGTACATGTTCTGCCAACTCCAAGGATTGCAGGAATCCAGTCTGTACACATTGATTCCTCTTCATACTCCAGTTGCTCTGAATCAGCGCTGCAGGAGCCGTCACGGTCTACCTCCACATCAACCCGTGAACGGTTACCTGTTATGGTGACCAATATGAGCACAGCCGTGGCCAAACGTCAACAGGCCGTATTAAAATTAATTTCTTTGGGGAATCGAAGCCACACAGCGCAGGAGCTCTGGAATGCCATCAAGCAGCAGAGCGACGTGTGGTTTGTGCCAGCGAATCTCCAGCCAGGCATGGTAGTGTGTGACAATGGCCGAAATCTGGTGGCAGCTCTGGGCCTAGGCAACCTCACTCACATCCCATGTCTGGCACATGTGCTCAACTTGGTCGTGCAGAGTTTTTTGAGGGACTATCCGGATCTTGATGCACTGCTTCACAAGGTCCGCATAGAGTGCGCTCACTTGCGGCGTTCCAGCAATGCAAGATCACGCATTGCAGCGCCGATTACGTCTTCCGGAACATCGCATCATATGTGACCTACCCACTAGGTGGAATTCAACGTTACATATGTTGGAGAGGTTGTGTGAGCAGCAGGCAGCAGTAATGGAGTACCAGCTGCAGCAGGCGCAAACAAGTCGCAGTGCGCGCCGTTCACACTTCACCACCACTGAGTGGGCCTCTATGAAGGACATTTGCCACGTTTTGCGTTCCTTCGATTATTCCATGCGGATGGCGCGTCCAGATGATGCACTAGTCAGCATGACTATCCCCCTTATCTGCCTGCTTGAAAAAACACTGCAAGCACTAAGGGACGAGGTTTTGGAAGAGGTGGAGGATGAGGAGTCACAAATGCCATCTGCTTCTCTACAGTCTGCGCAACTTGGTTCCTCACAAAGGCCTAGGCAGGGGACACTTTGTGAGGAGGATGAGGAGGAGTCAATGGATGAGGAAGACATCTGTCCAAAGGAGGGAGGTACACAATGCTCTAGTAGTCAGTATCTAGAGCGACGGTGGGGTGATGCAGAGCAGGCAGAGATCACGCCTCAAGCAGGGGACAGCGTTTCTTGGCCAGTTGGCAGTCTGCAGCACATGGTTGATTTCATGCTGCAGTGCCTGAGAAACGACCGCCGCATCGCCCACATTCTCAACACGGCTGATTATTGGGTGTCCACCCTCCTAGATCCTCGCTACCGGGACAACTTACAAATCCTCATAACACCGTTGAACCGGGAGCGTAAAATGCGGGAGTACCAAGACGCACTGGTGCATTCCATCATGTTCTCCATTCCAACCGAGAGCAGTGCTGCTAGTGCTTTACAAAGCAGCTCAGTGCGTCGAGGCAGTGGAGGAAGCTCTGCACAAAGAGGGAGCAGAAGCAGCGCCTCAGCACAAGGCAAGACCAGTATGGCCGAAATGTGGCAAAGTTTTGTGTCCCCGCCGCCACAAATGTCTACACCATCACAGACGGCTCCATTCAGCAGGAGGCAACGTTTCCGTCAGATGGTGACAGACTACATGTCTTTCCCTCTTAGTGTACTCCCAGACGGCTCTTCTCCCTTCAAGTTTTGGGTCTGTAAGCTAGATACATGGCCAGAGCTAAGTCAGTATGCATTGGAGTTGCTAGCTTGCCCTGCTGCTAGTGTATTATCGGAACGCGTCTTTAGTGCCGTAGGTGATGTACTAACAGACCGTCGCATGCGACTATCCTCCGATAACGTTGACCGGCTTACTTTTCTCAAAATGAACAAGGCCTGGATCTCTCATGAATTTGCCAGTCCTCTTCCAGAATAAATAATTGTTTGCAAAAGTATCCAGGTCTCCTGTTCTGTTCATGTTTCTACCACCTGAACTGTAATCCCTGAGCTCCAACACCGCCAGTTGGTGCTCGGAAGTGCCGTCTGCACAGTCAACACTTGCTGCCGTGTTATTGGGGTTCAGTAACGTCAGCTGTTCCCCTGCTGTGCGGACGGCAATTTCTCCTGCTCTGTCCACATTCTCACTACTACAGATTTTAAAGTTGCTCCAATTACACCTCTGGCTCCTCTGTTTTCAGTATTATCCCTGAGCTCCAACACCGCCAGTTGGCGCTCGGAAGTGCCGTCTGCACAGTCAACACTTGCTGCCGTGTTATTGGGGTTCAGTAACGTCAGCTGTTCCCCTGCTGTGCGGACGGCAATTTCTCCTGCTCTGTCCACATCCACTGTGCTACTGATTTAAAACCTCCTCCAAATACACCTCTGGCTCCTCTGTTTTCAGTATTATCCCTGAGCTCCAACACCGCCAGTTGGCGCTCGGAAGTGCCGTCTGCACAGTAAACACTTGCTGCCGTGTTATTGGGGTTCAGTAACGTCAGCTGTTCCCCTGCTGTGCGGATGGCAATTTCTCCTGCTCTGTCCACATTCTCACTACTACAGATTTTAAAGTTGCTCCAATTACACCTCTGGCTCATCTGTTTTCAGTATTATCCCTGAGCTCCAACACCGCCAGTTGGCGCTCGGAAGTGCCGTCTGCACAGTCAACACTTGCTGCCGTGTTATTGGGGTTCAGTAACGTCAGCTGTTCCCCTGCTGTGCGGACGGCAATTTCTCCTGCTCTGTCCACATCCACTGTACTACTGATTTAAAACCTCCTCCAAATACACCTCTGGCTCCTCTGTTTTCAGTATTATCCCTGAGCTCCACCACCGCCAGTTGGCGCTCGGAAGTGCCGTCTGCACAGTCAACACTTGCTGCCGTGTTATTGGGGTTCAGCAACGTCAGCTGTTCCCCTGCTGTGCGGACGGCAATTTCTCCTGCTCTGTCCACATTCTCACTACTACAGATTTTAAAGTTGCTCCAATTACACCTCTGGCTCCTCTGTTTTCAGTATTATCCCTGAGCTCCAACACTGCCAGTTGGAGCTCGGAAGTGCCGTCTGCACAGTCAACACTTGCTGCCGTGTTATTGGGGTTCAGTAACGTCAGCTGTTCCCCTGCTGTGTGTCCGGCAAATTCTCCTGCTTTGTCCACATCCACTGTACTACTGATTTAAAACTTGCTCCAATTACACCTCTGGCTCCACTCTGTTTTTAGTATTTACCCTGGGTTCCAGCACCGCCAGCTGGTTCTCGGTAGTTCCATTGGCTCTTGTACCTTCTGCTACCCATCCGGGTTCCAGTACCGTCAGCTGGTCCTCGGTAGTTCCATTTGCTCTTGTACCTTCTACTACCCATCCGGGTTCCAGTACCGTCAGCTGGTTCTCGGCAGTGACTTTGGCACGGGTACTCCCTCCTGCCCAGCCTGGTTCCAGCACGCCAACTGTTTCCGGGTAGTGTCAACGTCACTTTGCCTCCAATGCGTTGTCCTGTCATGTTGCGGTCAGGTTAGCCGACTCTATAGTGCCTGCAGTTTAGGTGACTCCTATGTGGACTGCGGGATCTGGCAATGAAGGCTGGTTCCATAGTGCCTATAGGATAAGCACTCCCTGTAGGACTGTGGGTTTTGGTAACTGCGGCCGGTTCGCGGCCTTGAACTTTTTTTTACATGGGTACCTTCTGCTACCCATCCGGGTTCCAGTACCGTCAGCTGGTTCTCGGCAGTGCCTTTGGATTAGGTGCCTCCTTCTCGGTATCCAAGTTCCACCAACGTCTGCTGGTCCTTGGTAATGCTTTCTGGCACAGGTACCTCCTGCTTAGTAACCGAGTTCCAGCACCGTCAGCTGGTCTTCGGCAGTTCCATTGGCTCTTGTACCTTCTGCTACCCATCCGGGTTCCAGTACCGTCAGCTGGTTCTCGGCAGTGCCTTTGGATTAGGTGCCTCCTTCTCGGTATCCAAGTTCCACCAACGTCTGCTGGTCCTTGGTAGTGCTTTCTGGCACAGGTACCTCCTGCTTAGTAACCGAGTTCCAGTACCGTCAGCTGGTCTTCGGCAGTTCCATTGGCTCTTGTACCTTCTGCTACCCATCCGGGTTCCAGTACCGTCAGCTGGTCCTCGGTAGTTCCATTTGCTCTTGTACCTTCTACTATCCATCCGGGTTCCAGTACCGTCAGCTGGTTCTCGGCAGTGACTTTGGCATGGGTACTCCCTCCTGCCCAGCCTGGTTCCAGCACGCCAGCTGTTTCCGGGTAGTGTCAACGTCACTTTGTCTCCAATGCGTTGTCCTGTCGTGTTGCGGTCGGGTTAGCCGACTCTATGGTGCCTGCAGTTTAGGTGACTCCTATGTGGGCTGCGGGATCAGGCAATGAAGGCTGGTTCCATAGTGCCAATAGGACAAGCACCCCCTGTAGGACTGTGGGTTTTGGTAACTGCGGCCGGCTCGCGGCCTTGAACTTTTTTTTACATGGGTACCTTCTGCTACCCATCCGGGTTCCAGTACCGTCAGCTGGTTCTCGGCAGTGCCTTTGGATTAGGTGCCTCCTTCTCGGTATCCAAGTTCCACCAACGTCTGCTGGTCCTTGGTAGTGCTTTCTGGCACAGGTACCTCCTGCTTAGTAACCGAGTTCCAGTACCGTCAGCTGGTCTTCGGCAGTTCCATTGGCTCTTGTACCTTCTGCTACCCATCCGGGTTCCAGTACCGTCAGCTGGTTCTCGGTAGTTCCTCAGCTTTATTGTACCTTCTGCTACATTTCCAAGTTCAAGCTTTTTGAAATGGTTCTTGGTAATCACTCTGGATCTCCCTGACGAGGACCCTGAAGACCAACCCTAAGAAGACGAGGACCCCGAAGACAACGACTTTGAAGACGAGGACCCTGAAGACCACCCCGAAGAAGACGAGGACCCTGAAGACCACCCCGAAGAAGACAAGGACCCTGAAGACCACCCCGAAGAAGACGAGGACCCCGAAGATGAGGACCCAGAAGACCAATCCGAAGAAGACGAGGACCCCGAAGACGAGGACCCCTGAAGAAGACGACCCTGAAGACCACCCCGAAGAAGACCAAGAAGATGACCCTGAAGAAGTTGACCAAGAGGACAAAGAAGAGAAGACAAGCACCAAGATACAGAAGATCAAGAGACAGAAAACCAAGAAGCAGAAATACAAGAAGCTGCAGAACAAAAAGCGGAAGAACATTAAGCATAAGACTAAAAATCAGAGCAAAAGATAATATCTAAATTATAAGAAGAAGATGACTAAGCAGTGTATGGGGGTGAGTCCGTTCCTCCTCGTGGTGCCCCTGGAAAAGACCTGCTGCTGCAGGCCAAACTGAACGCGGACAAATCCTGTTGTAAATCTTAAGTGACGGGCAGAACGAAAGGTGTAATGTCCAACCTTTTATAGATAACAACTACAGGAATGCCTGTCACAAATAAGAATATGATGAAGAAGAAGAATATGAAGAAGTAGAATATGAAGAATGTAAAAAAAAAGAATAATACGAAGAAGGTGAAGAAGAAGAAGATGAAGAAGGTGAAGAAGAAGAGGATGAAAAAGATGCTGAGGATGATGAAGGAGAAAGTGTGGGAGAAGTAAAAAAGAAGGTGAAGAGCATGGAAGTAGTGAAACATAAATATCTGACAAAATATAAAAATACTTAGCATAGTCAATATTTCCGTAACTCAGAACGTCTTAAAAAAAAATTTAATTCCTGCTATTCCATTTGATTGGGCTAAACCTCTATGCCTTTATTGTCTCCCCCACCTCCCCCAATACATTCTACATTATTCTTAGTTGTTTTCCTTCATGTAGAATTAACCTACAAGGAAAGAAAGGGTTTATTTTCATTCCGATATTTCTGTCCCATTGACTTGCATTGGTTTCCGGTATCGGAATCGGCGATATCCGATACTTTTTCGGTATCAGTCCGATTCAATCCGATCCGATATTTCCCGATATCGGAAGGTATCGCTCAACACTAATGGCGACCCTTTTGTCGGAGCCAGACTGTCAGACGAAGTAGCCTATCCCCCGCTAAACCTGCCTGACAGAAGCTAAAGCACACGTGGAGCCCAAACCACCAAGCGTCCACACAACAACACCATCACAGCTCAAGGGTCAGAGCACGCCGCCATGTTTGTGGGCGGGCTATTTAAAGATTAAGCCCTGCCCACCGTCGCACTATTGGTGACGTCACTCGCGACCAATCAGGCAGTGCCAGGTCACCGGATCAGCTGACTCCCAAACCACCAATTAAGGTCCTCCATGTCATGGGCATGCTCAGTGCAGTAAATCCTGGACTTAGGCTGTAGCAGCCCTGTTTCCCTCCGCAACCTATGCTTCATGTTGCTTGGAACAAAGACCCAAGAGACAACTTGAACATCTTGTGCACCAGCTAGGCATTGGGACTGGCGATGATGCTGAGCAGCATCAGCCCTGGCTGGACCGGAATGAGAGACCACAGAATCCACTGATTGTTCTGAACTCATTTTAAATCCTGCAAACACCCAACACCCTGCCTCTACTGGATTGGCATTGTGTCTGTATTCCTTGGTAATCCACCAAACTATGACCTCAGCCACCAGCATTTTCAGATGGAAAATTTTTTAATATTTCCGCAACAAGGGTCTTCTGGTGCTGGCCCATATTTGTAGACCTGTCCGCCTCAGGAATAAAACATAGAATGTTCTCCTTGTAGAGTGAGTCTAGAAGTGTCCCCAACCAGAAATGACTGTCACCCAAAATTTTGAGAACGCAAGGGTCACAGGAAAGGCAGCGTAACATAGCAGTATGGCACGCATGGCTGAGTTTACCAGGCAAGACTTCCATGTCCTCACCAAGAGGACTACTGACCATGCTCTCCTCCTCCTCCTCCCTGTCCTCAGGCCATCCACGCTGAACAGATGGTATGACAGTTGTGCAGGTAGTACCATCTATAGTGTATGAAACTAGCTCCTGTTCTTACTCCTCCTTCTCTTCTTCCTCATTATCACCCAATTCACGTTGGGATGAGATGAGGCTGGGCTGTATGTAATCACCCTCAATGGTTCCTTGCTCCATCTCATCGTGCTCCACCTGCAATGCATCCTCTTTGATTGTGAGCAGAGAGCATTTCAGAAGATAGAGAAGCGGGATGGTAAAGCTAATTTTGGCATCATCGCCGCTCACCATCTTGGTGGAGTCCTTAAAGTTTTGAAGGATGTTACATATGTCTGACATCCATGTCCACTCCTGAGGTCTTATGTGTGGAGTCTGAACTGAATACCGACGGCTTGTTGATGCTGGTAGTCAACAACTGCCCTCTTCTGCTTACAAATCCTTCTCAACATCTGCAGTGTAGAGTTTCAACGCGCAGGAACATCACACACCAGTCGGTGAGCCAGAAGCTGCAAACGCTGCTGAAGCACGACAAGGGCGGCAGAAGCTGTAGCTGACTTTCTAAAATGGGCACACAGGCAGCGTACTTTGACAACCAGATTTGGAAGCTCTGGGTAGGATTTGAGAAACCGCTGAACCACAAGGCTAAGCATATGGGCCAGGCATGGTACATGTGTGAACTCGCCTCACCTCAGAGCCACCGCCAGGCTCCGGCCATCAGACATGACCATGCCTGGTTGTAGGTTCAGCGGTGTCAGCCACAGATCTGCCTGCTCTTTCAGAGCTGTTCACAACTCTTCAGCGTTGTGTGGTTTGTCACCTAAACATATTAGCTTCAGCATAGCCTGTTGCCGCTTGGCTGAGGCAGTGCTGCAGTGCTTACAGCTTGTGACTGATGTGGTTTATTTCATAGATAGAGGCTGAAGAGGAGGAGGAGGCTGAGGTGCAGGAACCGTAGACTGTGGGGGCAACCCTGATTGATCCAGGGCCCGCAATCCTCAGTATCGGGAGGATGTGTTCTGTCCCAAAAGTCCGACTGGGTCCCGGCTTCCACTATGTTAACCCAGTGTTCCATCAGCGAGATGTATCATCCCTGCCCACAAGCACTTGTCCACATGTTCATGGTTAGGTGGACTTTCCCAGTAACTGCATTGTTGAGGGCACAGCTTGTGTAATGCGGGGACGGTACACCGGGAGAAATAGTGGCGGCTGGGGACCGAGTACCGTGGGATGGACGCTGCCATCAGGTTGCGGAAAGCTTCCATCTCTACGAGCCTAAAAAGCAACATTTCGAGCGCAAGCAGTTGCGAAATGTGGGAATTTAGTAATGTGGCCTGTTGGGCATTGGCTGCATATTTGAGCTTGCATTCCAAGGACTGGGTTATGGACAACTGAACGCTGCGCTGGGACAAGGATGTGCTTGCTGATGATGCTAGTTGAGAGTGCAATGACAGGTGCAGGGTGGGAGGCAACTTCCGTCGTGTTGGTGTTACGGGGAATGGTTGCCAGACTTCTGTCTGCGGCCACCACACTGCTTCTACCTGCCTGTTGGGGTGCTCTGCCTCCCTCCCCCTATGTGCTACTATCCTCGCTCTGCATGTCCTCCTGCCAGGTTGGGTCAATTACTATATCATCCACCTCCTCGTCTTCCACTTCCGCACCCTGGTCCTCCTCCTGATTTTCTGGCAATTGTGTCTCATCATCGTCCACCTCTTGTGACACTTTCCCACCGTCGCCTTCGTATGACCGTGTCTGCTCAAATATTTGGGCATCGCTACATGCGATCTCCTCTTGCCCCTCTTCAAGTGGACCAGGCGAGAGGCCCGAATCTATAAATAGAAAAGTGAACAGCTCTTCGGAGTGTCCAAGTGTGGGATCAGTTGTCTCTGGGCACTCGGCATGGTGGGAGGAAGGAGGATCAGGGTTAGGAATATGCAGTCCAGACTCACAGCTACTGAGACTTGACCGTGTGGAAGACAGGGTGGTGGTGGTGGCTAAGTGACTAGAAGCATTATCTGCTTTCCATCCAATAACCTTTTCACACTGCTCTGTGTTCAATAGTGGTGTTCTGTGGTCTCCTATTAATTGGGAAAGGAAGGTTGAGCGAGAAGATGTGGGTGTTTGTTGTGGCACAATTTCAGCTTGCCCACGGCCTCAGCTTGTGCATGCACCATCACCATCACGTCAAGTTCCTCATCCCTTGCCACGCGCCTTGTCAATTTTAAATGGAGGACAATATCTTCCACGCTCACTACAAATGGCTGAATTTGGAGGACAGAAATGTCAGAGCGAACTTATATGTCATCCATGTGATGGACAAACCACAGTTTTAAATAGCTGGCCTGTAGGTAACTATTTTTAACAGCGACCTCATGTCAATAAGTTCGCTGACACACTGAAACAAAATTTTAATACAGGCCACAAATGTCAGAATTTAGAGCGAACTTATATGTCATCCGTGTGACGGACAAACCACAGTTTTAAATAGCTGGCCTGTAGGTAACTATTTTTAACAGCAAACTGGTGTCAATAACTTCACTAACACACTGCAACAAAATTTCAATGAAAGCCAGAAATGGCTGAATTTTCAGTTCAATTATATGTGATCCATGTGACGGACAAACCACAGTTTTAAATAGCTGGCCTGTAGGTAACTATTTTTAACAGCGACCTCATGTCAATAAGTTTGCTGACACACTGAAACAAAATTTTAATACAGGCAAGAAATGTCGGAAATTAGAGCAAACTTATATGTGATCCATGTGACGGACAAACCACAGTTTTAAATAGCTGGCCTGTAGGTAACTATTTTTAACAGTCACCTCGTGTCAATAACTTCGCTGACACACTGCAACAAAATCTCAATACAGACCAGAAATGGCAACATTTTCAGCGCAATTATATGTGATCCATGTGACGGACAAACCACAGTTTTAAATAGCTGGACTCTTAGTGCTGTAATATGGAAAGGACCTGGCTGTATTCTGCAGTGCCAACAAGCAAATGGTGCAGAAAATTGATGTTCTCTAGATTGCTTTTTAAGCGAATAATAAGGATTAATTTAAAAAAAATATTCCTGGCCCCTGATACCTGGGGCTATTTCTACAAATATAAAATCTATAAAAGCATCAGCAGACAGAACTGGAATGGACCCTCTTGCTATGTGCACTGCAGTCTGCTATATACCCTGCCTGCCTGCCTAGCACTGATATCTATGCAGGTGCATTAGTCCTCAGAAGGACTGTTAGTTGAGATGGATATGTGTATAATATGTTGTGGTAGACCTACACTAACTAATAAACAACCAAATCTCTCCCTAGCTCAGCAGCACCGCTCCCTACACTGCCTGATTGTGGAGTAGACTGACGAGCATGGCGGCGCCAGGTCTGGCTGTGCGGCCAGCCAATCACTGTAATGCCACAACCAACATGGCTGCGGGAGGGGACCCGAGCATCCGCCTGAGTATCTCAGAAGTACTTGGCGAGCTCTAAGCATCTCGAGTATTGAGATGCTCGGGCGAGTACAGAGTACTTGCGAGTATGCTCCCTCATCACTAATAACCAGATTAACAGACGCAATATTTCAGAATTTGTGTTTTTTCATATATTAGACATATGATTTCATTTCATGTGTGATATCATATATATCTAAATATGTTTTTTTTTCTTTTTTCTTTTACCGTAATGTTATTGTTCTTGCTTTATATTTGAAATAAAAATAAACATAAAGTGGAAAAAAAAGAATATCATTATTATGCCTGCTTAGTGCCCAATACATTGTGCCCAGCTTCAGGAGATACACACCCTGTAAATTTTTAAGTGGGCTCTACATTGCTACAGTATGCCAAATGTGGACTCTAACTGCAGTTTAGGTACAATGTAAGGCTCAGTAGAAATGTATGGACATTTGGATTTTGGAGCTTAGATTTTGCTGGATTTCTTGTGGGGGGAGTCATGTCACTTTTTCCGAAACTTAGGCTACAGTCCCGCAATAAGTTTTTGGTCAGTTTTTTTAACTATGCATATTTTTTAAAAAAATTCAAGTAACCATTTTTTAAGTATTTTACTTAATAGGGGCAGAAATGGTGCAGAAAATCTGCAACATTAAAAGCTCATCATGGGAACATAGCCTTAGAAGTACCAGCAATGTTAAAACGCACTATAATTCCGCTGACAAATGATAACATTGAGTGAGAAGCTTTGTTTTTGTGGGATGAGTTACAATTTTTATTTGTACCATTTTAGAGTGCATAATACTGATGAGAGGATCGATTAACAGAGGATCAAGTTTGAGGCAAAGGTCCTGAAATTCGTAGTTTCACGCAAATTCAACCATTTTGAGATTCGATTCATGGTTTAAAAAAAAAAAAAATTAACTCAACACTATTTCCGACACTACTGAAGCATCAGAGAGCAGGCAAATGTAATTTTGCATTGCCACGAGGATCTCCACATAATGACCCTCAACTATGACATTTTACGGATTATCATACCTTGTACAGTGGTCAGTACCTGGGTCATCACAGACCAGCGGTTCCTAGTGGAGCACAGTTGGAACAGCAAAGTAATTTTCCATATGCTGAGTCAATGGGTAAGACTCTTTCTCCTTTAGAGGGTAAACTATTACATTCAACATTGTTTTCTTTCTCCCATAGAGTGCAAGTTCTTATGGTCAGCGGGTTTCTCTCTCTCCTGTAGAGTGTAAGCTCTTAAGGTCAACATGGTCCTCTCTTTCTTGCCGGTAAATTGAAAGTTCTTATGGTCTGTGAGGTTCTTTCTCTCCTCCATATGTATTTTATGAGCAGTTACAAGTAGAGATGAGTTCAAATGCAAGAGAAACATTCTGGCACCATGCTGTTTTTTCAAAGGATCAATCACCAGGGCATAATTCAGACTGTGTGCTTCAAGACTTACGGTGGTGCACATCCAAGAAATATATCAATCACAAGCAGGAATAGAAGGAAAGGCAGCATTCACCCAGTCTTCTTTAAAAAGCTGCCTTCCGTTGAAGCGCCGGAAGGCAGCGAAACGGCCGTCGTCCATTTTTTCCTCTCCCCCGCACACCCTTCGGGGTCTCAGTCCAATGCTGCACGCTGAAATGCTCCGCACACAAAAATAAAGGAACGTTTTAAAGAAGACTGGGTGAGTGCTGCCTTTCCTTTTATTCTTGCTTGTGATTGACAAGTAGAGATGAGCACATACATTCGAATGGAGTTTTTTTTTTTGCATATTAATAAAAGAGGGGGTGAAGTCAACTTTTAGTGGTTTTTTTTTGCTCTTTCAATGTTTGCTTTATTTTTTTTTACTTTTTTTTTCTCAACTACAGTTGACATTTTTTAGTACCCCTGTGGGACTTAAACATATAATAGCCTGATCTAGTTGTATTGGTTGTATTAAACACTGCAATACTTTAGTATTACAGTGTTTAGTGAAGCAATGGTCACCTATGAAGCCCAGCCAAACGCATTGGCACCCTGCAATTGCGTTGAGTGGGGAGTGATGGGTGCAAACCGTCTATGGTATCAACTAAATGTCGCAGTCAGTGATAGTGGCACCTAAATGGTTAAACAAAGGTGATCTGAGCTTTATGATACTGCGGCATGCAAATATTTTCTATTACATGTAAGAACAGTGTAGAAATTGATAGAGGAAGTCAATGAAGTACGGAGGAAGCATCAGAAAAAAACAAAAAAACAAGGATCTGAAGGATAAGTACAAAGCAGAATGGTGCAAAACCCATGAAGCCTATAGTTCAAAGAATTCTGTATTTTTGGATAATTACTGCTATTACAAGCATCAATATGGTAAACAGTCCATAACAATGTGCAAAGAAATGTTTATTTAAAAAAAAAAACATTTATACGCTAAAGCAAAAAAAAATGTTTCAGCATCAATTTCAATGAATTCTGAGGATTTTTACTTATGCTACTTGACATCTATGAGGTGTTTTTTTTTTAAATGGCCACGTGTGGACTTAGCCTAGACCTAATAACACAGCACTTCCCAAACCATGATATTCGTGTAGCATAAAATCATAGTTGAATCATGCTTAAGAGATATTTGGAACAGTTGAAGGACTATGGATACGTGTACAATTCAAAGGTGTAGTTGTAAAGCAAACAAGATTGCTGTATAGAGATTAAGTTAATCAACTTGTACTTAAAATATAAATGCATAACCTTGTGAAAGCAAAGATTTATAGATCACAACTAGGATAAGACAAACGACTGCAACACTAATGGCATTACAGGTCATTATCAAAAGTACAATACAAAATAATCTAAGTAAAATACGTGTTTTTTTCCAGCAGGGCATTGGTGAAATTGGCAAAGTCAACTTTTGTGATTTGTGACCTTTGAACTGTATTCCCTATAAAAAAGACGGTGCTCCACATTGCAATATCCTGCTGTTCCATTTGGAGTGATAGACGGAGGCCACCAGCAAAATGAAAATCGCAGTTGTTTTTATTCTTGCTGCTCTATGCGGCCTACAGGGTGAGTTGTAAATATTCAGTTTAATGTATTTAATCTGATTTTAGCCAAAATATTTAATATATTTACATGCAATCAAAAGCAGTTCTCTAAAAAACCTTCTGAGAATGCTGTGTAAGAGCAGTGTACCTCCTTCATGGATGTGTTGGAAACAAACTAAACAATTCTGCTTGGGAAAACCAAGGTCTTCAAAAATGAACAGAGCAACACCCAGATAAAATTTGTTGAGACTCAAGACTAGTGTTGAGCCACCCCCGTAGTGTTCGAGTTCGGTTCGGTTCGTCGAACACCCGTGTGTTCGCCGAACTGTTCGTCGAACTGTTCGTCGAACACCTTCGAACACCGTTATAACCAATGGCAGGCAAACAAAAACACATAGAAACACATAGAAAACACCTTCAAAGGTGTCCAAAAGCTGACAAACTGCTCAGAAGACACAACTAACACATGGAAAAGTGACAAGTACATATAGTCATGCGAAAAGAAAAGAGGTGGAGGAGTAAAAGGAGGGGGAGACACAGATATAGGCATGTCATGCCCTTCTAAAATCCAAAAAGTGAGAAGCCGAGACGGCCAGTCCGCTCCTGCCCGTGCCACCTCCGTGTCGCCGGGTTTGTGCCAGAGCCGCGGTGAACCCTGACGGCCAGCCCCCCTCTCCCAATACTGGTGCCTGTCCGCTGGTGGGTCGAGAGAGCCCCCCTGTGGTGGAGGCAGCTCTAAGCTTTTTAATTTAAATTGTCCCTCTAATTTGAATGAATACACTTTAAATCCATTTACAAGGATCTATTGGAGGGCAAGTCTCATGCCAGCAGCCGCGTAATTCCAGCTCCAGTAGCGTCCACTAAAGCTGCTGCAGTTAAAAAGCTTTTATAAGGATCGAGCTCGGCTGTCCACCGCAAGGCATCCTAGTGCCAGTCCCAGCCCCTATGCCTTGGGGTGCCTCCTGATGCTCTTCACTAAGTATCCCGTGGTCCCGAAGCATTTCCTTTGAAAAAATTAAGTGTCCAAACTACAGGTGGTGTAGCTTGCTTAACAGCCGGGATAATCCGCTGACTAGCAGACACTGCTACTAGGCACAAAGTATTTCCTGGGCTAGATGCAGTTAAAAATTTGTAAGTAGATACTCTCGTTGGATGCTGAGAAAGCATTCCATAGAGTCTCCTGGCACGCCATATATGATTCTCTTAAAAAGCTTGGGGTAGGGGTCTAGGGGACCCTTTTATAGCCAAAATCACGGCCCTGTATCACAATACGTCACCTAGGCTGAAGATAAATGGAACTGTAGCACCGAGGGCTCGGTTGCTACAGACGTATTGCACCTCACCCAGAGGTGTGATATCTCACTCTCAGATAAGGATGGAGTGTGGATCAGGACCCGACACCTGCATGCATTACACCACATTGCCGTGGGGCAGGGCGACCAATATGCCCCTGAGATGGGCATGACAGTCCCTGTCCCTGGCTGGAGTGGGGGGAGGGAACACTGAGGAAGGGGAACCCTGCAGTGCAGGAGCAGGGAGGAAGCAGTTCCTGGGTGCATTGAGAAGGGAGTATAAAAGGTGGGCACCATCTTAGTTCAGTGCAGAGAAGTCTGAGCAGAAGTGGCAGGGAGCAGGGGCTCTGCATGAGCTCTGCTCCGGAGGCGGGCCTAGTAACAGAGGCCCAGGCCTGCAAGAGGGAGAAGGAAGGAAGAGGAGCGGAGAAGGCTCCAGGAATGAGGAATGAAGGGATCCCAGGGGTGCGGACGGGCGAGTCGCCACCGCACGCCCGAATCCACCTGCGTGGAGGGGTCAGGCCAAAGGGGGAGACCGGTCCCCGAACTAGTGGAGGCAGGAAACGACCCTCAGCTAGAAACCGGAGGCTCTGACATTTTATGTGGCGCAGCCCCTTGCTCCACCCGCTAGGAAGGCACCACATAGGGTCAGGGAAACTGGCGCCAAGTTTACCAAGAGGAGGCCCGAGGCAGCCGGACAGAAGTGTTGGTAAGAAAGGCCAGACAAAGGACACACAAAGGGGGTCCTGTGAAGCGCTCCAAAGTTATCTGGGAGTTGTCTGAGCCCCTCACCTGGTGAGCACAGTACGACGTGGGCAGCCGTTACCTGCAGACGTGGTCTGGATAATAAGAACTGTGAGTAAAGGCCCTGAATTGCATCACTGACTCCGTGTCGTTACTGCTGCTGCCCTGCACCATCACCCCCATCCTCCGCATACACTGCCCTGAGGCTATACTCCTCCCGTGGGGAGTTATGCTACGCTCTGCTGCACCCACAACACCAGCCTTAGCGGTCTGCCCTGTAGCGGCGGTTCACTCTGACCGCAATCCACGGGTGGCGTAGTCGGACATTTAAACATCAAAACCACATAAATAGTTCCGCCACTGGTTTGACCGCCCTGAGCCACGGAACCGGATCGCCGCCACGAAGACTACAACCACCAGCATCCACCAAAAAGGGTCCGGCTCCGGGTGTCCCAAGGCCCAGGGGGTGCGTCAGAACATTTTCATCACCTTTCACAATCACCAATGGGACAAGGCAGGGATGTCCTCTGTCCCCTCTCTTATACATCCTAGTGACGGAGCACCTGCTCTCATCAATTCGCCATAACCCCAATATTAGGTGGATTGAGGTGGGAGGCACCGAGTACAAGTGCTCTCTATTTGCTGATGATGTCCTAGTATATATCACTCAATCACATATATCCATCCCTGCTGTTATGGCTGAAATAGATCACTTTGTTACATGGTAAAATTTTAAAATCAATGCAGCGAAGTCTGAGGCCCTCGATGTCTCCCTCCCTAAATCCATATAGGATTCCATCCAGTCCAACTTTCCCTTTGCCTGGCCCTCACAGGGTATCAAATACTTAGGAATTCCTATTCATAGAGACCTCTCCCATCTATGTTATCTTAATTTTGGGCCCTTTATTGAACAATTCCATACAGACCACGGTTGGCAAGTTGGAACTGTGAGATTCACTACGTGCACCACTGGTATTTTGTGGAAAAGCACATGTAAGATTCTGCAACAGTCTCTGCTGATACTCCTGCATGCGTGCATCCCTTTCTATGGCAGGAATAATTTCTGCAAATTTACTTTTGTACCGGGGATCTAACAGTGTGGCAACCAAGTAGTCAGGATTATTTCTAATTCTCACAATTCGAGGGTCATGTTGCAGGTAGTGCAGCAAGAAGGCACTCATGTGTGTTGCGCATCCAGGAGCACCAAGTCCCTGTTGTGTTGGTGGCGAGGTAACAATCATGCTTCCTTCCTCTGTCCTCTCCCCCCAACCTCGCACAACAGAAATGTGATCAAGGTCTCCCTCATCTGATGAGTCTTCCATCAGTTCGTCCTCCACTTCTTCCTGGGCTCCTGCACCTTCCTCACTAGTTTGGCTGCTACCATGCGCCCTGGTAAAATCATCTCCCCCACCCTCACATGCCTGCCGTCCTGGTGCTGCCGACCGTCTGGACCTTGCAGATGTTAGCCCTTCCGCATACAACTCCTCCTCCTCTACTTCCTCCACCTCCTCTTGTGCCACCACCTGACTCCGAATTCTGTTTAACATGTGCTCCAGCATGTAAATCACCGGAATAGTCATGCTGATAATGGCATCGTCAGCACTAAACATCTTCGTCGCCATTTCAAAACTGTGCAGAAGGGTGCATAGGTCCCTGATCTGAGACCACTCCTCCAGCGTGATTTGCCCCACCTCTGAATCTCGTTGGCCCAGGCTATACGTCAGAACGTATTGCACCAGGGCTTATCGGTGCTGCCACAGTCGCTGCAACATGTGCAGAGTTGAATTCCACCGGGTAGGCACATCGCATTTTAGCCGGTGAAGTGGCAGGCCCAACGACTTCTGTAGAGATGTAAGTCGCTGAGCTGCGGGATGCGAACGGCGGAAGTGAGCACACAGCGACCGTGCCCTCTGCAGAAGGCCATCTAGTCTGGGATAGTGGGCTAAAAATTGCTGGACAACCAGGTTCAACACGTGAGCCATACAAGGCACGTGTGTGACATTGCCCCGGCGAAGGGCCGCACCCAGGTTTGCAGCATTGTCGCACACGGCCTTCCCTGGTTTCAGGTCCAGTGGAGACAACCATTCATGAAATTGGTTCTCCAGAGCTGACCACAACTCCTCAGCTGTGTGACTCACATTTCCCAGACATTTCAATGTAAAAACCGCCTGATGACGTTGAGCCCTACTGCCAGCATAGTAAGGAGGTGTGCAGGATCCCTTCTGCGCAGTTAGAAACTTGTGGCATGACCAGACAGGCTTTGGGTGCAGGTGGAAGACCGAGAGGAGGTTGAGGAGGCAGAAGCAGTGGAGGAAAAATGACATAAAGAGGATTGACGCACAACTCGTGGGGACGGCAAGACTTGGACAGCAGCCCCTTGTCCTGCTGTCACCATAGTTACCCAGTGCCCAGTCAGCGACATGTAACGCCCCTGTCCATGCCTACTCGTCCAAGTGTCTGTGGTGAAATGCACCCTGTCACACACAGAGTTTCTCAAAGAAGCGGTGATGTTGTGTGCGACATGCTGGTGGAGCGCAGGCACACCTTTCTTTGAGAAGTAGTGCCGACTGGGCATCTGGTACTGGGGCACTGCGACGGACATAAGGTCTCGAAAATCCTCTGTGTCCACCAGGCGGAAAGGCAGCATTTCTGTAGCCAAGAGCTTGCAGATGGTGAAATTCAACCTCTTAGCTTTCTCATGGCTAGGAGGAAATGGTCTTTTACTTGTCCACATCTGAGGGACCGAGGGCTGGCTATTGTGCTTAGACGGGGTTGATAAGGGTGTCCCCGGCAAACTGCCGGTCTGTGAGGAAGATGCAGGCGGACATGTTAGGTTGCCTTGATCCAAAGGTGGTGCTATCGATGTCAGACAGCGCTCAAGACCAGCTGGTGTTACCACCTCCAAAGAAAATGATGACCTGCCAATCACGCTGGCTGTTGCGGGTAAAGAGGTGGCAGGTCTGCGCCCCAAAACAGGTGTGACTGCTGTCCCCCCAGTCACAGAGGATGAAGAGGCCGCGGATGCATAAGATATGGCAGACGGTGGTTGGCCCGGCCGGCTAGACCGCATTGTAGCACACTGAGCTTCCCACTGCAACTTATGCTTCTTGTCCATGTGCCGGTTCATGCATGAAGTACTCAAACTATGTATTTTTTGGCCTCTACTTAGCTTTTGCTGACAAATGTTACAGATAACACGAGTTGGGTCATCTTTATCGATCTGAAAAAATGCCCAGGCTATGCAAGGCTTAGCACCCATGCGACCTGAAGAGCCACCACGACTTGTGGTGAGAGGCAGAGTTGTGTTTGAGGATGCAGTTGTTGACGTGCTTCCAGTACTACGTCTCTGTCCAGGAAGGCGCAACCTGACCTCGTCGTCACTAGCATCTTCCTCCACCTCCTCTGCTGACCTCATCTCTTGGCTGACTGTGGGTTGACAGTAAGTGGGATCTCCGACCTCATCATCATCACCCTGTGCGTTATCACACCCGTCGTCCTCAGAGCCAACCTGTTCCTGCCCTGACAAAAAACTAAAGTTGTCGCTCCAATCAGGTATTTGAGTCTTATCATCGTCTTCCTCATTGTCTCCACCAACAGGAGTTACAGTTTGGGAATGAGGGTCTACATTATGGTCAGAACCTTCTGCGTCTGGTCCTGGATCCGACTCATAAAGATTCTGGGCATCAGTGCAGATCATTTCCTCGTCTGGATTCACAGAAGCGCTGGAGTCGACCTCTGATTCCCAGGCTATAGTATGAGTAAACAGCTCTGCAGACTCAACCATCTGTTCTACCTCATACTCAGACGGGCAGCTGGAGATTTGGGAGCTGTGAGGAAGCAAGTGCGATTTGGGTGACACCTTTGAGGACTGGAGTATTTGTGATGTTGAAGTTGATGTGGAGGAGAGCCCACTTAAAGGAGCACTTGATATCCGTTGAAGCACCTGCTGTTTTTGTGCCTCATCTGGAATTTGTAGCGATTGGCGTGGCAGTAAGAAAGGGATCTTATCACATTGTCCGCTAAAAGAAGTAGACATTTTAGTTTGGCTGGAAGATGGTCTTTCTTCTGCACCTACCCCACGGACACAACCTTTTTTCCCCTTCCCAACACGCCTATTCCCCTTTCCACCAGCAGCAGGCCTTTTTCCACTCATTTTGGTGGTTAACTAATTCACAACTCTGGAGTTGTTTGCACAAAAAAACAATGGATGGTAACCGAGCAGAGCTGAGTGGCCAAACTGTGGTATTAGGCCAAAACTATTGGCTGGGTTAGATGCAGAAAAAAATTATTTTTAATTTGCAACCTGATGGAAGTCAGTATAGATGGACTAATAGACCAAGTCCCACACACCGCTAGAAGCCCAAATATTTTTTCAGAGCTAGATGCAGAAAATTTTTTTATTCAATTTGCAACCTGATGGAGGTCAGTATAGATGGACTAATAGACCAAGTCCCACACACTGCTAGAAGCCCAAATATTTTTTCAGAGCTAGATGCAGAAAAAAATTATTTTTAATTTGCAACCTGATGGAGGTCAGTATAGATGGACTAATAGACCAAGTCCCACACACTGCTAGAAGCCCAAATATTTTTTCAGAGCTAGATGCAGAAAAAAAATATTTTTAATTTGCAACCTGATGGAGGTCAGTATAGATGGACTAATAGACCAAGTCCCACACACTGCTAGAAGCCCAAATATTTTTTCAGAGCTAGATGCAGAAAAAAATTATTTTTAATTTGCAACCTGATGGAGGTCAGTATAGATGGACTAATAGACCAAGTCCCACACACCGCTAGAAGCCCAAATATTTTTTCAGAGCTAGATGCAGAAAAAAATTATATTCAATTTGCAACCTGCTGGAGGTCAGTATAGAAGGACTAATAGAACAAGTCCCACACACTGCTAGAAGCCCAAATATTTTTTCAGAGCTAAATGAAGAAAAAATTATTTTTAATTTGCAACCTGATGGAGGTCAGTATAGATGGACTAATAGACCAAGTCCCACACACTGCTAGAAGCCCAAATATTTTTTCAGAGCTAGATGCAGAAAAAAATTATATTCAGTTTGCAACCTGATGGAGGTCAGTATAGATGGACTAATAGAATGATGCTATGCCCAAAAGATTTTACTTCACTAGGTGCAGTAAAAAAATTGGTATTCTATACACAGGTGGTATATCTTGCAACACAGATAGGCTACTCCACTGACTAACACACTCTGCAATAGGCCAAAAAGGATTAGCTTTGCTAGATTCAGCCAAATGCTGTGAAAAAAACTTGCACAGCACTGGCACAGACCTGCCTGGCAAAAACTGATAGGAACTCATGTAACCTAGTCCTGAAAAGGACTCCAATTACAATTAGTCTTTACTCCCACAATCTATCTATTTAAGAGCACAGACCTGCCTGATAAAAGTCGTAGGAAATGCTGTAACCTAGTCCTTAAAAGGACTGCAATCACAACTATTCCCTACTCCCAAGCTATCTGTATATTTGTGCGAAAATTGGCTTGAAATTAACAAGGTATAGCGCACACAGCAACAGCGGTGCCGTCTAACACGCAGCTGCAGCAGTGAGAAAATGGTGGCGACGGGGAAAATTGCTTGGTCTTATAGGGCAAGGACATGTGACATACACTGCCAATCACACATGCCCTTGCTTGTGTGAAAAAAAGCACTTCGCTCCGTGTGTGCGCTGCTGATAGGCTGACAGATTGCACCTCCCCACTGCAAATGCGGGAAAGAGAAAAAAAAATGGAGATCTTCATTGTTCCTGCAGAGATCCATCCCCTGCCCCTCCCCCCGCCCCGCTGTACACTCAAACTGCGTATTAACATTAATTTTCATCATTACTGAGAAAAAATCCAGTTATGATTTTGGTGCACGAACAGTTATCGAACATAACCTCGAACAGCCGAATTTTTCTCAAATTGTTCGTGTTCGCCGACCGGCTCGAACACCGCCCAAAACAGCTCGAATTTGAGATTGGCGAACAGTTCGAGTAGAACAACGCTCATCTCTACTCAAGACACCGGTAACATAGATCGTATACTAAAACTCAAAATTGGCCTTAAGACAAAATCTCTCATATTTTTCCCTATGATCTATCTATTCTATGACCCTTGTGCAAAATCTCTACTTTTTGATTGCTATTAATGCAGTTAAAGATAGGAATTCTGAATACGTTCTTGCAGCATAGCAACATAGCAACATAGCTTTGCATACAAAAAAACTAGCAAAGTTAATGTATTAAGTTCAAGATCAAAATGATATTTAAGAATATTGAATATATTTTGCTTATGCTTTTATGGGTTTTCCAATGATATCTTTGTATAGATGCTGCATCTATCACACAAGCAAACTGCCTTGAGCAACTCTTCAAGGTAAGATTACTAATGCAGTGTGGTTGTAATGTTAAATCTACTGGAGCTTTAATCCTATATAGTATTATTAATATAGCATATGTTAGTGGTATTTTTATATCAATTAATGTCAAGGCAAGGTTTTTAAAGGATTATTCCCAAAATTACAATGTGGAAGTAAATTGAACATATATTTATTCATTTGTGTCAATATGACTCAGCTTTAAATCTACCCCAATTGGCATAAATCAACCCAAAAAGGCTCACTGTAGAGAGCTGATTAGATGAACAATGTTAAGAACTGCTCTTGTATCGCCCCTTGTTGTATGCAATGAAAGTGTGGCACTACCCAGCAACAGATCTAGAGGTAATGGGGGCAAGTTCAGTTATTGAGGTTACAGATTACTTCTGATAGCCATTTTGTGTAACACCCTATTAGAGAACATTTGACTATATCTATGATACAAGAATAATATATATTAACTTTAGTAAATAAACAAACTGAGGGTGCATTTATACTGGCCTTTTATTGTGAATGAGCCTTTCTAGGAGGGCTCATTTCCTGATAATTTGCCAATGTAAATAGGCTACCAAAAATCCGACAAACAAGTAAAACGCTCCCTCGTCAGATGAAATTATTTTAAAGTTTACTTCTTTTTCAAAAGCAGATCATGGGGTGATGATAACAATGAGAGTCTATACGCACAATGATCTATTACTGATTGTTCTATGTGCATGGCAAATGCAACTTGTCTAAACAGGCTATTATCGCCCATCAATCCTCGTCATACAGTGTAAATGCATCCTAACTTTACATAGCTAGAAGTAAGAATATATCTACTATCTAGACTTTGTTTAAATGGTATTCTGTTATTTGGAATAAAATATATGATAAATGTTTCATTTAGTATATATTATGCTTATAGCCACATTTGTTTTTGTCAGGATGATGCTCCAGTCCTTCTCCAGACTCTGGCTACCCTCCTATGTAAATACAAGATTGCACAGGTAAAATAAACTTAATGTAGCACTAAAGATAGTAATCATAGATTTTATACTATTTGTGAAAAATCTTAATAAATATGAACCATTTATTGGTCAAGAGTCCCCATGTAACATAGCGGTTTCATTATTAGTGTCCTGTTTTGAGTTCACATGCTATATTTAGTGAAAAAAAATTTGAGATCACCATTCCTCAAAAGTCAATGGCCCTGATTTATCAAGGCTGTAAATTCTCTTGCCTGTTTTGACAAGGGTGCATGTAGAACATGGACACTCCTAACTTATTTAGAGGCTCTGGGCATTACTCCAGAATTTTTACTTTAGTCTCAGATTCGACTTTTCTGAAAACGCTGCATGAATTAGACAAGCCGTTCAATCACGCCACCGCCATGCCTTGTCCCTCTCCCACTCCTCCCATTTTGGCAGAGCTGGGAGAAGATGGCGTGAAAACGACAACTGTTGCAAAAAAAATTTGCAACTACCTGCTACGCAAAAATCTTATGACTTTGCAATTTGTGACAGAATTCTGGCATAATTGTTTTGATGAATCAGGGCCCATATTTAGAAAAAATACAGATTTTGGCTAATCCTTTTGTCCTCAGGAAATACTGTATATCAACGGCTAGTAAAGGTGTACGAGCACCTTGTATAAACAGAGTTTTCATAAATAACATTTTCCCTATAAGAACTGCTATAACTACTGTTTGTATTTAATGCATTTATTGTTTCACTGCATTAATATTAATTCTAATAACTTTCTAGGCCAGTAACAATGCAGTCATGTTCCAAGCTTTCCTGGAGGAAGTGAATGTCCTTCTGGTATGATTTATGACAATTTACTCTTTTTGTTTCATTAATTATCAAGTGTTAATAGCCAAAATGAGATGACTTGACAACATTCATTAAAATACTTCATAAAGAGCTAGTAAGTTTTTATTTTAATATTTGGACATCAAGTGAAAGTGTAAAAATGGTTATATACTAGAAAATCAAAAAATATCAGAGCCGAGACAATCAGGAATTCAGCCATATTCATTAAACCTTTTGAAGCTTCTCAGATGATTCTATCAGCATTTTCAATCTATAATAATGCAAAAATTTACAGAGAAGGTTACTTATAGGTTACATCTAATATGGTTGATCTCTCTGTTGTCACTTTTGCAGTGATTAGAGGAGAACAATAAAAAGTTTAAATGGGAGAATCTACTCTTTTGTGTTAACGATAACTTTTCACATCTACTAACCACTCATTCTCATCATGATAACTATTTAGTACATTTTCCCTAGCATATTATTGGACAAGTCAGTACACAATGTGCTATTCCTTACTTGCCCAACATATCCCCAGATGTGTAGCGCAAAATGTTAGATCAATATAAAAAACTACATGTATCCAAATGATGCTTCATAAATCCTTTGGCCTTTCATTTCCAGCAGGTTCCAAAGTTAAAAATGTAACCGTTTAATACTATTTTTTTTTACTTGGTGACTCTGATGGATGCTTCCAATAGATAACATCCATTGGCCATCTGACAGTGATGGGCTCCAAACTTTAAAATACCTATCTATTTAACATATACATTTTTTTAATTGAGATTTTACTTAATTGGTATAATGGCATGACTTGTATTACTTAACACAATTTAAGAAGGGTTAATGGTGAGCATGTCTGTGCTTTCCACAAGACTATTATTTCTCTTTGGTAAGTGGAAGACATATATAATACTAAAGTTAATTAGAGCACAAAAACAATATGGAGTACAATAGTCCGTTATCAAGTATAACAAAATTTATTGAGATAAAAAATGGCATACACATAAATTAACAAAACATAAGTAAAGATCAAGTAGATAGCAAGACTCAGGTGTAAAGGGGTATGCTTACCCACTAACAAGTCATGGGTAGGCAGAGAAAAAACTAGGAAATAAACTCCAAATAAACTGCCAGTATCTAGCTAAATGTTGGTATTCCCATAATGCTTCATAACTCATCTACCAGAGGAGCCAAAGTGGAAGTAAAGTGCAACAAAAATCATAATCACATCTACAGAATAAGTATAAAATGAGATTATTTATCTAGCAGGTGCATATAATAGAGATAGACAACATATCCAAGTTTATTAGCTCTTATCCATATTACCACGTGGAGTAGCACACCACCAGCCCCAGAAAGTTAACTAGTCTAAAAATAAAATAGAAAATATAATGTGAGCAGATCATCAATACATATTTCAACATGAATTGAAAACTAATAAACTTTCTTTATTTTCAGGGCAAAGTTGGATGCACCATTGATAACATTCTTGGCACCAAAGTGGTAATGACTATTCTTAAATATATTAATTATTATGCTATTACATATACTAATTATTTTGAAGGTAGCACATGGAAAAACATACCAATATCAATCTTATATATAATGGTTTTAATCTGTAAATTATATTTTTCTTACTTTCTACAAACTGCTATAAGGACAATTACAGCCTTTGGTTAACAAAAATCATAGGAAAGCTATTCACCATATCTGCTCATCAAAGCAAAAAGAATGTTTACCTTCTACACACCTTTTCTATCCTTTTATGAGAGTCTGGAGCATGACAGCCAGATCTCCTCTCCCTAATGATCTGTTACTATAAATGTCATTGACCCGTCCCATAGAGGTGTTACGTGGCATGGTACCTGCAGGCGAGGCACTCATCTTCAGCACCCCGGCATGTTGCATGAAAGTGTGGGTCCTGGCTGGGTGTGTGGACTTGTGCTGTGAGGGCCTTATGCCCATGTAGGTCACTTAGGAGGGAGATAACCATTCAAAAATAAAGTCTTTACTGAATGGTAACTTGGTAAGTGTTATATACAAGGGATAGTGGGTACAAAGTCTTATGGATGTTTCCTTTACACTATGAAGCATTTTCCACACAGTATCCTTCCTCTGTAATATACTCCAGGGCTAGTGAGGCACACTGTTTCTCCTTACTTCACCACAACACATCTTTAATGCTACAGTCTTGATCAGCAAGTCGCCTTACTTGCTCAGAGGTTCCGCATCCTTTATCTTACACTACTGGCACCCTGGAACTATCGCATGGGAGGGGTCACTAAAATTGAAGGGGGTCACAGCATTGGGTTATTTGCTTGTGAAAACGTAATATTTATTTTCATGATTAAAATAATGTAGAGAAAAATACTACAAGTAGCTAGTTGTTATGATATTGGTCATTCGTTATACTTTTCTATGGTTACAGACACCCACACTTCAAAATGCTGAACAGATTGGAGATCAAGTTGCCCAAATTTTGTTTTCCTATGTGGTAAGACAATCTGCTATGCTATAACTATTTGATTTTATCTTTATCCACAAAACCTTAATCTTTTAGTAAAAAATTGAATAACAAAATAACCTTTGACATATTTAGAAAATGATAAATATGCAGCAATGCAGGTGAAATGGATCTTCAGACATGCCTACATTGGGTATTAAACTTATAAATAATTTAGCTACAATTATTTTGTATATTATTTATTTTATTTGTTGTATTTCTTTGGTTCTAATATTGATATAAGATAATCAACAAAACTTTCCCGTCTTTTATGCAATTGTGGTAATTATATTGTAGACGTTCAAACTAGTCCTGCATATATTGTATAGAATTGATATATAGTTTGAGCGGTTCTAACAGTTAAATAGCAAAGGCCATTGTAGGTCATTATACTATCCCCAATATTTATTTTGATTAACTAAAATTTCATACATTTCCATTCTTATACATTATTACTTTATTCAAACTTAGGATGGACTAATCGCAAAAGTGACAAAAATCCTGGTGAGTAGAACAGAACCACATCTGCTTCTTTGCTTACTTTTTCCATTTATATTGTATGTGCAGTATTATCCCAAGGTTGTAAGCTTTTTAAAGGATTAGATTGTTATTTAAACTAGTTAGCATGAACTGCAAAGCACGAACCAAGCACCCATACACATTAGATAGCTGTCGGCTGTTTGCCTGAAAGCTATCTCTTCTCTTCCGATTCCCCATTAACGGTAAAATCAGCCAAACACTCATGTGTTCTCTATTAGAGAGCCACTGTCAGACTCCTGTGGCAAAGTAGAAGAAAAAAAAGAGAGAACAAAAGGATTGACTGCTGAATTCAGCAAACCAGACCCATCTCTTCCCCGTACATCATCTGTCACATGAGTATAAAAGGCCCCCCTTTGGTCAACTTTAGTCTAACCTGTATGTGAGCCTTTAACCTAGCCATACACATGAGATGTATATCAGCCAAGCCTGGCAATTTCGGAGCGACCAGCTTTCCATCTTATGTTTATGGGGCAGACATCAGGGGAGAAAATTTAAATTGCCCAATATGTTTGTTCTAGAGCAGAAAATCCACTGCTAAAAGTATCTATCAATGACATACTCACCTGTTCTTACTGAAGACCAATACATGAATGATGAACATGAATGTGGTTGGGGGTAGAGAGTCAAGAAACATAGCTGTTTTCCAAAGGAGAACTAACTCACAGCTATCTAATGTCTGTGACCATCATTAAAGTTATTGGCTATGGATTCCTACAGGATGATTTCATAATAAAAGCTATTCCACCCATCATTGCACATTTCACGTAATAGTCTTGTAGAAATAAAAAAAACACTCTTAAGGCCCAAAAAATATTACATGAAAGATAGCTAAAAATGCCATTTTGGTCTCCACTGGTCAAACGATGTTCGAAATAATGATCGGACAGTTGAAATTCAGCTGCTTGATTTTTTATTTTCTGGGGACATAAATTGCTGCCATGATGTGTCTGGCAGAGGCTTTCTTCGCTATGCATTGAACATATGAGCATATAAGCATGAACATATGAGCAAAACAAGTATTCGGTGTATGGGGGAGCTGGGAGAGAAAGCTGTATGGCCAACAGCTATCTTATGTGTTTGACCAGCTGGCAAAAAGACCTGCTCATGTCCATAGGCTGTCAGGTACTGTAGCTGATCTCCATTAAAGTGAATGAATTTCAATACCAGACAAAATAAATGAACAAAAGTATGTTTATTTTATAATAAAAATATTAATAACTAATATTTTTTTGTGCAAATCTCATTCCATAAATATTAAAGCCGTTAATTATGACAATTGTTATACTTTCTTTAGGATGATGTTCCTTTCTTGGGTGAGATTTTGGTAAGCATCAACATCTTTTGTGTATAATGCCTGTGGCAATCTACTGACAGGACCAGATTTGAAAAAATGCCTAATAAAAGTCCGAAAGTTAAAGTGCTACTGTGCAGAATACAATATTTGACATTTAAAGGGATTATCCTATGAAAAACATTCATCACCATTTGTCATCTATTCCATAGTACTATTTATATACATATATGGTAAGAATTAAGACAATCTGTGAATATATTCAATAGCTCTGTACATACTATGGTATAAATGTTGCGGCATATATGACGTGGAAGTTCATTGGACTGTATCCTTGGTTTTATATAGACAAACAGGACACCTATTAACATTTTATTACTTTACATTCTCAGCAAGACAAAATCCTTATGGGTGACATCCAAAACGTCTCATGTGGAGTCATAGTAAGTCTATTGTTAAATCAAGGAATGTTATCTAAAGTTCTGCTGTGCAGAACCTAATGTAAATTTATGTAAAAGAAATGTAATTTATCCAGATGACCTTCTTTCAGAGTTTGTCAGTGATAGTTAAATTGATGTATGACGTGTTTCTTACCCACCATCAGAGTCAAGGATTTAGTTTAATGGAAGGTCAACAAATACAGAAGCATTAAAAGCTGCATAAGCTTGATTATATTATATAAAATCAAGACCGTAAAGCATATTAAATAAAAAAGTACACCTAATTTACATAAAACTATATTGAAGTACTCAAATTACACATATACTACAGAACCTTTATAATAGCTATATTAATTCCTTTAAAACTTTTAGGCTTTCCAAAAAGGTCATCCTTAATGTTGGCACTGCCAAATTTCTTAAAAAAGGTCAAGTACGTGCTTAAAAAAAGGATTTGCATTTTTCTAGAAATGGATCAATTCAGAACGTACAGTATATGGTGATGGTTCTATTTCTTCAGCTAAATTGAACCTTGTGCACATATTCTGGAAAATCCCTGAAGTAATTTGATTGATAATTGCAAGATACTAATTCAACGTTATTTCTTGTCTGCATTAATAGGAAGAAGTGATGGCTGAATTGAACAAAGTACTGGTAAGAAATTATATAAAAAACAATTATACCATGAATCTATGTATAATTTCCTCAAAAAAAGCATAGAGCCATAACGTGCAAGAGCTGTATCATATTGTGAGTCAATGGTGAAAAATGTATAGAGCACAACATATCACAATACATCCAAGGTTTTTATTTGTCATGGATAGCTAATTTAATTACACTACGATTACTAAGTGGCTGACATCAAAGCATTCATTTTTCTATAATTCTGAGAATGACATTCCCTTACTGGACCTCTAGTCATTTTCACTTAAAGTGTTGCTTTGTGAACCCTTCATGATTTTTCATATTTCTGAATAAAAGTCTAAAACTAAGTTAGATTTTCACACTGTCCTAAAAGTGAATAAAGCAAATGAAATATTAGACTTTATTGAGGAAGATGATTTAATTTCACATCTTTAAATGGCATAAGTATGTGAACCTGTTCTTTAAGTATCTGATATTGTTGATTAATCTTGTAAATCAGCCTGTAGGAATTTTTTGCCCATTCTTCCCTACAAAACAGCTTCAAAACTATGTTGGTGTGTTTTTTTACTCATGATTTGCACATTTTCAGTCTTCCACAGTATCTTTATAATATTAAGGTTAGAACTTTGACTTGGCTATTGCAAAACTTTTCCTTCATTTTTATTTAACCATTATTTTATGGAACGACTTGCATGGTTTAGGTCGTTTTCTTGCTGTATGGCCAATATTCTCTTGAGATTCAGCTCAAGGTCAAATGTACTGACATTTTGCTTTATAATTTGCTGTCATAATTTAGAATGCATTGCTCCATCAATTATGGCAAGTCGTTCTAGCACAGATGCAACAGAACAGGTCCAAATCATTATATTACCAACACCATGTTTCCCAAAGAGTATGAGGTTTTTATCCTGTAAGGCTGTCTTTTTCTTTCTTCGTAAATGGCATTTTTCATTTTAAAAAAAAGCTTTATTTTGATCTCATCCATCCACAAAACTTTGATCCAACAGCCTTCTGCCTTGTCCAGATGCTCTTTAGCAAAATTCAGATGAGCAGCAATGTTCTTTTTAGAAAGCCATGGCTTTCCCCTTGCAATCCTTACATGTACAAAATTGTTCTTCAGCATCCTCCTGATCATGGACCCATGAACATTAACCTTTGGCTGCTATAAAAAAAAAATCTTGTTCTTTGAGTGCTGTTTGTTGGTTAACCACACTTGGAAAGAGTAATAATGGTCGTGAATTTGCTCCATTTATACACAATCTGTCTGACTGTGGATTGATGGAGTCCAAACTCTTTTGAGATGGTTTTGGAACCTTTTTCAGCCTGATGAGCATTAACTAATCTTTTTCTGAGCCCTGGAAATATCCTTTATTTGTGCCATGATACACTTCCACAAACATGTTGTGAAGATCAGACTTTGATAGATCCCTATTTCTTAAATAAAACAGGTAGCCCACTCACGCCTGATTGTTATTAATTGATTGAAAACACCAGATTCTAACATTGAAATTACTTGCTAATCCTAAAGGATTATTTTTCACTCATGGACACATGATATTGGATACATTTCCTTATTTAACCCCTTTACCCCCGAGGGTGGTTTGCACCTTAATGACAAGGCCAACTTTTTACAATTCTGACCACTGTCGTTTTATGAAGTAATTACTCTGGAACGCTTCAACGGTTCCCGCTAATGCTGAGACTGTTTTTTCATGATATATTGTACTTCATGATAGTGGTAAAATTTCTTCGATATCATTTGCGTTTATTTGTGAAAAAAAAGGAAATTTGGCAAAAATGTTGAAATTTTTTCAATTTTCAAAATTTTAATTTTTATGCCCTTAAATCAGAGAGATATGTCACACAAAATAGTTAATAAATAACATTTCCCACATGTCTACTTTATATCAGCACAATATTGGAACAAATTTTTTTTTTTATTAGGGAGCTAAAGGGTTAAAAGATGACCAGCGATTTCTCATTTTTACAAAATTTACAAACCCATTTTCTTAGGGACCACATCACATTTGAAGTCACTTTGAGGGGTTTTTATGACAGAAAATACACAAAAGTGACACCATTCTAAAAACTGCACCCCTCAAAACCACATTCAATAACTTTATTAACCCTTCAGGTGCTTCACAGGAATTTTTGGAATGTGGAAGAAAAAATTAACATTTAACTTTTTTCACAAAAATGTTACTTTAGACCCAATTTTTTTTATTTTCGCAGGGGTAACAGGAAAAAATGGACCCCAAAATTTCTTTTGCAATTTCCCCTGAGCACTCAGATACCCCATAGGTGGGAAAAAAACACTGTTTTGGTGCACGGCAGAGCTCAGAAGAGAAGGAGTGCCATTTGACTTTTTGAATGTAAAATTTGCTTGAATAATTAGAGGACGCCATGTTGCGTTTGAGAGCCCCTGATGTTCCTAAACAGTGGAAACCCCCCACAAGTGACACCATTTTGGAAACTAGACCCCTCAGGGAACTTATCTAGATGTGTGGTAAGCACCTTGAACCCCCAGGTGCTTCACAGAAGTTTAGAACATTGAGCCATAAAAATAAAATTTTCACATTTTTGCAACAAAAATGTTTTTCAGCCTCCAATTTTGCATTTTCATGAGGGTAGTAGGAGAAATTGCACCATGCAATTTGTTGTGCAATTTCTTCTGAGTAAGCAGATACCCCATATGTGGGGGGAAACCACTGTTTGGGCACACGGCAGGGTTCGGAAGGGAAGGAGAGCCATTTGACTTTTTGAATGTAAAATTTACTTGAAAACTTAGCGGATGTGTCCCTGATGTGCCTAAACAGTGGAAAAACCCCACAAGTGACACCATTTTGGAAACTAGACCCCCCAGGGAACTTATCTAGATGTGTGGTGAGCACCATGAACCCCGAAGTGCTTTGCAGAAGTTTATAACATGGAGCCGTGAAAATAAAAAAATCACATTTTTTCCACAAAAATAACGTTTTAGCCCCAATTTTTTTATTTTCACAAGGGTAAGAGGAGAAAATGGACCCCAAAAACTGTTGTGCAATTTCTCCTGAGTACGCCAATACCCCATACGTGGGGAAAGTATAGTGTTTGGGCGCACAGCAGAGTTCAGAAGGGTAGGAGCATTGTGTGACTTTTTGAACGCAAAATTGGCTGGAATTGAGAGCAGATGTCATGTCGCGTTTGGAGAGCCCCTGATGTGCCTAAACAGTGGAAACACTCCCACAAGTGACCCCTCAAGGATTTTATCAAGGGGTATAGATGAACATTTTGAATCCAGAGGTACGAAACAGAATTTGATAACATTAGATCACCATATTGAATAAGTTGTCATTAGTCTTGAGCGCAAGTACTCGCTACTTGAGTTTGCGTCAGGTACTCAGGTAAGCACCTTGTATCACGGGTGCTCGAGTGACATGCTCGAGTCCCCGCTCGCATGTTTCATGGTTATTAGACACCAAAAAAAAAAAACATGCGGGGATCACTCGTGCATGGAAGGCAATCCCCGCTAGGTTCTTTTGGCCACGAAGCATATGGGGCAGAGACTCGAGCATGTCACTTGAGCACCCACGATACTCAGTGCATGCCCGAGCACCCGATGCAAACTCAAGTAGCGAGCACTTGCGCTCAACACTAGTCGCCATATCGTCATCTTTTTTTTTTTTTACTTTTGAAAAAAATCCCAACCCCATCACAACCCTAATCCTAACAAAACCCTAACCCTAGAGTTTATTTTTTACGCTGTTCCTCGTGCGGTAAAAGCGATTCGACGACTTTATTCTTCGGGTCAGTGCGATTACAGCGATACCAGAATCATATCACGTTTTTATGATTGACAGCTGTCACACATTAAAAGACGCAATTTTTTGCAAAATCTAGTTTTTGCATCGCCATATTTTCAGAGCTATAATTTTTCCATATTTTAGCCGACAGAGTCATATGATGGCTTGCTTTTTGCGGGATGAATTGATGTTTTTATTGGTGCAATTTTCAGGCACTTGACATTTTTTGATCGCTTTCTATTCCGATTTTTGTGGCAGAATAAACAAAAACCAGCAGTTCCAGAATTTTTTTTTATGGTTTTTTTTTTATGCTGTTCCGCGTGTGGTAAAATTGATAAGGCAGCGTTATTCTTCGGGTCAGTACGTTTACAGCGGTACCACATTTATATAGTTTCTATGTTTTGGAGTTTTTACACAATAAAAGCTATTTTATAGAAAAAAATATGTTTTTGCATCGCTTTATTCTGAGAGCTATAATTTTTTTATTTTTCGGCTGATGGAGCTGTATGGCGGCTTGTTTTTTGTGGGACAAGATGATGTTTTCAGCGGTACCATTTTTATTTATATTCGTCTTTTTGATCGTGTGTTATTTCATTTTTTTGGGGGCGGTATGATGATTAAGCATTGTTTTTTGCTTCGTTTTTCTTTTTTTTTACCGTGTTCACTAAAGGGGTTAACTAGTAGGACAGTTTTATAGGTCAGGTCATTCCGGATGCGGTGATACCAAATATGTGTACTTTTATTGTTTTTTTTGTTTTTTTTTCATAATAATATTTATAGATGGGTACATTATATTTTTATTTTTGGTGGATTATTTATTTATTTTTTTTTCACAATTTTTTTTTTCATTTTTTAACACTTTTTGGACTTTTATTCTGTGTCCCACCCTTTCACTTTTTTTATTCTGATCACCTGTATAGCACAGGAATGCAGTACCATCCCTGTGCTATACAGGCTGTCAGTGCTGCACAGGGAGAAGATAGTTTGGTCATGCACTGCGCATGACCAAAGAATCTTCCTGCTGTCTGGTGACCCGAATGTTGTCATGACGACATCGGGTGGTCATGGCAACATGCAGGAAGCCGCGGCAGACAGCGCTGGAGGCCGGAAGAGGAGGTGAGTATTCTGATCACCTCCCCTTGCCACCGCAATGCTGCGATCGACTTCGATCACAGCATTGCGGGGGTTAATGTGCCAGGAGCGGTGCGGGACCGCTCCCTGCACATAGTACCGGGTGTCAGCTGTGACTATCAGCTGACATCCGGCGGCGATCCCCCTGCACCGCTTGTGTGCGGGCGCAATTGCCATATGACCTAATAGAACGTCATTGGTCCAATCGGCCCAGGTCACCAAGACGTACTATTAGGTCATACGTCAGAAAGGGGTTAAAAAATAACAAAGTAAAATATTTATGACTAATTTATTTTATTTAGGATTTTTATAAAAAACAAAAGAAGTTTTAGGTCAAATTTATGCTGAAATATGTTCAATTCTGAAGGGTTTCACAAACTTTTGAGCACCACTGTATGTTATATGTCACAATTCAGTTAATTTCCATTCACACATTTTTTAGCAATTATAATAAATAGCAGATACATGTCCTATATTTCTATCTGCTGGTTCATTGTGTCCTAGTCTGATATTCATGTTAACCATTGAAATTGCTACTGTCTACTGAAGAATAAAAAGATATACAGTATAAACGTAACATGCTGTAAATTCGACAAGCATATACCTTTACTATTCCACTAATCTATTTGTATAATTTTTTTTTTATTTGCAGAAAGTCGTTTCAAACATTGTAGCAAATCTACAGAAGAGACAATAAGTTCAATGTTTTGTCTTGACTGCATCAAATCCAGTCATTTTGTAAGTACCTTTTAATTAAAAAAATTTCTGCTTAGAAATACATTACAGAGGTAGTCTCAAAAAGACTACCCCTTTCCATATGATCAATTAGATGACCCCCATCTATGTGTCAGAACTAATAAAAATATACTCTGGAAGATCCAGTTTGACCATGTATTACATTATCGCCATTTATTTGACTGTCTGGTTAACTACATTTCTCCTACAGCAGCGACTGCTAAAAAAAATGTATCATCAGCAAAAAAAACTCTGGGAGCACAAAATAAGGGTGTCTTCACACATCAATGTTTAATTTTGCTGTGCCACCTCATTTTCTTTTTGGACAGCACATGGACCCACTGATTACAACATTGGATCAATATAAGACATGCTCTGAGTGTTTTCTTGGATCTGTGGTTTTTAAGGATGTGTATATGGGCAGGTGACAGATTATAGGTTTGAGTGCTGACAGATAAAAATTGGACGGCATTCAGATAGGCAGCAAAATAAGTCTAACATTAGTAGCCACATTGTTCAAATAGGCAAGGGTCACACTTAAGATTCCACACCTGTAGATATGCAAAAAAAAAGTCAAATATATCATTATTATTGTTTACTATAGATGAGCGAGTTAATTCAAGATGAATCAAATTTGCTTCAAATTCCACAAAACAAATTAGTATTCACCAGGACTTGACTCTTTTGTGATTTGATTCGATTGAAGCAATTAAATGGCGGTCTGGTGGCCACCATTTTGCATTATCATTTTTAGGGCTGGGAAGGAATTAAAAAATATGACATTTGTTTTTACTCTATTCACCACTCACCTGCCCTGGCAGCTATCTGCCCTGTCATCCATTGGCTTGCTATCTTCTTTCAGCTTCAATAAACTTTTCCATCTCCACTTTTTGGAACCTCCAATGCTGACTAGGACTCATGTGACATCATAACGTTGTGGGGCAATCCATGTCCTGATGTTGTGTGAAGTCTAGTGAATGTTGGAGATGAAGAAGAGCGGAGAAAGCTGGACAGAAATCTGGAGCAGGAGGCAGGAGGGGGGCAATGGATACTAAATAAGCTTAATATTTGTAATTTTTTATCCAGTCTGTGATGCTCTGGGGTCTAGAGACAACTCAAAGCATTATAAATTGTTTTTATGAGCAACTACATTCACATACAATAGATTGAACACAAGTCAAATGTTGTGACCAAAGTCAAGTGAATATGGAGAATTTCATCAGATTTGCTCATCTCTATTATTTACTATAAGTGTTAATATTACTTTCACTCTTTCACTAAATAAGTACAGACAATTCTGCTATAACAACAATGTGATGATACTACTAGTGATTACTGATCAAGGAAGATTTTAGTAAAGAATTTGTGAAATTTACATTTGTATTAATTGGAATCCATAATAACAATTTTTCTTATTTTTTGCAGGAAGAGACATAATGAAATGCTGAGGAAATCATTTCACTTTCTCTACACGCTTTTAAAGCAAAGACTCAACATCATTACGGCCCACTGAAATCCCCCAATCCTTTCATTGATGTATTCTTCTACAATAAAGCTATTCTTTAGCAAAATACTTGTGTGATTTTCCTTTATTAACCTCTACAATGACAGATCATGTTAAGAAAAGATTATATTATATCTAAAATATAGTGAAAAGATGTTCCATATAAAATCCCCTCAGAAGACAAAGGGGCACTACCTCCATCTGGAGAAAAACATTTAGACATGACTATTTACCATAAGAACTGTAAATTTTTAAAATAGCCTAACTACTGAGGACTGCTATGCACGGACTGGCCACGGGTCTCCCGACCAGAATGTGACTTTATTTTTTTCAATGGGAAGAGGGCCATGTGACACATCAAACTTATTGAGAATTTCATAAGAAAAACAATGGTGTGTTTTTTGAAAAAAATAAAGTTGGATCCAAAATGGCCGACTTCAAAATGGCCACCATGGTCACCACTAGTGTTGAGCGATACCTTCCGATATCAGGAAATATCGTATCGGATTGGATCGGACCGATACCCAAAAAGTATCGGATATCGCCGATTCCGATACCGGAAACCAATGCAAGTCAATGGGACACAAATATCGGAATGAAGATAAACCCTTTCTTTCCTTGTAGGTTAATTCTACATAAAGTAAAACAACTAAGAATAATGTAGAATGTATTACGCGAAAAGCCAGCAATTCATCAGCGGCATACACCGGTACCTGACAATTTACAACAGAAAGAATAGAGCTTCACACATAGATTAGATAGAAAGAAACATGTCAGTCACATATATATGAAGTACAGTGACAGTTGCTTACTGTACTTGTCATTTAATGTAAAGGATTTATTAAAAAATATAATAGTGTTTTCATGCACCATCTCTTTAAAAAAGCCGGCCGGCAATTCAGCAGCGGTACCCGACAATTTACAACAGAAAGAATAGTGCATCACACATAGATTAGAAAGATAGAAACATGTCAGTCACATATATATGAAGTACAGTGACAGTGTTGATTACTGTACTTGTCATTTAGTGTAAAGGATTTATAAAAAAAAATATTAGTGTTTTCATGCACCGTCTCTTTAAAAAAGCCGTCCGGCAATTCAGCAGCCGTACCCGACAATTTAGAATAGAAGGAACAGAGAATCACACATAGATTAGATAGATAGAAACATGTCAGTCACATATATAAAGTACAGTGACAGTGTTGATTACTGTACTTGTCATTTAGTGTTAAAATAAAGGTTTTATTTAAAAAAAAATTGGCGTAGGGTTCCCCATAATTTTAGGCTCTAGCGGAGGTTAAGCAGACAGCTGGGGCAGATGTTTGAAGCCTGGGAAGGGGGTAATACCCACGGAGCTTCCCAGGCTACTAATATCAGCCCCCAGCGGAATACCTAGACTTTACTAGCTATTAAAATGGGAGACCCCCAAAAAAATACGTGGGGTCCCCTCTAATTTAATAGCTAGCAAAGGCTAGGCAGACAGCTGGGGGCTGATATTAATAGCCCAGGAAGGGTGCCATGAATATTGGCCCCCTCCCAGGCTAGAAACACCAGCCGTCAGCCGCCCCAGAAATGGCGCATCCACAGGATGCGAAAATTCTGGCACTTAGTCTCGCTCTTCCCACTGCCCTGTAGCGGTGGCAGTGGGGTAATAGGGCTGGGGTTGATGTCAGCTTATAATGCCAGCTGACATCAAGCCCAGGTTAGTAATGGAGAGGCGACTATAATACACCCCCATTACTAACCCCATAGTCAAAGTTACAAAAAAAAACACAAACACCCAGAATAAAGTCCTTTAATTGAAATAAACACACAATTCTTTATTGTTCTAAATTAAACCATACTTACCATCACGCCCATTCCAGCTGAAGCCAACGATCTCCTGCAATAAAAGAAAAATAATAAAGCAACCTCATCCTTACCTTTCCATGGTTCCCACGACAGCTTCAGCTCTGCTACATCGAGATGACAGGCTGGACCGCAGCAGAAAGCTGCCATCCAGCCTATCATCCCGCAGACACTGAGAAGCGCAGGCTTGCTTGCGCTCCTCAGTGTCTCGCTGTGACGGCATCCAGATGAGCCGAGTTCATGTCCAATGAACTCAGCTCACCTCATGCACATCACTGACAGCGTGGGAGAATTCTCACGCTGAAGCGCTGAGTGCAGGAGAATTTTCCCACGCTGTCAGTGACATGCATGAGGTCAGCTGAGTTCATTGGACATGAGCTCACCTCCTGCACGTCACTGACAGCGTGGGAGAATTCTTACGCTGAAGCGCTGAGTGCAGGAGAATTATCCCACGCTGTCAGTGACGTGCATTAGGTGAGCTGAGTTCATTGGACATGACCTCGGCTCATCTGGATGCCGTCACAGTGAGACACTGAGGAGCGCAAGCATGCCTGCGCTTCTCAGTGTCTGCAGGATGACAGGCTGGATGGCAGCGTTCTGCTGCGGTCCAGCCTGTCATCTCGATGTAGCAGAGCTGGAGCTGTTGTGGGAACCATGGAAAGGTAAGGATGATGTTGCTTTATTATTTTTCTTTTATTGCAGGAGATCGTTGGCTTCAGCTGGAATGGGCGTGACAGTAAGTATGGTTTAATTTAGAACAATAAAGAATTGTGTGTTTAATTCAATTAAAGGACTTTTTTCTGGGTGTTGTGTTTTTTTTAAATACTTTACTAGAAATTCATGGTGGTCATGTCTAATATTGGCGTGACCCCATGAATTTCGGGCTTAAGGCCAGCTGATAATGCCAAGCTGGCCCTAACCCCTTTATTACCCAGTGAGCCACCGCACCAGGGCCATGGATGAGTTGGGTACAGCGCCAGAAGATGGCGCTTGTATGAACGCGCCATTTTCCGGGGTGGCTGCGGGCTGCAATTTGCTGCGCGGGTTGCCCAGAAAGCTTGGGCCTCCCAGCACTGCGGATTCCAGCCCCCAGCTGCCTAGTTGTACCTGGCTGGACACAAAAACAGGGCGAAGCCCCACGTCAATTTTTTTTTAATTATTTCATGAAATAATTTAAAAAAAAAAGTGCTTCCCTATATTGTTGTGTCCGGCCAGGTACAAATAGGCAGCTGGTGGTTGGGGGCAGCCCATTCCTGCCTGCTGTACCTGGCTGGACACAAATATAGTGCGAAGCCCCACGTCAATTTTTTTTAAATTATTTCCTGAAATAATTAAAAAAAAAAGGGCTTCCCTATATTGTTGTGTCCGGCCAGGTACAAATAGGCAGCTGGTGGTTGGGGGCAGCCCGTTCCTGCCTGCTGTACCTGGCTGGACACAAATATAGTGCGAAGCCCCACGTCAATTTTTTTTAAATTATTTCCTGAAATAATTAAAAAAAAAAGGGCTTCCCTATATTGTTGTGTCCGGCCAGGTACAAATAGGCAGCTGGTGGTTGTTGGCAGCCCGTTCCTGCCTGCTGTACCTGGCTGGACACAAATATAGTGCGAAGCCCCACGTCAATTTTTTTTAATTATTTCCTGAAATAATTTAAAAAAAAAGGGCTTCCCTATATTGTTGTGTCCGGCCAGGTACAAATAAGCAGCTGGGAGTTGGGGGCAGCCCGTTCCTGCCTGCTGTACCTGGCTGGCATACAAAAATATGGCAAAGCCTACGTCAAAATTTTTGGGAAAAATTAATTAAAAAATAAATAATAATTTAGGGACTGCATCTTTATTAACCCCTCAAGTGTCATTTAGTGTTAAAATAAAGTATTTATTAAAAATAAAATGGGCGTGGGATCCCCCATAATTTTAGTCTCTAGCGGAGGTTAAGCAGACAGCTGGGGCAGATGTTTGAAGCCTGGGAAGGGGGTAATACCCACGGAGCTTCCCAGGCTACTAATATCAGCCCCCAGCTGAATACCTAGCCTTTACTAGCTATTAAAATGGGAGACCCCCAAAAAAATGACGTGGGGTCCCCTCTATTTTAATAGCTAGCAAAGGCTAGGCAGACAGCTGGGGGCTGATATTAATAGCCCAGAAAGGGTGCCATGAATATTGGCCCCCTCCTAGACTAGAAACACCAGCCGTCAGCCGCCCCAGAAATGGCGCATCCATAGGATGCGCCAATTCTGGCACTTAGCCTCGCTCTTCCACGCTGCCCTGGTGCGGTGGCAGGGGGTAATAGTGGTAAGGTTCATGTCAGCGCCAGCTGCCATGAAGCCCAGGTTAGTAATGATGGGCGTCTATAAGACACCCCCATTACTAACCTACAAAGTGTTAAAAAGAAAAAACACGCTACATCCAGAAAAAAATAATTTATTTGAAATAAAACACACAATTTTATTTAATTCTTAGTTTACTAAAAAAAAAATAGTTACCTGTCCACGTTCCTGCGCTGATCTCCCATGCACAGCTGTCACATCTGGAGATGGTGACAGCTGTGCATGGCTTCTGTAAGCTCACGCTGCCGGGAACACGTCCGCTCCCGGCAGCGGGAGCCCCTGACTGAGGTTACTGGAGTGCATTCAGTCAGCGCAGCTCCGGAGACCTCCTTTACGGCACTGCTGTACCGTGGGAATTTCTCACGGTACAGCGGGGCCGTAAAGCAGCTAACCGGAGCAGCGCTGCCTGAACTCTGGCGAACCCGCTTATGCAATGACGGGGCTGCTTTACGGCCCCGTCATTCTAGCGGCGGCAGCGGTTCAGAGCGGTCACATTCTATGTGGCTGCTCTAAACTGGAGATCTTCGTGGTCTACTACGGAGGGGTAAGGATAAGGTTGTGGTTTATTATTTTATATTTTATTACAGGAGATCGAAGGCTTCGGGGAATTAGGTGTCTAGGTGAGTATAGGTGTAGTTTTTTACTTTTTACTTTATTTTAGGTGGCGATCGGCGGGGACAGGTAATGTATAAACTAATTTATTGTAGGTAACCACTGGTCACCAATGACATGTATTTAAAATTTATTGGGGACCATGGGGCAGTTTAAATAGCAGGATCAGGCTGATGGGAACTACTGCTCCCATCGAGCTGATCCTGCTGGCACGAGTGGACGGGGGACAGACATAGGCCAATGGGAGTAGTAGTGTCACATCGGCCTATGTCTGCCTGCACGCAGACATCGCACAGACACCGCACACATCGCGCACACCCGCACACACCCGCAGACATCGCACAGACACCGCACACATCGCGCACACCCGCAAAGACACCCACACACACACTAATCATGACGGGTCTGATGGTCTGGGAGGTGAGGCTGACCTGTGCGGCCGTGGGAAAGTTCATGTGAGTTCATGCAATGCAGTCAAGCATGAACTCACATGAACCCTCCGAGGGCACCGCGGCTACTTCAAATGAACAGCTGATCGGCATCACCTGACACCTCAGCTGTTCATTTGAAATAACCGGCGGGAAAGCGCAGCACAGAACGGGAAAGCCGGCCGTGAAGTCTTTTCACTGCCGGCTTCCCCGCCCGGGTCCTTCGCTCCCCGCTCCTTGGTGCTGCGCTCCCCGCCCGGTCCTAACTTACGATCGGGATGGGAGGTGGCGAGGGGAGCGGAGGATCGGGGTGGGAGGCTGCGGGGAAGCAGTATGGGGCTGTGTGATTGTTTAAAAGCCGGCGGCTTTTTACCGCCCGCCGGCATTTAAACAATCAGGAGAATTCTCTCAAGCTGGGATGGCATTCTGATGACAGGCTGGATCTCAGCTGAGCACTGCCATCCAGCTTGTCATCCTTCAGAGACACTGCAGAGCGCAGGCATTATGGGAACTTCCGATTCCGGTATTCGATATTGTAAAAGTATCGGAATTCCGATACCGCGAATATCGGCCGATACCCGATATTTCAGTATCGGAATGCTCAACACTAGTCACCACCCATCTGGAAAAGAGTTTTCACCCTCCCATATACTAATGTGCCACAAGCAGGAAGTTGATATCACCAACCATTCCCATTTTATTTAGGTGTATCCATATAAATGGCCCACCTTGTATATATTGGTCTGAGATTTAACTGCAATGCACGGACTGGCCGTGGGTCTCACAATCCAAGCATGACAGGGTACGAGACCAAAGGTATTAGCAAGTAGTGATTAATGTAAGCACGCGGAACATTTTCAGAAGAAAGCATCGGAGTTGTAATTTAAAATAAGGCATGTATCAGATGCAAGCATTACTAAGTTATAATTAAATAAGACAATGTGTTCACTGTCATGCCATTAAATGAAAAGAAAAACTCTCTATTCCTGTGGTGAACTATAACTCTCAGCATGCCCTATGAGCTGCCAAATTCAGGACACTCTGAGAGTTATAGTACTCTCCAATTCACAAGGATTACTGTCAACCACATGTGACATGAATGTCACTTAAGGTATCTTAAAGAGTTTTTTCAGCAAAGCTTAGTTCCACATTGGGAGTTGAACAGCATTGATAATATCTCGTCAAAAGATACCTGAAGGGACAAATGACAAATTGGCAGCTATCATGCACGTGTCTTGGAATGTATGGTTAGACAAGAGGTCATCAGCGCCACTCACTTCCAAATGTATATGCAAATGGCATAAGAGAAACCTTTTAACCTTAGATTCCACCAATCTGTGCCCCCATTAGTGAGGAGCAAATATGTTGGAAATCCGATCGCAAATGTTAAATTCGACACAAATATGGCACATTCGGATTCGTGATCGGTAACGCGAGCATTTTTTTCTTAAAATCGGTAACATTCAGTGAAAGAGTGAGGGAAAATTATTGTGGTGCAACTAAAGTGTTTTTAACAGTTTGGCTAGCATACTGTTTGTGTATGATGAGTAGGGGGACGTGTTTGTTGAGGACAGGGGCTGAGAAGAACAGAAAGAAGCTGTGAGCAGCGCCGTGCTTCTAATTTTTTTTTTCTAACTTTATGTGTGCAAATCGTGGCTAGCCGATCAGAGTGCAGCAAGCATCCACATTGTCCAGACACAAGGGCTTGTGCCATTGGCTTCTGAAATCACATGTCTTCTCTATGTAAAGAGGGGACATGTTGTGTCAGCACCATTTTTTGGTTATAAGTGATCACAGACTGACGCTGCTCCTGCCTACTGAGAGATTTTAGCTATATAGATAGGTAGTTGCTTCTAAGTCAAATAGTTTAGATGACTAGTGTCCTGTGTTTCTGTGAAATCGACCTTCCAGCAGACTTTTTTTCTTGTGCAATTACTGAGGTCAAGACAAAAACAGCAGGGCCCATGTCATAGAACTCTGTTGTGCACTGCTTCTACAGTGCACCATGCACGAGTATCCCTTAAAAAATCAATTTTTTCACTTGCTAATGTGATACAGCAAGCAAGTCCTACTAGCCCACCTTTTCATTTTATGGGTTGAAATTCAGCTGTATGTAGAGCTCCTGAGTGCAGGGTACAAAAATCTATTTTTTTCATTTGCTAATGTGATACTGCAAGCTATATTATCCCACCTTGTCATTTTTGGGGGGTTAAATTCAGCTGTATGCACTGTAAAAAAAAATCTATTTTTTCTGTTGCTAGCCAAAGTAAAAAAAATATTTTTTTCTCTGACAAGCGTGATACAGTGTACTATAAGCCAACTAGTCCTTTTGTGGCGGTGAAATTCAGCTGTTCTCAGAGTAAAAAAATCTACTTATTCTGTTGCTAGCCAGAGTAAAAAAAAATATTTTTTCTGTGACAAACGTGATACAGTGTACTATAAGCCAACTAGTCCTTTTGTGGCGGTGAAATTCAGCTGTTTTCAAAGTAAAAAAAATATATTTTTTCTGTTGATAGCCTGAGAATTTTTTTTTTTTTCTGTAACAAATGTGATACAGTATACTATTGGACGGGCTACTGCACTCCCTTTCTTTGGTAGCCGCACAGCGATATGCCTGGTTGATAAGGGCAAGAAAGAGCAGTTGCTCCAGTGGATAGCAAGCACTGCTTCAAGTGGCCTCTCCTCTTCTTCTTCTACCTCAACATCACACACAGTACAGTACACAGAGGTAGCACCCCAGTAACCCTTGCTTCCCCTCGCGTCACAACTATCCAATTGCCTAACTGACTGTAGGGAACCACAGATGGGTGAGTCTGCAGAACTGTTCACACATTCTATACCATGGGCATCAGAAGTTTACTCCAAACATTCACAAAGACAATAGGAGGAAAGCATTTGCACCGATGCACAACATTTTTTCGGTTGGATTCAGGGCAGGATGAAGTAGGGTCTGAGCAGGTTCCTGACCCTTGTCACCAGACGTTAACCACCGGTGGGAAAGGTGATCCTGATGAGACTCAGATACCTGAGGATCATGCAGACTGTACTGTGCTGTCACAGGACAACAAGAGGAGAAGGGTCACTATCAGGGCGAGGAATGGGATAACACATTGGATGATGACAAGTTTGAAGATCCTACTTGGTGTGAACACAGATTCACGCAGCCGAGTAGCTCATCTGAGGGGGTGGAGGAGGAAGAGGAGGAGGTTACGCTGCTCCGCATGGCGCAGACACGGAGTGATGCAACCACGAGGAGCACTGCATCGTTAGCGACAACTGTAGCTGTGGCCAGCAGTGGTCGCTGGTCTGTAGTTCACAGGGGCGGCAAGGGTTGCCTAGCCTGGGCCTTTTTTGACACCTCAAAGGATGAGCCAACTCACATTATCTGCAAACTTTGTGACCAAAAATTCAGTAGATGGGAAAAGTGCAATAATTTGACTACTACATGCATGAACCTTCACATGCGCAATCAACATGCGTTATGCTGGCAATCTCACTGAGATAAAATGCAGACCAGAGGACCTCAACAACCATCAGTTGCCCCATTAACCGCATCTGCTGCTTCTTCCTCCTCCTCTGTTACCGTGCCAAGTACTGTCACGCAGGTCTCTATCCGAAGAACCTATGGTTCTTTACCCATTTGAGTCAGGCTGAGTGAGAGCCCGTCAGCTGTAACGGAAGAGGACATGCCTACTGTGTTTGTTTCACTGAGCACAATAGAAACAGCTTCCCTCGGCTCGGCGTGATTCTTGGCGAGATTTGACCATCTTGGTCTGGTCGATCTGCATAGGTTTGAGCGAGCGAGCCCGAGGAGTAGCTGGTTGAGAGACAGGTCTCTGGAAAGTAGGAGCAAGGCGAGGAAACTTTCTCTCTCGGGCAGTCTCTTTAGCACGTTCCAGGAAACGGATGTCGATCCGGGTAGCGAGTGACACCAGATCACCCAAGGTGGCGGGAATGTCCCAGCCGGCTAACTCGTCCTTAATCCGACTGGAAAGGCCCTCCCAGAAGGTAAACACCAGGGCCTCGTTGGCCCAGGTCAGCTCAGAAGCAAGGGTACGGTAGCGTATGGCATACTGGGCCACGGTGAGACTCCCTTGGCGGAGACGGAGCAATGAGGAGGCAGTAGAAATTCTTCATCCGGGCTCGTTGAAGACCTTCCAGAAGGCAGAGAGGAAAGGCGGAAGATCAGACACCAGGGAATCCCCTCTCTCCCATAAGGGGTTGAGCCATGTCAGTGCTTCCCCGGTGAGGTGAGACATGATGAACGCCACCTTGGCCCGGTCGGAGGGAAACTGATGTGCCAAAAGTTCAAAGTGCAGCATACACTGGTTCAGAAAGCCCCGACATGAGACGGGGTCACCTCCAAAACGAGGAGGCGCAGAAAGCCGGGGACCTGGGCTGGATGCCGTGGTATTGGTGGGCAGCGGTGCTGCCGGAGCGGTAGTCGCACGACTCGAGGTGGATACAGGTGGGACAGACAGCGTGTCCAGATGGGAGTTGACATTCCGCAGGTAGTTCAGAATGGCTTCCTGTTGGGATCTCTGACGAGAAACCTCCTGGTACAGGTCCGTAAGCGAGGGGGCTTGGGGGCCACCGGGTTCCATGGCCTGAGCAAACTGATACTGGTCCGGGTGGTGGAACCTCTGTTCTGCAGTGCAAGGAGGGACCCAGATGGGCGTAACTAAGTATCAACTCAGACTGACCCTGGTCGTACAGCGGCTAACGACTCCGTGACCAGGGAGGGACTGAGCAGAGGGACCAGGTGCTACTCTGGGGACGACCTTGTAGGGGGGCAGGTGACTCCCATGGTACAGATGACAGGGACTGACTGGAATTGCAGATGGGCACAGCAGACAGGCTGGCGAGCAGAAGCCTCCAAGTAGGCTATCAGGTACACATGGCAAGTGACGGTAGGAGTCTCTAGGAAGGCTGGCAGGTGGTCACGGCAAGTGACGGCAGGAGCCTCTGGGTAGGCACAGCAGGTAACAAGCGAGTAACAGGCAGGTAACAGGCAAGTGCTCCCAGGTGAGCAGGCTCGCAGGCACGGTGGGTAACAGGCAGGCAACAGGCAAGTGCTCCCAGGTGAGCGGGCTGGCAGGCATGGCAGGTAACAGGCAGGCAACAGGCAAGTGCTCCCAGGTGAGCGGGCTGGCGAGCATGGCAGGTAACAGGCAGGTAACAGGCAAGTGCTCCCAGGTGAGCGGGCTGGCGGGCACGGCAGGTAACAGGCAGGTAACAGGCAGGTAACAAGCTGGCAGGCAGGACTGGTAGTCAGGCTAGCAGCGGGACCTGAGGGCTGAAGAAGAGGTAAGAAACATTGTGCAACAACTTTTGCTCGGGCATCTCCATTTTGGAGGAGGTGCTTTATATATTGGAGGACCCTCGGCTATTGGCCGGGGAATCCTTAGGACGGTGCCCTTCAAGAGTGAGGGAGCAGGAAGAGGAGTGCTGGAGAACACAGAGCGGGGAGCGCGGGGAGCGCAGGGAGCTAGGAGGTGAGTGGGACGGCGTCTCGGCCTGGCAGGGGGAAGAGACGCCGATGCTACAGGTGGGAGGTTGCGTGCAGGTAACTAGTACAGGGAGACTAGGTCACACATGTATGGAGGACACAGGTTTTCGATGGCTTGGTATGCCAAAGTTAGGCTTTTCAACTGGAGTCTCTGGGCAACAGGGAGCCAGAGCAAGGATTGACAGAGGGGAGAAGCCTGGGAATAGTGGGGTGACAGGTGGATTATTCAGCCAGCACAGTTTAGGATAGATAGGAGTGGTGCAAGAGTGGTAGAAGGGAGGCCACAGAGCAGGAGCTTGTAGTAGTCGAGGCAGGAGATGATGAAGGAGTGCACTGTTGTTTTTCTAGATTCATGGTTGAGGAATGTGAGGATTCCGGAGATACTTTGGAGTTGGAGTCAGCAGCAAGTGGAAAGGGCTTCAATCTGACGTTTGAATGACAGATCAAAGTCAAGCTTGCGGGACTGGGGAGAGTGGGCAGTCATTCACTTTGATGGATAGGTCAGTTGGGGGGATGAATGAGATGGTGGAGAGATGATGCATTCTGTTTTAGAACAAAGATGAAATAGAGGACACACATTGTGGGATTCTGGTTAGTAAGGAGGTGATATCAGGTCCAGAGAGGTAGATCTGTGTGTCATCAGCATAGAGGTGATACTGAAAGGCATGAGACTATGAGCTCTCCCAGGCCTAAGGTGTAGATGGAGAAGAGCCTAGGTCCTAGAATTAAACCTTTGGGGATACCGACACATAGGGGGTGAGATGAGGAAGTGGTGTGTGAGTGGGAGACACCGAATGTCCTGTTGGTTAGGTATGAAAAGATCCAGGACAGGGCCAAGTCTGTGATGCCGAGAGATGAGAGTCTGCAGTAAGAGGGTATGGTCTACTGTGTCGAAGGCAGATGACAGGTCGGGGAGGAGAACAGAGTAGTCTTGCTTGGATTTGGCAGTTAGTAGGTCATTGGTGATTTCAGTCAGGGCAGTTTCAGTGGAATGGTGAGGTAGGAAGCCAGATTGTAAGGCTGCGTGCCCACGTTGCGGATTACAAGCGTTTTTGCTGCGGATTTTCCGCAGCGGAAACGCTTGTAAAACGCTTGGTAATCTGCATCCCATTGTCCCCAATGAGAATCCGCAAGTTCTATGCCCATGCTGCAGATTTTTCCGCAGCGTTTATGCTGCGTTCAAAAATCCGCAGCATGTCCATTAATTTTGCGTTTCCGCATGCGGAATTGCCTTGTGCAATGCATTAAAAACGCAAGGCAATTCCGCATGTGGAAAATGCGCGATAAACGCGTGATAAACGTGCAATAAACGTGTGCGGAATTCCGCATGCGTTTTTCCGGGAGAGGACATGCGGAAATGAAGCAGAAATTTTCTGCTTCATTTCCGCAATGTGGGCACATAGCCTTAGCGGTCAAAGAGGGAGCAGGAGGAGAGGAGGGAGGACAGTTCAAAATAGATGTATTGATCCAGTAGTTTGGAGGCATAGGAGAGAAGTGAGATGGGGCGATAACTAAACATAGGATAGGTCAAGGGAGGGATTTTGGAGGATGGGTGTGATCGAGGTTTTGAATCATGAGGGGAAGACGCTAGTTGTTAGTGACAGGTTGAATAGGAGGGTTAGGCTTGTGATGAAGATTGTAGTACAGGGGTGGGATAGTATTGGGTCAAGTTCACAGGTGGTGCGATATGATTTGGAGAGTAAAAATGATCTTTCGTGATGGCGGAGAAGCTGGTTTTCGAGGAGGAGAGTTGAGTCATTAAGATAGAGAAGGGGCTGTTGGGACTTTAAGAAAAAGCTTTGCCCTATGTTGTCAATCTTCTGCTTGAAGAAGGAGGCTAAGGGTATGTGCCCACGATGCAGATTGCAAGCAGAAATTTCGTGAGAGAAAAAACGCATGCAGATTTTACATGCGTTTTTTAAGCGTTTTTATATGCGCTTATGCATGCATTTTTTCAAGCACTTTTCCAAGCGATTTTGAGCATCACTTGGAAAAGGGCTTGACAAGTTGGTCACACAATATAAATCCATGCAACTGGCATCGATTTATATTGTGTGACCAGAGAGTTCTGCTTGTACATGCTGCATCCATATCCATACTAAAAAAAAAAAATATAAAAGTTAAAAATAAAAAAAAACTTATACTCACCTCTCTGACAGCCCCAGTCTCCTCCCGGCCTCGATCATCTCTCCTCGGCAGCCCCCGGTGTTCTGGCAGGACCTGTGGTGATGTCATTTAATCAGCTGATGGTCACACGACCATCACCTGACCGCTGAAGTCAGCGGTCGCGTGACTATTAGCTGACTAAATGACGTCACCGCAGGTCCTGCCAGTACACCGCGGGCCGCCGAGGAGAGAGGATCATCACCGGGAGGAAATTCTCAAAGATATGCAAAGACCAGGCTCAACTATGAAAAGTAGGTGACAGGAACACAACGTAGTCCAATAAGTAAAATAAGGTTCCGGCACTTGTAAACAAATACAAAGAGTGAATAGTTGCAATTCAAAAAAAGTTCCTTTTAATGATTCTCCAATAAGTAGCTGCCCAACACTTCAACCCCATCGGGGTTTTCATCAGGGGCTTCAAATCAACTGATGCAAGATCATGAAAACAAAATAAAGAAAAACATAATATTAATGCTAGAAAAGCTAACATCATAATAGTGGGAAAACCACAGATTTGTGTACATTCTGATAGTGGCTGAACGTATATTACTTAACATAATAACGAAGAAGCTGAAAAAATGGTAAATAGATCGACATCCCACAAAACAAGATGACAGAGCAAATATTATATGCTGGAATGCATTAACACTAGGACTACTGGACTCGTGACCCCGCCTAGAACTACTGAAAGGAGTCATTTTGACTCCTTGCTTGTTTTTGTTTATTTTTAGAGTTTCATTTGTGGTTATTTATTAATAATTATATTTTTTGTAATGTATTATTATTGTGAGATCCAACAGTAATGCTTTTGATTGTTTTTTTTCTGCTTTTCTTATTTTTCTACAGAAAATAACAATAATTATAATAGACGTTTTTCAAACATTTTTTTATTCAAGTGCACACATATAAACAACAACTGAAGAACAAAAAGCAGAGAAAATGTAGGTGGAGGAGCATAAAAATGAAAATATGGCGCAGAATTCACCTTCTAAACATTTGGTGTTTCGCATTTTAGGCATTGCCTTTGATTTATGGCAGTACATTGCCCACACAAAGACTTACCACAAGTCTTACAATTTCCGACAGATCTATTTTTCTTGCACTTTTCTTTGATCTGGCAAAATTTTGTTTGAACCATCACTTCTGAGCATGTAGAAACTTGGGACGTGGAACCCTTTTCCCTATCTGTGACATAAGGACCACTCAACTCTCTCACAAGCGTTTGCAAAAATGCCTTGCGTGACATTTTTTGGTGGGTAATCTCCTTGAATATTATCCATGCATTTATACCCGCAAAGTCTAAGGCATTTTCAAATGCATGAACAGGCCATCTCCTTGTGCATGTTCGTGTGGTATATTTTCGTGCCATCTGATCCACTACATCTACTCCATATTTTGTTTCATTGTAAAACTTTACCGTTTCTGGAGTTTTTTTTGCGGAATCAGACGCAACAACAACATCTGGATGGACGGAACTCAAAATGACAACATTTTTGTTGGGCTTTTCTTGATATACTGTAAGTGTAAAATTGTCTTCATTTCTAAACACTTTAGTGTTGTACAATTCCTCTTTCATGGATTTTATTTCTTTAGGCACTTCTCGCCTTATCTTGTTCAGTGTTCCCACGATGGTTGTTCCTTTGCTTTTTAGCTGTTTAGCTAATTTTACTGAAGTAAAATAATTATCGGTTGTAACATTGCGACCTTTTTTCAAAAACGGGTCCAATAACTTCATTACCACATGGTCAGCTAAACGGTCCTCAGCATGGCGTGTGTCATCTTTGCCTAGATAAGGGAAGCCATTTGCCAGATATTTGCTCCTCTTATCAACAGCTAGCCAATATTTGTGGCCATATTTATCTGGTTTGGAAGGCATGTACTGCGTGAATGGACACCTAGTTTTGCTTGGGAAATGTTGCTCATCCACCATTATGTATGGGCCAGGTTTGTAACACGCAATACAATTTTCAATAAACCTGTCCCACACAGTAGAAAATAGAGCAAACTTGTCCGTTTGCAGTCTCTCCGATCGAGTAGATTTCTCATCAAATCTGAGAAACCTCATAATTTCAACAAAGCGGTCCCTAGACATTGTCGCTTTGCAAAACGGTATTCCCCAGTCATTACACCAAATACTGCTAATCGAGTGACGGTTCGTGCCAGATATTCCACGAGCATAGAATATCGCAATGAATGCATCTAGCTCCTCATCAGATAGAGTTTGTTCAGCATTACACAGTAATACAAGCAGGTAAAACACAAGGAAAATGTGAAAAGTTGACATGTAAATTGAACTACATCTATATGAACATCAGGGTAAATAAGACAGAGTGAAAAAATTATGCACAAAACTTTATAGCAACATTTAGTGACAAAAGGACCTCAAAATATAGTAGGGAGTCAAAATGACTCCCTTCAGTAGTTCTTGGTAAATTTTGAAAAAAACACGCAAATTTTTCACCAAAATTATTTATTCTCACAAAATCTTTTTTCACATCATATTTGAGGAAAAGTCACCGAGTTTCAAGCCGGAATTCTGAAAAATGTAGTCACAGAAGAGAAATAAAAAACGAACGGAGTCAAAATGACTCCATCAGTAGTTCTAGTGTTAAGGAATAATACATATATAACACAGTGAGGCATATATCTACAGTGTATATACTCCATATGAGACATCAGACAACAGACCTGAGACTGAGAAGTAAAGGAGATATAACAGAAAATATTTAAATACCCAAGAATATAGTTTTTTGACCAATGCGGGTGGAGAGTCTTCCGGAACAGTATGGGAAACCCAGGCAGCTAGTGCTGCTACTAGTAACAGTAAAAAAGAGACCCATATATGACAGCAATATAATGAATGTAATGCTAAATATAATTAAATGAGAGTATACCTACCAATAGATTAAGGTGTCAGGTGTATCACCTAAAGTGGGTGTTAAAGGTGTTGCCACCAGGGACTGCAAGATAACTGCGCTTGCCAGTCTAGGAGTGAAATGGGTCCTAATCAGTGAAATTGTCCATGGATGCATGATAACATAAAATAAAAATTCCACTATGTTGGTAGAACATACCTGTGTGGTTCAAAATGCGTCTTGTAAAGGTGGCTGTGGTGTGCTGTGCATGCGACTATTCGGCATTAAATAGCGCTGCACCCTGTGCTTCGTTTCCAATTTCCGGAGTTTTGGAACGTAACTTCCGGTTTGGTGGAACGCATCATCGCGCATGTGCGAGATGCGTGTTTCCGGACTAAATCAAGTAATGGAACGCAAGCTATGCGTTCCACTGCCTAGCTGGGAACAATATCTGATATACCACGACTAAATAACGCAAACACGCAGTGTGTATATATTGATGTCCATATGGGGGAAGATGACAACAAAGAAGAGGAACAAAGAGGGGAAAAAAGAAAAAAAGAAAAAAAAAGGGGAGGGAAAGAGGAGGGAAACAGGGGCAGAGTGAACATGACATACACTGTGGAATCTCAAAAAGGATGGATAACATAATAAGGTAAATGAAGAAATGTATAGGTATCTGATACAATCTCAATGTAACAAAGGATATATGGTCTCATATTCATTGTTAACCTGGACAGGACAAATCATGTCTATACATGAAGGGTCTGGAAGAAAAAAGAATAATAACATTAATATAGTGTCAGGGAACAAATACGGGATTAATATAAGAGAATGAAAGAACAATTTTTTTCTATTCGGTGACAGATTTTAGATACAGTGGTGGCCAAAAGTATTGACACCCCTGCAATTCTGTCAGATAATACTCAGTTTCTTCCTGAAAATGATTGCAATCACAAATTCTTTAATTTGTCTTCAATGAAAAAACACAAAAAGAATTGTCCTAAAGGCAAACTGGATAGAATTCCACACCAAACCTAAAAAGGGGGTGGACAAAAGTATTGGCACTGTTTGAAAAATCATGTGATGCTTCTCTAATTCGTGTAATTAACAGCACCTGTAACTTACCTGTGGCACCTAACAGGTGTTGGCAATAACTAAATCACACTTGCAGCCAGTTAACATGGATTAAAGTTGACTCAAACTCTGTCCTGTGTCCTTGTGTGTACCACATTGAGCATGGAGAAAAGAAAGAAGACCAAAGAACTGTCTGAGGACTTGAGAAACCAAATTGTGAGGAAGCATGAGCAATCTCAAGGCTACAAGTCCATCTCCAAGGACCTGAATCTTCCTGTGTCTTCCGTGCGCAGTGTCATCAAGAAGTTTAAAGCCCATGGCACTGTGGCTAACCTCCCTAGATGTGGACGGAAAAGAAAAATTGACGAGAGATTTCAACGCAAGATTGTGCGGATGGTGGATAAAGAACCTCGACTAACATCCAAACAAGTTCAAGATGCCCTGCAGTCCGAGGGTACAACAGTGTCAACCCGTACTATCCGCCGGCATCTGAATGAAAAGGGACTGTATGGTAGGATACCCAGGAAGACCCCACTTCTTACCCCGAGACATAAAAAAGCCAGGCTGGAGTTTGACAAAACTTACCTGAGAAAGCCTAAAACGTTTTGGAAGAATGTTCTCTGGTTAGATGAGACAAAAGTAGAGCTTTTTGGGAAAAGGCATCAACATAGAGTGTACAGGAAAAAAAAAGATGCATTCAAAGAAAAGAACACGGTCCCTACAGTCAAACATGGCGGAGGTTCCCTGATGTTTTGGGGTTGCTTTGCTGCCTCTGGCACTGGACTGCTTGACCGTGTGCATGGCATTATGAAGTCTGAAGACTACCAACAAATTTTGCAGCATAATGTAGGGCCCAGTGTGAGAAAGCTGGGTCTCCCTCAGAGGTCATGGGTCTTCCAGCAGGACAATGACCCAAAACACACTTCCAAAAGCACTATAAAATGGTTTGAGAGAAAGCACTGGAGACTTCTAAGATGGCCAGCAATGAGTCCAGACCTGAATCCCATAGAACACCTGTGGAGAGATCTCAAAATGGCAGTTTGGAGAAGGCACCCTTCAAATATCAGGGACCTGGAGCAGTTTGCCAAAGAAGAATGGTCTACAATTCCAGCAGAGCATTGTAAGAAACTGATTGATGGTTACCAGAAGCGGTTGTTCACAGTTATTTTGGCTAAAGGTTTTGCAACCAAGTATTAGGCTGAGGATGCCAATACTTTTGTCTGGCCCATTTTTGGAGTTTTGTGTGAAATGATCAATGATTTGATTTTTGCTTCATTCTCTTTTATGTTTTTTCCTGGCAAGCAAATTAAATGAAGATAATAATACCAAAGAATTTGTGATTGCAATCATTTTCAGGAAGAAACTGAGTATTATCTGACAGAATTGCAGGGGTGCCAATACTGTGGCCACCACTGTACAGAAACAAGGGACAGCCATGGGTTCCAACATGGCCCCTCCCTATGCGAATATCTTTATGGCATATTTTGAAGAGAAATATGTATCACCAGACATGGGTACATATTCAGGCATCAGGCTATGGAAACGTTACATCGATGACCTTTTTGTCATCTGGGATGAAGATGAAACAGAACTTAAGGAATTTCTTGCATATCTTAATGGTTGTAGACCGTGAATTTCCTTTACCCTGAACTATGACAGAAGCCATATCAATTTTCTTGACATTATGGTTATTGTGGATGACAGTGGACATCTTACCACTGACCTATTTGTCAAATCGACAGATCGGAATGCTTTGTTACATTATACCAGCTGTCATCCCAGACATATAAAAAAAAAATCTCTTCCAATTTCACAGCATACAAGAGTCAGCAGAATAGTGTCAGACCCTTCCCTCAAAATTCGACGTCACGAGGAGATGGGTCAAAAATTTATCAACAGAGGATACCCACCTTGTGTCTCTTTTTCCCCCATTAGAACAGAGGATACCCACCTTCTGTCTCTTTTCCCCCATTGGTATCGAGACAATAACACCAATAACAAATCGGATGATCTTTGTAAATACCTACCATCCATATCAGACATTGATTCAGGACATTCTCAAAGATCATTGGCCGGTATTAGGCAGATCCTACCCGAAAATAATGGATTTTCAGCAGCCTGTTCTGATATGTAACAAGAGACCACCAAATTTGAGAGACAGGTTGGTGAGGGCCGACATCGGTAGCTTTCATACTAATATACGTCAGAAGACTCTGGCGGTGCCTCAAATGGGGAATTTCCCATGTTTGGGGTGTCGCCAGTATTCCAACATGACAAAGGGAAGTTTCTTCACTCATCGATCATCAGGCAGGAGATTCTCCACCAAGGGATTTTTACATGCAAATCCTCTTTTGTTGTATATTTGATCAAGTGTCCGTGCGGTCTCGGATATGTTGGGGAGACCACCCAGCATATCCGAGACCGCATTAGCAAATATAAATCCACTATCCGATGTAAGTACAATCTGCTACCTATCCTCAATCATTTTTCCACACAACACCATTCTATTGCACAGCTTCGCTTCTAGGTTATTGATCATGTCCCGCTTAGTTGAGGGGGGTAATAGGATACAGACACTCAAGGATAGAGAAGCTTTTTGGACCTGACACCTTAATCTATTGGTAGGTATTTTTTCAGCTTCTTCGTTATTATGTTCAGTAATATACGTTCAGCCACTATCAGAATGTACACAAATCCGTGGTTTTCCCACTATTATGATGTTAGCTTTTCTAGCATTAATATTATGTTTTTCTTTATTTTGTTTTCATGATCTTGCATCAGTTGATTTGAAGCCCCTGATGAAAACCCCGGTGGGGGTGAAACGTTGGGCAGCTACTTATTGGAGAATCATTAAAAGGAACTTTTTTTGAATTGCAACTATTCACTCCTTGCATCTGTTTACGAGTGCCGGAACCTTATTTTACTTACATCACCGGGAGGAGACCGGGGGCCGCCGGAGAGGTGAGTATGAATATTCTTTTTATTTTTTACTTTAAATTCTTTTTTAACTTGCAGGTACTATGGTACCTGGGTCGGATGAGAGTCTCCTCTTCTCCAGACCCTGGTACCATCCACGCATTGAACCGCAGAACATCCGCATGTATTCATGGGGATGTTCTGCGGTTCCAATGCAAGCCAATGGCAGCGGTAACGGCGTGAAATCGCACAAGAAATGGTGGTGCTGCGGATTTTTTTTGCAATGATATTCCGCAGTTTAAATTTCCGCAGCATGTGCATAACACATGCGGATTATCATTGGGAAATATGGCAGACATCTTAACAAGCATTTTTAATGCGTTTCCGCGGTGGAAATGCCGCCGCTGAAATAGATTAACTCTGCATCATGGGCACATAGCCTAAGTCTTCAGCTGAGATGAGAGGAGAGGGAGGGGGAGCTGGTGGACAGAGGAGGGACTTGAAAGTACTGAATAGCTGTCTAGGGTTGTGAGACACGTATGATATGAAGTAGGTTTGTTTTGCTTCAATGAGCAATTGTGCTGCATTTGGAAAACTTCTGTTACTCGACTCCACTGCACCTTGTAGATGAGGAGCAGGAAGAGCATGTGCTGTAAGATGACAAGCGCTGCATCAAGTGGCCTCTCCTCCTCTTCCTCCACCTTAACATCACACATAGTACAGTCCTCAGAGGTGACACCCCAATTACCCTTGTTTTCACCCACGTCACAACTCTCCAGCTGGCCAACTGCCTGTGGGGAAGCACAGATGGGCGAGTCTCCAGAGCTGTTCACACATTCTATTCCAGGGCATCAGAGGTCTGATCCAAAGGTTCACAGACTCAAGAGGGGGAAAGCATGTGTAGCGATGCCCCATATTTTTTTCAGTTGATCCGGGCCTGGACGAAGTAGGGTCCGAGAAGAATCCAAACCCTCGTCACTAGACGTTAACCCCTGGGGGTGGGCATGGATGAGTTGGAGAAAGAAATAAATACACACCAGAACATGGAGAACTAAACTAATATACATCAGGGGTTGGAAAACTAAACTACTAAACAGCTAAGGTTGGAGAATGAATAAATGCACACCAGAACATGGAGAACTAAGCTAATAGAAAACAGGGGTTGGAGAACGGAACTAATAAGACAACAGGGGTTGGAAAACTAAACTACTAAACAGCTAAGGTTGGAGAATGAAACAAATACACACCAGAACATGGAGAACTAAACTAATAGAAAACAGGGGTTAGAGAACTAAACTAATAAGACAACAGGGGTTGGAAAACTAACCCACTAAACAGCTAGGGTTGTAGGACTAAACCACTGCACAACAGGGGATAGAGAACTAAACCACTAGACACCAAGGTGTCACTAGAAAGCAAGTGTTGGAATCCCCAAGGCTTGCGGGACAAACCTCTGTATCTAACACTTCCTGCAGTGCTTCTGCATCCTTCACCTCCTCTAGGGCCTCCACCTGCGCACTCAACCTCTGCCTTAATGAGACACATGTTCCAACAGTGCAGAGAGAATCCTCCGTACTGCACAGCCAGGGTTCACCACAATCAGGCAGTGTTAAAACTTATATGCCTTGCAGATCGCAGTCATAAAGCTGAAGAGTTGTGGACAGCTCTCCAGGCCGAGTTTGAGCAATGGCTTTCTCCACTGAACCTGGAGCAAGAGAAAGCCGTGTGCGATAACAGTGCAAACCCGGTTGCGGCCCAATGAAAGTGCAACCTCATACACGTGCCTTGCATGGCTCGCATCTTCAATCTGACAGTACAGCAATTTCTCCGTCACTATCCCGGCCTGGATGCGCTGCTGTAGAATCTACGGTCTTTGCGTGCTCACTTAAAACTGTAAAAATGAGCAGGATCTTTAGTATAAAAATCAGACTACTAGACAACAAGTAAACACCTTCATGATGATAGAGGGCACCATCTCCTTAGCTTGCTGGTACTTTTCTGTGGGAATGAGCTTGTTTCCAACCAGCCAGTAATATCCAGTGAATGGCACGCCACTGTTTGGTATTGGCACCCAGTATTTCCATACCTAAGGAATTTTATTTCATAGACTGGCTGAGCAAACATTAGTTTCTCACAAAGGAGCCGAAGACACTGAGTGACAGTAGGTGCAAGTTTCTCCAGTCTTACCTATTTGTTATTGTTAGATATCAGATGGAGAACATAACTGGGCTTTGTCAAGGTGCCATATTGCATCTTAAGTCTTATGGCCCCTGCACTTCCGGCCTTACATTCTACAGGATGGTGGGGAAGGAGACAGTGGGTTGTGTTTTTGCATTAGCTCTGGTGATGTTGAGGGGGCAGCAATGCAATGGCAGGCTGTTGGCTGTCTTGAAGAGATGGGTTTTCAGGTTGTGTCTTAAGGATCCGAATGTGGTGGCTAAACAGAAGTGTTGAGACACAGAATTCCAGAGGAAGGAGGGTCTCCATACTCGGTCCCCAGGCGCCACTATTTCTCCCGATGTCGTCTCCGCCATTACTGCTGTACTTTTGTATGGGAATCTGCTTGGCTCCCACCAGCCTGGAATATTTCCAGTGAACTATGGTACAACGCCATGGTATTAGCAGTGCCCCCAGTACTAGTAGCGAAGCTATCCCCAATTTCCTTCTCAGGAATTTTATTTGGTAGACTACATTACAATACATTAGTTTCTCATAAAGGAGCTGAAGATACAGAGTGGCAGTAGGTGCAAGTTACTCCAGCATGTTAGATATCAGAGGGAGAATGGCAACACAGTGGCTCAGTGGTTAGCACTGAAGACTTGCAGTGCTGGGATCCTGGGTTCAAATCCCAGCAAGGACAACATCTGCAAGGATTTTGTATGTTCTCCCAGTGTTTGCGTGGGTTTCCCCCTCAATAAAAAGACAGCAATAGAGTGTCCAGGAACCTTCACTCCAGTGAGCCCTGGCATCTCCTTCAGGAGACTTCATTAAGGAAACCTTGCAGCAGCTATGGGGCTCTTTAGCGGGGGAGAAAGTTGGTCCCTCAGAATCAAATCCTCTGGTGGGCCCAATGTTCTTCTGTCTGACACTTCTTCTTGGTGAGTTGAATTTCACCACAGCCATGTTCTTTAGCTCGATGAAAGGACTGGTATAGAGGGAAACCGTATCTACTCCGGCTGTCATTTCTCCCAGGAAGTCCTCTAATACGGCTTGTTGCATAAGCAATGACAGCCCGCCAACATCAGCTCACACTTGTTAGTGTTGCTTAGTCACAGACAAAGATCTTTACGCCTTGAATTTAATCACTACAGAGTTGGACAATGGCCTGATCTGCAATGCGTTTTGAGAAATAATGCGTATAAGCAAAGCCATGGTTTAGGCCACTGAAGGCCATTAAGCAAAACTCATACAGCTTTCCCACTGACTGAAAGAGGGGTATCAAGACTTTCAAGAAAGCCAAGAGTTCTCTGTGCTCACCAGGACGACTAATGTAGTAGGTGGCTTTTAGCAGAGTGTATCACGTTTGCGACGCAAAAAAATCTTTTGTGGACTCGAACTTCCAACAGAAAAAATATATTTGTTTTACTGTGCATACAGCTGAAGTTCACCCACCAAAAAAATGACAAACTGGGCTAACACAGCTTGGACTATCACATTAGCAAATGAAAAAAAAAGATTTTTGTGCTCTGCGCCCAGAAGCTCTGCAGAGTCTGCAGTTGTATTTCAACCCCAAAAAATCAAAAAGTGGCCTACAAGGGCTTGCTTGCTTTATCACATTAGCAAGTACAAAAATAGATTGAAGGTATACTTGTGCATAGAGCACAATACAACCGGTGCACAACACTGTTTTATGGCATGGGCCCTGCTCTTTCTGTGAGAATCACAGTAATTGCACAAGAAAAAAAATATGCTGCAAGGTCAATTGAAAAGGTACACAGCAGAGGACTTATCTACACTATCTGACTTCCAAATTAGTGCCCATCTATCTAGCTAATATCTCTCAGTACACAGGCGCACACTCAGCAGTGTCTGTCTCCAGCAGTGACATGGATAAAATGGTGCTCAGGGAACATAGCCGCTTTATATATAGAGAGGACATGTGATTTCAGCAGCCAATTACAGAAGCCCTGTGTCTGGATGCTTCCTGCCCTCTGATTGGCTAGCCGCGCTTTCCTGATTTAAATTTACCGCTAACAGGAAAAAAAAAAATGACAAGCGTGCCGCTGATCTGTTCTATTCTGAGCTATTAACAGCCCCCCACTCATCTACCACGTCCCCCCGCTCATCATATACAAATACTATGCTATCAAAACTGTTACAAAACGCTGTAGCTGCCCCACACTACCGCATTTATTCGCCGAACGTTGACGATTTTTCCTGATTTTAAGTAAAAATGCACACCTTTCCAATCACAAATCCAAATGTGCCAAATTGGGTAGAATTTAAGTTGTAAGTTCGGATTTCAATCAAATTCACTCATCATTAAACGTTAGGAAGAGAAGAAAGTATTTTTTTAGTGTGGATGAGGCCTGTATAACATACGAGATATTCTCCAAACTATTTCAAACTGAAATGTCCACTGCTGTATAATGTTAGGAATAGAAGAAAGTATTTTTTTAGTGTGGATGAGGTCTGTATAACATGCGAGATATTCTCCAACCTATTTCAAACTGAGATGTCCCCTGCTGTATAACGTTAGGAACAGAAGAAAGTATTTTTTTTGTGTGGATGAGGCCTGTATAACACACGAGATATTCTCCAACCTTTTTCAAACTGAGATGTCCCCTGCTGTATAACGTTAGGAACAGAAGAAAGTATTTTTTAGTGTGAATGAGGCCTGTATAACATACGAGATGTTCTCCAAACTATTTCAAACTGAGATGTCCCCTGCTGTATAACGTCAGGAACAGAAGAAAGTATATTTTTTTTTACTGTGGATGAGGCCTGTATAATATAGAATATATGCTCCAAGATATTTCAAACTCAGATCTAGCCTGCTGTATCACATTAGCCACGGCAAAAAATAGATTTTTTTTACTCTGCATAAGCTCTGCATACAGCTGAATTTCACAGCCACAAAAGGACTAGGTGGCTTATAGCAGACTGTATCATGTTTGCGACAGAAAAATAATATTTTTTTGACTCTGGCTAGCAACATAAAAAATATATTTTTTTACTGTGCATACAACTGAATTTCAACCCCCAGAAAATGACAAGATGGGCTACGATAGCTTGTGCTCTCACATTAGCAAATGAAAAAAAATTATTTTTGTACTCTACACTCAGTATTTCGGCATACAGCTGAATTTCAATCCCACAAAATGAAAAGGTGGGCTAGAGGGGATTTCTTGCTTGCTGTATCACATTAGCTAATTAAAAAATAGATTGAATGGATACTCGTGCATTGATCACAGTAAAAGCAGTTCACAACACTGTTCTATGACATTGGCCCTGCTGTTTTTGTCTGGACCTCAGAAATGGCACAAGAAAAAAAAAATCTGCTGCAAGATGAATTTACAGACACACAGGACACTAGTTATCTAAACTATCTGACTTCCAAGCAACCGCCTATCTATCTAGCTAAAATTTCTCTCTCAGTACACAGGAGCAGGTTCCAGCAGCAGCGTCTGTGACCAGTTACAGGCATAAAATTGCGCTCAGAGAACATGGTTGCTCTTTATATAGAGTGGACATGAGACTTCAGCAGCCAATGGCACAAGCCCATGTGTCTGAACGGTGTGGGTGCTTCCTGCACTCTGATTGTGTGCAAATTGCGACTAGCCAAAGTTACAGAAAAAAAATTAGAAGTACAGCACTGCTCTCAGCTTGTGTCTGCTCCCCCCCTCCAGCCCCTCCCCTCATCAAACATGCCCCCCCCCGTTCATCATACACAAGCAGTGTGCTAGCCAAACTGTTAAAAACACTTTACTTGCACCGCAATAATTTCCCCTTATTTTTTCAGTAATTGTTACCGATTTTTGCCGATTTTAAGAAAAAATGCTTACATTTCCGATCACGAATCCAAATGTGCCATATTCGTGTCGAATTTAACATTTGAGTTCGTATTTCAAACATATTCGCTCTTCACTAGTCCCGGTCCAATGGACACCCATCTAAAGTCAAGCATCGAGACCCAGTGACTACCTCGACCCAGAAGTGGACATCTATGGTGGTGAAGCAAAGGCGTGTGTGATCCGTTACCTCCAGCACTGGCAGGGTGCAGTCTGGAGTAGTGCAGCAGACAGGACAGTAACCGATCAGTATGAGAAAGGCTCAGAGAATATTGCTTGACTTTGACAGAAGGACTTGCAGCCTAGTGGGAAGAACCGGAGACCACAGCTAGGGCCCCACGGAAGAGAAGGGAGCACTGTGATAGAACTTTATATGTTTGTGGACACTCCCTGCATTGGAGATTATCTAGATAATATAGAGAATGTACAATTAGAATCCTAGTGTGCTGTTATCACCATTGTATATTGCACATACTGTATTTATACTGTTTTATGTCATATCCTTTCTGCTAAACCACTTCCTATTCCCATGTCAGGGAAATAAACAGTTAAATTGGTTACTTCCACCTTGCTTATGTCTGTGTGTTGTATCCCATGATCTGTTTACAATCTCATGAAAATACCACAGATTTTCTATGACTATTACTCATCTTTTTATTTCCTCCTATCTGCTCTACCATTATTATAGTCAGATAAGAACAGGATTCTGGATGAATACCTATCCTCTTGTCAACTTCCTAGGTTGTCTTAGGAGGTTTTGGATTGTTTAAACTAGATGGTGACAGTGGAAGACTGGGGGCAATTATAAAGATCTTGCCAGGGCAAAAGTTTACTTGGCCAGGCAGACTACCCTACATATACTATTAAATGTACCAATATATGTCATAGCTAATATCCCTACATATGGTTCCATTATTTAATTGCTTTATGGATGTAATCCCCAAGCTAGGGAAAGACCCCTCTGAATGCCCGAGTTACAGCCTCATAAGCCTTTTAAACTCAGATCTGAAGATCCTTACTAAACTGTTAGCAGAACGTCTGAACATTTGGCTTCCCCAACTGGTCCACAAAGACCAAGTTGGATTTGTTCGCTTTTGCCAAACTGGAAATAATACTAGGCGATTAGTGGATCTAGTGGATGTAGCTAATAAAGGCAAAAGAGAAGCTGTATTATTAGGTCTAGATGCAGAAAAGGCCTTTGACCAGTTGAATTGCTCCTTTATGTTCCGCACATTTCACATCTCACATCCAAGGTTAATTGTCTGCTTACTTCATGCTCACTCTGTCAATTTACCAATCAGCAATGGTACCCGAAAGGCTGCTCACAATCCCCACTGCTATGTACATTTATAAACCAATCCCCCCATATTTTTTGAGGGACTACTAACAATATCGCTTTTTCTTTAAACAAGACTCGGTGTGGTCAAATTTTCACCACTGTTGGGATATTATATCCCAAGTTATATACTTCTATTTATCTCTGTATGTCTGCATAGGGGTTACTAGGGTGCACAAGGGAGAGCCGACGTGGAGAGGGGGCACAAAATCGCCTCACTAGGGTGTTAACCATCCACTGTTATACAGGGCATTAGTACACCAGGGACTACTAGGGATAGGCTGAGTCCTTTATTTTCTGCTCTCCCGATACCCCTCACCCCAATGCATTATTTATTTTACTGAGTTGTGTCTGGTTGGTATACTAACGAAAACACTTTAAGCTATATTTAATAAAAGGTATTTTTTAAGGGGATTTTTTTATCTTTTGGTTTTCTTTGCTAGAATATACCCTATTCCTTCTACCTGTCCACTGAGTAATTGGTTTTGTCTAATTTACCTTTCACGAATACAGCAAGTTATCTGGCTTCAAACTCAACATTAATAAAACAAAAGCTCTACGCCTTAATATCCTGGATTCTAAACTTCAATCCTTAAAGACGTCTTATTGTCTTACAATTACAACTGGCGAGAGAAGTCATTGAAGTATATAGGAATTAACATAACTCCCAAGTACAATGCCCTCTTCCAAGCAAACTTTCCACGTGTCATACGGGAGGTTGACTCACTGCTAAACCGGCGGTCATCTTTCCATATCTCTTTTCTAAGTAAAATAGCGGCAGTCAAAATTTCTATTACTCCTTAACTTTCTCTATTTGTTTTAGACTCTAACAACAAAAATCCTTTAATCAACCTTGAAGAAGTTCCAAGTCTTTCTCCTGAAATTTGTCTGGCATTCTGGCATCGTATTGCCAACTCGGTTATGTATGCTTCTAAGTTGTACGTTGGACTTGCTTTCCCTAACATTACCCTGTACTATTATGCAGCACACTTGCACCATTTGTTTTCATGGTCAGCCCTTTATGCATTTAACAAATGGACAGAAATAGAAAAATTGTGGATAGCTCCTCACCATCCTATTTCATTAGTTTGGGGCATCCCATATGACATTTCCTCTCGTGCCTTGCTAAGCCCTATGGTTTTCTCCAGGGACATCTGGAGCAAATGCAGATTAAAATACCAGCTAACTGTAACGGGTCTGGGAGGCGGAACCTCTGAGCTACTATACAAGGGGGCGGTCCTTGTAAGGGAGCGGGTGGCGACCAGGGTAGACGGGCAGGCAGTCACAGCAGGTGACCGGGACAGTCTCTGGGTGAACGGGCAGGAGGTCACGGCAAGTGACCGGGGCAGTCTCTGGTGTAAAGGGTAGGTAAGACCTGTGATGGCTGAGCCTCCGGGTAGGCTAGCAGGCAGATGGTAGATGTGTGCTCCCAGGTGAGCAAGCGAGAGTCTCTGGATAAACGGGTGGTCACAGCATGTGACGGCGGATCCTCCAGGTAGGCAAACAGGCAGGTAGCAGATGAGCACTCCCAGGTGAGCGGGCAAGAGTCTCTGGAATAGCAGGTGGTCACAGCACGTGACGGCGGAGCCTCCAGGTAGGCCAGCAGGCAGGTAGCAGATGTACGCTCCCAGGTGAGCGGGCAAGCTGGTCCATAGACAGACTGACAGGAGTAGGAAGGCAGACCGTCGGACCTCAGGCTAGCAAGCAGGTAGCAGGAATATCAGGCAGGAAATAGACAGCAAACTGGCAGGATTCTGGCAGGTAACTGGCAGGTAACAGGCAACGGGACCTGAGGGCTGAAGCAGAGTAGTGAACAGTGCAACAACATTGCTCGGGCACCTCCATTTTGGAGGAGGTGCCTTATATATGGTGAAGTCCTCCGGCCGGGGACTCTTTAGGACGGCGCACGCGGCCCCTTTAAGAGGGGGGGGAGCGCGCGCGCGCGCGCCCTAAGCACAGTGGCCGGGAAGGAGCGCGCGCTGACAGCAGAGCGGGAGGAAGACGCCGGGCTCGGAGCAGAGGGGTGAGGGGAACAGCGTCCCTGCCTAGCAGAGGGCAGGGACGCCGGTGCTACACTAACCACCCATGCATCCCTCTTAACCCCATTCTTATTTACTCCATATCTCCCAGAGAGCCTTACAACATTTGCAACTAGCTATTGGATGAGAGCTGGACTCTTTTGCTTCAAAGACGTAGATGATCCTCTCAGGAGGAAAACAAAACAATTAATGATCTGCGTAGTATTCATAATTTACATTTATCCACATAGTTCTCTTACCTGCAAATAATCCACTATTTTTCGACAGTAATGAGGCCAACTACCAATCACATCCCAACTCACTTTGAATATTTATGCTCCTGGAGCACCTCTGCTAAAGGTCTGATCTTTGATATATACACTCTTAAATCAATACGGTTTAAATGACAATGTTAAACATTCCTATATAAGATGGGAGGGCCGTTGGCAAGTTGCCAATTATGGCAAGTGATATGGTCTAAATCTTTTAAATCTTCCGTTAACACGCTATGTAAGAAAATCAAATTATAATACTTATGGCTTGGTACTACACTCCCGATGTACCGTATTACATAAGTTTAACCCTATAATATCAGAGGCCTGCTGGGGATATATTGCTAGAAGTCTACCACATCTTCTTGACTTGCCCTTTAAATAGCTTCGTATTGGAGGGAGGTAGAGAATCTTGTTGGAGGGGTTCTGGGGAGACATATACCCTTGGATCCAATACACACTAAATGTACCCCGAGGGGTTTGGATAAATCTATGGCCAGGCTTCTCCTTCAACTAAAAATGGCTGCAAAATGTATGATCTCTCTGTTTTGGAAAAAAAAATGTTTCTCCTCCTGTTTCTGAGTTGTATACACGAATAAAAGATATCAGCTCGATTGAACAACTGACAGACACACTTTACAACTTTATAGACAAGTTCTTGAAGACGTGGTTCATTCTGAGTCTCATTTGTGAATATTAGGCTATGTGCCCACGATGCAGAAATGCTCAGGATTTTTTCCTGAGCGTTTCTGCATCTCCCTGGCAGAAAAAAAATGCATGCGGATTGTACATGCGGATTGTACATGTGTTTTTCATGTCAGGGACAAGCGGATGTGAAGCGTTCTTCACTGGCATTTCCGCATGCGGATGTCAAGCGCTTTCCAAGCGATTTTAGCATCACTTGGAAAGTACTTGACAACTAGGTCACACTATATAAATCCATGCAAACGGCATGGATTTATATAGTGTGACCCGAGAGAATGGTTAGAAATAAAAAAATAAAAAAAAATAAACCTATACTTACCTTCTGATGGCCCCCAAGACTTGCTGCGCTCGTTCCTGGCTGCCGGCAGATCGTGGTGCTCTGTACTGAAGGACCTGCCGTCACATGACTGTGACGTCAGCGCAGGTCCTACAGATCTGACCGCGGTCTGCCCGCAAGCAAAGAGAAGGAGTCCGGGGGCCGTCGGAAGGTGAATATAATCATTATTTTTTATTTTATTCTTTTTTTTACAGCTTTTAATGGTACCTGGGTGTGGAGGATAGTCTCCTGTCCTCCACACCCGGGTACCATCCGCACATTAGAACGCGCCAATTACGCAAGTACAGATGCAGTCTTGTGGAATTGGCGCGTTCTAATGCAAGTCAATGGGGGCGAAAACGCAGCGTTTCCGCAAAATTAATGGACATGCTGTGGATTTTTGAGCGCAGCATAAACACTGCGGAAAAATCCGCAGCATAGGCATTGAAAGTGCGGAATTGCATTGAAGACCATGGGGGAAGGTTTACCAAGCGTTTCCCAAGCGTTTACGCTGTGGAAATTCTGCAGCATAAACGCTTGAAAAACGCATCGTGGGCACACAGCCTTATACAGCTCTAACTCCATACTTCACCCTTCTGCAAATCAATTTGTTCATCCTAATGGAGGGGACATTTGTATTTGGCAGCTTAGATTTTGCTGGATTTCATGTCGCTTTTCCAGAGACTTAGGCTACGGTCCCTCGAAGAGTTTTGGTCAGTTTTTTCACTCTGCATTTTTTGGAAAAATTCAAGTAACCTATTTTACTTAATGGGTGCAGAAATGGTGCAGAAAATCTGCAACATCAAAAGCTCATCATGGGAACGTAGCCTTAGAAGTACTAGCAATGTTAAAACTCACTATAATTTCATTGACAAATGACAATATTGAGTGGGAAGTTTTGTTTTCGTGGGATGAGTTAAAATTTTTATTTGTACCATTTTAGAGTTAATAATAATGATTAGCAGATCGATTAAGAGAGGATCAAATTTGAGGCAAAGGTCCTGAAATTCGTGGTTTCACGCAAATTCGAACATTTTGAGATTCGATTCACGGTTTTAAATAAAAACCTTTGCCCAGCACTATTTCCAACACTGCTGAAACATAAGAGAGCAGGCAAATGTAATTCTGCATTGGCACGAGGATCTCCCCATAATGACCTGCTGCTATGACATTTTACAGATTATCATACCTTGTAGAGTGGTGGTTAGTACCTGGGTCATCATAGACTAGCGGTTCCTTGTGGAGCACAGTTGGAATGGTAAAGTCGTTTTCTATATCCTGAGTCACTGGGTAAGTCTCTTTCTTCTTTAAAGGGTAAGCTATTACGTTCAACGTTGTTCTCTCTCTCCTGTAGAGTGTAAGTTCTTCTGGTCAGTGGGGTCCTCTCTCTCTCTCACACAGAGTGTAAGCTCTTATGGTCAGTGGGGTCCTCTCTCTCTCCCACAGAGTGTAAGCTCTCATGGTCAGCATGGTCCTCTCTCTCTTGCCTGTAAATTGTAAGCTCTAATGGTCTGTGAAATTCTCTTTATCTCCTCCATTTGTACTTTATGAGCAGTTAGAAGTAGAGATAAGCAAATACATTCAAGTGGATTTTTTTTGCATATTAGGAAAAGAGGGGGTGATGTCAACTTTTAGTGTTTTTTTTCTTCTTTTTTTGTTTGCTTTATTTTTTTTTACTTTTTCTTTCTCAACTACTCTTGCATTTTTTTAGTACCCCTGGGGGACTTTAACCTATAATAGCCTGATTTAGTTGTATTGGTTGTATTTTAACAGTGCAATACTTTAGTATTACAGTGTTTAATGAAGTAATGATCACCAATGAAGCCCAGGAAAACACGTTGGCACCCTGCAATTGCATTGAGTGGGAAGTGATGGGTGCACATTGTCTATGGAACCATTTAAATGTCGCAGTCAGTGATAGTAGCACCTAAATGGTTAAACAAATGCGATCTGAGCTATTTAAGCAGGTATCAGGTTTATGAAACTGCGGCTTGCAAATATTTTCTATTACATGTAAGAACAGAGTAGATTCTGATAGAGGAAGTCAATGAAGTACGGAGGAAGCATCAGAAAAAGCAAAAAAAAAGAGATCTGAAGGATAAGTACAAAGCAGAATGGTGCAAAACCCATGAAGCCTATAATTGAAAGAATTCTAGATTTTTGGATAATTACTGCTATTACAAGTATCAATATGGTAAAGAGTCCATAACAATGTGCAAAGAAATGTTTATTTAAAAAAAAAACATTTACATGCTAAAGCAAAAAGACAAAACAATTTTCAGCATCAATTTCAATGAATTTTGAGGATTTTTATTTCTGGTACTTGACATGAATGAGGTGAATTTAAAGAAAATGGCCACGTGTGGACTTAGCCTAGACCTAATAACACAGCACTTCCCAAACCATGATATTCGTGTAGCATAAAATCATAGTTGAATCATGCTTAAGAGATATTTGGAACAGTTGAAGGACTATGGATACGTGTACAATTCAAAGGTGTAGTTGTAAAGCAAACAAGATTGCTGTATAGAGATTAAGTTAATCAACTTGTACTTAAAATATAAATGCATAACCTTGTGAAAGCAAAGATTTATAGATCACAACTTGGACAAGACAAATGACTGCAACACTAATGGCATTACAGGTCATTATCAAAAGTACAATACAAAATAATCTAAGTAAAATACGTGCTCTTTTCCAGCAGGACATTGGTGCAATTGGCAAAGTCAACTTTTGTGATTTGCGACCTTTGAACTGTATTCCCTATAAAAAAGACAGTGCTCCACATTGCTGTACCCTGCTGTTCCATTTGGAGTGATAGACGGAGGCCACAAGCAAAATGAAAATCGCAGTTGTTTTTATTCTTGCTGCTCTATGCGGCCTACAGGGTGAGTTGTAAATATTCAGTTTAATGTATTTAATCTGATTTTAGCCAAGATATTTAATATATTTACATGCAAGCAAAAGTAATGCTCTAAAAAACCTTCTGAGAATGTTGTGTAAGAGCAGTGCACTTCCTTCATGGATGTGTTGGAAACAAACTAAACAATTTAAACTAAACAAGGTCTCCAAAAATTAGCAAAGCAACAAAAAAAAAACATAAATGACTTCCAGATACAATATTTGAGACTCGAGGTTTCAAGAATACTGAATATATTTTGCTTATGCTTTTATGGTTTTATATTAATATCTTTATATAGATGCTGCATCTATCCCACAAGCAAACTGCCTTGAGCAACTCTTCCAGGTAAGATTACTAATGCAGTGTGGTTGTCATTTTAAGTCTACTGGAGCTATAATCCTATGCAATATTAGTGGTATTTTAATATCAATTAATGGCAAGGCAAGGTTTTTAAAGGATTATTCCCAAAATTACAATGTGGTCTTATAATAAATTACACATATATTTATTCATCTGAGTTAATATAACTCATTTTTAAATCTACCCCAATTTGCACAAACCACCCCCAAAAGGATGACTCTGTAGGCTCTATCTACCCTCCAGCTGTCATTGAAACCATCCTGATGAAGTTCCAGTGCTCATGGTCAATCATGTATAGTGTAGTCTCTCTCAGCTGCCAGCATAGCTCTGCTTTGGCTCAATTCTGGTACGGAGCTGCTCCTCTGGGATTATACCATAGGATGGTATTGTGTATAGAGTGGGCTGAGAGAAGTGATATTCTGCAGGATGGGGCTGTGTATAGAGGGGCTGAGAGGAGCAATATACTGCTGAATGGGGCTGTAAGGTGGATATACTATAGGAAGAGGCTGGACACAGACCTGTAAAAAGCAATATACTGTAGGATGGGGCTGCATATAAAGGGGCTGAAAGAAGACATACACTGCAGGATGGGGATGTATATAGATGGGATGAGGGGATCAATGTACTGGTTGTTGGTGAAAGGGGAGATAAAATGCAAAATGGGGCAGTGTATAGAGGGGCCAAAAGGAGATCATACTGTGGAAAAGGGTGCTCCTGGGAAAGTGCTGCTGGGAAATTTAGCTTGAGAATATGAATTTGTAATTTGTCGGAATAGGATTGCCTTGTCAGTTAGGAGAAACCAGATGCAAAGAGGCAGATAGAGATGAAAAAAAACTGACTGGGTTTAGTCTTTCTATTATCAATAAGTATACATTTACTGTGCTTTACGAAAAATAATGCGATTGTGAGTATAACACTTTGAGCAATATCACAATACTGTAAAATTTTAGTCCATGTGACATTATCCATGTTAACAACGTATACACTTCACAATCCACATCAAAATCCGCTTCAAATATTCTTTGAATACTCCTCCTATTGATGTCATTGGCAAATTCATATTGCTGTTTACACTGTGAGGTTTAGTTGCATATTTTTACAAGATTTTGAAGACCTAGTTTTAGATAAAAAACCCCTATCAATTTTTTGATAGGGATTATTCATGGAACTCACTCCAAACATGCTATTATCAAATTGAGAATGAAAAGAATGCACAAAAGAAGCCAAATGCTTTAAAATCCTCTTCAAAATCACAATCTTGTTAAAACCATATAAAAACTTCTCTGAAAACCTTGTCAAAACTCATATATACTCCTGACATCAGATTTTTACCCCTCAAAAAACTGTGAACATAACTTTACTTCTCCGACTTCCCTTGTCCAAGAAGTAACATTACTATTACTATTAACCTGCTATGCATAAGCCATTGAATATTTGTCGATCTAAGAAAAGAAAAATATATAAATGAGAAAATTATGTAATTACAGACTCAGCGTTGAAAAGATTATTAGAAGACAATTTGAAATGGACCACACAATATTGAAATATGGTTTCAAAACCATATTATTGTGGCATTCTCAAAAGATGTATAAAGCAGACTCTTCCCATTGTCAAACTACTTATATAACTAGAACTAATATATTTTAGTTGCAACTCAACATTCTATTGATAAGACGTCGTAATGAAGCCCTGTTTGTAATAGTCTGGCAACTTTTAATAGGGCTTCCACAGACAGGATGTGCCCAAGCCACTCCATTTAGCAGACACCAGGGGAACTCTGGTCTTCTCCCTCTAACCCCTATACAGTGATCTGGATTTATGCTGGGATACCTGGGTTACATCCATGGAGTGACTACTGGCCATTGAAGTGAGCCAACACTGAGTCGTCATACTGGGTCATTAGCAGGAGGTCAAAGGCAGGGACAGAATCATGGGGCAGTGGTGTAAACAGAAAAACAAATCAATATCAGGAACTAAACACCAGGAGATACAGGATTATAGGGACAGACAAAGCAACTGACCAGGGTAGTTGAAAACTATAACTGGCAACTAGAAGTAGCTGCTGGGAGTTTAAATAGAGTGTCGTCTGGCCAAGGCTCACTGTAGAGAGCTGATTAGATGAACAATGTTAAGAACTGCTCTTGTGTCACCCCGTGTTGTATGCAATGAAGGTGTGGCACTACCCAGCAACAGATCTAGAGGTAGTCAGGGCAAGATTAGATATTGATGTTACAGCTTATTTCTGATAGCCATTTTGTGTAACACCCTATTAGAGAACATTTGACTACATCTATACTACAAGAATAATATATATTAACTTTAGTAATCAAAGAAACTGAGGGTGCATTTATACTGGCATATTCTTGTGAATGAGCGTTTCTAGGAGGGCTCGTTTCCTGATAATTTGCCAGTGTAAATAGGCTACCAAAAAACAAGCAAAACGTCAGATAAAATTTATTTTAAGTTTACTTCTTTCTCAAAAACAGATCATCATTTGTAAACAGATCATGTGGTGACGATAACAATGAGAGTCTATACGCACAACGATCTATTACCGATTGTTCTATGTGCATGGCAAATACAACATGTCTAAACAGGCTATTATCGCCCATCAATCCTGGTCATACAGTGTAAACGCATCCTAACTTTACATAGCTAGAAGTAATAATATATCTACTATCTAGACTTTGTTTAAATGGTATTTTGTTATTTGGAATAAAATATATGATACATTTAGTTTAATTTAGTATATATTAATGCTTATAGCCACATTTGTTTTTGTCAGGATGATGCTCCAGTCCTTCTCCAGACTCTGTCTACCCTCCTATGTAAATACAAGATTGCACAGGTAAAATAAACTAAATTTACCACTAAAGATTTTAATCATATGTTTTATATTATTTTTGAAAAATCTTAATAAATAAATCATTTATTGGTCAAGAGTCCCCATGTAACATAGCTGTTTCATTATTAGTGTCCTGTTTTGAGTTCACATGCTATATTTAGTGAAAAATGTTTTGAGATCACCATTCCTCAAAAGTCAATGGCCCTGATTTATCAAGGCCGACAATTTTCTTACTGGTTTTGACAAGTGTGCATGTAGGAGTTTTTTTATCCTAATTTATTTAGAGGGTCTGTGCATTACACCAGAATTTTTACTTTAGTCCCTGATTGGACTTTTCTGGCATAGAGAATGCTGCATGAATTAAACAAGCTGTTGAATCATGCCACCGCTGTGCCTTGTCCCTCTCCGATTTTGGCAGAGCTGGGAGAAGATGGCGTGAAAACGACAACTGTTGCAAAAAAATATTCGCAACTACTTGCTATGCAAAAATCTTATGACTTGTCAAAGCAATTTGTGACAAAATTCTGGGATAACTGTTTTCATGAATCAGGGCCCATATTTAAAAAAAATACTGGTTTTGGCCAATCCTTTTGTCCTCAGGAAATACTGTATATAAACGGCTAGTAATGGTGTGTACCTTGTATACGGGCACCTTGTATAAACAGAGTTTTCATAAATGAAATTTTCCCTATAAGAACTGCTATAACTACTGTTTGTATTTAATGCATTTATTGTTTCACTGCATTAATATTAATTCTTACAACTTTCTAGGCCAGTAACAATGCAGTCATGTTCCAAACTTTCCTGCAGGAAGTGAATGTCCTTCTGGTATGATTTATGACCATTTACTCTTTTTGTTTAATCTATTATCAAGTGTTAATAGTCAAAATGAGATGACTTGACAACATTCATTAAAATACTTCATAAAGAGCTAGTAAGGTTTTAGTTTAATGATTGGACATCAAGTGAAAGTGTAAAAATGGTTATATACTAGAAAATCACAAAATATTAGAGCTTACTGAGACAATCAGGAATTCAGCCATATTCATTAAACCTTTTGAAGCTTCTCAGATGATTCTATCAGCATTCTCAATCTATAATTATGCCAAAATTTACAGAGAAGGTTACTTATAGGTTACATCTAATATGGTTGATCTCTCTGTTGTCACTTTTGCAGTGATTAGATGAGAACAATAGAAGTTTGCATGGGAGAATCTACTCTTTTGTGTTAACTATAACTTTTCACATCTACTAACCACTCATTCTCACCATAACTATTTAGTAATTTTTCCCCTAGTATATTATTGGACAAGTCAGTACACAATGTGCTTTTCCTTACTTGTCAAACATATCCCCAGATGTGTAGCGCAAAATGTTAAAACAACGTAAAAAAAAGTACATGTATCCAAATGATGCTTCAACAGATGCCTCCATCATAAATCTATTGGCCTTTCATTTCCAGTAGATTCCAAAGTTAAAAACTTAACTGTTTAATGCTCTTCTTTTTACTAGATGATTCTGATGGATGCTTCCAACTGATAACATCCATTGGCCATCTGACACTGATGGGCTCCAAAATTTAAAATACCTGTCTATTTCACATATACATTTTTTTTTACTGAGATTTTACTTAATTTGTATAATGGCAAGACTTGTATTACTTACACAATTTAAGAAGGGTTAATTGTGAACATGTCTGTAGTTCCCACAAGACTATTATTCCCCTTTTGTAAGTGGAAGACTTATATAATGCAAAAGTTAACTAGTCTAAAATTAAAATAGAAAATATAATGTGAGCAGAACATCAAAACGTATTTCGACATGAATTGAATACTAATAAATCTTCTTTCTTTTCAGGGCAAAGTTGGATGCACCATTGATAACATTCTTGGCACAAAAGTGGTAATGACTATTCATAAATATATTAATAGTAGCACAAGGAATAGAAACATACTAATATCAATCTTATATATAATGGTTTTAATCTGTAAATTATATTTTGCTTACTTTCTACAAACCGTATAAGGACAACTACAGCCTTCTGTTAACAAAAAGCATAGGAAAGCTATTCACCATATCAGCTTATCACAGCAAAGAGAGTGTTTACCTTCTATCCACCTGTTCTATCCTTTTAGGAGAGTTTGCAAGCATGACAACTAGATCTCCCCTCCCAGTTATAGGTTAATAGAAATGTCACAGGCCAGCCCCATGTAGGTGTAACATGGCATGGGGTGGTGCCTGCAGGCGAGACACTTGTCTTCAGCGCCCCGGCATGTTTCATGAAAGTGTGCATCTTGGCTGGCTATGTGGACTTGTGCTTTGTGGGTCTTAAGCCCGTGCACGTCGCTTATAGCCGGTGGTATAGGCTGGCCAGGACCAGATGTTCCACAGTTCAATGAGGAAGACAACCATTCAAAACTAAAGTCTTTACTGAACAGCAACTTAGTATAGGTTATGTACAAGAGATAGCGGGTACAAAGTCTTATGGACATTTCCTTTATACTATGAAGCATTTTCCACACCGTATCCTTCCTCTGTAATATACTCCAGGCCTTGTGAACCCCACTGTTTCTCTCTACTTCACTACAACCCAGCTTTAATGCTACAGTCCTGTTCAGCAAGTCTCCTTACTTGCTCAGAGGTTCCGCATCCTTTTGCTACACTACTGGCGCCCTGGAACTATCGCTCAGGAGGGGTCAGTGAAGCTAAAGGGGGTTACTGCAACGGGCTATTTGTTTGTGAAAATTTAGTATTTATTTTCATGATTAAAATAATATTAATAAAAATACTACAAGTAGCTAGTTCTTATGATATTGGTCATTCGTTATACTTTTCTATGGTTACAGACACCCACACTTCAAAATGCTGAACAGATTGGAGATCAAGTTGCCCAAACTCTGTTTTCCTTTGTGGTAAGACAATCTGCTATGCTATAACTATTTAATTGTATCTTTATCCACAGAACCGTAATCTTTAAGTAAAAAAATAAACAAACTAACCTATGACATATTTAGAAAACGATAATTATGCAGAAAGGCAGGTGAGATGGATCCTCAGACATGCCTACATTGGGTATTAAACTTGATGTATATATAATTTAGCTGCAATTATTTTGAATATTATTTATATTACTATTTTTGGCCCACTAATCCTTACTTTCCTTCGCTTTCATCTTTCATCTCTCCTTTCCTCTTACCTCCCCACCTGACCTCATCTACAGACCTGCTCCTCAACCTCAGATCGATACTAACAAAACATAAAACAATCCGGACACTCTCCTTCTCCCACCTGCGCTCCCTCTCTATGCTTCTCCTCACTGCTGGTGACATATCTCCCAATCCTGGACCCCCACAACGTGCACCTTCCACTAATTCCCCCACCTATCACATTAAACCAACTGCAAACTACCACAACCTCTCTTACGCAAAATCGGTCCCCCTAACGCCCACCCCCCTGTTCCCTCTATCTGGAGCACTCTGGAATGCCCACTCTGTCTGCAACAAGCTCCATTTTGTCCACAACCTGTTTACCTCTCATCATCTCTCCTTCCTGGGCATCACAGAGACATGGCTGACACCCTCCGACACTGCCTCCCCTGCTGCGCTGTGTTACGGTGGCTTGCACTTCACCCACACTCCTCGCCCTGGTAACAGACATGGTGGAGGGGTGGGTCTTCTCCTAACAACTGCACCTTTAGCCCTACTCCTCCTCTTCCCTCCCTTATTCTCCCTTCTTTTGAAGTCCACTCTGTCCGCATCTACTCTCCCTCCAACCTCCAAGTGGCTGTCATATACCGACCTGCAGGATGGGTTACTGCCGTTATTGACCAATTCTCCACCTGGCTTCTTTACTTTTTCTCTGCTGACATTCCTACAATCATCATGGGTGATTTTAACATCCCCACTGACACCTGCCAGTCAGCACACCACCGCAGAAACCTTGCACATCTAGACGCCCACACACTCTCTGACTCTGTTCAACCACTGACATCCATATCTTAACTTCATGACACAGACAGTGCCACTGCTTTATACAATGCCACTCTCGCACCAGCTATTGACTTGGTCGCCCCTCTTATGCATGGCAGAGCGTGACGAGTCAACAGGCAACCCTGGCACAAAAACCTCACTAAACAGCTTCCAAAAGCATCCAGGGTTGCGGAGAGGCATTGGAAGAAAACACATTCTCAAGATGACTTCACTGCATTCAAGCAAGCAAGACTCACATTCAAATCAGCACTCACCTCTGCTAAACAGGCCTACTTCACAGCCCTCATATCTTCCCTATCCTACAAAATCAAACAGCTATTCAATACTTTCAACTCTCCTCCACCCTCCACTGCCCCCTTCGACCTCCGTCATCTTTGCTGAGGAGTTTGCCACACACTTCAAAAACAAGATTGACCAAACACGGCAAGTCTTTACTGTCCGACCACCGCAACCCCTGTGTTTTCCACACCATTGCCCTACCCCTTTAACCTTCCTTCTCAAAATCACGGAAAGAGACCTTACTTGTTTCCTCTCCAAATTACACCTCACCACATGTGCACTTGACCCCATCACATCCCACCTCCTCCCCAACCTCACCTCCACACTCATCCCAACCCTAACCCATCATTATCTTCTGGTACCTTCCCTGCTGCCTTCAAAACATGCCACAATCATGCCCATCCTCAAAAAGCCATCCCTTGACCCAAAAGCCTTGTCTAGCTATAGCCCCATATCGCTGCTCCATTTGCCTCCAAACTCCTTGAGCAACACGTTCACGTTGAACTTTCCTCCCACTTTTCATCTAACTCTCTCTTCTACAACTGACAATCCGGCTTCTGCCCCCACCATTCCACAGAAACTGCCCTTACCAAAATCACCAATGACTTACAAATCCCTTCACTGGCTCCCATTTCCCCAGCGTATCCAGTTCAAACTACTAACACTGACATACAAAGCCATCCATAACCTCTCTCCTCCATACATCTCTGAACTCATCTCCCGATATATTCCCTCACGTAATCTCCGGTCCTCCCAAGACCTCCTTCTCGCCTCCACACTTATTCGTTCCTCACGCAATCACCTCCAAGATTTGTCCCGAATATCCCCCGTCCTATGGAATTCTGTGCTTAAACACGTCCGATTATCTGCCACACTTGGATCCTTAAGACGGAACCTGAAAACCCATCTCTTCAAACAAGCTTACAGCCTGCCATGACCTGCCATGACCTTGCTTGCTGCCAACTCCTCAACCTACTGTCTTCGTTCCCATTTCTGTAGAATGTAAACACGCAAGGGCAGGGTCCTCTTCCCTCCGTACCGTTCTATCATTGTTAGTTTGTTTACTGTAAGTGATATCTGTATTTGGTATGTAACCCCTTCTTATGTACAGCGCCATGGAATCAATGGCGCTATATAAATGAATAATAATAATAATTGTATTTGTAGTATTTCTTTAGTTCTAATATGGGTATATTATAACTAAAGATTAAAGTATTAGAAACAGATACAGAGGTGTAAGAATAAGTGATAAGTGGCATAAGTCGCATTCCCCTCTTTTATGCAATTGTGGCTTTTATAATATAACCATCTGAACTAGCCCTGTATAGAATTGATATATAGTTTGAGCGGTTCCAACAGTTTAATAGCTAAATACTTTGTTATTTGTAGGTCATTATACTATCCCCAATATTTGTTTTAATTAACTAAAATTTCATACATTTCCATTCTTATGCATTATTTCTTTATTCAAACTTAGGATGGACTAATCGCAAAAGTGACAAAAGTCCTGGTGAGTAGAACAGAACCACATCTGCTTCTTTGCTTACTTTTTCCATTTATATTGTATGTGCAGTATTATCCCAAGGTTACAAGTTTTTTAAAGGATTCGTTTGTTATTTAAACTAGTTAGCATGAACTGCAAAGCAAGAACCAAGCACCCATCCACATTGGATAGCTGTCGGCTGTTTGCCTGAAAGCTATCTTTTCTGATTACCCATTAATGGTAAATTCGACCAAACACTCATGTGTTCTCTATTAGAGAGCCACTGTCAGACACCTTTTAGCAAAGTAGAAGAAAAAAAAAGAGAGAACAAAAGGATTGACTGCTGAAATTCAGCAAACCAGACCCATCACTTCCCCGTACATCATCTGTCACATGAGTATAAAAGGCCTCCCTTTGGTCAACTTTAGTCTAACCTGTATGTGAGCCTTTAACCTAGCCATACACATGAGATGTATATCAGCCAAGCCTGGCAATTTAGGAGCGACCAGCTTTCCATCTTATGTTTATGGGGAAGACATCAGGGGAGACAATTTAAATTGCCCAATATGTTTATTCTAGGGGAGAAAATCCATGGCTTAAAGTACCTGTCAATGACATATTCACCTGTTCTTACTGAAGACCAATACATGAATGATGAACATGAATGTGGTTGGGGGTAGAGAGTCAAGAAACATAGCTGTTTTTCCAAAGGAGAACTAACTCACAGCTATCTAATGTCTGTAACCATCATTAAAGTTATTGGCTATGGATTCCTACAGGATGACTTCATAATATAAGCTATTCCACCCATCATTGCACATTTCATGTAATAGTCTTGTAGAAATGAAAAACACTCTTAAGGCCCAAAAAATATTACATGAAAGATGGCTAAAAATGCCATTTTGGTATCGACGAGTCAAACAATGTAATGTAATGAAAATAATAATCGGACAGTTGAAATTCAGCTGTTTGAGTTTTTGTTTTCTGGGGACATAAATTGCTGCCATTATATGTCTGGCAGAGGCTTTCTCCCTTATACATTTTAAAAACACATGAGCAAATGAGTAAAGCCCCCGTCTCACATAGCGAGATTGCTAGCGAGATCGCTGCTGTGTCACGGTTTTGGTGACGCAACAGCGACCTCACCAGCGATGTCGCTATGTGTGACACTTTGCAACGATCAGGCCCCTGCTGTGAGGTCGCTGATCGCTGCAAAGTGTCCTGTACCATTTTTTGGTCGTTGCTCTCCCGCTGGTCAGCACACATCACTGTGTGTGACCAGCGGGAGCAGCGATCAGGCTGGTAACTATGGTAAACATTGGGTTACTAGGGGCACACGCGCACTTAGTAACCCGCTGTTTATCATGGTTATGAGCCTGCTAAAGTGAGCGGTAACCTCCCGCTCACTGTAGCAGAGTGGTAACCATGATAAACATCGGGTTACTAGGAGCGCGTGTGCCCCTAGTAACCCGATGTTTACCATAGTTACCAGCCTGCTCCTACTTCAGCAGGCTCGCAACCAGGAGCAGGACATCGTGGAAAGATTCTTTCCACGATGTCGCTGCTCCCCTGATCGTTGGTGAGCCTGCCTGTTTGACAGCTCACCAGCGACCACATAACGACGCAGCAACGATCCCTGACAGGTCGCATCGTTGTCGGGATCGTTGCAGCGGCGCTAAGTGTGACGGGGCCTTTAGACAAACATTCGGTGTATGGGGGAGCTGGGAGAGAAAGCTGTATGGCCAACAGCTATCTTATGTGTTTGACCAGCTGGAAAAAAGACCTGCTCCTGTCCATAGGCTGTCAGGTACTGTAGCTGATCTCCATTAAAGTGAATGAATTTCAATACCAGACCAAGTCATTGAACAAAAAATACATTTATTTCATAATAAAAATATTAATAACTAACATTTTTGTACAAATCTCATTCTGTAAATCATAAAGTCATTAATTATGACAATTGTTATACTTTCTTTAGGATGATGTTCCTTTCTTGGGTGAGATTTTGGTAAGTTTCAACATCTTTTGTGTATAATGCCTGTGACAATCTACTGACAGGACCAGATTTGAGACAATGTCTAATAACCGTCCGATAGTTAAAGTGTTACTGTGTAGAATACAATATTTGACATTTAAAGGGATTATCCTATGAAAAACATTCATCGGTATGTATCATCTATTCCATAGTACTATTTATATACATATATGGTAATAATTAAGACAATCTGTGAATATATTCAATAGCTCTGTACATACTATGATATGAATGTCGCAGCACACATGACGTGGAAGTTCATTGGACAGTATCCTTGGTTTTATATAGACAAACAGGACACCTATTAACATTTTATTATTTTTTTATACTCTTAGCAAGACAAAAACCTTATTGGTGACATCCAAGATGTCTCATGTGGAGTCATGGTAAGTCTATTGTTAAATCAAGAAATATTATCTAAAGTCCTGTTGTGCAGAACCTAATGTGATTTTATTAAAAGAAACGTAGCTTATCCGGGTAAATTTTTTTCAGTATTTGTCACTGATTATAAATAATGATATATGACGTGTTTCTTACCCACCATCAGAGTCGAGTATTTAGATTAATGGAAGGTCAACAAATACAGAAGCACTTAGAGCTGCGAAAGTTTGATTATACTATATAAAGATCAAGACCGTAAAGCATATTGAATAACAAAGTACACCCCGTCTAGATAAAACTGTATTAAAGTACTCGGATTACTCATATATTACTAAACCCTTTTGATAGCTATATTTATTCCTTTAAAACGTTTAGGTTTTCCAAAAAGGTCATCCTAAATATTGGCATTGCCGAATTTATAAAAAAAAAGGTCACGTACGTGCTTAAAAAAAAGGATTTGCATTTTTCTAGAAATGGATCAATTCAGAACGTACAGTATATGGTGATGGTTCTGTTTCTTCAGATAAATTGAACCTTGTGCCTCATAGTCTAGAAAATCCTCAAAGTAATTTGGTTGATAATTGCAAGATACTAATTCAATGTTATTTCTTGTTGTCTGCATTAATAGGAAGTAGTGATGGCTGAATTGGACAAAGTACTGGTAAGACATTATATAACTTTTTTTTTTATACCTTTTCTCTGTCGCAAAAAGTACTAGAGCCATATCATGCAAGAGCTGTATCATATTGTGATACAATGACAGTTTAAGGCAATGGTGAAAAATGTATAGAGCACAACGTATCACAATAAATCCAGCATCTAGGAAAGCAAGGTTTTTATTTGTCACGGATAGCCAATTTAATTATACTAGCATTACTTAGGAGCTGACATCAAAGCATTCATTTTTCTATAATTCTGAGAATGACATTCCCTTACTGGACCTCTAGTCATTTTCACTTAAAGTGTTGCTTTGTGAACCCTTCATCATTTTTCATATTTCTGCATAAAAGTCTAAAACTAAATCAGATTTTCACACAGTCCTAAAAGTAGAGAAAGCTAACCAAATAAAATAAATGAGACAAAAATGTTAGACTTTGAAGATGAAAATGATTTAATATCTCATGTCTTTAAAAGGCAAACGTATGTGAACCTATTCTTTCAGTATCTGATATAGTTGATTCATATTATACATTAGCCTGTAGGAATATTAGACCATTTCTACCTACAAAAAAGATTAAATTCTAAGTTGGTGGGTTTTTTCCTCTTGATTTGCTCACTTCTAGTCCTTCCACAAAATTTCCATAAGATTAAGGTTAGAACTTTTGAAAAACAATTGAGTGGCACTCATAGTAAATTGGAGAATATTTTGAATATATTTATTTAAAGTGCAGGCAGTTCAAACAGTGAAGATGCTTCCTGCCATTGCAGTGAACACTACTCACCCACAACGTTAGCATACACGTTCTGTCTTGTGCAATCTGCAATACTGATGAAGGTCACATGACCAAAACGTCTTCACTTTTTGTATTCCCTGCACTTTAAATAAATATATTCAAAATATTCTCCAATTTACTACAAGTGTCAAGTTTTTTTCAATAGTTTACAAGGGATAGGATCCTACTTTTGCATCTCATATAGGAGTGTCGTGGTACTACTTTACTAAGATTAGAATTTTGACTTGGCTATTGCAAAACTTCTTTTTTCTTTAACCATTATTTTATAGAACAACTTGTGTGGTTTGGGTCATTGTCTTCTTGCATGGCCCACATTCTCTTTGAGATTCAGCTCATGGACAGATGTCCTGACATTTTACTTTATAATTTGCTGTAATTCAGAATTCTTTGCTCCATCAATTATGACAAGTTGTTCTAGCACAAATGCAGCAAAACAGGTCCAAATCTTTGTAGTACCGACACCATGCATCCCAGAGATTATAAGGTTTTTATGCTGTAAGGCAATGTCTTTCTTTCTTCAAATATTACATTTTTCATTTAAACAAAAAAAGCTCTATTTTGGTCTCATCCATCCATAAAACATTGATTCAACAGCCTTCTGCCTTGTCCAGATGCTCTTTAACATAATGCAGATGAGCAGCAATGTTCTTTTTAGAAAGCCATGGCTTTCCTCTTGCAATCCTTACATGTACAACATTGTTCTTCAGTGTCTTCCTGATCATGGACTCATGAAGATTAACATTAGATAATATGAAAGAGACCTTTGGTTGCTGCAAAAAAAACCTTGCTCTTTGAGTGCTGTTTGTTGGTCAACCACTTTTGGAGAGGGAAATAATGGTCTTGAATTTGCTCCATTTATACACAATCTGTCTGACTGTGGATTGATGGAGTCCAAACTCTTCTGAGATGGTTTTTGAACCCTTTCCAGCCTGATGAGCATTAACTACTCTTTTTCCGAGTCCTGGAAATATCCTTTATTTATGCCATGATACACTTCCACAAACATGTTGTGAAGATCAGACTTTAATAGATCCCTAATCTTTAAATAAAACAGGAAGCCCACTCACATCTGATTGTTATTAATTGATTGAGAACACCAGATTCTAATTTCACCTTGAAATTATCTGCTAATCCTAAAGGATCACTTTTCAGTCACAGACATGTGATATTGGATCATTTTCTTCATTTAAAAAATGACAAAGTAAAATATTTTTTAACTTATTTATTTTATTTGGTTCTCTTTATCTAATTTTAGGACTTTTGTGAAAATGTGAAGTAGTTTTAGATCAAATTTAGGCAGAAATATGTAAATTCTGAAGGGTTTCACAAACTTTCAAGCACCACTGTATGTTATACGTCATAATTCAGTTGATTTCCATTCACGCATTTTTTAGCAACTACAATAAATTGCAGGTACATGTCCTATCTATCTGCTGGTTCATTGTGTCTTAGTCTGATATTCATGTTAACCATTGAAATTGCTACTGTCTACTGAAGAATAAAAAGATATACAGTATAAACGTAACATGCTGGTGTTGTCCGACAAGCATATACCTTTACTATTCTAATAATCTATTTGTAAAATTATTATTTTTTACAGAAAGTCATTTCAAACATTGTAGCAAATCTACAGCAAAAACAATAAGTCCAACGTTTTGTCTTGGCTGCATCAAATCCAGTCATTTGTAAGTATTTTTTCCTTAGCAAAATTTATGTTTAGAAATACATTCCAGAGGCTGTTTCAAAAAGACTACCCCTTTCCATATAATCAATTAGATGACCCCCATCTATGTGTCAAAAGTAGGAAAAATATGCTCTGGAAGCTCCAGTTTGACCATGTATTACATTATCGTCATTTATTTGAATGTCTGCTTAACTACATTTCTCCTATAGCAGCGACTGCTAGAAAAAAATTGTATCAGGTAAAAACCTCTGGGAACAGAGAATAAGGGTGCCTTCACACATCAATGTGAATGTTGGTGTACTGCCCGATTTTCTTTTTTTTTTCTTTGGGACAGCACACGGACAGACTGAGTACGCCCTATTCTGATCTACAACATTGGATCAATTTAAGACATGTTCTGAGTGTTTTCTTAGATCCATGATTTTTATGGATGTGTAAATGGACAAGTGACACTTTATGGGTTTGAGTGCTGTTCAATAAAAATCGGACGGCACTCAGACATATACAGTATACAGTGAATGCACCCTAAAGGTGGCTCACAGTAATATACATATATTGCAAGTCAACTTTGAAAACAAACAAACCAAAAAAGACAATTCTAGACTCGGAAGTATAGCATCATTAGAGAAATAGCTCCTCTAGCTAATTGCAATAAAATAGTTTATAAAAGCTACACTCCCTCCCTGTATCAAGAAGATTATATTTCTATAGATAAAATTCTGATTGTATAAGAGAAGTAGAGCTGAATGCAATAGTCTTCACTAACAGGTGGATTACAAACAGTCCTTGTAGGTAGGTACTTGCCAGAATGTTCCACTGAAATTCAGTGCAAAACAGGACAGGGAGACAAACAAAGAATCTGTTCACATCTGTAACTCGGCTCCCATTTATTGCAGAAATCATGGCTTTTTACCAGAGTCACAGTATGATTATGTCTGATGGACTTACAATGAAGTCCTTCAATATTCCATCATTTTGTAGCAAAATAAGTCTAAAATTAGTGCCCACATTGTTCTAATAGGCAAGGGTCCCACTTAAGATCCCACACCTGTAGATATCCCAAAAAATATCAAATATATCATTATTATTGTTTACTAAGGATGAGCAAATCAGTTCAGGGTGAATCAAATTTGCTTTGAATTCCACAAAACAAATTAGGATTCACCAGGACTTGACTCTTTTGTGATTTGATTCACTTGAAGCAATGAAATGGCGGTCTTTTGGCCACCATTTTGCCTGATCATTTTTAGGGCTGGGAATCAAAAAATCTGAAAAAAAATAATTAACTCAATTAGCCATTCACCTGCCCTGGCAGCTATCTGCCCTGTCATCCATTGGCTTGCTTCCTCCTTCCAGCTTCAGTCAACTTTTCCATCTCCACTTTTTGGTACCTCCAATGCTGACTAGGACTTATGTGACATCATAACGTTGTGGGGCAATGCATGTCCTGATGTTGTGTGAAGCCTAATGAATGACAGAGATGATGAAGAGTGGAGAAGACTGGACAGAAGACTGGAACCAGATGGAGGAGGTAAGCCAATGGAGGCTAAATGATATAGTCCCATTAGCCCATGAGGATACAAAGTAGATTACGCATGTGCCGCAACCCTCGCGCCCAGTCTCTTAGTCATAAACAGATGGTAGGCACTATAAATATCGGCACATAGACGGGATTTAGATTACGCCCTCTTGGAAGAAGCACATAGGCGAAACGGTGTCATTGGGGACAAACAACCAACACCTATTTGCACAGCATGCCATTATAATTCTTGCAAGTATGCTTCAAAACCTTTCTGACATATAGGAAATGACAACAGCAGATATTTTACATCCATTACTATGGACAGACACTAGCTCTGATATACTCATATACCTGCACATAACAGCCTCTTTGGCCAACATATGATTGCACTTGCACCTTCTAATTATATATAGAATTGCACATTGATTGGTTGTTATTTATGCAGGATTTTGCACAATATCTTTATATATATAACCATTGTTTGCACTTTAATTGGTTTGTCATTGATGTATTATGCTGCACAGAAATCATAGGCATATATGATTGCTTATTAATATGTATGGCAGATGCACCTCATATATTAAGAATACGTGAAATATTATTCTGGTGCAAAGGGTAGTTGGTTGGTTTTGAAAAGTGTTAGCAATTTTATTATGCTTTTAATAATGATGAAATAAAATTATTATATTTTAAACTATTTTTTGATATCTTCCTATGAAAATCAGCCTGATAGTTGCTGGCTTTCTGTTTTGGTTATATAGTAGTTGGGAAGTAGTGATTGTAGTTTGACGTTTGAGTATACTAAATAAGTACAGACAACTCTGCTGTAACAACAATATGATAAGATTACAAGTGATTACTGTTCAAGGTTGTTCGTAAAATATTTGTGAAATTTACTTTTGTATTAATAAGAATCCATAATGGGAACTTTTCTTAATTTTTGCAGAAAAAGTCAAAACGAAATGCTGAGGAAATCATTTCACTTTCTCTACATGCTTTTAAATCAAAGACTCAACAACATTACGGCCCACTGAAATCCCCCATATACTTTCATTGATGTATTCTTCTACAATAAAGCTATTGTTTAGCAAAAAACCTTGTGTGATTTTCCTTTATTAACCTCTACAGTGACAGATTATGTTAAGAAAATATTATTTTATATATAAAATATGGTGAAAAGTTGTTCCATATAAAATCCCCTCAGAAGACAAAGGGGCACTACCTCCATCTGGAGAAAAACATTTAGGCAGGACTTCTTTATTATAAGAACTATAAATTTATAAAATAACCTACCTACTGAGATCGGACCACAATACACGGACTGGCCGCAGGTCTCCCGACCAGAGTGTGACAGCTTCATAGAAATATATGAAGATGTCATGCTTGGATCGTGAGACCCACGGCCAGTCCGTGCATTGCAGTTAGATCTCATAACAATATTTACAGATATCTGAATGCGCCCTTAATAGAAGGTCAAATGTGGAACAGTCAACAGCTTAAAAAAATGTTTAAATATTTTTTTTAGAACAAAATAACAGACACTTATGTAAAATTATAAGATTTTTGTTCTAAATATTTAGCCAGTATAATTGACACTCGAGGTCAAGAGCAGAGCCAGACTGGCTATTCTGGCAAAAGCAAGATTGGCCTGTCCCTGTAGTGGGCTACTCAATCTTCTGTCCCCTCCACTTTGCCGGCGGTCGTTGCATTGCTGTCTGCATTAGCTTGTGTGAATGATCACTCTGCCGTGCTGAAATCAGCAGGCTGAGGCAGCACAGTATGGCATAGCATGCTGCCCCCGTCCCTGCCTCCATATTACGTGACGGCAGTCAACCCACCTACCTCCTGTGTAGTGTGGTGGCAGGGTACGAAACCAAAGGCATTAGCAAGCAGTGATTAATGTAAGCACTTGGAGCATTTTCAGAAGGAAGCATCAGAGTTGTAATTTAAAATAAAGCATGTATCAGATGCAAGCATTACTAAGTTATAATTAAATAAGGCAATGTGTTCACTCCACTGTCATGCCACTAAATCAAAGGAAAAACACTCTCTATTCATGTGGTGAACTATAAATCCCAGCATGCCCTATGAGCTGCCAAAATTCAAGACACGCTGAGAGTTATAGTTCTCTCCAATTCAAAAGGATTACATAAATGGCACCTAAGGCATCTTAAAGAGGTTTTCCCCTCACCCATGACAGCACACCTTGAGAGAGGGATCCGCCCCACCAAGGACAGGAAACCGTCTGAAATAAAAGGGCGGTACCTCTCCCTCGCTTCAGTTGGTTTCCTGTCCTTGATGGGAACCTGTCTGGAAGATGCTTCATACTTACCTGGGCCTTTTCCAGTGTGAAAGAGTGGGCGCCGGCCTGTGCACCGGGTTTCAGGCTCCAGAAGCGCCATCCACTGTTCCCTGGAGCTGTGTCCGAGCATGCGCAGGTGGTGAGGAGGGCTCCGGCTCCCCGCAGACCACTGCGCTGTCCTCTCTCTGCTGCAGGCTCCTGGCTGGCCGCATGCCGGGAGTGGCGTCTTCCGGGTGTGACGCGCCTGACTTCACGACGCGGTGCACGCTGGGAGAGGAATGTCCGATGATGCCGGGGGGCGGCACACGGATCCATGATGGCAGCGCCCTGTAAGCGCTTGCCGACTGGCTTTTGGAACCTCGACCGGCGGGCGTCAGGAGGTGGGGGGGGACCTGAACCAGAGGAGGTTTCGGATGTGCCCTATTTTAGGTGGGGGGTTGTCCTGGTAAATGCTGCCTATACTAGTGCTTGTGGTATAGCAGCTATGGCAGACCAGGACAGCCAGGAGCAGCAGCAGCTGACCCCTCCACCTCAGCAACACCAGCGAAAGAAGCAGTCGGATGCCTCTCACATGGACAGCCGCTCCAGTAACCGTAGCGGCAGCAGGAGAAGTAAGGTGTCGGACGCTTCAGGGCCATCCAGAAGGGATTCATCTTATGTCCCGCCACAGCCTCCACATCCGGTACCCTTTTGTGACTTCAGAGGTGAGTGATCTTCGTGAATGTCACTTGATAGTAATGGAAAGTTATTATGTGCTTCATTCCTTAGGAACCTAAGAAGAGTAGCGCCAAACAGAAGCACAGGGTTTGCGCCTTATGCCAAGTCCCCCTTTCCATAGATTGGCAGAAACAGCTTTGTGCTAGCTGTATTAACCAAACCATAGTGGACGGCACCCCGGATTTTTATTCTAATTTGAGATCCATAATGCATACAGAGTTTCAAGATTCCCTAAAAGGCTTACTTAAGGGGAAAAAGAGATCCCATAAGGATATCTACTCCGATTATGATTCATCCTCCCAGTCGGAGGATCCATGCCTCAGTGAATCATCATCCTCCTCTTCATCAGACAGTGGTAGGCCCTGTTTCCCTATTGAGGGTATGGATATGGTGTGGCTTCAACAATTTGAAGACCAGCTCAAGGATTAAAAGATATCCAGAGATAAAATCCTCTCCAATCTACCTTTCCGCTTTCCTTGCTGACTCCTCAGCGGATTCGGTTAAACTCTCTGCCAGGTCTGCAAACTTATCTAACGCTGCCAGACGAGCCCTGTCGCTCAAGGGTTGCACAGGAGACCTGAAGTCTAAACATAAACTATGTTCCCTTTGTTGTGATGGTAAACTCTTGTTCGGCCAAAAACTGGATGAGCTTTTGGAGAAGGCTGGCGACAGGAAGAGAGGTTTCCCAGGGTTCACGGGGGACACAAAAAGGTCCTACTTTCAGAAGAAAAGGTTTAACCGGGGTCGCCCTACTGGAGAAAGGAAAAGATGAGAGCCCAGATCTAAAAAAAGACTCTGGTTACATGTTTGGGGGACCATCCTCCAGTACCAAAAAATATTCCCAATGACGCCAGGATAGAGGTCGGAGGAAGGCTTTCCCATTTTATCCCAGCTTGGGAAGCCATTACTTCAAATTCCTGGGTGTTGAGTATCATAAAGAATGGCCTAAAGATACGCTTCAGTCAAATCCTTCACCGAACCTTCATCATCACCCCCAGGAGGAAGTCCAGGGAGGAGCAGATAGCCCTAGATTCGGAGGTGCTAGATTTAGTCAACAAGCAGGTCCTTCACGAAGTTCTGTATTCACAAATGGGAAGGGGATTTTATTCCCCCCTTTTTGTGCTAAAAAAAAACCAAATGGGTCCTTAAGGACCATTATCAACCTCAAAAGTCTAAATCAGCTGATAGAGAACCAGACTTTCAAGATGGAATCAGTGAACTCGGCAGTAAAACTCCTACACCACAATTGTTTCATGGCAGTTATCGACCTAAAAGATGCCTATTATCACCTCCCAATCCATCCAGACTACCAGAAGTACTTAAGGGTAGCCCTATTCATCCAAGGGGAATTGAGGCATTTCCAATTTACTGCCCTACCTTTTGGACTCTCGATAGCATCGAGAGTGTTTACAAAAGTTATAGCGGAGGTGACAGCTTTTCTCCAAATCAAAAACGTGGTGATTGTTCCTATTTAGACGACTTAGTGGAAATAGGGAAATCGGAAGACCACTGTTTCTCTCAACATTTAGAGGTCAGGACAGCCTTACATCAGCTAGGATAGTTGACAAATGTTCAAAAATCAAAACTATCCCCCTCAAGGACTCAGATCTTTCTGGGCTTGACCCTAAATTCCCAACTTCAAGCCTGCTTCCCCCCGGAGGACAAGGTTTGCAAAATAATCAGCATGATCTCAAGGGCCGTAGAGTCTCCAGTGATGTCCCTGAGAGGAGCAATATCCCTACTGGGCTCCATGACGTCCTGTCTCCCAGCAGTCAAATGGGCCCAAGGTCATATGAGGATTCTTCAGTGGGAGGTCCTGTCAGCACAAAGATCCTTCAACGGACATTTAGAAACAAGACTATCTCTTTCCCTAGAGACGGTAGACTCCCTCTCATGGTGGACAAACAGGGAGAATCTGACCTCAGGCTTGCAGTGGTCCAGACCAGTCGACCATACAATTACAACAGATGCAAGTGGCTCCGGCTGGGGGGGTCATCTAGCAGATCTCTCAGTTCAGAGGCTCTGGTTACGTCACGAAATAGGGACATCATCAAACCTAAAAGAGCTTTTGGCAGTGGCGAAATCCATGATATGCTTCCTTCCCCACATACAGGGTCACCATGTCAAGATCAGGTCCGACAATCGGACGACAGTGGCTTATATAAATCACCAGGGAGGAACAAGATCACGCTCCCTGATGTTAGTGGCAAACAGAATCCTGCAACTAGCAGAACAGCATCTCCCATCCCTCAGTGCTCTTTACATCCGGGGGTAGAAAATTCAAAGGCAGATTTTCTCAGTCGCCACACTTTAACACAGAGAGATTATCCAACTATGGGGGTCACCGGACATAGATTTGTTCACCACCAGGGCAAACAGGAAGGTGGAGAGATTCTGTTCACTAGATCCGACAGAGAATCCCTATGCTGTAGATGCTCTCCAGATACTCTGGAAGTTCAGGAGGGCCTATGCTTTTCCACTGATAGTAATGATCCCGGCAGTAGTGAGGAAAATTCAGGAGGAGGGAGCAAGGATAATTCTGATAGCCCCCTTTTGGCCAAAAAGACCCTGGCTCTCCCTGCTTCGTCTAATGTCGGTCTCGGATCCCTGGGTTCTGCGGGACAGGTCGGACCTTCTCATCCAGGGTTCGATGTTCCATGCACAAGTCAAAGGTTTCCATCTGGCGGCTTGGAATTTGAGAGGATGTTACTGAGTAATAGGGGGTTTTCACCGGGCCTAGTTTCCACCCTATTGGGTAGTAGGAAGCCCATAACACTAAGATTTATAGCAGAATCTGGGGAAAATTCCTGGATTTCATAGACTCCCCATTGTTGAATAAACCTCCAATTAAAGATGTCCTAGAGTTTTTGCAGAAGGGACGTGACTTGGGGTTAGCTACGGGAACACTTAAAGTTCAGATGTCCGCCCTAGGGGCGCTCTATAATTGCAACCTGGCGGGGAACAGGTGGGTCTGTAGATTCATTAAATCCTGTTCCAGCGCTAAGACAGTTTGGGCTCTCAGAGTTCCTCCCTGGGACCTGAATTTGGTTTTAAACGCACTCTCTGGCAACCCATTTGAACCCCTGCAGGTTATCTCTCCAAAGTTCCTCACCCTCAAAACCATTCTCCTAGTGGCCCTAACATCGGCCCGTAGGGTGAGTGACCTGCAGGCCCTTTCTGTTGATCCCCCATTCACCCAAATTCATGATGACCGGGTAGTCCTACTTACAGATCCAGCATACCTTCCGAAAGTAGTTTACAGATTCCACTGTAATCAAGAGTAGAGATGAGCGTTGTTCTACTCGAACTGTTCGCCAATCTCAAATTCGAGCTGTTTTGGGCGGTGTTCGAGCCGGTCGGCGAACACGAACAATTTGAGAAAAATTCGGCTGTTCGAGGTTATGTTCGATAACTGTTCGTGCACCAAAATCATAACTGGATTTTTTCTCAGTAATGATGAAAATTAATGTTAATACGCAGTTTGAGTGTACAGCGGGGCGGGGGGAGGGGCAGGGGATGGATCTCTGCAGGAACAATGAAGATCTCCATTTTTTTTTCTCTTTCCCGCATTTGCAGTGGGGAGGTGCAATCTGTCAGCCTATCAGCAGCGCACACACGGAGCGAAGTGCTTTTTTTCACACAAGCAAGGGCATGTGTGATTGGCAGTGTATGTCACATGTCCTTGCCCTATAAGACCAAGCCATTTTCCCCGTCGCCACCATTTTCTCACTGCTGCAGCTGCGTGTTAGACGGCACCGCTGTTGCTGTGTGCGCTATACCTTGTTAATTTCAAGCCAATTTTCGCACAAATATACAGATAGCTTGGGAGTAGGGAATAGTTGTGATTGCAGTCCTTTTAAGGACTAGGTTACAGCATTTCCTACGACTTTTATCAGGCAGGTCTGTGCTCTTAAATAGATAGATTGTGGGAGTAAAGACTAATTGTAATTGGAGTCCTTTTCAGGACTAGGTTACATCAGTTCCTATCAGTTTTTGCCAGGCAGGTCTGTGCCAGTGCTGTGCAAGTTTTTTTCACAGCATTTGGCTGAATCTAGCAAAGCTAATCCTTTTTGGCCTATTGCAGAGTGTGTTAGTCAGTGGAGTAGCCTATCTGTGTTGCAAGATATACCACCTGTGTATAGAATACCAATTTTTTTACTGCACCTAGTGAAGTAAAATCTTTTGGGCATAGCATCATTCTATTAGTCCATCTATACTGACCTCCATCAGGTTGCAAACTGAATATAATTTTTTTCTGCATCTAGCTCTGAAAAAATATTTGGGCTTCTAGCAGTGTGTGGGACTTGGTCTATTAGTCCATCTATACTGACCTCCATCAGGTTGCAAATTAAAAATAATTTTTTTCTTCATTTAGCTCTGAAAAAATATTTGGGCTTCTAGCAGTGTGTGGGACTTGTTCTATTAGTCCTTCTATACTGACCTCCAGCAGGTTGCAAATTGAATATAATTTTTTTCTGCATCTAGCTCTGAAAAAATATTTGGGCTTCTAGCGGTGTGTGGGACTTGGTCTATTAGTCCATCTATACTGACCTCCATCAGGTTGCAAATTAAAAATAATTTTTTTCTGCATCTAACCCAGCCAATAGTTTTGGCCTAATACCACAGTTTGGCCACTCAGCTCTGCTCGGTTACCATCCATTGTTTTTTTGTGCAAAAGAGTTGTGAATTAGTTAACCACCAAAATGAGTGGAAAAAGGCCTGCTGCTGGTGGAAAGGGGAATAGGCGTGTTGGGAAGGGGAAAAAAGGTTGTGTCCGTGGGGTAGGTGCAGAAGAAAGACCATCTTCCAGCCAAACTAAAATGTCTACTTCTTTTAGCGGACAATGTGATAAGATCCCTTTCTTACGGCCACGCCAATCGCTACAAATTCCAGATGAGGCACAAAAACAGCAGGTGCTTCAACGGATATCAAGTGCTCCTTTAAGTGGGCTCTCCTCCACATCAACTTCAACATCACAAATACTCCAGTCCTCAAAGGTGTCACCCAAATCGCACTTGCTTCCTCACAGCTCCCAAATCTCCAGCTGCCCGTCTGAGTATGAGGTAGAACAGATGGTTGAGTCTGCAGAGCTGTTTACTCATACTATAGCCTGGGAATCAGAGGTCGACTCCAGCGCTTCTGTGAATTCAGACGAGGAAATGATCTGCACTGATGCCCAGAATCTTTATGAGTCGGATCCAGGACCAGACGCAGAAGGTTCTGACCATAATGTAGACCCTCATTCCCAAACTGTAACTCCTGTTGGTGGAGACAATGAGGAAGACGATGATAAGACTCAAATACCTGATTGGAGCGCCTTCCTGGACAGAGACGTAGTACTGGAAGCACGTCAACAACTGCATCCTCAAACACAACTCTGCCTCTCACCACAAGTCGTGGTGGCTCTTCAGGTCGCATGGGTGCTAAGCCTTGCATAGCCTGGGCATTTTTTCAGATCGATAAAGATGACCCAACTCGTGTTATCTGTAACATTTGTCAGCAAAAGCTAAGTAGAGGCCAAAAAATACATAGTTTGAGTACTTCATGCATGAACCGGCACATGGACATGAAGCATAAGTTGCAGTGGGAAGCTCAGTGTGCTACAATGCGGTCTAGCCGGCCGGGCCAACCACCGTCTGCCATATCTTGTGCATCCGCGGCCTCTTCATCCTCTGTGACTGGGGGGACAGCAGTCACACCTGTTTTGGGGCGCAGACCTGCCACCTCTTTACCCGCAACAGCCAGCGTGATTGGCAGGTCATCATTTTCTTTGGAGGTGGTAACACCAGCTGGTCTTGAGCGCTGTCCGACATCGATAGCACCACCTTTGGATCAAGGCAACCTAACATGTCTGCCTGCATCTTCCTCACAGACCGGCAGTTTGCCGGGGACACCCTTATCAACCCCGTCTAAGCACAATAGCCAGCCCTCGGTCCCTCAGATGTGGACAAGTAAAAGACCATTTCCTCCTAGCCATGAGAAAGCTAAGAGGTTGAATTTCACCATCTGCAAGCTCTTGGCTACAGAAATGCTGCCTTTCCGCCTGGTGGACACAGAGGATTTTCGAGACCTTATGTCCGTCGCAGTGCCCCAGTACCAGATGCCCAGTCGGCACTACTTCTCAAAGAAAGGTGTGCCTGCGCTCCACCAGCATGTCGCACACAACATCACAGCTTCTTTGAGAAACTCTGTGTGTGACAGGGTGCATTTCACCACAGACACTTGGACGAGTAGGCATGGACAGGGGCGTTACATGTCGCTGACTGGGCACTGGGTAACTATGGTGACAGCAGGACAAGGGGCTGCTGTCCAAGTCTTGCCGTCCCCACGAGTTGTGCGTCAATCCTCTTTATGTCATTTTTCCTCCACTGCTTCTGCCTCCTCAACCTCCTCTCGGTCTTCCACCTGCACCCAAAGCCTGTCTGGTCATGCCACAAGCTTTCTAACTGCGCAGAAGGGATCCTGCACACCTCCTTACTATGCTGGCAGTAGGGCTCAACGTCATCAGGCGGTTTTTACATTGAAATGTCTGGGAAATGTGAGTCACACAGCTGAGGAGTTGTGGTCAGCTCTGGAGAACCAATTTCATGAATGGTTGTCTCCACTGGACCTGAAACCAGGGAAGGCCGTGTGCGACAATGCTGCAAACCTGGGTGCGGCCCTTCGCCGGGGCAATGTCACACACGTGCCTTGTATGGCTCACGTGTTGAACCTGGTTGTCCAGCAATTTTTAGCCCACTATCCCAGACTAGATGGCCTTCTGCAGAGGGCACGGTCGCTGTGTGCTCACTTCCGCCGTTCGCATCCCGCAGCTCAGCGACTTACATCTCTACAGAAGTCGTTGGGCCTGCCACTTCACCGGCTAAAATGCGATGTGCCTACCCGGTGGAATTCAACTCTGCACATGTTGCAGCGACTGTGGCAGCACCGACAAGCCCTGGTGCAATACGTTCTGACGTATAGCCTGGGCCAACGAGATTCAGAGGTGGGGCAAATCACGCTGGAGGAGTGGTCTCAGATCAGGGACCTATGCACCCTTCTGCACAGTTTTGAAATGGCGACGAAGATGTTTAGTGCTGACGATGCCATTATCAGCATGACTATTCCGGTGATTTACATGCTGGAGCACATGTTAAACAGAATTCGGAGTCAGGTGGTGGCACAAGAGGAGGTGGAGGAAGTAGAGGAGGAGGAGTTGTATGCGGAAGGGCTAACATCTGCAAGGTCCAGACGGTCGGCAGCACCAAGGCGGCAGGCATGTGAGGGTGGGGGAGATGATTTTACCAGGGCGCATGGTAGCAGCCAAACTAGTGAGGAAGGTGCAGGAGCCCAGGAAGAAGTGGAGGACGAACTGATGGAAGACTCATCAGATGAGGGAGACCTTGATCACATTTCTGTTGTGCGAGGTTGGGGGGAGAGGACAGAGGAAGGAAGCATGATTGCTACCTCGCCACCAACACAACAGGGACTTGGTGCTCCTGGATGCGCAACACACATGAGTGCCTTCTTGCTGCACTACCTGCAACATGACCCTCGAATTGTGAGAATTAGAAATAATCCTGACTACTGGGTTGCCACACTGTTAGATCCCCGGTACAAAAGTAAATTTGCAGAAATTATTCCTGCCATAGAAAGGGATGCACGCATGCAGGAGTATCAGCAGAGACTGTTGCAGAATCTTACATGTGTTTTTCCACAAAATACCAGTGGTGCACGTAGTGAATCTCACAGTTCCAACTTGCCAACCGTGGGACCGTCAAGTGTTCAGCACTCAAACCGTAACAGAACCACAGTATCTGCTGGTAACATCAATTTTGCGGAATCATTTCACCACTTTTTTAGCCCATCCTTTGCAAGGCCACAGGAGACAAGAAGTCTGACACATAGTCAACGCCTAGAGACGATGGTACAGGAGTATCTCCAAGTAAACATTGAAGCCACGACTGTGTCACTGGACCCTTGCTCTTTTTGGGCTTCCAATCTGGATAAATGGCCGGAGCTAGCCACTTACGCCTTGGAGATCTTGTCATGCCCCGCAGCCAGCGTTCTGTCTGAACGTGTGTTCAGCGCTGCTGGTGGTGTGCTGACAGATAAGCGCACGCGGCTCTCCACTGATAATGTAGACAGACTCACGTTCATAAAGATGAACAAATCATGGATCCGAAACGACTTTTCTACCCCTGTGTCATCCTGGGGAGAGTAAAAGCTTGATGATTGGTTAAAATCACCCTACCAACCGTTTTAAGCTTTCAAATTACTAATCATGTTTATCTGTATCTTGACTGGAAAATAATTTGGGCTTTGTAGCAGTGTGCAGCACTGATCCTATTAGGCCATCTATAATAAGCTTCACCAGATTTAAAATTAAAAATAATTTTTAGCTGCATCTAGCCCAGAAAATAATTTTGGGGCTCCGAGATGCGCAAGACACATAAGTGCCTTCTTGCTGCACTACCTGCAGCATGACCCTCATATTGTCAGAATTCGAAGTAATCATGACTACTGGGTTGCCACACTCTTAGATCCCCCAAACTTTTCGATCAACCTTTTCATTTTAATAAAGACCAAAAAAATGGTCATTTTTGAAATTATAAGCATTAGCAGGTTGTTAGAAACTGAAATCAAACAGTTTTCAACTCAAAACTTTATTCTAGGTGATGTTACATTTTCACATAGGACCCCTTGTTCGAAAGGAGCTTCTGAACTCTCTCGTCCATTGAATTTGTCAGGTTTTGGATGGTTTCTGCTTCAATTGTTTTGCATGAGGACAGAATACCCTCCCAGAGCTGTTGCTTAGATGTGAACTGCCTCCCGCCATCATAGACACTCCTTTTAATGATGCTCCAAAGGTTCTGAATGGGGTAGAGGTCAGGGGAGCATGGGGGTCACACCATAAGTTTGTCCCCTTTTATGCCCATATCAGCCAGAGATGCAGATGTTTTATGTGCAGCATGAGATGGTGCATTATCATGCAGAAAAATGATCTTGCTGTGAAATACACGGTTCTTCTTCTTGAACCATGGCAGGAAGTGCTGTTTGAGAAAATCCACATACATTATGGAGTTCATCTTTAGCGCCTTCAGGGATCCTAAAGGGGCCGACAATCTCTCTCCCCATGATTCCAGCCCAAAACATTACTCCACCTCCTCCTTGTTGGCGCTGTAGCCGTGTTTGCGTGGGGTGTCCATCAACCAGCCATCCTCCACTCCATTCATCTGGACCATCGAGCGCTGCACGGCACTCATCCGTGAACAAAACAGTTTTGAAATCAGTCTTCATGTAATGTTTGGCCCACTGGAGCCGTTTCTGCTTGTGTGAAGTGGATAGAGGAGGTCGACAGGATGGCATATGCACAGCTGCAAACCTCTGAAGGACCCTGCATCTTGTTGTTCGGGGGACGTTGGAGGCACAAGCAGCTTCAAAAACTTGTCTGCTGCTATGACAAGGCTTTTTTGCCGCTGCTGTTTCAACCTGACGTAATTGCCTGTAGGAAAGAGTCCTCAATTTGCCCTTATCAGCACGCACACGTGTGTACTGTGAATCAGCTACATACTTCTTGATTGCCAAGACACTTCATCCTGATCATCGCACAATGTTGATTGTAGTCATGCCTTGACCTAAACACTCCACAATTTGTTGCTTCTCAGCAGCCGACACATCCTTTTTCTTTCCCATTTTGGCAGAAAATGTAGGCTGCTTAATAATGTGAGAGAGCCTTCTTAAGTAGTCTTGCCTTTCATTGGACACACCTGCCAAACTAATTAGCACAGGTGTCTGCAATTGCTTACAGTGATATAAAGAGCCCTGACACACATCACCATCAATGAGTTTAACTGACAAACAAACAAATTCTTCCCTTATCACTCCTAAACACTTTTTGCATAATAATTTGGAACGCGGTGTACATGTGCTTTTCCACAAAACACCAGTGGTTCACGTAGTGAATCTTACAGTTCTAACTTGCCAACCGTGGTCTGTATGGAATTGTTCAATAAAGGGCCCAAAATTAAGATAACATAGATGGGAGAGGTCTCTATGAATAGGAATTCCTAAGTATTTGATACCCTGTGAGGGCCAGGCAAAGGGAAAGTTGGACTGGATGGAATCCTATATGGATTTAGGGAGGGAGACATCGAGGGCCTCAGACTTCGCTGCATTGATTTTAAAATTTTACCATGTAACAAAGTGATCTATTTCAGCCATAACAGCAGGGATGGATATATGTGATTGAGTGATATATACTAGGACATCATCAGCAAATAGAGAGCACTTGTACTCGGTGCCTCCCACCTCAATCCACCTAATATTGGGGTTATGGCGAATTGATGAGAGCAGGTGCTCCGTCACTAGGATGTATAAGAGAGGGGACAGAGGACATCCCTGCCTTGTCCCATTGGTGATTGTGAAAGGTGATGAAAATGTTCTGACGCACCCCCTGGGCCTTGGGACACCCGGAGCCGGACCCTTTTTGGTGGATGCTGGTGGTTGTAGTCTTCGTGGCGGCGATCCGGTTCCGTGGCTCAGGGCGGTCAAACCAGTGGCGGAACTATTTATGTGGTTTTGATGTTTAAATGTCCGACTACGCCACCCGTGGATTGCGGTCAGAGTGAACCGCCGCTACAGGGCAGACCGCTAAGGCTGGTGTTGTGGGTGCAGCAGAGCGTAGCATAACTCCCCACGGGAGGAGTATAGCCTCAGGGCAGTGTATGCGGAGGATGGGGGTGATGGTGCAGGGCAGCAGCAGTAACGACACGGAGTCAGTGATGCAGTTCAGGGCCTTTACTCACAGTTCTTATTATCCAGACCACGTCTGCAGGTAACGGCTGCCCACGTCGTACTGTGCTCACCAGGTGAGGGGCTCAGACAACTCCCAGATAACTTTGGAGCGCTTCACAGGACCCCCTTTGTGTGTCCTTTGTCTGGCCTTTCTTACCAACACTTCTGTCCGGCTGCCTCGGGCCTCCTCTTGGTAAACTTGGCGCCAGTTTCCCTGACCCTATGTGGTGCCTTCCTAGCGGGTGGAGCAAGGGGCTGCGCCACATAAAATGTCAGAGCCTCCGGTTTCTAGCTGAGGGTCGTTTCCTGCCTCCACTAGTTCGGGGACCGGTCTCCCCCTTTGGCCTGACCCCTCCACGCAGGTGGATTCGGGCGTGCGGTGGCGACTCGCCCGTCCGCACCCCTGGGATCCCTTCATTCCTCGTTCCTGGAGCCTTCTCCGCTCCTCTTCCTTCCTTCTCCCTCTTCCAGGCCTGGGCCTCTGTTACTAGGCCCGCCTCCGGAGCAGAGCTCATGCAGAGCCCCTGCTCCCTGCCACTTCTGCTCAGACTTCTCTGCACTGAACTAAGATGGTGCCCACCTTTTATACTCCCTTCTCAATGCACCCAGGAACTGCTTCCTCCCTGCTCCTGCACTGCAGGGTTCCCCTTCCTCAGTGTTCCCTCCCCCCACTCCAGCCAGGGACAGGGACTGTCGTGCCCATCTCAGGGGCATATTGGTCGCCCTGCCCCACGGCAATGTGGTGTAATGCATGCAGGTGTCGGGTCCTGATCCACACTCCATCCTTATCTGAGAGTGAGATATCACACCTCTGGGTGAGGTGCAATACGTCTGTCTCGGTTGCTACAGTTCCATTTATCTTCAGCCTAGGTGACGTATTGTGATACAGGGCCGTGATTTTGGCTATAAAAGGGTCCCCTAGACCCCTACCCCAAGCTTTTTAAGAGAATCATATATGGCGTGCCAGGAGACTCTATGGAATGCTTTCTCAGCATCCAACTAGAGTATCTACTTACAAATTTTTAACTGCATCTAGCCCAGGAAATACTTTGTGCCTAGTAGCAGTGTCTGCTAGTCAGCGGATTATCCCGGCTGTTAAGCAAGCTACACCACCTGTAGTTTGGACACTTAATTTTTTCAAAGGAAATGCTTCGGGACCACGGGATACTTAGTGAAGAGCATCAGGAGGCACCCCAAGGCATAGGGGCTGGGACTGGCACTAGGATGCCTTGCGGTGGACAGCCGAGCTCGATCCTTATAAAAGCTTTTTAACTGCAGCAGCTTTAGTGGACGCTACTGGAGCTGGAATTACGCGGCTGCTGGCATGAGACTTGCCCTCCAATAGATCCTTGTAAATGGATTTAAAGTGTATTCATTCAAATTAGAGGGACAATTTAAATTAAAAAGCTTAGAGCTGCCTCCACCACAGGGGGGCTCTCTCGACCCACCAGCGGACAGGCACCAGTATTGGGAGAGGGGGGCTGGCTGTCAGGGTTCACCGCGGCTCTGGCACAAACCCGGCGACACGGAGGTGGCACGGGCAGGAGCGGACTGGCCGTCTCGGCTTCTCACTTTTTGGATTTTAGAAGGGCATGACATGCCTATATCTGTGTCTCCCCCTCCTTTTACTCCTCCACCTCTTTTCTTTTCGCATGACTATATGTACTTGTCACTTTTCCATGTGTTAGTTGTGTCTTCTGAGCAGTTTGTCAGCTTTTGGACACCTTTGAAGGTGTTTTCTATGTGTTTCTATGTGTTTTTGTTTGCCTGCCATTGGTTTTAACGGTGTTCGAAGGTGTTCGACGAACAGTTCGACGAACAGTTCGGCGAACACACGGGTGTTCGACGAACCGAACCGAACTCGAACACTACGGGGGTGGCTCAACACTAATCAAGAGATTGTGCTTCCCTCATTCTGCAGTAATTCAAAAAACCCCGGGGAGGTTACATTCTACAATCTGGATGTTAGAAGGGCTTTACTACAGTACATAGACATGACTAGTCAGTGGAGGAAGGACCACTCTTTGTTTCTGGCCTTTCAGGGGAGTAGGAAAGGTCACGGGGTGTCAAAGGGAACGATTTCTCGGTGGCTTAGGGAGGCTATTTGTCTAGCTTACATATCTACAGGAGTTCCGGCACCGGACGGTATTAAAGCTCATTCCACCAGAGCTGTAGCAACCTCCTGGGCAGAGAGAGCAGACATCTCAATTGACCAGATATGTAAAGCTGCTACTTGGTCTGCACCATCCACCTTCTACAAACACTATAGGTTGGATCTGTCCTCTTCTGACCTCAACTTTGGGAGAAGGGTACTTCTGGTGGTGGTCCCTCCCTAGGGTGCTCATAAATTCTCCAAAATTCTATCAAGGTGTGCTGCCATGGGTGAGGGGAAAACACCAAGCTTACTTACCGGTAGCCAGTTTTTCCTGAACCCATGACAGCACCCGTAGATTTGGGGTGATTATATATATTGTAGGTGTTGGTTATGTGTCTAATCTTTTCTGGAGGTCCTCTAAATGCACTGTAATCAACCAACTGAAGCGAGGGTGAGGTACCACCCTTTTATTTCAGACGGTTTCCGATCCTTGGTGGGGTGGATCCCTCTCTCAAGGTGTGTTGTCATGGGTTCAGGAAAAACCGGCTACTGGTAAGTAACCTTCGTGTTTTTCAGCGTAGCTTAGTTCCACATTGGGAGTTGAACAGTGTTGATAATATCAGGTCTAAAGATTCCTGAAGGGACAGATGACAAATTGGCAGCTACCATGCATGTGTCTTGGTATGTATGCTTGGTATGTATGTGTCTTGGTATGTATGTTTAGAAAGGAGGTCATCAGCACCACTTACTTCCAAATGTATAAGCAAATGGATAAGAGAAACCTTTTAACCTAAGATTCCACCAATCTTAGTTTTTTTACCACCAAGGTAAAAAAGTAAAAATAAAGTTTAAAAATAATGTAAAAATGTTAAAAAAAATCACAAAATAAAGAACAAAAAAATGAAAAAAATATACCAATAAATACATATTAATGTAAAAATAAAAATAAAAAAGTACACATATTTGGTGTCGCTGCATAACAACCCAATCTATAAAACTGTCTCACTAGTTAACCCCTTCAGTGAACACCTAAAGAAATTAAAAAAACTGTAAAAAAACGCTTTTTCACTATAAATCCAAACAAAAAGTGAAATAAAACGCGATCAAATAGTCAAATGTAAATAAAAATTGTATCTCTGAAAATGACATCTTGTCCCACAAAAAAACAAGCCACCATACAGCTCCATTGGCAGAGAAATAAAAGAAACTATAGCACTGAGAATATAGTGATGCAAAAACAATTCTTTCCTCTAAAAAACTGATGATGATTTACTGAGTAAAAGCGGTAAAACATAAAAAAGTACACATATTTGGTATTGCCACATCCAGAACAACCCAATCTATAAAACTGTCACACTAGTTAATCCGTTCAGAGAACCAGGTTAAAAAAATGCTTTTTTGTCATACTACCGAAAAGTATAATAAAACACAATCAAAAAGTTGAATGTAAATAAAAATGGGATTGATAAAAAAGTCATCTTGTCCCGCAAAAAAACAAGCGACCATACAGCTCTGAAAGCAGACAAATAAAAAAGTTATAGTTCTCGGAATATAGTGATGTAAAAACAATTATTGTTTTATAAAATTATTTTTATTGTGTAAAAGTGGCAAAACATAAAATGAAGACATAAATGAGGTATCGCTGTAATCGTACTGACCCAAAGAATAAAGCGGTCTTATCACTTTTACTTTGATCAAACGGTGAACAACATTTAAAAAAAAACCTTTATTGTTGGTTTTTCTTCTTTCTGTCTCCTAATAATTGAATTATAAAGTAATCAAAAAATGTTATTTACCCCGAAAATGATACGAATAAAAATTCTGACTCATCCTGAAATAAGCAACAAGATCTCACATGACTCTGTCAGCAGAAATATAGAAAAATTATAGCTCTCAAAATATGGTGATTCAAAGGTTTTTGAAAAAAAAATCTTTTAATGTGTGATAGTAGCCAAACATAAAGTCTGGTATCGTTGTAATCGCACCGACCCGAAGATTAAAGCCAACTAATCACATAAACCACACGAGAAAAAATAAATAAATAAATAAAACTAATTCTTGACCTGTTGTTGATTTGTTCATTCTTCTTCCCAAAGTAGCAGTAACGCTCAGCTCAAATTTATACTGCGCTGAGCGCTTGACCCAGGGTTTCTATGTAAATCTCTCTAAATACTTTTATGCCCAAAAATGACAAACAAATTCTATTAGTGATACCTTTATTGGCTAACCAGAAAAATTAAGTTTGCAAGCTTTTAGAGTACAGAGGCTCCATGTCTGAAAAAGGTTCTTCTGTGCAGTGAAAGCTTTCAAACATAACTTTATTGGCTAACCAGAAAAACTATCACTACTAAAATACTTTTGAAATTTTTGGGCATAAAAGTATTACATTGATTTTTCTGGCTAACATGGTATCACAATATAATTTTTTATTGCACATTGTGTAAATCTGTAAATGAAGTGATTCAGATGGAACTACTGGTGAAAGATTTCCTATAATGAGGCAGATGGAGACAACTGTGAACCACTGTCTGGCCTATGATCCGGCAGTGTCTGTCTTTTTAACCCTCCGTCACATACAATATCGGTTCTAACGAGTTCACATACAATGTGACTGTCAGGCGCAGGCTAGAAAAAATACCTATAATATCTAATGTTTGCAATTTCAGTGCTCTAAAAGTGATCAGTGACCTTCATAGGGATGTAATAAAAGAGACTACACATAATCAGGTGCAAAAAAAAACCATTTACTTAACATAAAACTAATAATTCTGAAATACAAACATTTCAAAACTCCCACCAAATAGTCCTCAGTTCGACTCTGTCAAAAAACTCTACAAAGAAAATTTATGGAAACAAATTTAATTTTAAGGTACCTTAAGTACTATTAAACACATATTCAATCAGAATTAGATCCTGAAGTTTCCCCAGAAAAATTACACTTGCAGAGCAAAGAGCAAGAATTACACATCATTTTTGCATGTGTCAGGCAGATTGCATTATGACATTTGTGACATTCATAATTAGAAAGCCTTCTGATTCCACTTTCCGTGGTGCAGGTGGTGCATCTCCTTCTTTTGGGAGGTGGTGCAGGTGGTGAATTTTCACTATCATCTTCTGGGCGGAATCTTTTGAGCTGAACTTGAAGGCGAGAGGGGATACCGATTGTTTTCATATTTCTCCTGCGTAGCTCCCCAAGCACTAGTTCATGGGCCAATTTTTTCAGATATAATCGTCTATGGAGTGGTTAAAGCTTGTTTTCAAGGTAAATGACTTGTGAATTTATACCACCCAAATTCAACATAGCAAAAAATATGACCATTGGCCAGCGTTTGGTGTTTCTGCTGACGTTGAAAGTTGAGCACATCTGATCAGCTGTATCAACACCCCCTTTGGTTGCATTATAAAATGTAATTATCTCCGGGTTTTTTTGTGCCTCAGTCCCAGGATCGATGGCATCATCATCATGAAGTGTTGATAGAAGATGTACAATTTTTTTTGCTTGTGGTACATAGGAAACCAAAACCTTTCCATTATGGAATGCAAACATACTGCTGTACTGTTGTCTCCCTTTCACACTTACAAACTGTGTAGGCAACTCTTTTTTATTTTTTCTTACAGTTCCGACAGATAATCAATCAGATCACAATTTGAAAACCAATTGTCAGCTGTTATATTGCGACCCGATCCAAATAAGGGCTCAGCCAGTCTTTTTACAACATCACTGGGTTCGTTGCTGACACAGTAAGGACCTTCTGGTTGTTTTCCTGCATAAACTTCCAGGTTGTAAATGTAGGTCTTACTGGCATCAACAAGGGCATACATTTTTATTCCATATTTGTTAGGCTTTGATGGAATATATTGACGAAAGGCACATCTACCACGAAAACCAGGGAGCATTTCGTCAATAGTGAGATTCTACCCAGGGCAATAGCTTTTTTTACAGTTTTCAACAAATTTTTGGAATATATCACAAATTGGAGCAAGTCGGTCATGTGTTTTACGTTCAGTTCGGGTAGTTCTGTTGTCAAACCGAAGGCAACGAATTAGAAGCTTGAATCTGTTTATGGACATAACAAGGCCAAATTTTTCAACTCCATCCCCATCTTTACTCCAAAGTTCCTCCAAACTTTGCTATTTGCCCTATAAGCTCCTGCAAGGTATAATAATCAAAAATAAGCACGCAGTTCTATTTCATCTGTGGCCTTGATGGTTCTGTTACAGATGAACTTGTCCTTTATAATGTCTATATATTGGTTGGTATATGTGACAATAGAGTCCAGAATGTCATCTGTGAATAAACTATTCCAGCATTCAACTGCAGTTTTTGTATTACTTGCAGTTCCTATAACTGCAGGAAGGTGAGTAATAATGTTTTGAGGTTCCCTACGTTTTTTCTGGAATGGCTTCTTGTTCCATTGGGTTTTTTTATCTTTTCCCATATAATAAGATTCTACATCTTCATCCTCATCACTGTCACCATCTTGCTCTGTTTCAGAATCCACTTCACATACGTCCACCTCATCATGAGAATCAATCTCACTTTCCTCTCCTAAATCCTCATTCAGTGTGGGGTCTGCATCATCTAACAGCATGTTTGTTACTTCCTCAACATCAAGGTTTTTTGATAAATTGTACATTTTCCTCTCCATTTCAGCAGATAATCTGAAGCAAGAGAAGGAATATGTGTTAGGGAACTACTGTATATGCCTGAGCAGCACACTTTCTTTTTTAATCTTCCTTATTTCTATGAAATATCCTCACACTTTGTGCTATACATTCATAAAACAAGCTAAATAAACAATTGTGATGAATAAAAACATAAAATACCAACCTTATTGAGTGTGACGTGTTCACATACAATGAGCCTGAGAGATTAGCGCAGTTATATCTGTCCTCCTGAAGCTCTGCAATCCAACTGTGGTATGAGGTTTCACAGAGCTGCTAGAGACAGGAGACTACCTGGAGGGAGGGGATTTCCTCACAATCTGGTGAGGAAGGAGAAATGAAAGTAAAAGAGATGTGCCTGTCAGGCCTATTGTATGTGACGGAGGGTTAAGTGGGCATGAAAATGCGGTCAGCCACAGTTTTTTGCACTTCTGCAGGGTAACTCTGCTGCCTCATTATAGTCATTGGATCTGTCGGGAGTCTCAAAGTCAGAGACTTAGATGGAAACCCCATGGTAAGTACTCAGCGAAGAGCGCAGGATAAATGTGATCACAAACATTATGTAAAATGTTCCCAATAAAAGCTTCAACTCAATCCACAAAAATAGCCTGCATTCAGGTCTGTCATCTGTATTGGAAATATAGGGGATTTCCACATTACTGGTAACACAAATGCTCTGGAAAGCACATTTAGCGTTCACATGTTTGTCAGTACTGTAGCGATGAAAGCCCGATTAATATATGGGGTGGGTGTCTCCAGAAGCATGAGCTGAGTGCAATATATGGGCACTGGAATGTACGTGCACTACAATGTAATGGGCACTACAATGGTAGATTTGCAATTTTCACTCAACAACATCTATTGCTGTTTGTTTCTGGAAAACACACATGAAATCAAAATCATCACTACACCTGTAGATAAATTCCCATAGGGGCCTAATTTCCAAAATGAGGGTACTTGAGGGGGATTCTGCTGTTCTGGTACTTAGGGGATCTGTATATGGAGTCCGCAAACTTTTATAGGAAATCTGTACTCCAAGAGTCAAATAGCACTCCTTCCCTCCCGAGTGTCGCAGTGTGGCTAAGCAATACTGTACAGACACATATAGGGTAGTGCTACGTTCAGCAGAAATTGGGTGACAAATTTTGGAGCCATTTTTACCAATTTCCCAGTGTGAAAATATAAAATCTGAGGCTAAAACTAAATTTTTGTGATAATAATGTAATTATATTTTCTTCACCGCCTAAAGGTATAAGGTTCTGTGACAAACCTGTGGTGTCAATATGATCACTGCACCCTTAGATGAATTAATTGAGGGGTGTAGCTTGTAAAATGGGGTCACATTTGTGATGGTTGTGCTGTTCTGGCACCTTAGGTGCTCTGCCAATGTGGTGTGGCACCCGCAAACCATAACAGCAAAATATGCACCATAATATGGTTCTCCTTCCCTTCTAAGCTTTGGACTGTGCCTCAAAAGTAGTTTTTGACCACATATGGGATATTGGCTTACACATAAGAAATTGGGCAACAAATTGTACCAATTGTTTTCTCCTGATTACCCTTATGAAATGAAAAATTTGGGGCTAAAGCAACATTTTTGGGGGAAAAAAATATATTTTTTTATTTTCACAGCTGAAAGTTATGAAATCCTTTAAGGCTTCTATAGGTTCAAGGTGCTCATCACACATCTACATTAGTTCCTTGAGAAGTGTATTTTCCAAAATGGGGTCCCTTGTGGGGGGATTTATATTGTTTAGGCTCATCAGAGGCTCTTCAATTGTAACATGACTCCCACAGAACATTCCATCAAAGTCTGCCTTTAAAAACGTTGCTCCTTCCTTTCAAAGCAAAACTAAAGAAACTTTTTTTTGTGGAAGAGATTTACCCTTGTGAAAATTAAAAATTTGGGACTAAACCAACATATTTTTGGGAAAAATGTTAATTTCAAATTCTGCGAAGCACCTGTGGGTTCAAGGTGCTCACCACACCTCTAGATAAATTCATTGAAGGTTGTAGTTTCCAAAATTCAGTCACTTGTGGGGGCGTTCTACTGTTTAGGCACATCAGGGGCTCTACAAACGCAACATGGTGTCCACTATCTATTCTAGCCAATTTTGCATGGCAAAAGTCAAATGGCGCCCCTTCCCTACCAAGCCCTGCCGTGTACTCAAACATTGGTTTTCCACCAAATATGGGGTACTAGGGTATACAACAAATTGCGTGGTCCAGTTTCTTCTTTAACCCTTGTGAAAATGAAAATTTTGAGGCTAAAGTAACATTTTGTGGGAAAAATGTGATTTATTTATTTTCACGGCTCAACATTATCAAATTCTGTGAAGCGCCTGTGAGTTCCTTGAAGATAATTTTTTTGTAGATAAATAAACTTTGTTGGAAAAAAATGAGAAATTGCTGATAAACTTTTAACCCTTCTAACTTCCTAACAAAAAAATGATGTTTCAAAAATTATACTGATGTAAAGTAGATATGTGGTAAATGTTATTTATTATCTATTTTGTGATACAACTCTCTAGTTTAAGAGCATAAAAATTAAAAGTTTGAAAATTGCGAAATTTTCAACATTTTCACTAAATTTCCGATATTTTCACAAATAAACGCAAAAAATATTGACCTAAGTTTACCACTAAAATAAAGTACAATGTGTCACAAAATAAAAATCTCAGAATCATTGGGATGCATTGAAGCATTCCAGATTTATTGCCACATAAAATGACACTGGTCAAAATTAGAAAACTTGGCCTGGTCATGAAGGTGAAAACAGGTTTTGGGCTGAAGGGGTTAACTTCGCAGAATCTTGTTTGTTTTTTCTGGGGAAAAGAGCATGGGCAGATGTGATGGTTGTGAAGCATTTTGGTTAAAGATTACCCTAAAAAATTATTTTTTTCTTTAAAGGGTGGAAGACATATTTATTTGTACTCTGCTGGAAAAAAAACATGGAGAACAAACATAAGCTAAAAACGGTTGCAGATAAAATCAGGGAGAAATAAAAGAAAGGTTTTATTGTCTGATGCTGGAAAATGTGCAAAAATATCCAATTTGTTCAGTCTTTATCAACCAGTCCAAATATTCCTGAGCCTAGTAACCTTAATACATTTACAGAGGAAACTGTCTCTGATACACACAGAGATAGCAAACTAGGGAAACTGATTCTGCAACAGTAACTCATCCATCAGAATAAGAAATCTCTTTGTAAGCGTTAGATTGGGGCATTGCCGGGTGAGTGTTGATATGACGGAATGTGATAAACCACATAAAAGTAGCAGTTCTTCATTTAGACCAGTGGTCTCCAACCTTTCTTACCTTAAGAACCACATTCAAGGCTGATAAATGGTCATGCGCCACATTCAGTGGGAACCTTAATACTTACACCAGTGATACCAAGAAACCCACAGTTCTGATATCATAGCCAAAGCTTTGTCGCAGAAAAGCACACTGAAACCTTTTGCCCCCTCTGTTATAGGCAGAATATTTACATCCAGGGGGTCCCACTTTACCCTCTTATGGCATTCACTACACTACTATACCAGTTTCAAGCACGTCTCTAACTGGCAGTATCATCCCATCTCCACTTTACTATACTTATCCTTTCCCCATCAGTATACACACATCAAGATCTACTCTTATGTGCAGGCCTTCTCAATAAGTCACCATCTGAAGACCTACTCTTCTTTTGTTTGCTAGACCTGGTGCTAATGCATTAAGCCATCAGACAGCTTCGAGCCACACAACATGTCCCCGCGAGCCACATGTGATTCCCAAGCCACTGGTTGGGGACCCCTATTGTAAACCAACTTTATAATCTCAGCCTACGTTCAGTTACTTTGTTTGGCCTAATACAAGTCAACTCGTCTTGTTTTTAGTTTTCACCCACATCAAAACATTAATGATCCAGAAATAAAGAAAAATGGATCAAACCATAACTAACTGACCAACTGTGGAGAATAAAAAGCTGTATTTTTCTCAGCATGCCTCACATTTTCAAAGGGTTTTTCAACAAATCTATATACTGAAGCAATGACAGACATGATACATAATCACCAAAGAATCGAAAAACATGAAACAAGTGTAATGCACAGAACCTTATTTTTTGAAGGTCAGCAGTTATTTACTGGTTTGCAATCAAATATCTGTACGCAGAGAACAAGTCAGGAAAATACATCAGATATTGAACATGTAATAGACATCGTAAAAGTAATAGGTAAACATACACTCAAATTTGAAGCTGCCTACACCTTACAAGACATTTCTATTGATCATGGCTATTTTTTGGAATTTGTTCTACTTCTCAGCAAGTATGATGTCTGTTTACAAGAGTATGTCACTGATTGCATAGAAAAAAGCAAATGTTGCATTAAAGAGGAAAGGGTAGAGGACCTTTGTTCTTCAAAGATATTGTCAACAGTAACTGAAAATCAAAGACAATCCACAATTTGTAAAAGTCGCTGGTGGTCTAAAGATTCTGCACTAAGAAACATATTTGCATCATTTGCAAAACCTGATTTCTGCTTTATACATTGATCAGTATTGTCAAATTAACAAAGATTAAAGAGAACCCAAGATTTCAACCAGAAGTGCACGAAATAGCTCAAGCATTTGTAGAATGTCTGCTTAAGTTTGGGACAGTGATTACAGCTCAAATATTTATGTGCATTTTTGAATTGACATCTTCATTGTCAAAATGTCTACAAACATGTGGATTGGATATCTGGACCGCTTATCCCGTGGTATCTGGAGCACAGAAGAATCTCAAAAATCTTTCAAAAAATTTGGATGTAGTGAAGAAAACTGCAGATGATTATATTAGGTGGGCAAATAAACTGCAAAACTTGAGGATTGTGAATCTTGAAGTACAGGTCAGTTTTCCTCAAAAATGGTTATTAAAGAGAAAAAAAAAGCATGACCGGTGAGTCTACTCAAGATGAAGTGATAAAAGATGCTGTTAATATCTATGAGATATAAGTAAAAAACATTACCTTTGATGTAATAATTGAAAGCATAATTCAATGTCTTCTCACCAGCGGAGCATTCTATGCTCACTATGCATGTCTGGACCCTAGAAATTTCCCTGACATCAGAGATAAAGGGTTTTAGGCACCAGAAGTGGAAAAATTGAGCAAACATTTGCTCAGTTTTGATGAAAGAGCCATAACTGAATTTGCAGTGTGAATTAAGCAATCTAGCATTACTCTAGGACAAGTTAAAAAGACCTGCACTCGAAGTATACACTGCCAGGGTGGCAAGAGAAACACAAGGTGAAGTCCATAGCACAAAATGTGGTTACGCAGTATTACATCTAATGCTAAGACAGCTGTCAGTCAGTGCGGTTAGGGCCACCGGTCACTGTACACTGAGCGGTGATTGAATCCGCACTGGCCCACCCCTATCAATGAAAGCACAAGGTGCAGGGAGGAATAAAGTTAATTTTCTCCTGGCAACGGTGCTCCTAGTGCGGAAACCAGGCAGCTTCAGAATGCTATTAAACTGCAGATTAACCCAATATCAAATAAGTAAATAGCATCCTCTAACAAATTAAAATGCAGCAGCTGCCAGCTGTACACTATAGCTGCCATTCTGCTGCATCAGCCACGATTGATGTTGGCATGGACCATGGACATTTAACTAATTAGATGCTGCTGTAAATAGTGACAAAGGCATCTAGATGGTTAATAGTGTGGGGACTCCCTTTAACTCCATCAGCACTCTGAGATTGTGATTGTGTTGCCCTTATGGTTGACATCAGAATTCAATACCATGTAATTTCCCTAGGGTCTGCCAGCTATATGGGCCTGTTCAGATGTTAGCAACATTTTAGTGGTAAAAATAAAATTTTTCATTCCTGTCATTCCACTTTGCTTAAATTCCGGAAAAGCACCTGAAGGGTTAATAATCTACCCGACAGTAGTTTTGAAAATGTTGAGGGGTACTGTTTTTAAAATGGTATCACTTTTGGTGGCTTTTCCAATATATGAGTCTCCCAAAGTCACTTCAAAACTGAATAGGTCCCTAAAAAAATAAGTTTTGTAAATTTCATTTACAAAAAAATGAAAAATTGCTGCTAAATTTTCAAACCTTCTAACATCCAAATAAAATAAAAGGACATTTTACAAATGGCACTGATGTAAAGGCAGACCTAAGGGAAATGGCATTAACTACCTGGAGATCACAATTCCAACCCGTTGCTCTTCATTACCGGAGGAGTAAGGACGAAGCTTGAAATACAATTTGCATGCCTCCTTAAATAGAAAAAACTTGTCCCTACCTCCTGAAAACCTGTCCAAGGCAACCTGTAACCGATGATGTTGCTGGTGTACCTCAACGCAGAGGTTATTCACCTCCAGAGACCACCTGTGCAGCCGCTCTGCAAGCTCTGCAAACTGAACCCATACCAAGTGAGAAAGGAAAAAAAAGGTGCACACCCAAAAACACGCAGAAAAAAAATGTCAGTTGTTTTTTTCTTTTTCAAATCGTGCTCGGCCAGCTATAATGTCATGCCAAGTATAGGAAAGAGTTAGTGCAATTCAAAGGGAAAGGGAGCCCAGGCACAAGGGAAAGGGGGAAGTGGAGACCTCCTAGTCTGGTCTAGTGTCACCCTGTCTCAACTATCGTCTCTATATTGCCTCTTCAGTAATCTCTGCACGCGTGCCTCACCCTGTCTTTCCCTGGCGTATGACTAAGGCTAGGGATGGGAGGAGATGAGCACTCCACTAAACTCTATAGACAACAAGTTTAGACAAACAGGGAGAGAAAGCTTAGCTTTAGATGATTCTAGACAAAAGCGAACTCCGTCTCAAGCTCCAGAGAGGATGAAGTACTGCTCTTGCTAAGCCTTCACAAGTAGAAATGAATATAGACGGCACCTCCCTCTCAGACACACCAGGTATATATACACCCAGGCCAGGTAGCTAAATACCAGAGGGAGGTAGCCGCTAGGTCCTAGAGAGAGCCTCTCATCTAAGAAGATGTCTGTAATGCCAAACGTAGAGATCTCCTACAACCAACTGCAGGGCGACTGTCTGTCACCTCTGATACACTCATGACAGGCGCTTTACATGTGAAAAAGGGGGTATACATAACAAAAACAATTACAACAATCTTAAACAAAAACGCGAAGGTGACTGGTACAGGAAGAATGATGACCCAGTCCGTGAGGGCTCACAATCTACAGGGGCTGGGTGAGGATACAGTAGGTCAAGGTAGAGCTGTTTGTGCTGCGGTATGGTGGAGCAGTGGTTACTGCAGGTTGTAGGCTTGTCGGAATAGGTAGTTCTTCAGGTTCCTTTTGAAGATTTCGACGGTAGGCGAGAGTCTGATATGTTGGGGTAGAGAGTTCCAGAGATGGGGGGATGCACGGGAGGAATCTAGTATGCGATTGTGGGAAGAGGAGATAAGAGGGAAGTAGAGAAGGAGATCTTGTGAGGATCGGAGGTTGCATGCAGGTAAGTACCAGGAGACTAGGTCACAGATGTAAAGAGGAGACAGGTTGTGGATGGCTTTGTATGCCAAGGTTAGGGTTTTGAACTGGAGTCTCTGGGCAATGGGGAGCCAGTGAAGGGATTGACAGAGAGGAGAGTCCAGGGAATAGCGGGGAGATAGGTGGATTAGTCGGGCAGCAGAATTTAGGATAGATTGGAGGGGTGCGAGAGTGTTAGAGGGGAGGCCACAGAGAAGGAGGTTACAGTAGTCGAGGCGGGAGATGATGAGGGCATGCACTTGTGTTTTTGCAGATTTCATGGTTGAAGAATGTGTGGATCCAGGAGATATTTTTGAGTTGGAGTCGGCAGGAAGTGAAAAGGGTTTGGCTATGTGGTTTGAAGGAGAGATTAGAGTCCAGGGTTATCCCGAGGCAGCAAACTTGCGGGACTGGGGAGAATGGACAGCTATTGACTTTGATAGATAGATCGGATGGGGAGGTTGAGTGACATAGTGGAGAAATGATGAATAGTGATGGGCGAGCACTAAAATGCTCGGGTGCTCGATGCTTGGGTCGAGCAAATTGGAATGCTCGGATGTTCGACCTGAGCAACGAGTCCAATGTAAGTCTATGGGAAACTCAAGCATTTTTCAGGTGGCTCCCCCCGGCAGTCTGCAGAGGGCCTAAAAATTGCCTAAATCAATGGGAACAGTGCTCAAATGACATGGGAACAGCATGGGGAAGACCCCTGGAAGCATTTCTGACTCCCAGGTCACTGATGTCAACAAAGTTGTCAGAGATATTACGCCAATTTTACAGACTCACAATAAAACATACAAAAACGAAACCAAAATGGACTTTCCTGGGAAATATGTTAAGGAACATCCTTTCCAGAGAAATGACTTGATTATAAGGCAAAATAAATAACCAAACACAAAAATGCTCCTTCACACCTTGGGCTATGTTCACACATAGCTTTTTTGATGTGTTTTTGCACTTTTGCATTGCTTTCAACTGTGACAAATGCATTCACTGTGAAATGTCATTTTAACATTCTACAACCTTATGGGGCCATGTGGTGTGTGAGACCTGATCAGACACATCCTATTTCATTTATGAAGGAGGGACTCTGAAAGTCACAAAGCCTATTTTTAAAGGGCCATCAGGCGGCCTTTACAATTCTTAAAGGGCCAGAAGTCGGCCCTGGCTATTCTTAGAGAGCCCTCTATGCTTTGTTGTTCCCATTACTAAAGAGTGGGTCTCCTATACTGTTATTGCGTATGCAGTGAGTGGCAGGTCTGCCCAAAATTTGGATGCACCCCAATACCCCTTTGAAAATTTGGACGCACCACAATACCCCTTTGAAGAGACTTAGAGGAGGGCCTGCTGAAAACAATTTTCCCATTATTAGGAAGTGGGTCTCCCATACTGTTTGCCTATGCAGTGAATGCAAGGGCTGCCAAAAATTTGGACCTACTCCAATGCCCCTTGGAAAAGACGTAGAGGAGTGCCTCCTGAAAAAAAAAGTTCCCATTATTAGGAAGTGGGTCTCCCATTGTATTTGCCTATGCAGTGAATGTAAGGGTTGCCAAAAATTTGGAGGCACTCCAATGCTCCTTGGAAGATACATGGAGGTCAGAGGGCCGCTGAAAACAATGGTACCACTATTTGAAAGTGGGTCTCCCATTGTGTTTGCCTATGCAGTGAATGCAAGGGTTGCCAAAAATTTGGAGGCACTCCAATGCCCCTTGGAAGAGACATAGAGGGCCTCATGAAAAAATGTTCCCATTATTAGGAAGTGGGTCTCCTATAGTGTAGGCCTATGCAGTGAATGCAAGGGCTGCCAAAAATTTGGAGGCACTCCAATGCCCCTTGGAAGAGACGTAGAGGGCCTCATGCAAAAATGTAACAATTATTAGGAAGTGGGTCTCCCATAGTGTTGGCTTATGCAGTGAATGCAAGGGCTGAAAAAAAATTGGGAGGCACGCCAATGCCCCTTGGAAGAGACGTAGAGGGCCTCATGAAAAAATGTTCCCATTATTAGGAAGTGGGTCTCCCATAGTGTTGGCCTTTGCAGTGAATGCAAGGGCTGCCAAAAATTGGGAGGCACTCCAATACACCTTGAAAGAGACATAGAGGGCTTCATGAAAAAATGTTCCCATTATTAACAAGTGGGTCTCCCATAGTGTTGGACTATGCAGTGAATGCAAGGGCTGCCAAAAATTGGGAAGAACTCCAATGCACCTTGGAAAAGACGTGCAGGAGGGCCTCATAAAAAAATGTTCCCATTAAAAAGGAGTGGTTTTCCTATACTTGCAATGCCCATGCATGAAGTGTATGGGCTGACAAACATTTACCCCTGGGGGGTATACATGACGATACTGTATAAAAAATTTTTACGGGCATCATAAACACCCTTTAAAAATTATGTGGGTGTTGCATCACGGACCATGGTCACCCTGATGATATGGTGGTGGAGGATGATGATGAGGAGAAGGAGGAGGACAAGAGCAAATAGCCAAAATCAGGAAGCGTATACCAATGTGTGGATGTGAAAAGGTGCATGGGAATACACCTTCCAAAAAAAAACACTGGATTTGAGTTTATGTTACGCTGTTATCTTTCGGTGGTATTGAGAAGTCTGGCCCAATCCAGCCCTTGTTCATTTTTATAAGAGTCAGCCTGTCAGCATTTTCAGTTGACAGGCAGATGCGCTTATTAGTTATAATTGCATCAGCGGCAGTAAAAACCGGCTCTGATAAAACGTTAGCGGCAGGGCAGACCAGGACCTCCAAGGCGTAGAGAGCCAGTTCATTCCACGTATCCAGCTTGGATACCAAATAATTAAAAGGCACAGAGGAATCACGGAGGATGTTGGTATGGTCGGCAAGGTACTCCCTCAGCATCTTCCCAAACTTTGCAATCCTTGTGAGAGTACCCCGCACCTCAGGGCCTGTGCGATGGGAGGGACTGAGAAAACTCTCCCAGAACTGGATTGGAGTTGTGTCTCTCTCGTCTGTACTTCTTGGTTATCCAAGGATCTGTGAACTCTTCGGCCAGCATTTTCAGATAGGAATTGTTTTAATAGTTCCTCAACAAGGGCCTTCTGGTACTGCCTCATTTTTGTAGACCTGTCCGCCTCAGGTATAAGAGATATAAAGTTCTCCTTGCAGAATGGGTCTAGAAGTGTCACCAACCAGTAATGACTGTCACCCAAAATTTTGAGAACGCGAGGGTCAGGGGAAAGGCAGGGTAACATAAACTCAGCCATGCGTGCCAGACTGCTGCGTTTCAGAAGACAGAGAAGTGGGATGGTGATGCTAATTATAGCGTCATCACCGCTCACCATCTTGATGGAATCCTCAAAGTTTTGGAGGATGGTATAGATGTCTGACATCCATGTCCACTCCTGAGGTCTTATGTGTGGAGTCTGAACTGAATACCGATGGCCTTGTTGATGCTGGCAGTCAACAATTGCCCTCTTCTGCTCACAAATCCTTCCCAACATCTGCAGTGTAGAGTTCCAATGCGTGGGGACATCAAACACCAGTCTGTGAGTCGGAAGCTGCAAACGCTGCTGAAGCTCGGCAAGGGCGGCGGAAGCTGTAGCTGACTTTCTAAAATGGGCACACAGGAGGTGTACTTTGACAAGCAGATTCGGTAGCTCAGGTAGATTTTGAGAAACAACTGAACCATAAGGTTAAGCACATAGGCCAGGCATGGTATATGTGTGAGCTTGCATCGCCTCAGAGACGCCACCAGGTTCGGATGTGTTCGGTCACAAGGTCTGACTGGGTCCTGGCTTCCACTATGTTAACCCAGTGTACTGTCAGCGATACCAAAAGCACTTATCCACGTGTCTGTGGTTAGGTGGACTTTCCCAGTAACTGCATTGTTGAGGGCATGGCTAATGTTGTGGGACACGTGCTTGTGTAATATGGGGACGGCACACCGGGAGAAATAGTGGCGGCTGGGGACCGAGTACCAAGAGATGGCCGCCATCAGGTTGCAGAAAGCTTCCGTCTCCACGAGCCTAAAAGGCAACATTTAGAGCGCAATCAGTCTCAAAATGTGGGAATTTAGTAGTGTGGCCTGTGGACCGTTGGCTGCGTATTTGCGCTTGCGTTCCAAGGACTGGGGTATGGACAACTGAGCGCTGTGCTGGGACAAGGTTGTGCTTGCTGAAGGTGCTAGTTGAGAGTGCAATGACAGGTGCAGGGCAGGAGGCATCTTTGCATGCACTATGGACAGGGGATTGGCTTGCACACACAACAGGGGAAGAAGCAGTGGTGTCACCCACAGACACTGTTCCTGGACCCTGGGGTTCGGTTCACAAAGTCGGGTGCTTTGTTGCCATGTGCCTGATCATGCTGGTGGTGGTCAGGCTGGTAGTTTTGCTACCCCTGCTAATGCTGGCCTGGCAGGTGGTGCAAATGACCTTTTTGGGGTTATCGGCAGAGTCTTTAAAAAACAACCAGACTTGGGAAGAGCTAACAGTTGTACTGGCAACTTCCATCGTGTTGGTGTTACGGGGAACGGCTACAAGCCTTCTGTCTGCGGCCACCACACTGATTCTTCCTGCCTGTTGGGGTGCTCTGTCTCCCTCCCCCTGTGTGCTGTTGTCCTCGCTCTGCATGTTCTCCTGCCAGGTTGGGTCAGTTACTATATCATCCACCACCTCGTCTTCCACTTCCGCACCCTGGTCCACCTCCTGACTTTCTGGCAATTCTGTCTCATCATCGTCCACCTCTTGTGACACTTTCCCACCGTCGCCTTCGTATGACTGTGGCTGCTCAAATATTTTGGCATCGCTGCATGCGATCTCCTCTTGCCCCGCTTCAAGTGGACCAGGCAAGAGGCCCGAATCTAGAAATGGAAAAGTGAACAGCTCTTCGGAGTGTCCAAGTGTGTTATCAGTTGTCTCTGGGCACTCGGCATGGTGGGAGGAAGGAGGATCAGGGTGAGGAATATGCGGTCCAGACTCACGGCTACTGAGACTTGACCGTATGTAAGACAGGGTGGTGGTGGTGGTTAAGTGACTGGAAGCATTATCTGCTATCCAACAAATAACCTTTTCACACTTCTCTGTGTTCAATAGTGGTGTTTTGCGGTCCCCTATTAATTGGGAAAGGAAGGTCAAGCGAGAAGATATTGGTGTTTGTTGGCACAATTTCATCTTGCCCTCGGCCTCTGCATGCACCATCACCGTTATGTCCAGTTCCCCGTCCCTTGCCACGTGACTTGCCCATTTTAAATGGAGGACAATATCTTTCTCACTCACTACAAATGGCTGAATTTGGAAAGAACTTATATGTGATCAGTGTGACGGACAAACCACAGTTTGAAATAGCTGGCCTGTAGGTAAATATTTTTAACAGCAACCTCGTGTCAATAAGTTCGCTAACACACTGAAACAAAATTTTAATAGAGGCCAGAAATGGCAGAATTTAGAGAGAATTTATATGTGATCTGTGTGACGGACAAACCACAGTTTTAAATAGCTGGCCTGTAGGTTACTATTTTTAACAGCGATCTTGTGTCAATAAGTTCGCTGACACACTGCAACAAAATTTCAATGGAAGCCAGAAATGGCAAAATTTTCAGCGCAATTATATGTGAACCGTGTGATAGACAAACCACAGTTTTAAATAGATGGATTTTTAGGCTGTAATATGGAAAGGACATGGCTGTATTCTGCAGTGCCAACAAGCAAATGGAGCAGAAAAACGGTGTTCTCTGGATTGCTTTTTAAGCAAATAATCAGGATTAAGATAAAAAAATATATATTCCTGGCGCCTGATACCTGGGGCTATTTCTACAAATGTAATATCTGTAAAATCACCAGCAGACAGAACTGATAGACCCTCTTGCTATTTGCACTGCAGTCTGCTTTATACTCTGCAAGCCTGCCTAGCACTGATATCTCTGCAGCTTGATTAGTACTCAAAAGGACTGTTAGTTGACATGGATATGTGTAGAGAATTTTGTGGAATACCTACACTAACTAATAAGCAACCAAATCTCTCACTAGCTCAGCAGCACCTCTCCCTACAATGCCTGATTGCAGAGTAGACTGACGAGCATGGTGGCATCAGGTCTGATATAGACCTGATGACGCTGTGCAGCCAGCCAATCACTCTAATGCCATAACCAACATGGCTGTGGCATTACAATGTGTGGCAGACAATCCCAAACATGCAGGGAGGGGACCCAAGCATCCGCCCGAGCATCTCGGAAGTACTCGGTGAGCTCTGAGCATCTTGAGTACTGAGATGCTCAGGCGAGTACCGAGTACTTGCGATTATGCTCGCACATCACTATTGGACACACATTGTGGGAGTCTGGTTAGTAGAGAGGTGATTTCAGGTCCAGAGAGGTAGACCTGTGTGTCATCAGCATAGAGGTGATACAGGAAGCCGTGAGACTCTATGAGCTGTCCCAGACCGAAGGTGTAAATGGAGAAGAGCAGGTACCCTAGGACTGAACCTTGGGAGACACTGAGAGATAGGGGGCGTGATACGGAGGTTGTGTGTAAGTGGGAGACACTGAATGTCCTGTCTGTTAGGTATGAGGAGATCCAAGATAGGGCCAAGTCTGTGATGCCGAGAGATGAGAGAGTCTGTAGTAAGAGGAAATGGTCTACTGTGTCGAAGGTAGCTGACAGGTCCAGGACGAGGACATCATAGTGCCGTTTGGATTTGGCGGTTAGTAGGTCAGTGGTGACTTTAGTCAGGGAAGTTGCAGTAGAATGGTGCAGTCGGAAGCCAGATTGTAAGCAGTCCAAGAGGGAGCAGGAGGAGAGGTGGGAGGACAGTTCAAAATGGACATGTTGTTCCATTAGTTTTGAGGTATAGGGGAGAAGTGATATGGGGCGATAGCTAAATACAGAGGATGCATCAACGGAGGGCTTTTTGAGGATGGGTATGATCATGGCATGTTTAAAGCATGAGGAGAAGACACCAGTTGTTAGTGACAGGTTGAGAAGGTGGGTTAGGGTTGGGAAGAAGACTGTGGTAAGGTTGGGGATGAGGTGGGACGGAATTGAGTCAAGTTCACAGGTGGTGAGGTGTGACTTGGAGAGTAAAAAGAAAAGTTAATCTTCCGTAATGGTGGAGAATCTGGTTTTGGAGGAGGATTGAGTAGATGAGAAGGGGCTGTGGGGACTTTAGGCAAAAGGTTTGTCTGATAGTGTCAATCTTCTGTTTGAAGAATGAGGCAAAGTTTTTGGCTGAGATGAGAGGAGAGGGAGAAGGTGCTGGGGGACAGAAGAGAGAAATGAAAGTGTTGAATAGCTGTTTAGGGTTGTGAGACAGGGAGGATATGGGAGATAATAAGTATGTTTGTTTTGCTGCAGTGAGTGTGAACTTGAAGGTAGTGAGGGACTGTTTGAATGCGATGAAATGCTCATTGGAGTTGGACCTTTTCCATCTCCGCTCAGCAACTCTGGATGCACGCCTCAGTTATTTAGTCAGGCTGGTGTGCCAGGGGTTCGTTGATTCTGCAAGCTTTGGCATGTGTGATGGAGCAACCGAATTGAGAGCTGCAGCTGTTGTGGTGTTATATAAAGCGGCAGTAACATTTGCATCATGTAAGGAACTAATGTCCGTAAGAGGGATAAGGGATTCAGAGAGTGAGTGTAGGTCAAGGTGTTTAGGATTTCTGCGAGGTTGTGCAAGTTTGTGGAGTGGGGATTGTGGACCTGGAGAGGAGAGGGAAGAGAATTTAAGAAGGTTGTGGTCAGAAAGAGGGAGAGGGAGTTATAGAGGTTAGATAGGGAACAGAGGCGGGTGAAGATGAGGTCCAGAATGTGGCCATCTTTGTGAGTGGCTGCAGAAGACCATTGAGCAAGGCCGAAGGAGAAAGTGAGGGATAGAAGCTTAGCGACTGCTGAGAGGGAAGTCTCAATGGGGATGTTGAAGTCGCCGATGATGATAGTGGGGATGTCAGCAGAAAGGAAGTGAAATAGCCAGGTGGTGAAGTGGTCGAAGAAGGTGGTGGCTGGCCTGGGGGGTGGTAGATGACAGCCAGTTTTAGGTTGGAGGTGGAGTAGATGAGCACACAGTGCACCTCAAAAAATGGGAGTGTAACGGAGGGTGGCAGTGGGATTTGGGAGAAGGAGCAGTTATCGGACAGGAAAAAACCTAGTCCTCCACCATGCTTGCCGCTGGGGCGGATGTGGGAAAGGTCGATCCACCGTTTGAAAGTACAGCTAAAGCGGTTGTGTCAGAAAGGGTGAGCCAGGTTTCGGTGATGCCGAGGAAGGAAATTTTGTTAGTAATGAAAATATCATAGATATTGGAAAGTTTGTTGTAGATGGAGCGAGCGTTCCATAGAGCTCCTGTTAGTGGGACTGGGAAAGCGGGGGCTGGGTGGATGGGTATAAGGTTAGAAGGGTTGCGTGAGTTTGAGAAGGTTAGATTGTGGATTGGAGGTGGAAGTGACTTAAGGGATGTGGTGAGGATCTATACCCATCCAATCACATGCATCATGTTGCAGAATGGATATGTATGTCCTGGGTTTAATGACCTCCATTGCACTTATATCAACTTTTTCATCATTCTTCTATATTATTAATCCAATTAAAACTACTTAGAATATATTGGTGTAAACATGTGTGCAATATGATTCAATATTGAAGAATAAGATTGTAGATTAAAAATAATTTTATTTTTGTACATGATTTTGATTAATTTGTATATATCCTTATTCTTTCATTCTAATATATACAAATGTATGCTATTTTGATCAATAGGATCCCTAAAATGATAAAAGTGAATATTGAAATAAATCCTATAGAGCAGTGATATCAAACTCAAATACATAGATGGCCAAAATTAAACACTTGGACAAAGTCATGGGCCAACCTTCATATTTATTAAAAAAAATGTCTACAATTGAGGAAGTTTTTACTTATCAGATGTAATGATGAACTTTTCCATATGAAAACAAGCTTGAAGGGGTTGTCCCACAAACAAAGTACGTTTTAATTAAAAGATCTTAAGAGTCAGATCACAGGACCGAACCATTCGGTATTTCCTCGTGAGCAGGGGAGTACATATAAATCATGTCGCCCCATAGCAGAAGTTGTAATTGTGACCCACCCCTTCCAAAAATAAGAAAAAACCTAATTTTCAGTGGGGTCACAGAAGGGCATATCTCACATCTTTGCAGCTCTTACAAATGCAAATTGCCTCTTCAGAGAAAAAGAAGACTTGAACTCTATAGCGCCACCTATTGGAAGCAGCTATCCTACAAGTCACAATCAATTTAATGAGTCGTGCAATATGACTTAGGATAATAGCTAGTGATGAGCGAGCACTAAAATGCTCGGGTACTCGTTGCTCGGGTCAAGCAAATTGGAAAACTCGGGTGCTCGACCCGAGTAACAAGCCCAATGTAAGTCTATGGGAAACTCGAGCATTTTTCAGGCGGCTCCCCCTGACGGTCTGCAGAGGGCCTAAAAATTGCCAAAATCGACGGGAACAGTGCTCAAATGACATGGGAAGATCATGGGGAAGACCCCTGGAAGCATCTCTGACTCCCAGATCACTGCTGTCAGCAAAGTGGTCAGAGTATTACACCACTTTTACGGACTCACAATAAAACATACAAAAACGAAACCAAAATGGATTTTTCTGGGAAATATGTTAAGGAACATCCTTTCCAGGATAATGACTTGTATATAAGGCAAAATAAATGACCAAAAACAAAAATACTCCTCCACACCTTGGGCTATGTTCACACGTAGTGTTTTTGATGCGTTTTTGCACTTTTGAATTGCTTTCAACCAAGGCAAATGCATTCACCAGGAAATGTCATTTTAACATTTTACTGGCTATTTGCTGTGCGACACATGCATACAGTGCTGAAAGACATGGGAACAGCATGGGGAAGACCTATGGAAGCATCTCTGACTCCCAGGTCACTGCCTAAAAGTGTGCCCATCATAAGTGATCCTTGGCGAATGCGAAGATGCCTCCCGCTATGCACCTGTCGTTGCAGACTTGAGACAATCACAGTCCACGTCCTTGTCCCAATGCAGCGTTCAGTTGTCCTTACCCTATTCCTTGGAATGCAAGTGCAAGTATGCAGGCAGCCACCCACCCACAGGCTGCAATACTATACTGCCAAATTTTTGACAGCTGCTTGCACTTAAAATGTGGCCTTTTAGGCTCGTGGATGTGGAAGCTTTTCACAACCTCATGCCAGTGGTGGCCGGGTGTAAATACTCGGTCCCCAGCCGCCACTATATTTCCCGGTATCACCTCCGCCTTCCACAAGCACGGGACCTACAACATTACCTGTGCCCTCCCCAGTGCACTTACTGGGAAGGACCGCCTAACCACAAACACGTGGACAGGTGAATGTGGCCTAGGGACGGTACGGAGCCAGTCCACAACTTTTTTTGCTAAGAGTTGCATTTAGCTCGGTGAAAGGACTGGCATAGAGAGAAACCGTATGTACCCTGCGCGTCATTTCTCCCAGGAAGTCCTGCAATTGAGCTTGTTGCAGAAGCAATGGCAGCCCGTCCAACATCAACTCGCACTTGTCGGTGGTGCTTTGACACACACACATTTCTTTGCGCATTTAATTTCTTGAATACAGAGTTGGACAATGGCCTGATCTGTAAGGTGTTTTGAGAAATAACATGCATAAGCATGGCCGATCCACATTAAAAAAGCAGCCATAGAGTGTCCGGGAACGTTCCCCCACACTTTTATTAGCCAGGGCTGCTTTTGGGCAGGGTTGGACGGGCCCACGAGAGAAAGGGAGACTCCTCCGGTGGGCCCTGGCTTCTCCTTCAGGAGAGTTCATAGTGCCGAGGTGAGGCCATGATGGTGATAGAGGCCACCATCTGCTTAGTTTTCTGTTACTTGGAATGCAAGTGCAAGTATGCAGCCAGCCAGTATTCAGCTCGGTGAAAGGACTGGCATAGAGGGAAACCTTATCTACCCTGCGTGTCAATTCTCCCAGGAAGTCCTCTAAAGCTGCTTGCACTTGAGATGTGGCCTGAACATTACTGCTGGTACTTTTCTGTGGGAATTTGCTTGCCTCCTACCAGTCTGGAATATTTCCAGCAAACTATGGTACGACGCCATGGTATTAGCACTGCCCCCAGTACCAGTAGCGAAGCCATCCTCAATTTCTTTCTCAGGAATTTTTTTTGGTAGACTGAGTGGCTGCCCAAATACATTAGTTTCTAACAAGGGAGCTGAAGATAGAGTGGCAGTAGGTGCAAGTTTCTCTAGCCTCTTAGATATTAGAGGGTGAACGGCAGTACATTGGATCAGTGGTTAGCACTGAGTCCTTGCAGCGCTGGTATCCTGGGTTCAAATCCCAGCAAGGACAACATCTGCAAGGACTTTGTATGTTCTCCCCGTGTTTGCGTGTGTTTCCTCCTCAGTAAAAAAAGCAGCTATAGAGTGTCCGGGAACTTTCCCACACATTCTTCTTAACCAGGCCTGCTTCTCGGCAGGGTTGGACAGTCCCAGCAGAGAATCCTCTGGTGTGCCTTGGCTTCTACCTCTGGAGAGTTCATGATAGCGCTAACTTTGCAGCAACTATGGGGCTCTTGAGCGGGTGAGAAAGGATAGCCCTCAGAATCAAATCCTCTGGTGGGCACAATGTTTTTCAATCTGAAACAGCTTCTCAGTGGGAGTTGTATTTCACCACAGCCATATTCTTTAGCTCGGTGAAAGGACTGGCATAGAGGGAAACCGTATCTACCCTGGCTGTCATTTCTCCGTCACAGGTTCCGCCCATTGTCACACACGACCATGCCTGGCAGTATGTTCAGCAGTGTGAGACATAGATCAGGCTGCTGTGTTACAGCTTTCAACAACTCTGCAGTGCTAGGCGGTTTGTCAATTAAGCATTAAGCATGTTATCTTCAGCACAGCCTGTTGCCGCTTGGCCAAGGCAGTACTGCAGGGCTGTCAGCTTGTGACTGATGTGGTCATTTCAGAGATGGAGGAGGAGGTGCATGAGCTGAACAATGTGATTACATTGAGGTTAAATTGGTGACGCTGTTTTTTATACTAAAGAAAGATCCTATTGTTTTGTTTTTTTTACATTATTTTTTAAAAAGACAAATGCATTTGTAGCGCCCCGAGGGCTCGGTCGCTACAGAGGTATTGCACCTCTGCCAGAGGTGTGATATCTCACTCCCGGGTAAGGATGGAGTATGGACCAGGGCTCAGGTAGCTGCATACATCACACACACCCCATTTCTGGGGGACAGTTCAACGGTGCTCCCATTAGACACCAATGCAGGCACGACAGACCATGTCCCTGGCTGGAGTGGGGAGGGGGGAGGAAAACCCGGTGATGTAGGAGCAGGAGGGGACGGTTCCTGAGCGTAGGTAGGAGCTTATTGGTTGCTGGTCACCTGAGCTCACACACTAGGGGAAAGTATAAAAGGTGGGCACCATCTTAGATCTGGGTCGAGTCGAGTACAGTCAGTGGGAGGAGAAGACAGGGAGCGGAGGCTCACCATCACCCCCACCATCCACTACATTGCCCTGAGGCTACACTCCTCCCGTGGGAAGTTATACTAACTCAGCTGCACACACCATCAGCCTCAGGGGACTGCCTTGCAGTGGCGGTTCATAATAGCCGCAATCCACGGGTGGCGTAGTCGGACATTATCTACAGCACATAGCAGACTACCACTGGTCTGACCACCCTGAGCCATGGGACCAGGTTGCCACTACTACCCCCATCGTCTCCCTGTTGCCCGGCTCCGAGTGCCCCACGGCCCAGGGGGTGAGTCACCGGGAAATGTAATTTTAACATTTTACAACCATATCTGGCAATGTGGTGTGTGACAAATCATCAGACACATCCTTTTTTATTTATGATGGAGGGACTCTGAAAGTCATAAAGCCTATTTTTATAGGGACATCAGATGGCCCTTACTATTCTTAAAAGGCCAGCAGTCGGCCCTAGCTATTGTTAGAGAGCCATCAGCTTTGTGGTTCCCATTATTAACAAGTGGGTCTCCTATACTGTTATTGCATATCCAGTGACTGCAAGAGCTGCCAAATATTTGGATGCAACTCAATACCCCTTTGAAGAGACATAGAGGAGGGTCTCAGTAAAAAAAATGTTCCCATTATAAAGGAGCGGGTCTCCTATAGTAGTAATGCCCATGCTGTGACTGCAAGGGCTGCCAAAATTTGGGAAAAACCCCACTAAGAATTTAAAGACACATAGAGCAGGGCCACAGTAACAAGGTATGACATGTTCCCATTAGAAAGGAGAGGGTCTGCTATACAGTTACAGGGTATGCAGTGAGTCCAACGGCTGACTAATTTTAGGAAAAACCCCACTAAGAATATATATAGACACATGGAGCAGGGCCACAGTAACAAGGTACGACATGTTCCCATTAGAAAGGAGAGGGTCTGCTATACAGTTATAGGGTATGCAGTGAGTCCATCGGCTGACCAATTTTAGGAAAAACCCCACTAAGAATTTAAAGACACATGGAGAAGGGCCACAGTAACAAGGTACGACATGTTCCCATTAGAAAGGAGAGGGTCTGCTATACAGTTGTAGGGTATGCAGTGAGTCCAACGGCTGACCAATCTTAGGAAAAACCCCACTAAGAGTTTAAAGACACAAGGAGAAGGGCCAAAGTAACAAGGTACGACATGTTCCCATTAGAAAGGAGAGGGTCTGCTATACAGTTGTAGGGTATGCAGTGAGTCCAATGGCTGACCAATCTTAGGAAAAACCCCACTAAGAATTTAAAAACACACGGAGCAGGGCCACAGTAACGACAAATTCCCATTAGAAAGGAGAGAGTCTCCCATAGTGTTGGCCTATGCAGTGAATGCAAGGGCTGCCAAAGATTTGGAGGCACTTCAGTGCCCCTTGGAAGAGACGTGGAGGAAGGCCTCATAAAAAAATGTTCCCATTAGAAAGGAGTGGGCCTCCTATACTTGTAATGCCCATGCTCTAAGTGTATGGGCTAACAAACGTTTACCCCTGGGGGGTATACATGAACATACTGTATAAAAAAAAAAATTTACGGGCATCATAAACACCCTTTAAAAAAATTATGTGGGTGTTGCATCACGGACCACGGTCACCCTGGTGATATGGTGGTGGAGGATGAGGAGAAGGAGGAGGACAAGAGCAAACTGACAAAATCAGGAAGCGAATACCCGTGTGGGTGTTAAAAGGTGAATGGAAAGACACCTCCCAAAAAAAGACACTGGATTTGAGTTTATGTTACACTGCTATCATTCGGTGGTGTTGAGAAGTCTGGCCCAATCCAGCCCTTGTTCATTTTTATAAGAGTCAGCCTGTCAGCATTTTCAGTTGACAGGCGGATGTGCTTATCAGTTATAATTCCACCAGCGGCACTAAAAACTCGCTCTGATAAAACGCTGGCAGCAGGGCAGGCAAAGACCTCCAAGGCATAAAGAGCCAGTTCATTCCACGAATCAAGCTTGGATACCCAATAATTCTAAGGCATAGAGGAATCACGGAGGACGTTGGTATGGTCGGCAAGGTACTCCCACATAATCTTCCCAAACTTTGCACTCCTTGAGAGAGTACCACATGCCTCAGGGCCTGTGCGATGGGAGGGGCTTTGAAAACTCTCCCAGAACTTTGACAGTGTTCCCCTGCCTCTGCTGGATTGGTGTTGTGTCTCTCTCGCCTGTACTCCTTGGTTGTCCAACGAAGTGTGCCCTCTGCCGCCAGCGTTTTCAGATGAGAATTTTTTTAATAGTTCCACAACAAGGGCCTTCTGGTACTGCCCCATTTTTGTAGACCTGTCCGCCTCAGGAATAAGAGATATAAAGTTCTCCTTGTAGTGTGGGTCTAGAAGTGTCACCAACCAGTAATGACTGTCACCCAAAATTTTGAGAACGCGAGGGTCATGGGAAAGGCAGCGTAACACAAACTCAGCCATGCATGCCAGACTACTAACAGGCAAGACTTCCGTGTCCTCACCAAGAGGATGACTGACCATGTTCTCCTCCTCCTCCTGTCATCACCGCTCACCATCTTGGTGGAGTCCTCAAAGTTTTGGAGGATGGTACATATGTCTGACATCCATGTCCACTCCTGAGGTCTTATGTGTGGAGTCTGAACTTAATACCGATGGCTGTGTTGATGCTGGTACTCAACAACTGCCCTCTTCTGCTCACGAATCTTTCCCAACATCTGCAGTGTAGAGTTCCAATGTGTGGGGACATCACACACCAGTCTGTGAGCTGAAAGCGGCAAACGCTGCTGAAACACTGCAAGGGCGGCGGAAACTGTAGCTGACTTTCTAAAATGAGCATACAGGCTGCGTACTTTAACAAGCAGATCCGGCAGCTCTGGGTAGGATTTGAGAAACCGCTGAACCACAAGGTTAAGCACATGGGCCAGGCATGGTACGTGTGTGAGCTCGCCTCGCCTCAGAGCCGCCACCAGGTTCTGGCCATTGTCACACACGACCATGCATGACTGTAGGTTCAGTGGTGTGAGCCACAGATCTGCCTGCTGTCCACAACTCTTCAGCATTGTGTGGTTTTTCACGTAAGCATATTAGCTTCAGTACAGCCTGTTGCCGCTTGGCCGAGGCAGTGCAGCAATGCTTCCAGCTTGTGACTGATGTGGTCATTTCGGAGATGGAGGCTGAAGAGGAGGAGGAGGCTGAGGAGGATGAGGTGCAGGAGCTGTAGACCATGGGGGCAACCCTGATTGACCTAGGGCCCGCAGTGCTTGGCGTTGGGAGGACATGTTCCGTCCCATGGTCCGACTAGGTCCCGGCTTCCACTATGTTAACCCAGTGTGCCATCAGCGAGATGTACCGTCCCTGCCCACAAGCACTTTTACACGTCTCCGTGGTTAGGTGGACTTTACCGGTAACTGCGTTGTGGAGAGCACAGCTAATGTTTTGGGACAAGTGCTTGTGTAATGCGGGAACGGCACACCGGGAGGAATAGTGGCGGCTGGGGACCGAGTACCGAGGGACGGCCGCCGCCATCAGGTTGCGGAATGCTTCCGTCTCCACGAGCTTAAAAGGCAACATTTCGAGCCCAAGCAGTCGAGAATTTAGTAGTGTGGCCTGTGGGGTGTTGGCTGCATATTTGCGCTTGCGTTCCAAGGACTGGGGTATGGACAACTGAACGCTGCGCTGGGACAAGGACGTGCTTCCTGATGCTGCTACTTAAGAGTGTGCAGGGCAGGAGGCGTCTTCGCATGCACCATGGACAGGGGATTGGCTTGCATGCACAACAGCGGAAGAAGCAATGGTGCCACCTGCAGACACTGTTCCTGGACCCTGGGGTTCAGCCCACAAAGTCGGGTGGTTTGCTGTCATGTGCCTGATCATGCTGGTGGTGGTCAGGCTGGTCGTCTTGCCACCCCTGCTGATGCTGGCCTGGCAGGTGGTGCAAATGGCCTTTTTGGGGTTATCAGCAGAGTCTTTAAAAAACAACCAGACTCGGGAAGACCTAACAGTTGTACTGGCAACTTCCATCGTGTTGGTGTTACGGGGAACGGTTGCCTACCTTCTGTCTGCGGCGACCAAACTGCTTCTTCCTGCCTGTTGGGGTGCTCTGCCTCGCTCCCCCTGTGTGCTGATGTCCTTGCTCTGCATGTCCTCCTGCCAGGTTGGGTCAGTTACTATATCATCCACCACCTCGTCTTCCACTTCCGCACCCTGGTCTTCCTCCTGACTTTCTGGCAATTGTGTCCCATCATCGTCCACCTCTTGTGACACTTTCCCACCGTCGCCTTCGTGTGACCGTGGCTGCTCAAATATTTGGGCATCGCTACATGCGATCTGCTCTTGCCCCACTTCAAGTGGACCGGGCGAGAGGCCTGAATCTAAAAATGGAAAAAGTGAACAGCTCTTCAGAGTGTCCAAGTGTGGGATCAGTTGTCTCTGGGCACTCGGCATGGTGGGAGGAAGGAGGATCAGTGTAAGGAATATGCAGTCCAGACTCACGGCTACTGAGACTTGACCGTGTGGAAGACAGGGTGGTGGTGGTGGTGGCTGAGTGACTGGAAGCATTATCCGCTATCCAACCAACAACCTTTTGACAATGCTCTGGGTTCAATAGTGGTGTGCTGTGGTCCCGTAAAAATTGGGACAGGAAGGTTAGGTGAGAAGATGTGGGTGTTTGTTGTGGCACAATTTCGGCTTGTCCTCGGCCTCTGCATGCACCATTACCATCACGTCCAGTTCCCCGTCCCTTGCCACGTGCCTTGCCCATTTTAAATGGAGGACAGTATCTTCCATGCTCACTACAAATGACTGAGTTTGGAGCGAACTTATATGTGATCCGTGTGATAGAGAAAACAGAGTTTTAAATACCTGGCCTGTAGGTAAGTAGTTTGAACAGCAAACTGCGGTGAATTGCTTCAATAACACACTAAAGGAAATTTTTAATGGAGGCCAGAAATGGCAGTATTTTCTGACAATTTATATGTGATCCGTTTGACGGAGAAAACACAGTTTTACATACCTGGCCTGTAGGTAAGTATACTGTGTTCCAAATTATTATGCAAATAATATTTTCTCAGATTTTCCCAAATTACCTATATGAATTGCAGTCATTGTAATTTTCCAGTCAAATAACTATTAGAGTACAATTGAAAGGTTTTTGTACAAACTGCCTATGATAACAGTATATTTTTAAAAAAATAAAACATTCAAACTGCACTCAAAATGCATGTTCCAAATTATTATGCACAGCAGAGTTTTCAACCTTTTCATTTTAATAAAGAACAAAAAAATGGTCATTTTTGAAATTATAAGCATTAGCAGGTTATTACAAACTGAAATCAAACAGTTTTCAACTCAAAACTTTATTCTAGGTGATGTTACATTTTCACATACGACCCCTTGTTCGAAAGGAGCTTCTGAACTCTCTCGTCCATTGAATTTGTCAGGTTTTGGATGGTTTCTGCTTCAATTGTTTTGCATGAGGACAGAATACCCTCCCAGAGCTGTTGCTTAGATGTGAACTGCCTCCCGCCATCATAGACACTCCTTTTGATGACTCTCCAGAGGTTCTCAATGGGTTTGAGGTCAGGGGATCATGGAGGCCACACCATAAGTTTGTCCCCTTTTATGCCCATAGCAGCCAGAGATGCAGATGTGTTATGTGCAGCATGAGACGGTGCATTATCATGCATGAAAATGATCTTGCTGCGGAATGCACGGTTCTTCTTCTTGAACCATGGCAGGAAGTGCTGTTTGAGAAACTCAACATACATTATGGAGTTCATATTTACCCCTTCAGGGATCCTAAAGGGGCCGACAATCTCTCTCCCCATGATTCCAGCCCAAAACATTACTCCACCTCCTCCTTGTTGGCACCGTAGCCGTGTTTGCATGGGGTGTCCATCAACCAGCCATCCTCCACTCCATCCATCTGCACCATCGAGCGTTGCATTGCACTCATCGGTGAACAAAACAGTTTTGAAGCCAGCCTTCATGTATTGTTTGCCCCACTGGAGCCGTTTCTGCTTGTGTGCAGTGGATAGAGGAGGTCGACAGGATGGCTTACGCACAGCTGCAACCCACTGAAGGACCCTGCATCTTGTTGTTCGGGGGACGTTGGAGGCACCAGCAGCTTCAAAAACTTGTCTGCTGCTATGACAAGGCTTTTTTGCTGCTGCTCTTTTAACCTGACGTAATTGCCTGTAGGAAAGAGTCCTCAATTTTCTCTTATCAGCACGCACACGTGTGTACTGTGAATCAGCTACATACTTCTTGATTGTGCAATGATCAGGATGAAGTATCTTGGTAATGTTGATTGTAGTCATGCCTTGACCTAAACACTGCACAATTTGTTGCTTCTCAGCAGCCGACACATCCTTTTTTCTTTCCCATTTTGGCAGAAAATGTAGGCTGCTTAATAATGTGGGACAGCCTTCTTAAGTAGTCTTGCCTTTCATTGGACACACCTGCCAAACTGTCTAGCACAGGTGTCTGCAATTGCTTACAGTGATATAAAGAGCCCTGACACACATCACCATTAATAAGTTTAACTGACAAACAAAAAAATTCTTACCTTATCACTCCTAAACACTTTTTGCATAATAATTTGGAATACAGTGTAGTTTGAACAGCAAACTGTGGTGAATTGCTTCAATGACACACTAAAGGAAATTTTTAATGGAGGCCAGAAATGGCAGTATATTCTGACAACATATATGTGATCCGTTTGATGGAGAAAACATAGTTTTAAATAGCTGGATTTCTAGCGCTCTAATATGGAAAGGACCTGGCTGTATTCTGCAGTGCCAACAAGCAAATGGCGCAGAAAAAATGGTGTTCTCTGGATTTCTTTTTAAGCAAATAATGAGGATTAAGATCCAAAGAAAAGTATTCCTGGCACCTGAGACCTGGGCCTTTGTATAGAAATATCTAACAGCAGCAGAAGGCAGAATTGGAATGGAGCCTCTTGCTCTATATGCACTGCAGTCTGCTATATACACTGCCTGCCTATACACCCTGCCTGCCTGATATCTCTGCAGATAGATTAGTCCTCAGAAGGACTGTTTGTTGAGATGGATATGTGTAATGTATGGTTTTTCTCCCTACACTACCTAATACACAAGCAAATCTGTCCCTGACGCAGCAGCACCTCTCCGAAAACAAGCAAATGGCGCAGAAAAACGGTGTTCTCTGGATTGCTTTTTAAGCAAATAATGAGGATTAAGATCCAAAGAAAAGTATTCGTGACCCCTGAGACCTGGGCCTTTGTATAGAAATATCTAACAGCAGCAGAAGGCAGAATTGGAATGGATCCTCTTGTGCTATATGCACTGCAGTCTGCTATATACACTGCCTGCCTATAAACCCTGCCTGCCTGATATCTCTGCAGATGTATTAGTCCTCAGAAGGACTGTTTGTTAAGATGGATATGTGTAATGTACGGTTTTTCTCCCTACACTACCAAATACACAATCAAATCTCTCCCTGACACAGCAGCAGCTCTCCTTACACTGTCTGATCCGGAGTGACTGTGACGAGCATGGTGGCGCCAGGTCTGATATAGACCTGATGATGCTGTGCGGCCAGCCAATCACTGTAATCCCACAACTGACATGGCTACGACATTACAGTGCATGGCAGGCAATCCCTGCATGTTTATTGGCTCTCTAAAGAGCGCCAAACATGCAGGGAGGGGACCCGAGTTCCTGCCCGAGCAACCCAGAAATACTCGATGAGCGCCGAGCATCTCGAGCAGTGAGATGCTTGGGCGAGCACCAAGCAGTGGCAAGCATGCTCGCTCATCACTAATAATAGCCAATTCAGAATCTCAATTTGCAGACACGGTGTTTCGGGCTGTTGGCCCTCGTCAGTGCAAAGTGTGGGAACTGACTTAGCTATGTGAGAGGCTCTGGACTGAGGTCTAAGGGGTAACATTTTTCCTTGTGGAGAGTGACACACCGACTCTGGCATGCCAAGGTAAGGAGGCTTATTCGCTGTGCAATGCTCCTATGGAAAACTAAATATGCAAATTGCCTCTTCAGAGAAAAAGGACTTTACTGACTCTATAGCGCCACCTATTGGAAGCAGCTCCACCTCAGCACACCTTGAGCAACGCTGAAGAAAATGTGTTTGCTTTATGTCCCAGGATCTGCCGTTGTCTGTGTCAGGTCTTTCTGCGTGTAGAAGGTGCTGCTTGTAGCGTTTGCGTCCCTGCCTCCTGCTAGGCAGGGACGCTGTTCCCCTCACCTCTCTGCTCCGTGCCCGGCGGCTTCCTCCCGCTCTACTTGCAGCGCCCGCTCTCCCCCGGTCACTGTGCTTAGGGCGCGCGCGCGCTCCCCCTCTCTTGAAGGGGCTGCGCGCGCCGCCCTAAGGAGTCCCCGGCTAATGGCCGGAGGATCCCTCCATATATAAGGCACCTCCTCCAAAATGGAGGTGCCCAAGCAATGTTGTTGCACTGTTCACTACTCTGCTTCAGCCCTCAGGTCCCGTTTCCAGTTACCTGCCAGATTCCTGCCAGTTTGCTGTCTGATTCCTGCCTGTTATCCGCTTACCTGCTTGCTAGCCTGAGGTCCGACGGTCTGCCTTCCGACACCTGTCAGTCTGTCTATGGACCAGCTTGCCCGCTCACCTGGGAGCGCTCACCTGCTACCTGCCTGTTTAGGCTACCTGGAGGCTCCGCCGTCACGTGCTGTGACCACCTGCCTGTCCAGAGACTCTTGCCCGCTCACCTGGGAGCGCTCATCTGCTACCTGCCTGTTTAGCCTACCTGGAGGCTCCGCCGTCACGTGCTGTGACCACCTGCCAGTCTAGAGACTCTTGCCCGCTCACCTGGGAGCGCTCATCTGCTACCTGCCTGTTAGCCTACCTGGAGGCTCCGCCGTCACGTGCTGTGACCACCTGCCAGTCCAGAGACTCTTGCCCGCTCACCTGGGAGCGCTCATCTGCTACCTGCCTGTTAGCCTACCTGGAAGCTCCGCCGTCACATGCTGTGACTAGTGTTGAGCCACCCCCGTAGTGTTCGAGTTCGGTTCGGTTCGTCGAACACCCGTGTGTTCGCCGAACTGTTCGTCGAACACCTTCGAACACCGTTAAAACCAATGGCAGGCAAACAAAAACACATAGAAACACATAGAAAACACCTTCAAAGGTGTCCAAAAGCTGACAAACTGCTCAGAAGACACAACTAACACATGGAAAAGTGACAAGTACATATAGTCATGCGAAAAGAAAAGAGGTGGAGGAGTAAAAGGAGGGGGAGACACAGATATAGGCATGTCATGCCCTTCTAAAATCCAAAAAGTGAGAAGCCGAGACGGCCAGTCCGCTCCTGCCTGTGCCACCTCCGTGTCGCCGGGTTTGTGCCAGAGCCGCGGTGAACCCTGACGGCCAGCCCCCCTCTCCCAATACTGGTGCCTGTCCGCTGGTGGGTCGAGAGAGCCCCCCTGTGGTGGAGGCAGCTCTAAGCTTTTTAATTTAAATTGTCCCTCTAATTTGAATGAATACACTTTAAATCCATTTACAAGGATCTATTGGAGGGCAAGTCTCATGCCAGCAGCCGCGTAATTCCAGCTCCAGTAGCGTCCACTAAAGCTGCTGCAGTTAAAAAGCTTTTATAAGGATCGAGCTCGGCTGTCCACCGCAAGGCATCCTAGTGCCAGTCCCAGCCCCTATGCCTTGGGGTGCCTCCTGATGCTCTTCACTAAGTATCCCGTGGTCCCGAAGCATTTCCTTTGAAAAAATTAAGTGTCCAAACTACAGGTGGTGTAGCTTGCTTAACAGCCGGGATAATCCGCTGACTAGCAGACACTGCTACTAGGCACAAAGTATTTCCTGGGCTAGATGCAGTTAAAAATTTGTAAGTAGATACTCTAGTTGGATGCTGAGAAAGCATTCCATAGAGTCTCCTGGCACGCCATATATGATGCTCTTAAAAAGCTTGGGGTAGGGGTCTAGGGGACCCTTTTATAGCCAAAATCACGGCCCTGTATCACAATACGTCACCTAGGCTGAAGATAAATGGAACTGTAGCACCGAGGGCTCGGTTGCTACAGACGTATTGCACCTCACCCAGAGGTGTGATATCTCACTCTCAGATAAGGATGGAGTGTGGATCAGGACCCGACACCTGCATGCATTACACCACATTGCCGTGGGGCAGGGCGACCAATATGCCCCTGAGATGGGCACGACAGTCCCTGTCCCTGGCTGGAGTGGGGGGAGGGAACACTGAGGAAGGGGAACCCTGCAGTGCAGGAGCAGGGAGGAAGCAGTTCCTGGGTGCATTGAGAAGGGAGTATAAAAGGTGGGCACCATCTTAGTTCAGTGCAGAGAAGTCTGAGCAGAAGTGGCAGGGAGCAGGGGCTCTGCATGAGCTCTGCTCCGGAGGCGGGCCTAGTAACAGAGGCCCAGGCCTGGAAGAGGGAGAAGGAAGGAAGAGGAGCGGAGAAGGCTCCAGGAACGAGGAATGAAGGGATCCCAGGGGTGCGGACGGGCGAGTCGCCACCGCACGCCCGAATCCACCTGCGTGGAGGGGTCAGGCCAAAGGGGGAGACCGGTCCCCGAACTAGTGGAGGCAGGAAACGACCCTCAGCTAGAAACCGGAGGCTCTGACATTTTATGTGGCGCAGCCCCTTGCTCCACCCGCTAGGAAGGCACCACATAGGGTCAGGGAAACTGGCGCCAAGTTTACCAAGAGGAGGCCCGAGGCAGCCGGACAGAAGTGTTGGTAAGAAAGGCCAGACAAAGGACACACAAAGGGGGTCCTGTGAAGCGCTCCAAAGTTATCTGGGAGTTGTCTGAGCCCCTCACCTGGTGAGCACAGTACGACGTGGGCAGCCGTTACCTGCAGACGTGGTCTGGATAATAAGAACTGTGAGTAAAGGCCCTGAACTGCATCACTGACTCCGTGTCGTTACTGCTGCTGCCCTGCACCATCACCCCCATCCTCCGCATACACTGCCCTGAGGCTATACTCCTCCCGTGGGGAGTTATGCTACGCTCTGCTGCACCCACAACACCAGCCTTAGCGGTCTGCCCTGTAGCGGCGGTTCACTCTGACCGCAATCCACGGGTGGCGTAGTCGGACATTTAAACATCAAAACCACATAAATAGTTCCGCCACTGGTTTGACCGCCCTGAGCCACGGAACCGGATCGCCGCCACGAAGACTACAACCACCAGCATCCACCAAAAAGGGTCCGGCTCCGGGTGTCCCAAGGCCCAGGGGGTGCGTCAGAACATTTTCATCACCTTTCACAATCACCAATGGGACAAGGCAGGGATGTCCTCTGTCCCCTCTCTTATACATCCTAGTGACGGAGCACCTGCTCTCATCAATTCGCCATAACCCCAATATTAGGTGGATTGAGGTGGGAGGCACCGAGTACAAGTGCTCTCTATTTGCTGATGATGTCCTAGTATATATCACTCAATCACATATATCCATCCCTGCTGTTATGGCTGAAATAGATCACTTTGTTACATGGTAAAATTTTAAAATCAATGCAGCGAAGTCTGAGGCCCTCGATGTCTCCCTCCCTAAATCCATATAGGATTCCATCCAGTCCAACTTTCCCTTTGCCTGGCCCTCACAGGGTATCAAATACTTAGGAATTCCTATTCATAGAGACCTCTCCCATCTATGTTATCTTAATTTTGGGCCCTTTATTGAACAATTCCATACAGACCACGGTTGGCAAGTTAGAACTGTAAGATTCACTACGTGAACCACTGGTGTTTTGTGGAAAAGCACATGTACACCGCGTTCCAAATTATTATGCAAAAAGTGTTTAGGAGTGATAAGGGAAGAATTTGTTTGTTTGTCAGTTAAACTCATTGATGGTGATGTGTGTCAGGGCTCTTTATATCACTGTAAGCAATTGCAGACACCTGTGCTAATTAGTTTGGCAGGTGTGTCCAATGAAAGGCAAGACTACTTAAGAAGGCTCTCTCACATTATTAAGCAGCCTACATTTTCTGCCAAAATGGGAAAGAAAAAGGATGTGTCGGCTGCTGAGAAGCAACAAATTGTGGAGTGTTTAGGTCAAGGCATGACTACAATCAACATTGTGCGATGATCAGGATGAAGTGTCTTGGCAATCAAGAAGTATGTAGCTGATTCACAGTACACACGTGTGCGTGCTGATAAGGGCAAATTGAGGACTCTTTCCTACAGGCAATTACGTCAGGTTGAAACAGCAGCGGCAAAAAAGCCTTGTCATAGCAGCAGACAAGTTTTTGAAGCTGCTTGTGCCTCCAACGTCCCCCGAACAACAAGATGCAGGGTCCTTCAGAGGTTTGCAGCTGTGCATATGCCATCCTGTCGACCTCCTCTATCCACTTCACACAAGCAGAAACGGCTCCAGTGGGCCAAACATTACATGAAGACTGATTTCAAAACTGTTTTGTTCACGGATGAGTGCCGTGCAGCGCTCGATGGTCCAGATGAATGGAGTGGAGGATGGCTGGTTGATGGACACCCCACGCAAACACGGCTACAGCGCCAACAAGGAGGAGGTGGAGTAATGTTTTGGGCTGGAATCATGGGGAGAGAGATTGTCGGCCCCTTTAGGATCCCTGAAGGCGCTAAAGATGAACTCCATAATGTATGTGGATTTTCTCAAACAGCACTTCCTGCCATGGTTCAAGAAGAAGAACCGTGTATTTCACAGCAAGATCATTTTTCTGCATGATAATGCACCATCTCATGCTGCACATAAAACATCTGCATCTCTGGCTGATATGGGCATAAAAGGGGACAAACTTATGGTGTGACCCCCATGCTCCCCTGACCTCTACCCCATTCAGAACCTTTGGAGCATCATTAAAAGGAGTGTCTATGATGGCGGGAGGCAGTTCACATCTAAGCAACAGCTCTGGGAGGGTATTCTGTCCTCATGCAAAACAATTGAAGCAGAAACCATCCAAAACCTGACAAATTCAATGGACGAGAGAGTTCAGAAGCTCCTTTCGAACAAGGGGTCGTATGTGAAAATGTAACATCACCTAGAATAAAGTTTTGAGTTGAAAACTGTTTGATTTCAGTTTCTAACAACCTGCTAATGCTTATAATTTCAAAAATGACCATTTTTTTGGTCTTTATTAAAATGAAAAGGTTGATCGAAAAGTTTGGGGGATCTAAGAGTGTGGCAACCCAGTAGTCATGATTACTTCGAATTCTGACAATATGAGGGTCATGCTGCAGGTAGTGCAGCAAGAAGGCACTTATGTGTCTTGCGCATCTCGGAGCCCCAAAATTATTTTCCGGGCTAGATGCAGCTAAAAATTATTTTTAATTTTAAATCTGGTGAAGCTTATTATAGATGGCCTAATAGGATCAGTGCTGCACACTGCTACAAAGCCCAAATTATTTTCCAGTCAAGATACAGATAAACATGATTAGTAATTTGAAAGCTTAAAACGGTTGGTAGGGTGACTTTAACCAATCATCAAGCTTTTACTCTCCCCAGGATGACACAGGGGTAGAAAAGTCGTTTCGGATCCATGATTTGTTCATCTTTATGAACGTGAGTCTGTCTACATTATCAGTGGAGAGCCGCGTGCGCTTATCTGTCAGCACACCACCAGCAGCGCTGAACACACGTTCAGACAGAACGCTGGCTGCGGGGCATGACAAGATCTCCAAGGCGTAAGTGGCTAGCTCCGGCCATTTATCCAGATTGGAAGCCCAAAAAGAGCAAGGGTCCAGTGACACAGTCGTGGCTTCAATGTTTACTTGGAGATACTCCTGTACCATCGTCTCTAGGCGTTGACTATGTGTCAGACTTCTTGTCTCCTGTGGCCTTGCAAAGGATGGGCTAAAAAAGTGGTGAAATGATTCCGCAAAATTGATGTTACCAGCAGATACTGTGGTTCTGTTACGGTTTGAGTGCTGAACACTTGACGGTCCCACGGTTGGCAAGTTGGAACTGTGAGATTCACTACGTGCACCACTGGTATTTTGTGGAAAAGCACATGTAAGATTCTGCAACAGTCTCTGCTGATACTCCTGCATGCGTGCATCCCTTTCTATGGCAGGAATAATTTCTGCAAATTTACTTTTGTACCGGGGATCTAACAGTGTGGCAACCCAGTAGTCAGGATTATTTCTAATTCTCACAATTCGAGGGTCATGTTGCAGGTAGTGCAGCAAGAAGGCACTCATGTGTGTTGCGCATCCAGGAGCACCAAGTCCCTGTTGTGTTGGTGGCGAGGTAGCAATCATGCTTCCTTCCTCTGTCCTCTCCCCCCAACCTCGCACAACAGAAATGTGATCAAGGTCTCCCTCATCTGATGAGTCTTCCATCAGTTCGTCCTCCACTTCTTCCTGGGCTCCTGCACCTTCCTCACTAGTTTGGCTGCTACCATGCGCCCTGGTAAAATCATCTCCCCCACCCTCACATGCCTGCCGCCTTGGTGCTGCCGACCGTCTGGACCTTGCAGATGTTAGCCCTTCCGCATACAACTCCTCCTCCTCTACTTCCTCCACCTCCTCTTGTGCCACCACCTGACTCCGAATTCTGTTTAACATGTGCTCCAGCATGTAAATCACCGGAATAGTCATGCTGATAATGGCATCGTCAGCACTAAACATCTTCGTCGCCATTTCAAAACTGTGCAGAAGGGTGCATAGGTCCCTGATCTGAGACCACTCCTCCAGCGTGATTTGCCCCACCTCTGAATCTCGTTGGCCCAGGCTATACGTCAGAACGTATTGCACCAGGGCTTGTCGGTGCTGCCACAGTCGCTGCAACATGTGCAGAGTTGAATTCCACCGGGTAGGCACATCGCATTTTAGCCGGTGAAGTGGCAGGCCCAACGACTTCTGTAGAGATGTAAGTCGCTGAGCTGCGGGATGCGAACGGCGGAAGTGAGCACACAGCGACCGTGCCCTCTGCAGAAGGCCATCTAGTCTGGGATAGTGGGCTAAAAATTGCTTGACAACCAGGTTCAACACGTGAGCCATACAAGGCACGTGTGTGACATTGCCCCGGCGAAGGGCCGCACCCAGGTTTGCAGCATTGTCGCACACGGCCTTCCCTGGTTTCAGGTCCAGTGGAGACAACCATTCATGAAATTGGTTCTCCAGAGCTGACCACAACTCCTCAGCTGTGTGACTCACATTTCCCAGACATTTCAATGTAAAAACCGCCTGATGACGTTGAGCCCTACTGCCAGCATAGTAAGGAGGTGTGCAGGATCCCTTCTGCGCAGTTAGAAAGCTTGTGGCATGACCAGACAGGCTTTGGGTGCAGGTGGAAGACCGAGAGGAGGTTGAGGAGGCAGAAGCAGTGGAGGAAAAATGACATAAAGAGGATTGACGCACAACTCGTGGGGACGGCAAGACTTGGACAGCAGCCCCTTGTCCTGCTGTCACCATAGTTACCCAGTGCCCAGTCAGCGACATGTAACGCCCCTGTCCATGCCTACTCGTCCAAGTGTCTGTGGTGAAATGCACCCTGTCACACACAGAGTTTCTCAAAGAAGCGGTGATGTTGTGTGCGACATGCTGGTGGAGCGCAGGCACACCTTTCTTTGAGAAGTAGTGCCGACTGGGCATCTGGTACTGGGGCACTGCGACGGACATAAGGTCTCGAAAATCCTCTGTGTCCACCAGGCGGAAAGGCAGCATTTCTGTAGCCAAGAGCTTGCAGATGGTGAAATTCAACCTCTTAGCTTTCTCATGGCTAGGAGGAAATGGTCTTTTACTTGTCCACATCTGAGGGACCGAGGGCTGGCTATTGTGCTTAGACGGGGTTGATAAGGGTGTCCCCGGCAAACTGCCGGTCTGTGAGGAAGATGCAGGCGGACATGTTAGGTTGCCTTGATCCAAAGGTGGTGCTATCGATGTCGGACAGCGCTCAAGACCAGCTGGTGTTACCACCTCCAAAGAAAATGATGACCTGCCAATCACGCTGGCTGTTGCGGGTAAAGAGGTGGCAGGTCTGCGCCCCAAAACAGGTGTGACTGCTGTCCCCCCAGTCACAGAGGATGAAGAGGCCGCGGATGCACAAGATATGGCAGACGGTGGTTGGCCCGGCCGGCTAGACCGCATTGTAGCACACTGAGCTTCCCACTGCAACTTATGCTTCATGTCCATGTGCCGGTTCATGCATGAAGTACTCAAACTATGTATTTTTTGGCCTCTACTTAGCTTTTGCTGACAAATGTTACAGATAACACGAGTTGGGTCATCTTTATCAATCTGAAAAAATGCCCAGGCTATGCAAGGCTTAGCACCCATGCGACCTGAAGAGCCACCACGACTTGTGGTGAGAGGCAGAGTTGTGTTTGAGGATGCAGTTGTTGACGTGCTTCCAGTACTACGTCTCTGTCCAGGAAGGCGCAACCTGACCTCGTCGTCACTAGCATCTTCCTCCACCTCCTCTGCTGACCTCATCTCTTGGCTGACTGTGGGTTGACAGTAAGTGGGATCTCCAACCTCATCATCATCACCCTGTGCGTTATCACACCCGTCGTCCTCAGAGCCAACCTGTTCCTGCCCTGACAAAAAACTAAAGTTGTCGCTCCAATCAGGTATTTGAGTCTTATCATCGTCTTCCTCATTGTCTCCACCAACAGGAGTTACAGTTTGGGAATGAGGGTCTACATTATGGTCAGAACCTTCTGCGTCTGGTCCTGGATCCGACTCATAAAGATTCTGGGCATCAGTGCAGATCATTTCCTCGTCTGGATTCACAGAAGCGCTGGAGTCGACCTCTGATTCCCAGGCTATAGTATGAGTAAACAGCTCTGCAGACTCAACCATCTGTTCTACCTCATACTCAGACGGGCAGCTGGAGATTTGGGAGCTGTGAGGAAGCAAGTGCGATTTGGGTGACACCTTTGAGGACTGGAGTATTTGTGATGTTGAAGTTGATGTGGAGGAGAGCCCACTTAAAGGAGCACTTGATATCCGTTGAAGCACCTGCTGTTTTTGTGCCTCATCTGGAATTTGTAGCGATTGGCGTGGCCGTAAGAAAGGGATCTTATCACATTGTCCGCTAAAAGAAGTAGACATTTTAGTTTGGCTGGAAGATGGTCTTTCTTCTGCACCTACCCCACGGACACAACCTTTTTTCCCCTTCCCAACACGCCTATTCCCCTTTCCACCAGCAGCAGGCCTTTTTCCACTCATTTTGGTGGTTAACTAATTCACAACTCTGGAGTTGTTTGCACAAAAAAACAATGGATGGTAACCGAGCAGAGCTGAGTGGCCAAACTGTGGTATTAGGCCAAAACTATTGGCTGGGTTAGATGCAGAAAAAAATTATTTTTAATTTGCAACCTGATGGAGGTCAGTATAGATGGACTAATAGACCAAGTCCCACACACCGCTAGAAGCCCAAATATTTTTTCAGAGCTAGATGCAGAAAATTTTTTTATTCAATTTGCAACCTGATGGAGGTCAGTATAGATGGACTAATAGACCAAGTCCCACACACTGCTAGAAGCCCAAATATTTTTTCAGAGCTAGATGCAGAAAAAAATTATTTTTAATTTGCAACCTGATGGAGGTCAGTATAGATGGACTAATAGACCAAGTCCCACACACTGCTAGAAGCCCAAATATTTTTTCAGAGCTAGATGCAGAAAAAAATTATTTTTAATTTGCAACCTGATGGAGGTCAGTATAGATGGACTAATAGACCAAGTCCCACACACCGCTAGAAGCCCAAATATTTTTTCAGAGCTAGATGCAGAAAAAAATTATATTCAATTTGCAACCTGCTGGAGGTCAGTATAGAAGGACTAATAGAACAAGTCCCACACACTGCTAGAAGCCCAAATATTTTTTCAGAGCTAAATGAAGAAAAAAATTATTTTTAATTTGCAACCTGATGGAGGTCAGTATAGATGGACTAATAGACCAAGTCCCACACACTGCTAGAAGCCCAAATATTTTTTCAGAGCTAGATGCAGAAAAAAATTATATTCAGTTTGCAACCTGATGGAGGTCAGTATAGATGGACTAATAGAATGATGCTATGCCCAAAAGATTTTACTTCACTAGGTGCAGTAAAAAATTGGTATTCTATACACAGGTGGTATATCTTGCAACACAGATAGGCTACTCCACTGACTAACACACTCTGCAATAGGCCAAAAAGGATTAGCTTTGCTAGATTCAGCCAAATGCTGTGAAAAAAACTTGCACAGCACTGGCACAGACCTGCCTGGCAAAAACTGATAGGAACTGATGTAACCTAGTCCTGAAAAGGACTCCAATTACAATTAGTCTTTACTCCCACAATCTATCTATTTAAGAGCACAGACCTGCCTGATAAAAGTCGTAGGAAATGCTGTAACCTAGTCCTTAAAAGGACTGCAATCACAACTATTCCCTACTCCCAAGCTATCTGTATATTTGTGCGAAAATTGGCTTGAAATTAACAAGGTATAGCGCACACAGCAACAGCGGTGCCGTCTAACACGCAGCTGCAGCAGTGAGAAAATGGTGGCGACGGGGAAAATGGCTTGGTCTTATAGGGCAAGGACATGTGACATACACTGCCAATCACACATGCCCTTGCTTGTGTGAAAAAAAGCACTTCGCTCCGTGTGTGCGCTGCTGATAGGCTGACAGATTGCACCTCCCCACTGCAAATGCGGGAAAGAGAAAAAAAAATGGAGATCTTCATTGTTCCTGCAGAGATCCATCCCCTGCCCCTCCCCCCGCCCCGCTGTACACTCAAACTGCGTATTAACATTAATTTTCATCATTACTGAGAAAAAATCCAGTTATGATTTTGGTGCACGAACAGTTATCGAACATAACCTCGAACAGCCGAATTTTTCTCAAATTGTTCGTGTTCGCCGACCAGCTCGAACACCGCCCAAAACAGCTCGAATTTGAGATTGGCGAACAGTTCGAGTAGAACAACGCTCATCTCTAGCTGTGACCACCTGCTTATCCAGAGACTCTCGCCTGCTCACCTGGGAGCACTCATCTGCCATCTGCCTGCTAGCCTACCTGGAGGCTCAGCCGTCACAGGTCGTACCTACCCTTTACCCAGAGACTGTCCCGATCACTTGCCGTGACCTCCTGCCCGTTCACCCAGAGACTGTCCCGGTCACTTGCTGTGACCTCCTGCCCGTTTACCCAGAGACTGTCCCGGTCACTTGCCGTGACCTCCTGCCCGTTTACCCAGAGACTGTCCCGGTCACCTGCTGTGACTACCTGCCTGTCTTCCCTGGTCGCCACCCGCTTCCTTACAAGGACCGCCCCCTTGCATAAGTTGCTCAGAGGTTCCGCCTCCCAGACCCGTTACAGTTTGCTCGGGCCATGGAACCCGGTGGCACCCAAGCTCCCTCGCTCTCGGACCTTTGTCATGAACTGTCCCGACAGAGGTCTCAACAGGAGTCCATCCTGGGTCACCTGAGGAATGTCAATTCTTGCCTGGACACTTAGACTGCTCCGCCAGCAACCACCGCTAGTGTCAGGACTCACAGCCCGGCTGCTCCGCTGTCCACCAATACCATAGTTTCCTGCTCTGGAACCCGGCTTTCTGCACCTCCTCGCTTCGGAGGTGACTCCGCTCAAGCTCGGGGCTTCATTAACCAGTGCACCCTGCACTTTGAACTCCAGTCTCACCAGTTTAACTCCGACCGGGCCAAAGTAGCCTTCATCATGTCCCATCTCACGGGGGAGGCACTGACTTGGCTAAATCCTCTATGGGAGAGAGGAGATCCCCTGGTGTCCGACCTGCCAGCCTTTCTCACGGCTTTCCGGAAGGTCTTCGACGAACCCGGATGGAAGACCTCATCCGCCTCATCTCTGCTACGCCTACGTCAAGGGAGTGTCACCGTGGGCCAATATGCCATACGGTTCCGTACCCTTGCTTCGGAGCTGGCCTGGGATAATGACGCCCTGGTGTCCGTCTTCTGGGAGGGTCTGTCCGGCCGTATTAAAGATGAACTCGCCGGTCGGGACATTCCTACCACTCTCGACGACTTAATAACACTTGCCACCCGGATTGACATCCGGTTCCAGGAGCGCGCTAGGGAGGCCACCCATGAGAGTAGGCTTCCATGTCTAGCTCCTACCTTCCAGAGACCCGTCACTCCCTCTGTTACTCCCCAGGCACCTGAGCCTATGCAGGTCGACCAGACCAAGATGGTCAAGACCCGTCAAGACTTACGTCGTGCCGAGGGGAGCTGTTTCTACTGTGGCAGTAAGGAGCACCGGATCCGTTCCTGCCCAGAGAGGTCGAGAAACGCCTGTGTCTAGGATCGCTCAGAGAGGTCGCCCTAGACAAAAGTAAACCCTCTCCATCCCTGATGCTGTCAGTCTCTATCACCTGCGGAGAGAACTGCTATTTTGAACTGGCTCAACTTGACTCAGGAGCTGCTGGAAATCTCATCTCTCAATCCCTGGTAGAAAAATACCGCATTCCCACCAAACCTCTGGCCATACCTTTATCTGTCGCCGCCGTGGATGGGGGTCTCTTACCACATCCCATCCAACTCATCACCGAATCTCTGACTCTACAGGTGGGAATGCTGCATTCTGAGAGCATCTCCTTTCATGTTCTGCCTGGACTCTCTCACGCACTATTGCTTGGCCTGCCTTGGCTCCAGAAACATGCACCCGTGCTTGACTGGCAGACCGGAGAAGTCCTTCGCTGGGGACAGGACTGCCATAAGACTTGTCTAGTTCCCGTTCGTCCTGCCCGTCCTTCTCCTACCCCAGCCAATCTGCCCGGTCTTCCGGTTCCCTATTGGTCTTATGCGGATGTCTTCAATAAAAAAGAAGCAGAGACTTTGCCTCCTCATAGACCATACGATTGCCCAATCGACCTGATGCCCGGCTCTACTCCTCCCCGTGGGCGAATCTACCCTTTGTCCGCTGCAGAGACCCGGTCCATGTCTGAATATATTGAGGAGAATCTGGCCCGGGGATTTATCCGGAAATCTACCTCCCCGGCGGGAGCAGGCTTCTTCTTTGTCAAAAAGAAGGACGGCTCACTTCGTCCATGTATAGACTATAGAGGATTAAACCAGATTACTGTGAAGAATAAATACCCCCTTCCGCTCATTCCTGAATTATTCGACCGTCTGAGGGGGGCTAGAATCTTCACCAAACTGGATCTCCGTGGGGCGTATAACCTGGTCCGTATCCGTCAGGGGGATGAGTGGAAGACGGCATTCAACACCCGGGACGGCCACTATGAGTACCTTGTGATGCCCTTCGGTCTCTGTAACGCTCCTGCCGTCTTTCAAGAGTTGGTCAATGACATCTTCCGTGATCTTCTCTACTCCTGCGTGGTGGTGTACCTGGACGACATCTTGGTCTTCTACCCGGATCTTCCTACTCACCGGTGGGACGTTCGTCAGGTCCTGCTCAGGCTCAGGCAGAACCACCTCTACGCTAAATATGAGAAGTGCATCTTTGAGCAGACCTCTCTTCCATTTCTGGGCTACATAATCTCTCAGACAGGTCTACAAATGGATCCTGAGAAACTGTCTGCCATCCAGAAGTGGCCCCTACCAGAGGGGTTGAAGGCTATTCAGCGGTTCCTGGGCTTCGCCAACTATTACCGCCTGTTCATACCGCACTTCTCTTCCCGGACCGCCCCTATCTCTGCGCTCACCCGTAAAGGTACGAACCCCAGAGAATGGCTGCCCGAAGCAGAGGAGGCCTTTCTTTCCTTAAAACAGGCCTTCTCCTCCGCCTCGGTGCTGCATCGTCCGGACGGCAACAAACAATTCTTCCTAGAAGTTGACGCCTCCTCCTCCGGAGCTGGGACGGTACTTACCCAAAAGTCATCTTCCGGAAGAAAGGTAACCTGCGGCTTTTTCTCCAAACTTTTCTCCTCTTCTGAGCGCAACTATTCTATAGGAGACCGAGAATTGTTGACCATTAAGATGGCACTGGAGGAGTGGCGTTACCTGCTCGAGGGGGCCCTTCACCCGGTAATAATTTACACTGACCACAAGAACTTGGCATACCTCCAGAAAGCCCAGAGACTTAACCCGCGCCAAGCCCGGTGGTCTTTGTTTTTTGCCCGCTTTGATTTCATTCTTCATTTTCGCCCGGCTGACAAAAATATCAAAGCTGACGCTCTGTCCCGATCCTTTCAGGTGTCTGATCTTGAGGAGGAGCCTAAACACATCATCGATCCCGCCAGAGTAATGCAGGTAGCCCCCGTGGGCCTAAATCGTCTCCCTCCCGGTAAGACGTTCGTAATGGTGTCCGATCGGGAGAAGATTCTACACTGGGGTCACTCGTCTAAACTAGCTGGCCACGCCGGTCAGAAAAAGGCCCTCCAGCTTATTACCCGGCACTACTGATGGCCTACCCTGCACAAGGACGTAATAGACTTTGTTTCTGCCTGTGTGTCCTGCGCCCGCAACAAAGTTCCGAGACACCTGCCTGCCGGCCGCCTTCTTCCTCTGCCAGTACCTGCTGCCCCGTGGCAACATATAGCTATGGACTTCATAACAGATCTCCCCGTCTCTGCCGGTTGTACGGTCATTTGGGTGGGCGCTGACCGCTTTTCCAAAATGGCTCATTTCATTCCCCTGCCAGGCCTCCCGTCTGCACCCGAGCTAGCTAAAGACTTTATCCGCCACATCTTCCGTCTTCATGGTCTGCCTCTCCACATCGTGTCGGATCGTGGGGTTCAGTTCACCTCACGCTTCTGGAGGGCCACATGTAAACTGCTCGACGTCACCCTGGACTTCTCCTCCGCTTACCACCCACAGTCCAATGGTCAAGAGGAGAGGATCAATCAGAATCTGACCAGCTACCTCCGGCACTTCGTTAATGCCCACCATTCAGACTGGGTGGATCTCCTACCATGGGCCGAGTTCTCTTACAACAATCATGAGAGCGAATCTTCCTCTAAATCCTCGTTTTTTGTAGTCTTCGGTCAGCATCCTCGGATCCCTTTTCCTGTCTCCACCTCTGTGGACAACCCGGCCGTGGAATCTCTCGTTAGCAAATTTTCCTCCATTTGGGAGAGTACCCGATCCACACTCCTTCAGTCGTCCGAGCGGATGAAGAGACACGCCGACAAAAAACGCCTGGATTACCCACAATTTCGTCCCGGAGATAAAGTCTGGCTCTCATCCAAATATGTCCGGTTCAAGATTCCTTCCTATAAGTTAGGGCCTCGGTTCATCGGCCCACTGGAGGTTATCAAACAGATCAACCCGGTGGCCTATAAATTGAAACTCCCGGCCATCTTACGGATCCCTAACTCCTTCCATGTATCTCTTCTCAAACCCGTGGTACTTAACTCCTTTTCCAAGTCTACAGGTACACCCCCTGCTCCGGTTTCTGCTGAAGACGAGTTTGAGGTAGAGAACATTCTGGCCACCAAAAGGGTAAGAGGAAAGACCTTTTTTCTAGTGGATTGGAAGGGGTTTGGTCCTGAGGAGAGAACATGGGAGCCCCGGGAGAACATCCATGCCCCTCTCATCCTTGCTAAATTTCTGTCTGGCCTAAAAAAGGGGGGGCCTAAAGGGGGGGGTACTGTAGCGTCTGCGTCCCTGCCTCCTGCTAGGCAGGGACGCTGTTCCCCTCACCTCTCTGCTCCGTGCCCGGCGGCTTCCTCCCGCTCTACTTGCAGCGCCCGCTCTCCACCGGTCGCTGTGCTTAGGGCGCGCGCGCGCGCGCTCCCCCTCTCTTGAAGGGGCCGCGCGCGCCGCCCTAAGGAGTCCCCAGCCAATGGCCGGAGGATCCCTCCATATATAAGGCACCTCCTCCAAAATAGAGGTGCCCGAGCAATGTTGTTGCACTGTTCACTACTCTGCTTCAGCCCTCAGGTCCCGTTTCCAGTTACCTGCCAGTTAGTGTTACCTGCCAGTTTCCTGCCAGTTTGCTGTCTGATTCCTGCCTGTTATCCGCTTACCTGCTTGCTAGCCTGAGGTCCGACGGTCTGCCTTCCGACACCTGTCAGTCTGTCTATGGACCAGCTTGCCCGCTCACCTGGGAGCGCTCACCTGCAACCTGTCTGTTAGCCTACCTGGAGGCTCCGCTGTCACGTGCTGTGACCACCTGCCTGTCTAGAGACTCTTGCCCGCTCACCTGGGAGCACTCATCTGCTACCTGCCTGTTTAGCCTACCTGGAGGCTCCGCCGTCACGTGCTGTGACCACCTGCCAGTCTAGAGACTCTTGCCCGCTCACCTGGGAGCGCTCATCTGCTACCTGCCTGTTAGCCTACCTGGAGGCTCCGCCGTCACGTGCTGTGACCACCTGCCAGTCCAGAGACTCTTGCCCGCTCACCTGGGAGCGCTCATCTGCTACCTGCCTGTTAGCCTACCTGGAGGCTCCGCCGTCACATGCTGTGACCACCTGCTTATCCAAAGACTCTCGCCTGCTCACCTGGGAGCACTCATCTGCCATCTGCCTGCTAGCCTACCTGGAGGCTCAGCCGTCACAGATCGTACCTACCCTTTACCCAGAGACTGTCCCGGTCACTTGCCGTGACCTCCTGCCCGTTCACCCAGAGACTGTCCCGGTCACTTGCTGTGACCTCCTGCCCGTTTACCCAGAGACTGTCCCGGTCACTTGCCGTGACCTCCTGCCCGTTTACCCAGAGACTGTCCCGGTCACCTGCTGTGACTACCTGCCTGTCTTCCCTGGTCGCCACCCACTTCCTTACAAGGACCGCCCCCTTGTATAAGTTGCTCAGAGGTTCCGCCTCCCAGACCCGTTACACTGCTTCATCTAGGGCACTCTTCAGTGCATTATTGTAGTGTGCCAATGCTAAGTCTGTACAAGAGAGGGAGGAGATGGGGGCTAAAGATGTGTGTAGATTGTCCATAAGCTGTTGGGTATTAATGGTACATGTATTCCTATAAGTGTGGTAAGTGGGGGTGTCCCGGGTGAGGAGACAATTCTTGACAGAGAAGGAAAGAAGGCTGTGGTCCAAGAGCGGGAGAGGGAAGTTAGTAAAGTCATGCAGCGAGCAGAGACGGGAGAAGACCAGATCCAGAGTATTCCCGTCTTCATGCGTTGGAGAATTAGTAAACTGTGAGAGGCCGAATGAGGAGGTTAGAGAAAGTAGATGAGAGGCAGATTGGGAGAGGGGATCGTTGATGGGGATGTTAAAGTCTCCCTTGATGAGGGTAGGGATGTCACAGGATAGAAAGTGAGGAAGCCAGGTGGAAAAGTGATCCAAGAACTGGCGGGAGGAGCCTGGAGGGCGATACACAGCTGCAACTTGTAGGGAGAAGGGTTTAAAAAGTCTGATGGTGTGGACTTCAAAGGAAGGAAACATAAGTGAGGGAACCGGGGAGATGACCGGGAAAGCACATTGTGATGAAAGTAGAAAACCAACACCTCCACCCTGTCTATTCTCAGGTCTGGCGGTATGTAAAAATTTCAGTCCACCAAACGAGAGAGCAGCAGCAGTGGTGGTGTCTGAATGCTGGATCCAGGTTTCTGTAATAGCCAGAAGGTAAAGGGAAGTAGAGAGGAAAAAATTGTGAATGTAAGCTAGTTTGTTACACACAGACCGTGCGTTCCAGAGAGCACAGTGGAAAGCAATAGATGAGGGCATGCACTCAATGTTAATAAGATTAGCTGTCTATATGATCTCAGCCATGTACAGTATAGACCAAAAGTTTGGACACACCTTCTCATTTAAAGATTTTTCTGTATTTTCCTGAGTAATAAAATTGTACATTCACTCTGAAGGCATTAAAACTATGAATTAACACATGTGGAATTACATACTTAACAAAAAAGTGTGAAACAACTGAAAATATGTCTTATATTCTAGGTTCTTCAAAGTAGCCACCTTTTGCTTTGATGACTGCTTTGTACACTCTTGGCATTCTCTTGATGAGCTTCAAGAGGTAGTCACCGGAAATGGTTTTCACTTCACAGGTGTGCCCTGTCAGGTTTAATAAGTGGGATTTCTTGCCTTATAAATGAGGTTGGGACCATCAGTTGTGTTGTGCAGAGGTCTGGTGGATACACAGCTCATAGTCCTACTGAATAGACTGTTAGAATTTGTATTATAGCAAGAAAAAAGCAGCTAAGTAAAGAAAAACGAGTGGCCATCATTACTTTAAGAAATGAAGGTCAATCAGTCCGAAAAATTGGGAAACTTTGAAAGTGTCCCCAAGTGCAGTTGCAAAAACCATCAAGTAACTGGCTCACATGAGGACCGCCTCAGGAAAGGAAGACCATGAGTCACCTCTGCTTCTGAGGATAAGTTTATCCGAGTCACCAGCCTCAGAAATCGCAGGTTAACTGCAGCTCAGATTAGAGACCAGGTCAATGCCACACAGAGTTCTAGCAGCAGATACATCTCTACAACAACTGTTAAGAGGAGACTTTGTGCAGCAGGCCTTCATGGTAAAATAGCTGCTATGAAACCACTGCTAAGGACAGGCAACAAGCAGAAGAGAATTGTTTGGGATAAAGAACACAAGGAATGGAAATTAGACCAGTGGAAATCTGTGCTTTGGTCTGATGACTCCAAATTTTAGATCTTTGGTTCCAACCACCGTGTCTTTGTGCGACGCAGATAAGGTGAACGGATGGACTCTACATGCCTGGTTCCCACTGTGAAACATGGAGGAGGAGGTGTGATGGTGTGGGGGTGCTTTGCTGGTGACACTGTTGGGGATTTATTCAAAATTGAAGGCATACTGAACCAGCATGGCTACCACATCATCTTGCAGTGGCATGCTATTCCATTCGGTTTGCGTTTAGTTGGACCATCATTTATTTTTCAACAGGACAACGACCCCAAACACACCTCCAGGCTGTGTAAGGGCTATTTGACTAAGAAGGAGAGTGATGGGGTGCTACGCCAGATGACCTGACCTCCACAGTCACCAGACCTGAACCCAATCGAGATGGTTTGGGGAGAGCTGGACCGCAGAGTGAAGGCAAAAGGGCCAACAAGTGCTAACCATCTCTGGGAACTCCTTCAAGATTGCTGGAAGACCATTTCCGGTGACTACCTCTTGAAGCTCATCAAGAGAATGCCAAGAGTGTGCAAAGCAGTCATCAAAGCAAAAGGTGGCTACTTTGAAGAACCTAGAATGTAAGACATATTTTCAGCTGTTTCACACTTTTTTGTTAAGTATATAATTCCACATGTGTTAATTCATAGTTTTGATGCCTTCAGTGTGAATGTACAATTTTCATAGTCATGAAAATACAGAAAAATCTTTAAATGAAAAGGTGTGTTCAAACTTTTGGTCTGTACTGTATGTATGACTCTGACTGGCAGTGCCGTTTCAGAGAAAAACCTAGTTTAGTAGTCACTGGGGACCGAGCCACGCTGAAGACTAGAGTTAAGCCACCCCCGTAGTGTTCGAGTTCGGTTCGGTTCGTCGAACACCTGTATGTTCGTCGAACACCTGTATGTTCGTCGAACTGTTCGTCGAACTGTTCGTCGAACACCTTCGAACACGGTTAAAACAAATGGCAGGCAAACAAGAACACATAGAAAACACCTTCAAAGGTGTCCAAACGCTGACAAACTGCTCAGAAGACACAACTAACACATGGAAAAGTGACAAGTACATATAGTCATGCGAAAAGAAAAGAGGTGGAGGAGTAAAAGGAGGGGGAGACACAGATATAGGCATGTCATGCCCTTCTAAAACCAAAAAAGTGCGAAGCTGACACGGCCAGTCCGTTCCTGCCGGTGCAAACTCCGTGTCGCCGGGTTTGTGCCAGAGCTGCGGTGGACCCTGAGGGCCAGCCCCCCTCTCCCAATACTGGTGCCTGTCCGCTGGTTGGTCGAGCGAGCCCCCCTGCGGTGGAGGCAGGTCTAAGCTTTTTAATTTAAATTGTCTCTGTAATTTAAATGAGTACACTTTAAATCCTTTTACAAGGATCTATTGGAGGGCAAGTCTGATGCCAGCAGCCGCGGGAATTCCAGCTCCAGTAGAGTCCACTAAAGCTGCTGCAGTTAAAAAGCTTTTATAAGGATCGAGCTTGGTGGTCCACCGCAAGGCGTCCTACCACCAGTCTCAGCCCCTGTGCCTTGGGGTGCCTCCCCGATGCTCTTCACTGAGTGTCCCGGGGGCCCGAAGCATTTCCTTTGAAAAAATTAAGTGTCCAAACTACAGGTGGTGTAGCTTGCTTAACAGGTGGGATAATCCACTGACTAGCAGACACTGCTACTAGGTCCAAATTATTTACTGGGCTAGATGCAGTTAAAAATTTGTAATTAGATCTACAGGCGGTGGCTACTCCGCTGATTAGCAGACACTACTACTAGGCCCAAAGTATTGGCTGGGCTACATGCAGTTAAAAAAATGTAATTAGATACTCTCGTTGGATGCTGAGAAAGCATTCCATAGAGTCTCCTGGCACGCCATATATTATTCTCTTAAAAAGCTTGGGGTAGGGGTCTCGGGGACCCTTTTATAGCCAAAATAATGGCCCTGTCAGCTAGGCTGAAGATAAATTGAACATTTTCATCACCTTTCATAATCACCAATGGGACAAGGCAGGGATGTCCTCTATCCCCTCTCTTATACATCCTAGTGATGGAGCACCTGCTCTCATCAATTCGCGATAACCCCAATATTAGGTGGATTGAGGTGGGAGGCACCGAGTACAAGTGCTCTGCATTTGCTGATGATGTCCTAGTATATATCACTCAACCACATATATCCATCACTGCTGTTATGGCTGAAATAGATCACTTTGGTACATGGTCAAATTTTAAAATCAATGCAGCGAAGTCTGAGGCCCTCGATGTCTCCCTCCCCAAATCCATACAGGATTCCATCCAGTCCAACTTTCCCTTTGCCTGGCCCTCACAGGGTATCAAATACTTAGGAATTTGTATTCATAGAGACCTCTCCCGTCTATTTTATCTTAATTTTCGGCCCTTTATTAAACAACTCCATAAAGATCTTGCTTCTTGGACCGGGAAGGATTTTTCCTGGTTCGGCAGAATAAGTATACTAAAAATGAACGTCCTACCTAAACTCTTATACCTCTTCCAAACCATTCCCGTGGTAATTCCCTCAAAATTTTGGAAAAGACTATGCAGTAGCTTTTAGTCTCCCCAGGATGACACAGGTGGGGCAGATGGTGGTTGTCCCGGCCCGCTAGGCCGCATTGTAGCACAGTGAGCTTCGCACTGCAACTTATGCTTCATATCCATGTGACAGTTCATGCATGAAGTGCTTAAACTATGGAGTTTTTGGCCTCTACTTAGCTTTTGGTGACAAATGTTACAGATAACACGAGTTGGGTCACCCTTAGCGATCTGAAAAAATGCACAGGCTATGCAAGGTTTAGAGCCCATGCGACTCTGCTACTAGCAATACTATCAAATGATTGGCTGGGTTACATGCAGAGCGTCTGGGTTTGGTTGGGGGTCCCGACAGTCTGCCTAGGCTAGATGCAGTTAAAAATTCTCATTAGATACACAGGCGGTGCAGCTTGCTTCGCAGCTGGGCTAATACGCCCAATGTATTGGTAGACTCTATACCAAATAAGGAAGGATTCACTGACTGTGGTGGCCCCTCCGTGGGCCGTGGCGATTGGTGGAGATTTGGTGGATGATTATAGGAGATAGCTCCTTAATAGAGAAAGTTGGTGGATTTATACTTTAAATACACTTGTACCAGCGGGTTTAAACATCAGACATGATTTGATGTATCATTATGAGTGATCATTTTTAGATAATTATTATATATGTTCCTTTTTTCTTCTTTTCTTTTTCTTTTTGATTATTTACATTAATATGCATTGTTTCTATGCTATACGATTTTAACATGGTATGTGTGTTTAAATTTCTGATTAACGCAGCCTTGAACAGTTGCATAGCAGGACATGACATATTAATACCACTTCCTTGCAGTTTTTTTGCTATGCAATAATTAAGAACTCGTATATATATTGTGCAGAAAGAAGGGTGAAAGTCCACCCAGGCTGGAGGAAATTGGAGTTTCATAACACATATTTGAACTGGAGAGGTATTAGAGGCCTGCAATAGCCACAGGTACTAATGGAGGTAATCAAGGTAGGGAGAGAGGCAAGAGGTCCGGTCATCTTAGTTATACAGGCCGGGGGAAACAACATAGCTTATCTAATGGCAATAATGAAACTAGACACTGAGCGCTTCAGAGAATTTTTCACAAAACTAACTATAGTATGGTCAGAGATTGTGCCGAGAACGGTATGGCAAGGTGCGTGAGACATCATGGCCATCGAACGGACAAGGCAGGTAATAAATATTCGGATGGCAAAATTTATAAGAGACAGAGGCTGTGTAGTGATACAACACCGAGAACTGGAAGGTGATAAAGCAGGCCTCATACGGCCCGACGGTGTTCACTTAATGGATATTGGACTGGACATATTCCTGTCCGGACTCCAGGACGGAGTGGAACAAGCGTTAAGAGTGATGGATGGGGGTCGGAGTCCTGCATACGAGTAAGCAGGATCCTCCGTGGCCTGGAAATAGAAAGGACATGTTGGAGAGTTACACTTGTTGGCCAACTTGCCGTTGTGGAGACTGGAGACACAGGGCATGCTGCAATAAGCTGAATTATTTTAGAAATAAAATGCATTTCTAATGGAATGAGTATAAACAGTTAATAAAGCTGTGACCGATCCTCACCCATCCAGTTGTAAGAGTTACATGATTGTATTTTTAATAAAAGGGGGGCGTTAGGGGGCTGAGCGTCTGGGTTTGGCTAGGGGTCCCCACAGTCTGCCTAGGCTAGATGCATTTAAAAATCATTATTAGATACACAGGCGGTGCAGCTTGCTTCACAGCTGGGTTACTACGCTGACTAGCAGACACTGAAGCTTTGGAGCAGACCTCTGAGTAAACAGCTCTTCAGACTCAACCATCTGTGTTACCCCAAGCCATAGTGTATGTATTTTCTTACGGTTAAAAGGGGGGGACCCAACCCACGTCTAATTGACGATGGCAACGTTACGTAAAACAAAGCAAGGGGACTCCAAAAAGAGTCTCCATTTTTTCCAAAAATTTGTGGCACAGACACCACTTAAGTGGCATCAATTGCCCCAGAGTTGCTTAACACGGTTGGTTAGAATGAGTACCACACACTGCTACTATGCCTAAAATTATTTTCCAGACAAGATGCAGCTAAAAATTATTAGTAATTTGCAAGCTGGTGGAGCTTAGTATAGATGGCATAATAGAATGAGTACCGCACATTGCTACAGGCCCAAAATTATTTTCCAGACAAGATGCAGCTAAAAATTATTAGTAATTTGAAAGCTTAAAATGGTTGGTGAGGTGATTTTATGAAATCCTCAAGATTTTACTCTCCCCAGGATGACACAGAGGTAGAAAAGTCCTTGCGAATCCATGATTTGTTCATCTTTATGAACGTGAGTCTGTCTACATTATCTGTCAGCACACCACCAGCAGCGCTGAACACACGTTCAGAGAGAACACTGGCTGCGGGGCATGACAAGATCTCCAAGGCATAAGTGGCGAGCTCCGGCCATTTTTCCAGATTGGAAGCCCAAAAAGAGCAAGGGTCCAGTGACACAGTCATGGCTTCGATGTTTACTTGGAGATAGTCCTGTACCATCGTCTCTAGGCGTTGACTATGTGTCAGACTTCTTGTCTCCTGTGGCCTTGCAAAGGATGGGCTAAAAAAGCTGTGAAATGATTCCGCAAAATTGCTGTTACCAGCAGATACTGTGTTTCTGTTACGGTTTGAGTGCTGAACACTCGACAGTCCCACGGTTGGCAAGTTAGAACTGTGAGATTCACTACATGCACCACTGGTGTTTTGTGGAAAAGCACATGTAAGATTCTGCAACAGTCTCTGCTGATACTCCTGCATGCGTGAATCCCTTTCTATGGCAGGAATTATTTTGGCAAATTTACTTTTGCACCGGGGATCTAAGAGTGTGGCAACCCAGTAGTCAGGATTATTTCGAATCCTGACAATTCAAGGGTCATGTTGCAGGTAGTGCAGCAAGAAGGCACTCATGTGTCTTGCGCATCCAGGAGCACTAAGTCCCTGTTGTGTTGGTGGCGAGGTAACAATCATGCTTCCTTCCTCTGCCCTCTCCCCCCAACCTCGCACAACAGAAATGTGATCAAGGTCTCCCTCATCTGATGAGTCTTACATCAGTTCATCCTCCACTTCTTCCTGGGCTCCTGCACCTTCCTCACTAGTTTGGCTGCTACCATGCGCCCTGGTAAATCCATCTCCCCCACCCTCATATGCCTGCCGCCTTGGTGCTGCCAACCGTCTGGACCTTGCAGATGTTAGCCCTTCCGCATACAACTCCTCTTCCTCTACTTCCTCCACCTCGTCTTGTCGCACCACCTGACTCCGAATTCTGTTTAACATGTGCTTCAGCATGTAAATCACCGGAATAGTCATGCTGATAATGGCATCGTCAGCACTAAACATCTTCGTCGCCATTTCAAAACTTTGCAGAAGGGTGCATAGGTCCCTGATCTGAGACCACTCCTCCAGCGTGATTTGCCCCACCTCTGGATCCCGTTGGCCCAGGCTATACGTCAGAACGTATTGCACCAGGGCTTGTCGGTGCTGCCACAGTCACTGCGACATGTGCAGAGGTGAATTCCACCGGGTAGGCACATCGCATTTTAGCCGGTGAAGTGGCAGGCCCAACGACTTCTGTAGACATGTAAGTCGCTGAGCTGTGGGATGCGAACGGCGGAAGTGAGCACACAGCGACCGTGCCCTCTGCAGAAAGCCATCTAGTCCGGGTGTCACACTGACTCTGCGTACAGGAGGTCAGGGGCCTAAGCTGACCCTAAGCTGGGGCTCTGACTAATCCCTCTACCTGGAGGTACTGTTAAAGGTACAGAGGTCCAGGCCGCCAGCGTAACCCCTACCTCCTGAGGATCCCTGCACCTCAGTAATCTAGTCCTGAGAAGGACCCCGATCACAACAATAGGGGACAGGAAATAATTTGCCAACACTCAGTACTTAGACGAACGAGACAGTACAAGGGTCAAACCAAAAACCACCTTGCATACAAAAACTACACCACAACTACAGAGGGAACACCAATGGGAAAGGAGATAAATGATAAAGCGAGGAAGGGAAAAACCACACCATATACACTTAGCTTAGAACTCCAAAATACCACGATCCGCTCTGTTAGTCTGTATGAAATGCTTTCACCGACACTTCCCTAACAGACCGGCAGGCATATGAAGGAGTCCTACTACTGCAGCATTGATTGCAGCTGGGCGAGGCTGAACCTCATCTAGCACAGAGAGAGAGAGTTAACTCCCTCACTGCCGAAAAACACGAAACACCAAAAACTCAGCTGCGAGAAGTCAGGCTGTGTAATCGTGACGATCTTCGTGGCGACACACCCGTGACACCGGGATAGTGGCCTAAAAATTGCTGGACAACCAGGTTCAACACGTGAGCCATACAAGGCACGTGTGTGACATTGCCCCAGCGAAGGGCCGCACCGAGGTTTGCAGCATTGTCGCACACGGCCTTCCCTGGTTTCAGGTCCAGTGGAGACAACCATTCATGAAACTGATTCTCCAGAGCTGACCACAACTCCTCAGCTGTGTGACTCACATTTCCCAGACATTTCAAAGTAAAAACCGCCTGATGACGTTGAGCCCTGCTGCCAGCATAGTAAGGAGGTGTGCAGGATCCCTTCTGCACAGTTAGAAAGCATGTGGCATGACCAGACAGGCTTTGGGTGCAGGTGGAGGACCGAGAGTAGGTTGAGGAGGCAGAAGCAGTGGAGGAACTTCGAGATAAAGAGGATTGATGCACAACTCGTGGGGACGGCAAGACTTGGACAGCAGCCCCTTGTCCTGCTGTCACTATAGTTACCCAGTGCCCAGTCAGCGACATGTAACGCCCCTGTCCATGCCTACTCGTTCAAGTGTCTGTGGTGAAATGCACCCTGTCACACACAGAGTTTCTCAAAGAAGCGGTGATGTTGTGTGCGACATGCTGGTGGGACGCAGGCACACCTTTCTTTGAGAAGTAGTGCCGACTTGGCATCTGGTACTGGGGCACTGCGAAGGACATAAAGTCTCAAAAATCCTCTGTGACCACCAGGTGGAAAGGCAGCATTTCTGTAGCCACGAGCTTGCAGATGGTGAAATTAAACCTCTTAGATTTCTCATGGCTAGGAGGAAATGGTCTTTTACTTGTCCACATCTGAGGGACCGAGGGCTGGCTGCTGTGCTTAGATGGGGTTGAGAAGGGTGTCCCCGGCAAACTGCCGGTCTGTGAGGAAGATGCAGGCAGACATGTTAGGTTGCCTTGATCCAAAGGTGGTGCTCTCGATGTCGGAGAGCGCTCAACATCAGCTGGTGTTTCCACCTCCAAAGAAAATGATGACCTTCCAATCACACTGGCTGTTGCGGGTAAAGAGGTGGCAGGTCTGCGTCCCAAAACAGGTGTGATTGCTGTCCCCCCAGTCACAGAGGATGAAGAGGCCGCGGATGCACAAGATGGAGCAGACGGTGGTTGGCCCGGCCCGCTAGGCCGCATTGCAGCACAGTGAGCTTCCCACTGCAACTTATGCTTCATATCCATGTGACGGTTCATGCATGAAGTACTCAATCTATGGATTTTTTGGCCTCTACTTAGCTTTTTGTGACAAATGTTACAGATAACATGAGTTCGGTCATCCTTATGGATCTGAAAAAATGCCCAGGCTATGCAAGTCTTAGCACCCATGCGACCTGAAGAGCCACCACGACTTGTGGTCAGAGGCAGAGTTGTGTTTGAGGATGCAGTTGTTGACTTGCTTCCAGTACTACGTCTCTGTCCAGGAAGGCGCAACCTGACCTCATCGTCACTAGCATCCTCCTCCACCTCCTCTGCTGACCACATCGACTGGCTGACTGTGGGTTGACAGTAAGTGGGATCTGCAACCTCGTCATCATCACCCTGTGTGTTCTCACACCCGTCGTCCTCAGAGCCAACCTCTTCCTGCCCTGGCAAAAAACTCAAGTTATCGCTCCAATCAGGTATTTGAGTCTCATCATCATCTTCCTCATTGTCTCCGCCAACAGGAGTTACAGTTTGGGAACGAGGTTCTACATTATGGTCAGAACCTTCGGCGTCTGGTCCTGGATCCGACTCATAAAGATTCTGGGCATCAATGCAGATCATTTCCTTGTCTGGATTCACAGAAACTCTGGAGCCGACCTCTGATTCCCAGGCTATAGTATGAGTAAACAGCTCTGCAGACTCAACCATCTGTTCTACCCCATACTCAGATGGGCAGCTGGAAACTTGGGAGCTGTGAGGAAGCAAATGCGATTGGGGTGACACCTCTGAGGACTGGAGTATTTGTGATGTTGAAGTTGAGGTGGAGGAGAACTCACTTAAAGGAGCACTTGATATCCGTTGAAGCACCTGCTGTTTTTGTGCCTCATCTGGAATTTGTAGCGATTGGCGTGGCCGTAAGAAAGCGATCGTATCACATTGTCCGCCAAACGAAGTAGCCATCTTAGTTTGGCTGGAAGATGGTCTTTCTTCTGCAGATGTTACTGTTGCTTTAACACCTACATCACGGACACAACCTTTTTTTCCCTTCCCAACACGCCTATTCCCCTTTCCACCAGCAGCAGGCCTTTTTCCACTCATTTTGGTGGTTAACTAATTGACAACTCTGGAGTTGTTTGCCCAAAAAACGATGGATGGAAACCGAGCTGAGCTGAGTGGCCAAACTGTGGTATTAGCCCAAAAGGATTGGCTGGGTTAGATGCAGTAAAACAATTTTATTACATACACAGGTGGTGGAGCTTAGTATAGATCGACTAATAGAAGGAGTCCCACACAGTGCTACAAGCCCAAAATTATTTTCCGTGCTAGATGCAGATAAAAATTATTTGTAATTTGCAAGCTGGAGGAGTTTAGTATAGATGGACTAAGAATAAGTCCCACACACTGCTACAAGCCCAAAATTATTTTCTGAGCTAGATGCAGATAAAAGTTATTTGTAATTTGCAAGCTGGAGGAGCTTAGTATAGATGGACTAAGAATAAGTCCCACACACTGCTACAAGCCCAAAATTATTTTCCGAGCTAGATGCAGATAAAAATTATTTGTAATTTGCAAGCTGGAGGAGCTTAGTATAGATGAACTAAGAATAAGTCCCACACACTGCTACAAGCCCAAAATTATTTTCCGAGCTAGATGCAGATAAAAATTATTTGTAATTTGCAAGCTGGAGGAGCTTAGTATAGATGGACTAAGAATAAGTCCCACACACTGCTACAAGCCCAAAATTATTTTCCGAGCTAGATGCAGATAAAAATTATTTGTAATTTGCAAGCTGGAGGAGCTTAATATAGATGGACTAAGAATAAGTCGAACACACTGCTACAAGCCCAAAATTATTTTCCGAGCTAGATGCAGATAAAAATTATTTGTAATTTGCAAGCTGGAGGAGCTTAGTATATATGGACTAAGAATAAGTCCCACACACTGCTACAAGCCCAAAATTATTTTCCGAGCTAGATGCAGATAAAAATTATTTGTAATTTGCAAGCTGGTGGAGCTTAGTATAGATGGCCTAATAGAATGAGTACCACACACTGCTAATATGCCCAAAATTATTTTTCAGGCAAGATGCAGCTAAAAATTATTATTAATTTCAAAGCTGGTGGAGCTTGATATAGATGGCCTAATACAATGAGTACCACACACTGCTACTATGCCCAAAATTATTTTCCAGGCAAGATGCAGCTAAAAATTATTTGTCATTTGAAAGCTGGTGGAGCTTAGTATAGATGGCCTAATAGAATGAGTACCACACACTGCTAATATGCCCAAAATTATTTTCCAGGCAAGATGCAGCTAAAAATTATTAGTAATTTGAAAGCTGATGGAGCTTGGTATAGATGGCCTAATAGAATGAGTACCACACACTGCTAATATGCAAAAAATTATTTTACAGGCAAGATGCAGCTTAAAATTATTATTAATTTCAAAGCTGGTGGAGCTTGGTATAGATGGCCTAATACAATGAGTACCACACACTGCTACTATGCCCAAAATTATTTTCCAGGCAAGATGCAGCTAAAAATTATTAGTAATTTGAAAGCTGGTGGAGCTTAGTATAGATGGCCTAATAGAATGAGTACCACACACTGCTAATATGTCCAAAATTATTTCACAGGCAAGATGCAGCTAAAAATTATTATTCATTTCAAAGCTGGTGGAGCTTGGTATAGATGGCCTAATACAATGAGTACCACACACTGCTACTATGCCCAAAATTATTTTCCAGGCAAGATGCAGCTAAAAATTATTAGTAATTTGAAAGCTGGTGGAGCTTAGCATAGATGACCTAATAGAATGAGTACCACACACTGCTAATATGCCCAAAATTATTTTACAGTCAACATGCAGCTAAAAAATATTATTAATTTCAAAGCTGGTGGAGCTTGGTATAGATGGCCTAATACAATGAGTACCACACACTGCTACTATGCCCAAAATTATTTTCCAGGCAAGATGCAGCTAAAAGTTATTAGTAATTTGAAAGCTGGTGGAGCTTAGTATAGATGGCCTAATAGAATGAGTACCACACACTGCTAGCATGCCCAAAATTATTTTACAGGCAAGATGCAGCTAAAAATTATTATTAATTTCAAAGCTGTTGGAGCTTGGTATAGATGGCCTAATACAATGAGTACCACACACTGCTACTATGCCCAAAATTATTTTCCGATCTAGATGCAGATAAAAATTATTTGTAATTTGCAAGCTGGAGGAGCTTAGTATAAATGGACTAAGAATAAGTCCCATACACTGCTACAAGCCCAAAATTATTTTCCGAGCTAGATGCAGATAAAAGTTATTACTAATTTGCAAGCTGGTGGAGCTTAGTATAGATGGCCTAATAGAATGATGCTATGCCCAAAAGGTTTTACTTGGCTAGGTGCAGTAAAAAAAATGTATTCTACACACAGGTGGTGTAGCTTGCAACACAGATACGCTACTCCACTGACTAACACACACTGCAAGAGGCCAAAAAGCATTTGCTTAGCTAGATTTAGCCAAATGCTGTGAAAAACACTTGCACAGCACTGGCACAGACCTGCCTGGCAAAAAGTCCTAGAAAATGCTGTAAAATAGTCCTCAAAAGGACTGCAATTACAATTAGTCCCTACTCCCAACCTATCTATTTAAGAGCACAGACCTGCCTGCTAAAAGTAGTAGGAAATGCTGTAACCTAGTCCTCAAAAGGACTGCAATCACAACTCTTCCCTACTCCCAAGCTATCTGTATATTTCAGAGAAATTTGGTTTGAAATTAACACTGAAAGTATAGCGCACACAGCAACAGCGGTGCCATCTAACACGCAGCTGCAGCAGTGAGAAGATGGTGGCGACGGGGAAAATGGCTGGGTCTTATAGGGCAAGGACATGTGACATACACAGCCAATGACACATGCCCTTGCTTGTGTGAAAAAAAGCACTTCGCTCCGTGTGTGCGCTGCTGATAGGCTGACAGATTGCACCTCCCCACTGTAAATGCGGGAAAGAGAAAAAAAAATGGAGATCTTCATTATTCCTGCAGAGATCCATCCCCTGCCCCTCCCCCCGCCCCGCTGTACACTCAAACTGCGTAATAACATTGATTATCAGCATTACTGTGAAAAAATCCAGTTATAATTTTGGTGCACGAACAGTTATCGAACATAAACTCGAACAGCCGGATTTTTTTCAAATCGTTCGTATTTGCCGAACGGCTCGAACACCGCCCAAATCAGCTCGAATTTGAGATTGGCGAACAGTTCGAGTCGAACAAAGCTCATCTCTACTGAAGACGAGCTCAACAGGTAGGTTCCCGATGGCTTTTCCCTCCCCGCTGCCTTTGATTGACAAGTCTCTTCATAAACACACATGTAGGCAGAGTCCTGTCATTCCAGGGCAGCAATCAGGGAGTAGCCTCCGGGGACCTGCCTGTCCCACTAGTCTCCAGCGGAGCTCAGTCCCCCCAGTAAGTTTTTCTCTATGTTTCAAGTCAAACAAAAACTGGCTGATGTCATACAGCCAGTGCCTGATACATGCTGCCTGTGGATCGTAAATCAGCTGCCAGGTTCACTTTAAGGCTTTGTCTCATTATCTATCAACAGATCACAAGGACTATTATATGTTCTTTCTTGTGTTTGTATGTTTTATAGTAAAGATTAGTTTATCAAAGTATTAAAACATTTGAATGGAAACATGTTGTCCAGATCAGATAAAAAAAATGTTGAATTAGTGTTATGATAAAGATAAGATAAGACAAACACTACAAACTTGCAGTGCCACCTTTAATGAGAGTCAATTATACAAAATCTACTATATCGTGTGACATTAAGGTCCTTTTTGCAAAGACCGATGATTGATTAAACAGGCGTACATAGAAAGATTCACTCCTAATCATGGCCTTTTGTATATATGAGCAAATGCTTTACATTTATGTATATTTTTGAACTATTCAAGGTTCATACAAATATATGAAAACTTCTCTGCTACTCTAGAACTGTTTTACACTTGGATTAAACATCCTTTCTAGCGTTGTCATTCAAATATAGTTCCATGTTATGCTAATGGAAGCAGGTAAAAAACAATAATGTTTATATACAGCACCAACATATTCCTCTGCACGCTAGAATTCAGACTATGTGTAAAAACTAAATCAGTTTACTAAGTAATTAATAATTCACTAACAATTAACTAATTAACACTAACTAATTGACAATACAATAACCCTTCTCGCAGGACAATACAATCAAGGAGGAAATATGGGTAACTCAAAAAGTAAAATTGCTTGTTTTAAAAAATGGAACAACAATCTTTAAAAAAAAAAAAATCTGTCACCAGGTTGTCGCTGCCCCATCTGAGAACAACTTCAAGTAGAGATAGAGAGAATGATTCCAGCAATGTATCACTTCCACAGCTGTCGTTTTGATAAAACATTGATTTATCCAGCTGCAACTCTACTACTCCTTTCAATGATAAGTTTTTGTTATAAACTACTTGATATTCTTGAGCTCTCGCTATCCACTCTCCCATCATCGATTGTCAACTTTCTGGCACAGTGCAGGCAGAAAGCTGACAATTGACAGCAGAGATAGGGGAAGACAGCTCATCAGTGAAAGAACCAGCAGAATTGCAACTGCTAAAACAGTGATAAAGCTAAATGAGCCAATTATCTAAGCTGTAAGATAAGATATGAAGTGCAAGAAGTGTGGGTAAAAGCCTCTCTAAACATTAAACTAAGGCTGTGTGCCCACGATGCGTTTTTTAAGCGTTTCCGCAGCGGCAAAAATGCTGCAGAAACACTTAAAAAACGCATGGTAGAAGGCCTGCCATGTTCCCCAATGATAATCTGCATGTGCTGTGCACATGCTGCGTAAATTTCCGCTGCGGATTATCATTGCGGAAAAAGAGAAGAGGAGACTCTCCTCCGGACCTGGGTACCATAGAAAACTGTAAAAAAAAAGAATAAAATAAAAAATAAATATATACTTACCTTCTGGCGACTCCCGCTGTGCTCCTCCTCGCATGCCGGCATTTCGCGATGGACTGAAGGACCTGCCCTGACATCATAGTCATGTACCGCTGCCGGCAAGGGAGGACGGAGGGAAAGCAGGACACCGGGGGCCATCAGAGGGTAAGTATAATATTTATTTTTTTATTTTTTGACATTCTCTCGGGTCACACTATATAAATCCATGCCGGTTGCATGGATTTATATAGTGTGACCAAGTTGGTAAGCACTTTCCAAGTGATGCTAAAATCGCTTGGAAAGCGCTTGTCAACCCGTATGCAGAAATGCAAGTGAAGAACGCTTCACATCCGCATGTCCCTGGCAGGAAAACCCATGTACAATCCGCATGTACAATCCGCATGTACAATCCCCATGTACAATCCGCATGCTTTTTTTTCTGCCAGGGAGATGCAGAAACGCTCAGGAAAAATCCGGAGCATTTCTGCATCGTGGACACATAGCCTAAAGCCAAACTCACCCACAGTCTAATATGTATGGGGGCCTCTCTGTTGTCCCTTGAGAGATGATGTCAGGGGAAGGGAAGGATCCAGCCTGTTGGATTTCAAAAGGCCAATACTTTTGCTCTTCGCTGTATAAATTGATACCAGGGAGTCTGTCAGAAACTCTCTGATAGAAAACAGCTAACCTATAGTTTCATAGTCTTTAGGGTTGAATGTAGATGTAAGTCCATAGAGTTCAACCTATAACCAAACATGTTGATCCAGGGGAAGGCAAAAACCACATGCGGCAGATGCTAATTGCTCCATATTATGGGAAAAATTCCTTCCCGACTCCATATACGACTAATTCCCTGGGTGGATCAAAGTCCTATCACAGACTTTAGTACCCAAATCCTGTAATATTATATTTATTAAGAAAGGTATCCAGGCCCTCCTTGAATCAACCATTTAAACATCATGTGGCAGAGAGTTAAATAGTCTCATTGTTCTAACAGTAAAGAATCACCTTCTGTGATTATGAGCATAGCTTTTGTTCTAGACGTAGAGGATGCCACCTTGTCATTGTTATACTTACACTTAGGTGTAAAAATATCATTAGATCTTTTTGTGTATGGGGGTCCTTATTCTGTTGAAAGAAAAGGACCAGGATCTGAGATATAATGTAAGGGTACAGAAAGGAGTCAAATTAAGGAATGTGATAGGATTGCCTAGAATGATATGCTTTAAGGCATGCTTGGAACTGTGGATGTTGGGAATTAAATTTATTGGCCAGGGTAGCATATTAGAGAGAACGAGTGTAGCACAATTAAAGTTTTAAAAGGGGTTGTCCACTGTTCAGACAACCCCTTCTCAATTCCCATATTCCTCCATGTAAAGTAATAACAGCCTGTACTCATTTCCGGTGCTGGTGCCGGCACCATTGCAGTGACATTGGGGCTCACATGACTTTGTTATGTCACGCTAGCCCTGCGGCCAAATAGAGGCCACTAAAGTGTCTCTTCACTTCTTTTGCAATTGATATCCAGAGGAAGTCAGAAAACCAGGAAACCAGGCATGGAAATCACTGAAACATCTATAGCATTGGAGATGAGTATAGGATGTTATTATTTTATGGGGGAATACTGTATGGTGATTAGACCCATAGAAACGCTTGTAAGACGCGAAACTGCCATCCTCTCGTCTCCCTGCATGTCTCCCCTGCACCTCAGATAGACAGCTGTACCTGATTATCCAGAATACTATGAAATAAAGGACTTTTTAGCCAAAGGACTTGGTAAGTGCTGCTATTCATTTTTCTGCTTGTTGCATAGAATATGGTGATTAGTAGACAACCACTTTAAAAATGGAAGAGATTCTGTTTATGTAGGATATTAGTCTTATAACAGTGGCCAAAAGGTAGAACATGGCTGGAGTGGTAGACAATCTTTATGGGAGGTGATATATAATTGGGGAAGACTGTGGAAAGCTTTGTGAGTCTGAAAATTTAAATTGTGTTTTAACCTTAAGAGACAACCAATACAGTGACTGGTACATATCAGTGCAGTTGTTTGGCCAAATGATAAACCAGGCTCCTGCATTCAGGACAGATTGGAGACTGGAGATTTGGGAGAAGGCCATTAAGGCTATGTGCCCACGTAGCAGATTTGATGCAGAGCGTTTTTGCCTCTCTCTGGCAGAAAAAAACGCATGCAGATTTACATGCGTTTTTTCTGCCAGAGAGAAGCGTTTTTACATGCGTTTTCGCATGTGTTTTTTCAAGCACTTTTCCAAGCGATTTTGAGCATCACTTGGAAAAGTGCTTGACAAGTTGGTCACACAATATAAATCCATGCAACTGGCATGGATTTATATTGTGTGTAGAGATGAGCGGTGTTCGACTAGAACTGTTCGCCAATCTCAAATTTGAGCTGTTTTGGGTGGTGTTCGAGTTGTTCGACAAACCCGAACGATCTGCAAAAAATTCGGCTGTTCGAGGTTATGTTCGATAACTGTTCGTGCACCAAAAGCGTGTCCTGCATGTCTGGCACTATTTAGAGCACCAATCATGCAGGGATTGTCTGCCACTCACTGTAATGCCACAGCCATGGTGGTTGTGGCATTACAGTGATTGCCCAAATCGATGGGAACAGTGCTCACAGTGAAACATGAAAAGCCGGCAATTCAGCAGCGGCATACACCGGTACCCGACAATTTAGAACCGAAAGAATAGAGAATCACACATAGATTAGATAGATAGAAACATGTCAGTCACACATATAAGAAGTACAGGGACAGTGTTGCTTACTGTACTTGTCATTTAGTGTAAAGGATTTATCAAAAAAAATAATAGTGTTTTCATGCACCGTCTCTTTAAAAAAGCCGGCTGACAATTCAGCATCTGTACCCGACAATTTAGAATAGAAGGAATAGAGAATCACACATAGATTAGATAGATAGAAACATGTCAGCCACATATATACGAAGTACAGTGACAGTGTTGCTTACTGTACTTGTCATTTAGTGTAAAGGATTTATTAAAAAATATAATAGTGTTTTCGTGCACCGTCTCTTTAAAAAAGCCGGCCGGCAATTCAGCAGCGGTACCCGACAATTTATAACAGACAGAATAGAGCTTCACACATAGATTAGATAGATAGAAACATGTCAGTCACATATATATGAAGTACTGTGACAGTGTTGCTTACTGTACTTGTCATTTACTGCAAAGGATTTATTAAAAAAAATAATAGTGTTTTCATGCACCGTCTCTTTAAAAAAGCCGGCCGGCAATTCAGCATCTGTACCCGACAATTTATAACAGAAAGAATAGAGAATCACACATAGATTAGGTAGATAGAAACATGTCAGTCACATATATATGAAGTACTGTGACAGTGTTGCTTACTGTACTTGTCATTTACTGCAAAGGATTTATTAAAAAAAATAATAGTGTTTTCATGCACTGTCTCTTTAAAAAAGCCGGCCGGCAATTCAGCATCTGTACCCGACAATTTATAACAGACAGAATAGAGCTTCACACATAGATTAGATAGATAGAAACATGTCAGTCACATATATAATAAGTACAGTGACAGTGTTGGTTACTGTACTTGTCATTTAGTATTAAAATAAAGGATTTATTATTAAAAAAAATTGGCGTGGGGTTCCCCGTAATTTTAGTCTCTAGCGGAGGTTAAGCAGACAGCTGGGGCAGATGTTTGAAGCATGGGAAGGGGGTAATACCCACGGAGCTACCCAGGCTACTAATATCAGCCCCCAGCTGAATACCTAGCCTTTACTAGCTATTAAAATGGAGGACCCCCCCCAAAAAAATGACGTGGGGTCCCCCCTAATTTAATAGCTAGCAAAGGCTAGGCAGACAGCTGGGGGCTGATATTAATAGCCCAGGAAGGGAGCCATGAATATTGGCCCCCTCCCAGGCTAGAAACACCAGCCGTCAGCCGCCCCAGAAATGGCGCATCCATAGGATGCGCCAAGTCTGGCACTTAGCCTCGCTCTTCCACGCTGCCCTGGTGCGGTGGCAGGGGGTAATAGGGTTGGGGTTGATGTCAGCTTATAATGCCAGCTGACATCAAGCCCAGGTTAGTAATGGAGAGGCGTCTATAAGACACCCCCATTACTAACCCCATAGTCAAAGTTAAAAGAAAACAAACACCCAGAATAAAGTCCTTTAATTGAAATAAAGACACATTCCTTTTATTGTTCTAAATTAAACCATACTTACCGTCACGCCCATTCCAGCTGAAGCCAACGATCTCCTGCAATAAAAGAAAAATAATAAAGCAACCTCATCCTTACCTTTCCATGGTTCCCACGATGGCTCCAGCTCTGCTACATCGAGATGACAGGCTGGACCGCAGCAGAACGCTGCCATCCAGCCTGTCATCCCGCAGACACTGAGAAGCGCAGGCATGCTTGCGCTCTGCAGTGTCTGGCTGTGACGGTATAAAGATGAGACGAGTTCATGTCCAATGAACTCGGCGCACCTCATGCACGTCACTGACAGCGTGGGAGAATTCTCCTGCACTCAGCACTTCAGCGTGAGAATTCTCCCACGCTGTCAGTGACGTGCATGAGGTCAGCTGAGTTCATTGGACATGAATGAGCTCACCTCATGCACGTCACTGACAGCGTGGGAGAATTCTCACGCTGTAGCGCTGAGTGCAGGAGAATTTTCCCACGCTGTCAGTGACGTGCATGAGGTGAGCTGAGATCATTGGACATGAATGAGCTCACCTCATGCACGTCACTGACAGCGTGGGAAAATTCTCCTGCACTCAGCGCTTCAGCGTGAGAATTTTCCCACGCTGTCAGTGACGTGCATGAGGTGAGCTCATTCATGTCCAATGAACTCAGCTGACCTCATGTACGTCACTGACAGCGTGGGAGAATTTTCACGCTGAAGTGCTGAGTGCAGGAGAATTCTCCCACGCTGTCAGTGACGTGCATGAGGTGCGCCGAGTTCATTGGACATGAGCTTGTCTCATCTTTATGCCGTCACAGCGAGACACTGAGGAGCGCAAGCATGCCTGCGCTTCTGAGTGTCCGCGGGATGACAGGCTGGATGGCAGCGTTCTGCTGCGGTCCAGCCTGTCATCTCGATGTAGCAGAGCTGAAGCTGTCGTGGGAACCATGGAAAGGTAAGGATGAGGTTGCTTAATTATTTTACTTTTATTGCAGAAGACATTGGCTTCAGCTGGAATGGGCGTGACGGTAAGTATGGTTTAATTTAGAACAATAAAGAATTGTGTGTTTATTTCAATTAAAGGACTTTATTCTGGGTGTTGTGTTTTTTTAAATACTTTACTAGAAATTCATGGTGGTCATGTTTAATATTGGCGTGACCCCATGAATTTCGGGCTTAGGGCCAGCTGATAATGCCAAGCTGGCCTTAACCCCTTTATTACCCAGTGAGCCACCGCACCAGGGCCCTGGATGAGTTGGGTACATCGCCAGAAGATGGCGCTTCTATGAACGCGCCATTTTCTGGGGCGGCTGCGGACTGCAATTTGCAGCGGGTGGGGCCCAGAAAGCTTGGGCCTCCCTGCGCTGCGGATTCCAGCTCCCAGCTGCCTAGTTGTACCTGGCTGGGCACAAAAATAGGGCGAAGCCCCACGCATTTTTTTTTTAAATTATTTCATGAAATTCATGGAATAATTAAGAAAAAAAGGGCTTCCCTATATTGTTGTGTCTGGCCAGGTACAAATAGGCAGCTGGTGGTTGGGGGCAGCCCGTTCCTGCCTGCTGTACCTGACTGGACACAAATATAGGGCGAAGCCCCACGTCAATTTTTTTTTAATTATTTCAGGAAATTCATGAAATAATAAAAAAAAAATTGATGTGGGGCTTCGCCCTATATTTGTGTCCAGTCAGGTACAGCAGGCAGGAACGGGCTGCTCCCAACCACCAGCTGCCTATTTGTACCTAGCCGGACACAACAATATAGGGAAGCCCTTTTTTTCTTAATTATTCCATGAATTTCATGAATTTAAAAAAAAAATACGTGGAGCTTTGCCCTATTTTTGTGTCCAGCCAGGTACAACTAGGCAGCTGGGGGCTGGAATCTGCAGCGCAGGGAGGCCCAAGCTTTCTGGGCCCCACCCGCTGCAAATTGCAGTCCGCAGCCGCCCCGGAAAATGGCGCGTTCATAGAAGCGCCATCTTCTGGCGCTGTACCCAACTCATCCAGGGCCCTGGTGCGGTGGCTCACTGGGTAATAAAGGGGTTAAGGCCAGCTTGGCATTATCAGCTGGCCCTAAGCCCGAAATTCATGGGGTCACGCCAATATTAGACATGACCACCATGAATTTCTAGTAAAGTATTTAAAAAAACACAAACACCCAGAAAAAAGTCCTTTAATTGAAATAAACACACAATTCTTTATTGTTCTAAATTAAACCATACTTACCGCCACGCCCATTCCAGCTGAAGCCAATGATCTCCTGCAATAAAAGTAAAATAATAAAGCAACATCATCCTTACCTTTCCATGGCTCCCACGACAGCTTCAGCTCTGCTACATCGAGATGACAGGCTGGACCGCAGCAGAACGCTGCCATCCAGCCTGTCATCCCGCAGACACTGAGAAGCGCAGGCTTGCTTGCGCTACTCAGTGTCTGGCTGTGACGGCATCCAGATGAGCCGAGGTCATGTCCAATGAACTCAGCTCACCTCATGCACGTCACTGACAGCGTGGGAAAATTCTCACGCTGAAGCGCTGAGTGCAGGAGAATTTTCCCACGCTGTCAGTGACGCACATGAGGTGAGCCGAGTTCATTGTCGGCTCATCTGGATGCCGTCACAGTCAGACACTGAGGAGCGCAAGCATGCCTGCGCTTCTCAGTGTCTGCGGGATGACAGGCTGGATGGCAGCGTTCTGCTGCGGTCCAGCCTGTCATCTCGATGTAGCAGAGCTGAAGCTGTCCTGGGAACCATGGAAAGGTAAGGATGAGGTTGCTTTATTATTTTTCTTTTATTGCAGGAGATCGTTGGCTTCAGCTGGAATGGGCGTGATGGTAAGTATGGTTTAATTTAGAACAATAAAGAATTGTGTCTTTATTTCAATTAAAGGACTTTATTCTGGGTGTTTGTGTTTTTTTTTTAACTTTGACTATGGGGTTAGTAATGGGCGTGTCTTATAGACGCCTCTCCATTACTAACCTGGGCTTGATGTCAGCTGGCATTATAAGCTGACATCAACCCCAACCCTATTACCCCCTGCCACCGCACCAGGGCAGCGTGGAAGAGTGAGGCTAAGTGCCAGAATTGGCGCATCCTATGGATGCGCCATTTCTGGGGCGGCTGACGGCTGGTGTTTCTAGCCTGGGAGGGGGCCAATATTCATGGCTCCCTTCCTGGGCTATTAATATCAGCCCCCAGCTGTCTGCCTAGCCTTTGCTAGCTATTAAATTAGGGGGGACCCCACGTCAATTTTTTGGGGGGGGTCCTCCATTTTAATAGCTAGTAAAGGCTAGGTATTCAGCTGGGGGTTGATATTAGTAGCCTGGGAAGCTCCGTGGGTATTACCCCCTTCCCAGGCTTCAAACATCTGCCCCAGCTGTCTGCTTAACCTCCGCTAGAGACTAAAATTACGGGGAACCCCACGCCAATTTTTTTTAATAATAAATCCTTTATTTTAATACTAAATGACAAGTACAGTAACCAACACTGTCACTGTACTTATTATATATGTGACTGACATGTTTCTATCTATCTAATCTATGTGTGAAGCTCTATTCTGTCTGTTATAAATTGTCGGGTACAGATGCTGAATTGCCGGCCGGCTTTTTTAAAGAGACGGTGCATGAAAACACTATTATTTTTTTTAATAAATCCTTTGCAGTAAATGACAAGTACAGTAAGCAACACTGTCACAGTACTTCATATATATGTGACTGACATGTTTCTATCTATCTAATCTATGTGTGAAGCTCTATTCTGTCTGTTATAAATTGTCGGGTACCGCTGCTGAATTGCCGGCCGGCTTTTTTAAAGAGACGGTGCACGAAAACACTATTATATTTTTTAATAAATCCTTTACACTAAATGACAAGTACAGTAAGCAACACTGTCACTGTACTTCATATATATGTGACTGACATGTTTCTATCTATCTAATCTATGTGTGATGCTCTATTCCTTCATGTCTAAATTGTCGGGTACCGGTGTATGCCGCTGCTGAATTGCCGGCCGGCTTTTTTAAAGAAAGCGTCTTCTGAGCAGTTTGTCAGCTTTTGGACACCTTTGAAGGTGTTTTCTATGTGTTCCTATGTGTTTTTGTTTGCCTGCCATTGGTTTTAACGGTGTTCGACGGTGTTCTAAGGTGTTCGACGAACAGTTCGACGAACAGTTCCTCGAACATCCCGGTGTTCGACGAACCGAACCCGAACACTACGGGGGTGGCTCAACACTAATTGTGTGACCAACTTAGATGCTTTAAATGCAGCATCTATAGTAAAAAAAGAATTAAAAAGTAAAAAAAAACCTGTATATTCACCTCTCCGGCGGCCCCTGGTCTGCTCCCGGTGGCATCCTCTCTCCTTGGCGTCCCGCGGTGTACTAGCAGGACCTGCGGTGACTTCATTTAGTCAGCTAATGGTCACGCGACCATCACCTGACCGCTGACACCAAGGAGAGAGGATGCCGTCGGGAGCAGATCGGGGGCTGCCGGAGAGGTGAATATACAGTTTTTTTTACATTTTTTACTTTTTTCTTTTTTCACCGCATGGTAGCCGGGATGAAGAGGAGTTGTAGTCTCCTCTTCATCCTGTGTACCACACGCACCGCGATTATGCTGCAAATTCGCGGCCATTGAATTTAATTGAAACGCAGCAAATCCACATACACCTGCTGGTTTGCTGCGTTTCAATGATACTTAATGGCCGCAAATTTTCAGCGTACTCGTGGTAGAAATGGTCATGCTGCGTTTGGCAATGCAATGCGAATTCGGCGCGCTAATTGGTGCATCATGTGCACAGCACATCCGAATTCACATTGCTTTGCATGGCAGACTGTTTTACAAGCGTTTCTGCGGCCGTAAAAACGCCGCCAAAACGCTACAAAAACGCTACGTGGGCACATGGCTTAAGCGGAACCACGGACAGCAAGAATGAGAGCCTGATTGAGCAATTGTAACCATGTATGTCATTCTCTGAAAGGCTACTGCATTTAAGAAAAAGTATAGTTTGAAAAGCCGGTTTGGGACCATAAGGAGATATGTGACTAGTTTGAGTTGGCCCCCAGCTAACTTCTCCTGTTCTGCTCCAGGTGATTGACAGGTCTCTCCCTATGTACACACACAGCAGAGGCTTGTCTATCACCTAGAGCAAACTGGGGAGAAGCCGTCTGGGAATCATGGGAAGAGATATGACAAGTTTGGCTTAGGACTTGGTCAGCATCTCCTGCTTTTCTACTGTATTACTGAAATGTTGCGGTATTTCAAAGAATGATTTACTAGGCTTCAATTGCAGCCAGGCTGGATAGCCATCCATTTTTCTTCCATTAGAAATGGATCCATTCTTTGCTTACTGGATCAGTACAAATGGAGGATTACTTGACTGCTCACATTTCCAGTAGTCATCTGTATAAAACTGAACCAGTAAGCAAAAATTGGATCCATTTCGAATGGATGGCTATTTAACCAATCAGTTTTCCATAGACTTCAATGTTAGAAAAACATCCAGCTGAAATTAGTTTTTTTAGCCAATCTTAAAAGTTGTGTCTGCAACTGATTGCTGCTAGATCCGTTTCAAATGCATAGCCTTAGGCTATGTTGACATGTCTAGTAATCATCAGTCAGAATGGATCCAGCAGCAATCTATCAACAAAATGTTGTGCAGACAACTTTTTTGCCCAGCTAAAAAAACTTATTTCAACTGGATCCATTTTTTTAACATTGAAGTTAGCAAAAACTGGATGTTTTTCAAATGAGAGAAAAAGTGATGGCTATTTAACTGATCAGTTGTCCATAGACTTCAATATTAAAAAAAGGATCCTTTTGAAATCAATTTTTTTAGCTGGAAGAAAATGTGTCTTCGCAACTTTTTTGTTAACAGATTGTTAACAGATTGTTGCTGTATCTGTTCTAACTGATGATTACTGGACATGTTAACACAGCCTAAGGCTGTGTGCCCACTATGCGTTTTTTAAGCGTTTCTGCAGCGGCATTTCCGCGGCAGAAACACTTGGTAGAAGGTCTGCCATATCCCCCAATGATAATCCGCATGTGCTGTGCACATGCTGTGGATATTTCCGCTGCGGATTATCATTGCGGGAAAAAAACGCAGCACTACCAATTATCTTGCGGAATCGCGGCGTTTTCGGCGCCATTGACTTGCATTGGACCGCATGACATCTGCATCACTGCATCTGCAGATGCGGATACCATGCGTTTCAATGTGCGGATGGTACCCGCGTTTGGAGAAGAGGAGACTCTCCTCCGGACCTGGGTACCATAGTACCTATAAAAAAAAAGAATGAAATAAAAAATAAATATTATACTTACCTTCTGATGGCCCCCGGTGTCCTTAGCGATGTGTCCTGGCTTGCCGGCAGCTCGCGATGGTCTAAAAAGGACCAGCCATGACGTCATTTAGTCATGTGACGGGTCACGCGACTGCTGATGTCGGCGATCGCGTGACCCGTCACGTGACTAAATGACGTCATGGCAGGTCCTTTTAGTCCACCGCGAGCTGCCGGCAAGCCAAGATGCATCGGATAAGGACACCGGGGGCCATCAGAAGGTAAGTATAAAATTTATTTTTTATTTTTTACCATTCTTTTACGGTTACACTATATAAATCCATGCCGGTTGCTTGGATTTGTATAGTGTGACCAAGTTGTCAAGTACTTTTCCAAGTGATGCTAAAATCGCTTGGAAAGCGCTTGTCAACCCGCATGCGGAAATGCATGTGAAGAACGCTTCATATCCGCTTGTCCCTGGCAGGAAAAATGCATGTACAACCCGCATGTACAATCCGCATGTACAATCCGCATGCATTTTTTCTGCCAAGGAGATGCAGAAACGCTCAGGAAAAATCCATTGCATTTCTGCATCATAGGCACATAGCCTTAGAGTAATGAAGACAAGAGTAAACCAGAGAAACAATATACTGATCCCCCCAAAATTAGCAGTATGGTTGCACAGTGATTCATAACCATTTACAAAGAAATACCAGTTTTATGGTAAAGTAACAACATATGTACTGTAGATAACAGAAAATAAATCAAGATCAGTTTCCAAGATAATTAATGGAAAGTTAACAGTAAACAAAATGTGTTTTTCTTGGTCACTAAAAGATGTAGATAACAAATGCCCTTGTGAGATAAAAAACAGACGACGTATAAATATCACATCGGTGTCCATAGCGTTTTGCACAGATCTTGAATAGTTTTGTTCAAAGCTCCTAACCTAAAGCATCACCATGAAGATTGCCTCTGCCTTCCTTCTTGTGGCTCTCGGCTGCTTTTTGGGTATTGTCTATATTTTATGTGTTTCTCCTACAATAATATAATACAAGTGACATTTCAATATACTTTTAATCTTTAAGGTTTGGGACTATCAGTATTGGTCTGCATCCTTTAGTATTGGCTACAACCTCGTTTTGTAAATGTGATAATTGCGGGACAAGGTACTGCAACTTGTTTTAGCTCAGTCCCATCAAAGTTATCACCAAATGTGCCTGATTAATAATGAAAAGGAAGGAGCACTAAATAAATCACTAAAGCATCTACATTCAGGCATTCAGCTTAATTGCAGGGGCAGCTGACCCCTATCTTGAAGACAAGCAAAAAAATGGTTATTAATAGAAAAAATAAATAAAATAAAACAAAAAGTTAAAGCTTAAGTCCATATGAGTGTGAATGATGTTTACTCAATATTCTAGACCGCTTCGTTTCACAAACCCATGTTTGGAATGAGTGCAATAAACTGAGTAAAATGGAGTTGTTTAGTGGGATCCTTACATTTTAGATCTTTTATTTGCTGTCCGGTGCTGCCCTGCGACATAGCAAAAATGGGTAAGGGAAAAATAACAAAGGTATTTTCTTCCATATCCTAAACCGGAACAGGCAAGAGGACATGTGGGATGAGGGATATTTCAAATGACTACAGACACAGACAAGTTTTCTTTGAATGACAGTTTAAGCAAGTTAACGTGATCTGATTTTGTTAAAATGTTTGTATTTCAGATACATCTTCTGCCACTGTTCCAGTAAACTGCATCACAAGTCTCGTGGAAGTACGTGATCCCATAAATATTATTGAATTTAATGATTAAACAATATTACGGGGATTTTCCACTGCTTCATTGCTTTGATATTGCTGACATATGGTAGGTCAACAATAACAAATCAGTGGGGTCCGACACCCACCACCCTACCGATCAGTTATTATTAGTGACTGTTAACAAGATCTGTAACTGAACCCCTATTCTATGTAATGGGAGCTGAGTTGCAGTTCTCAGCAACATGTAATGGAGATACTGTATGTCCATATTAGGAGTATTGATTGGTAGAGGTCCCAGTGCTGAGATCAGTCACTCACTGACTATTTTCTCTCTGTATTTTGTCTCTTTAAGAATGGGGCTCCTACACTTGTTGTGAAGCTTGGGGATCTTCTCTGCCAATACCAGCAGGCTAAGGTAACACTTTATTATGTAGAAGCTCAGGTCAAGCAGAGTGGTGGCCTGGACCCACCAGTAGAAAAGAAAATATATATTCATCCCATTGTTCAGTCACATATGTAACCTTGTTGTTATTACTGCACAAATATAATATTAATCAGTTTGTCATTCCTCTCTTAAAACATTTACAACACAGGCTCTAAAGTCAGCGCCTCTTCTGAACCCATTATTGTGTTAAAGCCTGTGCCCACCTAATGATTCACTAGTATCCTGGTGGGCCATTTAACGCAGGTTGAGACCTTGATTTAACAACACACTTATGATAACATTACCTCTAAATAAGCTCATAATGTTTGACATGGCATGATGCTACTAAAACACATAAAGATTTAAACCTTTATTACTTGAAATATAAAATGTTAGCGTAGTGTACCCATGTAGACCATGTAGTAATATTAGTGAGTACTTTTTTTTTTAGTAATTAAAACCCAACCATGTCATACTGTTTCACCGATCATAATTTGGTCAATGATTCGAAATACTAAAAGAACTAGAATGAAAGCATTGGGACTAAGGCTATAGCATTTTAAATACACAATACACTAGAGATATTGCATATACATGAAAAATGAAATATTCTTAATAGAAGTCTTGCATTGTTTTACGAGAATGTAGCAACATAAAATGACTTATACAAATGAGAAGAAAATGTCCATCAGTCATTCTGTCAATCGAAATATTTAAGATGCGCACAAATACAAAATGTTTTTTTACAACTTCAGGTAGAGGTTCTGGAACAATGAGCTTGAACAATGAACAATGAGCATCAGTCACATCAGTCACTTGAGTGATGTTTCCAAATCTCTTTCTACTAATGACAGAAGTTAACACAATAAAGTCAGATACTGTTCATCTACATGTAATGATGTTTATATCTGTTTTTTTTAGCTGACCCAAAACCAGCAGTTGTACTCTGCTTTCCTTGATGAGTTGAAAGTAGTTCTGGTAAGCATCTTTGATACTAAAGATCTATTTATATTGAAATCTTAAGGATTTGTCTAAGTTAGAAAACTGATTTTCATATACCATATTAAAACATTCTGTGATAATTGAAGGGAACACATGCTTACTATCCTCAACCTTAGACCAAAGTAGAGAGTAGTTTCAAAAGTTTCTCTAACTCTGGTGGACCTTTCATGTCCTGCATTACCTAAACAGCTTATTGATTTGATTGAGAACTGTGTAGTACCTAATTTTCCCTCTGGAGGTGCTACAGGGAAATGGAACACTTATTTCATCTCTTCTCTGACTAAAGTGACAGCTGATTTTAGGACAGCATGCCTCAGGAAACACATCTGTAGAGTAAATACACCTCTAATTTGTACCATGAGTAAAATAATTGGAGTTGTCAGATAATCCCTTAGATTATAAGAGTGTACAAAATACTGAAAAGGAGTATAATAATTATTTTAATAACTTTATAACTTTCTATTGTAGTCTAGTACAAATTAGCATTTGTAGCAATGCAATGTTCATATTGGCCCAAATTTGAGAAGTCCTACAAGATAATATATTGTAATATATTTTAATTTAAATTAAATGTAAATAAGATACATAAGATATCATAATCAAGTACTAACCACAGGTCTTCTTCTCTCAATTTAGAATGAAGTTGGTTGTACGATGGATGATCTTTTGGGCACACACGTGGTAAATATCGCAAGATTTAATGTCATCTTGTAGTCCATAATTCTGCATGAGATAGTGACAAGTAGTGTAAAATACAAAGAAAATTATTTTTTTTAAATACAAAAGAAAAATCTCTGCATTCCAGAAATTTAAACAGAACTGTCTACCTCTCAAAGTTTGCAAGTTAGAAATATATTTTTCTCAATTTTTTTTTCTATTTCCTTGTTATAATAGTCCAATATTTGACCTCTATACACCAACTGAATAGAACTGATGGTTACCACCGGTTATCATGCATTTTCCTGTAGTCAGTTAGGTTATCACTTGGTTATTAATAAAGACTGTATTTGCTTGAAAGAGCTCAAAATGGGTCCAGTGTGGTAAGCCCAGTGTTACACACGTTGTTTCCAGGTAATTAGGGTTTTTTAGTATTGAGCTATGCAGCAAATATATTCACAATAAATGTATTTTATTGAAAAAATTTGGCAAACTTGGTAAATTTTAATTTTAAAAGGTTCGCATATCTCTAATTATAAGATTTAAAAAAGACACACATCCAATTCAGCCAAGGGATAGGAGAGGATAAAGGTAAGGGGAGTAGGTACACCATAATGTAAAAGAGTATTTTTTCCCTACCAATCTTGAGTGTCAATCGATTGAATCAATATTCAAAACAAGAATTTCATACATTTACATTTAATTTATTTTCATCTAATAAAGGCAATCTGTTCCCTTTTTGAAACTATCCACTGTTCTGTGACCAACTCCTGATGCAGGCAGTTCCCCAGATTACTAGCTCTCATGGTAAAGCTTGTCATCTCTAGAGATGGAAACTTTTTTAACCAGGCGGAGGGAGTGCTTATGATACCTACAAATTATTAGTCCCCGTGTGAATAACTTTACATTTCTCTACATTGAACCTGATCTGCCAAGTGGATGGCCAAACACTTCTTTTATCCAAATTAGCCTGTAACTTATGAGCATCTTCCATGGTTGACACTATACTACATAGGTTGGTGTCCTATGCAAAATTAGAAACGCCACTATTAATCAGGTATTTTATATAATTAATAAATCAGTTTAATAATAGCAGGCCCAACACTAATCCTTAGGGTACACCACTTACAACCGGAGACCATTCAGAGTAGCAGTCATTTACTCCAAATCTCTTGGTGTGGTCTCTGAGTCTCTATTCTATCCAATTACAAACCTTATTTTCCAAACTTGTAGACCTTCATTTACTTATTAGGTGTTCATATCTCCCCTGTCTCACTTATACACATATTCAGATCATAAAAATGCTCTCCTTGAAGTGAAGTTGTTTATGGATAATGGTTAGACTGTTCACATAGAATGGTATAATTACTAAACTATTACTCCCTGAAGCCTCTACACAATAAGAAAATCAAGAAGAGAGGGGATAGATCAGTGTCATAAAACTCATAATGGTGAAAATAGCAGGAATTAAGTGACAAGCAGGATAATGAGGATTGTACAAAAAGATTGAAGGAGATAGGCAACAAGGCCACTAGGTTAGCACTGCCGAATCCAATTCTCTGTATTAATTTATTCTTATTTTGCCATATACACATAACTGATGCACACTTTTTACTTATGTTACAGGTGACTACTATGGATAATGTGGATATTGTTGCTGACAAAGTCGCCCTGGTCATTTTTGATGTGCTGGTAAGAAAATCAGTGTAGAAAATGAGTGCACACTAGAAACAAAAGTCTTCATCAAAGCGCTAACACCAGAAATCTAGTGTAAAATACTTTGAAAAGTCATAGCATTTTAACACAATGTAAGCTTCCACAAAAATTGGACGAATTTGGTTATTTCCAAGCCCGTGTCAGCCAGCTCTGCAAAAATGGGTCAACCTGGACGGGAACGGGGAATGGGGCATGGCAATGCCGACTGGCTAACTCCTTGCCTAGAGTAAGATTTGTGTTAACGCACAAGGAAGCGCACGCCAATTTTAAGACACACCTAATGCAGATCGGATCCGAATAGGACATGCTCTAAATTTCACGGATCTCACTCTAGGATCCGTAATGTTAACGAATTGGTTAACATATCCATTCTACTGAGTGCTGTCTGAGGAAAAATACAGACAGTATTCGGATGAGTCCACTGATGTGGGAATGCAGCCTAAATCATGCTTACTTTTTTCTGCACTTTTCAAAACTGCTGTGTAGGCAAAATTCTCACATTTTTGTGCAAAAATAATGTGTGCCATTATTTGTGACTTTTTTTTAATTTGCTCTAAACTGGCATATACTCATAAATGGATGAATAAGTGAGTCATGCTACAGTTAGGTCCATATATATTTGGACAGAGACAACATTTTTCTAATTTTGGTTCTAGACATTACCACAATGAATTTTAAACAAAACAATTCAGATGCAGTTGAAGATCAGACTTTCAGCTTTCATTTGAAGGTATCCACATTAAAATTGGATGAAGGGTTTAGGAGTTTCAGCTCCTTAACATGTGCCACCCTGTTTTTAAAGGGACCAAAAGTAATTGGACAGATTAAATAATTGTAAATAAAATGTTCATTTCTAGTACTTGGTTGAAAACCCTTTGTTGGCAATGACTGCCTGAAGTCTTGAACTCATGGACATCACCAGACGCTGTGTTTCCTCCTTTTTGATGCTCTGCCAGGCCTTCACTGCGGTGGTTTTCAGTTGCTGTTTGTTTGTGGGCCTTTCTGTCTGAAGTTTAGTCTTTAACAAGTGAAATGCATGCTCAATTGGGTTGAGATCAGGTGACTGACTTGGCCATTCAAGAATATTCCACTTCTTTCCTTTAATAAACTCCTGGGTTGCTTTGGATTTATGTTTTGGGTCATTGTCCATCTGTAGTATGAAATGATGACCAATCAGTTTGGCTTCATTTGGCTGGATCTGAGCACACAGTATGGCTCTGAATACATCAGAATTCATTCGGCTGCTTCTGTCCTGTGTCACATCATCAATAAACACCAGTGACCCAGTACCACTGGCAGCCATGCATGCCCAAGCCATCACACTGCCTCCGCTGTGTTTTACAGATGATGTGGTATGCTTTGGATCATGAGCTGTACCACGCCTTCACCATACTTTTCTCTTTCCATCATTCTGATTGAGGTTGATCTTGGTTTCATCTGTCCAAAGAATGATCTTCCAGAACTGTGCTGGCTTTTTTAGATGTTTTTTAGCAAAGTCCAGTCTAGCCTTTTTATTCTAGATGCTTATGAGTGGCTTGCACCGTGCAGTGAACCCTCTGTATTTACTTTAATGCAGTCTTCTCTTTATGGTAGATTTGGATATTGATACGCCTACCTCCTGGAGATTGTTGTTCACTTGGTTGACTGTTGTGAAGGGGTTTCTCTTCACCATGGAGATTATTCTGCGATCATCCACCACTGTTGTCTTCCGTGGGCGCCCAGGTCTTTTTGCATTGATGAGTTCACCAGTGCTTTCTTTCTTTCTCAGGATGTACCAAACTGTAGATTTTGCCACTCCTAATATTGTAGAATTTTCTCGGATGGGTTTTTTCTGTTTTTGCAGCTTAAGGATGGCTTGTTTCACCTGCATGGAGAGCTCCTTTGACCACATGTTTACTTCACACCAAAACCTTCCAAATACAAGCACCATGCCTCAAATCAACTCCAGACCTTTTATCTGCTTAATTGAGAATGAAATAATGAAGGGATTGCCCACACCTGTCCATGAAATAGCCTTGGAGTCAATTGTCCAATTACTTTTGGTCCCTTTAGAAACAGGGTGGCACATGTTAACGAGCTGAAACTCCTAAACCCTTCATCCAATTTTAATGTAGATACCCTCAAATGAAAGCTGAAAGTCTGATCTTCAACTGCATCTGAATTGTTTTGTTTAAAATTCATTGTGGTAATGTCTAGAACCAAAATTAGAAAAATGTTGTCTCTGTCCAAATATACTGTATATGGACCTAACTGTATGTCAAGAGAAATATTGAGTTCAATTGCATGGACAATTTTCTTTAGATAAATATTACGTTTCTCATTTTGGTTGTAGAATGGACTTCCAGCTACCACCAGGTTTATGGAAGTTGCTTGTGGCACACTGGTAAGTAAAGCAGAAATATTATGTTATTATACTTACATGCATGAAAATGTAACTAATATTATTGTTACAAACAATCAGTAAAGATAAGATGGAAACTAATATATAAGGGTAGTACTCATTAAAGGAGTTGTCTAATGAAAAAAATGTATCTCCTATCTACGGTATATGTAATAATTTTTTGATCGGTGGAGATTCGGCCGCTAGGACCTGCACTAATCTAGCAGCCCCATAGAGAATGAATGGAGCAGTGGTCAGCCATCTGACCTGCCATAATGTAACAGCGATAAAAGTTTCCCATTCTGTGGATTGATGCGGGTCCCATCAGTGGGACACACACTGTTCAGCAAGTGAGTCACCATCATGTAATAGGGGGTAATTTGCTTTCACTGTATAACCCCTATAATATTTTTTTATTACTGAATGTAAAAATAAATGTATGTTGACTTCTTGTTTGTTTTTAGGAACACCTTTTAGCTAAACTTAAAAGCATTCTGGTGAGTAGATTTTACAGTCAAATTAACGTTTAGTTTATTACAATTTATTTCCAGTATTGCTTCTCTAATGTTTACATTTTTCAATTATAATTATAGGAATCAGTCCGTGAGACCATCGACCATGTTGTGGTATATATTAATCTACAAAATAAAAAATTAAAAGAAAAAAAACTATGGAAAAGTTCCTAATTCTGTATAATTCTTTTCTTTAATTGTAGAATAAGTTGGGAGCTCAACAAGTACGTCCTTAAGGAGACATTGGACAAATATGTCCTTAAGAAGACAATGATAGTAAGTTACACTACACTACATACTAGGAGAATACTTTGATGATCTATTATTTTTAGAAACTTGTAGAAAAAAAATTTGCTCATGCTAAAACTAGAACTATATTTTTACCATGATAATATATGGGCACAATAAAAAATATCTAACACAAAATAAATATAATACAGTAGGAGCCCAGAAAAGAATAAAATCTGGTCAATACCAATGAAAACTTCAAATAATCTCATGTCTATGATGCCATCCTGATAACTCTCTGACATGTGTAGTTTTTTTAATGCACATTATTTTTTATTGTCTGTCCTAAATGAGTAATTTGACAGCTCCACGGTTGCATAAGGAGACAGTATACCAAGAGCCCGATTCATTAAGACTGGAATTCTGCATGCCAGTCTTAATGAAGGCACCGCTACAAAAAGGTGAGCCTAATTCATTAAGAGGCCAACACAACTTAAAGGGTTTAGCCAAAACTATTTTTTTACTATGGGCCTAAAAACTAACTGGCAGGTAGGTGCTACTTATCGGCCTGTTGTGCCTGGCGCCAATCTCTGCCGGCACAGATCAGTCACAGACCGCTCCTGACGGTGATTCAGCGACTTACACTGATGACACATTGACAAAGCATGCTGATTGACAGGCGGCACTCTGCTGTCTAACTGCCTGCAGACAATCAGCATGACGTCGGCACTAACACCCTGTCGATAAAGCAGCCAGGAAGAGTAAGATCTGCTCTGCTGACATTTAGAAGCTGAATGACAAGCAGGATCGGTCAATGATTGCTCTGTTCCGGCACCGCGTGGAACAGGCAGTAATTCGTAACTACTTGCCTGTTCATTTTAAGCCCATAGTAAAAAAAACGTCCTGGATAAACCTTTTAATAAATAAGGCACATCTTATAACTGGCCACCGTATAACTGGCGTGGGCCTCCGCCTGGAATGTTACTCCATTCAGGGTTTGGTATATTTCTGCCAAAATTTACACCACCAAAGTGACATAAATATTGATGTATTAGATGGACATGCTCAACCACACCCATTTCCATCTATGCTCTGCTCATTTTGGCAAATCTATCTAGGACTGACATAAAAACACCAAAACATTTTTTCACTACTTCAAACTGCTCAAAAATTTTGTAACAATTGAATTTTTTTACCAAACATCTTAATGTATTGGGCCCTCTATGCTATACTTTGTCAGACTTATTTAAAAATCACACGTGTAGCTATATTGCTTACTAAATCATCACAGATCTATTTAGCAATTTGTTATATTTAGGGTGGTGTTTATGTACTTGCTGACTATATGGCAATTTTCTTTATTTTAGACAACCCGCTGACATATTCCATCTACTTTGCAAGCTTCAAGATGTTTGTCCATTACAATATAATAAAGCTGAAATTTATAAGTAATAAAACTTGCATTCTTTGTGTCTACCATTTACAAGTTATTAAAATGTTTGTTTTACTATGGGAAACTCAGATGGGTCAAATGTAGGCTTAGGCTGACCCACAAGGAAACAAGTGAATCATCTGGTGGGCCCCTGTGCCAGAAATTGACTCAAACTCAATCCACCCACCCACCTGCCTATACACCGATGCACTATATACAGACAGAGGCAATGTTCAGCATCTGCAGCCTATATATAATAAACTTAGTAGTTTATTAACTAAACTTCAAAGTTATAGGCTGAGATAACATCTAGAAGCAGCATAAGACCACCTTATTATCCTCCTTCCCAGGTCCCACCTTTTCCATGACATTGCAAGGCCCCTCCACCATTCGTCTTGCATTGTCTAGCTGCAGCCTGCCAGTGTATCAGAATGTATCCAAAGACCACAGAGCCAAGGTGGCACCTAGTCCAAAGAAAGAGCTGTGGAGCTACTAAGAGGGCTCAGAGGACTTGAACAGTCCAAGGCAAGAGCTGGCCAGCATGCTATACTCATCTTACCACTCACCTTTCCAGGGTGAGTGGAGAGGTGAGCGGTAAGATGAGAATAAGGATTTTTAAATTTTTTCTAAATACCTTGTTTATTATGCTCAGGGGTCTGGATATACATTAAACTCACAGAGAATAAATTCTCCATGAATCAAATTTCAAGGGCAAGAAAAGCATGAACGGGCAAATTCAAATTTTGCCTGATCTGCTCATCTCTACATCACATGTGCAAAACCCTTCCAGGCCTCATGAAAGCACTGGCAGAGCGTGAGACACCTGGGAATTCCAGAAAGAGCAGCGTGGAATCAGAAGATGCAGCAAGTTCACAAATCACTACCACCCATTTGGTGCTTTCTGCATCTCCTGATCCCCCACTGCTCTTTCTGGAATTCCCAAGTGTCCCACGCTCAACCAGCACTTTCATGAGGCCCAGGAGGGTTTTGCATAAGTGCATGGAAGGTCATGGTGTCATGAATGATGTCACAACATGCGCCATGACCCCCTGAGCGCATGCTCAGAACCCTCCTGGGCTTCATGAAAGCCAGAAGTGCTGGCTGAGTGTGAGAGTTCCATGGATTTCACCGTTATCGGCGAGGAATCAGAAGAAGCAGTTAGGACCAGACAGGTAGTGGCGAGTAGCTGTTAAGGGGAGCGGTTGCAGACAACTTTATTTAATGGAACGCAACCGACCCCGGGGTCCGCGATGCAGCCTAGAGGACAGCTGCCGAACACTTTCCGGGTGGAAAGGCAAACGACAACTAAATGATAAACCCTTCCGTGTTAACTTCACACCGGACAGGGTATAGCGGTACGCTCTATCTCCGTTTACAGCATGGAGGAGAGAGTGACCGGCGACGCACCTAACAATTATCTTAGCCCTTTGTGTTAACGCACACGGAAGGGTAAGAAGGTTCGCACAATCTCCAAGAACCGCAGGGAGACGTGCGACCGTGGGAACAGCAGTAGCCCTGTCTTTGATACAGGCGCTATGCTATGGGGATTGGCGCTAAAGCGGTTCACACAATCTCCAAGAACCGCAGGGAGACGTGTGACCGGACTATGAGCAGTAGCCCTCTCTACGGTACAGGCGCTACGCTATAGGAGACGGCGCTAGCGTGCGGGTGTGATTCCCGCCGGGTATTCAAGCACTCAGCCGGCGTGCTATCGGACTGAGCAAACCCGCTCTAATTAGCTCACAGGCGGCTCGGGGTGTAAGGCGAACCCCCTAATTAGAGCCAGTCAGTGAGGCGAAGCTACCTGCCTACTTTTTCTACCTGCCTAGCTAAAGCTATGGCTCTTCGAGGAGCCCAGAGTAAGCGTGCACACCACAAACAGCTAGCTCAAATGATCTGAGCGCGCCGCCATGTTTGTGGGTGGGCCTTTTAAAGATTAAGCCCTGCCCCACTGTCGCACCATTGGTGACGACACCCGTGACCAATCAGTCGGTGCCAGGTCACCGGGTCAGGTGTGTGCCAACCCACCAATCATGATCCGCCAGGTCACGGACATGCTCAGTGCGGCAAATCCTGGACTTAGATTCCGCAAGCCCTGTCTCCCTCTGCAACCCAGGCTTAACATTGCTAGGCACAGCTACCTGGGAGACAAACAGTGCTTGCAGACCAGCTAGGTGTTGGGGCTGATGGTGATGCTAAGCAGTATCAGCCCTGGCTGGACTAAAATGGCAGACCACAGAAGTTACTAGACCCATTTCGAATCCAGCACCAGACCGACACCTAACAGTAGCCCAGGGCTTGGAGAGGTGAGCGGTAAGGTGAATACAAGTATTTTTAACCTTTTGATGGCCCTTTATAGTTCAGAAAAAGTATGGTAAGAAGCTGTCATTTTTTCTGAATCCACACGGAAACAAATTACAAAACATCTGCATTTTGGCGAATGTAGATTTTTAATTACTCCTTAAGCCCCGGAGCATTTTACGTTTTTGCATTTTCGTTTTTGCTCCCCTTGTTCCCAGAGCCATAGCTTTTTTATTTTTTGGCCAACATGGCCATGTCAGGGCTTATTTTTTGCGGGACGAGTTGTACTTTTCAACGCCATTACTAGTTTTACCATATCCTGTACGGGAAAACGGGAAAAAAATTCCAAGTGCGGTAAAATTGCAAAAAAAGTGCAATACCACAGTTGTTTTTTATTTATTTTTTACCACGTTCACTGAATGCTAAAACTGACCTGCCCTTCTTATTCTACAGGTCATTACGAGTTCATAGACACCAAACATGTATAGGTTCTTTTATATTTAAGTGGTGAAAAAAAAATCCAAAATTTGGTAAAAAAAAAAATAAAAAAATAGCGCCATTTTCTAAGACCCGTAGCGTCTCCATTTTTCGTGATCTGGGGCTGGTTGATGCCTTATTTTTTGCGCACCGGGCTGACATTTTTATTGATAACATTTGGGGTAGATCCAATGTTTTGATCGCCCGTTATAGCATTTTATTGCAATTTTGCGGCGACCAAAAAACGTAATTCTGGCGTTTAGAATTTTTTTCTCGTTACGCCGTTTACCGATCGGATTAATTATTTTTTTATATTGATAGATCGGGTGATTCTGAATGCGGCGATACCAAATATATGTATGTGGGGTTTATTTTTTATTATTTTATTTTGAATGGGGCAAAAGGGGGGTGATTTAAACTTTTATATTTTTTTATTTTTTTTTATATTTTTAAAAACTTTTTTTTTTTACTTTTTGCATGCTTCTATAGTCTCCATAGGAGACTAGAAGCAGCAACTATCCGATCGCCTCTGCTACATACAGGGGACGAGCAGGTCCCCTGCATGCAGCAGAAATGGTCCTGTGCTATGAGCGCCGACCACTAGGTGGCGCTCATAGCGACAAGATCATGACAACCACAGACGTCTGCTGCAGACCCTGGGTTGTCATGCCCACCCATCTGCGACCCGCAATCACGTGACGGGGTCACCGGTGGGTGGGGCTTATGACGCGCTAACCGGAAGCGCGCGTTAAATGCTGCTGTCAGAGATTGACAGCGGCATTTAACATGTTAACAGCCGCGGGTGGATCGCGATTCCACCCGCGGCTGTTGCGGGCACATGTCAGCTGTAAGAATCAGCTGACGTGCTCCGTTCAGTGAGGGCTCAGCGCAGCAGCCCTCACTGAACGGGCAGTACGCAAATATGCGTACTAATACGTCCCCGGTATTTAAGGGGTTAAAACATTCAAAAAGAATTCAATTTCACTCAAATATGTCCACTCATCACTATTATTGTGTTCAATGTATCAGTATGCAGTAAGTTCCTGCCTCCACCTATTGGTGGCTGCTTTAGGATCAAAGGTATGGCTATGTGACAAATCAAGCTATATTAAGAAATTAAAACTTTTTCTAAATAGGTCTCCCTTTGTGTGTATCTCAGCTCCTTAAAATGCACTATTAAGGAGAAAATAATTAATTATCCATCATTAAGTACCAAAGGCCATATTGTAAGGAATGTCTACAGTGGGACTACCCAAATCCTTTTTTAAACTATGCAAATAGATCTTAATGTTAACATCCTACTTTATTACTTTTATAATTTTTGCATTTATACAATGTTGACATTGAACAGTTGTTGGGCAAATATAGATGAAGCATGAGTTTGTTTACCAATAGGTCCTTTATGATGTTAGAAAAACACAATATTACTTTTTTTCTATTTTATTCTAATTAAATCAGAACTAAGCTCTAGGTTAACATATGTATAAAAACAACATTCAGAGAAAAAAAGTCTTAAAATTTATAATGATTAGTATAAAAAGAAATGAAAGACTACGATCAACCAAAAGATGCAGGATTCAAGTGACTGAGGATCTCAAGATATGCCCTACAGTACCTGAAACATTGTGAAAGACACAAGTCAAGCATGAAATTTCACAGTTCAAGGAGAGATGTAATGTATCTCAATGGAAACAGATATAGTTTTGAGGATTGGTAAAGGTATTTCCTGGTCTTTCTTAATATATGAAATCGGACAGCTTTATTCCATGTCACAGCAAGAACATCATTCAACAGAAGATTAACTATTGTTTCTTAACTACATTTTTGTGCACTGATACAGGATAGAAGTTTCAGTGAACTGTATTATAAGAGTTTGTGCAAAGAGATCTTTAAGAGAGGATTACAAAAGTTTACCTTTAACACTTTGGTTTCAGAGTATTTGTCAAGATCTATCATCTACATATAAGCATGACACTTGTAATTTATAATCGCTTAAGCCTCTATGTAACATTCACACTCAGTTCCTTTTCATAATGTTGTACCTTGGTACAATGATACTAATAGTCCTACTATAATAGAGGATTCTAACAAAGAGCCTTGCATCACGAGGCCAGATAAAAGCCTTATTACGGTATATCAATTATTGATTTCAGTGATACCTGTTCACATTAAAGGGATTGCCCAGGACTTTTATATTGATGGCCTATCCTTACAATTCTTCATCAATATTTTGTTGGTAGAGGTGGGACACCCGAAACCCCCATGGATCAGCTTTTCTCAGTGATGGCCGGAAGTGCTCAGTTGCGAAACTTCACAGCACATCTCCATCAACTGCATAGTAGCTGTAAGAGAGTGGAAGAATGAACTTCACTGTCTGAAGATCACATGATAATTGTACTGTGTTATGTTGATAAATTTCTCAACTGTTGCATTGGTTTTAAGTGTACTGTGGAAACCATTGCTAGCTGCTGGAGTTTTGGTAAGGAGAGAATCAGCAATTAGTGAGCAACTTCAGTTATATAAGTGGCTATTGAGGCCTAGTACATCAGAGTGTCTATAGTTACAGCACAGTGAGCATAGCTCCCAACCGATTCAGCAAGCCTGTCCTGCTTTGAGGGCTCAGTCCCGCCACGTCAGAGTTTTGTACCAGCTTCTAAATGCTCACCTATCTCTGAATTCTTCATCGCTCCTTAACTCCTCTTCCTCGGGGCGGGGCTGCTTATCTCTGCATAAACTAAACTATAATTTTCTCTGATTCATCTCCTGTGATCAGGTCAGGACTTGAACTCACATCTCAATGTTAATAGGCAGCAGCATTATCTATGAGCCACAGCTCATAATAAAGAACATAGGAAAATTTGACAATCTTGATCTGTATCGTAGGCAGTGAACCCAGAGGCAAATTATGTATGTACATAAAGATATATTGTATATTTGAAAGTATTTTTATGTTCTCTGTGCTCTGAGGTGAAGAAAAATAAAACTGCTAAAAATAATAAAAATCAAGTGCAAAAAAAGTATTTTTTTGTGATTCTCCCCTGTAATTGAACCAACAACCCTCAACATTACAGGCAGGAGCTAAAGCAATTGAGTCCCCAAGTTCTGGTGATGTAATGGGGAGAATTTTGTGTACTTGATCTATATTGCAGGCAGATCGTACTGATACATTGTACACAGCAGTGTATATCTATGTTTGTGTATACTAGAGGGAGAATAAAAGATTTTTTTATCCTATAAAATTACTAAAAAATAATGAAAAAACTTACAATATTGTCATTTTTAATGCATTTTTTTTAAATAATGAACATCATAAGTCAGCAAACAACATATTTAGTGCCCCTGTAATTGCAACGACCCACACAACACAGTGATTAAATTATTTAGTTGATAAATGGTGTAAAAAAATGGCGTGATTGATATTTTTCTCTACTGCACCCATAAAAATGTAGTAAAAATGTAACACTGAGGCCGAGTTCACATGTAGTGTTAATGCTGCATCTTTTCTACTGCTTTTTTTTCTGCAGATGTCTTCACCGCACAACGCAATACTTCTCTGATTGTTGCATGTTTGCTGCATTTCTTTTATGTGTTTTCTGCCATATTTGATTCATTCTTGGCACAGATGTGAATCCACATTTTTAATGCTTTTTTAATACTACAGCTTTGATTCTGCACTTAAAAATGCAACTACGTTTTTTTTCTTCATGCGTTTTTTTTCAGAAGAATCCTATAGAGAAAAAAATGTACCAAAACTGTAGAGATCAGCAGAGTCTTTACACGAATCGAGGGTGGAGATTTCACAAAAGCACATCCACTTTGCTTAGACATTAAGACCGTGTTCACATGCTGCGTTTCACATGCTGTACATGCTGCATTTTTTTGCTGCTTTTTTTTAACAGAAATTCTGCTGTGTTTAACTGTCCAAGCAAAGTGGATGTGATTTCATGAAAACTGCGCCCCCTGTGCATCTAAACACACTGCTGAACTGTGCGGATTTGTTGTTGTTTTTTTTTCTCTCGTCTTCTATGTGCTGCCTTAAAAAAAAAGCAGATAAAAGACTGCAGTCATTATTTTAAGTGAAGAATCAAAACTTTTCAGTATTATAAAAAATACTTAAAAACGCTGCTTCACATCTGCACCAAAAACGCATCAAATAAGGGGGAAAAGGCCTAAAAATGCAACAATGATCAGAGAAGATTGTTATTGTGTAGTTTGGTGTGGACACCTGCAGAAAACAAAAAACACAGTATCGGATTTACAGACACCAAAAAGCCAGATGTCGTACAGTGAAGCTACATAAAGAGGATACATTTTTGGCTGCACCGACTGTGAATGAAGGAACAAAAAATAAATCCACAGGTCCCAACTAGAAATGAATAGGATGCACAGATGGTGTTGCACCAGCTCTGGCCAATCAAAACCATGCGGGGGACGCCGGAAGGTAAGAGATTCGCGGCCTCCCAGGTACCACTGACCTGGATGTGGCGCCCCTGTGGGTCCAGTTGCCATGGAGGTACTGCAGCTCACCCAGAGGTGTGGTACCCCACTCTCAGGTAAGGACGGAGTACTACCCAGGACCCACACACCCATATCCAATACACTCCACTTCAGTAGGGAAGGGCGAGATTGCTCCTAAGGGAGAGCACAGTCCCTGGTCCCTAGCTGGATGGTGGAACAAGGTAGAAGAGGTGGGTGGAGGAAGTAGATCAGGGGAGCACAGACAGGAAGAGTATAAGAAGAAGGGGAACCATCTAGAAGTAGTCAGTTGAGAGGTTCAGTCCAGAGGAGAGACAGTTGGGAGTGGGAGCTCAGGAAGGGCTCCGCTCAGGAGAGAGAAGAGCCGGGCCTAGTGCGAGAGGCCCAGGAGGAGAGCCAGAGAGGACGGGAGCAGAGGGAAAGGCTCCAGAGACAGAGGAGATCCCAGGGGCACAGTGAGTGCAGGAAGCCACCCATGCACCCGAATTCACACTGACATGGAGGGATCAGGCCGCAGAAGGGGACCGGCCCCAGACTAGTGGAGAATAACCAGGCTCAGCTAGCAAACCGGAGGCAGCAGCATTTTCAAGGTGTTGCAGCCAAAACCCACAATTATATCGCTGAAAAGGGTCCAGGGGATTGCAAGTCGCCCGACAAGACCCGAGGCCACTGGCTTGGGACATTGATTGTGAGGCGCAGGGCAGGAGGGTGAGAGCCAGCGCAGTGAGACGACCGGGAAAGGTACATAAAACGGGGTCCCATTTAAGTGCTCCTGAGATACCTGAGAGATTGCTGGATCCCTACCCCAGAGGACACAGGACGACGTGGGCGGTCATTCCCGGCTGCAGCGGTGACTGCACCCCACTGTGTCCTTGACTCATTACTGTGCCACCAGCCCTGCACTACACTGCACCAACAACATCTACCTCATAGCATCACTATATCCTGCCCTGGAGCTTAGCTCTACTTGTGGAGAGCTGAACCAACTCTGCTGCGTCACCATCAGCTCCAGAGGATCTACACCGCAGCGGCTGCCCCATATAGCCGCATACCACAGGTGGCGTCATGAACATTATCTCTAAAAACTTTATTCCCCTTTTACTTTCCCCTTTAATTGACCGCCCTGGGTCACGGACCGGGTCATTGCCACCATGACATCCCCCAACATCGACCGGCCCGGCTACCGAGTACCCCACGGCCCAGGGGGCGCGTCATGGATGTAGGACCATAGTCCCATTAATCTATCCACTCATCTCTAGGCCCAACTGTAATGGATACAGAGGACAGTCCCGAATTTGGGTCTACGCCCTGCAGTCTTAGACATCTGCTAAATGTCCCTCACTGCCACCATCCTTCTGACATCTCCTCCTGCCAGGGTAGAAAGAAATGATAAATGGGCGTGCATTGGGGTGTGGCCAAAAACTCTATTATTAAATCTATTATGTTCTTTAAAATTCCTCTAAATAAGAAAAAAAACATTTTGTTGTTAACTATAATGGCCTCTTCTGCTTCCTTGTTCATCACATCCACTACACTACATCCCAGGCCATTGCCAGCAGCCCCAAGGGAGCAGTATTGTTAGTGTGAGGGAAGATATTATCCACATATCACATGTTTCACTGGTGTTTCCAAGTTACACTTGGCCAAACGAAACCTTACATAGCCACGGACAGGTACTGCAAATCCACCCACTATTCAAATTAATAGGGGGCAGATGTGCAGTACCCAGCCAAGGCCACTATGCAGTTGATGGAGCCGTGCTGGGTAGGTCTGCAACTGAACACATTCGGCTACCGCCGGCAACGGAAACAGCTGATCGGTGGGGTTGCTGGGTGGTGCACCCCAACCGATCAGATATTAATGAACTATACTTAAGGATATGCCATCCATATAAAAGTCCTATTGTGGCGCCCCTGAGGGTTCAGTCGCCACTGGGGTACTGCTCCTCAGTAAGAGGTGTGGTATCTTCTCTTCCAGGTAAGGATGAAGCATCACTCAGGATCCCACTTTACCACTCAACACTACATCACTCCTGTCCTGTAGGGGGCCTAAATGCACCAGGGTGCTGCCCCGTCCCGGGATAGAGGAGATGGGGGGAACCAAAGATAGGGGGGACCATGTAGTGGGTGAGGGTGGAGGACACACTTTTAGGATGCACTTATAGATTCATATTTAATCTACGGCCATCTTTAGTTCAAGGTCTTTGATTGAGGGTCTTCTGTCAGGGTCCAGCAAGAAGCTGTAGCTGGCGGAAGGTTCGTGGTCCTCGTACACTGGCCTTGAGACGAGGAGCGGGTCAGAGTTAACCACTGTCTCTACCCGGTCAAGGTCCTGACCTAAGAAGGCCTTGGAGGGGAGCAGAGGAGATAGGCTCCACAGGCAAATGGATCCCAGGGGGGTACGGACGGAGCGGAGTCGCCACCTGTATTCTTTATTTTGGCCTAGCCAGAGGGATTCCTGCTGCAAGAGGGGTGACCGGCCCCCGATATCTGACTTTGTTACTTCACGTCTCAGTCAGAAAAGCCCGGAGGCTTAGTGGATCCCAGGGGGATACGGACAGAGCGGAGTCGCCACCTGTATCTCTCACACTGCGTTTTTCCAGTGGGACCCGGCCTTACACCACGTTCGAACCACACACAGTCAGGAGAAGACTTAGTGGGAGAACTTACCAAGGAGAGGAACACAAACCAGAGGTGTCTCGACAGGTGCTCCTGATCTACCTGGGAAGTGCTGAACCCCCTTCCTGGTGGCCGTAGTACACCGTGTGTAGCAGAGAGAAGCTTTGCGGCTGAAAGTTCATCTAACGTGAGTAAAGACCCTGGATGACTTCACATACCGCCTCAGCCTGTTATTTCCTGCGCGGCACTGCACCCACCATCCCTTCTCACACTGCCCTGAGGCCTGCTCCGCCTGTGGGGAGCCGTCCCATCTTAGCTGCCCATAACACCAGCCTCAGTGGACTGTTGCAGCGCTGGTGGCCTTCACCAGAAACCACAGGTGGCGTAGTCGAGCAAACCACTCATCCTAAAAGAAGCCCATTATTTTTATGTGACAGCCCTGGGCACGGAACGGGTCTAGGCCACAACTGCATCCCCTCAACATCAGCAGGGCCCGGCTCCGAGTAACCCCATTTCCCAGGGAGGGCGAGGCGTCACACTATGCAACCACTTTAACATCATGATTTACATTCCTCCTAGAGCCAAAGCAGCAGCACTGAATCTCAACAAATAAAACATACAGTACATTAACAGCAGTGTGAACAGTGCCTAAAGATGGTATTTCTCATTTGCATTTTTTCTACTAAGTTTTTTAAAACTGATCATGACTGTGCAGTAAGCAAATACGCTATAGAACTAAAACTAATTCCGAAGTCTTTGTTGTACAATACTCTAAGTTTCTGTTCACTGGGGTTTATTGGGATTTCTCATGAGCTTTCTAGAAACACAAACAACCTCAACAAATGCAATGTCATCTAACAGGATTCACTGATTTCAATTAGAAAAGAAATTAAGACTACACGGCACTCCTATAATGGGTGCTCAAATAGGGTACCACTCCAAATCAAATATAAAGATGTATTCGGCACTCCAAGATAGATGCAAATTAGTTTCTTTTTGGAAAAATATCCAAATTTGTTCTTTACACTGTGCATTTAACCTCATATATATTGCATAATGAATACAGTCCATGTTTTTTATTTTCTTGTATGGTATATACTGATTCTGTGTATTATTTTGTAGTTCTGAAGAAGGCCAGAATAGGACAAAACGTTAACTTATTGCAAGCAGAGGAAATTCTGTATAATAAAAACTTTAATTTTTGCATCTATCTTGGAGTGCCAAATTTATCCTTATATTCAATTAGAAAAGGGCCGAGAAAGAAAAGCGAAACTCAGTCAACTAGTTAGCGATTACAGTACATCAAGATTTAGATTGATTTAGTACTTCAAACAGAAAGAATTTCTGAACCCATGACATTTTTTAGGTGCATTGAGCTTTTCCCAAACATGCCTCGCTATAGATGAAACTGCAGAAGTAAAGTCCTAATTGTGTCTATGGCAATGTTTCTGGGTTGACATTCTGATGATCTGTGGGGATACAAGGATCTGGACCACCTCAGATCAAATTTGATAGCCTATCCTAAAGATGGGTCATCAATATTTTAGTCCAAAAAATTCCCAATTAAATAGTCCTGCAAGCTCGCTGCCTCAGGGTAACCCTTGACTCTGATCTCTCCTTTAAACCTCATATCCAAGTCCTTTCCACTTCATGCCGACTCCAACTCAGAAATATTTCCCGGATCCGCACATTCCTCAACCATGAATTTGCAAAAACACTAGTGCATGCCCTCATCATCTCTCGCCTTGATTACTGCAATCTCCTGCTCTGTGGCCTCCCTTCTAACACTCTTGCACCCCTCCAATCTATCCTAAACTCTGCTGCCTGACTAATACACCTGTCCCCCCACTACTCCCCGGCCTCTTCCATCTGTGAATCCCTGCACTGGCTCCCCATTGCCCAGAGACTCCAGTTCCATACCCTAATCTTGGCATACAAAGCCATCCACCACCTGTCTCCTCCATACATCTGTGACCTAGTCTCCCAGTACTTACCTGCAGGCAGCCTCCGATCCTCACAAGATCTCCTTCTCTACTCCCCTCTTATCTCCTCTTCCCACAATCGAATAAAAGATTTCTCCAATGCATCCCCCCTACTCTGGAACACTATACATCAGACTCTCGCCTACCGTGGAAACCTTCAAAAGGAACCTGAAGACCCACCTCTTCTGACAAGCCTACAGCCTGCAGTAACTCTCGCTCCACCATACCGCTGCACAACCAGCTGTACCCTCACCTACTGTATCCTCACCCATCCCTTGTAGATTGTGAGCCCTCGTGGGCATGGTCCTCTCTCCTCTTGTACCAGTCGGTGACTCATTTTTGTTGAAATTATTATATTTGTTTTTTGCTATAATAAAACAATACAAGGATACCCGTGAAAATAATTTCCTCAAGGTTATAAAGGTATAGAGGTTTTCATATATTTATAGTATATATTGATGGTATACAATATTCACCAAACAGGATTTCAGACCAACGTAAACTAAGGGGACAGTCGGAAAAACCAGAGAAGAGAAAAAAAGGGGGGAAGAAACCGACCATAAAGTCCCAAACGTCAAGTGCAGTGGAAAACTATATATTTTATTGATTTCAGGTGACAAAAAAATGGATAGCAGACAATGTCAATAGTAAAACATTAAAAACATCTAAAAACAGGGGTGCATATCCGGGTTGTGTGTAGAAAAATTAATATTGGGAACAGCCAATTAATAAATAGAAAATCTAATCAATAAACAGCAATTTATATATATATACAAAGACACACATATGACCGTCACATAAGAAACACATGGAAGATAAATGAAATATAAAGTATATAAAGTGTTAGTGCGTATATATATCACTCTTTCTCCCAAAATGTGCAAAGTTGCAATAGTTACCTCTCTCTCTCCCATAATGTGCAAAGTTGCAAAATATATATCTCACATTCTCAAAATGTGCAAAGTTGCAATAGATACAGAGAGGGGAGGGGAGGCTAAGTGACGGCCAAGTATAATAAAAGGAGTAGTCAAGAAACCATTATAGTTAGGTAAACTCTGAGGCAGAATGTGCACAGGGATTGCTCTTTAACCACTAGACCACATGGTTGGCATGTATCATAATTATAGGATACTTACAATGGATCTGCAAAGTTCGCAATCCAGGGCTGTGACCACCCTGATGCGCGTTTCAGCCAGCGCCTTTGTCACTTAGCCTCCTCTCCCCTCTCTATATCTATTGCAACTTTGCACATTTTGGGAATGTGAGATATATATTTTGCAACTTTGCACATTCTGGGAGAGAGAGAGGTATATATTGCAACTTTGCACATTGTGGGAGAAAGAGTGATATATATATGCTCACTAGCACTTTATATACTTTATCTTTCGTTTATCTTCCATGTGTTTCTTATGTGTGTATATGTACAGTACAGACCAAAAGTTTGGACACACCTTCTCATTTAAAGATCTTTCTGTATTTTCATCACTATGAAAATTGTACATTCACACTGAAGGCATCAAAACTATGAATTAACACATGTGGAATTATATACTTAACAAAAAAGTGTGAAACAACTGAAAATATGTCATATATTCTAGGTTCTTCAAAGTAGCCACCTTTTGCTTTGATGACTGCTTTGCAAACTCTTGGCATTCTCTTGATGAGCTTCAAGAGGTAGTCACCGGAAATGGTTTTCACTTCACAGGTGAACCCTGTCAGGTTTAATAAGTGGGATTTCTTGCCTTATAAATGGGGTTGGGACCATCCGTTGTGTTGTGCAGAAGTCTGGTGGATACACAGCTGATAGTCCTACTGAATAGACTGTTAGAATTTGTATTATGGCAAGAAAAAAGCAGCTAAGTAAAGAAAAAGGAGTGGCCATCATTACTTTAAGAAATGGAGGTCAGTCAGTCCGAAAAATTGGGCAAACTTTGAAAGCGTCCCCAAGTGCAGTTGCAAAAACCATCAAGAGCTACAAAGAAACTGGCTCACATGAGGACCGCCCCAGGAAAGGAAGACCAAGACAAGAGTCACCTCTGCTTCTGAGGATAAGTTTATCCGAGTCACCAGCCTCAGAAATCGCAGGTTAACTGCAGCTCAGATTAGAGACCAGGTCAATGCCACAGAGTCCTAGCAGCAGACACATCTCTTCAACAACTGTTAAGAGGAGACTTTGTGCAGCAGGCCTTCATGGTAAAATAGCTGCTAAGAAACCACTGCTAAGGACAGGCAACAAGCAGAAGAGACTTGTTTGGGCTAAAGAACACAAGGAATGGACATTAGACCAATGGAAATGTGTGCTTTGGTCTGATGAGTCCAAATTGGAGATCTTTGGTTCCAACCACCGTGTCTTTGTGCGACGCAGAAAAGGTTTACGGATGAACTCTACATGCCTGGTTCCCACCGTGAAGCATGGAGGAGGAGGTGTGATGGTGTGGGGGTGCTTTGCTGGTGACACTGTTGGGAATTTATTCAAAATTGAAGGCATACTGAACAAGCATGGCTACACAGCATCTTGCAGCGGCATGCTATTCCATCCGGTTTGCGTTTAGTTGGACCATCATTTATTTTTCAACAGGACAATGACCCCAAACACACCTCCAGGCTGTGTAAGGGCTATTTGACAAAGAAGGAGAGTGATGGGGTGCTATGCCAGATGACCTGGCGTCCACAGACACCAGACCTGAACCCAATCGAGATGGTTTGGGGTGAGCTGGACCGCAGCGTGAAGGCAAAAGGGCCAACAAGTGCTAAGCATCTCTGGGAACTCCTTCAAGATTGTTGGATGACCATTTCCGGTGACTACCTCTTGAAGCTCATCAAGAGAATGCCAAGAGTGTGCAAAGCAGTCATCAAAGCAAAAGGTGGCTACTTTGAAGAACCTAGAATATAAGACATATTTTCAGTTGTTTCACACTTTTTTGTTAAGTATATAATTCCACATGTGTTAATTCATAGTTTTGATGCCTTCAGTGTGAATGAACAATTTTTATAGTGATGAAAATACAGAAAAATCTTTAAATGAGAAGGTGTGTCCAAACTTTTGGTCTGTACTGTATACATATATATATATATATATATACATATATACATACATATAAATTGCTGTTTATTGATTAGATTTTCTATTTATTAATTGGCTGGTTCCAACATGAATTTTCTACGCAAAACCCCAAAACCCGGATATGCGCCCCTGTTATTAGATGTTTTTAATGTTTTACTATTGACATTGTCTGCTATCCATTTTTTTGTCACCTGTAATCAATGAAATATATGGTTTTCCACTGCACTTGACGTTTGGGACTTTATGGTCGGTTTCTTCCCCCCTTTTTTTCTCTTGTTGTTTGCTATGTATACCCCTTTTAAACATGTAAAGTGCCATGGAATAAAAGGCGCTATAATAATAAATAATAATAATAAATAATAGTTGTACCTGCTATAGTTTCATGTTCAATTTGATATATATCATAGCCTAGCTAATAATTATGTCAAGGTTTGGATCCTATTTAGGAAGAAGGATAGCAAGATTTTTCATTGTTAAATTGATTCTTTTGATCGCACTCTAGTTCCAAGGGTAAACAGTCCTGATAATGTGACAGTTGCCACAATAAAAACTGTGTTTAATTGGAAGTCTAGTAGTCACTAAACAGCTATCCTGGCATTTATTATTCTGATCTAGCAGGTGCTGCTATTTCTCCCTTTGTACAAACACATGTAATTCACCAAAAAGAATGCATCAACCTTCTATGTCCTCTATTTTGCCTTAGATACATATACCTGATTTACTTTGGCTGATGTACATTATTTTCTTTGGAAGGGCATATAATATCCTATCTGCATAACATATGTCTAAATAGCAGGAGAACTGCATGGGAATGTCAAATAAATATTTACAGACGATTTTTTTCATTCTCATTCTTTTATGGTGACTATCGCTACCAGGGACATGATGCCAAATACAACTACTTAAGATAAAATCTATTCATAATGTTTTCATGAGAAGTTAAGTTTCACATCCTGTGTGTATAAGAGTTCCTATTAAACATATTGGTTTTGAGAAACAGGTTTATAGTAACACAATTGCATTAAAAATAACATTTTTGGAAGACCAATATTAAATAAACAATTCATAAATCTATTGTATTAGGGAACAAGCACTAAAAGTAAATGTTAGATAATAATATATAAAATTATATTGGTCCGTAGTCTAAGGCAACCAACTCCCATTTTCCATCTTTTAGCTTCCAAGTATCCCAAATTTGCAACTTTTTTATCCACTCTTGTAATACATCTCTCCAGCATTGTATTTCAGGCCCTCCAACCTACAAACTCAGTAGTGCTGATAGAAATGGAAGTTTCTGCATGCAGAAAGCACATATGCGCCCAGCCAACACACCGGCCTTAGTGTCACTTACAGGTGACTAATCCCTACTAGGCTTATAATGGTGCACAGTCTTTGGAAGGCTGGCAGCTCTTAATAGCTTTTACAAACAGGCTTTGCACAAGCCATTACACCTGTGGAGTAGCTGCTGGCGAATGGAGCAGGCAGACAATACTTCTGATGCCTGGAGGTCAAGGTCAGGCACAGAATCATGGAACAGTGGGGTAATCAGAATAACAAGCCAAAGTCAGATTGATTGCGTTGAGTAACACAGACGCACTTGTCTTTCAGACAGTTTTGAAAAATCTGTTCCAATGTCATTTTCACAGTCATTCTGATCTGAATACTTTTACTATATATCTTTACAGTGGTTGGAACTCTAAATCTCAGCGTAGTCAAAAACAAAGCTGCATTCACACTTGTACAATGCTCTGCACTGAGCTCTCCACCGCGGGAGAGGTTATGGGATTTTAACATTCCCCAATGAAGTGGTGGTGTTGCTTAAGCTGTGCTAGCGGCTCCCACGTTTTTTACCCATGGTATGTTTTCTTTTTTTCTTTTACACTACCTTGCCCATTGCTATTGTCACTTTTCCTTTTACCATACTTCCACATCTGTCAGAGGCCAAAGCCCCAAAAAGGCTACCAAGGATAGATTTGGCACAAGTCACTCCATCTGACAAATACCAGAGGAACCCTTCAACCTTTAGCCTTTACCCTTTAACCCCTGTACAGGAATCTGGTCTAACAACAGAGTCCACTGGATTAGACTCCAGTACTCCAGTGGACCATGCTTGGTATTATCCGAGTATCTTCGGCGTGCTCGGCTAATATGTTTGCCACCCAGCGGCTGCATGTTTTCCGGCGGTAGACAGACGCAACACATGCGGGGATTGGCTAAACATGCAGCTTCAGGGAGGCAAACATATTAGCTGAGCACGCCAAAAACACGTTATCCGAGCACGTTCGCTCAACACTACTGCTGACACCTCTCTTATCTCTCTCCTTCTATCAATTGAATCTGTATTTTTCACAGACTACTGTTCTCCAGGGCTGCAGATATAAAACACATTACTGTCTGGAGTATAAGGCCACGTGAACATGTTGAGTATTTGGTGAGTTTTTTACCTCAGTATATGTAAAACAAAACCAGGAGTGGGTGATAAATACAGAAGTGGTGACGTGTTTCTATTATACTTTTCCTCTGATTGTTCCTCTCCTGGTTTTGACTTACAAATACTGAGGTAAAAAACTCACCAGATGCTCAATCTGTTCACGTTGCCTTAGTCCAATGAGTTGGGGCTTTCTCTTCCTATTACAGTTGCTGAGCTGTGAGTTCTAAAGTTCTCTCACTATCCTAAATCATAAAGCTTATATAAAGGCCATACAGGGCCGGTGTTAGGGGACACAGACTGGGCACTTGACCAGGGCCCCTTTCCACAGAGGGGCCCCCTTCTGTTAGCACACTCATGTATTGTTTTCTGGGGTCAGACATATACTTGTCGCTCTGCCTCTGGTCCTGCTGAGTGCCACGCTGTCCAGTGTTATCTGTAGCTCCACGGCAGCGGCAGAGGTCACCTAAGCAGATCCCGAGACTGCACAGTGAGATATGCGCTCCTGACATCTGCTTGCGATGGAGCAACAGATAACACCGGACAGCGCAACACTCAGCAGGACAAGAGGCAGAGGGATAGAAAATCCTGTTATTTGATACCCTATTCCTCTGGCAGAGGTCAGGAGAGCAGCCCTGCTCACCTCTGCTCTGCCTCTCTGCTGTCTAGGAGCCAGCAATACATAGTGACTTATACTCTGTCCTGACAGCTGCTGTTCAGTGTCAAGACATAAGGCCACGGCCCCACTATCAGAATTTGTTCAGTATTCAGTCAGTAATTTATCTCAGGAGTAGGAGATAAAACCAGGAGTGGGTGATAAATGCAGAATTGGTGACTTGTTTCTATTATACCTTTTCTCTGATTGTTCCTCACTTGGTTTTGACTCCCATTCCTGAGGAAAAATACTGATCGAATACTGACCAAATACTGATAGTGGGGCCGTGGCCTTATTCTGCACCTCAACAACAATCACACACAGTAAAACAACACACTAGGTAGCTTGCTAACCACTAATGTAATAAAAGTAAAATAAAACGTCAATCATATACACTGGCACCAGAAGTGATGACGTCACCATGCTCACCAACCACAGGACCATTTGGGTTGTGATAGGCAGCAGCAGCTAGGTTATTTCCACTGTGCATAATGGTGTAATTTTCTGATGACATGCTGTTCCAGTCGCCTGGCCACTAGCAGCCTGTTACAGGATCACTTTTGAAACCATACCCCATAAAATGCTGAATTGCTGTTTTTGTTTCCATTCCTCTCCTTAAAAAAATACTACAAGTTTTTCAATTCGTATGTAAACCAAAATGCTACCATTAACTTACAACTCATCCTGGGAAAACATCTCTCATATGGCTATGTCGACTGGTTGAAACACAGTAATAGATACATGAAAACAATTACTGCCTTCTTAAGGCCCAAAATACCTGTATCTTTAAGGGGCTAAGGCCCAAAACCCATGAGGTATTAGGAGGCTAAAAAAGTAGTTCAGTGAAAATCACAGGATATGTAATAAGTTACTGATCGGTGTGTGTCTGAGTTCTGAAACCTGCACCACTCATCAAAACAGGGAACGCCTGACCGCTGATCCGTTCATCCTTTTTAAGGCTGCCAGAAAAAGCTGAATGTAGAGAGCAGCATAGGACATTAATGGAGCGCAGGTCCCATATGTGCACTGCATATTTTAATGGGGATAAAAGTTTTCTGTTCTGCCGATCAGTGTGGGTACCAGTGGTCGGACCCCCACTGATCAGTAACTTATCAACTCCTTTAACTGAATCTTTTGACTTAAACTTCAAGTAGTTGTCCTGCATCATTCATTGTTGCATTGGGAGGTGACATGAGCTGATGACGTCCCATCTAGACATACCTGCAGGGACGCATGATTGCCAGGTATCAGTCATGTGCCTTATTAAACAGGTATGAGTTAGTAGACGTACTGGTAATATCATTATTTGACTTTACAATTTGAGGCCCCAGTTTTATTTTTTACCTTTGGCCCCACTTTATCTAAAACCAGCCCTGAGGCCATAATAGTCTAGCCTGACTGGCTGCACTATGCCATGCCATGTGATAGCTGCATTATGTGGCTTATGGAGCGGTATTATGGAGAAATCCATGCATTCATGTCTGCCTTAGGTAGCTGATGAAATCTTCTGCAATGTGTAAAATGTAAGCGTGAATCGCAAATTGTTCAAAATTGCTGGGACCTGTGAATTTCATACATTTGTTAAAAGGTAGCTATTGACTTTTAGGATTGCTACTTCATGTTTGTGGCACTAGAGTTCTGGTCCTCTTCCTCTCTGAAGAGACAATTTGCATATTTCCCAGAGGAGCATTGGGGCTTTAAAAGTCTCCTCACTGTGACATGCTTAACATGTCGCTCTCCACGAGGAGAAATGTTACCCCTTGGATACTGGTCTGACGCCTCTCACCCAGCCAAACCAGACCTCACACTTTGCACTGACGAGGGGCAGTACCCAAAAACATAGTGTCTGCAAATTGAGTTTCTGGTTCTGGCTTATATCCTAAGTCATGTGATAAGGGTCGTTAAAGGGTCACTATTAGCTTTTAGGATTGCTACTTCCTGTAGGTGGCATTAGAGTTCTGGTCCTCTTCCTCTCTGAAGAGACAATTTGCATACTTCCCAGAGGAGCATTGCGGCTTTAAAAGTCTCCTCATCGTGACATCCTTAACATGTTACTCTCCGAATGGAGAAATGTAACCCTTTGGATACCATTCAACACAAATTCGATTTGCATTAAATCAATTCATTCATCTCTATTATTTATTTATTCATGTACCCCAAAGTTGTTCAATTAAAAATATGGCTCACACTGTAAAAAACAAAACCTCACATGTATAACCCAGGAGAGGGTGAAAAATACGGAAGTGGTGATGTGTTTCTATTATACTTATCCTCTGACTGTTCCACTCCCCGTTTTGGCTTACAAATACTGAAGTAAAATACTGACCAAAGAGTGAACGTGTGAAAGTGGCAAGAACATTGCTGCCTGTGTGCAGTTTGCTAAAGGTCACCAGGACAAGCTAGAAGACTACTGGAACAATTCTTTGTGAATGGATGAGTCCAACCTAGAGATTTTTGGTTTAAATGAGAAGCATTGTTTTTGAAGAAACCACTGCATCACAGCATAAAGAGCTTCTACTAGTGATGGGAGAGCACTTAAATGCTCGGGTGCTCGATGCTCGGGTCAAGCAAATTGGAATGCGGGTGCTCGACCCGAGCAACGAGTCCATTGTAAGTCTATTGGAAACTCGAGCATTTTTCAGGCGGCTCCCCCCGGCGGTCAGCAGAGGGCTTAAAAATTGCCAAAATCAATGGGAACAGTGCTCAAATAACATGGGAACAGAATGGGGGAGACCCCTGGAAGCATTTATGACTCCCAGGTCACTGCTGTCAACAACGTTGACAGAGATATTACGCCACTTTTACGGACTCACAATAAAACATACCAAAACGAAACCAAAATGGATTTTCCTGGGAAATATGTTAAGGAACATCCTTTCCAGGATAATGACTTGTATATAAGGCAAAATAAATAACCAAAAGCAAAAATGCTCCTCCACACCTTGGGCTATGTTCACACGTAGCGTTTTTGATGCATTTTTGCACTTTTGCATTGCTTTGAACCATAACAAATGCATTCATTGGGAAATGTCATTTTAACATTTTACAACCTTATCTGGCCATGTAGTGTGTGACACATCATCAGACACATCCTGTTTCATTTACGATGGAGGGACTCTGAAAGTCACAAAGCCTATTTTTATAGGGCCATCAGGCGGCCCTTGCTATTCTTAAAGCCGGCTATGCTTTATTGTTACCATTATTAGAGAGTGGGTCTCTTATATTGTTATTGCGTATGCAGTGACTGCAAGGGCTTCCAAAAATTTGGAGGCACTCCAATGCCCCTTGGAAGAGACGAAGAGGTCTGAGAGCCTCCTAAAAACAATGTTCCCATTGTTAGGAAGTGGGTCTCCCATAGTGTTTGCCTATGCAGTGAATGCAAAAGCTGACAAAAATTTGGAGGCACTCCAATGCCCCTTGGAAGAGACATAGAGAGGCTCCTAAAATCCATGTCCACTCCTGAGGTCTTATGTTTGGAGTCTGAACTGAATTCCGACGGCCTTGTTGATGCTGGTAGTCAACAACTGCCCTCTTCTGCTCACAAATCCTTCCCAACATCAGCAATGTAGAGTTCCAATGCGTGGGGACATCACACACCAGTCAGTGAGCCGGAAGCTGCAAACGCTGCTGAAACATGGTGTTACGGATCCAGGTGGTGGAACCTCTGTGCTGTGATACAAGGAGGGACCAGAGGGGCGTAACTAAATGCCTACCCAGACCTACCCTGGCCACATGGCGGCTTAGTCAACTCCGTGAACCAAGGAGGGACCGGGAAGGTGAACCAGGTGCCTCTCTGGGACCGACCTTGTGTGAGAGCAGGCGACTCCCACGGGACTGATGGCTGAAGCCGACAGGCACAGCAGATGAGTACGGCTGGTAGACAGGTAAGTGGGCATGGCAGATAGACAGGTTGGCAGGCACGGCTGATAGACAGGCAGGTGGACACGGCTGATAGACAGGCAGGCGGGTACAGCTGATAGACAGGCTGGCGGGCACTGGAACCTGAGGGCTGAGGAGAGTGTTAGCACACAAGGGCCAGAAGTCGGCACTCGACAGGCACAGCAGATGAGTACGGCTGGTAGACAGGCAGGCGGGCACGGCAGATAGACAGGCTGGCGGGCACGGCTGATAGACAGACAGGTGGACACGGCTCATAGACAGGCAGGTGGGCACGGCTGATAAACAGGCTGGCGGGCACGGCTGATAGACAAGCAGGTGGACACAGCTGATTGACAGGCTGGCGGGCACAGCTGATAGACAGGCTGGCGGGCACTGGAACCTGAGGGTTGAGGAGAGTGTTAGCACACAAACAACAACCTTGCACACCTCCACATTTTGGAGGCGATGACTTATATAAGGGCAGTCCTCCGGCCATTGGCCAGGTACTCTTTAGGACGACACACGTGGCCCCTTTAAAAGGGAGGGAGCGCACGCGCACACCCTAAGTACAGTGTCCAGGGAACTGCACATGGAGCGCGCAACCCGGGAAGATGCAGCAGGAGAGCAAGAGGATGCCGGACCGGGGAGGCAGAGGTGAGGGTATCGGCATCTCTGCCCGGAAGGAGGCAGAGATGCCGATGCTACTGTACCCCCCTTTTATGCCCCCTCTTCTTCAGGCCTGCAAGAAATTTTTCTAGAAGACGAGGAGCATGAATGTTCTCCCTGGGCTCCCAAGACCTCTCCTCAGGACCAAACCCCTTCCAATCCACAAGAAAAAAAGTCTTTCCTCTTACCCTCTTGATGGCCAAAATATTCTCTACCTCAAAGACGTCCTCAGCGGAGACTGGAGCTGGAGTGGTACCTGGATCGTCAGCGAAAGGATTAAGGACAACAGACTTGAGGAGAGACACTTGAAAGGAATTGCGAATCCGTAAGGAGGCAGGGAGTTTCAGCTTGTACGCCACTGGATTTATTTGGTTCAGAATTTCGAAAGGACAGATGAAAAGCGGGCCCAATTTGTATGATGGTATCTTGAGATGGACATATTTGGAGGAAAGCCAGACCTTGTCTCCTGGACGAAATAGAGGCGGATCCAGACGTCTCTTATTAGCATGCTTCTTCATCCGCTCGGAGGACTGAAGAAGCATAGATCTATTGTCTTCACAAATCACCAAAAAGTCACTGACGAGAGACTCCACGGCAGGATTGTCCACTGAAGAAGAGATGGGAAACGGAATTCAGGGGTGTCGACCGTAATCCACAAAATACGGAGACTTAGCAGAGGACTCACTCACATGGTTGTTATAAGAAAACTTGGCCCAAGGCAGAAGTTCTACCCTATGGTGAGCATTGACAAAGTGCCGAAGAAAACTGGTAAGGATCTGATTAATACGTTCCACCTGACCATTGGACTGAGGATGATAGGCCAAAGAAAAGTCCAAAATGACATCCAGCAGCTTGCACGTGGCTCTCCAGAAGCGAGAAATGAACTGGACTCCTCTGTCCGAGACAATGTGGAGGGGTAAGCCGTGGAGATTGTACTGAGGATGATAGGCCGAAGAAAAGTCCAAAGTGACATCCAGCAGCTTGCATGTGGCTCTCCAGAAGCAAGAAGTGAACTGAACTCCTATGTCTGAGACAATGTGGAGGGGTAGGCCGTGGAGACGAAAGATGTGAGGGATGAAGTCCTTAGCCAGCACAGGTGCGGATGGAAGACCAGGCAAAGGAATGAAGTGAGCCATCTTGGAGAAGCGGTCAGCGACCACTAATATGACGGTAGAACCGGCAGATACCGGAAGATCAGTGATGAAATCCATAGCAATGTGTTGCCAAGGAGCAGAAGGCACGGGGAGAGGAAGAAGACAACCAGCTGGGAGCTGCCTAGGTATTTTGTTACAGGCACAGGAGGAACAAGCCGCAACAAAATCCACAACATCCCTGTGCAGGGTGGGCCACCAATAATGTCGAGCAATGAGAAGAAGCATCTTCCTCTGGCCGGCATGACCAGCCAGTTTGGATGAATGACCCCAGAGTAAGACCCTCTTCCAATCCTGAGCCGCTACAAAGGTCTTACCAGGAGGTAGATGAGACAGGTCAAGCGGAGCAACAGTCATTATTCTGGAGGGATCAATGATGTATAGAGGCTCCTCCTCTTGGTTGGTAGACAGGAAAGAGTGGGATAGAGCGTCAGCTTTAATATTCTTGTCTGCCAGGGCGGTAATGGAGAGTGAAGCTGAAACGAGCAAAGAATAAAGACCATCTGGCCTGACGTGGATTTAGTCTTTGGGCGGTCTGCAAGTAAGCGAGGTTTTTATGGTCAGTGTAGATGACCACCGAGTGCAGAGCCCCCTGAAGCAAGTAGCACCACTCCTCCGGTGCTACTTTGATGGCCAGCAGTTCTCGATCTCCTATGGAATAATTGCGCTCGGACGGAGAAAAGAGTTTGGAGAAGAAGCCGCAGGTCACCATTCGCCCGGAAGAGGATTTCTGGGTGAGCACGGCTCCGGCCCTGGAGGAAGAGGCATCAACCTCCAGGAAGAACTGTTTATTACAATCTGGATGATGTAGCACTGGAGCGAAGGAGAAGGCTTGTTTAAGAGAGACAAAGGCACTTTCCGCCTCGGAAGTCCATTCCCTGGGATTCGCTCCTTCACGGGTGGGAGCAGAGATGGGAGCAGTCTGAGAGGAGAAATTAGGAATGAAGAGGCAGTAGTGGTTAGCGAATGCCAGAAACCGCTGAATAGCCTTCAACCCCTCAGGTCGGGGCCACTTTAAGACGGCAGACACCTTCTTGGGATCCATCCGCAGTCCGGTCTCAGAGATGATATACCCCAAAAATGGTAGGGAGGTCAGCTCAAAGAGGCATTTCTCGTACTTTGCATGCAGGCGGTTCTTCTGGAGCCTCAGCAGTACCTGACGAACATACCTCCGGTTAGAGGGCAGATCAGGGAAGGACACCAACATATCGTCCAGGTACACCACCACGCAGGAATACAGGAGATCTCGGAAGATGTCGTTCACTAACTCCTGGAAGACTGCTGGAGCATTACAGAGACCGAAGGGCATCACACGGTACTCGTAGTGACCATCCCGAGTGTTGAATGCCATCTTCCACTCGTCTCCCTGGCGAATCCAGACCAGACTATATGCCCCACAAAGATCGAGCTTAGTGAAGGCGGTCAAATAGCTCCGAGATGAGAGGCAGGGGGTACTTATTTTTGATGGTAATCTGGTTTAGGCCCCTATAGTCGATACATGGACGACGAAAGCAGTCTTTCTTTTTGATGAAGAAGAATCCTGCTCCAGCCGGAGAGGTGGATTTCTGGATAAATCCCCTGGCAAGATTCTCTTCTATGTACTCAGACATAGCACGGGTCTCGGCCATCGACAAGGAGTAGATTCGCCCGTGAGGAGGTGAAGCAACAGGTGTTAAGTCGATGGAGCAATCATACTCCCTATGAGGTGGTAGTGTCTCTGCCTCCTTTTTATCAAAGACGTCCGCATATGACCAGCAGTGAGCCGGCAGGCCAGGTAGGTTAGCTGGAGTAGACGGAGGTCGAGCAGGACAAACCTGAACAAGACAGGACTTATGACATTCCTGACCCCAACGGAGCACCTCACCCGAGCTCAAATTCAGGACGGGCTCATGTCTCTGTAACCAAGGCAGGCCAAGCAAGAGGGGATGAGAGAGACCAGACAGCACGTAAAAGGAGATCCTCTCCGAATGCAGCATTCCCACCTGAAGAGTTACAGGCTCAGTGACAAACAAGATGTTCCCAGAGAGAAGCTTTCCATCTACAGAGGAAACCGCTAAAGGATCAGCCAGATGTATGGTAGGAATCTGATATCGCTCCACAACGGCCTGTTGAATGAGGTTCCCAGGGGCTCCAGTATCCAAAGAAGCGGGTCTCATTACTGGTAACCGAAACGGACAGAGTCAAGAGAGGAGAGGAAGAACTTTTGCCTAGGACGACCTCTCCAAGCGGTCCTAGACACTGGAGTTTCCCGGTCTCACCGGACAGGAGCGGATTAGATGCTCTATACTGCTACAGTAGAAGCAACTCCCCTCGGCGCAGTGGACCTCCTGGCGAGACTTGACCATCTTAACAGGCCAGTCTCGCAACACCGGAGGGGATGCTGGTTGCGAGACTGGCCTTTGGAAGGTTGGTGCGAGGCGCATTGTTCTTCTCTCATGGGTCGCCTTAGAGCACTCCTGAAAATGGATGTCGATCCGTGTAGCTAATGACACCAAGTCGTGCAGGGAGGGAGGTATGTCACGACCGGCTAGCTCATCCTTGATCCATCCAGAAAGGCCCTCCCAAAAGGTGGACACCAGAGCCTCATCGTTCCAGGCAAGTTCAGATGCAAGGGTGCGGAAGCGCGCGGCATACTGTCCCACAGAGAGACTCCCTTGGTGGAGTCGGAGAAGAGAGGAGGCAGTTGAAGATTTTTGTCCAGGCTCATCGAACACCTTCCGGAAAGCCACGAGGAAGGCCTGGAGGTCAGACACCAGAGGATCCCCTCTGTCCCACAGAGGGTTATGCCTCTCCGGTGAGGTGAGACATGATGAATGCCACTTTGGCCCAGTCAGAGGCGAACTGGTGTGCCAGGAGCTCAAAGTGCAGCGTGCACTGATTTATGAAGCCCCGACATAGGGCAGGGTCACCACCAAAATGTGAAGAAGCAGATAGCTGGGGTCCTAAGCCGGGTGCCACAGCGCCACTGGGTTGAGGTGCCGCTGGAGAGGGTGCCGCTTGGTTGGAGGCGGACACAAACGGGGTGGACAGTGCGTCCAAGCGGGAGTTGACTGTCCGCAGATAGGACAGGATAGTATCCTGTTGGGATCCGGGTGGTGGAGCCTCTGTGCTGTGATACAAGGAGGGACCAGAGGGGTGTAACTAAGTGCCTACCCAGTCCGACCCTGGCCACACGGCGGCTTAGTCGACTCCGTGAACCAAGGAGGGACCGGAAAGGTGAACCAGGTGCCACTCTGGGACCGACCTTGTGTGAGAGCAGGCGACTCCCACGGGACTGATGGCTGAAGCCGACAGGCACAGCATATGAGTACAGCTGGTAGACAGGCAGGTGGGCACGGCAGATAGACAGGCTGGTGGGCACGGCTGATAGACAGGCAGGTGGAAATGGCTGATAGACAGGCAGACGATACGTCTGATACACAGGCAGACGGGCACGGCTGATAGGCTAGCTGGCACGGCTGATAGACAGGCTGGCGGGCACTGGAACCTGAGGGCTGAGGAGAGTGTTAGCACACAAACAACCTTGCACAAGCACCTCCATTTTGGAAGAGGTGCCTTATATAAGGGCAGTCCTCCAGCCATTGTCCGGAGACTCTTTAGGACGATACGCATGGCCCCTTTAAGAAGAGGGAGCGCACGTCCCCACTAAGTACAGTGACCAGAGAACTGCGAGTGGTGCGCACACCCCGGACAGATGCAGCAGGAGAGCCAGAGGATGCCGGACCGGGGCAGCAGCGGTGAGGGGATCGGCGTCTCTGCCCGGCAGGAGGCAGAGACGCCAACCCTACACACGGCAAGGGCAGCGGAAGGTGTAGGTGACTTTCTAAAATGGGCACACAGGCGACGTACTTTGACAAGCAGATCCGGCAGCTCCGGGTAGGTTTTGAGAAACCACTGAACCACAAGGTTAAGCACATGGGCCAGGCATGGTATGTGTGTGAGCTCGCCTCAGTGCCGCCACCAGGTTCCGGCCATTGTCACACACGACCATGCCTGGCTGTAGGTTCAGCAGATCTGCCTGCTCTTTCAGAGCTGTCCACAACTCTTCAGCATTGTGTGGTTTGTCATCTAAGCATATTAGCTTCAGCACAGCCTGTTTCCGCTTGGCCGAGGCAGTGCTGCAGTGCTTCCAGCTTGTGACTGATGTGGTAATTTTGGAGATGGATTCTGAAGAGGAGAAGGAGGTGCAGGAGCTGTAGAATGGTGGGGCAACCCAAACTGACCCAGGGCCTGCAATCCTCGGCGAAGGGAGGACGTGTTCCGTCCCAAGGTCCGACTGGGTCCCAGCTTCCACTATGTTAACCCAATGTTCCGTCAGCGAGATGTACTGTCCCTGCCCACAAGCTCTTGTCCAAGTGTCCGTGGTTAGGTGGACCTTCCCAGTAACTGCATTGTTGAGGGCACGGCTAATGTTGTGGGACACGTGCTCGTGTAATGCGGGGATGGCACACCGCAAGAAATAGCTGGGGACCGAGAACCGAGGGACGGTCGATCCATCAGGTTGTGGATATCTTCCATCTCCACGAGCCTAAAAGGCAACATTTCGACAGCAAGCAGTCGCGAAATGTGTGAATTTAATAGTGTGGCCTGTGGGCGTTGACTGCGTATTTGCAATTACCCTCCAAGGACTGGGGTAGGGAGAACTGAACGCTGTGCTGGGACAAGGACGTGGAAGTGCTCGCTGGTGTTGCTAGTTGAGAGCATGCAACGACAGGTGCAAGGCAGGAGGCATCTTCGCATGCGCCATGGACAGAGGATTGGCTTGCACTCACAACAGCAGAAGAAGCAGTGGTGCCACCCGCAGACACTGTTCCTGGACACTGGGGTTCAGCCCACTTAGTCGGATGCTTTGCTGCCATGTGCCTGATCATGCTGGTGGTGGTCAGGCTGGTAGCTTTGCTACCCCTGCTGATGTTGGTCTGGCAGCTGGTGCAAATGTCCTTCAGGGGTTATCAGCAGAGTCTTTAAAAAAACAACCAGACTCGGGAAGACCTAACAGTTGTACTTGCAACTTCTGTCATGTTGATGTTCCGGGGAACGGTTGTCCACCTTCTGTCTGCGGCCACCACACTGCTTCTTCCTGCCTGTTGTGGTGCTACACCTCCCTCCCCCTGTGCGCTGCTGTGCTCGCTCTGTATGTCCCTCTGCCAGTTTGGGTCAGTTACTATATTATCCACCACCTCGTCTTCCACTTCCACACCCTGGTCCTCCTCCTGACTTTCTGGCAATTGTGTCTCATCATCTTCCACCTCTTGTGACACTTTCCCACCGTCACCTCCGTGTGACTGTGGCTGCTCAAATATTTGGGCATCGCTACATGCGATCTCCTCTTGTCCCACTTCAAGTGGACTGGGTGAGAGGCCCAAATCTATTAATGGAAAAGTGAAATGCTCTTCAGAGTGTCCAAGTGTGGGATCCCCCTTCCTCCGACATGGTGGGAGGAAGGAGGACCAGGGTGAGGAATATGCAGTCCAGACTCATGGCTACTGAGACTTGACCGTGTGGAAGACAGGGTGGTGGTGGCTAAGTGACTGGAAGCATTATCTGCTATCCAATCAATAACCTTTTCACACTGCTCTGTATTCAATAGTGATGTTCTGCGGTCCCTTATTATTTGGGACTGGAAGGTCGAACGAGAAGATGTGGGTGTTTGTTGTGGCACAATTTCAGCTAGCCCACGGCCTCGGCCTCGTCCTCTGCATGAACCATCATCACCATCACGTCCACTCCCCCGTCCCTTGCCACGCGCCTTGAACATTTTAAATGGAGGATAATATTTTCCACGTTCACTACAAATGGCTGGATTTGAACAGCAGTGATATGTGATATGTGTGACGGAAAACAACAGTTTTAAATAGCTGGCCTGTAGGTTACTATTTTCACAGCAACCTCGTGTCAATAACTTCACTGACATTGCAACAAAATTTGAATGGAAGCCAGAAATGGCTGAATTTGGAGCACACTTATGTGTGATATGTGTGACGGAAAACCACAGTTTTAAATAGCTGGCCTGTAGGTTACTATTTTTCACAGCGACCTCGTGTCAATAATTTCACTGACACACTGCAACAAAATTTAAATGGGGACCAGAAATGGCTGATTTTGGAGCGCACTTATATGTGATACATGTGACGGAAAACCACAGTTTCAAATTGTTGGCCTGTAGGTGACTATTTTTCACAGCAACCTCGTGTCAATAACTTCACTGACACACTGCAACAAATTTCAATGGAGGCCAGAAATGGTAGAATTTTCAGCGCACTTATATGTGATCTGTGTGACGGACAAACCACAAATTTAAATATCTGGCCTGTAGGTAACTATTTTTAACAGCGAACTGGTATCAATAACTTCGCTAACACACTGCAACAAAATTTCAGTGGAGACCAGAAATGGCAGAATTTTCAGCGCACTTACTGTACAGACCAAAAGGTTGGACACACCTTCTCATTTAAAGATTTTTCTGTATTTTCATGACTATGAAAATTGTACATTCACACTGAAGGCATCAAAACTATGAATTAACACATGTGGAATTATATACTTAACAAAAAAGTGTGAAACAACTGAAAATATGTCTTATATTCTAGGTTCTTCAAAGTAGCCACCTTTTGCTTTGATGACTGCCTTGCTCACTCTTGGCATTCTCTTGATGAGCTTCAAGAGGTTGTCACCGGAAATGGTTTTCACTTCACAGGTGTGCCCTGTCAGGTTTAATAAGTGGGATTTATTGCCTTATAAATGGGGTTGGGACCATCAGTTGTGTTGTGCAGAAGTCAGGTGGATACACAGCTGATAGTCCTACTGAATATACTGTTAGCTGTTTTTTTCTTGCCATAATACAAATTCTAAGTAAAGAAAAAGGAGTGGCCATCATTACTTTAAGAAATGAAGGTCAGTCAGTCTGAAAAATTGGGCAAACTTTGAAAGTGTCCCCAAGTGCAGTTGCAAAAACCATCAAGCGCTACAAAGAAACTGTCTCATATGAGGACCGCCCCAGGAAAGGAAGACCAAGAGTCACCTCTGCTTCAGAGGATAAGTTTATCCGAGTCACCAGCCTCAGAAATCGCAGGTTAACAGCAGCTCAGATTAGAGACCAGGTCAATGCCACACAGAATTCTAGCAGCAGACACATCTCTTCAACAACTGTTAAGAGGAGACTTTGTGCAGCAGGCCTTCATGGTAAAATAGCTGCTAGGAAACCACTGCTAAGGACAGGCAGCAAGCAGAAGAGACTTGTTTGGGCTAAAGAACACAAGGAATGGACATTAGACCAGTGGAAATCTGTGCTTTGGTCTGATGAGTCCAAATTTGAGATCTTTGGTTCCAACCGCCGAGTCTTTGTGTGACGCAGAAAAGGTGAACGGATGGACTCTACATGCCTGGTTCCCACCGTGATGCATGGAGGAGGAGGTATGATGGTGTGGGGGTGCTTTGCTGGTGACACTGTTGAGGATTTATTCAAAATTGAAGGCATACTGATCCAGCATGGCTACCACAGCATCTTGCAGCGGCATGCTATTCCATCCGGTTTGCGTTTAGTTGGACCGTCATTTATTTTTCAACAGGACAATGACCCCAAACACACCTCCAGGCTGTGTAAGGGCTATTTGACCAAGAAAGGGAGTGATGGAGTGCTACGCCAGGTGGCCTGGCCTCCACGGTCACCAGACCTGAACCCAATCGAGATGGTTTGGGGTGAGCTGGACCGCAGAGTGAAGGCAAAAGGGCCAACAAGTGCTAAGCATCTCTGGGAACTCCTTCAAGATTGTTGGAAGACCATTTCCGGTGACTACCTCTTGAAGCTCATCAAGAGAATGCCAAGAGTGAGCAAAACAGTCATCAAAGCAAAAGGTGGCTACTTTGAAGAACCTAGAATATAAGACATATTTTCAGTTGTTTCACACTTTTTTGTTAAGTATATAATTCCACATGTGATAATTCATAGTTTTGATGCCTTCAGTGTGAATGTACAATTTTTATAGTCATGAAAATACAGAAAAATCTTTAAATGAGGTGTGTCCAAACTTTTGGTATATACTGTATATGTGATCCGTGTGACGGACAAACCACAGTTTTAAATAGCTGGCCTGTAGGTAACTATTTTTAACAGCGACCTCGTGTCAATAACTTTTTTGACACACTGCAACAATATTTCAATGGAGGCCATTTATGGCAGAATTTTCAGCGAACTTACAGTATATGTGATCCATTTAGGAAGAGAGGCGGAGGGCACCATAATAATAATACGCTATAGTGTTCAACCCGTCACATACTAAAATGCTATAATTCAATCGTATGCAAGAAGAAAGAAGTATGTAAGGACAGGGATCACCAATATTTAATCATATACTTTTATTGAACAAACAACTAGACAGACATTCCAAAAATTGAAGACATTTAAAAAGCACAAGGCTTAAATGTAACAACAAGCCACACCACAATATTGTGTGGACTAAACCTCAAGCATAGGGTCATGGTAAATACAAACTGGCACACTCCAAAGTTATAACATTATACCTAATACCCACTTGAAATACAAGGAAAGGCAAAGGACATGAGAAGTGATACTCACATTAAAACAATCTATTATGCTGTAGGCACAACCATATTTAGAAAAATGGAGAACTTTTACCTGGGAGAGATACCCATAATGCCATGCATATGGTGTATACAAAGATACACAAAGAGGTAAAAAAGAGACCCGCAACCCACGCGTATCGCCACTACTGGGGTGGGTTCATCAGGAGAGAAAATAATGATGGTGATGGTGATGGCTTATATGTGATCCATGTGACGGACAAACCACAGTTTTAAATAGCTGACTTGTAGGTAACTATTTTTAAACCCCTTAAGCCCCGGAGCATTTTCCGTTTTTGCATTTTCGTTTTTGCTTCCCTTGTTCCCAGAGCCATAGCGTTTTTATTTTTTGATCAATATGGCCATGTCAGGGCTTATTTTTTGTGGAACGAGTTGTACTTTTCAAAGCCATTACTAGTTTTACCATATCCTGTACGGGAAAACGGGAAAAAAATTCCAAGTGCGGTAAAACTGCAAAAAAAGTGCAATACCACAGTTGTTTTTTATTTATTTTTTTTACCACGTTCACTGAATGCTAAAACTGATCTGCCCTTCTTATTCTACAGGTCATTATGAGTTCATAGACACCAAACATGTATAGGTTCTTTTATATTTAAGTGATGAAAAAAATTCCAAAATTTGGTAAAAAAAAAAATAAAAAAATAACGCCATTTTCTAAGACCCGTAGCGTCTCCATTTTTCGTCATCTGGGGCTGGTTGATTGCTTATTTTTTGCGCACCGGGCTGACATTTTTATTGATAACATTTGGGGTAGATCCGATGTTTTGATCGCCCGTTATTGCATTTTATTGCAATTTTGCGGCGACCAAAAAACATAATTCTGGCGTTTAGAATTTTTTCTCGTTACGCCGTTTACCGATCGGATTAATTCTTTTTTTATATTGATAGATCGGGCGATTCTGAATGCGGTGATACCAAATAGGTGTATGTGGGGTTTATTTTTTATTATTTTATTTTGAATGGGGCAAAAGGGGGGTGATTTAAACTTTTATATTTTTTTATTTTTTTTTACATTTTTAAAAACTTTTTTTTTTTACTTTTTGCATGCTTCTATAGTCTCCATAGGAGACTAGAAGCAGCAACTAGCCGATCGCCTCTGCTACATACAGGGGACGAGCAGGTCCCCTGCATGCAGCAGAAATGGTCCTGTGCTATGAGCGCCGACCACTAGGTGGCGCTCATAGCGACAAGATCATGACAACCACTAGGCGTCTGCTGCAGACCCTGGGTTGTCATGCCCACCCATCGGCGACCCGCGACCAGGTGACGGGGTCGCCGGTGGGCGGGGCTTATGACGCGCTACCCAGAAGCGCGCGTTAAATGCTGCTGTCAGAGATTGACAGCGGCATTTAACATGTTAACAGCCGCGGGTGGATCGCGATTCCACCCGCGGCTGTTGCGGGCACATGTCAGCTGTAAGAATCAGCTGATATGTGCTCCGTTCAGTGAGGGCTCAGCGCAGCAGCCCTCACTGAACGGGCAGTACGCAAATATGCGTACTAATACGTCCCCGGTAATTAAGGGGTTAACAGCGACCTCGTGTCAATAACTTCGCTGACACACTGCAACAAAATTTCAATGGAGGCCAGAAACAGCAGAATTTTCTGCACACTTATATATGATCCATGTGATGGAGAAAATACCGTTTTAAATAGCTGGATTTTTAGCGCTGTAATATGGAAAGGACCTGGCTGTATTCTGCAGTGCCAACAAGCAAATGGAGCAGAAAACTGTGTTCTCTGGATTGCTTTTTAAGCAAATAATCAGGATTAAGATCCAAAAGATTAAAATTAAAATTATTCCTGGCCCCGATACCTGGGGCTATTTCTAGAAATAGCTGTAAAAGCACCAGCAGACAGAACTGGAATGGACCCTCTTCTATATGCACTTCAGTCTGCCATATACACTGCCTGCCTGCCTAGCACTGATATCTATGCAGCTGGATTAGTCCTCAGAAGGACTGTTAGTTGAGATGGATGTGTGAATGATATATGGAGGTATACCTACACAAACTAAGAAACAAGCAAATCTCTCCCTAGCTCAGCAGCAGCTCTCCCTACACTGTCTGATTGCGAAGTGACTGTGACGAGCATGGCGGCATCAGGTCTGATATAGACCTGATGACGCTGTGCGGCCAGCCAATCACTGTAATGCCACAGCCAACATGGCTATGGCATTACAGTGCATGGCATGCAATCCCTGCATGTTAATTGGCTCTCTAAAGAGCGCCAAACATGCAGGGAGGGGATCCGAACTCCCACCGAGCAACCCCGGAAATACTCGGCAAGCGTCGAGCATCTCGAGCAGTGAGACGCCCGGGCGAGCACCAAGCAGTAGCGAGCATGCTCGCTCATCACTACCTCCTACCATTTCTGAACCATGGTAATATCATGATTTAGAAGCTTGTTATGCTGCATCTAGGCCAAGATGGCTTGCCATTGTTGATGGAACAATCAATTCTGAATTATATCAGCAAATTCTTATGGAAAATGCCAGGAATCAGTCCATGAGCTGAAACTTAAGAGAATGTGGGCCATGCAGCAAGACAACGACTAAAAGCACACAAGTCGATTCACAAAAGAATTGCTACGAAAGAATAAAGTTAAAGTTTTGGAATTAGCAAATCAAAATCCTGACCTTAATCCTATAGAAATGTTATAAAAGGACCTGAAATAAGCAGTTTATGAGAGAAAACCCAACAACCTAACAGATTTGAATCTGTTTTGTAGAGAGGAATGAATTAAAATTGCTCCAAGTCGATATGCAGGACTGATCAATCATTTTTAAAAAATGCTTACATGCAGTTATTACGTCACAAGGGGGTCACATCAGATACTGAAAGCAAATGATCACATACTTTTGCCACTCACAAACATTTCATGTTGGATCATTTTGCTAAATATAAAAAAGTGACAAAGTCTAATATTTGTGACTCATTTGTTTGATTTGGTTTTCTTTATCTACTTTTAGAAGTTGTGTCAAAATCAGATGACTTTTTAGGTTAAATTTAGGCAGACATATGGAAAATTCTCACGGGTTTACAAATTTTCAAGCACTAATGTATCTGAAAAAGACACCAATAAAAATACGTATAGTCCTTCAAAAAACAAGCTTTTGTTAGGCAGAAGATTTTGAACTCTGTATCAGGAAACCAGAACTTTGCATGTATGACTTGATTTCTATATTGCGTTGAATTGCAATAGCATACATACATTGTAGACAGGCAAGGGGTTGTTTTTCTTCACTTGTTTTAAAAGCCAGTGGCGTACTTCTAATAGCGGCAGACCACTTGACCGCTATGGGGCTCATAAGTCAAGTGATCCTGGTGAAGTTTTTACACCGTGCTCCAAGCCTTCCATTACAATTTCAAAGGTATCTACATTGTACTGATGCAGACACAGTTGTATAAAATGGTGAACTATTGGCTCAATATGCCATCATTCAGCCCGTTCGTCTGAGTCTCAGCACAGGAGGCGTAATTACATCACAAGATCGCACCTGCTGCATGAACCCCACATGCTGCATAAACCAGAGCAGCGAATCTGGGGATCAGGGTAAGGTGAGTAAATGTATTTCTTTAAATTTTATTAGTCAGTATGTGAACAGGGCAGTGGGAGGCATCATAATGTGTGAGGGGCTGTGGGGGGCATCATAATGTGTGACGGGCTGTGGGGGGCATCATAATGTGTGAGGGGCTGTGGGGACCATCATATTGTGTAGCGGGCTGTGCAGATTATCATACTGTGGGGGTATCACTGTGGGGGCATGATACTGTAAAAGGGTTATAGGAACATCATACTGTGGCCTCTCTGCACTTTCAATGCTACAGAATCAATCAGGAGCACTCACCACCCCTCAACAACCAGGAAGATGGGAGGCTGGGGAACAGTGATCTCATGAATGTAGAAGATGGAGCAGACCCTTTAAGTTTAGTAGATAATATTAATAATTAGAGCTGTAGTTTTCATATTCATATTGTAATTTATAAATTAGAAAAAAGTATTATACTATGCTTTAGATGTTCCTGTATTGTAAGAATTTAACTTGCAAATGGATCCCTGCTACATATTGCATTATACTGCATTATACTGACACCTTGTGGAATTTTTGATTATAAGACTCTATGCTATAAAAATATTTTTCACATATTGAATTGATTCGTTACAAAGTATATTTTAGATTTTCAGTCTAGGACTTGGTTAATAAAAAAGTAAGAGGCAGTATTCCTCTAAGGTAATACAATTTAAAAAAAGACTGGTAAATAATTAGTATAACAACAATTGCAGTTCAGGTACCAGGTACATTAGTCAGGAAAATTCTTTGTGTAGTTGTACACTTTATTTGTTTATAACAAAACACTACATCAGGACTAAAAAAGGTCCCTTAAATACAACCTGTCAACTACCTGCAGGTATAGTGGTAATCTGCAGTTAAATACAATTTATATTATGACTGTCTCAGTTTATATTATGTGATACACTGATCTGGTCGTGGAACTAGTGATACGGCCATTTCTTTAAAGTGTTTCAAAAGCCAACATGACAATACCACATCATATGTTGCTTGTACTACTGCGTGGCCTAAGCGTGCTACCAAGGACTACAGTGGCTTAAGACTTGTATCCCATCGAGCACATCTGGGATATCATTGGTTGTCAATTGCAAAGGGAGCTGCCAGCAGAGGATCTTGATGATTTGCATGCACACGTGCATTTATATGGCAGAACGTTGCTCAGACAACAATTAAATAACTTCAAGGATAGCATGTCAAGGCATGTGAGTGTGTGTATTTCAGCTCATGGCACTCAAGATCGATACTAAATAAATTGAGTTGTTTTGAACATTTTGTTTACATTTTTTCATCATTTGCATATCACTAACATGTCTACAATCCTGTGATTTCCATAATTCAGCAACTTTTCCTACTTGGTGTGGCAATTTTATTGTTGAGTAGCAGAGATAAGTGGATTTATTCGCAGAAGATCTTGCCTCCAATTCACACAATGCTGAAGACTCAGAGAGTGAACTAATAATGTCATACGTGGCCATGCGTGCTTCCCCATAGTACCTTTCAGCTATCACAGCAATGGTTTAGCTAAGCTAGTAAAGCCAATCAAGTGGGGTTATCACAGGGATGATGAAAGAAGGCCTGTGAAAGGAGCACTGTATTAGGATTTCACAGAGATTGGAGGTCAGAGCGCGCAGCTCGATTCACACAGAGATAGAAAAATGACTAATCTGATTGTGGTGTACTACTGCAATGCTGTGGTATATTAAAATAAGTGTACTATTCTCAATCTGTAAGCAATAGTCCAAGGATTTCAAATAGGGAAGTGGTGTATAGTGAAAGTAGTGTAAGACCCGTCAGGGTCCACAGAAAATCAGCTTACCCATGGATAAGTGGATCCCTATTGCCTGGACGATCTTGTAGTATTCCACCATAAAGAAAATGTGTAAATCCAGCAAACGGTCCAATAAAAAATTCTTCTTTATTTAAAGTCAATTAAAATCCACAAATATTAGTAACCGCAGACGCGTTTCTGACAGATGTCCTTATTCATTGCATTATTATTGCATTATTCAGTGGTGTATAGTCACTCAGTATGCCCGTGAATTGATTGATCTGAGATTCACAGCAGAAACAGCAACTTAATAGCAGCTGTTTTTTTATATTCTTCACATGCCGCAAGAAAGGACAGCAGTTTGCTACTTGTATTATAAAATGGGTAGACCATCATTTTTATTTGTAAAAACAAAAAAAATTCTCCATAATCCAGAAATGTAAACACAACTGTCTACCCCACAAAGTGTGCATGTTGTAAAAGAAAAAAGATAAGCAAATTATTAGGATAAAAATAAAATAAAAATGAAAAAATATATATATACAGTATATAAACACACACATCTATACATGCATACATTTTGTTGCATACTTCCTTGTTGTCATAATCCAATATTAGACTTGTACGTGCCACCTGAATACTGCTTTTTCACTACAGGTTACCATCTGTTTGCCCCTAGTCAAATAGGTTCATGTCACGTGGTCACTAGTGTTGAGCCACCTCCGTAGTGTTCGGGTTCGGTTCGGTTCGTCGAACACCGGGATGTTCGAGGAACTGTTCGTCGAACTGTTCGTGGAACACCTTAGAACACCGTCGAACACCGTTAAAACCAATGGCAGGCAAACAAAAACACATAGAAAACAACTTCAAAGGTGTCCAAAAGCTGACAAACTGCTCAGAAGACACTCTCTTTAAAAAAGCCGGCCGGCAAATTCAGCAGCGGCATACACCGGTACCCGACAATTTAGACAAGAAGGAATAGAGCATCACACATAGATTAGATAGATAGAAACATGTCAGTCACACATATAAGAAGCACAGTGACAGTGTTGGTTACTGCACTTGTCATTTAGTGTAAAGGATTTATTAAAAAAAATATTAGTGTTTTCATGCACCGTCTCTTTAAAAAAGTCGGCCAGCAATTCAGCATCTGTACCCGACAATTTAGAACAGAAAGATAGAGCATCACACATAGATTAGATAGATAGAAACATGTCAGTCAGATATATAATAAGTACAGTGATAGTGTTGGTTACTGTACTTGTCATTTAGTGTTAAAATAAAGGATTTATTAAAAAAAAAATTAGCGTGGGGTTCCCCGTAATTTTAGTCTCTAGCAGAGGTTAAGCAGACCGCTGGGGCAGATGTTTGAAGCCTGGGAAGGGGGTAATACCCACGGAGCTACCCATATCAGCCCCCAGCTGAATACCTAGCCTTTACTAGCTATTAAAATGGGGGACCCCCCAAAAAAATGACGTGCGGTCCCCCCTATTTTAATAGCTAGCAAAGGCTAGGCAGACAGCTGGGGGCTGATATTAATAGCTCAGGAAGGGTGCCATGAATATTGGCCCCCTCCCAGGCTAGAAACACCAGCCGTCAGCCGCCCCAGAAATGGCGCATCCATAGGATGCGCCAATTCTGGCACTTAGCCTCGCTCTTCCCACTGCCCTGTAGCGGTGGCAGTGGGGTAATAGGGCTGGGGTTGATGTCAGCTTATAATGCCAGCTGACATCAAGCCCAGGTTAGTAATGGAGAGGCATCTATAAGACACCCCCATTACTAACCCCATAGTGAAAGTTAAAAAAAACACAAACACCCAGAATAAAGTCCTTTAATTGAAATAAACACACAATTCTTTATTGTTCTAAATTAAACCATACTTACCGTCACACCCATTCCAGCTGAAGCCAACGATCTCCTGCAATAAAAATAAAATAATAAACCAACATCATCCTTACCTTTCGATGGTTCCGAGGACAGCTCCAGCTCTGCTACATCGAGATGACAGGCTGGACCGCAGCAGAACGCTGCCATCCAGCCTGTCAACCCGCAGACACTGAGAAGAGCAGGCTTGCTTGCGCTCCTCAGTGTCTCGCTGTGACGGCATCCAGATGAGCCGAGGTCATGTCCAATGAACTCGGCTCACCTCATGCACGTCACTGACAGCGTGGGAAAATTCTCCTGCACTCAGCGCTTCAGCGTGAGAATTTTCCCACGCTGTCAGTGACGTGCATGAGGTGAGTTCATGTCCAATGATCTCAGCTCACCTCATGCACGTCACTGACAGCGTGGGAGAATTCTCACGCTGAAGCGCTGAGTGCAGGAGAATTTTCCCACGCTGTCAGTGACGTGCATGAGGTGAGCTGAGTTCATTGGACATGAGCTCACCTCATGCACGTCACTGACAGCGTGGGAGAATTCTCCTGCACTCAGCGCTTCAGCGTGAGAATTTTCCCACGCTGTCAGTGACGTGCATGAGGTGAGCCGAGTTCATTGGACATGACCTCGGCTCATCTGGATGCCGTCACAGAGAGACACTGAGGAGCGCAAGCATGCCTGCTCTTCTCAGTGTCTGCGGGATGACAGGCTGGATGGCAGCGTTCTGCTGCGGTCCAGCCAGTCATCTCGATGTAGCAGAGCTGAAGCTGTCATGGGAACCATGGAAAGGTAAGGATGATGTTGGTTTATTATTTTTCTTTTATTGCAGGAGATCGTTGGCTTCAGCTGGAATGGGCGTGATGGTAAGTATGGTTTAATTTAGAACAATAAAGAATTGTGTGTTTATTTCAATTAAAGGACTTTATTCTCGGTGTTGTGTTTTTTTTAAATACTTTACTAGAAATTCATGGCGGTCATGTCTAATACTGGCGTGACCCCATGAATTTTGGGCTTAGGGCCAGCTGATAATACCAAGCTGGCCCTAACCCCTTTATTACCCAGTGAGCCACCGCACCAAGGCACTGGATGAGTTGGGTACAGCGCCAGAAGATGGCGCTTCTATGAACGCGCCATTTTCCGGGGTGGCTGCGGACTGCAATTTGCAGCGGGGGGGGGCCAGAAAGCTTGGGCCTCCCTGCGCTGCAGATTCCAGCCCCCAGCTGCCTAGTTGTACCTGGCTGGACACAAAAATAGGGCGAAGCCCCACGTATTTTTTTTTTAATTATTTCATGAAATTCATGAAATAATTAAGAAAAAAAGGCCTTCCCTATATTGTTGTGTCCGGCCAGGTACAAATAGGCAGCTGGTGGTTGGGGGCAGCCCGTTCCTGCCTGCTGTACCTGGCTGGACACAAATATAGTGCGAAGCCCCACTTCAATTTTTTTTAATTATTTCAGGAAATTCATGAAATAATTAAAAAAAAATTGACGTGGGGCTTTGCACTATATTTGTGTCCAGTCAGGTACAGCAGGCAGGAATGGGCTGCCCCCAACCACCAGCTGCCTATTTGTACCTGACCGGACACAACAATATAGGGAAGCCCTTTTTTTTAAAATTATTTCATGAAATAATTAAAAAAAAATTGACGTGGGGCTTCGCACTATATTTGTGTCCAGCCAGGTACAGCAGGCAGGAACGGGCTGCCCCCAACCAACAGCTGCCTATTTGTACCTGGCCGGACACAACAATGTAGGGAAGCCCTTTTTTTCTTAATTATTTCATGAAATAATTTAAAGAAAATTGACGTGGGGCTTCGCCCTGTTTTTGTGTCCAGCCAGGTACAACTAGGCAGCTGGGGGCTGGAATCCGCAGCGCAGGGAGGCCCAAGCTTTCTGGGCCACCCCCGCTGCAAATTGCAGTCCGCAGCCACCCCGGAAAATGGCGCGTTCATTGAAGCGCCATCTTCTGGCGCTGTACCCAACTCATCCAGGGCCCTGGTGCGGTGGCTCACTGGGTAATAAAGGGGTTAGGGCCAGCTTGGCATTATCAGCTGGCCCTAAGCCCGAAATTCATGGGGTCACGCCAATATTAGACATGACCACCATGAATTTCTAGTAAAGTATTTAAAAAAAACACAACACCCAGAAAAAAGTCCTTTAATTGAAATAAACACACAATTCTTTATTGTTCTAAATTAAACCATACTTACCGTCACGCCCATTCCAGCTGAAGCCAACGATCTCCTGAAATAAAAGAAAAATAATAAAGCAACATCATCCTTACCTTTCCATGGTTCCCATGACAGCTTCAGCTCTGCTACTTCGAGATGACTGGCTGGACCGCAGCAGAACGCTGCCATCCAGCCTGTCATCCCGCAGACACTGAGAAGTGCAGGCTTGCTTGCGCTCCACAGTGTCTCTCTGTGAGGGCATCCAGATGAGCCGAGTTAATGTCCAATGAACTCGGCTCACCTCATGCACGTCACTGACAGCGTGGGAAAATTCTCCTGCACTCAGCGCTTCAGCGTGGGAGAATTCTCACGCTGAAGCGCTAAGTGCAGGAGAATTTTCCCACGCTGTCAGTGACGTGCATGAGGTGAGCTGAGTTCATTGGACATGAGCTCACCTCATGCACGTCACTGACAGCGTGGGAGAATTCTCCTGCACTCAGCGCTTCAGCGTGAGAATTTTCCCACGCTGTCAGTGACGTGTATGAGGTGAGCCGAGTTCATTGGACATGAACTCGGCTCATCTGGATGCCCTCACAGAGAGACGCTGAGGAGCGCAAGCAAGCCTGCGCTTCTCAGTGTCTGCGGGATGACAGGCTGGATGGCAGCTTTCTGCTGTGGTCCAGCCTGTCATCTCGATGTAGCAGAGCTGAAGCTGTCGTGGGAACCATGGAAAGGTAAGGATTATGTTGCTTTATTATTTTTCTTTTATTGCAGGGGATCGTTGGCTTCAGCTGGAATGGGCGTGATTGTAAGTATGGTTTAATTTAGAACAATAAAGAATTGTGTCTTTATTTCAATTAAAGGACTTTATTCTGGGTGTTTGTGTTTTTTTTTAACTTTGACTATGGGGTTAGTAATCGGGGTGTCTTATAGACGCCTCTCCATTACTAACCTGGGCTTGATGTCAGCTGGCATTATAAGCTGACATCAACCCCAGCCCTATTACCCCGCTGCCACCGCTACAGGGCAGTGGGAAGAGCGAGGCTAAGTGCCAGAATTGGCGCATCCTATGGATGTGCCATTTCTGGGGCGGCTGACGGCTGGTGTTTATAGCCTGGGAGGGGGCCAATATTCATGGCACCCTTCCTGGGCTATTAATATCAGCCCCAGCTGTCTGCCTGGCCTTTGCTAGCTATTAAAATAGGGGGGACCCCACGTCAATTTTTTGGGGGGTCCCCCATTTTAATAGCTAGTAAAGGCTAGGCATTCAGCTGAGGGCTGATATTAGTAGCCTGGGAAGCTCCATGGGTATTATCCCTTCCCAGGCTTCAAACATCTGCCCCAGCTGTCTGCTTAACCTCCGCTAGAGCCTAAAATTACGGGGAACCCCACGCCAATTTTTTTTTAAATAAATCCTTTATTTTAACACTAAATGACAAGTACAGTAATCAACACTGTCACTGTACTTCATATATATGTGACTGACATGTTTCTATCTATCTAATCTATGTGTGATGCTCTATTCCTTCCATTCTAAATTGTCGGGTACCGCTCCTGAATTGCCGGCCAGCTTTTTTAAAGAGACGGTGTATGAAAACACTAATATTTTTTTTAATAAATCCTTTACACTAAATGGCAAGTACAGTAATCAACACTGTCATCTGTACTTCTTATATATGTGACTGACATGTTTCTATCTATCTAATCTATGTGTGATTCTCTATTCCTTCCATTCTAAATTGTCGGGTACCGCTGCTAAATTGCCGGCCGGCTTTTTTAAAGAGACAGTGCATGAAAACACTAATATATTTTTTTAATAAATCCTTTACACTAAATGACAAGTACAGTAAGCAACACTGTCACTGTACTTCTTATATATGTGACTGACATGTTTCTATCTATCTAATCTATGTGTGAAGCTCTATTCTTTCGGTTCTAATTTGTTGGGTACCGGTGTACGCCGCTGCTGAATTGCCGGCTTTTCATGTTTCACTGTGAGCACAGTTCCCATCGATTTGGGCAATCACTCTAATGCCACAACCACCATGGCTGTGGCATTACAGTGAGTGGCAGACAATCCCTGCATGATTGGTGCTCTAAATAGCACCAGACATGCAGGACACGCTTTTGGTGCACGAACAGTTATCGAACATAACCTCGAACAGCCGAATTTTTTGCAAATCGTTCGGGTTCGTCGAACAACTCGAAAACCGCCCAAAACAGCTCGAATTTGAGATTGGCGAACAGTTCTAGTCGAACACCGCTCATCTCTAGTGGTCACATTAATAAGTCTGAGTTACAGAGCTCAAAAGGAGTTCAATGCTGTCTAGGAGACCTCCCAGTATTATGCACGCTGTAGCGTCGGCGTCCCTGCCTCCTGCTAGGCAGGGACGCTGTTCCCCTCACCTCTCCACTCCGTGCCCGGCGTCTTCCTCCCGCTCTGCTGGCAACGCGCGCTGCTTCCCGGTCACTGTGATTAGTGCGCGCGTGCGCTCCCCTTCACTTAAAGGGGCGGCGCGCGCCGTCCTAAGAAGTCCCCGGCCAATGGCCGGAGGACCTCACCATATATAAGGCACCTCCTCCAAAATGGAGGTGCCCGAGCAATGTTGTTGCATAGCCTATCACTCTGCTTCAGCCCTCAGGTCCCGTTACCAGATACCTGCCAGTTACCTGCCAGTTACCTGCCAGATTCCTGCTTGATACCTGCCTGTTACTTGTCTATCTACTTCCATTCCTGCGGTCCGACAGTCTGCCTACCAGCCCTGCCAGTCTGTCTATGGATCTGATTGCCCGTTCACCTGGGAGCACTCATCTGCTACCTGCCTGCTAGACTACCTGGAGGCTCTGTCGTCACGTGCTGTGACCACCTGCCTGTCCAGAGACTCTTACCCGCTCACCTGGGAGCGTCCGCCTGCTACCTGCCTTCTAGCCTACCTGGAGGCTCTGCCGTCACGTGCTGTGACCACCTGCCTGTCCAGAGACTCTTACCCGCTCACCTGGGAGCGTCCGCCTGCTACCTGCCTGCTAGCCTACCTGGAGTCTCTGCCGTCACGTGCTGTGACCACCTGCCTGTCCAGAGACTCTTACCCGCTCACCTGGGAGCGTCTGCCTGCTACCTGCCTGCTAGCCTACCTGGAGGCTCTGCCGTCACCTGCTGTGACCACCTGCCTGTCCAGAGACTCTTGCCCGCTCACCTGGGAGTGTCCACCTGCTACCCACCTGCTAGCCTATCTGGAGGCTTAGCCGTCACTTGCCGTGACCACCCGCCTGTCAAGAGACTGTTCCCGTCACTTGCCGTGACCTCCTGCCCTTCTACCCAGAGACTGTCCCCGTCACTTGCCGTGACCTCCTGCCCTTCTACCCAGAGACTGTCCCCGTCACTTGCCGTGACCTCCTGCCCTTTCTGCCCAGAGACTGTCCCCGTCACTTGCCGTGACTACTTGCCCGCCTACCCTGGGAGCCACCCGCTTCCTTACAAGGACTGCCCCTTTGTATCGTTGCTCAGAGGTTCCACCTCCCAGACCCGTTACAGTTTGCTCAGGCCATGGAACCCGGTGGCACCCAAGCTCCCTCGCTCTCGGACTTGTGTCATGAACTTTCCTGTCAGAGGTCCCAACAGGAGTCCATCCTGAGTCAGCTGCGTAGTGTTAACTCCCGCCTGGACACATTGTCTACGTCTTCGGGAGCTGCCTCCACATGCACACTTACTACCCCGGCACCGCCGCAGCCCATCAACACCATGGCATCTCTTCCCGGTCCCCGCCTCTCCGCTCCTCCTCGTTTTGGCGGAGATCCCAGCCAGGCACGGGGCTTCATTAACCAGTGCACTCTGCACTTCGAACTGTTGGCACACCAGTTTTCCACCGACCGAGCCAAAGTAGCCTTCACCATGGGAGAGGCACTGGCTTGGCTAAATCCTCTATGGGAGAGAGGAGACCCCCTGGTGTCCAACCTGCCAGCCTTTCTCACGGCTTTCCGGAAAGTCTTCAACGAACCAGGACGGAAGACCTCATCCGCATCATCTCTGCTACGCCTCCGTCAAGGAAATCTCACCGTGGGCCAATATGCCATACGGTTCCGTACCCTTGCTTCGGAGCTGGCCTGGGATAACGACGCCCTGGTGTCTGTCTTTTGGGAGGGTCTGTCCGGCCGTATAAAAGATGAACTCGCCGGTTGGGACATTCCTACCACTCTCGACGACTTAATAACTCTTGCCACCCGGATAGACATCCGGTTCCAGGAGCGCGCCAAAGAGGTCACCCGTGAGAGGAGGTTTCCACGTCTAGCCCCAACCTTCCAGAAACCCGTCCCTTCTCCCGTTACTCCCCAGGCGCACTCACCCGAGCCTATGCAGGTCGACCAGACCAAGATGGTCAAGACCCGTCAAGAGTTACGCCGAGCCGAGGAGAGCTGCTTCTACTGTGGCAGTAAGGAGCACCGGATCCGTTCCTGCCCGGAGAGGTCGGGAAACGCCTGTGTCTAGGATCGCTCAGAGAGGTCATCCTAGAAAAGAGTAAACCCTCTCCATCTCTGTTGCTGTCGGTCTCTATCATCTGCGGGGAGAACCGTTATTTTGAACTAGCCCAACTTGACTCTGGAGCTGCCGGAAATCTCATTTCTCAGTCCCTGGTAGAGAAATACCGCATTCCCACCAAACCTCTAGCTGTACCCTTGTCTGTCGCTGCCGTAGATGGGGGCCTCTTACCACATCCCATCCAACTCATCACTGAATCCATAACCCTGCAGGTGGGAATGCTGAACTCAGAGAGCATCTTCTTTCATGTTCTGCCTGGACTCTCTCACGCCCTCTTGCTAGGCCTACCTTGGCTTCAGAAACATGCACCCGTGCTTGATTGGCAGACCGGAGAAGTCCTTCGCTGGGGACAGGACTGCCATAAGACTTGTTTAGTTCCCGTCCATCCTGTCCGTCCTTCTCCTACCCCAGCCAATCTACCTGTTCTTCCGGTTCCCTATTGGTCTTATGCGGACGTCTTTAATAAAAAGGAGGCAGAGACATTACCCCCTCATAGACCGTACGACTGCCCAATCGACCTGATGCCCGGCGCTGCTCCTCCCCGTGGGCGTATTTACCCTTTGTCCGCTGCTGAGACCCGGTCCATGTCTGAATATATTGAGGAGAATCTGGCCCGGGGATTTATCCGGAAATCGACCTTCCCGGCGGGAGCAGGCTTCTTCTTCTTCAAAAAGAAGGACAGCTCACTCCGTCCCTGTATAGACTATAGAGGCCTTAACCAGATCACGGTGAAGAATAAATACCCCCTTCCGCTCATTCCGGAATTATTTGACCGTCTGAGGGGGGCTAGAATCTTCTCCAAGCTGGACCTCCGTGGGGCATATAACCTGGTCCGTATCCGTCAGGGGGATGAATGGAAGACGGCATTCAACACCCGGGACAGCCACTATGAATACCTGGTAATGCCCTTCGGTCTCTGTAACGCTCCCGCCGTCTTTCAAGAGTTGGTCAATGACATCTTCCGGGACCTTCTCTACTCCTGCGTAGTGGTGTACCTGGACGACATCTTGGTCTTCTCTCCGGATCTTCTCACTCACCGGAGGGATGTTCGTCAGGTCCTGCTCAGGCTCAGGCAGAACCACCTCTACGCTAAATATGAGAAGTGCCTCTTTGAGCAGACCTCGCTTCCGTTTTTGGGCTACATAATCTCTCAGACCGGCCTACGAATGGATCCTGAGAAACTGTCTGCCATCCAGAAGTGGCCCCGACCAGAGGGGTTGAAGGCTATTCAGCGGTTCCTGGGCTTCGCCAACTACTACCGCCTCTTCATACCGCACTTCTCTTCCCGGACTGCCCCTATCTCTGCGCTCACCCGTAAGGGCACTAATCCCAGAGAATGGCCGCCCAAAGCAGAGGAAGCCTTTCTTTCCTTAAAACAGGCTTTCTCTTCCGCCCCGGTGCTGCATCGTCCGGACGGCAACAAACAATTCTTCCTGGAAGTGGACGCCTCCTCCTCTGGAGCCGGAGCGGTACTTACCCAAAAGTCGTCTTCCGGAAGAATGGTAACTTGCGGCTTCTTCTCCAAACTCTTCTCCCCTTCTGAGCGCAATGATTCTATAGGAGACCGAGAGTTATTGGCCATTAAGCTGGCACTGGAGGAGTGGCGTTACCTGCTCGAGGGGGCTCTTCACCCGGTAATTATTTACACGGACCACAAGAACTTGGCTTACCTCCAGAGCGCCCAGAGACTTAATCCGCGCCAAGCCCGGTGGTCCTTGTTTTTTGCCCGCTTTGATTTCGTTCTTCACTTTCGCCCGGCAGAAAAAAAAAACATCAAAGCTGATGCCTTGTCCTGATCCTTCCTGGTGTCTGATCTAGAGGAGGAGCCTAAGCACATCATTGATCCCGCCAGAGTAATGCAGGTGGCCCCCGTGAATCTAAATCGTCTCCCTCCCGGTAAGACGTTCGTAACAGTACCTGATCGGAAGAAGATCCTACACTGGGGTCACTCGTCTAAACTAGCTGGCCACGCCAGTCAGAAAAAGACCCTCCAGCTTATTACCCGGCATTACTGGTGGCCTACCCTGCACAAGGACGTAATAGACTTTGTTTCAGCCTGTGTGTCCTGCGCCCGCAACAAGGTTCTGAGACATCTGCCAGCCGGTCGCCTCCTTCCTCTTCCAGTAACTGCTGCCCCGTGGCAGCATATAGCTATGGACTTTATAACGGATCTTCCTGTCTCTGCCGGTTGTACGGTCATTTGGGTGGTTGCTGACCGCTTTTCCAAGATGGCTCACTTCATTCCCCTGCCGGGTCTCCCGTCTGCACCCGAGCTGGCTAAAGACTTTATCCGCCACATCTTCCGTCTCCATGGCCTGCCCCTCTACATCGTGTCGGATCGTGGGGTTCAGTTCACCTCACGCTTCTGGAGAGCCACATGTAAGCTGCTGGACGTCACCCTGGACTTCTCCTCCGCCTACCACCCACAGTCCAATGGTCAAGTGGAGCGGATCAATCAGATCCTGACCAGTTACCTCCGGCACTTCGTTAATGCCCACCATTCGGACTGGGTGGATCTCCTACCATGGGCCGAGTTCTCTTACAATAATCATGAGAGCGAATCTTCCTCCAAATCCCCGTTTTTTGTAGTCTTCGGTCAGCATCCTCGGATCCCATTTCCCGTCTCCACCTCGGTGGACAATCCGGCTGCGGAATCTCTCGTTAGCGAATTCTCCTCCATTTGGGAGAGTACCCGATCCGCACTCCTTCAGTCGTCCGAGCGGATGAAAAGACACGCTGACAAAAACGCCTGGATCCTCCACAATTCCGTCCTGGAGATAAAGTCTGGCTCTCGTCCAAGTATGTCCGGCTCAAGATCCCTTCCTACAAGTTAGGGCCTCGGTTCATCGGCCCACTGGAAGTTATCAAACAAATCAACCCAGTGGCCTATAAATTGAAACTCCCGGCCAACTTGCGGATCCCTAACTCCTTCCATGTATCTCTCCTCAAACCCGTGGTACTTAACTCTTTTTCCAAGTCTACAGGTACGCCTCCTGCTCCGGTTTCTGCTGAAAACGAGTTTGAGGTAGAGAACATTCTGGCCACCAAAAGGGTAAGAGGAAAGACCTTTTTCCTAGTGGATTGGAAGGGGTTTGGTCCTGAGGAGAGAACGTGGGAGCCCCGGGAGAACATCCATGCCCCTCTCATCCTTGATAAATTTCTGTCTGGCCTAAAAAAGGGGGGGCCTAAAGGGGGGGGTACTGTAGCGTCGGCGTCCCTGCCTCCTGCTAGGCAGGGACGCTGTTCCCCTCACCTCTTCGCTCTGTGCCCGGCGTCTTCCTCCCGCTCTGCTGGCAGCGCGCGCTGCTTCACGGCCACTGTGCTTAGGGCGCGTGTGCGCACTCCCCCTCTCTTAAAGGGGCCGCGCGCGCCGCCCTAAGGAGTCCCCGGCCAATGGCCGGAGGACCTCACCATGTATAAGGCACATCCTCCAAAATGGAGGTGCCCGAGCAATGTTGTTGCATAGCCTATCACTCTGCTTCAGCCCTCAGGTCCCATTACGAGATACCTGCCAGTTACCTGCCAGATTCCTGCTTGATACCTGCCTGATACTTGTCTATCTACTTGCATTTCTGCTGTCCGATAATCTGCCTACCAGCCCTGCCAGTCTGTCTATGGATCTGATTGCCAGCTCACCTGGGAGCGCTCATCTGCTACCTGCCTGCTAGCCTACCTGGAGGCTCTGCCGTCACGTGCTGTGACCACCTGCCTGTCCAGAGACTCTTACCCGCTCACCTGGGAGCGTCCGCCTGCTACCTGCCTGCTAGCCTACCTGGAGGCTCTGCCGTCACGTGCTGTGACCACCTGCCTGTCCAGAGACTCTTACCCGCTCACCTGGGAGCGTTTGCCTGCTACCTGCCTGCTAGCCTACCTGGAGGCTCTGCCGTCACGTGCTGTGACCACCTGCCTGTCCAGAGACTCTTACCCGCTCACCTGGGAGCGTCCGACTGCTACCTGCCTGCTAGCCTACCTGGAGGCTCTGCCGTCACCTGCTGTGACCACCTGCCTGTCCAGAGACTCTTGCCCGCTCACCTGGGAGCGTCCACCTGCTACCCGCCTGCTAGCCTATCTGGAGGCTTAGCCGTCACTTGCCGTGACCACCCGCCTGTCAAGAGACTGTTCCCGTCACTTGCCGTGACCTCCTGCCCTTCTACCCAGAGACTGTCCCCGTCACTTGCCGTGACCTCCTGCCCTTCTACCCAGAGACTGTCCCCGTCACTTGTCGTGACCTCCTGCCCTTTCTGCCCAGAGACTGTCCCCGTCACTTGCCGTGACTACCTGCCCGCCTACCCTGGGAGCCACCCGCTTCCTTACAAGGACTGCCCCTTTGTATCGTTGCTCAGAGGTTCCACCTCCCAGACCCGTTACACACGCATTATCCGAGCCATTGGAGGCTTTGTTGTATTACAGTTTGTGCTAAATTTATTTGCCATTAATTGAATTTTTGGAGAATATTTGGCAAATTTGAATTTCAAACAATCCACTTATCACTATTGAGGAGTTTAGCAAGATGTTAAAATTCAGCCATGGGCGGCTGCTTCGATGTTGTTTGTACAAAAACTGTAAAACGTGAAATCAGCCTATCTCATTTGATAATATTATCAAGTATCTTGGTCTTGATCAGTGACCTAAGGCGGACAGTAAATGTTTATACTACTTAGCCTGCTAAACATATGTTGTCTGAATACCAAGAATTACCGCGTGCAGTACAGCTGTCTGCGTTAGTTAAAGTGTAACTGTTATCTACTTGATAGATCATTTTCAGCAGCTTAATTTCCTTCTGCAGATAGATCACAAGGATGGAGAACTATTGTATGTTCACATGACAATTTGTAACACGTGACATTTTTTCAGTCTTCACATCTGACCAGAGGCAATAACATAGACTCATGAACGCTAAGTCAAAACTCTAGGCCCCAATTATCTATGGCAAAATCAAAATGTCTTAATGTATACAAGTCAACCATGTATACAGTATATCATCTGAGTAAAGACTTGGGTATATTATACAGTACATAAATAATGCCATATAATGTACAAATAAAAAATAGTACTATAAATCTGTGTACAAATCAAGTATTGAGAGGAGTTCTATGGGGGTGGGTCTACTAAAAAAAAAGACCTACAAAATTGCTTAAAAATGCTTGACTGCCTCTTCCTATTGATTTCTATCGTAAAAAAAAAAACACTTTGTTGGGCTATGTGCAGGCAACGTCTTTTCCAGGCAAACTCCTCCCGGAAAGTGAGTGAGAAAAGTGTTACAAAATCACTGCAAAAAAATGGACATAATGCACAGAAATGTCAATATGACATTGCTGTGCACATGTTCGGCTTATGTCACCTGTTTTAACCAGTTCAGGGTTCCTCTTTCAAAAGATAATTTGCACATTTAATTTCCCATAGGAGCATTGCATGGCCTAAAAGTCTCCTCACACTAGCATTTCACTCTCCTCAAGGAGACATCACCCCTAAGGACCCAATCAGAAGCCTCTCATATAGTCCAATAAGATCTCTTGTTGTGCACTGAGTAGGGGCTACACCCCGAAACACGTGTCTGCAAACAAGAGATTCCAATTTGGTTTTATCCTAAGTCACATGGCAAGGCTTGTTAAATTGGTTGATATTGACTTTTAGAATTACTACTTTCAATAGGAGGCAGTAGAGTTCAAGTCCTCTTCCTCTCTGAAGAGGCAATTTGCATGAGGAAAAATGTCTAACTTTCAAATTATGATATGTGTTCTATATTCTGGTGTGAATAAAATATGGCTATAAAGACTTACAAGTCACAGCATTCTTGTTTTCTTTACACCTTACAACTTCCCAACTCTTTTGGAACTGGGTTTTTACATTAGGTTACTATTAGGTTACCATTAGCTTCCTATTGGCCACCATGCTGACTGACTTATTTCACACTAGATTGATTGTGTGAATGAGCTGACCATCAACATTGTAGACTGAACTGGCAGATCAAGAAAATTTACAATAGAAAATTATGGCACTGGCGCTTGGTTTTACTAATCATTTCTGTAAGCGTTTTTACAAAAAAAATCCCCCACTGCTTATTGGGATGGCAATTTCCAGAGGTTGCTAAAAAATAGGGCTTCATGACAAGTAGATTACACCCAATTAGGTGGTTGGCAGCACATAAGGGTTCTAATTGGCAAGGAGGTTAGTGTTCCTTATAGAAATTATTTACTAAGTATACAGGGTTGGAATCTTCTACCTCTCTCACAATGTATTAAATGGCAGATAGTCCTGGTGGATGGTAATAATGAGAGGATAAGTATATTTTGTCCTCCTATTGATATTTGCGGTTGGACAATGGTACAGTGTCATGCGAGGTGTGAGTGCAACACAGAGAGTCACGCCAGGTCTGAGTGCAACACAGAGGGGAAAAGGAAAGGGAGCCCAGACACTAGGGAAAGGGTGAAGAGGTGACCTCCTAATCTGGACTAGCGTCACCCTGTCTCTCCCCGACGTACCTATACAGCCTTCGCAGCTGTCGCCGATCACGTGCCTCGCCCTACTATCCCTGGCGTAAGGCTATAGATGGGTGTGGAAGGAGATGAGCACTAGTCAACCTCCGCTAGCACTCTAAAGACAAAAGGGAAAAACAACACAAGAGAACAACAACTCAGCTTTAGAAGAACTCCAAGAGGGCACATGGCCTCAAGACTCCAGAGAGAACGTGATGCTTCTTCAGCCAAGTTCCAAGTAGAAATGAGTATAACCGGAGATGCCCAACTAGACACACCAGGTATATATACACCCAGACTAAAGGGAGGTAGTCACTGGGTCCTAAACACAGCCTCCTACTGTGATTAAAAGGTGAGTCACTGTTAATATGTCCCAATGCTGCATGCATATGTCAGTACATAGGCATAAAACGTATATGTCCAAGTGCTGAGAGGAGAGTGTCTCCTTTCCCCTCTCTTTGATTACCGTATATAGCTGTCAATGTTAGTCAATGCTCCACTGCACAAGGTAAGTAGTTACACTGACCTGCGGTGGGGATGATGAGAGTTCATTGATGCTTTTAGGCTAAATGTAGGCTTATTGCTATACTTAATGCGGATGGCGCACATCTGAGGTCAGGTCAAGCAGGGAGATGATTCCCAGATGCTCAATTAACTCCTGAAGCCTTGTAAGTGATGTCACAGTGGATAGTAAGAGTTTTATGACCAATTCCACCTCTCATAAGTCAATTCAGTGCCATAATCTAAGTTATTTTCTAATATACTTGTGTTAAAAATTTCCTAAATACACTAACTGCTATTTATTTTTTCCCTACTTCCTGTGTAATGACTAGAGATGAGCGAGCACTAAAATGCTTGGATGCTCGTTACTCGAACCGAGCAATTTTTAATGATCAGATGCTTGTTTCCAGTAACAGGTATAATAGGAGTCAATGGGGAATCCGAGCATTTATCCGGCTGACCCTAAAACAATGTCTTGGGTGCATTGAAAATGCTGAAATGGATGGAAAAAGTGCTGAATAGAACGGGAACAGCATCGGGAAAACCCATGGAATCATCTCTGGCTCCCAGATCACTGCTGAGAACAATGTTGTCACACTTTTACTCCACTTTAAGGACTGACATTAAAACATCCACAATCGAAGACATTTTGGAGTTTATATGAAAAAAAATGTTAACAATCATTTTTTTCCTGTATAATGACTTGTATATAAGACAAAATTAAAAAAAATATATTTTTTATTTTAAAAATTGAAAATTTTAGTGTAATTTAAGAAGGAAGCAAGATCTGCCAAAAATGAGGGACTCAGGGATTCAGATACACCCTGTATTAGACATAAAGGAGGACCTTCTACACCTTCTGTTCAAATTGTTATGTAGTGGTACTCCTAGACTCATAAAGGCTATGCACTAAGTGCAAAGCCTGCCAAAAATTATAAGCAGAGTCATCCATACACCCTTGAAGGAACCAACTGTAGGGCCTCATTCAAATATTGTGAACACAGTGTAGTTATTGTACTCCTACACTCATAAAAGCTCTGCACACAGTGCAAAGCCTGCCAATAATTACAAGCAGGGGGTCATCCATACACCCTTGAAGGCATCAACTGAAGTGCCTCATAAAAAAAATTAAGAAAGTGTAGTTTTGGTAATTCGACATTCATAAAGGGCTTGCACAAAGTGCAAAGCCAGGAAAAAATTATAAGTAGAGTCATCCAGTCATCCGTAGACCCTACAAGGCAACAACTGGCAGGCCTCATTCAAATATTGAACATTAAAAACTCTTTATGTGCTGTCATCTAGTGGTGTGGAAAAGTCGGGTCTAATCCAGACTTTATTCATTTTTATCAGAGTGAGCCAGCACTTTCTGTTGGATAGGCCCCTACATGTAGATGTAACCCTCGGATGACTTGAGTAAAATACCCCTGGCTCAAGGGTGCAGAGTTGATGGCGATTATGGGTATGTCTGGACAGTGTATGTGGTTTCAGGATTTGGACCATGACGAACCTAGCGTTGATCAAATTAAACCCCACCTCACTGTCCAGAAAGGCAGAAATGACCACCTTATTTTTGCTCAGATGAATTTCAGCTGGAAGAATAAATTGTGACCTGTCGTCGGAGGAGATATGTACACCCAGGTTGCTAACCTTCCCACAACCTGGGCTCCTTAGTTTTCGGGTGGCTGTTTACAGGGAGGTAGGGAAGGACAAGCACCCATGAAATGACCCTTTCTCCCACAGTAAAAACACACTCCCCCATTATGCCGAACCAGAGCGAGTTGCCCCACCCAACTGCATGGGCACCTCAGAAGACTCAGACAAGGGCTTCCTTGGTCCTTGGCCTCCTGCATATTGGTATGTCTCTTTAGGTCTCTGGCAAAGACGGCGATCAACCTGGATTGCCAGAGACATGGCCGCTTCAACAGAAACTGGAGTTTCATACAAGGCAAGGGCATCCTTCAATCTTGTAGATAGACCTTGACAAAACTGGGAACAGAGCGCAGGGTCATTCCAGTTAGTGTCAGTGGACCACCTCCAAAACTTGGAGCAATACTCCTCCGCCGGCCAATCTCCTTGCTGCAACTGACATAGCGTGGACTCAGCCAGGGAGACGTGGTCAGGGTCGTCTTATATATGACTTAGCGCTATAAAAAATTCCTCCAACATCCAGAGCGACTGGGAGTCCAACGGGAGAGAAAATGCCCATGCTTGTGGGTCACCCTGAAGGAGCAAGATTACTATCCCCACCCGTTGCTGCTCGGTTCCTGAGGAGAAAGGACATAACCGGAAGTGCAGCTTACAGGCTTCACTGAAAACAACAAACATGTCACATACCTCAGAGAACCTGTTAGGCATAGTGATCTTTGGCTCCACCAGGGGTTGCCTGGGAGTCAAGGTCCCCAAACTGGATGTGTTAGGGTGCTGTAAAAATGACAGTGCATATATCTGCCACCTCCAGGCTGAGTTGCTGCAGTTGCCCCATCAGAGCAGTGATAGGATCCATAATGGATCAGAAAACGGTTTCGGCCAGAACTAATGTCATGATTCTGTTGTCTGGTATCACAGGACCAGGGGCTCCTTCCCTGTCCCTAATGTTAGGGGCACCCTAGCTGGTCCTTTTCCCCGGATTACTTCTGAAGGTGAAGACGCTGGGGCCAAGTACCTCGCATGAGCTCCTGAATCCGCCCTCAGTCCATTCCCTCCCCCCACCCAGGGAAGAGGGGAGTAGCAGTGTATGGCAGTACACAAGCCAGACTAACTAGGTAATAGAAACAGGGATAAAGGAAAATACCAATCATACAACGTAGGAGAAGAAGGGTTAATTAACATAGAACAAAAACCATACAACAGTCTTAGCTAAATCCACCAAATGCCTTCTCAAACAACAAACCACCAAACTCTTAACCATGCAGCAATGAAGCTTGCTCTGGCAATGATTGCTTGCTAGAGCCCAGAATATATAGGAGAGTGGAGTGGCTAATAGTGAACAGTTGAGAGCATCACCCTTTGAAGATTCCAAAAGCTCTCAGCAGCAAATTAACCCCTGCACTGCTAAAAGAAACCTGCAACGTTTAATATGAAGGTGAAAGGCTTCTAATGAGTGCAGGAGTGGGAGAAATCAGACACTGGGGTCTTCTGGTTCCTCTCTTCCGTGGTACACCCATGACAGTGATTTTCTGGATTTTTTTTTAAGATTCTGTCTCATAGTTGAAGTGTACCTACGATAAAAATGATATATCTCTTCATTCTTTGTAGGTGGGAAGATTTGCAAAATTGGCGGTGTATCAAATACTTATTTTCCCCACTGTACATTGATATTTATAATTTATATATACTTGGACACCATGTATGCACTATGAATTGTATTTTGTAACACTTGTTATTAAACTGTATATGTATGATTTTGATATATTTTCACTAATGAACTTATAAATGTAATGTAATGAAATTGTGCTATATATACTTCCTCAGGGGTGGACACAGACTGTAGTGGGCCCCTGTGCAAGAATTTTTTTGCCCCCCCCCCCTGCCCTTCATAGGGGGCATGAAGGGCCCCCCCACCGTGCATCTCTCATCCCCCCATGCATCTCTGATTCCCCCCACTCCTAGCTAATTAATTGTATTTTAAAAAAATAAAACTTGTTATACTTACCCCCAGGGCCGGCTCCAGGTTTTTGTGGGCCCTGGGCGACAGAGTTTCAGTGGGCACCTTTAACACATACCACACTTCATGATGCACAGATACCGCAGAGAAATATATATATAGTACAAGGCCAAGGATTTCACTTCTTACATTACATGAGTGATATCTATCCTAAATTCTACAATAGCTCAGAAATTGGCGAATCCTCACAGTGCACAGTGCAGACCGGACAGTACAGTCCTTCATACAGTATTATGGGCACCATATAATGCTCCATACAGGATACTGACCCCCTTATAATGCTCCATACAGGATACTGGTCCCCATATAATGCTCCATACAGGATACTGACCCCCTTATAATGCTCCATAGAGGATACTGGTCCCCATATAATGCTCCATACAGGATACTGGTCCCCATATAACGCTCCATACAGGATACTGGTCCCCATATAACACTGCATACAGAATACTGGCCCCCATATAATGCTCCAAACAGAATACTGGCCCCCATATAACGCTCCATACAGAATACTGACCCCCATATAACGCTCCATACAGAATATTGGCCCCCATATAATGCTCCATGCAGGCTGTTCCCCCCTTATAATGCCCCATTACACGAGTGATATCTATTGTAAATTCTACAATAGCTCAGAAACCGGCGAATCCTCACAGCGCACAGTGCAGACTGGACAGTATAGTCCTCCATACAGAATTATGGGCACCATATAATGCTCCATACAGGATAGTGACCCCCTTATAATGCTCCATACAGGATACTGGTCCCCATATAATGCTCCATACAGGATACTGGTCCCCATATAACACTGCATACAGAATAATGGCCACCATAAAATGCTCCATACAGAATACTGACCCCCATATAACGCTCCATACAGAATACTGACCCCCATATAATGCTCCATACAGAATACGGGCCCCCATATAACGCTCCATACAGAATACTGGCCCCCATATAACGCTCCATACAGAATACTGGCCCCCATATAGCGCTCCATACAGAATATTGGCCCCCATATAATGCTCCATGCAGGCTGTTCCTCCCTTATAATGCCCCATTACACGAGCGATATCTATTGTAAATTCTACAATAGCTCAGAAACCGGCGAATCCTCACAGCGCACAGTGAAGACCGGACAGTATAGTCCTCCATACAGAATTATGGGCACCATATAATGCTCCATACAGGATAGTGACCCCATTATAATGCTCCATACAGGATACTGGTCCCCATATAATGCTCCATACAGGATACTGGTCCCCATATAATACTGCATACAGAATAATGGCCAACATAAAATGCTCCATACAGAATACTGACCCCCATATAACGCTCCATACAGAATACTGACCCCCATATAACGCTCCATACAGAATACTGACCCCCATATAACGCTCCATACAGAATACGGGCCCCCATATAACGCTCCATACAGAATACTAGCCCCCATATAATGCTCCATACAGAATACTGGCCCCCATATAGCGCTCCATACAGAATGCTGGCCCCCATATAACGCTCCATACAGAATAATGACCCGCATATAACTCTCCATACAGAATACTGTCCCCCATATAACGCTCCATACAGAATACTGACCCCCATATAACGCTCCATACAGAATATTGGCCCCCATGTAACGCTCCATGCAGGCTGTTCCCCCCTTATAATGCCCCATGCAGGATGACACCCCCCTTTTAATGCCCTATGCAGGATGTCACCTCTACCCCCCATAAAATGCCCCGTGCAGGATGTCACCTCTGCCCCCCATATAATGCCCCTTGCAGGATGTCACTTCCCCCCTTTTCAATGCCCCAAGCAGTATGTCAGACCACCCCCTCCCTTATAATGCCCCATGCAGGTCACACCCCCCACTCCTTATAATGCCCCATGCAGTATGTCACACACCCACCCTCCTTATAATGCCCCATGCAGGATGTCAATTCCCCCCTCCCCCTCTTTTAATGCCCCATGCAGGATGTCAGACCCCCTCCCTTATAATGCCCCATGCAGGATGTCACACCCCCCTCCCTTATAATGGCCCATGCAGGATGTCACTTCCCCCCTTCCCCTCTTATAATGCCCCATGCAGGATGTCACTTCCCCCCTTCCCCTCTTATAATGCTCCATGCAGGATGTCACACTCCCCCCCACCCCCATATAATGCCCCATACAGGATGTCAATTCCCCCATCCCCCTCTTATAATGCCCCATGCAGGATGTCACACGCCCCTCCCTTATAATGCCCCATGCAGGATGTCACTTCCCCCCTTCCCCTCTTATAATGCCCCATGCAGGATGTCACTCCCCCCCTCTTATAATGCCCCATGCAGGATGTCACTTCCCCCCTTCCCCTCTTATAATGCCCCATGCAGGACATCACTTCCCCCCTTCCCCTCTTATAATGCCCCATGCAGTATGTCACCCCCACATATAATGCCCCATGCAGTATGTCACCCCCCCATATAATGCCCCATGCAGGATGTCACACCCCCCTTCCTTATAATGCCCCATGCAGTATGTCACCCCCCCATATAATGCCCCATGCAGGATGTCACACCACCCCCCCATATAATGCCCCATGCAGGATGTCACACCCACTCTCCCCCCACCATATAATGCCCCATGCCCCCATACATAAAAAAAAAAAATCAAATACCTCACTTCTCACCTGATACTGATCCGGACTCCAGCGTCGCCCGCGTCTTCGCGCTGTGACAGCTCAGGAGAGATCGCGCGTGGTGTAAACATGTCACCGCGCCCTCTGACCTGAGACGTCACAGTCAGAGGACGCGGAAGATGCTGCAGAGGCACGGGGAGGGGTAAGTATTGTGCCGGCGCCGTCACATGACCGGAGATGTCCCTGCGCTCAGCATGGGGCCGGGGGCCCATGCTGAGCGCAGGGAGATCTTCGGTCATGTGACGGCGGGGGGTCCTGCGGGGGGGCCCCATGAGGAGACGCACAAGAGGGGGGCCCCAACGGGGCTCTGAGGGGGCCCCGACCGGCCGGGCCCCATGCTGGAGTCAGGGCAGTCATGCCCTGATGGCGGCCCTGCTGGAGGCAGGAGGGGCCCCCTCTCCCTCGGGGGACCCCGTTCAATGAACCGGCTGCACGGGCGGTAGGTCCACCCCTGTACTTCCTGTTTGCATCTATTCACTGCTTGAAGAAGGTTGTTCACAACCAAAACATTGCCACACCAGCCATACCGCATGGGTTTATAAAGTTAATTTTTTTCACCTCAATTTATTGGAGTGCCTTTTTATCTATCTATCTATCTATCTATCTATCTATCTATCTATCTATCTATCTATCAATCTATCTATCATTCCATCTACTATCTATCTATACAGTGGTGTGATAAAGTGCTTGCCTCCTTCCTGATTTATTATTCTTTTGCATGTTTGTCACACTTAAATGTTTCATATCACAGAACAAATTTAAATATAAGATAAAGATAACACAAGTAAACAAAAAATGCAGTTTTTAAATGAAGGTCTTTATTATTAAGGGGAAAAGAAATCCAAACCTCCAGGGCCCTGTGTAAAAAAAAGTGATTGCCCCCTAAACCTAATAATTGGTTGGGCCACCCTTAGTAGCAACAACTGCAATCAAGCGTTTGCTATACTGGCTATGAATTTTTTACAACTCTCTGGAGGAATTTTGGCCCACTCATCTTCACAAAATTGTTGTAATTCATCCACATTGGAGTGTTTCCGAGCATAAACCGCCTTTTTAAGTCATGCCACAGCATCTCAGTCAGCTTAAGGTCAGGACTTTGACTAGGCCACTCCAAAGTCAAAATTTTGTTTTTCTTAAGCCATTCAGAGGTGGACTTGCTGGTGTGTTTTTGATCATTGTCCTGCTGCATAACCCAAGTGTGCTTCAGCTTGAAGTCACGAACAAATGGCCGGACATTCTCCTTCAGGAAAGTATTAAAAGCTCAAATGTGGCATGGTTTCTGTAGCACAGTAGTAAGACAACAAATTTAGATTTTTTCATGTGAACCCCTGTATGGAGCTGAATATCAGCACCAAAGAATTAAAAGATCAAATGTGGCATTCTTTCTGAAGCACTGTAGTAAGACATGTTAAACCCTGTATGGAGAACAATGCCAGCACCAAAGAATTTAAAGCTAAAACGTGGCCTGCTTTATGTAGCACAGTAGTAAGACAACAAATTTAGATTTTTTTCATGTGAACCCCTGTATGGAGAACAATATCAGCACCAAAGAATTTAAAGGTGAAATGTGGCCTGCTGTAAGTAGCACAGTGGAAAGACAACAAAGTTAGATTTTATCATGTGAACTCATGTGAAGAATATCAGCACCAAAGAATCAAAAGCACAAATTTGGCCCAGTTTGTGTAGCATGGTAATAGCAGCAAATATTGAGATTTAGTAATGTGAACCCCTGGATGAAGAAGAATATCAGCACCAAAGAATTAAGCTGAATTTCACAGCCAAAACATTAAAAGCTGAGCTGTGGCCTGCGGTATCACATTAGTAACAAAAGAAATTAGATTTTTTACTGTGGATGAGGCCTGGATACAATAGAATATACAGTACAGATCAAAAGTTTGGACACACCTTCTCATTTAAAGATTTTTCTGTATTTTCATGACTTTGAAAATTGTACATTCACACTGAAGGCATAAAAACTATGAATTAACACATGTGGAATTATATACTTAACAAAAAAGTGTGAAACAACTGAAAATATGTCTTATATTCTAGGTTCTTCAAAGTACCCACCTTTTGCTTTGATGACTGCTTTACACACTCTTGATGAGCTTCAAGAGGTAGTCACCGGAAATGGTCTTCCAACAATCTTGAAGGAGTTCCCAGAGATGCTTAGCACTTGTTGGCCCTTTTGCCTTCACTCTGCGGTCCAGTTCACCCCAAACCATCTCGATTGTGTTCAGGTCTGGTGACTGTGGAGGCCAGGTCATCTGGCGTAGCACCCCATCACTCTCCTTCTTGGTCAAATAGCACTTACGCAGCTTGGAGGTGTGTTTGGGGTCATTGTCCTGTTGAAAAATAAATGATGGTCCAACTAAACGCAAACCAGATGGAATAGCATGCCGCTGCAAGATGCTGTGGTAGCCATGCTGGTTCAGTATGCCTTCAATTTTGAATAAATCCCCAACAGTGTCACCAGCAAAGCACCCCCACACCATCACACCTCGTCCTCAATGCTTCACGGTGGGAACCAGGCATGTAGAGTCCATCCGTTCACCTTTTCTGCGTCGCACAAAGATACGGTGGTTGGAACCAAAGATCTCAAATTTGGACTCATCAGACCAAAGCACAGATTTCCTCTGGTCTAATGTCCATTCCTTGTGTTCTTTAGCCCAAACAAGTCTCTTCTGCTTGTTGCCTGTCCTTAGCAGTGGTTTCCTTGCAGCTATTTTACCATGAAGGCCTGCTGCACAAAGTCTCCTCTTAACAGTTGTTGAAGAGATGTGTCTGCTGCTAGAACTCTGTGTGGCATTGACCTGGTCTCTAATCTGAGCTGCAGTTAACCTGCGATTTCTGAGGCTGGTGACTCGGATAAACTTATCCTCAGAAGCAGAGGTGACTCTTGGTCTTCCTTTCCTGGGGCAGTCCTCATGTGAGCCAGTTTCTTTCTAGCGCTTGATGGTTTTTGCAACTGCACTTGGGGACACTTTCAAAGTTTTCCCAATTTTTCGCACTGACTGACCTTCATTTCTTAAAGTAATGATGGCCACTCGTTTTTCTTTACTTAGCTGCTTTTTTCTTGCCATAAAACAAATTCTAACAGTGTATTCAGTAGGACTATCAGCTGTATATCCACCAGACTTCTGCACAACACAACTGATGGTCTAAACCCCATTTATAAGGCAAGAAATCCCACTTATTAAACCTGACAGGGCACACCTGTGAAGTGAAAACCATTTCCGATAACTACCTCTTGAAGCTCATCAAGAGAATGCCAAGAGTGTGCAAAGCAGTCATCAAAGCCAAAGGTGGCTACTTTGAAGAACCTAGAATATAAGACATATTTTCTGTTGTTTCACACTTTTTTGTTAAGTATATAATTCCACATGTGTTAATTCATAGTTTTGATGCCTTCAGTGTGAATGTACAATTTTCATAGTCATGAAAATACAGAAAAATCTTTAAACGAGAAGGTGTGTCCAAACTTTTGGTCTGTACTGTATGTGCCAAAAATTACAAGTTGAGATGTGGCCTGCTGTATCACGTTAGTAACAGAAAAAAATCGATTTTTTTACTGTGGACGAGCTCTGGATACAGCTGAATATCACCTCCAAAAAATTACAGACTGAGATGTGGCCTGCTATATGTAGCACGGTAGTAGCAAAAAAATTAGGGCTTCAAAGGTGTACTGCTGCATGCAGCACAATATCATCAGTGCACAACAGACTTCTATGCTGAAATGTGGCCTACTATCTCCATCTGGAACACATTAATAGCAAAAATGATTGATCTGCTGGAAGGTTGATTTCACAGCCACACAGGATCCTACCTATCTGAACTATCTGACATAGAAGCAACCACCTAGCTAACTATCTCAAATCTCTCAGTATCCAGGAGCAGCATCAGGAGTAGCCTCTCTGTGCTGTTACACTGACAAAATGGTGCTAAAACAACATGTCCATTCTTTATATGAAGAGGGACATGTGACTTCAGCAGCAAATGACAGAAGCCTTTGTGTCTGGACATTGTGGAATGTTCCTGGGCCCTGATTGGCTTGTCAGCATCTGCACACATTAAGTTAAGAAAAAATAAATAAATAAAAAAAAAATAAGATTAACCTCCTGGATGAGTCGTCGCTGCTCTCTTGGGGTAGTTTTGGTTGGCCGGCCACTCCTGGGAAAGTTCACCACTCTTCCATGTTTTTGCCATTTGTGGATAATGGCTCTCACTGTGGTTCACTGGAGTCCCAAAGCTTTAGAAATGGCTTTATAACTTTTTCCAGACTGATAGATCTCAAGTACTTTGTTTCTCATTTTTCATGAATTTCTTTGGATCACCACTGTGAATATCGTATGAAGTGTAGTGATTGTGCTGCTTTCCATAGGTGAGGACACAGGATCACTGCTCTATAATTTCCAATACTGGAGTGGTGATAGAGGTCAGCGCAGGGGCAGATTACTGACAGCCAATGAGTGTGCAGTGGGCGGCCAGAGGGTGGTGCTGGACACTGAGGCCAGCGGTGCCAGCTTTGGCTGTGAAGTTAGATAATAAAGCACAGGGAGCTGTCAAGTTTGGTGGTGACACAGGTAAACAAAGTGTGTGCAGGGAATGAAGTAAATTCAGGAGGAATGAAAGATAGAACAAAAAAAAACAAAAAAGGGGTGTTGTTTATTACAATACAGCACAGATTAGCTTAAAAAATAATTTGGATTTCAGGGTCGGACAACCTCTTTAAACTACCTTCCTTATTTGGAGTGCATCAAGAATGAAAAAAATTGTGTTATTAAGATGCTGTACTGCAATATATCTCAGATCAATAAAATCATAGTCACACTGACTCTGCAGATCCTTCACCTTCCTATCACTTAAATCTATGTATTATTATGCAGAAACTGAGACTACTACTACCATTTTCTATTTTCTTAAGCACTGCAGTAGGACACCACACTCTGAATGAAGCCTTTCTCCCTATCTCTAATAAGCTGTGCAATCTGACCTCTTATCCCTGGGCTGTAAAAACCCTAAAATTGCCAGTGCTTTACCTGCATTATCTTTTTATAGTGCCTGTCACAGTCCCCCTTACTTGGCTGTGATGTAATAGATGCAAAGTATTTTGGAGAAGCCAGTGTGGCCTCACCTGACATCATCCACCCTCTCGCAATCTTCAGTAATGTTTGAAATCGCATCAGACATTATTTATTTTTGATTCACTTAAATCAAATCACATAATGTGAATTTTGAATTTGAATTTGCCGGTGCCTCCAAATTTCATGAAATTTGATTCAACATTATTTCACATCAGATCTATTTGATATCTCTAGTGGACACCATAAAAATGACTGGAATTTTTGTCTTTTTGTTACAATATTTGCAAGTTAAATATTGTTAGTGGCAAAACAATATTTTTTTTTCTATATTGGACTATATTTAGAGGCATTCCTCTAAATCAGGGGAAGGAAGCCTCAGGCCTGAGGACCATATACCTGTGCAGACTCCCGGGGACCGCAGTGTCAGCCCTTTAATATCATCTTATTCTGCTAGCACGCACAAGCAGCGTTCACTACTGAACATTGCGGCGCATGCAATGAAAGATTACTCCCTCACACTGCCCAATGCCAGCGTCAGAATGTCCTCTGTGGATGGAGTTAGTACACGATGAGCTCCCATCCCACAGTAGGAGACAACAGAGGTGGCATCTACTGTGATGTCTATACTGCCACCCCATGTCTCATGTGATTTCTATATCGCAGCCCCAAAGTGTCTCCTGTGATGTCCACATTTCTCCTGTGATGTCTAAGCCACCCACAGCTCCATGTGTCCTGTGATGTCTATACTTCCATCCCCATGTCTCTTGTGATGTTTATACAGCAGCCCCATTACTCCTATGATGTCTATGCCGCATCCACGTGTCTCCTGTTATGTCTATACTGCAGCACAAAAGTGTCTCCTGTGATGTCTAACTCGCATCCATATTTCTCCTGTGATGTCTAAGCCACCCACAGCTCCATGTCTCCTGTGATGTCTATACCTACATCTCCATGTCTCCTGTGATGCCTATGCCCCAACTCTATGTCTCCTGTGATGTCTATGTCCCAGCCCTATTTCTGCTGTGATATCTATGTCCCAGCCCCATGTCTCCTGTGATGTCTATGTCCCAGCCCTATTTCTGCTGTGATATCTATGCCCCAGCCCCATGTCTCCTGTGATGTCTATGCCCCAGCCCCATGTCTCCTGTGATGTATATACAGCAGTCTTGGTGTCTCCTATGTGATGTTAACTGCCACACTCCCACTGCTTGATTTCTATAAATGTAACATGAGTAATGATGAATTTCCCCCTCTGAGGAGACCTGCAGGGTAATATACAACTGTCTTCAGTATGACTTAATGCTGCGAGTTCTTTACAAAATGTACCATCACAAAGAGTTGGCTGTACTTCAGATCAGCGCAAAGTAGAACATCATCCATAACCCCTAACATCACAGCCACACCAAAGAGAAGCGGTTTCAGCCATCACATTTGTGGTAATTTAATTAAATATTTGGCCAAATGTATCTGGGTAATTTTCAAGTTGATAATTTTGTATGATCCCAAATGATGGTATAAATATCGAAATACCCCTTGGCAGAAAAGACGTTCCCCACACCTGCTCTATATCATTAAACATACTGTAGTGTTAAACATAAAGCTCTGTATAAAATGCCTCATTTTATGCATAGAACATGGCCTTTTTTTCGGATGATTAAGCAGAAACATACTCAATAACACTGATGACACTCTGTCTTAGTCTTAGGATTATCATATTAATAAAAAAAAATTTTTTTTATATTTAAGTGTCCTTTTTATTTGAGAGAATTGTAATTGGTAAAAAAATGTAGTATATTCAAACACCATGTGATGCTTTTCCATTTGCTATAGTTTTGTGTTCACATGACAAAAAATGTAAATACGATGCATGGCTTAATAATTGTTTGGGACATAGACCTTCGAAAAACATCTTCAGCTCAGCATTCCTATAAAATTAAAACAAAAGGAAACTTTCAGCATCATATTTTTGACAAAACTTTGCCATTTCTATTGATGATATTTTTTCACAGATTATATGACATATATCTAAGTAGTTACACAAATTTGACAGAATGTAACTGCTATATATTAAGTCATTCAACGTATTCATAGCCTTTAAATATACAGTGGTGTGAAAAAGTGTTTGCCCCCTAACTGATTTCTTATTCTTTTGCATGTTTGTCACATTAAATGTTCCAGATCACAAAACAAATGTAAATGTAAGACAAAGATAAAACCCCCGGAATGCCCCCCGGAAGAAGCGGAGGTGAAACGCGCATCAGGGTGAGGGAAAGCTGTCTACCGCACGCCACTCTACCTGTGATTGCCCCTCTTTAATATGTAATACGATTGTAGGCACTTCTTTATATATTGATGGATTAATAAGTGTTGTTGTCATGGCCATGTGGGTTTTGATGATTATGGAAGTATTAGGCACAGATTAATACTGGTTTCTTACATCCACCTCTAGTCCTCTTTGGATATTTAATGATATTTTGGTTACATAGTTTTTTGGGGTGGCATTATGCAGACTGTTTACATTGCCCAGATTTACTCCCTTGCCAATTATTAGGTACACCCTGGTCTGATATAATCTGTGCCACTAGATTATACTATTTGTGGGAAATTATTGATATTATCCGTATTTAGGTATGTTGTCTAGCGTTCCCTATCACAATGGTATTCTGCTTTTTAATGGTTATTTTTATTGATGTGGTTTAATAAAATTTATTGATTTTATATTGGATGGATCGCCTTATTACACCTGGTGCAGATTACAACTGAGTGTGTTGAAAATATCAAACCAGAATGTCTATTGCCAAGCATTGGTTAACAAATGGTCCTTCCTCAGTAGAGGAAGTGTTTCAGGTCTTGAACACTACCATTTTAATGAAAAAAAAGGGTCTATATTAAGAGGGGAGCAATCACCAAGTTTGGAAAGCAATAAGGTGACTGGATTAGATGCCCAGCTGTAGTTTCGGAGGCGCTGGCAAAAGATGTTGTCTTCAATCTGTTGGTATTATGAGAAGTTTCTAATTCCTGTTGTAGCTGGGAATATGCAACTAGGGACACCTTATCCTAAGGTTTTAGGCTTTCTTAATTTTGTTTGGTTATTTCTCATTACACACCAAAAAGGGAAATGGGGGGAGTTGGTAAGCAAGAAGAATGTTTTTTGGAGGAGGGGGGAGAATTTGGTCTGAAACATGAATGAATATTAGTTTATTTGATTGCTACTCATTTACTTGGATTGTATAAGGCTCTGAACATTGCAAACTGTTCTGCTGTAAATTATAACATTGGTTTCAATAAAAGTTTCTTGATTAAAAAAAAAACGTAAACATTAAAAACAAATCTAAATAAAACAACCAATATAAAAAAATAAATCCTTCCACATTTCAGGTAATGCAAGTAGCAAAATCTGAAAAAATAAATAAAAAAAAATTGGACGTGTAATTATCTGAATAAAAAAAAATAAAAATATTTATCCCCTACAAGTGGATGCCAAATCGGAAGAAAGAACCAAAATGGCAGAATAACTGTTTATTTCTGTCAGGTCATCTCCCAAGAAATGGAATAAAAAGAGATTAAAAGTTATATAGACCCTAAAGTGGTATCAATGAAACAGCCCGATGCACAAAACTCAATCACTTTTACAAAAAAAAAGTTATGGCTTACAGAATAAGGTCACTAAAATCAAATTTCTTTCTTCTTTTGCATTTTATTTAAAGTAGCAAAGCAAAAATATCTATCTAGCTATCATCACAACCTTACTGACTCATAGTACGAAGTTACCAGGTCACTTTTTAATGCTAAATGAACATGAAAGCAAAATCATAAAAAGGTGGAATTGCTGTTCTTTTCTTCTACTTCCACCCTCCTAGGTCGTTTTTCTCACTTTCATTTTATTATATGGCAATATGAATGGTGTCAATCAAAACTACAACTCATCTAGCAGTCGACAACCCCTTTAAGGGGTAAAACACTAAAATACAAATTTATGCAGTAACAGGGGAATAAAACGTTCTAATAATTCAATTAGACAGTCTTAAAATTCATACTGGATCATAAATGTTGGCATCTTTATACTGTCTACTCTAACTTTACATCATCCATTAGTTGGCTTAGTTTAGGACTGAAATCTGGGCAAAAATTTCAACCACAAATAAAACACATCAAAATAGTTCTAAGGGTAGGTGCACACGACTGTTTTCTTTCCATCTGAAAAAGCAGTGTGATTATTCTGATCAGACTCTGATGAGAGTTTGATCACAGTGGCATCAGTTTTACTCGGAGGTGGAGAGAAAGAAAAATGTTTGTCCACCCTCCCCATTCTGACAGTCCGTGAAACTCAGACCGTAACTCAAATGTCATCCGAGTGCCATTCATTGTTTTTCATGGACCCATAGACTTGCATTGCTGATTTTGGTGTGACATTGGGATCAAAGTCTGACATTTGCACAGCCCCATAGAAGGTCATGGGTATAAGTGCTAGCCTTGAAGACCACAGATAGCACTCGTTGATATAATCGTTTGTGTGCACAAGCCCCATTATATATTAATCGCACTGAATTGCAAAATTGCAGGAATAACAGGAAAAAGGTGACAGTATTGTAGCAGATCATTTTAGATTATCTACATCACAAGCTCTATAAATTAGTGCCTGTAAAGTGAATCACATGTCAAAACATGCACAAGGCACTAAGCGATATACTATATGATCAGCCAGTGATAACTATAAATTATATCAGTCTTAAATGGTTATCCCCTATTTGTTTCAAAATAAGAGTTCTGGAACCCTGAGAACCTAGATCTGCAGCCCTGTCTTGAATGGAGCAAAGGTACTCAAGCTCAACTACATTCATCGTTTATGGGAATGCAGGAGAAAGCCAAGCACTGTACTTGCTTACAGTTAGGTCCATATATATTTGGAGAGAGACAACATTCTTCTAATTTTGGTTCTAGACATTACCACAATTAATTTTAAACAAAACAATTCAGATGCAGTTGAAGTTCAGACTTTCAGCTTTCATTTGAGGGTATCCACATTAAAATTGGATGAAGGGTTTAGGAGTTTCAGCTCCTTAACATGTGCCACCCTGTTTTTAAAGGGACCAAAAGTAAATGGACAGATTAAATAATTGTAAATAAAATGTTCATTTCTAGTACTTGGTTGAAAACCCTTTGTTGACAATGACTGCCTGAAGTCTTGAACTCATGGACATCACCAGACGCTGTGTTTCCTCCTTTTTGATGCTCTGCCAGGCCTTCACTGCGGTGGTTTTCAGTTGCTGTTTGTTTGTGGGCCTTTCTGTCTGAAGTTTAGTCTTTAACAAGTGAAATGCATGCTCAATTGGGTTGAGATCAGGTGACTGACTTGGCCATTCAAGAATATTCCACTTCTTTGCTTTATTAAACTCCTGGGTTGCTTTGGCTTTATGTTTTGGGTCATTGTCCATCTGTAGTATGAAATGACGACCAATCAGTTTGGCTGCATTTGGCTGGATCTGAGCACACAGTATGGCTCTGAATACATCAGAATTCATTCGGCTGCTTCTGTCCTGTGTCACATCATCAATAAACACTAGTGACCCAGTGCCTCTGGCAGCCATGCATGCCCAAGCTATCACACTGCCTCCGCCGTGTTTTACAGATGATGTGGTATGCTTTGGATCATGAGCTGTACCACGCCTTCGCCATACTTTTCTCTTTCCATCATTCTGGTAGAGGTTGATCTTGGTTTCATCTGTCCAAAGAATGTTCTTCCAGAACTGTGCTGGCTTTTTTAGATGTTTTTTAGCAAAGTCCAGTCTAGCCTTTTTATTCTAGATGCTTATGAGTGGCTTGCACCGTGCAGTGAACCCTCTGTATTTACTTTCATGCAGTCTTCTCTTTATGGTAGATTTGGATATTGATACGCCTACCTCCTGGAGGGTGTTGTTCACTTGGTTGGCTGTTGTGAAGGGGTTTCTCTTCACCATGGAGATTATTCTGCGATCATCCACCACTGTTGTCTTCCGTGGGTGCCCAGGTCTTTTTGCATTGATGAGTTCACCAGTGCTTTCTTTCTTTCTCAGGATGTACCAAACTGTAGATTTTGCCACTCCTCATATTGTAGCAATTTCTCGGATGGTTTTTTTCTGTTTTTGCAGCTTAAGGATGGCTTGTTTCACCTGCATGGAGAGCTCCTTTGACCGCATGTTTATTTCACAGCAAAACCTTCCAAATGCAAGCACCACACCACAAATCAACTCCAGGCCTTTTATCTGCTTAATTGAGAATGACATAACAAAGGGATTGCCCACACCTGTCCATGAAATAGCCTTGGAGTCAATTGTCCAATTACTTTTGGTCCCTTTAAAAACAGGGTGGCACATGTTAAGGAGCTGAAACTCCTAAACCCTTCATCCAATTTTAATGTGGATACCCACAAATGAAAGCTGAAAGTCTGAACTTCAACTGCATCTGAATTGTTTTGTTTAAAATTCATTGTGGTAATGTCTAGAACCAAAATTAGAAAAATAATGTCTCTGTGCAAATATATATGGACCTAACTGTATATACAGCAGGTCCATTTACAATGAATGGAGCAGAGACTAAGCAGATGCTCCTCCGATTCATTCAAGACAGAGCGGCAGAGCAGTGAGATTGCTGAAGGCCCCAGTAATCGGACCTCCAGCCATCAGCAAGTTTCCACCTATACTATGGAAAGGGGAGACTTGTGATTTTCAGAATAAACCGTTAACACATTGTATACATTAAAAAAATACTAATAGAAAATATATATAAATATATAAACCTTTGGTTGGCATTCTCCTTCAGATGCAAGCAGTAGGACAGTTTTACTGCAAATTAAACAAGAAAATGGTGTTAATATTTAATTCACTGTGTAAAATGCTGCAATTGTTTATCTGTGTGAATATACATTATGTAGCATCGGCGTCTCTGCCTCCTGCCCGGCAAAGACGCCGTCCCCCTTACCGCCGCGGTCCTGCTCCGGCATCTTCTGGCCTGCTTGCAGCTGCTGCTGGTGCACGCAGCTTCCCCAGCTCTGTGCTTAGGGCGCGCGCGCGCTCCCTCCCTCTTAAAGGGGCCACGCGCGCCGTCCTAAAAAGTCCCCGGCCAATGGCCGGAGGACTTCCCCTATTAAAGGCACCTCCTCCAATATGGAGGTGCCCGTGCAAGGTTGTAGCTTTGTGTGTGATACTCTGCTTCAGCCCTCAGGTCCCGCTGCTAGCCTGACTACAAGTCCAGCCCACCAGCCAGACTACAAGTCCAGCCTGCCAGCCAGACTACAAGTCCAGCCCACCAGCCTGACTACAAGTCCAGTCCGCCAGCCTGACTACTAGTCCAGTCCGCCTGCTTGTCTACTCTCCAGCCCAAGAGTCTGTCTACAGTCCAGTCCACCAGTCTGTCTATGGGCTCTGTCCGCCTGCTTACCTGGAAGCACCTGCCTGTTACCTGCCGTGCCTACTAGCCAGCCTACCTGGAGGCTCCTGCCTGTTACCTGCCGTGCCTACCAGCCAGCCTACCTGGAGGCTCCTGTCTGTTACCTGCCGTGCCTGCCAGCTCGCTTACCTAGAAGCACCTGCCTGTTACCTGCCGTGCCTACTAGCCAGCCTACCGGGAGGCTCCTGCCTGTTACCTGCCGTGCCTGCCAGCCCGCTTACCTAGAAGCACCTGCCCGTTACCAGCCGTGCCCACCAGCCCGCCTACCTGGAGGCTCCTGCTTGGAACCTGCCGTGCCTGCCAGTCCGTCTGCCCGGATTACCAGTCAGCCTACCTCCCGTGCCCATCTGCTGTACAGGTCAGTCCCTACCTTCTGACCCGTGGGAGTCACCTGCTCTCATACAAGGTCGGTCCCCAGAGTAGCACCTGGTCCCTCTGCTCGGTCCTTCCCTGGTCACGGAGTCAATTGAGCCGCCGTACGGCCTTGGTCGGTCCGAGTTGATACCTAGTTACGCCCCTCTGGTCCCTCCTTGCACCGCAGCACAGAGGTTCCACCACCCGGATGCGTAACACAGAGTATGGAGACTGCTGTCTTGACTTATTTGGACACTGCATACATTATTAATATGAACATGGCTTGAAACTATTTTGAAAACTTTTCAGTCAATGATTGGAAGCGCTCATTGTTTCCCAATTGCTAGGGGGGATGGGTGCAATTGTTCTTGAACAGTTCAGGTCAGGAGCTCCATCCTGCTATAACAAACGAATGGTCTGCAAGGGTTGTTCTGAGCCTACACTCAGATACATATAGAGAAAACAGGGCCTTTGAACAAGCACAAGACTGTGAAAACTGTGATTAGAAAATGTGCTCTGGAATTTTCAATAGCTAGGGCCCAGTGGACTGATTATTCAGGACTGATAACAGCAACTCAGGATCTGCGAGGGAGGGAGGGAGCAGGTGAGAATATGACTGCTCTTTAAAAATCAATAGGCTGGAGAAAGCTGACTGGGATCTTAGAAGATAGCTCAGCTCTGGTGGCTCATCTTCTTGGAAACCAACTGTACACTATGTAAGATAAAAGCTATCACAGCAGGAGAATGATATTAGATTGAAAAAGCAAGTAAATCAAAAACTTGCTTATTTTCCTGCTGTCTAACTAAATAAAGCAATATAATAATATAACACCTCTTTAAATATATCAGAGCCATCTTCTCTAATGAGCGTTAGGACGTATTCATACATGCATATCAAAATATATATCAAATAAGAATGCTCAATACAGATTTTTTTTTACAATTCGCTCAATTTGTGACTTTATTTGAATTTATCGTATATACAGTGGGGAAAATAAGTATTTTATACACTGTTGATTTTGCAAGTTTCCCACCAACAAAGAATGGAGACGTCTGTAATTTTATCGCTGGTACTCTTCACCTGTGAGAGACAGAATCTTAAAAAAAAATCCAGAAAATCATATTGTATGATTTTTACATAATGAAATTGCATTTTATTGCATGAAATTCTGGCTCTCACAGACCTGTTAGTTTTCTTTAAGAAGCCCTACTACATTGAACTCATTACCTGCATTAATTGCACCTGTTTGAACTCGTTAACCGTATAAAAAACACCTGTCCGCACACTCAATCAATCACATGCCAACTTCTCCACCATCGCTAAGACAAAGGAACTGTTTAAGGACAGCAGGGAAAATTGTAGACCTGCAAAAAGCTTGGGATGGGCTACAGGACAATAGGCAAGCAGCATGGTGAGAAGAACAACTGTTAGCACAATTATTAGAAAATGGAAAAAACACAAGATGACTGTCAATCTTCCTCGGTCTGGGGTTCCATGCAAGATCTCGCTTCATGGGGTAAGGATGATTCTGAGAAAGGTAATGAATCAACCCAGAACTACACTGGAGGACCAGGTCAATGACATGAAGCGAACTGGGATAACAGTCTCAAACATTACTGTTAGTAACATGCTTCGGGGGTGCTTTTCAGCATAGGGGATAGGACGACTGCACCGTATTGAAGGGAGGATGGATGTATTGCTAGATTTTGGCCAACAACGTCCTATCCTCACTAAGAGTATTGAAGCTGGGTTGTGGCTGGGTCTTCCAGCATGATGATAACACGAAACACACAACCAGGACAACTAAGGAGTGGTTCCTTAAGAAGCATTTCAAGGTCCTGGACTGGACTAGCCAGTCTCCAGACCTGAACCCAAAAGAAAATTTTTGGAGGGAGCATTGCCCAGCGTCAGCCCCGAAACCTGAAAGATCTGGAGAAGATCCGTATGGAATAGTGGGCCAAAATCCCTGTTACAGTGTGTACAAACTTGGTCAAGAACTACAGGAAACGTCTGACCTCTGTAATTGGAAACAAAGGTTTCTGTACTAAATAATAAGTTCTGTTTTTCTATTGTATCAACTACTTATTTCATGCAATAAAATGCAAATTAATTATGTAAAAATCATACAATGTGATTTTCTGGATTTTAGTTTTAGATTCTGTCTCTCACAGTTGATGTGTACCTACGATAAAAATTACAGACTTTTCCATTCTTTGTAGGTGGGAAAACTTGCAAAATCAGCAGTATATCAAATACTTATTTTTCCCACTGTATATATATTAGAAACATGGGAGCATGCTTGGATATAGTGCTATCCGAGCATGCTCGGGTGTTATCCGAATAGCTCCAGCGTGCTCGAATAATATATCTCTAATATATATGATATAAAATATATATATATATTATTAATTTATTTTTTCGTAAAACATTAAGAAAAAGTTGAAGTTCCCATCATGCTTACATAACGTCAGTCCCTATGTTATAACTGCAGTGCATAGACTGAATTCAGGCCACAAAGAATACATCAAACAAAGCACAATTCTTATGCTATAGATTTGTATGTGTTGTATGTAATCTGTTCTGCACTATGTCTATTTATCAGTACTAAAGTATCAGATACTCACATCTGGTACCAGCAGCGATGCTGACGCTAGGTGTCCCTGGATTTGCATGACATTTGTGAAAACTTGGAAAGCAAAAGATATAGGTGTATAGGGAACCTGTCACCAGCAATACTCGAGTAGTGATGGGCGAACCCCTGACTGTTCGGGTCTGGCGGGTTTAGCCGAACACCGAACAGTTTATTAAAAGTTCAGGTTCTGGTACCAGAACAGTACTGAACCCGAACACAGACCCAATTCACATGAATGGGGGCCTGAACATCGGGTGTTTGCCAAGCTGTCATATGCATGACAGTGCGGCAAACACTGCCTCAGATTGGTGGTAAGATTAATACCATTAGTCAGAGCGCTGCGGTTCCCATGTTGTCGGATGACAGTGTGAGCCCGGAGCTGTGACAGGAGGTAAAAATTTTACCTCCAGTCACAGGCGTCAGCAGATGGCACTACTACACCCATCAGCCGAAGCCTGCTGTTTCAGACAACAGAGAGAGCAGGCGCGACTGATGGGAGTTTTCATCTGCCAGCGCCTGTTATATAAATAAATAAATCTATTAGATACGGCAATTATGGCGCTTTGCCCCGCTCTCCCCATTGCCCTGTGGTGGTGGCAAGTGTGGCAATATTTGTGGGGTTGATGTCACCTTTGTATTGTCCGGTGACATCAACCCCACGGGTTAGTAATGGACAGGCGTCTATAACAAGCCTTTCCATTACTAATCCTACAGTTATATTGTAAATAAAGACAGACACCCAGAATAAATTATTTTATTTAAAATAGAACACACACACAGTTTTACTTTTTTATTTAAAAATAACAAACAGAGTTATACTCACCTAACACCTAATCCCGATGCCCTTGTGTTAGGCGTTGGGTGTTTGCAAGATTCGAAATGGGTTCAGAACCATCAGTGGAATCTGTGGTCTCCCATTCTGGTCCAGCCAGTACTGATGCTGCTCAGCATCTTCGGCAGGTCGAACGCCTAGCTGGTCCACGAGATGTAAAAGTTGTCTCTTGGGTCTTTGATCCTAGCAACATGAAGGATAGGTTGCGGAGGGAGACAGGGCTGCTAAAGCCTAAGTCCAGGATTCTCTGTACTGAGCATGCCCGTGACATGGCGGACCGTGATTGGTGGTTTGGGAGTCAGCTGATCCGGTGACCTTGGCACCGCCTGATTGGTCGCGGGTGACGTCACCAATGGTGCGACGGTGGGCAGGGCTTAATCTTTAAAAAGCCCGCCCACAAACATAGAAGCGCGCGCTCTGATCATTGAGCTGTGATGGTGTTGTGTGGACGCTTGGTCTGTTGGGCTCCATGTGTGCTTTAGTTTCTGGCAGGCAGGTTTAGTGGAAATAGGCAGGCTTAGATGAAATAGGCAGGTAGCTTCATCTGACAGTCTGGCTCTGACAAAGGGGTCGCCTTACACCCCGTGCAGTCTGCAGACACCCTATTCCCGGTACCACCTGTAAGCCACGTGGAGAGATACTCCTCCGTCCGATAGCACGCTGGCTGGGAGCACGTATTTGCCGGCGTGAGTCACACGCATCCTAGCGCCAATTGTGTAGTCCCTGTGCTGTAACAGGACTACAGATACATTATTTATTGCACATCTCTCGTGCTGTTAACGGAGATAGTGCGAATCCCTAATCCTGTTCTGGTGTGCAGTAACACGGAGGGGATTGTTATTTAAGTTGGTTGTTTTACCTTCTCACCTGGAAGGTGTTAAGTCGCAGTCCACCAGGCTGCATCGCGGACCCTGGGTTCAGTTGCTTTCCATTATTTAATAAAGTTGTTTGCAACCGTCCCCCTAACACCTTGTCTGCTGTAAGAAAACAAAAATAAAAAACAGCAATATCCCTGACCAGTCTGAAGTTCTGTTCCACGCCATAATCCATGTCTGCGATAAATAGTTTTCAACCTGGACGGTGCCAAGAAGAGACCGTCCTGGCTGAAAACCACTGAGGAATGAGCTGCTGTCGCTGGTGCGAGCTCAGCCTCACTGACTAGCGGTGACGTCACAGAGTTCACAGCTGGTCATTGAGGCTGTGTTTGTTATTTTTAAATAAAAAAGTAAAACTGTGTGTTATATTTCAAATAAAATAATTTATTCTGGGTGTTTTTCTTTATTTAACAATTTGATTATAGGATTAGTAATGGAGAGGCTTCTTATAGACGCCTCTCCATTACTAACTCATGGGGTTGATGTCACTGGACAATACAAAGGTGACATCAACCCCACAAATATTACCCCACTTGCCACCACCACAGGGCAATGGGGAGAGTCGGGCAAAGTGCCAGAATTGGCGCATCTAATAGATGCGCCTTTTCAGGGGCAGCTGCGGGCTGCTATTTTTAGGCTGGTGTGGCGCCTCTGCGGGTTCAGTCGCCACAGAGGTACTGCATCTCACCCAGAGGTGTGTTACCCAACTCTCAAGTAAGGAGGGAGTACTACCCGGGACCCACACACCCGCATCCAACACACTCCACCACAGTAGGGAAGGGCGAGATTGCTCCTAAGGGAGAGCACAGTCCCTGGTCCATAGCTGGAGGGTGGAACCATGTAGTGGGTGTGGGTGGAGGAAGCAGTTCCAGGGAGCACCGTCAGGGTAGTAGTATAAAAGAGAGGGTGGAAGGTCCTAGAGAGGAGAAAGTTTAGAGTCTACAGATGGGAGCAGGAGCTCTGGAAGAGCTCTGCTCAGGAGGAGTAGAGAGAGGAGAGCGGGCCTGGTAAAAGAGGCCTAGGAGAGAGAGGACAGGAGCAGAGGAAAGGCTCCAGAATCAGAGGGGATCCCAGGGGCACGGTGAGTGCAGGAAGCCACCCGTGCGCCCGAATCTACACGGACGTGGAGGGATCAGGCCGCAGAGGGGACCGGCCCCTAAGCTAGTGGAGAATAATCAGGCTCAGCTAGATAATCGGAGGCTGCTGTATTTGCAAGGTGCAGTAGCCAACCACCGCGATTATATCGCCGAAAAGGTGGCCGCATAGGGTCCAGGGGACTGAACGTCACCCGACAAGACCCGAGGCTACCAGCTTGGGACACTGATCGTGAGGCGCAGGGCAGGAGGGTGAGAGCCAACGCAGGGAAGACGACCGTGAAAGGAACATAGAACAGGGTCCCGTTTAAGTACTCCTGAGAGACTTGAGAGTTGCTGAACCCCTTCCCTGGTGAACACAAGACACATTGGCCCTGGTAACCTGGAGTCTTGAACAACTGTGAGTAAACCTTGAAGACTGTACCCCACTGTGCCCTGGAATTATTGCTGGCCCATCACCAGCCCTGCACTACACAGCACCAGCAACACCTACCTCATAAAATCATCATACACTGCCCTGGAGCTAAGCTCTGCCTGTGGACAGCTGAACCAACCCTGCTGCGTCACCATCAGCTCCAGAGGATCTGCACCGCAGCGGTGGCCCCATATAGCCGCATACCACAGGTGGCGTCATGAACATTATCTCTATAAAAACTTTATTCCCCTTTTACTTTTCCCCTTTAATTGACCGGCCTGGGTCACGGACTGGGTCACCGCCAACGTGACATCCCCAGCACCGACCGGCCCGGCTACCGAGTACCCCACGGCCCAGGGGGCGAGTCACTGGGGGGGCTAATATCCATGGCCTCTTACCAGCCTGAGAATACCAGCCCCCAGCTGTCTGCTTTAGCTTGGCTGGTTGCTAAAAATGGGGAGACCCCACACCATTTTTTGAAATTATTGCTTTAAATAAAAAAACAGCGTGGTGAACCCTCTATACTTGATAACCAGCCTTGGTACAGTTGACAGCTGAGGGTTGCAGCCAGCAGCTGTCAGTTTTGCCTGGCTCGATATCAAAAATACTGGGGAACCACGCAATTTTTTAAATGTATTTAGTTATTTACTTATAGTGCAGGCGCCGGCAGGTGAATACTCCCATCAGCTGTGCCTGCTCTCGCTGTTATCTGCGAAAGAAGGCGTAGGCTGAAGCGTGTAGTAGTGTCATCTGCCGACGCCTGTGACGGTAGGTAAACTTTTTACCTCCGGTCACAGCTGCGGGCTCATACTGTAATCTGACAGCGTGGGAACTGCAGCTCTCTGATCGGCGGTAATGAGGCAGCATTTGCTGAGCTGTCATGCACATGACAGTGTGGCAAATACTCAATGTTAAGGCCCTTATTCCCATGCTGTCATCCAGTGGTATTAATCTTACCACCGATCAGATCCACCGGCGTTGACAGCGCGAGGAACACCTGATGTTCAGTGTTTGGGGTGCAGAACCTGAACAGTAACACGGACTTCCTGGTACAAGACGTGTTTGGTACGGACCCCGAACTTTACTGTTCGGGTTCGCCCATCTCTACTCTTAAGCAAGCAGATGTAGTTCAGGATAGGCCATTCTATAGCATTTTGAAAGTTACCTAGTGGGTTACAGTCCCACGATGAATATTTGGAACGTTTTTAAGTTATGGCTTTCAGAATATGGTCAGTAAAATCAAATTTATTCTAAACTAGTAAAGCAAAAAATAAATATGTATGTATAAAGTATCATCACAACCTTACTAACTCATAGATCAAAGTTACCAGGTCGCTTTTTACTGCTAAATGATCATGAAAGCAAAACCATGAAAAAAAGGTGGAATTGCTGTTCTTATCTTCCAATTCCACTCTATTCGAAATTTTTTCTCACTTAAAGTTTATTATACAGTAATATGAATGGTGTCAATCAAAACTACAACTTATCCCTCAAAAAACAAGCCCTTACCAACTACAATATTTTGAGATCAGGGGTCAGTTTGGCTGTGATCTCTCCATCATTGAGTCGGCATTGAATTACATAAAGAGACAGAAGGATTTGATCAAGCCATCTTCCATGATATTTAATACAACATTCCAGGTGCTTAGATGCGGCTTTGAAGGAAAAGGGTGGTTACATCACAACATATATTGTTTTGATTTATATTTCTCTTTTGTTCAGTCACGTTACCAATTGTAAATTGGTAAAAAAGAAACTATTAACACTTGTATGTTTTAAAGTATTTTTTCCACACCTGACTAAAACTACAGTATATGTCCAGAAGAATTAAAATGTATTGTACTTGGAAGAGGGGGAGGAAAAAACAAAAGCAAAAAAATAAAATTGCTCAATCTCTAAAAAAGTTGTCCAATACCTGGGCAACTCCCTGTCATAATCCATGCTTAGCCCCAAAAAATAAAAAAGCCTATACACACCGTTCCAGCGGTGTCAGCATTTGTGGTCCCGGGGCTCCCGTGCGGTTGTTGTGACACGTGTTGTGAAGAGTAAGTCCGGGATGCAGCTGATCTCTGACTTCCTCTTCATTTTCAATTTGTCCGAAAACAGGGACAGTGACGCCGGCGCTGATTGGGCAACAGGCTGACGTGTCACAACAACCGCACAGGAGCCCCAGGACCACGAGTGCTGACATCGCTGGAACACCGCTGGCACAAGAGGTGAATGTGGGCTTTTTTATTTTATCTTCAATTGGAGTAAGCAACAGGAAAACCAGCACCTACGCCTCCAATCACTCCTTCATATAGCTGGACTAAGCACCTATCCCTTCAAGTCCTGGGTACAAAAAAAGCTTCCATTCATAGACAAAAGATACTGTGGATAGTTCAAGAAAAGTGGAAGGCACTCACTGGACTATGTTAAAATGCTTCTTTATTGTTTCGTCTTTAAAAACATCCCAAGCTGGGGGGTATATGTCATGGTGTTCTTTACGACGGCCGTTTCGCGCTGACACGCACTTCAACAGGTCAAACAGGTACCTGAAATGGCATGACATATACCCCCCAGCTTGGGATATTTTTAAAGAAGAAACAATAAAGAAGCATTTTAACATAGTCCGGTGAGTGCCTTCACTTTTCTTGAACTTTTTTATTTTATCGAGGCCAAACATTTAGATCAAGAAAGGGCTGTCCTAGCAGTGAACAAACCCTTTAAGGGGTAAAACACTAAAACACAATTTTTGCAGTAATAGGGGAATAAAAATTTCTAATAATTCAATTAGACAGTCTTAAAATTCATACTGGATCATAAATTTTGGCACCTTTATACTGTCAACTCAAACTTTACATCATCCATTAGTTGGCTTAGTTTAGGACTGAAAGCTGCACAAGAATTTCAACCACAAATAAAACACATCAAAATAGTTCTTTTAAGGGTAGGTGCACACGACTGTTTTCTTTCCACCTCAAAAAACAGTCCAATTATTCTCATCAGACTCTGATGAGAGTTTGATCACAGTGGCATCAGTTTTTTCTCAGAGTTGGAGCGGAAAAAAAATGTTTGTCCAACCTCCCCATTCTGACAGTCTGTGAAACTCAGACCATAACTCAAATGTCAACCAAGTGTGAATCAATGTTTTTCATGGACCCATAGGTTTGCATTGCTGATTTTGATCTGACATTTGGATCAAAGTCGGACATTTGCACAGCCCCATAGAAGGTCATGGGTATAAGTGCTATCCGTGAAAACCACAGATAGCACTCGCACTAAATTGCATAACTGCAGGAATAACAGGAAAAAGGTGACAGTATTGTAGCAGATCATTTTAGATTATCTATGTCACAAGCTCTATAAATTAGTGCCTGTAAAGCGAATGACATGTTCGAACATGCACAAGGCACTAAGCGATATACAATATGATCAGCCAGTGATAACTATAGATTGTAGCAGTCTTAAATAGTTATTCTCAAGTTAGACCCCATCTATTCCAAAATCAGAGTTCTGGAACCCTGAGAACCTAGATCTGCAGCCCTGCCTTGAATGGAGCAAAGGTGCTCAAGCTCAACTCCATTCATTGTTTATGGGACTGCAGGAGAAAGCCAAGCACTGTACTTGCTTATTTACAGCAAGTCCATTTACAATGAATGGAGCAGAGACTAAGCAGATGCTCCTCCGATTCATTCAAGACAGAGCTGTAGAGCGTTAAGATTGCTGGGGTCCCAGTAGTCGGACCTCCAGCCATCAGCATGTTTCCCTCTATACTATGGATAGGGGAGAACTTGTGATTTTCAGAATAAACCTTTAACACATATTGTATACAATAAAAAATACTACAAAATATATATAAAAATATAAACCTTTGATTGGCATTCTCCTTCGGATGCAAGTAATAGGCCAGTTTTACTGCAGATAAAAACAAGAAATAGTGTTAATATTTAATTTAGTGTAGAATGCTGCAATGGTTTATCTGTGTGGCATATGCATTAGTATATGGAGACTGGAATCACTGTTCATTTGGACACTGTATACGTTATTAATGTGAATATGGCTTGCAACTATTTTGGTGACTTTACAGTCAGTGAATGAAAGTGTTCATTGATAACATCTAATCACAGAAGCATATTGCCAATGTGCTGCTCATACATGGTCATAGTTCTTTAAAGGCCACGGCTCCACTATCAGTATTTGGTCAGTATTTTTTATCAGGAGTGGGAGCCAAAACCAGGAGTGGGTGATAAATGCAGAATTGGTGACTTGTTTCTATTATACCTTTTCTCTGATTGTTCCTCACCTGGTTGTGGCTCCCGCTCCTGAGAAAAAATACTGACCAAATACTGATAGTGGAGCCGTGGCCTTTAAAGAACTATGACCATTTATGAGCAGCACATTGGCAATATGCTTCTGTGATTAGATGTTAACAATGAACATTCCATTCTGGGGTATTCTCAAGTTGTTACTTGAGCAGCTCACAGCTCTTAAGTCTCATTGCTTTCCAGATGATGGTGGTGTGTGAAATCCTTCTTAAATGACAGTTCAGGTCAGGAGCTCTGTCCTGCTATAACAAATGGTCTGCAAGGGTTTGTTCTGAGCCTCCATTCACATACATATGAAAAAAACTGAAGATCTGAACTGGAATGTAAATTGGTGTGCATGCAATATACTGTATGTAAGAGCATGTTCACACATGGCCACTAGACAGAAAAAAACAAAGACAGAAACACAATGCACAAATACCAGAGTAAATAAGTAAATAAACCGCAACAGTGCATGAAAATAATAAAGGGTACTTAGTTAACATAATTTTGATCAAAATAATGCGTAAGCCATCCCGCCTCGTCACGGCGACCCCCATGGGACGGTCCTAACTCTAATATTAAAAACCTTACCGTTTGTCAAGTGACATCATACATGTAAGATAAGGGCAGAGAGACTGAACCACTGATGGACACAGAGACATGGAAGCAAGATGTATGATGTCACTTGACAAACGGTAAGGTTTTCAATATTAGAGTTAGGACTGTCCCATGGGGGTCGCCGTGACGAATGAAATGATCTCTAAAAGGCTATAGTTAAAGATGAAATATTTCCTTTGCATTTGCAGAAAAAATATATATATTCATATTTTACATTTTAAAAATTACAAAAAGGAAAATGGGAAGATGCAAAAATTTGGGCACCCTGCACGGTTAGTATATAGTAGCACCCCCTTTTGAAAATATCACAGCTTGAAAACACTTTTTATAGCCAGCCAAGAGTCTTTCAATTCTTGTTTGAGAGATTTTCACCCATTCTTCCTTGGAAAATTCTTCCAGTACTCTGAGATTCCTGGGTCGTTTTGCATGCACTGCTATTTTGAGGTCTAGCCATAGATTTTTAATGATGTTCAGATCAGGGGACTGTGAGAGCCATTGTAAAACCTTCAGCTTGTGCCTTTTGAGGTAGTCTATTGTGGATTTTAATGTGTGTTTAGGATCATTATCCATTTGTAGAAGCCGTCCTCTTTTCAACTTCAGCTTTTTTACAGATGGTGTTATGCTTGCATCAATAATTTGTTGAAATTTCATTGAATCCATTCTTCCCTCTACCCGTGAAATGTTCTCTGTGCCATTGGCTGCAACACAACCCCAAAGCATGAATGATCCACCCCCATGCTTAATGGTTGGTGAGATGTTCTTTTCCTGAAATTCTGTGCCTTTTTTTCTCCACACATATCTTTGATCATTGTGGCCAAAGAGTTCTATTATAAACTCATTGGTCCACAGGACATGTTTCCAAAATGCATCAGGCTTGTTTAGATGTTATTTTGCATACTTTTGACACTGAATGTTATGGTGAGGATACGGGAAAGGTTTTCTTCTGATGACTCTTCCATGAAAGCCATATTTGAGCAGGTGTCTCTGAACAGTAGAACAATGAACCACAACTTCAGAGTCAGCTAAATCTTTCTGAAGGTCTTTTCTCTTTTGCAGTCAAGCAGGGGTTTGGTTTGCTTCTCTAGCAATGCTATGAACATGTTTCACTGAAAGTTTGCTTGGTCTTCCAGACCTTATCTTGACTGCCACTGTTCTTGTTAACTACCATTTCTTAATTACATTTCTAACTGAGGAAAGGGCAACATGAAAAAACTTTGATATCTTCTTATAGCCTTCTCCTGCTTCTGTGGGCCTCCATCATTTTCATTTTCAGAGGCAGCTGCTTAGAAGAACCCATGGCTGCTTTTTGTGGCACAAAGTTAGAGAACAGCGCACAAAAGGACATAAATTAAAAAAACATCACAGACAAGAAACAGGTTTTACCAATACCAGGGCAGATTACTATAGCACAAGCAGGATGCAGTAAACCTTCATGATAAAGGCGGGGGGGCAGCACGGGTGCAGAATACTGATGCGACAGCCACCCCCTCCATGAATTGGCAGATATGTGAGTGGCTGTGTAGTATTGCAAATGTGCCTAGATGAAGCTTGCAGAGGACACCAGTCACACAGATAGGTGTGATGCACAGTGTCTGGTTACAGCCTATTTGTGACGCCCCCAGGAAGAAGCAAGGTGAAACGCGCATTGGGGTGAGGAGAGCTCGCCCAGAGAGTGCACACGTGGCCCTGTGCTTTATGTGACAGGTAATTCCTTTATATCATTGTTATCTGTAGCATTTTGCTAAGTTAGCTATACAGCATGTAGATTGGCACTATTTGAATTATCATCTTAGCAAACCATGTGTCATTTTGGGCAAATTACATTATCATAAGCTGTCAGTGTGATTAGCTAGTGGGCTACTTTTGCCTTTTCTGATTCAGCAGTATTTCATGAAAGTTGTACTGCATGTTTCATTAGGAAGATCTGGAATTTAAAGTATTGGATTACCTTGAGTCAAATGTACAGATATATAAAAATATGAGGATATGCTTCTTAATAGTTTATAGTGGTATATATGCAAATTATGCCAATATGGGAATGTACCCCTGCATGACTCAATATGTTTTTGTGTCGTGATTAATACTTAGAGAAAGATCAGCTATTTCCTCTTGTAGGTACCATGTGTTATTTCATATCATTACTAATCCAGCTTTTGAATTGTTTCTCTGTGTGAGTCTCCCCATTTGCTTGATTGGAGGCACCTTTTTAATATTCTTCTGTAGTTTACTTTTAATATGTTTTTCAATAAAGAGATTATTTTATATTAAGCACTTCAAAAGTTTTTCTGTGATTAAATTATCATAGGACTAGTGTGCTATAATAAAATAAAAATATCAGATACTCTCATCTGATACCAGGAATGTTGGGCCAGGTCTCCCAGAGTTTGCGTGACATTTGCTGCAGTACTCACATGGCATAACAATGAGTGGTCGCTAATGGGCTGCAGCTCTGACACTTCCTTCAGACATCTGAGGTACAAAGGTGTCCATTAGCTGCAGCTAATTGGCTGCAGTGTTCACTTGGCATGACAATATCACGCGAGCCTCGGTAGACTCGGCACTGACATTGCTGGAATGGCGCTGGTACAAGAGGTGAGTATACACTATTTTATTTTACAGTGAGAAATCTAGGATTTAAGAAGTGATTGTCTGAGCAGTGGACAACACCTTTTAGTTTTGATAGACTATCATACTTTGTAGTATTGGCAGTGATTGATCTGTAGGATTGCTACTTCCAATAGGTGGCGCTATAGAGTACAAGTCCTCTTTTTCTCTGAAGAGGCAATTTGCATATTAAATTTCCCAGAGGAGCATTGCATGGCAAATAAGCCTCCTTACCTTGACGTGCCAGAGCTGGTGTATCACTCTCCATAAGGAGAAACGCTGCCCCTTAGACCTCTGATACTTCTAAAACTCACCTTTTCTTAGTATTGCAGAACGTGCATTTGTTGGGATAGGTGACAGCATCAGATCCACAGACTGGTGTATAGTCAAGAGTACAAAATACTCCCATTCCTTCACATTCATCCTGAACTTGCTGATATACAAGAGAAAATAAGTGAGATGTAATTAGATGTTAAACACTATAAATCTAGATGGTCTCAAAATGTGAAAACTTGGGAAGCAAAAAAAAGGTATATAGGGAACCTGTCACCAATAATACTCTTGAGCAAGCAGAAGTAGTTTAGGATAGGGCAGTCTAAAGCATTTTGAAAGGTACCTATTGGGCTACAGTCCCACAATGAATATTTGGTAAGTTTTTGATGTAATAGATTTTCTGCAGCATTTCTTTACCTATTGGGTAAGTTACTTGCATGGTTTTCATTGCAATTTTATCACGTTTTTGTCTCTTGTTGGTATGTCATATTTAAATAAAGCTGCTTTGTTTGTGATACTTCCTAGTATTTAGTTTTGAATAAACTTCATTGATACAGTCATTTATGGATTACATGTGTTTTTAATGTGTTTCCACAGCGGAAAAGCACTAAAGCACATAAGCTTTTAGCGTTGCAGATTTTCCACATGTAATGCAAGTCTATGGGGAAAATCCGCACATAAATCAGTGTACTCGCAAGAGAAATTGACATGTTGCAGATTTCAAACACGTACCACAGGTCAGTTTATGCAGAGTAAGAAAAGCATAGCGGGCATGAGATTTCTATAAATCCCATCCACTCTGCTAGAACAGTAAGACGCTGTGTTTTTGGTGCAGAAAAAAAAGGCAGAGTCAAAAATTAACCAAAATTCATCGTGGGTATCTTCTCTTCTTTGCTTCTCTCCGCCAGTGCTGTCCCCCACTTCTTGATTGACGGCGGAGAGCAGAGGTGACATTATGCAACTGTAAATAAAGTAGCGGGAGCTACATCAGCAAGAAGAAGCGAAGAGGAGTCAAACACTTAAAGGAAATCGAACTGGAAAAATTGGTAAAAAATTTATAGGTACACTCATCTGATAGGGTTGTGACAGTCACAACTCCTATAGAGGCATGTAAGGGCCACCAAGGATATATGTTGCAATAAATGAGGAATACGGTGGTTCAGAGTCTGCGCTGCCTAATGGTTCAAATATATGATCACACATGAAGGTGAAGCTTAATTAAATGCTATTTAATTATGTAAAAATCATTCAATGTGATTTTCAGGATTACTTTTTAGATTCTGTCTCTCACAGTTGATGTGTACCTACGATAAAAATTACAGACCTCTCCATTCTTTGTAGATGGGAAAACTTGCAAAATCGGCAGTGTATCAAATACTTATTTTACCCACTGTAGGTTATTTTTACCGACCTCCAATCAAGTGCTGGATTATCTTTTCCTAAATCACCACTCTCAACATTTTTTTTCCATAATCCTGTCTAACTATCAATGCAGTGTAGGTGCATTAATATACTTACCGACCGCCCCGTTTCCCGGTTTCCAGCACTGCTCTGGTCCTCTGCTTGCACCTGACCATCCGGATCACACAGGTGTTTATGTGTGAGTCAGAAGTCTCTTTCTAAGGCCACGGCCCCACTATCAGTATTTGGTCAGTATTTTTTCTCAGGAGTGGGAGCCAAAACCAGGAGTGGGTGATAAATGCAGAATTGGTGACTTGTTTCTATTATACCTTTTCTCTGATTGTTCCTCACCAGGTTTTGGCTCCCACTCCTGAGATACTGACCAAATACTGACCAAATACTGATAGTGAGGCTGTGGCCTAAGGCCCCACTATTAGTATTTGGTCAGTTTTCGATCAGTATTTTTTCTCAGGAGAGAAAGCCAAAACCAGGAGAGAAACAATCAGAGGAAAAGTATAATAGAAACAAGACACCACTTTCAGCATTTGTCACCCACTCCTGGTTTTGGCTTACAAATACTGATGTGAAATACTGACCAAATACTGAACATATGAATGTAGCCTTAATGTAAGTCATTGGAGCTTCGTTTTGAGGCTCAATAAGTTTACAGTACAATAAGAAAGTATGTTCGGCCCATACAAGGGTCCTTGTGTGAACTGGCAAAAAAAGAGAAAAGCTCATGTGACCTAGAGGATGATAGGGGCAAATCTGGAAACCAGGGAAGACAGTGATCAGTAAGTATATTAACATATCTAAACAACATTACATAGAGTCAGACAGGATTAGGGAAAACATTGTTGGATGTGCTTTGTTAAATAGTGTACAGTGTGCATCAGCGTAAATAAGTGAACCTGAAGTCCAAAACTGTCTGTTCTTGTAAAGGCTTTCATACAGATCACATAAAAATGAGCTGTAACAGCCGTCTTCCACAATAATGAATGATTATCATCTTTCTTGGTGAAACAAACAATCGTTCGTTTCAACCAATGGCTGACGGTCAAAGGTTAATTATCATTAAAAAGACCAATCACAATCAGGCATCTTAGGTTATTTTTCCTTTGGGTGATCTTAAGTACTGATTGTACCATCAACTGAAGAAAATCCAAGATGGGCAATCCAGTCTGAGATGGGTTTTTTCCCCTGACAGAATGACCATTCATTGTCTCATATCTGCCTCATGTTTATGGAGGCCTTGAGAAGGGCCTTTGGCAATAAATTAATCAAAAAGTGTCCCCTTTTGTGACCTATCAACTGTAATCAGTGGGAAAACCTTAAACCTAGCAGTATTTGATCAATTTGTCTGCAACACAACCACAGGGAAAATTAAGTATTACACAGCGCCCATTCAACTATTTGTGTAAAAAATCACCTCTGTAATGCATCTTGTCCTGTACTTCATATTGATTGCCTTTTTTGACTTCCTGTGAACACATGAAAGAATAAGTTCTTTGTCAAGGAAAAGAAAGCGTTATTAAGTGTTTAATGACTTGTGACATACATTTTCGTAACAGGTCACTGCGGGGTGTATGAAGCGGGCTCTGGAGCTGAGCCCCCTTCATACGTGGCCAATGCCAGCTGTGCTACATTGGCCAGTGCCGGTATCCATTTACATGCGGCTGTCAATCACTGCAACACCAGCTCCAATAGGTCTGCTTGGCCTGACTACAGATAGGTTAGATTTAAAGAGAACTTGTCATCTGATATATGCTGCCCAAACTATGGGCAGCATATATCAGCCACTGGCTATATGATCTCAGCCATGCAGAGAGAAACATAGTTTTAATGGCTGGAGAGGACAGAGCCACGCATGTGACTAGTCGTACAGATGGCTTCATTATCATTGTGTCCTAAAACATCTGATCTATCAAAATATAAAATTATTTAAACTGTACATTAAATGCCAAAAAGAAAAATCAAAACTCCAGAATTGCAGTTTTTTGTTTGACGCTTTTCCCGAAAAACAAAACAGTAAAAATCAATCAAAATTTCAAATCTACCCAAAAGGATATAAATAAAAACTAGAGTTCAACATGCAAACAACAAGCCTTCACCCAGCTACATGGACATGGACAAGGTTCTGAATTTTATTTTACCACTAGAAAAGAAAAACACTGAAAGTGAACCTGTCAGGTTAATTAATGCTATTAACGTGCGGATATAAGGTTAACCTGCAGGTTAATAACATAATGGAGCTGCTAGGCCGCTGTTCTGAAAGTGCGACACTTGGGAGAAAATGAGCTTATTGAATTTATTTCTTCCAGGAGCCAAGGGCTTTCAGTCATTCAGGCAAGTCGGTGCGGCTACAGTCATCACTCACCACGTTGTGAGTGGCAGCAGTAAGAACACCCTGGCACTGACTGACAGCCAGTTCTGCACTGATGTACTGCATTCATTACACAGCAAAAATTGACAAGTGAGCTATATAATAATAAGCTGTGGAAAAAAAATATACTAAAAAAAATATATATAATTGCGGTCCTTTAGGCATCACTAAACATATACTGGAGCCATTGGTGCATGTTATGTGAGAAATGTATGTTGAAGGCAAGCTGTCATGTAAAATAATGCTATTAACCTACGGATATGGGGTTAATCGCGTTCTGACACCGCTGGCAGTGAGAGTCCCACTGCCGGGAGAAAATGAAGCACGGCCCTCAGTGTCACCACCGCAGTGTCAGAAAGATATTAACCTGCAGATTGACCCCATATCTGCAGGTAAGTAGTGTTATTCTACATGACAGGTTCCCTTTATTTTACAAATGATATTGCCCCAATATTCAGAGGTCTTGTGGAGCCAATATCTCGACAGGTCAGAGCTGTTTGGCCACATTAAATGGACCTACTCAACATTATGAAGGTGGTTTTAAAGAGGACCTGTCACAAGATCTAAAGTGGCCAATTTGTACTCTGTTTTTATTCCTACTGCTCCGCTGTGAATTCTTTTTTTTATTATATAGTGTACCTAATGTGCTGATTTTGATGGACTTTGCTTAGGGGCATTGCTCACAGGGTAATTATGCAGAGCAGCGTAAAAAAAATCCCCCAGAGAATCCTGTGAGCCACGCCCCCTTAGTAAAAACATTAAAAATATGATAGAAAAAAATGTAATACTCATTAGAGTAGAGGGAATAAAAGAAGAGTAAAAGCTGGCCCCTTTTGCCCTGGCGTCATGTCCTCTTCTAAGTTATGGCTGATCAGTGTATATCTCCGTGCTCCCTGATCTTTTCATTTTGGTGGCAAGTCACACAAAATTGACTTGAATTGAACATTAAGAGGTTGCTAAAATAAAAAAAACATCATGTAACATAAAATAATGATACATCCTAATGCATGAACATCTTGAAATGTGAACTTACAGTCTGAATGAACATAGGTCACATTCACTTGCATAAGTACGACCATTTGTACCGCACACCGGCTTATAAATTCTGGGGCAGATTAATCCCATATCTGGTACTGGAGTGTATACATCACAGTTAGGCTGTGGAAAAATAGAAACTAAGGGTAACAAAAGTCAAAGGTAGACATTTGACTATTTTAGTACATATATAATTATTAGTGATGAGCGAGTATGTTCTGTTAACCCTTTCGCCGAGTATGCTCGGGCGAGCACCGAGTAGTTACAGCTGCTCGGTGTTATGTTTAAATCACTCCCGAGCATACTCGGCGAAAGGGTTAACAGAACATACTCACTCAACACTAATAATTATCATAATGAAACTATCCATATGAAAAGTGGCAATTAGTGATGAGCGAGCACTAAAATGCTCGGGTACTCGTTGCTCGGGTCGATCAAATTGGAATACTCGGGTGCTCAACCCGAGCAACGAGCCCAATGTAAGTCTATGGGAAACTCGAGCATTTTTCAGGCGGCTCCCCGGAGGTCTGCAGAGGGCCTAAAAATTGCCCAAATCGATGGGAACAGTGCTCAAATGACAAGGGGACAGCATGGGGAAGACCCCTGGAAGCATTGCTGACTCCCAGGTCACTGCTGTCAACAAAGTTGTCACAGGTATTACACCACGTTTACGGACTCACAATAAAACATACCAAAACGAAACCAAAATGGATTTTTCTGGGAAATATGTTAAGGAACATCCTTTCCATGACATGTACAATGCATATAAAGCAAAGTAAATAAACAAAAACAAAAATACTCCTCCACACCTTGGGCTATGTTCACACATAGCATTTTTGATGCGTTTTTGCACTTTTGCATTACTTTCAACAAAGACAAATGCATTCACTGAGAAATGTCATTTTAACATTTTACAACCTGGCCATGTGGTGTGTGACACATCATCAGACACATGCATACAGTGCTGAAAAGACATGGGAACAGCATGGGGAAGACCTCTGGAAGCATTTCTGACTCCCAGGTCACTGCCTAAAAGTGTGCCTATCATAAGTGATCCTTGGCGCATGTGAAGATGCCTCCTGCCATGCACCTGTCATTGCAGACCTGCAACAATCACCGTCCACGTCCTTCTCCCAGTGCAGAGTTCAGTTGTCCCTACCCCATTCCTTGGCATGCAAGCGTAAGTATGCAGCCAGAAACCCACCCACTCACAGGCTGCAATACTATACTGCCAAATTTTTGACAGCTGCTTGTGTTAGAACCTTGCTGTTAGGTTTTTTTTCCTTTGCTGGTCACATGACCTTGTTGGCCTATTTAATCCTGCTCCGCCCTTCTGGCTTTGCTGGACTTCATTGTATATCTACTTTCTAGCTAGCCTGTGCTCTGTATCTAACTCTGTTAGTTTGCTTGGTCTACGGACCTCTAGGTTCTATCTATTTTGTTTGTTCGTCTGTCTGCTGCTATTTCTGTTAGGAGGTGTCCCATATTCCTCCCAGTCCTTAGTACTTGTAGGGATTCCCTCCCCAAATCTATAGGTCTCCGTACAGACTAGATTAGGACTTTAGCAGGTCTGATCGCAGGATCAGGTTCCCTGTTACATCGTAGGGATTCAGCTGAGTCTTATAGTAGGGACAGATCTCCTCTCTTTCCTTAGCTTTGGTAGCAGAACATAACAGTAAGTCCAGCCTGTAAATTCTCTAAGGAAAGATTTTTTTTTGTTCCATCATGGTGTCGGTTCAGGATTTGGCTAAACACCTGCAGGGACTCTCTCTGGAAGTGGCCGAGCTCCGTCAGCACGTGAGTAACTGTCCTGGAGCATATTTCTTGGAGCCTAAGGTATGTTTGCCGGATTTATTTTTTGGTGAACATCGAGAATTTTTTTCATTTAAAAATGCTTGCTTATTGTATTTTCGTTTGAGACCCAAGTCCTCTGGGGATGAATCCCAGCGCGTAGGGTTCATAATGTCACTTTTGCGCAAAGAGCCTCAGGAGTGGGCCTTTTCTTTGCAACCTAGTGATACATGCTTCAGATCAGTGGATAGTTTTTTTTCTGCTTTAGGACTATTATATGATGATCCTGACCGTGTGGCATCAGCTGAGACTGAGTTGAGACGTTTAAAACAAGGATCAGGTAATATGGAAAAATATTGTACACATTTTCGTCGTTGGTCCACTCAAACAGGGTGGAACGATTCTGCTCTGAAAAGTCTATTTCTTGCTGGGCTCAGTGAAAAGGTTAAAGACCTGCTAATTGCTTATCCTACACCTGAGGATTTGCAACAGGCTATGCAATTAGCTATACGGGTGGACAGAAGACTGCGTGCTAGGGTTAATGAGAGCAAATCCTCTGCTATGTCAGTTTCTGGTTATGATAATGTGTGTACTAACAGTGGTGAACCGATGGAGATTGGATCGGTGGCACCCCGCTCTCAAGAAAAACACCGTCGTTTTTCAGAAGGCTTGTGTTTCTATTGTGGAAAATCTGGTCATTTGATTAAAGGCTGTGAGCTTCGTATGAAGAAAGAAAAAAAAATGGTCAGTCACGCCCGTATTGCCTGTTTAAATTCCAAGGGTATATTTTTAGCTGCTTCCACGATTGCTCAGGAAAAATTAATGGAATTTCGGGTGTTTGTTGATTGCGGGTCTACACTGAATGTTATTGATGGGGGATTCGTGGAAAAACTCAATTTAAAACCTGAACCTTTATCATCCCCCATTGCTGTGGTTTCTGTGGATGGCTCCCCTTTGAAGAATATTACTCTCAAGGTCAGTGAATTTCCTCTCACTATTAATGGTGTTCACCATGAGAAATTGGATTTGGTAGTGTTGAATAACTTGCCTTCTCCAGTAATATTGGGTTTGCCCTGGTTAAAATTTCACAATCCTGTACTGGATTGGTCTACCAGTGAAATTAAATCCTGGAGCCATAAATGTTATGACAAGTGTTGTAACGGGCGTATTGCAGCTTTGGATAGGGGAGAATTGCCTGTTCCTATTCAGGATTTTTGGAGAGTTTTTTCTGAGAAAGAATCGCAGGTTTTGCCTCCCCATAGAGACTATGATTGTTCTATTGAATTTGTCCCTGGAGCGACTCTTCCTAAAAGTCGTTTATTTAACCTTACTATTCCTGAGAGGAAGGCTTTGGAGGAATACATACAGACAAGTTTGGCCGCCGGTCACATTAGGCCCTCTAAGTCTCCTGTGGCGGTTGGATTTTTTTTTGTAAAAAAAAAGGACGGCGGTTTACGTCCTTGTCTGGATTTTCGTGAGATTAACAAAATTACGGTACGCAATCCTTACCCACTGCCATTGATTCCTGATCTGTTTAACCAGTTATTGGGGGCCAAGTGGTTCTCTAAAATTGACCTTAAGGGGGCATACAATCTGTTGCGCATGAAGGAGGGTGATGAATGGAAGACTGCTTTTAACACTCCTGTGGGTCATTTTGAGAATCTGGTTATGCCTTTTGGTCTTACTAATGCTCCTGCATTTTTTCAGAATCTGATTAATGACATCCTTAGACCTTTGATCGGTAAAAATGTGGTTGTGTATTTGGATGACATTTTGATTTATTCGCCAGATCTGGAGTCTCATTGGCGGAGCGTGCGTGAGGTATTACAGTTATTAATGGACAATTCGCTTTTTGCTAAGCTGGAGAAATGTGAGTTCGCTGTACAGAGAATTAGTTTTTTGGGCTACATTATCTCCAGCAAAGGTTTTGAGATGGATCCGGTTAAGGTTCAGGCTGTGCAGGAATGGCCTAGGCCTATTGGTTTGAAATCAATACAGAGGTTTTTGGGTTTCGCCAATTACTATAGAAAATTCATAAAAAATTTTTCTAGTATTGTCAAACCTCTGACTGATCTCACCAGGAAAGGTGCTGATGCGGTTCAGTGGTCTTCTGAGGCCATTGAAGCTTTTGTGTATCTCAAGGAGAGGTTCACCTCTGCTCCCATCCTTATGCAGCCTGATGTTACTAGGCCGTTTTTGGTTGAGGTTGATGCTTCCTCTGTGGGGGTTGGCGCAGTATTGTCTCAGGATAACGGGGATGGATTACATCCCTGTGCATTTTTTTCAAAAAAATTTTCGGAGACTGAATTGAATTACGATATTGGTAATCGGGAATTATTGGCTATTAAACTCGCATTTGAACACTGGCGCCACTTCTTGGAAGGTGCGGAATTTCCCGTTCAGGTTCTTACGGATCATAAAAATCTGATATATCTTGACGCTGCCAAGCGCCTGAATGCCCGTCAGGCTAGGTGGGCACTGTTTTTCTCGCGGTTTAATTTCTCCGTTACTTACATCCCTGGTACTAAGAATGTTAAGGCGGATGCCTTGTCTCGCAGTTTTTCTCCCATAGTCGGTGCTGAGAAAGAGGAAAACATTTTACAAGAAGGTGTTGTGATAGCTGCTTTAGACTCCGTTTTGGAAGATGAGATTCTTAAAGCTCAGGAGAATGCCCCATCTAACACTCCTCATGGGAGGTTGTTTGTGCCTGGGACCTTTAGGAGAGATTTGTTTGTTGAGTGTCACGAATCTCGGTTGGCAGGTCATCCCGGAATCTCTGAGACCAAGAGACTGGTGGGTCGCAGTTTTTGGTGGCCTGGATGGCAGAAGGAAGTCATTAAGTGGATGCGCCAATGTACTATATGTGCTAGATCTAAGTCCTCACATACTCCTGCTGCGGGGTTGCTTTGTCCTTTGGAGGTCCCCAGTGCTCCTTGGACACATTTGGCTATGGACTTTATAACTGACCTTCCCCCCTCTGAGGGTTTTACTGTCATCTGGGTGGTCGTGGACCGTTTTAGCAAGATGTGTCACTTGGTTCCCTTCGTCAAACTGCCCTGCGCTAAAACTCTCGCTAAGGCCTTTGTCAAGGAAATTGTCAGACTTCATGGCGTTCCTACTGACATTGTTTCTGATAGGGGTCCTCAGTTCGTGGCTCGTTTTTGGCGTGCCTTTTGTGACAGGTTGGGAATTCATTTGTCGTTTTCGTCCGGATATCATCCTGAATCTAATGGCCAGACAGAAAGGAAAAACCAGGATGTTGAGCAGTTCTTGCGTTGTTTTGTGGCAGACAATCAAGAGGGGTGGTCTGAGTTTCCGCCACTTGCCGAATTTGCTCTGAACAATCATACATCTTCTTCTGCTGGTTGTTCGCCTTTTTTTTGTTGTTCTGGGAGACATCCGTCGTTTGGGTCGTTCTCCAAGTTGGGATCTGCCGTGCCTGAGGAGGAGAATTTTTCCGGTGATTTGGAAAGAGTTTGGACGGATGTGCGTGGTAATCTTCAGGAGGCCAACAGAAAATCTAAAGACTACTTTGATAGGAAACGACAGGAGGTTTTGTTCGCTGTTGGTGACATGGTTTGGTTGTCCTCTAGGAATCTGCGGTTGAGGATTCCTTCTAAGAAATTGGGTCCCAAGTTTGTAGGGCCCTTTAAGGTGCTTCAGGTTGTCAACCAATCTGCTGTTAGGTTGGAGGTTCCTACCTCCTGGAGAATTAATCCGGTCTTTCATGTCTCTCTGTTAAAAAAAGCTGTTGTGTCGGATGGTGACGCCTCTGCCTCTGTTCCTCCGGTGGTGGAGGACGGGGAATATGAAATTTCTCGCATCCTTGACTCTAGACGGTATAGAGGTAGTTTGCAGTATCTTGTGGCCTGGAAAGGTTTCGGACCCGAGGATAACTCTTGGGTGAGGTCAGATGATGTTTCCGCGTCCAGACTTATCAGAGCGTTTCACAGGAGATTTCCTGATAAGCCTGGTCCTAGGGGATCCGGAGGATCCTCTTAGAAGGGGGGGTACTGTTAGAACCTTGCTGTTAGGTTTTTTTTCCTTTGCTGGTCACATGACCTTGTTGGCCTATTTAATCCTGCTCCGCCCTTCTGGCTTTGCTGGACTTCATTGTATATCTACTTTCTAGCTAGCCTGTGCTCTGTATCTAACTCTGTTAGTTTGCTTGGTCTACGGACCTCTAGGTTCTATCTATTTTGTTTGTTCGTCTGTCTGCTGCTATTTCTGTTAGGAGGTGTCCCATATTCCTCCCAGTCCTTAGTACTTGTAGGGATTCCCTCCCCAAATCTATAGGTCTCCGTACAGACTAGATTAGGACTTTAGCAGGTCTGATCGCAGGATCAGGTTCCCTGTTACATCGTAGGGATTCAGCTGAGTCTTATAGTAGGGACAGATCTCCTCTCTTTCCTTAGCTTTGGTAGCAGAACATAACAGCTTGCACTTAAAATGTGGCCTTTTAGGCTCGTGGAGGCGGAAGCTTTTCATAACCTCATGCCGGCGGCGGCCGGGTGTCCATACTCGGTCCCCAGCCGCCACTGTTTCTCCCGGAGTCGTCTCCGCCTTCCACAACCATGAGTCCCACAACATTACCCGTGCCCTCCCCAGTGCACTTACTGGGAAGGACCACCTAACCACAAACACGTGGACAGGTGAATGTGGCCAGGGACGGTATGGAGTCATTCCACAACTTTTTTTGCTGAGAGTTGTATTTAGTTCGGTGAAAGGACTGGCATAGAGGGAAACCGTATGAACCCTGCATGTCATTTCTCAAAGGAAGTCCTCTAATGCAGCTTGTTGCAGAAGCAATGGCAGCCCATCCAACATCAACTCACACTTCTCAGTGGTGCTTTGACACACACACACATCTTTCTTTGCGCATTTAATTTCTTGAAAACAGAGTTGGACATTGGCCTGATCTGTAATGCGGTTTAAGAAATAACATGCATAAGCATGGCCGATCCACATTAAAAAAGCAGCCACAGAGTGTCCGGGAACCTTCCGCCACACTTTTCTTAGCCAGGCTGCTTCTCGGCAGGGTTGGACGGGCCCACCAGAGAACCGGAGACTCCTCCGGTGGGCCCTGACTTCTCCTTCAGGACAGTTCATAGTGCCGAGGTGAGGCCATGATGATAATAGAGGCCACCATCTGCTTAGTTTTCTGTTACTTGGATTGCAAGTGCAAGTATGCAGCCAGCCACCCACCCACCCACAGGCCGCAACACTAAACTGCCAGATTTCTGGGCAGCTGCTTGCACTTGAAATATGGCCTTTTAAGCTCGTGGAGGCGGAAGCTTTTCACAACTTCATGCCGGCGGCGGCCGGGTGTCCATACTCGGTCCCCAGCCGCCACTGTTTCTCCCGGTGTCGCCTCCGCCTTCCACAAGCACGGGTCCCACAACATTACCCGTGCCCTCCCCAGTGCACTTACTGGGAAGGACCGCCTAACCACAAACACGTGGACAGGTGAATGTGGCTAGGGACGGTACGGAGCCAGTCCACAACTTTTTTTGCTGAGATTAGTATTTAGCTCGGTGAAAGTACTAGCTTGGAGGGAAACTGTATCTACTCCGGCTGTCATTTCTCCGTCACCAGGATCCGCCCATTGTCACACACGACCATGCCTGGCTGTATGTTCAGTGGTGAGAGCCACAGATCAGGCTGCTGTGTTACAGCTTTCAACAACTCTGCAGCGCTGGGTGGTTTGTCAATTAAGCATTAAGCATGTTATCTTCAGTACAGCCTGTTACTGCTTGGCCAAGGCAGTGCTGCAGTGCTATCAGCTTGTGACTGATGTGGTCATTTCGGAGATGGAGGAGGAGGTGCATGAGCTGAACAATGTGATTACATTGAGGTTAAATTGGTGACGCTGTTTTTTATACTAAAGAAAGATCCTATTGTTTTGGTTTTTTTTACGTTATTTTTTAAGACAAATGCATTCACCGGGAAATGTCATTTTAACATTTTACAACCTTATCTGGCAATGTGGTGTGTGACACATCATCAGACACATCCTGTTTTATTTATGATGGAGGGACTCTGAAAGTCATAAAGCCTATTTTTATATGGACATCAGACGGCCCTTACTATTCTTAAAAGGCCAGCAGCCGGCCCTAGCTATTGTTAGAGAGCCATCAGCCGGCTATGCTTTGTTGTTCCCATTATTAACAAGTGGGTCTCGTACACTGTTATTGCGTATCCAGTGACTGCAAGGGCTGCCAAAAATTTGGACGCAACCCAATACCCCTGTGAAGAGACATAGAGGAGGGTCTCAGTAAAAAAAATGTTCCTATTTTAAAGGAGCGGGTCTCCTATAGTGGTAATGCCCATGCTGTGACTGCAAGGGCTGCCAAAATTTGGGAAAAACCCCACTAAGAATTTATAGACACATAGAGCAGGGCCAAAGTAACAAGTACGACATGTACCCATTAGAAAGGAGAGGGTCTGCTATACAGTTATAGGGTATGCAGTGAGTACAACGGCTGACCAATTTTAGGAAAAACCCAACTAAGAAATTAAAGACACACAGAGCAGGGCCACAGTAACAAGTACAACATGTTCCCATTAGAAAGGAGAGGGTCTGCTATACAGTTATGGGGTATGCAGTGAGTCCAACAGCTAATCAATTTTAGGAAAAACCACACTAAGAATTTAAAGACACATAGAGCAGGGCCACAGTAATGACAAATTCCCATTAGAAAGAAGAGAGTCTCCCATAGTGTTGGCCTATGCAGTGAATGCAAGGGCTGCAAAAAATTTGGAGGCACTTCAATGCCCCTTGGAAGAGACGTGGAGGAGGGCCTCATAACAAAATGTTCCCATTAGAAAGGAGCGGGCCTCCTATACTTGTAATGCCCATGCACTAAGTGTATGGGCTGACAAACATTTACCCCAGGGGGGTATAACATGAACATACTGTATAAAAAATTTTTTTTATGGGCATCATAAACACCCTTTAAAAAAATGATGTGGGTTTTGCACAGTCACCCTAGTGATATGGTGGTGGAGGATGAGGAGAAGGGGGAGGACAAGAGCAAATAGCCAAAATCAGGAAGCGTATAACCATGTGTGGGTGTGAAAAGGTGCATGGGAATACACCTCCCAAGAAAAGACACTGCATGAGTTTATGTTACACTGCTATCATTCGGTGGTGTTGAAAAGTCTGGCGCAATCCAGCCCTTGTTCATTTTTATAAAAGTCAGCCTGTCAGCATTTTCAGTTGACAGGCGGATGCGCTTATCAGTTATAATTCCACCAGCGGCACTAAAAACCCGCTCTGATAAAACGCTGGCGGCAGGGCAGGCCAGGACCTCAAAGGCATAGAGAGCCAGTTCATTCCACGTATCCAGCTTGGATACCCAATAATTATAAGGCACAGCGGAATCACGGAGGACGTTGGTACGGTCGGCAAGGTACTCCTTCAGCATCTTCCCAAACTTTACACTCCTTGTGAGAGTACCCCGTGCCTCAGGACCTGTGCGATGGGAGGGTCTGAGAAAACTCTCCCAGAACTTTGACAGTGTTCACCTGCCTCTGCCTGATTGAAGTTGTGTCTCTCTCGCCTGTACTCCTTGGTTGTCCAACGAAGTGTGCCCTCTGCCGCCAGCGTTTTCAGATGGGAATTTTTTTAATAGTTCCGCAACAAGGGCCTTCTGGTACAGCCCCATTTTTGTAGACCTGTCCGCCTCAGGAATAAGAGATATAAAGTTCTCCTTGTAGTGTGGGTCTAGAAGTGTCATCAACCAGTAATGACTGTCACCCAAAATTTTGAGAACGCGAGGGTCATGGGAAAGGCAGCATAACATAAACTCAGCCATGCGTGCCAGACTACTAACAGGCAAGACTTCCGTGTACTCACCAAGAGGATGACTGACCATGCTCTCCTCCTCCTCCTCCTCTCTGTCCTCTGGCCATCCACGCTGAACAGACGGTATGACAGCTGTGCAGGTAGTACCGTCTATAGTGCATGAAACTAGCTCCTGTCCTTCCTCATTGTCACCCAATCCACGTTGGGATGAGATGAGGCTTGGCTGTGTGTAATCACCCTGTATGGTTCCTTGCTAAATCTCATCATGCTCTGCCTGCAATGCATCCTCTTTGATTGTGAGCAGAGAGCGTTTCAGAAGACAGAGAAGCGGGATGGTGACACTAATTATGGCGTCATCGCCGCTCACCATCTTCGTGGAGTCCTCAAAGTTTTGGAGGATGGTACATATGTCTGACATCCATGTCCACTACTGAGGTCTTATGCGTGGAGTCTGAACTGAATACCGACGGCCTTGTTGATGCTGGTACTCAACAACTGCCCTCTTCTGCTCACAAATCCTTCCCAACATCTGCAGTGTAGAGTTCCAACGCATGGGGACATCACACACCAGTCTGTGAGCCGGAAGCTGAAAACGCTGCTGAAACACTGCAAGGGTGGCGGAAGCTGTAGCTGACTTTCTAAAATGGGCACACAGGCGACGTACTTTAACAAGCAGATCCGGAAGCTCCGGGTAGGATTTGAGAAACCACTGAACCACGAGGTTAAGCACATGGGCCAGGCATGGTATGTGTGTGAGCTTGCCTCGCCTCAGAGCCGCCACCAGGTTCCGGCCATTGTCACACACGACCATGCCTGGCTGTAGGTTCAGCAGTGTGAGCCACAGATCTTCCTGCTCTTTCAGAGCTGTCCACAACTCTTCAGCATTGTGCAGCTTGTCACCTAAACATATTATCTTCAGCACAGCCTGTTGCCGCTTGGCCGAGGCAGTGCTGCAGTGCTTCCAGCTTGTGACTGATGTGATCATTTCGGAGATGGAAGCTGAAGAGGAGGCTGAGGAGGATGAGGTGCAGGAGCTGTAGACCATGGGGGCAACCCTGATTGACCTAGGGCCCGCAATCCCCTGCGTCGGGAGGACGTGTTCCGTCCCAAGGTCCGACTGGGTCCCGGCTTTCACTATGTTAACTCAGTGTGCAGTCAGTGAGATGTACCGTCCCTGCCCACAAGCACTTATCCACGTGTCCGTGGTTAGGTAGACTTTACCGGTAACTGCGTTGTTGAGGGCACGGCTAATGTTTTGGGACACGTGCTTGTGTAATGCGGGCATGGCACACCGGGAGAAATAGTGGGGGCTGGGGACCGAGTACGGAGCAACGGCCTCCGCCATCAGGTTGCGGAATGCTTCCGTCTCCACGAACCTAAAAGGCAACATTTCGAGCGCAAGCAGTCGTGAAATGTGAGAATTTAGTAGTGTGGCCTGTGGGGCATTGGCTGCCTAATTGCGCTTGCATTCCAAGGACTGGGGTATGGACAACTGAACGCTGCGCTGGGACAAGGACATGAACGTGCTTCCTGATGCTGCTACTTGAGAGTGTGCAACGACAGGTGCAGGGCAGGAGGCATCTTCGCATGCACCATGGACAGGGGATTGGCTTGCATGCACAACAGTGGAAGAAGCAATGGTGCCACCCGCAGACACTGTTCCTGGACCCTGGGGTCAGGTGCTTTGCTGCCATGTGCCTGATCAAGCTGTTGATGGTCAGGCTGGTCGTTTTGCCACCCCTGCTGATGCTGGCCTGGCAGGTGGTGCAAATGGCCTTTTTGGGGTTATCGGCAGAGTCTTTAAAAAACAACCAGACTCGGGAAGACCTAACAGTTGTACTGGCAACTTCCTTCGTGTTGGTGTTACGGGGAACGGTTGCCTGCCTTCTGTTTGCGGCCACAACACTGCTTCTTCCTGCCTGTTGGGGTGCTCTGCCTCCCTCCCCCTGTGTGCTGTTGTCCTCGCTCTGCATGTCCTCCTGCCAGGTTGGGGCAGTTACTATATCATCCACCACCTCGTCTTCCTCTTCCGCACCCTGGTCCTCCTCCTGACTTTCTGGCAATTGTGTCTCATCATTGTCCACCTCTTGTGACACTTTCCCTCCGTCGCCTTCGTGTGACCATGGCTGCTACACGCGATCTCCTCTTGCCCCGCTTCAAGTGGACCGGGTGAGAGGTCAAAATCTATAAATGGAAAAGTGAACAGCTCTTCAGAGTGTCCAAGTGTGGGATCAGTTGTCTCTGGGTACTCGGCATGGTGGGAGGAAGGAAGATCAGGGTGAGGAAAATGCGGTCTCACGGCTACTGAGACTTGACCGTGTGGAAGACAGGGTGTTGGTGGTGGTGGTGGCAAAGTGACTGGAAGCATTATCCGCTATCCAACCAACAACCTTTTGACACTGCTCTGGGTTCAATAGTGGTGTGCTGTGGTCCCCTAGAAATTGGGACAGGAAGGTCAGGCGAGAAGATGTGGGTGTTTGTTGTGGCACAATTTCGGCTTGCCCGCGGCCTTGTCCTCGGCCTCTGCATGCACCATTACCATCACATCCTGTTCCCCGACCCTTGCCACGTGACTTGCCCATTTTAAATGCAGGACAGTATCTTCCACGCTCACTACAAATGACTGAGTTTGGAGCGAATTTATATGTGATCCGTGTGACGGAGAAAACAGAGTTTTAAATACCTGGCCTGTAGGTAAGTAGTTTGAACAGCAAACTGCTGTGAATTGCTTCACTGACACACTAAAGGAAATTTTTAATGGAGGCCAGAAATGGCAGTATTTTCTGACAATGTATATGTGATCCGTGTGACGGAGAAAACACAGTTTTAAATAGCTGGATTTCTAGCGCTGTAATATAGAAAGGACTTGGCTGTATTACGCAGTGCCAACAAGCAAATGGTGCAGAAAAACTGTGTTCTCTGGATTGCTTTTTAAGCAAATAATGAGGATTAAGATCCAAAGAAAAGTATTCCTGGCCCATGAGACCTGGGCCTTCGTATAGAAATATCTAACAGCAGCGGAAGGCAGAATTGGAATGGAGCCTCTCGTGCTATATGCACTGCAGTCTGCTAAATACACTGCCTGCCTATACACCCTGCCTGCCTGACATCTCTGCAGATGGATTAGTCCTCAGAAGGACTGTTTTTTAAGATGGATATGTGTAATGTACGGTTTTTCTCCCTACACTACCTAATACACAAGCAAATCTGTCCCTGACGCAGCAGCACCTCTCCCAAAACAAGCAAATGTTGCAGAAAAACAGTGTTCTCTGGATTGCTTTTTAAGCAAATAATGAGGATTAAGATCCAAAGAAAAGTATTCCTGGCCCATGAGACCTGGGCCTTTGTAGAGAAATATCTAACAGCAGCAGAAGGCAGAATTGGAATGGAGCCTCTTGTGCTATATGCACTGCAGTCTGCTATATACACTGCCTGCCTATACACCCTGCCTGCCTGACATCTCTGCAGATGGATTAGTCCTCAGAAGGACTGTTTGTTAAGATGGATATGTGTAATGTACGTTTTTCTCCTTACACTACCTAATACACAAGCAAATCTCTCCCTGAAACAGCAGCAGCTCTCCCTACACTGTCTGATCTGGAGTGACTGTGACGAGCATGGCGGCGCCAGGTCTGATAGAGATCTGATGACGCTGTGCGGCTAGCCAGTCACTGTAATGCCCACAACCAACATGGCTACGGCATTACAGTGCATGGCAGGCAATCCTTGCATGGTCATTGGCTCTCTAAAGAGCGCCAAACATGCAGGGAGGGGACCCGAGCAACCCGGAAATACTCGGCGAGCGCCAAGCATCTCGAGCAGTGAGATGCTCGGGCAAGCTCCGAGCAGTAGCGAGCATGCTCGCTCATCACTAGTGGCAACCAATCACAGTGCAGCTTTTTTAGAGCAGCTCAAGGCATAACATCAAAGATCTGACTAGTTACCATCAGGAACAAGATTAGTTGCTAAGAGCAAAAATTTCAGTTTTTCCAGGTTCTATGTATAATCTGCATTCTTTATAATTAAACACAAAACTTAAACAATGCAAAGCTTATGATTTTGGGGGAAATAAACATATAACAGGAGCTAACTGACCTTTTTTTATTTCCAGGCACTGAGACACTGCGGCACGCCAGGAAAGGTGATTGCTAAGGCAATATGAACACTCTTAATCCCAATGCGAAAATTAAAGGAGGGGAACAACCCCTTTGTGTTGTATTTTAAAGGTTTTTTTTTTATCTAAGGGGGATAATGGGTAATATATTTCTTCAGCTGGACTGCATCCGATGTTCATAGTATATATTTTATCCTATACAATGGCATTTAAAATATCAATATCATATACCACAAATGTGGAGGTTAGGATACTGCTGGACCCGTACTGTCCCAAAGGGGGGACTGGTTATCGATAAAGATGTTTTTTTCTGTAGGTGAAACTCTTTATGTGTATAATAATTCTATACATAAAAAAATCTACAAATACCCAATTCTGCACATGAGTTAGGGTATCAGCTAGTAATAACAGATAACAAATCTTACTATACAGTAGTTTACAAAAAAAAATGTACATACCTCAATCTCTGTTTCAATAGGAGTGCAGATGATACCTAAAACATAAAATGCAGAACACATGTAAAAATAAAATACACAATAAAAAATAAAAATATTACCTTAACACAATGAGAATTAAAAAATGCAGCAATTCCCCCCAAAAAATAAATACAGAAAAAAATACTAATTATGACTAGTAATAATGATAATAAAACATTAAAACAGTTGCTAAGAATATAAACCTGTGAAACTGGTAAATGCCACAACAGCAAAGCCAATGACTCCTATGGACTTCATGATGACAAGTTATTATTTTGAACTTGCTCAGTAGATTCTGCAAATAATTTTTCTACACGGTTGCTCTACATTTTTATGTCCTGAAGAAGTTTACCTAAGGCAGGGCTAAAAGGAATACACCCGCAATACTGGGCTAAACAAATATAATATTCACATCATGCCATCGCCAGCTGAGACATAACTTTTATTTCTCAATTGTAAAGCAGTAACATTTACAAATATTTGCTTCTACTTGAATAACAAGTATACAGAACTGTGGAGGCTCTAGCGTTAGTAGCTTTTTTTAAATGTATTAATTCCTTAACCAAGATTAAAAAACAATAAAAAAAAACGTAAATATTATGAAGACTGCACTGCACTCAATGTAATTTAAAAAAAAAGAACTTACAATTGTTTTCTTTATTTTTATTACCATTTGGCTTATAGAGCTTGCATGCAAAACACTAGAGTGCTAGCTGCTCAGTCTTGCTCTGTTCTTATTTGTCAGACCAGTTCTCTAATGGCTTTCTGACCTCTTCTGAAGCTAACCTAAGCTTAAATTCTATTTGGATAACATTTATTTAGTTTTTTTTTTGTTTAAAGATATGAGCTTTGATTAAATCTAGAAGATCAGGAAAGATCAGAGTATGCTGCAGAGAGCCATAAAAGAGCTCATTTGACAGAATGAAGTGAAATAGTTCATACTGTGAAAACTGTTGCCCATTTGTCAGCCTACTCTATTATAGGGCCAAGGCTGAAGACTTTTGCTCCTGTATTTGGAGAAGGAACCCCTCATTCCATCTCATGGCAAGAGAGAGGCACTAAACATAGCATTTGACTTACCTGCACCTCTCATGTCCGATTTGTGGCCAAGATCCTCTGAGCCTGCCAATCTGGGTTCCCTATTTGGAGCCGCAGACCTAGCACATAATAAAATATATATGGAAGTGCCCATCACTTGTCACCTGAACATCAGTCACCCGTCTACCTACAAACTGCTTTATGCCTGACTCCTGCACCTAAACTGAGGGGAGATCTCCATCCAAATCAGGGATATTTTGCACTTCTGCAATCAGGGACTGTCTAATAGCGTGGGCTCACCACGACCTCAGATACTGACACATCTAGAACACTGTAAAGTGTTTGAGAAATCTAAGATTCATCACATACCCTGATTTGTTTAGCATGTTTCTTTACTCCTTATTTCCATATGTGTTATTTAGTGGTTTTGCTGCTTTCAGTCTGAATCTTCCATATGCACAATCTAATAAGAACAGAGAAAACTATTGCATGAACAGGTATGTCCAAACTCTTGACTAGCACAGTATACTGCAAATGATTGTCGCAGCTGATTTATATATCAACTAAAGTGCATATATACCTATGCCATCATCAGTAACTTAGACCATGAGCACACAAATCTCTACAGCAGCCTATTACAATAACAGCTAAGGTGTATGTATGTGTATCACACTCGAAGTAACATAAAACCTCAGTTCCCACAGCCTATGCAGTTATAAGCTCATTACCTAGATTTTATGGCTAATCTCAGGCACTACATCGGGATCATATGTAAACTAAGTATTGTGATTTATACTGGATGAACTTTGGGAACTTGGGGTTTATATTACTAATAGAATAACAGGTATATACACTTACTATTTAAGCAACAGACCAGTGTTTCCATCAGCAATCCGCAGTAATATGGTATATATGTAAACAGGTGTGGGAATGCAATATCATAGAGAATACACACTCAGCGGTACAATTAAACAAGTTGTTATTTATTAACTACAGTATATACAAGTTTAACAAGACAGTGTGCAATATCAAGAAAATGGCAGTTTGTAAATTAAAAGGGTATTCCCATCTCCAAGATCGAATCCCAATATGTAATAGGTGTAATAATAATAATATTAGCAAATATCTTCAATTAGAAATGTAGTATAGTTCTTCTGATTCGCTAAATCTCTTTCCACATGTGCAGTCATTGTAGGACCTTAGGTATCCTTGATTACGACCACTAGCAACTAGCTAACTGTCCTTATATTAGTGGTCGTAACCATGGATACCTAAGATCCTGCAATGCCTGCACATGAGAAATAAGAAATAGTGAATCAGAAAAACTATACTACATTTCTAATTGAGGTATATGCTAATATTATTATTATTACACCTACTACATATTGGGATAGAATCTTGGAGATGGGAATACTCCTTTAACCACTATGCAAACAATACAGTCTAATTCCTGTAATCTCTCTTGGCCTAGTGATTACCGTCTGTCCCTAATTCTGTCATTGTTGACCTGACCCCTTCCTTATGAAATAATAAATCTGGCGCTACCGCATTAAGAAGTGCGTCACTGTCCCCGCCCTCGGGCATGTAAGTAATCAAGAAGAAGTAAGAGCTGTTGGCTCGGCTGCTCACTTCCTCTTGATTACTCATACGTGAGAAGGCAGGGACAGTAAGGCTTGCACCAATTGGGCGCAGGGCTCATGTGACATAACAACCTCGCGTGAGGTCTGGAAATGCGAGTGCCGACACAGCTGGAACGACGCCGACACGGGAGGTGAGCATCAGTGTTTTTATTTTAATAGGGGCAAACATTCAGCATAAGAAGGGGTGGTCCTAGTAGTGGACAACCCCTTTACATTTTTTTAAAGAGTATCTCTCAGAAAAAACAACAAACCTCCTGCTTTCCCCAAGCCACATACAGTACAGACCAACAGTTTGGACGCACCTTCTCATTTAAAGATTTTTCTGTATTTTCATGACTATGAAAATTGTACATTCACACTGAAGGCATCAAAACTATGAAATAACACATGTGGGATTATATACTTAACAAAAAAGTGTGAAACAACTGAAAATATGTCTTATATTCTAGGTTCTTCAAAGTAGCCACCTTTTGCTTTGATGACTGCTTTGCACACTCTTGGCATTCTCTTGATGAGCTTCAAGTGGTAGTCACCGGAAATGGTCTTCCAACAATTTTGAAGGAGTTCCCAGAGATGCTTAGCACTTGTTGGCCCTTTTGCCTTCACTCTGCGGTCCAGCTCACCCCAAACCATCTCGATTGGGTTCAGGTCTGGTGACTGTGGAGGCCAGGTCATCTGGCGTAGCACCCCATCACTCTCATACTTGGTCAAATAGCCCTTACACAGCCTGTTTGGGGTCATTGTTCTGTTGAAAAATAAATGATGGTCCAACTAAACGCAAACCGGATGGAATAGCATGCCACTGCAAGATGCTGAGGTAGCCATGCTGATTCAGTATGCCTTCAATTTTGAATAAATCCCCAAAAGTGTCACCAGCAAAGCACCCCCACACCATCACACCTCGTCCTCCATGCTTCACGGTGGGAACCAGGCATGTAGAGTCCATCCGTTCACCTTTTTCTGCGTCGCACAAAGACACGGTGGTTGGAACCAAAGAACTCAAACTTGGACTCATCAGACCAAAGCACAGATTTCCACTGGTCTAATGTCCATTCCTTGTGTTCTTTAGCCCAAACAAGTCTCTTCAGCTTGTTGCCTGTCCTTAGCAGTGGTTTCCTAGCAGCTATTTTACCATGAAGGCCTGCTGCACAAAGTTTCCTCTTAACAGTTGTTGAAGAGATGTGTCTGCTGCTAGGACTCTGTGTGGCATTGACCTGGTCTCTAATCTGAGCTGCTGTTAACCTGCGATTTCTGAGTCTGGTGACTCGGATAAACTTATCCTCAGAAGCAGAAGTGACTCTTGGTCTTCCTTTCCTGGGGCGGTCCTCATGTGAGCCAGTTTCTTTGTAGCGCTTGATGGTTTTTGCAACTGCATTTGGGGACACTTTCAAAGTTTTCCCAATTTTTCGCACTTACTGACCTTCATTTCTTAAAGTAATGATGGCCACTCGTTTTTCTTTACTTAGCTGCTTTTTTCTTGCCATAATACAAATTCTAACAGTCTATTCAGTAGGACTATCAGCTGTGTATCCACCAGACTTCTGCACAACACAACTGATGGTCCTAACCCCATTTATTTGAAGCTCATCAAGAGAATGCCAAGAGTGTGCAAAGCAGTCATCAAAGTAAAAGGTGGCTACTTTGAAGAACCTAGAATATAGTGTTGAGCCACCCCCACAGTGTTCGAGTTCGGTTCGGTTCGTCGAACACCCGTATGTTCGCCGAACTGTTCGTCGAACTGTTCGTCGGACACCTTCGAACACCATTAAAACCAATGGCAGGCAAACAAAAACACATAGAAACACATAGAAAACACATAGAAAACACTTCAAAGGTGTCCAAAAGTTGACAAACTGCTCAGAAGACACAACTAACACATGGAAAAGTGACAAGTACATATAGTCATGTGAAAAGAAAAGAGCTGGAGGAGTAAAAGGAGGGGGAGACACAGATATAGGCATGTCATGCCCTTGTAAAATCAAGAAAGGCTGGAGTAAAAATCTAAAATCAGTCTACCAACACCCAGACGTCGTGACAAGAAAATTAAAAAAAGAAATATCTTTAGGTAGAATGGCGGTTCCATTCAGAACACTTTCCTTATAAGACGTAGTGGTATCCCCGTTGTGAGTTGTGCCAAAAACGGAACCCAATACATTCAGACTAATCCACCATTTGTCATATCCAAGGGGCAGGTCAGTAAACGACAACATCGACGCGGAACCAAGTACAGTAGTATATACTGTACATCCTTTGACAAGGCAATCAGGCGGATCAAGAAGTTGAGAAGGGTCACCCTAATGGCCAAAACAGACATTGATGTGGCGTTCCGGTTACTTACTACCTGTGCCTCCAAATAGTGTCCACCTATTGGGCTGCTTCTGGGAAGGAGCATACTATATAGATAGCTGTTTGCCCATGGGGTGGTCCAGATCCTGCTCACTATTTGAGGCGCTTAGTTGCTCCTCGAATGGGTTGTCATGGACGTTTCTAAGGGAGCACATATTATCCATTACCTCGACAACTTCTTATACCTGGGCCCAAAAGATTCGCCACAGTGTGAATACACGCGGTAGTCCACCTGTGAGAAGGAGAGAGCTGGAGGGAGAGCGGACACCACAGAACCGAGGGGTTAGATGGAGAACGGAAGAAGGAAAGAGGGCGAGGGAGGTAAGCGAGTACAGTGGAAGGCTGACCTGAGCTCCCCCACGTTCCTGCTGGGCGGGGAACAGCCCTGGGAAGAAAAGCAGCTTGCGCATCCCTTTGAGGTTACGGGCGCGAGCGGGCAGAGGGACTACGCTGGAGTGTGAAGCCGACATGGCCAGTCCGTTCCTGCCTGTGCGACCTCCGTGTCGCCGGGTTTGTGCCAGAGCCACGGTGGACCCTGACGGCCAGCCCCCCTCTCCCAATACTGGTGCCTGTCTGCTGGTGGGTCGAGCCCCCCCGCGGTGGGGGGGAGTAACATCTGCAGAAGAAAGACCATCTTCCAGCCAAACTAAGATGTCTATTTCTTTTCATGGACAATGTGATACGATCCCTTTCTTACGGACACGCCCATCGCTACAAATTCCAGATGAGGCACAAAAACAGCAGGTGCTTCAACGGATATCAAGTGCTCCTTCAAGTGGGCTCTCCTTCACCTCAACTTCAACATCACAAAAACTCCAGTCCTCAGAGGTGTCACCCCAATCGCACTTGCTTCCTCACAGCTCCCAAGTCTCCAGCTGCCCCTGTGAGTATGGGGTAACACAGAAGGTTGAGTCTGCACAGCTGTTTACTCATACTATAGCCTGGGAAACAGAGGTCTGCTCCAGAGCTTCTGTTAATCCAGACGAGGAAATGATCTGCACTGATGCCCAGAATCTTTATGAGTCGGATCCAGGACCAGATGAAGAAGGTTCTGTGCATAATGTAGACCCTCGTTCCCAAACTGTAACTCCTGTTGGTGGAGACAATGATGAAGAAGATGATGAGACTCAAATACATGATTGGAGCGACAACTTGACTTTTCGGTCAGGGCAGGAAGAGGTTGGCTCTGAGGACGATGGGTATGAGAACACACAGGGTGATGATGACGAGGTTGGAGATCCCACTTACTGTCAACCCACAGGCAGCCAGTCGATGAGGTCAGCAGAGGAGGTGGAGGAGGATGTGACTAGCCCAGGGGATGGGGATGACTCGGTACCTGGGCCTTTGCCTGGCCTTTGGGATGTCGCGGTGGTCAGCTCCCCGGCCCGTACCCTGGGGTCAGTATTTAAAAGGGTGGATAATTGTTAATTTTATAAGAGTTTGTGACGCCACCTGTGGTATCTGGTGAGAAGCACCAGCGCTGCAGTAGTCCACTGAGGCCGGTGATAAGGCAGCTCGATGGTATAGCTCCCCACAGGTGGAGCTAGGCCTCAGAAAAGCATATGCAGGGGGAATGCAGGACAGGCGAGACCCAGCTGGGTCAGAGCAAAAACGGGAACGGACACGGTAGTCACTTCAGTACCTTTTACTGGTGGAAATTCAGGCACATCCCGGAGCACTGTAGGGTGAAGGGTGCATATCAGCATCCTCCCCAATGAGCGGGTGTAGGGCCTCCTGTTTCTTGCCTCCGCGTAGTAAGTTTCTGACCTGCCTGGAGCTAGGACTAACTTTGTCTCTGTCCTGCGCTGGCTGACCTTGTGGTAGGGCCTTGTCTTGGAGTTCACGCTCCCAGTATGTGGGGCCTAAGCGACTCCTGGCTCTGTTACGTATCAGCACCTTAGCGATCCTGGGACTTGTATTTCTCCAGGGATTCCGGTTATGCCTTACTGGGTCATAGAGATCCCGGTAAGCTCGGATCCGGTGTCCGGTAAATACTTCGGGGTGAGCTGGTTAAGCTCCTCTGGCCCCTATGTACTAACTCTCCACTCGCCTTCGGCCTACTCGGGCCCTCACTAGGCTATATACACTAACGGCAGCTTGCCGCGCTTCACCGATTTTATGGCGCCTGCACACCTTAAGCTCTAACTGGGCTCCCTGAATCTAGCTAGCAGGAGCCTCGTGCTCCACTGCTGAACTATTAACTGAGTTCTCTAGACTAGACTGAGCTCCACTGCAGACTGACCTCTCTTAGGCTTCTCTACTGCAGGAAATCTTCAGAGGTACTGAACTGCCTAGCTCCACCTTCCCTATTTATATCCCTAACGGGCCCCCTCTGCTGGTCTGAGGTGGAAGGTGGAGATGTGTGAATGTTTATGGGGGCCTCTTGTGGAGGATTCCATCAATGCACTCTTCTAGGATCTGTGATACCAAGCGCAGCTGGACGTCACAGATGCTATTGACGACGAGGTTAGGTTGCGCCTTCCTGGACAGAGACGGAGTACTGGAAGCACGTCAACAACTGCATCCTCAACCACAACTCTGCCTCTGACCACAAGTTGTAGTGGCTCTTCAGGTGGCATGGGCTCTAAGCCTTGCATAGCCTGGGCATTTTTTCAGATCGATAAGGATGACCCAACTCATGTTATCTGTAATATTTGTCACCAAAAGCTAAGTAGAGGCCAAAAAATCCATAGTTTGAGTACTTCATGCATGAACCGTCACATGGATATGAAGCATAAGTTGCAGTGGGAAGCTCACCCTTGCTACAATGCGGCCTAGCGGGCCGGGCCAACCACCGTCTGCCCCATCTTGTGCATCCGCGGCCTCTTCATCCTCTGTGACTGGGGGGACAGCAGTCACACATGTTTTTGGACGCAGACCTGCCACCTCTTTACCCGCAACAGCCAGTGTGATTGGCAGGTCATCATTTCATTTGGAAGTGGAAACACCAGCTGGTGTTGAGCGCTCTCCGACATCGAGAGCACCACCTTTGGATCAAGGCAGCCTAACTTTTCCGCCTGCATCTTCCTCACAGACCGGCAAGTTTGCCGGGGACACCCTACTCAACCCCGTCTAAGCACAACAGCCAGCTCTCGGTCCCTCAAATGTGGACAAGTAAAAGACCATTTCCTCCTAGACATGACAAAGCTAAGAGGTTGAATTTCACCATCTGCAAGCTGTTGGCTACAGAAATGCTGCCTTTCCGCCTGGTGGGCACAGAGGATTTTCGAGACCTTATGTCCGTTGCAGTGCACCAGTACCAGATGCCCAGTCGGCACTACTTCTCAAAGAAAGGTGTGCCTGTGCTCCACCAGCATGTCGCACACAACATCACCGCTTCTTTGAGAAACTCTGTGTGTGACAGGGTGCATTTCACCACAGACACTTGGGCGAGTAGGCATGGACAGGGGCATTACATGTCGCTGACTGGGCACTGGGTAACTATGGTGACAGCAGGACAAGGGGCTGCTGTCCAAGTCTTGCCGTCCCCACGAGTTGTACGTTAATCCTCTTTATCTAGAAGTTCCTCCACTGCTTCTGCCTCCTCAACCTCCTCTCGGTCCTCCACCTGCACCCAAAGCCTGTCTGGTAATGCCACCCGCTTTCTAACTGCGCAGAAGGAATCCTGCACATCTCCTTACTATGCTGGCAGCAGGGCTCAATGGCATCAGGCAGTGTTTACTTTGAAATGTCTGGGAAATGTGAGTGACCAGCTGAGAAGTTGTGGTCAGCTCTGGAGACCCAGTTTCATGAATGGTTGTCTCCACTGGACCTGCAACCAGGGAAGGCCGTGTGCGACAATGCTGCAAACCTGGGTGCGGCCCTTCGCCGGGGCAATGTTACACACATGCCTTGTATGGCTCACGTGTTGAACCTGGTTGTCCAGCAATTTTTAGCCCACTATCCCGGACTAGATAGCCTTCTGCAGAGGGCACAGTCGCTGTGTGCTCACTTCCGCCGTTCGCATCCCGCAGCTCAACGACTTACATCTCTACAGAAGTCGTTGGGCCTGCCAGTTCACCGGCTGAAATGCGATGTGCCGACATGGTGGAATTCAACTCTGCACATGTTGCAGCGACTGTGGCAGCACCGACAAGCCCTGATGCATTACGTTCTGATGTATAGCCTGGGCCAACGAGATCCAGAGGTGGGGCAAATCACGCTGCAGGAGTGGTCTCAGATCAGGGACCTATGAAGTTGACGCGCCCCCTGGGCCGTGGGGTACCCGGAGCAGGGCCGGTAGACGCTGGGGGTTGTATGCACTGTGGCGGCGACCGGGTCCGTGACCCAGGGCGGTCAATCCAAGGGTAATTTGTATATATGGGTTTTATAATGTCCGACTACGCCACCTGTGGAGTGCGGCCAAAGGGGCCGCCGCTGCGGAACAGTCCTCTGAAGCGGGTGGTTTTGCAGCAATGGTACTATTACTCCCCACAGGAAGAGTGTAGCTTCAGGGCAGTGTGGGTGGATGATGGTGGTTGTAGTGCAGGGAGTCAGTAATGAACACAGAGTCCGTGTGATGCAGTCCCAAGATCTTTACTCACAGTTGTTGCAGTCCAGATTACAGGTACCAGAGCAATCTCCCCTGTCATGCTGTGCATACTCAGTGAGGGGCTCAGTCCACCCTCAGATAGCTCCGGAGTACTTAGCAGGACCCCCTTATGTGTGTCCTTTCTCTGGCCTTCTCCCTGCACCTCACACCCCGTTACACTTCTATCCGGTATCCTTGGGCCTTGGCGGGCGACGTGTGTTCCGTCCCCTGGGTCCTATGTGGCTACCTTCTTAGTGAGACTGGTGTGGACTTTGGCCTTCAGTACATGAAATTCTGCAGCCTCCGGTTTCTAGTTGAGCCTTGCTGTTTCTCCTCTAGTTGAGGGACCGGTTCCCCTTATCTGGCCTGACCCCTCTACCTCCTGGTAGCAGCGGGCGTACGGGTGGCCTTTTGCACGGCCCGTACCCCTAGGGTCCCTTCGGTTCCTGGAGTCTTCCTGCTCCCACTCCTCTCTTCTCTCCTTCAGTCCTGGGCCTCCCAGGCTAGGCCCGCCTCCGGAGCAGAGCTCATGCAGAGCCTCTGCTCCTGTCACTTCTCCTCTGACTGGCTTGCTCTTTCTAAGATGGCTTCCTATTTATACTCTCCCTGTCATGTGCTCCCCTAAGCTGCTTTCTCCACCCACATCCACTACATAGGACCCTCCCACCAGCTAGGGACCTGGGACTGTGCTCTCCCTTAGGAGCAATCTCGCACTACCCCCACTGCGGGTATGTGTTGGATGCAGGTGTTAGGGTCCCGAGCCATACTCCTTCCTTACGTGAGGGTGAGATACCACACGTCTGGGTGAGATGCAGTACCTCTGTGGTGACTGAACCCTCAGGGGCGCCACACATCCTTCTGCACAGTTTTGAAATGGCGACGAAGATGTTTAGTGCTGACGACGATGCCATTATCAGCATGACTATTCTGGTGATTTACATGTTGGAGCACACGTTAAACAGAATTCAGAGTCAGGTGGTGGGACAAGAGGAGGTGGAGGAAGTAGAGGAGGAGTCGTATGCGGAAGGGATAACATCTCCAAGGTCCAGACGGTCGGCAGCACCAAGGCGGCAGGCATGGGAGGGTGGGGGAGAGGGATTAACCAGGGCGCATGGTAGCAGCAAAACTGTTGAGAAAGGTGCAGAAGCCGTGGAAGAAGTGGAGGACGAACTGGCGATGGGCATGTAAGACTCATCAGATGAGGGAGACCTTGATCACATTTCTGATGTACGAGGTTGGGGGGAGAGGGCAGAGGAAGGAAGCATGATTCTTACCTCGCTACCAACACAACAAGGACTTGGTCCTCCTGGATGTGCAAGACGCATGAGTGCCTTCTTGCTGCACTACCTGCAACATGACCCTCGGATTGTCAGAATTCGAAGTAATCCCAACTACTGGGTTGCTACACTCTTAGATCCCCGGTACAAAAGTAAATTTGCCGAAATAATTCCTGCCATAGAAAGGGATTCACGCATGCAGGAGTATCAGCAGAGGCTGTTGCAGAATCTTACATGTGCTTTTCCACAAAACACCAGTGGTGCACGTAGTGAATCTCACAGTTCTAACTTGCAAACCGTAGGACTGTCGAGTCTTCATCACTCAAACCGTAACAGTAACACAGTATCTGCTGGTAACAGCAATTTTGTGGAATCGTTTCACCACTTTTTTAGACCATCCTTTGCAAGGCCACAGGAGACAAGAAGTCTGACACATAGTCAACGCCTAGAGAGGATGGTACAGGAGTATCTCCAAGTGAACATCGAAGCTATGACTGTGTCACTGGACCCTTGCTCATTTTGGACTTCCAATCTGGAAAAATGGCCGGAGCTCGCCACTCACGCCTTGGAGATCTTGTCATGCCCTGCAGCCAGCGTTCTCTCTGAACGTGTGTTCAGAGATGCTGGTGGTGTGCTGACAGATAAGCGCACGCGGCTGTCCTCTGAGAATGTAGACAGACTCACGTTCATAAAGATGAACAAATCATGGATCCACAAGGACTTTTCTACCCCTGTGTCATCCTGGGGAGACTAAAAGCTTGAGGATTTGGTAAAATCACCTCACCAAACATTTTAAACAACTCTGGGGCAATTGATGCCACTCTTTTTGGAGTCCCCTTGCTGTGTTTTACGTGACGTTGGCATCGTCAATTCCAGGTGGGTTGGGTCGCCCCCCTTCCCCTTTTAACTGTAAGAAACTACATACACTATGGCTTGGGGTAACACAGATGGTTGAGTCTGAAGAGCTGTTTACTCAGAGGTCTGCTCCAAAGCTTCAGTGTCTGCTAGTCAGCGTAGAATTTTTAACTGCATCTAGCCTAGGCAATACTTTGGGCATAGTAGCCCAGCTGCAAAGCAAGCTGCACCGCCTGTGTATCTAATAAGAATTTTTAAATGCATCTAGCCTAGGCAGTCTGTGGGGACCCCCAACCAAACCCAGACGCTCAGCCCCCCTACCGCCCCCCTTTCCTTGACAATACAATAATGTAACTCTTACAACTGGATGGGTGAGAATCGGTCACAGCTTTATTAACTCTTTATACTCATTCCATTAGAATGGCATTTTATTTCAAAAATAATTCAGCTTGTTGCAGCATGCCCTGGGTCTCCACACCGGCAAGTTGGCCAACAAGTGTAACTCTCCAACATGTCCTTTCTATTTCCAGGCCACGAAGGATCCTGTGTACTCGTATGCAGGACTCTGACCCCCATCCATCACACTTAACGCTTGTTCCACTCCGTCCTGGAGTCCTGACAGGAATATGTCCAGTTCAATATCCATTAAGTGAACACCGTCGGGCCGTATGAAGCCTGCTTTATCTCCTTCCAGTTGTCGGTGTTGTATCATTACACCGCCTCAGTCTCTTCTAAATTTTGCCATCCGAATATTTATTACCCGCCTTGTCCGTTCGATGGCCGTGATGTCTCGCGCACCTTGCCATACCGCTATCGGCACAATCTCTGACCATACTATAGTTAGTTTTGTGAAAAATTCTCTGAAGCGCTCAGTGTCTAGTTTCATTATTGCCATTAGTTAAGCGCTCTTGTGATCACCTAGGTCGCTTCACCCGGCCTGTATAACTAAGATGACCGGACCTCTTGCCTCTCTCCCTACCTTGATTACCTTCATTAGTACCTGTGGCCATAGCAGGCCTCTAATACCTCTCCAGTTGAAATATGTGTTATGAAACTCTAATTTCCTCCCGCCTGGGCTGACTTTCGCCCTTTTTACTGCCCAATATATATACGAGTGGCCTATCACCCACACTGTTGGCATAGCATCACCTGTAAAAGAAACAAACCACGTTAGGATAACAAGTCCGGTCTTATGTATCTCGCCAAACACGTGGATCGCCATCTTCCTATCCTCTGAACTTCCGTTTCTGACAGTCCTGCTCTTGCTGCTTCCGTGGCCGCGCCTATGCGGAATGATTGTGTCCCGTAATCTTTGAGGTGGTTCCCTGCCGATGTTATGCATTTATTAAATATAGCTTGGAACTGGTATCTTGATAATGGCGTTCCATCAATGTGTGATAGGAAGAAATTACTTTGTGATCTGATGGTTATATATGTTTTTACTATTGTTACCCGACTCAGTGTACCGTTTGTGGGTTGTAGAAGTACCCAAGTGCCCCTGCCCACTGGAACCGTTTTCGATTGGCGTATGCGTAGACGTATTGCATTATTGGCTATGACTACATCCTGGTGTAATAAGCCTCCACTGGTGGTAATTTTGGATTGAGGGACTAATTCGCTTATGCATAGCGCCCCGAAGAAGGCGATCGCAAATGCAGTAGACAGTAGTGTTGCTTCAAATTGTGAGTGTCATGTTAATGGTGTTAGGGATATGATGTGAGAAATCAGTTTTAGTGACACGGGACGGGACATCTACACTCCTGACTTGGCTGACCCCTTTTCCACCCTTTTATGGATTGTCTGATGATGAATCTCTTTGTCACATCTCCCCAATTCAGTAGTTAGAAGTGAAATGCTACTTCGGTCAGACACCGCTGCGCTGACGCCTCTGATATGCCCCTCATCATTAGCTGGTGCAGAAATTCTATGGTGACTTGTAATCTGGCTTGTTCACATTGGTCAACCCGTCTGTGTGCTACTAGTCGTGTCCACTCTTCCCATGCCTTACCGTATGCTTGACACGTCGACGGGGCAACTGACGCTCTGACTAATGGCATCAACTATTCGCCACTAGATCCCATAGGGAGGGTGAGCAACTGTTGCCCGATGGGTGGGCGTTGGGGAGGAGCTCTGTGAAAATCTGCCAATTGAATTGTGATAAAGCGTTAGCAGCAGCTTTAGACCCCTCAGCATCGTGGCTAGCGTGGACCCATACATTGTGTTTTAGGCACAGGAATGCTAGCCGGCGTAGTAGGCCTAGCACTGGGAGAGACGATGATGCCATCTTATTAATGCAGTGCGCTAGGCTGGTGTTTTTTGTTATGAAGCGTATATTTTTGTTAGCCAGGAGCACGGCCCATATTTCTATTGCTACCACTATTGGGAAGAAAAATTATTTTCCGGGCTAGATGCAGCTACAAATTATTATTAATTTCAAAGCTGGTGGAGCTTGGTATAGATGGCCTAATACAATGAGTACCACACACTGCTACTATGCCCAAAATTATTTTCCAGGCAAGATGCTGCTAAAAATTATTAGCAATTTGAAAGCTGGTGGAGCTTAGTATAGATGGCCTAATAGAATGAGTACCACACACTGCTAATATGCCCAAAATTATTTTACAGGCAAGATGCAGCTAAAAATTATTATTAATTTCAAAGCTGGTGGAGCTTGGTATAGATGGCCTAATACAATGAGTACCACACACTGCTACAAGCCCAAATATTTTTTCAGAGCTAGATGCAGATAAAAATTATTTTGAATTTGCAACCTGGTGGAGGTTAGTATAGATGAACTAATAGAGCAAGTCTCACACACTGCTACAAGCCCAAGCCCATATATTTTTTCAGAGCTAGATGCAGATAAAAATTATTTTGAATTTGCAACCTGGTGGAGGTTAGTATAGATGGACTAATAGAACAAGTCCCACACACTGCTACAAGCCTAAATATTTTTTCAGAGCTAGATGCAGATAAAAATTATTTTGAATTTGCAACCTGGTGGAGGTTAGTATAGATGGACTAATAGAACAAGTCCCACACACTGCTACAAGCCTAAATATTTTTTTCAGAGCTAGATGCAGATAAAAATTATTTTGAATTTGCAACCTGGTGGAGGTTAGTATAGATGGACTAATAGAACAAGTCCCACACACTGCTACAAGCCTAAATATTTTTTCAGAGCTAGATGCAGATAAAAATTATTTTGAATTTGCAACCTGGTGGAGGTTAGTATAGATGGACTAATAGAACAAGTCCCACACACTGCTACAAGCCTAAATATTTTTTCAGAGCTAGATGCAGATAAAAATTATTTTGAATTTGCAACCTGGTGGAGGTTAGTATAGATGGACTAATAGAACAAGTCCCACACACTGCTACAAGCCTAAATATTTTTTCAGAGCTAGATGCAGATAAAAATTATTTTGAATTTGCAACCTGGTGGAGGTTAGTATAGATGGACTAATAGAATGATGCTATGCCCAAAAGGTTTTACTTCACTAGGTGCAGTAAAACAATTGGTATTCTATACGCAGGTGGTGTAGCTTGCAACACAGATAGGCTATTCCACTGACTAACACACACTGCAAGAGGCCAAAAAGGATTTGCTTTGCTAGATTTAGCCAAATGCTGTGAAAAAAACTTGCACAGCACTGGCACAGACCTGCCTGGCTAAAAGTGATAGGAACTAATGTAACCTAGCCCTCAAAAGGACTGCAATTACAATTAGTCTTTACTCCCAACCTATCTATTTAAGAGCACAGACCTGCCTGATAAAAGTGATAGGAACTGATGTAACCTAGCCCTGAAAAGGACTGCAATTACAATTAGTCTTTACTCCCAACCTATCTATTTAAGAGCACAGACCTGCCTGATAAAAGTCGTAGGAAATGATGTAACCTAGTTCTTAAAAGGACTGCAATCACAACTATTCCCTACTCCCAAGCTATCTGTAGATTTGTGCGAAAATTGCCTTGAAATTAACAAAGTATAGCGCACACAGCAACAGCGGTGCCGTCTAACACGCAGCTGCAGCAGTGAGAAAATGGTGGTGACGGGGAAAATGGCAGGGTCTTATAGGGCAAGGACATGTGACATACACTGCCAATGACACATGCCTTTGCTTGTGTGAAAAAAAGCAGTTCGCTCCGTGTGTGCGCTGCTGATAGGCTGACAGATTGCACCTCCCCACTGTAAATGCGGGAAAGAGAAAAAAAAATGGAGATCTTCATTATTCCTGCAGAGATCCATCCCCTGCCCCTCCCCCCGCCCCGCTGTACACTCAAACTGCGTATTAACATTAATTTTCAGCATTACTGAGAAAAAATCCAGTTATGATTTTGGTGCACGAACAGTTATCGAACATAGCCTCGAACAGCAGAATTTTTTTCAAATTGTTCGTGTTCGCTGAACGGCTCGAACACCGCCCAAAACAGCTCGAATTTGAGATTGGCGAACAGTTCGAGTCGAACACCGCTCATCTCTGCTAGAATATAAGACATATTTTCAGTTATTTCACACTTTTTTGTTAAGTATATAATTCCACATGTGTTAATTCATAGTTTTGATGCCTTCAGTGTGAATGTACTATTTTCATAGTCATGAAAATACAGAAAAATCTTTAAATGAGAAGGTGTGTCCAAACTTTTGGTCTGTACTGTATATAAGCATGCAGTTCTTTGAAATGTAAATCCATTGACACCCTTATATCTTCTATCTGTTGCTGCATTTAAGAATAATTAGCATTTTCATTCATATTCAAATGAGGCCCTAATTTCTCTGTGCTCAATAGAACACTTATCAAGCCACTGCCTCCCAAAGGTTGTTTCCCCGACCAGTATCAGCGTCTTTAGGCCGGGGTCATAGGACCATAGGTTCTCTCATCCTAGACAATCAGGTTGATTTTACTAATGACACTCTGATCAAATGCTGGTCAGAGTTTGATCCGAGTGTCAGCATAGTGTGCTCTGATTCCCTCGGATGAGAGAACTGGAGAACACTGTGAGGAGAAGATGAAAAACAAAATTTCTCCATCTTCTCCATTCTTTGAGTCCGGAAATCGGACTGCACTCGGGTGTCATTCAAGTGCAGTCCGATGATTTCCACGCACCCATAGACTTGAGTGGGATTGTCTTGTCCGATTCACGCATACTGCGATTTTTTTCTTGTGCCAAATCGGTATGAGAAAAAAAAACATTGATCAGCACTGCCCCATTACACATGATTGGCTCGGGTGCTATCCGCTACAAAATCGGATTGCATTCGTCTGATTAATACGGGGATGTGAGTGGGCAAGGCCCTCGAGCTATGAATCAAGCTAAAGTTATTAGTGCTAAGCGGGAAAACAACCTGGGGAGATCGTGGCTTGCTAATAGAAGCTTGTCACCCCCAAAACTCAAAATGAACTATTCAGACCTTCATATAAGGGACGTAGACCCTATAAAAATCATACATCTACTGTCGATTTTAGTAATTTTGTTATATATAAAAATAGTTTTATTAGTTAAGTAAATGAGGAAGTTTCAGAGCACCATTGGCATTGGCCTTTCCGCCATGTGTACCTTTCCGCCCCCTCAATTACTATCCTCCGCATTTCGGTGATTGACAGGGCACACTTTGGAGTGCTGCCTATTTTAAAGCCACAGTCCTGCATTTTGCATTCTCTTATTTCTCCTGTCTGTATTAGATGCTCACTGTACACAGGATCTCAATGCAGTGGGCGGCCGATGTGGACAGGAGGAGTTGAGAATGTGAACACACTGACATTGCATGTTCATTCACTCGGCCCCTGCAGTGTCAGTGTGTGCACATTGTAATTTTCTACTCCTGTGTATGTAGTGGCCACTCGCTGCACAGAGAATAACATAGCAGCGGGCAGCCGATGCTGACAGGAGAGGGAGATGAGAGCGTGCACACACTGACATTATGTGTGTTCTCAACTCTCTCTCCTGTCAGCATCAGCTGCATTGTGATCCTATATACATTGTGTACTCTCTCGGTCCCTACAATGCCAGAGCATGTAGGGCTGTAAATCACCATTAAGGGTGGAGCAAAGGATGGTAATTGAGGGGATGGAATGGTGCACTGAAACCTTGACCAAGTGAAACCTTGACCAAGTGAAAGAACAAATGTTCTTTTTGTGAATGCAGCAACAGCCAAAAGATTTAAAGGTGTAAAATATCACAGAAAAAAGCCGCCATACTTAACAAATGCCTGCTCACAATACTAATGCACTATATAATGCAGCAAGCTCCCATGATAAAAGGTGTGGTCCGGGACTTTTTTTTTTTTGCTATGTCAAAAAATTAACAGGCAAGTTGTTGCTAACAGAGGCCACTACCTGCCTGATGTACCCGACACTGGCACACAGCAGTCATTGACTACTCCTACTGGTGATTCAGATTCTGCCTGTCAACAGACAATCCCTTCTTTCGGGCTGTTCTATCGACATAGCATGACTGTCCATGTCATGCTGATTGACAGTTGGCTCCCCCAATTAGGCAGCGGGGATACGGCTGTCAATCAGAATGACTTTGAAAGACTATACTTGTTTCCTTACCTATAGAGTCTGTCGAGGAGCGGGAATTCACTGTTAACTCCACATTTGGGTGTCAACCACAGGAGCTAGGCAAGGATTTATTGCCCCTTGGTGTTTGCCTGGTATCGATACAGGGCTTATATCAAATCAGTTCCCTTTTTTCATCGACCCTGATTCTATCTAGATTTTTATGTGTGCTTTGTGGATTTGTGTTTGCTTGGTGTGTCTTGGACTTTTTAATGCATATCTAATAAATTCATGTATTTAAAGGAATTATTTTTCAATATTAGCCTTCCACCCTGACCTCTGAGCCATTGGCGATTTTTGTTCTAAAATTTTACCTATGGTGTCCTGAAAGTCTGCTCCCTCCTCATGGTTTAGCTGAGCCATGCATATTTTTTGTATTTTCCATAGGCTCGAATAGAGTAAAATTTACATGCCAATAAATTAATACTTTCATGTTTATCAAAGAGGAATGGTCATCCTGTGTTACAAATAAGGGCAAACAAAGACAATACTTACCTGGTATCACAAGACCAATATAGACATATCTAACTACCCTCTTTTATTTGCAGACTTAAGGTTAGTGTTTCCCTTTCCCAGGGAATAAGTCCTGATAGCAAAACTAATAGAATGGACAACAGGAAAAAAAAACTAATCCACTGGACTAATATATTTGCAGGTTCGTACATTACAACCCTTTACTATGCATAATACCATCTTACTTTATTTCTTTGTGCTTCATAATTTGCATAATAGGTCACTAAACATGAAATATAGGCAATGATACCGATGTTTAACCCCTTCACCCCGAAGCCTGTTTTCACCATTTCTGAGCAGGTCAATTTTTTCAATTCTGCCCATTGTCAATTTATGTGGTAATAACTTTGGAACGCTTCAACATATCCTAGTGATTCTGGGAATGTTTTCTCATGACATATTATACTTCATGATAGTGGTAAAATTTGTTCGATAAAACTTGCATTTTTATGTGAAAATGTGGAAAATTTCGCAATTTTCAAACTTTTCATTTTTATGCAAATCAGGGAGTTATGTCACAAAAAATAGTTAATAAATGACATTTCTCACAAGTCTACTTTACATCAGTACAATTTTGGAAACATAATTTTTTTTCTTTTAGGAAGTTAAAAGGGTTAAAAGTTGATCAGCAATTTCTCATTTTTACAATAAAATTTACAAAACCATTTTTTCTGGGGACCACATTTGAAGTGACTTTGAGGGGCTTATATGACATAAAATACCCAAAAGTGACACTTTTTAATTTTTTTTTACAAAAATTTGACTTTAGCCCTAATTTTTTTCACAAGGGTAACAGGAAAAAATTGACCCCAAAATTTGTTGTGCAATTTCTCTTGAGTACGCCGATACCCCGTATGTGAAAACTACTGTTTGGGCACATGGCAGGGCTTGGAAGGGAAGGAGCGCCAATTGACTTTTGAAATGCAAAAAGTAGATAGCGGACACCATGCAGTGTTTGCAGAGCCCCTGATGTGCCTAAACAGTGGAAACCCCCCACAAGTGACCCCATTTTGTAAACTACACCCCTCAAGGAACTTATCTAGAAGTGTGGTGAGCAACTTGAATCCACAGGTGCTTCACAGAATTCAATATTGTTGAGCTGTGAAAATGAAAAAATGCATTTTTCCCACAAAAATGTTCTCTTAGCCCCAAATATTTCATTTTCACAAAGGTAACAGGAGAAAATGGACAATACAATTTGTTGTGCAATTTCTCCTGAGTACACAGATACCACATATGTGGTAGAAAACTACTGTTTGGGCGCACGGCAGTTCTAGGAAGGCAAGGGGCACCAATTGACTTTTGGAACGCAAAATTGTCTGGAATAGATAGTGGATGCCATGTTGCATTTGCAGAGCCCTTGATGTGCCTAAACAGTGGAAACCCCCCCCCCCACAAGTGTCCCCATTTTGGAAGCTAAACCCCTCAAGGAACTTAAATAGAGGTGTGGTGAGCACTTTGAACTCACGGTTGCTTCACAGAATTTTATTTTGTTGAGCTGTGAAAATGAAAAAAGTTGCTTTAACACCAAACTTTTAATTTTCACAAGAGTAACAGGAGAAAATGAACAATATAATTTGATGTGCAATTTTACCTGAGTACACAGAAACCCCTTATGTGATGGAAAACTATTGTTTTGGTATGCGGCAGGGCTTGGAAAAAAAGGAGAGCCAATTGAATTCTGGAGTGCAATTTTGGCTGGAACAGATTGCGAATGCCACTGACAGGACAAAACAGCTAAAACCCCCACAAGTGACCTGATTTTAGAATTTACACGTCTTGAGGAATTAATCTAGCAGTGTCGTGAGCATTTTTAACCCTCAAGTGATTCTCAGAATTATATAACATTGGGCTGAGTCAATGGAAAATTATCATTTTTTCCACTAAAATGTTACCTTGGCCTGAAGTTTTCAATTTTCAAAAGGGATAATAGGACAAAATGGACCACAAAATATATTATGCAATGAGTGCGCCAATGTAACATCCCTGTTGGTGTGCTGGCATGGTTTACCATCTCCCACCATGCAAGACCGCCGACTTTCCCACCAGTCTAGGCTGTGCACCTCTACTTGCTGTGTTCATGTCTCTTGTTTGCAGGCTTAGGGCAGCGGCGCTGGAACTTCCTGAGTCTTAAAGGGACAGTGCATGCATTCCTAATGCGTCCCCAGCCTATTGCTGTGAGGCACTGGATACTTAAGGCACCCCCGCCCAGTGGGAGGTGCCTGAGCTCCTGTCCTTATCTTGTCTTGTCGCTATCTTGTCCTGTCCTGTCTCTATCTTGTTTTGCCACCCTGGGTGTTGTATACTCAGGCCTGTTACCTGTACCTGTGACTTCTTGTCTAGTTCTGCCACCCTGGGGGCTGAGTACCCAGGCCTGTTACCTGTGACTTCTTGTCTAGTTCTGCCACCCTGGGGGCTGAGTACCCAGGCCCGTACCTGTATCTCATTCCCGTCTGAACTGTGCCCCAGCCCATTACCTGTTTGTCTCTATGTCCAATCCTTCCCTTTGCCTGCAGTGTCTGTACCGCAACCTATCTCCTACCTGTTGTCTCTGTACTCCAGCTTGTGTGTCCACTCGCTACTTCATAGCAAGTACCTTGTGTGTATCTGGCTCTGCTTGTCCCGTATCCCTGCCCCTGTATCTACCTTCTGTGTTCTAGCTACCTTCCTGCGTTTTCCTGACCCTGTCTGTTCCATGTGAACAGAGCCCTGTTCCACCGGGCCACTTCTGCGGCATTCCCGTTCGCTCTAGTCTGCGGCTCCACTCCCCGTCCGCTCTCGTCTGTGGCTCCGCTTCCTGTCCGCTCTCATCTGCGGCTCCGCTCCCCGTCCGCTCTAGTTTGCGGCTCCGCTCCCCATCCGCTCTCGTCTGTGGCTCCACTCCCCATCCGCTCTCGTCTGCGACGCCGATCCCCGTCCACTCTCGTCAGCATCTCCGCTCATCGTCCACGCTCTGTGGCTCTGCTCCTGTATCCCAGTCTGTACTGGTCCCTATCCAGCCTGTCTACCTGCCTGCCTGTATACGAGCCGTGCCCACCAGTACCTGCCCGTTCCTGCATACCCTGGTGTGGATCAACAGCTGTGTGACCGGGGTCTGCCCTTGAGTAGCACCTGGGTCACCTCCCTCTTCCCTCCTTGTTCACAGAGTCGACTAAGCCGCCGTATTAGCCAGTGTCAGATCTGGCAAGGCCCCTAGTCAAGACCTTCCAGACACTCCTCAGTTCATGGCCCAGTGGGACTACTAACCACGCCAGAAGATCCAGGCGTGAGCGTAACAGCCAACACCTCATATGTAGTTGAAAACTACTTTAGAGGCACAGTGCAAAGCTCAGAAGGGAAGGAGCACCATATTGTCGCATTAGTAAAGCCCCTGAGGTACCAGAACAGCAGAAATCCCCATAAGTGAACTCATTTTACAAACTACACCTCTCAATGAATTCATTTAAGGGTGCAATGATCACATTGACACCCCAGATGTATCACAGTATCTTACACTATTGGGCAGTAAAGAATAAGTAATTACATTTTTACCACAAAAATTTTGTTTTAGCGCCAGGTTTTATATTGTCACACGGGAAAATGGGTAAAAATGGCACCAAAATTGTCACACAATTTCTGTTGAACGTGGCAATATTCCATATGCGACTGTATAGTACTGCTTGGCCACACGGAGAGACTTGGGAGGGACGGAGAGCTATTTGACTCTTGAAGAATAAATGATTGTAGAATAGTTTGCGGGCTCCTTATACAGAGCACCTAAGTGCCAAAAGAGCAGAATCCCCCCTCAAGTGACCCAATTGTGGAAATTACACCCTTCTGGGAATTTATCTACAGGTGTAGTAATGATTTTGACTCCATCGGTGTGTGCCAGAAACAAGCAGCTGTAACGGGTCCGGGAGGCGGAACCTCTGAGCTATTATACAAGGGGGCGGCCCTTGTAAGGGAGCGGGTGGCAGTCTCTGGGTGAACGGACAGGGAGTTACGGCAAGTGATCAGGGCAGTCTCTGGGTAAGGGGTAGGTACGACCTGTGATGGCAGAGCCTCCGGGTAGGCTAGCAGGCAGATGGTAGATGTGTGCTCCCAGGTGAGCAAGCGAGAGTCTCTGGAATAGCAGGTGGTCACGGCACGTGACGGCGGAACCTCCGGGCTGGCAGGCAGGTAGGTAACGGAGAAGCGCTCCCAGGTGAGCGGGCAAGAGTCTCTGGAATAGCTGGTGGTCACCGCACGTGACAACGGGACCTCCGGGCTGGCAAGTAGGCAGGTAACGGAGATGCGCTCCCAGGTGAGCGGGCAAGAGTCTCTGAGAAAGCTGGTGGTCACAGCACGTGACAACGGAGCCTCCGGGCTGGCAAGCAGGCAGATAACGGAGAAGCGCTCCCAGTTGAGCGGGCAAGCTGGTCCATAGACAGACTGACCGGAGTAGTAAGGCAGACCGTCGGACCTCAGGCAAGCAGGCAGGTAGCTGATATGCGCTCCCAGGTGAGCGGGCAGGCTGGTCCTTTAGACAGACTGACAGGAGTAGTAAGGCAGACCGTCGGACCTCAGACTGGCAGACAGGTAACAAGTATTCAGGCAGGAATCAGGCAGGTAACTAGCAGGAAACTGGCAGGAAACTGGCAGGTAACTGGCAGGTAACTGGCAACGGGACCTGAGGGCTGAAGCACAGGTGAGACACAGGTGCAAACAACATTGCTCGGGCACCTCCATCTTGGAGGAGGTGCCTTATATATGATGAAGTCCTCCGGCCATTGGCCGGGGACTCCTTAGGACGACGCGCGCGGTCCCTTTAAGAGGAGGGGAGCGCGCGCGCGCGCGCCCTAAGCACAGGGGCCGGGAAGGAGCGCGCGCTGAGAGCAGAGCGGGAGGAGGACGCCGGGAAGGAGCGCGCGCTGACAGCAGAGCAGGAGGAGGACGCCGGGATGGAGCGCGCGCTGACAGCAGAGCGGGGAGAGGACGCCGGGCACGGAGCAGAGCGGTGAGGGGAGCAGCGTCCCTGCCTAGCAGAGGGCAGGGACGCCAGCGCTACAGTACCCCCCCCTTTAGGCCCCCCCTTTTTTAGGCCAGACAGAAATTTAGCTAGGATGAGAGGGGCATGGATGTTCTCCCGGGGCTCCCACGTTCTCTCCTCAGGACCAAACCCCTTCCAATCTACCAGAAAAAAGGTCTTTCCTCTTACCCTTTTGGTGGCAAGAATGTTCTCTACCTCAAACTCGTCCTCAGCAGAAACCGGAGCAGGAGGCGTACCTGTAGACTTGGAAAAAGAGTTAAGCACTACAGGTTTGAGGAGAGACACATGGAAGGAGTTAGGGATCCGTAAGTTGGCCGGGAGTTTCAATTTATAGGCCACCGGGTTGATCTGACTGATGACCTCCAGTGGGCCGATGAACCGAGGCCCTAACTTATAGGAAGGGATCTTGAGCCGGACATATTTGGACGAGAGCCAGACTTTATCCCCAGGGCGGAATTGAGGAGGGTCCAGACGTTTTTTGTCAGCGTGTCTTTTCATACGCTCGGATGACAGAAGGAGTGCGGACCGGGTACTCTCCCATATGGAGGAAAATTTGTAAACAAGAGATTCCGCAGCCGGATTGTCCGCCGAGGTGGAGACGGGAAACGGGATCCGAGGATGCTGACCGTAGACTATAAAAAACGGGGATTTGGAGGAAGACTCGCTCTCGTGATTGTTGTACGAGAATTCGGCCCATGGCAGGAGATCCACCCAGTCAGAATGGTGGGCATTAACGAAGTGCCGAAGGTAACTGGTCAGGTTCTGATTGATCCGCTCCACTTGACCATTAGACTGTGGGTGGTAAGCGGAGGAGAAGTCCAGGGTGACGTCCAGCAATTTACAAGTGGCTCTCCAGAAACGGGAAGTGAACTGTACCCCACGATCCGACACGATGTGACGGGGCAGGCCATGAAGACGGAAGATGTGGTGGATAAAGTCTTTAGCCAGCTCGGGTGCAGACGGAAGACCTGGCAGTGGAATGAAGTGAGCCATCTTGGAGAAGCGGTCAGCGACCACCCAAATGACCGTACAACCGGCAGAGACGGGTAGATCAGTAATGAAGTCCATCGCTATATGCTGCCAGGGGGCAGCAGGTACTGGCAGAGGTAGGAGGCGGCCGGCCGGCAGGTGTCTCGGAACTTTGTTGCGGGCGCAGGACACACAGGCAGAAACAAAGTCTATTACATCCTTGTGCAGGTTAGGCCACCAGTAGTGCCGGGTAATAAGCTGGAGGGTCTTTTTCTGACCGGCGTGGCCAGCTAGTTTAGAAGAATGACCCCAGTGTAGGATCTTCTCCCGATCAGGTACTGGTACGAACGTCTTACCAGGAGGAAGACGATTTAGACTCACGGGAGCCACCTGCATTACTCTGGCGGGATCGATGATATGTTTCGGATCCTCCTCGAGATCAGACACCAGAAAGGACCGAGACAAGGCGTCCGCCTTGACGTTTTTGTCAGCCGGGCGAAAATGAAGGACAAAATCAAAACGAGCAAAAAACAAGGACCACCGGGCTTGGCGCGGGTTAAGTCTCTGGGCATGCTGGAGGTAAGCCAAGTTCTTGTGGTCAGTGTAAATTATTACCGGGTGAAGAGCCCCCTCGAGCAGGTAACGCCACTCCTCCAATGCCAGTTTGATGGCCAATAACTCTCGGTCTCCTATGGAATAGTTGCGCTCAGAGGGGGAGAAGAGTTTAGAGAAGAAGCCACAAGTTACCATCCTCCCGGAAGATGATTTTTGAGTAAGTACCGCTCCGGCTCCAGAGGAGGAGGCGTCAACTTCCAGGAAGAACTGTTTGTTGCCATCTGGGCGATGCAGCACCGGGGCGGAAGAGAAGGCCTGTTTAAGGGAAAGAAAGGCCTCCTCTGCTTCGGGTGGCCACTCTTTGGGATTAGTACCTTTACGGGTGAGCGCAGAAATTGGGGCCGTCCGGGAAGAGAAGTGTGGTATGAAGAGGCGGTAGTAGTTGGCGAAGCCCAGGAATCGCTGAATGGCCTTCAACCCCTCCGGTCGGGGCCATTTCTCGATGGCAGACAGTTTCTCAGGATCCATTTGTAGGCCGGTCTGAGAGATAATGTAGCCCAGAAACGGAAGCGAGGTCTGCTCAAAGAGGCACTTCTCAAATTTAGCGTAGAGATGGTTCTGCCTTAGCCTGAGCAGGACCTGACGAACGTCCCTCCGGTGAGTCTGGAGATCCGGAGAGAAGACCAAGATGTCGTCCAGGTACACCACTACGCAGGAGTAGAGAAGGTCCCGGAAGATGTCATTGACCAACTCTTGAAAGACGGCAGGAGCGTTACAGAGACCAAAGGGCATTACCAGGTATTCATAGTGGCCGTCCCGGGTGTTGAATGCCGTCTTCCATTCATCCCCCTGACGAATACGAACCAGGTTGTACGCCCCACGAAGGTCCAGTTTGGTGAAGATCCTAGCCCCCCTCAGGCGATCAAATAATTCTGGAATGAGCGGAAGGGGGTACTTATTCTTCACCGTGATCAGGTTTAGGCCTCTATAGTCTATACAGGGACGGAGAGAGCCGTCCTTCTTTTTGACGAAAAAGAAGCCTGCTCCCGCCGGGGAGGTAGATTTCCGGATGAATCCTCTGGCCAGATTCTCCTCAATATATTCGGACATTGACCGGGTCTCAGCAGCGGATAAAGGATAGATACGCCCACGGGGAGGAGTAGTACCGGGTAGCAGATCGATGGGACAGTCGTATGGTCTATGTGGTGGTAATGTCTCTGCCTCCTTTTTATTAAAGACATCAGCATAAGACCAATAAGGAATCGGAAGTCCAGGTAGATTAGCTGGGGTAGGAGAGGGACGGACGGGATGGACGGGAACCAGGCAGGTTTTATGACAGTCTTGTCCCCAGCGAAGGACCTCTCCGGTTTGCCAGTCTAGCACGGGTGCATGTCTCTGGAGCCAGGGCAGACCTAGCAAGAGGGCGTGAGAGAGTCCAGGCAGAACATGAAAGGAGATACTTTCAGAATGCAGCATTCCCACCTGCAGGGTAATGGATTCGGTGATGAGTTGAATGGGGCGAGGTAAGAGGCCCCCATCCACGGCAGCGACAGACAAGGGTACAGCCAGAGGTTTGGTAGGGATGCGGTATTTCTCAACCAGGGACTGTGAAATAAGGTTCCCGGCTGCTCCAGAGTCAAGTTGGGCTAGTTCGAAATAACGGTTCTCCCCGTAGATGATCGAAACTGACAACAGCAGGGATGGAGAGGATTTATTCTTGTCTAGGTGGACCTCTCTGAGCGAACCTAGACACAGGCGTTTCCCGACCTCTCCGGGCAGGCACGGATCCGGTGCTCCTTACTGCCACAGTAGAAGCAGCTCCCCTCGGCACGGCGTGAGTCCTGACGGGTTTTGACCATCTTGGTCTGGTCGACCTGCATAGGCTCAGGAGAGTGTACCTGGGGAGAGATGGAGGGAATGACGGGTTTCTGGAAAGTAGGAGCTAAACGTGGAATCCTTCTCTCACGGGTGACCTCTTTGGCACGCTCCTGGAACCGTAGGTCAATCCGGGTGGCAAGGGTTATTAGATCATCGAGAGAGGTAGGAATGTCCCGACCAGCAAGTTCATCTTTAATACGACCGGACAGACCCTCCCAGAAGACGGATACCAGAGCGTCGTTATCCCAGGCCAGCTCCGAGGCAAGGGTGCGGAACCGTATGGCATATTGGCCCACGGTGAGACCCTCCTGACGGAGGCGTAGCAGAGAGGATGCGGATGAGGTCTTCCGTCCGGGTTCGTCGAAGACTTTCCGGAAAGCCGAGAGAAAAGCAGGCAAGTTGGACACCAGGGGGTCTCCTCTCTCCCATAGAGGATTTAGCCAGGCCAGGGCCTCCCCGGTGAGATGGGACATGATAAAGGCAATTTTGGCCCGGTCGGAATTAAACTGATGGGACAAAAGTTCAAAGTGCAGGGTGCACTGGTTTATGAAGCCCCGAGCCTGGACGGGGTCGCCTCCGAAGCGAGGAGGTGCAGAAAGCCGGGGTCCGGGGTAGGATACCATAGTATTAGTGGGCAGCGGAGCTGCCGGATTGCAAGATATGGCACTGGCGGAGGTTGTTGGTGGATCAGACAGGGTGTTCAGGCGAGTATTAACATTCCGCAGATGACCCAGGATGGCCTCCTGTTGGGACTTCTGACGGGACAGTTCAAGACAGAGGTCCGAGAGCGAGGGAGCTTGGGTGCCACCGGGTTCCATGGCCCGAGCAAACAGTAACGGGTCCGGGAGGCGGAACCTCTGAGCTATTATACAAGGGGGCGGCCCTTGTAAGGGAGCGGGTGGCAGTCTCTGGGTGAACGGACAGGGAGTTACGGCAAGTGATCAGGGCAGTCTCTGGGTAAGGGGTAGGTACGACCTGTGATGGCAGAGCCTCCGGGTAGGCTAGCAGGCAGATGGTAGATGTGTGCTCCCAGGTGAGCAAGCGAGAGTCTCTGGAATAGCAGGTGGTCACGGCACGTGACGGCGGAACCTCCGGGCTGGCAGGCAGGTAGGTAACGGAGAAGCGCTCCCAGGTGAGCGGGCAAGAGTCTCTGGAATAGCTGGTGGTCACCGCACGTGACAACGGGACCTCCGGGCTGGCAAGTAGGCAGGTAACGGAGATGCGCTCCCAGGTGAGCGGGCAAGAGTCTCTGAGAAAGCTGGTGGTCACAGCACGTGACAACGGAGCCTCCGGGCTGGCAAGCAGGCAGATAACGGAGAAGCGCTCCCAGTTGAGCGGGCAAGCTGGTCCATAGACAGACTGACCGGAGTAGTAAGGCAGACCGTCGGACCTCAGGCAAGCAGGCAGGTAGCTGATATGCGCTCCCAGGTGAGCGGGCAGGCTGGTCCTTTAGACAGACTGACAGGAGTAGTAAGGCAGACCGTCGGACCTCAGACTGGCAGACAGGTAACAAGTATTCAGGCAGGAATCAGGCAGGTAACTAGCAGGAAACTGGCAGGAAACTGGCAGGTAACTGGCAGGTAACTGGCAACGGGACCTGAGGGCTGAAGCACAGGTGAGACACAGGTGCAAACAACATTGCTCGGGCACCTCCATCTTGGAGGAGGTGCCTTATATATGATGAAGTCCTCCGGCCATTGGCCGGGGACTCCTTAGGACGACGCGCGCGGTCCCTTTAAGAGGAGGGGAGCGCGCGCGCGCGCGCCCTAAGCACAGGGGCCGGGAAGGAGCGCGCGCTGAGAGCAGAGCGGGAGGAGGACGCCGGGAAGGAGCGCGCGCTGACAGCAGAGCAGGAGGAGGACGCCGGGACGGAGCGCGCGCTGACAGCAGAGCGGGGAGAGGACGCCGGGCATGGAGCAGAGCGGTGAGGGGAGCAGCGTCCCTGCCTAGCAGAGGGCAGGGACGCCAGCGCTACAGCAGCAGTGAATGTTGCTGAGTAAAAATTGAAAATCTGCCAGTGTAGTGCCCAGTATATTGTAGTGCCTGTACATTGTGCCCAGCTCGTGCTTCTGGAGATATGCACTCATAAATTAGGCAGGCTTTCATCGCTACAGAAATGTCAAACGTGATTAAGGCACACTAAATGTTGTTTAGGCACTGTGGGGCTCTGAAGGGAGGGAAACATTTTGATTTGGGAGTGCAGAATTTGCTGAATTTATTTTGTGGGGTGAGGAGCAAAAGCACTTTTCCAGAGCCTTTGTGCTATCAGTAACGTGAAAGCCCGCCATATTTCCATTGACAGATAACGGACCTGAGTGGGGACTTGCTTTTTTGTGGATTGAGTTGAAGCTTTTGTTGGAAACATTTTACATAACGTTTGGGATCACATTTATCCTGTACTTTACGCTGATCACTTACATCGGGGTTTCCATCTAAATCTTCTAGTGACGTGACTCAGATGAAACCCCCGATGGATCCATGCACTATAATGAGGCAGCAGAGTTACTCTGGACTCCGTCTGGCCTCTGTTCAGCAGTGTCCTTCTTTTCAGAGGTGCACAAAACTGTAGCAGACCACGCTTCTATGCACTCCTAAAAATACAGACACCGCCAGCAGGGGTGTGGAGTCGGAGTCGTGGAGTCGGTATAAAATGGACAGACCCCAACTCCTAAAATATATAATAAATTGGGTACAGTAGTTCAATGCAGTTTGTGGGGAATATTTTTTCATAAGAATTTGGGAAAGTTATGAAATGTCCTATTCCTGATCTAAGGGTCTAGACTTTTAGCTGACATTAATCTGTGCTACAGAAAATGTATAACTTAAACATGAGCCATGTATGTCGGAGTCGGTGTCATGGAAATTGAGAAGTCGGAATTGGAGTCGGAGGTTTGGCCTACCGACTCCACAGCCCTAACCGTCGGATCATAGGCCAGGTGGCGTCCACAGTGTCTCCATCTGCCTAATTATAGGGAATCTTCCGCCGGGGGTTCCATCTGAATCACGTATTTTAGAAATTTACACAGAAACCCTGGTGTAAGCGCTCAGCGCATAGCGCAGGATGAATGTGCACCGAGCCTTACTGCGATCTTCGGGAGGCAGAATGAACAAATCAAGAGCAGGTGAGGAATTGGTTTTATTTTTTATCTTTTATACCATTCCTCATACAGTATAAGTGATTAGACGATTTTATTCTTTGGGTCTGAGAGATTACAGCGATACCAGATTTATATCGTTTTTTTATGTTTGGCTCCTGTCACTAACTAAAAGAAGCTTTTTTTTGCAAAATTAAGTTTTTGCATCGCCATACTTTTGTAAAGGACATATTGATATTCATGCTTTGGCAACTCCATTTTGTCTGCCTGCTTCAAAATTATGTTATTATACTCTTTGCATAACATACATTCTTTCCCTCCTTTTCTCTTGCTTCACATAAAACTTTCCCACACTAACCTTTTCTCTCAAGAACATTCTATGAGACACCCTGCTCCTGCTATCTAGCTAGTCTGAGCCGGGATGTACGACCTTGTAACTTTCCACCATACACCGAACTAACGATAATATGACCATATGGGTATTTCCGTAATAATTGTACTAACATTGGTTCAAGCTTGTAGAATGGCTGAAGGTGATTGGATATTAATAAACTCACAACAATATAAAATGCTAAGTAGAAATAAACGGGGTGAGAGATTCTTGAATCCCCCCATACAGAGCTTTGCCTCCGTCTGGTTTTCTGTTGGATTGCACAATCAACCTTGTAACAAAATAATTTGACACTCACTTGGTCAACCGTGAAGGGTCATTACTGCCCTCCCTCAACACTTTGAGAGCTATAAGTTTTCTATATTTCCGCTGACAGTCATGTGAGGGCTTGTTTTTTGCGGGACGAGTTGATGTTTTTATTGATATCATTTTTGGTCAGATAACGTTTGTTTGTTTTTTCAAACATCATTTTTATTTGGTAGATAACGTTTTTTCATCGCTTTCTATTACGATTTTGGGGAGGCAGAATGAACAAAAAACAATAATTTAGGAATATATATATTTTTTTAATGCCGTTCACCATGTGGTAAAATTGGTAAGGTAGCATTATTCTTCGGGTCAGTACGTTTACAGCGGTATCACATTTATATCATTTTTTTATGTTTTGCCGCTTTTACAAAATAAAAACAATTTTATAGAAAAAATAATTATTTTTGCATTGCTTTATACAGAGAGCTATAACTTTTTTATTTTTGCATTGATGGAGCTGTCTGGGGACTTATTTTTGTGGGACAAGATGACGTTTTCAGAGATACCATTTTTATTTATATTCAATGTCTTTTTTTCGCAAATCAAAACTTTATTGAAAAAATGATTGGCAATCATTAATAAACAACATGTTGCAATTGTGGCATTTCTTGGTGATTTAAGAATACAGAACTCAATCAAAGTGCATCACCAAAAAATCAATACAATAGAATTACGAGATTGTAAACAATATAATCAAATTACAAAAAGTGTGAAAAATATTAAAGTAGTATTCTACAAAATGGAAGAAAAAGGGAATAGAAAAAATAGGTAAAGTGAGGGAGGAGGGAAGGGAGAGATGAATGTGAGAGAGAGAAGTGTGGGAGGGGAGGGAAAGGATATTAAAGGGATTAGAGGGATTTGATCTCTCCTCAGATAGGTCTCATCTAATGACTCTATGAGTAAGGCAAGCCACTCCGTTGATTAGAATCCCAGTTTTGTTATTTATAAAGACCATGATGAGTGCATAGCGTAGCTCTCAGGTTGTTGTTTAACTCAACCAGGTGTTTAAAGGGAATTTGTCACCCCCCTGGGCGATATCAGACCACTACTATGGCCATACAGGTGATAGAAAAGTAAATCTATACTTACCCGTATGGCCAATAGCAGTGGTCTGATTCCAGAGAAATCTTCTTTTATAAAGTTTCTTCTCCAGAGGCTTGGCGTCCCATACGGGTAAGTATAGATTTACTTTTCTATCACCTGTATGGCCATAGTAGTGGTCTGATATCGCCCAGGGGGTGACAGATTCCCTTTAATTCAGGGGTTTCTCTAAAAGCGATCCACGGAGCCCAAGTGTTATAAATCTTATCTGGATTTCCACCAATTTGACCTATCAAAAGTTCAATTCTACAGATGTTGTTTAGTTCAGACACAAATTCCGAGCGGGTTGGAACTTTTTCTTGTTTCCAATAACTCGGGATTAGGTTCCTGGCGGCTGTAAGGAAATGTCTAAGCAAACCTTTCTTGAATCTAGAAATGGAGATGTCACTCAACGAAAGTAGGGCTAGCTCTATAGATGGATAAATCTTATGTATGGAGAGTTTGTTATATAGATCAAAAATTGCCAACCACAAGTTCTTAATACGGGGGCACGACCACGAGATGTATGTGTATGAACCTCTGTCTTCAAGACATCTCCAGCAGGTGTCTGTTGTTGTGGGGGACACAGTGAATGTTGACAGGGTATCTGTACCATCTAGAAGGAACCTTATAGCTTCTCTTCTGTGATACTGAACATAGAGAAGACCTAAACGTGAACAAGAGGATTTTGGAGAAGTCCTCAGGCGAAATGGGACTACCCAGGTCACTCTCTCAGTTTGTGAAAAACAGAGGAAAGTTTTGTGAGGCAGTTTGGCCATCTATGTATAGTTTGTATAGTGATGAGACAGTGTGGTCCAGAGGGCTCTTTGATAAGCATAGGGTTTCAAATGGAGTCAGAGGTCTAAGGATATCTGTTTCATTATTGAGTTGATGTAACTTTTAAGCTGTTCGTAGAAGAGCCACGTGCCCACTGGGGGCTCTTCGTCCAAGAAAATGTCTTGAAGTGATCTCATTCCAAATTGAGTTATGAAATCAAGTACAATAGGGTGTGAATTTTTACGCTTATTTCGAAAAAATGTTCTGTTATTACCTGCTGGGAAACCTGGATTGTCATAAACTGGGGTTAAAGGGCCTGGAATGGATGACAGACGAAGAAACCTATTGCTTCGTCTGAGAAATGGTATGAGGCTCCTAGTAAGAAAAGGAACGACGCCCTGACTCTCTCCTGTTGACCTCGTAGTCCATAAGGTCGCAAGTGGGTCAAAGCTGGACAGATCTCTCTCTAAACCTACCCACTTCTTGCTACGACCATGATGAAACAGATCTAGGATACAAATTACCAAAGTGGCATAACTATATAGGGTGAAATCTGGTAGGCTCACACCACCAACTTGTTTGGGTTTACTCAATAAAAAGTAGGCTAGACGTGGGCATTTGTGGGACCAGATGAATCTAGTAATCACTTTCTTGAGTCTAAAGAAAATACATTCAATGTTTTGATCGCGTTTTATTCCACTTTTTGTTCGACGGTATGATGAAAAACCATAGTTTTTTGCCACTCTTTTTTTACATTTTTTACAGTGTTCACTGAAGGTGTTAACTAGTGGGACAGTTTTATAGGTCGGGTCATTCCGGATGTGGCGATACCAAATGTGTACTTTATTTGTTTATTTATGTTTTTATACAAATAAATGTATTTATTGGATTAATATTTTTTTCTTTTTTTTTTGTACTTTATTTTGTGATTTTTTTAAAAAAATATTTTTTACAATTTTTTAAAACTTTTATTTTACTTTTTTTTTTTTACCTTTTCCCAGTATGAGACATCAACTTTTCCTGCCCTGATCGCTAATCTAATACTCTGCAATGCTTTTGCAGTGCAGGGCATTACTTGGCATCTCGCACACAGGGAGAATGCACATCAGCTACTGCTCTGAGCAGCAGCTTACAGGCCACCATCCATGGGTGACCCTTAGGCCATATTTCAGTGCAGAGTCACAATGGACACCATGATTGCGATTTTGTTGTGCCGATGTGAGCAGAGAGGGAGCTCCCTCCCTCTGCGATGCCCATCGATGTCGCTGTCACTATTGACAGCGGCATCAGAGGGGTTAAACGCCCTGCTAGCACTGATCGTGAGCATTGCTGCAGGGTATCAGCTCTAATATAGAGCTGACACCCGCATTTTATCACAGCGGCGCTCGGCGTGAGCCCGTCCGATCGTCACGAAGTATATGTATAGTGGTTTGCGGAACGAAGCTCCCGCAGTGCCATACAAGTACAGCGCGTGTCGGGAAGGGGTTAAACCTGCAAAAAATGTGCACACTATTTAATATAACAAAATATATCATTTTTATTAGATCATTCTAAAAAACATCCAATTAGCTAAAACAATATAAAATCAGGGAAATAGATCATAAAATTAGACATCCATGGGTTGGGATATAAAAGTACAGAAGGTCGGATCAGAGTATCAATAAATGTAAAAATTGATGGCTACAAAAAATGTAGCATATTAATATATGTCTATATAAATAAGTTGAAAAAGTATATAAATATATACAGTACAGACCAAAAGTTTGGACACACCTCATTTAAAGATTTTTCTGTATTTTCATGACTATGAAAATTGTACATTCACACTGAAGGCATCAAAACTATGAATTAACACATGTGGAAATATATACTTAACAAAAAAGTGTGAAACAACTGAAAATATGTCTTATATTCTAGGTTCTTCAAAGTAGCCACCTTTTGCTTTGATGACTGCTTTGCATACTCTTGGCATTCTCTTGATGAGCTTCAAGAGGTAGTCACCGGAAATGGTTATGCAGCATTTCTGCACCGTGGGCACTAAGCCTCAGTCTGCAAAAAAATCACGGAGCTATGAACAGCCCAATAGACTGTAAGGCTATGTGACCACGATGCAGAAATGCTGCATATTTTTTCCGCTTCTCCCTGGCAGGAAAAACGCATGGGGTTTTTACATGCGTTTTTCCCGTCAGGTAGAAGCGTTTGTCAAGCGTTTTTGCATGCATTTCTGCATGCGGGTTATCAAGCGCTTTTACAAGCGATTTTAGCATCACTTGGAAAAGTGCTTTAAAACTTGGTCACGCTATATACAGTAAATCCATGCAACCGGCATGGATTTATAGTAGTGTGACCAAGTTAGTTAAAAAAAAAAAAGAATGAGAATGGTAAAAAATAAAGATTATACTTACCTTCCGATGTCCTCCTGGTGTTTGACGGCTCGCGGTGGTGTGAAGGACCTGCGGTGACGTCATTGAGTCATGTGACAGGTCACATGACTCAGTGATGTTATGGCAGGTCCTTCACAACACCGCGACCGATACAGCAGACCAGACGGAGCGGAGAAAACACCGGGAGGACATCGGAAGTTAAGTATAATCTTTGTTTTATTTTAAATTCCTTTTTTTACAGTTTCTATGATACTCAGGTCTGGAGGAGAGTCTCCTCTTCTACAGGCCTGGGTACCATCCGCACATTGAACCGTGTGATATCCGCATGTGCAGATGCAGTGATTCGGATGTCACGCGGTCCAATGCAAGTCAATGGCGGCGATTACGCTGCGTGTCCGCAAAATTAATGGACATGCTGCGTATTTTTCCACAATGATAATCCGCAGCACAGCACATGCGGATTATCATTGGGGACCATGGGGCACGTATTACCAAGCGGTTTTTAAGCGTTTTCGCTGCGGAAATTCCGCGGCAAAAACGCTTGAAAAACGTATAGTGGGCACGCTGCCTAATTAGTATGAAAAACACGCATAGCAGTGGTACAGGTAAAACTACTGTGTGAATGAGACTTTAGATTACAACGCAGCAGATGGGAGGACAGCAGGCACACTGCACCATGCGATTATCACTGCTGTATAAGCATTTCTGTGGAGAGTATAGCATTGTTCTCTGCGTGGGCCACACGCCAACTGGTGCACACATACGCTAGAGTGGCTACCACTAGTGCCCGCCCGGCCACGGACAGAACCATACTGCAAAGCAACGCGCTCCTCCAGCGGTTATTAATAACGTGACGTCACGCTGTGTCATCACGTGCTTACAATCTACCAATGGACGCTGTCTTCGGCTCGCGTGCTTCCCCTGTACACAGTATCGTCTGTACTGCTACTGGCTATGCACATAGCGGCCGCTGATTGGCTGTACCTGGAGCAGTAGGCGGGGCTGAGTCAGGAAGTGTTTGCCTGGACTGTCTGTACCTGCTTCCGGTACCCACAGACGCTCAGCAGCTGGACGGCCGGGGGCCGGCACCTACCGTGCACTTGGCAGGGAGGTAAAGTCAGTGGAGATGATGGCTGCTATTTCCTTGTATGCAGGGGAACGCGCAGCTACAGAAGCCCCCTGCTTCACTACACTTGTCACTCTGCTTTACGTCTTGTCTTCACTCTCATTATTGTTTACAGTTAAAAGTTTTCCCTGCAGACTGACGAGCTATCCTCCATGTGTGCTCAGCACATTACACACAGGGTGACAGCACAGGGTGACAGCACATGGCCACTTGTCTGTCTGTAGCTCTGTCACTACAAGTCCCAGCAGTCATACAAATGCAGTGCACTGTATAATATCCAAGGCTGACCTGTGCAGAGGAAGTGCCTGGTGCTGTGGTGATCAGATGTGGTTCCCTAGCTCTACATGTAGGGGGCGAGCTTCTATAATGGCCTTTTATTAAATGCTTGGACACATTTACTTCCCCAGAGGAGTTCTCATCACGCTGTGGTATGCCACTCGTTAAAGGGGTATTGGATAGGTGATCAGTGCCAGGGCCCCCACAGATTACACCCCACTTGTGACTCCATTCTTCCTTGGTTGTAAAGATCACATCCCAGAAGAGATGACTGGAATAGCCGATCCACTTTCTTCAAAGTCCATGGCACAGCCAAAGATAGCCAATCATTGAGCGACCTGCCCATTCATTCAACTCCTGACATTGGTCATGTGACCAGAGAAGGACGGAGAACGCTGTCCTCCAATAGGGCGATCAATGGGGGTCTCGGCTGTGGCAGACTCACCAAATTAACAGTGATCACCTATGATGGAATATCCTTTTAAACATAGGTATAGCTACTAACCCCTCTTGCAAAGTGCTGATTGTATCAGTGGGAGATCGCCGTCATCCAGACACATTTTGCTAAGTGGCAATGTTGTCTCAAGTCAACCATATACCGTACCTTAAAGCGAAGCAAAACAGAGTACCTGACATGTACAATTCTTATTAGTTGGACCCATGTATGATGTTTGCTGTGAATCTGGCAATTGCCATGACAGCTTTATTCTCCTGCAAGCAGATGGTCAGGTCGGCCTAGTGATCAAAAGTCTGGGTACACTAAGGCACAAGGACAGGGTTTGTCATTAGGAACTGATATTCATGAATCCTCATTTCCTTTTATGAAGCCATCCATTTTTGCTGGGGTTCAGAAATATTGGAAGGGAAATAAGGGGCACATTCATACCTAGAAAGCAGTCCCAAGTACTTTCTTTTTTATTACCCCAGAAGATATCATGTAAATTCTGTTTGGCTGAAGGATCACGTGGTACTATCTTTGACATGTTAATTTTGAGTGACTTTAAAGGGATAGTCACCGGATCTGTCCTGTGACTGTCATAAGCAGCACCCGAATAACCCCATCGATGTGTAATGCTTTCTCTCAGGTCCCACCGCTGTGTCCATCAGTATGGTGGGAAGAATAACTGCGTGCTGCACTATTCTTCCTATCAAATATGACAACATCTGCAAGTGTAAATTGAAAAATTGCTTTTTTTTTTTTCTTATCTACATTGTTTTTTTTTTGTTTTTTTTTAAAGCTGGTAATCTAACACTTTTACATGAAGTTACAGTAGCCTTGTATTCATTCTACAAAGTTATAAAATGTATTTTCTATGTTTTTTTTTTTTTCTTTTCTAAGAAAGGTGTTTAAAAATCTAAGTTTTGAAGATGGGGCCCCGACGGAAATCGGTAAAAGGATGCAGAGCTAATGGTGACATTGAAGAGCTGGACAAATCCAGTGATCCTAAGGATTACATGAATCAGCTCTCCCATGAAGTGCTTTGTCATATATTTAAGTGAGTGTATTTTTTTAAAGTCCCCTGTAGATTGCTAGATCTCCTATTTGATAACACTTTCTGTTTAATATGACTACCAGTAAATTGCATAGGTGCTGATTTTCTGAGTGACAGACACCATTATTAGTTAAAGCACATTTCGACCCGTCGATAATCAGCATATAAGCATTATAAGGTCACTCGTTCCCGATTAACGGCCTGTGTAAACATGTAAGTGATCACAATGGAAATACAGTTCTATTGCTTCAGGTTCCTGATGTGCTGAATAACTTTTTTGCACCATTCTTCCAGGTAAAAATGCAAACAGAATGAAACCATTACATCAGTTATTTATTTATTTTTTTCATCTATAGAACTTTAAACTGCATATAATTAACTGCTTCCTAAACAGTGTAGGTGCAGAAACATCAAGGGTTGTGGCCACACCATCTGCTACTAATGTCACCTGTAACTAGGGCTGTTACGTCCACATGCCAAACTTCTGACTGCTCTTCCCTACCTTCTGATTCCTTCACAAATGGCTTGTGTGTGATACTATAACAATCTGACTCACACAGCACACCTTCAGATCATGAGCTCGGCAAACCTGTAGTAAATAACTATGTATAGAAAAGGGTCACTCAAACTACATAAGGAAAACACTTTGTTAGGTAGTCAATGAGCTAATTAAAAAAATCTTCTATTATACATCATTAAAAATAGTAGTAATAAAAAGTCTGCCACATTGGCAAACAGATATTTAAAAAGGATAACACCCACATAATCTCAGAAGCAAAGTCTGGATAGGTGGTGTACATAGGTCAATTGTAATTATATGGGTGGCACAGTGTGTAACGACTTTCTTAAAGCACCACTCCAGCATTTTTTTTATTGCACCCCTGGGGTGATGCTTTAAATGCAAGTCCCCTGTCTAATACTCACCTTCCAGCATTTTCATCTGTTTTTGCTGCCGCTCTGGTCAGTCTCTGGCGAAAAGTGACCTGCCTGGATTACTCCAGTGTTTCATGGAGCTGCAAGCTGGTCACTTTACAATACAAGTCTATGAGATCCTTGTTCTGGCTGTCATAGGCTTGCATTGCACTCTTGTAACGTAGCTTCTGACTTCTGGCCAGTCAGAAGCTGTGCTCACAAGATGGCGCAGGGGGACCGGAGTGGCACCGAAGAAGCTGTGAAGACGCTGGAGGGTGAGTATATGACTGGGGGCCGGGGGCTAAGATTTCAAGCGCCACTCCAGTGCTGAAAAAAAAACCTCTAGGGGTGCTTTAACTATCTTAGAAAGTATTAAGACTCAACTATGTAAAATAGTTGAGGATTGCCTTACCGATAATGTTAGTCCAGTACTTGCCCACTATTATGCCCTGATGAGCATTTTGCATACTCACTTCTTGCTGAAGGTACTTTTCGTCCAGCTCAATAGTCAGACTTAAAGGGGGACTTGTGTAAGAACATATTATCACCTATCCAAAGGATAAATGAATAATACTAGATCAATGGGGATCCAACCTCTGAGAACCCCACTGATCCTGAGATCAGGGTTTTCCAGTGTCTGAATGGAGAGGAAGTCGAGCATACGCACCACAGTTTTTTGTTTGTTACTGCTGGAGATGGCCAAGGGCTCTACCTAGCTAATTTTGGCAGCTGCATAGTCGGTGATTAAAGTGGAGGTAAATATGCTTGAGAGCTATTGTTTTCAGACAGGTAGGAATGTCAGCAGTGGGACCACCAATAAACCTTTCATGTGAATAAGTTATAAATTGTTCTTACTGGATTACCTCTTTAATTCTGATTCCAGCTACATAATACAGCGACAGTCACAATATATTAGCAACTCTTAAATAGGACTTCTACATGACAAATTTGGTGTGAACTGGAAGGTAATGCGGAGCAGAATAAAATTTACACATACAGCTACAGCTCTGGCAAAAATTAAGAGACCACTGCAAAATTTTCATTTTCTCTGATTTTTCTCTTTATAGGTATATTTTTGAGTAAAATGTACATTGTTTTATTCTATAAACTATTTCTCCAAAATTCAAAGCTAAAAATTTTGTATTTCTTTGCAGCAAATCCGAAATCGTCAAAATAATAAAAAAGAAACCGTGCTTTCAGATCTCAAATAATGCAAAGAAAACAAGTTCTTATTCATTTAGAAACAACAATACTCATGTTTTAACTCAGGAAGAGTTCAGAAATCAATATTTGATGGAATAACCATGATTTTTAATCACAGCTTTCATGCGTCTTGGCATACTTTCCACCTGTCTTTCACACTGTTTTGGGTGACCTTATGCCACTCCTGCCACACAAATGTAAGCCGTCCTTCTTTGTTTGATGGCTTGTGACTATCCATCTTCCTCTTGATTACATACTAGAGGTTTTCAATGAGGTTCAGGTCTGGAGATTGGGCTCCTTCATTCACACATTGATTGACCTACAGTACAGACCAAAAGTTTGGACACACCTTCTCATTTAAAGATTTTTCTGTATTCTCTTGACTATGAAAATTGTACATTCACACTGAAGGCATCAAAACTATGAATTAACACATGTGGAATTATATAGTTAACAAAAAAGTGTGAAACAACTGAAAATATGTCTTATATTCTAGGTTCTTCAAAGTAGCCACCTTTTGCTTTGATGACTGTTTTGCACACTCTTGGCATTCTCTTGATGAGCTTCAAGAGGTGGTCACCGTAAATGGTTTTCACTTCACAGGTGTGCCCTGTCAGGTTTAATAAGTGGGATTTCTTGCCTTATAAATGGGGTTGGGACCATCAGTTGTGGTGTGCAGAAGTCAGGTGGATACACAGCTGATAGTCCTACTGAATACACTGTTAGCTGCTTTCTGCTTTTTTTCTTGCCATAATACAAATTCTAACAGTCTATTCAGTAGGACTATCAGCTGTGTATCCACCAGACTTCTGCACAACACAACTGATGGTCCCAACCCCATTTATAAGGCAAGAAATCCCACTTATTAAACCTGACAGGGCACACCTGTGAAGTGAAAACCATTTCCGGTGACTACCCAGATCATGGGTCAGACGCCGTCCACAGTTCCTCCATCTGCCTCGTTACAGGGAATCTTCCGTCAGGGGTTTCCGTCTGAATCACGTATTTCAGAGATTTACATGGAAACCCCGGTGTAAGCACTCAGCGCAGAGCGCAGGATGAATGTGCGCCGAGCCTTACTGTGATCTTTGGGAGGCAGAATACACAAATCAGCAGCAGGTGAAGAATTGGTTTTATATATTTTTTACGTCGTTCCTCGTGCAGTATAAAAGTGATTAGACGACTTTATTCTTTGGGTCGGTGCGATTACAGAGATACCAGATTTATATCGGGTTTTTATGATTGACAGCTGTCACACACTAAAAGACGCTTTTTTTTGCGAAAACTAATGTTTACATCTCCGTATTTAGAGAGCTATAATTTTTCCATATTTCGGCCGACAGTCATGTGACGGCTTGTTTTTTGCGGGATGAGTTGACATTTTTATTGGTACTACTTTTGGGCAAGTTACATTTTTTTTGATCGCTTTCTTTTCAGATTTTTGGGAGGCAGAATGAACAAAAAACAACAATTCAGGATTTTTTTTGTTACTTGTGTGGTAAAATTGATAAGGCAGCTTTATTCTTTGGGTCAGTACGTTTATAGCAGTACCACATTTATGTAATTTTTTAATGTTTTTGCGCTTTTACATAAAATTTTTATAGAAAAAATAATTATCTTTGCATCGCTTTATTCTGAGCGCTGTAACTTTTTAATTTTTCGGATGATGGAGCTGTATGGTGGCTTGATTTTTGCGGGACAAGATGACGTTTTCAGCGGTACCATTTTTATTTACATTCGTCTTTTTGATTGTGTTTTATTCCACTTTTTTCCAGCGGTATGATGAAAAGTCATAGTTTCTAATGTTTTTTTTTTTTTTTTACGCTGTTCACTGAAAGGGTTAACTAGTGTGATACGTTTATAGATCGGGTCGTTCCGGACGCGGCGATAACAAATATGTGTACTCTTTTGTTTTTATTTTTTTTTTACCTATAAATCTGTATTTATTAGTGTAATAATTTTTTTTTTTTTTTTTTTTTTTTTATACTTAGTCCCACTATGGGACTTTCACTTTTTTCATAGGTATAATGTACTGCAATACACTAGCATTGCAATACATTATACCTCTATTGAAAGCTCCTGAGACCATGCTGTGCATTGGTCTCAGGAGCTTTCCGTAGCTTGGTGACCTGGGGGTCGTCTTGACGACCCCTGGTCTCCATGGCAACGGTCGGGCCCCCGCGATGACGTTACGGGGGCGCCGACCTGAAGGCAAAGGGAGCTCCCAGCCCTCTGCCTGCCTCCTGAACACTGCGATCGCTCTCGATCGCAGTATTCAGACGGTTAACAGCCAGGGGCGTCGATGCGCTCCAGCACTGATAGAGCAGCAGACCCTGAAATTTCAGCGTCTCCTGCTCCATCATGCTGTGATTGGTCAGTCAGATTGACTGACTGATTGCAGTGATCTGGGTGCAGGGACCGACGGCATGGGTCCCTGCACTTCTTCTCGTGCCGCTCAGCTGTCACAGACTACTGTCAGTTCAAAGCCATGACGGACACTGCACGGCAAGGAGCAGTAACTTACTCCCGCTCATGCCGTGCAGTGTCCGTCATTGAGCGTTATGGGGTTAAGTAGAATGAGGTGGACTTTGGTTGGAATTCAACTGACACTGGAATGGAATGGCTGTCAGACATGTAGAGATGGTGATTTTTAGAAAACTGTGCAGTGGTTTCTTATTTTTTGCCAGAGATTTTATATACTTGTATATACTGTACAGACCAAAAGTTTGGACACACCTTCTCATTTAACCCCTTTACAACCCAAGGTGGTTTGCACGTTAATGACCCGGCCAATTTTTACAATTCTGACCACTGTCACTTTATGAGGTAATTACTCTGTAACGCTTCAACGGATCCCCCTGATTCTGAGACTGTTTTTTCGTGACATCTTGTACATGATAGTGGTAACATTTCTTCGATATCACTTGCGTTTATTTTTGAAAAAAAATGGAAATTTGGCGAAAATTTAAATTTTTATGCCCTTAAATCAGAGAGATATTTCACACAAAATAATTAATAAATAACATTTCCCACATGTCTACTTTACATCAGCACAATTTTGGTACCAAAATTATTATTTTTTTATTGGGGAGCTATAAGGGTTAAAAGTTGACCAGCGATTTCTCATTTTTCCAACAAAATTTACAAAACCATTTTTTTTTAGGGACCACATCATATTTAAAGTCACTTTGAGGGGTCTTTATGACAGAAAATACCCAAAAGTGACTCCATTCTAAAATCTGCACCCCTCAAGGTGCTCAAAACCACATTCAAGAACTTTATTAACCCTTCAGGTTAATTACAGGAATTTTTGGAATGTGGAAGAAAAAAATTAACATTTAACTTTTTTCACAAAAATGTTACTTTAGACCCAATTTTTTTTTTTTTTCGCAGAGGTAACAGGAAAAAATGGACCCCAAAATTTGTTGTGCAAATGGGCTCGCAGATACCCCATATGTGGGGAAAAACCACTGTTTGGGCGCCCGGCAGGGTTCGGAAGGGAAGGAGCGCCATTTGACTTTTTGAATGTAAAATTTGCTTGAATAATTAGCGGACGCCATGTTGCATTTGGGGAGCCACTGATGTGCCTAAACAGTGGAGACCCCCCACAAGTGACCCCATTTTGGAAACTAGACCCCTCAGGGAACTTATCTAGATGTGTTGTGAGCACCTTGAACCCCAAGGTGCTTCACAGAAGTTTAAAACATTGAGCCGTAAAAATAAAATTTTCACATTTTTCCCACAAAAAATGTTTTTCATCCCCTACTTTTGCTTTTTCATAAGGGTAACAGGAGAAATTGCACCATGCAGTTTGTTGTTCAATTTCTCCTGAGTAAGCAGATACCCCATATGTGGGGGAAAACCACTGTTTGGGCGCACGGTAGGGTTCGGAAGGGAAGGAGTGCCATTTGACTTTTTAAATGTAAAATTTGCCTGAATAATTAGTGGATGTGCCCCTGATGTGCCTAAACAGTGGAAACCCCACACAAGTGACACCATTTTAGAAACTAGACCCCTCAGGGAACTTATCTAGATGTGTGGTGAGCACCTTGAACCCCCAAGTCCTTTACAGAAGTTTATAACATGGAGCCGTGAAAATAAAAAAATCAAACTTTTTTCTCAAAAATGATGTTTTAGCCCCAATTTTTTTATTTTCACAAGGGTAAGAGGAGAAAATGGACCCCAAAAACTTTTGTGCAATTTCTGCTGAGTACGCCAATACCCCATATGTGGGGAAAATACAGTGTTTGGGCGCACGGCAGAGTTCAGAAGGGAAGGAGCACTGTGTGACTTTTTGAACGCAAAATCGTCTGGAATCGAGAGCGGACGCCATGTCGCTTTTGGAGAGCCCCTGATGTGCCTAAATAGTGGAAACCCCCCACAAGTGACCCCATTTTGGAAACTACACCCCTCAAGGATTTTATCAAGGGGTATAGTGAACATTTTGAACCCAGAGGTACGACACATAATTTGATAACATTAGGTCATCATATTGAATAAGTTGTCATTAGTCTTGAGCGCAAGTGCTCACTACTTGAGTTTGCATCGGGTACTCAGGTATGCACCATGTATCGCGGGTGCTCGAGTCCCCGCCCACATGTTTCACGGTTATTAGACATCCCAAAAAAAACATGCGGGGATCGCTCGTGCATGGCAGACAATCTCCACGAGGTTTTTTTGGCCGCGAAGCATATGGGGCGGAGACTCGAGCATGTCACTCCAGCACCCGCGATACTCAATGCATACCAGAGCACCCGATGCAAACTCAAGTAGCGAGCACTTGCGTTCAACACTAGTTGCCATATCGTCATCTTTTTTTTTTTTTTACTTTTGAAAAAAAAAAAACAACCCTAACATTAGCACAACCCTAACCTCAACCCCAGCCCCTAGCGTTTATTTTTTACGCCGTTCCTAGTGCGGTATAAGTGATTAGACGACCTTGTTCTTCGAGTCGGTGCGACTACAGAGATACCAGATCATATCGAGTTTTTATGATTGACAGCTGTCACACACTAAAAGACACATATTTTGTAAAATCTAGTTTTTGCATCGCCAAATTTTGAGAGCTATAATTTTTCCATATTTTGGCCAACAGAGTCATGTGACGGCTTGTTTTTTGCGGGATGAGTTGACGTTTTTATTGGTGCCATTTTCAGGCATGTGACATTTTTTGATCGCTTTCTATTCCAGCTTTTGGGAGGCAGAATAAACAAAAACCAACAATTTAGGAATTTTTTTTATTTATTTATTTATTTTTTTTATTCTACTTCGCGTGTGGTAAAATTGATAAGGCAGCTTTATTCATCGGGTCAGTACGTTTACAGTGGTACCACATTTATATAGTTTTTCTATATTTTTCCGCTTTTACACAATAAAAAGCTATTTTATAGAAAAAAATATTTTTTTGCATCACTTTATTCTGAGAGCTATAACTTTTTGATTTTTCGGATGATGGAGCTGTATGGTGGCTTGTTTTTTGCGGGACAAGATGATGTTTTCAACGGTACCATTTTTATTTATATTAGTCTTTTTGATCGCATGTTATTCCATTTTTTGTTTGGCTGTATGATGAGAAAGCATTGTTTTTTGCTTCGTTTTTTTTTTTTTACCGTGTTCACTAAAGGGGTTAACTAGTGGAACAATTTTATAGGTCAGGTCGTTCCGGATGCGGCGATACCAAATATGTGTACTTTTATTGTTTTGTTTTTTTTTATAATAATATTTATTGATGGGTACATTATATCTTTATTTTTGGTGGATTATTTTTTTTTACAATTTTTTTTCACTTTCTGACCGTTTTTTTTTTTTTGTTTACTTTGTCCCACTATGGGACTTTCACTTTTTTTATTCTGATCGCCTGCATAGCATAGCGATGGAGCACCATCCCTGTGCTATGCAGGCTGTCAGCGCTGCACAGTGAGAAGGTAGTAGTTTGGTCATGTACTGCGCATGACTAATAAATCTTCCTGCTGTCTGGGGACCCGGATGTTGTCATGACGACATCGGGTCGTCATGGCAACATCCGGGAAGCCACGGCAGACAGCGCTGGAGGCCGGAAGAGGAGGTGAGTATACCGATCACCTCCCCTTAGCCACCGCAATGCTGCGATCGACTTTGATCGCAGAATTGCGGGGGTTAATGTGCCGGGAGCGGTGTGGGACTGCTCCCTGCACATAGTACCGGGTGTCAGCTGTGACAATCAGCTGACACCCGGCGGCGATCGCGCCCGCACAGCCTGTGTGCGCGCGCGCGATCGCCATGACGTACTAATACGGGTCAGGCTCTTAAAGCCCAGGGCACTGACGCGTATTAATACGGCATGGGCTTTAAAGTGGTTAAAGATTTTTCTGTATTTTTATGACTATGAAAATTGTACATTCACACTGAAGGCATCAAAACTATGAATTAACACATGTGGAATTATATACCGTATATTCCGGCGTATAAGACGACCTGGTGTATAAGACGACCCCCCTACTTTCCTGTTAAAATATAAAGTTTAGGATATATTCACCGTATAAGACTACCCCTTTTCCAACGCATACCAAACACCGGTAAAAATTTAAAAAAAACAGATTTGAATTTAACATGGTCCTTTTTTAATTTAAATTCTTATGACATGCAGGTATATAGCAGGAAAACTGTCACTCATAAACATATTAAAATAGGGGGGACCCCACATCATTTTTTGGGGGGGTCCCCCATTCTAATAGCTAGTAAAGGCTAGGTATTCAGCTGGGGGCTGATATTAGTAGCCTGGGAAGCTCCGTGGGTATTACCCCCTTCCCAGACTTCAAACATCTGCCCCAGCCGTCTGCTTAACCTCCGCTAGAGACTATAATGATGGTGGATCCCACGCCAATTTTCTTTTTAAAAAATCCTTTATTTTAACACTAAATGACAATTGAGGGGTTAATAAAGATGCAGTCCCTAAATTATTATTAATTTTGTAATTAATTTTTCCCAAAAATGTTGACGTGGGCTTCGCCATATTTTTGTGTCCAGCCAGGTACAGCAGGCAGGAACGGGCTGCCCCCAACCACCAGCTGCCTATTTGTACCTGGCCGGACACAACAATATAGGGAAGCCCTTTTTTTTTTAATTATTTCATGAAATAATTAAAAAAAAAAGACGTGGGGCTTCGCCCTATTTTTGTGTCCAGCCAGGTACAACTAGGCAGCTGGGGGCTGGAATCTGCAGCGCAGGGAGACCCAAGCTTTCTGGGCCCCCCCCGCTGCAAATTGCAGTCCGCAGCCACCCCGGAAAATGGCGCGTTCATAGAAGCGCCATCTTCTGGCGCTGTACCCAACTCATCCAGGGCCCTGGTGCGGTGGCTCACTGGGTAATAAAGGGGTTAGGGCCAGCTTGGCATTATCAGCTGGCCCTAAGCCCGAAATTCATGGGGTCACGCCAATATTAGACATGACCACCATGAATTTCTAGTAAAGTAATTAAAAAAAACACAACACCCAGAAAAAAGTCCTTTAATTGAAATAAAGACACAATTTTTTAATGTTCTAAATTAAACCATACTTACCGTCACGCCCATTCCAGCTGAAGCCAACGATCTCCTGCAATAAAAGAAAAATAATAAAGCAACCTCATCCGTACCTTTCCATGGTTCCCAGGACCGGTCCAGCTCTGCTACATTCACATGACAGGCTGCACCGCAGCAGAACGCTGCCGTTCAGCTTGCCATGCGGCAGACACTGAGAAGCGCAGGCATGCTTGTGCTCCTCAGTGTCTGACTGTGACGGCATCCAGATGAGCCGAGATCATGTCCAATGAACTCGGCTCACCTCATGCACGTCACTGACAGCGTGGGAAAATTCTCCTGCTCCCCGCATGCGCAGTAGAAGTTTCCCACGCTGTCAGTGACGGACGTCCAGGAGGTGAGCTGAGTTCATTGTCGGCTCATCTGGATGCCGTCACAGCGAGACACTGAGGAGCGCAAGCATGCCTGCGCTTCTCAGTGTCTGCGGGATGACAGGCTGGATGGCGGCGTTCTGCTGCGGTCCAGCCTGTCATCTCGATGTAGCAGAGCTGGAGCTGTCCTGGGAACCATGGAGAGGTAAGGATGAGGTTGGTTTATTATTTTTCTTTTATTGCAGGAGATCGTTGGCTTCAGCTGGAATGGGCGTGATAGTAAGTATGGTTTAATTTAGAACAATAAAGAATTGTGTCTTTATTTCAATTAAAGGACTTTATTCTGGGTGTTTGTGTTTTTTTTAACTTTGACTATGGGGTTAGTAATGGGGGTGTCTTATAGACGCCTCTCCATTACTAACCTGGGCTTGATGTCAGCTGGCATTATAAGCTGACATCAACCCCAACCCTATTACCCCCTGCCACCGCACCAGGGCAGCGTGGAAGAGCGAGGCTAAGTGCCAGAATTGGCGCATCCTGTGGATGCGCCATTTCTGGGGCGGCTGACGGCTGGTGTTTCTAGCCTGGGAGGGGGCCAATATTAATGGCTCCCTTCCTGGGCTATTAATATCAGCCCCCAGCTGTCTGCCTAGCCTTTGCTAGCTATTAAATTAGAGGGGACCCCACGTCATTTTTTTGGGGGGGTCCCCCATTTTAATAGCTAGTAAAGACTAGGTATTCAGCTGGGGGCTGATATTAGTAGCCTGGGAAGCTCCGTGGGTATTACCCCCTTCCCAGGCTTCAAACATCTGCCCCAGCTGTCTGCTTAACCTCCGCTAGAGCCTAAAATTAAGGGGAACCCCACGCCAATTTTTTTAATAATAAATCCTTTATTTTAATACTAAATGACAAGTACAGTAACCAACACTATCACTGTACTTCATATATATGTGACTGACATGTTTCTATCTATCTAATCTATGTGTGAAGCTCTATTCTGTCTGTTATAAATTGTCGGGTACCGCTGCTGAATTGCCGGCCGGCTTTTTTAAAGAGACGGTGCATGAAAACACTATTATTTGTTTTAATAAATCCTTTACACTAAATGACAAGTACAGTAAGCAATACTGTCACTGTACTTCATATATATGTGACTGACATGTTTCTATCTATCTAATCTATGTGTGAAGCTCTATTCTTTCTATTCTAAATTGTCGGGTGCCGGCTTATGCCGCTGCTGAATTGCCGGCTTTTCATATATTGTCACAGAAGCGATGCGAACTTCCCTGCTCCGGACACAGCGCAGCGCTTCTGTGACAAGTGAAAGCTGTCGGCACAGAAGCCCTGCGCTGTGTCCGGAGCTGGGAATACGCAGCGATGTGTCAGTTTCAGCACAGAAGCGCTGACTGTCTGGACCTACCGCCGCCGTATTTTAACTCCCTCCACCTTATATTAACTCCGACATGGCAGGGATACGGCTACGGCAGCTTATTAACACCCCCAGAGTATCCCCGCATGTCAATTTCTGAAAGTTTAAAAGCATTACCGGCGTATAAGACGACCCCAGACTAGACAGAAGATTTTTCAGTCTTCAAAAGTCGTCTTATACGCCGGAATATACGGTACTTAACAAAAAAGTGTTATACAACTGAAAATATGTCTTATATTCTAGGTTCTTCAAAGTAGCCACCTTTTGCTTTGATGACTGCTTTGCACACTCTTGGCATTCTCTTGATGAGCTTCAAGAGGTAGTCACCGGAAAAGGTCATCCAACAATCTTGAAGGAGTTCCCAGAGATGCTTAGCACTTGTTGGCCCTTTTGCCTTCACTCTGCGGTCCAGCTCACCCCAAACCATCTATATTGGGTTCAGGTCTGGTGACTGTGGAGGCCAGGTCATCTGGCGTAGCACCCCATCACTCTCCTTCTAGTCAAATATCCCTTACACAGCCTGGAGGTGTGTTTGGGGTCATTGTCCTGTTGAAAAATAAATGATGGTCCAACTAAACGCAAACCGGATGGAATAGCATGCCGCTGCAAGATGCTGTGGTAGCCATGCTGGTTCAGTATGCCTTCAATTTTGAATAAATCCCCAACAGTGTCACCAGCAAAGCACCCCCACACCATCACACCTCCTCCTCCATGCTTCACAGTGGGAACCAGGCATGTAGAGTCCATCCGTTCACCTTTTCTGCGTCGCACAAAGACACGGTGGTTGGAACCAAAGATCTCAAATTTGGACTCATCAGACCAAAGCACAGATTTCCACTGGTCTAATGTCCATTCCTTGTGTTCTTTAGCCCAAACAAGTCTCTTCTGTTGTTGCCTGTCCTTAGCAGTGGTTTCCTAGCAGTTATTTTACCATGAAGGCCTGCTGCACAAAATCTCCTCTTAACAGTTGTTGAAGAGATGTGTCTGCTGCTAGAACTCTGTGTGGCATTGACCTGGTCTCTAATCTGAGCTGCTGTGAACCTTAGATTTCTGAGGCTGGTGACTCGGAAAAACTTATCCTCAGAAGCAGAGGTGACTCTTGGTCTTCCTTTCCTGGGGAAGTCCTAATGTGAGCCAGTTTCTTTGTAGCGCTTGATGGTTTTTGCAACTGCACTTGGGGACACTTTCAAAGTTTTCCCAATTTTTCGCACTGACTGACCTTCATTTCTTAAATGAATGATGGCCACTCGTTTTTCTTTACTTAGCTGCTTTTTTCTTGCCATAATACAAATTCTAACAGTCTATTCAGTAGGACTATCAACTGTGTATCCACCAGACTTCTGCACAACACAACTGATGGTCCCAACCCCATTTATAAGGCAAGAAATCCCACTTATTAAACCTGACAGGGCACACCTGTGAAGTGAAAACCATTTCCGGTGACTACCTCTTGAAGCTCATCAAGAGAATGCCAAGAGTGTGCAAAGCAGTCATCAAAGCAAAAGGTGGCTACTTTGAAGAACCTAGAATATAAGACATATTTTCAGTTGTTTCACACTTTTTTGTTAACTATATAATTCCACATGTGTTAATTCATAGTTTTGATGCCTTCAGTGTGAATGTACAATTTTCATAGTCATGAAAATACAGAAAAATCTTTAAATGAGAAGGTGTGTCCAAACTTTTGGTCTGTACTGTATGTATCATTTTTCCTAACCACATGAAAAAGTATTCACAAATGCAATGTTAATTTATTAGTAACCCTTATATTATTGTAATGCTTCATAACACAATTTCTGGGTAGATATCTGCCACTGCAAGACATCATGTGCATGGAATGCTTGTCCAGGAAGCTGAAGGAAGCCGTGACTCTGTATCTGCGTGTTGTCAAAATGGTTGACCTTTGCGCTGGACGCTGGTGGGAGTATATGCCAACTGGTGAGCAACAGTTATTGTATTATTGTTCTTGTTTTTATAGCCAAACAGTATTTGACTAATGCTGCCTATAGGGTAGCTGATTATGGCCTGAAAAAATGAGCACCAATTGACTATATACAGGTCATTTGATGCTTAATGAGCAATTATGGACACAGAACGATCAATAATATGATCGTTCTGTCCTCACAAAACATCATGTTATTGATGGTACATTTATTGCCAACATTTTCCTCATTTGACGTAGATTGCTGGCATGTTATCAAGGGCCTATAATCAGGAACGACAACTCCTATGGATGCTCTTAGGCCACGTACACACATGCACCACTTCTGCATTTTACACCCACTCCTGGTTTTGGCTTACAATCAGAGGAAAAGTATAATAGAAACAAGTCACCACTTCTGGATTTATCACCCACTCCTGGTTTTGGCTTACAAATACTGATCAAATACTGAACATGTGAACATGACCTTAGTCTAAATACACATTAAAGGGGTTGTCAGGTTAAACAAGCTATCACTTATCCACAGGGTAGATGATAACTTATTGATTGGTGGGATTATGACCACTGTGACCCGCATTGTCAGAACAGAGAACTTTTACCCCTGTTAGAATGGAGAGGCAGAGCATATGCTCGACCACTGCTCTGTTCATTTCCTATGGGGCTGCCAAGCGCTGAGCTCAGCTTTTTCCAGTAGCCACTTTGTGAATAAATGAATGAAGCTGCATTTGGGCATCCGACCTGACACGATAATTTGCCATAGTTAAAATTTCCCCAATCTACCCATTGGTTTGGGCCTCATTAGGGCATCGACTGACAGATCAGAAGGCAGACATCCCCCTTTTATAAAAAAAAAAAAAAAAAAAAAAAAAAAAAGTGTGAAATATGTGTAAATTATTTATAATGAATTGGATTTAACTCTTAAAAGGGTTTCCAGCTTTGATATTAGTAACCTATCCTTAGGTAGCTAATATCAGAATAACTGCTCGCCAGTTGGCTCTCTTGAAGGGGCTGTGAGGTTATTTTGCTCTGTACATTAGAACACTGTATATTTAGTAGCAGCTGCAATACCATGTATGTCATGATTACTGTATTCACATATATCTGATGCATACACCATTCTGCTATACTGCTGGATTACTGGACTCTTTATTTCCATAGCATATTTAATTATAAGACTTCTCTTCTGTATCCGTACAGATGGTAGTGTCACTGATTGATGTTGCTTGTTTTCTGTTCCTGTAGGCTTCACTGATTCCAGTTTTCTGAAACTCCTTAAGAAGATGCCAGACATTGAACAGCTTTATGGCCTTCACCCAAGATATTTGGAGAGGCGCAGAGTTCGGGGCCATGAGGCCTTCAGCATTCCTGGTGTGCTAGAAGCTTTGCAATCATGCCCAAACCTTCTGGTGAGCGACGCTTAAGCATGTCCAAAGACACAGTAAGGCTATGTTCACACGTTGCGTCTTTGCGGTGTTTTTTTTTTTTTAATGCAAATTTTAAGCTGCATTTTACAGTACCAGCAAAAGCTATGATATTTCAGAAATCTCAAGCACACACATTGGTTTTTCTTCCTGACTGAATTGTAAAACTGCGGCGTTTTTGAAAATTGCAGCATGTCACTTCTTTCAGCATTTTTGCACCCAGAGAAAGCAATGAGTAAGTGCAAAAACGCAGCAAAAAATGCAGGTATCAGGGTTTGCTGCGTTTTTGTGCTGAAAACTCAGGAAGTTGCATCATGTTTTTTTTTTTTGCTGGGGGGGGGGGGGGGGGGGGCACTAAACTTTTATCAGCATGTACAAGACACAAATGTACCTGAAAAAAAACGCAGCAAAATCTGCTTTTTGTATGCAGCTTCTTTACTGCCAAGAGAGGCAACTTGTGAACATAGCCTAAGAGACTAAATGTCGCCTGTCCCTGCTGTGCTGTTATCTGTCAATGCTCCTTAGATGTGTATTAATATACAGATGGATACTCAGAAAGTTTTACACGTTCAGTCTTCGGCGTAGTCTTCTCATGTATCAATGCGTACTATAACCTAACCATTTCTCTTTATTGCCATACTATCACCAGGGTGTAGAGACCTCACATCTGGAACTTGTAGAAGCTATATGGACCTATATGCCACAAGTTCACATTCTAGGCAAGTTTCGGAATCGAAATGGAGCTTTTCCCATCCCCCCAGAAAATAAACTCAAAATACCCATTGCTGCAAAAATCCAGACGTTACATTTAGTGGGTAGGTATCTTGATGTACACAAAAATGCTTCTCCTCTGACATTGTCTTAAATTACTAAGGTGTTGCAACTTTTTACACTCTATACAGGAGTGAATGTTCCTGAAATCCCCTGCATTCCTATGCTGCGTCATCTGTACTTAAAGTGGGTGCGTCTAACCAAACCTCAGCCTTTTAAAGACTTCTTGTGCATTAGCCTCCGAACCTTTGTGATGCGAAACTGTGCTGGTAAGGACTCGATATTGTCGTAACTTATGACCGGATTGCACTCCCTAATTGGAGAACATTTATTTAAAAAGGACCAAAAGTGACCCGTTTTTTAGTTTAGTTCTGCTGCTCCCTTTAGTATTCTGTTTTATAGATACCTGTCTTGCTCTGCATTGCTCCACATGTAGAGCAGCCAAAGACATGCCAACAGAGGAAACTGTGAACAACATCCCTTGGGTAAATGCCACAAATATCTGAATTTGGGGCACTTTACTCCAACCCACTTTTCATCAAGACTTGCTTCCAAAATCACCAGTTTTGATGAATCGGAGCCTTTATTTTCATCTTGAATCACAAGCTTTCGTCTTTTAACCCCTTTACCCCCGAAGGTGGTTTGCACGTTAATGACCGGGCCAAGTTTTACAATTCTGACCACTGTCACTTTATGAGGTAATAACTCTGAAACGCTTCAACGGATCCCCCTGATTCTGAGATTGCTTTTTCGTGACATATTGTACTTCATGATAGTGGTAAAATTTAATCGATACGACTTGCGTTTATTTGTGAAAAAATCGGAAACTTGGCGAAAATTTTGAAAATTTCGCAATTTTCAAACTTTGAATTTTCATGCCCTTAAAGGGAACCTGTCACGTCCTAGCTACTATCTATACTGCCCCCATAGCGTTGTATGTGATGCAATGTGCATCACTAACAAGCTGTTTTCATGAAAATTGGTGGTGGTATAATGATGTTATAAGGTTTTATATACACTTTGTCCTATATGGTCGTATTCAGTCATAGGGGTGTGATTCTCAGATTCAGTCATGGGCGGTTGCCACGTTCAGCTAGTGCTGGTGCTGCCCATGAAATTTGAATACTGCTCCTGGCAAGTGCTAGGTTTGAGGGGTGCATGCGCATTTGCACACGTCGGGCCGCTGATCCGGCACTTGCGCACTGAGGCTGTGTGATTACCAGCTTCAGTGTGCACGTGCTGTGTCCTGTGGCTCCCACCGTGTGCGCACTGAGGCTGTGTGATTACCAGCTTCAGTGTGCACGTGCTGTGTCCTGTGGCTCCTGACGCGTGCACAGTGAGGCTGTGTTCTGTGGCTCCTGGCGCGTGCACGGTCAATGTATCTTACAGTCACCGCATGCGCAGTGACACTGGCAGTGGTAATCACACAGCCTCAGTGCGCACGCGCCGGACCAGCGGCCCGACGTGTGCAAATGCGCATGCGCCCCTCAAACCTAGAGCTTGCCAGGAGCAGTATTCAAATTTCATGGGCAGCACCAGCACTAGCTGAACGTGGCGACCGCCCATGACTGAATCTGAGAATCACAACCCTATGACTGAATATGAGCAGGTAGGACAAAGTGTATATAAAACATTATAACATCATTATGCTACCACCGATTTTCATGAAAACAGCTTGTTAGTGATGTACATTGCATCACTATCAACGCTATGGGGGCAGTCTAGAGGGCAGCTAGGACGTGACAGGTTCCCTTTAATCCCTTTCCGACGTTGTCAGTAATAGTACGCACCACGTCGGAAAGGTCAGTTCAGCGGGGGCTCCGGCGCTGACCCTGCACTGAACCGAGCACATGTCAGCTGATTATTACAGCTGACATGTGCCTGCAACACATGTGCCGCGGGTGGAATCTCGATCCAGAATCGCCCGATCTATCAATATAAAAAAAGAATTAGGTTATATGCACACGATGCGCTTTTAATGCGTTTCCGCAGCATTTTTGGAGCTGCGGAAACGCATTAAAAACGCATGGTAGAAGGTCTGCAATGTTCCCCAATGATAATCCGCATGTGCTGTGCACATGCTGCGGAAATTTCCGCTGCGGATTATCATTGCGGAAAAAAACGCAGCACTACCAATTATTTTGCGGAAGTGCTGCGTCTTCACCGCCATTGACTTGCATTAGACCGCATGGATTCCGCATCACTGTATATGTAGATGCGTAATCCAAGCCCCTTCCTATGCTGGTGCTGAAACCTTTTCTCTTCCAGTCTTAGTGAATGCCCTCTTGTTACCGTAATATCCCTCCTTTTGAACAAATCCCGGGCAAGGTCTCTATACTGTCCCCTAACATATTTGTACACATTTATTATATCCCCCCTCAACCTTCTTTTTTCCAGGCTGAATAGTCCTAGTTTTGCCAACCTCTCTGGGTATTGCAGTCCCTCCATTCCCTTTATTAATTTTGTTGCCCTCCTTTGTACCTTTTCAAGCTCATTTATATCCTTTCTATATATTGGGGCCCATAACTGAGCACAGTATTCCAAGTGTGGTCTGACCAGTGCTTTGTACAGTGGAAGAACAATGTTCTCATCCTTTGCAGCTATACCTCTTCTGATACATCCCATTACCCTGTTTGCCCTTACAGCAGCGGCCTGACTTTGGGCACTCCAATTTAGTTTGCTATCAATCAAGATGCCCAAGTCCTTCTCCATCTCTGAATTCCCCAATGATTTCCCATTCAGTGAGTACTGGTGACTTCCATTTTTCCTTGCCATATGTATGACCTTACATTTCTCCTCATTAAACCTCATTTGCCATTTAATGCTCCACCTACCCAGCTTATCCAAATCCCTCTGTAGGTCTGCACTGTCCTCTTTTGTATTAATTGTTTTACATAACTTTGTGTCATCTGCAAATATTGATATTTTACTATTTATCCCATTGACTATGTCGTTAATAAAGATATTAAATAACATTGGGCCTAGTACAGACCCCTGTGGTACCCCACTAGTGACGCTTACCCAATCTGAGTATATTCCATTTATAACCACCCTCTGCCTTCTATCCTTTAGCCAGTTAGCTACCCACTTGCAAACATTTTCCCCCAGCCCCATCATTCTCATTTTGTATACCATCCTATTATGTGGCACGCTATCGAACGCTTTTGAGAAGTCGAGATACACGACATCCACTGGTTCCCCATGATCTACTCGAGAGCTAACCTCCTCGTAGAAGTCAATCAGGTTTGTTTGGCAGGAGCGATTCCTCATGAATCCATGTTGGTTCGGGATTAAAAGATTATTAGCATCAAGATGCTCCGTAATTGCCTCTTTAATGAAGCTTTCAAAAATTTTGCCCACAACGGACGTCAGACTCACCGGCCGATAGTTTCCGGCGTCACTTTTCGCTCCCTTTTTGAATATTGGCACTACATTCGCCTGTCGCCAATCAAGTGGTACTGACCCAGTCTCAACAGAGTCCTTAAATATAAGATATAACGGTCTGTCTATCACATTACTTAGTTCCCTTAGTACCCGTGGGTGTATGCCATCAGGTCCTGGTGATTTGTTTATTTTAATGTTACTGAGGCGCTTCTGTACCCCAACTTGGGTTAGATTTGTCATACTTAGTGGAGGATTAAGCTTGTCACTTCTCATTTCTCCTGTTAGTTCTATTTCCTTTGTGAAAGTTGTCGAAAAAAAATTATTTAATATATTAGCTTTATCCTCATCTTTCTCTATGATTTTGCCTTCATCACTTTTTATCGGTCCAATATTATTCGATTTAATCCTTTTACTATTTATATACGTAAAGAACAGTTTGGGATTTGATCTACTTTCCCTAGCAATACGTTTCTCTGTTTCCTCCTTCGCTATTTTTATTTGTTTTTTACAGGTTCTCGTTTTTTCCTTGTAACACTTTAGTGCCTCCTTACTGTTTTCCTGTTTTAATCTCTTGAATGCCTCTTTTTTGCTATTTAACGCCCCTTTTACCTTCTTGTTCAACCATATTGGTTTCTTCTTATTTCTGGCCCTTTTATTCCCATACGGTATATACCTCTCGCACTGAGAATTCAGAATTCTTTTGAAGGTTTCCAATTTACTATTCGTATCCCTTTGATTAAGAACTTTGTCCCAGTCTATAAGTTGGAGGTTTTCTATCAGCTGATCAAACTTCGCCCTCCTAAAGTTTAATGTTTTTGTTGTTCCCTTATTGATAACCCTACTGAAGGGCATTTTGAAGTCGATAATATTATGATCGCTATTACCTAGGTGCCCCCCTATCTGTACCTCAGTTATTCTATCAGGCCTATTAGTCAATATTAAGTCCAACACGGCCTTCCCTCTCGTTGGTTCCTGCACTAGTTGGGAGAGATAATTATCCTTAATATTTGTCAAGAACCTTTTTCCTTTCTGAGATCTACAGGTTTCTGTTTCCCAGTCAATATCCGGGTAGTTGAAATCCCCCATTACAATCACTTCATTATGTTTTGCTACTTTGTCTATTTGTCCTAATAGCAGATTCTCATTCTCCTCTGTTATATTTGGTGGCTTATAGCAGACCCCCAGTAATATTTTATTATTATTTTTTGCCCCCTCTATCTCTACCCACATGGACTCAACCCCCTCTTCTCCCTCTCCTATATCTTCCCTTAGTCTGGGCTTTAGACATGACTTTACATATAAGCAGACTCCTCCTTCAATCCACTGCTGCCGGCAGCCGGGACCGAGCGAAACAAGACAGCGCGGGCCATCTGAGGGTAAGTATACATTTATTTTTTATTTTTAACCACTCTCTCGGGTCACACTATATAAATCCATGCAGTTTGCATGGATTTATATAGTGTGACCTAGTTGTCACAAACACTTTCCAAGTGATGCTAATCGCTTGGAAAGCGCTTGTCAATCCGCATGCGGAAATGTCAGTGAATAACGCTCCATTTCCGCATGTCCCTGACAGGAAAACGCATGTACAATCCGCATGCGTTTTTTTTCTGCCAGGGAGATGCAGAAACGCTCAGGATCCTGAGCATTTCTGCATCGTGTGCACATAGCCTTAATCCGATCGGTAAACGGCGTAGCGAGGAAAAAAAATTCCAAACGCCAGAATTTTTTTGGTCGCTGCAACATTGCAATAAAATGCAATAACGGGTGATCAAAACATTGGATATACCCCAAAATGGTATCAATAAAAACGTCAGCACGGCGCGCAAAGAATAAGCCTTCACCCAGCCCCAGATCATGAAAAATGGAGACGCTGCGGGTCTCTGAAAATGGCACCATTTTTTTTTTTTTTTAGCAAACTGGAATTTTTTTTCACCACTTAAATAAAAAAGAACCTATACATGTTTGGTGTCTACGAACTCGTAATAACCAAGAGAATAATAATGGCAGGTCAGTTTTAGCATTCAGTGAACGTGGAAAGAAAAAAAAATTGCGGAATTGCATTTTTTTCGCAATTTCACCGCACTTGGAATTTTTTTCCCGTTTTCCAGTACACGATATGGTAAAACTAGTAATGACGTTTAAAAGTACAACTCGTCCCACAAAAAAATAAGCCCTCACATGGCCGTACTGACCCAAAAATAAATGGCTCTGGGAAGAAGGGGAGCAAAAAACTAAAACTCAAAAAAAGGAAAATGCTCCAGTCGTGAAGGGTTAAATCAGAGAGATATGTCACACAAAATAGTTATAATAAATAACATTTCTCTAATAACCCCCCACGACAGCACACAGGAGAATGTAACCCCACCCTAATAGGGACAGGAAATACGAAGAGGTTTAAATAGCCCCTCCCACATCCTCCCTCCAGTGTTATTTCCTGTCCCTATCGGGGATGAAGAGGTCATCCCCAGTGTGCTGGGCTGGCAATGGGCACTAGGGCAAGCTATTAGCCGGGCAGCGGAGGATCGAGCGGTTTTACCATTCCTCCTCAGGGCGCTGCTCCTGTCTCCTCCGGATTCGGGACCCCCTCCTGCAGTCCGCGCTCTCGGGCAAGGTCCGCATAATCTTCTGGCCGGAGGCCTTTTTGAGCTCTCCGGTCCATCTCCTCCACTCCCACGCTGGATGCGCGGGCGATGCCGGCTCCAGGATGTGGAGCGCACGCCGTTGCGCCGGAATTGACGTCGGACGCCGGGTGGTAGATGATGACGTCACTTCCGGCAGTTTTGCTTTCCACTGTGGACCACATCAGGAAGCTAAGGGGAAAAAGAGCGGTAATGCCGCCGGTAATCACAAGTCTTCACCTGGACACTGGGGGAGGAGCCCTCTAAACAGACGGAGGCGCTGGTCCAGTCGCCCATAAAGGAGCTCTGGACAGGAAGACATCTGCAGGTAGGACAAAACCATGTCAGTTGAAGCTTCTCGCTCTGCATCTGTAGAGCCCAGCGCCGGTCCGGTCCCAGTAAGTATGGCACTGGTAGTCCATCTCCCAGATGCAGGTAATAGTGATTATAGCTCCCCTTCCCTTCTCCCCTCTCTTGTAGGGGGACAAGGAACCTGCATCTGGAGACAAAGTTAAACCGTCACGCCATTCCCATCTGTACAAAAAAACTATCATCCTCCCATAGAAAGCCCCTATGCAAGGATTGTACTGAGAAGATTATCAGGCAGGAACAACCTTCCTTAATGGCAGAGATAAAGGGGATTGTACGTCAAGAGATCAAATCCTCCTTAGGCTATGTGCCCATGATGCAGAAATGCTCTGGATTTTTCCTGAGCGTTTCTGCATCTCCCTGGCAGAAAAAACGCATGCGGATTGTGCATGCGTTTTCCTGCCAGGGACAAGCGGATGTGAAGCATTCTTCACATGCATTTCCGCATGTGGGTTGTCGAGCGCTTTCCAAGCGATTTTAGCATCACTTGGAAAGTGCTTGACAACTTGGTCACACTATATAAATCCATGCAAACGGCATGGATTTATATAGTGTGTCCGAAAGAATGTTAAAAAATAAATATCATACTTACCTTCTGATGGCTCCCGGCGTCTTGATTCGATGCGTTTCGGCTTGCCGGCAGCTTGCGGTACACTGAAGGACCTGCCGTCACATGACTATGACATCAGCGCAGGTCCTTAAGTCCACCGCGATCTGCCGGCAAGCCAAGACCAGCACACCGGGGGCCATCAGAAGGTAAGTATAATATTTATTTTTTATTTATTCTTTTTTTTTTTTTTTTTTTATACAGGTTCTGTGGTACCCAGGTCTGGAGGAGAGTCTCCTCTTCTCCAGACCCTTGTACCATCCGCACATTGAAACGCATGGAATGCGCATGTACAGATCCAGTGATGCGGATTCCATGCGTTCCAATGCAAGTCAATGGCAGCAAAAACGCAGTGCTTCCGCAAAATAATTGGTAGTGCTGCGTTTTTTTCCGCAATGATAATCCGCAGCGGAAATTTCCCCAGCATGTCCACAGCACATGCGAATTATCATTGGGGAACATGGCAGGCCTTCTACCAAGCGTTTAAGCGTTTCTGCAGCGGAATTGCCGGTGCGGAAACGCTTAAAAAACGCATCGTGGGCAGACAGCCTTAGCCTCGGTTTCTTTCCCTAAGCCCTCACCTAGTCAGGGTTCTACATCTACTCCCTCAGCAGCCAAAAAGAGGAAAATTAGCCCGCCAGAGGGAGGGGAGGAAGACTCTCAAGAGGATATGTATATCTTGGAAGATCTTCCAGAGGAAGGTGAGCTTAGTCCAACTCCTGATAACTCCCAGCGAGAGACATTTTACTTTCCATCAGATAGCTTGGAGAAACTCCTCATGGCAGTAAGGAGAACTATGGAGGTCGAGGAACAAAAAGTTCCCCAAACAGTACATGATCAGATGTTTGGGGGGGCTACGTTACAGAAAAAAAATTGGTGTTCCCTATACACCAGAGTATTAGGGACTTAGTCTAGAGGAGTGGGAATCTCCAGAAAAGAGGTTAAATACCCCTACGGAGTTAAAGGATAGATTTCCTGTAGACAATGAGACGGCAGAATGCTGGTCTGAAGTTCCAAGAGTGGATATCCAAATTGCACGAGTGGCAAAGAAAACCACACTGCCCTTTGAAGATTCCTCTCAATTAAAAGACCCCTTGGAACGCAAAATGGAGGGACTACTCCGAAAATCCTGGGGGACCCTCGGCAGCACTATTAAACACCAACGCAGTCTCTACGGGCGTAGCTTGGTCAATGGCTCATTGGCTAGATCAACTGGAGGAACACCTAGTCTCCGGCACCCCCAGAGAAGACATCTTGGCATCCCTACCGCTTCTACAGAAAGCTATGGGGTTTTTAGCTGACGCTTCTGCAGAATCAGTGAGAGTGGTGGCAAGAGCATCTGGGCTATCAAACTCTGTAAGAAGGGCCCTATGGTTGAAATCCTGGAACGGCGATGTGGCATCAAAAATTAAATTGTGTTCCATCCCCTTTAAAGGGAAATGCATGTTCGGGCCAGCCCTAGATGATCTTCTAGAGGCGGCCTCAGACAAGAAGAAGGCCCCGGAACCTAGGAATATGAGGAAAAGGCCTTTTCGTCCCTCCCAGGAGCAGAACCCTCAATATAGGGGTAAAGGGAAAACAGGACGATGGAGCTACCCAAAAGCTAGAGGAGGCAAAAATCTTTCTCTACCAAAATCAACGTCAGAACAGACCATGGCGTCAGGACAGTCGGGGGCCGCATCTCGAATTTTCTCCCTCAGTGGAAGGAAATCTGCTCAGACCCATGGGTCCTGAGGGTTGTCGAGTTTGGAGTAAAAATAAATTTCTCCTCCTATCCTCCAGAGAGGATAAAGTTAACACAGCTCTCCTCTCAGTCATCAGGCCACCCTGATATCCGGTCTTACAGACCTATTGTCCTCAGGGGTGATATCCCTAGTTCCTACAAGAGAGATAGGCATAGGACATTAATCCAGACTTCCTAATAAAAAAAAAAATAAAAATGGCCCACACCGAGTTATAATCAATCTAAGTCACTGAATCAGTATATCCACTATCAATGATTCAAGATGGAATCCATCAGGTCGACGGCCCCCCTGACAGGACAGGACCATGTCATGGCCACAATCGACCTCCAGGATGCATATTACCACATCCCCATACATCTACTTCACAGGAGGTTCCTAAGATTCGCAGTGGCTCAAGGGGAACAAATGTTCCACTATCAATTCAATGTGCTCCCATTTGGAATATCACCAGCCCCGCGAATATTTACAAAAGTCATGGCAGAAGTCATGGCTTATATCCAGGATCAGAATATTTTAATAGTACCATAACTCGACGACCTGTTATTAATCGGGCCCTCAGTACCAGTACTCCAAGAACATCTACAGTTGACCACTCAGATCATATCATCTCTGGGCTGGTTAATGAACCACAAAAATTTGGATATGGTTCCCTCCATGACAAAAACATTTCTAGGAGTACTATTGGATTCCCACAGCAAGATGTCATTCCTGCCCAAACAAAAACAGGTCATGATAAAAGTAAAGATCAATGTCCTAAGGAGCAGGAGATCAGTATCATTGAGAGATGCCATGTCGGTCCTCGGGTCTATGACATCCTGTATTCAGATGGTGGCCTGAGATCAGGCCCATACCCGAACATTACAGACCCACATCTTTACGAATTGGGACGGATCCCCACGGTCTCTGAACAGGAGAATCCCTATACCACCACGGGTAAGAACCTCTCTATTCTGGTGGCTGAGTGTAAAAAATCTGAACAGAGGATTACCATGGATCCAGAATCCGCTAGTAACCATAAAAGTGGATGCCAGTGAGAAGGTATGGGGAGCCATGGTCTCCCAGGAGCTATTCCAGGGTATATGGACCAAAGAGGTGAGCCAACGCTCATCAAATTTCAGAGAATTAAAAGCCGTAGAGGAAGTCCTCAGTGCAGCAGAGGCTCTGGTCCAGAAATCTCACATTCAGATATTTTCAGACAATATCACCACAGTAGCCCACCTTCGTCATCAAGAGGGCTCAAGATACGAAAGTTTAAAAGCAATCTCCGCGAGAATATTTTCAAGGGCCGAAGAACGTCTTCTTTCCCTGTTGGCTCTTCACATCAAAGGTTCAGTCAATGTCCAGGCCGATTTCTTAAGCAGAACAAAGATTCATCCAGGAGAGTGAAGCCTAAACCCAGACTTCTTCCAGATGTTAGTCGAGAGATGGGGCTATCCAGAGGTAGATCTCTTCGCCGGACACCAGAACGCGAAGGTACCTCAATATCTCTCCCTGGATCCAAACGGCCCTGCTTGGGTGTGGACGCGTTCGCTTACCAATGGGAATTCAAACTAGCATATGCCTTTCCCCATCTGCCTATCCTTTCATAAACCTTACAGAAGATAAGGACCAAAGGGACCAGAGTAATCCTAGTGGCCCCTCTCTGGCCAAAAAGAAGTTGGTTCGGAACGTTAACCAGTCTGAGTGTGGAGAGTCCTCTAATCCTTCCTCCCATCAAAGATCACCCATCAAAGAGTGTGTGAACTACAGGCCCTTTCGGTCAACGAACCCTACCTGAGAATCCTGGAAGATCGTCTAATTTTCCAACTTGACCCTTCATTTCTACCTAAAGTGGTTTGAAATTTCCACAGAAATCAGGAGATAATCCTGCCATCATTTTGTGACAACCCAAAAGACAAAATAGAAATGGAATTCCACACTCTGGATGTTTGGAGAATAGTACTGCACTATCTTCAGGAAACTGAAGAAGGAAGGAAAGACTAGAACCTATTTGTCCATACACAAGGTCCAAACAGAGGAAAGAAGGCAGCAAAATCCACAATAGCCAACTGGATTAAGAGGGCAATTACGGAGGCTTACCAGATCCAGGAACTACCTCCTCCAGCAAAGCTCAAGGCCCATTCTACAAGGGCGATATCTGTCTACTGGGCTGAAAAAGCCAGTGCACCCATCGAACAGATTTGCAGAGCTGCTACATGGTCCTCAATTCATACTTTCTCCAAACCCTACAGACTAGACCTAATGTCTGTTGGAGATTTAGCCTTCGGAAGGAAGGTCCTTCAGGCTATTGTCCCTCCCTAGTATATCTTTGGTATACCTCCTGTGTGCTGTCGTGGGGGTTTATTAGAGAAAATAGAACTATACTTACCGGTAATTCGGTTTCTAATAACTCTCCACGACAGCACGGGTAATTCCCTCCCCCTCGCTTATTGTTTCTACGACAGCTGGATCAGTAGAAATAAAAATTAATTTGAATCATCTATACTCTTGTGGTCCTTTGTAATAACACTGGAGGGAGGATGTGGGAGGGGCTATTTAAACCTCTTCGTATTTCCTGTCCCTATTAGGGTGGGGTTACATCCTCCTGTGTGCTGTCGTGGTGGGTTATTAGAAACCGAATTACTGGTAAGTCTAATTCTATTTTCCCACACGTCTACTTTACAGCAGCTCAATTTTGGAACCAAAACTTTTTTTTGTTAGGAAGTTATAAGGGTTAAAAGTTGATCAGCAATTTCTAATTTTTCCCACAAAATTTACAAAACCATTTTTTTAGGGACCACATCACATTTGAAGTGACATTGAGGGGTCCATATGACAAAAAAATACCCTAAAGTGACACTATTCTAAAAACTGCACCCCTCAAGGTGCTCAAAACCACATTCAAAAAGTTTATTAACCCTTCAAGTGCTTCACAGGAAGTTTTGGAATGTGGAAGAAAAAAATTAACATTTTTATTTTTTTCACAAAAATGTTACTTTAGACCCAAATTTTTTTATTTTCGTAGCGGTAACAGGAAAAAATAGACCCCAAAATTTGTTTTGCAATTTCTCTTGAGCATGCAGATACCCCATATGTGGGGAAAAACCACTGTTTGGGCGCACGGCAGGGTTCGGAAGGGAAGGAGCGCTGTGTGACTTTTTGAATGTAAAATTTGCTTGAATAATTAGCGGATGCCATGTCGCGTTTGGGGAGCCCCTGATACGCCTAAACAGTGGAAACCCCCGACAAGTGACACCATTTTGGAAACTAGACCCCTCAAGGATTTTATCAAGGGGTATAGTGAACATTTTGAACCCAGAGGTACGACACAGAATTTGATGACATTAGGTCATCATATTGAATAAGTTGTCATTAGTCTTGAGCGCAAGTGCTCGCTACTTGAGTTTGCATCGGGTACTCGGGTATGCACCAAGTACAGCGGATGCTCGAGGCCCCGCATGTTTCATGGTTATTAGATACTCAAAAAAAACATGCAGGGATCGCTCGTGCATGTCAGGCAATCCCTGCAAGCTTTTTTTGGCTGTATTACAGCCACAAAATATATGGGGCGGAGACTCGAGCATGTCACTTGAGCACCCGCTATACTCTGTGCATACCCGAGCACCCGATGCACACTCAAGTAACGAGCACTTGCGCTCAGCACTAGTCACTAGTGTTGAGCGAGTGTGTTCTATTAACCCTTTCGGCGAGTATGCTCGGGCCGAGCTCCGAGTATTTATAGCTGCTCGGTGATATGGTTGAATCGCTCCCGTGTGCATGATTTGCGACTGTTTGACAGTTTTATTACATGGGAGGAATGTCTATTTCTTACACATTCCTCCCATGTAATAAAGCTGCCAAACAGTTGCAAATCATGCACACGGGAGCGATTCAACCATATCACCGAGCAGCTGTAAATACTCGGAGCTTGGCCCGAGCGTACTCTGACAGAACATACTCGCTCAACACTACTAGTCACCATATCGTCATCATTTTTTTTTCTTTACTTTTGAAAAAATCCCAACACAACACTAACCCTAGCACAACCCTAGTACAACCCTAACCCTAGCGTTTATTTTTTTTACGCCGTTCCTTCTGTGGCATAAGTGATTAGACTACTTTATTCTTCGGGTCGGTGTGATTACAGAGATACCAGATTCATATCGAGTTTTCATGATTGACAGCTGTCACACGCTAAAAAAAACGCTTTTTTTTTTTGCAGAGACTAGTTTTTGCATCTCCATATTTTGAGAGCTATAATTTTTCCATGTTTCAGCTGACAGTCATGTGACCGCTTGTTTTTTTGCGGGACAAGTTGACGTTTTTATTGGTACCATTCTCGGGCATTTGACATTTTTTGATCGCATTCTATTCCGAATTTTGGGAGGCAGAATAAACAAAAACCAACAAGTCAAGAATTACTTTTTTTTTTTTTATTCTGTTCCGCGTGTGATAAAATTGATAAGGCAGCTTTATTCTTCGGGTCAGTACATTTACAGCAGTATCACATTGATATTTTGTTTTGGCTCTTTTACACAATAAAAACTTTTATAGAAAAATATATATTTTTTTTGTATCGCTTTATTCTAAGAGCTATAACTTTTTTTTTTTTCTTTTTTTTTTTTTTTTTGGCTGATGGAGCTGTATGGCGGCTTGTTTTTTGCGGGACAAGATGACGTTTTCAGCTGTACCATTTTTTCTTTTACATTTGTCTTTTTGATCGCGTTTTATTCCGTTTTTGGTTTGGCGGTGTGATGATAAAGCATTGTTTTTTGCTTTTGTTTTTTATTTATTTTACCGTGTTCACTAAAGGGGTTAACTAGTGGGACAGTTCTATAGGTCAGGTCGTTCCGGACACGGCGATAACAAATAAGTCTACTTTTATTGTTGTGTTTTTTGTTTTGTTTTTTCTTTAATATTTATTTATGGGTACTGTATATTTTTATTTCTTTTGGATTATTGTTTTCATTTTTTAAAAATATTTTTACAAATTTTAATTTCGTTTCCACTTTGACACTTTTTTTTACACTTTGTCACACTATGGGACTTTCACTTTTAGCAGTCTAATCGCCTGTATAGCATAGAGATGGAGCAGCATGCTATACAGCCTGTCAGCGCTGCACAGGCAGAAGTTACTTTGATCGCACTGTGCATGATCAAAGTAACTTCCTGCTGTCTGGTGACCTGGATGTCATCATGACGACATCGGGTTACCATAACAACTTCCGAGACCCTGCACAGACAGCGTGGGACGCTGGAGAGGAGATAAGTAAGCGGCGCTTACCTCCCCTATGTGCGTTCCCTGCACATAGTACCGGGTGTCAGCTGTGAGAATCAGCGGACACCCGGCGGCGATCGCGCCCGTACAGCCTATGTGCGGATGCAATCGCCAGGGCGTATTAATACGTATCTGGTCCAATAGGCTCAGGGCGCAGATACGTGTTGGTATGCCCAAAGTCAGAAAGGGGTTAAAATTTTCTGATGGGGATGTCCTATACTTTGGCCATTAGGGTTTAAGTCGCATTAAGATTTACCGTATCTTTTGGACTATACGACACATCGGACTATAAGACGCATCAAGGTTTAGACAAAAGAAAACAGGAAAACTATTTCACAGAACAACCTGTAAGTATTAATTACTAAGGAAACACAGGGGTTATTGTAACTGCGCAAACGTACCTGGTGCATGATGACTGTTTCCTGTGGCTTCAGAAATGATGCATAGCAACAGCTGAATCAGGGTTAACTAGACCGGTGTATCTTTAAACCCTTAACGGCCTATTTGCCTTTTTACTAACTTGAAAAATTTACTAACTATGCTCTGTGTTGTCAGTGATCATGACCCTTTACCCCCCTAAATGCAAGCTGTCAATAGCAATATTGGCATTTGGATGGTTAATTGGTTTAAGAGGGGGGCACTGTCACTGAAACTGGCACGCCAAGATCGTGATTGTGTGGTTGCCATGTTAATCCAAGGCCAAGTAATAACCTTATGATTTTCTAGCTATGGTGGTCTGAAATAAAAATGTATATATTTTTTTCTAAAATTGAAACATTTTAGTGGAAAAAAATATATATAATTTTTAATTTCTTCCATTCCACCTTGCTTGAATTCCTGTGAAACACCTGGAGGGTTAACAAACTACCTTACAGCACTTTTGAATACTGTGTGTTTTTAGTGTTGTTTATAAAAAGGTATTCATTTTGAGGGGTGACCAATATATAGGCCCCTCAGTCACTTCCAAAACTGAATGGGAAGGAAAATTTGTTGCTAAACTTTTGAACCTCCTAACATCCTAACAAAAATAAAAGGACACTTGAGAAATGATGTTGAAGCACGGTAAAAATATATGAAATGTTGTTAGTCATACCACACAATGAAAGTTAATTATCTGCTTAAAGGGTATAAACATTCAGTTTGAAAACTGCTAATTTTTCAAAAATTTTGTTTGATTTCTGATATTTTCATAGGTTGATATGTTTTGCATTTCCTTAAGTTACCATTACCATAGAGTACAATGTGTCACAAAAAAACATTCTCAGAATCACTAGGATATGTAGAGGCATCCCAGAGTTATTACTACATAAAGTGACACATGTCAGAATTGGAAAATTTGGCCTGGTTACCAAGGTTTTTAAATACAAAACAATCTACATTTTAAAGCATAAAGCAGAAGAACTTTAATGCTGTCTCCCTGCCTGCGCTTGCTCTGCACTGATATCAGAGCTTCACAAACATGGGGGGAGGAGGAAGAGAGGATAAAGGAGAGGCTACAAGGCACAGTATATGTATGCAGGGAGCAGGGGATTCTCTGGCAGACTGCAGGTGAGCCAGTAAGGAAATTGAATGACATTCTTTTTCTCCTGCCCTGCACAGATTACAGGTCAGTGTCTGGCAGGGAGAGATCCCTCTGCAGCTATGTGTTCTTTGTGATGCTCGGGATTATCAGGAGGTGCGATTCATAAGTGATCCGTCAGATCACCGAAGAAGCGATGATGAGCTACTGGCACAACACAGTGGATTCTGACTGTAAAACACAGGCACTTTTTAGCAAGGCTTTTTCTTTCTAAAAGTTTATCATATAGTTCAAAAAATACTGTAATTCTTCCAGTATAGTGTAGAAAGTAAAACCTGAACTCTAAAGACATGGCCACACGCTATACATTCTAGGGCATATCAAATGTTTATTTTTTTTCTTTATACATGTATAAAGAAAAAAAATAACCCTTTGATATGCCCTAGAATGTATAGCGTGCTACTGCAGCTCCCTGTTGTAGTAACTGATCGCTAGCTTCACTTTTAAAGAGGGTTTTATTTTTGCCGGTTTGAGTACACAAGCCTATGTCCTATATGATTGTAGTCACTTTTTTTTCTTTATATACCAGTGCATCTTCTTAATGTTGTCTTTTTCGCTTTGTTGTAAAAGGACCTACAAACTCCTTAAAATATGTGCCATTGGTCACTGGTTTGGCTTCCGCTCGCAACTTGGAGCATTTAGAGCTTGTTCGAGTTCCTTTTCTAGGTGGCCTTATACAACATGTCGTGGAGGACAGCTGGCGGTCTGGTAAGTAATGCTCAGTACATACCATAATTAATGTTCACAATGTTCAGAATAACTGGGTAAACTTGTTTTATGTGCAAAATTATATTTATATTCTGGTTAAGTCAACTGTAGCCAGTGTCAAGGATTTGTGTTTTTCCCAAAATAGTTATTACATATCCTCAGCAATTTCAAGGACAGAGTCCCAAAAGTCCCATAAGCAATGAACTTCTGACTATTTCTGACTCATAGAGGATGAATGGTGCGAGATTGTACTTCTGCACCTCTGCTCCTGAGTTCTGCGATGCTTGGTTTTGAACCCTTGTTTGGGATCTCTGGAGTTCCCAGCATTTGAACCATTAGCGATTAATAAATATCCCCTATCCACAGGATAGGTAAAATAACTATTTTCATAATAACTCTGTTTACTGTTATATATTTTTTTACACGTTATATACATTTTGACAGTTCTATATATTTATTAGATAGTTCTATATAGACAGATGTGTAGAAATAAAATAGTGATAACAATGATTGCATTACCTATAGATTACCTACAAATATCTAAATATGTAGTGTTCCTTGTAGGTATTTTCTACATATACAGTGGCTTGCGAAAGTACCTTCCCAACCCCTCTGGCTTTTTACCTATTCTGTTACATTGCAACCTGTGTTTAAATATTTTTGTAATCCTATTTGTGTGTGTGTGTGGTGCATCAGCACTAAATAGTCTAAGTTGGGGAAGTGAGAAAAATATAGGCATAAATTAAATTTATGGGATCAAATAACTAAAAATAGGCATGTGCATATATATTCACCCCTTTTGCGTTGAAACCCCTAAAAATTTTTGGTGCAAGCAATTACCTTCATAAGTCACATGCTTAGTGAAAGGAAGTCCCCCTTTGTGCAATCTAAGTGTCACATGGTCTGTCAGTATATACACATCTTTTCTAAAAGGCCACATAGAGGCTGCAACACCATGAAGACCAACGAGATCTCCCAACAAGTCAGGGACAAAGTTGTTGAGCAGTAAAAGTCAGGGTTGGGTAATATAAAAATATGTCCCAATCTCTGATGATCCCCATCAAATCCATTATCATCAAATTGAAAGAACATGGTACCACAACAAATCTGCCAAGAGAAGGTCGCTCACCAAAACTCTCATCCCGGGCAAGGAGGGCATTAATCAGAGAGAGGCAGCACAGAGACAAAAGGTAACTCTGAAGGAGTTGCAGAGTTTCCAAGCAGAGACTGGAGAATTTGTCCATATGACCACAATAAGCCGTACAATCCATAGAGGTGGCCTTTATGGAAAAGTGGCCAGAAAAAATCCTTTACTTGCACACACAAATTGTAAGGCTCGTTTTGAGTTTGCCAAAATAAATGTGGGAGACTCCCCAAATGTATGGAGGAAGGTGCTGTGGTCAGATGAGACCAAAATTTTACTTTTTGGCCATCAAGGTAAACGCTATGTCTGTATCAAACCAACACAGCTCGGCACCCCAAGAACATCATCCCCACAGTGAGACATGGTGGTGGCAACATCATGCTGTGGGGAGGTTTTTTTTTTCAGCAGGGACAGGGGAAATTGTCCGAGTCAAGGGGAAGATGGATTGTGCGAAATACAGTGGATATTCTTGAGCAAAACCTGTTTTTAGTCTGTCAGTGATTTAAGACTGGAACGGAGGTTCAGCTTCCAACAAGACAATGACCCAAAGTATACTGCTAAAGCAACACTTGAGTAGTTTAAGGGGAAATGTGTAAATGTTTTGGAGTGTCCTAGTCAAAGCGCAGACCTTAATCCAATTGAGAATATGCAGTCAGACTTGAAGATTGCTGTTCACCAGAGGAAACCATCTAACTTGAAGGAGCTGGAGCAGTTTTTCCTTGAGAAATGGGCAAAAATCCCAGTGGCAAGATGTGGAAAGCTTGAGACTTATCCAAAGTGACTTGCAGCTGTAATTGCTGCAAAAGGAGGCTCTCCAAAGTACAGACTTTATGCGGGTGAATAGTTATGCACACAGAAGTTTTCAATTATTTTGTCCTTTTTGTTTGCTTCACAATAACAAGAAAACCAAATGATCACAGTTTTAGGCATGTTCTTTGGATGAACTGATGAAAACCCTAAAAAAAAACAGTGAAATTCCCGGTTATGATGTAGTAAAATACGATACATTTCAAGGGGGTGGATACTTTCGCAAGTTACTGCATTTTTCCAGTTCTTTTGCCTAGCACTAAAATTCTGCTCTTTGAAGATGACATACATATTCATTAACTTGTGTTTAGGCACTGTGAACTCTCTTCCAGACCTCTTATTCATAATTGTGGTGTTCTTTTTTTTTTTTTTTTGTCATTTTTCCCTCAAATTCATTAAAATTTATTTAGAACCTGTATTTTTAAAAGAGATTTTATGAACAGTGGTATTTTCTTTTCAGGTGGCTTCCGGAATTTGCATACAATAGTTTTAGGAGCATGTAAGAACGCTTTGGAAGTTGATCTTGGCTACCTCATAATCACAGCTGCTAGAAGGTAAGTTACTGGAGTTATATGGGTTGCCTAGGATTACAAGGTTGAAAAAACAATATTCTTCTCCTTTTCGCTCTTGTTCCTTACTGTCAGTCTTCAGCATCCCTCAACACTTACGTTGCCTGTCTATTTGTGCTAAAGTAAAGTTGCTGTAGACAGACCATTGCTGCTGTACTCACCTGATCTGCTACATAAAAAATCAAGGGAATGTACTTTTTTTTTTTTTTTTTTTTTTTGTACAGTGCATCTAAAATATAAAAAGCAACTTTGCAGATTCTGGTGATTAAACATCATCCATTTTTTGCCTGTTTAACTCATACACAGACTTACATGCCTTCAAGTTTGCACACCACAACCACAACCTTGCGCAATCTAATCCTGTCATGAAACCATAGAAGATTTTAACTAAAAAGGCATTTTTGTAAAGGCCTTTTAATGTTTATTAAATGTATACATTTTGCATTACTTAGTTTGAATATTATAGAGCAATCAATCTGAAGTTTTAATCGCAAATTCAGTGGGCAGACATTGCACTTCCAGCTCTCATGCCAGTCTCAGACTGGGCAGCGAATGCACAGTAAGCTCAAGATGACGTTGGGGCAGCTGACATAATGATCTGATGAGATGACTGCAGGTAGTGAGTCTGCGTGGATGCTGAATCATCGCTAAGGGTAGTTTCAATAGAGGGAGCAGCACATGCGCAGATCTTTAGGCTAATTCCCGCGACATCATCCGGAGCCTGATGCACTTGTGCCGCCTCATCTGAGATGACTCTGATGATTTGATTCCTGTGCAGAATCTCAAGCAGAGGAAGAAAGAGTTATCGGTCAGTCAAAGACTGAGGGTCCATTGCTGGTGTGCAAATAAGGAGTCAGGCATGAGAGCTTGGATGTACAGTGTTCGCCCACTGCACTTGCAGATAAAGCTTCAGAGATGTATTGCTTTACAACAGGAGTGGGGGAACCTCCGGCCCCCGGGCCGTTTACTACCCTTGATGACCTTTTGTCTGGCAGATTCCCAGGGACCGCAGTGCTTGGGCCGCAGCTGTATTGTGACGGACATTGGCCCATTAATTTCTTCTTGCTCTGTGAGTAGTGCATGCGGTGTTCACTACTGAATGCTGAGGCGCGTGCAATAAAAGATGGTGTCCTGATACCAGTGCCAGCGTCAGAACGTACTTCATGGGTGGAGTTAGCACCCAATTTGTACAGCCCCCAAAGGATAGTGTAAGTATCCAAATGGCCCTTGGCAGAAAAAAGGATTCCCCACCCCTGTTTTACAATTTCCAAACTCAATATTACAAGATAGGTATGCATTAAAGGGCCTTTACAAAGATGCCTTCAGTTAGCGGCAATACTTTCTTTATGGCAAGTTTCATTTAAGCAAGACTAAGTTGTTCCTTTTTTTTTTTTTTCAAATGCATTAGAGCATTTAAAAACCATGTTTGCAGTGGTGGACATACTTTCACATTATAAAAATCTTATTTAGTTTGTGATTTGTAACTTTGTAACTTTTCTTCTCTAGATTGCCCACATGCCTGACATGAAGGCATATTTGGATAGATAATTTATGACCTAACAGGATATTCTTTAAGTATCTGATAGATTTGGGTTCTGATTATTGGTTCCCTACCTATGAAATACATTTTTATGAACCCTGGTTTTCAATAAAATCTGGGAGTGTTTGTAGCTGTTTCTTGCCTGTTTCCTTTACACCCATAGATTTTGATGGCCTAAATTTACTTAGAAAATGTCAAACATTCTGTATACATAAGGTCAGGTATTGGTACATAGTCATCTTTTTCTTTTATGCAGTGGAGAACTACTCTACAGCCTTATCTTTACATTGGTTACATGTAGTGTTAGATTTTTGTAGTTAGTACACTTTGAGTCGCTTAAAGGAAATTGACACCTTTTGGAACATAACTTAAAGAGGACCTTTCACCAGTTTGAGCATGATTAACTGGCCACATCATGGTTTAGTGGCTGCAGAGCTGAGTAAAATGTATTCTCTTTATTTTTTAATTTCTCCTCTCTGCTACAGAGATATTAGCTCGTAAAATTGAGCTAATAATTTATGTTCGAGTTAATCTTGAGTTACCAGAGATTTGTCTCTGGGGGCGTGTACTTCTTCTCCTGCAGAGGTTGACCATTCACAAGCAGTTAGCGTCATGCAGGGGCAACAAAACACACCCTCTTCACTGAACTCTCCTATTTAAAAGTATAAAGGCACCTGTGTAATCTTGCATTGATAACGTTGTCTGTCTGTTTTTCCATTAAGGTTACATGAAGTACGCATCCAACCTTCATTGACCAAAGATGGAGTTTTCTCGGCATTGAAGATGGCTGAGCTTGAGTTTCCACAGTTTGAAACTTTACATTTGGGATATGTGGATGAATTTTTGTTACAATGTAAGTAAAAACTTGAGGACGACTGGTTTACATATTAGAATTGTGAGCTTCCATCGTGTCAGAAATATGACTGTGTGCGCCATGTACTGCTGTTGCTGTTTCACACCTGCATCTTGGAGACCTTATTTTCATCCTTTTTCAGTCTGTTTTTTATATTGTGTTTGCAGGTAAGATGACCAATGCAGATTTAATGAAGTACGGCTTGGCTGATGTTGCTGAGAATCCTGGAATTATTACTGATATTGGAATGAAAGCTGTAAATGAAGTTTTCTCTTGCATCAAATATTTAGTAATATACAACTGCCCCCATCTTCATAATCCCAAAAATTGGATCACAGGTACAGAATATTTATGATTGTATTTTTTTTTTTGCAACTTTTTCTATTGGACTGCCTTGCAAGTATTTCGCTGTACTACTAGTTAATGCTTCTGTAGCGCAGAATGTAATTTTACCACTGATATTGAGCAGATTTGTGTTACCCAAAAGAGAGATGGCACCTTGTGGGACAGGATGGATGGATGCCGATGGAACCATTGTAAAAAATTGTATACTGCATGGTATACATCTTTTTATGGTGGCCATCTGTATTAGAAAGCCCAGTCTGCAAATTCATACTTGCTAGACAGAGGCTGAAAGAATACACTCTTGGCCTCTGTCTGGTGAATGGGGGCCTATGGGCACGTTACCGTGTACATCAGGAAAAGCTACTAATGTATACTGTAGGCTAATTGCATAGACTGATTTTTCTGGGATTTTCATCTGACAGATGGGAGTACAGAATACTTCATTAGGCATATATAACCACATATTGTACATTGATGCCACCTCAATGTTTATCCAATGTGATTGTGGCTGCGCTTGGTACTGTATCTGTATCTCAACTAACCAGCAGTATCAGGCTCAGCAAGACTTGTGTGAACTTTGCTGTGGAAAGATAAAGAATAAAAGGGCTTCCTTCTGTATGATCATTGACCAGGGGCTCGATGATAAATGTAAGATTACAGATTTTTTTATTTTTTATACTTGAATACATGTATTTTTACTTAAAAAAATAATTTTTGATAACCAGAGTAATTAAGAATTATGCACCGTTTGACTTTTAATGCCTCAGTTTTCCTGTTTAAGGGTTGTTCTAACAGTTTCTAATTTTTTTTTTTTTTAGCTTTATCTTACTGAGCCACCGTGAGGGACCACATCACAGTTGAGCTGAGCTTTGATGTGGTCATAAATCAGCTGAAAGGAGCTCAAATAAGAGTTAAAAATTCTGACAGAATGAGCTCACTGATGAATTCTTAGTCTCATTCTGCAGTCAGTAATTGACACCATAATTGGAATTGAAAAATTATTATTGACACCATATTGCAAAAATTATTTGAAGTACATGCATTTAAGTTTTACAAAAATGCCCTCCATTAATTTACTCTGAAACGCCTTAACATGCTATGAAAGCTGCTGGAGACTATATCTCTGCTGATTAGTCCGATGATGTCCTCGGACGGGTTCTCCCTGCTCCAGTTGACACACGTACGTACATAGGGAGAGACTTGTCAGTCCAGGGGAGCAGGGAGAACCCCACCTCCAAACTAGTTAGCGGAGATACCTGGTGTCCGATTCATTATTGAATTTGTGCCTGTTTTGGCTAATTCTGAACACAACCACATCCCCAATTACAAGAGGGTGTTCACACTTATGCAACCACATTATTTTAGTTTTGTTATTTTTATTTTCCCTCTCAAAATTATTTTGAATTTGTTTCTCAGTGGATTTGTACAGATTAAAAGGATATCCGAGGGAAAAAAAGGCACGTATTTGCTAACAGAGTCAACTACCTGTCTGTTGTACCGGGGGCCGGTCATTGACTGCTCCTTCCGGAGATTCAGATGCTCCCTGTCAACAGAGCAGCAGCTTCTCTCCCTGTTGACAGGGCGGGACTACTGGTGTCATGCTGATTGACACACAGCTCCCCCCAATTAGGCGGCAGGGAGCCAGCTGTCAATCAGCATCACACCAGTAGTCCCACCCTGGAAACAGGAAAAGAAGCTGCCTCTTTGACGTGACGTCAGCGTAAGTCTGTGCCGGCGGAGAACGGTATTGGGCACAACTGACAGGTAGCTCATCAAGAGAATGCCAAGAGTGTGCAAAGCAGTCATCAAAGCAAAAGGTGGCTACTTTGAAGAACCTAGAATATAAGACATATTTTCAGTTGCTTCACACTATTTTGTTAAGCATATAATACCACATGTGTTAATTCATAGTTTTGATGCCTTCAGTGTGAATGTACAATTTTTATAGTCATGAAAATACAGAAAAATCTATAAATGAGAAGGTGTGTCCAAACTTTTGGTCTAATATATATATAAAAAAAAAAAAAAAAATATATATATATATATATATATATATATATATATATATATATATATATATATATATATATATATATATATATATATATATATATAATGCTATTGAACCCGTTCTACGTCCTGGTGGCGAGCATTTTTGTTGGTACGTATGGTACCCTTCATCCTGGTATGCATGGCTCCCTGATCCCCAATCCTGGTATGCATGGCCCCCTCATCCCAAATTTGGTATACATGGCACCCCTCACCCCACAATCCTGGTATGCGTGGCACCCCTCACCCCACAATCCTGGTATGCGTGGCACCCCTCACCCCACAATCCTGGTATGCGTGGCACCCCTCACCCCCCAATCCTGGTATGTGTGGCACCCCTCAACCCCCCCCCCCAATCCTAGTATGCTTGGCACCCCTCATCCCCCAGTCCTGGTATATGTGGCACCCCTCATCCCTTTCACGTTTCACACATACACAAAAATAAACACTTATACGCACCTTTCTTCCCTGTTCTCCAGCGCTGCTATGTCCTGTTCTGCCGGAGACCGGCAGAGGAGTGCGGCGCCGGAGTATGTGCATGCCCATTCCGCGCTGTCTGGCGCCATTTTGCTCAAGACACACTGCAAATGTGTCTTCAGTAAAATGGCGCTATGCGCTGATACGATGCCTCACTCCTGCCCTGGTCTTCGGCGAGAAGAGAGGCGCCGCTGCAATATATAAATATAGATAGATAGATAGATATAAATATATAGATATTTATTATAATATAATGTATTGTGTGTGTGTTTGATATATAGATATATATATATATATATATATATATATATATATAATCTATATATCAATCTATCTATAATGACTTTAAAGATGGAAAGTTCTGAAATCATTCTTGTTGGTATGATTTTTTATTTTTTTTTAAACATAACAAAGGCCTTGCATTTTAACAGGGGGGTGTAGACTTTTATATTCACTGTATATACTCAACCTTTTATCTCCTACACGTCCCAGCGCCTCATCTTTGATTCTTCTTTTTATATTGGCTGCCATCGTCACAGCCTGGGTACACACAAGAATGCTGAGGTCAATAATTAGCTGCAAATGTCAGATGAGTTGCGTCGGCAGTGATGTCTGCAGCCAATATAAAAAGACGCCACAGGACCTGAAAGGGTTGGTATATGTGAGTACATTATTTTACATGTATTTCTGTTGCCTGTGTGCAGTTTTTTGATTATTTTGGACAACTGCTTTAATTTGTTTGAGACCAAAATACAATTGCTTACTGAAACTACCTTTTAATTAATTCTAGTAAAGCAAAATCGAAGAGCTTTATTAGTTTTATAAGCACATTGTTTTCTGTTCCCTTACAGATCACTCCCGATGGAACAGATTGGTTGATCTAAGCTTGGTGCGCTGTCATGCCATTAAGCTGGAATCCTTCAGTCAGTTTGTTGAGCTTCTCCCCAGTTTAGAATTTATCTCGTTGGACCAGATGTTTCGGGAACCCCCAAAGGTAATTGGGAGAAATTACACATGCATCTTGCCTAGAACTTTTTTTTATTGTTTTATTTTCAATGGGGCAAAAGGGGCGGGGGGGGGGGGGATTTGCAACAAAGTAAGGGAGACAACATATGACCTAAATGTACTTCATATGTGGTGAAGGGGTTAAGTTGCATTTGGACCTGCCATTCTTTGCCCGTTGATGAGTGCAATTGACTTTTTATATAAGTTGATCAGCTCTCATTTACTGGCCTTTTTATACAAGCCAAGAAGTACTGTGGGAACCGAAGGGTAGTTGATATGATCATTCTGTTCCCAGATAGCATCATGTTTTCAATAGCACAATCGCTGATAACATGATGATTTTTCTGGTAGCATAAATGATCCAATCCCAATGAACTAGTGTTTTGCTCTAATTGGGTGATCGCCGATATGTTTACATGGACCGATAATCAGGAACATCTGCGAACACTCATTCACCAACTTTCAACTTGTCTAAATGCACCTTTAGACATGTATTGAGAGACATTTTATCTGCTACTATTTCTTTAGAATAACTTTTTTTGCCATTTTATAGAAACCCCAATCAATTGCTAAAATGCCTATTTCTTCTGTACTTGGCAGAACGGAAGGCCAAATACTTGACCATTGACTGCTAGGACAACATATTAGAACCTTGCAGTTGTACTATAGATAGGACTGATGGGATGACAGAGGGAGCCCTCTCCTTCTGTCTGATTCATTAGATGCAGCAATCTCTATTAATTGCAGCATCTAATGTATTAAACAGCCAGTATTGCACATAAATATCATTCTGACCGTTGAAGCGGGAGACCAGCTGTATGTAACAGTTGGCTCATGCTGCAGATGTTCCCACTTCATCCCTGCGACGTATATGTTTGTCATAGTACAGTGAAATTACCTTCACACAACATACTTCTGCCTCTAGGTACAGGGGTTAAAAAGCCGGTATTAGATCTGCTGTATTGATTTTAGAGGATTTCTTTTTCTAGGGTTGTGCTCGTGTAGGTCTTAGTGCTGGAACGGGTATTGGAGTATCATCAGCCCTCGTGAGCAATCAGAACTCCAACAATGAGAATGAAAATAACAACCACCAGAACAACAACCTGCAACAAAATAATCAACCGCCGCAAAATATTCCACCACCCCAACATGAGGAGGGAAATGAGGAGCCTGATGTCAGAGCAGAGAACCATGTAGAGGAACAGCATATAGCTGCTGAAGGTGTGACATACCTTTTTACTAAAAAAAACGTTATGGCAGAATGCTCATTCTATTGTGGAATATTACATCAGACAGGGTCTTGTTTAAGAGTTTAAAGTTGGAAATCTTCACTTACACTGTCTTACTTATTTATGGGATATCCACCACTGAGAATTTTACCTATGTTGACAGCTGGGGTCCCTGTCTTGCGACCACTCTTTGTGAAGAGCTGGCTGCTCATGGGTGACTTTCTCCATATCCTGTTGTAGTTGTGTAGTATTCTCAGCTATGATTATGCAGAAAATTGTCTTTAATTATTATGCAAATGAGGGTGCATGGTGCACCCTTGTTATGGCCAAGCTCTTGGTGCATCGTTCCGCCGTTGTTGATTGACAGCGCTCTTGTCCAGAGAGAATACTGCCTGAACTAACCACTTATCTGTGCTTGCACAGTTTGGGTGGGAGCAGACTCCTTTCAGCTCATAAAAAAAAAATGATATGGGCAGTTTGGCTTATTCTTGTTGACTTCTTTTTAATCCTTCAATACAGATGTGACCTCCCTTACTTTTTCCTACCTTTGGTTAATGGAACCCTGTCGCTAAATTCATATAGACACAAGGTTCAGGCAGCATGAATCAGACTAGTTGCACAACTGCAGCCTTTTAGGTCTTTCTCTGAAACACTGCTACGTATTAGAGGAAACCTAGTGTGAAAAGTCATCTGGGAGCTATAGGGATAAACCTGTCTAGTCCACTGAAAACACTGGCTACCATTTCCCTGCACCGCTTCAGGTGATTGGTAGATCTCTTCCTATTGGTCAACTGAAGCGAGGTGTGGAGAAGCCGGCCATGGGCCTCAGTGGACTAGTCAGGTCTTTCCCTATAGTCAAAGTATGTTTGCTCTGAAATCTGCAGCCTTTCAGAAAAAGATTTAGACTGGATGGGCAATTGCAGCCAGTTATGATTCATGCCGCCCTTGGCACCATGAATCTGGCGACTGTTTCTCTTTCATGAGAAATTAGTTTTTAATTAAACAAATTAAACTAAATTGTAACATTGTTAGCAAAACCATTAACAGCCAGCAATTCACATTACAACTGCACATTGAAACATTTATCATACACATCATAAAATCATAATTTTGTTGTTTTTTTTTTGTTCATTTTTTTGTCATACCAAAAGTTTATATTCTCGTGCTACATATCTACAGAAATTTTTAGCCAAGAGAAAAAATGAGGACATGCACATCTGTATGTAGAATGCATTCACTTCCATGTTGCAGTGATGATTCACCATGTGCTTACCTTTGTAGCTCTAAATGACATGGAAGATGTTCCACAAGATGAAGGTAGACTAGCTGCTCAAGACAATGAAGTGGCAGGCCCAGATTTGGCTGTTCTACCAGTGGATGCGGATGAGGAACGAGCAGGTTGTGCTAATACAATGTTCTGATTATTTTCCTGTATTTTCCATTTTGCTCCATGATGATAGGTTTTTCACTTACATTTTATGTTGAGTTCATATAAAGCATGAAGTGGTTCTCTTAAAACTAACAACCACATATATTTAAAAAAAAGAGTTTGTATGAAAAGAGTTTGCATGTGGGTATTTAGTGCACAACGTGCATGTATGAATCATATCCTTTAGTTGTATTTATATCCTTTTGGAGTGACCGCGCTATTAAAATACTTTTATTATTAGAAGTCATTTTCAAGCGCCTGTCCCATGAACAAAGTAAATTTTAATCAATAGATCTTGGAATAATAATAAGTTCCTCAATTGGATGTGTTAAAAAAATGATGTTTTGCTTAGATAAACGTATAAATGTGCCCCTGCTGTGTCCTGTTATTTGCTGCATCCAACCATGCAGGGCTGCTCCAGTTCATGGTCGGCATATAGCACCGATCCTAGCCAGGGGAGATAGTTGAAGTCACTTATGATAAGTGAATATACAGATAACAAGGCAGGGGTTCACAGCTGCTTCACTCTGTAATGTAACTCTTTCCTTCCTGATTTATCACAGGAGCGAGTGTTTCTGCAGAGTCTCCAGCCCTCTGAGCTTATCATAACTCAGGTTAGGGTTATAGAAGCTCCTGTGTAACTGTGCTCGTCTGGTACTGACTTTATTTGTGATGAGCTCACAGGACTGGTGACTTGCCAGAAACACTCACCTGTGATATTTAGGCTGTGTGCCCACGATGCGTTTTTTAAGCGTTTCCGCAGCGGCAAAAACGCTGCAGAAACGCTTAAAAATGCATGGTAGAAGACCTGCCATGTTCCCCAATGATAATCCACATGTGCTGTGCACATGCTGCGGAAATTTCCGCTGCGGGTTATCGTTGCGGAAAAAAACACAGCACTACCAATTATTTTGCGCAAGCGCTGCGTTTTCACCGCCATTGACTTGTATTGGAACGCATGGATTCCTCATCACTGCATCTGTACATGCGGAATCCATGCGTTCCAATGTGCGGATGGTACCCGGGTGTGGAGGACAGGACACTCTCCTCCGGACCCGGGTACCATAGAACCTGTGAAAAAAAGAATAAAATAAAAAATAAATATTATATTTACCTTCTTATGGCCCCTGCTCTTCTTGTCTTCACTTGCCGACAACTTGTGGTGGACTGAAGGACCTGCGCTGACGTCATAGTCATGTGACGGCAGGTCCTTCAGTGTATTCTACCGCGAGCTGCCGGCAGCCAAGATGAAGCGAAGCAAGACTGCGGGGGCCATCGGAAGGTAAGTATAGATTTATTTTTATTTTATACCATTCTTTAAGGTCACAGTATATAAATCCATGCTGTTTGCATGGATCTATATAGTGTGACCAAGTTGTCAAGCACTTTCCAAGTGATGCTAAAATCGCTTGGAAAGCGCTCGACAACCCACATGTGGAAATGCATTTGAAGAACGCTTCACATCCACTTGTCCCTGGCAGGAAAAACGCATGTACAATCCGCATGTACAATCCGCATTCGTTTTTTCTGCCAGGGAGATGCAGAAACGCTCAGGAAAAAAATCCTGAGCATTTCTGCATCATGGGCACATAGCCTAACACAGGCAGGGAAATGTGTTAGCTCACAGAAAGCACCTGCTGCGGGAGGTGTGGTATACATCAACCATGAACTGGAGCAGCTGTGCATGACTAGAAAGCGCAAATAACACAGCACATAGCCTAGGATATCTGCACACAGGAATTAGATTTGTAATAAAAATATCGCTTAAAATGCACTTTACCTTATGGAAAAACCCCTTCAGAGTTGTTCCCCTATCATGTAATTTGAAGAGGGTCGTGTTTCATCTCTTGTCAAATCTGGGTGGCAAGGGAAAGCCGTAAAGGGGACACTGAACTACACTGTCAATGAATAGATATTCATTATTATCTCTTAGTTCCTTCACGACCTTTGACAGACCGATACGTCATGGTCAGATAGGGGTTCCCGACCTTTGACGTATGGGTACATCATGGCAATCATGCGTGGCACAGAAGCTGTGCCCGCGTAATCGCCACCGGGAGCTCGGCTTAAGTTATAGGATAGGATATGAAAAATTGGATGCTCAGTCTCATAGCTACCCTTCCCTTATTGAATACATCATATGAAGTGCAATATGGAGTGCATTAGAGACAGACTACTTGGAAGTGGGGGCACCAATTATGTATTGTTGTTAGGTTGCCAACCCCTGCGGTCAGGAAGAGCCAGTCTAGGGGATGCCAGGGAAATACAACTAGCCATCTGACTATACCTATACCTTTGGTCTTGTCATTTGAGTAAGTGCAACTATACACTATCTCATGTGGTATATTATCATTATTTATTGCCGCTAGGTCAGTTGTTAACGAAGACCACCTTAGAGCAGGTCATAATTGAATAAGGAAACAAGAAAGCTCTATATTTGGCCATTGAACTCTACCACAAGGCAAGAGTGAAGGGACACATGAATTGATATATTGAATATGTTTAATCCAGTATCTCTGTGATAATCCTTACAATCCTGCTCTTCATTATTGGAACCCATGAAGTTTAAGTACATAATGTGGAATATCTCCTGAAAATGAATCATGTGAAACAGGTTTTTTTTTGTATGGAGCACTCATGTTAAATTAGCAAATCATGAACAATAATTTAAAACAAAAAAAAAGAGAAAAATAGAAAAACCTAAAGCTTGCTGTGTCACTGGCATTGGCACCCTTTACATTAACTTATTATGGATACACATTTTGACTCGCCTGTGGTAAATCACAAAAGAGATTCTTCTGCGATTAATTGTCGGTGCCCATGTGACATGAATTAGCCAATGAATGATGACTTCAGTGTTTTAAAAAGAAACCTGGTCACATGGTAAGCCGTATTCCTTTGTCACAATGGTGAAGACAAAGGAGCTGTCTGAGGAAATCAGAACTGCTATTATTAGCAAACACTAGGTTTCCAAGTGTATAAGGCCATCTCCATAGACCTTGGTATCCCAGTTTCAACAGTAAGCAGTGTTATTAAGAAGTTCGCCAAGCATTGAACCGTCAAGAACCTCCCTGGACTTTGTGTGTGTGGGGGGGGTGGGATTGACAAGAGATGTCTTCGAAGGTTGGTGCGAATGGTGAAAAAAACCACATCCAAAGACCTAAATGCCAACCTGGAACAGTCTGGGGTCATGGTTTCAACAAGTACCATACACCGCACACTAAACCAAGCCAAGCTTTATGGGTGAAGGCCAAGGAAGAAACCATTGCTGAAGAAAGACACTAAAAGGAACGACTGATCTTTGCCAAAGAGTACCTTGACAAACCACAATCCTTCAGGGAAAATATTTTGTGGACAGATGGAACAAAGAAAGAGCTTTTTGGCAATGCAAAGCAACAGTTTGTTTACTGACGGCGCAATGAAGCTCATAAGGAAAAGAACACCTTGCCTACAGTTATGCATGGTGGAGGATCCATAATGCTGTGTGGTTGCTTTGCTGCATCCGGTACTGGAGGCCTTGACCGTTTTCACAGGAATCATGAAATCAGAGAATTATCAAGATATTTTAGAGCGAAATGTCCAACTCAGTGTAAGAAAACTTGGTTTGAGTCAAAGATCATGGGTCCTTCAGCAAGACAATGACCCAAAGTACACATTCAAAAGTACACACGAATGGTTGAAAAATAAGAAATGGACTGTTTTAAAATGGCCAGCAATGAGTCCTGACCTCAATTCCATTGAAAATCTTTGGGGTGAGTTGAAATCTGCCATTGGGAAAAAGAACCCTGCAAACATTCATGAGCTTGAACAAACTGCAAAGGAAGAGCGTGAGAAAAGTTCAGATAATAAGTGCAAGAAGCTTGTAGATGGCTACAAGAAGCGTTTGGAGGCTGTCAGCAATGACAAAGGGTGTGCAGCCAAGTATTAATTAGGGGTGCCATTATTGCTGAACATGTTGTTTATTCTGTTTTTTCTTTGAAATTGCAACATGGAAGTTGAAAAACAATGTTTTATTGTTGTATTACTTTGGACCACTAATTAAAAAATCCTGAGGATATAACTTTGTACAATATCTTCTGAAATAAATGGAAATGTACCAGTCTATGAAAAGAATTAAGGGGTGCCAATAATGGTGAGCAGCACTGTACATCAATTACTGCTATGTTTTATTAGTACACAATTTTTGTCTGTTTTTTTTTTAAACTAATATAATAAAAGTAAAGTTTTAAAGGAATATTTGTTAGTCATTCAGTCCACCAAGATAAGCGGATTTCTCTGCTTAGATACGGTGTAGTACAAAGTTTCTTATTTTCATGTATATTATTGATTTATAAAATAAAAATTAAAACGAAAGTTACTCTTTAATTGTTAATATTGTGCTCTATAATTAGTTGGATGTCCTTGTGACACATGAAAGAACTGTGTTCTCCAGTAGGCAGGAGTTCTCCTTATAGAATTCTTCATGCTGGTTGTTTGAGGGAAGTCTAGAGTGGAGGATTCCCCTCTATTAAATATGCAGTTGGGTATGTGCTCATGTTTTTTCTTTCTGGCTGGGGAACCCGTCGAGCAGACGCTTCAGGAAAAGCTGTTTGTGAGGTGTGTTTTTGGTTTTTTTTTTGCCGTTCTCTGGCCATTATTTTATTTTTGACTTCATTGAAGAAACCGGTATTGTTTTTTGAAGCAAAAACACTGTCAAAATGCTCAAAAAGCCGCCTACGAGTCTTCCGGATGTTTTTTGAGCCATGAGCAGGAAGCACCTGAAGAATAATCTGCTCACTTTTTTACCTACTTGGCATAATCTGATCACAGTTTATCAGAATTTTTTAAATGGTTATTACTGCACATATTTTATTTTTCAAAACCTAAGTATTCATCTTACCAAAATAGGTGCAAATCAAATTCATAGCTGCTCTTACACATCTATACATGTTCTGCAGGTCCCAGTGGTTTACAGCCTGCTGTAAAAGCTGCACCAATAACCGTGCACGATTCTGATAGTGAGGATGAGGATGATATAGGCAATGACTCTAATGTCCGTACCGCCTCTGTCAGAAACTATCCTGAAGAAGATAAAAGCTTTCAATTGGCAGACCCTCCTGACAGCACAAATGACAGTGGTGAGTATATACTATGGATACAAACCTTGCATGTTTTTTTTTCATATGCTGGTTACTGTTTTTTTACTTGGCCACTGTTCTGCCAGTAGACATCTCTATTGGCAGCACCCACAGAATTATGTCTTGATAGGAACACATTTTATATTGTTCATGGGCTAAAATATGCTCAAACGATACCTCTAATCGCTACTTTAAAGGGAATCTAGCAGCAGGTTTTTGTTATGTAATCTGAGACCAGCATGATGTGGGTGCAGAGAGCAGGATTCCAGTGATGTATCACTTACTGGGCTGCTTGGTGTAGTTTTGATAGAATCTCTGTTGTAGATATAGTGGTCAGAATGCTCAGCTGTGTATAACCCCGCCTATACCACTGATTGGCTGCTTGCTGTATACACTGTGCATAGTCAGCAAGCTACCAATCATTTATAGGGGTGGGGCTACACAGCTTAGCTTGACTGGCCTGCATGTGAGAACTAGTCCTCTACTGATAACTACTTCTGATAAAATACTGATTGTATTGAAACTACAACAAGCTGGTGAGCAAGTGACACATCCCTGGAATCACGCTTTCTGCACCTACATTGTGCTGCTCTCAGATTAAATAGCAAAAACCTGCTGACAGATTCCTTTCTTTATCGCTTCATTGGGGGACGCAGGACCATGGGTGTATGCTGCTGTCGCTAGGAGGTTGACACTAGGCAAAAAAGAAATAGCTCCTCCTCCGCAGTATGTACCCGCCTACAGGCACCAAGCTTACCAGTTTAAGCTTAGTGTCTGTAGGAGGTAGACTGGATCCTAACAGATCCAACCCTGTTGTGTTTTATTGATACTTGTTCTTTATTTTTCAGATACAGCTTTTCAGCGTTAACAGGTAACACTGCGTCCCCTGTTAACCCATTTCACAAGCGACCAAGAGAGCAGTATGGCAACCCCCACATAGCCCACTCTCGGACCCGCTGGGCAGGACCTATCCCCGTCACCTCTCGATGTCTCAGGGTGATTCCTGGTGGCCAGTCCCTGCCTATTCCCCATCCCAGCCCCCTCCTCGGAGCTGCCTGGGACGGAGACGGTGATCTCTGCGGTGACCTTCCCCCAGGTTCTGGGGTTGACACCGTCTCCTGCACTGTCCAGGACCGGACAGTGTAGGAAGGAGAAAGAGCCAGGTGCCAGAATCCCCCCCCCCCCCCCCCCCCCCCCTATCCACGGAGGACCTCCTGTGACCATCCTCAGAAGGGGAGAGGAAGAAGAGGTATCGGGACCCTAAAAAAGGACAGAAAGGTACATCTCCTGCTGTTTCACACCAGCAAGGCCCAGTCCCCCAGCGCTGCCTGCCACCTCTCCCCCTCACATCAAACATGGCGCTTACTTCAGCTGCACTTCCCGGGCCATGCCCCCTCTCCTCGCATCTTCAGCATCCCTCATTCCCACCTCCTTCCCCATTATGCGTGGCAAAACTGCCCGCGCTTTCTCTGTCGGGGGGAGCCGTCCCTTTTACCGGTGGGTATACGCCCCCTCCGGCAATCTACCAATCAGGGCCGAGGAGCATTGTGACGCTTCCGCCACGCCCTCAAGCCCTCCCGCGGACCTATCAGTGGCCGGGTCCTTTAAGCCCGCCCCCTTTCCTTCAGCCTATCAGAGCCTCGGCGCCCCTCGTCATCGGGGCAACGTGCTCTGCTCCTGCCCCGCCCCTCTACGCCGACACCATCACTCTGCCTGGCTGCTTCATCACCGCAGCTCTGCTCCTGACTCCGGCGGCATCACTCTGCCTGGCAACAGCGGCCTGCTCCAGCCTCACCTCCGGAGTTCCGACGGGGACACGGGACCGTGATTATTTCAGGATCAGGTAGGCTCTGCCCTGGCACCGAACCACACCCTTTCCTGCCCACAGACTCCCTCCTCTGCACATATGCCCAAACCCAGGGAGCTCTCTGTCCGTCCCTCTCACATAGTCACATACTACACCTGTTTTCTTTGCGGTACTAAGTGACCCGCGGGTCACACAACAGCTTTCTGCTCGACCTGCAAACCTCCCGCCATGCTGGCACCCCAAGATCCCCCCGCCATCCAGGACGAAAGAACTCCCTCTCCTACGGAGTGGGCTGTTGCTATGTCCCAGTCTGTCTCTGACCTCACCAAGGTATCTCAATCTCTGGTGCAGGTCCTAGAACGCTTGCCTATGTTATCCATGGCCACCAATGCTCCGAACGTTCCCACGGACAGTTCGCAGGCACCCCTGCCCCCTCCTCCCAAGGGCAGACTGAGAGCATGTTCTCAGAAACGGACTCACACTAGCTCATCCTCCAGCTCTCCAGACTCCAAGATGCTCCCTGCATCTCACATCTCTTTCCCGGAGGTCACCCTGGTTCTAACTCGGCATCAGATTCAGGCTCTGGTTCCGACACGGACCAATATTCCAAGATCCAGGACATGATTGACAGCCTTATCTCGGCCGTCAATCAGACTCTGCACTTTAAAGAGGACAAGAGCCCTTCTCAGGACTACTGTCTTCTTCAAGAGAATTAAGCGCCCGGCACGCACTTTTTCTAACCATACGGAATTTGACGGTGTCTTTCAGAAACAGTGGGAGCATCCAGAAAAGAGCTTCTCTGGAAAGAAACAGTTAGACATGCTATGCCCATTTAACCATGACCTTGTCAGCAAATGGACAGAGTCCCCATCAGTGGATCCTCCTGTCTCTCGGAGAAAACGGTGCTGTCTCTTCCAGGCGGCTCCTCCCTTAAGGACACTGCGGATAAACAGGTTGAGGCCTTGGCTAAGTCAGCCTTCGAGGCTGCTGGCGCCTCCCTTTGTCTTTACTTTGCCTCTACTTGATTATCAAAAGCAGTGTCCGCATGGGCCAAACAGCTTAGGCAGGGCATCTTAACGGGGGCTTCCCACGGCCATCTGGCTGACCTAGCGGATCAGATAATCCATGCAGGGAAATATCTGCTCACGGCATCCCTCGACGCCGCTGCCTGCTCAGCCCGTGTCTCAAGTAATCTTATTGTCTTATGTAGAATTCTTTGGCTGAAGGCTTGGAACGCCAACCCGGCTTCCAAAAAATCTCTAACAAATCTTCCTTTTCAAGGCTCCAGGCTGTTTGGGTCTAAGTTAGACCAAATCATTTCTGATGCCACTGGGGGCAAGAGCACCTCCCTTCCCCAGCCCAGACCTAAACGCCCCTTTCCTAGGAGACGTTCCCTTCAGTTTCGGTCCTTTCGTCAGTTCGCTCAACCGGGCCCCTCCTCTCAACAGGACCGTACCCCAGCACAGCGAGAGAGACGTAAGCCTTCCTTTAGGCCCACTCCCAACTTTCGCGCAAAGGGTCGCTCCTCCAAGTCCTCTGGATCCCGTTCACGATCCAACAGATTTTCCTCAGCATGACGGGTCACTCCCACCTGGGACATCTCCCAGGTTGGGCGGCCGTTTGCTTCTGTTCCGAGACTCTTGGGTCACGGCAATAGAAGATGCCTGGGTCAAGGAGATTGTGAACTCCGGCTACAAAATTGAATTCAACGCCAGGCCAGGAACACGATTTCTCAAGTCCTGCCCCCCCACAACCATCTCTACTTCCCGGCTTCCTTCAGGCCATCGCCTCCCTGCGCTCAGGAGTCATAGTTCCCGTCCCCTTTCAGGAAAGGTTTTCCGGTTTTTACTCCAATCTTTTCGTTGTCCCAAAAAAGTACGGCTCACTACGTCCGATCCTGGATCTCAAACAACTAAACCGACAAGTACGCATCCGGCACTTCAGAATGGAGTCCCTCAGGTCGGTAATCGCCTCAATGGAAGCTGAGGAATATCTATGTTCAGTGGACATTCAGGACGAGTATCTTCACATCCCAATCTACGCATCACATCAGAAGTTCCTTCGCTTTTCCTTCCAGAACGCACATTACCAGTTCACTTCCCTCCCCCTTCGGCCTCGCCTCCGCCTCGAGGGTTTTCACGAAGGTAATGGTGACGGTCATGGCCATTCTACGAGCCAGGGGGATAGTAATTATCCCCTAACTGGACGACCTGTTAATCAAAGGCCCCACGTTCAAGGACTGTCTCCACAGCCTCCAGATCACCTTGAACACACTCTCTCGGTTAGGCTGGCTGATCAACACAGACAAATCCTCCCTGGTCCCATCTCAACATTTAACCTTTCTAGGGATGCAGTTCGACACGACCCATGCCCGGGTCCTTCATCCGAGGGAAAAGATAAACTCTCCGTCGGGGGATCCACCTTCTCTCCCACCCAAGTCCACATTCCCTTTGCCTATGCATGAGTGTCCTGGGAAAAATGGTGGCTGCTATGGAAGCAGTGCCGTTTGCCCAGTTCCATACCCAGCCTCTTCAACTGGCCCTTCTGTCGACTTGGGACAAGAACCTGTCATCTCTAGATCGACGCATGCGGTTACCTCTTCAGGTAAGAAGTCACTAACCTGGTGGACCCGCCCCTCTTCCTTCAGACCCGGGAGGTCATTCCTACCGCTTCGTTGGCAGGTGGTCACGACCGATGCCAGCCTCTTCGGTTGGGGGGGGCAGTCTTCCTCCACCACACGGTGCAGAGCTGGTGGAGTCCCCATGAAGTCTCCCTACTGATCAAAATCTTGGAGATGAGGGCAATTTACTTGACGTTGCGTCACTTGCAGGAGATTCTAGCAGGGTTCCCAGTCCGCTTACAATCGGACAATGCCACGGCCCTGGCATACATAAACCATCAGGGAGGAACGCGCAGCAAGCCCGTCTTGAAGGAGGTGGCAAGAGTGTTAGTTTGGGCCAAGAAGACTGTTCCGGCAATATCAGCAGTCCACATTCCGGGGGTCGACAATTGGGCGGCCGACTTCCTCAGTCGGCAGGGCCTTGCCTCAGGAGAATGGTCCCTCCATCCCGCGGTGTTTCATCAGATTTGCTTACGGTGGGGCACGTCGGACGTCGACCTCATGGCATCTCGGTTAAACCATAAGGTCCCATCCTTTGTAGCTCGGTCCCGAGATCCGCTAGCGATCGCTCAAGACGCGCTAGTCATATCATGGTCTCAGTTCCAACTGCCCTATCTCTTTTCCCCTCTACCTTTTGATCCCTCGAGTCGTCAAAAAGATCAAGACAGAAGGAGTACCGGTAATTCTAGTAGCCCCGGATTGGCCCAGACGCGTCTGGTACGCAGATCTAGTAAACCTTCTCGTCGACTCCCCCTGGAGACTACCAGACCGTCCGGTCTCCTCTCTCAAGGACCTATTCTTCATCAGAGTTCTCGTTCTCTGAATTTAATGGTATGGCCGTTGAGGCCGCAGTGTTGAGGAAGGCGGGTTTTGCTGACAACGTCATTCAAACCCTAATTAACGCCAGAAAACCAGCTACCTTGCGCATATACCACAGAACCTGGAGAGCCTTTTTTCGTCACTGCGAGCAAGATCAGCTAGCTCCCATGTCCTTTTCGGCTCCAGTGCATCCACGGGAGAAATCCCTGCATAAACTGCACCTGGTCAGAGCTCTACGTGTGTACCTTTCTAGAACGGCCTCCCTTTGGCGTTCGGATGCACTGTTAGTCATTCCTGAGGGGCGTCGCAAGGGTCTTCCTGCTTCCAAGGCAACCATTGCCCGTTGGATACGTTCAACCATTTTGGAGGCATATCTCGTCTCCGACAAATTTCCCCCTCCGGGAGTAAGGGCTCACTCCACCTGGGCGGTGGGGGCCTCTTGGGCGGTTCGCCATCGGGCTTCGGCTTCTCAAATCTGTAAGGCCGCAACGTGTTCTTCACTCCACACCTTTTCAAGGTTTTACAAGGTCCACACTTATTCTTCGGCTGATGCCAGTCTTGGACGGAAGGTCCTGCAGGCAGCGGTTGCCCGCAGTCTGACCTAGTCTGTGACTATCTTGTGTTCTCCCACCCAAGGGGCTGCTTTAGGACGTCCCATGTTCCTGTGTCCCCCAATGAAGCAATAAAGAAAGAGGGATTTTTGGTACTCACTGTAAAATCTTTCTTGGAGCCTTCATTGGGGGACACAGCACTCTCCCTGATTTTGGGCTTATGTCCAGTTGGCCCTGTTGGGCATCTCCTTTAGTTTTTACGGTTGTGCCCCGTTGGGCATTGCATAGTTGGTTATTTTATGTTTCTCCTACTGCTTTAGCCACTAACTGGTGAGCATGGTGCCTGTAGGCGGGTGCATTCTGCGGAGGCGGAGCTATTTCATTTTTGCCTAGTGTCAACCTCCTAGCGACAACAGCATACACCCATGGTTTTGTGTCCCCCAATGAAGGCTCCAAGAAAGAGATTTTACGGTGAGTACCAAAAGTCCCTCTTTTAAGAGTATGTGTACACAGCGCATGTTTGCTACCAAAAATGCATTTTGCTGTCCCAGCAAAGTGAATGAGATTTCTGAAATCTTATGCACATGTTGCTTAATTTTTCCTTGCAAATTTGAAGCAGTTTCAGATCCACAGTATGTCCATTCCTTCAGTGTTTTTGATGAGTTTTTCACCCATTCTAAAAACACAAAGTGGCAAAAATGCCGCAGTTTATTTCTAAGAGACCATGTTTTTGATGCAGAAAAATTCAACAAAACTTGTGCTCTGAGCTGAGTTTTACAGATCCCACACGCTGATCATTGACAGCCAGAGGAGCCATTTTAACAATGACCACCAATCACACATTTATACATTTTTAACACTCTTTATTTTCATTCCTTCCAGTTGTAAGTGGGAAAGGTAAAACTCCATTGCGGAAAAAGTGCAGTGTTGCATTCAAGAGTCCGCCACAGCCGACTGCACCTAGTGAAGAAAGATGCTGTGAAAAGGGATGCCAAGTGACAAGCGAGCAGATAAAAGCTGATATGAAGGCCACCAGTGATCCCTCTGACAGGACCAAAGTAAAAACTTGCTCGTGTGACGTGAATTCAGCAGGTGGAGTTATAAATGCCAATGAAAACCAGGATATGGATATCGATCATTCTTTGAATGAGCATCCTGATTCTGCCGAAGGAGTAGATTCATGTACGTGTGGTAGTAGAGCAGAGGATTTTGAGGTCGGTGCTGCTCAGGGACAAGAGATGGGTCCATTATGTCCTCATTGCTCCAAAAATGTGAACCAGGAACCAAAATTGCAAAGGAGAAACAGTGAGAGTGATGACAGACCACAGCCTTCAACTAGTCGCTCCTCTCCAGGAGATGGCTCTGAATCCACACTCAGGACTCCACACAATGGGGCAAACAGAACTAATTCAGGTATAGTGATGGCTCCAAACTCCTCTCCTGAAAACGACAGGATACAACATAGGTGCTGTTACTCACACGGGCCACTTACAAGAGCAAGAACAAGGCTGTCTCAGGTGTCTCTTAGCTCCGATGGGGGTGAGTCCCAATTAGATTTAATTATTTGCTACAATACTTGTGTTAGGCTGTGTCTTGCTGTGTCTACTAAAGTCGTCCATTTCATGGTTTTCTCGCAATATGTTATGTACAGAATCACTTCCAAAATGCAGAAAACCCGTAAAGCGGAAACGCATGGCAGATAAATCTACAAGCACCAGTGACCCAGTTATTGAAGATGACCACGTTCAGGTAGGTTTACAATATGTGTAGAAACCGAATCTAAAAGGTCTTTTTAGTAAAAATGTGGCAGAAATCATGTAACAAACATGGTGTTATTGACATTTTGTTTTACACCCTGAATTATATTAATGAGTAATCGCAAAGCTTACCCATGACACAAGACAAAAACCCTCTCACAGAATATGCAAATATTGGTGCGTGTCAGGCTCTTATTAGCAACGACACTACATAGTAATATCAGGTTTACGTGTTACAGAAGGGTACATTTAGGCAGTATGTCTGACAAGGTAATCGGTTAGGAATTTACAATTGCTATATTTTTTTTTGACTTGCTGAAAAATGCTTGCGTCGTATAGTCAGGAGGCAGCTTCCCATGATGAAGATGCGGACACAGCGTCCTTGTGTGTTTATGTAGCAGGGTGTGTGTGTGCGTGCGTGTGTTATGTAGCAGAGGTGTATGTATTCTTATGTAGCGTGTGTATGTTTTTAGAGGTGTGTGGGTGCACATGTAGCAGAACTGTGTATACAGAGCTGTATGTGCGTATACTGTTCAAGAAGCAGAGTTGTGTGTGTGTGTGTGCGCGCGCGTACGTGTGTGTTCTGCATAGTGTACATAATGTGTGTGCTGTAAAGCTATGTGTGTATAATGCACGTTTCAGAGAAGCACTAACAATAGTTCTATTACCTCCTATTCTACTCTAGTGTATTAAAATTATTGAAATTGACCCCTCCACTTTACAACCCCAGGGAAGTTTTAATTAAAGGAGATGTGTTTTATGATATTTGTCTTATAGTGCACTATAATCCAAAATACATGGCAAATGAACGCTGAACCCAGTTCAAGTGAATCTGTCAACAGGTTTATGCCATGTTATCTGACAGCAGCATGATGTAGGAGCAGAGACCCTGATTCCAGCAATATATATGTATATATCACTTAGTTTACTTGATGTAGCAGTTGTGATAGAATCACAATTTTCTCTGCTGATGAGCCCTGTATATCGCCACTCACATCACTGATTGTTAGCGTTCAGTGTACATAGAAAGTTGCAAATCAGTGGTGGGGGCGGGCTACACAGAGCAGATGACTAGGAGGCACAAGACACTTAAGCCCCCGTTTCACATAGCGAGATCACTAGCGAGATCGCTGCTGTGTCACGGTTTTGGTGACGCAACAGCGACCTCACCAGCGATGTCGCTATGTGGGACACTTTGCAGCGATCAGGCCCTTGCTGTGAGGTCGCTGATCGCTGCAAAGTGTCCTGGACCATTTTTTGGTCGTTGCCCTCCCGCTGGTCAGCACACATCGCTGTGTGTGACCAGCGGGAGCAGCGATCAGGCTGGTAACCATGATAAACATCAGGTTACTAGGGGCACACGCGCGCCTAGTAACCCGTTGTTTATCATGGTTACGAGCCTGCTAAAGTGAGCGGTAACCTCCCGCTCACCGTAGCAGAGTGGTAACCATGGTAAACAACGGGTTACTAGGGGCACGTGTGCCCCTAGTAACCTGATGTTTATCATGGTTACCAGCCTGCTCCTGCTTCAGCAGGCTGGTAACCGGAGCAGGACATCGTGGAAAGATTCTTTCCACGATGTCGCTGCTCCCCTGATCGTTGGTGAGCCTGCCTGTTTGACAGCTCACCAGCGACCACATAGCGACGCAGCAACGATCCCTGACAGGTCATATCGTTGTCGGGATCGTTGCAGCGTCGCTAAGTGTGACGGGGCCTTTAGTCCTGTAGTGATAATCTCCTGCTGATAAACACTGGCATTATTGACACAACAACAAACAGCCTAGTAAGTAACATCGCTGCAATCAGGATCTCAGCCCTTACATCATGCTGTCCTAAATTACAAGGCAAAAACCTGCTGACAAATTTCCTTTAAACATAAAAAGCATATAGGCTATAGATTTCAGAACAGGCTGAAAATCTTGACCATGACCAATTCCTTTCTATTTCTTCCATGTTAGTCTTACAGGGAGGCATGGTTTAACCAGGTGGCGTAGATTAGAGATCACTGGGTAACATTGTCTAGGAGTCCACAGTATTCATGAAAGTAACAAATTCCCATCTTGGACCTCATTCTGTCTCTGTTCGCCATTACCATGCGTTTGAAACCAGTTGTTGCTTTAAAAGGGTTATCCACTACTTGACCATCCCTTTTTAAATGCTAAATTACCCCAAAAGATAAAAAAAACACATGCCTGTCTAATAATAACCTACTTTTTTTTTCTTTTTTCTTTTAAGGGCTATAGGGCGCACCACAAGTTTAGACAGCAAAAATTAAAAACTATTGAATACTAATTAAAACTTCCCTAGCAGTGAAAGGAAGTAAAGTGGGCAATATTACAAATTGTAATCTTCTAGGGTAGAATCGGGAGGTAATAGATCTAGATCTCGTTAGAAAGAAAAGAGATTGGGACAGAGATGGCATGATCCTGAGGGACAGACCGAGGCAGAGCGAGAGAGTTACGGAAAGACAGAGGATAGTGCCAGCTCAGAGGACTGAGCAGAGTGACCAAGTGAGACGGGTCTGGAGAAGGTACGCCTAGCAGCACGGTCCGAGTAGTTTACAACAATTAAAGGTAACGGGCCAGGACGGAACAGAATGTGGGATGAAGTGAGTTTCCCGGGCGTGTGTTCTCTAGGCGTCAGAGAGCTTAGGCAAAACCTTTCCAAAGAGATTCAGGTGCGGAGCCGCTTGAAGAGGAAATTACTTTCACAGACTGTACTGTGATGAAGGAAATGAGACCAGTGGAGGTAGGAATGTATGAGGTCTAGGAAGAAATGAGGCTGTGTATTGAGATGCTCTGTATTAATGAAGATACGTGCGAGAAGTTGTGTACCCGCTATCCTATGTACACAGTTTCCAAGCAATGGCTGTTTAGCAAAGCTTTGTTTGTTAAGAACTGGTGGTCTACTTTCATGAACTGGTTCTAATAAACCAGTGACATTGGTTACATGCGGCTTACATGAGCGTATGCCCCTCAGAGCACAAGGACACACACTCAGCCCGGACCCCCACCTTCATGTAATGTGCCTGGATGCAAGAGAAGAGTACCTCGTCCACGGCTACCGCCCCGTGGCACGTTACACTTTCTGCAGTGCACACCTACACAGAACTTTGCTGTACACACAGTCCTGCCACATGCACATACTACTCTGCTATAATACATACACACATACACAGCTCTGATATATATATATATATATATATATATATAATATATATATATATACACACACACATACTGTATACTTTGCTACATTTTGAAGTGCCCGTTTCTTCTAGGTATGTGATTGATTGCATGACCTGAAATGTGTTTACGCTATTCAGGACGCGCAGTATCTATGCAAGTCTTTGCAGCTTTCTGCATGTGCCCTGCACTAATCAAATAGATCAGTGTCTGGCAGGAGAGTCTGTGATTGAGAATTACTGTGTCTGTATTCTCCTCGATTCAATCAGTAGAAGTTGACTCTGAACTGGAAATATCAGGTTGAGGTAGCTAAAGGTGAGGGAGGAAGCACAGGACGATCAATTTTGGTAAGATTCACTTACAGATAGAGAGGACAACCACTGGTGTTTTGTAGCCATTATAAGGTGATGTCAGGAGATGATGTGTAATTTTTTTGGGGGCGGCGTAGAGGTTCTACTGAAGGCTAAATCCACTGATAGTTTGTCCAATAAGGACTGTGTGTAGAGAGAAGAGAAGTGGACACAGGACTGAGGGATTCCAGCAGTAAGGGTTAAAGGAGGGGAAAAAGAGCAAACGATACACTGAAAGAACAATCAGAGGAGAACCAAGAGAGCGGTATCCTTCAAGAGTGTCTTCCATTTACGCATCCATTTCTGTTTTTACAACCATTTAAAAATTGACTTTTTTTTTCCCTCCTTGTGTCATCAGTTTTTTTTTATTTTATGTTTTCTCATCAGTTTTAAAAATTCACGGAGTTAGTGTTAAAAACTGATATAAAACAGATGGAATGGTTGTCTGCCATTTTTCATCTATTTTTGATGGATTCCCACTGACTCAAATTACCAAGTCTGACCTGTAAAAACGGGTCTGACTTAGTAATCACTCACAATTATCACTCACAGCCTACCAGTTCATGGAGGGGGTGATTGCTTAGTATTAAAATTGAACACAAAAAAGGCTTGTATAGGGGCGCTGTTCACACACAGGTAGTGCAGTGTCTGGCTTTACAGCCTATTAGTGACGTCCATACTATTAGTGCTGGGCAGCCCACCTAATCTATCTAAGTGCACCCCATGGGAACAGACACCCCAGTCACATTGTCCTGTGTAAACTAAGGATGTGCTGCCAAGATCCATAATAATCTGTGTTCATTGAAGTACAGTCTGCCTGCATAATCAGGTTATTAAACGACTACCGATCAGCTTGCGGACAGTGGTTGGTGGCTCAGTGGTTAGCACTATTGCTTTGTAGATCTGGGGTCCTGGGTTCAAATCCCATCAAGGACAACATCTGCAAGGCGTTTGTATGTTCTCTCCTTGTTTGTGTGGGTTTCCTTCCACTCTCTAAAGACATACTTATAGGGAATTTAGATCGTGATCCCCAGTGTGGACAGTGATGATGTCTGTAAAGTGCTGTGGAATTATTGGCGCTATATAAGTGAGTAAAATAAATACATTTATATCTGATGGGGCTTGTGAGTATAAAATACCTTTGCTGAAAGTAGAGTGAAATTGGACTGCAGAGGACTGGGTAAAATTATTTTATCTGATGAATTCTGATGAATATCAGACTGCTTGGGACATTAGGAGGAATGATTGTCTGGAGAAGATAAGCTGAGCACTACCATGAGTCCAGTGTCATGCCAGCAGTAATAAATCCTGAGACCATTCATGTGTGGGGTTCCAAGGGAGTGGGCTCACTCACAATTTTGCCTAAGAACACTGCCACGAATAAAGAATTATATCTACTAATTCTCTAAAAGAAACTTCTCCCAATGATTCAGGAGCAATTTGGTGGACAATGCTTTTTCCTGCATGATGGAGCACAAGGTAACAAGCAAAAGTAATAGTTAAGTGACTCGGTGAAAAAAAACATTGAAATTTTGGGTCCATGACCAGGAAACTCCCCAAATTTCAATCCCTTTGAGAACCTGTCAATCCTCAAAAAGTGGGTGGACAAACAAAAATAGAGGAATTGTGATTAAACTCCAAGCACTGAGTAGACAAGAATGGGTTGTCATCAGTCAGGGTTTGGCCTAAAGCCGATATCCAGAAAGTCAGGGCGAATTGCACAAGTCTTGAAAAATAAGGGTCCGCGCTGTAAATATTGAGTCTTCATATAAACTTGATGTCAATAATGAAATGCTTTTAATTGTACTTCCGTAAACATATAAACATCTGATTGGATCTAAAAGACCTAACCAAACTGAAGAAGCAAACTTTGTAAAAACAAAAATGAGTCCTTCTCCAAACTTTAGGCAGCGACTGTAGTTTTCATAGGGTGTAATGTATCCTGTTTATGATTTTTCTAGGTTTTGAACCTTAAATCTAAAAATCTTGTGGGTATTACGCTAACTAACTGTGGCATCACAGATTTGGTCCTTAAAGACTGCCCGAAAATGATGTTCATCCATGGTGAGTCTTCTTATTACTGTTAGGTCGTTTCATTGTATGGGTATACAGTATACATAGTTTGCATGATAAGCAGTGTAATAATACTTTTGCACCATCAATAGCTGAAAGGCCGGTACTCTTTGATGATCAGTTTAAATGTCACAGATTTATTGAAAATAAGCCACATATAAAGCTATAGAAACTCTGCTTACTTATTTTGACTTATAATTTTTAAACCATAGCTGGACTTTCATCTATTAATGCTACATCAAAAGTCTCTTTTGTTTCCATGTATCTGCAAGGAAAAATCTGAACTGATCACATTTGTCACACAAGAATAGTTCATCCTGTTTTCCATCTACCCTAATCTTTGTGATATCTACATGGCCTTCGGATATCTTCTTGAGATTAAATGCTAAAAAGCATATGAATCAAGTTTTTGATTTTTGTTTTCTAACAATTTAGCTGTAGAATTCTGCCCGGTTTGACCACTTTTAGACAATTTATCTGCACTCCGCTCCACTCAGCTTTTTCCAGGCACTTTGGCTATGAAAAGCCAAAAACGATTGGAAGCATGTAACACGTTGCCTTCTGAGTGCTACTGCCACTTCATTCTGATGGTTGCTTTGGGTCATATCAAGTTGGACCTTTGCTGATTGATGCCATATCTCATGGAAGCAAGCATATTCTATCTTGTTGAAACCTCCCCATATTAATTATTTATTAATTATTTTTTGTGACATAACTGTGGTTTAAGGGCATAAAAATTAAAAGTTTGCAAATTTTCGACAAATTTCCACTTTTTTCACAAATAAACGCAAGTCATATCTCACAAATTTTACCACTATCACAAAGTACAATATGTCATGAAAAAACAGTCTCAGAATCAGTGGGATCCATTGAAGCGTCCCAGAGTTATTACCTCATAGTGACACTAGTCAAAATGATAAAATTTGGCTTGGTCATAAAGGTCAAAATTGGCTCCGTCACTATAGGATTAAAGGGAAAAATGTTAATAGTAGTTATCTCCTTAATAGAACAATGTACATGTACAAGATCATAAGCATGGACATGCGTATCGTTAATAATGCATTTGTTCCCAGTTACTGAAGTTTTCAAAAGTGACCCCTTCTTCTTTTTTTTCTTTTTTTTTTATCCCAGCAACACGATGCCGTGTTTTGAAGCACTTAAAGGTAGAAAACGCCCCAATAGTCAATCGCTTTGATTATGCTCAATGTAAAAAGCTTAATATGGAACAAGTACTTGACCAGATTCTTAGGATGCCCCCTGAAAGAAATCGTATTATCTACCTGCGTCCCATGCAACAAGTAAGTTTTTTTTTTTTTAATAAGAAATGTATTTATTACTCTTAAAGATTATTGGTAACAGGATGTCTGGAGAACATTCACGTTTTGGCTCCAGTCCTGAAATAGTTTAATCTGATAAGTATGTGCCAGGCATTGTGATGTCTTCAGTACTAAAGCCCTATTTGGGCATTCTTTGTGGGACAGATGTTAGTGCATTTCATGCACAGACTAGATTTCATTAAAGCTTTGCCAGATGGTACGATCTTACATACTAGGGTCTTGCAATCTCGAGACTTTGTAGATTTTGCTGTGCAAAGTGTAACTCTTCATCACTAACTGAAGTCGGTGGTTACTGTATTTTTCAGACTATAAGACGCACCGGACCATAAGATGCACCCCAAATTTTAGGGTGGAAAATAGGAAAAAAAATATTTTATATAAGATGGGGGTCCGTCTTATAGTCTGAATAGGTATCTCACCTGGGGGGCGGTGGAGCTGGAGTAACAGGAGGCAGGGTTCTTCAGGAAGCCGGCGGAAGTGGAGGCATGCTGGTACCTGGGGGCCTGGTGCCCTGGTACCCGGGGGCCTGGTGCCCTGGTACCTGGGGGCCTGGTGCCCTGGTACCTGGGGGCCTGGTGCCCTGGTACCTGGGGTGCTGGGATCCTGGGGCTGGGGGGCCTGATACCTGGGGTGCTGGTACCTGGGCTGCTGGGGGCCTGGTACCTGGGGTGCTGGTGGTCTGGTGCACTGGTCCTGGTGGCCTCGTACCTGGGGTGCTGGGGGCCTGGTGCCGGTGTATTGCTGTGGTGGTGGAGCGGGATCGCAGGGCGGCGGCGGAAGAAGAGGTGAGGCGGGCCGGTATCTGGCTGGGGGCCGGGTACCGGGGCCGGGGTATTGCTGTGAGCGGAGTGGCAGAGCAGAGTGAGCGGCTTCCGGTGGCCGCGGCCATCTTTCTGAAGCTGTGCTCTACAGGAAAATGGCCGCTGATTCGGCAGAGCGCATGTGTCAGCTCCGGCAGCCATTTTCCTGTAGAGCACAGCTCCAGGAACATGGCCGCGGCCACCGTAAGCCGCTAACTCTGCTCTGCCACTCCGCTCACAGCAATACACCGGCCCCCAGCCATGTACCGGCCCGCCTCACCTCTTCCGCCGCTGCCGCCCTGCGATGCCGCTCCACCACCACCGGTAAGTTGCGTTTGGACCATAAGACGCACCCCCCAGTTTCCTCCCAAATTTTTTGGGGAAAAAAGTGCGTCTTATGGTCCAAAAAATACGGTATATTGATGGTCCAAAAAATACGGTATATTGATGTTAGATCTCCTTTTTTACAAAAGATTTGCTGCTACAATTTTTTAGGTGGTAAATACATAAATTAAAATGCTGTTCTGATGATAAAGTTATCCTTATTACGAACACTATATAGATTGATACACTTATCTGAGGTTTCAGCTGTAGTGATGAGTGCAAGTGCCTAAGGTGCTCGGGTATGCACCAAGTATCGCGGGTGCTTGAGTAACCTGTTCGAATCCCCGCGGCCGTATATTTCACGCTCAATTCCCGCATGTTTTGTTGCTCTCTAACAGCTGCGAAACATGCGGCCGCGGGGACTTGAACATCTCACTCGCACCCACGATACTCTGTGCGTACCCGAGCACCCTAGGCGAACTCAAGTGGCGAGCATTTTCGCTCATCGCTATTCAGCTGTTGTGAAACTACTATTTTCAGCATGTCCTGACAACCTGTTGAAGTCTGACAACAGATGGAGAGCCGGAGCTTGGAGACTGCTTCTATAGCATATACTTGTTTTAGTTCAGAATTGTTACAATTAGACAAGTAGTGTTACAGATTACTGCTTGTCTGAAAGTCATCATTAATGAAAACAACTGATTGAATTTCTTTGTTTTAATTTTCCTTTACAGGTAGACACCTTGACCTTAGAAAGAAAAATATTCAGTGGCCCATACCCTTATCACATCTGTATCATACATGAATTTAGCAATCCACCTAATGTTAGAAATAAAGTTCGTGTCCGAAGCTGGATGGACACTATAGCAAACGTCAATCAGTGAGTATACCATTTCGTGGGGTTTTATTTTATTTTTTTTTCCTCATATTGTTACAGCGTATAATTGTCTTTGCTGTTTAAAATCAACATATGGACCCACAATAGTTAAGCCAGCATGCTCTTGGAAATAATGATTAGAAGCAAGCTACTTCTAGACTAGCCACTCTCTCCAGTTTAGAATAATAGAAGCACACCCCTAAATATATGGTTCACAATTAACCCCTTCAACCCCGGGCCGTTCTTCGTTTTTGTTTTTTCCACCATTTCTTTTAAGAGCGATCACTTTTTGAAATGTTTCCGTCAATATAGCCGGTTTGATATATGGGACTTTTCTGAACGCAGCGATACCAAATATGCGGGGGAGGTTTGGGGGAGGGAGGGTTTTCAACGGGGCAAAAAAGGGTTTGTTTGAACTTTTTGTGTTTTTTATTTTTTTTCTCATGCTTTTAAAAAGGTGGGTTTTTTGGGTTTTTTTGTTTTTTAACTTTATGTAGCCCCTTCACGACATTTGACGTATGTTTACGTCATGGTCGGGAAGGGGTTCCCACAAAGTGACGTGAATTTACGTCGTAGCAATCATGCGAGCATAGGAGCTGTGCCCGCACAATCGTCGCCTGGAGCTCAGCTTAAGTTATAGCCGAGACCCGGCTGTCACTGCTAGGAGCGGTGCCCGCACTACCCGTGGCCATTTAATCCCCTAAATGCTGCGATCAATAGCGATTGCAGCATTTAGGAGGCTGGGGGAGGGAGGATCTCCCTGTCTCTTCAGATCAGCACCCTCACAACGTCATTGCAATGCATTATACCATCGATCAGAGTAATAAAAGTAAAAGTCCTATAGTTGGACAAATGTTAAAAATAAAATAAAAATGTAAATAATATTAAAAATGAAAATCATAAAATATGTAGACAAAGGTGTATTTATGTATTAAAAAATAAACCAAAAAAATACGCATTTGGTATCGCATCGTCCGGAACGAACCGACCTATAACACTGTCACACTATTTAACCGCTTCAGTGAGCTCTGTAAAAAAAAAAAAAAAAAAAAAAAAACGTAGTGTTTTTTTGCCATGCCTTTCCATCATACCGCCAAGAAAAGTGGAATAAAATGCAATAAGAGTAATATAAATAAAAACAGTTTTGCTGAAAACTTCATCTTGTCTCGCGAAAAACAAGCCGCCGTACAGCTTCGTCAGTGGAGAAATAAAAAATTTACAACTCTCAGAATACAGAATAATTATTTTTTTATATAAAATTGTTTTTGTGTAAAAGCGGCAAAACATTAAAAAAATTATATAAATGAGGTATTGCTGTAATGGTACTGACCCGAAGAATAAAGCTGCCTTTCCAATTTTACCGTATGGTGAGCGACATACACATGAAAAAAAATACAATTCCTGAATTGCTGGTTTTTGGTCATTGTGCATCCCAAAAATCGGAATGGAAAGTGGTCAAAAAATGTTATGTTCCCGAAAATGGTACCAATAAAAACGTCAACTCATCCTGCAAAAAACAAGCTCTCAAGTGACTGTAGAAAAATTATAGCTCTGAAAATATGGCGATGCAAAAACTTAAAGGGGTATTCCCGTCTCCAAGATCCTATCCCAATATGTAGTAGGTGTAATAATAATAATATTAGCAAATACCTCCAATTAGAAATGGAAATACCTCCACTGATAGTCATAGTTAGTTAGCTAGTTGCTAATGGTCGTAACCATGGATACCTAAGGTCCTGCAATGCCTGCACATGAGGTAAGAGATAGCTAATCAAAAATACTATACTATATTTCTAATTGGAGGTATTTGCTAATATTATTATTATTACACCTACTACATATTGGGATAGGATCTTGGAGATGGGAATACCCCTTTAATTTTTCAAAAAAGCATTTTAGTGTGTGACAGCTGGCAAACATTAACTTTACAAATCTGGTATCACTGTAATCGAACCGACTCAAAGAGTTAATTAGTCTAATCCCTTATATCACACGAGGAACAGCGTGAAAAATAAATAAAACCAATTCTTGACCGGCTGTTGATTTGTTTATTCTGCTTCCCAAAGATCACAGTAAGGCTCGGCGCACATTTATCCTGCGCTCTGCGCTGAGCGCTTACACCGGGGTTTAATGTAAATCTCTGAAATACGTGATTCAGACGGAACCTCCGGCGGAAGATTCCCTATAATGAGGCAAATGGAGGCACTGTGGACGCAGTCTGCCCTGTGATCCGGTGGCGTCTGTCTTTTTAAGCTTGCATAAAAGCGCAGTCGGTCACAGTTTTGTGCACTTCTGAAAAGGACACCGCTGAACAGAGGCCAGACGGAGTCTAGAGTAACTCTGCTGCCTCATTATAGTGAATTGACCAGTCAGGGATTTCATCTGAACCACGTCATTCGGAGATTTAGATGGAAACCCTGATGTAAGTGCTCAGTGTAGAGCGCAGGATAAATGTGATCCAAAATGTTACCAATAAAAGCTTCAACTCCAATCCATGAAAAAAAAAGCAAGTCCACACTCCTGTCCGTCATCTGTCAATGGAAATATAGGGGGCTTCCACGTTACTGGTAGTGTAAAGTCTCTGGAAAAGTACGATGGCTTCTTGCCCCCCAAAAGAAATCCATTGAATTCTGTGCTCCCAAATTCAAATGCCCCTCTCCCTTCTGAGACCTAGTGTGCATAAACCACATTTAGCATCCACATGTTTAGCATCACCAGAGCTATAAGAAACCTGCCTAATATTCGGGTGCATGTCTCCAGGAGCATGTGCTGGGCAAAATGTGTGGGCACTACAACATATTGGACACTACTCTAAACTGGGCACTACACTGGCAGATTTGCTATTTTCACTTGGCAAAAAACACTGCTGCTTGTTTCTAGAAAACACCCATGGAGTCACAACACCTGTAGATTAATTCCTAGAGGGGTGTAATTTCCAAAATGGGGTCACTTGAGAGGGGATTCTGCTCTTCTGGCACTTAAAGGGGTTTTCCCACGAACAAAAGTTCAACAAAATCTATGGCTGTGTCTGACCGTGTACAGAACATACCACAGCTTCTGGGCACGGGAGGAAGCGAAAGAGTATATAGACATTACAGCAGGGGAACGCAGAGGATTCATTTTTGTGGGGTAAAACATTTCACTGCCTGTGTTTAAACAATATTTACCTCACGAAATGAATCCTCTGTGATCCCCTGCTGTAATATCTGTATTGTCTTTTGCTTCCTCCCCTGCCCAGGAGCTGTGGTATGATCAGACCATGTTCCGTACATGGTCAGACACAGCCATTGATAAAAATGAACTTTTGTTCGTGGGAAAACCCTTTTAAGGCCACTGTATATGGAGTCCACAAACTATTTTACAATTATTTGCTCTACAAGAGTCAAATAGTGCTCCTTCCCTCCCGAGTCTCGCCTTGTGGCTAACCAGTACTGTACAGCTACATATCGGGTATTGCCACGTTCAGCAGAAATTGTGTGACAAATTTCGGTGCCATCTTTACCCATATCCCCATGTGAAAATTAAAAACTTGAGGCTGAAACAACTTTTTAGTGGTAAAAATGTAATTATTCTTTCTTCACCGCCCAATGGTATAAAATTCTGTGAGGCACATGTTGTGTCAATACGATCACTGCACCCTTAGATGAATTAATTGGGGGGTCTAGTTTGTAAAATAGGGTCACTTATGGAGGGGTTTTGGCACCTTTGGTGCCAATGTGACATGGCACCCGCAAACCATCCCTGCAAAATCTGAACTCCAATATGGTGCTTCTTTCCTTCTGAGCTTTGCACTGTGCCTCAAAAGGAGTTTTTGACCACTCTGGGCTATTGGCATACTCCGGAGAAATTGCTTAATAAATTGTACTGTTCATTTTTTCCTAATATCCCTTTTGAAAATTTAAAAACTTTGGGGCAAACATCATTTCAGTGAAAAATTGTAATTTTCTATTTACTCAGCCCAATGTTTTACAATTCTGTGAATCGGCTGAAGGGTAAAAATTCTCACTAGATGAATTGGCATTGCAGGACCTCAGATATCCATGGTCGCGACCACTGATATAGTGACAGCTAGTTGCTAGTGGTCGTAACCATGGATACCTAAGGTCCTGTAATGCCTGCACATGAGGAAAGAGACATAGCGAATCAGAAAAACTATACTAAATTTCTAATTGGAGATATTTGTTAATATTATTACACCCACTACATATAAGGATAGGATCTAAACTTTGAATGTGGTTTTGAACACCTTGAGGGGTGCAGTTTTTAGAATGGTGTCACTTTTGGGTATTTTCTGTCAAAGGCCCCCCAAAGTCACTTCAAATGTGATGTAGGCCCCTAAAAACAAAGATTTTGTAAATTTTGTTGTAAAATTGAGAAATTGTTGATCAACCTTTCTAGCAAAAAAAAACCTAAAAGTTTGAAAATTACGACATTTTTGCCAAAATTCCAATATTTTCACAATAAACGCAAAAAATATCAACCTTAACTTATCATTAACATGAAGTACAATGTGTTGTGAAAAACCAGTCTCAGAATCAGTGTGATCCGTTGAAGCGTTCCAGAGTTATTACCACATAAAGTGACAGTGGTCAGAATTATAAAATTTAGCCTCGTCAGGAAGGTGAAAACAGGCTCGGGATTGAAGGGGTAAATAGTCCCCTTAAGAGACTTTAAGCCACAAGCCCAAACCTGGGTACCATCCGCACATTGAACCGTATGATATCCGCATGTGCACATGTAGTCATGCGGATATTAAGCGATTCAATGCAAGTCAATGGCGGCAATTACGCTGCGTGTCCGCAAAATTAATGGACATGCTGCGTATTTTTCCGCAATGATAATCCACAGCGGAAATTTACGCAGCATGTGCACAGCACATGCGGATTATCATTGGGGACCATGGGGCACGTATTACCAAGCTTTTTTTTTTTTAAGCGTTTTCGCAGCGGAAATTCTGCGGCAAAAGTGCATAGTGAGCACGAGCCTAAGGATCATGAATGGTGGTAGCATACTCACGGGTCTTCTCCCGGTTTCAGTGGTTCTTCGGTCCACTCCAGCAACACGTGACCGCATCTGTAACCTGCTGGATCACTGTGTGGAACGGCGGTTACTCTTCCAATGTAAATCTGTGACTCATAACAACGCTCTCTAGATTCTGAGTTTCATAGACTTGCATTGAAAACATTCAAAATTGATCTCTGCTCTTCACAGTGTGATTCATTAAGGTCACAAATGCAGTCAGATGGTACCGCCGTGGACCTGAAATTGGAAGGAGACGGCGACCGGTAAGTATGTTACTACCTTCCTGAAACTTGCACATACACGATAGCTAACAAGAGTGCAAGTAAAATAAAATCACTGAAGTTTGACCTTAAGGAACCCTTCAAGTAACTGTTTTCCAATAACCACTAAAAGAAGTCTGAGGATATGGTAGACACAGGGTTGAATGTAAACTCTTAGGCTGAATCTATTGTGTATGTTATGTAGATATTTAACCCACAAACTTTGCAATCTATTAATGCTAAAGTAATAAATAAAATAACCATTTCTGAGTATTCCTTTTGTTTTATTCTTGAAATTATTAAGCTACAAAGCTTTTCTCTTTTTTTCCCACTAATGCATCCTAGACTTTTTATCTCTTTTGATATTTCCTCTTCAGAGAGCTCATTAAATACGAATTCTTTCCTGAGGCCACGCGCACAGAAGAAGATGTAAAGAAATATACAAAATATCCCTGGGGTAGAGACATTTACACCCTGGAAGGTAATTAACATTTTCATCCTTCAAAGAATTAGTCATTGAAACCAACTATTAACTGAGCTGCGGTCAGTCAAATTTTAAGTATTTATTCTGCCTAAAAGAATTGTAAGAGCGGACCACTTGTGTGAGACTCACGTCCTTGACCTTATTTACTGTGTTACGGACAATCCCAGCTCCCTATACCTCAAGCATACAGCTGATTTGGGGGAGAAGCGGCAGAAGAAAATAAGTATGGCGGCCATTCAGATGTCCTCCCAAGAGACATCCAATACTTGACCCCTCACCCCTCTATAATGTGCCCCATTAGGGCTTGTGGTTATTGTATATGCAAGCAATATGGATCACAGAATATTGCTCTTGACTAATTCTGTCAATGATTTTCCAGGTGTTGTGGACAGTGCTCCATACTCCATGATCACAGACTTTCCTTGGTTGCGCTCACTAAGAACTGCAGAACCAAACAGCTATGCAAGATATGACTTTGAAGATGATGAAAAAAGTAAGTTGAGTGAAAAAATGTCCACGACTATTTACATGAAATTATTCCACATTAAAAAACAAGTAACTGTAGATTACATTGTCTTAAGCTGTACCATATACTGTAGACTTCTAAGCAGCAATATCTGCATATTGCTTGTTGTGGCAATCTGTATTCGCAGTAAGGCCTCATTTGAACGTCTTTATTTTTTTTTATTTTGCGGACGAGAAAATCAAATGGATTATTCTGATTAGAGTTTGTTTAGCGTGTAGTAAAAGTGTCATCCAATTTTGTCATACATGTAGAAATTTAAAAAAAAAAAACTTTATTTTTATATAGCGCTAACATATTCCGCAGCGCTTTACATACATAATTATTGCTGTCCCCATCAGGGCTCACAATCTAAATTCCCTATCAGTATGTCTTTGGAGCGTGGGAAGAAACCGGAGAACCCGGAGGAAACCCACGCAAACACGGAGAGAACATACAAACTCCTTGCAGATGTTTTCCTTGGTGGGATTTGAACCCAGGACCCCAGCGCTGCAAGGCTGCAGTGCTAACCACTGAGCCACCGTGCTGCCCAATGTAATCCGATGTTGTCCGATTATTTTTTTTTTTTTTTCCGCGAACCCGTTTACTTGCATTGCCGATTATGATCCCACCCTCGGATCAAAATTGGACATGTCTCTGATATTTTCTGTGTACCACTTAGTCCGAGGGAAAAAATCGGACATGTGAATGGCCCCATAGACTATCATCATCCGTGAAAATCACAGCACTCTTACACAAAAAAACTAACATCTGAATGAAGCCTAATACAACACGATCAATCTGATCAATCTGAGCAGACTGATGTATGAAAGAAATGGAGCTCAGAAAAGCTGTAAGGGTGTATCTGACAACATGGCCTGCAGAATTATGAGCACATCCGTCACTATAATACAGGCCATACCTCTGGACCACTAGAAAATAGGTTCTCAGTAGTAATCTTGTGTACCCCTTCAAGAGCACTGTATGAAAGTAGTACTGACATCCTAAAGGCTGGAGGTCCCTACCCTGAGACCCTCAATCTTCACAGAAAGGAAGGGGTAGTAGAAGTACTCAGTTGAGTGCTGTTGTCCAACGGCTGTGTTCATCATTTCTCGTCTGATCCTTTTGAGAGGTTGGGTTAGCGGCGTTCAGACTGGTAGCCTTTATCTTGCTCTGTTCTTTATTTTGCGCTCACTCCAATTATCAGCTGATCACTTCTGACCCTTTACTTCTGCAATATTTTGGGGTCTCTGGACCGCAACGCCCATTGCAAAAAATTTCGGAGATGATATAATGGAATGTAAAGTTATTTCTTTTTTTTTTTTTTTCAAAACTCCGTTTCTCTTCATCATTACTCTGTTAATTAGTGCGTTGTGTTTTGTTTCCTTTATTATCAGCTACAATATACGCACCAAGGAGGAAAGGACAGCTTTCTGCGGACATTTGTATGGAAACCATTGGCGAGGAAATCTCTGAGCTACGACAGATGAAAAAGGGGGTTTTCCAACGAGTTGTTGCCATATTTATCCATTACTGCGATGTTAATGGAGAACCTGTGGAAGATGACTATATTTAGACAGAACTGGTTGCCATCATTACATCAGCTGTACCTTGTCCAGCTGCGTGGGCTGGAGATGTGACAGATAAAAGGTCAATCTAATGGTAATTATTAACATTTCCATTGGATCCTTTTACAGCAAGCTACACTTACACATGATTGTGGGACAATCTGTGCTCTGAAGACCAGCATAAAAAAAACAAAACTGTAAACCAGGGCAGCTCAACTCATTTTTCCATAACCTTTTCCACCTTCAGCAAGTCTTCCTGTGAGCTCGGATGCAAAGTTATTGCTATCTGTATAGGACTGTAGTATAGTCGCGTCAAAGTTTGACTCTTAAATCCAGTATCCATTAAGGGCATCTGTTCAGTGTCATGGGTCCTGTAACCATCTGGCTACTTAATTTCCATAAAGTCATGAAACAAATTTTATAATGTGTGATGTCTTTATGGTGGTAGCCCTCCACTCTCACCAAAAAAAGCTGAACTTGTGTGCGGTGGCTTGGCCAAATGAGAGACCTATTAGAAGATAACGTAAGTGATGCTAAGGCCTTAATATATAAGAAATGTGTAAAAAGAGTAAATGGTCTCTAGAAAGAAATAAAGAAATGATCATTTCAGTCTTCTGCTACAATCTTGATACCATAAGACTTTAGGTTACCCTTACAGACAGGTTTGCAGCACAGCATTTTGCTCATTGCAGTGAAAGTACTTAGGCTGTTGTTGTTATTATTATTATTATTATTTTTTTTATTTTTTTTTTATGATTCTAAATCATTCTGATTCTTTGCACTGAGTTGAAGCTGCCATATTCTAGAAGGCAAATGAAGCTTCAAAGGAGCAGCTTCTAGTTTATTGTAAAGTTTGTATTTTTTTGTATTTTTTTTTCTAATTGCACAGACCAGATTGTAAAATGTGTGACAATGCTTTGTCTGGATTTTTAACCGTGACCACACTTCCAGATATGGTTAAAACAATGTAAAGTAAAAGGTAAATTAAACGACATGTGTCAGTGAGTATTCTGATCTAGAAATGCTACAATCAAATGGAGTAGATAACCTTTGACGGATGGGAATAAGACTTTAAAGTTATCACTTATCTCGAGAATAGGAGATAACTTGCTGATCTGTAACAGGCTAAATGCCGAGACGCCCACGGATTCCAAAAAGGGGCTTTTATACATGCGCTGTCGGAATGGAGTGGTGGCAGCATATGCTGAACACTGCTGCAATTATTGTATATGAGACTGCAATGGGATATCCATACAGCATTCTGCTACCACTGCAGTCCCATAGACAATGAATGGAGCAGCGGTGCACATGCACAGTGACCGTTCCAATCCTACCAGTCATAAGTTAGAAGTTGTAAAGTTGGAAATAACTCTTGATGGTGTAAATATCAGACCTTCTGTGGCAGCTTGTGTTGACAGACATGCGTCTCATGTCTATGTTAGACCGGATTTGCCATAGACAGGATTGTTTAAAGTAGGCTGTTTTTGCGAGCATATAATATACACACAACTAGGTGCTGACCCAGAAAAGAACAGTATTTGGGGTCCCTTCCACCCACTATTTTACAAGTCTGTGGGTCTGAGTGGCCAGTTCTAAGTCCTGATCCTGGCGTTGGAACACTGCAATAAAAATGTGATCTTGTTCAGTTTGGAGAAGAAATTACATCACAGAATTAAAAATCATCTACCTTAAGAAAGACCATCTCAACCACAAAATCATCACTTGGATAAAGTAAATTATAAGTTAAAGTGTAAAAATGTGCTGCGCATCAATGTGTAGTATAAATAGACGTGGCATCACATACAGGAATAAATCGGGAAAGGTATACAAGTAGACGAAAAGTCCAATACAATTCCATTTGAGATCCCGATCCTTACAAAGCTATTAGGCAGAAAAAAAAATTCAGCATATAAGTAAAATACCACTTGAGGAAGCTAAAGAGAAACGTGCGTTAGGCACGATCTATTTTACGTAGTGTTCTGGGATGTTACTCATGTGCTATGGGTATGTGTATATATATAATATATGGTCCAAAAGTAGGTGGACAGAAAGTGTAATAAGGTTATGAAGGGGGAGATTTATCAAACATGGTGTAAAGTGAAACTGGCTCAGTTGCCCTTAGCAACCAATCAGATTCCACTTTTCATTCCTCACAAAGTTTATAGTCGAAAACCAAAAAGTGTCAGTGATTTGAAAAATGACATAAGAGATGCATTTCAAGAAATTAATACCCAAAGAGACTTGTGCAAAAAAGTTTGTCGAAGCGTAAGAGGCGACTTCAAAGCTGTGCAAATTGTAATGGAAAACAGTTTGAGCACCTGCGTTGATAAAATTTAAGGGCTTTTGTATTATTGTTCAGAATAAAATTTAATTGTCAATGTTATGCTTGTGTTAGTAAATGTAATTTTAGATATAAATCAAAATAAATGTTATTTTCTGCCCACCTACTTTTGGACCACCCTGATTATATATAATCTGACTATTTACTTTAGTAAATGGTATCCCGATCTTTGTAAACTACAGATATCTGCAGTTTACCAAATGTTCTAGATACATCATTATTTGCAGGTCAGGAAATGTTCTTGATACAGGCATATAGGTGCTTATCACAAAATTAGAATATCATCAAAAAGTTAATTTATTTCAGTTCTTCAATACAAAAAGTGAGACTCATATATTATATATAGTCATTACACACAGAGTGTTCTATTTCAAGTGTTTATTTCTGTTAATGTTGATGATTATGGCTTACAGCCAATGAAAACACAAAAGTCATTATCTCAGTAAATTAGAATACTTTATAACAGCTTGAAAAATGTTTTTAAAATCCAAAATGTTATCCTCCTACTGAAATGTATGTTCAGTAAATGCACTCAATACTTGGTCGGGCTCCTTTTGCATCAATTACTGCATCAATGCGCTGTGGTATGGAGTCGATCAGCCTGTGGCCCTGCTGAGGTGTTATGGAAGCCCAGGTTGCTTTGATAGCAGCCTTCAGCTCGTCTGCATTGTTGGGTCTGGTGTCTCTCATCTTCCTCTTGATAATACCCCATAGATTCTCTATGAGGTTAAGGTCAGGCGAGTTTGCTGGCCAATCAAGCACAGTGATAATGTTGTTTTTAAACCAGGTATTGGTACTTTTGGCAGCGTGGACAGGTGCCAAGTCCTGCTGGAGAATGACATTTCCATCTCCATAAAGCTTGTCAGCAGAGGGAACCATGAAGTGCTCTAAAATGTCCTGGTAGACGGCTGCGCTGACTTTGGTCTTGATAAAACACAGTGGACCTACACCAGCAGATGACATGGCTCCTCAGACCATCACTGATTGTGGAAACTTCACAGAAGACCTCAAGCAGCTTGGATTGTGGCCTCTCCACTCTTCCTCCAGACTCTGGGACCTTGATTTCCAAATGAAATGCAAAATTTACTTTCATCTGAAAATAACACCTTGGACCACTGAGCAACAGTCCAGGTCTTTTTCTCCTTGGCCCAGGTAAGATGCTTCTGGCGTTGTCTATTGGTCATGAGTGGCTTGACACAAGGAATGCGACACTTGTAGCCCATGTCCTGGATACATCTGTGTGTGGTGGCTCTTGAAGCAATGACTCCAGCAGCAGTCCACTCCTTGTGAATCTCCCCCAAATTTTTGAATGGCCTTTTCTTAACAATCCTTTCAAGGCTGCGGTTATCCTGGTTGATTGTGCACCTTTTTCTACCACACATTTTCCTTCCACTCAACTTTCCATTAATATGCTTGGATACAGCACTCTGTCAACAGTCAGCTTCTTTAGCAATGACCTTTTGTGGCTTACCCTCCTTGTGGAGTGTGTCAAGGACTGCCTTTTGAACATCTGTCAAGTCAGCAGTCTTCCCCATGATTATGGAGCCTACTGAAACAGACTAAGGGACCTTTTTAAACGCTTAGGAAGCCTTTGCAGGTGTTTTTTGTTAATTATTCTAATTTACTGAGATAATGACTTTTGTGTTTTCATTGGCTGTAAGCCATAATCCTCAACAGAAATAAGCACTTGAAATAGATCTCTCTGTAATGACTCTATATAATATGAGTTTCACTTTTTGAATTAAAGAACTGAAATAACAACTTTTTGATGATATTCTAATTTTGTGAGAAGCACCTGTATATCTGCAGTTTAGTAAATATTCTAGACACCATTATTTGCAGGTCAGGAAATGTTCTCGATACAGGCATATATCTGCAGTTTAGTAAATATTCTAGACAAATATCTGCTTGTATCTAGAACTTTTGATAAGCTGCAGATATTGACCTCTATCTACAAAATGTGAATTCTACACATATATGTGCCTGTATTTAGAATGTTTGCTAAACTTCAGATCCCTTTTGTAATTCCATTAAAAACAAGACCATATCTCACAGACACTTGTAGGAAGATGATTGGGGGATATAAAGTTTTGGTGAAATTCATTGACTATTTCCTAACTGCAGTGTGCTGGAGTATGATGAGCTAAAGATGGCGTAAGGAGAAGAGCATTGCCACTCAATTCATTTGATGTATCCCTGCCCCCATGTGCTCCACAAAACTGAAATTTGTGATATGTCCTATTATGCCAGTTTCTGGAGTAAATAATGGTAAATCTTTTAGACCACTGGAGCATTGAAGAGTATTATAAAAATTTGCTACTATTCAAAATTGCATCTTTTTTTCCATTAGAAAAGTGAAGTACAGACCTTGATTAAAGTCGCCCATTATGTAAGCTTTCATTATGCAGATAATACCGACACCAGATGACTAGAAGTAAAGTGAATATGAAAAGCTATCGACAACAAGACATAATGGGTAAATAAGTTGATCTCACAAACATGGCACTAAGGGTGAAGGGTGTTATTAAAAGCAATGATAAAAATAAAACATAATTTATCTATACAGGTGTTTGTACTTTTTGTTGCACAATGCTACAGTAAAATTATGAGAAATCTTGCAGGAAGAGAAATACCTCTTTTCTCCTGACCCCATACTTCTTCAGCTTGGCACCTGCTAATAACTGTATGTGCGCCAGTCAAAGATGCAAGGCTTAAATAGTATTTAGTGCAATACACCCACTGACGTGTACTTCTAAAAAGCTACCAGGTGTTCTAGTTTACACTTGTTTCGAAGATGTCCTACTGTATATGTGTGTAGGTATCCTATATAGTAACAGGGCCTTCCCACGTGTCTGAATGGCACGTTTGCTTATGAGATTTTCACTGTATATTTTAGGCAAATTTGCAATTCTACAGTCTGGGAAACCTAGGGTAATAACTGTTGCAGGAATGTAACAGAGGCCACACCGAGTACCTTGTCACTATACATACATTCTACATAGAATAGCATCATGGCAGCAGTGAGTTTCTACTACGTGCCTAGTTTGGTCTCCAGCATACATTACCATTGCTTGTTACTGCGCCTAATTTGGTCTCCAGCATACCTTACCATTGCTTGTTATTTCGCCTCAAAAGCTGCTAAAAAACAAATTCCCCAATTATGCAGCATTCACGTATCTGTGCGTCACAATCTGGGTATAGACCACGATGCACTGACTGTCCAATAGGTCTCCTTTTCTGAACTTGATGGCATTATATGAGGCTGTAAAGTTTGCTTAAGGAGACCCACAGGCTGTCCATGCATGCATCATGGTCTGTACACGGACCGTGACATAGGGATGTGTGAAAGCAGCATTAATGGCAGATTTACCATTCCACAGTCTAGAAAAATTGGAGAACTTGCCCAGAAGAGCAGTAATGAATGCCTCGTTTGGCTGCAAACAGCTCTGCCGTAATACTACATGTGTAGTATAATATTGGGATGGTGCATGTTTTCTACCTTTTTGTCCCTGTATAACCAATACATTTCTTCCACAGATCTCAGAACAGATTGCTATTGTGTATTTGTTCCAGTTTGTGTTTTTGTTGCTTTTTTTATGTTTTGGTGCAGCATTTATTCATTTTTAATACGTATTCTTTCCCTTAACTTGATGTTTAATGTGGATAAGAATGGAAGTAGTGAGAAAATCTGACTGTCCCTTAAAGAAGTTTGCTCAAGGTGCCTTTGCTGTTAAGGTTATGTCCACATTTGTGTTTGCCTCGATTTATACTGAACAGCAGCAAAACTATCCAGTAATTGTTGCATGCAAGCATCTGAGCACTAGATGGAGCTACTGCCCAGTCGGCTGTTTGCTTGGTAGAATGTTATATTTCCTTGCATCATGTCATGACCTTTTTATAATACAGTGTAAAATAATTTAGGTAATTGTAATTGATGAGTCCTATCAACACAAACAACTCTGATGCGCAGCCAAGCTTTCTGGAAGAGCACAAGATTGGAAAGAACGTTCTGGTATCTGGTTCAGTAGGTAAGGCAGGATTGTGTGGAGGGAAATGTAGTGAAATTGCAGTGTTATGTATAGAATCCATACCCTGAGAAATTCATTTTTGCACGTACTGTTCGCTGTGCCAGTTTAGACTGCAGAATAGCTATGCTAGCTGTGCTGGAGAGCTGGATATGGTTAGCGGTGTGCTACCAGGGTCATGTTATTTTTCCTTTTAGTTCCCCACTTGCTTTCCAGTAATAGAAAATGTGCTGTTTTCTTCTCCAGCAGTAATCTAAGACAGGATACACCACAGCGTCAGATGTAAGTAACGCAAGGTCTGTCTGCTGGGCATATGGGTGTCCTGCATAACCACAGGAAGCACTATTGACCTTAAAATTCTTATGTCCTGTAGTGATGACACTGTCTGCTACAGAACCATGTATAATGTATCTTTTTTTATTTTCTGTTGTAGAAAAAGTATGTTAGAAGTCGTGGTGTTATAAAAACTTGATCCGTGTCACCCAAAAATCTGTTACGGGTACTGTACTCCTATTTTTACATGTAGTGGATCTGCTGTGTATTTCAGTCCGGATTTAACATTTCATCCACATGCTCCGAGGGGAAAAAAATCTGCACTGAAATTGACACATGATGGGTGATTTTAAATGTAGGGTCATACAGTGGAGTCATGTCAGAGATGTACTTCAAGCAATACAGCTAAACTAAATTATGTACACTACTGTGCAAACATTTTAGGCAGGTGAAGAAAAATTGCTGCATAGTAAGAATACTTAAAATAAAATATTTTTTTTAATCAAATAACAAAATACAAAGTGAATGAACAAAAGCAAAGTCTAAATTATATCAATATTTGGGGTGACCACATTTTGCCTTCAAAACTGTATCAATTCTTCTAGGTACACTTGTGCATTGTCAGGGATTTGTAGGATAGTCTGGTTTATGAGTAACCAATTGTATCAAACAGATGCTAACAATCATCATTTTCTTATATAGGAAGAAACACTCATTAATAGAAACAGCAGTGTTAGGAGGCTTAAAACAGGGTGGGGAACAGCCAAACTCTGCTACAAAGGTGAGGTTATGAAAGACATTTTATGTCACAGGTCATACACCAGAACAAGAATGAGTACAGCAACAAGACACAAGGTAGTTATACTACATCAGCAATGTCTCTCCCAGGCAAAGATTTCAAAGCAGACTGGGGTTCAAGATGGATGGGGCTGTTCAAGCTCTCTTAAAGCACCAAAAATGTTGAACACCATCGATGCAGTGGTCAGCCAAGGAAACTTATTGCAGCAGATGAAAAACCTATCATACAAACTTACTTGGAAAAATGTCTAGCAGTGCCATCAGCTCAGAAATGGCAGCAACCACTGAGACCCAGCTTCACTCATCTACTGTTCGTTGAAGTCTGGCCAGGAATGGTCTTCATGGAATACTTTCAAAAATAATTTTTAAGTCAAGTTGCTAGGTGAAACCTTCATAGATCAGACTTGATTTTCATGCACTTTTTATACATATTAACATAATTTTCAAGCCTATAAAGAGCCTAACAAGTCCACACAGTTCCTCATATTCTCTTGTAATGTTCATCAGGAGGAAATGAGGATTGAATCTTTAGGTAATATTATCATGAAGAAGTATACCTGGCCAGCAATAGTGATGGGTATGTATGTATGTATTCTAATTCCACCAGAATTTAGATTAAATTACACAGTATTCATAAATTTGTCCCTGATTTAGGTTTCACTTTACACAACTACTTACATTTATAAAATGAAACAATTCCTGCTGCACTAAAACCAGAATTTTGCTCTAAATTACTGTGTTTTTATGTGCTTTCAGCCGTCCACCCCATGGGTAAGTATTATATACTATATAATCCATGCCTCAGTAAATTATTGTCAGTGTATCAACATTAGCTGGTAAATTAGGTCTATTAATTCCACTTGTATGTCATAACGAATTGAATTTCACTTCAATGTTAATGGAAAGCAACGTCTATTGGACCATGTGTCCTGGAAGATGTCAATCATGAGAAACAGAACCTCAGGTAATAGGAAGAGACTGCTTTTACATTTCTTGCTAAAAACTCATTATTTGAGGGGAGTGGGGTGCTAACTTATTAAAAATATAATTAAGGGTATGAAAAATGCAAATTCTACATGTACAGAACAAAAGTCCAGATATGTAGCTTCATTACAATTATACAAGCATAGCTCTAGAAATTTTGAGAAGACTGCTAAGGGTATAAAAAACGTCTACATTAACTTGTTATAAATTCAAAGTTTTGTATTTCCTTGCATACAGATGTTTCCTAGACAGATTTTATATAATGTATATATTATATAAACATATAATTTCTTGCTCAGAAACAGAGTGCCTCGTATAGTGCCTCTACCCGGTTCACTGGATGAGCTGCTATACCGGAATGAGCTCGTGTGGTGTAGTTTCTGGAGTAAAAATGACAATTTTTTTTAAACCTGTATACACCTTAAACCTAAGACAAGTTTTACACATCCATGAAACACTGGACCATTGTCGCATTGGAAGACTTGGCTGGGATACTCTGCAGTCAGGCTGGGTCTTCTAATGCAAGAACAGCCCATGTTTAACAGAAGTGTGAAATCGGCCTAAGTAGGAACAGGAGCTTGTTATCTCCTGTCTCACTGAAATCGTTCCCAGCATTACTTGTTCTTCAGTTTACGAACAGAAATAATACTTTAATGTAGTAATGTATTGTTGCAAGGACATAGGGTAAGGGTGACCAGCAAAATATCTCTGAAATTATGTCATACTGGCATGGTATTCCATAGACGTGAACAAATTATCTTGAGGTGAATTGAATTCAACTCTAATTTACGAAACATTCAGATTCCCGAGTCAGGGATTATTTTTGTGATTCACTTTGTGAGGATTAATCAAAATGGTGGCAACTCTACATTTTGATGATTCATAAAAAGTTAGGAAAGAGTTGCAAGAAAATTCAAAGTCTCACCACTTGTCTTGCTGCCGCAGCCCCCCGTTTCATTCCTTCTCATATTTTTCCATCTTTCTTGAAATCTAATCTATCAGCAGGGTTTTGCTATGTAACCTGAAGACCTCTGTAGATAGGAACTGAAACCTAGATTTCAATGCTGTATCACTTACTAAGCTGTGTGCTATTGTTTACTTACAATGAAGGTTTTATCACCTGGAGATTCATTGCCTGGACTAGGTCTCATGTGCTTGCTGGTCCAGTTCCACCCCTTCCTCTGATGAGCAGCTCACTGTCAATAGTCAATGTACACAATACCCATGGTATGGGTGGGGTTAGCTTTCTTGAGCTCTGCTATAGTGTCTTGTGAATGTATTCCCCTTGCTTGGTTTTTTGTTACATGACAGCCTGTTTAAATATTTCTGTAATCTGATTTGTGTGTCATACATCAGCATTAAACAGTCTAAGTCGGTGAAGTGAGAAAAGTATAGACATAAATTTAATTTTTGGGATCAAAAGACTAAAAGTTAGCATGTATTTATGTATTCACTCCTTTTGCTATTAAGCCCCTAAAAAATTCTGGTGCAAGCAATTAACTTCATAAGTCACATGCATAGTGAAAGGAAGTCCACCTGTGTGTAATCTAAGTGTCGCATGGTCTGTCAGTATATACACAACTTTTCTGAAAGGCTACAGAGGCTGAAACACTATTAAGCAAGATGCACCACTAACCTAACACCACCATGAAGACCAAAGATCTCCAAACAAGTCAGGGACAAAGTTGTTGAGAAGCCCAAGTCAGGGTTGGGTTATAAAAATATATATATATATATATATATATATATATATATATATATATATATATATATATATATACACAGTACAGACCAAAAGTTTGGACACACCTCATTTTAAAGATTTTTCTGTATTTTCTTGACTATGAGAATTGTACATTCACACTGAAGGCATCAAAACTATGAATTAACACATGTGGAATTATATACTTAACAAAAAAGTGTGAAACAACTGAAAATATGTCATATATTCTAGGTTCTTCAAAGTAGCCACCTTTTGCTTTGATGACTGCTTTGCACACTCTTGGCATACTCTTGATGAGCTTCAAGAGCTAGTCACCGGAAATGGTCTTCCAACAATCTTGAAGGAGTTCCCAGAGATGCTTAGCACTTGTTGGCCCTTTTGCCTTCACTCTGCGGTCCAGCTCACCCCAAACCATCTCGATTGTGTTCAGGTCTGGTGACTGTGGAGGCCAGGTCATCTGGCGTAGCACCCCATCACTCTCCATTTTGGTCAAATAGCCCTTACACAGCCTGGAGGTGTGTTTAGGGTCATTGTCCTGTTGAAAAATAAATGATGGTCCAACTAAACGCAAACCGGATGGAATAGCATGCCGCTGCAAGATGCTGTGGTAGCCATGCTGGTTCAGTATGCTTTCAATTTTTAATAAATCCCCTGCAATGTCACCAGCAAAGCACCCCCACACAATCACACCTCCTCCTCCATGCTTCACGGTGGGAACCAGGCATGTAGAGTCCATCCGTTCACCTTTTCTGCGTCGCACAAAGACACGGTGGTTGTGAAATTAATTGCCAATCAGTGTTGCTTCCTAAGTGGACAGTTTGATTTCACAGAAGTTTGATTTACTTGGAGTTATATTCTGTAGTTTGTGTTCTCTTTGTTTTTTGAGCAGTGTATATCTCTACCTATCCAAATTAGAAATTTTGCTATGCAGCCCAATGATTTCAATGTATTCCCCTGTATGTAAATGCAAATATAGCAAAATCTCTAAGGAATAAGTCTTTGCTTTTGAGACAGAAATGGTTGAAAACCATTGTATGATTGGCAGCTTTGTTGCAGATCATCCTAACTTTGTAAATGCAAGGACTTTCGTTGTGTGCAATTAGAGATTAGTAAATATGTTTAAGGATAATTGAATTTACTCAAAATATAACACACAAACATTTCTTCTGATCCTTTTCGCATCCTCTTCTGATCCTTTTCGCATCCTCTTCAGCTCTTTCTTCATTTCACTCGGCCTCAGTCATGATTGCTCTGTCATCACCCTCATTCTAGTAGGCCTCAGATATCTCAATGTCAATCGCTCAAACCATAGTCAGCGCCTCAGGTGAACACAAGTCATGATGTTCAAGGCTTACTAGCCCCCAGCACCAACCAAAGAGGACTGGAGAAGAGGCTATTGCAACTGGACAGGTGAGTATATTTTTTTTAACTGTTTGTTATGCGCCAATAATAAGGAAAATTTGATTCTCGTCAAATAACTTTGATGTGAATTGAATTTTCTGGCCAAATTTTAAGTGAACTTTCAAATTTCACCAGATTCACCTATTGCGATCTGTAGTAATTATCTGTTTATTTTCCTTTAAGCGGTTTTCCGGTTTCAGAAACCTCCTGCTCCCTAACTGTAGTTTGGTTTAAAAGAAACACTGTGCATGGGCTCGCTCTCACTTGCGATTAAATCGGACGAATGCAATCCGATAAAAAAATTGGATGGCATTCGAACCAATTTAATCCTATGATGGCATGCTCTGTGGCGTTTTTTTTTCCAGTGCCGATCGGTTTTAGCTAGAGCTGGAAGAACTGGCATGAAAACACAAAAAGTTGCAAAAATTTTGCACAATTCAAAATCGTGTAAAAAAATTTGCGATCTTTTTTTTATTTATTTTTTATCAAATGCATTTTACACCAGTATTCTTGCAAAATTGCTTTGATGAATCAGGGCCCTAGTCTCAAGTAACTACTCTTCTGGCACCTGAATTGCTTAACAGTGCAAAGGTGATATACAGATTGACTATATATCTCCATAGAACTTTGTGAACCCCTGTAAACTATTGCCACTTCTTGGAAATGCTACAATCATTGCTACCTCAATAACTGGTTGAGGAATGGACAGTTAAAGCATACTTTTACTTTTGAGGAGTCAAAAATCATTTTGTCCCTCTATTTTGTGTAAGTGATTGCTGTTAATGTTTTTTTATTTTTTTTTCTGTGGAACACTTGTCAAAAATTTCTGTATTAGGCTATGGCCCCACTGTCAGTATTTGGTCAGTATTTTTCCTCAGTACTTGTAAGCCAAAACCAGGAGTGGGTCAAAAATGCAGAATTGGTGACTTGTTTCTATTATACCTTTAGTCTGATTGTTCCTCACCTGGTTTTGTCTAACAAATACGGATAGTTTCCTTAGGGAAGTGCAATTATCCTACAAAAAAAATTATGCGAGTTCAATTACAAGTGTACCTAAACCGGGAATGGAAATAAGTTTGTCTTTTGTAACAGCTGTTAACTATTTTCTTTGCAAGTAATGCAGTCCAAGGACATGTTCACACGTCCAGTATTTGGTGAGATTTTTACCTTAGTATTTGTAAGCCAAAAACAGGAGTGGGTGATAAATACAGAAGTGGTGACGTGTTTCTATTATACTTTTCCCCTGGTTGATCCACTCCTGATTTTGGCTTCCAAATACTGATGCAAATACTGACCAAATACTGAATGTGTGTACGTGGCCTAAGAGAATCCATAGGAGTGTTCGTTCCTGATTATTGAGGTAAAAAACTAATCAAATACTTAACGTGTGCATGTGGCATAAGACAATGTGCTCGAAGATGTGTAAAATTCACTTGTCCAGCCTCACAGTTGTCCAGCCTCACAGTTGTCCAGCCTCACAGTTGTCCAGCCTCACAGTTGTCCATCCCTGGCACACGACCTACTGTTGATGGTAGTGTCACCTTCAGTTTCTACTGGAGTCTCGTCCAAAGACATGCCAAGTATAAAATAACGTGGATCTGGTCTTTAGTGACCGTTTAGCTGCATTGGTTTTACAGACATGTCTGGATTATATAGCATTTTGAGATTATTTTACTTTATCTGACATGCTGCTAAAATTGTGCCTGTGAGTTCTGGTTGCAATTATATAAGTGCAAAGAATCTAGGCTAATGCTGATTTATAAAGCCTTAATAATTCATAAAGTAGAGTATATTGGTCGAAATTGCTATTCCTAGTGGGTGGTAGATTCTGAATAAAACTTCCTGATGCCTACATGGATTTGGACAATTCTTTGTCTTCTATGAAAAATGTTACTTTGCTTTTGCTACCTTATTAGATTTCTGTAAAGTAACCATCGGATTCGGTTGAACAAATAAAAGAAATATTTTATACTATATTTTTTTCTTTTTTAATTTGTTATTATAAATTACTTGGAGAACAAAAACATGAAAAAACATGTCTAAATAATCAGTAAAAATAAATATTTACACACAATCAAATGGAGGTCTTCAAAATTACTATATAAATCAAGTTCACAATTTTAGAGACATCACATTTTAGATTTTCATTTCCTTCACTGCATCTTCACGGTCTATGGCTGAAATCAGTGTGTAGCTACAGGTGCAGATTTATCAATGTTGCAGGATCAAGTTCTGGCTCTCTGTTAAAACCTCATTCAGTTGAGGGATGTCTGGTCACAGAGTTGATGATAAATGAAACCTAGAAAACTTGAGCACTGAGAGAGCTTGTGTCTGTTTTGTAAGAGAATGTTCTACAATCAGACATTGAGAAATATGTGATGAATATCTAGACACTCCTGTTAGAGACACAAATCTATCTTTTCTTCAGTGGCCATAGACATTGGATCACAAATCAAGTTTTTTAGATTAGTAGCACATTTTACCAAAATTGACTTCATATACAGTACAGACCAAAAGTTTGGACACACCTCATTTAAAGATTTTTCTGTATTTTCATGACTATGAAAATTGTACATTCACACTGAAGGCATCAAAACTATGAATTGACACATGTGGAATTATATACTTAACAAAAAAGTGTGAAACAACTGAAAATAGGTCTTATATTCTAGGTTCTTCAAAGTAGCCACCTTTTGCTTTGATGACTGCTTTGCACACTCTTGGCATTCTCTTGATGAGCTTCAAGAGGTAGTCACCGGAAATGGTCTTCCAACAATCTTGAAGGAGTTCCCAGAGATGCTTAGCACTTGTTGGCCCTTTTGCCTTCACTCTGTGGTCCAGCTCACCCCAAACCATCTATATTGGGTTCAGGTCTGGTGACTGTGGAGGCCAGGTCATCTGGCGTAGCACCCCATCACTCTCCTTCTTGGTCAAATAGCCCTTACACAGCCTGGAGGTGTGTTTGGGGTCATTGTCCTGTTGAAAAATAGATGATGGTTCAACTAAACGCAAACCGCATGGAATAGCATGCCGCTGCAAGATTCTGTGGTAGCCATGCTGGTTCAGTATGCCTTCAATTTTGAATAAATCCCCAACAGTGTCGCCAGCAAAGCACCCCCACACCATCACACCTCCTCCTCCATGCTTCATGGTGGGAACCAGGCATGTAGAGTCCATCCGTTCACCTTTTCTGCGTCGCACAAAGACACGGTGGTTGGAACCAAAGATCTCAAATTTGGACTCATCAGACCAAAGCACAGATTTCCACTGGTCTAATGTCCATTCCTTGTGTTCTTTAGCCCAAACAAGTCTCTTCTGTTGTTGCCTGTCCTTAGCAGTGGTTTCCTAGCAGTTATTTTACCATGAAGGCCTGCTGCACAAAGTCTCCTCTTAACAGTTGTTGAAGAGATGTGTCTGCTGCTAGAACTCTGTGTGGCATTGACATGGTCTCTAATCTGAGCTGCTGTTAACCTGCGATTTCTGAGGCTGGTGACTCGGATAAACTTATCCTCAGAAGCAGAGGTGACTCTTGGTCTTCCTTTCCAGGGGCGGTCCTCATGTGAGCCAGTTTCTTTGTAGCGCTTGATGGTTTTTGCAACAGAACTTGGGGACACTTTCAAAGTTTTCCCAATTTTTCGCACTGACTGACCTTCATTTCTTAAAGTAATGGCCACTCGTTTTTCTTTGCTTAGCTGCTTTTTTCTTGCCATAATACAAATTCTAACAGTCTATTCAGTACGACTATCAGCTGTGTATCCACCTGACTTCTGCACAACACAACTGATGGTCCCAAGCCCATTTATAAGGCAAGAAATCCCACTTATTAAACCTGACAGGTCACACCTGTGAAGTGAAAACCATTTCCGATGACTACCTCTTGAATCTCATCAAGAGAATGCCAAGAGTGTGCAAAGCAGTCATCAAAGCAAAAGGTGGCTACTTTGAAGAACCTAGAATATAAGACATATTTTCAGTTGTTTCACACTTTTTTGTTAACTATATAATTCCACATGTGTTAATTCATAGTTTTGATGCCTTCAGTGTGAATGTACAATTTTCATAGTCATGAAAATACAGAAAAATCTTTAAATGAGAAGGTGTGTCCAAACTTTTGGTCTGTACTGTAGATATCTAATACAGACTTCAGATGACTTGAAGGTAACCTGTCACCAGGTTTTCTCAGTATAAACTTAGGCCACTATCTTTACCGCCTCTTTTACAGCAAAGTAGCAAGCTGTATATAAACCCTCAACCCCCAAAAATACCTTTTATAAACTCCTCATGAAGCATGGTCCAGTCATTGGTCTTGCTCAGGACTCTTCTCTTCTGCTGAGGGCAGAGCAAAGTATTATAGTGTACCTCGAAGTAAAGTCAGCAAATGCGCATTACAATACTTTGTTCTGCCCTCAGCAGAGTAGAGGAAGATTGTGAGTGCTGTGTGGATGATGTAGGGCGCGTCATCCACATTTAGTAGGGTAGGAGGACAGTGATTTGTGGGGAGAGGAGGCACCAAGCAAGACCAGGGATGCCCGACTTAGATGTATAAAGAGATCATAAAAAGTATTTTTTGGGCAATGCAGAAGGAGTTGGGGGCTTATGTGCGGGTTGCTAGACTAATGTAAAAGAGGTGTTAAAGGTGGTGGTTGCAGTTTATATTGACAAAACCTAGCAACAGGTTCCATTTAAATGTCACGCTATTTTAGAAATATGGACTAAACAACCCCAGCCAGTTTTCAAGAGTTACCAATGAGAAATCTACCTACTGTAATGACCTATTTATTTCTATATGACAGTTTTGTGAGCATACTCTGTGATGTGTGCAGGGAGATGGAGGAGGTGAGCTGTGACAATCACCTATTGTCAATAGTGCGTTCTGTGTTCTCTGCCTTCAGCTTTGTAATATTTTACTTTTAGAAACAAAAATGTCAAATAACTCAAGGTCTGACATAAAAGGGTTGAAATAAGACATCCATCCAGTTAAACTTATTTTACTGCAATGTTGAATCAGAAGAAGGTGAAACAATCCCATTTCAACACCAATGTCTTCTAGCAAAAAAAAAATATTACAGTCCTGAACATGAAAGGTGTTCCAAAGATATCAGAATAATTTCCAACTCATCATTATATTTAACTTATATTAATTTAATTAATAAAAAACACATTCCGGCCTCATCTGAATTCAGTAAACAAATCACAACATGGTGTAGCAGAGGGCACCATAGTCTCACTGCTCTTACCATAAAGAATCTTTATCTATGACAATAGTGAAACGTTTTTTTCCAAGACGCAGTGAAAGCCTCATTGTCTTTAACAGTTTCGGTATGTACCCATCATCATACAGATCTCTAATAGTCATTCATATATATTTATATGCAACAGGTCATGTAATATCTAGTGATCTGTGCTAAATGTAGCATTCAATAATTTACACTCATAGGGATGAGAAATTTATAGTTTTTTGGGCCAATGTGTATATATACAGTATGTGATCCTAATATATAGCAATTGTCAGGGAGTCTTGTGTAACAGACATCAGACATGGCAAGTAGTGTTGAGCGAGCATGCTCGACACTGCTCGGTACTCGCCCGAGCATCTCACTACTCGGGATGTTCGGCGAGCACCGAGCATTTTCGGGTTACTCGGGCGGGAGCTCGGGTCTCCGCCCTGCATGTTTGGCGCTCTTTACAGAGCCAATGAACATGCAGGGATTGCCAGCCAGTCACTGTAATGCCACAGCCATGTTGGTTGTGGGCATTACAGTGATTGGCTGGCCGTACAGCGTCACCTCGAGCATTTAAAACCGGGCGCCGCCATCTTGGACACAGTCGCTCCGGATCAGAAAGTGTAGGTAGAGTGCTGCTGAGCTAGGGAGAGATTTATACTGCGAAATAGGTAGTGTAGGGTCTCTAAAGCCTGCAAAATCAAACAAACAGTCCTACTGAGGACTAATATCCATCCCAGATAGCAGGCAGGCAGGCTGTATAGGAGACGCAGTGGTTATACCAACAAACACTGCATTACAGTCCTGTGTGCTGCTGCTGCTGCTCAAATTGCTAGACTTAGCCCCAGGTCTCAGGGGCCAGGAAAAATCCTTTTTTATTCATCTAAATCCTCTTTTTTTTTTTTTTCCTTCTCCTCAGTCAGACTGTACAAATACCCATCTTATTAACCTTTTGGTATACCGCCCCCCCCCCCCCCCCAAAAAAAAAAATTGAGTGTGTCTGTGAGTGTTCAGTCACAAATATATCTATTTAAAAGATTCTGGTGTAGGCCAGAGAACTAGAACTGTGGTTTTCCTCTTCCACGGTTCTAATCTCCTTTTTATTACCCTTTTGCCATTGATAGTGCGAGTGTAAGCTATTTTACTTCATTTACAATGGGCAAGGGACGTGGAACTGGATGTTCTGGTGATGGTGGGTGCAGAGGATGGGGCCGTGGCCAAGGTGAAAATGTACCACAACGAACAGCCACATCTTCTCGCTTCCAGTTCTTGACCGAAATACTAGGGAAGCACACAACAACACCACTATTGCCAACTGATCAGTGTGAACAGGTTATTAATTGGATAGCAGATAATACTTCCAGTCACCTGGGCACCACCACCTCCGGTCTGTCTTCCACACGGTCAAGTCTTAGTAGCCGTGAGTCTCGACCGCATACTCCTCTTCACCCTAATGCTCCTTCCTCCCACCAGGCCGAGTGTCGCAGGACAGCAACTGATCCCACAATTGGACACTCTGAAGAGCTGTTCACTGGTCCATTTCCATATTTTAGCCCCTCGCCTGCTCCGCTTGAAGTGGTCGAAGAGGAGATCCCATGTAGCGATGGCAAAATATTTGAACAGCCACGGCCGCAGGAAGGCGACGCTGGCAATTTGTCACACGAGGTGGACGATGACGAGACACAATTGCCACGAAGTGAGGAGGAGGACCGTAGTGCGGAAGTGGAAGATGAGGAGGTGGTGGATGATCTAGTAACTGACCCAACGTGGCAGAAGGACACGCAGAGCGAGGCCAGCAGCACACAGGGGGAGGGAGGCAGAGTACCCCAAGAGGCAGGAAGAAGCAGTGTGGTGGCCACAGACAGAAGGTGGGCAACCGTTCCCCATAACACCAACATGAGGGACGCTGCCAGTACAACCGGTAGGTCTTCCAGAGTCTGGAATTTTTTTAAAGACTATGCTGACAACCCCAAAAAGACCATTTTTACCACCTGCCAGGCCAGCATCAGCAGGGGTGACAAAACTACCAGCCTGACCACCACCAGCATGATCAGGCACATGTCAGCAAAGCACCCGACTTTGTGGGGCGAACCCCAGGGTCCACGACCAGTGTCAGCGGGTGTCACCACTGCTTCTTACGCTGTTGTGCGTGCAAGGCAATCCCCTGTCCATACTCCATGCAAAGATGCCCCCTCCTCTCAGTCTTCACTTGTTATGGCAGTTTCTCAAGAAACATCATCAACGTCCACGTCCCACCGCAGCATTCAATTGTCCATATCCCAGACCTTTGAACGAAAGCGGAAATTCGCAGCCAATGCCCCACAGGCCACAGTCCTAAATTCGCACATTTCACGACTGCTTGCATTGGAAATGCAGCTTTTTAGGCTGGTGGAGATGGACTCCTTCCGCAACCTTATGGCGGTGGCCGTCCCTCGGTACTCGGTCCCCAGCCGACACCATTGTGCCCGGTGTGCCATCCCCGCACTACACAAGCACGTGTCCCAAAACATCTGCCGTGCCCTCAACAACGCCGTTACTGGGAGAGTCCACCTGACAATGGACACGTGGACAAGTGCTTGTGGCCAGGGACGGTACATCTCCCTGACGGCACACTGGGTAAACATAGTGGAAGCCGGGACCCAGTCGGACCTTGGGGCGGAACACATCCTCCCCACACCGAGGATTGCGGGCCTTATGTCAATCAGAGTTGCCCCCCCAGTGTACAGCTCCTGCGCATCATCCTCCTCCTCATCATCATGTTCAGCCTCCATCTCAGATATCACCACATCAGTTACAAGCTGGAAGCACTGCAGTACTGCCTCAGCCAAGGGGCAACAGGCTGTGCTGAAACTCATAAGCTTAGCTGATAAACCTGACACTGCTTGTGAGTTGTGGACAGCTGTGAAAGAGCAGGCAGATCTGTGGCTGAGACCGCTGAACCTACATCCAGGCATGGTCGTGTGTGACAATGGCCGTAACCTGTTGGCGGCTCTGAGGCGAGGTGAGATCACACACGTACCATGCCTGGCTCATGTGCTTAACCTCGTGGTTCAGCGATTTCTTAAATTGTACCCTGAGTTGCCAGATCTGCTCATCAAAGTACGCCGCCTGTCAGCTCATTTCCGCAAGTCGGCTACAGCTTCCGCCGCCCTTGCTGTGTTGCAGCAGCGTTCGCAGCTTCCATCACACCGAATGGTGTGTGATGTCCCCACACGTTGGAACTCTACTCTCCACATGTTGCAAAGGATTTGTGAGCTGAAGAGAGCAGTTGTGGAGTACCAGCTTCAACAAGGCCGTCGATATTCAGGTCAGACTCCACACATAAGACCTCAGGAGTGGACCTGGATGTCTGACATATGTACCATCCTGACAAACTTTGAGGAGTCCACCAAGATGGTGAGTGGCGATGACTCCATCATTAGCGTCAGCATCCCACTTGTCTGTCTTTTGCAACGCTCTCTGCAGAGAATTAAAGAGGAGGCATTGCAGCCAGAGTATGATGAGATAGATCAAGAAGCCATAGCGGGCGATTACACACAGCCCAGCCTCATCTCATCCCAACGTGCATTGGGGGACAATGAAAGAGAGGAGGAGGAGGAAGAACAGGAGCTGGTATCATGCGCTGTGGATGGTAGTACCTGTACAACTGTCATACCGCCGGTTCAGCGTGGGTGGCCTGAAGACAGGGGGCAGGAGGAGGAGGAGGAGGAGGAGAGCATGGTCAGTCATCATCTTGGTGAGGACACGTTAGTCTTGCCTGTTACCAGTCTGGCACGCATGGCTGACTTTATGTTACGCTGCCTTAACCGTGACCCTCGCATTGTCAAAATGTTGGATGACCGTCATTACTGGTTGGTGACACTTTTAGACCCCCGCTACAAGGAGAACTTTCACGCTCTTATTCCTGTGGTGGAGAGGTCTACACAAATGGGGCAGTACCAGAAGGCCCTTGCTGCAGAACTGTTAAAAAAAAAATTCCCATCTGAACACACTAGCGGCAGAGGTCACAGTTCGTTGCCCAACCAAGGCGTACAGACGAGAGAGACGCAACTCCAATCCAGCAGAGGCAGGGGAACACTGTCAATGTTCTGGGACCCGCCCAGATTACAGGCCCTGAGGCGTGGGGTACTCTCACAAGGAGTGGAAAGTTTCAAAAGATGGTGAGGGAGTACCTTGCCGACCGTACCAGCGTCCTTCGTGATTCCTCTGTGCCTTTTAATTATTGCGTATCCAAGCTGGACACTTGGAATGAACTCGCTCTGTACGCCTTGGAGGTCCTGGCCTTCCCTGCCGCTAGCGTGTTATCGGAGCGTGTTTTTAGTGCCGCTGGGGGAATTATAACTGATAAGCGCACTCGCCTGTCAACTGACAATGCTGACAAGCTGACCCTTATCAAAATGAACAAGGGCTGGATTGGGCCAGACTTCTCATGACCGCCAAATGACAGCAGAGTAACAAAGTCAAATCCACTGTGTTATTTCGGGAGGTGTATTCCCATGCACCGCTTCACACCCACACATGGGTATACGCTTCCTCATTTCGACTGTTTTTTGCTCTTCTCCTTATCCTCAGCCTCCACCACCACTATACCACCAGGGTGACCGTGGTCCGTGTTGCCAGCATTGCAAGTTCCTCCGTCCTAATTTTTGGCAGCTTTTGCTTGGAAGGCATAGGCAAAGATTATGGGAGACCCACTCCCAAATAATGGGAATAATATTTTTAATATGCTGTACTGCATGGCTCTAGTAAGGGGCATTAAAATCATCTTGTTAAGCTACTGTGACCTCCACGTCTCTTCCAAGGGTCATTGATAGTCTTTTTATTCCACTGGGACCTCCACCACTCTTCCAAGGGGCATTGATATTGTCTTTTTATTCCACTGGGACCTCCACGTCTCTTCAAAGGGGCATAAAAACCGTCTTGTTAAACCACTCTGAACTCCACGTCTCTTCCAAGAGGCATTAAAATCATCTTGTTAAGCTACTGTGACCTCTATGTCTCTTCCAAGGGTCATTGATATTGTCTTTTTATTCCACTGGGACCTCCACCACTCTTCCAAGGGGCATTGATATTGTCTTTTTATTCCACTGTAACCTCCACCACTCTTCCAAGGGGCATTGATAGTGTCTTTTTATTCTACTGGGACCTCCACTACTCTTCCAAGGGGCATTTATAGTGTCTTTTTATTCTACTGGGACCTCCACCACTCTTCCAAGGGGCATTAAAACCATCTTGTTAAACAACTCTGAATTCCACGTCTCTTCCAAGGGGCATTAAAACCGTCTTCTTAAGCTACTATGACCTCCAAGTCTCTTCCAAGGGGCATTAAAATCATCTTGTTAAGCTACTGTGACCTCTACGTCTCTTCCAAGGGTCATTGATATTGTCTTTTTATTCCACTGGGACCTCCACCACTCTTCCAAGGGGCATTGATATTGTCTTTTTATTCCACTGTGACCTCCACCACTCTTCCAAGGGGCATTGATATTGTCCTTTTATTCCACTGGGACCTCCACGTCTCTTCCAAGGGGCATTAAAACCATCTTGTTAAATCACTCTGAACTCCACGATTCTTCCAAGAGGCATTAAAACAGTCTTGTTAAGCTACTGTGACCTCCATGTCTCTTCCATGGGGCATTAAAACAGTCTTGTTAAACCACTCTGAACTCCACGTCTCTTCCAAGGGGCATTAAAATCGTCTTGTTAAGCTACTGTGACCTCCACATGTCTTCCAAGGGTCATTGATATTGTCTTTTTATTCCACTGGGACCTCCACCACTCTTCCAAGGGGCATTGATATTGGCTTTTTATTCCACTGCGACCTCCACCACTCTTCCAAGGGGCATTGATATTGTCTTTTTATTCCACTGCGACCTCCACCACTCTTCCAAGGGGCATTGATATTGTCTTTTTATTCCACTGCGACCTCCACCACTCTTCCAAGGGGCATTGATATTGTCTTTTTATTCCACTGCGACCTCCACCACTCTTCCAAGGGGCATTGATATTGTCTTTTTATTCCACTGCGACCTCCACCACTCTTCCAAGGGGCATTGATATTGTCTTTTTATTCCACTGCGACCTCCACCACTCTTCCAAGGGGCATTGATATTGTCTTTTTATTCCACTGCGACCTCCACCACTCATCCAAGGGGCATTGATATTGTCTTTTTATTCCACTGCGACCTCCACCACTCTTCCAAGGGGCATTGATATTGTCTTTTTATTCCACTGCGACCTCCACCACTCTTCCAAGGGGCATTGATATTGTCTTTTTATTCCACTGCGACCTCCACCACTCATCCAAGGGGCATTGATATTGTCTTTTTATTCCACTGCGACCTCCACCACTCTTCCAAGGGTCATTGATATTGTTTTTTTATTCCACTGGGACCTCCACGTCTCTTCCAAGGGGCATTAAAACCGTCTTGTTAAGCTACTGCGAACTCCACATCTCTTCCAAGGGGCATTAAAACCATCTTGTTAAACCACTCTGAACTCCACAGCTCTTCCAAGGGGTATTGAAATGTTGTTTTTAATTACCTCTAACCTCCACGACTCTTCCAACCGGCATTGCATTTCCTCCTAATTTTAGTCAGCTTTTGCTTTTCAATGCATAGGCGAACACTAAGGGAGACCCACTCCCCAATAATCGGTAGAACGTTATTAGTAAGCTGTAATCCACGTCTGTTTCAAGGGGCATTGCAGTTCCTCATAATTTTTGGAAAGCCGTCTTGTTAAATCACTCTGAACTCCACGATTCTTCCAAGGGGCATTAAAACAGTCTTGTTAAGCTACTGTGACCTCCATGTCTCTTCCATGGAGCATTAAAACAGTCTTGTTAAACCACTCTGAACTCCACGTCTCTTCCAAGGGGCATTAAAATCGTCTTGTTAAGCTACTGTGACCTCCACATGTCTTCCAAGGGTCATTGATATTGTCTTTTTATTCCACTGGGACCTCCACCACTCTTCCAAGGGGCATTGATATTGGCTTTTTATTCCACTGCGACCTCCACCACTCTTCCAAGGGGCATTGATATTGTCTTTTTATTCCACTGCGACCTCCACCACTCTTCCAAGGGGCATTGATATTGTCTTTTTATTCCACTGCGACCTCCACCACTCTTCCAAGGGGCATTGATATTGTCTTTTTATTCCACTGCGACCTCCACCACTCATCCAAGGGGCATTGATATTGTCTTTTTATTCCACTGCGACCTCCACCACTCTTCCAAGGGGCATTGATATTGTCTTTTTATTCCACTGCGACCTCCACCACTCTTCCAAGGGGCATTGATATTGTCTTTTTATTCCACTGCGACCTCCACCACTCATCCAAGGGGCATTGATATTGTCTTTTTATTCCACTGCGACCTCCACCACTCTTCCAAGGGGCATTGATATTGTCTTTTTATTCCACTGCGACCTCCACCACTCTTCCAAGGGTCATTGATATTGTTTTTTTATTCCACTGGGACCTCCACGTCTCTTCCAAGGGGCATTAAAACCGTCTTGTTAAGCTACTGCGAACTCCACATCTCTTCCAAGGGGCATTAAAACCATCTTGTTAAACCACTCTGAACTCCACAGCTCTTCCAAGGGGTATTGAAATGTTGTTTTTAATTACCTCTAACCTCCACGACTCTTCCAACCGGCATTGCATTTCCTCCTAATTTTAGTCAGCTTTTGCTTTTCAATGCATAGGCGAACACTAAGGGAGACCCACTCCCCAATACTCGGTAGAACGTTATTAGTAAGCTGTAATCCACGTCTGTTTCAAGGGGCATTGCAGTTCCTCATAATTTTTGGAAAGCCTTCCATTCACTGCTTAGGCCAACAGTGTACAGGAGACCCAGTTGCTATAAATGGAAAAAACAGTTTAGCTAAGGCCCTCTGACCTCCATGTCACTTCCAAGGGGTATTGGAGTGCCTCAAAATTTTTGGCAGGCATTGCACTCACTGTATGCCCTATAACTGTGTAGCTGAACCGCTCCTTTTGGTACAGAAACATATCCTACAAGACATGTGTTGTTGACTGGCCTGATATTGATGTGAATGGTCCCTGTTCCTCCTGCTCTTTCTCCTTTGCCACCACCTCATCCATCATTCATCACCTGAAGCTTTGTTTTAACGGGAGTCCTAGAACTGGGATAGTAGCAGGAAAACATCCAGTAATCCTCGGAGGAGGAAGGATATGCGCCAAAACGCTGACCACCTCAGGCCTAGCCGCTACTACATACATGCGCTTGCATTCCAAGGAACAGAAAGCTAAGGAGATGGATGGCCTCATGATCATGAATAATTTACTCATTGTGTAGGAGGCCGACCACTGCTGCTCTCTATCTTCTGAACTTTGTGTTGAAGCTTGATTGACCCAGGACCCGCAATCCTCTATGTCTGGAGGACGTATTGCATCCCAGTGTCCAACTGTGTCCCGGCTTCCACAATATTAACCCAGTGTGAAGGTCTCAGTGAGATGGACCATCCCTGGCCACATTCACTTGTCCACGTGTTTGTGGTTAGGCTGTCCTTCCCACTAAATGCACTGGGGAGGGCACAGGTAATGTTTTGGTATGCGCGCTTGTGTATAAGGTGCACCGGGACAAATAGGGGCGGCTGGGGACCGTTTATGGACACCCAGCTGCCCCCAGGCGGCTGGGGACCGAGTATGGACACCCGGCCACCCCCTGGAGGCTGGGGACCAAGTGTGGACACCCGGCCACCGGGTGGCTGGGGACTGAGTATGGATACCAGGCCGCCGACGCAGCCATGACGTAGTGGCCAGATTCTGCCTCCACATGCCTATAAAGGCCCAATTTCAAGTGCAAGCAAGCAGTATGGTATTGCAGCCTGGGGGTGGGTGGGTGGCAGGCTACATACTTGCGCTTGCATTGCAAGGAATGGGGGAGGTTCAACTGAATACTACCCTGGGACAAGGACTTCAACAGGGATAGTTGCAAGTCTGCAATGACAGTTGCAGGGCTGGAGGCATCTTCGCATGTGCCATGATCAGGCGGTTGGCGTGCACACACTACAGCGGAATAGGCTGTCCTTCCCACTAAATGCACTGGGGAGGGCACAGGTAATGTTTTGGTATGCGCGCTTGTGTATAAGGTGCACCGGGATAAATAGGGGCGGCTGGGGACCGAGTGTGGACACCCAGCTGCCGGGCGTCTGGGGACTGAGTATGGATACCAGGCCGCCGACGCAGCCATGACATGGTGGCCGGCGTCTGCCGCCACAAGCCTAAAAGGCCTCATTTCAAGTGCAAGCAGGCTAGCAGTATAGTATTGCAGCCTGGGGGTGGGTGGGTGGCAGGCTGCACACTTACGCTTGCATTCCAAGAAAACAAAGCAGATGCTAACTTCTATCATCATCATCATGCTCCTCACCTTGGCACTCTCAACTCCCCTGATGGAGAAGCCAGGGCCCACCGAAGGAGTCTGGTTGTCTGGTGGGCTCATCCAATGCTGCCCTAAAGCAGGCCAGGCTAAGAAAAGTGTGTGGAAGGTTACCGGGACAAATAGTGGTGGCTGGGGACTGAGAATGGAGACCTCGCTGCCGAAGCAGCCATGAGGTAGTGGCCAGCTTTGGCCTCCTCCAAACTAAAAGGCCCCATTTCAAGTGCAAGCTAGCAGTATAGTATTGCAGCCTGCGGGTGGGTGGGTGGTTGGCTGCATACTTGCGCTTGCATTGCAAAGAATGAGGGAGGTACAATTGAACACTGCCCTGGGACAAGGACTTGCACGGGGATAGTTGCAAGTCTGCATCTTCTGATGCAGCAAGGATCACTTCTGATGGGCACACTTTTAGGCAGTGACCTGGGTGTCAGAGATGCTTCCAGGGGTCTTCCCCATGCTGTTCCCATGTCTTTTCAGCACTGTATGCATGTGTCACACAGCACATGGCCAGATAAGGTTGTAAAAAGTTAAAATAACATTTCCCGGTTAATGCATTTGTCACGGTTGAAAGCAATACAAAAATGCAAAAACGCATAAAAAATGCTACTTGTGAACATAACCCAAGGTGTGGAGGAGTAGTTTTGTTTTTGGTTATTTATTTTAGCTTATACACAAGTCTTTCCCTTGGAAAGGATGTTCCTTAACATATTTCACAGGAAAACAGTTTCAGTTTAGTTTTTGAACGTATTATTGTGAGCCCGTAAAAGTGGCTTAATACCTCTGACCACGTTGTTGACAGCAGTGACCTGGGGGTCAGAAATGCTTCCTGGGGCGATCCCCATGCTGTCCCCATGTCATTTGAGCACTGTCACTATCGTTTTGGGCACTTTTTAGGTTTTCTACAGACTGCTGGGGGTGCCGCCGCAAAAATGCTCGGGTCTCCCATAGACTAAGATTGGGCTCGTTGCTTGGGCCGAGCACCCGAGTATCACGGTGAGCTCGGCCCGAGCTTCGAGCACCCGAGCAATTTAGTGCTCACTCAACACTAATGGCAAGTGTAATTTTGAAACAATCTAATTAAGTCATTCTGTGCTAAACCTGAGCCAAGACTTGCTCTGTTTTGAAGTATTCTTCCGTCCTGCAATATGTTAATATTTATATTGAAACGGGAACAAGCTGAACTATGAAGCCATTTCTCCTTCAATACTTATTGAACCATCCACAAACTCATAACAAGCTTTCAGATAAGCAAATATATCTAGCTGGTCAATAAACACCTACATTTGCTTACCTTACAGCTCAGTGAGATCAGTGTTGATATCGTTTTTATTTTTTCTTCTTTTCTAAAGACAAAATTAATTGCATTACTAAGTAGAGAGAGCATAAATAAACAAGGGGGATCATTACCAGACATTATATTCCACCAATCTAATGGCACTGGACTTTCAGACCAACACAAATGGATTTGAAGTGTATTTTCAGTGATCTACTTAGAAACCTCTTAAGAAAAGTGTGGGGAAGGTTACCGGGACAAATAGTGGCGGCTGGGGACTGAGTATGGAGAAACTTCATGGTTTCGCTTCAATACCAGACTGGGTGAACATTTTACTCTAATCTCTACTCCTTTGATTTTTTGGGGGGTAATCAAACAAAGCCTCTTGTTCTACTCTACTAAAATACTTAGTGACCTATTGTCTGACAATGCTCATACAGAAGTGCTTTAAAGTTTATGAACCCTTTAGAATTTTCAATACTTCTGATTAAATTTGAGCTAAAACTTCATCAGATTTTTATACATGTTCTAAATGTAGCTAAAGAGAACCAAATCAAATAAATGAGATAAAAATATTTGACTTTGTCATTTTCATTGATAAAATATCCAATATCACATCTGTGAATGGGATTAGTTTATGAACATTTGTTTTCAGTATGTGGTGTGACCCCCACTGTGCAGAAATAACATCATCTAAACATTTTGGTATTTATTGGCTAGTCCTGCATATTGAATTGGAGGAATATTCCATTCCTCCCTGCATAACTATGTTGGTGGGTTTTCTCATATAAGCTGGTCACTTTAGCTCCTTCCATAAATTTTCTGTAGGATTAAGGTCAGGACTTTGACTTTAACATTCCAAAATATTAATTTTATTCTTCGTTAACCATTATTGTATAGTACGACTTATGTGCTTTTAGTTGATGTCTTGCTGCATGGCCCATGTTCTCTTGAGATTCTTATCAAGGATAGATATCATGACATTTTCCTTTTAAAACTTTCTGGTATAATTTAAAATACATTGTTCCATCAATGCTGGAAAGCCAACCTGGCCCTGATTCATTTTTTAAACATAATTTTTTTTTTAGGACGTTAGAAGAGTTAAAAGTTGATCAGCAATTTCTCAATTTTCCAATAAAATATACAAAAAACTATTTTTGTAGGGACATCATCACATTTGAAGTAACTATATGACAGAAACTACCCAAAAGTAATACCATTTTAAAAACTGCACTCCTCATTTTCACAAGGATAACAGGAGAAAATGGACCATACACTTTGCTGTGCAATATCCCCTGAAAACGCTGATACCCCATATGTGGTGGAAAGCTACTGTTTGGGCGGTGGAACAGTAAAAAACCCCCACAAGTTACCCCATTTTGGAAACTACACCCCTTAAGGAACTTATCTAGATTTGTCGTGAGCACTTTGAACCCACAGATGCTTTACATAATTTTATAACATTGAACCGTGAAAATGAAAAAATAAATTTTTCTCGCATAATGTTAGATTTGCCCCAAATTTTTCATTTTAACAAGGGTAACAGGAGAAAACGGACCATACAATTTGTTTTTCAATTTCTCCTGAGTACACACATACCACATATGTGGTGGAAAACTACTGTTTGGGAGCACGGCAAGGCTCGGAAGTGAAGGAGCTCTGTTTGACTTTTGGAGCACAAAATTAGCTGGAAAAGAGAGTGGACGCCCTGTCTCATTTGCAGAGCCCCTGATGTGCCTAAACGGTGGAAACCCTCCACAAGTGACCCCATTATGGAAACTACACCTCTTGTGGAATTCATCTAAGGCTATGTGCCCACGATGCAGAAATGCTGCATATTTTTTCCGCTTCTCCCTGGCAGGAAAAACGCATGCAGATTTTACATGCGTTTTTCCTGCCAGGTAGAAGCGTTTGTCAAGCGTTTTTGCATGCATTTCTGCATGCGGGTTATCAAGCGCTTTTCCAAGCGATTTTAGCATCACTTGGAAAAGTGCTTGACAACTTGGTCACACTATATAAATCCATGCAACCGGCATGGATTTATATAGTGTGACCAAGTAATAGTTAAAAAAAAAGAATAAGAATGGTAAAAAATAAAGATTATACTTACCTTAAGATGTCCCCCGGTATTTTCTCCGCTCCGTCTGGTTTGTTGTATGAGTCGCGGTGGTGTGAAGGACCTGCGATGACGTCATTGAGTCATGTGACAAGGCACGCGACCGCCGACGTCAGCAGTCGCGTGACCTGTCACATGACTAAATTACGTCATGGCAGGTCCTCACACCACCGTGACCCATACAACAGACCGGGCGCATCGCTGAGGAGACCGGGGGACATCAGAAGGTAAGTATAATCTCCTCATGGAGTTGATTTCTAACCGTTTGTGCAGACACATGCACATTTGTGGCCTGCTGGAGGTCATTTTGCAGGGCTCTGGCAGTGCTCCTCCTGTTCCTCCTTGCACAAAGGTGGAGGTAGCGGTCCTGCTGCTGGGTTGTTGCCCTCCTGCGGCCCCCTCCATGTCTCCTGGTGTACTGGCCTGTCTCCTGGTAGCGCCTGCAGCCTCTGGACACTACGCTGACAGACACAGCAAACCTTCTTGCCACAGCTCTCATTGATGTGCCATCCTGGATGAGCTGCACTATCTGAGCAACTTCTGTGGGTTGTACAGTCCGTCTCATGCTACCATGAGTGTGAAAGCACAACCAACATTCAAAAGTGACCAAAACATCAGCCACAATAATTTCCATCTATTGTCTATTCCATTTGCACAACAGCATGTGAAACTGATTGTCAATCAGTGTTGCTTCCTAAGTGGACAGTATGATTTCACAGAAGTTTGATTTACTTGGAGTTATATTCTGTTGTTTAAGTGTTCCCTTTATTTTTTGAGCAGTGTATATATATATATATATATATATCTATATATATATATATATTTTTTTTTACTTAGTGCCTCTATGGGAATTTAACTTTTTTCACTCTGCTGGTATAATGCATTGCAATGCACCTGTGACTCGCCCCCTGGGCCGTGGGGCACTCGGATCCGGGCAATAAGGAAATGGTGGGAGTAGCAGTGGCAACCCGGTTCCGTGGCTCAGGGTGGTCAGACCAGTGGTAGTCCGTTATGTGCTGTTGATTATGTCCGACTACGCCACCCGTGGATTGCGGTTATTAGGAACCGCCGCTGCATGCAGACCGCTGGGGCTGATGATGTGTGCAGCTAGGGTAGTGTGACTCCCCACGGGAAGAGTGCGGCCCCAGGGCAGTATAATGGATGTTGGGAGTGATGGTAGTGAGAGTCCCAGTGCTGATAGTGCTGGAGGAGCAAGGAGCACGCAGACAACAGGTTGCAGTCCAGGGTCTTTACTAGAACAGGTAAATTGACCCACAAACAGTCCCAGCTAGAAGGGGACCTGGATGTCTGAGAGCAACGGGGAAATTGGCCCTGGTCAGGGTGAGGGTGTAGGCCTACCGTGCTTTCTGCGCTCCTTCTGGCTATCTCCTCGTTATAGGGTAACAGCCCACGTTTCCGAGCTTTCCGTGTATTCTCGCCTGTATGGCCTGCGACGTGGGTTCCTTTCTGCTCCCAGCCTTGTACGGCTTTACTGGTCCCTTCTGTTGTGGCAGGGCCTCCAGGCTTCTTAGGCCAAGGAATATACAGTCCCTTGCGGACTGGTTATCTGCTGGAGGATGTAGAATCCTCCCAGCCTCAGACACCAAAGTCTGGTAAAGTTAAGTCCGTTATCTGCCAAGACAGGCTCTCTTCGCCTCTTGTCTCTGACTTGTGGCTCTCCTGCTGCCACACTTCCTCTTAGGTGCAATACAAATCTGTCTGTCCCTGCTCTGCTCTGGGACAAGTCTCAGTCCTGAGACAGGCCTTCAAGTCCTCCCTAACCCTGCCCCCAGCACCAGCTTTTATAGGGGCAGCCTGCTCCCCCTACTGGCCTGAGACAGGAGGCATTGCATGCTAATGTTCCCCTGACTAGAGAACCTCCCCCTTACTCTCAGACACAGCTTTAATTACACTTGTGGCATCCAGGCCAGGGTGACACATTCCCCCCTAGTGAAATTTAGTACTCCGGGACTAAACAATACACAAAGACAATATGCATAACTATAAAACATTAATAGACAAACGACGCACAGATTGAGTTCTTAAGGTCACAGTGTGGCCTGTGACCGGGTGTCCATATCACCAATACAACGGGGAGCCTTAACCAGGTGGGGGTCTGACCTACCCCAGGTCCTTTACAGTCTTAGTTCATTCCTTGGTTAGGCCCCGAATGCAGTCCATACAAGGTCCCGGTTATAAAAGGTCCATAACCTTTGAATCCTTACGGTAGCTGCAAGGAACTGAAACATAGAATTACCCAACATGCATGTAACTTTGCAAACATTTCAACATTTGGCAACAGGATTATTTACAATTTTAGTACACTCTATATTCTCCAGCGAGCGGGTATCTGCCCCTTTGTGCTCCTGGTTGACCTACGTAGCCCACTGTCTGGTGGTGGACTGACTTGGCTTTCCCCACTAGCGTTAGGGGTACAGCTACCAGCTGGGTGTACAGGTAGGGCAGGCAGCTGTCTGCGGGTCCTTTGGCTTACCGCAGGCATGGCAGGCTCACTGTCAGCAGAGGGTTGACTCTCCTGGGCTGCTGGTACAGGCTCTTCTGTCTCTGGAACTGCTTGGTCCTCTTCACCTTCCGGCTCTGGTGCAGGTTGTTGCTCAGTCGGTTGCAGGAAATGCAGGACGGGTACCACTATGGCATCATTTATGCGAGTCCAGGACTGAGGGAACTCTCCGAGAACGGTGCTGATCATTTCTTCCTTGTCCTCTGCGGGTTCAAGGTCACTCTGATCCTCTTCTGCACTACGGAGTTGCTCGGGGCATCTTTTGAGGTGGTCTCTGGAGACAGTACTAGTGGTTTCTCCTCCGTCCTTGGTGATCACGCACACCTTTGGGTTGTCGTGGTCAGACTGCCGTACGGTGTAGGGTTCCCTTTCCCACTGGTCGTCCAACTTATGTAGCCTTCTTTTTCACTTTAGGACTTGCTCACCAGGTTCTAGGGGACCAGCAGGGGCATGTTGATTGAAGAGTTTTTCTTGCCTCTCTCTCACCTGGGCCAGGCTCTTCTCCACACTCTCCTGTACCTTCTTGTACTGCAGTTGCCTTTCCGTATCCCAGTCCGCATCCGGGGAGGTGTCCTCAGGTATTAGGACTCCCATCTCCAGGTCTACGGGCAGCTTACCTGGTCTAGCTCGCATCAGGTAAGCCGGGGTGCAGTTTGTAGCATTCACCGGGATATTGTTGTATAGGTCTATCAGGTCCGGCAGTTTTTCTGGCCACAGGCTGCGTTCCTCCAGGGGCAACGTCTTCAGGAGATCAATGACTATATTGTTCATCTTCTCACACATCCCGTTGGTTTGGGGGTGGTAAGGCGTTGTACGAATCTTCTTACAGTCATAGAGGTTGCAGAACTCCTGGAAGATTTCAGCCTCGAACGCTGGACCCTGGTCTGTCAGGACCTGTTCCGGATACCCGTGTGGACGGCAGAAATATTGCTGGAAGGCTCTGGCCGCTGTTTGGGCTGTCAAGTCTTTTACCGGGACCACCACGAGAAAACGGGAATAGTGGTCCACGATTGTCAGGGCATAGATGTATCCTGACCGGCTGGGAGCCAATTTGACATGGTCCAGAGCTACCAGCTCAAGAGGCTGCGTGGTGACGATGAGCCTCAAGGGTGTCTTCTGGCTGGTGCGGTCCTTCCTCCTTAGGTGACAAGGGCCACAGTCTCTGCACCATTTTTCTACAGCTCCTCTCATGCCGACCCAAAAGAATCTTCTTCTTAGCAGGAACTCCAGTTTCTTCCAACTGAAGTGCCCCGCTCTGTCATGGTAAGCCCCCAGGACCATAGCTGCATCCCGCCTTGGGACCACGACTTGCCAGGTCAGCTCATGGGTCCGGTGGTTGACAATCCTTCTGCACAGCTTGCCTTCGTAGAGGAACAGCTTGCTCTTCTCCTTCCACAGCTGCTTGGCTTCCTCTGGAGCATCCGGATCCATGCGGGCGTCTTCCTGGGTCAGCAGATCTTTCACCAGGCGGATGGCAGGGTCACTATCTTGGGTCTCGGCCCAGCTGTGGTGAAGTAGGGGATTGATCATCACGGTTATTAGATCCTCCTCCTTCATGCGGTGGGAGTATTGAGCGGCTCCATACCGGTGAAACGCGGGGAGTTCTACCTCCTCCAGCTCTTCTGGGTCTTCGTCACCTTCAGGTAAGTGAGGCATCCTCGATAGGGCGTCAGCGTTGGCATTGGTTTTGCCGGCCCGGTACTTGATCACGAAGTCATAGTTGGAGAGACGGGCCATCCACCGCTGTTCTAGGGCACCCAGTCTTGCATTGTCCAGGTGTGTCAACAGGTTGTTGTCGGTGTACACGGTGAACTTTGCAGAGGCCAGGTAACGCTTGAAGTGTTCTGTCATGGCCCACACCACCGCCAAGAATTCTAGCTTGAAGGAGCTGTAATTCTCCGGGTTCCTCTCGGTGGGCCTCAGCTAACGGCTGTCGTACGCGATCACCCTTTCTCTGCCCTGTTGGTTTTGGGACAGTACTGCTCCCAGTCCCACATTACTGGCGTCCGTGTGGAGAATAAAAGGCTGACCATAATGAGGGTAGGCCAGGATCTCATCCCCCGTGAGGGCCATCTTCAACTGGCGGAAGGACTCCTCTTCCGGTTTATCCCACTTGAAGGGTGGCTTTTGACTTCTGGACTTAGACTGTCCGATCAGGAGGTCCTGCATAGGAGCTGCCATCTTAGTGAACTCGGGGATGAACCTTCGGTAGAAGCCTACCAACCCGAGAAACTGTCTCACCTCTTTGATGTTCGAGGGGCTTGGCCCGCTCTTGATGACCGTGACCTTGTCAGGGTCAGGGGCCACTCCTTCCGCGCTTACCACGTGCCCTAGGTACTGGACCTTTGGTTTCAGCAGGTGACACTTCGATGGTTTCACCTTCAGGCCATAGCCTGCCAGGGCTTCGAACACCTCGGCCAGGTGCTTTAGATGGTCCTCGCAGGTTTTCGAATAGACGATCACGTCGTCCAGGTAAAAGAGGACCGTCTCGAAGTTTCGGTGCCCTAGACAGCATTCCATCAGCCGCTGGAAGGTCCCTGGTGCGTTGCAGAGCCCGAAAGGCATACAGTTGAACTCGCTCAGTCCCATCGGGGTGGTGAAGGCGGTCTTCTCCTTGTCAGCCTCTGCCACAGGAACCTGCCAGTACCCGCTAGTAAGGTCCAAAGTAGAAAAGAAGTTAGCTGATTTTAGTGCGGCTAAAGACTCCTCTATTCTAGGCAGCGGGTATGCGTCTTTATGGGTGATATGGTTGATTTGTCTATAGTCTACGCACATTCTCATGGTGCCGTCCTTCTTTTTCACCAGAACCAAGGGGGCTGCCCAGGGGCTACAGCTATCTCTAATGACCCCAGCTTCTTTAATTTCTTTTAGCATGCCCTTTGTGTTCTGATAATGTGCAGGGGGTACAGGTCTGTGTCTTTCTTTTATCGGTGGGTGGCTCCCTGTGGGGATGTGGTGTTCTATCCCCTTTACTCTGCCGAAGTCTAGCGGGTGCTTACTAAAGACTCTCTCGTACTCCTGTACCACCCGGTAGACTCCTTGTTTTTGGTGCAGGGGAGTGGAGTCAGCACCCACATGGAGTTTCTGGCACCAGTCCTCCTTTTGTTTCTCGGAGCCATTACCCTCCGCCTGTGGAGATGGAGGCAAGGGTTCCACGGTCCTGATAGCTTTGTGTTCGACAACAAACAGTTTGGCGAGTGTAGCGTACCTGGGTAAGTGTACTTCCCTCTCCCCAATGTTGAGGATGCGGATGGGCACCCTCCCATGACGGACATCAACCACCCCCCGGGCTGTCAAAATGGTGGGCCTGCTGTCTGAGAGGTAGTCTCTACCTCTCAACCCGATTGCAGTCCGACACCAGATCATCATTTCACTTTTGGGAGGCATGGAAATGGGGAATGGGTCACTCAGTCTTACGCTACCGATCTCACCACCAGACAGTTCTACCTGCTGCCGTCTCATCAGGGCTTTTATCTCCTTGTTGAGGACTCTCTGTTGACTGGAACTAGCATTCACCGCCACCTGTTGTAGAATTACAATTACCTCTGAAAGACAATTTTCAATCACGTTAGTACCCACAGTTATTTTAGGGTGACTTTCACGACGGTCAATGTCCACAATAATCACTCCCTGTGCCGGCAGTTCAACTTTACCAATTTTAATGGTCATCTCCTTGAACCCCATCTGCGGCACGGGTAAGCCATTACTGGCGATGATGCTCAAGTTACTGTCTGGATACCGTGTGATATCAGCATCAGTCCAATACTGCTTAAAAAGTACATAAGGGATAGTGGTTACTTGTGACCCAGTACCCAGCAAGGCGCTCATGGGGATACCGTCCAGCACCACGGGTAAAACCGGGCGCCCCCCAACGTACTTATCACACCAATTGTAAGGGCCTGGTGATCTTATGCCTGGGGGTTGGCCCTCTGCCCCAGGTTGGACCCGTTTAAATTACAGTACCTGGAAATGTGTCCGGGCTGGTTGCATCGGCGGCAAATGGGCTGTCCATCCTCTGCGTAGCGGTCTGTGGGCCTCCCTCGGAACGACGGGATCCTCCTCTGTCGACGCCACAGGACATCCTCCGGAATTGAAGCCAGCTCGATGGGTCTTGACGGGTCCACTTGCAACGCCTGGACGTTCCTGGTCAACGCCACGACGCTCCTGGTCAGCTCCTGGACTTGATGGTGCAGGTCTTTCGGCGGGGCTTGGTTCAGGGCCTGTGCATCAGCCCCCACGGGGTCCATAGAGGAGGGCGCCGCCTCCTGGTGGTAGGTGAGAGCAGGGCGCCGGGGGTTTATAGCGCCACTTGTTGCGGATTCACGGAGCACCCTTATGGCCCTGTCCTTGAATAGGGCAAAGGTCAGATCAGGGTTCTGAAAGAACATGAGGCGCAGCTGGGTCCTGTGGGCGCTAGACAGCAGACCTTCTATAAACTGTTCTGTTAGTAGCTTATCCGTTTCCTGCACGCTGCCAGGGTCAGCTTGTTGGATGGCCCTCAAGGCTTCCTGCAAATTTAGGGCATAGTCTCTGATGCTGTCCTGTGCCCGCTGCTTACATCCATAGAACCTCATTTTAATTTCAGCGGAGGTACATGTGTCAAAGGTACCCCGCAGCCGGGCCAGAATACCCTTCACAGTCCTTTTCTCCTCAGTGGGCCATGATTTTACCTCCCTTTGGGCTGCGCCAGTTAACTGCCCTGTCAGTATGCTGATCTTCTGTTCCTCTGTCAGGGGGTAGACTTGGAACAAACTGTACAGCCTTTCCTTAAAGTCAGTTAGGGCATGGGGCTCCCCTGAGTACTTGGGCAGCCAGGCCGCTCCAGGGATGTAGGGCAGGGAAAAGGGCATCACCGCTGCTGCAGCTGCGTTGGTGGTAGTGGGCGCCTCTGTATCCGACATCTTCCTCCCCCCTAGTTAAGCGTGGCCTACCTTCCGACGATCCTCTTCTGTAGGCCGCGGCTCCGCTGCTGCTGCTCTGGACGAGGACCTTGCGTCACGTCCTGATGACGTCAGCGTCGCTCTCTCTCCCTTCCAGGACCTTGCGCAGCGTCGGTGCGTGGGGCGGAGCTTCGGATCCCACGCGGTTTGGACGTCCACGCCCCTCTTCTTCCCGCGCGGCGTCCTGAAGATGGCGTCCGATGGCGGGAAAGCGGCTGAAGATGGCGGGAACCGATGGAAGATGGCGGGAGACGGCTGGAAATGGCGGGAAACGGCTCCGGATGGCGGGAAACTTCGCCACAGGTAAGTACAAAAGTCTCTTTCAGGCACGCAATACCCGGTTGTTGCGGGCACGAAATCCTGCCGACTACGCCAAAGCTGACTCGCCCCCTGGGCCGTGGGGCACTCGGATCCGGGCAATAAGGAAATGGTGGGAGTAGCAGTGGCAACCCGGTTCCGTGGCTCAGGGTGGTCAGACCAGTGGTAGTCCGTTATGTGCTGTTGATTATGTCCGACTACGCCACCCGTGGATTGCGGTTATTAGGAACCGCCGCTGCATGCAGACCGCTGGGGCTGATGATGTATGCAGCTAGGGTAGTATGGCTCCCCACGGGAAGAGTGCGGCCCCAGGGCAGTATAATTGATGTTGGGAGTGATGGTAGTGAGAGTCCCAGTGCTGATAGTGCTGGAGGAGCAAGGAGCACACAGACAACAGGTTGCAGTCCAGGGTCTTTACTAGAACAGGTAAATTGACCCACAAACAATCCCAGCTAGGATGGGACCTAGATGTCTGAGAGCAACGGGGAAATTGGCCCTGGTCAGGGTGAGGGTGTAGGCCTACCATGCTTTCTGCGCTCCTTCTGGCTATCTCCTCATTATAGGGTAACAGCCCACGTTTCCGAGCTTTCCGTGTATTCTCGCCTGTATGGCCTGCGACGTGGGTTCCTTTCTGCTCCCAGCCTTGTACGGCTTTACTGGTCCCTTCTGTTGTGGCAGGGCCTCCAGGCTTCTTAGGCCAAGGAATATACAGTCCCTTGCGGACTGGTTATATGCTGGAGGATGTAGAATCCTCCCAGCCTCAGACACCAAAGTCTGGTAAAGTTAAGTCCGTTATCTGCCAAGACAGGCTCTCTTCGCCTCTTGTCTCTGGCTTGTGGCTCTCCTGCTGCCACACTTCCTCTTAGGTGCAATACAAAACTGTCTGTCCCTCCTCTGCTCTGGGACAAGTCTCAGTCCTGAGACAGGCCTTCAAGTCCTCCCTAACCCTGCCCCCAGCACCAGCTTTTATAGGGGCAGCCTGCTCCCCCTACTGGCCTGAGACAGGAGGCATTGCATGCTAATGTTCCCCTGACTAGAGAACCTCCCCCTTGCTCTCAGACACAGCTTTAATTACACTTGTGGCATCCAGGCCAGGGTGACACACCTGCACTGACAGAAGCCTCTTGGACCATGCTCTGAGCATGGTGCAAATACTTTCCATTACTGGGTGACCTGAATGTCGCCATGGTGACCTTGGGTTGCCATGGTAACCCAATCAGGCCCTCTAGATGACGTCTCCCCCTCCCTCTCTCTCCCAGCCTTCTAAATGCTTCAATCCGTATTTAAGGGTTAAAATGCCCTGGGCACTGCGGGCACCGGGTCTCGGCTTTAACTTTAGCCTAGCTCCTGGCAGCAATCATGCAGGCACAGATCCTGTGTCCCACATGATTGTCATGACTTACCCATATGTCAAAGGTTGGGAGCACCATCCCATCTATGACATATGGGTACTAGTGATGAGCGTGCGTGCTGGTTTAACCCTTTCCGCTCGGCGTGCTCGTATATTAAGTTTGAGTCCCTGTGTCTGCATGATTTATGGCTGATAGTCAGCCTCAACACATGCAGAGATTACTTGTTTGTTAGTCAGCCTCAACACATGTATATGCTGTTTTTATTTTACATGGGAAAAGTCCTTCTTAAATGAGACAGTGACCCAAGTAGTGGACAACACCTTTATCAAATTGGGTTTAGCACATGCAATAAGTTACCTAAAGTGCATCTCACAGTTCCTATTCCTAAATGCAAAATAGGGAATTTTTTCATCTGTCAGGTCTGCAGCCCATGTATTGCCCCATGCCCTACCACCTGGTGCGGAGTGTCATAACCGTTAAATAATCTGCTGGGCACTTTCTGAGGTGGAAAAAATGAGGAGAGCATCAAAAAAAAGGTTGTGGTGCCGCTGGTGGTAATGTAGCTGCATCAGGGAGAGGACATGGTCATTCTGTGTCTACTATGTGCTCAAATGAAACACTTTTCTCTGGTGCACGCAGGCAACAGGACATTCCGCGTAATTTTATAGGCCCAAGTACCATTGGAAGAATGGTGAGGCCAGAACACGTTAAGGCAGTTTTAGATTGGATGGCTGAGAGTGCCTCCAGTTCCTTTGCATTATCTTCCACCCTGTCCACTGCTGAAAGTGAACCTGCGGATCATGGTCATCTGTCTTCCAGCTGACTTTCTTGCAAATCAGCCAAGCAGTCTGAGCCCCAAGTCATGCAGCAGTCACTTTTTGATGACTCTGCTGGCTGGGGTCCCTTGAGTCATCCACCTGGCCCTGCCTCACAAGTGGAAGAGACTGAGTACACTGATGTCCAACCACTTGTTCAGTTGGAAGATGAGTCCATGGGAGGGCTAGTGCACACAGTCAGTGGACCACCACAACACATCTCTAATATGACGAAACACAGTTGCCAACTGCTGCATTTTGCTGAAGTGTGCCGACCGGCAAGCAGAGCAGGGGTGAGGAGTGGGTGGAAGATGATGCAAGAGATGATGAGGTCCTAGACCTCACATGGAGTGAAGGCCATCCTTGTGTCATGCACAGTTTGGAGGAAGAGGGGGTGGCCACGCTGCCTCAGCTGCACAGAAAGAGCAGGGTGCAAAATCACAGCGGCTGGACCCTAGAAAGTACGTCACCTGTTACCTCCTCACCGACTAACTGAGCATTCCAAAGCTAGCTCAAAGGAGCTCCCTGTCATGGCATTTCTTCAGGCAATGTGATGATGACAAGAGACATGTGGTTTGCACGCTGGGTAGACAGTGCCGAAAGGGAGGCATGTTCTGAATCTGAAGCACCACCTGCATGATGAGGCATATGAATTCAAAGCACGTGCTACAGTACACACCTGAAAAACTAGGGAAGATCTAAGGCTCCTCCTGCTCCCTCTTCTGTTGCTGTCTCAGCCCCTTCCTTCCGCTCCAAATCAACAGGCACACCTAGCTCACCGCAAAGAACAGATGTGACAGCACCACCACCACCAGTAGTGTCACTGAGCATCTTCACACCATGCCATGGAAACATTCAGCTGTCCATCCCCCAAACACTGGAGAGAAAGCGAAAGTAGCCCCTACCCACCCACGAGCCCTGGTCCTGAATGACAGCATTTCAAAATTCCTGGACTTTGAAATGTTGCCATTCGGGCTGGTGGAGACAGACCATTTTAAAAAACTGATGGCGGTCGCTGTCCCACAGTACATGCTTCCCAGTCGCCACTACTTTTCCAGACGGGCCATCCTTTCCCTGAACACTCATGTTGTGGACAAAATGTGTGCACTGCTCAACTCAATCAGTGCCAAGGTCCACATAACCACCGATACGTGGACCAGTAAGCACGGGCAGAGACGTTTTATCTCCTTAACTGCCCACTGGGTAAATGTAGCAGCTGGGCCTGAGGCAGAAGGCGTGCTGGTGCTTGTCCTACCACCACTGAGGATTACAGGATGTCTCTCTGTCCATATTGCCTCCTCCTCTGCTTCCTCCACTGCCTCCTCATCTACACAGCTTAACACTTGCACCACCAACTTCAGCTCAGCCAGGGGGAAATGACAGCAGGATGTTCTGAAACTCATCTGCTTGGGGGAAAGATCCCACAGCATGCAGAAACTGTGGACTGGGATCAAGCAACAGACTGATGAGTGGTTGATGCTGCTGAATCTCAATAACTAACCTTAACACACATCTCTTGCCTTGGGCATGTGCTGAATTTGGTGGTACAGAGCTTCCTTAAAAATTACCCTGATATGTCAGAGCTGTTGCTGAAAGTGTGGGCCATCTGTGTGCACTTTAGGTGTTCTCACCCTGCTGCTGCTGCTCGCCTGTCTGCACTGCAGTGTCTGCAGTGCCTTCCCACTCACGGCCTCATATGTGACATACCCACAAGGTTGAACTCCACCTTGCATATGCTGGAGAGACTGTGTGAGCAGAAGGCAATAGTGGAGTTTCAGCTGTAGCATGCATGGTTGATTCGCTCTGCCGAACAACATCACTTCACCACCGAGTGGGTCTCCATAAGGAACGTGTGTGCAGTGTTGCACTGCTTCAAGTACTCCACTGTTTTGCCAAGTTTTTAACACTAAGGTTAGGATATGGCATTAAAGAAGGCAACCTCTTGCGATAGAATGCAATTTTATTTATAATAGTTAATTTAAAAGATACTATTCCTTTAATTGTGTATTTTATGTGTGACGAAACAGCTTCTTCTCTTATTCAGCCAGACATCTAGATTTGTTAAGCCAAGAGAAATTCACTATTGTGTTTGTGTTGACTTGTGAATGTATGTGTTTTTCTTTGGCTGGTCAAGAAAGACATACTACTATTTGTATAAACCTGAATGTTGATTTGAAGAGCCCCCTGCCCTACCAACTTTGTAATTTGATTAAATGCTCAAACAATGAGACCAGAGCCTTGTGGAATAATACCCTCCCTAGCCCTTGACCTGTGGATGTGTACTTGAAAGGAAAGTTGTAACTATTTAAGGGACATACAGTTGTGCTCAAAAGTTTACATACCCCGGCAGAATTTTTCCCCATCTTGGCCTTGTTTCAGAGAATATGAATGATAACAAAAAAACTTTTTCTCCACTCATGGTTAGTAGTTTGACAATAAATGGCTTCACCAAACCACTGCGTTTTCTCTTTTTAAATCTTAATGACAGCCAAAAACATCCAAATGACCCTGATCAAAAGTTCACATACCCTGGTGATTTTGGCCTGATAACATGCACAGTATTTGACACAAATGGGTTTGAATGGCTACTAAAGGTAACATCCTCCCCTATGACCTGTTTGCTTGTAATCAGTGTGTGTGCACACTGAGTGAGTTTCTGGGATCCAGACAGACTCTTGCATCTTTCATCCAGCCACTGATGTTTCTGGATTGTGAGTCATGGGGAAACCAAAAGAATTGTCAACGGATCTATGGGAAAAGGTAGTTGAACTGTATAACACAGTAAAGGGATACAAAAAAATATCCAAGGAATTGATAATGCCAGTCAGCAGCGTTCAAACTGTGATTAACAAATGGAAAATCAGGGATTCTGTAAAAACCAAACCAGGGTCAGGTAGACGAACAAAAATTTCGGCCACAACTGCCAGGAAAATTGTTCGGGATGCAAAGAAAAACCCACAAATAACATCAGCTGAAATTCAGGACTCTCTGAAAACCAGCAGTGTGGCTGTTTCACGATGCACAATAAGGAGGCACTTGAAGAAAAATGGGCTGTATGGTTGAGTCGCCAGAAGAAAGCCATTACTGCGCAAATGCCACAAAGTATCTCACCTACAATACGCCAAACAGCACAGAGACAAGCCTCAAAACTTCTGGAGTGATGAGACCAAAATTTAACTTTTTGGCCACAACCATAAACATTACATTTGGAGAAAGGTCAACAAGGCCCATGATGAAAGGAACACCATTCTTACAGTAAAGCACAGAGGTGGATTGCTCATGTTTTGGGGATTTGTGAGCTACAAAGGCACAGGAAACTTGGTAAATGTTGAAGGAAAGATGTATGCAGCATGTTATCAGCAAATACTGGAGGCAAATATGCACTCATCAGCCCGGAAGCTGCGCATGGGACGTACTTGGACGTTGCAACATGACAACGATCCACAACACATGGCCAAGTCAACCTGTCATTGGCTACAGCAGATCAAAGTGAAGGCTCTGGAGTGGCCATCTCAGTCTCCTGACCTCAATATCATTGAGCCACTCTGGGGAGATCTCAAGCGCGCAGTTCATGCTAGACAGCCCAGGAATTTACAGGAACTGGAAGCTTTTTGCCAAGAAGAATGGGCAGCTTTACCATCTGAAAAAATAAAGAACCTCATCCACAACTACCACAAAAGACTTCAAGCTGTCATTGATGTTAGAGGGGGCAATACACGATATTAAGAACTGGAGTATGTGAACTTTTGATCAGAGTCATTTGGATGTTTTTGGTTGTCATTAAGATTTAAAAAGAGAAAACACAGTAGTTTGACAATAAATTTCTTCACCCAACCACTAACCATGAGTGGAGAAAAAGTTTTTTTGATATCATTCATATTCTCTGAAACAAGGCCAAGAAAGACAAAATTCTGCTGGGGTATGTAAACTTTTGAGCACAACTGTATGCCTCTGTAGCAGCCAGAATAGAAAGAGTGACTTTACCAGGAGAATCAAAGATCAGACCGATTCTTCAGAACTGCTAGTCTTGGTAGCATGGCTCCATCCAGAGAGACAAAGATTTGGATTCTATATAATTCCGGCCTAAGGGTACACGGCCCTGAATGGAAGGATACGGATCTGCTCCATTGACTATCAGAGAACCCATGGATATGTGGCACCCTGCTACCACAGGTACCACAGGACCCAAAAGGGTGCATGGACGGACTTCTCCACAAGAGGCCCTCATTACATAACAGACACCTCCACCCACCCTTCCACCTCATACCACCAGAGGGAGCCCTGTTAGGGATATATATACTGGAGGGTGGAGTTAGTTAGGCAGAGTGTGCTGGCACTGGAGATCAGTGAAGAAGCAGCATGTGAGCTGCTGTGCTGAGGGCCAGCCAGGGCCTAAAGCACGTGCTGAAGCCTGAGGGCCTAGAGCGTGGCCGGAGGCAAGGAGAAGAGTGAGAGGAGTTATGGGGGCAGAGGAGCATCTTAAGCTCACCCCAGAACACAAGCCGGACACTGGGTCCGCGCCTACAGGGTCCTCTATGCCCAGTAGGAATAACCGGTATACCAGGAGGATTCTAAACACCTAGTCAACCTGAAGCTACAATCATCTAAAGAACTAGGAACCACGAAGGCCCCAGCGTCCAGGGCTAGTGGTATCCAGAGGAAAGTTCTTACCACCAAGCATACAGGTTAGGAGAGTGAAAGAGTACAGAAGCTAGGCCTAGTTTCAGGCTGGTCAGAAGCTTCAGAGTGAGAGGAAGAAACGGATCAGGAGGCCTACTACCCGCTCACTGGGGAGAGTCCAGAAGTGCACCCTTCCTACTGAGTACCCTGGACCATACCTGCCATTACACCAGTAAATGGACTGAAGTGAATCCGCTGTGTGCGTGTCCATCATTCCCCCTGACCCGACCGGGCCACCTCTCACCTGCATCCCTTCCATCAACCCTGCCCCGGGGGCCCGCTCCACCTATGGGGAGCAGAGACATCTCAGCTGCCATCCCATCACCCCCGGAGGTCTGCAGCAGCGCTGGTACCCATTACCAGGAACCACAGGTGGCATCACGAGACAAAACTGTTATTCATCTCCCCAAGTAACCAATAGTGTTGAGCCACCCCCGTAGTGTTCGAGTTCGGTTCGGTTCGTCGAACACCCGTGTGTTCGCCGAACTGTTCGTCGAACTGTTCGTCGAACACCTTCGAACACCGTTAAAACCAATGGCAGGCAAACAAAAACACATAGAAACACATAGAAAACACCTTCAAAGGTGTCCAAAAGCTGACAAACTGCTCAGAAGACACAACTAACACATGGAAAAGTGACAAGTACATATAGTCATGCGAAAAGAAAAGAGGTGGAGGAGTAAAAGGAGGGGGAGACACAGATATAGGCATGTCATGCCCTTCTAAAATCCAAAAAGTGAGAAGCCGAGACGGCCAGTCCGCTCCTGCCCGTGCCACCTCCGTGTCGCCGGGTTTGTGCCAGAGCCGCGGTGAACCCTGACGGCCAGCCCCCCTCTCCCAATACTGGTGCCTGTCCGCTGGTGGGTCGAGAGAGCCCCCCTGTGGTGGAGGCAGCTCTAAGCTTTTTAATTTAAATTGTCCCTCTAATTTGAATGAATACACTTTAAATCCATTTACAAGGATCTATTGGAGGGCAAGTCTCATGCCAGCAGCCGCGTAATTCCAGCTCCAGTAGCGTCCACTAAAGCTGCTGCAGTTAAAAAGCTTTTATAAGGATCGAGCTCGGCTGTCCACCGCAAGGCATCCTAGTGCCAGTCCCAGCCCCTATGCCTTGGGGTGCCTCCTGATGCTCTTCACTAAGTATCCCGTGGTCCCGAAGCATTTCCTTTGAAAAAATTAAGTGTCCAAACTACAGGTGGTGTAGCTTGCTTAACAGCCGGGATAATCCGCTGACTAGCAGACACTGCTACTAGGCACAAAGTATTTCCTGGGCTAGATGCAGTTAAAAATTTGTAAGTAGATACTCTCGTTGGATGCTGAGAAAGCATTCCATAGAGTCTCCTGGCACGCCATATATGATTCTCTTAAAAAGCTTGGGGTAGGGGTCTAGGGGACCCTTTTATAGCCAAAATCACGGCCCTGTATCACAATACGTCACCTAGGCTGAAGATAAATGGAACTGTAGCACCGAGGGCTCGGTTGCTACAGACGTATTGCACCTCACCCAGAGGTGTGATATCTCACTCTCAGATAAGGATGGAGTGTGGATCAGGACCCGACACCTGCATGCATTACACCACATTGCCGTGGGGCAGGGCGACCAATATGCCCCTGAGATGGGCACGACAGTCCCTGTCCCTGGCTGGAGTGGGGGGAGGGAACACTGAGGAAGGGGAACCCTGCAGTGCAGGAGCAGGGAGGAAGCAGTTCCTGGGTGCATTGAGAAGGGAGTATAAAAGGTGGGCACCATCTTAGTTCAGTGCAGAGAAGTCTGAGCAGAAGTGGCAGGGAGCAGGGGCTCTGCATGAGCTCTGCTCCGGAGGCGGGCCTAGTAACAGAGGCCCAGGCCTGCAAGAGGGAGAAGGAAGGAAGAGGAGCGGAGAAGGCTCCAGGAACGAGGAATGAAGGGATCCCAGGGGTGCGGACGGGCGAGTCGCCACCGCACGCCCGAATCCACCTGCGTGGAGGGGTCAGGCCAAAGGGGGAGACCGGTCCCCGAACTAGTGGAGGCCGGAAACGACCCTCAGCTAGAAACCGGAGGCTCTGACATTTTATGTGGCGCAGCCCCTTGCTCCACCCGCTAGGAAGGCACCACATAGGGTCAGGGAAACTGGCGCCAAGTTTACCAAGAGGAGGCCCGAGGCAGCCGGACAGAAGTGTTGGTAAGAAAGGCCAGACAAAGGACACACAAAGGGGGTCCTGTGAAGCGCTCCAAAGTTATCTGGGAGTTGTCTGAGCCCCTCACCTGGTGAGCACAGTACGACGTGGGCAGCCGTTACCTGCAGACGTGGTCTGGATAATAAGAACTGTGAGTAAAGGCCCTGAACTGCATCACTGACTCCGTGTCGTTACTGCTGCTGCCCTGCACCATCACCCCCATCCTCCGCATACACTGCCCTGAGGCTATACTCCTCCCGTGGGGAGTTATGCTACGCTCTGCTGCACCCACAACACCAGCCTTAGCGGTCTGCCCTGTAGCGGCGGTTCACTCTGACCGCAATCCACGGGTGGCGTAGTCGGACATTTAAACATCAAAACCACATAAATAGTTCCGCCACTGGTTTGACCGCCCTGAGCCACGGAACCGGATCGCCGCCACGAAGACTACAACCACCAGCATCCACCAAAAAGGGTCCGGCTCCGGGTGTCCCAAGGCCCAGGGGGTGCGTCAGAACATTTTCATCACCTTTCACAATCACCAATGGGACAAGGCAGGGATGTCCTCTGTCCCCTCTCTTATACATCCTAGTGACGGAGCACCTGCTCTCATCAATTCGCCATAACCCCAATATTAGGTGGATTGAGGTGGGAGGCACCGAGTACAAGTGCTCTCTATTTGCTGATGATGTCCTAGTATATATCACTCAATCACATATATCCATCCCTGCTGTTATGGCTGAAATAGATCACTTTGTTACATGGTAAAATTTTAAAATCAATGCAGCGAAGTCTGAGGCCCTCGATGTCTCCCTCCCTAAATCCATATAGGATTCCATCCAGTCCAACTTTCCCTTTGCCTGGCCCTCACAGGGTATCAAATACTTAGCAATTCCTATTCATAGAGACCTCTCCCATCTATGTTATCTTAATTTTGGGCCCTTTATTGAACAATTCCATACAGACCACGGTTGGCAAGTTAGAACTGTAAGATTCACTACGTGAACCACTGGTGTTTTGTGGAAAAGCACATGTAAGATTCTGCAACAGTCTCTGCTGATACTCCTGCATGCGTGCATCCCTTTCTATGGCAGGAATAATTTCTGCAAATTTACTTTTGTACCGGGGATCTAACAGTGTGGCAACCCAGTAGTCAGGATTATTTCTAATTCTCACATTTCGAGGGTCATGTTGCAGGTAGTGCAGCAAGAAGGCACTCATGTGTGTTGCGCATCCAGGAGCACCAAGTCCCTGTTGTGTTGGTGGCGAGGTAACAATCATGCTTCCTTCCTCTGTCCTCTCCCCCCAACCTCGCACAACAGAAATGTGATCAAGGTCTCCCTCATCTGATGAGTCTTCCATCAGTTCGTCCTCCACTTCTTCCTGGGCTCCTGCACCTTCCTCACTAGTTTGGCTGCTACCATGCGCCCTGGTAAAATCATCTCCCCCACCCTCACATGCCTGCCGCCCTGGTGCTGCCGACCGTCTGGACCTTGCAGATGTTAGCCCTTCCGCATACAACTCCTCCTCCTCTACTTCCTCCACCTCCTCTTGTGCCACCACCTGACTCCGAATTCTGTTTAACATGTGCTCCAGCATGTAAATCACCGGAATAGTCATGCTGATAATGGCATCGTCAGCACTAAACATCTTCGTCGCCATTTCAAAACTGTGCAGAAGGGTGCATAGGTCCCTGATATGAGACCACTCCTCCAGCGTGATTTGCCCCACCTCTGAATCTCGTTGGCCCAGGCTATACGTCAGAACGTATTGCACCAGGGCTTGTCGGTGCTGCCACAGTCGCTGCAACATGTGCAGAGTTGAATTCCACCGGGTAGGCACATCGCATTTTAGACGGTGAAGTGGCAGGCCCAACGACTTCTGTAGAGATGTAAGTCGCTGAGCTGCGGGATGCGAACGGCGGAAGTGAGCACACAGCGACCGTGCCCTCTGCAGAAGGCCATCTAGTCTGGGATAGTGGGCTAAAAATTGCTGGACAACCAGGTTCAACACGTGAGCCATACAAGGCACGTGTGTGACATTGCCCCGGCGAAGGGCCGCACCCAGGTTTGCAGCATTGTCGCACACGGCCTTCCCTGGTTTCAGGTCCAGTGGAGACAACCATTCATGAAATTGGTTCTCCAGAGCTGACCACAACTCCTCAGCTGTGTGACTCACATTTCCCAGACATTTCAAAGTAAAAACCGCCTGATGACGTTGAGCCCTACTGCCAGCATAGTAAGGAGGTGTGCAGGATCCCTTCTGCGCAGTTAGAAAGCTTGTGGCATGACCAGACAGGCTTTGGGTGCAGGTGGAAGACCGAGAGGAGGTTGAGGAGGCAGAAGCAGTGGAGGAAAAATGACATAAAGAGGATTGACGCACAACTCGTGGGGACGGCAAGACTTGGACAGCAGCCCCTTGTCCTGCTGTCACCATAGTTACCCAGTGCCCAGTCAGCGACATGTAACGCCCCTGTCCATGCCTACTCGTCCAAGTGTCTGTGGTGAAATGCACCCTGTCACACACAGAGTTTCTCAAAGAAGCGGTGATGTTGTGTGCGACATGCTGGTGGAGCGCAGGCACACCTTTCTTTGAGAAGTAGTGCCGACTGGGCATCTGGTACTGGGGCACTGCGACGGACATAAGGTCTCGAAAATCCTCTGTGTCCACCAGGCGGAAAGGCAGCATTTCTGTAGCCAAGAGCTTGCAGATGGTGAAATTCAACCTCTTAGCTTTCTCATGGCTAGGAGGAAATGGTCTTTTACTTGTCCACATCTGAGGGACCAAGGGCTGGCTATTGTGCTTAGACGGGGTTGATAAGGGTGTCCCCGGCAAACTGCCGGTCTGTGAGGAAGATGCAGGCGGACATGTTAGGTTGCCTTGATCCAAAGGTGGTGCTATCGATGTCGGACAGCGCTCAAGACCAGCTGGTGTTACCACCTCCAAAGAAAATGATGACCTGCCAATCACGCTGGCTGTTGCGGGTAAAGAGGTGGCAGGTCTGCGCCCCAAAACAGGTGTGACTGCTGTCCCCCCAGTCACAGAGGATGAAGAGGCCGCGGATGCACAAGATATGGCAGACGGTGGTTGGCCCGGCCGGCTAGACCGCATTGTAGCACACTGAGCTTCCCACTGCAACTTATGCTTCATGTCCATGTGCCGGTTCATGCATGAAGTACTCAAACTATGTATTTTTTGGCCTCTACTTAGCTTTTGCTGACAAATGTTACAGATAACACGAGTTGGGTCATCTTTATCGATCTGAAAAAATGCCCAGGCTATGCAAGGCTTAGCACCCATGCGACCTGAAGAGCCACCACGACTTGTGGTGAGAGGCAGAGTTGTGTTTGAGGATGCAGTTGTTGACGTGCTTCCAGTACTACGTCTCTGTCCAGGAAGGCGCAACCTGACCTCGTCGTCACTAGCATCTTCCTCCACCTCCTCTGCTGACCTCATCTCTTGGCTGACTGTGGGTTGACAGTAAGTGGGATCTCCGACCTCATCATCATCACCCTGTGCGTTATCACACCCGTCGTCCTCAGAGCCCACCTGTTCCTGCCCTGACAAAAAACTAAAGTTGTCGCTCCAATCAGGTATTTGAGTCTTATCATCGTCTTCCTCATTGTCTCCACCAACAGGAGTTACAGTTTGGGAATGAGGGTCTACATTATGGTCAGAACCTTCTGCGTCTGGTCCTGGATCCGACTCATAAAGATTCTGGGCATCAGTGCAGATCATTTCCTCGTCTGGATTCACAGAAGCGCTGGAGTCGACCTCTGATTCCCAGGCTATAGTATGAGTAAACAGCTCTGCAGACTCAACCATCTGTTCTACCTCATACTCAGACGGGCAGCTGGAGATTTGGGAGCTGTGAGGAAGCAAGTGCGATTTGGGTGACACCTTTGAGGACTGGAGTATTTGTGATGTTGAAGTTGATGTGGAGGAGAGCCCACTTAAAGGAGCACTTGATATCCGTTGAAGCACCTGCTGTTTTTGTGCCTCATCTGGAATTTGTAGCGATTGGCGTGGCCGTAAGAAAGGGATCTTATCACATTGTCCGCTAAAAGAAGTAGACATTTTAGTTTGGCTGGAAGATGGTCTTTCTTCTGCACCTACCCCACGGACACAACCTTTTTTCCCCTTCCCAACACCCCTATTCCCCTTTCCACCAGCAGCAGGCCTTTTTCCACTCATTTTGGTGGTTAACTAATTCACAACTCTGGAGTTGTTTGCACAAAAAAACAATGGATGGTAACCGAGCAGAGCTGAGTGGCCAAACTGTGGTATTAGGCCAAAACTATTGGCTGGGTTAGATGCAGAAAAAAATTATTTTTAATTTGCAACCTGATGGAGGTCAGTATAGATGGACTAATAGACCAAGTCCCACACACCGCTAGAAGCCCAAATATTTTTTCAGAGCTAGATGCAGAAAATTTTTTTATTCAATTTGCAACCTGATGGAGGTCAGTATAGATGGACTAATAGACCAAGTCCCACACACTGCTAGAAGCCCAAATATTTTTTCAGAGCTAGATGCAGAAAAAAATTATTTTTAATTTGCAACCTGATGGAGGTCAGTATAGATGGACTAATAGACCAAGTCCCACACACCGCTAGAAGCCCAAATATTTTTTCAGAGCTAGATGCAGAAAAAAATTATTTTTAATTTGCAACCTGATGGAGGTCAGTATAGATGGACTAATAGACCAAGTCCCACACACCGCTAGAAGCCCAAATATTTTTTCAGAGCTAGATGCAGAAAAAAATTATATTCAATTTGCAACCTGCTGGAGGTCAGTATAGAAGGACTAATAGAACAAGTCCCACACACTGCTAGAAGCCCAAATATTTTTTCAGAGCTAAATGAAGAAAAAAATTATTTTTAATTTGCAACCTGATGGAGGTCAGTATAGATAGACTAATAGACCAAGTCCCACACACTGCTAGAAGCCCAAATATTTTTTCAGAGCTAGATGCAGAAAAAAATTATTTTTAATTTGCAACCTGATGGAGGTCAGTATAGATGGACTAATAGACCAAGTCCCACACACTGCTAGAAGCCCAAATATTTTTTCAGAGCTAGATGCAGAAAAAAATTATTTTTAATTTGCAACCTGATGGAGGTCAGTATAGATGGACTAATAGACCAAGTCCCACACACTGCTAGAAGCCCAAATATTTTTTCAGAGCTAGATGCAGAAAAAAATTATTTTTAATTTGCAACCTGATGGAGGTCAGTATAGATGGACTAATAGAACAAGTCCCACACGCTGCTAGAAGCCCAAATATTTTTTCAGAGATAAATGAAGAAAAAAATTATTTTTAATTTGCAACCTGATGGAGGTCAGTATAGATGGACTAATAGACCAAGTCCCACACACTGCTAGAAGCCCAAATATTTTTTCAGAGCTAGATGCAGAAAAAAATTATTTTTAATTTGCAACCTGATGGAGGTCAGTATAGATGGACTAATAGACCAAGTCCCACACACCGCTAGAAGCCCAAATATTTTTTCAGAGCTAGATGCAGAAAAAAATTATATTCAATTTGCAACCTGCTGGAGGTCAGTATAGAAGGACTAATAGAACAAGTCCCACACACTGCTAGAAGCCCAAATATTTTTTCAGAGCTAAATGAAGAAAAAAATTATTTTTAATTTGCAACCTGATGGAGGTCAGTATAGATGGACTAATAGACCAAGTCCCACACACTGCTAGAAGCCCAAATATTTTTTCAGAGCTAGATGCAGAAAAAAATTATATTCAGTTTGCAACCTGATGGAGGTCAGTATAGATGGACTAATAGAATGATGCTATGCCCAAAAGATTTTACTTCACTAGGTGCAGTAAAAAAATTGGTATTCTATACACAGGTGGTATATCTTGCAACACAGATAGGCTACTCCACTGACTAACACACTCTGCAATAGGCCAAAAAGGATTAGCTTTGCTAGATTCAGCCAAATGCTGTGAAAAAAACTTGCACAGCACTGGCACAGACCTGCCTGGCAAAAACTGATAGGAACTGATGTAACCTAGTCCTGAAAAGGACTCCAATTACAATTAGTCTTTACTCCCACAATCTATCTATTTAAGAGCACAGACCTGCCTGATAAAAGTCGTAGGAAATGCTGTAACCTAGTCCTTAAAAGGACTGCAATCACAACTATTCCCTACTCCCAAGCTATCTGTATATTTGTGCGAAAATTGGCTTGAAATTAACAAGGTATAGCGCACACAGCAACAGCGGTGCCGTCTAACACGCAGCTGCAGCAGTGAGAAAATGGTGGCGACGGGGAAAATGGCTTGGTCTTATAGGGCAAGGACATGTGACATACACTGCCAATCACACATGCCCTTGCTTGTGTGAAAAAAAGCACTTCGCTCCGTGTGTGCGCTGCTGATAGGCTGACAGATTGCACCTCCCCACTGCAAATGCGGGAAAGAGAAAAAAAAATGGAGATCTTCATTGTTCCTGCAGAGATCCATCCCCTGCCCCTCCCCCCGCCCCGCTGTACACTCAAACTGCGTATTAACATTAATTTTCATCATTACTGAGAAAAAATCCAGTTATGATTTTGGTGCAAGAACAGTTATCGAACATAACCTCGAACAGCCGAATTTTTCTCAAATTGTTCGTGTTCGCCGACCGGCTCGAACACCGCCCAAAACAGCTCGAATTTGAGATTGGCGAACAGTTCGAGTAGAACAACGCTCATCTCTAGTAACCAACCCCCTTTTAAAGAGTGACCCCAGGGTACGGGTCTGGGAGCCGACTGCCGTGACATCCCAAGAAGCTAAAGTCCTGGGTACCGAGTCCCCCATATCCCCCCTGGGCGAGTCATCTCTTCCTGGCATCACGAACAGGATTTTGTGCCCGTTGCCACCGGGTACTGTGTGTCGTATTTGAACTGTGTTTGAACTGTGGTAAGCATCGCCGCCATTACTGGGTCGCCGCGCGGGTAGAAGAGGGGCGTAACCACGGGAACCAGAGAGGCGTGACCGTTGGTAGCGCGCGACGCCCAAGCCCCGCCTCGCGCTTTGACGCAGCTCCAGGAAGCATCAGGTCCTGGAAGGAGACTGCCGTCTGCAGAGCTGCTGCCTACCCGATAAAAGCAAAGAAGGTAGGCTACGGTTTACTAGGGGGGCGCAACCATGGCCGACGACCAGCAAAACGCCGGAGCACCGGTTAACGCTCCTGATGCTCAACTCGCGCCCGGCGCTGCTCAGGCTGGAGCGGCCGCCCCACCAGCAGGGGTTGCGGCTCCAGTGATACCCATGGCCCTGCCGTATGTCCACAGGGTGGTGGAGGAGAGCAAACCCTCGCCACCTAGAGCTGATGACCCGGCTGGGCCAGCCTATTGTGGACAGGTGCTTCCCCGGAGGGAGCACCATTATTGAACTGCTGAAAAGTACTGTACATAGTTACCTGAAAGGGTATAGCATTGTTTGTGTAAACCAGGGTTCCCCAACTCCAGTCCTCAAGGCCCACCAACAGGTCATGTTTTCAGGATTTCCTTAGTATTGCACAGGTGATGGAATTATTGCCTGTGCAGGTGATGCAATTATCACCTGTGTAATACTAAGGAAATCCTGAAAACATGACCTGTTGGTGGGCCTTGAGGACTGGAGTTGGGGAACCCTGGTGTAAACTGAAAAAGTTATATGTGTGCATTTAGTTACCCATAAAGGGTATAAAGACTTGCAGGCTGAGGACTGTGAGCAGCCGAGAACTGTCCCTTGTAAATAGTTGCACTTATTAAAGTGCCCCCTATTGGTTTTATATTAAAAGACCACTGAACAAAAACCCATTTTGCGTGGCCGAAGGCGTGGTCCAACACCTGGATCACTTATGCCCTGTAGCCATGCCCAGGACCTACGTTGAGGGTTTTCAGACGGGTCCCTCATGCTACTCATGTTGCACCTTCACCAGTGAGATGGACACCTGGTTATGGGACTCACTGTAACTTTGATATGTGTTATTGTTATTATAATTGTAATTGTTGTTGTTACCTGTTTTACAGAAATGCTTCAGTCCAGGAGTACTGAATTGTACTAGGGGGGAATTTGGCACCCTGCTACCACAGGTACCACAGGACCCAAAAGGGTGCATGGACAGACTTCTCCACAAGAGGCCCTCATTACATAACAGACACCTCCACCCTTCCACCTCATACCACCAGAGGGAGCCCTATTAGGGATATATATACTGGAGGGTGGAGCTAGGTAGGCAGAGTGTGCTGGCACTGGAGATCAGTGAAGAAGCAGCATGTGAGCTGCTGTGCTAAGGGCCAGCAAGGGCCTAAAGCACGTGCTGAAGCCTGAGGGCCTAGAGTGAGGCCGGAGGCAAGGAGAAGAGTGAGAGGAGTTATGGGGGCAGAGGAGCATCTTAGGCTCACCCCACAACACAAGCCGGACACCGGGTCCGTGCCTACAGGGTCCTCTACGCCCAGTAGGAATAACCAGTATACCAGGAGGATTCTAAACCCCTAGTCAACCTGAAGCTACAATCATCTAAAGAACTAGGAACCATGAAGGCCCCACTGTCCAGGGATAGTGGTATCCAGAAGAAAGTTCTTACCATCAAGCATACAGGTTAGGAGAGTGAAAGAGTAGAGGAGCTAGGCCTAGTTTCAGGCTGGTCAGAAGCTTCACAGTGAGAGGAAGAAACGGATCAGGAGGCCTACTACCCGCTCACTGGGGAGAGTCCAGAAGTGCACCCTTCCTACTGAGTACCCTGGACCATACCTGCCGTTACACCAGTAAAGGTACTGAAGCAAATCCTCTGTGTGCGTGTCCATCATTCCCCCTGACCCGACCGGGCCACCTCTCACCTGCATCCCTTCCATCAACCTTGCCCCGGGGGCCCGCTCCACCTGTGGGGAGCAGAGACATCTCAGCTGCCATCCCATTACCCCCGGAGGTCTGCAGCAGCGCTGGTACCCATTACCAGGAACCACAGGTGGCGACACGAGACAAAACTGTTATTCATCTCCCCAAGCAACCAACCCCCAGGGTACGGGCCCGGGAGCCGACTGCCGTGACATCCCAAGAAGGTAAAGGCCCGGGTACCGAGTCCCCCATATCCCCCCTGGGCGAGTCAGATACATTTGGCGAGTCCAGGTTGGGACGATGAAGTCACCTGGCCCCATGAATACAGTGGTGGCCAAAAGTATTGGCACCCCTGCAATTCTCTCAGATAATGCTCAGTTTCTTCCTGAAAATGATTGCAATCACAAATTTGTTGGTATTATTATCTTCATTTAATTTGTCTTCAATGAAAAAACACAAAAAGAATTGTCCTAAAGCCAAATTGGATATAATTCCACACCAAGCCTTAAAAAGGGGGTGGACAAAAGTATTGGCACTGTTTGAAAAATCATGTGATGCTTCTCTAATTCGTGTAATTAACAGCACCTGTAACTTACCTGTAGCACCTAACAGGTGTTGGCAATAACTAAATCACACTTGCAGCCAGTTAACATGGATTAAAGTTGACTCAACCTCTGTCCTGTGTCCTTGTGTGTACCACATTGAGCATGGAGAAAAGAAAGAAGACCAAAGAACTGTCTGAGGACTTGAGAAACCAAATTGTGAGGAAGCATGAGCAATCTCAAGGCTACAAGTCCATCTCCAAAGACCTGAATGTTCCTGTGTCTTCCGTGCGCAGTGTCATCAAGAAGTTTAAAGCCCATGGCACTGTGGCTAACCTCCCCAGATGTGGACGGAAAAGAAAAATTGACGAGAGATTTCAACGCAAGATTGTGCGGATGGTGGATAAAGAACTTCGACTAACATCCAAACAAGTTCAAGCTGCCCTGCAGTCTGAGGGTACAACAGTGTCAACCCGTACTATCCGTCGGCGTCTGAATGAAAAGGGACTGTATGGTAGGATACCCAGGAAGACCCCACTTCTTACCCCGAGACATAAAAAAGCCAGGCTGGAGTTTGCCAAAACTTACCTGAGAAAGCCTAAAACGTTTTGGAAGAATGTTCTCTGGTCAGAAGAGACAAAAGTAGAGCTTTTTGGGAAAAAGCATCAACATAGAGTGTACAGGAAAAAAATAGAGGCATTCAAAGAAAAGAACACGGTCCCTACAGTCAAACATGGCGGAGGTTCCCTGATGTTTTGGGGTTGCTTTGCTGCCTCTGGCACTGGACTGCTTGACCGTGTGCATGGCATTATGAAGTCTGAAGACTACCATCAAATTTTGCAGCATAATGTAGGGCCCAGAGTGAGAAAGCTGGGTCTCCCTCAGAGGTCATGGGTCTTCCAGCAGGACAATGACCCAAAACACACTTCCAAAAGCACTATAAAATGATTTGAGAGAAAGCACTGGAGACTTCTAAGGTGGCCAGCAATGAGTCCAGACCTGAATCCCATAGAACACCTGTGGAGAGATCTCAAAATGGCAGTTTGGAGAAGGCACCCTTTAAATATCAGGGACCTGGAGCAGTTTGCCAAAGAAGAATGGTCTACAATTCCAGCAGAGCATTGTAAGAAACTCATTGATGGTTACCGGAAGCGGTTGTTCGCATTTATTTTGGCTAAAGGTTGTGCAACCAAGTATTAGGCTGAGGGTGCCAATACTTTTGTCTGGCTCATTTTTGGAGTTTTGTGTGAAATGATCAATGATTTGATTTTTGCTTCATTCTCTTTTGTGTTTTTTCCTTGCAAGCAAATTAAATGAAGATAATAATACCAAAGAATTTGTGATTGCAATCATTTTCAGGAAAAAACTGAGTATTATCTGACAGAATTGCAGGGGTGCCAATACTTTTGGCCACCACTGTATGTTGTTTGAGGTTGCCAGTGGGACCCTCCGGTCGCCTGGAACCCATGGAGACATTCGTAGAAGCCAGATTGGTTATCTGGCCCCATGGAAACTCTCGGGTCTCCTGGCCTTGTACCTCGATGGACTGTCAGCTTCCTAAGCTTGCCGCTACCTCCTCTCTGTGGGGGTCCTCCAAAAGCGGGGGGCCACTGGCTGAGGTAGTTGGCCCTGGAAGTCCCAATGTCACAGCTGCTCTATTCCCATCAGGCCAGCAGAATGGTGAGACTGTGTAATGTTGTACCATCTTGGGTATTTGCTGGGACTGTTCTATCTGTTTATTGTCTGTTTGGTGGTTCAATAAAATATTGCCACACTGTTTTAACCTCACCCTGTGTTGTCTGAGTAGTATTACACCCACGGAAGACCCCAGGTCTTCACAGTATGATATTATGGTATTGCGTACAGTTTTGTATATGTTAACAAACTTAACATAGAAAGGTTAAGTACATATTCTCACGTCATCACCAAGGAGCTTTTAAACATCATCAGTCTGGAATATCAGAGAAGCAACCACCAAGAGAGAAGCAACCCCGGAAATATTACGACATCATCACCAAGGAGCTTTTAAACATTGTGTGTGTGGAATATCAGAGAAGTAACCACCAAGACAGAGAACCCCTGGACAAATCACAACAATGCATGTTGCACTTATGCAGGTATTCCAACACTGTACACATCAGTACACGTACAATTATGGTTCTGTCTTAGTAATATTTCTCTGGCCTTATATATAGTGAATCTACACTGGTAAGTCTAGTTCACCTTTAACCTTCAGTGGCCAGCCTTCGGGAAAAGATGAATCAGAGATACAAGGCTCTCATCAGACAATGGTGGGAAATAAACCCACAAAATTCCAACTCAAAAGCTCTCAAGGATCACATAAGTCAACTGCATACAAAGGTTAAACAAATCTCCATGTTTTATAATAACAAATAATAAACATTGGACTATTTGAGAGGTGAACTTTCAGACAATGTGAGTAAACAGTTCAAGATTTTATTACTATGAACATTGTCTGTGTGTAAACATCAGGTAATACTTTGACAGAATGAGCCATATCTATCTGTGACCAGTGATGCTAGCTTGAAATGCATTCTGTATATTTCTATATGGACTCAAAATATCCATTATTATGTTCACACTACATCCACCAACATGGCCAGGGAGGATGACTCCATCATCAGCATTACTACCCCACTTCTATGCCGCCTGCTTCAAAAAACGCTTCAGGCGATGGTGGATGAGGTGGTGGCACAGGAAGAAGAGGAGGAGGAACAGGGACCATTCACACACCATTATCAGGTCAGTCATCCACACATGGTACAGGAATGAGCCAACAGTGGCCAGGAACACAACTGTGTAGCCTGTGAACAGTTTTGAAGGAGGAGGAGGAGGAGGACCGTGTTCACAGCATGGTGGCACTCAAACCAGCTGACAGGCATCACTGAACCATGGCTGGGGGATACAGAGGACCCAGACCAAATGAATGGGTCTGTGCACATGTCAGTGTGTTTCCACTGACAGTGTATCCGTGTGCAAAACACACTGACATGTCAATTTTTTTCACGCTACATGGCCTGCAAAACATCACACACGGATCACATCCGTGTGTCATTAGTGTGACACGTAGCAGCACCTGGAAATCAGTGGTACAGTTAGCGCTGTTCCCAAGTGCCGGGTGCTGAAGGAATCTCTCATCATTGCCTCCTGCTTGCTCTTCGATCAGCCCCCGCTGTGTCCAGCAAGTGTAAAAATAAGAATAAAATAAAAAACACATTATACTCATCTTTACACCTAATTCCCTCAAGCCATTGTCCCCTGTAAAAAAAAACAAAAACAAAAAACAACAATATCCCTCACCTGTCCCACGCTGTAGTTCATCTGACTGACATTTCTTCATCAGCGTGTGCGGTGGCTTGAAGCGACCGCAAATGCTGAGGACCAGAGTAAAATGACTCCTTGCAGCGAGTGAGTCCCTGAACTGCGCTGAGCTCAGTGAGCAGTGTCCTGTCACTCAGTGAGCTCAGCGCAGTTCAGGGGTCCGCTCTCTGGAGCAAGTCATTCTCCTATGCTCCTCAGCGTGTGCGGTCTCCTCAAGCCACGCAGACCCCTGGAAGCATCGCTGACTCCCAGGTCACTGCTGTCAACAGTCTCCCATACTGTTTGCCTATGCAGTGAATGCAACAGCTGGCAAAAATTTGGAGGAACTCCAATGTCCCTTGCAAGAGACATAGAGGTCGGAGGGCCTCCTGAAAACAATGTGCCCATTTTTAGGAAGTGGGTCTCCCATACTGTTTGCCTATGCAGTGAATGCAACGACTGCCAAAAATTTGGAGGAACTCCAATGTCCCTTGCAAGTGATGTAGAGGTCGGAGGGCCTCCTGAATACAATGTTCCCATTTTTAGGAAGTGGGTCTCCCATACTGTTTGCCTATACAGTGAATGCAACGGCTGCCAAAAATTTGGAGGAACTCCAATATCCCTTGCAAGAGACGTAGATATGGTGATATTGTGGTGATATGGTGGTGGAGGATGAGGATGAGGAGAAGGAGAAGGAGAAGGACAAGAGCAAATAGATAAAATCAGGAAGCTTATACCCATGTCTGGGTGCATGCGAATAGAGTTAGACCTCCCAAAAAAAGACACTGGATTTGAGTTTATGCTACGCTGCTATCATTCGGTGGTGTTGAGAAATCTGTTAATTTTTATAAGAGTCAGCCTGCCAGCATTTTCAGTTGACAGGCGGATGCTCCTATCGGTTATAATTCCACCAGCGGCACTAAAAACCCGCTCTGATAAAATGCTAGCGGCAGGGCAGGCCAGGACCTCCAAGGCGTAGAGAGCCAGTTCATGCCATGTGTCCTGCTTGGATACCTAATAATTATAAGGCACAGAGGACTCACGAAGGACGTTGGTGCGGTTGGCAAGGTACTCCCTCAGTATTTTCCAAAACTATTTCTTCTTTGGGAGAGTACCCCGCGCCTCAGGGCCTATGCAATGGGAGGGTCTGAGAAAACTGTCCCAGAACTTTGACAGTGTTCCCCTACCTCTGCTGGATTGCATTTGTGTCTCTCTCGCCTGTACTCATTGGTTGTCCAACGAACTGTGACCTCTGCCGCCAGCGTTTTCAGATGGGAATTTTTTTAATAATTCCGCAATAAGGGCATTCTGGTACTGCCCCATTTTATTAGGGCTGTGCCGCAAGGGAATAAGAGACTGAACGTTCTCCTTGTAGCATGGGTCTAGAAGTGTCACCAACCAGTATTGAATGTCACCCAAAATTTAGACAATGCTAGGGTCATGGGAAAGGCAGCGTAACATAAACTCAGCCATGTGTGCCAGACTGGAAAGAGGCAAGACTTCTGTGTCCTCACCAAGAGGGCGACTGCCCATGCTCTCCTCATCATCCTCCTCCTCTTCCTCCTCCTCCCTGTCCTCAGGCCGTCCACTCTGAACAGACGGTATGACAGTTGTTCAGGTAGTACCGTCTATAGTGCAGGAAACTAGCTCCTGTTCTACTTCCTCCTCCTTCTCCTCATTGTCACCCAATCCACATTGGGATGAGATGAGGCTGGGCTGTGTTCGATTCACCCTGTATTGTTCCTTGCTCCATCTCATCGTACTCTGCCTACAATGCATCCTCTTTAATTGTGAGCAGAGGGTGTTTCAGAAGACAGAGAAGCAGGATGCTGATGCTAATTATGGCGTTTTCGCCGTTCACCATCTTGGTGGACTCCTCAAAGTTTTGGAGTATGGTACAGATGTCTGACATCCATGTCCACTCCTGAGGTCTTATGTGTGGAGTCTGACCTGAATACCGACGGCCATGTTGATACTGGTAGTCAACAACTGCCCTCTTCTGCTCACAAATCCTTCCCAACATCTTCAATGTAGAGTTCCAGCGTGTGGGGACATCGCACACCAGTCGGTGAGCTGGAAGCTGCAAACGCTGCTGAAGCACGGCAAGGGCGGCAGAAGCTGTAGCTGACTTTCTAAAATGCGATGAACTTTGTCAAGCAGATGCAACAGATATGGGTAGGTTTTGAGAAACCGCTGAACCACAAGATTAAGCACATGGGCTGGCATGGTACGTGTGTGAGCTCACCTCACTTCAGAGCTGCCACCAGGTTCCGGCCATTGTCACACACGACTATGCCTGGCTGTAGGTTAAGTGGTGTCAGCCACAGATCTGCCTGCTCTTTCAGAGCTGTCTACAACTCTTCAGTGGTGTGCAGTTTGTCACCTAAGCATATTAGCTTCAGCACAGCCTGTTGCCGCTTGGCCGAGGCAGTGCTGCAGTGCTTCCAGCTTGTGACTGATTTGGTCATTTCGCAGATGGAGGCTGAAGAGGAGGTGCAGGAGCTGTAGAATATTGGGTCAATGCGGGGACGGCACACCGGGAGAAATAGTGGCGGCTGGGGAATGAGTACCGAGGGACGGCCGCCGCCATCAGGTTGCGGAAAGCTTCCGTCTCCACGAGCCTAAAAGGCAACATTTCGAGCGCAAGCAGTCGCGAAATGTGTGAATTTAGTAGTGTGGCCTCCTTGCCTTGGTCTGGGCCATCACTGAACGATTCAAGCACTACTTGGCCTCCAGTAATTTCACGGCTTACACTAACAACCCCTTGACTCATCTAGAGACAGCTAAGTTGGGAGCCATGGAACAGCGTTGGATGGCCCAGCTGTCAAACTATCAGTTCGCTATCAAGTACCAGGCAGGCCACAAGAACTCCAACGCCGATGCCCTATCCAGAATGCCGCACCAGTCAGATACTGAAGAAGAAGTGGATGACCTGGAGGAGGTTGAGATACCTGCCTTCCACAGAAATGGGATGGTCCACGAGCAGCGCACCTCCAGGAGGTATCGTGGTAAGACACTAAACCCTTTACCTCATCAGAGTTGGAAGGAGACCCAGACAGCGACCCGGTTGTCAGCTGTATCAAAGAACTGATAACCCAGGAAGGTTCCTCCCTGGAGAAGGACACTCCTCCACAAGCCAAGCAACTGTGGAATGAGAGAAGCCGGCTGTTCATCTATAGAGAGAAGCTGTGCCGAAGGTATGTCAACCCTAGGACCCATGAGATGGTATGGCAGATAGTAGTGCCCAAGATAGATATCCAGATGGTGTTGGAGGCCTACCACGATCAAGCGGGGCACTTTGGCTGGAAGAAGCTAGAAACCCTGCTGAAGGGTCGGTTTTATTGTGTTGGAATGCGCAGTTCCATAGAGAGATGGTGCCAGGATTGTGGACCCTGTAGCCTCAGAAGAAAAGACTACAGCAGCCAGAAGGCACCCCTGCAGCCCATCAAGACAACTCGACCTTTGGAGATCGTTGCCTTGAATCACGTCAAGCTGTCACCCAGCAGGTCAGGATACTCCTATGCCTTGACCATGGTTCCTGGTGGTCGCCCCCATCAAGGATCTGACGGCAGAGACTGCGGCAAAGATGTTTCAAGCGTACTCCTGCAGGCCCCATGGATACCCGGAGCAGGTGCTGACGGATCAAGGCCCTGCCTTTGAAGCCGAATTGTTCAAGGAGTTCTGCCATCTGTACGGGTGTAAGAAGATCCGGACTACACCGTACCACCCCCAAACCAATGGGTTATGTGAAAAGATGAATAACGTAGTCATCGACCTGTTGAATACCTTACCGCTAGAGGAGAGAAATCAGTGGCCAGACAAACTACCTGACCTGGTAGATCTGTACAATCACATACCTGTGGGTTCCACCAATTGTACTCCAGCGTACCTCATGAGAGCAAGACCCGGAAAGTTGCCCATGGGCCTGGAGCTTGGAGTAGTAGAACCAGAAGCAGATATGTCCACTGAAGACTGGAACATGACGCGACAGGAGCAGTACAGGAGAGTACAGGCCTGTGTCGAAGACAGTCTAAATAGGGTGAGAGATAAGCAGGAAGCACAGTACAACAAGAGTGCACCAGCACAACCCTTAACACCTGGAGAAGTTGTGCTTCGCCTATTTTTGTGTCCAGCCAGGTACAGCAGGCAGGAACGGGCTTCCCCCAACCACCAGCTGCCTATTTGTACCTGGCCGGACACAACAATATAGGGAAGCCCTTTTTTTTTTAAATTATTTCATGAATTAAATGAAATAATTAAAAAAAAAAAATACGTGGGGCTTCGCCCTATTTTTGTGTCCAGCCAGGTACAACTAGGCAGCTGGGGTCTGGAATCCGCAGCGCAGGGAGGCCCAAGCTTTCTGCCCCCCCCCCCCGCTGCAAATTGCAGTCCGCAGCCACCCCAGAAAATGGCGCGTTCATAGAAGCGCCATCTTCTGGCGCTGTACCCAACTCATCCAGGGCCCTGGTGCGGTGGCTCACTGGGTAATAAAGGGGTTAGGGCCAGCTTGGCATTATCAGCTGGCCCTAAGCCCGAAATTCATGGGGTCACACCAATATTAGACATGACCGCCATGAATTTCTAGTAAAGTATTTAAAAAAGCACAACAGCCAGAATAAAGTCCTTTAATTGAAATAAACACACAATTTTTTAATGTTCTAAATTAAACCATACTTACCATCACGCCCATTCCAGCTGAAGCCAATGTCTTCTGCAATAAAAGTAAAATAATAAAGCAACCTCATCCTTACCTTTCCATGGTTCCCAGGACGGCTTCAGCTCTACTACATTGACATGACAGGCTGGATCGCAGCCGAAAGCTGCCATCCAGCTTGCCATGCCGCAGACACTGAGAAGCGCAGGCATGCTTGCGCTCCTCAGTGTCTGGCTGTGACGGCATGCTTGCGCTCTGCAGTGTCTCTGAAGGATGACAAGCTGGATGGCAGCGTTCAGCTGCGATCCAGCCTGTCATCTCAATGCCATCCCAGCGTGGGAGAATTCTCCTGCTCAAGCGCTGAGCGCAGGAGAATTCCCCCACGCTGTCAGTGACGTGCATGAGGTGAGCTGAGTTCATTGGACATGAGCTCACCTCATGCACGTCACTGACAGCGTGGGAAAACTCTCCTGCGCTGAGCGCTTCAGCAGGAGAATTCTCTCACGCTCACTGCAAGCGCAGGAGAATTTTCCCACGCTGTCAGTGACGTGCATGAGGTGAGCTGAGTTCATTGGACATGACCTCGGCTCATCTTTATGCCGTCACAGCCAGACACTGAGGAGCGCAAGCATGCCTGCGCTTCTCAGTGTCTTCGGCATGGCAAGCTGGATGGCAGCTTTCGGCTGCGATCCAGCCTGTCATGTGAATGTAGCAGAGCTGGAGCCGTCGTGAGAACCATGGAAAGGTCAGAATGATGTTGGTTTATTATTTTACTTTTATTGCAGAAGACATTGGTTTCAGCTGGAATGGGCGTGATGGTAAGTATGGTTTAATTTAGAACAATAAAGAATTGTGTTTATTTCAATTAAAGGACTTTATTCTGGGTGTTTGTGGTTTTTTTTTAACTTTGACTATGGGGTTAGTAATGGGGGTGTCTTATAGATGCCTCTCCATTACTAACCTGGGCTTGATGTCAGCTGGCATTATAAGCTGACATCAACTCCAGCCCTATTACCCCACTGCCACCGCTACAGGGCAGTGGGAAGAGTGAGGCTAAGTGCCAGAATTGGCGCATCCTATGGATTCACCATTTCTGGGGTGGATGACGGCTGGTGTTTCTAGCCTGGGAGGGGGCCAATATTCATGGCACCCTTCCTGGGTTATTAATATCAGCCCCCAGCTGTCTGCCTAGCCTTTGCTAGCTATTAAAATAGGGGGGACCCCACGTCATTTTTTTTTGGGGTCCCCCATTTTAATAGCTAGTAAAGGCTAGGTATTCAGCTGGGGGCTGATATTAGTAGCCTGGGAAGCTCCGTGGGTATTACCCCCCTTCCCAGGCTTCAAACATCTGCCCCAGCAGTCTGCTTAACCTCCGCTAGAGACTAAAATTACGGGGAACCCCACGCCAATTTTTTTTTTAATAAATCCTTTATTTTAACACTATATGACAAGTACAGTAATCAATAGAGATGAGCGGTGTTCGACTAGAACTGTTCGCCAATCTCAAATTCGAGCTGTTTTGGGCGGTGTTCGAGTTGTTTGACGAACCCGAACGATTTGCAAAAAATTCGGCTGTTCGAGGTTATGTTCGATAGCTGTTCGTGCACCAAAAGTATGTCCTGCATGTCTGGCCCTATTTAGAGCACCAGTCATGCAGGGATTGTCTGCCACTCACTGTAATGCCACAGCCATGGTGGTTGTGGCATTACAGTAATTTCCCAAATTGATGGGAACTGTGCTCACAGTGAAACATAAAAAGCCGGCAATTCAGCAGCGGCATACACCGGTACCCGACAAATTAGAACAGAAAGAATAGAGAATCACACATAGATTAGATAGATAGAAACACGTCAGTCACATATATATGAAGTACAGTGACAGTGTTGATTACTGTACTTGTCATTTAGTGTAAAGGATTTATAAAAAAAAATATTAGTGTTTTCATGCACCGTCTCTTTAAAAAAGCCGGCCGGAAATTCAGCAGCGGTACCCGACAATTTAGAATAGAAGGAATAGAGAATCACAAATAGATTAGATAGATAGAAACATGTCAGTCACATATATAAGAAGTATAGTGACAGTGTTGATTACTGTACTTGCCATTTAGTGTAAAGGATTTATTAAAAAAAATAATAGTGTTTTCATGCACCGTCTCTTTAAAAAAGCCGGCCGGCAATTCAGCAGCGGTACCCGACAATTTAGAATGGAAGGAATAGAGCATCACACATAGATTAGATAGATAGAAACATGTCAGTCACATATATATGAAGTACAGTGACAGTGTTGATTACTGTACTTGTCATTTAGTGTTAAAATAAAGGATTTATTTAAAAAAAAATTGGCGATGGGTTCCCCATAATTTTAGTCTCTAGCGGAGGTTAAGCAGACAGCTGGGGCAGATGTTTGAAGCCTGGGAAGGGGTAATACCCACGGAGCTTCCCAGGCTACTAATATCAGCGCCCAGCTGAATGCCTAGCCTTTACTAGCTATTAAAATGGGGGACCCCCCAAAAAATTGACGTGGGGTCCCCCCTATTTTAATAGCTAGCAAAGGCTAGGCAGACAGCTGGGGGCTGATATTAATAGCTCAGGAAGGGTGCCATGAATATTGGCCCCCTCCCAGGCTAGAAACACCAGCCGTCAGCCGCCCCAGAAATGGCGCATCCATAGAATGCGCCAATTCTGGCACTTAGCCTCGCTCTTCCCACTGCCCTGTAGCGGTGGCAGTGGGGTAATAGGGCTGGGGTTGATGTCAGCTTATAATGCCAGCTGACATCAAGCTCAGGTTAGTAATGGAGAGGCGTCTATAAGACACCCCCATTACTAACCCCATAGTCAAAGTTAAAAATAAAACACAAACACCCAGAATAAAGTCCTTTAATTGAAATAAAGACACAATTCTTTATTGTTCTAAATTAAACCATACTTACCGTCACGCCCATTCCAGCTGAAGCCAACGATCTCCTGCAATAAAAGAAAAATAATAAAGCAACATAATCCTTACCTTTCCATGGTTCCCACGACAGCTTCAGCTCTGCTACATCGAGATGACAGGCTGGACCGCAGCAGAAAGCTGCCGTCCAGCCTGTCATCCCGCAGACACTGAGAAGCGCAGGCTTGCTTGCGCTCCTCAGCGTCTCTCTGTGACGGTATCCAGATGAGCCGAGTTCATGTCCAATGAACTCGGCTCACCTCATGCACGTCACTGACAGTGTGGGAAAATTCTCACGCTGAAGAACTGAGTGCAGGAGAATTCTCCCACGCTGTCAGTGACGTGCATAAGGTGAGCTCATGTCCAATGAACTCAGTTCACCTCATGCACGTCACTGACAGCGTGGGAAAATTCTCACGCTGAAGCACTGAGTGCAGGAGAATTTTCCCACGCTGTCAGTGACGTGCATGAGGTGAGCCGAGTTCATTGGACATTAACTCTTCTCATCTGGATGCCCTCACAGAGAGACACTGTGGAGCGCAAGCATGCCTGCGCTTCTCAGTGTCTGCGGGATGACAGGCTGGATGGCAGCGTTCTGCTGCGGTCCATCCTGTCATCTCGATGTAGCAGAGCTGAAGCTGTCATGGGAACCATGGAAAGGTAAGGATGATGTTGCTTTATTATTTTTCTTTTATTTCAGGAGATCGTTGGCTTCAGCTGGAATGGGCGTGACGGTAAGTATGGTTTAATTTAGAACAATAAAGAATTGTGTGTTTATTTCAATTAAAGGACTTTTTTCTGGGTGTTGTGTTTTTTTTAAATACTTTACTAGAAATTCATGGTGGTCATGTCTAATATTGGCGTGACCCCATGAATTTCGGGCTTAGGGCCAGCTGATAATGCCAAGCTGGCCCTAACCCCTTTATTACCCAGTGAGCCACCGCATCAGGGCCCTGGATGAGTTGGGTACAGCGCCAATTCTTTATTGTTCTAAATTAAACCATACTTACCATCACGCCCATTCCAGCTGAAGCCAACGATCTCCTGCAATAAAAGAAAAATAATAAACCAACATCATCCTTACCTTTCCATGGTTCCCATGACAGCTTCAGCTCTGCTACATCGAGATGACTGGCTGGACCGCAGCAGAACGCTGCCATCCAGCCTGTCATCCCGCAGACACTGAGAAGAGCAGGCTTGCTTGCGCTCCTCAGTGTCTCGCTGTGACGGCATCCAGATGAGCCGAGGTCATGTCCAATGAACTCGGCTCACCTCATGCACGTCACTGACAGCGTGGGAAAATTCTCACGCTGAAGTGCTGAGTGCAGGAGAATTCTCCCACGCTGTCAGTGATGTGCATGAGGTGAGCTCATGTCCAATGAACTCAGCTCACCTCATGCACCTCACTGACAGCGTGGGAAAATTCTACTGCACTCAGCGCTTCAGTGTGAGAATTCTCCCACGCTGTAAGTGACGTGCATGAGGTGAGCTGAGATCATTGGACATGAACTCACCTCATGCACGTCACTGACAGCGCTTCAGCGTGAGAATTTTCCCACGCTGTCAGTGACGTGCATGAGGTGAGTTCATGTCCAATGATCTCAGCTCACCTCATGCACGTCACTGACAGCGTGGGAAAATTCTCCTGCACTCAGCGCTTCAGCGTGAGAATTCTCCCACGCTGAAGCGCTGAGTGCAGGAGAATTTTCCCACGCTGTCAGTGACGTGCATGAGGTGCGCCGAGTTCATTGGACATGACCTCGGCTCATCTGGATGCCATCACAGCGAGACACTGAGGAGCGCAAGCATGCCTGCTCTTCTCAGTGTCTGCGGGTTGACAGGCTGGATGGCAGCGTTCTGCTGCGGTCCAGCCTGTCATCTCGATGTAGCAGAGCTGGAGCTGTCCTGGGAACCATCGAAAGGTAAGGATGATGTTGGTTTATTATTATATTTTTATTACAGGAGATCGTTGGCTTCAACTGGAATGGGCGTGACGGTAAGTATGGTTTAATTTAGAACAATAAAGAATTGTGTGTTTATTTCAATTAAAGGACTTTATTCTGGGTGTTTGTGTTTTTTTTTTAACTTTCACTATGGGGTTAGTAATGGGGGTGTCTTATAGACGCCTCTCCATTACTAACCTGGGCTTGATGTCAGCTGGCATTATAAGCTGACATCAACTCCAGCCCTATTACCCCACTGCCACCGCTACAGGGCAGTGGGAAGAGCGAGACTAAGTGCCAGAATTGGCGCATCCTATGGATGCGCCATTTATGGGGCGGCTGACGGCTGGTGTTTCTAGCCTGCGAGGGGGCCAATATTCATGGCACCCTTCCTGAGCTATTAATATCAGCCCCCAGCTGTCTGCCTAGCCTTTGCTAGCTATTAAAATAGGGGGGACCCCACGTCATTTTTTTGGGGGGGTCCCCCATTTTAATAGCTAGTAAAGGCTAAGTGTTCAGCTGGGGGCTGATATTAGTAGCCTGGGAAGCTCCATGGGTATTACCCCCTTCCCAGGCTTCAAACATCTGCCCCAGCCGTCTGCTTAACCTCCGCTAGAGACTAAAATTACGGGGAACCCCACGCCAATTTTTATTTTAATAAATCCTTCAGTTTAACACTAAATGACAAGTACAGTAACCAACACTGTCGCTGTACTTATTATAAATGTGACTGACATGTTTCTATCTATCTAATCTATGTGTGATGCTCTATTCTTTCTGTTCTAAATTGTCGGGTACAGATGCTGAATTGCAGGCCGGCTTTTTTAAAGAGACAGTGCATGAAAACACTATTATTTTTTTAAATAAATCCTTTACACTAAATGACAAGTACAGTAAGCAACACTGTCACTGTACTTATTATATATGTGACTGACATGTTTCTATCTATCTAATCTATGTGTGAAGCTCTATTCTTTCTGTTCTAAATTGTCGGGTACCGCTGCTGAATTGTCGGCCGGCTTTTTTAAAGAGACGGTGCATGAAAACACTAATATTTTTTTTAATAAATCGTTTACACTAAATGACAAGTGCAGTAACCAACACTGTCACTGTGCTTCTTATATGTGTGTCTGACATGTTTCTATCTATCTAATCTATGTGTGATGCTCTATTCCTTCTTGTCTAAATTGTCGGGTACCGGTGTATGCCGCTGCTGAATTTGCCGGCCGGCTTTTTTAAAGAGAGTGTCTTCTGAGAAGTTTGTCAGCTTTTGGACACCTTTGCAGGTGTTTTCTATGTGTTTCTATGTGTTTTTGTTTGCCTGCCATTGGTTTTAACGGTGTTCGACGGTGTTCTAAGGTGTTCGACGAACAGTTCGACGAACATCCCGGTGTTCGACGAACCGAACCGAACCCGAACACTACGGGGGTGGCTCAACACTAGTAATCAACACTATCACTGAACTTATTATATATGTGACTGACATGTTTCTATCTATCTAATCTATGTGTGATGCTCTATTTTTTCTGTTCTAAATTGTCGGGTACAGATGCTAAATTGCCGGCCGGCTTTTTTAAAGAGACAGGTGCATGAAAACACTATTATTTTTTTTAAATAAATCCTTTAACACTAAATGACAAGTACAGTAACCAACACTGTCACTGTACTTCTTATATATGTGACTGACATGTTTCTATCTATCTAATCTGTGTGTGATGCTCTATTCTTTCTGTTCTAAATTGTCGGGTACCGGTGTATGCCGCTGCTGAATTGCCGGCTTTTCATGGTTCACTGTGAGCACTGTTCCCATCGATTTGGGCAACCACTGTAATGCCACAACCACCATGGCTGTGGCATTACAGTGAGTGGCAGACAATCCCTGCATGATTGGTGCTCTAAAGAGCGCCTGACATGCAGGACACGCTTTTGGTGCACGAACAGTTATCGAACATAACCTCGAACAGCCGAATTTTTTGCAAATCGTTCGCGTTCGTCGAACGGCTTGAACACCGCCCAAAACAGCTCGAATTTGAGATTGGTGAACAGTTCTAGTCGAACACCGCTCATCTCTAAACCTTACAGTGTGTTGAATTCCAGATTCGATAATAGGAAAACCTGTCTAATTAGCAAAGACGGAGGAAGAACAACTGCAATGGTATCGAGAGACCATCTGAAGTTGTGCCCAAGTCTGTTGAAGCCCCAGGAGGAAGTGCCTCTCACCGTACCGGAGGAGCCTAAAGAAGAAGTACTCCATACTAACTTAGGAGATTTCCCGGCAGATTGGCCTCAATTGGATGGAGCGGTAATAATACCTGTGATCCACTTCTACCAACAGCCAGAAAACCCTCCACAGCAAGTAGAACCTGTAGGTGCCCCAGAAGAGCCTGCTCAGGAAGAATCCCCAGAAGAAGGATCCCCGGTTGGAGCAGAGCAAGAAGGCCCAGCCAATGATACACTTGTCAGTCCCGTAGGGAGGTTAAGGCAGCCTTGCAGTCCCTCCACACCTAGAACTGACAGAATGGGAGGTTGTACAAACACCAGTACCACACGCATCCCAGTACTACGTAGGTCAACATGTAGCATGCAAGGTCAGACCCCTGTTAGATACAGAGAGTAGAAAGAGAAACTCTGACAGTATAAATAGTTGCCCCTTGGGGTATGTTATTCTTGTGTAATTTTCATGTATGTATGTATTGACTTATTTTTGCATCACAATGGACAATTTATATACGCATTTGGTTACCCATAAGGGTATATATAAAAGACTCTGTGGCTGAGGACTGTGTGCAGCCCAAAAACTGTTTATTTGTCCATAATTGCACTCCCTGGAGTGCCCCTTTAGGTAACCACTGAACAAAAACCTGTTTGGCGTGGTCCAACTCCGGACCACTTATGCCCTGCAGCCACGCCCAGGCCTACGTGGAGGGTTTACAGACAGGTCCCTCAAGCTACCATGTACTTTGCAGTGAAATGGACACCCTGTTAGGGGACTCACTGACAATTGCTCAAAAACTCTAACCATTGTACATATATTTATTATTTATTATGTTTTGTTACCTGTAACGTTCAAGACAAAGTGCCTCCCGTAAAGGGAAGAAATGTTATTGTTAATCTGTTTTGAAAAATGCTTCAGTCCAGGAGTACTGAGTTTTACTAGGGGGGAATGTTGGAGCCTTGCTGCGCATTGGTGCCACAGAACCCAGAAGGGTGCATGGATGGACTTCTCCACAAGAGGCCCTCACACATTCACACACCTCCACCCTACCACCTCAGACCAGCAGACGGAGCCCTGATAGCGATATATATAGGGAGGGTGGAGCCAGGCTGCTCAGTTAGTTTCAGCTTAGTGTTCAGAGACAGAGAGTCTGAGCGCTCAGAGTTGAGCAGAGAGCGTGCTGACGCTCAGAGAGCAGTGAAGAGAGCAGCAATCTGCCTGCTGTGCTTAGGCGAGCCAAGGCCTACAGCACGTGTGGAAGCCTAGTGACGGCCTGAGTGTGGCCAAAGGCGAGAGGAAAAGGAAGAAGTAGCAAGGGGGCAGAGGAGCATACCAGGCTCACCCCGAGATATATACCGGACACCGGGTCCGCGCCTACAGGGACTCTTTACACCCAGTATGGACTACCGGAACTCCTGGAGGACTACAGGTCCCAGGTTTGCCAAACGCTGACTACAGTACCAGGGCTAGGAGTCATGGAGGCCCCAGCGTCCAGGGAGAGTGATCTCCAAAGAGAAGGCCCTACCACCAGGTCAGCAGGTGCAAGGGAGAGAGAGACAGTAACCAAGCTAGGCCTAGTTCCAGGCAGGCCAGAAGCTTAGTGAGAAAAGCCACGAATCAGGAGGCCCTATACCCGCTCACTGGGGAGAGTCCAAAAGTGCACCCTTCGCCCGGAGTACCCTGGACCGTGTCTGCAGCATCACCAGTAAAGGTACTGAAGCTTACCCCGTGTGAGTGTCCGTCTTTCCTCTGGGACCGTCCTGCCATCTCTCCCCCCAGCATCCTCCATTACACCCTATGTTGCCCTGGAGCTAGCTCTACCTGCCACACCATCCCTGCTGCCGTAACACCAGCTCCAGAGGACTGCTCCGCAGCGGCGGCCCCCTTAGCCGCATCCCACAGGTGGCATCACGAACTTTCCCAAATCCCCTATAAACTATTCCCCTTTTACTGACCGCCCTGGGTCACGGACCGGCCAGCCACCATGATATCCCCCCCCAGCTGCCGAGTACCCCACGACCCAGGGGGCGCGTCAGAACAACATGTCCACCTTGAAAGGCCTCCCACCTCTCCTCATGCTCCATCTTCGACCGCTTACAATCTGGCTTCCGACCTCATCAATCCACTTTAACGGCCCCTGACTAAAGTCACCAACGACCTACTAACTGCCAAATCCAAGCGACACTACTCCGCCCTCCTACTCGTAGACTGGTCATCTGCCTTCGATACGGTGGACCATTCCCTCTTACTACCGACTCTTTCATCTCTTGGCATCACGGACTTGGCCCAATCTTGGATCTCTTCATACCTAATAGACCAGACATTCAGTGTCTCCCACTCACACACCACCTCCTCATCTCGCCCCCTATATGTTAGTGTCCCCCAAGGCTCAGTTCTAGGGCCCCTGCTCTTCTCCATCTACACCTTTGGCCTGGGACAGCTCATAGAGTCTCACGGCTTTCAGTATTACCTGTATGCTGATAACACACAGATCTACTTCTCTGGACCCGATATCAACTCCTTACTAACCAGCATCCCACAAGGTCTGTGTGGTGCCCCTGCGGGTTCAGTCGCCACAGAGGTGCTGCATCTCACCCAGAGGTGTGGTACCTCACTCTCAGGTAAGGAGGGAGTACTACCCGGGACACACACACCCACATCCAATACACTCCACTTCAGTAGGGAAGGGCGAGATTGCTCCTAAGGGAGAGCAGAGTCCCTGGTCCTTAGCTGGAGGGTGGAACTAGGTAGAGGAGGTGGGTGGAGGAAGTAGATCAGGGGAGCACAGACAGGAAGAGTATAAGAAGAAGGGGAACCATCTAGAAGCAGTCAATTCGGAGTCAGAGAGACAGAGTGAGAGTTGGGAGCAGGAGCTCAGGAGGAGCTCTGCTCAGGAGGAGTGGAGAAAGGAGCAGGGCCCAGTGAGAGAGGCCCAGGAGAAGGAAAGAGAGAAGAGAGGAGCAGTGAGAAGGGCTCCAGGAGGAACAGAGGGGATCCCAGGGGCACGATGAGTGCAGATGCCACCCGTGCGCCCGAATCCACGCTGACGAGGAGGGATCAGGCTGCAGAGAGGGGACCGGCCCCTAAACTAGTGGAGAACAACTAGGCTCAGCTAGACAACCGGAGGCTGCTGCATTTTCAAGGTGCTGCAGCCAACAGCCACAATTATATCGCCGAAAAGGTGGCCACATAGAGACCAGGGGATTGAAAGTCGCCCGACAAGGCCCAAGGTCACTGGCTTGGGACACTGATTATGAGGCGCAGGACAGGTGGGTGAGTGCCAGCGCAGTGAGACGACCGAGAAAGGTACATAGAACGGGGTCCCGTCTAAGTGCTCCTGAGATACCTGAGAGTTTGCTGGATCACTACCCCAGAGGACACTGGACGACGTGGGTGGTTATAATCCGGAAAGTGTAACCTGAGGAACTTAACTGTGAGTAAACTCTAAAGACTGCACTGCACTGTGTCCTTGAATACTTGCTGCGCCATCACCAGCCCTGCACTACACAGCACCAGCAACATCTACCTGATACAATATATCATTTCCTGCCCTGGAGCTAAGCTCTGCCTGTGGAGAGTTGAACCAACTCTGCTGCGTCACCATCAGCTCCAGTGGACCTGCATCGCAGCGGCGGCTCCATATAGCCGCATACCACAGGTGGCGTCACGAACATTATCTTTATTCCTTTTTACTTTCCCTTTAATTGACTGCCTTGGGTAACGGACCGGGTCACTGCCACCGTGACATCCCCCAGCACCGACCGGCCCGGCTAATGGGTACCCCACGACCCAGGCGGCGCGTCATCTGTCCTCTATTTCATCCTTCTTCTCTGCTAGATTACTAAAACTTAATATGAGTAAAACTGAATTCATCTTTCCCCCACCTCACTCAACCCCCCCCATCTGACCTATCCATCTAAGTTAATGGCTGCCCACTCTCCCCAGTCCCACAGGCTCGCTGCCTCGGGGTAACCCTTGACTCTAATCTCTCCTTCAAACTACAAATCCAACCCTTTCCACTTCCTGCCGACTCCAACTCAAAAATAACTCCCGGATCCGCACATTCCTCAGCAAAGACTCTGCAAAAACACTAATGCATGCCCTCATCATGTCCCGCCTCGACTACTGCAACCTCCTGCTCTGTGGCCTTCCTTCTAACAATCTCGCACCCCTCCAATCTATCCTAAACCCTGCTGCCTGACTAATCCACCTGTCCCCCGCTATTCCCCGGCCTCTCCCCTCTGACAATCCCTTCACTGGCTACCCATCGCCCAGCGACTCAAGTTCAAGACCCTAACCCTGGCATACAAAGCCATCCACAACCTGTCTCCCTCATACATCTGTGACCTAGTCTCCCGATACTTACCTACACGCAACCTCCGATCTTCACTAGATCTCCTTCTTTACTCCCCTCTTATCTACTCTTTCCACAATCACATACAAGATTTCTCCCTTGCATCCTCCCTACTCTGGAACTCTCTACCCCAACAAATCAGGTTCTCTCCTACCGTGGAAACCTTCAAAGGGAACCTGAAGACCCACCTCTTCCGACAAGCCTCCAACCTGCAGTAACCACCACTCCACCACACCGCTGCATGACCAGCTCCACCCTCACCTACTGTATCCTCACCCATCCCTTGTAGATTGTGTGCCCTCGCGGGCAGGGTTCTCTCTCCTCCTGTACCAGTCACTGACTCGCTTTGTTCAAGATTATTGTACGTTTTTTTGCTATGTATATCCCTTTTTCACATGTAAAGCGGCATGGAATAAATGGAGCTATAATAATAAAGAATAATAATAATAATAACTGTAAGACGCTGCATGTTTGATGCAGCATTAAAAAAGCACCAAAAGCTCATCATGAGAACGTAGCCTAAGAGTGACGTGCTCAAAATATACATAGATTCAAGTGGAACATCTGTGAGTTCCATATCATCTTCATAGCAGCCTCTATTTACATTTGGGTCCTCTGCCACCGCTGGCTACACTACTAGATCTCTTCCATGGTCTTTATCATTGTTTCACCCTCTGTCTTTGTTTCTGTCATAATCCTACTCTCTTTCGTTCTCCTTCGGCTCTTTGTCTTGTTCCTGTAATCAATTTCTTCTGTCACTCACATTTCTTCTACTTGTCCCATGGTTTTCCAGTGGCATGTGCGCACCTGACCTACATCTAAAATTCAGGTCTACGCAGGTCAGGTGCACATTACAGTGTTGCCGGCACTTTAAGGTCACGTTGCATTTGATTTCCAAACCTTTGGCTGGGTCAGACAGAAGAAATCAAAGGACTGGATGTGGCTTACAGGTCACAGATTGCCCAGGTCTGCCTTAATTGGACAAATCTTTTTCTTCTCTCTTTTTCAGTTTTTCTGTCTTCTCATTTTTTTTTGCATGAATTTAAGCAGTTTGAGAAGGCGAGGATGGTTGTGCTACAGTGCGGTTTGAATTATTCAAGTGGGTGAAATGTGAATTGTTCTTGGCAGTGATATGAATTTTCCTTTTTAGGTCGACTGTATTATCACTAAATTATATAATGTTTTGAAGGCTTTCCAATTTTAGTTGTCATACATCATAGATGTTACATAAATAAAGAAGTTTTTTTTTGTATTTTTTTAAAAAAAAGGAAGCCTTCTGGGATGTGTACCGCTGTATAATTATTTGACCTCGACAGTAAGTGCTTGCTCCCACTTGCGATTAAATCGGACAAATGCAATCCGATAAAAAATCAGATTGCATTTGTACCAATTTAATCCTATGATGGTGTGCTTAGTGGTGTTATTTTTACCAGCTCCGATCGGATCGCGATCCGACTGAAAAAACATTGCAGCATGCTGTGATTGCATGCTGGATTCGCACACACCTATATAAGCCTATGGGTGCATGTGAATCTTTGCACTGCACTCGGATATCACCCGAGCACAGTGCGATCTCTGCTGACGCTGGCAACAGAGGAGATTGAGAAATTACTTTCTCCGTCTCCTCCGCAGCTGTGGTGAGATCCTCTCTGTCCAAGAGGATTGGAGCTCAGTGCGCTGACACTTGGCTCCTGCTAGCAGAAACTGCCACATCAGGCAGTTTCTCAGGCCACAGGCTGCGCTCTTCCAGGGGCAATGTATTTAGCAGATCTATCACCACCTGGTTCATCTTCTCGCAGAGTCCATTGGTTTGGGGGTGATAGGGCGTTGTTCTTATCTTCCGGCAGCCGTACAGGTTGCAGAACTCCTGGAAGACCTCCGCTTCGAAGGCTGGTCCTTGGTCTGTCAACACCTGTTCTGGATACCCGTGTGGGCGGCAGAAATGCTGCTGGAAGGCCCTAGCTGCTGTTTGAGCTGTTAAGTCTTTGACGGGGACCACCACTAGGAACCGGGAGTAGTGATCCACGATGGTTAGGGCGTAGACATACCCGCTTCTGCTTGGAGCCAGTTTAACATGGTCCAGAGTGACGAGTTGCAGCGGCTCCCTGGTGATGATGGGCTGCAGGGGAGTCCTCTGGCTGGCACGGTCCCTTCTTCTTAGATTGCATGGGCCACAGTCTCTACACCATCTCTCAATGGCTCCTCTCATGCCTATCCAGTAGAACCGTTCACGCAGCAGGAACTCCAGCTTCTTCCGTCCGAAGTGCCCTGCCCCATTGTGGTAGGCCTCCAGCACCATAGCTGCGTCCCGTCTCGGTACCACAACCAGCCAGATCAGTTCATGTGTCCGGGAATTGACCATTCTGTGGCACAACTTCTCCTTGTAGAGAAACAGTCTGCTTTTTTCTGTCCACAGTTGCTTGGTCTCTTCTGGAGCGTCTGGGTCCAGGCGGGCGTCAACCTGGGTCAGCATCTTCTTCACCAGACGGACTGCGGGGTCACTGTCTCCGCCCAGTTGTAGTGGGGTAAGGAGTTGAACGTAGCAGATCGCTGGCCCCTCACACGGTGGGAATACTGGGTAATCCCATGACGGTGGAACGCAGGGAGTTCGACCTCCTCCAGTTCTTCTGGATCTTCCCCTCCGTCTGGTAGGTTTGGCATCCTGGACAGGGCGTCCGCATTGGTATTGGAGCGTCCTGCCCGGTATTTGATCGTGAACTCATAATTGCACAGGCGGGCCATCCATCTCTGCTCCAGGGCACCCAATCTTGCAGTGTCCAGGTGTGTCAACGGGTTGTTGTCCGTGTACACGGTGAACCTGGAAGAGGCAAGGTAATGCTTAAAACGTTCGGTTACCGCCCACACCACTGCCAGGAACTCTAGCTTGAACGAGCTGTAATTCTCAGGGTTTCTTTCCGTGGGTCGCAGTTTTCGGCTGGCGTAAGCAATTACCCGTTCTCTCCCCTGCTGGATCTGGGACAGTATGGCTCCTAGCCCGATGTTACTTGGTCCGTGTGGAGGATAAAGGGCTGGCTGTAATCAGGGTACGCCAGGATTTCATCCCCCGTGAGGGCCATCTTCAGCTGGTGGAATGACTCCTCTTCCAGCTTTTCCCATCTGAAGGGTGGCTTCTGGTTTTTGGCCTTCCTGGACTGGCCTATCAGGAGGTCCTGCATAGGAGCTGCCTTCTTGGTAAAACCGGGAATGAATCTTCGGTAGTAGCCTACCAACCTGAGGAACTGCCGCACTTCCTTTATGCTGGATGGTCTTGGCCAGTCCTTAATCACGGTGATCTTGTCAGGGTCGGGAGCCACTCCGTCAGCACTCACCACGTGTCCCAGGTACTGTACCTTTGGCTTCAGTAGATGACACTTTGAGGGTTTTACCTTTAGGCCATAGTTTGCCAGGGCTTCAAACACTTCTGCCAGGTGTTCCAGATTGTCCTCATAGGTCTTGGAATAGACGATGACATCGTCCAGGTATAATAGGATCGTCTCGAAGTTCCGGTGTCCCAGACAGCATTCCATCAACCGTTCGAAGGTTCCTGGTGCGTTGCAGAGCCCGAACGGCATACAGTTAAATTCGCTGAGTCCCATCGGGGTGGTGAATGCGGTCTTCTCCCGGTCCGCCTCTGCTACAGGAACCTGCCAGTACCCGCTAGTGAGATCAAAAGTAGAGAAGAAGTTAGCAGATTTCAATGCAGCTAAGGACTCTTCTATCCTTGGTAACGGGTACGCATCTTTGTGTGTGATACGGTTGACCTTCCTGTAGTCTACACACATTCTCATGGTGTTGTCTTTCTTTTTCACTAAGACTAGTGGAGCTGCCCAGGGGCTACAGCTGTCCCGGATTACCCCAGCCTCCTTCATGTCTTTTAGCATCCCCTTGGCGTGCTGATAGTGTGCAGGGGGTACGGGTGGGTATCTCTCCTTTATGGGAGGATGGTCTCCCGTGGGGATGTGATGTTCTACCCCCTTTACTCGCCCGAAGTCTAGCGGTTGTTTACTAAACACTCTCTCGTACTCCTGAACCACCCGATAGACTCCCTGTTTTTGGTGTGAGGGAGTGGAGTCAGTACCCAAATGCAGTTGCTGACACCAGTCCCCCATTGGTTTCTTAGAGCCCTTACCTTCCTCTGGTTGAGATGGAGGCAAGGGTTCCACGGCCTTTACAGAGTTCTGGTTGATGGTGAACAATTTGGATAGCGTGGCATACCGGGGCAGGTTTACTTCTCTATCCCCGATGTTTATGATGCGAACGGGCACCCTCCCATGGCGTACATCGACCACCCCCCGTGCTGTCAAAATGGTGGGCCTACTGTCCGAGTAGACGGGTTCTACCATCGCTTAGTAGTCTCTACCCCTTAGACCAATAGCTGCCCGGCACCAAATCATCATCTCACTTTTCGGGGGCATGGCAATAGGGAACGGGTCACACATTCTCACGCTACCAATCTCACCACCAGATAGTTCCACCTGTTGCCGTTTCATCAGTGCCCGGATCTCTTTTTGGAGGACACGCTGCTGGCTGGAACTGGCGTTCTTGGCAACCTGTTGCAAAATAAGAATCACCTCTGCAAGACAGTTTTCGATTACGTTAGTACCTAGGGTTATTTTTGGGTGATGCTCACGACGGTCAATGTCCACAATGATCAGTCTTTGTGCCGGCAGTTCAACTTTACCGACCTTGATGATCACCTCTTTAAACCCTATCTGTGGCACGGGCTGACCATTGCTGGCGATAATGCTCAGGTCGTCATCTGGGTAGCGGGTTATGTCCGAGTCATTCCAGTACCGCTTGAAGAGCACGTGCGGGATGGTAGTCACCTGTGACCCAGTGTCTAGTAGGGCGCTTATAGGAATGCCATCCAGTACCACAGGCAAGACCGGACGTCCCCTTATGTATTTATCACGCCAGTTCGATGGGCCTGATGATCTTATGCCTGGGGGTTGACCCTCTACCCCAGGTTGTGCCCGTTTAAATGACAGTACCTTGCCATATGTCCGGGTTGATTGCAGCGGCGGCAGATGGGTTGTCCATCCTCGTTGTATCGGTCGCTGGGTCTTCCTCTGGCCGGTGGGGTCCTCGTCAGTCGGCGACACGGGACGTCCTCCGGTCCGGATGCCAGCTGGATCTTTCCTGGAGAAGAGACCTGTAAAGACTGCACAGTTCTGGTTAGCGCGGCAATGCTCTTAGTCAGCTCTTGAACCTGGTGGTGCAGGTCTGTAGCCGGGTTATTGTTCAAAGCCTGCACATCAGCTCCCACAGGCCCTGCAGACAAGGGCGCCACGTCCTGGTGATAAGTGATAGCAGGGCGCCTGTGAGTCACAGCGCCACCTGGTGCCGGTTCTCGGAGCACCCGGATGGCTCTGTCCTTGAACTGTGCAAAGTCCAGGTCAGGGTCCTGTAAGGCCATTGCCCGCAACTGGGTTCGGTGGGCATTGCACAGTAGACCCTCAATAAATTGTTCGGTCAACAGCTTGTCTTCATTCCCCACGCTGTCAGGGTCTGCCTGCTTAATGGCTCTCAGGGCCTCTTGTAGGTTTAGAGCATAGTCTCTTATACTTTTGTGTGCCCGTTGTTTGCACCTGTATAATCTGAGCTTTATTTCGGCTGAGGTTCGGGTATCAAATGTGTCTTTCAGCCGGGCTAGTATTTCTCTGACAGTCCTCTTCTTCCTAGGTGGCCAGGACTTTACCTCCCTTTGGGCTGCCATGATTAACTGGGCCACCAGGATGCTCACTTTTTGCTCTTCCGTGAGGGGGTATACCTGGAAGAGGCTATCCAGTCTTTCCCTAAAGTCACTTAGGGTATGTGACTCCCCTGAGTACTGGGGTAGCCAGGTTGCCCACAGGATATAGGGCATGGTGAATGGCATGACGGCAGCAGCGGTTGCGCTGGCGGCAGCGGTGGCAGTGGAGCTTCCCTCTGTATCTGACATCCTCCTTCCCCCCTAGTGGACCGTGGCCTACCTTGCGATGATCCTCTTCCGTAGCCCGCGGCTCCGCAGTCGATCGTCGGGGTTGAGGACCTTGCGTCGCGCTCCTGTGACGTCAGCGTCGCTCTCTCTCCCTTCCAGGACCTTGCGCAGCGTCGAGACGTAAGGCGGGGCTTCAGTTCTCGCGTGCTTTCGATGTCCACGCCCCTCTTCTTCCCGCGCGGCGTCCCGAAGATGGCGCCCGATGGCGGGAACCAACTGAAGATGGCGGGAAACGGCTCTGGATGGCGGGAAGACGGCTGCAGATGGCAGGAAGCTTCTCTCAGGTAAGTGCAAAAGTCTTTTTCAGGCACGCATTACCCGTTGGTGGCGGGTGGATTTGGATCCTGCCGACTACGCCAAAGTTGACTCGCCCCCTGGACCTGTGTTGTGCGTGCACGTGTGTGCGGGGAATACCCGGAGCCGGATCGCTGGGGGTTGTAGTCTCCGTGGCGATGACCCGGTCCGTGCCCAGGGTGGTCAATTCAGTGGCAGTCTTACTAGTATGATAATGGTCCGACTACGCCACCCGTGGATTGCGGTCAGTGGGGACCGCCGCTGCAAGGCAGACCGCTGAGGCCGGTGTTGTGTTTGCAGCTAAGAATGGGATGACTCCCCACGGGAGAAGTATAGCCTCAGGGCAGTTGGTGTGGATGATGGGAGTGATGGTGCACAAGCGCAGCAGGAACAACTCAGAGTCTGTGCAGTGCAGTTCAGGGTCTTTACTGGTGTTATAAAGCAGACCCTCCCGGGAGTACTGGTTAGCAGTAGAGGCCTGGTCAGTCTGTGAGCAAGCAGGATCTCCCCTGGCCAGGTGGAGTTGTAGGCCTCCCCGTCTATCTGCACTCTTCCTGGCTACCTTGCTGTATGCGGGTAGAAGTAGCCCACGTCCCTGAGTGTACCGTGTGGTGCTCACCCGTATGGCCGGTGACTTGGGGCCTTCTGTTAGCCTCCGTTCTATGATGGCGGTGCTGGTCCCTTGCTTGTGACCGTGCCTCCGGGCTTCTATGGCCAGAGGACCTGGAATCCCCTGCCGGTTGGATTCTGCTTCTGGACCTGGATGCCCCCACAGCCTCGGACTCCGTGTCCGGTCTTAGTGTCTTCAGCCAGGACGAGCTACCTGGCTTCCAGCCCCTGGCACTCGCTCCTGCTCCTACAGAGCTCCTAGTTCTTGCTTTCCCTGTGTCTGCTGCCCTCCAGACTGGACTGCGTCTCTGTCTGGGACTTCACTCTATCTCCCTAACCCTGCCCCAGTCCCAGTTTATATAGGGCAGATTCCTCCCCTCCCAGGACTGGGGCAGGAGGCGTGGCATGCTTGAGGGCTCCTGACCAGGAGACCTCCCACTTGCTCTCAGACATAATATTTCTATTACTGTGGTAACCAGACCCCTGGGGTGCCACATTTACATTAAAATAAATTTGATTCTTGAATATGTCTCGGAGATTTGTATCTTGATTGTTACATTTTTTCATAAAATTGTATAGTAATTGTTTCAATTCCTGATATTTCTTTTTTACTTACCCCTCCTTTTTCCTCTAGTTTTCCTCAATTTCATTAGTGATCTCTGATTCCATGGTGTGTTTCTTTTCTTGCACTGGTCCTCCCATTTTTGTTTTCCTATAAATCATTGGGTCTAGGACACGCACAGTGTCAGGACTAAGAGCGGTTAGGTTCAAAAAGCGTAGATCTGTGTCTGTTTTTCACTCTCTTATATGTCTCCATTGGAATTTTTATTCCCTGTTTTTAATAGTTGCAAATAAAGTCATGTTTTAACATACTTACCTATTTTTCCTGTGGATGCTGGTTTTTCCCTATTTCTGCCACACCGTTATCATCATACTGACAGAAAAAAGTTACAGCTCTCTTTTTGTATGATAGAAAGAAAAAACAACATAAATCTGGTATCGTGGTAGTCACACTGACCCAAAAAATAAAGCTGTATTATCAATAATACCACACATACAACAGTATAAAAATAAAAACTATTCTTGTACTGCTGTCTTAATTGTTTGTTGTATCTCCCAAAAACTGGATCAGGATCAGTTCACATTTATCCTGTGCTCTCAGCTGAGCACTCAAGTCAGACCTTCCATGTAAATCCCAAAAACTACGATTCAGACAAAACCCCCAACGAAACCACTCATTATAATGAGGCAAATGAAGTCACTTTGCACTGCGGCTTGTCTTTGTTCCGGCGGTGTACCATCATTTTAGGGGTCTTTTTTTGCGCCGAAATGTGGTCGACCACAGTTCTGTGCACACCTAAAAATATGGATACCACCAGAACAGAAGCCAAAAGGAGTCCAAAGTGTCTCCATTTACTTCATTATAGTGAGTGGTTTAATCAGGGATTTCATCTGAATCGTGTTTTTGTGGGATTTCTACGGAAATCCTGACTAAGTGCTCTGTGTAAAGTGATCCCAGCTTTATACTGAAAGCAATCAAAAAATAAATTAATAAAAACCCTACCTTATCCCACACAATACAAGCCCTCACTTAGGTCCATCATCTGTCACTGAAAATATAGGGGTTCCCATGTTACTGGTAGAACGAAGACTCTAGAAAAGCGATACAGCTCTCACCCTCTCAAATAACATCCAGTGAAATCTGCGCTCCCAAATCCAAATACACCTCTTCTTCTTAGCTCCACTGTGCCTAAACCGCGATAAGCGACTACATGTTTGGCATTGCTGTAGTGGGGGAGCCCACTTAATTTATGGGGTGCGTATTGTGAGGGGGTGGTTGAAGATTCCCACTCCACTCCCATCTAAAGCTGTTTTAGTAGATATGATTACTTGTGTAAACATAAAAGATGTTATTGGTGTTTAGCAGATATGTATTACATATATAAACATAAAAGAAGGTTATTGGTGTGTTTAGCAGGTATGTATTACATGTATAAACATAAGAGATATTATTTGAGTTTTAGCCATTAGGTGGCAGCGGTTTTCACATTCATACTACGGTCAACAGTGTGTCCATTGACACACAGGGAAATAACCAATTTGAGCCATCTGAAGCGACAATTGAAAACTGAAGGATTTCTGAGGGTTGAAGGCCGCCATCTTAGAGCTTAGTTGTAAGAGACAGCGAATAGAGACAGACATGAGAGGGTTCCTGTCAGAGACAGACTGTTCCTGTAATTCCTGTCAGAGAAACACTTTGGGGGGACGACTATGGTTGGATTCAGAGTTGGATTCCCCCCAAAAGCATTGGCTGTGACATGAATGGCCTTCTGCTAGCCAGTCAGGCTAAAACTTCACTCCAGGTGACAAGCCCAGGATCCACTCCACGGTCTCCCAGCTAAACGGCCATTCAGATGATCAGACAGCCATTTCAGTGATCAGTTAATGGCCGGTAAGTCCTGAGCTCAGGCCCCACCACAGGGATCCTGATGGGCGTATGCACACAGACAATAGAGAGAGTTTGGCGCCAAACATAGATTCTCAGTTAGAGACATTGTTTGCTAATACGGCTGTGTGAACATTAGTTAAATCGTCCCCTCAATGGTGAGCTTGTGTATAAAAAGAAAGCATAACTGAATTGTAATTTTAGAGAATTGTTAAGTTTGTGAATCTCTGCACTGCACCACTGCAGGGGCCGCCTCTTGCACTCATCTAATTGCACTCATCTAATAGCATTCTTTGCTTTCCGGGCCTTGCCATGTGCCCAAACATTAGTTTTTGACCACATATAGGGTATCACTGTGTTCGGGAGAAATTGCATAACAAATTTTGGGGTCCATTTTCTACTATTATTCCTCGTGGAAATTATAAATTTGGTGCTAATGTATGGTGTAGGAGCGAGGCAGTCGTGGATGAGTTGCTTCTTCTGCACGCCCTGGCACCCTATAGGAAACTCGTGTCCCAGTGTGCTGATGTGTGTGGGGTGCATCACACTTACTTGTGACCCATAGGCCTCCACTGGCTCCAGGCTTCCGTCTTCCAGAACTGCAGCATACAATCAAGGAGACACTGAATGCTTTATAACAGTCAAACGTTTACTGAGTAGTTTACAGTCATAACAATGAAGCATGTAGGATAGGGCACAACAGGTTACAATCTTTCCCACAGGTAACGGAATTAACTTCAGCCCTAGTTGGTCTGGGTAGAGCATCCCTCTTGTTAACTCCTCTAGCACTAGGAATTCTTCTCCACCGAAGGCAGTGCACCCGGATTCCATTACCTTCCGCCTCTGAGAGTCTAAGTCCATCTTTCCCTTCAGCCCTGCAGGCTTAGTGCACCCAAGGCCCTGACGTCCATCTCTAGGTCCCAGGGCAGACAGACTAATTTGCATGGAATGGTTCTATGGAATCCACTGCCCTGAGTAACAGGCTCTTGTTGGCGATAGCAGCCCACTACTTATGATCACTCCCATCACTTCACCACACTTACTCTAACTGCCCCTGACAGGTCCTGAACTTGACACTAACTCTCAGTTCCCCCTCCCCAATCTGGGCTAGACGTTACATTTAACCCTGTCTAGGTTATACTGCAGCCCCAGGGGGTTTTGCTTTCAGAAAACATACACTACTATAAAATATGTTGGGGTGTCAGAGAGTGGAGCACCATCTTCACCACTCCCACACTAAAGCAGTATTTTAGTAGAAAAAATATAACTTTTTGTTTTGACATCTAAATGTTACGAAGTTTTAAGAATCACCTGTAAGTCAAGAATGCCCAGTACACCCCTAGATAAATTCCTTGAGGGGTTACTTGAGGGAGGGTTTTGCTGTTTTGGTATGTCTAAGACAATGTATTCCAGCCAATTTTATGCTCCAGAAATCAAATAGCGCTCTTTCTTTTCCCGAGCCCTGCCGTGTGCCCAAGCAGCAGTTTTTAACATATGTGTTGAATCATCACATTTGAGAGAAATTGCGTAACAAATTATGGGATCCTTTTTTTCCTATTATCCATTGTGAAAATTAGAAATTGGGAGCCAAAACAAAATTTTAGTGGAAGAAACATAATTTTAGTTTTCACATACATATTTTAAAGAGTTATGTGAAGCCCTTATGGGTTTAAAATGCTCAACACAACATTAGATGAATTTCTCGAGAGATATTTTCCAAAATGTGGTCACTTGTTGGGTTTTCTGCTGTTTTAGTACCTCAGGAGCTCTGCAAATGAGACATGGTGAATGCAATCTATTCCAGCCAAATTTACAGTCCAAATACCAAATGTCGCTTTTTCCCTTCTGAGCCCGGCCGTGCAACCAAACAGCAGTTTTTGACAACATGGGTCCATTTTCTCCTATTAACCCTTGTGAAAATGACAATATTGGGGCTAAAAATAAAATTTTACTGAAAAAATAATAATTTTTCATTATCACACCCAAATGTTATAAAGTTCTGTGAAGCATCTCTGGGTTCAAAATGCCCAACGTACCCCTAGATAAATTAATTGAGGGGTTTACTTTCCAATTTGGGGTCACTTGCGCTGGATTCTGCTGTTTTGGTACCTCAATGGCTCCGCAAATGAGAAATAGAGTCCATAATCTATTCCTGTCAAATTTACGCTCCATATTCGAAATAGCACTTCTTCCCTTCTGAGCCCGGCCATGCGCCAAAACAGCAGTTTTTAATCGCATATAAGATATTGTCACATTCAGGAGTAAATGTGTAATACATTTTAGGGTCCAATTTCTTCCATTACCCCTTGTGAAAATGAAAAATTTGCAGCTAAAGCAATATTTTAGTGGAAAAAAAATATTTTATTTATTTCAATTCAATTTTCCTTAATCCCCCTGTGTAGCATATTAATGATTAACAAATTTCTTAACAGCAGTTTAGAATAATTTGAGGGGTGCAGTTTTAAAAAGGGTCTCACTTCTGGGGGTATTTCCAATATATAGGCCCCTCAACGTGTCTTCAAAATTGAATGGGTCCGTAAAAAATTGGATTTGTAAACTTACTTGAAAAAAAAAAAATGAAAAATTGCTTCTAACCCTTCTAAAATTGTAACCCTTCAAAATTGTAACAAAATAAAGGTTTCTGGGAATAAGTTTGTCGCAGTATTACGCCACTTTTACAGACACACAAGAACAACTACTAAATCTAACCTAAATTGCATTTAACAGGCCAGAAAGGTTAAGAAACAGTTTTTCCTGCATAATCACTTGTATATAAGGCTAAATAAACCAGAGAAACCAAAAAATATCCCTTTTAGCCTTTGTTCACACATACTGTTGTGGCCTTTTTACAATCGGGAGGGTCCTGACATATATTTTGTAGGTCCCTCTGTCATACATCATTTTTAGTTTGCTATTCCCCAGCACTTTACAAGCACAGTTAGAACGCACCAGTAGGTATGTTGATCTTTGACCTGAGAGGCCTCAGGTGGCTCTGTAAAATGCGTTTTAGAGAGACAGCTGTTACTTAGACAATGGGCCGTCCCTCCATCATTGACACTCAGTGGAATACATATTCCATAGCAGTTTACAATGTGCCCAATGTAGCGTTGGGCTGGACCCCCTCCTCCTCCTCTTCCACCACCATGTGATACTGCGGCCCTGAATTCAAATGTTCAGAGGCCCTGCAGTAGGCAGGAAAGCTGGGTTTTGTGAGAGCCCTCGTGTGGCCCTTTAACATACATTTTGAAATGCCGTCCTCTAGAAATTTTGGAGGTGCCTCTTGTGTACATTTGAGAGTGCCCTCACTTATTCATATTGTAGGGCCCTCACTATTATTTAACTCATTAAAGGGCAGAGACTACAGAGAAAATGGCCAAGAGACATGGAGTACTAGAAGGTAGCAGTGAGTGCGGCCTACGATCCTCAGGCATGGCTGAACTCTGTGAACCGGAAAAATAAAGCTGCACTAGTCAACTGGATGACGAGCTCAAATATATCACTTGTGCAAGTCAATGGACAAAGGATATATGGTGCCCCCCCCCCCCCTCCAGGATGAGTTGTAGAAGCTTCTCCAAATGGCTTAGATATTTTGATTGTCAATATTCCCCAGATTATATAGCAAGAAAAGACTTCTTGATACTGTACTACTTGGTCCAGTGCAGAATGTGCATCGTATTTCCAAAAATTACTCCTGGGGCTGGGGGATATGTCATAGGTGCAGGAAGATTCCATGACAAGGGCCTCCCTTGACAAACATTATCTATGATGGAGTACTGTAGTAGTTGTGGCCCTCAATTCAAGTTTTCAGAGGGCCATCAGTCGGTCATCAACAGTGTAAATTTCTATTGAATATGTATCTCAGTCACAATGAGGCACAACCTGTGACAAGGGCCTCCAATGACAAATATTAGTTTGGTACGACTACTGTACATCCCAGATTTGTCTACTGCACAAATGTGCATGGGGCTGAATCATGGTTGACGCAGGAAGCCACCATCCCAAGGGCCTCCAATCACAAAGTTAGGCTGGAGTTGGAATACTGTCCTGGTTGGTCCACTGCTCAATGTGCATAGGATTTGTAAAAAATTAGCCCTATGAGCTGTGTCATGGTTGACTCACTATTTTGGCTGTGCCTGTGATAGCTTGGCTTGTGCCATCAACATCTGAAAATCTGTCAACAAAACCCAAAATGCCAAAAAAGCCTGTTGTTAAAGGATGTGGACTTGGTGTTGTCAGTTGTGCATGAGAAGGCACTCAGTCTGTGTCAGGTCAGAAGAAGCTTGATGCATCCACTATGTTCCTGCAAAAAGTTCCCGGTCTGGAATGTAAATGTGTGTGGAAGCCAGAAGATTGAGAGAAAATTCTGTCTTGGATAGCAGACAAGGCTTCTACGCATTTGTCAAGCAGCAACAAATCTTCCACGACACACAGTCTACTGTGGATATACAGAAGGCTGGACCTTCCAATCCTCAAGCTGGTTCTCCTTCCTCCCGCCATTATCAGTCACAGGAGACATATGAACCCAAGCTTGGCCACTCCGAGGATCTGTTTGGTATGTATCCTTGGGTTGGCTCTGGTCTATCACCATGCAGCATTGAAGAGGGACAAGAGAAGGTGGCGTGCGTTGATGCTCAAGTATTTGAGGACTTACGGCCAGAAGAAAGCCACTTGGAGGAAGGTCATTTACTGTCTCCAGAGGTGGAGGCTGATGATGATGAGACATAATTGCCATCAGGTCAGCCTACAATGTCAACCGGGAAGGAGGATGAGATAGAAGACGAGGTGGTCGATGATGAGTCCACTGATCCGACCTAGACAATTGGCACGCATAGCCATGACAGCAACACAGAGGAAGATGGATATGTAGCACCAACACAGGCACCAAGGGGTCGTGGTTTGCACAGAGTGAGAAATGGGTCAACTGTTCCCAAGAGCACCCCCGCTGTGCGCCAAGTCAGGGCTAGGGGGGCATTCAGCTGCTGTGTGGAATTTTTTTTTCTGAAAGCCCTTCAGAGAAAAACATTGTTGTCTGTAGCATCTGCCATACCAAGTTGAGCAGAGGCCAGGGCAAAGGCAATTCACATATAAAGCACCATGGAATAAATGGCGCTATAATAATAAATAATAATAATAATAACAACCTGAGCACCACCAGTATGAGAAACCACATTGCAATGCTCAAGACCCTGCACTTGCCTGGGTGCGGACGCCGTCCCTGGTAGTTAGGCTGGAGTAGGAATACTGTCCTGGTTTGTCCACTGCACAATGTGCATAGGGTTTGTAAAAATTAGCCTTATGGGCTGAGTAATGGTTGACGCAGGAAGGAAACGGGTTCTTATGGGAAGGAGGTGACATTAACAGCAGTAGCATGAATCAGCATTTTTGGTGAATTTAGGTTGGCTTGCTCTCATCTGGAGGGATTACAAACTGTGGAGATATCCAGTCCTTGTTGAGTAAGTCTGTCTGCATTTTCCATGGAGAGGCGTGTGCACCTATCAGTGATGATTGCCCCAGCGGAACTGAAAACACGCTCGGACACCACAGTAGCAGCCGGGCAGGCCAGCACCTCCAAGGCATATAAGGAGAGGTCAGACCAAGTGCTCAGGTTAGACACCCAATAATTAAAGGGAACTGAAGCATCAGAAAAGACTCACGTATGGTCACTTAAGTACCCCTTGACCATGTTCTGCAACTTATCCCTCCTTGGCTTTGTTACAGACACAGATAGCCTTTACTGTTGTGCTGGTCTATTGAAAATTGCCCAATTTGTGCATATTTTCCCCCCACCTCTGTTGGAGCTGGTGTTTGTGTCTCTCCCCATTAATCCCTTGGTGTTGAAAAGAGCTGGTACCTCTGCCACCAGCATTGTGCTGATGTTTTCAGCAACTGATCTACAAGGACCCTCTTGAACCATTCAACTGTAAAATTCTTTGTGAACTCCAAAAGGAGAGAAGGACCTCACTCCTAATGTAACTGTTTAAACTGAATTTATTGTATGTACATGTCTCCGCTTAATTGTATAGTGCTGCAGAATATGTTGGCACTATATAAATAAAAAGTATTATTATTATTATTACTGTTGGATAAAATGTGTATCACGCAAGGGTCTTGCCACAGACACTTACACATGAATGGTGCAATTTTTTACGTAGACTAATACGGACAGAAGGCAGGCTGACACCCCAAAATAGTGGTTAAAATAGCCTGGTGCTTGTTAGTAGCAGGCAGTAGGAAATGTTTGGACTACTGCTTTGTGGAGGGCACTCAAAGATTTTTTACGTACACTAATATGGACCAAAGGCAGGCTCTAACCCCTAAAACAGCAGGGAAAATAGACTAGTGCTAAAAAAAAAAGTCAGCACACAATGCTAATTCTGTGTGTGCAAGAAAAATATTGCTTTGCATACGGTTGCCGCACTGGGACACGGATATCTCCGGTACCAGTTTTGCCGGTACCAGAGATATGCGGACGTATGAAACCAGTCTACGTAAGATTTGTGGTGTAAGGAATGTCACAGCTCGTTATGAATTAGACAAGCTGTGACGTCACGCCCTCACCGTACCTCAGTTCCATCCCACTGGGAGAAACTCGCGTGACAATGCCAATAGTTACTATTTTTTTGCACAATTCAGCATTGCGCAAACAATGTACAATTTTTCAAAACAATTTATGTCACAATTCTGGCGTAATCGATTTGATGAATCAGGGCCATTATTTTTTTAGAGAGCAACATGACCATACAAAGTGTTTGCAGGAGAGGGGTGTAGATTGTATCATCAAATTCACTTTAAAACACAGGAAAAAATGCCACCAAAAATGTAAAGAAGTGTTGCTTGTGAAACTGAGGTTGCAAACAATTAAGTTATAAAAGATTGCTTTTTAATAACTTATTTTACTACTTTTCCAGCTGCAGCTCCAATTTTTTTTAACAAAAGAAAGGTAAATATTTGTCTTAAAATAATTCATTATATTGGATATACATCTTCCCCACACATTGTACTGAACATGAACTCTAAATCAAGATATAGATGTATGGCGTACTCAAAGGCTTTGTAATTAACTAATACAGATGAGCAGGTCTTTTGAAACTCAAATTCGCTGGATTTGCTGATTTTTTGCCAAAAAACGTAACTAGCGGCAAATAAATTCACGTGAATCTCAAAACATGTATTTTCTGAGCAATTGACAACGTTCCTATGTGGATCAATCCACACATCTCTAGTAGTAATGAGCGAGTATGCTCGAATAAGGTGTTATCAGAGTATCTTCGCCGTGCTCTAATATGCTCGAGTCCCTGTGACTGCATGTTTTGAGGCGATAGACGAAACACATGCAGGAATTGAATTACAAACAGGCAATCTCCGCATGTGTTGTGTCTGTCTACCAGCCGCAGGGACGCGAACATATTAGCAGAACACACGGAAAATACTCGGATAACACCTTATCTGAACACACTCACTCAACACTAATCTCTAGTAACTAGCTGTGTATAAGCTTGTGATGATGGATCTTGGTGTAAGTAGCATTTAAGAGAGGTAGTGCTGGTGGGAGGTTAGGGAGCGGCTTGGCAGGGTAAGTACAAGGTTACAATTTCCTGTGTGTGACCATTGAGATTTTGTTACCTTGCTAGATTTAGCTGCAATCCTGTCAATTAGTAATGTAAAGTAAAACATAAAAAATAGGAAGTGAATTCTAAATGTGATACTACACTGAAATTAGAAACAACCATATATCTTGCTATTAATTTATACTTTCTTGCCATGAAATTCATGAAATATCGTTTTATAAAACATTTATTGTTGAAAAGTTCAACATCTTAAATATACATTAGAATAGACAATTTTTCTGACAATGTGTCAGGGTTAAGGGAGAATGTGCAATATCACAGTGTAGAAACACAGTATTGTGACATCTGTATTCTCTTTTGCCTAAGCATGCTGTCTTTTAGCATTGACTTGTGTCTTGTTTTCTTCTTTTACACCAGTTAGTTTCAGTCTGCTTTATTCTTATAGACTTTAATTCCTAATTGAGTAGTGGAACTGACATACTTTACTGTATATTGCTTTAGAGCTCAAAATATATTTTAGTATCTTTCACTGTATTTTACAGACTAGGGCAGGGCAGTTATGTGCTATAAAATGTAACCTTCACATCATATAATGGAAAGTGAAAGTCTCAACACAGATCAGATTTTATATAGGCTGAACAAGGAATCGAACTTCTGAAAATCTCCTATTTAGATAATCATCAAACATATTAGCTATTTGATAGGAATCTATTGTAGAAAAATGTTATATTTGTGTTATATGGGTCAGTAAACGTTAAAGGGGTTGTGTATTACTGAACAACACCTTCTTAAATGATAAAATAAACAAAAATATACTCACCTCCAGGCCCGGTACCTACTAAGCTATGTAGGTGCTGTGTCAGACGGTGCTCATTGTGATATTGTTGTGTCATATAAGCGCTGAAACCTATCAGTGGCTGCTGATGGGCTACAGTGTTATATCGAATGGAAATCTGTCTGATGCAACTGTGAAGGCTGCACCCCATCATCAGAGGCTGATGGGCTGCGGTGCTCCAGTGACATCACAATGTCATAGGAATTTAACGGGCCGCAGGGTGGTAGTCATGGGCGAGTGTTGCTTCTTTTACACCCCGGCCCACTACAGGAAATTGTGTACTGTGGGGTTGCATGTGCGACGATGCTTCAAGAATTGAGATCTCCACAGTCCTTGTTAATGCACTGGGTGCAGAACTGTCCTGTTAAACTCTCTCAGTCAAGAAGCCAAACCAGCTGTTATAAATGGTGTTCTTTTTATGCAAAAATAGGTGAACATAGAGTAACGTGTTATGCATTCTTCAGTACACAGGCTCCATTCTAAGAGTTACAGTTTAACTTTGTTTCTGGCAACATCTACGGCACAGTAGTGAAGAGAGATCTTAAATGCCTGCATTTTCCTTAGGTGTAGATTCATACGGGTCCACGTGTGTGTCTGTGCCCCGATCCCCTGTGTCCTTGATTATATCAGTCCCAGGGGCCGCTCGTAGAGACGTGCTCCCTGTTTCAGTACCCACAGAAGGGCGATACCTTTCTCACTGGACCGTATGCTTCAGTACCCACATCGGGTCCCATCTCGTCCCAAAGTCCCCTTTCTCGGTGGACAGTACACTTCCTGGATTTGTAAGCTTTTCTCTTGCAAGGTTGCCCACTTGCCTGTGTTGTCCAGCTGCCTCTGTAACTAGATTCTTTTCCTCATGAACCTTGTAGAGACAATCGGTATTGCCTCTCTCTTCCTCTTCAAGACTGGCTAAAACGGATCCCTTTCTTCCAGAATCCCACAGAACTACCTCCCACTCTGGGCTGTACTTCTAGTTAACCCCCACACTGTCTTTGTCCCTGCTGCCTATCTCTGCTATGAGAAAGGGAAGATTTCAACTTTCACCTACATTCTATGCAAGAGTGAAAAGGAAGACAGACATCTTGTGGCTGCCAGTCAGCACTGCAGCCTACAAGGAAAAGAACAGTTGTCACCTCAAGAAAACATATCAGAAACCTAACATCAGTCACATTCCACATAATCTATATCACCATATCATTGATGTCTTCATGGCGAACATGGCAGCTTGTCCACCTCCTTACAGGAGCACCAGGAGACACAATGCCTATATTGCTGGAATGGCGCTGGTCCAGGAGGTATGTGTGTGTGTGCGCATGTATTTAGGTTTTGTCTGTTAAATATCCACAGTGTGAATGTGCATCTACATATTGCACTTATGCCAACGTGTCCCGCCTCATCTTTCTCTGTGCTTTTGTACTATGCACATACAAGGATGTGGCTTCCCCTATTTGGGCTGTGCATCTTGTCTATGTAGCTTTCTATGGGCAGGTGCAAACAGTCAGAACTAGATCCCGCTCTGCCCCTCTCTATTTTGAGGTCTGCTGACACATACAGGTGCTTCTCACAAAATTAGAATATCATCAAAAAGTTAATTTATAACAGTTCTTCATTACAAAAAGTGAAACTCATTATATAGAATCATTACAAATAGGGTGATCTATTTCAAGTGTTCGTTTCTGTTAATGTTGATGATTATGGCTTACAGCCAATGAAAACACAAAAGTCATTATCTCATTAATTAGAATACTTTAACACCAGCTTGAAAATTATTTTAAAATCCGAAATGTTGGCCTACCGAAATGTATGCTCAGTAAATGCACTCAATACTTGGTCGGGCTCCTTTTGCATCAATTACTGCATCAATGCGGCGTGGCATGGAGGCGATCAGCCTGTGGCACTGCGGAGGTATTATGGAAGCCCAGGTTGCTTTGATAGCAGCCTTCAGCTCGTCTGCATTGTTGGGTCTGGTGTCTCATCTTCCTCTTGACAATACCCCATAGATTCTCTATGGAGTTAAGGTCAGGTGACTTTGCTGGCCAATCAAGCACAGTGATACTGTTATTTTAAACAAGGTATTGGTACTTTTGGCAGTGTGGACAGGTGGCAAGTCCTGCTGGAGAATGAAATTTCCACCTCCAAAAAGCATGTGGACAGAGGGAAGCATGAAGTGCTCTAAAATTTCCTGGTAGACAGCTGTGCTGACTTTGGTCTTGATAAAACACAGTGGACCTACAACTGCAAATGACATGGCTCCCCAAACCATCACTGATTGTGGAAACTTCACACTAGACCTCAAGCAGCTTGGATTGTGTACCTCTCCACTCTTCCTCCAGACTCTGGGACCTTGATTTCCAAAATGTACTTTCATCTGAAAACAACACCTTGGACCACTGAGCAACAGTCCATGTCTTTTTCTCCTTGGCCCAGATAAGATGTTTCGGGCGTTGTCTATTGGTCATGAGTGCCTTGACACAAGGAATGCGACACTTATAGCCCATATCCTGGATAAGTCTGTGTGGTAGCTCTTGAAGCAATGACTCCAGCAGCAGTCCACTCCTTGTGAATCTCCCCCAAATTTTTGAATGGCCTTCTCTTAATCTTTTCAAGGCTGCGGTTATTACCATTGCTTGTGCACATTTTTCTATCACACCTTTTCCTTCCACTCAACTTTCCATTAATATGCTTGGATACAGCACTCTGTGAACAGCCAGCTTCTTTAGCAATGACCTTTTGTGGCTTACCCTCCTTATGGAGTGTGTCAATGGCTGACTTCTGGACATCTGTCAAGTCAGCAGTCTTTCTCATGATTGTGGAGCCTACTGAAACCGACTAAGGGACCTTTTTAAATGCTTAGGAAGCCTTTGCAGGTGTTTGGTTTATTATAATTTACTGAGATAATGACTTTTGTGTTTTCATTGGCTGTAAGCCATAATCATCAACATTAACAGAAATAAACACTTGAAATAGATAACTCTGTTTAAAATGACTATATAATATATGAGTTTCACTTTTTGTATTGGAGAAGTGAAAAATTAACTTTTTGATGATATTCTAATTTTGTGAGAAGCACCTGTACCAAGGTGAACTACAAGAGTTAGAGTTAGTGTTGAGCGAGCACTAAAATGCTCGGGTGCTCGAAGCTCGGGCCGAGCTCACCGTGATACTCGGGTGCTCGACCCGAGCAACGAGCCCAATGTTAGTCTAAGGGAGACCCGAGCATTTTTGCGGCGGCACCCCCGGCAGTCTGTAGAAAGCCTAAAACGTTCCCAAAACGATAGTGACAGTGCTCAAATGACATGGGGATCGTCCCAGGAAGCATTTCTGACCCCCAGGTCACTGCTGTCAACAACGTGGTCAGAAGTATTAAGCCACTTTTACGGGCTCACAATAAAACGTTCAAAAACGAAACTGAAACTGCTTTCCTGTGAAATATGTTAAGGAACATCCTTTCCAGGGTAAAGACTTGTGTATAAGGTAAAATAATGAACCAAAAACAAAAATACTCCTCCACACCTTGGGCTATGTTCACAAGTAGCATTTTTTATGCGTTTTTTCACTTTTGTATTGCTTTCAACCATGACAAATGCATTCACCGGGAAATGTAATTTTAACATTTTACAACCTTATCTGGCCATGTGCTGTGTGACACATGCATACAGTGCTGAAAAGACATGGAAACAGCATGGGGAGGACTCCTGGAAGCATCTCTGACACCCAGGTCACTGCCTAAAAGTGTGCCCATCAGAAGTGATCTTTGCCGCATCAGAAGATGCAGACTTGCAACTATCCCCATGCAAGTCCTTGTCACAGGGCAGTGTTCAATTGTACCTCCCCCATTCTTTGCAATGCAAGCACAAGTATGCAGCCTGCCACCCACCCACCCACCCCCAGGCTGCAATACCATACTGCTTGCTTGCACTTGAAATTGGGCCTTTTAGGCATGTGGAGGCGGAATCTGGCCACCACGTCATGGCTGCGTCGGCGGCCTGGTATCCATACTCAGTCGCCCGGCGGCCGGGTGTCCACGCTTGGTCCCCAGCCGCCAGGGGGCGGCCGGGTGTCCATACTCTGTCCTCAGCCGCCCCGCGGACGGGTGCCCACACATGATCCCCAGCCGCCTGGGGGCGGCCGGGTGTCCATAAATGGTCCCCAGCCGCCCTATTTGTCCCGGTGCGCATTATACACAAGCGAGCATGCCAAAACATTACCTGTGCCCTCCACAGTGCATTTAGTGGGAAGGATTGCCTAACCACAAACACGTGGACAAGTGAATGTGGCCAGGGATGGTCCATCTCACTGACGCCTTCACACTGGATTAATATTGTGGAAGCCGAGACACAGTTGGACACTGGGATGCAACACGTTCTCCAGACATAGAGGATTGCGGGTCCTGGGTCAATCAGGCTTCAACACAAAGTCCAGAAGGTAGACAGCAGCAGTGGTCGGCCTCCTACTGTTATGTTCTGCTACCAGAGCTAAGGAAAGAGAGGAGATCTGTCCCTACGATAGAGCTCAGCTTTATCCCTACGATGTAACAGGGGACCTGATCCTGCGATCAGACCTGCTAAAGTCCTAAGCTAGTCTGTACGGAGACCTATATATGTGGGGAAGGAATCCCTACAAGTACTAAGGACTGGGAGGAAAATGGGACACCTCCTAACAGAAATAGTAGCAGACAGACAAACAAACAAAATATATAGAACACTGAGGTCCGTAGACAAAGCAAACTAACAGAGTTAGATACAGAGCACAGGCTAGCTAGAAAGTAGCTATACAATGAAGTCCAGCAAAGCCAGAAGGGCGGAGCAGGATTAAATAGGCCAACAAGGTCATGTGACCAGCAAAGGAAAAAACCTAAGAGCAAGGTTCTAACAGTACCCCCCCTTCTAAGAGGATCCTCCGGATCCCCTAGGACCAGGCTTATCAGGAAATCTCCTGTGAAACGCTCTGATAAGTCTGGACGCGGAAACATCATCTGACCTCACCCAAGAGTTATCCTCGGGTCCGAAACCTTTCCAGGCCACAAGATACTGCAAACTACCTCTATACCGTCTAGAGTTAAGGATGCGAGAAATTTCATATTCCCCGTCCTCCACCACCGGAGGAACAGAGGCAGAGGCGTCACCATCCGACACAACAGCTTTTTTTAACAGAGAGACATGAAATACCGGATTAATTCTCCAGGAGGTAGGAACCTCCAACCTAACAGCAGATTGGTTGACAACCTGAAGCACCTTAAAGGGCCCTACAAACTTGGGACCCAATTTCTTAGAAGGAATCCTCAACCGCAGATTCCTAGAGGACAACCAAACCATGTCACCAACAGCGCACAAAACCTCCTGTCGTTTCCTATCAAAGTAGTCTTTAGATTTTCTGTTGGCCTCCTGAAGATTACCACGCACATCCGTCCAAACTCTCTCCAAATCACCGGAAAAATTCTCCTCCTCAGGCACGGCAGATCCCAACTTGGAGAACGACCCAAACGACGGATGTCTCCCAGAACAACAAAAAAAAGGCGAACAACCAGCAGAAGAAGATGCATGATTGTTCAGAGCAAATTCAGCAAGTGGCAGAAACTCAGACCACCCCTCTTGATTGTCTGCAACAAAACAACGCAAGAACTGCTCAACATCCTGGTTTTTCCTTTCTGTCTGGCCATTAGATTCAGGATGATATCCGGACGAGAACGATAAATGAACTCCCAACCTGTCACAAAAGGCACGCCAAAAACGAGCCACGAACTGAGGACCCCTATCAGAAACAATGTCAGTAGGAACGCCATGAAGTCTGACAATTTCCTTGACAAAGGCCTTAGCGAGAGTTTTAGCGCAGGGCAGTTTGACGAAGGGAACCAAGTGACACATCTTGCTAAAACGGTCCATGACCACCCAGATGACAGTAAAACCCTCAGAGGGGGGAAGGTCAGTTATAAAGTCCATAGCCAAATGTGTCCAAGGAGCACTGGGAACCTCCAAAGGACAAAGCAACCCCGCAGCAGGAGTATGTGAGGACTTAGATCTAGCACATATAGTACATTGACGCACCCACTTAATGACTTCCTTCTGCCATCCAGGCCAGCAAAAACTGCGACCCACCAGTCTCTTGGTCTCAGAGATTCCGGGATGACCTGCCAACCGAGATTCGTGACACTCAACAAACAAATCTCTCCTAAAGGTCCCAGGCACAAACAACCTCCCATGAGGAGTGTTAGATGGGGCATTCTCCTGTGCTTTAAGAATCTCATCTTCTAAAACGGAGTCCAAAGCAGCTATCACAACACCTTCTTGTAAAATGTTCTCCTCTTTCTCAGCACCGACTATGGGAGAAAAACTGCGAGACAAGGCATCCGCCTTAACATTCTTAGTACCAGGGATGTAAGTAACGGAGAAATTAAACCGCGAGAAAAACAGTGCCCACCTAGCCTGACGGGCATTCAGGCGCTTGGCAGCATCAAGATATATCAGATTTTTATGATCCGTAAGAACCTGAACGGGAAATTCCGCACCTTCCAAGAAGTGGCGCCAGTGTTCAAATGCGAGTTTAATAGCCAATAATTCCCGATTACCAATATCGTAATTCAGTTCAGTCTCCGAAAATTTTTTTGAAAAAAAGGCACAGGGATGTAATCCATCCCCGTTATCCTGAGACAATACTGCGCCATCCCCCACAGAGGAAGCATCAACCTCAACCAAAAACGGCTTAGTCACATCAGGCTGCATAAGGATGGGAGCAGAGGTGAACCTCTCCTTGAGATACACAAAAGCTTCAATAGCCTCAGAAGACCACTGAACCGCATCAGCACCTTTCCTGGTGAGATCGGTCAGAGGTTTGACAATACTAGAAAAAATTTTTATGAATTTTCTGTAATAATTGGCGAAACCTAAAAACCTCTGTATCGATTTCAAACCAATAGGCCTAGGCCATTCCTGTACAGCTTGAACTTTAACCGGGTCCATCTCAAAACCTTCGCTGGAGATAATGTAACCCAAAAAACTAATTCTCTGTACAGCGAACTCACATTTCTCCAGCTTAGCAAAAAACGAATTGTCCATTAACAACTGTAATACCTCACGTACGCTCCGCCAATGAGACTCCAGATCCGGCGAATAAATCAAAATGTCATCCAAATACACAACCACATTTTTGCCGATCAAAGGTCTAAGGATGTCATTAATAAGATTCTGGAAAAATGCAGGAGCATTAGTAAGACCAAAAGACATAACCAGATTCTCAAAATGACCCACAGGAGTGTTAAAAGCAGTCTTCCATTCGTCACCCTCCTTCATGCGCAACAGATTGTATGCCCCCTTAAGGTCAATTTTAGAGAACCACTTGGCCCCCATTAACTGGTTAAATAAATCAGGAATCAATGGCAGTGGGTAAGGATTGCGTACAGTAATTTTGTTAATCTCACGAAAATCCAGACAAGGACGTAAACCGCCGTCCTTTTTTTTTACAAAAAAAAATCCAACCGCCACAGGAGACTTAGAAGGCCTAATGTGACCGGCGGCCAAACTTGTCTGTATGTATTCCTCCAAAGCCTTCCTCTCAGGAATAGTAAGGTTAAATAAACGACTTTTAGGAAGAGTCGCTCCAGGGACAAATTCAATAGAACAATCATAGTCTCTATGGGGAGGCAAAACCTGCGATTCCTTCTCAGAAAAAACTCTCCAAAAATCCTGAATAGGAACAGGCAATTCTCCCCTATCCAAAGCTGCAATACGCCCGTTACAACACTTGTCATAACATTTATGGCTCCAGGATTTAATTTCACTGGTAGACCAATCCAGTACAGGATTGTGAAATTTTAACCAGGGCAATCCCAATATTACTGGAGAAGGCAAGTTATTCAAAACTACCAAATCCAATTTCTCATGGTGAACACCATTAATAGTGAGAGGAAATTCACAGACCTTGAGAGTAATATTCTTCAAAGGGGAACCATCCACAGAAACCACAGCAATGGGGGATGATAAAGGTTCAGGTTTTAAATTGAGTCTTTCCAAGAATCCCCCATCAATTACATTCAGAGTAGACCCACAATCGACAAACACCCGAAATTCCATTAATTTTTCCTGAGCAATCGTGGAAGCAGCTAAAAATACACCCTTGGAATTTAAACAGGCAATACGGGCATGACTGACCATTTTTTTTTCTTTCTTCATACGAAGCGCACAGCCTTTAATCAAATGACCAGATTTTCCGCAATAGAAACACAAGCCTTCAAAAAATCTACGGTCTTTTTCTTGAGAGCGAGGTGCCACCGATCCAATCTCCATCGGTTCACCACTGTTAGTACACACATTCTCATAACCAGAAACTGACATAGCAGAGGATTTGCTCTCATTAACCCTTGCATGCAGTCTCCTATCCACCCGTATAGCTAATTGCATAGCCTGTTGCAAATCTTCAGGTGTAGGATAAGCAATTAGCAGGTCTTTAACCCTTTCATTGAGCCGAGCAAGAAATAGACTTTTCAGAGCAGAATCGTTCCACCCTGTTTGAGTAGACCATCGACGGAAATGAGTACAATATTTTTCCACATTACCTGATCCCTGTCTCAAACGTCTTAACTCAGTCTCAGCTGAGGATCATCATATAATAGCCCCAAAGCAGAAAAAAAACTATCCACTGATCTGAAGCATGTATCACTAGGTTGCAAAAAAAAGGCCCACTCCTGAGGCTCTTTGCGCAAAAGTGACATTATGAACCCTATGCGCTGGGATTCATCCCCAGAGGACTTGGGTCTCAAACGAAAATACAATAAGCAAGCATTTTTAAATGAAAAAAATTCTCGGTGTTCACCAAAAAATAAATCCGGCAAACATACCTTAGGCTCCAAGAAATGTGCTCCAGGACAGTTACTCACGTGCTGACGGAGCTCGGCCACCTCCAGAGAGAGTCCCTGCAGGCGATGAGCCAAATCCTGAACCGACACCATGATGGAACAGAAAAATCTTTCCTTAGAGAATTTGCAGGCTGGACTTACTGTTATGTTCTGCTACCAGAGCTAAGGAAAGAGAGGAGATCTGTCCCTACGATAGAACTCAGCTTTATCCCTACGATGTAACAGGGGACCTGATCCTGCGATCAGACCTGCTAAAGTCCTAAGCTAGTCTGTACGGAGACCTATAGATGTGGGGAAGGAATCCCTACAAGTACTAAGGACTGGGAGGAAAATGGGACACCTCCTAACAGAAATAGTAGCAGACAGACAAACAAACAAAATATATAGAACACTGAGGTCCGTAGACCAAGCAAACTAACAGAGTTAGATACAGAGCACAGACTAGCTAGAAAGTAGTTATACAATGAAGTCCAGCAATGCCAGAAGGGCGGAGCAGGATTAAATAGGCCAACAAGGTCATGTGACCAGCAAAGGAAAAAACCTAAGAGCAAGGTTCTAACACCTACACAACAAGTAAATTATTCATGATCATGAGGCCATCCATCTCCTTAGCTTTCTGTTCCTTGGAATGCAAGCGCATGCATGTAGTAGCGGCTAGGCCTGAGGTGTTCAGCGTTTCGGCGCATATCCTCCCTCCTCCTAGGATTGCTGGATGTTCTCCTGCTACTATCCCAGTTCTATGACTCCCGTTAAAACAAAGCTTCAGGTGATGAATGATGGATGAGGTGGTGGCAAAGGAGAAAGAGCAGGAGGAACAGGGACCATTCACATCAATATCAGGCCAGTCAACCACACGTCTTGTGGAATATGTTTCTGTACCAAAAGGAGCAGTTTGGCTACACAGTTATAGGGCATACAGTGAGTGCAATGCCTACCAAAAATTTCGAGGCACTCCAATGTCCCTTGGAAGTGACATGGAGGTCAGAGGGCCTTAACTAAACCTTTTTTTCCATTTATAGCAACTGGGTCTCCTGTACACTGTTGGCCTAAGCAGTGAATGGAAGGCTTTCCAAAAATTATTGGGAACTGCAATGCCCTTTGAAACAGACGTGGATTACAGCATACTAAAAACCTTCTACCTATTATTGGGGAGTGGGTCTCCCTTAGTGTTCACCTATGCATTGAAAAGCAAAAGCTGACTAAAATTAGGAGGAAATGCATTGCCCCTTGGAAGAGCTGTGGAGTTCAGAATGGTTTAACAAGACGGTTTTAATGCCCCTTGGAAGAGACGTGGAGGTCACAGTAGCTTAACAAGACGGTTTTAATGCCCCATGGAAGAGACGTGGAGTTCAGAGTGGTTTAACAAGACAGTTTTAATGCCCCTTGGAAGAGACGTGGAGGTCACAGTAGCTTAACAAGATGGTTTTAATGCCCCTTGGAAGAGACGTGGAATTCAAAGTGGTTTAATAAGACGGTTTTAATGCCCCTTGGAAGAGAGGTGGAGTTCAGAGTGGTTTAACAAGACGGTTTTAATGCCCCTTGGAAGAGACGTGGAGGTCCCAGTGGAATAAAAAGACAATATCAATGCCCCTTGGAAGAGTGGTGGAGGTCCCAGTCTAATAAAAAGACAATATCAATGGCCCTTGGAAGAGACGTGGAGGTCACAGTAGCTTAACAAGATGGTTTTAATGCCCCTTGGAAGAGACGTGGAGTTAACAGTGGAATAAAAAGACAATATCAATGCCCCTTGGAAGAGACGTGGAGGTCCCAGTGGAATAAAAAGACAATATCAATGCCCCTTGGAAGAGTGGTGGGGGTCCCAGTCTAATAAAAAGACAATATCAATGGCCCTTGGAAGAGACGTGGAGGTCACAGTAGCTTAACAAGACGGTTTTAATGCCCCTTGGAAGAGACGTGGAGGTCACAGTGGAATAATAAGACAATATCAATGCCCCTTGAAAGAGTGGTGGAAGTCCCAGTGGAATAAAAAGACAATATCAATGGCCCTTGGAAGAGACGTGGAGTTCAGAGTGGTTTAACAATACGGTTTTAATGCCCCTTGGAAAAGACGTGGAGGTCACAGTAGCTTAAAAAGATGGTTTTAATGCCCCTTGGAAGAGACGTGGAGTACGGAGTGGTTTAACAAGACGGTTTTAATGCCCCTTGGATGAAACGTGGAGGTCACAGTAGCTTAACAAGATGGTTTTAATGCCCCTTGGAAGAGACGTGGAGTTCAGAGTGGTTTAACAAGACAATTTTAATGCCCCGTGGAAGAGACATGGAGTTCAGAGTGGTTTAACAAGACCGTTTTAATGCCCCTTGGAAGAGACATGGAGGTCACAGTAGCTTAACAAGACGGTTTTACTGATCCTTGGAAGAGACGTGGAGTTCAGAGTGGTTTAACAAGACGGTTTTAATGCCCCTTGGAAGAGACGTGGAGGTCACAGTGGAAGAAAAAGACAATATCAATGCCCCTTGGAAGAGTGGTGGAGGTCCCAGTGGAATAAAAAGACAATATCAATGGCCCTTGGAAGAGACGTGGAGGTCAGAATAGCCTAACAAGATGGTTTTAATGCCCCTTGGAAGAGACGTGGAGTTCAGTGTGGTTTAGCAAGATGGTTTTAATGCCCCTTGGAAGAGACGTGGAGTTCAGAGTGGTTTAACAAGACGGTTTTAATGCCCCTTGGAGGAGACGTGGAGTTCACAGTGGTTTAACAAGACGGTTTTAATGCCCCTTGGAAGAGACGTGGAGGTCACAGTAGCATAAGACGGTTTTAACGCCCCTTGGAAGAGACGTGGAGTTCAGAGTGGTTTAAAAAGACTGTTTTAATGCCCCTTGGAAGGGACGTGGAGTTCGGAGTGGTTTAACAAGGTGGTTTTAATGCCCCTTGGAAGAGACGTGGAGCTCACAGTGGAATAAAAAGACAATATCAATGCCCCTTGGAAGAGTGGTGGAGGTCCCAGTGGAATAAAAAGACAATATCAATGCCCCTTGGAAGAGACGTGGAGGTCACAGTAGCTTAACAAGACGATTTTAATGCCCCTAACTAGAGCCATGCAGTACTGCACATTAAAAACATTATTCCCATTATTGGGGAGTGGGTCTCCCATAGTTTTTGCCTATGCCTTCCAAGCAAAAGCTGCCAAAAAATTAGGACGAAAGAACTTCCAATGCCCCTTACTAGAGCCATGCAATACAGCATATTAAAAATATTATTGCCATTATTGGGGAGTGGGTCTCCCATAGTCTTTGCCTATGCCTTACAAGCAAAAGCTGCCAAAAATTAGGACGGAGGAATTTGCAATGCCCCTTACAAGAGCCATGCAGTACAGCATATTAAAAACATTATTCCTATTATTGGGGAGTGGATCTCCCATAGTCTTTGCCTATGCCTCCAAGCAAAAGCTGCCAAAAATTAGGACGGAAGAACTTGCAATGCTGGCAACACGGACCACTGTCACCCTGGTGGTATAGTGGTGGTGGAGGCTGAGGATAAGGAGAAGAGCAAGAAACAGCCGAAATGAGGAAGCGTATACCCATGTGTGGGTGTGAAGCGGTGCATGGGAATACACCTCCCGAAATAACACAGTTGATTTGACTTTATGTTACTCTGCTGTCATTTGGTGGTGATGAGAAGTCTGGCCCAATCCAGCCCTTGTTCATTTTGATAAGGGCCAGCTTGTCAGCATTGTCAGTTGACAGGCGAGGGCGCTTAGTTATAATTCCCCCAGCGGCACTAAAAATACACTCCGATAACACGCTAGCGGCAGGGCAGGCCAAGACCTCCAAGGCGTACAGTGGGAGTTCATTCCAAGTGTCCAGCTTGGATACCCAATAATTAAAAGGCACAGAGGAATCACGGAGGACGCTGGTACGGTCGGCAAGGTACTCCCTCACCATCTTTTGTAACTTTCCACTCCTTGTGAGAGTACCCGTGCCTCAGGGCCTGTAAGCTGGGCGGGTCTCAGAAAACTGTCCCAGAACATTGACATTGTTCCCCTGCTTCTGATGGATTGGAGTTGTGCCTCTCTCGCCTGTATGCCTTGGTTGGGCAATGAAATGTGACCTCTGCCGCTAGCTTGTTCAGATGGGAATTTTTTTTTAACAGTTCTGCAGCAAGGGCCTTCTGGTACTGCCCCATTTTTGTACACCTCTCCACCTCAGGAATAAGAGCATGAAAGTTCTCCTTGTAGCGGGGGTCTAAAAGTGTCACCAACCAGTAAGGACTGTCACCCAACATTTTGACAACGCGAGGGTCACAATTAAGGCAGCGTAACAAAGTCAGCCATGTGTGCCAGACTGGTATCGGGCAAGACTTCCGTGTCCTCACCAAGATTATGACTGACCATGCTCTCCTCCTCCTCCTCCTCCCCCCTGTCCTCAGGCCACCCACACTGAACCGACTGTATGACAGTTGTACAGGTACAACCGTCTACAGCGCATGATACCAGCTCCTGTTCTTCCTCATCCTCCTCCTCCTTTCCCTCATTGTCCCCCAATGCACATTGGGATGAGATAAGGCTGGGCTGTGTGTAATCGCCCATTACGGCTTCTTGATCCATCTCATCATACTCTGGCTGCAATGCCTCCTCTTTAATTCTCTGCAGAGAGCGTTGCTTAAGACAGACAAGTGGGATGCTGACGCAAATGATGGTGCCACTCACCATCTTGGTGGACTCCTCAAAGTTTGCCAGGATGGTACATATGTCAGACATCCAGGTCCACTCCTGAGGTCTTATGTGTGGAGTCTGACCTGAATATCGACGGCCTTGTTGCAGCTGGTACTCCACAACTGCACTCTTCTGCTCACAAATCCTTTGCAACATGTGGAGGGTAGAGTTCCAACGTGTGGGGACATCACACATCAGTCGGTGTGCTGCAAGCAGCAAACGCTGCTGCAACACAGCAAGGGCTGTGGAAGCTGTAGCCGACTTCCGAAAATGAGCTGACAGGCGGCGTACTTTGATGAGCAGATCTGGCAATGCGGGGTACAATTTAAGAAACCGCTGAACCACGAGGTTAAGCACATGAGCCAGACATGGTACGTGTGTGATCTCGCCTCGCCTCAGAGCCACCACCAGGTTACGGCCATTATCACACACGACCATGCCTGGATGTAGGTTAAGCGGTCTCAGCCACAGATCTGCCTGCTCTTTCACAGCTGTCCACAACTCACAAGCAGTGTGAGGTTTATCACCTAAGCTTATGAGTTTCAGCACAGTCTGTTGCCGCTTGGCTGAGGCAGTACTGCAGTGCTTCCAGCTTGTAACTGATGTGGTGATATCTGAGATGGAGGCTGAACATGAGGAGGAGGAGGAGGATGATGTGCAGAAGCTGTACACTGTGGGGGCAACTCTGACTGACAAAGGGCCCGCAATCCTTTGTGTGGGGAGGATGTGTTCCGTCCCAAGGTCCGACTGGGTCCCGGCTTCCACTATGTTTACCCAGTGTGCCGTCAGGGAGATGTACCGTCCTTGGCCACAAGCTCTTGTCCACGTATCCGTTGTCAGGTGGATTATCCCAGTAACTGCGTTGTTGAGGGCACGGCAGATGCTTTGGGACACGTGCTTGTGTAGTGCGGGGATGGCACACCGGGCAAAATCGTGTCGGCTGGGGACAGAGTACCGAGGGACGGCCTCCGCCATAAGGCTGCGGAAGGATTCCATCTCCACCAGCCTAAAAGGCAGAATTTCCAATGCAAGCAGTCATGAAATGTTTGAATTTAGGACTGTGGCCTGTGGGGCATTGGCTTCAAATTTGCGATTTCGTTCAAAGCTCTGGGATATGGACAATTGAACACTGCGGTGGGACGTTGATGCCGTTTCTTGAGAAACTGCCATAACAAGTGAAGACTGAGAGGATGGGCCTTCTTTGCATGCAGTATGGACAGGGGATTGCCTTGCACACACAACAGGGGGTTCTCTTACACGCACAACAGCGGAAGAAGCAGTGGTGACACCCGCTGACACTAGTCGCGGACCCTGGGGTTCGCCCCACAAAGTCAGGTGCTTTGCTGACATGTGCCTGATCATGCTGGTGGTGGTCAGGCTGGTAGTTTTGTCACCCCTGCTGATGCTGGCCTGGCAGGTGGTACAAATGGCCTTTTTGGGGTTATCAGCAGTCTTTAAAAAAATTCCAGACTCTGGAAGACCTACCGGTTGTACTGGCAACGTCCCTCGTGTTGGTGTTACAGGGAACGGTTTCCCGCCTTCTGTGTGCGACCACAACACTGCTTCTTCCTGCCTGTTGGGGTACTCGGCCTCCCTCCCCTTGTGTGCTACTGGCCTCGCTCTGCATGTTCTTCTGCCACGTTGGGTCAGTTACTAGATCATCCACCACCTCCTCCTCTTCCACTTCCGCACCACGGTCCTCCTCCTCACTTTGTGGCAATTGTGTCTAGTCATCGTCTACCTCTTGTGACAAATTGCCAGCGTCGCCTTCCTGTGGCCGTGGCTGTTCAAATATTTGGCCATCGCTACATGGGATCTCCTCTTTCATCACTTCAAGCGGAGCAGGCGAGGGACCCAAATATGGAAATGGACCAGTGAACAGCTCTTCAGAGTGTCCAACTGTGGGATCAGTTGCTGTCTGACGACACTCGGCATGGTGGGAGGAAGGAGCATCAGGGTGAGGAGGAGTATGTAGTCGAGACTCACGGCTACTAACACTTGACCGTGTGGAAGACAGACCGGAGGTAGTGGTGCCCAGGTGACTGGAAGTATTATCTGCTATCCAATTAATAACCTGTTCACACTGATCAGTTCTCAATGCTGGTGTTGTTCTGTGCTTCCCTAGTAATTCGGTCAAGAACTGGGAGCGAGAAGATGTGGCTGTTGGTTGTGGCATATTTTCACCTTGGCCACGTCCCCGTCCTCTGCACGCACCATCACCAGAACGTCCAGTTCCACGTCCCTTGCCACGCGCCTTGCCCATAGCAATTGAAGTAAAATTGCTTACTCTCGCACTATCAATGGCAAAAGGGTAATAAAAAGGAGATTTGAACCGTGGAAGAGGAAAACCACAGTTCTAGTTACCTGTCCTACTGTTAGAACCTTGCTCTTAGGTTTTTTTTCCTTTGCTGGTCACATGACCTTGTTGGCCTATTTAATCCTGCTCCGCCCTTCTGGCTTTGCTGGACTTCATTGTATAACTACTTTCTAGCTAGCCTGTGCTCTGTATCTAACTCTGTTAGTTTGCTTGGTCTACGGACCTCTATGTTCTATATATTTTGTTTGTTCATCTGTCTGCTACTATTTCTGGTAGGAGGTGTCCTATATTCCTCCCAGTCCTTAGTACTTGTAGGGATTCCTTCCCCACATCTATAGGTCTCCGTACAGACTAGCTTAGGACTTTAGCAGGTCTGATCGCAGGATCAGGTTCCCTGTTACATCGTAGGGATTCAGCTGAGTTCTATCGTAGGGACAGATCTCCTCTCTTTCCTTAGCTCTGGTAGCAGAACATAACAGTAAGTCCAGCCCGCAAATTCTCTAAGGAAAGATTTTTCTGTTCCATCATGGTGTCGGTTCAGGATTTGGCTAAACACCTGCAGGGACTCTCTCTGGAAGTGGCCGAGCTCCGTCAGCACGTGAGTAACTGTCCTGGAGCACATTTCTTGGAGCCTAAGGTATGTTTGCCGGATTTATTTTTTGGTGAACACCGAGAATTTTTTTCATTTAAAAATGCTTGCTTATTGTATTTTCGTTTGAGACCCAAGTCCTCTGGGGATGAATCCCAGCGCATAGGGTTCATTATGTTACTTTTGCGCAAAGAGCCTCAGGAGTGGGCCTTTTCTTTGCAACCTAGTGATACATGCTTCAGATCAGTGGATAGTTTTTTTTCTGCTTTGGGACTATTATATGATGATCCTGACCGTGTCGCATCAGCTGAGACTGAGTTGAGACGTTTGAAACAGGGATCAGGTAATGTGGAAAAATATTGTACTCATTTCCGTCGTAGGTCTACTCAAACAGGGTGGAACGATTCTGCTCTGAAAAGTCTATTTCTTGCTCGGCTCAATGAAAGGGTTAAAGACCTGCTAATTGCTTATCCTACACCTGAAGATTTGCAACAGGCTATGCAATTAGCTATACGGGTGGATAGGAGACTGCGTGCAAGGGTTAATGAGAGCAAATCCTCTGCTATGTCAGTTTCTGGTTATGAGAATGTGTGTACTAACAGTGGTGAACCAATGGAGATTGGATCGGTGGCACCTCGCTCTCAAGAAAAAGATCGTAGATTTTCTGAAGGCTTGTGTTTCTATTGCGGAAAATCTGGTCATTTGATTAAAGACTGTGAGCTTCGTATGAAGAAAGAAAAAAAAATGGTCAGTCATGCCCGTATTGCCTGTTTAAATTCCAAGGGTGTGTTTTTAGCTGCTTCCACGATTGCTCAGGAAAAATTAATGGAATTTCGGGTGTTTGTTGAATGTGGGTCTACTCTGAATGTTATTGATGGGGGATTCTTGGAAAGACTCAATTTAAAACCCGAACCTTTATCATCCCCCATTCCTGTGGTTTCTGTGGATGGTTCCCCTTTGAAGAATATTACTCTCAAGGTCTGTGAATTTCCTCTCACTATTAATGGTGTTCACCATGAGAAATTGGATTTGGTAGTTTTGAATAACTTGCCTTCTCCAGTAATATTGGGATTGCCCTGGTTAAAATTTCACAATCCTGTACTGGATTGGTCAACCAGTGAAATTAAATCCTGGAGCCATAAATGTTATGACAAGTGTTGTAACGGGCGTATTGCAGCTTTGGATAGGGGAGAATTGCCTGTTCGTATTCAGGATTTTTGGAGAGTTTTTTCTGAGAAGGAATCGCAGGTTTTGCCTCCCCATAGAGACTATGATTGTTCTATTGAATTTGTCCCTGGAGCGACTCTTCCTAAAAGTCGTTTATTTAACCTTACTATTCCTGAGAGGAAGGCTTTGGAGGAATACATACAGACAAGTTTGGCCGCCGGTCACATTAGGCCCTCTAAGTCTCCTGTGGCGGTTGGATTTTTTTTTGTAAAAAAAAAAGGACGGCGGTTTACGTCCTTGTCTGGATTTTCGTGAGATTAACAAAATTACTGTACGCAATCCTTACCCACTGCCATTGATTCCTGATCTGTTTAACCAGTTAATGGGGGCCAAGTGGTTCTCTAAAATTGACCTTAAGGGGGCATACAATCTGTTGCGCATGAAGGAGGGTGACGAATGGAAGACTGCTTTTAACACTCCTGTGGGTCATTTTGAGAATCTGGTTATGCCTTTTGGTCTTACTAATGCTCCTGCATTTTTTCAGAATCTTATTAATGACATCCTTAGACCTTTGATCGGCAAAAATGTGGTTGTGTATTTGGATGACATTTTGATTTATTCGCCGGATCTGGAGTCTCATTGGCGGAGCGTACGTGAGGTATTACAGTTATTAATGGACAATTCGCTTTTTGCTAAGCTGGAGAAATGTGAGTTCGCTGTACAGAGAATTAGTTTTTTGGGTTACATTATCTCCAGCAAAGGTTTTGAGATGGACCCGGTTAAAGTTCAAGCTGTACAGGAATGGCCTAGGCCTATTGGTTTGAAATCGATACAGAGGTTTGTAGGTTTCGCCAATTATTACAGAAAATTCATAAAAAATTTTTCTAGTATTGTCAAACCTCTGACCGATCTCACCAGGAAAGGTGCTGATGCGGTTCAGTGGTCTTCTGAGGCCATTGAAGCTTTTGTGTATCTCAAGGAGAGGTTCACCTCTGCTCCCATCCTTATGCAGCCTGATGTGACTAAGCCGTTTTTGGTTGAGGTTGATGCTTCCTCTGTGGGGGTTGGCGCAGTATTGTCTCAGGATAACGGGGATGGATTACATCCCTGTGCCTTTTTTTCAAAAATTTTTTCGGAGACTGAACTGAATTACGATATTGGTAATCGGGAATTATTGGCTATTAAACTCGCATTTGAACACTGGCGCCACTTCTTGGAAGGTGCGGAATTTCCCGTTCAGGTTCTTACGGATCATAAAAATCTGATATATCTTGATGCTGCCAAGCGCCTGAATGCCCGTCAGGCTAGGTGGGCACTGTTTTTCTCGCGGTTTAATTTCTCCGTTACTTACATCCCTGGTACTAAGAATGTTAAGGCGGATGCCTTGTCTCGCAGTTTTTCTCCCATAGTCGGTGCTGAGAAAGAGGAGAACATTTTACAAGAAGGTGTTGTGATAGCTGCTTTGGACTCCGTTTTGGAAGATGAGATTCTTAAAGCACAGGAGAATGCCCCATCTAACACTCCTCATGGGAGGTTGTTTGTGCCTGGGACCTTTAGGAGAGATTTGTTTGTTGAGTGTCACGAATCTCGGTTGGCAGGTCATCCCGGAATCTCTGAGACCAAGAGACTGGTGGGTCGCAGTTTTTGGTGGCCTGGATGGCAGAAGGAAGTCATTAAGTGGGTGCGTCAATGTACTATATGTGCTAGATCTAAGTCCTCACATACTCCTGCTGCGGGGTTGCTTTGTCCTTTGGAGGTTCCCAGTGCTCCTTGGACACATTTGGCTATGGACTTTATAACTGACCTTCCCCCCTCTGAGGGTTTTACTGTCATCTGGGTGGTCGTGGACCGTTTTAGCAAGATGTGTCACTTGGTTCCCTTCATCAAACTGCCCTGCGCTAAAACTTTCGCTAAGGCCTTTGTCAAGGAAATTGTCAGACTTCATGGCGTTCCTACTGACATTGTTTCTGATAGGGGTCCTCAGTTCGTGGCTCGTTTTTGGCGTGCCTTTTGTGACAGGTTGGGAGTTCATTTGTCGTTCTCGTCCGGATATCATCCTGAATCTAATGGCCAGACAGAAAGGAAAAACCAGGATGTTGAGCAGTTCTTGCGTTGTTTTGTGGCAGACAATCAAGAGGGGTGGTCTGAGTTTCTGCCACTTGCTGAATTTGCTCTTAACAACCATACATCTTCTTCTGCTGGTTGTTCGCCTTTTTTTTGTTGTTCTGGGAGACATCCGTCGTTTGGGTCGTTCTCCAAGTTGGGATCTGCCGTGCCTGAGGAGGAGAATTTTTCCGGTGATTTGGAGAGAGTTTGGACGGATGTGCGTGGTAATCTTCAGGAGGCCAACAGAAAATCTAAAGACTACTTTGATAGGAAACGACAGGAGGTTTTGTTCGCTGTTGGTGACATGGTTTGGTTGTCCTCTAGGAATCTGCGGTTGAGGATTCCTTCTAAGAAATTGGGTCCCAAGTTTGTAGGGCCCTTTAAGGTGCTTCAGGTTGTCAACCAATCTGCTGTTAGGTTGGAGGTTCCTACCTCCTGGAGAATTAATCCGGTATTTCATGTCTCTCTGTTGAAAAAAAGCTGTTGTATCGGATTGTGACGCCTCTGCCTCTGTTCCTCCGGTGGTGGAGGACGGGGAATATGAAATTTCTCGCATCCTTAACTCTAGACGGTATAGAGGTAGTTTGCAGTATCTTGTGGTCTGGAAAGGTTTCGGACCCGAGGATAACTCTTGGGTGAGGTTGGATGATGTTTCCGCGTCCAGACTTATCAGAGCGTTTCACAGGAGATTTCCTGATAAGCCTGGTCCTAGGGGATCCGGAGGATCCTCTTAGAAGGGGGGGTACTGTTAGAACCTTGCTCTTAGGTTTTTTTTCCTTTCCTGGTCACATGACCTTGTTGGCCTATTTAATCCTGCTCCGCCCTTCTGGCTTTGCTGGACTTCATTGTATAACTACTTTCTAGCTAGCCTGTGCTCTGTATCTAACTCTGTTAGTTTGCTTGGTCTACGGACCTCTATGTTCTATATATTTTGTTTGTTCGTCTGTCTGCTACTATTTCTGTTAGGAGGTGTCCTATATTCCTCCCAGTCCTTAGTACTTGTAGGGATTCCTTCCCCACATCTATAGGTCTCCGTACAGACTAGCTTAGGACTTTAGCAGGTCTGATCGCAGGATCAGGTTCCCTGTTACATCGTAGGGATTCAGCTGAGTTCTATCGTAGGGACAGATCTCCTCTCTTTTCTTAGCTCTGGTAGCAGAACATAACAACTACACCAGAATCTTTTAAACAGATATTTTTGTGTCTGAACAGTCAGCGAGACACAAACTGTTTTTTTTCTATGCAAAAAGGTGGATTACACCCTTATTTGAACTGTGGAAGAGGAAAACCACAGTTCTTGTTATCTGAACACTCACAGACACTCAATTTTTTTTTTTTGGGGGGGGGGGGGCATACCAAAAGGTTAATAAGCCCGGTATTTGTACAATCTGACTGAGGGAAAAAAAAAAAGGATTTAGATGAAAAAAAAAAAAGGTTTTTTTTCTGGACCCTGAGACCTGGGGCTAAGTCTAGCAATTTGAAAAGCAGCACACAGGACTGTAATGCAGTGTTTGTTGGTATAACAACTGCATCTCCTATAGAGCCTGCCAGCCTGATATCTGGGATGGATATTAGTCCTGAGAAGGACTGTTTTTGATTTTGCAAGCTTTAGAGATCCTACACTACCTATTTCGCAGTATAAAGCTCTCCCTAGCTCAGCAGCACTCTCCCTACACCGTCTGATCCGGATAGACTGTGTCCAAGATGGCAGCTCCCGGTTTTAAATACTCGAGGTGATGCTGCGGCCAGCCAATCGCTGTAATGCCCACAACCAACAGGGCTGCGGCATTACAGTGACTGGCTGGCAATCCCTGCATGTTCATTGGCTCTGTAAAGAGCGCCAAACGTGCAGGGCGGAGACCCGAGCTCCCGCCCGAGTAACCCGGAAATGCTCGGTGCTCGCGAACATCCCGAGTAGTGAGATCCTCGGGCGAGTACCGAGCAGTGTCGAGCATGCTCGCTCAACACTAGAGTCCATCCTGAGTGAGGACACCTTGTTAGGGTGGGATGGATTTTATGCTTTTTTGATCAAAATAGTATCAACTAAGCACCCTTTTTTTTTTTTATATACTGTATACTATTAGTATTTATTTACTTACTGCAGGGTATTTGCTTATGATTTTAGCCTAGGTTTTGTGTGTATACATATACAGTATATGTGTATATGTATATAGCTTTTTTTTTTTATCTTACATGGTACATTTTAGCATTTTTTAGAAGGGGTTGTCCAGTAGTGAACAATATTTTTTAAAGAGGTTGCCTACAGGATGACTGGTATTCTAGCTCAACCCCATTGAATACAATGCAGGGTGATTGGCGATAACCCCTTTAACTGATATGGGATGTTTTGTAAATGTAGAAAAGTTAAAGAGGATCTGTCAGCTCTACGGACGTGTCTGATTTCATAAATAATTATATTACCTATAATATGTCAATTTTGGATCATCTTTTCTCATGAGTGGTGCCATTTCTTTGTTTTTCTACTACATTTTTATGGGTAACACTCACTGTGACTCTAGTGACACTCACTGTAGATCTAAATTTTATCAATGTTATGATCTGCAACAAGTACTAAGGAAAAATAGGGGAAAGCTGCCCATACAGTAAGACTAAACTGAAACCCTACGATGTAGCGGGCTGACTATTCCTACCGAACAGACCCGCCTTGGTCCTTGGCTAGTCTGAACGAAGACCTATAGCATAAGGGGAGGAGTCCCTAAAAGAACTAAGGACTGGGACAAAAATGGGACACCTCCTAAACAGAGAAGTTGTTGCAGAACACAAAAAAAGACAAACTGACAAAAAGGTACTGGAGGTCCCAGAAGGACCAAGCGAACTGACAGAGAAAGGCACCGAAGCACCTGGCTAGAGAAACAGTCAAACACTGAAGTCCAGCACAGCCAAAAGAGCGGAGCTGGAATATAAAGGCAGATGGTCACGTGGCTGCAAAACACAAGTTGGAAAAAACAAGCAGGAGGGTTCTAACAATTAAGGGTTAACAAAACAATACTTGAATAATTTTAGGAATGCTGCGATGCAAATAATAGATGAACTGTGCAGTGAAAATGCAATTTTGCTGCTTGAGTTATAAAATTCTTTCATTGCATCATTGCTCTGCCACTCAAGCTGAGGATGGATAAAGTTTGTTTGGTGGAGAGGGGTTGGGTTGCCAGGGAGAGGGAGTTGGGACGTGACGCGTGTGGTCTGGGAGCTCCTGGTGGATGAGAAAAAAAAGGAAGGTCCGGAGTAGGCGAACCTGGTTCCCCTTGCAGTGCAGCGGTTTCGTGCTTCTGTGATTGGCGACATCTGGGACAATAATCCTCTATTTCTGTTCGGTGAAGAGCGCAACAGTGGGATAACATTGAAAAGAGCCGGCCATCTTGTGAAGAGTGACACGGCGCCCGCCAAGGGTAAAGCACCCTATGTTTTAAACAAGGATGAGGTACCTCATGTTCTTCTTATTTTAAATTCTCCCTGACCGGTCCAACGAGTTAGTTAGGGTCAGCTAGGTGTTGAGACAAATCTAAATGACTAGTCTCTATGGGACGGTGTCAGTGAGGCACGAACTGTGTTCATCTGGTCAGCGACTGTTGATAGGGTGGTGCGAAGTTCAGAAAGGCCACAGTCCATGGTGAAGCTCCCAAGGCACCCACCTGTCTGGATTGAATTTCCCGCAGAGCATGCTAATCAAATTAATTTGCTATCATCTGTGTTCTTGTAAATGGGAAATTGAGTATGGGTGTTTATTTTATATGTTATTCTTGTTAGGTGAACTTGGGATGTAATACGCCTAGCTGTAAACAGCTGAGTTTGGTCATATTGGGATCCCAGAAAGTTTATTGATTGGGAATAGTATTACGATTGTGAACCAGGAGAAAAGACATATTATGGCTTCCCCTTAGGAACTAGCCCTGTTTAAGTCCGAACACATTTAGGGGAGAGGGGTGGCATAATTGGCCCAAGGGAAGACATCCCCTTACTGGGACCAGGAATATGTGGCTGTTCTCCTGGTAAGAAAAATAAAACACAATTATTTTGTACGAGTTGTTGGATTAACAATTTTACTGTTTATTTTATTCACTTTTCTTCCCCATACAAACAGGGGCGAGTTTTGTTACAATAAATCTTGTTATTGTTTTACCACCGTTTTTCTTTTAAAACTCATCTGTCCCATCAGTGGCATCACTGTATCAAAACGGAATCTTACCCCCACCGTTGGTAGTCGGGGCCTTTTACATACACACAATGGGACACACGCCTTGGGCAAGTGGAGTGCTGAAAACCAGTTGTCAACTTTTTTGTAATAAATTTCTAGAAGGAATAGAACAGAGGAATAGCAGAGCAAAGAGTTATAAGAACAAATGCACTAGAATAACTTCATGAGGAATACAAGTGCTTTTGGTAAAATAAAAAAAAAAGACTGGGGACCCACATAGCGCTTATCGCACATCTAAAGATTGGCTGCTAAGAATCCGCTTCCTAAAACTCACATCGGCTCATTACAAATTAATTGCAAATAGTTGACCTATTGATGGACAATTCATTTAGTAATATAAGAATCATACACAGGAACACATTTTATCAATTGACAAAAATATGCAACACTTTATTAATATATAGAGAGAATTCGAGATATCTTAATGTAGCAGAAATGGACAAAGTGCACAAACTTAAAGAAGCCTTTTTATAGTTTTATCATATACTATACATGTGTCTACAGACACAAATATGCTTTAATCAGGAGACTGTCACTTTATGAAAAGTTCAATAGTGTCACAAAAAATAGATGCTTTCATTTGCAGAGTCTTATACAACAAATAATGAATGACATGTTATAATGAGGAAACATAATAAATAAATCCCATTATTCTTTTCAGTTTGTTCCTTTAGTAATAAAACATTAAACGTCAAGAACTGCAAAAGAGGAATGACAACAAGAAAGGCACAGGCGGGTTTTATACATGAAACACCCAGAATAATATGGCAGTGTGTATGTTGTGGTGATTGCAGAATTATGCACATTGGAGCTCTGTGGGGCTACTGGAATGGAAGAAGAGGCTTTAACTTGCCTTACCATATTCTCGATAAAGGGACATATTGTTTTAGATAGGGAGTCACAATATTGAGTTGGACTACGTGAGACAGACTGGTCGCTGACACCACAGCATTTTAAATAGGGTTATCAGGTAGAATGTCCCTAGGAACGAGTTGCAGATTACTAAAGTCTATTACCAAAGAACACTTACATGGGGTATAGCGAACGGGCAATGTCAAACATCTGAGGCCATGTTCATGTGGCACCATTATTTTTTTAGATAATCTGTGACAAAACTCTGCAGCTCAGACTATCAATTCTGCTGTGCCATGGCCAGAAGATCAATGAACAGATTAGTCCCATTGTAAATAATAAAACTATTTGCCTCTTTTCTGCAGGAAATTCGCAGCGAGTTCTTTATTCCATGCGGATATTTTCCTTGGCGTAAAACTGAAAAGTATCACTAGTAGTATGTTAGTGGATCTTGCCAGGATTTTTCTAATATTACATCACCCTTGACCAACAATTAGTAAATTCACAAACTTATATCTTCTGTACGTGATGGGCGAAGGTGACAAGCATGTAAACTTATATGGAAAACTAAATTCTAATCAGAAAACAACTTTGTCTATTGGTATAGGTGATATGTTACATGTCCAAAATGACTAAAAATTGTTGGCCATGCACAGAGCATAATAGTGCTGATTACGACTAAATAGTACCTATTTGTATAGTATACCATCCAGAAACAGCTTAGTATAGTACACTGGAGCACTGGATTACTGCTATGAGTGAGATCTCAGGAGATCTCGCTCTTTCACTGTGAGTGCGGCCACAGAGTTGTGAAAGTTCAGGGCTGACTTTAATTAGAAAGTTGGGTCATTTGAGGGGGGTCATTAAAGTTACTTAAGAGTATTTTTGTCGTAATGTACATTTAGAAACAGGACCAGCCTTAGGTTAAATGGTGCCCTGTGCAAAAATGCTATTCAGTGCCCCTCTCATCATCATTTTACTCCATAGCGCCATCTAATGGAAGCAGCAATCCTACAAGTTACAATCGACCCTTTAACGAGTTGTTACTTGTGACTTGTAGGATTGCTGCTTCCAATAGGTGGCACTATAGAGTTCAAGTTCTCTTTATCTCTGAAGAGGCAATTTGCATATTAAATCTCCCAGAGGAGCATTGCATGGCAAATAAGCCTCCTTACCTTGGCATGCCAGGGTCGGTATGTCACTCTCCACAAGGAGAAACTACTCCTTAGACCTCATTTTACTTCAAACACTTACATGGGGTATGGAGCTGTGGCCCGTTTCACTTTCTGCTGACTTTAGACCTTCTAACAGCTGAAGTTAATGATAGCTGGTGTCAGAACCCAAAAGATCAGGATATGCCATCAATATCTAAATACTGAACAACCCCTTTAAGCTCTCTGATTAGTATATGCTGAAGCAATAAAACAATGCTCAAATAAATGAATAGGAAATTTATTTCAAGCATTTTTTTTTTCAATTGATTTTAGGTGCTTTTTTGGAGCAAACCTAAACTAAAGGATTCTTGAAACCTTCTCTCTTAGGTCCCTTTCAGAGGTCCATTTTTCACTTGTGTTCTGTGTCTTTCACAGATAAAGTGTACTCATTATAGTCTATGGGCATGTTCACATTTTCATCCAATTTGTGGATCAAACTTAACCATTCAGATGCAAAAAAACAGATAGTGTTCGGGAACCATCTATTTGTATAGTATTGTCTGTTTTTTACTTTTTAATAATTATGAGAAACTTGATTTTTTTTTTGCATATGAGAAAAAAAGATGCCACACCGGTGGAAGAACTGTTTCTCCAATGTAAACATGGTCATCTAGATGGAGTTTAATGGTACAGCTTGAGTTGCAATGTTTATTGTAATTCTGTCCTTCTGTTCATGAACAAGAAGCCTTAAAAGGGTTGTACCAAATTTGGAAGTCATCCCCTATCCATAGAATAGGGGATAACTTTCCAATTGCTCGGGTCCAAATACTGAGAACCTTACCAATCATAAAAATTGGGCGCTGAGGGGCCTTGTCTGAATGGAGTGGCGGCCAAGCATGAGCACCTCCACTTCATTCATTTGTGGAAGTGGCAGAGACCAGACGTATGTTCAGTTATGTTGAATGTGCTGTTATCTCCAGTGGTAATCAATGGAGCATGTGCATGCTCGACCACCTCTTTATTTAGAGAGGGCTTTTCACAGCCCTATTCTATGGATTGGTGGGAGTCTCAGTTATCGGACCCCTGGTGATTGGGAATCTATCACCTATCCTATTAATAGGTGATATGTTTGAAACTTTAAGCCCCCATATACATTAGAAAGCGGTCAGATGAGAACATTTGGCTGATGGTTACTGTAATAATGTCCTCCATACTGGGACCCTTCCTGTAGTAATATCCCCATCCTCCATCCTGGGCCTTACCCTGTAATAATGTCCCCCATCCTGGCCCCATCCTGTAATAATGCCCTATTTTTGGGGCTCTTTATGTAGTAATGTCCCCCATCCTCTAACAAATTTAAACAAAAAAAAATAAACCATTCTTCTTACCTTTCCTCGTTCCTGTGGCAAGTAGTGCCTTCTTGCTCTTCATTAGTCAGCACAGGAGGGGAGGGTGGAGCATGAAAGTCCAGCAATGGACATGTCAATATCAGCTGTTGGCCTCTAATAGGCAAGCAGCCACTATGGCTATTGCGGTAGAGGGACCTGGTGGATCTCTGCGCAGAAATACATTCAGCTGAAAAGAGGACTGGTGTCAGAGGGCCCCCCTTCTTTACTGGCCTGGTCACATTCTCTGTAACCACAAACGTTACGCCCCTGACCAAAATCATACTGACCTGAAGAATCATGTCGCTTGGTCATTTTCACCACGCAATGAACGGATCGGCACCGATACACATTAGACTATTGGCTAATCTCACAAAATACACACGCATGCTCATACAAAACAGGAAAATACATTCAGTAAAATATACATGAGCTTTTACAAATATAAGAAAATACACACATAGGAAAATGCAACCTACAAATATGTATGTACAAATATGTAGGAAAATACACACATGCCAACACACATAGGAAAACACATGCGCGTACACATACTGTACATGCGTACACATGGGAAAATACACAAGTTCATACATGCGCGTTCACATGGGTAAACACACACGTCCATACACAGGAAAACACACATGCTCATATATATAGGAAAATACACACAAAAACATAGGAAAATACATACATTCATGGTCATACACATAATAAACATACACACACGCTCATACACATAGGAAAATACACACATGCACAAGAAAATACACACGTTCATACACATAGGAAAATACACACCATCATGGTCATACACATAAGAAAATACATTCACACACATGATCATACACATTAGAAAATACACACACACGATCATATACATAGGGAAATACACATGCGCTCATACACACACAGGAAAATACATACACATGCTCATACACATTTGAAAAGACACACAAAAAAATACACACAAATATGTTGATACACATAGGAAAATACACATGCACTCTCATATACACAAGAAAATACACGTGCTCATACATAAGAAAAATGCACACACCCTTACACACATAGGAAAGTACATATGCCCTTATACACATAGTAAAATACATACACACATGCTCATACATATTGGAAAAGATACACATTAGAAAATACACACACGCATACTCAAACACACAAGAAAATACACATGTGCTCATACACACATGGAAAAATGCACATAAAAATGCACACATAGGAATGTATACACACTCTAACCTGCCATGTTTAATCTATCATTTGGCAAATTCCCCTCTCCCCCCTACTTATCCGAGCACAGCAAAAGCTGAGCTGGGCAGTGCAGAGGTTACTGGAGTGTGGTGGCCAGTGGGCACCCCACAGGGCAGTTATCACAGCTCTCAGCTTGCCATGCTGTGTTAGCTCTGCACTCTGATGCCCCGCTCCCAGCTGATCAGACACCAGAGGCAGCTATGCATACAGAGAGAAGAGGAGGCGAAAGTGTGCAGTTTAAGTAACAGCATCCTCCTCGAGGCAGAGTGCCAACGACCAGACTGCCAACGACTCTTCTGCAGTCTGGTCGTTGGCACTCTGTGACCCCGCACAGGTCGCACATAGCTGAGGCCAGCCATGTTTAGAAAATTCACCAGTCTGTGGATGCCTACTCTTATTAAAAAAAAAGTGACAATCCCAGATTGGTGAGAGGTTCTCCTTAGAGATGGTAACCTGGGATGAATGAATAAGGTTTACAGAAATAGGTGCACATACTGAAACTATATTAGAATTGACGCCACCAAGCCAGATGTTAGTCCCCAATGCAGACAAGCACAGAAGCACAGAGCTGTGGTTCTCATCTGTTCTTTAAGGTCTAGTTAGGGGGGGGGGTCTAGTTAGGGGGGGGGGGGTCTAGTGTGCCAAGTGTTAGGAGGTGCAGCAGGAATGAGGTGTGCGAACAGCAACTCCAGTAAAGGAAAGCACTTGCAAATTAATAAAGTGTAAACTTCATTCTATTGGGCGACTTCTAAAACACTATTAAAATATTGAATATAAAATAGATGGTCCATGGTGCCAACTGCAGTATTTTGTAATGTAGTGCGATTCACAGTACTCATTTGAAAAAATGCAACAGATATAACAGATACAGAGCAGTTATTGATTTTTTTTCTATTTTATTTTGTTGACAGTTTTCCGAAAGATAAATCCCTACTTAATAGTGATCTTTTAGGTTTATATTCACAAAACTGACTTATTGTTGTAGCTTACTACATATAAAAATGGTAATAATTTGTACAATAATAGCATTTTGTGAAACCTGCTCTGCATTTCAGGTCCACTCCAATAGTTTTTAGAAAGTAGCACCTACAAGAATACTTGGTGCGGAGTTTTGTTAAGATATAAATTATTTAAAAGTTATAAATATGTATCAATAGAAAATATTAAAGTTTGGATTCCCATTCTAAATGCTGTTCATTTTATTTAAAGGCCATGTCTTCTAGAAGGATCAGCCTGACGTGTTTCCTGTGCAGGAATATGGGAATTACATGGCAACATCCATATGCCATGCCAGTCTCATCAGCTCATGCAGAACATACCCAAAAGGGCATGCCAAAACAAACCTGTCCACAATATATATATATATATATATATATATATATATATATATATATATATATATATATATATATATATATATATATATATATATATATATATATATATATATATATATATATATATATATTATATATCTCAGTTAAAAAATGCACCTGTAAGTAAAGGAGAATTCTACTAGAACATCCTTATAGACCACTTTGCCCACACAAAGGACAGTTATACCAGGACATCCTTATGGACCACTTTGCCCACACCCATACTACACCAAAGTGCAATGCAGCAAGTATTAGACTCAAGCATTAAAGCTGACTTTTATTAATAATGAAAATAGTGACAGCTGCTTTTATTCAGTTGATACTGCATGGGCTGCCATTTCCCATTGTTGATAGTTTCTCTGTATTGAAAGGCAAACTAAATTAAAGATATACTTTTAGAAATGATTAATTGATAGGTTATAAAACTGTATTAGTCAAACTCTTGTTAACATTCACAATTCTTTCTCCAGGACAAGGGCTTTTCACAAAAGGGGGCATGGCGACTGTTGCTCATTAAGGCCATGACGAGTAGCGGTGTTCACTAAGCCAAAGATCTTACTCCAGCTAGGACTGGAATAGGATGCTTCTTCATGAATCAGGAGCGTCTGACTGCAGCATACCTCCTTATAAAGACGGATGTAAACAATGCTGGTCTTGATTAATTTGACCCTATGACCTGAGTTGTTAGGGATGTGCACATGAATTCAAAACAGAGAAGTTTCCAAGTAGAAACAGCTTCAGGAAACGCTACTTCTTTGGGGAATTTTTGAAAGGAGCCTTTCATTTTCTGAAGTGTTTTTGGAAAAATTTTGAAGCGTTTAGAATTTTTTTTTCTAAAGTGTTTATTTTTTTTTTGCCGCAGCATTTTGCTTGGACAGTGCCTAGTTTGGAGTGGATTCCATCAGTAGCCTCTTCAACAAAGTGACATGAACTGTCTTTTTATTTCCACCAGACTTTTTTAAAAACCTAAAGCTTAAAAAGCTCTGAAAAGACTGAACATATGAATAGAAAAATGGTTGTACAATGTAAATGAATAGAAAATGTATTTTAAGCATTTTAAAGCGATTTGATTATATTAGGCAATTTTTTTTGTTAGTGGACCAGCTCTTAAAGACTCCACAAAAAAACTGTGTGCACACATACAGCTGAAACCAGAAGTTTACATACTCTATAAAAAGACACATATGCATGTTTTTCTCAATAGCTGACATGAAATCCGAATAAACCTTTCCCGTTTTAGGTCAATTAGGATTACCAAAATTTTTAATATTTGCCAAATGCCAGAATAATGATAGAGAATGTTTTAAGGCATTTTTATTACTTACTGCAAAGTCAAAAGTTTACATTCATTTCATTAGTATTCGGTACCATTGCCCTTAAACTGAATGACTTGGGTCAAACGTTTGGGATATCCTTCCACAAGCTTCTCACAATAGTTGGTCGGAATTTGGGCCCATTCCTCCTGACAAAACTGGTGTAACTGATCCAGGTTTGTAGGTCGCCTTGCTTGCACCTGCCTTTTCAGGTTTGCCCATGAAAGGTGAAACAAAAAAGCCCTAAGGGGATCACTTCAATAAAAAAATTTTTGTTTCACTTTTCAATAAATTTTTGCCTAGTTGCGGACCCCGTGGGCTACACTTTATAGGTATATATTACCGTAGCATCATAGCGCAGTGGTATATTCATATATGCTTATATCTAGTTTTTATTTTCACCATACCAGGGGTGTTGTCGCCATTTGCTGCTTTTTTTGGGTCATGACACTAGCTAGCGTGGGTGTTTTTTAGCTCTAATGTCTCATGACATCATATGGAAAGTCCAGAATTGTTTAAAGGCATAGTATTCTTAGTGTATGTAAACTTTTGACTTTGCAGTAAGTAATAAAAATGCCTTAAAACATTCTCTCTCTCATTATTCTGGCATTTGGCAAATATTAAAAATTATGGTAATCCTAATTGACCTATAACAGGAGAGGTTTATTCTAATTTCATGTCAGATATTGAGAGACACATATGCATGTGTTTTTTTATATAATATACTAGCTATTGAACCCGTTCTACGCCCGGGTGGCGAGCATTTTTATTGGTATATAGTCTTCCATGCTGGTATGTGCTGCCCCCCTCCTGGTATTTGCACTGCCCCCATCCTGTCTCCACCATACTATCCTGGTATGCATGGCACCCCTCATCCCCAATCCTGGTATGCGTGGCACCCCTCATCCCCAATCCTGGTATGCGTGGTACTCCTCACCCCCCCAATCCTGGTATGCGTGACACCCTTCATCCCCAATCTTGGTATGCGTGGTACTCCTCACCCCTATCCCGGTATGCATGGCACCCCTCATCCCCAATCTTGGTATGTGTAGTACTCCTCACCCCTATCCCGGTATGCGTGGCACCCATCACCCCCAATCCCGGTATGCGTGGCACCCCTCACCCCAATCCTGGTATGCTTGGTACCCCTCATCCTGGTATGTATGGTGCCCCGGATTCCTATCCTGGTATGTATGGTACCCCTCATCCCTATTCTGGTATGCATGGCACCCTACACCCCCCAATCCAGGTATGCATGGTCCCTTTACCCCCCAATCCTGGTATGCATGGTACCCCTCATCCTGGTATGCATGGTCCCCTCACCCCCTTATCCTGGTATGCATGGTCCCCTCACCCCCTAATCCTGGTATGTGTGGTACTCCTCACCCCCCAATCCTGGTATGCATGGTCCCCCTCACCCCCCAATCCTGGTATGTATGGTACCCCTCACCCCCAATCCTGGTATTCGTGGTCGCCTCACCCCCCAATCCTGGTATGCGTTGGCCCCCTTATCCCCAAATCCTGGTATCCATGGCCCCCTCACTCCCCAATCCTGGTATGTGTGGCCCCCTCATCCCTTTCACGCTGTACACACATACTAAAAAATAAAGTTATACTCCCCTTTCTTCTCTGTGCTCCAGCGCTGCTGTGTCCTGTTCTGCCGGGGGAGGAGTGCGGCACCGGAGAACCGCGCTGTCCGGCGCCATTTTGCTGAAGACACACTGCAAATGTGTCTTCAGTAAAATGGCGCTGGATAGTGCTATGCGCATGAGCAGATCTGACGCCTCACTTCTGCCCCGGTTTCTGGCGAAGAGAGGAGCCGCAGCAACGCTCCTCCAGGTCAGGTAAGCATGTAAGTATGGCGCCGGAAATCGCGGTATACGTTCAGTGTCTACGCATACCATGATCTCCGGGCCATACACACTCCTCTTACCTGTAACGGCTGTATGCCTGCTTCTGTCTGGAGCCAGGCTGCGCGTCACGCATGCGCAGTCTAAAGGCTTCAGACAGACACGCATCCCCGGTTATATTATAGATGTAAACTTCTGGTTTCAACTGTACCATAAGTTGCTGCAGACGAACCAAGTCACTTACAGTGACATGTAAAAGTTTGGACACCCGTAGTCAAAATTACTGTTATTTTCAACAGTAAAGTGGAAGATAAAATGATCTATAAAAGGCATAAAGTTAAAGATAACACATTTCCTTTGTATTTTAGGAAAAAAAAAAAAAATCATATTTTACATTTTAAAAATTTCATAAAGGAAAATGGGCCAATGCAAAAGTTTGATAACCCAACATAATACCTTGTAGCACCCCTTTTTGCAAGCATCACAGCTTGTAAATGCTTTTTGAAGCCAACCAAGAGTCTTTCAATTCTTGTTTGAGGAATTTTCATCCATTCTTCCTTAGAAAATTCTTCCAGTTCTGCGAGATTCCTGGGTCGTCTTCTATGCACTGCTATTTTGAGATATAGCCACAGATTTTCAATGATGTTCAGATCAGGGGACTGTGAGGGCCATTGTAAAACCTGCAGCTTGCGCCTTTTGATTAAGTCTATTGTGGATTTTGAAGTGTGTTTGGGATCATTATCCATTTGTACAAGCCATCCTCTTTTCAACTTCAGCTTTTATACAGATGGTGTTTAGTGTTGCACGAACGTGCTCGGATAAGGGGTTAGGCTCGGGCCCTAACCGAGTATCTTCGGTGTGATTGCAAAATATAGTTGCATCGCTGCAGCTGTTTGACAGCCGTGAGACATGCAGGGATTGTCTGACAAACAGGCAATCCCTGCATGTGTTGCGACTAACAGCCGCGCGACATGCAGCAGCGGCGGCGCAAACATATTTTGCAAGCTCACCGAAGATACTTGGTTAGGACACCAGCATGCTTGGATAACCCTTATCTGAGCACATTCGCGCAACACTAATCGTGTTATGTTTGCATCAAGAATTTGTTGAAATTTCATTGAATCCATTCTTCCCTCTACCCATGAAATGTTCCCCGTGCCATTGGCTGCAACACAACCCAAAGCATGATTGATCAACCTTCATGCTTAATGGTTGGGGAGATGTTCTTTTCCTAAAATTATGTGCCCTTTTTTCTCCACTCATACCTTTGATCATTGCGGCCAAAGAGTTCTATTTTAACATGATCAGTCAACAGGACTGGTTTACAAAATGCATCAGGCTTGTTTAAATGTTATTTTGCATACTTCTGATGCTCAATTTTATGGTGAGGATGCAGAAGAGGTTTTCTTCTAATAACTGCCATAAAGGCCATGTTTGTGCAGGTTTGTCTGGATAGTAGAACAATGTACCACAACTCCAGAGTCTGCTAAATGTTTCTGAAGGTCTTTTGCAGTCATGCGGGGGTTCTGATTTGCTTCTCTAGCAATCCTAAGAGCAGCTCTCACAGAAATTTTGCTTGGTTTCCAGACCTTCTCTTGACCTCCACTGTTCCTGTTAACAGCTATTTCTTAATTACATTTCGAACTGAGAAAAGGGAAACTTGAAAACACTGATATCTTCTTATAGCCTTCTCCTGCTTAGCAGGCCTCCTCATTTTCATTTTCAGAGTGCTAGGCAGCTGCTTAGAAGAACCCATGCCAGCTGTTTTTTGGCACAAGGTTAGAGGAGGCTGGGTTTTCATAAAGGTTCGAAATTTGCATCACTTGATCTTTCCTAATGATGATAGTGAACAATCCATAACCCCAACAGGCTAATTAAGGTCTGAAACCTTGGTCAAAGTTATCTGAGCACACAAGGCTCCAAGGTTGCCCAAACTTTTGCATCAGCCCATTTTCCTTTATTTTTAAAATGTAAAATATGAAAATATGTATTTATTTTTTTGCCTAGAACACAAAGGAAATGTGTCATTTTTAACTTCAGCCCTTTTAGAGATCATTTCATCTTCAACTTGCTTAACTGTTCACAATAACAGTAATTTTGACCAGGGGTGCCCAAACATCTGTAATAATGAACACGTTATCCTGTATTATTACATCTGTTGTGATTTATTTTGCCTCAGAGCAAGGATCATTAAAATATCCCTAAAAGCTCATGCAGACAACCATATAGATCGAACAAGTGCTAACCGTGGTTTTGATGGATAACACTCTTACCCATGTTATTCTATGGGGCTGTGAACATGTCCGTTTGGTCCGAGGAAATAAAATCGCAGAATGCACAATTTGCCTCTGGAAATCAGATGGTACTCCTTATTCATGTCTAAGGGTCATTGAAAAAAATCAGACTGCACTTGGATCACATGAGTGTGATCCGACTTTCATGGACTGTTATAATGGAGAATGTAGGGAAACTTTTCTTTTTCTCTCTACCTCCGAGAAAATCGAATCCCACTCTGAACAAGCTTTGATCAGAGTGTGATTAGCATAATTGGACCAATTTTCTCAAATGGAGAGAAAACGTTCATGTGAACCCTGCCTGATCTCTCCCTGCCATACAGCTGTACTACTTTTTCTTTTTTTTGTAATGGAACCAAAATTCATCAAGAAGTGGTGCAACAAGTCATATAGGAAGTCAATAAATATTCCTAAAATAATAGAGATTGTTAACTTTAGCTTCATTGTTAACTTAGATATTGACAAAAAGATAAAATGATTTTGGTGACTAAAGGTAAAAATGTCTAACTGAAAACTTTTCCACTTTGAAAAAAACCTATATCTTTCTACGGTATTAGCCAATAGATTGAAAAACAACCCACTAATAATAATAATAACTAAAATGGTCAACCGGTTTGGCCAACACAGATTCTATTTTATCTGCTGATGCTGTGGTTATGTATTGTTGTCTCCTATATCTGGTCACATATAATATTGTGAAAGGAATAATCATTGTCCCAGAAAATTTTTATGGATGATTGCACTGTTATCTGTCATACCCTTGGAAATAGGAAAGTCCATTTTCATATAACTACAGTACTGTTAAATTTCTATTCACTTTCTTTACAGTACAGCAACAACAAAATATTAGGGAATGTGTTTGGCACAGAACCCTTAAGGTTCTGTACCATGTGTAGACACATGGTCTACACATTAGACCAGTGGCGGACAGTGACAAAAGAGGGCCCCTGTGCAAGAACATTAAATAGGCCCTTTTCAGTCCAAATAACTCATCAAAATGCACAATTCCATCTACTTTGGAAGTAGAAATGGGCCCCCTTACCTCCAGGGCCCTTGTGTGGTTGCACAAGTTACACCAATGATCTGTCTGCCCCTGCGTTAGACTAACAGCCAAACCCACCAATATCGACTAGGTTGATTAACAGTCTAATACGTATGGGGGTCCCTGACAGATGATTGTTGAGGGAGATAAGGATCCGGCTTCTCTGATTTGGAACTACTGATTTTTTTTGTTCTCCTAGAGAAGCTGCTGCCAGAGATGTCTGTTAGAACACCTTCAAGGAGAACACCGTGAATGGAAGAGTCGGACGAGATAGCTGCCAGTTGAATGATTGTGTATGGGGGACTTTAGTCACCAACTAAAGACTAGAGTTACCAAACTGCTAAAAAGCAGCAATTATGTGGGGTGCTAAAAGAAATTGACAATGATGAGAGGCTTTAGAGAATAAGGTTGATGGGTTATGGATGCCTTTTGCCATCTTTGCCTTGACATATATGTGCACCAACATTACCCAAAGAGTTATTTAATTAGGTAGGATTTATCCATACTAAAATGCAAAGGTAAAAGCTGGTGATAAAAAGCGCTAAGGCATATAAAATTTGGCAATTATTACCTTTATTAAAGTCCTTGTAAAAACAACGTGTTTCGACGGCATGCAAGCTGTCTTCATCAGGTAATACATGGAAATGACCTCAAGAATGTTATCTAGGATCAAAAAACAAACCGATTGGACCGCCCATTAATGACATAATAACAATCAGTAATTTAACCCCCTAATATTGTCCGCAAGCCAGCGTGTGAAAACACAAACCAGCATATATATTGCGATTCGACAGTGGACATTTCCGAAGCTGGATTCGTAATGTTCCTTACGGTCAGTATTGGCAAATCTGTAAAAATTGCACACGTCATTGTGATTTTTGTAGAGAATCCCATATATTAAAAAAGAGGTTCCTAGCAAAAGGTTACTCGAAAAAACTTATGTGATGCATTTAATAAAACAAAATCACTAACAGGAATCCTGTGTAAATAAGGTTCTGGATTCCAGGTCATGTTTGTAAATCTAGTGATTTAGCAAAATTGAGTTTGATAACCACATATTGCCAGCCCCGTCTGATTATTCATAAGTTATTGCGTAAATATTGGTATATTTTGAAGGCAGATCTATTTCTCTCAGATGTTCTCCCAGATAAACCAATGCTAATATAGAGGAAGAATAAGTGTTTACGAAATTTAGTAGCCCCCAGTAACACAACCTGTAAGAAAATAGTAACACACATTGAGAATTCTAGTGATGTGGGCTGTTACCAATGCTGTACCCCTAGGTGCTTGTGTTGCCATAGTATTATCAATGGGACTTTGAGTTTCACATCTAGAACCACAGGTGAACGCTTTTTCATCAAACATAGGTTGTCATGCCAATCCACCTACAGTATGTGGTTTATTTGTTGGAGTGCACGTGCGGTCTTCAGTATGTGGGCCGCACGGTACAGACCATGCATGCCCGTTTAAACAAGCAGAGACTGAATATTAGAAATGGGTATCAATTTCATAGTTTATCAAGGCATTTTAATATTGTGCATCAGTGGGACCCTAGTCAAATGACCCTTACAATTATTGATGATCAAGTAGATAAAAGTATGCAAAATTGTTTGGGCAATCTCATTAAGAAAGAAAGCTTCTGGATTTTTAAATTGGGCATTTATTTATTTTAAATTAAATATACATGCATGTGCACGTATGTATATGTGTATGTATATATACTTTTATTTTTCAATTATTTTTTAAATAAAAGTGTTTTTTTTTTGTGAAATATAATATGATTCATGGTATCCTATATGCTGGTTTGCAGACAATATTAGGGGGTTAAATTACTGATTGTTATTATGTCATTAATGGGCGGTCCAATTGGTTTGTTTTTTGATCCTATATAACATTCCTGAGGTCATTTCCTTGTATCACCTGATGAAGACTGCTTTCATTCCGTCGAAACGTGTTGTTTTTTTACAAGGACTTTAATAAAGGTAGTAATTGCTGAATTTTATATGCCTTTGCGCTTCTTATCACCAGCTTTTACCTTTTGCATTTTCCACATTTCACCCCTATGGGGTTACTGGTGAGCAGCTTTGGCTTACTTTTTAAATTTTAGCTCATGGACTGCTTGCCCCTCATTTTGACATCCTAGCGCTTCTTACTACCAGCTTCAACATTTTTCTTTTTTTCTTTTTCTTTTCTTATCCATACTAAACACCTTCAGAAATTCCAAAGTTCCACACGTTAATTAACAACCTATCAACCCACAGTAACAACCAACATCCTCCCACTTCGGTGTGTAATCATGAGCAGGAAGCACTGTGTTGTGTTGTAAGCTCAAAGTGCAAAATGGATTATGCCATAACAAAATTGGCTAAGTGCAAATACAAAGTGTTTTACAAGGAACAAACACGGTATTATTAGTGGAAAATTGGCTTTAATTGTATTACTTCAAATCAAGGTTGTATGACTTGTATCATGTATAATGAATGTATCATTTCATTATTTGATCTGTTATCATTTTTGATCCAAATAAGTAAGAGGGTATGTGAAACCCCATTCTCCTGCTAACACTCATGGTATCATGGTCACCACCTGCCTATATTTACTTGTCTGCAACAATGATATATTGACAATGGCTGCAGTATGCATGGGTGATTTTGCCGCCGCAGCCATGCTGGTTATAGAGAGTCATTGATGTGAAGTCAATGTGGATTTTCTGTTGGTTCATAAATACAGTCTTGGCTTCACTTGTAATTGGGATACCCAAATGTGCCATCTCCAAAATTAATTTTTATAGGGTATGATGAAAAAGTCTAAGATCGTGCTGAAAATGTTTCCAAATTGAAAGGTGCCTAGAATTGTCCTCTTATTTTGTTGAATCCCTCTAGTGGAGAGAATTACTAAAAGATGGGCAAAAGCGTTTATACCTAACCAGATATCAATACCGAGCCCAATTCTCCCACATGTATCACTATTAGCAGCAACATTACATTGTGCATGTTAAGCTGACCATCATAAAACATGTATCAGATGAGGGCAAAACAACAATAAAACACCAAAGGTTTTGGAAGATCCTTCAAATTTTACAAGGCTACTGAGCAGCCCAGCACTTCATATGCTGTCACCTTCATGGACATGAATTATGTTACTCTGAGCAAAACCATACATGCAAATATGTAATATGATATAAGGTCACCAATGTCCTCTGTCCTATTTCTTCATTATCTCAGTGCTGCTTGTCCTTTTTATTTATCAGGCACTGAGCAGGGCAATATATATGTGTGCATATGTTAGGATATGTGTACATACACTCGTATACACACTTTTGCCAAAGAAAACAAAGCTTGCCGTGCTGATCCAGTCTTTGGTTGTTTTTCTTTAGGTTTTCATGTACTACTGATTTGCAATGCTTGACGGTCTTTTCAGTCTAAAACTATGAACCTGTGAGCACTGCAACAGAAATCCATAGAACTACTATATGAATCGTCACATTCGCTTATCTGGAGGATTTAGAGTACAGTAGTGCAGAGAGATGCTGTTGCAACAGAAACACATACTGTGTGTTTGTTCAAGGATTTCTGTCACCCATTGCAAGTAATACAGATGCCTTCAGCTCTTTGTGCCATATTTGGCATCTGATTTCCGATCCAAGGGATTAGAAGTTGAGCGTTGACTACAAACAGGATTCCTGTGACTCTGGGTCATTATGAATAGGAAGTTTGTCATTCTCCTGATGATGTCCATTATACAGAACTGTGTACCTGGAAAGAAAATAAATCAATTAATATTGGAATAAGTTAAATGCCAAATTTCTAAAACAGTTTTATAACTCACATTGTACAAGTTGTATGGAACTCCAATATAAAGTCTAAGGGGGCCATATTGTACTTATTTGTAGCTCTAGTGTACCATTTCTTCAACTGCCACATATATTGAAGCTATTTACCCCATACAGTGGCATGTTATGTGCCTATAACTCCATAGCACGGAGCTGCAAGAACTCATGCAGTGTAGGTTCTATGTATATAGCCTTAATGAAACATTATGGGGAAGCTTGTATGGCAGTGCAAAATGACATTTGCCTCCTCCCTGATTCTTCAGCAGTATGAGAAATGGCACCGGGAAAGTTTTTTTTTTTTGCAAACCATGAATCAAATCTCAAAATATTCGAATTTGCATAAAACCACAAATTTCAGGAAATTCGATTCAAACTCAGCCCTCTGCAGATTGATCCACTCATCTCTAATACCTGGATTTGGTGTATGATATTGACATGACTGAAAACCGCATGGAAGCTAGGTTTTATTGTTTAAGCAAAATCCAATGTATACATGTCAGACATGTTTAACTTTAACTAAACACTGTAGGACATTTTGAGCAATTATCTCCATCATAGTTGGCTTTCAAGTAGGTCTTTCCAACATAATTACTGATAAGCATGCCCAGCTTTCCTCTTCAAGCTTCATTTGACAAAAGTGGTACTTTGAGAGTCCAGTATGTGAGAATAATCAATGAACACCCCCCTAAGAGTTTTGCAGCTACAGTCATCGATCAGCTTCTGTTTCAAATTACAATTTTAGCATTTCACAGCAAATTAGTCTTAACACAACTTTAGAAAGGCAAAAACTAATTCACTATCGAATACATAATCTGCCTTGATCATAAAAATATTAACGAGATTTTGTACATTGTCAGAATTCAATATTGCAATTTAAGCTTACCTAACTTCAGCATACTTTTACATATTGAATATACGGGTTCTCTCTGCAAGCAATGTTCTGGTTAATTGTACAATGATTTTTTTATGATAATGTGTAATCTTTAAAAGAACATTGCTTAACAGGATACAGTAAGACAGTACAGAATACACCAAGTAGTGTTGAATGTAGTTAATTGGCTCTCAAGATGATTAGCTTTTCATTATAATTGCATTATTTGACTGCAGTCGCTGATTGAAATTCCCACATACAACTTAGAAATCTCTAAACAACTGGGAATTAGAGAAACTGAACATACAATAAACCTTTTAGTAGGAAGAGCAAGAGGCAACTTATTTCTCATCTTTCTTTTGAAATAACGTACAAAGTGAAAACACTTGTCTTCTTGAAGATTACCAGCTTTCACTATACAGTATACATGCTCATTAGCAATAAAATTAAAACCACTTCCATAACTTCTCCCCTCGTGTCAATAAAACAGCGCCACTTGTTGAGATATAAAATTTAAATCTAATTTAATTCAACCCCATAATATATTAAACAGCTCACTCTGCACGGCTGCCGTCTAGACCTCTGCATCTCATCTTTTAACCTCCCCCCAGCACGTGCCTCTTATTTGGCCAGCTTCACTTTAGCAGCCGAGCAAGCCTCTGATATCATTGCGCACCATGCCGTCTCAGCAGACGTTGGGATGTTATGATGTGTGTTTCCTGATGCCTAGTCAGCGCCTTGAGGGATTTACATTTTAATATGGTCTTATTAGGCTGGGAAGGGGTCAATATCCATGGACCTTCAAAGCCTATTGATATCTGCCTACAGCTGTTTGCTTAGCCTATGCTAATTATTAAAAATAGGGGAGACCCCAAGTAATTTTTTTTAGGGTTTCCCCTGAATAACCAATAAAGGCAAAGCAGACAGCTGTGAGCTGATATTTATAGGTGTTATGCGCTGTGCAGAAGGACCCAGCAAGACTGAAACCAAAACAGCAAAGGCTCAGCCACAGATGCACTTGGCACAAGCTGCCCAGCTAGGCAAGCCCTTGAAGGCCAGGAATACTCTTCACCCAGCTCCCAGTAAATGCAAGGGGGACTTTGGCAGAGCCCTTCCCAGGCTCACTGTCGGACAGCTGGCGTCTGGTGACACGGTTGGTGTCTAGTAAAAAACCATGTGAGTACTTCTGCAAGAACCCCAGGAAGTGAAACCAGAAGAGAAAATGAGAAAACTGTTGAAAAGATAGCAAGACTCAAGCTAGCACCACTCACCAAGCACATAGGGAACTGCAATAAACAGCAAAGGACTGAGCAGGGAGCAGGATTATATAGTCCACCTAATGGTCAGGTGTTGATTACCTCCCAATAATGCCCAGGCAGCCACTCCTTGCTAGCTTCAACAGCAGACTGGACAACAACCCATCACTGCATAGTGCCAGACAAAACAGCGTCCTGCGTTGCCTGGCAACCAGGTTAGACAGCGTCCCATCTTACCCGGGCAAGTAAATCCATAAGAGACACGGCGTCCTGCGTCCTCACACATCCCCCAACACCAGAACGTGATGCTCCACAAGAATGGGACAGTTACCTGCATGCATAGTAACTCCGCCTCTAAGGTCAGAACAATGGCGACGCTTGTGACCAGAGTAGCGTAGCACTGGACCTGCTTCCATTTGGTGGGAGCATAGAACCATGATTCATAACAATAGGCTAGGAAGCTCCATGGTTATTGGCCCCTTCCCAGAATATTAAGACCAGCTCATAGCTGTCTGTTTTCCCGCAGCTGGCTATTAAAAAATAAGTGGGACCCCAGGCCACTTTTTTTTAAATTTATTCCTAAAAAGCTGCCCTATAAGCTCCACAAAGCTTATTAAATATCTGATGGCTATCTTTCCCTCTGTTTTTATCTATATCTGTATATAAGATTGCTTTACTACTTAGAAAACTAGCTTTAAATTACAAAGATTACTGTATGTAAAAGATGTTAAAAAACGCATTGCATACAGATTGCATATGGATGCTTGTTGAGAAAAATCTCATTTTACTCGCACGACACTCGTCCTACTTTTCTGGATCAACATCGGAACTTTTTTTTTTTTTTTTTTTTTTTTACACAGAGGAGCGCGATCCCTTAGTTTGGAAAATTTCTAATCTTCTAGATCTGCTCTAGATAACTTAGTGCTACAAATGAGTGAAACTCCCGAAATTCATTTAGGGCAGATTTGCTTAAATTGTAGAAACTACAAATATACCACCTCCAAAAAAAGTAAATGTCCTATATATACACTAATCTTACACTTCAACTAAGCGTAGGATGGGGATTAGTGATGAGCGAGTGTATTAGTTACTATTTGCACGGATAGTACGGTATTCGGGTTACTCGTTATATTGTGAGGATATTGCGAGGATTTGTGTACTCGCCAAAACTGCAGGGTGGGATATCCGAATATAGCAAGGCATCTCCTTTGCAGCCTCTAAACATGCTGGGCTTCTTAACCAATCACAGTAATGTCGCAGACATCTTGGTTGTGGCATTACTGTGATTGGCTGGCCGCCCAGCGTCATAGGGTCTATTTAAGCCCTGCCAACGCCATTTTGTGCACATTGCGTCTGGATCCTGCGTTCTATTAAGCATAGGGAGAGATCGCTGAGCTGGTAGGGAGAGTGTTTAGGCCTCTTGATCAAACAAAAGCCCTTTTAAGGGCTACCTGCAGTGTATACTAGTTCAGTGTAGAGTAGGGAGGGAGAGATACTCGAGCAGGGACAGTTTAAAGGAGCCGCTCACTAGCTCCATAATACCACCAAAAAATAGCTCTTTTCAGAGCTGAAGGCACACAACAAAGCCAGAGTACAGGGAGGGAGAGATTGTGTATTAGGTAGGGAGAGGTTAAAGTGTTCTTCCAGTGTCCATCTTAAAACAGCTCTTGTCAGAGGCAAAGCAATATTTTTCCAGCACACAGTAGTAGCATTTTGTGCTGCCTTTTTTTTTTTTTTTTTTTAAAGTACCGGTCTATATATCCTGCTGTTTTAGAGGTCAGAGCCTGGCTTCTTCAGTCCACATAAAATGGCGGTTAGTAGGCAACGCTTTGCAGTAGTCCAAACATTTCCTACTGCCTGGTACCAAGCACGCACCAGGCCATTTCCCCCGCTGTTTTTGGGGTGACAGCCTGCCTTTTGTCCACATTAGTCCACTTAAAGCGTTTCGTGCCCTATGCAAAGCAGTAGTCCAAACATTTCCTACTGCCTGCTACCAAGCACACACCAGGCCATTTTCCCCGCTGTTTTTGAGGTGATAGCCTGCCTTCTGTCCACATTAGTCCACTTAAAAAGGCAATTAGTGCCCTACACAAAGCAGTAGTCCAAACATTTCCTACTGGCTGCTACCAAGCACGCACCAGGCCATTTTCCCCGCTCTTTTTGGGGTGACAGCCTGTCTTCTGTCCACATTAGTCCACTTAAAAAGGCATTTAGTGCCCTACACAAAGCAGTAGTCCAAACATTTCCTACTGCCTGCTACCAAGCACGCACCAGGCCATTTTACCCATTATTTTGGAAGCAACCATCCCAAGGGCCACGAATCACAAATAGTTAGGTTGGAGTAGGAATACTGTCCTTGTTTGTCCACGGTGCATAGGGTTTGTAAAAATTAGCCCTGTGGGCCGAGTCATAGTTGACGAAGGAAGGAAACAGGTTTTATGGGAAGGGGGTGACGTTAACATCAGTAGCATGAATCTGCATTTTTGGTGAATTTAGGTTGGCTTGCTCTCATCTGGAGGGATTACAAACTGTGGAGATATCCAGTCCTTGTTGAATTGAATCAGAGTAAGTCCGTCTGCATTTTCCGTGAAGAGGCGTGTGCGCCTATCAGTGATGATTGCTGCAGCAGAACTGAAAACACGCTCTGACACCACACTAGCAGCCGGGCAGGCCAGCACCTCCAAGGCATATAAGGAGAGGTCAGACCAAGTGTTCAGGTTAGACACCCAATAATAAAAGGGAACTGAAGCATCAGAAAGGATGCATGTATGGTCACTTAAGTACCCCTTGACCATGTTCTGCAACTTATTCCTCATTGGCATTGTTACAGGCACAGATAGCCCTTGCTGTTGTGCTGGTTTATAGAACATTGCCCAACTTGTGCACATTTTTCCCCCACCCCATGGTGTTCGTGTCTCTCCCCATTATCCCTTGGTGTTGAAAAGAGTCGGTACCTCTGCCACCAGCATTGTCTGAGGGTGATGTTTTTCAGCAACTGATCTACAACAGCCCTCTTTAACGATTCCATTGTAAAACTCTCTGGTGACTCCAAAAGGAGAGAAGGAAATTTCTCCTTGTACCGTGGATCAAGAAAGGTGGCCAACTAGTATAGATCGCTCTTGTCACCTGCACCTTAAAAACATCTCCAGAATCCAACCTTTTCTCACCTTTGAAACTGCTAAAACGCCTACTGTCGCTGTTATTCACTGTCGCCTGGACTACTGCAACTCTCTTCTGATCCGTCTCCCTCTTACCAAACTTTCTCTTCTCCTATCCGTCCTGAATGTGGCTGCCAGGGTCGTATTTTTGTCCAGCTGCTTCACCGATGCCTCCATCTTGTGCCAGTCATTACACTGGTTGCCCTTTCGCTACAGGGTCCAATATAAACTCATCACTCTCACCCACAAAGCTCTCCACAGTTCTGCACCGCCTTATATCTCCTCTCTCATCTCTGTCTATTGCCCTACATGTGCCCTCCGTTCTACAAATGACCCAAGACTAACATCCCCCATAATCCGAACCTCGCACCTCCGTCTCCAAGACTTCTCTCATGCTGCACCAGTTCTCTGGAATGCTCTACCCCAGACGATCCGACTGCCTAGCCCCCACATCTTCAAACGTGCTTTAAAAACCTCTCTCTTTAAACAAGCCTACCACCTCAACTACTCAGTAAACTAACTTTCCCCTGTTCCCGCCTTCTAAATATTATTCAGAATCTGCACCCTACTATTCATCTGTCTCCACACCCTCCATGCACACAATAACTGCACTTAATACTTGATTATTGCACTTAAGCATACTGGCTGATGATCGGATCATGCAGCTTTATATGAAAATCCCTACTTATTATAATTGCCAGACCTGAAATAAGCACTTTTCACCTATTGTGTCCAACCATTTCTTTGAAGAATGTAAACTTGCGAGCAGTGATCTCACTCCTAACGTAACTGTTTAAACTGTCTTACCTTGTATTGAATTTATTGCATGTACATGTCCCCGCTTAATTGTAAAGTGCTGTGGAATATGTTGGCGCCATAAGAATAAAAATTATTATTATTGTTGGATAAAATGTGTATCACGCGAGGGTCTTGCCACAGACACTTACACATGAACTGTGCCATGTGGGCCAAGCTGCAAAAAGGCAAATGTTCTGTGTCCCCAACAGTAGAAACAGTACCCATCCTCTCCTCACGCTGACTTGCCTCCTCCTCCTCCACCACCTCCTCCTTTCCAGCCCATCCAGGCTGGACAGACACGAAGCTCGGCTTGGGTGTCCCCTCTGTAGCACAAAAAAACAAGTCCTCTCACTCCTCATCACCAAATGTTGTTTCAGAATATTGGCTGGGCTGGGTAGTATGTATCATCCATTGGGAAATTTGGCTCCATACCAACATGCTGGGCACTCAAAGATTCCTCTTTGAGATTATGCAGTGATTGTTTCAAGAGACACAGCAGCGGAATAGTTACGCTGATAATAGCCTGATCACCGCTTACGAGGTTGATGTAGTACTCAAAATTCTCAAGAACCTCACAAATGTTAGCGATCCACACCCTCTCGACAGTTACGTGTGGTGGCAGACTCAGTCTGATGGGCATGTTGAAGCTGGTATTCAGCTACTGCCCTCTGCTGTTCACTAATCCTCGCCAACATATGATAGATTGAGTTCCACTGCGTGGGCAGGTTGCAACTGAGTCACTGACTTGGCAAATTCAAACCCTTTTGCAGAGCAGCAAAAGCAGTAGAGCAATGGCGGAAATGGGCGCTAATACAACAGACCTTCTCAAGTAGGTACGGCAAGTCACAGTAAGTTTTCAGACATTTCTGAAGAACTTGGTTCAGCATGTGAGCCATGCATGGCACGTATACCAGCTTGCCGACCTTTAAAGCTGCCACCAGGTTACGTCCATTATCGCAGATGACCAGACCGGGTTGGAGGTGTAGCAGGGAGAGCCACTGATCAGTCTGTGGTTTTTAAGCTTGCCACAGCTCTGCAGCAGTGTGTGCTTTCTGATCTAAACAGATCAGCTTCAGCAGAGCGTGCTGCAGCTTTGCCAATGCGCTGCTGCACAGGTCCCAGCTTGGCAGTGATGGGGAAGGCAATTCAGCAGATGATGAGGAGCAGGAGGAGAGGAGATAGGAAATGGAATATGAAGAGGCGGAAACCCTGACAGAAGTTGGGCCCGCTATTCTTGGCATGGTTAGGATGTGTGATGTTCCAGTTTGCGCCTTTGTCCCACCCTCCACCAGGTGCACCCAGTGTGCCGTAACAGAAATGTATCGTCCCTGTCCACAACAACTTGTCCAGGTGTCTGTTAGGTGGACCTTCCCGGTTACGGCGTTGGTGAGAGCACGGTTCAGATTGTTTAACATGTGCTTATGTAACACAGGGATGGCACACCGGGCAAAATAGAGGAGGCTGGGAACACTATCGTGGGGCAGCCACAGCCAAGAGATCACGGAAAGACTGTGTTCCCACAAGCCTAAATGGCAACATCTCCATAGCTAGCAATTTGGCAATGTGCGAGTTTAGTGTTTGTGCCTGTGGGTGCGAGGCTGGGTACTTACGCTTTCTTTCCAAGCTCTCAGGCACGGACAAATGGATGCTTCGCTGGGACAAGGAAATCGATGTGGCTGATGTTTGCTGTGTGTGAGCAACCGCAGCTTGTGAGCAGGAGGTATGAGCACCTGCTCCCTGAAAAGCAGATTCTGAAAGACATAGCACGGGCGACATGGCATTGGTTTGACCCGCAGACGCAGATTTGGTACCCTGGTGTTCCGCCCACCTACTCGGGTGCTTGGCTGCCATGTGGTTTTGCATACTGGTGGTGCTCAGGTTGCCTTTGCCCTGGCCTCTGCTCAACTTGGTATGGCAGATGCTACAGACTAGAATGTTTTTCTCTGAAGGACTTTAAGAAAAAAAATTCCGCACAGCAGCTGAACGCCCCCTTGCCCTGACTTGGCACACAGCGGGGGTGTTCTTGTGACCTGCTGACCCAGTTCTCACTCTGGGCAAACCACGACCCCTTGGCGCTACATATCCATCTTACTCTGTGCTGCCGTCATGGCTCTGCGTGCCAACGGCACAAGTCGGATCAGTGGACTCAATCAATCACCTCGTCTTCCATCTCATCATCCTTCCCAGCAGACATTGTAGGCTGACCTGATGGCAACTGTCTCATCATCATCAGCCTCCACCTCTGGAGACCGTAAATGATGTTCCTCCAAGTGGCTTTCTGTTAGAACCTTGCTGTTAGTTTTTTTTTCCTTTGCTGGTCACATGACCTTGTTGGCCTATTTAATCCTGCTCCGCCCTTCTGGCTTTGCTGGACTTCATTGTATATCTACTTTCTAGCTAGCCCGTGCTCTGTATCTAACTCTGTTAGTTTGCTTGGTCTACGGACCTCTATGTTCTATCTATTTTGTTTGTTCGTCTGTCTGCTACTATTTCTGTTAGGAGGTGTCCCATATTCCTCCCAGTCCTTAGTACTTGTAGGGATTCCCTCCCCACATCTATAGGTCTCCGTACAGACTAGATTAGGACTTTAGCAGGTCTGATCGCAGGATCAGGTTCCCTGTTACATCGTAGGGATTCAGCTGAGTCCTATAGTAGGGACAGATCTCCTCTCTTTCCTTAGCTTTGGTAGCAGAACATAACACTTTCTTCTGGCCGTAGGTCCTCAAATACTTGAGCATCAACTCACACCACCTCCTCTTGTCCCTCTTCAATGCTGCACGGTGATTGGTACATATCCTTTGGTTGGCTCTGGCCTAACAGATCCTCGGAGTGGCAAAGCTTGGGTTCATATGTCTTCTGTGACTGATAATGGAGGGAGGAAGGAGAACCAGCTTCAGGATTGGAAGAGCCAACCTTCTGTGTATCCACAGTAGACTGTGTGGTCATGGAAGATTTGTTGCTGCTTGCCAATGCGTAGAGGCATTGTCTGCTATCCAAGACAGAATCTGCTCTCGCTCTTCTGGCTTCCACACACATTTACGTTACAGACCGGGAAATTTTCCCAGGAACATAGGGGATGCATCAAGCTTCTTCTGACCTGACACAGACTGAGTGGCTTCTTGCGCACCACTGACAACACCATGTCCACGTCCGTTAACAGGCTTTTTTGGCATTTTGGGTTTTCTTGACAGGTTTTCAGATGTTGATGGCACAAGCCAAGCTAGCTGTCACAGCAAAAATAGTGAGTCAACAATGACGCAGCCCATAGGGCTAATTTTTACAAACCCTATGCACATTGTACAGTGGACAAACCAGGACAGTATTCCTACTCCAGCCTAACTACTATTTGTGATTGGAGGCCCTTAGGACGGTGGCTTCCTGTGTCAACCATGACTCAACCCATAGGGCTAATTTTTACAAACCCTATGCACATTGTGCAGTGGACAAACCAGGACAGAATTCCTACTTCACCCTAACTACTATTTGTGATTGGAGGCCCTTGGGATGGTGGCTTCCTGCGTCAACCATGACTCGGCCCATAGGGTTAAATTTTATAAACTATTCACATTGTGCAGTGGACAAAACTGGAATGTACAGTGGTCCTAGCAAGCTAATATTTGACATTGGAGGCCCTTGTCACAGGTTGTGCCACATTGTGACAGAGATATGGGATACATATTCAATAGAAATATACTGTCAGTCACCCTATTTGGCAAAAAAACATTGCCTGGCTTGTGCCACATTGTCACTGAGATAGTTTAAATTTCTATTGAGTATGTATTCCCTAACTGTTGATGACCGACTGATGGCTCTCTGAAAACTTGAATTGAGGACCACAACTACTACAGTACTCCATAGTAAATAATGTTTGTCAAGGGAGGCCCTTGTCATGGAATCTTCCTGCACCTATGACAGCCCCCAGGAGTAATTTTTGGAAATATGATGCACATTCTGCACTAGACCAAGTAGTACAGTATCAAAAGGTCTTCTCTTCCTATATAATCTGGGGAATATTGATAATCAAAATCTCTGAGCCATTTGGAGAAGTTTCTCCAACCCATCCTGGAGGGGGAGCACCATTTATCCTTTGTCCATTGACTTGCACAATGCAGCTTTATTTTTCCGGTTCACAGAGTTCAGCCATACCAGAGGATCGCAGGTCGCACTCACTGCTACCTTCTAGTTCTCCATGTCTCTTAGCTTTTTTCTCTGTAGTATCTGCCCTTAAATGAGTTAAATAATAGAGTGAGGGCCCTACAATATGAATAAGTGAGGACACTCTCAAATGTACACAAGAGGCACCTCCAAAATTTCTACAGGAGGGCATTTCAAAATGTATGTTAGGCTGTGTGCCCACGATGCGTTTAAGCATTTTCACAGTGGCAATTCCGCTGCAGAAATGCTTAAAAAACGCTTGGTAGAAGGCCTGCCATGTTCCCCAATGATAATCCGCATGTGCTGTGCACATGCTGCGGAAATTTCCGCTGCGGGTTATCATTGCGGAAAAAAACGCTGCACTACCAATTATTTTGCGGAAGCGCTGCGTTTTCACCGCCATTGACTTGCATTGGAACGCTTGGATTCCGCATCACTGGATCTGTACATGCGGAATCCATGCGTTTCAATGTGCGGATGGTACCCGGGTCTGGGGAGAGGATACTCTCCTCCGGACCCGGGTACCATAGAACCTGTAAAAAAAAGAATAAAATTAAAAGTAAATATTATATTTACCTTCTGATGGCCCCCGGTTTTCTTGTCTTCGCTTGCCGGCAGATCGCGGTGGACTGAAGTACTTGCGCTGACGTCATTTAGTCATGTGACGGCAGGTCCTTCAGTGTACCGCGAGCTGCCGGCAAGCCAGGACGGATCGAATAAAGACTCCGGGGGCCATCAGAAGGTAAGTATATATTTATTTTTTTTATTTTTTACCATTCTTTAAAGGTCACACAATATAAATCCATGCCGTTTGCATGGATTTATATAGTGTGACCAAGTTGTCAAGCACTTTCCAAGTGATACTAAAATCGCTTGGAAAGCGCTTGTCAACCCGCATGCAGAAATGCATGTGAAGAACGCTTCACATCTGCTTGTCCCTGGCAGGAAAAACGCAGGTACAATCCGCATGTACAATCCACATGCGTTTTTTCTGCCAGGGAGATGCAGAAACGCTCAGGAAAAAATCCGGAGCATTTCTGCATCGTGGGCACATAGCCTTACAGGGCCACACGAGCTCTCACAAAACTCAGCTTTCCTGCTTACTGCAGGCCCTCTGAACATTTGAATTTAGGGCAGCAGTATCACATGGTAGTGGAGGAGGAGGGTCAAGCCCAAAGCTACAATCGGTATATTGTAAACTGCTATGGAATATGTATTTCACTATCTGAGTGTCAATGATGGAGGGACAGGCCAAATATCTAATTAACAGCTGTCCCTCCAAAACGCATGTTACAGAGCCACCTGAGGCCTCTCAGGTCAAAGATCAACATACCTACTGGTGCGTTCTAACTGTGCTTGTAAAGTGCTGGGGAATAGCAAACTAAAAATGATCTATGACAAAGGGACCTACAAAATGTATACAGTAAGTCAGGGCCCTCTCAATTGTAAAAGGCAAAAAAAAAGCCAAACAGTATGTGTGAACAAACGCTAAAAGGGATATTTTTTGGTTTCTCTGGTTTATTTAGCCTTATATACAAGTGATTGTGCAGGAAAAACTGTTTAACCTTTTTTGCCTGTTAAATGTAATGTAGCTTAGCTTTGGTAGTTGTTCTTGTGTCTGTAAAAGTGGCGTAATACTGCGACAAACTTATCCCCAGAAACCATATGCGAGTCAGAAATGCATGCAGGCACATTCTCCAGGCTCTTCCCATTTTGTTTCATCACTTTCCCACCAATTTCAGCCTTTTCCTCAGGCCCCCAGACCCCTTTGTAGGGTCCAGCAGAAAATTACTCGCATTTCCCATTGACTTACTTCGGAACGAATACGCAATTATTACTAAGTACTCAGTATAGCAATTACAAATATTACGGTACTCACTCATCACTAATGGGGATCCATTTAAGAGAATATTGAGAAAAAACATTAGTAAGACAGCCAGATAAAAATGACATTCATGAGAGCATGGTAAGTTTTTGCTAAAAGTATCAGTCACCTTACCACAAGAACACAATAGCCCTTCTACCAGTAAATGTATTGTACCCCTAAATCCACATTTAGATGATGAAAGTAGAACTATCATACATAAGTCTATGTTAATTAGATAATCAAGTCACCTCTAGGCACCCAGATATGCATGGAAACAAAGCGCTGGAGAGTTCGGAAGTGGCCAGGAATGAGTCCGGATCTAAATCTCATTAAACACCTACGGAGAAATCTTACAATTGCTGTTGGGAGAAGGCACCCTTCAAATATGAGAGACCTGGAGCAGTTTGGAAAAGAAGAGTGGTCGAAAATACCAGTTTAGATGTGTAAGAAGCTTGTTGATGGTCATAGGAGCTATTGATTGTAGTTATTTATTACAATGGGTGCTCAATACAAATACTAAGTTGAGGGTGCCAACAATTTAATCAGGCCAGGTTTTGAGTGAAATTATGTCCAATTTACCTTTTTTCACAGTTTTTTTTGTGTTATTCCAAGACACAAAAAATAAACGTGTATAACAAAACATGAGTAATTGCAATAATTTTTTTGGGAGACATACTTAAGTTTCTGTAACAATTTCAAGGGTGCCAACACTTCCGGTCATGACTGTATATAGCATCAAGTTTAATATTTAATGTAATGTCAGGTTGGCCCCATATACTTTATAATTGTATTGCATGAACCTATAATTCCCAGTATGTCCTTAACAATGGTAAGGAGATACTGGGGGTTGATAACAGCCATCATCAGACTGCGGACCATACAGAAACTACAGTATTAATGAGACACAGGCAGTATCACAAACATTAACATCCAGTTACCTCATAGTTTACATATTTTCTGATTAGAGTCATTCCTATCCCTTTTGTATCCATGTTGTACAGACGCCATGATGAGATTTCACACCCAGAGCTGATCTCTTCAGACTTCCCTCATCTCTGGTCTTCTGCAGCACTTCCCAACAAGGTGTCCATAAAAATAAAAGTATCATTATACTGCCTCAACTAAAAATCTCCCATGGTGCGTCCCTGAATAAATAATTATCCCTCAGTGTGCTTCCTACAGAAAATATCCCTACCACACTTCCCCTCTCCATAATATTCCCCTCACACTGCCCCTGTCAATGTCTCCGCCATACAGCTCCTCTCCATAATATTCCCCAAACACTGCCCCTCTCCATAATATCCCCCTATATTGCCCTTCTCCATAATGTCCCAACCCTGCCCCCCTCCAAAATACACCCCCCACTAAGATATCCACCCAAACTGCCCCTTTCCATACTCTCCCACCCCACTGCTCCTCGCTATATATGCCCCCTTTCACAATCTCCCCCTCGTTGCTTCATAATGTGCCCTATAGGAACACAAACCCTCCTGTCCCCTGGCTCTCTCATGTAAAATAATTTCATCTAATTTTATCTTCAGCTTCTCCACAGAGCGTTTATGATTGCCCGCCGTCACTGTGGAGTCAGCAGCCGTGTGATGAGGTCCCAGCGTGCAGATCTCATCACACTGCTTCACTTAACGGCCAGGGCAGATGACAGCTTCTCTGCCCCAGTCCCAGCACCCAAGCGTTTAAATGTATTTGTATCTGAAAGACGCAATAACATTTGAATACAGGAAGAATGGGGCCAGCGTCTTCCGGGTCCTGCAGCAGCAGCAAGCTGCTTGACGGGAGACATGCGGCCTGCATGTTGTACAGACCTGCTCTAGTAACATATCCCCCTCTGATTTATAGGATTCTATGAATTTGCTGGCAGAAAGGCAATTATGTTCTTGGAGGAGTAAGGTGATTATCATACTTTTAGCAGTATCTAACCATGGCCCCACGTTTCATTTTTATCTGGCTGTCTTTCTGATCAGGTTATTATTCAGTAGACTATTGGCCTATTACAGTCTATTGATATATTTTCTCTTGGTAATCTAATAAAGATATATTTTTATATATTAGTCCTGTTTTTTTCTAGTGGTTTGGGTTGTAGTGATCACTAGGACCCTATAATATCCATATTTGTTTTGTAAAATTTGCTTAAATTGGCCTGCAGATTTGAATCTGAAACAAAGAGACATTTCTTATACTTAAGGGTCTGTCCCCAAAGCATAAATAAACAGATGGTTGGGAAAGGGTTAAAAATAATAAAACTTATACTATACTACTCACCTGTCCTGGGCCTGCCCCCACAGCTTTCCTCCTAGTCCTCTGCTCTGTTTGGATAGGTCATCTCTTCAGTGTGGTCTTTAGGTCCCAATCTTTCAGAGTATAATGATGCAAACAGTTCAAAGTCAACTACACAACAGCGTAGTCTACTGCGCTATTGTGTCCAGCATAAAAGATGGACTTTTAGTTGGGAAAAAAAAGTTGAAAGTTGAAGACTTTGGCCTCAGATAATCTCATTATTCTTAATGGCCCCATCAGAGTTTCATCCAAACACTGCTGTTTGAACTTTAGATGAAAGCCCTCAATGGATACAGCAAAAGTGGCACAGAACTTAATGTGAAACTAGTCTAAATTTGACAGGATTAAAGGGTGGTCCGATACACAAATTAATTTTCATTCTAAATGCCTATCTAGCTAATGCCATAATCTAATCTATTTTCCAATATACTTTAATTAAAAAGTCCCTATCTGTCTAACTGCACTAACTGCTCTTTTTTTTTATGATGCTTTTGATAATGCTTCGCTTGAGAATCCCACTGAATGCTGTCATCAGGGGGCAGAGGCCTCTGCCCTCTCCCTGGAACAAAATCAGGGGCTGGTCTAGTTCCAACAACACTGCTAACTGGGTGCAAAACTCCCCCAAGGAAACTGGCAGAGAAAACTCCTAAAAAAGGAGGCAGCACATCCGAAAAAATGAAAAAGTGAGGATCCTTTATTCAGCAACACAGTCTACGTTGCAGCTCTCTATGGAGCCTTTCTCAAGCAGTGTCACATGTCCAACAATGTGAGGTATAAATACATACATATGCAATCTATCATCTTAATGACATGGGCTCTATATCTGGGATCATTGTCCTGTTGCAAAATAAACATGGAATCAAATGCCTCTCTGATGGTATTGCACGATGGATAAGTATGTATTTCTCAGCATTGAAGACTGTAGACACAGTGGTCATCCAAGGAAACAGAGCAGCTGATAACATATGTTTACTTCTCTTCAAAAGAAGATGTCCAGCAGTGCCATCAGCTCAGAACTGGCAGCAACCAGTGGGACCCAGCTACAACCATCTACTATTCAGAGAAGTCTGGCCAGAAGCGGTCTTCATGGAAGAATTGTGGACAAAGATCCATATCTTTAACATGGAAACAAGGCCAAGTGACTCAATTTTTAAAGTTGCCAAGAGCGGTAGTCATGACCAAGCTGCTGCCCCAGTGTGCTGTCAGATGTGGGATGCATCACGCTCACTTGTAAGCCTCTGCTGTCTCCAGGCATCCATCCTCAGGAGCCGCCGCACACAATTCTGGAGACACCGAGTGCATTCCAACAATCAATGGTTTACTGTTCAGTTCAAGTTCATCAGGTTATAACGTGAGATAGGGCACACCACTTCATATTTCTTACTTCCTTAGTACAACGCATCTTCAGCCCTACCACTGTTCCGTCCTGGACTATCCCCAAGCCCACCGACTCAGTCAGCCTCAGGAATTTCTTGTCCATTTCAGCAGTGAACCAGAGATCCACTACCTTCCATCCTTCCATATACATGGGTCCCTGTCCATCTTCCACTGTTTGCCAGAGGACACGATGTGCCCAGTGGCCCCTATGCCAAACCTTGGGCACCGAAGGTGACAGGGGCATCTGCTCAACATTCCAGTATGGAATCCCACTGCCTCGAACGATTGGTACATGTTGGCCCTAGCGACCCACTGTACTTGAACTTGACCTTGTCACTGCACTTCACTATCTGAGTCTCTACGAGGCAGTGTCTGATTTTCACTAGCCATACCCCCTCCCATTGTGGGCTCATCACAAGCATCAACTGTACCTTAAGCTAACTACAGTCACTATCCTATAACAGTATATACGAAGCCTATTCTTATCTTATGTCAAAGTCTGTCTTAATCTATTCAGTAATATGCTTACCCTATGCACATTCTGCACTATACACTACTCACATTGTGTTAACTCTTCACATTCAACTCAATACATGGCAATTCACATGACGTAATACACATGATAACGCATAATACTATACACATTACGTGATTGCTGTCTTCAGGGACAGGAACAGGGACATACAGTCCACACCCTTACAAATGCACAAAACATAGCAACTGGGGTGCTGAAAATTGGCAGCAGGTGACTGTTGCATCAAAATGTAAAATATTTGGCTGTAATAGAAGCAGTTTGTTTGTCAAAGGACTGTATAGTGGTACAATAATGTGTGTCTACAGGTAACAGTTAAGCATGATGGAGGTTCATTACAAGTTTTGGGCTTCATTTCAGAAAATGGAGTTGAGATTTGGTCAAGATTAACAGAGTCCTCAATGCTGAGAAATACAGGCAGATACTTCAATACCATCAGGAAAGAATCTCGCAATTTATTTTGCAGCAGAACAAATACCACAAATATACAGTTATGATCATTCAGAACTATCATCAACAAAGAATGACAAGTACTCCTTGAAGTGATATGACCCCCAGAAAAAGCTAATCTTAACATCAACTCAAGCCTATATCCGCAGAAGATTTGTAGTTAGTTTTCCCAGATGAGTGGAGCAACCTCCCTACTGAGCTCCTTAAACTGTGTGCAAGTGTACCATATACATTGGATTGTGAAAGTATTGTCCCCACATTGGCATTTTTTGTGTTTTGCTACCTCACAACCTGGAATTTCACTGATTTTTTTGAGGGTTTGCATCAGTTCATGTAAAACATGCCCACAACTGTGAATATTTGATTTGCTTTTTATTGGGAAGCAAACAACAAATAAGCCAAAAAAATTGAAAACTCCAGTGGGCATAACTATTCACCCCCCCTAAAGTCAGTACTTTGTAGAGCCTCCTTTTGCAGCAAGGAGGTCTGAGCTCTCCACATCTTGCCACTGGGATTTTTCACCACTCCTCAAGGCAAAACTGCTCCAGCACCTTCAAGTTAGATTGTTTCCTCTGGTAAACAGTAATCTTCAAGTGTGACTGCATATTCTCAATTAGATTAAGGTCTGGGCTTCGACTAGACCACTCAAAAACACGTTTCCCCTTAAACCACTTGAGTGTTGCTTTAGCAGTATGCTTTGGGTCATTGACTTGTTGGAAGGTGAACCTTTGTCCCAGAAACTGTCATTGACAGACAAACAGGCTTTGCTCAAGAATATCCCTGTATTTCACACCATGCATCTTCCCCTCGTCTTGGACCATTTTCCCTGTTCCTGCTGCCGAAAAACATCACCACAGCATAATGTTGCCACCACGTTTCACTGTGGGGATAGTGTTCTTGGCGTGATGAGCTGTGTTGGTTTGGCACCAGACATAACATTTACCATGGTGGCCAAAAAGTTAAATTTTGGTCTCATCTGTCCACAGCACCTTCCTTCAAACATTTGGGGACTCTCCCATATGTCTTTTGGCAAACTCAAAATGAGCCTTACAATTTTTGTGTGTAAATAAAGGCTATTTTCTGCCCACTCTTCCATAAAGGCCACCTTTATGGAGTGTACGGCTTGTTGTAGTCGTATGGACAGATACTGCTGTCTCTGCTTGGGAACTCTGCAGCTCCTTCAGGGTTACCTTTGGTGTCTGTGCTGCCTCTCCAATTAATGCCCTCATTGCCCGAGCTGAGAGTTTTGCTGGGCCGCCCTTTCTTGGCAGGTTTCTTTTGGTACCATGTTCTTTCTATTTAATAATGGATTTAAGGCAGCTTCTGTGGCCTTTCAGAAAAGGTGTACAGTGGGGAAAATAAGTATTTGATACACTACAGATTTTGCAAGTTTTCCCACCTACAAAGAATGGAGAGGTCTGTAATTTTTATCGTAGGTACACTTCAACTGTAAGGGACCGTATCCAAAAATAAAAACCCTAAAATCACATTGTATGATCTAATTGCATTTTATTGCATGAAATAAGTATTTGATCACCTACCAACCAGCAAGATTTATGGCTCTCACAGACCTGTTAGTTTTTCTTTAAGAAACCCTCCTACTCTGCACTTATTACCTGTATTAATTTCACCTGTTTGAACTCGTTACCTGTATAAAATACACCTGTCCACACTCTCAATCACACTCCAACCTCTCCACCATGGCAAAGAACAAAGAGCTGTCTAAGGACACCAGGGACAAAATTGTAGACATGCACAAGGCTGGGATGGGCTACAGGACAACAAGAAAGCAGCTTGGTGGCATCAACTGTTGACACAATTATTAGAAAATGGAAGAAACACAAGATCAAGATGACTATCAATCTTCCTCTGTCTGGGGCTCCATTATGGTTCTCGCCTAGTAGAGCAAGGATGATTCTGAGAAATGTCAGAAACTATGTCAGAGCTACATGGGAGAACCTGGTCAATGACATGAAGAGAGCTGAGACCACAGTCTCAAACATTATCGTTTGTAACACACTACCCGGTCATGGATTAAAACCAATTATGTAAAAATCAACAATGTGATTTTCTGTTTTTTTTTTTTTTTTTTTTTTTTTTTTTTTTTTTTTTTTTTTAAGATGGTTTCTCACAATTGAAGTGTACCTAAAATAAAAATTACAGACCTCTCCATTCTTTGTATGTGGGAAAACCTGCAAAATCAGCAGTGTATCAAATACTTACTCTCCCTACTGTATATAGTGACAGATCATATGACACTTAGATTGCACACAGGTGCACTGCCTTTCACCAAGCATGTGCCTTATGAATGGAATTACTTGCACCTGAAATTTTTAGGGGCTTCATCGCAAAAGGGATGAATACATATGCACATGGCAATTTTTTATTATTTGATCCCATAAATTTATGCCTATATTTTTCTTACTTCACCAACTTCGACCATTTAGTGCTGATGCATCACACACAAATCGGATTACAAAATTAGTTAAAACACAGGTAGTAAAGTAAAAAAATGGGTAAAAAGCCAAAGGGGTGAATACTTTCGCAAGCCACTAAGCATTGATGCTTTGATGCAGTTTTGAAGGCAAAAGGTGGTAACACCATTTGATTTGGATTACTCTTGCTCATTCACTTAGCATTTTGTCCATTGACAAACATGAACTATTTACATTACTATTTTTTAAGCATTATATATTAAGTAAAATATATATGACGCGCCCCCTGGGACATATTCCTTTTTGAGGGGAATACCCGGCACCGGATCAGATGGGGGGTTGTAGTCTCCGAGCGGCTGTGACCCGGCCCGTGCCCAGGGCGTCAAGCTCAGTGTTATGTGGCAGTCCTACAGATGTTATTAAGAGTTCTTTTGTGTCGACTACGCCACCCGTTGTGATGCGGTCACTGTGGCCGCCGCTGCAGCAGGGTCCGCTGAGGCTGATGGTGCAGGTGCAGCTTGAGATGGTATAACCCCCAACGGGTGGGGTATAGCCTCAGGGGGGACAGGTGCAGAGGATGGGGGTTGTGGTGGTGCAGTGCAGACGGCAGTGAAGACAGAGTCGGGTTGTGCAGTTAAGGGTGTTTACTTACTGCAGATGTTGTACTGGTCACTCCAGCTTCGAGTGACCACCCGAGCCGTGCTGCGTCCACCAGGTCCTGGATCCAGCCAACCTCCAAACAAGTCCGGAGCGTGGCCCTGAGCTCTCCTTCTGTCCCGTTCTCTGGCCGTCCCCACCAGTGATCCACCTAGGTCCAGCTCCCTCGGGCCTTCTGTTGGGACACCCTTGGCCTTGGGTTCCCTGACCCTTCATGTGGTGTGCCTTCGGGGTGGATGTGGTGGGTGACCGTGGCAAACGCTGCCCACGGTCTCCGGTCTCTGGCTGGGGAATGTTTTTACCCCCACCAGCTTGGGTTCCGGTACCCTGATGCCGACTCTTCACCCGGGGATTTAAGTTGGGATCTTGGAGTCCTTTTCTTCTGTGCCTCTGGGTCTCTCTCTCTCCTCTCTCACTCTGGGTCTTTCCTTCTCCTCTGCTCCTGACTTTCTCTCTGCAACTGACCCTGTTCTTAGTTGGTGCCCACCTTATATACACCCTCTATGTGTGAGCTCAGGTGACCAGCACCCAATGAGCTCCTAACTTTACCCAGGCTGCTCCCCCTATCTGCCCCTACACTACTTGGGATGTACCACCCCCCCTCCCACTCCAGCCAGGAACAGACTCGGTCGTACCTGCACATTTCTAAGTGGGAGTACCGTCGGTCTGCTCCTCGGAAATGGGATGTGTGTAGTGCATGCAGCCTACCGAGCTCAGATCCACACTCCATCCTTACCCGGGAGTGGAATATCACACCTCTGGGTTGAGGTGCAATACCCCTGTAGCAGCCGAATCCTCAGGGTGCTACATTCCCCCCTGGTAAATCACAGCACGTCCTCGGGCTGTAAGACATAAACAACACCAAAACATACAAATTTTTCATATGAACATATAAAACATATAAAACATTATATATATATAAAACTTTTCATATAACATTCTCGTCGTCTCTTGTTTCTGGTTCCTCCTCCGGACACTGTGCAACGTGTGTCCGGGAAAAGTGCGACAGTCCCTTAGAAAAACTGGTTTTCCTATAAAACCGGTAGGGGGCGCTTTAGGACGCGCAACTATATACAGGGGAAGTTGGCCGCTCTCAGTCCTCGGCCAGGTAAGGAGGGAAAGGGAATGGCTGCTCACAGTCCTCAGCCTGTGGGATTAAGGGGAAACGGGTGAACAGTTCACATCAGCTGGTCCCAACGGGGACTATATATATGTAGCAACAGTTTCTTTGGTACCCGGTCTGGTAACTATTTACATCTACTGCTTCGCTGTCCTCAACGACGGCGTCCTCCTGCTCTTGCTTTGGGGATCTCAGCTTCAGACCCGTCCGGATCTTCTTGCTCTTCCTCCTCACATCGCAGCTCCTCCTCTGTCAGGCGATGCACATGGAGGGCGTAAGGTCCTTTGGCACACTTGTGCCGGGTAAAGGTGACCTCGTCCCCGATATAAAGGTCACGACCTCTGTGCCCCTCCGGCAGATGGGACTCAACGTCTCTGCGCGTTACAAAAACGTCGCCGGGGGTGTTGTGGTCTCTGATGAAGCCCCACCCATGCTGCAGGTTAAACTTTATTACAGTCCCGATGGTGCGGGGACTGTGCGCTGCACGGGGGTCCCTCCTGGTTCGGCTCTTCTGCTCGGCGCTCCTTATTTGGGCCTGTTGCTCCCGGACCCGCCTCTCTCTCCGCTCCCTCGCAAACTCTTCGAGCTGCTGTCGGCAACACTCAGCACGCTCTGCTGCAGCTGCCCTGGTTTCCTGAGTGAACCCCATTAGGTCTTCTCCGGTGGGGTCCCACTCAAATTGGGCTTCTTCCAGAGGAGGCGAGATCCTTATCACGGGCTTCGGAGCCGGAATCAGGGGTGCACACATGGCCCCAACTCTCCTCTGGTGCTCCAGTTCATAATATTTCTGGGGCCAGATGAAAGGCTGCCCGTCCGGCCACGTGTGCTGGGCAAACAAGTCCTCTCCCAGACGCGGCACCCTTGGTTTTACGGGTGCGGGCGCGGTGGTGGTGGCGCCCGGATTGCCCAGGCCTTCCGGCCAGGCCTGGGGCACCTGGAAGGTGAAGGGCACCGTTAGGACGGCGGCACCCTGGGCTACCTGGCCTTGCGGCCAGGCCGGAGGCTCCGCGGAGGTAGGGGGCGCTGTTGGTATTGCGGCGCCCGGGGGTACTAGGCCTTGCGACCAGGCTGGTGGTACTTCCTGCTTGGTCACGCTCGGGGTCGAGGCGTGTGACGTCACAGGGGTCGCGGCGGCGGCTTCCGGTTGGGGCCTAGTCTGCGTCGGTGACATGGCGTTTTCGGGCACAGCAGGGGGACTTTCGGGCTTTGCGACGGGGAGCTGGGGCAGGTGGGCGGTTTCCCGGCTTGGGGTATAGGCGTCCCCTTTACCTGCCTCCTTGCGTCCGGCTCCCTTCTCGGCGCCGTCTCCGGCCTTTGGTCCTCCCGCGCCATCCTCAGAGGCGGTCTGTTTCCTCTTCCAGGGTAGCGTGCTCCGTTGACTGGTCTCAGCTTGCTGGGCCATCTCCCGGCTCCATTCCGCCAATATCTCGCGCTGTACCCGGGCCATCCTCCGTGCGAGGCCCTCCAGGGCAGTCTGTGCACACTCCCGGTCTCGGTGGAGCTGTGCAAGGACCTCCACTAGGCCTAGTGGGGTCGTGGTGTCTAGAAGGCTCCTGACCAACGGGTCGGTGCTGCTCTGCTCTTCTTCCAGCAGGCTCCTGGCCAGCAGGCCGGTGCTGCTCTGCTCTCTGGACATCTCCGGGTGAGCTTCTCTGCTGCTCCTCTCCAGGCTTCCTGCCTCCGGGTGCGCTCGCTCCAGACTGCTCCAGGCGGCACCCATCTTCGTTCTTTTTTTTCGTCTCCTCCCACTTCGAGGGCGGTCCCGGGGCAACTCGGTGACTGTCAGCTCCAGGGGTAGTTCTTTCACGCTGACAGACACCTCCAGCATCACAGTCTCTGTTGGTGGGGGCGGTTTCCACTTTTGGCGCCATTTCCTGTCCCGGCCCACGATGGGAGGCGGCCTCTTGCCCTCCTTTGGCACGCCCATAATGGCGTCCGCTGCTCTTCCAAGGCGGGAAATCTTCGGATTTGGCGGGAAGCGTCGCCCAGTGGCGGGAAACTCTGCAGATGGCGGGAACAAGCTGGAAATGGCGGACAATCGGCGGGAAACGACCTGTGATGGGGTCCGATGGCGTGGACCCTCCGGAACCGGCGGGAGACTTCTTTCTGAGGTAAACTTGCACTTTTCTTCAGGCACGCAGTACCCGGGTGTTGCGGGCACGTAATCCTGCCGACTACGCCAAGGTTGACGCGCCCCCTGGGACATATTCCTTTTTGAGGGGAATACCCGGCACTGGATCAGATGGGGGGTTGTAGTCTCCGAGCGGCTGTGACCCGGCCCGTGCCCAGGGCGTCAAGCTCAGTGTTATGTGGCAGTCCTACAGATGTTATTAAGAGTTCTTTTGTGTCGACTACGCCACCCGTTGTGATGCGGTCACTGTGGCCGCCGCTGCAGCAGGGTCCGCTGAGGCTGATGGTGCAGGTGCAGCTTGAGATGGTATAACCCCCAACGGGTGGGGTATAGCCTCAGGGGGGACAGGTGCAGAGGATGGGGGTTGTGGTGGTGCAGTGCAGACGGCAGTGAAGACAGAGTCGGGTTGTGCAGTTAAGGGTGTTTACTTACTGCAGATGTTGTACTGGTCACTCCAGCTTCGAGTGACCACCCGAGCCGTGCTGCGTCCACCAGGTCCTGGATCCAGCCAACCCCCAAACAAGTCCGGAGCGTGGCCCTGAGCTCTCCTTCTGTCCCGTTCTCTGGCCGTCCCCACCAGTGATCCACCTAGGTCCAGCTCCCTCGGGCCTTCTGTTGGGACACCCTTGGCCTTGGGTTCCCTGACCCTTCATGTGGTGTGCCTTCGGGGTGGATGTGGTGGGTGACCGTGGCAAACGCTGCCCACGGTCTCCGGTCTCTGGCTGGGGAATGTTTTTACCCCCACCAGCTTGGGTTCCGGTACCCTGATGCCGACTCTTCACCCGGGGATTTAAGTTGGGATCTTGGAGTCCTTTTCTTCTGTGCCTCTGGGTCTCTCTCTCTCTCCTCTCTCACTCTGGGTCTTTCCTTCTCCTCTGCTCCTGACTTTCTCTCTGCAACTGACCCTGTTCTTAGTTGGTGCCCACCTTATATACACCCTCTATGTGTGAGCTCAGGTGACCAGCACCCAATGAGCTCCTAACTTTACCCAGGCTGCTCCCCCTATCTGCCCCTACACTACTTGGGATGTACCACCCCCCCTCCCACTCCAGCCAGGAACAGACTCGGTCGTACCTGCACATTTCTAAGTGGGAGTACCGTCGGTCTGCTCCTCGGAAATGGGATGTGTGTAGTGCATGCAGCCTACCGAGCTCAGATCCACACTCCATCCTTACCCGGGAGTGGAATATCACACCTCTGGGTTGAGGTGCAATACCCCTGTAGCAGCCGAATCCTCAGGGTGCTACATTCCCCCCTGGTAAATCACAGCACGTCCTCGGGCTGTAAGACATAAACAACACCAAAACATACAAATTTTTCATATGAACATATAAAACATATAAAACATTATATATATATAAAACTTTTCATATAACATTCTCGTCGTCTCTTGTTTCTGGTTCCTCCTCCGGACACTGTGCAACGTGTGTCCGGGAAAAGTGCGACAGTCCCTTAGAAAAACTGGTTTTCCTATAAAACCGGTAGGGGGCGCTTTAGGACGCGCAACTATATACAGGGGAAGTTGGCCGCTCTCAGTCCTCGGCCAGGTAAGGAGGGAAAGGGAATGGCTGCTCACAGTCCTCAGCCTGTGGGATTAAGGGGAAACGGGTGAACAGTTCACATCAGCTGGTCCCAACGGGGACTATATATATGTAGCAACAGTTTCTTTGGTACCCGGTCTGGTAACTATTTACATCTACTGCTTCGCTGTCCTCAACGACGGCGTCCTCCTGCTCTTGCTTTGGGGATCTCAGCTTCAGACCCGTCCGGATCTTCTTGCTCTTCCTCCTCACATCGCAGCTCCTCCTCTGTCAGGCGATGCACATGGAGGGCGTAAGGTCCTTTGGCACACTTGTGCCGGGTAAAGGTGACCTCGTCCCCGATATAAAGGTCACGACCTCTGTGCCCCTCCGGCAGATGGGACTCAACGTCTCTGCGCGTTACAAAAACGTCGCCGGGGGTGTTGTGGTCTCTGATGAAGCCCCACCCATGCTGCAGGTTAAACTTTATTACAGTCCCGATGGTGCGGGGACTGTGCGCTGCACGGGGGTCCCTCCTGGTTCGGCTCTTCTGCTCGGCGCTCCTTATTTGGGCCTGTTGCTCCCGGACCCGCCTCTCTCTCCGCTCCCTCGCAAACTCTTCGAGCTGCTGTCGGCAACACTCAGCACGCTCTGCTGCAGCTGCCCTGGTTTCCTGAGTGAACCCCATTAGGTCTTCTCCGGTGGGGTCCCACTCAAATTGGGCTTCTTCCAGAGGAGGCGAGATCCTTATCACGGGCTTCGGAGCCGGAATCAGGGGTGCACACATGGCCCCAACTCTCCTCTGGTGCTCCAGTTCATAATATTTCTGGGGCCAGATGAAAGGCTGCCCGTCCGGCCACGTGTGCTGGGCAAACAAGTCCTCTCCCAGACGCGGCACCCTTGGTTTTACGGGTGCGGGCGCGGTGGTGGTGGCGCCCGGATTGCCCAGGCCTTCCGGCCAGGCCTGGGGCACCTGGAAGGTGAAGGGCACCGTTAGGACGGCGGCACCCTGGGCTACCTGGCCTTGCGGCCAGGCCGGAGGCTCCGCGGAGGTAGGGGGCGCTGTTGGTATTGCGGCGCCCGGGGGTACTAGGCCTTGCGACCAGGCTGGTGGTACTTCCTGCTTGGTCACGCTCGGGGTCGAGGCGTGTGACGTCACAGGGGTCGCGGCGGCGGCTTCCGGTTGGGGCCTAGTCTGCGTCGGTGACATGGCGTTTTCGGGCACAGCAGGGGGACTTTCGGGCTTTGCGACGGGGAGCTGGGGCAGGTGGGCGGTTTCCCGGCTTGGGGTATAGGCGTCCCCTTTACCTGCCTCCTTGCGTCCGGCTCCCTTCTCGGCGCCGTCTCCGGCCTTTGGTCCTCCCGCGCCATCCTCAGAGGCGGTCTGTTTCCTCTTCCAGGGTAGCGTGCTCCGTTGACTGGTCTCAGCTTGCTGGGCCATCTCCCGGCTCCATTCCGCCAATATCTCGCGCTGTACCCGGGCCATCCTCCGTGCGAGGCCCTCCAGGGCAGTCTGTGCACACTCCCGGTCTCGGTGGAGCTGTGCAAGGACCTCCACTAGGCCTAGTGGGGTCGTGGTGTCTAGAAGGCTCCTGACCAACGGGTCGGTGCTGCTCTGCTCTTCTTCCAGCAGGCTCCTGGCCAGCAGGCCGGTGCTGCTCTGCTCTCTGGACATCTCCGGGTGAGCTTCTCTGCTGCTCCTCTCCAGGCTTCCTGCCTCCGGGTGCGCTCGCTCCAGACTGCTCCAGGCGGCACCCATCTTCGTTCTTTTTTTTCGTCTCCTCCCACTTCGAGGGCGGTCCCGGGGCAACTCGGTGACTGTCAGCTCCAGGGGTAGTTCTTTCACGCTGACAGACACCTCCAGCATCACAGTCTCTGTTGGTGGGGGCGGTTTCCACTTTTGGCGCCATTTCCTGTCCCGGCCCACGATGGGAGGCGGCCTCTTGCCCTCCTTTGGCACGCCCATAATGGCGTCCGCTGCTCTTCCAAGGCGGGAAATCTTCGGATTTGGCGGGAAGCGTCGCCCAGTGGCGGGAAACTCTGCAGATGGCGGGAACAAGCTGGAAATGGCGGACAATCGGCGGGAAACGACCTGTGATGGGGTCCGATGGCGTGGACCCTCCGGAACCGGCGGGAGACTTCTTTCTGAGGTAAACTTGCACTTTTCTTCAGGCACGCAGTACCCGGGTGTTGCGGGCACGTAATCCTGCCGACTACGCCAAGGTTGACGCGCCCCCTGGGACATATTCCTTTTTGAGGGGAATACCCGGCACTGGATCAGATGGGGGGTTGTAGTCTCCGAGCGGCTGTGACCCGGCCCGTGCCCAGGGCGTCAAGCTCAGTGTTATGTGGCAGTCCTACAGATGTTATTAAGAGTTCTTTTGTGTCGACTACGCCACCCGTTGTGATGCGGTCACTGTGGCCGCCGCTGCAGCAGGGTCCGCTGAGGCTGATGGTGCAGGTGCAGCTTGAGATGGTATAACCCCCAACGGGTGGGGTATAGCCTCAGGGGGGACAGGTGCAGAGGATGGGGGTTGTGGTGGTGCAGTGCAGACGGCAGTGAAGACAGAGTCGGGTTGTGCAGTTAAGGGTGTTTACTTACTGCAGATGTTGTACTGGTCACTCCAGCTTCGAGTGACCACCCGAGCCGTGCTGCGTCCACCAGGTCCTGGATCCAGCCAACCCCCAAACAAGTCCGGAGCGTGGCCCTGAGCTCTCCTTCTGTCCCGTTCTCTGGCCGTCCCCACCAGTGATCCACCTAGGTCCAGCTCCCTCGGGCCTTCTGTTGGGACACCCTTGGCCTTGGGTTCCCTGACCCTTCATGTGGTGTGCCTTCGGGGTGGATGTGGTGGGTGACCGTGGCAAACGCTGCCCACGGTCTCCGGTCTCTGGCTGGGGAATGTTTTTACCCCCACCAGCTTGGGTTCCGGTACCCTGATGCCGACTCTTCACCCGGGGATTTAAGTTGGGATCTTGGAGTCCTTTTCTTCTGTGCCTCTGGGTCTCTCTCTCTCTCCTCTCTCACTCTGGGTCTTTCCTTCTCCTCTGCTCCTGACTTTCTCTCTGCAACTGACCCTGTTCTTAGTTGGTGCCCACCTTATATACACCCTCTATGTGTGAGCTCAGGTGACCAGCACCCAATGAGCTCCTAACTTTACCCAGGCTGCTCCCCCTATCTGCCCCTACACTACTTGGGATGTACCACCCCCCCTCCCACTCCAGCCAGGAACAGACTCGGTCGTACCTGCACATTTCTAAGTGGGAGTACCGTCGGTCTGCTCCTCGGAAATGGGATGTGTGTAGTGCATGCAGCCTACCGAGCTCAGATCCACACTCCATCCTTACCCGGGAGTGGAATATCACACCTCTGGGTTGAGGTGCAATACCCCTGTAGCAGCCGAATCCTCAGGGTGCTACATATACTGTGTGCGCAATTTTTAGGCAAGTTAGTATATTTACCATATCATTTTATGCATATTTTCCTTTTCCAAGCTGTATAAACTTGAATGCTTCTTGGTATAAAGTATATTAGTCTGATCTGATGCTTCGTTTGAGTTTCTCAACATACACTGGGATACTCAAACGAATCGTCATCAGACAGGAAATAGGACAAAAAATACAAAAGCCGTTAGATAGCGTAGTTAAGGAACAATAGGGAATTTTTAAAGCAAGTATATTAGAAAATAACTTAGATTATGGGACTAAACAGATAGGAAGTTAGGAGAAAAAATCTTGGCCTTCGGACCACCCTTTTAAAGATGAAAGAATAATGACATGTTCTCTTTCAAAAACCCTTTTGAGAACTTGTGGGTCCTTTATGGTAACGGAAAACAGTAGACCTCTCTGAACAGAGTCTGGGAGGCTGTGGTTGGTGCCTCCCAAAAAGTTAGTCATCAACAGATTAATAAACTGACTCCATGAATGGAAGACTTATGACTTATTGAAAAAAAGAGTGGCTATATTGGTCAACGATATTTTTTTGAAATGTCAAAAATGTATTTTTTTACATTGAGTTTTTTGATTATTATTCTCACTTATCACAACAGAGATAAATTAACAACTGAAATACGATTTTTTTCATTTAGTTGTATAATAATTCTGCACACAGATATTCTTCTAAGAAAGACAAAACCTCCTTTTTCAGTTCACTGCTATCAAAATACCAGTTACCAATAAATGTTATTGCTCTAAAAAATGCCTGTAATGAGTCAGGTTCAAGGCAATTTTCTACATCAAATAAGCTTAATATCCTATGAGGTAAACACTAAACAGTTTAGCAATTTTTTCATAACCTGCTGTAGCATATGTTTCACAAAGGTTTATACTAAGATCATACCATTTGTATACAAAGCTGGAAGCAATTGCTCCCACTTGTCTTCCTGTAAACATTATTCCACTGTCTTTTCCTTACAATGTTCCGGCAGACAATTAAAACTTGTTGTTTTCAATTGAAAGCGAATTTAAATTGCAAAGTGAATTTCATAATGTAGTAATGGATTAAAAGTGAATATCTGGAAACAAACAAATTAAAATTATATCTGCTGACTTAAATAATGTAACGAATGTAATGTCACAAAATGATTCTGATTCAGAAAGCACTTTGCAAATCTATTCTTTTTCAAGGGGTAGTTTTATCATTGGTGATGTTGCGTTCCAACTAGTGATGAGCGAGCATACTCGCAAGTACTCGCCCAAACATCTAAGTACTCGAGATGCTCGAAGCTCGCCGAGTACTTGCGAGATGCCCTGGTCTCCTCCCTGCATGTTTGGCACTCTTTACAGAGCCAATGAACATGCAGGGATTGCCAGCCACTCACTGTAATGCGGCAGCCATGTTGGTTGTGGCATTACAGCGATTGGCTGGCCGCACAGCGTCATCAGTTCCATATCAGACCTGGCGCCGCTGTGCTCGTCAGTCTACTCCGCAATCAGATAGTGTAGGGAGAGGTACAGCTGAGCTAGGGAGAGATTTGCTTAATAGGTAGTGTAGGTTGAACATTAGTATATTACACATATCCATTCCAACAAACAGTCCTTATGAGGACTAATCCATCTGCTGAAATAACAGGCAGGCAGTGTATATAGCAGACTGCAGCGCATATAGCACGAGAGACTCCATTCCATTTCTGTCTGCTGCTGCTGTTAGACATTTCTAGACATAGGCCCAGGTCTCAGGGGCCAGGAATAATTTATTTTTTGGAACTTAATCCTCATTATTTGCTTAAAAAGCAATCCAGAGAACACTTTCTGCACCATTTGCTTGTTGGCGCTGCAGAATACAGCCAGGTCCTTTGCATATTACAGTGCTAAAAATTCAGCTATTTAAAACTGTGGTTTCTCCTTCACACGGATCACATACAAGTTTTCAGAAAATACTGTAATTTCTGGTCTCCATTAAAAAATGTTTTCAGTGTGTCAGTGAAGTTTTTGACAACGGTTTGCTGTTCAAAACAGTTACCTACAGGCCAGGTTTAAAACTGTGGTTTCTCCATCACACTGTTCACATATAACTTCGCTCCAAATTCAGCCATTTGTAGTGAGCGTGGAAGATATTGTCCTCCATTTAAAATGGGCAAGGCGGTGGCAAGGGATGGGGAACTGGACGTGATGGTGATGGTACATGCAGAAGCCGAGGCCGTGGGCAAGCTGAAATTGTGCCACAACAAACACCCACATCTTCTCGCTGGACCTTCCTGTCCCAATTCCTAGGGGACCGCAGCACACCACTATTGAACCCAGAGCACTGTCAAAAGGTTGCTGGTTGAATAGTGGATAATGCTTCCAGTCACTTTGCCACCATCCCCTGTCCATGGTGCATGCAAAGATGCCTCCTGCCCTGCATCTGTCATTGCACACTCAAGTAGCAGCATCAGGAAGCATGTCCTTGCCCCAGTGCAGCATTCAGTTGTCCATACCCCAGTCCTTGGAACGCAAGCGCAAATACGCAGCCAATGCACCACAGGCCACACTACTAAATTTTCACATTTCGCGACTGCTTGCGCTCGAAATGTTGCCTTTTAGGCTCATGGAGATGGAAGCTCTCCGCAACCTGATGGCGGCGGCCGTCTCTCGGTTCCCAGCCACCACTTTCTCCCAGTATGCCGGTCCCAGCATTATACAAGCACGTGTCCCAAAACATTAGCCGTGCCCTCAACAACACAGTTACCGGGAAAGTCCACATAACCACGGACACGTGAACAAGTGCTTGTGGGCAGGGACGGTACATCTCGCTGACGGCACACTGGGTTAATATAGTGGAAGCCGGGACCCAGTCGGACCTTGGGACGGAACACGCCCTCCCAACGCCAAGGATTGTGAGCCCTAGGTCAATCAGTGTTGCCCCCACAGTCTAAAGCTCCTGCACCTCATTTTCCTCCTCTTCAGCATCCATCTCCGAAATTACCACATCAGTCACAAGATGGAAGCACTGCCTCGGCCAAGCGCAAGAGGCTGAGCTGAAGCTAATGTGCTTAGGTGAAAAACCACACAATGCTGAATAGTTGTGGATAGGTCTGAAAGAGCAGGCAGATCTGTGGCTTACACTGCTGAACCTACAGCCAGGCATGGTCGTGTGTGACAACGGCCGGAACCTGGTGGCGGCTCTGAGGCGAGCTCACACATGTACCACGCCTGGCCCATGTGCTTAAACTCGTGGTTCAGCGGTTTCTTAAATCCTACCCAGAGCTGCCGGATCTGCTTGTGAAAGTACACCGCCTGTGTGCCCATTTTAGAAAGTCACCTACAGCTTCAACCGCCCTTGCAGTGTTTCAGCATCGTTTGCAGCTTCCAGCTCACAGACTGGTGTGTGATGTCCTCACGCGTTGGAACTCTACACTGCAGATGTTGGGAAGGATTTGTGAGCAGAAGAGGGCAGTTGTTGAGTACCAGCATCAACAAGGCCGTCGGTGTTCAGTTCAGACTCCACATATAAGACCTCAGGAGTTGACATGGATGTCAGACATATGTACTATCCTCCAAAACTTTTAGGACTCCACCAAGACGGTGAGCGGCTATGACGCCATAATTAGCATCACCATCCAGCTTCTCTGTTTTCTGAAACGCTCTCTGCTCATAATCAAAGAGAATGCATTGCAGGTTGAGCATGATGAGATGGAGCAAGGAACCATACAGGGTGATTACACACAGCCCAGCCTCATCTCATCCCAACGTGGATTGGGTGACAATGAGGAAGAGGAGGAGGAGGAGGAGGAGGAGGAGGCGGAGGAGGAGTCGCTAGTTTTCTGCGCTACAGACGGTACTACCTGCACAACTGTTATACCATCTGTTCAGTGTGGATGGTCTGATGACAGAAAGGAGGAGGAGAGCATGGTCAGTTATCCTCTTGGTGAGGACAGGGAAGTCTTGCCTGTTAATAGTCTGGCACGCATGGCTAAGTTTATGTTACGCTGCCTTTCCCATGACCCTCGCGTTCTCAAAATTTTGGGTGACAGTCATTATTGGTTGGTGACACTTCTAGACCCACAATACAAGGAGAACTTTATATCTTATTCCTGAGGTAGACAGGTCTGCAAAAGTGGGGCAGTACCAGAAGGTCCTTGTTGCAGAACTATTAAAAAAATTCCCATCTGAAAACGCTGGCGGAAGAGGTCACAGTTCATTGGACAACCAAGGAATACAGGCGAGAGAGAACTTCAATCCAGCAGAGGCAGGGAAACACGGTCAAAGTTCTAGGAGAATTGGAGGTCCTGGCCTGCCATGCCTCTAGGTTTTATCAGAGTGGGTTTTTAGTGCCACTGGTGGAATTATAATTGATAAGCGCATCTACCTGTCAACTGAAAATGCTGACAGGCTGACTCTTATAAAGATGAACAAGGGCTAGATTGGGCCATCTTCTCACCACCGAATGATAGCAGCGTAACAAACTCAAATCCAGAGTCTTTTTTTGGGAGGTGTATTCCCATGCACCTTTTCACACCCACACATGGGTATACACTTCCTGATTTTAGCTATTTGCTCTTGTCCTCCTCCTCATCCTCCACCACCATATCACCAGGGTGACTGTGGTCAGTGATGCAACACCCACATAATTTTTTTAAAGGGTGTTTATGATGCCCGTAAAAAAAAAATTTTTATACAGTATGCTCATGTATACCCCCCAGGGGTAAATGTTTGTCAGCCCATACACTTAGTGCATGGGCATTACAAGTATAGGAGACAAGCTCCTTTCCAAGGGTAACATTTTTTTATGAGACTCTCCTCTACGTCTCTTCCAAGGGGCATTAGAGTGCCTCCCAATTTTTGGCAGCCCTTGCATTCACTGCATAGGCAAAACACAATGGGAGACCCAGTTCCTAATAATGGGAACATTTTATTTCAGGAGTCCCTCCTCCAAGTCTCTTCAAAGGGGTATTGGTATGCGTCCATATTTTCAAAGGGGTATTGGGGTGCATCCATATTTTGAGCAGCCCTGTCACTCACTGCATATGCAATAACAGTATAGGAGACCCAGTCTTTTTTATTGTTCCCATTACAACATAGCCGACTGCTGGCCCTTTAAGAATTGTAAAGGCCTCCTGATGGCCCTATAAAAATAGGCTTTGTGACTTTGAGTCCCTCCTTCATAAATGAAACACGATGTGTCTGATCATGTTTCACACACCACATGGCCAGATAAGGTTGTAAAATGTTAAAATGACATTTCCCGGTGAATGCATTTGTTCTGGTTGAAAGCTATAAAAAAGTGCAAAAACGCATCAAAAATGCTGTGAACATAGCCTATGGTTTGGAGGAGTATTTGTTTTTGCTTATTTATTTTGCCTTATATACAAGTTATTACCCTGGAAAAGATGTTCCTTAACATATTTCCCAGGAGAATCCATTTTGTTTTTGTTTTTGTATGTTTTATTCTGAGTCCGTAAAAGTGGCATAATACCTCTGACAACGTTGTTGACAGCAGTGACCTAGGAGTCAGAGATGCTTCCAGGGGTCTTCCCCATGCTGTTCCCATGCCATTTGAGCACTGTGCCCTCTGCAGACCGCCGGGGGGAGCCGCTGGAAAAATGCTCAAGTTTACCATAGACTTACATTGGGCTCGTTGCTCGTGTCGAGCACCCGAGTATTCCAATGTGATCGACCCGAGCATCGAACACCCGAGCATTTTAGTGCTCGTTCGTCACTAGTTCCAACATGCCTTTTCCTCTTTTTCCTTAACATTTTCCATTGACTATGCAAATTAGATTCTGCCCACATTAGATTAATTTTGGCTAAAGATTCAGGGTGGCATAGGGTTAATTACTTTTAAAGGAGTTGTCCACTACCTGGACAATTCCAGGTAGTTATGTCACGTGAGCCCTGCGCCCAATCAGCACTGGCGTTACTGTCCCTGTCCTGCAAACCTATAAGTTATCAGAAATAGAGGAGCTTCTCACTAAATTAGATCAAAACATTAATTTCAGTTCTTAAATACAAAAATTGAAACTCATTATACAGAGTCATTATAAACAGTGATCTATTTCAAGTGTTTATTTCTGTTAATGTTGATTATGGCTTACAGCCAATGAAAACACAAAAGTCATTATCTCAGTAAATTAGAATACATTATAACAGCTTGAAAAATGTTTTTAAAATCCAAAATGTTGGCCTACTGAAATGTAGGTTCAGTAAATGCACTCAATACTTGGGTTGGGGCTCCTTTTGCATCAATTACTGCATCAATTCGGCGTGGCATGGAGGCGATCAGTCTGTGGCCCTGCTGAGGTGTTATGGAAGCCCAGGTTGCTTTGATAGCAGCCTTCAGCTCGTCTGCATTGTTGGGTCTGGTGTCTCATCTTCCTCTTGACAATAACCCATAGATTCTCTATGGAGTGAAGGTCAGGCGAGTTTGCTGGCCAATCAAGCACAGTGATACTGTTTTTTAAACCATGTATTTGTACTTTTGGCAATGTGGACAGGTGCCAAGTCCTGCTGGAGAATGAAATTTCCATCTCCAAAAAGCTTGTCGGCGGAGGGAAGCATGAAGTGCTCTAAAATTTCCTGGTAGACGGCTGCGCTGACTTTGGTCTTGATAAAACACAGTGGCCCTACACCTGCAGATGACATGGCTCCCCAAACCATCACTGATTGTGGAAACTACACACTAGACCTCAAGCAGCTTGGATTGTGGCCTCTCCACTCTTCCTCCAGACTCTGGGACCTTGATTTCCAAATGAAAATTGGAACTCTGACCTTGTAGAGTGTGTCTATGACTGTCTTCTGGACATCTGTCAAGTCAGCAGTCTTCCCCATGATTGTGGAGCCTACTGAAACAGACTAAGGGACCTTTTAAATAATTAGAAAGCTTTTGTAGGTGTTTTTTGTTAATTATTTTAAACTTACTGTGATAATGACATTTGTGTTTTCATTGGCTGTAAGCCATAATCATCAACATGAAAAGAAATAAACCCTTGAAATAGATCACTCTGTTATGAGTATATAATATATTAGTTTCATTTTTTGTATTGAAGAACTGAAATAAATTAACTTTTTGATCACATTCTAATTTAGTGAGATGCACCTGTAAGTGAGTGGCCAGCATCAGCTATCACTTCCTGTGATTGGGCGCAGGGCTCACATGTCATAACCTCACATGAAACCCCGAAACGCGAGTGTCGACACCGCTGAAACTGTCAGCACAGGAAGCAAGTATAAACTTCTTTATTTTAACGGGGCCAAACATGGGGGTTGAGAAGGTGTTGTCCAAGAACTGGACAATTCCTTTACAAAAGCAAGCAAGGAGAGGCCATTTTGCTGCTGGTGCCATTAGTAAGGTGGGAGAGTCTGGTCTCTGCAGACTTAATATGTCACTAGACACTAAGGACATATAGTCGACTGGCTACTAGGAACTATAGCTGATAATTTGGGGATAATAGGGTTTGACTGAGTGGCCAAACCCCAAGCCCCTTAGAATTCAGAATATTGAGGAAGCTGCCGACATGCACACAGAAGCTGCATGGGGCATGTAAATGTAGTAGTGGTGAAGGTGATAGTCTGCCCTTAATACCAAAAAGGGTTGAAAGTACATTCCTGAAATTCAAACCCTCTGGGGCTGCAGTTTGGCCTAGGTAGGGTTAACTGTAATAGCCGGCCAAGTAAAGGGAGAGGAAACTGAGTGCTAGTGTCAAGTGCAGGAAGTGAGCACAGTCAGTCCTTGTGCAGTACAACAGAAACCAGCAGGCTCTGTATGGGCTGACAGTGGATCACCTGAGAATCCCTTCACAAGTGTACCCTTGGGAACCTTGAGATAGTCATTGGGGCCTGGGGGCATATTCTGTTTGCAAGGCTGCAGAAGAAGTTTTGACTCAAGCTCTCAGAGGCAGAGTGAAATTGGATCCAGATATACTGTCATTGATCAGTTAGAATCTCTGGGGCTAAAGAGGAAAGCAACAGAGATGCTTCACCTAGATCGGGAACCAGGGCTGAAGTTGTATCCAGTACCTGCCTGTAAATACTGTATATACTGCCAGTTGCCAAGTAAAGTTATGGTTGTTTTTATGAACCCTGAATCCTCTGAATTGATTCCCCTGGTTCCAGAAGAAGGATTCCTGGAGTAAGAAGAGGCCAGCTGGCCAGAAGTAAGGGGCAGATACCAGATACACAGCAGCACACCAGGAGGATGCCAAGGCGAGCAGGGGCTACATCTCGCCCACGACTACCTCATTTGGGCATTTTGCATAATATCATATAGTGTATATTCAGTTGAGTAGCAATGTAATACATGGTTGTGTGGTGCCCTGCTGCGCATTGGTGCCACAGAACCCAGAAGGGTGCATGGATGGACTTCTCCACAAGAGGCCCTCACACATTCACACACCTTCACCCTACCACCTCAGACCAGCAGAGGGAGCCCTGATAGGGATATATAAAGGGAGGGTGGAGGCAGGCAGCTCAGTTTGTTAGTCTCTCAGACACAGAGAGGGACACAGCTCTGAGTGAGCAGAGAGCGTGCTGACACTCAGAGAACAGTGAAGAGGCAGCTAGCTGGCTGCCGTGCTTAAGTGAGCCAAGGCCTACAGCACAAGTGAAAGCCTAGTGAGGGCCTTGAGTGGGCCGAAGGCGAGAGGAGAAGAAATAAGTAGCGAGGGGGCAGAGGAGCATACCAGGCTCACCCCGATATATATACCGGACACAGGTTCCGCGCCTACAGGGACTCCTTATACCCAGTAGGAACCACCGGAACCCCTGGAGGACTACAGGTCCCAGGTTCACCAAACGCTGATTACAGTACCAGGGCTAGGAGTCACAGAGGTCCTAGCGTCCAGGGAGAGTGATCTCCAAAGAGAAGGCCCTACCACCAGGTCAGCAGGTGCTAAGGGAGACAGTAACCAAGCTAAGCCTAGTTCCAGGCAGGCCAGCAGCTTAGCGAGCAAAGCAACGGATCAGGAGGCCCTATACCCGCTCACTGGGGAGAGTCCCAAAGTGTGCCCTTCACCTGGAGTACCCTGGACTGTGCCTGCAGCATCACCAGTAAAGGTACTAAAGCTTACCCCCGTGTGAGTATCCGTCTTTCCTCCGGGACCGTCCTGCAGTCTCTCCCCTGCACCACCATCCAGTACACCCCACGCTGCCCTGAGGCCTGCTCCCCCTGTGGGGAGCGATTCCATCACAAGCTGCCCTACCATCTGCCTCAGAGGACGGCTCCGCAGCGGCAGCACCCCTTAGCCACATTCCACAGGTGGCGTCACGAACTTTCCACATCCCCTATAAATATTTCCCCTTTTTACTGACCGCCCTGGGTCACGGACCGGGCCAGCTACCGTGATATCCCCCAGCAACCAGAGGCCCGGCTGCCGAGTACCCCACGGCCCAGGGGGCGCATCAGTCTTATTAAAGAGGATCTGTAACAGATTTTACATTACATACTACATACATCATAAAATAGATCTCATACCTGAAGAGGCTGTTGTACTTTCTTTGAAAATCCATGTCAGAAAAGTTATATATTCTTTTTCTAGAAAGTGATTCTCACATGGTAAACCAGCCTCATTAGGCATAAAAGATCCATATACTTTGCATGAAATCAGCTGACAGATCCATTCCTCAAGTGAATAAGAGTTTGTCCTCGAGTACGATCTTCCTTGGCTTGGGGGTGCTTTCACATTGCACTTATCTTAATGTTCGTGGGTCCCATCGGGGCTTACGTCCGAAACCTCCAGTAAATAAGGATTTGGACATTTGCGCCAATGGGACCATAGACTAATGGTGCCGGCAGAGTGAATATGCGCTCAGACCTAGTAGATTGCATTGGGGTGTCCATCTCCGGTAGGCGTATACGCCCTAAAATTATGCATGTCATAGCACATGTAGTCTGTCGGCACCATTATAGTCTATGGCCCCATCGGCGCATACGTCTGAATCCAGTTTTGCTGGAAGTTCAGATGTAGCCCCGACGAGGCCACTGAACGGGTTTCTTGAATGCAGTGTAAAAGCACCCATAGAGACCCATAGAGAGGGAAGTCTGAAGAGGTGTTCTAGACATAAGGTAATGACCAAGGGTGCCAAGTGTGCCAATTTTGAAGTCCCAAATAAGCCTTTTAAATGTTTTTAATAATGAGTTCTAATAATGAGTTTCTGTTCACATCTGCCACCTCTTCAGAGTGAGCATTCAGAGATGTACATGGTTGGTTGTATTATGATATAGTTATGTTCACATTATGTTTTTGATCTACATCTGACATATACATCTGTATTATACATAGAATATTTACAAACCTATTTACAAACTGAGTCGAATTTCCTGAAATTAGCAAGTCTCTTTGCAATTTGATTCGCAGGGATCACAAAATAAAAATGCCAGGCATCATTTCACACACTTCTGACATTTCAAAGAGTAGGCTAATGACATCTTACATGGCCATGTGGGCTTCCTTGTAATGCCCTGCAGTTATGACATCACTTGTAATAGCACAGCCAATAAGTAGGATTATCAGAACTTATATAAAAGACTAAGGAGGGAATCATCTTCAGACTCAGATTGAATAGACTGCCAAGACTGTGCAAAGCAGTCATCAAAGCAAAAGGTAGCTACTTTGAAGAACCTAGAATATAAGACATATTTTCAGTTGTTTCACACTTTTTTGTTAAGTATATGATTCCACATGTGTTAATTCATAGTTTTGATGCCTTCAGTGTGAATGTACAATTTTCAGTCATGAAAATACAGAAAAAAATTTAAATTAGGAGGTGTGTCCAAACTTTTGCTCTGTACTGTAAATATACACATATACATATATACAGTACATATATATACATACATACATACATACATACATACATACATACATACATACATACATACATACATACATACATACATACATACATACATACATACATACATACATACATACATATGTGGCACCCCAGGGGTCTGGTTTTCCACAGTAATGTAATGTTATGTCTGAGAGCAGGTGGGAGGTCCTTTGGTCAGGGATCCTGTGCATGCCACACCTCCTGCCCAGTCTGGGGAGGGGAAGAACTTCCCCTGTATAAACCCTGGGCTGAGGCAGGGTTAGTCAGTCAAGGAGAGTAGAGACAGAGAAGCAGCATAGGAAGAAACAGCAGAAGCTCAGTGGGAGCAATATTACTACGAGTCAGGGGCTGGCAGCTGCAGAGCTCGCCCTGACTGAGAAGCTTTCTTACCGGACCCGGCGTCCGAGGCTGTGGGGACTAACTCTTACCCAGCAGCAGAAGCCGACCGGCAGGGGATTTCAGGTCCTCAGGCCCAGAAACCCGAAGGCACGGTCACACGCGTGGGACCAGCACCGCCATCGTGGAGCGGAAGCCATTAGAAGGCCCCGAGTCACCGGCCATACGGGTGAGCACCACACGGTACACTCAGGGACGTGGGCTACTTATATCCGCTTCTAGCAAGGTAGCCAGAAGAGTACAGTCAGTTTGGGAGGCCTACAACTCCGCCTGGCCAGGGGAGATCCCATCTGCTCAAGGACTGACCAGGCCCCGTTCACTAGCAAGTACTCCGGGAGGGTCTATCGTTGTTACCAGTAAAGACCCTGAATTACACCACACCGTCTCTGAGTGGTTCCTGCTACCCCCATCATCCACATCTGCTGCCCTGAGGCCATACCCCTCCCGTTGGGGGTTATACCATCTACGCTGCACCATCCATCCACCGGCCTCAGCGGACTGTCCTGCAGCGGCAGCTCCATAGCTGCATTCAACGGGTGGCGTAGTCGTCCTGCATCTACCGCTGTTACATCGCCGCTCAGTTTGACTCCCTGGGCACGGACCGGGTCACCGCCACGAGACTACAACCCTCAAGAGATCCGGCTCCGGGTAAGCTCCCGCGTGCGCAACGCAGCGCGACACAGGCCCAGGGGCGCGTCACATACATACATACATACATACATACACACACATATATACACTGTGCAGAATTATTAGGCAAGTTGCATTTTAGAGGATTATTTTTATAATTGATCCACAACTATGTCCTCAATCAACCCAAAAGACTCCAATATCCATGCTTAATATTTTTGGAAGTTAGAGTGTTTTTTTTTTTTTAGATTTGGCTATCTTAGGAGCATATCTGTTTGTGCAGGTAACTGCAGAATTATTAGGCAACTTAATAAAAACCAAATATAATCCCAACTCACTTGTTTATTTTCACCAGGTAAACCAATATCAGTGCACAAAATTTAGAAATAAACATTTCTGACATGCAAAAATGAAAACCAAAAAAATTAGTGATCAATAAAGCCACCTTTCTTTATGATGACACTCAACAGCCTTCCATCCATAGATTGTCAGTTGCTTGATCTGTTTTCGATCAACATTGCGTGCAGCAGCCACCACAGCCTCCCAGACACTGTTCCGAGAGGTGTACTGTTTTCCCTCCCTGTAGATCTCACATTTTATGATGGACCACAGGTTCTCTATGGGGTTCAGATCAGGTGAACAAGGGGGCCATGTCATTATTTTTTCTTCTTTTAGACCTTTACTGGCCAGCCACGCTGTGGAGTAGTTGGATGCATGTGATGGAGCATTGTCCTGCATGAAAATCATGTTTTTCTTGAATGATACTGACTTCTTCCTGTACCACTGCTTGAAGAAGTTGTCTTCCAGAAACTGGCAGTAGGTCTGGGAGTTGAGCTTCACTCCATCCTCAACCCGAAAAGGTCCCACCAGTTCATCTTTGATGATACCAGCCCATACCAGTACCCCACCTCCACCTTGCTGGCATCTGAGTCGGCATGGAGCTCTCTGCCCTTTACTTATCCAGCCTCTGGCCCACCCATCTGGCCCATCAAGAGTCACTCATTTCATCAGTCCATAAAACCTTTGAAAAATCAGTCTTAAGATATTTCTTGGCCCATTCTTGACGTTTTATCTTATGTTTCTTGTTCAAAGGTGGTCGTTTTTCAGCCTTCCTTACCTTGGCCATGTCCCTGAGTATCGCACACCCTGTGCTTTTTGATACTCCAGTAACGTTGCAGCTCTGAAATATGGCAAAACTGGTGGCGAATGGCATCTTGGCAGCTTCACGCTTGATTTTCCTCAATTCATGGGCAGTTATTTTGCACCTTTTTTGGCCAACACGCTTCTTGCGACCCTGTTGGCTATTTGCCATGAAACACTTGATTGTTCGGTGATCACGCTTCAAAAGTTTGGAAATTTCAAGACTGGTGCATCCCTCTGCAAGACATCTCACAATTCTGGACTTTTCAGAGCCCGTCAAATCTCTCTTCTGACCCATTTTGCCAAAGGAAAGGAAGTTGCCTAATAATTAAGCACACCTTATATAGGGTATTGATGTCATTAGACAACACACCTCCTCATTACAGAGATGCACATCACCAGATTTACTTAATTTGTAGTTGGCTCTTAAGCCTATGCAGCTTGGAGTAGGACAACATGTATAAAGTATCATGTGATCAAAATACTCATTTGCCTAATAATTCTGCACGCAGGGTATACATATACATACATACACCTATATACATACATACACCTATATACATACATACACCTATATACATACATACACACAGGGTGGTCCAAAAGTAGGTGGACAGAAAGTGTAATAAGGTTATGAAGGGGGAGATTTATCAAACATGGTGTAAAGTGAAACTGATTCAGTTGCCCTTAGCAACCAATCAGATTCCACTTTTCATTCCTCACAGACTCTTTGGAAAATGAAAGGTGGAATCTGATTGGTTGCTAAGGGCAACTGAGCCAGTTTCACAGATCTAGTTTTCACAGATAGATCTCCCCCAAATCTGTTTTCTTTTCAGATAATTCAGATAACACATAATGGCAAATAATTTAAATACAGATCAAAGAAAATGGATTTTAACAGAGTATTGGAAATCTCAAAATGCTGAAACCGTTCGAGCAAGTTGGGTTGAAACATTTGGTACTCAAGCCCCAAAGAGACAAACCATTTACT